>NW_027362765.1:598048806-608048806 GCF_046119375.1 Phyllobates terribilis | reverse complement strand
AGTGGCGAGCTCCAGCCATTTATCCATATTGGAAGCCCAAAAAGAGCAAGGGTCCAGTGACACAGTCATGACTTCAATGTTTACTTGGAGATACTCCTGTACCATCGTCTCTAGGCGTTGACTATGTGTCAAACTTCTTGTCTCCTGTGGCCTTGCAAAGGATGGGCTAAAAAAGTGGTGAAATGATTCCGCAAAATTGATGTTACCAGCAGATACTGTGTTTCTGTTATGGTTTGAGTGCTGAACACCTTACGGTCCCACGGTTGGCAAGTTGGAACTGTGAGATTCACTACGTGCACCACTGGTGTTTTGTGGAAAAGCACATGTAAGATTCTGCAACAGTCTCTGCTGATACTCCTGCATGCGTGCATCCCTTTCTATGGCAGGAATAATTTCTGCAAATTTACTTTTGTACCGGGGATCTAACAGTCTGGCAACCAAGTAGTCAGGATTATTTCTAATTCTCACAATTCGAGGGTCATGTTGCAGGTAGTGTAGCAAGAAGGCACTCATGTGTCTTGTGCATCCAGGAGCACCAAGTCCCTGTTGTGTTGGTGGCGAAGTAACAATCATGCTTCCTTCCTCTGCCCTCTCCCCCCAACCTCGCACAACAGAAATGTGATCAAGGTCTCCTTCATCTGATGAGTCTTCCATCAGTTCGTCCTCCACTTCTTCCTGGGCTCCTGCACCTTCCTCACTAGTTTGGCTGCTACCATGCGCCCTGGTAAAACCATCTCCCCCACCCTCACATGCCTGCCGCCTTGGTGCTGCCGACCGTCTGGACCTTTCAGATGTTAGCCCTTCCGCATACAACTCCTCCTCCTCTACTTCCGCCACCTCCTCTTGTGCCACCACCTGACTCCGAATTCTGTTTAACATGTGCTCCAGCATGTAAATCACCGGAATAGTCATGCTGATAATGGCATCGTCAGCACTAAACATCTTCGTCGCCATTTCAAAACTGTGCAGAAGGGTGCATAGGTCCCTGATCTGAGACCACTCCTCCAGCGTGATTTGCCCCACCTCTGGATCTCGTTGGCCCAGGCTATATGTCAGAACATATTGCTTCAGCGCTTGTCGGTGCTGCCACAGTCGCTGCAACATGTGCAGAGTTGAATTCCACCGGGTAGGCACATCGCATTTTAGCCGGTGAAGTGGCAGTCCCAACGACTTCTGTAGAGATGTAAGTCGCTGAGCTGCGGGATGCAAACGGCAGAAGTGAGCACACAGCGACCGTGCCCTCTGCAGAAGGCCATCTAGTCCGGGATAGTGGGCTAAAAATTGCTGGACAACCAGGTTCAACACGTGAGCCATACAAGGCACGTGTGTGACATAGCCCCGGCGAAGGGCCGCACCGAGGTTTGCAGCATTGTCGCACACGGCCTTCCCTGGTTTCAGATCCAGTGGAGACAACCATTCATGAAACTGGTTCACCAGAGCTGACCACAACTCCTCAGCTGTGTGACTCACATTTCCCAGACATTTCAAAGTAAAAACCGCCTGATGACGTTGAGCCCTGCTGCCAGCATAGTAAGGAGGTGTACAGGATCCCTTCTGCGCAGTTAGAAAGCTTGTGGCTTGACCAGACAGGCTTTGGGTGCAGCTGGAGGACCGAGAGGAGGTTGAGGAGGCAGAAGCAGTGGAGGAACTTCGAGATAAAGAGTATTGACGCACAAATCGTGGGGACGGCAAGACTTGGACAGCAGCCCCTTGTCCTGCTGTCACCATAGTTACCCAGTGCCCAGTCAGCAACATATAATGCCCCTGTCCATGCCTACTCGTCCAAGTGTCTGCGGTGAAATGCACCCTGTCACACACAGAGTTTCTCAAAGAAGCGGTGATGTTGTGTGCGACATGCTGGTGGAGCGCAGGCACACCTTTCTTTGAGAAGTAGTGCCGACTGGGCAGTTGGCACTGGGGCACTGCGATGGACATAAGGTCTCGAAAATCCTCTGTGTCCACCAGGCGGAAAGGCAGCATTTCTGTAGCCAAGAGCTTGCAGATGGTGAAATTCAACCTCTTAGCTTTCTCATGGCTAGGAGGAAATGGTCTTTTACTTGTCCACATCTGAGGGACCGAGGGCTGGCTGTTGTGCTTAGACGGGGTTGAGAAGGGTGTCCCTGGCAAACTGCCGGTCTATGAGGAAGATGCAGGCAGACATGTTAGGTTGCCTTGATCCAAAGGTGGTGCTATCGATGTCGGACAGCGCTGAACACCAGCTGGTGTTTCCACCTCCAAAGAAAATGATGACCTGCCAATCACGCTGGCTGTTGCGGGTAAAGAGTAGTGTTGAGCCACCCCCGTAGTGTTCGGGTTCGGTTCGGTTCGTCGAACACCGGGATGTTCGAGGAACTGTTCGTCGAACTGTTCGTCGAACACCTTAGAACACCGTCGAACACCGTTAAAACCAATGGCAGGCAAACAAAAACACATAGAAACACATAGAAAACACCTGCAAAGGTGTCCAAAAGCTGACAAACTGCTCAGAAGACACTCTCTTTAAAAAAGCCGGCCGGCAAATTCAGCAGCGGCATACACCGGTACCCGACAATTTAGACAAGAAGGAATAGAGCATCACACATAGATTAGATAGATAGAAACATGTCAGTCACACATATAAGAAGCACAGTGACAGTGTTGCTTACTGTACTTGTCATTTAGTGTAAAGGATTTATCAAAAAAAATAATAGTGTTTTCATGCACCGTCTCTTTAAAAAAGCCGGCCGGCAATTCAGCATCTGTACCCGACAATTTAGAACAGAAAGAATAGAGCTTCACACATAGATTAGATAGATAGAAACATGTCAGTCACATATATAATAAGTACAGTGATAGTGTTGCTTACTGTACTTGTCATTTAGTGTAAAGGATTTATTTAAAAAAATAATAGTGTTTTCATGCACTGTCTCTTTAAAAAAGCCGGCCGGCAATTCAGCAGCGGTACCCGACAATTTAGAACAGAAAGATAGAGCATCACACATAGATTAGATAGATAGAAACATGTCAGTCACATATATATGAAGTACAGTGATAGTGTTGGTTACTGTACTTGTCATTTAGTATTAAAATAAAGGATTTATTATTAAAAAAATTGGCGTGGGGTTCCCCTTAATTTTAGGCTCTAGCGGAGGTTAAGCAGACGGCTGGGGCAGATGTTTGAAGCCTGGGAAGGGGGTAATACCCACGGAGCTTCCCAGGCTACTAATATCAGCCCCCAGCTGAATACATAGCCTTTACTAGCTATTAAAATGGGGGACCCCCCAAAAAAAATGACGTGGGGTCCCCCCTAATTTAATAGCTAGCAAAGGCTAGGCAGACAGCTGGGGGCTGATATTAATAGCCCAGGAAGGGAGCCATGAATATTGGCCCCCTCCCAGGCTAGAAACACCAGCCGTCAGCCGCCCCAGAAATGGCGCATTCATAGGATGCGCCAATTCTGGCACTTAGCCTCGCTCTTCCACGCTGCCCTGGTGCGGTGGCAGGGGGTAATAGGGTTGGGGTTGATGTCAGCTTATAATGCCAGCTGACATCAAGCCCAGGTTAGTAATGGAGAGGCGTCTATAAGACACCCCCATTACTAACCCCATAGTCAAAGTTAAAAAAAACACAAACACCCAGAATAAAGTCCTTTAATTGAAATAAAGACACAATCCTTTATTGTTCTAAATTAAACCATACTTACCATCACGCCCATTCCAGCTGAAGCCAACGATCTCCTGCAATAAAAGAAAAATAATAAAGCAACCTCATCCTTACCTTTCCATGGTTCCCACGACAGCTTCAGCTCTGCTACATCGAGATGACAGGCTGGACCGCAGCAGAACGCTGCCATCCAGCCTGTCATCCCGCAGACACTGAGAAGCGCAGGCTTGCTTGCGCTGCTCAGCGTCTCTCTGTGACGACATCCAGATGAGCCGAGTTCATGTCCAATGAACTCGGCTCACCTCATGCACGTCACTGACAGCGTGGGAAAATTCTCACGCTGAAGCGCTGATTGCAGGAGAATTTTCCCACGCTGTCAGTGACGTGCAGGAGGTGAGCTGAGTTCATTGGACATGAGCTCACCTCATGCACATCACTGACAGCGTGGGAGAATTCTCCTGCACTCAGCACTTCAGCGTGAGAATTTTCCCACGCTGTCAGTGACGTGCATGAGGTGAGCCGAGTTCATTGGACATGACCTCGGCTCATCTGGATGCCGTCACAGCGAGACAGTGAGGAGCGCAAGCATGCCTGCGCTTCTCAGTGTCTGCGGGATGACAGACTGGATGGCAGCGTTCTGCTGCGGCCAGCCAGTCATCTCGATGTAGCAGAGCTGAAGCTGTCGTGGGAACCATGGAAAGGTAAGGATGAGGTTGGTTTATTATTTTTCTTTTATTGCAGGAGATCGTTGGCTTCAGCTGGAATGGGTGTGATGGTAAGTATGGTTTAATTTAGAACAATAAAGAATTGTGTCTTTATTTCAATTAAAGGACTTTATTCTGGGTGTTGTGTTTTTTTTAAATACTTTACTAGAAATTCATGGCGGTCATGTCTAATACTGGCGTGACCCCATGAATTTTGGGCTTGGGGCCAGCTGATAATACCAAGCTGGCCCTAACCCCTTTATTACCCAGTGAGCCACCGCACCAGGGCCCTGGATGAGTTGGGTACAGCGCCAGAAGATGGCGCTTCTATGAACGCGCCATTTTCCGGGGTGGCTGCGGACTGCAATTTGTAGCGGGGGGGGGGCCCAGAAAGCTTGGGCCTCCCTGCGCTGCAGATTCCAGCCCCCAGCTGCCTAGTTGTACCTGGCTGGACACAAAAATAGGGCGAAGCCCCACGTACTTTTTTTTTAATTATTTCATGAAATTCATGAAATAATTAAGAAAAAAAGGCCTTCCCTATATTGTTGTGTCCGGCCAGGTACAAATAGGCAGCTGGTGGTTGGGGGCAGCCCGTTCCTGCCTGCTGTACCTGGCTGGACACAAATATAGTGCGAAGCCCCACTTCAATTTTTTTTAATTATTTCATGAAATTCATGAAATAATTAAGAAAAAAAGGGCTTCCCTATATTGTTGTGTCCGGCCAGGTACAAATAGGCAGCTGGTGGATGGGGGCAGCCCGTTCCTGCCTGCTGTACCTGGCTGGACACAAATATAGTGCGAAGCCCCACTTCAATTTTTTTAAATTATTTCAGGAAATTCATGAAATAATTTAAAAAAAATTGACGTGGGGCTTCGCACTATATTTGTGTCCAGCCAGGTACAGCAGGCAGGAACGGGCTGCCCCCATCCACCAGCTGCCTATTTGTACCTGGCCGGACACAACAATATAGGGAAGCCCTTTTTTTCTTAATTATTTCATGAAATAATTTAAAGAAAATTGACGTGGGGCTTCGCTCTGTGTTTGTGTCCAGCCAGGTACAACTAGGCAGCTGGGGGCTGGAATCCGCAGCGCAGGGAGGCCCAAGCTTTCTGGGCCACCCCCGCTGCAAATTGCAGTCCGCAGCCACCCCGGAAAATGGCGCGTTCATAGAAGCGCCATCTTCTGGCGCTGTACCCAACTCATCCAGGGCCCTGATGCGGTGGCTCACTGGGTAATAAAGGGGTTAGGGCCAACTTGGCATTATCAGCTGGCCCTAAGCCCGAAATTCATGGGGTCACGCCAATATTAGACATGACCACCATGAATTTCTAGTAAAGTATTTAAAAAAAACACAACACCCAGAAAAAAGTCCTTTAATTGAAATAAACACACAATTCTTTATTGTTCTAAATTAAACCATACTTACCATCACGCCCATTCCAGCTGAAGCCAACGATCTCCTGAAATAAAAGAAAAATAATAAAGCAACATCATCCTTACCTTTCCATGGTTCCCATGACAGCTTCAGCTCTGCTACATCTAGATGACAGGCTGGACCGCAGCAGAACGCTGCCATCCAGCCTGTCATCCCGCAGACACTGAGAAGCGCAGGCTTGCTTGCGCTCCACAGTGTCTCTCTGTGAGGGCATCCAGATGAGCCGAGTTAATGTCCAATGAACTCGGCTCACCTCATGCACGTCACTGACAGCGTGGGAAAATTCTCCTGCACTCAGCGCTTCAGCGTGGGAGAATTCTCACACTGAAGCGCTGAGTGCAGGAGAATTCTCCCACGCTGTCAGTGACGTGCAGGAGGTGAGCTGAGTTCATTGGACATGAGCTCACCTTATGCACGTCACTGACAGCGTGGGAAAATTCTCCTGCACTCAGCGCTTCAGCGGGAGAATTCTCACGCTGAAGCGCTGAGTGCAGGAGAATTCTCCCACGCTGTCAGTGACGTGCAGGAGGTGAGCTGAGTTCATTGGACATGAACTCGGCTCATCTGGATGTCGTCACAGAGAGACGCTGAGCAGCGCAAGCAAGCCTGCGCTTCTCAGTGTCTGCGGGATGAGAGGCTGGATGGCAGCGTTCTGCTGCGGTCCAGCCTGTCATCTCGATGTAGCAGAGCTGAAGCTGTCGTGGGAACCATGGAAAGGTAAGGATGAGGTTGCTTTATTATTTTTCTTTTATTGCAGGAGATCGTTGGCTTCAGCTGGAATGGGCGTGACGGTAAGTATGGTTTAATTTAGAACAATAAAGGATTGTGTCTTTATTTCAATTAAAGGACTTTATTCTGGGTGTTTGTGTTTTTTTTAACTTTGACTATGGGGTTAGTAATGGGGGTGTCTTATAGACGCCTCTCCATTACTAACCTGGGCTTGATGTCAGCTGGCATTATAAGCTGACATCAACCCCAACCCTATTACCCCCTGCCACCGCACCAGGGCAGCGTGGAAGAGCGAGGCTAAGTGCCAGAATTGGCGCATCCTATGAATGCGCCATTTCTGGGGCGGCTGACGGCTGGTGTTTCTAGCCTGGGAGGGGGCCAATATTCATGGCTCCCTTCCTGGGCTATTAATATCAGCCCCCAGCTGTCTGCCTAGCCTTTGCTAGCTATTAAATTAGGGGGGACCCCACGTCATTTTTTTGGGGGGGTCCCCCATTTTAATAGCTAGTAAAGGCTATGTATTCAGCTGGGGGCTGATATTAGTAGCCTGGGAAGCTCCGTGGGTATTACCCCCTTCCCAGGCTTCAAACATCTGCCCCAGCTGTCTGCTTAACCTCCGCTAGAGCCTAAAATTAAGGGGAACCCCACGCCAATTTTTTTAATAATAAATCCTTTATTTTAATACTAAATGACAAGTACAGTAACCAACACTGTCACTGTACTTCGTATATATGTGGCTGACATGTTTCTATCTATCTAATCTATGTGTGAAGCTCTATTCTGTCTGTTCTAAATTGTCGGGTACCGCTGCTGAATTGCCGGCCGGCTTTTTTAAAGAGACAGTGCATGAAAACACTATTATTTTTTTAAATAAATCCTTTACACTAAATGACAAGTACAGTAATCAACACTGTCACTGCACTTCTTATATATGTGACTGACATGTTTCTATCTATCTAATCTATGTGTGATTCTCTATTCCTTCTATTCTAAATTGTCGGGTACCGCTGCTGAATTGCCGGCCGGCTTTTTTAAAGAGACGGTGCCTGAAAACACTATTATTTTTTTTGATAAATCCTTTACGCTAAATGACAAGTACAGTAAGCAGCACTTTCACTGTACTTCGTATATATGTGTCTGACATGTTTATATCTATCTAATCTATGTGTGAAGCTCTATTCTTTCGGTTCTAAATTGTCGGGTACAGGTGTATGCCGCTGCTGAATTGCCGGCTTTTCATGTTTCACTGTTGGCACTGTTCCCATCGATTTGGGCAATCACTGTAATGCCACAACCACCATGGCTGTGGCATTACAGTGAGTGGCAGACAATCCCTGCATGATTGGTGCTCTAAATAGCGCCAGACATGCAGACACGCTTTTGGTGCACGAACAGTTATCGAACATAACCTCGAACAGCCGAATTTTTTGCAAATCGTTCGGGTTCGTCGAACAACTCGAACACCGCCCAAAACAGCTCGAATTTGAGATTGGCGAACAGTTCTAGTCGAACACCGCTCATCTCTAGTAAAGAGGTGGCCAGTCTGCGTCCCAAAACAGGTGTGACTGCTGTCCCCCAGTCACAGAGGATGAAGAGGCCGCGGATGCACAAGATGTGGCAGACAGTGGTTGGCCCAGCCGGCTAGGCTGCATTGTAGCACAGTGAGCTTCCCACTGCAACTTATGCTTCATATCTCTGTGCCGGTTCATGCATAAAGTACTCAAACTATGTATTTTTTATCCTCTACTTAGCTTTTACTTACAAATGTTACAGATAACACGAGTTGGGTCATCCTTATCGATCTGAAAAAATACCCAGGCTATGCAAGGCTTAGCACCCATGCAACCTGAAGAGCCACCACAACTTGTGGTCAGAGGCAGAGTTGTGTTTGAGGATGCTGTTGTTGATGTGCTTCCAGTACTATGTCTCTCTCCAGGAAGGCGCAACCTGACCTCGTCGTCACTAGCATCCTCCTCCACCTCCTCTGCTGACCTCATCGACTGGCTGACTGTGGGTTGACAGTAAGTGGGATCTCCAACCTCGTCATCATCACCCTGTGTGTTATCACACCCGTCATCCTCAGAGCCAACCTCTTCCTGCCCTGACAAAAAACTCAAGTTGTCGCTCCAATCAGATACTTGAGTCTCATCATTATCTTCCTCATTGTCTCCACCAACAGGAGTTACAGTTTGGGAATGAGGGTCTACATTATGGTCAGAACCTTCTGCGTCTGGTCCTGGATCCAACTCATAAAGATTCTGGGCATCAGTGCAGATCATTTCCTCGTCTGGATTCACAGAAGCTCTGGAGCCGACCTCTGATTCCCAGGCTATTGTATGAGTAAACAGCTCTGCAGACTCAACCATCTGTTCTACCCCATACTCAGACGGGCAGCAGGAAACTTGGGAGCTGTGAGGAAGCAAGTGCGATTGGGGTGACACCTCTGAGGACTGGAGAATTTGTGATGTTGAAGTTGAGGTGGTGGAGAGCCCACTTAAAGGAGCACTTGATATCCGTTGAAGCACCTGCTGTTTTTGTGCCTCATCTGGAATTTGTAGTGATTAGCGTGGCTGTAAGAAAGGGATCTTATCACATTGTCCGCTAAAGAAGTAGACATCTTAGTTTGGCTGGAAGATGGTCTTTCTTCTGCAGATGTTACTGTTGCTTTAACACCTAACCCCACGGACACAACCTTTTTATCCCTTCCCAACACGCCTATTCCCCTTTCCACCAGCAGCAGGCCTTTTTCCACTCATTTTGGTGGTTAACTAATTGACAACTCTGGAGTTGTTTGCACAAAAAACAATGGATGGGAACCAAGCAGAGCTGAGTGGCCAATTTGTGGTATTAGCCCAAAAGTATTGGCTGGGATAGATGCAGTAAAACAATTTTATTACATACACAGGTGGTGGAGGTTAGTATAGATGGACTAATAGAACAAGTCCCACACACTGCTACAAGCCCAAATATTTTTTCAGAGCTAGATGCAGATAAAAATTATTTTTAATTTGCAACCTGGTGGAAGTTAGTATAGATGGACTAATAGAATAAGTCCCACACACTTCTACAAGCCCAAATATTTTTCCAGAGCTAGATGCAGATAAAAATTATTTTTAATTTGCAACCTGGTGGAGGTTAGTATAGATGGACTAATAGAATGATGCTATGCCCAAAAAGTTTTACTTGGCTAGGTGCAGTAAAAAAAATTGTATTCTATACACAGGTGGTGTAGCTTGCAACACAGATAGGCTACTCCACTGACTAACACACACTGCAAGAGGCCAAAAAGTATTTGCTTAGCTAGATTTAGCCAAATGCTGTGAAAAAACTTGCACAGCACTGGCACAGACCTGCCTGGCAAAAAGTGATAGGAACTGATGTAACATAGCCCTCAAAAGGACTGCAATTACAATTAGTCCCTACTCCCAACCTATCTATTTAAGAGCACAGACCTGCCTGATAAAAGTCGTAGGAAATTATGTATCCTAGTCCTCAAAAGGACTGCAATCACAATTATTCCCTACTCCCAAGCTATCTGTAGATTTGTGCGAAAATTGGCTTGAAATTAACACTCAAAGTATAGCGCACACAGCAACAGCGGTGCCGCCTAACACGCAGCTGCAGCAGTGAGAAAATGGTGGCTACGTGGAAAATGGCTGGGTCTTATAGGGCAATAACATGTGACATACACTGCCAATGACACATGCCCTTTCTTGTGTGAAAAAAAGCAGTTCGCTTCGTGTGTGCACTGCTGATAGGCTGACAGATTGCACCTCCCCACTGTAAATGCGGGAAAGAGAAAAAAAAATGGAGATCTTCATTATTTATGCAGAGATCCATCCCCTGCCCCTCCCCCCGCCCCGCTGTACACTCAAACTGCGTATTAACATTAATTTTCAGCATTACTGAGAAAAAATCCAGTTATGATTTGGTGCACAAACAGTTATTGAACATAACCTCGAACAGCCGGATTTTTTTCAAATCGTTCGTGTTCGCCGAACGGCTCGAACACCGCCCAAAACAGCTCGAATTTGAGATTGGCGAACAGTTCGAGTCGAACACCGCTCATCTCTAGTCTCCATCTGCAGCCGCCCCTTGGTGATGATTCGATTGATGAAGTGGAAGTGGATGATGCATCGCATGAGGATGATGAGCTCTCAGTGTCCTTTCTGTGTTTCCACTCCCGATAACTTCTTCTATGCTTCCGGTGGCGATAACGATAGGTTCTGCATCCGCTCCCGCTGTCGCCACCTGAAAAAAGCAAGGGAGAGCAAGCATCTATCCCGACACTAGATGACGCGTCCTCCTGGCTCCGGATATCGCTCGTGTCCCTGCCCCTTTGCTTGCCGCTTTTTGCCCGTGTGTATGACACAAATGAATTTGCAGACATGTCAATGTTAGCCCCAGGTGCAGTGTCTCCCACCCGCCCTGTAGGATTGTCCCTTCCAGACCTGATTTTCTGAGAGGTATAGCATAGCTCCTGACTGAGCCTTATTACATCCTTTCTCCTTTTCTCTACCCTCTTCTTGCAGCCTTTATTGCTCGGCTTCTTGGCACGCTTTTCTGGCACACTACATAACATGGGCTGCCTACTTTCATTTCACAGTAGCACAGCACTACCTGCTGTCTCTTGAGTAGGTCCAGTACTTTGTATAACTCCGCCCCCTTTTTCTTCCGGTGCTCACTGACGATTTCCCTCATGCCCAAAAGGCATGTCCTGGCCGCTGTTGCCGCTTAGCGCGGCCTGTTCAAAGATTGTGTCCCCAGCCACTCCCTTCTGACCTGACTGAGCCTTGCCGCCACGAGGACGCTCCACAGCCGCCGTTCTCATGATCCCTGGGTGAGACGCTGATAATGCTCTGAATGAAGGTGCCGCACGAGCCCGCGGTGTTGTGCGCAAGGTACTCGGGCAGGGACTGGGTGACAGCCGGTCGGGCGCACAAACCTTCTGATGCGGCTTACCACTCTGTGCCGGGGAGCCATTCCAGCCCCGCAGCACCAGGGGCTCATTGCTTCTCTGTCTTTGTGTGCGGGCCAGCAGCTCCTCCAACCAGGCAGATCCCTACTGTGCCACCCAGTCCAGGATGTCCCTCTCCATGGCGTCGGTCATCATGGTGCCTCACTCTCTTGTTCCTCTTCATGGCAGCAGCAGCAGGAGGTCAGGAAGAGGGGGTTCGCTTCCTGTTCCCCTACTTAAATACCCCTTCCTGACCCTCCCTTCTCCCTACATATCCAACCAAAACTTTCCCCGCCTCCATTGACCATCATCGTATTCTATAGATTAACCATGGCAGTCGCTGGCACTTTCTTTAAACGCTGTGGTGCCTACAATTCCTATGCTATATTGCACAACTTTGCACTAACCCATTCCTAATCTAAGGCTATGTGCCCACGATGCAGAAATATGCTCCGGATTTTTCCTGAGCGTTTCTGCATCTCCCCTGGCAGAAAAAACGCATGCGGATTGTACATGCGGATTGTACATGCGTTTTTCCTGCCAGGGACATGCGGATGTGAAGCGTTCTTCGCATGCATTTCCGCATGCGGGTTGACAAACGCTTTCCAAACTATTTTAGCATCACTTGGAAAGTGCTTGTCAACTTGGTCACACTATATAAATCCATGCAAAAGGCATGGATTTATATACTGTGACCCCAAAGAATGGTTCAAAATAAAAAAATAAATATATACTTACCTTCCAATGGCCCCCGGAGTCTTGCGTCACCGTCCCGGCTGCCGTCAGATCACGGTACACTGAAGGACCTGCCGACATCACCGTTGCTTGACCCGTCACATGACTATGACGTCATCCGCACATTGAAACGTTTGGATTCCGCATCTACAGATGCAGTGATGCGGATTCCAAGCGATTCAATGCAAGTCAATGGCGGCGCTAATGCAGCGCTTCCGCAAAATAATTGGTAGTGCTGCGTTTTTTTCCGTAATGATAATCCGCAGCGGAAATTTCCGCAGCATGTGCACAGCACATGCGGATTATCATTGAGGAACATGGCAGGCCTTCTACCATGCATTTTTTAAGCGTTTCTGCAGCGTTTTTGTCGCTGTGGAAACGCTTAAAAAACGCATCGTGGGCACACAGCCTAAGACTCTATACCTGTCCTATACTGAACCTGTAACTAACTGTCACGGTGTAGGGGTTATGCTGGTGAGAAAATGGCAGATATGGGCAGGGTGAGCAGAGAAAACTAGTCTGTCCCTAGACTTGGAACCCTGAATAGCCCTGACCCCGAAGGTATCTCTGATGGTGAGAAGGTTCGGGTCTCCACCCTAAGCCCTAACTCCTCCGCAAGCCATGTGCTAGTCCCTCTCACCTCCCTCCACCGAAAAAAGGTACAGCAATTTCAAAAGAAAGGACTTCAGCGGCACAGGTATAGAGTGAAACTCTATCAGCAGCACCACCTGGTAGGAGAGGCTACTTAAAGGCTAGGGGGAGGAGAGTCACACATTAACTCATATCCACCAGGACAGGCAATAGAACTGGCATTAACTCATGCAGTACTAGGGGAAAAAATATAGTTAAAGTTACAGCAGCATCTAGAATAGACCGCATATACTTAGCGCTAGACAGCGCGTGACACTAACACATCAGTATGCAATATGAAACACTCTTATATAAACATAAGGTACAACATTATATTTACACAGGGGAAAGAGGCGCATGACCACTCAGGTCATCCTCTTACATCGGTATACCCTCACTGGGCAAAAGAATTGGTCATCACACGTGATAAAATACTGCGGTATTAGTCCTGATTTTTTTTTGCAAGCTGCAAAATATTATAGTCCATTTAAAATGGACAAGGCGCATGGCAAGGGACGGGGAAGTGGATGTGATGCTGATGGCGCATGCAGAGGCTGAGGCCATGGGCAAGATGAAACTGTGCCTGCTGAGGGAGTAAAACAAAGACCCACATCATGTCGACCTACCTTCTGGTCCAAATTTCTAGGGGGCCGTGGAACACCATTCTTGAAGCTAAAGCAGTGTGAAAAGGTTGTTGGTTGGATAGCAGATAATGCTTCCAGTCAGTTTGCCGCCACCACCACCACCACCCTGTCTTCCACACAGTCCAGTCTCAGTAACCGTGAGTCTGGACCACAAATATTTGTGCAGCCACGGTCACACGAAGGCGACGGTGGGAAAGTGCAATTACTGTCACAAGAGGTGGATGATGATGAGACACAATGGACAGAAAGTCGAGAGGAGGTCCAGGGTGCGGAAGTGGAAGACGAGGGGGTGAACGATATAGTAAATGACCCAACCTGGCAGGGGGACATGCAGAGCGAGGGCAGAAGCACACGGGGAGGGAGGCGTAGCACCACAACAGGCAGGAAGAAGCAATGTGGTGGCCGCAGACACAAGGCGGGGAAGCGTTCCCTGTAACACCAACACGACGGAAGTTTCCAGTAAGTCAGGATGAGCCCAGGGTGCGTATGTGGAAGACGAGGTGGTGGACAATGAAGTCACTGACCTAACCTGGCAACATGACATGCACAGCGAGATCAGCAGTACAGAGGGGGAGGGAGGTGTAGCACCACAACAGGCAAGAAGAAACAGTGGGGTGGCCACAGACACAAGGCAGGCAACTGTTCCCAAAAACACAAATACTAGGGAAGTTGTCATTCCTACTGCTAGGTCTTCCAGAGTCTGCCTCTTTTTTAAAGACTGCCCAGTTAACCCAAAAAAGGCCATTTGCAACATCTGCCAGGCCAGCATTAGATGGGGCAGCAAAACTACCAGCCTGACCACCAACAGCATGCTCAGGCACATGACAGCAAAGCACCCGACTAGTTGGGCCCAATGCAAGGGTCCTGAAACAGTGTCTGTGGGTGACACCACTGCTTCTTCCCCTGTTGTACGAGCACGCCAAGCCTCCATCCATGATGCTGGCAAAGATGCCTCCCACGCTGCACCTGTCGTTGCACACTTGCAACCATCACCATCAGCAACCAGTTTTTCCAGTCCATTGAACGCAAGCGCAAATACGCAGCCAACCACCAACAGTCCACAGCACTAAACCGCCACATTTCTCAACTGCTTGCACTGGAAATGTTGCCTCTTATGCTCATGGAGAAGCAAGCTTTCCGCAACCTCATGGCAGCAGCTGTCCCTCGGTACTCGGTCCCCAGCCGCCACTATTTCTCCCAGTGTGCTGTCCCTGTGACGCTCGCAGCCCTGCCCTGGGAAGATGGGGGGTTTACTCGCAGCCGGGTCAGATGTTTGGTGGGTTGCAGCCGTGGCCTGTACCCGTTCCGTGCCCAGGGCCGTCACATTAAAAAAAGATGTAATGGGCTATCAGGGTTGAGTGGTTGCTATCGACTACGCCACATGTGGTACCTGGTGAAGACCACCAGCGCTGCTGCAGTCCTCTGAGGCGGGATGTTGTGACAGCCGACATTGATTCTACTCCCCACAGGCGGAGCAGGGCCTCAGGGCAGAGAGAAGGATGGAGGGAGTCGTAGTGAAGGAGGTCTGGTGCTGCGCGGTGCGGTGTAGTGCAGAAATAAAGAGTCCAGAGGCCATAGGGGTAGACTTCCAGAGTTTTATTACTCACGGTAAAACGTGCAGCTGCAAGGCTTCTCCCTGCTCCTCACAGAGTTCTGCGGTCACCAGGAACGGGGGTCCGACAACCTCCGGGTAATTCCAGTGCTTAAATCAGGGCCCCGCACCAGAGTGTTCCTAGACTTCAGACTGAGTCCACTCTTGTCTGTGTGTGTGTAGATAGGCCGGGTCTCCCTCTGGACTACACTCAGAATAAGGGTACGGGTGGCGACTCCGCTTCTTCCGTTACCCGATGGGGTCCTCTGGGCCTGCCGGGCTTCCCTGACTAGGACGTAGAGTAGCAAAGTCAGGTGAGAGGGGCCGGTACCCCTCTTGCAGCCAGAATCCCTCCGACTAGGCCAGAAAGCGAGGACAGGTGGCGTATACCGCTCCGTCTGCATCCCCCTGGGATCCTTACACTCCTAAGCTCCCGGCCTTCTTGGGTATGGACCTAAACTGGGTTGAGACATCAGTTAACTCCAACCCATCCCTCGAATCAAAGCCAGAGTACGAGGACCATCCACTCCAGGTTCACCCAGAAGCCACGGTCAGGGATGAAGATCACAATCAAAAGACCATGAGCCCAAGATGGCTGTTATTAAATATCAAATATTAAGTGTAAACTAAATGTGCGTCCTCCACCCTCACCCTCTACATGGTTCCCCATATCTTTTGGTTCCCCAGTCTCCCATTTTCCCGGGAGGGGCAGCACACTAGTGCCTATTAGCCCCCTCTGGTGGGAGAAGTGTGGTGTTGGATGTGGAGGTGGGGTCCTGACCATTGCACCGTTCTTACCTCGAAGGAGGGATACCACACCCTATTGAAGAGGTGCAGCATCCCTGTGGTGATCGAACCCTCAGGGGTTCCACATTCCCCCCTGGTGAAACACAGCACGTCCGCGAGCTGCAAAGAGAATAAAACCTGGTACAGTCTTTTTATATTTTTGATAACAGTAAACAATCTTCCCAATATGGGAGGCACTTCTCCTTTAACGTTACAAACTGCACATATTATAAAAGTATAAAAGTATAAAACCATCAAGAGACATTATGCATAGGCAGACGGGTTAAAGTGCAAGGAAGAAGAGTCAGTTCAGAAGCGCGAGGGACCTGTCCCAAACCCCCAACGTAGGCCCTGGGGTGGCTGCAGGGCATCAAGATCCCAAGTTGGACCTCCAGGAGAGCCACTCCAGACAGGTTTTTCTTCTGAGGTCTGAGGTAGAAATAGCCGCGGTTTTACATAAAACCAATAAGAGCACCTAAAGAGATGCAAACTTTATACAATTACAGAGTCTGCCTACTGCAAGTCCGCAGGGACTAATGTCTCAAGAAACCGGAAGGAAAAACATGATAAAACATAAACATCATAACTTTAAACTGGTTACAACCGCCGTGGCTGCTTAATCCTCAGATCCCCACCGGGGAAAAGGCTCATTCCTCCCTATGGAGGCTGACCAGTCCTCCATTGCGGAGCGCGAGACAGCATCACTCCGGACACTTTGTGGACATCCAGGGCGTACCACCCCCGCACCCTGTGGTGCCGGGTGTATGACACAAAGTCACCCGGGAAGAGATTCCGGCCAGGGTGTCCCTTTTTCAGCCGCGGCACGACGTCCCGCCGGCTGACAAAGACGTCTTGCTCATACTGGGGACTCTTGATGAAGCCCCATCCCGCCTCATGGTGGAAGCGGACGATTTGCCCCTCCACACGGGGACTCGGACGGGTTGCCTCTTCCTGGCGGGCCCTGGACTTTGCAGCCTTGGCGCGCACCTCGAGGCGCTCGCAGCGAATCTCCCTCTGCCGTTGCTCCCGATCAAGCTGGAGGATCTGCTGGCGACACAGCTCGCTCCTCCTACATGCTTCAGCCCGGGTCTCCCTGGGAAGCCCATCAGGTCCCCCCCCCTGGTTGTCCCAGGCCCACTCTTCAGTCGCCGGCCAGGTGACTGTAGGTGCGGGCAGCGGTGACAGCAGGGGCTGCTGCAGGTCCTCAAGAAGGACGGACCAATCCGGGTTGGGGTCGGTGGATACCCCAGCAGACTCAAGTCCTTCCGAGTCGGGAGTCAGGAGGCAGTGCAGGTCCCCGCCGATAGCGGAGGCTTCAAGCTCCTGGGAAAAGACCTGCTCCCAGGTGACCGTGCCGGGCAGCAGGTACTCAGTCATAAGATCCAGGAGCGGCACGGTGGGCTCAGCAGCTGGGACAGGGGTATCACACTCACCCGCTCCTGGGCTGCATGCGACCTCTGTTGCTGCCTCCTCCTGAGCTGCTGCTCCTTGGCGGCGGGTCCGGATGCGCAGCAGCATTTCTTCCCGCCATGCAGCGGATGCTGCTTGCTGGGCCTCAGCCACTCTCCGAGCAAGGTACGGGGTTTCTTGGCGGAGAAACTCTATATCTCCAGGTGTCAGAGACACGCCACCATCCTCACCGACGGGAGAAGAATCTGGGCCGGGTTTGGAAGGCTCCGATAGACTCGCTTCAGCCGCGTCCATGTCCGCTCCTGAGGATAGCAAGTCTCCAACTGCAATGGCGGCACCTTGTTGTTTTTCCATCCCCTCCTCTTTTTGGGGCGGCTCCAGGGCGGTAGGCTGACAGGCACGCCTTCGTACATCCCATCCGTTTTGATGGGCATTACCCCGCGGATAGTCTCTGATGGAAGGGGCGGTCTGCTCTTTTGGCGCCATGGGGGAGCCTGGCCCACAATAGGAGGTGCCAGGAGACTGTCCTTTCAGTGCGTTATGGCATCCGTTCTTCTTGGGTGGGCGCCATCTTGAGTGGAAACAGCAGTCTAAGGTGTAAGGCGCACAGTACCCGGTAGCAATGGGCAATTTCCTTCCGTTGCTGCGGGCACGCAATCCTGCCGACTACGCCAAGAATGTGACGCTCGCAGCCCTGCCCTGGGAAGATGGGGGGTTTACTCGGAGCCGGGTCAGATGTTTGGTGGGTTGCAGCCGTGGCCTGGACCCGTTCCGTGCCCAGGGCCGTCACATTAAAAAAAGATGTAATGGGCTGTCAGGGTTGAGTAGTTGCTATCGACTACGCCACCTGTGGTACCTGGTGAAGACCACCAGCGCTACTGCAGTCCTCTGAGGCGGGATGTTGTGACAGCCGACGTTGATGCTACTCCCCACAGGCGGAGCAGGGCCTCAAGGCAGAGAGAAGGATGGAGGGAGTCGTAGTGAAGAAGGTCTGGTGCTGCGCGGTGCGGTGTAGTGCAGAAATAAAGAGTCCAGAGGCCATAGGGGTAGACTTCCAGAGTTTTATTACTCACGGTAAAACGTGCAGCTGCAAGGCTTCTCGTTGCTCCTCACAGAGTTCTGCGGTCACCAGGAACGGGGGGTTCGACAACCTCAGGGTAATTCCAGTGCTTAAATCAGGGCCCCGCACCAGAGTGTTCTTAGACTTCAGACTGAGTCCACTCCTGTCTGTGTGTGTGTCGATAGGCCGGGTCTCCCTCTGGACTACGCTCAGATTAAGGGTACGGGTGGCGACTCCGCTTCTTCCGTTACCCGGTGGGGTCCTCTGGGCCTGCCGGGCTTCCATGACTAGGACGTAGAGTAGCAAAGTCAGATGACGGGGGCCGGTATCCCTCTTGCAGCCGGAATCCCTCTGACTAGGCCAGAAAGCGAGGACAGGTGGCGAATACCACTCCGTCTGCATCCCCCTGGGATCCTTTTGCTACACTCCTAAGCTCCAGGCCTTCTTGGGTATGGACCTAAACTGTGTTGAAACATCAGTTAACTCCAACCCGCCCCTCGACTCAAGGTCAGAGTACGAGGACTGTGTCTCCATCCACTGCAGGTACACCCAGAAGCCACGGTCAGGGATGAAGATCACAATCAAAAGACCATGAGCCCAAGATGGCTGTTATTAAATATCAAATATTAAGTGTAAACTAAATGTGCGTCCTCCACCCTCACCCTCTACATGGTTCTCCCTATCTTTTGGTTCCCCAGTCTCCCATTTTCCCGGGAGGGGCAGCACACTAGTGCCTATTAGCCCCCTCTGGTGGGAGAAGTGTGGTGTTGGATGCGGAGGTGGGGTCCTGACCATTGCACCGTTCTTACCTCGAAGGAGGGATACCACACCCCATTGAAGAGGTGCAGCATTCCTGTGGCGACCGAACCCTCAGGGGCGCCACATCCCCGCCTAACACAAGCACGTGTCCCAGAACATTACCCATGCCCTCAACAATGCGATTGCTGGGAAGATCCACCTAACCACGGACACGTGGACAAGTGCTTGTGGCCAGGGAAGGTACATCTCTCTGACGGCACACTGGGTTAATATTGTGGAAGCCGGGACCCAGTCGGATCCTGGGATGGAACACGAAAGAAAAATAGACAGCGTCCACTCCAGGGTGATAGTGAAATAAAGTTGTCTTTTTATTCCGCCATATACTGTACTATACTATAGTATATGGCGGAATAAAAAGACAACTTTATTTCACTATCACCCTGGAGTGGATGCTGTCTATTTTACTTTCTTGTTGTGAATTTCCAAGTGGATTCCTTGGTAATTGAAGATGTGCATCCCATCCGTGAAGTGCTGCTATCTACATTCTTTTCTGGGCTATTCCTGGGATGGAACATGTCCTCCCGATGCTCCTGCACCTCCTCCTCCTCCTCTTCAGCCTCCATCTCCAAAATGACCACATCAGTCGGAAGCTGGAAGCACTTCAGCACTGCCTCAGCCAAGTGGCAACAGGCTGTGCTGAAGCTAATATGCTTAGCTGACATACCACACACTGCTGCAGAGTTGTTGAAAGCTGTAACAGAGGAGGCAGATCTGTGGCTCTCACCACTGACCTACAGCCAGGTATGGTCATGTGTGACAATGGCCAGAACCTGGTGGTGGCTCTGAAGCTTGGCAACCTCATACACATACCATGCCTGGCCCATGTGCTCAACCTAGTGGTACAGCTATTTCTCAAAACCTACCCGGATCTGCCTGAGCTTCTTGAGAAAGTACGCCGCATGTGTGCCCATTTCAGAAAGTCAACTACAGCTTCCGCCGCTTTCGCCGTGCTTCAGCAACTTTTGCAGCTTCCAGCTTACCGACTGGTTGGGAAGGATTTGTGAGCTGCAGAGGGCATTTGTTGTGTACCAGCTTCAACACGCCCGTCGGTATTCATGTCAGAATCTGCACATAAGAGCTGATGAGTGGGCATGGATGTGTGACATCTGTGCCGTCCTCCAAAATTTTGAGGACTCCACCAAGATGGTGAGCGGCGATGATGCCATATTAGCATCACCATCCTACTTCTCTGTCTACTGAAACACTTGCCGCTCACAATTAAAGAGGATGCATTGCAGGCTTAGCACGATGAGATGGAGCAAGGAATTATACAGGGTGATGCTACGCGGCCCTCCATCTCATCTCAACACAGATTGGGTGATAATGAGGAGGAGGAGGAAGAGGAGGAGGAACAGGAGCTGGTTTCCTGCACTACAGACGGTACTACCCACACAACTGTCATCGTGGATGGCCTGAGGAGAGGGAGAACGAGGACGAGGACCAGGAAGAGGATGATGAGGAGGAGAACATGGACAGTTGTCCTCTTGGTTGGGACAGGAAAGTCTTGGCTGTTGGCAGTCTGGCACACATGGCTGATTTTATGTACCACTGCCCTTTGTTATGTTCTGCTACCAGAGCTAAGGAAAGAGAGAAGATCTGTCCCTACGATAGAACTCAGCTTTATCCCTACGATGTAACAGGGGACCTGATCCTGCGATCAGACCTGCTAAAGTCCTAAGCTAGTCTGTACGCAGACCTATAGATGTGGGGAAGCAATCCCTACAAGTACTTAGGACTGGGAGGAAAATGGGACACCTCCTAACAGAAATAGTAGCAGACAGACAAACAAACAAAATATATAGAACACTGAGGTCCGTAGACCAAGCAAACTAACAGAGTTAGATACAGAGCACAGGCTAGCTAGAAAGTAGTTATACAATGAAGTCCAGCAAAGCCAGAAGGGCGGAGCAGGATTAAATAGGCCAACAAGGTCATGTGACCAGCAAAGGAAAAAACCTAAGAGCAAGGTTCTAACACCTTTACCATTACACATTTTTGGTGACAGTAATTACTGGTTGGTCACACTTCTAGAACAGCGCTACAAGGATAACTTTCTATCTCTCCTTCCCATGGCGGAGAGGACTAATAAAATGTTGCAGTACCAGAAGGCACTTGTTGAAGAATTATTCACAGCTGACAACGCTGGTGGCAGAGGTCACAGCCACAAACCAGATGCAGCAGAGGTCTGGGACAGTTTTCTCAGCCCCTCCCAGTGCCCAGGCCATGATGTGCTGGGTACTCTGACAAGGAGGGAAAAGTTTTGGAAGATGCTGAAGGAGTACATGGCCCACCATACCAGTGTCCTCCATGATTCCTCTGTGCCTAATAATTATTGGGTATCCAAGCTGGACACGTGCATGAACTGGCTCTCTACGTCTTGGAGGTCCTGGCCTGCCCTTCCGCTAGCGTTTTGTCAGAGCGGGTTTTTAGTGCCGCCAGTGGAATTATAACCGATAGATGCATCCGCCTGTCAACTAGAAATGCTGACAGGCTGACGCTTATAAAAATGAACAAGGGCTGGATTGGGCCAGACTTCTGAACACCACCGAATGATAGCAGTGTAACATAAACTCAAATACAGTGTCTTCTTTTGGGGTGGTCTAACTCTATTCCCATGCACCTCTGTCTTCACACCCAGACATGGGTATACGCTTTCTGATTTTGCCTATTTGCTCTTGTCCTCCTCCTTCTCTGCATCCTCATCCTCCACCACCATATCATCACCATATGTACCATATCAACATATTTACGTCTCTTGCAAGGGGCATTGGAGTTCCTCCAAATTTTTGGCAGCCGTTGCTTCAGTGCATAGGCAAACAGTATGGGAGACCCACTTCCTAATAATGGGAGCATTTTTTTCAGGAGGCCCTCCGACCCCTATGTCTCTTGCAAGGGGCATTGGAGTGAGGTACACATCAGAGAATAGAAAAGATCGCACTCACCACTGGATGCCTTGTGACTGATCCTTTATTTCAGATCTGGCGTGTTATCATAGGCGCAGGTACATGAGTACGGGGGAGACAAGGGAGGATGACGGCCATTTCGCGCGTATGTAGCACTTCCACAGGTCCAGTGTAAGAGGCAGGAGGATACCTTCCTGTTAACTATCCTTCAGTCTATGATACCTCCGCCTGCACACCTGCATCAATTACTGTTAGACAACTTGTGAAGACATTTAAAGAGACATAACAATTAAAAAAGGTATAAAAGAAGGCTGTTACAAAAACACGGACATATCGAGTCTATCATTTAAGCCTATTGGGCCTTGAGCATTTGATTTCCGAATTAATTTGGCTTCTCTTTTTAATAAAAGGCTATTGTGATTACCTCCATTTAAAGGAGATTTAACTTTTATTAAACCAGCAAAACGTAGTTTCTCTGGATCACTATTGTGTGCTTCTCTCATATGACTAATCAAACGAGGTGATCCCTTACCAGAGGTTATAGAGTGGTAATGCTCATTAAATCTGACATGCTTGGGCCTACTTGTCAATTGTCATACTCGTTTTGCCAATATAAAAATACCGGCAAGGGCAGAATACCACATAAGCCACATATTTTGTCTTACACGTAATGAAGTCACTTGTACTCCACTTAAGTCCACCCAGTTGGAAAAAAGCATCAGTAAGATGTAAATGGCAATAAGAACATTGCCCACATTTGTGATTACCTTTTGGAATGCTTCTTTCAAGCCAATTCTGGTTAACATCCCTGTGCAGACGGTTCTTTACCAACTGGTCGGCCAAATTTGTGCTCCTTCTATACGCAAATAGCGGTTTGTTTTTTGCCCTAGCTTGTAAATCGGCATCTGTTTCCAACATATGCCAATTTCTTCTGATGGCTGCATGGATTACCTTATCCATGTTGGTATGTTTAAATGAAAAAGCGAATCTATCCATTGTTCCCTTATTCCTTTTGCTTCTCAGCAAACTTTTTTGGGGGATTCTAGATACCTTTTGCAATGTATTATCCAAAAGTCCCACCGGGTAACCTCTGTCCAGGAAATTGTTTTTTAATTCATCAACTTGAGCTTTAATGGTGGTTTCACTATTATTGATTTTACGTAGTCTTAGGAACTGACTGTATGGTAAACTATCCTTAGTATGTTGTTGGTGTGCGCTGTCATATCTCAGTAATGAGTTTGATGCAGTGGGTTTTATGTAGTTTTCCGTACAGATAACACCTTCCTTAACCAGTTCAGGATCGCCCACTGTACATAAATGTCGGCGCTGCCTGGGCTCTGTGCAGTGCCAACGTTTAAAAACGGTGGGTGGTCCCGCAGTGCTTAGGACCCCCAGGGTCCTACAAGCACTGCGGTTTCGGTGCAGAGCGATAGCTCTGACATCTGACATCATGGGGACCTGATTGGATCAGGTCCCCATGATGTTAATGTGGCACCCCAGGTCTGGTCACCACAGTGGCAGCAATGTAATGTCTGAGAGCAGGTGGGAGGTTCCCTGGTTGGGGACAATTAGCATGCAGCACCTCCTGCCTCAGTCCAGGGAGGGGAGAAATCTGCCCTTTATAAACTGGATCTGGGGCGGGGTTAGAGAGACAAGTTCCAGACAAGGTTCCAGTGAAGTTGCAAATAGGGACAGGTCAGCAGCAGGCTGAGGAGTCCCCGTAGGCAGAGGAGGAACACAAGGCCAGGAGGGGAGCTAGCAGAGCTCGTCCTGGCTAGAAACTTATAAAGCCGGACACTGGAGTCTGAGGCTGTGAGGATTATAAGCCCAGCAGCAGAAAACCACCACGCAGGGGACTTCAAGTCCTCTGGCCCAAGGAAGCCCGGAGGCTCAGCCACATGAGAGAGACTGCTACTGCCCTGGAGGGGTGAGAAGTAAGGAAGGCCCAAGTCGCCAGTCATACGGGCGAGAACAACACGGTACACTCAGAGACGTGGGCTACCACCACACTACAGTGGGATAGCCAAGAAAGAGTGAAGTCAGCACGGTAGGCCTACAAACTCCCCCTGACCAGCGGGATTTCCCAGTTGCTCTCAGACTGACCAGGCCTCCATTGTTAACCTGTATTCCGGACGGGTCCCTTAATACCACCAACAGTAAAGACCCTGAATTGCATGACAGACTCCGTGTGGTTACTGCTGCTCCCGCGCACCATCACCACCAACATCCCTATTTACTGCCCTGAGCCTATACTTCTCCCGTGGGGAGTTATACTACCCTCAGCTGCACCCACAACACCAGCCTCAGCGGTCTGCCCTGCAGCGGCGGTTCACTCTGACCGCAATCCATGGGTGGCGTAGTCCGACATTTAATCACAAAACCTTATAAATAGACCGCCATTTGGGTTGACCACCCTGAGCCATGGGATCAGGTCCCTGCCATGCAAGGACTACCACCCCCAGCAACCATAAAAGGTCCGGTTCCGGGTTTCCCCACACACACACGGCCCAGGGGGCGCGTCATTAACCTGTTCCTATTTTCTAGATGCCGCAATCCATAGCGATCGCGGCATTTAAAAGATAGTGACAGCCGGTGGTCGGTGATCGGGACCCCCACATACCTTAGCAGTGAGGGGATCCCAGTGCTGTGACCTCTGACATCATCGAGACCTGATTGGCTCAGGTCTCGATGATGTCAGTGTCACACCAGCCAATCAGAGAGATCACTAGGGAAGTTTGTTTTAGCAACAAACTTTCCCGGGCGATCTGCCTGATAAATACACTGTTTCCCCTCCGATCTCGGTGAGAGAGCAGAGGAGAAACAGTTGACAAGAGCGGTGTCCGCCTTGCCACTGTGAAAGTAAAAAAAAAAAAAAAAAAAAGTAAGAGTTAGGTTAGGGTTAGTCAGTCCTGTCAGTCAGTCAGTCAGTCAGTCAGTCAGTCCTGTCAGGTCAGTCAGTCAGTCCTGTCAGGTCAGTCAGTCCTGTCAGGTCAGTCCCGTCAGTCCGGTCAGTCAGTCGGGTTCGGTCAGTCCCGTCAGGTATGTCCGGTCCGGTTAGTCCAGTCCTGTCAGTCCAGTCCAGTCTGGTCAGTCCGGTCCGGTCAGTCCAGTCCGGTCAGTCCAGTCCGGTCAGTCCAGTCCGGTCAGTCCAGCAAAAAATCTAAAAACAAATAAAATGGCCCGTCAGACTTATACCGCAGAGGAGGTGTATGCACTGCTATGTTCTGACAGTGACGACAGTGCAATCTCAGATGGAGATGTGGATTTTGAGGGCTTTTGCAGCGGCGACAGTGAGAGCTCAGAAATGAGCAGTGATTCTGGTCTATCCTCAAGCACAAGGACCAGTACAACCATAGGGGCAAATAGTGCTACTTGAGAAACGTCTCCAAATCAGGGAACACAGCCCAGTACAAGCGCTGTCCCTGCTACTAGTGAATTGGCGCATGCCAGTGTACAAGGGGCTTTGCCACGTGATTTAGCATTTCCCAGATGGGAGGCTTCGGATTCGGCTGCTCCATTCAGCCCTGATTTCAACGCCATTCCTGGTATAAATGTGGAGGTGGAAGATTTTGGACCAATTCATTTTTTTTAATTTGTTTTTTACAGACAGCTTGCTAGAGCATATTGTTGTGCAAACAAATTTATACGCATCCCAATTCATAAGCCAGAATCCCCGATCTTACTATGCTAGGGCAAATTTATGGACACCAACTAATGTCCCGGAAATAAAAAAAAATTTAGGACTTACATTTGCCATGGGGCTTGTTAAAAAACCGAGCATTCGATCCTACTGGTCCAACCACCCTGTTCAAGCCACCCCTATGTTTTCAGTCATTCTTCATAGGACCCGTTATGAAATGCTCATGTGGTTTTGGCATTTTAACGACAATAGTCAATGCCTGCCCAGAAATGCCCCAGAACATGACAGGTTATATAAAATTAGACCCTTCATTGAAAATTTGTCAGAAAAATTCTTAAGGCTTAACACAAAATATTTCTATAGATGAGTCCTTTGTAAAATTAAAAGGAAGACTGCACCTCAAGCAATTTATCCCATCTAAAAGGGCAAGGTTTGGAATAAAGCTCTATAAAATGTGCAAAAGTTCAAGTGGATACACATCCGCTTTTCGCATATATGAGGGGAAAGATAGCCAACTAAACCTACCAGGATGCCCTACTTATCTGGGGGCATCTGGAAAAATTGCTTGGGAGCAGATAAGTCCATTTTTTCAAAAAGGCTACAATCTATATGTGGACAATTATTACACCAGCATACCCCTATTTAAAAGTCTGGTTGAACACAACATCGGAGCTTGTGGGACCATTCGTAAAAACCGTCAGGGGTTTCCACAACCATTGGTCAACCAAAAGTTCCAAAAGGGGCAGTCAGGGGCAGTACGCAATGGAGAGCTGCTTGCCATGAAGTATAGGGATAAGAGGGATATTTTTGTCCTCAGCTCGATCCACACAGATGCCACAAGGGACACTGTAGAATTAGGATCCACCACTCCGAAGCAAAAACCTGTGTCAGTCATTGACTACAACAAACACATGGGTGGTGTGGACCTTGCAGACCAGGTTCTGCAGCCATACCAGGTATCAAGAAAGTCCTATACCTGGTATAAAAAGTTGGTTATTTATTTGTTTCAGGTGGCCACATACAATTCTTTTGTTTTGTACAAAAAAGCAGGAAATTCAGATCCTTTTCCTGATAATCAAGAAAAGGTAATTGAAAATCTTGTTTTTGAAAGTGTTAGCCCCGCTCGTCCATTAGAATCTGAGGATGTGAAAAGACTCACTGAGCGACATTTTATTGCACTTATTCCAGCAACTGAAACGAGAAGGAACCCCCAGAAAAGATGTCGTGTATGTACTAAGAGAGGAATGAGGCGTGATACCCGCTACTATTGCCCACAATGCCCATCATTGCCAGCCTTATGCGTCACTGACTGCTTTAAAATCTTCCACACCGAACCACGTTTTTAAACTGTAAAAATGTATCCCATTTTGTCATTCAAACATTTGGTTCATTTAGTGAATGACACATTCGAGTAGAGCTCACTTAATTTCCAGGGGTGGGGGGGGTTCTCCAGATTATAAACCTTCCATTGCATGCTTGTTTCTGGAAATCATCCATTGAGTTAAAATGGTCACTAAACCCATAGATGAATTCCCAGAGGAGTGTCATTTCCAAAATGGGGTCACTTCAGGGGGGATTCTTTAGTTCTGGTACTTAGCACCTCTGAAAAGTGCCAGAACAGCAGAATCCCCCCTGAAGTGACCCCATTTTGGAAATGACACCTCTCTGGGAATTCATCTATGGGTTTAGTGACCATTTACCTATCTACTTATTTTCCCACCACTAGATTAATTTATACAGAGGAGTAGATTGTAAAATTCGGTCACTTGTTGGGGGTTTCCTCTGTTTAGGTACCTCAGGGGCTCTCCAAATGCAACATGGCGTCCGCTATCGATTCCAGCCAAATTTCCATTCCAAAAGTCAAATGGCACTCCTTACCTTCCGAGCCATGCCGTGCGCCCAAACAGTGGTTTTGCACCACATATGGGGTATCAGCGTGCTTAAGAGAAATTGCACGATACATTTTGGGGTCCATTTTTTCTGGATGCCCTTGTGAAAATTAAAAATTTGTGGCTAAAGTAACAATTTTGTGTAAAAAATGTGTTTTTTTATTTTCACACTTCAACATTATAAAATTCTGTGAAGCCCCTGGGGTTCAAGGTGCTCACCACACATCCAGATAAGTTCCTTGAGGGGTCTAGTTTTCAAAATGGGGTCACTTGTTGGGGGTTTCCTCTGTTTAGGCACCTCAGGGGCTGTCCAAATGCAACATGGCGTCCACTATCGATTCCAGCCAAATTTCCATTCCAAAAGTCAAATGGCGCGCCTTACCTTCCGAGCCATGCCGTGCACCCAAACAGTGGTTTTGCACCACATATGGGGTATCAGCGGACTCAGAAGAAATTGCACAACACATTTTGGGGTCCATTTTTTCTGACTGCCCTTGTGCAAATTAAAAATTTGAGGCTAAAGCAGCAGTTTTGTGTTAAAAATGTATTTTTTTATTTTCATACTTCAGCATTATAAAATTCTGTGAAGCCCCTGGGAGTTCAAGGTGCTCACCACACATCTAGATAAGTTCCTTGAGGGGTCTAGTTTCCAAAATGGAGTCACTTGTTGGGGGTTTCCTCTGTTTAGGCACCTCAGGGGCTGTCCAAATGCAACATGGCGTCCGCTATCGATTCCAGCCAAATTTCCATTCCAAAAGTCAAATGGCGCTCCTTACCTTCTGAGCCATTCTGTGCGCCCAAACAGTGGTTTTGCACCACATATGGGGTATCAGCGTGCTCAGGAGAAATTGCACAACACATTTTAGGGTCCATTTTTTCTGGCTGTCCTTGTGAAAATTAAAAATTTGAGGCTAAAGTAGCAGTTTTGTGTTAAAAATTTGTTTTTTTATTTTCACACTTCAACATTATAAAATTCTTTGAAGCCCCTGGGGGTTTAAGATGCTCACCACACATCTAGATAAGTTCCTTGAGGGATTTAGTTTCCAAAATGGGGTCACTTGTTTGGGGTTTCCTCTGTTTAGGCACCTCAGGGGCTGTCCAAATGCAACATGGCGTCCGCTATCGATTCCAGCCAAATTTCCATTCCAAAAGTCAAATGGCGCTCCTTACCTTCCGAGCCATGCAGTGCACCCAAACAGTGGTTTTGCACCACATATGGGATATCAGCGTGCTCAGGAGAAATTGCACAACACATTTTGGGGTCCATTTTTTCTGGCTGCCCTAGTGAAAATTAAAAATTTGAGGCTAAATTAACAGTTTTGTGTTAAAAATGTATTTTTTTATTTTCATACTTCAGCATTATAAAATTCTGTGAAGGCCCTGGGGGTTCAAGGTGCTCACCACACTTCTAGATAAGTTCCTTGAGGGGTCTAGTTTCCAAAATGGAGTCACTTGTTGGGGGTTTCCTCTGTTTAGGCACCTCAGGGGCTGTCCAAATGCAACATGGCGTCCGCTATCGATTCCAGCCAAATTTCCATTCCAAAAGTCAAATGGCGCTCCTTACCTTCTGAGCCATGCTGTGCGCCCAAACAGTGGGTTTTGCACCACATATGGGGTATCAGCGTGCTCAGGAGAAATTGCACAACACATTTTAGGGTCCATTTTTTCTGGCTGTCCTCGTGAAAATTAAAAATTTGAGGCTAAAGTAGCAGTTTTGTGTTAAAAATGTGTTTTTTTATTTTCGCACTTCAACATTATAAAATTCTGTGAAACCCCTGGGGGTTTAAGATGCTCACCACACATCTAGATAAGTTCCTTGAGGGGTCTAGTTTCCAAAATGGGGTCACTTGTTGGGGGTTTCCTCTGTTTAGGCACCTCAGGGGCTGTCCAAATGCAACATGGCGTCCGCTATCGATTCCAGCCAAATTTCCATTCCAAAAGTCAAATGGCGCTCCTTACCTTCCGAGCCATGCCGTGCACCCAAACAGTGGTTTTGCACCATATATGGGATATCAGCGTGCTCAGGAGAAATTGCACAACACATTTTGGGGTCCATTTTTTCCTGTTACTCTTGCAAAAATTAAAAAATATTGGATCTAAGGTAATTTTTTGTGGAAAAAAGTTAAATGTTCATTGTTTTTTTCCACATTCCAAAAATTCCCGTGAAGCACCTGAAGGGTTAATAAACTTCTTGAATGTGGTTTTGAGCACCTTGAGGGGTGCAGTTTTTAGAATTGTATCACTTTTGGGTATTTTCTGTCATAAAGGCCCCTCAAAGTCACTTCAAATAAGATGTGGTCCCTAAAAAAATGTTTTTGTAAATTTTGTTGTAGAAATGAGAAATCGCCGGTCAAGTTTTAACCCTTATAGCTTCCTAACAAAAAAAAATTTTGGTTCCAAAATTGTGCTGATGTGAAGTAGACATGTGAAAAATGTTATTTATTAACTATTTGTGTGACATATCTCTCTGATTTAAGGGCATGAAAATTCAAAGTTTGAAAATTGCAAAATTTTCAACATTTTTGCCAAATTTCTGATTTTTTCACAAAAAAACGCAAGTGATATCGAAGAAATTTTACCAATATCATGAAGTGTCACGAAAAAAACAAATCTCAGAAACAGGGCAATCCGTTGAAGCATTCCAAAGTAATTACTTCATAAAGTGACAGTGGTCAGAATTGAAAAAATTGGCCCGGTCACGAAGGCAAAAACAGGCTCTGGCGCGAAGTGGTTAATGCTAACTTTAACGTCTAAGAAATTAATGGATTCTCCTCCCCATATTGCCGTGAACTTCATGCTATCCGAATTGGCTCTATTTAAATGGTCTATGAACGCAAAAAAACTAATTTTGTTTCCCTGTCCATACCATAAACACGTCATCCACGTACCGCAGGTACGAACAAATGTGTTTAAGGTATGGATTGTTGGTGGTGGTGATGTGTTTTCAAATAAAGCCAAAAATAGATTAGCAAAAGTGCAAGAGACAGGTGTCCCCATTGCTGTTCCAGTTTTTTGGCGATACCATCTGTCCTGAAATTGGAAGGCATTATGGGATAAAACGAAGGATAGTCCTTGGCAGATTGTCTATCAAATTCCTGTTTAGGTCATGATTCATCAGTATTTTTTCTATAGCCTCTATGCCTTTTTGCTGAAGAATGAATAGACTCTCAATGTCTATAGAAGTAAGAATAAAGTCATCTTGCCATGTGATCTCATCAAGGGCTTTCAAAAAATCACTTGTATCCTTTAGATAAGAGGGTACCGCATGTAGCATAGGTCTTAAAAGCCAATCTAAATATTGCGAAAGGGGCTCAATGATTGATCCTATGCCTGAAATTATGGGTCTGCCAGGGGGGGCCTGGAGGCATTTATGTACAGTACCTTGGGGATGTAATACCAATATGGTTTTGTTGGAAAATCTGGAATTAATTTATTGGCCATTTTTTGTGATAGTACGTCGTGTTCAACTTGTTGTCGCAAGAACTTTCTTAATTTATTCCTATAACCATTAGTGGGATCTTCACGTAACTCTGCATATGTTGTAGCATCTGTTAACTGTCTCAAGGATTCTTGTATGCAATCACTCTTCATTAATAGCACGAGGTTACCCCCCTTGTCTGCTCTTATAATAAAAGTGTCTGTCCAAGACTTAATTTTTTTTAGAGCTAGCAACTCCCCTGAATTTAAATTATCACATGGTGATTTACAGCACAAGGCTTCTACATCCTTTATAACCCTGACATAGAATAAATCTATGATGTTGCCTAGGCTTATAGGTGGCATGAAAGTGGATTTTACTCCGCCCATAAAAATGTTATCAGCAGGATTTTTTTCCGGAATTTCCTTTATTGAAGTATTGTCATCACATAAGCTTAACAACACGTCAATATCATTTGGGAGATTGGTACTGCCGGGGTCAGTTACCATGAACCCCAAAGGGTGGAAAGTAATTGGACTTTCGCCTATAAAGTGGTTGTCTGATGTAGCCTCCCCTTTCGTTTTAAACATTTTAAACAAATTAATTTTCCTAGTCGCCTTATGCATATCAATTTTAAAATCAGATAAATCAAACTGATCAAGGATACAGAAATTAAGGTCCTTAGAAAGTAATGACTTATGATAAACATTTCAATCATGTTCAGTCAAATTAATTATTCCAGTGAAACTCTCAGTCCTGGGATTTACTTTATCCACGATGCTTGCTTCCCTTTTGTACCGATTCTTCTGGACCCTTTTTCCTCCTCTCCTGGTCCGTCTCCTAAAGGGGCATATTCCATTGAAGTGTCAGATGGGGTTCCCTCTCCTGTTAAATTTAGATCTTCATTCATACTGAAGTCGGTATCAGTGGTCCATCCTTCTCTGTTAGATCGCTTTCTTTTATTGGACTTAAAGGCTTTATTTTTATTCCATGTTCTGGAATTGTTGTTGTATCTATTATTAAATTTGCCTTTTTTATTCCAAGAGAAGATACCACGCTAGATCTGAAATAAAGGATCATTCACAAGGCATCCGTGGTGAGTGCGATATTTTCTATTCTCTGATGTGTGCCTCATGATTATCTGCTTCAGTCGATGCAGCACCACCCACAGTGGATTAGCCAAGGACTCAGGATTGCCTGTATTACAGGACTGTGTGCTGGAAAAGGCTGAAGGCAGAGCTGGTGCCGGTCAGCTGCTCTTCTGTTTAGTATAGGGACATTGGAGTGCCTCCAAATTTTTGACAGCCATTGCAGTCACTGCATAGGCTAACAGTATGGGAGACCCTCTCCTTTCTAATGGGAATATGTCGCTACTGAGGCACACCTCTATGTGTCTTTAAATTGTTAGTGGGGTTTTTACAAATTTTGGCAGCCGGTGGACTCACTGCATACCCTATAACTGTATAGCACACCCTCTCTTTTCTAATGGGAACATGTCGTTACTGTAGCCCAGCTCTATGTGTCTTTAAATTGTTAGTGGGGATTTTCCAAAATTTTGGCAGCCGTTGGACTCACTGCATACCCTATAACTGTATAGCAGACCCTCTCCTTTCTAATGGGAACATGTCGTTACTGTGGCCCTGCTCTATGTGTCTTTAAATTGTTAGTGGGGTTTTTCCTAAATTTTGGCTGCTGTTGGACTCACTGCAAACCCTATAACTGTATAGCGGACCCTCTGCTTTCTAATGGGAACATGTCTTTACTGTGGCCCAGCTCTATGTGTCTTTAAATTGTTAGTGGGGTTTTTCCTAAATTTTGGCAGCTGTTGGACTCACTGCATACCCTATACCTGTATAGCAGACCCTCTCTTTTCTAATGGGAACATGTCATACTTGTTACTGTGGCCCAGCTCTATGTGTCTTTAAATTGTTAGTGGGGTTTTTCTTAAATTTTGGCTGGCGTTGGATTCACTGCATACCCTATAACTGTATAGCAGACCCGCTCCATTCTAATGGGAACATGTCATTACTGTGGCCCAGCTTTAAGTGTCTTTAAATTGTTATCAGAGTTTTTCCTAAATTTTGGCAGGCGCTGAACTCACTGCATGCCCTATAACTGTATAGTAGACACGCTCCTTTCAAATGGGAACATGTCGTTACTGTGGCCCTGTTCTATGTGTCTTTAAATTGTTAGTGGGGTTTTTCCTTAATTTTGCCAGCCGTTGGACTCACAGCATACATTATAACTGTATAGCAGACCCGCTCTTTTCTAATGGGAACATGTCGTTACTGTGGCCCTGTTCTATATGTCTTTAAATTGTTAGTGGGGTTTTTCCTAAATTTTGTCAGCCGTTGGACTCACTGCATACCCTATAACTGTATAGCAGACCCTCTCCTTTCTAATGGGAACATGTTGTTACTGTGGCCCTGCTCTATGTGTGTTTAAATTGTTAGTGGGGTTTTTCCCAAATTTTGGCAGCCGTTGTAGTCACAGCATGGGCATTACTACTATAGGAAACCCACTCCTTTATAATGGGAACATTTTTAATACTAAGACCCTCCTCTATGTCTCTTCAAAGGGGTATTGGATTGCATCCAACTTTTTGGCAGCCCTTGCAGTCACTGCATATGCAACAACAGTGTAGGAGACCCACTCTTTAATGGGAACAGCAAAGCATAGCCGACTGCTGACCCTTTAAGAATAGTAAGGCTGTAAAAATAGTGTTTGTGACTTTCCCAATACCTCCTTCATAAATGAAACAGGATGTGTCTGATGTTTCACACACCACATGGCCAGATAAGGTTGTAAAATGTTAAAATGACATTTCCCGGTGAATACATTTGTCACAGTTGAAAGCAATGCAAAAGTGCAAAAACACTGCGTGTGAACATAGCCCTAGGTTTGAAGGAGCATTTTTGTTTTTGGTTATTTATTTTGCCTTATATACAAGTCATTACTCTGGAAAGGATGTTCCTTAACATATTTCCCAGGAAAATCTGTTTTGGTTTAGTTTTTGTATGTTTTATTGTGAGTCTGTAAACGTGGCGTAATACTTCTGATAACATTGTTGACAGCATTGACCTGGGAGTCAGAAATGCTTCAAGGGGTCTTCCCCATGCTGTTCCCATGTCATTTGAGCACTGTTTCCATCGATTTGGGCAATTTTTAAGCCTTCTGCAGGCCGCCGGGGAGGGATGCCTGAAAAATGCTCGAGTTTCCCATAGACTCAAGTATTCCAATTTGCTCGACCCGAGCAACGAGTACCCGAGCATTTTAGTGCTCGCTCATCACTAATGGAGACCCAATCAGGATTCCCCACATTTCCAAAAATTAGTGGCAGATACCAGCAAAGTTGCATTAATTTCACTACAGTAGAAATAGTGAAATTAGGACTGACACCTCTTCCAGTACAGCCAACCCAGCTGATGGAGACTCAATCAGAAGTGTTTATGTAGCACCCCGAGGGCTCGGCTGCTACAGGGGTATTGCACCTCGAACCAGAGGTGTGGTATTCCACTCCCGGGTAAGGATGGAGTGTGGACTAGAACTCGGTTAGCTGCGTGCACCACATACATCCCATTTCCGGGGGACAGATCAACGGTACTCCCACCAGATAGATGTGCAGGTACGACAGCGTCTGTCCCTGGCTGGAGTGGGAGGGGGGGGGGAATATCCCAGTGGTGCAGGAGCAGAGAGGGGAGGGACTCTGGGCATAGGAAGGAGCCCATTGGTGGCTAGTCACCTGGGCTCGGGTGTCAGAGGGAGTATAAAAGGTGGGCACCATCTTAGGAGTTCAGTCAGACAGAAGAAGAGGAGAAGAGTAGTGACAGGGAGCAGCAGCCCTGTCTGGGTGCTGCTCCTGAAGGGAGCAAGAGAGAGAAAGACAAGAGGAAAGGAACAAGGAACAAGGAAGGAATGGAACCTGGAGAAAGGCCCAGAGACATGAAGGAAGAGGGAACCCGAACACGCTAGGAGTCAGCGGGTGAAGGGTTGGCAGATCAGGGTACCGGATCCCGAACTGGTGGAGGCCACTTATCCTCAGCCAGGAACCGGAGGTCGTGGCCACGTCTTGGCGCGACCACTCACTACACTCACCACGAAGGCACGCCACATAGGGTCAGGGAAACCGGAGATAGGTTTCGCCACCAGAAGGCCCGAGGAAGCTGGACATGGGTGGGTCCCTAGTGGGGACGGCCAGAGAAAGGAACGGAGAAAGGAGTTCAAGGTCACACTCTGGAACTGCCTGGGGGTTGGTCGAGCCCCGTACCTGGTGGACGCAGCACGGCTCGGGTCGTCATCACCTGCAGGACTGACACTGATAACATCTGTGAGTAAAGCATTGAAAACTGCAATCAGTCTCTGTGTTCCATCGCACTACCAGCACTAAAGGTACCGGGACGCCCTTTCTATCACTCCCTTCACCCGCACCAGCTGCCCTGAGGCCATACCTCTCCCGTTGGGGGTTATATCACCATTGCTGCACGCATACCACCGGCCTCAGCGGACTGTTCTGCAGCGGCAGCCTTGCGACCGCAAATCAACGGGTGGCGTAGTCGACACTTAAACAACATCTACAAAGACTGCCACACACTTAGTTTGACCACCCTGGGCACGGACCGGGTCCCCGCCACTCGGAGACTACTACCCCCATCGGATCCGGCTCCGGGTATTCCCCCGCGCACACGTGCGCCGCACTACAGCACTGACCCAGGGGGCGCATCAACTTTGGCGTAGTCGGCAGGATCTCGTGCCCGTAACCACCGGGTACTGCGTGCCTGAAAAAGAGACTTTTTACTTACCTGTGGTGAAGTTTCCCGCCGTCCGGAGTCGTTTCCCGCCATCCGGAGCCGATTCCCGCCATCCGACGCCATCTTCTGCCTTCTTCCCGCCATCCATGGAGTTTTCCCGCCATTGGGCGCCATCTTGAGGACGCCGCGCGGGAAGAAGAGGGGTGTGGACTCCGAAAGCCCGCGAGAACTGAAGCCCCGCCTCACGTCCGGACGTTGCGTAAGGTCCTGGAAGGAGCCCAGTGACGCCGACGTCACAGGAGCGCGACGGAAGGTCCTCAACCCTGACGATCCACTGCGGAACCGCGGCCTACGGAAGAGGATCATCGCAAGGTAGGCCACGGTCCACTAGGGGGGAGGAGGATGTCGGATACGGAGGAGAGCTTCACCGCCACAGCCGCCATACCAGATTGCAGAGCTGCTAGCGGTGCTCCAGAATGAAGAACCGGAGTACGCGCAGGCCGCGCTGGAAGAGCTGAACAGGAGGATGATCTGGGCGCAACGAGACGTGCTCGCCGGGTGGAAGGAGGAGTTGACCCGGCGCACGCTGACCTGCCAACCGGAGGTGCAGCCACCATCCAGCACCGCGTCGATCCCGAGAGGCAGCAGAAGTGGACCGGAGGCCGGGGACGACGCCGCGGGGGAGGCCGCAACGACAAGTAAGGGGAACGCCGTTACTCTGGGCCCTGAGGCCGCGGACCTGCCCCTACCTCCCGCCGCGGGACCCGAAGCTCTGGGTGCCGCACCGCCCACCGTACCTCCACCACCAGTAGTCAGCCCTCCAGCAGCAAGCTCTGCAGCGGAGCCTCGCCCTGAACCGTGCTCCCCAACACCGGGCACGATCAGAAAGTCACCGGCCTGGTTAAAAGGCCGAGTGCCCGCGGGCGCTGCACCCCAGCCGGGGCCCCCAGTCGTGCCATCATTGGGGAAAGACCTGTATGAGCAGCACACCTGCCCGGATGGGACACCATTCATCTGGCCGCATGAGTACGCCAACCCCCGCTCCAGGAAGAGTCATCCCGTAGGAGCAAGGGCCCCAGATGAACCGCTAATCCCAGCTCCGGAGCCCGTGGACCTCTCTTCACCCCGCTGGAGGACGCCCAATTCGAGGGGGACCCCACTGGAGAAGACCTGATGGGGTTCACTCAGGAGACCCGGGCGGGCGCCGCCCGGCGCTATGAGACCTGCCGCCAACAACTGGCAACGTTTGAGCGGGAGCGGAGAGAGAGGAAAGTGAAGGAGGAGTGGCTCCTCATTAAAAAAAACGTGGAGCAGAAGACAAGGACCCGCCAGGACCCCCCCCGTACAGCTCACGGTCCCCGAGTCACCGGGACTGTTGTTAAGTTTCACATGGCATGTGGCTGGGGCATCATCCAAGACCCGAAGACCATAAGCCAGGTGTTTGTAAACAGGAGCGACGTAGAGTCCCACCTACTGGAGGGGCACAGTGGACGGGACCTGGTGCCTGGAGATACCGTCACCTATACCAGGCATAAGGGAGTGAAGGGGTGGTACGCCCTTCATGTCCACCGGGTCAAGGAAGAAGAGGAGCAATCGTACCAGGAGGAGGAGGAGAAAGAGGGCCCGGACGGGTCTGAACCTGAGGAAGAGAAAGGAGCGTGTGGAGCACACCGTTAATCGTAAACGGTAAAAGAGGAGATGTAAATAGTTACCCGACCGGGTATAAGGACTGTTGTGGGACTGTTTCCACTAAGAGTGTGGTCCCCATTGGGACAGAAAGAGAACTGTTGCCTATTTTTGCCCTAATCCCTAACCTGACCGAGGACTGAGAGCGGTCATCCCTTCCCTCTACCTGGCCGAAGACTGAGAGCGGCCAGATCCCAAGATCCCAAGAACCCGAGAATTCAAGAATGTTTTATTTGAGAATGCCTTAATGTGAAATTTGATATGATGCCAAAGTTTTACATAGTGTTTTTGTAAAAGAGTTCCGGTGGCATTAGCCAGCTGTTGAGAAAACCTCCCATAAAGGGATGGATGAAAGTTGATGTGTTTTATGTGTACGTACACTTTAAAAATTGTTTTTACTCTATTTCAGCCCGAGGACGTGCTGTGGTTTACCAGGGGGGAATGTAGCACCCCGAGGGCTCGGCTGCTACAGGGGTATTGCACCTCGAACCAGAGGTGTGGTATTCCACTCCCGGGTAAGGATGGAGTGTGGACTAGAACTCGGTTAGCTGCGTGCACCACATACATCCCATTTCCGGGGGACAGATCAACGGTACTCCCACCAGATAGATGTGCAGGTACGACAGCGTCTGTCCCTGGCTGGAGTGGGAGGGGGGGAGGAATATCCCAGTGGTGCAGGAGCAGAGAGGGGAGGGACTCTGGGCATAGGAAGGAGCCCATTGGTGGCTAGTCACCTGGGCTCGGGTGTCAGAGGGAGTATAAAAGGTGGGCACCATCTTAGGAGTTCAGTCAGACAGAAGAAGAGGAGAAGAGTAGTGACAGGGAGCAGCAGCCCTGTCTGGGTGCTGCTCCTGAAGGGAGCAAGAGAGAGAAAGACAAGAGGAAAGGAACAAGGAACAAGGAAGGAATGGAACCTGGAGAAAGGCCCAGAGACATGAAGGAAGAGGGAACCCGAACACGCTAGGAGTCAGCGGGTGAAGGGTTGGCAGATCAGGGTACCGGATCCCGAACTGGTGGAGGCCACTTATCCTCAGCCAGGAACCGGAGGTCGTGGCCACGTCTTGGCGCGACCACTCACTACACTCACCACGAAGGCACGCCACATAGGGTCAGGGAAACCGGAGATAGGTTTCGCCACCAGAAGGCCCGAGGAAGCTGGACATGGGTGGGTCCCTAGTGGGGACGGCCAGAGAAAGGAACGGAGAAAGGAGTTCAAGGTCACACTCTGGAACTGCCTGGGGGTTGGTCGAGCCCCGTACCTGGTGGACGCAGCACGGCTCGGGTCGTCATCACCTGCAGGACTGACACTGATAACATCTGTGAGTAAAGCATTGAAAACTGCAATCAGTCGCTGTGTTCCATCGCACTACCAGCACTAAAGGTACCGGGACGCCCTTTCTATCACTCCCTTCACCCGCACCAGCTGCCCTGAGGCCATACCTCTCCCGTTGGGGGTTATATCACCATTGCTGCACGCATACCACCGGCCTCAGCAGACTGTTCTGCAGCGGCGGCCTTGCGACCGCAAATCAACGGGTGGCGTAGTCGACACTTAAACAACATCTACAAAGACTGCCACACACTTAGTTTGACCACCCTGGGCACGGACCGGGTCCCCGCCACTCGGAGACTACTACCCCCATAGGATCCGGCTCCGGGTATTCCCCCGCGCACACGTGCGCCGCACTACAGCACTGGCCCAGGGGGCGCGTCATTTACATTTCCCAAAATTATGGCCTAACACCACCAAAGTGGCATCAATTTCACCAGAGTAGAAGTAGTTTAATGGAGACAGAAACCTCTTCCACTACAGCCAACCCAGCAGATGGGGACGCAATCAGGAGTGCACCATACTCTCCAGTCGTTCACCACATGTCAGACTTGTCTAAAAGAATGTGTGAAAGGACTCACAGAAATTGCTTCTGCCACATAAACTACTGCTGCTGCTTATATTTTGGCTTTGACAAATTGACGTGCCGGAGTTTGGAAGTGTAGAGCTGCGATGAACTCTGTGTGCCTCACTGCTGTCTTGGGGAAAACCTATGTTAAGGTTGTGTAAAAGCGTGTTTCGATACTCCGGCATTCGTGGGTCCCTTTCCAGTGCGGGAAGCATCTGGCAAAATTTACTCTTATAACGTGGATCTAACAGACTGGCAACCAAGTAGTCAGCACTATTTCGAATCATAATTATACGGGGATCATGTTACAGATAGTGCAGCAAGAAAACACTTATATGTCGGGCTCTTTCATGAGGTTCAAGCCCATGCTGTGTTGGTGGCTAGGTAATTCTGATACTTGTTTCCTCCATCCCCTCCCGCCAAACATGAACAGAGAGGGGATGATTATCCTCTTCATGCTCTGAATGTTGCTCGCCCATCAGCTCTTCCTCTTCCATTTGTTCTTAGCCTTTCCTAACACCTTCACTATTACCAAGCAGCCTAGATCACAGTGAACCAACCTCCCTTAGCACCCACAGATGTCCCCTAGTGTATGACGTTAGTAACAGAAGAAAGTATTTTTTTAGTGTGGATGAGACCTGTATAACAAAGGAGATATGCTACGAACAATTTCAAACTGAAATATCCCTTACTGTATCACATTAGTAACAGAAGAAAGTATTTTTTTATTGTGGATGAGGCCTGTATAACATACAAAATATTCTCCAAACTAATTCAAGCTGAGATATTCCCTGCTGTAGAACGTTAGGATTCGAAGAAAGTATTTTTTGACTCTGGATGAGGCCTGTATAACATAGAATATATGCTCAAAGATCTAGCCTGCTGTATCACGTTAGTCACAGTAAAAAATAGATTTTTTTACTCCGCATGAGCTCTGCATACAGCAGAATTTCACCGCCACTAAAATAATTGATGGCTTTTAGCAAAGTGTATCACATTTGCGACAAAAAAATAAATAATTTTTTTACTCTGAAAACAGCTGAGGTTCACCGCCACATAGATAGTAGGTGGCTTTTAGCAGAGTGTATCACAAGTCTTTTGTGCCTGCCAACAGAAAAAATATATTTGTTTTACAGTGCATACAGCTGAAGTTCACCCACCAAAAAAATGAGAAAACTGGGCTAACACAGCTTGCACTATCACATTAGCAGATGAAAAAAAAGGTTTTTGTGCTCTGCACTCAGAAGCTCTGCACTGACAAGCTCTGCAGATAGCTGAATTTCAACCCCACAAAATCAAAAAGTGGCCTACAAGGGCTTGCTTGCTTTATCATATTAGCAAGTGCAAAAATAGATTGAAGGTATACTCCTGCATGAAGCACATTACAACCGGTGTTCTATGGCATGGGCCTTGCTCTTTCTGTCAGAATCTCAGTAATTGCACATGAAAAAAAAAGTGTGCTGCAAGGTCGATTGATCAGATACACAGCACAGGACTTATCTACACTATCTGACTTCCACACAAGCATCCATTCATCTACGTAGCTAATATCTCTCAGTACACTGGCGCACACTCAGTAGCATATGTCTCCAGCAGTGTGACATGCATAAAATGGCGCTGAGGAAACATGGCTGCTTTCTATATAGAGAGGACATGTGATTTCAGCAGCCAATTGCAGAAGCCCTTGTGTCTGGACAGTGTGGATGCTTCCTGCGCTCTAATTGGCTAGCCACGCTTTCCTGACTGAAAGTTACTGCCTACAGGAAGAAAAAAGAATGACAAGCTCTACGCTGATCTGACCTGTTCTGAGCTATCACCAGCCCCCCCACTCATCCACCACGTCGCCCTACTCATCATACAGAAGCACTATGCTAGCAAAACTGTTAAAAACACTGTAGTTGCCCCGCAATCACGTTCCCGCATTTATTCTCCGAACGTTGCAGATTTTTCCCGAATTTAAGAAATTTTGCTCGTATTTCCGATCACGAATCCGAATGTGCCATATTCGTGTCGAATTTAAGTTGTAAGTTTGGATTTTGAACAAATTCGCTCAACACGTCTGATCATTGAAAAAAGTTTCTCTGCTTCCACAATACAGTAATGTGAATAATATCTGGGGCTATGTCTACGGATATCTGTAACAGCAGAAGTAGACAGAACGTGCAATAGACCTTCTTGTGCTGTATACACTGCCACAAACCCAGCCTGCCTAACTCCTGCTATCAGGATTAATACTGTATATGCAGCCGAATTAGTCCTCAGAAGGAGTGTTAGTTCAGATGGATATATATATACTCCTGGAGTACCACTATCTATATCTAACTATTACAACGCAAATTCTGTCCCTCACACAGCAGTACCTCTCCCTACTCTGCCTGTTTCCGGGATAGACTGTGACGAGCCTAGCGTCACCAGGTCTTATATAGACCCGATGATGCTATGCGGCCAGCCAATAACTGTAATGCCACAACGAACATGACTACGGCATTACAGTGTGCGTTAGACAATCCCTGCATGTTCATTGGCTCTCTAAAGAGCACCAAATATGCAGGGCGGCGACCCAAGCTCCCGCCAGAGCAATCCGGAAATACTCATCGAGCATGTCGAGCAGGGTGATGCTTGGGCGAGTACCGAGCAGTGGCGAGCACGCTCGCTCATCACTAATCAACAACACTAGCAACAACAGACACAGAAGCCACAACAAAGGTGTCACAGACTGCAATTGCGCAAGATCAATGCAGTACACTAAAAACTACACCATCACCTAGTCTTCCCGGTCTGCGACTGGGATGCAAAAGTCATTGGAGATCCATGACTTGTTCATCTTGATGAAAGTTAGGCGATCTACACTTTCAGGGGACAGCCAGATATGCTTATGCATGAAGACACCAGCAGCACTGAAGACATGTTCTGAGAGAACGCTGTCTGCTGCCCATGACAAAACTTGTAAGGTCTGACAGGAGAGCTCAGGCCACTCTTCAATTTTTCTACGCCAAAATTAATAAGGGTCCCTGATGGCATTGATATTGAGCTCGAGATACTCCTGCACCATCTTCTCCAGTCGTTCACTACTTGATAGTCTGAAAAAGGAGTGAAAAGACTCCCAAAATTTTTTGGTTTTTTACATTTATTTTACTCATAGCGCCATTAATTCTACAGCGCTTTACAGACATTAGTGGCACTGTTCCCATTGGGGCTCCCAATCTAAATTTTCCTATCAGTATGTCTTTGGAATGTGGAAAGAAAAATGAGTACCCGGAGGAAACCCAATCAAACACGAAACATACAAACTCCGTGCAGATGTTGGCTTTGGTGGGGTTGGGACGCAGGACCCCAGCGCTGCAAGATTGGTAATGTTTTTGTGTTGAAAATTCAACTTCCCCAGGGTTGTAAGTCTATAACTGTGATGCACACTGAGTGCCTCACTGCTTTCTTGGGGAAAACCACTCTCAAGATTGTCTACAAGGCTGTTTTGATACTCCAGCATGGGCTCATTGCTTTCCAAAGGGGGAAGCATCTGGCAAAATTTACTCTTGTACCATGGATCGAACAGAGTGACAACCCAGCAGTCAGCACAATTACTAATCGTAGCAATACGAGCAACAATCATGTTTCAGACAGTGCTGCAAGAAGGCAATCATGGGTTGGTCTCTTTCATGAGGTCCAAGGCCATAGTGTGTTGGTGGCGGGATAATACTCAAACTTGCTTCCTCCACTCTCTCCTGTCAACCACGGACAACAGAGCAGGGGTCATTATCCTCTTCATCTCGCGTCAATCAACTCTTCCTGCTCATTCTCCTCTATGTGTTCTTCGGCTCCTGCACCTTCACCAACAGTTTGTCTGGTACCATGAACCCCCCCATCACTGTAATCCACCCTCCCATGGCAACTGCCTGTGCGACGACAGTCCAGGACTTAGAGATATTGTAAGCCCTTCTGCATCCTCCTCTACTTCCTCCTCTTCCCAGTCTCCCCCTCCTCCCACAGACTATTCAAAGTGCTCTCCAGCATATAGATGACTGGAATAGTGATGCTGATGATGGCATCGCTAGCGCTAACCATTTTAGTAGACATTTCTAAAATGTGCAGAGGTCCTTCATTTGTGTCCACTCCGCAAGTGTGATTTGTATCACATCCATGCTGCGTTTACCCAGGCTATACAGCATGAGATACTGCGTCAGGACTTGTCTCTGCTGCCACAGTCACTGTAACATGTGCAGAGTTGAATTACACCATGTCAGCACATCGCACATCAACCGGTTAACTGGTAGGTCGAAAGATCTCTGTAGCAACGCAAGTCAAAGACCCGCAGGTTGCGAATGGTGGAAGTGAGCACACATCGACCGTGGTTTCTGCAGCAGCGCATCCACGTTGGGATAGTGGCAGAGAAATTGCTGTACCATCAGGTTGAGGATGTGAGCCATACAAGGCACGTGTGTGAGGTTGCCCCGGCGTAGGGCCAACATCCAGGTTTGCACCGTTATCGCACACGGCGTTCGCTGCCTCCAGGTTCAGTAAAGACAACCATTGTTCAAACTCGGCCTGGATAGCTATCCACAACTCTTGATCTGTATGACTGCGATCTCCAAGGCATATTAATTTAAATACTGCATGATTGTGGTGAACCCTGGCTGCACAGAACGGAGGTTTGAATATTCTCTTTGCAACATTGGAACATGTATCATTAAGGCAGAGGTTGAGGGTGCAGGTGGAGACCCTAGAGGAGGTGGAGGAGGCAGAAACACTGGGAGAAGTTTTAGATACAGAGGTTTGTCTCGCAAGCCTTGGGGATTCCAAGACTTGGCGCCTAGTGGTTTAGTTCTCCATCAATTAGAACAATTCCTGGAATTCACATATAATGTACGTCCATGCAATAAATATCCTATACATTACAATCGTGGGATGCATTGTGTCACATACATATGTGTCAGACTATGAAACGACCATTCGGAAAACTAATCATAACCCCAACAAACAAACCGAAAATCCAGGTCATAATGCAAAAATAAATAAAGAATTAGCCAAACATTGTGTTAGATTAAAAAACCTTTATTACAAAAATCAATAGGTTCTTGGTGGCACCAAAGAAAGAGTGCATACATGGATCTATAATAAACCCATAATGTCTTAATATAAAATACAAATGTAGAGACACTGGACCAAATTGCACCATCGTACATTAATGCTGCAGATGCAATATGGGATATACATTGTGTTACATCCACCACTTAATATGCACAAGTAAAAGTAAGTGCAAAGTGGCCCTATCAAACTTTAATTATGTATGTGGTCAGTAACCAAAGGGCAACAAAACACATATAGCTGGACCATGACTGGTGTAATATAAAATACTGAGAGTGGAATTACAATCTGTTTAGATGAAAAGTTTCTATGTACAACCTTTGAACTTCCCAAATTGCTAATTGTTTCAGCCCTATAATTTATTTGCACACAACATCAAATGGAAATATCTCAATACCTGGTAGTCCGTCACTTCATGTACTGCACGCCGACCCCGACGTGCGTTTCAGCACACCTTCATCAGGGGGTGAGTTCTCCATCCCCTGGTGTGTAGTGGTTTAGTTCTCCAACCCTAGCTGTTTAGTTGTTTAGTTCTCCATGTTCTGGTGAGTATTTGTGTCGTTCTCCACCCTAGGTATTTAGCAGCTTAGTTCTACAATGCCTGTTGTCTAGTAGTTTAGTTCTCCATCTTCCGGAGGGTAGTAGTTTAGTTCTTCATCCCCAAGTGCACTGCAAGCCTTGGGGATTTCAAGACTTGTGGAGCAGCCCATTCCCCTCCTGCCACCACAGCCCCCAGAGTCACCCAATGCCCAGTCAGAGAGATATAATGCTCCTGGCCATGCTTCCTTGTCCAGGTGTCAGTGATGAAATGCACCCTGTCAGACCTGGATTTTTTCAAGTAAGGGTGATGTTGTCTGCGACATGCTGATGTAGCGCAGGCACAGCTTTCTTAGAGAAGTAATGGTGACTGAGCAACTGGTACTGGGGGACTGTGACGGCCATCAGCTTTCGGAAACCGTCTGTATCCACCAGTCAGAAAGGCAGCATTTCTGTGGCTAACAGATTAGAGATTGTGGAGTTCAAGCTCTTAGTTTTGGCATGTGTTGGAGGAAACAATCTTTTACGCGACCACAACTGTGGGACCAAGAGCTGGCGGCTGTGCCGAGAGAGGGTGGAGTAGGGTGAACATGATAAACTTCTGAACTGTGAGTGAGGTGCTGGCGGAGGTGTTATGGTGGATTGTGAAAGATGTGGCCTGCTCTGTAAAACAAAAACAGCAGGTGTGTCCACTTTATAACAGCTGACGGACACTCACTCACCCCGACTGTAGGGAGTAAACAAGTGGAGGTTCTGCGGCCGGAGACCTGTGTGAGAACACTTGCCACAGTGACGGAGGAGGAAGAAGCAGCAGATACAGTTGGTGGGGTGGCCAGTGGTTGGCGAGGCACGCTAGTCCGCGTTTTAGCGCACTGAGATTCCAAGACTAATAGTCAAATTATTACACTTTTTGCCTCTACTGAGTTGTTTTATACAAAATTGGCAGATAACATGAGTTTGCGGTCTCAAAATAGGCCCAGGTTAGGCAACCCTTGCAAACTGCAGACCCATGACCGCTGCTGGCCTCTGCCAGAGTTTTAGCTGAGGATGCAGTGCTTGTCATGGTTGCATCACTCTGTGTCTGTGCGGGAGGCCGTAACGTAACCTCCTCATCTTCCTCCTCCACCTTCTCTGCTGAGCTACTCAGCAGCGTGCCTCTGGGTTCTCACCTAGTGGGATCTACAACTTCATCGTCATCCTCTCTGTTCTCCCACTCCTCGCCCTGAGAGTCACCCTCCTCCTCTTCCTGACCTGACAGCACAATACAGTCCGCGTGTGCCTCAGGTATCTGAGTCTCATCAAGATCACCTCTGCCCCCGGGGTTTAATGTCTGGTGATGAGTGTCAGGATTCTGCTCTGACCCTACTTAGTCCGGCCCTAGATCCAACTGAAAAAAATTTTGGGCATCGGTGCAGATGCTTTCCTCCTCTTCAGTCTGTGAATCTTTGGAGCAGGCCTCTAATGCCCATGGAATAAAATGTGTGAACAGCTCTGCAGACTCGCCCATCTGTGGTTCCCCACAGTCAGTTGGGCATTTGGAGAGTTATGGCGCGGGGGAGAACAAGAGTAATTGGAGTGCCACCTCTGAGGACTGTACTGTGTGTGATGTTGAGGTGGAGGAAGGCCACTTGATACAGAATTTGCCATCTACTGGAGCATATGCTCTTTCTGGCCCTCATCTACAAGGTATATCGCTGTGCTGCTGCCAATGAAAGGGAGTGGAGTAGCCCGTCCAGTAACAGAAGTTGTCAGTTGTCTTTGGATAGGACGAGATCATGTTTGTTCAATAGAGCTTTCAATAACATGACCACCTACCCAACATACACCTTGAACACCAAGCCTATTCCCCCTTCCACCATGAGCTCACTTTTTCCTACTCATATTGGATGTACCCTTCCCCTCTTTTAACCAGCTTTTTCACAACCCTAGGCCCAGACCTGTCAGTCACCTGTCACTAAATTAACAATCAGTTTTTATTTGCTGAGATAGTGTGACTGGAGCATTCTGTTGGCACAAAGAATTTAGATTTTCAAATGTGCACTCCTGGCTGGACAAAAATATTACCAGCACAAAATATTTATATGCAGAAATGTGGCCTAGTTTCAGGACCACACTATTAGCACCAAGTGTTTAGATTTACAAATGTGGACTCCTGGCTTGAGCACAATATTAGCAGCACATAAGAGTTATATGCTGAAATGTGGCCTGGTGTCCCTGGACCACACAATTAGAAAAAAGGATTGATCTTCTGGAAGGTTCATTTCACAGCCACACAGTATCCTATCTATCTGAACTAGTTGACTGACAATCAACCCTCTTGATAACTATCTGACTATCCAGTAGCAGCCGCAGGAGTAGGCTCTCTAAACTGTTACACTGACAAAATGATGCCAAAACAACAAGTCCGCTCTTTATATGGAGAGGGACATGTGACTTTGGCAGCCAATGACACAAGCCCTTGGGTCTGGATGGTGTGGATGGTTCCTGCGCCCTGATTGGTTGCCGGAATTTCCACACATTAAGTTAAGAAAAAAATAATAATTAAGAATAACAGTCCGCCACTCCTCTAACCTCTCCCCACCTCCTCCCCTCATCAAACACGTCCCCCCTCGCTCATCATACAGCATCACTATCCTAACCAAAGTCCTAACAAAAGCATTAGTAGAAACGCGATCATTCAGCAAACTTTGGCCAAATTTTGCCAATTTCGAGGAAAATGCTAGGGGGTTAAAACACGAATCCGAATGTGCAATGTCTGTGCGTACTTTGAGATTGCCAACAAGTTCGCTCATCTCTGATCGCAGTTAAACTTCAACTGTGAGAGACAGAATCTTGAAAAAAAATCCAGAAGATCACACTGTATAACTAATTTGCATTTTATTGCATGAAATACGTATTTGATACAATAGAAACCTAAGAGAGCCTACATCTGACCACCAAATAAATATAGATGCCAAGCCTGGCTTATTAATAGAGCTCTCAGAACATGCTGTGTGTCTGTCATTCTGCTGTGTTTGTCAAGGAACCTGTAATAAAAAAAAAATTGTTATTAAACCCCCACCAGTATGGTGCAAGGCTGTTAAAGGGGTTTTCCCATGAACAAAAGTTCATTTTAATCAGTAGATCTTGGAATAATAATAACTTCCACAATTGGATGTGTTTAAACAAAATGTTCCTGTGCAGAGATAATTTTATAAATGTGCCCCTGCTGTGTACTGTGTAATGGCTGTGTCTGACCGTGCAGGAACATGGTCTGATCATACCTCAGCTCCTAGGCAGGGGTGGCTGCAAAAGAGTATACAGACTTTACAGCAGGGAATCACAGCTGATTCTTTTTGTGATTTAAAACATTTCACTGCCTGTTTTTAAACAATGTTTTACTTCAAAGAAAGAATCATCTGCAATCCAGTGCTGAAATGTCTGTATACTCTTTTGCTTCCTCCCCTGCCCAGGAGATGTGGTATGATCAGACCATGTTCCTGCCTGGTGAGACACAGCCATTACACAGTACACAGCAAGGGCTCATTTATAAGATTATCTCAGCACAGGAACATTTTAGTTAAATACAAATGAACTTTGATTTATGGGAAAACCCCTTTAAGTACTTTTCTAGATATCTGCTTGTTCAATTTTCTGATTTTAAAAGGGTGAAATTTAACAAAAAAATACAGTGGAACTCGTTAGTTATTTAGTTTGTTCTGTAGTTGGGTCAAGTCATGATTTTTTCTTTGGAAGCATGTCCACTGTGCCTTGATTGATATCCTCCCCAGCACAACTAGTGGGGAGTCCAGCACGGTGCAATGTTTTAGGCAGCTTTGGAGCTAGAGCCAGAGACAATGTGCACATGCCAGAAATATATGTTATGTAATAGGCGCCTAGAAGAAAATTATTGTATTGTGCACTTTGAAAGAAAACAAGCAACTATTGAGAGAAAAATTGGAAAGTATCAATGATAGAACACTTCTACTAACAGTGACGCTAAAATTAATTCAAATGAAAATAATATCTAATGAGTTTTAATGCCAATAAAGATTTGACGCCACAAGACAAGCAAATGAATATGAAAATAAATCGTAAATTCATTGTTTATCTGTACTAGATGTATAAGTAATGGTCACATTGAGGAGGATTCCTGAACATATATCAATAAATCTTTAAAATGAAAAATGCAGATGCTGTATTGTAGAATAACAACTTGACTTTGACAATGAAATGACTAAACCACATTATACAGTAATTTGTATTTATAGTAATTAGATTCCACTTTATGTCGTCTCTAACTGTAATATATTAAGAAATATAGACATGATTATATTTGCTTCCTTTCAGTAGCAACTGCTTCAGTGATACAAAATATGTATACAAAGTGGGGATCTGGTCTAAGATTTGTTTTTATTTAGGGACCTGGCCTGTGGTCAATATTGATTCTAAGTTGATTGTATTTTCATAGAGGGTCTGTATTTTTTTGGAGGTTCCAAGGGTCTAACTTATTTGGATCTTAATTAATTTACAGAAGTTTTTATTTAGGTTAACCTGCTCTATGCTCTGTAATTTTTGATCTGGGATCTGTATTTATTTAAAGTATCTGTTCAATGTTCTTATTGGTTTATTTAAAATAAATTAAAGGGAATATGTCAGCAGGTTTTTGTTATGTAATCTGAAGACAGCATGTTGTAGGAGTTAAAACACAGATTTCAGTGAGTTTTGTCCCATCTTACTGGCGAAGCTCTGGCGTGGCTCAATCCCCTATGGGAGAGAGGGGATCCTCTAGTCTCCAATCTCCAGATTTCTCTAGAGGACTTCCGCAAGGTCTTTGATGAGCCTGGCCGTATTTCCTCAACAGCATCCTCCCTCCTCAGATTGTGCCAGGGAAACCTCACAATGGGCCAGTACGGCGTCCAATTTCATACCCCATCCTCCGAACTGGCCTGGAACAAGTAGGTGTTGGTGGCTGCCTTCTGGGAGGGCCTAACGGGGAGAATTAAGGACAAGTTGGCTGGTCGTGATGTTCCTGTAACGACCGGAACACCGGTCGAATGTGTATGAGGGATACGGCGCTGCTATGAATGACTCTGACCTCGTATAGTGGCAAATAACTTTCTTTATACTGGTCACACAAATGACAGGGTTAAACGATTCTACAAAATATGGGCCACAACAGCCACTAACACAAAATACAAGTTGTGCAGCCCAAGAGAGCCCAAGTACCAATCTCACGGGAATGAGCCAAACTACCCCTGGGCTATGCCGCTCCCACCCTTATTCAGTACAGGGCCTACCCAGGATGTTACCGCGGACGTGGCATGTGGTCCTCCAAAGAATATAACCTTACACCCCCCCCCACACTAATACAATGGGATCTGGGTACCCTTGTTTTCCCCTTTGAGAACACTCATATATATATTTAGCCAACGCGTTACCTATACAGTGTACAGTTTCTCTTCTTACAAGAGCAAAAAGAAATCGCTCAGACTTAATACATATACAAACAGTTAACAAACTAAACCTTTAATTAGACCCTGATCTGTGGCCACAGGGTTTGATCAGCTTCTCCTTCTCGCCAAGCTCTCCAGCACATCCAGGTGTAAGCAGGAATTAGAATCAATCTCAGTCTCAAAATGTAGTTCACAACAGGGCTCCTTTGTAGTATCCACGTACACAGAGTCTTAGTATACCAGATCCTTCACAATCTCTGGATCAAGCCTGATCAGTCCATCCATCAGCAGTGATATACACCAGGCAGTTCTCAGCACTACTGGAATCACTAACTAGCTTTCCCTAACTGACTACACAGTTGGTGACCGGTCACTAGTGATGAGCGAGCATGCTCGCTACTGCTCGGTGCTCGCCCGAGCATCTCAATGCTCGAGATGCTCCGCTCTCGCCGAGTACTTCCGGGGTTGCTCGGCGGGAGCTCAAGTCCCCTCAATGCCACTCATTGTAATGCCGCAGCCATGGTGGTTGTGGCATTACAGTGATTGGATGGCCGCACAGCGTTATCAGGTCTATATCAGACCTGGCGCCGCCATGCTCGTCACAGTCACTCCGGAATCGCGCAAGTAGGGAGAGGTGCTGCTGCGTCAGGGAGAGATTTGCTTGTGTATTAGGTAGTGTAGGGAGAAAAACCGTACATTAGACATATCCATCTTAACAAACAGTCCTTTTGAGGACTAACTAATCCATCTGCAGAGATATCAGAGATATCAGGCAGGCAGGGCATATAGGCAGGCAGTGTAGGCAGGCAGGCAGTGTATATAGCAGACTGCAGTATATAGCACAAGAGGCTCCATTCCAATTCTGCCTTCTGCTGCTGTTAGATATCTCTATACAAAGGCCCAGGTCTCAGGGGCCAGGAATACTTTTCTTTAAAAGCAATATAGAGAACACCGTTTTTCTGCGCCATTTGCTTGTTGGCACTGCAGAATACAGCCAGGTCCTTTCCATATTACAGCGCTAGAAATCCAGCTATTTAAAACCGTGTTTTCTCCGTCACACGGATCACATATACGTTGTCAGAAAATACTGCCATTTCTGGCCTCCATTAAAAATTTCTTTCAGTGTGTCAGTGAAGCAATTCACACCAGTTTGCTGTTCAAACTAGTTACCTACAGGCCAGGTATTTGAAACTCTGTTTTCTCCGTCACACGGATCACATATATGTTGTCAGAAAATACTTCCATTTTTTGCCTCCATTAAAAATTTCTTTCAGTGTGTCAGTGAAGCAATTCACAGCAGTTTGCTGTTCAAACTAGTTACCTATAGGCCAGGTATTTAAAACTCTGTTTTCTCCGTCACACGGATCACATATACATTGTCAGAAAATACTGCCATTTCTGGCCTCCATTAAAAATTTCTTTCAGCGTGTCAGTGAAGCAATTCCCAGCAGTTTGCTGTTCAAACTAGTTACCTACAGGCCAGGTATTTAAAACTCTGTTTTCTCCGTCACACGGATCACATATAAGTTCGCTCCAAACTCAGTCATTTTTCATGAGCGTGGAAGATACTGTCCTCCATTTAAAATGGGAAAGGCACGTGGCAAGGGACGGGGAACTGGACGTGATGGTGATGGTGCACGCAGAGGCCGAGGAAAAGGCCGTGGGCAAGCTGAAATTGTGCCACAACAAACATCCACATCTTCTCACCCGACCTTCCTGTCCCAATTCCTAGGGGACCACAGCACACCACTATTGAACCCAGAGCAGTGTCAAAAGGTTGTTGGTTGGATAGCGGATAATGCTTTCAGTCACTTAGCCACCACCACCACCACCCTGTCTTCCACATGGTCAAGTCTCAGTAGCCATGAGTCTGGACCTCATATTCCTCAGCCTGATCCTCCTTCCTCCCACCATGCCGAGTGTCTGGAGACAACTGATCCCACACTTGGACACTCTGAAGAGCTGTTCATTTTTCCATTTATAGATTCGGGCCTCTCGCCCTGTCCACTTGAAGTGGGGCAAGAGGAGATTGCGTGTAGCGCTGCCCAAATGTTTGAGCAGCCACGGTCACACGAAGGCGATGGTGGGAAAGCGTCACAAGAGGTGGACGATGAAGAGACACAATTGCCAGAAAGTCAGGAGGAGGACCAGGGTGTGGAAGTGGAAGACGAGGTGATGGATGATATGGTAACTGACCCAACCTGGCAGGAGGACATGCAGAGCGAGGACAGCAGCACACAGGGAGAGGGAGGCAGAGCACCCCAACAGGCAGGAAAAAGAAGTGTGGTGGCCGCAGACAGAAGGCAGGCAATCGTTCCTCGTAACACCAACACAAAGGAAGTTGCCAGTACAACTGTGAGGTCTTCCTGAGTCTGGTTGTTTTTTAAAGACTCTGCTGATAACCCCAAAAAGATCATTTGCACCACCTACCAGGCCAGCATCAGCAGGGGTGGCAAAATAACCAGCCTGACCACCAGGAGCATGATCAGGCACATGGCAGCAAAGCACCCGGCTTTGTGGGCTGAACCCCCGGTGTCCAGGAACAGTGTCTGCGAGTGGCACCATTGCTTCTTCCGCTGTTGTACATGCAAGCCAATACCCTGTCCATGGTGCATGCGAAGATGCCTCCTGCCCTGCACCTGTCGTTGCACACTCTCAAGTAGCAGCATCAGGAAGCACGTCCATGTCCTTGTCCCAGCGCAGCGTTCAGTTGTCCATACCCCAGTCCTTGGAACACAAGCGCAAATATGCAGCCAATGCCCCACAGGCCACACTACTAAATTCTCACATTTCACGACTGCTTGCGCTCGAAATGTTGCCTTTTAGGCTCGTGGAGATGGAAGCATTCCGCCACCTGATGGAGGCGGCCATCCCTCGGTGCTCGGTCCCCAGCCGCCACTATTTCTCCCGGTGTGCCATCCCCGCATTACCCAAGCACGTGTCCCAAAACATTAGCCGTGCCCTTAACAACGCAGTTACCAGGAAAGTCCACCTAACCACGGACATGTGGACAAGTGCTTGTGGGCAGGGACGGTACATCTCACTGACGACACACTGGGTTAACTTAGTGGAAGCCAGGACCCAGTCAAATCTTGGAGCGGAACACGTCCTCCCGACGCCAAGGATTGCGGGCCCTAGGTCAATCAGGGTTGCCCCCACGGTCTACAGCTCCTGCACCTCATCCTTCTCAGCCTCCTCCTCCTCTTCAGCCTCCATCTCCAAAATGACTACATCAGTCACAAGCTGGAAGCACTGCAGCACTGCCTCGGCCAAGTGGCAACAGGCTGTGCTGAAGCTAATATGCTTATGTGACAAACCGCACAATGCTGAAGAGTTGTGGACAGCTCTGATAGAGCAGGCAGATCTGTGGCTCACACTGCTGAACCTACAGCCAGGCATGGTCGTGTGTGACAATGGCCGGAACCAGATGGGGGGTCTGAGGCGAGCTCACACACGTACCAAGCCTGGCCCATGTGCTTAACCTTGTGGTTCAGCAGTTTCTCAAATCCTACCAGGAGCTGCCGGATCTGCTTGTTAAAGTACGCCGCCTGTGTGCCCATTTTAGAAAGTCAGCAACAGCTTCCGCCGCCCTTGCCGTGTTTCAGCAGCGTTTGCAGCTTCCGGCTCACAGACTGGTGCGTGATGACCCCACATGTTGGAACTCTACACTGCAGATGTTGGGAAGGATTTGTGAGCATAAGAGGGCAGTTGTTGAATACCAGCATCAACAAGGCCGTCGGTATTCAGTTCAGACTCCACACATAAGACCTCAGGAGTGGACATGGATGTCAGACATATGTACTATCCTCCAAAATTTTGAGGACTCCACCAAGATGGTGAGCAGCGATGACGCCATAATTAGCATTACCATCCCGCTTCTCTGTCTTCTGAAATGCTCTCTGCTCACAATCCAAGAGGATGCATTGAAGGCGGAGCGCGATGAGATGGAGCATGGAACCATACAGGGTGATTACACACAGTCCAGCCTCATCTCATCTCAATGTGGATTGGATGACAATGAGGAAGAGGAGGATGAGGAAGGACAGGAGCTAGTTTCATGTGCTATAGACGGTACTACCTGCACAGCTGTCATACGGTCTGTTCAGCGTGGATGGCCAGAGGACAGAGAGGAGAAGGAGGAGAACATGGTCAGTCATCCTCTTGGTGAGGACACGGAAGTCTTGCCTGTTAGTAGTCTGGCATGCATGGCTGAGTTTATGTTACGCTGCCTTTCCCATGACCCTCGCGTTCTCAAAATTTTGGGTGACAGTCATTATTGGTTGGTGACACTTCTAGACCCATGCTACAAGGAGAACTTTATATCTCTTATTCCTGAAGCGGACAGGTCTACAAAAATGGGGCTGCACCAGAAGTCCCTTGTGGAGGAACTATTAAAAAAATTCCCATCTGAAAACGCTGGTGGCAGAGGGCACACTTCGTTGGACAACAAAGGACTACAGGCGAGAGAGACACAACTTCAATCCAGCAGAGGAAGGGGAACACTGTCAAAGTTCTGGGAGAGTTTTCTCAGCCCCTCCCATCGCACAGACCCTTAGGCGCGGGGTACTCTCACAAGGAGTGCAACGTTTGGGAAGATGCTGAGGGAGTACCTAGCTGACCGTAACAACGTCCTCCGTGATTCCTCTGTGCCTTATAATTATTGGGTATCCAAGCTGGATACGTGGAATGAACTGGCTCTCTATGCCTTGGAGGTCCTGGCCTGCCCTGCTGCCAGCATTTTATCAGAGCGGGTTTTTAGTGCCGCTGGTGGAATTATAACTGATAAGCGCATCTGCCTGTCAACTGAAAATGCTGATAGGCTGACTCTTATAAAAATGAACAAGGGCTAGATTGTGCCAGACTTCTCAACGCCACCGAATGATAGCAGCGTAACATAAACTTAAATCCACTGTCTTTTCTTGGGACGTGTATTCCCATGCACCTTTTCACACACAGACATGGGTATACGCTTCCTGATTTTGGCTATTTGCTCTTGTCCTCCTCCTTCTCCTCATCCTCCACCACCATATTACCAGGGTGACCGTGGTCCGTGATGCAACACCCACATAATTTTTTTAAAGGGTGTTTATGATGAAAAAAAATTGTATACACTATGTTCATGTATACCCCCAAGGGGAAAATGTTTGTCAGCTCATACACTTAGTGCATGGGCATTACAAGTATAGGAGGCCCGCTCCTCTCAAATGGGAACATTTTTTTATGAGGCTGTCCTCCACATCTCTTCCAAGGGGCATTGGAGTGCCTCCAAATTTTTGGCAACCCTTGCATTCACTGCATAGGCCAACACTATGGGAGACCCGCTTCCTAATAATGGGAACATTGTTTTCAGGAGGCCCTCTGACCTCCATGTCTCTTCCAAGAGGCATTTAAGTGCCTCCAAATGTTTGGCAGCCCTTGCATTCACTGCATAGGCCAACACTATGGGAGACTCTCTCCTTTCTAATGGGAATTTGTCGTTACTGTGGCCCTGCTCTATGTCTCTTTAAATTGTTAGTGGGGTTTTTCCTAAATTTGGTCAGCTGTTGGACTCATTGCATACCCTATAACTGTATAGCAGACCCTCTCCTTTCTAATGGGAACATGTCGTACTTGTTACTGTGGCCCTGCTCTATGTGTCTTTAAATTCTTAGTGGGGTTTTTCCTAAATTTGGTCAGCCGTTGGACTCACTGCATACCCTATAACTGTATAGCAGACTCTCTCCTTTTTAATGGGAATTTGTGCATACTGTGGCCCTGCTCTATGTGTCTTTAATTTCTTAGAGGGGTTTTTCCTAAATTTGGTCAGCCGTTGGACTCACTGCATACCCTGTAACTGTATAGCAGACTCTCTCCTTTCTAATGGGAATTTGTCATTACTGTGGCCCTGCTCTATGTGTCTTTAAATTCTTAGTGGGGTTTTTCCTAAATTTGGTCAGCCGTTGAACTCACTGCATACCCTATAACTGTATAGCAGACTCTCTCCTTTCTAATGGGAATTTGTCATTACTGTGGCCCTGCTCTATGTGTCTTTAATTTCTTAGTGTGGTTTTTCCTAAATTTGGTCAGCCGTTGGACTCACTGCATACCCTATAACTGTATAGCAGACCCTCTCCTTTCTAATGGGAACATGTCGTACTTGTTACTGTGGCTCTGCTCTATGTGTCTTTAAATTCTTAGTGGGGTTTTTCCTAAATTTGGTCAGCCGTTGGACTCACTGCATACCCTATAACTGTATAGCAGACCCTCTCCTTTCTAATGGGAACATGTCGTACTTGTTACTGTGGCCCTGCTCTATGTGTCTTTAAATTCTTAGTGGAGTTTTTCTTAAATTTGGTCAGCCGTCGGACTCACTGCATACCCTATAACTGTATAGCAGACTCTTTCCTTTCTAATGGGAATTTGTCGTTACTGTGGCCCTGCTCTATGTGTCTTTAATTTCTTAGTGGGGCTTTTACTAAATTTGGTCAGCCGTTGGACTCACTGCATACCCTATAACTATTTAGCAGACCCTCTCCTTTCTAATGGGAACATGTCGTACTTGTTACTGTGGCACTGCTCTATGTGTCTTTAAATTCTTAGTGGAGTTTTTCCTAAATTTGGTCAGCCGTCGGACTCACTTCATACCCTATAACTGTATAGCAGACTCTCTCCTTTCTAATGGGAACATGTCATACTCGTTACTTTGGCCTTGCTCTATGTGTCTTTCAGAGTCCCTCCATCATCAATGAAACAGGATGTGTCTGATAATGTGTCACACACCACATTGCCAGATAAGGTTGTAAAATGTTAAAATGACATTTCCCGGTGAATGCATTTGCCTTAAAAAAATAGCGTAAAAAAAAAAATTTAGGATCTTTCTTTAGTATAAAAACAGAGTCGCCAATGTAACCTCAATGTAATCACATTGTTCAGCTCCTGCACCTCCTCCTCCATCTCCGAAATGACCACATCAGTCACAAGCTGAAAGCATTGCAGCACTGCCTTGGTCAAGCAGCAACAGGCTGTGCTGAAGATAACATACTTAATGCTTAGGTGATAAATCGTCCAGCGCTGCAGAGTTTTTGAAAGCTGTAACACAGCAGCTTGATCTGTGGCTCGCACCGCTCAACATACAGCCAGGCATGGTCGTGTGTGACAACGGGAGTAACCTGGTGACAGAGAAATGACAGCTGTAGTAGATACGGTTTCCCTCTATACCAGTCCTTTCACTGAGCTAAAGAATATGGCTGTGGTGAAATACAACTCCCACTGAGAAGCTGTTTCAGATTGAAAAACATTGTGCCCACCAGAGGATTTGATCCTGAGGGCTCACCTTTCTCCCCCGCTCAAGAGCCCCATAGCAGCTGCAAAGTTAGCGCTTTCATGAACTCTTCTGATGTAGAAGCCAGGGCACACCAGAGGATTCTCTGGTGGGACCGTACAACCCTGCCGAGAAGCAGTCCTGGCTAAGAAAAGTGTGTGTGAAGGTTCCCGGACACTCTATGGCTGCTTTTTTAGTGAGGTGGAAACCCAAGTGTAACATACCTGGCGGCGTCCTTGCATAGTGGTCCATCTCCCACTGTGCAAGAGCGCGCACTTGATCTCCAGTCCAGGGTGTCTCTCTGGCTTCCCTCCATGCTGTCTGTTTGCTTCTGTGTCTGCTGCTTATGGGCGGCGCCCGATCACTTCCTGCTTTTGTACCTGCTGCAGGCACACCCTTTGTGCGTCCTCAGCCTATTGCTGTCTGTCACCTGGTATTTAAACCAGCTGCCCCATTAACCCATGCCTGAGCATCTTGCCCTGTCAGTTGGCTTTTGTCTCTGACATGCCAGGTCCTGTCTATGTTTCCTGCCTTGCGGTATCAGTTCCCGTGTCTGAACTGTGTCCTGTGGTTACCTCAGAGTCTGTGCACCTCTACTACCTGGTGGAGGACCCCCTGTTGCCTCCTGAATCCTCCGGGATACCACTCGATGACAAATGGAGAGAGACTTCTCTACACCCGGTACTCGATACTTTGTCCGCTTCGTCCTGTGAGCCTGACAATGGGTACCCCAAAGTGGTAGTTACCACCGAGTCTCTACACCCCTCCAACCAGGCGGAGGACCTCCAGTTGTCTCCAGAACCCTTCGGGGTGCTACCTGGTAGCGAAAGGACAGAGACTCTCCTATACTCTGTACCTGATACCTCGCTCGCTTCGTCCAGTGAGTCCAACCTAGTGTACTCCGAAGCAGAGGTTACGCCCGAGTCTCTACACCCCTCCGACCAGGCGGAGGACCTCCAGTTGTCTCCAGAACCCTTCGGGGTGCCACCTGGTGGTGAATGGATAGAGACTTTCCTATATCCTGGATCTGATACCTCGCTTGCTTCGTCCAGTGAGTCCGACCTAGTGTACTCTGAAGCAGAGGTTACCCATGAGTCTCTACACCCCTCTGACCAGGTGGAGGACCTCCAGTTGTCTCCAGAACCCTTCGGGGTGCCACCTTGTGGTGAATGGACAGAGACTTTCCAATACTCGGTACCCGATACCTCACCTGCTTCGTCCAGTGAGTCCGACCTAGTGTACTCTGAAGCAGATGTTTTCCCCGAGCCTCTGCACTCTTCTGACCCGGCAGAGGACCTCCAGTTGTTTCCTGACTCCTCCGGGTTACCACCAGATAACAAAGAGACAGTGACTTTTTTTCACCCTGTACCTGATAACCTGTCTATTTCTTCCTGTGAATTTGACAAGATGTACCTCGAAGCAGAGGTTATCCCCGAGTTTCTACACCCCTCCGACCAGGCGGAGGACCTCCAGTTGTCTCCTGAACCCTTCGGGGTGCTACCTGATAACGAATGGACAGGTACTCTTCTATATTCGGTACCTGATACCTCACCCGCTTCATCCAGCGAGTCCGACATAGTGTACTCCGAAGCAGAGGTTACCCCCGAGTCTCTGCACTATTCCGACCCGGCGGAGGACTCCCAGTTGTTTTCTGAATCCTCCTGGGTACCACCAGATAACAAGGTAACAGGGACTTTTCTACACCTTGTACCTGATACCTCGCCCATTTCATCCTGTGAGTTTGACAAGATGTACCCCGAAGCAGAGGTTCCCCCCGAGTCTCTGCACTCCTTCAACCCGGCGGAGGACTTCCAGTTGTCTCCTGAACCCTCTGGGGTGCTACCTGATAATAAGTGGAGAGAGACTTCCCTGTGTGCTGTTCCTGGTACTCCACCTGTTTCGTCTGTTGCTGAGGATGGCTGGATAGGAGGTAGCATCCTAGCTACCCAGATGAGACCAGTTTCTCCAGTGGACAGTGGAAGTGATCTACTTGAAGTAAAGGATTGGCCCTCGAATTCCCTGCGGAACATTCTGGCAGGCCTGAAGAAGAGGGGGCGTAAGGGGGGGGGGTACTGTAACATACCTGGCTGCGTCCTTGCATAGTGGTCCATCTCCCACTGTGCAAGAGCGCGCACTTGATCTCCAGTCCAGGGTGTCTCTCTGGCTTCCCTCCATGCTGTCTGTTTGCTTCTGTGTCTGCTGCTTATGGGCGGCGCCCGATCACTTCCTGCTTTTTGTACCTGCTGCAGGCACACCCTTTGTGCGTCCTCATCCTATTGCTGTCTGTCACCTGGTATTTAAACCAGCTGCCCCATTAACCCATGCCTGAGCATCTTGCCCTGTCAGTTGGCTTTTGTCTCTGACATGCCAGGTCCTGTCTATGTTACCTGTCTTGCAGTATCTGTTCCCATGTCTGTACTGTGTCCTATCTGTGTACCTTAACCTGCAGTCTGTACTCGTTCCTTGCCTGTTCGTTCTGCCTTCCTGGAGGCTGTATTTCCAGGCCAGTCTGAACACGCTCCTTGCCTGTTCGTCCCGCCTCTCTGGGGGCCGTATTCCCAGACCCGCTCCTGTATCCCGCTGCAGTGTCGGTCTCCTCCGTACACTCAGTTCCAGTCTGAACTCTCTCCTATCTTTTACCTGTTTTTTCTCTATGTCCGTTCCTTTCCTTTTTCTGCAGAGTCTGAACTCGTACCTACTCCTGCTCGTTGTCACTGTACTTCCGTTTGTGAGTTTGTGGTCCACTCGCTACTTCTCTGCAAGTACCCTTTGGGTATCTGGTTCTGCCTTTCCCTTCTAGTCTGTTCCGTGTGAACAGAGCCCTGTTCCTTCCGTGTCTGCGGTTTTTGCTTTGCTCAGCTCTGTCCACCGCGTCTGCGGTTTTCGCTTTGCTCAGCTCTGTCCGCCGCGTCTGCGGTTTTCGCTTTGCTCAGCTCTGTCCGCCGCGTCTGCGGTTTTCGCTTTGCTCAGCTCTGTCCGCCGCGTCTGCGGTTTTCGCTTTGCTCAGCTCTGTCCACCGCGTCTGCGGTTTTCGCTTTGCTCAGCTCTGTCCACCGCGTCTGCGGTTTTCGCTTTGCTCAGCTCTGTCCACCACGTCTACGGTTTTCGCTTTGCTCAGCTCTGTCCACCGCGTCTGCGGTTTTCGCTTTGCTCAGCTCTGTCCACCGCGTCTGCGGTTTTCGCTTTGCTCAGCTCTGTCCACCGCATCTGCGGTTTTCGCTTTGCTCAGCTCTGTGCACCGCGTCTGCAGTTTTCGCTTTGCTCAGCTCTGTCCACCGCGTCTGCGGTTTTCGCTCTGCTCAGCTCTGTCCACCGCGTCTGCGGTTTTCGCTTTGCTCAGCTCTGTCCACCGCGTCTGCGGTTTTCGCTTTGCTCAGCTCTGTCCACCGCGTCTGCGGTTTTCGCTTTGCTCAGCTCTGTCCACCGCGTCTGCGGTTTTCGCTCTGCTCAGCTCTGTCCACCGCGTCTGCGGTTTTCGCTTTGCTCAGCTCTGTCCACCGCGTCTGCGGTTTTCGCTTTGCTCAGCTCTGTCCACCGCGTCTGCGGTTTTCGCTTTGCTCAGCTCTGTCTACCGCGTCTGCGGTTTCGAATTTGTCTCCCAGTCTGTACTGGACCCTACCCAGCTTGTGCTCTAGTCTGCCTGTTCCTGTATTCCCCGGTGTGGGTCAACAGCCGTGTCCGGAGTCTGACCTGGAGTAGACCCTGGTTCCTCTGCTCGGCTCCTCCCTGGTGCACTGGCGTCGTATGCCGTCGTGCGACCTTGGTCGGATCGGGCAGATACTTAGTTACGCCCCTCCAGGCACTCTCCGGTTCATGGCACAGTGGAATCACTACATAAACACGCACACGCCAGTCAGTCCGGGCGTGTGCATTACAGCATGCTCAGGCCATGGTTCCCGTTGAGCCCCACGGCCTTCGCTCTCTGAGAAGTTTTCCAGCGAATACATGCATTAAAATAAATAAATAAAAAATTTTTTTTCCCTTTAGCTGAGTTCCAGGCGAATTACGCACCCGTCCAGATGGATCTATCTGCTCTCGTTCCTGCGGATCCGCTACGTTATTATGGGGATCCAAGACAAAGTCGTGCATTTGTGGAGCAATGCATGCTACACTTCAAGTTCTACCCTCTATGTTTTCCCACCGATCGGGTTAAGGTGGCATTCATTATGTCTTACCTGGCGGGTGATGCCTTGGAATGGATCAACCCCCTATATGAAACACAGGATCCGATCCTCCTGGACCTAATGGCCTTTCTGGTGGCCTTTCTAATGGTCTTTGATGATCCTAACCCGGAGGCTCCTGCTGAAGCTTCACTTCCCAATATCCCGGAGCAGCCCCAATGGGTAATGTGTGTGGGTAGCGCAATAGTCCTCCAGCCCAATGAGACTACTGCCCACCCAGAATCCTCACAGGGTGACTACGCTTTCCGGAATACTTCTCCCAACCTCAAGAGGCAGTCCAGACGTGCTAGGCGTAGAGGCAAGCCGTCACGCCAGGGTCTGTCCTCCCTGAGACCTCCTGACCCCAACCTTGAAGTCCCTACTGAAGCTTCATCTCCCTGTATCCCGGAGAAGCCCCAACGGGTAATGTGCGTGGGTAGTGCACCAGTTCTCCTGCCCGAAGAGACTTCTGCCCATCCAGACTCCACACAGGAGAACTTCCTGCACCCGGCATCAGATGCTTCACCCACTTTAACCGGTGTGCATGTCCAAGGATGCTCCAAAGCTGTGGTTACCTCAGAGTCTGTGCACCTCTACTACCTGGCGGAGGACCCCCTGTTGCCTCCTGAATCCTCCGGGATACTACTCGATGACAAATGGAGAGAGACTTCTCTACACCCAGTACTCGATACTTTGTCCGCTTCGTCCTGTGAGCCTGACAATGGGTACCCCAAAGTGGTAGTTACCTCCGAGTCTCTACACCCCTCCGACCAGGCGGAGGACCTCCAGTTGTCTCCAGAACCCTTCGGGGTGCTACCTGGTGGCGAAAGGACAGAGACTCTCCTATACTCTGTACCTGATACCTCGCTCGCTTCGTCCAGTGAGTCCAACCTAGTGTACTCCGAAGCAGAGGTTACGCCCGAGTCTCTACACCCCTCCGACCAGGCGGAGGACCTCCAGTTGTCTCCAGAACCCTTCGGGGTGCCACCTGGTGGTGAATGGATAGAGACTTTCCTATATCCTGGATCTGATACCTCGCTTGCTTCGTCCAGTGAGTCCGACCTAGTGTACTCTGAAGCAGAGGTTACCCATGAGTCTCTACACCCCTCTGACCAGGCGGAGGACCTCCAGTTGTCTCCAGAACCCTTCGGGGTGCCACCTTGTGGTGAATGGACAGAGACTTTCCAATACTCGGTACCCGATACCTCACCTGCTTCGTCCAGTGAGTCCGACCTAGTGTACTCTGAAGCAGATGTTTTCCCCGAGCCTCTGCACTCTTCTGACCCGGCAGAGGACCTCCAGTTGTTTCCTGACTCCTCCGGGTTACCACCAGATAACAAAGAGACAGTGACTTTTTTTCACCCTGTACCTGATAACCTGTCTATTTCTTCCTGTGAATTTGACAAGATGTACCTCGAAGCAGAGGTTATCCCCGAGTTTCTACACCCCTCCGACCAGGCGGAGGACCTCCAGTTGTCTCCTGAACCCTTCGGGGTGCTACCTGATAACGAATGGACAGGTACTCTTCTATATTCGGTACCTGATACCTCACCCGCTTCATCCAGCGAGTCCGACATAGTGTACTCCGAAGCAGAGGTTACCCCCGAGTCTCTGCACTATTCCGACCCGGCGGAGGACTCCCAGTTGTTTTCTGAATCCTCCTGGGTACCACCAGATAACAAGGTAACAGGGACTTTTCTACACCTTGTACCTGATACCTCGCCCATTTCATCCTGTGAGTTTGACAAGATGTACCCCGAAGCAGAGGTTCCCCCCGAGTCTCTGCACTCCTTCAACCCGGCGGAGGACTTCCAGTTGTCTCCTGAACCCTCTGGGGTGCTACCTGATAATAAGTGGAGAGAGACTTCCCTGTGTGCTGTTCCTGGTACTCCACCTGTTTCGTCTGTTGCTGAGGATGGCTGGATAGGAGGTAGCATCCTAGCTACCCAGATGAGACCAGTTTCTCCAGTGGACAGTGGAAGTGATCTACTTGAAGTAAAGGATTGGCCCTCGAATTCCCTGCGGAACATTCTGGCAGGCCTGAAGAAGAGGGGGCGTAAGGGGGGGGGGGTACTGTAACATACCTGGCTGCGTCCTTGCATAGTGGTCCATCTCCCACTGTGCAAGAGCGCGCACTTGATCTCCAGTCCAGGGTGTCTCTCTGGCTTCCCTCCATGCTGTCTGTTTGCTTCTGTGTCTGCTGCTTATGGGCGGCGCCCGATCACTTCCTGCTTTTTGTACCTGCTGCAGGCACACCCTTTGTGCGTCCTCATCCTATTGCTGTCTGTCACCTGGTATTTAAACCAGCTGCCCCATTAACCCATGCCTGAGCATCTTGCCCTGTCAGTTGGCTTTTGTCTCTGACATGCCAGGTCCTGTCTATGTTACCTGTCTTGCAGTATCTGTTCCCATGTCTGTACTGTGTCCTATCTGTGTACCTTAACCTGCAGTCTGTACTCGTTCCTTGCCTGTTCGTTCCGCCTTCCTGGAGGCTGTATTTCCAGGCCAGTCTGAACACGCTCCGGTTTTTGCTTTGCTCAGCTCTGTCCACCGCGTCTGCGGTTTTCACTTTGCTCAGCTCTGTCCGCCGCGTCTGCGGTTTTCGCTTTGCTCAGCTCTGTCCGCCGCGTCTGCGGTTTTCGCTTTGCTCAGCTCTGTCCGCCGTGTCTGCGGTTTTCGCTTTGCTCAGCTCTGTCCACCGCGTCTGCGGTTTTCGCTTTGCTCAGCTCTGTCCACCGCGTCTGCGGTTTTCGCTTTGCTCAGCTCTGTCCACCGCGTCTGCGGTTTTCGCTTTGCTCAGCTCTGTCCACCGCGTCTGCGGTTTTCGCTTTGCTCAGCTCTGTCTACCGCGTCTGCGGTTTCGAATTTGTCTCCCAGTCTGTACTGGACCCTACCCAGCTTGTGCTCTAGTCTGCCTGTTCCTGTATTCCCCGGTGTGGGTCAACAGCCGTGTCCGGAGTCTGACCTGGAGTAGACCCTGGTTCCTCTGCTCGGTTCCTCCCTGGTGCATTGGCGTCGTATGCCGTCGTGCGACCTTGGTCGGATCGGGCAGATACTTAGTTACGCCCCTCCAGGCACTCTCCGGTTCATGGCACAGTGGAATCACTACATAAACACGCACACGCCAGTCAGTCCGGGCGTGTGCATTACACCAAGAAAACATGGGGAGAACATACAAAGTCCTTGCTGATGTTGTCCTTGCTGGAATTTGAACCCAGAATCCCAGCACTGCAAGGCTTCAGTGATAACCACTGATCCAATGTTCTGCCTTTCACCCTCTAATATGTAACAGGCTGGAGAAACTTGCACCTACTGCCACTCTATCTTCAGCTCCTTTGTGAGAAACTAATGTATTTTGGCAGCCACTCAGTCTACCAAATAAAATTCCTGAGAAGGAAATTGGGGATGGCTTTGCTACTGTTACTGGGGGCAGTGCTAATACCATGGCGTCTTACCATAGTTTACTGGAAATATTCCAGGCTGGTAGGAGGCAAGCAAATTCCCACAGAAAAGTACCAGCAGTAATGTTCAGGGACCCGCGCTTGTAGAAGGCAGAGACAACATCGGGAGAAATAGTGACGGCTGGGGACCAAGTATGGACACGAGGCATGAGGCATGAGATAGTGAAAAGCTTCCACCTCCATGAGCCTAAAAGGTCACATTTCAATTGCAAGCAGCTGCCCAGAAATCTTGCAGTTTAGTATTGCAGCCTGTGGGTGGCTGGCTGGCTGCATACTTGCGCTTGCATTCCAAGTAACAAAAAACTAAGCAGATGGTGGCCTTTATCATCATCATGGCCTCACCTCGGCACTATGAACTCTCCTGACGGAGAAGCGAGGGCCCACCGAAGGAGTCTCTGGTTTTCTGATGGGTCCGTCCAACCTGCCGAGAAGCAGCCCTGGCTAAGAAAAGTGTGGAGGAAGGTTCCCGGACACTCTATGGCTGTTTTTTTAATGTGGATCGGATGTGCTTATGCATGTTATTTCTCAAACCGCATTGCAGATCAGGCCATTGCCCAACTGTGTAGTCATGAAATTAAATGTGCAAATAAAGATGTTTGTGTGTCAAAGCTCCACCAAGAAGTGTGAGTTAATGTTGGACGGGCTGCCATTGCTTCTGCAACAAGCTGCTTTAGAGGACTTCCTGGGAGAAATGACACCCAGAGTAGATGCGGTTTCCCTCTATGCCAATCCTTTCACCGAGCTAAAGAATATGGCTGTGGTGAAATACGACTCTCAGCAAAAAAAGCTGTGGACTGGCTCCGTACCGTCCCTGACCACATTCACCTGTCCACGTGTTTGTGGTTAGGTGGTCCTTCCCAGTAAGTGCACTGGGGAGGGCACGGGTAATGTTGTGGGACCCGTACTTGTGGAAGGCGGAGACGATACCGGGAGAAACAGTGGCGGCTGGGGACCGAGTATGGACACCCGGCCGCCGTCGGCATGAGGTTATGAAAAGCTTCCCCCTCCACGAGCCTAAAAGGCCACATTTCAAGTGAAAGCAGCTTTAGAGGACTTCCTGGGAGAAATGACAGCTGGGTAGATATGGTTTCCCAAGTCCTTTCACCAAGCTAAAGAATATGGCTTTGGTGAAATACAACTCAGCAAAAAAAGCTGTGGACTGGCTCCGTATCATCCCTGGCCACATTCACCTGTCCACGTGTTTGTGGTAAGGCGGTCCTTCCCAGTGAGTGCACTGGGGAGGGCACGGGTAATGTTGTGGGACCCGTGCTTGTGGAAGGCGGAGACGACACTGGGACAAATAGTGTCAGGATGCCAGGTTTAATTTTACTTTGCCAGTAGTTTTTCCCTTAGCCAAGATGGCTTCCACTGCCTCACTGGGGTCATGTGTTTCCTGCCTGTGGACCTACTTAAACTGCATGTGTTGCAATCATGCCTTGCTTGAGTATTGTGTGCCTGTAGCTTGCTACTCACCTGTGCTAGCCCTCTGAATAGAGTCTTGCTGACCTTGTGTTTACTCCTAGTCTTCCGCTGAAAGGATTGCTGCCTGAATCCCCTGCTAAAGGGACTTCTGCTGAAAGGAACCGCTGGCTGTTGTTCACTCACTCTGGGATCTCTGAACTTTTGTCTTCCTGAAGAAATCTTCTCCTGGATCTCTACATTTCTGGTAAAGTCACCATCTTTGCTCAGTGTTTAATACCCGGCTCCAGCTCTGCTTAAGACATCGCTGTTTCCTCCGCTGCACCTCCTGCATTCCTCAACATCCAGATCCATATTCCAGTTTGTCTTCTCTACTGTACTACGTGAGTCCACAATCAACTGAGGAATACCTACGCCTGCTTACTATCCTTATTTCTGTTTGCATATTACTGTACCTAAGTAAACTTGAACTATTGTTAGCATTTACATTTCCCAAAAGTAATGAAGGCCGTGCCTTACAGATTATGTTCTAATTAGTATTGTTTGGAATGAACTTACATTCATAAACTGTTTGCTGTGATCTTTTGCACTTGTGTTTAAAATAGACCTTCACACTACTCTTGTCTCAGTCTCTGCTTTGTCCAACGCCATTGGACTTCAGGGTATCTACTAACATCGTAACAAATAGTGGCGGCTGGAGACCGAGTATGGATACCTGGTCACCGCCGCCATAAGATTGTGGACAGCTTCCGCCTCCACGAGCTTAAAAGGCCACATTTCAAGTGCAAGCAGCTGTCAAAAATTTGGCAGTATAGTATTGCAGCCTGTGGGTTGGTGGGTGGCTGGCTGCATACTTGTGCTTGCATTCCAAGGAATGAGTTAGGAACAACTGAATGCTGCACTGGGACAAGGACGTGGATGGTGATTGTGGCAAGCCTGCAACGACAAGTGCTTGGCAGGAGGCATCTTCGCATGCACCAAGGATCACTTATGATGGGCACACTTTTAGGCAGTGACCTAGGAGTCAGAGATGCTTCCAGAGGTCTTCCCCATGCTGTTCCCATGTCTTTTCAACACTGTATGCATGTGTCTGATGATGTGTCACACACCATATAGCCAGATAAGGTTGTAAAATGTTAAAATTACATTTCCTGGTGAATGCATTTGTCTTGGTAGAAAGCAATGCAAAAGTGTAAAAACGCATCAAAAACGTTGTGAACATAGCTCAAGTTGTGGAGGAGTATTTTTGTTTTTGGTTATTTATTTTGCCTTATATACAAGTCATTACCCTGGAAAGGATGTTCCTTAACATATTTCCCAGGAAAATCCATTTTGGTTTCGTTTTTGTATGTTTTATTGTGAGTCCGTAAAAGTGGTGTAATACTCTGACAACGTTGTTGACAGCAGTGATCTGGGAGTCAGAGATGCTTTGAGGGGTCTTCCCCATGCTGTTCCAATGTCATTTGAGCACTGTTCCCATCGATTTTGGCAATTTTTAGGCCCTCTGCAGGCCGCCGGGGGGAGCCGCCTGAAAAATGCTTGAATTTCCCATAGTATTCCAATGTGCTCGACCCGTGCAACGAGTACCCATTTTAGTGCTCGCTCATCACTACCGGTCACATATCTCAGTTACTCACAAGGTACAGTTTCTTCTTAGACACACTGTCTGGCTGCAGTCTGTACAAGCTCCCAAACGTCCACTGGGCATCAGACACGTCTCGTCTCCTTGGAGGACTTCCTAGTTCTGTGTTTCCCGGGCTTTTTTTTTACAGATCCCCGGGCTTTTTCTTTACTTGTTTCTGGCTGACCCCTAATGGCCAGACTAAGTCATTGCAGGAGAAATTTATACTGTCAGTAATATGAACTCGTTACTAAAAAAACATGTCAACATGTTACACTCCACCCCACTTACAATTTGGCATCCCGACAAATGGTTTCATACCACTCATATGTAATACATACTCCTCATGATTATATCGCATCGGGGGAACATGAGCTGTGCTCCTCTCCGATCTCCGCAAACCAGTACCTGCCGAGCTCGATGGAGGGTCCACCGCATCTAGTGGAACAGTAACATCAGGGGCGGTGTTTGGAACACCTGGAACTTGCACTATCGGACTCTGCACATCCGAGGGTGTCACCCCAAAGTCATCCCAACAGTCGCATTCAACATTGCTCGGTGCAACCGCCGTACGTGGCGCAGGTGACTCAGGGTGACAGGCAGGTGTGTCGGACATACACCTCTTTAGCCAGTTATAGTGCATTGTGCGACGGGGTCCAATGCACCCTTTGGGAACCACTGTGTACACACTTCCCCCTGGGAATACCCTTTCCACTACTGTGTAGGGCAGATCCTCCCACCTGTCGTTCAACTTCTCTCCTGGATGCTTGACTCGCACTAGCACCTTATCACCCACCTGGAACTCCTCTAGGTGCACCGGCCCCCAATCTCATTGGGGATGATCCTGCACACGGTCTTTTACTATCCGGTGGATTTCCTGCAACCTTCGGCGATGATCCTGGACCCACTCACTGGCTGTACGATATTCTGGTTCATCGGGTACAGTGAGATTCAGTTCTTCGATCTCTTGCCCAGGCCGACCGAACATCATCGCGTAAGGAGTGAATCCTGTGGTGCTATGGACCCGATTGTAATAGGCCCACATAAATTCTGGGAGGAACTCAGTCCATAGCTACTCCTGCCTCTGTTCAAGCATTCTCAGCCTCTGGAGCAAGGTTCTGTTGAACCGTTCACAGGCCCCATTTCCCTGCGGATGGTAGGGCGTTGTCCGGGATTGCTGAATCCCATAGACTTGTAGGAACTCCGTTATGAGCTGACCTTGGAAGCAAGCACCTTGATCTGAATGTATCCTTTGAGGACACCCATAAACCTAGATGAAATGCTTACTAATTGCCTCCGCTGTGGACTTAGCAGTCTGATCCTTGGTGGGGACAGCGACGGCAAACTTAGTAAAGTGAACAGTCATGACCAGACATGAATGATGACCACTTCTGGCATACCCAATTGACAAATAATCCACCATTAGCACTTCCAGTAGGGCAGACTTCACAATTGTCAGGACAGGAGCCCTCTGCTCTGGGGACTTATTCAGCTCACATGCCCAGCACCTACCACACACCTCTCTCACAACTTCTTCTAAGCCAGGCATGTACACGTACCAGTGCAGCCAACGATAAGTTTTCTCAGGCCCGAAATGTGCACCCCGCGTATGAGCTTCCTGGGCAATGTCCGGAGCCACTGAAGCTGGAATTACTAAAGCCAACGGTACCCCAGCTCCGCTGCTATGTAGATCTAGTGATACAGTATCCCCTCTGCTATGGCCAATCGATCCCACTGCCTTAGCAGCTTTTGTCCTTCTGCACCCAGCCGGCTCTTGCTCTCTCGTCGGGCCAGGACTTTTGACTCAGCCATTTCTTTACTCGTGACAGTTCGGAGTCTGCATCCTGTAACTCATCCCACTCTTGACGAGTCTTGCCCAGCAACATGGCGACCCGCCTCACCACTCCACTTGAACGTGCCACGTCCACGAACAGAGGCAATCGCCTCAAATTGGGGATCTCAGTATCCTCGAGGTCTTCATCCACTCCATGCTTGGGTGCGCCTCGGGTCACCCGTGATAATGCATCAGCATTGGAGTTCTCTTAACCCGAACGGAACCGAATCCGGTAATTAAACTTTGACATCCGCGCCATCCATCTCTGCTCAAGGGCTCCCAGCTTAGTGTTTTCCAAGTGTGCAAGCGTATTATTGTCCATCATCACGAGAATCTGACAGATACTCTGCAAACTTCTCAGTCATGGCCCACACCAGGGCCAACATCTCCAGCTTAAACAAGCTGTAATTGTCTGGATTTTGCTCGGTGTCCCGTAGAGACCGGTTAGCATACGCGATGACCCTCTCACGCCCATCTTGTTCTTGGGCTAACACGGCTCCCAGATCATGGAGACTTCCATCAGTGTACAGGGTGAACGGTTGGTCAAAGCGAGCATACGCCAATAAAGGTTTCTGTACAAGGCGGCCCTGACCCGATCGAATGCCTGTTGCTGTCGGTCCATCCACCGAATCAGCTGATTCTTGGGCCCCTGTGCCGTCCCTCTCAACAACTCATTCAGTGGTGCAGCCACCTTAGCAAAGTCTTTCACAAACCGATGGTAGTATCCGGCTAAACCGAGGAACGCCCATACTTCTCTCATGGTCTTGGGACGGGGCCACCCCTGAATGGCCTCAATTTTACTCAGTGCTGGTCGCAAACCCTCAGCCGACACTACATGCCCCAGATACTCGATCTGTGTCCGGAACAAGTGACATTTCTTTGGCTTGATCTTAAGTTCACTGTCCCTCAGTCGGTGCAACACTTGCCGGAGCTTCTTCAGGTGGTCGTTGAACGAATCTCCAAATATAATCACATCGTCCAAATAGATAAACACAGACTCAAAATTGTAATCGCCCAAGCAGTATTCTATTAACCGCTGAAATGTTCCTGGAGCATTAGTCAGTCCGAAGGGCATTCGAGTAAATTCGTACAGTCCCATTGGCTAGATGAATGCTGTCTTTTGCCGATCTAGAGCTGCCACGCGCACCTGCCAGTAGCCGCTGGCCAGGTCAAGAGTGGAGAAGTACTTCGCCTTTCCCAGGGCAGACAGGGATTCCTCGATCCGGGGCAACGGGTAGGAGTCACGTACTGTGTGCGCATTAAGCTTACGGTAATCAACACAAAACCATATGGTTCCATCCTTTTTCCGGACCAGCACGACCGGTGCGGCCCAAGGACTTTGACTCAGTCGGATCACCCCATTATCCAGCATCTGCACCAGCATTCCTTTGACCTCCTGATAAAGACTTGGTGGGATCTGGCGATATCTCTCCCGAATTGGGGGAGTGTTTACCGTGGGTATCTCGTGCTCCACAGCCTTGGTGCAACCAAAGTCTTCATCTCCTCTGGAGAAGGCAGCCTGATATTCCCACAGTGCAGCCTCCAGTCTGCGAGCCTGTTCGGGAGTCAACTGGGACTTATCTACTCCCATGATTTCCATAATCTTTCTGCCATTCCACTCGGGTGTGGGGGATTCTTCAGCTGCCATCTGCATCGACAGTGTCCAGGCATTTCGGCGGTCTGCCCTCAGTGTGAACTGGCTTTTGGGGGATGACTCCTTCATCATACACATACACATCAGCCGGCTTCGTGCCCACTGCCAGAGTCACTTCATGATTCTGAAGATTCAGACATCTCACTGGTACACTCCCATCTTGCATAATGGCCACTGTTCGGGCTATCATCGGGCTATCCATATCTTCTGACAGTTCCACCGGTTCCAGAATCACCTCCACACCATTCAATTTCCTGTGCGTCCCTACCGGCATCAACACAAGCTTCTCTTGACCCGGAGCGATTACAACGGCAGACCCGCGTGGGACATACACCGCTCCCACTGCTCTTCCTTCAGCCAAACTCTTTTGAATGCCGCACGAACTGACCACCTGTTGCAGGGCCCTCTGAGTGGCTTTGTGGGGTGTCGCTCATTTCCAGTATCTCGGACCATCGCGCTCAAATAAAAGGGAGTCCAGCTCCCTCAGGATATTCATTCCCAGAACCACAGGGAGATTCAGCCTCGCCTGAGTCTTCATGAGCACCACTCCTTTGGTTCCCAACTTCTGGCCGCACACCTGTACTCTCATCCAGGCAATGCCTGCCACTTGAATTTCTTCATTATTAGCGGCCTTCAGCCGTAGCAGGTTTCCCGACTCCATTTTGACAGTCTCTTCGAAGTGCGTCTTGAAAAATTCCATCGTCATGGTCGTCACCTCCGATCCGGTATCCACCAAGCACGCCACCTTCTTTCCTGCAAACTGCACCTCCAACGTGGGACTCTCTGCAATCAGATCTTCAGAATAGACATTGGGCATTGATTTTTGCTCCTACCTCGCCGTATGCCCAACTACAGCGAGGGCCTCTCTTTTACCGATAGCGGGACTTCAGCCGGCAGGTTCTTCGGGCAGTACCGCTGCATATGCCCCAGTTCTCGGCATCGCCAACATTAAACCGGTCTTCTTGCCCTACCTCCAGATGCCTCAGGTCTAGGAGCAGTCGGCGTCCTTCCTGAGGTATTTGGGGGTTGACGATAAAAGGGAATAGGGGGGTTCGTCAAGGCTGAGCATATCGGAGGCGTCTCCCGAACTTGCATCTGTTGTACCTGTTCCGTCAGGTTTTCCATGGTTTTCTGCAAAGCCGTCAGCTGTGCCTGAACAGGGTCTGGTCTCGGCTCTCTTGTGGTAGCCACTCGCAGGCTACTCCACTGCAAAGCAGGCTTCACTTCTAAAGTCCGTGCTACCGCCTCTTCCTGTATTTCAGCATAGGTAACACCAGGGGTATTCCGCGCCTTCAGCAACAATTTGCTCCTTAGCGCATCACTCCGTATCCCCTTGATGAACTGATCCCAAAGAATGCTGTCGACATCAGCCTCAGTACCCACGGTTACAGGCGACTTCTTTTTGATCTCCTGATGCAGTTCCTCCAGCGCTATAGCATACTGGATCAGGATTTCTCCGTCTCTCTGGGTCCAGGCAAAAAACTGTACTCATAGATGCCCTGCTGACGCCATGTGATCAAATGCTTTCTCTAGTATCCGGAGGAAGTCGTCGACCGTCTTTCGCCTATTCTCGGATTTTAACAAGACAACTTTGTGGGCATCCCCCTCCAGAGCATTCAGCGCAACTTCCGGTTGAAGCTGAGAGCTGACACCGTGCAAGGCAATGGCATTCTTCAACCTGCCTACCCAATCACTGAACAGCAAGTTATACCCATCAAACTTGGCCAAGTGGTTAAGTAGTGCGCCCGTTGCAGAGCAACCAACTAACCGGTCTCTACTGGTCACAACGGGAGAAGGGGGGTGGATTACTACAGCAGGCGTGGCAGCACCTTCCGCGCTACTGTCACCATTCATGGCGAGCACCGTATCCTGCCGACTACGCCAAGATGTAACGACCGGATCGCTGGTCAAATGTGTATGAGGGATATGGATGACTCCAACCTCGTATAGTGGCAAATAACTTTCTTTATACTGGTCACACAAATGACAGGGTTAAACGATTCTACAAAATATGGGCCACAACAGCCACTAACACAAAATACAAGTTAGGCAGCCCGAGAGAGCCCAAGTTCCAATCTCGCGGGAATGAGCCAAACTACCCCTGGGCTATGCCGCTCCCACCCTTATTCAATACAGGGCCTACCCAGGATGTTACCGCGGACGTGGCACGTGGTCCTCCCAAGAATATAACCTTACACCCCACCTCCCACGCTAATACAATGGGATCTGGGTACCCTTGTTTTCCCCTTTGAGAACACTCATATATATATTTAGCCAACGCGTTACCTATACAGTCTACGGTTTCTCTTCTTACAAGAGCAAAGAGAAATTTCTCAGACTTAATACATATAAAAACAGTTAACAAACTGAACATTTTATTAGACCCTGATCTGTGGCCACAGGGTTTGATCAGCTTCTCCTTCTCACCAAGCTCTCCAGCACATCCAGGTGTAAGCAGGAATTAGAATCAATCTCAGTCTCGAAGTGTAGTTCTCAACAGGGCTCCTTTGTAGTATCCACGTACACAGTCTTAGTATACCAGATCCTTCACAATCTCTGGATCAAGCCTGATCAGTCCATCAGCAGTGATATACACCAGGCAGTTCTCAGCACTGCTGGAATCACCAACTAGCTTTCCCTAACTGACTACACAGTTGGTGACCGGTCACATATCTCAGTTACTCACAAGGCACAGCTTCTTCTTGGACACACCGTCTGGCTGAAGTCTGTAAAAGCTCCCAAACATCCCCTGGGCATCAGACATGTCTCGTCTCCTCTGAGAACTTCCTGGTTCTGTGTTTCCCAGGCTTTTTTTTAAAGATCCCCGGGCTTTTTCTTTACTTGTTTCTTGCTGACCCCTAATGGCCGGACTAAGTCAGGAGAAATTTATACTGTCAGTAATATGAACTCACTACTAAAAAGACATGTCAACATGTTACATTCCCACCTCGCTTAATATGTCCCATGAATAGGAAAGTTACAGACTATACTGAACTTTTTACAGTTGCTATGTATTACTGTCTTATTGCATTGCTGTAATGTTTACTTTCCTTAAGTTTCTCCCTTCTTCCTGCTTCTCCTCATTCTCCATCTTACCACCATTATAAGCCCATGTGCTCACAGCCTGTCTCAGGAAAAGTTCTTTTTACCTGCTGCTGATGTATGCATTCTTACAAGATTTCTACAAAGAAAATAAAGCTTCTTCTAAATCTTCACAATGTGCCTGACTGCAGCCGAGTTAAAGCTATCTACGACCATCGCCCCTGTAAGTAAGGTGAAGAGATAGTCTGGAAACAGCGTCTCACACTGCCATATATTTACAGCACAGCCATGGGGACAGAATATCGCTAGATGACCTGGTATCCCTGGCTACCTTGAATGACCTCAGGTTTCAGGAGTGCTCCAAGGAGGTGATCTGAGAGAGAAGATTTATGCATTTGGCCCCTACCTTCCAAAAAGCTGATCATGCCGCAGACCTCAGCTTCGAGATTCTCCTCTGAATCCATGCAATTCGACCTGATGAAGCTGGCCAAGCCTCGTCAGGAGGTCTGTCTTGCCAAGGGGAGGTGCTTCTATTGCAGCAGTCCAAAATATTTAATTTGCTCCAAAGCCTAGGGCCAGCAGGATAGGCTACCCTGTGTGAGAACTACTCCCTCCCTGCTGACTCTGTCAGTATCAGTTTCCAGTGGCAACACCTGTTTCATTGATTCGACCTATATGGACTCGGTACCACATCCCCAAGCAACGTCTACAGAGTCCTTTGGTTTTATCATCCGTAGATGGGAGACCTCTATCCGTAGCCGTTCATTTAGTTTCTGAATCTGTAGAATTTCAAGTAGGAATGTTGCACTCGGAGAAGATCTCCTTTTTTGTGCAACCAGGCCTGTCCCATTCCCTGCTCCTGGGCCTGCCTTGGCTGTGAGCACACGAGCCTGTCCTGGACTGGAGATCCGGAGAAATACTGCATTGGGGGTAAACCTGTCATGAGAAATGTCTGGTTCCCATTCATCCTGCTCAACCTCCAGCTACTCCATCAAACTTACCTGGCTTGCCTTCCACTTATTGGACCTACGCGGATAACTTCAATAAGAAGGAGGTGGAGAGACTACCACCACACAAGCCATACGACTGCCCTATAGTCCTTCTTCCTGGTTGTTCTCCTCTTTGAGGCCATATCTACCCTCTGTCCCAGGCTGAGACCTGAGCCACGTCTGTGTATATCAAGGAGAACCTAGCCAGAGGATTCATCTGGAAGTCTTCCTTCTCAGCTGGAGCAGGATTCTTCTTTGTTAAGAAGAAGGGCGATTCACTCCATCCCTATATTGACTATAGTGGTCTCAACCAGATAACGAACAAGAATAAGTATCCTCTGCCCCTCATCTTAGAGTTTTTTGATCACTTCAGAGGTTCCAGAGTCAAAACTTGATCTGTGGAGGGCATATAACCTGATCCAGATATGCCAGGGACCGAAAGGAAGACTGCCTTTAACACCCGGGATGGCCATTATGAGTATCGCGTAATGCCATTTGGGCATGATATCTTCCTGGACATATTCAACTCTTGTGTGATGGTTTACCTGGACGACATACTGGTGTTCTCCCCTGATCTAACCACTCACAGGAGGATGTTTGTCAGGTCCTGCAAAGGGTGAGAAAGAACCGTTTGTACGCCAAGTTTGAGAAGTGCTTCACGAAACGTGCATTGGGGTAGAGGGACGCCTGATGGACTGAGTGCATGTATCTCTGATTTGCAGCATCATACAGGTAGCAATATGGCTATGCACTTGTTTATATTTCTAAATTCATGACAATTCAATGCTTTGTGTTGGCACTTTACATCTGTACTTGCTGCTACTATGCACGGACATTTTATTTACATTGTATAAATTCATTACCTGATTGCTGCTATTAAGAGTGACCCTATATTATAGTTTACATGGGGATGTCAATACTTGATTTATTCTTGTTTGAGACTTTATATTATAGTTGAACTTTCTGCTAATATGCACAGACACTTCAATTATGGTATATAAACTTTTTGTTCTATTACTGTGTAGCATCTGTGTCTCTGCCTCCTGCTGGGCAGAGACTCCGATCCCCTCACTGCTGCGGTCCCAGTATGGCATCCTCTGGCTCCCCTGCTGCATCTGCCCTGGGTGCGCGCACCACGCCTGCTCTCACACAAGGTCAGTCCCAGAGTGGCACCTGGTTCACCTTCCCGGTCCCTCCTTGGTTCACGGAGTCGACTAAGCCACCGTGTGGCCAGGGTCGGTCCTGGTAGACACTTAGTTACGCCCCTCTGGTCCCTCCTTGTATCACAGCACTGAGGTTCCATCACCCGGATCCGTAACAGTTTTCACAGGCCATGGAATCCGGTGGCTCCCAGGCTCCTTCGCTCCCAGACCTGTACCAAGAGGTCTCTCGCCAGAGATCCCAACAGGATACTATCCTGTCCTATCTGTGGACAGTCAACTCCCGCTTGGACGCGCTGTCCACCCCGACTGTGTCAGTCTCTAACCAAGTGGCACCTGCTCTGGCGGCACCTCAACCGAGTGGTGCTGTGGCATCCGGCTTAGGACCTCGGCTATCTGCTCCTCCACATTTTGGTGGTGACCCTGCCCTATGTCGGGGCTTCATTAATCAGTGCACGCTGCACTTTGAGCTCCTGGCACACCAGTTCGTCTCCGATCGGGTTCAGGTGGCATTCATCATGTCTCATTTTACCGGAGAAGCGTTGGCGTGGCTTAACCCTTCTTAGGAGAGAGGGGATCCTCTGGTGTCCGACCTTCAGGCTTTCCTCGCGTCTTTCGGGAAGGTGTTCGATGAGCCCAGACGAAAATCTTCAACTACCTCCTCTCTTCTCCGACTCCGCCAAGGGAGTCTCTCTGTGGGACAGTATGCCGTGCGTTTCCGCACCCTCGCATCTGAACTTGCCTGGAACAATGAGGCTCTGGTGTCCACCTTTTGGGAGTGCCTTTCCGGACAGATCAAGGATGATCTAGCCGGTCGTGACATACCTCCCTCTCTGGATGTCCTGGTGTCACGGATCGACATCCGTTTTCAGGAGCGTTCTAAGTAGTGTTGAGTCACCCCCGTAGTGTTCGAGTTCGGTTGGGTTCGTCGAACACCCGTGTGTTCGCCGAACTGTTCGTCGAACTGTTCGTCGAACACCTTCGAACACCATTAAAACCAATGGCAGGCAAAGAAAAACACATAGAAACACATAGAAAACACCTTCAAAGGTGTCCAAAAGCTGACAAACTGCTCAGAAGACATAACTAACACATGGAAAAGTGACAAGTACATATAGTCATGCGAAAAGAAAAGAGATGGAGGAGTAAAAGGAGGGAGAGACACAGATATAGGCATGTCATGCCCTTCTAAAATCCAAAAAGTGAGAAGCCGACACGGCCAGTCCGCTCCTGCCTGTGCCACCTCCGTGTTGCCGGGTTTGTGCCAGAGCCGCGGTGAACCCTGACGGCCAGCCCCCCTCTCCCAATACTGGTGCCTGTCCACTGGTGGGTCGAGCGAGCCCCCCTGTGGTGGAGGCAGCTCTAAGCTTTTTAATTTCAATTGTCTCTCTAATTTGAATGAATACACTTTAAATCCATTTGCAAGGATCTATTGGAGGGCAAGTCTCATGCCAGCAGCGGCATAATTCCAGCTCCAGTAGCGTCCACTAAAGCTGCTGCAGTTAAAAAGCTTTTATAAGGATCGAGCTCGGCTGTCCACCCCAAGGCATCCTACTGCCAGTCCCAGCCCTTATGCCTTGGAGTGCCTCCTGATGCTCTTCACTGAGTATCCCGTGGTCCCGAAGCATTTCCTTTGAAAAAATTAAGTGTCCAAACTACAGGTGGTGTAGCTTGCTTAACAGCCGGGATAATCCGCTGACTAGCAGACACTGCTACTAGGCACAAAGTATTTCCTGAGCTAGATGCAGTTAAAAATTTGTAATTAGATACTCTCGTTGGATGCTGAGAAAGCATTCCATAGAGTCTCCTGGCACGCCATATATTATTCTCTTAAAAAGTTTGGGGTAGGGGTCTAGAGGACCCTTTTATAGCCAAAATCACGGCCCTGTATCGCAATACGTCACCTAGGCTGAAGATAAATGGAACTGTAGCACCCTGAGGGCTCGGTTGCTACAGAGGTATTGCACCTCACTCAGAGGTGTGATATCTCACTCTCAGGTAAGGATGGAGTGTGGATCAGGACCCGACACCTGCATGCATTACACCACATTGCCGTGGGGCAGGGCGACCAATATGCCCCTGAGATGGGCACGATAGTCCCTGTCCCTGGCTGGAGTGGGGGGAGGGAACACTGAGGAAGGGGAACCCTGTAGTGCAGGAGCATTGAGAAGGGAGCATTGAGAAGGGAGTATAAAAGGTGGGCACCATCTTAGTTCAGTGCAGAGAAGTCTGAGCAGAAGTGACAGGGAGCAGGGGCTCTGCATGAGCTCTGCTCCGGAGGCGGGTCTAGTAACAGAGGCCCAGGCCTGGAAGAGGGAGAAGGAAGGAAGAGGAGCAGAGAAGGCTCAAGGAACGAGGAGCGAAGGGATCCCAGGGGTGCGGACGGGCGAGTCGCCACCGCACGCCCGAATCCACCTGCGTGGAGGGGTCAGGCCAAAGGGGGAGACCGATCCCCGAAACTAGTGGAGGCAGGAAACGACCCTCAGCTAGAAACCGGAGGCTGTGACATTTTATGTGTCGCAGCCCCTCGCTACACCCGCTAGGAAGGCACCACATAGGGTCAGGGAAACTGGCGCCAAGTTTACCAAGAGGAGGCCCGAGGCAGCCGGACAGAAGGGTTGGTAAGAAAGGCCAGACAAAGGACACACAAAGGGGGTCCTGTGAAGCGCTCCAAAGTTATCTGGGAGTTGTCTGAGCCCCTCACCTGGTGAGCACAGTACGACGTGGGCAGCCGTTACCTGCTGACGTGGTCGGGATAATAAGAACTGTGAGTAAAGGCCCTGGACTGCATCACTGACTCCGTGTCGTTACTGCTGCTGCCCTGCACCATCACCCCCATCCTCCGCATACACTGCCCTGAGGCTATACTCCTCCCGTGGGGAGTTATGCTACGCTCTGCTGCACCCACAACACCAGCCTCAGCGGTCTGCCCTGCAGCGGCGGTTCACTCTGACCGCAATCCACGGGTGGCGTAGTCGGACATTTAAACATCAAAACCACATAAATAGTTCCGCCACTGGTTTGACCGCCCTGAGCCACGGAACCGGGTCACCGCCACGGAGACTACAACCACCAGCATCCACCAAAAAGGGTCCAGCTCCGGGTGTCCCAAGGTCCAGGGGGCGCGTCAGAACATTTTCATCACCTTTCATAATCACCAATGGGACAAGGCAGGGATGTCCTCTGTCCCCTCTCTTATACATCCTAGTGACAGAGCACCTGCTCTCATCAATTCGCCATAACCCCAATATTAGGTGGATTGAGGTGGGAGGCACCGAGTACAAGTGCTCTCTATTTGCTGATGATGTCCTAGTATATATCACTCAATCACATATATCCATCCATGCTGTTATGGCTGAAATAGATCACTTTGTTACATGGTCAAATTTTAAAATCAATGCAGCGAAGTCTGAGGCCCTCGATGTCTCCCTCCCCAAATCCATACAGGATTCCATCCAGTCCAACTTTCCCTTTGCCTGGCCCTCACAGGGTATCAAATACTAAGGAATTCCTATTCATAGAGACCTCTCCCATCTATGTTATCTTAATTTTGGGCCCTTTATTGAACAACTCCATATAGACCACGGTTGGCAAGTTAGAACTGTAAGATTCACTACGTGAACCACTGGTGTTTTGTGGAAAAGCACATGTACACTGCGTTCCAAATTATTATGCAAAAAGTGTTTAGGAGTGATAAGGGAAGAATTTGTTTGTTTGTCAGTTAAACTCATTGATGGTGATGTGTGTCAGGGCTCTTTATATCACTGTAAGCAATTGCAGACACCTGTGCTAATTAGTTTGGCAGGTGTGTCCAATGAAAGGCAAGACTACAATCAACATTGTGCGATGATCAGGATGAAGTGTCTTGGCAATCAAGAAGTATGTAGCTGATTCACAGTACACACGTGTGCGTGCTGATAAGGGCAAATTGAGGACTCTTTCCTACAGGCAATTACGTCAGGTTAAAAGAGCAGCGGCAAAAAAGCCTTGTCATAGCAGCAGACAAGTTTTTGAAGCTGCTGGTGCCTCCAACGTCCCCCGAACAACAAGATGCAGGGTCCTTCAGAGGTTTGCAGCTGTGCATACGCCATCCTGTCGACCTCCTCTATCCACTTCACACAAGCAGAAACGGCTCCAGTGGGCCAAACATTACATGAAGACTGATTTCAAAACTGCTTTGTTCACGGATAAGTGCCGTGCAACGCTCGATGGTCCAGATGGATGGAGTGGAGGATGGCTGGTTGATGGACACCCCATGCAAACACGGCTACAGCGCCAACAAGGAGGAGGTGGAGTAATGTTTTGGGCTGGAATAATGGGTAGAGAGATTGTTGGCCCCTTTAGGATCCCTGAAGGGGTAAAGATGAACTCCATAATGTATGTGGAGTTTCTCAAACAGCACTTCCTGCCATGGTTCAAGAAGAAGAACCGTGTATTCCACAGCAAGATCATTTTTATGCATGATAATGCACCGTCTCATGCTGCACATAACACTTCTGCATCTCTGGCTGATATGGGCATAAAAGGGGACAAACTTATGGTGTGACCCCCATGCTCCCCTGACCTCTACCCCATTCAGAACCTCTGGAACATCATCAAAAGGAGTGTCTATGATGGCGGGAGGCAGTTCACATCTAAGCAACAGCTCTGGGAGGGTATTCTATCCTCATGCAAAACAATTGAAGCAGAAACAATCCAAAACCTGACAAATTCAATGGACGAGAGAGTTCAGAAGCTCCTTTCAAACAAGGGGTCCTATGTTCAAATGTAACATCACCTAGAATAAAGTTTTGAGTTGAAAACTGTTTGATTTCAGTTTCTAATAACCTGCTAATGCTTATAATTTCAAAAATGACCATTTTTTTGGTCTTTATTAAAATGAAAAGGTTGATCGAAGAGTGTGGGGGATCTAAGAGTGTGGCAACCCAGTAGTCAGGATTACTTCAAATTCTGACAATCTGAGGGTCATGTTGCAGGTAGTGCAGCAAGAAGGCACTTATGTGTCTTGCGCATCTCGGAGCCCCAAAATTATTTTCCGGGCTAGATGCAGCTAAAAATTATTATTAATTTTAAATCTAGTGGAGCTTAGTATAGATGGCCTAATAGAATCAGTACTGCACACTGCTACAAAGCCCAAATTATTTTCCAGCCAAGATACAGATAAACATGATTAGTAATTTTAAATCTGGTGGAGCTTAGTATAGATGGCCTAATAGAATCATTACTGCACACTGCTACAAAGCCCAAATAATTTTCCAGCCAAGATACAGATAAACATGATTAGTAATTTTAAATCTGGTGGAGCTTAGTATAGATGGCCTAATAGAATCAGTACTGCACACTGCTACAAAGCCCAAATAATTTTCCAGCCAAGATACAGATAAACATGATTAGTAATTTGAAAGCTTAAAATGGTTGGTGAGGTGATTTTAACCAATCATCAAGCTTTTACTCTCCACAGGATGACACAGGGGTAGAAAAGTCGTTTCGGATCCATGATTTGTTCATCTTTATAAACGTGAGTTTGTCTACATTATAAGTGGAGAGCCGCGTGCACTTATCTGTCAGCACACCACCAGCAGCGCTGAACACACGTTCAGACAGAACGCTGGCTGCGGGGCATGACAAGATCTCCAAGGCGTAAGTGGCTAGCTCCGGCCATTTATCCAGATTGGAAGCCCAAAAAGAGCAAGGGTCCAGTGACACAGTCATGGCTTCAATGTTTACTTGGAGATACTCCTGTACCATCGTCTCTAGGCGTTGACTATGTGTCAGACTTCTTGTCTCCTGTGGCCTTGCAAAGGATGGGCTAAAAAAGTGGTGAAATGATTCAGCAAAATTGATGTTACCAGCAGATACTGTGTTTCTGTTATGGTTTGAGTGCTGAACACTTGACGGTCCCACGGTTGGCAAGTTGGAACTGTGAGATTCAGTACGTGCACCACTGGTGTTTTGTGGAAAAGCACATGTAAGATTCTGCAACAGTCTCTGCTGATACTCCTGCATGCGTGCATCCCTTTCTATGGCAGGAATAATTTCTGCAAATTTACTTTTGTACCGGGGATCTAACAGTGTGGCAACCCAGTAGTCAGGATTATTTCTAATGCTCACAATTCGAGGGTCATGTTGCAGGTAGTGCAGCAAGAAGGCACTCATGTGTGTTGCGCATCCAGGAGCACCAAGTCCCTGTTGTGTTGGTGGCGAGGTAACAATCATGCTTCCTTCCTCTGTCCTCTCCACCCAACCTCGCACAACAGAAATGTGATCAAGGTCTCCCTCATCTGATGAGTCTTCCATCAGTTCGTCCTCCACTTCTTCCTGGGCTCCTGCACCTTCCTCACTAGTTTGGCTGCTACCATGCGCCCTGGTAAAACCATCTCCCCCACCCTCACATGCCTGCTGCCTTGGTGCTGCCGACCGTCTGGACCTTTCAGATGTTAGCCCTTCCGCATACAACTCCTCCTCCTCTACTTCCTCCACCTCCTCTTGTGCCACCACCTGACTCCGAATTCTGTTTAACATGTGCTCCAGCATGTAAATCACCGGAATAGTCATGCTGATAATGGCATCGTCAGCACTAAACATCTTCGTCGCCATTTCAAAACTGTGAAGAAGGGTGCATAGGTCCTTGATCTGAGACCACTCCTCCAGCGTGATTTGCCCCACCTCTGGATCTCGTTGGCCCAGGTTATACGTCAGAACGTATTGCACCAGGGCTTGTCGGTGCTGCCACAGTCGCTGCAACATGTGCAGAGTTGAATTCCACCGGGTAGGCACATTGCATTTTAGCCGGTGAAGTGGCAGGCCCAACGACTTCTGTAGAGATGTAAGTCGCTGAGCTGCGGGATGCGAACGGCGGAAGTGAGCACACAGCGACCGTGCCCTCTGCAGAAGGCCATCTAGTCTGGGATAGTGGGCTAAAAATTGCTGGACAACCAGGTTCAACACGTGAGCCATACAAGGCACGTGTGTGTGACATTGCCACGGCGAAGGGCCGCACCCAGGTTTGCAGCATTGTCGCACACGGCCTTCCCTGGTTTCAGGTCCAGTGGAGACAACCATTCATGAAATTGGTTCTCCAGAGCTGACCACAACTCCTCAGCTGTGTGACTCACATTTCCCAGACATTTCAAAGTAAAAACCGCCTGATGACGTTGAGCCCTACTGCCAGCATAGTAAGGAGGTGTGCAGGATCCCTTCTGCGCAGTTAGAAAGCTTGTGGCATGACCAGACAGGCTTTGGGTGCTGGTGGAGGACCGAGAGGAGGTTGAGGAGGCAGAAGCAGTGGAGGAACTTTGAGATAAAGAGGATTGACGCACAACTCGTGGGGACGGCAAGACTTGGACAGCAGCCCCTTGTCCTGCTGTCACCATAGTTACCCAGTGCCCAGTCAGTGACATGTAACGCCCCTGTCCATGCCTACTCGTCCAAGTGTCTGTGGTGAAATGCACCCTGTCACACACAGAGTTTCTCAAAGAAGCGGTGATGTTGTGTGCGACATGCTGGTGGAGCGCAGGCACACCTTTCTTTGAGAAGTAGTGCCGACTGGGCATATGGTACTAGGGCACTGCGACGGACATAAGGTCTCGAAAATCCTCTGTGTCCACCAGGCGGAAAGGCAGCATTTCTGTAGCCAAGAGCTTGCAGATGGTGAAATTCAACCTCTTAGCTTTCTCATGGCTAGGAGGAAATGGTCTTTTACTTGTCCACATCTGAGGGACCGAGGGCTGGCTATTGTGCTTAGACGGGGTTGATAAGGGTGTCCCCGGCAAACTGCCGGTCTGTGAGGAAGATGCAGGCGGACATGTTAGGTTGCCTTGATCCAAAGGTGGTGCTATCGATGTCGGACAGCACTCAACACCAGCTGGTGTTACCACCTCCAAAGAAAATGATGACCTGCCAATTACGCTGGCTGTTGCGGGTAAAGAGGTGGCAGGTCTGCGCCCCAAAACAGGTGTGACTGCTGTCCCCCCAGTCACAGAGGATGAAGAGGCCGCGGATGCACAAGATGTGGTAGACGGTGGTTGGCCCGGCCGGCTAGGCCGCATTGTAGCACAGTGAGCTTCCCACTGCAAATTATGCTTCATGTCCATGTGCCGGTTCATGCATGAAGTACTCAAACTATGTATTTTTTGGCCTCTACTTAGCTTTTACTGACAAATGTTACAGATAACACGAGTTGGGTCATCTTTATCGATCTGAAAAAATGCCCAGGCTATGCAAGGCTTAGCACCCATGCGACCTGAAGAGCCACCACGACTTGTGGTGAGAGGCAGAGTTGTGTTTGAGGATGCAGTTGTTGACGTGCTTCCAGTACTACGTCTCTGTCCAGGAAGGCGCAACCTGACCTCGTCGTCACTAGCATCCTCCTCCACCTCCTCTGCTGACCTCATCTCTTGGCTGACTGTGGGTTGACAGTAAGTGGGATCTCCAACCTCATCATCATCACCCTGTGCGTTATCACACCTGTAGTCCTCAAAGCCAACCTGTTCCTGCCCTGACAAAAAACTAAAGTTGTCGCTCCAATCAGTTATTTGAGTCTCATCATCGTCTTCCTCATTGTCTCCACCAACAGGAGTTACAGTTTGGGAATGGGGGTCTACATTATGGTCAGAACCTTCTGCGTCTGGTCCTGGATCCGACTCATAAAGATTCTGGGCATCAGTGCAGATCATTTCCTCGTCTAGATTCACAGAAGCGCTGGAGCCGACCTCTGATTCCCAGGCTATAGTATGAGTAAACAGCTCTGCAGACTCAACCATCTGTTCTACCTCATACTCAGACGGGCAGCTGGAGATTTGGGAGCTGTGAGGAAGCAACTGCGATTGGGGTGACACCTTTGAGGACTGGAGTATTTGTGATGTTGAAGTTGATGTGGAAGAGAGCCCACTTAAAGGAACACTTGGTATCCGTTGAAGCACCTGCTGTTTTTGTGCCTCATCTGGAATTTGTACCGATTGGCGTGGCCGTAAGAAAGGGATCTTATCACATTGTCCGCTAAAAGAAGTAGACATTTTAGTTTGGCTGGAAGATGGTCTTTCTTCTGCAGATGTTACTGTTGCTTTAACACCTACCCCACGGACACAACCTTTTTTCCCCTTCCCAACACGCCTATTCCCCTTTCCACCAGCAGCAGGCCTTTTTCCACTCATTTTGGTAATTAACTAATTCACAACTCTGGAGTTGTTTGCACAAAAAAACAATGGATGGGAACCGAGCAGAGCTGAGTGGCCAAACTGTGGTATTAGGCCAAAACTATTGGCTGGGTTAGATGCAGAAAAAAATTATATTCAATTTGCAACCTGATGGAGGTCAGTATAGATGGACTAATAGAACAAGTCCCACACATTGCTAGAAGGCCAAATATTTTTTCAGAGCTAGATGCAGATAAAAATTATTTTGAATTTGCAACCTGATGGAGGTCAGCATAGATGGACTAATAAAACAATTCCCACACACTGCTAGAAGCCCAAATATTTTTTCAGAGGTAGATGCAGAAAAAAATTATATTCAGTTTGCAACCTGATGGAGGTCAGTATAGATGGACTAGTAGAACAAGTCCCACACACTACTAGAAGGACAAATATTTTTTCAGAGCTAGATGCAGATAAAAATTATTTTTAATTTGCAACCTGATGGAGGTCAGTATAGATGGACTAGTAGAACAAGTCCCACACACTGCTAGAAGGACAAATATTTTTTCAGAGCTAGATGCAGGAAAAAAATTATTTTGAATTTGCAACCTGATGGAGGTCAGTATAGATGGACTAGTAGAACAAGTCCCACACACTGCTAGAAGGACAAATATTTTTTCAGAGCTAGATGCAGAAAAAAATTATATTCAATTTGCAACCTGATGGAGGTCAGTATAGATGGACTAATAGAACAAGTCCCACACACTGCTAGAAGGCCAAATATTTTTTCAGAGCTAGATGCAGATAAAAATTATTTTTTAATTTGCAACCTGATGGAGGTCAGTATAGATGGACTAATAAAGCAAGTCCCACACACTGCTAGAAGCCCAAATATTTTTTCAGAGGTAGATGCAGAAAAAAATTATATTCAGTTTGCAACCTGATGGAGGTCAGTATAGATGGACTAATAGAACAAGTCCCACACATTGCTAGAAGGCCAAATATTTTTTCAGAGCTAGATGCAGATAAAAATTATTTTGAATTTGCAACCTGATGGAGGTCAGCATAGATGGACTAATAAAACAATTCCCACACACTGCTAGAAGCCCAAATATTTTTTCAGAGGTAGATGCAGAAAAAAATTATATTCAGTTTGCAACCTGATGGAGGTCAGTATAGATGGACTAGTAGAACAAGTCCCACACACTGCTAGAAGGACAAATATTTTTTCAGAGCTAGATGCAGATAAAAATTATTTTTAATTTGCAACCTGATGGAGGTCAGTATAGATGGACTAGTAGAACAAGTCCCACACACTGCTAGAAGGACAAATATTTTTTCAGAGCTAGATGCAGGAAAAAAATTATTTTGAATTTGCAACCTGATGGAGGTCAGTATAGATGGACTAGTAGAACAAGTCCCACACACTGCTAGAAGGACAAATATTTTTTCAGAGCTAGATGCAGAAAAAAATTATATTCAATTTGCAACCTGATGGAGGTCAGTATAGATGGACTAATAGAACAAGTCCCACACACTGCTAGAAGGCCAAATATTTTTTCAGAGCTAGATGCAGATAAAAATTATTTTTTAATTTGCAACCTGATGGAGGTCAGTATAGATGGACTAATAAAGCAAGTCCCACACACTGCTAGAAGCCCAAATATTTTTTCAGAGGTAGATGCAGAAAAAAATTATATTCAGTTTGCAACCTGATGGAGGTCAGTATAGATGGACTAGTAGAACAAGTCCCATACACTGCTAGAAGGACAAATATTTTTTCAGAGCTAGATGCAGATAAAAATTATTATTAATTTGCAACCTGATGGAGGTCAGTATAGATGGACTAGTAGAACAAGTCCCACACACTGCTAGAAGCTCAAATATTTTTTCAGAGCTAGATGCAGATAAAAATTATTTTTAATTTGCAACCTGATGGAGGTCAGTATAGATGGACTAATAGAACAAGTCCCACACACTGCTAGAAGGCCAAATATTTTTTCAGCGCTAGATGCAGACAAAAAAATATTTTTAATTTGCAACCTGATGGAGGTCAGTATAGATGGACTAATAGACCAATTCCCACACACTGCTAGAAGCCCAAATATTTTTTCAGAGCTAGATGCAGACAAAAAAATATTTTTAATTTGCAACCTGATGGAGGTCAGTATAGATGGACTAATAGAACAAGTCCCACACACTGCTAGAAGCCCAAATATTTTTTCAGGGGTAGATGCAGAAAAAAATTATGTTCAGTTTGCAACCTGATGGAGGTTAGTATAGATGGACTAGTAGAAAAAGTCCCACACACTGCTAGGAGGACAAATATTTTTTCAGAGCTAGATGCAGATAAAAATTATTTTTAATTTGCAACTTGATGGAGGTCAGTATAGATGGACTAGTAGAACAAGTCCCACATACTGCTAGAAGGACAAATATTTTTTCAGAGCTAGATGCAGACAAAAAAATATTTTTAATTTGCAACCTGATGGAGGTCAGTATAGATGGACTAATAGACCAAGTCCCACACACTGCTAGAAGGCCAAATATTTTTTCAGAGCTAGATGCAGACAAAAAAATATTTTTAATTTGCAACCTGATGGAGGTCAGTATAGATGGACTAATAGAACAAGTCCCACACTGCTAGAAGCCCAAATATTTTTTCTGGGGTAGATGCAGAAAAAAATTATATTCAGTTTGCAACCTGATGGAGGTCAGTATAGATGGACTAGTAGAACAAGTCCCACACACTGCTAGAAGGACAAATATTTTTTCAAAGCTAGATGCAGAAAAAATATATATTCAATTTGCAACCTGATGGAGGTCAGTATAGATGGACTAATAGAACAAGTCCCACACACTGCTGGAAGGCCAAATACTTTTTCAGAGCTAGATGCAGACAAAAAAATATTTTTAATTTGCAACCTGATGGAGGTCAGTATAGATGGACTAATAGACCAAGTCCCCACACACTGCTGGAAGGCCAAATATTTTTTCAGAGCTAGATGCAGACAAAAAAATATTTTTAATTTGCAACCTGATGGAGGTCTGTATAGATGGACTAATAGAATGATGCTATGCCCAAAAGGTTTTACTTCACTAGGTGCAGTAAAAAAATTGGTATTCTATACACAGGTGGTGTATCTTGCAACACAGATAGGCTACTCCACTGACTAACACACTCTGCAATAGGCCAAAAAGGATTAGCTTTGCTAGATTCAGCCAAATGCTGTGAAAAAAACTTGCACAGCACTGGCACAGACCTGCCTGGCAAAAACTGATAGGAACTGATGTAACTTAGTCCTGAAAAGGACTGCAATTACAATTAGTCTTTACTCCCACAACCTATCTATTTAAGAGCACAGACCAGCCTGATAAAAGTCGTAGGAAATGCTGTAACCTAGTCCTTAAAAGGACTGCAATCACAACTATTCCCTACTCCCAAGCTATCTGTAGATTTGTGCGAAAATTGGCTTGAAATTAGAAAGGTATAGCGCACACAGCAACAGCGGTGCTGTCTAACACGCAGCTGCAGCAGTGAGAAAATGGTGGCGACGGGGAAAATGGCTGGGTCTTATAGGGCAAGTACATGTGACATACACTGCCAATGACACATGCCCTTGCTTGTGTGAAAAAAAGCACTTCGCTCCGTGTGTGCGCTGCTGATATGCTGACAGACTGCACCTCCCCACTGTAAATGCGGGAAAGAGAAAAAAAAATGGAGATCTTCATTATTCCTGCAGAGATCCATCCCCTGCCCCTCCCCCCGCCCCGCTGTACACTCAAACTGCGTATTAACATTAATTTTCATCATTACTGAGAAAAAATCCAGCTATGATTTTGGTGCACGAACAGTTATCGAACATAACCTCGAACAGCCGAATTTTTCTCAAATCGTTCGTGTTCGCCGAACGGCTCGAACACCGCCCAAAACAGCTCGAATTTGAGATTGGCGAACAGTTCGAGTCGAACAACGCTCATCTCTAGTTCTAAGGAGGAAACCCGTGAGAGAAGATCCCTGCGCCTCGCACCAACCATCCAAAGGCCAGTCTCGCTACCAGAATCCCCTCCGGTGTCTTCTCCAGAGTCTATGCAAATAGACCAAGTTAAGATGGTCAAGTCTCGACAGGAGGCCTGCCGCGCCGAGGAGAGTTGCTACTACTGTGGCAGTATAGAGCATCTAATCCGCTCCTGTCCGGTGAGACCGGAAAACTCCAGTGTCTACGACCGCTCGGAGAGGTCGTCCTATGCAAAAGTTTGTCCTCTCCGCCCTTGACTCTGTCCATTTCGGTTGCCAGTGATAAGACCCACTACTTCAAGACTGCCTATGTGGATTCCGGAGTCACTGGGAACCTCATTCAACAGGCCGTTGTGGAGCGATATCCGATTCCTACCATATGTCTGGCTGATCCTTTAGCGGTTTCCTCTGAGGATGGAAAGCTTCTGTAACCAAGGCAGGCCAAGCAAGAGGGGATGAGAGAGACCGAACAGCACGTAGAAGGAGATCCTCTTCAAATGTAGCATTCCCACCTGAAGAGTTACAGGCTCAGTGACAAACAAGATGGTCTCAGAGAGAGAGACATGAGCCCGTCCTGAATTGGAGCTCGGGTGACGTGCTCCGTTGGGGTCAGGAATGTCATAAGTCCTGTCTGGTTCTGGTTCGTCCTGCTCTACCTCCATCTTCTCCAGTTAACCTACCTGGCCTGCCGGCACCTCACTGGTCATATGCGGACATCTTTGATGAAAAGGAGGCAGAGACATTACCACCTCATAGGCCGTATGATTGCCCGATCGACCTAATACCTGGTGCTTCACCTCCTTGCGGGATAATCTACCTCTTATCACTGGCCGAGACCCGTGCTATGTCTGAGTACTTAGAAGAGAATCTTGCTAGGGGATTTATCCAGAAATCCATCTCTCTGGCTGGAGCAGGATTCTTCTTCGTCAAAAAGAAAGACGGCTCTCTTCGTCCATGTTTCGACTATAGGGGCCTAAACCAGATTACCATCAAAAATAAGTACCCCCTGTCTCTCATCTTGGAGCTGTTTGACTGCCTAAAAGGCGCGAAGATCTTCACTAAGCTTGATCTTCGTGGGGCGTACAATCTGGTCCGGATTCACCAGGGAGACGAGTGGAAGATGGCATGCAACACTCGGGATGGTCACTACAAGTACCCCATGATGCCCTTCAGTCTCTGTAATGCTCCAGCCGTCTTCCAGGAGCTAGTGAACAACATCTTCCGAGATCTCCTGTATTCATGCGTGGTGGTGTACCTGGACGATATCTTTCTGTTCTCCCCTGATCTGCCCTCTCATCGGAGGGATGTTCGTCAGGTACTGCTGAGGCTCCGGAAGAATCGCCTGTATGCAAACTACGAGAAATGCCTCTTTGAGCAGACCTCCCTACCATTTTTGGGGTATATCATCTCTGAGACCGGACTGCAGATGGATCCTGAGAAGGTGTCTGCCGTCTTAAAGTGGCCCCGACCTGAGGGGTTGAAGGCTATTCAGCGGTTTCTGGGATTCGCTAACTTTTACCGCCTCTTCATTCCTCATTTCTCCTCCCGGACTGCTCCCATCTCTGCTCTCACCCGTCCATTCCCTCAAATCCCAGGGAATGGACTTCTGAGGCGAAAAGTGCCTTTGTCTCTCTTAAACAAGCCTTCTCCTCCACTCCAGTGCTACATCATCCAGATTGCAATAAACAGTTCTTCCTGGAGGTTGATGCCTCTTCCTCCGAGGCCGGAGCAGTGCTCACCCAGAAATCCTCATCCGGGCGAATGGTGATCTGCTGCTTCTTCTCCAAATTCTTTTCTCCATCCAAGCGCAATTACTCCATAGGAGATCGTGAACTGCTGGCCATCAAATTAGCTCTGGAGGAGTGGCGCTACTTGCTTGAGGGGACTCTGCACTCGGTGGTCAACTACACTGACCATAAAAACCTCGCTTACTTGCAGACCCCCGAAAGACTAAATTTGCGTCAAGCCAGATGTTCTTTGTTCTTTGCTCATTTCAGCTTCACTCTCCATTACCGCCCGGCAGACAAGAATATTAAAGCTGACGCTCTATCCCGCTCTTTCCTGTCTACCGACCAAGAGAAGGAGCCTCTACACATCATTGACCCCTTCAGAATAATGGCTGTTGCTCCGCTTGACCGGTCTCATCTACCTCCTGCTAAGACCTTTGTAGCGGCTCAGGATCGGAAAAGGTCTTACTCTGGGGTCATTCGTCCAAACTGGCTGGTCATGCCGGCCAGAGGAAGACGCGTCTGCTCATTGCCCGACATTATTGGTGGCCCACCCTGTGCAAGGATGTTGCGGAACTTATCGCGGCTTGTTCCTCCTGTGCCCGTAACAAGATACCTAGGCACCTCTCAGCTGGTCGTTTTCTTCCTCTCCCGGTGCCTTCTGCTCCTTGGCAACACATTGCTATGGACTTCATCACTGATCTTCCGGTATCTGCCGGTACAACCGTCATATGGGTGGTCGCTGACCGCTTCTCCAAGATGGCTCACTTCATTCCTTTGCCTGGTCTTCCATCCGCACCTGTGCTGGCTAAGGACTTCATTCGTCACATCTTTCATCTCCACAGCTTACCCCTCCACATTGTCTCAGTCTGAGGAGTTCAGTTCACTTCTCGCTTCTGGAGAGTCACGTGCAAGCTGCTGGATGTCACTTTGGACTGTTCTTTGGCCTATCATCCTCAGTCCAATTGTCAGGTGGAACGTATTAATCAGATCCTTATCAGGTTTCTTCGGCACTTTGTCAACGCTCACCATAGCGATTGGGTAGAACTTCTGCCTAGGGCCGAGTTTTCTTATAACAACCATGTGAGTGAGTCCTTTGCTAAGTCTCCGTTTTTTGTGGTTTACGGTCAACAGCCCGAATTCCATTTCCCGTCTTTTCTTCAGTGGACAATCCTGCCACGGAGTCTCTTGTCAGTGACTTTTCGGTGATTTGGGAAGACACTAGATCTGCGCTTCTTCAGTCCTCCGAGTGGATGAAGAAGCATGCTGATAAGAGACGTCTGGATCCACCTCTATTTCATCCTGGAGACAAGGTCTGGCTTTCCTCCAAATATGTCCGTCTCAAGATACCATCATACAAGTTGGGCCCGCGGTTCATCGGTCCTTTCGAGATTCTGAACTAAATAAATCCAGTGGCATACAAGCTGAAACTCCCTGCCTCCTTATGGATTCCCAATTCCTTTCATGTGTCTCTCCTCAAGCCTGTTGTCCTTAATCCTTTCTCTGATGATCCAGGTACCACTTCAGCTCCAGTCTCCACTGAGGACGTCTTTGAGGTAGAGAACATTTTGGCCATCAAGAAGGTAAAAGGAAAGACTTTCTTTCCTGTGGATTGGTAGGGATTTGGTCCTGAGGAGAGGTCTTGGGAGCCCAGGGAGAACATTCATGCTCCCCGTCTTCTAGAAAAATTTCTTGCAGGCCTAAGGAAGAGGGGACGTAAAGGGGAGGTACTGTAGCGTTGGCGTCTCTGCCTTCTGCCTGGCAGAGACGCCGATCCCCTCACCGCCACTGTCCCGGTCCGGCATCCTCCGGCTCCCCTGCTGCATCTTCCTGGGGTACGCGTACCACGCGCAGTTCCCCGGGCACTGTACTTAGGGTGTGTGCGCTCCCTCCATCTTAAAGGGGCCACGCGCGACGTCCTAAAGAGTCCCCGGCCAATGGCCGGAGGACTTCTCCTAAATAAGGCACCTCCTCCAAAATGGAGATGCCTGTGCAAGGTTGTTGTTTGTGTGCTAACACTCTCTCCAGCCCTCAGGTTCCAGTGCCCGCCAGCCTGTCTATCAGCCGTGCCCGCCTGCCTGTCTATCAGCCGTGCCTGCCTGTCTATCAGCCGTGCCTGCCTGTCTATCAGCCGTGTCCACCTGCCTGCCTAGCAGCCGTGCCCACCTGCCTGTCTATCTGCCGTGCCCGCCTGCTTGTCTACCCACATCACCTGCCTGTCTACCAGCCGTGCTCATCTGCTGTGCCTGTTGGCTTCGGCCATTAGTCCCGTGGGAGTCGCCTGCTCTCACACAAGGTCGGTCCCAGAGTGGCACCTGGTTCACCTTCCCGGTCCCTCCTTGGTTCACGGAGTCGACTAAGCCGCCGTGTGGCCAGGGTCGGTCCGGGTAGGCACTTAGTTACACCCCTCTGGTCCCTCCTTGTATCACAGCACAGAGGTTCCACCACCCGGATCCGTAACATACTGCTATAGATAGTAACTTTCCAATAAAATATCAAGTAACGTTTTCCTGTACCTGTCACCATATGCATTGGTGCTTGTTCTTATTTGATGCTAATTGTGTACCCCATGTACTAAAAATCTATGTATAATCACAAATACTTCAGATACATTTTTCTTGTTATGTTCTTCTGATATATGTTATCAATAAAATTTAACCTTTTAAGATTATCTAAGTTGTCACATTGCCTAACTACTTGCTTCGATTAGGATATGTAGAGGTTCTTTTCTTGATTTTCAATTCACTGTTTCTTCTCACACTTTAATTGTATCTGAACCCTCCCCTTTTTTTATTTATATTGCATAAAAAATTGGCCAGAAGCATTTCTGTAGCTCCGCTGCTGGCAAAAGAGAAATGCAGTATAGCTACAAGCATTGCCTTCTCTATGACCCAGATGCCCCATTTAGCACATAGCTAATGGCCACAAGAGGATGAAAGCAGAGCTGTTGGGGTTCATCTGGAGAGGTAAGTGATTCTTTTTTTTTCTTTTTTTAAGGAATAGTGGGTAGAGTAGAAAAAACAGATGAAAGGTGTTCTCGTAGGGATAAAAGAGCATGATTTAATCCAGATGAAAATGTAGGCTAAAATTTTAAAAAGTTATATATAATATATTTTTTATTAAGAACACAATGCATTTCAGCTGTTTCCGGATAGCCTTCCTCAGGTGTCTATAAGTAGGCCATATAATGGACTCATATATACCCCTCTTCATATAAAGTGAGCAGTGTTATAATTCAACATTTACAAAAAATCAAAAGAAAAAACATAAAATATTACAGATATATAAACACTAGATGGTGGCCCGATTCTAACGCATCGGGTATTCTAGAATATGTATGCGGCCGACCGGGCGCAATCAGCAGAGTGCTGTTTAAATTTGGCACCAAAATTGCTGATTAGTCGCTGCCGGCCACCGCGACCAATCAGCAGAGCGGGGTTTAAATTTGGCGCCAATCTCGCTGATTGGTCGCGTCTGGCGTCCGCGACCAACCAGCAGAGCGTTGTTTAAATTTGGGGCATATCTCGCTGATTGTTTGCGGCTGGCAGCTGCGACCAATCAGTAGAGCATTGTTTAAATTTGGCGCCAAAATCGCTGATTGTTTGCGGCTGGCGGTCGCGACCAATCAGCAGAGCGCTGTTTACATTTGGCGCCAATGTCGCTGATTGGTCGCGGCTGGAGTCCGCGACCAATCAGCAGAGCGTTGTTTAAATTTGGCGCCAATCTCGCTGATTGGTCGCGGACTCCAGCCGCGACCAATCAGCAGAGCGCTGTTTAAATTTGGCGCTAATGTCACTGATTGGTCGCAGCTGGAGTCCGCGACCAATCAGCAGAGCGTTGTTTAAATTTGGCGCCAAGCTCGCTGATTGGTCGCGGCTGGCGTCCGCGACCAATCAGCACAGCAGTGTTTAAATGTGGCGCCAAGATCGGTGATTGGTCGCGGCCGCTATTTAAATGTGGCACCCAAATCGGTGATTGGTCGCGGACAGCGACCGCGACCAATCAGCACAGCGGTGTTTAAATTTTGCGCCAAGGTCACTGATTGGTCGGGTGCGGAGACCGCGACCAATCAGCGAATCGTATTGGTGAGGACTGGGGAGCGGAATCGTATTGGTGAGAACCGGGGAGCGCCGCTGCCTGTGCGGCTACTTCCGCTGCGAGAAGCCGGGATATGAGTGACTGCTCGCAGCAGAAGTATCCCGCCCCGCAGCGCCGCTCCCTGGTCCTCCCTTGACACCCTAGCCGCTGATCTCGCGTCAGTAGCCGCATGGTGTTACTAAGGTCCGGACATTTGTGTTCAAAATCACTGATTGGTTGCGGGCGCTGCCCGCGACCAATCACCGATTTGGGCGCCACATTTAAATATCGGCCGCGACCAATCACCGATCTTGGCGCCACATTTAAACACCTCTGTGCTGATTGGTCGCTGACGCTGCCCACGACCAATCACCGATTTGAGCGCCACATTTAAATAGCGGCCGAGACCAATCACCGATCTTGGCGCAACATTTAAACACCGCTGTGCTGATTGGTCGCGGACGCTGCCCGCGACCAATCACCGATTTGGGCGCCACATTTAAATAGCGTCCGCGACCAATCAGCACAGCGGTGTTTAAATGTGTCTGCAAGATCGGTGATTGGTCGCGTCTGCTATTTAAATGTGGCGCCCAAATCGGTGATTGGTCGTGGGCAGCGTCCGCGACCAATCAGCACAGCAGTGTTTAAATGTGGCGCCCAAATCGGTGATTGGTCGCGGGCAGCGTCCGCGACCAATCAGCACAGCGGTGTTTAACTTTTGCGGCAAGATCAGTGATTGGTCGCGGCCGAAGATCGCGACCAATCACCGGTTTGTGCGCCACATTTAAATAGTGGCCCCGACCAATCACCGATCTTGCAGAGACATTTAAACACCGCTGTGCTGATTGGTCGCCGACGCTGCCCGCGACCAATCACCAATTTGGGCGCCACATTTAAATAGCATCCGCGACCAATCAGCACAGCGGTGTTTAAATGTCTCTGCAAGATCGGTGATTGGTCGCGGGCGCTATTTAAATGTGGCGCCCAAATCAGTGATTGGTCGCGGGCAGCGGCCGCGACCAATTAGCACAGCAGTGTTTAAATGTGGCGCCCAAATCGGTGATTGGTCGCGGGCAGTGGCCGCGACCAATCAGCACAGCAGTGTTTAAATGTGGCGCCTAAATCGGTGATTGGTCGCGGCAGCAGCCGCGATCAATCAGCACAGCGGTGTTTAACTTTTGGGCCAAGATCAGTGATTGGTCGCGGCGAGAGATCGCGACCAATCATCGAATCGTATTGGTGAGGACCGGGGAGCGCCGCTGCAATGGGGGGAAGACAAGTAATTATAATGAATAGGGAGTGGGGCAGACATTTGAACGTAATGAATTGGGGGACTTGTAATCATAATGAATTGGGGGGAAAAACATGTAAATGTATTGAATTGAGGGGAGGACATGTGAGAATAATGAATTTGGGAGAGAACATAGAATTATAATGAACTGGGGGTGCAAATGTAATTAATGAATTGGGGGAAGACATGTGACTATAGCGAATTGGGGAGTTGATGACAAAGGAGATTGATTAGTAATAAAATAGGGGAAAGAGCACAGTGGCTAACTAATTAATTTGTATATTTATTGGGTGGGGAAAAGTGGCTAATTATAGTTAGTGGGGGTACAGTGCTGGCTTATCAATTTACATTTTATACTCTATAAATTTAGCGGACTCTCATTGCTACAGAGATGCCAAACATGTGGATGCTAAATGTGGTTTAGGCACATTGTGGGGCTCAGAAGGGAGAGGGGCATTTGGATTTGGGTGTGCAGAATTTGATAGATTTCTTTTGGGGGGCGAGGAGCCATAGCGCTTTTCCAGAGCTTTTGTGCAACCAGTAATGTGAAAGCCCCCTTTGACAGATGACGGACCTGAGTGGGGACTTGTTTTTTTTTTGTAGATTGAGTTGAAGCTTTTGTTGGGAATATTTTACATAATCTTTTTTATCACGTTTATCCTGTGCTCTTTGCTGAGCACTTACATCGGGGTTTCCATCCAAATCTCCAAATTACGTGATTCAGACTAAACTCCTGAGGGGTCCAATCACTATAATGAGGCAGCAGAGTTACTCAGCACTCCATCTGGCTTCTGTTCAGTGGTGTCCTTCTTTTCAGAGGTGCACAAAACTGTGGCCGACCGCGCTTAAAAAGACAGACACTGCTGGATCATAGGCCAGACGGTGTCCACAGTGTCTCCATTTGTCTTATTATAGGGAATCTTCCACCCTGGGTTCTGTCTGAATCACATATATCTTTTTTATGTTTGACTGCTATCACACAATAAAAATCGCTTTTTATTGCATCGCCATATTTTGAGAGCTATAATTATCCTCTATATCTGCTGACAGAGTCATGTGAGGGTTTTTTTTTCAGATGAGTTGATGTTTTAATTGGTACTATTTTCGTGCACATAACATTTCTTGATTGCTTTCTATTTAGATTTTTGAGAGGCAAAATTAACAAAAACAGCAATTCAGGAAATGTTTTTTGGGGGTGTTTTTATGCCTTTCACCGTGAGATAAAAGTGATAAGGCAGATTTATTCTTCGGGTTAGTATGATTACAGCGATACCACATTTATATCATTTTATTTATGTTTTGCCGCTTTTACACAATAAAAACTATTTTATAGAAAAAATAATTGTTTTTGCATCACTATATTCTCAGAGCTATAACTTTTTTATTTCTCTGCTGACCGAGCAATATGGCAGCTTGTTTTTTGCAAGATGACATTTTCAGCGATACCATTATTCCTTCCATTTTTTACTTTTTGATCGTGTTTTATTCCACTTTTTGTTCAGCTGTGTGATGAAAAAGCATAGTTTTTTGCAACGTTTTTTATTTAATTTTTAAATAGTGTTCACTGAAGGGGTTAACTAGTTTGACAGTTTTATAGGTTGGGTCATACCTGATGCTGCAATACCAAATAGGCGTATTTTGTTTATTTTTTCATTTTTTTAACCTAAATATGTGTATTTATGAATATAATATTTTTTCATTTTTTTGTTCTATATTTTGTGATATTTATTTTTAAGCATTTTTACAACAATTTAAGTTTTTTTTTTTACTTTTTTACTTAGTCCCTCTATGGGACTTTAACTTTTTTTTACTCTGATCACTGGTATAATGCATAACCAGCATTGCAGTGCATTATACCTGTCAGTGCTGCACTGACAGAAGCCTCTTAGACAATGCTTTGAGCATGGTCTAATAGGCTTGCCATGGCTTGGCTGACTGGGAGTTGTCATGATGACCTTGAGTTTCCATGGAAACGATCGGGCCCTTGCGATGATCGGCTCCCTCTCCCAGCCTTCTAAATGCTGTGATCGATATTGATAGCGGCATTTAGGAGGTTAAAATGCCCGAGGTGGTGTGGACACCACTCCTGGCAGTGACAGTCTGGTCTCGGCTTAAACTTATGCAGGACTTCCGGCGGCGATCGTGAGGGCACAGCTCCTGTGCCTGCATGATTGCCATTACGTACCCTATGTGTCAAAGGTCGAGAACCCCTTCCCAACTATTACGTATGTGACGCGCCCCCTGGGCCGTGGGGTACTCGGTAGCCTGGCCGGTCGGTGCTGGGGATGTCACCGTGGCAGTGACCCAGTCCGTGACCCAGGGCGGTCAATTAAAGGGAAAGTAAAAGGGAAATAAAGTTTTTAGAGATAATGTTCGTGACGCCACCTGTGGTATGCGGCTATATGGGACCGCCGCGGTGCATATCCTCTGGAGCTGATGGTGACTAGTGTTGAGCCACCCCCGTAGTGTTCGAGTTCGGTTCGGTTCGTCGAACACCCGTGTGTTCGCCGAACTGTTCGTCGAACACCTTCGAACACCGTTAAAACCAAAGCAGGCAAACAAAAACACATAGAAACACATAGAAAACACCTTCAAAGGTGTCCAAAAGCTGACAAACTGCTCAGAAGACATAACTAACACATGGAAAAGTGAAAAGTACATATAGTCATGCGAAAATAAAAGAGGTGGAGGAGTAAAAGGAGGGGGAGACACAGATATAGGCATGTCATGCCCTTCTAAAATCCAAAAAGTGAGAAGCCGACACGGCCAGTCCGCTCCTGCCCGTGCCACCTCCGTGTCGCCGGGTTTGTGCCAGAGCCGCGGTGAACCCTGATGGCCAGCCCCCCTCTCCCAATACTGGTGCCTGTCCGCTGGTGGGTCGAGCGAGCCCCCCTGTGGTGGAGGCAGCTCTAAGCTTTTTAATTTAAATTGTCTCTCTAATTTGAATGAATACACTTTAAATCCATTTACAAGGATCTATTGGAGGGCAAGTCTCATGCCAGCAGCCGCGTAATTCCAGCTCCAGTAGCGTCCACTAAAGCTGCTGCAGTTAAAAAGCTTTTATAAGGATCGAGCTCGGCTGTCCACCGCAAGGCATCCTGCTGCCAGTCCCAGCCCCTATGCCTTGGGGTGCCTCCTGATGCTCTTCACTGAGTATCCCATGGTCCCGAAGCATTTCCTTTGAAAAAATTAAGTGTCTAAACTACAGGTGGTGTAGCTTGCTTAACAGCCGGGATAATCCGCTGACTAGCAGACACTGCTACTAGGCACAAAGTATTTCCTGGGCTAGATGCAGTTAAAAATTTGTAATAAGATACTCTCGTTGGATGCTGAGAAAGCATTCCATAGAGTCTCCTGGCACGCCATATATGATTCTCTTAAAAAGCTTGGGGTAGGGGTCTAGGGGACCCTTTTATAGCCAAAATCACGGCCCTGTATCACAATACGTCACCTAGGCTGAAGATAAATGGAACTGTAGCACCCTGAGGGCTCGGTTGCTACAGAGGTATTGCACCTCACCCAGAGGTGTGATATCTCACTCTCAGGTAAGGATGGAGTGTGGATCAGGACCCAACACCTGCATGCATTACACCACATTGCCGTGGGGCAGGGCGACCAATATGCCTCTGAGATGGGCACGACAGTCCCTGTCCCTGGCTGGAGTGGGGGCAGGGAACACTGAGGAAGGGGAACCCTGTAGTGCAGGAGCAGGGAGGAAGCAGTTCCTGGGTGCATTGAGAAGGGAGTATAAAAGGTGGGCACCATCTTAGTTCAGTGCAGAGAAGTCTGAGCAGAAGTCGCAGGGAGCAGGGGCTCTGCATGAGCTCTGCTCCGGAGGCGGGCCTAGTAACAGAGGCCCAGGCCTGGAAGAGGGAGAAGGAAGGAAGAGGAGCGGTGAAGGCTCCAGGAACGAGGAATGAAGGGATCCCAGGGGTGCGGACGGGCGAGTCGCCACCGCACGCCCGAATCCACCGGCGTGGAGGGGTCAGGCCAAAGGGGGAGACCGGTCCCCGAAACTAGTGGAGGCAGGAAACGACCCTCAGCTAGAAACCGAAGGCTGTGACATTTTATGTGGCGCAGCCCCTCGCTACACCCGCTAGGAAGGCACCACATAGGGTCAGGGAAACTGACGCCAAGTTTACCAAGAGGAGGCCCGAGGCAGCCGGACAGAAGGGTTGGTAAGAAAGGCCAGACAAAGGACACACAAAGGGGGTCCTGTGAAGCGCTCCAAAGTTATCTGGGAGTTGTCTGAGCCCCTCACCTGGTGAGCACAGTACGACGTGGGCAGCCGTTACCTGCAGACGTGGTCTGGATAATAAGAACTGTGAGTAAAGGCCCTGGACTGCATCACTGACTCCGTGTCGTTACTGCTGCTGCCCTGCACCATCACCCCCATCCTCCGCACACACTGCCCTGAGGCTATACTCCTCCCGTGGGGAGTTATGCTACGCTCTGCTGCACCCACAACACCAGCCTCAGCGGTCTGCCCTGCAGCGGCGGTTCACTCTGACCGCAATCCACGGGTGGCGTAGTCGGACATTTAAACATCAAAACCACATAAATAGTTCCGCCACTGGTTTGACCACCCTGAGCCACGGAACCGGGTCGCCGCCACGAAGACTACAACCACCAGCATCCACCAAAAAGGGTCCGGCTCCGGGTGTCCCAAGGCCCAGGGGGTGCATCAGAACATTTTCATCACCTTTCACAATCACCAATGGGACAAGGCAGGGATGTCCTCTGTCCCCTCTCTTATACATCCTAGTGACGGAGCACCTGCTCTCATCAATTCGCCATAACCCCAATATTAGGTGGATTGAGGTGGGAGGCACCGAGTACAAGTGCTCTCTATTTGCTGATGATGTCCTAGTATATATCACTCAATCACATATATCCATCCATGCTGTTATGGCTGAAATAGATCACTTTGTTACATGGTCAAATTTTAAAATCAATGCAGCGAAGTCTGAGGCCCTCGATGTCTCCCTCCCCAAATCCATATAGGATTCCATCCAGTCCAACTTTCCCTTTGCCTGGCCCTCACAGGGTATCAAATACTTAGGAATTCCTATTCATAGAGACCTCTCCCATCTATGTTATCTTAATTTTGGGCCCTTTATTGAACAACTCCATACAGACCACGGTTGGCAAGTTAGAACTGTAAGATTCACTACGTGAACCACTGGTGTTTTGTGGAAAAGCACATGTACACTGCGTTCCAAATTATTATGCAAAAAGTGTTTAGGAGTGATAAGGGAAGAATTTGTTTGTTTGTCAGTTAAACTCATTGATGGTGATGTGTGTCAGGGCTCTTTATATCACTGTAAGCAATTGCAGACACCTGTGCTAATTAGTTTGGCAGGTGTGTCCAATGAAAGGCAAGACTACTTAAGAAGGCTGTCTCACATTATTAAGCAGCCTACATTTTCTGCCAAAATGGGAAAGAAAAAGGATGTGTCGGCTGCTGAGAAGCAACAAATTGTGGAGTGTTTAGGTCAAGGCATGACTACAATCAACATTGTGCGATGATCAGGATGAAGTGTCTTGGCAATCAAGAAGTATGTAGCTGATTCACAGTACACACGTGTGCGTGCTGATAAGGGCAAATTGAGGACTCTTTCCTACAGGCAATTACGTCAGGTTGAAAGAGCAGCGGCAAAAAAGCCTTGTCATAGCAGCAGACAAGTTTTTGAAGCTGCTTGTGCCTCCAACGTCCCCCGAACAACAAGATGCAGGGTCCTTCAGAGGTTTGCAGCTGTGCATACGCCATCCTGTCGACCTCCTCTATCCACTTCACACAAGCAGAAACGGCTCCAGTGGGCCAAACATTACATGAAGACTGATTTCAAAACTGTTTTGTTCACGGATGAGTGCCGTGCAGCGCTCGATGGTCCAGATGGATGGAGTGGAGGATGGCTGGTTGATGGACACACCACGCAAACACGACTACAGCGCCAACAAGGAGGAGGTGGAGTACTGTTTTGGGCTGGAATCATGGGGAGAGAGATTGTCGGCCCCTTTAGGATCCCTGAAGGCGCTAAAGATGAACTCCATAATGTATGTGGATTTTCTCAAACAGCACTTCCTGCCATGGTTCAAGAAGAAGAACCGTGTATTTCACAGCAAGATCATTTTTCTGCATGATAATGCACCATCTCATGCTGCACATAAAACATCTGCATCTCTGGCTGATATGGACATAAAAGGGGACAAACTTATGGTGTGACCCCCATGCTCCCCTGACCTGTACCCCATTCAGAACCTTTGGAGCATTATTAAAAGTAGTGTCTATGATGGCGGGAGGCAGTTCACATCTAAGCAACAGCTCTGGGAGGGTATTCTGTCCTCATGCAAAACAATTGAAGCAGAAACCATCCAAAACCTGACAAATTCAATGGACGAGAGAGTTCAGAAGCTCCTTTCGAACAAGGGGTCCTATGTGAAAATGTAACATCACCTAGAATAAAGTTTTGAGTTGAAAACTGTTTGATTTCAGTTTCTAATAACCTGCTAATGCTTATAATTTCAAAAATGACCATTTTTTTGGTCTTTATTAAAATGAAAAGGTTGATCGAAAAGTTTGGGGGATCTAAGAGTGTGGCAACCCAGGAGTCATGATTACTTCGAATTCTGACAATATGAGGGTCATGCTGCAGGTAGTGCAGCAAGAAGGCACTTATGTGTCTTGCGCATCTCGGAGCCCCAAAATTATTTTCCGGGCTAGATGCAGCTAAAAATTATTATTAATTTTAAATCTGGTGAAGCTTTAGTATAGATGGCCTAATAGGATCAGTGCTGCACACTGCTACAAAGCCCAAATTATTTTCCAGCCAAGATACAGATAAACTTGATTAGTAATTTGAAAGCTTAAAACGGTTGGTAGGGTGATTTTAACCAATCATCAAGCTTTTACTCTCCCCAGGATGACACAGGGGTAGAAAAGTCGTTTCGGATCCATGATTTGTTCATCTTTATGAACGTGAGTCTGTCTACATTATCAGTGGAGAGCCGCGTGCGCTTATCTGTCAGCACACCACCAGCAGCGCTGAACACACGTTCAGACAGAACGCTGGCTGCGGGGCATGACAAGATCTCCAAGGCGTAAGTGGCTAGCTCCGGCCATTTATCCAGATTGGAAGCCCAAAAAGAGCAAGGGTCCAGTGACACAGTCGTGGCTTCAATGTTTACTTGGAGATACTCCTGTACCATCGTCTCTAGGCGTTGACTATGTGTCAGACTTCTTGTCTCCTGTGGCCTTGCAAAGGATGGGCTAAAAAAGTGGTGAAATGGTTCCGCAAAATTGATGTTACCAGCAGATACTGTGGTTCTGTTACGGTTTGAGTGCTGAACACTTGACGGTCCCACAGTTGGCAAGTTGGAACTGTGAGATTCACTACGTGCACCACTGGTATTTTGTGGAAAAGCACATGTAAGATTCTGCAACAGTCTCTGCTGATACTCCTGCATGCGTGCATCCCTTTCTATGGCAGGAATAATTTCTGCAAATTTACTTTTGTACCGGGTATCTAACAGTGTGGCAACCCAGTAGTCAGGATTATTTCTAATTCTCACAATTTGAGGGTCATGTTGCAGGTAGTGCAGCAAGAAGGCACTCATGTGTGTTGCGCATCCAGGAGCACCAAGTCCCTGTTGTGTTGGTGGCGAGGTAACAATCATGCTTCCTTCCTCTGTCCTCTCCCCCCAACCTCGCACAACAGAAATGTGATCAAGGTCTCCCTCATCTGATGAGTCTTCCATCAGTTCGTCCTCCACTTCTTCCTGGGCTCCTGCACCTTCCTCACTAGTTTGGCTGCTACTATGCGCCCTGGTAAAACCATCTTCCCCACCCTCACATGCCTGCCGCCTTGGTGCTGCCGACCGTCTGGACCTTGCAGATGTTAGCCCTTCCGCATACAACTCCTCCTCCTCTACTTCCTCCACCTCCTCTTGTGCCACCACCTGACTCCGAATTCTGTTTAACATGTGCTCCAGCATGTAAATCACCGGAATAGTCATGCTGATAATGGCATCGTCAGCACTAAACATCTTCGTCACCATTTCAAAACTGTGCAGAAGGGTGCATAGGTCCCTGATCTGAGACCACTCCTCCAGCGTGATTTGCCCCACCTCTGAATCTCGTTGGCCCAGGCTATACGTCAGAACGTATTGCACCAGGGCTTGTCGGTGCTGCCACAGTCGCTGCAACATGTGCAGAGTTGAATTCCACCGGGTAGGCACATCGCATTTTAGCCGGTGAAGTGGCAGGCCCAACGACTTCTGTAGAGATGTAAGTCGCTGAGCTGCGGGATGCGAACGGCGGAAGTGAGCACACAGCGACCGTGCCCTCTGCAGAAGGCCATCTAGTCTGGGATAGTGGGCTAAAAATTGCTGGACAACCAGGTTCAACACGTGAGCCATACAAGGCACGTGTGTGACATTGCCCCGGCGAAGGGCCGCACCCAGGTTTGCAGCATTGTCGCACACGGCCTTCCCTGGTTTCAGGTCCAGTGGAGACAACCATTCATGAAATTTGTTCTCCAGAGCTGACCACAACTCCTCAGCTGTGTGACTCACATTTCCCAGACATTTCAAAGTAAAAACCGCCTGATGACGTTGAGCCCTACTGCCAGCATAGTAAGGAGGTGTGCAGGATCCCTTCTGCGCAGTTAGAAAGCTTGTGGCATGACCAAACAGGCTTTGGGTGCAGGTGGAAGACCGAGAGGAGGTTGAGGAGGCAGAAGCAGTGGAGGAACTTTGACATAAAGAGGATTGACGCACAACTCGTGGGGACGGCAAGACTTGGACAGCAGCCCCTTGTCCTGCTGTCACCATAGTTACCCAATGCCCAGTCAGCGACATGTAACGCCCCTGTCCATGCCTACTCATCCAAGTGTCTGTGGTGAAATGCACCCTGTCACACACAGAGTTTCCCAAAGAAGCGGTGATGTTGTGTGCGACATGCTGGTGGAGCGCAGGCACACCTTTCTTTGAGAAGTAGTGCCGACTGGGCATCTGGTACTGGGGCACTGCGACGGACATAAGGTCTCGAAAATCCTCTGTGTCCACCAGGCGGAAAGGCAGCATTTCTGTAGCCAAGAGCTTGCAGATGGTGAAATTCAACCTCTTAGCTTTCTCATGGCTAGGAGGAAATGGTCTTTTACTTGTCCACATCTGAGGGACCGAGGGCTGGCTATTGTGCTTAGACGGGGTTGATAAGGGTGTCCCCGGCAAACTGCCAGTCTGTGAGGAAGATGCAGGCGGACATGTTAGGTTGCCTTGATCCAAAGGTGGTGCTATCGATGTCGGACAGCGCTCAACACCAGCTGGTGTTACCACCTCCAAAGAAAATGATGACCTGCCAATCACGCTGGCTGTTGCGGGTAAAGAGGTGGCAGGTCTGCGCCCCAAAACAGGTGTGACTGCTGTCCCCCCAGTCACAGAGGATGAAGAGGCCGCGGATGCACAAGATATGGCAGACGGTGGTTGGCCCGGCCGGCTAGGCCGCATTGTAGCACACTGAGCTTCCCACTGCAACTTATGCTTCATGTCCATGTGCCGGTTCATGCATGAGGTACTCAAACTATGTATTTTTTGGCCTCTACTTAGCTTTTGCTGACAAATGTTACAGATAACACGAGTTGGGTCATCTTTATCGATCTGAAAAAATGCCCAGGCTATGCAAGGCTTAGCACCCATGCGACCTGAAGAGCCACCACGACTTGTGGTGAGAGGCAGAGTTGTGTTTGAGGATGCAGTTGTTGACGTGCTTCCAGTACTACGTCTCTGTCCAGGAAGGCGCAACCTGACCTCGTCGTCACTAGCATCTTCCTCCACCTCCTCTGCTGACCTCATCTCTTGGCTGCCTGTGGGTTGACAGTAAGTGGGATCTCCAACCTCATCATCATCACCCTGTGTGTTATCACACCCGTCGTCCTCAGAGCCAACCTGTTCCTGCCCTGACAAAAAATAAAGTTGTCGCTCCAATCAGGTATTTGAGTCTTAGGCTATGTGCCCACGTTGCATTTATGAAGCAGAAAATTTCTGCTGCATAAATGCAAGTCCTCTCCCGGAAAAACGCATGCGGTATTCCGCACGCGTTTATCGCGCATTTTTCGCGCGTTTATCACGCGTTTTCCACATGCGGAATTGCCTTGCGTTTTTTATGCACTGGACAAAGGCAATTCCGCTTGCGGAAACGCAAAATTAAATGACATGCTGCGGATTTTTGAACACGGCATAAACGCTGCGGAAAAATCCGCAGCATGTGCATAGAACTTGCGGAATCCCATTGGGGACCATGGGGTGCGGATATACATGCGTTTTTCAAGCGTTTACGCTGCGGAAATTCCGCAGCATATACGCTTGAAAAACGCTACGTGGGCACACAGCCTTATCATCGTCTTCCTCATTGTCTCCACCAACAGGAGTTACAGTTTGGGAATGAGGGTCTACATTATGGTCAGAACCTTCTGCGTCTGGTCCTGGATCCGACTCATAAAGATTCTGGGCATCAGTGCAGATCATTTCCTCGTCTGGATTCACAGAAGCGCTGGAGTCGACCTCTGATTCCCAGGCTATAGTATGAGTAAACAGCTCTGCAGACTCAACCATCTGTTCTACCTCATACTCAGACGGGCAGCTGGAGATTTGGGAGCTGTGAGGAAGCAAGTGCGATTTGGGTGACACCTTTGAGGACTGGAGTATTTGTGATATTGAAGTTGATGTGGAGGAGAGCCCACTTAAAGGAGCACTTGATATCCGTTGAAGCACCTGCTGTTTTTGTGCCTCATCTGGAATTTGTAGCGATTGGCGTGGCCGTAAGAAAGGGATCTTATCACATTGTCCGCTAAAAGAAGGAGACATTTTAGTTTGGCTGGAAGATGGTCTTTCTTCTGCAGATGTTACTGTTGCTTTAACACCTACCCCACGGACACAACCTTTTTTCCCCTTCCCAACACGCCTATTCCCCTTTCCACCAGCAGCAGGCCTTTTTCCACTCATTTTGGTGGTTAACTAATTCACAACTCTGGAGTTGTTTGCACAAAAAAACAATGGATGGTAACCGAGCAGAGCTGAGTGGCCAAACTGTGGTATTAGGCCAAAACTATTGGCTGGGTTAGATGCAGAAAAAAATTATATTCAATTTGCAACCTGATGGAGGTCAGTATAGATGGACTAATACAACAAGTCCCACACACAGCTAGAAGCCCAATAATTTTTCAGAGGTAGATGCAGAAAAAAATATATTCAGTTTGCAACCTGATGGAGGTCAGTATAGATGGACTAATACAACAAGTCCCACACACAGCTAGAAGCCCAAATATTTTTTCAGAGGTACTGTAGATGCAGATAAAAATTATTTTTAATTTGCAACCTGATGGAGGTCAGTATAGATGGACTAATAGAGAAAGTCCGACACACTGCTAGAAGGCCAAATATTTTTTCAGAGCTAGATGCAGAAAAAAATTAGATTCAGTTTGCAACCTGATGGAGGTCTGTATAGATGGATTAATAGAACAAGACCCACACACAGCTAGAAGCCCAATATTTTTTCAGAGGTAGATGCAGAAAAAAATATATTCAGTTTGCAACCTGATGGAGGTCAGTATAGATGGACTAATACAACAAGTCCCACACACAGCTAGAAGCCCAATATTTTTTCAGAGGTAGATGCAGAAAAAAATATATTCAGTTTGCAACCTGATGGAGGTCAGTATAGATGGACTAATACAACAAGTCCCATACACAGCTAGAAGCCCAAATATTTTTTCAGAGGTACTGTAGATGCAGATGAAAATTATTTTGAATTTGCAACCTGATGGAGGTCAGTATAGATGGACTAATAGAGAAAGTCCGACACACTGTTAGAAGGCCAAATATTTTTTCAGAGCTAGATGCAGAAAAAAATTATATTCAGTTTGCAACCTGATGGAGGTCTGTATAGATGGATTAATAGAACAAGACCCACACACAGCTTGAAGCCCAATATTTTTTCGGAGGTAGATGCAGAAAAAAATATATTCAGTTTGCAACCTGATGGAGGTCAGTATAGATGGACTAATACAACAAGTCCCACACACAGCTAGAAGCCCAAATATTTTTTCAGAGGTACTGTAGATGCAGATAAAAATTATTTTGAATTTGCAACCTGATGGAGGTCAGTATAGATGGACTAATAGAGAAAGTCCGACACACTGCTAGAAGGCCAAATATTTTTTCAGAGGTACTGTAGATGCAGATAAAAATTATTTTTAATTTGCAACCTGATGGAGGTCAGTATAGATGGACTAATAGAGAAAGTCCGACACACTACTAGAAGGCCAAATATTTTTTCAGAGCTAGATGCAGAAAAAAATTATATTCAGTTTGCAACCTGATGGAGGTCAGTATAGATGGACTAATACAACAAGTCCCACACACAGCTAGAAGCCCAATATTTTTTCAGAGGTAGATGCAGAAAAAAATATATTCAGTTTGCAACCTGATGGAGGTCAGTATAGATGGACTAATACAACAAGTCCCACACACAGCTAGAAGCCCAATATTTTTTCAGAGGTAAATGCAGAAAAAAATATATTCAGTTTGCAACCTGATGGAGGTCAGTATAGATGGACTAATACAACAAGTCCCACATACAGCTAGAAGCCCAAATATTTTTTCAGAGGTACTGTAGATGCAGATGAAAATTATTTTGAATTTGCAACCTGATGGAGGTCAGTATAGCTGGACTAATAGAGAAAGTCCGACACACTGCTAGAAGGCCAAATATTTTTTCAGAGGTACTGTAGATGCAGATAAAAATTATTTTTAATTTGCAACCTGATGGAGGTCAGTATAGATGGACTAATAGAGAAAGTCCGACACACTACTAGAAGGCCAAATATTTTTTCAGAGCTAGATGCAGAAAAAAATTATATTCAGTTTGCAACCTGATGGAGGTAAGTATAGATGGACTAATACAACAAGTCCCACACACAGCTAGAAGCCCAATATTTTTTCAGAGGTAGATGCAGAAAAAAATATATTCAGTTTGCAACCTGATGGAGGTCAGTATAGATGGACTAATACAACAAGTCCCACACACAGCTAGTAGGCCAATATCTTTTCAGAGGTAGATGCAGAAAAAAATATATTCAGTTTGCAACCTGATGGAGGTCAGTATAGATGGACTAATACAACAAGTCCCACACACAGCTAGAAGCCCAAATATTTTTCAGAGGTACTGTAGATGCAGATAAAAATTATTTTGAATTTGCAACCTGATGGAGGTCAGTATAGATGGACTAATAGAGAAAGTCCGACACACTGCTAGAAGGCCAAATATTTTTTCAGAGCTAGATGCAGAAAAAAATTAGATTCAGTTAGCAACCTGATGGAGGTCAGTATAGATGGACTAATAGAATGATGCTATGCCCAAAAGATTTTACTTCACTAGGTGCAGTAAAAAAATTGGTATTCTATACACAGGTGGTATATCTTGCAACACAGATAGGCTACTCCACTGACTAACACACTCTGCAATAGGCCAAAAAGGATTAGCTTTGCTAGATTCAGCCAAATGCTGTGAAAAAAACTTGCACAGCACTGGCACAGACCTGCCTGGCAAAAACTGATAGGAACTGATGTAACCTAGACCTGAAAAGGACTCCAATTACAATTAGTCTTTACTCCCACAACCTATCTATTTAAGAGCACAGACCTGCCTGATAAAAGTCGTAGGAAATGCTGTAACCTAGTCCTTAAAAGGACTGCAATCACAACTATTCCCTACTCCCAAGCTATCTGTATATTTGTGCGAAAATTGGCTTGAAATTAACAAGGTATAGCGCACACAGCAACAGCGGTGCCGTCTAACACGCAGCTGCAGCAGTGAGAAAATGGTGGCGACGGGGAAAATGGCTTGGTCTTATAGGGCAAGGACATGTGACATACACTGCCAATGACACATGCCCTTGCTTGTGTGAAAAAAAGCACTTCGCTCCGTGTGTGCGCTGCTGATAGGCTGACAGATTGCACCTCCCCACTGTAAATGCGGGAAAGAGAAAAAAAAATGGAGATCTTCATTGTTCCTGCAGAGATCCATCCCCTGCCCCTCCCCCCACCCCACTGTACACTCAAACTGCGTATTAACATTAATTTTCATCATTACTGAGAAAAAATCCAGTTATGATTTTGGTGCACGAACAGTTATCGAACATAACCTCGAACAGCCGAATTTTTCTCAAATTGTTCGTGTTCGCCGAACGGCTCGAACACCGCCCAAAACAGTTCGAATTTGAGATTGGCGAACAGTTCGAGTAGAACAACGCTCATCTCTAGTGGTGAGAGGCAGAGTTGTGTTTGAGGATGCAGTTGTTGACATGCTTCCAGTACTACGTCTCTGTCCAGGAAGGCGCAACCTGACCTCGTCGTCACTAGCATCTTCCTCCACCTCCTCTGCTGACCTCATCTCTTGGCTGACTGTGGGTTGACAGTAAGTGGGATCTCCAACCTCATCATCATCACCCTGTGCGTTATCACACCCGTCGTCCTCAGAGCCAACCTGTTCCTGCCCTGACAAAAAACTAAAGTTGTCGCTCCAATCAGGTATTTGAGTCTTATCATCGTCTTCCTCATTGTCTCCACCAACAGGAGTTACAGTTTGGGAATGAGGGTCTACATTATGGTCAGAACCTTCTGCGTCTGGTCCTGGATCCGACTCATAAAGATTCTGGGCATCAGTGCAGATCATTTCCTCGTCTGGATTCACAGAAGCGCTGGAGTCGACCTCTGATTCCCAGGCTATAGTATGAGTAAACAGCTCTGCAGACTCAACCATCTGTTCTACCTCATACTCAGACGGGCAGCTGGAGATTTGGGAGCTGTGAGGAAGCAAGTGCGATTGGGGTGACACCTTTGAGGACTGGAGTATTTGTGATGTTGAAGTTGATGTGGAGGAGAGCCCACTTAAAGGAGCACTTGATATCCGTTGAAGCACCTGCTGTTTTTGTGCCTCATCTGGAATTTGTAGCGATTGGCGTGGCCGTAAGAAAGGGATCTTATCACATTGTCCGCTAAAAGAAGTAGACATTTTAGTTTGGCTGGAAGATGGTCTTTCTTCTGCAGATGTTACTGTTGCTTTAACACCGACCCCACGGACACAACTTTTTTCCCCTTCCCAACCCGCCTATTCCCCTTTCCACCAGCAGCAGGCCTTTTTCCACTCATTTTGGTGGTTAACTAATTCACAACTCTGGAGTTGTTTGCACAAAAAAACAATGGATGGGAACCGAGCAGAGCTGAGTGGCCAAACTGTGGTATTAGGCCAAAACTATTGGCTGGGTTAGATGCAGAAAAAAATTATATTCAATTTGCAACCTGATGGAGGTCTGTATAGATGGATTAATAGAACAAGTCCCACACACAGCTAGAAGCCCAATATTTTTTCAGAGGTAGATGCAGAAAAAAATATATTCAGTTTGCAACCTGATGGAGGTCAGTATAGATGGACTAATACAACAAGTCCCACACACAGCTAGAAGCCCAATATTTTTTCAGAGGTAGATGCAGAAAAAAATATATTCAGTTTGCAACCTGATGGAGGTCTGTATAGATGGATTAATAGAACAAGTCCCACACACAGCTAGAAGCCCAATATTTTTTCAGAGGTAGATGCAGAAAAAAATATATTCAGTTTGCAACCTGATGGAGGTCTGTATAGATGGATTAATAGAACAAGTCCCACACACAGCTAGAAGCCCAATATTTTTTCAGAGGTAGATGCAGCAAAAAATATATTCAGTTTGCAACCTGATGGAGGTCTGTATAGATGGATTAATAGAACAAGTCCCACACAAAGCTAGAAGCCCAATATTTTTTCAGAGGTAGATGCAGAAAAAAATATATTCAGTTTGCAACCTGATGGAGGTCTGTATAGATGGATTAATAGAACAAGTTCCACACACAGCTAGAAGCCCAATATTTTTTCAGAGGTAGATGCAGAAAAAAATATATTCAGTTTGCAACCTGATGGAGGTCAGTATAGATGGACTAATACAACAAGTCCCACACACAGCTAGAAGCCCAATATTTTTTCAGAGGTAGATGCAGAAAAAAATATATTCAGTTTGCAACCTGATGGAGGTCTGTATAGATGGATTAATAGAACAAGTCCCACACACAGCTAGAAGCCCAATATTTTTTCAGAGGTAGATGCAGAAAAAAATATATTCAGTTTGCAACCTGATGGAGGTCTGTATAGATGGATTAATAGAACAAGTCCCACACACAGCTAGAAGCCCAATATTTTTTCAGAGGTAGATGCAGAAAAAAATATATTCAGTTTGCAACCTGATGGAGGTCTGTATAGATGGATTAATAGATCAAGTCCCACACACAGCTAGAAGCCCAATATTTTTTCAGAGGTAGATGCAGAAAAAAATATATTCAGCTTGCAACCTGATGGAGGTCTGTATAGATGGATTAATAGAACAAGTCCCACACACAGCTAGAAGCCCAATATTTTTTCAGAGGTAGATGCAGAAAAAAATATATTCAGTTTGCAACCTGATGGAGGTCAGTATAGATGGATTAATAGAACAAGTCCCACACACAGCTAGAAGCCCAATATTTTTTCAGAGGTAGATGCAGAAAAAAACATATTCAGTTTGCAACCTGATGGAGGTCTGTATAGATGGATTAATAGAACAAGTCCCACACACAGCTAGAAGCCCAATATTTTTTCAGAGGTAGATGCAGAAAAAAATATATTCAGTTTGCAACCTGATGGAGGTCTGTATAGATGGATTAATAGAACAAGTCCCACACACAGCTAGAAGCCCAATATTTTTTCAGAGGTAGATGCAGAAAAAAATATATTCAGTTTGCAACCTGATGGAGGTCAGTATAGATGGACTAATACAACAAGTCCCACACACAGCTAGAAGCCCAATATTTTTTCAGAGGTAGATGCAGAAAAAAATATATTCAGTTTGCAACCTGATGGAGGTCTGTATAGATGGATTAATAGAACAAGTCCCACACACAGCTAGAAGCCCAATATTTTTTCAGAGGTAGATGCAGAAAAAAATATATTCAGTTTGCAACCTGATGGAGGTCTGTATAGATGGATTAATAGAACAAGTCCCACACACAGCTAGAAGCCCAATATTTTTTCAGAGGTAGATGCAGAAAAAAATATATTCAGTTTGCAACCTGATGGAGGTCTGTATAGATGGATTAATAGAACAAGTCCCACACACAGCTAGAAGCCCAATATTTTTTCAGAGGTAGATGCAGAAAAAAATATATTCAGCTTGCAACCAGATGGAGGTCTGTATAGATGGATTAATAGAACAAGTCCCACACACAGCTAGAAGCCCAATATTTTTTCAGAGGTAGATGCAGAAAAAAATATATTCAGCTTGCAACCAGATGGAGGTCTGTATAGATGGATTAATAGAACAAGTCCCACACACAGCTAGAAGCCCAATATTTTTTCAGAGGTAGATGCAGAAAAAAATATATTCAGTTTGCAACCTGATGGAGATCTGTATAGATGGATTAATAGAACAAGTCCCACACACAGCTAGAAGCCCAATATTTTTTCAGAGGTAGATGCAGAAAAAAATATATTCAGTTTGCAACCTGATGGAGGTCAGTATAGATGGACTAATACAACAAGTCCCACACACAGCTAGAAGCCCAATAATTTTTCAGAGGTAGATGCAGAAAAAAATATATTCAGTTTGCAACCTGATGGAGGTCAGTATAGATGGACTAATACAACAAGTCCCACACACAGCTAGAAGCCCAATATTTTTTCAGAGGTAGATGCAGAAAAAATTATATTCAGTTTGCAACCTGATGGAGGTCTGTATAGATGGATTAATAGAACAAGTCCCACACACAGCTAGAAGCCCAATATTTTTTCAGAGGTAGATGCAGAAAAAAATATATTCAGTTTGCAACCTGATGGAGGTCTGTATAGATGGATTAATAGAACAAGTCCCACACACAGCTAGAAGCCCAATATTTTTTCAGAGCTAGATGCAGAAAAAAATTATATTCAATTTGCAACCTGATGGAGGTCAGTATAGATGGACTAATAGAATGATGCTATGCCCAAAAGATTTTACTTCACTAGGTGCAGTAAAAAAAATTGGTATTCTATACACAGGTGGTATATCTTGCATCACAGATAGGCTACTCCACTGACTAACACACTCTGCAATAGGCCAAAAAGGATTAGCTTTGCTAGATTCAGCCAAATGCTGTGAAAAAAAACTTGCACAGCACTGGCACAGACCTGCCTGGCAAAAACTGATAGGAACTGATGTAGCCTAGTCCTGAAAAGGACTCCAATTACAATTAGTCTTTACTCCCACAATCTATCTATTTAAGAGCACAGACCTGCCTGATAAAAGTCGTAGGAAATGCTGTAACCTAGTCCTTAAAAGGACTGCAATCACAACTATTCCCTACTCCCAAGCTATCTGTAGATTTGTGCGAAAATTGGCTTGAAATTAACAAGGTATAGCGCACACAGCAACAGCGGTGCCGTCTAACACGCAGCTGCAGCAGTGAGAAAATGGTGGCGACGGGGAAAATGGCTTGGTCTTATAGGGCAAGGACATGTGACATACACTGCCAATGACACATGCCCTTGCTTGTGTGAAAAAAAGCACTTCGCTCCGTGTGTGCGCTGCTGATAGGCTGACAGATTGCACCTCCCCACTGCAAATGCGGGAAAGAGAAAAAAAAATGGAGATCTTCATTGTTCCTGCAGAGATCCATCCCCTGCCCCTCCCCCCACCCCGCTGTACACTCAAACTGCGTATTAACATTAATTTTCATCATTACTGAGAAAAAATCCAGTTATGATTTTGGTGCACGAACAGTTATCGAACATAACCTCGAACAGCCGAATTTTTCTCAAATTGTTCGTGTTCGCCGAACGGCTCGAACACCGTCCAAAACAGCTCGAATTTGAGATTGGCGAACAGTTCGAGTAGAACAACGCTCATCTCTAATGGTGACGCAGCAGAGTTGGTTCAGCTCTCCACAGGCAGAGCTTAGCTCCAGGGCAGTAGATGGTGATTTTATGAGGTAAATGTTGTTGGTGCGGTGTAATGCAGGTGATGGCGCAGATAATGACCAGTCCACAATTTAATGGCGGTTTCCTCTTATCTTTACTTGCAGTTGTTAAGCAGACCGGGGCACGGGTACTAGCTGGTAGTAGAGGTCCGGGCGGCCGGGGAACAAGTTGGGGATCCAACCCGCCAGGTTAAGTTGTAGGCCTTCCCTCTGCGGTAATCTCTTTGGCCCTGCTGCTTGTAGCTATGCTGCGGCCCTCGTCCCTGAGTAAAATGTCTGTTCCTCACCTGTATGTTAGGCAGCTCGGGCCTTCCATATGTGTCGTTCCCACGTGGCGGTGCTCGGCCCTATGGTGCTGCTGTGTCGCCGGGCGTCTGATGGGGTTTCTGGTTTCTGCTGCTGGGCCTTCAGTGCCCCACAACCTCAGACTCCGGTGTCCGGTTCTTCTGTGCTTCTCTCTTCTGGGGCAAGCTTGTACACAGCTCCCTTCCGCAGGTCCTTCCTCGTCGCTGTCCTGTCTTCAACTCCTCTCAACTCACTCTCACTAACCCCGCCTCAAGATTCCAGTTGTCAATGGGAGGAGCTTTCCTTTCTAGTCTGGAGCCAGGAAAGTGTTGCATGCTGGTAAACTTGATTAGGGGACCCCTCCTTGCTTCCAGGCATGGCATCACCCCCTGTGAGGGAGGCAATACCACTGTGGCAACCGGACCCCTGTGGTGCCATATATGGGTATGTCAAAAGTTGTGAAGGTGTTTAATGCCATACATTGTGCCCCCATAAAGTGAAGAGTCTCCATATATTGCAGCACCCCCATACATTGGGCTCAACTTGTGCTTCTGGTAACATGCACCCTGTAAATTTTTAATTGGGCTCTCACTGCTACAATAATGCAAAACATATGGATGTTTTCTGCGGTTTAGGCACAGTGGGGGCTCAGAAGGAAGGGGAGCATTTGGACTTGGGAAAGCATATTTCACTGAATTCTATTTGAGGGGATGGGAGCCATGTCGCTTTTCCATAGTCTTTGTTCTACCAGTAACGTAAGAACCCCTATATTTCCAGTGACAAATGATGGACCTAAGTGGGGGGTGGCTTTGTGTGGTAAGCTAGGGTATTTATTGGTAACATTTTTGGATACATAACATTTTTTGATCGCTTCCAGTAGAAGGCTGGGATCATATTTTCGTGTTCTACACTGAGCACTTATGTCGGGGTTTACATGTAAATTCCACAAAAATGTGATACAGACAAAACACCAAATGGAACCACTCCATCATGAGGCAGATGAAGATACTTTGGACTCCATTTGGCATCTGTTTGAGTGGTATTAATCTTTTTAGGTGTGCACAGAACTGTGGTCAACCATACTTGTCGGCTAAAAAAACACCTAAAATGACGGGGGTTTTGTCTGAATCGCATTTTTGAGGATTTACACGAAACCCCCAACGTAGGTGATCAGCGGAGAGCAGAGGTTAAATGTGAGCCCAGCCTAATTCTGATTTTTTGGGAGGCAGAATGAGCAAATTGACAGCAGTACAAAAATAGTACTTATTTTTATTTTTGTGTGGTTCACCATATTAGTGATAAAACAGCTTTATTCTTTGGATTGGTGCACTTACAGCGAAACCACATTTACTGTATTTTGCAGATTTTAAAATGCATCGGATTATAAAACGCACCCCAAATTTTGAGGAGGAAAATTGACAAAAAAATGTAATAAAATGGTGGTGCATCTTATAATCAACTTTTATAGTAGCTTACCTAAAGGGTGGCAGAGGTTGACCGGGGTCCAGGTGGCAGGTCGCTGCTGCAGGAAGCTGGCGGCAGCAGAAGATGCTGCTGGCCCCAGGCTGGTAGGAGGTGGTGTTCGGCGGAGTTAGGAGTGGGGCGATGCTGCAGACCCAAGGCTAGTAGGAGATGTTTCACAGTGTGGGGGCTCTGTCAACATTTTGTGAAAGCCCAGAGCCCTCACACTTTCCACACTTTTAAATATGGTGGACTACATGAAAATGGCTGCCATAGGCGACTCATGTACAATTGAGATCTCAAGAGCTGAGATCTTGGTGCCGAGATCCCAATCTGCGCTTGCGCGTTCCACTATGACTCATGTGGTCGAGATGGCAGGAAATTCATTTTAATACCGCTCTCCACCCTGAATTTATCCCCTGATGAACCCCTTGTGGCACATGCAAGGGGGGAAATGCGTCGGGATGGGGTATTCTACCTCGATAAGTCTATTTCTTATTGATATATGGTCTGCATATTTGTAACTAACAAATAAAGTAGCACTCTGTAACGCTAAGTATGCAAACATGAAATATATGAAATTTGAATAGCAATACTGCTCAAGAAAATATAAATAATTGAGAAATCTTAGCGCACTAATTGGCCAATTCATGTGTACCTGGTAGCCACGGTAAGATGTTTCTCTTTACCAGGAACCTACCAATGTGTATCCTCTCTTAGAGACTAAAGTTTGCATGTGTATGGGAAGATAAGAACCTGCTGTAATTAAAACCGCCTGTGGCTTAGAGGCAGAGTTCTCAGTATGTATTAACTCTGCATTTACCCTATTATGGATTTGTTCATAACTAATGTCTGGCAACTGCTTTGGATAAATTGACAAATAATTTTACTTTTTAGTGCATGATTTGAGTGTGTAATTCTTGTATATATTTATAAGATACAGCATCTTTTCATGTATTTATTTGATCTATTACACATATATGTGGTCTACGTTAATTGATTGAATAGAACATCTTCATAGATATTGAAGGCGGCTGACAGGGAAGATACGGAACGGAGTGTATATCTCTCCCAGAAAGTTAAGCTGGGCGAGATATTTAAAGCCGGTTAGTGCTGGTTGGTGCAGTAGCTTAGCTGCTGAGCCGTTTGATTATTGGTAGTTCCGGGCCGGTTTTTATTGGAATGATGAGTAGGATTTGGCAGTGGGACTCATCAATCCCACTCCTGCTCCAATATGGGCAGTACTGGAGGCTTAGCAAGCTCAGCTGACAGAGGTTGTCTCATTAGAGACACATAAAAGCCTGAAGGAAAAAGCTTCATGAGAGTCACAGGCTCCAGACTGACAAGAGGTTTCCTGAGGAGGTAATGCACATCGGTTAATTGCGCTATGTCCGGAGTTGCTGAAAAGCCAAGTCCACGTACATCTGTGGTAGTGTGAGTAAGCGGCATGGTACGTTAGTTAGTGCCTAGCAGGGCCAGTCTTTGTTGTTGTTGGTTGCTTTGTTGTTTTGTTGCATTTTGGCTGCAAATAAAAGCCTCATGTTACTTTATATGGACTGTTGCCGTCTATATCAGTGCCATGCCGCCCTGCAACGCCCCTACCGCATTACAATATGGTGGTCAATGCGGGCATTCTGGTTGCTAAAGGCAATGGCGTGACACATAAAGGCTTCACAGGACAGTGAGGAGTGAATCAGCGGATTCACGAAGGCTCCTAAAAGGCGAGAGAAGTCTTTCCTGGGAGTCGGCAGTCTCCCAAATATTTGCCTATCCTTCGGTTTAGGTTAGTTTCCGGTTGATGTCCTGGGTGCAGTCGCTGAATGCTATGCAGTCACAGGCCCACATTGTGGAGGAAGTGCTCAAAACTCTGGACCAGGACCAAGCCTTGGAACATCATCGCCAGGCCCAGGAGCAGACCACCCGCCTAATGCTGGAGCAGATGGAATTGTTGAATGAGGTGGTTGGAGCGAGCTCCAAGCCAAGGCCAGCTAGGGGCCCCATGTCATGGGGTCCCAGGGAGGTGGCACAATGCTCCCTGTAAAAAATGACTCCAGATGACAATGTGGAGACTTTCCTCACTATTTTTGAAAGGGAATCCCAAAGGGATAAGTTGCCCACGGAAGTATGGGTGGACGTACTTGCGCCCTACTTGATATGAGAGTCTCAAAAAGCCTATCATGACCTTAGTGAGGAAGATGTGTGAGACTATGCAAAATTGAAAGCTGAGATTTTTTCTCACCTAGGGGTTATGGCCACGGTGCGGGCTAGATGTGTCCAGACCTGGGAATACCGGTTGGACAGATCTCTCAGGTTCCAAATGTTTGATTTATTTCATTTGGTAAAGAAATGGCTGGAACCTGATGTCTGTATGTCTGCATAGATCGTGGAGGGGGTGGTCATCGATCTTTTTTCCTGGGCTCTTCCCAGTAAATTTCAGTGCTGGGTCAGCCATGGTGACCCCCGGAGTGTGGATCTTCTAAAGGAGTTGGTGGAGAGGTTTGTCACTGCAGAGGGAAACCTCCAGGACGCTACCCCCAACCCATTCACCACATGGTGACCCCGACCCACTCTGTCAGAAAAATCCCACTGTCCAAAGTGGGGGGGGGGGGTGGAAGGAACTGCTGTTAAAAGTGCCAGACCTTGTGAGGACTCTATATTTACTATATTTAGAAAATCTGAGCTTGTCCAGTGTTGGCAGTGTTGTAAGTAGTGTTGAGCCACCCCCGTAGTGTTCGAGTTCGGTTCGGTTCGTCGAACACCCGTGTATTCGCCGAACTGTTCGTCGAACTGTTCGTCGAACACCTTCGAACACCGTTAAAACCAATGGCAGGCAAACAAAAACACATAGAAACACATAGAAAACACCTTCAAAGGTGTCCAAAAGCTGACAAACTGCTCAGAAGACACAACTAACACATGGAAAAGTGACAAGTACATATAGTCATGCGAAAAGAAAAGAGGTGGAGGAGTAAAAGGAGGGGGAGACACAGATATAGGCATGTCATGCCCTTCTAAAATCCAAAAAGTGAGAAGCCGAGACGGCCAGTCCGCTCCTGCCCGTGCCACCTCCGTGTCGCCGGGTTTGTGCCAGAGCCGCGGTGAACCCTGACGGCCAGCCCCCCTCTCCCAATACTGGTGCCTGTCCGCTGGTGGGTCGAGAGAGCCCCCCTGTGGTGGAGGCAGCTCTAAGCTTTTTAATTTAAATTGTCCCTCTAATTTGAATGAATACACTTTAAATCCATTTACAAGGATCTATTGGAGGGCAAGTCTCATGCCAGCAGCCGCGTAATTCCAGCTCCAGTAGCGTCCACTAAAGCTGCTGCAGTTAAAAAGCTTTTATAAGGATCGAGCTCGGCTGTCCACCGCAAGGCATCCTAGTGCCAGTCCCAGCCCCTATGCCTTGGGGTGCCTCCTGATGCTCTTCACTGAGTATCCAATGGTCCCGAAGCATTTCCTTTGAAAAAATTAAGTGTCCAAACTACAGGTGGTGTAGCTTGCTTAACAGCCGGGATAATCCGCTGACTAGCAGACACTGCTACTAGGCACAAAGTATTTCCTGGGCTAGATGCAGTTAAAAATTTGTAAGTAGATACTCTCGTTGGATGCTGAGAAAGCATTCCATAGAGTCTCCTGGCACGCCATATATGATTCTCTTAAAAAGCTTGGGGTAGGGGTCTAGGGGACCCTTTTATAGCCAAAATCACGGCCCTGTATCACAATACGTCACCTAGGCTGAAGATAAATGGAACTGTAGCACCGAGGGCTCGGTTGCTACAGACGTATTGCACCTCACCCAGAGGTGTGATATCTCACTCTCAGATAAGGATGGAGTGTGGATCAGGACCCGACACCTGCATGCATTACACCACATTGCCGTGGGGCAGGGCGACCAATATGCCCCTGAGATGGGCACGACAGTCCCTGTCCCTGGCTGGAGTGGGGGGAGGGAACACTGAGGAAGGGGAACCCTGCAGTGCAGGAGCAGGGAGGAAGCAGTTCCTGGGTGCATTGAGAAGGGAGTATAAAAGGTGGGCACCATCTTAGTTCAGTGCAGAGAAGTCTGAGCAGAAGTGGCAGGGAGCAGGGGCTCTGCATGAGCTCTGCTCCGGAGGCGGGCCTAGTAACAGAGGCCCAGGCCTGCAAGAGGGAGAAGGAAGGAAGAGGAGCGGAGAAGGCTCCAGGAACGAAGAATGAAGGGATCCCAGGGGTGCGGACGGGCGAGTCGCCACCGCACGCCCGAATCCACCTGCGTGGAGGGGTCAGGCCAAAGGGGGAGACCGGTCCCCGAACTAGTGGAGGCAGGAAACGACCCTCAGCTAGAAACCGGAGGCTCTGACATTTTATGTGGCGCAGCCCCTTGCTCCACCCGCTAGGAAGGCACCACATAGGGTCAGGGAAACTGGCGCCAAGTTTACCAAGAGGAGGCCCGAGGCAGCCGGACAGAAGTGTTGGTAAGAAAGGCCACACAAAGGACACACAAAGGGGGTCCTGTGAAGCGCTCCAAAGTTATCTGGGAGTTGTCTGAGCCCCTCACCTGGTGAGCACAGTACGACGTGGGCAGCCGTTACCTGCAGACGTGGTCTGGATAATAAGAACTGTGAGTAAAGGCCCTGAACTGCATCACTGACTCCGTGTCGTTACTGCTGCTGCCCTGCACCATCACCCCCATCCTCCGCATACACTGCCCTGAGGCTATACTCCTCCCGTGGGGAGTTATGCTACGCTCTGCTGCACCCACAACACCAGCCTTAGCGGTCTGCCCTGTAGCGGCGGTTCACTCTGACCGCAATCCACGGGTGGCGTAGTCGGACATTTAAACATCAAAACCACATAAATAGTTCCGCCACTGGTTTGACCGCCCTGAGCCACGGAACCGGATCGCCGCCACGAAGACTACAACCACCAGCATCCACCAAAAAGGGTCCGGCTCCGGGTGTCCCAAGGCCCAGGGGGTGCGTCAGAACATTTTCATCACCTTTCACAATCACCAATGGGACAAGGCAGGGATGTCCTCTGTCCCCTCTCTTATACATCCTAGTGACGGAGCACCTGCTCTCATCAATTCGCCATAACCCCAATATTAGGTGGATTGAGGTGGGAGGCACCGAGTACAAGTGCTCTCTATTTGCTGATGATGTCCTAGTATATATCACTCAATCACATATATCCATCCCTGCTGTTATGGCTGAAATAGATCACTTTGTTACATGGTAAAATTTTAAAATCAATGCAGCGAAGTCTGAGGCCCTCGATGTCTCCCTCCCTAAATCCATATAGGATTCCATCCAGTCCAACTTTACCTTTGCCTGGCCCTCACAGGGTATCAAATACTTAGGAATTCCTATTCATAGAGACCTCTCCCATCTATGTTATCTTAATTTTGGGCCCTTTATTGAACAATTCCATACAGACCACGGTTGGCAAGTTAGAACTGTAAGATTCACTACGTGAACCACTGGTGTTTTGTGGAAAAGCACATGTACACCGCGTTCCAAATTATTATGCAAAAAGTGTTTAGGAGTGATAAGGGAAGAATTTGTTTGTTTGTCAGTTAAACTCATTGATGGTGATGTGTGTCAGGGCTCTTTATATCACTGTAAGCAATTGCAGACACCTGTGCTAATTAGTTTGGCAGGTGTGTCCAATGAAAGGCAAGACTACTTAAGAAGGCTCTCTCACATTATTAAGCAGCCTACATTTTCTGCCAAAATGGGAAAGAAAAAGGATGTGTCGGCTGCTGAGAAGCAACAAATTGTGGAGTGTTTAGGTCAAGGCATGACTACAATCAACATTGTGCGATGATCAGGATGAAGTGTCTTGGCAATCAAGAAGTATGTAGCTGATTCACAGTACACACGTGTGCGTGCTGATAAGGGCAAATTGAGGACTCTTTCCTACAGGCAATTACGTCAGGTTGAAAGAGCAGCGGCAAAAAAGCCTTGTCATAGCAGCAGACAAGTTTTTGAAGCTGCTTGTGCCTCCAACGTCCCCCGAACAACAAGATGCAGGGTCCTTCAGAGGTTTGCAGCTGTGCATACGCCATCCTGTCGACCTCCTCTATCCACTTCACACAAGCAGAAACGGCTCCAGTGGGCCAAACATTACATGAAGACTGATTTCAAAACTGTTTTGTTCACGGATGAGTGCCGTGCAGCGCTCGATGGTCCAGATGAATGGAGTGGAGGATGGCTGGTTGATGGACACCCCACGCAAACACGGCTACAGCGCCAACAAGGAGGAGGTGGAGTAATGTTTTGGGCTGGAATCATGGGGAGAGAGATTGTCGGCCCCTTTAGGATCCCTGAAGGCGCTAAAGATGAACTCCATAATGTATGTGGATTTTCTCAAACAGCACTTCCTGCCATGGTTCAAGAAGAAGAACCGTGTATTTCACAGCAAGATCATTTTTCTGCATGATAATGCACCATCTCATGCTGCACATAAAACATCTGCATCTCTGGCTGATATGGGCATAAAAGGGGACAAACTTATGGTGTGACCCCCATGCTCCCCTGACCTCTACCCCATTCAGAACCTTTGGAGCATCATTAAAAGGAGTGTCTATGATGGCGGGAGGCAGTTCACATCTAAGCAACAGCTCTGGGAGGGTATTCTGTCCTCATGCAAAACAATTGAAGCAGAAACCATCCAAAACCTGACAAATTCAATGGACGAGAGAGTTCAGAAGCTCCTTTCGAACAAGGGGTCCTATGTGAAAATGTAACATCACCTAGAATAAAGTTTTGAGTTGAAAACCGTTTGATTTCAGTTTCTAACAACCTGCTAATGCTTATAATTTCAAAAATGACCATTTTTTTGGTCTTTATTAAAATGAAAAGGTTGATCGAAAAGTTTGGGGGATCTAAGAGTGTGGCAACCCAGTAGTCATGATTACTTCGAATTCTGACAATATGAGGGTCATGCTGCAGGTAGTGCAGCAAGAAGGCACTTATGTGTCTTGCGCATCTCGGAGCCCCAAAATTATTTTCCGGGCTAGATGCAGCTAAAAATTATTTTTAATTTTAAATCTGGTGAAGCTTATTATAGATGGCCTAATAGGATCAGTGCTGCACACTGCTACAAAGCCCAAATTATTTTCCAGTCAAGATACAGATAAACATGATTAGTAATTTGAAAGCTTAAAACGGTTGGTAGGGTGATTTTAACCAATCATCAAGCTTTTACTCTCCCCAGGATGACACAGGGGTAGAAAAGTCGTTTCGGATCCATGACTTGTTCATCTTTATGAACGTGAGTCTGTCTACATTATCAGTGGAGAGCCGCGTGCGCTTATCTGTCAGCACACCACCAGCAGCGCTGAACACACGTTCAGACAGAACGCTGGCTGCGGGGCATGACAAGATCTCCAAGGCGTAAGTGGCTAGCTCCGGCCATTTATCCAGATTGGAAGCCCAAAAAGAGCAAGGGTCCAGTGACACAGTCGTGGCTTCAATGTTTACTTGGAGATACTCCTGTACCATCGTCTCTAGGCGTTGACTATGTGTCAGACTTCTTGTCTCCTGTGGCCTTGCAAAGGATGGGCTAAAAAAGTGGTGAAATGATTCCGCAAAATTGATGTTACCAGCAGATACTGTGGTTCTGTTACGGTTTGAGTGCTGAACACTTGACGGTCCCACGGTTGGCAAGTTGGAACTGTGAGATTCACTACGTGCACCACTGGTATTTTGTGGAAAAGCACATGTAAGATTCTGCAACAGTCTCTGCTGATACTCCTGCATGCGTGCATCCCTTTCTATGGCAGGAATAATTTCTGCAAATTTACTTTTGTACCGGGGATCTAACAGTGTGGCAACCCAGTAGTCAGGATTATTTCTAATTCTCACAATAAGAGGGTCATGTTGCAGGTAGTGCAGCAAGAAGGCACTCATGTGTGTTGCGCATCCAGGAGCACCAAGTCCCTGTTGTGTTGGTGGCGAGGTAACAATCATGCTTCCTTCCTCTGTCCTCTCCCCCCAACCTCGCACAACAGAAATGTGATCAAGGTCTCCCTCATCTGATGAGTCTTCCATCAGTTCGTCCTCCACTTCTTCCTGGGCTCCTGCACCTTCCTCACTAGTTTGGCTGCTACCATGCGCCCTGGTAAAATCATCTCCCCCACCCTCACATGCCTGCCGCCTTGGTGCTGCCGACCGTCTGGACCTTGCAGATGTTAGCCCTTCCGCATACAACTCCTCCTCCTCTACTTCCTCCACCTCCTCTTGTGCCACCACCTGACTCCGAATTCTGTTTAACATGTGCTCCAGCATGTAAATCACCGGAATAGTCATGCTGATAATGGCATCGTCAGCACTAAACATCTTCGTCGCCATTTCAAAACTGTGCAGAAGGGTGCATAGGTCCCTGATCTGAGACCACTCCTCCAGCGTGATTTGCCCCACCTCTGAATCTCGTTGGCCCAGGCTATACGTCAGAACGTATTGCACCAGGGCTTGTCGGTGCTGCCACAGTCGCTGCAACATGTGCAGAGTTGAATTCCACCGAGTAGGCACATCGCATTTTAGCCGGTGAAGTGGCAGGCCCAACGACTTCTGTAGAGATGTAAGTCGCTGAGCTGCGGGATGCGAACGGCGGAAGTGAGCACACAGCGACCGTGCCCTCTGCAGAAGGCCATCTAGTCTGGGATAGTGGGCTAAAAATTGCTGGACAACCAGGTTCAACACGTGAGCCATACAAGGCACGTGTGTGACATTGCCCCGGCGAAGGGCCGCACCCAGGTTTGCAGCATTGTCGCACACGGCCTTCCCTGGTTTCAGGTCCAGTGGAGACAACCATTCATGAAATTGGTTCTCCAGAGCTGACCACAACTCCTCAGCTGTGTGACTCACATTTCCCAGACATTTCAATGTAAAAACCGCCTGATGACGTTGAGCCCTACTGCCAGCATAGTAAGGAGGTGTGCAGGATCCCTTCTGCGCAGTTAGAAAGCTTGTGGCATGACCAGACAGGCTTTGGGTGCAGGTGGAAGACCGAGAGGAGGTTGAGGAGGCAGAAGCAGTGGAGGAACTTTGACATAAAGAGGATTGACGCACAACTCGTGGGGACGGCAAGACTTGGACAGCAGCCCCTTGTCCTGCTGTCACCATAGTTACCCAGTGCCCAGTCAGCGACATGTAACGCCCCTGTCCATGCCTACTCGTCCAAGTGTCTGTGGTGAAATGCACCCTGTCACACACAGAGTTTCTCAAAGAAGCGGTGATGTTGTGTGCGACATGCTGGTGGAGCGCAGGCACACCTTTCTTTGAGAAGTAGTGCCGACTGGGCATCTGGTACTGGGGCACTGCGACGGACATAAGGTCTCGAAAATCCTCTGTGTCCACCAGGCGGAAAGGCAGCATTTCTGTAGCCAAGAGCTTGCAGATGGTGAAATTCAACCTCTTAGCTTTCTCATGGCTAGGAGGAAATGGTCTTTTACTTGTCCACATCTGAGGGACCGAGGGCTGGCTATTGTGCTTAGACGGGGTTGATAAGGGTGTCCCCGGCAAACTGCCGGTCTGTGAGGAAGATGCAGGCGGACATGTTAGGTTGCCTTGATCCAAAGGTGGTGCCATCGATGTCGGACAGCGCTCAAGACCAGCTGGTGTTACCACCTCCAAAGAAAATGATGACCTGCCAATCACGCTGGCTGTTGCGGGTAAAGAGGTGGCAGGTCTGCGCCCCAAAACAGGTGTGACTGCTGTCCCCCCAGTCACAGAGGATGAAGGGGCCGCGGATGCACAAGATATGGCAGACGGTGGTTGGCCCGGCCGGCTAGGCCGCATTGTAGCACACTGAGCTTCCCACTGCAACTTATGCTTCATGTCCATGTGCCGGTTCATGCATGAAGTACTCAAACTATGTATTTTTTGGCCTCTACTTAGCTTTTGCTGACAAATGTTACAGATAACACGAGTTGGGTCATCTTTATCGATCTGAAAAAATGCCCAGGCTATGCAAGGCTTAGCACCCATGCGACCTGAAGAGCCACCACGACTTGTGGTGAGAGGCAGAGTTGTGTTTGAGGATGCAGTTGTTGACGTGCTTCCAGTACTACGTCTCTGTCCAGGAAGGCGCAACCTGACCTCGTCGTCACTAGCATCTTCCTCCACCTCCTCTGCTGACCTCATCTCTTGGCTGACTGTGGGTTGACAGTAAGTGGGATCTCCGACCTCATCATCATCACCCTGTGCGTTATCACACCCGTCGTCCTCAGAGCCAACCTGTTCCTGCCCTGACAAAAAACTAAAGTTGTCGCTCCAATCAGGTATTTGAGTCTTATCATCGTCTTCCTCATTGTCTCCACCAACAGGAGTTACAGTTTGGGAATGAGGGTCTACATTATGGTCAGAACCTTCTGCGTCTGGTCCTGGATCCGACTCATAAAGATTCTGGGCATCAGTGCAGATCATTTCCTCGTCTGGATTCACAGAAGCGCTGGAGTCGACCTCTGATTCCCAGGCTATAGTATGAGTAAACAGCTCTGCAGACTCAACCATCTGTTCTACCTCATACTCAGACGGGCAGCTGGAGATTTGGGAGCTGTGAGGAAGCAAGTGCGATTTGGGTGACACCTTTGAGGACTGGAGTATTTGTGATGTTGAAGTTGATGTGGAGGAGAGCCCACTTAAAGGAGCACTTGATATCCGTTGAAGCACCTGCTGTTTTTGTGCCTCATCTGGAATTTGTAGCGATTGGCGTGGCCGTAAGAAAGGGATCTTATCACATTGTCCGCTAAAAGAAGTAGACATTTTAGTTTGGCTGGAAGATGGTCTTTCTTCTGCACCTACCCCACGGACACAACCTTTTTTCCCCTTCCCAACACGCCTATTCCCCTTTCCACCAGCAACAGGCCTTTTTCCACTCATTTTGGTGGTTAACTAATTCACAACTCTGGAGTTGTTTACACAAAAAAACAATGGATGGTAACCGAGCAGAGCTGAGTGGCCAAACTGTGGTATTAGGCCAAAACTATTGGCTGGGTTAGATGCAGAAAAAAATTATTTTTAATTTGCAACCTGATGTAGGTCAGTATAGATGGACTAATAGACCAAGTCCCACACACCGCTAGAAGCCCAAATATTTTTTCAGAGCTAGATGCAGAAAATTTTTTTATTCAATTTGCAACCTGATGGAGGTCAGTATAGATGGACTAATAGACCAAGTCCCACACACTGCTAGAAGCCCAAATATTTTTTCAGAGCTAGATGCAGAAAAAAATTATTTTTAATTTGCAACCTGATGGAGGTCAGTATAGATGGACTAATAGACCAAGTCTCACACACTGCTAGAAGCCCAAATATTTTTTCAGAGCTAGATGCAGAAAAAAATTATTTTTAATTTGCAACCTGATGGAGGTCAGTATAGATGGACTAATAGACCAAGTCCCACACACCGCTAGAAGCCCAAATATTTTTTCAGAGCTAGATGCAGAAAAAAATTATATTCAATTTGCAACCTGCTGGAGGTCAGTATAGAAGGACTAATAGAACAAGTCCCACACACTGCTAGAAGCCCAAATATTTTTTCAGAGCTAAATGAAGAAAAAAATTATTTTTAATTTGCAACCTGATGGAGGTCAGTATAGATGGACTAATAGACCAAGTCCCACACACTGCTAGAAGCCCAAATATTTTTTCAGAGCTAGATGCAGAAAAAAATTATTTTTAATTTGCAACCTGATGGAGGTCAGTATAGATGGACTAATAGACCAAGTCCCACACACCACTAGAAGCCCAAATATTTTTTCAGAGCTAGATGCAGATAATTTTTTTATTCAATTTGCAACCTGATGGAGGTCAGTATAGATGGACTAATAGACCAAGTCCCACACACTGCTAGAAGCCCAAATATTTTTTCAGAGCTAGATGCAGAAAAAAATTATTTTTAATTTGCAACCTGATGGAGGTCAGTATAGATGGACTAATAGACCAAGTCCCACACACTGCTAGAAGCCCAAATATTTTTTCAGAGCTAGATGCAGAAAAAAATTATTTTTAATTTGCAACCTGATGGAGGTCAGTATAGATGGACTAATAGAACAAGTCCCACACGCTGCTAGAAGCCCAAATATTTTTTCAGAGATAAATGAAGAAAAAAATTATTTTTAATTTGCAACCTGATGGAGGTCAGTATAGATGGACTAATAGACCAAGTCCCACACACTGTTAGAAGCCCAAATATTTTTTCAGAGCTAGATGCAGAAAAAAATTATTTTTAATTTGCAACCTGATGGAGGACAGTATAGATGGACTAATAGACCAAGTCCCACACACCGCTAGAAGCCCAAATATTTTTTCAGAGCTAGATGCAGAAAATTTTTTTATTCAATTTGCAACCTGATGGAGGTCAGTATAGATGGACTAATAGACCAAGTCCCACACACTGCTAGAAGCCCAAATATTTTTTCAGAGCTAGATGCAGAAAAAAATTATTTTTAATTTGCAACCTGATGGAGGTCAGTATAGATGGACTAATAGACCAAGTCCCACACACTGCTAGAAGCCCAAATATTTTTTCAGAGCTAGATGCAGAAAAAAATTATTTTTAATTTGCAACCTGATGGAGGTCAGTATAGATGGACTAATAGACCAAGTCCCACACACCACTAGAAGCCCAAATATTTTTTCAGAGCTAGATGCAGATAATTTTTTTATTCAATTTGCAACCTGATGGAGGTCAGTATAGATGGACTAATAGACCAAGTCCCACACACTGCTAGAAGCCCAAATATTTTTTCAGAGCTAGATGCAGAAAAAAATTATTTTTAATTTGCAACCTGATGGAGGTCAGTATAGATGGACTAATAGACCAAGTCCCACACACTGCTAGAAGCCCAAATATTTTTTCAGAGCTAGATGCAGAAAAAAATTATTTTTAATTTGCAACCTGATGGAGGTCAGTATAGATGGACTAATAGAACAAGTCCCACACGCTGCTAGAAGCCCAAATATTTTTTCAGAGATAAATGAAGAAAAAAATTATTTTTAATTTGCAACCTGATGGAGGTCAGTATAGATGGACTAATAGACCAAGTCCCACACACTGTTAGAAGCCCAAATATTTTTTCAGAGCTAGATGCAGAAAAAAAATATTTTTAATTTGCAACCTGATGGAGGACAGTATAGATGGACTAATAGACCAAGTCCCACACACCGCTAGAAGCCCAAATATTTTTTCAGAGCTAGATGCAGAAAATTTTTTTATTCAATTTGCAACCTGATGGAGGTCAGTATAGATGGACTAATAGACCAAGTCCCACACACTGCTAGAAGCCCAAATATTTTTTCAGAGCTAGATGCAGAAAAAAATTATTTTTAATTTGCAACCTGATGGAGGTCAGTATAGATGGACTAATAGACCAAGTCCCACACACTGCTAGAAGCCCAAATATTTTTTCAGAGCTAGATGCAGAAAAAAATTATTTTTAATTTGCAACCTGATGGAGGTCAGTATAGATGGACTAATAGACCAAGTCCCACACACCGCTAGAAGCCCAAATATTTTTTCAGAGCTAGATGCAGAAAAAAATTATATTCAATTTGCAACCTGCTGGAGGTCAGTATAGAAGGACTAATAGAACAAGTCCCACACACTGCTAGAAGCCCAAATATTTTTTCAGAGCTAAATGAAGAAAAAAATTATTTTTAATTTGCAACCTGATGGAGGTCAGTATAGATGGACTAATAGACCAAGTCCCACACACCGCTAGAAGCCCAAATATTTTTTCAGAGCTAGATGCAGAAATTTTTTTTATTCAATTTGCAACCTGATGGAGGTCAGTATAGATGGACTAATAGACCAAGTCCCACACACTGCTAGAAGCCCAAATATTTTTTCAGAGCTAGATGCAGAAAAAAATTATATTCAGTTTGCAACCTGATGGAGGTCAGTATAGATGGACTAATAGAATGATGCTATGCCCAAAAGATTTTACTTCACTAGGTGCAGTAAAAAAATTGGTATTCTATACACAGGTGGTATATCTTGCAACACAGATAGGCTACTCCACTGACTAACACACTCTGCAATAGGCCAAAAAGGATTAGCTTTGCTAGATTCAGCCAAATGCTGTGGAAAAAACTTGCACAGCACTGGCACAGACCTGCCTGGCAAAAACTGATAGGAACTGATGTAACCTAGTCCTGAAAAGGACTCCAATTACAATTAGTCTTTACTCACACAATCTATCTATTTAAGAGCACAGACCTGCTTGATAAAAGTCGTAGGAAATGCTGTAACCTAGTCCTTAAAAGGACTGCAATCACAACTATTCCCTACTCCCAAGCTATCTGTATATTTGTGCGAAATTGGCTTGAAATTAACAAGGTATAGCGCACACAGCAACAGCGGTGCCGTCTAACACGCAGCTGCAGCAGTGAGAAAATGGTGGCGACGGGGAAAATGGCTTGGTCTTATAGGGCAAGGACATGTGACATACACTGCCAATCACACATGCCCTTGCTTGTGTGAAAAAAAGCACTTCGCTCCGTGTGTGCGCTGCTGATAGGCTGACAGATTGCACCTCCCCACTGCAAATGCGGGAAAGAGAAAAAAAAATGGAGATCTTCATTGTTCCTGCAGAGATCCATCCCCTGCCCCTCCCCCCGCCCCGCTGTACACTCAAACTGCGTATTAACATTAATTTTCATCATTACTGAGAAAAAATCCAGTTATGATTTTGGTGCACGAACAGTTATCGAACATAACCTCGAACAGCCGAATTTTTCTCAAATTGTTCGTGTTCGCCGACCGGCCTATGAAGCGGGGGTAATGAAGGCCCTTATGCATAACGAAACCTTGGCCGCAATTTTCCCTTGTTTTGGGATGGGTACTGAGGGTAGTACTGGCCTAGGGGAAGAGGGTGACAATTCTCCATTGCTGGTCTTCACTGGAGAAGACAAAATTTTCCCTGATTCCCCAGTAATACTTGATGTAGAGGAAACATGGGATAAGTTTGGCACGGCTCAATTAAAGGATGACACCCTTAGATATGCAAGGGATAATGTCGCCGTCGTTAATGGAGTTTACCCAATATCCAGGAGCTCACCAATGGTTTCCCCACTTTGCTATGAATAAAGAGCTTTTGTATAGCGTGACTGTGACGATACAGAGTAAAATCTTAACATGTGACATGCGTTTTTGTGTCAGTCAGTGTTGGGACAGAGATTCAGAAAGACTTTAAAATGAGAATGAAAGACATCCTTCAGGACAGTAGATGGATTGAATAGCATCCAAAGAGACACAGATTTGAATTCTATATGATTCTGGTCTAAGGGTACGGCCCTGATTGGAAAGATTCGGATCAGCTCCAATAACCATCAGAGAGACGTGGATACATTTTGGGGAGTCCAGGAGAGGACAAAGAAATCAACTGGCCCCATGGATATGTAGTTTTGGGGTTGCTAGAAGGGACCCACCAGTCGCCTAGAACCCATGGAGACATTTGGAGTTGGCAGGAGGGACACACCTCTCGCCTGGCCCAATGGAAACTCTCGGAGAGGCCGGGGTGGGACCCTTGGGTCTCCTGGTCTTGTATGTCGATGGATTGTCGGTATCCTAAGCTTGCTGCTACCTTCTCTTTGTAGGGGCCCGCCAGAAGCGGGGGGCCACTGGTTGAGTTAGTCGACCCCGGAAGTCTCCAAACTTGCAGCTGTTCTATCCCAGGCAGGCGGAGAAGGAAGGGTGAGACTGTGTATTGTTGCAACATCTTGGGCATTTGCTGGGACTGTTCGTGTGTTTATTGTCCACTTTGTGGTTCAATAAAGTATTGCCACACTGTTTAACCATCACCCTGTGTTGTCTGAGTAGCGTTACACCCACAAATGCCCCGGGTCTTCACAGTGACCTAGAAAGATCTAGAAATTTTTGAACAATTCCTGGTCCTTAAGACCTATCGATGCAGGATTTTTGATAAGGCTCATAGTTATGTTATAGGGGTACACTAGGGACTGAAAAGACCCAGGAGAGGATTCTCTGGAGGTTCGTCTGGATGGGGCTGTACAAAGAGATTGAGGATTACTGTAAATCCTGCACGGTATGCCAAATAACTTCGCCCGTGTCCCATTTTCACAGCCCACTTCTATCTCTCCCCAACCTTTTGAGAGGATTGAGATGGATTTGGCTCATTGTAAAATCAGCTCAGGGCCACGAGTATATCCTTGTCGTGGTGGATTATCCCACGCGCTACCCTGAAGCGGTTCCCCTAAGAAATACTGCATCCAAAAGTATCGCCAGTACTGTTGAGCGAGCATGCTCGACACTGCTCGGTACTCGCCCGAGCATCTCACTACTCAGGATGTTCGGCGAGCACCGAGCATTTCCGGGTTACTCGGGCGGGAGCTCAGGTCTCTGCCCTGAATGTTTGACGCTCTTTACAGAGCCAATGAACATGCAGGGATTGCCAGCCAGTCACTGTAATGCTGCAGCCATGTTGGTTGCGGGCATTACAGTGATTGGCTGGCCGCACAGCGTCACCTCGAGTATTTAAAACAGGGTGCCACCATCTTGGACACTGTCGCTCTGCATCAGACGATGTAGGGAGAGTGCTGCTGAGCTAGGGAGAGATTTATACTGCGAAATAGGTAGTGTAGGGTCTCTAAAGCCTGCAAAATCAAACAAATAGTCTTTCTGAGGACTAATATCCATCCCAGATATCAGGCAGGCAGGCAGGCTGTATAGGAGACGCAGTGGTTATACCAACAAACACTGCATTACAGTTCTGCGTGCTGCTTTTCAAATTGCTAGACTTAGACCCAGGTCTCAGGGACCAGGAAAAATCCCTTTTTTACATCTAAATCCTCCTTTTTTTTTTTTTTCTCCTCAGTCAGACCGTACAAATACCCGTCTTATTAACCGTTTGGTATTCCCCCCCAAAAAAAAAATTGAGTGTGTCTGTGAGTGTTCAGACACAAATATATCTGTTTAAAAGAGTCTGGTGTAGGCCAGATAACTAGAACTGTGGTTTTGCAGTTCCACGATTTAAATCAATGTATTATCCAATTTTTTGCCTTTTTTCCATAAAAAAAACCATTTTGAGTGTCTCGCTGACTGTTCAGACACAGATATATCTGTGCAAAAGATTCTGGTGTAGGCCAGAGCCAGATAACTAGAACTGTGGTTTTCCTCTTCCACGGTTCAAATCAGGTTGTAATCAACCTTTTTGCATAAAAAAAACAGTTTCAGTGTTTCGCTGACTGTTCCGACACAAATATATCTGTTTAAAAGAGTCTGGTGTAGGCCAGATAACTAGAACTGTGGTTTTCCTCTTCCACGGTTCAAATCAGGGTGTAATCCACCTTTTTGCAGAAAAAAAACAGTTTTAGTGTCTCGCTGACTGTTCAGACACAAATATATCTGTTTAAAAGAGTCTGGTGTAGGCCAGATAACTAGAACTGTGGTTTTCCTCTTCCATGGTTCAAATCTCTGTATTATCCACTTTTTTACCTGTTTTCAATAAAAAAAAAATTTTGAGTGTCTCGCTGACTGTTCAGACACAAATATATCTGTTTAAAACAGTCAGGTGTAGGCCAGATAACTAGAACAGTGGTTTTCTTCTTCCACGGTTCAAATCTCTGTATTATCCACTCTTTTGCCTTATTTCAATAAAAAAAACATTTTGAGTGTCTCGCTGACTGTTCAGACACAAATATATCTGTTTAAAAGAGACTGGTGTAGGCCAGATAACTAGAACTGTGGTTTTCCTCTTCCACGGTTCACATCTGGGTGTAATCCACCTTTTTGCATAAAAAAAACATTTTGAGTGTCTCGCTGACTGTTCAAACATAAATATATCTGTCTAAAAGATTCTGGTGTAGGCCAGATAACTAGAACTGTGGTTTTGCTCTTCCACGGTTCAAATCTCTGTATTATCCACTTTTTTGCCTTTTTTCAATAAAAAAAAAACATTTTGAGTGTCTCGCTGACTGTTCAGACACAAATATATCTGTTTAAAAGAGTATAGTGTAGGCCAGATAACTAGAACTGTGGTTTTCTTCTTCCACGGTTCAAATCTATGTATTATCCACTTTTTTGCCTTTTTTCAATAAAAAAACATTTTGTGTGTCTCACTGACTGTTTAGACATAAATATATCTGTTTAAAAGAGTCTGGTGTAGGCCAGATAACTAGAACTTTGGTTTTCCGCTTCCATGGTTCAAATCTCTGTACTATCCACTTTTTTGCCTTTTTTCAATAAAAAAAACATTTCGAGTGTCTCGCTGACTGTTCAGACACAAATATATCTCTTTAATAGAGTCTGGTGTAGGCCAAATAACTAGAACTGTGGTTTTCCTCCTCCATGGTTCAAATCTGGGTGTAATCCATCTTTTTGCATAAAAAAAAACATTTTGAGTGTCTCGCTGACTGTTCAGACACAAATATATCTGTTTAAAAGAGTCTGGTGTAGGCCAAATAGCTAGAACTGTGGTTTCCTCTTCCACAGTTCAAGTCTGGGTGTAATCCACCTTTTTGCATAAAAAAAACATTTTGAGTACCTTGCTGACTGTTCAGACACAAATATCTCTGTATTATCCACTTTTTTGCCTTTTTTCAATAGAAAAAAAAATATTGCGTGTCACGCTGACTGTTCAGACACAAATATATCTGTTTAAAAGAGTCTGGTGTAGGCCAGATAACTAGAACTGTGGTTTCCTCTTCCACAGTTCAAGTCTGGGTGTAATCCACCTTTTTGCATAAAAAAAACATTTTGAGTACCTTGCTGACTGTTCAGACACAAATATCTCTGTATTATCCACTTTTTTGCCTTTTTTCAATAGAAAAAAAAATATTGCGTGTCACGCTGACTGTTCAGACACAAATATATCTGTTTAAAAGAGTCTGGTGTAGGCCGGATAACTAGAACTGTGGTTTTCCTCTTCCACGGTTCAAATCTCTGTATTATCCACTCTTTTGCCTTTTTTCAATAAAAAAAAACATTTTTGGTGTCTCGCTGACTGTTCAGACACAAATATAACTGCTTAAAAGAGTCTGGTGTAGGCCAGATAACTAGAACTGTGGTTTTCCTCTTCCCTGGTTCAAATCTCTGTACTATCCACTTTTTGTCTTTTTTCAATAAAAAAAAACATTTTGAGTGTCTCGCTGACTGTTCAGACACAAATATATCTGTTTAAAAGAGTCTGGTGTAGTCCAGATAACTACAACTGTGGTTTTCCTCTTTCACGGTTCAAACCTCTGTATTATCCACTTTTTTGCCTTTTTTCAATAAAAAAAAACATTTTGAGTGTCTCGCTGACTGTTCAGACACAAATATATCTGTTTAAAAGAGTATGATGTAGGTCAGATAACTAGAACTGTGGTTTTCCTCTTCCACAGTTCAAATCTCTGTATTATCCACTTTTTTGCCTTTTTTCAATAGAAAAAAAAATATTGAGTGTCACGCTGACTGTTCAGACTCAAATATATCTGTTTGAAAGAGTCTGGTGTAGGCCAGATAACTAGAACTGTGGTTTCCTCTTCCACGGTTCAAGTCTGGGTGTAAACCACCTTATTGCATAAAAAAAAACATTTTGAGTACCTCGCTGACTGTTCTGACACAAATATATTTGTTTAAGAGAGTCTGGTGTAGGCCAAATAACTAGAACTGTGGTTTTCCTCTTCCACGGTTCAAATCTCTGCATTATCCAATTTTCTGCCTTTTCTCAATAAAAAAAAACATTTTGAGTGTCTCGCTGACTGTTCAGACACAAATATTTCTGTTTAAAAGAGTCTGGTGTAGGCCAGATAACTAGAACTGTGGTTTTCTTCTTCCACGGTTCAAATCTCTGCATTATCCACTTGTTTTGCATTTTTTCAATTAAAAAAAAACATTTTGAGTGTCTCACTGACTGTTCAGACTCAAATATATCTGTTTAAAAGGGTCTGGTGTAGGCCAAATAACTAGAACTGTGGTTTTCCTCTTCCACGGTTCAAATCTGGGTGTATTCCAACTTTTTGCAAAAAAAAAAAAAAACATTTTGAGTATCTCGCTGACTGTTCAGACACAAATATATCTGTTTAAAAGAGTCTGGTGTAGGCCAGATAACTACAACTGTGGTTTTCCTCTTCCACGGTTCAAATCTCTGTATTATAAACTTTTTTGCCTTTTTTCAATAAAAAAAAACATTTTGAGTGTCTCACTGACTGTTCAGACATAAATATATCTGTTTAAAAGAGTCTGGCGTAGGCCGGATAACTAGAACTGTGGTTTTCCTCTTCCACAGTTCAAATCTCTGTATTATACTGTTATGATCTGCTACAGGGACTAAGGAAAGACAGGAGATCTGTCCCTACAATAGAACTAAACTAGATCCCTACGATGTAACGGGGAACCTGATCCTGTGATCAGACCCGCTAAAGTCCTCGGCTAGTTTGTACGAAGACCTATAGATGTGAGGGAGAGATCCCTACAAGAACTAGGGACTGGGATAAGTTGGACACCTCCTAGCAGAAATAGTAGCAGTCAAAGACAAACACACAACAAAAAGCATAAAGGTCAGAAGACCTAGCAAAACTAACAGAGAACAGCAACAGAGCACCAAGCTAGCTCAAGAGTAGTAAATACAATGAAGTCCAGCAAGGCCAGGAGGGCGGAGCCGGATTAAATAGACAAAAATGGTCATGTGACCAGCAAACTAAAAAAAAACTAACAGGAAAGTTCTAACAGTTCTCCCTCTTCTAAGAGGATCCTCCGGATCCCCTAGGCCCAGGCTTACCAGGAAACCTCCTGTGAAAAGCTCTGACAAGTCTGGAAGCAGAAACATCATCCGCCCTCACCCATGAGTTATCCTCAGGTCCGAAACCCTTCCAAGCGATGAGATACTGCAAACTACCTCTATACCGTCTAGAATTTAGGATGCGGGAAATTTCATATTCCCCGTCCTCCACCACCGGAGGAACAGTGGCAGAGGCGTCACCATCCGACACATCAGCTTTTTTCAACAGAGAAACATGAAACACCGGGTTAATCTTCCAGGACGTAGGAACCTCCAACCTAACAGCAGATTGGTTAACTATCTGAAGCACCTTAAAGGGCCCTACGAACTTGGGACCCAATTTTTTAGAAGGAATCCTCAATCGCAGATTCTTAGAGGACAACCAAACCATGTCACCAACAGCAAACAAAACCTCTTGCCGTTTCCTATCAAAGTACCTCTTAGATTTTTTGTTAGCCTCCTGAAGATTACCACGTACATCCGTCCAAACTCTCTCCAAATCACCGGAAAAACTCTCCTCCTCAGGCACAGCCGAAACCAATTTGGAGAATGACCCAAAAGACGGATGTCTCCCAGAACAACAAAAAAAAGGCAAACACCCAGCAGAAGAGGATGTATGGTTGTTAAGAGCAAATTCAGCAAGTGGCAGAAACTCAGACCACCCCTCTTGATTGTCTGCCACAAAACAACGCAAGAACTGCTCAACATCCTGGTTCTTCCTTTCTGTCTGGCCATTAGACTCAGGATGATATCCGGATGAAAACGACAAATGAACTCCCAATCTGTCACAAAAGGCACGCCAAAAACGAGCCACGAACTGAGGTCCCCTATCAGAAACAATGTCAGTATGAACACCATGTAGTCTGACAATTTCCTTGACAAAGGCCTTAGCGAGTGTTTTAGCGCAAGGCAGTTTGATGAAGGGAACCAAGTGACACATCTTGCTAAAACGGTCCACGACCACCCAGATGACCGTGAAACCTTCAGAGGGGGGAAGGTCAGTAATAAAGTCCATAGCCAGATGTGTCCAAGGTCCACTAGGAACCTCCAGAGGGCAAAGCAACCCCGCAGCAGGAGCATGCGAAGACTTGGATCTAGCACACACAGTACATTGGCGCACCCACTTAATGACTTCCTTCTGCCATCCAGGCCACCAAAAACTGCGACCCACATGTCTCTTGGTCTCAGAAATTCCTGGATGACCTGCCAACCGAGACTCATGACACTCAACAAACAAATCTCTCCTAAAGGTCCTAGGCACAAACAACCTCCCATGGGGAGTGTTAGATGGGGCATTCTCCTGAGCTTTAAGAATCTCATCCTCCAAAATGGAGTCCAAAGCAGCAATCACAACACCTTCTTGTAAAATGCTCTCCTCTTCCTCCTCAACACCGACCATGGGAGAAAAGCTGCGAGACAAAGCATCCGCTTTAACATTCTTGGTACCCGGGATGTAAGTAACGGAAAAATTAAACCGCGAGAAAAAAAGTGCCCACCTAGCCTGACGGGCATTCAAGCGCTTGGCAGCGTCAAGCTAGATCAGAATTTTATGATCAGTGAAAACCTGAATGGGAAATTCAGCACCTTCCAAGAGGTGACGCCAGTGTTCACATGCGAGTTTAATCACCAGCAATTCCCGATTACCAATATCGTAATTAAGTTCAGTCTCAGAAAATTTTTTTGAAAAAAAGGCACAAGAATGTACTCCATCCTTGTTTTCCTGAGACAACACCGCACCGACCCCCACCGAAGAAGCATCAACCTCAACCAAAAACGGCTTAGTCACATCAGGCTGCATAAGGATGGGAGCAGAGGTGAACCGCTCCTTTAGAAACGCAAAAGCTTCAATGGCCTCAGAAGTCCACTGAACCGCATTAGCACCTTTCCTGGTGAGATTGGTCAGCGGTTTGACAATAATAGAAAATTTTTTTATGAATTTTCTGTAATAATTGGCGAAACCCAAAAACCTCTGTATCGATTTCAAACCAATAGGCCTAGGCCATTCCTGCACAGCTTGAACTTTAACCGGGTCCATCTCAAAACCTTCACTGGAGATAATGTAGCCCAAAAAACTAATTCTCTGTACAGCGAACTCACATTTCTCCAGCTTAGCAAAAAGCAAATTGTCCATTAATAACTGTAATACCTCACGCACGCTCCGCCAATGAGACTGCAGATCAGGCGAATAAATCAGAATGTCATCCAAATACACAACCACATTTTTGCCGATTAAAGGTCTAAGGATGTCATTAATAAGATTCTGAAAAAATGCTGGAGCATTGGTAAGACGAAAAGGCATCACCAGATTCTCAAAATGACCCACAGGAGTGTTAAAAGCAGTCTTCCATTCATCACTCTCCTTCATGCGCAACAAATTGTATGCCCCCCGGAGATCAATTTTAGAGAACCACTTGGCCCCCACTAACTGGTTAAATAAATCAGGAATCAATGGCAGTGGGTAAGGATTGCGTACAGTAATTTTATTAATCTCACGAAAGTCCAGACAAGATCGTAAACCGCCATCTTTTTTTTTTACAAAAAAAAATCCAACAGCCACAGGAGACTTGGAAGGCCTAATGTGCCCGGCGGCCAAGCTTGTCTGTATGTATTCCTCCAAAGCCTTTCTCTCAGGAATAGTAAGATTAAATAAACGACTTTTAGGAAGAGTCGCTCCAGGGACAAATTCAATGGTACAATCATAGTCTCTATGGGGAGGCAAAATTTGTGACTCCTCCTCAGAAAAAACTCTCCAAAAATCCTGAATAGGTCCAGGTAATTCCCCTTTTTCCACCGCAGCAATACGTCCGTTACAACACTTGTCATAACACTTACGGCTCCAGGACTTAATTTCATTGGTAGACCAATCCAGTACAGGATTGTGCAATTTTAACCAGGGTAACCCCAATATTACTGGAGAAGGCAAATTATCCAATACCACCAAATCCAAATTCTCTTGATGAATACCATTAATAGTGAGGGGAAATTCACAGACCTTATGAGTAACACTCTTCAAGGGAGAGCCATCAACAGAAACCACAGCAATAGGGGATGACAAAGTTTTAGGTTCTAATCTAAGTTTTTCCAAGAATCCCCCATCAATCACATTCAGAGTAGAACCACAATCCACAAATACCCGAAATTCAATTAATTCATCCTGAGCAGCGGTAGTAGCAGATAGGAATACTCCCTTAGAATTTAAACAGGCAATACGTGCATGACTGACCATTTTGTTTTCTTTCTTCATACGAAGCACACAGTTCTTAATAAAATGACCTGAATTTCCGCAATAGAAGCACAAGCCTTCAGAAAGCCTGCGGTCTTTTTCCTGAGAGCGGGGTGCCATCGCCCCAATCTCCATCGGCTCTCCATTGTCAGCACAGACCATCTCAGGACTCGGAGCTGACATAGCAGAGGATTTGCTCTCATTAACCCTTGCACGCAGTCTCCTGTCCACCCGTATAGCTAATTGCATTGCCTCCTGCAAGTTTCCAGGTGTGGGATAAGCAATCAGTAAATCCTTAACCCTTTCATCTAGCCCTGCAAGAAACAAGCTTTTCAAAGCTGAATCGTTCCACCCCACCTGGGCAGACCACCGACGGAAGTGAGAACAATATTTTTCCACATTACCTGATCCCTGCCTCAAACGTCTCAATTCAGACTCAGCAGATGAGACGCGATCAGGATCATCGTACAACAAACCCAAAGCAGAAAAAAAACTATCTACTGATCTAAAGCACGGATCACTAGGTTGGAGAGAGAAGGCCCATCCCTGTGGATCTTTGCGTAAAAGTGACATTATGAACCCTATGCGCTGTGATTCATCACCAGAGGATCCGGGTCTCAAACGAAAATACAATAAACAAGCATTTTTAAAAGAAAAAAAATCTTGTTGTTCGCCAAAAAATAAATCAGGCAGACGTACCTTTGGTTCCACAAAATGTGCTCCAGAACAGCTAATCACGTGTTGTTGGAGCTTGGCCACCTCCAGAGAGAGTCCCTGCAAGCGTTGAGCCAAATCTTGAACCGAGACCATGATGTAAAACTGGAGGTCTTTCCTTAGAGAAATTTTTTTTTTTTTTTTTTCTTTTAGGGCTGGACTTACTGTTATGATCTGCTACAGGGACTAAGGAAAGACAGGAGATCTGTCCCTACAATAGAATTAAACTAGATCCCTACGATGTAATGGGGAACCTGATCCTGCGATCAGACCCGCTAAAGTCCTCGGCTAGTCTGTACGAAGACCTATAGATGTGAGGGAGGGATCCCTACAAGAACTAGGGACTGGGATAAGTTGGACACCTCCTAGCAGAAATAGTAGCAGTCAAAGACAAACACACAACAAAGAGCATAGAGGTCAGAAGACCTAGCAAAACTAACAGAGAACGGAAACAGAGCACCAAGCTAGCCCAAGAGTAGTAAATACAATGAAGTCCAGCAAGGCCAGGAGGGCGGAGCCGGATTAAATAGACAAAAATGGTCATGTGACCAGCAAACTAAAAAAAACCTAACATGAGAGTTCTAACATATACACTCTTTTGCCTTTTTTCAATTTAAAATAGCATTTTGAGTGTCTCGCTGACTTTTCAGACACAAATATATCTGTTTAAAAGAATCTGGTGTAGGCCAGATAACTAGAACTGTGGTTTTCCTCTTCCACGGTTCAAATCTGGGTGTATTCCACCTTTTTCCATAAAAAAAAAAACATTTTGAGTGTCTTGCTGACTGTTCAGACACAAATATATCTCTTTAATAGAGTCTGGTGTAGGCCAGATAACTAGAACTGTGGTTTTCCTCCTCCACGGTTCAAATCTGGGAGTCATCCATCTTTTGGCATAAAAAAAAAAAATTTTGAGTGTCTCGCTGATAGTGTTGAGCCACCCCCGTAGTGTTCGAATTCGGTTCGGTTCGTCGAACACCCGTGTGTTCGCCGAACTGTTCGTCGAACTGTTCGTCGAACACCTTCGAACACCGTTAAAACCAATGGCAGGCAAACAAAAACACATAGAAACACATAGAAAACACCTTCAAAGGTGTCCAAAAGCTGACAAACTGCTCAGAAGACACAACTAACACATGGAAAAGTGACAAGTACATATAGTCATGAGAAAAGAAAAGAGGTGGAGGAGTAAAAGGAGGGGGAGACACAGATATAGGCATGTCATGCCCTTCTACAATCCAAAAAGTGAGAAGCCGACACGTTCAGTCCGCTCCTGCCCGTGCCACCTCCGTGTCGCGGCTTTGTGCCAGAGCCGCGGTGAACCCTGACGGCCAGCCCCCCTCTCCCAATACTGGTGCCTGTCCGCTGGTGGGTCGAGCGAGCCCCCCTGTGGTGGAGGCAGCTCTAAGCTTTTTAATTTAAATTGTCTCTCTAATTTGAATGAATACACTTTAAATCCATTTACAAGGATCTATTGGAGGGCAAGTCTCATGCCAGCAGCCGCGTAATTCCAGCTCTAGTAGCGTCCACTAAAGCTGCTGCAGTTAAAAAGCTTTTATAAGGATCGAGCTCGGCTGTCCACTGCAAGGCATCCTACTGCCAGTCCCAGCCCCTATGCCTTGGGTTGCCTCCTGATGCTCTTCACTGAGTATCCCGTGGTCCCGAAGCATTTCCTTTGAAAAAATTAAGTGTCCAAACTACAGGTGGTGTAGCTTGCTTAACAGCCGGGATAATCCGCTGACTAGCAGACACTGCTACTAGGCACAAAGTATTTCCTGGGCTAGATGCAGTTAAAAATTTGTAATTAGATACTCTCGTTGGATGCTGAGATAGCATTCCATAGAGTCTCCTGGCACGCCATATATGATTCTCTTAAAAGGCTTGGGGTAGGGGTCTAGGGGACCCTTTTATAGCCAAAATCACGGCCCTGTATCGCAATACGTCACCTAGGCTGAAGATAAATGGAACTGTAGCACCCTGAGGGCTCGGTTGCTACAGAGGTATTGCACCTCACCCAGAGGTGTGATATCTCACTCTCAGGTAAGGATGGAGTGTGGATCAGGACCCCGACACCTGCATGCATTACACCACATTGCCGTGGGGCAGGGTGACCAATATGCCCCTGAGATGGGCACGACAGTCCCTGTCCCTGGCTGGAGTGGGGAGAGGGAACACTGAGGAAGGGGAACCCTGTAGTGCAGGAGCAGGGAGGAAGCAGTTCCTGGGTGCATTGAGAAGGGAGTATAAAAGGTGGGCACCATCTTAGTTCAGTGCAGAGAAGTCTGAGCAGAAGTGGCAGGGAGCAGGGGCTCTGCATGAGCTCTGCTCCGGAGGCGGGCCTAGTAACAGAGGCCCAGGCCTGGAAGAGGGAGAAGGAAGGAAGAGGAGCGGAGAAGGCTCCAGGAACGAGGAACGAAGGGATCCCAGGGGTGCGGACGGGCGAGTCGCCACCGCACGCCCGAATCCACCTGCATGGAGGGGTCAGGCCAAAGGGGGAGACCGGTCCCCGAAACTAGTGGAGGCAGGAAACGACCCTCAGCTAGAAACCGGAGGCTGTGACATTTTATGTGGCGCAGCCCCTCGCTACACCCGCTAGGAGGGCAGCACATAGGGTCAGGGAAACTGGCGCCAAGTTTACCAAGAGGAGGCCCGAGGCAGCCGGACAGAAGGGTTGGTAAGAAAGGCCAGACAAAGGACACACAAAGGGGGTCCTGTGAAGCGCTCCAAAGTTATCTGGGAGTTGTCTGAGTATCTCACCTGGTGAGCACAGTACGACGTGGGCAGCCGTTACCTGCAGACGTGGTCTGGATAATAAGAACTGTGAGTAAAGGCCCTGGACTGCATCACTGACTCCGTGTTGTTACTGCTGCTGCCCTGCACCATCACCCCCATCCTCCGCATACACTGCCCTGAGGCTATACTCCTCCCGTGGGGAGTTATGCTACGCTCTGCTGCACCCACAACACCAGCCTCAGCGGTCTGCCCTGCAGCGGCGGTTCACTCTGACCGCAATCCACGGGTGGCGTAGTCGGACATTTAAACATCAAAACCACATAAATAGTTCCGCCACTGGTTTGACCACCCTGAGCCACGGAACCGGGTCGCCGCCACGAAGACTACAACCACCAGCATCCACCAAAAAGGGTCCGGCTCTGGGTGTCCCAAGGCCCAGGGGGTGCATCAGAACATTTTCATCACCTTTAACAATCACCAATGGGACAAGGCAGGGATGTCCTCTGTCCCCTCTCTTATACATCCTAGTGACGGAGCACCTGTTCTCATCAATTCTCCATAACCCCAATATTAGGTGGATTGAGGTGGGAGGCACCAAGTACAAGTGCTCTCTATTTGCTGATGATGTACTAGTATATATCACTCAATCACATGTATCCATCCATGCTGTTATGGCTGAAATAGATCACTTTGTTACATGGTCAAATTTTAAAATCAATGCAGCGAAGTCTGAGGCCCTCGATGTCTCCCTCCCTAAATCCATATAGGATTCCATCCAGTCCAACTTTCCCTTTGCCTGGCCCTCACAGGGTATCAAATACTTAGGAATTCCTATTCATAGAGACCTCTCCCATCTATGTTATCTTAATTTTGGGCCCTTTATTGAACAACTCCATACAGACCACGGTTGGCAAGTTAGAACTGTAAGATTCACTACGTGAACCACTGGTGTTTTGTGGAAAAGCACATGTACACTGTGTTCCAAATTATTATGCAAAAAGTGTTTAGGAGTGATAAGGGAAGAATTTGTTTGTCAGTTAAACTCATTGATGGTGATGTGTGTCAGGGCTCTTTATATCACTGTAAGCAATTGCAGACACCTCTGCTAATTAGTTTGGCAGGTGTGTCCAATGAAAGGCAATCCACAGTTCAAATCTCTGTATGATACACTTTTTTGCCTTTTTTCAATAAAAAAAACATTTTGAGTACCTCGCTGACTGTTCAGACACAAATATATCTGTTTAAAGAGTTTGGCGTAGGCCGGATAACTAGAACTGTGGTTTTCCTCTTCCACGGTTCAAATCTCTGTATTATACACTTTTTTGCCTTTTTTCAATAAAAAAAACATTTTGAGTGTCTCGCTGACTGTTCAGACACAAATATATCTGTTTAAAAGAGTCTTGTGTAGGCCAAATAACTAGAACTGTGGTTTTCCTCTTCCACGGTTCAAATCTCTGTATTATCCACTTTTTTGCCTTTTTTCAATAGAAAAAAAAATATTGAGTGTCAAGCTGACTGTTCAGACACAAATATATCTGTTTAAAAGAGTCTGGCGTAGGCCAGATAACTAGAACTGTGGTTTTCTTCTTCCACGGTTCAAATCTCTGCATTATCCACTTTTTTGTATTTTTCCAATAAAAAAAAACATTTTGAGTGTCTCACTGACTGTCCAGACTCACATATATCTGTTTAAAAAAGTCTGGTATAGGCCAGATAACTAGAACTGTGGTTTTCCTCTTCCACGGTTCAAATCTGGGTGTAATCCAACTTTTTGCAAAAAAAAAAAAACATTTTGAGTATCTCGCTGACTGTTCAGACACAAATATATCTGTTTAAAAGAGTCTGGTTTAGGCCAGATAACTACACCTGTGGTTTTCCTCCTCCACGGTTCAAATCTCTGTATTATAAACTTTTTTGCCTTTTTTCAATAAAAAAAAACATTTTGAGTGTCTCGCTTACTGTTCAGACATAAATATATCTGTTTAAAAGAGTCTGGCGTAGGCCGGATAACTAGAACTGTGCTTTTCCTCTTTCACGGTTCAAATCTCTGTATTATACACTCTTTTGCCTTTTTTCAATAAAAAAAAAAAATTTTGAGTGTCTCGCTGACTGTTCAGACACAAATATATCTGTTTAAAAGAATCTGGTGTAGGCCAGATAACTAGAACTGTGGTTTTCCTCTTCCACGGTTCAAATCTGTGTGTATTCCACCTTTTTGCATAAAAAAAAACATTTTGAGTGTCTTGCTGACTGTTCAGACACAAATATATCTCTTTAATAGAGTCTGGTGTAGGCCAGATATCTAGAGCTGTGGTTTTCCTTCTCCACGGTTCAAATCTTGGTGTCATCTATCTTTTTGCATAAAAAAAAACATTTTGAGTGTCTCGCTGACTGTTCAGACCCAAATATATCTGTTTAAAAGAGTCTGGTGTAGGCCGGATAACTAGAACTGTGGTTTTCCTCTTCCATGGTTCAAATCTCTGTAATATCCACTTTTTGTCTTTTTTCAATAAAAAAAAACATTTTGAGTGTCTCGCTGACTGTTCAGACACAAATATATCTGTTTAAAAGAGTCTGGTGTAGGCCAGATAACTAGAACTGTGGTTTTCCTCTTCCACAGTTCAAGTCTGGGTGTAATCCACCTTTCTCATAAAAAAAACATTTTGAGCACCTCGCTGACTGTTCAGACACAAATATATCTGTTTAAGAGAGTCTGGTGTAGGCCAAATAACTATAACTGTGCTTTTCCTCTTCCACGGTTCAAATCTCTGCATTATCCAATTTTTTGCCTTTTCTCAATAAAAAAAAAACGTTTTGAGTGTCTCGCTGACTGTTCAGACACAAATATATCTGTTTAAAAGAGCCTGGTGTAGGACAGATAACTAGAACTGTGGTTTTCTTCTTCCTCGGTTCAAATCTATGCATTATCCACTTTTTTTCATTTTTTCAATAAAAAAAAACATTTTGAGTGTCTCACTGACTGTTCAGACTCAAATATATCTGTTTAAAAGAGTCTGGTGTAGGCCAGATAACTAGAACTGTGGTTTTCCTCTTCCACGGTTCAAATCTGGGTGTAATCCAACTTTTTGCAAAAAAAAAACCAAACATTTTGAGTATCTTGCTGACTGTTCAGACACACGTATATCTGTTTAAAAGAGTCTGGTATAGGCCAGATAACTACATCTGTAGTTTTCCTCTTCCACGGTTCAAATCTCTGTATTATAAACTTTTTTGCCTTTTTCAATAAAAAAAAAACATTTTGAGTGTCTCACTGACTGTTCAGACATAAATATATCTGTTTAAAAGAGTCTGGCGTAGGCCGGATAACTAGAACTGTGGTTTTCCTCTTCCACGGTTCAAATCTCTGTATTATACACTCTTTTGCCTTTTTTCAATTAAAAAAAGCATTTTGAGTGTCTCGCTGACTGTTCAGACCCAAATATATCTGTTTAAAAGAGTCTGGTGTAGGCCAGATAACTAGAACTGTGGTTTTCCTCCTCCACGGTTCAAATCTGGGTGTCATCCATCTTTTGGCATAAAAAAAAAAATTTGAGTGTCTCGCTGACTGTTCAGACACAAATATATCTGTTTAAAAGAGTCTGATGTAGGCCAGATAACTAGAACTGTGGTTTTCCTCTTACACAGTTCAAATCTCTGTATTATCCACTCTTTTATCTTTTTTCAATAAAAAAAAACATTTTTGGTGTCTCGCTGACTGTTCAGACACAAATATAACTGTTTAAAAGAGTCTGGTGTAGGCCAGATAAATAGAACTGTGGTTTACCACTTCCATGGTTCAAATCTCTGTACTATCCACTTTTTTGCCTTTTTCCAAAAAAAAAAAAAAAACATTTTGAGTGTCTCGCTGACTGTTCAGACACAAATATATCTCTTTAATAGAGTCTGGTGTAGGCCAGTTAACTAGAACTGTGGTTTTCCTCCTCCACGGTTCAAATCTGGGTGTAATCCATCTTTTTGAATAAAAAAAACATTTTGAGTGTCTCGCTGACTTTTCTGACATAAATATATCTGTTTAAAAGAGTCTGATGTAGGCCAGATAAATAGAACTGTGGTTTTGCTCTTCCACAGTTCAAATCTCTGTATTATCCACTCCTTTGCCTTTTTTCAATAAAAAAAAACATTTTTGGTGTCTCGCTGACAGTTCAGACACAAATATATCTGTTTAAAAGAGTCTGGTGTAGGCCAGATAACTAGAACTGTGGTTTTCTTCTTCCATGGTTCAAATCTCTGTACTATCCACTTTTTGTCTTTTTTCAATAAAAAAAAAACATTTTGAGACACAAATATATCTCTTTAAAAGAGTCTGGTGTAGGCCGGATAACTAGAACTGTGGTTTTCCTCTTCCATGGTTCAAATCTCTGTAATATCCACTTTTTGTCTTTTTTCAATAAAAAAAAACATTTTGAGTGTCTCGCTGACTGTTCAGACACAAATATATCTGTTTAAAAGAGTCTGGTGTAGGCCAGATAACTAGAACTGTGGTTTTCCTCTTCCACAGTTCAAGTCTGGGTGTAATCCACCTTTCTCATAAAAAAAACATTTTGAGCACCTCGCTGACTGTTCAGACACAAATATATCTGTTTAAGAGAGTCTGGTGTAGGCCAAATAACTATAACTGTGCTTTTCCTCTTCCACGGTTCAAATCTCTGCATTATCCAATTTTTTGCCTTTTCTCAATAAAAAAAAAACGTTTTGAGTGTCTCGCTGACTGTTCAGACACAAATATATCTGTTTAAAAGAGCCTGGTGTAGGACAGATAACTAGAACTGTGGTTTTCTTCTTCCTCGGTTCAAATCTATGCATTATCCACTTTTTTTCATTTTTTCAATAAAAAAAAACATTTTGAGTGTCTCACTGACTGTTCAGACTCAAATATATCTGTTTAAAAGAGTCTGGTGTAGGCCAGATAACTAGAACTGTGGTTTTCCTCTTCCACGGTTCAAATCTGGGTGTAATCCAACTTTTTGCAAAAAAAAAACCAAACATTTTGAGTATCTTGCTGACTGTTCAGACACACGTATATCTGTTTAAAAGAGTCTGGTATAGGCCAGATAACTACATCTGTAGTTTTCCTCTTCCACGGTTCAAATCTCTGTATTATAAACTTTTTTGCCTTTTTCAATAAAAAAAAAAACATTTTGAGTGTCTCACTGACTGTTCAGACATAAATATATCTGTTTAAAAGAGTCTGGCGTAGGCCGGATAACTAGAACTGTGGTTTTCCTCTTCCACGGTTCAAATCTCTGTATTATACACTCTTTTGCCTTTTTTCAATTAAAAAAAGCATTTTGAGTGTCTCGCTGACTGTTCAGACCCAAATATATCTGTTTAAAAGAGTGTGGTGTAGGCCAGATAACTAGAACTGTGGTTTTCCTCCTCCACGGTTCAAATCTGGGTGTCATCCATCTTTTGGCATAAAAAAAAAAATTTGAGTGTCTCGCTGACTGTTCAGACACAAATATATCTGTTTAAAAGAGTCTGATGTAGGCCAGATAACTAGAACTGTGGTTTTCCTCTTACACAGTTCAAATCTCTGTATTATCCACTCTTTTATCTTTTTTCAATAAAAAAAAACATTTTTGGTGTCTCGCTGACTGTTCAGACACAAATATAACTGTTTAAAAGAGTCTGGTGTAGGCCAGATAAATAGAACTGTGGTTTACCACTTCCATGGTTCAAATCTCTGTACTATCCACTTTTTTGCCTTTTTCCAAAAAAAAAAAAAAACATTTTGAGTGTCTCGCTGACTGTTCAGACACAAATATATCTCTTTAATAGAGTCTGGTGTAGGCCAGTTAACTAGAACTGTGGTTTTCCTCCTCCACGGTTCAAATCTGGGTGTAATCCATCTTTTTGAATAAAAAAAACATTTTGAGTGTCTCGCTGACTTTTCTGACATAAATATATCTGTTTAAAAGAGTCTGATGTAGGCCAGATAACTAGAACTGTGGTTTTCCTCTTCCACAGTTCAAATCTCTGTATTATCCACTCCTTTGCCTTTTTTCAATAAAAAAAAACATTTTTGGTGTCTCGCTGACAGTTCAGACACAAATATATCTGTTTAAAAGAGTCTGGTGTAGGCCAGATAACTAGAACTGTGGTTTTCTTCTTCCATGGTTCAAATCTCTGTACTATCCACTTTTTGTCTTTTCTCAATAAAAAAAAAACATTTTGAGACACAAATATATCTCTTTAAAAGAGTCTGGTGTAGGCCAGATAACTATAACTGTGGTTTTTCTCTTCCACGGTTCAAATCTGGGTGTAATCCATCTTTTTGCATAAAAAAAAACATTTTGAGTGTCTCGCTGACTGTTCAGACACAAATAAATCTGTTTAAAAGAGTCTGGTGTAGGCCAGATAACTAGTACTGTAGTTTTCCTCTTCCACGGTTCAAATCTGGGTGTAATCCACCTTTTTGCATGAAAAAAAACATTTTGAGTGTCTCGCTGACTGTTCAGACTCAACTATATCTGTTTAATAGAGTCTGGTGTAGGCCAAATAACTAGAACTGTGGTTTTACTCTTCCACGGTTCAAATCTCTGTATTATCCCCTTTTTTGCCTTTTTTCAATAGAAAAAAGAAATATTGAGTGTCACGCTGACTGTTCAGACACCAATATTTCAGTTTAAAAGAGTCTGTCGTAGGCCAGATAACTAGAACTGTGGTTTTCCTCTTCCACGGTTCATATCCGGGTGTAATCCCCTTTTTGCTTAAAAAAAAAACATTTTGAGTGTCTCGCTGACTGTTCAGACACAAATATATCTGTTTAAAAGAGTCTGGTGTAGGCCAGATAACTAGAACTGTGGTTTCCTCTTCCACGGTTCAAATCTCTGTATTATACACTTTTTTACCTTCTTTCAATAAAAAAAAAACATTTTGAGCGTCTGGCTGACTTTTCAGACACAAATATATCTGTTTAAAAGAATCTCTTGTCGGCCAGATAACTAAAAATGTGGTTTTCCTCTTCCACGGTTCAAATCTGGGTGTATTCCACCTTTTTGCATAAAAAAAAACATTTTGAGTGTCTCGCTGACTATTCAGACACAAATATATCTGTTTAAAAGAGTCTGGTGTAGGCCAGATAACTAGAATTGTGGTTTTCCTCTTCCACGGTTCAAATCTCTGTATACACTTTTTTCCCTTTTTTCAATAAAAAACATATTTTGAGTGTCTCGCTGACTGTTCAGACACAAATATATCTGTTTAAAAGAGTCTGATGTAGGCCAGATAACTAGAACTGTGGTTTCCTCTTCCACGGTTCAAGTCTGGGTGTAATCCACCTTTTTGCATCAAAAAAACATTTTGAGTGCCTCGCTGACGGTTCAGACACAAATATATCTGTTTAAAGAGTCTGGCGTAGGCCGGATAACTAGAACTGTGGTTTTCCTCTTTCACAGTTCAAATCTCTGTATTATAGACTTTTTTGCCTTTTTTCAATAAAAAAAAACATTTTGAGTGCCTCGCTGACGGTTCAGACACAAATATATCTGTTTAAAGAGTCTGGCGTAGGCCAGATAACTACAACTGTAGTTTTCCTCTTCGACGGTTTAAATCTCTGTATTATCCACTTTTTTGCCTTTTTTCAATAAAAAAAAACATTTTGAGTGTCTCGCTGACTGTTCAGACACAAATATATCTGTTTACAAGAGTCTGGTGTAGGCCAGATAACTAGAACTGTAGTTTTCCTCTTCCATGGTTCAAATCTAGGTGTAATCCACCATTTTGCATAAAAAAAACATTTTGAGTGTCGCGCTGACTGTTCAGACACAAATATATCTGTTTAAAAGAGTCTGGTGCAGGCCAGATAACTAGAACTGTTGTTTTCCTCTTCCACTGTCTAAATCTGGGTGTAATCCACCTTTTTGCTTAAAAAGAAACATTTTGAGTGTCTTGCTGACTGTGTAGACACAAATATATCTGTTTAAAAGAGTCTGGTGTAGACCAGATAACTAGAACTGTGGTTTTCCTCTTCCACGGTTCAAATCTGTGTGTAATCCACCTCTTTTAAAAGAGTCTGGTGTAGGCCAGATAACCAGAACTGTGGTTTTCCTCTTCCATGGTTCAAATCTCTGTATTATCCACTTTTTTGCCTTTTTTCAATAAAAAGAACAATTTGAGCATCTTGCTGACTATTCAGACACAAATATATCTGTTTACAAGAGTCTGGTGTAGTCCAGATAACTAGAACTGTGGTTTTCCGTTCTCACAATTCAAATCTCGGTGTAATCCACCTTTTTGCATAAAAAAAACATTTTGAGTGTATCACTGACTGTTCAGACACAAATATATCTGTTTAAAAGCGTCTGGTGTAGGCCAGATAACTAGAACTGTGGTTTTCCTCTTCCACTGTTCAAATCTGGGTGTAATCCACCTTTTTGCATAAAAAAAACATTTTGAATGTCTCGCTGACTGTACAGACACAAATAAATCTGTTTAAAAGAGTCTGGTGTTGGCCAGATAACTAGAACTGTGGTTTTCCTCTTCCAGGGTTCAAATCTGGGTGTAATCCTCCTTTTTGCATAAAAAAAACATTTTGAGTGTCTCGCTGACTGTTCAGACACAAATATATCTGTTTTAATAGAGTCTGGAGTAGGCCAGATAACTAGAACTGTGGTTTTCCTCTTACACAGTTCTAATCTCTGTATTATCCACTCTTTTATCTTTTTTCAATAAAAAAAAACATTTTTGGTGTCTCGCTGACTGTTCAGACACAAATATATCTCTTTAATAGAGTCTGGTGTAGGCCAGATAACTAGAACTGTGGTTTTCCTCTTCCACGGTTCAAATCTGGGTGTAATCCATCTTTTTGCATAAAAAAAAACATTTTGAGTGTCTCGCTGACTTTTCTGACATAAATATATCTGTTTAAAAGAGTCTGATGTAGGCCAGATAACTAGAACTGTGGTTTTCCTCTTCCACAGTTCATGTTATGTTCTGCTACCAAAGCTAAGGAAAGAGAGGAGATCTGTCCCTACTATAGGACTCAGCTGAATCCCTACGATGTAACAGGGAACCTGATCCTGCGATCAGACCTGCTAAAGTCCTAATCTAGTCTGTACGGAGACCTATAGATGTGGGGAGGGAATCCCTACAAGTACTAAGGACTGGGAGGAATATGGGACACCTCCTAACAGAAATAGTAGCAGACAGACGAACAAACAAAATAGATAGAACATAGAGGTCCGTAGACCAAGCAAACTAACAGAGCTAGATACAGAGCACAGGCTAGCTAGAAAGTAGATATACAATGAAGTCCAGCAAAGCCAGAAGGGTGGAGCAGGATTAAATAGGCCAACAAGGTCATGTGACCAGCAAAGGAAAAAAAACCTAACAGCAAGGTTCTAACAGTTCAAATCTCTGTAATATCCACTCCTTTGCCTTTTTTCAATAAAAAAAAACATTTTTGGTGTCTCGCTGACAGTTCAGACACAAATATATCTGTTTAAAAGAGTCTGGTGTAGGCCAGATAACTAGAACTGTGGTTTTCTTCCTCCATGGTTCAAATCTCTGTACTATCCACTTTTTGTCTTTTTTCAATAAAAAAAAAACATTTTGAGACACAAATATATCTCTTTAAAAGAGTCTGGTGTAGGCCAGATAACTATAACTGTGGTTTTTCTCTTCCACGGTTCAAATCTGGGTGTAATCCATCTTTTTGCATAAAAAAAAAACATTTTGAGTGTCTCGCTGACTGTTCAGACACAAATAAATCTGTTTAAAAGAGTCTGGTGTAGGCCAGATAACTAGTACTGTAGTTTTCCTCTTCCACGGTTCAAATCTGGGTGTAATCCACCTTTTTGCATGAAAAAAAACATTTTGAGTGTCTCGCTGACTGTTCAGACTCAACTATATCTGTTTAATAGAGTCTGGTGTAGGCCAAATAACTAGAACTGTGGTTTTTCTCTTCCACGGTTCAAATCTCTGTATTATCCACTTTTTTGCCTTTTTTCAATAGAAAAAAGAAATATTGAGTGTCACGCTGACTGTTCAGACACCAATATTTCAGTTTAAAAGAGTCTGTCGTAGGCCAGATAACTAGAACTGTGGTTTTCCTATTCCATGGTTCATATCTGGGTGTAATCCCCTTTTTGCTTAAAAAAAAACCTTTTGAGTGTCTCGCTGACTGTTCAGACACAAATATATCTGTTTAAGGAGTCTGGCGTAGGCCGGATAACTAGAACTGTGGTTTTCCTCTTCCACGGTTCAAATCTCTGTATTATACACTTTTTTACCTTCTTTCAATAAAAAAAAAACATTTTGAGCGTCTGGCTGACTTTTCAGACACAAATATATCTGTTTAAAAGAATCTCTTGTCGGCCAGATAACTAAAAATGTGGTTTTCCTCTTCCACGGTTCAAATCTGGGTGTATTCCACCTTTTTGCATCAAAAAAACATTTTGAGTGCCTCGCTGACGGTTCAGACACAAATATATCTGTTTAAAGAGTCTGGCGTAGGCCGGATAACTAGAACTGTGGTTTTCCTCTTCCACAGTTCAAATCTCTGTATTATAGACTTTTTTGCCTTTTTTCAATAAAAAAAAACATTTTGAGTGTCTCGCTGACTTTTGAGGCACAAAATATATCTGTTTAAAAGAATCTGGTGTAGGCCAGAAAACTAGAACTGTGGTTTTCCTCTTCCACTGTTCAAATCTGGGTGTATTCCTCCTTTTTGCATAAAAAAAAACATTTTGAGTGTCTCGCTGACTGTTCAGACACAAATATATCTGTTTAAAAGAGTCTGGTGTAGGCCAGATAACTAGAACTGTAGTTTTCCTCTTCCATGGTTCAAATCTAGGTGTAATCCACCATTTTGCATAAAAAAAACATTTTGAGTGTCGCGCTGACTGTTCAGACACAAATATATCTGTTTAAAAGAGTCTGGTGCAGGCCAGATAACTAGAACTGTGGTTTTCCTCTTCCACTGTCTAAATCTGGGTGTAATCCACCTTTTTGCTTAAAAAGAAACATTTTGAGTGTCTTGCTGACTGTGTAGACACAAATATATCTGTTTAAAAGAGTCTGGTGTAGGCCAGATAACTAGAACTGTGGTTTTCCTCTTCCATGGTTCAAATCTCTGTATTATCCACTTTTTTGCCTTTTTTCAATAAAAAGAACAATTTGAGCATCTTGCTGACTATTCAGACACAAATATATCTGTTTACAAGAGTATGGTGTAGTCCAGATAACTAGAACTGTGGTTTTCCGTTCCCACAATTCAAATCTGGGTGTAATCCACCTTTTTGCATAAAAAAAAACATTTTGAGTGTATCACTGACTGTTCAGACACAAATATATCTGTTTAAAAGCGTCTGGTGTAGGCCAGATAACTAGAACTGTGGTTTTCCTCTTCCACTGTTCAAATCTGGGTGTAATCCACCTTTTTGCATAAAAAAAAACATTTTGATTGTCTCGCTGACTGTTCAGACACAAATAAATCTGTTTAAAAGAGTCTGGTGTTGGCCAGATAACTAGAACTGTGGTTTTCCTCTTCCAGGGTTCAAATCTGGGTGTAATCCTCCTTTTTGCATAAAAAAAACATTTTGAGTGTCTCGCTGACTGTTCAGACACAAATATATCTGTTTTAATAGAGTCTGGTGTAGGCCAGATAACTAGAACTGTGGTTTTCCTCTTACACAGTTCTAATCTCTGTATTATCCACTCTTTTATCTTTTTTCAATAAAAAAAAACATTTTTGGTGTCTCGCTGACGGTTCAGACACAAATATATCTCTTTAATAGAGTCTGGTGTAGGCCAGATAACTAGAACTGTGGTTTTCCTCTTCCACGGTTCAAATCTGGGTGTAATCCATCTTTTTGCATAAAAAAAAACATTTTGAGTGTCTCGCTGACTTTTCAGACATGAATATATCTGTTTAAAAGAGTCTGATGTAGGCCAGATAACTAGAACTGTGGTTTTCCTCTTCCACAGTTCAAATCTCTATATTATCCACTCCTTTGCCTTTTTTCAATAAAAAAAAACATTTTTGCTGTTTCGCTGACAGTTCAGACACAAATATATCTGTTTAAAAGAGTCTGGTGTATGCCAGATAACTAGAACTGTGGTTTTCTTCTTCCATGGTTCAAATCTCTGTACTATCAACTTTTTGTCTTTTTTCAATAAAAAAAAACATTTTGAGTGTCTCGCTGACTGTTCAGACACAAATATATCTCTTTAAAAGAGTCTGGTGTAGGCCAGATAACTATAACTGTGGTTTTTCTCTTCCACGGTTCAAATCTTGGTGTAATCCACCTTTTTGCATAAAAAAAAAACATTTTGAGTGCCTCGCTGACTGTTCAGACACAAATATATCTGTTTAAAAGAGTCTGGTGTAGGCCAGATAATTAGAACTCTGGTTTTCCTCTTCCACGGTTAAAATCTCTGTAATATATTTGCCTTTTTTCAATAAAAAAAAAACATTTTGAGTGTCTCGCTGACTGTTCAGACACAAATAAATCTGTTTAAGAGTCTGGTGTAGGCCAGATAACTAGTACTGTAGTTTTCCTCTTCCACGGTTCAAATCTGGGTGTAATCCACCTTTTTGCATGAAAAAAAACATTTTGAGTAGAGATGAGCGTTGTTCTACTCGAACTGTTCGCCAATCTCAAATTCGAGCTGTTTTGGGCGGTGTTCGATCCGTTCGGCAAACACGAACAATTTGAGAAAAATTCGGCTGTTCGAGGTTATGTTCGATAACTGTTCGTGCACCAAAATCATAACTGGATTTTTTCTCAGTAATGATGAAAATTAATGTTAATACGCAGTTTGAGTGTACAGCGGGGTGGGGGGAGGGGCAGGGGATGGATCTCTGCAGGAACAATGAAGATCTCCATTTTTTTTTTCTCTTTCCCGCATTTACAGTGGGGAGGTGCAATCTGTCAGCCTATCAGCAGCGCACACACGGAGCGAAGTGCTTTTTTTCACACAAGCAAGGGCATGTGTCATTGGCAGTGTATGTCACATGTCCTTGCCCTATAAGACCAAGCCATTTTCCCCGTCGCCACCATTTTCTCACTGCTGCAGCTGCGTGTTAGACGGCACCGCTGTTGCTGTGTGCGCTATACCTTGTTAATTTCAAGCCAATTTTCGCACAAATCTACAGATAGCTTGGGAGTAGGGAATAGTTGTGATTGCAGTCCTTTTAAGGACTAGGTTACAGCATTTCCTACGACTTTTATCAGGCAGGTCTGTGCTCTTAAATAGATAGATTGTGGGAGTAAAGACTAATTGTAATTGGAGTCCTTTTCAGGACTAGGTTACATCAGTTCCTATCAGTTTTTGCCAGGCAGGTCTGTGCCAGTGCTGTGCAAGTTTTTTTCACAGCATTTGGCTGAATCTAGCAAAGCTAATCCTTTTTGGCCTATTGCAGAGTGTGTTAGTCAGTGGAGTAGCCTATCTGTGTTGCAAGATATACCACCTGTGTATAGAATACCAATTTTTTTACTGCACCTAGTGAAGTAAAATCTTTTGGGCATAGCATCATTCTATTAGTCCATCTATACTGACCTCCATCAGGTTGCAAATTGAATATAATTTTTTTCTGCATCTAGCTCTGAAAAAATATTGGGCTTCTAGCTGTGTGTGGGACTTGTTGTATTAGTCCATCTATACTGACCTCCATCAGGTTGCAAACTGAATATATTTTTTTCTGCATCTACCTCTGAAAAAATATTGGGCTTCTAGCTGTGTGTGGGACTTGTTCTATTAATCCATCTATACAGACCTCCATCAGGTTGCAAACTGAATATATTTTTTTCTGCATCTACCTCTGAAAAAATATTGGGCTTCTAGCTGTGTGTGGGACTTGTTGTATTAGTCCATCTATACTGACCTCCATCAGGTTGCAAACTGAATATATTTTTTTCTGCATCTACCTCTGAAAAAATATTGGGCTTCTAGCTGTGTGTTGGACTTGTTCTATTAATCCATCTATACAGACCTCCATCAGGTTGCAAACTGAATATATTTTTTTCTGCATCTACCTCTGAAAAAATATTGGGCTTCTAGCTGTGTGTGGGACCTGTTGTATTAGTCCATCTATACTGACCTCCATCAGGTTGCAAATTAAAAATAATTTTTATCTGCATCTACAGTACCTCTGAAAAAATATTTGGGCTTCTAGCTGTGTGTGGGACTTGTTCTATTAGTCCATCTATACTGACCTCCATCAGGTTGCAAATTAAAAATAATTTTTATCTGCATCTAGCTCTGAAAAAATATTTGGCCTTCTAGCAGTGTGTGGGACTTTCTCTATTAGTCCATCTATACTGACCTCCATCAGGTTGCAAATTAAAAATAATTTTTATCTGCATCTACCTCTGAAAAAATATTTGGGCTTCTAGCTGTGTGTGGGACTTGTTCTATTAATCCATCTATACAGACCTCCATCAGGTTGCAAACTGAATATAATTTTTTTCTGCATCTAGCTCTGAAAAAATATTTGGCCTTCTAGCAATGTGTGGGACTTGTTCTATTAGTCCACCTATACTGACCTCCATCAGGTTGCAAATTCAAAATAATTTTTTGTCTGCATCTAGCTCTGAAAAAATATTTGGCCTTCTAGCAGTGTGTGGGACTTTCTCTATTAGTCCATCTATACTGACCTCCATCAGATGGCAAATTAAAAATAATTTTTATCTGCATCTACCTCTGAAAAAATATTTGGGCTTCTAGCTGTGTGTGGGACTTGTTCTATTACTACATCTATACTGACCTCCATCAGGTTGCAAACTGAATATATTTTTTTCTGCATCTACCTCTGAAAAAATATTGGGCTTCTAGCTGTGTGTGGGACTTGTTGTATTAGTCCATCTATACTGACCTCCATCAGGTTGCAAATTAAAAATAATTTTTATCTGCATCTACAGTACCTCTGAAAAAATATTTGGGCTTCTAGCTGTGTGTGGGACTTGTTCTATTAGTCCATCTATACTGACCTCCATCGGGTTGCAAATTGAATATAATTTTTATCTGCATCTAGCTCTGAAAAAATATTTGGCCTTCTAGCAGTGTGTGGGACTTTCTCTATTAGTCCATCTATACTGACCTCCATCAGGTTACAAACTGAATATATTTTTTTTCTGCATCTACCTCTGAAAAAATATTGGGCTTGTAGCTGTGTGTTGGACTTGTTCTATTAATCCATCTATACAGACCTCCATCAGGTTGCAAACTGAATATATTTTTTTCTGCATCTACCTCTGAAAAAATATTGGGCTTCTAGCTGTGTGTGGGACCTGTTGTATTAGTCCATCTATACTGACCTCCATCAGGTTGCAAATTAAAAATAATTTTTATCTGCATCTACAGTACCTCTGAAAAAATATTTGGGCTTCTAGCTGTGTGTGGGACTTGTTCTATTAGTCCATCTATACTGACCTCCATCAGGTTGCAAATTAAAAATAATTTTTATCTGCATCTAGCTCTGAAAAAATATTTGGCCTTCTAGCAGTGTGTGGGACTTTCTCTATTAGTCCATCTATACTGACCTCCATCAGGTTGCAAATTAAAAATAATTTTTATCTGCATCTACCTCTGAAAAAATATTTGGGCTTCTAGCTGTGTGTGGGACTTGTTCTATTAATCCATCTATACAGACCTCCATCAGGTTGCAAACTGAATATAATTTTTTTCTGCATCTAGCTCTGAAAAAATATTTGGCCTTCTAGCAATGTGTGGGACTTGTTCTATTAGTCCACCTATACTGACCTCCATCAGGTTGCAAATTCAAAATAATTTTTTGTCTGCATCTAGCTCTGAAAAAATATTTGGCCTTCTAGCAGTGTGTGGGACTTTCTCTATTAGTCCATCTATACTGACCTCCATCAGATGGCAAATTAAAAATAATTTTTATCTGCATCTACCTCTGAAAAAATATTTGGGCTTCTAGCTGTGTGTGGGACTTGTTCTATTACTACATCTATACTGACCTCCATCAGGTTGCAAACTGAATATATTTTTTTCTGCATCTACCTCTGAAAAAATATTGGGCTTCTAGCTGTGTGTGGGACTTGTTGTATTAGTCCATCTATACTGACCTCCATCAGGTTGCAAATTAAAAATAATTTTTATCTGCATCTACAGTACCTCTGAAAAAATATTTGGGCTTCTAGCTGTGTGTGGGACTTGTTCTATTAGTCCATCTATACTGACCTCCATCGGGTTGCAAATTGAATATAATTTTTATCTGCATCTAGCTCTGAAAAAATATTTGGCCTTCTAGCAGTGTGTGGGACTTTCTCTATTAGTCCATCTATACTGACCTCCATCAGGTTACAAACTGAATATATTTTTTTTCTGCATCTACCTCTGAAAAAATATTGGGCTTGTAGCTGTGTGTTGGACTTGTTCTATTAATCCATCTATACAGACCTCCATCAGGTTGCAAACTGAATATATTTTTTTCTGCATCTACCTCTGAAAAAATATTGGGCTTCTAGCTGTGTGTGGGACCTGTTGTATTAGTCCATCTATACTGACCTCCATCAGGTTGCAAATTAAAAATAATTTTTATCTGCATCTACAGTACCTCTGAAAAAATATTTGGGCTTCTAGCTGTGTGTGGGACTTGTTCTATTAGTCCATCTATACTGACCTCCATCAGGTTGCAAATTAAAAATAATTTTTATCTGCATCTAGCTCTGAAAAAATATTTGGCCTTCTAGCAGTGTGTGGGACTTTCTCTATTAGTCCATCTATACTGACCTCCATCAGGTTGCAAATTAAAAATAATTTTTATCTGCATCTACCTCTGAAAAAATATTTGGGCTTCTAGCTGTGTGTGGGACTTGTTCTATTAATCCATCTATACAGACCTCCATCAGGTTGCAAACTGAATATAATTTTTTTCTGCATCTAGCTCTGAAAAAATATTTGGCCTTCTAGCAATGTGTGGGACTTGTTCTATTAGTCCACCTATACTGACCTCCATCAGGTTGCAAATTCAAAATAATTTTTTGTCTGCATCTAGCTCTGAAAAAATATTTGGCCTTCTAGCAGTGTGTGGGACTTTCTCTATTAGTCCATCTATACTGACCTCCATCAGATGGCAAATTAAAAATAATTTTTATCTGCATCTACCTCTGAAAAAATATTTGGGCTTCTAGCTGTGTGTGGGACTTGTTCTATTACTACATCTATACTGACCTCCATCAGGTTGCAAACTGAATATATTTTTTTCTGCATCTACCTCTGAAAAAATATTGGGCTTCTAGCTGTGTGTGGGACTTGTTGTATTAGTCCATCTATACTGACCTCCATCAGGTTGCAAATTAAAAATAATTTTTATCTGCATCTACAGTACCTCTGAAAAAATATTTGGGCTTCTAGCTGTGTGTGGGACTTGTTCTATTAGTCCATCTATACTGACCTCCATCGGGTTGCAAATTGAATATAATTTTTATCTGCATCTAGCTCTGAAAAAATATTTGGCCTTCTAGCAGTGTGTGGGACTTTCTCTATTAGTCCATCTATACTGACCTCCATCAGGTTACAAACTGAATATATTTTTTTTCTGCATCTACCTCTGAAAAAATATTGGGCTTGTAGCTGTGTGTGGGACTTGTTCTATTAATCCATCTATACAGACCTCTATCAGGTTGTAAACTGAATAAAAAATTTTTCTGCATCTACCTCTGAAAAAATATTTGGGCTTCTAGCTGTGTGTGGGACTTGTTCTATTAGTCCATCTATACTGACCTCCATCAGGTTGCAAATTGAATATAATTTTTTTCTGCATCTAACTCAGCCAATAGTTTTGGCCTAATACCACAGTTTGGCCACTCAGCTCTGCTCGGTTCCCATCCATTGTTTTTTTGTGCAAACAACTCCAGAGTTGTGAATTAGTTAACCACCAAAATGAGTGGAAAAAGGCCTGCTGCTGGTGGAAAGGGGAATAGGCGTGTTGGGAAGGGGAAAAAAAGGTTGTGTCCGTGGGGTAGGTGTTAAAGCAACAGTAACATCTGCAGAAGAAAGACCATCTTCCAGCCAAACTAAAATGTCTACTTCTTTTAGCGGACAATGTGATCAGATCCCTTTCTTACGGCCACGCCAATCGCTACAAATTCCAGATGAGGCACAAAAACAGCAGGTGCTTCAACGGATATCAAGTGCTCCTTTAAGTGGGCTCTCCTCCACATCAACTTCAACATCACAAATACTCCAGTCCTCAAAGGTGTCACCCCAATCGCACTTGCTTCCTCACAGCTCCCAAATCTCCAGCTGCCCGTCTGAGTATGAGGTAGAACAGATGGTTGAGTCTGCAGAGCTGTTTACTCATACTATAGCCTGGGAATCAGAGGTCGACTCCAGCGCTTCTGTGAATCCAGACGAGGAAATGATCTGCACTGATGCCCAGAATCTTTATGAGTCGGATCCAGGACCAGACGCCGAAGGTTCTGACCATAATGTAGACCCTCATTCCCAAACTGTAACTCCTGTTGGTGGAGACAATGAGGAAGACGATGATAAGACTCAAATACCTGATTGGAGCGACAACTTTAGTTTTTTGTCAGGGCAGGAACAGGTTGGCTCTGAGGACGACGGGTGTGATAACGCACAGGGTGATGATGATGAGGTTGGAGATCCCACTTACTGTCAACCCACAGTCAGCCAAGAGATGAGGTCAGCAGAGGAGGTGAAGGAAGATGCTAGTGACGACGAGGTCAGGTTGCGCCTTCCTGGACAGAGACGTAGTACTGGAAGCACGTCAACAACTGCATCCTCAAACACAACTCTGCCTCTCACCACAAGTCGTGGTGGCTCTTCAGGTCGCATGGGTGCTAAGCCTTGCATAGCCTGGGCATTTTTTCAGATCGATAAAGATGACCCAACTCGTGTAATCTGTAACATTTGTCAGCAAAAGCTAAGTAGAGGCCAAAAAATACATAGTTTGAGTACTTCATGCATGAACCGGCACATGGACATGAAGCATAAGTTGCAGTGGGAAGCTCAGTGTGCTACAATGCGGCCTAGCCGGCCGGGCCAACCACCGTCTGCCATATCTTGTGCATCCGCGGCCTCTTCATCCTCTGTGACTGGGGGGACAGCAGTCACACCTGTTTTGGGGCGCAGACCTGCCACCTCTTTACCCGCAACAGCCAGCGTGATTGGCAGGTCATCATTTTCTTTGGAGGTGGTAACACCAGCTGGTGTTGAGCGCTGTCCGACATCGATAGCACCACCTTTGGATCAAGGCAACCTAACATGTCCGCCTGCATCTTCCTCACAGACCGGCAGTTTGCCTGGGACACCCTTATCAACCCCGTCTAAGCACAATAGCCATCCCTCGGTCCCTCAGATGTGGACAAGTAAAAGACCATTTCCTCCTAGCCATGAGAAAGCTAAGAGGTTGAATTTTACCATCTGCAAGCTCTTGGCTACAGAAATGCTGCCTTTCCGCCTGGTGGACACAGAGGATTTTCGAGACCTTATGTCCGTCGCAGTGCCCCAGTACCAGATGCCCAGTCGGCACTACTTCTCAAAGAAAGGTGTGCCTGCGCTCCACCAGCATGTCGCACACAACATCACCGCTTCTTTGAGAAACTCTGTGTGTGACAGGGTGCATTTCACCACAGACACTTGGACGAGTAGGCATGGACAGGGGCATTACATGTCGCTGACTGGGCACTGGGTAACTATGGTGACAGCAGGACAAGGGGCTGCTGTCCAAGTCTTGCCGTCCCCACGAGTTGTGCGTCAATCCTCTTTATGTCAAAGTTCCTCCACTGCTTCTGCCTCCTCAACCTCCTCTCGGTCTTCCACCTGCACCCAAAGCCTGTCTGGTCATGGCACAAGCTTTCTAACTGCGCAGAAGGGATCCTGCACACCTCCTTACTATGCTGGCAGTAGGGCTCAACGTCATCAGGCGGTTTTTACATTGAAATGTCTGGGAAATTTGAGTCACACAGCTGAGGAGTTGTGGTCAGCTCTGGAGAACCAATTTCATGAATGGTTGTCTCCACTGGACCTGAAACCAGGGAAGGCCGTGTGCGACAATGCTGCAAACCTGGGTGCGGCCCTTCGCCGGGGCAATGTCACACACGTGCCTTGTATGGCTCACGTGTTGAACCTGGTTGTCCAGCAATTTTTAGCCCACTATCCCAGACTAGATGGCCTTCTGCAGAGGGCACGGTCGCTGTGTGCTCACTTCCTCCGTTCGCATCCCGCAGCTCAGCGACTTACATCTCTACAGAAGTCGTTGGGCCTGCCACTTCACCGGCTAAAATGCGATGTGCCTACCCGGTGGAATTCAACTCTGCACATGTTGCAGCGACTGTGGCAGCACCGACAAGCCCTGGTGCAATACGTTCTGACGTATAGCCTGGGCCAACGAGATCCAGAGGTGGGGCAAATCACGCTGGAGGAGTGGTCTCAGATCAGGGACCTATGCACCCTTCTGCACAGTTTTGAAATGGCGACGAAGATGTTTAGTGCTGACGATGCCATTATCTGCATGACTATTCCAGTGATTTACATGCTGGAGCACATGTTAAACAGAATTCGGAGTCAGGTGGTGGCACAAGAGGAGGTGGAGGAAGTAGAGGAGGAGGAGTTGTATGCGGAAGGGCTAACATCTGCAAGGTCCAGACGGTCGGCAGCACCAAGGCGGCAGGCATGTGAGGGTGGGGGAGATGGTTTTACCAGGGCACATGGTAGCAGCCAAACTAGTGAGGAAGGTGCAGGAGCCCAGGAAGAAGTGGAGGACGAACTGATGGAAGACTCATCAGATGAGGGAGACCTTGATCACATTTCTGTTGTGCGAGGTTGGGGGGAGAGGACAGAGGAAGGAAGCATGATTGTTACCTCGCCACCAACACAACAGGGACTTGGTGCTCCTGGATGCGCAACACACATGAGTGCCTTCTTGCTGCACTACCTGCAACATGACCCTCGAATTGTGAGAATTAGAAATAATCCTGACTACTGGGTTGCCACACTGTTAGATCCCCGGTACAAAAGTAAATTTGCAGAAATTATTCCTGCCATAGAAAGGGATGCACGCATGCAGGAGTATCAGCAGAGACTGTTGCAGAATCTTACATGTGCTTTTCCACAAAATACCAGTGGTGCACGTAGTGAATCTCACAGTTCCAACTTGCCAACCGTGGGACCGTCAAGTGTTCAGCACTCAAACCGTAACAGAACCACAGTATCTGCTGGTAACATCAATTTTGCGGAATCATTTCACCACTTTTTTAGCCCATCCTTTGCAAGGCCACAGGAGACAAGAAGTCTGACACATAGTCAACGCCTAGAGACGATGGTACAGGAGTATCTCCAAGTAAACATTGAAGCCATGACTGTGTCACTGGACCCTTGCTCTTTTTGGGCTTCCAATCTGGATAAATGGCCGGAGCTAGCCACTTACGCCTTGGAGATCTTGTCATGCCCCGCAGCCAGCGTTCTGTTTGAACGTGTGTTCAGCGCTGCTGGTGGTGTGCTGACAGATAAGCGCACGCGGCTCTCCACTGATAATGTAGACAGACTCACGTTCATAAAGATGAACAAATCATGGATCCGAAACGACTTTTCTACCCCTGTGTCATCCTGGGGAGAGTAAAAGCTTGAAGATTGGTTAAAATCACCCTACCAACCGTTTTAAGCTTTCAAATTACTAATCATGTTTATCTGTATCTTGGCTGGAAAATAATTTGGGCTTTGTAGCAGTGTGCAGCACTGATTCTATTAGGCCATCTATAATAAGCTCCACCAGATTTAAAATTACTAATCATGTTTATCTGTATCTTGACTGGAAAATAATTTGGGCTTTGTAGCAGTGTGCAGCACTGATCCTATTAGGCCATCTATACTAAAGCTTCACCAGATTTAAAATTAATAATAATTTTTAGCTGCATCTAGCCCGGAAAATAATTTTGGGGCTCCGAGATGCGCAAGACACATAAGTGCCTTCTTGCTGCACTACCTGCAGCATGACCCTCATATTGTCAGAATTCGAAGTAATCATGACTACTGGGTTGCCACACTCTTAGAACCCCCAAACTTTTCGATCAACCTTTTCATTTTAATAAAGACCAAAAAAATGGTCATTTTTGAAATTATAAGCATTAGCAGGTTGTTAGAAATTGAAATCAAACAGTTTTCAACTCAAAACTTTATTCTAGGTTACATTTTCACAAATAACCCCTTGTTCGAAAGGAGCTTCTGAACTCTCTCGTCCATTGAATTTGTCAGGTTTTGGATGGTTTCTGCTTCAATTGTTTTGCATGAGGACAGAATACCCTCCCAGAGCTGTTGCTTAGATGTGAACTGCCTCCCGCCATCATAGACACTCCTTTTAATGATGCTCCAAAGGTTCTGAATGGGGTAGAGGTCAGGGGAGCATGGGGGTCCTACCATAAGTTTGTCCCCTTTTATGCCCATATCAGCCAGAGAAGCAGATGTTTTATGTGCAGCATGAGATGGTGCATTATCATGCAAAAAAATGATCTTGCTGTGAAATACACGGTTCTTCTTCTTGAACCATGGCAGGAAGTGCTGTTTGAGAAAATCCACATACATTATGGAGTTCATCTTTAGCGCCTTCAGGGATCCTAAAGGGGCCGACAATCTCTCTCCCCATGATTCCAGCCCAAAACATTACTCCACCTCCTCCTTGTTGGCGCTGTAGCCGTGTTTGCGTGGGGTGTCCATCAACCAGCCATCCTCCACTCCATCCATCTGGACCATCGAGCGCTGCACGGCACTCATCCGTGAACAAAACAGTTTTGAAACCAGTCTTCATGTAATGTTTGGCCCACTGGAGCCGTTTCTGCTTGTGTGAAGTGGATAGAGGAGGTCGACAGGATGGCGTATGCACAGCTGCAAACCTCTGAAGGACCCTGCATCTTGTTGTTCGGGGGACGTTGGAGGCACCAGCAGCTTCAAAAACTTGTCTGCTGCTATGACAAGGCTTTTTTGCTGCTGCTCTTTCAACCTGACGTAATTGCCCTTAGGAAAGAGTCCTCAATTTGCCCTTATCAGCACGCACACGTGTGTACTGTGAATCAGCTACATACTTCTTGATTGCCAAGACACTTCATCCTGATCATCGCACAATGTTGATTGTAGTCATGCCTTGACCTAAACACTCCACAATTTGTTGCTTCTCAGCAGCCGACACATCCTTTTTCTTTCCCATTTTGGCAGAAAATGTAGGCTGCTTAATAATGTGAGGGCCAGGCAAAGGGAAAGTTGGACTGGATGGAATCCTATATGGATTTGGGGAGGGAGACATCGAGGGCCTCAGACTTCGCTGCATTGATTTTAAAATTTGACCATGTAACAAAGTGATCTATTTCAGCCATAACAGCATGGATGGATATATGTGATTGAGTGATATATACTAGGACATCATCAGCAAATAGAGAGCACTTGTACTCGGTGCCTCCCACCTCAATCCACCTAATATTGGGGTTATGGCGAATTGATGAGAGCAGGTGCTCCGTCACTAGGATGTATAAGAGAGGGGACAGAGAACATCCCTGCCTTGTCCCATTGGTGATTGTGAAAGGTGATGAAAATGTTCTGACGCGCCCCCTGGGCCTTGGGACACCCAGAGCCGGACCCTTTTTGGTGGATGCTGGTGGTTGTAGTCTCCGTGGCGGCGATCCGGTTCCGTGGCTCAGGGCGGTCAAACCAGTGGCGGAACTATTTATGTGGTTTTGATGTTTAAATGTCCGACTACGCCACCCGTGTATTGTGGTCAGAGTGAACCGCCGCTCCAGGGCAGACCGCTGAGGCTGGTGTTGTGGGTGCAGCAGAGCGTAGGATAACTCCCCACGGGAGGAGTATAGCCTCAGGGCAGTGTATGCGGAGGATGGGGGTGATGGTGCAGGGCAGCAGCAGTAACGAAACGGAGTTAGTGATGCAGTCCAGGGCCTTTACTCACAGTTCTTATTATCCAGACCACGTCTGCAGTAGAGATGAGCGTTGTTCTACTCGAACTGTTCGCCAATCTCAAATTCGAGCTGTTTTGGGCGGTGTTCGAGCCGGTCGGCGAACACGAACAATTTGAGAAAAATTCGGCTGTTCGAGGTTATGTTCGATAACTGTTCGTGCACCAAAATCATAACTGGATTTTTTCTCAGTAATGATGAAAATTAATGTTAATACGCAGTTTGAGTGTACAGCGGGGCGGGGGGAGGGGCAGGGGATGGATCTCTGCAGGAACAATGAAGATCTCCATTTTTTTTTCTCTTTCCCGCATTTGCAGTGGGGAGGTGCAATCTGTCAGCCTATCAGCAGCGCACACACTGAGCGAAGTGCTTTTTTTCACACAAGCAAGGGCATGTGTGATTGGCAGTGTATGTCACATGTCCTTGCCGTATAAGACCAAGCCATTTTCCCCGTCGCCACCATTTTCTCACTGCTGCAGCTGCGTGTTAGACGGCACCGCTGTTGCTGTGTGCGCTATACCTTGTTAATTTCAAGCCAATTTTCGCACAAATATACAGATAGCTTGGGAGTAGGGAATAGTTGTGATTGCAGTCCTTTTAAGGACTAGGTTACAGCATTTCCTACGACTTTTATCAGGCAGGTCTGTGCTCTTAAATAGATAGATTGTGGGAGTAAAGACTAATTGTAATTGGAGTCCTTTTCAGGACTAGGTTACATCAGTTCCTATCAGTTTTTGCCAGGCAGGTCTGTGCCAGTGCTGTGCAAGTTTTTTTCACAGCATTTGGCTGAATCTAGCAAAGCTAATCCTTTTTGGCCTATTGCAGAGTGTGTTAGTCAGTGGAGTAGCCTATCTGTGTTGCAAGATATACCACCTGTGTATAGAATACCAATTTTTTTACTGCACCTAGTGAAGTAAAATCTTTTGGGCATAGCATCATTCTATTAGTCCATCTATACTGACCTCCATCAGGTTGCAAACTGAATATAATTTTTTTCTTCATTTAGCTCTGAAAAAATATTTGGGCTTCTAGCATTGTGTGGGACTTGTTCTATTAGTCCTTCTATACTGACGTCCAGCAGGTTGCAAATTTAATATAATTTTTTTCTGCATCTAGCTCTGAAAAAATATTTGGGCTTCTAGCGGTGTGTGGGACTTGGTCTATTAGTCCATCTATACTGACCTCCATCAGGTTGCAAATTAAAAATAATTTTTTTCTGCATCTAGCTCTGAAAACATATTTGGGCTTCTAGCAGTGTGTGGGACTTGGTCTATTAGTCCATCTATACTGACCTCCATCAGGTTGCAAATTAAAAATATTTTTTTTCTGCATCTAGCTCTGAAAAAATATTTGGGCTTCTAGCAGTATGTGGGACTTGGTCTATTAGTCCATCTATACTGACCTCCATCAGGTTGCAAATTAAAAATAATTTTTTTCTTCATTTAGCTCTGAAAAAATATTTGGGCTTCTAGCAGTGTGTGGGACTTGTTCTATTAGTCCTTCTATACTGACCTCCAGCAGGTTGCAAATTGAATATAATTTTTTTCTGCATCTAGCTCTGAAAAAATATTTGGGCTTCTAGCGGTGTGTGGGACTTGGTCTATTAGTCCATCTATACTGACCTCCATCAGGTTGCAAATTAAAAATAATTTTTTTCTGCATCTAACCCAGCCAATAGTTTTGGCCTAATACCACAGTTTGGCCACTCAGCTCTGCTCGGTTACCATCCATTGTTTTTTTGTGCAAACAACTCCAGAGTTGTGAATTAGTTAACCACCAAAATGAGTGGAAAAAGGCCTGCTGCTGGTGGAAAGGGGAATAGGTGTGTTGGGAAGGGGAAAAAAGGTTGTGTCCGTGGGGTAGGTGCAGAAGAAAGACCATCTTCCAGCCAAACTAAAATGTCTACTTCTTTTAGCGGACAATGTGATAAGATCCCTTTCTTACGGCCACGCCAATCGCTACAAATTCCAGATGAGGCACAAAAACAGCAGGTGCTTCAACGGATATCAAGTGCTCCTTTAAGTGGGCTCTCCTCCACATCAACTTCAACATCACAAATACTCCAGTCCTCAAAGGTGTCACCCAAATCGCACTTGCTTCCTCACAGCTCCCAAATCTCCAGCTGCCCGTCTGAGTATGAGGTAGAACAGATGGTTGAGTCTGCAGAGCTGTTTACTCATACTATAGCCTGGGAATCAGAGGTCGACTCCAGCGCTTCTGTGAATCCAGACGAGGAAATGATCTGCACTGATGCCCAGAATCTTTATGAGTCGGATCCAGGACCAGACGCAGAAGGTTCTGACCATAATGTAGACCCTCATTCCTAAACTGTAACTCCTGTTGGTGGAGACAATGAGGAAGACGATGATAAGACTCAAATACCTGATTGGAGCGACAACTTTAGTTTTTTGTCAGGGCAGGAACAGGTTGGCTCTGAGGACGACGGGTGTGATAACGCACAGGGTGATGATGATGAGGTCGGAGATCCCACTTACTGTCAACCCACAGTCAGCCAAGAGATGAGGTCAGCAGAGGAGGTGGAGGAAGATGCTAGTGACGACGAGGTCAGGTTGCGCCTTCCTGGACAGAGACGTAGTACTGGAAGCACGTCAACAACTGCATCCTCAAACACAACTCTGCCTCTCACCACAAGTCGTGGTGGCTCTTCAGGTCGCATGGGTGCTAAGCCTTGCATAGCCTGGGCATTTTTTCAGATCGATAAAGATGACCCAACTCGTGTTATCTGTAACATTTGTCAGCAAAAGCTAAGTAGAGGCCAAAAAATACATAGTTTGAGTACTTCATGCATGAACCGGCACATGGACATGAAGCATAAGTTGCAGTGGGAAGCTCGTGTGCTACAATGCGGTCTAGCCGGCCGGGCCAACCACCGTCTGCCATATCTTGTGCATCCGCGGCCTCTTCATCCTCTGTGACTGGGGGGACAGCAGTCACACCTGTTTTGGGGCGCAGACCTGCCACCTCTTTACCCGCAACAGCCAGCGTGATTGGCAGGTCATCATTTTCTTTGGAGGTGGTAACACCAGCTGGTCTTGAGCGCTGTCCGACATCGATAGCACCACCTTTGGATCAAGGCAACCTAACATGTCCGCCTGCATCTTCCTCACAGACCGGCAGTTTGCCGGGGACACCCTTATCAACCCCGTCTAAGCACAATAGCCAGCCCTCGGTCCCTCAGATGTGGACAAGTAAAAGACCATTTCCTCCTAGCCATGAGAAAGCTAAGAGGTTGAATTTCACCATCTGCAAGCTCTTGGCTACAGAAATGCTGCCTTTCCGCCTGGTGGACACAGAGGATTTTCGAGACCTTATGTCCGTCGCAGTGCCCCAGTACCAGATGCCCAGTCGGCACTACTTCTCAAAGAAAGGTGTGCCTGCGCTCCACCAGCATGTCGCACACAACATCACCGCTTCTTTGAGAAACTCTGTGTGTGACAGGGTGCATTTCACCACAGACACTTGGACGAGTAGGCATGGACAGGGGCGTTACATGTCGCTGACTGGGCACTGGGTAGCTATGGTGACAGCAGGACAAGGGGCTGCTGTCCAAGTCTTGCCGTCCCCACGAGTTGTGCGTCAATCCTCTTTATGTCATTTTTCCTCCACTGCTTCTGCCTCCTCAACCTCCTCTCGGTCTTCCACCTGCACCCAAAGCCTGTCTGGTCATGCCACAAGCTTTCTAACTGCGCAGAAGGGATCCTGCACACCTCCTTACTATGCTGGCAGTAGGGCTCAACGTCATCAGGCGGTTTTTACATTGAAATGTCTGGGAAATGTGAGTCACACAGCTGAGGAGTTGTGGTCAGCTCTGGAGAACCAATTTCATGAATGGTTGTCTCCACTGGACCTGAAACCAGGGAAGGCCGTGTGCGACAATGCTGCAAACCTGGGTGCGGCCCTTCGCCGGGGCAATGTCACACACGTGCCTTGTATGGCTCACGTGTTGAACCTGGTTGTCCAGCAATTTTTAGCCCACTATCCCAGACTAGATGGCCTTCTGCAGAGGGCACGGTCGCTGTGTGCTCACTTCCTCCGTTCGCATCCCGCAGCTCAGCGACTTACATCTCTACAGAAGTCGTTGGGCCTGCCACTTCACCGGCTAAAATGCGATGTGCCTACCCGGTGGAATTCAACTCTGCACATGTTGCAGCGACTGTGGCAGCACCGACAAGCCCTGGTGCAATACGTTCTGACGTATAGCCTGGGCCAACGAGATTCAGAGGTGGGGCAAATCACGCTGGAGGAGTGGTCTCAGATCAGGGACCTATGCACCCTTCTGCACAGTTTTGAAATGGCGACGAAGATGTTTAGTGCTGACGATGCCATTATCAGCATGACTATTCCGGTGATTTACATGCTGGAGCACATGTTAAACAGAATTCGGAGTCAGGTGGTGGCACAAGAGGAGGTGGAGGAAGTAGAGGAGGAGGAGTTGTATGCGGAAGGGCTAACATCTGCAAGGTCCAGACGGTCGGCAGCACCAGGGCGGCAGGCATGTGAGGGTGGGGGAGATGATTTTACCAGGGCGCATGGAAGCAGCCAAACTAGTGAGGAAGGTGCAGGAGCCCAGGAAGAAGTGAAGGACGAACTGATGGAAGACTCATCAGATGAGGGAGACCTTGATCACATTTCTGTTGTGCGAGGTTGGGGGGAGAGGACAGAGGAAGGAAGCATGATTGTTACCTCGCCACCAACACAACAGGGACTTGGTGCTCCTGGATGCGCAACACATATGAGTGCCTTCTTGCTGCACTACCTGCAACATGACCCTCGAATTGTGAGAATTAGAAATAATCCTGACTACTGGGTTGCCACACTGTTAGATCCCCGGTACAAAAGTAAATTTGCAGAAATTATTCCTGCCATAGAAAGGGATGCACGCATGCAGGAGTATCAGCAGAGACTGTTGCAGAATCTTACATGTGCTTTTCCACAAAATACCAGTGGTGCACGTAGTGAATCTCACAGTTCCAACTTGCCAACCGTGGGACCGTCAAGTGTTCAGCACTCAAACCGTAACAGAACCACAGTATCTGCTGGTAACATCAATTTTGCGGAATCATTTCACCACTTTTTTAGCCCATCCTTTGCAAGGCCACAGGAGACAAGAAGTCTGACACATAGTCAACGCCTAGAGACGATGGTACAGGAGTATCTCCAAGTAAACATTGAAGCCACGACTGTGTCACTGGACCCTTGCTCTTTTTGGGCTTCCAATCTGGATAAATGGCCGGAGCTAGCCACTTACGCCTTGGAGATCTTGTCATGCCCCTCAGCCAGCGTTCTGTCTGAACGTGTGTTCAGCGCTGCTGGTGGTGTGCTGACAGATAAGCGCACGCGGCTCTCCACTGATAATGTAGACAGACTCACGTTCATAAAGATGAACAAATCATGGATCCGAAACGACTTTTCTACCCCTGTGTCATCCTGGGGAGAGTAAAAGCTTGATGATTGGTTAAAATCACCCTACCAACCGTTTTAAGCTTTCAAATTACTAATCATGTTTATCTGTATCTTGACTGGAAAATAATTTGGGCTTTGTAGCAGTGTGCAGCACTGATCCTATTAGGCCATCTATAATAAGCTTCACCAGATTTAAAATTAAAAATAATTTTTAGCTGCATCTAGCCCGGAAAATAATTTTGGGGCTCCGAGATGCGCAAGACACATAAGTGCCTTCTTGCTGCACTACCTGCAGCATGACCCTCATATTGTCAGAATTCGAAGTAATCATGACTACTGGGTTGCCACACTCTTAGATCCCCCAAACTTTTCGATCAACCTTTTCATTTTAATAAAGACCAAAAAAATGGTCATTTTTGAAATTATAAGCATTAGCAGGTTGTTAGAAACTGAAATCAAACAGTTTTCAACTCAAAACTTTATTCTAGGTGATGTTACATTTTCACATAGGACCCCTTGTTCGAAAGGAGCTTCTGAACTCTCTCGTCCATTGAATTTGTCAGGTTTTGGATGGTTTCTGCTTCAATTGTTTTGCATGAGGACAGAATACCCTCCCAGAGCTGTTGCTTAGATGTGAACTGCCTCCCGCCATCATAGACACTCCTTTTAATGATGCTCCAAAGGTTCTGAATGGGGTAGAGGTCAGGGGAGCATGGGGGTCACACCATAAGTTTGTCCCCTTTTATGCCCATATCAGCCAGAGATGCAGATGTTTTATGTGCAGCATGAGATGGTGCATTATCATGCAGAAAAATGAACTTGCTGTGAAATACACGGTTCTTCTTCTTGAACCATGGCAGGAAGTGCTGTTTGAGAAAATCCACATACATTATGGAGTTCATCTTTAGCGCCTTCAGGGATCCTAAAGGGGCCGACAATCTCTCTCCCCATGATTCCAGCCCAAAACATTACTCCACCTCCTCCTTGTTGGCGCTGTAGCCGTGTTTGCGTGGGGTGTCCATCAACCAGCCATCCTCCACTCCATTCATCTGGACCATCGAGCGCTGCACGGCACTCATCCGTGAACAAAACAGTTTTGAAATCAGTCTTCATGTAATGTTTGGCCCACTGGAGCCGTTTCTGCTTGTGTGAAGTGGATAGAGGAGGTCGACAGGATGGCGTATGCACAGCTGCAAACCTCTGAAGGACCCTGCATCTTGTTGTTCGGGGGACGTTGGAGGCACAAGCAGCTTCAAAAACTTGTCTGCTGCTATGACAAGGCTTTTTTGCCGCTGCTCTTTCAACCTGACGTAATTGCCTGTAGGAAAGAGTCCTCAATTTGCCCTTATCAGCACGCACACGTGTGTACTGTGAATCAGCTACATACTTCTTGATTGCCAAGACACTTCATCCTGATCATCGCACAATGTTGATTGTAGTCATGCCTTGACCTAAACACTCCACAATTTGTTGCTTCTCAGCAGCCGACACATCCTTTTTCTTTCCCATTTTGGCAGAAAATGTAGGCTGCTTAATAATGTGAGAGAGCCTTCTTAAGTAGTCTTGCCTTTCATTGGACACACCTGCCAAACTAATTAGCACAGGTGTCTGCAATTGCTTACAGTGATATAAAGAGCCCTGACACACATCACCATCAATGAGTTTAACTGACAAACAAACAAATTCTTCCCTTATCACTCCTAAACACTTTTTGCATAATAATTTGGAACGCGGTGTACATGTGCTTTTCCACAAAACACCAGTGGTTCACGTAGTGAATCTTACAGTTCTAACTTGCCAACCGTGGTCTGTATGGAATTGTTCAATAAAGGGCCCAAAATTAAGATAACATAGATGGGAGAGGTCTCTATGAATAGGAATTCCTAAGTATTTGATACCCTGTGAGGGCCAGGCAAAGGGAAAGTTGGACTGGATGGAATCCTATATGGATTTAGGGAGGGAGACATCGAGGGCCTCAGACTTCGCTGCATTGATTTTAAAATTTTACCATGTAACAAAGTGATCTATTTCAGCCATAACAGCAGGGATGGATATATGTGATTGAGTGATATATACTAGGACATCATCAGCAAATAGAGAGCACTTGTACTCGGTGCCTCCCACCTCAATCCACCTAATATTGGGGTTATGGCGAATTGATGAGAGCAGGTGCTCCGTCACTAGGATGTATAAGAGAGGGGACAGAGGACATCCCTGCCTTGTCCCATTGGTGATTGTGAAAGGTGATGAAAATGTTCTGACGCACCCCCTGGGCCTTGGGACACCCGGAGCCGGACCCTTTTTGGTGGATGCTGGTGGTTGTAGTCTTCGTGGCGGCGATCCGGTTCCGTGGCTCAGGGCGGTCAAACCAGTGGCGGAACTATTTATGTGGTTTTGATGTTTAAATGTCCGACTACGCCACCCGTGGATTGCGGTCAGAGTGAACCGCCGCTACAGGGCAGACCGCTAAGGCTGGTGTTGTGGGTGCAGCAGAGCGTAGCATAACTCCCCACGGGAGGAGTATAGCCTCAGGGCAGTGTATGCGGAGGATGGGGGTGATGGTGCAGGGCAGCAGCAGTAACGACACGGAGTCAGTGATGCAGTTCAGGGCCTTTACTCACAGTTCTTATTATCCAGACCACGTCTGCAGGTAACGGCTGCCCACGTCGTACTGTGCTCACCAGGTGAGGGGCTCAGACAACTCCCAGATAACTTTGGAGCGCTTCACAGGACCCCCTTTGTGTGTCCTTTGTCTGGCCTTTCTTACCAACACTTCTGTCTGGCTGCCTCGGGCCTCCTCTTGGTAAACTTGGCGCCAGTTTCCCTGACCCTATGTGGTGCCTTCCTAGCGGGTGGAGCAAGGGGCTGCGCCACATAAAATGTCAGAGCCTCCGGTTTCTAGCTGAGGGTCGTTTCCTGCCTCCACTAGTTCGGGGACCGGTCTCCACCTTTGGCCTGACCCCTCCACGCAGGTGGATTCGGGCGTGCGGTGGCGACTCGCCCGTCCGCACCCCTGGGATCCCTTCATTCCTCGTTCCTGGAGCCTTCTCCGCTCCTCTTCCTTCCTTCTCCCTCTTGCAGGCCTGGGCCTCTGTTACTAGGCCCGCCTCCGGAGCAGAGCTCATGCAGAGCCCCTGCTCCCTGCCACTTCTGCTCAGACTTCTCTGCACTGAACTAAGATGGTGCCCACCTTTTATACTCCCTTCTCAATGCACCCAGGAACTGCTTCCTCCCTGCTCCTGCACTGCAGGGTTCCCCTTCTTCAGTGTTCCCTCCCCCCACTCCAGCCAGGGACAGGGACTGTCGTGCCCATCTCAGGGGCATATTGGTCGCCCTGCCCCACGGCAATATGGTGTAATGCATGCAGGTGTCGGGTCCTGATCCACACTCCATCCTTATCTGAGAGTGAGATATCACACCTCTGGGTGAGGTGCAATACGTCTGTAGCAACCGAGCCCTCGGTGCTACAGTTCCATTTATCTTCAGCCTAGGTGACGTATTGTGATACAGGGCCCTGATTTTGGCTATAAAAGGGTCCCCTAGACCCCTACCCCAAGCTTTTTAAGAGAATCATATATGGCGTGCCAGGAGACTCTATGGAATGCTTTCTCAGCATCCAACGAGAGTATCTACTGACAAATTTTTAACTGCATCTAGCCCAGGAAATACTTTGTGCCTAGTAGCAGTGTCTGCTAGTCAGCGGATTATCCCGGCTGTTAAGCAAGCTACACCACCTGTAGTTTGGACACTTAATTTTTTCAAAGGAAATGCTTCGGGACCACGGGATACTTAGTGAAGAGCATCAGGAGGCACCCCAAGGCATAGGGGCTGGGACTGGCACTAGGATGCCTTGCGGTGGACAGCCGAGCTCGATCCTTATAAAAGCTTTTTAACTGCAGCAGCTTTAGTGGACGCTACTGGAGCTGGAATTACGCGGCTGCTGGCATGAGACTTGCCCTCCAATAGATCCTTGTAAATGGATTTAAAGTGTATTCATTCAAATTAGAGGGACAATTTAAATTAAAAAGCTTAGAGCTGCCTCCACCACAGGGGGGCTCTCTCGACCCACCAGCGGACAGGCACCAGTATTGGGAGAGGGGGGCTGGCCGTCAGGGTTCACCGCGGCTCTGGCACAAACCCGGCGACACGGAGGTGGCACGGGCAGGAGCGGACTGGCCGTCTCGGCTTCTCACTTTTTGGATTTTAGAAGGGCATGACATGCCTATATCTGTGTCTCCCCCTCCTTTTACTCCTCCACCTCTTTTCTTTTCGCATGACTATATGTACTTGTCACTTTTCCATGTGTTAGTTGTGTCTTCTGAGCAGTTTGTCAGCTTTTGGACACCTTTGAAGGTGTTTTCTATGTGTTTCTATGTGTTTTTGTTTGCCTGCCATTGGTTTTAACGGTGTTCGAAGGTGTTCGACGAACAGTTCGACGAACAGTTCGGCGAACACACGGGTGTTCGACGAACCGAACCGAACTCGAACACTACGGGGGTGGCTCAACACTAGTCTGCAGGTAACGGCTGCCCACGTCGTACTGTGCTCACTAGGTGAGGGGCTCAGACAACTCCCAGATAACTTTGGAGCGCTTCACAGGACCCCCTTTGTGTGTCCTTTCTCTGGCCTTTCTTACCAACCCTTCTGTCCGGCTGCCTCGGGCCTCCTCTTGGTAAACTTGGCGCCAGTTTCCCTGACCCTATGTGGTGCCTTCCTAGCGGGTGTAGCGAGGGGCTGCGCCACATAAAATGTCACAGCCTCCTGTTTCTAGCTGAGGGTCGTTTCCTGCCTCCACTAGTTTCGAGGACCGGTCTCCCCCTTTGGCCTGACCCCTCCACGCAGGTGGATTCGGGCGTGCGGTGGCGACTCGCCCGTCCGCACCCCTGGGATCCCTTCATTCCTCGTTCCTGGAGCCTTCTCCGCTCCTCTTCCTTCCTTCTCCCTCTTCCAGGCCTGGGCCTCTGTTACTAGGCCCGCCTCCGGAGCAGAGCTCATGCAGAGCCCCTGCTCCCTGCCACTTCTGCTCAGACTTCTCTGCACTGAACTAAGATGGTGCCCACCTTTTATACTCCCTTCTCAATGCACCCAGGAACTGCTTCCTCCCTGCTCCTGCACTACAGGGTTCCCCTTCCTCAGTGTTCCCTCCCCCCACTCCAGCCAGGGACAGGGACTGTCGTGCCCATCTCAGGGGCATATTGGTCGCCCTGCCCCACGGCAATGTGGTGTAATGCATGCAGGTGTCGGGTCCTGATCCACACTCCATCCTTACCTGAGAGTGAGATATCACACCTCTGGGTGAGGTGCAATACCTCTGTAGCAACCGAGCCCTCAGGGTGCTACAGTTCCATTTATCTTCAGCCTAGGTGACGTATTGCGATACAGGGCCGTGATTTTGGCTATAAAAGGGTCCCCTAGACCCCTACCCCAAGCTTTTTAAGAGAATCATATATGGCGTGCCAGGAGACTCTATGGAATGCTTTCTCAGCATCCAACGAGAGTATCTAATTACAAATTTTTAACTGCAAATAGCCCAGGAAATACTTTGTGCCTAGTAGCAGTGTCTGCTAGTCAGCGGATTATCCCGGCTGTTAAGCAAGCTACACCACCTGTAGTTTGGACACTTAATTTTTTCAAAGGAAATGCTTCGGGACCACGGGATACTCAGTGAAGAGCATCAGGAGGCACCCCAAGGCATAGGGGCTGGGACTGGCAGTAGGATGCCTTGCGGTGGACAGCCGAGCTCGATCCTTATAAAAGCTTTTTAACTGCAGCAGCTTTAGTGGACGCTACTGGAGCTGGAATTACGCGGCTGCTGGCATGAGACTTGCCCTCCAATAGATCCTTGTAAATGGATTTAAAGTGTATTCATTCAAATTAGAGAGACAATTTAAATTAAAAAGCTTAGAGCTGCCTCCACCACAGGGCGGCTCGCTCGACCCACCAGCGGACAGGCACCAGTATTGGGAGATATGGGATGGCCGTCAGGGTTCACCGCGGCTCTGGCACAAACCCGGCGACGCGGAGGTGGCACGGGCACGAGCGGACTGAACGTGTCGGCTTCTCACTTTTTGCCTATATCTGTGTCTCCCCCTCCTTTTACTCCTCCACCTCTTTTCTTTTCGCATGACTATATGTACTTGTCACTTTTCCATGTGTTAGTTGTGTCTTCTGAGCAGTTTGTCAGCTTTTGGACACCTTTGAAGGTGTTTTCTATGTGTTTCTATGTGTTTTTGTTTGCCTGCCATTGGTTTTAACGGTGTTCGAAGGTGTTCGACGAACAGTTCGACGAACAGTTCGGCGAACACACGGGTGTTCGACGAACCGAACCGAACTCGAACACTATGGGGGTGGCTCAACACTAATTTTGTGTGTCTCGCTGACTGTTCAGACTCAAATATATCTGTTTAATAGAGTCTGGTGTAGGCCAAATAACTAGAACTGTGGTTTTACTCTTCCACGGTTCAAATCTCTGTATTATCCACTTTTTTGCCTTTTTTCAATAGAAAAAAGAAATATTGAGTGGCACGCTGACTGTTCAGACACAAATATATCAGTTTAAAAGAGTCTGGCGTAGGCCAGATAACTAGAACTGTGGTTTTCCTCTTCCACCGTTCAAGTCTGGGTGTAATCCACCTTTTTGCATAAAAAAAACATTTTGAGTGTCTCGCTGACTGTTCAGACACAAATATATCTGTTTAAAAGAGTCTGGTGTAGGCCAGATAACTAGAACTGTGGTTTCCTCTTCCACCGTTCAAGTCTGGGTGTAATCCACCTTTTTGCATAAAAAAAACATTTTGAGTGCCTCGCTGACTGTTCAGACACAAATATATCTGTTTAAGGAGTCTGGCGTAGGCCGGATAACTAGAACTGTGGTTTTCCTCTTCCACGGTTCAAATCTCTGTATTATACACTTTTTTACCTTCTTTCAATAAAAAAAAACATTTTGAGCGTCTGGCTGACCTTTCAGACACAAATATATCTGTTTAAAAGAATCTCTTGTCGGCCAGATAACTAAAAATGTGGTTTTCCTCTTCCACGGTACAAATCTGGGTGTATTCCACCTTTTTGCATAAAAAAAAACATTTTGAGTGTCTCGCTGACTATTCAGACCCAAATATATCTGTTTAAAAGAGTCTGGTGTAAGCCAGATAACTAGAATTGTGGTTTTCCTCTTCCACGGTTCAAATCTCTGTATTATACACTTTTTTCCCTTTTTTCAATAAAAAAAAATATTTTGAGTGTCTCGCTGACTGTTCAGACACAAATATATCTGTTTAAAAGAGTCTGATGTAGGCCAGATAACTAGAACTGTGGTTTCCTCTTCCACGGTTCAAGTCTGGGTGTAATCCAACTTTTTGCATCAAAAAAACATTTTGAGTGCCTCGCTGACGGTTCAGACACAAATATATATGTTTAAAGAGTCTGGCGTAGGTCGGATAACTAGAACTGTGGTTTTCCTCTTCCACAGTTCAAATCTCTGTATTATAGACTTTTTTGCCTTTTTTCAATAAAAAAAAAACATTTTGAGTGTCTCACTGACTTTTGAGACACAAATATATCTGTTTAAAAGAATCTGGTGTAGGCCAGAAAACTAGAACTGTGGTTTTCCTCTTCCACGGTTCAAATCTGGGTGTATTCCTCCTTTTTGCATAAAAAAAACATTTTGAATGTCTCGCTGACTGTTCAGACACAAATAAATCTGTTTAAAAGAGTCTGATGTAGGCCAGATAACTAGAACTGTGGTTTTCCTCTTCCAGGGTTCAAATCTCGGTGTAATCCACCTTTTTGAATAAAAAAAATACATTTTGAATGTCTTGCTGACTGTTCAGACACAAATATATCTGTTTAAAAGAGTCTGGTGTAGGCCAGATAATTAGAACTGTGGTTTTCCTCTTCCACGGTTCAAATCTGTGTGTAATCCACCTCTTTTAACCCCTTAATAACATCTGACGTACTAATACGCGTCTGTGCCTTGGGACTTAAGAGCCAGACCCGTATTAGTACGTCATCGCGATCGCGCGCGCACACAGGCTGTGCGGGCGCGATCGCCGCCGGGTGTCAGCTGATTGTCACAGCTGACACCCGGTACTATGTGCAGGGAGCGGTCACGCACCGCTCCCAGCACATTAACCCCCGCGATGCTGCGATCGAAGTCGATCGAAGTCGATCGCGGCATTGCGGGGGCAAGGGGAGGTGATCGGCGATACTCACCTCCTCTTCCGGCTTCCAGCGCAGTCTGCAAAGGCTTCCCGGGTGTTGCCATGACGACCCGATGTCGTCATGACAACATCCGGGTCACCAGAGAGCAGGAAGATTGCTTGGACATGCGCAGTGCATCTCCAAGCAATCTTCACACTGTGCACTTCTGACAGCCTTCATGGCATAGGGATGGTGCTCCATTCCTGTGCCATGCAGGCGATCAGAAAAAAAAAGTGAAAGTCCCAGAGTGGGACAAAGTAATAAAGTGGATAAACTGTGTGAAAGTGGAAAAAAAAAAAAAAAATGTGCAAAAATATTATAAAAAAATAAAAAAAATAATACACCAAAAATAAAAATATAATGTACCCATCAATAAATATTATTATAAAAAAAATAAAAAAAAAACAATAAAAGTACACATATTTGGTATCACCGCGTCCGGAACAACCTGACCTATAAAACTGTCCCACTAGTTAACCCCTTCAGTGAACACGGTAAAAAAAAAAAAAAAAAAAAGCAAAAAACAATGCTTTATCACCATACCGCCAAACAAAAAGTGGAATAACACGCGATCAAAAAGACGCATATAAATAAAAATTATACCACTGAAAACGTCATCTCGTCCCGCAAAAAACAAGCCACCATATAGCTCCATCAGCCGAAAAATAAAAAAGTTATAGCTCTCAGAATAAAGCGATACTAAAAAATATTTTTTTCTATAAAATAGCTTTTATTGTGTATAAGCGCCAAAACATAGAAAAATGATACAAATGTGGTACCGCTGTAAACATACTGACCCGAAGAGTAAAGCTGCCTCATCAATTTTACCACACGCCTAACAGAATAAAAAAAAAAAAAAAAAAAACAATTCCTGAATTGTTGGTTTTTGTTTATTCTGCCTCCCAAAAATCGGAATAGAAAGCGATCAAAAAATGTCACGTGCCTGAAAATGGCACCAATAACAACGTCAAGTCATCCCGCAAAAAACGAGCCGTCACATGACTGTCTGCCAAAATCTGGAAAAATTATAGCTCTCAAAATATGGCGATGCAAGAACTAGATTTTACAAAAAATGCGTCTTTTATTGTGTGACAGCTGTCAGTCATAAAAACCCCATATGATTCTGGCATTGCTGTAATCACACCGACCCGAAGAATAAAGTCGTCTAATCACTTATACCGCACAAGGAACGGCGTCAAAAATAAACTCTTGGGTTAGGATTGGGCTAGGGTTAGGGCTGGGTTTGGGGCTAGGGTTGTGCTGGGGCTAGGGTTGTGCTGGGGCTAGGGTTGTGCTAGGGTTAGGGCTGGGGTTGGGATTTTTTTCAAAAGTAAGAAAAAAAGATGACGATATGGCGACTAGTGTTGAGAGCAAGTGCTCGCTACTTGAGTTTGCATCGGGTGCTCTGGTATGCATTGAGTATCGTGGGTATTTGAGTGACATGCTCGAGTCTCTGCCCCATATGCTTCGCGGCCAAAAAACTTTACGGGGATTGCCTGCCATGCACGAGCGATCCCCGCATGTTTTTTTTGGGGTGTCTAATAACCGTGAAACATGCGGAGCAGGGACTCGAGCATGTCACTCGAGCACACGCTGTACATGGTGCATACCTGAGTACCCGATGCAAACTCAAGTAGCGAGCACTTGCGCTCAAGAATAATGACAACTTATTCAATATGATGACCTAATGTAAACAAATAATGTGCCGTACCTCTGGGTTCAAAATGTTCACTATACACCTTAATAAAATCCTTGAGGGGTATAGTTTCCAAAATGGGGACACTTGTGGGGGAGCTCCACTGTTTAGGCACATCACGGGCTCTCCAAACGCGACATGGTGTCCGCTAACAAATTGAATGGAAAATCGGCTCAAATTGTTAGCGGACGCCATGTTGCGTTTGGAGAGCCCCTGTGTGCCCAAACATTGGAGCTCCCCCACAAGTGACCCCATTATGGAAACTAGACCCCCCAAGGCACCTATCTAGATGCATAGGGAGCACTTAGAACCCCCAGGTGCTTCACAAATTGATTCGTAAAAATGAAAAAGTGAAAATAAAACACTTTTTCATTTTTATGAATCAATTTGTGAAGCACCTGGGGTTCCAAGTGCTCACTATGAATCTAGATAGGTGCCTTGGGGGGTCTAGTTTCCAAAATGGGGTCACTTGTGGGGGAGCTCCAATGTTTGGGCACACAGGGACTCTCTAAATGCAACATGGTATCCGCTAACAAATTGAATGGAAAATCGGCTCAAATTGTTAGCGGACACCACATTGCGTTTGGAGAGTCCCTGTGTGCCCAAACTTTGGAGCTCCCCCACAAGTGACCCCATTTTGGAAACTAGACCCCCCAAGGCACCTATCTAGATGCATAGTGAGCACTTGGAACCCCAGGTGCTTCACAAATTGATTCATAAAAATGAAAAAGTGTTTTTTTTTTCACTTTTTCATTATTACGAATCAATTTGTGAAGCACCTGGGGGTTCCAAGTGCTCACTATGCATCTAGAAAGGTGCCTTGGGGGGTCTAGTTTCCAAAATGGGGTCACTTGTGGGGGAGCTCCAAAGTTTGGGCACAGAGGGGCTCTCCAAACGCAATGTGGCGTCCACTAACAATTTGAGCCGATTTTCCATTCAATTTGTTAGCGGATACCATGTTGCATTTAGAGAGTCCCTGTGTGCCCAAACATTGGAGCTCCCCCACAAGTGACCCCATTTTGGAAACTAGACCCCCCAAGGCACCTATCTAGATGCATAGTGAGCACTTGGAACCCCTAGGTGCTTCACAAATTGATTCGTAAAAATGAAAAAGTGTTTTTTTTTCACTTTTTCATTATTACGAATCAATTTGTGAAGCATCTGGGGGTTCCAAGTGCTCACTATGCATCTAGAAAGGTGCCTTGGGGGGTCTAGTTTCCAAAATGGGGTCACTTGTGGGGGAGCTCCAAAGTTTGGGCACAGAGGGGCTCTCCAAACGCAATGTGGTGTCCGCTAACAATTTGAGCCGATTTTCCATTCAATTTGTTAGCGGATACCATGTTGCATTTAGAGAGTCCCTGTGTGCCCAAACATTGGAGCTCCCCCACAAGTGACCCTATTTTGGAAACTAGACCCCGCAAGGCACCTATCTAGATGCATAGTGAGCAGTTGGAACCCCCAGGTGCTTCACAAATTGATTCATAAAAATTAAAAAGTGTTTTTTTTTTCACTTTTTCATTGTTACGAATCAATTTGTGAAGCACCTGGGGGTTCCAAGTGCTCACTATGCATCTAGATAGGTGCCTTGGGGGGTCTAGTTTCCAAAATGGGGTCACTTGTGGGGGAGCTCCAATGTTTGGGCACACAGCAGCTCTCCAAACGCAACATGGTGTCGCTAACAATTTGAGACAATTTTGCGTTAAATTTGTTAGCGGACACCATGTTGCATTTAGAGAGCCGCTGTGTGCCCAAATATTGGAGCTTCCCCACAAGTGACCCCATTTTGGAAACTAGACCACCCAAGGCACCTATCTAGATGCATAGTGAGCATTTGGAACCCTCAGGTGCTTCACAAATTGATTCATACAAATGAAAAAGTGTTTTTTTTTTCACTTTTTCATTGTTACGAATCAATTTGTGAAGCACCTGGGGGTTCCAAGTGCTCACTATGCATCTAGATAGGTGCCTTGGGGGGTCTAGTTTCCAAAATGGGGTCACTTGTGGGGGAGCTCCAATGTTTGGGCACACAGGGACTCTCTAAATGCAACATGGTGTCCTCTAACAAATTTAACGGAAAATCGGCTCAAATTGTTAGCGACACCATGTTGCGTTTGGAGAGCCGCTGTGTGCCCAAACATTGGAGCTCCCCCACAAGTGACCCCATTTTGGAAACTAGACCCCCCAAGGCACCTATCTAGATGCATTGTGAGCACTTGGAACCCTCAGGTGCTTCACAAATTGATTCATAAAAATGAAAAAGTGTTTTTTTTTTTCACTTTTTCATTGTTACGAATCAATTTGTGAAGCACCTGGGGGTTCCAAGTGCTCACTATGCATCTAGAAAGGTGCCTTGGGGGGTCTAGTTTCCAAAATGGGGTCACTTGTGGGGAGCTCCAAAGTTTGGGCACACATGGGCTCTCCAAACACAACATGACGTCCGCTAATTATTCAAGCAAATTTTACAATCAAAAAGTCAAATGGCGCTCCTTTCCTTCCGAGCCCTGCCGTGCGCCCAAACAGTATTTTTTCCCCAAATATTGGGTATCTGCGTGCCCAGGGGAAATTGCACAACAAATTTTGGGGTCCATTTTTTCTTGTTACCCCTGTGAAAATAAAAAAAATTGGGTCTAAAGTAACATTTTTGTGAAAAAAGTTAAATGTTCATTTTTTTCTTCCACATTCAAAAAATTCCTGTGAAGCACCTGAAGGGTTAATAAAGTTCTTGAATGTGCTTTTGAGCACCATGAGGGGTGCAGTTTTTAGAATGATGTCACTTTTGGGTATTTTCTGTCATAAAGACCTCTCAAAGTGACTTCAAATGTGATGTGGTCCCTAAAAAAATGGTTTTGTAAATTTTGTTGGAAAAATGAGAAATCGCTGGTCAACTTTTAACCCTTATAGCGCCCTAACAAAAAAAAATTTTGGTTCCAAAATTGTGCTGATGTAAAGTAGACATGTGGGAAATGTTAATTATTAACTCTTTTGTGTGACATATCGCTCTGATTTCAGGGCTTAAAAATTCAAATTTTGAAAATTGCAAAATTTTCAAAATTTTTGCCAAATTTCCATTTTTTTCACAAATAAACGCAAGTGATATCGAAGAAATTTTTCCACAATCATGAAGTACAATATGTCACGAAAAAACAATCTCAGAATCAGGGGGATCCCTTGAAGCGTTCCAGAGTAATTACCTCATAAAGTGACAGTGGTCAGAATTGTAAAAATTGGCCCGGTCATTAACGTGCAAACCACCCGCGGGGCTTAAGGGGTTAAAAGAGTCTGGTGTAGGCCAGATAACTAGAACTGTGGTTTTCCTCTTCCACGGTTCAAATCTCTGTATTATCCACTTTTTTGACTTTTTTCAATAAAAAAACAATTTGAGCATCTTGCTGACTATTCAGACACAAATATATCTGTTTACAAGAGTCTGGTGTAGTCCAGATAACTAGAACTGTGGTTTTCCGTTCCCACAATTCAAATCTGGGTGTAATCCACCTTTTTGCATAAAAAAAAACATTTTGAGTGTATCACTGACTGTTCAGACACAAATATATCTGTTTAAAAGAGTCTGGTGTAGGCCAGATAACTAGAACTGTGGTTTTCCTCTTCCACTGTTCAAATCTGGGTGTAATCCACCTTTTTGCATAAAAAAAACATTTTGAATGTCTCGCTGACTGTTCAGACACAAATAAATCTGTTTAAAAGAGTCTGGTGTTGGCCAGATAACTAGAACTGTGGTTTTCCTCTTCCAGGGTTCAAATCTGGGTGTAATCCTCCTTTTTGCATAAAAAAAACATTTTGAGTGTCTTGCTGACTGTTCAGACACAAATATATCTGTTTTAATAGAGTCTGGTGTAGGCCAGATAACTAGAACTGTGGTTTTCCTCTTCCACGGTTCAAATCTGTGTGTAATCCACCTCTTTTAAAAGAGTCTGGTGTAGGCCAGATAACTAGAACTGTGGTTTTCCTCTTCCACGGTTCAAATCTATGTATTATCCACTTTTTTGCCTTTTTTCAATAAAAAAAAACAATTTGAGCATCTTGCTGACTATTCAGACACAAAGATATCTGTTTACAAGAGTCTGGTGTAGTCCAGATAACTAGAACTGTGGTTTTCCGTTCCCACAATTCAAATCTGGGTGTAATCCACCTTTTTGCATAAAAAAAACATTTTGAATGTCTCGCTGACTGTTCAGACACAAATAAATCTGTTTAAAAGAGTCTGGTGTAGGCCAGATAACTAGAACTGTGGTTTTCCTCTTCCAGGGTTCAAATCTCGGTGTAATCCACCTTTTTGAATAAAAAAAAAACATTTTGAATGTCTTGCTGACTGTTCAGACACAAATATATCTGTTTAAAAGAGTCTGGTGGAGGCCAGATAATTAGAACTGTGGTTTTCCTCTTCCACGGTTCAAATCTGTGTGTAATCCACCTCTTTTAAAAGAGTCTGGTGTAGGCCAGATAACTAGAACTGTGGTTTTCCTCTTCCACGGTTCAAATCTCTGTATTATCCACTTTTTTGACTTTTTTTCAATAAAAAAAACAATTTGAGCATCTTTCTGACTATTCAGACACAAATATATCTGTTTACAAGAGTCTGGTGTAGTCCAGATAACTAGAACTGTGGTTTTCCGTTCCCACAATTCAAATCTGGGTGTAATCCACCTTTTTGCATAAAAAAAAACATTTTGACTGTATCACTGACTGTTCAGACACAAATATATCTGTTTAAAAGAGTCTGGTGTAGGCCAGATAACTAGAACTGTGGTTTTCCTCTTCCACTGTTCAAATCTGGGTGTAATCCACCTTTTTGCATAAAAAAAACATTTTGAATGTCTCGCTGACTGTTCAGACACAAATAAATCTGTTTAAAAGAGTCTAGTGTTGGCCAGATAACTAGAACTGTGGTTTTCCTCTTCCAGGGTTCAAATCTGGGTGTAATCCTCCTTTTTGCATAAAAAAAACATTTTGAGTGTCTTGCTGACTGTTCAGACACAAATATATCTGTTTTAATAGAGTCTGGTGTAGGCCAGATAACTAGAACTGTGGTTTTCCTCTTCCACGGTTCAAATCTGTGTGTAATCCACCTCTTTTAAAAGAGTCTGGTGTAGGCCAGATAACTAGAACTGTGGTTTTCCTCTTCCACGGTTCAAATCTATGCATTATCCACTTTTTTGCCGTTTTTCAATAAAAAAAAACAATTTGAGCATCTTGCTGACTATTCAGACACAAATATATCTGTTTACAAGAGTCTGGTGTAGTCCAGATAACTAGAACTGTGGTTTTCCGTTCCCACAATTCAAATCTGGGTGTAATCCACCTTTTTGCATAAAAAAAAACATTTTGAATGTCTCGCTGACTGTTCAGACACAAATAAATCTGTTTAAAAGAGTCTGGTGTAGGCCAGATAACTAGAACTGTGGTTTTCCTCTTCCACGGTTCAAATCTCGGTGTAATCCACCTTTTTGCATAAAAAAAACATTTTGAATGTCTCGCTGACTGTTCAGACACAAATAAATCTGTTTAAAAGAGTCTGGTGTTGGCCAGATAACTAGAACTGTGGTTTTCCTCTTCCAGGGTTCAAATCTGGGTGTAATCCTCCTTTTTGCATAAAAAAAAACATTTTGAGTGTCTCGCTGACTGTTCAGACACAAATATATCTGTTTTAATAGAGTCTGGTGTAGGCCAGATAACTAGAACTGTGGTTTTCCTCTTCCACGGTTCAAATCTGTGTGTAATCCACCTCTTTTAAAAGAGTCTGGTGTAGGCCAGATAACTAGAACTGTGGTTTTCCTCTTCCACGGTTCAAATATATGTATTATCCACTTTTTTGCCTTTTTTCAATAAAAAAAAACAATTTGAGCATCTTGCTGACTATTCAGACACAAATATATCTGTTTACAAGAGTCTGGTGTAGTCCAGATAACTAGAACTGTGGTTTTCCGTTCCTACAATTCAAATCTGGGTGTAATCCACCTTTTTGCATAAAAAAAAACATTTTGAGTGTATCACTGACTGTTCAGACACAAATATATCTGTTTAAAAGAGTCTGGTGTAGGCCAGATAACTACAACTGTGGTTTTCCTCATCCACTGTTCAAATCTGGGTGTAATCCACCTTTTTGCATAAAAAAAAACATTTTGAATGTCTCGCTGACTGTTCAGACACAAATAAATCTGTTTAAAAGAGTCTGGTGTTGGCCAGATAACTAGAACTGTGGTTTTCCTCTTCCAGGGTTCAAATCTGGGTGTAATCCTCCTTTTTGCATAAAAAAAACATTTTGAGTGTCTCGCTGACTGTTCAGACACAAATATATCTGTTTTAATAGAGTCTGGTGTAGGCCAGATAACTAGAACTGTGGTTTTCCTCTTCCACGGTTCAAATCTGTGTGTAATCCACCTCTTTGCATAAAAAAAAATTTTGAGAGTCTTGCTGACTGTTCAGACACAAATATATCTGTTTAAAAGAGTCTGGTGTAGGCCAGATAACTAGAACTGTGGTTTTCCTCTTCCAGGGTACAAATTTCGGTGTAATCCACCTTTTTGAATTAAAAAAAAACATTTTGAATTTCTTGCTGATTGTTCAGACACAAATATATCTGATTAAAAGAGTCTGGTGTAGGCCAGATAACTAGTACTGTGGTTTTCCTCTTGCACGGTTCAAATCTCTGTATTATCCACTTTTTTGCCTTTTTTCAATAAAAAAAAACAATTTGAGCATCTTGCTGACTATTCAGACACAAATATATCTGTTTACAAGAGTCTGGTGTAGTCCAGATAACTAGAACTGTGGTTTTCCGTTCCCACAATTCAAATCTGGGTGTAATCCACCTTTTTGCATAAAAAAAAACATTTTGACTGTATCACTGACTGTTCAGACACAAATATATCTGTTTAAAAGAGTCTGGTGTAGGCCAGATAACTAGAACTGTGGTTTTCCTCTTCCACTGTTCAAATCTGGGTGTAATCCACCTTTTTGCATAAAAAAAACATTTTGAATGTCTCGCTGACTGTTCAGACACAAATAAATCTGTTTAAAAGAGTCTGGTGTTGGCCAGATAACTAGAACTGTGGTTTTCCTCTTCCAGGGTTCAAATCTGGGTGTAATCCTCCTTTTTGCATAAAAAAAACATTTTGAGTGTCTTGCTGACTGTTCAGACACAAATATATCTGTTTTAATAGAGTCTGGTGTAGGCCAGATAACTAGAACTGTGGTTTTCCTCTTCCACGGTTCAAATCTGTGTGTAATCCACCTCTTTTAAAAGAGTCTGGTGTAGGCCAGATAACTAGAACTGTGGTTTTCCTCTTCCACGGTTCAAATCTATGCATTATCCACTTTTTTGCCGTTTTTCAATAAAAAAAAACAATTTGAGCATCTTGCTGACTATTCAGACACAAATATATCTGTTTACAAGAGTCTGGTGTAGTCCAGATAACTAGAACTGTGGTTTTCCGTTCCCACAATTCAAATCTGGGTGTAATCCACCTTTTTGCATAAAAAAAAACATTTTGAATGTCTCGCTGACTGTTCAGACACAAATAAATCTGTTTAAAAGAGTCTGGTGTAGGCCAGATAACTAGAACTGTGGTTTTCCTCTTCCACGGTTCAAATCTCGGTGTAATCCACCTTTTTGCATAAAAAAAACATTTTGAATGTCTCGCTGACTGTTCAGACACAAATAAATCTGTTTAAAAGAGTCTGGTGTTGGCCAGATAACTAGAACTGTGGTTTTCCTCTTCCAGGGTTCAAATCTGGGTGTAATCCTCCTTTTTGCATAAAAAAAAACATTTTGAGTGTCTCGCTGACTGTTCAGACACAAATATATCTGTTTTAATAGAGTCTGGTGTAGGCCAGATAACTAGAACTGTGGTTTTCCTCTTCCACGGTTCAAATCTGTGTGTAATCCACCTCTTTTAAAAGAGTCTGGTGTAGGCCAGATAACTAGAACTGTGGTTTTCCTCTTCCACGGTTCAAATATATGTATTATCCACTTTTTTGCCTTTTTTCAATAAAAAAAAACAATTTGAGCATCTTGCTGACTATTCAGACACAAATATATCTGTTTACAAGAGTCTGGTGTAGTCCAGATAACTAGAACTGTGGTTTTCCGTTCCTACAATTCAAATCTGGGTGTAATCCACCTTTTTGCATAAAAAAAAACATTTTGAGTGTATCACTGACTGTTCAGACACAAATATATCTGTTTAAAAGAGTCTGGTGTAGGCCAGATAACTACAACTGTGGTTTTCCTCTTCCACTGTTCAAATCTGGGTGTAATCCACCTTTTTGCATAAAAAAAAACATTTTGAATGTCTCGCTGACTGTTCAGACACAAATAAATCTGTTTAAAAGAGTCTGGTGTAGGCCAGATAACTAGAACTGTGGTTTTCCTCTTCCAGGGTACAAATTTCGGTGTAATCCACCTTTTTGAATTAAAAAAAAACATTTTGAATTTCTTGCTGATTGTTCAGACACAAATATATCTGATTAAAAGAGTCTGGTGTAGGCCAGATAACTAGTACTGTGGTTTTCCTCTTGCACGGTTCAAATCTCTGTATTATCCACTTTTTTGCCTTTTTTCAATAAAAAAAAACAATTTGAGCATCTTGCTGACTATTCAGACACAAATATATCTGTTTACAAGAGTCTGGTGTAGTCCAGATAACTAGAACTGTGGTTTTCCGTTCCCACAATTCAAATCTGGGTGTAATCCACCTTTTTGCATAAAAAAAAACATTTTGAGTGTATCACTGACTGTTCAGACACAAATATATCTGTTTAAAAGAGTCTGGTGTAGGCCAGATAACTACAACTGTGGTTCTCCTCTTCCACTGTTCAAATCTGGGTGTAATCCACCTTTTTGCATAAAAAAAAACATTTTAAATGTCTCGCTGACTGTTCAGACACAAATAAATCTGTTTAAAAGAGTCTGGTGTTGGCCAGATAACTAGAACTGTGGTTTTCCTCTTCCAGGGTTCAAATCTGGGTGTAATCCTCCTTTTTGCATAAAAAAAACATTTTGAGTGTCTCGCTGACTGTTCAGACACAAATATATCTGTTTTAATAGAGTCTGGTGTAGGCCAGATAACTAGAACTGTGGTTTTCCTCTTCCACGGTTCAAATCTGTGTGTAATCCACCTCTTTGCATAAAAAAAAATTTTGAGAGTCTTGCTGACTGTTCAGACACAAATATATCTGTTTAAAAGAGTCTCGTGTAGGCCAGATAACTAGAACTGTGGTTTTCCTCTTCCAGGGTACAAATTTCGGTGTAATCCACCTTTTTGAATTAAAAAAAAACATTTTGAATTTCTTGCTGATTGTTCAGACACAAATATATCTGATTAAAAGAGTCTGGTGTAGGCCAGATAACTAGTACTGTGGTTTTCCTCTTGCACGGTTCAAATCTCTGTATTATCCACTTTTTTGCCTTTTTTCAATAAAAAAAAACAATTTGAGCATCTCGCTGACTATTCAGACACAAATATATCTGTTTACAAGAGTCTGGTGTAGTCCAGATAACTAGAACTGTGGTTTTCCGTTTCCACAATTCAAATCTGAGTGTAATCCACCTTTTTGCAGAAAAAAAAAACATTTTGAGTGTATCACTGACTGTTCAGACACAAATATATCTGTTTAAAAGAGTCTGGTGTAGGCCAGATAACTAGAACTGTGGTTTTCCTCTTCCACGGTTCAAATCTCTGTATTATCCACTTTTTTGCCTTTCTTCAATAAAAAAAACAATTTCAGCATCTCGCTGACTATTCAGACACAAATATATCTGTTTACAAGAGTCTGGTGTAGTCCACATAACTAGAACTGTGGTTTTCCGTTTCCACAATTCAAATCTTGGTGTAATCCACCTTTTTGCATAAAAAAAAACATCTTGAGTGTCTCACTGACTGTTCAGACACAAATATATCTGTTTAAAAGAGTCTGGTGTAGGCCAGATAACTAGAACTGTGATTTTCCTCTTCTACGGTTCAAATCTGGATGTAATCCACCTTTTTGAATAAAAAAAAAAACATTTTGAATGTCTCGCTGACTGTTCAGACACAAATATATCTATTTAAAAGAGTCTGGTGTAGGCCAGTTAATTAGAACTATGGTTTTCCTCTTCCATGGTTAAAATCTCTGTAATATCCACTTTTTTGCCTTTTTTCAATAAAAAAAAACATTTTGAGTATCTCTTTGACTGTTCAGACACAAATATATCTGTTTAAAAGAGTCTGGTGTAGGCCAGACAAATAAAACTGTGGTTTTCCTCTTCCATGGTTCAAATCTCTGTATTATCCACTTTTTTGCCTTTTTTCAATAGAAAAAAAAATATTGAGTGTCACGCTGACTGTTCAGTAGAGATGAGCGTTGTTCTACTCGAACTGTTCGCCAATCTCAAATTCAAGCTGTTTTGGGCGGTGTTCGAGCCGTTCGGCAAACACGAACAATTTGAGAAAAATTCGGCTGTTCGAGGTTATGTTAGATAACTGTTCGTGCACCAAAATCATAACTGGATTTTTTCTCAGTAATGATGAAAATTAATGTTAATACGCAGTTTGAGTGTACAGCGGGGTGGGGGGAGGGGCAGGGGATGGATCTCTGCAGGAACAATGAAGATCTCCATTTTTTTTTTCTCTTTCCCGCATTTACAGTGGGGAGGTGCAATCTGTCAGCCTATCAGCAGCGCACACACGGAGCGAAGTGCTTTTTTTCACACAAGCAAGGGCATGTGTCATTGGCAGTGTATGTCACATGTCCTTGCCCTATAAGACCAAGCCATTTTCCCCGTCGCCACCATTTTCTCACTGCTGCAGCTGCGTGTTAGACGGCACCGCTGTTGCTGTGTGCGCTATACCTTGTTAATTTCAAGCCAATTTTCGCACAAATCTACAGATAGCTTGGGAGTAGGGAATAGTTGTGATTGCAGTCCTTTTAAGGACTAGGTTACAGCATTTCCTACGACTTTTATCAGGCAGGTCTGTGCTCTTAAATAGATAGATTGTGGGAGTAAAGACTAATTGTAATTGGAGTCCTTTTTAGGACTAGGTTACATCAGTTCCTATCAGTTTTTGCCAGGCAGGTCTGTGCCAGTGCTGTGCAAGTTTTTTTCACAGCATTTGGCTGAATCTAGCAAAGCTAATCCTTTTTGGCCTATTGCAGAGTGTGTTAGTCAGTGGAGTAGCCTATCTGTGTTGCAAGATATACCACCTGTGTATAGAATACCAATTTTTTTACTGCACCTAGTGAAGTAAAATCTTTTGGGCATAGCATCATTCTATTAGTCCATCTATACTGACCTCCATCAGGTTGCAAATTGAATATAATTTTTTTCTGCATCTAGATCTGAAAAAATATTGGGCTTCTAGCTGTGTGTGGGACTTGTTGTATTACTCCATCTATACTGACCTCCATCAGGTTGCAAACTGAATATATTTTTTTCTGCATCTACCTCTGAAAAATATTGGGCTTCTAGCTGTGTGTGGAACTTGTTCTATTCATCCATCTATACAGACCTCCATCAGGTTGCAAACTGAATATATTTTTTTCTGCATCTACGTCTGAAAAAATATTGGGCTTCTAGCTGTGTGTGGGACTTGTTGTATTAGTCCATCTATACTGACCTCCATCAGGTTGCAAACTGAATATATTTTTTTCTGCATCTACCTCTGAAAAAATATTGGGCTTCTAGCTGTGTGTGGGACTTGTTCGATTAATCCATCTATACAGACCTCCATCAGGTTGCAAACTGAATATATTTTTTTCTGCATCTACCTCTGAAAAAATATTGGGCTTCTAGCTGTGTGTGGGACTTGTTGTATTAGTCCATCTATACTGACCTCCATCAGGTTGCAAACTGAATATATTTTTTTCTGCATCTACCTCTGAAAAAATATTGGGCTTCTAGCTGTGTGTGGGACTTGTTCTATTAATCCATCTATACAGAACTCCATCAGGTTGCAAACTGAATATATTTTTTTCTGCATCTACCTCTGAAAAAATATGTGGCTTTCTAGCAGTGTGTGGGACTTTCTCTATTAGTCCATCTATACTGACCTCCATCAGGTTGCAAACTGAATATAATTTTTTTCTGCATCTAGCTCTGAAAAAATATTTGGCCTTCTAGCAGTGTGTGGGACTTTCTCTATTAGTCCATCTATACTGACCTCCATCAGGTTGCAAATTAAAAATAATTTTTATCTGCATCTACAGTACCTCTGAAAAAATATTTGGGCTTCTAGCTGTGTGTGGGACTTGTTCTATTAGTCCATCTATACTGACCTCCATCAGGTTGCAAATTGAATATAATTTTTATCTGCATCTAGCTCTGAAAAAATATTTGGCCTTCTAGCAGTGTGTGGGGCTTTCTCTATTAGTCCATCTATACTGACCTCCATCAGGTTGCAAATTAAAAATAATTTTTATCTGCATCTACCTCTGAAAAAATATTTGGGCTTCTAGCTGTGTGTGGGACTTGTTCTATTACTCCATCTATACTGACCTCCATCAGGTTGCAAATTGAATATATTTTTTTCTGCATCTACCTCTGAAAAAATATTGGGCTTCTAGCTGTATGTGGGACTTGTTGTATTAGTCCATCTGTACTGACCTCCATCAGGTTGCAAATTAAAAATAATTTTTATCTGCATCTACAGTACCTCTGAAAAAATATTTGGGCTTCTAGCTGTGTGTGGGACTTGTTCCATTAGTCCATCTATACTGACCTCCATCAGGTTGCAAATTGAATATAATTTTTATCTGCATCTAGCTCTGACAAAATATTTGGCCTTCTAGCAGTGTGTGGGACTTTCTCTATTAGTCCATCTATACTGACCTCCATCAGGTTGCAAATTGAATATAATTTTTACCTGCATCTAGCTCTGAAAAAATATTTGGCCTTCTAGCAGTGTGTGGGACTTTCTCTATTAGTCCATCTATACTGACCTCCATCAGGTTGCAAATTAAAAATAATTTTTATCTGCATCTACAGTACCTCTGAAAAAATATTTGGGCTTCTAGCTGTGTGTGGGACTTGTTCTATTAGTCCATCTATACTGACCTCCATCAGGTTGCAAATTAAAAATAATTTTTATCTGCATCTAGCTCTGAAAAAATATTTGGCCTTCTAGCAGTGTGTGGGACTTTCTCTATTAGTCCATCTATACTGACCTCCATCAGGTTGCAAATTAAAAATAATTTTTATCTGCATCTACCTCTGAAAAAATATTTGGGCTTCTAGCTGTGTGTGGGACTTGTTCTATTAATCCATCTATACAGACCTCCATCAGGTTGCAAACTGAATATAATTTTTTTCTGCATCTAGCTCTGAAAAAATATTTGGCCTTCTAGCAGTGTGTGGGACTTGTTCTATTAGTCCACCTATACTGACCTCCATCAGGTTGCAAATTCAAAATAATTTTTGTCTGCATCTAGCTCTGAAAAAATATTTGGCCTTCTAGCAGTGTGTGGGACTTTCTCTATTAGTCCATCTATACTGACCTCTATCAGGTTGCAAACTGAATATATTTTTTTTCTGCATCTACCTCTGAAAAAATATTGGGCTTGTAGCTGTGTGTGGGACTTGTTCTATTAATCCATTTATACAGACCTCCATCAGGTTGCAAACTGAATAAAAAAATTTTCTGCATCTACCTCTGAAAAAATATTTGGGCTTCTAGCTGTGTGTGGGACTTGTGCTATTAGTCCATCTATACTGACCTCCATCAGGTTGCAAATTCAATATAATTTTTTTTGCATCTAACCCAGCCAATAGTTTTGGCCTAATACCACAGTTTGGCCACTCAGCTCTGCTGGGTTCCCATCCATTGTTTTTTTGTGCAAACAACTCCAGAGTTGTGAATTAGTTAACCACCAAAATGAGTGGAAAAAGGCCTGCTGCTGGTGGAAAGGGGAATAGGCGTGTTGGAAAGGGGAAAAAAGGTTGTGTCCGTGGGGTAAGTGTTAAAGCAACAGTAACATCTGCAGAAGAAAGACCATCTTCCAGCCAAACTAAAATGTCTACTTCTTTTAGCGGACAATGTGATAAGATCCCTTTCTTACGGCCACGCCAATCGCTACAAATTCCAGATGAGGCACAAAAACAGCAGGTGCTTCAATGGATATCAAGTGCTCCTTTAAGTGGGCTCTCCTCCACATCAACTTCAACATCACAAATACTCCAGTCCTCAAAGGTGTCACCCCAATCGCACTTGCTTCCTCACAGCTCCCAAATCTCCAGCTGCCCGTCTGAGTATGAGGTAGAACAGATGGTTGAGTCTGCAGAGCTGTTTACTCATACTATAGCCTGGGAATCAGAGGTCGACTCCAGCGCTTCTGTGAATCCAGACGAGGAAATGATCTGCACTGATGCCCAGAATCTTTATGAGTCGGATCCAGGACCAGACGCAGAAGGTTCTGACCATAATGTAGACCCTCATTCCCAAACTGTAACTCCTGTTGGTGGAGACAATGAGGAAGACGATGATAAGACTCAAATACCTGATTGGAGCGACAACTTTAGTTTTTTGTCAGGGCAGGAACAGGTTGGCTCTGAGGACGACGGGTGTGATAACGCACAGGGTGATGATGATGAGGTTGGAGATCCCACTTACTGTCAACCCACAGTCAGCCAAGAAATGAGGTCAGCAGAGGAGGTGGAGGAAGATGCTAGTGACGACGAGGTCAGGTTGCACCTTCCTGGACAGAGACGTAGTACTGGAAGCACGTCAACAACTGCATCCTCAAACACAACTCTGCCTCTCACCACAAGTCGTGGTGGCTCTTCAGGTCGCATGGGTGCTAAGCCTTGCATAGCCTGGGCATTTTTTCAGATCGATAAAGATGACCCAACTCGTGTTATCTGTAACATTTGTCAGCAAAAGCTAAGTAGAGGCCAAAAAATACATAGTTTGAGTACTTCATGCATGAACCGGCACATGGACATGAAGCATAAGTTGCAGTGGGAAGCTCAGTGTGCTACAATGCGGCCTAGCCGGCCGGGCCAACCACCGTCTGTCATATCTTGTGCATCCGCGGCCTCTTCATCCTCTGTGACTGGGGGGACAGCAGTCACACCTGTTTTGGGGCGCAGACCTGCCACCTCTTTACCCGCAACAGCCAGCGTGATTGGCAGGTCATCATTTTCTTTGGAGGTGGTAACACCAGCTGGTGTTGAGCGCTGTCCGACATCGATAGCACCACCTTTGGATCAAGGCAACCTAACATGTCTGCCTGCTTCTACCTCACAGACTGGCAGTTTGCCGGGGAAACCCTTATCAACCCCGTCTAAGCACAATAGCCAGCCCTCGGTCCCTCAGATGTGGACAAGTAAAAGACCATTTCCTCCTAGCCATGAGAAAGCTAAGAGGTTGAATTTCACCATCTGCAAGCTCTTGGCTACAGAAATGCTGCCTTTCCGCCTGGTGGACACAGAGGATTTTCGAGACCTTATGTCCGTCGCAGTGCCCCAGTACCAGATGCCCAGTCGGCACTACTTCTCAAAGAAAGGTGTGCCTGCGCTCCACCAGCATGTCGCACACAACATCACCGCTTCTTTGAGAAACTCTGTGTGTGACAGGGTGCATTTCACCACAGACACTTGGACGAGTAGGCATGGACAGGGGCGTTACATGTCGCTGACTGGGCACTGGGTAACTATGGTGACAGCAGGACAAGGGGCTGCTGTCCAAGTCTTGCCGTCCCCACGAGTTGTGCGTCAATCCTCTTTATGTCAAAGTTCCTCCACTGCTTCTGCCTCCTCAACCTCCTCTCGGTCTTCCACCTGCACCCAAAGCCTGTCTGGTCATGCCACAAGCTTTCTAACTGCGCAGAAGGGATCCTGCACACCTCCTTACTATGCTGGCAGTAGGGCTCAACGTCATCAGGCGGTTTTTACATTGAAATGTCTGGGAAATGTGAGTCACACAGCTGAGGAGTTGTGGTCAGCTCTGGAGAACCAATTTCATGAATGGTTGTCTCCACTAGACCTGAAACCAGGGAAGGCCGTGTGCGACAATGCTGCAAACCTGGGTGCGGCCCTTCGCCGGGGCAATGTCACAAACGTGCCTTGTATGGCTCACGTGTTGAACCTGGTTGTCCAGCAATTTTTAGCCCACTATCCCTGACTAGATGGCCTTCTGCAGAGGGCACGATCGCTGTGTGCTCACTTCCGCCGTTCGCATCCTGCAGCTCAGCGACATACATCTCTACAGAAGTCGTTGGGCCTGCCACTTCACCGGCTAAAATGCGATGTGCCTACCCGGTGGAATTCAACTCTGCACATGTTGCAGCGACTGTGGCTGCACCAACAAGCCCTGGTGCAATACGTTCTGACGTATAGCCTGGGCCAACGAGATCCAGAGATGGGGCAAATCACGCTGGAGGAGTGGTCTCAAATCAGGGACCTATGCACCCTTCTGCACAGTTTTGAAATGGCGACGAAGATGTTTAGTGCTGACGATGCCATTATCAGCATGACTATTCCGGTGATTTACATGCTGAAGCACATGTTAAACAGAATTCGGAGTCAGGTGGTGGCACAAGAGGAGGTGGAGGAAGTAGAGGAGGAGGAGTTGTATGCGGAAGGGCTAACATCTGCAAGGTCCAGACGGTCGGCAGCACCAAGGCGGCAGGCATGTGAGGGTGGGGGAGATGGTTTTACCAGGGCGCATGGTAGCAGCCAAACTAGTGAGGAAGGTGCAGGAGCCTAGGAAGAAGTGGAGGACGAACTGATGGAAGACTCATCAGATGAGGGAGACCTTGATCACATTTCTGTTGTGCGAGGTTGGGGGGAGAGGACAGAGGAAGGAAGCATGATTGTTACCTCGCCACCAACACAACAGGGACTTGGTGCTCCTGGATGCGCAACACACATGAGTGCCTTCTTGCTGCACTACCTGCAACATGACCCTCGAATTGTGAGAATTAGAAATAATCCTGACTACTGGGTTGCCACACTGTTAGATCCCCGGTACAAAAGTAAATTTGCAGAAATTATTCCTGCCATAGAAAGGGATGCACGCATGCAGGAGTATCAGCAGAGACTGTTGCAGAATCTTACATGTGCTTTTCCACAAAATACCAGTGGTGCACGTAGTGAATCTCACAGTTCCAACTTGCCAACCGTGGGACCGTCAAGTGTTCAGCACTCAAACCGTAACAGAATCACAGTATCTGCTGGTAACATCAATTTTGCGGAATCATTTCACCACTTTTTTAGCCCATCCTTTGCAAGGCCACAGGAGACAAGAAGTCTGACACATAGTCAACGCCTAGAGACGATGGTACAGGAGTATCTCCAAGTAAACATTGAAGCCATGACTGTGTCACTGGACCCTTGCTCTTTTTGGGCTTCCAATCTGGATAAATGGCCGGAGCTAGCCACTTACGCCTTGGAGATCTTGTCATGCCCCGCAGCCAGCGTTCTGTCTGAACGTGTGTTCAGCGCTGCTGGTGGTGTGCTGACAGATAAGCGCACGCGGCTCTCCACTGATAATGTAGACAGACTCACGTTCATAAAGATGAACAAATCATGGATTCGAAACGACTTTTCTACCCCTGTGTCATCCTGGGGAGAGCAAAAGCTTGATGATTGGTTAAAATCACCCTACCAACCGTTCTAAGCTTTCAAATTACTAATCATGTTTATCTGTATCTTGGCTGGAAAATAATTTGGGCTTTGTAGCAGTGTGCAGCACTGATTCTATTAGGCCATCTATAATAAGCTCCACCAGATTTAAAATTACTAATCATGTTTATCTGTATCTTGACTGGAAAATAATTTGGGCTTTGTAGCAGTGTGCAGCACTGATCCTATTAGGCCATCTATACTAAAGCTTCCCCAGATTTAAAATTAATAATAACTTTTAGCTGCATCTAGCCCGGAAAATAATTTTGGGGCTCCGAGATGCGCAAGACACATAAGTGCCTTCTTGCTGCACTACCTGCAGCATGACCGTCATATTGTCAGAATTCGAAGTAATCATGACTACTGGGTTGCCACACTCTTAGATCCCCCAAACTTTTCGATCAACCTTTTCATTTTAATAAAGACCAAAAAAATGGTCATTTTTGAAATTATAAGCTTTAGCAGGTTGTTAGAAACTGAAATCAAACAGTTTTCAACTCAAAACTTTATTCTAGGTGATGTTACATTTTCACATAGGACCCCTTGTTCGAAAGGAGCTTCTGAACTCTCTCGTCCATTGAATTTGTTAGGTTTTGGATGGTTTCTGCTTCAATTGTTTTGCATGAGGACAGAATACCCTCCCAGAGCTGTTGCTTAGATGTGAACTGCCTCCCGCCATCATAGACACTCCTTTTAATGATGCTCCAAAGGTTCTGAATGGGGTAGAGGTCAGGGGAGCATGGGGGTCACACCATAAGTTTGTCCCCTTTTATGCCCATATCAGCCAGAGATGCAGATGTTTTATGTGCAGCATGAGATGGTGCATTATCATGCAAAAAAATAATCTTGCTGTGAAATACACGGTTCTTCTTCTTGAACCATGGCAGGAAGTGCTGTTTGAGAAAATCCACATACATTATGGAGTTCATCTTTAGCGCCTTCAGGGATCCTAAAGGGGCCGACAATCTCTCTCCCCATGATTCCAGCCCAAAACATTACTCCACCTCCTCCTTGTTGGCGCTGTAGCCGTGTTTGCGTGGGGTGTCCATCAACCAGCCATCCTCCACTCCATCCATCTGGACCATCGAGCGCTGCACGGCACTCATCCGTGAACAAAACAGTTTTGAAATCAGTCTTCATGTAATGTTTGGCCCACTGGAGCCGTTTCTGCTTGTGTGAAGTGGATAGAGGAGGTCGACAGGATGGCGTATGCACAGCTGCAAACCTCTGAAGGACCCTGCATCTTGTTGTTCGGGGGACGTTGGAGGCACCAGCAGCTTCAAAAACTTGTCTGCTGCTATGACAAGGCTTTTTTGCCACTGCTCTTTCAACCTGACGTAATTGCCTGTAGGAAAGAGTCCTCAATTTGCCCTTATCAGCACGCACACGTGTGTACTGTGAATCAGCTACATACTTCTTGATTGCCAAGACACTTCATCCTGATCATCGCACAATGTTGATTGTAGTCATGCCTTGACCTAAACACTCCACAATTTGTTGCTTCTCAGCAGCCGACACATCCTTTTTCTTTCCCATTTTGGCAGAAAATGTAGGCTGCTTAATAATGTGAGACAGCCTTCTTAAGTAGTCTTGCCTTTCATTGGACACACCTGCCAAACTAATTAGCACAGGTGTCTGCAATTGCTTACAGTGATATAAAGAGCCCTGACACACATCACCATCAATGAGTTTAACTGACAAACAAACAAATTCTTCCTTTATCACTCCTAAACACTTTTTGCATAATAATTTGGAACGCAGTGTACATGTGCTTTTCCACAAAACACCAGTGGTTCACGTAGTGAATCTTACAGTTCTAACTTGCCAACCGTGGTCTGTATGGAGTTGTTCAATAAAGGGCCCAAAATTAAGATAACATAGATGGGAGAGGTCTCTATGAATAGGAATTCCTAAGTATTTGATACCCTGTGAGGGCCAGGCAAAGGGAAAGTTGGACTGGATGGAATCCTATATGGATTTGGGGAGGGAGACATCGAGGGCCTCAGACTTCGCTGCATTGATTTTAAAATTTGACCATGTAACAAAGTGATCTATTTCAGCCATAACAGCATGGATGGATATATGTGATTGAGTGATATATACTAGGACATCATCAGCAAATAGAGAGCACTTGTACTCGGTGCCTCCCACCTCAATCCACCTAATATTGGGGTTATGGCGAATTGATGAGAGCAGGTGCTCCGTCACTAGGATGTATAAGAGAGGGGACAGAGGACATCCCTGCCTTGTCCCATTGGTGATTGTGAAAGGTGATGAAAATGTTCTGATGTACCCCCTGGGACTTGGGACACCCGGAGCCGGACCCTTTTTGGTGGATGCTGGTGGTTGTAGTCTTCGTGGCGGCGACCCGGTTCCATGGCTCAGGGTGGTCAAACCAGTGGCGGAACTATTTATGTGGTTTTGATGTTTAAATGTCCGACTACGCCACCCGTGGATTGCGGTCAGAGTGAACCGCCGCTGCAGGGCAGACCGCTGAGGCTGGTGTTGTGGGTGCAGCAGAGCGTAGCATAACTCCCCACGGGAGGAGTATAGCCTCAGGGCAGTGTATGCGGAGGATGGGGGTGATGGTGCAGGGCAGCAGCAGTAACGACACGGAGTCATTGATGCAGTCCAGGGCCTTTACTCACAGTTCTTATTATCCAGACCACGTCTGCAGGTAACGGCTGCCCACGTCGTACTGTGCTCACCAGGTGAGGGGCTCAGACAACTCCCAGATAACTTTGGAGCGCTTCACAGGACCCCCTTTGTGTGTCCTTTGTCTGGCCTTTCTTACCAACCCTTCTGTCCGGCTGCCTCGGGCCTCCTCTTGGTAAACTTGGCGCCAGTTTCCCTGACCCTATGTGGTGCCTTCCTAGCGGGTGTAGCGAGGGGCTGCACCACATAAAATGTCACAGCCTCCGGTTTCTAGCTGAGGGTCGTTTCCTGCCTCCACTAGTTTCGGGGACCGGTCTCCCCCTTTGGCCTGACCCCACCACGCAGGTGGATTCGGGCGTGCGGTGGCGACTCGCCCGTCCGCACCCCTGGGATCCCTTCATTCCTCGTTCCTGGAGCCTTCTCCGCTCCTCTTCCTTCCTTCTCCCTCTTCCAGGCCTGGGCCTCTGTTACTAGGCCCGCCTCCGGAGCAGAGCTCATGCAGAGCCCCTGCTCCCTGCCACTTCTGCTCAGACTTCTCTGCACTGAACTAAGATGGTGCCCACCTTTTATACTCCCTTCTCAATGCACCCAGGAACTGCTTCCTCCCTGCTCCTGCACTACAGGGTTCCCCTTCCTCAGTGTTCCCTCCCCCCACTCCAGCCAGGGACAGGGACTGTCGTGCCCATCTCAGAGGCATATTGGTCGCCCTGCCCCACGGCAATGTGGTGTAATGCATGCAGGTGTCGGGTCCTGATCCACACTCCATCCTTACCTGAGAGTGAGATATCACACCTCTGGGTGAGGTGCAATACCTCTGTAGCAACCGAGCCCTCAGGGTGCTACAGTTCCATTTATCTTCAGCCTAGGTGACGTATTGTGATACAGGGCCGTGATTTTGGCTATAAAAGGGTCCCCTAGACCCCTACCCCAAGCTTTTTAAGAGAATCATATATGGCGTGCCAGGAGACTCTATGGAATGCTTTCTCAGCATCCAACGAGAGTATCTAATTACAAATTTTTAACTGCATCTAGCCCAGGAAATACTTTGTGCCTAGTAGCAGTGTCTGCTAGTCAGCGGATTATCCCGGCTGTTAAGCAAGCTACACCACCTGTAGTTTAGACACTTAATTTTTTCAAAGGAAATGCTTCGGGACCATGGGATACTCAGTGAAGAGCATCAGGAGGCACCCCAAGGCATAGGGGCTGGGACTGGCAGCAGGATGCCTTGCGGTGGACAGCCGAGCTCGATCCTTATAAAAGCTTTTTAACTGCTGCAGCTTTAGTGGACGCTACTGGAGCTGGAATTACACGGCTGCTGGCATGAGACTTGCCCTCCAATAGATCCTTGTAAATGGATTTAAAGTGTATTCATTCAAATTAGAGAGACAATTTAAATTAAAAAGCTTAGAGCTGCCTCCACCACAGGGGGTCTCGCTCGACCCACCAGCGGACAGGCACCAGTATTGGGAGAGGGGGGCTGGCCATCAGGGTTCACCGCGGCTCTGGCACAAACCCGGCGACACGAGGTGGCACGGGCAGGAGCGGACTGGCCGTGTCGGCTTCTCACTTTTTGGATTTTAGAAGGGCATGACATGCCTATATCTGTGTCTCCCCCTCCTTTTACTCCTCCACCTCTTTTATTTTCGCATGACTATATGTACTTGTCACTTTTCCATGTGTTAGTTATGTCTTCTGAGCAGTTTGTCAGCTTTTGGACACCTTTGAAGGTGTTTTCTATGTGTTTCTATGTGTTTTTGTTTGCCTGCCATTGGTTTTAACGGTGTTCGAAGGTGTTCGACGAACAGTTCGACGAACAGTTCGGCGAACACACGGGTGTTCGACGAACCGAACTCGAACACTACGGGGGTGGCTCAACACTAGTGTAGACCAGATTACTAGAACTGTGATTTTCCTCTTCCACGGTTCAAATCTGGGTGTAATCCACCTTTTTTCATTAAAAAAAAAAAACATTTTGAATGTCTCGCTGACTGTTCAGACTCAAATATGTCTGTTTAAAAGAGTCTGGTGTAGGCCAGATAACTTGAACTGTCGTTTTCCTCTTCCACGGTGCAAATAAGGGTTTATTCCACATTTTTGCATAAAAAAAACATTTTGAGTATCTCACTGACTGTTCAGACACAAATATATCTGTTTAAAAGAGTATAGTGTTGGCCAGGTAACAAGAACTGTGGTTTTCCTCTTCCACGTTTCAAATCTCTGTGTTATCCACTTTTTTGCCTTTGTTAATAAAAAAAAACATTTTCAGTGTCTCGCTGACTGTTCAGACTCAAATATGTCTGTTTAAAAGAGTCTGGTGTAGGCCAGATAACTTGAACTGTGGTTTTCCCCTTCCATGGTTCAAATAACGGTTTAATCCACATTTTTGCATAAAAAAAACATTTTGAGTGTCTCGCTAACTGTTCAGACACAAATATATCTGTTTAAAAGAGTCTGGTGTTGGGCAGGTAACTAGAACTGTGGTTTTCCTCTTCCACGGTTCAAATCTCTGTGTTATCCAATTTTTTGCCTTTGTCAATAAAAAAAAACATTTTCAGTGTCTCGCTGACTGTTCAGACACAAATATATCTGTTAAAAGAGTCTGGTGAAGGTCAGTTAACTAGAACTGTGGTTTTCCTCTTCCACTGTACAAATATGTGTGTAATCCACCTTTTTGCATAAAAAAAAACATTTTGAGTGTCTCGCTGACTGTTCAGACACAAATATATCTGTTTAAAAGAGTCTGGTGTAGTCCAGTTAACTAGAGCTGTGGATTTCCTCTTCCACGGTTCAAATCTCTGATATCCACTTTTTTGCCTTTTTTCAATAAAAAAAAAAACATTTTGAGTGCCTCGCTGACTGTTCAGACACAAATATATCTGTTTAAAAGAGTCTGGTGTAGGCCAGATAACTAGAGCTGTGGTTTTCCTCTTCCATGGTTCAAATCTGGGTGTAATTCACCTTTTTTCTTAAAAAAAAAAATTTTCAGTGTCTCGCTGCCTGTTTAGATACAAATATATCTGTTAAAAAGAGTCTGGTGTAGGCCAGGTAACTAGAACTGTGGTTTTCCTTTTCCACGGTTCAAATCTCTGTATTATCCACTTTTTTGCCTTTGTCAAAAAAAAAAAAAACATTTGGGTGTTTCACTGACTGTTCAGACACAAATGTATCTGTTTAAAAGAGTCTGGTGTAGGCCAGATAACTAGAACTGTGGTTTTCTTCTTCCACGGTTCAAATCTGGGTGTAATCCACATTTTTGCTTAAAAAAAAACATTTTGAGTGTCTCGCTGACTGTTCAGACACAAATGTATCTGTTTAAAAGAGTCTGGTGAAGGCCAGTTAACTAGAACTGTGGTTTTCCTCTTCCACAGTTAAAATCTCTGATATCTACTTTTTTGCCTTTTTTCAATGAGAAAAAACATTTTGAGTGTCCCACTGACTGTTCAGACACAAATATATCTGTTTAAAAGAGTCTGGTGTAGGCCAGATAGCTACAACTGTGGTGTTCCTCTTCCACGTTCAAAACTCTAAATTATAAACTTTTTTGCCTTTTTTCAATAAAAAAAAACATTTTGAGTGTCTCGCTGACTGTTCAGACACAAATATATTTGATTAAAAGAGTCTGGTGTAGGCCAGATAACTAGAACTGTGGTTTTCCTCTTCCATGGTTCAAATAAGGGTTTAATCCACATTTTTGCATAAAAAAACATTATGAGTATCTCACTGACTGTTCAGACACAAATATATCTGTTTAAAAGAGTCTGGTGTTGGCCAGGTACTAGAATTGTGGTTTTCCTCTTCCACGGTTCAAATCTCTGTGTTATCCACTTTTTTGCCTTTGTCAATAAAAAAAAACATTTTCATTGTCTCGCTGACTGTTCAGAAACAAATATATCTCTTTAAAAGAGTCTAGTGAAGGCCAGTTAACTAGAACTGTGGATTTCCTCTTCCACGGTTCAAATCTCTGATATCCACTTTTTTGCCTTTTTTCAATAAGAAAAAACATTTTGAGTGTCTCGCTGACTGTTCAGACACAAATATATCTGTTTAAAAGAGTCTGGTGTAGGCCAGATAAATAGAACTGTGGGTTTCCTCTTCCACGGTAAAAATCTCTGTAATATCCACTTTTTTGTCTTTTTTCAATAGAAAAAAAAACATTGAGTGTCACGCTGACTGTTCAGACACAAATATATCTGTTTAAAAGAGTCTGGTGTAGGCCAGAAAACTAGAACTGTGATTTTCCTCTTCCAAGGTTCAAATCTGGGTGCAGTCCACCTTTTTGCATAAAAAAAAAACATTTTGAGTGTCTCGCTGACTGTTTAGATACAAATATATCTGTTTACAAAAGTCTGGTGTAGGCCAGGTAACAAGAACTGTGGTTTTCCTCTTCCACGGTTGAAATCTCTGTATTATCCACATTTTTGCATTTGTCAATAAAAAAAAACATTTTGAGAGTCTCGCTGACTGTTCAGACACAAATATATCTGTTTAAAAGAGTCTGGTGTAGTCCAGATAACTAGAACTGTGGTTTTCCTCTTCCACCGTTCAAATCTGGGTGTAATCCACCTTTTTGCTTAAAAAAAACATTCTGAGTGTCTCGCTGACTGTTCAGAAACAAATATAGCTGTTTAGAAGAGTCTGGTGTAGGCCAGATAACTAGAACTGTGGTTTTCCTCTTCCACAGTTCAAATGTGGGTGTAATCCAACTTTTTGCATACAAAAAAAACATTTTGAGGGTCTCGCTGACTGTTCAGACACAAATATATCTGTTCAAAAGAGTCTGGTGTAGGCCACATAACTACAACTGTGGTTTTCCTCTTCCACGGTTCAAATCTCTATATTATCCACGTTTTTGCCTTTTTTAAATAAAAAAAAACATTTTGAGTGTCTCGCTGACTGTTCAGACACAAATATATCTGTTTAAAAGAGTCTGGTGAAGGTCAGATAACTAGAAAGGTCGTTTTCCTCTTCCACGGTTCAAATAATGGTTTAATCCACATTTTTGCATAAAAAAAACATTTTGAGTGTCTTGCTAACTGTTCAGACACAAATATATCTGTTTAAAAGAGTCTGGTGTTCGCCAGGTAACTAGAACTGTGGTTTTCCTCTTCCACGGTTCAAATCTCTGTGTTATCCACTTTTTTGCCTTTGTCAATAAAAAAAAACGTTTTCAGTGTCTCGCTGACTGTTCAGACACAATTATATCTGTTTAAAAGAGTCTAGTGAAGGCCAGTTAACTAGAACTGCGGTTTTCCTTTTCCACTGTACAAATATGGGTGTAATCCACCTTTTTGCATAAAAAAAAAACATTTTGAGTGTCTCGCTGACTGTTCAGACACAAATATATCTGTTTAAAAGAGTCTGGTGTAGGCCAGTTAACTAGAGCTTTGGTTTTCCTCTTCCATGGTTCAAATCTCTGATATCCACTTTTTTGCCTTTTTTCAATAAGAAAAAACATTTTGAGTGCCTCGCTGACTGTTCAGACACAAATATATCTGTTTAAAAGAGTCTGGTGTAGGCCAGATAACTAGAGCTGTGGTTTAACTCTTCCACTGTTCAAATCTGGGTGTAATCCACCTTTTTTCTTAAAAAAAAAATTTTCAGTGTCTCGCTGCCTGTTTAGATACAAATATATCTGTTAAAAAGAGTCTGGTGTAGGCCAGGTAACTAGAACTGTGGTTTTCCTCTTCCACTGTTCAAATCTCTGTATTATCCACTTTTTTGCCTTTGTCAAAAAAAAAATAAAAATTTGGGTGTTTCGCTGACTGTTCAGACACAAATGTATCTGTTTAAAAGAGTCTGGTGTAGGCCAGATAACTAGAACTGTGGTTTTCTTCTTCCACGGTTCAAATCTGGGTGTAATCCACGTTTTTGCTTAAAAAAAAACATTTTGAGTGTCTCGCTGACTGTTCAGACACAAATGTATCTGTTTAAAAGAGTCTGGTGTAGGCCAGTTAACTAGAACTGTGGTTTTCCTCTTCCACAGTTAAAATCTCTGATATCTACTTTTTTGCCTTTTTTCAATGAGAAAAAACATTTTGAGTGTCTCACTGACTGTTCAGACACAAATATATCTGTTTAAAAGAGTCTGGTGTAGGCCAGATAGCTACAACTGTGGTGTTCCTCTTCCACGTTCAAAACTCTAAATTATAAACTTTTTTGCCTTTTTTCAATAAAAAAAAACATTTTGAGTGTCTCGCTGACTGTTCAGACACAAATATATTTGATTAAAAGAGTCTGGTGTAGGCCAGATAACTAGAACTGTGGTTTTCCTCTTCCACGGTTCAAATAAGGGTTTAATCCACATTTTTGCATAAAAAAAACATTTTGAGTATCTCACTGACTGTTCAGACACAAATATATCTGTTTAAAAGAGTCTGGTGTTGGCCAGGTACTAGAACTGTGGTTTTCCTCTTCCACGGTTCAAATCTCTGTGTTATCCACTTTTTTGCCTTTGTCAATAAAAAAAAACATTTTCATTGTCTCGCTGACTGTTCAGACACAAATATATCTGTTTAAAAGAGTCTAGTGAAGGCCAGTTAACTAGAACTGTGGTTTTCCTCTTCCACTGTACAAATATGTGTGTAATCCAGCTTTTTGCATAAAAAAAAAACATTTTGAGTGTCTCGCTGACTGTTCAGACACAAATATAACTGTTTAAAAGAGTCTGGTGTAGTCCAGTTAACTAGAACTGTGGATTTCCTCTTCCACGGTTCAAATCTCTGATATCCACTTTTTTGCCTTTTTTCAATAAGAAAAAACATTTTGAGTGTCTCGCTGACTGTTCAGACACAAATATATCTGTTTAAAAGAGTCTGGTGTAGGCCAGATAATTAGAACTGTGGGTTTCCTCTTCCACGGTAAAAATCTCTGTAATATCCACTTTTTTGTCTTTTTTCAATAGAAAAAAAAACATTGAGTGTCACGCTGACTGTTCAGACACAAATATATCTGTTTAAAAGAGTCTGGTGTAGGCCAGAAAACTAGAACTGTGATTTTCCTCTTCCAAGGTTCAAATCTGGGTGCAGTCCACCTTTTTGCATAAAAAAAAAACATTTTGAGTGTCTCGCTGACTGTTTAGATACAAATATATCTGTTTACAAGAGTCTGGTGTAGGCCAGGTAACAAGAACTGTGGTTTTCCTCTTCCACGGTTGAAATCTCTGTATTATCCACATTTTTGCATTTGTCAATAAAAAAAAACATTTTGAGAGTCTCGCTGACTGTTCAGACACAAATATATCTGTTTAAAAGAGTCTGGTGTAGTCCAGATAACTAGAACTGTGGTTTTCCTCTTCCACCGTTCAAATCTGGGTGTAATCCACCTTTTTGCTTAAAAAAAACATTCTGAGTGTCTCGCTGACTGTTCAGAAACAAATATAGCTGTTTAGAAGAGTCTGGTGTAGGCCAGATAACTAGAACTGTGGTTTTCCTCTTCCACAGTTCAAATGTGGGTGTAATCCAACTTTTTGCATACAAAAAAAACATTTTGAGGGTCTCGCTGACTGTTCAGACACAAATATATCTGTTCAAAAGAGTCTGGTGTAGGCCACATAACTACAACTGTGGTTTTCCTCTTCCACGGTTCAAATCTCTATATTATCCACGTTTTTGCCTTTTTTAAATAAAAAAAAACATTTTGAGTGTCTCGCTGACTGTTCAGACACAAATATATCTGTTTAAAAGAGTCTGGTGAAGGTCAGATAACTAGAAAGGTCGTTTTCCTCTTCCACGGTTCAAATAATGGTTTAATCCACATTTTTGCATAAAAAAAACATTTTGAGTGTCTTGCTAACTGTTCAGACACAAATATATCTGTTTAAAAGAGTCTGGTGTTCGCCAGGTAACTAGAACTGTGGTTTTCCTCTTCCACGGTTCAAATCTCTGTGTTATCCACTTTTTTGCCTTTGTCAATAAAAAAAAACGTTTTCAGTGTCTCGCTGACTGTTCAGACACAATTATATCTGTTTAAAAGAGTCTAGTGAAGGCCAGTTAACTAGAACTGCGGTTTTCCTTTTCCACTGTACAAATATGGGTGTAATCCACCTTTTTGCATAAAAAAAAACATTTTGAGTGTCTCGCTGACTGTTCAGACACAAATATATCTGTTTAAAAGAGTCTGGTGTAGGCCAGTTAACTAGAGCTTTGGTTTTCCTCTTCCATGGTTCAAATCTCTGATATCCACTTTTTTGCCTTTTTTCAATAAGAAAAAACATTTTGAGTGCCTCGCTGACTGTTCAGACACAAATATATCTGTTTAAAAGAGTCTGGTGTAGGCCAGATAACTAGAGCTGTGGTTTAACTCTTCCACGGTTCAAATCTGGGTGTAATCCACCTTTTTTCTTAAAAAAAAAATTTTCAGTGTCTCGCTGCCTGTTTAGATACAAATATATCTGTTAAAAAGAGTCTGGTGTAGGCCAGGTAACTAGAACTGTGGTTTTCCTCTTCCACGGTTCAAATCTCTGTATTATCCACTTTTTTGCCTTTGTCAAAAAAAAAATAAAAATTTGGGTGTTTCGCTGACTGTTCAGACACAAATGTATCTGTTTAAAAGAGTCTGGTGTAGGCCAGATAACTAGAACTGTGGTTTTCTTCTTCCACGGTTCAAATCTGGGTGTAATCCACGTTTTTGCTTAAAAAAAAACATTTTGAGTGTCTCGCTGACTGTTCAGACACAAATATATCTGTTTAAAAGAGTCTGGTGTAGGCCAGTTAACTAGAACTGTGGTTTTCCTCTTCCACAGTTAAAATCTCTGATATCTACTTTTTTGCCTTTTTTCAATGAGAAAAAACATTTTGAGTGTCTCGCTGACTGTTCAGACACAAATATATCTGTTTAAAAGAGTCTGGTGTAGGCCAGATAACTAGAGCTGTGGTTTTCCTCTTCCACGGTTCAAATCTGGGTGTAATCCACCCTTTTGCATAAGAAAAAACATTTTGAGTGTCTCGCTGACTGTTTAGACACAAATATATCTGTTTAAAAGAGTCTGGTGTAGGCCAGATAGCTACAACTGTGGTGTTCCTCTTCCACGTTCAAAACTCTAAATTATAAACTTTTTTGCCTTTTTTCAATAAAAAAAAACATTTTGAGTGTCTCGCTGACTGTTCAGACACAAATATACTTGATTAAAAGAGTCTGGTGTAGGCCAGATAACTAGAACTGTGGTTTTCCTCTTCCACGGTTCAAATAAGGGTTTAATCCACATTTTTGCATAAAAAAAACATTTTGAGTATCTCACTGACTGTTCAGACACAAATATATCTGTTTAAAAGAGTATAGTGTTGGCCAGGTAACTAGAACTGTGGTTTTCCTCTTCCACGGTTCAAATCTCTGTGTTATCCACTTTTTTGCCTTTGTCAATAAAAAAAAACATTTTCAGTGTCTCGCTGACTGTTCAGACACAAATATATCTGTTTAAAAGAGTCTGGTGTAGGCCAGATAACTACAACTGTGGTTTTCCCCTTCCATGGTTCAAATAACGGTTTAATCCACATTTTTGCATAAAAAAAACATTTTGAGTGTCTCGCTAACTGTTCAGACACAAATATATCTGTTTAAAAGAGTCTGGTGTTGGCCAGGTACTAGAACTGTGGTTTTCCTCTTCCACGGTTCAAATCTCTGTGTTATCCACTCTTTTGCCTTTGTCAATAAAAAAAAACATTTTCATTGTCTCGCTGACTGTTCAGACACAAATATATCTGTTTAAAAGAGTCTCGTGTAGGCCAGATAATTAGAACTGTGGGTTTCCCCTTCCACGGTAAAAATCTCTGTAATATCCACTTTTTTGCCTTTTTTCAATAGAAAAAAAAACACTGAGTGTCACGCTGACTGTTCAGACACAAATATATCTGTTTAAAAGAGTCTGGTGTAGGCCAGAAAACTAGAACTGTGATTTTCCTCTTCCACGGTTCAAATCTGGGTGCAGTCCACCTTTTTGCATAAAAAAAAAACATTTTGAGTGTCTCGCTGACTGTTTAGATACAAATATATCTGTTTAAAAGAGTCTGGTGTAGGCCAGGTAACAAGAGCTGTGGTTTTCCTCTTCCACGGTTGAAATCTCTGTATTATCCACATTTTTGCCTTTGTCAATAAAAAAAAAAACATTTTGAGAGTCTTGCTGACTGTTCAGACACAAATATATCTGTTTAAAAGAGTCTGGTGTAGTCCAGATAACTAGAAAGGTCGTTTTCTTCTTCCTCGGTTCAAATAATGGTTTAATCCACATTTTTGCATAAAAAAAACATTTTGAGTGTCTCGCTAACTGTTCAGACACAAATATATCTGTTTAAAAGAGACTAGAACTGTGGTTTTCCTCTTCCACGGTTCAAATCTCTGTGTTATCCACTTTTTTGCCTTTGTCAATAAAAAAAAATGTTTTCACTGTCTCGCTGACTGTTCAGACACAAATATATCTGTTTAAAAGAGTCTGGTGAAGGCCATTTAACTAGAACTGTGGTTTTCCTTTTCCACTGTACAAATATGGGTGTAATCCACCTTTTTGCATAAAAAAAAAACATTTTGAGTGTCTCGCTGACTGTTCAGACACAAATATATCTGTTTAAAAGAGTCTGGTGTAGGCCAGTTAACTAGAGCTTTGGTTTTCTTCTTCCATGGTTCAAATCTCTGATATCCACTTTTTTGCCTTTTTTCAATAAGAAAAAACATTTTGAGTGCCTCGCTGACTGCCGAGACACAAATATATCTGTTTAAAAGAGTCTGGTGTAGGCCAGATAACTAGAGCTGTGGTTTTCCTCTTCAATGGTTCAAATCTGGGTGTAATCCACCTTTTTTCTTAAAAAAAAACATTTTTAGTGTCTCGCTGACTGTTTAGATACAAATATATCTGTTAAAAAAGAGTCTGGTGAAGGCCAGGTAACTAGAACTGTGGTTTTCCTCTTCCACGGTTCAAATCTCTGTAGTATCCACTTTTTTGCCTTTGTCAAAAAAAAAAACATTTTGAGTGTTTCGCTGACTGTTCAGACACAAATGTATCTGTTTAAAAGAGTCTGGTGTAGGCCAGATAACTAGAACTGTGGTTTTCTTCTTCCTCGGTTCAAATCTGGGTGTAATCCATCTTTTTGCTTAAAAAAAAACATTTTGAGTGTCTCGCTGACTGTTCAGACACAAATATATCTGTTTAAAAGAGTCTGGTGTATGCCAGATAACTAGAACGGTGGTTCTCCTCTTCCACAGTTCAAATCTGGCTGTAATTCAACTTTTTGCATAAAAAAAAACATTTTGAGTGTCTCGCTGCCTGTTCAGACACAAATTTATCTGTTTAAAAGAGTCTGGTGTAGGCCAGATAACTACATCTGTGGTTTTCCTATTCCACGGCTCAAAACTCTGTATTATAAACTTTTCTGCCTTTTTTCAATAAAAAAAAACATTTTGAGTGTCTCGCTGACTGTTCAGACTCAATTATATCTGTTTAAAAGAGTCTGGTGTAGACCAGATAACTAGAACTGTGATTTTCCTCTTCCATGGTTCAAATCTGGGTGTAATCCACCTTTTTTCATTAAAAAAAAAAACATTTTGAATGTCTCGATTTCTGTTCAGACTCAAATATGTCTGTTTAAAGGAGTCTGGTGTAGGCCAGATAGCTACAACTGTGGTTTTCCTCTTCCACGGTTCAAATCTCTGTATTATCCACGTTTTTGAATTTTTTCAATAAAAAAAAAACATTTTGAGTGTCTAGGTGACTGTTCAGACACAAATATATCAGTTTAAAAGAGTCTGGTGTAGGCCAGATAACTAGAACTGTCGTTTTCCTCTTCCACGGTTCAAATAATGGTCTAATCCACATTTTTGCATAAAAAAACATTTTGAGTGTCTCGCTAACTGTTCAGACACAAATATATCTGTTTAAAAGAGTCTGGTGTTGGCTAGCTAACAAGAACTGTGGTTTTCCTCTTCCACGGTTCAAATATCTGTGTTATCCACTTTTTTGTCTTTGTCAATAAAAAAAACATTTTCAGTGTCTCGCTAACTGTTCAGACACAAATATATCAGTTTAAAAGAGTCTGGTGAAGGCCAGTTAACTAGAACTGTGGTTTTCCTCTTCCACAGTTAAAATCTCTGATATCTACTTTTTTACCTTTTTTCAATAAGAAAAAACATTTTGAGTGTCTCGCTGACTGTTCAGACACAAATATATCTGTTTAAAAGAGTCTGGTGTAGGCCAGATAACTAGAGCTGTGGTTTTCCTCTTCCACGGTTCAAATCTGGGTGTAAGCCACCCTTTTGCATAAGAAAAAACATTTTGAGTGTCTCGCTGACTGTTCAGACACAAATATATCTATTTAAAAGAGTCTGGTGTAGGCCAGATAGCTACAACTGTGGTGTTCCTCTTCCATGGTTCAAAACTCTAAATTATAAAATTTTGCCCTTTTTCTATTAAAAATAAACATTTTGAGTGTCTGGCTGACTGTTCAGACACAAATATCTCTGATTAAAAGAGTCTGGTGAAGGCCAGATAACTAGAACTGTGGTTTTCCTCTTCCACGGTTCAAATAAGGGTTTAATCCACATTTTTGCATAAAAAAAAACATTTTGACTATCTCACTGACTGTTCAGACACAAATATATCTGTTTAAAAGAGTATAGTGTTGGCCAGGTAACTAGAACTGTGGTTTTCCTCTTCCACGGTTCAAATCTCTGTGTTATCCACTTTTTTGCCTTTGTCAATAAAAAAAAACATTTTCAGTGTCTCGCTGACTGTTCAGACACAAATATATCTGTTTAAAAGAGTCTGGTGTAGGCCAGATAACTACAACTGTGGTTTTCCCCTTCCATGGTTCAAATAACGGTTTAATCCACATTTTTGCATAAAAAAAACATTTTGAGTGTCTCGCTAACTGTTCAGACACAAATATAACTGTTTAAAAGAGTCTGGTGTAGTCCAGTTAACTAGAACTTTGGTTTTCCTCTTCCACGGTTCAAATCTCTGATATCCACTTTTTTGCCTTTTTTCAATAAGAAAAAACATTTTGAGTGTCTCGCTGACTGTTTAGACACAAATATATCTGTTTGAAAGAGTCTGGTGTAGGCCAGATAGCTACAACTGTGGTTTTCCTCTTCCACTGTACAAATATGTGTGTAATCCACCTTTTTGTATTAAAAAAAAACATTTTGAGTGTCTCGCTGACAGTTCAGACACAAATACATCTATTTAAAAGAGTCTGGTGTAGTCCAGTTAACTAGAACTGTGGATTTCCTCTTCCACGGTTCAAATCTCTGATATCCACTTTTTTGCCTTTTTTCAATAAGAAAAAACATTTTGAGTGTCTCGCTGACTGTTCAGACACAAATATATCTGTTTAAAAGAGTCTGGTGTAGGCCAGATAATTAGAGCTGTGGGTTTCCTCTTCCACGGTAAAAATCTCTGTAATATCCACTTTTTTGCTATTTTTCAATAGAAAAAAAAGCATTGAGTGTCACGCTGACTGTTCAGACACAAATATATCTGTTTAAAAGAGTCTGGTGTAGGCCAGAAAACTAGAACTGTGATTTTCCTCTTCCACGGTTCAAATCCGGGTGTAATCCACCTTTTTGCATAAAAAAAAAACATTATGAGGGTCTCACTGACTGTTCAGACACAAATATATCTGTTTAAAAGAGTCTGGTGTAGTCCAGTTAACTAGAACTGTGGATTTCCTCTTCCAAGGTTCAAATCTCTGATATCCATTTTTTTGCCTTTTTTCAATAAGAAAAAACATTTTGAGTGTCTCGCTGACTGTTCAGACACAAATATATCTGTTTAAAAGAGTCTGGTGTAGGCCAGATAATTAGAGCTGTGGGTTTCCTCTTCCATGGTAAAAATCTCTGTAATATCCACTTTTTTGCCATTTTTCAATAGAAAAAAAAACATTGAGTGTCACGCTGACTGTTCAGACACAAATATATCTGTTTAAAAGATTCTTTTGTAGGCCAGAAAGCTACAACTGTGGTTTTCCTCTTCCACTCTTCAAATCTTGGTGTAATCCACCTTTTTGCATAAAAAAAGCATTTTGAGTGACTCGCTGACTGTTCAGACACGAATATATCTGTTTAAAAGAGTCTGGTGTAGTCCAGATAACTAGAACTGTGGTTTTCCTCTTCCATGGTTGAAATCTGTGTGTAATCCACCTTTTTGCTTAAAAAAAAACATTTTGAGTGTCTCGCTGACTGTTCAGACACAAATATATTAGTTTAAAAGAGTCTGGTGTAGGCCAGATAACTAGAACTGTGGTTTTCCTCTTCCACGGTAAAAATCTCTGTATCATCCACTTTTTTGCCTTTTTTCAATAGAAAAAAATAATAATGAGTGTCACGCTGACTTTTCAGACACAAGTATATCTGTTTAAAAGAGTCTGGTGTAGGCCACATAACTAGAACTGTGGTTTTCCTCTTCCACGGTTCAAATATGGGTGTAATCCACCTTTTGCATAAAAAAAACATTTTGAGTGTCTCGCTGACAGTTCAGACACAAATATATCTGTTTAAAAGATTCTGGTGTAGTCCAGATAACTAAAACTGTGGTTTTCCTCTTCCACGGTTCAAATATGGGTGTAATCCACCTTTTGCATAAAAAAAAACATTATGAGTGTCTCGCTGACAGTTCAGACACAAATATGTCTGTTTAAAAGCGTCTGGTGTAAGCCAGATAACTAAAACTTTGTTTCTCCTCTTCCACGTTCAAATCTCGGTGTTAAACTTTTTTGCCTTTTTTCAATTAAAAAAAAACATTTTGACTGCCTCGCTGACTGTTCAGACACAAATATAAAAGAGTCTGGTGTAGGCCAGATAACTAGAACTCTGGTTTTCCTCTTCCATGGTTCAAATCTGTGTGTAATCCACCTTTTTGCTTAAAAAAAACATTTTGAGTGTCTCGCTGACTGTTCAGACACAAATATATCTGTTTAAAATAGTCTGGTGTAGGCCAAATAACTAGAACTGTGGCTTTCCTCTTCCACTGTTCAAATCTGGGTGTAATCCACCTTTTTTCATGAAAAAAAACATTTTGAGTGTCTCGCTGACTGTTTAGACACAAATATATCTGTTTAAAAGAGTCTGGTGTAGGCCAGGTAACTAGAACTGTGGTTTTCCTCTTCCACGGTTCAAATCTCTGTGTTATCCACTTTTTTGCCTTTGTCAATAAAAAAAAACAAATTTCAGTGTCTCGCTGACTGTTCAGACACAAATATATCTGTTTAAAAGAGTCTGGTGTAGGCCAGATAACTACAACTGTGGTTTTCCCCTTCCATGGTTCAAATAACGGTTTAATCCACATTTTTGCATAAAAAAAACATTTTGAGTGTCTCGCTAACTGTTCAGACACAAATATATCTGTTTAAAAGAGTCTGGTGTAGTCCAGTTAACTAGAACTTTGGTTTTCCTCTTCCACGGTTCAAATCTCTGATATCCACTTTTTTGCCTTTTTTCAATAAGAAAAAACATTTTGAGTGTCTCGCTGACTGTTCAGACACAAATATATCTGTTTAAAAGAGTCTAGTGTAGGCCAGATAACTAGAGCTGTGGTTTTCCTCTTCCACGGTTCAAATCTGGGTGTAATACACCCTTTTGCATAAGAAAAAACATTTTGAGTGTCTCGCTGAGTGTTTAGACACAAATATATCTGTTTAAAAGAGTCTGTTGTAGGCCAGATAGCTACAACTGTGGTGTTCCTCTTCCACGGTTCAAAACTCTAAATTATAAACTTTTTTGCCTTTTATCTATAAAAAAAAACATTTTGAGTGTCTCGCTGACTGTTCAGACACAAATATAGCTGATTAATAGAGTCTGGTGTAGGCCAGATAACTAGAACTGTGGTTTTCCTCTTCCACGGTTCAAATAAGGGTTTAATCCACATTTTTGCATAAAAAAAACATTTTAGGTATCTCACTGACTGTTCAGACACAAATATTTCTGTTTAAAAGAGTATAGTGTTGGCAAGGTAACTAGAACTGTGGTTTTCCACTTCCACAGTTCAAATCTCTGTGTTATCCACTTTTTTGCCTTTGTCAATAAAAAAAAACATTTTCAGTGTCTCGCTGACTGTTCAGACACAAATATATCTGTTTAAAAGAGTCTGGTGTAGGCCAGACAACTACAACTGTGGTTTTCCCCTTCCATGGTTCAAATAACAGTTTAATCCACATTTTTGCATAAAAAAAAACATTTTGAGTGTCTCGCTGACTGTTTAGACACAAATATATCTGTTTAAAAGAGTCTGGTGTAGTCCAGTTAACTAGAACTGTGGTTTTCCACTTCCATGGTTCAAATCTCTGTGTTATCCACTTTTTTGCCTTTGTCAATAAAAAAAAAACATTTTCAGTGTCTCGCTGACTGTTCAGACACAAATATATCTGTTTAAAATAGTCTGGTGTAGGCCAAATAACTAGAACTGTGGCTTTCCTCTTCCACTGTTCAAATCTGGGCGTAATCCACCTTTTTTCTTGAAAAAAAACATTTTGATTGTCTCGCTGACTGTTTAGACACAAATATATCTTTTTAAAAGAGTCTGGTGTAGGCCAGGTAACTAGAACTGTGGTTTTCCTCTTCCACGGATCAAATCTCTGTATTATCCACTTTTTTGCGTTTTTCAATAAAAAAAAACATTTTGAGTGTCTCGCAGACTGTTCAGACACAAATGTATCTGTTTAAAAGAGTCTGGTGTAGGCCAGATAAATAGAACTGTGGTTTTACTCTACCACGGTACAAATATGGGTGCAATCCACATTTTTACATAAAAAAAACATTTTGAGTGTTTTGCTGACTGTTCAGACACAAAAATATCTGTTTAAAAGAGCCTGGTGTAGGCCAGATAACGAGAAGTGTGGTTTTCCTCTTCCAGGGTTCAAATCTGGGTGTAATCCACCTTTTTGAATAAAAAAAACATTTTGAGTGTCTCGCTGACTGTTCAGACACAAATATATCTGTTTAAAAGAGTCTGGTTTAGGCCAGATAACTACATCTGTGGTTTTCATCTTCCATGGTTCAAAACTCTGAATTATAAACTTTTCTGCCTTTTTTCAATAAAAAAAAACATTTTGAGTGTTTTCCTGACTGTTCAGACACAAATATATCTGTTTATAAGAGTCTGGTGTAGACCAGATAACTAGAACTGTGATTTTCCTCTTCCACGGTTCAAATCTGGGTGCAATCCAACTTTTTTCATAAAAAAAAAACATTTTGAACGTCTCGCTGTCTGTTCAGACTTAAATATGTCTGTTTAAAAGAGTATGGTGTAGGCAAGATAACTACAACTGTGGTTTTCCTCTTCCACAGTTCAAATCTCTGCATTATCCACTTTTTTGCTTTTTTTCAATAAAAAAAAACTTTTTGAGCATCTCGCTGACTGTTCAGACACAAATATATCGGTTTAAAAGAGTCTGGTGTAGGCCAGATAACTAGAACTGTGGTTTTCCTCTTCCACGGTTCAAATCTCTGTATCATCCAATTTTTTGTCTTTTTTCAATAGAAAAAAATAATAATGAGTGTTACGCTGACTTTTCAGATGCAAGTATATCTGTTTAAAAGAGTCTGGTGTAGGCCACAAAGCAAGAACTGTGGTTTTCCTCTTCCACGGTTCAAATCTGGGTGTAATCCACCTTTTTGCATTAAAAAAAACATTTTGAGTGTCTCGCTGACTGTTCAGACACAAATATATCTGTTTAAAAGAGTCTGGTGTAGGCCAGATAACTAAAACTGTGGTTTTCCTCTTCCACGGTTCAAATATGGGTGTAATCCACCTTTTTGCATAAAAAAAAACATTTTGAGTATCTCGCTGACAGTTCAGACGCAAATATGTCTGTTTAAAAGCGTCTGGTGTAAGCCACATAACTAAAACTCTGCTTCTCCTCTTCCACGGTTCAAATCTCGGTGTTATAAACTTTGTTGCCTTTTTTCAATAAAAAAAAACATTTTGAGTGCCTCGCTGACTGTTCAGACACAAATATATCTGTTTAAGAGAGTCTGGTGTAGGCCAGATAACTAGAACTGTGGTTTTCCTCTTCCACGGTTCAAATCCATGTATTATCCACTTTTTTGCCTTTTTTCAATAAAAAAACATTTTGAGTGTCTCACTTACTGTTTAGACACAAATATATCTGTTTAAAAGAGTCTGGTGTAGGCCAGATAATTAGAACTGTGGTTTTCCTCTTCCATGGTTCAAATCTCTGTACTATTAACTTTTCTGCCTTTTTTCAATAAAAAAAAACATTTTGAGTGTTTCCCTGACTGTTCAGACACAAATATATCTGTTTATAAGAGTCTGGTGTAGACCAGATAACTAGAACTGTGATTTTCCTCTTCCACGGTTCAAATCTGGGTGCAATCCAACTTTTTTCATAAAAAAAAAACATTTTGAACGTCTCGCTGTCTGTTCAGACTTAAATATGTCTGTTTAAAAGAGTATGGTGTAGGCAAGATAACTACAACTGTGGTTTTCCTCTTCCACAGTTCAAATCTCTGCATTATCCACTTTTTTGCTTTTTTTCAATAAAAAAAAACTTTTTGAGCATCTCGCTGACTGTTCAGACACAAATATATCGGTTTAAAAGAGTCTGGTGTAGGCCAGATAACTAGAACTGTGGTTTTCCTCTTCCACGGTTCAAATCTCTGTATCATCCAATTTTTTGCCTTTTTTCAATAGAAAAAAATAATAATGAGTGTCACGCTGACTTTTCAGATGCAAGTATATCTGTTTAAAAGAGTCTGGTGTAGGCCACAAAGCAAGAACTGTGGTTTTCCTCTTCCACGGTTCAAATCTGGGTGTAATCCACCTTTTTGCATTAAAAAAAACATTTTGAGTGTCTCGCTGACTGTTCAGACACAAATATATCTGTTTAAAAGAGTCTGGTGTAGGCCAGATAACTAAAACTGTGGTTTTCCTCTTCCACGGTTCAAATATGGGTGTAATCCACCTTTTTGCATAAAAAAAAACATTTTGAGTATCTCGCTGACAGTTCAGACGCAAATATGTCTGTTTAAAAGCGTCTGGTGTAAGCCACATAACTAAAACTCTGCTTCTCCTCTTCCACGGTTCAAATCTCGGTGTTATAAACTTTGTTGCCTTTTTTCAATAAAAAAAAACATTTTGAGTGCCTCGCTGACTGTTCAGACACAAATATATCTGTTTAAGAGAGTCTGGTGTAGGCCAGATAACTAGAACTGTGGTTTTCCTCTTCCACGGTTCAAATCCATGTATTATCCACTTTTTTGCCTTTTTTCAATAAAAAAACATTTTGAGTGTCTCACTTACTGTTTAGACACAAATATATCTGTTTAAAAGAGTCTGGTGTAGGCCAGATAATTAGAACTGTGGTTTTCCTCTTCCATGGTTCAAATCTCTGTACTATTAACTTTTTTGCCTTTTTTCAATAAAAAAAACATTTTGAGTGTCTCGCTGACTGTTCAGACACAAATATATCTCTTTAATAGAGTCTGGTGTAGGCCAGATAACTAGAACTTTGGTTTTCCTCTTCCACGGTTCAAATCTCTGTATTATCCACGTTTTTCACTTTTTTCAATATAAAAAAACATTTTGAGTGTCTCGCTGACTGTTCAGACACAAATATATCTGTTTAAAAGAGTCTGGTGTTGGCCAGGTAACTAGAACTCTGGTTTTCCTCTTCCACGGTTCAAATCTCTGTGTTATCCACTTTTTTGCCTTTGTCAATACAAAAAAACATTTTCAGAGTCTCACTGACTTTTCAGACACAAATATATCTGTTTAAAAGAGTCTGGTGTAGGCCAGTTAACTAGAACTGTGGTTTTCCTCTTCCAAGGTTCAAATCTCTGTTATCTACTTTTTTGCGTTTTTCAATAAGAAAAAACATTTTGAGTGTCTCACTGACTGTTCAGACACAAATATATCTGTTCAAAACAGTCTGGTGTAGGCCATATAACTAGAGCTGTGGTATTCCTCTTCCACGGTTCAAATCTGGGTGTAATCCACCTTTTTTCTTAAATAAAAACATTTTGAGTGTCTCGCTTACTATGCAGACCCATATATATCTGTTTAAAAGAGTCTGGTGTTGGCCAGATAAATAGAACTGTGGTTTCCTCTTCCACAGTTCAAATCTGGGTGTAATCCACCTTTTTGCATAAAGAAAAACATTTTGAGTGCCTCGCTGACTGTTCAAACACAAATATATCTGTTTAAAAGAGTCTGGTGTAGGCTAGATAACTAGAACTGTGGATTTCCTCTTCCACGGTTCAAATCTCTGTGTTATCCACTTTTTTGCCTTTGTCAATAAAAAAAAACATTTTCAGTGTCTCGCTGACTGTTCAGACACAAATATATCTGTTTAAAAGAGTCTAGTATAGGCCAGATAACTAGAACTGTAGTTTTGCTCTTCCATGGTTCAAATCTCTGTATTATCCACGTTTTTCCCTTTTTTCAATAAAAAAAACATTTTGAGTGTCTCACTGACTGTTCAGACACAAATATATCTGTTTAAAAGAGTCTGGAGTAGGCCAGATAACTAGTACTGTAGTTTTCCTCTTCCACGGTCCAAGTCTGGGTGTAATCCACCTTTTTGCATATTAAAAACATTTTGAGTGTCTCGCTGACTGTTCAGACACAAATATATCTGTTTAAAAGAGTCTGGTGTAGGCCAGATAACTAGTACTGTAGTTTTCCTATTCCACGGTCCAAGTCTGGGTGTAATCCACCTTTTTGCATATTAAAAACATTTTGAGTGCCTCACTGACTGTTCCGACACAAATATATCTCTTTAAAAGAGTCTGTTGTTGGCCAGGTAACTAGAACTGTGGTTTTCCTCTTCCATGGTTCAAATCTCTGTGTTATCCACTTTTTTGCCTTTGTCAATAAAAAAAAACATTTTCAGTGTCTCACTGACTGTTCAGACACAAATATATCTGTTTAAAAGAGTCTGGTGTAGGCTAGTTAACTAGTACTGTGGTTTTCCTCTTCCAAGGTTCAAATCTCTGTTATCCACTTTTTTGCCTTTTTTCAATAAGAAAAAACATTTTGAGTGTCTCGCTGACTGTTCAGACACAAATATATCTGTTTAAAAGAGTCTGGTGTAGGCCAGATAACTAGAGCTGTGTTTTTTCTCTTCCATGGTTCAAATCTGGGTGTAATCCACCTTTTTTCTTAAATAAAAACATTTTGACTGTCTCGCTTACTATGCAGACCCATATATATCTGTTTAAAAGAGTTTGGTGTTGGCCAGATAAACATAACTGTGGTTTCCTCTTCCACGGTTCAAATCTGGGTGTAATCCACCTTTTTACATAAAAAAAACATTTTGAGTGCCTCGCTGACTGTTCAAACACAAATATATCTGTTTAAAAGAGTCTGGTGTAGGCTAGATAACTAGAACTGTGGTTTTCCTCTTCCACAGTTCAAATCTCTGTATTATCCACTTTTTTGCCTTTTTCAATAGAAAAAAACATTTTAAGTGTCTCGCTGACTGTTCAGACACAAATATATCTGTTTAAAAGAGTCTGGTGTAGGCGAGATAGCTAGAACTGTGATTTTCCTCTTCCACGGTTCAAATCTGGGTGTAATCCACCTTTTTGAATAAAAAAAAAAGCATTTTGAATGTCTCGCTGACTCTTCAGACTCAAATATGTCTGTTTAAAAGAGTCTGGTGTAGGCAAGATACCTACAACTGTGGTTTTCCTCTTCCATGGTTCAAATCTCTGTATTATCTACATTTTTCCCTTTTTTCAATAAAAAAAAACATTTTGAGTGTCTCGCTGACTGTTCAGACACAGATATATCTGTTTAAAAGAGTCTGGTGTAGTCCAGCTAACTAGAACTGTAGTTTTCCTCTTCCACGGTTCAAATCTGGGTGTAATCCATCTTTTTGCATAAAAAAAAACATTTTGAGTGTCTCGCTGACTGTTTAGACACAAATATATCTGTTTAAAAGAGTCTGGTGTAGGCCAGATAACAACAACTGTGGTTTTCCTCTTCCACGGTTCAAATCTCTGTGTTATCCACTTTTTTGCCTTTGTCAGTAAAAAAAACAATTTCAGTGTCTCGCTGACTGTTCAGACACAAATATATCTGTTTAAAAGAGTCTGGTGTAGGCCAGTTAACTAGAACTGTGGTTTTCCTCTTTCATGGTTCAAATCTGGGTGTAATCCACCTTTTTGCATAAAAAAAACATTTTGAATGTCTCGCTGACTGTTCAGACGCAAATAAGTCTGTTTAAAAGAGTCTGGTGTAGACCAGATAGCTACAACTGTCGTTTTCCTCTTCCACTGTTCAAATCTCTGTATTATCCACGTTTTTCACTTTTTTCAATATAAAAAAACATTTTGAGTGTCTCGCTGACTGTTCAGACACAAATATATCTGTTTAAAAGAGTCTGGTGTTGGCCAGGTAACTAGAACTGTGGTTTTCCTCTTCCACGGTTCAAATCTCTGTGTTATCCACTTTTTTGCCTTTGTCAATACAAAAAAACAGGACTGTGGTTTTCCTATTCCACGGTTCAAATCTCTGTATTATACACTTTTTTGCCTTTTTCAGTAAAAAAAAACATTTTGATTGTCTCACTAACTGCTCAGACAGAAATATATCTGTTTAAAAGAGTCTGTAGTAGGCCAGAACACTAGTACTGTGGTTTTCCTCTTCCGTGGTTCAAATCTAGGTGTAATCAACCTTTTTGCATAAAAAAAAACATTTTGAGTGTCTCGCTGACTGTTCAGACAAAAATATATCTGTTTAAAAGAGTCTGGTGTAGGCTAGATAAATAGAACTGTGGTTTTCCGCTTCCACAGTTCAAATTTGGGTGTAATCCACCTTTTTGCATGAAAAAAAAACATTTTGAGTGTCTCAATGATTGTTCAGACACAAATATATCTGCTTAAAAGAGTGTGGTGTTGGCCAGATTTCTAGAACTGTGGTTTTCCTCTTCCACGGTTCTAATCTCTGTATTACCCCCTTTTTTGCCTTTTTTCAATAAAAAAAAATATTTTGAGCATCTCGCTGACAGTTGAGACACCTATGATTTCTGTTTACAAGAGTCTGGTGTAGGCCAGATAACTAGAACTGTGATTTTCCTCTTCCACGATTCAAATCTGGGTATAATCCACCTTTTTGCATAAAAAAAAGCATTTTGAGGGTCTCGCTGACTGTTCAGACACAAATATATCTATTTAAAAGAGTCTGGGGTAGGCCAGATAACTAGAACTGTGGTTTTCCTCTTCCATGGTTCAAATCTGGATGTAATCCCCCTTTTTGCTTAAAAAAAAACATTTTGAGTGTCTCGCTGACTGTTCACACAAATATATCTGATTAAAAGAGTGTGGTGAAGGCCAGATAAGTAGAACTGTGGTTTTCTTCTTCCACGGTTCAAATCTGGGTGAAATCCACCTTTTTGCTTAAAAAAAAAACATTTTGAGTGTCTCGCTGACTGCTCAGACACAAATATATCTGTTTAAAAGAGTCTGGTGATGGCTAGATAAGTAGAACTGTTGTTTTCCTCTTCCATGGTTCAAATCTCTGCATTATCCACTTTTTTGCCTTTTTCAATAAAATAAAACATTTTGAGTATCTCGCTGACTGCTCAGACACTAATATATCTGTTTAAAAGAGTCTGGTGTAGGCCAGATAACTACAACTGTGGTTTTCCTCTTCCACTGTTCAAATCTTGGTGTAAGCCACCTTTTTCCATAAAAAAAAGCATTTTGAGTGCCTCGCTGACAATTCAGACACAAATATATCTGTTTAAAAGAGTCTGGTGTAGGCCAGATAACTACAACTGTGGTTTTCCTCTTCCATGGTTCAAATCTGTGTTTAATCAACCTTTTTGCTTAAAAAAAACATTTTGAGTGTCTCGCTGACTGTTCAGACACAAATATATCTGTTTAAGAGAGTCTCTTGAAGGCCAGATAACTAGAACTGTGGTTTTCCTCTTCCATGGTTCAAATCTCTGTATTATCCACTTTTTTGCCTTTTTCAATAGAAAAAAAAAATAATGAGTGTCACACTGACTTTTCAGACACAAGTATATCTGTTTAAAAGAGTCTGGTGTAGGCCACATAGCTAGAACTGTGGTTTTCCTCTTCCACGGTTCAAATCGGGGTGTAATCCACCTTTTTGCATAAAAAAAACATTTTGAGTGTCTCGCTGACTGTTCAGACCCAAATATATCTGTTTAAAAGAGTCTGGTGTAGGCCAGATAACTAGAACTGTGGTTTTCCTCTTCCACAGTTCAAATATGGGTGTAAGCCACCTTTTTGAATGAAAAAAACATTTTGAGTGTCTCGCTGACTGTTCAGACACAAATATGTCTGTTTAAAAGCATCTGGTGTAAGCCAGATGACTAAAAATGTGCTTCTCCTCTTCCACGGTTCAAATCTCGATATTATAAACTTTTTTGCCGTTTTTCAATAAAAAAAAAACATTTTGGGTGCCTCGCTGACTGTTCAGACACAAATATATCTGTTTAAAATAGTCTGGTGTAGGCCAGTTAATTAGAACTGTGGTTTTTCTCTTCCATGGTTCAAATAAGGGTGTAATCCACATTTTTGCAACAAAAAAAACATTTTTAGTGTCTCGCTGACTGTTCAGACACAAATATATCTGTTTAAAAGAGTCTGGTGTAGGCCAGATAACTAGAACTGTGGTTTTCCTCTACCACGGTACAAATATGCATGTAATCCACATTTTTGCATAAAAAAAACATTTTAGGTATCTCGCTGACTGTTCAGACACAAAAATATCTGTTTAGAAGAGTCTGGTGTAGACCAGATAACTAGAACTGTGGTTTTCCTCTTCCATGGATCAAATCTTGGTGTAATCCACCTTTTTGCATAAAAAAAAACATTTTGAGCGTCTCGCTGACTGTTCAGACACAAATATGTCTGTTTAAATGAGTCTGGTGTAGACCAGATAACTAAAACTGTGATTTTCCTCTTCCACGGTTCAAATCTGGGTGTAATCCACCTTTTTTCATAAAAAAAAACATTTTGAATGTCTCGCTGACTATTTAGACACAAATATATCTGTTTAAAAGAGTCTGGTGTAGGCCAGATAACTACAACTGTGGTTTTCCTCTTCCACGATTCAAATAAGGGTTTAATCCACATTTTTGCATAAAAAAAACATTTTGAATGTCTCGCTGACTGTTCAGACTCAAATATGTCTGTTTAAAAGAGTCTGGTGTAGGCCAGATAGCTACAACTGTGGTTTTCCTCTTCCACGGTTCAAATCTCTGTATTAACCACGTTTTTCACTTTTTTCAATATAAAAAAACATTTTGAGTGTCTCGCTGAGTGTTCAGACACAAATATATCTGTTTAAAATAGTCTGGTGTAGGCCAGTTAATTAGAACTGTGGTTTTTCTCTTCCATGGTTCAAATAAGGGTGTAATCCACATTTTTGCAACAACAAAAAAACATTTTTAGTGTATCGCTGACTGTTCAGACACAAATATATCTGTTTAAAAGAGTCTGGTGTAGGCCAGATAACTAGAACTGTGGTTTTCCCCTACCACGGTACAAATATGCGTGTAATCCACATTTTTGCATAGAAAAAACATTTTAGGTATCTCGCTGACTGTTCAGACACAAAAATATCTGTTTAAAAGAGTCTGGTGTAGGCCAGATAACTAGAACTGTGGTTTTCCTCTTCCACGGTTCAAATCTTGGTGTAATCCACCTTTTTGCATAAAAAAATAATTTTGAGTACCTGGCTGACTGTTCAGACACAAATATATCTGTTTAAAAGAGTCTGGTGTAGACCAGATAACTAGAACGGTGGTTTTCCTCTTCCATGGATCAAATCTTGGTGTAATCCACCTTTTTGCATAAAAAAAAACATTTTGAGCGTCTCGCTGACTGTTCAGACACAAATATGTCTGTTTAAATGAGTCTGGTGTAGACCAGATAACTAAAACTGTGATTTTCCTCTTCCACGGTTCAAATCTGGGTGTAATCCACCTTTTTTCATAAAAAAAAACATTTTGAATGTCTCGCTGACTATTTAGACACAAATATATCTGTTTAAAAGAGTCTGGTGTAGGCCAGATAACTACAACTGTGGTTTTCCTCTTCCACGATTCAAATAAGGGTTTAATCCACATTTTTGCATTAAAAAAACATTTTGAATGTCTCGCTGACTGTTCAGACTCAAATATGTCTGTTTAAAAGAGTCTGGTGTAGGCCAGATAGCTACAACTGTGGTTTTCCTCTTCCACGGTTCAAATCTCTGTATTATCCATGTTTTTCACTTTTTTCAATATAAAAAAACATTTTGAGTGTCTCGCTGAGTGTTCAGACACAAATATATCTGTTTAAAAGAGTCTGGTGTTGGCCAGGTAACTAGAACTGTGGTTTTCCTCTTCCACGGTTCAAATCTCTGTGTTATCCACTTTTATGCCTTTGTCAATACAAAAAAACATTTTCAGTATCTCACTGACTGTTCAGACACAAATATATCTGTTTAAAAGAGTCTGGTGTAGGCCAGTTAACTAGAACTGTGGTTTTCCTCTTCTAAGGTTCAAATCTCTATTATCCACCTTTTTGCCTTTTTCAATAAGAAAAAACATTTTGAGTGTCTCGCTCACTGTTCAGACACAAATATATCTGTTTAAAACAGTCTGGTGTAGGCCATATAACTAGAGCTGTGGTTTTCCTCTTCCACGGTTCAAATCTGGGTGTAATCCACCTTTTTTCTTAAATAAAAACATTTTGAGTGTCTCGCTTACTATGCAGACCCATATACAGTCATATGAAAAAGTTTGGGCACCCCTATTAATCTTAAGCTTAATGTTTTATAAAAATTGGTGTTTTTGCAACAGCTATTTCAGTTTGATATATGTAATAACTGTTGGACACAGTAATGTTTCTGCCTTGAAATGAGGTTTATTGTTCTAACTGAAAATGTGCAATGTGCATTCAAACAAAATTTGACAGGTGCATAAGTATGGGCACCCCACCAGAAAAGTGACATTAATATTTAGTAGATCCTCCTTTTGCAAAAATAACAGCCTCTAGTCGCTTCCTGTAGCTTTTAATGAGTTCCTGGATGAAGGATGAAGGTATTTTTGACCATTCCTCTTTACAAAATAATTCCAGTTCAGTAAAGTTTGATGGTCGCCGAGCATGGACAGCCCTCTTCAAATGATCCCACAGATGTTCAATGATATTCAGGTCTGGGGACTGGGATGGCCATTCCAGAACATTGTAATTGTTCCTCTGCATGAATGCCTGAGTAGATTTGGAGTGGTGTTTTGGATCATTGTCTTGCTGAAAGATCCATCCCCTGCGTAACTTCAACTTTATCACTGATTCTTGAACATTATTGTCAAGAATCTGCTGATACTGAGTGGAATCCATGCGTCCCTCAACTTTAACAAGATTCCCAGTGCCGGCATTGGCCTCACAGCCCCAAAGCATGATGGAACCTCCACCAAATTTTACTGTGGGTAGCAAGTGTTTTTCTTGGAATGCTGTGTTTTTTTTGCCGCCATGCATAACGCCTTTTTGTATGACCAAACAACTCAATCTTGGTTTCATCAGTCCACAGGACCTTCTTCCAAAAATAAATTGGCTTCTCCAAATGTGCTTTTGCATACCTCAGCCGACTCTGTTTGTGGCGTGCTTGCAGAAACGGCTTCTTTCGCATCACTCTCCCATACAGCTTCTCCTTGTGCAAAGTGCGTTGTATAGTTGACCGATGCACAGTGACACCATCTGCAGCAAGTTGATGCTGCAGCTCACTGGAGGTGGTCTGAGGATTGTCCTTGACTGATCTCACCATTCTTCTTCTCTGCCTTTCTGATGTTTTTCTTGGCCTGCCACTTCTGGCCTTAACAAGAACTGTCCCTGTGTTCTTCCATTTCCTTACTATGTTCCTCACAGTGGAAACTGACAGGTTAAATCTCTGAGACAGCTTTTTGTATCCTTCCCCTGAACAACTATGTTGAATAATCTTTGTTTTCAGATCATTTGACAGTTGTTTTGAGGAGCCCATCATGCCACTCTTCAGAGGAGATTCAAACAGGAGAACAACTTGCAAGTGGCCACTTTAAGTAGCTTTTCTCATGATTGCATACACCTGGCTATGAAATTCAAAGCTCAATGAGGTTACAAAACCAAAAAAAGTGCTTTAGTAAGTCAATAAAAAGTAGTAGGAGTATTTAAAACAAGAAAATGATAAGGGTGCCCATACTTATGCACCTGTCAAATTTTGTTTGAATGCAGATTGCACATTTTCTGTTAGCACAATAAACCTCATTTCAAGGCAGAAACATTACTGTGTCCAACAGTTATTACATATATCAAACTGAAATAGCTGTTGCAAAAACAGCAATTTTTATAAAACATTAAGCTTAAGATTAATAGGGGTGCCCAAACTTTTTCATATGACTGTATATCTGTTTAAAAGAGTCTGGCGTTGGCCAGATAAATAGAACTGTGGTTTCCTCTTCCACAGTTCAAATCTGGGTGTAATCCTCCTTTTTGCATAACAAAAACATTTTGAGTGCCTCGCTGACTGTTCAAGCACAAATATATCTGTTTAAAAGAGTCTGGTGTAGGCTAGATAACTAGAACTGTGGTTTTCCTCTTCCATGGTTCAAATCTCTGTGTTATCCACTTTTTTGCCTTTGTCAATACAAAAAAACATTTTCAGTGTCTCACTGACTGTTCAGACACAATTTTAACTGTTTAAAAGAGTCTGGTGTAGGCCAGATAACTAGAACTGTGGTTTTCCTCTTCCACGGTTCAAATCTCTGTGTTATCCACTTTTTTGCCTTTCTCAATACAAAAAAACATTTTCAGTGTCTCACTGACTGTTGAGACACAATTATAACTGTTTAAAAGAGTCTGGTGTAGGCCAGATAACTAGAACTGTGGTTTTACTCTTCCACGGTTCTAATCTCTGTATTATTCACTTTTTTGCCTTTTTTCAATAAAAAAAAATATTTTGAGCATCTCGCTGACTGTTCAGACACCTATGATTTCTGTTTACAAGAGTCTGGTGTAGGCCAGAAAACTAGAACTGTGATTTTCCTCTTCCACGATTCAAATCTGGGTGTAATCCACCTTTTTGCATAAAAAAAAAACATTTTGAGGGTCTCGCTGACTGTTCAGACACAAATATATCTATTTAAAAGAGTCTGGGGTAGGTAAGATAACTAGAACTTTGATTTTCCTCTTCCACGATTCAAATCTGGGTGTAATCCACCTTTTTGCATAAAAAAAAGCATTTTGAGGGTCTCGCTGACTGTTCAGACACAAATATATCTATTTAAAAGAGTCTGGGGTAGGACAGATAGCTAGAACTGAGCTTTTCCTCTTCTATGGTTCAAATCTGGGTGTAATCCACCTTTTTGCTTAAAAAAAAACATTTTGAGTGTCTCCCTGACTGCTCAGACACAAATATATCTGTTTAAAAGAGTCTGGTGATGGCCAGATAAGTAGAACTGTGATTTTCTTCTTCCACTGTTCAAATCTGGGTGTAATCCACCTTTTTGCTTAAAAAAAAACATTTTGAGTGTCTCGCTGACTGCTCAGACACAAATATATCTGTTTAAAAGAGTCTGGTGATGGCTAGATAAGTAGAACTGTGGTTTTCCTCTTCCACGGTTCAAATCTCTGCATTATCCACTTTTTTGCCTTTTTTCAATAAAAAAAAACATTTTGAGCATCTCGCTGACTATTCAGACACAAATATATCTGTTTAAAAGAGTCTAGTGTAGGCCAGATAACTACAACTGTGGTTTTCCTCTTCCACTGTTCAAATCTTGGTGTAATCCACCTTTTTGCATAAAAAAAAGCATTTTGAGCACCTCGTTGACAATGCAGACACAAATATATCTGTTTAAAAGAGTCTGGTGTAGGCCAGATAACTACAACTGTGGTTTTCCTCTTCCATGGTTCAAATCTGTGTTTAATCAACCTTTTTGCTTAAAAAAAACATTTTGAGTGTCTCGCTGACTGTTCAGACACAAAATATATCTGTTTAAAAGAGTCTCTTGAAGGCCAGATAACTAGAACTGTGGTTTTCCTCTTCCATGGTTCCCATCTCTGTATTATCCACTTTTTTGCCTTTTTCAACAGAAAAAAAAAATAATGAGTGTCACGCTGACTTTTCAGACACAAGTATATCTGTTTAAAAGAGTCTGGTGTAGGCCACATAACTAGAACTGTGGTTTTCCTCTTCCACAGTTCAAATATGGGTGTAAGCCACCTTTTTGCATAAAAAAAACATTTTGAGTGTCTCGCTGACTGTTCAGACACAAATATGTCTGTTTAAAAGCGTCTAGTGTAAGCCAGATGACTAAAATTGTGCTTCTCCTCTTCCACGGTTCAAATCTCGATATTATAAACTTTTTTGCCGTTTTTCAATCAAAAAAAAACATTTTGGGTGCCTCGCTGACTGTTCAGACACAAATATATCTGTTTAAAAGAGTCTGGTGTTGGCCAGGTAACTAGAACTGTGGTTTTCCTCTTCCACAGTTCAAATATGGGTGTAAGCCACCTTTTTGCATAAAAAAAACATTTTGAGTGTCTCGCTGACTGTTCAGACACAAAAATATCTGTTTAAAAGAGTATGGTGTAGGCCAGATAACTAGAACTGTGGTTTTCCTCTTCCACGGTTCAAATCTTGGTGTAATCCACCTTTTTGCATAAAAAAAAACATTTTGAGTACCTGGCTGACTGTTCAGACACAAATATATCTGTTTAAAAGAGTCTGGTGTAGACCAGATAACTAGATCTGTGGTTTTCCTCTTCCACGATTCAAATAAGGGTTTAATCCACATTTTTGCATAAAAAAAACATTTTGAATGTCTCGCTGACTGTTCAGACTCAAATATGTCTGTTTAAAAGAGTCTGGTGTAGGCCAGATAGCTACAACTGTGGTTTTCCTCTTCCACGGTTCAAATCTCTGTATTATCCACGTTTTTCACTTTTTTCAATATAAAAAAACATTTTGAGTGTCTCGCTGACTGTTCAGACACAAATATATCTGTTTAAAAGAGTCTGGTGTTGGCCAGGTAACTAGAACTGTGGTTTTCCTCTTCCACGGTTCAAATCTCTGTGTTATCCACTTTTTTGCCTTTGTCAATACAAAAAAACATTTTGAGTGTCTCACTGACTGTTCAGACACAAATATATCTGTTTAAAAGAGTCTGGTGTAGGCCAGTTAACTAGAACTGTGGTTTTCCTCTTCCAAGGTTCAAATCTCTGTTATCCACCTTTTTGCCTTTTTCAATAAGAAAAAACATTTTGAGTGTCTCGCTGACTGTTCAGACACAAATATATCTGTTTAAAACAGTCTAGTGTAGGCCATATAACTAGAGCTGTGGTTTTCCTCTTCCATGGTTCAAATCTGGGTGTAATCCACCTTTTTTCTTAAATAAAAACATTTTGAGTGTCTCGCTTACTATGCAGACCCATATATATCTGTTTAAAAGAGTCTGGCGTTGGCCAGATAAATAGAACTGTGGTTTCCTCTTCCACAGTTCAAATCTGGGTGTAATCCTCCTTTTTGCATAAAAAAAAACATTTTGAGTGCCTCGCTGACTGTTCAAGCACAAATATATCTGTTTAAAAGAGTCTGGTGTAGGCTAGATAACTAGAACTGTGGTTTTCCTCTTCCATGGTTCAAATCTCTGTGTTATCCACTTTTTTGCATTTGTCAATGGAAAAAAACATTTTCAGTGTCTCACTGACTGTTCAGACACAATTATAACTGTTTAAAAGAGTCTGGTGTAGGCCAGATAACTAGAACTGTGGTTTTCCTCTTCCACGGTTCAAATCTCTGTGTTATCCACTTTTTTGCCTTTGTCAATACAAAAAAACATTTCCAGTGTCTCACTGACTGTTCAGACACAATTATAACTGTTTAAAAGAGTCTGGTGTAGGCCAGATAACTAGAACTGTGGTTTTCCTCTTCCACGGTTCTAATCTCTGTATTATCCACTTTTTTGCCTTTTTTCAATAAAAAAAAATATTTTGAGCATCTCGCTGACTGTTCAGACACCTATGATTTCTGTTTACAAGAGTCTGGTGTAGGCCAGAAAACTAGAACTGTGATTTTCCTCTTCCACGATTCAAATCTGGGTGTAATCCAACTTTTTGCATAAAAAAAAAACATTTTGAGGGTCTCGCTGAGTGTTCAGACACAAATATATCTATTTAAAAGAGTCTGGTGTAGGCCAGATAACTAGAACTGTGATTTTCCTCTTCCACGATTCAAATCTGGGTGTAATCCACCTTTTTGCATAATAAGAAGCATTTTGAGGGTCTCGCTGACTGTTCAGACACAAATATATCTATTTAAAAGAGTCTGGGGTAGGACAGATAGCTAGAACTGTGGTTTTCCTCTTCCATGGTTCAAATCTGGGTGTAATCGACCTTTTTGCTTAAAAAAAACATTTTGAGTGTCTCCCTGACTGCTCAGACACAAATATATCTGTTTAAAAGAGTCTGGTGATGGCCAGATAAGTAGAACTGTGGTTTTCTTCTTCCACGGTTCAAATCTGGGTGTAATCCACCTTTTTTCTTAAATAAAAACATTTTGAGTGTCGCGCTTACTATGCAGACCCATATATATCTGTTTAAAAGAGTCTGGCGTTGGCCAGATAAATAGAACTGTGGTTTCCTCTTCCACAGTTCAAATCTGGGTGTAATCCTCCTTTTTGCATAAAAAAAAACATTTTGAGTGCCTCGCTGACTGTTCAAGCACAAATATATCTGTTTAAAAGAGTCTGGTGTAGGCTAGATAACTAGAACTGTGGTTTTCCTCTTCCATGGTTCAAATCTCTGTGTTATCCACTTTTTTGCCTTTGTCAATAGAAAAAAACATTTTCAGTGTCTCACTGACTGTTCAGACACAATTATAACTGTTTAAAAGAGTCTGGTGTAGGCCAGATAACTAGAACTGTGGTTTTCCTCTTCCACGGTTCAAATCTCTGTGTTATCCACTTTTTTGCCTTTGTCAATACAAAAAAACATTTCCAGTGTCTCACTGACTGTTCAGACACAATTATAACTGTTTAAAAGAGTCTGGTGTAGGCCAGATAACTAGAACTGTGGTTTTCCTCTTCCACGGTTCTAATCTCTGTATTATCCACTTTTTTGCCTTTTTTCAATAAAAAAAAATATTTTGAGCATCTCGCTGACTGTTCAGACACCTATGATTTCTGTTTACAAGAGTCTGGTGTAGGCCAGAAAACTAGAACTGTGATTTTCCTCTTCCACGATTCAAATCTGGGTGTAATCCACCTTTTTGCATAAAAAAAAAACATTTTGAGGGTCTCGCTGACTGTTCAGACACAAATATATCTATTTAAAAGAGTCTGGTGTAGGCCAGATAACTAGAACTGTGATTTTCCTCTTCCACGATTCAAATCTGGGTGTAATCCACCTTTTTGCATAAAAAGAAGCATTTTGAGGGTCTCGCTGACTGTTCAGACACAAATATATCTATTTAAAAGAGTCTGGGGTAGGACAGATAGCTAGAACTGTGGTTTTCCTCTTCCATGGTTCAAATCTGTTCAATATACAGTACAGACCAAAAGTTTGGACACATCTTCTCATTTAATGATTTTTCTGTATTTTCATTACTATGAAAATTGTACATTCACACTGAAGGAATCAAAACTATGAATTAACACATGTGGAATTAGATACTTAACAAAAAAGTGTGAAACAACTGAAAATATGTCTTATATTCTAGGTTCTTCAAAGTAGCCACCTTTTGCTTTGATGACTGTTTTGCACACTCTTGGCCTTCTCTTGATGAGCTTCAAGAGGCAGTCACCGGAAATGGTCTTCCAACAATCTTGAAGGAGTTCCCAGATATGCTTAGCATTTGTTGGCCCTTTTGCCTTCACTCTGCAGTCCAGCTCATCCCAAACCATCTCGATTGGGTTCAGGTCTGGTGACTGTGGAGGCCAGGTCATCTGGCGTATCACCCCATCACTCTCCTTCTTGGTCAAATAGCCCTTACACAGCCTGGAGGTGTGTTTGCGGTAATTGTCCTGTTGAAAAATAAATGATGGTCCAACTAAACGCCAACCGGATGGAATAGCATGCTGCTGCAAGATGCTGTGGTAGCCATGCTGGTTCAGTATGTCTTCAATTTTTAATAAATCCCCAACAGTGTCACCAGCAAAGCACCCCCACACCATCACACCTCCTCCTCCATGCTTCAAGGTGGGAACCAGGCATGTAGAGTCCATCCGTTCATTTTTTCTGCGTCGCACAAAGACACGGTGGTTGCAACTAAAGATCTCAAATTTGTATTCATCAGACCAAAGCACAGATTTCCACTGGTCTAATGTCCATTCTTTGTGTTCTTTAGCCCAAACAAGTCTCTTCTGCTTGTTGCCTGTCCTTAGCAGTGGTTTCCTAGCAGCTATTTTACCATGAAGGCCTGCTGCACTAAGTCTCCTCTTAACAGTTGTTGTAGAGATGTGTCTGCTGCTAGAACTCTGTGTGGCATTGACTTGGTCTCTAATTTGAGCTGCTGTTAACCTGCGATTTCTGAGGCTGGTGACACGGATAAACTTATCCTCAGAAGCAGAGGTGACTCTTGGTCTTCCTTTCCTGGTGCGGTCCTCATGTGAGCCAGTTTCTTTGTAGCGCTTGATGGTTTTTGCAACTGAACTTGGGGACACATTCAAAGTTTTCCCAATTTTTCGCACTGACTGACCTTCATTTCTTAAAGTAAAGATGGCCACTCATTTTTCTTTACTTAGCTGCTTTTTTCTTGCCATAATACAAATTCTAACAGTCTATTCAATAGGACTATCAGCTGTGTATCCACCAGACTTCTGCACAACACAACTGATGGTCCCAACCCCATTTAAAAGGCAAGAAATCCCACTTATTAAACCTGACAGGGCACACCTGTGAAGTGAAAACCATTTCTGGTGTCTACCTCTTGAAGCTCATCAAGAGAATGCCAAGAGTGTGCAAAGCAGTCATCAAAGCAAAAGGTGGCTACTTTGAAGAACCTAGAATATAAGACATATTTTCAGTTGTTTCACACTTTTTTGTTAAGTATATAATTCCACATGGGTTAATTCATAGTTTTGATGCCTTCAGTGTGAAGGTACAATTTTCATACTCATGAAAATACAGAAAAATCTTTAAATGAGAAGGTGTGTCCAAACTTTTGGTCTGTACTGTATCTGTTTAAAAGAGTCTGGTGATGGCTAGATAAGTAGAACTGTGGTTTTCCTCTTCCACGGTTCAAATCTCTGCATTATCCACTTTTTTGCCTTTTTTCAATAAAAAAAAACATTTTGAGCATCTCGCTGACTGTTCAGACACAAATATATCTGTTTAAAAGAGTCTAGTGTAGGCCAGATAACTACAACTGTGGTTTTCCTCTTCCATGGTTCAAATCTGTGTTTAATCAACCTTTTTGCTTAAAAAAACATTTTCAGTGTCTCGCTGACTGTTCAGACACAAATATATCTGTTTAAAAGAGTCTCTTGAAGGCCAGATAACTAGAACTGTGGTTTTCCTCTTCCATGGTTCACATCTCTGTATTATCCACTTTTTTGCCTTTTTCAATAGAAAAAAAAATAATGAGTGTCACGCTGACTTTTCAGACACAAGTATATCTGTTTAAAAGAGTCTGGTGTAGGTCACATAACTAGAACTGTGGTTTTCCTCTTCCACAGTTCAAATATGGGTGTAAGCCACCTTTTTGCATAAAAAAAACATTTTGAGTGTCTCGCTGACTGTTCAGACACAAATATGTCTGTTTAAAAGCGTCTGGTGTAAGCCAGATGACTAAAATTGTGCTTCTCCTCTTCCACGGTTCAAATCTCGATATTATAAACTTTTTTGCCGTTTTTCAATAAAAAAAAACATTTTGGGTGCCTCGCTGACTGTTCAGACACAAATATATCTGTTTAAAAGAGTCTGGTGTAGGCCAGATAACTAGAACTGTGGTTTTCCTCTTCCACAGTTCAAATATGGGTGTAAGCCACCTTTTTGCATAAAAAAAAACATTTTGAGTGTCTCGCTGACTGTTCAGACACAAATATGTCTGTTTAAAAGCGTCTGGTGTAAGCCAGATGACTAAAATTGTGTTTCTCCTCTTCCACGGTTCAAATCTTGATATTATAAACTTTTTTGCCGTTTTTCAATAAAAAAAAAAACATTTTGGGTGCCTCGCTGACTGTTCAGACACAAATATATCTGTTTCAAATAGTCTGGTGTAGGCCAGATAATTAGAACTGTGGTTTTTCTCTTCCACGGTTCAAATAAGGGTTTAATCCACATTTTTGCATAAAAAAAAAACATTTTGAGTGTCTCGCTCACTGTTCAGACACAAATATATCTGTTTAAAACAGTCTGGTGTAGGCCAGGAAACTAGAACTGTGGTTTTCCTCTTCCACGGTTCAAATCTCTGTATTATCAACTTTTTTGCCTTTGTCAATAAAAAAAAGCATTTTGAGTGTCTCGCTGACTGTTCAGACACAAATATATCTGTTTAAAAGAGTCTGGTGTAGGCCAGATAACTAGAACTGTGGTTTTCCTCTACCACGGTACAAATATGGGTGTTATCCACATTTTTGCATAAAAAAAACATTTTGAGTGTCTCGCTCACTATTCAGACACAAAAATATCTGTTTAAAAGAGTCTGGTGTAGGCCAGATAACTAGAACTGTGGTTTTCCTCTTCCACGGTTCAAATCTTGGCGTAATCCACCTTTTTGCATAAAAAAAAACATTTTGAGTACCTGGCTGACTGTTCAGACACAAATATATCTGTTTAAAAGAGTCTGGTGTAGACCAGATAACTAAAACTGTGGTTTTCCTCTTCCATGGATCAAATCTGGGTGTAATCCACCTGTTTGCATAAAAAAAACATTTTGAGCGTCTCGCTGACTGTTCAGACACAAATATATCTGTTTAAATGAGTCTGGTGTAGGCCAGATAACTACATCTGTGGTTTTCCTCTTCCACAGTTCAAAAATCTGTATTATAAACTTTTCTGCCTTTTTTCAATAAAAAAAAACATTTTGATTGTCTCGCTGACTGTTCAGACTCAAATGTGTCTGTTTAAAAGAGTCTGGTGTAGACCAGATAACTAAAACTGTGATTTTCCTCTTCCACGGTTCAAATCTGGGTGTAATCCACCTTTTTTCATAAAAAAAAACATTTTGAAATGTCTCGCTGACTGTTCAGACACAAATATATCTGTTTAAAAGAGTCTGGTGTAGGCCAGATAACTACAACTGTGGTTTTCCTCTTCCATGATTCAAATAAGGGTTTAATCCACATTTTTGCATATAAAAACATTTTGAATGTCTCGCTGACTGTTCAGACTCAAATATGTCTGTTTAAAAGAGTCTGGTGTAGGCCAGATAGCTACAACTGTGGTTTTCCTCTTCAACGGTTCAAATCTCTGTATTATCCACGTTTTTCACTTTTTTCAATATAAAAAAACATTTTGAGTGTCTCGCTGACTGTTCAGACACAAATATATCTGTTTAAAAGAGTCTGGTGTTGGCCAGGTAACTAGAACTGTGGTTTTCCTCTTCCACGGTTCAAATCTCTGTGTTATCCACTTTTTTGCCTTTTTTCAATAAGAAAAAACATTTTCAGTGTCTCGCTGACTGTTCAGACACAAATATATCTGTTTAAAACAGTCTGGTGTAGGCCATATAACTAGAGCTGTGGTTTTCCTCTTCCACGGTTCAAATCTGGGTGTAATCCACCTTTTTTCTTAAATAAAAACATTTTGAGTGTCTTGCTTACTATGCAGACCCATATATATCTGTTTAAAAGAGTCTGGTGTTGGCCAGATACATAGAACTGTGGTTTCCTCTTCCACAGTTCAAATCTGGGTGTAATCCACCTTTTTGAATAAAAAAAAAAGCATTTTGAATGTCTCGCTGACTCTTCAAACACAAAAATATATGTTTAAAAGAGTCTGGTGTAGGCAAGATACCTACAACTGTGGTTTTCCTCTTCCACGGTTCAAATCTCTGTATTATCCACATTTTTCCCTTTTTTCAATAAAAAAAACATTTTGAGTGTCTCGCTGACTGTTCAGACACAAATATATAGTGCCTACAAGTAGTATTCAACCCCCTGCAGATTTAGCTGGTTGACACATGCGGAATTAACTTGGCATTGTGACATTTGTACTGTAGATCAGCCTGGAAGTGAGAAATGAACTGCAGCTAATTTTTTTTTTTTTTTTTTTTTTTTTTTTTTTTTTTTTTAAAACGTTAAAAGTTAATTCAGAGTGTCATTTATTATTCAACCCCTCAAACCAAAGAATTCTGTTTGGTCCCCCTAAAGTATTAAGAAGTAGTTCAGGCACCAAGAATAATGAGCTTCACATGGGTGGATGAAAGATCTCTTTTGCCAGCCTTTTCTGACTATTTAAGACCCTCCCCAAACTTGTGAACAGCACTCAGACATGGTCAACATGGGAAAGACAAAGGAGCATTCCAAGGCCATCAGAGACAAGATCGTGGAGGGTCAAAAGGCTGGAAAGGGGTACAAAACCCTTTCCAAGGAGTTGGACCTACCTGTCTCCACTGTTGGGAGCATCATCCGTAAGTGGAAAGCTTATGGAACTACTGTTAGCCTTCCACGGCCTGGACAGCCTTTGAAAGTGTCCTCCCGTGCTGAGGCCAGGCTTGTCCGAAGAGTCAAGGCTAACCCAAGGACAACAAGGAAGGAGCTCCGGGAAGATCTCATGGCAGTGGGGACATTGGTTTCAGTCAATACCATAAGTAACGTACTCCACCGCAATGGTCTCCGTTCCAGATGAGCCCGTAAGGTACCTTTACTTTCAAAGCGTCATGTCAAGGCTCGTCTACAGTTTGCTCATGATCACTTGGAGGACTCTGAGACAGACTGGTTCAAGGTTCTATGGTCTGATGAGACCAAGATCGAGATCTTTGGTGCCAACCACACACGTGACGTTTGGAGACTGGATGGCACTGCATACAACCCCAAGAATACCACCCCTACAGTCAAGCATGGTGGTGGCAGCATCATGCTGTGGGGCTGTTTCTCAGCCAAGGGGCCTGGCCATCTGGTCCGCATCCATGGGAAGATGGATAGCACGGCCTACCTGGAGATTTTGGCCAAGAACCTCCGCTCCTCCATCAAGGATCTTAAGATGGGTCGTAATTTCATCTTCCAACAAGACAACGACCCAAAGCACACAGCCAAGAAAACCAAGGCCTGGTTCAAGAGGGAAAAAGTCAAGGTGTTGGAGTGGCCTAGTCAGTCTCCTGACCATAACCCAATTGAAAACTTGTGGAAGGAGCTCAAGAATAAAGTCCACATGAGACACCCAAAGAACCTAGATAACTTGGAGAAGATCTGCATGGAGGAGTGGGCCAAGATAACTCCACAGACCTGTGCCGGCCTGATCAGGTCTTATAAAAGACGATTATTAGCTGTAATTGCAAACAAGGGTTATTCCACAAAATATTAAACATAGGGGTTGTATAATAATTGACCCACACTTTTATGTTTAAAATTTAATAAAATTCAACTGAGCAACATAACTTTTTGGTTTGTAAGATTTATGCTTCTGTTCATAAAACCTACTCTCGTTTGCAGTTTGAAGGCTCTAACTTATTTGCATCTTATCAAATCAGCTAAATCTGCAGGGGGTTGAATACTACTTGTAGGCACTGTATCTGTTTAAAAGAGTCTGGTGTAGTCCAGCTAACTAGAACTGTAGTTTTCCTCTTCCACGGTTCAAATCTGGGTGTAATCCATCTTTTTGCATAAAAAAAAACATTTTGAGTGTCTCGCTGACTGTTTAGACACAAATATATCTGTTTAAAAGAGTCTGGTGTAGGCCAGATAACTACAACTGTGGTTTTCCTCTTCCACGGTTCAAATCTCTGTGTTATCCACTTTTTTGCCTTTGTCAGTAAAAAAAACAATTTCAGTGTCTCGCTGACTGTTCAGACACAAATATATCTGTTTAAAAGAGTCTTGTGTAGGCCAGTTAACTAGAACTGTGGTTTTCCTCTTCCACGGTTCAAATCTGGGTGTAATCCACCTTTTTGCATAAAAAAAAAACATTTTGAATGTCTCGCTGACTGTTCAGACTCAAATATGTCTGTTTAAAAGAGTCTGGTGTAGGCCAAATAGCTACAACTGTGGTTTTCCTCTTCCACGGTTCAAATCTCTGTATTATCCACGTTTTTCACTTTTTTCAATATAAAAAAACATTTTGAGTGTCTCGCTGACTGTTCAGACACAAATATATCTGTTTAAAAGAGTCTGGTGTTGGCCAGGTAACTAGAACTGTGGTTTTCCTCTTCCACGGTTCAAATCTCTGTGTTATCCACTTTTTTGCCTTTGTCAATACAAAAAAACATTTTCAGTGTCTCACTGACTGTTCAGACACAAATATATCTGTTTAAAAGAGTCTGGTGTAGGCCAGTTAACTAGAACTGTGGTTTTCCTCTTCCAAGGTTCAAATCTCTGGTATCCACTTTTTTGCCTTTTTTCAATAAGAAAAAACATTTTGAGTGTCTCGCTGACTGTTCAGACACAAATATATCTGTTTAAAACAGTCTGGTAAAGGCCATATAACTAGAGCTGTGGTTTTCCTCTTCCACGGTTCAAATCTGGGTGTAATCCACCTTTTTTCTTAAATAAAAACATTTTGAGTGTCTCGCTTACTATGCAGACCCATATATATCTGTTTAAAAGAGTCTGGTGTTGGCCAGATAAATAGAACTGTGGTTTCCTCTTCCACAGTTCAAATCTGGGTGTAATCCACCTTTTTGCATATAAAAAACATTTTGAGTGTCTCGCTGACTGTTCAGACACAAATATATCTGTTTAAAAGAGTCTAGTGTAGGCCAGATAACTAGAACTGTGGTTTTCCTCTTCCATGGTTCAAATAAGGGTGTAATCCACATTTTTGCATAAAAAAAACATTTTGAGTGTCTCGCTGACTGTTCAGACACAAATATATCTGTTTAAAAGAGTCTGGTGTAGGCCAGATAACTAGAACTGTGGTTTTCCTCTTCCACGGTACAAATCTCTATGTTATCCAGTTTTTTGCCTTTTTTCAATAAAAAAAACATTTTGAGTGTCTCGTTGACTGTTCAGACACAAACATATCTGTTTAAAAGAGTCTGGTGTAGGCCAGGTAACTAGAACTGTGGTTTTCCTCTTCCACGGTTCAAATCTCTGTGTTATCCACTTTTTTGCCTTTGTCAAGAAAAAAAAACATTTTGAGTGTCTCGCTGACTGTTCAGACACAAATATATCTGTTTAAAAGAGTCTGGTGTAGGCCAGATAACTAGAGCTGTGGTTTTCCTCTTCCACAGTTCAAATCTCTGTATTATCCACTTTTTTGCCTTTTTTCAATAGAAAAAAAAAATATTGAGTGTCACGCTGACTGTTCAGACACAAGCATATGTTTAAAAGAGTCTGGTATAGGCCAGATAACTAGAACTGTGGTTTTCCTCTTCCACGGTTCAAATCTGGGTGTAATTCACCTTTTTGCATAAAAAAAAAACATTTTGAGTGTCTCGCTGACTGTTCAGACACAAATATGTCTGTTAAAAAGCGTATGGTGTAAGCCAGATAACAAAAACTGTGCTTCTCCTCTTCCACGGTTCAAATCTCGGTATTATAAACTTTTTTGCCTTTTTTCAATTAAAAAAACATTTTGAATGTCTCGCTGACTGTTCAGACACAAATATATCTGTTTAAAAGAGTCTGGTGTAGGCCAGGTAACTAGAACTGTGGTTTTCCTCTTCCACGGTTCAAGTAAGGGTGTAATCCACATTTTTGCATAAAAAAAAAACATTTTGAGTGTCTCGCTGACTGTTCAGACACAAATATATCTGTTTAAAAGAGTCTGGTGTAGGCCAGATAACTAGAACTGTGGTTTTCCTCTTCCACGGTTCAAATAAGGGTTTAATCCACATTTTTGCATAAAAAAACATTTTGAGTGTCTCGCTGACTGTTCAGAAACAAATATATCTCTTTAAAAGAGTCTGGTGTTGGCCAGGTAACTAGAACTGTGGTTTTCCTCTTCCACGGTTCAAATCTCTGTTATCCACTTTTTTGCCTTTGTCAATAAAAAAAACATTTTCAGTGTCTCACTGACTGTTCAGACACAAATATATCTGTTTAAAAGAGTCTGGTGTAGGCCAGTTAACTAGAACTGTGGTTTTCCTCTTCCAAGGTTCAAATCTCTGTTATCCACTTTTTTGCCTTTTTTCAATAAGAAAAAACATTTTGAGTGTCTCGCTGACTGTTCAGACACAAATATATCTGTTTAAAAAAGTCTGGTGTAGGCCAGATAACTAGAGCTGTGGTTTTCCTCTTCCACGGTTCAAATCTGGGTGTAATCCACCTTTTTTCTTAAATAAAAACATTTTGAGTGTCTCGCTTACTATGCAGACCAATATATATCTGTTTAAAAGAGTCTGGTGTTGGCCAGATAAATAGAACTGTGGTTTCCTCTTCCACGGTTCAAATCTGGGTGTAATCCACCTTTTTGCATAAAAAAAAAACATTTTGAGTGTCTCGTTGACTGTTCAAACACAAATATATTTGTTTAAAAGAGTCTGGTGTAGGCTAGATAACTAGAACTGTGGTTTTCCTCTTCCACGGTTCAAATCTCTGTATTATCCACTTTTTTGCCTTTTTCAATAGAAAAAAACATTTTAAGTGTCTCGCTGACTGTTCAGACACAAATATATCTGTTTAAAAGAGTCTGGTGTAGGCCAGATAACTAGAACTGTGATTTTCCTCTTCCATGGTTCAAATCTGGGTGTAATCCACCTTTTTGTATAAAAAAAAAAGCATTTTGAATGTCTCGCTGACTCTTCAGACTCAAATATGTCTGTTTAAAAGAGTCTGGTGTAGGCCAGATACCTGCAACTGTGGTTTTCCTCTTCCACGGTTCAAATCTCTGTATTATATACTTTTTTCCCTTTTTTCAATAAAAAAAAAACATTTTGAGTGTCTCGCTGACTGTTCGGACACAAATATATATGTTTAAAAGAGTCTGGTCTAGTCCAGCTAACTAGAACTGTAGTTTTCCTATTCCACGGTTCAAATCTGGGTGTAATCCATCTTTTTGCATTAAAAAAAACATTTTGAGTGTTTTGCTGACTGTTTAGACACAAATATTTCTGTTTAAAAGAGTCTGGTGTAGGCCAGATAACTAGAACAGTAGTTTTACTCTTCCTCTTTTCAAATCTGGGTGTAATCCACCTTTTTGCATAAAAAAAAACATGTTGAGTGTCTCGCTGACTGTTCAGACACAAATATATCTGCTTAAAAGAGTCTGGTGTAGCTCAGATAACTAGAACTGTGGTTTTCCTCTTCCACGGTACAAATATGGGTGTAATCCACATTTTTGCTTGAAAAATTTTTTTTAAGTGTCTCGTTGACTGTTCAGACACAACTATATCTGTTTAAAAGAGTCTGGTGTAGGCCAGATAACTAGAACTGTGGTTTTCCCATTCCACAGTTCAAATCTCTGTGTTATCCACTTTTTTGCCTTTTCACAATAGAAAAAAAAAAATATTGAGAGTCACGCTGACTGTTCAGACACAAGTATATCTGTTTAGAAGAGTCTGGTATAGGCCAGATAACTAGAACTGTGGTTTTCCTCTTCCACGGTTCAAATCTCTGTGTTATCCACTTTTTTGCCTTTTTTCAATAGAAAAAAAAAATATTCAGTGTCACGCTGACTGTTCAGACACAAGTTTATCTGTTTAAAAGAGTCTGGTATAGGCCAGATAACTAGAACTGTGGTTTTCCTCTTCCACGGTTCAAATTAGGGTGGAATCCACATTTTTGCATAAAAAAAACATTTTGAGTGTCTCGCTGACTGTTCAGACACAAATATATCTGTTTAAAAGAGTCTGGTGTAGGCCAGATAACTAGAACTGTGGTTTTCCTTTTCCACGGTACAAATCTCTATGTTATCCAGTTTTTTGCCTTTTTTCAATAAAAAAAACATTTTGAGTGTCTCGTTGACTGTTCAGACACAAATATGTCTGTTTAAAAGAGTCTGGTGTAGGCCAGGTAACTAGAACTGTGGTTTTCCAGTTCCACAATTCAAATCTCTGTGTTATCCACTTTTTTGCCTTTGTCAAGAAAAAAAAAATATTTTGAGTGTCTCGCTGACTGTTCAGACACAAATATATCTGTTTAAAAGAGTCTGGTGTAGGCCAGATAACTAGAGCTGTGGTTTTCCTCTTCCATAGTTCAAATCTCTGTATTATCCACTTTTTTGCCTTTTTTCAATAGAAAAAAAAATATTGAGTGTCACGCTGACTGTTCAGACACAAGTATATGTTTAAAAGAGTCTGGTATAGGCCAGATAACTAGAACTGTGGTTTTCCTCTTCCACGGTTCAAATCTGGGTGTAATCCACCTTTTTGCATAAAAAAAACATTTTGAATGTCTCGCTGACTGTTCAGACACAAATATATCTGTTTAAAAGAGTCTGGTGTAGGCCAGATGACTAGAACTGTGGTTTTCCTCTTCCACGGTTCAAATATGGGTGTAATCCCTCTTTTTGCATAAAAAAAACATTTTGAGTGTCTCGCTGACTGTTCAGACACAAATATATCTGTTTAAAAGAGTCTGGTGTTGGCCAGGTAACTAGAACTGTGGTTTTCCTCTTCCACGGTTCAAATCTCTGTGTTATCCACTTTTTTGCCTTTGTCAATACAAAAAAACATTTTCAGTGTCTCACTGACTGTTCAGACACAAATATATCTGTTTAAAAGAGTCTGGTGTAGGCCAAATAGCTACAACTGTGGTTTTCCTCTTCCACGGTTCAAATCTCTGTATTATCTACGTTTTTCACTTTTTTCAATATAAAAAAACATTTTGAGTGTCTCGCTGACTGTTCAGACACAAATATATCTGTTTAAAAGAGTCTGGTGTTGGCCAGGTAACTAGAACTGTGGTTTTCCTCTTCCACGGTTCAAATCTCTGTGTTATCCACTTTTTTGCCTTTGTCAATACAAAAAAACATTTTCAGTGTCTCACTGACTGTTCAGACACAAATATATCTGTTTAAAAGAGTCTGGTGTAGGCCAGTTAACTAGAACTGTGGTTTTTCTCTTCCAAGTTTCAAATCTCTGGTATCCACTTTTTTGCCTTTTTTCAATAAGAAAAAACATTTTGAGTGTCTCGCTGACTGTTCAGACACAAATATATCTGTTTAAAACAGTCTGGTAAAGGCCATATAACTAGAGCTGTGGTTTTCCTCTTCCACGGTTCAAATCTGGGTGTAATCCATCTTTTTTCTTAAATAAAAACATTTTGAGTGTCTCGCTTACTATGCAGACCCATATATATCTGTTTAAAAGAGTCTGGTGTTGGCCAGATAAATAGAACTGTGGTTTCCTCTTCCACAGTTCAAATCTGGGTGTAATCCACCTTTTTGCATATTAAAAACATTTTGAGTGTCTCGCTGACTGTTCAGACACAAATATATCTGTTTAAAAGAGTCTAGTGTAGGCCAGATAACTAGAACTGTGGTTTTCCTCTTCCATGGTTCAAATAAGGGTGTAATCCACATTTTTGCATAAAAAAAACATTTTGAGTGTCTCGCTGACTGTTCAGACACAAATATATCTGTTTAAAAGAGCCTGGTGTAGGCCAGATAACTAGAACTGTGGTTTTCCTCTTCCACGGTACAAATCTCTATGTTATCCAGTTTTTTGCCTTTTTTCAATAAAAAAAACATTTTGAGTGTCTCGTTGACTGTTCAGACACAAACATATCTGTTTAAAAGAGTCTGGTGTAGGCCAGGTAACTAGAACTGTGGTTTTCCTCTTCCACAGTTCAAATCTCTGTGTTATCCACTTTTTTGCCTTTGTCAAGAAAAAAAAACATTTTGAGTGTCTCGCTGACTGTTCAGACACAAATATATCTGTTTAAAAGAGTCTGGTGTAGGCCAGATAACTAGAGCTGTGGTTTTCCTCTTCCACAGTTCAAATCTCTGTATTATCCACTTTTTTGCCTTTTTTCAATAGAAAAAAAAAATATTGAGTGTCACGCTGACTGTTCAGACACAAGTATATGTGTAAAAGAGTCTGGTATAGGCCAGATAACTAGAACTGTGGTTTTCCTCTTCCACGGTTCAAATCTGGGTGTAATCCACCTTTTTGCATAAAAAAAAAACATTTTGAGTGTCTCGCTGACTGTTCAGACACAAATATGTCTGTTAAAAAGCGTATGGTGTAAGCCAGATAACAAAAACTGTGCTTCTCCTCTTCCACGGTTCAAATCTCGGTATTATAAACTTTTTTGCCTTTTTTCATTTAAAAAAACATTTTGAATGTCTCGCTGACTGTTCAGACACAAATATAACTGTTTAAAAGAGTCTTGTGTAGTCCAGGTAACTAGAACTGTGGTTTTCCTCTTCCACGGTTCAAGTAAGGGTGTAATCCACATTTCTGCATAAAAAAAAAACATTTTGAGTGTCTCGCTGACTGTTCAGACACAAATATATCTGTTTAAAAGAATCTGGTGTAGGCCAGATAACTAGAACTGTGGTTTTCCTCTTCCACGGTTCAAATAAGGGTTTAATCCACATTTTTCCATAAAAAAACATTTTGAGTGTCTCGCTGACTGTTCAGACACAAATATATCTCTTTAAAAGAGTCTGGTGTTGGCCAGGTAACTAGAACTGTGGTTTTCCTCTTCCACGGTTCAAATCTCTGTTATCCACTTTTTTGCCTTTGTCAATAAAAAAAACATTTTCAGTGTCTCACTGACTGTTCAGACACAAATATATCTGTTTAAAAGAGTCTGGTGTAGGCCAGTTAACTAGAACTGTGGTTTTCCTCTTCCAAGGTTCAAATCTCTGTTATCCACTTTTTTGCCTTTTTTCAATAAGAAAAAACATTTTGAGTGTCTCGCTGACTGTTCAGACACAAATATATCTGTTTAAAAAAGTCTGGTGTAGGCCAGATAACTAGAGCTGTGGTTTTCCTCTTCCACGGTTCAAATCTGGGTGTAATCCACCTTTTTTCTTAAATAAAAACATTTTGAGTGTCTCGCTTACTATGCAGACCCATATATATCTGTTTAAAAGAGTCTGGTGTTGGCCAGATAAATAGAACTGTGGTTTCCTCTTCCACGGTTCAAATCTTGGTGTAATCCACCTTTTTGCATAAAAAAAAAACATTTTGAGTGCCTCGTTGACTGTTCAAACACAAATATATTTGTTTAAAAGAGTCTGGTGTAGGCTAGATAACTAGAACTGTGGTTTTCCTCTTCCACGGTTCAAATCTCTGTATTATCCACTTTTTTGCCTTTTTCAATAGAAAAAAACATTTTAAGTGTCTCGCTGACTGTTCAGACACAAATATATCTGTTTAAAAGAGTCTGGTGTAGGCCAGATAACTAGAACTGTGATTTTCCTCTTCCATGGTTCAAATCTGGGTGTAATCCACCTTTTTGAATAAAAAAAAAAGCATTTTGAATGTCTCGCTGACTCTTCAGACTCAAATATGTCTGTTTAAAAGAGTCTGGTGTAGGCCAGATACCTACAACTGTGGTTTTCCTCTTCCACGGTTCAAATCTCTGTATTATACACTTTTTTCCCTTTTTTCAATAAAAAAAAAACATTTTGAGTGTCTCGCTGACTGTTCGGACACAAATATATATGTTTAAAAGAGTCTGGTCTAGTCCAGCTAACTAGAACTGTAGTTTTCCTCTTCCACGGTTCAAATCTGGGTGTAATCCATCTTTTTGCATTAAAAAAAACATTTTGAGTGTTTTGCTGACTGTTTAGACACAAATATATCTGTTTAAAAGGGTCTGGTGTAGGCCAGATAACTAGAACAGTAGTTTTACTCTTCCTCGGTTCAAATCTGGGTGTAATCCACCTTTTTGCATAAAAAAACACATGTTGAGTGTCTCGCTGACTGTTCAGACACAAATATATCTGCTTAAAAGAGTCTGGTGTAGCTCAGATAACTAGAACTGTGGTTTTCCTCTTCCACAGTACAAATATGGGTGTAATCCACATTTTTGCTTGAAAAAAATTTTTTAAGTGTCTGTTTAAAAGAGTCTGGTGTTGGCCAGATAACTAGAACTGTGGTTTTCCCCTTCCACAGTTCAAATCTCTGTGTTATCCACTTTTTTGCCTTTTCACAATAGAAAAAAAAAATATTGAGAGTCACGCTGACTGTTCAGACACAAGTATATCTGTTTAGAAGAGTCTGGTATAGGCCAGATAACTAGAACTGTGGTTTTCCTCTTCCACGGTTCAAATCTCTGTGTTATCCACTTTTTTGCCTTTTTTCAATAGAAAAAAAAAATATTCAGTGTCACGCTGACTGTTCAGACACAAGTTTATCTGTTTAAAAGAGTCTGGTATAGGCCAGATAACTAGAACTGTGGTTTTCCTCTTCCACGGTTCAAATTAGGGTGTAATCCACATTTTTGCATAAAAAAAACATTTTGAGTGTCTCGCTGACTGTTCAGACACAAATATATCTGTTTAAAAGAGTCTGGTGTAGGCCAGATAACTAGAACTGTGGTTTTCCTCTTCCACGGTACAAATCTCTATGTTATCCAGTTTTTTGCCTTTTTTCAATAAAAAAAACATTTTGAGTGTCTCGTTGACTGTTCAGACACAAATATGTCTGTTTAAAAGAGTCTGGTGTAGGCCAGGTAACTAGAACTGTGGTTTTCCTGTTCCACAATTCAAATCTCTGTGTTATCCAATTTTTTGCCTTTGTCAAGAAAAAAAAATATTTTGAGTGTCTCGCTGACTGTTCAGACACAAATATATCTGTTTAAAAGAGTCTGGTGTAGGCCAGATAACTAGAGCTGTGGTTTTCCTCTTCCATAGTTCAAATCTCTGTATTATCCACTTTTTTGCCTTTTTTCAATAGAAAAAAAAAATATTGAGTGTCACGCTGACTGTTCAGACACAAGTATATGTTTAAAAGAGTCTGGTATAGGCCAGATAACTAGAACTGTGGTTTTCCTCTTCCACGGTTCAAATCTGGGTGTAATCCACCTTTTTGCATAAAAAAAACATTTTGAATGTCTCGCTGACTGTTCAGACACAAATATATCTGTTTAAAAGAGTCTGGTGTAGGCCAGATGACTAGAACTGTGGTTTTCCTCTTCCACGGTTCAAATATGGGTGTAATCCCTCTTTTTGCATAAAAAAAAAACATTTTGAGTGTCTCGCTGACTGTTCAGACACAAATATGTCTGTTAAAAAGCGTATGATGTAAGCCAGATAACAAAAACTGTGCTTCTCCTCTTCCACGGTTCAAATCTCGGTATTATAAACTTTTTTGCCTTTTTTCAATTAAAAAAAACATTTTCAGTGTCTCGCTGACTGTTCAGACACAAATATAACTGTTTAAAAGAGTCTTGTGTAGGCCAGGTAACTAGAACTGTATTTTTCCTCTTCCACGGTTCAAGTAAGGGTGTAATCCACATTTTTGCATAAAAAAAACATTTTGAGTGTCTCGCTGACTGTTCAGACACAAATATATCTGTTTAAAAGAGTCTGGTGTAGGCCCGATAACGAGAACTGTGGTTTTCCTCTTCCACGGTTCAAATAAGGGTGTAATCCACATTTTTGCATAAAAAAACATTTTGAGTGTCTCGCTGACTGTTCAGACACAAATATATCTGTTTAAAAGAGTCTGGTGTAGGGCAGATAGCTAGAACTGTGGTTTTCCTCTTCCACGGTACAAATATGGGTGTAATCCACATTTTTGCATAAAAAAACATTTTAAGTGTCTCGCTGACTGTTCAGACACAAACATATCTGTTTAAGAGAGTCTGGTGTAGGCCAGATAACTAGAACTGTGGTTTTCCCCTTCCACGGTTCAAATCTCTGTGTTATCCACTTTTTTGCCTTTTTTCAATTAAAAAAAAATATTGAGCGTCACACTGACAGTTCAGACACAAGTATATCTGTTTAAAAGAGTCTGGTGTAGGCCAGATAACTAGAACTGTAGTTTTCCTCTTCCACGGATCAAATCTGGGTGTAATCCATCTTTTTGCATAAAAAAACACATTTTGAGTTTCTCGCAGACTGTTCAGACACAAATATATCTGTTTAAAAGAGTCTGGCGTAGGCCAGATGAATAGAACTGTGGTTATGCTCTTCCACGGTTCAAATCTGGGTGTAATCCAACTTTTTGCATAAAAAAAAACATTTTGAGTGTCTCGCTGACTGTTCAGACACAAATATATCTGTTTAAAAGAGTCTTGTGTAGGTTAGATAACTAGAACTGTGGTTTTCCTATTCCACGGTTCAAATCTGGGTGTAATCCACCTTTTTGCATAAAAAAAAACATTTTGAGTGTCTCGCTGACTGTTCAGACACAAATATATCTGTTTAAAAGAGTCTGTTGTAGGCCAGATAACTAGAACTGTGATTTTCCTCTTCCACGGTTCAAATCTGGGTGCAGTCCACCTTCTTGCATAAAAAAAAACATTTTCAGTTCTCGGTGACTGTTCAGACACAAATTTATCTGTTTAAAAGAGTCTGGTGTAGGCCAGATAACTAGAACTGTGGTTTTCCTGTTCCACAATTCAAATCTGGGTGTAATCCACCTTTTTGCATAAAAAAAACATTTTGAGTGTCTCGCTGACTGTTCAGACACAAATATATCTGTTTAAAAGAGTCTGGTGTAGGCCAGATAACTAGAACTGTAGTTTTGCTCTTCCACGGTTCAAATCTGGGTGTAATCCATCTTTTTGCATAATAAAAAACATTTTGAGTGTCTCGCTGACTGTTCAGACACAAATATATCTGTTTAAAAGAGTCTGGTGTATGCCAGATAACTAGAACTGTGGTTATGCTCTTCCATGGTTCACATATGGGTGTAATCCACCTTTTTGCATAAAAAAAAAACATTTTGAGTGCCTCGCTGATAGTGTTGAGCTACCCCCGTAGTGTTCGAGTACGGTTCGGTTCGTCGAACACACGTATGTTCGCCGAACTGTTCGTCGAACTGTTCGTCGATCACATTCGAACACCGTTAAAACCAATGGCAGGCAAACAAAAACACATAGATACACATAGAAAACACCTTCAAAGGTGTCCAAAAGCTGACAAACTCCTCAGAAGACACAACTAACACATGGAAAAGTGACAAGTACACATAGTCATGCGAAAAGAAAAGAGGTGGAGGAGTAAAAGGAGGGGGAGACACAGATATAGGCATGTCATGCCCTTCTAAAACCAAAAAAGTGGAAGCCAACACGGCCAATCCGTTCCTGCCCATGCGACCTCCGTGTCGCAGGGTTTGTGCCAGAGCTGCGGTGGACTCTGACGGCCAGCCCCCCTCTCCCAATACTGGTGCCTGTCCGCTGGTGGGTCGAGCGAGCCCCCCTGTGGTGGAGGCAGCTCTAAGCTTTTTAATTTAAATTGTCTCTCTAATTTGAATGAGTACACTTTAAATCCTTTTACAAGGATCTATTGGAGGGCAAGTCTCATGCCAGCAGCCGCATAATTCCAGCTCCAGTAGCGTCCACTAAAGCTGCTGCAATTGAAAACCTTTTATAAGGATCGATTTCGGCGGTCCACCGCAAGGCATCCTACCGCCAGTCCCAGCCCCTATGCCTTGGGGTGCCTACCCGATGCTCTTCACTGAGTGTCCCGGGGGCCCGAACCGTTTCCTTTGAAAAAATTAAGTGTCCAAACTACAGGTGGTGTAGCTTGCTTAACAGCTGGGATAATCCGCTGACTAGCAGACACTGCTACTAGGCATAAAGTATTTCCTGGGCTAGATGCAGTTAAAAATTTGTAATTAGATACTCTCTCTGGATGCTGAGAAAGTACTCCATAGAGTCTCCTGGCACGCCATATATTATTCCCTTAAAAAGCTTGGGGTAGGGGTCTAGGGGACCCTTTTATAGGCAAAATCACGGCCCTGTATCGGAATACGTCACCTAGGCTGAAGATAAATGGAACATTTTCATCACCTTTCATAATCACCAATGGGACAAGGCAGGGATGTCCTCTGTCCCCTCTCTTATATATCCTAGTGATGGAGCACCTGCTCTCATCAATTCGCCATAACCCCAATATTAGGTGGATTGAGGTGGGAGGCACCGAGTACAAGTGCTCTGCATTTGCTGATGATGTCCTAGTATATATCACTCAATCACATATATCTATCCCTGCTGTTTTGGCTGAAATAGATCACTTTGTTACATGGTCAAATTTTAAAATCAATGCAGCGAAGTCTGAGGCCCTCGATGTCTCCCTCCCCAAATCCATACAGGATTCCATCCAGTCCAACTTTCCCTTTGCCTGGCCCTCACAGGGTATCAAATACTTAGGAATTCCTATTCATAGAGACCTCTCCCGTCTATGTTATCTTAATTTTGGGCCCTTTATTGAACAACTCCATACAGACCACGGTTGGCAAGTTAGAACTGTAAGATTCACTACATGAACCACTGGTGTTTTGTGGAAAAGCACATGTACACTGTGTTCCAAATTATTCTGCAAAAAGTGTTTAGGAGTGATAAGGGAAGAATTTTTTTGTATGTCAGTTAAACTCATTGATGGTGATGTGTGTCCGGGCTCTTTATATCACTGTAAGCAATTGCAGACACCTGTGCTAATTAGTTTGGCAGGTGTGTCCAATGAAAGGCAAGACTACTTAAGAAGGCTGTCCCACATTATTAAGCAGCCTACATTTTCTGCCAAAATGGGAAAGAAAAAGGATGTGTCGGCTGCTGAGAAGCAACAATTTGTGGAGTGTTTAGGTCAAGGCATGACTACAATCAACATTGCCAAGACACTTCATCCTGATCATTGCACAATCAAGAAGTATGTAGCTGATTCACAGTACACACGTGTGCGTGCTGATAAGGTAAAATTGAGGACTCTTTCCTCCAGGCAATTACGTCAGGTTAAAAGAGCAGTGGCAAAAAAGCCTTGTCATAGCAGCAGACAAGTTTTTGAAGCTGCTGGTGCCTCCAACATCCCCCGAACAACAAGATGCAGAGTCCTTCAGAGGTTTGCAGCTGTGCGTAAGCCATCCTGTCGACCTCCTCTATCCACTGCACACAAGCAGAAACGGCTCCAGTGGACCAAACAATACATGAAGACTGACTTCAAAACTGTTTTGTTCACCGATGAGTGCCGTGCAATGCTCGATGGTCCAGATGGATGGAGTGGAGGATGGCTGGTTGATGGACACCCCACGCAACAAGGAGGAGGTGGAGTAATGTTTTGGGCTGGAATCATGGGGAGAGAGATTGTCGGCCACTTTAGGATCCCTGAAGGCGCTAAAGATGAACTCCATAATGTATGTGGAGTTTCTCAAACAGCACTTCCTGCCATGGTTCAAGAAGAAGAACCATGTATTCTGCAGCAAGATCATTTTCATGCATGATAATGCACCGTCTCATGCTGCACATAACACATCTGCATCTCTGGCTGATATGGGCATAAAAGGGGACAAATTTATGGTGTGACCCCCATGCTCCCCTGACCTCTACCCCATTCAGAACCTCTGGAGCATCATCAAAAGGAGTGTCGATGATGGCGGGAGGCAGTTCACATCTAAGCAACAGCTCTGGGAGGGTATTCTGTACTCATGCAAAACAATTGAAGCAGAAACCATCCAAAACCTGACAAATTCAATGGACGAGAGAGATGAGAAGCTCCTTTTTAACAAGGGGTCCTATGTGCAAATGTAACATCACCTAGAATAAAGTTTTGAGTTGAAAACTGTTTGATTCCAGTTTCTAATAACCTGCTAATGCTTATAATATCAAAAATGACCATTTTTTTGTTCTTTATTAAAATGAAAAGGTTGATCGAAGAGTGTGGGGGATCTAAGAGTGTGGCAACCCAGTAGTCAGGATTACTTCGAATTCTGACAATCTGAGGGTCATCTTGCAGGTAGTGCAGCAAGAAGGCACTCATGTGTCTTGCTCATCTAGGAGCCCCAAAATTATTTTCCGGGCTAGATGCAGCTAAAAATTATTATTAATTTGAAAGCTGGTGGAGCTTAGTATAGATGGGCTAATAGAATCAGTACTGCAAACTGCTACAAAGCCCAAATTATTTTCCAGCCAAGATACAGATAAACATGATTAGTAATTTTAAATCTGGTGGAGTTTAGTATAGATGGCCTAATAGAATCAGTACTGCAAATTGCTACAAAGCCCAAATTATTTTCCAGCCAAGATACAGATAAACATGATTAGTAATTTTAAATCTGGTGAAGTTTAGTATAGATGGACTAATAGAATCAGTACTGCAAACTGCTACAACGCCATTTATCCAGATTGGAAGCCCAAAAAGAGCAAGGGTCCAGTGACACAGTCATGGCTTCAATGTTTACTTGGAGATACTGTTGTACCATTGTCTCTAGGCGTTGACTATGTGTCAGACTTCTTGTCTCCTGTGGCCTTGCAAAGGATGGACTAAAAAAGTGGTGAAATGATTCCGCAAAATTGATGTTACCAGCAGATATTGTGTTTCTGTTATGTTTTGAGAGCTGAACACTCGACGGTCCCACGGTTGGCAAGTTGGAACTGTGAGATTCACTACGTGCACCACTAGTGTTTTGGGGAAAAGCACATGAAAGATTCTGCAACAGTCTCTGCTGATACTCCTGCATGCGTGCATCTCTTTCTATGGCAGGAATAATTTCTGCAAATTTACTTTTGTACCGGGGACCTAACAGTGTGGCAACCCAGTAGTCAGGATTATTTCTAATTCTCACAATTCGAGGGTCATGTTGCAGGTAGTGCAGCAAGAAGGCACTCATGTGTCTTGCGCATCCAGGAGCACCAAGTCCCTGTTGTGTTGGTGGCGAGGTAACAATCATGCTTCCTTCCTCTGCCCTCTCCCCCCAACATCGCAGAACAGAAATGTGATCAAGGTCTCCCTCATCTGATGAGTCTTCCATCAGTTCGTCCTCCACTTCGTCCTGGGCTCCTGCACCTTCCTCACTAGTTTGGCTGCTACCATGCGCCCTGGTAAAACCATCTCCCCCACCCTTACATGCCTGCCGCCTTGGTGCTGCCGACCGTCTGGACCTTGCAGATGTTAGCCCTTCCGCATACAACTCCTCCTCCTCTACTTCCTCCACCTCCACTTGTGCCACCACCTGACTCCGAATTCTGTTTAACATGTGCTCCAGCATGTAAATCACCGGAATAGTCATGCTGACAATGGCATCGTCAGCACTAAACATCTTCGTCGCCATTTCAAAACTGTGCAGAAGGGTGCATAGGTCCCTGATCTGAGACAACTCCTCCAGCGTGATTTGCCCCACCTCTGGATCTCGTTGGCCCAGGCTATACGTCAGAACGTATTGCACCAGGGCTTGTCGGTGCTGCCACAGTCGCTGCAACATATGCAGAGTTAAATTCCACCGGGTAGGCACATCGCATTTTAGCCAGTGAAGTGGCAGGCCCAACGACTTCTGTAGAGATGTAAGTCGCTGAGCTGTGGGATGCGAACGGCGGAAGTGAGCACACAGCGACCGTGCCTCTGCAGAAGGCCATCTAGTCCGAGATAGTGGGCTAAAAATTGCTGGACAACCAGGTTCAACACGTGAGCCATACAAGGCACGTGTGTGACATTGCCCTGGCGAAGGGCCGCACCCAGGTTTGCAGCATTGTCGCACACGGTCTTCCCTGGTTTCAGGTCCAGTGGAGACAACCATTCATGAAACTGGTTCTCCAGAGCTGACCACAACTCCTCAGCTGTGTGACTCACATTTCCCAGACATTTCAAAGTAAAAACCGCCGGATGACGTTGAGCCCTGCTGCCAGCATAGTAAGGAGGTGTGCAGGATCCCTTCTGCGCAGTTAGAAAGCTTGTGGCTTGACCAGACAGGCTTTGGGTGCAGGTGGGGGACCGAGAGGAGGTTGAGGAGGCAGAAGCAGTGGAAGAACTTTGAGATAAAGAGGATTGACGCACCACTCGTGGGGACGGCAAGACTTGGATAGCAGCCCCTTGTCGTGCTGTCACCATAGTTACCCAGTGCCCAGTCAGCGACATGTAACCCCCCTGTCCATGCCTACTCATCCAAGTGTCTGTGGTGAAATGCACCCTGTCACACACAGAGTTTCTGAAAGAAGCGGTGATGTTGTGTGCGACATGCTGGTGGAGCGTAGGCACACCTTTCTTTGAGAAGTAGTGCCGACTGGGCATCTGGTACTGGGGCACTGCGACGGACATAAGGTCTCGAAAATCCTCTGTGTACACCAGGCGGAAAGGCAGCATTTCTGTAGCCAAGAGCTTGCAGATGGTGAAATTCAACCTCTTAGCTTTCTCATGGCTAGGAGGAAATGGTCTTTTACTTGTCCACATCTGAGGGACCGAGGGCTGGCTGTTGTGCTTAGATAGGGATGAGAAGGGTGTCCCCGGCAAACTGCCTGTCTGTGAGGAAGTTGCAGGCGGACATGTTAGGTTGCCTTGATACAAAGGTGGTGCTATCGATGTCGGACAGCGCTGAACACCAGCTGGTGTTTCCACCTCCAAAGAAAATGATGACCTGCCAATCACGCTGTTGCGGGTAAAGAGGTGGCAGGTCTGTGTCCCAAAACAGGTGTGACTGCTGTCCCCCCAGTCACAGAGGATGAAGAGGCTGTGGATGCACAAGATGTGGGAGACGGTGGTTGGCCCGGCCGGCTAGGCCGCATTGTAGCACAGTGAGCTTCCCACTGCAACTTATGCTTCATATCCATGTACCGGTTCATGCATGAAGTACTCAAACTATGTATTTTTTGGCCTCTACTTAGCTTTTGCTGACAAATGTTACAGATAACACGAGTTGGGTCATCTTTATCGATCTGAAAAAATACCCAGGCTATGCAAGGCTTAGCACCCATGCGACCTGAAGAGCCACCACGACTTGTGGTCAGAGGCAGAGTTGTGTTTGAGGATGCAGTTGTTGACGTGCTTCCAGTACTACGTCTCTGTCCAGGAAGGCGCAACCTGACCTCGTCGTCACTAGCAACCTCCTCCACCTCCTCTGCTGACCTCATCTCTTGGCTGACTGTGGGTTGACAGTAAGTGGGATCTCCAACCTCGTCATCATCACCCTGTGTGTTATCACACCCGTCGTCCTCAGAGCCAACCTCTTCCTGCCCTGACAAAAAACTAAAGTTGTCGCTCCAATCAGGTATTTGAGTCTCATCATCGTCTTCCTCATTGTCTCCACCAACAGGAGTTACAGTTTGGGAACGAGGGTCTACATTATGGTCAGAACCTTCTGCGTCTGGTCCTGGATCCGACTCATAAAGATTCTGGGCATCAGTGCAAATCATTTCCTCATCTGGATTCACAGAAGCTCTGGAGCCGACCTCTGATTCCCAGGCTATAGTATGATTAAACAGCTCTGCAGACTCAACCATCTGTTCTACCCCATACTCAGACGGGCAGCTGGAGAATTGGGAGCTGTGAGGAAGCAAGTGCGATTGGGCTGACACCTCTGAGGACTGGAGTATTTGTGATGTTGAAGTTGAGGTGGAGGAGAGCCCACTTAAAGGAGCACTTGATATCCGTTGAAGCACTTGCTGTTTTTGTGCCTCATCTGGAATTTGTAGCAATTGGCGTGGCCATAAGAAAGGGATCTTATCACATTGTCTGCTAAAAGAAGTAGACATCTTAGTTTGGCTGGAAGATGGTCTTTCTTCTGCAGATGTTACTGTTGTTTTAACACCTACCCCACGTACACAACCTTTTTTTCCCTTCCCAACATGCCTATTCCCCTTACCACCAGCAGCAGGCCTTTTTCCTCTCATTTTGGTGGTTAACTAATTCACAACTCTGGAGTTGTTTGCACAAAAAACAATGGATGGGAACTGAGCAGAGCTGAGTGGCCAAACTGTGGTATTAGCCCAAATGTATTGGCTGTGTGAGATGCAATTAAAAATTATTTTGAATTTGCAACCTGCTGGAGGTTAGTATAGATGGACTAATAGAAGAAGTCCCACACACTGCTAGAAGCCGAAAGATTTTTTCAGAGCTAGATGCAGATAAAAATTATATTGAATTTGTAACCTGCTGGAGGTTAGTATAGATGGACTAATAGAACAAGTCCCACACACTGCTAGAAGCCGAATAGTTTTTCAGGGCTAGATGCACAAAAAAATTAGATTGAATTTGCAACCTGGTGGAGGTTAGTATAGATGGACTAATAGAACAAGTCCCACACACTGCTACAAGCCGAAATATTTTTTCAGAGCTAGATGCAGAAAAAAATTATTTTGAATTTGCAACCTGCTGGAGGTTAGTATAGATGGACTAATATAACAAATCCCACACACTGCTACAAGCCGAAATATTTTTTCAGAGCTAGATGCAGAAAAAAATTAGATTGAATTTGCAACCTGGTGGAGGTTAGTATAGATGGGCTAACAGAACAAGTCCCACACACTGCTACAAGCCGAAGCCCAAATATTTTTTCAGAGCTAGATGCAGATAAAAATTATTTTGAATTTGCAACCTGCTGGAGGTTAGTATAGATGGACTAATATAACAAGTCCCACACACTCCTAGAAGCCGAAATATTTTTTCAGAGCTAGATGCAGAAAAAAATTATATTGAATTTGCAACCTGATGGAGGTTAGTATAGATGGACTAATAGAACAAGTCCCACACACTGCTAGAAGCCGAAATAGTTTTTCAGAGCTAGATGCAGAAAAAAATTATATTGAATTTGCAACCTGATGGAGGTTAGCATAGATGGACTAATAGAACAAGTCCCACACATTGCTAGAAGTCGAAATAGTTTTTCAGAGAAAGATGCAGAAAAAAATTATATTGAATTTGCAACCTGCTGGAGGTTAGTATAGATGGACTAATAGAACAAGTCCCACACACTGCGGCAAGCCGAAGCCCAAATATTTTTTCAGAGCTAGATGCAGATAAAAATTATTTTGAATTTGCAACCTGCTGGAGGTTAGTATAGATGGACGAATAGAACAAGTCCCACACACTGCTAGAAGCTGAAATATTTTTTCAGAGCTAGATGCAGAAAAAAATTATATTGAATTTGCAACCTGCTGGAGGTTAGTATAGATGGACTACTAGAACAAATGCCACACACTGCTATAAGCTGAAATATTTTTTCAGAGCTAGATGCAGAAAAAAATTATATTGAATTTGCAACCTGATGGAGGTTAGTATAGATGGACTAATAGAACAAGTCCCACACACTGCTAGAAGCCGAAATAGTTTTTCAGAGCTAGATGCAGAAAAAAATTATATTGAATTTGCAACCTGGTGGAGGTTAGTATAGATGGAATAATAGAACAAGTCCCACACACTGCTAGAAGCCGAAATAGTTTTTCAGAGCTAGATGCAGAAAAAAATTATATTGAATTTGCAACCTGATGGAGGTTAGTATAGATGGACTAATAGAATGATGCTATGCCCAAAAGGTTTTACTTCACTAGGTGCAGTAAAAAAATTTGTATTCTATACGCAGGTGGTGTAGCTTGTAACACAGATAGGCTTCTCCACTGACTAACACACACTGCAAGAGGACTAAAAGGATTAGCTTTGCTAGATTTAGCCAAATGCTGTGAAAAAAACTTGCACAGAACTGGCACAGACCTGCCTTGCAAAAAGTGATAGGAACTGATGTAACCTTGCCCTGAAAAGGACTGCAATTACAATTAGTCTTTACTCCCAACCTATCTATTTAAGAACACAGACCTGCCTGATAAAAGTGATAGGAACTGATGTAACCTAGCCCTGAAAAGGACTGCAAATACAATTATTCTTTACTCCCAACCTATCTATTAAGAGCACAGACCTGCCTGATAAAAGTCGTAGGAAATTATGTAACCTAGTCCTTAAAAGGACTGCAATCACAACTATTCCCTACTCCCAAGCTATCTGTAGAGTTGTGCGAAAAAAAAGTATAGCGCACACAGCAACAGCGGTGCCATCTAACACTCAGCTGCAGCAGTGAGAAAATGGTGGCGACAGATAAAATGACTGGGTCTTATAGCGCAAGGACATGTGACATACACTGAAAATGACACATGCCCTTGCTTGTGTGTAAAAAAGCAGTTCTCTCCGTGTGTGCGCTGCTGATAGGCTGACAGATTGCACCTCCCACTGTAACTGCGGGAAAGAGAAAAAAAAATGGAGATCTTCATTATTTCTTCAGAGATCCATCCCCTGCCCCTCCCCGCTGTACACTCAAACTGCGTATTAACATTAATTTTCAGCATTACTGAGAAAAAATCCAGTTATGACTTTGGTGCACGAACAGTTATCGAACATAACCTCGAACAGCCGAATTTTTTTCAAATCGTTCGTGTTCGCCGAACGGCTCGAACACCACCCAAAACAGCTCGAATTTGACATTCGTGAACAGTTCGAGTCGAACACTGCTCATCTCTACTCGCTGACTGTTCAGACACAAATATATCTGTTTAAAAGAGTCTGGTGTAGGCCAGATAACTAGAACTGTAGTTTTCCTCTTCCACGGATCAAATCTGGGTGTAATCCACCTTTTTGCATAAAAAAAAACATTTTGAGTGTCTCGCAGACTGTTCATACACAAATATATCTGTTTAAAAGCGTCTGGTGTAAGCCAGATAACTAAAACTGTGCTTCTCCTCTTCCACGGTTCAAATCTCGGTATTATAAACTTTTTTGCATTTTTTCAATAAAAAAAACATTTTGAGTGCCTCGCTGACTGTTCAGACACAAATGTATCTGTTTAAAAGAGTCTGGTGTAGGCCAGAAAACTAGAACTGTGGTTTTCCTCTTCCACAGTTTAAATCTGGGTGTAATCCACCTGTTTGCATAAAAAAAAACATTTTGAGTGCGTTGCTGACTGTTCAGACACAAATATTTCTGTTTAAAATAGTCTGGTGTAGGCCATATAACTAGAAATCTCGTTTTCCTCTTCCACGGTTCAAATCTCTGTATTATCCTCTTTTTTGCCTTTTTTCATAAAAAAAAACATTTTGAGAGTCTCGCTGACTGTTCAGACACAAATATATCTGTTTAAAATAGTCTGGTGTAGGCCAAATAACTAGAACTGTGGCTTTCCTCTTCCACGGTTCAAAACTGGGTGTAATCCACCTTTTTTCTTATAAAAAAAATTTTGAGGGTCTCGCTGACTGTTTAGACACAAATATATCTGTTTAAAAGAGTCTGGTGTAGGCCAGGTAACTAGAACTGTGGTTTTCCTCTTCCACGGTTCAAATCTGGGTGTAATCCACCTTTTTGCATAAAAAAAAACATTTTGAGTGTCTCGCTGACTGTTCAGACACAAATATATCTGTTTAAAAGAGTCTGGTGTAGGCCAGGTATCTAGAACTGTGGTTTTCCTCTTCCACGGTTCAAATCTCTGTGTTACCCACTTTTTTGCCTTTGTCAATAAAAAAAAAAACATTTGGAGTGTCTCGCTGACTGTTCAGACACAAATATATCTGTTTAAAAGAGTCTGGTGTAGGCCAGATAACTAGAACTGTAGTTTTCCTCTTCCACGGTTCAAATCTGGGTGTAATCCACCTTTTTGCATAAAAAAAAACATTGTGAGTGCCTCGCTGACTGTTCAGACACAAATATATCTGTTTAAAAGAGTCTGGTGTAGTCCAGGTAACAAGAACTGTGGTTTTCCTCTTCCACGGTTCAAATCGCTATGTTATCCACTTTTTTGCCTTTTTTCAATAAAAAAAAACATTTTGAGTGTCTCACTCACTGTTAAGACACAAATATATCTGTTTAAAAGAGTCTGTTGTAGGCCAGACAACTAGAACTGTGGTTTTCCCCTTCCACGGTTCAAATCTCTGTATTATCCACTTTTTTGCCTTTTTTCAATAAAAAAAAACATTTTGAGTGTCACGCTGACAGTTCAGACACAAATATATCTGTTTAAAAGAGTCTGGTGTAGGCCATATAACTAGAACTGTGGTTTTCCTCTTCCACAGTTCAAATCTGGGTGTAATCCACCTTTTTGCATAAAAAAAAACATTTTCAGTGTCTCGCTGACTGTTCAGACACAAATATATCCGTTTAAAAGAGTCTGGTGTAGGCCAGATAACTAGAACTGTGGTTTTCCTCTTCCACGGTTCAAATATGGGTGTAATCCACCTTTTTGCATAACAAAAACATTTTGAGTGTCTCGCTGACTGTTCAGACACAAATATATCTGTTTAAAAGAGTCTGGTGTAGGCCAGATATCTAGAACTGTGGTTTTCCTCTTCCACGGTTCAAATCTCTGTGTTATCCACTTTTTTGCCTTTGTCAATAAAAAAAAATATTTTGAGTGTCTCGCTGACTGTTCATACACAAATATATCTGTTTAAAAGAGTCTGGTGTAGGCCAGATAACTAGAACTGTGGTTTTCCTCTACCACGGTTCAAACATGGGTGTAATCCACATTTGTGCATAAAAAAACATTTTGAGTGTCTCACTGACTGTTCAGACACAAATATATCTGTTTAAAAGAGTCTGGTGTAGTCCAGGTAACTAGAACTGTGGTTTTCCTCTTCCACGGTTCAAATCACTATGTTATCCACTTTTTTGCCTTTTTTCAAAAAAAAAAAACATTTTGAGTGTCTCACTGACTGTTCAGACACAAATATATCTGTTTAAAATAGTCTGGTGTAGGCCAGATAACTAGAAATGTGGTTTTCCTCTTCCACGGTTCAAATCTTGGTGTAATCCACCTTTTTGCATAAAAAAAAAACATTTTGAGTGCCTCGCTGACTGTTCAGACACAAATATATATGTTTAAAAGAGTCTGGTGTAGGCCAGATAACTAGAACTGTGGTTTTCCTCTTCCATGGTTCAAATCTGGGTGTAATCCACCTTTTTCTTAAAAAAAAACATTTTGAATGTCTCGCTGACTGTTCAGACTCAAATATGTCTGTTTAAAAGAGTCTGGTGTAGGCCAGATGTAACATACCTGGCGGCGTCCTTGCATAGTGATCCATCTCCCACTGTGCAAGAGCGCACAATTGATCTCCAGTCCAGACTGCCACTCTGGCTTCTTTCCATGTTGTCTGCTTTGCTCTGCTCTTGCTGCTTAGGGCGACGCCCGCTTATCTTCCTTTTTCTTGTAGCTGCTGCTGACACTCCCCTGATGCGTCCTCAGCCTATTGCTATCTGTCCTCTGGTATTTAACCCAGCTCCTCCTTGGAATCCTTGCCTGAGCATCTTGTTCTGTCAGTTGGCTTCTGGTCGCTGACATGCCAGGTCCTGTCTATGTTTCCTGCCTATCGGTTTCAGTTCCCGTGTCTGAACTGTGTCCTGTCTGTGCACTCTAGCCAGCTGTCTCTCTGCCTTCCTGGAGATTGTATTTCCAGGCCTGTCTGAACATGCTCCTAGCCTGTTCGTCTCGCCCTCTGGGGGCCGCATACCCAGACTCACTCCTGTATTTGTTGCAGTACAGTTCCTGTCTGAACTGTCTCCTAGCTTCCTACCTGTTTTGTTTTTATGTCCGTTTGTTCGCTTTTTCTGCAGTGTCTGAACCAGCACTTGGCTTTACCTAGGCTCGTTCTTGCATTTTGTTGCAGTAACTGTTCTTGTCTGAACTGTCTCCTAACTTCTTACCTGTTTTGTTTTTATGTCTGTTTGTTCCCTTTTTCTGCAGTGTCTGAACCAGCACTTGGCTTTACCTAGGCTCGTTCCTGTATTTTGTTGCAGTTACAATTCCTGTCTGAACTGTCTCCTTATCTTTTACCTGTCTCGTCTCTATGTCCATCCCTTCCCTTTTCCTGCATTGTCTGAACCTGCACCTAACTCCTTCTCGTTGTCGCTGTACTTCCGTTTGTGAGTTGGAGTCCTCTCGCTACTTCTTTGCAAGTATCTAGGGTGTATCTGGTTCTGCCTTTCTTTCTGTTCCGTGTGAACAGAGCCCTATCCCCTTTGCTTTGTCTTTGTTTACCGCTTCGGCAATTTATCTCAGCCCTGTCCACCGCGTCTGCGGTTTTGCTCTGCTCGGCCTTGTCCACCGCGTCTGTGGTTTTGCTCTGCTCAGCCTTGTCTACCGCGTCTGCGGTTTCGCTCTGCTCAGCCTTGTTCACCGCGTCTGCGGTTTCGCTCTGCTCAGCCTTGTCCACCGCGTCTGCGGTTTTGCTTTGCTCAGCCTTGTCCACCGCGTCTGCGGTTTTGCTTTGCTCAGCCCTGTCCACCACGTCTGCGGTTTTGCTTTGCTCAGCCTTGTCCACCGCATTTGCGGTTTCGCTCTGCTCAGCCTTGTCTACCGCGTCTGCGGTTTCGCACTGCTCAGCCTTGTCTACCGCGTCTGCAGTTTCGCTCTGCTCAGCCTTGTCTACCGCGTCTGCGGTTTCGCTCTGCTCAGCCTTGTCTACCGCGTCTGCGGTTTCGCTCTGCTCAGCCTTGTCTGCCGCGTCTGTGGTTTCGCTCTGCTCAGCCTTGTCTACCGCGTCTGCGGTTTCGCTCTGCTCAGCCTTGTCTACCACGTCTGCGGTTCTGCTCTGCTCAGCTTTGACCACCGCGTCTGCAGTTTCGCTCTGCTCAGCTTTGTCTACCGCGTCTGCGATTTCGCTCTGCTCAGCCCTGTCTACCGCGTCTGCGGTTTCGCTCTGCTCAGCCCTGTCTACCGCGTCTGCGGTTTCGCTGTGCTCAGCCCTGTCTACCACACCTGCGGTTTCGCTTTACTCTGTTTGATTACCGCATCTGCGGCTCTGAACTCGTCTCCCAGTCTGTACTGGACCCTACCCAGCCTGCACTCTAGCCTGCCTGTTCCTGTATTCCCAGATGTGGGTCAACAGCCGTGTCCGGAGTCTGACCTGGAGTAGACCCTGGTCCCTCTGCTCGGTTCCTCCCTGGTGCACTGGCGTCGTATGCCGTCATGCGACCTTGGTCGGATCGAGCAGATATTTAGTTATGCCCCTCCAGGCACTCTTCGGTTCATGGCACAGTGGAACCACTAAACACGCACACGCCAGTCAGTCCGGGCGTGTACATTACACCAGATAACTAAAACTGTGGTTTTATCGTTCGACCATGACAGCACCACGAGAGAGGGGATCCGCCCACCAAGGACAGGAAACCTACAGGCTTAAAAGGGGGCGGCCCTCCCTCTCGCCTCAGTTTGGTTTCCTGTCCTTGATGGAGGGAACCTATTGCAGGCTCGTGGAAGATCTGGATGGCGACGGGTGTCGAGCAGCACCCCTATCTGGGATCTGCAGCTCCAGCGTTCTGCCTATGCGAGTGCACCCCTATCTGGGAGAGGCACAGCATTTTTTTGCACCGGATATGCAGGGGAGCTGAGCCCCTATCTGGGGTGGCAGTCCTTTAATCTGCTTCAGCCAGATTGCGCTTTCTGTAGAGGAGTCTGCCCTTGTTGGGATCCGGATTGCAGTGGGACTGCGCCCCTATCTGGGGTGGCAAGCCCACCATCGCCCTGGAGATGCGAGTTGCGTGGGGTGTTGTCCCCATCGACACCCGGCGGAGGTCGGCGCGCCGGGTCTGAGGCCGTCTGCGAACCTCCGCTCCGACCAGGAGTGGGCCGCGGGAGAGCGGCGCCCCGTTCAGAGGTAGCAGGCCATCGCTATAGGCAGGGCCTACCTGGGAGCGCCGGCGGTGTATGAGGCATCCTCGCGCGAGGCTCGTGCAGGCGCGCACTTCCGTCCTCCTGTAAGTCGCGGCCTGATGACGTCACCACGCCTCGAGGACATCATGTGACCGGAACCCGGAAGTCGGGTTACCGGCATCTGTTTGTTAGTGCGGTATTAACCGCGATGCATGCGAGCTGCTGTGGACCTGCGCCCCTGTCTGGGGTCGACAGCTCCAGTTCTGTGCATCAGTGGAGAAGCTGCTGTGGACCTGCGCCCCTGTCTGGGGTCGACAGCTCCAGTTCCGCGCATCAGTGGCTACTGTGGACCTGCGCCCTGGTGTGAACCTGCGCCCCGGTCTGGGGTCGACAGCTCCAGTTCCGTGCATCAGTGGAGAAGCCCTGCCTGGGATTGACCACCCCAGTATTGCTCAGGCATGGACGGATGGAGAGGAACAGGCCTGTGACTCGTTCCTGCCTCCGAATCCATACAGCTGGTGGTGAGTGATCTTCGTGAATGTTTACCTTGATTATGGGGCCCTTTCCTTGTTATGGATGCTAGGAAAGGCTGAAGGATGTTTGCGCAAAACTCAAAAATGGGTGTGTGTGCGCTCTGTAAGACCCCATCTGGGCCAAGGGCATCTTGCTTTAAAATTGGCTTCAGTACGGAAGCTGGACCTTAGACCTCTAGGCTAAAGTGAGCCACATGTCTGGGCCGCACAGAGCCTCATGATTGACCTTCAGAATTTACCACAGAAATGAGCCTCAATCTGCTCAGTAAATGTTAAACTAACACTGAGGGTTTTACTGTTGTCCTCCAGTCTGCTTACTCCATCCATAGGACGGCACATGGTGTTAATACAGCACATGGTCTCTGTGAAGGTCTGCTGTCCAGCTGCGTCTCATCAGTTGGCTCCTTCAGGTGGGGCTAGTCTGACAATTGAGATTTACCACCCAAGGGAAAGGTTTATCCTTCATTCAGATGGATTACGCTTTTAAATATAAATCTGAGCACAGTGCCTTATAAAGCCTCTTTGCGCTTCACAAAGAGCACATCATAGCTCTTTATATCACATCATAGTGCCTCATAGCACATCATAGTGCCTCAGAGCATAGCACTTTATAGCACATCATAGTGCCTCACCTCATGGCACATCATAGTGCCTCATTGCACATCATAGTGCGTCATGGCATAGCGCTTTATGGCACATCATAGTGCATCATAGCATAGCGCTTCATAGCACATCATAGTGCCTTACCTCGTGGCACATCATAGTGCCTCATTGAACATCATAGTGCGTCATGGCATAGCGCTTTATAGCACATCATAGTGCTTCACAGCGCCTCATGTCACATCATATTGCCTCATGGCACATCATAGTGCCTCATAGCATTGCGCCTCATGGCACATCATAGTGCCTCATGGCACATCATAGTGCGTCATAGCATAGCGCTTCATAGCACATCTTGGCGCATCATAGCATGGTGCCTCACGACGCATCATGGCATGGTGCTTCACGGCGCATCATGGCATGGTGCTTCACGGCGCATCATGGCATGGTGCCTCACGGCACATTATAGCATGGTGCCTCATGGCACATTATAGCATGGTGCCTCTTGGCATAGCTTTTCATGTCACTTAATAGTGCCTCGTGCCGCATAGCGCTTCACAGTGCCGCATAGCGCTTCACAGTGCCGCATAACGCATGTTAGTGTCTCAAAGCACATCATAATGCCGTATAGCGTCTCATAGTGCTTTATAGTGCTTTATAGTGCCTCATGGCATAGTGCCTCATAGCGCCTTATGACTCTTCATAGCATAATGTATCATAGTGACTCATAGCATACCATAGTGCCTTATGGTGCATTCATAGTGCCGTATAGCATCTTTTAGTACCTCATAGCGATTCACAGTGCCTTTTAGTACCTAATGGGGCCTCATAGTATCTCTCAGTGCTTCAGGGTGCCCCTGTGCCTTGTAGTGCTTTTATAGGGTGTCTGTACCTCATAGTCCCTCTTTGTACAAGAGGAATTTGATTGAAATCTGGTAGCGGAGGGGTGGATCAAGGCTTATTTAACTGGCCAGGCACCACTGTTCAGGGCTTCCCAGCTTCATTCTCCCTATCATGGAGTTTGATAGTGAACAGCAACAGCAGCAGCGGCTACTGCAGTAGCAAGTTGAGCAGCCACCATCTCCACCATCTCAGCGGCGGTTTGGGGAGCCCCAAAAGGTGCATCGCCCGCGTGTTTCTGGTAATGCCCGGTCCTCAGGAAAATGAGGTTCGGCTTCTAAGTCCAGTCATCATGGCTCCAGCAGGATGGATGAATCTGCAGCCTCCAGGGATGATCCCCTGGCTGAGAAGGGTCCTTCCTCCAAATCGGTACCAGCCTTTTGAGCCACCTGGATTTTGGAATGCCATCTCTTTTCCTTAACGGCCCTCTACATCAAAGGAAAAGAAAACTCCGGAAATGTGGTCTTCCGGTGGTAGATCTCTTTGCCACAAGGCTAAATCGAAAGACAAAGCCCTTTTGCTCCCTAAGTCACAGAGAAAACCCAATGGCAGTAGACTATCTCCAAATAGCTTGGGATTTCAGTCTGGCCTACGCCTCCCCCCCCATTCAATCTCCTTCCCATGATTCTAAGAAAGATCAGTGAGGACAAGGCGAGGGTCCTTCTGGTCGCCCCCTTTTGGCCCAGAAGGCCCTGGTTCTCATGCCTGAGGAACATGTCCATCTCCGATCCTTGAGATCTCCTCAGCCAGGGTCCAATACTCCATCCTCAAGCTCCTGGCCTCCACTTGACGGTGGGGAGCTTGAGAGGTCCCTATTAGAACGCAAAGGATTCTCCCGAGATCTAGTGACTACGCTAATGCATAGTAGAAAACCGGTCATGACCAGGATTTACGCTAGAACTTGGAAAAAAAAAATTTTTAATCTTTCTCTGGTTCTACAGTTGGTACGGGAGCTCCAATTAGTAAAATTTTAGAGTTTTTGCAGAAGGGCCTCGAGATGGGGTTGGCGACAAGCACCCTTAAAGTCCAAGTCTCTGCCTTAGGTGCTCTATATAACTGTGACTTGGCAGGGAATTACTGGATTTCTCGCTTTATCAGAGCTGTGTTTGAATCCAGACCGGTTATCAAAAGCAATTTGGTACCCTGGGATCTAAGTTTAGTTCTAAAAGCATTAACCGGTTCACCTTTTGAACCAATAGAGTCGGCATCTCTTAAGTTCATCTCCCTTAAAACAGCGCTTCTAATAGCCCTAACATCAGCTAGAAGGGATAGTGATATCCAGGCTCTGTCTTCAGCTTCACCTTTCACTCAAATCCTGGACGATAGAATAATCCTTAGAACGGACCCGGCATATCTCCCTAAAGTAGTTTCCCGTTTCCATAGACTCCAGAGTTCCATACCTTAGAGGTTAGAAGATGTGTGATTAAGTACCTGTCGGTCACCCAGGCCTTCAGGAAAGATAGTTCCTTATTTATCTCCTTCCAAGGGGTGAGGAAGGGGCTTAAGGTTACTAAATCCACCATAGCTAGGTGGCTGAAGGAGGCTATTTCTCTAGCCTATGTCTCCAGCAGTGAGGAAGCGCCACAGGGCTTGAAGGTTCACTCTACCCGGGCGGTGGAAACCTCAGGGGCGGAGAAGACTGGTGTCTCGATGGAAGACATATGTAAGGCTGCTACCTGGTCTTCTCCATCTACCTTCTATAGGCACTATAGACTGGATTTGGGTGTTTCATCCAACCTCACATTTGGGAGAAGGGTGCTCCAGGCTGTGGTCCCTCCCTAGACTTTTTCATCTCTGCAATTCTCTCGTGGTGCTGTCATGGTCGACCGATAAAGTCATAAGTTACTTACCGGTAACGGGATTTTTCGGAGACCATGACAGCACCCTTATATTCCCTCCCTTCACCTTATGGGAGCACTCCTCATCTATTAATTACAACCTTTTCTCACTTAGTGGTGTTGTATAAAAATGTTATTTTTATGATTGTTTTGCTATGTCTACTAACCTGGCGGTCCTCTCAATGCTCTGTAATCCAAACTGAGGCGAGAGGGAGGGCCGCCCCCTTTTAAGCCTGTAGGTTTCCTGTCCTTGGTGGGCGGATCCCCTCTCTCGTGGTGCTGTCATGGTCTCTGAAAAATCCCGTTACCGGTAAGTAACTTATGACTTTCCTCTTCCGCGGTTCAAATCACTGTATTATAAACTTTTTTGCCTTTTTTCAATATAAAAAGAAACATTTTGAGTGTCTCGCTGACTGTTCAGACACAAATATATCTGATTAAAAGAGTCTGGTGTAGGCCAGATAACTAAAACTGTAGTTTTCCTATTACACGGTTCAAATCTGGGTGTAATCCACATTTTTGCATAAAAAAAAACTTTTTGAGTGTCTCGCTGACTGTTCAGACACAAATATATCTGTTTAAAAACACAAATATATCTGTTTAAAAGAGTCTGGTGTAGGCCAGAGAACTAGAACTGTGGTTTTGCAGTTCCACGGTTCAAATCTCTGTACTATCCTGCTTTTGGCGTTTTTTCCGTAAAAAAAACAGTAATAGTTTCTCCCTGACTGTTCACACAGAAATATATCTGATTAAAAGAGTCTGGTGTAGGCCAGATAACTAGAACTGTGCTTTTCCTCTTCCACGGTTCAAATCTCTGTATTATCCACTCTTTTGCCATTGATAGTGCGAGTGTAAGCTATTTTACTTAATTTACAATGAGCAAGGCGCGTGGCAAGGGTTGTGTAACTGGACGTTCTGGTGATGGTGCGTGCAGAAGACGGGGCCGTGACCAAGGAGAAAATGTGCCACAACCAACAGCCACATCTTCTCGCTCCCAGTTCTTGACCGAATTACTAGGGAAGCACACAACTGCAGCACTACTGCGAACTGATCAGTTTTAACAGGTTATTAATTGGATAGCAGATAATACTTCCACTCACCTGGGCACCACCACCTCCGGTCTGTCTTCCACACGGTCAAGTGTTAGTAGCCGTGAGTCTCGACTGCATACTCCTCCTCACCCTCATGCTCCTTCCTCCCACCATGCCGAGTATCGTCAGACAGCAACTGATCCCACAGTTGGACACTCTGAAGAGCTGTTCACTGGTCCATTTCCATATTTGGGCAACTCTCCTGCTCCGCTTGAAGTGGTGGAAGAGGAGAGCCCATGTAGCGATGGCCAAATATTTGAACAGCCATGGCCACAGGAAGGCGATGCTGGCAATGTGTCACAAGAGGTGGACGATGACGAGACACAATTGCCAAGAAGTGAGGAGGAGGACTGTGGTGCGGAAGTGGAAGAGGAGGAGGTGGTGGATGATCTATTAACTGACCCAACGGTGCAGGAGGACATGCAGAGCAAGGCCAGAAGCACACAGGGGGAGGGAGGCAGAGTACCCCAACAGGCAGGAAGAAGCAGTGTGGTGGCCGCAGACAGAAGGCGGGCAACCGTTCCCCGTAACACCAACACGAGGGACGTTGCCAGTACAACCGGTAGGTCTTCCAGAGTCTGGAATTTTTATATAGACTCTGCTGATAACCCCAAAAAGGCAATTTGTACCACCTGCCAGGCCAGCATTAGCAGGGGTGACAAAACTGCCAGCCTGACCACCATCAGCATGATCAGGCACATGTCAGCAAAGCGCCCGACTTTATGGGGTGAACCCCAGTGTCCAAGACCAGTGTCAGCGGGTGTCACCACTGCTTCTTCCGCTGTTGTGCGTGTAAGAGAACCCCCTGTTGTGCGTGCAAGGCAATCCCCTGTCCATACTGCATGCAAAGATGCCCCCTCCTCTCAGTCTTCATTTGTTATGATAGTTTCTCAAGAAACAGCATCAACGTCCACATCCCACCGCAACGTTCAATTGTCCATATCCCAGACCTTTTAGTGAAAACGCAAATTCGCAGCCAACGCCCCACAGGCCACAGTCCTAAATTCGCACATTTCACGACTGCTTGCGTTGGAAATGCTACCTTTTAGGCTGGTGGAGACGGAATCCTTCCGCAACCTTATGGCGGTGGCCGTCCCTCAGTACTCGGTCCCAGCCGACACCAGTGTGCCATCCCCGCACCACACAAGTACGTGTCCCAAAACATCTGCCGTGCCCTCAACAACGCAGTTACTGGGAGAGTCCACCTGACAACAGACACGTGGACAAGTGCTTGTGGCCAGGGACGATACATCTCCCTGATGGCACACTGGGTAAACATAGTGGAAGCCGGGACCCAGTCGGACCTTGGGACGGAACACATCCTCCCCACACCGAGGATTGCGGGCCCTATGTCAATCAGAGTTGCCCCCACAGTGTACAGCTCCTGCGCATCATCCTCCTCCTCCTCCTCATGTTCAGCCTCCATCTCAGATATCACACCATCAGTTACAAGCTGGAAGCACTGCAGTACTGCCTCAGCCAAGCGGCAACAGGCTGTGCTGAAACTCATAAGCTTAGGTGATAAACCTCACACTGCTTGTGAGTTGTGGACAGCTGTGAAAGAGCAGGCAGATCTGTGGCTGAGACCGCTGAACCTACATCCAGGCATGGTCGTGTTTGACAATGGCCTTAACCTGGTTGCGACTCTGAGGCGAGGCGAGATCACACACGTACCATGCCTGGCTCATGTGCTTAACCTCATGGTTCAGCGGTTTCTTAAATCGTACCCCGAGATGCCAGATCTGCTCGTCAAAGTACGCCGCCTGTCAGCTCATTTTCGGAAGTCGGCTACAGCTTCCGCCACCCTTACAGTGTTGCAGCAGCGTTTGCAGCTTCCAGCACACCAACTGGTGTGTGATGTCCCCATACATTGGAACTCTTTCCTCCACATGTTGCAAAGGATTTGTGAGCAGAAAAGAGCAGTTGTGGAGTACCAGCTGCCACAAGGACGTTGATATTCAGGTCAGACTCCACACATAAGACCTCAGGAGTGGACCTGGATGTCTGACATATGTACCATCCTGACAAACTTTGAGGAGTCCAACAAGATGGTGAGTGGAGATGACGCCATCATTAGCATCAGCATGCCACTTGTCTGTCTTTTGCAACACTCTCTGAGAGAATTAAAGAGGATGCATTGCAGTCAGAGTATGATGAGATGGATCAAGAAGCGGTAGAGGGCGATGACTCACAGCCCAGCCTCATCTCATCCCAACGTGCATTGGGGGACAATGAGGGAGAGGAGGAGGAGGAGGAGGAAGAACAGGAGCTGGTATCATGCGCTGTAGACGGTAGTACCTGTACAACTGTCATACCGTCAGTTCAGCGTGGGTGGCCTGAGGACAGGGGGGAGGAGGAGGAGTAGAGCATGGTCAGTCGTCATCTTGGTGAGGACATGGAAGTCTTGCCCGTTAACAGTCTGGCACGCATGGCTGACTTTATGTTACGCTGCCTTAACCGTGAACCTCCGGTTGTCAAAATGTTGGGTGACAGTTATTACTGGTGGGTGACACTTTTAGACCCCCGCTACAAGGAGAACTTTCACTCTCTTATTCGTGAGGTAGAGAGGTCTACAAAAATGGGGCAGTACCAAAAGGCACTTGCTACAAAACTGTTAAAAAAATTCCCATCTGAACACGCTAACATCTCTTCCAAGGGGTATTGATATTGTCTTTTTATTCCACTGTGAACTCCACGTCTCTTTCAAGGGGCATTGAAACCGTCTTGTTGAACCACTCTGAACTCCACGTCTCTTTCAAGGGGCATTAAAACCGTCTTGTTAAACCACTCTGAACTCCACGTCTCTTCCTAGGGGCATTAAAACCGTCTTATTAAGCTACTGTGAAAAGAAAAGAAAGGGCGCATGTGTAGAGTCACAGGGCTATTTAAATAATTTAAAAAGTGCCAGTACACTCACCTGTGATGGTTGTGTACGTCTACACAACCAAGATTAAGCGTGTGATTAATGAGGCTCCGGGTCGCCTCTATTTCTAGTACCGTCCTGTCGGTGTTTGCCTCGCAACTCCGTGCTCCTCAAGTGGTCACACGATCCTGCTGGACCAGATACCACGTCACCGCAGGTCCTCAGTAGTTTAACCCAGTGGCTGGATAACCGCAGGTCCTCACACATCCAAATATGCCCAGCTGCTCCTGCCGCTTTGGCTCCGTATGGAGATATATCACAAGTAAACAATGGTGCAGCAGTCTCAGGGAGCGCCAAAGGAATACTGGACAATTTAATAGATGTCAACCGACTTTTATTCTTCCTCCAATACCACTGCCACAACGCGTTTCAACGGTCTAAGCCGTCTTCATCAGGTGACCCCACTGCAGCACCATTGTTTACTTGTTAAGCTACTGTGACCTCCACGTCTCTTCCAAGGGGCATTAAAACCGTATTGTTAAAGCACTCTGAACTCCACCACTCTTTCAAGGGGCATTAAAAGCGTCTTCTTAAACCACTCTGAACTCCAAGTCTCTTCCAAGGGGCATTAAAACTGTCTTGTTAAGCTACTGTGACCTCCACGTCTCTTCCAAGGGGCATTAAAACCATCTTGTTAAAACCCTCTGAACTCCAAGTCTGTTCCAAGGGGCATTAAAAACGTCTTGTTAAGCTACTGTGACCTCCACGTCTTTTACAAGGGGCATTAAAACCGTCTTGTTAAACCACTGTGAACTCCAAGTTTCTTACAAGGGGCAATGATATTGTCTTTTTATTCCATTGTGACCTCCACGTCTCATCCAAGGGGCATTAAAACAGTCTTGTTAAACCACACTGAACTCTACGTCTCTTCCAAGGGGCATTAAGACCGTCTTTTAAACCAATATGAACTCCAAGTCTCTACCAAGGGGCATTAAAACCGTCTTGTTACGCTACTGTGACCTCCACGTCTCTTCCAACTGGCATTAAAAAAGTCTTGTTAAACGACTCTAAACTCCATGTCTCTTTGAAGGGGCATTAAAACTGTGTTGTTAAGCTACTGCGACCTCAACCACTCTTCCAAGGGGCTTTAAAACCATCTTGTTAAAGTACCGCGACCTCCACCTCTCTTCCAATAGGCATTAAAACCGTCAAGTTAAACCACTCTGAACTCCACGTCTCTTCCAAGGGGCATTAAAACCGTCTTGTTAAGCTACTGTGACTGCCACCACTCTTCCAAGGGGCACTAAAACCATCTTGTTAAGCTACTGTGACCTCCACCACTCTTTCAAGGGGCATTAAAACCGTCTTGTTAAACCACTCTGAACTCCAAGTCTCTCCCAAGGGGCATTAAAACCGTCTTGTTGAGCTACTGTGACCTCCACGTCTCTTCCAAGGAGCATTAAAACCATCTTGTTAAACCACTCTGAACTCCAAGTCTCTTCCAAGGGACATTGATATTGTCTTTTTATTCCACTGTGACCTCCATGTCTCTTCCAAGGGGCATTAAAATCATCTTGTTAAGCTACTGTGACCTCCACGTCTCTTCCGAGGGGCATTAAGACCATCTTATTTAGCTACTGCGACCTCCACCACTCTTCCAAGGGGAATTAAAACCGTCTTGTTAGGCTACTGTGACCTCCACCACTCTTCCAAGGGGCATTAAAAACATCTTGTTCAGCTACTACGACCTCCACCACTCTTCCGAGGGGCATTGATATTGTCTTTTTATTCCACTGTGACCTCAACGTCTCTTCCAAGGGGCATTAAAACCATCTTGCTAAACCACTCTGAACTCCACGTCTCTTCCAAGGGGCATTAAAACCGTCTTGTTAAACCACTCTGAACTCCACGTCTCTTCCAAGGGGCATTAAAACCGTCTTGTTAAAGCACTCTGAACTCCACCACTCTTCCAAGGGGCATTAAAAGCGTCTTGTTAAACCACTCTGAACTCCAAGCCTCTTCCAAGGGGCATTAAAATGGTCTTGTTAAGCTACTGTGACCTCCACGTCTCTTCCAAGGGGCATTAAAACCGTCTTGTTAAAACCCTCTGAACTCCAAGTCTGTTCCAAAGGGCATTAAAACTGTCTTGTTAAGCTACTGTGACTTCCACGTCTCTTCCAAGGGGCATTAAAACTGTCTTGTTAAACCACTCTGAACTCCACGTCTCTACCAAGGGGCATTAAAACCGTCTTGTTAGGCTAATGTGACCGCCACGTCTCTTCGAAGGGGCATTAAAACCATCTTGTTAAATGACTTTAAATTCCAAGTCTCTTCCAAGTGGAATTAAAACTTCTTGTTAAGCTACTGTGACCTCCACATCTCTTCCAAGGGGCATTAAAACCATCTTGTTAAGCTACTGTGACCTCCACCACTCTGCCAAGGGGCATTAAAACCATCTTGTTAAGCTACTGTGACCTCCACCACTCTTTCAATGGGCATTAAAACCGTCTTGTTAAACCACTCTGAACTCCAAGTCTCTTCCAAGGGGCATTAAAACCATCTTGTTAAGCTACTGTGACCTCCACGTCTCTTCCAAGGGCCATTAAAACCATCTTGTTAAACCACTCTGCACTCCACGTCTCTTCCAAGGGGCATTAAATCCGTCTTGTTAAACCACTCTGAACTCCACGTCTCTTCCAAGGGGCATTAAATCCATCTTATTAAACAACTCTGAACTCCAAGTCTCTTCCAAGGGGCATTAAAACCGTCGTGTTAAGCTACTGTGACATCCACGTCTCTTCCAAGGGGCATTAAAACTATCTTATTAAACCACTCTGGACTTCGAGTCTCTTCCAAGGGGCAGTAAAATGGTCTTGTTAACCCACTCTGAACTCCAAGTCTCTACCAAGGGGCATTGATATTGTCTTTTTATTCCACTGTGACCTCCACGTCTCTTCCAAGGGGCATTAAAACCGTCTTGTTAAACCACTCTGTACTCTACGTCTCTTCCAACGGGCATTAAAACAGTCTTTTAAAACACTCTGACCTCCACGTCTCTTCCACGGGGCATTAAAACAATCTTGTTAAACCACTCTGAACTCCAAGTCTCTTCCAAGGGGCATTAAAACACTCTTGTTAAGCTACTGCGACCTCCACGTCTCTTCCAAGAGGCATTAAAACCGTCTTGTTAAACCACTCTGAACTCCACGTCTCTTCCAAGGGGCATTAAAGTCGTCTTGTTAAGCTACTGTGACCGCCACGTCTCTTACAAGGGGCATTAAAACCGTCTTGTTAACCTACTGTGACCTCCACATCTCTTCCAAGGGGCATTAAAACCGTCTTGTTAAGCTACTGTGACCTCCACCACTCTTCCAAGTGGCATTAAAACCATCTTGTTAAGCTACTGCGATCTCCACCACTCTTCCAAGGGGCATTGATATTGTCTTTTTATTCCACTGTGACCTTAACGTCTCTTCCAAAGGGAATTAAAACCGTCTTGTTAAACCACTCTGAACTCCACGTCTCTTCCAAGGGGCATTAAAACAGTCTTGTTAAACCACTCTGAACTCCACGTGTCTTCAAAGGGGCATTAAAACTGTCTTGTGAAACCACTCTGAACTCCACGTCTCTTCCAAGGGGCATTAAAACCGTCTTGTTAAAGCACTCTGAACTCCACCACTCTTCCAAGGGGCATTAAAAGCGTCTTGTTAAACCACTCTGAACTCCAAGTCTCTTCCAAGGGGCAGTAAAACCGTCTTGTTAAGCTACTGTGACGTCCACCACTCTTCCAGGGGGCATTAAACCCATCTTGTTAAACGACTCTGAACTCCAAGTCTCTTCCAAGGGGCATTGATATTGTCTTTTTATTCCACTGTGACCTCCACGTCTCTTCCAAGGGGCATTAAAAAAGTCTTGTTAAACCACTCTGAACTCTACGTCTCTTGCAAGGGGCATTAAAACCGTCTTGTTAAACTACTCTGAACTCCACGTCTCTTCCAAGGGGCATTAAAAACGTCTTGTTAAACCACTCTGAACTCCACGTCTCTTCCAAGGGACATTAAAACCGTCTTGTTAAGCTACTGTGACCTCCACTTCTCTTCCAAGGGGCATTAAAACCGTCTTGTTAAACCACTCAGAACTCTAAGTCTCTTCCAAGGGGCATTAAAACCGTCCCGTTAAGCTACTGTGACCTCCACCACTCCTCCAAGGGGCATTAAAACCGTCTTATTAAACCACTCTGAACTCCAAGTCTCTTCCAAGGGACATTAAAACCGTCTTGTTAAGCTACTGTGACTTCCACGTCTCATACAAGGGGCATTAAAACTGTCTTGTTAAACCACTCTGAACTCTACGTCTCTTTCAAGGGGCATTAAAACTAACTTGTTAAACCACTCTGAACTCCACGTCTCTTCCAAGGGGCATTAAAACCGTCTTGTTAAGCTACTGTGACCGCCACGTCTTTTCGAAGGGGCATTAAAACCATCTTGTAAAATGACTCTGAATTCCAAGTCTCTTCCAAGTGGAATTAAAACCGTCTTGATAAGCTACTGTGACCTCCACATCTCTTCCAAGGGGCATTAAAACCATCTTGTCCAGCTACTGTGACCTCCACCACTCTGCCAAGGGGCATTAAAACCATCTTGTTAAGCTACTGTGACCTCCACCACTCTCTCAATGGGCATTAAAACCGTCTTGTTAAACCACTCTGAACTCCAAGTCTCTTCCAAGGGGCATTAAAACCGTCTTGTTAAGCTACTGTGACCTCCACGTGTCTTCCAAGGGGCATTAAAACCATCTTGTTAAACCACTCTGAACTCCACGTCTCTTCCAAGGGGCATTAAATCCGTCTTGTTAAACCACTCTGAACTCCATGTCTCTTCCAAGGGGCATTAAATCCGTCTTATTAAACCACTCTGGACTCCGAGTCTCTTCCAAGGGGCAGTAAAACTGTCTTGTTAAGCTACTGTGACTTTCACCACTCTTCCAAGGGGCATTAAACCCGTCTTTTTAACCCACTCTGAACTCCAAGTCTCTACCAAGGGGCATTGATATTGTCTTTTTATTCCACTGTGACCTCCACGTCTCTTCCAAGGGGCATTAAAACCGTCTTGTTAAACCACTCTGTACTCTACGTCTCTTCCAACGGGCATTAAAACCGTCTTTTAAAACACTCTGAACTCCACGTCTCTTCCAAGGGGCATTAAGACCGTCTTGTTACGCTACTGTGACCTCCACGTGTCTTCCAGGGGGCACTAAAACGATCTTGTTAAAGCACTCTGAACTCCAAGTCTCTTCCAAGGGGCATTAAAACACTCTTGTTATGCTACTGACACCTCCACATCACTTCCAAGGGGCATTTAAACCATCTTGTTAAGCTACTGTGACCTCCACCACTCTGCCAAGGGGCATTAAAACCATCTTTTTAAGTTACTGTGACCTCCACCACTCTTTCAATGGGCATTAAAACCGTCTTGTTAAACCACTCTGAACTCCAAGTCTCTTCCAAGGGGCATTAAAACCATCTTGTTAAGCTACTGTGACCTCCACGTCTCTTTCAAGGGGCATTAAATCCGTCTTGTTAAACCACTCTGAACTCCACGTCTCTTCCAAGGGGCATTAAATCCATCTTATTAAACAACTCTGAACTCCAAGTCTCTTCCAAGGGGCATTAAAACAGTCGTGTTAAGCTACTGTGACATCCACGTCTCTTCCAAGGGGCATTAAAACTATCTTATTAAACCACTCTGGACTTCGAGTCTCTTCCAAGGGGCAGTAAAACTGTCTTGTTAACCCACTCTGAACTCCAAGTCTCTACCAAGGGGCATTGATATTGTCTTTTTATTCCACTGTGACCTCCACGTCTCTTCCAAGGGGCATTAAAACAGTCTTGTTAAACCACTCTGTACTCTACGTCTCTTCCAACGGGCATTAAAGCAGTCTTTTAAAACACTCTGACCTCCACGTCTCTTCCACGGGGCATTAAAACAATCTTGTTAAACCACTCTGAACTCCAAGTCTCTTCCAAGGGGCATTAAAACACTCTTGTTAAGCTACTGCGACCTCCACTTCTCTTCCAAGAGGCATTAAAACCGTCTTGTTAAACAACTCTGAACTCCACGTCTCTTCCAAGGGGCATTAAAGCCGTCTTGTTAAGCTACTGTGACCGCCACGTCTCTTACAAGGGGCATTAAAACCGTCTTGTTAACCTACTGTGACCTCCACGTCTCTTCCAAGGGGCATTAAAACCGTCCCGTTAAGCTACTGTGACCTCCACCACTCTTCCAAGGGGCATTAAAACCGTCTTGTTAAGCTACTGCGACCTCCACCACTCTTCCAAGGGGCATTGATATTGTCTTTTTATTCCACTGTGACCTTAATGTCTCTTCCGAAGGGCATTAAAACCGTCTTGTTAAACCACTCTGAACTCCACGTCTCTTCCAAGGGGCATTAAAACAGTCTTGTTAAACCACTCTGAACTCCACGTGTCTTCAAAGGGGCATTAAAACTGTCTTGTGAAACCACTCTGAACTCCACGTCTCTTCCAAGGGGCATTAAAACCGTCTTGTTATAGCACTCTGAACTGCACCACTCTTCCAATGGGCATTAAAAGCGTCTTGTTAAACCACTCTGAACTCCAAGTCTCTTTCAAGGGGCAGTAAAAACGTCTTGCTAAGATACTGTGACGTCCACCACTCTTCCAAGGGGCATTAAACCCATCTTGTTAAACGACTCTGAACTCCAAGTCTCTTCCAAGGGGCATTGATATTGTCTTTTTATTCCACTGTGACCTCCACGTCTCTTCCAAGGGGCATTAAAACAGTCTTGTTAAACCACTCTGAACTCCACGTCTCTTCCAAGGGGCATTAAAACCGTCTTGTTAAAGTACTCTGAACTCCACCACTCTTCCAAGGGGCATTAAAAGCGTCTTGTTAAACCACTCTGAACTCCAAGTCTCTTCCAAGGGGCAGTAAAACCGTCTTGTTAAGATACTGTGACGTCCACCACTCTTCAAAGGGGCATTAAACCCATCTTGTTAAATGACTCTGAACTCCAAGTCTCTTCCAAGGGGCATTGATATTGTCTTTTTATTCCATTGTGACCTCCACGTCTCTTCCAAGGGGCATTAAAACAGTCTTGTTAAACCCCTCTGAACTCTACGTCTCTTCCAAGGGGCATTAAAACCGTCTTGTTAAACTACTCTGAACTCCACGTCTCTTCCAAGGGGCATTAAAAACATCTTGTTAAACCACTCTGAACTCCACGTCTCTTCCAAGGGACATTAAAACCGTCTTGTTAAGCTACTGTGACCTCCACTTCTCTTCCAAGGGGCATTAATACCGTCTTGTTAAACCACTCAGAACTCCAAGTCTCTTCCAAGGGACATTAAAACCGTCCCGTTAAGCTACTGTGACCTCCACCAGTCCTCCAAGGGGCATTAAAACCGTCTTATTAAACCACTCTGAACTCCAAGTCTCTTCCAAGGGACATTAAAACCGTCTTGTTAAGCTACTGTGACTTCCACGTCTCATACAAGGGGCATTAAAACTGTCTTGTTAAACCACTCTGAACTCTACGTCTCTTCCAAGGGGCATTAAAACAGTCTTGTTAAACCACTCTGAACTCCACGTCTCTTCCAAGGGGCATTAAAACCGTCTTGTTAAGCGACTGTGACCGCCACGTCTTTTCGAAGGGGCATTAAAACCATCTTGTTAAATGACTCTGAATTCCAAGTCTCTTCCAAGTGGAATTAAAACCGTCTTGATAAGCTACTGTGACCTCCACTTCTCTTCCAAGGGGCATTAAAATCATCTTGTCCAGCTACTGTGACCTCCACCACTCTGCCAAGGGGCATTAAAACCATCTTGTTAAGCTACTGTGACCTCCACCACTCTCTCAATGGGCATTGAAACCGTCTTGTTAAACCACTCTGAACTCCAAGTCTCTTCCAAGGGGCATTAAAACCGTCTTGCTAAGCTACTGTGACCTCCACGTCTCTTCCAAGGGGCATTAAAACCATCTTGTTAAACCACTCTGAACTCCACGTCTCTTCCAAGGGGCATTAAATCCGTCTTGTTAAACCACTCTGAACTCCATGTCTCTTCCAAGAGGCATTAAATCCGTCTTATTAAACCACTCTGGACTCCGAGTCTCTTCCAAGGGGCAGTAAAACTGTCTTGTTAAGCTACTGTGACTTCCTCCACTCTTCCAAGGGGCATTAAACCCGTCTTTTTATTCCACTGTGACCTCCACGTCTCTTCCAAGGGGCATTAAAACCGTCTTGTTAAACCACTCTGTACTCTACGTCTCTTCCAAAGGGCATTAAAACCGTCTTTTAAAACACTCTGAACTCCACGTCTCTTCCAAGGGGCATTAAGACCGTCTTGTTACGCTACTGTGACCTCCATGTCTCTTCCAGGGGGCACTAAAACGATCTTGTTAAACCACTCTGAACTCCAAGTCTCTTCCAAGGGGCATTAAAACACTCTTGTTAAGCTACTGTGACCTCCACATCTCTTCCAAGGGGCATTAAAACCATCTTGTTAAGCTACTGTGAACTCCACCACTCTGCCAAGGGGCATTAAAACCATCTTTTTAGGTTACTGTGACCTCCACCACTCTTTCAATGGGCATTAAAACCGTCTTGTTAAACCACTCTGAACTCCACGTCTCTTCCAAGGGGCATTAAATCCATCTTATTAAACAACTCTGAACTCCAAGTCTCTTCCAAGGGGCATTAAAACCGTCGTGTTAAGCTACTGTGACATCCACGTCTCTTCCAAGGGGCATTAAAACTATCTTATTAAACCACTCTGGACTTCGAGTCTCTTCCAAGGGGCAGTAAAACTGTCTTGTTAACCCACTCTGAACTCCAAGTCTCTACCAAGGGGCATTGATATTGTCTTTTTATTCCACTGTGACCTCCACGTCTCTTCCAAGGGGCCTTAAAACCGTCTTGTTAAACCACTCTGTACTCTACGTCTCTTCCAACGGACATTAAAGCAGTCTTTTAAAACACTCTGACCTCCACGTCTCTTCCACGGGGCATTAAAACAATCTTGTTAAACCACTCTGAACTCCAAGTCTCTTCCAAGGGGCATTAAAACACTCTTGTTAAGCTACTGCGACCTCCACTTCTCTTCCAAGAGGCATTAAAACCATCTTGTTAAACCACTCTGAACTCCACGTCTCTTCATAGGGGCATTAAAGCCGTCTTGTTAAGCTACTGTGATCGCCACGTCTCTTACAAGGGGCATTAAAACCGTCTTGTTAACCTACTGTGACCTCCACGTCTCTTCCAAGGGGCATTAAAACCGTCTTGTTAAGCTACTGTGACCTCCACCACTCTTCCAAGGGGCATTAAAACCGTCTTGTTAAGCTACTGCGACCTCCACCACTCTTCCAAGGGTCATTGATATTGTCTTTTTATTCCACTGTGTCCTTAACGTCTCTTCCAAAGGGCTTTAAAACCGTCTTGTTAAACCACTCTGAACTCCACGTCTCTTCCAAGGGGCATTAAAACAGTCTTGTTAAACCACTCTGAACTCCACGTGTCTTCAAAGGGGCATTAAAACTGTCTTGTGAAACCACTCTGAACTCCACGTCTCTTCCAAGGGGCATTAAAACCGTCTTGTTAAAGCACTCTGAACTCCACCACTCTTCCAAGGGGCATTAAAAGCGTCTTGTTAAACCACTCTGAACTCCAAGTCTCTTCCAAGGGGCAGTAAAACCGTCTTGTTAAGCTACTGTGACGTCCACCACTCTTCCAAGGGGCATTAAACCCATCTTGTTAAACGACTCTGAACTCCAAGTCTCTTCCAAGGGGCATTGATATTGTCTTTTTATGCCACTGTGACCTCCACGTCTCTTCCAACGGGCATTAAAACAGTCTTGTTAAACCACTCTGAACTCTACGTCTCTTCCAAGGGGCATTAAAAATGTCTTGTTAAACCACTCTGAACTAGAGATGAGCGTTGTTCTACTCGAACTGTTCGCCAATCTCAAATTCGAGCTGTTTTGGGCGGTGTTCGAGCCGTTCGGCGAACACGAACGATTTGAGAAAAATTCGGCTGTTCGAGGTTATGTTCGATAACTGTTCATGCACCAAAATCATAACTGGATTTTTTCTCAGTAATGATGAAAATTAATGTTAATACGCAGTTTGAGTGTACAGCGGGGTGGGGGGAGGGGCAGGGGATGGATCTCTGCAGGAATAATGAAGATCTCCATTTTTTTTTCTCTTTCCCGCATTTGCAGTGGGGAGATGCAGTCTGTCAGCCTATCAGCAGCGCACACACGGAGCGAACTGCTGTTTTTCACAAAAGCAAGGGCATGTGTCATTGGCAGTGTATGTCACATGTCCTTGCCCTATAAGACCAAGCTATTTTCCCCGTCGCCACCATTTTCTCACTGCTGCAGCTGCGTGTTAGACGGCACCGCTGTTGCTGTGTGCGCTATACCTTGTTAATTTCAAGCCAATTTTCGCACAAATCTACAGATAGCTTGGGAGTAGGGAATAGTTGTGATTGCAGTCCTTTTAAGGACTAGGTTACAGCATTTCCTACGACTTTTATCAGGCAGGTCTGTGCTCTTAAATAGATAGATTGTGGGAGTAAAGACTAATTGTAATTGGAGTCCTTTTCAGGACTAGGTTACATCAGTTCCTATCAGTTTTTGCCAGGCAGGTCTGTGCCAGTGCTGTGCAAGTTTTTTTCACAGCATTTGGCTGAATCTAGCAAAGCTAATCCTTTTTGGCCTATTGCAGAGTGTGTTAGTCAGTGGAGTAGCCTATCTGTGTTGCAAGATATACCACCTGTGTATAGAATACCAATTTTTTTACTGCACCTAGTGAAGTAAAATCTTTTGGGCATAGCATCATTCTATTAGTCCATCTATACTGACCTCCATCAGGTTGCAAATTGAATATAATTTTTTTCTGCATCTAGCTCTGAAAAAATATTTGGGCTTCTAGCAGTGTGTGGGACTTGTTCTATTAGTCCATCTATACTGACCTCCATCAGGTTGCAAACTGAATATAATTTTTTTCTGCATCTAGCTCTGAAAAAATATTTGGCCTTCTAGCAGTGTGTGGGACTTTCTCTATTAGTCCATCTATACTGACCTCCATCAGGTTGCAAATTAAAAATAATTTTTATCTGCATCTAGATCTGAAAAAATATTTGGCCTTCTAGCAGTGTGTGGGACTTTCTCTATTAGTCCATCTATACTGACCTCCATCAGGTTGCAAATTAAAAATAATTTTTATCTGCATCTAGATCTGAAAAAATATTTGGCCTTCTAGCAGTGTGTGGGACTTTCTCTATTAGTCCATCTATACTGACCTCCATCAGGTTGCAAATTAAAAATAATTTTTATCTGCATCTACCTCTGAAAAAATATTTGGGCTTCTAGCTGTGTGTGGGACTTGTTCTATTAGTTCATTTATACTGACCTCCATCAGGTTGCAAACTGAATATAATTTTTTTCTGCATCTAGCTCTGAAAAAATATTTGGCCTTCTAGCAGTGTGTGGGACTTTCTCTATTAGTCCATCTATACTGACCTCCATCAGGTTGCAAACTGAATATATTTTTTTTCTGCATCTACCTCTGAAAAAATATTTGGGCTTCTAGCTGTGTGTGGGACTTGTTCTATTAATCCATCTATACAGACCTCCATCAGGTTGCAAACTGAATATATTTTTTTTCTGCATCTACCTCTGAAAAAATATTGGGCTTCTAGCTGTGTGTGGGACTTGTTCTATTAATCCATCTATACAGACCTCCATCAGGTTGCAAACTGAATATAATTTTTTTCTGCATCTAGCTCTGAAAAAATATTTGGCCTTCTAGCAGTGTGTGGGACTTTCTCTATTAGTCCATCTATACTGACCTCCATCAGGTTGCAAATTAAAAATAATTTTTATCTGCATCTTGATCTGAAAAAATATTTGGCCTTCTAGCAGTGTGTGGGACTTTCTCTATTAGTCCATCTATACTGACCTCCATCAGGCTGCAAATTAAAAATAATTTTTATCTGCATCTACCTCTGAAAAAATATTTGGGCTTCTAGCTGTGTGTGGGACTTGTTCTATTAGTCCATCTATACTGACCTCCATCAGGTTGCAAACTGAATATAATTTTTTTCTGCATCTAGCTCTGAAAAAATATTTGGCCTTCTAGCAGTGTGTGGGACTTTCTCTATTAGTCCATCTATACTGACCTCCATCAGGTTGCAAACTGAATATATTTTTTTTCTGCATCTACCTCTGAAAAAATATTGGGCTTCTAGCTGTGTGTGGGACTTGTTCTATTAATCCATCTATACAGACCTCCATCAGGTTGCAAACTGAATATATTTTTTTTCTGCATCTACCTCTGAAAAAATATTGGGCTTCTAGCTGTGTGTGGGACTTGTTCTATTAATCCATCTATACATACCTCCATCAGGTTGCAAACTGAATATAATTTTTTTCTGCATCTAGCTCTGAAAAAATAGTTGGCCTTCTAGCAGTGTGTGGGACTTTCTCTATTAGTCCATCTATACTGACCTCCATCAGGTTGCAAATTAAAAATAATTTTTATCTGCATCTAGATCTGAAAAAATATTTGGCCTTCTAGCAGTGTGTGGGACTTTCTCTATTAGTCCATCTATACTGACCTCCATCAGGTTGCAAATTAAAAATAATTTTATCTGCATCTACCTCTGAAAAAATATTTGGGCTTCTAGCTGTGTGTGGGACTTGTTCTATTAGTCCATCTATACTGACCTCCATCAGGTTGCAAACTGAATATAATTTTTTTCTGCATCTAGCTCTGAAAAAATATTTGGCCTTCTAGCAGTGTGTGGGACTTTCTCTATTAGTCCATCTATACTGACCTCCATCAGGTTGCAAACTGAATATATTTTTTTTCTGCATCTACCTCTGAAAAAATATTGGGCTTCTAGCTGTGTGTGGGACTTGTTCTATTAATCCATCTATACAGACCTCCATCAGGTTGCAAACTGAATATATTTTTTTTCTGCATATACCTCTGAAAAAATATTGGGCTTCTAGCTGTGTGTGGGACTTGTTCTATTAATCAATCTATACACACCTCCATCAGGTTGCAAACTGAATATAATTTTTTTCTGCATCTAGCTCTGAAAAAATAGTTGGCCTTCTAGCAGTGTGTGGGACTTTCTCTATTAGTCCATCTATACTGACATCCATCAGGTTGCAAATTAAAAATAATTTTTATCTGCATCTAGCTCTGAAAAAATATTTGGCCTTCTAGCAGTGTGTGGGACTTTCTCTATTAGTGCATCTATACTGACCTCCATCAGGTTGCAAATTAAAAATAATTTTTATCTGCATCTACCTCTGAAAAAATATTTGGGCTTCTAGCTGTGTGTGGGACTTGTTCTATTAGTCCATCTATACTGACCTCCATCAGGTTGCAAACTGAATATAATTTTTTTCTGCATCTAGCTCTGAAAAAATATTTGGCCTTCTAGCAGTGTGTGGGACTTTCTCTATTAGTCCATCTATACTGACCTCCATCAGGTTGCAAATTAAAAATAATTTTTATCTGCATCTACCTCTGAAAAAATATTTGGGCTTCTAGCTGTGTGTGGGACTTGTTCTATTAGTCCATCTATACTGACCTCCATCAGGTTGCAAACTGAATATAATTTTTTTCGCCATCTAGCTCTGAAAAAATATTTGGCCTTCTAGCAGTGTGTGGGACAAGTTCTATTAGTCCATCTATACTGACCTCCATCAGGTTGCAAACTGAATATAATTTTTTGTCTGCATCTAGCTCTGAAAAAATATTTGGCCTTCTAGCAGTGTGTGGGACTTTCTCTATTAGTCCATCTATACTGACCTCCATCAGGTTGCAAACTGAATATAATTTTTTTCTGCATCTAGCTCTGAAAAAATATTTGGCCTTCTAGCAGTGTGTGGGATTTGTTCTATTAGTCCACCTATACTGACCTCCATCAGGTTGCAAATTCAAAATAATTTTTTGTCTGCATCTAGCTCTGAAAAAATGTTTGGCCTTCTAGCAGTGTGTGGGACTTTCTCTATTAGTCCATCTATACTGACCTCCATCAGGTTGCAAACTGAATATATTTTTTTTCTGCATCTACCTCTGAAAAAATATTTGGGCTTCTAGCTGTGTGTGGGACTTGCTCTATTAGTCCATCTATACTGACCTCCATCAGGTTGCAAATCGAATATAATTTTTTTCTCCATCTAACCCAGCCAATAGTTTTGGCCTAATACCACAGTTTGGCCACTCAGCTCTGCTCAGTTCCCATCCATTGTTTTTTTGTGCAAACAACTCCAGAGTTGTGAATTAGTTAACCACCAAAATGAGTGGAAAAAGGCCTGCTGCTGGTGGAAAGGGGAATAGGCGTGTTGGGAAGGGGAAAAAAGGTTGTGTCCGTGGGGTAGGTGTTAAAGCAACAGTAACATCTGCAGAAGAAAGACCATCTTCCAGCCAAACTAAAATGTCTACTTCTTTTAGCGGACAATGTGATAAGATCCCTTTCTTACGGCCACGCCAATCGCTACAAATTCCAGATGAGGCTCAAAAACAGCAGGTGCTTCAACGGATATCAAGTGCTCCTTTAAGTGGGCTCTCCTCCACATCAACTTCAACATCACAAATACTCCAGTCCTCAAAGGTGTCACCCCAATCGCACTTGCTTCCTCACAGCTCCCAAAACTCCAGCTGCCCGTCTGAGTATGAGGTAGAACAGATGGTTGAGTCTGCAGAGCTGTTTACTCATACTATAGCCTGGGAATCAGAGGTCGACTCCAGCGCTTCTGTGAATCCAGACGAGGAAATGATCTGCACTGATGCCCAGAACCTTTATGAGTCGGATCCAGGACCAGACGCAGAAGGTTCTGACCATAATGTAGACCCTCATTCCCAAACTGTAACTCCTGTTGGTGGAGACAATGAGGAAGACTATGATGAGACTCAAATACCTGATTGGAGCGACAACTTTAGTTTTTTGTCAGGGCAGGAACAGGTTGGCTCTGAGGACGACGGGTGTGATAACGCACAGGGTGATGATGATGAGGTTGGAGATCCCACTTACTGTCAACCCACAGTCAGCCAAGAGATGAGGTCAGCAGAGGAGGTGGAGGAAGATGCTAGTGACGACGAGGTCAGGTTGCGCCTTCCTGGACAGAGACGTAGTACTGGAAGCACGTCAACAACTGCATCCTCAAACACAACTCTGCCTCACCACAAGTCGTGGTGGCTCTTCAGGTCAAATGGGTGCTAAGCCTTGCATAGCCTGGGCATTTTTTCAGATCGATAAAGATGACCCAACTCGTGTTATCTGTAACATTTGTCAGCAAAAGCTAAGTAGAGGCCAAAAAATACATAGTTTGAGTACTTCATGCATGAACCGGCACATGGACATGAAGCATAAGTTGCAGTGGGAAGCTCAGTGTGCTACAATGCGGCCTAGCCGGCCGGGCCAACCACCGTCTGCCATATCTTGTGCATCCGCGGCCTCTTCATCCTCTGTGACTGGGGGGACAGCAGTCACACCTGTTTTGGGGCACAGACCTGCCACCTCTTTACCCGCAACAGCCAGCGTGATTGGCAGGTCATCATTTTCTTTGGAGGTGGTAACACCAGCTGGTGTTGAGCGCTGTCCGACATCGATAGCACCACCTTTGGATCAAGGCAACCTAACATGTCCGCCTGCATCTTCCTCACAGACCGGCAGTTTGCCGGGGACACCCTTATCAACCCCGTCTAAGCACAATAGCCAGCCCTCGGTCCCTCAGATGTGGACAAGTAAAAGACCATTTCCTCCTAGCCATGAGAAAGCTAAGAGGTTGAATTTCACCATCTGCAAGCTCTTGGCTACAGAAATGCTGCCTTTCCGCCTGGTGGACACAGAGGATTTTCGAGACCTTCTGTCCGTCGCAGTGCCCCAGTACCAGATGCCCAGTCGGCACTACTTCTCAAAGAAAGGTGTGCCTGCGCTCCACCAGCATGTCGCACACAACATCACCACTTCTTTGAGAAACTCTGTGTGTGACAGGGTGCATTTCACCACAGACACTTGGACGAGTAGGCATGGACAGGGGCGTTACATGTCGCTGACTGGGCACTGGGTAACTATGGTGACAGCAGGACAAGGGGCTGCTGTCCAAGTCTTGCCGTCCCCACGAGTTGTGCGTCAATCCTCTTTATGTCAAAGTTCCTCCACTGCTTCTGCCTCCTCAACCTCCTCTCGGTCTTCCACCTGCACCCAAAGCCTGTCTGGTCATGCCACAAGCTTTCTAACTGCGCAGAAGGGATCCTGCACACCTCCTTACTATGCTGGCAGTAGGGCTCAATGTCATCAGGCGGTTTTTACTTTGAAATGTCTGGGAAATGTGAGTCACACAGCTGAGGAGTTGTGGTCAGCTCTGGAGAACCAATTTCATGAATGGTTGTCTCCACTGGACCTGAAACCAGGGAAGGCCGTGTGCGACAATGCTGCAAACCTCGGTGCGGCCCTTCGCCGGGGCAATGTCACACACGTGCCTTGTATGGCTCACGTGTTGAACCTGGTTGTCCAGCAATTTTTAGCCCACTATCCCAGACTAGATGGCCTTCTGCAGAGGGCACGGTCGCTGTGTGCTCACTTCCGCCATTCGCATCCCGCAGCTCAGCGACTTACATCTCTACAGAAGTCGTTGGGCCTGCCACTTCACCGGCTAAAATGCGATGTGCCTACCCGGTGGAATTCAACTCTGCACATGTTGCAGCGACTGTGGCAGCACCGACAAGCCCTGGTGCAATACATTCTGACGTATAGCCTGGGCCAACGAGATCCAGAGGTGGGGCAAATCACGCTGGAGGAGTGGTCTCAGATCAGGGACCTATGCACCCTTCTGCACAGTTTTGAAATGGCGACGAAGATGTTTAGTGCTGACGATGCCATTATCACCATGACTATTCCGGTGATTTACATGCTGGAGCACATGTTAAACAGAATTCGGAGTCAGGTGGTGGCACAAGAGGAGGTGGAGGAAGTAGAGGAGGAGGAGTTGTATGCGGAAGGGCTAACATCTGCAAGGTCCAGACGGTCGGCAGCACCAAGGCGGCAGGCATGTGAGGGTGGGGGAGATGGTTTTACCATTGCGCATGGTAGCAGCCAAACTAGTGAGGAAGGTGCAGGAGCCCAGGAAGCTGTGGAGGACGAACTGATGGAAGACTCATCAGATGAGGGAGACCTTGATCACATTTCTGTTGTGCGAGGTTGGGGGGAGAGGACAGAGGAAGGAAGCATGATTGTTACCTCGCCACCAACACAACAGGGACTTGGTGCTCCTGGATGCGCAACACACATGAGTGCCTTCTTGCTGCACTACCTGCAACATGACCCTCGAATTGTGAGAATTAGAAATAATCCTGACTACTGGGTTGCCACACTGTTAGATCCCCGGTACAAAAGTAAATTTGCAGAAATTATTCCTGCCATAGAAAGGGATGCACGCATGCAGGAGTATCAGCAGAGACTGTTGCAGAATCTTACATGTGCTTTTCCACAAAACACCAGTGGTGCACGTAGTGAATCTCACAGTTCCAACTTGCCAACGATGGGACCGTCAAGTGTTCAGCACTCAAACCGTAACAGAACCACAGTATCTGCTGGTAACATCAATTTTGCGGAATCATTTCACCACTTTTTTAGCCCATCCTTTGCAAGGCCACAGGAGACAAGAAGTCTGACACATAGTCAACGCCTAGAGACGATGGTACAGGAGTATCTCCAAGTAAACATTGAAGCCATGACTGTGTCACTGGACCCTTGCTCTTTTTGGGCTTCCAATCTGGATAAATGGCCGGAGCTAGCCACTTACGCCTTGGAGATCTTGTCATGCCCCGCAGCCAGCATTCTGTCTGAACGTGTGTTCAGCGCTGCTGGTGGTGTGCTGACAGATAAGCGCACGCGGCTCTCCACTGATAATGTAGACAGACTCACGTTCATAAAGATGAATAAATCATGGATCCGAAACGACTTTTCTACCCCTGTGTCATCCTGGGGAGAGTAAAAGCTTGATGATTGGTTAAAATCACCCTACCAACCGTTTTAAGCTTTCAAATTACTAATCATGTTTATCTGTATCTTGGCTGGAAAATAATTTGGGCTTTGTAGCAGTGTGCAGCACTGATTCTATTAGGCCATCTATAATAAGCTCCACCAGATTTAAAATTACTAATCATGTTTATCTGTATCTTGGCTGGAAAATAATTTGGGCTTTGTAGCAGTGTGCAGCACTGATCCTATTAGGCCATCTATACTAAGCTCCACCAGATTTAAAATTAATAATAATTTTTAGCTGCATCTAGCCCGGAAAATAATTTTGGGGCACCGAGATGCGCAAGACACATAAGTGCCTTCTTGCTGCACTACCTGCAACATGACCCTCATATTGTCAGAATTCGAAGTAATCATGACTACTGGGTTGCCACACTCTTAGATCCCCCAAACTTTTCGATCAACCTTTTCATTTTAATAAAGACCAAAAAAATGGTCATTTTTGAAATTATAAGCATTAGCAGGTTATTAGAAACTGAAATCAAACAGTTTTCAACTCAAAACTTTATTCTAGGTGATGTTACATTTTCACATAGGACCCCTTGTTCGAAAGGAGCTTCTGAACTCTCTCGTCCATTGAATTTGTCAGGTTTTGGATGGTTTCTGCTTCAATTGTTTTGCATAAGGACAGAATACCCTCCCAGAAGTGTTGCTTAGATGTGAACTGCCTCCCGCCATCATAGACACTCCTTTTGATGATGCTCCAGAGGTTCTGAATGGGGTAGAGGTCAGGGGAGCATGGGGGTCACACCATAAGTTTGTCCCCTTTTATGCCCATATCAGCCAGAGATGCAGATGTTTTATGTGCAGCATGAGATGGTGCATTATCATGCAAAAAAATGATCTTGCTGTGAAATACACGGTTCTTCTTCTTGAACCATGGCAGGAAGTGCTGTTTGAGAAAATCCACATACATTATGGAGTTCATCTTTAGCGCCTTCAGGGATCCTAAAGCGGCCGACAATCTCTCTCCCCATGATTCCAGCCCAAAACATTACTCCACCTCCTCCTTGTTGGCGCTGTAGCCGTGTTTGCGTGGGGTGTCCATCAACCAGCCATCCTCCACTCCATCCATCTGGACCATCGAGCGCTGCACGGAACTCATCCGTGAACACAACAGTTTTGAAATCAGTCGTCATGTAATGTTTAGCCCACTGGAGCCGTTTCTGCTTGTGTGAAGTGGATAGAGGAGGTCGACAGGATGGCGTATGCACAGCTGCAAACCTCTGAAGGACCCTGCATCTTGTTGTTCTGGGGACGTTGGAGGCACCAGCAGCTTCAAAAACTTGTCTGCTGCTATGACAAGGCTTTTTTGCCGCTGCTCTTTTAACCTGACGTAATTGCCTGTAGGAAAGAGTCCTCAATTTGACCTTATCAGCACGCACACGTGTGTACTGTGAATCAGCTACATACTTCTTGATTGCCAAGACACTTCATCCTGATCATCGCACAATGTTGATTGTAGTCATGCCTTGACCTAAACACTCCACAATTTGTTGCTTCTCAGCAGCCGACACATCCTTTTTCTTTCCCATTTTGGCAGAAAATGTAGGCTGCTTAATAATGTGAGACAGCCTTCTTAAGTAGTCTTGCCTTTGATTGGACACACCTGCCAAACTAATTAGCACAGGTGTCTGCAATTGCTTACAGTGATATAAAGAGCCCTGACACACATCACCATCAATGAGTTTAACTGACAAACAAACAAATTCTTCCCTTATCACTCCTAAACACTTTTTGCATAATAATTTGGAACACAGTGTACATGTGCTTTTCCACAAAACACCAGTGGTTCACGTAGTGAATCTTACAGTTCTAACTTGCCAACCGTGGTCTGTATGGAGTTGTTCAATAAAGGGCCCAAAATTAAGATAACATAGATGGGAGAGGTCTCTATGAATAGGAATTCCTAAGTATTTGATACCCTGTGAGGGCCAGGCAAAGGGAAAGTTGGACTGGATGGAATCCTATATGGATTTGGGGAGTGAGACATCGGGGGCCTCAGACTTCGCTGCATTGATTTTAAAATTTGACCATGTAACAAAGTGATCTATTTCAGCCATAACAGCATGGATGGATATATGTGATTGAGTGATATATACTAGGACATCATCAGCAAATAGAGAGCACTTGTACTCGGTGCCTCCCACCTCAATCCACCTAATATTGGGGTTATGGCGAATTGATGAGAGCAGGTGCTCCGTCACTAGGATGTATAAGAGAGGGGACAGAGGGCATCCCTGCCTTGTCCCATTGGTGATTGTGAAAGGTGATGAAAATGTTCTGATGCACCCCCTGGGCCTTGGGACACCCGGAGCCGGACCCTTTTTGGTGGATGCTGGTGGTTGTAGTCTTCATGGCGGCGACCCGGTTCCGTGGCTCAGGGTGGTCAAACCAGTGGCGGAACTATTTATGTGGTTTTGATGTTTAAATGTCCGACTACGCCACCCGTGGATTGCGGTCAGGGTGAACCGCCGCTGCAGGGCAGACCGCTGAGGCTGGTGTTGTGGGTGCAGCAGAGCGTAGCATAACTCCCCACGGGAGGAGTATAGCCTCAGGGCAGTGTATGTGGAGGATGGGGGTGATGGTGCAGGGCAGCAGCAGTAATGACACGGAGTCAGTGATGCAGTCCAGGGCCTTTACTCATAGTTCTTATTATCCAGACCACGTCTGCAGGTAACGGCTGCCCACGTCGTACTGTGCTCACCAGGTGAGGGGCTCAGACAACTCCCAGATAACTTTGGAGCGCTTCACAGGACCCCCTTTGTGTCCTTTGTCTGGCCTTTCTTACCAACCCTTCTGTCCGGCTGCCTCAGGCCTCCTCTTGGTAAACTTGGCGCCAGTTTCCCTGACCCTATGTGGTGCCTTCCTAGCGGGTGTAGCGAGGGGCTGCGCCACATAAAATGTCAGAGCCTCCGGTTTCTAGCTGAGGGTCGTTTCCTGCCTCCACTAGTTTCGGGGACCGGTCTCCCCCTTTGGCCTGACCCCTCCACGCAGGTGGATTCGGGCGTGCGGTGGCGACTCGCCCGTCCGCACCCCTGGGATCCCTTCATTCCTCGTTCCTGGAGCCTTCTCCGCTCCTCTTCCTTCCTTCTCCCTCTTCCAGGCCTGGGCCTCTGTTACTAGGCCCACCTCCGGAGCAGAGCTCATGCAGAGCCCCTGCTCCCTGCCACTTCTGCTCAGACTTCTCTGCACTGAACTAAGATGGTGCCCACCTTTTATACTCCCTTCTCAATGCACCCAGGAACTGCTTCCTCCCTGCTCCTGCACTACAGGGTTCCCCTTCCTCAGTGTTCCCTCCCCCCACTCCAGCCAGGGACAGGGACTGTCGTGCCCATCTCAGAGGCATATTGGTCGCCCTGCCCCACGGCAATGTGGTGTAATGCATGCAGGTGTCGGGTCCTGATCCACACTCCATCCTTACCTGAGAGTGAGATATCACACCTCTGGGTGAGGTGCAATACCTCTGTAGCAACCGAGCCCTCAGGGTGCTACAGTTCCATTTATCTTCAGCCTAGGTGACGTATTGTGATACAGGGCCGTGATTTTGGCTATAAAAGGGTCCCCTAGACCCCTACCCCAAGCTTTTTAAGAGAATCATATATGGCGTGCCAGGAGACTCTATGGAATGCTTTCTCAGCATCCAACGAGAGTATCTAATTACAAATTTTTAACTGCATCTAGCCCAGGAAATACTTTGTGCCTAGTAGCAGTGTCTGCTAGTCAGCGGATTATCCCGGCTGTTAAGCAAGCTACACCACCTGTAGTTTAGACACTTAATTTTTTCAAAGGAAATGCTTCGGAACCACGGGATACTCAGTGAAGAGCATCAGGAGGCACCCCAAGGCATAGGGGCTGGGACTGGCAGTAGGATGCCTTGCGGTGGACAGCCGAGCTCGATCCTTATAAAAGCTTTTTAACTGCAGCAGCTTTAGTGGACGCTACTGGAGCTGGAATTACGCGGCTGCTGGCATGAGACTTGCCCTCCAATAGATCCTTGTAAATGGATTTAAAGTGTATTCATTCAAATTAGAGAGACATTTTAAATTTAAAAGCTTAGAGCTGCCTCCACCACAGGGGGGCTCGCTCGACCCACCAGCGGACGGGCACCAGTATTGGGAGAGGGAGGCTGGCCGTCAGGGTTCACCGCGGCTCTGGCACAAACCCGGCGACACGGAGGTGGCACGGGAAGGAGCGGACTGAACGTGTCGGCTTCTCACTTTTTGGATTTTAGAAGGGCATGACATGCCTATATTTGTGTCTCCCCCTCCTTTTACTCCTCCACCTCTTTTCTTTTCGCATGACTATATGTACTTGTCACTTTTCCATGTGTTAGTTGTGTCTTCTGAGCAGTTTGTCAGCTTTTGGACACCTTTGAAGGTGTTTTCTATGTGTTTCTATGTGTTTTTGTTTGCCTGCCATTGGTTTTAACGGTGTTCGAAGGTGTTCGACGAACAGTTCGACGAACAGTTCGGCGAACACACGGGTGTTCGACGAACCGAACCGAACTCGAACACTACGGGGGTGGCTCAACACTACTCTGAACTCCACGTCTCTTCCAAGGGACATTAAAACCGTCTTGTTAAGCTACTGTGACGTCCACGTCTCTTCCAAGGGGCATTAATACCGTCTTGTTAAACCACTCTGAACTCCAAGTCTCTTCCAAGGGGCATTAAAACCGTCCCGTTAAGCTACTGTGACCTCCACCACTCCTCCAAGGGGCATTAAAACCATCTTATTAAACCACTCTGAACTCCAAGTCTCTTCCAAGGGACATTAAAACCGTCTTGTTAAGCTACTGTGACTTCCACGTCTCATACAAGTGGCATTAAAACTGTCTTGTTAAACCACTCTGAACTCTACGTCTCTTCCAAGGGGCATTAAAACCGTCTTGTGAAACCACTCTGAACTCCACGTCTCTTCCAAGGGGCATTAAAACCGTCTTGTTAAACTACTGTGACCGCCACGTCTTTTCGAAGGGGCATTAAAACCATCTTGTTAAATGACTCTGAATTCCAAGTCTCTTCCAAGTGGAATTAAAACCATCTTGATAAGCTACTGTGACCTCCACATCTCTTCCAAGGGGCATTAAAACCATCTTGTCCAGCTACTGTGACCTCCACCACTCTGCCAAGGGGCATTAAAACCATCTTGTTAAGCTACTGTGACCTCCACAACTCTCTCAATGGGCATTAAAACCGTCTTGTGAAACCACTCTGAACTCCAAGTCTCTTCCAAGGGGCATTAAAACCGTCTTGTTAAGCTACTGTGACCTCCACGTCTCTTCCAAGGGGCATTAAAACCATCTTGTTAAACCACTCTGAACTCCACGTCTCTTCTAAGGGGCATTAAATCCGTCTTGTTAAACCACTCTGAACTCCATGTCTCTTCCAAGGGGCATTAAATCCGTCTTATTAAACCACTCTGGACTCCGAGTCTCTTCCAAGGGGCAGTAAAACTGTCTTGTTAAGCTACTGTGACTTCCACCACTCTTTAAAGGGGCATTAAACCCATCTTTTTAACCCACTCTGAACTCCAAGTCTCTACCAAGGGGCATTGATATTGTCTTTTTATTCCACTGTGACCTCCACGTCTCTTCCAAGGGGCATTAAAACCGTCTTGTTAAACCACTCTGTACTCTACGTCTCTTCCAACGGGCATTAAAACAGTCTTTTAAAACACTCTGAACTCCACGTCTCTTCCAAGGGGCATTAAGACCGTCTTTTTACGCTACTGTGACCTCCACGTCTCTTCCAAGGGGCACTAAAACGATCTTGTTAAACCACTCTGAACTCCAAGTCTCTTCCAAGGGACATTAAAACACTCTTGTTAAGCTACTGCGACCTCCACGTCTCTTCCAAGAGGCATTAAAACCGTCTTGTTAAATAACTCTGAACTCCACGTCTCTTCCAAGGGGCATTAAAGCCGTCTTGTTAAGCTACTGTGACCGCCACGTCTCTTACAAGGGGCATTAAAACCGTCTTGTTAAACCACTCTGAACCCCAAATCTCTTCCAAGTGGAATTAAAACCATCTTGTTAACCTACTGTGACCTCCACGTCTCTTCCAAGGGGCATTATAACAGTCTTGTTAAGCTACTGTGACCTCCACCACTCTTCCAAGGGGCACTAAAACCGTCTTGTTAAGCTACTGCGACCTCCACCACTCTTCCAAGGGGCATTGATATTGTCTTTTTATTCCACTGTGACCTTAACGTCTCTTCCAAAGGGCATTAAAACCGTCTTGTTAACCCACTCTGAACTCCACGTCTCTTGAAAGGGGCATTAAAACAGTCTTGTTAAACCACTCTGAACTCCACGTGTCTTCAAAGGGGCATTAAAACTGTCTTGTGAAATCACTATGAACTCCATCACTCTTCCAAGGGGCATTAAAAGCGTCTTGTTCAACCACTCTGAACTCCTAGTCTCTTCAAAGGGGCATTAAAACCGTCTTGTTAAGCTACTGTGACCTCCACGTCTCTTCCAAGGGGCATTAAATCCGACTTATTAAACCACTCTGGACTCCTAGTCTCTTCCAAGGGGCAGTAAAACTGTCTTGTTAAGCTACTGTGACTTCCACCACTCTTCCAAGGGGCAATAAACTGGTCTTTTTAACCCACTCTGAACTCCAAGTCTCTTCCAAGGGGCATTAAAACACTATTGTTAAGCTACTGCGACCTCCACGTCTCTTCCAAGAGGCATTAAAACCGTCTTGTTAAACCACTCTGAACTCCACGTCTCTTCCAAGGGGCATTAAAGCCGTCTTGTTAAGCTACTGTGACCGCCACGTCTCTTACAAGGGGCATTAAAACGGTCTTGTTAAACCACCCTGAACCCCAAATCTCTTCCAAGTGGAATTAAAACCGTCTTGTTAACCTACTGTGACGTCCACGTCTCTTCCAAGGGGCATTAAAACCGTCTTGTTAAACCACTCTGAACTCCAAGTCTCTTCCAAGGGGCATTAAAACCGTCCCGTTAAGCTACTGTGACCTCCACCACTCTTCCAAGGGGCATTAAAACAGTCTTATTAAACCACTCTGAACTCCAAGTCTCTTCCAAGGGACATTAAAACCGTCTTGTTAAGCTATTGTGACTTCCACGTCTCTTCCAAGGGGCATTAAAACTGTCTTCTTAAACCACTCTGAACTCCAAGTCTCTTCCAAGGGGCAGTATAACCGTCTTGCTAAGCTACTGTGACGTCCACCACTCTTCCAAGGGGCATTAAACCCATCTTGTTAAACGACTCTGAACTCCAAGTCTCTTCCAAGGGGCATTGATATTGTCTTTTTATTCCACTGTGACCTCCACGTCTCTTCCAAAGGGCATTAAAACAGTCTTGTTAAACCACTCTGAAATCTACGTCTCTTCAAAGGGGCATTAAAACCGTCTTCTTAAACCACTCTGAACTCAACTTCTCTTCCAAGGGGCATTAAAAACGTCTTGTTAAACTACTCTGAACTCCACGTCTCTTCCAAGGGACATTAAAACCGTCTTGTTAAGCTACTATGACCGCCATGTCTCTTGCAAGGGGCTTTAAATCCATCTTGTTAAACCACTCTGAACTTCAAGTCTCTTCCAAGTGGAATTAAAACTGTCTTGTTAAGCTACTGTGACCTCCACGTCTCTTCCAAGGGGCATGAAAACCATCTTGTTAAGCTACTGTGACCTCCACCACTCTTCCAACTGGCATTAAAAGCATCTTGTTAAGCTACTGAGACCTCCACCACTCTTCCAAGGGGCATTGATATTGTCCTTTTATTCCACTGTGACCTTAACGTCTCTTCCAAGGGGCATTAAAACAGTCTTGTTAAACCACTCTGAACTCAACGTCTTTTCCAAGCGTCATTAAAACCGTCTTGTTAAACCACTCTGAACTCCACGTGTCTTCCAAGGGGCATTAAAACCGTCTTGTTAAAGCACTCTGAACTCCACCACTCTTCCAAGGGGCATTAAAAGTGTCTTGTTAAACCACTCTGAACTCCAAGTCTCTTCCAAGGGGCATTAAAAGCGTCTTGTTAAGCTACTGTGACCTCCACATCTCTTCCAAGGGGCATTAAAATCATCTTTTTAAAACCCTCTGAACTCCAAGTCTGTTCCAAGGGGCATTAAAACTGTCTTGTTAAGCTACTGTGACCGCCACGTCTCTTCCAAGGGGCATTAAAACCATCTTGTTAAACCACTCTGAACTCCAAGTCTCTTCCAAGGGGCATTAAAACCTTCCCGTTAAGCTACTGTGACCTACACCACTCTTCCAAGTGGGATTAAAACCATCTTATTAAACCACTCTGAACTCCAACTCTCTTCCAAGGGACATTAAAACCGTCTTGTTAAGCTATTGTGACTTCCACGTCTCTTCCAAGGGGCATTAAAACTGTCTTGTTAAACCACTCTGAGCTCCAAGTCTCTTCCAAGGGGCAGTAAAACCGTCTTTTTAAGCTACTGTGACGTCCACCACTCTTCCAAGGGGCATTAAACCCATCTTGTTAAACCACTCTGAACTCCAAGTCTCTTCCAAGGGGCATTGATATTGTCTTTTTATTCCACTGTGACCTCCACGTCTCTTCCAAGGGGCATTAAAACAGTCTTGCTAAACCACTCTGAACCCTACGTCTCTTCCAAGGGGTATTAAAACCGTCTTGTTAAACCACTTTGAACTCCACGTCTCTTCCAAGGGGCATTAAAACTGTCTTGTTAAACCACTCTGAACTCCACGTCTTTATCAAGCGTCATTAAAACCGTCTTGTTAAACCACACTGAACTCCACGTGTCTTCAAAGGGGCATAAAAACTGTCTTGTGAAACCACTCTGAACTCCACGTCTCTTCAAAGGGGCATTAAAACCGTCTTGTTAAAGCACTCTGAACTCCACCACTCTTCCAAGGGGCATTAAAAGTGTCTTGTTAAACCACTCTGAACTCTAAGTCTCTTCCAAGGGGCATTAAAAGCGTCTTGTTTAGCTACTGTGACCTCCACATCTCTTCCAAGGGGCATTAAAATCATCTTTTTAAAACCCTCTGAACTCCAAGTCTGTTCAAGGGGCATTAAAACTGTCTTGTTAAGCTACTGTGACCGCCACGTCTCTTCCAAGGGGCATTAAAACCATCTTGTTAAACCACTCTGAACTCCAAGTCTCTTCCAAGGGGCATTAAAACCGTCCCTTTAAGCTACTGTGACTTCCACCACTCTTCCAAGGGGGATTAAAACCATCTTATTAAACCACTCTGAACTCCAACTCTCTTCCAAGGGACATTAAAACCGTCTTGTTAAGCTATTGTGACTTCCACGTCTCTTCCAAGGGGTATTAAAACTGTCTTGTTAAACCACTCTGAACTCCAAGTCTCTTCCAAGGGGCAGTAAAACCGTCTTTTTAAGCTAATGTGACGTCCACCACTCTTCCAAGGGGCATTAAACCCATCTTGTTAAACCACTCTGAACTCCAAGTCTCTTCCAAGGGGCATTGATATTGTCTTTTTATTCCACTGTGACCTCCACGTCTCTTCCAAGGGGCATTAAAACAGTCTTGCTAAACCACTCTGAACCCTACGTCTCTTCCAAGGGGCATTAAAACCGTCTTGTTAAATCACTCTGAACTCCACGTCTCTTCCAAGGGGCATTAAAACTGTCTTGTTAAACCGCTCTGAACTCCACGTCTCTTCCAAGGGACATTAAAACGTCTTGTTAAGCTACTATGACCGCCACGTCTCTTACAAGGGGCATTAAAACCATCTTGTTAAACCACTCTGAACTCCAAGTCTCTTTCAAGTGGAATTAATACCGTCCCGTTAAGCTACTGTGACCGCCACCACTCTTCCAAGGGGCATTAAAACCGTCTTATTAAACCACTCTGAACTCCAAGTCTCTTCCAAGGGGCATTAAAACTGTCTTGTTAAGCTACTGTGACTTCCACTTCTCTTCCAAGGGGCATTAAAACAGTCTTGTTAAACCACTCTGAACTCTACATCTCTTCCAAGGGGCATTAAAACCGTCTTGTTAAACCACTCTGAACTCCACGTCTCTTCCAAGGGGCATTAAAACTGTCTTGTTAAACCGCTCTGAACTCCACGTCTCTTCCAAGGGACATTAAAACGTCTTGTTAAGCTACTATGACCGCCACGTCTCTTACAAGGGGCATTAAAACCATCTTGTTAAACCACTCTGAACTCCAAGTCTCTTTCAAGTGGAATTAATACCGTCCCGTTAAGCTACTGTGACCGCCACCACTCTTCCAAGGGGCATTAAAACCGTCTTATTAAACCACTCTGAACTCCAAGTCTCTTCCAAGGGGCATTAAAACTGTCTTGTTAAGCTACTGTGACTTCCACTTCTCTTCCAAGGGGCATTAAAACAGTCTTGTTAAACCACTCTGAACTCTACATCTCTTCCAAGGGGCATTAAAACCATCTTTTAAACCAATATGAACTCCATGTCTCTTCCAAGGGGCATTAAAACCGTCTTGTTAAACTACTCTGATCTCCACATCTCTTCCAAGGAGCATTAAAACCGTCTTGTTAAGCTACTGTGACCTAAACCACTCTGCCAAGGGGCATTAAGCCATCTTGTTAAGCTACTCTTTTTATTCCACTGTGACAGCCACGTCCCTTCCAAGGGGCATTAAAACAGTCTTGTTAAACCACTCTGAACTCTACGTCTCTTCCAAGGGGCATTAAAACCGTCTTGTTAAACCACACTGAACTCCACGTCTCTTCCAAGGGGCATTAAAACCGTCTTGTTAAACTACTCTGATCTCCACATCTCTTCCAAGGAGCATTAAAACCGTCTTGTTAAGCTACTGTGACCGCCACGTCTCTTCGAAGGGGCATTAAAACCATCTTTCTAAATGACTCTGAATTCCAAGTCTCTTCAAAGTGAAATTAAAACCGTCTTGCTAAGCTACTGTGACCTCCACATCTCTTCCAAGGGGCATTAAAACCATCTTGTTAAGCTACTGTGACCTAAACCACTCTGCCAAGGGGCATTAAACCATCTTGTTAAGCTACTGTAACCTCCACCACTCTTTCAATGGGCATTAAAACCGTCTTGTTAAACCACTCTGAACTTCAAGTCTCTTCCAAGGGGCATTAAAACCGTCTTGTTAAGCTACTGTGACCTCCACTTCTCTTCCAAGGGGCATTAAAACCGTCTTGTTAAACCAATCTGAACTACAAGTCTCTTCCAAGGGGCATTAAAACCGTCTTGTTCAGCTACTGTGACCTCCACCACTCTTCCAAGTGGCACTAAAACTGTCTTGTTAAACCACTCTGAACTCCAAGTCTCTTCCAAGGGGCATTAATACTGTCTTTTTATTCCACTGTGACCTCCACGTCTCTTTCAAGGGGCATTAAAATCGTCTTGCTAAGCTACTGTGACCACCATGTCTCTTCCGAGGGGCATTAAAGCCATCTTGTAAGCTACTGTGACCTCCTCCACTCCTCCAAGGGGCATTAAAACCGTCTTGTTAAGACACTGCGAACTCCACCACTTTTCCAAGGGTCATTAAAACCATCTTGTTAAGCTACTGTGACCGCTACGTCCCTTACAAGGGGCATTAAAACCGTCTAGTTAAAACACTCTGAACTCCAAGTCTCTTCCAAAGGGCATTAAAACCATCTAGTTAAGCTACTGTGACCTCCACGTCTCTTCCAAGGGGCATTAAAACCGTCTTGTTAAGCAACTGCGAACTCCACCCCTCTTCCAAGGGGCATTGATATTGTATTTTTATTCCACTTTGACCTCCACGTCTCTTCCAAGGGGCATTAAAACCGTCTTGTTAAACCACTCTGAACTCCACGTCTCTTCCAAGGGGCATTAAATCCATCTTCTTAAACAACTCTGAACTCCACGTCTCTTCCAAGGGGAATTAAAACCGTCGATTTAAGCTACTGTGACCTCCACGTCTCTTCCAATGGGCATTAAAACCGTCTTATTAAACCACTCTGGACGCAAAGTCTCTTCCGAGGGGCAGTAAAACTGTCTAGTTAAGCTACTGTGACCTCCACCACTCTTCCAAGGGGCATTAAACCCGTTGTTATGCACACGCCCGGACTGACTGGCGTGTGCGGGTGTTGTGGTTCCACTGGACCATGAACCGGAGAGTGCCTGGAGGGGCGTGACTAAGTATCTGGCCGATCCGACCAAGATGGCACGACGGCATACGACGCCAGTGCACCAGGGAGAAACCGGGCAGAGGGACCAGGTGCTACTCCAGGTCAAACTCCGGACACGGGGGTTGACCCACACAGGGATTACTGGAACAGGCTGGTTAGGCTGGCGCACAGACTGGAGGGTATAGGCAGGCACGACTGGTATGCAGGCACTCGGGTAAAGGCAAGCGCAGCTAGAGTGCAGACAGGGAGGCACTAGCAGGTAGGAACACAGGCGGGATAAGACCCAGTACACACTGGGACTCAGGAACAATACAGGCAGAGGGGTACAGGCAAGCACAGCTAGAGTGCAGACAGGGAGGCACTAGCAGGTAGAAACACAGGCGGGATAGGACCCAGTACACACTGGGACTCAGGAACAGGCAGGTTAGGCTGGCACAGACTGGTGGATGTAAGCAAACACGGCAGGTATGCAGATGGGTGGATACAGGCGAGTATGCAGGCAGGGAGGTACTGGCCGAAAGGACGGGCTGGAGCACAGAAAAGTTAAGACCCAGTACAGACTGGGTCACAGAACCGCAGATGCGGTAGACAACCACAGCAGAGAGGGAACGCCCGAAGCGGTGGGCAAGAACAGAGCAGGACGGGGCTGCAGGAGCAGCGAGCACAAGCAGGGCAGGACAGGACTGCCGGAGCAGCGGGCAGAAGCAGGGCAGGACAGGACTGCCGGAGCAGCGGGCAGAAGCAGGGCAGGACAGGACTGCCGGAGCAGCGGGCAGAAGCAGGGCAGGACAGGACTGCCGGAGCAGCGGGCAGAAGCAGGGCAGGACAGGACTGCCGGAGCAGTGGGCAGAAGCAGGGCAGGACAGGACTGCCGGAGCAGCGGGCAGAAGCAGGGCAGGACAGGACTGCCGGAGCAGTGAGCAAAAGGGTCAGAGCGGAGCAAGGCTGCCGGAGCAGTGAGCAAAAGGGTCAGAGCGGAGCAAGGCTGCGGAGCAGTGAGCAAGGAGTCAGAGCAGGCTAGAACCGCCGGAGCGGTAAGCAAAGGAGTCAGAGCAGACTAGAACCGCCGGAGCGGTGAGCAAAGGAGTCAGAGCAGGCTAGAACCGCCGGAGCGGTGAGCAAAGGAGTCAGAGCAGGCTAGAACCGCCGGAGCGGTGAGCAAAGGAGTCAGAGCAGGCTAGGCTGAGTAGGGGGGACAGGGCTCTGTTCACACGGAACAGACAGGAAGGGAAAGGCAGAGCCAGACACCCACAGGGTACTAGCAGAGAAGTAGCGAGTGGACCACAAACTCACAAACGGGAGTACAGAGACAACAAGCAGGAGTTAGGTACGAGTTCAGACTCTGCAGAAAAAGGAAGGGAACGGACATAGAGGCAAAACAGGCAAAGGATAGGAGAGAGTTCAGACTGGAACTGAGTGTACGGAGGAGACCGACACTGCAGCGGAATACAGGAGCGGGTCTGGGAATACGGCCCCCAGAGAGGCAGGACGAACAGGCAAGGAGCGTGTTCAGACAGGACAGACAAGATACAGGAGCGGGTCTAGGTAATCAGCCCCTAGAAGGCGGGAGGAACAGGCTAGGAGCGTGTTCAGACAAGATACAGGAATGGGTCTAGGTAATCGGCCCCTAGAAGGCAGGAGGAACAGGCTAGGAGCGTGTTCAGACAGGCCTGGAAATACAGCCTCCAGGATAGGCAGACAAGAGAACACAGAACGGGACCTGGCACCTTCAGAGTGCAAGCACACACTGAATGAAACACTATGCTCAGGCAGCAATAGATGGGAGCAGCTGAGCTATATACCAGGTGACAGACAGCAATAGGCTGAGGACGCACAAGGGGTGTGTCCCACAGCAGGTACAAAAAGCAGGAAGTGATCGGGCGCCGCCCTTAAGCAGCAGAAACAGACACAAACAGACAGCATGGAGGGAAGCCAGAGAGACATTCTGGACTGGAGATCAAGTGCGCGCTCTTGCACAGTGGGAGATGGACCACCATGCAAGGACGCCGCCAAGTATGTTACAGTACCCCCCCCCTTACGCCCCCTCTTCTTCAGGCCTGCCAGAATCTTCCGCAGGGAATTCGAGGACCAGTCGTTCACTTCAAGGAGATCACTTCCACTGTCCACAGGAAAAACTGATCTCATCTGGTTAGCTAGGATGCTACCTCCTATCCAGCCATCCTCAGCAACAGACGAAACGGGTGGAGTACCAGGAACAGCACACAAGGAAGTCTCTCTCCACATATTTTCAGGTGGCACCCCAGAGGGTACAGGAGACAACTGGAAGTCCTTCACCGGGTTGGAGGGGGACAGAGACTTGGGGGTAATCTCTGCTTCGAGGTACATCTTGTCAAGCTCACAGGAAGAAATAGACGGGTTATCAGGTACATAATGAGGAAAAGTCACTGTCTCTTTGTTATCTGGTGGTACCCCGGAGGATTCAGGAAACAACTGGAGGTCCTCCGCCGGGTCAGAAGAGTGCAGAGGCTCAGAGAAAACATCTGCTTCAGAGTACACTAGGTCGGACTCACTGGACGAAGCAGGCGAGGTATCGGGTACCGAGTATAGGAAAGTCTCTGTCCATTCACCACCAGGTGGCACCCCGAAGGGTTCTGGAGACAACTGGCGGTCCTCCACCTGGTCAGAAGGGTGTAGAGACTCACGGGTAACCTCTGCTTCAGAGTACACTAGGTTGGACTCACTGGACGAAGCGAGCGAGGTATCAGGTACAGAGTAAAGGAGAGTCTCTGTCCTTTCACTACCAGGTAGCACCCCGAAGGGTTCTGGAGACAACTGGAGGTCCTCCGCCTGGTCGGAGGGGTGTAGAGACTCGGGGGTAACTACCACTTTGGGGTACCGATTGTCAGGCTCACAGGACGAAGCGGACAAAGTATCGAGTACCGAGTGTAGAGAAGTCTCTCTCCATTTGTCATCGAGTGGTATCCCGGAGGATTCAGGAGGCAACAGGGGGTCCTCCGCCAGGTAGTAGAGGTGCACAGACTCAGAGGTAACCACAGCTTTGGAGCATCCTTGGACATGCACACCGGTTAAAGTGGGTGAAGCATCTGATGCCGGGTGCAGGAAGTTCTCCTGTGTGGAGTCTGGATGGGCAGAAGTCTCTTCGGGCAGGAGAACCGGAGCACTACCCACGCACATTACCCGTTGGGGCTTCTCCGGGATACAGGGAGATGAAGCTTCAGTAGGGACTTCAAGGTTGGGGTCAGGAGGTCTCAGGGAGGACAGACCCTGGCGTGACGGCTTGCCTCTACGTCTAGCACGTCTGGACTGCCTCTTGAGGTTGGGAGATGTATTCCGGAAAGCGTAGTCACCCTGTGAAGATTCTGGGTGGACAGTAGTCTCATTGGGCTGGAGGACTATTGCGCTACCCACACACATTACCCATCGGGGCTGCTCCGGGATATTGGGAGGTGAAGCTTCAGCAGGAGCCTCCGGGTTAGGATCATCGAAGACCATTAGAAAGGCCACCAGGAAGGCCATTAGGTCCAGGAGGATCGGATCCTGTGTTTCATATAGGGGGTTGATCCATTCCAAGGCATCACCCGCCAGGTAAGACATAATGAATGCCACCTTAACCCGATCGGTGGGAAAACATAGAGGGTAGAACTTGAAGTGTAGCATGCATTGCTCCACAAATGCACGACTTTGTCTTGGATCCCCATAGTAACGTGGCGGATCCGCAGGAACGAGAGCAGATAGAGCCATCTGGACGGGTGCGTAATTCGCCTGGAACTCAGCTGAGAAAAAAAAATAAATAAATTTTATTTATTTATTTTTAATGCATGTATTCGCTGGAAAACTTCTCAGAGAGCGAAGGCCGTGGGGCTCAACGGGAACCATGGCCTGAGCATGCTGTTATGCACACGCCCGGACTGACTGGCGTGTGCGGGTGTTGTGGTTCCACTGGACCATGAACCGGAGAGTGCCTGGAGGGGCGTGACTAAGTATCTGGCCGATCCGACCAAGATGGCACGACGGCATACGACGCCAGTGCACCAGGGAGAAACCGGGCAGAGGGACCAGGTGCTACTCCAGGTCAAACTCCGGACACGGGGGTTGACCCACACAGGGATTACTGGAACAGGCTGGTTAGGCTGGCGCACAGACTGGAGGGTATAGGCAGGCACGACTGGTATGCAGGCAGGCGGGTAAAGGCAAGCGCAGCTAGAGTGCAGACAGGGAGGCACTAGCAGGTAGAAACACAGGCGGGATAGGACCCAGTACACACTGGGACTCAGGAACAATACAGGCAGAGGGGTACAGGCAAGCACAGCTAGAGTGCAGACAGGGAGGCACTAGCAGGTAGGAACACAGGCGGGATAGGACCCAGTACACACTGGGACTCAGGAACAGGCAGGTTAGGCTGGCACAGACTGGTGGATGTAAGCAAACACGGCAGGTATGCAGATGGGTGGATACAGGCGAGTATGCAGGCAGGGAGGTACTGGCCGAAAGGACGGGCTGGAGCACAGAAAGGTTAAGACCCAGTACAGACTGGGTCACAGAACCGCAGATGCGGTACACAACAACAGCAGAGAGGGAACGCCCGAAGCGGTGGGCAAGAACAGAGCAGGACGGGGCTGCAGGAGCAGCGAGCACAAGCAGGGCAGGACAGGACTGCCGGAGCAGCGGGCAGAAGCAGGGCAGGACAGGACTGCCGGAGCAGCGGGCAGAAGCAGGGCAGGACAGGACTGCCGGAGCAGCGGGCAGAAGCAGGGCAGGACAGGACTGCCGGAGCAGCGGGCAGAAGCAGGGCAGGACAGGACTGCCGGAGCAGCGGGCAGAAGCAGGGCAGGACAGGACTGCCGGAGCAGCGGGCAGAAGCAGGGCAGGACAGGACTGCCGGAGCAGTGAGCAAAAGGGTCAGAGCGGAGCAAGGCTGCCGGAGCAGTGAGCAAAAGGGTCAGAGCGGAGCAAGGCTGCGGAGCAGTGAGCAAGGAGTCAGAGCAGGCTAGAACCGCCGGAGTGGTAAGCAAAGGAGTCAGAGCAGACTAGAACCGCCGGAGCGGTGAGCAAAGGAGTCAGAGCAGGCTAGAACCGCCGGAGCGGTGAGCAAAGGAGTCAGAGCAGGCTAGAACCGCCGGAGCGGTGAGCAAAGGAGTCAGAGCAGGCTAGGCTGAGTAGGGGGGACAGGGCTCTGTTCACACGGAACAGACAGGAAGGGAAAGGCAGAGCCAGACACCCACAGGGTACTAGCAGAGAAGTAGCGAGTGGACCACAAACTCACAAACAGGAGTACAGAGACAACAAGCAGGAGTTAGGTACGAGTTCAGACTCTGCAGAAAAAGGAAGGGAACGGACATAGAGGCAAAACAGGTAAAGGATAGGAGAGAGTTCAGACTGGAACTGAGTGTACGGAGGAGACCGACACTGCAGCGGAATACAGGAGCGGGTCTGGGAATACGGCCCCCAGAGAGGCAGGACGAACAGGCAAGGAGCGTGTTCAGACAGGACAGACAAGATACAGGAGCGGGTGTAGGTAATCAGCCCCTAGAAGGCGGGAGGAACAGGCTAGGAGCGTGTTCAGACAAGATACAGGAACGGGTCTAGGTAATCGGCCCCTAGAAGGCAGGAGGAACAGGCTAGGAGCGTGTTCAGACAGGCCTGGAAATACAGCCTCCAGGATAGGCAGACAAGAGAACACAGAACGGGACCTGGCACCTTCAGAGTGCAAGCACACACTGAATGAAACACTATGCTCAGGCAGCAATAGATGGGAGCAGCTGAGCTATATAACAGGTGACAGACAGCAATAGGCTGAGGACGCACAAGGGGTGTGACCCACAGCAGGTACAAAAAGCAGGAAGTGATCGGGCGCCGCCCTTAAGCAGCAGAAACAGACACAAACAGACAGCATGGAGGGAAGCCAGAGAGACATTCTGGACTGGAGATCAAGTGCGCGCTCTTGCACAGTGGGAGATGGACCACCATGCAAGGACGCCGCCAGGTATGTTACACCCATCTTGTTAACCCACTCTGAACTCCAAGTCTCTTCCAAGTAGCATTGATATTGTCTTTTTATTCCACTGTGACCTTAACGTCTCTTCCAAGGGGCATTAAAACCGTCTTGTTAAACCACTCTGAACTCCACGTCTCCTCCAAGGGGCATTAAACTGTCTTATTAAACCACTCTGAACTCCACGTGTCTTCCAAGGGGCATTAAAACTGTCTTGTGAAACCATTATGAACTCCACGTCTCTTCCAGGGGGCATTAAAACCATCTTGTTAAACCACTCTGAACTCCACGTCTCTTCCAAGGGGCATTAAATCCATCTTCTTAAACAACTCTGAACTCCACGTCTCTTCCAAGGGGAATTAAAACCGTCGAGTTAAGCTACTGTGACCTCCACGTCTCTTCCAATGGGCATTAAAACCGTCTTATTAAACCACTCTGGACTCCAAGTCTCTTCCGAGGGGCAGTAAAACCGTCTAGTTAAGCTACTGTGACCTCCACCACTCTTCCAAGGGGCATTAAACCCGTCTTGTTAACCCACTCTGAACTCCAAGTCTCTTCCAAGTGGCATTGATACTGTCTTTTTATTACACTGTGACCTTAACGTCTCTTCCAAGGGGCCTTAAAGCCGTCTTGTTAAACCACTCTGAACTCCACGTCTCTTCCAAGGGGCATTAAACCGTCTTATTAAACCACTCTGAACTCCACGTGTCTTCAAAGGGGCATTAAAACTGTCTTGTGAAACCACTATGAACTCCACGTCTCTGCCAGGGGGCATTAAAACCGTCATGTTAAAGCACTCTGAACTCCACCACTCTTCCAAGGGGCATTAAAAGCGTCTTGTTAAACCACTCTGAACTCCAAGTCTCTTCCAAGGGGCATTAAAATCATCTTTGTTAAACTACTGTGACCTCCACGTCTCTTCCAAGGGGCATTAAAACCGTCTTGTTAAAACCCTCTGAACTCCAAGTCTGTTCCAAGGGGCATTAAAACTGTCTTGTTAAGCTACTGTGTCCTCCACGTCTCTTCCAAGGGGCATTAAAACCGTCCCGTTAAGCTACTGTAACCTCCACCACTCTTCCAAGGGGCATTATAACCGTCTTATTAAACCACTCTGAACTCCAAGTCTCTTCCAAGGGACATTAAAACCGTCTTGTTAAGCTACTGTGACTTCCATGTCTCTTCCAAGAGGCATTAAAACTGTCTTGTTAAACGACTCTGAGCTCCAAGTCTCTTCCAAGGGGCATTGATATTGTCCTTTTATTCCACTGTGACCTTCACGTCTCTTCCAAGGGGCATTAACATCGTCTTGCTAAGCTACTGTGACCTCCACCACTCTTCCAAGGGGCATTAAAACTATGTTGTTAAGACACTGCGACCTCCACCACTTTTCCAAGGGGCATTAAAACCATCTTGTTAAGCTACTGTGACCGCCACGTCTCTTCCGAGGGGCATTAAAACCATCTTGTTAAGCTACTGCGACCTCCACCACTCTTCCAAGGGGCATTAAAACCGTGTTGTTAAGACACTGCGACCTCCACCACTTTTCCAAGGGGCATTAAAACCATCTTGTTAAGCTACTGTGACCGCCACGTCTCTTACAAGGGGCATTAAAACCGTATTGTTAAACCACTCTGAACTCCAAGTCTCTTTCAAGCGGAATTAAAACCGTCTTGTTAAGCTACTGTGACCTCGACATCTCTTCCAAGGGGCAATAAAACCGTATTGTTAAGCTACTGCGACCTCCACCACTCTTCCAAGGGGCATTGATATTGTTTTTTTATTCCACTTTGACCTCCACGTCTCTTCCAAGGGGCATTAAAACCATCTTGTTAAACCACTCTGAACTCCACGTCTCTTCCAAGGGGAATTAAATCCTTCTTATTAAACAACTCTGAACTCCACGTCTCTTCCAAGGGGAATTAAATCCTTCTTATTAAACAACTCTGAACTCCACGTCTCTTCCAAGGGGAATTAAAACCGTTGTGTTAAGCTACTGTGACCTCCACGTCTCTTCCAAGGGGCATTAAAACCGTCTTGTTAAACCACTCTGAACTCCACGTCTCTTCCAAGAGGAATTAAATCCGTCTGATTAAACAACTCTGAACTCCACGTCTCTTCCAGGGGGCATAAAACCGTCTCGTTAAGCTACTGTGACCTCCACCACTCTTCCAAGGGGCAATAAAACCGTCTTATTAAACCACTCTGGACTCCAAGTCTCTTCCAAGGGGCAGTAAAACCGTCTTGTTAAGCTACTGTGACCTCCACGACCCTTCCAATGGGCATTAAGCCAGTCTTGTTAACCCACTCTGAACTCCAATTCTCTTCCAAGGGCATTGATATTGTCTTTTTATTCCACTGTGACCTCCACGTCTCTTCCAAGGGGCATTGAAACCGTCTTCTTAAACAACTCTGTACTCTACGTCTCTTCCAAGGGGCATTAAAACCGTCTTTTAAACCACTCTGAACTCCACGTCTCTTCCAAGGGGCATTAAAACCGTCTTGTTACACTACTGTGACTTCCACGTCTCTTCCACGGGGCATTAAAACGATCTTGTTAAAACACTCTGAACTCCAAGTCTCTTCCAAGGGCCATTAAAACACTCTTGTTAAGCTACTGCGACCTCCACCACTCTTACAAGGGGCTTTAAAACCATCTTGTTAAGCTACTGGGACCTCCAAGTATATTCCAAGAGGCATTAAAACTGTCTTGCTAAACCACTCTGCACTCCACGTCTCTTCCAAGGGGCATTAAAGCCGTCTTGTTAAGCTATTGTGACCGCCACATCTCTCACAAGGGGCATTAAATCCGTCTTGTTAAAGTACTTTGAACTCCTAGTCTCTTCCAAGTGGAATTAAAACAGTCTTGTTAAGCTACTGTGACCTTCACGTCTCTTCCAAGGGGCATTAAAACCGTCTTGTTAAAGCACTCTGAACTCCACCACTCTTCCAAGGGGCATTAAAACACTCTTGTTAAGCTACTGCGACCTCCACCACTCTTCCAAGGGGCTTTAAAACCGTCTTGTTAAGCTACTGCGACCTCCACGTCTCTTCCAAGAGTCATTAAAACCGTCTTGTTAAACCACTCTGAACTCCTCGTCTGTTCCAAGGGGCATTAAAACCGTCTTGTTAAACCACTCTGAACTCCACGTCTCTTCCAATGGGCATTAAAGCCGTCTTGTTAAGCTACGGTGACCGCCACGTCTCTTACAAGGGGCATTAAAACCGTCTTGTTAAAGTACTCTGAACTCCAAGTCTCTTCCAAGTGGAATTAAAACCGTCTTGTTAAGCTACTGTGACCTCCAGGTCTCTTCCAAGGGGCTTTAAAACCATCTTGTTAAGCTACTGTGACCTCCACCACTCTTCCAAGGGGCATTAACACCGTCTTGTTAAGCTACTGTGACCTCCACCACTCTTCCAAGGGGCATTGATATTGTCTTTTTATTCCACTTTGACCGTAACGTCTCTTCCAAGAGGCATTAAAACCGTCTTGTTAAACCACTCTGAACTCCATGTCTCTTCCAAGGGGCATTAAAACAGTCTTGTTAAACCACTCTGTACTCCAAGTGTCTTCAAAGGGGCATTAAAACTGTCTTGTGAAACCACTCTGAACTCCACGTCTCTTCCAAGGGGCATTAAAATCGTCTTGTTAAACCACTCTGAACTCCAAGTCTCTTCCAAGGGGCATTAAAACCGTCTTTGTTAAGCTACTGTGACCTCCAAGTCTCTTCCAAGGGTCATTAAAACCGTCTTGTTAAAACGCTCTGAACTTCAAGTCTGTTCCAACGGGCATTAAAACTGTCTTGTTAAGCTACTATGACCTCCACGTCTCTTTCAAGGGGCATTAAAACCGTCTTGTTAAACCACTCTGAACTCCAAGTCTCTTCCAAGGGGCATTAAAACCGTCACGTTAAGCTACTGTGACCTCCACCACTCTCCCAAGGGGCATTAAAACCGTCTTATTAAACCACTCTGAACTCCACGTCTCTTCCAAGGGGCATTAAAACCGTCTTGATAAGCTACTGTGACCTCCACGTCTCTTCCAAGGGGCATTAAAACCGTCTTGTTAAACCACTCTGAACTACAAGTCTCTTCCAAGGGGCATTAAAACCGTCTTGTTCAGCTACTGTGACCTCCACCACTCTTCCAAGCGGCATTAAAACTGTCTTGTTAAGCCACTCTGAACTCCAATTCTCTTCCAAGGGGCATTGATATTGTCTTTTTATTCCACTGTGACAGCCACGTCCCTTCCAGGGGGCATTAAAACAGTCTTGTTAAACCACTCTGAACTCTAGGTCTCTTCCAAGGGGCATTAAAACCGTCTTGTTAAACCACACTGAACTCCACGTCTCTTCCAAGGGGCATTAAAACCGTCTTGTTAAACTACTCTGATCTCCACATCTCTTCCAAGGAGCATTAAAACCGTCTTGTTAAGCTACTGTGACCGCCACGTCTCTTCGAAGGGGCATTAAAACCATCTTTCTAAATGACTCTGAATTCCAAGTCTCTTCAAAGTGAAATTAAAACCGTCTTGCTAAGCTACTGTGACCTCCACATCTCTTCCAAGGGGCATTAAAACCATCTTGTTAAGCTACTGTGACCTAAACCACTCTACCAAGGGGCATTAAACCATCTTGTTAAGCTACTGTAACCTCCACCACTCTTTCAATGGGCATTAAAAGCGTCTTGTTAAACCACTCTGAACTCCAAGTCTCTTCCAAGGGGCATTAAAATCGTCTTTGTTAAACTACTGTGACCTCCACGTCTCTTCCAAGGGGCATTAAAACCGTCTTGTTAAAACCCTCTGAACTCCAAGTCTGTTCCAAGGGGCATTAAAACTGTCTTGTTAAGCTACTGTGTCCTCCACGTCTCTTCCAAGGGGCATTAAAACCGTCCCGTTAAGCAACTGTAACCTCCACCACTCTTCCAAGGGGCATTATAACCGTCTTATTAAACCACTCTGAACTCCATGTCTCTTCCAAGGGACATTAAAACCGTCTTGTTAAGCTACTGTGACTTCCACGTCTCTTCCAAGAGGCATTAAAACTGTCTTGTTAAACGACTCTGAACTCCAAGTCTCTTCCAAGGGGCATTGATATTGTCCTTTTATTCCACTGTGACCTCCACGTCTCTTCCAAGGGGCATTAAAATCGTCTTGCTAAGCTACTGTGACCTCCACCACTCTTCCAAGGGGCATTAAAACCATGTTGTTAAGACACTGCGACCTCCACCACTTTTCCAAGGGGCATTAAAACCATCTTGTTAAGCTACTGTGACCGCCACGTCTCTTCCGAGGGGCATTAAAACCATCTTGTTAAGCTACTGCGACCTCCACCACTCTTCCAAGGGGCATTAAAACCGTGTTGTTAAGACACTGCGACCTCCACCACTTTTCCAAGGGGCATTAAAACCATCTTGTTAAGCTACTGTGACCGCCACGTCTCTTACAAGGGGCATTAAAACCGTCTTGTTAAACCACTCTGAACTCCAAGTCTCTTTCAAGTGGAATTAAAACCGTCTTGTTAAGCTACTGTGACCTCGACATCTCTTCCAAGGGGCAATAAAACCGTCTTGTTAAGCTACTGCGACCTCCACCACTCTTCCAAGGGGCATTGATATTGTTTTTTTATTCCACTTTGACCTCCACGTCTCTTCCAAGGGGCATTAAAACCATCTTGTTAAACCACTCTGAACTCCACGTCTCTTCCAAGGGGAATTAAATCCTTCTTATTAAACAACTCTTAACTCCACGTCTCTTCCAAGGGGAATTAAAACCGTTGTGTTAAGCTACTGTGACCTCCACGTCTCCTCCAAGGGGCATTAAAACCGTCTTGTTAAACCACTCTGAACTCCACGTCTCTTCCAAGGGGAATTAAATCCGTCTGATTAAACAACTCTGAACTCCACGTCTCTTCCAGGGGGCATTAAAACCGTCTCGTTAAGCTACTGTGACCTCCACCACTCTTCCAAGGGGCAATAAAACCGTCTTATTAAACCACTCTGGACTCCAAGTCTCTTCCAAGGGGCAGTAAAACCGTCTTGTTAAGCTACTGTGACCTCCACCACCCTTCCAAGGGGCATTAAGCCAGTCTTGTTAACCCACTCTGAACTCCAATTCTCTTCCAAGGGCATTGATATTGTCTTTTTATTCCACTGTGACCTCCACGTCTCTTCCAAGGGGCATTGAAACCGTCTTCTTAAACAACTCTGTACTCTACGTCTCTTCCAAGGGGCATTAAAACCGTCTTTTAAACCACTCTGAACTCCACGTCTCTTCCAAGGGGCATTAAAACCGTCTTGTTACACTACTGTGACTTCCACGTCTCTTCCATGGGGCATCAAAACGTTCTTGTTAAAACACTCTGAACTCCAAGTCTCTTCCAAGGGCCATTAAAACACTCTTGTTAAGCTACTGCGACCTCCACCACTCTTACAAGGGGCTTTAAAACCATCTTGTTAAGCTACTGGGACCTCCAAGTATATTCCAAGAGGCATTAAAACTGTCTTGCTAAACCACTCTGCACTCCACGTCTCTTCCAAGGGGCATTAAAGCCGTCTTGTTAAGCTACTGTGACCGCCACATCTCTCACAAGGGGCATTAAATCTGTCTTGTTAAAGTACTTTGAACTCCTAGTCTCTTCCAAGTGGAATTAAAACAGTCTTGTTAAGCTACTGTGACCTTCACGTCTCTTCCAAGGGGCATTAAAACCGTCTTGTTAAAGCACTCTGAAGTCCACCACTCTTCCAAGGGGCATTAAAACACTCTTGTTAAGCTGCTGCGACCTCCACCACTCTTCCAAGGGGATTTAAAACCGTCTTGTTAAGCTACTGCGACCTCCACGTCTCTTCTAAGAGGCATTAAAACCGTCTTGTTAAACCACTCTGAACTCCCCGTCTCTTCCAAGGGGCATTAAAACAGTCTTGTTAAACCACTCTGAACTCCACGTCTCTTCCAAGTGGCATTAAAGCCGTCTTGTTAAGCTACTGTGACCGCCACGTCTCTCACAAGGGGCATTAAAACCGTCTTGTTAAAGTACTCTGAACTCCAAGTCTCTTCCAAGTGGAATTAAAACCGTCTTGGTAAGCTACTGTGACCTCCACGTCTCTTCCAAGGGCCATTAAAACCGTCTTGTTAAGCTACTGTGACCTCCACCACTCTTCCAAGGGGCATTAACATAGTCTTGTTAAGCTACTGCGACCTCCACCACTCTTCCAAGGGGCATTGATATTGTTGTTTTATTCCACTGTGACCTTAACGTCTCTTCCAAGGGGCATTAAAACCGTCTTGTTAAAGCACTCTGAACTCCACCACTCTTCCAAGGGGCATTAAAACACTCTTGTTATGCTACTGCGACCTCCACCACTCTTCCATGGGGCTTTAAAACCGTCTTGTTAAGCTACTGCGACCTCCACGTCTCTTCCAAGAGTCATTAAAACCGTCTTGTTAAGCCACTCTGAACTCCTCGTCTGTTCCAAGGGGCATTAAAACCATCTTGTTAAACCACTCTGAACTCCACATCTCTTCCAATGGGCATTAAAGCCGTCTTGTTAAGCTACGGTGACCGCCACGTCTCTTACAAGGGGCATTAAAACTGTCTTGTTAAAGTACTCTGAACTCCAAGTCTCTTCCAAGTGGAATTAAAACCGTCTTGTTAAGCTACTGTGACCTCCACGTCTCTTCCAAGGAGCATTAAAACCATCTTGTTAAGCTACTGTGACCTCCACCTCTCTTCCAAGGGGCATTAACACCGTCTTGTTAAGCTACTGTGACCTCCACCACTCTTCCAAGGGGCATTGATATTGTCTTTTTATTCCACTTTGACCTTAACGTCTCTTCCAAGGGGCATTAAAACCGTCTTGTTAAACCACTCTGAACTCCATGTCTCTTCCAAGGGGCATTAAAACAGTCTTGTTAAACCACTCTGTACTCCAAGTGTCTTCAAAGGGGCATTAAAACTGTATTGTGAAACCACTCTGAACTCCAAGTCTCTTCCAAGGGGCATTAAAACCGTCTTTGTTAAGCTACTGTGACCTCCAAGTCTCTTCCAAGGGTCATTAAAACCGTCTTGTTAAAACGCTCTGAAATTCAAGTCTGTTCCAAGGGGCATTAAAACTGTCTTGTTAAGCTACTATGACCTCCACGTCTCTTCCAAGGGGCATTAAAACCGTCTTGTTAAACCACTTTGAACTCCAAGTCTCTTCCAAGGGGCATTAAAACCGTCACGTTAAGCTACTGTGACCTCCACCACTCTCCCAAGGGGCATTAAAACCGTCTTATTAAACCACTCTGAACTCCAAGTCTCTTCCAAGGGACATTAAAACCGTCTAGTTAAGCTACTGTGATTTCCACGTCTCTTCCAAGGGGCATTAAAACTGTCTTGTTAAACCACTCTGAACTCCAAGTTTCTTCCAAGGGCCATTAATATTGTCTTTTTATTCCACTGTGAACTCCACGTCTCTTCCAAGGGGCATTAAAACAGTCTTGTTAAACCACTCTGAACTCCACGTCTCTTCCAAGGGGCATTAAAACCGTCTTGTTAAACCACTCTGAACTCCACGTCTCTTCCAAGGGACATTAAAACCGTCTTGATAAGATACTGTGACCGCCAGGTCTCTTAGAAGGGGCATTAAAACTGTCTTGTTAAATCACTCTTAACTCCAAGTCTCTTCCAAGTAGAATTAAAACCGTCTTGTTAAGCTACTGTGACCTCCACGTCTCTTCCAAGTGGCATGAAAACCGTCTTGTTAAGCTACTGTGACCTCCACCACTCTTCCAAGGGGCATTGATATTGTCTTTTTATTTCACTGTGACCTCAACGTCTCTTCCAAAGGGCATTAAAACCATCTTGTTAAACAACTCTGTACTCCACGTCTCTTCCAAGGGGCATTAAAACCGTCTTGTTAAACCACTCTGAACTCCACTTCTCTTCAAAGGGGCATTAAAACTGTCTTGTGAAACCACTCTGAACTCCACGTCTCTTCCAAGGGGCATTAAAACCGTCTTGTTAAAGCACTCTGTAATCCACCACTCTTCCAAGGGGCATTAAATCCGTCTTGTTAAAACCCTCTGAACTCCAAGTCTGTTCCAAGGGGCATTAAAACTGTCTTGTTAAGCTACTGTGTCCTCCACGTCTCTTCCAAGGGGCATTAAAACTGTCTTGTTAAACGACTCTGAACTCCAAGTCTTTTCCAAGGGGCATTGATATTGTCATTTTATTCCTCTGTGACCTCCACGTCTCTTCCAAGGGGCATTAAAACAGTCTTGTTAAACCACTCTGAACTCTACGTCTCTTCCAATGGGCATTAAAACCGTCTTTTTAAACCACTCTGAACTCCACGTCTCTTCCAAGGGGCATTAAAACCGTCTTGTTAAGCTACTGTGACCGCCACGTCTCTTCGAAGGGGCATTTAAACCATCTTGTTAAATGACTCTGAATTCCAAGTCTCTTCCAAGTGGAATTAAAACCGTCTTGTAAAGCTACTGTGACCACATCTGTTCCAAAGTGCATTAAAACCATCTTGTTAAGCTACTGTGACCTCTAGCACTCTGCCAAGGGGCATTAAAACCATCTTGTTAAGCTACTGTGACCTCCACCACTCTTTCAATGGACATTAAAACCGTCTTGTTAAACCACTCGGAACTCCAAGTCTCTTCCAAGGGGCATTAAAACCGTCTTGTTAAGCTACTGTGACCTCCACGTCTCTTCCAAGGTGCATTAAAATCGTCTTGCTAAGCTACTGTGACCTCCACCACTCTTCCAAGGGGCATTAAAACCGTGTTGTTAAGACACTGCGACCTCCACCACTTTTCCAAGGGACATTAAAACCATCTTGTTAAGCTACTGTGACCGACACGTCTCTTCCGAGGGGCATTAAAACCATCTTGTTAAGCTACTGCGACCTCCACCACTCTTCCAAGGGGCATTAAAACCGAGTTGTTAAGACACTGCGACCTCCACCACTTTTCCAAGGGGCATTAAAACCATCTTGTTAAGCTACTGTGACCGCCACGTCTCTTACAAGGGGCATTAAAACTGTCTTGTTAAACCACTCTGAACTCCAAGTCTCTTTCAAGTGGAATTAAAACCGTCTTGTTAAGCTACTGTGACCTCTACATCTCTTCCAAGGGGCAATAAAACCGTCTTGTTAAGCGACTGCGACCTCCACCACTCTTCCAAGGGGCATTGATATTGTCTTTTTATTCAACTTTGACCTCCACGTCTCTTCCAAGGGGCATTAAAACCATCTTGTTAAACCACTCTGAACTCCACGTCTCTTCCAAGGGGAATTAAATCCGTCTTATTAAACAACTCTGAACTCCACGTCTCTTCCAAGGGGAATTAAAACCGTTGTGTTAAGCTACTGTGACCTCCACGTCTCTTCCAAGGGGCATTAAAACCGTCTTGTTAAACCACTCTGAACTCCACGTCTCTTCCAAGGGGAATTAAATCCGTCTGATTAAACAACTCTGAACTCCACGTCTCTTCCAGTGGGCATTAAAACCGTCTCGTTAAGCTACTGTGACCTCCACCACTCTTCCAATTGGCAATAAAACCGTCTTATTAAACCACTCTGGACTCCAAGTCTCTTCCAAGGGGCAGTAAAACCGTCTTGTTAAGCTACTGTGACCTCCACCACCCTTCCAAGAGGCATTAAGCCAGTCTTGTTAACCCACTCTGAACTCCAATTCTCTTCCAAGGGCATTGATATTGTCTTTTTATTCCACTGTGACCTCCACGTCTCTTCCAAGGGGCATTGAAACCGTCTTCTTAAACAACTCTGTACTCTACGTCTCTTCCAAGGGGCATTAAAACCGTCTTTTAAACCACTCTGAACTCCACGTCTCTTCCAAGGGGCATAAAAACCGTCTTGTTACACTACTGTGACTTCCACGTCTCTTCCACAGGGCATTAAAACGATCTTGTTAAAACACTCTGAACTCCAAGTCTCTTCCAAGGGCCATTAAAACACTCTTGTTAAGCTACTGCGACCTCCACCACTCTTACAAGGGGCTTTAAAACCATCTTGTTAAGCTACTGGGACCTCCAAGTATATTCCAAGAGGCATTAAAACTGTCTTGCTAAACCACTCTGCACTCCACGTCTCTTCCAAGGGGCATTAAAGCCGTCTTGTTAAGCTACTGTGACCGCCACATCTCTCACAAGGGGCATTAAATCCGTCTTGTTAAAGTACTTTGAACTCCTAGTCTCTTCCAAGTGGAATTAAAACAGTCTTGTTAAGCTACTGTGACCTTCACGTCTCTTCCAAGGGGCATTAAAACCGTCTTGTTAAAGCACTCTGAACTCCACCACTCTTCCAAGGGGCATTAAAACCGTCTTGTTAAAGCACTCTGAACTCCACCACTCTTCCAAGGGGCATTAAAACACTCTTGTTAAGCTACTGCGACCTCCACCACTCTTCCAAGGGGATTTAAAACCGTCTTGTTAAGCTACTGCGACCTCCACGTCTCTTCTAAGAGGCATTAAAACCGTCTTGTTAAACCACTCTGAACTCCACGTCTCTTCCAAGGGGCATTAAAACAGTCTTGTTAAACCACTCTGAACTCCACGTCTCTTCCAAGTGGCATTAAAGCCGTCTTGTTAAGCTACTGTGACCGCCACGTCTCTCACAAGGGGCATTAAAACCGTCTTGTTAAAGTACTCTGAACTCCAAGTCTCTTCCAAGTGGAATTAAAACCGTCTTGGTAAGCTACTGTGACCTCCACGTCTCTTCCAAGGGCCATTAAAACCGTCTTGTTAAGCTACTCTGACCTCCACCACTCTTCCAAGGGGCATTAACACAGTCTTGTTTAGCTACTGCGACCTCCACCACTCTTCCAAGGGGCATTGATATTGTTGTTTTATTCCACTGTGACCTTAACGTCTCTTCCAAGGGGCATTAAAACCGTCTTGTTAAAGCACTCTGAACTCCGCCACTCTTCCAAGGGGCATTAAAACACTCTTGTTATGCTACTGCGACCTCCACCACTCTTCCAAGGGGCTTTAAAACCGTCTTGTTAAGCTACTGCGACCTCCACGTCTCTTCCAAGAGTCATTAAAACCGTCTTGTTAAACCACTCTGAACTCCTCGTCTGTTCCAAGGGGCATTAAAACCGTCTTGTTAAACCACTCTGAACTCCACATCTCTTCCAATGGGCATTAAAGCCGTCTTGTTAAGCTACGGTGACCGCCACGTCTCTTACAAGGGGCATTAAAACCGTCTTGTTAAAGTACTCTGAACTCCAAGTCTCTTCCAAGTGGAATTAAAACCGTCTTGTTAAGCTACTGTGACCTCCACGTCTCTTCCAAGGGGCATTAAAACCATCTTGTTAAGCTACTGTGACCTCCACCACTCTTCCAAGGGGCATTAACACCGTCTTGTTAAGCTACTGTGACCTCCACCACTCTTCCAAGGGGCATTGATATTGTCTTTTTATTGAACTTTGACCTTAACGTCTCTTCCAAGGGGCATTAAAACCGTCTTGTTAAACCACTCTGAACTCCATGTCTCTTCCAAGGGGCATTAAAACAGTCTTGTTAAACCACTCTGTACTCCAAGTGTCTTCAAAGGGGCATTAAAACTGTCTTGTGAAACCACTCTGAACTCCACGTCTCTTCCAAGGGGCATTAAGATCGTCTTGTTAAACCACTCTGAACTCCAAGTCTCTTCCAAGGGGCATTAAAACCGTCTTTGTTAAGCTACTGTGACCTCCAAGTCTCTTCCAAGGGTCATTAAAACCGTCTTGTTAAAACGCTCTGAACTTCAAGTCTGTTCCAAGGGGCATTAAAACTGTCTTGTTAAGCTACTATGACCTCCACGTCTCTTCCAAGGGGCATTAAAACCGTCTTGTTAAACCACTCTGAACTCCAAGTTTCTTCCAAGGGGCATTAAAACCGTCACGTTAAGCTACTGTGACCTCCACCACTCTCCCAAGGGGCATTAAAACCGTCTTATTAAACCACTCTGAACTCCAAGTCTCTTCCAAGGGACATTAAAATCATCTTGTTAAGCTACTGTGATTTCCACGTCTCTTCCAAGGGGCATTAAAACTGTCTTGTTAAACCACTCTGAACTCCAAGTTTCTTCCAAGGGGCAGTAAAACCGTCTTGTTAAGCTACTGTGACCTCCACCACTCTTCCAAGGGGCATTAAACCCATCTTGTTAAACCACTCTGAACTCCAAGTTTCTTCCAAGGGCCATTGATATTGTCTTTTTATTCCACTGTGAACTCCACGTCTCTTCCAAGGGGCATTAAAACAGTCTTGTTAAACCACTCTGAACTCTAAGTCTCTTCCAAGGGGCATTAAAACCGTCTTGTTAAACCACTCTGAACTCCACGTCTCTTCCAAAGGACATTAAAACCATCTTGATAAGATGCTGTGACCGCCAGGTCTCTTACAAGGGGCATTAAAACTCTCTTGTTAAATCACTCTTAACTCCAAGTCTCTTCCAAATAGAATTAAAACCGTCTTGTTAAGCTACTGTGACCTCCACGTCTCTTCCAAGTGGCATGAAAACCGTCTTGTTAAGCTACTGTGACCTCCACCACTCTTCCAAGGGGCATTGATATTGTCTTTTTATTTCACTGTGACCTCAACGTCTCTTCCAAGGTGTTATTTTCTGCTACCAGAGCTAAGGAAAGAGAGGAGATCTGTCCCTACTATAGGACTCAGCTGAATCCCTACGATGTAACAGGGAACCTGATCCTGCGATCAGACCTGCTAAAGTCCTAATCTAGTCTGTACGGAGACCTATAGATGTGGGGAGGGAATCCCTACAAGTACTAAGGACTGGGAGGAATATGGGACACCTCCTAACAGAAATAGTAGCAGACAGACGAACAAACAAAATAGATAGAACATAGAGGTCCGTAGACCAAGCAAACTAACAGAGCTAGATACAGAGCACAGGCTAGCTAGAAAGTAGATATACAATGAAGTCCAGCAAAGCCAGAAGGGCGGAGCAGGATTAAATAGGCCAACAAGGTCATGTGACCAGCAAAGGAAAAAAAACCTAACAGCAAGGTTCTAACAGTACCCCCCCTTCTAAGAGGATCCTCCGGATCCCCTAGGACCAGGCTTATCAGGAAATCTCCTGTGAAACGCTCTGATAAGTCTGGACGCGGAAACATCATCTGACCTCACCCAAGAGTTATCCTCGGGTCCGAAACCTTTCCAGGCCACAAGATACTGCAAACTACCTCTATACCGTCTAGAGTCAAGGATGCGAGAAATTTCATATTCCCCGTCCTCCACCACTGGAGGAACAGAGGCAGAGGCGTCACCATCCGATACAACAGCTTTTTTTAACAGAGAGACATGAAAGACCGGATTAATTCTCCAGGAGGTAGGAACCTCCAACCTAACAGCAGATTGGTTGACAACCTGAAGCACCTTAAAGGGCCCTACAAACTTGGGACCCAGTTTCTTAGAAGGAATCCTCAACCGCAGATTCCTAGAGGACAACCAAACCATGTCACCAACAGCGAACAAAACCTCCTGTCGTTTCCTATCAAAGTAGTCTTTAGATTTTCTGTTGGCCTCCTGAAGATTACCACGCACATCCGTCCAAACTCTTTCCAAATCACCGGAAAAATTCTCCTCCTCAGGCACGGCAGATCCCAACTTGGAGAACGACCCAAACGACGGATGTCTCCCAGAACAACAAAAAAAAAGCGAACAACCAGCAGAAGAAGATGTATGATTGTTCAGAGCAAATTCGGCAAGTGGCAGAAACTCAGACCACCCCTCTTGATTGTCTGCCACAAAACAACGCAAGAACTGCTCAACATCCTGGTTTTTCCTTTCTGTCTGGCCATTAGATTCAGGATGATATCCGGACGAAAACGACAAATGAATTCCCAACCTGTCACAAAAGGCACGCCAAAAACGAGCCACGAACTGAGGACCCCTATCAGAAACAATGTCAGTAGGAACGCCATGAAGTCTGACAATTTCCTTGACAAAGGCCTTAGCGAGAGTTTTAGCGCAGGGCAGTTTGACGAAGGGAACCAAGTGACACATCTTGCTAAAACGGTCCACGACCACCCAGATGACAGTAAAACCCTCAGAGGGGGGAAGGTCAGTTATAAAGTCCATAGCCAAATGTGTCCAAGGAGCACTGGGGACCTCCAAAGGACAAAGCAACCCCGCAGCAGGAGTATGTGAGGACTTAGATCTAGCACATATAGTACATTGGCGCACCCACTTAATGACTTCCTTCTGCCATCCAGGCCACCAAAAACTGCGACCCACCAGTCTCTTGGTCTCAGAGATTCCGGGATGACCTGCCAACCGAGATTCGTGACACTCAACAAACAAATCTCTCCTAAAGGTCCCAGGCACAAACAACCTCCCATGAGGAGTGTTAGATGGGGCATTCTCCTGAGCTTTAAGAATCTCATCTTCCAAAACGGAGTCTAAAGCAGCTATCACAACACCTTCTTGTAAAATGTTTTCCTCTTTCTCAGCACCGACTATGGGAGAAAAACTGCGAGACAAGGCATCCGCCTTAACATTCTTAGTACCAGGGATGTAAGTAACGGAGAAATTAAACCGCGAGAAAAACAGTGCCCACCTAGCCTGACGGGCATTCAGGCGCTTGGCAGCATCAAGATATATCAGATTTTTATGATCCGTAAGAACCTGAACGGGAAATTCCGCACCTTCCAAGAAGTGGCGCCAGTGTTCAAATGCGAGTTTAATAGCCAATAATTCCCGATTACCAATATCGTAATTCAATTCAGTCTCCGAAAAATTTTTTGAAAAAAAGGCACAGGGATGTAATCCATCCCCGTTATCCTGAGACAATACTGCGCCAACCCCCACAGAGGAAGCATCAACCTCAACCAAAAACGGCCTAGTAACATCAGGCTGCATAAGGATGGGAGCAGAGGTGAACCTCTCCTTGAGATACACAAAAGCTTCAATGGCCTCAGAAGACCACTGAACCGCATCAGCACCTTTCCTGGTGAGATCAGTCAGAGGTTTGACAATACTAGAAAAAATTTTTATGAATTTTCTATAGTAATTGGCGAAACCCAAAAACCTCTGTATCGATTTCAAACCAATAGGCCTAGGCCATTCCTGCACAGCCTGAACCTTAACCGGATCCATCTCAAAACCTTTGCTGGAGATAATGTAGCCCAAAAAACTAATTCTCTGTACAGCGAACTCACATTTCTCCAGCTTAGCAAAAAGCGAATTGTCCATTAATAACTGTAATACCTCACGCACGCTCCGCCAATGAGACTCCAGATCTGGCGAATAAATCAAAATGTCATCCAAATACACAACCACATTTTTACCAATCAAAGGTCTAAGGATGTCATTAATCAGATTCTGAAAAAATGCAGGAGCATTAGTAAGACCAAAAGGCATAACCAGATTCTCAAAATGACCCACAGGAGTGTTAAAAGCAGTCTTCCATTCATCACCCTCCTTCATGCGCAACAGATTGTATGCCCCCTTAAGGTCAATTTTAGAGAACCACTTGGCCCCCAATAACTGGTTAAACAGATCAGGAATCAATGGCAGTGGGTAAGGATTGTGTACCGTAATTTTGTTAATCTCACGAAAATCCAGACAAGGACGTAAACCGCCGTCCTTTTTTTTTACAAAAAAAAATCCAACCGCCACAGGAGACTTAGAGGGCCTAATGTGACCGGCGGCCAAACTTGTCTGTATGTATTCCTCCAAAGCCTTCTTCTCAGGAATAGTAAGGTTAAATAAACGACTTTTAGGAAGAGTCGCTCCAGGGACAAATTCAATAGAACAATCATAGTCTCTATGGGGAGGCAAAACCTGCGATTCCTTCTCAGAAAAAAACTCTCCAAAAATCCTGAATAGGAACAGGCAATTCTCCCCTATCCAAAGCTGCAATACGCCCGTTACAACACTTGTCATAACATTTATGGCTCCAGGATTTAATTTCACTGGTAGACCAATCCAGTACAGGATTGTGAAATTTTAACCAGGGCAAACCCAATATTACTGGAGAAGGCAAGTTATTCAACACTACCAAATCCAATTTCTCATGGTGAACACCATTAATAGTGAGAGGAAATTCACTGACCTTGAGAGTAATATTCTTCAAAGGGGAGCCATCCACAGAAACCACAGCAATGGGGGATGATAAAGGTTCAGGTTTTAAATTGAGTTTTTCCACGAATCCCCCATCAATTACATTCAGTGTAGACCCGCAATCAACAAACACCCGAAATTCCATTAATTTTTCCTGAGCAATCGTGGAAGCAGCTAAAAATATACCCTTGGAATTTAAACAGGCAATACGGGCGTGACTGACCATTTTTTTTTCTTTCTTCATACGAAGCTCACAGCCTTTAATCAAATGACCAGATTTTCCGCAATAGAAACACAAGCCTTCCGAAAAACGACGGTCTTTTTCTTGAGAGCGAGGTGCCACCGATCCAATCTCCATCGGTTCACCACTGTTAGTACACACATTATCATAACCAGAAACTGACATAGCAGAGGATTTGCTCTCATTAACCCTAGCACGCAGTCTTCTATCCACCCGTATAGCTAATTGCATAGCCTGTTGCAAATCCTCAGGTGTAGGATAAGCAATTAGCAGGTCTTTAACCCTTTCACTGAGCCCAGCAAGAAATAGACTTTTCAGAGCAGAATCGTTCCACCCTGTTTGAGTGGACCAACGACGAAAATGAGTACAATATTTTTCTACATTACCTGATCCTTGTTTTAAACGTCTCAACTCAGTCTCAGCTGATGCCACACGGTCAGGATCATCATATAATAGTCCTAAAGCAGAAAAAAAACTATCCACTGATCTGAAGCATGTATCACTAGGTTGCAAAGAAAAGGCCCACTCCTGAGGCTCTTTGCGCAAAAGTGACATTATGAACCCTACGCGCTGGGATTCATCCCCAGAGGACTTGGGTCTCAAACGAAAATACAATAAGCAAGCATTTTTAAATGAAAAAAATTCTCGATGTTCACCAAAAAATAAATCCGGCAAACATACCTTAGGCTCCAAGAAATATGCTCCAGGACAGTTACTCACGTGCTGACGGAGCTCAGCCACTTCCAGAGAGAGTCCCTGCAGGTGTTTAGCCAAATCCTGAACCGACACCATGATGGAACAAAAAAAAAAAAAATCTTTCCTTAGAGAATTTGCAGGCTGGACTTACTGTTATGTTCTGCTACCAGAGCTAAGGAAAGAGAGGAGATCTGTCCCTACTATAGGACTCAGCTGAATCCCTACGATGTAACAGGGAACCTGATCCTGCGATCAGACCTGCTAAAGTCCTAATCTAGTCTGTACGGAGACCTATAGATGTGGGGAGGGAATCCCTACAAGTACTAAGGACTGGGAGGAATATGGGACACCTCCTAACAGAAATAGTAGCAGACAGACGAACAAACAAAATAGATAGAACATAGAGGTCCGTAGACCAAGCAAACTAACAGAGCTAGATACAGAGCACAGGATAGCTAGAAAGTAGATATACAATGAAGTCCAGCAAAGCCAGAAGGGCGGAGCAGGATTAAATAGGCCAACAAGGTCATGTGACCAGCAAAGGAAAAAAAACCTAACAGCAAGGTTCTAACACAAGGGGCATTAAAACCATCTTGTTAAACAACTCTGTACTCCACGTCTCTTCCAAGGGGCATTAAAACCGTCTTCTTAAACCACTCTGAACTCCACTTCTCTTCAAAGGGGCATTAAAACTGTCTTGTGAAACCACTCTGAACTCCACGTCTCTTCCAAGGGGCATTAAAACCGTCTTGTTAAAGCACTCTGTAATCCACCACTCTTCCAAGGGGCATTAAAACCGTCTTGTTAAAACCCTCTGAACTCCAAGTCTGTTCCAAGGGGCATTAAAACTGTCTGGTTAAGCTACTGTGTCCTCCACGTCTCTTCCAAGTGGCATTAAAACTGTCTTGTTAAACGACTCTGAACTCCAAGTCTCTTCCAAGAGGCATTGATATTGTCATTTTATTCCTCTGTGACCTCCACGTCTCTTCCAAGGGGCATTAAAACAGTCTTGTTAAACCACTCTGAACTCTACGTCTCTTCCAATGGGCATTAAAACCGTCTTTTTAAACCACTCTGAACTCCACGTCTCTTCCAAGGGGCATTAAAACCGTCTTGTTAAGCTACTGTGACCGCCACGTCTCTTCGAAGGGGCATTTAAACCATCTTGTTAAATGACTCTGAATTCCAAGTCTCTTCCAAGTGGAATAAAAACCGTCTTGTTAAGCTACTGTGACCACATCTGTTCCAAAGGGCATTAAAACCATCTTGTTAAGCTACTGTGACCTCCAGCACTCTGCCAAGGGGCATTAAAACCATCTTGTTAAGCTACTGTGACCTCCACCACTCTTTCAATGGGCATTAAAACCGTCTTGTTAAACCACTCGGAACTCCAAGTCTCTTCCAAGGGGCATTAAAACCGTCTTGTTAGGCTACTGTGACCTCCACGTCTCTTCCAAGGTGCATTAAAATCGTCTTGCTAAGCTACTGTGACCTCCACCACTCTTCCAAGGGGCATTAAAACCGTGTTGTTAAGACACTGCGACCTCCACCACTTTTCCAAGGGGCATTAAAACCATCTTGTTAAGCTACTGTGACCGACACGTCTCTTCCGAGGGGCATTAAAACCATCTTGTTAAGCTACTGCGACCTCCACCACTCTTCCAAGGGGCATTAAAACCGTGTTGTTAAGACACTGCGACCTCCACCACTTTTCCAAGGGGCATTAAAACCATCTTGTTAAGCTACTGTGACCGCCACGTCTCTTACAAGGGGCATTAAAACTGTCTTGTTAAACCACTCTGAACTCCAAGTCTCTTTCAAGTGGAATTAAAACCGTCTTGTTAAGCTACTGTGACCTCTACATCTCTTTCAAGGGGCAATAAAACCGTCTTGTTAAGCTACTGCGACCTCCACCACTCTTCCAAGGGGCATTGATATTGTCTTTTTATTCCACTTTGACCTCCACGTCTCTTCCAAGGGGCATTAAAACCATCTTGTTAAACCACTCTGAACTCCACGTCTCTTCCAAGGGGAATTAAATCCGTCTTATTAAACAACTCTGAACTCCACGTCTCTTCCAAGGGGAATTAAAACCGTTGTGTTAAGCTACTGTGACCTCCACGTCTCTTCCAAGGGGCATTAAAACCGTCTTGTTAAACCACTCTGAACTCCATGTCTCTTCCAAGGGGAATTAAATCCATCTTATTAAACAACTCTGAACTCCACGTCTCTTCCAGGGGGCATTAAAACCGTCTAGTTAAGCTACTGTGACCTCCACCACTCTTCCAAGGGGCATTAAAACCGTCTTATTAAACCACTCTGGACTCCAAGTCTCTTCCAAGGGGCAGTAAAACCGTCTTGTTAAGCTACTGTGACCTCCACCACACTTCCAAGGGGCATTAAGCCAGTCTTGTTAACCCACTCTGAACTCCAATTCTCTTCCAAGGGCATTGATATTGTCTTTTTATTCCACTGTGACCTCCACGTCTCCTCCAAGGGGCATTAAAACCGTCTTCTTAAACATCTCTGTACTCTATGTCTCTTCCAAGGGGCATTAAAACCGTCTTTTAAACCACTCTGAACTCCACGTCTCTTCCAAGGGGCATTAAAACCGTCTTGTTACGCTACTGTGACTTCCACGTCTCTTCCACGGGGCATTAAAACGATCTTGTTAAACCAGTCTGAACTCCAAGTCTCTTCCAAGGGCCATTAAAACACTCTTGTTAAGCTACTGCGACCTCCACCACTCTTACAAGGGGCTTTAAAACCATCTTTTTAAGCTACTGGGACCTCCACGTATATTCCAAGAGGCATTAAAACCGTCTTGCTAAACCACTCTGCACTCCACGTCTCTTCCAAGGGGCATTAAAGCCATCTTGTTAATCTACTGTGACCACCACATCTCTCACAAGGGGCATTAAAACCGTCTTGTTAAAGTACTCTGAACTCCAAGTCTCTTCCAAGTGGAATTAAAACAGTCTTGTTAAGCTACTGTGACCTTCACGTCTCTTCCAAGGGGCATTAAAACTGTCTTGTTAAAGCACTCTGAACTCCACCACTCTTCCAAGGGGCATTAAAACACTCTTGTTAAGCTACTGCGACCTCCACCACTCTTCCAAGGGGATTTAAAACCGTCTTGTTAAGCTACTGCGACCTCCACGTCTCTTCCAAGAGGCATTAAAACCGTCTTGTTAAACCACTCTGAACTCCACGTCTCTTCCAAGGGGCATTAAAACCGTCTTGTTAAACCACTCTGAACTCCACGTCTCTTCCAAGGGGCATTAAAGCCGTCTTGTTAAGCTACTGTGACCGCCACGTCTCTCACAATGGGCATTAAAACCGTCTTGTTAAAGTACTCTGAACTCCAAGTCTCTTACAAGTGGAATTAAAACCGTCTTGGTAAGCTACTGTGACCTCCACGTCTCTTCCAAGGGCCATTAAAACCGTCTTGTTAAGCTACTGTGACCTCCACCACTCTTCCAAGGGGCATTAACACAGTCTTGTTAAGCTACTGCGACCTCCACCACTCTTCCAAGGGGCATTGATATTGTTGTTTTATTCCACTGTGACCTTAACGTCTCTTCCAAGGGGCATTAAAACCGTCTTGTTAAAGCACTCTGAACTCCGCCACTCTTCCAAGGGGCATTAAAACACTCTTGTTATGCTACTGCGACCTCCACCACTTTTCCAAGGGGCTTTAAAACCATCTTGTTAAGCTACTGCGACCTCCACGTCTCTTCCAAGAGTCATTAAAACCGTCTTGTTAAACCACACTGAACTCCTCGTCTGTTCCAAGGGGCATTAAAACCGTCTTGTTAAACCACTCTGAACTCCACGTCTCTTCCAAGGGGCAATAATGCCGTCTTGTTAAGCTACGGTGACCGCCACGTCTCTTACAAGGGGCATTAAAACCGTCTTGTTAAAGTACTCTGAACTCCAAGTCTCTTCCAAGTGGAATTAAAACACTCTTGTTAAACCACTCTGAACTCCACGTCTCTTCCAAGGGGCATTAAAGCCGTCTTGTTAAGCTACTGTGACCGCCACGTCTCTCACAATGGGCATTAAAACCATCTTATTAAAGTACTCTGAACTCCAAGTCTCTTACAAGTGGAATTAAAACCGTCTTGGTAAGCTACTGTGACCTCCACGTCTCTTCCAAAGGGCATTAAAACCATCTTGTTAAGCTACTGTGACCTCCACCACTCTTCCAAGGGGCATTGATATTGTCTTTTTATTCCACTTTGACCTTAACGTCTCTTCCAAGGGGCATTAAAACCGTCTTGTTAAATCACTCTGAACTCCATGTCTCTTCAAAGGGGCATTAAAACCGTCTTGTTAAACCACTCTGTACTCCAAGTGTCTTCAAAGGGGTATTAAAACTGTCTTGTGAAACCACTCTGAACTCCACGTCTCTTCCAAGGGGCATTAAAATCGTCTTGTTAAACCACTCTGAACTCCAAGTCTCTTCCAAGGGGCATTAAAACCGTCTTTGTTAAGCTACTGTGACCTCCACGTCTCTTCCAAGGGTCATTAAAACCGTCTTGTTAAAACGCTCTGAACTTCAAGTCTGTTCCAAAGGGCATTAAAACTGTCTTGTTAAGCTACTATGACCTCCACGTCTCTTCCAAGGGGCATTAAAACCGTCTTGTTAAACCACTCTGAACTCCAAGTCTCTTCCAAGGGGCATTAAAACCGTCACGTTAAGCTACTGTGACCTCCACCACTCTCCCAAGGGGCATTAAAACCGTCTTATTAAACCACTCTGAACTCCAAGTCTCTTCCAAGGGACATTAAAACCGTCTTGTTAAGCTACTGTGATTTCCACGTCTCTTCCAAGGGGCATTAAAACTGTCTTGTTAAACCACTCTGAACTCCAAGTTTCTTCCAAGGGGCAGTAAAACCGTCTTGTTAAGCTACTGTGACCTCCACCACTCTTCCAAGGGGCATTAAACCCATCTTGTTAAACCACTCTGAACTCCAAGTTTCTTCCAAGGGCCATTGATATTGTCTTTTTATTCCACTGTGAACTCCACGTCTCTTACAAGGGGCATTAAAACAGTCTTGTTAAACCAGTCTGAACTCTACGTCTCTTCCAAGGGGCATTAAAACTGTATTGCTAAACCACTCTGAACTCCACGTCTCTTCCAAGGGGCATTAAAACCGTCTTGTTAAACCACTCTGAACTCCACGTCTCTTCCAAGGGACATTAAAACCGTCTTGATAAGCTACTGTGACCGCCAAGTCTCTTACAAGGGGCATTAAAACTGTCTTGTTAAATCACTCTTAACTTCACGTCTCTTCCAAGGGGCATGAAAACCGTCTTGTTAAGCTACTGTGACCTCCACCACTATTCCAAGGGGCATTGATATTGTCTTTTTATTCCACTGTGACCTCAACGTCTCTTCCAAGGGGCATTAAAACCATCTTGTTAAACAACTCTGTACTCCACGTCTCTTCCAAGGGGCATTAAAACCGTCTTGTTAAACCACTCTGAACTCCACTTCTCTTCAAAGGGGCATTAAAACTGTCTTGTGAAACCACTCTGAACTCCACGTCTCTTCCAAGGGGCATTAAAACCGTCTTGTTAAAGCACTCTGTAATCCACCACTCTTCCAAGGGGCATTAAAACCGTCTTGTTAAAACCCTCTGAACTCCAAGTCTGTTCCAAGGGGCATTAAAACTGTCTTGTTAAGCTACTGTGTCCTCCACGTCTCTTCCAAGGGGCATTAAAACCGTCCCGTTAATCTACTGTAACCTCCACCACTCTTCCAAGGGGCATTAAAACTGTCTTATTAAACCACTCTGAACTCCAAGTCTCTTCCAAGGGACATTAAAACCGTCTTGTTAAGCTACTGTGACTTCCACGTCTCTTCCAAGAGGCATTAAAACTGTCTTGTTAAGCGACTCTGAACTCCAAGTCTCTTCCAAGGGGCATTGATATTGTCATTTTATTCCTCTGTGACCTCCACGTCTTTCCCAAGGGGCATTAAAACAGTCTTGTTAAACCACTTTAAACTCCACGTCTCTTCCAAGGGGCATTAAAACCGTCTTGTTAAGCTACTGTGACCTCCACGTCTCTTCGAAGGGGCATTAAAACCATCTCGTTAAGCTACTGTGACCTCCACCACTCTTCCAAGGGGCATTAAAACCGTCTTATTAAACCACTCTGGACTCCAAGTCTCTTCCAAGGGGCAGTAAAACCGTCTTGTTAAGCTACTGTGACCTCCACCACACTTCCAAGGGGCATTAAGCCAGTCTTGTTAACCCACTCTGAACTCCAATTCTCTTCCAAGGGCATTGATATTGTCTTTTTATTCCACTGTGACCTCCACGTCTCTTCCAAGGGGCATTAAAACCATCTTCTTAAACAACTCTGTACTCTACGTCTCTTCCAAGGGGCATTAAAACCGTCTTTTAAACAACTCTGAACTCCACGTCTCTTCCAAGGGGCATTAAAACCGTCTTGTTACGCTACTGTGACTTCCACGTCTCTTCCACGGGGCATTAAAACGATCTTGCTAAACCACTCTGAACTCCAAGTCTCTTCCAAGGGCCATTAAAACACCGTCTTGATAAGCTACTGCGACCTCCACCACTCTTACAAGGGGCTTTAAAACCATCTTGTTAAGCTACTGGGACCTCCACGTCTATTCCAAGAGGCATTAAAACCGTCTTGCTAAACCACTCTGCATTCCACGTCTCTTCCAAGGGGCATTAACACCGTCTTGTTAAGCTACTGCGACCTCCACCACTCTTCCAAGGGGATTTAAAACCGTCTTGTTAAGCTACTGCGACCTCCACGTCTCTTCCAAGAGGCATTACAACCGGCTTGCTAAACCACTCTGAACTCCACGTCTCTTCCAAGGGGCATTAAAACCGTCTTGTTAAACGACTCTGAACTCCACGTCTCTTCCAAGTGGAATTAAAACCGTCTTGGTAAGCTACTGTGACCTCCACGTCTCTTCCAAGGGCCATTAAAACCGTCTTGTTAAGCTACTGTGACCTCCACCACTCTTCCAAGGGGCATTAACACAGTCTTGTTAATCTACTGCGACCTCCACCACTCTTCCAAGGGGCATTGATATTGTTGTTTTATTCCACTGTGACCTTAACGTCTCTTCCAAGGGGCATTAAAACCGTCTTGTTAAAGCACTCTGAACTCCGCCACTCTTCCAAGGGGCATTAAAACACTCTTGTTATGCTACTGCGACCTCCACCACTCTTCCAAGGGGCTTTAAAACCGTCTTGTTAAGCTACTGCGACCTCCACGTCTCTTCCAAGAGTCATTAAAACCGTCTTGTTAAACCACTCTGAACTCATCGTCTGTTCCAAGGGGCATTAAAACCGTCTTGTTAAACCACTCTGAACTCCACGTCTCTTCCAAGGGGCATTAAAGCCGTCTTGTTAAGCTACAGTGACCGCCACGTCTCTTACAAGGGGCATTAAAACCATCTTGTTAAAGTACTCTGAACTCCAAGTCTCTTCCAAGTGGAATTAAAACCGTCTTGTTAAGCTACTGTGACCTCCACGTCTCTTCCAAGGGGCATTAAAACCATCTTGTTAAGCTACTGTGACCTCCACCACTTTTCCAAAGGGCATTAACACCGTCTTGTTAAGCTACTGTGACCTCCACCACTCTTCCAAGGGGCATTGATATTGTCTTTTTATTCCACTTTGACCTTAACGTCTCTTCCAAGGGGCATTAAAACCGTCTTGTTAAACCACTCTGAACTACATGTCTCTTCCAAGGGGCATTAAAACCGTCTTGTTAAACCACTTTGTACTCCAAGTGTCTTCAAAGGGGCATTAAAACTGTCTTGTGAAACTACTCTGAACTCCAAGTCTCTTACAAGTGGAATTAAAACCGTCTTGGTAAGCTACTGTGACCTCCACGTCTCTTCCAAGGGCCATTAAAATCGTCTTGTTAAGCTACTGTGACCTCCACCACTCTTCCAAGGGGCATTAACACAGTATTGTTAAGCTACTGCGACCTCCACCACTCTTCCAAGGGGCATTGATATTGTTGTTTTATTCCACTGTGACCTTAACGTCTCTTCCAAGGGGCATTAAAACCGTCTTGTTAAAGCACTCTGAACTCCGCCACTCTTCCAAGGGGCATTAAAACACTCTTGTTATGCTACTGCGACCTCCACCACTCTTCCAAGGGGCTTTAAAACCGTCTTGTTAAGCTACTGCGACCTCCACGTCTCTTCCAAGAGTCATTAAAACCGTCTTGTTAAACCACTCTGAACTCATCGTCTGTTCCAAGGGGCATTAAAATCGTCTTGTTAAACCACTCTGAACTCCAAGTCTCTTCCAAGGGGCATTAAAACCGTCTTTGTTAAGCTACTGTGACCTCCACGTCTCTTCCAAGGGTCATTAAAACCGTCTTGTTAAAACGCTCTGAACTTCAAGTCTGTTCCAAGGGGCATTAAAACTGTCTTGTTAAGCTACTATGACCTCCACGTCTCTTCCAAGGGGCATTAAAACCGTCTTGTTAAACCACTCTGAACTCCAAGTCTCTTCCAAGGGGCATTAAAACCTTCACATTTAAGCTACTGTGACCTCCACCACTCTCCCAAGGGGCATTAAAACCGTCTTATTAAACCACTCTGAACTCCAAGTCTCTTCCAAGGGACATTAAAACCGTCTTGTTAAGCTACTGTGACCGCCACGTCTCTTCGAAGGGGCATTAAAACCATCTTGTTAAATGTCTCTGAATTCCAAGTCTCTTCCAAGTGGAATTAAAACCGTCTTGTTAAGCTACTGTGACCACATCTCTTCCAAGGGGCATTAAAACCATCTTGTTAAGCTACTGTGACCTCCACCACTCTGCCAAGGGGCATTAAAACCATCTTGTTAAGCTACTGTGACCTCCACCACTCTTTTAATGGGCATTAAAACCGTCTTGTTAAACCACTCGGAACTCCAAGTCTCTTCCAAGGGGCATTAAAACCGTCTTGTTAAGCTACTGTGACCTCCACGTCTCTTCCAAGGGGCATCAAAACTGTCTTGTGAAACCAATCTGAACTCCAAGTCTCTTCCAAGGGGCATTGATATTGTCCTTTTATTCCACTGTGACCTCCACGTCTCTTCCAAGGGGCATTAAAATCGTCTTGCTAAGCTACTGTGACCTCCACCACTCTTCCAAGGGGCATTAAAACCGTGTTGTTAAGACTAGAGATGAGCGTTGTTCTACTCGAACTGTTCGCCAATCTCAAATTCGAGCTGTTTTGGGCGGTGTTCGAGCCGTTCGGCGAACACGAACAATTTGAGAAAAATTTGGCTGTTCGAGGTTATGTTAGATAACTGTTCGTGCACCAAAATCATAACTGGATTTTTTCTCAGTAATGATGAAAATTAATGTTAATACGCAGTTTGAGTGTACAGCGGGGTGGGGGGAGGGGCAGGGGATGGATCTCTGTAGGAACAATGAAGATCTCCATTTTTTTTTTCTCTTTCCCGCATTTACAGTGGGGAGGTGCAATCTGTCAGCCTATCAGCAGCGCACACACGGAGCGAAGTGCTTTTTTTCACACAAGCAAGGGCATGTGTCATTGGCAGTGTATGTCACATGTCCTTGCCCTATAAGACCAAGCCATTTTCCCCGTCGCCACCATTTTCTCACTGCTGCAGCTGCGTGTTAGACGGCACCGCTGTTGCTGTGTGCGCTATACCTTGTTAATTTCAAGCCAATTTTCGCACAAATCTACAGATAGCTTGGGAGTAGGGAATAGTTGTGATTGCAGTCCTTTTAAGGACTAGGTTACAGCATTTCCTACGACTTTTATCAGGCAGGTCTGTGCTCTTAAATAGATAGATTGTGGGAGTAAAGACTAATTGTAATTGGAGTCCTTTTCAGGACTAGGTTACATCAGTTCCTATCAGTTTTTGCCAGGCAGGTCTGTGCCAGTGCTGTGCAAGTTTTTTTCACAGCATTTGGCTGAATCTAGCAAAGCTAATCCTTTTTGGCCTATTGCAGAGTGTGTTAGTCAGTGGAGTAGCCTATCTGTGTTGCAAGATATACCACCTGTGTATAGAATACCAATTTTTTTACTGCACCTAGTGAAGTAAAATCTTTTGGGCATAGCATCATTCTATTAGTCCATCTATACTGACCTCCATCAGGTTGCAAATTGAATATAATTTTTTTCTGCATCTAGCTCTGAAAAAATATTGGGCTTCTAGCTGTGTGTGGGACTTGTTGTATTAGTCCATCTATACTGACCTCCATCAGGTTGCAAACTGAATATATTTTTTTCTGCATCTACCTCTGAAAAAATATTGGGCTTCTAGCTGTGTGTGGGACTTGTTCTATTAATCCATCTATACAGACCTCCATCAGGTTGCAAACTGAATATATTTTTTTCTGCATCTACCTCTGAAAAAATATTGGGCTTCTAGCTGTGTGTGGGACTTGTTGTATTAGTCCATCTATACTGACCTCCATCAGGTTGCAAACTGAATATATTTTTTTCTGCATCTACCTCTGAAAAAATATTGGGCTTCTAGCTGTGTGTGGGACTTGTTCTATTAATCCATCTATACAGACCTCCATCAGGTTGCAAACTGAATATATTTTTTTCTGCATCTACCTCTGAAAAAATATTGGGCTTCTAGCTGTGTGTGGGACATGTTGTATTAGTCCATCTATACTGACCTCCATCAGGTTGCAAACTGAATATATTTTTTTCTGCATCTACCTCTGAAAAAAATATGTGGCCTTCTAGCAGTGTGTGGGACTTTCTCTATTAGTCCATCTATACTGACCTCCATCAGGTTGCAAACTGAATATAATTTTTTTCTGCATCTAGCTCTGAAAAAATATTTGGCCTTCTAGCAGTGTGTGGGACTTGTTCTATTAGTCCATCTATACTGACCTCCATCAGGTTGCAAATTAAAAATAATTTTTATCTGCATCTACAGTACCTCTGAAAAAATATTTGGGCTTCTAGCTGTGTGTGGGACTTGTTCTATTAGTCCATCTATACTGACCTCCATCAGGTTGCAAATTGAATATAATTTTTATCTGCATCTAGCTCTGAAAAAATATTTGGCCTTCTAGCAGTGTGTGGGACTTTCTCTATTAGTCCATCTATACTGACCTCCATCAGGTTGCAAATTGAATATAATTTTTATCTGCATCTAGCTCTGAAAAAATATTTGGCCTTCTAGCAGTGTGTGGGGCTTTCTCTATTAGTCCATCTATACTGACCTCCATCAGGTTGCAAATTAAAAATAATTTTTATCTGCATCTACCTCTGAAAAAATATTTGGGCTTCTAGCTGTGTGTAGGTCTTGTTCTATTACTCCATCTATACTGACCTCCATCAGGTTGCAAACTGAATATATTTTTTTCTGCATCTACCTCTGAAAAAATATTGGGCTTCTAGCTGTGTGTGGGACTTGTTGTATTAGTCCATCTATACTGACCTCCATCAGGTTGCAAATTAAAAATAATTTTTATCTGCATCTACAGTACATCTGAAAAAATATTTGGGCTTCTAGCTGTGTGTGGGACTTGTTCTATTAGTCCATCTATACTGACCTCCATCAGGTTGCAAATTGAATATAATTTTTATCTGCATCTAGCTCTGAAAAAATATTTGGCCTTCTAGCAGTGTGTGGGACTTTCTCTATTAGTCCATCTATACTGACCTCCATCAGGTTGCAAATTAAAAATAATTTTTATCTGCATCTAGCTCTGAAAAAATATTTGGCCTTCTAGCAGTGTGTGGGACTTTCTCTATTAGTCCATCTATACTGACCTCCATCAGGTTGCAAATTAAAAATAATTTTTATCTGCATCTACCTCTGAAAAATATTTGGGCTTCTAGCTGTGTGTGGGACTTGTTCTATTAATCCATCTATACAGACCTCCATCAGGTTGCAAACTGAATATAATTTTTTTCTGCATCTAGCTCTGAAAAAATATTTGGCCTTCTAGCAGTGTGTGGGACTTGTTCTATTAGTCCACCTATACTGACCTCCATCAGGTTGCAAATTCAAAATAATTTTTTGTCTGCATCTAGCTCTGAAAAAATATTTGGCCTTCTAGCAGTGTGCGGGACTTTCTTTATTATTCCATCTATACTGACCTCCATCAGGTTGCAAACTGAATATATTTTTTTTCTGCATCTACCTCTGAAAAAATATTGGGCTTGTAGCTGTGTGTGGGACTTGTTCTATTAATCCATCTATACAGACCTCCATCAGGTTGCAAACTGAATAAAAAAAATTTCTGCATCTACCTCTGAAAAAATATTTGGGCTTCTAGCTGTGTGTGGGACTTGTTCTATTAGTCCATCTATACTGACCTCCATCAGGTTGCAAATTGAATATAATTTTTTTCTGCATCTAACCCAGCCAATAGTTTTGGCCTAATACCACAGTTTGGCCACTCAGCTCTGCTCGGTTCCCATCCATTGTTTTTTTGTGCAAACAACTCCAGAGTTGTGAATTAGTTAACCACCAAAATGAGTGGAAAAAGGCCTGATGCTGGTGGAAAGGGGAATAGGCGTGTTGGGAAGGGGAAAAAAGGTTGTGTCCGTGGGGTAGGTGTTAAAGCAACAGTAACATCTGCAGAAGAAAGACCATCTTCCAGCCAAACTAAAATGTCTACTTCTTTTAGCGGACAATGTGATAAGATCCCTTTCTTACGGCCACGCCAATCGCTACAAATTCCAGATGAGGCACAAAAACAGCAGGTGCTTCAACGGATATCAAGTGCTCCTTTAAGTGGGCTCTCCTCCACATCAACTTCAACATCACAGTCCTCAAAGGTGTCACCCCAATCGCACTTGCTTCCTCACAGCTCCCAAATCTCCAGCTGCCCGTCTGAGTATGAGGTAGAACAGATGGTTGAGTCTGCAGAACTGTTTACTCATACTATAGCCTGGGAATCAGAGGTCGACTCCAGCGCTTCTGTGAATCCAGACGAGGAAATGATCTGCACTGATGCCCAGAATCTTTATGAGTCGGATCCAGGACCAGACGCAGAAGGTTCTGACCATAATGTAGACCCTCATTCCCAAACTGTAACTCCTGTTGGTGGAGACAATGAGGAAGACGATGATAAGACTCAAATACCTGATTGGAGCGACAACTTTAGTTTTTTGTCAGGGCAGGAACAGGTTGGCTCTGAGGACGACGGGTGTGATAACGCACAGGGTGATGATGATGAGGTTGGAGATCCCACTTACTGTCAACCCACAGTCAGCCAAGAGATGAGGTCAGCAGAGGAGGTGGAGGAAGATGCTAGTGACGACGAGGTCAGGTTGCGCCTTCCTGGACAGAGACGTAGTACTGGAAGCACGTCAACAACTGCATCCTCAAACACAACTCTGCCTCTCACCACAAGTCGTGGTGGCTCTTCAGGTCGCATGGGTGCTAAGCCTTGCATAGCCTGGGCATTTTTTCAGATCGATAAAGATGACCCAACTCGTGTTATCTGTAACATTTGTCAGCAAAAGCTAAGTAGAGGCCAAAAAATACATAGTTTGAGTACTTCATGCATGAACCGGCACATGGACATGAAGCATAAGTTGCAGTGGGAAGCTCAGTGTGCTACAATGCGGCCTAGCCGGCCGGGCCAACCACCGTCTGCCATATCTTGTGCATCCGCGGCCTCTTCATCCTCTGTGACTGGGGGGACAGCAGTCACACCTGTTTTGGGGCGCACACCTGCCACCTCTTTACCCGCAACAGCCAGCGTGATTGGCAGGTCATCATTTTCTTTGGAGGTGGTAACACCAGCTGGTGTTGAGCGCTGTCCGACATCGATAGCACCACCTTTGGATCAAGGCAACCTAACATGTCCGCCTGCATCTTCCTCACAGACCGGCAGTTTGCCGGGGACACCCTTATCAACCCCGTCTAAGCACAATAGCCAGCCCTCGGTCCCTCAGATGTGGACAAGTAAAAGACCATTTCCTCCTAGCCATGAGAAAGCTAAGAGGTTGAATTTCACCATCTGCAAGCTCTTGGCTACAGAAATGCTGCCTTTCCGCCTGGTGGACACAGAGGATTTTCGAGACCTTATGTCCGTCGCAGTGCCCCAGGACCAGATGCCCAGTCGGCACTACTTCTCAAAGAAAGGTGTGCCTGCGCTCCACCAGCATGTCGCACACAACATCACCGCTTCTTTGAGAAACTCTGTGTGTGACAGGGTGCATTTCACCACAGACACTTGGACGAGTAGGCATGGACAGGGGCGTTACATGTCGCTGACTGGGCACTGGGTAACTATGGTGACAGCAGGACAAGGGGCTGCTGTCCAAGTCTTGCCGTCCCCATGAGTTGTGCGTCAATCCTCTTTATGTCAAAGTTCCTCCACTGCTTCTGCCTCCTCAACCTCCTCTCGGTCTTCCACCTGCACCCAAAGCCTGTCTGGTCATGCCACAAGCTTTCTAACTGCGCAGAAGGGATCCTGCACACCTCCTTACTATGCTGGCAGTAGGGCTCAACGTCATCAGGCGGTTTTTACATTGAAATGTCTGGGAAATGTGAGTCACACAGCTGAGGAGTTGTGGTCAGCTCTGGAGAACCAATTTCATGAATGGTTGTCTCCACTGGACCTGAAACCAGGGAAGGCCGTGTGCGACAATGCTGCAAACCTGGGTGCGGCCCCTCGCCGGGGCAATGTCACACACGTGCCTTGTATGGCTCACGTGTTGAACCTGGTTGTCCAGCAATTTTTAGCCCACTATCCCAGACTAGATGGCCTTCTGCAGAGGGCACGGTCGCTGTGTGCTCACTTCCGCCGTTCGCATCCTGCAGCTCAGCGACTTACATCTCTACAGAAGTCGTTGGGCCTGCCACTTCACCGGCTAAAATGCGATGTGCCTACCCGGTGGAATTCAACTCTGCACATGTTGCAGCGACTGTGGCAGCACCGACAAGCCCTGGTGCAATACGTTCTGACGTATAGCCTGGGCCAACGAGATTCAGAGGTGGGGCAAATCACGCTGGAGGAGTGGTCTCAGATCAGGGACCTATGCACCCTTCTGCACAGTTTTGAAATGGCGACGAAGATGTTTAGTGCTGACGATGCCATTATCAGCATGACTATTCCGGTGATTTACATGCTGGAGCACATGTTAAACAGAATTCGGAGTCAGGTGGTGGCACAAGAGGAGGTGGAGGAAGTAGAGGAGGAGGAGTTGTATGCGGAAGGGCTAACATCTGCAAGGTCCAGACGGTCGGCAGCACCAAGGCGGCAGGCATGTGAGGGTGGGGGAGATGGTTTTACCAGGGCGCATGGTAGCAGCCAAACTAGTGAGGAAGGTGCAGGAGCCCAGGAAGAAATGGAGGATGAACTGATGGAAGACTCATCAGATGAGGGAGACCTTGATCACATTTCTGTTGTGCGAGGTTGGGGGGAGAGGACAGAGGAAGGAAGCATGATTGTTACCTCGCCACCAACACAACAGGGACTTGGTGCTCCTGGATGCGCAACACACATGAGTGCCTTCTTGCTGCACTACCTGCAACATGACCCTCGAATTGTGAGAATTAGAAATAATCCTGACTACTGGGTTGCCACACTGTTAGATACCCGGTACAAAAGTAAATTTGCAGAAATTATTCCTGCCATAGAAAGGGATGCACGCATGCAGGAGTATCAGCAGAGACTGTTGCAGAATCTTACATGTGCTTTTCCACAAAATACCAGTGGTGCACGTAGTGAATCTCACAGTTCCAACTTGCCAACCGTGGGACTGTCAAGTGTTCAGCACTCAAACCGTAACAGAACCACAGTATCTGCTGGTAACATCAATTTTGCGGAATCATTTCACCACTTTTTTAGCCCATCCTTTGCAAGGCCACAGGAGACAAGAAGTCTGACACATAGTCAACGCCTAGAGACGATGGTACAGGAGTATCTCCAAGTAAACATTGAAGCCACGACTGTGTCACTGGACCTTTGCTCTTTTTGGGCTTCCAATCTGGATAAATGGCCGGAGCTAGCCACTTACGCCTTGGAGATCTTGTCATGCCCCGCAGCCAGCGTTCTGTCTGAACGTGTGTTCAGCGCTGCTGGTGGTGTGCTGACAGATAAGCGCACGCGGCTCTCCACTGATAATGTAGACAGACTCACGTTCATAAAGATGAACAAATCATGGATCCGAAATGACTTTTCTACCCCTGTGTCATCCTGGGGAGAGTAAAAGCTTGATGATTGGTTAAAATCACCCTACCAACTGTTTTAAGCTTTCAAATTACTAATCATGTTTATCTGTATCTTGGCTGGAAAATAATTTGGGCTTTGTAGCAGTGTGCAGCACTGATCCTATTAGGCCATCTATACTAAAGCTTCACCAGATTTAAAATTAATAATAATTTTTAGCTGCATCTAGCCCGGAAAATAATTTTGGGGCTCCGAGATGCGCAAGACACATAAGTGCCTTCTTGCTGCACTACCTGCAGCATGACCCTCATATTGTCAGAATTCGAAGTAATCATGACTACTGGGTTGCCACACTCTTAGATCCCCCAAACTTTTCGATCAACCTTTTCATTTTAATAAAGACCAAAAAAATGGTCATTTTTGAAATTATAAGCATTAGCAGGTTGTTAGAAACTGAAATCAAACAGTTTTCAACTCAAAACTTTATTCTAGGTGATGTTACATTTTCACATAGGACCCCTTGTTCGAAAGGAGCTTCTGAACTCTCTCGTCCATTGAATTTGTCAGGTTTTGGATGGTTTCTGCTTCAATTGTTTTGCATGAGGACAGAATACCCTCCCAGAGCTGTTGCTTAGATGTGAACTGCCTCCCGCCATCATAGACACTCCTTTTAATGATGCTCCAAAGGTTCTGAATGGGGTAGAGGTCAGGAGAGCATGGGGGTCACACCATAAGTTTGTCCCCTTTTATGCCCATATCAGCCAGAGATGCAGATGTTTTATGTGCAGCATGAGATGGTGCATTATCATGCAAAAAAATGATCTTGCTGTGAAATACACGGTTCTTCTTCTTGAACCATGGCAGGAAGTGCTGTTTGAGAAAATCCACATACATTATGGAGTTCATCTTTAGCGCCTTCAGGGATCCTAAAGGGGCCGACAATCTCTCTCCCCATGATTCCAGCCCAAAACATTACTCCACCCCCTCCTTGTTGGCGCTGTAGCCGTGTTTGCGTGGGGTGTCCATCAACCAGCCATCCTCCACTCCATCCATCTGGACCATCGAGCGCTGCACGGCACTCATCCGTGAACAAAACAGTTTTGAAATCAGTCTTCAAGTAATGTTTGGCCCACTGGAGCCGTTTCTGCTTGTGTGAAGTTGATAGAGGAGGTCGACAGGATGGCGTATGCACAGCTGCAAACCTCTGAAGGACCCTGCATCTTGTTGTTCGGGGACGTTGGAGGCACCAGCAGCTTCAAAAACTTGTCTGCTGCTATGACAAGGCTTTTTTGCCGCTGCTCTTTCAACCTGACGTAATTGCCTGTAGGAAAGAGTCCTCAATTTGCCCTTATCAGCACGCACACGTGTGTACTGTGAATCAGCTACATACTTCTTGATTGCCAAGACACTTCATCCTGATCATCGCACAATGTTGATTGTAGTCATGCCTTGACCTAAACACTCCACAATTTGTTGCTTCTCAGCAGCCGACACATCCTTTTTCTTTCCCATTTTGGCAGAAAATGTAGGCTGCTTAATAATGTGAGACAGCCTTCTTAAGTAGTCTTGCCTTTGATTGGACACACCTGCCAAACTAATTAGCACAGGTGTCTGCAATTGCTTACAGTGATATAAAGAGCCCTGACACACATCACCATCAATGAGTTTAACTGACAAACAAACAAATTCTTCCCTTATCACTCCTAAACACTTTTTGCATAATAATTTGGAACACAGTGTACATGTGCTTTTCCACAAAACACCAGTGGTTCACGTAATGAATCTTACAGTTCTAACTTGCCAACCGTGGTCTGTATGGAGTTGTTCAATAAAGGGCCCAAAATTAAGATAACATAGATGGGAGAGGTCTCTATGAATAGGAATTCCTAAGTATTTGATACCCTGTGAGGGCCAGGCAAAGGGAAAGTTGGACTGGATGGAATCCTATATGGATTTGTGGAGGGAGACATCGAGGGCCTCAGACTTCGCTGCATTGATTTTAAAATTTGACCATGTAACAAAGTGATCTATTTCAGCCATAACAGCATGGATGGATATATGTGATTGAGTGATATATACTAGGACATCATCAGCAAATAGAGAGCACTTGTACTCGGTGCCTCCCACCTCAATCCACCTAATATTGGGGTTATGGCGAATTGATGAGAGCAGGTGCTCCGTCACTAGGATGTATAAGAGAGGGGACAGAGAACATCCCTGCCTTGTCCCATTGGTGATTGTGAAAGGTGATGAAAATGTTCTGACGCGCCCCCTGGGCCTTGGGACACCCGGAGCCGGACCCTTTTTGGTGGATGCTGGTGGTTGTAATCTCCGTGGCGGCGACCCGGTTCCGTGGCTCAGGGCGGTCAAACCAGTGGCGGAACTATTTATGTGGTTTTGATGTTTAAATGTCCGACTACGCCACCCGTGGATTGCGGTCAGAGTGAACCGCCGCTCCAGGGCAGATCGCTGAGGCTGGTGTTGTGGGTGCAGCAGAGCGTAGCATAACTCCCCACGGGAGGAGTATAGCCTCAGGGCAGTGTATGCGGAGGATGGGGGTGATGGTGCAGGGCAGCAGCAGTAACGACACGGAGTCAGTGATGCAGTCCAGGGCCTTTACTCACAGTTCTTATTATCCAGACCACGTCTGCAGGTAACGGCTGCCCACGTCGTACTGTGCTCACCAGGTGAAGGGCTCAGACAACTCCCAGATAACTTTGGAGCGCTTCACAGGACCCCCTTTGTGTGTCCTTTGTCTGGCCTTTCTTACCAACCCTTCTGTCCGGCTGCCTCGGGCCTCCTCTTGGTAAACTTGGCGCCAGTTTCCCTGACCCTATGTGGTGCCTTCCTAGCGGGTGTAGCGAGGGGCTGCGCCACATAAAATGTCACAGCCTCCTGTTTCTAGCTGAGGGTCGTTTCCTGCCTCCACTAGTTTCGGGGACCGGTCTCCCCCTTTGGCCTGACCCCTCCACGCAGGTGGATTCGGGCGTGCGGTGGCGACTCGCCCGTCTGCACCCCTGGGATCCCTTCGTTCCTCGTTCCTGGAGCCTTCTCCGCTCCTCTTCCTTCCTTCTCCCTCTTCCAGGCCTGGGCCTCTGTTACTAGGCCCGCCTCCGGAGCAGAGCTCATGCAGAGCCCCTGCTCCCTGTCACTTCTGCTCAGACTTCTCTGCACTGAACTAAGATGGTGCCCACCTTTTATACTCCCTTCTCAATGCACCCAGGAACTGCTTCCTCCCTGCTCCTGCACTACAGGGTTCCCCTTCCTCAGTGTTCCCTCCCCCCACTCCAGCCAGGGACAGGGACTGTCGTGCCCATCTCAGGGGCATATTGGTCGCCCTGCCCCAAGGCAATGTGGTGTAATGTGTAACGGGTCTGGGAGGCGGAACCTCTGAGCTACTATACAAGGGGCCGGTCCTTGTAAGGGAGCGGGTGGCAACCAGGCAGGCAGTCACAGCAGGTGACCGGGACAGTCTCTGGAAGAACGGGCAGGAGGTCACGGCAAGTGACCGGGGCAGTCTCTGGATGAACGGGCAGATGGTCACGGCAAGTGACCGGGGCAGTCTCTGGATGAACGGGCAGATGGTCACGGCAAGTGACCGGGGTAGTCTCTGGGTAAAGGGTTGGTACGACCTGTGGCGGCTGATGGTAGACGTGAGCTCCCAGGTGAGCAGGCGAGAGTCTCTGGATAAACAGGTGGTCACAGCATGTGACGGCGGAGCCTCCAGGAAGATCAACAGACAGGCGGCAGATGAGCGCTCCCAGGTGAGCGGGCAGAAGTCTCTGGACAGGCGGGTGGTCACAGCACGTGACGGCAGAGCCTCCAGGTAGGCTAGCAGACAGGCAGCAGATGAGCGCTCCCAGGTGAGCGGGCAGGAGTCACTGGACAGGCAGGTGGTCACAGCACGTGACGGCGGAGCCTCCAGGTAGGCTAGCAGACAGGCAGCAGATGTGCGCTCCCAGGTGAGCGGGCAAGCTGGTCCTTAGACAGACTGACAGGAGTTGTAAGGCAGACCGTCGGACCTCAGGCTAGCAGGCAGGTAGCTGAATATCAGGCAGGAATAAGACAGCAAGCTGGCAGGAATCTGGCAGGTATCTGGCAGGTAACTGGCAACGGGACCTGAGGGCTGAAGCAGAGTAGTGAACAGTGCAACAACATTGCTCGGGCAACTCCATTTTGGAGGAGGTGCCTTATATATGGTGAAGTCCTCCGGCCATTGGCCGGGGACTCCTTAGGACGGCGCGTGCGGCCCCTTTAAGAGGGAGGGAGAGCGCGCGCGCCCTAAGCACAGTGGCCAGGAAGGAGCGTGCACTGCCAGCAGAGCGGGAGGAGGACGCCGGGCACGGAGCAGAGAGGTGAGGGGAACAGCGTCCCTGCCTAGCAGAGGGCAGGGACGCCGGCGCTACATAATGCATGCAGGTGTCGGGTCCTGATCTACACTACATCCTTACCTGAGAGTGAGATATCACACCTCTGGGTGAGGTGCAATACCTCTGTAGCAACCGAGCCCTCAGGCTTCTACAGTTCCATTTATCTTCAGCCTAGGTGACGTATTGCGATACAGGGCCGTGATTTTGGCTATAAAAGGGTCCCCTAGACCCCTACCCCAAGCTTTTTAAGAGAATCATATATGGCGTGCCAGGAGACTCTATGGAATGCTTTCTCAGCATCCAACGAGAGTATCTAATTACAAATTTTTAACTGCATCTAGCCCAGGAAATACTTTGCGCCTAGTAGCAGTGTCTGCTAGTCAGCGGATTATCCCGGCTGTTAAGCAAGCTACACCACCTGTAGTTTGGACACTTAATTTTTTCAAAGGAAATGCTTCGGGACCACGTGATACTCAGTGAAGAGCATCAGGAGGCACCCCAAGGCATAGGGGCTGGGACTGGCAGTAGGATGCCTTGCGGTGGACAGCCGAGCTCGATCCTTATAAAAGCTTTTTAACTGCAGCAGCTTTAGTGGACGCTACTGGAGCTGGAATTACGTGGCTGCTGGCATGAGACTTGCCCTCCAATAGATCCTTGTAAATGGATTTAAAGTGTATTCATTCAAATTAGAGAGACAATTTAAATTAAAAAGCTTAGAGCTGCCTCCACCACAGGGGGGCTCGCTCGACCCACCAGTGGACAGGCACCAGTATTGGGAGAGGGGGGCTGGCCGTCAGGGTTCACCGCGGCTCTGCCACAAACCCGGCGACGCGGAGGTGGCACGGGCAGGGGCGGACTGAACGTGTCGGCTTCTCACTTTTTGGATTTTAGAAGGGCATGACATGCCTATATCTGTGTCTCCCCCTCCTTTTACTCCTCCACCTCTTTTCTTTTCGCATGACTATATGTACTTGTCACTTTTCCATGTGTTAGTTGTGTCTTCTGAGCAGTTTGTCAGCTTTTGGACACCTTTGAAGGTGTTTTCTATGTGTTTCTATGTGTTTTTGTTTGCCTGCCATTGGTTTTAACGGTGTTCGAAGGTGTTCGACGAACAGTTCGACGAACAGTTCGGCGAACACACGGGTGTTCGACGAACCGAACCGAACTCGAACACTACGGGGGTGGCTCAACACTAGTTAAGACACTGCGACCTCCACCACTTTTCCAAGGGGCATTAAAACCATCTTGTTCAGCTACTGTGACCGCCACGTCTCTTCCGAGGGGCATTAAAACCATCTTGTTAAGCTACTGCGACCTCCACCACTCTTCCAAGGGGCATTAAAACCGTGTTGTTAAGACACTGCGACCTCCACCACTTTTCCAAGGGGCAATAAAACCATCTTGTTAAGCTACTGTGACCGCCACATCTCTTACAAGGGGCATTAAAACCGTCTTGTTAAACCACTCTGAACTCCAAGTCTCTTTCAAGTGGAATTAAAACCGTCATGTTAAGCTACTGTGACCTCGACATCTCTTCCAAGGGGCAATAAAACCGTCTTGTTAAGCTACTGCGACCTCCACCACTCTTCCAAGGGGCATTGATATTGTCTTTTTATTCCACTTTCACCTCCACGTCTCTTCCAAGGGGCATTAAAACCGTCTTGTTAAACCACTCTGAACTCCACGTCTCTTCCAAGAGGAATTAAATCTGTCTTATTAAACAACTCTGAACTCCATGTCTCTTACAAGGGGAATTAAAACCGTTGTGTTAAGCTACTGTGACCTCCACGTCTCTTCCAAGGGGCATTAAAACCGTCTTGTTAAACCACTCTGAACTCCACGTCTCTTCCAAGGGGAATTAAATCCGTCTTATTAAACAACTCTGAACTCCACGTCTCTTCCAGGGGGCATTAAAACCGTCTCGTTAAGCTACTGTGACCTCCACCCCTCTTCCAAGGGGCAATAAAACTGTCTTATTAAACCACTCTGGACTCCAAGTCTCTTCCAAGGGGCAGTAAAACCGTCTTGTTAAGCTACTGTGACCTCCACCACACTTCCAAGGGGCATTAAGCCAGTCTTGTTAACCCACTCTGAACTCCAATTCTCTTCCAAGGGCACTGATATTGTCTTTTTATTCCACTGTGACCTCCACGTCTCTTCCAAGGGGCATTAAAACCATCTTCTTAAACAACTCTGTACTCTACGTCTCTTCCAAGGGGCATTAAAACCGTCTTTTAAACAACTCTGAACTCCACGTCTCTTCCAAGGGGCATTAAAACCGTCTTGTTACACTACTGTGACTTCCACGTCTCTTCCACGGGGCATTAAAACGATCTTGTTAAACCACTCTGAACTCCAAGTCTCTTCCAAGGGCCATTAAAACACCGTCTTGATAAGCTACTGCGACCTCCACCACTCTTACAAGGGGCTTTAAAACCATCTTGTTAAGCTACTGGGACCTCCACGTCTATTCCAAGAGGCATTAAAACCGTCTTGCTAAACCACTCTGCATTCCACTTCTATTCCAAGTGGCATTAAAGCCGTCTTGTTAAGCTACTGTGACCGCCACATCTCTCACAAGGGGCATTAAACCGTCTTGTTAAAGTACTCTGAACTCCAAGTCTCTTCCAAGTGGAATTAAAACAGTCTTGTTAAGCTACTGTGACCTTCACGTCTCTTCCAAGGGGCATTAAAACCGTCTTGTTAAAGCACTCTGAACTCCACCACTCTTCCAAGGGGCATTAAAACACTCTTGTTAAGCTGCTGCGACCTCCACCACTCTTCCAAGGGGATTTAAAACAGGCTTGTTAGCTACTGCGACCTCCACGTCTCTTCCAAGAGGCATTAAAACCGTCTTGTTAAACCACTCTGAACTCCACGTCTCTTCCAAGGGGCATTAAAGCTGTCTTGTTAAGCTACTGTGACCGCCACGTCTCTCACAAGGGGCATTAAAACCGTCTTGTTAAAGTACTCTGAACTCCAAGTCTCTTCCAAGTGGAATTAAAACCGTCTTGGTAAGCTACTGTGACCTCCACGTCTCTTCCAAGGGCCATTAAAACCGTCTTGTTAAACTACTGTGACCGCGACGTCTCTTCCGAAGGGCATTAAAACCATCTTTTTAAGCTACAGCGACCTCCACCCCTCTTCCAAGGGGCATTAAAACCGTGCTGTTAAGCTACTGTGACTGTCACGTCTCTTCCAAGGGGCATTAAAACAGTCTTGTTAAACCACTCTGAACTCAACGTCTCTCACAAGGGGCATTAAAACCGTCTTGTTAAACCACTCTGAACTCCAAGTCTCTTCCAAGTGGAATTAAAACCGTCTTGGTAAGCTACTGTGACCTCCACGTCTCTTCCAAGGGCCATTAAAACCGTCTTGTTAAGCTACTGTGACCTCCACCACTCTTCCAAGGGGCATTAACACAGTCTTGTTAAGCTACTGCGACCTCCACCACTTTTCCAAGGGGCATTGATATTGTTGTTTTTTTCCACTGTGACCTTAACGTCTCTTCCAAGGGGCATTAAAACCGTCTTGTTAAAGCACTCTGAACTCCGCCACTCTTCCAAGGGGCATTAAAACACTCTTGTTATGCTACTGCGACCTCCACCACTCTTCCAAGGGGCTTTAAAACCGTCTTGTTAAGCTACTGCGACCTCCACGTCTTTTCCAAGAGTCATTAAAACCGTCTTGTTAAACCACTCTGAACTCCTCGTCTGTTCCAAGGGGCATTAAAACCGTCTTGTTAAACCACTCTGAACTCCACGTCTCTTCCAAGGGGCATTAAAGCCGGCTTGTTAAGCTACGGTGACCGCCACGTCTCTTACAAGGGGCATTAAAACCGTCTTGTTAAAGTACTCTGAACTCCAAGTCTCTTCCAAGTGGAATTAAAACCATCTTGTTAAGCTACTGTGACCTCCACCACTCTTCCAAAGGGCATTAGCACCGTCTTGCTAAGCTACTGTGACCTCCACCACTCTTCCAAGGGGCATTGATATTGTTTTTTTATTCCACTTTGACCTTAACGTCTCTTCCAAGGGGCATTAAAACCGTCTTGTTAAACCACTCTGTACTCCAAGTGTCTTCAAAGGGGCATTAAAACTGTCTTGTGAAACCACTCTGAACTCCACGTCTCTTCCAAGGGGCATTAAAATCGTCTTGTTAAACCACTCTGAACTCCAAGTCTCTTCCAAGGGGCATTAAAACCGTCTTTGTTAAGCTACTGTGACCTCCACATCTCTTCCAAGGGTCATTAAAACCGTCTTGTTAAAACGCTCTGAACATCAAGTCTGTTCCAAGGGGCATTAAAACTGTCTTGTTAAGTTACTATGACCTCCACGTCTCTTCCAAGGGGCATTAAAACCGTCTTGTTAAACCACTCTGAACTCCAAGTCTCTTCCAAGGGGCATTAAAACCGTCACATTTAAGCTACTGTGACCTCCACCACTCTCCCAAGGGGCATTAAAACCGTCTTATTAATCCACTCTGAACTCCAAGTCTCTTCCAAGGGACATTAAAACCGTCTTGTTAAGCTACTGTGATTTCCACGTCTCTTCCAAGGGGCATTAAAACTGTCTTGTTAAACCAATCTGAACTCCAAGTTTCTTCCAAGGGGCAGTAAAACCATCTTGTTAAGCTACTGTGACCTCCACCACTCTTCCAAGGGGCATTAAACCCATCTTGTTAAATCACTCTGAACTCCAAGTTTCTTCCAAGGGCCATTGATATTGTCGTTTTATTCCACTGTGAACTCCACGTCTCTTCCAAGGGGCATTAAAACAGTCTTGTTAAACCACTCTGAAATCTAAGTCTCTTCCAAGGGGCATTAAAACTGTATTGCTAAACCACTCTGAACTCAACGTCTCTTCCAAGGGGCATTAAAACCGTCTTGTTAAACCACTCTGAACTCCAAGTCTCTTCCAAGTGGAATTAAAACCGTCTTGTTAAGCTACTGTGACCTCCACGTCTCTTCCAAGGGGCATTAAAATCATCTTGTTAAATAACTCTGTACTTCACGTCTCTTCCAAGGGGCATGAAAACCGTCTTGTTAAGCTACTGTGACCTCCACCACTCTTCCAAGGGGCATTGATATTGTCTTTTTATTCCACTGTGACCTCAACGTCTCTTCCAAGGGGCATTAAAACCATCTTGTTAAACAACTCTGCACTCCACGTCTCTTCCAAGGGGCATTAAAACCGTTTTGTTAAACCACTCTGAACTCCACTTCTCTTCAAAGGGGCATTAAAACTGTCTTGTGAAACCACTCTGAACTCCACGTCTCTTCCAAGGGGCATTAAAACCGTCTTGTTAAAGCACTCTGTAATCCACCACTCTTCCAAGGGGCATTAAAAGCGTCTTGATAAACCACTCTGAACTCCAAGTCTCTTTCAAGGGGCATTAAAACCGTCTTGTTAAGCTACTGTGACCTCCACGTCTCTTCCAAGGGGCATTAAAACCTTCTTGTTAAAACCCTCTGAACTCCAAGTCTGTTCCAAGTGGCATTAAAACTGTCTTGTTAAGCTACTGTGACCTCCAAGTCTCTTCCAAGGGGCATTAAAACAGTCCCGTTAAGCTACTTTGACCTCCACCACTATTCCAAGGGGCATTAAAACCGTCTTATTAAACCACTCTGAGCTTCAACTCTCTTCCAAGGGACATTAAAACCGTCTTGTTAAGCTACTGTGACTTCCACGTCTCTTCCAAGAGGCATTAAAACTGTCTTGTTAAACGACTTTGAACTCCAAGTCTCTTCCAAGGGGCATTGATATTGTCATTTTATTCCACTGTGACCTCCACCTCTCTTCCAAGGGGCATTAAAACAGTCTTGTTAAACCACTCTGAACTCTACGTCTCTTCCAAGGGGCATTAAAACTGTCTTGTTAAACCACTCTGAACTCCATGTCTCTTCCAAGGGGCATTAAAACCGTCTTGTTAAACCACTCTGAAATCCACGTCTCTTCCAATGGGCATTAAAACCGTCTTGTTAAGCTACTGTGACCGCCACGTCTCTTCGAAGGGGCATTAAAACCATCTTGTTAAATGACTCTGAATTCCAAGTCTCTTCCAAGTGGAATTAAAACAGTCTTGTTAAGCTACTGTGACCACATCTCTTTCAAGGGGCATTAAAACCATCTTGTTAAGCTTCTGTGACCTCCACCACTCTGCAAAGGGGCATTAAAACCATCTTGTTAAGCTACTGTGACCGCCAAGTCTCTTCCAAGGGGCATTTAAACTGTCTTGTTAAACCACTCTGAACTCCAAGTCTTTTCCAAGGGGCATTGATATTGTCTTTTTATTCCACTGTGACCTCCACGTCTCTTCCAAGGGGCATTAAAATCGTCTTGTGAAGCTACTGTGACCGCGACGTCTCTTCCGAGGGGCATTAAAACCATCTTGTTAAGCTACAGCGACCTCCACCCCTCTTCCAAGGGGCATTAAAACCGTGTTGTTAAGCTACTGTGACTGTCACGTCTCTTCCAAGGGGCATTAAAACAGTCTTGTTAAACCACTCTGAACTCAACGTCTCTTACAAGGGTCATTAAAACCGTCTTGTTAAACCACTCTGAACTCCAAGTCTCTTCCAAGTGGAATTAAAACCGTCTTGTTAAGCTACTGTGACCTCGACGTCTCTTCCAAGGGGCAATAAAACCGTCTTGTTAAGCTACTGCGACCTCCACCACTCTTCCAAGGGGCATTGATATTGTCTTTTTATTCCACTTTGACCTCCACGTCTCTTCCAAGGGGCATTAAAACCGTCTTGTTAAACCACTCTGAACTCCACGTCTCTTCCAAGGGGCATTAAATCCGTCTTATTGAACAACTCTGAACTCCACGTCTCTTCCAAGGGGCATTAAACCGTTGTGTTAAGCTACTGTGACCTCCACGTCTCTTCCAAGAGGCATTAAAACCATCTCATTAAGCTACTGTGACCTCACAATTCTTCCAAGGGTCATTAAAACTCGTTTTATTAAACCACTCTGAACTCCAAGTCTTTTCCAAGGGGCATTAAAACCGTCTTGTTAAGCTACTGTGACTTCCACGTCACTTCCAAGGGGCATTAAGCCAGTCTTGTTAACCCACTCTGAACTCAAAATCTCTTCCAAAGGGCATTGTTATTGTCTTTCTATTCCACTGTGACCTCCACGTCTCTTCCAAGGGGCATTAAAACCGTCTTTTAAACCACTCTGAACTCCACTTCTCTTCCAAGGGCCATTAAAACCGTCTTGTTACGCTACTGTGACCTCCACGTCTCTTCCAAGGGGCATTAAAACCATCTATTTAAACGACTCTGACTTCCAAGTCTCTTCCAAGGGGCATTAAAACCGTCCCGTTAAGCTACTGTGACCTCCACCACTCTCCCAAGGGGCATTAAAACTGTCTTATTAAACCACTCTGAACTCCAAGTCTCTTCCAAGGGACATTAAAACCGTCTTGTTAAGCCACTGTGATTTCCACGTCTCTTCCAAGGGGCATTAAAACTGTCTTGTTAAACCACTCTGAACTCCAGGTCTCTTCCAAGGGACAGTAAAACCGTCTTGTTAAGCTACTGTGACCTCCAACACTCTTCCAAGGGGCATTAAACCCATCTTGTTAAACCACTCTGAACTCCAAGTCTCTTCCAAGGGGCATTGATGTTGTCTTTTTATTCCACTGTGACCTCCACGTGTCTTCCCAGGGGCATTAAAACCGTCTTGTTAAACCACTCTGAACTCTACGTCTCTTCCAAGGGGCATTAAAACCATCTTGTTAAACCACTCTGAACCCACGTCTCTTCCAAGGGGCATTAAAACCGTCTTGTTAAACCACTCTGAACTCCACGTCTCTTCCAAGGGACATTAAAACCGTCTTGTTAAACCACTCTGAACTCCACGTCTCTTCCAAGGGACATTAAAACCGTCTTGTTAAGCTACTGTGACCGCCAGGTCTCTTACAAGGGGCATTAAAACCGTCTTGTTAAGCTACTGTGACCTCCACGTCTCTTCCAAGGGGCATTAAAACCTTCTTGCTAAAACCCTCTGAACTCCAAGTCTGTTCCAAGGGGCATTAAAACTGTCTTGTTAAGCTACTGTGACCTCCACGTCTCTTCCAAGGGGCATTAAAACCGTCCCGTTAAGCTACTGTGACCTCCACCACTATTCCAAGTGGCATTAAAACCGTCTTATTAAACCACTCTGAACTCCAAGTCTCTTCCAAGGGACATTAAAACCGTCTTGTTAAGCCACTGTGACTTCCACGTCTCTTCCAAGAGGCATTAAAACTGTCTTGTTAAACGACTTTGAACTCCAAGTCTCTTCCAAGGGGCATTGATATTGTCATTTTATTCCACTGTGACCTCCACCTCTGTTCCAAGGGGCATTAAAACAGTCTTGTTAAACCACTCTGAACTCTACGTCTCTTCCAAGGGGCATTAAAACAGTCTTGTTAAACCACTCTGAACTCCACGTCTCTTCCAAGGGGCATTAAAACCTTCTTGTTAAACCACTCTGAACTCCACGTCTCTTCCAAGGTGCATTAAAACCGTCTTGTTAAGCTACTGTGACCGCCACGTTTCTTCGAAGGGGCATTAAAACCAACTTGTTAAATGACTCTGAATTCCAAATCTCTTCCAAGTGGAATTAAAACCGTCTTGTTAAGCTACTGTGACCACATCTCTTCCAAGGGGCATTAAAACCATCTTGTTAAGCTATTGTGACCTCCACCACTCTGCAAAGGGGCATTAAAACGATCTTGTTAAGCTACTGTGACCGCCACGTCTCTTCCAAGGGGCATTTAAACTATCTTGTTAAACCACTCTGAACTCCAAGTCTTTTCCAAGGGGCATTGATATTGTCTTTTTATTCCACTGTGACCTCCACGTCTCTTCAAGGGTCATTAAAATCGTCTTGTTAAGCTACTGTGACCGCCACGTCTCTTCCTAGGGCCATTAAAACCATCTTGTTAAGCTACAGCTAACTCCACACCTCTTCCAAGGGGCATTAAAACCGTGTTGTTAAGCTACTGTGACTGCCATGTCTCTTCCAAGGGGCATTAAAACAGTCTTGTTAAACCACTCTGAATTCAACGTCTCTTACAAGGGTCATTAAAACCGTCTTGTTAAACCACTCTGAACTCCAAGTCTCTTCCAAGTGGAATTAAAACCGTCTTGTTAAGCTACTTTGACCTCGACGTCTCTTCCAAGGGGCAATAAAACCGTCTTGTTAAGCTACTGCGACATCCACCACTCTTCCAAGGGGCATTGATATTGTCTTTTTATTCCACTTTGACCTTCACGCCTCTTGCAAGGGCCATTAAAACCGTCTTGTTAAACCACTCTGAACTCCACGTCTCTTCCAAGGGGCATTAAATCCGTCTTATTGAACAACTCTGAACTCCACGTCTCTTCCAAGGGGCATAAAAACCGTTGTGTTAAGCTACTGTGACCTCCACGTCTCTTCAAAGAGGCATTAAAACCGTCTTGTTAAACCACTCTGAACTCCAAGTCTCTTCCAAGGGGCATTAAAACCGTCTCATTAAGTTACTGTGAACTCCACCACTCTTCCAAGGGGCATTAAAACCGTTTTATTAAACCACTCTGAACTCCAAGTCTTTTCCAAGGGGCATAAAAACCGTCTTGTTAAGCTACTGTGACTTCCACGTCTCTTCCAAGGGGCATTAAAACCGTCTTATTAAACCACTCTGGACTCAAAAACTCTTCCAAGGGGCAGTAAAACCGTCTTATTAAGCTACTGTGACCTCCACCACTCTTCCAAGGGGCATTAAGCAAGTCTTGTTAACCCACTCTGAACTCCAAATCTCTTCCAAGGGGCATTGTTATTGTCTTTTTATTCCACTGTGACCTCCACGTCTCTTCCAAGTGGCATTAAAACCGTCTTTTAAACCACTCTGAACTCCACGTCTCTTCCAAGGGGCATTAAAACCGTCTTGTTACGCTACTGTGACCTCCACGTCTCTTCCACGGGGCATTAATACGATCTTGTTAAACCATTCTGAACTCCAAGTCTCTTCCAAGGGGCTTTAAAACCGTCTTGTTAAGCTACTGGGACCTCAACGTCTCTTCCAAGAGGCATTAAAACCATCTTGTTAAACCACTCTGAACTCCAAGTCTCTTCCAAGTGGAATTAAAACCGTTTTGTTAAGCTACTGTGACCTCCACCACTCTTCCAAGGGGCATTAAAACCTTCTTGTTAAGCTACTGTGACCTCCACCATTCTTCCAATGGGCATTAACACCGCCTTGTTAAGCTACTGCGACCTCCACCACTCTTACAAGGGGCATTTATATTGTTGTTTTATTCCAGTGTGACCTTAAGGTCTCTTCCAAGGGGCATAAAAACCGTCTTGTTAAACCACTCTGAACTCCACGTGTCTTCAAAGGGGCATTAAGACTGTCTTGTGAAACCACTCTGAACTCCACGTCTCTTCCAAAGGGCATTAAAACCGTCTTGTTAAAGCACGATGAACTCCACCACTCTTCCAAGGGGCATTAAAACACTCTTGTTAAGCTACTGCGACCTCCACCACTCTTCCAAGGGCTTTAAAACCGTCTTGTTAAGCTACTGTGACCACCACGTCTCTTACAAGGGGCATTAAAACCATCTTTTTAAAGTACTCTGATCTCCAAGTCTCTTCCAAGTGGAATTAAAACCGTCTTGTTAAGCTACTGTGACCTCCACGTCTCTTCCAAGGGGCATTAAAACCGTCTTGTTAAGCTACTGTGACCTCCACCACTCTACAAAGGGGCATTAACACCGTCTTGTTAAGCTACTGCGAACTCCACCACTCTTCCAAGGGGCATTGATATTGTCTTTTTATTCCACTGTGACCTTAACGTCTCTTCCAAGGGGCATTAAAACCGTCTTGTTAAACCACTCTGAACTCCTCGTCTCTTCCAAGGGGCATTAAAACTGTCTTGTGAAACCACTCTGAACTCCACGTCTCTTCCAAGGGGCATTAAAACCGCCTTGTTAAAGCACTGTTAACTCCACCACTCTTCCAAGGGGCATTAAAAGCGTCTTGTTAAACCACTCTGAACTCCAAGTCTTTTCCAAGGGGCATGAAAACCGTCTTTGTGAAGCTACTGTGACGTCCACGTCTCTTCCAAGGGGCATTAAAACCGTCTTGTTAAAACCCTCTGAACTCCAAGTCTGTTCCAAGGGGCATTAAAACTGTCTTGTTAGGCTACTATGAACTCCACGTCTCTTCCAAGGGACATTAAAACCGTCTTGTTAAGCTACTGTGATTTCCACGTCTCTTCCAAGGGGCATTAAAACAGTCTTGTTAAACCACTCTGAACTCCAAATCTCTTCCAAGGGACAGTAAAACCGTCTTGTTAAGCTACTGTGACCTCCAACACTCTTCCAAGGGGCATTAAACCCATCTTGTTAAACCACTCTGAACTCCAAGTCTCTTCCAAGGGGCATTGATATTGTCTTTTTATTCCACTGTGACCTCCACGTCTCTTCCCAGGGGCATTAAAACAGTCTTGTTAAACCACTCTGAACTCTACGTCTTTTCCAAGGGGTATTAAAACCGTCTTGTTAAACCACTCTGAACTCCACGTCTCTTCCAAGGGCCATTAAAACCGTCTTGTTAAACCACTCTGAACTCCACGTCTCTTCCAAGGGGCATTAAAACCGTCTTGTTAAACCACTCTGAACTGCACGTCTCTTCCAAGGGACATTAAAACCGTCTTGTTAAGCTACTGCGACCGCCACGTCTCTTGCAAGGGGCATTAAAACTGTCTTGTTAAACCACTCTGAACTCCAAGTCTCTTCCAAGTGGAATTAAAACCGTCTTGTTAAGCTACTGTGACCTCCACGTCTCTTCCAAGGGGCATGAAAACCATCTTGTTAAGCTACTGTGACCTCCACGACTCTTCCAAGGGGCATTAAAACCATCTTGTTAAGCTACTGCGACCTCCACCACTCTTCCAAGGGGCATTGATATTGTCTTTTTATTCCACTCTGAACTCCACGTCTCTTCCAAGGGGCTTTAAAACCGTCCTGTTAAAGCACTCTGTTATCCACCACTCTTCCAAGGGGCATTAAAAGCGTCTTGTTAAACCACTCTGAACTCCAAGTCTCTTCCAAGGGGCATTAAAACCATCTTGTTAAGCTACTGTGACGTCCGCGTCTCTTCCAAGGGGCATTAAAACCGTCTTGTTAAAACCCTCTGAACTCCAAGTCTGTTCCAAGGGGCATTAAAATCGTGTTGTTAAGCTACTGTGACCTCCAGGTCTCTTCCAAGGGACATTAAAACCGTCTTTTTAAACCACTGTGAACTCCAAGTCTCTTCCAAGGGGCATTAAAACCGTCCCGTTAAGATACTGTGACCTCCACTACTCTCCCAAGGGGCATTAAACCCGTCTTGTGAACCCACTCTAAACTCCACGTCTCTTTCAAGGGGCAATAAAACCGTGTTCTTAAACCACTCTGTACTCTACGTCTCTTCCAAGGTGCATTAAAACAGTCTTTTAAACCACTCTGAACTCCACGTCTCTTCCAAGGGGCATTAAACCCGTCTTGTGAACCCACTCTAAACTCCACGTCTCTTCCATGGGGCAATAAAACCGTCTTCTTAAACCACTCTGTACTCTACGTCTCTTCCAAGGTGCATTAAAACAGTCTTTTAAACCACTCTGAACTCCACGTCTCTTCCAAGGGGCATTAAAACCGTCTTGTTACGCTACTGTGACCTCCACGTCTCTTCCACGGGGCATTAAAACGATCTTGTTAAACCACTCTGAACTCCAAGTCTCTTCCAAGGGTCATTAAAACACTCTTTTTAAGCTACTGTGACCTCCACCACTCTTCCAAGGGGCTTTAAAACCGTCTTGTTAAGCTACTGCGACCTCCACGTCTCTTCCAAGAGGCATTAATACTGTCTTGTTAAACCACTCTGTACTCCACGTCTCTTCCAAGTGGCATTAAAACCATCTTGTTAAACCACTCTGAACTCCACGTCTCTTACAAGGGGCATTAAAACCATCTTTTTAAAGTACTCTGAACTCCAAGTCTCTTCCAAGTGGAATTAAAACCGTCTTGTTAAGCTACTGTGACCTCCACGTCTTTTACAAGGGGCATTAAAACCATCTTGTTAAGCTACTGTGACCTCCACCACTCTTCCAAGGGGAAATAAAACCGTTTTGTTAAGCTACTGCGACCTCCACCACTCTTCCAAGGGGCATTGATAGTCTTTTTATTCCACTGTGACCTTAACGTCTCTTCCAAAGGGCATTAAAACCGTCTTGTTCAACCACTCTGAACTCCACGTCTCTTCCAATGGGCATTAAAACCGTCTTGTTAAACCACTCAGAACTCCACCACTCTTCCAAGGGGCATTAAAAGCATCTTGTTAAACCGCTCTGAACTCCAAGTTTCTTCCAAGGGGCATTAAAACCGTCTGTGTTAAGCTTCTGTGACCTCCACGTCTCTTCCAAGGGGCATTAAGACTGTCTTGTTAAAACCCTCTGAACTCCAAGTCTCTTCCAAGGGACATTAAAATCGTCTTTTTAAGCTACTGTGAATTCCATGTCTCTTCCAAGGGGCATTAAAACTGTCTTGTTAAACCACTCTGAACTCCAAGTCTCTTCCAATGGGCAGTAAAACCGTCTTGTTAAGCTACTGTGACCTCCACCACTCTTCCAAGGGGCATTAAACCCATTTTGTTAAACCACTCTGAACTCCAAGTCTCTTCCAAGGGGCATTGATATTGACTTTTTATTCCACTGTGACCTCCACGTTTCTTCCAAGGGACATTAAAACAGTCTTGTTAAACCGCTCTGAATTCTACGTCTCTTCCAAAGGGCTTTAAAACCGTCTTATTAAACCACTCTGAATTCCACGTCTCTTCCAAGGGGCATGAAAACCGTCTTGTTAAGCTACTGTGACCTCCACCACTCTTCCCAGGGGCATTAAAACCGTATTGTTAAGCTACTGCGACCTCCACCACCCTTCCAAGGGGCATTGATATTGTCTTTTTATTCCATTGTCACATCAACGTCTCTTCCAAGGGGCATTAAAACCATCATGTTAAACAACTCTGAACTCCACGTCTCTTCAAAGGGGCATTAAAACTGTCTTGTGAAACCACTCTGAACTCCAGGTCTCTTCCAAGGGGCATTAAAACCGTCTTGTAAAAACACTCTGAACTCCAAGTCTCTTCCAAGGGGCATTAAAAGCTTCTTGTTAAACCACTCTGAACTCCAAGTCTCTTCCAAGGGGCATTAAAACCGTCTTGTAAAGCTACTGTGACCTCCACGTCTCTTCCAAGGGGCATTAAAACCGTCCTGTTAAAACCCTCTGAACTCCAAGTCTGTTCCAAGGGGCATTAAAACCGTCTTGTTAAGCTACTGTGACCTCCACGTCTCTTCCAAGGGGCATTAAAACCGTCCTGTTAAAACCCTCTGAACTCCAAGTCTGTTCCAAGGGGCATTAAAACCGTCTTGTAAAGATACTGTGACCTCCACGTCTCTTCCAAGGGGCTTTAAAACCGTCCTGTTAAAACCCTCTGAACTCAAAGTCTGTTCCAAGGTGCATTACAACCGTCTTATTAAACCACTGTGAACTCCAAGACTCTTCCAAGGGGCATTAAAATAGTCTTGTTAAACGACTCTGAACTCTACGTCTCTTCCAAGGGGCATTAAAACCGTCTTGTTAAGCAACTGTGACCTCAACGTCTTTTCCAAGGGGCATTAAAACCGTCTTGTCAAACCACTGTGAACTCCAAGTCTCTTCCAAGGGGCATTAAAACCGTCTTGTTAAGCTACTGTGACTTCCACGTCTCTTCCAAGGGGCATTAAAACAGTCTTGTTAAACCACTCTGAACTCTACGTCTCTTCCAAGGGGCATTAAAACCGTCTTTTAAACCACTATGAACTCCACGTCTCTTCCAAGGGGCATTAAAACCGTCTTGTTAAACCACTCTGAACTCCAAGTCTCTTCCAAGGGGCATTAAAACCATTTTGTTAAGCTACTGTGACCTCCACGTCTCTTCCAATTGGCATTAAAACCATCTTGTTAAACCACTCTAAACGCCACGTCTCTTCGAAGGGGCATTAAAACCGTCCCGTTAAGCTACTGTGACCTCCACCACTCTTCCAAGGGGCATTTAAACAGTCTTATTAAACCACTCTGAACTCCACGTCTCTTCCAAGGGGCATTAACACCATCTTTTAAACCACTCTGAACTCCACGTCTCTTACAAGGGGCATTAAAACCGTTTTGTTAAGCTACTGCGACCTCCACGTCTCCTCCAAGGTGCATTAAAACCGTCTGGTTAAGCTACTGCTATCTCTTCCACTCTTCCAAGGGGCTTTAAAACTGTCTTGTTAAGCTACTGCGACCTCCACGTCTCCTCCAAGAGGCATTAAAACTATCTTGTTAAACCACTCTGAACTCCACGTCTCTTCCAAGGGGCATTAAAACCATCTTGTTAAATCACTCTGAACTCCACTTCTCTTCCAAGGGACATTAAAGCCGTCTTGTTAAGCTACTGTGACCGCCATGTCTCTTGCAAGGGGCATTAAAACCGTCTTGTTAAACCACTCTGAACTCCAAGTCTCTTACAAGTTTAATTAAAACCGTTTTGTTAAGCTACTGTGACCTCCATGTCTCTTCCAAGGGGCATTAAAACCGTCTTGTAAAGCTACTGTGACCTCCACCACTCTTCAAAGGGGCATTAAAACCATCTTGTTAAGCTACTGCGACCTCAACCACTCTTCCAAGGGGCATTGATATTGTCTTTTTATTTCACGGTGACCTCAAGGTCTCTTCCAAGGGGCATAAAAACCGTCTTGTTAAACCACTCTGAACTCCACGTCTTTTCAAAGGGGCATTAAAACGGTCTTGTGAAACCACTCTCAACTACACGTCTCTTCCAGGGGGCATTAAAAAAGTCTTGTTAAAGCACTCTGAACTCCACCACTCTTCCAAGGGGAATTAAAACCGTCCCGTTAAGCTACTGTGACCTCCACCACTCTTCCAAGGGGCATTAAAACCATCTTTTAAACCACTCTGAACTCCACGTCTCTTACAAGGGGCATTAAAACCGTTTTGTTACTCTACTGTGACCTCCACGTCTCTTACACGGGGCATTGAAACCATCTTGATAAACCACTCTGAGCTCCACGTCACTTCAAAGGGGCATTAAAACGGTCTTGTGAAAACAATCTGAACTACACGTCTCTTCCAAGGGGCATTAAAAAAGTCTTGTTAAAGCACTCTGAACTCCACCACTCTTACAAGGGGCATTAAAAGCGTCTTGTTAAACCACTGTGATCTCCAAGTCTCTTCCAAGGGGAATTAAAACCGTCCCGTTAAGCTACTGTGACCTCCACCACTCTTCCAAGGGGCATTAAAACCGTCTTGTTAAACCACTCTGAACTCCACGTCTCTTCCAAGGGGCATTAAAACAGTCTTGTTAAACCACTCTGAACTCCACGTCTCTTCCAAGGGGCATTAAAACCGTCTTGTTCAGCTACTGTGACATCCACGTCTCTTCCAAGGGGCATTAAAACTGTCTTGTTAAACCACTCTGAACTCCAAGTCTCTTCCAAGGGGCGATAATACCATCTTGTTAAACCACTCTGAACTCCAAGTCTCTTCCAAGGGACATTGATATTGTATTTTTATTCCACTGTGACCTCCAGGTCTCATCCAAGGGGCATTAAAACCGTCTTGTTAAGCGACTGCGACCTCCACGTCTCCTCCAAGAGGCATTAAAACCGTCTTGTTAAACCACTCTGAACTCCACGTCTCTTCCAAAGGGCATTAAAACCATCTTGTTAAACCACGCTGAACTCCACGTCTCTTCCAAGTTTAATTAAAACCATCTTGTTAAGCCACTGTGACCTCCACGTCTCTTCCAAGGGGCATTAAAACCGTCTTGTAAAGCTACTGTGACCTCCACCACTCTTCCAAGGGGCATTGATATTGTCTTTTTATTTCACGGTGACCTCAAGGTCTCTTCCAAGGGGCATTAAAACCGTCTTGTTAAACCACTCTGAACTCCACATCTGTTCAAAGGGGCATTAAAACGGTCTTGTGAAACCAGTCTGAACTACACGTCTCTTCCAAGGGGCATTAAAAAAGTCTTGTTAAAGCACTCTGAACTCTACCACTCTTCCAAGGGGAATTAAAACCGTCTTATTAAACCACTCTGAACTCCACGTCTCTTCCAAGGGGCATTAAAACAGTCTTGTTAAACCACTCTGAACTCCACGTCTCTTCCAAGGGACATTAAAACCGTCTTGTTAAGCTACTGTGACATCCACGTCTCTTCCAAGGGGCATTAAAACTGTCTTTTTAAACCACTCTGAACTCCAAGTCTCTTCCAAGGGGCGGTAATACCGTCTTGTTAAACAACTCTGAACTCCAAGTCTCTTCCAAGGGACATTGATATTGTATTTTTATTCCATTGTGACCTCCAGGTCTCATCCAAGGGGCATTAAAACCGTCTTGTTAAACCACTCTGAACTCTACGTCTCTTCCAAGGCGCATTCAGATCGTCTTTTAAACCACTATGAACTCCACGTCTCTACCAAGGGGCATTAAAACCGTCTTGTTAAACCACTCTGAACTCCACGTCTCTTCCAAGGGGCATTAACACCATCTTGTTAAGCTACTGTGACCTCCACGTCTCTTCCAAGGTGCATTAAAACCGTCTGGTTAAGCTACTGCTATCTCTCCCACTCTTCCAAGGGGCTTTAAAACTGTCTTGTTAAGCTACTGCGACCTCCACGTCTCCTCCAAGAGGCATTAAAACCGTCTTGTTAAACCACTCTGAACTCCACGTCTCTTCCAAGGGGCATTAAAACCATCTTGTTAAATCACTCTGAACTCCACTTCTCTTCCAAGGGGCATTAAAGCCGTCTTGTTAAGCTACTGTGACCGCCATGTCTCTTGCAAGGGGCATTGAAACCGTCTTGTTAAACTACTCTGAACTCCAAGTCTCTTCCAAGTTTAATTAAAACCGTCTTGTTAAGCTACTGTGACCTCCACGTCTCTTCCAAGGGCATTGAAACCGTCTTGTAAAGCTACTGTGACCTCCACCACTCTTCAAAGGGGCATTAAAACCATCTTGTTAAGCTACTGCAACCTCCACCACTCTTCCAAGGGGCATTGATATTGTCTTTTTATTTCACGGTGACCTCAAGGTCTCTTCCAAGGGGCATTAAAATCGTCTTGTTAAACCACTCTGAACTCCACGTCTCTTCCAAGGGGCATTAAAAAAGTCTTGTTAAAGCACTCTGAACTCCACCACTCTTCCAAGGGGAATTAAAACCGTCCCGTTAAGCTACTGTGACCTCCACCACTCTTCTAAGGGGCATTAAAACCGTCTTATTAAACCACTCTGAAATCCACGTCTCTTCCAAGGGGCATTAAAACAGTCTTGTTAAACCACTCTGAACTCCACGTCTCTTCCAAGGGGCATTAAAACCGTCTTGTTCAGCTACTGTGACATCCACGTCTCTTCCAAGGGGCATTAAAACTGTCTTGTTAAACCACTCTGAACTCCAAGTCTCTTCCAAGGGGCGGTAATACCGTCTTGTTAAACCACTCTGAACTCCAGGACTCTTCCAAGGGACATTGATATTTTATTTTTATTCCACTATGACCTCCAGGTCTCATCCAAGGGGCATTAAAACAATCTTGTTAAACCACTCTGAACTTTACGTCTCTTCCAAGGCGCATTCAGACCATCTTTTAAACCACTATGAACTCCACGTCTCTACCAAGGGGTATTAAAACCGTCTTGTTAAACTACTCTGAACTCCACGTCTCTTCGAAGGGGCATTAAAACTGTGTTGTTAAGCTACTGCGACCTCCACCACTGTTCCAAAGGGGCTTTAAAACCGTCTTGTTAAGCTACCGCGACCTCCACGTCTCTTCCAAGAGGCATTAAAACAGTCTTGTTAAACCACTCTGAACTCCACGTCTCTTCCAAGGGGCATTAAAACCGTCTTGTTAAACCACTCTGAACTCCATGTCTCTTCCAAGGTACATTAAAACCGTCTTGTTAAGCTACTGTGACCGCCACGTCTCTTCCAAGGGGCATTAAAACCATCTTGTTAAATGACTCAGTACTCCAAGTCTATTTCAAGTGGAATTAAAACAGTCTTGTTAAGCAACTGTGACCTTCACATCTCTTCCAAGGGGCATTAAAACCATCTTGTTAAGCTACTGTGACCTCCACCACTCTTGCAAGGGGCATTAAAACCATCTTGTTAAGCTACTGCGACCTCCACCACTTTTCCAAGGGGCATTAAAACCGTCTTGTTAAGCTACTGCGACCTCCACCACTCTTCCAAGGGGCATTGATATTGTCTTTTTACTCCACTGTGACCTCCACCACTCTTCCAAGTGGCAGCAAAACCGTCTTATTAAACCACTTCGTACTCCAAGTCTCTTCCAAGGGGCATTAAAACTGTCTTGTTAAGCTACTGTGACTTCCACGTCTCTTCCAAGGGGCATTAAAACTGTCTTGTTAAACCACTCTAAACTCCTAGTCTCTTCCAAGGGGCAGTAATATCGTCTTGTTAAAAAACTCTGAACTCCAAGTCTCTTCCACGGGGCATTGATATTGTCTTTTTATTCTACTGTGACCCCCAGGTCTCATCCAAGGGGCATTAAAACCGTCCTGTTAAACCACTCTGAACTCCAAGTCTCTTCCAAGGGGCATTTATATTGTCTTTTTATTCCACTGTGACCTCCACGTCTCTTCCAAGGGGCATTAAAACCGTCTTGTTAAACCACTCTGACCTCCACGTCTCTTCCAAGGGGCCTTATAACCGTCTTGTTAAACCACTCTGAACTCCACGTCTCTTCCAAGGGGCATTAAAACCGTTTTGTTAAGCTACTGTGACCTCCACGTCTCTTCCAAGGGGCATTAAAACAGTCTTGTTAAAACCCTCTGAACTCCAAGTCTGTTCCAAGCGGCATTAAAACCGTCTTGTTAAGCTACTGTGACCTCCACGTCTCTTCCAAGGGGCATTAAAACCGTCTTGTTAAACCACTGTGAACTCCAACTCTCTTCCAAGGGGCAATAAAACCGTCCCGTTAAGTTACTGTGACCTCCACCACTCTTCCAAGTAGCATCAAAACCGTCTTATTAAACCACTCTAAACTCCAAGTCTCTTACAAGGGGCAGTAATATCGTCTTGTTAAACAACTCTGAACTCCAAGTCTCTTCCACGGGGCATTGATATTGTCTTTTTATTCTACTGTGACCCCCAGGTCTCATCCAAGGGGCATTAAAACCGTCTTGTTAAACCACTCTGAACTCTACGTATCTTCCAAGGGGCATTTAGACCATCATTTAAACCACTATGAACTCCACGTCTCTACCAAGGGCATTAAAACCGTCTTGTTAAACCACTCTGAACTCCAAGTCTCTTCCAAGGGGCATTATCACCATCTTGTTAAGCTACTGTGACCTCCATGTCTCTTCGAAGGGCCATTAAAACTGTCTTGTTAAGCTACTGCGACCTCCACCACTCTTCCAAGGGGCATTAAAACCATCTTGTTATATGACTCTGTACTCCAAGTCTCTTCCAAGTGGAATTAAAACCGTCTTGTTAAGCTACTGTGACCTCCACATCTCTTCCAAGGGGCATTAAAACCATCTTGTTAAGCTACTGTGACCTCCACCACTCTTCCAAGGGGCATTAAAACCATCTTGTTAAGCTACTGCGACCTCCACCACTTTTCCAAGGGGCATTAAAACCGTCTTGTTAAGCTACTGCGACCTACACCACTCTTCCAAGTGGCATTGATATTGTCTTTTTAAGCCACTGTTACCTCCACGTCTCTTCCAAGGGGCATTAAAACCGTCTTGTTAAACCACTCTGAACTCCAAGTCTCTTCCAAGGGGCAGATAAAAACATCTTGTTAAGCTACTGTGACTTCCACGTCTCTCCAAGGGGCATTAAAACCGTCTTGTTAAACCACTGTGAACTCCAACTCACTTCCAAGGGGCAATAAAACCGTCCCGTTAAGTTACTGTGACCCCCACCACTCTTCCAAGGGGCATTAAAACCGTCTTATTAAACCACTTTGAACTCCAAGTCTCTTCTAAGGGGCATTAAAACCGTCTTGTTAATCTAATGTTACTTCCAAGTCTCTTCCAAGGGGAATTAAAACTTTCTTGTTACACCACTTTAAACTCCAAGTCTCTTCCAAAGGGCAGTAATACCGTCTTGTTAAACCACTCTGAACTCCAAGTCTCTTCCTCGGGGCATTGATATTGTCTTTTTATTCCACTGTGACCCCCAGGTCTCATCCAAGGGGCATTAAAACCTTCTTGTTAAACCACTCTGAACTCTACGTCTCTTCCAAGGGGCATTCAGACCATCATTTAAACCACTATGAACTCCACGTCTCTACCAAGGGGCATTAAAACCATCTTGTTAAACCACTCTGAACTCCAAGTCTCCTCCAAGGGGCATTATCACCATCTTGTTAAGCTACTGTGACCTTCACGTCTCTTCGAATGGGCATTAAAACTGTCTCGTTAAGCTACTGCGAACTCCACCACTCTTCCAAGGGGCATTAAAACCATCTTGTTAAATGACTCTGTACTCCAAGTCTCTTCCAAGTGGAAATAAAACCGTCTTATTAAGCTACTGTGACCTCCACATCTCTTCCAAGGGGCATTAAAACCATCTTGTTAAGCTACTCTGACCTCCACCACTCTTCCAAGGGGCATTAAAACCATCTTGTTAAAGCTACTGCGACCTCCACCACTTTTCCAAGGGGCATTAAAACTGTCTTGTTAAGCTACTGCGACCTCCACCACTCTTCCAATTGGCATTGATATTGTCTTTTTAAGCCAGTGCTACCTCCACGTCTCTTCCAAGGGGCATTAAAACCGTCTCGTTAAACCACTCTGAACTCCAAGTCTCTTCCAAGGGGCATTTATGTTGTCTTTTTATTCCACTGTGACCTCCACGTCTCTTCCAAGGGGCATTAAAACCGTCTTGTTAAACCAATCTGAACTCTACGTCTCTTCCAAGCGGCATTAAAATCGTCTTTTAAACCACTCTGAAATACAAGTCTCTTCCAAGGGGCATTAAAACCATCTTGTTAGGCTACTGTGACAACCACGTCTCTTCCAAGGGGCATTAAAACCATCTTGTTAAACCACTCTGAACTCCAAGTCTCTTCCAATGGGGCATCAAAACCGTCTTGTTAAACCACTCTGAACTACAAGTCTCTTCCAAGGGGCATTAAAAGCGTCTTGTTCAGCTACTGCAACCTCCACCACTCTTCCAAGCGGCATAAAAAAACTGTCTTGTTAAACCTCTCTGAACTCCAAGTCTCTTCCAAGGGGCATTAAAAGCGTCTTGTTCAGCTACTGCGACCTCCACCACTCTTCCAAGCGGCATTAAAACTGTCTTGTTAAACCTCTCTGAACTCCAAGTCTCTTCCAAGGGGCATTGATATTGTCTTTTTATTCCACTGTGACCTCCACGTCTCTTCCAAGGGGCATTAAAATCGTCTTGTTAAGCTTCTGTGATGTCCACGTCACTTCCGAGGGGCATTAAAACCATCTTGTTAAGCTACTGCAACCTCCACCACTCTTCCAAGGGGTATTAAAACCGTCTTGTTAAGCCAATGCGACCTCCACCACTTTTCCAAGGGGCATTAAAACCGTCTTCTTAAACCACTCTGAACTCCAAGTCTCTTTGAAGGGGCATTAAAACCGTCTTATTAAACCACTCTGAACTCCAAGTCTCTTCCAAGGGGCATTAAAACCATCTTGTTAAGCTACTGTGACTTCCACGTCTCTTCCAAGGGGCATTGATATTGTCTTTTATTCCACTGTGACCTCCACGTCTCTTCCAAGGGGCATTAAAACCGTCTTGTTAAATCACTCTGTACTCTACGACTCTTCCAAGGGGCATTAAAAATGTCTTGTTAAGCTATTGTGACCTCCACCACTATTCCAAGGGGCATTAAAACCGTCTTGTTAAGCTACTGTGACCGCCACGTCTCTTACAAGGGGCATTAAAGCCGTCTTGATAAACCACTCTGAACTCCAAGTCTCTTCCAAGGTGAATTAAAACCGTCTTGATAAGCTACTGTGACCTCCACGTCTCTTCCAAGGGGCATTAAAACCGTCTTGTTAAGCTACTGTGACCTCCACCACTCTTCCAAGGGGCAATAAAACCGTCTTGTTAAGCTACTGCGACCTCCACCACTCTTTCAAGGGGCATTGATATTGTCTTTTTATTCCACTGTGACCTCCACGTCTCTTCCAAGGGACATTAAAGCTGTCTTGTTAAACCACTCTGAACTCCAAGTCTTTTCCAAGGGGCATTAAAACTGTCTTGTTAAGCTACTGTGACCTCCACCACTCTTTCAAGGGGCATAAGAACCATCTTGTTAAACCACTCTGAATTCCAAGTCTGTTACAAGGCACATTAAATCCGTCTTGTTAAGGTACTGTGACCTCCACGTCTCTTCCAAGGGGCATAAAAACCATCTTGTTAAACCACTCTGAACTCCAAGTCTCTTCCAAGGGGCATTGATATTGTCTTTTTATTCCACTGTGACCTCCACCTCTCTTCCAAGGGGTCATTAAAATCGTCTTGTTAAGCTGCTGTGACCTCCAAGTCTCTTCCGAGGGGCATTAGGACCATCTTATTTAGGTACTGCGACCTCCACCACTCTTTATAGGGGCATTAAAACCGTCTTGTTAAGCCACTGCGACCTCCACCTCTTTTCCAAGGGGCATTAAAACTGTCTTGTTAAGCTACTGCGACCTCCACCACTCTTCCAAGGGGCATTTATATTGTCTTTTTATTCCACTGTGACCTCCACGTCTCTTCCAAGGGGCATTAAAACCGTCTTGTGAAACCACTCTGAACTCCACGTCTCTTCCAAGGGGCATTAAACCGTCTTGTTAAGTTTCTGTGACCTCCACGTCTCTTCCAAGGGGCATTAAAACCGTCTTGTTAAACCACTCTGAAGTCCAAGTCTCTACCAAGGGGCATTAAAACGGTCTCGTTAAGCTACTGTGACCTCCTCCACTCTTCCAAGGGGCATTAAAACCGTCTTATTAAACCACTCTGAACTCCAAGTCTCTTCCAAGGGGCATTAAAACCGTCTTATTAAGCTACTGTGACTTCCACGTCTCTACCAAGGGGCATTAAAACCGTCTTGTTAAACCACTCTGAACTGCAAGTCTTTTCCAAGGGGCATTTATATTGTCTTTTTATTCCACTGTGACCTCCACGTCTCTTCCAAGGGGCATTAAAACCGTCTTGTTAAACCACTCTGACCTCCACGTCTCTTCCAAGGGGCATTAAAACCTTCTTGTTAAACCACTCTGAACTCCACGTCTCTTCCAAGGGGCATTAAAACCGTTTTGTTAAGCTACTGTGACCTCCACGTCTCTTCCAAGGGGCATTAAAACCGTCTTGTTAAAACCCTCTGAACTCCAAGTCTGTTCCAAGCGGCATTAAAACCATCTTGTTAAGCTACTGTGACCTCCACGTCTCTTCCAAGGGGCATTAAAACCGTCTTGTTAAACCACTTTGAACTCCAACTCTCTTCCAAGGGGCAATAAAACCGTCCCGTTAAGTTACTGTGACCTCCACCACTCTTCCAAGTGGCATCAAAACCGTCTTATTAAACCATTTCGAACTCCAAGTCTCTTCCAAGGGGCATTAAAACTGTCTTGTTAAGCTACAGTGACTTCCACATCTCTTCCAAGGGGCATTAAAACTGTCTTGTTAAACCACTCTAAACTCCAAGTCTCCTCCAAGGGGCAGTAATATCGTCTTGTTAAACAACTCTGAACTCCAAGTCTCTTCCACGGGGCATTGATATTGTCTTTTTATTCTACTGTGACCCCCAGGTCTCATCCAAGGGGCATTAAAACCGTCTTGTTAAACCACTCTGAACTCTACGTATCTTCAAAGGGGCATTTAGACCATCATTTAAACCACTATGAACTCCACGTCTCTACCAAGGGGCATTAAAACCGTCTTGTTAAACCACTCTGAACTCCAAGTCTCTTCCAAGGGGCAGATAAAAACGTCTTGTTAAGCTACTGTGACTTCCACGTCTCTCCAAGGGGCATTAAAACCGTCTTGTTAAACCACTGTGAACTCCAACTCACTTCTAAGGGGCAATAAAACGGTCCCGTTAAGTTACTGTGACCTCCACCACTCTTCCAAGGGGCATTAAAACCGTCTTATTAAACCACTTTGAACTCCAAGTCTCTTCTAAGGGGCATTAAAACCGTCTTGTTAATCTAATGTTACTTCCAAGTCTCTTCCAAGGGTTATTAAAACTTTCTTGTTAAACCACTCTAAACTCCAAGTCTCTTCCAAAGGGCAGTAATACCGTCTTGTTAAACCACTCTGAACTCCAAGTCTCTTCCACGGGGCATTGATATTGTCTTTTTATTCCACTGTGACGCCCAGGTCTCATCCAAGGGGCATTAAAACCATCTTGTTAAACCACTCTGAACTCTACGTCTCTTCCAAGGGGCATTCAGACCATCATTTAAACCACTATGAACTCCACGTCTCTACCAAGGGGCATTAAAACCGTCTTGTTAAACCACTCTGAACTCCAAGTCTCTTCCAAGGGGCATTATCACCATCTTGTTAAGCTACTGTGACCTCCACGTCTCTTCCAAGGGGCATTAAAACTGTCTCGTTAAGCTACTGCGAACTCCACCACTCTTCCAAGGGGCATTAAAACCTTCTTGTTAAATGACTCTGTACTCCAAGTCTCTTCCAAGTGGAATTAAAACCGTCTTGTTAAGCTACTGTGACCTCCACATCTCTTCCAAGGGGCATTAAAACCATCTTCTTAAGCTACTGTGACCTCCACCACTCTTCCAAGGGGCATTAAAACCATCTTCTTAAGCTACTGCGACCTCCACCACTTTTCCAAGGGGCATTAAAACTGTCTTGTTAAGCTACTGCGACCTCCACCACTCTTCCAAGTGGCATTGATATTGTCTTTTTAAGCCAGTGCTACCTCCACGTCTCTTCCAAGGGGCATTAAAACCGTCTCGTTAAACCACTCTGAACTCCAAGTCTCTTCCAAGGGGCAGAAAAAAACGTCTTGTTAAGCTACTGTGACTTCCAATTCTCTCCAAGGGGCATTAAAACCGTCTTGTTAAACCACTCTGAACTCCAAGTCTCTTCCAAGGGGCATTTATGTTGTCTTTTTATTCCACTGTGACCTCCACGTCTCTTCCAAGTGGCATTAAAACCGTCTTGTTAAACCAATCTGAACTCTACGTCTCTTCCAAGGGGCATTAAAATCGTCTTTTAAACCACTCTGAAATCCAAGTTTCTTCCAAGGGGCATTAAAACCATCTTGTTAGGCTACTGTGACATCCACGTCTCTTCCAAGGGGCATTAAAACCATCTTGTTAAACCACTCTGAACTCCAAGTCTCTTCCAATGGGGCATCAAAACGGTCTTGTTAAACCACTCTGAACTACAAGTCTCTTCCAAGGGGCATTAAAAGCGTCTTGTTCAGCTACTGCGACCTCCACCACTCTTCCAAGCGGCATAAAAAAACTGTCTTGTTAAACCTCTCTGAACTCCAAGTCTCTTCCAAGGGGCTTTAAAAGCGTCTTGTTCAGCTACTGCGACCTCCACCACTCTTCCAAGCGGCATTAAAACTGTCTTGTTAAACCTCTCTGAACTCCAAGTCTCTTCCAAGGGGCATTGATATTGTCTTTTTATTCCACTGTGACCTCCACGTCTCTTCCAAGGGGCATTAAAATCGTCTTGTTAAGCTTCTGTGACGTCCACGTCACTTCCGAGGGGCATTAAAACCATCTTGTTAAGCTACTGCAACCTCGACCACTCTTCCAAGGGGTATTAAAACCGTCTTGTTAAGCCAATGCGACCTCCACCACTTTTCCAAGGGGCATTAACACCGTCTAGTTAAGCTACTGCGACCTCCACCACTCTTCCAAGGGGCATTAAAACCGTCTTATTAAACCACTCTGAACTCCAAGTCTCTTCCAAGGGGCATTAAAACCGTCTTGTTAAGCTACTGTGACTTCCACGTCTCTTCCAAGGGGCATTGATATTGTCTTTTATTCCACTGTGACCTCCACGTCTCTTCCAAGGGGCATTAAAACCGTCTTGTTAAATCACTCTGTACTCTACGACTCTTCCAAGGGGCATTAAAAACGTCTTGTTAAGCTACTGTGACCTCCACCACTATTCCAAGGGGCATTAAAACCGTCTTGTTAAGCTACTGTGACCGCCACGTCTCTTACAAGGGGCATTAAAACCGTCTTGTTAAACCACTCTGAGCTCCAAGTCTCTTCCAAGGTGAATTAAAATCGTCTTGATAAGCTACTGTCACCTCCACGTCTCTTCCAAGGGGCATTAAAACTGTCTTGTTAAGCTACTGTGACCTCCACCACTCTTCCAAGGGACAATAAAACCGTCTTGTTAAACTACTGTGACCTCCACCACTCTTCTAAGGGGCATTGATATTGTCTTTTTATTCCACTGTGACCTCCACGTCTCTTCCAAGGGGCATTAAAACAGTCTTGTGAAACCACTCTGAACTCCACGTCTCTTCCAAGGGGCATTAAAACAGTCTTGTTAAACCACTCTGAACTCCAGGTCTCTTCCAAGGGGCATTAAATACATCTTGTTACGCTACTGTGACCTACACGTCTTTTCCAAGGGGCATTAAAACCGTCTTGTTAAACCACTCTGAACTCCAAGTCTCTTCCAAGGGGCATTAAAACTGTCTTGTTAAGCTACTGTGACCTCCACCACTCTATCAAGGGGCATAAGAACCATCTTGTTAAACCACTCTGAACTCCAAGTCTGTTACAAGGCACATTAAATCCGTCTTGTTAAGGTACTGTGACCTCCACGTCTCCTCCAAGGGGCATAAAAACCATCTTGTTAAACCACTCTGAACTCCAAGTCTCTTCCAAGGGGCATTGATATTGTCTTTTTATTCCACTGTGACCTCCACGTCTCTTCCAAGGGGCATTAAAATCGTCTTGTTAAGCTGCTGTGACCTCCAAGTCTCTTCCGAGGGGCATTAAGACCATCTTATTTAGGTACTGCGACCTCCACCACTCTTCATAGGGGCATTAAAACCGTCTTGTTAAACCACTGCGACCTCCACCTCTTTTCCAAGGGGCATTAAAACTGTCTTGTTAAGCTACTGCGACCTCCACCACTCTTCCAAGGGGCATTTATATTGTCTTTTTATTCCACTGTGACCTCCACGTCTCTTCCAAGGGGCATTAAAACAGTCTTGTGAAACCACTCTGAACTCCACGTCTCTTCCAAGGGGCATTAAAACCGTCTTGTTAAGTTTCTGTGACCTCCACGTCTCTTCCAAGGGGAATTAAAACCGTCTTTTTAAACCACTCTGAAGTCCAAGTCTCTTCCAAGGGGCATTAAAACGGTCTCGTTAAGCTACTGTGACCTCCACCACTCTTCCAAGGGGCATTAAAACCGTCTTATTAAACCACTCTGAACTCCAAGTCTCTTCCAAGGGGCATTAAAACTGTTTTCTTAAGCTACTGTGAGATCCACGTCTCTCCCAAGGGGCATTAAAATCGTCTTGTTAAAACCATCTGAACTCCAAGTCTGTTCCAAGCGGCATTAAAACCGTCTTGTTAAACCACTGTGAACTCCAAGTCTCTTCCAAGGGGCATTAAAACCGTCCCGTTAAGCTACTGTGACCTCCACCACTCTTGCAAGGAGCATTAAAACCGTCTTATGAAACCACTCTGATCTCCAAGTCTCTTCCAAGGGGCATTAAAACCGTCATGTTAAGCTACTGTGACTTCCACGTCTCTTCCAAGGGGCATTAAAACTGTCTTGTTAAACCACTATGTACTCCAAGTCTCTTCCAAGGGGCATTGATATTGTCTTTTTATTCCACTGTGACTTGAAGGTATCATCCAAGGGGCATTAAAACAGTCTTGGTAAACCACTCTGAACTCTACGTCTCTTCCAAGGGGCATTCAGACCATCTTTTAAAACACTATGAACTCCACGTCTCTACCAAGGGGCATTAAAACCGTCTTGTTAAACCACTCTGAACTCCAAGTCTCTTCTAAGGGGCATTAACACCATCTTGTTAAGCTACTGTGACCTCCACGTCTCTTCGAAGGGGCATTAAAACTGTCTTGTTAAGCTACTGCGACCTCCACCACTCTTCCAAGGGGCTTTAAAACCGTCTTGTTAAGCTACCGTGACCTCCACATCTCTTCCAAGAGGCATTAAAACGGTCTTGTTAAAACACTCTGAACTCCACATCTCTTCCAAGGGGCATTAAAATTGTCTTGTTAAACCACTCTGAACTCCAAGTCTCTTCCAAGGGACATTAACACCATCTTGTTAAGCTACTGTGACCGCCACGTCTCTTCCAAGGGGCATTAAAACGATCTTGTTAAATGACTCTGTACTCCAAGTCTCTTCCAAGTGGAATTAAAACCGTCTTGTTAAGCTACTGTGACCTCCACATCTCTTCCAAGGGGCATTAAAACCATCTTGTTAAGCTACTGTGACCTCCACCACTCTTCCAAGGGGCATTAAAACCATCTTCTTAAGCTACTGCGACCTCCACCACTTTTCCAAGGGGCATTAAAACTGTCTTGTTAAGCTACTGCGACCTCCACCACTCTTCCAAGTGGCATTGATATTGTCTTTTTAAGCCAGTGCTACCTCCACGTCTCTTCCAAGGGGCATTAAAACCGTCTCGTTAAACCACTCTGAACTCCAAGTCTCTTCCAAGGGGCAGAAAAAAACGTCTTGTTAAGCTACTGTGACTTCCAATTCTCTCCAAGGGGCATTAAAACCGTCTTGTTAAACCACTCTGAACTCCAAGTCTCTTCCAAGGGGCATTTATGTTGTCTTTTTATTCCACTGTGACCTCCACGTCTCTTCCAAGTGGCATTAAAACCGTCTTGTTAAACCAATCTGAACTCTACGTCTCTTCCAAGGGGCATTAAAATCGTCTTTTAAACCACTCTGAAATCCAAGTTTCTTCCAAGGGGCATTAAAACCATCTTGTTAGGCTACTGTGACATCCACGTCTCTTCCAAGGGGCATTAAAACCATCTTGTTAAACCACTCTGAACTCCAAGTCTCTTCCAATGGGGCATCAAAACGGTCTTGTTAAACCACTCTGAACTACAAGTCTCTTCCAAGGGGCATTAAAAGCGTCTTGTTCAGCTACTGCGACCTCCACCACTCTTCCAAGCGGCATAAAAAAACTGTCTTGTTAAACCTCTCTGAACTCCAAGTCTCTTCCAAGGGGCTTTAAAAGCGTCTTGTTCAGCTACTGCGACCTCCACCACTCTTCCAAGCGGCATTAAAACTGTCTTGTTAAACCTCTCTGAACTCCAAGTCTCTTCCAAGGGGCATTGATATTGTCTTTTTATTCCACTGTGACCTCCACGTCTCTTCCAAGGGGCATTAAAATCGTCTTGTTAAGCTTCTGTGACGTCCACGTCACTTCCGAGGGGCATTAAAACCATCTTGTTAAGCTACTGCAACCTCGACCACTCTTCCAAGGGGTATTAAAACCGTCTTGTTAAGCCAATGCGACCTCCACCACTTTTCCAAGGGGCATTAACACCGTCTAGTTAAGCTACTGCGACCTCCACCACTCTTCCAAGGGGCATTAAAACCGTCTTATTAAACCACTCTGAACTCCAAGTCTCTTCCAAGGGGCATTAAAACCGTCTTGTTAAGCTACTGTGACTTCCACGTCTCTTCCAAGGGGCATTGATATTGTCTTTTATTCCACTGTGACCTCCACGTCTCTTCCAAGGGGCATTAAAACCGTCTTGTTAAATCACTCTGTACTCTACGACTCTTCCAAGGGGCATTAAAAACGTCTTGTTAAGCTACTGTGACCTCCACCACTATTCCAAGGGGCATTAAAACCGTCTTGTTAAGCTACTGTGACCGCCACGTCTCTTACAAGGGGCATTAAAACCGTCTTGTTAAACCACTCTGAGCTCCAAGTCTCTTCCAAGGTGAATTAAAATCGTCTTGATAAGCTACTGTCACCTCCACGTCTCTTCCAAGGGGCATTAAAACTGTCTTGTTAAGCTACTGTGACCTCCACCACTCTTCCAAGGGACAATAAAACCGTCTTGTTAAACTACTGTGACCTCCACCACTCTTCTAAGGGGCATTGATATTGTCTTTTTATTCCACTGTGACCTCCACGTCTCTTCCAAGGGGCATTAAAACAGTCTTGTGAAACCACTCTGAACTCCACGTCTCTTCCAAGGGGCATTAAAACAGTCTTGTTAAACCACTCTGAACTCCAGGTCTCTTCCAAGGGGCATTAAATACATCTTGTTACGCTACTGTGACCTACACGTCTTTTCCAAGGGGCATTAAAACCGTCTTGTTAAACCACTCTGAACTCCAAGTCTCTTCCAAGGGGCATTAAAACTGTCTTGTTAAGCTACTGTGACCTCCACCACTCTATCAAGGGGCATAAGAACCATCTTGTTAAACCACTCTGAACTCCAAGTCTGTTACAAGGCACATTAAATCCGTCTTGTTAAGGTACTGTGACCTCCACGTCTCCTCCAAGGGGCATAAAAACCATCTTGTTAAACCACTCTGAACTCCAAGTCTCTTCCAAGGGGCATTGATATTGTCTTTTTATTCCACTGTGACCTCCACGTCTCTTCCAAGGGGCATTAAAATCGTCTTGTTAAGCTGCTGTGACCTCCAAGTCTCTTCCGAGGGGCATTAAGACCATCTTATTTAGGTACTGCGACCTCCACCACTCTTCATAGGGGCATTAAAACCGTCTTGTTAAACCACTGCGACCTCCACCTCTTTTCCAAGGGGCATTAAAACTGTCTTGTTAAGCTACTGCGACCTCCACCACTCTTCCAAGGGGCATTTATATTGTCTTTTTATTCCACTGTGACCTCCACGTCTCTTCCAAGGGGCATTAAAACAGTCTTGTGAAACCACTCTGAACTCCACGTCTCTTCCAAGGGGCATTAAAACCGTCTTGTTAAGTTTCTGTGACCTCCACGTCTCTTCCAAGGGGAATTAAAACCGTCTTTTTAAACCACTCTGAAGTCCAAGTCTCTTCCAAGGGGCATTAAAACGGTCTCGTTAAGCTACTGTGACCTCCACCACTCTTCCAAGGGGCATTAAAACCGTCTTATTAAACCACTCTGAACTCCAAGTCTCTTCCAAGGGGCATTAAAACTGTTTTCTTAAGCTACTGTGAGATCCACGTCTCTCCCAAGGGGCATTAAAATCGTCTTGTTAAAACCATCTGAACTCCAAGTCTGTTCCAAGCGGCATTAAAACCGTCTTGTTAAACCACTGTGAACTCCAAGTCTCTTCCAAGGGGCATTAAAACCGTCCCGTTAAGCTACTGTGACCTCCACCACTCTTGCAAGGAGCATTAAAACCGTCTTATGAAACCACTCTGATCTCCAAGTCTCTTCCAAGGGGCATTAAAACCGTCATGTTAAGCTACTGTGACTTCCACGTCTCTTCCAAGGGGCATTAAAACTGTCTTGTTAAACCACTATGTACTCCAAGTCTCTTCCAAGGGGCATTGATATTGTCTTTTTATTCCACTGTGACTTGAAGGTATCATCCAAGGGGCATTAAAACAGTCTTGGTAAACCACTCTGAACTCTACGTCTCTTCCAAGGGGCATTCAGACCATCTTTTAAAACACTATGAACTCCACGTCTCTACCAAGGGGCATTAAAACCGTCTTGTTAAACCACTCTGAACTCCAAGTCTCTTCCAAGGGGCATTAACACCATCTTGTTAAGCTACTGTGACCTCCACGTCTCTTCGAAGGGGCATTAAAACTGTCTTGTTAAGCTACTGCGACCTCCACCACTCTTCCAAGGGGCTTTAAAACCGTCTTGTTAAGCTACCGTGACCTCCACATCTCTTCCAAGAGGCATTAAAACGGTCTTGTTAAAACACTCTGAACTCCACATCTCTTCCAAGGGGCATTAAAATTGTCTTGTTAAACCACTCTGAACTCCAAGTCTCTTCCAAGGGACATTAACACCATCTTGTTAAGCTACTGTGACCGCCACGTCTCTTCCAAGGGGCATTAAAACGATCTTGTTAAATGACTCTGTACTCCAAGTCTCTTCCAAGTGGAATTAAAACCATCTTGTTAAGTTACTGTGACCTCCACATCTCTTCCAAGGGGCATTAAAACCATCTTGTTAAGCTACTGTGACCTCCACCACTCTTCCAAGGGGCATTAAATCCATCTTGTTAAGCTACTGCCTCCTCCACCACTTTTCCAAGGGGCATTAAAGCCGTCTTGTTAAGCTAGTGCGACCTCCACCACTCTTCCAAGGGGCATTGATATTGTCTTTTTATGCCAGTGTGACCTCCACATCTCTTCCAAGGTGCATTAAAACCGTCTTGTTAAACCACTCTGAACTCCAAGTCTCTTCCAAGGGGCAGAAAAAAAGTCTTGTTAAGCTACTGTGACCTCCACGTCTCTTCCACGGGGCATTAAAACTGTCTTGTTAAACCACTCTGTACTCCAAGTCTCTTCCAAGGGGCATTGATATTGTCTTTTTATTCCACTGTGACTTCCAGGTATCATCCAAGGGGCATTAAAACCATCTTGGTAAACCACTCTGAACTCTACATCTCTTCCAAGGGGCATTCAGACCATGTTTTAAAACACTATGAACTCCACGTCTCTACCAAGGGGCATTAAAACCGTCTTGTTAAACCACTCTGAACTCCAAGTCTCTTCCAAGGGGCATTGATATAGTCTTTTTATTCCACTGTGACCTCCACGTCTCTTCCAAGGGGCATTAAAATTGTCTTGTTAAGCTGCCGTGACCTCCAACTCTCTTCCGAGGGGCATTAAGACCATCTTATTTAGGTACTGCGACCTCCACCACTCTTCATAGGTGCATTAAAACCGTCTTGTTAAGCCACTGCGACCTCCACCTCTTTTCCAAGGGGCATTAAAACTGTCTTGTTAAGCTACTGCGACCTCCACCACTCTTCCAAGGGGCATTGATATTGTCTTTTTATTCCACTGTGACTTCCAGGTATCATCCAAGGGGCATTAAAACCGTCTTGGTAAACCACTCTGAACTCTACGTCTCTTCCAAGGGGCATTCAGACCATCTTTTAAAACACTATGAACTCCACGTCTCTACCAAGGGGCATTAAAGCCGTCTTGTTAAACCACTCTGAACTCCAAGTCTCTTCCAAGTGGAAATAAAACCGTCGTGTTAAGCTACTGTGACCTCCACGTCTCTTCCAAGGGGCAATAAAACCGTCTTGTTAACCTACTGTGACCTCCACCACTCTTCCAAGGGGCATTAGAACCATCTTGTTAAGCTACTGTGACCTCCACCACTTTTCCAAGGGGCATTAAAACCGTCTTGTTAAGCTCCTGAGACCTCTACCACTCTTCCAAGGGGCATTGATATTGTCTTTTTATTCTACTGTGACCTCCACGTCTCTTCCAAGGGGCATTAAAACCGTCTTGTTAAACCACTCTGAACTCCAAGTCTCTCCCAAGGGGCATTAAAACTGTCTTGTTAAACCACTCTGAAATCCAAGTCTCTTCCAAGGGGCATTAAAACAGTCTTCTTAAGATACTGTGACCTCCATCACTCTTTCAAGGGGCATTAAAACCGTCTAGTTAAACTACTGTGACCTCCACGTCTCTTCCAAGGGGCATTAAAACCGTCTTGTTAAACCACTCTGAACTACAAGTCTCTTCCAAGGGGCATTAAAACGTCTTGTTAAGCTTCTGTGACCTCCAAGTCTCTTCCAAGGCGCATTGATATTGTCTTTTTATTCCACTGTGACATCCACGTCTCTACCAAGGGGCATTAAAACCGTCTTGTTAAAGCACTCTGTACTCTACGTCTCTTCCAAGGGGCATTAAAACCGTCTTTTAAACCACTCTGAACTCCACGTCTCTTCCAAGGGGCATTAAAACCGTCTTGTTACGCTACTGTGACCTCCACGTCTCTTCCACGGGGTATTAAAACCGTCTTTTTATACCACTCTAAACTCCATGTCTCTTCAAAGGGGCATTAAATCTGACTTGTTAAGGTACTGGGACCTCCACCACTCTTCCAAGGGGCTTTAAAATCATCTTGTTAAGCTACTGCGACCTCCACGTCTCTTCGAAGAGGCATTAAAACGGTCTTGCTTCACCACTCTAAACTCCACGTCTCTTCCAAGTGGAATTAAAACCTTCTTGTTAAGCTACTGTGACCGCCACATCTCTTACAAGGGGCATTAAAACCGTTTTGTTAAACCACTCTGAACTCCACGTCTCTTCCAATTGGAATTAAAACCTTCTTGTTAAGCTACTGTGACCTCCACGTTTCTTCCAAGGGGCATTAAAACCGTCTTGTTAATCTACTGTGAACTCCACCACTCTTCCAAGGGTCATTAAAACCGTCTTGTTAAGCTATTGCGACCTCCACCACTCTTCCAAGGGCCATTGATATTGTCTTTTTATTCCACTGTGACCTCCACATCTCTTCCAAGGGGCATTAAAACCATCTTGTTAAACAACTCTGAACTCCACGTTTCTTCCAAGGGGCATTAAAACCGTCTTGTGAAACCACTCTGAACTCCACGTCTCTTCCAAGGGGCATTAAAACCGTTTTGTTAAAGCATTCTGAACTCCACCACTCTTCCAAGGGGCATTAAAACCATCTTGTGAAACCACTCTGAACTCCACGTCTCTTCAAAGGGGCATTTAAACCGTCTTGTGAAACCACTCTGAGCTCCAAGTCTCTTCCAAAGGGCATTAAAGCCGTCTTGTTAAGCTACTGTGACATCCACGTCTCTTCCCAGGGGCATTAAAACTGTTTTGTTAAACCACTCTGAACTCCAAGTCTCTTCCAACGGGCAGTAAAACCGTCTTCTTAAGATACTGTGACCTCCACCACTATTTCAAGGGGCATTAAAACCATCTTGTTAAACCACTCTGAACTCCAAGTCTATTCCAAGGGGCATTAAAACCGTCTTGCTAAGCTACTGTGACCTCCACGTCTCTTCCAAGGGGCAATAAAACAGTCTTGTAAAACCACTCTGAACTACAAGTCTCTTCCAAGGGGCATTAAAACCGTCTTGTTAAGCTTCTGCCATTTCCACCACTCTTCCAAGGGGCATTGATATGGTCTTTTTATTCCACTGTGACCTCCACGTCTCTTCTAAGGGGCATTAAATCCATCTTGTTAAACCACTCTGAACTCCAAATCTCTTCCAAGGTGCATGAAAACCGTCTTGTTAAACCACTCTGAACTCCACGTCTCTTCCAAGGGGCATTAAAACTGTCTTGTTAAACCATTCTGAACTCCAAGTCTCTTCCAAGGGGCATTAAAAACCGTCTTCTTAAGATACTGTGACCTCCACCACTATTTCAAGGGGCATTAAAACCGTCTTGTTAAATGACTCTGAACTCCAAGTCTATACCAAGGTGCATTAAAACCGTCTTGTTAAGCTACTGTGACCTCCATGTCTCTTCCAAGGGGCATTAAAACAGTCTTGTTAAACCACTCTGAACTACAAGTCTTTTCCAAGGGGCATTAAAACCGTCTTGCTCAGCTACTGTGACCTCCAACACTCTTCCAAGGGGCATTAAAACTGTCTTGTTAAACCACTCTGAACTAAATGTTTCTTCCAAGGGGCATTGATATTGTCTTTTTATTCCACTGTGACCTCCACATCTCTTTCAAGGGACATTAAAATCGTCTTGTTATGCTACTGTGACCTCCACGTCTCTTCCGAGGGGCATTAAAACCATGTTGTTAAGCCACTGCGACATCCACCACTTTTCCAAGGGGCACTAAAAACGTCTTGTTAAGCTACTGCGACCTCCACCACTCTTCCAAGGGGCATTAACCCGTCTTGTTAAGCTACTGCGACCCCCACGTCTCTTCCAAGTGGCATTAAAACCGTCTTGTTAAACCACTCTGAACTCCACGTCTCTTCCAAGGGAAATTAAAACCGTCTTGTTAAACCACTCTGAACTCCACGTCTCTTCCAAGGGGCATTAAAACTGTCTTGTTCAGCTACTGTGACCGCCACGTCTCTTCCAAGGGGCATTAATACCATCTTGTTAAAAGACTCTGTACTCCAAGTCTCATCCAAGTGGAATTAAAACCGTCTTGTTAAGCTACTGTGACCTCCACGTCTCTTCCAAGGGGCAATAAAACCATCTTGTTAAGCTACTGTGACCTCCACCACTCTTCCAAGGGGCATTAAAACCATCTTGTTAAGCTACTGCGACCTCCACCACTTTTCCAAGGGGCATTAAAACCATCTTGTTAAGCTACTTTGACCTCTACCACTCTTCCAAGGAGCATTGATAATGTCTTCCTAATCCACTGTGACCTCCACGTCTCTTCCAAGGGGTATTAAAACTGTCTTGTTAAACCACTCTGAACTCCACGTCTCTTCCAAGGGGCATTAAAACTGTTTTGTTAAACCATTCTGAACTCCAAGTCTCCTCCAAGGGGCATTAAAACCGTCTTCTTAAGATACTGTTACCTCCACCACTTTTCAAGGGGCATTAAAACCGTCTTGTTAAGCTACTGTGACCTCCACGTCTCTTCCAAGGGGCATTAAAATCGTCTTGTTAAACCACTCTGAACTACAAGTCTCTTCCAAGGTGCATTAAAACCGTCTTGTTAAGCATCTGTGACCTCCACGTCTCTTCCAAAGGGCATTAAAACCGTCTTGTTAAACCACTCTGAACTACAAGTCTCTTCCAAGGGGCATTAAAACCTTCTCGTTAAGCTACTGTGACCTCAACCACTCTTCCAAGGGGCATTAAAACCGTCTTGTTAAGCTACTGTGACCTCCACGTCTTTTCCAAGTGGCATTATAACCGTCTTGTTAAACCACTCTGAACTCCAAGTCTCTTCCAAGGGGCATTAAAATCATCTTGTTAAGCTACTGTGACTTCCACTTCTCTTCCAAGGGGCATTAAAACCGTCTTGTTAAAGCACTCTGTACTCTACGTCTCTTCCAAGGGGCATTAAAACCGTCTTTTAAACCAATCTGAACTCCACGTCTCTTCCAAGGGGCAATAAAACCGTCTTGTTACGCTACTGTGACCTCCATGTCTCTTCCACTGGGCATTAAAACCGTCTTTTTATACCACTCTAAACTCCATGTCTCTTCAAAGGGGCATTAAAACTGACTTGTTAAGCTACTGGACCTTCACCACTCATCCAAGGGGCTTTAAAACCGTCTTGTTAAGCTACTGCAACCTCCACGTCTCTTCGAAGAGGCATTAAAATGGTCTTGTTAAACCACTCTGAACTCCAAGTCTCTTCCAAGTGGAATTAAAACCTTCTTGTTAAGCTACTGTGACCGCCACGTCTCTTACAAAGGTTATTAAAACCATTTTGTTAAACCACTCTGAACTCCAAGTCTCTTCCAAGTGGAATTTAAACCTTCTTGTTAAGCTACTGTGAACTTCACCACTCTTTCAATGGTCATTAAAACCATCTTGTTAAGCTACTGCGACCTCCACCACTCTTCCAAGGGGCATTGATAATGTTTTTTATTCCACTGTGACCTCCACGTCTCTTCCAAGGGGCATTAAAACCATCTTGTTAAACCACTCTGAACTCCAAGTCTCTTCCAAGGGACATTAAAACCGTCTTGTTAAACCCCTCTGAACTCCAAGTCTCTTCCAAGGGGCATTAAAACAGTCTTGTGAAACCACTCTGAACTCCACGTCTCTTCCAAGGGGCATTAAAACCGTTTTGTTAAACCACTCTGAACTCCAAGTCTCTTCCAAGGGGCATTAAAAGCGTCTTGTTAAGCTACTGTGACCTCCACCACTCTTTCAAGGGGCATTAAAACCGTCTTGTTAAACCACTCTGAACTCCAAGTCTCTTCTAAGGGGCATTGATATTGTCTTTTTATTCCACTGTGACCTCCACGTCTCTTGTAAGGGGCATTAAAATTAACTTGTTAAGCTACCCTGACCTCCACGTCTCTTCCGAGGGGCATTACAACCATCTTGTTAAGCTACTGCGACCTCCACCACTCTTCCAAGGGGCATTAAAACCGTCTTGTTAAGCCACAGCGACCTCCACCACTTTTCCAAGGGGCATTAAAACCTTCGTGTTAAGCTATTGCGACCTCCACCACTCTTCCAAGGGGCATTAATATTGTGTTTTTATTCCACTGTGACCTCCACGTCTCTTCCAAGGGGCATTATATCCGTCTTGTTAAACCACTCTGAACTCCACGTCTCTTCCAATAGGCATTAAAACCGTCTTGTTAAACCACTCTGAACTCCACGTCTCTTCCAAGGGGCATTAAAACCTTTGTGTTAAACTACTGCGACCTCCACCACTCTTCCAAGGGGCATTGATATTGTCTTTTTATTCCACTGTGACCTCCACATCTCTTCCAAGGGGCATTATATCTGTCTTGTTAAACCGCTCTGAACTCCACGTCTCTTCCAAGGGGCAATAAAACCGTTTTGTTAAACCACTCTGAACTCCACGTCTCTTCCAAGGGTCAATAAAACCGTCTTATTAAACCACTCTGAATTCCAAGTCTCTTCCGAGGGGCATTAAAACTGTCTCGTTAAGCTACTGTGACCTCCACCACTCTTCCAGGGGTATTAAAACCGTCTTATTAAACCACTCTGAACTCCAAGTCTCTTCTAAGGCGCATTAAACCCGTCTTGTTAAGCTACTGTGAACTCCACCACTCTTCCAAGGGGCATTAAACCCATCTTGATAAACCACTCTGAACTCCAAGTCTCTTCCAAGGGGCACTGGTATTGGCTTTTTATTCCACTGTGACCTCCACGTCTCTTCCAAAGGGCGTTAAAACAGTCTTGTTAAACCACTCTGAACTCTACGTCTCTTCCAAGGGGCATTAAAACCGTCTTTTAAACCACTATGAACTCCACGTCTCTTCCAAGGGGCATTAAAACCATCTTGTTACGCTATTGTGACCTCCACGTCTTTTCCAAGGGGCATTAAAACCTTCTTGTTAAACCACTCTGTACTCCAAGTCTCTTCCAAGGGGCATTAAAACCATCTTGTTAAGCTTCTGTGACCTCCACGTCTCTTCCAAGGGGCATTATAACCATCTTGGTAAACCACTCTGAACTCCAAGTCTCTTCCAAGGGGAATTAAAACTGTCTTGTTAAACCACTCTGTACTCCAAGTCTCTTCCAAGGGGCAGTAAAACCGTCTTGTTAAGCTACTGTGACCTCCACCACTCTTCCAAGGGGCATTAAAACCGTTTTATTAAACCACTCTGAACTCCAAGTCTCTTTCAAGTGGCATTAAAACTGTCTTGTTAAGCTACTGTGACCTCTACGTCTATTCCAAGGGGCATTAAAACAATCTTGTTAAGCTACTGTGCCCTCCACGTCTCTTCCAAGGGGCATTAAAACCGTCTTGGTAAACCACTCTCAACTCCAAATCTCTTCCAAGGGGCATTAAAAGTGTCTTGTTAAACCATTCTGAACTCCAAGTCTCTTCCAAGGGGCATTAAAATCGTCTTGTTAAACCACTCTGAACTCTACGTCTCATTCAAGGGGCATTAAAACCGTCTTGTTAAACCACTCTGAACTCCTAGTCTCTCCCAAGGGGCATTAAAACCTTCTTGTTAAGCTACTGCGACCTCCACGTCTCATCCAAGGGGCATTAAAACCGTCTTGTTAAACCACTCTGAACTCCACCACTCTTTCAAGGGGCTTTAAAACCGTCTAGTTAAGATACCGCGACCTCCACGTCTCTTCCAAGAGGCATTAAACAGTCTTGTTAAACCATTCTGAACTCCACGTCTCTTCCAAGGGGCATTAAAACCGTCTTGTTAAACCACTCTGTACTCCACGTCTCTGCCAAGGGGCATTAAAACTGTCTTGATAAACCACACTGAACTCCAAGTCTCTTCCAAGGGGCATAAAAACCGTATTCTTAAGATACTGTGACCTCCACCACTCTTTCAAGGGGCATTAAAACCGTCTTGTTAAACCACTCTGAACTCCTAGTCTCTCCCAAGGGGCATTAAAACCTTCTTGTTAAGCTACTGCGACCTCCACGTCTCATCCAAGGGGCATTAAAACCGTCTTGTTAAATCACTCTGAACTCCTAGTCTCTTCTAAGTAGAATTAAAACAGTCTTGTTAAGCTACTGTGACCTCCACTTCTATTCCAAGGGGCATTAAAACCGTCTAGTTAAGCTACTGTGACCTCCATCACTCTTCCAAGGGGCATTAAAACCATCTTGTTAAGCTACTGCGACCTCCACCACTTTTCCAAGGGGCATTAAAACCGTCCTGTTAAGCTACTGCGACCTCCACCACTCTTCCAAGGGGCATTGATATTGTCTTTTTATTCCACTGTGACCTCCACGTCTCTTGCAAGGGGCATTAAACTCGTCTTGTTAAACCACTGTGACCTCCACGTCTCTTCCAAGGGGCATTAAAACCGTATTGTTAAATCACTCTGTACTTCACGTCTCTTCCAAGCGGCATTAAAACCGTCTTGATAAACCACTCTGAACTCCACGTCTCTTCCAAGGGGCATAAAAACCATCTTCTTAAGATACTGTGACCTCCACCACTCTTTCAAGGGGCATTAAAACCGTCTTGTTAAACCACTCTGAACTCCTAGTCTCTTCCAAGGGGCATTAAAACCGTCTTGTTAAGCTACTGTGACCTCCACGTCTCATCCAAGGGCCATTAAACCCGTCTTGTTAAACCACTCTGAACTAGTAGTCTCTTCTAAGTGGAATTAAAACCGTCTTGTTAAGCTACTGTGACCTCCACGTGTATTCCAAGGGGCATTAAAACCATCTTGTTAAGCTACTGTGACCTCCACCACTCTTCCAAAGGGCATTAAAACCATCTTGTTAAGCTACTGCGACCTCCACCACTTTTCCAAGGGGCATTATAACCAACTTGTTAAGCTACTGCGACCTCCACCACTCTTCCAAGGGGCATTGATATTGTCTTTTTATTCCACTGTAACCTAAACGTCTCTTCCAAGGGGCATTAAACCCGTCTTGTTAAACCACTGTGAACTACACGTCTCTTCCAAAGGGCATTAAAACCGTCTTGTTAAATCACTCTGAACTCCACGTCTCTTCCAAGGGGCATTAAAACCGCCTTATTAAACCACTCTGAACTTCACGTCTCTTCCAAGGGGCATTAAAACAGTCTTGTTAAACCACTCTGAACTCCAACACTCTTCCAAGGGGCATTAACACCATCTTGTTAAGCTACTGTGACCTCCACGTCTCTTCCAAGGGGCATTAAAACCATCTTATTAAACCACTCTGAACTCCAAGTCTCTTCCAAGGGGCATTAAAAGCATCTTGTTAAGCTACTGTGACATCCACAACTCTTTCAAGGGGCATTAAAACCGTCTTGTTAAACCACTCTGAACTCCAAGTCTCTTCTAAGGGGCATTGATATTGTCTTTTTATTCCACTGTGACCTCCACGTCTCTTGTAAGGGGCATTAAAATCGTCTTGTTAAGCTACCCTGACCTCCACGTCTCTTCCGAGGGGCATTACAACCATCTTGTTAAGCTACTGCGACATCCACCACTCTTCCAAGGGGCATTTAAACCGTCTTGTTAAGCCACAGCGACCTCCACCACTTTTTCAAGGGACATTAAAACCTTCGTGTTAAGCTACTGCGACCTCCACCACTCTTCCAAGGGACATTAATATTGTCTTTTTATTCCACTGTGACCTCCACGTCTCTTCCAAGGGGCATTATATCCATTTTGTTAAACCACTCTGAACTCCACGTCTCTTCCAAGGGGCATTAAAACCGTCTTGTTAAACCACTCTGAACTCCACGTCTCTTCCAAGGGGCATTAAAACCGCCTTCTTAAGCTACTGTGACCTCCACGTCTCTTCCAAGGGGCATTAAAACCGTCTTGTTAAACCACTCTGAACTCCAAGTCTCTTCCAAGGGGCAGAAAAACCGTCTTGTTAAGCTACTGTGACCTCCACCACTCTTCCAAGGAGCATTGAAACCGTCTTATTAAACCACTCTGAACTCCAAGTCTCTTCCAAGGGGCATTAAAAGCGTCTTGTTAAGCTACTGTGACCTCCACCACTCTTCCAAGGGGCATTAAACCCGTCTTGTTAAACCACTCTGAACTCCAAGTCTCTTCCAAGGGGCACTGGTATTGTCTTTTTATTCCACTGTGACCTCCACGTCTCTTCCAAAGGGCGTTAAAACCATCTTGTTAAACCACTCTGAACTCTACGTCTCTTCCAAGGGGCAATAAAACCGTCTTGTTAAGCTACTGTGACTTCCACGTCTCTTCCAAGGGGCATTAAAACCGTCTTGTTAAACCACTCTTAACTCCAAGTCTCTTCCAAGGGGCTGTAAAATCGTCTTGTTAAGCTACTGTGACCTTCACCACTCTTCCAAGGGGCATTATACCCGTCTTGTTAAACCACTCTGAACTCCAAGTCTCTTCCTAGGGGCATTGATATTGTCTTTTTATTCCACTGTGACCTCCACTTCTCTTCCAAGGGGCATTAAAACCATCTTGTTAAACCACTCTGAACCCTACGTCTCTTCCAAGGGGCATTAAAACCGTCATTTCAACCACTCTGAACTCCACGTCTCTTAAAAGGGGCATTAAAACCGTCTTGTTACACTACTGTGACCTCCACGTCTCTTCCAAGGGGCATTAAAACCGTCTTGTTAAACCACTCTGAACTCCAAGTCTCTTCCAAGGGGCATTAAAACAATCTTGTTAAGCTACTGTGACCTCCACGTCTCTTCCAAGGGGCATTAAAACCATTTTATTAAACCACTCTGAACTCCAAGTCTCTTCCAAGGGGCATTAAAAGCGTCTTGTTAAGCTACTGTGACCTCCACCACTCTTTCAAGGGGCATTAAAACCGTCTTGTTAAACCACTCTGAACTCCAAGTCTCTTCCAAGGGGCATTGATATTGTCTTTTTATTCCACTGTGACCTCCACGTCTCTTCTAAGGGGCATTAAAATCGTCTTGTTAAGCTACTGTGACCTCCATGTCTCTTCCGAGGGGCATTACAACCATCTTGTTAAGCTACTGCGACCTCCACCACTCTTCCAAGGGGCATTAAAACCGTCTTGTTAAGCCACAGCGACCTCCACCACTTTACCAAGGGGCATTAAAACCTTCGTGTTAAGCTACTGCGACCTCCACCACCCTTCCAAGGGGCATTAATATTGTTTTTTTATTCCTCTGTGACCTTACCGACTCCTCCAAGGGGCATTAAAAGCGTCTTGTTAAACCACTCTGAACTCCACGTCTCTTCCAAGGGGCATTAAAACCGTCTTGTTAAACCACTCTGAACTCCACGTCTCTTCCAAGGGGCATTAAAACCGTCTTGTTAAGCTACTGTGACCTCCACGACTCTTCCAAAGGGGCATTAAAACCGTCTTATTTAACCACTCTGAACTCCAACACTCTTCCAAGGGGCATTAAAACCGTCATATTAAACCACTCTGAACTCCAACTCTCTTCCAAGGGGCATTGATATTGTCTTTTTATTCCACTGTGACCTCCACGTCACTTTCAAAGGGCGTTAAAACCGTCTTGTTAAACCACTCTGAACTCTACTTCTCTTCCAAGGGACATTAAAACCGTCTTTTAAACCACTATGTACTCCACGTCTCCTCCAAGGGGAATTAAAACCGTCTTGTTACGGTACTGTGACCTTTACGTCTTTTCCAAGGCGCATTAAACCCGTCTTGTTAAGCTACTGTGACTTCCACGTCTATTTCAAGGGGCATTAAAACCATCTTGTTAAGCTTCTGTGACCTTCATGTTTCTTCCAAGTGGCATTAAAACCGTCTTGGTAAACCACTCTGAACCCTATGTCTCTTCCAAGGGGCATTAAAACCGTCTTGTTAAACCACTCTGAACTTCAAGTCTCTTCCAAGGGACATTAAAACTGTCTATTTAAACCATTCAGAACCCCAAGTCTCTTCCAAGGGGCATTAAAACTGTCTTTTAAACCACTCTGAACCCTACGTCTCTTCCAAGGGGCATTAAAACCGTCTTGTTAAACCACTCTGAACTTCAAGTCTCTTCCAAGGGGCATTAAAAACGTCTTGTTACACTACTGTGACCTCCACGTCTCTTCCAAGGGAAATGAAAACCGTTTTGTTAAACCACTCTCAACTCCAGTTCTCTTCCAGGGGCATTAAAACCGTCTTGTTAAACCACTCTGAACTCCTAGTCTCTTCCAAGTGGAATTAAAACCGTCTTGTTAAGCTACTGTGACCTCCACGTCTATTCCAAGGGGAATTAAAAAGATCTTGTTAAGCTACTGTGACCTCCACGTCTCTTCCAAGGGGCATTAAAACCATCTTGGTAAACCACTCTGAACTCTACGTCTCTTCCAAGGGGCATTAAAACCGTCTTTTAAACCACTATGAACTCCACGTCTCCTCCAAGGGGAATTAAAACCGTCTTGTTACGCTACTGTGACCATCACGTCTCTTCCAAGGGGCATTAAAACCGTCTTGTTAAACCACTCTGAACTCCAAGTCTATTCCAAGGGGCATTAAGACAATCTTGTTAAGTTTCTGTGACCTCAATGTTTCTTCCAAGGGGCATTAAAACTGTCTTTTAAACCATTCTGAACCCTACGTCTCTTCCAAGGGGCATTAAAACCGTCTTGTTAAACCACTCTTAACTTCAAGTCTCTTACAAGGGGCATTAAAACCGTCTTGTTACAATACTGTGGCCTCCACGTCTTTTCCAAGGGGCATGAAAACTGTTTTGTTAAACCACTCTGTACTCCATGTCTCTTCCAAGGGGCATTAAAACCGTCTTGTTAAGCCACTCTGAACTCCTAGTCTCTTCCAAGTGGAATTAAAACCATCTTGTTAAGCTATTGTGACCTCCACGTCTATTACAAGGGGCATTAAAACCATCTTGTTAAGCTACTGTGCATCCACGTCTCTTCCAAGGGGCATTAAAACCGTCTTGGTTAACCACTCTGAACTCTACGTCTCTTCCAAGGGACATTAAAACCGTCTTTTAAACCACTATGAACTGCACGTCTCCTCCAAGGGGCATTAAAACCATCTTGTTAAACCACTCTGAACTCCACGTCTCTTCCAAGGGGTATTAAAACCATCTTGTTAAGCTTCTGTGACCTCCATATTTCTTCCAAGGGGCATTAAAACTGAACTGTCTTTTTAAACCATTCAGAACCCCAAGTCTCTTCCAAGGGGCATTAAAACTGTCTTGTTAAACCACTCTGAACCCTACGTCTCTTCCAAGGGGCATTAAAACCGTCTTGTTAAACCACTCTAATCTTCAAGTCTCTTCCAAGGGGCATTAAAACCGTCTTGTTACACTACTGTGACCTCCACGTCTCTTCCAAGGGGCATAAAAACCGTTTTGTTAAACCACTCTGAACTCCACGTCTCTTCCAAGGGGCATTAAAACCGTCTTGTTAAACCACTCTGAACTCCTAGTCTCTTCCAAGTGGAATTAAAACCATCTTCTTAAACCACTCTGTATTCTACATCTCTTCCAAGGGCCATTAAAACCGTCTTGTTAAACCACTCTGAACTCCACGTCTCTTCAAATGGGCATTAAAACTGTCTTGTTAAGCTACTGCGACCTCCACCACTCTTCCAAAGGGCTTTAAAAATGTCTAGTTAAGCAACCGCGTCCTCCACGTCTCTTCCAAGAGGCATTATACAGTCTTGTTAAACCACTCTGTACTCCACGTCTCTTCCAAGGGGCATTAAAACCGTCTTGTTAAACCACTCTGAACTCCACATCTCTTCCAAGGGGCATTAAAACCGTCTTGATAAACCACTCTGTACTCCACGTCTCTTCCAAGGGGCATAAAAACCGTCTTCTTCAGATACTGTGACCTCCACCACTCTTTCAAGGGGCTTTAAAACCGTCTTGTTAAACCACTCTGAACTCCTAGTCTCTTCCAAGGGGCATTAAAACCTTCTTGTTAAGCTACTGTGACCTCCACGTCTCATCCAAGGGCATTAAAACCGTCTTGTTAAACCACTCTGAACTCCTAGTCTCTTCTAAGTGGAATTAAAACCGTCTTGTTAAGCTACTGTGACCTCCACGTGTATTCCAAGGGGCATTAAAAACATCTTATTAAGCTACTGTGACCTCCATCACTCTTCCAAGGGGCATTAAAACCATCTTGTTAAGCTACTGCGACCTCCACCACTTTTCCAAGGGGCATTAAAACCGTATTGTTAAGCTACTGCGACCTCCACCACTCTTTCAAGGGTCATTGATATTGTCTTTTTATTCCACTGTAACCTCCACGTCTCTTCCACAGGGCATTAAAAAAGTCTTGTTAAACCACTGTGAACTCCACGTCTCTTCCAAGGGGCATTAAAACCGTCTTGTTAAATCACTCTGAACACCACGTCTCTTCCAAGGGGCATAAAAACCGTCTTCTTAAGATACTGTGACCTCCACCACTCTTTCAAGGGGGATTAAAACCGTCTTGTTAAGCTACTGTGACCTCCACGTCTCTTCCAAGGGGCATTAAAACAGTCTTGTTAAACCACTCTGAACTCCAAGTCTCTTCCAAGGTGCATTAAAACCATTTAATTAAACCAATCTGAATTCCAAGTCTCTTCCAAGGGGCATTAAAAGCGTCTTATTAAGCTACTTTGACCTCCACGTCTCTTCCAAGGGGCATTAAAACCATTTAATTAAACCACTGTGACCTCCACGTCTCTTCTAAGGGGCATTAAAATCGTCTTGTTAAGCTACTGTGACCTCCACGTCTCTTCCGAGGGGCATTACAGCCATCTTGTTAAGCTACTGCGACCTCCACCACTCTTCCAAGGGGCATTAAAACCGTCTTGTTAAGCCACAGCGACCTCCACCACTCTTCCAAGGGGCATTAAAACCATCTTGTTAAGCTACTGCGACCTCTACCACTCTTCCAAAGGGCATTAATATTGCCTTTTTATTCCACTGTGACCTCCACGTCTCTTCCCAGGGGCATTATATCCATCTTGTTAAACCACTCTGAACTCCACGTCTCTTCCAAGGGGCATTAAAACCGTCTTGTTAAATCATTCTGTACTCCACGTCTCTTCCAAGCAGCATTAAAACCGTCTTGATAAACCACTCTGAACTCCACGTCTCTTCCAAGCGGCATTAAAACCGTCTTGTTAAACCACTCTGAACTCCTAGTCTCTTCTAAGTGGAATTAAAACCGTCTTATTAAGCTACTGTGACCTCCACGTGTATTCCAAGGGGCATTAAAACCATCTTATTAAGCTACTGTGACCTCCACCACTCTTCCAATGGGCATTAAAACCATCTTATTAAGCTACTGTGACATCCACCACTCTTCCAAGGGGCATTAAAACCGTCTTGGTTAACCACTCTGAACTCTACGTCTCTTCCAAGGGACATTAAAACCGTCTTTTAAACCACTATGAACTGCACGTCTCCTCCAAGGGGCATTAAAACCATCTTGTTAAACCACTCTGAACTCCACGTCTCTTCCAAGGGGCATTAAAACCATCTTGTTAAGCTTCTGTGACCTCCATATTTCTTCCAAGGGGCATTAAAACTGAACTGTCTTTTTAAACCATTCAGAACCCCAAGTCTCTTCCAAGGGGCATTAAAACTGTCTTGTTAAACCACTCTGAACCCTACGTCTCTTCCAAGGGGCATTAAAACCGTCTTGTTAAACCACTCTAATCTTCAAGTCTCTTCCAAGGGGCATTAAAACCGTCTTGTTACACTACTGTGACCTCCACGTCTCTTCCAAGGGGCATAAAAACCGTTTTGTTAAACCACTCTGAACTCCACGTCTCTTCCAAGGGGCATTAAAACCGTCTTGTTAAACCACTCTGAACTCCTAGTCTCTTCCAAGTGGAATTAAAACCATCTTCTTAAACCACTCTGTATTCTACATCTCTTCCAAGGGCCATTAAAACCGTCTTGTTAAACCACTCTGAACTCCACGTCTCTTCAAAGGGGCATTAAAACTGTCTTGTTAAGCTACTGCGACCTCCACCACTCTTCCAAGGGGCTTTAAAAATGTCTAGTTAAGCAACCGAGTCCTCCACGTCTCTTCCAAGAGGCATTATACAGTCTTGTTAAACCACTCTGTACTCCACGTCTCTTCCAAGGGGCATTAAAACCGTCTTGTTAAACCACTCTGAACTCCACATCTCTTCCAAGGGGCATTAAAACCGTCTTGATAAACCACTCTGAACTCCACGTCTCTTCCAAGGGGCATAAAAACCGTCTTCTTCAGATACTGTGACCTCCACCACTCTTTCAAGGGGCTTTAAAACCGTCTTGTTAAACCACTCTGAACTCCTAGTCTCTTCCAAGGGGCATTAAAACCTTCTTGTTAAGCTACTGTGACCTCCACGTCTCATCCAAGGGCATTAAAACCGTCTTGTTAAACCACTCTGAACTCCTAGTCTCTTCTAAGTGGAATTAAAAGCGTCTTGTTAAGCTACTGTGACCTCCACGTGTATTCCAAGGGGCATTAAAAACATCTTATTAAGCTACTGTGACCTCCATCACTCTTCCAAGGGGCATTAAAACCATCTTGTTAAGCTACTGCGACCTCCACCACTTTTCCAAGGGGCATTAAAACCGTATTGTTAAGCTACTGCGACCTCCACCACTCTTTCAAGGGTCATTGATATTGTCTTTTTATTCCACTGTAACCTCCACGTCTCTTCCACAGGGCATTAAAAAAGTCTTGTTAAACCACTGTGAACTCCACGTCTCTTCCAAGGGGCATTAAAACCGTCTTGTTAAATCACTCTGAACACCACGTCTCTTCCAAGGGGCATAAAAACCGTCTTCTTAAGATACTGTGACCTCCACCACTCTTTCAAGGGGGATTAAAACCGTCTTGTTAAGCTACTGTGACCTCCACGTCTCTTCCAAGGGGCATTAAAACAGTCTTGTTAAACCACTCTGAACTCCAAGTCTCTTCCAAGGTGCATTAAAACCATTTAATTAAACCAATCTGAATTCCAAGTCTCTTCCAAGGGGCATTAAAAGCGTCTTATTAAGCTACTTTGACCTCCACGTCTCTTCCAAGGGGCATTAAAACCATTTAATTAAACCACTGTGACCTCCACGTCTCTTCTAAGGGGCATTAAAATCGTCTTGTTAAGCTACTGTGACCTCCACGTCTCTTCCGAGGGGCATTACAGCCATCTTGTTAAGCTACTGCGACCTCCACCACTCTTCCAAGGGGCATTAAAACCGTCTTGTTAAGCCACAGCGACCTCCACCACTCTTCCAAGGGGCATTAAAACCATCTTGTTAAGCTACTGCGACCTCTACCACTCTTCCAAAGGGCATTAATATTGCCTTTTTATTCCACTGTGACCTCCACGTCTCTTCCCAGGGGCATTATATCCATCTTGTTAAACCACTCTGAACTCCACGTCTCTTCCAAGGGGCATTAAAACCGTCTTGTTAAATCATTCTGTACTCCACGTCTCTTCCAAGCAGCATTAAAACCGTCTTGATAAACCACTCTGAACTCCACGTCTCTTCCAAGCGGCATTAAAACCGTCTTGATAAACCACTCTGAACTCCACGTCTCTTCCAAGGGGCATAAAAACCGTCTTCTTAAGATACTGTGACCTCCACCACTCTTTCAAGGGGCATTAAAACCGTCTTGTTAAACCACTCTGAACTCCTAGTCTCTTCCAAGGGGCATAAAAACCGTCTTGTTAAGCTACTGTGACCTCCACGTCTCATCCAAGGGCCATTAAAACCGTCTTGTTAAACCACTCTGAACTCCTAGTCTCTTCTAAGTGGAATTAAAACCGTCTTATTAAGCTACTGTGACCTCCACGTGTATTCCAAGGGGCATTAAAACCATCTTATTAAGCTACTGTGACCTCCACCACTCTTCCAATGGGCATTAAAACCATCTTATTAAGCTACTGTGACATCCACCACTCTTCCAAGGGGCATTAAAACCGTCTTGGTTAACCACTCTGAACTCTACGTCTCTTCCAAGGGACATTAAAACCGTCTTTTAAACCACTATGAACTGCACGTCTCCTCCAAGGGGCATTAAAACCATCTTGTTAAACCACTCTGAACTCCACGTCTCTTCCAAGGGGCATTAAAACCATCTTGTTAAGCTTCTGTGACCTCCATATTTCTTCCAAGGGGCATTAAAACTGAACTGTCTTTTTAAACCATTCAGAACCCCAAGTCTCTTCCAAGGGGCATTAAAACTGTCTTGTTAAACCACTCTGAACCCTACGTCTCTTCCAAGGGGCATTAAAACCGTCTTGTTAAACCACTCTAATCTTCAAGTCTCTTCCAAGGGGCATTAAAACCGTCTTGTTACACTACTGTGACCTCCACGTCTCTTCCAAGGGGCATAAAAACCGTTTTGTTAAACCACTCTGAACTCCACGTCTCTTCCAAGGGGCATTAAAACCATCTTGTTAAACCACTCTGAACTCCTAGTCTCTTCCAAGTGGAATTAAAACCATCTTCTTAAACCACTCTGTATTCTACATCTCTTCCAAGGGCCATTAAAACCGTCTTGTTAAACCACTCTGAACTCCACGTCTCTTCAAAGGGGCATTAAAACTGTCTTGTTAAGCTACTGCGACCTCCACCACTCTTCCAAGGGGCTTTAAAAATGTCTAGTTAAGCAACCGCGTCCTCCACGTCTCTTCCAAGAGGCATTATACAGTCTTGTTAAACCACTCTGTACTCCACGTCTCTTCCAAGGGGCATTAAAACCGTCTTGTTAAACCACTCTGAACTCCACATCTCTTCCAAGGGGCATTAAAACCGTCTTGATAAACCACTCTGAACTCCACGTCTCTTCCAAGGGGCATAAAAACCGTCTTCTTCAGATACTGTGACCTCCACCACTCTTTCAAGGGGCTTTAAAACCGTCTTGTTAAACCACTCTGAACTCCTAGTCTCTTCCAAGGGGCATTAAAACCTTCTTGTTAAGCTACTGTGACCTCCACGTCTCATCCAAGGGCATTAAAACCGTCTTGTTAAACCACTCTGAACTCCTAGTCTCTTCTAAGTGGAATTAAAACCGTCTTGTTAAGCTACTGTGACCTCCACGTGTATTCCAAGGGGCATTAAAAACATCTTATTAAGCTACTGTGACCTCCATCACTCTTCCAAGGGGCATTAAAACCATCTTGTTAAGCTACTGCGACCTCCACCACTTTTCCAAGGGGCATTAAAACCGTATTGTTAAGCTACTGCGACCTCCACCACTCTTTCAAGGGTCATTGATATTGTCTTTTTATTCCACTGTAACCTCCACGTCTCTTCCACAGGGCATTAAAAAAGTCTTGTTAAACCACTGTGAACTCCACGTCTCTTCCAAGGGGCATTAAAACCGTCTTGTTAAATCACTCTGAACACCACGTCTCTTCCAAGGGGCATAAAAACCGTCTTCTTAAGATACTGTGACCTCCACCACTCTTTCAAGGGGGATTAAAACCGTCTTGTTAAGCTACTGTGACCTCCACGTCTCTTCCAAGGGGCATTAAAACAGTCTTGTTAAACCACTCTGAACTCCAAGTCTCTTCCAAGGTGCATTAAAACCATTTAATTAAACCAATCTGAACTCCAAGTCTCTTCCAAGGGGCATTAAAAGCGTCTTATTAAGCTACTTTGACCTCCACGTCTCTTCCAAGGGGCATTAAAACCATTTAATTAAACCACTGTGACCTCCACGTCTCTTCTAAGGGGCATTAAAATCATCTTGTTAAGCTACTGTGACCTCCACGTCTCTTCCGAGGGGCATTACAGCCATCTTGTTAAGCTACTGCGACCTCCACCACTCTTCCAAGGGGCATTAAAACCGTCTTGTTAAGCCACAGCGACCTCCACCACTCTTCCAAGGGGCATTAAAACCATCTTGTTAAGCTACTGCGACCTCTACCACTCTTCCAAAGGGCATTAATATTGCCTTTTTATTCCACTGTGACCTCCACGTCTCTTCCCAGGGGCATTATATCCATCTTGTTAAACCACTCTGAACTCCACGTCTCTTCCAAGGGGCATTAAAACCGTCTTGTTAAATCATTCTGTACTCCACGTCTCTTCCAAGCAGCATTAAAACCGTCTTGATAAACCACTCTGAACTCCACGTCTCTTCCAAGCGGCATTAAAACCGTCTTGATAAACCACTCTGAACTCCACGTCTCTTCCAAGGGGCATAAAAACCGTCTTCTTAAGATACTGTGACCTCCACCACTCTTTCAAGGGGCATTAAAACCGTCTTGTTAAACCACTCTGAACTCCTAGTCTCTTCCAAGGGGCATAAAAACCGTCTTGTTAAGCTACTGTGACCTCCACGTCTCATCCAAGGGCCATTAAAACCGTCTTGTTAAACCACTCTGAACTCCTAGTCTCTTCTAAGTGGAATTAAAACCGTCTTGTTAAGCTACTGTGACCTCCACGTGTATTCCAAGGGGCATTAAAACCATCTTATTAAGCTACTGTGACCTCCACCACTCTTCCAATGGGCATTAAAACCATCTTGTTAAGCTACTGTGACCTCCACGTCTCTTCCAAGGGGCATTAAACCATTTAATTAAACCACTCTGAACTCCTAGTCTCTTCTAAGTGGAATTAAAACCGTCTTGTTAAGCTACTGTGACCTCCACGTGTATTCCAAGGGGCATTAAAAACATCTTATTAAGCTACTGTGACCTCCACCACTCTTCCAATGGGCATTAAAACCATCTTGTTAAGCTACTGTGACCTCCACCACTCTTTCAAGGGGCAATTAAACCGTCTTGTTAAACCACTCTGAACTCCAAGTCTCTTCCAAGGGGCATTGATATTGTCTTTTTAGTCCACTGTGACCTCCACGTCTCTTCTAAGGGGCATTAAAATCGTTTTGTTAAGCTACTGTGACCTCCACGTCTCTTCCGAGGGGCATTACAACCATCTTGTTAAGCTACTGCGACCTCCACCACTCTTCCAAGGGGCATTAAAACCGTCTTGTTAAGCCACAGCGACCTCCACCACTTTTCCAAAGGGGCATTAAAACCTTCGTGTTAAGCAACTGCGACCTCCACCACTCTTCCAAAGGGCATTAATATTGTCTTTTTATTCCACTGTGACCTCCACGTCTCTTCCCAGGGGCATTATATCCATCTTGTTAAACCACTCAGAACTCCACGTCTCTTCCAAGGGGCATTAAAACCGTCTTGTTAAACCACTCTGAACTCCACGTCTCTTCCAAGGTGCATTAAAACCGGCTTGTTAAGCTACTGTGACCTCCACGTCTCTTCCAAGGGGCATTAAACCCGTCTTGTTAAACCACTCTGAACTCCAAGTCTCTTCCAAGGGGCATTAAAACCATCTTATTAAGCTAATGTGACCTCCACGTCTCTTCCAAGGGGCACTAAAACCATCTTATTAAACCACTCTGAACTCCAAGTCTGTTCCAAGGGGCATTAAAATCATCTTGTTAAGCTACTGTGACCTCCACCACTCTTTCAAGGGGCATTAAAACCGTCTTGTTAAACCACTCTGAACTCCAAGTCTCTTCCAAGGGGCATTGATATTGTCTTTTTAGTCCACTGTGACCTCCACGTCTCTTCTAAGGGGCATTAAAATTGTCTTGTTAAGCTACTGTGACCTCCACGTCTCTTCCGATGGGCATTAAAACAATTTTGTTAAGCTGCTGCGACCTCCACCACTCTTCCAAGGGGCATTAAAACCGTCTTGTTAAGCCACAGCGACCTCCACCACTTTTCCAAGGGGCATTGATATTGTCTTTTTATTCCACTGTGACCTCCACATCTCTTTCAAGGGGCATTATATCCGTCTTGTTAAACCACTCTGAACTCCACGTCTCTTCCAAGGGGCAATAAAACCTTCTTGTTAAACCACTCTGAACTCCACTTCTCTTCCAAGGGGCAATAAAACCGTCTTATTAAACCACTCTGAACTCCAAGTCTCTTCCAAGGGGCATTAAAACCGTCTCGTTAAGCTACTGTGACCTCCACCACTCTTCCAAGAGGCATTAAAACTGTCTTATTAAACCACTCTGAACTCCAAGTCTCTTCTAAGGCGCATTAAACCCGTGTTGTTAAGCTACTTTGTCTTCCTCGTCTCTTCCAAGGGGCATTAAAACCGTCTTGTTAAACCACTCTGAACTCCAAGTCTCTTCCAATGGGCAGTAAAACCATCTTGTTAAGCTACTGTGAACTACACCACTCTTCCAAGGTGCATTAAACCCATCTTGTTAAACCGCCCTGAACTCCAAGTCTCTTCCAAGGGGCACTGGTATTGTCTTTTTATTCCACTGTGACCCTCACGTCTCTTCCAAAGGGCGTTAAAACCATCTTGTTAAACCACTCTGAACTCTACGTCTCTTCCAAGGGGCATTAAAACCGTCTTTTAAACCACTATGAACTCCACGTTTCTTCCAAGGGGCATTAAAACCGTCTTGTTAAACCACTCTGAACTCCAAGTCTATTCCAAGGAGCATTAAAACCATCTTGTTAAGCTTCTGTGACCTCCACGTTTCTTCCAAGGGGCACTAAAACCGTCTTGGTAAACCACTCTGAACGCCAAGTCTCTTCCAAGGGGCATTAAAACTGTATTGTTAAACCATTCTGAACTCCAAGTCTCTTCCAAGGGGCATTAAAACCATCTTGTTAAACCACTCTGAACCCTACGTCTCTTCCAAGGGGCATTAAAACCGTCTTGTTAAACCATTCTGAACTCCAAGTCTCTTCCAAGGGGAATTAAAACCGTTTTGTTACACTACTGTGATCTCCACGTCTATTCCAAGGGGCATTAAAACCATCTTGTTAAGCTACTGTGACCTCAACGTTTCTTCCAAGGGGCATTAAAACCGTCTTGGTAAACCACTCTGAACTCCAAGTCTCTTCCAAGGGGCATTAAAACTGTCTTGTTAAACCATTCTGAACACCAAGTCTCTTCCAAGGGGCATTAAAACCATCTTGTTAAACCATTCTGAATTCTACGTCTCTTCCAAGGGGCATTAAAACCATCTTGTTAAACCACTCTGAACTCCACGTCTCTTCGAAGGGGCATTAAAACTTTCTTGTTAAGCTACTGCGACCTCCACCACTCTTCCAAGGGGCTTTAAAACCATCTAGTTAAGCTACCGCGACCTCCACGTCTCTTCCAAGAGGCATTAAACAGTCTTGTTAAACCATTCTGAACTCCAAGTCTCTTCCAAGGGGCATTAAAACCGTCTTGTTAAACCACTCTGAACTCCATGTCTCTTCCAAGGGGCACAAAAACCGTCGTCTTAAGCTACTGTGACCTCCACCACTCTTCCAAGGGGCATTAAAACCATCTTGTTAAGCCACTGCGACCTCCACCACTTTTCCAAGGGGCATTAAAACCATCTTGTTAAGCTACTGCGACCTCCACCACTCTTTCAAGGGGCAATGATATTGACTTTTTATTCCACTGTGAACTCCACGTCTCTTCCAAGGGGCATTAAAACTGTCTTGTTAAATCATACTGAACTCCATGTCTCTTCCAAGGGGCATTAAAACCGTCTTGTTAAACCACTCTGTACTCCACGTCTATTCCAAGGGTCATTAAAACCGTCTTGTTAAACCACTCTGAACTCCTAGTCTCTTCTAAATGGAATTAAAACCGTCTTGTTAAGCTACTGTGACCTCCACGTCTATTCCAAGGGGCATTAAAACCATCTTGTTAAGCTACTGCGACCTCCACCACTTTTCCAAGGGGCATTAAAACCGTCTTGTTATGATACTGCGACCTCCACCACTCTTCCAAGGGGCATTGTTATTGTCTTTTTATTCCACTGTGACCTCCACATCTCTTCCAAGGGGCATTAAAACTGTCTTGTTAAACCACTGTGAACTCCACGTCTCTTCCAAGGGGCATTTTAACCGTCTTGTTAAATGATTCTGTACTCCACGTCTCTTCCAAGCGGCATTAAAACCGTCTTGATAAACCACTCTGTACTCCAAATCTCTTCCAAGGCGCATAAAAACCGTCTTCTTAAGATACTGTGACCTCCACCACTCTTTCAAGGGGCATTAAAACCGTCTTGTTAAACCACTCTGAACTCCTAGTCTCTTCCAAGGGGCATTAAAACCATCTTGTTAAGCTACTGTGACCTCCACGTCTCATCCAAGGGCCATTAAAACCGTCTTGTTAAACCACTCTTAACTCCTAGTCTCTTCTAAGTGGAATTAAAACCGCCTTGTTAAGCTACTGTGACCTCCACGTCTATTCCAAGGGGCATTAAAACCATCTTGTTAAGCTACTGTGACCTCCACCCTTCTTCCAAGGGGCATTAAAACCATCTTGTTAAGCTACTGTGACCTCCACCACTATTCCAAGGGGCATTAAAACCGTCTTGTTAAGCTACTGCGACCTCCACCACTCTTCCAAGGGGCATTGATATTGTCTTTTTATTCCAATGTGACCTCCACGTCTCTTCCACGGGGCATTAAAACCATCTTGTTAAACCACTCTGAACTCCTAGTCTCTTCCGAGGGGCATTAAAACCGTCTTGTTAAACAACTCTGAACTACAAGTCTCTTCCAAGGGGCATTAAAACCATATTGCTCAGCTACTGTGACCTCCAACACTCTTTCAAGGGGCACTAAAACTGTCTTTTTAAACCTCTCTGAACTCCAAGTTTCTTCCAAGGGGCATTGATATTGTCTTTTCATTCCACTGTGACCTCCACGTCTCTTCTGAGGGGTATTAAAACCATCTTGTTAAGCTACTGCGACCTGCACCACTCTTCCAAGTGGCATTAAAAACATCTTGTTAAGCAACTGCATCCTCCACCACTTTTCCAAGGGGCATTAAAACCGTCTTGTTAGGCTACTGCGACCTCCACCACTCTTCCAAGGGGCATTGATATTGTCTTTTTATTCCACTGTGACCTCCACGTCTCTTCCAATGGGCATTAAAACCGTCTTGTTAAACCACTCTGAACTCCACGTCTCTTCCAAAGGGCATTAAAACCGTCTTGTTAAACCACTCTGAACTCCTAGTCTCTTCTAAGGGGCATTAAAACCATCTTATTAAGCTACTGTGACCTCCACGTCTCTTCCAAGGGGCATTAAAACCATCTTATTAAACCACTCTGAACTCCAAGTCTGTTCCAAGGGGCATTAAAAGCGTCTTGTTAAGCTACTGTGACCTCCACCACTCTTTCAAGGGGCATTAAAACCGTCTTGTTAAGCCACTCTGAACTCCAAGTCTCTTCCAAGGGGCATTGATATTGTCTTTTTAGTCCACTGTGACCTCCACGTCTCTTCTAAGGGGCTTTAAAATTGTCTTGTTAAGCTACTGTGACCTCCACGTCTCTTCCGAGGGGCATTAAAACAATTTTGTTAAGCTGCTGTAACCTCCACCACTCTTCCAAGGGGCATTAAAACCGTCTTGTTAAGCCACAGCGACCTCCACCACTTTTCCAAGGGGCATTAAAACCTTCGTGTTAAGCTACTGCGACCTCCACCACTCTTCCAAGGGGCATTGATATTGTCTTTTTATTCCACTGTGACCTCCACATCTCTTCCAAGGGGCATTATATCCGTCTTGTTAAACCACTCTGAACTCCACGTGTCTTCCAAGGGGCAATAAAACCTTCTTGTTAAACCACTCTGAACTCCACTTCACTTCCAAGGGGCAATAAAACCGTCTTATTAAACCACTCTGAACTCCAAGTCTCTTCCAAGGGGCATTAAAACCGTCTCTTTAAGCTACTGTGACCTCCACCACTCTTCCAAGAGGCATTAAAACCGTCTTATTAAACCATTCTGAACTCCAAGTCTCTTCTAAGGCGCATTAAACCCGTCTTGTTAAGCTACTGTGTCTTCCACGTCTCTTCCAAGGGGCATTAAAAACGTCTTGCTAAACCACTCTGAACTCCAAGTCTCTTCCAATGGGCAGTAAAACCATCTTGTTAAGCTACTGTGAACTCCACCACTCTTCCAAGGGGCATTAAACCCATCTTGTTAAACCGCCCTGAACTCCAAGTCTCTTCCAAGGGGCACTGGTATTGTCTTTTTATTCCACTGTGACCCTCACGTCTCTTCTAAAGGGCGTTAAAACCATCTTGTTAAACCACTCTGAACTCTTCGTCTCTTCCAAGGGGCATTAAAACCGTCTTTTAAACCACTATGAACTCCACCACTCTTCCAAGGGGCATAAAAAATGTCTTCTTAAGATACTGTGACCTCCACCACTCTTTCAAGAGGCATTAAATCCGTGTTGTTCAGATACTGTGACCTCCACGTGTCTTCCAAGGGGCATTAAAATCGTCTTGTTAAAACACTCTGAACTCCAAGTCTCTACCAAGTGTCATTGAAACCATCTTGTTAACCTACTGTGACCTCCACCACACTTCCAAGGGGCATTAAAACCGTCTTATTAAACCAATCTGAACTCCAAGTCTCTACCAAGGGGCATTAAAACCATCTAGTTAAACCACTCTGAACTCCAAGTCTCTTTCAAGGGGCAGTAAAACCGGCTTGTTAAGCTACAGTGACCTCCACCACTCTTCCAAGGGGCATTAAACCCATCTTGTTAAACCACTCTGAATCTCTTCCAAGGGGCATTGATATTGTCTTTTTATTCCTCTGTGACCTCCACGTCTCTTCCAAGGGGCATTAAAACCGTCTTGTTAAACCACTCTGAACTCTACGTCTCTTCCAAGGGGCATTAAAACTGTCTTTTAAACCACTCTGAACTCCACGTCTCTTCCCAGGGGCATTAAAACCATCTAGTTACGCTACTGTGACCTCCACGTCTCTTCCAAGGGGCATTAAAACCGTCTTGTTAAACCTCTCTGAACTTCAAGTCTCTTCCAAGGAGCATTAAAACCATCTTGTTAAGCTACTGTGACCTCCACTGCTCTTCCAAGGGGCATTAAAACTGTCTTGTTAAACCACTCTGAACTCCAAGTCTGTTCCAAGGGGCATTGACATTGTCTTTTTATTCCACTGTTACCTTCACGTCTCTTCCAAGGGGCATTAAAACCGTCTTATTAAACGACTCTGAACTCCACGTCTCTTCCAAGGGGCATTAAAACCGTCTTGTGAAACAACTCTGAACTCCACGTCTCTTTCAAGGGGCATTAAAACCGTCTTGTTAAACCACTCTGTTCTCCACCACTCTTCCAAAGGGCATTAAAAGCGTTTGTTAAACCCCTCTGAACTCCAAGTCTGTTCCAAGGGGCATTAAAACCGTCTTGTTAAGCTACTGTGTCCTCCACGTCTCTTCCAAGGGGCATTAAAAGCGTATTGTTAAACCACTCTGAACTCCAAGTCTCATCCAAGGGGCAGAAAAACCGTCTTGTTAAGCTACTGTGACTTCCACGTCTCTTCCAAGGGGCATTACAACTGTCTTGTTAAACCACTCTGAACTCCAAGTCTCATCCAAGGGGCAGAAAAACCGTCTTGTTAAGCTACTGTGACCTCCACCACTCTTCCAAGGGGCATTAAAACCGTCTTATTAAAACACTCTGAACTCCAAGTCTCTTCCAAGGGGCACTGATATTGTCTTTTTATTCCACTGTGACCTCCACTTCTCTTCCAAGGGGCATTAAAACCGTCTTTTAAACCCCTCTGAACTCCACGTCTCTTCCAAGGGGCATTAAAACCGTCTCGTTACGCTACTGTGACCTCCCCGTCTCTTCAAAGGGGCATTAAAACCATCTTGATAAGCTACTGTGACCTCCACGTCTCTTCCAAGGGGCATTAAAACTATCTTGTTAAACCACTCTGAACTCCAAGTCTCTTCCAAGGGGCATTAAAACCGTTTTATTGAGCTACTGTGACCTCCACGTCTCTTCCAGGGGCATTAAAACCGTCTTGTTAAACCACTCTAAACTCCACGTCTCTTCGAAGGGGCATTAAAACTGTCTTGTTAAGCTACTGCGACCTCCACCACTCTTCCAAGGGGCTTTAAAACCATCTTGTTAAGCTACCGCGACCTCCACGTCTCTCCCAAGAGGCATTGAAACCGTCTTGTTAAACCACTCTGAACTCCACGTCCCTTCCAACGGGCATTAAAAATGTCTTGTTAAATTAGTCTGAACTCCACGTCTCTTCCAAGGGCATTAAAACCGTCTTGTTAAGCTACTGTGACCGACGCGTCACTTCCAAGGGGCATTAAAATCGTCTTTTTAAACCACTCTGAACTCCACGTCTCTTCCTAGGGGCATTAAAACCATCTTGTTAATCTACTGTGACCTCCATGTCTCTTCCAAGGGGCATTAAAACCGTCTTGTTAAACCACTCTGAACTCCAAGTCTCTTCCAAGTGGAATTAAAACCATCTTGTTAAGCTACTGTGACTTACACTTCTCTTCCAAGGGGCATAAAAACCGTCTTGTTAAGCTACTGTGACCTCCACCACTCTACCAAGGAGCATTAAAACCATCTTCTTAAGCTACTGCGACCTCCACCACTTTTCCAAGGGGCATTAAAACCATCCTGTTAAGCTACTGCGACCTCCACCACTCTTCCAAGGGGCATTGATATTGTCTGTTTATTCCATTGTGACCTTCACGTCTCTTCCAAGGGACATTAAAACCGTCTTGTTAAACCACTCTGAACTCTACGTCTTTTCCAAGGGGCATTAAAACCGTCTTGTGAAACCACTCTGAACTCCACCACTCTTCCAAAGGGCATTAAAAGTGTCTTGTTAAATCCCTCTGAACTCCAAGTCTCTTCCAAGGGGCATTAAAACAGTCTTGTTAAGCTATCGTGACTTCCACGTTTCTTCCAAGGGGCATTAAAACCGTCTTGTTAAGCTACTGTGACCTCCACGTCTCTTCCAAGGGGCATTAAAACCGTCTTGTTAAACCACTCTGAACTCCAAGTCTCTTCCAAGGGGCATTAAAACCGTCTTGTTAAGCTACTATCACCTCCACCACTCTTCCAAGTGGCATTAAAACCGTCTTATTAAACCACTCTGAACTCCAAGCCTCTTCCAAGGGGCATTAACACAGTCTTGTTAAGCTACTGTGACTTCCACGTCTCTTCCAAGGGGCATTGATATTGTCTTTTTATTCCACTGTGACCTCCACGTCTCTTCCAAGGGGCATTAAAACCGTCTTGTTAAACCAGTCTGAACTCTACGTCTCTTCCAAGGGGCATTAAAACCGTCTTGTTAAACCACTCTGAATTCCACATCTCTTCCAAGGGGCAATAAAACCGTCTTGTTACGCTACTGTGACCTCCACCTCTCTTCCAAGGGGCATTAAAACCGTCTTGTTAAACTACTCTGAACTCCAAGTCTCTTCCAAGGGGCATTAAAACCGTTTTGTTAAGCTACTGTGACCTCCACGTCTCTTCCAAGGGGCATTAAAACCGTCTTGTTAAACCACTCTAAACTCCACATCTCTTCCAGGGGGTATTAAAACTGTCTTGTTAAGCTACTGCGACCTCCACCACTCTTTCAAGGGGCTTTAAAACCATCTTGTTAAGCTACCGCGACCTCCACGTCTCTCCCAAGATGCATTAAAACCGCCTTGTTAAACCACTCTGAACTCCACATCTCTTCCAAGGGGCATTAAAAATGTCTTGTTAGATCACTCTGAACTCCACGTCTCTTCCAAGTGCATTAAAACCTTCGTGTTAAGCTACTGTGACCTCCACGTCTCTTCCAAGGGGCATTAAAACTGCTGTTGTTAAACCACTCTGAACTCCAGGTCTCTTCCAAGGGGCATTAAAACCGTCTTGTTAAACCACTCTGACCTCCACGTCTCTTCCAAGGGGCATTAAAACCGTCTTGTTAAGCTACTATCACCTCCACGTCTCTTCCAAGGGGCATTAAAACAGTCTTGTTAAACCACTCTGAACTCCAAGTCTCTTCCAAGGGGAATTAAAACCGTCTTGTTGAGCTACTGTGACCTCCACGTCTCTTCGAAGGGACATTAAAACCATCTTGTTAAGCTGCTGTGACCTGCAGCACTCTCCCATGGGGCATTAAAACCATCTTGTTAAGTTACTGCGACCTGCACCACTTTTCCAAGGGGCATTAAAACCATCTTGTTAAGTTACTGCGACCTCCACCACTTTTCCAAGGGGCATTAAAACCGTCTTGTTAAGCTACTGCGTCTTCCACCACTCTTCCAAGGGGCACTGATATTGTCTTTTTATTCCTCTGTGACCTTACCGTCTCCTCCAAGGGGCATTTAAACCGTCTTGTTAAACCACTCTGAACTCCATGTCTCTTCCAAGGGGCATTAAAACCGTCTTGTTAAACCACTCTGACCTCCACGTCTCTTCCAAGGGGCATTAAAACCGTCTTGTTATGCTACTATCACCTCCACGTCTCTTCCAAGGGGCATTAAAACAGTCTTGTTAAACCACTCTGAACTCCAAGTCTCTTCCAAGGGGCATTAAAACCATCTTGTTAAGCTACTGTGACCTCCACGTCTCTTCCAAGGGCATTAAAACCGTCTTGTTATACCACTCTGAACTCCAGAGCTCTTCCAAGGGGCATTGAAATCTTGTTTTTAATTAACTCTAACCTCCACGACTCTTCCAACGGGCATTGCATTTCGTCCTAATTTTAGTCAGCTTTTGCATTTCAATGCAATGGCGAACACTAAGGGATACCCACTCCCCAATAATGGGTAGAAGGTTTTTAGTACGCTGTAATCCACGTCTGTTTCAAGGGGCATTGCAGTTCCTCATAATTTTTGGAAAGACTTCCATTCACTGCCTAGGCCAACAGTGTACAGGAGACCCAGTTGCTATAAATGGAAAAAACGGTTTAGTTAAGGCCCTCTGACCTCCATGTCACTTCCAAGGGGCATTGGAGTGCCTCGAAATTTTTGGTAGGCATTGCACTCACTGTATGCTCTATAAATGTGTAGCTGAACCACTCCTTTTGGTACAGAAACATATCCTTCAAGACATGTGTGGTTGACTGTCCTGATATTGATATGAATGGTCCCTGTTCCTCCTGCTCTTTCTCCTTTGCCACCACCTCATCCATCATTCATCACCTGAAGCTTTGTTTTAACGGGAGTCATAGAACTGGGATAGTAGCAGGAAAACATCCAGCAATCCTCGGAGGAGGTAGGATATGCACCAAAACGCTGACCACCTCAGGCCTAGCCGCTACTACATACATGCGCTTGCATTCCAAGGAACAGAAAGCTAAGGAGATGGATGGCCTCATGATCATGAATAATTTACTCGTTGTGTAGGAGGCCGACCACTGCTGCTGTCTACCTTCTGAACTTTGTGTTGAAGCCTGAATGACCCAGGACCCACAATCCTCTTTGTCTGGAGGACGTGTTGCATCCCAGTGTCCAACTGTGTCCCGGCTTCCACAATATTAACCCAGTGTGAAGGCATCAGTCAGATGGACCATCCCTGGCCATATTCACTAGTCCACATGTTTGTGGTTAGGCTGTCCTTCAAATAGGGGCGGCTGGGGACCGTTTATGGACACCCGGCCTCCCCCCAGGTGGCTGGGAACCGTGTGCGGGCACCCAGCCGCGGGGCGGCTGGCGACCGAGTATGGAAACCAGGCCGCCGATGCAGCCATGACGTGGTGGCCAGATTCCACCTCCACATGCCTAAAAGGCCCAATTTCAAGTGCAAGCAAGCAAGAAGTATGGTATTGCAGCCTGGGGGTGGGTGGGTGGCAGGCTGCATACTTGCACTTGCATTGCAAGGAATGGGGAAGGTACAATTGAACACTGCCCTGGGACAAGAACTAGCAAGTCTGATGCGGCAAGAATCACTTGTGATGGGCACACTTTTAGGCAGTGACCTGGGTGTCAGAGATGCTTCCAGGGGTCTTCCCCATGCTGTTCCCATGTGTTTTCAGCACTGTATGCATGTGTCACACAGCACATGGGCAGATAAGGTTGTAAAATGTTAAAATGACATTTCCCGGTGAATGCATTTGTCACAGTTGAAAGCAATACAAAAGTGCAAAAATGCATAAAAAATGCTACTTGTGAACATAGCCCAAGGTGTGGAGGATTATTTTTGTTTTTGGTTATTTATTTTACCTTATACACAAGTCGTTAACCTGGAAAGGATGTTCCTTAACATATTTCACAGGAAAGCACTTTCAGTTTCGTTTTTTGAACGTTTTATTGTGAGCCCGTAAAAGTGGCTTAATACCTCTAAACACATTGTTGACAGCAGTGACCTGGGGGTCAGAAATGCTTCCTGGGGCGATCCCCATGCTGTCCCCATGTCAGTTGAGCACTGTCACTATTGTTTTGGGCACTTTTTAGGCTTTCTACAGACTGCCGGGGGTGCCGCCACAAAAATGCTCGGGTCTCACATAGACTAACATTGGGCTCGTTGCTCGGGTCGAGCACCCGAGTATCACGGTGAGCTCGGGCTGAGCTTCGAGCACCCGATCTTTTTAGTGCTCGCTCAACACTAGTTATCTTCAGTTCACTTGGGAAGCCATCTCTGTAAAGTGCAAGCCGTGCTAGATGCGAACAGTGGTGCAGGCCTCATAATTAAACAGTAAAAATGTTCTTTAGGGCTAGAGGAGGCCAAGTACCTGGGATTTATTTGCAGGGGCTTGATCAAACCTCAAATTAATAAAAAAAACAAGTACAGGCTTTTTTAGGGATCACCGGCTATTATCTGAATTTCGTACTGAATTTTGTCCTCAAAGGCAACACCATTGACGGACATGACAAGAGGAGGGAAATATGTAATGGTGTCTTGGTTTCCTGAAGCGGAACAAGCCTTTCAGTGCCTTAAGTCAGCACTAGAGATGAGCGTTGTTCTACTCGAACTGTTCGCCAATCTCAAATTCGAGCTGTTTTGGGCGGTGTTCGAGCCGGTCGGCGAACACGAACAATTTGAGAAAAATTCGGCTGTTCGAGGTTATGTTCGATAACTGTTCGTGCACCAAAATCATAACTGGATTTTTTCTCAGTAATGATGAAAATTAATGTTAATACGCAGTTTGAGTGTACAGCGGGGCGGGGGGAGGGGCAGGGGATGGATCTCTGCAGGAACAATGAAGATCTCCATTTTTTTTTCTCTTTCCCGCATTTGCAGTGGGGAGGTGCAATCTGTCAGCCTATCAGCAGCGCACACACGGAGCGAAGTGCTTTTTTTCACACAAGCAAGGGCATGTGTGATTGGCAGTGTATGTCACATGTCCTTGCCCTATAAGACCAAGCCATTTTCCCCGTCGCCACCATTTTCTCACTGCTGCAGCTGCGTGTTAGACGGCACCGCTGTTGCTGTGTGCGCTATACCTTGTTAATTTCAAGCCAATTTTCGCACAAATATACAGATAGCTTGGGAGTAGGGAATAGTTGTGATTGCAGTCCTTTTAAGGACTAGGTTACAGCATTTCCTACGACTTTTATCAGGCAGGTCTGTAGATAGATTGTGGGAGTAAAGACTAATTGTAATTGGAGTCCTTTTCAGGACTAGGTTACATCAGTTCCTATCAGTTTTTGCCAGGCAGGTCTGTGCCAGTGCTGTGCAAGTTTTTTTCACAGCATTTGGCTGAATCTAGCAAAGCTAATCCTTTTTGGCCTATTGCAGAGTGTGTTAGTCAGTGGAGTAGCCTATCTGTGTTGCAAGATATACCACCTGTGTATAGAATACCAATTTTTTTACTGCACCTAGTGAAGTAAAATCTTTTGGGCATAGCATCATTCTATTAGTCCTTCTATACTGACCTCCATCAGGTTGCAAACTGAATATAATTTTTTTCTGCATCTAGCTCTGAAAAAATATTTGGGCTTCTAGCAGTGTGTGGGACTTGGTCTATTAGTCCATCTATACTGACCTCCATCAGGTTGCAAATTAAAAATAATTTTTTTCTTCATTTAGCTCTGAAAAAATATTTGGGCTTCTAGCAGTGTGTGGGACTTGTTCTATTAGTCCTTCTATACTGACCTCCAGCAGGTTGCAAATTGAATATAATTTTTTTCTGCATCTAGCTCTGAAAAAATATTTGGGCTTCTAGCGGTGTGTGGGACTTGGTCTATTAGTCCATCTATACTGACCTCCATCAGGTTGCAAATTAAAAATAATTTTTTTCTGCATCTAGCTCTGAAAAAATATTTGGGCTTCTAGCGGTGTGTGGGACTTGGTCTATTAGTCCATCTATACTGACCTCCATCAGGTTGCAAATTAAAAATAATTTTTTTCTGCATCTAGCTCTGAAAAAATATTTGGGCTTCTAGCAGTGTGTGGGACTTGGTCTATTAGTCCATCTATACTGACCTCCATCAGGTTGCAAATTGAATAAAAAAAATTTCTGCATCTAGCTCTGAAAAAATATTTGGGCTTCTAGCGGTGTGTGGGACTTGGTCTATTAGTCCATCTATACTGACCTCCATCAGGTTGCAAATTAAAAATAATTTTTTTCTGCATCTAACCCAGCCAATAGTTTTGGCCTAATACCACAGTTTGGCCACTCAGCTCTGCTCGGTTACCATCCATTGTTTTTTTGTGCAAACAACTCCAGAGTTGTGAATTAGTTAACCACCAAAATGAGTGGAAAAAGGCCTGCTGCTGGTGGAAAGGGGAATAGGCGTGTTGGGAAGGGGAAAAAAGGTTGTGTCCGTGGGGTAGGTGCAGAAGAAAGACCATCTTCCAGCCAAACTAAAATGTCTACTTCTTTTAGCGGACAATGTGATAAGATCCCTTTCTTACGGCCACGCCAATCGCTACAAATTCCAGATGAGGCACAAAAACAGCAGGTGCTTCAACGGATATCAAGTGCTCCTTTAAGTGGGCTCTCCTCCACATCAACTTCAACATCACAAATACTCCAGTCCTCAAAGGTGTCACCCAAATCGCACTTGCTTCCTCACAGCTCCCAAATCTCCAGCTGCCCGTCTGAGTATGAGGTAGAACAGATGGTTGAGTCTGCAGAGCTGTTTACTCATACTATAGCCTGGGAATCAGAGGTCGACTCCAGCGCTTCTGTGAATCCAGACGAGGAAATGATCTGCACTGATGCCCAGAATCTTTATGAGTCGGATCCAGGACCAGACGCAGAAGGTTCTGACCATAATGTAGACCCTCATTCCCAAACTGTAACTCCTGTTGGTGGAGACAATGAGGAAGACGATGATAAGACTCAAATACCTGATTGGAGCGACAACTTTAGTTTTTTGTCAGGGCAGGAACAGGTTGGCTCTGAGGACGACGGGTGTGATAACGCACAGGGTGATGATGATGAGGTCGGAGATCCCACTTACTGTCAACCCACAGTCAGCCAAGAGATGAGGTCAGCAGAGGAGGTGGAGGAAGATGCTAGTGACGACGAGGTCAGGTTGCGCCTTCCTGGACAGAGACGTAGTACTGGAAGCACGTCAACAACTGCATCCTCAAACACAACTCTGCCTCTCACCACAAGTCGTGGTGGCTCTTCAGGTCGCATGGGTGCTAAGCCTTGCATAGCCTGGGCATTTTTTCAGATCGATAAAGATGACCCAACTCGTGTTATCTGTAACATTTGTCAGCAAAAGCTAAGTAGAGGCCAAAAAATACATAGTTTGAGTACTTCATGCATGAACCGGCACATGGACATGAAGCATAAGTTGCAGTGGGAAGCTCAGTGTGCTACAATGCGGTCTAGACGGCCGAGCCAACCACCGTCTGCCATATCTTGTGCATCCACGGCCTCTTCATCCTCTGTGACTGGGGGGACAGCAGTCACACCTGTTTTGGGGCGCAGACCTGCCACCTCTTTACCCGCAACAGCCAGCGTGATTGGCAGGTCATCATTTTCTTTGGAGGTGGTAACACCAGCTGGTCTTGAGCGCTGTCCGACATCGATAGCACCACCTTTGGATCAAGGCAACCTAACATGTCCGCCTGCATCTTCCTCACAGACCGGCAGTTTGCCGGGGACACCCTTATCAACCCCGTCTAAGCACAATAGCCAGCCCTCGGTCCCTCAGATGTGGACAAGTAAAAGACCATTTCCTCCTAGCCATGAGAAAGATAAGAGGTTGAATTTCACCATCTGCAAGCTCTTGGCTACAGAAATGCTGCCTTTCCGCCTGGTGGACACAGAGGATTTTCGAGACCTTATGTCCGTCGCAGTGCCCCAGTACCAGATGCCCAGTTGGCACTACTTCTCAAAGAAAGGTGTGCCTGCGCTCCACCAGCATGTCGCACACAACATCACCGCTTCTTTGAGAAACTCTGTGTGTGACAGGGTGCATTTCACCACAGACACTTGGACGAGTAGGCATGGACAGGGGCGTTACATGTCGCTGACTGGGCACTGGGTAACTATGGTGACAGCAGGACAAGGGGCTGCTGTCCAAGTCTTGCCGTCCCCACGAGTTGTGCGTCAATCCTCTTTATGTCAAAGTTCCTCCACTGCTTCTGCCTCCTCAACCTCCTCTCGGTCTTCCAAATGCACCCAAAGCCTGTCTGGTCATGCCACAAGCTTTCTAACTGCGCAGAAGGGATCCTGCACACCTCCTTACTATGCTGGCAGTAGGGCTCAACGTCATCAGGCGGTTTTTACATTGAAATGTCTGGGAAATGTGAGTCACACAGCTGAGGAGTTGTGGTCAGCTCTGGAGAACCAATTTCATGAATGGTTGTCTCCACTGGACCTGAAACCAGGGAAGGCCGTGTGCGACAATGCTGCAAACCTGGGTGCGGCCCTTCGCCGGGGCAATGTCACACACGTGCCTTGTATGGCTCACGTGTTGAACCTGGTTGTCCAGCAATTTTTAGCCCACTATCCCAGACTAGATGGCCTTCTGCAGAGGGCACGGTCGCTGTGTGCTCACTTCCGCCGTTCGCATCCCGCAGCTCAGCGACTTACATCTCTACAGAAGTCGTTGGGCCTGCCACTTCACCGGCTAAAATGCGATGTGCCTACCCGGTGGAATTCAACTCTGCACATGTTGCAGCGACTGTGGCAGCACCGACAAGCCCTGGTGCAATACGTTCTGACGTATAGCCTGGGCCAACGAGATTCAGAGGTGGGGCAAATCACGCTGGAGGAGTGGTCTCAGATCAGGGACCTATGCACCCTTCTGCACAGTTTTGAAATGGCGACGAAGATGTTTAGTGCTGACGATGCCATTATCAGCATGACTATTCCGGTGATTTACATGCTGGAGCACATGTTAAACAGAATTCGGAGTCAGGTGGTGGCACAAGAGGAGGTGGAGGAAGTAGAGGAGGAGGAGTTGTATGCGGAAGGGCTAACATCTGCAAGGTCCAGACGGTCGGCAGCACCAGGGCGGCAGGCATGTGAGGGTGGGGGAGATGATTTTACCAGGGCGCATGGTAGCAGCCAAACTAGTGAGGAAGGTGCAGGAGCCCAGGAAGAAGTGGAGGACGAACTGATGGAAGACTCATCAGATGAGGGAGACCTTGATCACATTTCTATTGTGCGAGGTTGGGGGGAGAGGACAGAGGAAGGAAGCATGATTGTTACCTCGCCACCAACACAACAGGGACTTGGTGCTCCTGGATGCGCAACACACATGAGTGCCTTCTTGCTGCACTACCTGCAACATGACCCTCGAATTGTGAGAATTAGAAATAATCCTGACTACTGGGTTGCCACACTGTTAGATCCCCGGTACAAAAGTAAATTTGCAGAAATTATTCCTGCCATAGAAAGGGATGCACGCATGCAGGAGTATCAGCAGAGACTGTTGCAGAATCTTACATGTGCTTTTCCACAAAATACCAGTGGTGCACGTAGTGAATCTCACAGTTCCAACTTGCCAACCGTGGGACCGTCAAGTGTTCAGCACTCAAACCGTAACAGAACCACAGTATCTGCTGGTAACATCAATTTTGCGGAATCATTTCACCACTTTTTTAGCCCATCCTTTGCAAGGCCACAGGAGACAAGAAGTCTGACACATAGTCAACGCCTAGAGACGATAGTACAGGAGTATCTCCAAGTAAACATTGAAGCCACGACTGTGTCACTGGACCCTTGCTCTTTTTGGGCTTCCAATCTGGATAAATGGCCGGAGCTAGCCACTTACGCCTTGGAGATCTTGTCATGCCCCGCAGCCAGCGTTCTGTCTGAACGTGTGTTCAGCGCTGCTGGTGGTGTGCTGACAGATAAGCGCACGCGGCTCTCCACTGATAATGTAGACAGACTCACGTTCATAAAGATGAACAAATCATGGATCCGAAACGACTTTTCTACCCCTGTGTCATCCTGGGGAGAGTAAAAGCTTGATGATTGGTTAAAATCACCCTACCAACCGTTTTAAGCTTTCAAATTACTAATCATGTTTATCTGTATCTTGACTGGAAAATAATTTGGGCTTTGTAGCAGTGTGCAGCACTGATCCTATTAGGCCATCTATAATAAGCTTCACCAGATTTAAAATTAAAAATAATTTTTAGCTGCATCTAGCCCGGAAAATAATTTTGGGGCTCCGAGATGCGCAAGACACATAAGTGCCTTCTTGCTGCACTACCTGCAGCATGACCCTCATATTGTCAGAATTCGAAGTAATCATGACTACTGGGTTGCCACACTCTTAGATCCCCCAAACTTTTCGATCAACCTTTTCATTTTAATAAAGACCAAAAAAATGGTCATTTTTGAAATTATAAGCATTAGCAGGTTGTTAGAAACTGAAATCAAACAGTTTTCAACTCAAAACTTTATTCTAGGTGATGTTACATTTTCACATAGGACCCCTTGTTCGAAAGGAGCTTCTGAACTCTCTCGTCCATTGAATTTGTCAGGTTTTGGATGGTTTCTGCTTCAATTGTTTTGCATGAGGACAGAATACCCTCCCAGAGCTGTTGCTTAGATGTGAACTGCCTCCCGCCATCATAGACACTCCTTTTAATGATGCTCCAAAGGATCTGAATGGGGTAGAGGTCAGGGGAGCATGGGGGTCACACCATAAGTTTGTCCCCTTTTATGCCCATATCAGCCAGAGATGCAGATGTTTTATGTGCAGCATGAGATGGTGCATTATCATGCAGAAAAATGATCTTGCTGTGAAATACACGGTTCTTCTTCTTGAACCATGGCAGGAAGTGCTGTTTGAGAAAATCCACATACATTATGGAGTTCATCTTTAGCGCCTTCAGGGATCCTAAAGGGGCCGACAATCTCTCTCCCCATGATTCCAGCCCAAAACATTACTCCACCTCCTCCTTGTTGGCGCTGTAGCCGTGTTTGCGTGGGGTGTCCATCAACCAGCCATCCTCCACTCCATTCATCTGGACCATCGAGCGCTGCACGGCACTCATCCGTGAACAAAACAGTTTTGAAATCAGTCTTCATGTAATGTTTGGCCCACTGGAGCCGTTTCTGCTTGTGTGAAGTGGATAGAGGAGGTCGACAGGATGGCGTATGCACAGCTGCAAACCTCTGAAGGACCCTGCATCTTGTTGTTCGGGGGACGTTGGAGGCACAAGCAGCTTCAAAAACTTGTCTGCTGCTATGACAAGGCTTTTTTGCCGCTGCTCTTTCAACCTGACGTAATTGCCTGTAGGAAAGAGTCCTCAATTTGCCCTTATCAGCACGCACACGTGTGTACTGTGAATCAGCTACATACTTCTTGATTGCCAAGACACTTCATCCTGATCATCGCACAATGTTGATTGTAGTCATGCCTTGACCTAAACACTCCACAATTTGTTGCTTCTCAGCAGCCGACACATCCTTTTTCTTTCCCATTTTGGCAGAAAATGTAGGCTGCTTAATAATGTGAGAGAGCCTTCTTAAGTAGTCTTGCCTTTCATTGGACACACCTGCCAAACTAATTAGCACAGGTGTCTGCAATTGCTTACAGTGATATAAAGAGCCCTGACACACATCACCATCAATGAGTTTAACTGACAAACAAACAAATTCTTCCCTTATCACTCCTAAACACTTTTTGCATAATAATTTGGAACGCGGTGTACATGTGCTTTTCCACAAAACACCAGTGGTTCACGTAGTGAATCTTACAGTTCTAACTTGCCAACCGTGGTCTGTATGGAATTGTTCAATAAAGGGCCCAAACTTAAGATAACATAGATGGGAGAGGTCTCTATGAATAGGAATTCCTAAGTATTTGATACCCTGTGAGGGCCAGGCAAAGGGAAAGTTGGACTGGATGGAATCCTATATGGATTTAGGGAGGGAGACATCGAGGGCCTCAGACTTCGCTGCATTGATTTTAAAATTTTACCATGTAACAAAGTGATCTATTTCAGCCATAACAGCAGGGATGGATATATGTGATTGAGTGATATATACTAGGACATCATCAGCAAATAGAGAGCACTTGTACTCGGTGCCTCCCACCTCAATCCACCTAATATTGGGGTTATGGCGAATTGATGAGAGCAGGTGCTCCGTCACTAGGATGTATAAGAGAGGGGACAGAGGACATCCCTGCCTTGTCCCATTAGTGATTGTGAAAGGTGATGAAAATGTTCTGACGCACCCCCTGGGCCTTGGGACACCCGGAGCCGGACCCTTTTTGGTGGATGCTGGTGGTTGTAGTCTTCGTGGCGGCGATCCGGTTCCGTGGCTCAGGGCGGTCAAACCAGTGGCGGAACTATTTATGTGGTTTTGATGTTTAAATGTCCGACTACGCCACCCGTGGATTGCGGTCAGAGTGAACCGCCGCTACAGGGCAGACCGCTAAGGCTGGTGTTGTGGGTGCAGCAGAGCGTAGCATAACTCCCCACGGGAGGAGTATAGCCTCAGGGCAGTGTATGCGGAGGATGGGGGTGATGGTGCAGGGCAGCAGCAGTAACGACACGGAGTCAGTGATGCAGTTCAGGGCCTTTACTCACAGTTCTTATTATCCAGACCACGTCTGCAGGTAACGGCTGCCCACGTCGTACTGTGCTCACCAGGTGAGGGGCTCAGACAACTCCCAGATAACTTTGGAGCGCTTCACAGGACCCCCTTTGTGTGTCCTTTGTCTGGCCTTTCTTACCAACACTTCTGTCCGGCTGCCTCGGGCCTCCTCTTGGTAAACTTGGCGCCAGTTTCCCTGACCCTATGTGGTGCCTTCCTAGCGGGTGGAGCAAGGGGCTGCGCCACATAAAATGTCAGAGCCTCCGGTTTCTAGCTGAGGGTCGTTTCCTGCCTCCACTAGTTCGGGGACCGGTCTCCCCCTTTGGCCTGACCCCTCCACGCAGGTGGATTCGGGCGTGCGGTGGCGACTCGCCCGTCCGCACCCCTGGGATCCCTTCATTCCTCGTTCCTGGAGCCTTCTCCGCTCCTCTTCCTTCCTTCTCCCTCTTGCAGGCCTGGGCCTCTGTTACTAGGCCCGCCTGCGGAGCAGAGCTCATGCAGAGCCCCTGCTCCCTGCCACTTCTGCTCAGACTTCTCTGCACTGAACTAAGATGGTGCCCACCTTTTATACTCCCTTCTCAATGCACCCAAGAACTGCTTCCTCCCTGCTCCTGCACTGCAGGGTTCCCCTTCCTCAGTGTTCCCTCCCCCCACTCCAGCCAGGGACAGGGACTGTCGTGCCCATCTCAGGGGCATATTGGTCGCCCTGCCCCACGGCAATGTGGTGTAATGCATGCAGGTGTCGGGTCCTGATCCACACTCCATCCTTATCTGAGAGTGAGATATCACACCTCTGGGTGAGGTGCAATACGTCTGTAGCAACCGAGCCCTCGGTGCTACAGTTCCATTTATCTTCAGCCTAGGTGACGTATTGTGATACAGGGCCGTGATTTTGGCTATAAAAGGGTCCCCTAGACCCCTACCCCAAGCTTTTTAAGAGAATCATATATGGCGTGCCAGGAGACTCTATGGAATGCTTTCTCAGCATCCAACGAGAGTATCTACTTACAAATTTTTAACTGCATCTAGCCCAGGAAATACTTTGTGCCTAGTAGCAGTGTCTGCTAGTCAGCGGATTATCCCGGCTGTTAAGCAAGCTACACCACCTGTAGTTTGGACACTTAATTTTTTCAAAGGAAATGCTTCGGGACCACGGGATACTTAGTGAAGAGCATCAGGAGGCACCCCAAGGCATAGGGGCTGGGACTGGCACTAGGATGCCTTGCGGTGGACAGCCGAGCTCGATCCTTATAAAAGCTTTTTAACTGCAGCAGCTTTAGTGGACGCTACTGGAGCTGGAATTACGCGGCTGCTGGCATGAGACTTGCCCTCCAATAGATCCTTGTAAATGGATTTAAAGTGTATTCATTCAAATTAGAGGGACAATTTAAATTAAAAAGCTTAGAGCTGCCTCCACCACAGGGGGGCTCTCTCGACCCACCAGCGGACAGGCACCAGTATTGGGAGAGGGGGGCTGGCCATCAGGGTTCACCGCGGCTCTGGCACAAACCCGGCGACACGGAGGTGGCACGGGCAGGAGCGGACTGGCCGTCTCGGCTTCTCACTTTTTGGATTTTAGACGGGCATGACATGCCTATATCTGTGTCTCCCCCTCCTTTTACTCCTCCACCTCTTTTCTTTTCGCATGACTATATGTACTTGTCACTTTTCCATGTGTTAGTTGTGTCTTCTGAGCAGTTTGTCAGCTTTTGGACACTTTGAAGGTGTTTTCTATGTGTTTCTATGTGTTTTTGTTTGCCTGCCATTGGTTTTAACGGTGTTCGAAGGTGTTCGACGAACAGTTCGACGAACAGTTCGGCGAACACACGGGTGTTCGACGAACCGAACCGAACTCGAACACTACGGGGGTGGCTCAACACTAGTCAGCACTGTGTGAACAACCTGTGTTAATTACACCAGATTTTAAAAAACAGTTTTTGATTCGGACACAGGGATGGAAGCCATTTTGTCTCAAACAGTAAATGGAGAAGAACACACACGACTATATTTGAGCAGGAAGGTGACTCCGGCAGAAAAAAAACTATGTCATCGTTGAGTGAGAATGCTTAGCTGTAAAGTGGGCAGTAGAATCTTTGAAGTATTACCTCTTGGGAAGGAGATTACTCTGTCTAATTCCTTAAATGCTGGGATCCATATCGATCGCAACATTTGGGATGCTGGGAGAGGGAGGGGCTCTTGATTGGCCCTCTCAATTGGCAACCCCTGTGACATCATCAAGAGGGCCCGATCACTGCCATGGTGACCTGAGGTCGTCATGACGAAATCCGGATCACCAGGCTATGGAAAGCCTGTTATACCATGCTCAGAGCATGGTCTAAGAGACTTGTGTCAGTGCAGCACTGACAGGTATAAAGCATTGCAATGCCGGTGCATTGAAATGCTTTATATCAACTGTCAGGGATTCCAACACAGGGACGACACCGGGGAGATTACGCGATATCTCACCGTGCTGTCGCACTGTCAGTATTTCTTCCGGAGTCGCGAGCACGCGATCCAGACTACTCGCTGCGTAGATATCGGTAAGCAACCAGTGAGCATATGGCGTCACATCTCTGGGTTCGAAAGCCTGGAATCCGTGTTTAACGCCCTCTGTATGGTCACTGTCAGCTTCACGATAGCCCAATAACTATTATTCTCTGCCACCAGCAGCCGAGTTTGAAATATAATACAGACCTGGCCGGACGCCTGCGTTTTGGTAGCGGGTATGGCTTCGGGGAGGGAACGATTACAGAACAAAAGAAACAGGACTATTAAATTTTATATTTAATCCAAAAGGGAGGCAGCGTTCAAGAAAAATATATACAAGTATGTTGCAAAGAAGACATTAAAATACTTAGGCAGTTACATAAGATAACTTACACTATATGATTGCTGATACAATTCAATATTGGTGGAGGAGGGGCTCCCCAGTTGGATTATGCTGTTATCGAATAGGACCCGTTGCTTATAATTCGTATTCCCCCCTAGTAATGAGTGCTTCTGTAATGTCCATGGGTTCTCTTATACCTAAGGAGAGATCTGTCCACACGCCCCCTGTGGTGACATCATGTGGGCTGGTCTCCAGCCTGTACATTTTTATTAAAAATGTTAACTTGTGCGATAACTCATCGCTCGTTGATCCCAGAAGCGTGCAAACGACGCCTTTTTTTCCCTTATGATTTTATCTTCAGTTAGAGACCACACATCGCATAGCTGCAGTCTGCTATTCTGGTGTTTTTGCACTACAGCTCTATGTAGCGTTTTTCAGGGGTAAAAAAAATATCCCTATCATTCCGTTGCTGATTTTACCTCTAAAAATATGGGTCCGGTTATTGCCGGACGTATGGAACTCACAATATTTCATATTTCATATCAGAGTCGACCTGGCTATGGCTGGTGGCCGGGACTTGTTTGTGAGTGCCTTTGAGCTTAAAAAAACATTTCCTCTTTCCTCCAAACTCTGGCCTGGGAGAAGGTGTCAATCTATCTCAGGTCTGTGTTAAGAGGAAATACATTTGCATTTTAGTTAGCTTGTACCAGTTCTTGGCTGGCATTTGTTTGTGTAAGGCCTCCCTCATGACTGTGTTAATTGGGGCTTTTGTGCTGAGCAAAAGGGGAATAAGGGAGGAATGGTCAATATTCTGTTAATATTTTCCTAACATTAATATTTCCCTGACATCTCCCCTTCTTTAAGGTGGCGTAAGGGGTGATTTTGATCGCCCCTTAAGCCCACCTCCTCGATATCTCCTTGACGGGACAGCCCATCAGTGTTGCCATGTTCACTACCATTCTTGTGCTGAATGGTAAAATCGCACTGCTGTAGAGCAAGGCTCCACCGCAGTAGCTTACCATTGTCACCGGACACCCGGTGCAGCCAGCTGAGGGGTTGTGGTCAGTCAATATGATGAAGTTGTGCCTGTATATATAGGGCTGCAGCTTCCGCAGGGCCCACACTATAGTGAGGCACTTATTCTCCACAGTGGCATATGCCACTTCCCGGGGTAAGAGTTTGCGGCTGAGGAGCATCACCGGATGCTCTTTCCCTTGCCCGTTTACCTGAATGAGTACAGCACCAAGGCCAAACACACTGGCGTCCGTTTGGACTACAAACCGCCGGGTGAAGTCCAGGGCCTGCAGAACTGGGGAACTGGCCAGAGCAGCCTTCAGCGCTGTGAAGGACCACTCAAAGTCAGCTGTCCAGTCGACTGTCTGTGGTAACTTCTTTTTCGTGAGGTCTTAGTACCCTGCCGTACCCAAGAAGGACATCACCTGCTTCTTGGTTTTGGGGGGGCCAGGAGATGATGGCATCAACATTCCCGGGCTTGGGCTTCAGAGTTCCGCCACCCACTCTGTGTCCGAGGTACTGCACCTCTATCATGCCTACCTGACACTTTGCAGGCTTGATAGTCAACCCAGTGCCCTGGACCCGCCTGAGCACCTGCTCCAGGTGTGCCAGGTGTTCCTCCCAGGTGGGACTGAAGACGGCAATGTCATCCAGGTATGCAACCGCGAACCTCTCCAGTCCCTCGAGCAGCTGGTTGACTAATCGCTGGAAAGTGGCAGGTGCATTCCTCATGCCAAAGGGCATGACGAGGGATTCATACAGCCCGAATGGTGTAATGAAGGCGGACCTCTCCTGGGCCTCCTGAGACAGAGGAATCTGTCACTATCCTCAACTCAAGTCCATAATTGTCAAGTACCGGGCCCCGGCTAAGCGATCCGGCAGCTCATCGATGCATGGCATTGGGTACGCATCGGGAGCTGTGATGGCATTTAGCCTCCTGTAGTCCACACAGAACCGGGTGGTCCGGTCCTTTTTCGGGACCAGGAGTAGAGTCGAGGCCCACGCACTTTTTGACAGTTGGGTCACACCTAGGCACAACATCTCATCTATCTCCGCCTTCATGTCTTTCTGCACCTCTAGAGAGACATGGTAAGCTGATTGACGGACTGGGGGGTGACTCCCTTTGTCCACCTGGTGGACAACTAGCTGCATCCTCCCTGGTACATCTGTGAAGAGGGTCAAGTAAGGACGGAACACCTCTCGCAGCTGGGACTTTTGGTCCATGGTAGCAGCGGGTTGAATTCCGCATCCTCAATAGACCCTCTGTCCCGGACAGTGGCCAGTAAGTCCACTAAGACTTCTGTCTCGCCTTCTTCGGGGATGCTACATACAGGAAGGGCACAGGCCTCCCGGTCATGATGAGCTTTCATCATGTTGACGTGGAAGACCTTCTGCCTCTTCCTGGCATGGTCAATGGTGACTACGCAGTTCACATCATTGAGGCGCTGGCATATGGGGTATGGGCCTTCCCAGGTCGCCTGAAGCTTGTTCTGGGTCATGGGGACTAGGACCCAAACCTTCTGACCCACTTTGTACACCCGCTCCCGGGCGTGCCGGTCGTACCACAGCTTCTAGCTGGCCTGGGCCTGCACCATATTCTCATGCACCAGCTGTGTCATTGCCTGCATTTTGTCATGGAGCCCCATGACATACTCTATGATGGACACTTCGTGGGGTGTTCAGTTCCCCTTCCCATGATTCTCTTACCAGACCAAGGGGCCCCCAGACTCGTCTGCCATACAGGAGATCGAAGGTGGAGAACCCCGTTGAGGCCTGTGGTACCTCTCTGTAAGCAAAGAGCAAGTGTGGGAGATACCGCTCCCAGTTGTGCCCGTGGGAGTCGACCAACATCTTAAGCATCTGCTTAAGGGTACCATTGAATCATTCACACAAACCATTGGTCTGTGGGTGATACGAACTTGATACTGTTAGAATCCATGTTGTTTTACTTTTCGCCCATCTTTATGTGGTTTGCTGGCTTCTAGTCTTTTCCTCTGGTGCTGGGTGCCTTGGTCAGATGACCAGTCCAGCAAAGGAAACAAAACTGGTGGAACAAGAAGTCAACAAGGTAACTTAGCCAGAGCACAAGCGAAACAACACTGATGTCCAGCGAGGAATGAGAGACAGGTGCTGAGTAATAAAGAGTGAGCAATTTCCCCCTTTAGGTGTAAATATGAGTTTACAATTTCTCTCGTTGAATGTGAAAGGGTTAAATTCACCTGCCAAACGCTCTATGTTGTGTAGGGAGGTGAGGAAATCGAAGGCAAACATTGTGTGTCTTCAAGAGAAGCATTTACTGACAGCTGATAATCATAGATTGCATCAGCCACAATTCCCCCATATATTCTTTGCAAATGCCCAGACTAAGACAGCAGGAATCTGTATTATGATAAAAAATTCAGTGGCCTTCCAGAACATTCAGATGTGTGCAGACTCCATGGGTAGATACTCGGTGTTGGTGTGCACATTGAACAGGACCCCTCATACGATTTCAATACTATACACCCCAAATTCTGCCCAGCTCCCATTTGTGTGAAAAGTCCTCTCTACTATTTCAACACTTAAACAAGGGGAGGTTATTGTATGTGGGGATTTCAACATGCCAATGGATGGTACCTTAGACTGCTCATCTAGATCGGGTCACCCTCAGAGAGATTTGGGCAAGTTGATCCATGAATTTGGTCTGCACGACTTTTGGAGATACTCTCACGCCAGTGAAAGGGACTATACCTTTCATTCACTCCGACACGGGTCCTACAGTAAGATTGACTTATTCCTAGTAGACAATAGAGCTCTAAATAGATGTATATCTGCGGAGGTTGGAACGATTACATGGTCTGACCACGCACCGATCTACCTACGTGTACATCTTGCGCACCAATTCAACCCAACACCACACTGGCGACTAAACACCTCTCTATTATTGAATGACTCTATAATGACAAAAGCAACAGCAGAATTGACATCTTATTTTGAATTAAACGACAATGGCACAGTTTCCGACGAGACTTTATGGACAGCGCACAAAGCGGTGATACGGGGAGTCTTCTTACAACAAGCGTCACAATTGAAAAGAAAGAGGGAGCAACACAGGACTGACCTCCTGACTGAGTTGAAAAAGCTAGAAATATTAAATAAAACCTCCCCCTCCCCAGCTACCACTGAGGCCATATATCAGCTCAGATTTAAACTGCGCTCTGATCTGCTGGCAGTATATAAATATGAATATAACCTCCGCAAGTTCCAACTTAGTCACTACGCCATGGGAGATAGGCCGGGAGCCATTTTGGCCAGGCGGGTCAAGAAAAGGGCTGCTAAATCCAGAATAGATCATCTACGGGACTCGAAAGGGTTGATAGTCAGAAGTCCGAAGGACATAGCTGCAGTCTTTGCTGCATACTATAAATCTTTATATAACTTAAAAGATGATGTTGATACCCCACAGCCACAACAGTCAGATATTGATCAATATTTGAGTGATTTGAAGCTCCCGAAGGTTTCCCGGGAACAGTTACAATTATTGAATGCCGCCTTCACAGAAGTAGAACTGAAAGAAGTTATAGACTCATCCAAATGTCATAAGACCCCTGGCCCAGACGGCATAGCTAACGAGTACTATCGTGGTTTCCAAAAAATTCTTACCCCATATCTTATCAGGTTATACAATTCCTGGAGAGACTCGGGAAAGGAAGCAGTACCTAATTTGGAGACTACGATCGTCACATTGCCTAAGCCTGGAAAGACCCCTGATTCTCCAGGTAATTTTAGACCAATAGCACTTTTGAATAGTGATGTAAAGGTCTTTACCAAGCTCTTGGCTGTTAGACTAAATCGTTTCATTCCTTCCCTGATATCCTCGGACCAAGTTGGATTTGTAGCTGGTAGGGAAGCTAAAGATGGTACGAGGAGAATGTTGGATCTGATTAAAGTGGTGAGTTGAGCGGCCTCCCCAGTGCAGTCCTGTCGCTAGATGCTGAGAAAGCGTTTCATAGGGTGCACTGGGGATACCTTAAAAGTGTTTTGCTTAAATTTGGACTAAAAGGACCTATTCTGTCTGCGATTAACGCATTGTACTCCACTCCTTCCGCTAAGGTTTTGACGTCTGGTTTCCTCTCTGAATCCTTCCCTATAACAAACGGGACACGGCAGGGCTGCTCCTTATCTCCAGTCATATCTGCTTTATGTATGGAGCTCTTGGCTGAAAAGATTAGAAATAACTCAGAGATTTTGGGCATCTCGGTGGGGGGTCCTCCCACAACATCGGTCTATATGCAGACAATGTGGTTATCCCGCGCACTGATAGGACAGGTCCTTCTCTGCCATTATGTCAGATCTCAAAACATTTACAAACATCTCGTATTATAAACTGAATGCAGCTAAGACAGTTGTCCTGCCGATTCTTGTTCAGTTGTGACTTAGGCAAAGACTGGAAGGGGCATACCCTTTTCAGTGGGAGCAGGAAGGAATGACATATTTGGGTATCACCTTAACCCTTTCAAAACAATTGGTGGAAGTAAATTTTACTAGAGTGATAAATACGGTGCGGGAGGAGCTGGCGGTATTACAAAACGTTGCATCGTGGATAGCCAGGATAAATATTTTTAAAATGAAGGTCCTTCCATAAATTTTATACTATTTTAGGTGTATCCCAATTAAAATCCCTTCTAAAATCATAAATACCCTTCAAAGACTGGCTAATAATTACGTTTGGGACAATAGGAGAATGAGGGTGTCTAGTAGACTTCTGTATTATCCATATAATATGGGAGGGATGGGCATGCCCAATCTCATAGCCTACTATAGTGCGGCGGTCTTGACGGGACTCAGGGACTGGTGGAACATGGACAGCGGCCACAGATGGTTGCAAATAGAGTCCTTACTTGCCCGAAACCATTCTACCAGATTGATATTGGAGACAGAAGTAGTTAAGCGAAGCACTATGGTCGCCGAGTTACCATCATCGGTGGCTATTATGCACTGTTGGAGGAATTTGGCATCCAAACTGTTGTTACTCCCCAGGACTGAGATCTCTTTACGAGCTCTAGAATATCATATTCCATATATTAACCTTCAACGTTGGGTGACAGCTGGAGTTCAATCGCTAGCAGACCTGTTTGAGGATAATGTAATAATTCCTTTTGATAAACTAGTTATGAGATTCCTGGACCTACGGCCCTTGTTTTACCAGTATTTGCTAATAAGGCATTTACTCCACTCTACACAGACATCCCCCTTTTTTATTCTACCTAAGGATAAAAGAGCTATGGGTTACTTTCTCCACTCTAAGACCGGTTCTAAGGTGGTTTCTATACTTTATAGGGCTCTAAACGACCCTGATCTGGACGATAAATTGACGTATATGACTCTTTGGGAACGGGATCTAAGAATTTCAACGGACTCTCAGGACTGGCGGGATGGTTTGGATGAGGTCCAGCAAGTTACGTCGTGTTTAAACCACCTAGAGCAGCTTAAAAAGACGCACATGAGATGGTACTACTACCCAGCACAGATGGTACACTTCGGGTCTGAATCATCATCTTTATGTTGGAGAGGATGCAATGGGGAAGGCTCGTTGGGCCACATGTGGTGGTTTTGTCCAAAACTTCAATCACTATGGGGGGCACTGGATAGTTTGATATGGGATGTACTGGGGACTCTCCTAGAGATAACACCTAGTATGGGAATACTTCATATAGGATTAATGGATGTCCCCTGGGAAATTAGAGGAATTTTGTCACATATTCTGATCGCAGTTAGATCAGCTATCGCGGCTAAATGGAAAGGAGTGGGCATACCTACGGTGGGGGAGATAGTGACCAGACTGAACACGAACTGTCAATATGAAAGGGCTCTGGCACACACACTCAAGGCAAAGAAGAAAACTGATAAAATATGGGAACCTTGGTTAAACAGCCCATTGTCTATACATGGGGAACGTTGAGGAAGCGGGATATTTTGTGTGCCGTTCTGAGTTTGGGTGACGCGCGGGACGATTCTGGGCCCCTCTCCCTACCTTGCACCTCCGATCTTGCAATAGTGTAAATATGAGCCATGCGACATTCACAGCACTTACGAATATAAATTATTTCTCACAACCATGTAATATATGGGGAAATTAATGTAATTAATCCATTCTTTTTTCTTTTTCTTTTGTTTTCTTTTATGTATATGTATTTTCCTTTTATTAATTTTTTTTTACTGTTCATTTTGCACAACTTGTAAGCCCAGAGGTTGGGGCACAGTTTTGGGCATCTGTTGGCCCTATAGCTTGTATGTTCTGATTTTTGTGCAAAATTCAATAAACACATTGTTTAAAAAAAATAAATAAAGAGTGAGGAGATCATGTGACCAAGACACCAAGCACCAGAGGAAAAGACTAGAAGCCAGCAAACCACAAAAAGATGGCTGAAAAGTAAAACAACATAGATTCTAACAGATAGCAGGTGCTGCACCTGCATTTTCTTACAGAGAGCTTCCATTAACCGAGACATGAACTGTGTCCCCTGGTCCGTAAGCATCTCTCTGGGAAATCTTACCCGTGAAAAAATGGCCAGCAGGGTATCCGCCACCTTATCGGTTCGAATGGAGGACAGAGCTACTGTCTCCGGGTACCGGGCAGCATAGTCTACCACAGCAAGGATGAACTGTTTTCCAGAGCTGCTCAGGATGGCAAGCGGGCCAATGATGTCCACAGCAATCCTCTGGAATGGCTCCTCTATCACTGGCAAAGGGATCAGGGGAGTCTTGGGGGCACGCCCCGAATTCCCAACTCTTTGGCATGTGAAACAGGAGCGGCAGTAGTTGGCAATGTCTGTCCCCATTTGGGGCCAATAGAAGTGCTGCGACAGCCAAGCCTTGGTTTTGCGGCCCCCCAAGTGTCCAGCTAGTGGAATCTCATGGTTACCGGCCAAGTCACAGTCCGTCGTGACACTAGTCGGTGGCACAGAACCACTGGTTTCAAGGTCCCCGTGACTGCTCCCATCACCCTTAGCACTCATATTGGCTCTGTCTTGGGTGTCCACAGCAAGTCACCACGCAGGGTGACATAGCTGAGCACTCTGTTACCACAATACATATCATCATTATGCATCATATTAGTTTTCATATCATTGGCATTTTCATCACAGACAGGAACATATTGGGCAATCAACCGTCCCAGATCAGTCCCCAATAAAACATTGGTCGGGAGGTTCTCAGACACCACCACTTCCCACAACCCCCTCCCCGCACCCCAGTCTAGAAAAAACCCGGGCCATGGGCAAAGGACGGTGAACACCCCGAATCCCAGTGACAGCCAGGGTTTTCCCGGGGATAAGGTCTTCAGGGGACACAAACTCTGGGCGGATGAGAGTCCATTCGGCTCCGGTGTCCTTGAGCCCCATAGTGACTTTATCATCCACGATGACTGATTGAAAATTGTTACAAACCCCCCCAACCGCCCCACCCACAAAAAGAACTGCTGCAGTAGGCCCCTGGGCCTTAGGTGTGGGGTTCTTCTTCTGCCTCTGTGGGCAGGTGAGGCTGATGTGACCAGTCTTGTCACAGGTATAGCACTTACGAGAGTCGGATGCAGGCCGGGTGCTGGAAGATGGGCAGGACCCTCTGAGGGTAGTCTGGTTGGAACATTGGGGGTGGTTGTAGGCTTACCCCCTTTCCAGCTGCCGGCGACTGATTTCCGCATCTCTGGTATGCGGTTGGCCTCATAGGTATCCGCGATCAGGGCTGCTTTGTGCTGGACCGGGAGCCAAAGGAAGCCGCCACATTGTCTCACCTCCACAGGGCAAAGATGAGGAAACTGGTCCTTCACCATCAGATCTTTCAGGTCCTCGAAGGTGGTGACTGACAGTCCTTGGACCCACTACTAAAAGTTGGTCTGAGCCCATCCACTAAGTCACTGTAGCTATCATGGGGTCCAAGTTTGAGGGCTCTGAACTTCTTCCGGTAAACTTCCGGAGTCAACTGGTACTTTCTTATCAGGGCCTGCTTAACGGCCTCATAGTTTCCATCTTGTTCTCGAGAGCTTTTCCTCTGAGCCCTGGAGTTAAGTACCTTGCCTACTTGTCCGTGGGCAGCTGATACTGCCTGCAGGCTTTTTCAAAGCCTTACAGAAATGTGTCCAGGTCCCCATCCTTTTCCATCACAGGGAAATGCTCAGGATGGGGTTTAAAGCAGATGGCACTGTTGGACTCACGGGTCTGCGTGGAGGATAACTCCTTCTAATCCGGGATAGCTCCAGCTGGTGTTGTCGGTGTTGCTCCTCCCAGTCAGCTCAGGCCTGGCACTCAGCAGCCTCTCAGTCAGCTTGTGCCTGGCGCTCAGCAGCCTCTCGGTCAGCTTGTGCCCGTTGCTTGCCTTGCTCCTGGAATTTCAGGATCAGCTGCAGCCGTCCATCACGATCATCTGCGCTAGCTGCTCCAAGACCATCTGCAGGTGGGGGTCCATACTACCCTGGCTGCGGATATGGCTGGCAATCACAGGTGGCACCCCTGCAGCAGCGCCATCCGGGCCTTGGCTCGCCGCCCCATCATCAGGGCTCTGCTGTCGGACGGGCTCTGCAGCACCTTGCAACAGTTCAGCAATCATTTGGGCCTTGGTTTTGCCCGTGGGGTCAATCTGTCCCAGCTCACAGAGAGCAGTGACAGTGGCCTTCACCTGCTGGTGATACCTGTCACGCCAGGTGCGAGTGAAACACAGAGAGTCACGCCAGGTGTGAGTGCAACACAGAGGGGAAAGGGAAAGAGAGCCCAGACACTAGGGAAAGGCGGAAGAGGTGACCTCCTTATCTGGACTAGCGTCACCCTGTCTCCCCCTAAAGTCCCTATACAGCCTCCGCAGCTGTTGCCGATCACGTGCCTCACCCTACTATTCCTGGTGTAAGGCTATAGCTGGGGGTGGAAGGAGATGAGCACTAGTCAACCTCCGCTAGCATTCTAAAGACAAAAGGGAAGACAACACAAGGGAATAACAACTTAGCTTTAGAAGAAACTCTAACAGGGAACAAGGCCTAAAGACTCCAGAGAGGACGTGATGCTGCTTCAGCCAAGTCCCAAGTAGAAATGAGTATAACCGGCAATGCCCACCTAGTCATACCACCAGGCAAATATACACCCAGACTAAAGGGAGGTAGTCTCTGGGTCCTAAACACAGCCTCCTATCTAGGCAGCTGTCTGCATTGCCAAACGTGGAGATTTCCTGCAAACCACTGCAGAGCGACTGTCTGTCACCTCTGACACACCCGTGACAGGACCCCCCCCCTCTACGAGTGGCCTCCGGACACTCAGGACTGGGTTTCTCAGGAAAAGAGGTGTGAACGGGGGAACCAATCTGGGAGTGTGCACCTCTGACTCTGAAACCCACGTCCTCTCCTCCGGACCATAGCCTTTCCAGTGCAAAAAGTATTGCAGAGAACGACATTGGAGACGAGAATCTACTATCCTCAAAATCTCAAACTCCAAATTACCATCGACCAATACTTGGGGCGGTGGTAGAGGTGAGGGCTCAAGAGGTACTACATACCTTTTGAGTAAGGACCTATGAACACACATTATGGACATTAAGGGCCCGAGGAAGTTCAAGATGAAACGCTGCTGGGTTAATGATGGCGGTTATTTTGTAGGGACCAATAAACCTAGGTCCCAGCTTTCAAGAAGGAACTTTCAATCTTATATTCTTGGTAGACAACCACACAAAGTCATTCACATTCAGGTCCAGAAATAGCAAGCGTTTTCTGTCAGCCATACTTTCTTACCTGTCACACATGGTCTTTAAATTACACAGAACACCCTGCCATACCGAGGAGAGTGACGAAGCAAACCGTTCCTCCTCAAGAACTCCTGAAGCTCCACCCCCACTGAAGGTACCAAACTGTGGATGATAACCATATGCACCGAAGAACGGTGACCTGCCAGTGAATTCTTGACGATGATTATTGATGGGAAATTCTGCCAGCGGTAAGTAGGATGCTGAATGCTCCTGATTTTCGGAGATGAAACACCTGAGGTATGTCTCCAAGTTTTGACTGACACGCTCGGTCTGACCAATCGACTGAGGGTGGAAGGCAGAGGAAATGGACAGCTGCACCCCCAGTCGAGAACTGAATGCCTTCCAGAACTTGGAAACAAACTGGGTCCCCCGATCAGACACCACATCGGAGGTAACCCCATGAAGCTTCACAATCTCATTTATGAACTCCTGGGCAAGTGTCTTAGCATTGGGAAGTGCAGGTAAAGCAACGAAGTGAACCATTTTACTGAACCTATCTACTACTACCAAAACCACTGTTTTGCCTGCAGAAACCGGTAGGTCAGTAATAAAATCCATGGACAAGAGTGTCCATGGCCAGCAAGGGATAGGTAGCAGAAGAAGAGTACCAGATGGATGGGTGTGCGAAACCTTAGAATGTGCGCAAATACTACAAGCAGCTACGTGTTCAATTACATCCCAATGCAACCCCGGCCACCAAAAACGTCAAGAGAGGAGGTCCGCGGTTGCCTTACCACCTGGATGCCCAGCAAACACAGAGTTATGATGTTCCTTGATTACTTTGCGGCGCAGATCAGGTGGTACAAATAACTTTCCTGAAGGGCAGGAGGCAGGGGAGTCCCCCTGAGCCTCCAGCACCTCCCCCTCCAGTTCAGGAAAAAGAGCCAAAATAACTACCCTTTTCTGTAATAGCGGGGCAGGGTTCTCATGGTCACCACTGACGCGCCCCCTGGGCCGTGTGGTACTCGGTGCCGGGCCAGTCTTTGCTAGGGGAGATGTCACAGTGGCGGTGACCCGGTCCGTGACCCAGGGCAGTCATTAAAAGGGGGAATATTTAAAGGGGATTTTTAGTTTTCATATATAGTTCGTGACGCCACCTGTGGTATGCGGCTATATGGAGCCGCCGCTGCGGAGCAGGTCCTCTGGAGCTGGTGTAAATGCTGCAGAGTTGGTTTAGGTCTCCACAGGTAGAGCTTAGCTCCAGGGCTGTGCTGAGTTGTTATAGATGTTGTATGTGATACTGGGTAGTGTAGTGCAGTGTAGTGCAGGGGTTGATGGCGCAGCAGTAATTCACAGAGACAGTGGGGTGCAGTCTTCAGAGTTTTCTCACAGTTGTTAAGTTCCTCAGGTTGCACTGTACAGGTTACAGCCTCCCACGTCGCGCTGCGTTCACCAGGCAGGGGTTCAGCAATCTCTCAGGAAATTCAAGAGTGCCTGACAGGACCCTGTTCTATGTGCCTTTCTCAGTCGTCTTCCTGCTCTGGCTCTCACCCTCCTGCCCTGCGCCTCACAGTCAGGGTCCCAATCCGGTAGCCTCGGGTCTTGTCGTGCGACCTGCAGTCCCCTGGGCCCTCTGTGGCCACCTTTTCGGCAATGTAATTGTGCCTGTGGCAACTGCACCCTAAAAGTACAGAAGCCTCCGGTTTCTAGCTGAGCCTTGTAGTTCTCCACTAGTTTAGGGGCCGGTCCCCTCTGCGGCTTGATCCTTCCACACCAGGTAGATTCGGGCGTACAGGTGGCCTCCAGCACTGCCCATACCCCTAGGATCCCTTCGTTCCTCCTGGAGCCTTCCTTTCTGCGCCTCTCTCCTTCTCAGTCTTGGGCCTCTCTGCTAGGCCCTCCTCCTGAGCAGAGCTCCTACAGAGCTCCTGCTCCTTCCACTTCTCCTCTCAGACTGAACTGTCTTTCCAAGATGGCTTCCCTTTTTATACAACTCCTTCCCTGTGCTCCCCTGAACTGCGTCCTCCACCCACACCCACTACATGGTTCCACCCTCTAGCTAGGGACCAGGGACTGCGCTCTCCCTTAGGAGCAATCTCGCCCTGCCCCCACTGAAGTGGAATGTGTTGCATGCAGGTGTTAGGGTCCCGGGCTGCACTCCATCCTTACCTGAGAGTGGGATACCACACCTCTGGGTGAGATGCAGTACCTCTGTGGCGACTGAACCCGCAGGGGCGCCACACCACCATGAGGGAAGCTCCGGGGCAAAGCATCAGCCTAGACATTTTTGACCCCTGGACGAAAAGTGACAACAAAATTGAACCTAGTAAAAAACAGGGACCATCTGGCTTGCCTAGGGTTGAGACATTTAGATGACTGGAGATATGACAGGTTCTTATGGTCAGTAATAACTGTTAAAGGATGGACAGCCCCCTCCAACCAGTGTCGCCATTCCTAGAAAGCCAATTTGATCGCCAAAAGTTCTCTATTACCCACGTCATAATTTCTCTCAGCTGAAGACAATTTTTTAGAAAAGAAGGCGCATGGACGCCATTTACCAGGGGACGAAACCTGAGACAACACTGCCCCAAACCCGACATCCGAAGCATCGACCTCCACAATAAAGGGTTGAGAAACATCGGGTTGACTTGAGTATAGGTGCAGTGGCAAAATGATTCTTTACGGAAGAAAAAGCCTGGAGGGAAGCCTCCGACCATTTGGAAAAATCAGACCCCTTCTTAGTCATGTCAGTAAGGAGTTTCACTACAACAAAGTAATTTTGGATGAATTTCCTGTAAAAATCAGTAAAGTCCAGAAAACGTTGTAGGGCCTTCAGGTTCTCGGGACGTTCCCAGTCAAGGACTGCACGGATCTTCTCCGGATCCATCCGAAAACCTGAAGATGACAAGTACCCCAAAAACTGCACCTCCTGAACAGGGAAAACACATTTCTCTAGTTTGACATAGAGTTTGTTATCCCTTAATATCTGGAGCACCTGCTTAACATGCCCCCGATGAGTCTCAAAATCAGGTGAATAAACCAAAATATCGTCCAGATAGACCACCACAAACCTCCCCACCAAATGATGAAAAATATCATTTATGAAATGCTGGAATACCGCAGGTGCATTGGTCAAGCCAAAAGGCATAACCAGACTCTTGAAATGACCTTCCTGGGTATTGAATGCTGTCTTCCATTCGTCCCCTTCTGTTATTCTAACCAGATTGTAGGCTCCCCTTAAATCCAACTGGGAGAATACCTTAGCTCCCACACCCTGACTGAACAAATCAGGAATCAGAGGAAGAGGATATGGATCACGGATGGTAATTTGATTTAATTCCTGGAAATCTAAACAGGGACGTAGACCACCATCTTTTTCCTTCACAAAGAAGAATCCTGCCGCCACAGGCGAAGATGAGGGTCTGATATGTCACTTCTCCAGACTTTCCGCAATGAAATCCTTCATGTCTTGTCTCTCGGGGCCAGAAAGATTATACAGTCTGGACTTGGGTAGTTTAGCTCCAGGGGTCAGGTTAATAGGACAGTCATAAGCACGATGAGGAGGCAAATTCTGACACCCCTTCTCAGAAAAAACGTCCTCAAAACCATACTGTTACGATGTTAGTAGATACCCTGAAGTCCAATGGCGTGGGCCAAGGAAGAGACTGAGACAAGAGTAGTGTGAAGGTCTATTTTAAACGCAAGTGCAAAAGGGATCACAGCAAACAGTTTATGAAGGTAAGTTCATTCCAAACAATACTTATCATAGAATCATAGAATCATAGAATCATAGAATGGTAGAGTTGGAAGGGACCTCCTGGGTCATCTGGTCCAACCCCCTGCTCAAAGCAGGATTCACTAGATCATCTCAGACAGATGTCTGTCCAGCCTCTGTTTGAAGACGTCCATTGAAGGGGAACTCACCACCTCTCGTGGCAGCCTGTTCCACTCATTAATCACCCTAACTGTCAAAAAGTTTTTTCTAATATCTAATCTGTGTCTCCTCCCATTTAGTTTCATCCCATTGCTTCTAGTCTTTCCTTGTGCAAATGAGAATAAAGATGATCCTTCTACAATGTGACAGCCCTTGACATATTTGTAGACAGCTATTAAGTCTCCTCTCAGTCTTCTTTTTTGCAAGCTAAACATTCCCAAATCCTGCAACCGTTCCTCATAGGACATGGTTTGCAGACCAGTCACCATTCTGGTCGCTCTTCTCTGAACTTGCTCCAGTTTGTCTATGTCTTTTTTAAAATGTGGTGCCCAAAACTGTACACAGTATTCCAGATGAGGTCTGACCAAAGAGGAGTAAAGACCGATAATGACTTCACGTGATCTAGACTGTATGCTTCTGTTAATACATCCCAGAATTGTATTTGCCTTTTTTGCTGCTGCATCACACTGTTGACTCATGTTCAGTCTATGATCTATTAGTATACCTAAGTCTTTTTCACATGTACTGTTGCTTAGCTCTATTCCTCCCATTCTGTATATGCTTTTTTCATTTTTATTGCCCAGATGTAGTACTTTGCATTTTTCCCTGTTAAAAACCATTCTGTTGGTTGCTGCCCACTGCTCCAGTTTATTTAGGTCTTTTTGAATCCTCTCTCTCTCTTCTCTAGTATTAGCTATCCCTCCTAGCTTTGTGTCATCAGCAAATTTAATCAGTTTACCCTCAATTCCTTCATCTAAATCATTGATAAAGATGTTGAACAATACAGGTCCCAGGACGGAGCCCTGTGGTACCCCACTTGAGACATTCATCCAGCTGGATGTGAAGCCATTTACAACCACCCTTTGAGTCCGATCACTAAGCCAGTTATGAATCCACCTAACAGTTGCCTGGTCCATTGCATACTTGGTCATTTTTTCAATAAGGATGATGTGAGATACTTTGTCAAATGCTTTGCTGAAGTCAAGATTCTCAGAACATAATCTGTAAGGCACAGGCTTCCTTACTTTGTGGAATGTAAACGCTAACAATAGTCCAAGTTTACTTAGGTACAGTAATATGCAAGCAGAAATAAGGATAATAAGCAGGCGTAGGTATTCCTCAGTTGATTGTGGACTCACGTAGTAAGTAGAGAAGACAAACTGGAATATGGACCTTGATGCTGAGGAATGCAGGAGGTGCAGCGGTGGAAGCAGCGATGTCTTAGGCAGAGCTGGAGCCGGGTATTAAACACTGAGCAAAGATGGTGACTTTACCGGAAATGTGAAGATCCAGGAGAAGTCCACTTCAGGAAGACAAAAGTTCTGAGATCCCAGAGAGAGTGAAACAACAGCCAGCAGTTCCTTTCAGCAGAAGTCCCTTTAGCGGAGGATTCAGGCAGCAATCCTTTCAGCGGATGACTAGAAGTAAACACAAAGTCAGCAAGACTCTATTCAGAGGGCTAGCACAGGTGAGTAGCAAGCTACAGGCACACAATACTCAGGCAAGGCATGATTGCAACACATGCAGTTTAAGTAGATCCACAGGCAGGAATCACATGACCCCAGTGAGGCAGTGGAAGCCATCTTGGCTAAGGGAAAAACTACTGGCAAAGTAAAATTAAACCTGGCATCCTGACATTACTCCCTCCTCAGGGGTGGCCTCCGGACGTCCCCAAACCAGGCTTTTCAGGATATCTTTCATGAAATTCGGCTATCAGTCGAGAGGCGTTGATGTTCTCCACAAGTTCCCAAGAGTTCTCCTCTGCTGAATAGCCCTGCCATTTTATCAAATACTGAAGCCGGTTCCTGTGAATCCTGGAGTCCAGAATCTTTTCCACCACAAATTGTTCTTGCCCATCAACCACCACAGGATCAGGAGGAGGTGCTGTGCGTCCCTGAAAAGTACTCGATATCGTGGCCTTTAGTAATGATACATGGAAAACAGGGTGGATCCTCATGGTCCTCGGTAACTTCAGGCGACATGCAACTGAACTCACGATTAGTGTTGAGCCACCCCCGTAGTGTTCGAGTTCGGTTCGGTTCGTCGAACACCCGTGTGTTCGCCGAACTGTTCGTCGAACTATTCGTCGAACACCTTCGAACACCGTTAAAACCAATGGCAGGCAAACAAAAACACATAGAAACACATAGAAAACACCTTCAAAGGTGTCCAAAAGCTGACAAACTGCTCAGAAGACATAACTAACACATGGAAAAGTGACAAGTACATATAGTCATGCGAAAATAAAAGAGGTGGAGGAGTAAAAGGAGGGGGAGACACAGATATAGGCATGTCATGCCCTTCTAAAATCCAAAAAGTGAGAAGCCGACACGGCCAGTCCGCTCCTGCCCATGCCACCTCCGTGTCGCCGGGTTTGTGCCAGAGCCGCGGTGAACCCTGACGGCCAGACCCCCTCTCCCAATACTGGTGCCTGTCCGCTGGTGGGTCGAGCGAGCCCCCCTGTGGTGGAGGCAGCTCTAAGCTTTTTAATTTAAATTGTCTCTCTAATTTGAATGAATACACTTTAAATCCATTTACAAGGATCTATTGGAGGGCAAGTCTCATGCCAGCAGCCGCGGTAATTCCAGCTCCAGTAGCGTCCACTAAAGCTGCTGCAGTTAAAAAGCTTTTATAAGGATCGAGCTCGGCTGTCCACCGCAAGGCATCCTACTGCCAGTCCCAGCCCCTATGCCTTGGGGTGCCTCCTGATGCTCTTCACTAAGTATCCCATGGTCCCGAAGCATTTCCTTTGAAAAAATTAAGTGTCTAAACTACAGGTGGTGTAGCTTGCTTAACAGCCGGGATAATCCGCTGACTAGCAGACACTGCTACTAGGCACAAAGTATTTCCTGGGCTAGATGCAGTTAAAAATTTGTAATTAGATACTCTCGTTGGATGCTGAGAAAGCATTCCATAGAGTCTCCTGGCACGCCATATATGATTCTCTTAAAGAGCTTGGGGTAGGGGTCTAGGGGACCCTTTTATAGCCAAAATCACGGCCCTGTATCGCAATACGTCACCTAGGCTGAAGATAAATGGAACTGTAGCACCCTGAGGGCTCGGTTGATACAGACGTATTGCACCTCACCCAGAGGTGTGATATCTCACTCTCAGGTAAGGATGGAGTGTGGATCAGGACCCGACACCTGCATGCATTACACCACATTGCCGTGGGGCAGGGCGACCAATATGCCCCTGAGATGGGCACGACAGTCCCTGTCCCTGGCTGGAGTGGGGGGAGGGAACACTGAGGAAGGGGAACCCTGTAGTGCAGGAGCAGGGAGGAAGCAGTTCCTGGGTGCATTGAGAAGGGAGTATAAAAGGTGGGCACCATCTTAGTTCAGTGCAGAGAAGTCTGAGCAGAAGTGGCAGGGAGCAGGGGCTCTGCATGAGCTCTGCTCCGGAGGCGGGCCTAGTAACAGAGGCCCAGGCCTGCAAGAGGGAGAAGGAAGGAAGAGGAGCGGAGAAGGCTCCAGGAACGAGGAATGAAGGGATCCCAGGGGTGCGGACGGGCGAGTCGCCACCGCACGCCCGAATCCACCTGCGTGGAGGGGTCAGGCCAAAGGGGGAGACCGGTCCCCGAACTAGTGGAGGCAGGAAACGACCCTCAGCTAGAAACCGGAGGCTCTGACATTTTATGTGGCGCAGCCCCTTGCTCCACCCGCTAGGAAGGCACCACATAGGGTCAGGGAAACTGGTGCCAAGTTTACCAAGAGGAGGCCCGAGGCAGCCGGACAGAAGTGTTTGTAAGAAAGGCCAGACAAAGGACACACAAAGGGGGTCCTGTGAAGCGCTCCAAAGTTATCTGGGAGTTGTCTGAGCACCTCACCTGGTGAGCACAGTACGACGTGGGCAGCCGTTACCTGCAGACGTGGTCTGGATAATAAGAACTGTGAGTAAAGGCCCTGAACTGCATCACTGACTCCGTGTCGTTACTGCTGCTGCCCTGCACCATCACCCCCATCCTCCGCATACACTGCCCTGAGGCTATACTCCTCCCGTGGGGAGTTATGCTACGCTCTGCTGCACCCACAACACCAGCCTTAGCGGTCTGCCCTGTAGCGGCGGTTCACTCTGACCGCAATCCACGGGTGGCGTAGTCGGACATTTAAACATCAAAACCACATAAATAGTTCCGCCACTGGTTTGACCGCCCTGAGCCACGGAACCGGATCGCCGCCACGAAGACTACAACCACCAGCATCCACCAAAAAGGGTCCGGCTCCGGGTGTCCCAAGGCCCAGGGGGTGCGTCAGAACATTTTCATCACCTTTCACAATCACCAATGGGACAAGGCAGGGATGTCCTCTGTCCCCTCTCTTATACATCCTAGTGACGGAGCACCTGCTCTCATCAATTCGCCATAACCCCAATATTAGGTGGATTGAGGTGGGAGGCACCGAGTACAAGTGCTCTCTATTTGCTGATGATGTCCTAGTATATATCACTCAATCACATATATCCATCCCTGCTGTTATGGCTGAAATAGATCACTTTGTTACATGGTAAAATTTTAAAATCAATGCAGCGAAGTCTGAGGCCCTCGATGTCTCCCTCCCTAAATCCATATAGGATTCCATCCAGTCCAACTTTCCCTTTGCCTGGCCCTCACAGGGTATCAAATACTTAGGAATTCCTATTCATAGAGACCTCTCCCATCTATGTTATCTTAATTTTGGGCCCTTTATTGAACAATTCCATACAGACCACGGTTGGCAAGTTAGAACTGTAAGATTCACTACGTGAACCACTGGTATTTTGTGGAAAAGCACATGTAAGATTCTGCAACAGTCTCTGCTGATACTCCTGCATGCGTGCATCCCTTTCTATGGCAGGAATAATTTCTGCAAATTTACTTTTGTACCGGGGATCTAACAGTGTGGCAACCCAGTAGTCAGGATTATTTCTAATTCTCACAATTCGAGGGTCATGTTGCAGGTAGTGCAGCAAGAAGGCACTCATGTGTGTTGCGCATCCAGGAGCACCAAGTCCCTGTTGTGTTGGTGGCGAGGTAACAATCATGCTTCCTTCCTCTGTCCTCTCCCCCCAACCTCGCACAACAGAAATGTGATCAAGGTCTCCCTCATCTGATGAGTCTTCCATCAGTTCGTCCTCCACTTCTTCCTGGCTCCTGCACCTTCCTCACTAGTTTGGCTGCTACCATGCGCCCTGGTAAAATCATCTCCCCCACCCTCACATGCCTGCCGCCTTGGTGCTGCCGACCGTCTGGACCTTGCAGATGTTAGCCCTTCCGCATACAACTCCTCCTCCTCTACTTCCTCCACCTCCTCTTGTGCCACCACCTGACTCCGAATTCTGTTTAACATGTGCTCCAGCATGTAAATCACCGGAATAGTCATGCTGATAATGGCATCGTCAGCACTAAACATCTTCGTCGCCATTTCAAAACTGTGCAGAAGGGTGCATAGGTCCCTGATCTGAGACCACTCCTCCAGCGTGATTTGCCCCACCTCTGAATCTCGTTGGCCCAGGCTATACGTCAGAACGTATTGCACCAGGGCTTGTCGGTGCTGCCACAGTCGCTGCAACATGTGCAGAGTTGAATTCCACCGGGTAGGCACATCGCATTTTAGCCGGTGAAGTGGCAGGCCCAACGACTTCTGTAGAGATGTAAGTCGCTGAGCTGCGGGATGCGAACGGCGGAAGTGAGCACACAGCGACCGTGCCCTCTGCAGAAGGCCATCTAGTCTGGGATAGTGGGCTAAAAATTGCTGGACAACCAGGTTCAACACGTGAGCCATACAAGGCACGTGTGTGAAATTGCCCCGGCGAAGGGCCGCACCCAAGTTTGCAGCATTGTCGCACACGGCCTTCCCTGGTTTCAGGTCCAGTGGAGACAACCATTCATGAAATTGGTTCTCCAGAGCTGACCACAACTCATCAGCTGTGTGACTCACATTTCCCAGACATTTCAATGTAAAAACCGCCTGATGACGTTGAGCCCTACTGCCAGCATAGTAAGGAGGTGTGCAGGATCCCTTCTGCGCAGTTAGAAAGCTTGTGGCATGACCAGACAGGCTTTGGGTGCAGGTGGAAGACCGAGAGGATGTTGAGGAGGCAGAAGCAGTGGAGGAACTTTGACATAAAGAGGATTGACGCACAACTCGTGGGGACGGCAAGACTTGGACAGCAGCCCCTTGTCCTGCTGTCACCATAGTTACCCAGTGCCCAGTCAGCGACATGTAACGCCCCTGTCCATGCCTACTCGTCCAAGTGTCTGTGGTGAAATGCACCCTGTCACACACAGAGTTTCTCAAAGAAGCGGTGATGTTGTGTGCGACATGCTGGTGGAGCGCAGGCACACCTTTCTTTGAGAAGTAGTGCCGACTGGGCATCTGGTACTGGGGCACTGCGACGGACATAAGGTCTCGAAAATCCTCTGTGTCCACCAGGAGGAAAGGCAGCATTTCTGTAGCCAAGAGCTTGCAGATGGTGAAATTCAACCTCTTAGCTTTCTCATGGCTAGGAGGAAATGGTCTTTTACTTGTCCACATCTGAGGGACCGAGGGCTGGCTATTGTGCTTAGACGGGGTTGATAAGGGTGTCCCCGGCAAACTGCCGGTCTGTGAGGAAGATGCAGGCGGACATGTTAGGTTGCCTTGATCCAAAGGTGGTGCTATTGATGTCGGACAGCGCTCAAGACCAGCTGGTGTTACCACCTCCAAAGAAAATGATGACCTGCCAATCACGCTGGCTGTTGCGGGTAAAGAGGTGGCAGGTCTGCGCCCCAAAACAGGTGTGACTGCTGTCCCCCCAGTCACAGAGGATGAAGAGGCCGTGGATGCACAAGATATGGCAGACGGTGGTTGGCCCGGCCGGCTAGGCCGCATTGTAGCACACTGAGCTTCCCACTGCAACTTATGCTTCATGTCCATGTGCCGGTTCATGCATGAAGTACTCAAACTATGTATTTTTTGGCCTCTACTTAGCTTTTGCTGACAAATGTTACAGATAACACGAGTTGGGTCATCTTTATCGATCTGAAAAAATGCCCAGGCTATGCAAGACTTAGCACCCATGCGACCTGAAGAGCCACCACGACTTGTGGTGAGAGGCAGAGTTGTGTTTGAGGATGCAGTTGTTGACGTGCTTCCAGTACTACGTCTCTGTCCAGGAAGGCGCAACCTGACCTCGTCGTCACTAGCATCTTCCTCCACCTCCTCTGCTGACCTCATCTCTTGGCTGACTGTGGGTTGACAGTAAGTGGGATCTCCGACCTCATCATCATCACCCTGTGCGTTATCACACCCGTCGTCCTCAGAGCCAACCTGTTCCTGCCCTGACAAAAAACTAAAGTTGTCGCTCCAATCAGGTATTTGAGTCTTATCATCGTCTTCCTCATTGTCTCCACCAACAGGAGTTACAGTTTGGGAATGAGGGTCTACATTATGGTCAGAACCTTCTGCGTCTGGTCCTGGATCCGACTCATAAAGATTCTGGGCATCAGTGCAGATCATTTCCTCGTCTGGATTCACAGAAGCGCTGGAGTCGACCTCTGATTCCCAGGCTATAGTATGAGTAAACAGCTCTGCAGACTCAACCATCTGTTCTACCTCATACTCAGACGGGCAGCTGGAGATTTGGGAGCTGTGAGGAAGCAAGTGCGATTTGGGTGACACCTTTGAGGACTGGAGTATTTGTGATGTTGAAGTTGATGTGGAGGAGAGCCCACTTAAAGGAGCACTTGATATCCGTTGAAGCACCTGCTGTTTTTGTGCCTCATCTGGAATTTGTAGCGATTGGCGTGGCCGTAAGAAAGGGATCTTATCACATTGTCCGCTAAAAGAAGTAGACATTTTAGTTTGGCTGGAAGATGGTCTTTCTTCTGCATCTACCCCACGGACACAACCTTTTTTCCCCTTCCCAACACGCCTATTCCCCTTTCCACCAGCAGCAGGCCTTTTTCCACTCATTTTGGTGGTTAACTAATTCACAACTCTGGAGTTGTTTGCACAAAAAAACAATGGATGGTAACCGAGCAGAGCTGAGTGGCCAAACTGTGGTATTAGGCCAAAACTATTGGCTGGGTTAGATGCAGAAAAAAAATATTTTTAATTTGCAACCTGATGGAGGTCAGTATAGATGGACTAATAGACCAAGTCCCACACACCGCTAGAAGCCCAAATATTTTTTCAGAGCTAGATGCAGAAATTTTTTTTATTCAATTTGCAACCTGATGGAGGTCAGTATAGATGGACTAATAGACCAAGTCCCACACACTGCTAGAAGCCCAAATATTTTTTCAGAGCTAGATGCAGAAAAAAAATATTTTTAATTTGCAACCTGATGGAGGTCAGTATAGATGGACTAATAGACCAAGTCCCACACACCGCTAGAAGCCCAAATATTTTTTCAGAGCTAGATGCAGAAAATTTTTTTATTCAATTTGCAACCTGATGGAGGTCAGTATAGATGGACTAATAGACCAAGTCCCACACACTGCTAGAAGCCCAAATATTTTTTCAGAGCTAGATGCAGAAAAAAATTATTTTTAATTTGCAACCTGATGGAGGTCAGTATAGATGGACTAATAGACCAAGTCCCACACACCGCTAGAAGCCCAAATATTTTTTCAGAGCTAGATGCAGAAAAAAATTATATTCAATTTGCAACCTGCTGGAGGTCAGTATAGAAGGACTAATAGAACAAGTCCCACACACTGCTAGAAGCCCAAATATTTTTTCAGAGCTAAATGAAGAAAAAAATTATTTTTAATTTGCAACCTGATGGAGGTCAGTATAGATGGACTAATAGACCAAGTCCCACACACTGCTAGAAGCCCAAATATTTTTTCAGAGCTAGATGCAGAAAAAAATTATTTTTAATTTGTAACCTGATGGAGGTCAGTATAGATGGACTAATAGAACAAGTCCCACACACTGCTAGAAGCCCAAATATTTTTTCAGAGATAAATGAAGAAAAAAATTATTTTTAATTTGCAACCTGATGGAGGTCAGTATAGATGGACTAATAGACCAAGTCCCACACACTGCTAGAAGCCCAAATATTTTTTCAGAGCTAGATGCAGAAAAAAATTATTTTTAATTTGCAACCTGCTGGAGGTCAGTATAGATGGACTAATAGACCAAGTCCCACACACCGCTAGAAGCCCAAATATTTTTTCAGAGCTAGATGCAGAAAAAAATTATATTCAATTTGCAACCTGCTGGAGGTCAGTATAGAAGGACTAATAGAACAAGTCCCACACACTGCTAGAAGCCCAAATATTTTTTCAGAGCTAAATGAAGAAAAAAATTATTTTTAATTTGCAACCTGATGGAGGTCAGTATAGATGGACTAATAGACCATGTCCCACACACTGCTAGAAGCCCAAATATTTTTTCAGAGCTAGATGCAGAAAAAAATTATATTCAGTTTGCAACCTGATGGAGGTCAGTATAGATGGACTAATAGAATGATGCTATGCCCAAAAGATTTTACTTCACTAGGTGCAGTAAAAAAATTGGTATTCTATACACAGGTGGTATATCTTGCAACACAGATAGGCTACTCCACTGACTAACACACTTTTCAATAGGCCAAAAAGGATTAGCTTTGCTAGATTCAGCCAAATGCTGTGAAAAAAACTTGCACAGCACTGGCACAGACCTGCCTGGCAAAAACTGATAGGAACTCATGTAACCTAGTCCTGAAAAGGACTCCAATTACAATTAGTCTTTACTCCCACAATCTATCTATTTAAGAGCACAGACCTGCTTGATAAAAGTCGTAGGAAATGCTGTAACCTAGTCCTTAAAGGGACTGCAATCACAACTATTCCCTACTCCCAAGCTATCTGTATATTTGTGCGAAAATTGGCTTGAAATTAACAAGGTATAGCGCACACAGCAACAGCGGTGCCGTCTAACACGCAGCTGCAGCAGTGAGAAAATGGTGGCGACGGGGAAAATGGCTTGGTCTTATAGGGCAAGGACATGTGACATACACTGCCAATCACACATGCCCTTGCTTGTGTGAAAAAAAGCACTTCGCTCCGTGTGTGCGCTGCTGATAGGCTGACAGATTGCACCTCCCCACTGCAAATGCGGGAAAGAGAAAAAAAAATGGAGATCTTCATTGTTCCTGCAGAGATCCATCCCCTGCCCCTCCCCCCGCCCCGCTGTACACTCAAACTGCATATTAACATTAATTTTCATCATTACTGAGAAAAAATCCAGTTATGATTTTGGTGCACGAACAGTTATCGAACATAACCTCGAACAGCCGAATTTTTCTCAAATTGTTCGTGTTCGCCGACCGGCTCGAACACCGCCCAAAACAGCTCGAATTTGAGATTGGCGAACAGTTCGAGTAGAACAACGCTCATCTCTACTCACGATACCACTGATCTTAAAAGGGCCAATGAATTTTGGTCCCAATTTCTGTGAGGGAACATTTAACTTCATATTCTTGGTTGACAGCCAAACCGAGTCTCCTACCTTGAAAATAGGTGCTGGCTTCCGGAACTCATCAGCAGTCCTTTTATACCTCTCTTGTGCTGACGTCAATGTTTCCTTTAGGAGTTCTAGATGTCGTTTCAGGGAGGTTAACCTCTCTGCGACCGCTGGTACAGGAGCCTCAACTGGGAATCTAGGTAGAATATGTGGATGATAACCAAGATTGGCAAAAAAGGGTGTTACCTTTGTGGATGCACTTTGGGAGTTGTTGTAGGAGAACTCTGCCAAGGGAAGCAGATCTACCCAATCATCCTGTAGATGGCCAACGTAGCACCGAAGATAAAGCTCTAGCGTCTGGTTAGTCCGCTCTGTTTGTCCATTCGTCTGGGGATGGAAGGCTGTGGATAAACAGACATTGATATTTAATGCAGAACAGAACCCCTTCCAGAATTTGGAAGTGAATTGTACCCCCCGGTCTGAGATAACTTCATCCGGAACCCCATGTAGCCTGAAAATATCTTGTATCACCAGATCTACCGTGTCCTTAGCCGATGGAAGGCCTGTGCATGGAATGAAATGGGCTGCCTTAGTTAGACGATCTACTACTACAAAGATCTAATTTTTTCCCTTGGAGGTGGGCAACTCCACAATGAAGTCCATTGAGATAGACCCCCAGGGACGAGACGGGATCGGTAGAGGCTGTAACAATCCAGTTGGTGGTGAACGAGGGGTCTTACAACGGGCACAGACTTCACAAGAACGGACATAATCCCTCACATCCTTCAGGCAATTAGGCCACCAGAAGAAACGGCTCAGAAATTCCTGTGTCTTTTGTACTCCTTTGTGGCCAGCAATCTTTGAGTCATGCACAAACTTCAGGATCTGCAGCCTCATGGCTTCAGGAATGTATAGTTGTAGATCTCGAGACCACATCCCTTTTTTGAAGGTCAGATTTACGTCTTCAGTAGGCTGAGATAGAAACGAATCCGAACTGTAGGCCTCCTTATTGTCTTTCCATAAATCCTGGTTCTGGATTACTCCAACAAAATTGGCATCGGACAGAATTGTCTTAGACGGGGCATCAGATATAGCATCTGTAGCGTACATTCGAGATAATGCGTCTGCTTTACCATTGCGGGAACCTGGACGGTAGGAGATGATGAAATTAAATTGGTTTAGGAATAAGCTCCATCGAGCTTGACGTGGAGACAAACATCTAGCTGATCTGACAAACTCCAGGTTACGGTGATCTGTGAGTACCGTTATTTGTTGTGCAGCTCCTTGAAGATGGTGCCTCCATTCTTTAAAGGCAGCGATAATCGCCAGTAACTCCTTATTCCCAATGTCATAATTCTGCTCTGCTGAAGAAAGTCTTCGTGAAAAGAAAGCACAGGGATGTAGCAGACTCTTCTCTCCGGTTCTCTGAGAGAGTATTGCCCCTAAAGCGCAATCAGAAGCATCCACTTCAATGACAAATGGAAATGCAGGATCTGGATGAATCAGTACTGGTGCAGAGGTGAAATGATCCTTGAGGCCTTCAAAAGCCTGTTGGGCTTGCGGAGACCATGAAAAGGTTCTTCCCTTCTTTGTAAGTTGTGTAATGGGTAGGGCGACTTCCGAGAAGTTACGAATGAATCGTCTGTAGAAGTTGGCAAAGCCGATGAAGCGCTGCACCTCCTTGACACTCCTTGGGATGGGCCAGTCCTGAATCACCTGGATCTTGCTAGAGTCCATATTTATTCCCTGTGGGGAAATTACGTAGCCCAAAAACTGAATCTCTGTCTTGTGGAACTCACATTTCTCAAGTTTGATATAGAGGAGATTCTCCCTAAGTCGCCTTAGCACAGTCTTGACATGTTCTTGATGCTCTTGTAAAGAATCAGAAAAAATCAAAATATCATCCAAGTAGATCACAACAAAATGGTCCAACAAATCCCTGAAAATGTCGTTAGCTAAATGCTGGAACGAAGCAGGCGCATTGCAGAGCCCGAAAGGCATCACCAGGTATTCAAAATGTCCATAGCGACACCTAAACGCCGTCTTCCATTCGTCGCCTGGTCGAATACGAAGTAAATTGTAGGCCCCGCGGAGGTCTAGTTTAGAGAAGATTTTAGCGTGTCGTACTCTTTCAAGCAGTTCGGGTATCAGGGGTAACGGATACCGGTTTCGAATGGTAATTTTATTGAGTTCCTGATAGTCTATACAGGGTCTGAGAGACCTATCCTTTTTCTTCACAAAGAAGATGGGAGCTCCTGCTGGCGAAGAAGAGTGTCGAATGAAGCCCTTGGCCAGGTTTTCATCAATATATTCTTTTAAAGCTTGCAGTTCTGGTCCTGCCAGGGGATAGATGTGACCAAAAGGTATCCCTGCACCTGGAAGAAGTTCTATAGGACAATCGTAAGGTCTATGTGGAGGAAGCTGATCTGCGTTCCGTTTATCACAAACATCAGTGAACTCCTTGTAAATAGATGGTAAAGATAATACCTGTATCAGATGTCTCGGCTCCTGAGGCTCCTGAGTCGGTAGTGTTGCGGTTGGGCTCCCCTTGAGTGGAAAAGAAATCTCCTTGGTCTCCCAGTCTATAATGGGATTCTGTGACTGCAGCCAGGGTATTCCTAGAATTAGGGGAAAATGAGGAGAAGAAATTAACATAAAGGTGAGCGACTCCTGATGGTTGGGTTCCATGAATATCTCAAGGGGAACCGTCTCCTGATCCACGGGCCCTGAGGCTAGAAGGGAACCATCTACTGTCTCCATTGTTACTGGAGTGGCCCTCTTTTGTATTTTAATGTCATGTTTTGTGGCGAATGCAAGGTCCATAAAGTTACCACCGGCACCTGAATCAATCATTGCTGAACTGGTGATCCATTGTCCTGCAACCAAAATCTTGATGGGGAGAGAAAGGTGTGAGTTCTTCTCTTTTCGCCCCCTAGAAGGAGCAGCCGCCGATAACGAGCGGATCACCGCATTAAGAGGCAGACTGGATTCTGATGCAACTGATTCCGAGTCGGAAATATCACACTCAGCGATGGCAGCTATGGACTTGCGGGGCCGACTTGGGCAGTTGATGAGGAAGTGATCTGATTTACCGCAGTAAAAGCACAGGCTCTCTCGGAGTCGGTATTCCCGTCGCTCATCACTCCCGCGTCTCTGTAATGCGTCGACTTGCATAGGGATCGGTTCTGCATCTCGAACAGTTCTGCTGACAGGTTCCTTAGAGGAGGAAGAGAGGAAGACACTTGAACGATTCAATGCAGTCCATCTTTCCTGCTTACGCTCTGTGAGGCGAATATCTATGCGTACACAGTGATTAATAAAAGCTTCTAGCCCTTGGGGAGACTCTGTTCGGGCGAGCTCATCCTTGATGGTACTAGATAATCCTCTTCTAAAAATGGGCAGTTGAGCATTACTGTCCCAAGTCGTGTCCACTGCCAGTCTTCTAAAGTCTGTTGCATACTCAATTACAGAGTGCTTACCCTGGCGTAGTGATAACAAGGCAGCCTCAGCTGTGGCGCGACGATTGGGATCATCAAACATTTGCGCCATCATTGCCACGAAATCGTTGAAATTATTCAAACGCGGATCACGAGTTTCAATCATTGGATTTGCCCAGGCCAGAGCTCGATGAGTAAGCAGCATAATAATGCACAACACCTTCGATCTATCAGTCGGGAACTGAGCTGCATGAACATCAAAATGCAAAGTACATTGATTGATAAACCCACGAAACTTGTCACGGTCACCATTGAATTTAAACGGTGGCAGTTTTGGACTGACGGCAGAAGGGGGCTGAACCAGGTTTTGAGTCTCTAGATTTGATAGCCGTGCCCGTAGTTCCTGAAGAGACTGCCCCCACACTTGCGTGTTATGATTTGTCTGAGCCTCCAAAGCCTCCATCTTTGTCTTCAGGTTCTGCACATCAGTATGTAAAGCATTAGTAACTGTACATAGTCTCTTAACACGTGTCTCCAGAGTTTCAGACCCCGCGGACTCCATCTTTAGGCCTGAGTATCCTGTTACGATGTTAGTAGATACCCTGAAGTCCAATGGGCCAAGGAAGAGACTGAGACAAGAGTAGTGTGAAGGTCTATTTTAAACGCAAGTGCAAAAGGGATCACAGCAAACAGTTTATGAAGGTAAGTTCATTCCAAACAATACTTCTCAGAACATAATCTGTAAGGCACAGGCTTCCTTACTTTGTGGAATGTAAACGCTAACAATAGTCCAAGTTTACTTAGGTACAGTAATATGCAAGCAGAAATAAGGATAATAAGCAGGCGTAGGTATTCCTCAGTTGATTGTGGACTCACGTAGTAAGTAGAGAAGACAAACTGGAATATGGACCTTGATGCTGAGGAATGCAGGAGGTGCAGCGGTGGAAGCAGCGATGTCTTAGGCAGAGCTGGAGCCGGGTATTAAACACTGAGCAAAGATGGTGACTTTACCGGAAATGTGAAGATCCAGGAGAAGTCCACTTCAGGAAGACAAAAGTTCTGAGATCCCAGAGAGAGTGAAACAACAGCCAGCAGTTCCTTTCAGCAGAAGTCCCTTTAGCGGAGGATTCAGGCAGCAATCCTTTCAGCGGATGACTAGAAGTAAACACAAAGTCAGCAAGACTCTATTCAGAGGGCTAGCACAGGTGAGTAGCAAGCTACAGGCACACAATACTCAGGCAAGGCATGATTGCAACACATGCAGTTTAAGTAGATCCACAGGCAGGAATCACATGACCCCAGTGAGGCAGTGGAAGCCATCTTGGCTAAGGGAAAAACTACTGGCAAAGTAAAATTAAACCTGGCATCCTGACACATACAGAAAAGTAGGCAGTATCTCCGTAGATGCAAAAGACACCAGGGATATAGCCACATATATATAGGGTTTTTTCAGCAAGGACCAGTTGGTCAGTGTAAAATACCAATAGCATCACAAATTGTGTGCTATATGGACATAAAATATGAATGGCAGACCATTCGGTTAAAACACACAGCAACCAAGAGAATCACCGAACGTAGGGTCCAATTATGAGCATGACATATTTGAATCCATGAATAAAAAACCTTTATTACAGAAATGGTTACAATGGCACAACAAGCACAACAATGCCCACATTCAGAATAGTAAATCAAGAACTAGTACATCAAATATCAAATATGCATAAAAACAATGTCTATACAACAGATAAGAAAAATAGAAACGAGGACCGCCAGCCCATATAGAACATGATGACCTGTCATATTACAACATCATAAAGAAAAGTATGAAAAAATTATGTGTAGATGAAAAGAGGCGCCAATTTAGATGCGCACTACATAGTGCAATGTGCCCACCAGTTATGCAAAAGATAATATAACAGTAACATATAATATAAAGCATGTGCTAATGTTAGTGAACATGCACACCAAACGGACACAAAAATAATGTTGCTATGTTGCTGAATGTAAAAGCACCTAATGTGGGGCCACCTCAGATGTAAAAGGAAGTAGTTGTAAAGGTCTCATAATGGGAGAAAAAGGAAGAAAAGTGGCATAATGTACCTAATAGGCAGTCCAGGAACTGAATGCGGAGCGCTCCCCGACGCGCGTTTCGGACACAAAGTCCTTCGTCAGGGGGTAAAGTTCCTTGGAACCGGAGAGGTTAAAAAGGATTGTGTGGCCAATCGGACATAGACACAGGTGTAGATGGTGATAGGCTGACCGCAAAAACTATTGCCGGAAACATAGCGGCATATAGGCCGGAAGGGGTGGATACCTCAGATGATAGACACGCCAGCAGTGCATACTCACCAATGCAGAATGGTCGGACTGAGTTATCGCACATGCGCCATCAGGAGGGACCGGAGATTGCGGACTTCCGCGTCATGTGACAGGCGACGTCGGAAGAGAGCCGAGTCACCTGACACATAGACACACAGAGCACGAGATGCCCGGAGCACAGGCGGCGCATGCGCCGAAGAACGGCCATAATGCATAGATGCACCAAACAGATCCACGCAATGAATGCTAATGATATTTATGATTAATAACCTTGGATAGCGGATGATCTATATGAAAAAAACGCTATATTAATCCCCAAGTATGTGTAAAATTGTATAAAATCAGTGAAAGTGGGGATGTGCTATACCGGTTGCGATATAGCCTGTTTATCAGGGAAAAAAATAATAAATAAAAAATAATAAATAATAAATAAAAAATAATAAATAGTGAATAATAAAAATGAGTGACATGGAACGATCGAATAATCGATCGAATGGTAACACGAATAATAGATATAATGTACATAAATAATACAAAGTACAATTGATGCAAATAGCTGAGCAATATCAATAATCGTGAAGGTATAAAAACTATGATAAAATGCAACAAAGTGAAGGTGGATGATGTAAAGTAAGTGAATGTCATAAATAGGTAAGTATCATAAATACGTGTATCTTAATTAATATGGTGTGATGAATAACAACCCAAAAGGGAAGAAAAGGGACGGAAGGGAGAATGAACAAGAGGGGGGAGGGGGAGGGAAGGGGGGGGGGGGAGAGAAGAAGAAGGATGGTGAGTGAAGAGGTGGCCATGGAATAGTGTGAAGGGATGATGGAACATCTCCGTAGAGACAGCAGCAATGGAAACATTCAGACAGTTCTCATGGCAGTAATCTCCCCATTCAATAATCTCCCCGGTTTGCCAATCCACCAACGGATTATGTTTAACAAGCCAGGGGAAATCTAAAACAATCGGAGTAGGGAGATTTTCCAAAACATAGCAAGGAATGATTTCACAATGAACTGATCCCACCCTCAGTTTCACATTATGTACAATCTGAGTAAACACTTTCTGTGCAAGAGGTGCCGAGTCAATGGCAAAGATGGAAATAGGTTCAGCTAAAGCACAGCAAGCGAGACCATAAGTTTTCATAAACTCAGCATCAACCATGCTGACCCCGGTTCCACTGTCAACAAACACAGAATTTCTTTCGATTTTGCTCTTTAGCGCCACCTCTGCAGTCACGACAAAGCGGGAACTGCAGTTTGGCCACAAATGCACCCCTTGTTTATCCAACTCCAGACTACCAAGAGTTAATCGAGTCTCTTTTTGTTTAGGAATTGAAGGACAGGCCCCAACAAAGTGTCCCTTTTCCCACAAAAAAAAAATGGCTTTTTTCTCTGGGGAGATGTATGATGTAGAGACACCCCCTAACTGCATAGGTTCCTCCACCTCCCCCAGTACTGGTTCACCCCCAAACAGCTCCCTTGGAAAAGGTACACAACCCCGACAAGAAGGCCCCGGAGAAGGAGGTCGCACCAGTCTATCCCAAAGGCGCCTATCTAGACGTATCGCCAAAGACATGGCAGCCTCCAAGGACTGAGGGGTATCATATACAGCCAAGGCATCTTTCAACCTTTCCGTTAGCCCCTCACAAAATTGACTGTTAAGGGCTGAGTCATTCCATTTGGAATCCATTGCCCATCTACAGAATTCCGAACTATATGTTTCCACTGACCGAATCCCCTGCTGAAGGCGATATAGCTTAGACTCAGCCAAGGCGACTCGGTCAGGGTCAGCATAGATAAGGGCAAGAGCTCCAAAAAAAAACCTCCACAGATTGGAGACAAACCGAACCCTGCGGTAACGAAAACGCCCACGACTGAGGATCTCCTGCAGTAGAGAGATCACAATGCCAACCCGTTGCTCATTACCGGAGGAGTAGGGACGAAGCTTAAAATACAACTTGCATGTGTGGCACCCCAGGGGTCCGGCTGCCACAGTGGCATTGCCTCCCTCACAGGGGGTGATGCCATGCCTGGAAGCAAGGAGGGGTCCCCTAATCAGGTATACCAGCATCCAACACTTTCCTGTCTCCAAACCAGAAAGGGGAGCTCCTCCCCTTGCAACTGGAATCTGGAGGCGGGGTTAGTAAGAGTGATTTGAGAGGAGTTGGAGATAGGAGAGCGACGAGGAAGGACCTGGGGAAGGGAGCTGTGGACAAGCTCGCACCAGAGAGAAGCGCAAGGGAACCGGACATCGGAGTCCTTGGTTGTGCGGGCACTGAAGGCCCAACAGCTAAATCCGGAGGGCAGGAGACTGCAGGTTTCCTGGCCCCACCAGACGCCCGGTGGCACAGCAGCACCATAGGGCCCAGCACTGCCACATGGGAGAGACACTTAAGGAAGGCCTGAGCTGCCTGACATACGGGTGAGGAAAAAGACGTTTTACTCAGGGACGAGGGCCGCAGGATAACTTCAAGCAGCAGGGCCACATAGATTAGCGCAGAGGGAAGGCCTACAACTCTACCTGGCGAGGTGGATCCCCAACTTTCTTCCAGGCCGCCCGGGCCTCCACTACCAGCTAGTACCCGTGCCCAGGTCTGTTTGATAAACCGCAAGTAAAGATAGAGGAAACCGCCATTAAGTTGTTGTCTGGTCATTACCTGCGCACTCAGCCCTGCATTACACTTCACCAACAACATCAACTTCTACAACTCATCATATATTGCCCTGGAGCTTAGCTCTGCTTGTAGAGAGCTAAACCAACTCTGCTGCATCCCCATCATCTCCAGTGGATCTGCATCGCAGCGGGGGCCCCATACAGCAGGTGGCGTCACAAACATTATCTCTAAAACTTTATTCCCCTTTTACTTTTCCTTTAATTGACCGCCCTGGGTCATGGACTGGGTCACTGCCACCGTGACATCCCCAGCACCGACCGGCCCGGCACCGAGTACCCCACGGCCCCAGGGGGCGCGTCACATTCCTCATTAAAAGCAAAAAAACTGTCTCTACCTCCTGAAAACCTGTCCGGAAAGGCAACCTTGGGTTCAGGCTGGACAGGCCTACCTGCAGAGACCCCCATATTGGCGGCCTGTAACCGCTGAAACTGCTGCTGAACCTCACAGCGGAGGTCATTCATCTCTACAGACAGACAGCGGAACTGCTCTGCGAGCTCTGCAACTGATCCCATACTAAAAGGAGTAAGGAAAAAAAAAGGTGCACTTCCAAAAACACACAAAGAAAAAAAAAAATGTCAATCCTGTGTTGCTGTTTTTTTAAAAAAAAAACGTGCTTGGCCGTTTATAATGTCACACCAGGTGTTAGTGCAACACAAAGAGTCACGCCAGGTGTGAGTGCAACACAGAGGGGAAATGGAAAGGAAGCCCAGGCACTAGGGAAAGGGGGAAGAGGTGACCTCCTAATCTGGACTAGTGTCACCCTGTCTCCCTCTAACATCCCTATACAGTCTCCGCAGCTGACGACTATCACGTGCCTCACCCTACTTTCCCTGGCGTAAGGCTATAGCTGGGGGTGGAAGGAGATGAGCACTAGTCAACCTCCGCAAGCATTCTAAAGACAAAACGGTAAGACAACACAAAGGAATAACAACTTAGCTTTAGAAGAAACTCCAACAGGGCACACGACCTAAAGACTCCAGAGAGGACGTGATGCTGCTTCAACCAAGTTACAAGTAGAAATGAGTATAACCGGCGTCACCCACCTAGACACACCAGGTATATATACACCCAGACTAAAGGGAGGTAGTCGCTGGGTACTAAACACAGCCTCCTATCTAGGCAGCTATCTGCATTGTCAAACGTGGAGATTTCCTGCAAACCACTGGAGGGCGACTGTCTGTCACCTCTGACACACCCGTAACAATACCAGTTCTCTCCACGTGTAGCCATTATTGCCAAATAAAAGATAGGATAGAAAAACAAGAGAAGGGAAGGGGATGCAACAGCTACACGTGTAGTAATGTCCCAGATAAAAAAATATTAAAACACTGAGTCTGATTTCTTAAAACTTTGCACAGAATTCTAGCAAGAACAGTGCAAGTTTTCAGTGACAGGAATGATTGCTTAATCCAGCCACTGATGTTCTGTAATATCCCACTGATTGGCACCAAATTGTCAGGGATTCCAACACAGGGATGACACCGGGGAGAACACGCGATATCTCACCGTGCCGTCGCACTGTCAGTATTTTGTCCGGAGTCGCGAGCATGTGATCCAGACTACTCGCTGCATAGGTATCGCAAGCGACCGATGAGCGTATGGCGTCACACCTCTGGGTTCCAAAGCCTGGATTCCGTGTTTAACGCCCTCCGTACGGTCACTGTCAGCTTCATGATAGCCCAATTACTATTATTCTCTGCCACCACTGGCCGGGTTTGAAATATAATACAGGCCTGGCCGGACGCCTGCGTTTTGGTAGTGGGTATGGCTTCGGGGAAGGGAAGGAATACAGAACAAAAGAAACAGGACCATTAAATTTTATATTTAATCCAAAAGGGAGGCCGTGTTCAAGAAAAATATATACAAGTATGTTACAAAGGAGACATTAAAATACATAGGCAGTTACATAAAATAAACAGGATAAAAGAAGATAACTTACACTATATGATCGCTGAGACGATTTAATATAGGTGGAGGAGGGGCTCGCCAGTTGGATTTTTCTGTTATCGAACAGGACCCGTTGCTTATAATTCTTATTCCCCTTTGGCAATGAGTGCTTCTGTAATGTCCATGGGTTCTCTTATACCAAAGGGGAGATCTGTCCACACGCCCCCTGTGGTGACATCATGTGGGCTGGTCTCCAGCCTGTACATTAATATTAAAAACACTAACTTCTGCGATAACTCATAGCTCGTTGATCAGAGAAGCGTGCAAACGACGCCATTTTTTCCCTTATGATTTTATCTTCAGTTAGAGACCACACATCGCATAGCTGCAGTCTGCTATTCTGGTGTTTTTGCGCTACAGCTCTATGTAGAGTTTTACAGCGGCAGAAAAAATATCCCTATCATTCCGTCGCTGATTCTACCTCTAAAAATATGGGTCCCTGGTGGGAATTGTTTGTGAGTGCCTTTGAACTTAACAAACCATTTCCTCTTTCCTCCAAATTCTGGAATGGGAGAAGGTGTCAATCTATCTCAGTTCTGTGTTAAGAGGAAATAGATTTGCATTTTAGTTAGCTTGTACCAATTCTTGGCTGGCATTTGTTTGTGTAAGGCCACCCTCATGATTGTATTAATTGGGGCTTTTGTGCTGAGCAAAAGGGGAATAAGAGAGGAATGGTCAATATTCTGTTAATATTTTCCTGACATTAATATTTCCCTGACATCAACGTTAAGAGCTATGAAAGTTAAAGTCCCATAGAGGGACTAAGTAAGGAAAATTTTAAAAAATTGCAAAAATATAATACCAATAAATACGTATTTTTTATGTAAAAACAAAAACTAACAAAAAAAAGTACACAGTATCACAGAGTCCAGAACGACCCGACCTATAAAACTATCACACTAGTTAACCCCTTTAGTGAACACCGTTTAAAAAAAAAAGAGGCAAATAACCATCCTTTTTCATCGTATCGCCAAACAAAAAGTGGATTAAAACGCTAACAAAAAGATGAATGTAAATAAAAATGGTAATGTTGAAAACGCCATCTTATCTCACAAAAACAAGCTGCCATACAGTTCCATTGGTTAGTGATGAGATCCAGCTAAATTTACGGGGTCCATGTCTGCAGAAGCACGAGATGTGCACAATCTATGGGCACTACAGTGTACGGGCACTACAGTGGCAGATTTGTAGTTTTCACTCAGCAACATTCAATACTGCTTGTTTCTGGCAAATATCCATGAAGTCAAAATTGTGACTGTGCCTGTAGATAAATTCCCAGAGTATAATTTCCAAAATGGGGACACTTGAGGGGGGGGGGGTTCTCTTCTGGCACTTAGGGGCTCTATATATGGAGTCTGCAAACTATTCTACAATAATTTGCTTTCCAAGAGTCAAATAGCGCTCCTTCCATTCCGCTCCTTCCATGTTCAGCAGAAATTGTGTGACAGATTTTGGTGCCATTTTTTACCCATTTTCTCATGTGAAAATGTAAACTGTGGGCCTAAAACTAAATTTTTGTGGTAAAAATGTAAATATTTGTTCTTCACCTCCCAATTGTATAAAATTCTGTGACACACCCGTTGTGTCAATATATTACTGCACCCCTAGATGAATTCTTTGAGAGGTGTAGTTTGTAAAATGAGATCACTTATGGGGGATTCTGTTGTTCTGGGACCTCAGGGTCTCTGTTAATGTAACATGGCACCCTCAAACCATTCCAGCAAAATGTGCACTATAATATGGTGCTCCTTCCCTTCTGAGCTTTGCACTGTGCCTTAAAAGTATTTTCAACGCCATATGGGGTATCGGTGTATTGCATAACATAATTTGTGGTCCATTTTCTCCTACTATCCATTTTGAAAATTAAAAACCTGAGGCCAAAGTAACATTTTAGTGGATTGACTAAATGTTACGTATACAATTCTGTGAATTGAGGGTTAAAAATGCTCACTAAACCGCTAGATGATAATTAAACAAAACTTATAAGGCCTCCTTCACATATTCATGTTTCCACTTAGTGTGGTATCTGTTTGTGTCATGGATACCTCACGTACTCATTACAACCTATGGTGCTATGCACATGTCCGTGTTTTTTCATGGACAGTATTAATGTTCAAAACACACGACATGACAAGATAAGGAGACTTTTAAGCCGCAATGCTCCTCTGGGAAGTATGCAAATTGTGACAAGGCTCCTTAGAACATATTTCCCAGAGGAGCATTGCGGCTTAAATGTATCTTCACCTTGGCATGTCAGGTTTGCCATGTCACTCTCCACAAGGAGAAATGTTGGATCCCATTCAGACTCCTCTCACCCAGCCAAACCAGATCTCACACTTTGCACTGATGAGGGGAAGTACCCCGAGACACAGTGTCTGCAAATTGAGATTCTGGTTTTGGGTTTTATCCTAAGTCATGTCACAAGGCTTGTTGTTACGGATCCGGGTGTAACTTCTGTGCTGCGGTGCAAGGAGGGACCAGAGGGGCATAACTAGGTATCAACTCGGACTGACCAAGGTCGCACGGCGGCTCAATCGACTCCGTGAACCAGGGAAGGACCGAGCAGAGGGACCAGGTGCTACTCTGGGCCAGTCCTTGTATGAGAGCAGGTGACTCCCACGGGTCAGAAGGCAGGGACTGACCGGTACAGCAGATGAGCACGGCAGGCAGGTAGACGGACTGGCAGACACCACGGGTAACTGGCAGGAGCCTCCAGATAGGCAGGCTGGTAGGCACGGCAGGTAACAAGCAGGAGCCTCCAGGTAGGCTGACTAGTAGGCACGGCAGGTAAAGGCTCCGGATAAGCGGACTGGCCAAGCCAATAGACAGACTGGCAGGCTGGGCTGTGAGCAGACTGTCGGGCTGGACTGGTAGTCAGGCTGGCGGATTGGACTGGTAGTCAGGCTGGCGGGCTGGACAGGTAGTCAGGCTGGCGTGCTGGACAGGTAGTCAGGCTGGCAGCGGGACCTGAGGGTTGAAGCAGAGTAAGCTACAACCTTGCACGGGCACCTCCATTTTGGAGTAGGTGCCTTTCATATGAGAAGTCCTCCGGCCATTGGCCGAGAACTCCTTAGGACGGCACGCGCGGCCCTTTTAAGAGGGAGGGAGCGCGCGCACGCACCCTAAGCACAGTGCCCGGGAAGCTGCGCGCGCCGGCAGCAACAGCAGGAGAGCCGAAAGACGCCGGGCCAGGAGCGCGGCGGTAAGGGGGATGGCGTCTCTGCCTGTCAGTACCCCCCCTTTACGCCCCCTCTTTTTTAGGCCTGAAAGAAATTTTTTAAGAAGAAGCAGGGCGTGGATGTTCTCCCTGGGTTCCTAAGTTCTCTCCTCTGGGCCAAACCCCTTCCAATCCACCAGCAGAAAAAAGGTTTTTCATCTTACCCTCTTGGTGGCCAGAATGTTCTCTACCTCATAGACATCCTCAGTGGAGACCGGAGCTGGAGAGGTACCTGGATCGTCGGAAAAAGAATTAAGAACAACCGGTTTGAGGAGAGATATGTGACGCCCTGCAGCTGCAGGCTGTCACAGAACTCCTTGGTGTTGCACAGATGGGATTCTCCCCAGTGGCCTCAATACATGCAGACACCTCCACCCAAGTCCACTAGATGGAGCCCTGTCAGGTATATATATACTGGGGGATGGAGTTCAGGAAGTCAGTCAGTGGGAAGCAGGGAGTGTGACACGATGCTGCAGCACCAGACAAGCTGAAGTCTGTGTGGCTGAAAGAGGGTTCATCCCCTGTTGCAAGCCGGGCATCGGGCCCGAGCCTATTGGGATCTCTATGCCCAGTAGGGAATCCGGCATACTGAGGAGGATTTCATGTCCCTCAGTCCACCCATGAATAGCGCACACTCAGAGGACTAGGTACCATGGAGGCCCCAGCGTCCAGGGATCGTGGTAACCGGTGGAAAAGCCCTCGCCGCCAAGCATACGGGTGAGAGAAACATCAAGGGAGCTAGACCCTGTTCCAGGCAGGACAGAAGTTCCAGGGAGAGAGCCAGGAAGATACAGAAGGGAGGCCTTACACCCGCTCACTGGGGAGCAAGACCAGAAGTGCACACCACCTGGAAGTACCCCGGACCTGACTACCATCATGTAGTAAAGGTACTGAAACTAGCCCCGGTGTGTGTGTCTGTTCTTCCTCTGACCCGGCTGGGTCCCATCTCCCCTGCACTACCATCCATTACCTCACGCTGCCCTGAGGCCCGCTCCACCTGTGAGGAGCCGTTCCATCACAAGCTGCCCTAACATCTGCCTCAGAGGACTGCTCCGCAGCGGCGGCTCCCTTTAGCCGCATACCACAGGTGGCGTCACGAACTTTCCAAATCCCCTATAAATATCCCCCTTTTCACTGACCGCCCTGGGTCACGGACCGGGCCAGCCACCGTGATATTCCCCATACCGGCATCCTTAAGAGGCCCGGCTGCCGAGTACCCCACGGCCCAGGGGGTGTGTCAGATACGTGGAAGGAGTTGGGAATCCTTAAGGTGTCCGGGAGTTTTAACTTGTATTCCACTGGATTGATTTGCTTGAGGACTTCAAATGGACCGATGAACTGTTGACCCAGCTTATAGGAGGGTATTTTGAGACAAACATGTTTGGAGGAGAGCCAAACCTTGTCTCCCAGACGGAATTGAGGTGGGTCCGGACGTCTCTTGTCGGCATGTCTCCTCATCCGCTCGGAGGATTGAAGAAGTTCCGATCTAGTGTCCTCCCAAATAGTGAAAAATTCGCTGACCAGGGACTCCGCAGCAGGATTATCCACTGAAGCGGAGATGGGAAACGGAATCCGGGGGTGTTGACCGTAGACCACAAAGAACAGGAACTTGGAAGAAGATTCGCTCTCATGGTTGTTATAGGAGAACTCGGCCCATGGTAGGAGCTCTACCTAATTGGTATGGTGAGCGTTGACGAAGTGCGGGAGGAAGCTGCTAAGGATCTGGTTGATACGTTCCACTTGGCCATTGGACTGAGGATGATAAGTAGAGGAGAAATCCAGGGAGACATCCAGCAGCTTACACGTAGCTTTCCAGAAGCGCGAAGTGAACTGGACCCCTCGATCAGACACAATGTGGAGGGGTAGGCCGTGGAGACAAAAGATGTGATGAATGAAGTCCTTAGCCAGCACTGATGCAGACGGTAGACCAGGCAGAGGGATAAAGTGGGCCATTTTAGAAAAGCGGTCAGCGACCACCCAAATGACAGTACAACCGGCAGAAACAGGGAGATCAGTAATAAAGTCCATAGCAATGTGTTGCCACGGGGCAGCAGGTACGGGAAGAGACAGGAGACGGCCGGATGGAAGATGTCTGCGAACCTTGTTGCGGGCACAGGATGAACAGGCCGTGACGAAGTCTACAACATCATTGCACAGGGAAGGCCACCAGTAATGCCGGGTAATGAGCAGTAAGGTCTTCCTCTGGTCGGCATGGCCAGCTAATTTAGATGAATGACCCCAGTGAAGAACCTTCTTACGATCCGGAACCACTACAAACGTCTTACCGGGTGGGAGAAGAGACAGGTCCAAGGGAGCCACATTCATCACTTTGGAGGGATCGATGATATGCATAGGCTCCTCCTCTTGATCGGAAGACAGGAAGGATCGGGACAAAGTGTCGGCTTTAACGTTCTTGTCCGCAGGGCGGTAATGTAGGATAAAGTTGAAACAGGCGAAGAACAAAGACCACCGGGCCTGACGCGGATTAAGTCTTTCGGCATTTTGCAGATATGCCAGGTTTTTGTGATCAGTGTAGATGACCACCGGGTGCAGAGCCCCCTCTAGCAGGTAACGCCACTCCTCCAGCGCCAATTTGATGGTTAGCAGTCTCGGTCTCCTATGGAGTAGTTGCACTCGGACGAGGAGAAGAGCTTGGAGAAGAAGCCGCAGGTTACCATTCTCCCGGATGGAGATTTCTGGGTGAGCACCGCTCCGGCTCCAGAAGAGGAAGCATCAACCTCCAGAAAGAACTGTTTGTTGCAATCCGGACGGTGCAGCACCAGGGCAGAAGAGAAGGCTTGTTTTAAGGAGAGGAAGGCCTCTTCCGCTTCAGACGTCCATTCCTTAGGATTTGCTCCCTTCCGGGTGAGCGCAGAGATGGGTGCAGTCTGGGAAGAGAAATGTGGGATGAAGAGGCGATAATAGTCAGCGAAGCCCAGGAATCGCTGAATCGCCTTCAAACCTTCCGGTCGGGGCCACTTTAAGACGGCAGAGACCTTCTCGGGATCCATCCGTAGACCAGTCTTAGAGATAATATAGCCCCGGAACGGAAGAGAGGTCTGCTCGAAGAGGCATTTCTCAAATTTTGCTTAAAGGTGATTCTGCCTGAGCCTAAGCAGGATTCCTCTGGTGTGTGGGTAGATCCGGAGAGAAGACCAAGATGTCGTCCAGGTACACCACCACGCATGAATATAAGAGGTCACGGAAGATGTCGTTAACTAGTTCTTGGAAGACGACTGGAGCATTACAGAGGCAGAAGGGCATCACACGGTATTCATAGTGGCCGTCCCGGGTATTGAATGCCGTCTTCCACACGTCTCCTTGGCGGATCCGGACCAAGTTATACGCCCCACGAAGATCGAGCTTGGTGAAGATCTTCGCGCCTTTAAGGTGGTCGAACAGCTCTGAGATGAGTGGCAGGGGGTATTTGTTTTTGATAGTAAGCTGGTTGAGTCCCCTATAATCGATACAGGGGCGTAGTGAACCGTCTTTTTTTTTTTTACGAAGAAGAATCCTGCTCCAGCCGGGGAGGTAGATTTCTGGATGAATCACCTTTCCAGATTTTCTTCGATATACTCAGACATGGCCCGGGTTTCGGCCATCGACAAGGGGTAGATACCCCACGAGGTGGAGAGGCACCGGGTACCAAGTTGATAGGGCAATCATATGGCCTATGAGGTGGCAGTGTCTCTGCTTCCTTCTTGTCGAAGACATCTGCATAGGACCAGTAAGGTGCCGGTAGACCAGGTAAATTAGCCAGAGTAGACGGAGGTCAAGCCGGGCGAACCGGAACCAGGCAGGTCTCATGGCAATCCTGCCCCCAACGGAGCACCTCACCGGATTGCCAATTCAGAACGGGTTCATGTCTCTGTAGCCAGGGTAGGCCTAGCAAAAGGGAGTGAGAGAATCCGGATAGCACATGGAAAGAGATCCTCTCCGAGTGCAGCATTCCCACCTGAAGGGTTACAGGCTCTGTGACGAGCAAGATGGTCACCGGAAGGAGTCTTCCATCCACGGAAGCGACTACCAATGGTTCAGCCAGAGGTTTGGTGGGAATCTGATACTTCTCTACAAGGGACTGAGAAATGAGATTCCCAGCGGCTCCGGAATCCAGGTAGGCGGTTACAAAGAAGCGGGTCTCTCCACAGGAAATAGAAACAGATAGAGTCAAGGACGAAGAGGATTTACTCTTGCCTAGGATGACCTCTCCGAGTGGTCCTAGACACTGGAGTATCCCGGCTTCACTGGGTAGGAATGGATCAGATGCTCCTTACTACCACAGTAGAAACAGCTCCCCTCGGCTCAGCGTGTTTCTTGGCGAGACTTGACCATCTTGGTCTGGTCGATCTGCATGAGTTCGGGCGAGCATGCCCGGGGAGTTGCTGATTGGGAGGCAGGTTTCTGGAAAACAGGAGCAACACGAGGAAATCTTCTCTCCCGGGTAGTCTCCTTAGCTCGTGCCAGGAAACAGATGTCAATCTGGGTAGCTAGTGACACCAGGAAATCCAGGGTGGTAGGAATGTCCCGGCTGGCTAGCTCGTCCTTAATCCGTCCGGAAAGGGCCTCCCAGAAGGTGGACACCAGGGCCTCGTTGTTCCAGGCAAGCTCAGATGCGAGGGTACGGGACTGTATGGCATACTGGCCCACGGTGAGACTCCCTTGGCAGAGATGGAGCAATGAGGAGGCAGTAGAAGTCCTTCGTCCGGGCTCATCGAAGACCTTCCAAAAGGCAGTGAGGAAAGCCGGAAGATCGGACACCAAGGGATCCCCTCTCTCCCATAGAGGGTTTAGCCATGCCAATGCTTCCCCGGTGAGGTGAGAAATGATGAACGCCACCTTGGCCCGGTCGGAGGGAAACTGATGTGTCAGTAGTTCAAAGTGCAGCGTGCACTGGTTCAGAAAACCCCGACATAAGACGGGGTCACCCCCAAAACGAGGAGGTGCAGAGAGCCGGGGTCCAGAGCTGGATGCCGTGGCACTGGTAGACAGAGGCGCTGCAGGAGCGGGTGCCGCTCGGCTCGAGGCGGACACAGGTGGGATGGACAGCGTGTCCAGGCGAGAGTTGACAGACCGTAGGTAGGTCAGGATGGTTTCCTGTTGGGATCTGTGATGAGAAACCTCCTGGTACAGGTCAGCAAGCGAAGGAGCCAGGGGGCCAGCGGGTTCCAGGGCCCGTGCAAACTGTTACGGATCCGGGTGGTGGAACCTCTGTGCTGTGGTGCAAGGAGGGACCAGAGGGGCGTAACTAGGTATCAACTCGTACTGACCAAGGTCGCACGGCGGCTCAATCAACTCCGTGAACCAGGGAAGGACCGAGCTGAGGGACCAGGTGCTACTCTGGGCCAGTCCTTGTATGAGAGTAGGTGACTCCCATGGGTCAGAAGGCAGGGACTGACCGGTACAGCAGATGAGCACGGCGGGCAGGTAGACGGATTGGTAGACACCACGGGTAACTGGCAGGAGCCTCCAGATAGGCAGGCTGGTAGGCACGGCAGGTAACAAGCAGGAGCCTCCAGGTAGGCTGGCTGGTAGGCATGCAGGTAAAGGCTCCGGATAAGCGGACTGGCCAAGCCCATAGACAGACTGGCGGGCTGGGCTGTGAGCAGACTGTCGGGCTAGACTGGTAGTCAGGCTGGCGGACTGGACAGGTAGTCAGGCTGGCGGGCTGAACTGGTAGTCAGGCTGGCGGGCTGAACTGGTAGTCAGGCTGGCGGACTGGACTGGTAGTCAGGCTGGCGGGCTGGACTGGTATTCAGGCTGGTGGGCAGGACAGGTAGTCAGGCTGGCAGCGGGACCTGAGGGCTGAAGCAGAGTAAGTACACAGAGCTACAACCTTGCACGGGCACCTCCATTTTGGAGGAGGTGCCTTTTATATGAGAAGTCCTCTTGCCATTGGCCGGGGACTCCTTAGGACGGCGCACGCGGCCCCTTTAAGAGGGAGGGAGCGGGCGCGCCCTAAGCACAGTGCCCGGGAAGCTGCATGCACCGGCAGCAGCAGGAGAGCCAGAAGACAACGGGCCAGGAGCGCGGCGGTAAGGGGGACGGCGTCTCTGCCTGTCAGGGGGTAGAGACGCCGATGTTACAATTGTTAGAGAGTCGATATTGACTTTTAGGATTGCTACTTCCTATAGATGTCACTAGAGTTCTAGTCCTTTTCCTCTCTGAAGAGACAATTTGCATTTTATCTTGTCTAGAAGCCATAAAGGAGCAAAAATGTACAGGCATCACATATGTATAGCATATTCTGCCAGCTGCATCCTCTTATGTAGATGACATAAGTAAAAAAAATAAGAAGGATCCACCTCATGTCCATTTCAGGTTCAGCATGTTGGCACTATATTTTCTAGCCCGAGAGAGAATAGCACTTTCCTTTCTCCTAAGGAGAGAGCAATATCTGCTGGCTTTGTTTCCTCTCCCAGGGCACTGACATGATTAATCATCAGCTTGTGATCTAATTTTGGAACATGAAAACCAGCACATTTGTCTTGAAGATGAACGATGTGTCTTATTCTGCAGATGGAAATTTCGAGCAATGAAAAGGATTAAAGTGAAATTCCAGTCCTTAGACCTAATCATGAGTTGTAGATTATTCTGTCTTTCTAACCAGATGGCAACCCTGATCCTACATCCCCATTCTTATATTAATGAATACTAGACTGTTATATTTGACTTAGGTAAGTGAAATGTCTATCAGCTGTTAATGGACTGCCAGACACTATAACACATGTTGTGCTTCCATGAGGTCTTATTGCATTTTTCATGTTTTAGACTAATGGGGAGCATTGTAATGCCCCACTGCTCTATATCATTGTCACTGTTTGATAAATATTTTCATGTGTAAAAGGGAAAAAGCTAAAGTAAAAAAAAAAACTTGTGTCCAGAGTTAATTTCCTCATGTTGATCGCAACCATAAGTCTCAGAGTGACAGAGTGAATGAATCCCCCTAAAGCTATCTGCACTAGAACTCAAGAGCAGAGTGATAAACTTGCCAGTCAAAGTGGTCTGCACATGACCATCCCTGCAAAAATCCTAATTATGGACCAGGAGGTGATGTATGGGCAAGGTTATTTAAGGCTTATATCCGAGTGGTGTTAGACTCTGGGTAGATGACGTATAGAAATAGAGCTTATTAAAGATCTTTGTATATGTACTACGCATATGATATTGCATAGGTTCCTCTGATAACACCATAACTCCTTTGTCCCATCCAGATATGGATGGGCCCATGGGGCTACAGGCGAATCCCCCGGTGGGCCCCTGTGTAGGAGTAAACCACGTAACCCCCAACATGAGCAGAAGTTGGCTCAATACATTTGTTTCTCTATGTACAGAAAAACTCATCATCTCATCATTCATCCAACACACTACCTAGAGTATCTATAATATAATCGTAGATGCGTCCCACTGTCTGAAGCCTTTATAAACTGAGCAAGCGCGACGCACCTGCGCAGTCTGGCTTCAGAGAGAAGAATGCATCGAGCCATTACAGGTATGAGGAGTGTATGGCGCCGGAGATCGTGGTATGCGTAGACACTGAACACATACCGTGATCTCCGTACCGTGATCGCCATACTTACATACTTACCTGACCGGGAGGAGCGTTGCCACGGCGCCTCTGTTCTGGCTGGAGACCGGGGCAGGAGTGAGGCGTCGGAATCGGCGCATGCGCATAGCGCGCTATCCGGCGCCACTTTACTGAAGACACATTTGCAGTGTGTCTTCAGCAAAATTGCGCCGGACAGCACGGTATGGGCACCCGCGTACTTCGGCACCACACTCCTACCCCGGGCTCCGGCAGAACGGGACGCAGCACTGGAGCACAGGGAAGAAAGGTGAGTATATTTTTGTTTATATGTTTATTTTTTTGTGTGTGTGCAGCATGATAGGGATGAAGGGTACCATGCATACCAGGTTAGGGATGGGGTACCATGCATACCAGGATGAGGGATGGGGTACCATGCATACCAGGATTGGTGGATGAGGGGTGCCATGCATACCAGGATAGGGATGAGGGGGTACCATGCATACCAGGATGAGGGATGGGGTGCCATGCATACCAGGATTGGGGATGAGGGGTGCCATGCATACCAGGATATGGATGAGGGGGTACCATGCATACCAGGATGAGGGATGGGGTACCATGCATACCAGAATGAGGGATGAGGTACCATACATTCCATGATAGGGATGAAGGGGTACCATGCATACCAGGATGAGGGATGGGGTGCCATGCATACCAGGATTGGGGATGAGGGGTGCCATGCATACCAGGATATGGATGAGGGGGTACCATGCATACCAGGATGAGGGATGGGGTACCATGCATACCAGAATGAGGGATGAGGTACCATACATACCATGATAGGGATCAGAGGGTACCATGCATACTAGGATGAGGGGTGCCATGCATACCAGTATGAGGGATGGGGTACCATGCATACCAGGATAGGGTGCATACCAGGATGAGGGATGGTGTACCATGCATACCAGGATAGGGATGAGGGGGTACCATGCATACCAGGATGAGGGATTGGGTACCATACATACCAGGATTGGGGATGAGGGGTACCATGCATTTGACTCACCCCCTGGGCCAGTGCTGTAGTGCGGCGCGCGTGCGCGCGGGGGATACCCGGAGCCGGATCCGATGGGGGTAGTAGTCTTCGTGTGGCGGTGAACCGGTCCGCGCCCAGGGTGGTCAAACTTAGTGGCGGTTATTGGTATGATGGTATTAGTGTCCGACTACGCCACCCGTTGAATGCGGTTATGAAACCGCCGCTGCAGGGCAGACCGCTGAGGCCGGTGGTATAGGTGTGCAGCAATGTTGATATAACCCCCAACGGGAGAGGTATGGCCTCAGGGCAGCGGATGTGGATGATGTTGGGAGTGATGGTGTGGATGTCCCAGCACTAACGGTGCGACAAGGAAGCACGGAAACGCGAGGGTACAGTTCAGGGCCTTTACTGATGGTACAAGGCAAATTCCCCCGGGAGTACTGGCTAGTAGTTGGGGCCTGGTTAGTCTGCGAGTAAGCCGGAGTTCCCCTGGCCAGGTGGAGTTGTAGGCCTTCCCGTTAGTCTGTACCCTTCCTGGCTACCCTGCTTTCGGCGGTTGCAAGTAGCCCACGTCCCTGGGTATACCGTGTGGTGCTCACCCGTATGGCTGGTGACCTGGGGCCTCCTGTTAGCCTCCGCTCTGGGATGGCGGTGCTGGTCCCTTCGTTGTGACTGAGCCTCCGGGCTTTTATGGCCAGAGGACCTGGAATCCCCTGCCGGATGGATTCTGCTGCTGGGTATATCTTAGTCCCCACAGCCTCGGACTCCTGTGTCCGGTTTTAGTACCTTCTCTCAGGGCGAGCTCTGCACAGCTCCAGCCCCTGGCGCTTCTCCTTGGCTCCTACAGAGCTCCTGAGGTCTATCTGTCCCTGTTTCTGCGTGTCCAGACCAGACTCCGTCTCTGTCTGGAACTCCTCTCTCTAACCCTGCTTCAGCCCCAGTTTATATAGGGGAAGTTCTTCCCCTCCCAGGACTGGGCAGGAGGTGTGGCATGCTTAGGATTCCTGCCCAGGAGACCTCCCACCTGCTCACAGACGTAATACTGCTATTACTGTGGAAACCAGACCCCTGGGGTGCCACATTCCCCCCTAGTGAAATTTAGTACTCCCGGACTAAACATAACAGGGTATAAACAATAACAATTAAATACATGAGATGGTCACGGCGTGTCCGTAACCGGGAAGCAATAAGGGTGTCCATTTCACCAAAGAACAGGGAGCCGTAACCAGGTAGGGGTCTGTCCTGCCCCGAGTCTTTAACAGTCTGTAGTCCATTCCTGGGTTACGCTCCAAACATATTTACAACAGAGTTCCGGTTACTCACTGTCCATAACCTGTCAGTCCATATAAAGAAACCTGTAACTGAAAAACATAATTAGCAACGGCTACAACAAAACAGGTAAACATAAAATAGTTAAAGCAACTAGCCAACTTAGATTCTCCAACGTACGGGCATCTGGCCTCTGGTAACCCTAGTGGACCTACGGAGCTCACTAACTGGTCCTGCACTACAGGGTGTAGGAGGTGTTATGGGCAGGCTGGGCAGCTTTCTGCGCACTCTTTGGCTCACTAGGGGCACGGCAGGCTCACTACTAGCAGAGGGTTGATCCTCCTGTACTGCTGGTGTGGACTCTTCTGCCTCTTGGGCCGGCTGCTCTTCCAGCTCTACTGGTTCTTCTGTAGGCACTTGCGGGGCTGGCTGGAGAAAGGTGAGGACGGGTACCACGACAGCACCGTTTACTTGTGTCCAAGACCGGGGGAAGTCTCCGAGTACAGTCCTGATCATTTCTTCCCTTTCCTCTGCGGGTCGAGGGTTTTCTTGATCTTCTTCTTCAGGGCTTTGCAGCTGCTCGGGACACTTCTTCAGGTGGTCTCTGGAGACAACGGCTGTGGTTTCTCCTCCATCCTTACTGATCACGCAAATCTTTGGGCTCTCATGGCTTGATGGCAGTACGGTGTACGGGTCCTTCTCCCACTGGTCGTCCAACTTGTGGAGCTGTCTTTTCCTCTTCAAGACCTGCTCTCCAGGTACCAGGGGAACAGCGGGAGCATACTGATTATAAGCCCTCTCTTGCCTTTCTCTAGCTTGAGACAGACTTCGCTCCACGCTCTCCTGCACTTTCCGATACTGCTGCTGCCGCCCTGTATCCCAGTCTGCCTCTGGCGAGGTGTCCTCGGGCGTCAGGACTCCCATATCCAGGTCGATAGGCAGCTTACCAGGTCTCGCTCTCATTAGGTAAGCCGGGGTACAGTTGGTAGAACCTACAGGGATGTGGTTGTATAGGTCCACCAGATCAGGCAGCTTCTCAGGCCACATACTGCGTTCTTCCAGGGGCAATGTTTTCAGGAGGTCTATCACCACCTGGTTCATCTTCTCGCAGAGTCCATTAGTTTGTGGGTGATAGGGCGTTGTTCTTATCTTCGTGCAGCCATACAGGTTGCAGAACTCCTGGAAGACTTCCGCTTCGAAGGCTGGCCCTTGGTCTGTCAGCACTTGGTCCGGGTACCCGTGTGGACGGCAGAAGTGCTGCTGGAAGGCTCTAGCTGCTGTTTGAGCCGTTAAGTCCTTGACCGGGACCACCACCAGGAACCGGGAGTAATGATCTACGATTGTGAGGGCGTAGACATACCCAGATCTGCTTGGAGCCAGTTTCACATGGTCCAGGGCTACCAGTTCCAGTGGCTGTCGGGTGATGATGGGCTGCAAGGGAGTCTTCTGGCTGGCACGGTCCTTCCTTCTTAGGTGGCACGGTCCACAGTCTCTGCACCACCTCTCGATGGCTCCTCTCATGCCTACCCAGTAGAACCGTTCACGCAATAAGAACTCCAGCTTCTTCCACCCGAAATGTCCTGCTCCGTTGTGGTACGCCTCCAGAATCATAGCCGCGTCTCGTCTGGGGACCACTACCTGCCAGGTCAACTCATGCGTTCGAGAGTTAACCATTCTCCGGCACAACTTCTCCCTGTAGAGGAACAGCCTACTTTTCTCCTTCCACAGTTGCTTAGTCTCCTCTGGGGCGTCTGGGTCCAGACTGGCATCGGCTTGGGTCAGCATTTCCTTCACCAGGCGGACTGCAGGATCACTGTCTTGCGTCTCCGCCCAGTTGTAGTGGGGCAAGGGATTGAACGTTGCGGAGCGCCTGTCCTTCACACGGTTGGAATACAGGGTAATCCCATGACGGTGGAACGCAGGGAGCTCAACTTCTTCCAGATCTTCTGGATCTTCCCCTACGTCCGGTAAGTTCGGCATTCTAGACAGGGCATCCGCATTGGCATTTGAGCGTCCTGCCCGGTATTTGATGGTGAATTCAAAGTTGGACAGGCGAGCCATCCATCTCTGTTCCAGAGCACCGAGCCTTGCAGTGTCCAGGTGTGTCAACGGGTTGTTATCCGTGTACACGATGAATTTGGAGGAGGCAAGGTAATGCTTGAAACGTTCGGTCACTGCCCACACTACTGCCAGGAACTCCAGCTTGAATGAGCTATAATTCTCAGGGTTCCTCTCGGTGGGTCGTAGCTTTCGGCTAGCGTAAGCGATTACCCGTTCTTTTCCTTGCTGGATCTGGGACAGCACGGCTCCTAGCCCGATGTTACTTGCGTCCGTGTGGAGGATAAAGGGCTGGCTGTAGTCTGGATATGCCAGGATTTCATCCCCCTGGAGGGCCATCTTCAGCTGGCAAAAGGACTCCTCTTCCAGCTTTTCCCACCTGAAGGGCGGCTTCTGGTTTTTGGCTTTTCGAGATTGACCTATCAGGAGGTCCTGCATAGGGGCTGCCATTTTGGTGAAACCGGGAATGAATCTTCGGTAGTAGCCTACCAACCCGAGGAACTGCCGCACTTCCTTTATGCTGGAGGGTCTTGGCCAGTCCTTAATCACGGTGATCTTATCAGGGTCAGGAGCCACTCCGTCAGCACTCACCACGTGTCCCAGGTATTGCACCTTTGGTTTCAGGAGATGACACTTGGAGGGTTTCACCTTTAGGCCGTAGTTTGCCAGAGCTTCGAACACTTCTGCCAGGTGTTTCAGGTGGTCCTCGTAGGTCTTGGAATAGACGATGACATCGTCCAGGTATAACAGGACCGTCTCGAAGTTCCGGTGTCCCAGACAGCATTCCATCAACCGTTGGAAGGTTCCTGGTGCGTTGCAGAGCCCGAACGGCATGCAGTTAAATTCGCTGAGACCCATCGGGGTGGTGAATGCGGTCTTCTCCCGGTCTGCCTCTGCTACAGGAACCTGCCAGTACCCGCTAGTGAGATCCAAAGTAGAGAAGAAGTTAGCAGATTTTAATGCAGCTAAGGACTCTTCTATCCTTGGTAATGGGTACGCATCTTTGTGTGTGATACGGTTGACCTTCCTGTAGTCTACACACATTCTCATAGTGTTGTCCTTCTTTTTCACTAAGACTAGTGGAGCTGCCCAGGGGCTACAGCTGTCCCTGATTACCCCAGCCTCCTTCATGTCTCTAAGCATCCCCTTGGCGTGTTGGTAGTGTGCAGGGGGTACGGGTCGGTATCTCTCCTTTATGGGAGGATGGTCTCCCGTGGGGATGTGGTGTTCTACCCCCTTTACTTGCCCGAAGTCTAACGGGTGTTTACTAAACACTCTCTCGTACTCTTGAACCACCCGATAGACTCCTTGTTTCTGGTGTGAGGGAGTGGAGTCGGTACCCAGATGTAGTTGCTGACACCAGTCCCCCACTGGTTTCTTAGAGCCGTTACCTTCCTCTGGTTGAGATGGAGGCAAGGGTTCCACGGCCTGTACAGAATTCTGGTTTATGGTGAACAATTTAGCTAGCGTGGCATACCGGAGCAGGTGTACTTCTCTCTCACCGATATTTATGATGCGAACGGGCACCCTCCCATGGCGTACATCGACCACCCCCCGTGCTGTCAAAATGGTGGGCCTACTGTCTGAGTAGACGGGTTCTACCATAGTTACATAGTTAGTAAAGCCGAATAAAGACTTGCATCCATCAAGTTCGACCTGTTAGTTCTGTAATTGCTAAAGTTGATCCAGAGGAGGGCAAAAACCCCAAATGATTTAGCCAATCTTCACCTGAGGAAAAATTCCCTCCCGACTCTGAAACCAGCAGTCAGCATAAATCCCTGTATCAACCTACTATTTTATTTTATTTTTAAGTATATGCAGAAATCTGCCTGGTATCTAGAAATGCATCCAGTCCCCGTTTGAACTGGTTTAGTGAAACCGACATTACCGTCTCCTCACTCAGTGAATTCCATATTCTCACTGCTCTTACCGTAAAGAACCCCTTCCTATGCTGGTGCTGAAACCTTTTCTCTTCCAGTCTTAGTGAGTGCCCTCTTGTTACCGTAATATCCCTCCTTTTGAACAAATCCCGGGCAAGGTCTCTATACTGTCCCCTAACATATTTGTACACATTTATTATGTCCCCCCTCAACCTTCTCTTTTCCAGGCTGAATAGTCCTAGTTTTGCCAACCTCTCTGGGTATTGCAGTCCCTCCATTCCCTTTATTAATTTTGTTGCCCTCCTTTGTACCTTTTCAAGCTCATTTATATCCTTTCTATATATTGGGGCCCATAACTGAGCACAGTATTCCAAGTGTGGTCTGACCAGTGCTTTGTACAGTGGAAGAACAATGTTCTCCTCCTTTGCAGCTATACCTCTTCTGATACATCCCATTACCCTGTTTGCCCTTACAGCAGCGGCCTGACTTTGGGCACTCCAATTTAGTTTGCTATCAATCAAGATGCCCAAGTCCTTCTCCATCTCTGAATTCCCCAATGATTTCCCATTCAGTGAGTACTGGTGACTTCCATTTTTCCTTCCCATATGTATGACCTTACATTTCTCCTCGTTAAACCTCATTTGCCATTTAATGCTCCACCTACCCAGCTTATCCAAATCCCTCTGTAGGTCTGCACTGTCCTCTTTTGTATTAATTGTTTTACATAACTTTGTGTCATCTGCAAATATTGATATTTTACTATTTATCCCGTTGACTATGTCGTTAATAAAGATATTAAATAACATTGGGCCTAGTACAGACCCCTGTGGTACCCCACTAGTGACACTTACCCAATCTGAGTATATTCCATTTATAACCACCCTCTGCCTTCTATCCTTTAGCCAGTTAGCTACCCACTTGCAGACATTTTCCCCCAGCCCCATCATTCTCATTTTGTATACCAACCTATTATGTGGCACGCTATCGAACGCTTTTGAGAAGTCGAGATACACGACATCCACTGGTTCCCCCTGATCTACTCGAGAGCTAACCTCCTCGTAGAAGTCAATCAGGTTTGTTTGGCAGGAGCGATTCCTCATGAATCCATGTTGGTTCGGGGTTAATAGATTATTAGCATCAAGATGCTCCGTAATTGCCTCTTTAATGAAGCCTTCAAAAATTTTGCCCACAACGGACGTCAGACTCACCGGCCAATAGTTTCCGGCGTCACTTTTCGCTCCCTTTTTGAATATTGGCACTACATTCGCCTGTCGCCAATCAAGTGGTACAGACCCAGTCTCAACAGAGTCCTTAAATATAAGATATAACGGTCTGTCTATCACATTACTTAGTTCCCTTAGTACCCGTGGGTGTATGCCATCAGGTCCTGGTGATTTGTTTATTTTAATGTTACTGAGGCGTTGCGATGATCCTCTTCCGTAGGCCGCGGCTCCGCAGTGGATCGTCAGGGTTGAGGACCTTCCGTCGCGCTCCTGTGACGTCGGCGTCTGCTGGGCTCCTTCCAGGACCTTACGCAACGTCCGGACGTGAGGCGGGGCTTCAGTTCTCGCAGGCTTTCGGAGTCCACGCCCCTCTTCTTCCCGCGCGGCGCCCTCAAGATGGCGTCCAATGGCGGGAAAACTCCACGGATGGCGGGAAGAAGGCAGAAGATGGCGTTGGATGGCGGGAATCGGCTCCAGATGGCGGGAAACGACTCCGGACGGCGGGAAACTTCACCACAGGTAAGTATAAAAGTCTCTTTTTTCAGGCACGCAGTACCCGGTGGTTGCGGGCACGTAATCCTGCCGACTACGCCAAAATTGACTCACCCCCTGGGCCAGTGCTGTAGTGTGGCGCACGTGCGCGCGGGGGATACCCAGAGCCGGATCCGATGGGGGTAGTAGTCTTCGTGTGGCGGTGACCCGGTCCACGCCCAGGGTGGTCAAACTTAGTGGCGGTTATTGGTATGATGGTATTAGTGTCCGACTACGCCACCCGTTGAATGCGGTTATGAAACCGCCGCTGCAGGGCAGACCGCTGAGGCCGGTGGTATAGGTGTGCAGCAATGTTGATATAACCCCCAACGGGAGAGGTATGGCCTCAGGGCAGCGGATGTGGATGATGTTGGGAGTGATGGTGTGGATGTCCCAGCACTAACGGTGCGACAAGGAAGCACGGAAACGCGAGGGTACAGTTCAGGGCCTTTACTGATGGTACAAGGCAAATTCCCCCGGGAGTACTGGCTAGTAGTTGGGGCCTGGTTAGTCTGCGAGTAAGCCGGAGTTCCCCTGGCCAGGTGGAGTTGTAGGCCTTCCCGTTAGTCTGTACCCTTCCTGGCTACCCTGCTTTCGGCGGTTACAAGTAGCCCACGTCCCTGGGTATACCGTGTGGTGCTCACCCATATGGCTGGTGACCTGGGGCCTCCTGTTAGCCTCCGCTCTGGGATGGCAGTGCTGGTCCCTTCGTTGTGACTGAGCCTCCGGGCTTTTATGGCCAGAGGACCTGGAATCCCCTGCCGGATGGATTCTGCTGCTGGGTATATCTTAGTCCCCACAGCCTCGGACTCCTGTGTCCGGTTTTAGTACCTTCTCCCAGGGCGAGCTCTGCACAGCTCCAGCCCCTGGCGCTTCTCCTTGGCTCCTACAGAGCTCCTGAGGTCTATCTGTCCCTGTTTCTGCGTGTCCAGACCAGACTCCGTCTCTGTCTGGAACTCCTCTCTCTAACCCTGCTTCAGCCCCAGTTTATATAGGGGAAGTTCTTCCCCTCCCAGGACTGGGCAGGAGGTGTGGCATGCTTAGGATTCCTGCACAGGAGACCTCCCACCTGCTCACAGACGTAATACTGCTATTACTGTGGAAACCAGACCCCTGGGGTGCCACACATTCCAGGATAGGGATTAGGGGTACCATACATACCAGGATGAGGGATGGGGTACATGCATACCAGGATGAGGGATGGGGTACCATACATACCAGGATAGGGATGAGGGGTACCATACATACCAGGATGAGGGATGGGGTACCATGCATACCAGGATAGGGATGAGGGGGTATCATGCATACCAGGATGAGGGATGGGGTACCATACATACCAGGATTGGGGATGAGGGGTACCATGCATACCAGGATAGGAATGAGGGTACCATGCATACCAGGATGAGGGATGGGGTACCATACATACCAGGATAGGGATGAAGGGTACCATACATACCAGGATGAGGGATGGGGTACCATGCATACCAGGATAGGAATGAGGGGCCATGCATACCAGGATAGGGATGAGGGGGCACCATGCATGCTAGGATACGGATAAGGGGCCATGCATACCAGGGTACGGATGAGGGGTACCATACATACCAGGATAGGGATTAGGGGGTACCATGCATACCAGGATGAGGTACAGTACAGACCAAAAGTTTGGACACACTTTCTCATTTAGAGATTTTTCTGTATTTTCATGACTTTGAAAATTGTACATTCACACTGAAGGCATCAAAACTATGAATTAACACATGTGGAATTATATACTTAACAAAAAAGTGTGAAACAACTGAAAATATGTCTTATATTCTAGGTTCGTCAAAGAAGTCACCTTTTGCTTTGATGACTGCTTTGCACACTCTTGGCATTCTCTTGATGAGCTTCAAGAGGTAGTCACTGGAAATGGTCTTCCAACAATCTTGAAGGAGTTCCTAGAGATGCTTAGCACTTGTTGGCCCTTTTGCCTTCACTCTGGTGTACAGCTCACCCCAAACCATCTCGATTGGGTTCAGGTCTGGTGACTGTGGAGGCCAGGTCATCTGGCGAAGCACCCCATCACTCTCCTTCTTGGTCAAATAGCCCTTACACAGCCTGGAGGTGTGTTTGGGGTCATTGTCCTGTTGAAAAATAAATGATGGTCCAACTAAACGCAAACCGGATGGAATAGCATGCCGCTGCAAGATGCTGTGGTAGCCATGCTGGTTCAGTATGCCTTCAGTTTTGAATAAATCCCCAACAGTGTCACCAGCAAAGCCCCCCCACACCATCACACCTCCTCCTCCATGCTTCACGGTGGGAACCAGGCATGTAGAGTAGATCCGTTTACCTTTTCTGCGTCGCACAAAGAAACGGTGGTTGGAACCAAAGATCTCAAATTTGGACTCATCTGAGCAAAGCACAGATTTCCACTGGTCTAATTTCCATTCCTTGTGTTCTTTAGCCCAAACAAGTCTCTTCTGCTTGTTTCCTGTCCTTAGCAGTGGTTTCCAATCAGCTATTTTACCATGAATTCCTCCTGCACAAAGTCTCCTCTTAACAGTTGTTGAAGAGATGTGTCTGCTGCTAGAACTCTGTGTGGCATTGACCTGGTCTCTAATCTGAGCTGCTGTTAACCTGCGATTTCTGAGGCTGATGACTTGGATAAACTTATCCACAGAAGCAGAGGTGACTCTTGGTCTTTCTTTCCTCATGTGAACCAGTTTCTTCGTAGCGTTTGATAGTTTTTGCAACTGCACTTCGGGACACTTTCAAAGTTTTCCCAATTTTTCGCACTGATTGACCTTCATTTTTTAAAGTAATGATGTCCACTCATTTTTCTTTACTTAGCTGCTTTTTTCTTGCCATAATACAAATTCTAACAGTCTATTCAGTAGGACTATCAGCTGTGTATCCACCAGACTTCAGCACAACACAACTGATGGTCCCAACCCCATTTATAAAGCAAGAAATCCCACTTATTAAACCTGACAGGGCACACCTGTGAAGTGAAAACCATTTCCGGTGACTACCTCTTGAAGCTCATCAAGAGAATGCCAAGAGTGTGCAAAGCAGTCATCAAAGCAAAAGGTGGCTACTTTGAAGAACCTAGAATATAAGACATATTTTCAGTTGTTTCACACTTTTTTGCTAAGTATATAATTCCACATGTGTTAATTTATAGTTTTGATGCCTTCAGTGTGAATGTACAATTTTCAAAGTCATGAAAATGCAGAAAAATCTCTAAATGAGAAGGTGTATCCAAACTTTTGGTCTGTACTGTACCATGCATACCAGGATAGGGATGAGGGCCCATGCATACCAGGATAGGAATGAGGGGGCACCATGCAGACCAGGATACGGATAAGGGGCCATGCATACCAGGGTACGGATGAGGGGTGCCATGCATACCAGCATAAGACTGAGGGGTCCATACATACCAGGATTGGGGATGAGGGAGTTCTGCATACCAGGATTGATATGAGGGGGTGCTATACATACCAGGATAGGATAGGGGCAGCACATAACAGCATGGGGGAACAGGATTGGGTAGCACAAATACCAGGATGGGGGAAGCACACATACCAGGATGGGGGCAGCACAAATACCAGGATGGGGGCAGCACATACCAGGATGGGAGACCTTATACAAATAAAAATGCTCACCACCCGGGTGTAGAACGGGTTCAATAGCTAGTTATTATTTCAAAGCAGAAGTAAATTTGTGATTAAGGATAATTTAATATTTGCATGTAGCTGAACAGTGGTCCCCCAGAGTCAATGATACTGCTGGGCCCTTGCCACCCCAGTCTGACACTGGGCATGAGCATACAGAAGATGGTATAATAATATATAACTGTTACTTATCTGATAAATCCTATGACACTCTCACACTGCTGTGACAATTCTCGACTCATACCATGATTAAAAACTCGTTGGTTTTTGTATCTTTGGATATTCGTTGTGAACTGGTGCATACAGATTTTAATATTTCTACAATAAAGATGGATTTTTAACTGTTTGTCATCGCTAGAGAACCCTTTTTTTTTTCTTTTTGCAATTCTCCACTCTGGCCTCTGTGCCATCTATCCAAGTGATTTCTGTTCACTAGCAGAGAACGAATTTGTTGAAATTCAAATTCAGTTGATTTTCCTAATTCAACCAGGAAATTCAATTCAATTCTCATTGAATATATTTGATACTAATCAAATGTACCTTATTATGCTCTGGGGTCTCTAAAGAAGATAAATATAGGGTAAAAAAAAATTTAATACTCACCTCTTCTCGGCTGCTTCACCTGCCGCTTCCTACAGTCCAATCTTTACATTGTGAGGCCTAGTCAACGCCAAAGACCGGAGGGACCAACAGGATTCTGGAACAGAAGACTAGAAGTAGCGACAGGATGCCTCAAGACAAGACTGGACCTTTTGATTTTTTTTTTACCCCAGCCAGCCTCCATGTTGCTGGATTTGCACAAAGCGAATAGCAAAAAATTTGGACTCTAACAATTCCAATTTTTTTTTTTGTGAAATTTGTGACAAATTTATTTTGCCTGAAATCAATTTGCTTATGTCTACTTCTCATGGAACTCAGTTGTCTCTAAACATTCATGTAAGTGACGCGCCCCCTAGGACCATGGGGTTAATTTATAGTTTTGATGCCTTCAGTGTGAATGTACAATTTTCAAAGTCATGAAAATGCAGAAAAATCTCTAAATGAGAAGGTGTATCCAAACTTTTGGTCTGTACTGTACCATGCATACCAGGATAGGGATGAGGGCCCATGCATACCAGGATAGGAATGAGGGGGCACCATGCAGACCAGGATACGGCGAGTTCAACAGTATGCCGTTTGGACTCTGCAATGCCCCTGGAACGTTCCAGAGATTGATGGAGTGCTGCCTGGGACACCGCAACTTCGAGACTGTGTTACTTTACCTGGATGATGTGATAGTGTACTCCAAAACGTATGAGGACCACTTGAAGCACCTGGCAGAGGTATTTGAGTCACTGTCCCCGTGCGGGATGAAGTTGAAGCCCTCAAAGTGCACCTGCTCAAGAGAAAAGTACAGTACCTGGGGCACATTGTCAGTCCGGAAGGGGTAGCACCGGACCCGGAGAAGGTCACTGCCATCCAGAAGTGGCCGGAGTCGAAGAACCTTAAAGAGGTGCGTCAGTTCTTGGGACTAGTAGGATACTACCGGAGGTTTGTAAAAGACTACACCAAGAAAGCAGCTCCTCTGCAAGACCTCTTGGTAGGGCAGTCCCCCAAAGGCAGAAATCCCCCATTCCACTGGGGTAAGGAGCAAGCCGAGTAGTTTCAGGAAATGAAGGAGATCCTGACAGGCAATGAGATCGTAGCCTACCCTGACTACAGCTAACCGTTCCTGCTGTATACTGATGCCAGCAACGAAGGACTAGGAGCTGTCTTAAGTCAGAAGCAGAATGGCCAAGAGAAAGTGATCGCATATCCAAGCAGGAAGCTCCGCCCGACCGAGAGGAACACAGAGAACTATAGCAGCTTTAAGTTGGAGTTCCTGGCCTTGGTCTGGGCCATCACTGAAAGGTTTAAGCACTACCTGGCCTCCAGCAAGTTCACTGCCTTCACTGATAACAACCCCCTGACCCATCTTGAAACAGCTAAGCTAGGAGCACTGGAACAACGATGGATGGCTCGGCTGTCAAATCATCAATTTACAATTAAATACCGGGCGGGCCGCAAGAATGCCAATGCCAATGCCCTGTCCAGGATGCCTCACCTGTCAGACACGGAAGAAGAAGTGGATGACCTGGAAGAGATCGAGCTACCTGACTTTCACCGGAATGAGATGATCCACGAGCAACGAGCCTCCAGGAGGCAGTGTGGGAAGACGTTAAACCCCCTGCCTCACCACAGCTGGAAAGAGACCCAGGACAGTGACCCGGTTGTCAGCTGCATCAAGGAGCTGATAACCCAAGAAGGTGCCTCCCTGGAAAAAGAAGCATCTCCGCAAGCAAAGCAGCTGTGGAACGAGAGAAGCCGGCTGTTTATCTACCGTGAGAAGCTGTGCCGGAGGTACGTCAATCCAAAAACCCATGAGATGGTATGGCAGATAGTGGTCCCCAAGACAGACATCCAAATGGTGTTGGAGGCCTACCACGATCAGGCGGGACACTTTGGCTGGAAAAAGCTAGAGACCCTGCTGAAGTGTCGATTCTACTGGGTAGGAATGCGCAGCTCCATTGAGCGGTGGTGCCGGGACTGTGGACCCTGTGGCCTTAGAAGAAAAGACTACAGCAGCCAGAAGGCACCCCTGCAACCCATCAAGACGACTCGACCCCTGGAGATCGTGGCCCTGGACCATGTCAAGCTGTCCCCCAGCAGGTCAGGGTACTCTTATACTCTGACCATGGTGGATCACTACTCACGTTTCCTGGTGGTCGCCACCGTCAAAGACCTGATGGCAGAGACAGCAGCAAAGACGTTCCAAGCGTATTTCTGTAGACCCCATGGTTATCCTGAGCAGGTGCTGATGGACCAAGGCCCGGCCTTTGAGGCTGAGTTGTTCAAGGAGTTCTGCCATCTATAAGGGTGTAAGAAGATAAGAACTACACCGTACCACCCACAAACCAATGGTCTCTGTGAGAAGATGAAGAACATCATCATCGACCAGCTAAAGACCATACCACTTGAGGAGAGAAACCAGTGGCCAGACCTGCTACCTGACTTAGTAGATCTGTATAATCATATACCGGTAAGTTCCACCAATTGCACTCCGGCATATCTCATGCGGGCAAGGCCAGGAAAGCTGCCCATGGATCTGGAGCTTGGTGTTGTTGAGCCTGAAGCTAATATGACCACTGATGACTGGGACACGACCAGACAGGAGCAGTACAGGCCTGTGTCGAGGACAGTCTCACTCAGGTGAGAGATAAGCAAGAGGCGCACTACAACAAAAACGCACCAGCAGAACCCTTCACACCTGGTGAAGTAGTACTAAAAAGGAAAAGACGAAACCACAAACTTGATGACCAGTGGGAGAGAGAACCCTACACTGTGTTACAGTCAAGATTTGATAATAGGAAGACCTGCATAATTAGTAGAGATGGAGGGAAAACGTCTGCAACAGTGTCCAGGGACCATCTAAAGTTGTGTCCAGATCTACTGAAACCCCAAGAAGAAGTGCCTCTCACAATTTCCGGAAGAGCCTAAAGAAGCAGTGATACACACTGATTTAGGAGATTTCCTGGCAGATTGGCCTCAAATCAGAGGAGCAGTAATCATCCCCGTACTCCAGCCAGAAGACCCTCCACAGCAAGATGAACCTGTAAGTGCTGCAGAAGAGCCTAGTGCTGCAGAAGAGCCAGCTCAAGAAGCAGAAGAGCAAGAGGGCCCAGCCAATGGTGAACTTGCCAATCCCAGAGAGAGGTTAAGGCAGTTTTACAACTTAGTCACACGTAGAACTGGTAGGGTAACTGAAAATGCAGACATTGGTACCACCCAGACGCCCGCACTACGCAGATCTACACGTACAACGAGAGGTCGACCCCCTGTCAGATACACTGAGAAAAATAGCTAAACTCTGACAAGTGTAGATAGTTACCCCTGGGGTATTGTGTATTATTGTATATTTTCATGCAGATGTATATTATTTTGTGCTTTGCTTTGTTATTGAACAGTTTAAGTGATATGGACACTTTGCTTATTTACTTCCTCATTTATCTAAGAACTCCGCGGCTGAGGAGCTGAGGACTTTGTGCAGCCCAAAAACTATTTATTGTATATAATTACACTCCCTGGAGTGCCCCTTTAGGTGACCTCAGAAGTAAAACCTGTCTGGAGTGGCTCTACTGGAGGTCCAACTCGGGATCTTCATGCCCTGCAGCCACCCCAGGGCCTACGTTGAGGGTTTGGGACAGGTCCCTCAAACCACCAAGTACTCTACCCTGTGAGATGGACATCCTGTCTGGGAACCTCACCAAAAGAGACTTGAATTCTGAGGATGCTTTGTATTTGTTTAAATTGTTATGTAACGTTTAAGAAATGTGCCTCCCATAAAGAGAAGATTGTTATTGCATGGTTAATGTTTTACTATTGTTGTTTTAAAATGTACTTCAGCCCGGGAGTGCTGAGCTTTGCTAGGGGGGAATGTGACGCCCAGCTGCGCTTGGTATCACTGATCCTGGAAGTGTGCATTGATGGATTCCTCCACAAGAGGCTCCATAAACATTCACACATCTCTACCTTCCACCTCAGACCAGCAGAGGGAGCCCGTTAGGGATATAAATAGGGAAAGGTGGAGCTAGGCAGTCTAGTCTGTTGAGAGAGTTCCTGCAGTAGAGAAGCCTGAGCGAGGTCAGCCTCCAGTGGAGCATAGTCCAGACTCAGTTGTAGCTCAGTTAGAGCTTAAGGTGTGCCGGCGCCATAAGATCGGTGAAGCGCGGCAAGCTGCCGTTAGTGTGAGTAGCCTAGTGAGGGCCCGAGCGTGGCCGAAGGCGAGTGGAAAGTGATTAGCAGTGGGGGCAGAGGAGCTTACCTAGCTCACCTTGAAACATATACCGGACACCGGGTCCGAGCTTACCGGGATCTCTATGACCCAGTAAGGCATAACCGGAATCCCTGGAGAACTACAGGTCCCAGGTTCACCAGAGAGCTGATACGTAACAGAGCCAGGAGACACATAGGCCCCGTAAGCTGGGAGCGTGCACTCCAAGAAAAGGCCCTACCACAACGTCAGCCGGTGCAGGACAGAGATAAAGTTAGGCCTAGCTTCAGGCAGGTCAGAAACTTACTACGCAGAGGCAAGAAACAGGAGGCCCTACACCCGCTCATTGGGGAGGATCCTGAAATGCACCCTTCACCCTACCGTGCTCCAGGATGTGCCTGAATTACCACCAGTAAAAGGTACTGAAGTGACTACCGTGTCCGCCCCTGTTCTTGCTCTGATCCGGCTGGGTATCGCCTGTCCTGCATCCTCCTCTCCGTACACTGCCCTGAGGCCTAGCTCCCCCTGTGGGGAGCTATACCATCGAGCTGCCACAACACCGGCCTCAGTGAACCGCTGCAGCGATGGTGATCCTCACCAGACACCACAGGTGGCGTCACGAACTTCCATAAAAGTAACTAACAAACCCCTTTTTAAAGCTGACCCCAGGGTATGGGCCTGGGAGACGACCACCGCGACATCCTCAAGGCCAGGCAAAGGCCCGGGTACCGAGTCATCCCCATCCCCTGGGCTAGTCACATGCGTGCCCTAAGAATAATCCCAGGAGACCTCCGTTCTGTGCACAGGACCAGGGAGGAAGCAGACGCTGCAGAGACTGAAGCAGCGCGGGAGGGTGAGTAAACACGCTGGAGTACGTAATGAGAGGAGGAAGGGAACTAGTGCAAGGGTGTCAACGCTGTCCTAACAATGGTTATGTGACTGTGATGTCACCACAAGTCCTGTATGGTGTGAGAGTCTAGTAGAACTGAAGAAAAGGAGACACACTGGTAAGTATTATTGTCTGTCTGTGTGCGTGTTTGCGTGCGTATATTATATTCATACAGTACATTTATTTCTCAAAAGGTACAGATTCAGTGATGTAGCTTATAAACCGGACAGAACTGAACAGGAAACCGGTTTTAGAACTAATTTTGGATTACTATCCACCTCCGTAATCAGCTCATTACAGCATTCATGGATTGTCCCTCATGTACTGCCATTCATAGAACCTACCAGCAAAAATTGTGGAGGGAATATGGTTTTGTTAAAACAAAGAACAAGCATACAAAAAGAGATTTCCTTACAAATTTCAGATCCTATGAGATTGCGTCAGTAAAAACACTGACAGTAATATCAATACCAGTCCATTTTATTTCCTAAAGTTTTGGAAAATAACCTCCCCCCTTTACCATTTTTGTAAAAAGAAGAATGGAAGGAAGGGACACTGCAACATTAGTCAAAAACTAGCACCTGAAACACCTCACATCTGCTGCAGAAGACGTCACATGCCCCATTTCCTGATCGGGTAATGATGTCACAATTCAACCTTGCTATGCAGAAAATCCATAGGGGAAACCCCACTTTTCACAATTTAATACATAAGATGCATAGAATGGAAGAACAGCAATATATGTAAATAGAGCAAAGAAGCTGGGAAGGATGCAACCCTTACAGCAACTCATTGTTGCCTTACTGTTGGCGGAAGGTCTTTATTGTACTGACCACCTCTGGAAGCAGAGATGTAAATGTCACTAAGCTTATCTTGTTGCCCTTCAGAACTATGGGAGGCTGCTCCTAAAAAGCTCAGAAGATACTGGAGAAGCATAAGGGGTAAACAAGATTGAAAGATTATGTAGGTGTGTGTTCTGTGTAGGTATGCATGTGCTCTGTGTATTCATATCTCTGTATGAATGTGCTCTGTGTATCCATGTCTCTGTATGTATTGTAAAGTGCTAGGGGCGTTATACTGCGGCATGGCAGTGACATAGATGAAAACACATAAGGAAAACGTGGGGCTTTATTTTCAGCCAAAGTATAGCACGCAATAAAGCAACCGAAAAACAACAAAGACTTGCCCAGCTAGGCGCTAACATCATACCTCTGACTACCAGGGATGTGCGGGGCTTGGCTCTCAAGCAACTCAGCGTTTAGCACATTTAACCGCCATGCATATCCTTCTCAGAAATACACAATATCAGTCCAGAGACTGTGTCTCTTTCTGAAGCTTTTTTTTCTGCCTTTTGTGTCTGTAATGAGGCGACTTCTCAGCTGGACTCGCTAAGCCTCCAGTACTACCCAAACTGGAGCGGGAGTGGGGGTGATGAGTCCCACTACCAAATCCTTCTCATCATTCCAATAAAAACTGTCCCGACACTACCATGAATGAGAGGCAAAGATTCACGTGCATTCTGTCGGATTTGGAGGTGCTGATGAAATAGGCATTTGATGCCCAATCACGATAAGGAATTAATTCATCACACACATAGGTGATATGGATGCAAAGTTCATTTATTAAAGTCAAAGTAAAAGATTAAACCCAGTTTATAAGAGCGACAGTAGTAGACGTTTCGGCCAGTTATTCGGCCTTATTCATTAAGTCGCTATTGTTGTATAGTTATAGTAAAGCCTGGACTGTAATATTTCAAGGTGGAGGGCTCAGAGAACTCCCCAGGGGGGAATGGGCCACGGAAGTCTTCTATATAGTGCATGTGGTCCTGCAACATCTATTTTTCTTAGGTGGTGTCTCTGGTTGTAGGTGCCCAGACAGTGGTGGCGTGGAGGGTAATAGCGGCGCTCCAGCGCCTTGCTGAAGCTGTCAGTGGTCAGTCTCTGAGCCCTCCACCTTGAAATATTACAGTCCAGGCTATACTATAACCACACAAATATAGCGACTTAATGAAAACTGGGTTTAATCTTTTACTTTGACTGTAATAAACGAACTGTGCATCCATATCACCTATGTGTGCGATTAATTCACTACCATGAATAAAACGGCTCAGCACCTAAGCTGCTGCACCAACCAGTCCTGCCGACTTTTAATATCTCGCCCAGCTTAACTTTTTGGGAGAGATATACACTCCATCCAGTATCCTCCCTGTTGGCTGCCTACAGTATGTATGTGATTTGTGTATCCATGTATCTGTATGTATGTGCTCTGTACACTAATAAGCAAAATGGTAACAATGTTTAGAACTTTTGATTTTCAGGCTCCATATCTCAACATCCGCTACTGCTTTCAACGTGAGACTACCATAATTTTATAGGTAATCATCTTGGCTATTTCTTGCATAAATTTGACTTGAAACTATTTAGCATTTGATTAGTTATGCATATTCTTGTCATATCACTGCATTGTTGCTGTTCTGCTCCTAAAAAATCAAAATTTAGATTTAAATTTTTATTGCTTTGTAAATCTACCTTTGGTTTTCAACACTGCCTGAATCCGTCTGGGCATGCTGTCGATCAGACTCAAACATGTCTCAGCCAAAATCAGATCCCAGGTCTCTTCTACATGTTCCAAAAGTTGGTGCATACTGGTGGTCGACTCACTTGAATATTTATACAGATTTTTATTCAACTCTACCCATGTTACGAATCATGGTTCTGTGCTCCCACCTGGTAATGGAGCTGGTCCGCTACGGCGCTACTACGGTCGCAAGCGCTGCCATTGTCCTGACCCGGCAGGCTTAGTTACCAAGCGTGCAGGGAAATTGTCCCAATCTTGTGGAGCTTCGAGTTCTGGTGTTGTGGGATGTGTGAGCACACCATGTCCCTCCCTGATTTCTCTGCCCAGGGAAGATGGGATGCTGTCTTCCCTGGTTGCCAAGCAACGCAGGACGCTGTTTTGTTTGGAAATAAGCAATGGTGCGATTTTATACAGCCTGCTGCTGAAGATAGCAGGGAGTGGCTGTCTGGGGATGATTGGGAGATAGTCAGCACCTGATTTTTAGGCGGGTTATATAATCCAGCTCAGTCCTTTCTGATTTTTGCAGTTTCCCATGTGCTTTGTGGTTTATGGTGTTAGCATTAGGTTTTACTATTACAGCAGGGTTTTCTCATTTTCTCTTTTGGTTACGCTTTCTGGGCTTCCTGCTGAGTTACTCACGTTGTCCTAGACTGGGCACGAGCCGCGCCACCAGATGTCCGGCGACAGTGGGCCTGGGAAGGGCTGTGCCAAAGTCCCCCTTATATATAATGGGAGATGGGTGAAGAGTATTTCCGGCCCTCAAGGGCTCACCTAGCTGGGCATCTTGTGCCAAGTGTGTCTGTGGCTGCGCCTTTGCTGGTTTAGTGCCAGTCCTTTTGGGTCCCTCTATGAAGCGCATAACAACCCACAAGTATTTGATTGGGTTGAGGTCTAGGGATTGTGGGGGCCAATCTAGCACCTCGACTTCACTGTCATTGAAACATTTCTTCGCCAATCTCGACATATGCTTTGGGTAGTTATCCTGCTGAATCACTATGTCATCCTTTTCATACTTTTAGTACTCAACTTTACAAAGTAACTGGTCTTGTAGGATAAACCTATTAAGCTCAGCACTGAGACCACCATCGATCCTGGACAAGTATTCAATGCATTTGGCTGTGAAACAACCCAATATCATCAGGCTTCCTCCAGCTATCAATTTCTCAATCAGTTATCCCCCTTTTCCCTTGTTTCTTCCAGACCCATTTGCACCGATCAGAGCCTAGTCTATTAACTTTCATCTCATCGCTCCAAATCACCTGTTTCCGTTCTTCTACTGTCAACTTTTTGTACTTTTTTACAAACTGGAGCTGACGCTTCTGATGACGATATTGAAGTCGATGCTTTTTCACCTTTTTTAGGACCACCATTCTAGATTTGTGAAACGTACGTTGCACGGTGCTTGCATTGACTTCTGCGACCTCACTAATACGAAGCATACGAGCCACCTCCACTGCCGTGTTTGTCACGCCAGAACTCATAGACCTTGTGATGAGCCGACTTGTTGACTCCCGATATTTTCCTGGACGGCCACCTCTTGGCTTTTGAATGGATGGACGCAGGAGCATACGGTTCATAGTAGCAGACCACGCTGCCGCTATGGGGCCCGTGAGACAGGGGGGCCCGGGAGTCAGGAGAAGGAATACACCTCTGCAAAAAGTGTGTTGTGCCGCGCAGAGGATGACTCAGTGTCTGCTCTATTACAGCAGGAGAGGAGGCTCCATCCACCAGCTCTGGGCTCCAGCAGAGCTGAGTGGCTGCTTACAACATTTTCAAAGCTCTCTCTGTTCTCCCTGCTCTGTATGTTGGTGCTCTGCTCTCCCCCTCCTGCCCTGTAATTATAGCAAAAGAGGAGCGAGCTCAGCAGTTGGGCCCCAGGAGGAGGGGAGGCTGCATCACAGAGAAGATGGCAGTACAGGCTACAAGAAGAAGAAGCTGCTGAATGCACCATGTGCAATCATCTTCAGGGAGGGTAAGTCCATGTGTAATGTGTGGGTATATATGTATATGTATGTGTCTAATATGTTTGTACAGAGCTGTTAAATATTTCATGTCTATATTTGTGTATGTGATGTACGTGTATTTATCTGTGGGTATATCCATGTGTTTTCATGGGTTCATATGTGGTATTTCAGCTCCATTACAAATTTGAGAAAGACCCCAGGTGGTGGGGCTGAGGTTCCACATGTGAACATATAGGCAAATAAATACATGTAATGATGTCTATGGTGCGGCTGTTCTTCTTGTATTTCTGTGGTTCCCCAAGGGTCCGGTTGCCACAGTGGCATTGCCTCCCTCACAGGGATGATGCCATGCCTGGAAGCAAGGAGGGGTCCCCTAATCAGGTATACCAGCACACAACACTTTCTTGGCTCCAGACCAGTAAGGGGAGCTCCTCCCCTTCAAACTGGAATCTGGAGGCGAGGTTAGTAAGAGTTAGTTGAAGGAGTAGGAGACAGGAGAACGACGAGGAAGGACCTGGGGAAGGGAGCTGTGAATAAGCTCACACCATAGAGAAGCGTAAGTGAACCGGATACCGGAGACTGTGGTTGTGGGGCACTGTAGGCCCAGCTGCTGAATCCGGAGGGCAGGAGACTGCATGTCTCCTGGCCCCACCAGATGCCTGGTGGCTCAGCAGCATCATAGGGCCCATCACCGCCATGTGGGAGCGACACTTGAGGAAGGCCCGAGCTGCCTGCCATATGGGTGAGGAACAGACGTTTTACTCAGGGACGAGGGCCACAGCATAGCTCCAAGCAGCAGGGCCAAAGAGAATAGCGCAGAGGGAAGGCCTACAACTGTACCTGGCTAGGTGGATCCCCAACTTGCTTCCAGGCCGACCGGACCTCAACTACCAGCTAGTACCCGTGCCCCGATCTGCTTTGATAAAGCGCAAGAAACGATAGAGGAAACCGCCATTAATCTGTTGACTGGTCATTATCTGCGCCATCACCTGCATTACACTGCACCAACAACATCTACCTCCAAAATTCTGCATATTCTGCCCTGGAGCTTAGCTCTGCCTGTGGAGAGCTGAACCAACTCTGCTGCATCACCATCAGCTCCAGTGGATCTGCACCCCAGCGGCGGCCCCATATAGCCACATACCACAGGTGGCGTCACAAACATTATCTCTATAAAAACTTTATTCCCCTACTACTTTCCCTTTAATTGACCGCCCTGGGTCATGGACCGGGTCACTGCCACCGTGACATCTCCAGCACCGACCGGCCCGGCTACCGAGTACCCCACAGCTCCAAGGGGCGCGTCAACTTGGCGTCACGAACAGGATCCGAAGCCCGGTATAACCGGGTACTGTGTGCCATAGACTTTGCTGAACCGTATCATCACGTCATTTGCCGTCAGCGGAGGGGAAGCAGGAGGCCCCCGATCCAGAACCACCGGGTAAGCGATCCCTCTCGCCTGCCGTGCAGCATACTGGTACACCAGCAGAAACCCAGGACCTGGCTGAGGTTCACTGGGGGGGGGGGGGATGCCCAACTTGGGAGAGGATCTAGCTGCGGGCGTGGCCGTCGCCACAGTAATGCCTTTATCCATGCCGTATATACTGGGGGCGACGTGGTTGCCCCAGCACTCAGGGGAGTCGCACACCCTGAGCGAATTTGAGGAGAGACTGCAAAGTTTGTTTCAAGTCTACCCCTGTCTGAGGAGCAAAAAGTCAGCATCCTCATAGGCCAGTTAATCGGTGCAGCCCAGAGAGAGGTGAAGTCCTGGCCGGGTATGGACAAAAGCACTGTTAAGGAAATACTGGCCCGGTTGAAGGATACCTTTGACACCATCACAGCAGCAGAGATTAAAATGAAGTTCTACGGGTGCAAACAAAGGGTGCAGGACAGTGTACGGGACTATGCTCTAAACCTGCAGGAGGCGCTGCGGGCCATTAAACAGGTAGACCCCGACAGTGTGCGAGATGAGGACAGATTGCTAACTGAGCAGTTTATCGAGGGGCTCCTGTCTAACGCTCACCGGACACAGCTGCACATTATGGCTCTACAAAACCCTGATCTGGACCTTGCACAATTTAAAGACCGGGCCATCCGGGTACTGCGAGAATCAACCCCAAGTGGCACTGCACCCCTCTGTCGCCCAGCTATCACATACCATCATGAGGTGGCGTTCTTTTCCCCGGCACCTGTGGAGGCGGACGCGCAGGCCCTAGATAAATAATGACCGCTCTGCAGACCTACGCCTTCAGGTCCAGGAGCTGACCAAAAGTGGGCCAACCCCCTAGGAGTAAGACGACCAGGCCCACAAAGCTGTCGAGACAAGTACGTGGGAGGACGACCGGTCCTACCTGTCGTGCTTGATGGCATCCCGATGAACGCGTTACTAAACACTGGTTCCCAGGTGACAACGATGCCATATATCCTTTTCAAATGATACTGGACTGATACAGGCATTACCCGCAGTCCAGATGAACATATTAACATCTTTGACAGCAATGGTCAGCCCTTGCCTCAGGTGGGGTATAAAGAGGTGACCATAAAGGTTGGCCAAGTAGAATTGCTATTGTGGCACCCCAGGGGTCCGGTTGCCACAGTGGCATTGCCTCCCTCACAGGAGGTGATGCCATGCCTGGAAGCAAGCAGGGGTCCCCTAATTAGGTTTTTCTAAGCATGCAACACTGTCCTGGCTGCAGACCAGCAAGGGGAGCACCTTGGCAACTGGGATCTGGAGGCGGGGTTAGTTAGACTTAGTGTGAAGAGTTGAAGTGAGGACGTCGACGAGAGGGGAGCTGGGGAGTGGAGCAGCACGGCAGTTCACCCCAGAAGGAACCATCACAGAGGAACCAGACACGGGAGTCCGAGGTTGTGGGGCACTGAAGGCCCAGCAGCAGAAACCGGAGGGCAGGAGACTGCTGGTCTCCCGGCCCCAGCAGATGCCCGGAGGCTCAGCAGCACCGCAGGGCCCAGCACCGCCACATGGGAGCGACGCATCAGCAAGGCCCAAGCTGCCTGCCATATGGGTGAGCACAAAGACATTGCACTCCGGGACGAGGGCCACCGCACAGCTACAAGCAGCAGGGCCAAAGAGATTAGTGGAAAGGGAAGGCCTCCAACTTCACCTGGTGAGGTGGATTCCTTACTTGCTTCCAGGCTGCCCAGGCTTCCACTTCTAGCCAGTACCCTAGTCCCGGTTTGCCTAATCACCGCCAATAAAGATAAGAGGAAACCGCCATTAAGTTGTGGACTGATTATTGCTGCGCCATCAAACCCTGCACTACAATGCCCAGCATCACCTATAACATCTACACTGCCCTGGAGCTAAGCTCTACCTGCGCACCAGCTTTTCTGCACTAACATCAGCTCCAGAGGACCTGCTCCGCAGAGGTGGCTCCCTTTAGCCGCATACCACAGGTGGCATCACGAACTTTGTCATAAAAACTATAAAATTCTCTTTTTTACTGACCACCCTGGGTCATGGACCGGGTCACCGCCACTGTGACATCACCCCTAGCAACGACCGGCTCAGCACCGAGTACCCCACGGCCCAGGGGGCGCGTCAACTTGGGGTCACAAACAGGATTCACGAAGCCCTGTATAACCGGGTCCTGTGTGCCATAGACTTTACTAAACGGTGTTATGTGGTTTTCCGCCCGCCCAGGAAAAGCAAGAGGCCCGATCCGGAACCGCCGGGTAAGAGATCCCTCCGCCTGCAGAGCTGCATATTGGTACATCAGCAGACGCCCAGGACCTGGCTGAGGTTCACTAGGGGGGAGGAAGATGCCCAACCGGGGGGGGAGGATTCAGCCGCAGGGGCGGACCCCGCCACTGTAATGCCGTTATCAATGCCATAGATACCGGGGGCGGCGTGGTTGCCCAGTACTCAGGGGAGTCGCACACCGTGAACGACTTTGAGGAGAGACTGCGCAGTTTGTTTAAAGTGTACCCCCTGTCTGAGGAGCAAAAAGTCAGCATCCTCATAGGCCAGCTAATCGGTGCAGCCCAGAGAGAGGTGAAGTCCTGGCCGGGCAGAGACAAAGGCACTGTAAAAGAAATATTGGCCCTATTGAAGGATACCTTTGACACCCGCACCGCAGCAGAAATTAAGATGAAGTTCTACGGGTGCAAACAAAGGATGCAGGACAGTGTACGGGACTATGCTCTAAACCTGCAGGAGGCGCTGCGGGCCATCAAACAGGTAGACCCCGACAGTGTGCGAGATGAGGACAGATTGCTAACTGAGCAGTTTATTGAGGGGCTCCTGTCCAGCACTCACAGGACACAGCTGCGCATTATGGCTCTGCAAAACCCTGATCTGGGCTTTGCGCAATTTAATGACAGAGCCATCCGGTTGCTGCGAGAATCAACCCCAGACGGCACTGCATCCCTCCGGCGTCCAGCTATCACATACCACCAGGAGGTGGCGTCCTTTTCCCCAGCACCTGTGGAGGCTGACGTGCAGACCCTAGATAATGATCCATCTGCAGACCTGCACCTTCAGGTCCAGGAGCTGACCAGAAGTGTGACTACACTAACCAAAACCATGCAGGCCATGCAATTGTCTCCAAAGAAAAAGATCCAGCTGGCTTCCAGTCCAGATGACGTCCCATGGTGACGATAGAGAAGAATTCCCCCGACCAGAGGGAGAAACAGCTATCGCTACGACCAGAACAGACAACCCATCTGCGGCCGCTGTCAAAAGGTGGGGCACCTCGCAAGGTTCTGTAATTTAAACGAGCAACCCCTGGGGCAGAGGGCCAACCCCCAGGAGTAAGACGACCAGGCCCACAAAGATGGCGAGACAAGTACGTGGGAGGACGATCGGTCCTACCTGTCGTGCTTGATGGCATCCCAATGAACGCGTTGCTGGACACTGCGTCCCAGGTGACCACGATGCCATATATCCTTTATAAACAATGCTGGACTGATTCAGACATTACCCACCGTCTAGATGAGCATCTTAGAATCTATGCCAGCAATGGTCAGCCCTTGCCTCAGGTGGGGTATAAAGAGGTGACAGTAAAAGTTGGCAAAGTAGAATTGCCATCACAGGGAATGATTATTGTTGATATTGATCGCCGAGAAAGTCATCCCATGATAACCTTAGGCACTAATGTGATAGAAAAATGTCTTGGAGAAATTATTGTTTTGTTGCAACAGGTCGCAGAGACTGCCAGTTCCAGTCAGCAGCGAGTTCTGCAGAAGGAGATCAGAGCCCTGATGAAAAGACAACAGGTAGAGCTGTCTGGTGGAGAAGTCGGCAGTGTCAGAATGAGTGATCCATTCCCCATTGCAATGCCCCCTAGGAGTGAAATGTTAATGTGGTGTCGAGCAGCAATCGGTCTCAGGGGTCAAGATTATCAGGCCCTGGTAGAACCCATATACTCTGACAGTAGGCCCACCATCTTGACAGCCAGGGGGGTAGTCGATGTCCGCAAAGGGAGAGTACCGATACGCATCCTAAATTGTGGGGAGAAATAGGTCCATTTACCCCGGTATGCCACCCTTGCTAAGCTGTTCACTGTCAGTAACAATGCAATAAAGGCAGTGGAACCCTTGTCTCCATCCAAACTGGCGGAGGATAATGGCTCCAAGGGGCAGATGGAGGATTGGTGTCAGAAGCTACAAGTAGTCACTGACTCCACCCCTTTGCACCAAAAGCATGGAGTATACCGGGTGGTCCAAGAATATGAGCGAGTCTTCAGCAAACATCCACTAGACTTTGGGCAGGTAAAAGGGGTCCAACATCATATCCCCACGGGAGATCATCCGCCCATTAAAGAGAGGTACCGGCCTGTACTACCAGCTCACTATCAATGTGCCAAAGGAATGTTACGGGAGATAAAGGAGGCTGGGGTGATTAGAGATAGTTGTAGCCCCTGGGCAGGACAATATTGAGAATAGTTACTAATCGGCCTAGAAAATAAACCGCAGACGTGGCTGAAGACCAGGCCCACCGAAAGAGTGCCCTGAAGCCACACCCAGGGATGATACAGAAAGTGTGTTGAGGCGGTTCCCACCAGCCAAATTTCAGTTATCCGGAAAAAGACAATCCCCGGATTGTGGTGTGAAGACTAAGCGCCGCAATGACTGTTTTCAATTCTAGTTTGGTTTTTGTAATTTTTGACTTTGTAACCTGTTTGTAATGTGAATTGTTATTTGTTAATTTTAAAAGGTATCCTCAGTCCAGGAGTACTGAAGTTAACTAGGGGGGGAATGTGGCACCCCAGGGGTCCGGTTGCACAGTGGCATTGCCTCCCTCACAGGAGGTGATGCCATGCCTGGGAGCAAGCAGCGGTCCCCTAATTAGGTTTTGCTAAGCATGCAACACTGTCCTGGCTCCAGACCAACAAGGGGAGCACCTCCCCTTGGCAGCTGGGATCTGGAGGCGGGGTTAGTTAGACTTAGTGTGAGCAGTTGAAGTGAGGACATCAACGAGAGAGGAGCTGGGGAGTGGAGCAGCGCGGCAGTTCACCCCAGAAGGAACCAACGCAGAGGAACCGGACACGGGAGTCTGAGGTTGTGGGGCACTGAAGGCCCAGCAGCAGAAACCGGAGGGCAAGAGACTGCAGGTCTCCCGACCCCAGCAGACGCCCAGAGGCTCAGCAGCACCGCAGGGCCCAGCACTGCCACGTGGGAGCGACGCATCAGCAAGGCCCGAGCTGCCTGCCATACGGGTGAGCACAAAGACGTTGCACTAAGGGACGAGGGCCACTGCACAGCTACAAGCAGCAGGGCCAAAGAGATTAGTGGAAAGAGAAGGTCTCCAACTTCACCTGGCGAGGTGGATTCCTTACCTGCTTCTAGGCTGCCCGGGCTTCCACTTCTAGCCAGTACCCTAGTCCCGATTTGCCTAATCACCGCCAGTAAAGATAAGAGGAAACCGCCATTAAGTTGTGGACTGATTATTGCTGCGCCATCAAACCCTGAACTACAACGCCCAGCATCACCTATAACATCTACACTGCCCTGGAGCTAAGCTCTACCTGTGGAGAGTCACACCAGCTTTGCTGCACTAACATCAGCTCCAGAGGACCTGCTCCACAGCGGCGGCTCCCTTTAGCTGCATACCACAGGTGGCGTCACAAACTTTGTACATAAAAACTATAAAATCCCCTTTTTTACTGACTGCCCTGGGTCACGGACCGGGTCACCGGCACTGTGACATCACCCCTAGCAATGACCGGCCCGGCACCGAGTACCCCATGGCCCAGGAAGCGCGTCACCATCACAAGGGATGATTATTGTTGATATTGATCGCCGAGAAAGCCATCCTATGATAACCTTATGCACCAATGTGATAGAGAATTGTCTTGGGGAAATTATTGTTTTGTTGCAAAAGGTCGCAGAGACTGCCAGTTCTGGTCAGCAGCAAGTTATGCAGAAGGAGATCAAAGCCCTGATGCAGAGACAACAGGTAGAGCTGTCTGGTGGAGAAGTCGGCAGTGTCAGAATGAGTGATCCATTCCCCATTGCAATGCCCCCTAGGAGTGAAATGTTAATATGGTGTCGAGCAGCAATAGGTCTCAGGGGTCAAGATTATCAGGCCCTGGTAGAACCCATGTACTTTGATAGTAGGCCCACCATCTTGACAGCCAGTGGGGTGGTCGATGTTCGCAAGGGGAGATTACCGATGCGCATCCTGAATTGTGGGGAGAAAGAGGTCCACTTACCCCGGTATGCCACCCTTGCTAAGCTGTTCACTGTCAGTAACAATGCAATAAAGGCAGTGGAACCCTTGCCTCCGTCGGAACAGGTAGAGGACAATGGCTCCAAGGGGCAGACGGAGGATTGGTGTCAGAAGCTACAAGTAGTCACTGACTCCACCCCTTTGCACCAAAAGCATGGGGTGTACCGGGTGGTCCAATAATATGAGCGAGTCTTTAGCAAGCACCCACTAGACTTTGGGCAGGTAAAAGGGGTCCAACTTCATATCCCCACAGGAGATCATCCGCCCATTAAAGAGAGGTACCGGCCTGTACCCCCAGCTCACTATCAATGTGCCAAAGGAATGTTATGGGAGATGAAGGAGGCTGGGGTGATCAGAGATAGTTGTAGCCCCTGGGCAGCTCCATTAGTCCTCGTTAGAAAGATGGTACAATGAGGATGTGTGTTGATTATAGGCAGATTAACCGCATTACACATAAGGACGCCTACTGATTACCCAGAATTGAGGAACCATTAGCTGCACTAAGATTCGCTAACTATTTCTCCACTTTGGATCTCACCAGTGGGTATTGGAAGGTTCTTGCGGCAGAGGCAGACAGAGAGAAGACCACGTTTACGACATCAATAGGCCTCTGCGAGTTCAACTGCATGCCATTCGGGCTCTGCAACGCCCCGGGAACTTTCCAGCAGTTAATGGATTGTTGCCTAGAACACAAAAACTTCGAAACCGTTCTGCTGTACCTAGGCGGCGTAATTGTCTATTCAAAGACATACAAATACCACCTGGAGCACCTGGTCAAGGTATTCGAAGCCCACCTGGCTATGGCCTGAATGTGAAGCCGTCCAAGTGCCACCTGTCGAAGCCCAAGGTGCAGTACCCAGGTCATATGGTGAGTGCCGAAGGTGTAGCACCAGACCCTGAAAAAGTCACCATGATCATGGACTGGCTAAGATCCTCCACCATCAAAGAAGTGCGGCAGTTCCTCGGGCTGGTAGGCTACTACAGGAGATTCATTAAGGGTTTCACCAAGATAGCGGCACCCATGCCGGACCTCTTAGTAGGCCAGTCCAAGAAGGCCAAGTACCCGAATCCTCCTTTCAAGTGGAGTAAAACAGAAGAAGAATCCTTCGCTTGACTGAAAGTGGCTCTTACGGGAGACGAGGTCCTGGCCTACCCCGACTATTGCCAACACTTTTTGTACTCTATACGGATGCCAGCAACGTGGGATTGGGAGCGGTGCTGTCCCAGGTACAGAAGGGCAGAGAGAGAGTGATTGCATACGCCAGCAGGAAGCTCCATCCCACGGAAAGGAACCCCGACAACTATAGTTCCTTTAAGTTGGAGTTTCTAGCCATAGTCTGGGCTGTAACAGAGTGCTTCAAACACTACCTGGCTTCAGCGAAGTTTACAATTTTCACGGACAATAATCCACTGACCCACCTTCAAACGGCGAAGCTTGGTGCGCTGGAGCAGCGATGGATGGCCCAGCTGTCCAACTACGAGTTTACCATCAAGTATCGGGCGGGGCATAAAAACGCTAATGCTGATGCACTGTCCAGGATGCTCAACTTGCCAGATGGGGGAGAAGACCCGGAAGAGCTGGAGGAGATAGAGCTACCGGCTTTCCATCATCACGGGGTGACCCAGTGCTCCCACTGTGTGAGGAACAAGCGCTCCGCCAACAAAGAGGCCACGTTTAACCCATTGCCCCACCATGGATGGGCAGAAATGCAGAATAGCGACCCAGCTGTCCACCTAGTAAAGGAGTTGCTGACACAAGCTGACTCGCACCCTGGTCCAGATGCTCCACAGGAGACCCAACAATTGTGGAAGGAGAAGAGCAAGCTGTTCATTTATGAGGGAAAGCTGTGTCGGAGAAGCATCAACTACCGGACACACGAACTGGTCTGGCAGGTGGTAGTCCCGAAGCGGGATGCGCCAATGGTCTTAGAGGCGTACCACGATGGAGCAGGACACTTCGAGTGGAAGAAGTTGTTAGTCCAGCTACATGAGCGATTCTACTAGGTTGGCATGAGCAAAGCAATCGAGAGATGGTGTCGAGAATGTGGTCCATGCAACCTGAGACAGAAAGACCGTAATAGCCAGAGGGCTCCCCTGCAGCCCATAGTCACCAATCAACCACTTGAACTGGTAGCCTTGGACCATGTGAAGCTAGCCCCAAGCCAGTCAGGCTATGTCTACGCTCTCACCATAGTAGATGACTACTCCCGGTTCCTTGTAGTAGTGCCAGTGAAGGATCAGACGGCTAAGACAGCAGCCAAAGCGTTTCAAAAACACTTTTGTCGCCCACACGGGTACCCTGAACAAGTGCTTACCGACCAAGGCCCAGCCTTTGAAGCAGAAGTGTTTCAGGAATTCGGTAACTTATACAGCTGCAAGAAAATAAGGACGACGCCGTATCATCCCCAGACCAACGGGTTGTGCGAGAAAATTAACCAGGTGGTAATAGACCTGTTGAAGATGTTGTCCCTTGAAGAACATAGCCTGTGGCCAGAGAAGTTACCGGATTTGGTGGACCTACATAACCACATCCCATTGAACTCCATCAACTGTACACCCACCTACCTGATGAGAGCAAGACCTGGCAAGTTACCCATTGACTTAGACATGGGAGCTTTAACACCTGAGATGACATCACCAGATGCTGACTGGAATACGGAGCGGCAGCAACAATACCGCAAGGTGCAAGAAAGTGTGGAGAGAAGTTTGTCCCAGGCGAGACAGAGGCAGGAGAGAACTTATAATCAGCACGCACCTGCAGTTCCCTTGTCACCTGGAGAACAGGTACTCAAAAGGAAAAGACGAGTTCACAAATTAAATGATCAGTCGGAGGTTAAGCCATACATCGTCTTACCTTCAAATTTCGACAACAGCAAGGTATGCCTCATCAGTAAAGATGGAGGAGAGACTTAAGCGGCAGTCTCAAGAGACCACCTGAAGAGATCAATTGAGGCACCAAGAGGAAGACCAAAACAGCCCCCAGCACACAGAAAAGATGGAAGAAACGGTTCCGACCATCCTTGGAGAATTTCCCCAGTCTGTTACACAGGTGAACCAAGCAATCGTGGTTCCTGTCCTGACCTTTCCCCAAGTAGCCTCACCGGAAGCCACAGATAGTGTATAGTATATAGTTGCAACCGTTAAAAATATGAGAGCCTACAGAGACTTCCTTTAAGAACTTTTAAGTACTCGTGAGTGTGTATAATTATTAAATTTATGGACAAATGGACCACAGGACTAGGTGTGGTCAGGACAATGTTGAATTAAGTTAATTGTTGGCCTTGAAAATAAACCGCAGGCGTGGCCGAAAACCAGGTCCACCGACAGAGTGCCCTGAAGCCACGCCCAGGGACGATACACAAAGTGGGTTGAGGCGGTTCCCACCAACCAACCTTCATGGGCGTAAAGACTAAGCGCCGCAATGACTGCTCCCAGTTCTAGTTTGGTTTTTGTTAGTCAAAATTTTTGCCTTTTTGAGACTTTGTAAACTATTTGTAATATGAATCGTTATTGTTGTTAATTGTTTAATTCTAAAGGTGTCCTCAGTCCGGGAGTACTGAATTTAACTAGGGAGGAATGTGGCACCCCAGGGGTCCAGTTGCCACAGTGGCATTGCCTCCCTCACAGGGGGTGATGCCATGCCTGGAAGCAAGGAGGGGTCCCCTAATCAGGTATACCAGCATACAACACTTTCCTGGCTCCAGACCAGAAAGGGGAGCTCCTCCCCTTCAAACTGGAATCTTGAGGCGGGGTTAGTAAGAGTTAGTTGAAGGAGTTGGAGACAGGAGAATGACGAGGAAGGACCTGGGGAAGGGAGCTGTGAATAAGCTCACCCCAGAGAGAAGCGCAAGTTAACCGGACACCGGAGTCCGTGGTTGTGGGGCACTGAAGGCCCAGCAGCTGAATCCAGAGGGCAGGAGACTGCAGGTCTCCTGGCCCCACCAGACACCTGGCAACTCGGCAGCATCATAGGGCCCATCACCGCCACGTGGAAGTGACACTTGAGGAAGGCCCGAGCTGCCTGCCATATGGGTGAGGAACAGACGTTTTACTCAGGGACGAGGGCTGCAGCATAGCTTCAAGCAGCAGGGCCAAAGAGAACAGAGTAGAGGGAAGGCCTACAACTCTACCTGGCGAGGTGGATCCCCAACTTGCTTCCAGGCCACCCGGACCTCTACTGCCAGCTAATACCCGTGCCCCAGTCTGCTTTGATAAAGAGGAAGTAAAGATAGAGGAAACCACCATTAATCTGTTGACTGGGCCATCACCTGCATTACACCGCACCAACAACATCTACCTCCAAAATTCTGCATATATTGCCCTGGAGCTTAGCTCTGCGTGTGGAGAGCTGAACCAACTCAGCTGCATCACCACAAGCTCCAGTAAATCTGCACCACAGCGGCGGCCCCATATAGCCGCATACCAAAGGTGGCGTCACAAACATTATCTCTATAAAAACTTTATTCCCCTACTACTTTCCCTTTAATTGACCGCCCTGGGTCACAGACCGGGTCACTGCCACCGTGACATCTCCAGCACTGACCGGCCCGGCTACCGAGTACCCCACGGTCCTCTGGACAATATGTCCGTGTTCTGTACCACCTGTGATATAGAGCGCTGCCTAAAGTGAACCTGACATGATACACACTGCTCCATCCATAAGCACCGGCTGGATGATCTCAGCCAACAATGTTTTACTCTGAAACGTGGTGGAGTTTCAGATAAAAACATACTAGTTTGCTCAGGACTAGTTGCACAGACATGACCTAGTGCCTTCTCCCACCCGCTGCTAGTGACTGTCAGGTCTCTCTCTAATGACGCATGTAGTAATACTGTAGACATGTCAGTCACTGACATTGGGTGGGGAGAAACTGCCGGGTCACGTTTGTCTGATTTATCCACTGTGCAGCTCCGTTCCCAACAGGTTTTAACATACGTTCTTCTCTGAAATGCCGCAGCGTTTCAGAGTCAGACTTACATGGCTGAGATCATACAGCCCGTGCCTCATGCTTGCTGCCCGTAGATTAGGGGTATCAGCTGTCAGCTGGGTCCTTTAAAAGAGGTTCCAAAATAATAAAAGCGCTGCACACCGCCACTAATACATTAAACAGATTATCTGGGAAAAAGTTCTCATGGGGGATTAGATCTAGTAAAAATAAAAACAAGATTAATCATACTCACCTGCAGTCACCCTCCTGGATCCAGTACAAACAGTGATCTGCACCAGCAGCAATAATGTCACCATTCTACCAGACAAAGGACCACTGCAGTTTGTGATAGGCTGCAGCGGTCGGGTAACTTGAACTGCATGCATCTCTAGCTGCAGCAGTCGTGAATCTGGTAGAGCGGTGACCATAGGGCGACCGGCACTGAGTCCAGGAGGGTGACTGCAGGCGAGTATGATTTATTTTGTTATTTTAACAGAATCTGAACTAGAGATAGATTACAGAATCTATTGAACGCAGGTAAGTCCGCATGTGTTCACTGAACCATGCGGATTTACCGCATTCAATATATTCTAGTGGTCAAATTTCTATTTCGGAGACTAGCGACTCAGCAAGAGAAATTGATGTGCCCTGAGAAATTGATATGTGTCCGCGGATGATCCGCAGCCTCAGATGCACGCATAGTGGACATGAGATTTCTAGAAATCCCATTCACTTTGCTGTAACATCTGGCTGCATTGTGTTTGATGCTGAATAAATATGCAGCGTCAAACCTGCAGCATTTTCTGATCGTGAGCACCAGGGCCGGACTGGGTCAAAAAAGCAGCCCTGCCACACAAACCCCACCAGCCCACATACTATAAGGGTATGTGCACACGGTCGGTATTGGCATCGCTTTCAATGCAGCATACTTTATGCTGCGTCCAAAGCGCTGCACACAGGTGAATCCGCATGTGTTCATTGAACCATGCGGATTCACTGCATCCTATACATTGCACTGATATAATTTCTCTTGCGGAGACTAGCGTCTCCGCAACAGAAATTGACATACTGCGGTCTGGAAAGACGCGCCACATTTCCATGTCCCCAGGTGATCCCCAGGTGCATGAAACGCATAGTGTACATGGGATATGTGCAGTTAATATATATAGGACAGGAGGAGTGGTACTGTGCAGTGTATATATACAGGACAGGAGACGTGGTACTGTGCAGTGTATATATACAGGATAAGAGACGTGTTACTGTGCAGTTTATACATACAGGACAGGGGGAGTGGTACTGTGCAGTGTATATAAACAGGGCAGGAGAAGTGGTACTGTGCACTGTATATATACAGGGCAGGAGAAGTGGTACTGTGCAGTGTATATATACAGGACAGGAGAAGTGGTACTGTGCAGTCTGTGCATATACAAGACAGGAGGAGTGGTATTGTGCAGTGTATATATACAGGACAGGAGAAGTGGTACTGTGCAGTGTATATACAGGACAGGAGAAGTGGTACTGTGCAGTGTATATTGTGAGACAGTGACCGGGATCGTATACGAGGGACGTTATATATCCCCCAGAATCTGTACAGAGACCTATTGAATCCATTGGAGTGCATTGCAGTCACAAACTCACCTGCGGCTGCAATGCAGGAATGAAGGTGAGCATTGACCTGGTCAGGCTATCTGGCTAAGGCAGATTAGTAAAACCCGGCAGGGCCTTCAATTCTTGGAGGAGGCTACAGGAAGGCAGTGGGGTGGCCTCCTCCCTCCAACCCAGGTTTTCCAGTGGATCTTGCCACAGGTCCTTTTGTTGCACAGCTTCTGGATACCCACAGTTGCAGTAGAAACTTCACAGAGCAGATTACATGGGATAACAAGCTTTTACTTCTCAGAACTAGTGTTGAGCCACCCCCGTAGTGTTCGGGTTCGGTTCGTCGAACACCGGGATGTTCGAGGAACTGTTCGTTGAACTGTTCGTCGAACACCTTAGAACACCGTCGAACACCGTTAAAACCAATGGCAGGCAAACAAAAACACATAGAAACACATAGAAAACACCTTCAAAGGTGTCCAAAAGCTGACAAACTGCTCAGAAGACGCTTTCTTTAAAAAAGCCGGTCGGCAATTCAGCAGCGGCATACACCGGTACCCGACAATTTAGACAAGAAGGAATAGAGCCTCACACATAGATTAGATAGATAGAAACATGTCAGTCACACATATAAGAAGCACAGTGACAGTGTTGCTTACTGTACTTGTCATTTAGTGTAAAGGATTTATTAAAAAATATAATAGTGTTTTCATGCATTGTCTCTTTAAAAAAGCCGGCCGGCAATTCAGCAGCGGTACCCGACAATTTATAACAGACAGAATAGAGCTTCACACATAGATTAGATAGATAGAAACATGTCAGTCACATATATATGAAGTACAGTGACAATGTTGCTTACTGTACTTGTCATTTAGTGTAAAGGATTTATTAAAAAAAATAATAGTGTTTTCATGCACCGTCTCTTTAAAAAAGCCGGCCGGCAATTCAGCATCTGTACCCGACAATTTATAACAGACAGAATAGAGCTTCACACATAGATTAGATAGATAGAAACATGTCAGTCACATATATAATAAGTACAGTGATAGTGTTGGTTACTGTACTTGTCATTTAGTATTAAAATAAAGGATTTATTATTAAAAAAAATTGGCGTGGGGCGCCCCTTAATTTTAGTCTCTAGCGGAGGTTAAGCAGACAGCTGGGGCAGATGTTTGAAGCCTGGGAAGGGGGTAATACCCACGGAGCTTCCCAGGCTACTAATATGAGCCCCCAGCTGAATACATAGCCTTTACTAGCTATTAAAATGAGGGACCCCCCCAAGAAAATGACGTGGGGTCCCCCCTAATTTAATAGCTAGCAAAGGCTAGGCAGACAGCTGGGGGCTGATATTAATAGCCCAGGAAGGGTGCCATGAATATTGGCCCCCTCCCAGGCTAGAAACACCAGCCGTCAGCCGCCCCAGAAATGGCGCATTCATAGGATGCGCCAATTCTGGCACTTAGCCTCGCTCTTCCACGCTGCCCTGTAGCGGTGGCAGGGGGTAATAGGGCTGGGGTTGATGTCAGCTTATAATGCCAGCTGACATCAAGCCCAGGTTAGTAATGGAGAGGCGTCTATAAGACACCCCCATTACTAACCCCATAGTCAAAGTTAAAAGAAAACACAAACACCCAGAATAAAGTCCTTTAATTGAAATAAAGACACAATCCTTTATTGTTCTAAATTAAACCATACTTACCATCACGCCCATTCCAGCTGAAGCCAACGATCTCCTGCAATAAAAGAAAAATAATAAAGCAACATCATCCTTACCTTTCCATGGTTCCCACGACAGCTTCAGCTCTGCTACATCGAGATGACAGGCTGGACCGCAGCAGAACGCTGCCATCCAGCCTGTCATCCCGCAGACACTGAGAAGCGCAGGCTTGCTTGCGCTCTGCAGTGTCTGGCTGTGACGGCATAAAGATGAGACGAGTTCATGTCCAATGAACTCGGCGCACCTCATTCACGTCACTGACAGCGTGGGAAAATTCTCACGCTGAAGCGCTGAGTGCAGGAGAATTCTCCCACGCTGTCAGTGACGTGCATAAGGTGAGCTCATGTCCAATGAACTCAGCTCACCTCCTGCACGTCACTGACAGCGTGGGAGAATTCTCCTGCACTCAGCGCTTCAGCATGAGAATTCTCCCACGCTGAAGCGCTGAGTGCAGGAGAATTTTCCCACGCTGTCAGTGACGTGCATAAGGTGAGCTCATGTCCAATGAACTCAGCTCACCTCCTGCACGTCACTGACAGCGTGGGAGAATTCTCCTGCACTCAGCGCTTCAGTGTGAGAATTCTCCCACGCTGAAGCGCTGAGTGCAGGAGAATTTTCCCACGCTGTCAGTGACGTGCATGAGGTGAGCCGAGTTCATTGGACATAAACTCGGCTCATCTGGATGCCCTCACAGAGAGACACTGTGGAGCGCAAGTAAGCCTGCGCTTCTCAGTGTCTGCGGGATGACAGGCTGGGTGGCAGCGTTCTGCTGCGGTCCAGCCTGTCATCTCGATGTAGCAGAGCTGAAGCTGTCATGGGAACCATGGAAAGGTAAGGATGATGTTGCTTTATTATTTTTCTTTTATTTCAGGAGATCGTTGGCTTCAGCTGGAATGGGCGTGACGGTAAGTATGGTTTAATTTAGAACAATAAAGAATTGTGTGTTTATTTCAATTAAAGGACTTTTTTCTGGGTGTTGTGTTTTTTTTAAATACTTTACTAGAAATTCATGGTGGTCATGTCTAATATTGGCGTGACCCCATGAATTTTGGGCTTAGGGCCAGCTGATAATGCCAAGCTGGCCCTAACCCCTTTATTACCCAGTGAGCCACCGCATCAGGGCCCTGGATGAGTTGGGTACAGCGCCAGAAGATGGCGCTTCTATGAACGCGCCATTTTCCGGGGTGGCTGCGGACTGCAATTTGCAGCGGGGGTGGCCCAGAAAGCTTGGGCCTCCCTGCGCTGCGGATTCCAGCCCCCAGCTGCATAGTTGTACCTGGCTGGACACAAAAACAGGGCGAAGCCCCACGTCAATTTTCTTTAAATTATTTCATGAAATAATTAAGAAAAAAAGGGCTTCCCTATATTGTTGTGTCCGGCCAGGTACAAATAGGCAGCTGGTGGTTGGGGGCAGCCCGTTCCTGCCTGCTGTACCTGACTGGACACAAATATAGTGCGAAGCCCCACGTCAATTTTTTTTTAATTATTTCATGAATTTCCTGAAATAATTTAAAAAAATTGAAGTGGGGCTTCGCACTATATTTGTGTCCAGCCAGGTACAGCAGGCAGGAACGGGCTGCCCCCAACCACCAGCTGACTATTTGTACCTGGCCGGACACAACAATATAGGGAAGCCCTTTTTTTCTTAATTATTTCATGAATTTCATGAAATAATTTAAAAAAAAATACGTGGGGCTTCGCCCTATTTTTGTGTCCAGCCAGGTACAACTAGGCAGCTGGGGGCTGGAATCTGCAGCGCAGGGAGGCCCAAGCTTTCTGGGCCCCCCCGCTGCAAATTGCAGTCCGCAGCCACCCCGGAAAATGGCACGTTCATAGAAGCGCCATCTTCTGGCACTGTACCCAACTCATCCAGGGCCCTGGTGCGGTGGCTCACTGGGTAATAAAGGGGTTAGGGCCAGCTTGGTATTATCAGCTGGCCCCAAGCCCAAAATTCATGGGGTCACGCCAGTATTAGACATGACCGCCATGAATTTCTAGTAAAGTATTTAAAAAAACACAACACCCAGAATAAAGTCCTTTAATTGAAATAAACACACAATTCTTTATTGTTCTAAATTAAACCATACTTACCATCACGCCCATTCCAGCTGAAGCCAACGATCTCCTGCAATAAAAGAAAAATAATAAACCAACCTCATCCTTACCTTTCCATGGTTCCCACGACAGCTTCAGCTCTGCTACATCGAGATGACAGGCTGGACCGCAGCAGAACGCTGCCATCCAGCCTGTCATGCCGCAGACACTGAGAAGCGCAGGCATGCTTGCGCTCCTCAGTGTCTCGCTGTGACGGCATCCAGATGAGCCGAGGTCATGTCCAATGAACTCGGCTCACCTCATGCACGTCACTGACAGCGTGGGAAAATTCTCCTGCACTCAGCGCTTCAGCGTGAGAACTCTCCCACGCTGGAAGTGACGTGCATGAGGTGAGCCGAGTTCATTGGACATGACCTCGGCTCATCTTTATGCCGTCACAGAGAGACACTGAGGAGCGCAAGCATGCCTGCGCTTCTCAGTGTCTGCGGGATGACAGGCTGGATGGCGGCGTTCTGCTGCGGTCCAGTCTGTCATCTCGATGTAGCAGAGCTGAAGCTGTCGTGGGAACCATGGAAAGGTAAGGATGAGGTTGCTTTATTATTTTATTTTTATTACAGGAGATCGTTGGCTTCAGCTGGAATGGGCGTGATGGTAAGTATGGTTTAATTTAGAACAATAAAGAATTGTGTCTTTATTTCAATTAAAGGACTTTATTCTGGGTGTTTGTGTTTTTTTTAACTTTGACTATGGGGTTAGTAATGGGGGTGTCTTATAGACGTCTCTCCATTACTAACCTGGGCTTGATGTCAGCTGGCATTATAAGCTGACATCAACCCCAGCCCTATTACCCCCTGCCACCGCTACAGGGCAGCGTGGAAGAGCGAGGCTAAGTGCCAGAATTGGCGCATCCTATGAATGCGCCATTTCTGGGGCGGCTGACGGCTGGTGTTTCTAGCCTGGGAGGGGGCCAATATTCATGGCTCCCTTCCTGGGCTATTAATATCAGCCCCCAGCTGTCTGCCTAGCCTTTGCTAGCTATTAAATTAGGGGGGACCCCACGTCATTTTTTTTGGGGGGTCCCCCATTTTAATAGCTAGTAAAGGCTATGTATTCAGCTGGGGGCTGATATTAGTAGCCTGGGAAGCTCCGTGGGTATTACCCCCTTCCCAGGCTTCAAACATCTGCCCCAGCTGTCTGCTTAACCTCCGCTAGAGCCTAAAATTAAGGGGAACCCCACGCCAATTTTTTTAATAATAAATCCTTTATTTTAATACTAAATGACAAGTACAGTAACCAACACTATCACTGTACTTCATATATATGTGACTGACATGTTTCTATCTATATAATCTATGTGTGAAGCTCTATTCTGTCTGTTATAAATTGTCGGGTACAGATGCTGAATTGCCGGCCGGCTTTCTTAAAGAGACGGTGCATGAAAACACTATTATTTTTTTTAATAAATCCTTTACACTAAATGACAAGTACAGTAATCAACACTGTCACTGTACTTCATATATATGTGACTGACATGTTTCTATCTACCTAATCTATGTGTGATGCTCTATCTTTCTGTTATAAATTGTTGGGTACAGATGCTGAATTGCCGGCCGGCTTTCTTAACGAGACGGTGCATGAAAACACTATTATTTTTTTTAATAAATCCTTTACACTAAATGACAAGTACAGTAATCAACACTGTCGCTGTACTTCATATATATGTGACTGACATGTTTCTATCTATCTTATCTATGTGTGATGCTCTATTCTTTCTATTATAAATTGTCGGGTACCGGTGCTGAATTGCCGGCCGGCTTTTTTAAAGAGACAGTGCATGAAAACACTATTATTTTTTTTGATAAATCCTTTACGCTAAATGACAAGTACAGTAAGCAGCACTTTCACTGTACTTCGTATATATGTGGCTGACATGTTTATATCTATCTAATCTATGTGTGAAGCTCTATTCTTTCGGTTCTAAATTGTCGGGTACCGGTGTATGCCGCTGCTGAATTGCCGGCTTTTCATGTTTCACTGTTGGCACTGTTCCCATCGATTTGGGCAATCACTGTAATGCCACAACCACCATGGCTGTGGCATTACAGTGAGTGGCAGACAATCCCTGCATGGTTGGTGCTCTAAATAGCACCAGACATGCAGGACACGCTTTTGGTGCACGAACAGTTATCGAACATAACCTCGAACAGCCGAATTTTTTGCAAATCGTTCGGGTTCGTCGAACAACTCGAACACCGCCCAAAACAGCTTGAATTTGAGATTGGCGAACAGTTCTAGTCGAACACCGCTCATCTCTACTCAGAACATGAGGTAAAAGAATACTGCACAGTCACACAGTACTGCACCAGGAAGTAAGAACAAAATAGAAAATACAAGAGAGACTTTTTTTCCTTTTTACAATACAGTAAACAAGGAAACTTTACACAACATCGCCTTCTACTGTCAGATCAGCATAAAGTCCTCCTTCACACAAGCAAAGAAGTCCACAACTGTTGCATATAGCAACACCCTTTCTCAACAGTAAGGACTTATTCAGTCAAACCCAATTTCTTCATTAGTCTCTGATGTTTTTCAGCATTCAAAGTTTTTGTGAAAATGTCTGCTGTCATATCTTCAGTTGGACAATATTCTAATTTCAGGATTCCTTGTTCTTGATGGTCCCTCAAGAAATGATACTTCACATCAATGTGCTTGGTTCTTGGGTTAACTCTTTCCATCTGAGCAAGAACAAGACATCCCTGATTGTCCTCATTTATTTTTGTTGGTTCCAACTGTGCTTGTCCTAGGTCTGTTAGCAATTGTCTTAACAATAGAACTTCTTGACTCGCATGTGTTGCTGCAACATATTTTGCTTCTGTTGACGACAGCGTTACCATTGATTGTTTTTTACTAGTCCAACTAATTGATCCACCTGAGAGAAAGAAAAGATTGCCACTGGTAGATTTTCTGTCAGTTGGATCTGCAGCCCAATATGCATCAATGTATCCAGTTAAAATGCGTTCATCACTTGTAGGCAGTTTCAGTTTAACATTGCTGGTTCCTTTCAAATAACGTATTACTCTCTTCACAGCATTCCAATCCGCTTTATTTGGCTTGGACACTTTTCTACTCAGAATTCCTACTGCTGTTGCAATGTCTGGCCTTGTAACAATCGCTAGATACAGTAATTTTCCTAGCGCCATTCTGTACTCTTTATTATTTGGTAACATTTTTCTCACTACTCATCTCTTTAAGATAATTAGTTTCCATTGGAGACTTTACTGGTTTTGCATCCTTCAATCCAAATGTTTTGGTTATGTCTTGAATCATGTGATTTTGATTAAGTATGAAACTTCCATCTTCTTCTCTTTTTATCTGTATTCCCAAGTACTGTTTCACATTTCCCAAGTCTCTGATCTCAAAATGTTGATTCAGGATTTTTAGTATGTCCTCTTTATCCCTTTCTTTTTCAAAACAAACTAAAATGTCATCAACATATATGAATACATAGATCCATCTGTCCATTAGTCTTTTTGTGTACAGGTAAGGATCAGCTTTGCTTCTTTTACATTTTTCATTTGTGAGCACCTCCGTGATTTTATCATTCCACGCTTTAGCAGCTTGTTTTAAACCGTATATACTTTTCTGTAATTTGCAAATCATGTTTGGGTTACTTTCATCTTTAAATCCTGGAGGTTGTTCCATGTAAATATATTCTGTTAAACTTCCATTCAAAAATGCTGTCTTTACATCCAGATATTTCAGTTCCATTTGTTTCATTGCTGCAACTGCAAACAAAGTTCTTATTGTAGTTTGTTTGACAACTGGAACAAATGTTTCATCATAGTCTTCTCCATATTTTTGAGAATAACCTTTAGCTACGAGTCTTGCTCAGTATCGTTCAGCTGTGCCATCTGTTTCGTACTTTACTTTAAAAACCCATTTACATACTATAGCTTTTCTTCCTTCTGGAAATTCTGTTAGTATCCATGTTTTTGAGTCATGCATGGATTTTATTTCTATTTCTGTTGCCTCTATCCATTTATTGTCTTCTTCTTCAGGAAGTCGAGATATGTCTTCCCAATAGGTAGGCTTATAAATTTTACTTGTACTTGCCTTGTATGAAAGGCGTATTGGTGGTTTTCCTTTGTTTTCTCTTGTTGAACGTCTTGGTTCTGTGTCTGTTTGTAGTTATTTCTCTTCACTTTCAGTATTCTGTTTTTTATTAATTTCAATTTCTTTTTCATTAGATATTCCTTCTGCCATACCATTGCTGTTTATCTTATTTTTTGTTTCCAGTGAAATCATAGTGTCTTCATTTAGATCCTCAATGAAGACACTCCAAGAAGGAGAGTGATGGTGTGCTACGCCAGATGACCTGGCCTCCACAGTCACCAGACCTGAACCCAATCGAGATGGTTTGGGGTGAGCTGGACCGCAGAGTGAAGGCAAAAGGGCCAACAAGTGCTAAGCATCTCTGGGAACTCCTTCAAGATTGTTGGAAGACCATTTCCGGTGACTACCTCTTGAAGCTCATCAAGAGAATGCCAAGAGTGTGCAAAGCAGTCATCAAAGCAAAAGGTGGCTACTTTGAAGAACCTAGAATATAAGACATATTTTCAGTTGTTTCACACTTTTTTGTTAAGTATATAATTCCACATGTGTTAATTCATAGTTTTGATGCCTTCAGTGTGAATGTACAATTTTCAAAGTCATGAAAATACAGAAAAATCTTTAAATGAGAAGGTGTGTCCAAACTTTTGGTCTGTACTGTACGTCAGTATGCACCAAATCAAGTGGTCTTGTGCTTTTCGTTTCACTTTCTTTAGAAATACATATCCTTGTGGCTTTTGATTTTATACGACATTCACTTATGGTAATTGAGCAATCAGATATCAATAGATCCTTTGTCAATTCTTTACTTTGTAGCTCCATTATACTTTCAGGATGTCTGGGTCCTAGACATCTATGCCACATGTGAATACAATTCTTGTGATCATGTGTACAAAACTTCATCTGTTCCTTTAATGTATCTAGATGATATAATTGTTCATCTGCCTTGACATTGGTTATTACCTTGTTTCCTGCTAGGATTGTACACTCATCATCTTTGAATTTTACAGTAAGTCCTTTAGCCGTTAGACGTTTTACAGATAACAATCCTTCTTCTAATCCTGGAACATATAACACGTCCTGTACAAGTATTTTTGAATCATGCCCAAACTTGTTAGAACAGTTTAGCATTCCTTGTCCAACACCTTCTGCAGTTATTTTGCTTCCATCTGCAAGATAAATGGCTTCCTTCTTATTTAAATTAAGTTCAGTAAAGAAATTTTTATTAGGGTATGTGCACACGATGCAGAAATGAAGCAGAAAATTTCTGCATCATTTCTGCATCTCCCTAGTAGAAAAAACGCATGCAGATTGTGCATGCGTTTTTCCTGCAGAATACATGCGGATCCACATGCGGATTCACATGCGTTTCCGCATGCAGATTGACAAGCGCTTTCCAGGCGATTTTAGCATCACCTGGAAAGTGCTTGACAACTAGGTCACACTATATAAATCCATGCAAACAACATGGATTTATATAGTGTGACCCGAGAGAGTGTATATACTTACCTCCGATGGCCCGCGCTGTCCTGCTCACTCCGTTCTCCCGGCTGCCGGCAACTTTGAATTGAAAGACCTGCCGACGTCAGCGTCACGTGACCCTTCACATGACTCTGACGTCAGCGCAGGTCCTTCAACTCACTGCATGTGCCGGGAACCAAGCAGGAGCGCTGCGCGGGCCGACAGGTGGTAAGTATATATATATTTTTTATTTTATTCTTGTTTTACAGCTTTTTTAATGGTACCTGGGTGTGGATGAGACTCTCCTCTCCTCCACACCCGGGTACCATCCGCACATTAGAACGCGCCAATAACGCAAGTACAGATGCAGTCTTGCGGAATTGGCGCGTTCTAATGCAAGTCAATGGCGGCGAAAATGCCGCGTTTACGCAAAATTAATTGACATGCTGCGGATTTTTGAGCGCAGCGTTTACGCTGCGGAAAAATCCGCATCATGGGCACAGCACATGCGGATTTCAATTGGGGAACATTGCTGCCCTTCTACCATGCGTTTTTCATGCGTTTCCGTGGCGTTTACGCAACTGCAAAAACGCCGCGGAAATGCATTAAATACGCATCGTGTGAACTCAGCCTTACTTGTGATGTGACTTGTTGCTCATGAGTCAATAAACCAACCCAACGATAATTTCTTATCAGTCACTTTAAATGTGCCATTCCAATTATTTTCACATGAATCAGAAATTGTGTTTTTCACCTTCTGTGTATTCTCTTTATGATGTAATTTCTGTTGTTCTGCTTTCCATTTAGTACAGTCTTTCTTTAAATGTCCTTTTTTCTTACATCTGAAATATTCTCTTGTCTCTTTGTTATAGGGTCTTTTTGATTCTGTAGTTTTAAGAGCATTTCCATTATCTTTTTCAGTAGAAGAATAATTTGTTTGTTCTTTCCTTCTTTGATATTCATCTATGAGTCTGGTCTTCACAAACTCTAATGTAATGTCTGTTTCAGGTCTTGTCTCTAGTGCATTTATCAAAGCAGTATATGAATCCGGTAAAATGCACAATAATATTGCTGCTACATGCCTTTCCTTAACATCTTCACCAATTGATCTCAGCTGTGATATCACTTCGATGATAGAGAATATATGCTTCTGCATGTCATTGTCTGCACTTAGTCTCATACTGTAAAGCTTTCTTAGCAGAAATAACTTGTGATTTAAGCTGGGTCTTTCATGTAGCTTTCTTAGTGCTTCCCACATTCCCTTTGCTGTATCCTCATTCCTTATGTGGATTAATTGAGCATCATCCACTAATAGGCTGATGGTAGCTCTTGCTTGTCTATTTTTCTTATCCCATGTCTGATTATCCTCATCAGGTCTATCTGTAGTGATTACTTCCCATAAATCATCTTTAGGCAATAACATTTCTACTTTGAACTTCCATAACTGATCATTCTCATAATTCAGTTTAGCTACTGTGAGTTTTAGCTCTGTGCTACTTGTCATCTTTAACTTGTCTTACTTGCTTGGAGAAAATTGTACTGAAGAATTCTTCTGCATTCACCGGGGTCTTGCTGAGAGTTCTGGCGTCCTCGGTGCCTGGGGTCCATGGTGCCTGGGCCCATAACCTGTTGCACAGCTTCTGGATACCCACAGTTGTGGTAGAAACTTCACAGAGCAGATTACATGGGATAACAAGCTTTTACTTCTCAGAACATGAGGTAAAAGAAAAATGCACAGTCACACAGTACTACAGCAGGAAGTAAGAACAAAACAGAAAATACAAGAGAGACTTTTTTCCTTTTTACAATACAGTAAACAAGGAAACTTTACACAACATCGCCTTCTACTGTCAGATCAGCATAAAGTCCTCCTTCACACAAACAAAGAAGTCCACAACTGTTGCATATACCAACACCTTTAAAAACCCTGCATTAAGGAGTAGTGTTGTTCAGTGTTGGGACCTGCTGTGAGCATAGCAGGAAAGCTTGGTGGGCCTGTGGGTAGCTGAGTCCACGCCTGGAAAGGCTCTGCACCCGTCAGGCTCTGAGCAGCCCGGCTCCCACGGCAACCATTGTTTTAAAACTCATGTTAACCAGGCTGCGAACCGGAGGACTTTTCTGTTTACCTGTAAGTTGCTGAATAAATCTGTTTATGTTGGACTTGCTTGGGTCACTGCCTCACTTACTGCACGGTGTAAACACCGCCGCCTTACAGTTTGGTAGAGAATGTGGGCATTTAGTGATGAGCAAGCACTAAATTGCTCGGGTACTCATTGCTCGGGTCGAGCAAATTGGAATACTCGGGTGCTCGACCCGTGCAACGAGCTCAATGTAAGTCTAGGGGAAACTCAAGCATTTTTCAGGCTTCTCCCCCCGGCAGTCTGCAGAGGGCCTAAAAATTGTCCAAATTGATGGGAACAGTGCTAAAATGACATGGGAACAGCATGGGGAAGACCCCTGGAAGCATTTCTGACTCCCAGGTCACTGCTGTCAACAACATTGTCAGAGTATTACGCCACTTTTACGGACTCACAATAAAACATACAAAAACAAAACCAAAATGGATTTTCCTGGGAAATATATTAATGAACATCCTTTCCAGGGTAATGACTTGTATATAAGGCAAAATAAATAACCAAAACCAAAAATACTCCTCCACACCTTGGGCTATGTTCACACGTAGCGTTTTTGATGAGTTTTTGCACTTTTGCATTGCTTTCAACAAAGACAAATGCATTCACTGGGATACGTCATTTTAACATTTTACAAGCTTACTGGCCATGTGGTGTGTGACACATCATCAGACACATGCATACAGTGCTGAAAAGACATGGGAACAGCATGGGGAAGATCGTGGAGGCGGAAGCTTTTCATAACGTCATGACGGCGGTGGCCGGGTGTCCATACTCGGTCCCCAGCCACCACTGTTTCTCCCGGTGTCGTCTCTGCCTTCCACAAGCACAGGTCTCACAACATTACCCATGCCCTCCCCAGTGCACTTATTGGGAAGGACCGCCTAACCACAAACACGTGGACAGGTGAATGTGGCCAGGGACGGTATGGAGCCAGTCCACAGCTTTTTTTTGCTGAGTTGTATTTCACCACAGCTATATTCTTTAGATTGGTGAAAGGACTTGGGAAACCATATCTACCCAGCTGTCATTTCTCTCAGGAAGTCCTCTAAAGCTGCTTTCACTTGAATTGTGGCCTTTTAGGCTCGAGGAAGCGGAAGCTTTTCACAACCTCATGCCGGCGGAATCATGCCCAAACTTGTTAGAACAGTTTAGAATTCCTTGTCCAACACCTTCTGCAGTTATTTTGCTTCCATCTGCAAGATAAATGGCTTCCTTCTTATTTAAATTAAGTTCAGAAAAGAAATTTTTATTAGGGTATGTGCACACGATGCAGAAATGAAGCAGAAAATTTCTGCATCATTTCTGCATCTCCCTGGCAGAAAAAACGCATGCAGATTGTGCATGCGTTTTTCCTGCAGAATACATGCGGATCCACATGCGGATTCACATGCGTTTCCGCATGCAGATTGACAAGCGCTTTCCAGGCGATTTTAGCATCACCTGGAAAGTGCTTGACAACTAGGTCACACTATATAAATCCATGCAAACAACATGGATTTATATAGTGTGACCCGAGAGAGTGTATATACTTACCTCCGATGGCCCGCGCTGTCCTGCTCACTCCGTTCTCACGGCTGCCGGCAACTTTGAATTGAAAGACCTGCCGACGTCAGCGTCACGTGACCCGTCACATGACTCTGACGTCAGCGCAGGTCCTTCAACTCACTGCAAGTGCCGGGAACCAAGCAGGAGCGCTGCGCGGGCCGATAGATGGTAAGTATATATATATATTTTATTTTATTCTTGTTTTACAGCTTTTTTAATGGTACCTGTGTGTGGATGAGACTCTCCTCTCCTCCACACCCGGGTACCATCCGCACATTAGAACGCGCCAATAACGCAAGTACAGATGCAGTCTTGCGGAATTGGCGCGTTCTAATGCAAGTCAATGGCGGCGAAAACGCCGCGTTTACGCAAAATTAATTGACATGCTGCGGATTTTTGAGCGTAGCGTTTACGCTGCGGAAAAATCCGCATCATGGGCACAGCACATGGGCACAGCACATGCGGATTTCAATTGGGGAACATTGCTGCCCTTCTACCATGCATTTTTCATGCGTTTCCGCGGCGTTTACGCAACTGCAAAAACGCCGTGGAAACGCATTAAATACGCATCGCGTGAACTCAGTCTTACTTGTGATGTGACTTGTTGCTCATGAGTCAATAAACCAACCCAACGATGATTTCTTATCAGTCACTTTAAATGTGCCATTCCAATTATTTTCACATGAATCAGAAATTGTGTTTTTCACCTTCTGTGTATTCTCTTTATGATGTAATTTCTGTTCTTCTGCTTTCCATTTAGTACAGTCTTTCTTTAAATGTCCTTTTTTCTTACATCTGAAATATTCTCTTGTCTCTTTGTTATAGGGTCTTTTTGATTCTGTAGTTTTAAGAGCATTTCCATTATCTTTTTCAGTAGAAGAATAATTTGTTTGTTCTTTCCTTCTTTGATATTCATCTATGAGTCTGGTCTTCACAAACTCTAATGTAATGTCTGTTTCAGGTCTTGTCTCTAGTGCATTTATCAAAGCAGTATATGAATCCGGTAAACTGCACAATAATATTGCTGCTACATGCCTTTCCTTAATATCTTCACCAATTGATCTCAGCTGTGATATTACTTCGATGATAGAGAATATATGCTTCTGCATGTCATTGTCTGCACTTAGTCTCATACTGTAAAGGTTTCTTAGCAGAAATAACTTGCGATTTAAGCTGGGTCTTTCATGTAGCTTTCTTAGTGCTTCCCACATCCCCTTTGCTGTATCCTCATTCCTTATGTGGATTAATTGAGCATCATCCACTAATAGGCTGATGGTAGCTCTTGCTTGTCTATTTTTCTTATCCCATGTCTGATTATCCTCATCAGGTCTATCTGTAGTGATTACTTCCCATAAATCATCTTTAGACAATAACATTTCTACTTTGAACTTCCATAACTGATCATTCTCATAATTCAGTTTAGCTACTGTGAGTTTTAGCTCTGTGCTACTTGTCATCTTTAACTTGTCTTACTTGCTTGGAGAGAATTGTACTGAAGAATTCTGCATTCACCAGGGTCTTGCTGAGAGTTCTGGCATCCTCGGTGCCTGGAGTCCACGGTGCCTGGGCCCATAACCTGTTGCACAGCTTCTGGATACCCACAGTTGTGGTAGAAACTTCACAGAGCAGATTACATGGGATAACAAGCTTTTACTTCTCAGAACATGAGGTAAAAGAAAAATGCACAGTCACACAGTACTGCAGCAGGAAGTAAGAACAAAACAGAAAATACAAGAGAGACTTTTTTTCCTTTTTACAATACAGTAAACAAGGAAACTTTACACAACATCGCCTTCTACTGTCAGATCAGCATAAAGTCCTCCTTCACACAAACAAAGAAGTCCACAACTGTTGCATATACCAACACCTTTAAAAACCCTGCATTAAGGAGTAGTGTTGTTCAGTGTTGGGACCTGCTGTGAGCATAGCAGGAAAGCTCGGTGGGCCTGTGGGTAGCTGAGCCCACGCCTGGAAAGGCTCTGCACCCATCAGGCTCTGAGCAGCCCGACTCCCACGGCTACCATTGTTTAAAAACTCATGTTAACCAGGCTGCGAACCGGAGGACTTTTCTGTTTACCTGTAAGTTGCTGAATAAATCTGTTTATGTTGGACTTGCTTGGGTCACTGCCTCACTTACTGCACGGTGTAAACACCGCCGCCTTACAGTTTGGTAGAGAATGTGGGCATTTAGTGATGAGCAAGCACTAAATTGCTCGGGTACTCATTCCTCGGGTCAAGCAAATTGGAATACTCGGGTGCTCGACCCGAGCAACGAGCTCAATGTAAGTCTAGGGGAAACTCGAGCATTTTTCAGGCTTCTCCCTCCGGCAGTCTGCAGAGGGCCTAAAAATTGTCCAAATTGATGGGAACAGTGCTAAAATGACATGGGAACAGCATGGGGAAGACCCCTGGAAGCATTTCTGACTCCCAGGTCACTGCTGTCAACAACATTGTCAGAGTATTACGCCACTTTTACGGACTCACAATAAAACATACAAAAACAAAACCAAAATGGATTTTCCTGGGAAATATATTAATGAACATCCTTTCCAGGGTAATGACTTGTATAGAAGGCAAAATAAATAACCAAAACCAAAAATACTCCTCCACACCTTGGGCTATGTTCACACGTAGCATTTTTGATGAGTTTTTGCACTTTTGCATTGCTTTCAACAAAGACAAATGCATTCACTGGGATACGTCATTTTAACATTTTACAAGCTTATCTGGCCATGTGGTGTGTGACACATCATCAGACACATGCATACAGTGCTGAAAAGACATGGGAACAGCATGGGGAAGATCGTGGAGGCGGAAGCTTTTCATAACCTCATGACGGCGGTGGCTGGGTGTCCATACTCGGTCCCCAGCCACCACTGTTTCTCCCGGTGTCGTCTCTGCCTTCCACAAGCACAGGTCTCACAACATTACCCATGCCCTCCCCAGTGCACTTACTGGGAAGGACTGCCTAACCACAAACACGTGGACAGGTGAATGTGGCCAGGGACGGTACGGAGCCAGTCCACAGCTTTTTTTTGCTGAGTTGTATTTCACCACAGCCATATTCTTTAGATTTGTGAAAGGACTTGGGAAACCATATCTACCCAGCTGTCATTTCTCTCAGGAAGTCCTCTAAAGCTGCTTTCACTTGAATTGTGGCCTTTTAGGCTCGAGGAGGCGGAAGCTTTTCACAACCTCATGCCGGCGGCGGCTGGGTATCCATACTCGGTCCCCAGCCGCCATTATTTTTCCCGGTATCGTCTCCGCCTTCCACAAGCACGGGTCCAACAACATTACCCATGTCCTCCCCAGTGAACTTACTGGGAAGGACCGCCTAACCACAAACACGTGGACAGGTGAATGTGGCCAGGGACGGTACGGAGCCAGTCCACAGCTTTTTTTGATGAGAGTTGTATTTAGCTCGGTGAAAGGACTGGCATAGAGGGAAACCATATCTACTCTGGGTGTCATTTCTCCGTCACCAGGTTCCGCCCATTGTCACACATGACCATGCCTGGCTGTATGTTCAGATCAGGCTGCTGTGTTACTGCTTTCAACAACTCTGCAGCGCTGGGCGGTTTGTCAATTAATGATTAAGCATGTTATCTTCAGCACAGCCAGTTGCCGCTTGGCCAAGGCAGGGCTGCAGTGCTGTCAGCTTGTGACTGATGTAGTCATTTCGCAGATGGAGGAAGAGGTGCAGGAGCTGAACAATGTGATTACATTGAGGTTAAATTGGTGACACTGTTTTTTATACTAAAGAAAGATCCTATTGTTTTGTTTTTTTTGCGTTATTTTTTAAGACAAATGCATTCACCGGGAAATGTCATTTTATCATCAGACACATCCTGTTTTATTTATGATGGAGGGACTCTGAAAGTCATAAAGTCTATTTTTATAGGGCCATCAGACGGCCCTTACTATTCTTAAAAGGCCAGCAATCGGCCCTCGCTATTGTTAGAGAGCCATCAGCCGGCTATGCTTTGTTGTTCCCATTATTAACAAGTGGGTCTCCTATACTGTTATTGCATACCCAGTGACTGCAAGGGCTGGCAAAAATTTGGACGCAACCCAATACCCCTTTGAAGAGACATAAAGGAGGGTCTCAGTAAAAAAAATGTTCCCATTATAAAGGAGTGGGTGTTATGATCTGCAACATGTACTAAGGATAGATAGGGGAAAGCTGTCCCTACAGTAAGACTAAGCTGAATCTCTATGATGTAGTGGGCTGCCTGTTCCTAGCGAACAGACCCACCATAGTCCTCGGCTAGTCTGAACGAAGACCTATAGCATAAGGGGAGGGGTCCCTAAAAGAACTAAGAACTGGAACAAAAATGGGACACCTCTTAAACAGAGAAGTTGTTGCAGAAAACAAAAAGACAAACTGACAAAAAGGAACTAGAGGTCCCAGAAGGACCAAGCATACTGACAGAGAAAGGCACCGAAGCACCTGGCTAGAAAAACAGTCAAACAGCACTGAAGTCCAGCACAGCCAAAAGGGAGGAGCTGGAATATAAAGGCAGGTGGTCACGTGACCGCAAATCACAAGATGGAAAAAACAAACAGGAGGGTTCTAGCAGCAAGTCTCCTATAGTGGTAATGCCCATGCTGTGACTGCAAGGGCTGCCAAAATTTGTGAAAAACCCCACTAAGAATTTAAAGACACATAGAGCAGGGCCACAGTAACAACAAATTCCCATAAGAAAGGAGAGAGTCAGCTATACAGTTATAGGGTATGCAGTGAGTCCAACGGCTGACAACTTTAGGAAAAACCCCACTAAGAATTTAAAGACACATAGAGCAGGGCCACAGTAATGACAAATTCCCATTAAAAAGGAGAGAGTGCTATACAGTTATAGGGTATACAGTGAGTCCAAAGTCTGACCAATTTTAGGAAAAACCCCACTAAGAATTTAAAGACACATAGAGCAGGGCAACAGTAACGACAAATTCCCACTAGAAAGGAAAGAGTCTGCTATACAATTATAGGGTATGCAGTGAGTCCAAAAGCTGACCAATTTTAGGAAAAACCCCACTAAGAATTTAAAGACACACAGAGCAGGGCCACAGTAACAAGTACGACATGTTCCCATTAGAAAGGCGAGGGTCTGCTATACAGTTATAGAGTATGCAGTGAGTCCAACGGCTGAACAATTTTAGGAAAAGCCCCACTAAGAATTTAAAGACACATAGAGCAGGGCCACAGTAACGATAAATTCCTATTAGAAAGGAGAGAGTTTGCTATACAGTTTAGGGTATGCAGTGAGTCCAACGGCTGACCAATTTTATGAAAAACCCCACTAAGAATTTAATGACACATAGAGCACGGCCACGGTATGACAAATTCCCATTAGAAAGGAGAAAGTCTGCTATAAAGTTATAGGGTATACAGTGAGTCCAAAGTCTGACCAATTTTAGGAAAAACCCCACTAAGAATGTAAAGACACATAGAGCAGGGCCACAAGAACGACAAATTCCCACTTGAAAGGAGAGAGTCTGCTATACACATATAGGGTATGCAGTGAGTCCAAAGGCTGACCAATTTAAGGAAAAACCCCACTAAGAATTTAAAGACACACAGAGCAGGGCCACAGTAACAACTACGACATGTTCCCATTAGAAAGGAGAGGGTCTGCTATACAGTTATAGGTAGTGTTGAGCCACCCCCGTAGTGTTCGAGTTCGGTTCGGTTCGTTGAACACCCGTATGTTCGCCGAACTGTTCGTCAAACTGTTCGTCGAACACCTTCGAACACTGTTAAAACCAATGGCAGGCAAACAAAAACACATAGAAAACATGTCCAAAAGCTGACAAACTGCTCAGAAGACACAACTAACACATGGAAAAGTGACAAGTACATATAGTCTTGTGAAAAGAAAAGAGGTGGAGGAGTAAAAGGAGGGGGAGACACAGATATAGGCATGTCATGCCCTTCTAAAACCAAAAAAGTGCGAAGCCGACACGGCCAGTCCGTTCCTGCCCGTGCGACCTCCGTGTCGCCGGCTTTGTGCCAGAGCTGTGGTGGACCCTGACGGCCAGCCCCCCTCTCCCAATACTGGTGCCTGTCCGCTGGTGGGTCGAGCGAGCCCCCCTGTGGTGGAGGCAGGTCTAAGCTTTTTAATTTAAATTGTCTCTCTAATTTGAATGAATATACTTTAAATCCTTTTACAAGGATCTATTGGAGGTCAAGTCTCATGCCAGCAGCCGCATAATTCCAGCTCCAGTAAAGTCCACTAAAGCTGCTGCAGTTAAAAAGCTTTCATAAGGATCGAGCTCGGCGGTCCACCGCAAGGCGTCCTACCGCCAGTCCCAGCCCCTATGCCTTGGGGTGCCTCCTGATGCTCTTCACTGAGTATCCCGGGGTCCCGAAGCATTTCCTTTGAAAAAATTAAGTGTCCAAACTACAGGTGGTGTAGCTTGCTTAACAGCTGGGATAATCCGCTGACTAACAGACACTGCTACTAGGCACAAAGTATTTCCTGGGCTAGATGCAGTTAAAAATTTGTAATTAGATACTCTCGTTGGATGCTGAGAAAGCATTCCATAGAGTCTCCTGGCACTCCATATATTATTCTCTTAAAAAGCTTGGGGTAGGGGTCTAGGGGACCCTTTTATAGCCAAAATCACGGCCCTGTATCGCAATACGTCACCTATGCTGAAGATAAATGGAACTGTAGCACCCTGAGGGCTCGGTTGCTACAGAGGTATTGCACCTCACCCAGAGGTGTGATATCTCACTCTCAGGTAAGGATGGAGTGTGGATTAGGACCCCGACACCTGCATGCATTACACCACATTGCCGTGGGGAAGGGCAACTAATATGCCCCTGAGATGGGCACGACAGTCCCTGTCCCTGGCTGGAGTGGGGGGAGGGAACACCGAGGAAGGGGAACCCTGTAGTGCAGGAGCAGGGAGGAAGCAGTTCATGGGTGCATTGAGAAGGGAGTATAAAAGGTAGGCACCATCTTAGTTCAGTGCAGAGAAGTCTGAGCAGAAGTGACAGGGAGCAGGGGCTCTGCATGAGCTCTGCTCCGGAGGCGGGCCTAGTAACAGAGGCCCAGGCCTGGAAGAGGGAGAAGGAAGGAAGAGGAGCGGAGAAGGCTCCAGGAATGAGGAACGAAGGGATCCCAGGGGTGCGGACGGGCGAGTCGCCACCGCACGCCCGAATCCACCTGCGTGGAGGGGTCAGGCCAAAGGGGGAGACCGGTCCCCGAAACTAGTGGAGGCGGGAAACGACCCTCAGCTAGAAACCGGAGGCTGTGACATTTTATGTGGCGCAGCCCCTCGCTACACCCACTAGGAAGGCACCACATAGGGTCAGGGAAACTGGCGCCAAGTTTGCCAAGAGGAGGCCCGAGGCAGCCGGACAGAAGCGTTGGTAAGAAAGGCCAGACAAAGGACACACAAAGGGGGTCCTGTGAAGCGCTCCAAAGTTATCTGGGAGTTGTCTGAGCCCCTCACCTGGTGAGCACAGTATGACGTGGGCAGCCGTTACCTGCAGAAGTGGTCTGGATAATAAGAACTGTGAGTAAAGGCCCTGGACTGCATCACTGACTCCGTGTCGTTACTGCTGCTGCCCTGCACCATCACCCCCATCCTCCGCATACACTGCCCTGAGGCTATACTCCTCTCGTGGGGAGTTATACTACGCTCTGCTGCACCCACAACACCAGCCTCAGCGGTCTGCCCTGTAGCGGCGGTTCACTCTGACCGCAATCCACGGGTGGCGTAGTCGGACATTTAAACATCAAAACCACATAAATAGTTCCGCCACTGGTTTGACCGCCCTGAGCCACGGAACCGGGTCACCGCCACGGAGACTACAACCACCAGCATCTACCAAAAAGGGTCCGGCTCCGGGTGTCCCAAGGCACAGGGGGCGCGTCAGAACATTTTCATCACCTTTCATAATCACCAATGGGACAAGGCAGGGATGTCCTCTGTCCCCTCTCTTATACATCCTACTGACGGAGCACCTGCTCTCATCAATTCGCCATAACCCCAATATTAGGTGGATTGAGGTGGGAGGCACCAAGTACAAGTGCTCTGCATTTGCTGATGATGTCCTAGTATATATCACTCAATCACATATATCCATCCCTGCTGTTATGGCTGAAATAGATTACTTTGTTACATGATCAAATTTTAAAATCAATGCAGCGAAGTCTGAGGCCCTCGATGTCTCCCTCCCCAAATCCATACAGGATTCCATCCAGTCCAACTTTCCCTTTGCCTGGCCCTCACAGGGTATCAAATACTTAGGAATTCCTATTCATAGAGACCTCTCCCGTCTATGTTATCTTAATTTTGGCCCTTTATTGAACAACTCCATTCAGACCACGGTTGGCAAGTTAGAACTGTAAGATTCACTACGTGAACCACTGGTGTTTTGTGGAAAAGCACATGTACACTGTGTTCCAAATTATTATGCAAAAAGTGTTTAGGAGTGATAAGGGAAGAATTTGTTTGTTTGTCAGTTAAACTCATTGATGGTGATGTGTGTCAGGGCTCTTTATATCACTGTAAGTAATTGCAGACACCTGTGCTAATTAGTTTGGCAGGTGTGTCCAATGAAAGGCAAGACTACTTAAGAAGGCTGTCCCACATTATTAAGCAGCCTACATTTTCTGCCAAAATGGGAAAGAAAAAGGATGTGTCGGCTGCTGAGAAGCAACAAATTGTGGAGTGTTTAGGTCAAGGCATGACTACAATCAACATTGCCAAGACACTTCATCCTGATCATTGCACAATCAAGAAGTATGTATCTGATTCACAGCACACATGTGTGCGTGCTGATAAGGTAAAATTGAGGACTCTTTCCTACAGGCAATTATGTCAGGTTAAAAGAGCAGCGGCAAAAAAGCCTAGTCATAGCAGCAGACTAGTTTTTGAAGCTGCTGGTGCCTCCAACGTCCCCCGAACAACAAGATGCAGAGTCCTTCAGAGGTTTGCAGCTGTGCGTAAGCCATACTATCGACCTCCTCTATCCACTGCACACAAGCAGAAACGACTCCAGTGGGCCAAACAATACATGAAGACTGACTTCAAAACTGTTTTGTTCACCGATGAGTGCCGTGCAACGCTCGATGGTCCAGATGGATGGAGTGGAGGATGGCTGGTTGATGGACACCCCATGCAAACACGGCTACAGCGCCAACAAGGAGGAGGTGGAGTAATGTTTTGGGCTGGAATCATGGGGAGAGAGATTGTCGGCCCCTTTAGGATCCCTGAAGGGGTAAAGATGAATTCCATAATGTATGTGGAGTTTCTCAAACAGCACTTCCTGCCATGGTTCAAGAAGAAGAACTGTGTATTCCACAGAAAGATCATTTTCATGCATGATAATGCACCGTCTCATGCTGCACATAACACATCTGCATCTCTGGCTGATATGGGCATAAAAGGGGACAAACTTATGGTGTGACCCCCATGCTCCCCTGACCTCAACCCCATTCAGAACCTCTGGAGCATCATCTAAAGGAGTGTCTATGATGGCGGGAGGCAGTTCACATCTAAGCAACAGCTCTGGGAGGGTATTCTGTCCTCATGCAAAACAATTGAAGTAGAAACCATCCAAAACATGACAAATTCAATGGACGAGACAGTTCAGAAGCTCCTTTCGAACAAGGGGTCCTACGTGCAAATGTAACATCACCTAGAATAAAGTTTTGAGTTGAAAACTGTTTGATTTCAGTTTCTAATAACCTGCTAATGCTTATAATTTCAAAAATGACCATTTTTTTGTTCTTTATTAAAATGAAAAGGTTGATCGAAGAGTGTGGGGGATCTAAGAGTGTGGCAACCCAGTAGTCAGGATTACTTCGAATTCTGACAATCTGAGGGTCATGTTGCAGGTAGTGCAGCAAGAAGGCACTCATGTGTCTTGCGCATCTAGGAGACCCAAAATTATTTTCCGGGCTAGATGCAGCTAAAAATTATTATTAATTTTAAATCTGGTGGAGCTTAGTATAGATGGCCTAATAGAATCAGTACTGCACACTGCTACAAAGCCCAAATTATTTTCCAGCCAAGATACAGATAAACATGATTAGTAATTTTAAATCTGGTGGAGCTTAGTATAGATGGCCTAATAGAATCAGTACTGCACACTGCTACAAAGCCCAAATTATTTTCCAGCCAAGATACAGATAAACATGATTAGTAATTTTAAAGCTTAAAACGGTGGGTGAGGTGATTTTAACAAATCATCAAGCTTTTACTCTCCCCAGGATGACACAGGGGTAGAAAAGTCATTTCGGATCCGGATCCGGTGAAGTGGCAGGCCCAACGACTTCTGTAGAGATATAAGTCGCTGAGCTGCAGGATGCGAACGGCGGAAGTGAGCACACAGCGACCGTGCCCTCTGCAGAAGGCCATCTAGTCAGGGATAGTGGGCTAAAAATTGCTGGACAACCAGGTTCAACACGTGAGCCATACAAGGCACGTGTGTGACATTGCCACGGCGAAGGGCCGCACCCAGGTTTGCAGCACTGTCGCACACGGCCTTCCCTGGTTTCAGGTCCAGTGGAGACAACCATTCATGAAACTGGTTCTCCAAAGCTGACCACAACTCCTCAGCTGTGTGACTCACATTTCCCAGACATTTAAAAGTAAAAACTGCCTGATGACGTTGAGCCCTGCTGCCTGCATAGTAAGGAGGTGTGCAGGATCCCTTCTGCGCAGTTAGAAAGCTTGTGGCATGACCAGACAGCCTTTGGGTGCAGGTGGAAGACCGAGAGGAGGTTGAGGAGGCAGAAGCAGTGGAGGAACTTTGAGATAAAGAGGATTGACGCACAACTCATGGGGACGGCAAGACTTAGACTTAGCAGCCCCTTGTCCTGCTGTCACCATAGTTACCCAGTGCCCAGTCAGCGACATGTAACGCCCCTGTCCATGCCTACTCGTCCAAGTGTCTGTGGTGAAATTCACCCTGTCACACACAGAGTTTCTCAAAGAAGCGGTGATGTTGTGTGCGACATGCTGGTGGAGCGCAGGCACACCTTTCTTTGAGAAGTAGTGCCGACTGGGCATCTGGTACTGGGGCACTGCGACGGACATAAGGTCTCGAAAATCCTCTGTGTCCACCAGGCGGAAAGGCAGCATTTCTGTAGCCAAGAGCATGCAGATGGTGAAATTCAACCTCTTAGCTTTCTCATGGCTAGGAGGAAATGGTCTTTTACTTGTCCACATCTGAGGGACCGAGGGCTGGCTGTTGTGCTTAGACGGGGTTGAGAAGGGTGTCCCCGGCAAACTGCCGGTCTGTGAGGAAGATGCAGGCGGACATGTTAGGTTGCCTTGATCCAAAGGTGGTGCTATCGATGTCGGACAGCGCTCAACACCAGCTGGTGTTACCACCTCCAAAGAAAATGATGACCTGCCAATCACGCTGGCTGTTGCGGGTAAAGAGGTGGCAGGTCTGCGTCCCAAAACAGGTGTGACTGCTGTCCCCCCAGTCACAGAGGATGAAGAGGCCGCGGATGCACAAGATGTGGCAGACAGTGGTTGGCCCGGCCAGCTAGGCCGCATTGTAGCACAGTGAGCTTCCCACTACAACTTATGCTTCATGTCCATGTGCCGGTTCATGCATGAAGTACTCAAACTATGTATTTTTTGGCCTCTACTTAGCTTTTGCTGACAAATGTTACAGATAACACGAGTTGGGTCATCTTTATCGATCTGAAAAAATGCCCAGGCTATGCAAGGCTTAGCACCCATGCGACCTGAAGAGCCACCACGACTTGTGGTCAGAGGCAGAGTTGTGTTTGAGGATGCAGTTGTTGACGTGCTTCCAGTACTACGTCTCTGTCCAGGAAGGCGCAACCTGACCTCGTCGTCACTAGCATCCTCCTCCACCTCCTCTGCTGACCTCATTTCTTGGCTGACTGTGGGTTGACAGTAAGTGGGATCTCCAACCTCATCATCGTCATCCTGTGTGTTATCACACCCGTCGTCCTCAGAGCCAACCTGTTCCTGCCCTGACAAAAAACTAAAGTTGTCGCTCCAATCAGGTATTTGAGTCTCATCATTGTCTTCCTCATTGTCTCCACCAACAGGAGTTACAGTTTGGGAACGAGGGTCTACATTATGGTCAGAACCTTCTGCGTCTGGTCCTGGATCCGACTCATAAAGATTCTGGGCATCAGTGCAGATCATTTCCTCGTCTGGATTCACAGAAGCTCTGGAGCCGACCTCTGATTCCCAGGCTATAGTATGAGTAAACAGCTCTGCAGACTCAACCATCTGTTCTACCCAATACTCAGACGGGCAGCTGGAGACTTGGGAGCTGTGAGGAAGCAAGTGCGATTGGGGTGACACCTCTGAGGACTGGAGTATTTGTGATGTTGAAGTTGAGCTGGAGGAGAGCCCACTTAAAGGAGCACTTGATATCCATTGAAGCACCTGCTGTTTTTGTGCCTCACCTGGAATTTGTAGTGATTGGCGTGGCCGTAAGAAAGGGATCTTATCACATTGTCCGCTAAAAGAAGTAGACATTTTAGTTTGGCTGGAAATGGTCTTCCTTCTGCAGATGTTACTGTTGCTTTAACACCTACCCCACGGACACAAACTTTTTTCCCCTTCCCAACACGCCTATTCCCCTTTCCACCAGCAGCAGGCCTTTTTCCACTCATTTTGGTGGTTAACTAATTCACAACTCTGGAGTTGTTTGCACAAAAAACAATGGATGGGAACCGAGCCGAGCTGAGTGGCCAAACTGTGGTATTAGGCCAAAAATATTGGCTGGGTTAGATGCAGAAAAAAATGATATTGAATTTGCAACCTGATGCAGGTTAGTATAGATGGACTAATAGAACAAGTCCCACACACTGCTAGAAGCCGAAATATTTTTTCAGAGCTAGATGCAGAAAAAAAATATATTGAATTTGCAACCTGATGGAGGTCAGTATAGATGGACTAATAGAACAAGTCCCACACACTGCTACAAGCTGAAATATTTTTTCAGAGCTAGATGCAGAAAAAAATTATATTGAATTTGCAACCTGATGGAGGTCAGTATAGATGGACTAATAGAACAAGTCCCACACACTGCTACAAGCTGAAATATTTTTTCAGAGCTACATGCAGAAAAAAATTATATTGAATTTGCAACCTGATGGAAGTTAGTATAGATGGACTAATAGAACAAGTCCCACACACTGCTAGAAGCCGAAATATTTTTTCAGAGCTAGATGCAGAAAAAAATTATATTGAATTTGCAACCTGATGGAGGTCAGTATAGATGGACTAATAGAACAAGTCCCACACACTGCTACAAGCTGTAATATTTTTTCAGAGCTAGATGCAGAAAAAAATTATATTCAATTTGCAACCTGATGGAGGTTAGTATAGATGGACTAATAGAACAAGTCCCACACACTGCTAGAAGCCTAAATATTTTTTCAGAGCTAGATGCAGAAAAAAATTATATTGAATTTGCAACCTGGTGGAGGTTATTATAGATGGACTAATAGAATGATGCTATGCCCAAAAGGTTTTACTTCACTAGGTGCAGTAAAAAAATTTGTATTCTATACACAGGTGGTGTAGCTTGCAACACAGATAGGCTACTCCACTGACTTACACACTCTGCAATAGGCCAAAAAGGATTTGCTTTGCTAGATTTTGCCAAGTGCTGTGAAAAACACTTGCACAGCACTGGCACAGACCTGCCTGGCAAAAAGTGATAGGAACTGATGTAACCTAGCCCTGAAAAGGACTGCAATTACAATTAGTCTTTACTCCCAACCTATCTATTTAAGAGCACAGACCAGCCTGATAAAAGTCGTATGAAATTATGTAACCTAGTCCTTAAAAGGACTGCAATCACAACTCTTCCCTACTCCCAAGCTATCTGTAGATTTGTGCGAAAATTGGCTTGAAATTAACAAAGTATAGTGCACACAGCAACAGCAGTGCCGTCTAACACGCAGCTGCAGCAGTGAGAAAATGGTGGTGACGGGGAAAATGGCTGGGTCTTATAGGGCAAGGACATGTGACATACACTGCCAATGACACATGCCCTTGCTTGTGTGAAAAAAAGCAGTTCGCTCCATGTGTGCGCTGCTGATAGGCTGACAGACTGCACCTCCCCACTGTAAATGCGGGAAAGAGAAAAAAAATGGAGATCTTCATTATTCCTGCAGAGATCCATCCCCTGCCCCTCCCCCCGCCCCGCTGTACACTCAAACTGCGTATTAACATTAATTTTCAGCATTACTGAGAAAAAATCCAGTTATGATTTTGGTGCGCGAACAGTTATCGAACATAACCTCGAACAGCCAAATTTTTTTCAAATCGTTCGTGTTCGCCGAACGGCTCGAATACCGCCCAAAACAGCTCGAATTTGAGATTGGCGAACAGTTCGAGTCGAACACCGCTCATCTCTAGTTATAGGGTATGCAGTGAGACCAACGGCTGAACAATTTTAGGAAAAGCCCCACTAAGAATTTAAAGAAACATAGAGCAGGGCCACAGTAATGACAAATTCCCATTAGAAAGGAACTATTCTGCTATACAGTTAAAGGGTATGCAGTGAGTCCAACGGCTGACCAATTTTAGGAAGAACCCCACTAAGAATTTAAAGACACATAGAGCAGGGCCAATGTAATGACAAATTCCCACTAGAAAGGAGAGAGTCTGCTATACAATTATAGGGTATGCAATGAGTCCAAAGGCTGACCAATTTTAGGAAAAACCCCACTAAGAATTTAAAGACACACAGAGCAGGGCCTCAGTAACAACTACGACATGTTCCCATTAGAAAGGAGAGGGTCTGCTATACAGTTATAGGGTATGCAATGAGTCCAACGGCTGAACAATTTTAGGAAAAGCCCCACTAAGAATTTAAAGACACATAGAGCAGGGCCACAGTAATGACAAATTCCCATTAGAAATGAGAGATTCTGCTATACAGTTATAGGGTATCCTGTGAGTCCAACGGCTGACAATTTTAGGAAAAGCCCCACTAAGAATTTAAAGACACATAGAGCAAGGCCACAGTAACGACAAATTCCCATTAGGGAGGAGAGAGTCTTGTGGCACCCTGCTGTTCACAAGTACCACAGGACCCAGGGTGCATGGATGGACTTCTCCACAAGAGGCCCTCACTATATACAAACACCTCCACCCTTCCACCTCATACCACCAGAGGGAGCCCGTTAAGGATATATATAAGGAGGGTGGAGCCAGGCAGCTCAGTTCAGAAAGAGTCAGAGAGTCTGAGAGCGTGCTGACGCTGAGAGCAGCGAAGACGCAGCACGTCTGCTGCCGAGTTCTGAGGGCCCCGAGTGTGGCCGACGGCAGAGAGGAGAGGAGTTAAGGGGGCAGAGGAGCATCATAGACTCACCCCAGTATATAAACCGGACACCGGGTCCGCGCCTACAGGGTCCGTCATACCCAGTAGGGATCACCGGCATACCAGGAGGACTACAAGTCCCTGGTAGACCTGAAGCTAAACCCTTAACAGGACCAGGAACCATGAAGGCCCAAGCATTACCAGGGATAGTGCTTGCCAGCAGAAGGTCCCACTACCAAGCGACAGGTGAAGGAACAGCACGACACATAAGCTAGGCCCAGTTGCAGGCTGGCCAGGAGCATACAGAGAGGCAGACATGGACCAGGAGGCCTTATACCCGCTCACTGGGGAGAAGTCCTGAAGTGCACCCATCCTACTGAGTACCCTGGACCGTACCTGACATCCGCACCAGTAAAGGTATTGAAGCGAATCCCCTGTCTCTGTCAATTACTCCTGCTGCACCATCCCGCCTGCACTGCAAGTCCCAGCATCACCACCATCAAACTCCGCACTGCCCCGGGGGCCCACTCCGCCTGTGGGGAGCAGAAACATCCCAGCTGCCATCCCATCACCCCCCGGAGGTCTACAGCAGCGCTGGTATTCCTTACCAGGTAACTATTTATTTTATTTTTATCTCTATTCAAGTTACAATCCCCTTCTTGGTTGACTGCCCTGGGCCACGGACCAGGCCAGCCACTGTGACATATCCCCCCAGCATCCATAGGCCCGGGCACCGAGCACCCCACTGCCCTGGGGGCGCGTCAACTTCAGGCGTCACGAACAAGATTGCGTGCCCGTTGCCACAGGGTACTGTGTGCCTTAAAGAACTGTGTTGCATACAGTGGTTACGTTTTCCCACCAATTGCCGCTGTTTCCCGCCATTGTCCGCCATTTTCGAGTCGCCGCGTGGGAAGCAGAGGGGCGTTACCGCAGGGATCAGAAAGGCGTGACTGCAGGAAGCGCGCGAAGCTCAAGCCCCGCCTCGCGCTCTGATGCAGCACCAGGAAGCGTCAGGTCCTGGAAGGAGACCGTCGTCTGCGGAGCTGCGGCCTACCCGATTAAAGAAACAGGAGGTAGGCTACAGTTCACTAGGGGGGCGCAACCATGGCCGACGACCAGCGAGACGCCGGAGCACTGGATAACACTCTTGATGCTCAACTTGCGCCCGGCGCTGCTCAGGCCGGAGCGGCCGCCCCACCAGCAGGGGTTGTGACTCCATTGATACCCATGGTCCTGCCGTATATCCCTGGAGCAAAATGGCTTACCCAGTATGACGGCAAACCAGACACCCTGTCTGGATTCGAAAGGAAGATATGCAGTGTACTGGATATGTACTCAATGACTGGTAAACAGAGAGCCGCTGTTGTGCTGGGCCAATTAACTGTTGCCGCAGAGTGGGAAGTTGAAACCTGGCCAGCCGCAGACCAGGAATCAGTATCCATTATCTTTAAGAGACTGCAAACTGTCTTTGAAAACCGCACTGAGACAGATCTCCGGATGAGGTTCTACCACTGTGCCCAGAAACCTGAGGACAGTATCCGGGACTATGCCTGGCGCTTACAGGAAGCCCTGCGGGCCCTGAAACGGGTTAGTCCAGCCAGCATACAAGATGAGAATAAAATGCTGACAGAACAATTCATCCGGGGGTTGAGGTCCCAGGAGGAGAGCAGAAACGTACGGTGGTGGGCCTTAGATCATCCAGATGCCACCTTTGACACCCTGAAGGACATGGCTATTAAGGGTCTACTGCCCCTGGAAACATCAGGGACTGCTATCCAGCATTACCAGGGTGGGGCCACCCCAGTGGCCGCAGCACCCACTGCTCCTTCATTGACGGCTGAAACAAAGATGCAAACAGTGCCCCCTAGCGAGCTGGACAACCTACGCTCTGAAGTGCTTCAGCTGAGTAAAACCCTGGCCACTGTCCTGAGCACCCTGCAGCTATAGGCGGAGCCCGAGCCGGAAGGAAGGATCCTACTCGCCGACAGTCCTGAGGATGTCCCCTGGATGAGGAGAAAAAGGAGGACAACGCCACCCCATAGGAGGGCAACGCCACCCCATGGGAGGACCAACGACCAACGTCGCCCTCCAGGAGACTTCATCTGCTACCGCTGCCACAAGGCAGGCCACACCGCGTGGAACTGTCCTTTAAACGGGCAAACCCTGGGGCCGAGGGCCGACACCCAGGAGTAAATCAACCAGGCCCATCAAGCTGGTACCACCGGTTCGTAGGAGGAAGGCCTTTCCTGTCCATCGTGCTGGACGGCATAGCAACAACTGCGTTACTGGACACCGGCTCACAGGTAACCATCATACCTGATGTCCTCTACAAAAGGTACTGGTCCATAGATGAACTCCACACACCAGCCCCGAACCTCTCTGTGTATGCCTCTAACGGCCTTCCTCTTAACCTAGTAGTGGTTAAGGACGTGACAGTGAAGGTGGGGAGAGTGGAACTAAAGGACCAAGGACTAATTGTCATAGAATCTAACCCTGGTGATACAGACTTGTATATGATACTTGGTACAAATATCGTTGGTAACTGTTTGGGAGAAGTGTTGTTTTTGTTCCAACAGATTGCTGACACTGCCAAACCAGGGCAGAGGAAGGTGCTCCAGAGAGAGATTCGAGCCCTCCTGTACCAGCAACAGGTAAAGCTAACAGGTGGTGAGATTGGTAATGTATGGGTGACAGACCCGATACCCATTGTGATTCCCCCAATGAGTGAGATGCTGATTTGGTGTAGGACAGCAATAGGTCTCAAGGGACAGAACTACCAGGCGGTAGTGGAGCCCATTAGCTCAGAGCACAGACCTACACTCCTAACTGCTAGAGGGGTAGTTGACGTACGCAATGGGAGGGTGCCCGTACGACTCCTAAATTGTGGGGAGGAGGAAGTCAAATTGCCACTGTTGCTAGATTGTATACTGTGAATGATGATGCCATACACACAGTGGAATCCTTGACCCCACCAGATGCAGTGGAGGACAACGAATCCAAAGCTCAGCTGGAGGATTAGTGTAAACAGCTCCATATTGGGACTGACGCCACTCCTGTCCATCAGAAGCACGGTGTTTACAGAGTGGTACAGGAATATGAACAAGTGTTTAGTAAACACCCACTTGACTTTGGAAGGGTTAAAGGGGTACAACACCACATACCCACTGGTAACCATCCACCCATTAAGGAGCGTTACCGACCCATACCACCAGCACACTATCAGAAAGCCAAGGAAATGTTGCGTGACATGAAAAAGGCAGGGGTAGTAAGGGATAGCTGTAGCCCTTGGGCAGCTCCCCTGGTCCTGGTCAGGAAAAAGGACGGTAGCATGAGGATGTGTGTAGATTATAGACAGATTAATCGCATAACACATAAAGATGCATACCCTTTGCCCCGTATAGAGGAATCCCTGGCTGCACTAAAATCTGCCAATTACTTCTCTACACTGGATCTCACTAGCGGGTACTGGCAAGTCTCTGTTGCTGAGGAAGACCGGGAGAAGACAGCCTTCACCACCACAATGGGACTGTGCGAATTCAACAGTATGCCGTTTGGGCTCTGCAACGCCCCTGGAACGTTCCAGAGGCTGATGGAGTGTTGCTTAGGACACCGGAACTTTGAGACAGTGCTGCTGTACCTGGATGATGTTATCGTGTACTCAAGGACGTATGAAGACCATCTGAAGCACCTGGCAGAGGTATTTGAAGCATTGTCCCGGTATGGGATGAAACTAAAACCTTCTAAATGCCACTTGCTCAAGCAAAAGGTTCAGTACCTGGGACACGTAGTCAGCTCAGAGGGAGTAGCACCAGACCCGGAAAAGGTCACTGCCATCCAGAAGTGGCCTGAACCGAGAAGTATCAAAAAGGTACGGCAATTCCTGGGACTGGTGGGTACTACAGGAGGTTCATAAAGGACTATACCAAAAAGGTAGCACCTCTACAAGACCTCGTGGTAGGACAGTCTAAAAGAGGAAAGAGTCCCCCATTCCAGTGGGGCAAAGAGCAGGCTGAATCCTTTGCAGTAATGAAGGAAATCCTGACTGGTGAAGAAATCCTGGCTTACCCTGACTACAGCCAGCCTTTTCTGCTGTACACCGACGCCAGCAATGAGGGACTGAGAGCTGTGTTGTCCCAGAAGCAAAATGGCAGAGAGAAGGTAATTGCGTATGCCAGTAGGAAGCTTCGCCCTACTGAGAGGAAACCGGAGAATTACAGCTCCTTCAAGCTGGAGTTCCTGTCCTTGGTCTGGGCTGTCACTGAATGATTCAAGCATTACCTAGCCTCAACTAAGTTTACAGCTTTTACTGACAACAATCCCTTGACACACCTGGAAACAGCCAGGTTGGGAGCCATGGAACAGCGTTGGGTGGCCAAACTGTCAAATTATTAGTTCACCATCAAGTATCGGGCAGGTCACAAGAACACCAATGCTGATGCCCTGTCAAGGATGCCTCACCAGTCAGACACCGAGGATGAAGTGGATGATTTAGAGGAAGTTGAATTACCTGCTTTCCACCGAAGCGGAGTTGTCCACGAGCAACACGCCACCAGAAGACGTCATGGAAGGACAATGAATTCTCTACCCCACCACAGTTGGAAGGAGACCCAGGACAGTGACCCGGTTGTAAGCCTCATCAAAAGACTGATCACCCAGGAAGGTTCTCACCTGGAGAAGAATGCTCCCCCACAAGCCAAACACCTGTGGAATGAAAGAAGCCGGCTGTTCATCTACAGAGAGAAGCTGTGCAGAAGATATGTCAATCCCAAGACCCATGAAATGGTGTGGCAGATTGTTGTACCCAGGACGGATATCCAGATCGTGTTAGAGGCCTACCACGATCAAGCAGGTCACTTTGGCTGGAAGAAGCTGGCAACCCTGCTGATGGACCGGTTCTATTGGGTTGGAATGCGGAGTTCCATAGAGAGGTGGTGCCGGAATTGTGGACCCTGTAGTCTCAGAAGGAAAGACTACGGCAGCCAGAAAGCACCCTTGCAGTCCATCAAAACAACCCAGCCCCTGGAGATTGTCGCTCTGGAACAAGTCAAGCTGTCACCCAGTCCTATGCACTGACCATGGTGGATCACTATTCCCAGTTACTGGTGGTAGCCCCTGTCAAGGATCTGACAGCAGAAACTGCAGCAAGAATGTTCCAAGCATACTTCTGCAGGCCCCATGGATGCCCGGACAAAGTCCTGATGGATCAAGGCCCTGCCTTTGAAGCCGAGCTGTTTAAAGAATTCTGCCACCTGTACGGATGCAAAAAGATCCGGACTACGCCGTACCACCCTCAGACCAATGGTTTGTGTGAGAAAATGAGCAACATCGTCATAGACCTGCTGAAAACCTTACCCTTGGAAGAAAGAAATCAGTGGCCAGACAAGCTACCTGACCTGGTAGATCTGTACAATCACATACCTGTGAGTTCTACAAATTGTACCCCAGCGTACCTCATGAGAGCAAGACCTGGGAAATTGCCCGTGGACCTGGAACTCGGAGTGGTAGAACCGGAAGCAGATATGTCCACTGAAGACTAGGATACAAATCGGCAAGAGGAGTACAGGAGAGTACAGGCCTGTGTTGAAGACAGTCTGAACAGAGTAAGGGAAAGACAGGAAGAACAGTACAATAAACATGCACCAGCAGAACCCTTGGCACCTGGAGAGATAGTACTAAAGCAGAAGAGAAGAAGTCACAAGCTCAATGACCAGTGGGAAAGAGAGCCCTACACAGTACTGAACTCCAAGTTTGACAACAGTAAAACCTGCCTCATTAGCAAAGATGGAGGTAAAACAACTGCAACAGTCTGAAGAGACCATCTGAAAGTGTGCCCGAGTCTACTGAAGACAAAGGAAGAAGAAGTACCTCCTATAGCACCAGAAGAACCCAAGGAAGACGTGCTTTACACAGTTCTAGGAGATTTCCCTGCAGACTGGCCTCAACTTGATGGAGCAGTAATTATACCCGTAATACACTTCTATCAGCCACAAGAAGAACCTGTGAGCGCCCTAGAAGAACCTGCTCAGGAACAGGAAGAGTCCCCAGTAAGAGGAGGATCACCCGTTGAAACAGAGCCTGAAGGCCCAGTGGACAGTGTACTTGCCAGTCCCATAGAGAGATTAAGGCAGTTCTATAATCTACCAGCACGTACACCTGCTAGATTAACACCCCAGTGCTACGAAGGTCCACACGCAGCACACAAGGACAAATCCCTGCCAGGTTTAGGGAATAAGCACGAAGTGTCTGCCATGTAAATAGTTACCCAGTTGGGTATTGCCTATTGTTTGAATATGTAAACTGTCAATAATATGTGTGCATTTAGTTACCCGTCAGGGTATAAAGACTTGTAGGCTGAGAACTGTGAGCAGCCAAAAACTGTCCTTGTATATAGTTTGCACTTATCGAAGTGTCCCCTTAAATGACCACAGAACAAAAACCCGTTTGGCGTGGCCGAAGACGTGGTCCAGCACCTGGATCACTTATGCCCTGTAGCCATGCCCAGGGCCTACGTTGAGGGTTTTCAGGCGGGTCCCTCATGTTAACCTTGTTACACTTTCTTCGGTGAAATGGACACCTGGTTACGGGACATCCTGTAAATTAATTGTTGTTATAATTATTATTATTGTTACTGTTGTAACCTGTTTTGAAAAAAAATGCTTCAGTCCAGGAGTACTGAATTGTACTAGGGGAGAATGTGGCACCCTGCTGTTCACAGGTACCACAGGACCCAGGGTGCATGTATGGACTTCTCCACAAGAGGCCCTCACTACATACAAGCACCTCCACCCTTCCACCTCATACCACCAGAGGGAGCCCGTTAAGGATATATATATGGAGGGTGGAGCCAGGCAGTTCAGTTCAGACAGAGTCAGAGAGTCTGTGAGCGTGCTGACGCTGAGAGCAGCGAAGACGCAGCACGTCTGCTGCCGAGTTCTGAGGGCCCCGAGTGTGGCCGATGACAAAGAGGAGAGGAGAGATGAGTTAAGGGGGCAGAGGAGCATCATAGGCTCACCCCAGTATATAAACCGGACACCGGGTCCGTGCCTACAGGGTCCTTCATCCCCAGTAGGGATCACCGGCATACCAGGAGGACTACAAGTCCCTGGCAGACCTGAAGCTAAACCCTTAACAGGACCAGGAACCAGGAAGGCCCCAGAGTTACCAGGGATAGTGGTTGCCAGCAGAAGGTCCCACTACCAAGAGACAGGTGAAGGAACAGCACAACACATAAGCTAGGCACAGTTGCAGGCTGGCCAGGAGCATACAGAGAGGCAGATACGGACCAGGAGGCCTTATACCCGCTCACTGGGGAGAAGTCCTGAAGTGCACCCATCCTACTGAGTATCCTGGACCGTACCAGACATCCGCACCAGTAAAGGTATTGAAGCAAATCCCCTGTCTCTGTCAATTACTCCTGCTGCGCCATCCTGCCTGCACTACAAGTCCCAGCATCACCACCATCAAACTCCACACTGCCCCGTGGGCCCGCTCCGCCTGTGGGGAGCAGAAACATCCCAGCTGCCATCCCATCACCCCCCCAGAGGTCTGCAGCAGCGCTGGTAATCCTTACCAGGTACCACACGTGGCGTCACGAACTATTTATTTTATTTTTATCTCTATCCAAGTTACAATCCCCTTTTTGGTTGACCGCCCTGGGCCACGGACCGGGCCAGCCACTGTGACATATCCCCCCAGCATCCATAGGCCCAGGCACCGAATAGCCCACTGCCTTGGGGGCGCGTCAGTCTGCTATACAGTTATAGGGTATGCAGTGAGTCCAAAGGCTGTTCAATTTTAGGAAAAATCCCACTAAGAATTTAAAGACACATAGAGCAGGGCCACAGTAACGAGTACAACATGTTCCCATTAGAAAGGAGAGAGTCTTCTATACAGTTATAGGGTATGCATTGAGTCCAACGGCTGACCAATTTTAGGAAAAACCCCACTAAGAATTTAAAGACACACAGAGCAGGGCCTCAGTAACAAGTACGATATGTTCCCATTAGAAAGGAGAGGGTCTGCTATACAGTCATAGGGTATGCAGTGAGTCCAACGGCTGACCAATTTTAGGAAAAAACCCACAAAGAATTTAAAGACACATAGAGCAGGACCACAGTAACGAAAAATTCCCATAAGAGAGGAGAGAGTCTGCTTTAGGCTATGTGCCCACGATGCAGAAATGCGCCAGATTTTTTCCTGAGCATTTCTGCATATCCCTGGCAGAAAAAAACGCATGCGGATTGTACATGAGTTTTTCCTGCGAGGGACATGCGGATGTGAAGCGTTCTTCACATGCATTTCCGCATGCAGGTTGACATGCCTTTTCCAAGCGATTTAAGCATCACTTGGAAAGTGCTTGACAACTTGGTCACACTATATAAATCCATGCAAATGGCATGGATTTATATAGTGTGACGCAAAGAATGTCAAAAAATAAATCTATACTTACCTTCTGATGGCCCCCGGAGTCTTGCTTCGCTAAGTCCTGGCTTGCCGGCAGCTCGAGGTACACTGAAGGACCTGCCGTCACATGACTAAATTACATCAGCGCAGGTCCTTCAGTCCACCGCGAGCTGCCGGCAAGTGAAGACAAGGAGACCGGGGGCTATCAGAAGGTAAATATAATATTTATTTTTTATTTTATTCTTTTTTTTACAGGTTCTATGGTACCTGGGTCCAGAGGAGAGTCTGCACATTGAAACGCTTGGATTCCGCATGTACAGAAGCAGTGATGCGTAATCCATGCGTTCCAATGCAAGTCAATGGCAGCAAAAACGCAGCGCTTCCGCAAAATAATTGGTAGTGCTGCGTTTTTTTCCGCAATGATAATCCGCAGCGGAAATTTCCGCAGCATGTGCACAGCACATGCGGATTATCATTGGGGAACATGGCAGGCTTTCTATCATGCATTTTTTAAGCGTTTCTGCAGCGTTTTTGCCGCTGCTGAAACGCTTAAAAAATGCATCGTGGGCACACAGCCATACAGTTATAGGGTATACAGTGAGTCTAACAGCTGAACAATTTTAGGAAAAACCCCACTAAGAATTTAAAGACACATTGAGCATGGCCACAGTAACGACAAATTCCCATTAGAAAGGAGAGAGTCTGCTATACAGTTATAGGGTATGCAGTGAGTCCAAAGGCTGACCAATTTTAGGAAAAACCCCACTAAGAATTTAAAGACACACAGAGCAGGGCCACAGTAACGACAAATTCCCATTGGAAAGGAGAGAGTCTCCCATAGTGTTGGCCTATGCAGTGAATGCAAGGGCTGCCAAAAATTTGGAGGCACTTCAATGCCCCTTGGAAGAGACGTGGAGGAGGGCCTCATAAAAAAATGTTCCCATTAGAAAGGAGCAGGCCTCCTATACTTGTAATGCCATGCACTAAGTGTATGGGCTGACAAACATTTACCCCTGGGGGGTATACATGAATATACTGTATAAAAAAAAATTTTTTATGGGCATCAAAAACATTATGTGGGTGTTGCATCACAGACCACGGTCACCCTGGTGATATGGTGGTGGAGGATGAGGAGGACAAGAGCAAATAGCCAAAATCAGGAAGTGTATACCCATGTGTGGGTGTGAAAAGGTGCATGGGAATGCACCTCCCAAGAAAAGACACTGGATTTGAGTTTATGTTACGCTGCTATCATTCGGTGGTGTTGAGAAGTCTGGCCCAATCTAGCCCTTGTTCATTTTTATAAGAGTCAGCCTGTCAGCATTTTCAGTTGACAGGCGGATGCGCTTATCAGTTATAATTCCACCAGCAGAACTAAAAACCCGCTCTGATAAAATGCTGGCGGCATGGCAGGCCAGGACCTCCAAGGCATAGAGAGCCAGTTCATTCCACGTATCCAGCTTGGATACCCAATAATTATAAGGCACAGCGGAATCACGGAGGATGTTGGTATGGTCGGCAAGGTACTCCCCCAGCATCTTCCCAAACTTTGGGGCCTGTGCGATTGGAGGGTCTGAGAAAACTCTCCCAGAATTTTGACAGTGTTCCCCTGCCTCTGCTGGATTGAAGTTGTGTCTCTCTCGCCTGTACTCCTTGGTTGTCCAACGAAGTATGCCCTCTGCCGCCAGCGTTTTCAGATGGGAATTTTTTTAATAGTTCCGCAACAAGGGCCTTCTGGTAGAGCACCATTTTTGTAGACCTGTCCGATTCAGGAATAAGAGATAAAAAGTTCTCCTCGTAGCGTGGGTCTAGAAGTGTCACCAACCAGTAATGACTGACACACAAATTTTGAGAACGCTAGGGTCATGGGAAAGGTAGCGTAACAAACTCAGCCATGCGTGCCAGACTACTAACAGGCAAGACTTCTGTGTCCTCACCAAGAGGATGACTGACCATGCTCTCCTCCTCCTCCTCTGTGTCCTCTGGCCATCCACGCTGAACAGACGGTATGACAGCTGTGCAGGTAGCACCATCTATAGTGCATGAAACTAGCTCCTGTCCCTCCTCCTCCTCCTGTTCCTCATTGTCACCCAATCCACGTTGGGATGAGATAAGGCTTGGCTGGTAGGATTTGAGAAACCGCTGAACCACGAGGTCAAGCACATGGGCCAGGCATGGTACGTTGTAAGCTCGCCTCACCTCAGAACTGCCACCACGTTCCGGCCATTGTCACACACGACCATGCCTGGCTGTAGGTTCAGTGGTGTTAGCCACAGATCTGCCTGCTCTTTCAGAGCTGTCCACAACTCTTCAGCATTGTGCGGTTTGTCACCTAAGCATATTAGCTTCAGCACAGCCTGCTGCCGCTTGGCCGAGGCAGTGCAGCAGTGCTTCCAGCTTGTGACTGATCTGGTCATTTCGGAGATGGAGGCTGAAGAGGAGGAGGAGGCTGAGGAGCTGTAGACCGTGGGGGCAACCCTGATTGACCTAGGGCCTGCAATCCTTGGCGTCGGGAGGACGTGTTCCGTCCCAAGGTCCGACTGGGTCCCAGCTTCCACTATGTTAACCCAGTGTACCGTCAGCGAGATGTACCATCCCTGCCCACAAGCACTTGTCCACGTGTCCGTGGTTAGGTGGACTTTCCCGGTAACTGCGTTGTTGAGGGCACGGCTAATGTTTTGGGACACGTGCTTGTGTAATGCGGGAACGGCACATCGGGAGAAATAGTGGCGGCTGGGGACTGAGTACCGAGGGGCGGCCGCAGCCATCAGGTTGCAGAATGCTTCCGTCTCCACGAGCCTAAAAGGCAACATTTCGAGCGCAAGCAGTCGTGAAATGTGAGAATTTAGTAGTGTGGCCTGTGGGGCGTGGCTGCATATTTGCGCTTGCATTCCAAGGACTAGGGTATGGACAACTGAACGCTGCGCTGGGACTAGGACATGGACGTGCTTCCTGATGCTGTTACTTGAGAGTGTGCAATGACAGGTGCAGGGCAGGAGGCATCTTCGCATGCACCATGGACAGGGGATTGGCTTGAAGAAGCAATGGTGCCACCTGCCGACACTGTTCCTGGACCCTGGGGTTCGCCCCACAATGTAGGGTGCTTTGCTGCCATGTGCTTGATCATACTGGTGGTGGTCAGGCTGCTAGTTTTGCCACCCCTGCTGATGCTGGCCTGGCAGGTGGTGCAAATGGCCTTTTTGGGGTTATCGGCAGAGTCTTTAAAAAACAACCAGACTCGGGAAGACCTAACAGTTATACTGGCAACTTCCTTCATGTTTGTGTTACGGGGAACGGTTGCCTGCCTTCTGTCTGCGGCCACCACACTGCTTCTTCCTGCCTGTTGGGGTGCTCTGCCTCCCTCTCCCTGTGTGCTGCTGTCCTCGCTCTGCATGTCCTCCTGCCAGGTTGGTTCAGTTACTATATCATCCACCACCTCGTCTTCCACTTCCGCACCCTGGTCCTCCTCCTGACTTTCTGGCAATTGTGTCTCATCATCATCCACCTCTTGTGACACTTTCCCACCGTCACCTTCGTGTGACCGTGGCTGCTCAAATATTTGGGCATCGCTACACGCGATCTCCTCTTGCCCCACTTCAAGTGGAACGGGCGAGAGGCCGAATCTATAAATGGAAAATTGGAAAAGTGAACAGCTCTTCAGAGTTTCCAAGTGTGGGATCAGTTGTCTCTGGGTACTTGGCATGGTGGGAGGAAGGAGGATCAGGGTGAGGAATATGCGGTCCAGACTCACGGCTACTGAGACTTGACCATGTGGAAGACAGGGTGGTGGTGGTAGTGGTGGCTAAGTGACTAGAAGCATTATCCGCTATCCAACCAACAACCACTGCTCTGGGTTCAATAGTGGTGTGCTGCGGTCCCCTCGAAATTGGGACAGGAAGGTCAGGCGAGAAGATGTGGGTGTTTGTTTTGGCACAATTTCAGCTTGCCCACAGCCTTGTCCTCGGCTTCTGCATGCACCATTACCATCACGTCCAGTTCCCCATCCCTTGCCACGTGCCTTGCCCATTTTAAATGGAGGACAGTATCTTCCACGCTCACTACAAATGACTGAGTTTGGAGCAAACTTATATGTGATCCGTGTGACGGAGAAAACAGAGTTTGAAATACCTGGCCTGTAGGTAAGTAGTTTGAACAGCAAACTGCTGTGAATTGCTTCACTGACACACTAAAGGAAATTTTTAATGGAGACCAGAAATGGCAGTATTTTCTGACAATGTATATGTGATCCTTTTGACGGAGAAAATGCAGTTTTAACCCCTTAACCCCCGAGGGTGGATTGCACGTTAATGACCAGGCCAATTTTTACAATTATGACCACTGTCACTTTATGAGGTAATTACTCTGGAACGCTTCAACGGATCCCCCTGATTCTGAGAATGTTTTTTCGTGACATATTGTACTTCATGATTGTGGTAAAATTTCTTCGATATCACTTGCGTTTATTTGTGAAAAAAATGGAAATTTGGCGAAAATTTTGAAAATTTTGCAATTTTCAAAATTTGAATTTTTATGCCCTTAAATCAGAGAGATATGTCACACAAAAGAGTTAATAAATAACATTTCCCACATGTCTACTATACATCAGCACAATTTTGGAACCAAAATTTTCTTTTTTTAGGGAGCTATAAGGGTTAAAATTTGACCAGCGATTTCTCATTTTTCCAACAAAATTTACAAAACCATTTTTTTAGGGACCACATCACATTTGAAGTCACTTTGAGAGGTCTTTATGACAGAAAATACCCAAAAGTGACACCATTCTAAAAATTGCACCCCTCAAGGTGCTCAAAACCACATTCAATAAGTTTATTAACACTTCAGGTGCTTCACAGGAATTTTTGGAATGTGGAAGAAAAAAATGAGCATTTAACTTTTTTCACAAAAATGTTACTTTAGACCCAATTTTTTTTATTTTCACAGGGGTAACAAGAAAAAATGGACCCCAAAATTTGTTGTGCAATTTCCCATGGGCACGTAGATACCCCATATGTGTGGAAAAAAACACTGTTTGGGCGCACGGCAGGGCTCGGAAGGAAAGGAGCGCCATTTGACTTTTTGATTGTAAAATTTGCTTGAATAATTAGCGGACGCCATGTTGTGTTTGGAGAGCCCCTGTGTGCCCAAACATTGGAGCTCCCCCACAAGTGACCCCATTTTGGAAACTAGACCCCCAAGGCACCTATCTAGATGCATAGTGAGCATTTGGAACCCCCAGGTGCTTCACAAATTGATTCGTAAAAATTAAAAAGTGTTTTTTTTTCACTTTTTCATTTTTACGAATCAATTTGTGAAGCACCTAGGGGTTCCAAGTGCTCACTATGCATCTAGATAGGTGCCTTGGAGGGTCTAGTTTCCAAAATGGGGTCACTTGTGGGGGAGCTCCAATGTTTGGGCATACAGGGACTCTCCAAATGCAACATGGTGTCCGCTAACAAATTGAATGGAAAATCGGCTCAATTTGTTAGCGGACACCATGTTGCATTTGGAGAGCCCCTGTGTGCCCAAACATTGGAGCTCCCCCACAAGTGACCCCATTTTGGAAACTAGACCCCCCAAGGCACCTATCTAGATGCATAGTGAGCAGTTGGAACCCCCAGGTGCTTCACAAATTGATTCGTAAAAATGAAAAAGTGAAAAAAAAAACTTTTTCATTTTTATGAATCAATTTGTGAAGCACCTGGGGGTTCCAAGTGCTCACTATGCATCTAGATAGGTGCCTTGGGGGGTCTAGTTTCCAAAATGGGGTCACTTGTGGGGGAGCTCCAATGTTTGGGCACACAGGGGCTCTCCAAACGCAACATGGTGTACGCTAACAATTTGAGCCGACAATTTGTTAGCGGACACCATGTTGCATTTGGAGAGTCTCTGTGTGCCCAAACATTGGAGCTCCCCCACAAGTGAACCCATTTTGGAAACTAGACCCCCCAAGGCACCTATCTAGATGCATAGTGAGCAGTTGGAACCCCCAGGTGCTTCACAAATTGATTCGTAAAAATGAAAAAGTGGAAAAAAAATACTTTTCCATTTTTATGAATCAATTTGTGAAGCACCTAAGGGTTCCAAGTGCTCACTATGCATCTAGATAGGTGCCTTGGGGGGTCTAGCTTCCAAAATGGGGTCAATTGTGGGGGAGCTCCAATGTTTGGGCACACAGGGGCTCTCCAAACGCAACATGGCGTCCGCTAACAATTTGAGCCGATTTTCCATTCAATTTGTTAGCGGACACCATGTCACGTTTGGAGAGCTCCTGATGTGCCTAAACAGTGGAGCTCCCCCACAAGTGACCCCATTTTGGAAACTATACCCCTCAAGGATTTTATTAAGGTGTATAGTGAACATTTTGAACCCAGGGGTACGACACAGAATTTGATAACATTAGGTCATCATATTGAATAAGTTGTCATTAGTCTTGAGTAGAGATGAGCGTTGTTCTACTCGAACTGTTCGCCAATCTCAAATTCGAGCTGTTTTGGGCGGTGTTCGAGCCGGTCGGCGAACACGAACAATTTGAGAAAAATTCGGCTGTTCGAGGTTATGTTCGATAACTGTTCGTGCACCAAAATCATAACTGGATTTTTTCTCAGTAATGATGAAAATTAATGTTAATACGCAGTTTGAGTGTACAGCGGGGCGGGGGGGGGGGGGCAGGGGATGGATCTCTGCAGGAACAATGAAGATCTCCATTTTTTTTTCTCTTTCCCGCATTTGCAGTGGGGAGGTGCAATCTGTCAGCCTATCAGCAGTGCACACACGGAGCGAAGTGCTTTTTTTCACACAAGCAAGGGCATGTGTGATTGGCAGTGTATGTCACATGTCCTTGCCCTATAAGACCAAGCCATTTTCCCCGTCGCCACCATTTTCTCACTGCTGCAGCTGCGTGTTAGACGGCACCGCTGTTGCTGTGTGCGCTATACCTTGTTAATTTCAAGCCAATTTTCGCACAAATATACAGATAGCTTGGGAGTAGGGAATAGTTGTGATTGCAGTCCTTTTAAGGACTAGGTTACAGCATTTCCTACGACTTTTATCAAGCAGGTCTGTACTCTTAAATAGATAGATTGTGGGAGTAAAGACTAATTGTAATTGGAGTCCTTTTCAGGACTAGGTTACATCAGTTCCTATCAGTTTTTGCCAGGTGTGTGCCAGTGCTGTGCAAGTTTTTTTCACAGCATTTGGCTGAATCTAGCAAAGCTAATCCTTTTTGGCCTATTGCAGAGTGTGTTAGTCAGTGGAGTAGCCTATCTGTGTTGCAAGATATACCACCTGTGTATAGAATACCAATTTTTTTACTGCACCTAGTGAAGTAAAATCTTTTGGGCATAGCATCATTCTATTAGTCCATCTATACTGACCTCCATCAGGTTGCAAACTGAATATAATTTTTTTCTGCATCTAGCTCTGAAAAAATATTTGGGCTTCTAGCAGTGTGTGGGACTTGGTCTATTAGTCCATCTATACTGACCTCCATCAGGTTGCAAATTAAAAATAATTTTTTTCTTCATTTAGCTCTGAAAAAATATTTGGGCTTCTAGCAGTGTGTGGGACTTGTTCTATTAGTCCTTCTATACTGACCTCCAGCAGGTTGCAAATTGAATATAATTTTTTTCTGCATCTAGCTCTGAAAAAATATTTGGGCTTCTAGCGGTGTGTGGGACTTGGTCTATTAGTCCATCTATACTGACCTCCATCAGGTTGCAAATTAAAAATATTTTTTTTCTGCATCTAGCTCTCAAAAAATATTTGGGCTTCTAGCAGTGTGTGGGACTTGGTCTATTAGTCCATCTATACTGACCTCCATCAGGTTGCAAATTAAAAATAATTTTTTTCTTCATTTATCTCTGAAAAAATATTTGGGCTTCTAGCAGAGTGTGGGACTTGTTCTATTAGTCCATCTATACTGACCTCCATCAGGTTGCAAATTAAAAATAATTTTTTTCTGCATCTAGCTCTGAAAAAATATTTGGGCTTCTAGCAGTGTGTGGGACTTGGTCTATTAGTCCATCTATACTGACCTCCATCAGGTTGCAAATTAAAAATAATTTTTTTCTTCATTTAGCTCTGAAAAAATATTTGGGCTTCTAGCAGTGTGTGGGACTTGTTCTATTAGTCCTTCTATACTGACCTCCAGCAGGTTGCAAATTGAATATAATTTTTTTCTGCATCTAGCTCTGAAAAAATATTTGGCCTTCTAGCGGTGTGTGGGACTTGGTCTATTAGTCCATCTATACTGACCTCCATCAGGTTGCAAATTAAAAATAATTTTTTTCTGCATCTAGCTCTGAAAAAATATTTGGGCTTCTAGCAGTGTGTGGGACTTGGTCTATTAGTCCATCTATACTGACCTCCATCAGGTTGCAAATTGAATAAAAAAATTTTCTGCATCTAGCTCTGAAAAAATATTTGGGCTTCTAGCGGTGTGTGGGACTTGGTCTATTAGTCCATCTATACTGACCTCCATCAGGTTGCAAATTAAAAATAATTTTTTTCTGCATCTAGCTCTGAAAAAATATTTGGGCTTCTAGCAGTGTGTGGGACTTGGTCTATTAGTCCATCTATACTGACCTCCATCAGGTTGCAAATTAAAAATAATTTTTTTCTGCATCTAGCTCTGAAAAAATATTTGGGCTTCTAGCAGTGTGTGGGACTTGGTCTATTAGTCCATCTATACTGACCTCCATCAGGTTGCAAATTGAATAAAAAAAATTTCTGCATCTAGCTCTGAAAAAATATTTGGGCTTCTAGCGGTGTGTGGGACTTGGTCTATTAGTCCATCTATACTGACCTCCATCAGGTTGCAAATTAAAAATAATTTTTTTCTGCATCTAACCCAGCCAATAGTTTTGGCCTAATACCACAGTTTGGCCACTCAGCTTTGCTCGGTTACCATCCATTGTTTTTTTGTGCAAACAACTCCAGAGTTGTGAATTAGTTAACCACCAAAATGAGTGGAAAAAGGCCTGCTGCTGGTGGAAAGGGGAATAGGCGTGTTGGGAAGGGGAAAAAAGGTTGTGTCCGTGGGGTAGGTGCAGAAGAAAGACCATCTTCCAGCCAAACTAAAATGTTTACTTCTTTTAGCGGACAATGTGATAAGATCCCTTTCTTACGGCCACGCCAATCGCTACAAATTCCAGATGAGGCACAAAAACAGCAGGTGCTTCAACGGATATCAAGTGCTCCTTTAAGTGGGCTCTCCTCCACATCAACTTCAACATCACAAATACTCCAGTCCTCAAAGGTGTCACCCAAATCGCACTTGCTTCCTCACAGCTCCCAAATCTCCAGCTGCCCGTCTGAGTATGAGGTAGAACAGATGGTTGAGTCTGCAGAGCTGTTTACTCATACTATAGCCTGGGAATCAGAGGTCGACTCCAGCGCTTCTGTGAATCCAGACGAGGAAATGATCTGCACTGATGCCCAGAATCTTTATGAGTCGGATCCAGGACCAGACGCAGAAGGTTCTGACCATAATGTAGACCCTCATTCCCAAACTGTAACTCCTGTTGGTGGAGACAATGAGGAAGACGATGATAAGACTCAAATACCTGATTGGAGCGACAACTTTAGTTTTTTGTCAGGGCAGGAACAGGTTGGCTCTGAGGACGACGGGTGTGATAACGCACAGGGTGATGATGATGAGGTCGGAGATCCCACTTACTGTCAACCCACAGTCAGCTAAGAGATGAGGTCAGCAGAGGAGGTGGAGGAAGATGCTAGTGACGACGAGGTCAGGTTGCGCCTTCCTGGACAGAGACGTAGTACTGGAAGCATGTCAACAACTGCATCCTCAAACACAACTCTGCCTCTCACCACAAGTCGTGGTGGCTCTTCAGGTCGCATGGGTGCTAAGCCTTGCATAGCCTGGGCATTTTTTCAGATCGATAAAGATGACCCAACTCGTGTTATCTGTAACATTTGTCAGCAAAAGCTAAGTAGAGGCCAAAAAATACATAGTTTGAGTACTTCATGCATGAACCGGCACATGGACATGAAGCATAAGTTGCAGTGGGAAGCTAAGTGTGCTACAATGCGGCCTAGCCGGCCGGGCCAACCACCGTCTGCCATATCTTGTGCATCCGCGGCCTCTTCATCCTCTGTGACTGGGGGGACAGCAGTCACACCTGTTTTGGGGCGCAGACCTGCCACCTCTTTACCCGCAACAGCCAGCGTGATTGGCAGGTCATCATTTTCTTTGGAGGTGGTAACACCAGCTGGTCTTGAGCGCTGTCCGACATCGATAGCACCACCTTTGGATCAAGGCAACCTAACATGTCCGCCTGCATCTTCCTCACAGACCGGCAGTTTGCCGGGGACACCCTTATCAACCCCGTCTAAGCACAATAGCCAGCCCTCGGTCCCTCAGATGTGGACAAGTAAAAGACCATTTCCTCCTAGCCATGAGAAAGCTAAGAGGTTGAATTTCACCATCTGCAAGCTCTTGGCTACAGAAATGCTGCCTTTCCGCCTGGTGGACACAGAGGTTTTCGAGACCTTATGTCCGTCGCAGTGCCCCAGTACCAGATGCCCAGTCGGCACTACTTCTCAAAGAAAGGTGTGCCTGCGCTCCACCAGCATGTCGCACACAACATCACCGCTTCTTTGAGAAACTCTGTGTGTGACAGGGTGCATTTCACCACAGACACTTGGACGAGTAGGCATGGACAGGGGCGTTACATGTCGCTGACTGGGCACTGGGTAACTATGGTGACAGCAGGACAAGGGGCTACTGTCCAAGTCTTGCCGTCCCCACGAGTTGTGCGTCAATCCTCTTTATGTCAAAGTTCCTCCACTGCTTCTGCCTCCTCAACCTCCTCTCGGTCTTCCACCTGCACCCAAAGCCTGTCTGGTCATGCCACAAGCTTTCTAACTGCGCAGAAGGGATCCTGCACACCTCCTTACTATGCTGGCAGTAGGGCTCAACGTCATCAGGCGGTTTTTACATTGAAATGTCTGGGAAATGTGAGTCACACAGCTGAGGAGTTGTGGTCAGCTCTGGAGAACCAATTTCATGAATGGTTGTCTCCACTGGACCTGAAACCAGGGAAGGCCGTGTGCGACAATGCTGCAAACCTGGGTGCGGCCCTTCGCCGGGGCAATGTCACACACGTGCCTTGTATGGCTCACGTGTTGAACCTGGTTGTCCAGCAATTTTTAGCCCACTATCCCAGACTAGATGGCCTTCTGCAGAGGGCACGGTCGCTGTGTGCTCACTTCCGCCGTTCGCATCCCGCAGCTCAGCGACTTACATCTCTACAGAAGTCGTTGGGCCTGCCACTTCACCGGCTAAAATGCGATGTGCCTACCCGGTGGAATTCAACCCTGCACATGTTGCAGCGACTGTGGCAGCACCGACAAGCCCTGGTTCAATACGTTCTGACGTATAGCCTGGGCCAACGAGATTCAGAGGTGGGGCAAATCACGCTGGAGGAGTGGTCTCAGATCAGGGACCTATGCACCCTTCTGCACAGTTTTGAAATGGCGACGAAGATGTTTAGTGCTGACGATGCCATTATCAGCATGACTATTCCGGTGATTTACATGCTGGAGCACATGTTAAACAGAATTCGGAGTCAGGTGGTGGCACAAGAGGAGGTGGAGGAAGTAGAGGAGGAGGAGTTGTATGCGGAAGGGCTAACATCTGCAAGGTCCAGACGGTCGGCAGCACCAAGGCGGCAGGCATGTGAGGGTGGGGGAGATGATTTTACCAGGGCGCATGGTAGCAGCCAAACTAGTGAGGAAGGTGCAGGAGCCCAGGAAGAAGTGGAGGACAAACTGATGGAAGACTCATCAGATGAGGGAGACCTTGATCACATTTCTGTTGTGCGAGGTTGGGGGGAGAGGACAGAGGAAGGAAGCATGATTGTTACCTCGCCACCAACACAACAGGGACTTGGTGCTCCTGGATGCGCAACACACATGAGTGCCTTCTTGCTGCACTACCTGCAACATGACCCTCGAATTGTGAGAATTAGAAATAATCCTGACTACTGGGTTGCCACACTGTTAGATCCCCGGTACAAAAGTAAATTTGCAGAAATTATTCCTGCCATAGAAAGGGATGCACGCATGCAGGAGTATCAGCAGAGACTGTTGCAGAATCTTACATGTGCTTTTCCACAAAATACCAGTGGTTCACGTAGTGAATCTTACAGTTCTAACTTGCCAACCGTGGTCTGTATGGAATTGTTCAATAAAGGGCCCAAAATTAAGATAACATAGATGGGAGAGGTCTCTATGAATAGGAATTCCTAAGTATTTGATACCCTGTGAGGGCCAGGCAAAGGGAAAGTTGGACTGGATGGAATCCTATATGGATTTAGGGAGGGAGACATCGAGGGCCTCAGACTTCGCTGCATTGATTTTAAAATTTTACCATGTAACAAAGTGATCTATTTCAGCCATAACAGCAGGGATGGATATATGTGATTGAGTGATATATACTAGGACATCATCAGCAAATAGAGAGCACTTGTACTCGGTGCCTCCCACCTCAATCCACCTAATATTGGGGTTATGGCGAATTGATGAGAGCAGGTGCTCCGTCACTAGGATGTATAAGAGAGGGGACAGAGGACATCCCTGCCTTGTCCCATTGGTGATTGTGAAAGGTGATGAAAATGTTCTGACGCACCCCCTGGGCCTTGGGACACCCGGAGCCGGACCCTTTTTGGTGGATGCTGGTGGTTGTAGTCTTCGTGGCGGCGATCCGGTTCCGTGGCTCAGGGCGGTCAAACCAGTGGCGGAACTATTTATGTGGTTTTGATGTTTAAATGTCCGACTACGCCACCCGTGGATTGCGGTCAGAGTGAACCGCCGCTACAGGGCAGACCGCTAAGGCTGGTGTTGTGGGTGCAGCAGAGCGTAGCATAACTCCCCACGGGAGGAGTATAGCCTCAGGGCAGTGTATGCGGAGGATGGGGGTGATGGTGCAGGGCAGCAGCAGTAACGACACGGAGTCAGTGATGCAGTTCAGGGCCTTTACTCACAGTTCTTATTATCCAGACCACGTCTGCAGGTAACGGCTGCCCACGTCGTACTGTGCTCACCAGGTGAGGGGCTCAGACAACTCCCAGATAACTTTGGAGCGCTTCACAGGACCCCCTTTGTGTGTCCTTTGTCTGGCCTTTCTTACCAACACTTCTGTCCGGCTGCCTCGGGCCTCCTCTTGGTAAACTTGGCGCCAGTTTCCCTGACCCTATGTGGTGCCTTCCTAGCGGGTGGAGCAAGGGGCTGCGCCACATAAAATGTCAGAGCCTCCGGTTTCTAGCTGAGGGTCGTTTCCTGCCTCCACTAGTTCGGGGACCGGTCTCCCCCTTTGGCCTGACCCCTCCACGCAGGTGGATTCGGGCGTGCGGTGGCGACTCGCCCGTCCGCACCCCTGGGATCCCTTCATTCCTCGTTTCTGGAGCCTTCTCCGCTCCTCTTCCTTCCTTCTCCCTCTTGCAGGCCTGGGCCTCTGTTACTAGGCCCGCCTCCGGAGCAGAGCTCATGCAGAGCCCCTGCTCCCTGCCACTTCTGCTCAGACTTCTCTGCACTGAACTAAGATGGTGCCCACCTTTTATACTCCCTTCTCAATGCACCCAGGAACTGCTTCCTCCCTGCTCCTGCACTACAGGGTTCCCCTTCCTCAGTGTTCCCTCCCCCCACTCCAGCCAGGGACAGGGACTGTCGTGCCCATCTCAGGGGCATATTGGTCGCCCTGCCCCACGGCAATGTGGTGTAATGCATGCAGGTGTCGGGTCCTGATCCACACTCCATCCTTACCTGAGAGTGAGATATCACACCTCTGGGTGAGGTGCAATACGTCTGTAGCAACCGAGCCCTCAGGGTGCTACAGTTCCATTTATCTTCAGCCTAGGTGACGTATTGCGATACAGGGCCGTGATTTTGGCTATAAAAGGGTCCCCTAGACCCCTACCCCAAGCTCTTTAAGAGAATCATATATGGCGTGCCAGGAGACTCTATGGAATGCTTTCTCAGCATCCAACGAGAGTATCTAATTACAAATTTTTAACTGCATCTAGCCCAGGAAATACTTTGTGCCTAGTAGCAGTGTCTGCTAGTCAGCGGATTATCCCGGCTGTTAAGCAAGCTACACCACCTGTAGTTTAGACACTTAATTTTTTCAAAGGAAATGCTTCGGGACCATGGGATACTTAGTGAAGAGCATCAGGAGGCACCCCAAGGCATAGGGGCTGGGACTGGCAGTAGGATGCCTTGCGGTGGACAGCCGAGCTCGATCCTTATAAAAGCTTTTTAACTGCAGCAGCTTTAGTGGACGCTACTGGAGCTGGAATTACCGCGGCTGCTGGCATGAGACTTGCCCTCCATTAGATCCTTGTAAATGGATTTAAAGTGTATTCATTCAAATTAGAGAGACAATTTAAATTAAAAAGCTTAGAGCTGCCTCCACCACAGGGGGGCTCGCTCGACCCACCAGCGGACAGGCACCAGTATTGGGAGAGGGGGGCTGGCCGTCAGGGTTCACCGCGGCTCTGGCACAAACCCGGCGACACGGAGGTGGCACGGGCAGGAGCGGACTGACCGTGTCGGCTTCTCACTTTTTGGATTTTAGAAGGGCATGACATGCCTATATCTGTGTCTCCCCCTCCTTTTACTCCTCCACCTCTTTTATTTTCGCATGACTATATGTACTTGTCACTTTTCCATGTGTTAGTTATGTCTTCTGAGCAGTTTGTCAGCTTTTGGACACCTTTGAAGGTGTTTTCTATGTGTTTCTATGTGTTTTTGTTTGCCTGCCATTGGTTTTAACGGTGTTCGAAGGTGTTCGACGAACAGTTCGACGAACAGTTCGGCGAACACACGGGTGTTCGACGAACCGAACCGAACTCGAACACTACGGGGGTGGCTCAACACTAATCTTGAGGGACCAGTTTTGTTATGATAGGCTACAAGCACTAAGGAAAGACAGGAGATCTGTCCCTACAATAGAACTAAGCTAGATCCCTACGATGTAACGGGGAACCTGATCCTGCGATCAGACCCGCTAAAGTCCTCAGCTAGTCTGAACGAAGACCTATAGATGTGAGGGAGGGATCCCTACAAGAACTAGGGACTGGGAGAAAGATGGACACCTCCTAGCAGAAATTGTAGCAGTAAAAAGACAAACAAACAACATAGAACATAGAGGTCAAAAGACCTAGCTAAACTGACTGAGAAAGGTAACAAAGCACCTGGCTAGCTTAAGAGTAGAAATTACAATTTAGTCCAGCATGGCCAGAAGGGCGGAGCAGGATTAAATAGGCAAAAAAGATCATGTGACCAGCAAAATAGAAAAAAACCTAACAGGAGAGTTCTAACAAGTTTGTGGCAGGCCTCAGGGATGTGCAGCTAAAGTAGGCCTTGCGGGAGCGCCTGCGCGCCAACCCACGTATGACTTTTCTAGAAGTGGGGGCAGAGGCAGGTGTGAGAGAGCAGGAGATGGGGGTGACGGCCCTGGCAGAGATGGTCCGGAGTAATGAGGTACCCACCCCACCTGCAGCTGAACCAGAATGGGCTTGAGAGATGCTGAAGGAGATACGGGAGATGCGGGATGAATGGTTAAGTCTCAAGAAGACCCCTGCCCCGACACCAGAGATACCCAGATCGATTGCCCCAGTTATCGAAAGAACTGAATTCAGGCCCCCCCTACAGGAGAGTTCCGTAGAGGACTGAGGCAGCCCTACACAGACAGAGACATGACCTGCTGGAAGTGTGGAGGCGCAGGAGATTACGCCAGGGGCTGTGCTAGCCAAGGGCGGCCCCTGTCACGGCAGCCGTTAAACTAGCAGGCTCTGTGTTTGGGGGACACCACCCGGAGCTTGAGGAAGGGGAAAGAAGAAAAGGAAGTCCCAAGGACCTAGTTTCCACCAGCCCGACTGTCTCGGCTGAAATAAGCGGTCGGGCTGTTCTCTGCCTGATTGACACGGGATCCCAGGTGACTACGATGACAGAAGCCTACTTCCAACAGCGATTCTCAGAGATAGCGCGGCCTGAATGGGGACCAGTAATTAGACTCACGGCAGCTAATCAGTTACCCCGGTCACAAGGGTGGTGTGGATGAAGATCCAAGTATGTGGAAAAGATGTGGGGAAAAAGGGAGTCGTCTTAGTCGCAGGGGGAACCGGAAGTGGACTCCCGGTGACCCTCGGAATGAATGTGTTGAAAGAGATCGGGCAAATCCTGATTAGTGAGCCGAGGGAGATTCCACTAGACCAGTGGGACCCATGAGCCCCCCAAAGGAGGGTCTTTCAACAACTAATCCGAGCTGCCCAGGCTCAGGAGACATCGAGTGAAGGGAAGGTCCTGGGAAAAATAATAGTGCCAGCAGCTACGGCGCTCACCTTACCACCCGAACAAACTGTACTCACGTTACCCACACGGGCCTGCACACCTCTTGAGGGAGTCGAAGTTCAGATAGAACCAACATCGATGGACAAAGTACCTCACGGACTCTTGGTGGCTCGGACACTGGCCACCGTCCAGGGTGGCAATGTTATAGTGCGGTGTGTTCAATTGGGCAAAGATGATCTCACACTCCTTCCCAGGGCGGAAATAGCCCAGATTCTGGGAATGCCAGAGAAGTTGGTGCGACCTGATGTGGTACAGCTGTTCGCTGTACGAGGAGACCCCTGGACTCTGGCGTTCACCATGCCACCGGAACCCCACCGGGCTAGTGCGAAGGGGGGATGAAGAATCCTAGAATGAATGCGGGCTGAATTGACGGGACTTACACCTCGACAGGTGCAGCAGGTTGAGGAGGTACTGGAGCAGTACCAGGAAGTCTTTGCTCACCATGAGGATGATTTTGGTTGCACCGAAGCCATTAACCCCGAGATTCCCACGGGGAGCGCTGCCCCAGTGCGGGAGAGATACCGGCAGATACCTCCCCAGATGTATAAAGAGGTTAACCACTTCGCGCCAGAGCCTGTTTTTGCCTTCGTGACCGGGCCAATTTTTTCAATTCTGACCACTGTCACTTTATGAGGTAATTACTCTGGAACGCTTCAATGGATTCCCCTGATTCTGAGACTGTTTTTTCGTGACATATTGTACTTCATGATAGTTGTAAAATTTCTTCGATATCACTTGCGTTTATTTGTGAAAAAATAGGAAATTTGGCGAAAATTTTGAAAATTGTGCAATTTTCAAACTTTGAATTTTCATGCCCTTAAATCAGAGAGAGATGTCACACAAAATAGTTAATAAATAACATTTCTCACATGTCTACTTCACATCAGCACAATTTTGGAACCAAAATTTTTTTTTGTTAGGAAGCTATAAGGGTTAAAAGTTGACCAGCGATTTCTCATTTTTACAACAAAATTTACAAAAATATTTTTTTAGGGACCACATCTTATTTGAAGTGACTTTGATGGGCCTTTATGACAGAAAATACCCAAAAGTGACACCATTCTAAAAACTTCACCCCTCAAGGTGCTCAAAACCACATTCAAGAAGTTTATTAACCCTTCAGGTGCTTCACAGGAATTTTTGGAATGTGGAAGAAAACAATGAACATTTAACTTTTTTTCACAAAACTGCTACTTTAACCTCAAATTTTTAATTTTCACAAGGGCAGCCAGAAAAAATGGACCCCAAAATGTGTTGTGCAATTTCTCCTGAGCACGCTGATACCCCAAATGTGGTGAAAAGCCACTGTTTGGGCGCACGGCATGGCTTGGAATGTAAGGAGCGCCATTTGACTTTTGGAATGGAAATTTGACTGGAATCGATAGCGGACGCCATGTTGCATTTGGAGAGCCCCTGAGGTGCCTAAACAGTGGAAACCCCCAAAAAGTGACCCCATTTTGGAAACTAGACCCCTCAAGGAACTTATCTAGATGTGTGTTGAGCACCTTGAACCCCCAGGGGCTTCACAGAATTTTATAATGTTGAAGTGTGAAAATAAAAAAACACATTTTTAACACAAAACTGCTACTTTAGCCTCAAATTTTTAATTTTCACAAGGGCAGCCAGAAAAAATGGACCCCAAAATGTGTTTTGCAATTTCTCCTGAACACGCTGATACCCAATATGTGGTGCAAAACCACTGTTTGGGTGCACGGCATGGCTTGGAAGGTAAGGAGCGCCATTTGACTTTTGGAATGGAAATTTGACTGGAATCGATAGCGGACGCCATGTTGCATTTGGAGAGCCCCTGAGGTGCCTAAACAGTGGAAACCCCCAACAAGTGATCCCATTTTGGAAACTAGACCCCTCAAGGAACTTATCTAGATGTGTGGTGAGCACCTTGAACCCCCAGGGGCTTCCTCAGGGGAGGAGTCCTGAGGAGATAATTTGCATATTCCCACTGCATTTTGGGGTAAGTGAAGAGTCTCCGTGAGCTCAAAGAACACTGGATTTTGGCTGTTGGAGCTGAAAAGAGGACATCGGTAAACCAGGGGAGGAGTCCTGAGGAGATAATTTGCATATTCCCACTGCATTTTGGGGTAAGTGAAGAGTCTCCGCGAGCTCAAAGAACACTGGATTTTGGCTGTTGGAGCTAAAAAAAGGACATCGGTAAACCATTTTGAAGCTTTTTTTTTAAGCTTTTTTCACTGTTTTTAGAACATTAACAATAAGAACATGGAAGAGTCCAGGAGCCATTTGGTGAGCTGCATATCCTGCTACATGTTCACAGACTTGCCAGTGGAAAAGCCAAACTTCACATGCCAGAAATGCAAGCTTGTGTCCCTGTTGGAGGAAAAGTTGCGAAATCTAGAAGAGAGGTTAACTACCTTGAAAATCATTAAGGAAGGTGAAGAGTTCTTAGACAGAGCAGAATTATCTCTTCATGATTCAGAAAGAGAAGAAATTCGAACTGCACCTGACGAAACAGAGGAATGGAAGCATGTGACCCACAGAAGCAGGAGGATCGAGAGGCAGTCAGCACCCATACTGCTCAGGAACCAGTACCAGGCTCTCACGCAGGAGAACCATGAAGAAATACAGCAAAATAAGACTTTGCCAGCAATGAATAACCTTGTAAGCCCTCAGAATCCTCCTGGATGCAGAAAGAAGAATGTTGTGAAGAAAAAACGGAGAGTGGTGGTCATGGGGGATTCCCTGTTAAGAGGAACAGAGGCCGCTATCTGCAGACCAGACATAACCTCAAGAGAAATGTGCTGTCTTCCAGGAGCAAAAATTAAAGATGTGTCTGACAGGATATCAAGACTCTTCAGACCTACAGATCACTACCCATTCCTGCTAATACATGTGGGGACAAATGACACCGCAAGAAAGGACCTGGAAACCATCTGCAGTGACTTTGAAGACTTAGGCAAGAAAGTGAAAGAATTGGGAGCGCAGGTGGTCTGCTCATCCATCCTCCCAGTGGATGGCCATGGAACAATGAGGTGGAATAAGATTCTACAGGTGAACAACTGGCTACGTCGATGGTGCCGTCAACAAGGATTTGGATTTCTGGATCACGGAATGAATTACCTATACGATGGACTACTTGCTAGAGATGGGGTGCACCTTACGAAGACTGGAAAACATGTATTTGGAAGTCGCCTTGCTACACTCATCAGAAGAGCTTTAAACTAGAACAATGTGGGAAGGGAAGCAAAAGGCCAGAAAAAGCCATACAGCTGACAAATACTATTGAGATCTCTGCTACTGGAAGTGGAAAGGAAGAACAAAGACAAAATAATTTAAATAATAAAAATATGGGAGGAAGAGAAACCAATCACAAACTAAAATGTTTTTATACAAATGCACAAAGCATGGGCAACAAACAAGGAGAATTGGAACTACTAATGCAGGAAAAGGAATATGATGTCATTGGAATCACTGAAACTTGGTGGGACGATACACATGATTGGAATAAAATGCTAAAAGGATACAACTTATTTGCAAGAAACAGACTTGATAAACGAGGAGGAGGTGTTGCATTGTATGTTAGAAAAGCGTATATCTGCACAGAGATTGAAGCTTCAGAGACTGGGAGTTCTGTGGAAACTGTTTGGGTAAGAATACAAGGAGAGAACAACGGAAAGGACACCATTGTAGGCATTTACTACAGGCCACCTGGGCAAGCTGAAGATATGGATGAACTCTTTATGTATCAAATGACCAAGTTCTCCAAAAAATATGACGTAGTGGTCATGGGAGATTTCAACTATCCAGACATTTGTTGGGAATCTCTCTCAAGTAAAACTAACAGGTCAAGCAAATTCTTATCCTCTCTTGCTGACAACTTTATCTTCCAAAAGGTAGGGGAGAAAACAAGGGGATCTGCTACTTTGGATCTAATCCTTATAAACAGGGAGGAAATGGTTGAGGAGGTAAAGGTGGCTGGGACCCTAGGAGGCAGCGATCATGCTATTATAGAATTTTGGATAACTAGAGGAGGAAGATATGTGAAGACTCAAACTTCAAGGTTAGATTTTAGAAAGGCAGATTTTAAGAGACTCAGAAAGAGAATAGGAGGGATCCAATGGCTGGATGTCCTTAAGGACAAAAATGTCCAGGAAGGATGGGAAATTTTTAAAAATGAGATTCTCAAAGCACAATCGTTAACAATCCCGAAAAGTAGGAAGAATGGGAAGCATTTAAGGAAACCAGGATGGATGAACACAGAACTTAAACACATGCTAAAAAGAAAGAAAGAAATGTTTATTAAATGGAAAGAGGGAGGCATATCTAAAGAAGATTATAATGCAGTCTGCAGATCCTGCAGGGCACGTATCAGGTTAGCTAAAGCTGACAATGAATTAAGGCTTGCAAGAGATGTCAAAAGCAATAAAAAGGGATTTTGGGGGTATGTCAAAAGTAAAAGAAAAGTCAAAGATGCTATAGGATTTTTACAGGATGAAAATGGAGAAATGGTAAGAGAGGATGTTGAGAAGGCCGAACTTTTTAATTCCTATTTTGCATCTGTTTTCTCTCAGAAAGAAAATGTAACATCAACTGATCTTCACTGTCCTTTTAAAGGAATAGAGGAATCCAAGTTATCTGTAAACAGAAAGATTGTGAGGGAATATTTAGCTAACATAAATGAGTTCAAGTCTCCAGGTCCAGATGAATTACACCCCAGAGTACTGAAGGAGATCGTAGAAGAAATTTTAGAACCACTCTCCATAATCTTTGAAAATTCTTGGAGAACAGGAGAAGTCCCAGAAGACTGGAGAAGAGCAAATGTTGTTCCTATCTTCAAAAAGGGGAAGAAGGTGGACCCAGGGAACTATAGGCCGGTGAGTCTGACTTCTATACCAGGAAAGATCTTTGAACAAATTATTAAACAACATGTATGTAAGTACATGGATAAGAATGAAGTGATTAACCAGAGTCAGCATGGGTTTGTAACTAACAAGTCATGTCAGACTAACTTAATTTCCTTCTATGACAGAATCACTGACTGGGTGGATCAGGGAAATGCTGTAGATATAGTATATCTTGACTTCAGCAAAGCATTTGACAAAGTATCTCACACCATCCTTATTGAAAAAATGACCAAGTATGCAATGGACCAGGCAACTGTTAGGTGGATTCATAACTGGCTTAGTGATCGGACTCAAAGGGTGGTTGTAAATGGCTTCACATCCAGCTGGATGAATGTCTCAAGTGGGGTACCACAGGGCTCCGTCCTGGGACCTGTATTGTTCAACATCTTTATCAATGATTTAGATGAAGGAATTGAGGGTAAACTGATTAAATTTGCTGATGACACAAAGCTAGGAGGGATAGCTAATACTAGAGAAGAGAGAGAGAGGATTCAAAAAGACCTAAATAAACTGGAGCAGTGGGCAGCAAACAACAGAATGGTTTTTAACAGGGAAAAATGCAAAGTACTACATCTGGGCAATAAAAATGAAAAAAGCATATACAGAATGGGAGGAATAGAGCAAAGCAACAGTACATGTGAAAAAGACTTAGGTATACTAATAGATCGTAGACTGAACATGAGTCAACAGTGTGATGCAGCAGCAAAAAAGGCAAATACAATTCTGGGATGTATTAACAGAAGCATACAGTCTAGATCACGTGAAGTCATTATCGGTCTTTACTCCTCTTTGGTCAGACCTCATCTGGAATACTGTGTACAGTTTTGGGCACCACATTTTAAAAAAGACATAGACAAACTGGAGCAAGTTCAGAGAAGAGCGACCAGAATGGTGACTGGTCTGCAAACCATGTCCTATGAGGAACGGTTGCAGGATTTGGGAATGTTTAGCTTGCAAAAAAGAAGACTGAGAGGAGACTTAATAGCTGTCTACAAATATGTCAAGGGCTGTCACATTGTAGAAGGATCATCTTTATTCTCATTTGCACAAGGAAAGACTAGAAGCAATGGGATGAAACTAAATGGGAGGAGACACAGATTAGATATTAGAAAAAACTTTTTGACAGTTAGGGTGATTAATGAGTGGAACAGGCTGCCACGAGAGGTGGTGAGTTCCCCTTCAATGGACGTCTTCAAACAGAGGCTGGACAGACATCTGTCTGAGATGATCTAGTGAATCCTGCTTTGAGCAGGGGGTTGGACCAGATGACCCAGGAGGTCCCTTCCAACTCTACCATTCTATGATTCTATGATAATGTTGAAGTGTGAAAATAAAAAAAACACATTTTTAACACAAAACTGCTACTTTAGCCTCAAATTTTTAACTTTCACAATGGCAGCCAGAAAAAATGGACCCCAAAATGTGTTGTGCAATTTTTCCTGAGCACACTGATACCCCATATGTGGTGCAAAACCACTGTTTGGGCGCACGGCATGGCTTGGAAAGTAAGGAGCGCCATTTGACTTTTGGAATGGAAATTTGACTGGAATCGATAGCGGACGCCATGTTGCATTTGGAGAGCCCTTGAGGTGCCTAAACAGTGGAAACCCCCAACAAGTGACCCCATTTTGGAAACTATACCCCTCAAGGAACTTATCTAGATGTGTGGTGAGCACCTTAAACCCCCAGGGGCTTCATAGAATTTTATAATGTTGAAGAGTGAAAAAAAAAAAAAACATTTTTAACACAAAACTGCTACTTTAGCCTCAAATTTTTAATTTTCACAAGGGCAGCCAGAAAAAATGGACCCCAAAATGTGTTGTGCAATTTCTCCTGAGCACGCTGATACCCCTTATGTGGTGCAAAACCACTGTTTGGGCGCACGGCATGGCTTGGAAGGTAAGGAGCGCCATTTGACTTTTGGAATGGAAATTTGACTGGAATCGATAGCGGACGCCATGTTGCATTTGGAGAGCCCCTGAGGTGCCTAAACAGAGGAAACCCCCAACAAGTGACCCCATTTTGGAAATGACACCCCTCTGGGAATTCATCTATGGGTTTAGTGACCATTTTAACTCAATGGATGATTTCCAGAAACAAGCACACAATGGAAGGTTTAGATTCTGGAGAACCCCCCCTGGAAATTAAGTGAGCTCTACTCGAATGTGTCATTCACTAAATGAACCAAATGTTTGAATGACAAAATGGGATACATTTTTACAGTTTAAAAATGTGGTTCTGTGTGGAAGATTTTAAAGCAGTCAGTGACGCATAAGGCTGGCAATGATGGGCATTGTGGGCAATAGTAGCGGGTATCACGCCTCATTCCTTTCTTAGTACATACACAACATCTTTTCTGGGGGTTCCTTCTTGTTTCCGTTGCTGGAATAAGTGCAATAAAATGTCGCTCAGTGAGTCTTTTCACATCCTCAGATTCTAATGGATGAGCGGGGCTAACACTTTGAAAGACAAGATTTTCAATTACCTTTTCTTGATAATCAAGAAAAGGATCTGAATTTCCTGCTTTTTGGTACAACACAAAAGAATTGTATGTGGCCACCTGAAACAAATAAATAACCAACTTTTTATACCAGGTATAGGACTTTCTTGATACCTGGTATGGCTGTAGAACCTGGTCTGCAAGGTCCACACCCCCCATGTGTTTGTTGTAGTCAATGACTGACACAGGTTTTTGCTTCGGAGTGGTGGATCCTAGTTCTACAATGGCCCTTGTGGCATCTGTGTGGATCGAGCTGAGGACAAAAATATCCCTCTTATCCCTATATTTCAGGGCAAGCAGCTCTCCGTTGCGTACAGCCCTTGACTGCCCCTTTTGGAACTTTTGGTTGACCAATGGCTGTGGAAACCCCTGACGATTTTTACGAATGGTCCCACAAGCCCCGATGTTGTGTTCAACCAGACTTTTAAATAGGGGTATGCTGGTGTAATAATTGTCCACATATAGATTGTAGCCTTTTTGAAAAAATGGACTTATCTGCTCCCAAGCAATTTTTCCAGATGCCCCCAGATAAGTAGGGCATCCTGGTGGGTTTAGTTGGCTATCTTTCCCCTCATATATGCGAAAAGTGGATGTGTATCCGGTTGAACTTTCGCACATTTTATAGATCTTTATTCCAAACCATGCCCTTTTAGATGGGATAAATTGCTTGAGGTGCAGTCTTCCTTTGAATTTTACAAGGGACTCATCTATAGAAATATTTTGTGTTGGGGTGTAGAGACTTAAGAATTTTTCTGACAAATTTTCAATAATGGGTCTAATTTTATATAAACTGTCATGTTCTGGGGCATTTCTGGGCAGGCATTGACTATTGTCGTTAAAATGCCAAAACCGCATGAGCATTTCAGAACGGGTCCTAGGCAGAATGACTGAAAACATAGGGGTGGCTTGAACAGGGTGGTTGGACCAGTAGGATCGAATGCTCGGTTTTTTAACAAGCCCCATGGCAAATGTAAGACCTAAAAATTTTTTTATTTCTGGGACATTAGTTGGTGTCCATAAATTTGCCCTAGCATAGTAAGATCGGGGATTCTGGCTTATGAATTGGGATGCATATAAATTTGTTTGCACGACAATATGCTCTAGCAAGCTGTCTGTAAAAAACAAATTAAAAAAATGAATTGGTCTAAAATCTTCCACCTCCACATTTATACCAGGAGTGGCGTTGAAATCAGGGCTGAATGGAGCAGCCGAATCCGAAGCCTCCCATCTGGGAAATGCTAGATCATGTGGCACAGCCCCTTGTACACTGGCGTGCGCCAATTCACTAGTAGAAGGGACAGCGCTTGTACTGGGCAGTGTTCCCTGATTTAGAGACATTTCTCCAGTAGCGCTATTTGCCCCTATTGCTGTACTGGTCCTTGGGCTTGAGGATGGACCAGAATCACTGCTCATTTCTGAGCTCTCAGTGTCACCGCTACTAAAGCCCTCAAAATCCATATCTCCATCTGAGATTGCACTGTCATCACTATCAGAACACAGCAGGGCATACACCTCTTCTGCAGTATAAGTCTGACGGGCCATTTTATTTTTATATTTTTTGACTGGACTGAACGGACCGGACTGAACGGACGGGACCGGACTGGACTGACCGGACTGACAGGACTGACTGATCTGACAGGACTGACTGACTGGACAGACTGATCTGACAGGACAGACTGATCTGACAGGACTGATCTGACAGGACTGACTGATCTGACAAGACTGACTGATCTGACAGGACTGACTGATCTGACAAGACTGACTGATCTGACAGGACTGACTGACTGGACAGACTGATCTGACAGGACTGACTGACAGGACAGACTGATCTGACAGGACTGACAGGACAGACTGATCTGACAGGACTGACTGATCTGACAGGACTGACTGATCTGACAGGACTGACAGGACTGACAGGACTGACAGGACTGACTGACGGACTGATCTGACAGACTGATCTGACAGGACTGACTGACGGACTGATCTGACAGGACTGACAGATCTGACAGGACTGACTGATCTGACAGGACTGACTGATCTGACAGGACTGACTGATCTGACAGGACTGACTGATCTGACAGGACTGACTAACCCTAACTCTTACTTTCTTTTTTATTTTATTTTTTTCAATTTTACAGTGGCAAGGCTCTTGTCACACTGTTTCTCCTCTGCTCTCTCACTGAGATCTGAGGAGAAACAGTGTTCTATCAGCCAGATCGCCCGGGAAAGTTTGTTGGTAAAACAAACTTCCCTGGTGATCTCTCTGATTGGCTGGTGTGACGCTGACATCATCGAGACCTGAGCCAATCAGGTCTCGATGACGTCAGAGGTCACAGCACCGGGATCCCCGCCGCTCCTGAGGTATGTGGGGGGTCCCGATCGCCGACCACCGGCTGTCACTATCTTTTAAATGCCGCGATCGCTATGGATCGTGGCATCTAGAAGATAGGAGCAGGTTAACATCATGGGGACCTGATCCAATCAGGTCCTCATGGTGCCACATGTCAGAGCTATCGCTCTGAACCGGTACCGCAGCGCTAGCAGGACCCTGGGGGTCCTGAGCGCTGCGGGACCACCCACCGTTTTTAAACATCGGCGCTGCACAGAGCCCAGCAAGCGCCGACGTTTATGTACAGTGGGCGGTCGGGAAACGGTTAAGGAGATGCTAGCCGATATGTTACATAATGGTGTGATACGGGAGAGTCAGAGTCCGTGGGCAGCCCCGATTGTCCTGGTCCGGAAGAAAGATGGGACCCTGTGGTTCTGTGTGGACTATAGATGACTGAATGCCTGTACAGTATGGGACTCTTACCCACTACCTCGAATCGAAGAGTCTCTGTCGGCCTTAGGGAAGGCAAGATACTTCTCCTCCTTGGATCTGGCCAGTGGGTATTGGCAGGTGCCCGTGGCCGAACATGACCGTGCAAAGACGGCTTTCATATTACCCATGGGACTGTCCGAGTTCAATCAGATGTCCTTCGGCCTGACTAACGCCCCCCCGGGACGTTCCAGCCTCTGATGGAGAGGTGCCTGGGCGATTTGAACTTCGAGGCAACACTGATTTACCTTGACGACATAATTGTCTATGCCGCCACCTTCGAGGAGCACCTCCAGCGACTGGAGCAAGTACTGAGTTGCCTACAGAGTCGTGGCCTAAAGGTGAAGCCCCAGAAGTGCCACCTGTTCCGCAAACAGATCGAATATCTCAGTCATACTGTATCCGGTGAAGGAGTCAGGCCCACCCTGGAGAAGGTGGCCGTCGTACAGGAGTGGCCTACCCCGAAGACAGGAAAGGACGTTCAGGCCTTCCTGGGACTTTCGAGGTACTACCGAAGATTCATGAAGAACTTGACCCGGATAGCCAACCCATTGCTGGAGCTACTTAAGGGAGTGCCGGTGGGCTCCAAGAATCAGGTGATTCGGTGGGGAAGCAGCCAGGAAGAGGCTTTCCATGCCCTAAAAATGGCCCTGACCGAGGCCCTAATACTTGCCTATGCGGATTTCTCCCAACCATTCATACTCCACACTGATGGGAGCCTACATGGTCTAGGAGCCGTGTTATCCCAAGCACAGGAGGTGAAAGAGCGCTTGATTGCGTACACCAGTCGCTCCCTTCACGACTCCGAGAGGAACCCAGATAATTATAGCTCTTTCAAATTAGAGTTGCTGGCTCTGGTTTGGGCAATGACCGAGAAGTTTGCAGAGTATTTGTCCGGGTCCGAAGTACTGGTGAGAACAGATAACAACCCACTGGCCCACCTGGAGAATGCAAAATTGGGAGTCCTGGAGCAGCGGTGGGTGGCCTGCATGGCCAGGTACCGGTATAAGATCGCCTACCGGCCTAAGGCAGAGAATACTCACGCCGACACCCTCTCCAGAGTGACATATGAACAGCCTGATCATGACCGCGATGAAGATTTGGAGGCGGATGAGACCCCTGGATTCCGAAGTTTCGTTTAACCGCTGACCGCAGGGCAGGGACAGATCGGAGAGACGTCGGAAGAACAAGTGCTAGGGCGGCCAAGAGATGACTGGATCCAACTTCAACAGACTGACAGAGAAGTTGCTTAATTACATCAATGAGTGGCTTTGCGGCAAGTCCCCAGTCGAGAAGAGAGGAGTACCCTGTCCCCGGGAGCACTGAAAATGCTGGGACAATGGGAGAGACTGTTTGCGAGACGGGCTGCTGTACCGACGGGTGCAGCTACTGCAAGAGTTAGGGACCACCTGGCAAGTGGTGATCCCAGAGAAGTTGATCGGAGTAGTGGCCAAAGAGGCTCATGAACGAGGGGCTCACTTCGGACCAGAGAAGACATTTCAGTGGTTGCAGAGGCTTGTGTATCATCCCCGACTGTGAGTAACAATAGAAGACACTTGTTGAAGATGTCGGAGCTGTGAGCTGGTTAAGCCCCCAGAGCAGTGGGTCCCCATACAAACCATTGTGACTTCTGCCCCCTTGGAGGCGCTGATGATCGACTATTTGGCTGTTGGACCGGCGCATCTCGGGTATGAACATTGCCTGGTAATGACATACCACTTCACAAAGTTTGCGGTAGTGACCCCGACCAGGGACCAGACCGCCGAGTCAGCTGCACAGGCCATCTGCAGAGACTTCATTCGGGTGTACGGCTGCCCAAAGAGGATCCATTCCGATCAAGGCACCTGCTTCCAAGGCCGGGTGATGGAAGAGCTGCACTGGTTGTACAAGATTGAGAAGTCACGGACTACTTCTTACCACCCTCAAGGAAATGGGGCCTGTGAACGCTTTAATCGGACACTGATCCAAATGCTCCTCACGTTGGAGGAAGATCGGAAGGTATGATGGCCTGAGTTTGTGGCCGAGTTGGTGTGGGTCTACAACAACCGAGTGAATGGTACGACGGGGTTCACTCCTTATACCTTGCTGTTTGGGTGAAAGCGGCGAGAGATCACCGAGTTAGAGAGTTAGAGCTGGACCCCGAGGAGGACTACCCACGGACGGGGATGTCTTCCTGGGTCCGGGAACATCGGCATCGACTGCAGACCCTCCGACGGTTGGTACAACAAAAGTTGCAGGAACTCAAACATCATGAGACATTGCCTCTTCGAGGGACAGCTCTGAGGCCCGGGGAGCGGGTGTTGGTTCGGGACAGGCGGCCCCGGGGCAAATTGAGTAAGCGGTGGGAACGGACCCCGCACCGAGTGAAGCGCAGGATTGGCGCTGAAGGACCTGTGTATGAAGTTCCACCCGAGGGGACTGAAGGAACCCCTACCAGAGTAGCTCATCGTAGTATGCTGCAGCCCTGTCTGTCTAAAGATGACAAGGATGAAGAAGAATCACCTGCTTCTAGAGAAGGTCCTGTCACAGTTGCCCCAAGCCATGATGTGGACGAAGAAGAATTGTTGATTCTACCTCCGAGCCCCAGCACTCGATTACCTGCAGTCCCCAGTGCAGACGGCGAGGGAACAACATCGGTTGAAGCCACCCGGAAGGCGGAGATTGGGAATCCGATTGACCCTGCATCCCCATCGGTCAAACTGAGTTACGGCGATCAGAACGGACAACAGCAGGAGTGCCTCCTCAACGTTACGAACAAGATCAATTTATATGGCACCGTATCGTCCAGGAAGTCCAAGAGTGTGAACGTTTGATGAAGGAATTCTCACCCGTGGAATGGCGAGTTAAAAGAGAGCGGGAATGTAAGGGGGAAGACCGGGGTGTAAGTGCTTTCAGAGCAAGGGATCCGGAACTGCCAGGGCCGTACCTCCTGTTGCAGGGGGGAGACAGACTGTGAGCACAGGAGTCATGTGACTGGGAAGTTGGGGGTGTGTCCAGAGACAGAGCTAGGAAGTCGGCTGACCGAGGGACTCCTGGTGTGACTGGAGAGAGGAAGAGACGAGGACGTTTTGCGTGGGAAAGCGGAGCTGAGTCCTGTGCAGGAGAACAGTGTGAGAGGGTCCAGGCTCCTGGCTCGAGTAGTGGGAGCAGGAGTCGGGTGCAGTGGACTGGAGGAGTCAAGCCCGACTATAGAGACAAGGGATGCAGGGTCTGTGGAGCCGAGGCACGTGAGGTGCCGTGTTATGGACTAGGGGCTCAGCGGGTAAAACCGGAGACCGCCCGCTGCCGCCAGAAGACGGAGCATTGTTTGGGCGGGGAAGCCTGAAGAAATCATCACCTGCATCCGCTGGCGACTGCCTTATGAGGAGCCAGAGTCAGCTAAGTGCACAAACTGACGTTTACAACTGGTTCGGCTCTGCTACATCTTGTCAGACTGTGAACTATTAGTTATAGACTTTCACCTGCTATTTTCCTTGTTTTCCCCCCATATTTTCCTTGTTGCTCCCTGCGTGGAGATTGACCTTGTTCTTATAAACCCCCCCTGTTTATTAACCCCGTATTGGCTGCTCTGTGTTTCTGTTTCACTGCATCTAAAGTACCCGTGTTACAGCTGCCCCCTCTGCCCTCCAACAGAATCTACGCTGCTGAATTCATCCTGAAGGTGTTCATAAGATGTGCAGCACAGACAAGTTCTTAAACAACACACTCAACTATACCTTTATGGACCTTGCTTTGTGCAATAGGCACAGTCATGCTGGAAGAGAAAAATACCCTCCCTAATCTGTTTCCATAAAGTTGGAAACATACAATTGTACAAAATGTCTTTACATGCTGATGCATCAAGATTTCTCCTCACTGGAACTTAAACGTCTAGAACTTTCCCTGAAAAACAACCTCTTAACATTGTCCTTTCTACACCAAAATTTATAGTTAGCAAAATGCAATCAGATCTGTGTACCATTCTCCAACCATTCTCTAAACCCATAGAATGTAAAGGAACGAACCAAGGGACTCCAAATTCAATGAAGAAGAATTTATTAAAGTGTTGATTTCATCACCATTTTGATTAGGGTATACAGATGGGCCAAAGTCTCAGTCCTATTCTGACTTTTATACAATATATTTATTGTAATATATATATACTAGCTATTGAACCCGTTCTATGCCCGGGTGGCGAGCATTTTTATTGGTATATGGTCTCCCATGCTGGTATGTGCTGCCCCCCTCCTGGTATTTGTGCTGCCCCCATCCTGTCCCCACCATCCTATCCTGGTATGCATGGCACCCCTCATCCCCATCCTGGTATGCATGGCACCCCTCACCCCCAATCCTGGATGCATGGCACCCCTCACCCCCAATCCTGGTATGCATGGCACCCCTCACCCCCAATCCTGGTATGCATGGCACCCCTCACCCCCAATCCTGGTATGCATGGCACCCCTCATCCCTATATTGCTATGCATGGCACCCCTCACCCCCAATCCTGGTATGCATGGCACCCCTCACCCCCCAATCCTGGTATGCATGGCACCTCTCATCCCAATTCTGGTATGTATGGCCTCCTCATCCCAGAAACCTGGTATGCATGATACCCCTTACCCCCAATCCTGGTATGCAAGGCACACCTCAACCCCAATCTTGGTATGCATGGTACCCCATCCCTCATCCCTATCCTGGTATGTATGGTATCCCTCATCCTGGTATGCATGGCACCCCTCATCCCCAATCCCGGTATGCATGGCACCCCTCATCCCCAATCCCGGTATGCATGGCACCCCTCATCCCCAATCCCAGTATGCATGACACCCCTCATCCCCAATCCCAGGAATGCATGGCACCCCTCATCCCCAATCCCGGTATCACCCCTCATCCCCAATGCCGGTATGCATGGCACCCCTCATCCCCAATCCCGGTATGCATGATACCCCTCAACCCCAATCCTGGTATGCATGGCACCCCTCAACCCCAATCCTGGTATGCATGGCACCCTTCACCCCCCAATCCTGGTATGCATGGCACCCCTCATCCCCAATCCCGGTATGCGTGTCACCCCTCATCCCCAATCCTGGTATGTGTGGCACCCCTAACCCCCCAATCCTGGTATGTGTGGTACCCCTCACCCCAATCCTGGTATGTGTGGTACCCCTCACCCCCCAATCCTGGTATGTGTGGTACCCCTCACCCCCCAATCCTGGCATGTGTGGTACCCCTCATCCCCCCAATCCTCATCACTTTCACACTGTACACACATACAAAAAAAATAAACACTTATACTCACCTTTCTTCCCTGTGCTCCAGCGCTGCTGCGTCCTGTTCTGCTGGAGGCCTGCGGAGGAGTGCGGCGCCAGAGCACCGAGCAGTCTGGGGCCATTTTGCTGAAGACACACTGTAAATGTGTCTTCAGTAAAATGGCGCCGGATAGTGCTATGCGCATGCGCCGATCCGACACCTCACTCCTGCCCCGGTCTCCGGCGAAGAGAGGTGTCGCGGCAACACTCCTCCCGGTCAGGTAAGTATGCAAGTATGGCGCCGGAGATCGCGGCATGTGTTCAGTGTGTACGCATACCGAGATCTCCGGCGCCATATACCTCCTCTTACCTGTAACGGCTGGATGCCTGCTTCTGTCTGGAGCCAGTCTGCGCGTCACGCATGCGCAGTCTATCGAGGCTTCAGACAGAGGGACGCATCCCCCGTTATATTATAGATATATTATTTTATAGTATTATAATGAATGCAAAATATCTATATTAAACAGTGAAAAATTCCACTATATTCACCGCATTCCAAATTATTGTCCGCATTCCAATTCCTGTCAGGAAGAAAGGTGCCGCGTATCCACCCAGCCCAGACGTCGACGGTCAAGCCCCGAAGACCTGAGCAACGCCAGCCAAGGTTCCCAGCCCAGACGTCAACGGTCAAGCCCCGAAGATCCGAGCGATGCCAGTCAAGGTTCCTCACCCAGGTGACGTCGGTCGACAGAACGAAACGGGTTGCGGCAGCACGATTCTCAGACGTGTGCACTAGTGACAGGACGTCGCAGAAGCTCCGGAGGTGTCAGATCGGAGATTCACGATTGGGCTGGCGACCAGGAAGGATGCGCGAGATGGGCCGTTACCTCTGACATAGACACATGGTACCGGGCACGGATAGAGGGAAAGACAGTAGTCAGACGGAGACCAGCAGATGCCAAAGTGACATCGCAAAAGTGGATAGAGAGTTACAGGGGAAACGGGCAGCGAGTTGTGATAGGAACAGACTATTGCCAAAGCTTTAAAAGACTGCCCCTCGCTAAGTATAGTTATTGACAATCTAGTTCCCCTTCCCTCCAGTAGATCATTTTAAACTACCAGCCCCTGAATTCTAGTGTATTCTGATAATTAATTCTGTTATGTGATTTACTGCTTATTTTACTATAAGAAATTACCATATAATACATGTTTTACAATTAATATTAATTTTTAAATAATAGAAATATACTGTTGTTTCGCCTGTGTCTACTCTGTTGCATTCTGTTTAGCTGCATTATACTTGGCGTAGCCGGCAGGATGGAACATTCCAGTGCGGAAATGGCAGAACAGGGTGATGGGGGGCTTGTCAGGGGAAGTATTTCCCTGAGGGCCATGCTCAGTAACCTCCCAAAATTCACGGGGAATAATTTACAGTTGTGGGATTAGGTGGAGAGACTGCGGAGCATGGTCAGGATGTACCCTATCACCCCAGCCATGCAGTCAGAGCTAGCCTTACTGACTCTTGATGGGGAGGCACGACAGACTGTTATGTACCGACAACCTAAGGACCGTGACACAATAGAAAAAGTGATTCAGATTTTGGAAGATATGCACAGTGACACTACTGACCTTGGTAACTTACGCATGCGCTTATTTAAACAAATTCAAGGGGAAGGTGAAACTATTGCGCTGTATGTCAATGCTCCACAGGAGGTGACGGCCCATATCGCCAAGAAGACTCAAGAGGAATATCAAGGACTGGGATCCTTAGACGAAGTACTGCAGGATCAATTTGTTGCCGGACTAAGAGACCCCTACCGGCGACAGGCCCTGAAGGAGCGGTTACGGACTAATCCGGGCATGACTTTCTTGGAAGCCGGGGCTGGGGCACAAGTTTGAGAAAAAGAGGTACCTGCCTTGATGGGCACAGTTCGGAGCCACCGCCTCGGAAGCCGCCGGCAGGGAACCTGACTGGGCACGAGAATTATGCAAGGAGATAAGAGATATTCAAGGAGAGTTACGCAATCTCAAAGGAGACTCTAGTAACTTGCCAAGGGACGACCCTTCAACTGGATGGAAGAGCCAAGAGTTGAATGTTGGAACTGTGGTGGCCGAGGACATGTATCCCGAGAGTGCCCAAGCCGGAGCCAAGGAAGAAGCGGGAGTCCTTTAAACTAAGGAGCCCCACGGTTGAGAAGCACACAATGGGGTACCATGTCCCAGGAGAAGGGGAGGAAGGCTCTGAAAATATTGCATCTGAAAGGTCCATGACTTGATCAGAATTTGATCGGAAACGCATTCAATGTTTAATGGACATGGGGTCTCAGGTGACCACTATGCCTGAAGAATACTTCCATGCTCACTTCCCTGCGGTCGGCTGGTCCAACAAGGGGCCGAATATTAGGCTAGTAGCTGCCAACCAGCTCCCCATTCCAGTGGCCAGGGTGGTTTGGATGACTGTACGTAGATGCGGCCGAGAATTAGGAAAAGAAAGGGATTGCGTTGGTGTAAGGCCCAATAAGCCCCGGGCCCATAGTGACATTGGAAATGAATATCCTGAAGGAAGTAGGGGAGATCCTGATTGGTGAACCATAAAGAGGCAACCGGAATCGTATAACCAGGCGTCACGCTAGATGAAGGGTTTTTCAACAACTCATCTGAGTGAGTCAGGTCCAGAACTTACCAGACACCTCTCAGCTTCTTGGCAAAGTGATTATACCTCTGGAAGCTGCCATGACTCTACCCATTGAACAAACCATACTCTCCCTCCTTGTAAGGGCCTGTATACCAATCTAGGGGGTGGAGGTGCAAATTGAGCCCATAGAAGTAGATGAAGCAATACCTGGGCTCCTGGTCGCCTGAACTCTCGCCACAGTGCGGCACAGGTGTGTGCCGGTACGCTGCGTCAACTTGAGCGAACTAAATTTACACTTGAACCCTCGGAAAGAAATCGCCCAGGTGAACGTAATGCCAGAGGATATTCCCAAACCCGACTCCATTGAGTTGACACCCCTGGAACGAAATCCATGGACTCTATCAGTGTCTCTCGCTAAGAGAGTGAAAGAAAGGGGAGCACGGGTTGGTCATTCTTTCCTGGAACAAATGAAGGCTGACCTTACAGAATTTTCCCCAGAGCAGGTAGAACAAATCGAGGGCCTACTGCAGCATTATCATGGGGTGTTTGCTCATCATGAAGATGATTTTGGGTGCACTGAGGCTATCCAGCATGAGATCCCTACGAAGGACACCGCTCCTATTAGAGAGAGATACCGTCGGTTTCCGCCACAAATGTATCAAGAAGTGAAAGACCTCTTGTCCCATATGTTACTAAATGGAGTAATTCGAGAAAGTCAGAGCCCTTGGGCTGAACCCATTGTACTAGTTCGGAAGAAGGATGGGACCTTGAGGTTCTGCGTAGATTATCGACGGTGGAACACTTGTACAGTGCAGGATTCCTATCCCTTAACGCGGATTGAAGAGTCCCTGTCTGCTTTAGGAAAAGCTAATTATTTCTACTCCCTCGATCTGGCCAGCGGCTACTGGTAAGTTCCTATGGCCGATAAGGATTGGTCAAAGACTGCCTTCATCCTCCCCATGGGTCTATTCGAGTTAAACAGGATGCCCTTCGGCCTAACTATCTCACTTGGGGATTGAGGATCTCAATTTCGAAGCGACCTTAATCTTTCTGGACGACATTGTAGTATTCTCCTCCAAAAGCATGGGCTGAAGATTAAACCTCAGAAATGTCACTTGTTCCAGAGGGAGATTGAGTATTTGGGGCACATTGTCTCCAGTGCTGGGGTCTATCCCACCCCCGAAAAAGTGTCGGCTGTACAGAAATGGCCCATTCCGACTAATATAAGAGAGCTAAGAGTGTTCCTGGGCCTGGCAGGTTACTATCGAAGATTCATCCAAGATTTTGCCAAAATAGCGACCCCACTCCACAAGCTTCTGAGAGGATCAGCTTGGGAATATAAGCAACTGGACATTCAATGGGGTCGCCGACGGGAAGAATCCTTTTGTGCTCTGAAGATGGCATTAACAAAAGCTCCCATATTGGCCTATGCCGACTTCTCCCAACCCTTCTTACTATACACCGATGGAAATCTGTATGGCTTAGGAGCAATATTATCTCAAATTCAAGAAGCAAAGAACGGGTGATTATTACATATGCTAGTCGATCACTGAGAGAAACCAAAAGGAACCCTGATAACTACAGTTCATTCAAGTTAGAGCTTCTGGCGCTAGTCTGGGCCATGACTGAAAAGTTTACTGAGTATCTGTCAGGGTCGGAGGTTCAGGTGAGAACCAATAACAATCCCCTTGCTCATCTTGAAAATGCAAAGTTAGTAGCGCTGGAATAAAGGTGGGTTGCCAGAATGTCCAAATACCGGTACAGAATCGCGTATCGGTCAAAAGCTCAGAATACCCATGCTGATGTCTCTAGTCACTCTAATGAGTCCAAAGGGAGACACAGATGAAGATCTAGAAGGAGACGAGATCCCGGATTTCACTCGTTTCGCAGCCGCCATGGTCGCTGCTCAAGAAAAAGGAAAGCATAAACCTGCCCAAGTCCTGTGACGCCCAAGCTATGAGCGGATTTATCTCCAACAGTCCAATCCTGAACTTGCGGAGCTGAGGAAGTGGGTTACCTTGGGGCAGAAACCTAATCAGGAGTTAAGAGTGTCTCTATTAGCTAGTACCTTGCAGATCTTAGGCCAATGGGAATGACTTGTCATGAAGAATGGTCTGCTGTGCCGAAGGATTCAGCTGCCTCAGGAGATGGATGTCTCCTGCCAAGTGGTGATCTCTGAAGAAATGGCAATGAGTCTGGCAAAGGAAACTCATGAACGAGGGGCCCATTTCGGCACTGAAAAGACTTTCCGGTGACTGCAACGATTAGTGTACTGGCCTCAGCTGCGACAGACAGTGAAAGAAGCCTGTCGAAAGTGCCGTCAGTGTGAGTTGACCAAGCCTCCAGAACAAAGGGCACCAGTTCAAACTATAAAGACGTCTGCCCCGTTGGAAGTATTGATGGTGGATTACTTGATGATCAGAACATCCTACAATGGTTATGAGCATTGTTTGGTAATGACTGACCACTTCACAAAGTTCACTGTGGTCACTCTGACTCAACATTAGATGGCAGAAACAGCAGCCAAACCAATTTTCCAAGATTTCATCCGTGTGTGTGGGTGCCCAAAGAGAATTCATACAGATCAAGGAGTCTGCTTCCAAGGGAAGATAATGGAGGAAGTGCACCATCTCTACGCAGGCTTGGACTGGCCTGGCAAGGTGCCGGGAAATTTACCGGTGGACCTGGGCCCCCTGCAGAGAAGACAGTGTCGGAGTCAGAAAAAAAAAAGGGGAAAAAAAAAGTGGTTGCGGGCCCTTTAACAGCGCACGCATGCACTTTCACCGCCGTGATGCCCAGGACAATAGCGGGCGGGTCCTGCGTGCAGGAGAGCAGGGGCTGCACTGCAGCATCACATTTAGCAGACAGAGCCGCATGTCCGCTAAAAGTGAGGTCACAGCGCGCCCTGCACTGCAGTATCCCGCCTTAAGAGCGCTTCTGTAAACTATATGGGCCAGACTGAAGCCAAGCCAAGGTACTGTAATACTGTATTTGTGTGTGTTTGTATGCCTGCATGTGTGTGTGTATATATGCCTGCATGTGTGTGTATATGCCTCGATGTGTGTGTGTGTGTATATGACTGCATGTGTGTGTGTGTGTATATATGCCTGCATGTGGGTATGTATAGGCCTGCATGTGTGTGTGTATATATGCATGCACATGTGTGTGTGTATATGCCTGCATGTGTGTGTGTATATGACTCGCCCAGGGGGTATATAGGGGACTCTGTACCCGGGCCTTTACCTTCTTGGGATGTCACGGCAGTCGGCTCCTGGGCCCATACTCTGGGGTCACTCTTTAAAAGGGGTTTGTTACTTGATGGGATGAATAACAGTTTTGTCTCGTGACGCCACCTGTGGTTTCTGGTAATGGGTACCAGTGCTGCTGCAGACCTCCGGGGGTGATGGGATGGCAGCTGGGATGCTTCGGCTCCCCACAGGCGGAGCGGGCCCCCCGGGGCAGGGTTGATGGAAGGGATGCAGGTGAGAGGTGGCACAATCGGGTCAGGGGGAATGATGGACACGCACACAGGGGATTCGCTTCAGTACCTTTACTGGTGTAGCGGCAGGTATGGTCCAGGGTACTCAGCAGGAAGGGTGCACTTTTGGACTCTCCCCAGTGAGCGGGTAGTAGGCCTCCTGATCCGTTTCTTCCTCTCTCTGAAGCTCCTGACCTGCCTGGAACTAGGCCTACCTTCTGTGCTGTTTCACTCTCTCACCTGTCGGCTTGGTAGTAGAACTTTTCTCTGGCAACCACTATCCCTGGACGCTGGGGCCTTCGTGGTTCCTAGTTCTGTAAATGATTCTAGAATCAGGTTGACCAGGGGTCTGTAATCATCCTGGTATGCCGGTTATCCCTACTGGGTGTAGAGGACCCTGCAGTCGCGGACCCGGTGTCTGGCTTGTGTTCTGGGGTGAGCTTAAGATGCTCCTCTGCCCCCTTAACTCCTCTCTCCTCTCCTTGCCTCCTTCCATGCTCTAGGCCTTCATGCTTCAGCACGTGCTTTGGGCCCTGGTTTGCCCTCAGCACAGCAGCACAGCAGGTGCTGCCTCTTCACTGATCTCTAGTGCCAGCACACTCTCCCTACCTAACTCCACCCTCCAGTATATCTATCCCTAACAGGGCTCCCTCTGGTGGTATGAGGTGGAAGGGTGGAGGTGTCTGTGTGTAGTGAGGGCCTCTTGTGGAGAAGTCCGTCCATGCACCCTTTTGGGTCCTGTGGTACCTGTGGGTAGCAGGGTGCCACATATATATGCCTGCATGTGTGAGTGTGTGTGTATATGCCTGCATATGTGTGTGTATATATGCCTGCATGTGTGTGTGTGTGTGTGTGTATATGCCTGCATGTGTGTGTATATATGCCTGCATGTGTGTGTGTATATATGCCTGCATGTGTTTGTGCATATATGCCTGCATGTGTGTGTGCATATATGCCTGCATGTGTGTGTATATATGCCTGCATGTGTGTGTGTGTGTGTATATGCCTGCATGTGTGTGTATATATGCCTGCATGTGTGTGTGTATATATGCCTGCATGTGTTTGTGCATATATGCCTGCATGTGTGTGTGCATATATGCCTGCATGTGTGTGTATATATGCCTGCATGTGTGTGTGCATATATGCCTGCATGTGTGTGTGCATATATGCCTGCATGTGTGTGTGTGCATATATGCCTGCATGTGTGTGTGTGTATATATGCCTGCATGTGTGTGTGTGTATATATGCCTGCATGTGTGTGTGTGTATATATGCCTGCATGTGTGTGTGTGTATATATGCATGCATGTGTGTGTGTATATGCCTGCATGTGTGTGTGTATATATATACCTGCATGTGTGTGTGTATATATGCCTGCATGTGTGTGTGTATATGCCTACATGTGTGTGTGTGTATATATATGCCTGCATGTGTGTGTATATGCCTGCATGTGTGTATATATGCCTGCATATGTGTGTATATATATGCCTGCATGTGTGTGTGTATATATATGCCTGCATGTGTGTGTGTATATATATGCCTGCATGTGTGTGTGTATATATATGCCTGCGTGTGTGTGTATCTATGCCTGCATGTGTGTATATATGCATGCACGTGTGTGTGTGTATATGCCTGCATGTGTGTGTGTATATATGCCTGCATGTGTGTGTGTACTTATGCCTGCATGTGTGTGTGTGTGTATCTGCATGTGTGTGTGTATATATGCCTGCATGTGTGTGTGTGTATATGCCTGCATGTGTGTGTGTGTATATGCCTGCATGTGTGTGTGTGTATATGCCTGCGTGTGTGTGTATATATGCCTGCGTGTGTGTGTGTTTGTATATATGCCTGCATGTGTGTGTTTGTGTATATATGCCTGCATGTGTGTGTGTATATGCCTGCATGTGTTTGTGTATATGCCTGCATGGGTGTGTGTATATATGTCTGCACATGTGTGTGTGTGTATATGCCTGCGTGTGTGTGTGTATATATATGCCTTGATGTGTGTGTGCGTATATATATGCCTGCATGTGTGTGTGTGTGTGTGTGTATATATCTGCATGTGTGTGTGTGCCTCGATGTGTGTGTGTGTGTATATGCTTCGATGTGTGAGTATATGCCTGCATGTGTGTGTGTGTATATATGCCTGCGTGTGTGTATATTTGCCTGCATGTGTGTATATACCTGCATGTGTGTGTATGCCTGCATGCAGGGCCGGCGTCAGCACCCGGCGTACCCGGGCAAGTCCCGGGGCCCTGAGCAGGCAGAGGGGCCCACTGGCAGTCGCGCACCCCGCTGGGCTATGGGCGGAGGAGAGCGGTGTCAGCGCCCGCTGTTCTCCGCCGCTTGCTCAGGGCCCCGGCAGCCGGATACTTACCTCTCCCCGTGCCTCCGCAGATCCGCTGTCTTCCTGCTCTGCGCTCCCTGTGACGTCTCAGGTCAGAGGGCGCGGTGACGTCTTTCCACCACGCCGTCCCCCTGAGCCGTCACAGGGAGCGCAGAGCGGGAAGACACCGACAACGCTGGAGTCCGGACCCGAGCAGCTGCAGCAGGAGGAGGGAGGTGAGTATTTGATTTTTTTTTAAATGTATGGAGGCATGCGGCATTATGGAGAGAGGGGGTGACAGCCTGCATGGGGCATTATGGAGAGAGGGGGTGACAGCCTGCATGGGGCATTATGGAGAGAGGGGGTGACAGCCTGCATGGGGCATTATGGAGAGAGGGGGTGACAGCCTGCATGGGGCATTATGGAGAGAGGGGGTGACAGCCTGCATGGAGCATTATAAGGGGGGGGGGCAGCCTGTATGGGGCATTATGTGGCGGGTAACAGCCTGCATGCAGCATTATATGGGGACCAGTATCCTGTATGGAGCGTTATATGGGGGCCAGTATCCTGTATGGAGCTTTATAAGGGGGCCAGTATCCTGTATGGAGCGTTTTATGGGGGCCAGTATTCTGTATGGAGTCTTATATGGGGGCCAGTATTCTGTATGGAGTCTTATATGGGGGCCAGTATTCCGTATGGAGCCTTATATGGGGGCCAGTATTCCGTATGGAGCCTTATATGGAGGCCAGTATTCCGTATGGAGCCTTATATGGGGGCCAGTATTCCATAAGGGGCCTTATATGGGGGCCAGTATTCCGCATGGGGCATTATATGGGGGCCAGTATTCCGTATGGGGCCTTATATGGGGCCCAGTATTCCGTATGGGGCCTTATATGGGGCCAAGTATTCCGTGTGGGGCCTTATATGGGGCCCAGCATTCCGTATGGGGCCTTATATGGGGGCCAGTATTCCGTATGGTGCCTTATATGGGGGCCAGTATTCTGTGTGGAGCGATTCGCCAGTTTCTGAGCTTTTGTAGAATTTACCATAGATATCACTCATGTAATGTAAGAAGTGAAATCTTTGCATTGTACTATATATATATATATATATATATATATATATATATATATATATATATATATATATATATATATATATATATATATATATATTGCTCTGCAGTATCTGTGCATCATGAATCGTGGTATGTATTAAAGGGGCCCACAGAGACTCTTTCGCCCGGGGCCCAGAAAAACCTGGAGCTGGCCCTGCCTGCATGTGTGTATATGCCTGAATGTGTGTATATATGCCTGCATGTGTGTGTGTGTATATGCCTACATGTGTGTGTGTATATATGCCTGCATGTGTGTGTGTGTATATATGCCTGCATGTGTGTGTGTGTATATGCCTGCATGTGTGTGTGTGTATATGCCTGCATGTGTGTGTATATATGCCTGCATGTGTGTGTGTGTATATGCCTGCATGTGTGTGTGTGTATATATGCCTGCATGTGTGTGTGTGTATATGCCTGCATGTGTGTGTGTGTATATGCCTGCATGTGTGTGTATATGCCTACATGTGTGTGTGTATATGCCTGCATGTGTGTGTATATGCCTACATGTGTGTGTGTGTATATGCCTGCATGTGTGTGTATATGCCTGTATGTGTGTGTGTATATATGCCTGCATGTGTGTGTGTGTGTATATATGCCTGCATGTGTGTATATGCCTGCATGTGTGTATATATGCATGCATGTGTGTGTGTATATATGCCTGCATGTGTGTGTGTATGCCTGCATGTGTGTGTATATATGCCTGCATGTGTGTGTGTATATGCCTGCATGTGTGTGGGTATATATGCCTGCGTGTGTGTGTATATATGCCTGCGTGTGTGTGTGTGTGTTTGTATATATGCCTGCATGTGTGTGTGTGTGTATATATGCCTGCATGTGTGTGTGTGTATATGCCTGCATGGGTGTGTGTGTATATATGCCTGCGTGTGTGTGTGTGTGTATATATATGCCTTGATGTGTGTGTGCATATATATATGCCTGCATGTGTGTGTGTGTATATATATCTGCATGTGTGTGTGTGCCTCGATGTGTGTGTGTGTGTGTATATGCTTCGATGTGTGTGTATATGCCTGCATGTGTGTGTGTGTGTGTATATATGCCTGCGGGTGTGTATATTTGCCTGCGTGTGTGTGTGTATGCCTGCATGTGTGTATATATGCCTGCATGTGTGTGTGTGTATATGCCTGCCTGTGTGTGTGTATATGCCTGCATGTGTGTGTGTGTGTGTATATATGCCTGCATGTGTGTGTGTGTGTGTGTGTATATATATCTGCATGTGTGTATGTATATGCCTCGATGTGTGTGTGTGTATATGCTTCGATGTGTTTGTGTATATGCCTGCATGTGTGTGTGTGTGTATATATGCCTGCATGTGTGTATGTGCCTGCGTGTGTGTGTATATGCCTGGATGTGTGTGTGTATATGCCTGAATATGTGTGTGTCTATATATGCATTTCTGTGCGTGTCTGTGTTTACGTGTGCATTTGTGTGTATGTATTTAAGTGCCTGCATGTCTGTGTGTGCATGTCTACGTGTGTATATGTGTCTTCACACGTGTGTGCGTGCTTCCCTGCATGTCTGCATTTTTGTGTATGTGATTGTCTGAGTGTGTCTGTGCATGACTGCGTGTGCATTTCTGTGTGTGCTTGTCTGTGTGTGTACGTGTCCCCATTTCTGTGAGTATGTGTATCTGCGGGTGTATATTAGGGCTCTTTCACATGTCCTGATATTTACAGGACTGGAGAAACCAGTACCGAAGATATCCATGTCCACCTGTGTGGCACACAAGGAGCACATGTACAAGGAGCACATGTGCCTGGGAATCAGCGGTACAGCTAGTGCTGTTCCCAAGCACCGGATGCTGAACGCTGCCCTCATCATGGTTCCCTGCCGGCGCTGCGATCAGCACCAGCAGGGACAATGATGAGGGTAGTAGTCTTCTCCCGCAGTGTCCAACTGTAAAAATAAGAATAAAATAAAAAAAATCCTTATACTCACCTCTCCTAGGTGTCCCCCGCTGTATTCCATGTGACTGCTCACGCTGAGGAGAATGACTCCTGCAGTGAGCAGGCCTCAGAGCTGTGCTCAACAAGCGGTGTTCTGTCATTCACTGAGCGCAGTTCCGGGGCCCGCTAGTTGCAGGAGTCATTCTCCTCAGCGTGAGTGGTCACATGGATTACAGCGGGGGACACCTAGGAGAGGTGAGTATAAGGATTTTTTTCTTTTATTCTTATTTTAAGAGTTGGACACTGCAGGAGAAGACTACTACCCTCATCACTGTCCTTGCTGGTGCCGATCGCAGCGCAGACAGGGAACAATGATGAGGGCATGCTGAAGAGGGGGAGTGTGGAGAGCATGTACCATAAGAGGAGTAGTGTGGGGGTCATATTTTGTGCAGGGAGCATTGTAAGAGTTAAGTTTATTCAGGGGCTCAGCGTAGGGCAGATATTTTTATTCAGGAGCATTATAATGACTCTGCTATCTTTAAGGGCATCATGTGCTATAGAAGACCGGAGAAGATGGAAGTCTGCAGAGATGGAGCTGTGGATGGGAAAATTCATCATGGTGTCTGGACAAGATGAAGACGAAAAGAGAGAGAACGACTCTAATCAGAGAAGACGTCTCAGGTAAGATACCTGGATGTAAATGTTTATTTATGATACTGACTGCGTCTCATCAATACTGTGTTTCCTGTATGGTCGGCAGTCTGATGGTGACTGGTAATAATAATTCCCAGTATCTCTATTGTTAATTACATACTGGGAGTTATAGGTTCATGCGATACAAAGATATATGGGGCTGACCTGACATTACAATTGATGGTGGCTCAGATGATGTATTCATGTACTGATGTGTTTGTGCACGTCTGCGTGTTTGTGCGCGTCTGCGTATTTGGAATAATATGTATTTTTGTAAGATGCGTGTATGTAACTGTGCATTGTGGTGTGTAATAACATTCATAAGCTTGGGGCACCTTTACTAAATCTATTACGGCTCTTTCTCATGTATTAGGGAATTCCATTTGTCTTTCCACATTTAGGAACAGACAAGTGAAAATTGCTAACCTTTTCATAACTGTCACCATAGGGATGTGCTTGTATGGAGCGGGTTCAGGAGCTGAGCCTGCTCCATACCGGGCAGATGTAGGCTGTGTTACATAGCCGGCGTCAGCCTGTAACACCAGTGTTCAGAGCTTGCCTTGATTGCTGCTCTTTTGAGTATTTAAGTGCCCTCGTCAATCACTGACAGCAGCATTTAGATAGCACGATGGCCGGTGCATGCAGGCACCTACTCCCTTCAGCCCCCTGTGACGCAGTTACAGGTTGCTGATGAATTGCCAGTAGTGCTGAGTGAGCGTGGTCGGATAAGATGTTATCCGGGCATGCTCAGATGTTATCTGAGTATCTTGTAGTGCTCTGCTAATAAGATAGAGTCCCTGCGGTAGCATGTTGCGCAGCGGTAGACAGAAGCAACAAATGCAGGGATTACCTAACAAACAGGCAATTCCTGCATGTGTTGCGTCTGTCTACCGCCGCAAAACATGCTAACGCAGGGACTCTATCATATTAGCAGAGCACTACAAGATACTCGGATAACACCCGAGCATGCTGGGATAACACCTTATCTGACCACATTCACTCATCACTAGTTGCCAGGTGCTGCTGCCATGTTAGTCATTCAGTGAAGCTCAGCCTGAGGTTGGGCTCCATGGAAGATGTCACAATCAAGGTGCCGCACATTACTGCAGCACGCTCACTTTGTAGTTAGCGGTTATTGTAATGTCCCCCTCCTTGCACCGGCCCTATGACAGGAAGCGAGTGGCGGCAGGGAGAATAAAACATAATTTTCTCCCTGTAGCCAACACTTTTCCATTAAGCCATCTAACCAGGCTTTAAACCCTATTTACCCGCAGATTAACCCCATATCTGCAAATAAATAGTGTTTCTCAAGGTGACAAGTTACCATTAAAGGGACTCTGTCAGTAAGGAATGATTATTCAAAGTCCTGCCGCTTGGTGCTCCACAGCGTGGCCAATCATGTAATTATAGTACATTATAGAAAAACATATACGTAAGAAAACCATTTATGGGGGCTATAGTGTGGGCCCCTAGAGTCGGTTCCCCTGGTGGGCCCTAGGCACACCAGTCCGACCCTGTCTCTACGGTATAGACAAATCCCAGACCACGCCATACCACCAACAGGGAAATGGAGCTTGCAAACGCTTCAATAGAACTATGTTACAAATGCTGCGAACAATGGAAGAACATCAGAAAATGAGGTGGCCTGAGTTTGTCTCCAAGCTGGTGTGGGTGTATAACAATCAGGTTCATGCAACCACTGGATACACACCCTATTACTGTTTGGGCGAGGTGGTCGAGAAATTACTGAATTAGGACTAGAGTTAGAGGATGAATGTCCGGAAAGTCACCTAACTACCTGGGTTCGGGGAAATAGTCATCGATTTCAAATGATGAGACGCTTGGTGGAACAGAGACTTAAGGAGATAGAATACCACGTCAAAAGTCCAACACAGGAGCAACCCCTTCAGGCAGGAGAGCGGGTGTTAATATCCATGACCCAAGAATAAGTTAGATTACCGGTGAAAAGAAGTGCCCTATCGAATCGTGAGGCAAGTCCACCCAAATAGCCCGGTTTATGAAGTTCGACCGGAAGGTGAAGAGAGTGACGCGAGTGTTGCACAGAAATATGCTTCGCTCATGTCTTTCTGAGGCGGAAAAAATGGGAAAAGGTACTCCCCCTGAAAACCCCACTAGAAACAGTTACTGAACCGGTGGTCGATCATGATGAAGGGTGGATCAACATACTGACGGAACTACTGGGGCCAACGCCCAGTGAACCGACTAGAACCTCAGATCCCTCTCTATTGGGAGAACAGCGCAAGACAGAACAAGCCAATGCAGGCATTCCTCCTAGGCGGTATGCACAAGATGAGTTCATCTGGTTGCAAATCCAACAGAAAACTCAGGAATGTGTGCGGCTCTTGGCAGAAGTTGGACTACCCTTAAAAAAGCAACACATATTTGTAAACTTCCCTCGCCCAGGGACTGGCGAGGTAAAAGAAGGGAGGGATGTAAGGCCACAAGACACTGTGGAACCACAACAGCATGGAGGCGTGGCAGAGGAGAGGAGTTTGATCAGGACTCTAGGGACAGCATTGTCAGGGAAACGAGCTGAGAAGAAAAACAGCATGTGTGAAAGTTCTGAGGTGATTCTGATGCCAAAAAGAGAGACGAGAGGAGGAACAGCAGAGTATCCACGCAGCCTAGACGTCGGCAATCAAGCCCCGAAGATCCGAGAAACACCAGTCAAGGCTTCTCACACAGGTGATGTCGGTCGACAGAACAAGAACAGATTGCGACGGCACGGTTCTCAGACATGTGCGCCAGTGACAGGACATCGCAGAAGCTCCGGAGGTGTCAGATCAGAGATTCAAAGGCAGGTCGGCGACCAGGAAGGACACGCGAAACGGGCCGTTACCTCTGACAGAGACATATGGTACCGGGCACGGATAGAGGGAAAGACAGTAGTCAGATAGGGACCAGCAGACGCCAAAGCGGCATCGCAAAAGTGAATAGAGAGTTACGGGGGAAATGGCCAGCGAGTTGTTATAGGAACAGAGTATTGCTAAAGCTTTAAAAGACTTCCCCTCGCCAAGTATAGTTAATGACAATCTAGTTCCCCTTACCTCAAGTAGATCATTTTAAACTATCAGCCCCTGAATTCTAGTGTATTCTGATAATTCTGTTATGTGATGTACTGCTTATTTTACTGTCAAACGTTGTAAAGAAATTGTTACCATATAATACATGTTTTATAATTAATATTAGTTGTTAAATAAAAGAAATATACTGTTGTTCCGCCTGTGTCTCCACTGTTGCATACTGTTTACCTGCATTATAGCCATATAATTTTAACCCCTTTACGAACTTGGACGTATACATCCAAGGTCATCTCCCTGCCATTGACGCGGGCTCGGCACTGAGCCCACATTTTTCCCAGCACATGACAGCTGATTTGATCAGCTTTCATGTGCCTCTAACAGCTGCGGGTGGAATTGCGATCCACCAGCGGCTGTTAACATGTTAAATGCCACTGTCAATTTTTGACAGCGGCATTTAACTTGCGCAAACCGGATATGCATCATAAGACCCGCCCATCGGCGCCCCTGTCACTTCATCACGGGGCGCCAACGGGTTGACATGAAAGCCTGTGGCCGGTGTTCATAGGAGATCAGATTTTATGCTACACATAGCAGGGCTGAAGACGATCGCAGCTTCAAGTCTCTTAAGAGGACTATTAAAGCTAGTAAAAAGTTTTAAAAAAAGTGTTTAAAAAAATATTAAAAAAATTAAAAAACAAAGGTTGAAATCACCCCCTTTTGCACCATTCAAAATAAAACAATAAAAAATACACGTTTGGTACGCTTGGTTCAGAAATGTCCGAGCTATCAAAATATAAAGTAAATTAATCTGATCAGTAAACAGCGTAATAAGAAAAGAATCAAAAAGCCAGATTAAAGCCAGATTTGTTTTTCTGGTCAACACAGCATTGCAATAAAATACAATAACAGGTGATCAAAACATCGTATCTACCCCAAAATGTATGAGCAATATAAATTAAGAACAAATTTTTGGAGGCTTATATAGCAACAAAATCTACCCAAGATGGGGGGCGTGGCCGGAAGTCCATGAGGACAGACGTGTTTGCCGAAGCTCCGTGCCCTAGCTAAACTATCCACAGTAATCCTTTTGCATCCAAAACCATTCTAGGCTTTCATTACCATCACGCTTCCCTCCTGGCTATAAGCTATTACCCGAGCCCTCTCTGGACCAGATCGGCCTTACCCAGGCTAAGATCGCGACTGGGGCCTACTCCCGCCTCGTGAGCGCAGCCTTCCCAGAGGACCTTCTCCCATCCTAGCACTGCTACCGGCTTGCCTTGCTGACGCGGAAGTCCGGGATCGCGGCTTGAGGTTCATGGGTCAGACTTGGCGCATGAAGTCGGGGCCTGGGGACCCAGCGTCGGCGATTGGACCAGTGCGAGACCGCGGCCTCTCCGGCTCTTGGGAACTCAACCGCCGTCCATCGCCGGTGGTTGCTCAGTCTGCCAGGATCCGCGATCTCAGTGAGGGACATAGAGGGGAGGTGGAGCCTCCGGTGGGAATTCCCCCTGGCCTCCGCAGTGCAGGGGATCAATCGCTCACATGGGCGTGAGGGAACCAGAGCAGAGGCGTGTGATCACTCAGACGGCAGCTGCGGAGCGCACCCTCTTACATTCCTTTCGGGTACAGGCGCTGACCTTGGAACCACAGGCCTAACAGGGGTTCCCTCTGCACTATATTTGAGCCTCATTGAAGCCTGGTCTTGTTGAAGCGTCTCCGGGGCCTGCTCTCGACTACCCCCCCCATTCCCCATCTCCTTGCCTGTGACGCCATTATCTGGGGAGCTTTGTGCCAAAACCTAACTGTGGACCCCAGTGACTGTGAATATATTCTAAAGATAAAAGGGCCTCTTACTAACACTCCTCATTTTTATCTGTAAAGCGCCCACATCCTCTTCTTGCATTCCAGTAACAGTCCCTTTGTACCATATAAAAAGGACATTGTATTCTACTATATATAGAACTTCATATTGTCACTCAGGATATCTATACAAGATTAAAGACTTTGTACCTTCCCTGCCATCTTGAGGCCAAACAGAGAATTGACATCCATTAGTCCTTTCTAACTGTTTCTTCAGAAACGAGACTGTTACACAAACTGGAGTTTTCTGCTTCATTACACTCCCTAATATAATCAATTTTAGGAGTGCAAAGGACATATACGGGGACTCTGTCCACACTCCCAATAATTACTTCAACAAACATACAACTTGGAGAGGGCTTGCTAATGAAAGACTAGGGCAAATGGGGTAACCACCCCGCTCTCCATGCCCTCCTACAACCACGTATAAGCAAATACCAGCTGCAGGAACTTAAGGGCAAACCCAGGCGGACCGCTGAGCAAAACACAAATTCTGGGGACACTTCTGAAGGAATGAAGAGTTATCTAAGTTCAACCCCTCAAGTCAGAAACACGAGATCCACAATGTCACAAGCTACATCCAGTGACAGTTCCTCTCCAAGGGAGTCCGTGACTCCTCATGGCTCCCCTCAAAACTAATTGACGATTATGAAGGGGATAGTGAAGCCGCTGATGATATGAAAATAGCTGAACTCAGTAAATATTATAAAAGCTCTTCCTACAAAAAAAAATCTAGAAGGGTTTGCATGTAGACTTGAAAACTCATATAAAAAAGAACTACACAACCTGAAAGCGTAATTTACTTCACAAATTGAGGATATAGAAAAATCTCAGGAAGACATTCTCCAAGAATTACAGGTTCACAGAGATATTATAACTGACCACACCGTCAACTGGAAGAAATCTTATCTGGACTGGAGGACCTAGAAAATCGTAACAGGCAAAACAACATTCGTATACGTCGCCTGCCAGAATCTGTCAACTCAAAAAGAAAAGGGAAAGGGCACATGTGTAGACTCACAGGGCTATTTATATAAATTAAAAAGTGCCAGTGCACTCACCTGTGATGGTTGTGTACGTCTACACAACCAAGATTAAGCGTGTTATTAATGAGGCTCCGGGTCGCCTCTCTCTATTTGTAATACCATCCTGTCGGTGTTTGCATCGCAACTCCGTGCTCCTCGAGTGGTCTCGCGATCCTGCCGGACCCGATAACACGTCACCGCAGGTCCTCAGTTGTTTATCCCGGTGGCTGGATAACCGCAGGTCCTCAAACATCCAAATATGCCAGGCCGCTCCTGCCGCTTTGGCTCCGTATGGAGATATTTCACATGTAAACAATGGTGCAGCGGTCTCAGGGAATACTGGACAATTTAATAGATGATAACCGACCTTTATTCTTCCTCCAATGCCACTGCCACTACTGGCCGCTGCACCATTGTTTACATGTGAAGAATCTGTCAACTCGTCTGATATAGATCTTACTGTACAGAGGATCTTTCTGGACATACTAGATGACAATGAAGCCAACTCAATTGAGTTTGACAGGGTTCACAGGTCCTTGGGTCCCAAACCCACATCAGAAACACATCCCAGAGACGTCATATGTAGGGTTCACTATTACAAAGTGAAAGAAGCCATAATGACAGCTTCAAGAAAAAAAGGGAGCATCAAATTCTAATATTATATCAGACTTATCCAGACGCACATTTCTACTACGAAGAGCGCTGAAACCATTATTATCAGAACTTAAAGAGAAGGACAATCCCTACAGGTGGGAATACCCCTTTAACTAACAGCTTTTAAAGGAGGCAAAACAGCTATTTTTTGATGGATTGGATATCTGGCCAACTTTTTAGGAACCTTTGAACTTCCAATGATAGATCTCCCTGAATGGCCACTGATCCCAAGACTCTCGGAAGCCCCACCAAGATGGCTCAAAGTTCAGCAAACGAAAAAACGAAATAGTCGTGGAGTTTCTCCTAACGTGACCTGAGAAGCTTTCTCTTCTTCTCTTCTTGTTTGCACTCCCCATACGGTTAATTTGACCACAAGAGGGGACTGTTTTTGACCGGTGAACTCGCCTGGATAGATGTATTGTATATCTTTTTTGACTTTCGTGTATTGCATAAGTGTTGCTGCAATAATTGGTCAGGTTTCGATTATATTTTGGTTTGTTAGGTACTTATGTTATAGGGGTGGTATTTGTTTTGGTGGGACATTGCTGTGATCACCCATATTCTATTTTTACACCAGGGCCATGCTAGAGGCTTAGTCCACAGTTGATGGTCTCAACAGCAAGGTCTGACCAAATATGGCCATATATTTTTTCTACAATTATCGACTTATATAAATGTTTGTACCGCCTCTATCTCCAGCCTTAATTATAACTATAACTTTACCTTTATACTTAAATATATCTTCTTCACCTTGGATTAAGCTAACAAATGTTTTGATGTGATCATGAGACCTGTCAAGTGGGAAGGGGGGGGGGGCTTGACGGGGACTCTTGCTCGTTCAAAGCTTCCTTTCTCCTTTTCTGGTGCGTAGGTAGTCAGCTACAAATACCAGCACCAATGGCACAAGATGCATGGAGCTTACGCTCCAATATAATTTTTTCTATTTTCTTACGCTCCCTTTCCTTCTTCTTTTACTCTTCCCTTTCCCTTTCTCTCCAATTTTCCACCCTACCCAGTCATACTATAATTCCACAGATCTCTCCTCCAGGTAGATGTCCGGGGACCAGGGGTATGGGAAAGTGCTTAGATCATGGATAAAATTAAGTTCTGCTCCTTTAATGTAAATGTAGCACCCCGAGTGCTCGGCTGCTACAGGGGTATTGCACCTCAGTCCAGAGGTGTGATATTCCACTCCCGGGTAAGGATGGAGTGTGGACCAGGACTCAGTAAGCTGCATGCACCACACACACCCCATTTCCGAGGAACAGACCAACGGTGCTTCCACTAGACAGAGTGCAGGCACGACAGCTTCTGTTCCTGGCTGGAGTGGGGAGGGGAAAGTACACCCAGTGGTGTAGGAGCAGATAGGGGTAGGTCTCTGGGCATAGGTAGGAGCCCATTGGTTGCTAGTCACCTGGGCTCGGGTGTCAGAAGAAGGTATAAAAGGTGGGCACCATCTTAGAACAGGGTCGAGTCCAGCCAGTTCAGTCAGGAGGAGAAAAGGAGAGGAGCTCAGCCAGAGAGGGCTGACAGGGAGCTGTGGCTCAGCCAGGGCCCAGCTCCAGAGGCAGGCCTGGAGTGGAGGCCAGAAACAGCAGAAAGATAGAGGAGAAGGAACAGAAAGGAAAGTAAGAAAGGAACTGGAACAGAGGAGAAAGGAAGCAAGGAACACAGAGAAAGGCCCAGAGACACGAAGGCAGAAGGAACCCCATATGCCCAGAGGAGATACTGGGTGAAGGGTTGGCAGAATAGGGTACCGGAACCCAAATTGGTGGAGGCGACTAATCCTCAGCCAAAACCGGAGGTTGTGACCACATCTTGGTGCGACCCCTCACTACATCCACCAGAAAGGCATACCGCATAGGGTCAGGGAAACCGGGAGAGGTTTCGCCAACAGAAGGCCCGAGGAAGCTGGACAAAGGTGGGTCACTGGTGGGGACGGCCAGTAGAAAGGAAGAGAGGGGAGCTCTGAGCCACACTCTGGAATTGCCTGGGAGTTGACCGAGTCCCTCGCCTGGTGGACGCAGCACGGCTTGGGCAGTCATCGCCTGCAGCATTGACCTGAATAACAACCGTGAGTAAAGCTTTGGAAACTGCAATTACAAGTCTCTGTGTTTCATCGCCGCACCAGCACCATCAGTACTGGGACACTCACACCATCACTCCCATCATCTTCCACCTTAGCTGCCCTGAGGCAATACTTCTCCCGTGGGGAGTCATCCCATACTTGGCTGCGCAAACAACATCAGCCTCAGCGGCCTGCAGCGCAGCGGCGGTCCCCACTGACCGCAATCCACGGGTGGCGTAGTCGGACACTTATTCCAATACAAATAGACTGCCACTGGTTTGACCACCCTGGGCACGGACCGGGTCACCGCCACGGAGAACTACAACCCCCAGCGATCCGGCTCCGGGTATTCCCCCTGCACAGCAGCACAACACAGGCCCAGGGGGGCGCGTCATAAAGGGGCTAAATATCCCAGAAAAAAAGTCTCAGTGTTAATGCTTCAAGAGACGCACTTTAAAATGGGGGTCATACCACAATGCACATCAAAATACTATCCTAATTGGTTCCATAATTCGAACCCGAATTCTAAATCTAAAGGTGTCTCGATAGTCTTCCATAAATCCTTCATACCTGAGATCTTGGATTCTTTAATTGACAAAGAAGGCAGATACATTTTCCTACAAATCTCTTGAGCAGCACAAACTTGTTATAGCTAATGTATATTTTCCAAACCAAGGACAACAGAAATCGGGGCACAATGCAAAAGACGCCTTGACGAATTTGCTGGCTCCTCTCCTGTGATACTCGGGGGTGATTTCAACATACTCATGAACCCCACAATTTGTTTCCACGGGTAAGTCCTCATATCCTTCATCTTCCATTAATCAAATAAAGAAACAGGTATACGGTCTGAGACTGGTGGATGTTCTTCACCCCAATACCAAATATTAAAGCTTCTTTTCACAGATTCAGAACTCTTACAGCAGAATTGATTACTTCTTCATCTCCCATAGCTTGTTAGATTTGCCAGTAGAGGCCGAGGTGGAGTTAATATTATAGTCGGATCATGCTCCCATATACTTTTCGATCCTTCTAAATTTACATGAAAAAACAGGCTTCTCATGGCGCCTGAATGAGAATTTACTTCAGGACTCCCTGTGTAAGTCCGAGGTGGAACAAACAATAACTAATTTCATGACGAACCTTGATGGGTACTCCACATCTCCTTCTATCAAATGGGAGGCGTTAAAAAGTGTCTTGAGGGGCGTATTTATCTTGCATGGAGCACGTCTAAAAAAAGAAAGAGTTGCTGAAATAGTTAAATTATCAGAAATCACAATGTTTTAGAGAACGAATTAGAAACCGCTTTTATCAGTATGGAAATAAAAGTGGCAAATTATTGGCGAGAGCTATTCATCCGCGTAACCCAAACACATATATCCCCTTCATTAAAAACAAAGAAGGGAAGAAAGTCCATAACACGAGAGACATTCTTTCAAGTTTTAGTGATTATTAAAACTCCCTTTATAATATAGCAGGACACAATAAAGATTTACCAATACAGTCGCTTCGCAACAAAATTAAATCATATTTACAGCAGAATAAAATACCCACAATTCCAGAAGAAATATTGTCAGACTTGGAGAGAGATTTCTCATCAGAATAAGTCTCTGAAACCATGAAAGACTTAAAACAAGGGAAAAGCCCCGGCCCAGATGGATAGTCAGCCGGCTTTTATAAACTGTTTGCTACATTAATTAGCCCACTATTCCTAACGGTTTGTAAATTCATATCATCTGGAGGCTCTTTTCCATTCCAGGCCTTAACTGCACACATTACAGTGCTCCCTAAACCTGGTAAGAACTTTTCCACATGTAGTAGTTATCGCCCAATCTCCCTGATAAATTTAGATATTAAAATATATGCAAAAATGATTGCAAAAAGACTATGCCCTCTCCTTCCAAGACTGATAAATCAGGACCAGGTTGGTTTTGTCCCTGGTCGGGAGGCAAGAGACAACACCATACGGACTATCTCGCTAATAGATAGAGCAGGTAGAGGAGGGGAGGAATCCCACGGGTATCCTGTCGATTGACGCAGAGAAGGCTTTCAACGGGGTACATTGGGAATTCATATTTCAGACTCTGGTAGGAATTGGCCTAAGGGAAAATATGCTTCACAGGATCTCAGCTCTATACACTCCCCCTACCGCACAAGTTAAAGTTAATGGTTCATTATCAAATCCGTTCCCAATGCGGAATGGTACGAGGCAAGGTTGTCCACTTTCACCCCTCTTATACATATTAACAATGGAACATCTTGCAACTGCAATACGTAGTAATACCTCAATTAAAGGTATGAAGCTCCAATCGGAAGAACATAAATTAGCATTATTCGCGGATGACATCCTCTTGTACATTACATCCCCTGCAACAAGCTTACCAAACATTATCTCGGAACTACATAAATTTGGCCTTCTAAGTAATTTTAAAATGAACTCTCAAAAATCTGAGATACTAAACATATCATTGCAACCACCTATGGCAGCCCAGCTGGGCACCTCAATCCCCTTCAAATGGCGATTCGATTCAATCACATATCTTGGAGTTAAAATAACAGCCAAATTATCCCTGTTATATGATGCCAATTTTAAGATAGCCTTACACAAAGCTGAACTTGATCTAGAGAAATGGCATAAATTACAGCTTTCTTGGTTTGGCAGGGTAGATGCAATTGAAATGGATTTACTACAACGTCTCCTATACTTCTTTCAAACAATTCCTCTATATCTACCTGCCTCCTTTTTCTCCTGTCTCAAAAAAGTGATTACTCGATTTATTTGGTTCCATAATCGAGCACGCATTTCATATTTTTTATTAAGCAGATCCAAACAAGTTAGTGGAATCAGTCTCCCCGATTTCTCATTATATAGCTATGCCTTATTCAGAACATGCGTACTAGATTTATTTCATAACAAAAATAACAAGAAGTGGGTTAATCTAGAAAATGACCTTAATGGTCATAACTCTCAAGTAGCTCTCTGGTCCATAAAAGGAGAGGAGGGAAGAAATTCTCCTCTCCCTTTCCTTACTAAAAACCTTATATTATTTATCAAGCGAGGAAATAAGGGTCTCCAAATTTCAACATCTCCTGGACCATTAACTCCAGTTTATGACAATCCAGCATTCCCAGCAGGTATAGATAAAATAAACTATTTAAACAAACATAAAAGTTCATGGCCTATTGTATATGACTACATAAATCAAACTGGAATAAAATCCCTTCAAGAAATATATTTGGGTGAAGAACCCCCTTCAGGTTCTTGGTTTTTTTATGAACAACTAAAAAGCTTCATCACTGCAATAGCCAAACAAACTAACATCTGTAGACCACTTACCCCCTTTGAAACGCTTTGTATATCAAAAAACCCTCCAGATCACACTGTCTCTCTTCTGTATAAGCTTTATCAAGAGGGACAAACTCCCCAACATGATTTTCTGGTATTCTTTTCGAAATGGGAGAATGACTTGGGAAAACCTTTATCACCCGAGGATCGATTGAAGATCCTTTTATTTACATTTAGGTCGTCGTTATGTTCAGCGTCACAGGAGAAGAGCTATAAGGTCTTATCAAGGTGGTATAGATGCCCCTCCTGTGTCCACTCCATGTTCCCAACAACTCCAGACACTTGTTGGAGATGCTTGAAGGAAAAAGTTTCCTTTGCACATATTTGGTGGGCATGCCCACCCATAAAGAAACTGTGGGTAGCAATTTTTGAACTCCACAACAGATTATCTATCTTTAAGATCAAACCCTCAATGGAGTTAGACTTATTACCTCTAAGTGATATATCGATATCTAAGATCAAGAAGGGTCTTTTCAGACATTTACTCACTGCTACCAGGAATCTGATTCCTCAGTTTTGGAAACAAGAGAAATCGCCCTCACTTTCTGAATTTGTTGTGGAACTCAACGATATCTATAGAATGGAACAATTGATAGGTCAAGTGATGGGAGACCCTGATAAAACCTACAATACTTGGGCTCCTTGGATTGCATTTAGGGAAACCCCAGATTTAGATTCCTGGTTATCTGGGTCTTAACTCATACCTACAGGCAAAATGTCCGCTATCACAACATGGACATACTGAATCTCGTTTGCTTTCCCCTCTCTGAACCAATTAACCAAGTCTTCCCTTTCTTCTACCCGCCTATTCGGAGACCTGGGTCTGCCTGGTGCAGAGATTTAAATCCTTAGTTCTAGAATAACCTTCCCCTCTTTTTCCTTCCTTCCCCTCTTTCTCTCTCTCCTCTTCTATCTTTTTTTTCCCCCACTCAAAACTTTCTTTATATACCTCTTTCATTCATAAACTAATACAGTTAAAATAGTTATTACATTATACATTTTCTTTATTGATGCTAATGTTACTAGTAATTGATATTAATGAATAGAAGAAGTCATAAGTTTTGTTATTAAGCATAAATTAATTGTAATTGACATGTCTTTAACCCCTGTACAACCCAAGGTGGTTTGCACGTTAATGACCAGGCCAATTTTTACAATAATGACCCCAGTCTCTTTATGAGGTAATTACTCTGGAACTCTTCAATGGATCACCCTGAGCCTGAGATTTTTTTTCATGACATATTGTACTTCATGATAGTGGTAAAATTTCTTCGATATCAGTTGCATTTATTTGTGAAAAAACTGGAAATTTGGCAAAAATTTTGAAAATTTCACAATTTTCAAACTTTGAATTTTCATGCCCTTAAATTAGAGAGATATGTCACACAAAATAGTTAATAAATAACATTTCCCACATGTCTACTTTACATCAGCACAATTTTGTAAGCAAAATTTTTTTTTGTTAGGGAGCTATAAGGGTTAAAAGTTGACCAGCGATTTCTCATTTTTACAACAAAATCTACAAAACCATTTTTTTAGGGACCACATCACATTTGAAGTGACTTTGAGGGGCCTTTCTGACAGAAAATACCTAAAAGTGACACCATTCTAAAAACTGCACCCCTCAAGGTGCTCAAAACCATATTCAAGAAGTTTATTAACCCTTCACGTGCTTCACACCAATTAATTGAATGTGAAAGTAAAAAATGAACATTTAACTTTTTTTCACAAAAATTTTATTTTAGACCCCAATTTTTTTATTTTCACAAGGCTACCAGGAGAAATTGGACCCCAAAAGTTGTTGTGCAATTTCTATTGAGTACGCCTATACCTCATATGTGGGGGAAAGCCATTGTTTGGGCGCACGGCAGGGCTCGGAAGGGAAGGAGCGCCAATTGACATTTTCAATGCAAAAGTCGCTGTAATTGACAGCGGACCCCATGTCGCGTTTGGAGAGCCCCTGATGTGCCTAAACAGTAGAAATCCCCCACAAGTGACCCAATCTTGGAAACTAGACCCCTTAAGGAACTTATTTATATGTGTGGTGAGTACTTTGAACCCCCAAGTGTTTTTCAAAAAATTTATGACGTAGAGCCGTGAAAAAAAAATCATTTTTTCCACAAAAATGATCTTTTAGCCACAATATTTTTTATTTTCACAAGGGTACTAGGAGAAATTGGACCCCAAAAGTTGTTGTGCAATTTCTCCTGAGTATGCTGATACCCCATGTGTTGGAGAAAACTACTGTTTGCGCATGTCAGGACTCGGGAGGGAAGGAGTGACACTTTGGAATTGCGACTTTGATGGAACGGTCTGCGGGCGTCATGTCACGTTCTCAGAGCCCCTGATGTTCCTAAACAGTGGAAATGCCTAATAAGTGCCCCCTTTTTAGAAACTAAACCCCCCATGAATTTATCTAGATGTGTGGTGAGCCCATTGAACCCCCAGGTGCTTCACAGAAAATTATAATGTTGACTTGTGAAAATAAAAAAAAAACATTTTTTCCACAAAAATGCTAAAAAAAAAATTTTCACAAGGGTACCAGGAGAAATTGTACCCCATACGTTGTTGTGCAATTTCTCCTGAGTACGTTGATACCCCATGTGTTGGAGAAAACTACTGTTTGGGCGCATGTCAGGGCCCGGAAGGGAAGGAGTGCAGACTTTGATTGGACGGTCTGCGGGCATCATGTCACGTTCTCAGAGCTCCTGATGAGCCTAAACAGTGGAAATGCCCAATAAGTGCCCCCTTTTTGGAAGTGATAACTGATTTTTGAACTTTATTATGTAGTGTCATACGTCAGTTGTGTAGGACAACCTGACGAACACTACACAACTGACGTAAGACAACCTGACGAACACTACGTCAGTTGTGTAGTGTTCGTCAGGTTGTCATACGTCAGAAATTAATTTAGTAGTCCATGGAAGTATGGTAGCTTTTGAAGCAGTCTTTCATGCACAGGCCAGGTTTGTCGGGGCAGGTGTCACATTGATAAATGATGTCCTTGCGTATTCCCCTTTTATAACACACTCGGCACCTCTTTTGTGACTTACCTTTTTTTCCGCTGTGAGGGATCTGCCCCGGGAAATGCTGGCCTGGTACAATTCAAGGTCCTTCAGTTCTGAAAGTACTGGGGCCCGCTCCGTCACCGCTGCCAAATATTAGGGCCTTGATAACTGCCTCCTGGAAGTGAAGATGCGATGTAGAAGTCTGGCCTGAACGGCCAGCTTCTTGTACCACACTCTGTTCTTTATCAAAGCACTGTACTGCTGGAGGACTTGATCAGAGCGATCAACTCCCCCCATGCACTTGTTGTACCCCACTACACAGTCTGGTTTGGCGACCTGTGTAGTGGAAGCTCGTACAGTGCTGAGGGTGCAGCCATCACCATGTATGGTGGTCAAGAAAAAGACATCCCTCTTGTCCTTGTACTTGACCACCAGAAGGTGGTCGCTACATTGGGCTTTGCTCTCACCCCTTCTGAGCAGTTGCCCAATTAGCGTCTTTGGGAGGCCTCTCTGATTTTTGCGGACAGTACCGCAGGTATGTTGCTCAGAGAGGGACTTGAAGAGAGGGACACTGGTATAAAAGTTATCCACGTACAGGTGATAACCTTTATCCAGCAGTGGGTGCACCAAGTCCCACACAATTTTCCCACTCACTCCCAGAACAGGGGGGCATTCAGGGGTTCAATCCGAGAGTCCTTCCCTTCATAAACTCTAAACTAGTGAGTTTATACAGCTTGATTCTCTACCTGGCCCTCTTACTGGGCAGGTACTGCCAGAATCCAAGCCGCCCCTTAAAATGAACTAGGGACTCATCCACGCAGATGTCCCTTTGGGGAAATCCTCAGAGAAAAAGACTTTGAAAAAGTCTATTTCTGTGAGGCTGGTGGTGTCAAACTTGATTCCTGATTCCGCCACAAAATCAGGAATTAGTGGCTCATAATTTTCGGGGGGTGAGGTCCATATGGGATTAGTAGTGGGGGGCGCTGGATCATCTTCTCTCCTGGGACGACTGTGGGCGGTCCAGCAGCACCTGAGGAGGAAGAGGAGGAAGAAGAGGAGGAGGAGGAAGACGGTGAGGAGTCGGAAAAATACAGAAATGTGGGATTTTCGCCCTCGCTGTCAGTGTCGGAGGCAAGAAAAGCATATGCCTCCTCCACTGAATAGCGAGTTTGGGATGAGTGGGACATTTTTTTTTTTGTTATGTATGTGGTGCGTGTGTGTCAGTACTTTATTTAGAGTGTGTGGAAAAAGGAACTACGAGTGTGGATTGGTGAACTATATCACCGATCAACACTCGGCGGCTGCTGGATGTGCGCACGGATGTGTAGGGAGTGGGAAGAGGGGAATTGGGGTGGATGAGGGGAGATCAGAGATGGACTTACCAAAGTCTCCTCTGTTCTTCTTTCAGCAGCAGGCTCTGGACCCCCTGTGGTACATGCTCTGCCCCAGCCATCTGATTGGTAACATTGATCGCACCAATCAGACATGGCTGGGGCAGAGCATGCACCACAGGGGGTCACAGGGAGGTGACACCTCGATGTGACCACCCTGTCACCTGTATTCAGGTACTCTGATTGGAACGATCGATGTCATCATCGATCGCTCCAATCACAGCAGTCTGGGGGCTTTACATTCATTACAGGGGGTCATGGAGCGGTGACAGGCAAGTTACAAGCCGGTCACCGCCCCATGACCGCCCTGTCACCGCGCAGTCGCGCTACGATCGGTGCGATCGATGTGATCGGCAATCGCACCGATCTTAGCGCTTTGGGGCCAGGTCTGGGGTCTCCTAGTAACAGCCTAGGATTGGTGCTCTTAGGAGAACATAGAACAGTCTGTACATGAGCAATATAATAAGGATAAAGTTTTCAACAAGTTTTTATAGCACCAAAATGTACTCCAGACCATGGAATAGTCTATACATGAGCAATATAATAAGGATAATGGTTTCAACAAGTTTTTGGAGGGTTATGTACCAAGGAAATGTACTCCAGACCACAAAATAGTCTATGGATGAGCAATATAATACCAATAAATTTTGAACACGTTTTTTGAGGCTTATATACCACTGAAATGTACCCAAGAATATGTAATACCCTATGGGTGAGTAATATAATACCGATAAATTTTTAACAATTTTTTTGAGCGTTATTTACCATCAAAATGTACCTCAAAACACGGAATACTGTATGACTGTGAAATTTAAGTCTGCAAAATTTTTAAATGCTTTATTTTAGTTTTACAGATCACAGAAAGATACCCCAGACCACGGAATAGTGTATGGGTAAGAATTGTAAACAGAAAGCACATAACTCTATGGATGAGTAATCTAATCTATAAATATTTGTCAAGGCTTTTTGCAAGTTTTACATACCACCGTAATGCAACAATAACCGTGTTAAACTGTATGGAAAATTCATTGAATTAAAAAAAAATTTTGAACGTAAATATTTTGAAAGTGTTCTTGATGTACTTATACAGTCATAAAGACTTGGCAGAAAGTGCAAAGCAAGACAAACATTATAATGGGGGTCTTCCATACACCCCTGAAAGGCAACAACTGGCGGGACTCATTAAAATATTGAATATTAAAATCACTTTATGTGCTGTTGTCATCTGGTGTTGTGGAAAAGTGTGGGCTAATCCTGGCTTTGTTAATTTTTATGAGAGTGAGCCTGTCAACATTGTCTGTTGACAGGCGAAAGCACCTGTCTGTTATGACCCCCTCGGTATCACGAAAAACCCACTCAGACAAGATGCTAGCGGCAGGGCAGCACAACACCTCCAAAGCAGCTCATGCCAGGTGTCTAGCTCTGAGACCCAATAGTTGAAAGTCGCAGAGGAATTAGGGGAGTATGGTGGTTTGGTCGGCCAGGTATTTCTTGATCATCTTTATGTAAATACTTTTATGCCCAAAAATGACAAAAGTATTCTCTGAGAGATACCTTTATTGAATAACCAGAAAAAATAGATATACAAGCTTTCAGAGCACAGAGACTCCTTCTTCAGGCAGGATTACAAATTAATTAATAAGACAACTGAAGAAGGCACAGCATTTAAGAGATATTAAAGTAGGACATTTGTTAGTGAGATGGGTGGAGTGATGCCTCCTAATGATAAGCTAAGGAAGTCAAATTACGGTTTTTCCTTACAAATGGAGAGGCTATGGGAATGTTTAATTATCTGGAGTCCATCTGGTGGAGGTGTGAATTGTGTCCATGTAGTGAGTCATAAATCCAGGTGTTAAATTGAGAGAAAACAAACAGGGGAATTCACTTAGCTCCATGGTGACACTGGAGAAACCACGGCATCAATCCACGAAGGAACTCTAAGGTAATTCTAGTCGACTACTGCAATCCCAGGCCTAAATAGGAACTTTTTCAACATAATTTCCACAATGACCTTCTGGTATAGTACCATTTTAGAAGACCTCTCCGCCTCAAGAAGAAGAGATGCAAAGTTATCCTTGTAGCGTGGGTCTAGCATGGTGAGCAACCAGTACTCTTTTTGGACCAAAATAAATATAACGTGAGGGTCACGGGAAAGGCAGTGGTACATAAAATCAGCCATACATGGCAAGGTCCCTACAGCCAACACTTCCCTGTCTCCACCATGATGACAATTCTCCATCTCCTCCTCCACCTCCTCCCTGTCTTCCTCTTTATTCCCATCCTCAGCCCATCCACGTCAGAGAGATGGGCCTAAGTTTGTGTGGGTATTAACCTTTGCGCTAGCCACCAGCTCCTGTTCCTCCTTCTCAGCCTCCACCTCCTCATTGTTACCCAATCTGTGCTGAGCAGATGAAATAAGGCTGGCCTGTGTGGAATCTCTATGTCTTATGTCTTCCTCCATCTCCACCTGGTCCACTTGCATAGCTTTATGTTTAATTGTGAACAGTGACTGTTTAAGTAGGCACAGAAGTGGGATCATTGCGTTGACTATGGCGTCATTGCCGCTCACCATCTTTGTGGAGTCCTCAAAGTCTTGGAGAACTGCGCAGATGTCAGACATCCATGCCCACTCTTCAGTTGTTATGTGCGGAGGCTGACCAGAATACTGACGGGCATGTGTGGTGCCCCTGAGGGATCAGTCGCCACAGAGGTACTGCACCTCACCCAGAGGTGTGGTATCTCCTTCTCTCAGGTAAGGAGGGAGTGCTGCCCCGAACCCCAACACCTGCATCCAACACTACACTGCTCCAGGCCGGCTGGAAGGGCAAGATGCTATGTGTTTTCCTGCTGAGCCCTGTCCCTGGCTGGAGTGGGGGGACCTCAAAAGGTAGGGGGAACCAGTAGTGGGTGTGGGTGGAGGAAGCAGTTTAGGGGAGCACTATACAGTGAGATATAAAAAGGGAGGCCATCTTAGGGTGGCAGGTTAGAATAGAGGAGAGTGTCAGTCAGTCAGGGAGCAGAGTCTCTTTAGGAGCTCTGCTTCATAAGTGGGGCCCAGTGCTAGAGGCCCAGGAGGGAAGCAGAGGAGTAGGCTCCGTTCTGTTAAAGGGATCCCAGGGGGTACGGTGAGTGCAGGACGGCACCCGTATGCCCCGAATCTGTCAGAAGACAGAGGGATCGTAGGCCGCAAGAAGGGGACCGGCCCCTGGACCAGCCGTGTTACTCCAGGTCTCGGCTGGAAAAACCCGAGGCTTCTGGCTTTCATAGTCCAGTTGCCAAAGCCTCATTCCAATCACCGTGAGGGTCAAGCAGGTCCGGGAACTCCAGTGAGACAGGAGGGACTTCAGAGCACCCGAGCGGGACTGAGAGTGGGGAAGCGCAGGGCAGGATGGAGAAGACCCAGCGTGAAGACGGTGTAGAGAGAGGAACACAAGAAAGCGGGGTTCCATCAGGTACTCCCCAAATTACTTGAGGAAGAGCTGAACCCTCGTTCTAGTGAACGCAGCGCGACGTGGGAGGCTGTAAGCTGGACAGTGCAACCTGAGGAACTTAATAACTGTGAGTAAAGACTCGGATGACTGCACCGCACTGCCTCTGTCCATTATTTCATCTGCGTCATCTTTCTCCCTGCATTACAACACCCAGCGCAACCAAAAACCCCTACACTGCCCTGGAGTTAGCTCTTCCTGTGGAGAGCCATACCATCCCTGCTGCAGTAACATCAGCTTCAGAGGACAGCTCCGCAGCGGCGGCTCCCTTTGGCCGCATTCCACAGGTGGCGTCACAAACTATTCCAAACCCCCATATAAACCTAAACCCCCTTTTTGTTGACCGCCCTGGGCCACGGACCCTGACAGCCACCATGATATCCCCCACCGGCATCCATAGGCCCGGCTGCCGAGTACCCCACGGCTCTGGGGGCGCGTCACATGTTGGAGCTGTAACTTAACAACAGGCCTCTGCTGCTCACAAAGCCTTGCCAGCATGTGCAGTGTGGAGTTCCAGCGCATGGCTACATCGCACACCAGATGGTGAGCTGGCACTTCAGTGCTCTGTTGTTGGTGGCAGCTGTAGGCGACTTGCGGAAATGGGCGCTGACGTGGCGTACCTTGACCAGAACCTCTGGCAAATCAGGGTAGGTTTTCAGAAACCGCTAAACTACCAAGTTGAGCACATATGCCAAGCATGATACGTGTGTGAGTTTGCCAAGCTTCACAGCCACCACCAGGTTACGCCCATTATCACACACGACTGTATGACTAATTGAATCCCTACATAAAAATAACATTTTTTTTCTTTTCTATACCACCGTAATGTAACAATAACCGGGTTAAACTGTATGAATGAGCCATTTAATCCATAAAAAAAATTTTGAACATAAATATTTTGAAAGTGTACTTCATGTACTCCTACACTCATAAAGGCTTTGAACAAAGTACAAAACCAGTAAAAAATTCTAAGGAGAGTAATACTGTAATCATCTTCAGGTGTATGCTTCTTCTTCTCCGTCCTTGTGAGGCTGGGGGACTGGCTCCATCTGCTTCCTGTAGCCCGATGCACAGGCGCTTGGGTTGTAAGTGACCCGGGTTTGGGTAGTGCTGGAGCCCCTGACATGTAGAAATAGGCGACAGCTCCCTGTGTCACCTGTCCCCGCATAGGAGGTGGTGAACCCCAAGAACAATATGATCTCTCAGGGGTGGTATTTCCTTCTTTATCCGCCTCAAGGAGTTTCTCCCAGGCCTGTTCATTTCTCAAGAAGGGTTCATCCTGCCCCCTTCCTTCTAGCATCACACACACACCGCATACCAGCTATGTTGACCCTCCATTTTGAGGAACGTGACCTTGGTTCAAACCGTCAGCTCTTGCAGCCTTTCTTGGCAAGTGTTTCATCTCTACTGCCCACTGATTTACAAGATGTGATGTGATGACGGGTCCCAAACTGTTCGATAGATTCTTTCTCTGCTGCTGGTCATACGTAACGACCATCCCCCAGGATGCCAACTGTCGGTACCTTGCAGCTAGCGGGTTTGCTAGCATTACTCCAGCCCTGCCTGGTCCTTGCTCTCCTCCTTCTCTCTTCCGACCAGCCTAGGCCCCGCAGTCCGCTCAGTAGTTGCTTTTTCCTGGCTTTCCTTTCTGCAGGCCGCAAAAAGTACAACAGTGAAGGCTGCAGCCTGGGTTCGGGCCTTGGTAGTTCTGGTAAAGTGGCCATTTCCGGAGCACAGGCTCCTGCCACCTCCGCTGTTTTGCCAGCTTGGTCTGGCTCCAATATTCCTCCGGTTGCTCACTCGGGAGTCTCACAGGATTTGGCCATCTTTGTTGCCTTGGCGCCCAGTAAACACGTTACACTGAGGCTTACTATACTAATTCAATCCCTAAAATTTTGGAATCCATTTTGGTTGTGTTATATAACAATGAAACACGTTACACTGTATGGATGAGCAACATAATACCGATAATTTTTTTAACACGTTTTTTGAAGGTTATATAGCACCGAAATGTATTCCAGGCCACGGAATAGTGTATACATGAGCAATATAATAAGGATGAAGTTTTCAACGTGTTTTTTGAGAGTTATACACCACCGAAATGTACTCCAGACCATGGAATAGTCTATACATGAGTAATATAATTAGGATAAAGTTTTCAACATGTTTTTGCAGGGTTATATACCATTGAAATGTACCCAAGAACATGTTAAACTGTATGACTGAGAAATGTAACCCAGAAAAATTTGTAAATTTTTTTTGAGTGTTATATTTCAAAATATAATCTGTGAACACGGAATTGTGTTTGGCTAAGAAAAGTAAAGAAGCAAAATTTTTAAAATTTTTGGGTTGTGTTAGATACCACCAAAATGTGACAGAAAGCACATAATACTGTATGGATGAGTAATTCAGAAATGTTTTTCAAACCTTTTTGTAAATTTTACATACCACTGTAATGCAAAAAAAACCTGTTAAACCGGATGGATGAGTGATTGAATCCATAAAACAATTTGGAACTCTAATATTTTGAAAGTATACTTTATGTACTTATAGCAATAATAGAAACAGCTCACCCTCATGGAAGTCCGATGCTTAGAACCTGCAGTGCAGCAGAAGTCCAATGGTAGTAAAAATTGTTCTAGCATCAGAATGAAATAAAAACTAGAGGTTTATTCAAGAAAAATATCGTCATGGATTTACTGTGACAGAGAGGAGCCAGAAGACCGCAGAGTCTGATTCATCCCACTCCTGCACTCATTAGAAGCCTTTCAACTTCCTATTAAACAGTGCAGGTTTTTTTAGCAGTGCAGAGGTTAATCTGCTGCTGAAACCTTTTGGAAGCTTCACAGGGTGATACTCTCAGCTGTTCACTGTTAACCACTCCCTGCTCCTATATATACTGGACCATGGCTAGGAGTCATTACCAGAGCTAGCTTATGCTGCATGGTTAGGAGTTTGTGTTTTATTGTTGTTTGAGAAGGCGTTTGGAGGATTTAGCTAAGACTGTTGAATGCTTTTTGGTTGTGTGTTAATCCTCTCCTCCTTGTACTTTGGTTTTTCCCCAACCCCCACTCCCCGGTGTTATCCTCTGATGTGTGTATATATTTGTATGATTGGTATTTTCCTTTATCCCTGTTTGTATTACCTTGTTAGTCTGGTTGGTGTATTGTGATACACTTCTACTCCCCTCTTCATTGGGTAGGGGAAGGGAACAGACTGAGGGTGGATTGAGGAGCTCAGATAAGGTACGTGGCCCTAGCATCTTCACCTTCAGTAGTAATCTGGGGAACAGGGCCAGCTAGTGCGCCCCTAGCATTAGGGACAGAGTAGGAGCCCCTGGTCCCAAGACACCCGACAACAGAGTTGTGACATTTATTTAAAAGATTACCATAGGTCACAACTAACCAGTATATAATTAGTATCAAAGGCGTTTCAGACTTGAGTCTTTAATCATTGCAATGATTAAAGACGCAAGTCTGAAACGCATTTGCTACTAATTATATACTGGTTGGTTGTGACCTATGGTAATGTTTTAAACTTTTTTTTTTAATAAACTTCTAGTTTTTATTTTATTCTGATGCTGGAATAATTTTTCTCTATTTATGTACTTATACACTCAAAGAATTTGCAGAAAGGGCAAAGCCAGTTAAAAATTATAAGGATGGTTATCCATAGACCCCTGAAAGGCAACAACTGTCGGGCCTCATTGCTATATTTATACTCCCACAGTCATAAAGGCTTTGCACAAACTGCAAAGCTAGGAGAAAAATATAAGGACAGTAATCCATAGACCACTGAAAGGCAACAACTTGCAGGACTCATTGAAAATGTTTTTAAAGTGTAGTTCCTGTACTCCTACACTCATAATGGCTTTGCACAAAGTACAAAGCCAGTCAATAATTGTAAGGAGTGTAATACCTCTTCAGATGTCCACTTCTTCTTCTCCATCCTCTTGAGGTTGGGGGGACTGCCTCCACTTGCTTCCTGGAGCGCAATTCCCAGGTACACGGGCTGTAAGTGACCCGGCTTGAGGTAGTGCCGGAGCCCCAACATATAGAAATGGGCAACAGCTCCCTGTGACACTTGCACCATTGGATGCTCACGCATAGGAGGTGGGGAACCCCAAGGACAGTATGATTTCTCGGGGGAGGTGGTAGCCCTGTCTCAAGCTGCATGAAGAAGCCTCTCCCAGGCCCATTCATTCCTCAAGAAGGGTTAATCTTGCTCCCTTCCTTCTGGGATTACACCCACTGCATACCAGCAATGTTGTCCCTCCATTTTGAGGAATGTGACCCTGGTTCCAGCTGTCAGCTCTTGCAGCCTTCAAGGCAAGTGTTCCATCTCTACTCTGCGATAGTTGAACGAGATGTAGTAACTGGTTCCAAACTCTTCAATGGACCCCCTTCTCGGCTGACAGTAGTAAATAACTACCACCCCCTGGGATGCCAACTATCGGTACCTTACGGCTACCGGGCCCAACAACATTTCTCCAGACCTGGTTCTGGCTCCCCTCTTTGCCTCTTCCAACCTGCCTAGGCCCCGAAGTCCTTTCACCAGTTCCTGGATCCTGGCATCTGCAGTGCGGCCTGAGTTCAGGCCATTGTGAGTCAGGGATATCAGACGGATGAGGACCACAGGCTCCTGCTACCCCTGCTGTTTCGCCAGCTTCCTCTGGCTGCGAGATTCCTACACTCATTCCCTCGAGAGTCTCGCGTGCTTCTTCCATCTTTGTCATCCACTAAGCACGTAGCACTGTATGGCAGAGAAATGGAACCCTAGAAAATTTTTAACAGCTTTAGATCAGTTTTACAGATCATAGAAATCTTCACAGACCATGGTACACTGTGTGGCTGAGAAATGTAACCCTAGAAATATTTTAACAGCTTTTGATCAGTTTTACAGCGCACAGACATTTTCAAAGACAATGTTTCAACGATTTTTGGGACCAAAAAGGAACTCGAAGCATGTAATACTTGATGGATCAAAATATATTCAATTTTTTCAGCCCCCACAAAAAAGCTTCAGCCATATACAGTTGAAACCATAAGTTTATATACACTATATAAAAAGACACATATGCATGTTTTTCTCAATATCTGATATGAAATCTGATTAAACCTTTCCTGTTTTAGGTCAATTAGGATTACCATCATTTTTAATATTTGTCAAAGGCCAGAATAATGAGACAGATAGAGAGAATGTTTGTAGGCATTTTTATTACTTACTGCAAAGTCAAAAGTTTACATACACTAAGATTACTATGCCTTTAAACAATTCTGGACAGCCCATATGATGGTGCCATGTGTTTGGAAGCTTCTGATAGGTCTTTTGGTAACATTTGAGTTAATTGGAGACATACCTGTGAATGCATTTTAATGCACACCTGAAACACGCTGTTTCTTTGTGTAGCATCATGGGAAAATCTAAAGAAATCAGCCAAGATATCAGGCAGAGAATTGTGGACTTGCACAAGTCTGGCTCATCCTTAGGTACAATTTCAAGATACTTGAAGGTGCCTCGTTCACCTGTACAAGCAATTATACGCAAGTACAAACAAGATGGGAATGTCCAGCCATCATACCGCTCAGGAAGGAGACAGGTTCTGTGTCCCAGAGATGAACGTGATTTGGTCTGACATGTGCATATTAACCCAAGGATGAAAGCAAAAGACTTTGTGAAGATGATGGCAGAAGCTGGTAAGATTGTGTCAATATCCACAGTGAAAGGAGTACTGTATCAACATGGGCTGAAAGTCCACTCTGCCAGGAAGAAGCCATTACTCCAAAAGAAACATAAAAAAAACAGATTAATGTTTGCAAATGCACACAGGAACAAAGACCTTAATTTTTCTTATTTTTTGGAGACATGTCCTTTGGTCTGATAAAACTAAAATTGAACTTTTTGGACATAATGTTACGTTTGGAGGAAAAAGGGAGAAGATTGGAAGCCTAAGAACACCATCCCAACTGTGAAACACGGGGTGGCAGCATCATGTTGTGGGGTTGTTTTGCTGCAGGAGAGACTGGTGCACTTCACAAAATAGATGGCATCATGAGAAAAGAGGATTATGTGTCAATACTGAAGCAATATCTCAACACATCAGCCAGGAAGTTAAAGCTTGGGCAGAAATCGGTCTTCAAAAGGGAGAATGACCCGAAGCATACTGCCAAAATGGTAACAAAGTGGCTTAAGGATAACAAAGTCAATGTTTTGGAGTGGCTATCACAAAGCCCTGATCTCAACCCTATTGAAAATTTATGGGAAAAGCTGAAAAGGCAGGTGCGAGCAAGGTGACCTACAAACCTAGATCAGTTACACCAGTTTTGTCAGGAGGAATGGGCCCAAATTCTGACCAACTATTGTGAGAAGTTTATGAAAGGATATCCCAAACATTTGACCCAAGTCATTCAGTTTAAGGGCAATGGTACTGTGGCACCCCAGGAGTCCGGTTGCCACAGTGGCATTGCCTCCCTCACAAGGGGGTGATGCCATGCCTGGATGCAAGGAATCAGGTTTTTCTAGCATGCAACACTTCCTGGCTCCTCCCCTTAGCAACTGGATCTGGAGGCGGGTTAGCTGGTGTGAGGAGAACAGACAGGAGTTGAAGTCAGGATGTCGACGAGGAAAGACCTAGGGAGTGGAGCTGAATAGCAGTTCACCCCAGAGGGAAGCACAGAAGAACCGGACACCGGAGTCCGAGGTTGTGGGGCACTGAAGACCCAGAAGCAGAAACCAGAGGGCAGGAGACTGCAGGTCTCCTGGCCCCATCAGGCGCCCGGATGCTCAGCAGCACGATAGGGCCCAGCACCGCCATGTGGGAGCGACACTCCAGGAAGGCCCGAGCTGCCTGCCATATGGGTGAGCACAAAGACGTTTTACTCAGGGACAAGGGCCGCAGCATAGCTATACGCAGCAGAGCCAAAGAGGTAGCGCAAAGGGAAGGCCTACAACTCCACCTGGCTAGGTGGATCCCCCAACTTGCTTCCAGGCCACCCGGACCTCTACTACCAGCTAGTACCCGTGCCCTGGTCTGCCTAACCACCCCAAGTAAAGATAAGAGGAAACCGCCATTAAGTTGTGGACTAATTATTAACTGCGCCATCCTCTGCACTACACCATAGCAGCAACATCTACACTGCTCTGGAGCTAAGCTCTACCTGTGGAGAGCTAAACCAACTCTGCTGTATTAACAACAGCTCCAGAGGACCTGCTCCGCAGCGGCGGCTCCCTTTAGCCGCATACCACAGGTGGCGTCACGAACTGTATATCTAAGCTATAAATCCCCTGTAAATATCCCCTTTTTACTGACCGCCCTGGGTCATGGACAGGGTCACCACCACTGTGACATCACCCCTAGCAACGACCGGACCGGCCCCGAGTACCCCACGGCCCAGGGGGCGTGTCAGTAAAAAATACTAATGAAATGTGTGTAAACTTTTGACTTTGCAAATGTGGCGCCCTGCTGCGCATGGTGCCACAGAACCCAGAGGGGTGTATAGATGGATTTCTCCACAAGAGGCCCTCGCTGCATGCAAACACCTCCACCTTCCACCTCATACCAGCAGAGGGAGCCCGATAGGGATATATAAAGGGAAGGTGGAGCCAGGCAGTTCAGTTAAGTCTAGACAAGTCTACAGTTAGTGTCCAGAGAGGAGCACGCAGGCTGCTGTGTGAGGGAAGCTAGTCCTCCAGCAGCCCTGAAGCCTAGTGAGGGCCCCGAGCGTGGCCGAAGACGAGTGGAAGAAAGGAGTGATCAAGGGGGCAGAGGAACATACCAGGCTCACCCCAATATATATACCGGACACCAGGTCCGCGCCTACAGGGACCCTTTACACCCAGTAGGGTTAACCGGAATCCCAGGAGGACTACAAGTCCCTGGCAAACCTGAAGCTAGACACATACAGGACCAGGAACCACGAAGGCCCCCGATGTCCAGTGAAAGTGGTTACCAACCGGAGGTCCTACTTCAGAGCAACAGGTGGAGTAGAAAAAGCAAGACACATAAGCTAGGCACAGTTGCAGACTGGCCAGGAGTTAACACAGAGGCAGACACGGATCAGGAAGGCTTATACCCGCTCCCTGGGGAGAAGTCCAAAAGTGCGCCCTTCACCTAGAGTACTCTGGACCATATCTACCAGCTGTGCCAGTAAAGGTAACGAAGCAAAACCCCCTGTCTCTGTCCGTTACTCCGGCTGTGCTATCGTTCTTCCCCTGCACTACAACGCCCAGCGCACCATTCCACCATTTATCTATCTACACTGCCCTGAGGCCCGCTCCACCTGTGGGGAGCTGTACCATCTTTAGCTGCCTTGACATCTGCCTCAGTGGACTGCTGCAGTGCTGGTGACCTTCACCAGACACCACAGGTAGCGTCACAAATTTCTCCGAACTTTATTAATAATCGCTACCCCTTTTGTGCACTGTCCGCCCTGGGCCAGCCACCGTGATATATATATACTGTCCCCAAACAGTGAGGCCCCTGGGGGAGCGACACAATAAGTAATAAAAATGCCTTAAAACATTCTCTCTCGCTCATTATTCTGACACTTGGAAAATATTAAAAATTATGGTAATCCTAATTGACCTAAAACTGGAAAGGTTTATTCTGATTTCATGTTAAATATTGAGAAAAAGATGCATATGTGTCTTTTTATATAGTGTATCCAAACTTCTGGTTTCAACTGTATTTGTCAATGGACTGCAGAGACCTAATTCCTGTGTTCAGACTGTATTCCACCACTCTCCCTGCTCCTGCAACTCTCTCTCCCTCCCTAGACTAAATGCACAATGTATGTGATACAAACAGCAAAGCAAAGGATTAGCCCTGATAATGGCTGTTATTATGGTTCAGCTTCTGCACCAGTACCAACAGTACAGGACTCTGAATCGTTATACTTTTCACACATGCCTGTACAAGCACTCTCTCCCTCCCTACCGTTAGGCAGTTTGTATGTGATACAAATAGCAAAGCACAGGATTAGCCCTGACAAGGGCTTTTAGTATGATGGTTCTGCTTCAGCACCAGTATCAATCGTTATATTGTGCACACACGCCTGTACAAGCACTCTCTCTCCCTCTAATACGAACTGTTCATAAGCTGTGCAATGGCGTCAGTGTGCCAAGCCTGGTGCCGCCTGCTCTTTTATAATCTCTGATGATGTCTGACAGCCAGCCAATCACAGTAATGCCACTACCAAGATGGCAACAGCATTATAATGACACACAGGCAATCACCGCATGCTCATTGGCTGCATAACAGACGCCAAAGATGCGAGGCGGGGATTTGATTGCTTGCCGAGTAACAAGCATATCCGAGCACCGTGACACTCGAGTAATAGCCAAGTATCACCAAGCATGCTCGCTCATCCCTAGCTTTAAATATAGAAATGATGTGGCCCAGAAGAATCACAGGTCATGATAACGTACATCCACCAGAAGTGGTTCATGTGATGAGACAGTATAAAGACAGGAAGTGTGACATAGCACTGGATGGCATATGAACCGGAAGTAGGGCATGATAAGGCCAGAAATGAGGCAAGCATGTTGTATATGTTGGAGATGTGACATGTTGTACATGGTTTATATACAGTATGGTTACATAAGTAAATAAGTGAATCATGACTCAAAGAAAATAATACATATCATATTGTTAAGGGTGCGCTACATTTAGAGAGACCATATAGTCTGGAACTAAATGTTATTAGGAATAAATTGTATACATTATATATTTTTTTATTTATAGTATACATTTTAGTCATGTAAATAAGGACAACACATCTCATAAATCACTAATCGCTGACCAATCAAGCACAGTGATCCTGTTTTCAAACCAGATATTGGTACTTTTGGCAGTGCAGACAGGTGCCAAGTCCTGCTGGAAAATGAAATTTCCATCTCCAAAAAGCTTGTCGGCAGAGGGAAGCATGAAGTGCTCTAAAATTTCCTGATAGACGGCTGCGCTTACTTTGGTCTTGATAAAACACAGTGGACCTACACCAGTGGATGACATGGCTCCCCAAACCATCACTGATTGTGGAAACTTCACTCTAGACCTCAAGCAGCTTGGATTGTGTGCCTCTCCACTCTTCCTCCAGACTCTGGGACCGTGATTTCCAAATGAAAATTGGAACTCTGGGACCTTGTGGAGTGTGTCAATGACTGCCTTCTGGACATCTGTCAAGTCAGATGCGTTTTTTCAGCGTTTTTTTCACCACCCATTACTTCCTATGGGTCAAAAAACGCTGAAAGATGTGACATGCTCTATTTTTCAAGAATACAACCAAGGCATAAAATACACAGCAAAAAAACACAAGATGTGGGAACAGAGAATTCTGGTTTCTGGTAGACTTTGCTGGTACTGCAAAACGCAGCTGAAAATCTGCAGCAAAATATGCTGAAATACTCGTGTGGGAACATAGCCTTAGAAGGGAAGACATTTCAAAAAGCGAATTGTTGCACAGTGTCTTCCTATTACTGTTCCAAGCACCAATTCAGTGATCTCTTGAGAATGACCTTTTCTTTCACAAATATTTGTAAACACCGACTTCATAGTTAGGTGCTTGAATTTATACACATGTGGTAAGTTAACTGCATTCAAATCTGAATTCAATGATTAGGAGTTGAGTACAAGTTTTTTTGTCTATAAAATAGAGATGAACGAATTAATTCAAATTGAATTTGAGTCAAATTTTTGGAAATTTGCTGTAACAAGTGAGTTTGAAAAATTTCACCAAATCACCAAAAATAACCACCACCATTTTACATATAGCAGAAGATTGCATTGGCCAGAGAAGGCTCAAATAACCTCAGGTGCCGTCATCAGATGGGCTTCCCCATACTACCTTGGAGATATCACATCACATTGTAGTAAAGCCAGTCAGGAGGGACTACCATAGCCTGTTTAAAAGATGAGGCAGTGAATCGGTCATTTTGTGGTGAATCTGGGTAGAGACAGATGATATCACAGCTCAGAGCTTAGAAATAAAGATAGGAAGAGAAATCCAGTAAACATTGGACATAATCTACAGATGGAGTGGGTTGTTCAACTGCAGTAGTAAAGAAGATTAGTATGGTAGTCTGCTAATACATAGATTTAATTGATGAGGGAGAGAGAGGAGAGAGCTGGTAGTATTGCAGTCATGTTTGATCACAATGAAATAGTGCAGCTGGCAGCTGCTGCTGTAGCTGCTGTATTGCAATTGCAATTTTTTTTTCATTCTTTATGCATAAACAAGCCAACAACTAAAAGAGAAAGCAAATCTAAATGTAGTATCTGACAGAGAAAGTGTACAGTATTGTGTGAAAAAGTGTTGGCCCCTTTCCTGATCTCTTATACTTTTGCATGTTTTATAAATCTAGATATGGGAAACAGAGCGCACAATAGGGTGATACCCTATGGTGGGAGAGTAGGAGAGTGATGGTTATGCTCACTTGATGGAGTTGTGACAGGCACAACTCCTATGAAGGCATGAAGAAAATCAGCTGCTGCTGCCCCATGGCTTTTGGATAAATCATCCAGGAGATATTGGATCCAGTTGGATGAACGCGTGGGTGGGCTGCACTGCTGGAGTAAATCAATTCTTCAGAGATGATGATGAGGAAAATGCTCACACATGTACCATGCCTGACCCATGTGCTTAACCTCATGGTTCAGCGGTTTCTCAAAACCTACCCGGACCTGCCGGATCTGCTTGTCAAAGTGCACCGCGTTTGTGCCCATTTTAGAAAGTCAGCTACAGCTTCCGCTGCCCTTGGCGTGCTTCAGCAGCGTTTGCAGCTTCCAGCTCACCGACTGGTGTGCGATGTCCTCATGTGTTTGGAACTCAACGTTGCAGATGTTGGGAAGGATTTGTGAGCAGCAGAGGGCAGTTATTGACTACCAGCATCAACACGGCCATGTGCCACCCTCCAAAACTTTGAGGACTCCGAAAAGATGGTGAGCGGTGATGATGACATAATTAGCATCACCATCCCGCTTCTCTGTCTTCTGAAATGCTCGCTGCTCACAATTAAAGAGGAGGCATTGCAGGCGAAGCACGATGAGATGGAGCAAGGAACCATACAGTGTGACTCCATACAGCCCAGCCTCATCTCATTCCAACGTAGATTGGGTGACAATGAGGAAGAGGAGGAGGAGGAAGAACAGGGGCTAGTTTCATGTCCTATAGACGGTATTACCTGCACAACTGTCATTCCGTCGGTTCAGTGTGGATGGCCTGAGGAGAGGGAGAAGTAGGATGAGAAGGAGAGCATGGTCAGTCGTCCTCTTGATAAGGACACGGAAGTCTTGCCTGTTAAAAGTCTGGCACACATGGCTGAGTTTATGTTACTCTGCCTTTTCCGTGACCCTCGCATTCTCCAAATTTTGGGTGACAGCCATTACTGGTTGGTGACACTTCTAGACCCATGCTACAAGGAGAACTTTCTATCTCTTAGTCCCGTGGCGGACAGGTCTGCTAAAATGGGGCAGTACCAGAAGGCCCTTGTTGCGGAATTATTTTAAAAATTCCCATCTGAAAACTCTGGCGGCAGAGGTTACAGTTCATTGGACAACCAAGGAGTACAGGCGAGAGAGACACAAATCCAATCCAGCAGAGGCAGGGGAACACTGTCAAAGTTCTGGGACAGTTTTCTCAGACCCTACTATCACACAAGCCCTGATGCGTGGGGTAGTCTCACAAGGAGGGAAAAGTTTGGGAAGATGCTGAAGGAGTACCTTGCCAACCGTAGCAACGTTCTCCGTGATTCCTCTGTCCCTTATAATTATTGGGTATCCAAGATGGACACGTGGCATGAACTGACTCTCTACGCCTTGGAGGTCCTGGCCTGTCCTGCCACTAGGGTTTTGTCAGAGCGGGTTTTTAGTGCTGCAGTGGGAATTATAACTGATAGGCGCATCCGCCTGTCAACTGAAAATGCTGACAGGCTGACTCTTGTAAAAATGAACAAGGGCGGGATTGGGCCAGACTTCTCAACACCACCGAATGATAGCAGCATAACATAAACTCAAATTCAGTGTCTTTTTTTTGGGCGGTCTATTCTCATGCACCTCTGTCTTCACACCCAGACATGCGTATATGCTTCCTGATTTTGTCTATTTGCTCTTTTCCTCCTCCTTCTCGTCATCCTCATCCTCATCCTCCACCACCAAATCACCACCATATTTACTAGATCACCATATTTATGTCTCTTCCAAGGGGCATTGGAGTGCCTCCAAATTTTTGGCAACCCTTGCATTCACTGCATAGGCAATAAGAGTATGGGAGACATACTTCCTAATAATGGGAACAATTTTTTCTTAAGACACTCCTCTACGTCTCTTCCAAGGGACATTGGAGTGCCTCCAAATTTTTGGCAGCCCTTTCATTCACTGCATAGGCAATAACAGTATTGGAGACCCACTTCCTAATAATGGGAACAATTTTTTTGATAAGGCCCTCCTCTACGTCTCTTCCAAGGGACATTGGAGTGCCTCCAAATTTTTGGCAGCCCTTGCATTCACTGCATAGGCAATAACTGTATGGGAGACCGCTCCTTTCTGGGAACAGCTGTTACTGAGCCCCACCTCTATGTGTCTTACTCTTTAAATTGGTATTGGGGTTTTTTCCAAATTTAGGCAGCCAATGTACTCACTGCATACCCTATAACTGTATAGCAGAACCGCTCCTTTCTAATGGGAACTTGTCGTTACTGAGGCCCACCTCTATGTGTCTTTAAATTGGTATTGGGGTATTTCCCAAATTTAGGCAGCCCTTGCAGTCACTGCATAGACATTACCACTATAGGAGACCCACTTCTTTATAATGGGAACATTTTTTTTACTGAAGCCCTCCTCTTTGTCTCTTCAAAGGGGTGTTGTGGTGCGTCCAAATTTTTGGCAGCCCTTGCAGTCACTGCATACGCCATAACAGTATAGGAGACCCACTCGTTAATAATGGGAACAACAAAGTATAGCCAGTTGATGGCTCTCAAACAATTGTGAGGGCCGACTGCTGGCCCTTTAAGAATAGTAAGGGCCGCCTGATGGCCCCATAAAAATAGGCTTTGTGACTTTCAGAGTCCCTCCTTCATAAATGAAACAGGATGTGTCTGATCATGTCTCACACACAACATGGCCAGATAAGGTAGTAAAATGTTAAAATTACATTTACTGGTGAATGTATTTTTCACCGTTGAAAGCAATGCAAAAGTGCAAAAACGCATCAAAAACACTACGTGTGAACATAGCCCAAGGTGTGGAGGAGCATTTTTGTTTTTGGTTATTTATTTTGCCTTATATACAAGTCATTACCCTGGAAAGTATGTTCCTTAACATTTTTCCCAGGAAAATCCATTTTGGTTTCATTTTTGTATGCTTTATTATCCGTAAAAGTGGCGTAATACTCTGACAACATTGTTGACAGCAGTGACTTGGGAGTCAGAGATGCTTCCAGGGGTCTTCTCCATGCTGTTCCCATGTCATTTGAGTACTGTTCCCATCTATTTAGGCAATTTTTAGGCCCTCTTCAGACCTCTGGGGGGGCCTCCGGAAAAATGCTCGAGTTTCCCATAGACTTATATTAGGCTCATTGCCCGGACCGAGGACTCAAGCATTCCAATTTGCTCGACTCTGCAACAATGAGTATCCGAGCATTTTAGTACTCACTCATCACTATGCTTTACCATTAAGATATTTGTTGTTGTATTTGAAACATTTAATCATTACATGACCCGCTCGACCGCAGTATATACAGTAACAGGCAGGTGTGTAAGGTGCCTCAGCGAGGTAGTCGTGGGCGAGCTGTAGCCCCTGATCGCTCTGGCACCCTACAGACAATACGTGTCCTCTCTCTGATGTGTGGCTGTGTATGTGGTGTTCTCCACTTACTTCAAACCATCCGATCACGGCTGTCTCCAGGCATTTCTCTTCTGGGACCAGGGCAGCAATAAATTCAGAGGACATGAGGTTCTTAACCAGAACTTGGACTTTACTTGGGGAAGAGGAATATGTACAATATTTACAGGCAGATATAATGGATAAGGCCCGACAGGTTATTATCTCCCTCACAGGCGCTGGCAACATCTTCAGCCCTGGTTCCCTCTTTAAGTGAAGCATCTCTGTGACTCTAATCTCTAGTCCAAGAGACTCTTCTGCAATAACAACAGTATTCCGGATCCAATATCTCCCCCACATCTTAGCCTGGAGTCCTATTTATCTTCCTCTGCTACCTGCAGACTAGAAGTGCCCCGGGTCCTCAATACCTCCGTTGAGTTTCTCCGGCCGGCTAACAGGACTCTTGCGTAGGGAGAATTTTACACTGGTGATCCCACTGTCTGAGGGTATGGAGCTCCCGTCTACCCTAGCAGCCACCATATAGTCAGGCTGCCCGTATGGTTCACTGTCCTAACTCTTACTCACTCATCACTTCCTGCTTCTGGAAACTAAACCGAGATTTTCCTGATGTGCCCACCCTCTGTGGGCTGTCATCACACAACATTAACCCCATCACTGTCTGTAACACTGCTGGCAGACTCAACCTGACATCTGCACCCGGGACAGTGGCATCTTGTGGCTGGTTACAAGTACTGCAGCCCACAAGGAATTATGGCAGGAACAAGCTCTAAAAACACTCAAGGCTTGATCAGGGCACTAAGTTACCCCTCTACTTTACTGACTGGACCACTGAAGCTAACCCCTTAGCTTGGGCTTCCGACAGTCCAGAGAGGTTTAACTACGGGAACACTTTCTTTAACTACTTCAGTGTCAAAGGAAGGCTACGTCCTTCCCCACTATTACAGGTGTTTCATGTACAACTCCCTCCTTGGACTCTCTGCAGGCCCCAATTTGCATGGGTTAATAATAATATTCTTTTTATTTATATAGTGCCAACATATTCCGCAGCGCTTTACAATTCAGACAATTTACAGACATTATGGGCACTGTCCCCATTGGGGCTCACAATCTACATTCCCTATCAGTATGTCTTTGGAGTGTGGGAGGAAACCAGAGAACCCGGAGGAAACCCACACAAACACGGGGAGAACATACAAACTCCTTGCAAATGTGGTCCTTGATGGGATTTGAACCCAGGACTACAGCTCTGCAAGTCTGCAGTGCTAGCCACTGAGCCACCGTGCTGCCTGCCTCAAAAGGATGAGAGTGAGTAAAATCAGAAACAGTCTCAAGTGTGTCCTTATCCCTGAGACATTGGTCCAGGTGCACCGCTAGAGACATGGCCTCATCCTGGGACAATGGAGAAGGACTATAAACCATCATATCACATATTTTACTAGAGAGACCCTGGCAGAATTGACTGTGAATAGCTGGGTCATACCAAGAGGTCTCCACTGTCTAGCGTCTGAACTGAGAGCAGTAGTCCAACTTTACGATATCCCTGAACCAATCTACGGATCATTGATTCAACAATGGTAATTCTATTTGGGCCTTCATAAATGAGCCCCAGAGCAGAGAATACAGCGTCAACATGCAAAAAAATGCCCAAGCCTGAGGATCTTCCGAAAACAACAAAACAATACCCATGTGTTGATTCTCTCCTCTAGACGAGGTAGGACGAAGATGAAAATACAATTTACATAAAGTAAAAAAGATGGAAAAAGGTTGGCACCCTAAGGTAACGCAGTGGCGCTCCCACTCGATGGCGGCTTACCCTGAATGTCCTTAGCAGCTTCTAACATCACTAGAGTAGCAGTTCCCAAAGGAGAAGGAATCACACACAAAGCAACTGCAACCAACACAAACTACAGCACAGTGAATGAATATGTTACCCAAAACCCACAGAAAGAAAGATAACAGAACTAAAACACCTAAAGTAAAGCTGTGTCAGTTGTGTCTCAGTGGAAAAATATGCCAACAGAGAACACAGAATCAAGGGTTCAATTCCAGAAAGCATGACAAAACCTCAAAAATCAGATCAAGTCTTGTGGGATGAGTCTTGGGGGATGATTGTGTGATGCCTCCTGTTCATCGACATGCCAGTTGTTGCAAAGTAAGAGGAACAGAATCCTTGAACTGAGACTTTGTAGGCCACGTGTAAGCCAAGATCTCAGCACTGTTCTACATTGTGTGGTTGGGAAAACAATTACCAACCAGAATGACAGCAAGAGATGCACAGACGTAAATCTCTACAAGGTTATATTGTCAAATTAGAAGAATGGTGTGTCGTTTTCAATTCTGTTATGTAATGAAATTGGACATCACATATCAATCCTAAGGTGTCAGAAATTGTCTACATAAACCATCAGAAGTCTTTTCATGACAATGGGCTATAAACCAGGTCTCTAGCTATAGGCATTCCACTGACCTCATGACACCTCACTCAAAGGTGTAGCGCCGGCGTCCCTGCCCTCTGCTAGGCAGGGACGCTGTTCCCCTCACCTCTCTGCTCCGTGCCCGGCGTCCTCCTCCCGCTCTGCTGGCAGCGCGCGCTCCTTCCCGGCCACTGTGCTTAGGGCGCGCGCGCGCGCTCTCCCTCCCTCTTAAAGGGGCTGCGCGCGCTGTCCTAAGGAGTCCCCGGCCAATGGCCGGAGGACTTCACCATATATAAGGCACCTCCTCCAAAATGGAGGTGCCCGAGCAATGTTGTTGCACTGTTCACTACTCTGCTTCAGCCCTCAGGTCCCGTTGCCAGTTACCTGCCAGATACCTGCCAGATTCCTGTCTTATTCCTGCCTGATTATCTGCTACCTGCCTGCTAGTCTGAGGTCAGACGGTCTGCCTTACTACTCCTGTCAGTCTGTCTAAGGACCAGCCTGTCCGCTCACCTGGGAGCGCACTTCAGCCACCTGCCTGCTTGCCTGAGGTCCGACGGTCTGCCTTCCAACTCCTGTCAGTCTGTCTATGGACCAGCTTGCCTGCTCACCTGGGAGCACACATCTGCTACCTGCCTGCTAGCCTACCTGGAGGCTCCGCCGTCACATGCTGTGACCACCTGCCTGTCCAGTGACTCCTGCCCGCTCACCTGGGAGCGCTCATCTGCTGCCTGTCTGCTAGCCTACCTGGAGGCTCTGCCGTCACGTGCTGTGACCACCCGCCTGTCCAGAGACTTCTGCCCGCTCACCTGGGAGCGCTCATCTGCCGCCTGTCTGTTGGTCTTCCTGGAGGCTCCGCCGTCACATGCTGTGACCACCCGTTCATCCAGAGACTCTCGCCTGCTCACCTGGGAGCTCACGTCTATCATCAGCCGCCACAGGTCGTATCAACCCTTTACCCAGAGACTGCCCCGGTCACTTGCCGTGACCATCTGCCCGTTCATTCAGAGACTGCCCCGGTCACTTGCCGTGACCATCTGCCCGTTCATTCAGAGACTGCCCCGGTCACTTGCCGTGACCATCTGCCTGTTCATCCAGAGACTGCCCCGGTCACTTGCCGTGACCTCCAGCCCGTTCACTCAGAGACTGTCCCGGTCACCTGCTGTGACTTCCTGCCCGTCTTCCCTGGTCGCCACCCGCTCCCTTACAAGGACCGCCCCCTTGTATAGTAGCTCAGAGGTTCCGCCTCCCAGACCCGTTACAAAAGGTTATCATGGTGCTGATCAATATGGCAATGCTGTTAACTTTGACACAATGATAGCCATCGATTAGTCTGGAGACCACAAGGGCAACACCAAACCATCAAGTTTTTGTGCCCAAGTTACTGCTCTGCATTCTACAATGTCTCACTTGCTATTCTTCCTGAGCCATTCATTCCTAAGCCCTGTGGTTGTGACAACAGGTGCCTTTGACTTCCTATTGAGTTCACAGCTGCATCAGTTGATTTCTGGAACTGGTGCTCTCTCAATTTAAGGCTACATTCACACTTTTTTGGCCACATTGCATTTTTTTAGCCTCAAATGTTCTCATTTGGCAGCCCTATGAGAAGATGATAAATAGGCCCTGGCCAAAGCTAATCCTCCACAATGTTTCTGATGTTTTCCAGTTCCTCCTCAGCACGCATCAATGTTATAGCCCCTGCACACTATGCTCATTTCCTACAGTGAAAATGTGGCACCCCAGGGGTCCGGTTGCCACAGTGGCATTGCCTCCCTCACAAGGGGTGATGCCATGCCTGGAAGCAAGGAGGGGTCCCCTAATCAGGTATACCAGCATACAACACTTTCCTGGCTCCAGACCAGAAAGGGGAGCTCCTCCCCTTCAAACTGGAATCTGGAGGCGGGGTTAGGAACAGTGAGTTGAGAGGAGTTGGAGATAGGAGGACGATGAGGAAGGACCTGGGGAAGGGAGCTGTGAACAAGCTCGCCCCAGAGGAGAGAAGCGCAAGCGAACCGGACACCGGAGTCCATGGTTGTGGGGCACTGAAGGTCCAGCAGCTAAATCCGGAGGGCAGGAGACTGCAGGTCTCCTGGCCCCACCAGACGCCCGGCGGTTCAGCAGCCCCATAGGACCCAGCACCGCTACGTGGGAGCGACACTTGAGGAAGGCCCGAACTGCCTGCCATACGGGTGAGGAAAAAGATGTTTTACTCAGTTACGAGGGCCGCAGCATAGCTTCAAGCAGCAGGGCCAAAGAGAATAGCGCAGAGGGAAGGCCTACAACTCCACCAGGCAAAGTGGATCCTCAACTTGCTTCAAGGCCGCCCGGACCTCTACTACCAGCTAGTACCCATGCCCCGGTCTGCTTAACAAACCTCAAGTAAAGATAGAGGAAACCGCCATTAATCTGTTGACTGGTCATTATCTGCGCCCTCAGCCCTGCATTACACCGCACCAACAACATCAACTTCCACAATTCTTCATATAATGCCCTAGAGCTTAGCTCTGCCTGTGGAGAGCTGAACCAACTCTGCTGCGTCACCACCAGCTCCAGCGGATCTGCACCGCAGTGGCGGTCCCATATAGCCGCATACCACAGGTGGCGTCACGAACATTATCTCTAAAAACTTTATTTCCCTACTACTTTCCCTTTAATTGACCGCCATGGGTCACGAACTGGGTCACTGCCACCATGACATCTCCCAGCATCGAACGGCCCGGCTACTGAGTACCCCACGGCCCAGGGGGCGCGTCAATATCAGTCCTCCTTCCTGCTTCTTTCTTGCAGATGCCTTCATTAGTCCTTTACCCATTGAATACCATACTGAGTGATAATCAGTAGCGATGAGCGAGAGTGCTCAGCATTGCTTGATACTCGATCGAGCATTGGGTTGCTTCATCGGGTATCGAGCAGTGCCGAGTATCGCGTGGTGCTCGGGTTCCCGATAAGAAGCTCATTTGAATCATCTGAGCTGCACACCGCACTGAAGCGGGGTATTACCCTGCTGGGAGCGCAGGGACTCCTCTGTTGTCTCTTTGTGAGCTGTAGAACTCCGAGTACAGAGAGAGAAAAACAGAGAGAGACAGAGAGAGAGAGACCGTCCTCCAGAAAAATTCTCGAGTTTCAAATTCACTTCCATTATGCTCGAGTCGAGCACATCCGAGCGTCCGACATGCTTGATTCGACTACCGAGCAGTCGAGCATTTCAGTGCTCGATCGTCACTAATAATCAGTCCTGCACAGATGTCCCTGCCTAAAGCTTGTTTTCATAAACTACCTAACAATTTTATAGTTATTTAATGGTATATATAAATTAATTATTTTTTAAGGTGATGGATAGAGGGAGGATAACTTGATGTTTTGGGGAATAACCCTTTAACAATTTGTTCACTGCTTTCTTTGCACTTCTAAACTTTTTGACTTCTTTGTATAGTTTTACGTTAGTGTGCTAGAGATTTCCCTGGGTAAAATCCATCCCGATTTCCTGTGTGAGAAAATAAATGTATGGTTATATATTGTGGAATTTGCATTCCATTACCTTGGTTTGCATGTCATAAAACATTTATTACACCCCTGGGCTAGAGCCTTAATAATGACTGGGTGAAAGCACTAATGTGGACTTGGACTTGCAGTGGTACAAAAGATTAATGTGCTTTGATGTAACCCAGCTAATAATGCAGTTTGCCAATTTGTCCCATCAAAAGACATTATAACCACACACAGTCCTCTGTGATGTTTGAAAAGCTGCAAAATGCAGCCTTACAGCTTGTAGAAATAAGACGTTCAGGGTTAGCCTTCAAGTAGATTCTTAAATCATCATGAATTTTTCACGTAGTACAGAAATTTGTTAAATGTGTTTGCATTAAACTTGTGTTTATGAGAAAGCAAGCTTTATGGACTATGGGAAATTACATATACATACTAATTAATCAATATAGCCATGACAATTAACACAGAAAATATATGGGGAACACACTGATATTGTTTTGCATTTTTCCAAAGTTGCCAGTTTGCAATATTTGTGTTCTGTGCTCCATGTTGGACTTTGGGCCCCCCCAAAGGAAGTTATTCTGAGGGTTCAGCATCCAGGTTTTTACAAGTGCATGTCATAATTTTATATAATAATATGTTCTAATTACTGCCATAAATGATAGTTAATTTGTACATTAACACTCAAATATGTTTTACAATGTTTTACCCCCAGTTAATAGTGTGTCATTTTACAATTTTGCTGATTTAATTTATTTTCCACCTATTTTATAACTGGGCTCAGGGTACAAATGACAAATCCACTTATATACAATTTTTTAGCTTTAGCACATCTGTAAAAAACCTTATTAAGGATGTCTATGTTTGTGTGTCCATGTCTATCGACAATGCAAAGACGTTTTTTCTTTATTTTGGAAGTGGATGTTTGCTTGCTCTATGAAATTGTTGCCCATTTTTATTTAGTATACTAACTTGAGATTCTATGGCTGCATCTTCACCTTTTTTAAGGGTTTTTTTTGCAAAGCAGCTGTGAGTAGAAGAGGTGCCATGATTAGGGAGAGTAGGAATGCTTCATGCAAGATGAAATCATTAATTAATTGCATCTCTTAACGAGTTTGAAGCATACAGCCCAAGTTTATCTGCGCCTATTAATTTGATATTTCAGGACGCTGTCACTTGAAATTAATTGCAGCTAATTAAAAATGTTAAGACAATAGTACAAAAGTGCCTGGGAGACATTGAGCCTCCAATGCCCTAGAACACTGCTTTATTCTTTTATTCAAGCTGAGGGTACAACATAGCCACTCTTAAAATAAAGCTAGCTTTCAATTTTAAAAAGAAAATATACAGACTGGAGCAGTTATCAGGTTTCTTTTCAATTGAAGTGACTAGTACTGTTTGTCATTTGTGTACAATAACAACTTGTCAGGAGATTTGGCTATAGGAAAAATACATTTTTCTGCATACTTAAAACATTATGTGTAGACACAACAGAGTTGCCCATACCCACATAAGAGCATTTCACAGCCTTTCCAATCCTGCTTCAAAAAAAAATGTAATCTGATTCTTTGCTATGGATTGCACTGCTATTTCCAGACCTTGAGGAGGGCATCTATTAGGCCACGGCCCCACTATCAGTATTTGGTCAGTATTCGGTCAGTATTTTTTCTCAGGAGTGGGAGCCAAAACCAGGAGTAGGTGATAAATGCAAAATTGGTGCACTTGTTTCTATTATACCTTTTCTCTGATTTTTCTTGGCCAAACCCTCGTACTGGCCGGTACCTCTCCTGACCTGACCTTGACAGCTGCATAGAAATCCATAATGCTGTCATGCTCAGGTCAGGAGAGGTGCCGGCCAGTCCGTTCAGTGTCATGCGATCCTCACACGAGTTATACGGCAGTGTGTCTCTGCTCTTAAATCTTAGCTTCCTCAAGGTATACCCCTTGTACTCTGATGATAGCTTTACACAACCTTGTCATTCTCTCAAGTATCTTTATCAGAGAACAGTTCTCCTCAAAATGAGTTCATTGTGGAGTAGTGCAGTTTGATACAATCACGCAACAGCAAGGAGTAGACTGTTAGACAGCCAGACTTCCCATCGAAAAGGTAGAGAAGGTTTATTAATATCTCTGCCTTTCTTATTGCTATATAGAAAGTGGTAACAGCGCTTCCTCCTCCAGACCTAGTGATCATTTAGTTACTGTGTATAGGTAGGGAGTAGGAGTGGAGACCCAATTAGCTCTGCTATGTAGCCAGGATGCTTTATTTCCCCTGTAAATGGGGTAACATATAGCCCCAGTTTCAGGGGAAATCAGGAGAAAAAAATTTGCAAATGTTGAAATGCTTCCCAAAGGTCCTTTATGACCTTATGGGGAAACAATATGTAAAATAATGAAAAATAAATACATAAATAAATAAAAATCATGAAAAAATAATACGTTAATTTAACAACAAAAAGGGAACGAAATGTAAAATGTATTTCAGTGGTTATAAAAAAATACAGACACACACTTCCTTTTTTCCCACCGAAATCACCTGACAAGGCAAAAATAAAAAGAAGACAGTATGAAAATAACATAAAAATTACACCATACGAATCACAAAAAAGGTGCAAAAATTATTTGAATATTTGTATGAGAGAAAATGTTACAGCTTTTTAAACCCCATATGCAAAAAAAAATGTGCCTGGTTAGTAACAGGGGTAAATGGCCTTGGCATGAATTGGTTAAAGTGGTACTCCTGGGAGATAAAAAAAAAATTGTACTGTCCCTGTCCTCATAAACTATAAAGATGAGATGCAGTTTCATGATATTTATAACCCTTATAATTCTGTGTGACAGCAGCTGTTCCTCACTGCTCCCCTCTCCCATCTGGGACATTACATCACACACCAGTATGTAGCTCCCAAACCCTGAGTATCAGCCAGTCTGAAAAGAGGGGGCGTGGCTACATCCCCTGTTTTCTGCAGAGAAACAGCTGTTATCAGAAGACTGGCTGATACTAGCAGTATGGAGCTGCACACTGATGTAATGTCCCAGACGGAAGGGTGAGCAGTGAAAAGCAGCTCCTGTAACATCTTCTGACATTATCAGGGGGCAGATGTGATAACAGATGCTTTTCACTGCTCACCCCTCCGTCTGGGACATTACGGCAGTATGCAGCTCCCCGCTATTATCAGTCAGTCTCCTGATAATCGCTGCATCTCTGCAGAGAACAGCCTGGAGAAAGTCACGCATCCTCTCACAGGGGGGAGCTGCACACTGGTGCGTGATGTAATATCCCAGACGGGAGGGGTGAGCAGTGAGGAGCAGCTGCTGTCACATAGAATTATAAGGGTTATAAAGATAATGAAAGTGCACTGGACATCTCATCTTTCTAGCTTATGAGGGCAGAGACAGTACAAAAATGTTATATCTCCCGGGAGTACCCCTTTAATGCAGTGCTATGGGAACAATTTTTGTGTTCTGAGATTCAGATAATGCAAGAAATATCGTACTCTGCCTCATTTTAATGTTACATAAAAATGCACATAAACAAATCCACCATTGGCAGCAGCCTAGCTAAATGCCACATATAGCAAACCAATCTGATTTACATCAGATAACATATTTCAATGTTACTATTAGTACAGGCTTGTGTGCTTCTCAGCCATGATGGATTGCAACAAGTGGAACACAGATGGTATTAATCACCCTACCACTGTTTTATCGTATGCATATATGCATAGTTTTGGCCTGCCTGTTCATTTGCAGGTTTCTGAACATGCTTTTTTTATTGTTACCTTTTTGTTTTTACTACAGAAATGTAGCAAATCGTGTATACCACAAATTTCATTCATCTGTGGTATAGCACTCTAGTAAGTGATGCCATGATACCATATTACAGGGATATGCCATCACTTACTGGTCATTCAAGGTCTGACCTCTGGGTCGCCAGTGGCGTACCGCCAATGGCGGCAGGCCAAGCGACTGCTATGGGGCCTGCGAGCTAGGGGGGCCCAGTGTCCGCCACCCCTCCTGCATCGGGCCCCAAGGCCCCTCCTGTATAGGGCCCCCACTTCTCTGGCCAGTTAGCACCGCACCCCCTGCTTTTCATTCAACTGTATCAGCAGATAGCCAATACAGTTGAAAGCAATGATGGAGGAGGCAGCGTCATGTGATGCTCCCTCTCCTATCATTCCTCCTCTGCATCTGACGCAGCAGCTGTGATGACGCGCCATGCTGGGTTGGGTAGTGGAGCTGGCAGCTGCTGATGTGATGAGAGGAGACACACTACAGAGACTGAAGCAGCAGGGGAACGAGGAGCAGTAAGTATTTTTTTTAAAATCAGTGAGTACTGATAATACTGGTGGACTGGGGGCTGCATTTTACCCTATGCAGTGGGCTGCATTTTACCCTATGCAGGGGGCTGCATTTTACCCTATTGGGGGGGCTGCATTTTATCCTATTGGAGGGGTTACATTTTACCCTATTGGAGGGGTTACATTTTACATTATTGGGGGCCGCATTTTACCCTATGGTGAGGCTACAATTACCCTATGGGGGCTGCATTTTTACCCTATGGAGGGAGCTGCATTTTTACCCTATTGGGGGGGGGCTGCATTTTTACCCTATGGGGGGCTGCATTATACTGCGTGGAGGACCATGGGGACTGCATTATACTGTGTGCAGGACCATGCGAGTGCATTATACTGCGTGCAGGACCATGGGGAGTGCATTATACTCAGGGGTGGATTAAGAGTAGCAAGGGCCCCGGGCAGTTTAGAAGGCACGGCCCCCCCCCACACACACACACACACACACACACCTGATGTATCACGTGACATGTCACATGATCCCCTGTGATAGATCATGTGATAGTTCACGTGAAATTAATTTGGCACAATATTAATTATAATAATTTTTTTTAGGCTGTGTGCCCACTATGCGTTTTTTAAGCGTTTCCGCAGCGGCAATTCCGCTGCAGAAATGCTTAAAAACGCTTGGTAGAAGGTCTGCCATGTTCCCAAATGATAATCCGCATGTGGTGTGCACATGCTGCGGAAATTTCGCTGCGGATTATCATTGCGGAAAAATCCGCAGCACTACCAATTATTTTGCGGAAGCGCGGCGCTTTCGCCTCCATTGACTTGCATTGGAACACATGGAATCCGCATCACTGCATCTGTACATGCAGAATCCATGCATTTCAATGTGCGGATGGTAACCAGATTTGGAGAAGAGGAGACTCTCCTCCAGACCCGGGTACCATAGAACCTGTAAAAAAAGAATAAAACAAAAAATAAATATTATACTTACCTTCTGATGGCCCCCGGTGTCTTTATCCAATGCGTCCTGGCTTGCAGGCAGCTCGCGATGGCCTGAAAAGGACCTGCCGTGACGTCATTTAGTCATGTGACGGGTCACGCGACCGCTGACGTCGGCAGGCCATCAGAAGGTAATTATATATTTATTTTTTACCATTCTTTTACGGTCACACTATATAAATCCATGCCGTTTTTTTCTGCCAGGTAGATGCAGAAACGCTCAAAAAAAATCCAGAGCATTTCTGCATCGTGGGCACATAGTCTTACATTAACTGAGCACACGTAGCCATCTATACACAGCAGGAGGCCGCACGTAGCCATCTATACACAGCAGGAGGCCTCACATAGCCATCTATACACAGCAGGAGGCCTCACATAGCCATCTATACACAGCAGGAGGCCTCACATAGTCATCTATACACAGCGGGAGGCCGCACGTAGCCATCTATACACAACAGGAGGCCGCACCTAGCCATCTATACACAGCAGGAGGCCGCATGTAGCCATCTATACACAGCAGGAGGCCACACGTAGCCATCTATACACAGCAGGAGGCAGCACGTAGCCATCTATACACAGGGGGAGGTCGCACGGCGCCATCTATACACAGCGGGAGGCCGCACGGCGCCATCTATACACAGCGGGAGGCCGCACGGCGCCATCTATACACAGCGGGAGGCCGCATGGAGCCATCTATACACAGCGGGAGGCCGCAAGGCGCCATCTATACACAGCGGGAGGCCGCAAGGCACCAGCTATACACAGCAGGAGGCCACACGGCGCCACCTATACACAGCAGGAGGCCGCACGGTGCCACCTATACACAGCGGGAGGCCGCACGGCGCTATCTATACACAGCGGGAGGCTGCACGGCGCCATCTATACACAGCGGGGGGCTGCATGGCGCCATATATACACAGCGGGAGGCTGCACGGTTCCCAGCCCCAGAGGCAGCAGGAGGCCGCACGGCGCCACCTATACACAGTGGGAGGCCACACGGCGCCATCTATACACAGCAGGGGGCCGCATGGTGTCATTTATACACAGCGGGAGGCCGCACAATGCCATCTATACACAGCGGGAGGCCGCACGATGCCATCTATACACAGCAAGGGGGACGCATGATGCCATCTATACATAGCGGGAGGCCGCACGGCGCCATCTATGCACAGCGGGAGGCTGCACGGCGCCATCTATACACAACGGGAGGCCGCACGGCGCCATCTATACACAGCGGGAGGCCGCATGGTGCCATCTATACACAGCGGGAGGCCGCACGGCGCCACCCCCCAGAGACAGCAGGAGGCCGCACGGCGCCATCTATAGTCAGCAGGAGGCCGCACGCAGTCACGCACGCACACAAACATATACAGACATACACATACACGCATAAACACATTTGAAACACAAAAATACATATAAACAGACATCACACAATGATATCTGCCTGCACACACACATGCACACACACACACACATACACACAGACACACACAGACAGACACACTCACCATCCCCCAGCTCGGCTCCAGTCCTGCTCTTTTCCGATGCAGCACTGCAGGCCGGGTGCGCACTGCGTGACGTCACAGCTAGGAGACACGGCCGCGCACAGGGCCGTGTCTCCTAGCAGTGACGCGGCCGGGCCAGCACAGGGAAGTTAACTGCTACAGTGCTGGCCCGGCCGAAGAAGAAGCAGCGGCTGTGCGCCGCTGCTGGGGGAGCGGTCCCGGGCCCCCCCCCTGCCACTGACTGCCGGTATGTGCCGCGGCGCCGCATATATAATGAGGACAATCTGGCCATAGACACCCCGGAGCCCCGGGCCACCTGGAGGTTTGGGGCCCCGGGCGGTAGCCCAGATCATCCTCATTATAATCCGCCTATGATTATACTGCATGGAGGACCATGAGGAGTGCATTATACTGCATGGAGGACCATGGGTACTGCATTATACTGTGTGAAGGACCATAGGGAGCACATTATACTGCGTTGAGGACCATGGGGAGTGTATTATACTGCGTGGAGGACAATGGGGAGTGTATTATGCTGTGTTGAGGACCATGGAGAGTGTACTATACTGCGTGCAGGACCATGGGAAGTGCATTATACTGTGTGCAGGACCATGGGAAGTGCATTATACTGTGTGCAGGACCATGGGGAGTGTATTATACTGTATGAAGGACCATGGGGGTGCATTATACTGTGTGCAGGACCATGGGGAGTGCATTATACTGTGTGCAGGACCATGGGAAGTGCATTATACTGTGTGGAGGACTATGGGGAGTGCATTATTCTGTGTGGAAGACAATGGGAAGTGCATTATACTCTGTGCAGGACCATGGAGAGTGCATTATACTGTGTGCAGGACCATGGGGAGTGCATTATACTGTGTGCAGGATCATGGTAAGTGCATTATACTGTGTGCAAGACCATGGGGAGTGCCTTACACTGTGTGCAGGACAATGGGGAGTGCATTATACTGTGTGCAGGACAATGGGGAGTGCATTATACTGTGTGCAAGACCATGGGGAGTGCATTATGCTGTCTGGAGGACCATGGGGAGTGAATTATACTGTGTGGAGGACCATGGGGAGTGCATTATACTCTGTTGAGTGTGAAGGTTTGTGTGGGGGCCATTATACTTTATGTAGGCCCATTATACTGCATGGGGGGCTGTGTGGGGGTCACAGTTGGGTGGATCATAGTATGTTGGGGTCACCATACTTTGCCTTGAGTGTTGAGGTAGAGTACAGTAGGTTCATTATACTGTGCATGTGGAGGAATTCACCATGGGGGATATCACTGTGTTGGGTTCACCATATTTTTCATGTGGAGGCCAATTTGGAGGAATTCACCATGAGGGTATCTTACTGTGTTTGGGGGACACATTTGTTGGCATCATATTTTATAGAACAATGAAAGAGGGATCTGTGACTTCAGCAGGAGGAAAACTTCTATGTAAAGGCTGGAAAGTTGTGAGATATGCTCTTCTGTGACCCCGACAATTATTTACTTTTTTGGGGGGGAGGGGGCAATTAGAACTATGGTCCCCATGATTCCTATGTACGCCCCTGCTGGGTCCCTCATAATTCTGAGATTTAAGGGACCAAATAGTGCTGCTTCAATGTTGTGTTCCCCCCACAGATTTTGTCTATTACGTGTGGCTCCCAGCAACCCACTTTACAAGAAAGTGCAGTCAGTCCCATTCACTTGATTGGAGTTGTGCTGAAGCAGACAGCCTGAGGTGCCGTGTGCAGCAGAAAAACTGTGCTTTCTGCATCTCTTGGCAGCAAAAACGCTGTGGAAAAACTGTGCTTTTTTGCTGCGTTTTTGCATGTGTTTTTTTAAGCGTTTTTGTACAGCAATCAATGCTTTTTGGCTCTTGTAGGGATTGTACTCACTCAGGTGTGATGGGAGGCAAACAGGAGGCATGTTCCTTTAAATGTCCATAGCGGTTTATTGGCTTCATAAACCGGTCAAAAAACAAATGCAAACAAACAGCCTTCAGTGCAGGTGAAAGCAAAAGAAATCAGTCCTTTAAGCAAAGTCTCTGGCAAACTGGACCTGTGGTCACACAGGCTGGTAAGCATCCAGAACACAGCTCAGTCTGGAGATAACACACAGGAGGCCTTCTCCCTCCAAACACAGACCATGTGCCAAACAACAGCCTCCATTATATAGACTGTTAACCACACCCAGAGGTGAGGTATGTGGGTATCTAGACACGCCCATGTCTCTAAACTACCCGTAACCCAGCTCCCAGGTGCACCAAACAATCCTCTTAGTGCTTACATGCGCTAGAGAAACACTCCGGGTTACATCACAGAGACCAGCCATCTCTGTGATACATACCTCCCATCGACTATGAGACTTTTGTCACCCGCGGTCAATTCTTTGTGCGTTTTTTCCGCGTTTTTGACACATTAACTTCAATTGAGTTAGTCACATATGAAACAAAAATCCGCAGCAAATCTGCAAATATTTTTATACCTGCATTTTTGCTGTGGATTTAACTGACTCAATTGAAGCGAATGGGTCAAAAACGCGGCAAAAACGCACCAAGAATTGACATGCTGCAGATTTAAACGCAATGCAAATCCTGACAGGAAAATCCCTGATCACTTTAGGATTGTCATTGTATTAGCTGGAAGAAGGATTCCCTAGCGTTTTTGGCCCATTTCCAAGTGGAAAAATCGCACCAAAAATGCACACTGTGCACACAGCCTTAGGATTCATGGTAGTCTTTAAAGAAGTTGTCCGGTACTTTTTTTAAATTGCCCAATGTATTCAGCATGTGGGCATAAGTATCTCTGTAAATACCTTGTGTTGCTGATAATGCCTGTGAGCGGTGCAATCGGTGGCCGCTGACAAGTGAGGCGTGACTCAGCGCTGGGGTCCCAGTGGTGGCTGCTGGGTTGTGGGCGGGGTTATTCCCCGCATCACACCCAGCATCCACCGCGCGCTTTCTCAATGAATGGGGAGAGGGAGAAAGGGTGGATGCTGGGTGTGATGCAGGGGAATTACCCCGCCCACAACTCAGCAGCCACCGGTGGAACGCAAAAGAGGGACCCTCAGCTGCAGCCTGGACTTGTCGTGACTTCAGCGGATGTCTCTTTTCTCATGTGCAGGCATTGCAGGACCTTAGGTATCCATGGTTATGACCACTAGCAACTAGCTAACTAACTATGACTTTATCAGTGGACGTAACCATAGATACCTAAGGTCCTGCAATGCCTGCACATGAGAAAAGAGATAGCGAATCAGAAAAAAATATACTACATTTCTAATTGGAGATATTTGCTGATATTACTATTATTACACCTACTACATATTGGGATAGGATCTTGAAGTTGGGAATACCCCTTTAATTTAAAACATGACTCACCAAAATTAGACAAAAACCGCCGCATGATCAACACGATAAAAAATGCACTCAAAACACAATGAAGAAACAATAAGTAACTAAATTCTGCTAATAAGTGCAAAAATGCTGCATAAAATCTGCAGCATCAAAAACTCAGCAGATACTCACCATGAGAAAATAGCCTAAGACTATGTTTATTGGTGATTGTGGTGCTTTCAGCCAGCTAAAGGACTTAAGAGATTGTCCCCTTTTAGACAATGTTTTTCCTGGCTGCAGTTTGTTAAGACATAAAAAATAGCACTGCACTCACCTTCTCCAGGTCCACTGGTAAGTACCTCCACTTCACCCGGTGTCTGGCATTGGCTGCCGTGCTGACTTCACGTCATCAGCAAGGCAGTCATTTAGAGCCGTTGAGCTTACTGATTAGCTGCCACGCTGTCGATGTTACATCAGTGCTGCAGCCAATACCAGGCATCGGGTGCCGTGCACTTAGAAAAGGTGACCACAGTGCTTATGTGTTATGTTTTTGTAAGGGGATGGACACATATAACAATGTTTAAAGCCTAGTATCTGTGGGAAAACACCGCCAGCTGATCAAGGACAAAAGAGAAAGTGAAAGCAAAAAGAACTGTCTTAGTAGGAACCTAAGGGTGAAGTGTATGTTCCCACAAGAAGGGGATTTAGAAGACCCCGGGTCAGGTGACAGTTGTATCACAGTTACTGAATATAAAAGGCCTGGTCCAGACAGAGAAGGGGAGAGTTGGCACCAGAGTCTGTACAAGGCAGGTCTTGTGGCCGAGAAGTGTGATTACATCAACCATTGCCACAGAAGGGTTCAAGGGTGGTTAGATCCCGGAGAAAGCTGACCTATACCTGAGCTGAGAGGAAAACCGTAAGCAGCACCAATAGAAGACCGAGACCAGTGCCAGTAGAAGACTGTGACCATTTCTGAACCAGGTTCGGGAGATGATCCGGCTGTAGCAGAGGACCGCTCCTGTGGACCATTACTTCCAGTGTAGACATACGGTACAGGGTGTGAGCGGGGGCCGTGTTTCAGGGAACGGAGACGGCCAGTGTGACGAGAACACTGTGTACCCAGTGACTCACATATATAGGATTTGGGTCCCAGCGGGAAATACCGGTGACTCTCATTAGGGCCAGTATAACAATAAGAGCTGCTTAAAGAGACTACGACAGGGACAGGCCTAGCATTGAGAGTGACGCCCGTTAAGCTGAGACATAAAGGCTAAGCATTACTCATTAAACGTCGATTACCTACTAGATAAAAAGGAGAGTGCACATAAATAGGACTTTGAGTAGATACAGTATCATATTTAGTTGCATCGCTGTGTACTGATAGTTTCATAATACACTGTGTCAACCTTGCTACTGTTATCCCCAATATAGTGCTTACTTGTGTATATATATATATATTTTTATATATATATACATATATATATATATATATATATATATATATATATATATATATATAGTACAGACCAAAAGATTGGACACACCTTCTCATTTAAAGATTTTTCTGTATTTTCATGACTATGAAAATTGTACATTCACACTGAAGGCATCAAAACTATGAATTAACACATGTGGAATTATATACTTAACAAAAAAAGCGTGAAACAACTGAAAATATGTCTTATATTCTAGGTTCTTCAAAGTAGCCACCTTTTGCTTTGATGACTGCTTTGCACACTCTTGGCATTCTCTTGATGAGCTTCAAGAGGTATTCACCGGAAATGGTTTTCACTTCACAGGTGTGCCCTGTCAGGTTTAATAAGTGGCTACTTTGAAGAACCTAGAATATAAGACATATTTTCAGTTGTTTCACACTTTTTTGTTAAGTATATGATTCCACATGTGTTAATTCATAGTTTTGATGCCTTCAGTGTGAATGTACAATTTTCATAGTCATGAAAATACAGAAAAATCTTTAAATGAGAAGGTGTGTCAAAACTTTTGATCTGTACATGTACAGCTGTTACAGGCAGCTAAGATGGGACGGCTCCCCGCAGGCCTCAGGGCAGAGTGAGGAGGAATGGTGGGTGCAGTGCCGTGCGGGAAATAACAGGCTGAGGCGGTGTGTGAAGTCATCCAGGGTTTTTACTCACTTGATGAAGTTTCAGCCGCAAAGCTTCCCTCTGCTCCTCACGGTGTACTGCGGCCACCGGGAAGGGGGTCCAGCACTTCCCAGATAGATTAGAAGCACCTGTCGAGACCCCTCTGGTGTGTGTTCCTCTCCTTGGTCAGTTCTCCCACTAAGTCTTCTCCTGACTGTATGTGTGGTTAAAACAAGGTGTAAGGCCGGGTCCCACTGGATAAACGCATGTAGAGAGATACAGGTGGCGTAGGCCGCTCCGTCCGTATCCCCCCTGGGATCCACTAAGCCTCCGGGCTTTTCTGACTGAGACGTGAAGTAACAAAGTCAGATGTCGGGGGCCGGTCACCCCTCTTGCAGCAGGAGTCCCTCTGACTAGGCCAGAATAAAGAATACAGGTGGCGTAAGCCGCTCCGTCCGTATCCCCCTGGGATCCTTTTGCCTGTGGAGCCTATCTCCTCCGCTGCCCTCCAGGCCTTCTTAGGTAAGGACCTTGACCGGGTAGAGACAGTGGTTAACTCTAACCCGCTCCTCGTCTCAAGACCAGAGAACGAGGACCGTGTATCTTCAGTCGGATGCAGCCTTTTGATGGGCTCTGGCAGACTACCGCAATCAGAGACGAAGACCGCAATCAGGGACGAAGATCACAATCAAAGACCTTGAACTTAAGATGGCCGTAGATTATATATGAAATATTAAGTGTTGCCTAAAAGTGTGTCCTCCAACCCTCACCCACTACATGGTTCCCCTATCTTTTGGTTCCCCCCATCTCCTCTATCCCGGGACGGGGCAGCACCCTGGTGCATTTAGGCCCCCTACAGGACAGGAGTGGTGTAGTGTTGAATGGTGAAGTGGTGTCCTGAGAGATGCTCCATCCTTACCTGGAAGAGGAGATACCACACCTCGGGCTGAGGTGCAGTACCCCTGTGGCGACTGAACCCTCAGGGGCGCAACATGTTCATTAATGCGGATGTGCATGGGGCGTTTTGTTCTACCTATGTATGATTTTTCACAAGGGCAGGTAATACAGTAAGTAATCCCCCCATTTGTGCACGTAATGAAATCGGATATGGTATGCATTACACCTCCTTTTTCTATGGTTTTTTGTTTTTTCATATTTATTTTCTTGCATATGCTACATTTTTTGCATGGATAAAACCCACAATATCCTTGGTGAAAGGAAGGGTACCACTCTTTTTGGGTATAAAGTTCTGAACTGTTGGGGAAATCAGGTTTCCCAAGTTGCAGGCTTTTTTATATATGAAGCAAGGATTATCTGGAGGTTCCTCACCAATAATTTTATCACCTTTTAGGATGCTCCAGTGTTTCTTGACGATTTTCCTAAGTAGGTGGCTATTAGCATTATATGGTGTGATTATTGGTATGACCATGTCATTACAGGATGCTTTAGTACCTTTATTGGAGTTACTCAGAGTGTTTTCACGTGCCATTGATTTGACATGGTTCCTTGTTTGTGTGAGGAATTGGGGATCATAATCATTGTCTTGGAATTTGGTGGTTAGCATGTCTGCCTCCTCCTCAAAATAATTCATATTTGAGCAATTCCGGTGTAAACGTATATATTGGCTTTTGGGGAAGTTCAATAACCAGCTTGGGAGATTGCAGCTATCTAAGGAGATGTAGCTGTTGGAATTTGTGGCTTTGGTGTGGGTACGTGTATGGATTTGATTATTGTGTATATGAATGTTCAGATCCAAAAAATTGATTTGCTGAGTGCTGGTGTTGGAAGTGCATTGTAAAAAGAAGTCATTCTGGTTGATTTCATTTAGAAATGTGTACAGGGATATTTGGTTACCAGACCCAGCTTCTATTCTAAGTCCTCACAAGGGTCTACCACTTGGTGCACCCAGGAGTCATCTTAATTCCCAACAGGCTGATATCTAATTAGTCCAACTAGCCAGGTACTATGCACCTTTCCCCTTCCAGGGAGGTTCAATAGCTACCCATTTACCATTCCATCACTAACCATTAATTTTTCTTTACAGGATTCCCACTCCTCTATTGTGTTTATAATCCACGCTTTCTCCCCATCCTTCAACAACAGAGGTATATTGGCTCAAAACTGTACCAACTTCCTTCCGTATAGCCTAAGCTACTTTTAAACTATCAATTACTCACAGCCTCTACATAATAGAAAATTGCCTAAACAGGCCGGATACACCACCATTTTCCCTATCAAAAAAACCCAGGTAAATATATCTGTCCTTCATTTTTTACAGGTCTCATTTTTTATAATTTAGAACGTCTCTCCCTGTTCTAAAGGTATCACTCCCAGGTTATCTTATCCATCTCACTGATCAACCAGCTATCTGTTCTTTGCATCAACCACAGGTAACTATAAATATTCTGGATTCCCCTCCACAGGTTAACCTATTTATACCTGTTCACTATCTATGTTTCCTAGGGGATTCTCTTCCACAAAAAATTCCTCCATCCCATTTATAAGAAGCACAACGCACTTCAATCAGGACCACAAGAATACTTCCCAGCCTTATGATTATCTAAATCCGATTTTAAATCCAGTTTTAACTAAAATTGTACCTTTTACTTTTTAACTTGTCTTAATAAATCATTTATTTTATTTCATCCATACCCGTCTCACTACCACACTCTGTAACCAGCGCAAGCGTATATATAAATTATATATACCTATTTAATCTTAATGTATTAAACAGATGCACTATTGTTTGATTGTGTTAAAGATAAAAATGTTAAATAAACAGTTTAAAAAAAAATACAACTCTTTGGCCACAATGATCAAAAATATGTGTGGAGAAAAAAGGCCACAGAATTTTAGGAAAAGATCATCTCACCAACCATTAAGCATGGGGTGGATCAATCATGCTTTGGGGTTGTGTTGCAGCCAATGGCACGGGGAACGTTTCACGGGTATAGGGAAGAATGGATTCAATGAAATTTCAACAAATTCTTCATGCAAACATAACACCATCTGTAAAAAAGCTGAAGTTGAGAAGAGGATGGCTTCTAAAAATGCATAATGATCCTAAACACAAGTCAAAATCCACAATTGACTACCTCAAAAGGCGCAAGCTGAAGTTTTTACAATGGCCCTCACAGTCCCCTGATCTGAACATCATTGAAAATCTGTGCTAGACCTCAAAATAGCAGTGCATGCAAGACGACCCAGGAATCTCACAGAACTAGAAGAATTTCCCAAGGGAGAATGAATCTCTCAAACAAGAATTTGTGTGGCTACAAAAAGTGTTTACAAGATGTGATACTTTCAAAAGGGGGTCCTGCTACGTACTAACCATGTGGGGTGCCAAACTTTTGCATCGGTGTATTTTCCTTTTTGTAATTTTTAAAATGTAAAAGATGAAAAAATATATACAGTACGGACCAAAACTTTGGACACACCTTCTCATTTAAAGATTTTTCTGTATTTTCATGACTATAAAAATTGTACATTCACACTGAAGGCATCAAAACTATGAATTAACACATGTGGAATTATATATTTAACAAAAAAGTGTGAAACAACTGAAAATATGTCTTATATTCTAGGTTCTTCAAAGTAGCCACCTTTTGCTTTGATGACTGCTTTGGACACTCTTGGCATTCTCTTGATGAGCTTCAAGTGGTAGTCACCGGAAATGGTTTTCACTTCACAGGTGTGCCCTGTCATATTTAATAAGTGGGATTTCTTGCCTTATAAATGGGGTTGGGACCACCAGTTGTGTTGTGCAGAAGTCTGGTGGATACACAGCTGATAGCCCTACTGAATAGACTGTTAAAATTTGTATTATGGCAAGAAAAAAGCATCTAAGTAAAGAAAAATGAGTGGCCATCTTTACTTTAAGAAATGAAGGTCAGTCAGTGCAAAAAATTGGGAAAGCTTTGAAAGTGTCCCCAAGTGCAGTTGCAAAAACCATCAAGCGCTACAAAGAAGCTGGTTCACATGAGGACCGCCCCAGGAAAAGAAGACCAAGAGTCACCTCTGCTTCTGAGGATAAGTTTATCCGAGTCATCAGCCTCAGAAATCGCAGGTTAACAGCAGCTCAGATTAGAGACCAGGTCGATGCCACACAGAGTTCTAGCAGCAGACACATCTCTACAACAACTGTTAAGAGGAGACTTTGTGCAGCAGGCCTTTGTGGTAAAATAGCTGCTAGGAAACCACTGCTAAGGACAGGCAACAAGCAGAAGAGACAAGTTTGGGCTAAAGAACACAAGGAATGGACATTAGACCAGTGGAAATCTGTGCTTTGGTCTGATGAGTCCAAATTTGAGATCTTTGATTCCAACCACCGTGTCTTTATGCGACGCAGAAAAGGTGAACGGATGGACTCTACATGCCTGGTTCCCACCGTGAAGCATGGAGGAGGAGGTGTGATGGTGTGGGGGTGCTTGCTGGTGACACTATTGGGGATTTATTCAAAATTGAAGGCATACTGAACCAGCATGGCTACCACAGCATCTTGCAGCGGCATGCTATTCCATCCGGTTTGCGTTTAGTTGGACCATCATTTATTTTTCAACAGGACAATGCCCCCAAACACACCTCCAGGCTGTGTAAGGGCTATTTGACCAAGAAGGAGAGTGATGGGGTGCTACGCCAGATGACCTGGTCCCAACAGTCACCAGACCTGAACCCAATCGAGATGGTTTGGGGTGAGCTGGACTGCAGAGTGAAGGTAAAAGGGCCAACAAGTGCTAAGCATCTCTGGGAACTCCTTCAAGATTGTTGGAATACCATTTCCGGTAACTACCTCTTGAAGCTCATCAAGAGAATGACAAGAGTGTCCAAAGCAGTCATCAAAGCAAAAGGTGGCTACTTTGAAAAACCTAGAATATAAGACATATTTTCAGTTGTTTCACACTTTTTTGTTAAGTATATAATTCCACATGTGTTAATTCATAGTTTTGATGCCTTCAGTGTGAATGTACAATTTTCATAGTCATGAAAATACAGAAAAATCTTTAAATGAGAAGGTTTGTCCAAACTTTTGGTCTGTACTGTATGTCTAGATAGACTTTGTTTCAAGAAACCATTTTTTACATTATGTCTGTGGCCATTCATAAATGATCTAAGAGTCTGGGTTGTGCGACCCACATATTGAAGACCACAGACACAGGTTACCACATAAATCACGTGAACGGAATTGCATGTTAGATTTTGTGAGATCTTATGTTTTTCTCCTGTACTGTTACAATTAATTTCTTTAGCTCCACGATTTATAATTCTGCAGCAGCAGCATTTTTTTAGAAAGCATTTAGAAACTCCCCTCTCCTTTTTATAAATCAATGAATCAACACTGAATGTTTGGGGTCTTTCTTCAATGTACTTGGAACTATTATGTTTTTTACCGTTGTGCCCCTTCTGAAAGTAATTTGTGGTTCTTTTGGTAAAATTGTTTTTAATATAGGGTCCTTTTGCAATAAGTACCAATATTTCTTTAAAATGTTGCGGATATACTGATTACCCCGGTTATATGCTGTAATAAAATTGTGTCTCCAGAGGTTTTTATCCTCCTTACTTTCTTCTCCCTTCTTATTTTGTTTATTGAGACAATCCAATTGCGTTAAATTTAAATTTTTTTGAAAAGCTTCAACAATTCCCATGGGATATCTTTTTTCTTTCAACTTTTTTTCAAGAATTTTTGATTGATTTATGTAATCAGACGTTAAGGTACAATTTCTCCTGATTCGGTAAAATTGACTTGATGCGATATTCTTTTTCCATTTCGGGAAATGAGCACTATTAAAGTCTAAATACCCATTTCCATTGACTGTTTTAAAGTGTGTTTTGCTCATGAAGGTCTTATCCATATGGAATAATTCCAGATCTAGATATATAATTTTTTCACTCACTATATGAGCTGTGAATGTGAGGCCCCATTCACTGGCTTTGAGACCTCTCACAAATATTGTAGCCTCCTGTTCCGTACCGCTCCATATAATAATCAAGTCATCAATATATCTACAGTAGTATTTGATGTATGCTTTATATTCATCTGACATAATTGACGATAGGGACTCCAATCGCCCCATGAACAGATTTGCGAAACTTGGGGCCTCCCGAGTCCCCATTGCGGTCCCAAGCCGCTGCAGGTATAGTTTACCCTCTAACATAAAGAGGTTATGCTTTAATATAAAGCGCAGACCTGCCAGCAAAAAAAGCTTTTGCTCTGTTTTTAAGGTAGGATCTGTGTTAAGGTAAAATTCTACACAATCTAGTCCCAATTTGTGTCCGATATTGGAATAGAGCACTGTGACATCAAGTGTTATAAATAAATAATTTTCCTCCCATACGATTTCTTTTGTCTCTTTGATCAATTGTGATAAATCTCTCAAATAAGAGGGAAGTTGGATAACAAACTCCTGTAGATAGGGATCTATATAATGTGATAGAGAGTTATTGAGGGATCCTATGCCCGATATAATGGGGCGTCCTGGGGGTTCTTTTAAACTCTTATGGATTTTTGGGAGATGGTAGAATATTGCTTCTAGTTGGAGCAGAGTTGGTCAAAAATCGTTTTTCTTTTTAATATTTTTTCTTTGTAAGCTTTGTTTATCAGTTGTAAATTCTCTAATTCAAATTGGGGTGATGGATCCGTATCAACTAATGTGTAGTATTTGTTATCTGACAAAACCTTATATGCCTCCCTAACATAATCATCTGTATCTTGTAGAACGACTCCCCCCGTTTATCTGCCTGTCTGATTACTATATTTCCATTCGATTGTAAACATTGTAATGCTTCTTTTTCTTTTCTAATGAGATTATTGTCTCTTTTTTGTGCAGTACCACTTTTTTTTTAAAATCCTCTGCCACTAAGGAGTAAAATGTACCCAAATAATGTCCCCGGTGATGAAGGGGGTAAAAATTGGAGCTAGGTCTCCTGATGTCTGAAATCATCAGCTGACATATTGGTTTCAGTATGTGAGTTTTTCATCAGGGAAAAATGTCTGCTGAGTGTTAATTTCCTCACAAAATTATTTAGATCAAGAAAAAGTTGAAAAATTTAGACCCTTACTTAATAAAGAGTTTTCTCCCTCAGTGAGAGTATGGCTAGAGAGATTAAAAATTTTAACTGTTTGTGTTTTATTTGATTTTTCATCTTCACTTCTCATTTCATTACAATTAGCATTTATATTTGTTTTTGTTTTATTTCTGTGTTTTCTTCCTCCTCGCTTCCCCCTGGTCTTTCTTCTCTTTTGCGGGAGACAAGTGGGGCAAAATAATATTTTATTGTGTTTCGCGCCAAAAGGGGTGGTGTTTTTGTAGTCGGTAGCAAAGTAACTGAGAGAGTTGAGGGCGATTGTGGAGGTGGTGGACGCGTGGGTTCTATTTCTAAAAAGTAAATGTGTGAAGCAGTACTGGCTGATGAGGGAGAAACAGGTGGTGGAGAAGGTTGTTGTAATATAGTGTTCTGGGTGGAGGAGTGGTAGGAGAATTCATGTAAGGTGAGATCACTGAGATCTTATGGAAGATCTGGAGAACTCTTCCTGAAGGAATTGCAATGCTGGAAGCGTGGAAGAATGTGTGGTAACAGAATTGATAGTGGGTTGACACCCAAACGTAATATGCTCAGTTGATTCTGTAGTAGTATGACTGAACGAATGTGATGCTAATGAAAGTGAGGGAATGGTAGGTGGATGAATTGCGGGAGGGGGAGATGAAGAGGGAAGGTGGTTGTGTCCCTGCAGGGAAGGTAACCTGGGATTTGGTACTGGGAATTTAGTTGTCTGGAGTGCTGTTTTACTGCTGGTATTGTGGGTATTGTATCTGCTTTCCTTGCCTCCAAGTTGGTACATCTGTAAGCCAGGTTCAAGGACTGTGCAGACCAGTTTGGCTCCTGCTGTTACTGTGTATTTGTGGGAAAGAAAGACTGGGATTTTATTGCTCCCTTGACAGTAAAAGGAGATGCATTTTATTTATGGGTGAGTCTATTATTATTTATGTAGTTTTTCTTAATATTTTTGAAAAAATTATTGTATGGTTTTGGTGGCACTTTATAGATTGAATTTGCACTTGCTGCTGTCAGTAGGGATGGTTCCTTAGGTGTGTATGAATCTCGTTTCGATTTGCTGGATTTTCTTTCTGCCAGCTTTCTCTCATATGTTCTCCATTTCGATATTATATTTTTATTTAGTTCATCATAAGAAGGGAAAGAATTGTATTTATCTAGATCTGATAGTAGGGCTTCACAACGTGATGCCGCTTGGGATGCCAAATTCTTTCGTTTGATAATCAGAATATTTAATAAATTCATAGACCATGTCCCTAAAATCAAATTATTAAATTTTTTTTTTTCATTATTTTTTTATTCAATATTTTTAACACTAAAAGAACAGTTGCGTATTTTCATGTTGAAGTGGTACTTTTTAGCTTTCTAGATAATGGGATGTTAAATTTTTTATTAAAAATAAATAAATAAAATGTATTAATTTTTTTTTATTATTCAATATTTTTTAACACAAAATACACACAGGTGTGTATTTTTGTGTTGAAGTGATACTTTTTAGCTTTCTAGATAATGGGATGTTAGGCTATGTGCCCACGATGCAGAAATGCTCAGGATTTTTTCCTGAGCGTTTCTGCATCTCCCTGGCAGAAAAAAACGCATGCAGATTGTTCATGTGGATTGTACATGTGGATTGTACATGCGTTTTCCTGCCAGGGACATGCGGAAATGGAGCGTTATTCACTGACATTTCCGCATGCGGATTGACAAGCGCTTTCCAAGCGATTTTAGCATCACTTGGAAAGTGGTTGTCAACTTGGTCACACTATATAAATCCATGCAACCGGCATGGATTTATATACTGTGACCGAGAGAGCGGTTAAAAATAAAAAAATAAATATATACTTACCCTCCGATGGCCCGTGCTGGCTTGTTTCGCTCGGTCCCGGCTGCCGGCAGCGGTGAATTGAAAGACCTGCCGACGTCAGCGTCGTGTGACCTGTCACATGACTCTGACGTCAGCGCAGGTCCTTCAATCCACTGCAAAGTGCCAGGAAGCAAGGAGGAGCGCAGCGCGGGCCGCCGGAAGGTAAATATACATTTATTTTTTATTTTATTCTTTTTTTACAGATTTTTTAATGGTACCTGGGAGTGGATGAGACTCTCCTCTCCTCTACACCCGGGTACCATCCGCACATTAGAACGCGCCAATTACGCAAGTACAGATGCAGTCTTGCGGTATTGGCGCGTTCTAATGCAAGTCAATGGCGGCGAAAACGCAGCATTTCCGCAAAATAATTGGTAGTGCTGCGTTTTTTTTCCGCAATGATAATCCGCAGCGGAAATTTCCGCAGCATGTGCACAGCAAATGCGGATTATCATTGGGGAACATTGCTGCCCTTCTACCATGTGTTTTTAATGCATTTCTGCAGCGTTTCCGCAGCTGCAAAAACGCTGCAGAAATGCATTAAAAACGCATCGTGAGCACACAGCCTAAATCAGATTGACATGTTTCTTACAAAAAGGTTTATTTGTTGTTTTAAATATAATATTTATATGTTTTTATGTTTTTGTTTTTATATATATATATATATATATATATATATATATATTTATTTATGTAAAAAAACTGAGAAAAATGCAGGATGAAGCACTCCTCCTCTTCCTCTTTTTGTAACCCCTCCCTCTCTCACTCTGGCAAAGGGCAAAGGGCTATAAAAGAAGGGTCAAATTAATTTTTTCCATACACCTGAAGAAGACTGCAAACAGCTGAAACTCGTTGTGTATATAGGTTTTATTGTTTTATATTAGTGTGAATAAAAAAATTTTTTACTTACGAGCATCCTGAAGTTAATGCACCTTGATCTCACTTTGTGACAAAGACAGCGCCATCACCTGATTCTCCCTTTTTGCTCTTGTGTTAATAAATGAGATCGTGAAGCTTCACGGGGTTCCCTCCAATGTGGTGTCAAATCGGGGACCCAGTTTGTTTCCAAGTTCTGGAAGGCTTTCTGTTCTTTACTGGGGGTGCAGCTGTCCTTTTCCTCTGCCTTCCACCCTCAGTCGAATGGACAGACCAAGCGTGTCAATCAGAATTTGGAGACCTACCACAGGTGTTTCGTCTCCGAAAATCAGGAATATGGGGCACCTGTATTGCCAAGTTTTTAGCAATAAGGTTCGGATACGGCTTTAAAGAAGGCAACCACTTGTAATATAACGCAATTTTATTTATAATAGTTAATTTGAAAGATAAAATACTGAATCAAAGGAATAGTATGATATTGCGTACACTTTTGTAGGGGTACTAAGGTTAAATACTTATAAAGGTTACATACTTACTATTAGATAGAAGAAGAAAAAGATTTCCCTAGTAGCATGTATATCATCTGTCCGGAAACTTCAGCTGGAGAAGCGTTCAGCGATGGGCAGAGAATGCGTACTAAGTCCTACACTGTAAAGAGCGTCCTCTTCACAGGTCCACAATGCTTCTGCCATAACTGAATTCTTCAACAGCTTTATACTTTAGAAAAATGCTTACCTAACCTAATATTATATAAGCATGAAAGTTTATAGGTTGTTGTCCAACATTCAAATCCCGTGACAGTGACCAGCTATCACAGATGAGCAATACTGGACAAGACCTGTTCACGGACTATTCTTCTTCTGTCATAATGTTTACATATGATAAGAGTAAATCCTACACCGGGTTACAAATCAGAACAAGGTTTTCTTCCCAGACAGCATATTGTGTTAAGAAGCTATGTATCAGTGAGATACATTCACAGATAAAGTATACCTTAACACAGATTATATAATCAGAATATTGATTAATGGTTGGATACATCATAATGGGTTTCAGATAGCCACTTATATTTTTGGTACTACAATAAGCTTCTCCATCTTAAGCCTGTAGTCTTATTTACAATTTTGTGCAATGTCTGTCTCTGGTTCTACATCAGATGACAAACACAGCGTATACAAAAGGCTAATTCCCTTCAGTAATAAAGATTAAACCTCAGACTTAGCAAACTTAACCTAATGCTTTAGTATGTCTGGACTAATGACCCCTAGTCTACTGAGGTAGAATATCTATAAATGCGGACATGTCTGGTTTATATTTCAATATGGATTTGAAATATAAGATAGCCATTTTTCATGTTCATACTACAGCACCCTACTTATCGTTCGCAGAATTTGCCATTAATAATCATCATCAAGAATCCACTGGCAGGTCACCATTCTTCTGTGCATACGGTTATCACCCACAGTTTGGTACCTTTAGTGGGGGAGGAGCTTCACGAGTTCCTGAGGAGGAACGGTTTGCTTCGTCGCTCTCCTTAGTATGGCAGGGTGTTCTGAGTAACTTAAAGATCATGGCTGACAGAAAACACTTGCCAGGTCCGGACCTGAATGTGAATGACTTTGTGTGGTTGTCTACCAGGAATTTAAGATTTAAAGTTTCTTCTTGGAAGCTGGGACCTAGGTTTATTGGTCCATATAAAATAACCGCCGTCATTAACCCAACAGCGTTTCATCTTGAACTTCCTCAGGCCCTTAAGGTCCACAAAGTGTTCCACAGGTCCTTACTCAAGAATTATGTGGAACTTCTTGAGCCCTCACCTCTACCACCGCCCCCAGTAATGGTTAATGGTAATCTGGAGTACCAGATTTCGAGGATTATAGATTCTCGTCTCCAACGTTGTTTTCTACAATACTTTGTGCACTGGAAGGGCTATGGTCCAGAGGAGAGGATGTGGGTTTCAGCATCAGAGGTGATCGTTCCCAGGTTGGTATGTTCATTTCACACCTCTTATCCTGAGAAACTCGGTCCTGAGTGTCCGGTCGTCACTCATAGAGGGGGGGTACTGTCACGGGTGTGTCAGAAGTGACAGACAGTCACCCTGCAGTTGGTTGCAGGAGATCTCTTTGTTTGGCATTACAGACAACTTCTTAGAAGCTGTATCTCTAGGACCCAGTGGCTACCTTCCTCTGGCTAATTAACACCCTAGCCTGGGTGTATAAATACCTGCTGTGTGTTAGAGGGAGGTGCCTGTGATATTCATTAACCCTTGTGAAGGCTTGAGCAAGAGCAGTACTTCTTCCTTTCTGGTGCTAGAGGACATGGGCGCATTTGTCTGGAGCCGACTAAAGCTAAGCGATTTTCCCTTGTTTGTCCCCCCTTGTTGTCTTTAGTGTTCAGTGGGGATCGACTAGTGCTCATTCCCTCCCTTCCCTAGCCTGAGCTTTACACCAGGGAAAGATAGGGTGAGGTACGCGTGCGACGATTGGTGAAGAACAATATAAGGACGTTAGTGGAGACAGGGTGACATTAGATCAGCCTAGGAGGTCTCCACTCCCTCCTTTCCCTAGAGTCTGGGATACCTTTCCCTCTTCCCTTTGTGTTGCACTTAGTCTTTCCCACCACTTGCGCGACAATGGTAATCGGGTCGGTCTGGTCCAATGGGCGTGGTTTCGGGCCCCTCCATCCCTTCCCCCGGCTGCTGCTTGCAGTCCTCCTTCTTTAATTGATGTAGATGACACCTCACGGAATCTTGTACCTGCGCACATAAATCGTGGCTCGAGCCTGTGCACTAGTCTGATGACTTGAATAGGTGAGTGCAATCCTATATCAGAGTAAGGCCATGTGCATATGTTGAGTATTTGGTGAGATTTTTACCTAAGTATTTGTAAGCCAAAACCAGGAGTGGGTAAAAAATGCAGAAGTGGTGACATGTTTCTATTATACATTGAAGACTCAGATTGGGATATAGCCTGACACACAGCAAGGCACCTTGTGTCTCTTTTTTCCATTCCCCACTGATCACCAAGTTCGTATCCCTCTGAGCGCTTGACTTTAAATAGACAACTTTTTGAATTATCCACTTTATTATTGTCATTTTATTTATACCCTATTGTCAATTATATGTATGTCCTTTTGTTGCTTCCACTAAAAATATATGTAATCATGATGTAATCAGATAACTTCATTAGCTGTGTTTTGATATGTGAATGTATGTACTCCTCCCTCTCCATTTGGTGCCTTTTTTTAAAAAAAAATTCTGCATATATATGTGACATGCAGAAGTAGTGCTGTTGCTTTAAAAGCATTCAGCAACTATTAGAAGTAACTCAAGAACATGAGACAGGAAGTGTTGTGCTCCAGAAGCATCCAGCAACTAGAGGGGTTAACACAGTCATAGGAGAAGGGGAGTGTTTTCGCAGAGCCCCAGGGGGATTGTGGGGAAGTTGTTTACTGTCTGGCTGGAGCAGAAGAGAAAGGTGATGTGTGTGTTCTGTATCTCACAGAAGCGCCCCTGCAAGTGAAAAGGATTCAAGTCAGGAGTGAAGCTAAGCACAGGTCAGGTAGAGTTCCTGAACTAACAGTGCAGAGTATTGTCAGGCAGAAAGATAAGGACTGGAAGAAATGGTGTCACAGGGATCATCTCCCTCAGCAACCCCCCCTCCTCCATATCACTGTGCTGTAAAGAATGCTGTGTTCATTAATGTGCCTTTGCATTAGAACTGTGCTGTCCTGTACTACTGGGAAGGCTGTGAACTGCTGTGTACAGGAAACTGTACTGTTTGTCACTGGAGCCTGTTGCTCATAAGACTTAACTTGCACAGGCTGTGCGGCTTCTTATTAAATGCTACTGTTCTAACGTTTATGAGGACTCTTGTCAAGTGTGTCTGGTCAGCAAGTGAAACAACCTAAGTGTCTGTGCCTGAGGGTCAATACCCCTGTGTGCCTGGGAGAAGCTGCACACATGGTCTATGGTCGCCCTGAGTAACGGTTCCCCCAGGATTCCAAAGACTTCATGTAACCTGTCTCGCCCCTATCTGAATGTAGAGGCGTGCGTGTAACATATACCATGTATGTTTGCACCACCTCGCTATTTTTATATGATTGTCCTGAGGAAGGAGTCGGTGAATTCTGAATCGCGTCGACAATAAACCTAACTCGTGCCATAATTCCAGAGAGCGCAGAAATACTTCCAATCCAGTTACTTTTATTGATATTGTGGCACCCTGCTACCTACAGGTACCACAGAACCCAAAAGGGTGCATAGACGGACTTCTCCACCAGAGGCCCTCATTACATAACAGACACCTCCACCCTTCCACCTCATACCACCAGAGGGAGCCCTGTTAGGGATATATATACTGGAGGGTGGAGTTAGGTAGTCAGAGTGTGCTGACACTGTAAATCAGTGAAGGAGCAGCACGTCTGCTGCTGTGCTGAGGGCCCAGAGTGTGGCCGAGGCAAGGAGAGAGGAGAGAGGAGTTAAGGGGGCAGAGGAGCATCTGAAGCTCACCCCAGGACACAAGCCGGACACCGGGTCCACGCCTACAGGGTCCTCTACACCCAGTAGGGACAACCGGCATACCTAGGAGGATTCCAGATCCCTGGTCAACCTGAAGCTACCATCATTTTACAGAACTAGGAATCACGAAGGCCCCAGCGTCCAGGGATAGTGGTAGCCAGAGAAAAAGTTCTACTACAATCAGACAGGTGAGAGAGTGAAACAGCATAGAAGCTAGGCCTAGTTCCAGGCTGGCCAGAAGCTTTAGAGAGGAAGAAACGGACCAGGAGGCCTACTACCCGCTCCCTGGGGAGAGTCCTGAAGTGCACCCTCCTAATAGGTACCCTGGACCATACCTGCCGTTACACCAGTAAAGGTACGGAAGCGAGTCCCCTGTGTGCGTGTCCGTCATTCCCCCTGACCCGACCGGGCCACCTCTCACCTGCATCCCTTCCATCAACCCTGCCCCGGGGGCCCGCTCCGCCTGTGGGGAGCAGAAACATCTCAGCTGCCATCCCATCACCCCCGGAGGTCTGCAGCAGCGCCGGTACTCATTACCAGGAACCACAGGTGGCGTCATGAGACAAAACTGTTAACAAACCCCCCTTTTAAAGAGTGACCCCAGGGTACGGGCCCGGGAGCCGAATTGCCGTGACATCCCACAGAAGGTCAAGGCCCGGGTACCGAGTCCCCTATATCTCCCCCTGGGCGAGTCAATATTCTATGGAAGCTGCTGCATCTGGTCTCTAGGCTCATTGAAGGGGTTTTCCCATGAATAAAAGTTCATTTTAATCAATAGATCTTGGAATAATAATAAGTTCCACAATTGGATGTGTGTAAATAAAATGTTCCTGTGCTGAGATAATCTTATATATGTGCCCCTGCTGTGTACTGTGTAATGGCTGTGTCTGGCCGTACAGGGACATAGTCTGATCATTGTATAACTGTCCCAGATTCAGTCCCACTGAATCTGGGACAGTTGGGAGCTATGGAAAAGTCTGACATGTAATCCATTGTCATAAATCATAATGTGGCCATAATAATTTTTTATGATGCAACCACTAAGCCTGGTGGAGATGATCCTTAGCCAGGCACAACTTAATACTGAGTGCAGCATTTAGACATATGTACTTTTTTATTTTTGTATTTGATGTTAAGATGAATTTGACATTAAGGCTGTGTGCCCAGGATGAGTTTTTGATGTTGCAGATTTTTGGCACCTATTAAGTAAATTAGGTTGCTTGAGTTTTTTCATTACATTTTTACACGTGTTCTTATCGCGTTTTGACACAGCGTTTTTTGTCTCTTGTTGGTATGTCGTGTTTTAAATAAAGCTGCTTTTTTTTTTTATACTTCCTGGTATTTGGCTTTGACAAAACTCTATTGATTTAGTTGTGTGAGGATTACATGTGCTTTGATGTGTTTCCGCTGAGGAAACGCACTAAAAATGCACGTGCATTTTTTACCTGCAGATTTTCCGCATCTAATGAAAGTCTATGGGGAAAATCTGCACAGAAAACTCAGCGTATCCACAAGAGAAATTGATATGCTGCAGATTTCAAACATGCACTGCAGGCCAGTTTCATCTGAGTGAAATAAAAGCACAGTGGGAATAAGATCCCTATAAATCTCATCCACTTTGCTGGAGCTGTAGTACGCTACGTGTTTGACGCAGCAAAAATATGTAGCATCAAAAACGCACCAAAAGCTCATCGTGGGAACGTAGCCAAAGAGTTAATTGCAAAATGTCTTCAGTGCATAGCAATCTGGGATGAGAGCAATTGTGGATATTTTTCTTCATTCTCCTGCACTTAGATCATCTGTTGTCCGACTCATTACACAGAATGTAAATATCCATCTTAAATAAACATGATATTAATGAGTGTGCAGGAAAATGCTTCAGCCATTAATGAATGGAGCCATTACAGGACAGGAGTTTTGTTGTGGCAGCAGGCTTGTTTGCTCCGAGTAGATAAAACACATGCTAAATAAATCACCCTCAATAATCTCCTCTTCACTGTTCAGTAGCTATAAAGTACCACTATGATAAGCACCTGGGAGAATCAACTTAAACACTTAGGTCGTGTTCCTACTTGTGAAAATGCTGCATCTTTCCGCTGTGTTTTTTCTGCACTGAAATACGCAATATTAATCTGCTCAGATTATTGCATTTCTGTTGTATTTTTAATGCATTTTCCTATTCTTTATATGTGTTTTGTGCAGATATGACTTGAGGTTTCTTAATAGGTCTTTTTTACTACAGAAATGCAGGGATTTTGCACTTAAAATACATTTGCGATTGTAGATGCATTTTTTCATGCTCCCCATAGAAGCCAATGGTTAGTTTCTCACGATGATTATTCAGTGCGTTTTTGATGCTGCGGATATTCTGCACCTATTAGCTAAATTAGGTTACTTGAGTTTTTTCTTTGCGTTTTTATATGCATTTTTACCACATTTTTTCAGCAGCGGTTTGTGTCTCCTTTTGGTATTTTATGTTTCAAAATAAAGCTGCTTTCTTTTCAAAACTCCCTGGTATTAGGCTTTGATAACATTTTATTATAGGTGGCACTAGAGTTCTGGTCCTCTTCCACTCTGAAGAGGCTATTTGCATATTTCCTAGAGGAGCATTGCGTCTTAAAAGTCTCCTCACCTTGACATGCTTAACAAGTCATTCTCCGCAAGGATGCCTGTCACTCACTTTGGCCTCAGTCAAACCAGATCTCACATTTTGCACTGACGAGGGGCAGTACCCCAAAACACAGTTTCTGAAAATTGAGATTGAGATTCTGGTTCTGGCTTTTATCCTAAGTCATGTGACAAGGCTCGTTAAAGGGTCAATATTGACTTTTAGGATTGCTACTTCCTATAGGTGGCACTAGAGTTCTGGTCCTCTTCCTCTCTGAAGAGACAATTTGCATATTTCCCAGAGGAGCATTGCAGCTTAAAAGTCTCCTCACCTTGACATGCTTAACATGTCACTCTCCGCAAGGAGAAACGTTACCCCTTGGATAACATTTTATTGAAAGTCATGCACAAACTGCATGCATTTTTAATGAGTTTTTACTGCAGAGATGCAATAAAACCATACGTTTCTTAACCTGCTGTTTTGCCTTATCTCATTCAAGTCTATGGGGAAAATTTACAAATAAGCGCTTCTTTATGGCAACAGGGATTGACACATTGCAGATTTCAAACATACACCTCAGCTCAGTTTACGCAAAGACAAAAAAAGCAGAGTGGGCATCACATTTCTATTAATCCCATCCACTGACTGGCACATGACTCATTCCTTCCAAGCGATTTTCGGTGCCTAAACAGGAAAGGGTTCTTTACAGTTAGAGCAGTCAGGCTGTGGAATGCCGACCACAAGAGGTAGTAATGGCAGACACGATAATAGCTTTTAAAAAAGGGCTGGATGATTTCCACGATATACATAACATTGTGGGTTACAGTTAAATTAGTGACAATATTGGGTATTGAAAGGTTGAACTTGATTGACCTAGGTCTTTTTCAACCTATGTAACTATGTAGCTATGTAACTGAAAAACGCTGTGGATTTTGAGCCTTTTAAATTTTTACACAGCGTCAAAAAATATGCATCAAAAACTGCACAGTTTCAAATACTACATGGGAACATGGTCCTAAAGCCATCCTGGGGGTTTCACTGTATATGCTAGTAGCTACAATACGATCTTATGTAAGATAGTGTTCAACATGTCTATAATTAGAGTAATTCATCAGTTTATGTAGCAATGTTTGATACATTTCCTGTTATTAATAGAGATGAGCGTTGTTCGACTCGAACTGTTCGCCAATCTCAAATTCGAGCTGTTTTGGGCGGTGTTCGAGCCGTTCGGCGAACACGAATGATCTGAAAAAAATTCGGCTGTTCGAGGTTATGTTCGATAACTGTTCGTGCACCAAAATCATAACTGGATTTTTTCTCCGTAATGATGAAAATTAATGTTAATACGCAGTTTGAGTGTACAGCGGGGTGGGGGGAGGGGCAGGGGATGGATCTCTGCAGGAATAATGAAGATCTCCATTTTTTTTTCTCTTTCCCGCATTTACAATGGGGAGGTGCAATCTGTCAGCCTATCAGCAGCGCACACACGGAGCGAACTGCTTTTTTTCACACAAGGAAGGGCATGTGTCACTGGCAGTGTATGTCACATGTCCTTGCCCTATAAGACCCAGCCATTTTCCCCGTCGCCACCATTTTCTCACTGCTGCAGCTGCGTGTTAGACGGCACCGCTGTTGCTGTGTGCGCTATACCTTGTTAATTTCAAGCCAATTTTCGCATAAATCTACAGATAGGTTGGGAGTAGGGAATAGTTGTGATTGCAGTCCTTTTAAGGACTAGGTTACAGCATTTCCTACGACTTTTATCAGGCAGGTCTGTGCTCTTAAATAGATAGGTTGGGAGTAAAGACTAATTGTAATTGCAGTCCTTTTCAGGACTAAGTTACATCAGTTCCTATCAGTTTTTGCCAGGCAGGTCTGTGCCAGTGCTGTGCAAGTTTTTTTCACAGCATTTGGCTAAATCTAGCAAAGCTAATCCTTTTTGGCCTATTGCAGAGTGTGTTAGTCAGTGGAGTAGCCTATCTGTGTTGCAAGCTACACCACCTGTGTATAGAATACCAATTTTTTTACTGCACCTAGTGAAGTAAAACCTTTTGGGCATAGCATCATTCTATTAGTCCATCTATACTGACCTCCATCAGGTTGCAAATTGAATATAATTTTTTTCTGCATCTAGCTCTGAAAAAATATTTCGGCTTCTAGCAGTGTGTGGGACTTGGTCTATTAGTTCATCTATACTGACCTCCATGAGTTTGCAAATTAAATATAATTTTTTTCTGCATCTAGCTCTGAAAAAATATTTGGCCTTCTAGCAGTGTGTGGGACTTCGTTTATTAGTCCAACTATACTGACCTCCATCAGGTTGCAAATTGAATATAATTTTTTTCTGCATCTAGCTCTGAAAAAATATTTGGGCTTCTAGCAGTGTGTGGGACTTGGTCTATTAGTCCATCTATACTGACCTCCATCAGGTTGCAAATTCAATATAATATTTTTCTGCATCTAGCTCTGAAAAAATATTTGGGCTTCTAGCAGTGTGTGGGACTTGGTCTATTAGTCCATCTATACTGACCTCCATCAGGTTGCAAATTAAAAATAATTTTTATCTGCATCTAGCTCTGAAAAAATATATGGGCTTCTAGCAGTGTGTGGGACTTGGTCTATTAGTCCATATATACTGACCTCCATCAGGTTGCAAATGAAAAATAATTTTTATCTGCAACTAGCTCTGAAAAAATATTTGGGCTTTTAGCAGTGTGTGGGACTTGGTCTATTAGTCCATCTATACTGACCTCCATCAGGTTGCAAATTTAAAATAATTTTTATCTGCATCTAGCTCTGAAAAAATATTTGGGCTTCTAGCAGTGTGTGGGACTTGGTCTATTAGTCCATATATACTGACCTTCATCAGGTTGCAAATGAAAAATAATTTTTTTCTGCAACTAGCTCTGAAAAAATATTTGGGCTTCTAGCAGTGTGTGGGACTTGGTCTATTAGTCCATCTATACTGACCTCCATCAGGTTGCAAATTCAATATAATTTTTTTCTGCATCTAGCTCTGAAAAAATATTTGGGCTTCTAGCAGTGTGTGGGACTTGGTCTATTAGTCCATCTATACTGACCTCCATCAGGTTGCAAATTAAAAATAATTTTTATCTGCATCTAGCTCTGAAAAAATATTTGGGCTTCTAGCAGTGTGCGGGACTTGTTCTATTAGTCCATCTATACTGACCTCCACAAGGTTGCAAATTGAATATAATTTTTTTCTGCATCTAGCTCTGAAAAAATATTTGGGCTTCTAGCAGTGTGTTGGACTTGGTCTATTAGTCCATCTATACTGACCTCCACCAGGTTGCAAATTGAATATAATTGTTTTCTGCATCTAGCTCTGAAAAAATATTTGGGCTTCTGGCAGTGTGTGGGACTTGTTCTATTAGTCCATCTATACTGACCTCCATCAGGTTGCAAATTAAAAATAATTTTTATCTGCATCTAGCTCTGAAAAAATATTTGGGCTTCTAGCAGTGTGTGGGACTTGTTCTATTAGTCCATCTATACTGACCTCCATCAGGTTGCAAATTCAATATAATTTTTTTCTGCATCTAGCTCTGAAAAAATATTTGGGCTTCTAGCAGTGTGTGGGACTTGGTCTATTAGTCCATCTATACTGACCTCCATCAGGTTGCAAATTAAAAATAATTTTTATCTGCATCTAGCTCTGAAACAAATATTTGGGCTTCTAGCAGTGTGTGGGACTTGGTCTATTAGTCCATCTATACTGACCTCCATCAGGTTGCAAATTCAATATAATTTTTTTCTGCATCTAGCTCTGAAAAAATATTTGGGCTTCTAGCAGTGTGTGGGACTTGGTCTATTAGTCCATCTATACTGACCTCCAGCAGGTTGCAAAGGAAAAAAAAAAATTTTTATCTGCAACTAGCTCTGAAAAAATATTTGGGCTTCTAGCAGTGTGTGGGACTTGGTCTATTAGTCCATCTATACTGACCTCCAGCAAGTTGCAAATTAAAAATAATTTTTATCTGCATCTAGCTCTGAAAAAATATTTGGGCTTCTAGCAGTGTGTGGGACTTGGTCTATTATTCCATCTATACTGACCTCCATCAGATTGCAAATTGAATATAATTTTTTTCTGCATCTAGCTCTGAAAAAATATTTGGGCTTCTAGCAGTGTGTGGGACTTGGTCTATTAGTCCATCTATACTGACCTCCATCAGGTTGCAAATTGAATATTATTTTTTCTGCATCTAGCTCTGAAAAAATATTTGGGCTTCTAGCAGTGTGTGGGACTTGGTCTATTAGTCCATCTATACTGACCTCCATCAGGTTGCAAATTAAAAATAATTTTTTTCTGCATCTAGCTCTGAAAAAATATTTTGGCTTCTAGCAGTGTGTGGGACTTGGTCTATTAGTCCATCTATACTGACCTCCATCAGGTTGCAAATTCAATATCATTTTTTTCTGCATCTAACCCAGCCAATAGTTTTGGCCTAATACCACAGTTTGGCCACTCAGCTCTGCTCGGTTACCATCCATTGTTTTTTTGTGCAAACAACTCCAGAGTTGTGAATTAGTTAACCACCAAAATGAGTGGAAAAAGGCCTGCTGCTGGTGGAAAGGGGAATAGGCGTGTTGGGAAGGGGAAAAAAGGTTGTGTCCGTGGGGTAGGTGTTAAAGCAACAGTAACATCTGCAGAAGAAAGACCATCTTCCAGCCAAACTAAAATGTCTACTTCTTTTAGCGGACAATGTGATAAGATCCCTTTCTTACGGCCACGCCAATCGCTACAAATTCCAGATGAGGCACAAAAACAGCAGGTGCTTCAACGGATATCAAGTGCTCCTTTAAGTGGGCTCTCCTCCACATCAACTTCAACATCACAAATACTCCAGTCCTCAGAGGTGTCACCCCAATCGCACTTGCGTCCTCACAGCTCCCAAATCTCCAGCTGCCCGTCTGAGTATGAGGTAGAGCAGATGGTAGAGTCTGCAGAGCTGTTTACTCATACTATAGCCTGTGAATCAGAGGTCTGCTCCAGCGCGTCTGTGAATCCAGACGAGGAAATGATCTGCACTGATGCCCAGAATCTTTATGAGTCGGATCCAGGACCAGACGCAGAAGGTTCTGACCATAATGTAGACCCTCATTCCCAAACTGTAACTCCTGTTGGTGGAGACAATGAGGAAGATGATGATGAGACTCAAATACCTGATTGGAGCGACAACTTTAGTTTTTTGTCAGGGCAGGAACAGGTTGGCTCTGAGGACGATGGGTGTGATAACACACAGGGTGATGATGATGAGGTTGGAGATCCCACTTACTGTCCACCCACAGTCAGCCAAGAGATGAGGTCAGCAGAGGAGGTGGAGGAGAATGCTAGTGACGACGAGGTCAGGTTGCGCCTTCCTGGACAGAGACGTAGTACTGGAAGCACGTCAACAACTGCATCCTCAAACACAACTCTGCCTCTCACCACAAGTCGTGGTGGCTCTTCAGGTTGCATGGGTGCTAAGCCTTGCATAGCCTGGGCATTTTTTCAGATCGATAAAGATGACCCAACTCGTGTTATCTGTAACATTTGTCAGCAAAAGCTAAGTAGAGGCCAAAAAATACATAGTTTGAGTACTTCATGCATGAACCGGCACATGGACATGAAGCATAAGTTGCAGTGGGAAGCTCACTGTGCTACAATGCGGCCTAGCCGGCCGGGCCAACCACCGTCTGCCACGTCTTGTGCATCCGCAGCCTCTTCATCCTCTGTGACTGGGGGGACAGCAGTCACACCTGTTTTGGGACGTAGACCTGCCACCTCTTTACCCGCAACAGCCAGCGTGATTGGCAGGTCATCATTTTCTTTGGAGGTGGTAACACCAGCTGGTGTTGAGCGCTGTCCGACAGCGATAGCACCACCTTTGGATCAAGGCAATCTAACATGTCCGCCTGCATCTTCCTCACAGACCGGCAGTTTGCCGGGGAAACCCTTGTCATCCCCGTCTAAGCACAACAGCCAGCCCTCGGTCCCTCAGATGTGGACAAGTAAAAGACCATTTCCTCCTAGCCATGAGAAAGCTAAGAGGTTGAATTTCACCATCTGCAAGCTCTTGGCTACAGAAATGCTGCCTTTCCGCCTGGTAGACACAGAGGATTTTTGAGACCTTATGTCCGTCGCAGTGCCCCAGTACCAGATGCCCAGTCGGCACTACTTCTCAAAGAAAAGTGTGCCTGCGCTCTACTAGCATGTCGCACACAACATCACCGCTTTTTTGAGAAACTCTGTGTGTGACAGGGTGCATTTTACCACAGACACTTGGATGAGTAGGCATGGACAGGGGCGTTACATGTCGCTGACTGGGCACTGGGTAACTATGGTGACAGCAGGACAAGTGGCTGCTGTCCAAGTCTTGCCGTCCCCACGAGTTGTGAGTCAATCCTCTTTATCTCAAAGTTCCTCCACTGCTTCTGCCTCCTCAACCTCCTCTCGGTCCTCCACCTGCACCCAAAGCCTGTCTGGTCATGCCACAAGCTTTCTAACTGCGCAGAAGGGATCCTGCACACCTCCTTACTATGCTGGCAGTAAGGCTCAACGTCATCAGGCGGTTTTTACTTTGAAATGTCTGGGAAATGCGAGTCACACAGCTGAGGAGTTGTGGTCAGCTCTGGAGAACCAATTTCATGAATGGTAGTCTCCACTGGACCTGAAACCAGGGAAGGCCGTGTGCGACAATGCTGCAAACCTGGGTGCGGCCCTTCGCCGGGGCAATGTCACACACGTGCCTTGTATGGCTCACGTGTTGAACCTGGTTGTCCAGCAATTTTTAGCCCACTATCCCGGACTAGATGGCCTTCTGCAGAGGGCACGGTCGCTCTGTGCTCACTTCCGCCGTTCGCATCCCGCAGCTCAGCGACTTACATCTCTACAGAAGTCGTTGGGACTGCCACTTCACCGGCTAAAATGCGATGTGCCTACCCGGTGGAATTCAACTCTGCACATGTTGCAGCGACTGTGGCAGCACCGACAAGCCCTGGTGCAATACGTTCTGACGTATAGCCTGGGCCAACGAGATCCAGAGGTGGGGCAAATCACGCTGGAGGAGTAGTCTCAGATCAGGGACCTATGCACCCTTCTGCACAGTTTTGAAATGGCGACGAAGATGTTTAGTGCTGATGATGCCATTATCTGCATGACTATTCCGGTGATTTACATGCTGGAGCACATGTTAAAAAGAATTCGGAGTCAGGTGGTGGCACAAGAGGAGGTGGAAGAAGTAGAGGAGGAGGAGTTGTATGCGGAAGGGCTAACATCTGCAAGGTCCAGATGGTCGGCAGCACCAAGGCGGCAGGCATGTGAGGGTGGGGGAGATGGTTTTACCAGGGCGCATGGTAGCAGCCAAACTAGTGAGGAAGGTGCAGGAGCCCAGGAATAAGTGGAGGACGAACTGATGGAAGACTCATCAGATGAGGGAGACCTTGATCACATTTCTGTTGTGCGAGGTTGGGGGGAGAGGACAGAGGAAGGAAGCATGATTGTTACCTCGCCACCAACACAACAGGGACTTGGTGCTCCTGGATGCGCAAGACACATGAGTACCTTCTTGCTGCACTACCTGCAACATGACCCTCGAATTGTGAGAATTAGAAATAATCCTGACTACTGGGTTGCCACACTGTTAGATCCCCGGTACAAAAGTAAATTTGCAGAAATTATTCCTGCCATAGAAAGGGATGCACGCATGCAGGAGTATCAGCAGAGACTGTTGCAGAATCTTACATGTGCTTTTCCACAAAACACCAGTGGTGCACGTAGTGATTCTCACAGTTCCAACTTGCCAACCGTGGGACCGTCAAGTGTTCAGCACTCAAACTGTAACAGAAACACAGTATCTGCTGGTAACATCAATTTTGCGGAATCATTTCACCACTTTTTTAGCCCATTCTTTGCAAGACCACAGGAGACAAGAAGTCTGACACATAGTCAACACCTAGAGACGATGGTACAGGAGTATCTCCAAGTAAACATTGAAGCCATGACTGTGTCACTGGACCCTTGCTGTTTTTGGGCTTCCAATCTGGATAAATGGCCGGAGCTAGCCACTTACGCCTTGGAGATCTTGTCATGCCCCGCAGCCAGCGTTCTGTCTGAACGTGTGTTCAGCGCTGCTGGTGGTGTGCTGACAGATAAGCGCACGCGGCTCTCCACTGATAATGTAGACAGACTCACGTTCATAAAGATGAACAAATCATGGATCCGAAACGACTTTTCTACCCCTGTGTCATCCTGGGGAGAGTAAAAGCTTGATGATTGGTTAAAATCACCTCACCAACTGTTTTAAGCTTTCAAATTACTAATCATGTTTATCTGTATCTTGACTGGAAAATAATTTGGGCTTTGTAGCAGTGTGCAGTACTGATTCTATTAGGCCATCTATACTAAGCTCCACCAGATTTAAAATTACTAATCATGTTTATCTGTATCTTGGCTGGAAAATAATTTGGGCTTTGTAGCAGTGTGCAGTACTGATTCTATTAGGCCATCTATACTAAGCTCCACCAGATTTAAAATTACTAATCATGTTTATCTGTATCTTGGCTGGAAAATAATTTGGGCTTTGTAGCAGTGTGCAGTACTGATTCTATTAGGCCATCTATACTAAGCTCCACCAGATTTAAAATTACTAATCATGTTTATCTGTATCTTGGCTGGAAAATAATTTGGGCTTTGTAGCAGTGTGCAGCACTGATTCTATTAGGCCATCTATACTAAGCTCCACCAGATTTAAAATTACTAATCATGTTTATCTGTATCTTGGCTGGAAAATAATTTGGGCTTTGTAGCAGTGTGCAGTACTGATTCTATTAGGCCATCTATACTAAGCTCCACCAGATTTAAAATTAATAATAATTTTTAGCTGCATCTAGCCCGGAAAATAATTTTGGGGCTCCGAGATGCGCAAGACACATAAGTGCCTTCTTGCTGCACTACCTGCAACATGACCCTCAGATTTTCAGAATTCGAAGTAATCCTGACTACTGGGTTGCCACACTCTTAGATCCCCCAAACTCTTCGATCAACCTTTTCATTTTAATAAAGACCAAAAAAATTGTCATTTTTGAAATTCTAAGCATTAGCAGGTTATTAGAAACTGAAATCAAACAGTTTTCATCTCAAAACTTTATTCTAGGTGATGTTACATTTGCACATTGGACCCCTTGTTCGAAAGGAGCTTCTGAACTCTCTCGTCCATTGAATTTGTCAGGTTTTGGATGGTTTCTGCTTCAATTGTTTTGCATGAGGACAGAATACCCTCCCAGAGCTGTTGCTTAGATGTGAACTGCCGCCCGCCATCATAGACACTCCTTTTGATGATGCTCCAGAGGTTCTGAATGGGGTAGAGGTCAGGGGAGCATGGGGGTCACACCATAAGTTTGTCCCCTTTTATGCCCATATCAGCCAGAGATGCAGATGTGTTATGTGCAGCATGAGACGGTGCATTATCATGCATGAAAATGATCTTGCTGTGGAATACACGGTTCTTCTTCTTGAACTATGGCAGGAAGTGCTGTTTGAGAAACATACATTATGGAGTTCATCTTTACCCCTTCAGGGATCCTAAAGGGGCCGACAATCTCTCTCCCCATGATTCCAGCCCAAAACATTACTCCACCTCCTCCTTGTTGGCGCTGTAGCCGTGTTTGCGTGGGGTGTCCATCAACCAGCCATCCTCCACTCCATCCATCTTGACCATCGAGCATTGCTCGGCACTCATCCGTGAACAAAACAGTTTTGAAATCAGTCTTCATGTATTGTTTGGCCCACTGGAGCCGTTTCTGCTTGTGTGTAATGGATAGAGGAGGTCAACAGGATGGCGTACGCACAGCTGCAAACCTCTGAAGGACCCTGTATCTTGTTGTTCGGGGGACGTTGGAGGCACCAGCAGCTTCAAAAACTTGTCTGCTGCTATGACAAGGCTTTTTTGCCGCTGCTCTTTTAACCTGACGTAATTGCCTGTAGGAAAGAGTCCTCAATTTGCCCTTATCAGCACGCACACGTGTGTACTGTGAATCAGCTACATACTTCTTGATTGCCAAGACACTTCATCCTGATCATCGCACAATGTTGATTGTAGTCATGCCTTGACCTAAACACTCCACAATTTGTTGCTTCTCAGCAGCCGACACATCCTTTTTCTTTCCCATTTTGGCAGAAAATGTAGGCTGCTTAATAATGTGGAACAGCCTTCTTAAGTAGTCTTGCCTTTCATTGGACACACCTGCCAAACTAATTAGCACAGGTGTCTGTGACTCGCCCCCTGGGCCGTGGGGCACTCGGAACCGAGCGATAGGGAGACGATGGGGGTAGTAGTGGCGACCCGGTCCCGTGGCTCAGGGTGGTCAGACCAGTGGCAGTCTTTTAGATGTTTTAAGAGATGTCCGACTACGCCACCCGTGGATTGCAGTTATTAGGAACCGCCGCTGCAAGGCAGTCCGCTGGGGCCGATGGTGTGTGCGGCTAGGATGGTGTGACTCCCCACGGGAAGAGTGCGGCCCCAGGGCAGTGTAGTGGATGGTGGGAGTGATGGTGGTGAGAGTCCCAGTACCGGTAGTGCCGGAGGAGCGAAAAAGCACACAGAAAACGTACTGCAGTCCAGGGTCTTTACTCATGGTTAATATCCAAGTCACTTCTGCAGGGAATGACTGCCCGAGCCGTCCTGCGTCCACCAGGTGAGGGGCTCGGTGTAGCGTCGGCGTCCCTGCCTCCTGCTAGGCAGTGACGCTGTTCCCCTCACCTCTCCGCTCCGTGCCCGGCATCCTCCTCCCACTCTGCTGGCAGCGCGCGCTGCTTCCCGGCCACTGTGCTTAGGGCGCGGCCCCTTTAAGAGAGGGGGAGGGCGCGCGCGCCGTCCTAAGGAGTCCCCGGCCAATGGCCGGAGGACCTCACCATATATAAGGCACCTCCTCCAAAATGGAGGTGCCCGAGCAATGTTGTTGCAAAGCCTTCACTCTGCTTCAGCCCTCAGGTCCCGTTACCAGTTACCTGCCAGTCACCTGCCAGATTCCTGCTTGTTACCTGACAGTCACCTGCCAGATTCCTGCCTGTTACCTGCCAGTCACCTGCCAGATTCCTGCTTGATACCTGCCTGATATCCTCTTACCTGCTTGCAAACCTGCGGTCCGACGGTCTGCCTTCCGACACCTGTCAGTCTGTCTATGGACCAGCCTGCCCGCTCACCTGGGAGCGCTCACCTGCTACCTGCCTGCTAGCCTACCTGGAGGCTCTGCCGTCACTTGCTGTGACCACCTGCCCATGCAGAGACTCTTGCCCGCTCACCTGGGAGTGTCCACCTGCTACCTGTCTGCTAGTCTACCCAGAGACTGTCCCTGTCACTTGCTGTGACTACCTGCCCTTCTACCCAGAGACTGTCCCTGTCACTTGCCGTGACTACCTGCCCGTCTTCCCTGGGAGCCACCCGCTTCCTTACAAAGACCGCCCCCTTGTATAGTTGCTCAGAGGTTCCGCCTCCCAGACCCGTTACAGTTTGCTCGGGCCATGGAAACCGGTGGCACCCAAGCTCCCTCGCTCTCGGACCTATGTCATGAACTGTCCCGTCAGAGGTCCCAACAGGAGTCCATCCTGAGTCATCTGCGGAATGTCAACTCTCGCCTGGACTCTCTGACTGCTCCACAAGCAACCACCGCTAGTGTCATGACTCGCAGCCCAGTAGCGCCGCTGCCCACCAATACCATGGCATCCTGCCCCGGACCCCGGCTTTCTGCACCTCCTCGCTTCGGAGGCGACCCCGCTCAAGCTCGGGGCTTCATAAACCAGTGCACCCTGCACTTTGAACTCCTGTCCCACCAGTTTATCTCCGACCGGGCCAAAGTAGCCTTCATCATGTCCCATCTCACGGGGGAGGCACTGGCTTGGCTAAATCCTCTATGGGAGAGAGGAGACCCCCTGGTGTCCAACCTGCCAGCCTTTCTCACGGCTTTCCGGAAAGTCTTCGACGAACCCGGACGGAGGACCTCATCCGCATCATCTCTGCTACTCCTCCATCAAGGAAATCTCACCGTGGGCCAATATGCCATACGGTTCCGTACCCTTGCTTCGGAGCTGGCCTGGGGTAACGATGCCCTGGTGTCTGTCTTTTGGGAGGGTCTGTCCGGCCGTATTAAAGATGAACTCGCCGGTCGGGACATACCTACCACTCTCGATGACTTAATAACTCTTGCCACCCGGATTGACATCCGGTTCCAGGAACGCGCCAAAGAGGTCACCCGTGAGAGGAGGTTTCCACGTCTAGCCCCTACCTTTCAGAAACCTGTCACTTCTCCCGCTACTCCCCAGGTGCACTCACCCGAGCCTATGCAGGTCGACCAGACCAAGATGGTCAAAACCCGTCAAGAGTTACGCCGTGCCGAGGGGAGCTGCTTCTACTGTGGCAGTAAGGAGCACCGGATCCGTTCCTGCCCGGAGAGGTCGGGAAACGCCTGTGTCTAGGATTGCTCAGAGAGGTCGTCCTAGACAAGAGTAAACCCTCTCCATCTCTGTTGCTGTCGGTCTCTATCATCTGCGGGGAGAACCGTTATTTTGAACTAGCCCAACTTGACTCTGGAGCTGCCGGAAATCTCATTTCTCAGTCTCTGGTAGAGAAATACCGCATTCCCACCAAACCTCTAGCTGTACCCTTATCTGTCGTTGCCGTGGATGGGGGCCTCTTACCACATCCCATCCAACTCATCACCGAATCCATAACCCTGCAGGTGGGAATGCTGCACTCTGAGAGCATCTTCTTTCATGTTCTGCCTGGACTCTCTCACGCCCTCTTACTAGGCCTACCTTGGCTTCAGAGACATGCACCCGTGCTTGATTGGCAGACCGGAGAAGTCCTTCGCTGGGGACAGGACTGCCATAAGACTTGTTTAGTTCCCGTCCATCCTGTCCATCCTTCTCCTACTCCAGCCAATCTACCTGGTCTTCCGGCTCCTTATTGGTCGTATGCGGACGTCTTTAATAAAAAGGAGGCAGAGACATTACCCCCTCATAGACCATACGACTGGCCAATCGACCTGATGCCCGGCGCTACTCCTCCCCGTGGGCGCATTTACCCTTTGTCCGCTGCTGAGACCCGATCCATGTCAGAATATATTGAGGAGAATCTGGCCCGGGGATTCATCCGGAAATCTACTTCCCCGGCGGGAGCAGGCTTCTTCTTCGTCAAAAAGAAGGACGGCTCACTCCGTCCCTGTATAGACTATAGAGGCCTTAACCAGATCACGGTGAAGAATAAATACCCCCTTCCGCTCATTCCGGAATTATTTGACCGTCTGAGAGGGGCTAGAATCTTCACTAAGCTGGACCTCCGTGGGGCATATAACCTGGTCCGTATCCGTCAGGGGGATGAATGGAAGACGGCATTCAACACCCGGGACGGCCACTATGAATACCTGGTAATGCCCTTCGGTCTCTGTAACGCTCCCGCCGTCTTTCAAGAGTTGGTCAATGACATCTTCCGGGACCTTCTCTACTCCTGCGTAGTGGTGTACCTGGACGACATCTTGGTCTTCTCTCCGGATCTCCCCACACACCGGAGGGATGTTCGTCAGGTTCTGCTCAGGCTCAGGCAGAACCACCTCTACGCTAAATATGAGAAGTGCCTCTTTGAGCAGACCTCGCTTCCGTTTTTGGGCTACATAATTTCTCAGACCGACCTACGAATGGATCCTGAGAAACTGTCTGCCATCGAGAAGTGGCCTCGACCAGAGGGGTTGAAAGCTATTCAGCGGTTCCTGGGCTTCGCCAACTACTACCGCCTCTTCATACCGCACTTCTCTTCCCGGACTGCCCCTATCTCTGCGCTCACCCGTAAGGGCACTAATTCCAGAGAATGGCCGCCCGAAGCAGAGGAAGCCTTTCTTTCCTTAAAACAGTCTTTCTTTTCCGCCCCGGTGCTGCATCGCCCGGACGGCAACAAGCAATTCTTCCTGGAAGTTGACGCCTCCTCCTCTGGAGCCGGAGCGGTACTTACCCAAAAATCGTCTTCCGGGAGAATGGTAACTTGTGGCTTCTTCTCCAATCTCTTCTCCTCTTCCGAGCGCAACTATTCTATAGGAGACCGAGAGTTATTGGCCATTAAGCTGGCATTGGAGGAGTGGCGTTACCTGCTTGAGGGGGCTCTTCACCCGGTAATAATTTACACGGACCACAAGAACTTGGCTTACCTCCAGAGTGCCCAGAGACTTAACCCGCGCCAAGCCCGGTGGTCCTTGTTTTTTGCTCGCTTTGAATTTGTTCTTCATTTTCGCCCGGCTGACAAAAACATCAAAGCTGACGCCTTGTCCCGATCCTTCCTGGTGTCTGATCTTGAGGAGGGACCTAAACACATCATCGATCCCGCCAGAGTAATGCAGGTGGCCCCCGTGAGTCTAAATCGTCTCCCTCCCGGTAAGACGTTCGTAACGGTACCTGATCGGGAGAAGATCCTACACTGGGGTCACTCGTCTAAGCTTGCTGGCCACGCCGGTCAGAAAAAGACCCTCCAGCTTATCACCCGGCACTACTGGTGGCCTACCCTGCACAAGGATGTAATAGACTTTGTTTCTGCCTGTGTGTCCTGCGTCCGCAACAAGGTTCCGAGACACCTGCCAGCCGGTCGCCTCCTTCCTCTTCCAGTACCTGCTGCCCCCTGGCAGCATATAGCTATGGACTTCATAACAGATCTCCCTATCTCTGCCGGTTGTACGGTCATTTGGGTGGTCGCTGACCGCTTTTCCAAAATGGCTCATTTCATTCCCCTGCCAGGCCTCCCGTCTGCACCCGAGCTGGCTAAAGACTTTATCCGCCACATCTTCCGTCTCCATGGCCTGCCCCTCCACATCGTGTCGGATCGTGGGGATCAGTTTACCTCACGCTTCTGGAGAGCCACATGTAAGCTGCTAGACGTCACCCTGGACTTCTCCTCCGCTTATCACCCACAGTCCAATGGTCAAGTGGAGCGGATCAATCAGATCCTGACCAGTTACCTCCGGCACTTCGTTAATGCCCACCATTCAGACTGGGTGGATCTCCTGCCATGGGCCGAATTCTCTTACAATAATCACGAGAGCGAATCTTCCTCCAAATCCCCATTTTTTGTAGTCTTCGGTCAGCATCCTCGGATCCCATTTCCCGTCTCCACCTCGGTGGACAATCCGGCTGCGGAATCTCTCGTTAGCAAATTTTCCTCCATTTGGGAGAGTACCCGATCCGCACTCCTTCAGTCGTCCGAGCGGATGAAAAAACACGCTGACAAAAAATGCCTGGATCCTCCACAATTCCGTCCTGGAGATAAAGTCTGGCTCTCGTCCAAGTATGTCCGGCTCAAGATTCCTTCCTACAAGTTAGGGCCTCGGTTCATCAGCCCACTGGAAGTTATCAAACAAATCAACCCAGTGGCCTATAAATTGAAACTCCCGGCCAACTTGCGGATCCCTAACTCCTTCCATGTATCTCTCCTCAAACCCGTGGTACTTAACTCTTTTTCCAAGTCTACAGGTACGCCTCCTGCTCCGGTTTCCGCTGAAAACGAGTTTGAGGTAGAGAACATTCTGGCCACCAAAAGGGTAAGAGGAAAAACCTTTTTTCTGGTAGATTGGAAGGGGTTTGGTCCTGAGGAGAGAACTTGGGAGCCCCGGGAGAACATCCATGCCCCTCTCATCCTTGATAAATTTCTGTCTGGCCTAAAAAAGGGGGGGCCTAAAGGGGGGGTACTGTAGCGTCGGCGTCCCTGCCTCCTGCTAGGCAGGGACGCTGTTCCCCTCACCTCTCCGCTCCGTGCCCGGCGTCCTCCTCCCGCTCTGCTGGCAGCGCGCGCTGCTTCCCGGCCACTGTGCTTAGGGCGCGCGCGCGCTCCCCCTCTCTTAAAGGGGCCGCACGCGCCGTCCTAAGGAGTCCACGGCCAATGGCCGGAGGACCTCACCATATATAAGGCACCTCCTCCAAAATGGAGGTGCCCGAGCAATGTTGTTGCAAAGCCTTCACTCTGCTTCTGCCCTCAGGTCCCGTTACCAGTTACCTGCCAGTCACCTGCCAGATTCCTGCTTGTTACCTGACAGTCACCTGCCAGATTCCTGCCTGTTACCTGCCAGTCACCTGCCAGATTCCTGCTTGATACCTGCCTGATATCCGCTTACCTGCTTGCAAGCCTGCGGTCCGACGGTCTGCCTTCCGACACCTGTCAGTCTGTCTATGGACCAGCCTGCCCGCTCACCTGGGAGCGCTCACCTGCTACCTGCCTGATAGCCTACCTGGAGGTCCTGCCGTCACTTGCCGTGACCACCTGCCAGTCCAGAGACTCTTGCCCGCTCACCTGGGAGCGCTCACCTGCTACCTACCTGCTAGCCTACCTGGAGGCTCTGCCGTCACTTGCCGTGACCACCTGCCAGTCCAGAGACTCTTGCCCGCTCACCTGGGAGCGCTCACCTGCTACCTGCCTGCTAGCCTACCTGGAGGCTCTGCCGTCACTTGCTGTGACCACCTGCCCATCCAGAGACTCTTGCCTGCTCACCTGGGAGTGTCCACCTGCTACCTGTCTGCTAGTCTACCCAGAGACTGTCCCTGTCACTTGCTGTGACTACCTGCCCTTCTACCCAGAGACTGTCCCTGTGACTTGCCGTGACTACCTGCTCGTCTTCCCTGGGAGCCACCCGCTTCCTTACAAGGACCGCCCCCTTGTATAGTTGCTCAGAGGTTCCGCCTCCCAGACCCGTTACACTCGGTCAACTCCCAGGCAGTTCAGGAGCATGGCACAGGACCCCCTTTAATCCTTTCTCTGGCCTGCCTCACCAGTGACCCACTTTTGTCCAGCTGCCGCGGACTTGTGCGGTTAAACGTGGGCCCCGTCCTCCGCTGTCCTATATGGTGCCTTCCTAGCAGGTTTGATGAGGTGTCGCGCCAATAGATGATCACGACGACCGGTCTTTGGCTGAGGGTTGTTTTTCCTCCACCAACTTGGGATCCGGTACCCTTAATCTGCCTGACCCTGCACCCTGGATTCTCGTGGGTTCTTAGGGTCCCTTCCACCTTCTTGTTCCTGAGCCCTTCTGTTTCTTACTCTCTTTCTTTGCAGTTCCTTTCTGTTTCTGTTCCTTTCTGTTCCTTTCTCTTGGAGCTGGGATGAGCCACAATCTCAGCTCCCCTTCACCTCCTCCTCGGCCTCTCACTAGGCCCTCCTGGAGTAGAGCTCCTACAGAGCCTCTACTCCCTGTCTTCTCCTCTCTGGACAGAACCTAGATCTAAGATGGTGCCCACCTTTTATACCTCCCTCTGACCATGAGCCCAGGTGACCAGCAACCAATGGGCTCCAACCTACGCTCAGGAACCAACCCCCTATCTGCCCCTACAGCACTGGGTGTTCCACCCCCCTCCCCACTCCAGGCAGGGACATAGTCGGTCGTGCCTGCACTTCTGTCTAATGGGAGCACCGCTGAGCTGTCCCTCGGAAATGGGGTGTGTGTGCTGTATGCTGCTAACTGAGCCCTGGTCCATACTCCATCCTTACCTGGGAGTGGAATATCACACCTCTGGTCTGAGGTGCAATACCGCTGTAGCAGCCGAACCCTCGGTGCGCTACATTTGCAATTGCTTACAGTGATATAAAGAGCCCTGACACACATCACCATCAATGAGTTTAACTGACAAACAAACAAATTCTTCCCTTATCACTCCTAAACACTTTTTGCATAATAATTTGGAACACAGTGTACATGTGCTTTTCCACAAAACACCAATGGTTCACGTAGTGAATCTTACAGTTCTAACTTGCCAACCGTGGTCTGCATGGAGTTGTTCAATAAAGGGCCCAAAATTAAGATAACATAGACGGGAGAGGTCTCTATGAATAGGAATTCCTAAGTATTTGATACCCTGTGAGGGCCAGGCAAAGGGAAAGTTGGACTGGATGGAATCCTGTATGGATTTGGGGAGGGAGACATCGAGGGCCTCAGACTTCGCTGCATTGATTTTAAAATTTGACCATGTAACAAAGTGATCTATTTCAGCCATAACAGCAGGGATTGATATATGTGATTGAGTGATATATACTAGGACATCATCAGCAAATGCAGAGCACTTGTACTCGGTGCCTCCCCCCTCAATCCACCTAATATTGGGGTTATGGCGAATTGATGAGAGCAGGTGCTCCGTCACTAGGATGTATAAGAGAGGGGACAGAGGACATCCCTGCCATGTCCCATTGGTGATTATGAAAGTGATGAAAATGTTCTGACGCGCTCCCTGGGCCTTGGGACACCCGGAGCCGGACCCTTTTTGGTGGATGCTGGTGGTTGTAGTCTCCGTGGCGGCGACCCGGTTCCGTGGCTCCGGGCGGTCAAACCAGTGGAGGAACTATTTATGTGGTTTTGATGTTTAAACGTCCGACTACGCCACCTGTGGATTGCGGTCAGAGTGAACCGCCGCTGCAGGGCAGACCGCTGAGGCTGGTGTTGTGGGTGCAGCAGAGCGTACCATAACTCCCCACGGGAGGAGTATAGCCTCAGGGAAGTGTATGCGGAGGATGGGGGTGATGGTGCAGGGCAGCAGCAGTAACGACACGGAGTCAGTGATGCAGTCCAGGGCCTTTACTCACAGTTCTTATTATCCAGACCACTTCTGCAGGTAACGGCTGCCCACGTCGTACTGTGCTGACCAGGTGAGGGGCTCAGACAACTCCCAGATAACTTTGGAGCGCTTCACAGGACCCCCTTTGTGTGTCCTTTGTCTGGCCTTTCTTACCAACCCTTCTGTCCGGCTGCCTCGGGCCTCCTCTTGGTAAACTTGGCGCCAGTTTCCCTGACCCTATGTGGTGCCTTCCTAGCGGGTGTAGCGAGGGGCTGCGCCACATAAAATGTCACAGCCTCCGGTTTCTAGCTGAGGGTCGTTTCCCGCCTCCACTAGTTTCGGAGACCGGTCTCCCCCTTTGGCCTGACCCCTCCACACAGGTGGATTCGGGCCTGCGGTGGCGACTCGCCCGTCCGCACCCCAGGGATCCCTTCGTTCCTCGTTCCTGGAGCCTTCTCCGCTCCTCTTCCTTCCTTCTCCCTCTTCCAGGCCTGGGCCTCTGTTACTAGGCCCGCCTCCGGAGCAGAGCTCATGCAGAGCCCCTGTTCCCTGTCACTTCTGCTCAGACTTCTCTGCACTGAACTAAGATGGTGCCCACCTTTTATACTCCCTTCTCAATGCACCCAGGAACTGCTTCCTCCCTGCTCCAGCACTACAGGGTTCCGCTTCCTCAGTGTTCCCTCCCCCCACTCCAGCCAGGGACAGGGACTGTCGTGCCCATCTCAGGGGCATATTGGTCGCCCTGCCCCACGGCAATGTGGTGTAATGCATGCAGGTGTCGGGTCCTGATCCACACTCCATCCTTACCTGAGAGTGAGATATCACACCTCTGGGTGAGGTGCAATACCTCTGTAGCAACCGAGCCCTCAGGGTGCTACAGTTCCATTTATCTTCAGCCTAGGTGACGTATTGCGATACAGGGCCGTGATTTTGGCTATAAAAGGGTCCCCTAGACCCCTACCCCAAGCTTTTTAAGAGAATAATATATGGCGTGCCAGGAGACTCTATGGAATGCTTTCTCAGCATCCAACGAGAGTATCTAATTACAAATTTTTAACTGCATCTAGCCCAGGAAATACTTTGTGCCTAGTAGCAGTGTCTGCTAGTCAGCGGATTATCCCGGCTGTTAAGCAAGCTACACCACCTGTAGTTTGTACACTTAATTTTTTCAAAGGAAATGCTTTGGGACCACGGGATACTCAGTGAAGAGCATCAGGAGGCACCCCAAGGCATAGGGGCTGGGACTGGCGGTAGGATGCCTTGCGGTGGACAGCCGAGCTCGATCCTTCTTAAAGCTTTTTAACTGCAGCAGCTTTAGTGGACGCCACTGGAGCTGGAATTACGCGGCTGCTGGCATGAGACTTGCCCTCCAATAGATCCTTGTAAAAGGATTTAAAGTGTATTTGTGGCACCCCAGGGGTCTGGTTGCCACAGTAATAGAAATATTATGTCTGAGAGCAAGTGGGAGGTTTCTCTGGTCAGGAGCCCTAAGCATGCAACACTGCCCGCCCAGACCTGGGAGGGGAGGAATCTGCCCTTATAAACTGGGTCTGGGGCGGGATTAAGTCAGTCAGAGCTTGGAGAGGGAAAGATACAGCAGGAGCTCTGTAGGAGCAGGAGTGAGTGCCAGAGGCTGGAAGCTAGATAGCTCGCCTTGGTTGAAGACACTAAACCCGGACACAGAGTCCGAGGCTGTGGGGACATCCAGGTCCAGCAGCAGAATCCAACCGGCAGGGGATTCTAGGTCCTCTGGCCTTAGAAGCCCGGAGGCACGGTCACAAGCAAGGGACCAGCACCGCCGTCGTGGAGCGGAGGCTAACAGAAGGCCCCAAGTCACCGGCCATACGGGTGAGCACCACACGGTACTCAGGGACGTGGGCTACTTCTACCCGCATAGAGCAAGGTAGCCAGGAAAGAGTGCAGATAGACGGGGAGGCCTACAACTCCACCTGGCCAGGGGGAGATCCTGCTTGCTCACAGACTGACCAGGCCTCTACTGCTAACCAGTACTCCCAAGAGGGTCTGCTTTATACCATCAGTAAAGATCCTGAACTGCACCACACGTCTCTGTGTTTCATCGCCGCACCAGCACCATTAGTACTGGGACGCTCACACCATCACTCCCATCATCCACACTAGCTGCCCTGAGGCAATACTTCTCCCGTGGGGAGTTATCCCATACTTGGCTGCGATTACAACATCAGCCTCAGCGGCCTGCAGCGCAGCGGCAGTCCCCACTGACCGCAATCCACGGGTGGCGTAGTCGGACATTTGTTATTACACTAAGACTGCCACTGGTTTGACCACCTTGAGCCACGGACCGGGTCGCCGCCACACTGAGACTACCACCCCCAGCATCCCACCAGAGGCCCGGTTCCGGGTTCCCCACGCGGCCCAGGGGGCGAGTCAACTTTGGCGTAGTCGGCAGGATTTCGTGCCCGCAACCACCGGGTACTGCGTGCCTGAAAAAGTCTTTTGTACTTACCTGTAGCGAAGTTTCCCGCCGTCCGGAGTCGTTTCCCGCCATCGGACGCCATCTTGGGTCGTTTCCCGCCATCTTCTGCCTTCTTCCCGCCATCCGCAGCCGCTTCCCGCCATCGGACGCCATCTTCGGGGCGCCGCACGGGAAGAAGAGGGGCGTGGACGCCGAAAGCGTGCGAGATCCGAAGCTCCGCCCCACGCACTGACGCTGCGCAAGGTCCTGGAAGGGAGGAAGAGCGACGCCGACGTTATCGGAGCGCGACGCCAGGTCCTCTACCCCGACGATTGACTGCGGAGCCGCGGCCTACGGAAGAAGAGCATCGCAAGGTAGGCCACGGTCCACTAGGGGGGTAGAAGGATGTCGGATACCGAGGGGAGCTCCACCGCCACACCGGCCGCCAGCGCAACTGCTGCAGCAGTCATGCCATTCACCATGCCCTATATCCCGGGAGCAACCTGACTACCCCAGTACTCAGGGGAGTCACATACCCTAAGTGACTTTAGGGAAAGATTGGATAGCCTCTTCCAGGTGTACCCCCTCACGGAAGAGCAAAAAGTAAGCATCCTGGTGGCCCAGTTAATCGGGGCAGCCCAAAGGGAGGTAAAGTCCTGGTCACCTGGGAAGAAGAGGACTGTCAGAGAAATACTAGCCCAGCTGAAAGACACATTTGATACCCGAACCTCAGCCGAAATAAAGCTCAGATTTTACGCGTGCAAACAACGGGCACATGAGAGTATAAGAGACTATGCTCTGAACAATTTATTGAGGGTCTACTGTGCAATGCCCAGCGAACCCAGTTGCGGGCAATGGCCTTACGGGACCCTGACCTGGACTTTGCACAGTTCAAGGACAGAGCCATCCGGGTGCTCCGAGAACCGGCACCAGGTGGCGCTGTGACCCACAGGCGCCCTGCTATCACTTATCACCAGGACGCAGCGCCCTTGTCTGCAGGGCCTGTGGGAGCTGATGCGCAGGCTTTGAACAATAACCTGGCTACAGACCTGCACCATCAGGTCCAAGAGCTGACTAAGAGCGTTGCCGCGCTAACCAGAACTGTGCAATCTTTACAGGTCTCTTCTCCAGGAAAGATCCAGCTGGCATCTGGACCGGAGGACGTCCCGTGGCGCTGACTGAGGAGGACCACACCGGCCAGAGGGAGACCCAGCGACAGGTACAACAAGGACGGACGACCCATCTGCCGCCGCTGCAATCAACCCGGACATATGGCAAGGTACTGTCATTTAAACGGGCACAACCTGGGGTAGAGGGCCAACCCCCAGGCCTAAGATCATCAGGCCCATCGAACTGGCGTGACAAGTACGTAGGGGGACGTCCGGTCTTGCCTGTGGTACTGGATGGCATTCCTATGAGTGCCCTACTGGACACCGGGTCACAGGTCACCACCATCCCGTACGTGCTCTTCAAGCGGTACTGGAATGACTCGGACATAACCCGCTACCCAGATGACGACCTGAGCATTATCGCCAGCAATGGTCAGCCCGTGCCACAGATAGGATTTAAAGAAGTGACCATCAAGGTCGGTAAAGTTGAACTGCCGGCACAAGGACTGATCATTGTGGATATTGACCGTTGCGAGAGTCACCCAAAAATAACCCTAGGTACTAACGTAATTGAAAACTGTCTTGCAGAGGTGATTCTTATTTTGCAGCAGGTTGCCAAGAACGCCAGTTCCAGACAGCAGCGTGTGCTCCAAAAAGAGATCCGGGCACTGATGAAGCGGCAACAAGTGGAAATATCTGGTGGTGAGATAGGTAGCGAGAGAATGTGTGACCCGTTCCCTATTGCCATGCCCCCAAAAAGTGAGATGATGATTTGGTGCCGGGCAGCTATTGGTCTAAGAGCTAGACACTACCAGGCAATGGTAGAACCCGTCTACTCAGACAGTAGGCCCACCATTTTGACAGCACGGGGGGTGGTCGATGTACGTCATGGGAGGGTGCCAGTCCGCATCATAAATATCGGGGAGAGAGAAGTATACCTGCCCCGGTATGCCACGCTAGCCAAATTGTTCACCATAAACCAGAACTCTGTACAGGCCGTGGAACCCTTGCCTCCATCTCAACCAGAGGAAGGTAACGACTCTAAGAAACCAATGGAGAACTGGTGTCAGCAACTGCATTTGGGTACTGACTCCACTCCCTCACACCAAAAACAGGGAGTCTACCGGGTGGTTCTGGAGTACGAGAGAGTGTTTAGCAAACACCCGCTAGACTTTGGGCGAGTGAAGGGGGTGGAACATCACATCCCAAAGGGAGACCATCCTCCCATAAAGGAGAGATACCGACCCGTACCCCCTGCACACTATCAGCACGCCAAGGGGATGTTTAAGGACATGAAGGAGGCTGGGCTAATTAGGGACAGCTGTAGCCCCTGGGCAGCTCCACTAGTCTTAGTGAAAAAGAAAGACAACACCATGAGAATGTGTGTAGACTACAGGAAGGTCAACCGTATCACACACAAAGATGCGTACCTGTTACCAAGGATAGAAGAGTTCTTAGCTGCGTTTAAATCTGCTAACTTCTTCTCTACTTTGGACCTCACTAGCGGGTACTAGCAGGTTCCTGTAGCAGAGGCGGACCGGGAGAAGACCGCATTCACCACCCCGATGAGTCTCAGCGAATTTAACTGTATGCCGTTCGGGCTCTGCAACGCACCAGGAACCTTCCAACGGTTGATGGAATGCTGTCTGGGACACCGGAATTTCGAGACGGTCCTGTTATACCTGGACGATGTCATTGTTTATTCCAAGACTTACGAGGACCACCTGAAACACCTGGCAGAAGTGTTTGACGCCCTGGCAAGCTACGGCCTAAAGGTGAAACCCTCCAAGTGTCACCTCCTGAAACCAAAGGTGCAATACCTGGGACACGTGGTGAGTGCTGACGGAGTGGCTCCCGACCCCGATAAGATCACCGTGATTAAAGACTGGCCAAGACCCTCCAGCATAAAGGAAGTGCGGCAGTTCCTCGGGTTGGTAGGCTACTACCGAAGATTTATTCCCGGTTTCACCAAAATGGCAGCCCCTATGCAGGACCTCCTAATAGGTCAATCTCGGAAAGCTAAAAACCAGAAGCCGCCCTTCAGGTGGGAAAAGCTGGAAGAGGAGTCCTTCTGCCAGCTGAAGATGGCCCTCACGGGGGATGAAATCCTGGCGTACCCTGATTACAGCCAGCCCTTTATCCTCCACACGGACGCAATCAACATCGGGCTAGGAGCCGTACTGTCCCAGATCCAGCAGGGGAAAGAACAGGTAATCGCCTACGCCAGCCGAAAGCTACGGCCCATGGAGAGGAACCCTGAGAATTATAGCTCATTCAAGCTGGAGTTCCTGGCAGTGGTGTGGGCAGTGACCGAACGTTTCAAGCATTACCTTGCATTACCTTGCCTCTTCCAAGTTCACCGTGTACACAGATAACAACCCGTTGACACACCTGGACACTGCAAGGCTCGGTGCCCTGGAGCAGAGATGGATGGCCCGCCTGTCCAACTATGAATTCACCATGAAATACCGGGCGGGACGCTCAAATGCCAACGCGGATGCCCTGTCTAGAATGCCAAACTTACCGGACGTAGGGGAAGATCCAGAAGATCTGGAAGAAGTCGAGCTCCCTGCGTTCCACCGTCATGGGATTACCCTGTATTCCCACCGTGTGAAGGACAGGCGCTCTGTGACGTTCAATCCCTTGCCCCACTACAGCTGGGCGGAAACGCAAGACAGTGATCCCGCAGTCCATCTGGTGAAGGAAATGCTGACACAGGCCGATGCCCATCTTGACCCAGAGACCAAGCAACTGTGGAAGGAGAAAAGTAAGCTGTTCCTCTACAGGGAGAAGCTGTGCCGAAGAATGGTTAACTCTCAAACACATGAGTTGACCTGGCAGGTAGTGGTCCCAAGACGAGACGCGGCTATGGTTCTGGAGGCATACCACAACGGAGCAGGACATTTTGGATGGAAGAAGCTGGAGTACTTGTTGCGTGAACGGTTCTACTGGGTAGGCATGAGAGGAGCCATCGAGAGGTGGTGCAGAGACTGTGGCCTGTGCAACCTAAGAAGAAAGGACCGTGCCAGCCAGAAGACTCCCCTGCAGCCCATCATCACCAGACAGCCACTGGAACTGGTAGCCCTGGACCATGTGAAACTGGCTCCAAGCAGATCTGGGTATGTGTACGCCCTCACAATCGTAGATCACTACTCCCGGTTCCTGGTGGTGGTTCCCGTCAAGGACTTAACAGCTTAAACAGCAGCTAGAGCCTTCCAGCAGCACTTCTGCCATCCACACGGGTACCCGGAGCAAGTGTTGACAGACCAAGGACCAGCCTTCAAAGCAGAGGTCTTCCAGGAGTTCTGCAACTTGTATGGCTGCAAGAAGATAAGAACAACGCCCTATCACCCGTGGACCAACGGACTCTGCGAAAAGATGAACCAGGTGGTGATAGATCTGCTAAAAACATTGCCCCTGGAAGAACGCAGCCTGTGGCCTGAGAAACTGCCTGATCTGGTGGACCTGTACAACCACATCCCGGTAGTTTCTACCAACTGTACCCCAGCTTACCTAATGAGAGCAAGACCTGGTAAGCTGCCTATTGACCTGGATATGGGAGTCCTGACACCCGAGGACACCTCGCCAGAGGCAGACTGGGATACAGAACGGCAGCAGCAGTACCGGAAAGTACAGGAGAGCGTCGAGCGAAGTCTCTGTCAATCAAGAGAAAGGCAGGAGAGGACTTATAACCAACATGCTTCCGCTGTTCCCCTGGTACCTGGAGAGCAGGTCTTGAAAAGAAAAAGACGGCTCCATAAGTTGGACGACCAGTGGGAAAAGGACCCGTACACCATACTGCCCTCAAGCAACAATAATCCAAAGGTGTACGTCATCAGCAAGGATGGAGGAGAGACCACAGCCACTGTCTCCAGAGACCACCTGAAAAAGTGCCCCGAGAAGTTGCAAAGCACGGATGAAGATCAGGAAGACCCTCAACCCGTAGAGGAAAAGGAGGAAATGATCAGCACCGTACTCGGAGACTTTCCCCGGTCCTGGACACAAGTAAACAACGCTATCGTGGCGCCCGTCCTCACCTTTCTCCAGCCAGCCCCTCAAGTGCCTACAGAAGACCAGGTAGAGCTGGAAGAGCAGCCGGCCCAGGAGGCAGAAGAGTCCACACCAGCAGCGCAGGAGGATCAACCCTCTGCTAGTAGTGAGCCTGCCGTGCCCCTAGTGAGCCAAAGAGTGCGCAGACAGCTGCCCAGCTTACCCATAACACCTCCTACACCCTGTAGTGCAGGACCAGTTAGTGAGCTCCGTAGGTCCACTAGAGTCACTAGAGGTCAGATGCCCGCTCGCTGGAAAATATAAAGTAATGCACTGTAAATTTACCTGTTTCTTGAAAATGTTTATGGTTTTTGTTGTTGCCTGTTATTAATTATGTTTCTCAGTTACCCTGCAGATTTATTTGGACTAACAGGTTATGGACGCTGGATAACCGGAACAGTTTTGTAGATAGTTGCACATTGTGCCTCTTGCGAAGACGGCCGCGGAAGAGAAAACCTGTCTGGCGTGGCCTCCTTGCGGCCCAAAGTAGCTAGCTTCAGCCTTGCAGCCACGCCCAAGGCCAACGCAAGGGGTTTGCTTTGGACAGGTCCCCTACTTCGCTTAAAGCTTCACCTGGGGTGACATGGACACCCTCTTGTTTCACAAACTTCACCTTGGGTGATATGGACACCCGGTTGCGGACACGCCGTGACCTTTAAAGAACTAAAGCTTCTTGTAAATATGTTATTGTATTATCGTTTATACCCTTGTATTTATGTTTCTTTAAAAATGTGTTTAGTCCCGGAGTACTAAAATTTACTAGGGGGGAATGTGGCACCCCAGGGGTCTGGTTGCCACAGTAATAGAAATATTATGTCTGAGAGCAAGTGGGAGGTTTCTCTGGTCAGGAGCCCTAAGCATGCAACACTGCCCGCCCAGACCTGGGAGGGGAGGAATCTGCCCTTATAAACTGGGTCTGGGGCGGGATTAAGTCAGTCAGAGCTAGGAGAGGGAAAGATACAGCAGGAGCTCTGTAGGAGCAGGAGTGAGTGCCAGAGGCTGGAAGCTAGATAGCTCGCCTTGGCTGAAGACACTAAACCCGGACACGGAGTCCGATGCTGTGGGGACATCCAGGTCCAGCAGCAGAATCCAACCAGCAGGGGATTCCAGGTCCTCTGGCCTTAGAAGCCCGGAGGCACAGTCACAAGCAAGGGACCAGCACCGCCTTCGTGGAGCGGAGGCTAACAGAAGGCCCCAAGTCACCGGCCATACGGGTGAGCACCACACGGTATACTCAGGGACGTGGGCTACTTCTACCCGCATAGAGCAAGGTAGCCAGGAAAGAGTGCAGATAGACGGGGAGGCCTACAACTCCACCTGGCCAGGGGGAGATCCTGCTTGCTCACAGACTGACCAGGCCTCTACTGCTAACCAGTACTCCCGGGAGGGTCTGCTTTATACCATCAGTAAAGACCCTGAACTGCACCACACGTCTCTGTGTTTCATCGCCGCACCAGCACCATTAGTACTGGGACGCTCACACCATCACTCCCATCATCCACACTAGCTGCCCTGAGGCAATACTTCTCCCGTGGGGAGTTATCCCATACTTGGCTGCGCTTACAACATCAGCCTCAGCGGCCTGCAGCGCAGCGGCGGTCCCCACTGACCGCAATCCACGGGTGGCGTAGTCGGACATTTGTTATTACACTAAGACTGCCACTGGTTTGACCACCCTGAGCCACAGACCGGGTCGCCGCCACACTGAGACTACCACCCCCAGCATCCCACCAGAGGCCCGGTTCCGGGTTCCCCACGCGGCCCAGGGGGCGAGTCAACTTTGGCGTAGTCGGCAGGATTTCGTGCCTGCAACCACCGGGTACTGCGTGCCTGAAAAAGACTTTTGTACTTACCTGTAGCGAAGTTTCCCGCCGTCCGGAGTCGTTTCCCGCCATTGGACGCCATCTTGGGTCGTTTCCCGCCATCTTCTGCCGTCTTCCCGCCATCCGCAGCCGCTTCCCGCCATCGGACGCCATCTTCGGGGCGCCGCACGGGAAGAAGAGGGGCGTGGACGCCGAAAGCGCGCGAGATCCGAAGCTCCGCCCCACGCACTGACGCTGCGCAAGGTCCTGGAAGGAAGGAAGAGCGACGCTGACGTCATCGGAGCGCGACGCCAGGTCCTCTACCCCGACGATTGACTGCGGAGCCGCGGCCTACGGAAGAAGAGCATCGCAAGGTAGGCCACGGTCCTCCAGGGGGCCAGGGGGGTAGAAGGATGTCGGATACCGAGGGGAGCTCCACCGCCACACCGGCCGCCAGCGCAACCGCTGCAGCGGTCATGCCATTCACCATGCCCTATATCCCGGGGGCAACCTGGCTACCCCAGTACTCAGGGGAGTCACATACCCTAAGTGACTTTAGGGATAGATTGGATAGCCTCTTCCAGGTATACCCCCTCACGGAAGAGCAATAAGTAAGCATCCTGGTGGCCCAGTTAATCGGGGCAGCCCAAAGGGAGGTAAAGTCCTGGTCATCTGGGAAGAAGAGGACTGTCAGAGAAACACTAGCCCAGCTGAAAGACACATTTGATACCCGAACCTCAGCCGAAATAAAGCTCAGATTTTACGGGTGCAAACAACGGGCACATGAGAGTATAAGAGACTATGCTCTAAACCTACAAGAGGCCCTGAGAGCCATTAAGCAGGCAGACCCTGACAGCGTGGGAAATGAAGACAAGCTGTTGACCGAACTATTTATTGAGGGTCTACTGTGCAATGCCCAACGAACCCAGTTGCGGGCAATGGCCTTACAGGACCCTGACCTGGACTTTGCACAGTTCAAGGACAGAGCGGGTGGCGTAGTCGGACATTTGTTATTACACTAAGACTGCCACTGGTTTGACCACCCTGAGCCATGGACCGGGTCGCCGCCACACTGAGACTACCACCCCCAGCATCCCACCAGAGGCCCGGTTCCGGGTTCCCAACGCGGCCCAGGGGGCGAGTCATATTCATTCAAATTAGAGAGACAATTTAAATTAAAAAGCTTAGAGCTGCCTCCACTACAGGGGACAGGCACCAGTATTGGGAGAGGGGGGCTGGCCGTCAGGGTCCACCGCGGCTCTGGCACAAACTCGGCGACACGGAGGTGGCACAGGCAGGAACGGACTGGCCGTGCCGGCTTCTCACTTTTTGGATTTTAGAAGGGCATGACATGCCTATATCTGTGTCTCCCCCTCCTTTTACTCCTCCACCTCTTTTCTTTTCGCATGACTATATGTACTTGTCACTTTTCCATGTGTTAGTTATGTCTTCTGAGCAGTTTGTCAGCTTTTGGACACCTTTGAAGGTGTTTTCTATGTGTTTCTATGTGTTTTTGTTTGCCTGCCATTGGTTTTAACGGTGTTCGAAGGTGTTCGACGAACAGTTTGGCGAACAGTTCGGCGAACAGTTTGGCGAACACACGGGTGTTCGACGAACCGAACCCGAACACTACGTGGGTGGCTCAACACTAGTTATTAACTATGCAGACATTGCAGACATGAGTTTTTCTAGACTTAAAGGGGTTGTCCAGTGTTTTACCAAATGTCTACAGTCAATCCATTTAAGACTATAATAGCTTTAACCAAGGCATATTTTGATTTACAGTTTAACTTTGGTCCAAAATATTACATTACTAAAAAGTGTACCTTAAATCATATAAAATGATCTAAGCTTATTCATTTCTTAGAGCAACAGTACGGTCTACTTAACAGGTTATTCACATCTTTCTGCTGGGATAGTTCTTGTAAAAACAAGCAATTTTCCAATTTATTTTAAATTTAAACCCCCACCCCCGATAATTACAATGTCATTATTTATTGCATACTGCTAGTTACCACGGGGACCGGCCACTGTTGCTGTCTAGCAGCGGAAGCTGAACATGCACAGTGATTGCAAGTTCTTTTCTATTGAGCTTCTATGCACTGTATGCGCTGTACTGAAGCTGTCCAGATCTCTGGTACACACTGTTAGTTTCCGATCCCAGCCAACAGCAGTCCCACTTCACTTCCAAAGCTGCAGTGACAAAGTTGCCTCATACAGCATCTTCGGCAGTGCACAGGCCAGTAGCGTGACAATGCTGCTGGTCTAAGCTGTAAATCTAGTAGGAGAGCCTACCTCTCTAGCCATCAGGAAGCTATGAGGCTGGGGAGTAGTGCACTCCTGCTGAAGGGGTAACAAAAATCCTTCATTAGTATTACCTACATTAATGGTCCAAACACTTCATTTGAAGTCATGTTACGTCTAGTTTATTGGAACATTCGTAGATTCTAGGAGATGCGATTTTTGAATTCATGTTACCTCACTCTTGGATACCCTCTTTAGGGTATGCTCACACAAGCGTGTAACACTGATGTTTTATTTGATAGCGCTCGGCCCAATGTTATACTATAGGGCAGTGCAGATCTGCAATTATTTGCTCATGCCGATTCAGTATTAGAAAACAATCACAGCATGCTGTGAGTGGCTCTGGAATTCAGATCACGTGCACCCATAAAAGTCTATGGGTGCACGTGAAACACTGAACTGCACTCAGATGTCACCCGAATGCAGTCCGATGTACGCGCACAGAGACAATGGAGAAGATGGAAAAATTAAGTTCTCTGTTTTCTCCACACCTGGGCTGCGATTCTCTTATGCCAGAGAATCGGATCACACTCAGATGACACTCAGATCAAACTTTGACAGAGTTTGAGCCGACTATCATTAGCATAATCAGCCTGATTCCCTCACATGAGAGAATTTACGGCAGTGTGAGCTAACACTTAGAGTACGCCTATACATGATGGAAAAATTACTTGCAAATTCTGGCTTGAATTACAGGCTGATGTTATATGACTTTGTTATAGATTTCCTTCACTGTGAAGACCCGAAGAAGAAATTAACATGCCATAACTTTTGCAAAACCACTATGTGACTGCAATGTGTAATTACTAGTGATGAGCGAGCATTAAATGCTAGGGTGCTCGTTGCTTGGGTCGAGCAAATTGGAATGCTCAGGTGCTCGACCCGAGTAATGAGCCCAGTGTTATCCTATGGGAAACTCGAGCATTTTTCCAACGGCCTTCCCCCCCATGGAGGTCTGAGGGGCCTAAAAATTGCCCTAATCGATGGGAACAGTGCTCAAATGACATGGGAACAGCATGGGGAAGACCTCTGGAAGCATCTCTGACTCCCAGGTCACTGCTGTGAACAATGTTGTCAGAGGTATTACGCCACTTTTTTACGGACTCAAAATAAAACATACAAAAACTAAACCGAAATGGATTTTCCTGGGGAAAACATTAAGGAACATCCTTTCCAGGGTAATGACTTGCATATAAAGCAAAATAAATAACCCCCCCAAAAAATGCTCCACCACACCTTGGAGTGTGTTCATATGTAGTGTTTTTGATGCATTTTTGCACTTTTGCATTGCTTTCAACGGTGAAAAATACATTCACAGGTCAATGTAATTTTAACATTTTACTACCTTATCTGCCAATGTGGTGTGTGAGACATGATCAGACAATACATACTGTGCTGAAAAGACATGGGAACAGCATGGGGAAGATCCCTGGAAGCATCTCTGATTCCCAGGTCACTGCCTAAAACCGTGGTCATCAGACGTGATCCTATATTACTGCCATAATAATACAGACATTTTTGGCAATGTGATAAATATTAAACTCCATTTAAAATGGGACGGGGAAGTGGACGTAATGGTGCACGCGGAGGCCGAGGCCGTGGACAAGATGAAACTGTGCCTCTGAGGGGGCACAACAAACACCCACATCATGTCAACATACCTTTCTGTTCCAATTTCTAAGGGGCCGTGGAACACTGCTATTGAAGGCAGAGCAGTGTGAAAAGGTTGTTGGTTGGATAGCAGATAAATAGATAATGCTTCCAGTCACCACCACCTCCCTGTCTTCCACACGGTCCAGTGTCAGTAGCCGTGAGTCTGGACCACATTATTACTATATCGTCATTTATTCCATGGCACTTTACATGTGAAAAAGGGGTATATATCGCAAAAACAATTACAATAATCTTGAACAAAAATGTGACAGCCACTGGTACAGGAGAGGACCCTGCCCGCGAGGGCTTACAGCCTAAAAGGAATGGGTGAGGATACAGTAGGTGAGGATGACGCACCCCTGGGCCTTCGTCGCGCGGCATCGCGCGCACGGGAGCTTACCCGGAGCCGGATCTGTTGAGGGTTGTAGTCTCGTGGCGGTGACCCGGTCCGTGCCCAGGGAGTCAGACTAAGTGGCGCTGTATTAGCGGTAGATGTTGGACGACTACGCCACCCGTTGAATGCAGCGAAGGAGCTGCCGCTGCAGGGCAGACCGCTGAGGCCGGTGGTAGGATTGTGCAGCGTGATAGTATCACCCCCAACGGGAGGGGTATGGCCTCAGGGCAGCCGACGTGGATGATGGGGTAGCAGGAATCACTCAGAGACGATGCGGTGTAATTCAGGGTCTTTACTGGTGATAAAGATAGACCCTCCCGGAGTACTGGCTAGCGATCGGGGCCTGGTCAGTCCTTGAGCAGATGGGATCTCCCCTGGCCAGGCGGAGTTGTAGGCCTCCCAAACTGACTGTACTCTTCTGGCTACCTTGCTAGAGGCGGGTATAAGTAGCCCACGTCCCTGAGTGTACCGTGTGGTGCTCACCCGTATGGCCGGTGACTCGGGGCCTTCTAGTGGCGTCCGCTCCACGACGGCGGTGCTGGTCCCATGCGTGTGACCGTGCCTTCGGGTTTCTTGGCCAGAGGACCTGAAATCCCCTGCCGGGCGGTTTCTGCTGCTGGGTAAAGATTAGTCCCCACAGCCTCAGACTCCGGGTCCGGTGATAGCTTCTCAGTCAGGGCGAGCTCTGCAGCTGCCAGCCCCTGACTCCTTATAGCACTGCTCCCACAGAGCTCCTGATGTTCTTTTCCTATATCTGCTTCTCTTCTCTGTCTCTACTTCTTCTTTACTCACTAACCCTGCCTCAGCCCTAGGTTTATATAGGGGAAGTTCTTCCCCTCCCAGGACTGGGCAGGAGGTGTGGCATGCACAGGATCCCTGACCAAGAGACCTCCCACCTGCTCTCAGACATAACATTGCCGTTACTGTGGAAACCAGACCCCTGGGGTGCCACATTCCCCCCTAGTGAAATTTAGTACTCCGGGACTAAACATATTTTTAGAAAAACATAACAAGGTATAAACAATAATAATACAATAAGAAAAACACATAAAGATGGTTACGGGTGTCCGCAACCGGGTGCAGTCTTTGAAGAAAAGCAAGGTGTCCATTTCACCAAAACAGGGAGACGTAACCAGGTAGGGGTCTGTCCTGCCCCGAGTCCTTAACAGTCTTTAGTCCATTCCTAGGTTACGCTCCAACCATGTACAAGGATTCCCGGTAAATCCACCAAGGACTCCTATAAATAACTAGAAGCACATAATTATACACAAGCAACAAGAAAAACAGGTAACCACAAATAAAACAATTTATACACTTCAAATCCTCCAACGTGCGGGTAACTGGCCTCTAGTGGCCCTAGTGGACCTACGGAGCTGACTGTCTAGCCCTGAACTACAGGGTGTAGGAGCTGTCAAGGGTAAACTGGGCAGCTGTCTACCGGCTCTTTGGCTCACTAGGGGTACGGCAGGCTCACTATAAGCAGAGGGTTGATCCTCCTGTTCTGCTTGTGTGGAGTCTTCTGCCTCCTGGACCGGCTGCTCTTCCAGCTCTACCTGTTGCTCCGTAGGCACTTGGGATGCTGGTTGGAGGAACGTGAGGACGGGTACCACAACTGCACCATTGACTTGAGTCCAGGACCGAGGGAAGTCTCCGAGCACAGTACTAACCATATCTTCCCTTTCCTCTACGGGTCGATGGTCTTCTTGTTCCTCTTCAGGGTTCCGTAGCTGTTCAGGACACTTCTTCAGGTGATCCCGGGATACAATGGCTATGGTCTCCCCTCCGTCTTTACTGATGGTACAGACTTTCGGGTTCTCGTGGCTTGAGGGCAGTACGGTGTACGGGTCCTTCTCCCACTGGTCGTCCAACTTGTGGAGCCGTCTTTTCCTCTTCAAGACCTGCTCTCCGGGTACCAGGGGAACAGCGGGAGCATACTGGTTGTAAGTTTTCTCTTGTCTTTCCCTAGCCTGACAGAGACTTCGCTCCACGCTCTCCTGTACTTTCCGGTACTGCTGCTGCCTCTCTGTGTCCCAGTCTGCTTCTGGTGAAGTGTCCTCGGGTGTCAGGACTCCCATTTCCAGGTCAACAGGTAACTTACCAGGTCTCGCCCTCATTAGGTAAGCCGGGGTACAGTTGGTGGAACCTACCGGGATGTGGTTGTATAGGTCCACCAGATCGGGCAGCTTCTCAGGCCACAGACTGCGTTCTTCCAGGGGCAACGTTTTCAGGAGATCCATTACCACCTGGTTCATTTTCTCACAAAGTCCATTAGTTTGCGGATGATAGGGTGTCGTCCTTATCTTCCGGCAGCCATACAGATTGCAGAATTCCTGGAAGACCTCCGCTTCAAAGGCAGGTCCCTGGTCCGTCAGCACTTGGTCCGGGTACCCGTGTGGACGGCAGAAGTGCTGCTGGAAGGCTCTAGCTGCTGTTTGAGCCGTTAAGTCCTTAACGGGGACGACAACCAAGAACCGGGAGTAATGATCCACAATGGTTAACGCGTAGACGTAGCCACTTCTGCTTGGGGTCAGTTTTACATGATCCAAGGCTACCAGTTCCAACGGCTGCCGGGTGACGATGGACTGCAGGGGAGTCTTCTGGCTGGCACGGTCCTTCCTTCTTAGGTTGCACGGGCCACAGTCTCTGCACCACCTCTCGATGGTTCCCCTCATGCCTACCCAGTGGAACCGCCCACGCAGCAGGAACTCCAGCTTCTTCCATCCGAAGTGTCCAGCCCCGTCGTGGTATGCCTCCATCACCATGGCTGCGTCTCTCCGTGGCACCACTACTTGCCAGATTAGTTCATGCGTCCGGGAGTTAACCATTCTGCGGCACAACTTCCCCTTGTAAAGGAACAGTCGACTCTTCTCAGCCCACAGTTGCTTGGCTTTCTCCGGAGCGTCTGGGTCAAGGCGAGCCTCTGGACGAGTCAGCATCTCCTTTACCAGCCGGACGGCAGGGTCACTGTCTTGCGTTTCCTCCCAGTTGTAGTGAGGCAAGGGGTTAAACGTAGCGGCTTGCTTACTCCTTACCCGATGGGAATACTGGATAGTCCCATGACGGTGGAACGCGGGGAGTTCGACTTCTTCCAGTCCCTCTGGATCTTCTCCTACGTCCGGTAGGTTTGGCATCCTGGACAGGGCGTCCGCGTTGGTATTGGAGCGTCCTGCCCGGTATTTGATTGTGAACTCGTAGTTGGACAGACGGGCCATCCATCTCTGCTCTAGGGCACCGAGTCTTGCCGTGTCCAGGTGTGTCAACGGGTTGTTATCCGTGTACACGGTGAACCGGGAAGAAGCGAGGTAGTGCTTAAAGCGTTCGGTGACTGCCCACACCACTGCCAGGAACTCTAGCTTAAATGAGCTGTAATTCTCAGGGTTTCTTTCGGTGGGTCGCAGTTTTCGGCTAGCGTAAGCGATTACTCGTTCTTTCCCCTGCTGGACCTGGGACAGTACGGCTCCTAGCCCGATGTTACTTGCGTCGGTGTAGAGGATAAAGGGCTGGCTGTAATCAGGGTACGCCAGGATTTCATCCCCCGTGAGGGCCATCTTCAGCTGGCGGAAGGACTCTTCTTCTAACTTCTCCCATTTGAAGGGCGGCTTCTGGTTCTTGGCCTTCCGGGACTGGCCTATCAGGAGGTCCTGCATAGGAGCTGCCTTTTTGGTGAAACCGGGGATGAATCTGCGGTAATAGCCTACCAACCCGAGGAACTGCCGCACTTCCTTTACACTGGAGGGACTTGGCCATTCCTTAATTGCGGTGATCTTATCAGGGTCGGGAGCCACTCCGTCAGCGCTCACCACGTGTCCCAGGTACTGCACCTTTGGTTTCAAGAGGTGACACTTGGAGGGTTTTACCTTTAAGCCGTAGCTTGCCAGAGCTTCGAACACTTCCGCCAGGTGTTTCAGGTGGTCCTCATAAGTCTTGGAATATACGATGACATCGTCCAGGTACAACAGGACCGTCTCGAAGTTTCTGTGGCCCAGACAGCACTCCATTAATCGTTGGAAGGTTCCCGGTGCGTTGCAGAGTCCGAACGGCATACAGGTAAACTCGCTAAGTCCCATCGGGGTGGTGAATGCGGTCTTCTCCCGGTCCGCCTCTGCTACAGGAACCTGCCAGTACCCGCTAGTGAGATCCAAGGTAGAGAAGAAGTTAGCAGATCTTAAAGCAGCCAAAGACTCCTCTATCCTTGGTAAGGGGTACGCATCCTTGTGTGTGATACGGTTAATTTTCCGGTAATCTACACACATCCTCATGGTGTTGTCTTTCTTTTTGACTAAGACTAGTGGAGCTGCCCAGGGGCTACAGCTATCCCTGATCACCCCAGCCTCCTTCATGTCCCTAAGCATCCCCTTGGCGTGTTGGTAGTGTGCAGGGGGTACGGGTCGATACCTCTCTTTTATGGGAAGATGGTCTCCCGTGGGGATGTGGTGTTCCACCCCTTTGACTCTCCTGAAGTCTAACGGGTGTTTACTAAACACTCTCTCGTACTCTTGAACCACCCGATAGACTCCCTGTTTCTGGTGTGAGGGAGTGGAGTCAGTACCCAAATGTAGTTGCTGACACCAGTCCTCCATTGTTTCCTTAGAGCCGTTACCTTCCTCCGGGGAAGATGGAGGCAAGGGTTCTACGGACTGTATGGAATTTTGATTGATGGTATACAATTTGGCTAGCGTGGCATACCGGGGCAGGTACACTTCCCTCTTCCCGATATTTATTATGCGAACGGGCACCCTCCCATGGCGTACATTGACCACCCCCCGTGCTGTCAAAATGGTGGGCCTACTGTCTGAGTAAACTGGTTCTGCCATTGCCTGGTAATCTCTACCTCTCAGACCAATAGCTGCCCGGCACCAAATCATCATTTCACTTTTTGGGGGCATGGCAATAGGAAAAGGGTCACACATTCTTACGCTACCAATCTCACCACCGGAGAGTTCTATCTGTTGCCGTCGCATCAGTGCCCGGATCTCTTTCTGGAGCACTCGCTGCTGGCCGGAGCTGGCGTTCTTGGCAACCTGCTGTAAAAGGAAAATCACCTCTGCAAGACAATTTTCAATTACATTAGTTCCTAGAGTTATCTTTGGGTGACTCTCGCGCTTGTCAATGTCTACAATGATCAGTCCCTGTTCCGCCAATTGGACTCTACCGATTTTAATGGTCACCTCTTTAAATCCAATCTGTGGCACGGGCTGACCATTGCTGGCGATGATACTCAAGTCGTCGTCAGGGTAGCGGGTGATATCCGAGTCATTCCAGTACTGCTTGAAGAGCACGTACGGGATAGTGGTAACCTGTGACCCGGTGTCCAGTAGGGCACTCATGGGGATGCCATCCAGTACCACGGGCAAGACTGGACGTCCTCCCACATATTTGTCGCACCAGTTCGATGGGCCTGATGATCTTTTTCCTGGGGTTTGGCCCTCTACCCCAGGTTGTGCCAGTTTAAAGGACAGTACCTTGCCATATGTCCGGGTTGATTGCAGCGGCGGCAGATGGGTTGTCCGTCCTCGTTGTATCGGTCGCTGGGTCTTCCTCTGGCCGGTGGGGTCCTCCTTGGTCGACGCCACGGGATGTCCTCCGGTCCGGATGCCAGCTGGATCTTCCCTGGAGTGGAAACCTGTAAAGACTGCACAGTTCGGGTTAGCGCGGCAACGCTTTTAGCTAGCTCTTGGACCTGATGGTGCAGGTCTGGAGCCGGGTCATTGTTCAAAGCCTGCGCATCAGCTCCCACAGGCCCTGCCGACAAGGGTGCCGCCTCCTGGTGGTAAGTGGTAGTGGGGCGTCTGTGGGTCACAACGCCACCTGGTGCCGGTTCTCGGAGCACCCGGATGGCTCTGTCCTTGAACTGTGCAAATCCCAGATGAGGGTCCTGTAAGGCCATTGCCCGCAACTGGGTTCGGTGGGCATTGCAATATAAACCCTCTATAAATTGTTCAGTCAACAGCCTGTCCTCGTCTCTCACGCCGTCAGGGTCGGTCTGCTTAATGGCTCTCAGGGCCTCTTGTAGGTTCAGGGCATAGTCCCTTATACTCTCATGTGCCCGCTGTTTGCACCCGTAGAATCTAAGCTTGATCTCGGCTGAGGTGCGGGTATCAAAGGTGTCCCTCAGCCGGGTTAGTATCTCTGCGACAGTCCTCCTCCCAGGTGGCCAGGACTTTACCTCCCTTTGGGCTGCCCCGGTTAATTGGGCCACCAGGATGCTCACTTTTTGCTCCTCTGTGAGGGGATACACCTGGAAGAGGCTATCCAGCTTTTCTCTAAAGTCATGCAGGGTATGTGACTCCCCTGAGTACTGGGGTAGCCAGGCTGCCCCCGGGATATAGGGCATGGTGAAAGGCATGACCGCAACGGCGGTGGCGCTGGCGGGGGTTGAAGCGGTGAAGCTCTCCTCCGTATCCGACATCCTTCTCCCCCCTAGTGGACCGTGGCCTACCTTGCGATGATCCTCTTCCGTAGGCCGCGGCTCCGCAGTGGATCGTCAGGGTTGAGGACCTTCCGTCGCGCTCCTGTGACGTCAGCGTCTGCTGGGCTCCTTCCAGGACCTTACGCGACGTCTGGACGTGAGGCGGGGCTTCAGTTCTCGCGCGCTTTTGGAGCCCACGCCCCTCTTCTTCCCGCGCGGCGTTTTCAAGATGGCGTCCAACGGCGGGAAAACTCCACGGAAGGCGGGAAGAAGGCTGAAAATGGCGCCGGATGGCGTGAATCTTCACCGATGGCGGGAAGAAGGCTGAAGATGGCGCCGGATGGCGGGAATCTTCACCACTGGTAAGTTTGAACAGTCTTTTTCAGGCACGCAGTACCCGGTGGTTGCGGGCACGAGATCCTGCCGACTACGCCAAAAGTTGACGCACCCCTGGGCCTTCGTCGCGCGCACGGGAGCTTACCCGGAGCCGGATCTGTTGAGGGTTGTAGTCTCGTGGCGGTGACCCGGTCCGTGCCCAGGGAGTCAGACTAAGTGGCGCTGTATTAGCGGTAGATGTTGGACGACTACGCCACCCGTTGAATGCAGCGAAGGAGCTGCCGCTGCAGGGCAGACCGCTGAGGCCGGTGGTAGGATTGTGCAGCGTGATAGTATCACCCCCAATGGGAGGGGTATGGCCTCAGGGCAGCCGACGTGGATGATGGGGTAGCAGGAATCACTCAGAGACGATGCGGTGTAATTCAGGGTCTTTACTGGTGATAAAGATAGACCCTCCCGGAGTACTGGCTAGCGATCGGGGCCTGGTCAGTCCTTGAGCAGATGGGATCTCCCCTGGCCAGGCGGAGTTGTAGGCCTCCCAAACTGACTGTACTCTTCTGGCTACCTTGCTAGAGGCGGGTATAAGTAGCCCACGTCCCTGAGTGTACCGTGTGGTGCTCACCCGTATGGCCGGTGACTCGGGGCCTTCTAGTGGCGTCCGCTCCACGACGGCGGTGCTGGTCCCACGCGTGTGACCGTGCCTTCGGGTTTCTTGGCCAGAGGACCTGAAATCCCCTGCCGGGCGGTTTCTGCTGCTGGGTAAAGATTAGTCCCCACAGCCTCAGACTCCGGGTCCGGTGATAGCTTCTCAGTCAGGGCGAGCTCTGCAGCTGCCAGCCCCTGACTCCTTATAGCACTGCTCCCACAGAGCTCCTGATGTTGTTTTCCTATATCTGCTTCTCTTCTCTGTCTCTACTTCTTCTTTACTCACTAACCCTGCCTCAGCCCTAGGTTTATATAGGGGAAGTTCTTCCCCTCCCAGGACTGGGCAGGAGGTGTGGCATGCACAGGATCCCTGACCAAGAGACCTCCCACCTGCTCTCAGACATAACATTGCCGTTACTGTGGAAACCAGACCCCTGGGGTGCCACAAGGATAAAGCTGGTCATGCAGTTGTATGGTGGAGCGAGGGTTACTGCAGGTTGTACGCTTGTCGGAAGAGGTGGGTCTTCAGCTTCCTTTTGAAGGTTTCAACAGTAGGCGAGAGTCTATGTTGGAATGCAGAGTTCCAGAGTAGGGGGGATGCACAGGAGAAATCTTGTATGCGATTGTGGGAAGTGGAGATAAGAGAGGAGTAAATAAGGAGATCTTGTGAGGATCGGAGGTTGTGTGGCGCCCTGCTGCACATGGTGCCACAGAACCTGGAGGGCTGCACGGACGGATTTCTCCACAAGAGGCCCTCACTACATGCAAACACCTCCACCTTCCACCTCATACCAGCAGAGGGAGCCCTGTTAGGGATATATAAAGGGAAGGTGGAGCCAGGCAGCTCAGTTAGTTTTAGTTCAATCCTTAGTACAGTGTGCTCAGACAATGAGCAGCACACAAGCTGCTGTTAGAGGCAAGCTAGGCCTCCAGCAGCTCTGAAGCCGAGCTGAGAGCGTGCCGACGCTCAGAGAGCGGTGAACAAGCAGCACGCCAGCTGCCTTGTAGTGAAGGCCCCGAACGTAGCCGACGGCGAGGAGAGAAGGAGTGATAAAGGGGGCAGAGGAGCATACCAGGCTCACCCCAGTATATTTCCCAGACACCGGGTCCGAGCCTACAGGGACCCTTCACACCCAGTAGGGTTAGCCGGAATCCCAGGAGAACTACAGGTCCCTAGCAGACCTGAAGCTAGACTCACAGGACCAGGTACCACAAAGGCCCCGACGTCCAGGGAAAGTGGTCACCAACCGGAGGTCCTACTTCAGAGCAACAGGTAGAGGGAAAAGTAAGACACATAAGCTAGGCACAGTTGCAGGCTGGCCAGGAGCTTTCACAGAGACAGACACGGATCAGGAGGCCTTATACCCGCTCACTGGGGAGAAGTCCAAAAGTGCGCCCTTCACCTAGAGTACCCTGGACCATATCTACCAGCTGTACCAGTAAAGGTAACGAAGCAGAAACCCCCTGTCTCTGTCCATTACTCCGGCTGCGCCATCGTTCCCTACCTGCACCACAACGCCAAGCGCACCCACCTCCATTCATCCTAATCTGCCCTGAGGCCTGCTCCACCTGTGGGGAGCCATCCAATCAAAGCTGCCCCTAACATCTGCCTCAGTGGACTGTCGCAGCGCTGGTAACCTCTTACCAGAATCCACAGGTGGCGTCACGAACTTTTATTTTCGTTTTACTAAAACCCCCTTTTTGGCGCACTGTCCGCCCTGGGCCAGCCACCGTGATATACATTTATACTGCCCCAGACAGTAAGGCCCCACCGGGGGCGAGACAGTTGCGTGCAGGTAAGTACCGGGAGACTAGGTCACAGATGTATGGAGGAGACAGGTTGTGGATAGGTTTGCATGCCAAGGTTAGGGTTTTGAACTGGAGTCTCTGGGAAATAGGGAGCCAGTGAAGGTATTGACAGAGAGGAGAGGTCGGGGAATAGCGGGGGACAGGTGGATTAGTCGGGCAGCAGAGTTTAGGATAGATTGGAGGGGTGCGAGAGTGTTAGAAGGAAGGAAAGAAAGAGCAGGAGGTTACAGTAATCGAGGCAGGAGATGATGAGGGTATGCACTAGTGTTTTTGCAGATTCTTGTTTGAGGAATGTGCGGATCCAGGAGATTTTTTTACTTGGAGTCGGCATATTCCTCACCCTGATCCTCCTTCCTCCAACCATTCCGACTGTCCTGAGACCACTGATCCCACACTTGGACACTCCAAAGAGCTGTTTTGTTCATCTTTCCATTTATAGATTCTGGCCTCTCACATGTAGCAATGCCCAAATATTTCAGCAGCCATGGTCACACGAAGGTGACGGTGGGAAAGTGCAATTACTGTTGCAAAAGGTGGATGATGATGAGACACAATGGACAGAAAGTCAGGAGGAGGACCAGGGTGCGGAAGTGTAAGACAAGGCGGCGGACAATGAAGTCACTGGCAGCAGACAAAATGTGCAATGGACCCTATTGTGCTGTATACACTGCCACAAACCCTGCCTGCCTAACTCCTGCTATCAGGATTAATATACGCAGCTGGATTAGTCCTCAGAAGGACTGTTAGTTCAGATGGATATTTATATTGCTGTGGAATAACTATACCTAACTAATAAACTGCCAATTCTCTCCCTAGCTCAGCAGCATCTCTTCCTGCTCTGCCTGTTTCCGGGGTAGACTGTGATGAATATAGGGTCACCAGGTCTTATACGGCATTACAGTGCGTGGCAAGCAATTCCTGCATGTTAATTGGCTATCTAAAGAGCGCCAAACATTCAATGTGACACGCCCCCTGGGCCGCATGGGGAACCCAGAACCGGGCCTTTTGTGGGATGCAGTCTCCGTGGTGGCGACCCGGTCCCGTGGCTCAGGGTGGTCAAACCAGGGACAGTCTATTTATGTGGTTTTGATGATTTAATGTCTGACTACGCCACAAGTGGATTGCGGTCAGGATGAACCGCCGCTGCAGGGCATACCGCTGAGGCTGGTGTTGTGGGTGCAGCAGAGTGTAGTACAACTCCCCACGGGAGGAGTATAGCCTCAGGGCAGTGTAGAGTGATGATGGTGGTTGTGGTGCGGGGCGTCCCAGTACTAGTAGTGCTGATGCGCTGAGAAAGCACAGAGACAAGGTGTTGCAGTTCAGGTTCTTTACTCACAGTTCTCATCCAGGTCACTTGTGCACAGATAGGACCGCCTGATCCGTGCTGCGTCCACCAGGCAGGGGGCTCGATCAACCCCCAGGAAATTCCGGAGTGTGGCACAGGACTCCCTTCTATCCTTTCGTCAGCCGTGCCCCACCAGTGACACTACTTCTGTCCAGCTGCCTCGGGTCTTCTCCTGGGAGTACTGGGTGTCCACTTCCCTGACCCTATGTGGTGTGCCTTCCTAGTAGGTGTAGTGAGGGGTCGCACCAGTAAATGATCACGACCACCGGTTCTTGGTTAAGGATTAGTCACCTCCACCAACTTGGGATCCGGTACCCTGTTCTGCCAACCCGTCACCCGCAATCTCCTGGGTCCTTAGGGTTCCTTCTGCCTTCGTGTCTCTGGGCCTCTCTACACTTTGGGTACTTCTCTTTCTTTGCTGTTCCTTTCTGTTTCTGTTCCTTTCTTTTCCTTTCTGTTTCTGCTCCTCTCTTCTGGCTCAGGCCTTCACCCTAGGCCTGCCTCGTGGAGCTGGGCCCAGACTGAGCCACAGCTCCCTGTCAGCCCTCTCTGGCTGAACCTCTCCTCTCTCTGCACTGTACTCAACGACCCAGAACTCAGATGGTGCCCACCTTATATACCTTCCCCTAGTGTATGAGCCCAGGTGACAAGCAACCAATGAGCTCCTACCTATGCCCAGAAACCGTCCCCTCCTGCTCCTACATCACTGGGTTTTCCTCCCCCCTCCCCACTCCAGCCAGGGACATGATCTGTCGTGCCTGCATTACTGTACTAATGGGAGCACCGTCGAGCTGTCCCCCGGAAATGGTGTGTGTGTGATGCATGCAGCTAACTGAGTCCTGGTCCACACACCATCCTTACCCGGGAGTGGGATATCACACCTCTGGGTGAGGTGCAATACCTCTGTAGCGACCGAACCCTCGAGGCGCTACAAATGCAATTAGCAATGCATGTCTATAGGTCCATGAAAATTGCTGACAGTACACAGATGACATCAGTATACTATAAGTGTGCTGCCTGTGATAACATTGTAATGTATAGGAGAAGCTTTGTCATTATGTATACATACATGAAAATCACTGATGAAACTGATGGTAAAAACTGACACAAGGAACAAACACAGAGGAAACTCCAATCCAAAACACTGATGAACAACGATCCATGTTTTTACGTATGAGAATAATAATAATTTTTTTTTTTTATAGCGCCAAGATATTTCGCAGCACTTTACATTACAGAGGGGACTTGTACAGACAATAAAGACATTACAGAATAACACATAAGTCAAATACCAAGAGGAGTGAGAAAGATCATGGACATCTGAATGAGGCCTAATATAACACTTCTACAGGTCCCTACTGTATCTCAAATTTCCTATGATATTTTTTTCTACATGATTTTATTAAATATGGCACTGCAATTCAAAGGTGTGCAACCGTTGTAGTTGGACAGGGTGCATCAGTCAGCAGTGTTGTTGATGGGGGCACCTATCACTTATATGTACAACTAATACTAATATGAATTGTACAGCAGTACTTTCCAGAAAAGACACATTCTGTTTTTGAAGATTTTTTTGGTCTGAGCCAAAGATAGAAGTGGATCTAGCAGGTGTTACTCACTTATCCTGGCTCTAGTGCCAGTCCACTCATCTTCCATCCCAAAAAAAACATCTCTTTCTGTTTAGTGCATTTCTGCCTACCAAAGCTGTCACCTCTGATGTCATCACTCTAAACCTTTTATAGCTGGAATAGCCAGTGCAATCAGGTGGTTAGTGCATGCTTGCTACCAGTGTCTGCATTCAAGCCTAGTCACTAATTCAGCTCTGCTCTAATAAGGTGCTGCCTGCACACTCGGCTCTCCTACATCAAGGTGCATCTCAACCAACTAATATCTGCTATTCCAAAATACTGTCCACACACTCAGCTATGCTGCATCAAGGTGTTTGTCTACCAACTCACCTCTGCTGTACCAAGGTGCTGTCTGCACACTTAGCTCTGCAACAGCAAGCTACCAATTTGACTCTGCTATACCAAGGTGCTGTCTGCGCACTCTGCTCTGTTACATCTAGTTGAATATCAAACATCTTAGCTCTGCCATATCAAGGTGCTTGCCTGACACCTTAGCTGTGCTATACCAAGGTGCTGTTTGCAAACTTGTCTCTATTGTATCAAGATGCTTGACTACCTACATTGCCCAGCTGTTCCAAAGTGCTATCCACAAAGTTTGCTCTGTGATTCCAAAGTGCCTGTCTGCTTTTCCAGATCTGCTAACCCTAGCTGTTCCACATGCCATCTGGCCTATCCCAACTCCATTGCATCAACGACTTTAGTTCATGCTGCTAACCCTGACCTAAAATGAATCCATCTCAACAGGTGAGCCATAATATAAGGAATAGTGATAAGTAGTGATGAGCGAATGTTTTGATATTCGGGTTTGGTGAATAAACCCGAACATCAAAAAAATGTTAGTGTTCGGGCACCCGATCACGAACCCAAACATGGCCCCAAACATCCCTGGTTTCCCACGCTGTCATCTGCGTGAAAGTATGGGAATCAGGGGCTTACCGTGGGTGACAGGTGCCGGCTGATGGGAATACTAGCCCCATCATCCGGCGCCTGCAGTCACTGTACTTAAGCTGCCCAAGCGTCACTGATGGGAGAAGTAATCTCTCATCAGCTGCGCTTGCGCAGTGAAAGTGAAAGTAAAAAAAAGATCAAATAAATTATTTAAAAATAATAAACACATCATACTCACCTACCACTTACCTACACCTTGACCTCAATGTTCTTGTCCCCTGTAAAAAATAAAAAAACACCATATGCTCACCTTACAGCTAATCCCCGAAGTCCATGTCTCCTGCAATAAAAGTAAAATAATAAACCTACCTCATCCTCACCTGTTCACCTTAGTCCATATAGCGAGGGTCCAATGATGATCTCAGTGATAGCACTGCCACATCCGGAGATGTGACCGTCCTATCCAGCAGCCGGCGATCCACTGACAGGAGCGCTTTGGATCCTGCAGTGTATCACGAGAAGCTGCTGGCTGAGGTCACCGGAGTTCAAACAGCTGATGATCAGCTGAGCGCTCCGGTGATCTCACTTACAGCATCAGTGCTGCGTGGGAATTTTCCCAATCAGGACTAATGCCATAAATGAGATCACTGGAGCTCTCAGCTAATCTTCAGCTGTTTGAACTCAAGTGACCTCACCCCGGCAGTGCAGCACTATACACTGACAGGAGTGATTACACTCCTGTCAATGTATACAGTGCTGTCTACTACAGCAGTGACATCAGTAATTGCTGGTGTGACTGCGGTAGAAGTGACCCAGATCACCGTGGGACACTGGGATTACATGATGATGGTGGACAGGTGAGGGATATGCTTGTTTTTTATTTTTGGTTTCTTACAGGAGACAAGAGATTCGGGGATTAGGCATTAGGGGAGTATACAGTGTTTTTTTATTTTTAAATAAATTATTAAAACCATGTGGAATTTTATTTAAATAAAATACTTTATTCTGGCCGTGTCTTTATTGAAAAAAAAGTCAAAATCCTTTACTACGGGGTTAGTAATGGGGCGTTTTATAGACGCTTCTCCATTACTAACCTGGGCTTCATGTCAGCTGCCAATACAAGGCTGACGTGAACCATACCCTATTACCCCACTCGCCACCGCTACACGGCAGTGGGAAGAGCAAGGCTAAGCGCCAGATCCGTTTTTGGGTCTACTGAGGGCTGATGTTATTAGCCTCAGAGGGAACCAGGATCCATGGCTCCTTCCCTGGCTATTAACGTCAGCTCACAGCTTTCTGTTTAGCCTTTGCTGGTTAAATTTTATAGGGGGACCCTATGTTAATTTTTTTTCTGGGGTCCCCCTGTAATTTAGCCTGTAAAGGCTAAGCAAACAGCTGTGACCCGTTATTAATAACCAGGGAACATCTTTGGCTAATGGCTAATATCAGCCCCCAGCAGTCAGCTTTCGCTCTGCTGGTTATGAAAATAATGCAGCAGCCAACATCATCTTTTTTATTTAATTCTTCATTTTATTCCATTGATAAGAAATCCCATGCCCACTGTGCTTGTTTTTGACGCTGCATAAACTCACCCGCACCATGTCAATTTCTGTAGCAGAGACGCTGCAGATTTTGACCAATTGAAATGTCATTACATGCGGTGGATCCTCATGTACTGATAAAACAAATGCTGCATTCGAACAAAGCATTTTGGACGCAGCGAAAATACTCACCCCTGGTCCAACGGTGATCCAAGGGTTAGGGTATGTGCATACGATCTGGACAGGCAGCGTTTTGGATGCAGCATACTTTATGCTGAGTCCAAAAGGGCTGCATTCTATTGAACGCAGGTGAATCCGCATGTGTTCATTGAACCATGCGGATTCACCGCATTCAAAATATTGTATGATTCAGATTTCTCTTGCAGAAACTAGCGACTCAGCAAGAGAAACTGACATGGTGCGGTCTTGAAAGACGCGCCGCACGTCCGTGTCTGCGGGTGATCCGCAGTCTCAGATGAACGCATAGTGGACATGGGATTTCTACAAATCCCATTCACTATGCTGTAACATCTGGGGCTGCGGGTTTGACGCTGCATAAGCACACAGCTTCAAACCCGCAGCGGCTCCTGATCGTGTGCACATACCCTTAGAGCATTGTCCCACGTTTCTTTTTTCAAATATCTTTAGTTCCAAAAAGCATTCATTGCTGTGCAAAAACGCCTGCCGGCAAATTGCGGCTAAAACGCATCAATTTTGCAGTAAAATCGCTGCAAAATCACGGCAAAAACACAAGCAATAAGGCTATGTTCACACATTGCGTTTTTTGTGTTTTTTTATGCTTTTTTTATGCAAATTTTCTGCTGCGTTTTACAGTACCAGCAAAGTCTATGAGATTCTATAAATCTCACGCACTTATTTTGTTTGATCAGGATTTTGTGATTTGCATAATTTTTTTGCAGAATAGGGCTATGTTCACACATTACGTTTTTGCTGAATTTTTGCCGCAATATTGATGCGTTTTATTGCCTGCATTTATGCCGCGATTTTACTGCGATTTTGATGTGTTATTACTTGAGTTTTTGCCATGAGTTTGTCACAATTTTTTGTCACGATTTTGCCTGCATTTTTTCAGTGCATTCAATGCACAGAGAATTGACATGCTGAAGATTATTTTCTATTTTGACTTTTGGTGCATTTTGCCTGCATTTTTCACCCATTGAATGCACTGAAAAACGCAGGCAAAAAATGCGGCAAAAATACACAGAGAATTCACATGCTGGTGATTATTTTCTGCACCAAATCTGCAAATCCAAAATACTCAACGTGTGCATAACACTTCACGTTTCTCATTCACTTTGCTGCACAGTTTTAGGTGCATTTTTGCATGCATGTTTTGCATGCGTTTTATGATGTTTTTTAAAAGCAATGAATGCTTTACAGGCATCACGTGATCCCCGGCTGCAGCCGGCTCTGACATCCACTGATGTCACGACAAGTGCTGGCAGCAGCCGGGGGTCTTTTTCTTCTTGGTTCCAGATGGATGCCAGCCTGTGGGCGGGGTTACCCCCACGTCACACCCAGCATCCACCGTGCGCTTTCCCAATGAATGGGGAGTGGCAGAGCGCGCGGTGGATGCCGGGTGTGACGCGGGGGGTAACCCCGCCCACAGCCTGGCATCCACCTGGAACCAGGAAGAAAAAGACCCCCGGCTGCTGCCAGCACTTGTCGTGACATCAGCAGAAGTCAGAGCCGGGGGTCACATGATGCCTGTGAGTGGCCAGTGATAGCGTCACTCACAGGCATTATCTGCAACAGAAGGTATTTACAAAAAGGATTAGGGGCACTGGGGGGATACATTGGTGGGTAATCTAAAGTAGTGGACAACCCCTTTAATGGCCCCATATAGTGAACCACAGCGTAATGGCCCCATATAGTGAACCACAGCGTAATGACCCCATTTAGTGAACCACAGTGTAATGGCCCCAGATAGTGCACCACAGTACAATGGCCCCATATAGGGCCTCACAGTATAATGGCCCCATATAGTGCCCCACAGTATAATGGCCTCATATAGTGCACCACAGCGTAATGGACCCATATAGTGAACCACAGTGTAATGGCCCCATATATTGCACCACAATCTAATGGCCCTATATAGTGCCCCACAGCATAATGATCCCATATAGTGCCTCACAGTATAATGGCCCCATAAGTGACCCACAGTATATGCCCCCTCATCCTTGTATATGGCCCCCATTCTGGTACATGGCCTCAATCCTGGGTATATGCCCCCATCTTGGATATATGGAATATGGTCCCCATCCTGGGTATATGCCCCCCCCCATCCTGGGTATATGGCCCACCCCATCCTGTGTATATGGCCCCCCCATCCTGGGTATATGCCCCCATCCTGGGTATTTGCCCCTCCATCCTGGGTATTTGCCCCGCCATCCTGGGTATGTGCCCCCATCCTGGGTATTTGCTCCCATCCTGGGAATATGACCCTCCATCCTGGGTATATGACCCTCCATCCTGGTTATATGGCCCCATCCTGGGTATATGCCCCCATCCTGGGTATATGCCCCTCCATCCCAGGTACTGTATATGCCCCTCCATCATTGGTATATGGCCCCATCCTAGATATTTGGCCCCATCCTGGGTATATGCCCCCATCCTGTGTATTTGCCCCTCCATCCTGGGTATTTGCCCCTCCGTCCTGGGTATTTGCTCCCATCCTGGAATATGACCCTCCATCCTGGGTATATGACCCTCCATCCTGGTTATATGGCCCCATCCTGGGTATATGCCCCCATCCTGGGTATATGCCCCTCCATCCCAGGTATATGCGCCTCCATCCCAGGTATATGCCCCTCCATAATGGGTTTATGGCCCCATCCAAGATATTTGGCCCCATCCTGGGTATATGCCCCCATCCTGGGTATTTGTCCCTCCATCCTGGGTATTTGTCCCTCCATCCTGGATATTTGCTCCCATCCTGGAATATGACCCTCCATCCTGGGTATATAACCCTCCATCCTGGTTATATGGCCCCATCCTGGGTATATGCCCCTCCATCCCAGGTATATGCCCCTCCATCATGGGTATATGGCCCCATCCTAGGTATTTGGCCCCATCCTGGGAATATGACCACATCCTGGGTATAGTCTCCCATATATTCAATGCAAAGAAAAAAAAACGGTTCTACTCACCTTCCACGTTCCCACGCAGCCCCGTGTCTGTGTGCTCTGAAGATGTCAGTGGTGAGCAGTGATAACAGCTGACAGGCTGAGATCACCGTTCCCCTCCTCAGATACTCACCCGGGACCTCCACTCCCAGCACCTTGTCTCCCCGGCAGCTCCTGACACCGCACGCACTGAGCAGTAGGTGCCATGACAGGGGGAATGTGCAGCTTGCAGCTTACACTGCGGACTCCACTGAGGGGTCCACAAAGATGGCTGTTATCTCCTCCCACAGCTGCGACCTGGAGAGCCCAGGTGACGTGCCCAGGTCACAGCTAGAGGCAGAAGGAGCTGCCTCTAATGTTAGAGATAGGGTCGGTGACCGACTATTGTCTCTTATGGCCAGGACAGCCATAAGTGAGGTGTGTAAGAGTGCTGCTTAGTTCTTAAACACCCCCCAAATAAAAATGGCAGCCCCCAGTGGCCAATGTAAAAATGAATAAATAAAAAACTAATAAAGTGGTACATTTTATTTTATATTAAAAATAATTGATTACATAATCAATAATTATTAATACAAAATTTTAAATCGCGGCACCTTCCCTTTAATGTCAAAATTAGCTTGTTCACTTAGGGGTTAAATATTAGTCCTTGTGACCATTCCAGAAAGGAATCTATAAAATACCGAACTATCATGAGCAAACTGCCCAGCCGATCTGTAATCCAGTTGCTTATTTCTAAACCTAAACTTATGGGTACCATTGTTCCTGCTGACGCAAAATGTCAAATATGTAAATGAATTAAAATATGAAAAAATAAAGTGCAAGAACAAAGGAGGGTGTGAGCTTAAAAAGAACTGCTTATTCTGAGCAGCATCCATTGTGGGAACCATGCTCAGTATTTATCTGTCAGGGAAGATGCTTTAGTGTTGATGCATACAACGTGTGACCATTAATGATGCTGATGTTATATCCTCAGATTAGCATGATTTAAGTCCAATGTGTAATGATGTCGTTGGTTTGATGCAGTGCCTCTGTTTACGAGCTGATTAAATTGGAAGACTTAGCTTGTTTCATGCTCTGTGCTTTACAGCTTCATTACTGCAATCACAGAAGCTGTGAATATGCCCCCATACATCATGTCACAATATATCACTCCTTAAGATTGAAGCAGTGGGAGCTGTTTATCAGGCGCACACAAAGGAGCTATTGGCAAAAAAGGCACACAAAATCGCCTTGGAATTTTTCTTCTAGTTTGGTGGAAGATACATTAAAAAAAAAAAACATTTTATGCTACCTGAGAATCAGAGAAGTCAAAAATATTGAGGATTCACAAAAATGAGCAGATAATAGTGCTGGACTGCAATGCCTTTACATGAAGTGGGATTAAGTTCTCTTTATTAGGTGTCGATATCTAAATATTCAGGGGTAAAATGCTAAAGAGACACTTAATAGGGATAATAAAGGATAGTTTGAATGCTGGATCCATAAGGGATGCAAAGGATCCATTAGATGGCAGATTGTTGTCTCATTTCATGGCTACTCAATGTTATTTATTCTGTTATTAATAGAATGAATTACTGTCTGTACAATGGATAATAAATCGCAACATCAATGCCTTAATATTTACTGGACCAATGCTATGGCCGGGCTGCGGGGCCAACGGCTCATACATCTAAACATGTATTTTTTTGCAGTAGTCATTATTGTTCTTCTGTAGCAGATTCCTCCCATAAAGGGCATAAAATTGAATGTAAAAATATGATGAGATTTTACACATGACTTTCTGCTATGCAATATTGTTTAAGCGCATCACATTCTTATTGTATGCCATTTTGTACTGTGATCATGTGCAAAATCTCATTGAACCAACATCAAATGCGATAGGATATCATGGTGCCCAGTCCTACAGTATATTAAGAAAACCTTCAATTTACTAAAAATAAGGTTGATAATTGTCTTCTCTACCTTGGTGATGGCATATCATACCTTACACGGTCTTACCAGCATATGCCTGAATCAACAGTTATCAATTCTCATTTTTAATGGCACAGAGTTTTGTAACATGTAGCTAAGATGTCATAACAGGCACAAAAATACACAGTATACAATACATAGTGTAACAGTACTATACAATATGTGCTATATACCCACAGAAATAACACAGTGCCTACACACAGCTAGAAAACCGTAATAACCATGCTTCAGACCAGGCACCTGTTATTTATTAACAACTGTGCCACCATGGGCCGCTGTGTGGTCACTCACCAGTCTCCTTCGCACAAGCTGGATTTTGGCCTTCTCCTTTTAGCATTGTCGGGGTTAATTTATATCATTTCTCACTGTTGCAGAAAACGCAACCAGCTTCCCTGCATCTTCTAATTGAGATTAAAGAAGCACTCGGCTAATTAGCTCTAAGAAATTACTTTATAATTTAAACAGTTAGGTAAATGTTTTTCTTGCAAGGGTGATCAGTAGAAATGTGTACGCCGAGAGCCGGCTCTAACAAAGTGACGAAGGAAAAAAAATATGTAGGCATGTTTTCATTTTTGCTAAAAAGAATAAGAGTTAATAAATCCTGCATATTTCTGCTTAGAGGAGCCTTTACTACAGGGTAATACAAAAGGCCAAAAATGTAGTAAGCTTTGCCCCGTCTGGATGGTGCTTTGTGTGTCCTCACCTTCCCGCTGTCCGCTCTCAGTCCCATTTTCATGCTTATAGCAACTGTTTCAATATTCAGAAAGCTTCTTAGTCCATGAAAAATGTCTAGTAAAATCTTTAATAGAACAGGAAATGACTGGCGTTGGGACACGTAGCTGCAATCTCTGTCCCTCAGACGAGCATATTAAACGTCCGTGTGTCGTCCGAATGCAAATCTGATCGCATAGGTACAACACAAGGGCCAGTGTACGTCACCGTGGTAGTTCATATCAACGTTTTTACACACGGACACATGGTTTCCATATAAAATGTCCTATGATCCGTATTATGGAATAGGCTTGCCCATTATAAGTCGAGGGGTGTGCAAAACATGGATCACATATGGGTTACCATTAGTGATGGGCGAGCATGTTCTGTTAACCCTTTCGGCGAGCATGCTTGGGTGTTTTCCAAGTATCTTAGGCGTGCTCAAATGTTATGTTTCAGTCACTGTGTGTGCATGATTTGCGACTGTTTGACAGCTTTAATACATGTGAGGAATGCCTAACAAACAGGCGTTCCTCACATGTATTAAAGCTGTCAAACAGTCGCAAATCATGCGCACAGAGTCACTCAAACATAACATTTGAGCAGGCTGAAGATACTCGGAAAACACCCGAGCATGCTCGTAAATCTCGAGTAACGAGCATGCTCGCTCATCACAAGTTACCATCCGTATGTTGTGTGTTTTCACGTATCCATTACAAATATTAAGATAGGAAACTGTATTGAATTTTATTATTTATTACAATGTTCATGGAAAAACTGGATACAATGTACATGCAGAAGATGGGCATACGGGTGGCACATAAATGTAAAAAAAACTGACACACAAATGCAATACTGATAGGAAAAATGAACATATGGAACATATCATGTTAAAATGTCATTCTTCTGATGAAAAACAAAGGATTTAGTATACACTGGTGTGAGTGCCGGGTGTCGGACCACCACCGATCTGATATTGATGACCGATCCTCGGGATAGGTCATCACTATATAATTCCTGGACAGCCCCATTAAATAACGTAGATTGTGAGCCCCAATGAGAACAGTGCCGATAATGTCTGTAAATTGTCTGTATTGTAAAGCACGGCGGAATATGTTGGTGCTATATAAATAAAAAGATTACTATTAAATGTTTACTGAAGCGTTACATGAGTTTCATATTAAATTGTGTGAATTGTAAAGCGCTGCGGAATATGTTGGCGCTATAAAAATAGAAAGATTATTATTAAATGTTTACTGAAGCATTAAATGAGTTTCATTTTAGCTTCTAATGATATCAGCAAGCATAATAAATAGTAATTAAGGACATGGCAGTCATGTCTACAAAATGTACAAGTCACTGGCTTTGTGCGCAGTCACATGTGCTTCTCCGCTTCTAGCATGGGTGCAGGAATTGCTTTCTGTTGCATCCACTTTTTTGGTCAATCAGATGGACCAGAAGGGCGCATGCTGCAATATCTTTCCACAAAAACTATTGGTGAATGTGGAATAAATGCCAATCTGCACTAACCGTTTGGATACAATTGTTCCATGTGTGGTCCATTACACAGCACAAATACATGCTTGTCTGAACAAGTCCACAATGTTAGGACAAATTATTATATCTCCTTCACATGTCCGTATAAAAAACACGTATATGAAAAACGGTACCAGTGTCATCAGTGTGTCATCAGTATGTCATCAGTGTCTCATCAGTATGTCATCAGTATGTCATCAGTGTGTCATCAGCGTGTCATCAGTACGTCATCAGTGTGTCATCAGTGTGTCATCAGTATGTCATCAGTGTGTCATCAGTATGTCATCAGTATGTCATCAGTGTGTCATCAGTATGTCATCAGTGTGTCATCAGTGTGTCATCAGTATGTCATCAGTATGTCATCAGTGTGTCATCAGTATGTCATCAGTATGTCATCAGTGTGTCATCAGTACGTCATCAGTGTGTCATCAGTGTGTCATCAGTGTGTCATCAGTGTGTCATCAGTATGTCATCAGTATGTCATCAGTGTGTCATCAGTATGTCATCAGTGTGTCATCAGTGTGTCATCAGTACGTCATCAGTGTGTCATCAGTGTGTCCATTTTTACCATCAATTGTCATCAGTGTTTTTCGGGTATGAATAAAAATAATAATAAATTGCAACGCTTCTCCTATACTTTGCAATGCTATACACGGACAGCACACGGATGACACACAGTTGTGCTATACATGTTTTTCATGGACCCATAGACTTGTATTGGCAATTGTCATCCATGCTGCCAGAAAAAAAACGAACAAGTCTCCATGTGTTTTGCACAGACACGGTCCGAGTAAAAACACGGACATGTGCATAGCAGCATAGGCTATAATGGGTACATGTGAAAAGAACAGCCAGAACGCGTACTGGAAACACGGACATGTGAAGAAGGCCTAACAGATGTGACTAACAGTTGACACATGGCAGAGCTGCCTCCTGAAAGACTAAAATACACCTTATAGCAACAGTTGCAGTCCATAGGGGACAATGCAAATGCAATCTGCAGAACTGCTACCAGCTCTCAGCTTTTGATACTGATGCTGTGATGCTGCAGATATCTGTATATAGCCCCAGTCTTTAAGACAGTTAAAGGCAATGTTGTTGTTATCCTCTGGAAATGGGATACAAGCAAATATGCTGCAGATATGAAAATCCCAATCTGTCCACAAATCGGCACTGATTTCTGCAGCATGCGGGTGGTGTTTTAGTCAATGTTATTTGTATGCATTATACTGTACTTAGGTTGCAAAATACCAGTGTGAATCCACTGTATGTAGCCTTAGTTCATTGAACAATGTCCACATTGTTAAATAATAGGCACTAGTAGAATAATACAATATCTGTCCTCACTTGTAACGGTAAATATTTCTATATAGGAGAACATTATATACATACAGTATATACAGCATATATACCTAGATTCTCCTAGATATATCATACTACAATCTAGGTGCACCTGATTTTTTTATACTAAGAAAACAAATAGTTTTAGTTGAACTATATAGGACTTGATTCAATGAATGCAGAAAACACCCTAGCCACTAGGTGGCATGCAAGTGCTATTCAGCAGGAATAAGACTGCTTCTACATATAGGAACACAGCATTTAGATCTTGAGGACTAGCTGGTATTCTGTTCTTTTATACACATAATTGGGTTTGTTTCTTTGGACATGAAAATATCCCCAAGCTTAAAATAATGGTCTTCAGATGTTGAAACAGAATATAGTAGGGGGTATATCTGAAGTAATGTACTGATTTAAAGACACAGAAATCAACGCTGACTTCACTGGAAGCTCTGGAAAGTTACATATCAGTCACTTATAATTCCCATTTGAAAGTGAATAGAAAATAGTTATGTTGCCTATTGGGGAATGAGTAGGGAAAATCAATACAGAAGTTGCAATGCCTTGGGCATGCAAGTGTTATTTGAAATGGTATAAATGTGACTGTGTGCCATTGTGCTACATTTTCTCTTTGCTTTATATCTTACATTTTGAGGAATTTGCTTGAGTTTAATATAATGTGTTAGACCTATATGTTCCAAAAGTAAGCTTAATGGGAGGATAAATGTTATACTACGCAGCATGTGGAAGGACCTGAAGAACTTCTACCTTTAAGAAGCAATTGTCTCTCATTAACTCCTTCTCAACTCATAGTGGAGTTAAATGAAGTGATTAATGAGTTTGGACACACACTGTTGTCCCTGGCATGAACGGTGGTGTGAAATGACACAAGCAACTCTTTCACAGTGAAGATTCTGACAAAGTGTTGACAGTGACATCTTCACTGCGTCCTGTAAAATACAAGGCAGGCAAGCACCTCCACAAGGCGTTCACACTGTGGATTTCTTCCTACCAGAGCCATGAATGTAATGTGTGTGATTGTATCTGTCTGTGTGCAGAAGGGTGAAAACTAACCATATTGCTAACACCATGCAAGGAAACGTTCTGTGCAACTTAATGTGCAATGGCCTCCGAATGTATTAATTGCTAAACTGTATGTATCTTTTTGTCATAGCTGAGATAATGTAATCATGGTAACAGTAATATCATCATCAAGAAGAACAATAAGTGCCATATAACTCGAACAATGTTCACGGTATGATAGGCCTAGAACATACGTGTCAAACTTTGGCCCGTGGGCAAAATCTGGCCCGCAACACCAGAACCACCACCCCTATGTGGGGCCATTATACTGTAGGGAGGACTATGTGGGGCCCATTATATTGTATGGAGGACTATGTTGGGCCTATTACTATGTATGGGGGACTATGTGGGGCCCATTATACTGTATGAAGGACTATGTGGGGCCCATTATTCTGTATGGAGGACTATGTGGGGCCCATTATACTGTATGAAGGACTATGTGGGGCCCATTATACTGTATGGAGGACTATGTGGGGCCCATTATACTGTATGAAGGACTATGTGGGGCCCATTATACTGCATGGAGGACTATGTGGGGCCCATTATACTGTATGGAGGACTATGTGGGGCCCATTATACTGTATGGAGGACTATGTGGGGCCCATTATACTGTATGGAGGACTATGTGGAGCCCATTATACCATATGGAGGACTATGTGGGGCCCATTATACTGTGTGGAGGACTATGTGGGGCCCATTATACTGTACACTGATTGGCCCGTGACTTTGCCCAAGTTTTTCATTTTGGCCTCTGTGTGTTTGATTTTGACATCCCTTGTTTAGAGGGACAAGTCAAGGATCTTGTAATAATTTATACAGTTTTATGATTTTGGGAGATTAGTAAGAAGCTAGTATACCCAAAATGAACAAACATGGGGAGAACAAACTAAGTTCCTTGTTTTAAGTGGGCTGATTTCAATTATACCAGGGACCTCCATACTGCAGGGGTATATGCAAACGACCTCTTTTAGACGCCTGCATGACTGCATCATTTTTGCTATAGGAAATCACTTCAGGAAAGTGCTGAAGCATCTTCTTTGATGTCCTTTGTGTTGTTTTTCAGCGGCTATTTTCTTTTTATTTCATATATAAGATAGTGGTGGATTCCAATTGGAAGCTACTAGAAGAATGGACCGGTCACTTCTTTTAGCCGTTTCACGGCTGCATCAGTTAATAATCCAATCCAATAATAATCCAATCTTTTATATGTTTTTTTAAAACGCTTTCTCAGGTGGCTTCCAGGCAGAATCCGCCTGAAAAAAAGACATCATGTGTACATACCCCAAGGCGTCAGTGCTAACCAATACCTCCATGCTGTCTTCTGCTTATGGTGCCTTATCGATAGTAACTGGCATGATTCCTGAGATTGCTTGGCTGGGGCTCTCTAAAGATATTCATAAACATTGAGTTGTCATGCAATCACTTCATAATGGACAAGTTGAGGTATTCAATCCATCTTATTTGTATGGGTACCAACCTACATATTGGATTTCCCTTTGCCACTCTTGTTTCTCTATACTAGTAGGTTGACAGGTCTCTCTGTGAATGTGATAAGAAAATTAGATTGCAAACTCCATTAGGATAAGGCCTGATATGAATAGACTCTTTATGGTGCTGCAAAATGTGTCCGAAGTATAATCAATAAATGAATAATAAAGCATATTATGATTGGCATTCTGTTACATATGTGAACAAAGCCCGAGCTCTGCAGCAGGCTGCGACATGTTTTATCCACAACATCTGCCCATTTTGTGCCTGTGGAAACATCCTTTGCTACCTGTAGTGACTGAGTGACATCTCCTACATTCTGCACATGCATCTCTGCCCATTAATGCTGTACAATCAGCTAATCAAACACTGTTCTGCTGTCTGCTGACACCAGGCTCTATTTGGTGTGTCAAATGTTATAGTTGTCTGCTTGATGCTGATGTATGATAATTTATTTAAGCTTTGCATACTAATTAGCTGCAAGCTCAAGCGTAACCTGAGATTCCAAGCTTGTATAGGAGGTTCCTTCTGGTTTGATCAAACTTAACGATACTAGATATTTTTTCATTAGCAATGTCTTTAGAAGAGGTTATGGTCTTTTTGATTTTTGTTATATTACTTTGTACTATATATGCAGCATTAAAATCAGATTTGTGGTGTTATACCTCTTGGCACCCTTGCTTGCTGTTTGAAAAGCTTTTTTTGGCAACCATACTTAGTACTTAAATCCTATTCATTTGAATGGGGCAACATTAAGCTGCACCATCAGGAACAGGCACTACAAAATATATGGCGCTGTGCCTGGTACATGATGAGGAGAATGCGGCACTAGCAGGATGTTCCCAATAGGTGAAGCTGCCGGAAGTCAGAGCAGCACAAATCTGATATTGATGGCCTATTCTAAGTAAAGGCCGTCAATATCAAAGTCCTGAAGAACTCTTTAAGATCTTAAAAAATTGACATAAAACAATGTATAACAATCATGGCAGATAACACAACAAATAAATATAATGCTATAGTATTATCAGCTAATTTCTCTGAATATCATTTTTAATGTAATTGTAAGATGGTCAGGTTTTTTTTTTTCTTCTAGAGAGCTTCCAATCCCCCAAAATAGACTTAGCAGTGAACGATAACATTTTGGCTGCCTGTTGCTGCCACTAGGGGGCGTTTAGCAATGTATGAACAGTATAACATAAGTGGTGCTTGCAGGCAGACAGTATTTTATCATTTTTGCCTATGCAGGGAATTTGTTTATTTCAAGTTCTGAATCGGAAAATTGACAAAAATTAACATAATGACATTAATCAGCATAGAATTGTAGACTTAATTATATTACAAATACAAATAGATGCTTTAAGGTCTTGTCTCCTTTAAGATGGCTATACAGGCACCATACCACTGGCTATGCAATCCCAATTCAATCAATACTATGGCAGCAGGATTAAGATAAGTACCAATGGTGCAGTTCACTTCTCATGGCATGAGAATAAATAAATAGGAACAATCCATCCTGGCTGATCCCTGTTTCTCCTGACATCAGAGAAGCACATTAACCCCATTTTCACTAAATGATCTACTAATCACACTAAAATTGTCAATAGCAGCTGACTAGGATTTATTATTTGCAGCCATATTTAGACCAATCATTTATGCTAAGCTAAACTTGGTAAATATTATAGAAATTAGAATGAAACACATAATCGTTGCATTGTATCTATGTCTTAAAAGGTTTAGTTGACAACAAGAAAGGTGCAGTCTTCAGCTATTAGTATCAATGCAATTTGGCCATTGTTAAGTAGTCCTTGAGGTGATAGTGAATCCAAGTAATAAATCATTGCCCTTAGCATAGTTGGTATTTCTACCCACTTTTTTGTTCATCCTGCATCTTACTTTATCTTTTCATATATGAAGCAGCCCTAATAGCTTCACTAAAAGCAGAAAATGATCATCTCACATCTGCATCTTTTCTGTGTATTGTCATTCACAAACATTACTGCATTGCACAATCATGTCACAGTGAGCCTAGGTGTGCACTAGAACAGATGAAGAAGTTTACTAGTTTAATTGACCAAAAAGTGGCATTAGTTGGTAGGAGGTTGATGACTTATGTCTTCTTTATCCTAGTTCCAGACAATAGGAATACTGCTACATCCTTGTTCCAGGCTGCAGAAGGGAGAAATAAAAATGGCCCAAGATAACATATTTCAGGATTGGTTTTTACTGTTTCTACAGATCTGAAGAATTATTCCTGTAAAACACAAGATTTAGGTGTGGATAAACTTACAATTTCAGTAGCCTGAATTTGTCTCCCAGAAACCCTGATAAGATCGCCCTATCCTAAAACGCATTGAATACAATTGTTTTCTTTGCTTGCAATTTATATGGATGTTCATGGGCTTTGGAATTACATGCCAGATAAGGCTGTCTTTTCTGAAAACAAACACATCATCTCCTTTTATCTGTCTAAATATATTTATCTGAAGACACTTTCCTTGTTACAGATCAGAGATTGCTTCTAACTGTAGAATAATGAATTGCCATGGAATTACAAACCAAGCCTGGCAGGAGAAAAATATTACCTATCAATATTAGTATAAAATAAACGAAGTCATGTTCTAGGGTGGCATTAAACTTATATTAGTGTGGGCACTCTCAAAGATTATTTTTGTCCCTGTCTCAAACGTAGAAGAAAACAGAAACGTTGTATTTCTATGTCTCCACAAAATGTTACACTCACAATTAATGTAAACAGGTAACTGGTACTAACCATAAATAAGGCAACTTCTTTTCTTTTTCTTGACGATGACAGTAATCTTATAGGCTTCAATCGCTGTGTAAACTTATTGCACTAAACCGCAATGTGAGGAAATGAGCCTGAAACTGCATGCGTTTAGTGGCGACGCCTTGCGGTTACACCGTAGAATCTGTTCTCCAGGAGCAGGGTGCAGTTTTGTAATATGTGAAAACTATTTTAGGATTAAAATCAAACATCTATGTGTGTTGCACCCTGGGTTATCCGACATAGTGGTACATTACATTTCTTCCTGACATCCAGTGACAGCAAAAAGACTGTATTGTTATTTTATTTTTTATTATTCCTTTATCAAAAAATACAATTGCAAAAAAAAAGCCTAAATGAAACGACTTGATGAGCAGAAAAGTGGGACGTGTATATAATTGCATTCCATTTAAGACTCTTTCAAGTATTTGCACTCGCAGGTTCCTGTAGGCGTCCATTCATTTCATTGTGATCATTAATTTGCGCTTTTATTTGACACTGAAGATTTGTGACAGAATTGTCAGCTTATCTTTAAGTCATCTCGTCAGTTGGAAGAAGACAGTTTAAAAGATTCAAACACAATTCGATTTGTCTCAGGGTGGAAAAAAATTACATTATGCTAAATATTTAGTACTTTCTAGAATGCTGATACACTTCACTGTCTGGACAGCGCTCCCTCCTAGTAGATCTGCTAGCTGCTGCCTGATTATATACATTCACAGAATGTATATGGTAGGGATTCCAACAGATGTCAAGTCAGTGTGTAATATATATATATATATATATATATATATATATATATATATATATATATATATATGATAGACGCACACGCAGCACTCCAGCCCCTACCTAATATTTCCCCAATTTGCCATTTTCTCCTTCATCTTCTAAATGCCTGTTTCAGTCCTTCCATCTCTCCATGGATTATGACTAGGCAGTAAGGTTTGCAACTGCACACACATTAGTACTCTAGAACTATTACTGGAATCGGTTTTATATGGTGCAACATGTATCTCGATGGTTATAGTATTTTATTTTCGCAAGCTTATAATCATGTCTAAATATCACCTAATTGCTGTAAACAAGGCTCGTGTGTATATGTATGTATGTGTATATATATATATATATATATATATATATATACATACATGTTTATATGCATGAGTATATATAAAAAGATACATATATACTAGACAATATTATATATACTATACAGTATACAGCCAGCTTTACATGTTGTATATATATTTTTTATATATGTTTGTATGTATGTATATATAATATATATATACTCAGTTCAATGGCTTTATGTATGACATAGGATGGTCCCATTATTATTAGTATTGTCGTTCCTGCTATTCTCTCATACATCAGCTCTGAGATAACAGTATAGTGAGCACCAAACACGGTATAACAACTTGTGCTGAGAATTTGAGAATTTCAGGTCTCTACAAGGTCATGGATTCGGTACAGCACATTGTATGGCGTGATATCTAATTATATAACCGCATAAAATATAAGTGCGTGTTCTCACTATACGGTTTTGCCTGTTGTAATGCCTGGCTCGGCTTTTTCCTGTGCCCATCTCTCCTGTTCTGCCTTGGATTTTTTTCTTTTATTGACTGGCTTGGAGAATACTTTATTAATAAGATTTCGAGAAGCTGAAGGTGTGTATAAAGCATTAGGTCTTGCAGAGTTCCAGGCTTCTGTGTAGCGGACTGTGACATGGTATGTGCTGAACACGAGTGTGCCAACCTGTGGGCCACGCAGCTGTAAGTGCCCAGCACACCCGGGGTGCAGAAGCGGTGCCCGCCCCGGTAAATGTTCTGCGTGTATCAGATGTGTGCCCCGACCTATGTATCAATAAATGCAGTTCTCTATATGACCCCTACACACAGGACCATATCCTGCTCCACAAGGTGGGGTGGCAGAAAATAACATTCCTGCAGGAAATATTGTTTTCATTTTCCTGGATGAGTGATCAGAGGTATTAACCTCAAAGGAGCTGTCTGTCACCAACTAAGCTGTGAGCTTCTGAAATATGGTGGAATTATGCAGATTGTATATAGTATGTAACTGCAGGAACATTCTATACCACACTCACCTATGCAGGTCTCAGGACACAGAAGATACATAGCCACACATTCTGCGATATAAACTGGGCAATCTGCCTTACACCTCAGTACCTACGATTGGACACCACCGACCTCGGTTCCTATAGTTGGATACCATCGATCTCTGCTCCTACAGTTCGATACCACCGATCTCTGCTCCTACAGTTCGATACCACCGATCTCTGCTCCTACAGTTCGATACCACCAACCTCTGTTCCTACAATTCGATACCACCGACCTCTGCTCCTACAGTTCGATACCACCGATTTATTAATAAACATTGATCACAAAGATCCAAGAAAGTGAAAACGAAATTCTGTCTTGTAAGTGACAAGAACCTTCCCACAGTAGAGATTTTGCTGGTTATCTGTTATTGATTTCCAGAATTTGGCATATTTAGCAGCCTGCCTTGGAATAAAACCATATGCAACTATAAAATAAATATGTTGAACTAAGTTTTGTTGGTTCTTAATCTCTCAATAGCTAATTGAAGAGAAAAAAAATTATCCCTGTATATGAAATCCACCTTTGCCATTTTGGATTATTGTATACCTAGAAAAGAAGGTAGAAAGAAATGCACAGAGCAATCCGAATCTAGTTGGGTGTTTTCTAGTTAATTCCTTATTTCTGGTATTCCCACGCCAGTAATTAGTTATGATGATAGAAATGATAAGAATTAGCATGTTACACCTGCAGATTGGATGCACCATGGAAAATAAGGCGCTTCCACATAAAATAAGGAGGAGTCGGATGTAAAGCAAATATAATGTTCTTTTTTAATATTTGAAAGCAATACACGGTGAGATTGGTACAAGATGCAGAATGGCCGCTGGAGGGTGGAAATGACAAAACAAAATAAGGCAAATTAGGGATTATTTTTTTTTTTTTTGCAATAAAATGTTTTGTAGTTTTTTTTCTCCCAGAATACATACAAAAAATACCAATTTGTTCCTTTTTGTTTTACTGTTTACACCGTAAAAATAACTGGAAATGGTGACAAACTGCTGGCTGTTTAGTAAGAAACATGCACTGGATGGAGAAAGATTTCTGCAGGACATTAAATAAGATACAATACAAGAGAAGCAGTCATTGGTAGAAGAAGGATGGAGATGAGATGCCTGGCTGTCCCTGGCTGGAACTCTGCAGGGAATTACCGATCCACAAATGCACTTTAGGGGGCGTCCTGCTTGGAGCTAACAGAAATAAATACGTGTCCATGGATCCAGTCCTCAGATGAACACCAAAATCTAGGGGTGGTTTCTTTCATTAGAAAATAAAAAAAATACATAATTATGTCTGTAGTGTCCAGGTGAGCGGAGCATCCGGTGCTAGTCATTGGTAGCCCAGGGCAGAAGCTGTGGTTAGTCTTTGGCCATACAGTGCATATGGCGAGTAGTAGTGTCCTGTGGCTGCAGGCACTGGCACCGGGGCACCACCTGAGGGCAGGGGACTCTTGGAGTATGGGTGGTAACGACTGCTGCTTAGTCCCAGGGGGTGGTGGTGAGGGCTGCGCAGGGTAAGGGGGCTGGAGGAGGCCCCTGCGGGGGGCATGTGCATGTGGCAAGCCATGGCGGCGGCTGCCAAGGACGAAGAGCTCGGGTACCCATGTAAGAGTTTGTCCGCCGCCCCGGGGAAGGCGGTGTGTGTCCGCAGGTGGCCGAGCAGCTCCTCGGAGGAGGAGAAGCGCTTATCACAAGGACCCGTGGCCGAAACCCAGTTACAGACGTGGGGCAGGGGGTCATTTGGAAGCATGAAGCCATAGGGGTAGAGAGGGTGCCCAGGTAGAGATGGCGGGGAGACCCCGTGCAGTGCGTGGCTGGGGTACACCAGTGGGTATCCGGTCTTCAGGTCGTGGCTGCAGGTGGCACTGGCGCCCAGCTGGGAGGTGCAGTGGTAGCTGAGGCAGTAGGGGTCTCTACACAGGCTGGCAGTCATTACAGAGGGAGGCGATGCCCCGGTCAGGGGGCTAGATGCGGACTTGCTGGAACACCCCAGGCTGCTCAGCTGGGCACCCACTAACGAGCTCCCCTTGGTGGGATCCAGAGAGACTCCGTGGGCCAGAAACTGCGGGGGGTACCCGGCGTAGGCTCCAGTTAGGGTTCCTGGGTAAGACATGCCAGCCGGAGGGAGCGGGAACACGGTGTGGCCGGGCTTGTAAGGGGACACCGGGGCCACCAGGCCGGATCCGAGCACCGAGCCCGAGGAGCTGGAGGAGGAGGAGGCCGGGGTGGGAGAAGGAGCCGCAGACAGACTCTTACAGCCCGCGGCTCCCTCCTGGTGGCTCTGCGGCAGCTCCGCGCTCAGCCTCCCGTGTGCGATGCCCTCGGACTGGCCGCTCTTCGCGCACTGCTCCGTCTCCTTCTTGTCCCCGCTGTCCCCTGAGCTCTTGGGCTCAGACGAGGGCGGCGGGGTGCGAGGTGAGCTGGGGCTGCCAGTCCTGGGAGTAAACGGGGGGCAGGCGGCGCTGGGCACCCGGAAGCCGGACTTGTCCCCGGACGTGGGCTCCTTCTTCTCCGGCAGCTTAGAATAGGGCTTGAAGCTAGACTTGTCCTCGGCACCGATGTCGCTGAGCTTCAGCGGCCCAGACTTTGCCTCCTTGTCAGCGGCCGTGGAGGATCCGGTCACCGTGGACAACTTGGATGGTGTGGGGTCCGGCTTTCCGATCTGGGAGCAGGTCTGGGCGAGGAGAGCGAGGGGGCTCTTCTTGGCGTCCAGCTGGGGAGGGGGTGAAGAGAGGAAGAGCAATTAGACTGGGTCACATTTTATCCCAATTACATGGCCGTTCTCATACACCCCCACCCTGCCATCACTCACATCATGCCACACATTATACCGGCTGTGCCCGGTGCCAGCCTGACCTGCTACTGCCCGATAACATGTTCTGTACCCACAGCCACGTGTCCGAAGTACTATGCACTGGCAAAAGAGTCACCTCAGGGCAAGCGAGAGGGTCAGTCCTGCCGCCCCAAATCCCAGCTCCACATGCAGTTAAGAGACGCCGGGACTCTGCCTGCCGGGACCGGGGCTGTGGGTGCCGGCCCAGGACTCTCCCTGCCGGGATTCTGCATACCGGGGCTGTGGGTGCCGGCCCAGGACTCTCCCTGCCGGGACTCTGCATACCGGGGCTGTGGGTGCCGGCCCAGGACTCTCCCTGCCGGGACTCTGCATACCGGGGCTGTGGGTGCCGGCCCAGGACTCTCCCTGCCGGGACTCTGCATACCGGGGCTGTGGGTGCCGGCCCAGGACTCTCCCTGCCGGGATTCTGCATACCGGGGCTGTGGGTGCCGGCCCAGGACTCTCCCTGCCGGGACTCTGCATACCGGGGCTGTGGGTGCCGGCCCAGGACTCTGCCTGCCGGGACTCTGCATACCGGGGCTGTGGATACCGGCCCAGGACTCTGCCTGCCGGGACTCTGCATACCGGGGCTGTGGGTGCCGGCCCAGGACTCTCCCTACCGGGACTCTCCCTGCCGGCCCAGAACTTTCCCTGCCGGGGCCAAACACAGAGAGTTCTATAGAGTTTTAAGCTCATCCCTCTCCCAAAAGTTAGTATTCTATGTAGAACTGCGGATGTCTCCATATAATGACCGACAGCTGTTGAGCCATAAATCACCTCCAGAATCACCGCCACTAATGGGATTCAATAACCAGAATATAATAGCGAGCACGGAAAAGCGCAGCTATCAGCAGGCAAAGAGGGGTCAGCACACCCGACGGCAACGGGGGAGTGAGAGGAGTCCGGAGTGTGTTCTATATGGTGAAGATATATTATATATAGGGAAAATATATTCTATATAGTGAAGAAATGTTCTATATAGTGGAGAATACATTATATATAGTGACGATAAATTAATTATATAGAGTGAAGAATATATTCTTTATAGTGACGATATATTATATATAGTGAAGAATATATTCTTTATAGTGAATATATAGTCTATATATAATGACGATATGTTCTATTTAGTGAAGATATATTCTATATAGTGAATAATACATTATAAATAGTGAAGATATATTTTATATATTGCAGAAATATATTATATATAGTGAAAAATATATAAGTAGTGAGAAGTATATTATACACGGTGAAGAATATAGGGTTTTTTTAGATTGAATATTATATATACAGTAAAGAGTATATTATATTTTATATAAAGAAAAATATATTAGATTATATCATATTATATGTAGTGAAAAAGATACTACACATAGTGAAGAATAGATTTTGCAGAGTGAATATTATATATACTGATGACTATATTATATCTAGAGAATATATTATATTTTATTTATAGTGAAAAACATCTTACAGAGTGAAGAATAATAGAAGAACTGGACTTTGTAAAAAAAAAAAAAAAAAAAAAGACCTAAATAGTAAAGTGGCAGTGAGAATATATCCAGCGGGTGGATGTGAGCGATCTCGCGCACACGGTTCCGTATGGAGCGCACATACGGCCGCACGCAGAGGTGGAGGGACTGGATGAAGGAGCAGGGGGCTGCACGGAGCGCTGCCAGCCGTCAGCGGTGTACAGACGAGGGGGCAGGCTGGCACAGGGGCGCTCAGGGCTTCTTACCTCTATAGGGCTGACTGGGGTGGACGGCAGCGGCTGCAGGTACTCGGGGTGGAGGATGTGTCCACTGCGAGCTGTCAGCATCTTGAGCACTTTGATGGGCAGCCGACCGGCCTGGCGCAGGGGGTCGCTGGGGGGCACCGTGTGCACGAACGCTCGGGTATTAGCCGGCAGTGACCTGCTCTCCGCGCTTTCCCGGGCTGATGGACTCACACGACTTGCAGAAGCCAGTGGCGAGCAGATCATGTCCCCCGCACAGGCATTGGGGTGACTTGGAGGCAGGGGGAGGCGCCCCGGAGCTTCTGTCCTGATTGATGAGACAGTGATCGGCCCTGGAAAAAAACGATCCTAGTCCAGATCGCCCGACGCAGTATCTGCCCCAGGTCGGCAGGAGATCGGACAGCGCAGCGGTATCCAGCAGGGGAGCAGCTATATCCGTGTGGAGGCAATGCCCGATCCGTGTGGAGGCAGGCAATGCCCGGCGCCGTCCTGATCGGCAGTGTGGACGCGGTCTGTACAATCCAGTCGTGTATCCTCCGCAGGAGCCGCGGTCCCAGCGCCCACTCCTGGTGCAGAGCGCGCAGTGTGAGCAGCAGCCGCAGTTCTGCCAGACAAACTCACTTCAAAAGCCTCCGAATTAGAGCTGAGATTAAAGCCTTTGCCGCCTTCCAATCAAATAGGACCCCGAGGTGATTGGAGGGTCAAGGGGATGTGACGTCCCCCTTCTCGCTGCCTCTAATGTTCAGCTCTTTCTTTCTGATCCCCCTCCCTCCTCCCGGTGGTTTCGCCTCTTTGCTCAAAGCGCTGACTTCAGTTCACATTTTCTGTTTCACGTCCCCTACCGCTTTACTTTTTTCTGCCATGTCGTTCCCTTGTCCCAGACCTTACTGGAAGAAGAGGTCGCGCAGTTGTTACATTGGGGGCCGCAGCCCTAACTCCTGCATGCTGCCATGCCTGTCACCGCAGTCTCATCGATGTCTGTAGATCCAATCGCTGGGAGGCTACACTATGCGATCCTATGTGCGACATCTAGGCTACCCATACTGGCGATTACCTATGAAGAATGAGCAATGCGCAGCTCACAATATAAAGGATGTCGCTTGGAGATTGCTAGCCGATCTATGCGATTACTTTATTGTTATACATATCAGTGTTGTGAGAACGAATATTGTAGGAAGATTGTGCAAGGCATCTAAATAGGTTCTTGGCATATGAGACTTCTGAGCAAGCTGCCAAGTCTGGTTTAAAGGTCCTAGTCCTGTGCTGCTGGCGTGTGGTGATAGCCCCATCTGCAGAAGGTTGTGGCACAGCTGGTACACAGGTAGATATAGTGTAATGCTACCATACTTCCAGAACTACAGCAGGGCTGCCACTGATAATGACAAGAAAGAATCTGTCCAGGTCTATACAGCAAAGCAGAAAACTAAAGCCTCAGAAGGTAGGAAATATCAGCCTATCCTGTGAAATAGCTCAGACTTAACAGTCGGTAGGATCAGGACTCCTATATGGGCAAGAAGGTCATATGGGCAGGTAGGATCAGCCCTCTATGTGCACCAGACCTCCATAGGCAAGTCTGGGCACCTAGGTCATATGGGCACCTAAGATCAGCCCTCTATGGGCACCACCCCTCTATGGCACATAGGAGCAGCCCTCCTATATTGGCACACAGGTCATATGGACACATAGGACCAGCCCTCCTATATGGGCAGGTATAGTTGAAACCAGAAGTTTACATACACTGCATAAAAATACACATATGCATGTTTTTCTCAATATCTGACATGAAATCAGAATAAACCTTTCCCGTTTTAGATCAATTAGGATTACCATAATTTTTAATATTTGCCAAATGCCAGAATAATGAGAGAGAGAGAATGTTTTAAGGCAATTTTATTACTTACTGCAAAGTCAAAAGTTTACCTACATTTCATTAGTATGTAAACTTTTGGTTTCACCTGTAGGTCATAGGAAGCTGAATTAAATGACACCCTGATATCTGCCATCTGAAGTTTTATTCCAGAGAAATCAACATTTTTCTTATATGGAAAGTGAGCTGTTAAGATCTATGGGTGGGACATTGATCTGCATGAGAATCCTCCTCCAGAGATTATTTTATATGAATGGGAGAGTTACCAGTGTGAGACAAGTAATTACTGACAATCTTCTCTTCTGATCTACATGTCCCACAGGCTTTTTATTTATAATAATCTCTGGAGATGGAGTCTCATGCAGATATATGTCCGGCCCATAGTCCTGATCAGCTTCTTTACATGTTAAGACCTGGATTACTCTGGAATAAAACATCAGATCGCAGATATGAATGTATGATCTTATTCAGCTTCCTATGACCTACATGCCCATATAGACGGATTAGGAAGGTTGATCCAACTGACAGATTGCCTTCAATAATCTAAAAATGGGAGAAAACAAAGATGGTGAAAATAAGTTTATTGTTACAACTTATGTGATTTTCTGATGATACATTTTCTGTTCCAATTTCAGCACAGATGTTTGCCAATTCTTGGCCAAGGCTGGAGGGCACTGCCATAGAGACTGCCAGCACCCCTGCCCTCAGCCACACGATGCCCACCTTCACTGTCCCCCAGACAGGCAAGAAAGTTGGAGGACTTTGTTGGTCATTTGCCCACCACTCCCAGATCGGGCAGCCTAGTGGACCCCATGCTAATCTGCTGGCTCATGTTGCCTGCCCCCCATAGACACAAGACCCTGGAGGGCTCATCCTCTGCTAACTAGCCCCTTCATTCCCTTGACCGGGATCCTATTCGGGTTGTACAGTCCACCGTGATCGTCCAATGCCCGACATCATGCCCTCCCAGCAATACGCTACAACGGTACAAGCAGCATCGGCCGATGCCTGGACGACGAGCGGCATACAGAACACACAGCGCTCTTCCTACAATATTGCTCGCTCTTACAATGGTTACCCTACCGCACCAGTTTTCCAACTTGGATCTTCCTAGAACCATTGAATCGAGGGAGGTTTGGCCACCGAAGCTTGTGATGACACCATGAGACCAATGCGAAGGCCGGGGAATGTGAGTCACATGTCTGCAGTGGAGCGGCCTCACCCCTCACTCCTCACCCGCCATCTCTCCTCCCCTCCATCAATTGTCAATGTGACTCCAGCGCCATCAGTCAGTTATTTGTCAGCCGCTGTCAATCCGCTGCTGATTTATGTCAGCTTTTGTTGCTGATTACAAGGCTGGTGTGACTTGAAGGGAAGGAGAGAGCGAGGCAGAGAGAAGGGGGAGAAGACGATGCGTTTGAAAAGAGTCATTCACTTTAAGGAAATAGATCGTTCACAGTCTAAACTCAATTTATATGCAGTCCTGAGGCTGCGAGCTCCCAAGTCCTCCCCGGACCGGCACCCAGGCTGCAGGAAGGGCCACCGGGCGCTCAGGGGGTTAACGCGGGTCACTGCAGGGTCACGAGGACATCATTGTCCTGCACCATAGAAAATGTGCCCGGCATTAACTCCTTGTGGTCCAGGGACCGGCACCGGGTAGGAGAAGAGGGGCTCATACTTGCTGGTAGCCACCTCTGTGCCCCCCGCCCCGGGAGCTGCTCTCTCCGCTCCCCCGGCTGCCTCTGACTGATCTTAGGGGGAAGGGAGGAAGACTGACACATCTTCACAAGCCCTGGAATGTCAATAAAACTGACACTGCACAAATGATTGCTCCGGATCAAAGAAAAGTCTCCTAGCATTCATCCAGCTCGTAGGTATTCCCTCCCAATTACCACATTACCGCTCAGCTGTTCATGGATCCTTGCTGCAAGGAGATGGATCTTCCACCTGCCCGGCCTCCTGCACAGAGCACATACATCCTCCATGTGTAGGTGCGGGGGAAACAAGAAGCCCCCTCTGTTACTGACAGCTGCCCTCTGCCCACCAGTCTGAGAGCCAGTGTGCCTGCTCTTATGTGTTCATACAGTATGTGCCCAAATGCTGTGCGATATATGCATGAGAAAGATATATATACATAGCTGATATAGAAATATATCGTTATACTTACCTGATATATTATAAATATATACTTATCTGACATATATATACTTATACATAACTGATATAGAAATATATACTTATACATAACTGATATATATATATACTTATACATAACTGATATATATATATACTTATACTTATCTGATATATATATATATACTTATACATAACTGATATATATATATACTTATACATATCTGATATATATATATACTTATACTTATCTGATATATATATACTTATACATAACTGATATATATATATATACTTATACATAAGTGATATAGAAATATATACTTATACATATCTGATATATATATATATACTTATACATATCTATATATATATATATATATATATATATATATATATATACTTATACATAACTGATATACAAATCTATACTTATACATATCTGATATATAAATGTACATATCTGACATATAAATATATACTTATACATATCTGATATATATATATACTTAAACATAGCTGATATATATACTTATACATATCTGATATATATATATATAGACTTATACATAATTGATATACAAATCTATACCTATACATTACTGATATATAAATATACATATTTGACATATAAATATATACTTATACATATGTGATATATGTATACTTATACATGTCTGATATATAAAAATATACTTATACATATCTGATAAATAAATATACATATCTGACATATATATACTTATAAATAACTGATATATAAATATATACTTATACAGTACATAACTAATATATAAATATATACATTTATATCTGATATATAAATATACATATCTGATATAAATATATATGTAAACATATCTGATATATATACTTATACATATGTGATATATATATATACTTATACATATATGATATATGCATATATATATATATATATATATATATATATATATATATATATATACTTATACATACTAATAATATTATTATTATTATTATACATAACTGATATATGCATATATATACCTAAACATATCATATATTTATACGTATACATATCTGACATATACATATATACTTATACATATCTGATTATATATATACCTAGCTCATATATATATATTTACTTATACATCTCTTATATATATATTTATGCATATTCGATATAAATCTGATATACACATATATAGGATTGTTATATATATTTAATTTTCTGCAATATATAGTTACTTTTTACAATGACTATATATATATATATATATATATATATATATATATATATATATATATCTTATATATCTTATTACGATTATAATATATGATTGTGCTTCACCTTTCCCATAGAGATACTTGTTTTTCATGAAGCAATGTGTTAACCCCTTCCCTCTCTCCTTGTAGTGACATGGTGACCCCAGCATTGTAGGTCATCTCTACATAAAGTCTCTTTGACCAGTGAGGGTTAGGAGCAGCAGGACAGGAGCCCCGGGCTGCCTATAGACTGCATTCCCCAGACAAGGGGTGACTTTTTTCCCTGCTATATTGCCCGGTCTTGCAGAATGCTTGTCCTGTCCACACATGAGCGATTGCAGTGCGGTCCGGATCCCTCCTGTGCCCCACAATCCGGAGGGATGTGAGTGCAGGCTGACAGCTTGGCTGTGCCCTCTCCATACAGGGCCTGTGACTCCTCTCTCCCCACATCTCCCTCTCTCTCTTTTTCTCTCTCTTTTGTTGTCAAGCCGAAGTGATAAATGAAGTGCAGTAAAAATCTGCAAAAAAAGAGCTGAACCCTTCATTTGTGTTCATTTGCATGAAAGTGCTTGGAACAGCTGTTTTCCTTACAGGACCGGAGAGACCGCTATCTGTTTCCTCGGTGTGTTTGCCCTGCCTCCCGGGGTGAAATATTTAAGATTAATTACCATGAGGTGGTGGGAGATGTGAGAATGGCTTTTATATTTTACAGGGGAGGGGGCGAGAAATACAGAGAGAGAGAGAGCTGCAGTCTGATGTTCCGAGGTGGGGAAGGACATGTGCCGTACAAGCCTCACTGCCGGCCGTGCAGGGGACCGGGGATCCGTATATCACCGCTGGTGTCTGCTCCAGAGGGTGTGATCAGTGCGGAGATACGGAGCGATAAGTGCGGATACGGAGCGATCAGTGCGGAGATAGGGAGTGATAAGTGCGGATACGGAGCGATCAGTGCGGAGATAGGGAGCGATCGGTGCGGAGATGCGGAGCGATCAGTGCGGAGATAGGGAGCGATCAGTGCAGATACAGAGCGATAAGTGCATGTATGTTAGGGATCAGTGCGGATAAGGAGCGATCAGTGCAAATACGGAGCAATCAGTGCGGAGATACGGGGCGATCATTCCTTAATTACGGGGCGATCAGTCGGGGGGAGTTTCTATGTGATGTATAGCAGCTCCTTAGGCCATTGTGGCCTGGACAGTCGCCCTCCATGGCCGGCACCGCGCTCCTGCCGCCATGTTATCATTAGCCCCGGCTTGTTTGATCCTGGCTGCTGCTTTCTTATGGAAACATTGTAATGTAACATTTCAGAACGAGAGAAAAGCTGCGAGTGAAGGCAAAATTAATTAGAGAGCTCTGTGGCCTCTTTACCTAGCAGCTATAGCCAGGCTTGTCAAGTCGATTTTATTTGCACACAATGGGAATGATTTATTTTCTCTCAGAAAGGAGTGGGCTGGCGCAAATGTGAGGATGAAGGAAAGGGAAAAAAGTTGGAGAATTCCTTGAACTATTCACAGTGGAGATGGCTAATCAGTATTGAGGCTCAGGGCACTGGGCAGCTGTTTCAATGCGGGTTATCCTTTCATGTGAAGCTGTATGGAAGCGCTCAATTAAAAGCCTATCAGTTTGTAAGTAAATCAACGCCTATCAAAGTTGTCACATCAAACAAAACGATTATTATTGCAGCCCGCCTACCCTATTAATCTCCTACTTGGATAATCCCCTTGACAGGTCAGGCTGGTGAGAGGGAAAGCCTGGACAGGATTCCTCCAATCTGGGTAGGGCAAGGAGCTGTCCTGCTGCACAGGGTGGGGGAGAAGGGCTAGTCTCCATGTACAGCAAGCCTGAAAGAGTCTATCTATGTATCAAATATCTATCAAATATCTATCTCATCTATCTATCTATCTATCAAATATCTATCTCATCTATCTATCTATCAAATATCTATCTCATCTATCTATCTATCAAATATCTATCTATCAAATATCTATCTCATCTATCTATCTATCAAATATCTATCTATCTATCTATCAAATATCTATCTCATCTATCTATCTATCTATCAAATATCTATCTCATCTATCTATCTATCAAATATCTATCTCATATATATATACTGTATCTATCTATCAAATATCTATCTCATATCTATCTATCTATCTATCAAATATCTATCTATCTATCTATCTATCTAATATCTATATATTTATTTATCCAATATCTATCTATCTATCTATCTATCTATCTATCTATCTATCTATCTATCTATCTATCTATCTATCTATCTATCTAATATTTATTTATCCAAAAAAGATAAAGGCTGCACTCCAAGAGTTCAAAATATAGTGGTTTATTGACGACCTTTCATGTCAGGGCCACGTTTCCTTCCAAGTGTGGAACTTTCTCAAGTTTGGAGTTCTGCCTTTATCTACTTTGGATACATTCAGAGGTTTGGTATTGCCTATTAGACATTGCACCTACTTGTAACTATTTGCTTTTTGCTTTTGCTGCACCTATATTTTGCTATTTATATATTTATCAAATATCTATCTCCTATCTATCTATCTATCTATCTATTTTCCTTTTTGGGTGCTCCACAGACATGCAGAATATTTGCAATATGAACTAGATTTCCTGTTTTAATTCTAGTATTGATATTTATAGTCACATCTATAATGTTGGTTCTTCAGTAATTTAGAAAAGAAGGAACCTACAGCAGCCAGGAATGGACCATGGATGTGGTCATCATGAGCTGTTAAAATGTATGGGTGTATTTGTTGAATGTCTCAGACACTTCATGCCATGAGATCTGCATTGTATTTATATATATATATATATATATATATATATATATATATATTACATGACCATTATTTCACACATCTGGGGGCCCATGTACCTGTTCCCTGCCGCCATGTCTGTGCTTATTACTGGGGTCCACAGCCCCCCTGCACGGGTCTCCATCGCTGCAGACCTGCTCGTCCTCTAATTGCACATGATATATTAGCTTTGTTCCTCGCAGCCCCTCTCTCTTTGATATGTGGCCTTGCAGTCTGTATTTTTCCCTGTGCTGAGTGCAATTTGTCCTAATCGATTTTGCAGTAGAATAGAAGTTTTTAGATAAAGTGGAAGCAGTGATTTTTAAGGCGATGTCACAAAGCTTCCACTTTCACACCTCTCCCCTCTTTGTTTATTCATTACCTATTGAATGGCTGACACTTTCCCTTGTAGCACAAGTGACAGGACGCCTTCAATGACATTGCTTTATGGTTATCATTTAGCATTTTATTTCCAATGTGAAAAAAGCAGCTTTTCTCTTCTCAGACAGTTTGATTGAAAAGCGCAGATTTCAAAGCATAACTCGGCTCTTTTCTCTATTTACTATAGAAGCCTGTGGGCTGGCTGGGGGAAGAATAGCAGCAGCACATATTTAGTTACAGCAATCCTTCAAAAGTTCACAAAGTCAAATAAATAAAGAGACAATCTTGACTTTCTGCTCTTCCCTGAATCCCCTGCTCTATTGGCAAACTGGAAAGCCCTATGTGCTGTGTACATCTCCTGTTGTCACCATAATGTCACACAAGTATTTCTGTAAGCAGGAAGATAAATGGGAGCAGTGTCCACACCAAGGACATTCATCCTCTCTACACTTCTATCAATTATGTACAGTGATGTGCAGCTCACACTTACCTATTCTGTACCATGGCACTGCCCATGTCAAGACATACCCTCTCTATCTGACATCTCAGAGCATAACGTTTTTTATCAGGTATTCATAACTTTACAACCTAAAAGATTATACTATATGTTAGATATCTGATATTTTTCATAGACTATATGGTATCATGTATACAGTCTGTTGTATCATATGTCCAATTGCCTATATGCCTCACATTAAGTACAACTATACTTACATTAGTTTGTATATATTGTAGATACTAAATACTATGTTGAATAATATAATATACATATACTATGTTGTATAATATATAGAGAGATATTATATGCTAATATCTTGTATACTACATATATGCTATATTATACCAAATAAGAAAGTATATTGTATATATGGTACATTTACATTTCATGCAAAATGTTTTAAATATTAGTTATATGTTAGAAATGTCTACACATATTCAAGACATTGCTTATGCTAAATGTATACTGTGTTGCGAATGCATGTACATAAAGCATTGCATATTAGTGTGTATATATACGAATAACATATTTATATATAACATACATAATACAATATCATATAGAGAGATAAAAAGCACAATATCTGTACTGTGTAATATACTAAACATACCATGCATTGTATATGTGTTGTCAACATGTTCTCTTAAAGAATTACATTTTTTATTCTGACTCATACATTGTACAATTTTTGTTCTTATTGGTTATATATGGACAGTAAGGCTGAAGTATGTCTCTGGTTGGCTATAGATTAAGAAGAATGGAATCTGCTCTATTATTATGTATTTATTACCTGGCTGTATATATTATCTATAGTGCTATTCAGCTGGCATGTCTAGAGAATTCTGGTCTCAATGATCCCTACATTGATCTATACATTTGGGAATATTAGCATCTTTTTATTATTGCTACTTCTTCCTTTATATCATCATGCATGTTAGCATGTCTTCGCTCACTAACCATACATTCGCCCTGTTTCTTATTTATAATGGAAATAATCAAAGTAAATACCTTATGTGTTTAGAAGACCCTGATGTGTTATTGCAATCCTAAAGTGAAAGGGCTTTTTGGTTCCACTTACCCCAGAATTACAGGTCACCCTGTGCTCATATGTGTCTGCCTATGGGGTGTACCCGCCACATACACATGTAATGAATGCCACTTTGCATACAGGCATTTTTCCCTCCTGAGGATCATTAGTGGAGGCACAGTAATTTATCTCCACACTCATCAGCAGCCCTCCACAGCCATATATCATGTGAGTGAGGTGCAGTAAAAGTGCAGAATGATCTATAATGATGTAATATATACATTAAAAGGGTGTATGGGTGATCAGAGTTTTGCTAAAAATGTAAAAGGCCTTCTTGATTGATAACAGGGTAGCTGTTTTTCCGCAGAGCCTGTCAGCTCTTGACACAATGCCTGAGTTATTAGGGCAGAGAAGGGCAGCCATAAATTTCCCGCGTCAGGCAGAAAGTCTCTTTATTGTCTGCATGATGGATTGGTCTCTGTACTAGACTCCAAATACTTCGTATCACCCTTAAATGGGAACACATTTTTCGTGGCCATAATTCATGTTTTTTAAATAGAAAGTTTGAAATGCCTGCCTATATTTCACCAGCCTGACATATTTATGAATCACTCCCTGCATGCAAATATAATTATTTAAAACACTGAGGTGACATATGGGTTAGAAATGTTCCAACTGCTGTTAGTGGAGTGGTTTTTAATTCCCCAAACTGAGCATTGATCTGAGAGCTGTTCACTGCCTCCTGCTTGTTATAGGGTTTTCTGGAAGGAAACTGCTTTAACTACTTGTCAGCCATTAGCAGTCTGAACAGATGAAACTTTTCTACTAGTGTGCACAATCTCCAATTTTCTTAGTTTTTTTTTGTTTTGATTACCTTAAATTTTTCTTGTTTATTACTTCCCCAATAATAATAATAATAATAATAATAATAATTTTATTTTTATAGCGCCCACATATTCTGAAGCACTTTACAATCAGAGGGGGCTTGTACAGATAACAAACACATAACAGAGGAAAATGTAGTGCAACATATACCACAAGGAGTGAGGACCTGATTGCAAGCTAAAATCTATAAGGATTGTGTAGAAATAAAAGTTATCAATCTGCATGGTATTATCATATTTCACTTTGCTGCACATTATAAAACAGTTACAATTAGTTCATAAAAAAAACACATACAACAAGGACAAATGTAATTAAAAGCTATGTATAATGGGAAAGATCAGGAGTAATAAAGTAGAAAGTATTATTTTTTATTAAAAAAAGTAGTGAGTGCTTTGAACAGACCTCTATATGACGTACAAATGAATGAAATCGAACAATACAGTAAATGCATGTTACTGTCTTAAAACTATACTATATATGTATTGAAAAAAATACTGTTTTAGCTTTGATTTTTATAGTTAAAAAATATAAAACAATAATATTGGTACAATACGGGATAAAATCAATCTCCCTGATGGATTTAAAAAAAATCACATTTATTGATACTGCAAAGACAAAAGAGTAGAAATGTGCGGCTGTAAGATTGGGAGCATAAAATAATTAAACCACCAGTGAAGTCAGCTGTGAAAAAAATTATATCTAAGCATATGTATATGTAGTTTGGCTGAGGAGAATGTGTCTACAGTTCATGTAAATATTCTGAGACAGACTCCTAAACTATAGTTATCATGCCCACCCCTTACCATAAGTGATAACTGTACCTAAATATGATGCCCCTCCTTTAACAGTTTTTTCCTGTTAATCGAAATGAAAAAAAAAATCATATTTGCTATCATAACAACTTAGCTATGCCTAAAGAATTCAACATTTACATTTCAAGTCAATTTTTTTACCCAAATTGTAGCCAGTGGGTAGAGTTAGAACTGTCAAAAGCAAATCTCAACCTAGTAGCATACAAGCTGCAAACACCAGGAAGCCAGTGTGCAGCCACAGACAATAAATAGGCCATAGCAAATGGACATTTATTTATTTTACTCACTTATATAGCACCATTAATTTCACAGCACTTTACAGACACCATCATCACTGTCCCCATTGAGACTCACAATCTACATTCCCTATCACTGTGTCTTTGGAGTGTGGGAGGAAACCAGAGAACCCATAGGAAACCCACACAAACACAGGGAGAACATACAAACTCCTTGCAGATGTTGCCCTTGGTGGGATTTGAACCCAGGACCCCAGCTCTGCAAGGCTGCAGTGCTAACCACTGAGCCACCATGCTGCCCTATTATTGAAAGCAATCAGAAAATTCTGATCACCTGTAATGTCTTTGTTAAGTACAAATCATTATGCATGTGCATACTCTAATTTAGCTTATTTCTCATGCATATTTGTGGTGAATAGCTGAACAGTTTTGTTACTTGTAACATCTTTAATTACAAGCTATTGGTTACATCAGTGGCCAGTGATTGGCTGCAGCAGTCACAGGCTGACAATGTTATAATAGAGGAAACTGGTGGGGAACCCAGGGAGCAGTCCCAAAGAGCAGAGGGGGACTTGTAGGTAATTATGTGATTGCAATTAGTTGTGGAACACACTAAGGCCAAGTGAGATGTTGATCAGTATTTGGTCAGTATTTTACCTCAATAATTGTAACCCAAAACCTGGAGTGGAATAATCTGTCACACAAGGTGTGGGAAAGACTAAGTGCAACACAAAGGGAAAAGGGGAAGGGAGCGCAGACGCTAGGGTAAGGGGGAGTGGAGACCCCCTAAGCTGATCTGATATCACCCTGTCTCCCCTAACGTCTCCCATATTGATTCCTCACCAATCGCCGCACAGGAACCTAAACCCTGTATTTCCCTAGAGCTTGTCCCTGGATAGGGAAGGGGAAGATGAGCACTAGTCAGTCCCCACTAACAACTAAAAACAACAAGGGAGACAAACATGGGGGAAAGTAACATAGCTTGAGCTGACTTCAGAGAGATTACACCACACATCTTCCTAGCACCAGAGAGGAAGTAAACAGGCTGAAGTAGCTCCAAGCCTTCCCAAGGAAACATGTGAATATCACCGGCGCCTCCCTGTAGCAAACAGAAAGTATTTAAACACCAAGGCCTGTGTGTCAATTAGCAGGAGGGAGGTAGATGCTGGTTCCTAGAGTGAGACAGATCTAACAAGGTGTCTGTAATGCCAAACGAAGAGATCTTCTGCAGCCAACTGCAGGGTGACTGTCTGTCACATCTGACACACCCATGACACAATCAGAGGAAAAGTATATGGCCATGGCCCCACTATCAGTATTTGGTCAGTATTCAGTCAGTATTTTTTCTCAGGAGTGGGAGCCAAAACCAGGAGTGAGTGATAAATGCAGAATTGGTGCACTTGTTTCTATTATACATTTTCTCTGATTGTTCCTAACCTGGTTTTGGCTCCCACTCCTGAGAAAAAATGCTGACCAAATACTGATAGTTGGGCCATGGCCTAATAGAAACATGAGTAAAAAGTCTACATTTTTCACCCACTCCTGGATTTGGCTTAAAAATACTGAGGTAAAAAACTCATCAAATCCTGAATGTGTGCGCATGGCCTTAGGCCCTTGTAAAATTAAAAAAAGAAATGGACAACCCCTTTAAGCCAAAAATATTTTAATTTCTCACTAACTGTAAATTATAGTTTGGCCACATCCTGGACCCTTGCTTGTTCTGACTAGAGATGAGTGGATCTGATGAGATTTGAAGTCACCAAATCTTGTGGAATTTGAAGGGAAATACAATTTGCAGCTAACTTATTCTCCTCAAATTGAATGTCCCTTATCATGATCTAAGGTCTGAAGAGACACCAGGGCATAATAAATGTAAGCTGTAGAAAAAAAGGCAACTAATTGTTACGGGTGTGTCCGGTGTAACAGTCGCTCTGGATTCAGCTGTAGAAGGTGACTGCGCTTGGCATTGCAGACACCTTCTTGATCCTCTCATCTCTGTGGTGTAGTTTTATCCTTCTTCCTTTAGGACCCAAAAAACCAAGCAATGTGAACTGAGGTCTAAGATGGTAGACATGCAAGAAATAGGAGCATGTTCACACTAGCAAAAGGAAGCAAAACCTACAAAAGACAAAAATATATCTCATACCCTACCATCATTATATATAAATGTAAAGCAAAGTTGCATAATAAATATAGGGTACTTAGTGAACTATTTTTGATCAAAAAAAGTATACAAGCCGTCCCACCAGCGGCAAGGTGACCCTAAATTGGGACGGTACCTATACTGTCTATATTAAAAACCTTACAGTATATCAAAGTTGAAGTAATGCATATAAAAGGGTAGACAAATAGGACCGGGTCCCAACTCCAGACCACCTAGGCCCGTGGTAAGCTACATATATACTGATCAGCTCAACAAAGGGGATGCCACACCCTTAAATTGCACAGAATGCAAACAAGACAAAAAACCAAGCAATGTGAACTGAGGTCTAAGATGGTAGACATGCAAGAAATAGGAGCATGTTCACACTAGCAAAAGGAAGCAAAACCTACAAAAGACAAAACTATATCTCATACTCTACCATCATTATATATAAATGTAAAGCAAAGTTGCATAATAAATATAGGGTACTTAGTGAACTATTTTTGATCAAAAAAAGTATACAAGCCGTCCCACCAGCGGCAAGGTGACCCTAAATTGGGACGGTACCTATACTGTCTATATTAAAAACCTTACTGTATATCAAAGTTGAAGTAATGCATATAAAAGGGTAGACAAATAGGACCGGGTCCCAACTCCCAATTTCTTGCATGTCTACCATCTTAGACCTCAGTTCACATTGCTTGGTTTTTTGTCTTGTTTGCATTCTGTGCAATTTAAGGGTGTGGCATCCCCTTTGTTGAGCTGATCAGTATATATGTAGCTTACCACGGGCCTAGGTGGTCTGGAGTTGGGACCCGGTCCTATTTGTCTACCCTTTTATATGCATTACTTCAACTTTGATATACAGTAAGGTTTTTAATATAGACAGTATAGGTACCGTCCCAATTTAGGGTCACCTTGCCGCTGGTGGGACGGCTTGTATACTTTTTTTGATCAAAAATAGTTCACTAAGTACCCTATATTTATTATGCAACTTTGCTTTACATTTATATATAATGATGGTAGGGTATGAGATATATTTTTGTCTTTTGTAGGTTTTGCTTCCTTTTGCTAGTGTGAACATGCTCCTATTTCTTGCATGTCTACCATCTTAGACCTCAGTTCACATTGCTTGGTTTTTTGTCTTGTTTGCATTCTGTGCAATTTAAGGGTGTGGCATCCCCTTTGTTGAGCTGATCAGTATATATGTAGCTTACCACGGGCCTAGGTGGTCTGGAGTTGGGACCCGGTCCTATTTGTCTACCCTTTTATATGCATTACTTCAACTTTGATATACAGTAAGGTTTTTAATATAGACAGTATAGGTACCGTCCCAATTTAGGGTCACCTTGCCGCTGGTGGGACGGCTTGTATACTTTTTTTGATCAAAAATAGTTCACTAAGTACCCTATATTTATTATGCAACTTTGCTTTACATTTATATATAATGATGGTAGGGTATGAGATATATTTTTGTCTTTTGTAGGTTTTGCTTCCTTTAGGACCCAGCAGCGACCTCCACGTTCTGCTGCTGATTGACACCCCCTTGCTTGGTAGTTAAAAACTCTCAGTTTCTCCAGAGAGTCGCCAGTGATAGTTCTATATACTGCTGTGCAGGCTTGGAGCACTAGCAGTGGAATGACCCGGCTCTTAGAAGCCAATTTTGTCAGGGCCTTACTGAAAGGTTGAAAGATGCCTTGTCAGTGTATGAAACCCCAGAGTCCTTGGAGGCTGCCAAGTCATTGGCTATACGTGTTGATAGACGCCTTCTGGATAGGTGGGTGAGACCACCTTCTCCAGAGCCCTCTTTTTGGTGTGGTGCCCCTTTGCTGGGAGAGCGGTCTGGGGGTGAACCAATACTGGTGGAAGTGGAGGAACCCATGCAGTTAGGGGGTGCCTCTGCATCGTAGGTTTCCCCTGAGATCCACAAAAAAAAGGGTGTGTGTTTTTTTGTGGAAAAAGGGACATTTTATTGAGGCCTGTTCCTCAGTTCCTAAGCAAAATAAAACTCAATTAACCCTTGGTAGTCTGGAGTTGGATAATCAAGGAGTGTGTTTGTCGTCAACCTGCAGTTCTCGGTTTGTCCTGACAGCAGGGGTGGTGTTAGAGAGCAGGACTGAGAACATTTCTGTATTTGTAGACAGTGGAGCTGGAGTCAGCATGGTTGATGCTGAGTTTGTGGGAATTCATGGGCTTGCGTGCTGTACTTTAGCTAAGCCCATTCCTATTTTTGCCATCGACTCAGCGCCACTTGCACAGAAAGCTCTGACTCAGATTGTACATAATGTAAGACTGAGGGTGGGGTCTGTTCATTGTGAGATAATTAATTTTTATGTCCCGGATGGCCTTCCCACTCCAATTGTACTGGGTCTACCCTTGTTGGTGAAACATAATCCAATAGTGGATTAGCAATCCAGAGAGATCATTGTATGGGGAGATTACTGCCATGAGAACTGTTTGAACATTTCCCTTTCTGCAATCTCTATGGAGACCTTACATGCATTTTTGTCTGGTTTTGAGGACATTTTTCCTGAGAAATGTTGCCAGGATTTGCCTCCTCATCATGCATATGAATGTCCTATTAACCTGACCCACGGAGCTAAACTACCAAAGCCCAAACTGTATAATCTTTCTTGCACTGAGAAACAAGCCATGAAGGATTTAATTGCAGAAAGTCTGGAGAAGGGACATAACAGACCTTTATCTTCGCCCGTGGCGGCCGGGTCCTTCTTCGTGAAGAAGAAAGATGGTGGTCTACGTCCCTGTTTAAATTTCCGGGAATTGAATCAAATTACCATCCAAGATACATACCCTCTTCCTCTGATTCCAGATTTGTTCAGCCAGGTTGTGGGAGTGTCACGCAAGGTGTGTGAAAGACTAAGTGCTACACAAAGGGAAGGGGGGAAAGGAGCCCAGACTCTAGGAAAAGGGGGGCGAGTGGAAACCTCCTAGGCTGATCTGATATTGTTGAGGGAGGGCAGCAATGACCCTTCACGATTGACCAAGTGAGTGTCAAATTATTATGTTACAAGGTTGATTGCAATCAGGGAACCAGACTGAGACAAAGCTCTGTATGGGAGGATTCGAGAATCTCTAATCCCGTTTATTTTACTTAGCATTATATATTGTTTTGAGTATATCAATAGCCAATCACCTACAGCCATACTACAGGCTTAAACCAATGTTAGTACAATTATTACGGAAACACACATATGGTCATATTATTGTTAGTTTGGCACATGATGGAAAGTTACAAGGTTATACATCCCGGCTCAGACTAGTTAGATAACAGGAGCAGGGTATTTCATAGAATGTTCTTGAGAGAAAAGGTTCTTGTGAGAAAATTGCATGTGAAGCAGGAGAAAAGAATAAAAGAATGTATGCTATGCAAGGAGTAATAATAACATGATTTTAGAAGCAAGCAATCAAAAATGAAGTAACTAGAAAAGAAACTATAGCATGAATATCGATATGTCCTTTACAATATCACTCTACTCCACTAACGTCCCTGGATTGGTTCATCACACCGATGTTTCTCAATCTTTTATCGTGGAAGTTGATGTGTCGGAGGTGGGGGTTGGAAATGTGTCGTCTCAGGGTCCGTCCCCTGGTAAATGGCTTTCATGCGCTTTCTTTTACAATAAATTATTTTCGGCTGAGAGAAATGATGACATGGGTAATAGGGAGCTTTTGGCGATCTAATTGGCCTTCGAAGAATGGCGGCATTGGTTGGATGGGGCTGTCCATCCTATTACTGTTATTATGGACCATAAGAACCTGTCATATCTCCAATCAGCTAAACGTCTCAACCCTAGGCAAGCTAGATGGTCCCTATTTTTTCTAGGTTCAATTTTGTTGTCACTTTCCGTCCAGGGGTCAAAAACTTCAAGTCTGATGCTTTGTCCCGAGCTTCCCTGGTGGTGGTGACCATGAGAACCCTGCCCCGATTTTGCAGAAGGAGCTAATCATTTTGGCATTGTACCCTGAACTGGAGGGTGAGGTATTGGAGGCTCAGGGGGATGCCCCTGCCTCCTGCCTTTCGGGGAGGTTATTTGTACCATCTAATCTGCACCGCAAAGTAATTAGGGAATATCACAACTCTGTGCTTGCTGGTCATCCAGGTGGTAAGGCAACTGTGGACCTACTTTCTCGTCGTTTTTTGTGGCCGGGTTTGCCTCAGGATGTGGTTGAACACGTAGCTGCTTGTAGTATTTGCACGCATTCTAAAGTATCGCATTCCCATCCATCTTGTCCTCTTCTTCCACTACCTATTCCTAGCAGGCAATGAACACACTTGTCCATGGATTTTATTACTGACCTACCGGTATCTGCAGGCAATACTGTGGTTTTGGTTAGTGATGAGCGAGCACTAAAATGCTCGGGTGCTCGATGCTCAGGTCGAGCAAATTGGAATACTCGGGTGCTCGACCCGAGCAACGAGCCCAATGTAAGTCTATGGGAAACGCGAGCATTTTTCATGCGGCTACCCCTGGCGGTCTGCAGGGGGCCTAAAAATTGCCCAAATCGATGGGAACTGTGCTCAAATGACATGGGAACAGCATGGGGAAGACCCCTGGAAGCATTTATGACTCCCAGGTCACTGCTGTCAACAATGTTGTCAGAGTATAACGCCACTTTTGCAGACTCACAATAAAACATACAAAAACAAAACCAAAATGGATTTTCCTGTTAAAGAACATCCTTTCCAGGGTAATGACTTGTATATAAGGCAAAATAAATAACCAAAACCAAAAATACTCCTCCACACCTTGGGCTATGTTCACACGTAGCGATTTTGATGCATTTTTTCACTTTTGTATTGCTTTCAACCAAGATAAATGCATTCACTGGGAAATGTCATTTTAAAATATTACAACCTTATCTGGCCAAGTGGTGTGTGACACATCATCAGACCCATACAGTGCTGAAAAGACATGGGAACAGCATGGGGAAGACCTCTGGAAGCATCTCTGACTCCCAGGTCACTGCCTAAAAGTGTGCCCATCATAAGTGATCCTTGGCGCATGCGAAAATGCCTCCCGCCATGCACCTGTCGTTGCAATCACCGTCCACGTCCTTGTCCCAGTGCAGCGTTCAGTTGTCCCTACCCCATTCCTTGGAATGCAAAAGCAAGAATGCAGCCAGCCACTCACCCACAGGCTGCAATACTATACTGCCAAATTTTTGACAGCTGCTTGCACTTGAAATGTGGCCTTTTAGGCTCATGGAGGTGGAAGCTGTCCACAATCTTATGGCGGTGGCGACCGTGTATCCATACTCGGTCCCCAGCCGCCACTATTTGTCCCTGTGTCGTCTCGGCCTTCCACAAGCACGGGTCCCACAACATTACCCATGCCCTCCCCAGTGCACTTACTGGGAAGGACTACCTAACCACAAACACGTGGTCAAGTGAATGTGGCCAGGGACGGTACGGTGCCAGTCCACAGCTTTTTTTGCTGAGTTGTATTTCACCACAGCCATATTCTTTAGCTTGGTGAAAGGACTTGGGAAACCATATCTACCCAGCTGTCATTTCTCCCAGGAAATCTTCTAAAGCTGCTTTCACTTGAAATGTGGCCTTTTAGGCTCGTGGAGGCGGAAGCTTTTCATAACCTCATCCCGGCGGCGGCCGGGTGTCCATACTCGGTCCCCAGCTGCCACTATTTCTCCCGGTATCGTCTCCGCCTTCCACAAGCACAGGTCCCACAACATTACCCGTGCCCTCCCTAGTGCACTTACTGTGAAGGACAACCTAACCACAAACACGTGGTCAAGAGAATGTGGCCAGGGACGGTACAGAGCCAGTCCACAGCTTTTTTTGCCAAGAGTTGTATTTCACCACAGCCATATTCTTTAGCTTGGTGAAAGGACTGGCATAGAGGGAAACTGTATCTACTCCGGGTTTCATTTGTCCCAGGAAGTCCTCTAATGCAGCTTGTTGCAGAAGCAATGGCAGCCCATCCAAAATCAACTCACACTTGTCGATGGTGCTTTGACACACAAACATCTTTCTTTGCGCATTTAATTTCATGACTACAGAGTTAGGCAATGGCCTGATCTGCAATGCGGTTTGAGAAATAACATGCATAAGCACGTCCGATCCACATTAAAAAAGCAGCCATAGAATGTCCGGGAACCTTCCCCCACACTTTTCTTAGCCTGGACTGCTTCTCGGCAGGGTTGGACGGACCCACCAGAAAACTGGAGACTCCTCCGGTGGGCCCTGGCTTCTCCTTCAGGAGAGTTCATAGTGCCGAGGTGAGGCCATGATGATTATAGAGGCCACCATCTGCTTAGTTTTCTGTTACTTGGAATGCAAGCGCAAGTATGCAGCCAGCCACCCAACCATCCACCCACAGGCCGCAATACTAAACTGCCAGATTTCTGGGAAGCTGCTTGTACTTGAAATGTGGCCTTTTAGGCTCGTGGAGGTGGAAACTTTTCACAACCTCATGCCTCATGCCTCGTGTCCATACTCGGTCCCCAGCCGTCACTATTTCTCCCGGTGTTGTCTCCGCCTTCTTCAAGCGCAGGTCCCTGAACATTACTGCTTGTACTTTTCTGTGGAAATTTGCTTGCCTCCTACCTGCCTGGAATATTTCCAGTAAACTATGGTACGACACCATGGTATTAGCACTGCCCCCAGTACCAGTAGCAAAGCCATCCCCAATTTCCTTCTCAGGAATTTTATTTGGTAGACTGAGTGGCTGCTAAAATACATTAGTTTCTCACAAAATTAGGAAGCGTATACCCATGTGCGGGTGTGAAGAGGTGCATGGGACTATGTGGCACCCCAGGGGTCTGGTTGCCACAGTGATAGAAATATCACGTCTGAGAGCAAGTGGGAGGTTCCCTAGTCAGGAGCCCTTGAACATGCAACACCTCCTGTCCCAGACCAGATAGGGGAGGAACCTGCCCTATATAAACTGGGTCTGGGGCGGGGTTAGTGAGACTAGAGACTGGAGACTGAGACAGAGCTGAATCTAGTTCTGAGTGAAGTTCCAGAGACAGGGAAAGCAACAGCTAGGAGCTCTGTAGGAGCAGGAGCTGAGTGCCAGAGACTGGAAGCAGAGATTGCTCGTCCTGGCTGAAGACACTTCGACTGGACAACGGAGTCCGAGGCTGTGGGTATCTCTAAGTCCAGCAGCAGAAACCAGCCGGCAGGGGATTCCAGGTCCTCTGGCCATAGGAAGCCCGGAGGCTCAGTCACACACAAGGGACCGGTACCGCCATCGAGGAGCGGAAGCTACCAGAGGGTCCAAGTCACCAGCCATACGGGTGAGCACAACACGGTATACTCAGGGACGTGGGCTACTTCCACTCGCTTACAGCAAGGTAGCCAGGAAGAGTGCAGATAGACGGGGAGGCCTACAACTCCACCTGGCCAGGGGAACTCCTGTTTGTTCACAGACTGACCAGGCCCCTTATGCTAGCCAGTACTCCCGGGAGGCTCTGCCTTATCATCATCAGTAAAGACCCTGAACTGCACTGCAAAGACTCTGAGTCGTTCCTGCTTCACCCGTGCACCATCACTCCCATCATCCACACTCACTGCCCTGAGGCTATACTCCTCCCATGGGGAATTGTCCCATCCTCTGCTGTGCACACACCACCCTCAGTGGTCTGCCTCGCAGCGGCGGTACACCCTGACCGCAATCCACGGGTGGCGTAGTCGGACATTAACCTAAAACATATAAAAGACTGAAACTGGTCTGACCACCCTGAGCCACGGGATGGGGTTGCCACTACTACCCCCAACATTGCACCGAAGCCCGGTTCCGAGTGCCCCACGGCCCAGGGGGCGAGTCAGCTTTGACGTAGTCGGCAGGATTGTGACCAACCCGCCACAAACGGGTATTGCGCGCCTGAAAAAGACTGTACACGTACCTTAAAAAGAAGTTTCCCGCCATCTTCAGTCGTCTCCCACCATCTTCAGTCGTTTCCGGCCGTCTTCAGCCGTTTTCCCGCCATCGGACGCCATCTTCAGGACGCCGCACAGGAAGAAGAGGGGTGTGAACGTCCAAACCGCGCGAGACCTGAAGCCCCGCCCTACGCACCGACGCTGCGCAAGGTCCTGGAAGGAGAGAGCGACGCTGACGTCACGAGGACGCGACGCAAGGTCCTCGCCTGGAGCAGCACCAGCGAAGCCGCGGCCTACGGAGGAAGAGCAACAAAAGGTAGGCCACGGTTAACTAGGGGGGCGGAAGATACCAGTAATGGACGGAGCTCCCACCGCCAGCGCGGCTGCAGCCGCAGTAATGCCATTTACAATGCCTTACATCCCCGGAGCGGCCTGGCTGCCCCAATACTCTAAGCGACTTTAAAGAGAAACTGTACAGCCTATTTAAAGTGTACCCCCTGACGGAGGGACAAAAAGTGAGCATATTGATAGGCCAGCTAACCGGCGCAGCCCAACGTGAAGTAAAGTCCTGGTCAGTCAGGGACAAGGAGACCGTGAAGGAGATCTTAGCCCGTCTGAAGGACACTTTTGATACCCGTACCTCAGCAGAGATCAAAATGAGATTTTATGGGTGCAAGCAGCGGGCCCAAGACAGTATAAGAGACTATGCTTTGAATTTGCAGGAGGCCATGGGAGCCATTAAACAGGCGGACCCTGACAGTGTGCGGAATGCAGATGAACTGTTGACTGAGCAATTCATTGAGGGTCCACTGCTGTCCAACGCCCACCGAACCCAGTTACGTGCAATGGCCTTACAGAACCCTGGGTTAGACTTTGCAAAGTTCAAAGACAGGGCCATCCGCGTGCTCCGAGAACCGGCACCGGGTAGCGCTGTAACCCACCGGTGCCCTGCTATTACCTATCACCAGGAGGCGGCGCCCTTGTCTGCAGAGCCTGTGGGAGCTGGTGCGCAGGCTTTGGCTAAAGACCTGGCTGCAGTCCTGCACCATCAGGTCCAAGAACTGACCAAAAGCGTTGCCGCATTAACCAGGACTGTGCAGTCGTTACAGGTATCTTCTCCAGGAAGGATCAAGCTGGCCACCAGTCCGGAGGACGTCCCGTGGTGCCAACAGAGGAGGATCCCATCGTCCAGAGGAAGACCCAGCGACCGCTACAACGAGGACGGACAGCCCATCTGCCGCCGCCGCAACCAACCAGGACATATGGCAAGGTACTGTAATTTAAACGAGTCCAACCTGGGGCAAAGGGCCAACCCCCAGGCGTAAGATCATCACTGGCGTGACAAGTATGTGGGGGGACGACCGGTCTTGCCTGTGGTACTGGATAGCATTCCCATGAGTGCACTGTTGGACACCGGGTCGCAGGTAACCACCATCCCCTATGTACTTTTCAAGCAATACTGGGATGACACGGATATTACCCGTTACCCAGATAATGACTTGAGCATTATCACCAGTAATGGTCAGCCAGTGCCGCAGATCGGGTTCAAGGAGGTGACCATCAAAATTGGTAAAGTTGAACTGCCGGCGCAGGGACTGATTATTGTGGACATTGACTGTTGTGAAAGTCACCCTAAAATAACCTTGGGTACTAACGTTATTGAGAATTGCCTTTCCGAAGTAATTACCATTTTACAGCAGGTTGTGTTGAACGCCAGCTCCAGCCAGCAGCGTGTCCTACAAAAGGAGATCCGGGCACTGATGAAACGGCAACAGGTAGAATTGTCGGGTGGTGAGATTGGTAGCGTTAGGATGAGTGACCCGTTCCCTATCGCCATGCCCCCAAAGAGTGAGATGATGATCTGGTGTCGAGCAGCTATTGGTCTGAGGGGTAGAGACTACCAAGCTATGGCAGAACCCGTTTACTCAGACAGTAGGCCCACCATTTTGATGGCACGGGGGGGTGGTTGATGTCCGCCATGGGAGGGTACCTGTCCGCATCCTAAACATTGGGGAAAGAGAAGTATACTTGCCCCGGTATGCCACGCTAGCCAAATTGTTCACCATTAACCAGAACTCTGTAAAGGCCGTGGAACCCTTGCCTCCATCTCCCCCAGAGGAAAGTAACGGCTCCAAGAAACAAATGGAGGACTGGTGGCAGAAGCTGCATGTGGGCACTGACTCCACTCCTCCACACCAGAAACAGGGAGTCTACCGGGTAGTTCAGGAGTACGAAAGGGTCTTTAGAAAACACCCGCTAGACTTTGGGCAAGTAAAGGGGGTAGAACATCAAATCCCCACAGGAGACCATCTACCCATAAAAGAGAGATACCGGCCTGTACCCCCTGCACACTATCAGAATGCCAAGGGAATGTTGCGAGAAATGAAGGAGGCTGGGGTAATCAGGGATAGCTGTAGCCCCTGGGCAGCTCCACTAGTTCTTGTGAAAAAGAAAGATGGCACCATGAGGATGTGTGTAGATTACAGAAAGATCAACCGTATCACACACAAAGATGCGTACCCGTTACCTAGGATAGAAGAATCTTTAGCTGCATTAAAATCAGCTAACTTCTTCTCCTCTTTGGATCTTACTAGCGGGTACTGGCAGGTTCCTGTAGCAGAGGCAGACAAGGAGAAGACTGCGTTTACCACCCCGATGGGTCTCAGTGAATTCAACTGTATGCCGTTCGGACTCTGCAACGCACCAGGGACCTTCCCGAGGCTGATGGAGTGCTGTCTGGGGCACAGAAATTTCGAGACGGTCCTGCTATACCTGGACGATGTCATCGTGTATTCCAAGACCTATGAGCACCACCTAAAGCACCTGGCAGAAGTGTTCGATGCCCTGGCAGGCTTCAGCCTAAAGGTGAAACCCTCCAAGTGTCATCTACTGAAACCAAGGGTGCAGTACCTGGGACACGTGGTGAGTGCTGATGGAGTAGCTCCTGACCCCGATAAGATCACAGTGATTAAGGACTGGCCAAGACCCTCCAACATAAAGGAAGTGAGGCAGTTCCTCGGGTTGGTAGGCTACTACCGAAGATTCATTCCTGGTTTCACCAAAATGGCCGCTCCTATGCAGGACCTCCTAATCGGCCAGTCCAGAAAGGCCAGAAACCAGAAGCCACCCTTCAGGTGGGACAAGCTGGAAGAGGAGTCCTTCCGCCAGGTGAAGATGGCCCTCACAGGGGATGAAATCCTGGCGTACCCTGATTACGGCCAGCCCTTTATTCTCCACACGGACGCGAGCAACATCGGAATAGAAGCGGTGCTGTCTGTAATGCACACGCCCGGACTGACTGGCGTGTGCGTGTATATGTAGTGATTCCACTAGACCGTACCGGAGAGTGAATGCCTGGAGGGGCGTAACTAAGTATCCACCCGATCCGACCAAGGTCGCACGACGGCATACGACGCCAGTGCACCAAGGAGGAACCGAGCAGAGGGACCAGGGGCTACTCCAGGTCAGACCCCGGACACAGCTGTTGACCCACACCGGGGAATACAGGAACAGGCAGGTTAGGCTGGCACACAGACGGGTGGCTGCTGGCAAGCACGACTGGTATGCAAACAGGGAGGTACTGACAGGTACGGCCGGTATGCAGGCAGGTGGATGCTGGTAAGCACGACTGGTATGCAGGCAGGGAGGTACTGGCAGGTACAACAGGTTGGAGCACAGAGTGGATAGGTCCCAGTACAGACTGGGACTCAGGAACAGAACCGCAGATGCGGTGGACAAACACAGCAGAGTGAGGCCGCCCGGAGCGGCGAGCAAGAGCAGAGCAAGACGAGACCGCCTGGAGCGGTGAGCGAGAGTAGAGCAGGACGAGGCCGTCTGGAGCGGTGAGCAAGAGTGTAGCAGGACGAGACTGCCGGAGCAGTGAGCAAGAGTCAGAGCAGAGCGAGACTGCCGGAGCAGTGAGCAAAGGGTCAGAGCAGAGCGAGACTGCCGGAGCAGTGAACAAAGGGTCAGAGCAGAACGAGACTGCCGGAGCAGTGAGCAAAGGGTAGGAGCAGAGCGAGACTGCCGGAGCAGTGAGCAAAGGGTAGGAGCAGAGCGAGACTGCCAGAGCAGTGAGCAAAGGGTAGGAGCAGAGCGAGACTGCCGGAGCAGTGAGCAAAGGGTCGGAGCAGAGCGAGACTGCCGGAGCAGTGAGCAAAGGGTCGGAGCAGAACGAGACTGCCAGAGCAGTGAGCAAAGGGTCAGAGCAGAGCGAGACTGCCGGAGCAGTGAGCAAAGGGTCAGAGCAGAACGAGACTGCCGGAGCAGTGAGCAAAGGGTCAGAGCAGAGCGAGACTGCCGGAGCAGTGAGCAAAGGGTCAGAGCAGAGCGAGACGGCCGGAGCAGTGAGCAAAGGGTCAGAGCAGAACGAGACTGCCGGAGCAGTGAGCAAAGGGTCAGAGCAGAGCGAGACTGCCGGAGCAGTGAGCAAAGGGTCAGAGCAGAACGAGACTTCCGGAGCAGTGAGCAAAGGGTCAGAGCAGAGCGAGACTGCCGGAGCAGTGAGCAAAGGGTCAGAGCAGAGCGAGATTGCCGGTGAGCAAAGGGTCAGAGCAGAGCGAGACTGCCGGAGCAGTGAGCAAAGGGTCAGAGCAGAGCGAGACTGCCGGAGCAGTGAGCAAGGCAGAGCAGGCAAGAACCGCCGGAGCGGTGAGCAAGGCAGAGCAGGCAAGAACCGCAGGAGCGGTGAACAAGGCAGAGCAGGCAGAAACCGCCGGAGCGGCGAGCAAGGCAGGGCAGAGGGGACAGGGCTCTGTTCACACAGAACAGACAGGAAGGGAAAGACAGAACCAGATACCCACAGGGTACTTGCAGTGAAGTAGCGAGTGGACCACAAACTCACAAACGGAAGTACAGTGACAATGAGCAGGAGTTAGGTATGAGTTCAGACTCTGCAGAAAAAGGGAAGATATTGGCGTAGATAGAGATGGAAAACAGGCTGGAAGATAGTTAGGGCAGGAACAGACACTGGGAAAAGACACAGACAACAGATCTAGGTATGCAGCCCCTAGAGGGCAGAAGGAACAGGCTAAGAGCGTGTTCACACGGGCCTGGAAATACAGCCTCCAGGAAAGGCAGAAAGACAGCTGGCTAGAGTACACAGACAGGACACAGTTCAGACACGGGAACTGATACCGCAAGGCAGGAAACATAGACAGGACCGTGCACATCAGTGACAAGAAGCCAAATGACAGAACAAGATGCTCAGGCAAGGATTCCAGGGAGGAGCTGGGTTAAATACCAGGTGACAGACAGCAATAGGCTGAGGAAGCATCAGGGTGTGTCTGCAGCAGCTACAAGAAAGAGGAAGTTCAGCGGGCGTCGCCCTAAGAAGACAGAGCAGAGCAAAGCAGACTGTATGGAAAGAAGCCAAAGTGATAGTCTGGACTGGAAATCAAGTGCGCGCTCTTGCACAGTGGGAGATGGACCACTATACAAGGACGCCGCCAGGTATGTTACAGCACCCCCCCCCTTACGCCCCCTCTTCTTCAGGCCTGCCAGAATCTTCCACAGGGAATTCGAGGGCCAATCCTTCACTTCAAGAAGATTACTTCTACTGTCCACAGAAAAAACTGGTCTCATCTCGGTAGCTAGGATGCTACCTCCTATCCAGCCATCCTCAGCAACAGACGAAACGGGTGGAGTACCAGGAACAGCACACAAGGAAGTCTCTCTCCACATATTTTCAGGTGGCACCCCACAGGGTACAGGAGACAACTGGAAGTCCTCCGCCGGGTTGGAGGGGGGCAGAGACTCGGGGGTAACCTCTGCTTCAGGGTACCTCTTGTCAAGCTCACAGGAAGAAATGGGCGGGGTATCAGGTACAAGGTGAAGAAAAGTCACTGTTCCTTTGTTATCTGGTGGTACCCCAGAGGATTCAGGAAACAACTGGAGGTCCTCCGCCGGGTCGGAAGAGTGCAGAGACTCGGGGGTAACCTCTGCTTCGGAGTACACTAGGTCGGACTCACTGGACGAAGCGGGCGAGGTATCAGGTACCGAGTATAGGAAAGTCTCTGTCCATTCACTACCAGGTAGCACCCCGAAGGGTTCTCGAGACAACTGGAGATCCTCCGCCTGGTCGGAGGGGTGTAGAGACTCGGGGGTAACCTCTGCTTCGGAGTACACTAGGTCAGACTCACTGGATGAAGCGGGCGAGGTATCAGGTACAGAGTATAGGGAAGTCTCTGTCCATTCGCTACCAGGTAGCACCCCGAAGGGTTCTGGAGACAACTGGAGGTCCTCCGCCTGGTCGGAGGGGTGTAGAGACTCGGGGTTAACTACCGCTTTGAGGTACCCATTGTCAGGCTCACAGGACCGAGCGGATGAAGTATCGGGTACCGGGTGTAGGGAAGTCTCTCTCCATTTGTCATCAGGTGGTATCCCGAAGGATTCAGGAGGCAACAGGGGGTCCTCCGCCAGGTAGTAGAGGTGCACAGACTCGGAGGTAATCACTGCTTCGGAGTACCCTTGGACAGGCTCACTGGTTAAAGTGGGTGAAGCATCAGATACTCGGTGCAGGAAGTCCTCCTGTGTGGATTCTAGGTGGGCAGAAGTCTCTTCGGGCAGGAGAACTGGTGCGCTACCCATGCACATTACCCGTCATGGTTGTTCCGGGATACAGGGAAATGAAGCTTCAGCAGGGACTTCAAGGTTGGGATCAGGAGGTCTTTGGGAGGACAGACACTGGCGTGACTGTTTGCCTCTACGCCTAGCACGTCTGGACTGCCTCTTGAGGTTGGGAGAAGTATTCCGGAGAGCGTAGTCATCCTGTGTGGATTCTGGATGGGGAGTAGTCTCTTCGGGCAGGAGGACTAGTGCGCTACCCACACACATTACCCATCGGGGCTGCTCCGGGATATTTGGAAGTGAAGCTTCAGCAGGAGCCTCCGGGTTAGGGTCATCGAAGACCATTAGAAAGACCACCAGGAAGGCCTGCAGGTCCAGGACGATAGGATCCTGTGCGTCCCTTAGGGGAGTGATCCATTTCAAGGCATCACCCGCTAGGTAAGACATCATGAATCCCACCTTAACCCGATTGGCGGGAAAACAAAGAGGGTAGAACTTGAAGTGTAGCAAGCATTGCTCCACAGATGCACGACTCAGTCTTGGATTCCCATAGTACCGTGGCGGATCCGCAGGAACGAGTGCTGATAGATCCATCTGGACGGGTGTGTAATTCGCCTGGAACTCAGCTGGTAGCAAAAAAATAAATTTCTTCTAGATGCATGTATTCGCTGAAAAACGTCTCAGAGAGCAAAGGCCGTGGGGCTCAATGGGAACCATGGCCTGAGCATGCTGTAATGCACACGCCCGGACTGACTGGCGTGTGCGTGTATATGTAGTGATTCCACTAGACCGTACCGGAGAGTGAATGCCTGGAGGGGCGTAACTAAGTATCCACCCGATCCGACCAAGGTCGCACGACGGCATACGACGCCAGTGCACCAAGGAGGAACCGAGCAGAGGGACCAGGGGCTACTCCAGGTCAGACCCCGGACACCGCTGTTGACCCACACCGGGGAATACAGGAATAGGCAGGTTAGGCTGGCACACAGACGGGTGGCTGCTGGCAAGCACGACTGGTATGCAAACAGGGAGGTACTGGCAGGTACGACAGGTTGGAGCACAGAGTGGATAGGTCCCAGTACAGACTGGGACTCAGGAACAGAACCGCAGATGCGGTGGACAAACACAGCAGAGTGAGGCCGCCCGGAGCGGCGACCAAGAGCAGAGCAAGACGGGACCGCCTGGAGCGGTGAGCGAGAGTAGAGCAGGACGAGGCCGCCTGGAGCGGTGAGCAAGAGTGGTGCAGGACGAGACTGCCGGAGCAGTGAGCAAGAGTCAGAGCAGAGCGAGACTGCCGGAACAGTGAGCAAAGGGTCAGAGCAGAGCAAGACTGTCGGAGCAGTGAGCAAAGGGTCAGAGCAGAGCGAGACTGCTGGAGCAGTGAGCAAAGGGTCAGAGCAGAACGAGACTGCCGGAGCAGTGAGCAAAGGGTCAGAGCAGAGCGAGACTGCCGGAGCAGTGAGCAAAGGGTCAGAGCAGAGCGAGACTGCCGGAGCAGTGAGCAAAGGGTCAGAGCAGAGCGAGACTGCCGGGGCAGTGAGCAAAGGGTCAGAGCAGAGCGAGACTGCCGGAGCGGTGAGCAAAGGGTCAGAGCAGAGCGAGACTGCCGGAGCAGTGAGCAAGGCAGAGCAGGCAAGATCCGCCGGAGCGGTGTGCAAGGCAGAGCAGGCAAGAACCGCCGGAGCGGTGAACAAGGCAGAGCAGGCAGAAACAGCCGGAGCGGCGAGCAAGGCAGGGCAGAGGGGACAGGGCTCTGTTCACACGGAACAGACAGGAAGGGAAAGGCAGAACCAGATAACCACAGGGTACTTGCAGTGAAGTAGCGAGTGGACCACAAACTCACAAACGGAAGTACAGTGACAACGAGCAGGAGTTAGGTACGAGTTCAGACTCTGCAGAAAAAGGGAAGATATGGGCGTAGAGAGAGACGGGAAACAGGCTGGAAGATAGTTAGGGCAGGAACAGACATTGGGAAAAGACACAGACAACAGATCTAGGTATGCGGCCCCTAGAGGGCAGAAGGAACAGGCTAAGAGCGTGTTCACACGGGCCTGGAAATACAGCCTCCAGGAAAGGCAGAAAGACAGCTAGCTAGAGTACACAGACAGGACACAGTTCAGACACGGGAACTGATACCGCAAGGCAGGAAACATAGACAGGACCTGGCACATCAGTGACAAGAAGCCAACTGACAGAACAAGATGCTCAGGCAAGGATTCCAGGGAGGAGCTGGGTTAAATACCAGGTGACAGACAGCAATAGGCTGAGGAAGCATCAGGGGTGTGTCTGCAGCAGCTACAAGAAAGAGGAAGTTCAGCGGGAGTCGCCCTAAGCAGACAGAGCAGAGCAAAGCAGACTGTATGGAAAGAAGCCAAAGTGATAGTCTGGACTGGAAATCAAGTGCGCGCTCTTGCACAGTGGGAGATGGACCACTATGCAAGGACGCCGCCAGGTATGTTACACTGTCCCAGATCCAGCAGGGGAGAGAACGGGTAATCTCTTATGCCAGCCGAAAACTACGGCCCACAGAGAGAAACCCTGAGAATTATAGCTCCTTCAAGCTAGAGTTCCTGACAGTGGTGTGGACAGTGACGGAACGATTCAAGCTTTACCTTGCCTCTTCCAGGTTCACCGTGTACACGGACAACAACCCGTTGACACATCTGGACACTGCGAAACTTGGTGCCCTGGAGCAGAGATGGATGGCCCGCCTGTCCAACTATGACTTCACCATCAGATACCAGGCAGGACGCTCAAATGCCACCACAGACGCCCTGTCCAGGATGCCGAACTTACCGTACGGAGGGGAAGATCCAGAGGAACTGGAAGAGATTGAACTCCCCGCGTTTCACCGTCATGGGATTACCCAGTATTCCCACCGGGTAAGGGACAGGCACTCCGCCACGTTCAATCCCTTACCCCACTACAGCTGGGAGGAGACACAAGACAGTGACCCAGCAGTCCGCCTGGTAAAAGAAATGCTGACGCAGGCTGATGCCCGCCTTGACCCAGACGCCCCGGAGGAGACCAAACATCTGTGGAAGGAGAAGAGTAAACTGTTTCTCTACAAGGGGAAGCTGTGCCGGAGAACTGTCAACTCCCGGACACATGAGCTGACCTGGCAGGTAGTGGTCCCGAGACGGGACGCGGCTATGGTCCTGGAGGCATACCACGACGGAGCAGGGCACTTCGGATGGAAGAAGCTGGAGTTCCTGTTGCGTGACCGGTTCTTCTGGGTAGACATGAGAGAGGCCATTGAGAGATGTTGCAGAGACTGCGGCCCGTGCAACCTGAGGAGAAAGGACCGTGCCAGAAGACCCCCCTGCAGCCCATCATCACGAAGCAACCACTAGAACTGGTAGCCCTGGACCATGTGAAGCTGGCTCCAAGTAGGTCTGGGTACGTCTACGCCCTAACCATCGTAGACCACTACTCCCGGTTCCTGGTGGTGGTCCCTGTCAAGGACTTAACGGCTCAAACAGCAGCTAGAGCCTTCCAGCAGCACTTCTGCCATCCACACGGGTATCCAGAGCAAGTGTTGACTGACCAAGGTCCAGCCTTCGAAGCGGAGGTCTTCCAGGAGCTCTGCAACTTGTATGGCTGCAAGAAGATAAGGACAACGCCTTACCACCCCCAAACCAACGGGATGTGTGAGAAAATGAACCAGGTAGTGATAGACCTGCTCAAGACGTTGCCTGTGGAGGAACGCAGCCTGTGGCCTGAGAAACTGCCTGATCTGGTGGACTTGTATAACCATATCCCAGTAAATTCCACCAACTGCACCCCGGCTTACCTAATGAGAGCAAGGCCTGGTGAGCTGCCAATTGACCTGGAGATGGGAGTCCTGACACCCGAGGACACCTCACCAGAAGCATACTGGGACACGGAACGGCAGCAGCAGTACAAGAAAGTACAGGAGACCATGGAGCGAAGTCTGCCTCAAGCAAGAGGAAGGCAAGAGAGGACTTATAACCAACATGCTCCTGCTGTTACCCTGGCACCTGGAGAGCAGGTCTTGAAGAGGAAGAGACGGCTCCACAAGTTGGATGACCAGTGGGAGAAGGACCCGTACACCGTACTGCCCTCAAGCCATGAGAACCCAAAAGTATGTGTCATCAGTAAGGATGGAGGAGAGACCACAGCCACTGTCTCCAGAGACCACCTGAAGAAGTGTCCCGAGCAGCTACAAGGTGCTGAAGAAGAGCAGGATATCCTTCAACCCGCAGAGGAAAAGGAAGAAATGATCAGTACCGTACTCGGAGACTTTCCCCGGTCCTGGACTCAAATCAACAACGCAGTCATGGTACCCGTCATCACCTTTCTCCAGCCAGCCCCTCAAGGGCCTACAGAAGAACAGGAAGTGTCGGAAGAGCAGCCAGCCCAGGAGGCAGAAGATCCATACAAGCAACCCAGGAGAATCAACCCTCTGCTAGTAGTGAGCCTGTCGTGCCCCTAGTAAGCCAAAGAATACACAGGAAGCTGCCAGGCCTACCCGCAACACCTCCTACACCCTGTAGTGCAGAGCCAGATAGTGGGTTACGTAGGTCCACCAGGAGCACTAGAGGACAGATGCCCGCTCGCTGGAGAATCTAGAATGTAATGTGGATTAACCTGTAAATTGCAAATGCTGAAAATGGTTTATGTTTTTGTTGCCTGTTTAGTAATTATGTTCCTCTAGTTACCCTGCAGGTTTATTTGGACTGCCAGGTTATGGACGCTGAATAACCGGAACTACATTGTAAATAGTTGCACTTGGTGCCTCTTGCGAAGACGGCCACGGAAGAAAAACCTGTCTGGCGTGGCCCCGTGTGGTCCAAAGTAGTTCGCTTCGCCTTGCAGCCATGCCCAGGGCCAACATTTGGGGTTTGCTTTGGACAGGTCCCCGCACCGTTCAAGACTTCACCTCGTTGGGTGACATGGACACCCAGTCACGGACGCGCCGTGACCTCTAAAGACTAAACTTCTTGTACATATGTTGTTGTATTATTGTTTATACCCTGTTATGTATGTTTCAAAAATGCGTTTAGTCCCGGAGTACTAAAATTCACTAGGGGGGAATGTGACACCCCAGGGGTCTGGTTGCCACAGTGATAGAAATATCATGTCTGAGAGCAAGTGGGAGGTTCCCTGGTCAGGAGCCCTTGAACATACAACACCTACTGTCCCAGACCAGATAGGGGAGGAACCTGCCCTATATAAACTGGGTCTGGGGCGGGTTAGTGAGACTAGAGACTGGAGACTGAGACAGAGCTGAGTCTAGTTCTGATTGAAGTTCCAGAGACAGCAACAGCTAGGAGCTCTGTAGGAGCAGGAGCTGAATGCCAGGGACTGGAAGCAGAGATTGCTCGTCCTGGCTGAAGACACTACGACCGGACAACGGAGTCCGAGGCTGTGGGTATCTCTAAGTCCAGCAGCAGAAACCAGCCGGCAGGGGATTCCAGGTCCTCTGGCCATAGGAAGCCCGGAGGCTTAGTCACACACAAGGGACCGGTACCGCCATCGAGGAGCGGAAGCTACCAGAGGGTCCAAGTCACCAGCCATACGGGTAAGCACCACACGGTATACTCAGGGACGTGGGCTACTTCCACTCGCTTACAGCAAGGTAGCCAGGAAGAGTGCAGATAGACGGGGAGGCCTACAACTCCACCTGGCCAGGGGAACTCCTGTTTGTTCACAGATTGACCAGGCCCCTTATGCTAGGCAGTACTCCCGGGAGGGTCTGCCTTATCATCATCAGTAAAGACCCTGAACTGCACTGCAAAGACTCTGAGTCATTCCTGCTTCACCCATGCACCATCACTCCCATCATCCACACTCACTGCCCTGAGGCTATACTCCTCCCGTCGGGAGTTGTCCCATCCTCTGGAGCGCACACAACACCAGCCTCAGCGGTCTGCCTCGCAGCGGCGGTACACCCTGACCGCAATCCACGGGTGGCGTAGTCGGACATTAACCTAAAACATATAAAAGACTGCCACTGGTCTGACCACCTTGAGCCACGGGATCGGGTTGCCACTACTACCCCCAACATTGCACCGAAGCCCGGTTCCGGGTGCCCCATGGCCCAGGGGGCGAGTCAAATACACCTCCCAAAAAAAGACACTGGATTTGAGTTTATGTTAAACTGCTATCATTCGGTGGTGTCTGGCCCAATCCAGCCCTTGTTCATTTTTAAAAGAGTCAGCTTGTCAGCATTATCAGTTGACAGGCGGATGCGCTTATCAGTTATAATTCCACCAGTGGCACTAAAAACCCGCTCTGATAAAACGCTGGCGGCAGGGCAGGCCAGGACCTCCAAGGTGTAGAGAGTCAGTTCATGCCATGTGTCCAGCTTTGATACCCAATAATTATAAGGGACAGAGGAATCACGGAGGACGTTGCTACGGTCGGCAAGGTACTCCTTCAGCATCTTCCCAAACTTTTCCCTCCTTGTGAGACTACCCCACGCATCAGGGCTTGTGTGATGGTAGGGTCTGAGAAAACTGTCCCAGAATTTTGACAGTGTTCCCCTGCCTCTGCTGGATTGGATTTGTGTCTCTCTCGTCTGTACTCTTTGGTTGTCCAACGAACTGTGACCTCTGCTGACAGCGTTTTCAGATGGGAATTTTTTTTAGTAGTTCCGCAACAAGGGCCTTCTGGTACTACCCCATTTTTGTAGACCTGTCCGCCTCAGGAATAAGAGATAGAAAGTTCTCCTTGTAGCGTGGGTCTAGAAGTGTCACCAACCAGTAATGACTGTCACCCAAAATTTGGAGAATGCGAGGGTCATGGGAAAGGCAGCGTAACATAAACTCAGCCATGCGTGCCAGACTGCTAACAGGCAAGACTTCCTTGTCATCACCAAGAGGATGACTGAACATGCTCTCCTCCTCCTCCTCTCTGTCCTCTGGCCATCCACGCTGAACAGACGGTATGACAGTTGTACAGGTAGTACCGTATATAGTGCATGAAACTACCTCCTGTTCTTCCTCCTCCTCCTCCTCTTCTTCCTTCCTTCCCTAGCTGCCACTATTTCTCCCGGTGTGCCGTCCCCGCATTACACAAGCACGTGTCCCAAAACATTATCCATGCCCTCAACAACGCAGTTACCGGGAAAGTCCACCTAACCACGGACACGTGGACAAGTGCTTGTGGGCAGGGACAGTACATCTCGCTAACGGCACACTGGGTTAACATAGTGGAAGCCAGGGACCCAGTCGGACCTTGGGACAGAACATGTCCTCCCAACGCCAAGGATTGCGGGCCCTAGGTCAATCAGGGTTGCCCCCACAGTCTACAGCTCCTGCACCTCATCCTCCTCAGCCTCCTTCTCCGAAATGACCACATCAGTCACAAGCTGGAAGCACTGCAGTACTGCCTCGGCCAAGCGGCAACACGTTGGGATGAGATGAGGCTGGGCTGTGTGGGATCACCCTGTGTGGTTCCTTGCTCCATCTCATCATGCTCCGCCTGCAATGCATCTTCTTTGATTGTGAGCAGAGAGAATTTCAGAAGACAGAGAAGCGGGATGGTGATGCTAATTATGGCGTAATCACCGCTCACCATCTTGGTGGAGTCCTCAATGTTTTGGAGGATGATACATATGTCTGACATCCATGTCCGCTCCTGAGGTCTTATGTGTGGAGTCTGAACTGAATACCAATGGCCTTGTTGATGCTGGTGTAACGGGTCTGGGAGGCGGAACCTCTGAGCTACTATACAAGGGGGCTTTCCTTGTAAGGGAGCGGGTGGCAATCAGGGATGACGGGCAGGCAGTCACAGCAGGTGACCGGGACAGTCTCTGAGTGGACGGGCAGGGAGTTACGGCAAGTGACCGGGGCAGTCTCTGGATGAACGGGCAGGGAGTTACGGCAAGTGACCGGGGCAGTCTCTGGGTAAAGGGTAGGTACGACCTGTGATGGCAGAGCCTCCGGGTAGGCTAGCAGGCAGATGGTAGATCTGTGCTCCCAGGTGAGCAAGCGAGAGTCTCTGGAATGATAGGTGGTCACAGCACGTGACGGCGAAGCCTCCAGGTAGGCTAGCAGGCAGGTAACAGGTGGGCGCTCCCAGGTGAGCGGGCAGGAGTCTCTGGAAAGGCAGATGGTCACAGCACGTGACGGCGGAGCCTCCCGGTAGGCTAGCAGGCAGGTAACAGGTGTGCGCTCCCAGGGGAGCGGGCAGGAGTCTCTGGAAAGGCAGATGGTCACAGCACGTGACGGCGGAGCCTCCAGGTAGGCTAGCAGGCAGGTAACAGGTGTGCGCTCCCAGGTGAGCGGGCAAGCTGGTCCATAGACAGACTGACAGGAGTTGGAAGGCAGACCGTCGGACCTCAGGCTAGCAGGCAGGTGACTGGATATCAGGCAGGACAAAGGCAGCAAGCTGGCAGGAATCTGGCAGGTAACTGGCAGGTAACTGGCAACGGGACCTGAGGGCTGAAGCACAGGTGAGACACAGGTGCAAACAACATTTCTCGGGCACCTCCATTTTGGAGGAGGTGCCCTTTATATGGGAGGTCCTCCGGCAATTGGCCGGGGACTCCTTAGGACGGCGCGCGCGGTCCCTTTAAGAGAGGGGGAGCGCACGCGCGCCCTAAGCACACTGCTGGGGAAGGAGCGCGTGCCGGAAGCAGCGGGGAGAGCAGCGCTGGAGGACGCCGCGCCAGGAGCGGGGAGGTGAGAGGGACGGCGTCTCTGCCTAGAACGGGGCAGAGACGCCGATGCTACAGTACCCCCCCCCTTTAGGCCCCCTCTTTTTTAGGCCAGAAAGAAAATTTTCAAGGAGAAGCGGGGCGTTGATGTTCTCCCTGGGTTCCCAAGTTCTCTCCTCAGGACCAAACCCCTTCCAATCTACCAGAAAAAAGGTTTTTCCTCTTACCCTCTTGAAGGCCAGAATACTCTCTACCTCAAAGATGTCATCAGCGGAAACCGGAGCAGGAGGGGCACCTGGATTTTTGGAAAAAGAGTTAAAGACAACGGGTTTGAGGAGAGATACGTGGAAGGAGTTGGGGATCCGTAGGGTGGCCGGGAGTTTTAATTTGTAGGCCACAGGGTTAATTTGCCTGAGAACTTCGAAGGGGCCGATGAATCGAGGACCCAACTTGTAGGAGGGTATTTTGGGCCGCACATGTTTGGATGAGAGCCAAACCTTGTCTCCCGGACGGAATTGGGGCGGATCCAGACGTCTCTTATCAGCATATCTCTTCATCCGCTCAGAGGAGAGAAGAAGAGCGGACCTGGTGCTCTCCCAAATAGTAGAAAATTCGCTGACAAGAGACTCCGCAGCAGGGTTGTCCACAGAAACGGAGACTGGAAGTGGAATCCGGGGATGTTGGCCACCAACTATAAAGAACGGGGATTTGGAAGAGGACTCGCTCTCATGGTTGTTATAAGAGAACTCGGCCCACGGTAGAAGATCCACCCAGTCCGAGTGGTGAGCATCCATGAAGTGCCGGAGGTAGCTGGACAAGATCTGATTGATCCGCTCCACTTGACCATTGGACTGAGGGTGGTAAGCGGAGGAGAAATCCAGGGTAATGTCCAGCAGCTTACAAGTGGCTCTCCAGAAACGAGAGGTGAACTGAACCCCACGATCCGACACGATGTGGAGGGGCAGACCATGGAGACGGAAGATGTGGCGGATAAAGTCTTTAGCCAACTCGGGTGCAGACGGAAGACCAGGCAGGGGAATGAAGTGGGCCATCTTAGAAAAACGGTCAGTGACAACCCAAATGACGGTACAACCGGCAGAAACTGGAAGGTCGGTGATAAAGTCCATAGCGATGTGTTGCCAAGGAGCAGCAGGTACGGGAAGGTGCAGGAGATGGCCGGCAGGTAGATGTCGGGGAACTTTGTTACGAGCACAGGATGAACAGGCCGCGACGAAGTCTACCACGTCCTTACGTAGGGTAGGCCACCAGTAATGCCGGGCAATAAGTTGAAAGGTCTTTTTTTGGCCAGCATGGCCAGCTAGTTTAGAAAAATGTCCCCAGCGAAGAACCCTCTCCCGATCTGGCACAGCTATGAACGTCTTACCGGGTGGAAGACGAGTTAGATCCAAGGGAGCCACATTCATCACCTTGGAGGAGTCGATAATGTGCGTAGGTTCCTCCTCTTGATCGGAGGACAGGAAAGACCGAGACAAGGCATCAGCTCTGACGTTCTTGTCCGCCGGACGGAAATGAAGAGTGAAGTCGAAGCGGGCAAAAAACAACGACCACCGGGCCTGGCGAGGATTGAGCCTCTGGGCATTTTGGAGATATGCCAGGTTTTTGTGATCCGTGTAGATAATTACCGGGTAGAGAGCCCCTTCAAGCAGATAGCGCCACTCTCCTAGTGCCAATTTGATGGTTAGCAATTCCCGGTCTCCAATGGAGTAGTTGCGCTCCGACGAGGAGAAGATTTTGGAGAAGAAGCCGCACGTTACCATTCTCCCGGTAGAAGACTTCTGGGTGAGCACCGCTCCGGCTCCGGAGGAGGAAGCATCAACCTCCAGGTAGAATTGTTTATTACAGTCCGGACGGTGCAGGACGGGAGCAGAGGCGAAGGCTTTCTTTAGGGAAAGGAAGGCCTCCTCGGCTTCAGACGACCATATCCTGGGGTTAGCCCCCTTACGGGTAAGTGCAGATATGGGAGCAGTCCGAGACGAGAAGTGTGGGATGAAAAGACGATAATAATTAGCGAAGCCCAGGAATCGCTGTATCGCCTTCAAACCTTCAGGACAAGGCCATTTTAGAACGGAAGAGAGCTTCTCGGGATCCATTTGTAGACCTGTTTGGGAGATGACATAGCCCAAGAACGGAAGGGAGGTCTGATCGAAGAGGCACTTCTCGTATTTGGCGTAAAGGTGGTTCTGCCGAAGCCTAAGCAGGACCTGACGAACATCCCTCCGGTGTGTGGGGAGATCCGGAGAGAAGACCAAGATATCGTCCAGGTATACCACTACGCAGGAGTACAGGAGGTCACGGAAGATGTCATTGACTAGTTCCTGAAAGACCGCGGGAGCATTACAGAGACCGAAGGGCATCACAAGGTACTCGTAGTGACCGTCCCGGGTATTGAATGCCGTCTTCCACTCGTCTCCTTGACGGATACGGACCAGATTATATGCTCCTCGAAGATCCAGCTTGGAGAAGATCCTGGCGCCCTTGAGCCGGTCAAACAATTCGGAGATGAGTGGCAGGGGATATTTGTTTTTTACTGTAATGAGATTGAGTCCTCTGTAGTCAATACAGGGACGTAGCGAGCCGTCTTTCTTTTTGACAAAGAAGAATCCGGCTCCAGCCGGGGAGGTAGATTTTCGGATAAATCCCCTAGCCAGATTCTCTTCAATGTACTCAGACATGGCTCGGGTCTCGGCTGCAGATAACGGGTAGATACGCCCACGGGGAGGAGTGGTGCCAGGTACCAGGTCGATCGGGCAATCGTATGGCCTATGGGGCGGCAACGTCTCAGCTTCCTTCTTACCGAAGACGTCCGCATAGGGCCAGTAGGGAGCCGGGAGACCAGGTAAGTTAGCTGGAGTAGGCTGAGGGCGAAGTGGACGGACCGGAACCAGGCAGGTCCTATGGCAGTCAGGACCCCATCGGAGTACTTCACCGGACCGCCAGTTCAATACGGGTTCATGAGTCTGGAGCCAAGGTAGACCTAGCAACAAGGAGTGAGAAAGTCCGGACAGCACATGGAATGAGATCTCCTCAGAGTGCAGCATTCCCACCTGTAGGGTTATAGGTTCGGTGACGAGCAGGATGGTCTCCGAGAGAAGTCTTCCATCCACGGAAGCAACTGACAATGGCTCCGCCAGGGACTTGGTGGGAATATGGTATCTCTCTACCAGAGACTGGGCGATGAGGTTTCCAGCAGCTCCAGAATCCAGATGGGCGAGTTCGAAGAGACGGTTTTCTCCCCAAGCAATAGAGACCGGTAAGGTCAGAGACGGAGAGGACTTACTTTTGTCTAGGACGACCTCTCCGAGTGGTCCTTGACACTGGCGTTTCCCGGCTTTTCCCGGCAGGAACGGATGAAGTGCTTCTTACTGCCACAATAGAAACAGCTTCCCTCGGCTCGGCGAGATTCTTGGCGAGAACCGACCATCTTGGTCTGGTCGACCTGCATAGGCTCAGGAGTGACGGAGGGAGTGACGGGTTGCTGGGCGTGGAAACCTCCTCTCACGGGTGACCTCTTTGGCACGCTCCTGGAACCGCAGGTCAATCCGGGTGGCAAGAGCTATCAGGTCATCGAGGGTGGTAGGAATGTCCCGACCGGCAAGTTCATCTTTAATACGGCCGGACAGACCCTCCCAGAAGACTGAAACCAGAGCGTCATTATCCCAGGCCAGCTCCGAGGCAAGGGTACGGAACCGTATGGCATATTGGCCCACGGTGAGGATTCCCTGACGGAGGCGTAGCAGTGACGATGCGGATGAGGTCTTCCGTCCGGGTTCGTCGAAGACTTTCCGGAAGGCCGTGAGAAAGGCAGGCAAGTTGGACACCAGGGGGTCTCCTCTCTCCCATAGAGGATTTAGCCAGGCCAGAGCCTCTCCGGTGAGATGGGACATGATGAAGGCAATTTTGGCCCGGTCGGAGTTAAACTGGTGGGACAGGAGTTCAAAGTGCAGGGTGCACTGATTTCTGAAGCCCCGAGCCTGAGCGGAGTCGCCTCCGAAGCGAGGAGGTGCAGAAAGCCGGGGTCCGGGGTAGGATACCATAGTGTTGGTGGACAGCGGAGCTGTCGGATTGCGAATCATGGCGCTGGCGGAGGTTGCTGGCGGAGCAGTCAGAGTGTCCAGGCGAGAATTGACATTCCGCAGGTGACCCAGGATGGACTCCTGTTGGGACCTCTGGCGGGACAGTTCATGACACAGGTCCGAGAGCGAGGGAGCTTGGGTGCCACCGGGTTCCATGGCCCGAGCAAACTGTAACGGGTCTGGGAGGCGGAACCTCTGAGCTACTATACAAGGGGGCGGTCCTTGTAAGGGAGCGGGTGGCAATCAGGGATGACGGGCAGGCAGTCACAGCAGGTGACCGGGACAGTCTCTGAGTGGACGGGCAGGGAGTTACGGCAAGTGACCGGGGCAGTCTCTGGATGAACGGGCAGGGAGTTACGGCAAGTGACCGGGGCAGTCTCTGGGTAAAGGGTAGGTACGACCTGTGATGGCAGAGACTCCGGGTAGGCTAGCAGGCAGATGGTAGATGTGTGCTCCCAGGTGAGCGGGCAGGAGTCTCTGGAAAGGCAGATGGTCACAGCACGTGACGGCGGAGCCTCCCGGTAGGCTAGCAGGCAGGTAACAGGTGTGCGCTCCCAGGTGAGCGGGCAGGAGTCTCTGGAAAGGCAGATGGTCACAGCACGTGACGGCGGAGCCTCCAGGTAGGCTAGCAGGCAGGTAACAGGTGTGCGCTCCCAGGTGAGCGGGCAAGCTGGTCCATAGACAGACTGACAGGAGTTGGAAGGCAGACCGTCGGACCTCAGGCTAGCAGGCAGGTGACTGGATATCAGGCAGGACAAAGGCAGCAAGCTGGCAGGAATCTGGCAGGTAACTGGCAGGTAACTGGCAACGGGACCTGAGGGCTGAAGCACAGGTGAGACACAGGTGCAAACAACATTGCTCGGGCACCTCCATTTTGGAGGAGGTGCCCTTTATATGGGAGGTCCTCCGGCAATTGGCCGGGGACTCCTTAGGACGGCGCGCGCGGTCCCTTTAAGAGAGGGGGAGCGCGCGCGCGCCCTAAGCACACTGCCGGGGAAGGAGCGCGCGCCGGAAGCAGTGGGGAGTGCAGCGCTGGAGGACGCCGCGCCAGGAGCGGGGAGGTGAGAGGGACGGCGTCTCTGCCTAGAACGGGGCAGAGACGCCGATGCTACAGCTGGTACTCAACAACTGCCCTCTTCTGCTCACACATCCTTCCCAACATCTGCAGTGTAGAGTTCCAACGCGTGGGGACATCACATACCAGTCTGTGAGCCGGAAGCTGCAACTGCTGCTGAAACACGGCAAGGGTGGCGGAAGCTGTAGGTGACTTTCTAAAATGGGCACACAGGCGGCATACTTTAACAAGCAGATCCGGCAGCTCCAGGTAGATTTTGAGAAACCGCTAACCACGAGGTTAAGCACATGGGCCAGGCATGGTATGCGTGTGAGCTCGCTTCGCCTCAGAGCTGCTACCAGTTTCGGCCATTGTCACACATGACCATGCCTGGCTGCAGGTTCAGCGGTGTGAGCCACAGATCTGCCTGCTCTTTCAGAGCTGTCCTCAACTCTTCAGAATTGTGTGGTTTGTCACCTAAGCATATTAGCTTCTGCACAGCCTGTTGACGCTTGGCCAAGGCAGTGCTGCAGTGCTTCCAGCTTGTGACTGATGTGGTCATTTCGGAGATGGAGGCTGAAGAGGAGGATGAGGTGCAGGAGCTGTAGACTGTGGGGGCAACCCTGATTGACCTAGGGCCCGCAATCCTTGGCGTTGGGAGGACGTGTTCCGTCCCATGGTCCGACTGGGTCCCGCCTTCCACTATGTTAACTCAGTGTGCCGTTAGCGAGATGTACCTTCCCTGCCCACAAGCACTTGTCCACGTGTCCATGGTTAGGTAGAATTTCCCGGTAACTGCGTTGTTGAGGGCATGGCTAATGTTTTGCGACACGTGCTTGTGTAATGCGGGGACGGCACACCGGGAGAAATAGTGGCGGCTAGGGATCGAGTACCGAGGGACGGCCATCGCCATCAGGTTGCGGAATGCTTCCGTCTCCACGAGCATAAAAGACAACATTTCTAGCTCAAGCAGTCGCGAAATGTGGGAATTTAGTAGTGTGGCCTGTGGGGCGTTGGCTGCGTATTTGCGCTTGCGTTCCAAGGACTGGAGTATGGACAGCTGAACTGGGACAGCTGTGCTGGGACAAGGACGTGGACGTGCTTCCTGATGCTGCTACTTGTGAGTGTGCAAGGCAGGAGGCATCTTCGCATGCACCATGGACAGGGGATTGGCTTGCATGCACAACAGCGGAAGAAACAGTGGTGTCACCCGCAGATACTGTTCCTGGACCCTGGGGTTCGGCCCACAAAGTCGGATGCTTTGCTGCCATGTGCCTGATCATGCTGGTGGTGGTCAGGCTGCTAGTTTTGCCACCCCTGCTGATGCTGTCCTGGCAGGTGGTGCAAATGGCCTTTTTGGGGTTATCGGCAGAGTCTTTAAAAAACAACCAGACTCGGGAAGACCTAACAGTTGTACTGGCCACTTCCTTCGTGTTGGTGTTACGGGGAACGGTTGCCTGCCTTCTTTCTGCGGCCACCACACTGCTTCTTCCTGCCTGTTGGGGTGCTCTGCCTCCCTTTCCTGTGTGCTGCTGTCCTCGCTCTGCATGTCCTCCTGCCAGGTTGGGTCAGTTACTATATCATCCACCACCTCGTCTTCCACTTCCGCACTCTGGTCCTTCTCCTGACTTTCTGGCAATTGTGTCTCATCATCGCCTACCTCTTGAGACACTTTCCCACCGTCACCTTCGTGTGACCGTGGCTGCTCAAATATTTGGGCATCGCTACATGCGATCTCCTCTTGCCCCGTTTCAAGTGGGCCAGGAGAGAGACCCGAATCTACAAATGGAAAAGTGAACAGCTCTTCGGAGTGTCCAACTGTGGGATTAGTTGTCTCTGGGCACTCGGCATGGTGGGAGGAAGGAGGGTCAGGGTGAGGAATATGCGTTTCAGACTCACAGCTACTGAGACTTGACCATGTGGAAGACAAGGTGGTGGTGGCTAAGTGACTGGAAGCATTATCTGCTATCAAACCAATAACCTTTTTCACACTGCTCTGTGTTCAATAGTGGTGTTTTGCGATCCCCTATAAATTGGGACAGGAAGGTCGAGCGAGAAGATGTGGGTGTTTGTTGTGGCACAATTTAAGCTTGCCCACAGCCTTGGCCTCTGCATGCACCATCATCACCATCATGTCCAGTTCCCCGTTCCTTGCCACGTGCCTTGCCTATTTTAAATGGAGGACAATATCTTCCACGCTCACTACAAATGACTGAATTTAAAGCGAACTTACATGTGATCCGTGTGACGGAGAAAACACAGTTTTAAATAGCTGGCCGGTAGGTAACTATTTTGAACAGCAAACTGGTGTCAATTGCTTCACTGACACACTGATATTTTTTTTAATGGAGGTCAGAAATGGCAGTATTTTCTGAAAACGTATATGTGATCCGTGTGACGGAGAACACACTGTTTTAAATAGCTGGCCTGTAGGTAACTATTTTGAACAGCAAACTGGTGTCAATTGATTCACTGACACACTGAATTTTTTTTTAATGGAGGTCAGAAATGGCAGTATTTTCTGAAAAAGTATATGTGATCCGTGTGACGGAGAAAACACAGTTTTAAATACCTGGCCTGTAGGTAACTATTTTGAACAGCAAACTGGCGTCAATTGCTTCACTGACACACTGAAATTTTTTTTAATGGAGGTCAGAAATGGCAGTATTTTCTGAAAACGTATATGTGATCTGTGTGACGGAGAAAACACAGTTTTAAATAGCTGGCCTGTAGGTAACTATTTTGATCAGCAGACTGGTGTCAATTGCTTCACTGACACACTGAAATTTTTTTTAATGGAGGTCAGAAATGGCAGTATTTTCAGAAAACATATATGTGATCCGTGTGATGGAGAAAACACAATTTTAAATAGCTGGCCTGTAGGTAACTATTTTGAACAGCAAACTGGTGTCAATTGCTTCACTGACACACTGAAATTTTTTTTAATGGTGGTCAGAAATGGCAGTATTTTCTGAAAACGTATATGTGATCCGTGTGACGGAGAAAACACAGTTTTAAATAGCTGGCCTGTAGGTAACTACTTTGAAGAGCAAACTGGTGTCAATCGCTTCACTGACACACTGAATCTTTTTTTTAATGGAGGTCAGAAATGGCAGTATTTTCAGCGCAATTATATGTGATCCATGTGACGGACAAACACAGTTTTAAATAGCTGGATTTTTAGCGCTGTAATATGGAAAGTACCTGGCAGTATTCTGCAGTGCCAGCAAGCAAATGGCACAGAAAAACAGTGTTCTCTGGATTGCTTTTTAAGTAAATAATGAGGATTAAGGTTAAAAAAAAAGTTATTCCTGGCCCCTGAGACCTGGGCCTATTTCTAGAAATATCTAACAGCAGCAGCAGCAGACAAAACTGGAATGGAGCCTTTTGTGCTATATGCACTGCAGTCTGCTGTATACACTGCCTGCCTGCCTGCCTATATACACTGCCTGCCTGACATCTCTGCAGATGGATTAGTCCTCAGAAGGACTGTTTGTTGAGATGGATATGTGTCTCTAATATAGCTTGGTACACCTACACTAACTAGAAACAAGCAAATTTCTCCCTAGCTCAGCAGCACCTCTCCCTACAGTGTCTGATTCTGGAGTGACTGTGAACAGCATGGCGGCGCCAGGTCTGATATAGACCTGATGACGCTGTGCGGCCAGCCAATCACTGTAATGCCACAACCAACGTGTCTACGGCATTACAGTGAGTGGCAGGCAATCCCTGCATGTTCATTGGCTCTGTAAAGAGCGTCAAACATGCAGGGAGGGACCCGAGCTCCCGCCAAGCAATGCCGGAAATACTCGGCGAGCGCCGAGCATCTCGAGCAGTGAGATGCTCGGGCGAGCACCGAGCAGTAGTGAGCATGCTCGCTCATCACTAATTTTAACCCCTTTACTCCCCAGGATGGTTTGCACTTTAATGACCAGGCCAATTTTTACAATTCTTACCACTGTCACTTTATGAGGTAAGAACTTTGGAATGCTTCAACGGATCCCCTGATTCTGAGATTGTTTTTTCGTGACATATTGTACGTCATGATAGTGGTAAAATGTCTTCAATATCACTTGCGTTTATTTGTGAAAAAAATGAACATTTTGAAAATTTCACAATTTTCAAACTTTGAATTTTCATGGTCTTAAATCAGAGAGATATGTCACACAAAATAGTTTCCCACATGTCTACTTTACATCTGCACAATTTTGGAACCAAATTTTTTTGTTTTGTTAGGGAGCTATAAGGGTTAAAAGTTGACCAGCGATTTCTCATTTTTACAACAAAATTTACAAAACCATTTTTTTTTAGGTTCCACGTCACATTTGAAGTCACTTTGAGGGGTCTTTATGACATAAAAATACCCAAAAGTGACACCATTCTAAAAACTGCACCCCTCAAGGTGCTCATAACCACATTCAAAAAGTTTATTAACCCTTCATGTGCTTCACAGCAATTAATTGAACGTGAAAGAAAAAATGAACATTTAACTTTTTTTCACTAAAATTTTACTTTACATGGCAATTTTTTTTTTCACAAGGGTATCAGGAGAAATTGGATGCCAACAGTTGTTGTGCAATTTCTCCTGAGTACGCTGATATCCCATATGTGGGGGAATGCCATTATTTGGGTGCACGGCAGGGCTCGGAAGGGAAGGAGTGATGCATTGGAATGCAGACTTTGATGGAATGGTCGGTGTGCATCATGTCACGTTCTCAGAGCCCCTGATGTGCCTAAAGAATGGAAATGCCCAACAAGTGCCCCCTTTTTGGAAACTAGACCCCCAATGAATTTATCTAGATGTGTGGTGAACACATTGAACCCCCAGGTGCTTCAGAGAAAATTATAATGCTGACTTGTGAAAATAAAAAAAAAAAACATTTTTTCCACAAAAATGTAAAAAAAAATATTTACACAAGGGTAACAGGAGAAAGTGGGCTCAAAATATGTTGTCCAATTCCTCCTAAGTACGCTGATACCACATGTGTTGGAGAAAACTACTGTTTGGGCGCATGTCAGGGCTCGGAAGGGAAGGAGTGACGCTTTGGAATGCAGACTTTGATGGAATGGTCTGCTGGCGTCATGTCACGTTCTCAGAGCCCCTGATGTGCCGAAACAGTGGAAATGCCCAACAAGTGCCCCTTTTTTGGAACTGATACCTGATTTGTGAATCTTATAATGTAGTGTCATAAGTCAGTTTTGTAGGACAACCTGACGAACACTACACAACTGATGTAGGACAACCTGACGAACACTACATAGTGGGGGAAATAAGTATTTGATCCCTTGCTGTGCCCACTGACAAAGACATGAACAATTTATAATTTTAAGGGTAGGTTAATTTTAACATTCAGAGATAGAATATCCCAAAAAGATATCAAGAAAATCATATTGTATAAATAAGATACATTTTTTGCATTTTACAGTGAGAAATAAGTATTTGATCCCCTACATACCATTATGAGTTCTGGCTCCTACAGACCAGTTAGACGCTCCTAATCAACTCATTAGCTACATTAAAGACAGCTGTCTTACATAGTCACCTGTATAAAAGACTCCTGTCCACAGACTCAATTAATCACTCAGACTCTAACCTCTACAACATGGGCAAGACCAAAGAGCTTTCTAAGGATGCCAGGGACAAGATCATAGACCTGCACAAAGCTGAAATGGGCTACAAAACCAGAATGAAGATGCTGGATGAGAAGGAGACAGCTGTTGGAGCAATAGTAAGAAAATGGAAGAAATACAAAATGATGTTAAGTGACATTGATCTGGGGCACCATGCAAAATCTCACCTCGTGGGGTATCCTTGATCATGGATAAGGTGAGAGATCAGCCTAAAACTACACGGGGGGGACTTGTTAATGATCTCAAGGCAACTGGGACCATAGTTACCAAGAGAACCATTGATAACACATTACGCCTTAAAGGTTTAAAATCCTGCAGTGCCCGCAAGTTCCCCCTGCTCAAGAAGGCACATGTGCAGACCTGTCTGAAGTTTGTCAATGTACACCTGGATGATTCTGAGAGTTATTGGGAGAAGGTGCTGTGGTCAGATGAGACAAAAATTGAGCTCTTTGGCATTAACTCAACTCGCCATGTTTGGAGGAAGAAGAAGGATGAGTACAACCCTAAGAACATCGTCCCAACCATGAAGCATGGTGGGGGAAGCATTATACTTTGGGGGTGCTTTTCTGCAAAGGGGACATGATGACTTCACCATACTCAAGGGAAGATGGATGGGGTCATGTATAGCGAGATTTTGTCCAACAACCTCCTTCCTTCAGTAAGAGCATTGAAGATGGGTCGTGGCTGGGTCTTCCAGCAAGACAATGACCCAAGACATACAAGCCAAAGTAACAAAGGAGTGGCCCAAAAAGAAGCACAGTAAGGTCATGGAGTGGCCTAGCCAGTCTCCAGACCTTAATCCCATAGAAAACTTATGGAGGGAGTTGAAGTTCTGATTGCCAAGCGACAGTCTCAAAATCGTAATGATTTACAGATGATTTGCAAAAAGGAGTGGACCAAAATTCCTCCTGACAAGTGCGTAAACCTCATTATCAACTACAAAAACCGTCTGACTGCTGTGCTTGCCAAGAAGGGTTTTGCCACCCAGTATTAAGTGTTGTTTGTCAGAGGGATCAAATACTTATTTCTCACTGCTAAATACAATTTTTTTAACTAATTTATACAATGTGATTTTCTTGATTTTTTTGGGATATTCTTGTTATGTTCTGCTACCAGAGCTAAGGAAAGAGAGGAGATCTGTCCCTACGATAGAACTCAGCTTTATCCCTGCGATGTAACAGGGGACCTGATCCTGCGATCAGACCTGCTAAAGTCCTAAGCTAGTCTGTACGGAGACCTATAGATGTGGGGAAGGAATCCCTACAAGTACTAAGGACTGGGAGGAAAATGGGACACCTCCTAACAGAAATAGTAGCAGACAGACAAACAAACAAAATATATAGAACACTGAGGTCCGTAGACCAAGCAAACTAACAGAGTTAGATACAGAGCACAGGCTAGCTAGAAAGTAGTTATACAATGAAGTCCAGCAAAGCCAGAAGGGCGGAGCAGGATTAAATAGGCCAACAAGGTCATGTGACCAGCAAAGGAAAAAACCTAAGAGCAAGGTTCTAACAGTACCCCCCCTTCTAAGAGGATCCTCCGGATCCCCTAGGACCAGGCTTATCAGGAAATCTCCTGTGAAACGCTCTGATAAGTCTGGACGCGGAAACATCATCTGACCTCACCCAAGAGTTATCCTCGGGTCCGAAACCTTTCCAGGCCACAAGATACTGCAAACTACCTCTATACCGTCTAGAGTTAAGGATGCGAGAAATTTCATATTCCCCGTCCTCCACCACCGGAGGAACAGAGGCAGAGGCGTCACCATCCGACACAACAGCTTTTTTTAACAGAGAGACATGAAATACCGGATTAATTCTCCAGGAAGTAGGAACCTCCAACCTAACAGCAGATTGGTTGACAACTTGAAGCACCTTAAAGGGCCCTACAAACTTGGGACCCAATTTCTTAGAAGGAATCCTCAACCGCAGATTCCTAGAGGACAACAAAACCATGTCACCAACAGCGAACAAAACCTCCTGTCGTTTCCTATCAAAGTAGTCTTTAGATTTTCTGTTGGCCTCCTGAAGATTACCACGCACATGCGTCCAAACTCTCTCCAAATCACCGGAAAAATTCTCCTCCTCAGGCACGGCAGATCCCAACTTGGAGAACGACCCAAACGACGGATGTCTCCCAGAACAACAAAAAAAAGGCGAACAACCAGCAGAAGAAGATGTATGATTGTTCAGAGCAAATTCAGCAAGTGGCAGAAACTCAGACCACCCCTCTTGATTGTCTGCCACAAAACAACGCAAGAACTGCTCAACATCCTGGTTTTTCCTTTCTGTCTGGCCATTAGATTCAGGATGATATCCGGACGAGAACGATAAATGAACTCCCAACCTGTCACAAAAGGCACGCCAAAAACGAGCCACGAACTGAGGACCCCTATCAGAAACAATGTCAGTAGGAACGCCATGAAGTCTGACAATTTCCTTGACAAAGGCCTTAGCGAGAGTTTTAGCGCAGGGCAGTTTGACGAAGGGAACCAAGTGACACATCTTGCTAAAACGGTCCACGACCACCCAGATGACAGTAAAACCCTCAGAGGGGGGAAGGTCAGTTATAAAGTCCATAGCCAAATGTGTCCAAGGAGCACTGGGAACCTCCAAAGGACAAAGCAACCCCGCAGCAGGAGTATGTGAGGACTTAGATCTAGCACATATAGTACATTGACGCACCCACTTAATGACTTCCTTCTGCCATCCAGGCCACCAAAAACTGCGACCCACCAGTCTCTTGGTCTCAGAGATTCCGGGATGACCTGCCAACCGAGATTCGTGACACTCAACAAACAAATCTCTCCTAAAGGTCCCAGGCACAAACAACCTCCCATGAGGAGTGTTAGATGGGGCATTCTCCTGTGCTTTAAGAATCTCATCTTCCAAAACGGAGTCCAAAGCAGCTATCACAACACCTTCTTGTAAAATGTTCTCCTCTTTCTCAGCACCGACTATGGGAGAAAAACTGCGAGACAAGGCATCCGCCTTAACATTCTTAGTACCAGGGATGTAAGTAACGGAGAAATTAAACCGCGAGAAAAACAGTGCCCACCTAGCCTGACGGGCATTCAGGCGCTTGGCAGCATCAAGATATATCAGATTTTTATGATCCGTAAGAACCTGAACGGGAAATTCCGCACCTTCCAAGAAGTGGCGCCAGTGTTCAAATGCGAGTTTAATAGCCAATAATTCCCGATTACCAATATCGTAATTCAGTTCAGTCTCCGAAATTTTTTTGGAAAAAAAGGCACAGGGATGTAATCCATCCCCGTTATCCTGAGACAATACTGCGCCAACCCCCACAGAGGAAGCATCAACCTCAACCAAAAACGGCTTAGTCACATCAGGCTGCATAAGGATGGGAGCAGAGGTGAACCTCTCCTTGAGATACACAAAAGCTTCAATAGCCTCAGAAGACCACTGTACCGCATCAGCACCTTTCCTGGTGAGATCGGTCAGAGGTTTGACAATACTAGAAATTTTTTTTATGAATTTTATGTAATAATTGGCGAAACCTAAAAACCTCTGTATCGATTTCAAACCAATAGGCCTAGGCCATTCCTGTACAGCTTGAACTTTAACCGGGTCCATCTCAAAACCTTCGCTGGAGATAATGTAACCCAAAAAACTAATTCTCTGTACAGCGAACTCACATTTCTCCAGCTTAGCAAAAAGCGAATTGTCCATTAACAACTGTAATACCTCACGTACGCTCCGCCAATGAGACTCCAGATCCGGCGAATAAATCAAAATGTCATCCAAATACACAACCACATTTTTGCCGATCAAAGGTCTAAGGATGTCATTAATAAGATTCTGAAAAAATGCAGGAGCATTAGTAAGACCAAAAGGCATAACCAGATTCTCAAAATGACCCACAGGAGTGTTAAAAGCAGTCTTCCATTCGTCACCCTCCTTCATGCGCAACAGATTGTATGCCCCCTTAAGGTCAATTTTAGAGAACCACTTGGCCCCCATTAACTGGTTAAATAAATCAGGAATCAATGGCAGTGGGTAAGGATTGCGTACAGTAATTTTGTTAATCTCACGAAAATCCAGACAAGGACGTAAACCGCCGTCCTTTTTTTTTACAAAAAAAAATCCAACCGCCACAGGAGACTTAGAAGGCCTAATGTGACCGGCGGCCAAACTTGTCTGTATGTATTCCTCCAAAGCCTTCCTCTCAGGAATAGTAAGGTTAAATAAACGACTTTTAGGAACAGTCGCTCCAGGGACAAATTCAATAGAACAATCATAGTCTCTATGGGGAGGCAAAACCTGCGATTCCTTCTCAGAAAAAACTCTCCAAAAATCCTGAATAGGAACAGGCAATTCTCCCCTATCCAAAGCTGCAATATGCCCGTTACAACACTTGTCATAACATTTATGGCTCCAGGATTTAATTTCACTGGTAGACCAATCCAGTACAGGATTGTGAAATTTTAACCAGGGCAATCCCAATATTACTGGAGAAGGCAAGTTATTCAAAACTACAAAATCCAATTTCTCATGGTGAACACCATTAATAGTGAGAGGAAATTCACAGACCGTGAGAGTAATATTCTTCAAAGGGGAACCATCCACAGAAACCACAGCAATGGGGGATGATAAAGGTTCGGGTTTTAAATTGAGTCTTTCCAAGAATCCCCCATCAATTACATTCAGAGTAGACCCACAATCGACAAACACCCGAAATTCCATTAATTTTTCCTGAGCAATCGTGGAAGCAGCTAAAAATACACCCTTGGAATTTAAACAGGCAATACGGGCATGACTGACCATTTTTTTTTCTTTCTTCATACGAAGCTCACAGCCTTTAATCAAATGACCAGATTTTCCGCAATAGAAACACAAGCCTTCAAAAAATCTACGGTCTTTTTCTTGAGAGCGAGGTGCCACCGATCCAATCTCCATCGGTTCACCACTGTTAGTACACACATTCTCATAACCAGAAACTGACATAGCAGAGGATTTGCTCTCATTAACCCTTGCACGCAGTCTCCTCTCCACCCGTATAGCTAATTGCATAGCCTGTTGCAAATCTTCAGGTGTAGGATAAGCAATTAGCAGGTCTTTAACCCTTTCATTGAGCCCAGCAAGAAATAGACTTTTCAGAGCAGAATCGTTCCACCCTGTTTGAGTAGACCATCGACGGAAATGAGTACAATATTTTTCCACATTACCTGATCCCTGTCTCAAACGTCTTAACTCAGTCTCAGCTGATGCGACACGGTCAGGATCATCATATAATAGCCCCAAAGCAGAAAAAAAAACTATCCACTGATCTGAAGCATGTATCACTAGGTTGCAAAGAAAAGGCCCACTCCTGAGGCTCTTTGCGCAAAAGTGACATTATGAACCCTATGCGCTGGGATTCATCCCCAGAGGACTTGGGTCTCAAACGAAAATACAATAAGCAAGCATTTTTAAATGAAAAAAATTCTCGGTGTTCACCAAAAAATAAATCCGGCAAACATACCTTAGGCTCCAAGAAATGTGCTCCAGGACAGTTACTCACGTGCTGACGGAGCTCGGCCACCTCCAGAGAGAGTCCCTGCAGGCGATGAGCCAAATCCTGAACCGACACCATGATGGAACAGAAAAATCTTTCCTTAGAGAATTTGCAGGCTGGACTTACTGTTATGTTCTGCTACCAGAGCTAAGGAAAGAGAGGAGATCTGTCCCTACGATAGAACTCAGCTTTATCCCTACGATGTAACAGGGGACCTGATCCTGCGATCAGACCTGCTTAATTTCTGAACTAGTCTGTACGGAGACCTATAGATGTGGGGAAGGAATCCCTACAAGTACTAAGGACTGGGAGGAAAATGGGACACCTCCTAACAGAAATAGTAGCAGACAGACAAGCAAACAAAATATATAGAACACTGAGGTCCGTAGACCAAGCAAACTAACAGAGTTAGATACAGAGCACAGGCTAGCTAGAAAGTAGTTATACAATGAAGTCCAGCAAAGCCAGAAGGGCGGAGCAGGATTAAATAGGCCAACAAGGTCATGTGACCAGCAAAGGAAAAAACCTAAGAGCAAGGTTCTAACAATTCTATCTCTCAATGTTAAACTTAACCTACCCTTAAAATTATAGACTGTTCATGTCTTTGTCAGTTGGGATACGTACAAAAACAGCAAGGGATCAAATAATTATTTCCTTCACTGTATAAACAGTACAGACCAAAAGTTTGGACACACCTTCTCATTTAAAGATTTTTCTGTATTTTCAAGACTATGAAAATTGTACATTCACACTGAAGGTATCAAAACTATAGTAACATCTCCCACTGTGCAAGAGTGCGCACTTGATCTCCAGTCCAGTCTGCTAGCCTGGCTTCCCTCCATGCTGTCTGCTTGCCTCTGTTTCTGCTGCTTTAGGGCGGCGCCCGATCACTTCCTGCTTCTTGTAGCTGCTGCTGACACACCCCTTATGCGTCATCAGCCTATTGCTGTCTGTCACCTGGTATTTAACCCAGCTCCTCCCTGGAATCCATGCCTGAGCATTGTGTTCCGTCAGTTGGATTCCAGTCACTGATGTGCCTGGTCCTGTCTATGCTTCCTGCCTTGCGGTATCAGTTCCCGTGTCTGAACTGTGTCCTGTCTGAACTATCTTCTAGCCTGTTGTCTTCTGCCTATCCTGGAGGCTGTATTTCCAGGCCAGTGTGAACAAGCTCCTAGCCTGTTCTTTCCGCCTTCTAGTGGCCGCATACCTAGACCCATTCCTGTATCTTGCCTGTTCCTGTCTGAACACGCTCCTAGCCTTTTCGTTCTGCCTTCTAGGGGCCGCATACCTAGACCCGCTCCTGTATCTTGCTGCTGTGTCTGTTCTTGTCTGAATACTCTCCTAGCCTGTTACCTGTTTTTCTCTGTCCGTACCTTCCCTTTTCCTGCAGAATCTGATCCCGTACCTAACTCCTACTCGTTGTCCCTGTACTCCTGTTTGTGAGTTTAGAGTCCACTCGCTACTTCATTGCAAGTATCCTGTGTGTACATGGTTCTGCCTTTCCCTTCCAGTGTGTTCCGTGTGAACAGAGCCCTGTCCCCTCTGCTCTGCCTTGCTCACCGCTCCGGCGGTTCTTGCCTGCTCTGCCTTGCTCACCGCTCCGGTGGTTTCGCTCTGCTCTGACCATTTGCTCGCTGCTCTGGCAGTCTCGCTCTGCTCTGACCCTTTGCTCGCTGCTCCGGCAGTCTCGCTCTGCTCTGACCCTTTGCTCGCTGCTCCGGCAGTCTTGCTCTGCTCTGACCCTTTGCTCGCTGCTCCGTCAGTCTCGCTCTGCTCTGACCCTTTGCTCGCTGCTCCGGCAGTCTCGCTCTGCTCTGACCCTTTGCTCGCTGCTCCGGCAGTCTCGCTCTGCTCTGACCCTTTGCTCGCTGCTCCGGCAGTCTCGCTCTGCTCTGACCCTTTGCTCGCTGCTCCGGCAGTCTCGCTCTGCTCTGACCCTTTGCTCGCTGCTCCGGCAGTCTCGCTCTGCTCTGACCCTTTGCTCGCTGATCCGGCAGTCTCGCTCTGCTCTGACCCTTTGCTCGCTGCTCCGGCAGTCTCGCTCTGCTCTGGCCCTTTGCTCGCTGCTCCGGCAGTCTCGCTCTGCTCTGACCCTTTGCTCGCTGCTCCGGCAGTCTCGCTCTGCTCTGACCATTTGCTCGCTGCTCCGGCAGTCTCGCTCTGCTCTGACCCTTTGCTCGCTGCTCCGGCAGTCTCGCTCTGCTCTGACCCTTTGCTCGCTGCTCCGGTAGTCTCGCTCTGCTCTGACCCTTTGCTCGCTGCTCCGGCAGTCTCGTCCTGCTCCTCTCTCGCTCACCGCTCCAGGCAGCCTTGTCCTGCTCTTCTCTGGCTCACCGCTCCAGGCGGTCTCGTCTTGTTCTGCTCTTGCTCGCCGCTCTGGGCGGCCTCACTCTGCTCTGTTTGTCCACCGCATCTGCGGTTCTGTTCCTGAGTCCCAGTCTGTACTGGGTCCTATCCACTCGGTGCTCCAACCTGTCATACCTACCAGCATCCGCCAGTCTGCATACCAGCCGTGTCTGCCTATACCCAGCAGTCTGTGTGCCAGCCTAACCTGCCTGTTCCTGTATTCCCCTGTGTGGGTCAACAGCCGTGTCCGGGGTCTGTCCTGGAGTAGCACCTCGTCCCTCTGCTTGGTTCCTCCTTGGTGCACTGGCGTCGTATGCCGTCGTGCGACCTTGGTCGGATCGGGTGGATACTTAGTTATGCCCCTCCAGGCATTCACTCTCCGGCACGGTCCAGTGGAATCACTACATATACATGCACATGCCACTCAGCCCGGGCGTGTGCATTACAGCATGCTCAGGCCATGGTTCCCGTTGAGCCCCACGGCCTTCGCTCTCTGAGACGTTTTCCAGCGAATACGTGCATCTAGAAGAAATTTTTTTTGTTTTTGCTACTAGCTGAGTTCCAGGGGAATTACGCACCCATCCAGATGGAGCTTTCTGCACCCGTTCCAGCGGATCCGCCACGGTATTATGGGGATCCAAGACAGAGTCGTGCATTTGTGGAGCAATGCATGCTACACTTCAAGTTCTACCCTTTTTGTTTTCCCACCGATTGGGCTAAGGTGGGATTCATGATGTCTTACCTAGCGGGTGATGCCTTGAAATGGATCACCCCCTATTGGGACGCACAGGATCCTATCATCCTGGACATAATGGCCTTCCTGGTGGCCTTTCTAATGGTCTTCGATGACCCTAATCCGGAGGCTCCTGCTGAAGCTTCACTTCCCAATATCCCGGAGCAGCACCGATGGGTAATGTGTGTGGGTAACGCACTTGTCCTCTTGCCCGATGAGACTACTGCCCACCCAGTATCCACACCGGATGACTACGCTCTCCGGAATACTTCTCCAAACCTCAAGAGGCAGTCCAGATGTGCTAGGCGTAGAGGCAAGCCGTCACGCCAGGGTCTGTCCTCCCAAAGACGTCCTGACCCCAACCTTGAAGTCCCTGCTGAAGCTTCACTTCCCAGTATCCCGGAGCAGCGCCAACGGGTAATGTGTGTGGGTAGCGCAACAGTTCTCCTGCCCGTAGAGACTGCTGCCCACCCAGAATCCACACAGGAGGACTTCCTGCACCCGGTATCTGATACTTCACCCACTTTAACCGGTGAGCCTGTCCAAGGGTACTCCAAAGCAGTGATTACCGCTGAGTCCGTGCACCTCTATATCCTGGCGGAGGACCTCCTGTTGCCTCCTGAATCCCCCGGGATACCACTTGATGACAAATGGAGAGAGACTTCCCTACACCCGGTACCTGATATGTCGGCCGCTTCGTCCAGTGAGTCCGACCTAGTGCACTCCGAAGCAGAGGTTACCCTCGAGTCTCTACACCCCTCCGACCAGGCGGAGGACCTCCAGTTGTCTCCAGAACCCTTCGGGGTGCTACCTGATAGCGAATGGACAGAGACTCTCCTATACTCGGTACCTGATACCTCGCCCGCTTCGTCCATTGAGTCCGACCTAGTGTACTCCGAAGCAGAGGTTACCCCCGAGTCTCTACACCCCTCCGACCAGGCGGAGGATCTCCAGTTGTCTCCTGAACCCTTCGGGGTGCTACCTGGTAGCGAATGGACATAGACGTTCCTATACTCTGCACCTGATACCTCGCCCGCTTCGTCCAGTGAGTCCGACCTAATGTACTCCGAAGCAGAGGTTACCCCCGAGTCTCTACACCCCTCCGATGAGGCAGAGGACCTCCAGTTATCTCTAGAACCCTTCGGGGAGCTACCTGGTAGTAAATGGACAGAGACTTTACTATACTCGGTACCTGATACCTCGCCCACTTCGCCCAGTGAGTCCAACCTAGTGTACTCCGAGGCAGAGGTTACCCCCGAGTCTCTGCACTCTTCCGACCCGGCGGAGGACTTCCAGTTGTCTTCTGTACCCTCTGGGGTGCCACCTGTAAATATGTGGAGAGAGACTTCCTTGTATGCTGTACCTGGTACTCCACCCGTTTCGTCTGTTGCTGAGGATGGCTGGATAGGAGGTAGCATCCTAGCTACCCAGATGAGATCAGTTTTTTTCTGTGGACATCAGAAGTAATCTCCTTGAAGTGAAGGATTGGCCCTCAAATTCCCTGCGGAAGATTCTGGCAGGCCTGAAGAAGAGGGGGCGTAAGGGGGGAGTACTGTAACATACCTGGCGGCGTCCTTGCATAGTGGTCCATCTCCCACTGTGCAAGAGCGTGCACTTGATCTCCAGTCCAGTCTGCTAGCCTGGCTTCCCTCCATGCTGTCTGCTTGCCTCTGTTTCTGCTGCTTTAGGGCGGTGCCCGATCACTTCTTGCTTCTTGTAGCTGCTGCTGACACACCCCTTATGCGTCATCAGCCTATTGCTGTCTGTCACCTGGTATTTAACCCAGCTCCTCCCTGGAATCCATGCCTGAGCATTGTGTTCTGTCAGTTGGCTTCCGGTCACTGATGTGCCAGGTCCTGTCTATGCTTCCTGCCTTGCAGTATCAGTTCCCGTGTCTGAACTGTGTCCTGTCTGAACTATCTTCTAGCCTGTTGTCTTCTGCCTATCCTGGAGACTGTATTTCCAGGCCAGAGTGAACAAGCTCCTAGCCTGTTCTTTCCGCCTTCTAGGGGCCGCATACCTAGACCCATTCCTGTATCTTGCCTGTTCCTGTCTGAACACGCTCCTAGCCTTTTCGTTCCGCCTTCTAGGGGCCGCATACCTAGACCCGCTCCTGTATCTTGCTGCTGTGTCTGTTCTTGTCTGAATACTCTCCTAGCCTGTTACCTGTTTTTCTCTATGTCCGTACCTTCCCTTTTCCTGCAGAATCTGATCCCGTACCTAACTCCTACTCATTGTCCCTGTACTCCTGTTTGTGAGTTTAGAGTCCACTCGCTACTTCATTGCAAGTATCCTGTGTGTACCTGGTTCTGCCTTTCCCTTCCAGTCTGTTCCATGTGAACAGAGCCCTGTCCCTCTGCTCTGCCTTGCTCACCACTCCGGTGGTTCTTGCCTGCTCTGCCTTGCTCACCGCTCCGGTGGTTTTCACTCTGCTCTGACCCTTTGCTCTCTGCTCCGGCAGTCTCACTTTGCTCTGACCCTTTGCTCGCTGCTCCGGCAGTCTCGCTCTGCTCTGACCCTTTGCTCGCTGCTCCGGCAGTCTCGCTCTGCTCTGACCCTTTGCTCGCTGCTCCGGCAGTCTCGCTCTGCTCTGACCCTTTGCTCGCTGCTCCGGCAGTCTCGCTCTGCTCTGACCCTTTGCTCGCTGCTCCAGCAGTCTCTCTCTGCTCTGACCCTTTGCTCGCTGCTCCGGCAGTCTCGCTCTGCTCTGACCCTTTGCTCGCTGCTCTGGCAGTCTCGCTCTGCTCTGACCCTTTACTCGCTGTTCCGGCAGTCTCGCTCTGCTCTGACCCTTTGCTCGCTGCTCCGGCAGTCTCGCTCTGCTCTGACCCTTTGGTCGCTGCTCTGGCAGTCTCGTCCTGCTCCTCTCTCGCTCACCGCTCCAGGCGGCCTTGTCCTGCTCTTCTCTCGCTCACCGCTCCAGGCGGTCTCATCTTGTTCTGCTCTTGCTTGCTGCTCTGGGCGGCCTCACTCTGCTGTGTTTGTCCACCGCATCTGCGGTTCTGTTCCTGAGTCCCAGTCTGTACTGGGTCCTATCCACTATGTGCTCCAACCTGTCATGCCTACCAGCATCCGCCAGTCTGCATACCAGCCGTGTCTGCCTATACCCAGCAGTCTGTGTGCCAGCCTAACCTGCCTGTTCCTGTATTCCCCTGTGTGGGTCAACAGCCGTGTCCGGGGTCTGTCCTGGAGTAGCACCTGGTCCGTCTGCTCGGTTCCTCCTTGGTGCACTGGCATCGTATGCCGTCGTGCGACCCTGGTCGGATCGGGTGGACACTTAGTTACGCCCCTCCAGGCATTCACTCTCCGGCACGGTCCAGTGGAATCACTACATATACACGCACACGCCACTCAGCACGGGCGTGTGCATTACAACTATGAATTAACACATGTGGAGTTATATACTTAACAAAAAAGTGTGAAACAACTGAAAATATGTCTTATATTCTAAGTCCTTCAAAGTAGCCACCTTTTGCTTTGATGACTGCTTTGCACACTCTTGGCATTCTCTTGATGAGCTTCAAGAGGTAGTCACCGGAAATGGATTTCACTTCACAGGTGTACCCTGTCTGGTTTAATAAGTGGGATTTCTTGCCTTATAAATGGGGTTGGGACCATCAATTGTGTTGTGCAGAAGTCAGGTGGATACACAGACGATAGTCCTACTGAATAGACTGTTAGCTGCTTTTTTCTTGCCATAATACAAATTCTAAGTAAAGAAAAATGAGTGGCCATCATTACTTTAAGAAATGAAGGTCAGTCAGTCCGAAAAATTGGGCAAACTTTAAAAGTGTCCAAAAGTGCAGTTGCAAAAACCATCAAGAGCTACAAAGAAACTGGCTCACATGAGGACCACCCCAGGAAAGGAAGACCAAGAGTCACCTCTGCTTCTGAGGATAAGTTTATCCAAGTCACCAGCCTCAGAAATCGTAGGTTAACAGCAGCTCACATTAGAGACCAGGTCAATGCCACACAGAGTTCTAGCAGCAGACACATCTCTTCAACAACTGTTAAGAGGAGACTTTGTGCAGCAGGCTTTCATGGTAAAATAGCTGCTAGGAAACCACTGCTAAGGACAGGCAACAAGCAGAAGAGACTTGTTTGGGCTAAAGAACACAAGGAATGGACATTAGACCAGTGGAAATCTGTGCTTTGGTCTGATGAGTCCAAATTTGAGATCTTTGGTTCCAACCACCGTGTCTTTGTGCGACGCAGAAAAGGTGAATGGATGGACTCTACATGCCTGGTTCCCACCGTGAAGCATGGAGGATGAGGTGGGATGGTGTGGGGGTGCTTTGCTGGTGACACTGTTGGGGATTTATTCAAAATTGAAGGCATACTGAACCAGCATGGCTACCACAGCATCTTGCAGCGGCATGCTATTCCATCCGGTTTGCGTTTAGTTGGACCATCATTTATTTTTCAACAGGACAATGACCCCAAACACACCTCCAGGCTGTGTAAAGGCTATTTGACCAAGAAGGAGAGTGATGCGGTGCTACGCCAGATGACCTGGCCTCCACAGTCACCAGACCTGAACCCAATCGAGATGGTTTGGGGTGAGCTGGACCGCAGAGTGAAGGCAAAAGGGCCAATAAGTGCTAAGCATCTCTGGGAACTCCTTCAAGATTGTTGGAAGAGCATTTCCGGTGACTACCTCTTGAAGCTCATCAAGAGAATGCCAAGAGTGTGCAAAGCAGTCATCAAAGCAAAAGGTGGCTACTTTGAAGAACCTAGAATATAAGACATATTTTCTGTTGCTTCACACTTTTTTGTTAAGTATATAATTCCACATGTGTTAATTCATAGTTTTGATGCCTTCAGTGTGAATGTACAATTTTCATAGTCATGAAAATACAGAAAAATCTTTAAATGAGAAGATGTGTCAAAACTTTTGGTCTGTACTGTATATATATATTTATATATACATACATACATACACACAGGATGTTCCATTTATATGGATACACCTAACTTAAATGGGAATGGTTGGTGATATCAAGTTCCTGTTTGTGGCACATTAGTATATGGGAGGGGGAAAACTTTTCCAGATGGGTGGTGACCATGGTGGCCATTTTGAAGTCAGCCATTTTGGATCCAACTTTATTTTTTTCAATGGGAAGAGGGTCATGTGACACATCAAACTTATTGAGAATTTCATAAGAAAAACAATGGTGTGTTTGGTTTTAACGTAACTTTATTCTTTCATGAGTTTTTTACAAGTTTATGACCACTTATAAAATGTGCTCAAAGTGCTGCCCATTGTGTTGTATTGTCAATGCCACCCTCTTCTCCCACTCTTGACACACTGATAGCAACACCACAGAAGAAATGCTAGCACAGGCTTCCAGTATCCGTTGCTTCAGATGCTGCACATCTCATATCTTGATGGTATGGTGTGGTATATGGGCTGCAAAGATAGTGGGGCCATTCTTCATCAGTGGAAACCTCAATGCCACAGGATATCTGAAATTGCTACATGATGATGTGTTGCCCTCTTTATGCACTGAAGATGGCATATTCCCTGAGTTTTTCCAACAAGATGGTGCACCACCACATTATGGGTGTCAGGTCCGAGCATTCCTACATGAACAGTTTCCTGGAAAGTGGATTGGTCATCGAGGGCCAGTTGAATGGCCACCAAGGTCTCCCGATCTGACCCCCTTAGACTTTTATCTTTGTTATCTTTGGAGTCATCTGAAGGCAATTGTCTATGCAGTGAAGATATGCTGTGACATTCCTATTTAATTTATGTGTATCCATATAAATGGCCCACCCTATATATATATATATATATATATATATATATATATATATATATTACATATATGTTGTCATGTTTTACATTTTAAAAGTTATAAAAAGGAAAATTGGCCGATGCAAAAGTTTGAGCACCTTTGGAGATTTGTGTGTTCAGATAACTTTGACCAAGGTTTCAGACCTTAATTAGCCAGTTAGGGTTATGGCTTGTTCACTATCATCGTTAGGAACTGCCAGGTGATGCAAATTCCCCAGCTTTATAAAAATCTAGCCTCCTCCTACCTTGTTCCAAAAATCAGCAGCCATGGGTTCTTCTAAACAGCTGCCTAGCACTCTGAAAATGAAAATGGTGGAGGTCCACAAAGCAGGAGAAGGCTATAAGAAGATAGCAAAGCGTTTTCAAGTTTCCCTTTCCTCAGTTTGAAAAGTAGTTAAGAAATGGCAGTTAACAGGAACAGTGGAGGTCAAGATATGGTGTGGAAGACCAAGCAAAATTTCAGTGAGAGTTTCTCGTAGGATTGCTAGAGAGGCAAATCAGAATCCCCCCATTACTGCAAAAGACCTTCAGAAAGATTTAGCAGACTCTGGAGTTGTGGTACATTGTCCTACTGTTCAGAGACACCTGCACAAATATGGCCTTCATGGAAGAATCATCAGAAGAAAATCTCTCCTGTGTCCTCACCATAAAATCCAGTGTCAGAAGTATGCAAAAGAACATCTAAACAAACTTGATGTATTTTGGAAACAAGTTCAGTGGACCGATGAGGTTAAAATATAACTCTTTGGCCACAATGATCAAGGATATGTGTGGAGAAAAAAGGGCACAGAATTTCAGGAAAAGAACATCTAGCTAAACATTAACATTAAGCATGGGGGTGGATCAATCATGCTTTGGGGTTGTGTTGCAGCTAATGGCACTGGGAACATTTCACGGGTAGAGGGAAGAATGGATTCAATGAAATTTAAACAAATTCTTGATGCGAACATGACACCATCTGTAAAAAAGCTGAAGTTGAAAAGAGGATGGCTTCTACAAATGGATAATGATCCTAAACACACGTCAAAATTCACAATAGACTCAAGCTGAAGGTTTTACAATGGCCCTCACAGTCTCCTGGCTCTGAACTTAATTGAAAATCTGTGGCTAGACTTCAAAATAACAGTGCATGCAAGACGACCCAGGAATCTCACAGAACTGGAAGAATTTTCCAAGGAAGAATGGATGAAATCCCTCAAACAAGAACTGAAAGACTCTTTTCTGGCTACAAAAAGCATTTACAAGCTGTGATTCTTGCAAAAAAGGTGTGCTACTGGGTAATAACCATGCCGGGTGCCCAAACTTTTGCATTGGTGAATTTTCCTTTTTGTAATGTTTACCAGGGGTGCCCAAACTATTACAAGCCACTGAAGGTAAGAGTGTGATAAAGTAATTACCAAAAGCTATGTCAATGACATACTCAGTATTTAAAGGGAATGTGTCACCCCATTTTAGCGTTTTTAGCTAAAAAATATGGGTATACAGGATGAATAAAGCTGAAACTAGTCATACCTTTATGCTTCCTTGATGATGCCTTGTTCATTAAAAATCATCTTTTTCATTTTTATATTCCAGGCTATGGAGCGTAGCCTGCCCGGAAGATAAGACTGGATTTCTCCTTCCCTCTCTTCCCTGCTTGCCTTTGACATCAGGTGCATGGCTGTAAATCCCGCCCCTGCACATTCTGCCTGCCGTCTCTCCTGTGCACTGATCCACCCTTCTCAGGGCAGTGACTTCAATTTTTTTGTGCACAGGTGCCAAAGATTCGCTGTCACTTCCAGTTCCATTGTTCTCCGGTGCGCTGAAAAGTTGCAAGTCGGGAGTGCAACGCAGGGGACCTGTGTCAGTCACTGACACCGCTCACCCCTCTCTCTGCCTGCGCCCCGTCCGTTGCTCTTCCCCACACTCAATTGTATTTGCGTCTATAAGATCCGAAGACAATTAATATTGGCGCCGCAGAGGACGTCGGACATCGCGGACGTCATTGCACCATCCAGCATCTACTGCTGCACCAGATGGAAGAGGAGATGGAGCTGCGCTGGACAGGGAACCTGGATTTGGTGAGCATAAGCTTTTTCATTCTATTATTTTCCATTTAATAGAATGAAGGCTATTATACCTAGGGCTTCTGGGGATATTCCAAGAAGAGCTGACTATGGGGACATTCCAAGAGGGGATTGCTATGTGAATATAAGGGGCTGGCTAGGGGGACATTACAAGAGGGGCTGGCTATGGGGGAATTACAAGAAGGGGCTGGCTATGGAGACATTCCAAGAAAGGCTATGGGGACATTCCAGGAGGTGCTGGCTATTGAGACATAAGGGGCTTGCCATCTAGATATAAAGGGCTGGCTATGGGGACATTACAAGTAGGACTAGCTATTGGGCATTACAAAAGGAAGATGGCTATGAGGACATTACAAGAGGGGCTGGCTATGGGGATATAAAGGTTGGCTAAGGGGACATAGGGGATCCTCCTGCCCCTGTTTCTTAATATCCCCTGATGAATCCTCCACACGGGGGAAGAAACGCGTAGGGATCATACCCGCGTATAGTACATATCTTCTTGAATTGGTGGGGTACATTAGTAGAGCTTTATACTTGGGGGCTGCCCTTGTCAGGGCAGGAGAAATGCAGGGGCACGACTAGGGAGATTGAGCTAAGATTTACATTACTCTCCCTGAACTATCTGGATACCATTTATTTCCTGCTACATGATTCTCCTGCCTCTGGAAAATTCCATACTAAGTGGTGAAATCAAACCATTTTTTTATTGAGCACTGGTTGATATTTTTAGGCAATTGCACTTTAAGAATTGTTTAGTTTGTTTTAAAGTATTGTCTTTTTAATACATATTATTAAAAGTTCCATTTTATCTTATACAGTGCCTACAAGTAGTATTCCACCCCTTGCAGATTTAGCTGGTTGACACATGCGGAATTAACTTGGCATTGTGACATTTGTACTGTAGATCAGCCTGGAAGTGGGAAATGCACTGCAGCAAATTTTTTTTTTTTTTTTTAAAAACGTTAAAAGTTAATTCAGAGTGTCATTTATTATTCAACCCCTCAAACCACAAGAATTCTGTTTGGTCCCCCAAAAGTATTAAGAAGTAGTTCAGGCACCAAGAATAATGAGCTTCACATGTGTGGATTAAAGATCTCTTTTGCCAGCCTTTTCTGACTACTTAAGACACTCCCCAAACTTGTGAACAGCACTCAGACATGGTCAACATGGGAAAGACAAAGGAGCATTCCAAGGCCATCAGAGACAAGATCGTGGAGGGTCACAAGGCTGGCAAGGGGTACAAAACCCTTTCCAAGGAGTTGGGCCTACCTGTCTCCACTGTTGGGAGCATCATCCGTAAGTGGAAGGCTTATGGAACTACTGTTAGCCTTCCACGGCCATGACAGCCTTTGAAAGTGTCCTCCCGTGCCGAGGCCAGGCTTGTCCGAAGAGTCAAGGCTAACCCAAGGACAACAAGGAAGGAGCTCCGGGAAGATCTCATGGCAGTGGGGACATTGGTTTCAGTCAATACCATAAGTAACGTACTCCACCGCAATGGTCTCCGTTCCAGACGAGCCCGTAAGGTACCTTTACTTTCAAAGCGTCATGTCAAGGCTCGTCTACAGTTTGCTCATGATCACTTGGAGGACTCTGAGACAGACTGGTTCAAGGTTCTATGGTCTGATGAGACCAAGATCGAGATCTTTGGTGCCAACCACACACGTGACGTTTGGAGACTGGATGGCACTGCATACGACCCCAAGAATACCATCCCTACAGTCAAGCATGGTGGTGGCAGCATCATGCTGTGGGGCTGTTTCTCTGCCAAGGGGCCTGGCCATCTGGTCCGCATCCATGGGAAGATGGATAGCATGGCCTACCTGGAGATTTTGGCCAAGAACCTCCGCTCCTCCATCAAGGATCTTAAGATGGGTCGTAATTTCATCTTCCAACAAGACAACGACCCAAAGCACACAGCCAAGAAAACCAAGGCCTGGTTCAAGAGGGAAAAAGTCAAGGTGTTGGAGTGGCCTAGTCAGTCTCCTGACCTTAACCCAATTGAAAACTTGTGGAAGGAGCTCAAGAATAAAGTCCACATGAGACACCCAAAGAACCTAGATAACTTGGAGAAGATCTGCATGGAGGAGTGGGCCAAGATAACTCCACAGACCTGTGCCGGCCTGATCAGGTCTTATAAAAGACGATTATTAGCTGTAATTGCAAACAAGGGTTATTCCACAAAATATTAAACATAGGGGTTGAATAATAATTGACCCACACTTTTATGTTTAAAATTTAATAAAATTCAACTGAGCAAAATAACTTTTTGGTTTGTAAGATTTATGCTTCTGTTCATAAAACCTACTCTCGTTTGCAGTTTGAAGGCTCTAACTTATTTGCATCTTATCAAACCAGCTAAATCTGCAGGGGGTTGAATACTACTTGTAGGCACTGTATCTATATTTAATATTCTCTCCTGCTGAATGCTCATCATCAGTTTTAGTAGCTGAATTTCACGCGTTGCTAGTGAGAAAACTCTGAAAATCTTCTGTCTTAACCACTGAGAAAAGAATGTCCATCCTGAGTTAGGTTATGTAGGCTAGTAGTGAGTTGTGGCCAAGTCCTAACACTCCATTATAGAAAATTTTTAAAATGTTATTCCAAAAAAGTTGAAAAATGCTATAAAACCAAGAAAGAAATACTGCTGGCTTAACATCAACACAATATACAGAATATATGGCTATAAGAGATGATTGCAGCATTAAATCACACAGTGGCTTGATATGATTGACTCCCTGCTTATAAATGTTACAGAAATGCCTCAAGCTTTCAACACTTCATATAAATGGATTTCTCTTTTTAGTCATAGGAAATGTTAAATGGTTATTCCTATCTTAAAAGATGAGTATAATTTGAAAGTGCCTGTAAAATCAGCAACTTTCTAATTTACTTATAACTAAAATTAGGCTTCTTTTTCCTGATAATTACTATTGTATTTTTATTGTGTATAGCTCATTGTTTAGGATACCTGAGATCTACTAATAGTGGCTAAACATGCGCAGTAAGCATTGCACTGAAGCTGGCTGGGATCTCTGGAGAATGCTGTTAGCTTCCTGGAGAGCATCAGTGCTACTCCGCTCCTCCGGTACTGCAGAATCAAGGCTGGCTACAAGAGCAGCATCGGAAAGCATACAATCCTGATGAGCAGCACAACTATGCTGCTGGCTTAAACTGTCAATCAAACAGTAGTGCAAGCAAGAAACAGGTTGGCGATGGATCCCGCTCCTGAAAAGAGAAGATGGGAGAAACCCTTTAAGGTGGTAATAGGACTGTATTGATAAACCAGCACTCTTAGAATATGTGGGAACTTTTAAGATGGATTTCTTTCTCCTACTTATTTACTTTTCCAACCCTGATGAAAGTTCATGCCTCTGAACGGCAGAGTTACTGGTTGAAGAAAAAGCAACATTGTGTTAAGTTGCTGGAGCACACATGATATATTCCGTTTCTTTCTTCTATGTTATATTTCTTCCCTATAGTTTTATTCTGAAAAATCGCTCTTTTACTTACAAAAATATATCCAGGGCTGTAACAATCCCATGGGCCCGAGAGTCACTGTCCTTAAAATTTTTCTGATGATAACCTTTTAAGGAAATCTGCCAGTGGGTTCTTGCTATGGAATCTGAGAGCAACATAATGTGGAGACAGTGACCCTGATTCCAATGATGTATCACTTAACCCTCCGTCACATACAATAGGCCTGACAGGCACATCTCTTTTACTTTCATTTCTCCTTCCTCACCAGATTGTGAGGAAATCCCCTCCCTCCAGGTAGTCTGCTGTCTCTAGCAGCTCTGTGAAACCTCATACCACAGTTGGATTGCAGAGCTTCAGGAGGACAGATATAACTGCGCTAATCTCTCAGGCTCATTGTATGTGAACACGTCACACTCAATAAGGTTGGTATTTTATGTTTTTATTCATCACAATTGTTTATTTAGCTTGTTTTATGAATGTATAGCACAAAGTGTGAGGATATTTCATAGAAATAAGGCAGATTAAAAAAGAAAGTGTGCTGCTCAGGCATATACAGTAGTTCCCTAACACATATTCCTTCTCTTGCTTCAGATTATCTGCTGAAATGGAGAGGAAAATGTACAATTTATCAAAAAACCTTGATGTTGAGGAAGTAACAAACATGCTGTTAGATGATGCAGACCCCACACTGAATGAGGATTTAGGAGAGGAAAGTGAGATTGATTCTCATGATGAGGTGGAAGTATGTGAAGTGGATTCTGAAACAGAGCAAGATGGTGACAGTGATGAGGATGAACATGTAGAATCTTATTATATGGGAAAAGATAAAAAAAAAACAATGGAACAAGAAGCCACTCCAGAAAAAACGTAGGGAACCTCAAAACATTATTACTCACCTTCCTGCAGTTATAGGAACTGCAAGTAATGCAAAAACTGCAGTTGAATGCTGGAATAGTTTATTCACAGATGACATTCTGGACTCTATTGTCACATATACCAACCAATATATAGACATTATAAAGGACAAGTTCATCTGCAACAGAACCATCAAGGCCACAGATGAAATAGAACTGCGTGCTTTTTTTGGATTATTATACCTTGCAGGAGCTTATAGGGCAAATAGACAAAGTTTGGAGGAACTTTGGAGTAAAGATGGGGATGGAGTTGAAAAATTTGGCCTTGTTATGTCCATAAACAGATTCAAGCTTCTAATTCGTTGCCTTCGGTTTGACGACAGAACTACCCGAACCGAACGTAAAACACATGACCGACTTGCTCCAATTCGTGATATATTCCAAAAATTTGTTGAAAACTGTAAAAAAAGCTATTGCCCTGGGGAGAATCTCACTATTGATGAAATGCTCCCTGGTTTTCGTGGTAGATGCGCCTTTCGTCAATATATTCCATCAAAGCCTAACAAATATGGAACAAAAATGTATGCCCTTGTTGATGCCAGTAAGACCTACACTTACAACCTGGAAGTTTATGCAGGAAAACAACCAGAAGGTCCTTACTGTGTCAGCAACAAACCCAGTGACGTTGTAAAAAGACTGGCTGAGCCCTTATTTGGATCGGGTCACAATATAACAGCTGACAATTGGTTTTCAAATTGTGATCTGATTGATTATCTGAAAATGCAGAAGCTTTCATATGTCGGAACTGTAAGAAAAAATAAAAAAGAATTGCCTACACAGTTTGTAAGTGTGAAAGGGAGACAACAGTACAGCAGTATGTTTGCATTCCATAATGGAAAGGTTTTGGTTTCCTATGTACCACAAGCAAAAAAAATTGTACTTCTTCTATCAACACTTCATGATGATGATGCCATCGATCCTGGGACTGAGGCACAAAAAAACCCGGAGATAATTACATTTTATAATGCAACCAAAGGGGGTGTTGATACAGCTGATCAGATGTGCTCAACTTTCAACGTCAGCAGAAACACCAAACGCTGGCCAATAGTCATATTTTTTGCTATGTTGAATTTGGGTGGTATAAATTCACAAGTCATTTACCTTGAAAACAAGCTTGAACCACTCCGTAGACGATTCTATCTGAAAAAATTGGCCCATGAACTAGTGCTTGGAGAGCTACACAGGAGAAGTATGAAAACAATCGGTATCCCCTCTCGTCTTCAAGTTCAGCTCAAAAGATTCCGCCCAGAAGATGACAGTGAAAATTCACCACCTGCACCACCTCCCAAAAGAAGGAGAGGCACTTCCTGCACCACGGAAAGCGGAATCAGAAGGCTTTCTAATTATGAATGTCACAAATGTCATAATGCAATCTGCCTGACACATGCAAAAATGATGTGTAATTCTTGCTCTTTGCTCTGCAAGTGTAATTTTTCTGGGGAAACTTCAGGATCTAATTCTGATTGAATATGTGTTTAATAGTACTTAAGGTACCTTAAAATTAAGTTTGTTTCCATAAATTTTCTTTGTAGAGTTTTTGGACAGAGTCGAACTGGGGACTATTTGGCGGGAGTTTTGAAATGTTTGTATTTCAGAGTTATTAGTTTTATGTTAAGTAAATGGGTTTTTTTTTGCACCTGATTATGTGTAGTCTCTTTTATTACATCCCTATGAAGGTCACTGATCACTTTTAGAGCACTGAAATTGCAAACATTAGATATTATAGGTATTTTTCTAGCCTGCGCCTGACAGTCACATTGTATGTGAACTCGTTAGAACCGATATTGTATGTGATGGAGGGTTAATGGACAGCTTGGTGCAGTTTTGCTAGAATCCTTGTTTTCTCTGTTGTAGATGTAGAATACTGACCTGTGTATAGGTCTGCCCACACCCCTGATTGGCAGCTTCCTGTGGTATTGATGATGTTGCTACTCACAACTGCTTTTCCAGGTTTGCATTGGTCTATAGCGCAGGTAACTCTTTGGCGAAGGGCTGGGAGCATATATATATATATCAAAGAAGGGGCTGGGGCATATGCATCACAGGAGATGCTGGGGCATATGCATTACAGGAGATCCTGGGGCATATATACAGCATAGGAGACCCCAGGGCATATATAAATCACAGCAGCGGCTGGGAGCATATATACATCATAGGAGGGGCTAGGGGAATATACATCCAGGGCTGCCACCAGGAATTTCAGGGTCCCATGCTGGCAAAATTTTCGAGCCAACTTGAGACTCCACCTCAGCTCCACCTCCATCCCTTGAGTCTTCCACAGTCCCACCACCCATTCTTGGAAAAACTCCACTTTTGTACCACGTCCTCACATATTAAGGGCATGTGCACACGGTGCGTTTTTTATGCAGCAAATCCGTGCGAATTTGGCCCCAAAAACGCATTGCAAATCTTATCCCAGCATTTTCTATGGGATTTTGGAAGATCTGTGCACATGATCAGAAAAAAATTCGTGACAGGATTTAATGTGCGTAAAAAGAAGCAGCATGTCCGTTCTTTGTTATGATTTGCTTGTGTTTTTCCTATACAAGGAGGGTTCAACCATAACTCCCAAGCAGCATGCCCGCTGCCTTGGGGTCATATTCGACACTAAACTTTCCTTTACTCCCTATATACGATCACTCACCCGCTCTTGTCACCTGCATCTTAAAAACATCTCCAGAATCCGACCTTTTCTCACCTTTGAAACTGCTAAAACTGTTACTATCACTCTTAAGGCCCCATCACACTTAGCGACGCTACAGTGATCCCGACAACGATACGACCTGTCAGGGATTGTTGCTACGTCGCTATGTGATCGCTGGTGAGCTGTCAAACAGGCAGGCTCACCAACGATCAGGGGAGCAGCGACATCGTGGAAAGAATCTTTCCACGATGTCCTGCTCCTGGTTACCAGCCTGCTGAAGCAGGAACAGGCTGGTAACCTTCATAAACAGCGGGTTGCTAGGGGCACACGCGCACCTAGTAACCCACTGTTTATCATGGTTACGAGCCTGATTGCTGGTCCCGCTGGTCACACAGAGCAGAGTGGTAACCATGATAAACAGCGGAATACTAACTGCGCGTGTTCCCCTAGTAACCCGCTGTTTATCATGGTTACCACTCTGCTACGGTGAGCGGTAACCTCCCGCTCACCATAGCAGGCTCATAACCATGATAAATAGCGGGTTACTAGGTGCGCGTGTGCCCCTAGTAACCCGCTGTTTATCATGGTTACCAGCCTGATTGCTGGTCCCGCTGGTCACACACAGCGATGTGTGCTGACCAGCGGGAGGGCGAAGACCAAAAAATGGTCCAGGACATTTTGCAGCGATCAGTGACCTCACAGCAGGGGCTTGATTGCTGCAAAGTGTCACACATAGTGACATCGCTGGTGAGGTCGCTGTTGCGTCACTAAAACCGTGACTCAGCAGCGACCTCGCTAGCGATCTCGCTATGTGAGACAGGGGCTTTATTCACTCTCGTCTGGACTACTGCAACTTTCTTCTGATCGGTCTCCCTCTTACCAAATTTTCTCTTCTCCAATCCGTCCTGAATGTGGCAGCCAGGGTCATATTTCTGTCCAGGTGCTTCACCGATGCCTCCATCTTGTTCCAGTCATATTTCTGTCCAGGTGCTTCACCGATGCCTCCATCTTGTTCCAGTCATTACACTGGTTGCCCATTCGCTACATGGTCCAATATAAACTCATCGCTCTCACCCACAAAGCTCTCCACAGTTCTGCACCGCCTTATATCTCCTCTCTTATCTCTGTCTATCGCCCTACACGTGCCCTCCGTTCTACAAATGACCTAAGACTAACATCGCCCATAATCCGAACCTCGCACCTCCGTCTCCAAGACTTATCTCGTGCTGCGGCAGTTCTCTGGAATGAACTTCCCCAGACGATCCAACTGATGCCTAGCCCCCACGTCTTCAAGCGCGCTTTAAAAACCTATCTCTTTAAACAAGCCTACCACCTCAACTACTCAGTAAACTAACTTTTCCCTGTTCCCTTCTTCCAAATATTATTCAGAATCTGCAACCTACTAGTCATCTGTCTCCACACCCCCTTTGTACACGATAACTGCACCCGATACTTGATTACTGCACTTAATCATACGGGCTGATGAATGGATCATGCAGCCTTATATGAAAATACCTATTATAATTGCTAGACCTGAAATAACAAGCACTTTTCACCTATTTTGTCCCCCCATTTCCTTGTAGAATGTAAGCTTGCGAGCAGGGACCTCACTCCTAATGTAACTGTTTAAACTGTCTTACCTTGTATTGAATTTATTGTCTGTACATGTCCCCGCTTAATTGTAAAATGCTGTGGAATATGTTGGCGCTGTATAAATAAAAATTATTATTATTATTATTACAAGGCGTTGGAAAAAACGCATGGCAAATCTGCAGGCAAAAACGCACAAAAAACACATGTGAATGCAAAAAAACGCATCAAAAACGCGAGGAATTCACACAGAATTTTTTATGCCAAGAGGTGCAGAACCTTGCAGAAACGCTGCAGAAATTTCTGCAAGCAATTCCTGATCATGCGCACATAACCTAACAGTTCCCATCAAACACCATATCACATACGTAGCCATAAGAATTTGTTTTGGCCAACAGATTTTTTAAGCCGCCACCATGACAATGAGACTCTTTTGGCCAGGCCCTAATCTACTCTAACCTATTAAACATTTCTTTCTCTTTTTTGGTATATATATATATTTTTTAAGGGAATGTGTCACATACATTTTTTAAAATAAGAAATAGTACCACATACAAAGGACAAATACTGTCACATCATGACCACACCACATATTACGACCACATAGTGACCGAATAATACCACATACAAGGAACAAGTAGAACAAATACCGTCACACCATGACCAGACCACATATTACTACCACATAGTGACCGAATAATACCATGTACAAGGGACAAATACCGCCACACCATCACCAGACTACATATTACCACCACATAGTAACTGAATATTACAATACTGATCATTAATCAAAAAACACAATACTAAGTGCCATTATACACAGAAGCTCTGTATATAGTGTCAGTATACAGGTAATATAGGGATCACCAGTGACATTATACACAGGAGCTCTGTATATACAGTAGTGTACAGGTAATACAGTGATCACCAGTGACCTTATACACAAGAGCTCTGTATAAAGTGTACATGTAATACAATGATCACCAGTGATATACACAGGAGCTCTGTATATAGTGTCAGTGTACAGGTAATACAGTGATCACCAGTGACATTATACACAGGAGCTCTGTATATAGTGTCAGTGTACAGGTAATACACGGATCACCAGTGACATTATACACTGGAGCTCTGTATATACAATATAGTGTAAGTGTACAGATAACACACTAGCTCACCAGTGACGTTTCTAGTTGAAGATATTCATTTTCGCTTTTCTTCATCCAGTGCAGACCGCCATCACTTCTTCCAGCCAGGACTCAGCTTTGCCAAAAATAACAGTTATCTAGAGCACATTCCCCAACTTCTATACTACACAGCTGATGTGCACCCACCATTAATATATAATTAGTTATTAAGCAACCCACCATTCCAAATATAAATTGTAATCCACTACAGCACCCCCACTAACTATAAATAGGCACTTTCCCCACCCAATAAATATATAAATTACTTTGCACCTGTACTTTTTCCCCCAATTCAATACCAGTCACACTCCTGAATCCTCAACGCCCCCCACAATCATTCTATTTGCATGCCCCCCTCCGCCAAAATTCATTATGTCATGTCCTCTCTCTTTCCCACCCCCACCCTCTATTCATAATCAACTACTCTCCCCCACATTCAATACATCATTTACTCTCCCCCACCCTCAATTTATCATTTGCTGCCCCATCCCCAATTCATCATTTGTTGCCCCCCATCCTCAATTCATCATCATTTACTGTCCCCATCCTCAAAATTCATCATTATTTGCTTTCTCCCAGCCCCTGCAAGTCATCATTTGCGGACACCCTCACCCCTCCTCACATCATATTTTGCAGTCTCCCCCCTCACTTCATCATTTGCAGTCCCCCTCCCACTGCATCATTTGCAGTCCCCCTCCCACTTCATCATTTGCAGTCCCCCTCCCCTCGTACTTTATCATTTGCAGTCCCCCTCCCCCTTTATCATTTGCAGTCCCCCTCCCCTTCATCATTTGCAGTCCCCCTCCCCCCTTCATCATTTGCAGTCCACCTCCCCCTTTATCATTTGCAGTTCACCTCCCCTTTATCATTTGCAGTCCCCCTAGCCATCTCACTTCATCATTTGCAGTCCCCCGTCCCCTCTTCCCCTTCATCATGTGCAGGCCCCCTCCCATTCTCACTTCATCATGCGCAGGCCCCCCCTTCTCACTTCATCATATGCAGCCCCCCCTTCTCACTTCATCATGTGCAGCCCCCCCTTCTCACTTCATCATGTGCAGGCCCCCTCCACTTCTCACTTCATCATTTGCAGTCCCTCTCCCCTCATCCCCTCACCCATTGAATTCATTTTATAAAGAAAAAAAAGAAAAAAAAAAAGGTTTTTAATACTTACCACATTGATGATCCCCTGCAGGTGCAGCTCTGCTTCTGGCGTCCTGGCAACTGCCAGTGGCGAGCATACGCGATGACATTGCGTACACGCCGTCACCTGACCAGAAGTCCAGAGGGAGCTGAATCTGTGCAGCATTCAGGTTTGACACCTGTGGAGGTCCAGGAAAAAGCTCCCAGCGCCAAGGTGTGCGCCGCCGAAGGCGGCACTCTGGCGCACAGCACTCTATTACACCCCAGGACCCGATGAGCAGAAGCACAAGAGGAGGGGGTCTGGACTTCTGCTCACCGGGCCCCATACAGCAGTAAGAGCAGTAATGCCCTGATGGCGGCCCTGTATACATCACAGGAGATTCTGAGGCATATATACAGCACAGGAGACCCCGGGGCATATATACATCACGGGAGGGGTTGGGTGCATATACATCAAAGGAGGGACTGTGGCATATTCATCACAGGAGATGCTGGGGCATATATATGATGCGCCCCCTGGGCCATGGGGTACTCGGTAGCTGGACCGGTCGGAGCTGGGGGATGTCACGGTGGCAGTGACCCGGTCCTTGACCCAGGGCGGTCAATTAAAAGGAAAATAAAAGGGGGAATAAAGGTTTTAGAGATAATGTTCATGCCGCCACCTGTGGTATGCGGCGATATGGGGCCACTGCTGCGGTGCAGATCCTCTGGAGCTGGTGGTGACGCAGCAGAGTTAGTTCAGCTCTCCACAGGCAGAGCTAAGCTCCAGGTCAGTATATGTAGAATTGTATGAGGTAGATGTTGCTGGTGCTGTGTAGTGCAGGGCTGGTGATGGCATAGCAATAATTCAAGGACACAGTGGGGTGCAGTCTTCAGGTTTTACTCACAGTTATTCAATTCCTCCAGGCTACATTGGCCAGTGTGTAACCTCCCACATCGTCCTGTGTCCTCCGGGGAAGGGGTTCAGCAATCTCTCAAGTATCTCAAGAGTACTTAAACGGGACCCGGTCTATGTGCCTTTCCCAGTTGTCTCACTGCGCTGGCTCTCACCCTCCTGCCCTGCGCCTCACAATCAGTGTCCCAAGCCAGTGGCCTCGGGCCTTGTCGGGCGACCTGCAGTCCCCTGGATCCTATGCGGCCACCTTTTCGGCGATGTAATTGTGGTTGTTGGCTGCAGGACCTTGAAAATGCAGCAGCCTCCGGTTGTCTAGCTGAGCCTGGTTGTTCTCCACTAGTTAGGGGTCGTTCCCCTTCTGCAGCCTGATCCCTCCACGTCCGTGTGAATTCGGGCGCACAGGTGGCTTCCTGCACTTGCCGTGCCCCTGGGATCCCTTCTGTCTCTGGAGTCTTTCTCTCTGCTCCCATCCTCTCTCTCTCCTCCTGGGCCTCTCTGACTGGGCCCTGATCCTCTATCCACTCCTCCTGAGCAGAGCTCCTCCTGAGCTCCTGCTCCCAGCTCTCTCCTCTGTACTGTCCTCAACTGTCTGACTGCTTCTAGATGGTTCCCCTCCTTCTTATACTCCTTCTGTCGGTGCTCCCCTGATCTACTTCCTGCACCCACCTCCTTTACCTAGTTCCACCCTCCAGCTAGGGATCAGGGACTGTGCTCTCCCTTATGAGCAATCTCGCCCTTCCCTACTGAAGTGGAGTGCATTGGATGTGGGTGTGTGGGTCCCGTGTAGTACTCCGTCCTTACCTGAGAGTGGGGTACCACACCCCTGGGTGAGATGCAGTACCTCTGTGGCGACTGAACTTGCAGGGGCGCCACATATACAGCACAGGAGACCCAGGAGCATATACATCACGGGAGGGGTTGGGTGCATATGCATCAAAGGACTGTGGCATATGCATCACAGGAGATGCTGGGGCATATATAAAGCACAGGAGTAGTGTTGAGCCACCCCCGTAGTGTTCGGGTTCGGTTCGGTTCGTCGAACACCGGGATGTTCGAGGAACTGTTCGTCGAACTGTTCGTCCAACACCTTAGAACACCGTCGAACACCGTTAAAACCAATGGCAGGCAAACAAAAACACATAGAAACACATAGAAAACACCTGCAAAGGTGTCCAAAAGCTGACAAACTGCTCAGAAGACACTCTCTTTAAAAAAGCCGGCCGGCAAATTCAGCAGCGGCATACACCGGTACCCGACAATTTAGACAAGAAGGAATAGAGCATCACACATAGATTAGATAGATAGAAACATGTCAGTCACACATATAAGAAGCACAGTGACAGTGTTGGTTACTGCACTTGTCATTTAGTGTAAAGGATTTATTAAAAAAAATATTAGTGTTTTCATGCACTGTCTCTTTAAAAAAGCTGGCCGGCAATTCAGCATCTGTACCCTACAATTTAGAACAGAAAGAATAGAGCTTCACACATAGATTAGATAGATAGAAACATGTCAGTCACATATATAATAAGTACAGTGATAGTGTTGCTTACTGTACTTGTCATTTAGTGTAAAGGATTTATTTAAAAAAATAATAGTGTTTTCATGCACTGTCTCTTTAAAAAAGCCGGCCGGCAATTCAGCAGCGGTACCCGACAATTTAGAACAGAAAGATAGAGCATCACACATAGATTAGATAGATAGAAACATGTCAGTCACATATATATGAAGTACAGTGATAGTGTTGGTTACTGTACTTGTCATTTAGTATTAAAATAAAGGATTTATTATTAAAAAAATTGGCGTGGGGTTCCCCTTAATTTTAGGCTCTAGCGGAGGTTAAGCAGACGGCTGGGGCAGATGTTTGAAGCCTGGGAAGGGGGTAATACCCACGGAGCTTCCCAGGCTACTAATATCAGCCCCCAGCTGAATACATAGCCTTTACTAGCTATTAAAATGGGGGACCCCCCAAAAAAAATGACGTGGGGTCCCCCCTAATTTAATAGCTAGCAAAGGCTAGGCAGACAGCTGGGGGCTGATATTAATAGCCCAGGAAGGAAGCCATGAATATTGGCCCCCTCCCAGGCTAGAAACACCAGCCGTCAGCCGCCCCAGAAATGGCGCATTCATAGGATGCGCCAATTCTGGCACTTAGCCTCGCTCTTCCACGCTGCCCTGGTGCGGTGGCAGGGGGTAATAGGGTTGGCGTTGATGTCAGCTTATAATGCCAGCTGACATCAAGCCCAGGTTAGTAATGGAGAGGCGTCTATAAGACACCCCCATTACTAACCCCATAGTCAAAGTTAAAAAAAACACAAACACCCAGAATAAAGTCCTTTAATTGAAATAAAGACACAATCCTTTATTGTTCTAAATTAAACCATACTTACCATCACGCCCATTCCAGCTGAAGCCAACGATCTCCTGCAATAAAAGAAAAATAATAAAGCAACCTCATCCTTACCTTTCCATGGTTCCCACGACAGCTTCAGCTCTGCTACATCGAGATGACAGGCTGGACCGCAGCAGAACGCTGCCATCCAGCCTGTCATCCCGCAGACACTGAGAAGCGCAGGCTTGCTTGCGCTGCTCAGCGTCTCTCTGTGACGACATCCAGATGAGCCGAGTTCATGTCCAATGAACTCGGCTCACCTCATGCACGTCACTGACAGCGTGGGAAAATTCTCACGCTGAAGCGCTGATTGCAGGAGAATTTTCCCACGCTGTCAGTGACGTGCAGGAGGTGAGCTGAGTTCATTGGACATGAGCTCACCTCATGCACATCACTGACAGCGTGGGAGAATTCTCCTGCACTCAGCACTTCAGCGTGAGAATTTTCCCACGCTGTCAGTGACGTGCATGAGGTGAGCCGAGTTCATTGGACATGACCTCGGCTCATCTGGATGCCGTCACAGCGAGACAGTGAGGAGCGCAAGCATGCCTGCGCTTCTCAGTGTCTGCGGGATGACAGACTGGATGGCAGCGTTCTGCTGCGGTCCAGCCAGTCATCTCGATGTAGCAGAGCTGAAGCTGTCGTGGGAACCATGGAAAGGTAAGGATGAGGTTGGTTTATTATTTTTCTTTTATTGCAGGAGATCGTTGGCTTCAGCTGGAATGGGCGTGACGGTAAGTATGGTTTAATTTAGAACAATAAAGGATTGTGTCTTTATTTCAATTAAAGGACTTTATTCTGGGTGTTTGTGTTTTTTTTAACTTTGACTATGGGGTTAGTAATGGGGGTGTCTTATAGACGCCTCTCCATTACTAACCTGGGCTTGATGTCAGCTGGCATTATAAGCTGACATCAACCCCAACCCTATTACCCCCTGCCACCGCACCAGGGCAGCGTGGAAGAGCGAGGCTAAGTGCCAGAATTGGCGCATCCTATGAATGCGCCATTTCTGGGGCGGCTGACGGCTGGTGTTTCTAGCCTGGGAGGGGGCCAATATTCATGGCTCCCTTCCTGGGCTATTAATATCAGCCCCCAGCTGTCTGCCTAGCCTTTGCTAGCTATTAAATTAGGGGGGACCCCACGTCATTTTTTTTGGGGTGTCCCCCATTTTAATAGCTAGTAAAGGCTATGTATTCAGCTGGGGGCTGATATTAGTAGCCTGGGAAGCTCCGTGGGTATTACCCCCTTCCCAGGCTTCAAACATCTGCCCCAGCCGTCTGCTTAACCTCCGCTAGAGCCTAAAATTAAGGGGAACCCCACGCCAATTTTTTTAATAATAAATCCTTTATTTTAATACTAAATGACAAGTACAGTAACCAACACTATCACTGTACTTCATATATATGTGACTGACATGTTTCTATCTATCTAATCTATGTGTGAAGCTCTATTCTGTCTGTTATAAATTGTCGGGTACCGCTGCTGAATTGCCGGCCGGCTTTTTTAAAGAGACGGTGCATGAAAACACTATTATTTTTTTTGATAAATCCTTTACGCTAAATGACAAGTACAGTAAGCAACACTGTCACTGTACTTTGTATATATGTGGCTGACATGTTTCTATCTATCTAATCTATGTGTGAAGCTCTATTCTGTCTGTTATAAATTGTCGGGTACCGCTGCTGAATTGCCGGCCGGCTTTTTTAAAGAGACGGTGCATGAAAACACTATTATTTTTTTTGATAAATCCTTTACGCTAAATGACAAGTACAGTAAGCAGCACTTTCACTGTACTTCGTATATATGTGGCTGACATGTTTATATCTATCTAATCTATGTGTGAAGCTCTATTCTTTCGGTTCTAAATTGTCGGGTACAGGTGTATGCCGCTGCTGAATTGCCGGCTTTTCATGTGGCACTGTTCCCATCGATTTGGGCAATCACTGTAATGCCACAACCACCATGGCTGTGGCATTACAGTGAGTGGCAGACAATCCCTGCATGATTCGTGCTCTAAATAGCGCCAGACATGCAGGACACGCTTTTGGTGCACGAACAGTTATCGAACATAACCTCGAACAGCCGAATTTTTTGCAAATCGTTCGGGTTCGTCGAACAACTCGACCACCGCCCAAAACAGCTCGAATTTGAGATTGGCGAACAGTTCTAGTCGAACACCGCTCATCTCTACACAGGAGACCTTAGGGTATATAAAGCACAGGAGACACTGGGGATATATAAAGCAAAAGGAGACCCCGGGGCATATTTAAATCACAGGAGGGGCTGGGGGCATATTATTATTTATTATTATACCACCATTAATTCCATGGCGCTTTACATGTGAAAAAGGGGTATACGTAGCAGACAACAAGTACAATAGTTTCAACAAAAACAAGTCACCGACTGGTCCAAGAGGAGAGAGGACCCTGCCCGCAAGAGCTCACAATCTAGAAGGGGGGGTGAGGATATAATATATACATCACAGAAAACGCTGAGGCATATATACATCACAGAAGAGGCTGGGGGCATATACATTAAAGGAGGGGCTGGGGCATATGCATCACAGGAGATGCTGGGGCATATACAGCACAGGAGACCGCTGGGAATATATACAGCACAGGAGACGCTGGAGGCATGTATACATCACAGGAGGGGCTGGGGGCATATATACAGTACAGGAGACCCCGGGGAAACTGTACATCACAGGAGACATGGGGCATATCTACATCACATGAGACTCTGGAGCATTTATAAATCACAGGAAGGGCTGGGAGCATATGTACATCACAGGAAGGGCTGGGGTAATACCTAAATCACGGAAGGGGCTGGGGGCATATATATGTGGCGCCCCTGAGGGTTCAGTCGCTACAGAGGTACTGCACCTCACTCAGAGGTGTGGTGCCTCCCTTCACTCAGGTAAGGAGGGAATGCTGCACGGAACCCCAAACACCTGCATCCAACACTACACTGCTTCAGGTCGGGTGGAGGGGCAACATGCAGAGCGCAGCTGCTGACCCCTGTCCCTGGCTGGAGTGGGGGGAACCCAAAGGTAGGGGGAACCAGTAGTGGGTGTGGATGGAGGAAGTAGCTTAGGGGAGCACTCATACAGTAAAGATATAAAAAGAAGCCATCTTAGAATAGTGCAGTCCAGTCAGTGAGAGGAGAGAGTGAAGACAGTCAGGGAGCAGAGTCTCTGTCAGAGCTCTGCTCCCCAAGTAGGGCCCAGGAGGGGAGCAGAGAGTAGGCTCCGTTCTACTGAGGGGATCCTAGGGGGTACGGCGAGTGCAGGCGGCACCCGTACACCCCGAACCTGCCAGGTGTCAGGAGGATCTAGGCCGCAAGAAGGGGAGGCAGCTTCAAGCCTCGGCTGGAAAAACTGGAAGCTTCTGACTTCTATAGCAGGAGCCAAACTCTCACTTCACTCCAAGAGTAAGGTCGAGCAGGTCTGAGCAACTCCGATGGACAGGGGGGACCTCGCAGCACCCGAATAGGATTCACAGTGAGAAGCGCAGGGCAGGAGGGAGTAAAGACCCAGCGTGAAGTCGGTCTAGGAAGGTACATATGAAAGTGGGGTTCTGCCAGGTACACCCGAGCTGCCTGAGGAAGGACTGAACCCCTGCCCGGTGAACGCAGTGCGACGCGGGAGGCTTGCACCAGTACTGTGCACCTGAGGAACTTGAACAGAACTGTGAATAAACTCGGATGACTGCACTGAACTGCCTCCGCTCCTTCATTTCGCCGGTACCTTTTCCCTCCCTGCACTACAACGCCCAGCGCACCTCCTCCATTTTCTCTTACACTGCCCTGAGGCCTGCTCCACCTGTGGGGAGTCATTTCATCTTAAGCTGCCCTATCATCTGCCTCAGAGGACTGCCGCAGCGCTGGTGATCCTCACCAGACACCACAGGTGGTGTCACGACAATTTTCCCCAACCATACATATCCCCCTTTTGAGTGACCGCCCTGGGGCATGGACAGGGCCAGCCACTGTGATATCCCTTGCAAACAGCCAGAGGCCCAGCTGCCGAGTACCCCACGGCCCTGGGGGCGCGTCAAATACATCACATGAGAGGCTGGGGGCATATGTACATCACAGGAGGGGCTGGGGGCATAAGTACATCATGGGAGTGGCTGGGGGCATATGTGGGCATACACACGTGGTCAAAATTGTTGGTACCCCTCGTTTAATGAAAGAAAAACCCACAATGGTCACAGAAATAACTTGAATCTGACAAAAGTAATAATAAATTAAAAATCTATGAAAATGAACAAATGAAAGTCAGACATTGCTTTTCAACCCTGCTTCCACGGAATTTTTAAAATAATTAAACTCATGAAATAGGCCTCGACAGAAATGATGGTACTCTTAACTTAATATTTTGTTGAACCTTTTGAGGCAATCACTGCAATCAAACGATTCCTGTAACTGTCAATGAGAATTCTGCACCTCTCGACAGGTATTTTGGCCCACTCCTCATGAGCAAACTGCTCCAGTTGTCTCGTGTTTGAAGGTTGCCTTTTCCAGCTGGCATGTTTCAGCTCTTTCCAAAGATGCTCAATAGGATTTAGGTCAGGGCTCATAGAAGGCCACTTCAGAATAGTCCAATGTTTTCCTCTTAGCCATTCTTGGGTGTTTTTAGCTGTGTGTTTTGGGTCATTATCCTGTCGCAAGACCCATGACCTGCGACTGAGACCAAGCTTTCTGTCACTGGGCAGCACATTTTCTTATGATCTGCAACAAGTACTAAGGAAAGAAAGGGGAAAGCTATCCCTACAGTAAGAGTAAGCTGAATCCCTACGCTGTAGCTGGCTGCCTGTTCCTTGCGAGCAGACCCGCCTTAGTACTCGGCTAGTCTGAACGAAGACCTATAGCATAAAGGGAAGGGGTCCCTAAAAGAACTAAGGACTGGAACAAAAAAGGGACACCTCCTGAACAGAGAAAGTTGTTGCAGAACAAAAAAAGATAAACTGACAAAAAGGTACTAGAGGTCCCAGAAGGACCAAGCTGTTAGAACCTTGCTGTTAGGTTTTTTTTCCTTTGCTGGTCACATGACTTTGTTGGCCTATTTAATCCTGCTCCGCCCTTCTGGCTTTGCTGGACTTCATTGTATATCTACTTTCTAGCTAGCCTGTGCTCTGTATCTAACTCTGTTAGTTTGCTTGGTCTACGGACCTCTATGTTCTATCTATTTTGTTTGTTCGTCTGTCTGCTACTATTTCTGTTAGGAGGTGTCCCATATTCCTCCCAGTCCTTAGTACTTGTAGGGATTCCCTCCCCACATCTATAGGTCTTCGTACAGACTAGATTAGGACTTTAGCAGGTCTGATCGCAGGATCAGGTTCCCTGTTACATCGTAGGGATTCAGCTGAGTCTTATAGTAGGGACAGATCTCCTCTCTTTCCTTAGCTTTGGTAGCAGAACATAACAGTAAGTCCAGCCTGCAAATTCTCTAAGGAAAGATTTTTCTGTTCCATCATGGTGTCGGTTCAGGATTTGGCTCATCGCCTGCAGGGACTCTCTCTGGAGGTGGCCGAGCTCCGTCAGCACGTGAGTAACTGTCCTGGAGCACATTTCTTGGAGCCTAAGGTATGTTTGCCGGATTTATTTTTTGGTGAACACCGAGAATTTTTTTCATTTAAAAATGCTTGCTTATTGTATTTTCGTTTGAGACCTAAGTCCTCTGGGGATGAATCCCAGCGCGTAGGGTTCATAATGTCTCTTTTGCGCAAAGAGCCTCAGGAGTGGGCCTTTTCTTTGCAACCTAGTGATTCATGCTTCAGATCAGTGGATAGTTTTTTTTCTGCTTTGGGACTATTATATGATGATCCTGACCGTGTCGCATCAGCTGAGACTGAGTTGAGACGTCTAAAACAAGGATCGGGTAATGTGGAAAAATATTGTACACATTTTCGTCGTTGGTCCACTCAAACAGGGTGGAACGATTCTGCTCTGAAAAGTCTATTTCTTGCTGGGCTCAGTGAAAGGGTTAAAGACCTGCTAATTGCTTATCCTACACCTGAGGATTTGCAACAGGCTATGCAATTAGCTATACGGGTGGATAGAAGACTGCGTGCTAGGGTTAATGAGAGCAAATCCTCTGCTATGTCAGTTTCTGGTTATGATAATGTGTGTACTAACAGTGGTGAACCGATGGAGATTGGATCGGTGGCACCTCGCTCTCAAGAAAAAGACCGTCGTTTTTCAGAAGGCTTGTGCTTCTATTGCGGAAAATCTGGTCATTTGATTAAAGGCTGTGAGCTTCGGATGAAGAAAGAAAAAAAAAATGGTCAGTCACGCCCGTATTGCCTGTTTAAATTCCAAGGGTATATTTTTAGCTGCTTCCACGATTGCTCAGGAAAAATTAATGGAATTTCGGGTGTTTGTTGATTGCGGGTCTACACTGAATGTAATTGATGGGGGATTCGTGGAAAAACTCAATTTAAAACCTGAACCTTTATCATCCCCCATTGCTGTGGTTTCTGTGGATGGCTCCCCTTTGAAGAATATTACTCTCAAGGTCAGTGAATTTCCTCTCACTATTAATGGTGTTCACCATGAGAAATTGGATTTGGTAGTGTTGAATAACTTGCCTTCTCCAGTAATATTGGGTTTGCCCTGGTTAAAATTTCACAATCCTGTACTGGATTGGTCTACCAGTGAAATTAAATCCTGGAGCCATAAATGTTATGACAAGTGTTGTAATGGGCGTATTGCAGCTTTGGATAGGGGAGAATTGCCTGTTCCTATTCAGGATTTTTGGAGAGTTTTTTCTGAGAAGGAATCGCAGGTTTTGCCTCCCCATAGAGACTATGATTGTTCTATTGAATTTGTCCCTGGAGCGACTCTTCCTAAAAGTCGTTTATTTAACCTTACTATTCCTGAGAGGAAGGCTTTGGAGGAATACATACAGACAAGTTTGGCCGCCGGTCACATTAGGCCCTCTAAGTCTCCTGTGGCGGTTGGATTTTTTTTTGTAAAAAAAAAGGACGGCGGTTTACGTCCTTGTCTGGATTTTCGTGAGATTAACAAAATTACGGTACGCAATCCTTACCCACTGCCATTGATTCCTGATCTGTTTAACCAGTTATTGGGGGCCAAGTGGTTCTCTAAAATTGACCTTAAGGGGGCATACAATCTGTTGCGCATGAAGGAGGGTGATGAATGGAAGACTGCTTTTAACACTCCTGTGGGTCATTTTGAGAATCTGGTTATGCCTTTTGGTCTTACTAATGCTCCTGCATTTTTTCAGAATCTTATTAATGACATCCTTAGACCTTTGATCGGTAAAAATGTGGTTGTGTATTTGGATGACATTTTGATTTATTCGCCAGATCTGGAGTCTCATTGGCGGAGCGTGCGTGAGGTATTACAGTTATTAATGGACAATTCGCTTTTTGCTAAGCTGGAGAAATGTGAGTTCGCTGTACAGAGAATTAGTTTTTTGGGCTACATTATCTCCAGCAAAGGTTTTGAGATGGATCCGGTTAAGGTTCAGGCTGTGCAGGAATGGCCTAGGCCTATTGGTTTGAAATCGATACAGAGGTTTTTGGGTTTCGCCAATTACTACAGAAAGTTCATAAAAATTTTTTCTAGTATTGTCAAACCTCTGACTGATCTCACCAGGAAAGGTGCTGATGCGGTTCAGTGGTCTTCTGAGGCCATTGAAGCTTTTGTGTATCTCAAGGAGAGGTTCACCTCTGCTCCCATCCTTATGCAGCCTGATGTTACTAGGCCGTTTTTGGTTGAGGTTGATGCTTCCTCTGTGGGGGTTGGCGCAGTATTGTCTCAGGATAACGGGGATGGATTACATCCCTGTGCCTTTTTTTCAAAAAAATTTTCGGAGACTGAACTGAATTACGATATTGGTAATCGGGAATTATTGGCTATTAAACTCGCATTTGAACACTGGCGCCACTTCTTGGAAGGTGCGGAATCTCCCGTTCAGGTTCTTACGGATCATAAAAATCTGATATATCTTGATGCTGCCAAGCGCCTGAATGCCCGTCAGGCTAGGTGGGCACTGTTTTTCTCGCGGTTTAATTTCTCCGTTACTTACATCCCAGGTACTAAGAATGTTAAGGCGGATGCCTTGTCTCGCAGTTTTTCTCCCATAGTCGGTGCTGAGAAAGAGGAAAACATTTTACAAGAAGGTGTTGTGATAGCTGCTTTAGACTCCGTTTTGGAAGATGAGATTCTTAAAGCTCAGGAGAATGCCCCATCTAACACTCCTCATGGGAGGTTGTTTGTGCCTGGGACCTTTAGGAGAGATTTGTTTGTTGAGTGTCACGAATCTCGGTTGGCAGGTCATCCCGGAATCTCTGAGACCAAGAGACTGGTGGGTCGCAGTTTTTGGTGGCCTGGATGGCAGAAGGAAGTCATTAAGTGGGTGCGCCAATGTACTATATGTGCTAGATCTAAGTCCTCACATACTCCTGCTGCGGGGTTGCTTTGTCCTTTGGAGGTCCCCAGTGCTCCTTGGACACATTTGGCTATGGACTTTATAACTGACCTTCACCCCTCTGAGGGTTTTACTGTCATCTGGGTGGTCGTGGACCGTTTTAGCAAGATGTGTCACTTGGTTCCCTTCGTCAAACTGCCCTGCGCTAAAACTCTCGCTAAGGCCTTTGTCAAGGAAATTGTCAGACTTCATGGCGTTCCTACTGACATTGTTTCTGATAGGGGTCCTCAGTTCGTGGCTCGTTTTTGGCGTGCCTTTTGTGACAGGTTGGGAATTCATTTGTCGTTTTCGTCCGGATATCATCCTGAATCTAATGGCCAGACAGAAAGGAAAAACCAGGATGTTGAGCAGTTCTTGCGTTGTTTTGTGGCAGACAATCAAGAGGGGTGGTCTGAGTTTCTGCCACTTGCCGAATTTGCTCTGAACAATCATACATCTTCTTCTGCTGGTTGTTCGCCTTTTTTTTGTTGTTCTGGGAGACATCCGTCGTTTGGGTCGTTCTCCAAGTTGGGATCTGCCGTGCCTGAGGAGGAGAATTAATCCGGTCTTTCATGTCTCTCTGTTAAAAAAAGCTGTTGTGTCGGATGGTGACGCCTCTGCCTCTGTTCCTCCGGTGGTGGAGGACGGGGAATATGAAATTTCTCGCATCCTTGACTCTAGACGGTATAGAGGTAGTTTGCAGTATCTTGTGGCCTGGAAAGGTTTCGGACCCGAGGATAACTCTTGGGTGAGGTCAGATGATGTTTCCGCGTCCAGACTTATCAGAGCGTTTCACAGGAGATTTCCTGATAAGCCTGGTCCTAGGGGATCCGGAGGATCCTCTTAGAAGGGGGGGGTACTGTTAGAACCTTGCTGTTAGGTTTTTTTTCCTTTGCTGGTCACATGACTTTGTTGGCCTATTTAATCCTGCTCCGCCCTTCTGGCTTTGCTGGACTTCATTGTATATCTACTTTCTAGCTAGCCTGTGCTCTGTATCTAACTCTGTTAGTTTGCTTGGTCTACGGACCTCTATGTTCTATCTATTTTGTTTGTTCGTCTGTCTGCTACTATTTCTGTTAGGAGGTGTCCCATATTCCTCCCAGTCCTTAGTACTTGTAGGGATTCCCTCCCCACATCTATAGGTCTTCGTACAGACTAGATTAGGACTTTAGCAGGTCTGATCGCAGGATCAGGTTCCCTGTTACATCGTAGGGATTCAGCTGAGTCTTATAGTAGGGACAGATCTCCTCTCTTTCCTTAGCTTTGGTAGCAGAACATAACACAAGCGAACTGACAGAGATAGGCACAGAAGCACCTGGCTAGCAAAACAGTCAAACAACACTGAAGTCCAGCACAGCCAAAAGGGCGGAGCTGGAATATAAAGGCAGATGCTCACGTGACCGCAAAACACAAGAAGAAAAAAAAACAAACAGGAGGGTTCTAACACATTTCTCTCTAGAATCCCTTGATAGTCTTGAGATTTCATTGTACCCTGCACAGATTCAAGACACCCTGTGCCAGATGCAGCAAAGCAGCCCCAGAACATAACAGAGCCTCCTCCATGTTTCACAGTAGGGACAGTGTTCTTTTCTTGATATGCTTCATTTTTCCATCTGTTAACATAGAGCTGATGTGCCTTGCCAAAAACTTCTAATTTTGTCTCATCTGTCCATAGGACATTCTTCCAGAAGCTTTGTGGCTTGTCAACATGTAGTTTGGCAAATTCCAGTCTGTCTTTTTTATGATTTTTTTCAACAATGGTGTTCTCCTTGGTCATCTCTCATGAAGTTCACTTTGGATCAAACAACGACGAATGGTGCGATCTGACACTGATGTTCCTTGAGCTTGAAGTTCACCTTTAATCTCGTTAGAAATTATCCTTGGCTCTTTTGTTACCATTCACATTATCCGTCTCTTTGATTTGTCATCAGTTTTCCTCTTGTGGCCACGTCCAGGGAGGTTGGCTACAGTTAAAATTCTGAATAATATGTGCAACTGTAGTCACAGGAACATCAAGCTGCTTGGAGATGGTCTTATGACCTTTACCTTTAACATGCTTGTTTATAATTTTCTTTCTAATCCCCTGACACAACTGTTTCCTTTGCTTCCTCTGGTCCATGTTGAGTGTGGTACACACCATGTCACCAAACAGCACAGTGAGTATCTGTAGCCCTATATACAGGTCCACTGACTGACTACAAGATTGTAGACACCTGTGATGCTAATTAGTGGACACAACTTGATTAATCATGTCCCTTTTGTCACATTATTTTCAGGGGTACCATCATTTCTGTTCAGACCTATTTCATGAGTTTATTTTTTTTTTAAATTCTGTGGAAGCAGGGTTGAAAAGCAATGTCTGACTTTCATTTGTTCATTTTCATAGATTTTTAATTTATTACTTTTGTCAGATTCAAGTTATTTCTGTGACCATTGTGGATTTTTCTTTCATTAAACGAGGGGTACCAACAATTTTGACCACGTGTGAATGTACATCACAGGAAGGGCTGGGGTTATATACACTGCTCAAAAAATAAAGGAAACACTCAAATAATACATCCTAGATCTGAATGAATGAAATATTCTCATTGAATACTTTGTTCTGTACAAAGTTGAATCTGCTGACAACAAAATCACACAAAAATCATCAATGGAAATCAAATTTATTATCCAATGTAGGCCTGGATTTGGAGTCACCCCCAAAATTAAGGCTGATCCAACTTTGATGTAATGTCCTTAAAACAAGTCAAAATGAGGCTCAGTATTGTGTGTGGCCTCCACGTGCCTGTATGACCTCCCTACAACGCCTGGGCATGCTCCTGATGAGGTTGCGGATGGTCTCCTGTGGGATCTCCTCCCAGACCTGGACTAAAGCATTCCCAAACTCCTGGACAGTCTGTGGTGCAACGTGACGTGGGTGGATGGAGCGAGACATGATGTCCCAGATGTGCTCAATCGCATTCAGGTCTGGGGAACGGACGGGCCAGTCCATAGCTTCAAAGCCTTCATCTTGCAGGAACTGCTGACACACTCCAGCCACATGAGGTCTAGCATTGTCCTGCATTAGGAGGAACCCAGGGCCAACCGCACCAGCATATGGTCTCACAAGGGGTCTGAGGATCTCATCTCGGTACCTAATGGCAGTCAGGCTACCTCTGGCGAGCACATGGGGGGCTGTGCGGCCCTCCAAAGAAATGCCACCCCACACCATTACTGACCCACTGCCAAACTGGTCACGCTGAAGGATGTTGCAGGCAGCAGATCGCTCTCCACGGCGTCTCCATCAGTCACATGTGCTCAGTGTGAACCTGCTTTCATCTGTGAAGAGCACAGGGTGCCAGTGGCGACTTTGCCAATCCTGGTGTTCTGTGGCAAATGCCAAGCATCCTGCACGGTGTTGGGCTGTGAGCACAACCCCCATCTGTGGATGTCGGGCCCTCATACCACCCTCATGGAGTCGGTTTCTAACCATTTGTGCAGACACATGCACATTTGTGGCCTGCTGGAGGTCATTTTGCAGGGCTCTGGCAGTGCTCCTCCTGTTCCTCTTTGCACAAAGGCGGAGGTAACGGTCCTGCTGCTGGGTTGTTGCCCTCCTATGGCTCCCTCCACATCTCATGGTATCTGCTCCATGCTCTGGACACTGTGCTGACAGGCACAGCTACCCTCCTTGCCACAGCTTGCACTGATGTGCCATCCTGGATGAACTGCACTACCTGAGCAACTTCTGTGGGTCGTACTGTAGACACCGCCTCATGCTACTGTACCTCTAGGGGTGAGAGCAATGGCAAAATGAAAAAGTGACCAAAACAACAGCCAAAAAGGATGAGAACAGAGAAATGGTCTGTGGTCACCACCTGTAGAACCACTCCTTTATAGGGGGTATCTTGCTAATTGCCTATCATTTCTACCAGTTGTCTGTTCCATTTGCACAATAGCAGGAGAAATTGATTCACAATCAGTGTTGCTTCATAACTGGACAGGTAGATTTCACAGAAGTGTTATTGACTTGGAGTTACATTGTATTGTTTAAGTGTTCCCTTTATTTTTTTGAGCAGTGTATATGTAGACATGCAGATACACACAAAGACACACACACAGACATGTACGCAGACACAAACATAGGCACACATGCAAATATGCACGCAGACATGCACCCACATATATATATTGACTAACTATTGAACCCGTTCTACGCCTGGGTGGCGAGCATTTTTATTGGTATATGGTCTCCCATGCTGGTATGTGCTGCCCCCCTCCTGGTATTTCTGATGCCCCCATCCTGTCCCCACCATCCTATACTGGTATGCATGGCACCCCTCATCCTCATCCTGGTATGCATGGCACCCCTCACTCCCAATCCTGGTATGCATGGCACCCCTCATCCTCATCCTGGTATGCGTGGCACCCCTCACCCCAAATTCTGGTATGCGTGGCACCCCTCACCCCCCCCAATCCTGGTATGCGTGGCACCCCTAACCCCCAATTCTGGTATGCGTGGCACCCCTCGCCCCAATCCTGGTATGCGTGGCACCCGTCATCTCCCAATCCTGGTATGCGTGGTACCCCTCACCCCAATCCTGGTTTGCGTGGCACCCCTCTCCCCAATCCTGGTATGCGTGGTACCCCTCACCCCAATCATGGTATGCGTGGTACCCCTCATCCAAATCCTGGTATGCGTGGTACCCCTCACTCCAATCCTGGTATGCATGGTACCCCTCACCCCAATCCTGGTATGTGTGGTACTCCTCACCCCAATCCTGGTATGTGTGGTACCCCTCACCCCAATCCTGGTATGTGTGGTACCCCTCACCCCAATCCCGGTATGCGTGGTACCCCTCACCCCAATCCCAGTATGCATGGTACCCCTCACCCCAATCCTGGTATGCGTGGTACCCCATACCTCATCCCTATCCTGGTATGCATGGTATCCCATCCCTATCCTGGTATGTATGGTATTCCTCATCGTGGTATGCATGGCCCCCCTCATCCGAATCCCAGTGTGCGTGGCCCCCCTCATTCGAATCCCGGTATACGTGGCACCCCTCATCCCCCCAATTCCGGTATGCGTGGCACCCCTCATCCCCCCAATCCCGGTATGCGTGGCACCCCTCATCCCCCCAATCCCGGTTTGCGTGGCACCCCTCATCCCCCCAATCCCGGTATGCGTGGCACCCCTCATCCCCCCAATCCTGGTATGCATGGCACCCCTCATCCCCCCAATCCCGGTATGCGTGGCACCCCTCATCCCCCCAATCCTGGTATGCGTGGCACCCCTCATCCCCCCAATCCCGGTATGCGTGGCACCCCTCATCCCCCCAATCCCGGTATGCGTGGCACCCCTCATCCCCCCAATCCCGGTATGTGTGGTACCCCTCACCCCAATCCTGGTATGTGTGGTACCCCTCACCCCAATCCTGGTATGTGTAGCCCTCGCATCCCTTTCACGCTGTACACACATCCAAAAAAAATAAACACTTATACTCACCTTTCTTCCCTGTGCCCCAGCGCTGCTGCATCCTGTTCTGCCGGAAGACGGGGAGGAGCGCTGCACCAGTGCACCGCGCTGTCCGGCGCCATTTTGCTGGAGACACTGCAAATGTGTCTTCAGTAAAATGGCGCCGGATAGCGCTTTGCGCATGCGCCGATCCGACGCCTCACTCCTGCCCCGGTCTCCGGTGAGAAGAGAGGCGCCGCGGCAACACTCCTCCCGGTCAGGTAAGTATGTAAGTATGGCGCCGGAGATCGCGGTATGCTTTCAGTGTCTACACATACCGCGATCTCCGGCGCCATACACCAGCCTGTAACGGCTGATGCGTTCTTTTGTCTGGAGCCAGACTGCGCGTCACACATGCGCAGTCTATAAAGGCTTCAGACAGAGGGACGCATCCCGCATTATATTATAGATGTTCTCGGAGTGCATGGGGGGGGAGGGGGCAGACAAATTCAAGGCCCGAGACCAAGTGAGGGCAGGATTTGAGACCATAATACCCATAATAACCGTTAACAAGAACGTAGATTGGATAAATTACATATATTATAACCAACAAAGATTTGTCAATTACACCAAAGATGCCTTACAAGGGATAGCTGACCAATTAGCACCCACATCTACCATGGCCTTCCAAAACAAAATAGCTCTGGATATGTTACTTGCAGAAAAAGGAGGGGTATGCAAAATGATAGGTGAGCATTGTTGTACTTATATCCCAGACAATAACGGCCAAACAAGTTACTAAGGCTCTCAAAAAATTTAAGTAAAGAGCTGGAAAGGAATTCGGGTGTGACTGATCCCTGGGATAAATATTTTTCTTGGATGAGAGATTGGAAGAGTTGGTTAATCCAAGGGGGAATTATTTTACTAAGTGTGATAATTCTAATTAGTGTATTGCTGATCTGTGTGATTCCCTGTGTCAAGAGTTTAATTGCCAAAACAGTAGATGCAGCATTACCTGTCAGTAACTTGTCCAAAGAATCTAATGAAGAGGCATATGAACAAACAGTTCCCCTTAGAACAAAGGTGTTGGGCTGTGGGCCAAGCGTCCTGCACGGTGTTGGGCTGTGAGCACAACCCCCATCTGTGGACGTCAGGCCCTCATACCACCCTCATGGAGTCGGTTTCTAACCGTTTGTGCAGACACATGCACATTTGTGGCCTGCTGGAGGTCATTTTGCAGGGCTCTGGCAGTGCTCCTCCTGTTCCTCCTTGCACAAAGGCGGAGGTAGCGGTCCTGCTGCTGGGTTGTTGCCCTCTTACGGCCCCCTCCACATCTCTTGGTGTACTGGCCTGTCTCCTGGTAGCGCCTCCAGCCTCTGGACACTACGCTGACAGACACAGCAAACCTTCTTGCCACAGCTCGCATTGATGTGCCATCCTGGATGAGCTGCACTACCTGAGCAACTTCTGTGGGTTGTAGAGTCCGTCTCATGCTACTACGAGTGTGAAAGCACAACCAACATTCAAAAGTGACCAAAACATCAGCCAGAAAGCATTGGTACTGAGATGTGGTCTGTGGTCCCCACCTGCAGAACCACTCCTTTATTGAGGGTGTCTTGATAATTGCCAATAATTTCCATCTATTGTCTATTCCATTTGCACAACAGCATGTGAAATTGATTGTCAATCAGTGTTGCTTCCTAAATGGACAGTTTGATTTCACAAAAGTTTGATTTACTTGGAGTTATATTCTGTTGTTTAAATGTTCACTTTATTTTTTTGAATAGTATAAATCACAGGAGGGGCTGGGAGCATATGTACATCACAGGAGGGGCTGGGAGCATATGTACATCACAGGAGGGGCTGGGAGCATATGTACATCACAGGAGGGGCTGAGCGCATATGTACATCACTGGAAGGGGTGGGGTCATACATAAATCACAGGAGAGGCTGGGGGCATATATAAATCACAGGAGAGGCTGGAGCATATACACATCACAGAAGGGGCTTGGAGCACATACAAAACAGGAGACATGGGGGCTGCTACTGCTGTTGTAGCTGTAGGTGGAGGAGCGCAGAGCGCGGTGACTCCCCCCACAAAGTACGTCACTGGTCAGTACATCCTGATGTTGACACTGGCCAGCGTTTGGATGTAATCCTTCATGGCGTGTGCAGCAGCGTTCTGAAATGAACGCTGTGTGTGCGTAACTGCTGTGACTGGAGCAATTAAAGGGCCTGCAAAATACATCCCCTAACCTGAGCACTGCGGTCCCTTGGAATCTGTCTGGGGGCTGCAGAAAAGAATATTGCGTGCCACAAACGGCCCACTGGCTGGAGGTTCCCCATCCCTGGTCTATAGTGTAGTCCTGTAATGAAACATATACAATGGCAAAAAAAGGAAATCTTACAGTGCTTGCAGTATTGGCAATTTAACATGTACCCGACTGATGATAACCCCTTTTTAATCCATGACATGTCACTCTCTGCAAGGAGAAATGTTACCCCTTGGATCCTGGTCAGATGCCTCTCACCCAGCCAAACCAGATCTCACACTTTGCACTGATGAGGGGCAAAGTACCCCGAAACACAGTGTCTGTAAATTGAGATTCTCGTTTTGGCTTTTTTCCTAAGTCATGTGACATGGCTCGTTAGTCGATAGTCACTTTTAGGATTGCAACTTCCTATAGGTGGCACTAGAGTTCTAGTCCTCCTCCTCTCTGAAGAGACAATTTCCCTTTTTAATCCAGAAGTCTCTTTGGTAGACGTCTGCTTATAAAAAAGAAACGTGAGAAATCTGAGAATTTCTATGAGAACCAGCGCTGCTTCACAGCTGTGTCACAAGCATTGCATTCTGTCACCCAGCATTCTGCTTTGTACTAATGATTCGGTCGACAGGGTAGAGGTACTCAGATACAGGGATGGATTGGCTACTTCAGTCGGGATCACGGTTGGTCAGTTCCCGGTTCCGTGCCCTGGACCCTCAGTGAAGTGATGGGGGTTAGGATGATGGGAGTACTGTGTCGTGACACCTCCTGTGGTAACTGGTAAAATCGGTTACCAGCGCTGTGAATGATCGCTGAGGTGATCGGCATACGGCTTGTTCAAACGCTATAGGCAATAATCACAAAGTAGGCACACACACACACATTAAGTCTTTGTTTCAGTAAGTTTTTTTTACTGATGTCCGGTAACAAGTACAGTTCAGGAGGGTAACCAGGTTTTCGGTGCAGGTAGAGTTATTCACCTTGGGGATTTGTGAGGCCTCCTCTAACACTGTGTGCGTTGTTTGGGGTCAGTCCTGCCTTAAGCTGAACCTGCCACCTTGACTTTCTTTGGGGTCCTTCTCCACAACTGACAATGAGGACCTTTCCTTGGGGCTACCAATTCTCTTTTTGAGCCCCTGGTCCTATACTTGGTCAAGTTTGGCAACTCTTTCCCCTTCTTCTTCAGGGGGATATAGATCCTCCTGATCTGTCCGGGTTTTCTATGCTATTCCTAAATTAATAGCAATCTCGGACTTCGGTGTCCGGGTGAGCTAAAGGGATAATAGTTTTATCTCTTTCTTTCTCCTTCTAGCCTCCGTCCCTCTCTCTAGGGCGCTTTCACAACACATACCGGTTTCCTAGTTCAAGGCTTAACTGGTCCCCAGCCAACAGCTCTCTGTCTCTCTCCTCCTTCACCCGTCTCTAGACTAACTGCCGCTTTGCTGCCTCCCTGGAAACTGACTCCTCCCCTCAGACCTGGGGTGGAAGGTGTTGTGTGTGCCCAAGCGTACATCTCTAACTGCACCTATGGATCTTGTGGTAATCCCCCGCAGGGGTGCCACATTCCCCCCTAGTTAACTTCAGTCCTCCGGGACTGAAACATTTTTTTTTTTTTAACAAAGATAACATAACATTAACATTTACATTTGTAATTTGAACAGAGTCCCAAAAATAAAATTTACAATAACCAAGGAAAAAGGGAAAAAAGGATAACCAGTCCATACAACGCTAGCCGATCTGCTGCAGGCTGTTAAAGGGAATGTGTTTTTGCTACCACCAATCCTGTGGCTTCAGTCCATTCTTAAAAATTTGCAAAAACTTTCAGATGTCCAAATAGGTAAAGTCTCTGTAGGCTTAAAGATTCAAATAGACTTAATAATTCACAATACACAACAAAACATTTACTACGTGAGCCTTGGCGCAAGAGTCCTAGGTACTGCAGGGGCCTCTACTGGTCATAAGCACTGCAGGCCTTTTGGCCCTGGGGTCACCTATTGGCCAAGATTTTGCTCTCCCTAGACAGCTTCTTACACCCACTCTACTCACCCCTTTTTTATGTTGTGTACCAGGTGTAACCTGTTTTGGTCTACTCGTCACCCTTCTATATACTGACTTTAACCACATATTTACATTTTTGAACCTATTTACATTTCCCACTTGTTATGGTTTACTCCCTGTATCTGAGTGGTAGGTGTCCAAAATTAATACGTGATGACCTCCGTAAAACTGGTATCCCACTGGTGCGTAAGCCTGGTGTGGAGCGAACACTACTTACTGACTCCTGCGTTGGTCTATGTAGCACAGGTATGCCGGAGTGTCTTCCCACTCCCCTAGTGGGAATGGCAGGTACACCGATTGCAGGATTCCCTAACTCGGCTGCAGCAGGTGGTTCTTCTGCTCTTGATCCTTCTACTGGTTGTGGGAATGTCAACATGGGAATTAAATATGCTCCTTCTATTTGGGGCCAATCTGCGGGTAACTCTCCTAAGATTGTCTTAATTGTCCTTGGCGTCTCTTCTTCTGGTATAGGACAAGGGATATATTCTTTTTGTTGTAAGGGATGAGGACACTTCTTTAAGTGGTCTCAGGACACTGTTGGATTCCTTGTGCGTTTTTATTGAAATTGGTTTCTTGTCTTTCTCTGGATTTTGCTAGACTTTTCTCAACACACTCCTGTATTTTCTTGTATTGTTCTGTTCTTCTAGTATCCCAATCTGCATTTGAGGGGTCTTCCTCAGGAACTACAATGCACATTTCAAAGTCCACTGGCAATTTTACTGGTCTCGCTCTTATCAAGTATGCCGGGGTATAATTAGTTGAGCTTATGGGGATGTTGTTATAGATGTCAATAAGATCTGGTAATTTCTCTGGCCATCTGTTTCTGTCTTCCAAGGGTAGAGTCTTCAGCAATTCTAATACCACGTGATTCATTTTTTCGCACATTCCATTAGTTTGGGGATGGTAAGGCGTGGTACGAATTTTCTTGCATCCATACAAGCTACAGAACTCTTGAAATATTTCTGCTTCAAAGGCAGGACCTTGATCTGTCAATACCTGTTCTGGATATCCATGTGGCCTTCAGAAATAAGCTTGAAAGGTTTTTGCTGTTGTCTGAGCTGTCAAGTCCTTCACAGGGGCTACCACTAGGAATCTGGAATAGTGGTCCACCATAGTAAGAGCATAAGTATAGCCTGATCTACTGGGTGTGAGTTTGACATGATCCAAGGCTACTAGTTCCAAGGGCTGTTTGGTTATGATAGGCTGGAGTGGTGCTTTTTGATTGTTACGATCTCCTCTTCTTAATCAGCATGGGCCACAATTTTTACACCATTTTTCTATGGAAGACCTCACGTCAATCCAATAAAACCTCTCACATAACAGTATTTCCAGTTTTCTCCATCCAAAGTGTCCTGCTCCATTATGGTACGCTTCCAATACCATTTGGACGTCTCTCTTTGGAACCACAACTTGCCATACCATTTCATGTGTCCTTGGATTGATTTACCGTCTGCACAATTAGTTTTTATAGATAAATAACCTGCTTCTTTCTTACCACAGGTATTGGGCCTCTGGGGAAGCATTCTTCTCAAGTTTGGAATCCGGTTGGGTTACCAGCCTCTTCACTAGGCTCACTGCTGGATCACTATCTTGGGTCTCTTTCCATCTATAATGAGGCAGCGGGTTTAGTGCAACATCCTGACAGTTCTGATAGATATGGATTTCTGTCATTTTCCATTTTCTACTTTTATGGAAAGCTGGAAGCTCTATTTCCTCCAAGTCATCTGCTTCTTCTTCAATCCCTTGCAAATGTACTTGAGGGTTTCTGGAGAGGGCATCAGCATTTGCATTTCCACGTCCTGATCAGTACTTGATGGTAAAGTCGTAATTCGATAGCCGGGCCATCCAGCGCTGCTCCAATGCACCAAGTTTTGCAGTATCCAAGTGTGCTAGCGGATTGTTGTCTGTAAAGATGGTAAATTTTGAAGCTGCTAAGTAATGCTTGAACCTCTCCGTGACTGCCCAGACCAAGGCCAGAAACTCCAACTTAAAAGAGCTGTAATTTTCCGGGTTCCTTTCGGTAGGTCGAAGTCTTCTACTGGCATAGGCAATTGCTCTTTCCTTGCCTTTTTGTATTTGGGACAGTACTGCTCCCAGGCCTACATTACTTGCATCCATGTAGAGGACAAATGGTAGGTTATAATCTGGGTATGCCAAGATTTCCTCACCGGTCAGGGCCTGTTTCATTTGTTGGAAGGAGTCTTCTTGTTTCTTTCCCCATTCCAACGGCGGCTCTGAAGACCTTGTCTTCTTAGCTTGGCCCACTAGAAGATCTTGTAGGGGCGCTGCCATCTTCGTATAGCCCTTAATAAATCTTCTGTAATACCCAACCAAACCTAAGAACTGACGTACCTCTCTGACGGTGGTCGGCCTCTGCCAGTCCTGGATAGCTGTCACTTTTTCCGGATCTGGTGCTACGCCATCCGTGCTGACCACATGCCCTAGGTATTGGACTTTTGGATTCAGCAGGTAACATTTAGATGGTTTGAGTTTCATTCCATACTTTGTTAGAGCTGTAAATACCTCTACCAGGTGTTCCAGATGTTCTTCATAGGTTTTGGAATACACGATGACGTCATCCAGGTATAAAAGTACCGTCACAAAATTCCAGTGCCCCAGGCAGCACTCCATGAGTCTCTGAAACGTCCCCGGTGCATAGCATAACCCAAATGGCATGCTATTGAATTCGCATAGGCCCATTGGCGTTGTGAATGCTGTTTCCTCCCGGTCTTCTTCTGCAACGGAGACCTGCCAATACCCACTTGTGAGATCTAATGTGGAGAAATACTTAGTAGTCTTTAATGCAGCAAGAGACTCCTCTACCGGGGTAACGGGTAAGCATCTTTGTGAGTGATCTTATTGACCTCCCTGTAATCCACACACATCCTCATAGTGCCCCCTTAGTCTTAGCCATTTTTCTGGCTAAGACTAAGGGGGCCGTCCAGGGACTACAGCTATCTCTTATAACCCCGGCCTCCTTCATGTCCTACAGCATCTCTTTAGCACACTGGTAGTGGTTTGGTGGGATGGGTCTATGTCTCACTTTAATCGGGGGATGATCTCCTGTGGGTATGTGATGGCGTACCCCTTTTATCCTCCCAAAATCTAATGGATGCTTACTGAATACTTGGCTAAACTCTTGTACCACCCGGTTAACTCCTTGCTTCTGGTGGTAGGGAGTGGCATCCGTCCCTATGTGCAACTGCTTATACCACTCCTCCAGCTGTCCCTTGGGGTTGTTGTCCTCCGCCTGACTTGAAGGGGGCAAGGGCTCTAGTGTCTGTATGTTGTTATTACTGACAGTGTACAGCTTAGCTACAGTAGCATACTGGGGTAGTTTCACTTCTTCCTCCCCACAATTCAACACACGGATTGGTACTCTTCCCCTGCGTACATCCACAACCCCTCTAGCTGTCAGCAGTGTAGGTCTATGCTCTGAATATATTGGTTCTACAACTGCCTGATATTCCTTTCTTCTGATACCCATAGCTGCTCGACACCATATCATCATTTCACTGTTTGGTGGTAATACAATGGGAAATGGGTCTGTTACCCGTGCACTGCCAATCTCCCCCCCAGACAGATTTACCTGTTGCTTGTGAATTAAGGCACGGATTTCTCTTTGAAGGACTCTCCTCTGCCCATGCTAGCAGTCTCTGTAATCTGTTTGAGTAAAAACAGCACTCCTTCAAGGCAGTTTTCAATCACATTAGTACCAAGCACCATGTAAGGATATTTGTTATTGGGGTCATCTTCTACCACACATAATCCTTGGTCCCTCAACTCCACCCTCCCCAGCTTTATTGTCACTTCTCTAAACCCCACCTGACTCAGTGGTCGACCATTAGCTGCTAAAATGACAAGACTAGAGTCTGGGGGGCTAAGATCAGCATCAGACCAAAATTGCTTGTAAAGGATATGTGGGATGGTGGTGACTTGTGACCCAGTGTCCAATAGGGCCGATGTGGGGATTCCTTCTAGGGTAATGTTGAGGTACGGATGGCCTCCCACATACCAACTACGCCAGTCATATGGCCCTGCCGTTTTATTCCTGGGGATTGGCCCTGGGACCCAGGAATCTCGGGTTTAAACGACATCCTCTTGCAAAGTGGCCCGGTTTGTTGCAACGAAGGCAAACGGGTTGTCCTGAAGAATCCGTGTGGTCGGTGGCTCTGCATCGGAATGGTGCGTTGGTCCCCTGAACGGGCGACTTAGAATCATAGAATCATAGAATGGTAGAGTTGGAGGGGGCCTCCTGGGTCATCTGGTCCAACCCCCTGCTCAAAGCAGGATTCACTAAATCATCTCAGACAGATATCTGTCCAGCCTCTGTTTGAAGACGTCCATTGAAGGGGAACTCACCACCTCTCGTGGCAGCCTGTTCCACTCATTGATCACCCTAACTGTCAAAAAGTTTTTTTCTAATATCTAATCTGTGTCTCCTCCCATTCAGTTTCATCCCACTGCTTCTAGTCTTTCCTTGTGCAAATGAGAATAAAGATGATTCTTCTACAATGTGACAGCCCTTGAGATATTTGTAGACAGCTATTAAGTCTCCTCTCAGTCTTATTTTTTGCAAGCTAAACATTCCCAAATCCTGTAACCGTTCCTCATAGGACATGGTTTGCAGACCGGTCACCATTCTGGTCGCTCTTCTCTGAACTTGCTCCAGTTTGTCGATGTCTTTTTTAAAATGTGGTGCCCAAAACTGGGCGCAGTATTCCAGATGAGGTCTGACCAAAGAGGAGTAAAGTCCGATAATGGCTTCACGTGATCTAGACTGTATGCTTCTATTAATACATCCCAGAATTGTATTTGCCTTTTTTGTTGCTGCATCACACTGTTGACTCATGTTCAGTATATGATCTATTAGTATACCTAAGTCTTTTTCACATGTACTGTTGCTTAGCTCTATTCCTCCCATTTTGTGTATGCTTTTTTCATTTTTATTGCCCAGATGTAGAACTTTGCATTTTTCCCTGTTAAAAACCATTCTGTTAGTTACTGCCCACTGCTTCAGTTTATATAGGTCTTTTTGAAGCCTCTCTCTCTCTTCTCTAGTATTAGCTATCCCTCCTAGCTTTGTATCATCAGCAAATTTAATCACTTTACCCTCAATTCCTTCATCTAAATCATTGATAAAGATGTTGAACAATACAGATCCCAGGACAGAGCCCTGTGGTACCCCACTTCATTCATTCATCCAACTGGATGTGAAGCCATTTACGACCACTCTTTGAGTCCGATCACCAAGCTAGTTATGAATCCACCTAACAGTTGCCTTGTCCATTCCATACTTAGTAATTTTTTCAATAAGGATGGTGTGAGATACTTTGTCAAATGTTTTGCTGAAGTCAAGATATACTATATCTGCAGCATTTCCCTTATCCACCCAGTCAGTGATTCTGTCATAGAAGGAAATTAAGTTAGTCTGACATGACTTGTTAGTTACAAACCCATGCTGACTCTGGTTAATCACTTAATTCTTATCCAGGTACTTACATACATGTTGTTTAATAATTTGTTCAAAGATCTTTCCTGGTATAGAAGTCAGACTCACCAGCCTATAGTTCCCTGGGTCCACCTTCTTCCCCTTTTTGAAGATAGGAACAACATTTGCTCTTCTCCAGTCTTCTGGGACTTCTCCTGTTCTCCAAGAATTTTCAAAGATTATGGAGAGTGGTTCTAAAATTTCTTCTACGATCTCCTTCAGTACTCTGGGGTGTAATTCATCTGAACCTGGAGACTTGAACTCATTTATGTTAGCTAAATATTCTCTCACAATCTCTCTGTTTACAGATAACTTGGATTCTTCTATTCCTTTAATAGGACAGTGAAGATCAGTTGATGTTACATTTTATTTCTGAGAGAAAACAGATGCAAAATAGGAATTAAAAAATTCGGCCTTCTCAACACCCTTTCTTATCATTTCACCATTTTCATCCTGTAAAAATCCTATAGCATCTTTGACTTTTCTTTTACTTTTGACATACCCCCAAAATCCTTTTTTATTGCTTTTGACATCTCTTGCAAGCCTTAATTCATTGTCAGCTTTAGCTAACCTGATACGTGCCCTGCAGGATCTGTAGACTGCATTATAATCTTCTTTAGATATGCCTCCCTCTTTCCATTTGATAAACATTTCTTTCTTTCTTTTTAGCATGTGTTTAAGTTCTGTGTTCATCCATCCTGGTTTCCTTAAATGCTTCCCATTCTTCCTACTTTTCGGGATTGTTAACGATTCTGCTTTGAGAATCTCATTTTTAAAAATTTTACATCCTTCCTGGACATTTTTGTCCTTAAGGACATCCAGCCATTGGATCCCTCCTATTCTCTTTCTGAGTCGCTTAAAATCTGCCTTTCTGAAATCTAACCTTGAAGTTTGAGTCTTCACATGTCTTCCTCCTCTAGTTATCCAAAATTCTATAATAGCAGGATCGCTGCCTCCAAGGGTTCCAGCCACTTTTACCTCCTCAACCATGTTCTCTCTGTTTACAAGGATTAGATCCAAAGTAGCAGATCCCCTTGTTTTCTCCCCTACCTTTTGGAAGATAAAGTTGTCAGCAAGAGAGGATAAGAATTTGCTTGACCTGTTAGCTTTACTTGAGAGAGAGATTCCCAACAAATGTCTGGATAGTTGAAATCTCCCATGATCACTACGTCATATTTTTTTTTGAGAACTTGGTCATTTGATATATAAAGAGTTCATCCATATCTTCAGCTTGCCCAGGTGGCCTGTAGTAAATGCCTACAATGGTATCCTTTCCGTTGTTCTCTCCTTGTATTCTTACCCAAACAGTTTCCACAGAACTCCCAGTCTCTGCTTCAATCTCTGTGCAGATATACACTTTTCTAAAATACAATGAGACACCTCCTCCTTGTTTATCAAGTCTGTTTCTTGCAAATAAGTTGTATCCTTTTAGCCTTGTATTCCAATCATGGGTATCGTCCCACCAAGTTTCAGTGATTCCAATGACATCATATTCCTTTTCCTGCGTTAGTAGTTCCAATTCTCCTTGTTTGTTGCCCATGCTTTGTGCATTTGTATAAAAATATTTTAGTTTGTGATTGGTTTCTCTTCCTCCCATATTTTTATTATTTAAATTTTTTTGTCTTTGTTCTTCCCTTCCACTTCCAGTAGCAGAGATCTCAATAGTATTTGTCAGCTGTATATCTTTTTCTGGCCGTTTGCTTCCCTTCCCACATTGTTCTAGTTTAAAGCTCTCCTGATGAGTGTAGCAAGGCGACTTCCACATACATGTTTTCCAGTCTTCGCAAGGTGCACCCCATCTCTAGCAAGTAGTCCATCATATAGGTAATTCATTCCGTGATCCAGAAATCCAAATCCTTGTTGACAGCACCATCGACGTAGGCAGTTGTTCACCTGTAGAATCGTATTCCACCTCATTGTTCCATGGCCATCCACTGGGAGGATGAATGAGAAGACCACCTGCGCTCCCAATTCTTTCACTTTCTTGCCTAAGTCTTCAAAGTCACTGCAGATGGTTTCCAGGTCCTTTCTTGTGGTGCCATTTGTCCCCACATGTATTAGCAGGAATTGGTAGTGATCTGTAGGTCTGAAGAGTCTTGATATCCTGTCAGACACATCTTTAATTTTTGCTCCTGGAAGACAGCACATTTCTCTTGAGGTTATGTCTGGTCTGCAGATAGCGGCCTCTGTTCCTTACAACAGGGAATCCCCCATGACCACCACTCTCCGTTTTTTCTTCACAACATTTTTCTTTCTCCATCCAGGAGGATTCTGAGGGCTTACAAGGTTATTCATTATGGGCAAAGTCTTATCTTGCTGTATTTTTTCATGGTTCTCCTGCGTGAGAGCCTGGTACTGGATCCTGAGCAGTATAGGCGCTGACTGCCTCTCGATCGTCCTGCTTCTCTGGGTCACATGCTTCCATTCCTCTGTTTCGTCAGGTGCAGTTCGAATTTCTTCTCTTTCTGTATCATGAAGAGATAATTCTGCTCTGTCTAAGAACTCTTCACTTTCCTTAATGATTTTCAAGGTAGTTAACCGCTCTTCTAGATTTCGCAACTTTTCCTCCAACAGGGACACAAGCTTGCATTTCTGGCATGTGAAGTTTGGCTTTTCCACTGACAAGTCTGTGAACATGTAGCAGGATATGCAGCTCACCAAATGGCTCCTGGACTCTTCCATGTTCTTATTGTTGATATGTTATGAAAACTGTGAAAAACGCTCCAAAATTCACCGAGGTGAAAGGTTCACCGATGTCCTCCTTTCAGCTCCAACGGCCAAAATCCAGTGTTCTTTGAGCTCGTTCTTTGTTGATCCTGTTAGAACCTTGCTCTTAGGTTTTTTCTATTGCTGGTCACATGACCTTGTTGGCCTATTTAGTCCTGCTCCGCCCTTCTGGCTTTGCTGGACTTCATTGTATTACTACTCTTTAGCTAGCCGGTGCTCAGTATCTAACTCTATTAGTTTGCTTGGTCTTCGGACCTCTGTGTTCTATATTATTTGTTTGTTCGTCTGTCTGCTTCTATTTCTGTTAGGAGGTGTCCATTTTGCTTCCAGTCCCTAGAACTTGTAGGGATTCCTTCCCCACATCTATAGGTCTCCGTACAAACTAGCTGAGGACTTTAGCAGGTCTGATCGCAGGATCAGGTCCCCTGTTACATCGTAGGGATCAAGCTGAGTTCTATCGTAGGGACAGATCTCCTCTCTTTCCTTAGCTCTGGTAGCAGAACATAACAGTAAGTCCAGCCTGCAAATTCTCTTAGGAAAGATTTTTCTGTTCCATCATGGTGTCGGTTCAGGATTTCGCTCAACGCCTGCAGGGACTCTCTCTGGAGGTGGCCGAGCTCCGTCAGCACGTGAGTAACTGTCCTGGAGCACATTTCTTGGAGCCTAAGGTACGTTTGCCTGATTTATTTTTTGGTGAACATCAAGAATTTTTTCATTTAAAAATGCTTGCTTATTGTATTTTCATTTGAGACCCAGGTCCTCTGGGGATGAATCCCAGCGCATAGGGTTCATAATGTCACTTTTGCGCAAAGAGCCTCAGGAGTGGGCCTTTTCTTTGCAACTTAGTGATTCATGCTTTAGATCAGTGGATAGTTTTTTTTCTGCTTTGGGCTATTATATGATGATCCTGACCGTGTCTCATCTGCTGAGACTGAGTTGAGACGTTTGAGACAGGGATCAGGTAATGTGGAAAAATATTGTACTCATTTCCGTCGGTGGTCTACTCAAATAGGGTGGAACGATTCTGCTCTGAAGAGTCTGTTTCTTGCTGGGCTTAGTGAAAGGGTTAAAGACTTGCTAATTGCTTATCCCACACCTGAAGATTTGCAACAGGCTATGCAATTAGCTATACGGGTGGATAGGAGACTGCGTGCAAGGGTTAATGAGAGCAAATCCTCTGCTATGTCAGTTTCTGGTCATGAGAATGTGTGTACTGACAGTGGAGAGCCGATGGAGATTGGAGCGATGGCACCTCACTCTCAAGAAAAGGACCGCAGATTTTCTGAAGGTTTGTGTTTCTATTGCGGAAATTCTGGTCATTTCATTAAAAGCTGTGTGCTTCGTATGAAGAAAGAAAAAAAAATGGTCAGTCATGCCCGTATTGCCTGTTTAAATTCCAAGGGTGTATTTTTAGCTGCTTCCACTATTGCTCAGGAAAAATTAATGGAATTTCGGGTGTTTGTCGATTGTGGGTCTACTCTGAATGTTATTGATGGGGGATTCTTGGAAAAACTCAATTTAAAACCCGAACCTTTGTCATCCCCCATTGCTGTGGTTTCTGTGGATGGCTCCCCTTTGAAGAATGTTACTCTCAAGGTCTGTGAATTTCCCCTCACTATTAATGGTGTTCACCATGAGAATTTGGATTTGGTAGTTTTGAATAACTTGCCTTCTCCGGTGGTGTTGGGATTGCCCTGGTTAAAATTGCACAATCCTGTACTGGATTGGTCTACCAATGAAATTAAATCCTGGAGCCATAAATGTTATGACAAGTGTTGTAACGGGCGTATTGCAGCTTTGGATAGGAGAGAATTGCCTGTTCCTATTCAGGATTTTTGGAGAGTTTTTTCTGAGAAGGAATCGCAGGTTTTGCCTCCCCATAGAGACTATGATTGTACTATTGAATTTGTCCCTGGAGCGACTCTTCCTAAAAGTCGTTTATTTAACCTTACTATTCCTGAGAGAAAGGCTTTGGAGGAATACATACAGACAAGCTTGGCCGCTGGTCACATTAGGCCCTCTAAGTCTCCTGTGGCGGTTGGATTTTTTTTTGTAAAAAAAAAGGACGGCGGTTTACGTCCTTGTCTGGATTTTCGTGAGATTAACAAAATTACTGTACGCAATCCTTACCCACTGCCATTGATTCCCGATTTATTTAACCAGTTAGTGGGGGCCAAGTGGTTCTCTAAAATTGACCTTCGGGGGGCATACAATCTGTTGCGCATGAAGGAGGGTGACTAATGGAAGACTGCTTTTAACACTCCTGTGGGTCATTTTGAGAATTTGGTTATGCCTTTTGGTCTTACTAATGCTCCTGCATTTTTTCAGAATCTTATTAATGACATCCTTAGACCTTTGATCTGCAAAAATGTGGTTGTGTATTTGGATGACATTTTGATTTATTCGCCGGATCTGGAATCTCATTGGCGGAGCGTACGTGAAGTATTACAGTTATTAATTGACAATTCGCTTTTTGCTAAGCTGGAGAAATGTGAGTTCGCTGTACAGAGAATTAGTTTTTTGGGCTACATTATCTCCAGTGAAGGTTTTGAGATGGACCCGGTGAAAGTTCAAGCTGTGCAGGAATGGCCTAGGCCTATTGGTTTGAAATCGATACAGAGGTTTTTGGGTTTCGCCAATTATTATAGAAAATTAATTAAAAATTTTTCTATTATTGTCAAACCTCTGACCGATCTCACCAGGAAAGGTGCTGATGCGGTTCAGTGGACTTCTGAGGCCATTGAAGCTTTTGTGTATCTCAAGGAGAGGTTCACCTCTGCTCCCATCCTTATGCAGCCTGATGTGACTAAGCCGTTTTTGGTTGAGGTTGATGCTTCCTCTGTGGGGGTTGGCGCAGTATTGTCTCAGGATAACGGGGATGGAGTACATCCCTGTGCCTTTTTTTCAAAAAAAATTTCAGAGACTGAACTGAATTACGATGTTGGTAATCGGGAATTATTGGCTATTAAACTCGCATTTGAACACTGGCGCCACCTCTTGGAAGGTGCTGAATTTCCCGTTCAGGTTTTTACGGATCATAAAAATCTGATATATCTTGATGCTGCCAAGCGCCTGAATGCCCGTCAGGCTAGGTGGGCACTGTTTTTCTCGCGGTTTAATTTTTCCGTTACTTACATCCCAGGTACTAAGAATGTTAAGGCGGATGCCTTGTCTCGCAGTTTTTCTCCCATAGTCGGTGCTGAGAAAGAGGAGAACATTTTACAAGAAGGTGTTGTAATTGCTGCTTTGGACTCCGTTTTGGAGGATGAGATTCTTAAAGCACAGGAGAATGCCCCATCTAACACTCTCCATGGGAGGTTGTTTGTGCCTGGGACCTTTAGGAGAGATTTGTTTGTTGAGTGTCACGAATCTCGGTTGGCAGGTCATCCCGGAATCTCTGAGACCAAGAGACTGGTGGGTCGCAGTTTTTGGTGGCCTGGATGGCAGAAGGAAGTCATTAAGTGGGTGCGTCAATGTACTATATGTGCTAGATCTAAGTCCTCACATACTCCTGCTGCGGGGTTGCTTTGCCCTCTGGAGGTTCCCAGTGCTCCTTGGACACATTTGGCTATGGACTTTATAACTGACCTTCCCCCCTCTGAGGGTTTTACTGTCATCTGGGTGGTCGTGGACCGTTTTAGCAAGATGTGTCACTTGGTTCCCTTCGTCAAACTGCCCTGCGCTAAGACTCTCGCTAAGGCCTTTGTCAAGGAAATTGTCAGACTTCATGGCGCTCCTACTGACATTGTTTCTGATAGGGGACCTCAGTTCGTGGCTCGTTTTTGGCGCGCCTTTTGTGACAGGTTGGGAGTTCATTTGTCTTTCTCATCCGGATATCATCCTGAATCTAATGGCCAGACAGAAAGGAAAAACCAGGATGTTGAGCAGTTCTTGCGTTGTTTTGTGGCAGACAATCAAGAGGGGTGGTCTGAGTTTCTGCCACTTGCTGAATTTGCTCTTAACAACCATACATCTTCTTCTGCTGGTTGTTCGCCTTTTTTTTTGTTGTTCTGGGAGACATCCGTCGTTTGGGTCGTTCTCCAAGTTGGTTTCTGCCGTGCCTGAGGAGGAGAATTTTTCCGGCGATTTGGAGAGAGTTTGGACGGATGTGCGTGGTAATCTTCAGGAGGCTAACAGAAAATCTAAAGACTACTTTGATAGGAAACGACAGGAGGTTTTGTTCGCTGTTGGTGACATGGTTTGGTTGTCCTCTAGGAATCTGCGGTTGAGGATTCCTTCTAAGAAATTGGGTCCCAAGTTTGTAGGGCCCTTTAAGGTGCTTCAGGTTGTCAACCAATCTGCTGTTAGGTTGGAGGTTCCTACCTCCTGGAGAATTAATCCCGTGTTTCATGTCTCTCTGTTGAAAAAAGCTGTTGTGTCGGATTGTGACGCCTCTGCCTCTGTTCCCCCGGTGGTGGAGGACGGGGAATATGAAATTTCTCGCATCCTTAATTCTAGACGGTATAGAGGTAGTTTGCAGTATCTCGTGGCCTGGAAAGGTTTCGGTCCCGAGGATAACTCATGGGTGAGGTCGGATGATGTTTCCGCGTCCAGACTTATCAGAGCGTTTCACAGGAGATTTCCTGATAAGCCTGGTCCTAGGGGATCCGGAGGATCCTCTTAGAAGGGGGGGTACTGTTAGAACCTTGCTCTTAGGTTTTTTCTATTGCTGGTCACATGACCTTGTTGGCCTATTTAGTCCTGCTCCGCCCTTCTGGCTTTGCTGGACTTCATTGTATTACTACTCTTTAGCTAGCCGGTGCTCAGTATCTAACTCTGTTAGTTTGCTTGGTCTTCGGACCTCTGTGTTCTATATTATTTGTTTGTTCGTCTGTCTGCTACTATTTCTGTTAGGAGGTGTCCATTTTGCTTCCAGTCCCTAGAACTTGTAGGGATTCCTTCCCCACATCTATAGGTCTCCGTACAGACTAGCTGAGGACTTTAGCAGGTCTGATCGCAGGATCAGGTCCCCTGTTACATCGTAGGGATCAAGCTGAGTTCTATCGTAGGGACAGATCTCCTCTCTTTCCTTAGCTCTGGTAGCAGAACATAACAGATCCCCTCCACGGGCGACATGGCTCTGCGTCGGAATGGTGCGTTGGTCCCCTGCACGGGCGACATGAGCTTTCTCCTCATCCATGGAACATCCTCAGAGGATTCAGCTAACTGGATTTTGCTTGGTGGTTGTGCCTCCGGTCTGGCTTGCAAGAGTTTTAACACGTAGTCCATGTTTTTGGTTAGTTGTAACACCTGATTACGTAGGTCATCAGCAGGTTCGGGTGCGACTGCTTGTCCTACCGCTTCTACAGAGTTTTTAGGGGTAGGCTCTAAGTTCATGTGAGAGGTATTAACCTGCCAGGATGGAATTGCAGGTTTTGCAGGTAATGGGTCTCGTAGTACAGTTATAGCACGGTTCTTTAAGGTATTAAAATCCATATCTGGATGATCTAGGACCCACATGTGCACCTGCTGACTGTGAAAGTCTGATCTCAACCCATTCATAAACTGTTCTGCAAGCAATTTATCTTCAACTTGCACACTTGCTGGATCGACCTGTTATATGGACCGGAGTGCCGCTTGTAAAAGTAGGGCAAAGTCTCTGAAGGTATCTTGCGGTTTCTGCTTGTATTGGTAGAATAGCATCCTTAGTTCAGACTGTGTGCGTTTTTCAAAAGAAGCTTTGAGCTTATCAAACACATTTTTTATAGCGTCTCCATCAGCATCACTCCAAGTCTCAGCTTCTAGCTCCACTGCACCTATTAATTGTCCCTGCACAACGGAGGCTCTCTGCTTTCCTGTCATCGCATACATGTCCAGCACCGCACACATTTTACGTTTGAAAGCTGCTAAGGTACCGGGTTTACCTTCATACATCGGTAACCACTTGGTTCCCAGTACATACGGCAAGGCAATTGGCATTATTGGGGCCATCGCTCCAGATGCTGCGGCTCCCTCACCAGCTGAGGAACCGGCTGCTGCTGCGTCTTGGGCATCCCCTTCCTCAAGGTCTCGGATATTGTTTGTGTGGCACCCCTAGGGGGTTCAGTCGCCACAGGGTACTGCACCTCACCCAGAGGTGTGGTGTCTCCTTCTCTCAGGTAAGGAGGGAGTGCTGCCCTGGACCCCAACACCCGCATTCAACACAACACTACTCCAGGCTGGCTGGAAGGGCATTATGCACTTCCTCTGCTGCCCTGTTCCTGGCTGTAGTGGAGGGAACCAAAGAGAGGGGGAACCAGTAGTGGGTGTGGGTGGAGGATGCAGAACTGGGGAGCACTTTTATAGGAGGTATATAAAAAGGGAAGCCATCTTAGTTAATTAGGTCAGTGCAGTGCAGTACTGTGCAGTGAGTGAGTAGTAAGGAGAGGAGGGGAGCAGAGTCTCTTCAGGAGCTCTGCTCCATGACAGGGGCCTAGTAAGGGAGGCCAGGAGGGGAGCAGAGGAGAAAGACTCCAGTAACATAAGGGATCCCAGGGGGTACGGTGAGTGCAGGACGGCACCCTTACGCCCGAATCTGCCAAGCATCAGAGGGATCAGGCCGCAGGAAGGGAACCGGTCCCTGGACCAGCCGTGTTACTCCAGGTCTTGGCTGGAAAACCAGAGGCTTCTGCACTTCGATGGTGCAATTGCCATGACCTCACCCTAGCCGCCGTGAAGGGCACCAAATAGGTGCGGGAACTCCACGTTACCCAGAGGGATCCCAGAGTACCCGATCGGGACTTTGTGTGGGGAAGCGCAGGGCAGGAGGGAGAAGACCCAGCGGGAAGTCGGTTTAGAAAGGAATATACAAAAGCGGGGTTCCGTCAAGCGCTCCTGATATGCTTGAGAAAGTGCTGAACCCCTAGTCTGGTAGACGCAGTGCAACGTGGGAGGCTGACACCCATACAGTGTACCTGAGGAACTTAAACAGAACTGTGAGTAAACTCGGATGACTGCACTCCCCGGCCTCCGTTAGTTATTTCCGCTGCGCCATCTCTCTCTTGCACTACAAGCCCCAGCATCACCACCATCCATGCTACACTGCCCTGGGGCCCGCTCTACCTGTGGGGAGCCGTTACAACTCAGCTGCCCTACCAATTGCCCCAGAGGTCTGAAGCAGCGCTGGTATCTATTACCAGAAACCATAGGTGGCGTCACGAACACTTTCTAAGAATTACAAATCCCATATAAATATTTCATCCCCCTTTTTGTTGACCGCCCTGGGCCACGGACTGGGCCGCCGCCACTGTGACATATGCTTTCCCCAGCATCGATAGGTGCGGCACCGAGTACCCCACAGCCCTGGGGGTGCGTCATTTGCTTCACTCATGACGGTGCCCCCCTAGTTAACCGTTGCCAGCCGCTATGATCAACTCCTTCGGTAACCGGTGACTCTAAAAACGGGGGGGCTATCCTCGCGCTCCTTTAGCCGCGCCCCCGCGACTCTCTCCCCGCTCTGTGACGCAGTTTAATTTCTCTATGGTGCAGTAATGATGGCCCTTTTTACAGTACACAAACATTCAATAAAGTCCAATTTAAGCACACAGTACCCGGTTCTACCGGGCCCGGTATCCTGTTCGTGATGCCAATCTGATTCGGTCGACAGGGTAGGGGTACTCGGATACCGGGATAGATGGGCTACTTCGGTGAGGATCACGGTTGGTCGGTTCCCGGTTCCGTGCCCTGGACCCTCAGTGAAGTGATGGGGGTTAGGATGATGGGAGTACTGTGTCGTGACACCTCCTGTGGTAACTGGTAAAATCGGTTACCAACGCTGTGAACGGTCGCTGAGGTGATCGGGATACGGCTAGTCCAAACGCTATAGGCAATAATCACAAAGTAGGCACACACACACACATTAAGTCTTTGTTTCAGTACCTTTTTTTTACTGATGTCCGGTAACAAGTACAGTTCAGGAGGGTAACCAGGTTTTCGGTGCAGGTAGAGTTATTCACCTTGGGGATTTGTGAGGCCTCCTCTAACACTGTGTGCGTTGTTTGGGGTCAGTCCTGCCTTAAGCTGAACCTGCCACCTTGACTTTCTTTGTCAGTTGTGGAGAAGGACCCCAATGAGGACCTTTCCTTGGGGCTACCAATTCTCTTTTTGAGCCCCTGGTCCTATACTTGGTCAAGTTTGGCAACTCTTTCCCCTTCTTCTTCAGGGGGATATAGATCCTCCTGATCTGTCCGGGTTTTCTATGCTATTCCTAAATTAATAGCAATCTCGGACTCCGGTGTCCGGGTGAGCTAAAGGGATAATCGTTTTATCTCTTTCTTTCTCTTTCTAGCCTCCGTCCCTCTCTCTAGGGCGCTTTCACAACACAGACTGGTTTCCTAGTTCAGGGCTTAACTGGTCCCCGGCCCACAGCTCTCCTTTTTCATCCTTCCTTCACCCCCGTTTTCCAGACTAACTGCCGCTTTGCTGTCTCCCTGGAAACTGACTCCTCCCCTCAGACCTGGGGTGGAAGGTGTTGTGTGTGCCCAAGCGTACATCTCCCCCTACACCTATGGATCCTGTGGTAATTCCCTGCAGGGGTGCCACACTAACATAGGCCAAGAATCCAAAATGGCAGTTTTCAGATGGACGTCTGGTTTGGCTAATATTAGATAGCTGTCTTCATTCTGGAGGAGAGCGTGTATGCACACAAATATGCAGATTGGAAGATATATATTAGCCTGTAACTGAGTCACCAGCATGGTTTATACTAAAAATATTGATTTTGGTCAGCTGAAACAGAAAAAAATACCAAAATGTACCTATAGCATGTGTAGGGATTTGTACTCACTGAGCCGCGTTGGAGGTAGGCACAGGTTCACATAGTGATGCAGTCCGCGGGTTCAAACAAACTGGTGGTTTATTTAGTGTCCATACACCAGTGAGGAAACAAAAGTAACAGCCTTTTCCTGGCACAAAAAAGGAATTACAGAACAAAGCTCAAAATAATAAGTCCATGCAGCACAACCTGAGCCGTTTAAACAAAGTGCAGAGTCTAAGCAACACATGCAAGGTCTGCTCACCTTGCCCAACACACACTGACAGATTGAGACAGGCGGAGCTGTCTTAAATCAGCCTTCCAACACCTGGACTGGAGGTAAGTGAGCAGCTGTTCCCCCCCAGCTCTTTCAGCTGCTCATAAAAACTGGCCCTGTAATCCGGGCCCATTAAATTCCTCTCAGCACTATGTGTGCTTGAGCCTGATTCTCCGGGTCCTACATCACCGAAGCTTGGCACTTCGAGGACACATACCTCCCGTCCACGACCTGTCCGGCAGCCACCTTACACATGTTACAATAGCAAATGGATTTTTCTATTTTCTAAATCAAGCAGCCAGCTGTCCTTTTTGGTCAGGAAAAGTATGTGTGTGGGGTGTTTACTCTTGTTTGTGTTGTAGGTCGAATATTTTCAACATGCTTACATATAGGATGTATCTATATTACCGTCAGTCTGGGCTCCATGATTTGCATTAGTGCAAACAGCATATTTCAGGATTTTAGCCTATTCTTTACTACGTTATATACAACCTTCAATCCAGGAAAATGTATGGCTCTCTGTGAGGCACCTACCAGGATGGGCAGTCAGTTCACAGCAATTAATCATTTGGACAAGTAGCAGGTGGCAGGATCAGTGTATTTGTCATTAAAGCACCAGTTAAGACCAGTGAGATACAGTGTACCCAGGGGGCACAGGAGCCCTATAAGGGCTGGTTAGACTGCTTAACTACTTGTGAGTTACAAAGCAAAGTAAGCTGGTCCAAATGGGCAGTACATGGAGAATCTAATGCTCAATTCTGTTAGTAACCGACAATACGCCTTTTAAGGCAGGCTCTAACAGTCTTTTATTTCCATAGTGTAGCATCGGCGTTTCGGCAGAGACGCCGTCCCTCTCACCTCCCCTGCTCCCCGCGCGGCGTCCTCCTGCGCTCCTCTTCCTACTGTTGCTGGCGCACGCAGCTTCCCGGGCACTGTGCTTAGGGCACTGTCCTAAGGAGTCCCCGGCCAATAGCCGAGGGTCCTCCCATATATAAGGCACCTCCTCCAAAATGGAGGTGCCCGAGCAAAAGTTGTTGCACAGTATACTTACCTCTGCTTCAGCCCTCAGGTCCAGTTGCCAGCCTGACTACTGTTCCAGTCCGCCAGCCTGACTACTCTCCAGCCCAACAGTCTGCCTTCCGTTTTACCCGCCAGTCTGTCTATGGGCAAGTCCACCTGCTTACCAGGAAGCACCTGCCAGTTACCTGCCTGCTACCTGCCCTGCCTGCTAGCCCGCTCACCTGGGAGCGCTCGCCTGTTACATGCCTGTTACCTGAAAGCCTACCTGGAGGCTCCTCCTGTCACTTGCCGTGACCACCCGCCTGCTAACCTAGCGACTTCAGCCTGCTTGGCTGTCACTTGCCGTAGCCTACCTGGAGGCTCCTGCTGTCACTTGCCGTGACCACCTGTCAACTATCCAGAGACTCTTGCCTGCCTGTTGTGTCCATCCGCTATACCGGTCAGTCCCAGTCTGCTGACCCGTGGGAGCCACCTGCTCTCTTACAAGGTGGTCCCCAGAGTAGCACCTGGTCCCTCTGCTCGGTCCCTCCCTGGTCACGGAGTCGTTAGCCGCAGTACGACCAGGGTCGGTCTGAGTTGATACTTAGTCACGCCCCTCTGGGTCCCTCCTTGCACCGCGGCACAGAGGTTCCACCACGCGGACCCGTAACAGTTTGCTCGGGCCATGGAACCCGGTGGCCCCCAGACCCCCGCAATCTTCAACTTGCACCAGGAAGTCTTACGTCAGAGAGCTCAACAGGAATCGGTCCTGTCCTTTCTACGGTCTGTTAACTCTCGCCTAGGCGCATTGTCTGACTCGTCTGTGTCTATTTCCGGTCCAGTGGTGCCTGTTCCTGTGGCACCGCAATCCAGTCCCATTATGGCACCTGGCTATGGACCTCGGCTCCTGGCGCCTCGACGTTTTGCTGGCGACCCCGCTTTAGCCCGGGGTTTCATAAACCAGTGCACCCTGCACTTTGAACTCTTGGCATACCAGTTCATCTCCGACCGGGCCAAGGTGGCTTTCATCATGTCCCATCTCACTGGGGAGGCACTGGCATGGCTAAATCCCCTGTGTGAGAGAGGGGATCCCCTGGTGTCCAACCTGTCGCCTTTACTCGCTGCTTTCCGTAAAGTCTTCGATGAACCAGGACGGAAGACTACTTCTGCCTCCTCTCTGCTACGTCTTCGCCAAGAGAGTCTCACCGTGGGCCAATATGCCATACAGTTCCGTACCCTCGCTTCTGAGCTTGCCTGGGAGAACGAGGCTCTGGTGTCTGTCTTCTGGGAGGGTCTTTCCGGTCGGATTAAGGATGAGTTAGCCGGTCGGGACATTCCTACCACCCTGGATGACCTGGTGTCACTAGCTACCCGGATCGACATCCGGTTCCAAGAACGTACCAAAGAGACTACTGGGGACAGAGAGTTTTCCCGCCTTGCTCCTACTTTCTAGAGACCTGCCTCTCACCCAGTCACTCCTCGGGCGTACTCGCCCGAACCTATGCAGATCGACCAGACCAAGATGGTCAAATCTCGCCAAGAGTCACGCCGAGTAGAGGGAAGCTGTTTCTATTGTGGCTGTAAGGAGCACTTCATCCGTTCCTGCCCAGAGAAGCCGGGAAACGCCAGTGTCTAGGACCGCTCGGAGAGGTCGTCCTAGGCAAAAGTAAGCCCTCTCCAACCCTGACTTTGTCCGTCTCTATCTCCTGGGGTGAAAACTTTGAAATTGCTCACCTGGATTCTGGAGCTGCTGGAAACCTCATTTCCCAGTCCCTGGTAGAGAGATACCGGATTCCCACCAAACCTCTGGCTGAACCATTGTCTGTCGCCTCCATGGATGGAAGACTCCTTTCGATGACCATCCTGCTCGTCACTGAACCCATAACCCTGCAGGTGGGAATGCTGCACTCTGAGAAAATCTCCTTCCATGTGCTACCCGGACTCTCCCACTCCCTATTGCTAGGTCTACCCTGGCTCCAGACACATGAACCCGTGCTGAACTGGCAATCCGGTGAAGTATTCCGGTGGGGTCAGGACTGCCACAGGACCTGCCTGGTTCCAGTTTGCCCGACTCATCCACCACCTACCCCAGCTAATTTACCCGGTCTTTCGGCTCCTTACTGGTCCTATGCGGATGTCTTCAGTAAAAAGGAAGCAGAGACACTGCCACCCCATAGGCCATATGATTGCCTGATCGACCTGGTACCTAGCGCCACTCCACCCCGTGGGCGTATTTATCCATTGTCGGCGGCCGAAACCCGGGCCATGTCCGAATACATTGAGGAGAATCTGGCTAGGGGATTAATCTGGAAATCTACCTCCCCGACTGGAGCCGGATTCTTCTTTGTCAAGAAGAAGGATGGCTCGCTACGCCCCTGTATTGATTATAGAGGACTCAATCAGATCACGGTAAAAAATAAATATCCCCTGCCGCTCATCTCCGATCTTTGATCATCTTTGATCGCCTTAAGGGCGCCAGGATCTTTTCCAAGCTGGATCTTCGTGGAGCGTATAACCTGGACGGCATTCAATACCCGGGACAGTCACTATGAGTACCGTGTGATGCCCTTCGGTCTCTGCAATGCTCCCGCTGTCTTCCAAGAATTGGTCAATGACATCTTCCGTGATCTTCTTTACTCCTGTGTGGTGGTATACCTGGACGATATCGTGGTCTTCTCTCCGGATCTTCCCACACACCGGAGGGATGTTCGTCAGGTCCTGCTTAGGCTCAGGCAGAACCACCTCTATGCAAAATACGAGAAGTGCCTCTTCGAGCAGACCTCTCTTCCATTCCTGGGATATGTTATCTCCCAGACAGGCCTACGAATGGATTCTGAGAAGCTCTCTGCTGTCCTAAAGTGGCCCCGTCCGGAGGGGTTGAAGGTGATTCAGCGATTCCTGGGCTTCGCCAACTACTATCGTCTCTTCATCCCGCACTTCTCTTTTCGGACTGCTCCCATATCTGCGCTCACCCGTAAGGGAGCAAATCCCAAGGATTGGTCGCCCGAAGCTGAGGAGGCCTTTATTTTCTTAAAGCAAGCCTTCTCCTCTGCCCCAGTGCGGCACCGTCTGGATAGCAACAAACAGTTCTACCTGGAGGTTGATGCTTCCTCCTCCGGAGCCGGAGCGGTGCTCACCCAAAAGTCTTCTTCCGGGAGGATGGTAACCTGCGGCTTCTTCTCCAAACTCTTCACCTCCTCTGAGCGCAACTACTCTATAGGAGACCGAGAACTGTTAGCCGTTAAATTGGCGCTAGAGGAGTGGCGTTACCTGCTTGAAGGGGCTCTATACCCGGTGATCATCTATGCAGATCACAAAAATCTGGCATATCTCCAAAATGCCCAAAGACTCAATCCGCGTCAGGCCCGGTGGTCTTTGTTCTTTGCCCGCTTCGTCTTCGTCCTACATTTCCGCCCGGCGGACAAAAATGTCAAAGCCGTTGCGTTGTCCCGATCCTTCCTGTCCTCCAACCAAGAGGAGGAGCCTATGCACATCATCGATCCCTCCAAGGTTATGAATGTGGCCCCCTTGGATCTGACTCGTCTTCCACCCGGTAAGACGTTTGTAGCAGTACCAGATCGGAAGAAGGTTCTTCACTGGGGTCATTCATCTAAACTAGCCGGCCATGCTTGCCAGAAAAAGACCTTCCTGCTCATTAGCCGACATTACTGGTGGCCTACCCTGCGCAAGGATGTGGTAGACTTCGTCTCAGCCTGTTCGTCTTGTGCCCGCAACAAAGTTCCCAGACATCTACCAGCCGGTCATCTCCTACCTCTTCCCGTACCTGATGCCCCGTGGCAACACATTGCTATGGACTTTATTACAGATCTCCCTGTCTCTGCCGGTTGTACAGTCATTTGGGTGGTCACCGACCGCTTTTCTAAAATGGCCCACTTCATCCCTCTGCCTGGTCTCCCGTCTGCATCAGAGCTAGCTAAGGACTTCTTCCTTCATATCTTCCGCCTCCATGGTCTACCCCTCCACATCGTGTCGGATCGTGGGGTTCAGTTCACCTCACGTTTCTGGAGAGCTACGTGTAAGCTGCTGGATGTCACCCTAGATTTTTCCTCCGCTTACCATCCACAGTCCAATGCTCAAGTGGAGCGGATCAACCAGATCCTTACCGGCTACCTCCGGCACTTTGTTAATGCTCACCATACTGATTGGGTGGATCTCCTACTATGGGCCGAATTCTCCTACAACAACCATGAGAGCGAATCGACTTCCAAGTCCCCATTCTTTATAGTCTATGGTCAACATCCCCGGATTCCGTTTCCCGTCTCCACTTCTGTGGACAACCCTGCTGCGGAGTCTCTGGTCAGCGAATTTTCCACTATTTGGGAGAATACTTGGTCCGCACTTCTTCAGTCCTCTGAGCGGATGAAGAGATTTGCTGACAAAAGACGTCTGGATGCGCCTCAATTCCGTCCGGGAGACAAGGTTTGGCTCTCCTCCAAACATCTTCAGCTCAAAATACCCTCCTACAAGTTGGGTCCTCGGTTCATCGGTCCATTTGAATTCCTTAAACAAATCAATCCAGTGGCCTACAAGTTAAAGCTTCCAGCCACCTTGCGGATTCCCAACTCCTTCCACGTATCTCTCCTCAAACCAGTTGTCTTTAATTCTTTTTCCAACAATCCAGGTACTCCCCCTGCCCCGGTTTCCGCTGAGGACGTTTTTGAGGTAGAGAATATTCTGGCCACCAAGAGGGTAAGAGGAAAAACCTTTTTTCTGGTGGATTGGAAGGGGTTTGGCCCAGAGGAGAGAACTTGGGAACCCAGAGAGAACATCCATGCCCCGCTTCTCCTTGAAAAATTTCTTTCTGGCCTAAAAAAGAGGGGGCGTAAAGGGGGGGGGTACTGTAGCATCGGCGTCTCTGCCCCCTACCAGGCAGAGACGCCGTCCCTCTCACATCCCCGCTCCCCGCGCGGCGTCCTCCTGCGCTCCTCTTCCTGCTGCTGTCGGCGCGCGCAGCTTCCCGGGCACTGTGCTTAGGGCGCGCACGCGCTCCCTCTCTCTTAAAGGGGCCGCACGCGCCGTCCTAAGGAGTCCCCAGCCAATAGCGGAGGGTCCTCCCATATATAAGGCACCTCCTCCAAAATGGAGGTGCCCGAGCAAAAGTTGTTGCACAGTATACTTACCTCTGCTTCAGCCCTCAGGTCCAGTTGCCAGCCTGACTACTCTCCAGCCCGATAGTCTGCCTTCCGTTTTACCCGCCAGTCTGTCTATGGGCAAGTCCACCTGCTTACCAGGAAGCACCTGCCAGTTACCTGCCTGCTACCTGCCGTGCCTGCTAGCCCGCTCACCTGGGAGTGCTTGCCTGTTACCTGCCTGTTACCTGAAAGCCTACCTGGAGGCTCCTCCTGTCACTTGCCGTGACCACCCGCCTGCTAACCTAGAGACTTCAGCCTGCTTGGCTGTCACTTGCCGTAGCCTACCTGGAGGCTCCTGCAGTCACTTGCCGTGACCACTTGTCAACTATCCAGAGACTCTTGCCTGCCTGTTGTGTCCATCCACTATACCGGTCAGTCCCAGTCTGCTGACCCGTGGGAGCCACCTGCTCTCTTATAAGGTCGTGCCCAGAGTAGCACCTGGTCCCTCTGCTCGGTCCCTCCCTGGTCACGGAGTCGTTAGCCACAGTACGACCAGGGTCAGTCTGAGTTGATACTTAGTCACGCCCCTCTGGGTCCCTCCTTGCACCGCGGCACAGAGTTTCCACCACCCGGACCCGTAACACATAGTCTTTTTACAGACCTTTGAAGTAACCCGGCAGATGGGTGGTTGTCTAATGAAAGCTGGGATCCTGCTCTAATAGTCGCCATCAGAGGAAACCTCTTAGATGCTGGAGTCAATAGTGACCACAGGATAATAGTAGTTTCAAAGGGTGTGTTTAACCCATGAGAGGCCTGCAACTTGATTGCATGATATTAATTGCAGGCGAGTTACCGTATATACTCGAGCCGAATATAAGCCGAGGCACCTAATTTTACCACAAAAAACTGGGAAAACTTATTGACTTGAGTATAAGCCTAGAGTGGAAAATGTAGCAGCTACTGGTAAATTTCCCCATTCTGTTAAGTATTACCCACTCATCACCAATCCTAGTATGCATGGCCCCCTCATCCCCAATCCTGGCATGTATGCCTCCCTCATCCCCAATCCTGGTATGCATTGCTCCCTCATCCCCAATCCTGGTATGCATGGCCGCATCATCCCCAATCCTGGTATGCATGGCACCCCTCATCCCCAATCCTGGTATGCATGGCCCCATCATCCCCAATGATGTATGGCCCACTCATCATCAATCCTGGTATTCATTGCCCCCTCATCCCCAATCCTGGTACTCATTGCCCGCTCATGCCCAATCCTGGTATGCATGGCCCCCTCATCCCCCCCAATCTTGGTATGCATGGCCCCATCATCCTCAATCCTGGTATAAATGGATCCCCTCATCCCCAATCCTGATATGCATGGCCCCCTCATCCCCTATCCTGACATGGATGGCTCCATCATCCCCAATCCTGGTATGCATGGCCCCATCATCCTCAATCCTGGTATGCATTGCTCCCTCATCCCCAATCCTGGTATGCATGGCCCCATCATCCCCAATCCCGGTATGCATGGCCCCATCATCCCCAATTCTGATATGTATGCCTCCCTCATCCCCAATCCTGGTATGCATTGCTCCCTCATCCCAAATCCTGGTATGCATGGCCCCATTATCCCCAATCCTGGTATGCATGGCACCCCTCATCCCCAATCCTTGTATGCATGGCCCCATCACCCCCAATCCTGGTATGCATGACCCCTCATCCCCAATCCTGATATGCATGGCCCCCTCAGACCCAATCCTGGTATGCATGGCCCCCTCATCCCAATCCTGGTATGTATGGCCCCCTATCCTGGTTTGCATGGCCCCCCATCACTGCACACATTAAAAAAATAAACACTCATACTGACCTTCCTTCCCTGTGCTCCAGCGCTGTGTCCTGTTCTGCCAGCAGTAGCTTGCCTCCACGTCTGAGCATTGTTTGACATCACTGCCATGCGCTCTCAGATGCCGAGGTGAGCTGCGGGGATATTTACTCCTCTCCACGCCAGGACTAAGTGCGTGGAGAAGAGTGAATATCCCTGTTCTTTAATGGCGTGCGCACAGTGTCAGCAGTGCCACAGCTCCAGCTGCGGCTCAGCTGTCTTGTCTGCCCTCTACTAAAGAGAATAAATATTCACCCTTCTCCATGCCCATGGGAGTGGAGAAGGGTGAATATTAATTTCTCTTTAGCAGGGGGCACAGTGGTAGCTGCAGCTGTCCACTACTGTGTGTGCTCCGCTCCTCCGCAGCCACAACCACCCCTCCCCCACTATCTACAACCAGACTATGTATATACTCGAGTATATACCCGAGTATAAGCCGGGGGGGGGGCTTTTTCAGCCTAAAAAATGGCCTGAAAAAGTCGGCTTATACTCGAGTATATACGGTAATCATATAAAAAGGATCAGTATACAAGAACAGGGCTGCAATCCAAACAGTTCATACTTTACAGAATCATGCAAAGAATCACAGAATGAAGAGTATCTACTACTTAAAGGGAACCTGTCAGCAGGATTGTTCTAAGTAAACTACAGGCAGTGTCAGGTTGGCGTCGTTACACTGATTATCATGATACCTGAGTTGTTGAAATTCGTCCTGTGCTTGTTGTTTATTGTTTGATTGCAGTTTGGAGATAATGATATGCTCGTGCTCTGGGGTGGCCTCTGTGCAGGGTTTTTCTTGGTGCTCTGTTCTCATATTCATCATTGTGGCTTAAATGACAGGTCACTGATCCTTCAGTGACCTGCCTCCTATTTTAAATACTGCACCTGCGCAGGTCATATTGCGGTCTTTTAAAAAAAAATTTTAACTCTAGCAAAATGGCACCCCACGCATGCACAGTAGCAGCTATCGCTTGCCGATAGATGCTACTGAGCAAGCGTCGTGGCCATTTTGCTGGAGCTAAAAAATGTTTTTGCTCCAATAAAATGGCACCGATGTCTGCGCCTGCGCGGTAGTATCTATCGCTTACCGATAGATGCTATTGCGCACGCACCACGGCCATTTTGCTGGAGCCAAATTTTTTTTTTCATCCAACAAAATGGCCGTGGCGTTTACACAGTAGCATCTATCGGCAAGCAATTGATGCTACTGCGCATGTGCAGGCGCCATCACCATTTTGTTGGAGCACAAATTTTTTTTTTAAAGACCACAATATGATCTGTGCAAGCATAGTACTTAAAATAGGAGGCAGGTCACTGAAGGATCAGTGACCTATCATTTAAGCCACAATGATGAAGATAATGCCAGAGCACCAAAGAAAGCCCGGCACAGAGGCCGCCCCAAAGCACAAGAATCTAATTATCTCCACACTGCAAATAAAGATTAAACAGCAACCACAGGACGGATTTCATCAACCCAGGTATCATTTTAATCAGTGTAATGACGTCAACATAATAGTGTATGTAGTTTACTTAGCACAAGCCTGATGACAGGTTCACTTTAACTATTATTATAATCATTTATACCAAAACAATGGATGTAGTGCGCCAAACAATTCAAAAGATTAAAACTTCAAGCTTCAGGGTAAAGCTTATACCTGGTAAGGGCGAGAAACAACAGCTCTTTTTGGTGAGTTAGTGAGAATACTTTCAACAATAAGGTATTGCGCCTTCAACAATATGAGAGTACCAGTCTTAATATCTTAAATAGTTCTTTGGCCTCATATTTTGAGGTCCCTATATAATATGGACTAATATGAGCACTATAACAGCCCTTAGGCTGCATGCCCACTATGCATTTTTCAAGCGTTTTTGCCGTGGAATTTCCACAGCGAAAACGCTTAAAAAACGCTTAGTAATACGTACCCCATGGTCCCCAATGATAATCCACATGTGCTGTCCACATGCTGCAGAAATTTGCACTGCGGATTATCATTGCAGAAAAATAAGCAGCATGTCCATTAATTTTGCGGACACACAGCGTAATTGCCGCCATCGACTTGCATTGAAACGCATAATATCTGCATGAGCACATTTGTACATGCGGATATTATGCGATTTTATGTGCGGATAGTACCCGGGTCTGGAGAAGAGGACACTCTCCTCCAGACTCGGGTACCATAGAACCTGTTAAAAAAAAGCATTTAAAATAAAAAATAAAGATTATACTTACCTTCCGATGGCCCCTGGTGTTTTCTCCGCTCTGTCCAGTCTATTGTATGGGTCGCGGTGGTGTGAAAGGACCTGTCATGATGTCATTTAGTCATGTGACAGGTCACACGACCGCTGACGTCGGCGGTCGCGTGACCTATCACATGACTAAATGACGTCACCGTAGGTCCTTTTAGACCATCGTGAGCCATACAACAGACCGGACGGAGCGGCGAAAACACAGAGGGCCATCGGAAGGTAAGTATAATCTTTATTTTTTATTTTTTACCATTTTTATTCTTTTTTTTTAACTATTAACTTGGTCACACTATATAAATCCATGCCCGTTGCATGGATTTATATAGTGTGACCAAGTTGTCAAGCACTTTTCCAAGTGATGCTAAAATCGCTTGGAAAAGCGCTTGATAACCCACATGCAGAAATGCATGCAAAGACGCTTGACAAACGCCTCTACCTGGCGGGAAAAACGCATGTAAAATCCGCATGCGTTTTTCCTGCCAGGGAGATGTGGAAAAAATACACAGCATTTCTGCATCGTGGGCACGTAGCCTTAGGATAATTAGCGATATTGTCCTCAAACTGCTATAGGATATTAGTCCTATTACCAAAGAGTACAGATGAGTGAACCTTTTGATGTTCGGGTTTGTTGACTTTTGCTGAATAGCTAATAAAAGTTTGTGTCCGGGCACCCGATACCAAACCCAATCCCGAATGAGGCCCCAAACATCCATGGTTTTCCACGCTGTCATCAGCACAGGAAACAGGGTCTCTGACCAGTGGTAACATCGTTACCCCGCTCAGAGCTCCGTGGGATCGCGTCAGATGTCAGCATGACATCTGTGACTGTGACCTGCGGTAAAAAGCTTACTGCAGGTCACAGGCTACGGCTGATGAGACTACTACCCCCATCAGTCGACGCCTGCTGTCACTGTAAACAGTGACCCCAGGTGCCGCTGATGGGAGGAGTAGTTTCTCATCAGCCGGCGCCTGTGCTTCAAGTAAAAAAAAAAAGTTAAAATTAATAAATAAATAAATATTCAAGTAAAAATAAAAACACATGATACTCACCTACACTTAATCCCCGATGCCCTTGTCCATTGTAAAAAAATTTAAATAAAAAACACCATAATACACACATTAATGCCTAATCCCCGATGCCCATGTCACATGTAAAAAAGAAAAAATAATAAACCACCATATTCCTCACCTGTCCGTCGTAATCAAGGGTGTCCCACGGTGATCTCACTTGTAGAACGGTCACATCAGGAGGTGTGACTGCTCTACCCAGCCACGAGCTACACACTGACAGGAGCGCAATCGCTCCCGCAGTGTATAGCGCTGAGCTTCAGTGAGAGAGGTCACAGGAATTAATCAGCTGATGAGCTCCGGTGATCTCACTTACTGCACCGCCATTGCAGTACAAGTACAGTATAATACACATCTAAGGTAACCTTAGTTCACAACTTCCAGGTGTTCCAGTACGTAGAAACTCCAGTAAACTTTAAGGTGTACAAAGTGCATTTTTTATGCATTTTTGATGCGGTAAATCCACTTGGAATTGGCCCCAAATACAGATTGCCAGAATATTCTATGAGAACTTGGAAGATCTGTGCACTTGATCTGGAATTTTCCTGACAGGATTTCATGTGTGTTTAAATAAGCAGCATGTCCATTCTTTGTCTGGATTTGCATGCGTTTTTCCTATACAATACATTGGAAAAAAAAAGCATGGCAAATCCGCAGGCAAAAATGCACAAAAAACGCAAGAAAATTAAAAAAAAGCAAAAAAATTAGCGCAATTTTCGCAGCGTTTTTGATGCAAAGAGGTGCAGAAATTTCTGCAAGCAAATACTGATCGTGCGCACATACCCTAAATGTCCCTCAAAGTTTCCCATGAGTTTTCCAAGCCTCGCCACTACCTGGAGACCCGTTGGTCTTGAACTCTAGTAGCCTGAAAGGTTAACTGAGTTCAAGCCACCTGGTACATTACGAGTAAAATAAAGAATGAAATAAAAAAACAGAATGTGAACCCTCCGATTATTCATAACTAGCAGAGTGAAAGCTTCCCACTGGGCTGATATTACTAGCCAGGGAAAAGGGCCATTAGCCCAAAATGTTCCCTGGCTCACAGCTGTTTGATTAGCTTTTACTGTCTAGATTACAGGGGGACCTCAGAAAGATATTGATGTGTGGTCCCCCTATAAATTCTAACCAGCAAAGGCTAAACAGACAGCTGTGAGCTGATATTAATAGACAGGGAAGGGTCCTTGGATGCTGGCCACCTCATAGGCTAATAATATCAGCCCTCAGCGGCTCCAGAAATGGTGCATCAATAAGATAGATAGGTAGATAAGGATAGATAGATGGATGGATATATATGGATAGATAGATAGTTAGATATGGATAGATAGATACTGATAGATATATGGATAGTGCAGTGCAACGGTGTTCACACTGTGCGGTAATGAGGCAGTGACCCAAGGAAAGTTCAACTTAAATGTCTTTATTTGCAAAAACTCACAACTCAAATGCAAAAGATGTCCTCCAGACCGCAGCCCGGTGATCCAAACAGTCCGTGTAAACCTGTTGCCGTGGGAGACGGCCGCACCGTTTCATTCTGAGGTGCGCCAGTTACATTGCCTTCACTGGCCTGTGTTGTGCCTTCACACAGGCTTGCAGTGCACAGAGCCTCCTGCTCTGCAGCTAGCAAACAAACCACTGACACACCCAAACCTTTGCTGCAGAATTAAATGGAAAACTGTGGCCATGAGACACTTGTAGAACCCAGGCTGGAGGGAGTGATCTGCCCCACTGCCATCCTGTAGATCACTCCAAAAATAAAAGCCCATGCCGGGTTTTCTTAAATCCAACTTAGTCCAATAGCTTGACCAAGTCCAAACTTTACTTTTATTTTGCACTGCAACCACAGCTGTTCAATAATCCTCTATGAACATCCTGGGGGGATACATACCGTCCCTCGCATATAATTCCCCTCACTGTCTCACAATGGATAGATAGATAGATATGGATAGATAGATAGATAGATAGATAGATAGATAGATAGATAGATAGATAGATAGATAGATAGATAGACGGATATCCAAAGAAGACAAAGGCAGCACTCCATAGTTAAATGATTAGCGGTTTATTGACTCATGTCAGGGCAACGTTTCGTTCCAAATGTGGAACTTTTTTCAAGCAGTGAATCATTATACAGTACAATAGATATATAAATAGGTATCCCATTTAAATAATAATTAATATATAAATTCATATCTACAAAGTACATAAGTGCAAAAAGTGCATAGTGCAGTACATTTGTGTTATGATACATGTATTTCTCAAATAACATACATTTCATATTAGCAATCATCACATATCCATATTTCACTTAAATTATATAATTTATCACATATGTGCACAATTCATAACAAAAATCATCATGACTCACCCCACCATTAATGATTTAGAAACAGAAGTCGCAGGGCGCATGCTTGGAATCCATATAAGGAAATGACACTATTTTCTTCTGCGCATGCGCGTCACCAAAATTGTAGCCCAAGGGGCCATTTTCTTGTGGACAGATGCCAAATAGCGTACTCGCGCATGCGCAATATGTTTTTAATACATACAGCGCCATATTACTAAAGGACCAAACTAACATTTATCCATATCAGCATGAATCCATAGCAGAATTCAACAAAAGTACCCTCAATCATTATGATTTGTGCGCTATTACCCAAAAGAATACTTTAAATTTCATCCCTTATAGGGCTAAATATGTACAGTGGAGAAAAAAAGTACTTAGTCAGCCTCCAATTGTGCAACTTCTTCAACTTAAAAAGATGAGAGAGGCCTGTAATTGACAGTATAGGTAGACCTTAACTATGAGAGACAAAATGAGAAAACAAATCCTGAAAATCACAATGTCTGATTTGGAAAGAATTTTTTTTCAAATTTTGGTGGAAAATAAGTATTTGGTCAATTACAAAAGTTCATCTCAATACTTTTTTATATATCCTTTGTTGGCAATGACAGAGATAAAACGTTTTCTGTAAGTCTTCACAAGGTTGGCACACACTGTTGCTGGTATGTTGGCCCATTCCTCCATGCAGGTCTCCTCTAGAGCAGTGATGTTTTGTGGCTGTCGCTGGGCAACACGGACTTTCTACTCCCTCCAAAGGTTTTCTTTACGGTTTAGACCTGGAGACTGGCTAGGCCACTCCAGGACCTTGAAATGGTTCTTACAAAGCCACTCCTTCGTTGCACTGGCGGTGTGCTTGGGATCATTGTCATGCTATAAGACCCAGCCACGTTTTATCTTCAATGCCCTTGCAGATGGAAGGAGGTTTGCACTCAAAATCTCACAATACATGGCCCCATTCATTCTTTCATGTACACGGATCAGTCATCCTGGTCCCTTGGCAGAGAAACAGCCCCAAAGCATGATGTTGCCACCCCTATGCTTCACAGTAGGTATGGTGTTCTTCGGATGCAACTCAGCATTCTTTCTCCTCCAAACGCGACGAGTTGTGTTTCTACCACAACTACTTTGTGTTTCTACTTTGGTTTCATCTGACCATATGACATTCTCCCAATACTCTTCTGGATCATCCAAATGCTCTCTAGCAAACTTCAGACGGGTCCGGACATGTAATGGCTTAAGCAGGGGGACACATCTGGCACTGCAGGATCTGAGTCCCTGGCGGCGTAGTGTGTTACTGATGGTAGCCTGTGTAACGTTGGTCCCAGCTCTCTGCAGGTCATTCACCAGGTCCCCCCGTGTGGTTCTGGGATTTTTGCTCACTGTTCTTGAGATCATTTTGACCCCACAGAGTGAGATCTTGTGTGGAGAAAAAAATGGTCTTGCATGTCTTCCATTTTCTAATTATGGCTCCCACAGTTGATTTCTTCACACCAAGCTGCTTGCCTATTGCAGATTCAGTCTTCCCAGCCTGGTGCAGGGCTACAATTTTGTTTCTGGTGTCCTTTGACAGGTCTTTCGTCTTCGCCATAGTGGAGTTTGGAGTGTGACTGTTTGAGGTTGCGGACACGTTTCTTATATACTGATAACAAGTACAAACAAGTGCCAGTACTACAGGTAATAAGTGGAGGACAGAGGAGCCTCTTAAAGAAGAAGTTACAGGTCTATGAGAGCCAGAAATCTTGCTTGTTTGTAACTGACCAAATACTTATTTTCCACCAAAATGTAAAAAAAATTTTTTTTCCAAATCAGACAATGTGATTTTCAGGATTTGTTTTCTCATTTTGTCTCTCATAGTTGAGGTCTACCTATGATGTCAATTACAGGCCTCTCTCATCTTTTTAAGTGGGAGAACTTGCACAATTGGTGGCTGACTAAATACTTTTTTCCCCACTGTATAGCAACAAGCACTTTATTTATAAATATGAATTCTATAATCTAGTTCATATTGTCTGAACCCTATATATACCTGATAGAGTTCAATCTACGTATGGGAATGCTAAATATGGTATTGAGCACTTTTACTCATAACTATGAACTTTAGAATCTAGTTTATATGGTTTGGACTCCGTATACATATTGTTGGCATATGCAACAGATTAGAACTTATTATAAGTGAAAGGAGGACTTTATACTAACAAGATAGCAGATGGCGATAGTGTATAGTTATATGCTTGGTGTAAAATGGTGGGAGGAAAGCTCTCAATTGTTGGTTGTTTTTACTTCCTGTGTTTTTCTCTTTCCTGAATGTGTTATGTAAGCAGCACACGGACTGTGTGACACTGAATTGTATCTCATGTTTAACCAGTATGAAGTAAATACTATTTACTCAAGATATCTTGCTGATTGAAGCTCTTGTAAGTACAGTGGTGACTGTAAGAAGATGGACTCTGCGACACATATGACTCTATATGCCAACATTTCCAGCTAGTGTTTGCAAGTCTTTCAAGCATATGGTTGAGATTTTGACCCCAGATAATGAATCTCATCAAAAGGTTCATACTAGATTTGTGACATGCCTTGTAGTCTTCTGGACCAAGTGATAAATGAATACATGTCTACAGTATTGTATATGTTCAAAGATTAATGGTCATATTTTTGTCTTTTCTCCTATTTATAATGCCTGAAAGAGAAAAAAAACATTTCTCTCATTAAATTTTGATATGTATCCTGCCCCCCCCTCCTCTTCCTATATAGCCTAATAGGGAAAGCAGGGAGAGCCACTGTTGAGTGGGGGCGCCACTGTGCAGGAATAGGGTGCCAACCTCCACTTGTCAGGTAGGAGAAAGATTGTGAGACTGATTAGGAAGATGATGTTTTGTCCTATATGTTCATATACAGTACAGACCAAAAGTTTGGACACACCTTCTCATTTAAAGATTTTTCTGTATTTTCATGACTATGAAAACTGTATATTCACATTGAAGGCATCAAAACCATGAATTAACACATGTGGAATTATATACTTAACAAAAAAAGTGTGAAACAACTAAAAATATGTCTTATATTCTAGGTTCTTCAAAGTAGCCACCTTTTGCTTTGATGACTGCTTTGCACACTCTTGGCATTCTCTTGATGAGCTTCAAGAGGTAGTCACCGGAAATGGTTTTCACTTCACAGGTGTGCCCTGTCAGGTTTAATAAGTGGGATTTCTTGCATTATAAAAGGGGTTGGGACCATCAGTTGTGTTGTGCAGAAGTCCGGTGGATACACAGCTGATAGTCCTACTGAATAGACTGTTAAAATTTGTATTATGGCAAGAAAAAAGCAGCTAAGTAAAGAAAAATGAGTGGCCATCATTACTTTAAGAAATGAAGGTCAGTCAGTGCGAAAAATTGGGAAAACTTTGAAAGTGTCCCCAAGTGCAGTTGCAAAAACCATCTAGCGCTACAAAGAAACTGGCTCACATGAGGACCTGTCCAGGAAAGGAAGACCAAGAGTTACCTCTGCTTCTGAGGATAAGTTTATCCGAGTCACCAGCCTCAGAAATCACAGGATAACAGCAGCTCAGATAAGAGACCAGGTCAATGCCACACAGAGTTCTAGCAGCAGACACATCTCTTTAAAAACTGTTAAGAGGAGACTTTGTGCAGGAGGCCTTCATGGTAAAATAACTGCTAGGAAACCACTGCTAAGGACAGGCAACAAGCAGAAGAGACTTGTTTGGGCTAAAGAACACAAGGAATGGACATTAGATCAGTGGAAATCTGTGCTTTGGTCTGATGAGTCCAAATTTGAGATCTTAGGTTCCAACCACCGTGTCTTTGTGCGACGCAAAAAAGGTGAGCGGATGGACTCTACATGCCTTGTTTCCACCGTGAAGCATGGAGGAGGAGGTGTGATGGTGCTTTGCTGGTAACACTGTTGGGGATTTATTCAAAATTGAAGGCATTCTGAACCAGCATGTCTACCACAGCATCTTGCAGCAGCATGCTATTCCATCCGGTTTGCGTTTAGTAGGACCATCATTTATTTTTCAACAGGACAATGACCCCAAACACACCTCCAGGCTGTGTAAGGGCTATTTGACCATGGGGGAGAGTGATGGGGTGCTACGCCAGATGACCTGGCCTCCACAGTCACCAGACCTGAACCCAATCGAGATGGTTTGGGGTGAGCTGGACCGCAGAGTGAAGGCAAAAGGGCCAACAAGTACTAAGCATCTCTGGGAACTCCTTCAAGATTGTTGGAAGACCATTTCCAGTGACTACCTCTTGAAACTCATCAAGAGAACGCCAAGAGTGTGCAAAGCAGTCATCAAAGCAAAAGGTGGCTACTTTGAAGAACCTAGAATATAAGACATATTTTCAGTTGTTTCACACTTTTTTGTTAAGTATATAATTCCACATGTGTTAATGCATAGTTTTGATGCCTTCAGTGTGAATGTATAATTTTCATAGTCATGAAAATACAAAAAAATCTTTAAATGAGGTGTGTCCAAACTTTTGGTCTGTACTGTATATCGTAAAGACATTAAGTAAAAGTTAATATTTCTCTATAAGTACTTTAAGTCACTTTAAGTTTATAAGTCACTCCGGCTTTTGTCTTTATGGTGGGAGTGAGTGTCAGAGGATTTTACACCACTTACTCTCCTACTGAAGACAGGATCTAAGAAAGATGAGGAGGACGCTGCCTACTTTAGTATAGTCCGCGGGTCACTTTGCGTGGTCTGTATTCCGGGTTATCAGCAAAACTCATCAATAGTGTGATTTTAAAAAAATTATTACACTATATTTTGTTTTAAACACAATACCAACAAATTACTGTCATTTACTAAGATCTACTATATAATTGTCTTATCCCGTCTGTCTGTCTGTCTGTCTATCTGTCTGTCTGTCCAGGAAATCCCGCGTCGCTCATTGGTCCGGCAGCAGCCAATCAGCGCCGCGGAATTTCAGAAAAAAGATGGCGCCCGTTAGCGGCTCATCTGCGGGACGGAGCTCAGCGGCGTTGCAGACGGGAGATGAGCGGCGCGAGGCGCTCATCTCCCGGCCGGTACCAGCAGAAGGACCTTGACCGCCGGACCCATCTGCGGGACGGAGATGCAGCCGGGAGATGAGCGGCGCGAGGCGCTCATGTCCCGGCCGGTAGCAGCGGAAGGACCGCCGGCGTCACTGACATCCATGCGGAAGGGAGGACCGGGGAGCAACGCTGCGGGTCGGGATACTTCTGCTGCGAGTGCCCGCTCATGTCCCGGGTTCTCGCAGCGGAAGTAGCCGCACAGGCAGCGCGGCTCCCCGGTCCTCACCAAGACGATTCGATGATTGGTCGCGGTGTTCGGACCTGACCAATCACTGATCTTAGCGCAAAAGTTAAATACCGCTGTGCTGATTGGTCGCGGACGCTGCCCGCGACCAATCACTGATTTGGGCGCCAAATTTAAATATCGGCCGCGCACCACAGTAGTGGTTAACTTTAGCCGCAAGATCAGTGATTGGTCGCGGGCTTTTAACAGCGATTTTTAACACAAATGTCCGGACCTTTGTAACACCATGCGGATACTGTGGGGACATCAGCGTCTAGGGTGTGAAGGGAGGACCGGGGAGCGGCGCTGCCTGTGCGGATACTTCCGCTGCGAGAACCAGGGACATGAGCGGGCGCTCGCAGCAGAAGTATCCCGACCTGCAGCGCCGCTCCCCGGTCCTCCCTTCACACCCTAGCCGCTGATGTCCCCACAGTATCAGCATGGTGTTACAAAGATCCGGACATTTGTGTTAAAATTCGCTGATTGGTCGCTGGCGCTGCCTGCGACCAATCACCGATTTGGGCGCCAAATTTAAATATCGGCCGCGACCAATCACCGATCTTGGCTCCACATTTAAACACCGCTGTACTGATTGGTCGCGGACGCTATTTAAATGTGGCGCCAAAATCGGTGATTTGTCGCGCCCAGCGTCGGCGACCAATCAGCACAGCGGTGTTTAAATGTGGAGCCAAGATCGGTGATTGGTCGCGGCCGATATTTAAATTTGGCGCCCAAATCGGTGATTGGTCGCGGGCAGCGCCCGCGACCAATCAGCGATTTTTAACACAAATGTCCGGACCTTTGTAACACCATGCGGATACTGTGGGGAGATCAGCGGCTAAGGTGTGAAGGGAGGACCAAGGAGCGGCGCTGCGGGTCGGGATACTTCTGCTGCGAGCAGTCGCTCATGTCCCGGGTTCTCGCAGCGGAAGTAGCCGCACAGGCAGCGGCGCTCCCCGGTCCTCACTAATACGATTCCGCTCCCCGCTCCTCACCAATACGATTCGCTGATTGGTCGCGCTCTCCGCACGCGACCAATCAGTGATCTTGGCGCTAAAGTTAAACACCGCTCTGCTGATTGGTCGCGGCCGCTGCCCGCGACCAATCACCGATTTGGGTGCCACATTTAAATAGTGGCCGCGACCAATCACCGATCTTGCCGCCACATTTAAACACTGCTGTGCTAATTAGTCGCGGACGCCAGCCGCGACCAATCAGCGAGCTTGGCGCCAAATTTAAACAACGCTCTGCTGATTGGTCGCGGGAAGCCAGACGCGTCCAATCAGCGAGATTGGCGCCAAATTTAAACAACGCTCTGCTGATTGATCGCGGTCGCTGGCCGAGATCAATCAGCAGTATTGGCGCAAAATTTAAACAACGCTCTGCTGATTGGTCGCGGCCATCAGCCGCGACTAATCAGCGATTTTGGCGCCAAATTTAAACACCGCTCTGCTAATTGCACCCCGTCGGCCGCATACCTATTCTAGAATACCTGATGCGTTCGAATCGGGCCACCATCTAGTTTACAATAAATATGTTGACGTAGACAGTAGAGAGCTCCTGCAACTAAACTACACAAGGCCCTCACCATCTGCAAAGAACAAAAACCTGGAGAGACACAGAAAAATTCTAGAACCAAAGAAAGAAAATAGAAGTACAAATATTTAGATGAGAAAAATGATTCTGGACTCCACAGAAACGTCTGTGTATTATATGTACAAGTGCTTCTCACTAAATTAGAATATCATCAAAAAGTTAATTTATTTCAGTTCTTTAATCCAAAAAGTGAAGCTCATTATATAGAGTCATTACAAACAGAGTGATCTATTTCAAGTGTTTATTTCTGTTAATGTTGATGCTTTAGCGAGAAGCACTTGTATGTTCACAAGTAGCCGTTACACAGCGCATTTTCTATCTAGATTTGCCGGCAGAGAATATAAAAGCTATAAAAGCAAATTACAGTAGTAGTGAAGTTGATGACGACATCTTAAATTTCATCCTTGTGCTGCAAAAAAATATAGTAGAGTGGAATTTGTCATGTGGCGAGGATTCTAAATATGCCATATATCAATTTATATTGCACATTTTCAACTCAGATTTTACTCTTTGTAATGATTAGGGCTTGTGCACACAAGCGTATTTTTGGTCAGAGTACGATCCAACAAAACATCTCATTGCACTCGTTCAAATGTTAGTTTATGGGACTGAGCAGAACTCCAAATTTTACCTTGGACAGAGCCCATCAGGGGAGAAAAATTCCAGTTTACCAGAGTTACTGTATATCCAACTATTGGATCGCACTCGGCCTTGCAAGTTAATGAATGCGTGGGAGACATCGAACTGCACTTGGATGATATCTGAGTGCATTCCGAGTTTCACGGACTGACAAAATGGAGAAGATGGACAATTTTTTTTTCACTCCATCTTCTCCTCATCCAAGTGAATTGGATCACACTGTTATCACCCTCTGATCAGACTGTGATTTGCATAATTGCCCATTCTCTTGGATGAGAGAGTCTACAGCCGTTTGCACCTGCTCTTCTGGTGAAATCTGCAGCAAAACCAAAATCACATGTAAAAAGTGTGGATTTTTCCACATGCTGTATATATCCCACGGTTTTGTAACAGAAAAATCCACTGCAAATCTGCCCAATGTGAATGTACCCTTATTGTACAGTATATATACATAGTGTATACTATTTTAATTGCACTCCTTTATATGGCGCTATTGTATTCCACAGCGCTTTACAGATATCATTATATATATATATATATATATATATATATATATATATATACACATATAGTAACACATATGGAGGGCACTATCCAAATGTTGTGGATCTGCTTGCAGCACGCTAAAGTGGGCCCATATATATCAAAAAAGAAAAAGGAGAGCATGCTAATACGCAGTGATCACACCCTATAATCAAAAATCAATCAATATGTAGAAAATTAGACAATTTATTTATTACGGAAACATGCACGACATATCAAATATGTTAAAACACAAGTAAAAAATCTTGTGGTATTACCCACTGATTAAAGACCCATATACTTCAGAAACCTTCCCAAATAAATGCAATAAACAAAGGTGAGGCATCAATATACCAAAGCAGGCTTAAGTCAAAGGTTATCTCTGGTGACCAATATTGCACAGAGGACACATATTATGTGGAGACACTAATTCAAGAGTCCAATACCTATATAACAATTCATGAGGTGAAAGAAACATGTATATAATAAATTCAAAGATGTAATACCACTGTTGTCCCCACCAAATGAAACATATGCAGCAATAATCTATACAATGAGGCCCATTTATTCTAAGAATAAACAAAAGCCTGTACCCAAAGAGGGGTGTGTGGGCTGGTAATGCCCCAGGCTGAATTAGAAGTTCTCTCCAATAGGCAATATTTCAGAAAATCTGCATGTAAACTGCATGGGGTATGCCCAGAAATTGCATAATATATAAGGGCAGTGATTAAGGAGTATAATACATGTATAACAGTTGATGACAGCAAAGATAGGGTCAAAAAATGAGATACCACTATCGTCTCCACCTGGTTGAAAGTGTGTGGAGAACTAGACAATACCCCCATTCATCAAACAATACCCCCAGCAGTGTCCTATGCAATACGGTCAGTAAATCCTTGAAGGTAGGAAGGAGCCTGTACCCGGGAGGGTGTATATGGGCTTGAAGTGCCCAACGCGTGTCGCCACACACCGTGGCTTCGTCAGGAGCTTGTAAGATGTATGTCGCGGCGCTTTTATATATATAATTCAAAAATGATACGGTTACCAGTGGATCAGCTATGGGAAACAGCCCGGAGCTGTACGCGGCAGTCGCAATGGTGCGAACCTGAAGCCGGAAGTGGTCACCACAGAGCATGCACAGACCATAGTAGCGCATGTGACGCGCCCCCTGGGCCGTGTGGTACTCGGTGCCGGGCCGGTCGTTGCTAGGGAAGATGTCACAGTCGCGGTGACCCGGTCCGTGACCCAGGGCGGTCAATCAAAAGGGGGGATATTTACAGGGGATTTAGAGTTATTATATATAGTTCGTGACGCCACCTGTGGTATGCGGCTACATGGAGCCGCCGCTGCGGAGCAGGTCCCCTGGAGCGGGTGTAAATGCTGCAGAGTTGGTTTAGCCCTCCACAGGTAGAGCCTAGCTCCAGGGCCATGCTGAGTTGTTATGAATGTTGCGGTGAAGTGCAGGGGGTAATGGCGCAGCAGTAATTCACAGAGACAGTGGGGTGCAGTCTTCAGAGTTTACTCACAGTTGTTGCAATCCAAGTTACAGGTACCGGCGTTACTTCCCACGTCGCGCTGCGTTCACAAGGCAAGGGGTTCAGCTAACCCTCAGGTACCTCCAGAGTACATAGCAGGACCCCCTTCTGTGTATTCCTCTTGGCCGTCTCCCTACACCTCACACCTAGTGTCCCAATCCAGTGACCGCGGACCTTGTCAGGCGACGTCTTCTCTGTCTCCTGGGTCCTCTATGGTTACCTTCTTGGTGAGACTAATGTGGATTGTGGCTGCAGTACCTGAAATACTACAGCCTCCGGTTTCCTAGTTGAGACTTGAAGAATTCTGCTAGTTTAGGGACCGGTCCCCTCTGTGCGGCCTGACCCCTCCACCACCGGGCAGATTCGGGCGTACGGGTGGCCTCCAGCACTTCCCGTACCCCCGGGGTCCCTTCCACGTCCCTGGAACCTCTCCTGCTCCTCTCTCTCTCTCTCTTCAGTCCTGGGCCTCTCCTCAGGCCCTCCTCCTGAGCAGAGCTCCTACAGAGCTCCTGCTCCCAACTCCTCTCACTGTAGACTCTCTCGCTCTAGAATGTTCACCCTCTTTTTATATCACTCCTTTCAATGCTCCCCTGATCTACGTCCTCCACCCACACCCACTACATGGTCCCCCTTCTTTCGTTCCCCCGACTCCAGCCAGGGACAGGGCTCAGCAGGAAGCACGACACATCTTGCCCTTCCAGCTGGTCTGGAATAGTGTAGTGTTGGATGCAGGTGTTAGGGTCCCGGGCAGTACTCCTTCCTTACCTGAAAGTGAGATACCACACCTCTGGGTGAGATGCAGTACCTCAGCGGCGCCACACATGCAAGGAGGAGGATGCCGTCATCATCATGGAGACCACAATAGCCCCTAGGGCTCTGTGTCTCAGCCAGTAACCCAATCTCAAAGATGAGTGTTTGGCGCATGCGCAGGACGTAGCCTGCCCTATCTTGGAAGGAACATTTATTAGACCCCGGAGCCCACAAACAGCCAGAGAATTGTTTCTCAATCAGTTACATACTCCCATACAGCAAGTCTCATGGGGGACACTAACCTAGGGAAAAAAAGGGTTTATTAGCCATTACCTCAAAAGACAATATATGATAACTAAAGGTGGGTCCACCATTATCCAAAGGGCACAAGGTGCTTATTTAAGTTAGTTAATATACATAATTTAGTTTGACCAAGGAGATCAAACATTTGGAGAACTCCATATATAATTTATAGTTCATGAACAGTATGGTAACAAAAATATTGCAACATCTTTGAGAACCTTTGGTTTACTATAAATGTGGTCAAATATGCCAGACATGGAAAAAAGTTCTTCAAAGACAGAGTATAATGTATAGATGTTATTATGAATACATGATTTTTATATGTATATACAGTACATATACAGTACAGACCAAAAGTTTGGACACACCTTCTCATTTAAAGATTTTTCTGTATTTTCATGACTTTGAAAATTGTACATTCACACTGAAGGCATCAAAACTATGAATTAACACATGTGGAATTATATACTTAACAAAAAAAGTGTGAAACAACCGTTTGCTTTGATGACTGCTTTGCACACTCTTGGCATTCTCTTGATGAGCTTCAAGAGGTAGTCACTGTAAATGGTTTTCACTTCACAGGTGTGCCCTGTCAGGTTTAATAAGTGGGATTTCTTGCCTTATAAATGGGGTTGGGACCATCAGTTGTGTTGTGCAGAAGTCTGGTGGATACACACCTGATAGTCCTACTGAATAGACTGTTAGAATTTGTATTATGGCAAGAAAAAAGCAGCTAAGTAAAGAAAAACGAGTGGCCATCATTACTTTAAGAAATGTAGGTCAGTCAGTCCGAAAAATTGGGCAAACTTTGAAAGTGTCCCCAAGTGCAGTTGCAAAAACCATCAAGCGCTACAAAGAAACTGGCTCACATGAGGACCGCCCCAGGAAAGGAAGACCAAGAGTCACCTCTGCTTCTGAGGATAAGTTTATCCGAGTCACCAGCCTCAGAAAGGGGCAGTTTCTTCGACTCAGGAGGAATTGCACCATGGTTGAAGAATTCCAGCGGCAATCTAAGGACCTCACCCAATGCTTCATTAAGAGGGGATATCCACGACGTGTGATTTCGGATGCATTTCAGGAGGCAAGAAGAAATCGGGAGGACCTTTTACAAACACAGGTATGCAAACCACACAAGCCCCTTAGCCTGATTACCACATTCAACAATCAGTGGCAAGATATTCGAAGGATCCTTACAAAAAACTGGGGTATTTTACTTAGTGAGCCGAAAGTTACTAAACATATCTCAACGACTCCGAGTATGGCTGCACGTAGAGCAAGGAATTTAAAGGATAGCCTTTGCCGGAGTCACTATATGCGTCCTTCTGTCAGGCTTACAAGAGGTGGCAAGATCCACGGAACATATCCCTGTGGCAGTTGTAATATCTGTCAATTTGTGGTGGCACGGGATGGCATTACCCTTCCGACTACTCCTTATCAGATTCGACCTAAGGCATATTTTAATTGTAGATCACGGAACCTGGTTTATGGTTTGGTCTGTGGATGCCCGAAGATTTATGTCGGCCAGACAACACAGAAATTGAGAAAAAGCATTCAACAACATCTCTCGAACATTTCAACAGCTAAGAGAGATCGCGATAAAGACAAGACAATCACATCAGTAGCTGCACATTTCCTGGAGGTCCACAACAGCAGCTTGTCGGGACTAGAGGTAATGGGATTAGAACAAATAAGAACAAATATAAGGGGAGGTGATGCCACTGGTGCCCTTTTGAGATGCGAGTTGAAATGGATCTTCAACCTGCATAGCCTTGCTCCCCAGGGTTTAAATGGAGAACTGTTATTTACAGGGTTCTATAAACAGCTGTAATACACTCCACTGTTGGCTCCTTATACCATCTTTCTCTCTTGGTTCTAGGGCATCTACCTTGGCATCATTTGAAGGCTCACCAGGAGCCCTGAAACCAAAAGATCTTTTGGAATCTCTCATCAGCGATTGTCTGCATATATGGGGTTATCAACTTTTGAATACCCTTGGGTAGGACACTTACCTGGATCATGGTTAAATCCTTAGGATGGGGGAATCGAGGACTGTGTTTTGTCAAGCACAACATCATGTTGTATATGCTTTATACACATTTTTTATATTGTAATTCCAAAAGAAATGCCCAGTGACCCATGGACGGTATATCCAATAACAGTGACCTTTTGGAACGAGAAGGCTCTATTGCTCCACTTTTGTTTCGGGTGGCCCAAAGGACTGGAAGACCATATGTATAAGCTATATAAAAATAACATCCCAATATGATTAAGAGATGTGAGATTATCATATATATGAAAAAGGTCTTTGTTATATATGGGGGCTTTATGTGGGTCAATAGGCTATGTAACTGAGGTATATATTTCGCCTTGAAGTGAGGTATTTTTAAAAAAAATCTTTTGAATTTAGCCTCCAATGGAGTATATCTCTGGTGACCAATGGGCGTATGGGGTCTCATATTCACTTTCAGATTCACAGGGCACTGTTTTTATATATACAGGGTGGTCCAAAAGTAGGTGGACAGAAAGTGTAATAAGGTTATAAAGGGGGAGATTTATCAAACGAAATCCAGTAATTTTAAATAACATTATGTGGAGTGATGAAGCTTCTTTCAAATTATCGAGCCATATTAACAGACATAATTGTATTTACTGGTATAATGAGAACATGCATTTAACATCAGAGCAACAACTAATTTGAGCCTGGTGTCAATGTTTGGAATGGTATTTCAAGTTTTGGTGTTTTAGGACCAATATTTTTGATGGAACAGTCACAGGAGATAAGTATCTCGAAATTCTAATGAATCAAGTTGTTCCCCAGTTACAGCAACAGCCTATTTCAAATGACCTTTATTTCCAACAAGATGGGGCCCCTCCACATTATTCAAGAGTAGTCCGCGAGTATCTTGAAACATTTCCTAATAAATGGATTGGCCGAAGAGGCCCACTTGATTGGCCGGCGCGTTCACCAGACTTGGAATTTTTTCTTTTGGGGAGTACTCAAGGACAAAGTTTATAGTCGAAAACCAAAAAGTGTCAGTAATTTGAAAAATTACATAAGAGATGCATTTCATGAAATTAATACCCAAAGAGACTTGTGCAAAAAAGTTTGTTGAAGCGTAAGAGGCAGACTTCAAAGCTGTGCAAATTGTAAGTTTGAGCACCTGCGTTGATAAAATTTAAGGGCTTTTGTATGATTGTTCAGAATAAAATTTAATTGTCAATGTTATGCTTGTGTTAGTAAATACAATTTTATATATAAATCAAAATAAATGTTATTATTTTCTGTCCACCTACTTTTGGACCACCCTGTACGTATATACATATAAAAATCATGTATTCATAATAACATCTATACATTATACTCTGTCTTTGAAGAACTTTTTTTTCCATGTCTGGCATATTTGACCACATTTATAGTAAACCAAAGGTTCTCAAAGACGTAATTTTGTTACCATATGTAGCGCCGGCGTCCCTGCCCTCTGCTAGGCAGGGACGCTGTTCCCCTCACCTCCCTGCTCCGTGCCCGGCGTCCTCCTCCCGCTCTGCTGGCAGCGCGCGCTCCTTCCCGGCCACTGTGCTTAGGGCGCGCGCGCTCTCCCTCTTAAAGGGGCCGCGCGCGCCGTCCTAAGGAGTCCCCGGCCAATGGCCGGAGGACTTCACCATATATAAGGCACCTCCTCCAAAATGGAGGTGCCCGAGCAATGTTGTTGCACTGTTCACTACTCTGCTTCAGCCCTCAGGTCCCGTTGCCAGTTACCTGCCAGTTACCTGCCAGTTACCTGCCAGATTCCTGCCTGATTATCTGCTACCTGCCTGCTAGTCTGAGGTCCGACGGTCTGCCTTACTACTCCTGTCAGTCTGTCTAAGGACCAGCCTGCCCGCTCACCTGGGAGCGCACATCAGCCACCTGCCTGCTTGCCGAGGTCCGACGGTCTGCCTTCCAACTCCTGTCAGTCTGTCTATGGACCAGCTTGCCCGCTCACCTGGGAGCACACACCTGCTACCTGCCTGCTAGCCTACCTGGAGGCTCTGCCGTCACGTGCTGTGACCACCTGCCTGTCCAGTGACTCCTGCTCGCTCACCTGGGAGCGCTCATCTGCTGCCTGTCTGCTAGCCTACCTGGAGGCTCTGCCGTCACGTGCTGTGACCACCCGCCTGTCCAGAGACTTCTGCCCGCTCACCTGGGATCGCTCATCTGCCGCCTGTCTGTTGGTCTTCCTGGAGGCTCCGCCGTCACATGCTGTGACCACCCGTTCATCCAGAGACTCTCGCCTGCTCACCTGGGAGCTCACGTCTATCATCAGCCGCCACAGGTCGTACCAACCCTTTACCTGGAGACTGCCCCGGTCACTTGCCGTGACCATCTGCCCGTTCATCCAGAGACTGCCCCGGTCACTTGCCGTGACCATCTGCCCGTTCATTCAGAGACTGCCCCGGTCACTTGCCGTGACCATCAGCCCGTTCATCCAGAGACTGCCCCGGTCACTTGCCGTGACCTCCAGCCCGTTCACTCAGAGACTGTCCCGGTCACCTGCTGTGACCTCCTGCCCGTCTTCCCTGGTCGCCACCCGCTCCCTTACAAGGACTGCCCCCTTGTATAGTAGCTCAGAGGTTCCGCCTCCCAGACCCGTTACAGTTTGCTCGGGCCATGGAACCCGGTGGCACCCAAGCTCCCTCGCTCTCGGACCTGTGTCATGAACTGTCCCGTCAAAGGTCCCAACAGGAGTCCATCCTGGGTCACCTGCGGAATGTCAATACTCGCCTGGACACTCTGACTGCTCCACCAGCAACCTCCGCCAGTGCCATGTCTCGCAATCCGGCAGCTCCGCTGCCCACTAATACCATGGTATCCTACCCCGGACCCCGGCTTTCTGCACCTCCTCGCTTCGGAGGCGACTCCGCCCAGGCTCGGGGCTTCATAAATCAGTGCACCCTGCACTTTGAACTATTGTCCCACCAATTTAACTCCGACCGGGCCAAAATTGGATTCATCATGTCCCATCTCACCGGGGAGGCCCTGGCCTGGCTAAATCCTCTATGGGAGAGAGGAGACCCCCTGGTGTCCAACTTGCCTGCTTTTCTCACGGCTTTCCGGAAAGTCTTCGACGAACCCGGACGGAAGACCTCATCCGCATCATCACTGCTACGCCTCCGTCAGGGAAGTCTCACCGTGGGCCAATATGCCATACGGTTCCGTACCCTTGCCTCGGAGCTGGCCTGGGATAACGACGCTCTGGTATCCGTCTTCTGGGAGGGTCTGTCCGGCCGTATTAAAGATGAACTTGCCGGTCGGGACATTCCTACCACTCTCGATGACCTAATAACTCTTGCCACCCGGATTGACCTATGGTTCCAGGAGCGTGCCAAAGAGGTCACCCGTGAGAGGAGGTTACCATGTCTAGCTCCTACTTTTCAGAAACCCGTCACTCCCTCCGTCTCTACCCAGGTACACACTCCTGAGTCTATGCAGGTCGACCAGACCAAGATGGTGAAAACCCGTCAGGACTTACGCCGTGCCGAGGGGAGCTGCTTCTACTGTGGCAGTAAGGAGCACCGGATCCGTGCCTGCCCGGAGAGGTCGGGAAACGCCTGTGTCTAGGTTCGCTCAGAGAGGTCAACCTAGACAAGAATAAATCCTCTCCATCTCTGCTGCTGTCAGTCTCAATCGTCTGCGGGGAGAACCGTTATTTCGAACTAGCCCAACTTGACTCTGGAGCAGCCGGGAATCTTATTTCACAGTCCCTGGTAGAGAAATACCGCATCCCCACCAAACCTCTGGCTGTACCCTTGTCTGTTGCTGCCGTGGATGGGGGCCTCTTACCACGCCCCATCCAACTCATCACCGAATCCATTACTCTGCAGGTGGGAATGCTGCATTCTGAGAGTATCTCCTTTCATGTTCTGCCTGGACTCTCTCACGCCCTCTTGCTAGGCCTACCTTGGCTCCAGAGACATGCACCCATGCTTGACTGGCAGACCGGAGAAGTCCTTCGCTGGGGACAGGACTGCCATAAGACCTGTCTGGTTCCCGTCCATCCCGTCCGTCCTTCTCCTACCCCAGCTAATCTACCTGGGCTTCCGATTCCTTATTGGTCTTATGCTGATGTCTTTAATAAAAAGGAAGCAGAGACACTACCTCCTCATAGACCATACGACTGCCCTATCGACCTGTTACCTGGTACTACTCCTCCCCGTGGGCGTATTTATCCTTTATCCGCTGCTGAGACCCGGTCGATGTCCGAATATATTGAGGAGAATCTGGCCAGGGGATTCATCCGGAAATCTACCTCCCCGGCGGGAGCAGGCTTCTTTTTCGTCAAAAAGAAGGACGGCTCTCTCCGTCCCTGTATAGACTATAGAGGCCTTAACCAGATCACGGTGAAGAATAAGTACCCCCTTCCGCTCATTCCGGAGTTATTTGATCGTCTGAGGGGGGCTAGAATCTTCACCAAACTGGACCTCCGTGGGGCGTACAACCTGGTTCGTATCCGTCAGGGGGATGAATGGAAGACGGCATTCAACACCCGGGACGGCCACTATGAATATCTGGTAATGCCCTTTGGTCTCTGTAACGCTCCTGCCGTCTTTCAAGAGTTGGTCAATGACATCTTCCGGGACCTTCTCTACTCCTGCGTAGTGGTGTACCTGGACGACATCTTGGTCTTCTCTCCGGATCTCCAGACACACCGGAGGGACGTTCGTCAGGTCCTGCTCAGGCTCAGGCAGAATCACCTCTTCGCTAAATACGAGAAGTGCCTCTTTGAGCAGACCTCGCTTCCGTTTTTGGGCTATATTATTTCTCAGACCGGCCTACGAATGGATCCAGAGAAACTGTCTGCCATCGAGAAATGGCCTCGACCGGAGGGGTTGAAGGCCATTCAGCGATTCCTGGGCTTCGCCAACTACTACCGCCTCTTCATACCGCACTTCTCTTCCCGGACTGCCCCAATTTCCGCGCTCACCCGTAAGGGTACTAATCCCAAAGAGTGGCCGCCCGAAGCAGAGGAGGCCTTTCTTTCCCTAAAACAGGCCTTCTCTTCCGCCCCGGTGCTGCATCGCCCGGACGGCAACAAGCAGTTCTTCCTGGAAGTTGACGCCTCCTCCTCTGGAGCCGGAGCGGTACTTACTCAAAAATCATCTTCCGGGAGAATGGTAACTTGTGGCTTCTTCTCCAAACTCTTCTCCTCTTCTGAGCGCAACTATTCCATAGGAGACCGAGAGTTATTGGCCATCAAACTGGCATTGGAGGAGTGGCGTTACCTACTCGAGGGGGCTCTTCACCCGGTAAAAATTTACACTGACCACAAGAACTTGGCTTACCTCCAGCATGCCCAGAGACTTAACCCGCGCCAAGCCCGGTGGTCCTTGTTTTTTGCTCGCTTTGATTTTGTTCTTCATTTTCGCCCGGCTGACAGAAACGTCAAAGCAGATGCCTTGTCCCGATCCTTTCTGGTGTCCGATCTCGAGGAAGAACCTAAACATATCATCGATCCCGCCAGAGTAATGCAGGTGGCTCCTGTGAGCCTAAATCGTCTCCCTCCCGGTAAGACGTTCGTATCAGTACCTGATCGGGAGAAGATCCTACACTGGGGTCACTCGTCTAAACTAGCTGGCCACGCCGGTCAGAAAAAGACCCTCCAGCTTATTGCCCGGCACTACTGGTGGCCTACCCTGCACAAGGACGTAATAGACTTTGTTTCTGCCTGTGTGTCCTGCGCCCGCAACAAAGTCCCGAGACACCTGCCAGCCGGTCGCCTTCTTCCGCTTCCTGTGCCTGCTGCCCCCTGGCAGCATATTGCTATGGACTTCATAACTGATCTCCCCGTCTCTGCCGGTTGTACGGTCATTTGGGTGGTCGCTGACCGATTTTCCAAGATGGCTCACTTTATTCCCCTGCCTGGCCTCCCGTCTGCACCCGAGCTGGCTAAAGACTTTATCCGCCACATCTTCCGTCTTCATGGCCTGCCCCTCCACATCGTGTCGGATCGTGGGGTACAGTTCACCTCACGTTTTTGGAGAGCCACTTGTAAACTGCTAGACGTCACCCTGGACTTCTCTTCCGCTTACCACCCACAGTCCAATGGTCAAGTGGAGCGGATCAATCAGAACCTGACCAGTTACCTCCGGCACTTCGTTAATGCCCATCATTCTGACTGGGTGGATCTCCTACCATGGGCCGAGTTCTCCTATAACAATCACGAGAGCGAATCCTCCTCCAAATCCCCGTTTTTTGTAGTCTTCGGTCAGCATCCTCGGATTCCTTTTCCTGTCTCCACCTCTGTGGACAACCCGGCTGCGGAATCTCTCGTTAGCAAATTTTCCTCCATTTGGGAGAGTACCCGATCCGCACTCCTTCAGTCGTCCGAACGGATGAAAAGACACGCTGACAAAAAACGCCTGGATCCTCCACAATTTCGTCCTGGAGATAAAGTCTGGCTCTCGTCTAAATATGTCCGACTCAAGATACCTTCTTACAAGTTAGGGCCTCGGTTCATCGGTCCTCTGGAGGTCATCAGTCAGATCAACCCGGTGGCCTATAAATTAAAACTCCCGGCCAACTTACGGATCCCTAACTCCTTCCATGTATCTCTCCTCAAACCTGTGGAACTTAACTCTTTTTCCAAGTCTACAGGTACGCCTCCTGCTCCGGTTTCTGCTGAGGACGAGTTTGAGGTAGAGAACATTCTTGCCACCAAAAGGGTAAGAGGAAAGACCTTTTTTCTAGTAGATTGGAGGGGGTTTGGTCCTGAGGAGAGAACGTGGGAGCCCCGGGAGAACATCCATGCCCCTCTTATCCTAGCTAAATTTCTGTCTGGCCTAAAAAAGGGGGGGCCTAAAGGGGGGGGTACTGTAGCGCCGGCGTCCCTGCCCTCTGCTAGGCAGGGACGCTGTTCCCCTCACCTCCCTGCTCCGTGCCCGGCGTCCTCCTCCCGCTCTGCTGGCAGCGCGCGCTCCTTCCCGGCCACTGTGCTTAGGGCGCGCGCGCGCGCTCTCCCTCTTAAAGGGGCCGCGCGCGCCGTCCTAAGGAGTCCCCGGCCAATGGCCGGAGGACTTCACCATATATAAGGCACCTCCTCCAAAATGGAGGTGCCCGAGCAATGTTGTTGCACTGTTCACTACTCTGCTTCAGCCCTCAGGTCCCGTTGCCAGTTACCTGCCAGTTACCTGCCAGTTACCTGCCTGATTATCTGCTACCTGCCTGCTAGTCTGAGGTCCGACGGTCTGCCTTACTACTCCTGTCAGTCTGTCTAAGGACCAGCCTGCCCGCTCACCTGGGAGCGCACATCAGCCACCTGCCTGCTTGCCCGAGGTCCGACGGTCTGCCTTCCAACTCCTGTCAGTCTGTCTATGGACCAGCTTGCCCGCTCACCTGGGAGCACACACCTGCTACCTGCCTGCTAGCCTACCTGGAGGCTCTGCCGTCACGTGCTGTGACCACCTGCCTGTCCAGTGACTCCTGCTCGCTCACCTGGGAGCGCTCATCTGCTGCCTGTCTGCTAGCCTACCTGGAGGCTCTGCCGTCACGTGCTGTGACCACCCGCCTGTCCAGAGACTTCTGCCCGCTCCTGGGAGCGCTCATCTGCCGCCTGTCTGTTGGTCTTCCTGGAGGCTCCGCCGTCACATGCTGTGACCACCCGTTCATCCAGAGACTCTCGCCTGCTCACCTGGGAGCTCACGTCTATCATCAGCCGCCACAGGTCGTACCAACCCTTTACCTGGAGACTGCCCCGGTCACTTGCCGTGACCATCTGCCCGTTCATCCAGAGACTGCCCCGGTCACTTGCCGTGACCAGCTGCCCGTTCATTCAGAGACTGCCCCGGTCACTTGCCGTGACCTCCAGCCCGTTCACTCAGAGACTGTCCCGGTCACCTGCTGTGACCTCCTGCCCGTCTTCCCTGGTCGCCACCCGCTCCCTTACAAGGACTGCCCCCTTGTATAGTAGCTCAGAGGTTCCGCCTCCCAGACCCGTTACACCATACTGTTCATAAACTATAAATTATATATGGAGTTCTCCAAATGTTTGATCTCTTTGGTCAAACTAAATTATGTATATTAACTAACTTAAATAAGCACCTTGTGCCCTTTGGATAATGGTGGACCACCCACCTTTAGTTATCATATATTGTCTTTTGAGGTAATGGCTAATAAACTTTTTTTTCCCTTAGTTAGTGTCCCTCATGAGACCTGCTGTATGGGAGTGCGTAACTCATTGAGAAACAATTCTCTGGCTGTTTGTGGGCTCTGGGGTCTAATAAATGTTTCTTCCAAGATAGGGCAGGCTACGTCCTGCGCATGCGCCAAACACTCATCTTTGAGATTGGGTTATTGGCAGAGACACGGAGCCCTAGGGGCTGTTGTGGTCTCCATGACGATCACGGCGTCCTCCTCCTTGCATGCGCTACTATGGTCTGTGCATGCTCTGTGGTGACCACTTCCGGCTTCAGGTTCACGCCATTGCGACTGCCGCGTACAGCTCCGGGCTGTTTCCCATAGCTGATCCACTGGTAACCGTATCATTTTTGAACTATATATATAACAGCGCCGCGACATACATTTTACAAGCTCCTGACGAAGCCACGGTGTGTGGCGACACGCGTTGGGCACTTCAAGCCCATATACACCCTCCCGGGTACAGGCTCCTTCCTACCTTCAAGGATTTACTGGCCGTATTGCATAGGACACTGCTGGGGTATTGTTTGATGAATGGGGGTATTGTCTAGTTCTCCACACACTTTCAACCAGGTGGAGACGATAGTGGTATCTCATTTTTTAACCCTATCTTTGCTGTCATCAACTGCTATACATGTATTATACTCCTTAATCACTGCCCTTATATATTATGCAATTTCTGGGCATACCCCAAGAAGTTTACATGCAGATTTTCTGAAATATTGCCTATTGGAGAGAACTTCTAATTCAGCCTGGGGCATTACCAGCCCACACACCCCTTTGGGTACAGGCTTTTATTTATTCTTAGAATAAATGGGCCTCATTGTATAGATTATTGCTGCATATGTTTCATTTGGTGGGGACAACAGTGGTATTACATCTTTGAATTTATTATATACATGTTTCTTTCACCTCATGAATTGTTATATAGGTATTGGACTCTTGAATTAGTGTCTCCACATAATATGTGTCCTCTGTGCAATATTGGTCACCAGAGATAACCTTTGACTTAAGCCTGCTTTGGTATATTGATGCCTCACCTTTGTTTATTGCATTTATTTGGGAAGGTTTCTGAAGTATATGGGTCTTTAATCAGTGGGTAATACCACAAGATTTTTTACTTGTGTTTTAACATATTTGATATGTCCTGCATGTTTCCGTAATAAATAAATTGTCTAATTTTCTACATATTGATTGATTTTTGATTATAGGGTGTGATCACTGCGTAGTAGCATGCTCTCCTTTTTCTTTTTTGATATATATATAAATACACTAGATGGTGGCCCTATTCTAACGCATCGGGTACCGGGCGCAACTAATCAGCGAAGCAGTGTTTAAATGGGTTGTGCACTACTTTAAATTAACCCCCCAATGTATCCCCCCGGGGCCCCTAATGAATTTTGTAATTATGTCATGTTGTCAATACTGCTTGTCACAACATCGCTGACCACGCACAGCCAGCGCATAATTCCCCTGGCAGAAGCCGGCTCTTGCTTCCGCTTACATCACGACTATTTGTGGCAGCAGCCAGGAGTCTCCTGTTCCGCGTACCACGGTGAATGACGGGCTGTGGGCGGGGTTATCCCCCGGCTGCATCGCTGCTGACCTCCATGCGGCTACCATCGGGAGATCAGCAGCTAGGGCCGCTGATCTCCCGACGGCAAGTGTGAAGGAAGGACCGGGGAGCGAGGCCGCCGGTCGGGGTACTTCTGCTACGAGCAGCCGGGAGATGACCGGCTAGCACAGGTCATCTCCTGGCTGCGTCGCCGCTGATCTCCCAACGGTGGCCTGCGTGTTTCAAATCCGGCGCGAATTCGCGGCCGGGCTGCGCCAGTCGCTGATTGGTCGCGACCAATCAGAGAAGCAGTGTTTTAAATTTCGCGCCAATATCGCTTATTGGTCGCGGCTGGGCGGGTGCGACCAATCAGCGAAGCGTGTTTCAAATCCGGCGCCAATTCGCGGCCGGACTGCGCTCAATGCTGATTGGTGCCGGCCGCGAACAATCAGGACAGCGGTGTTTTGAATTTCGCGTCAATATCGCTGATTATCAATATTGCTGATGAGCCGCTAACGGCTGCCATCTTGTTCTGAAATCCCACGTCGCTGATTGGTCGCGGCCGGACCAATCAGCGACGTGGGATTTCCTGGACGGACAGACAGACGGGATAAGCCGATTATATAGTAGATATATATGTATATATATATATATATATATATATTTTTTTTTTAAAACATATAGGCACAAACACTCACATGTAAAAGCACAAATCTAATAATCAAAAATTCATATACAGTGGGGGAAATAAATATTTGATCCCTTGCTGTTTTTGTAAGTTTGCCCACTGACAAAGACATGAACAGTCTATAATTTTAAGGATAGGTTCCTCTTAACATTGAGAGACAGAATATCTAAAAAAAATCAAGAAAATCACATTGTATAAATTAGATCAATTTATTTGCATTTTGCAGTGAGAAATAAGTATTTGATCCCCTACAAACCATTATGAGTTCTGGCTCCTACAGACCAGTTAGACGCTCCTAATCAACTCGTTACCTGCATTGAAGACAGCTGTCTTACATACTCACCTGTATAAAAGACTCAATTAATCATTCAGACTCTAACCTCTACAAGATGGGCAAGACCAAAGAGCTTTCTGAGGATGTCAGGAACAAGATCATAGACCTGCACAAAGCTGGAATGGGCTACAAAACCATAAGTAAGACACTGGATGAGAAGGAGACAAATGTTGGAGCAATTGTAAGAAAATGGAAGAAATACAAAATGATGTCAATCGACATCGATCTGGGGCACCGTGCAAAATCATACCTCATGGGGTAGCCTTGATCTTGAAGAAGGTGAGAGATCAGTCTAAAACTACACGGGGGAACTTGTTAATGATCTCAAGGCAGCTGGGACCACAGTCACCAAGAAAACCATTGGTAACACATTACGCCTTAAAGGTTTAAAATCGTGCAGTGCCCGCAAGGTCCCCCTGCTCAAGAAGGCACATGTGCAGGCCCATCTGAAGTTTGCCAATGAACACCTGGATGATTGTGTGAGTTATTGAGAGAAGGTGCTGTGGTCAGATGAGCCAAAAATTGAGCTCTTTGGCATTAACTCAACTCGCCGTGTTTGGAGGAAGAAAGAGGATGAGTACAACCCTAAAAACATCGTCCCGACCGTGAAACATGGTGGGGGAAACATTATACTTTGGAGGTGCTTTTCTGCAAAGGGATTATGACGACTGCACCGTACTGAAGGGAAGATAGATGGGGTCATGTATCGCGAGATTTTAGCCAACAGCCTCCTTCCTTCAGTAAGAGCATTGAAGATGGGTCGTGGTTGGGTCTTCCAGCAAGACAATGACTCAAAACATACAGCCAAGGCAACAAAGGAGTGGCTCAAAAAGAAGCACAGTAAGGTCATGGAGTGGCCTAGCCAGTCTCCAGACCTTAATCCCATAGAAAACTTATGGAGGGAGTTGAAGCTCCAAGTTGCCAAGCAACAGCCTCAAAATCTTAATGATTTAGAGAGCTGCAAAGAGGAGTGGACCAGAATTACTCCTGACATGTGCGCAAACCTCATCATTGACTACAAAGAACATCTTACTGCTGTGCTTGCCAACAAGGGTTTTGCCACCAAGTATTAAGTGTTGTTTGCCAGATGGATCAAATACGTATTTCTCACTGCAAAATGCAAAAAAAAATATTTAATTTATACAATGTGATTTTCTTGATTTTTTTATATATTCTATCTCTCAATGTTAAAATTAACCTACCCTTAAAATTATAGACTGTTCATGTCTTTGTCAGTGGGCAAACTTACAAAAACAGCAAGGGATCAAATACTTATTTCCCCCACTGTACAGTTGAAACCAGAAGTTTACATACACTATATAAAAAGATACATATGCATGTTTTTCTCAATATCTGACATGAAATCAGAATAAACCTTCCCATTTTAGCTCAATTAGGATTACCATAATTTTTAATATTTGCCAAATGCCAGAATAATGAGAGAGAGAGAATGTTTCAAGGCATTTTTATTACTTACTGCAAAGTCAAAAGTTTACATATACTAAGATCTGGACTGCCCATTTGATGACCTCATGTGTTTTGAACATCTGAGTTAACTAGAGACACACTTGTTGATGTATTTATTGCACACCTGAAACACACTGCTTCTTTGTGTAGCATCATGGGAAAGTCTAAAGAAATCAGTCAAGATATTAGGAAGAGAATTGTGGACTTGCACAAGTCACAAGTTACAATTTCAAGAAACCTGAAGGTGCCTCGTTCATCTGTACAAACAATTATACTGTTATGATCTGCAACATGTACTAAGAAAAGATAGGGGAAAGCTGTCCCTACAGTAAGACTAAGCTGAATCCCTACGATGTAGTGGGCTGCCTGTTCCTAGTGAACAGACCCGCCTTCGTCCTCGGCTAGCCTGAATGAAGACCTATAGAATTAAGGAAGGGGTCCCTAAAAGAACTAAGCACTGGGACAAAAATGGGACACCTCCTAAACAGAGAAGTTGTTGCAGAACACAAAAGACAAACTGACAAAAAGTACTAGAGGTCCCAGAGGACCAAGCGAACTTGACAGAGAAAGGCACAGAAGCACCAGGCTAGAGAAACAGTCAAACACTGAAGTCCAGCACAGCCAGAAGGGCGGAGCTGGAATATAAAGGCAGATGGTCATGTGACTGCAAAACACAAGATAGAAAAAACAAACAGGAGGATTCTAACAGTACCCCTTCTTTTATGAGGATCCTCCGGATCCTCCAGGCCCCGGCCTATCCGGAAACCTCCTGTGGAAAGCTTTAACAAGCCTAGGAGCAGAGACATCATCCGTCCTTACCCAGGAGTTGTCTTCGGGACCGAAACCCTTCCAGGAGACAAGATACTGTAATCTCCCTTTATGCCATCTAGAATTCAAGATACGAGAAATTTCATATTCGCTGTCTTCCACCACAGGAGGAACTGTGACAGTGTCGTCCCTATCAGATACGTCAGCCTTTTTCAACAAGGAAACATGAAACACAGGATTAATCTTCCAGGAAGTAGGGACATCCAACCTAACAGCAGACGGGTTAACAACCTGAAGCATTTTAAATAGACCCACAAACTTAGGACCCAGTTTTTTAGAGGGAATCCTCAACTGCAGGTTCTTCGAGGACAACCAAACCATGTCACCCACAGTAAACAAAACCTCTTTACGTTTCCTGTCAAAATACTTCTTGGATTTCTTGTTAGCCTCTTGAAGGTTGCAACGTACATTAGTCCAAACTCTCTCCAAATCACCGGAAAAATTCTCCTCTGGCACCGCCGACCCCAATTTGGAGAACGAACCAAAAGACGGATGTCTACCAGTACAACAAAAAAAAGGAGAACACCCAGCAGAGGAGGATGTATGATTGTTAAGAGCAAATTCTGCGAGAGGCAGAAACTAAGACCACACCTCTTGATTGTCCGCCACAAAACAACGCAAAAACTGTTCAACATCCTGGTTCTTTCTTTCAGTCTGTCCATTAGACTCAGGATGATAACCAGACAAAAATGACAAATGGACTCCCAACCTGTCACAAAAAGCACACCAAAAGTGAGCCACAAACTGAGGTCCTCTATCAGAAACAATATCAGTGGCAACGCCATGGAGCTTGACAATCTCCTTAACAAACGCCTTAGCAAGTGTCTTGGCGCAGGGCAACTTAATGAATGGAACCAAATGACACATCTTACTAAAACAGTCCACGACCACCCAGATGACAGTAAAACCCTCGGACACAGGAAGATCAGTAATAAAATTCATTGTGAGATGCGTCCAAGGCACACTAGGAACCTCCAGAGGGCAAAGCAACCCTGCAGCAGGAGTATGTGAAGCCTTTGACCTAGCACACACAGTACACTGACGAACCCACTTGATGACTTCCTTCTGCCATCCAGGCCACCAAAAGCTGCGACTAATAAGTCTCTTAGTCTCCGAAATTCCTGGATGACCTGCCAACCGAGACTCATGACACTCCACAAACAAATCTCTCCTAAAGACTCTAGGCACGAACAACCTCCCATGGAGAGTGTTAGATGGAGCATCATCTTGAACTTTCAGAATCCCATTCTCCAAAACGGAGTCCAAAGCCGCTACCACAACTCCTTTCTGTAAAATTCTCTCCTCCTCCTCGGCACCGACCGTAGGAGAGAAGCTGCGAGATAAAGCATCGGCTTTAACATTCTTAGTACCAGGGATATAGGTAACAGAAAAATTAAACCGAGAAAAAGAAAGTGCTCACCTAGCTTGACGGGCATTCAAGCGCTTGGCAGCATCCACATAGATCAAATTCTTATGATCTGTGAAAACCTGAATAGGAAATCTAGCGCCTTCCAAAAAATGACGCCAATGTTCAAACGCAAGTTTAATAGCCAGCAACTCCCGATTTCCAACATCATAATTCAGTTCGGTTTCCGAAATTTTTTTCGAAAAGAAGGCACAAGGATGTACTCCACCCTTGTTCTCCTGAGACAAAACTGTTCCGAGCCCCACCGATGAAGCATCGACCACCACCAAAAAAGGCTTGGTCTCATCAGGCTGCATAAGGATAGGGGCAGAACTGAACCTCTCTTTGATATACTCAAACGCTTCAATGGCCTCAGTAGTCCACTGGGCCGTATTCGCACCTTTCCTGGTGAGATCGGTTAGAGGTTTAACAATTACAGAAAAATTCTTAATGAATTTCCTGTAATAATTGGCAAAACCCAAAAATCTCTGTATAGATTTCAAATCAATAGGCCTAGGCCATTCCTGCACAGCCTGAACCTTCACAGGGTCCATCTCAAAGCCCTCGCTGGAGACAATGTAGCCCAAAAAACTAATTTTCTGCACAGCGAACTCACATTTCTCCAGCTTAGCAAAGAGTGAATTATCACTCAATAACTGCAAAACTTCATGTACACTCTGCCAATGGGACTCTAGATCTGGTGAATAAATCAAAATGTCATCCAAATACACAACCACATTCTTACCAATCAAATGTCTCAGGATGTCATTAATAAGGTTCTGAAAAAATGCAGGTGCATTGGTAAGACCAAAAGGCATCACCAGATTCTCAAAATGACCTACCGGAGTGTTAAAAGCAGTTTTCCATTCATCACCCTCCTTCACTTGTAACAAATTGTATGCCCCCCGGAGATCAATTTTGGAGAACCACTTGGCTCCCACTAACTGGTTAAACAAGTCAGGAATTAACGGCAATGGGTAGGAATTGAGTACGGTAATCTTATTAATTTCACGAAAATCCAGACATGGACGTAAACCCCAGTCCTTTTTTTTAACAAAGAAGAATCCAACTGCCACAGGCGACTTAGAAGGTCTAATGTGACCAGCAGCCAGGCTAGTCTCTATGTACTCCTCCAAAGCCTTTCTTTCAGTGATAGTCAGATTAAACAAGCGACTTTTGGGAAGAGTAGCACCCAGAACAAACTCAATGGCGCAATCTTAATCCCTATGAGGAGGTAAAACTTGCGACTCCTCCTACGAAAAGACCCTCCAAAAATCTTGAATAGGTACAGGTAATTCTCCTTTTTCCACAGCCGCAATGCGACCTTTACAACATTTATTATAGCACTTCGGACTCCAAGACTTAATCACATTAGTAGACCAGTCCAATAAAAAGGATTGTGCAATTTTAACCAAGGCAATCCTAGAACAACTGGAGAGGGCAAATTATCCAAAACAACCAAGTCCAAAATTTCTTGGTGAACTTCATTGATAGTGAGGGGAAATGCAGCAGTCTTGTGAGTAATATATTTCAAAGGAGTGCTATCAATTGCAACCACAGAAATAGGTGACGACAAAGGTTTGGATTTCAATTTAAGGTTTTCCAGAAACCCTATATCAATCACATTAAGTGTTGAACCACAATCCACAAATACCTGAAATTCAATCAAATCTCCCTGCAGGGTAGTACTCCCAGAAAGAAATACTCTTGCAGAGCGTAAACAGGCTATACGGGCGTAACTGACCTTTTTTTTTTCTTTACTTAAACGAAGCTTACAATCCATAATCAAATGGTCAGCTTTACCACAATAAAGACACAATCCCTCGGCGAACCTCCGATCTCTTTCCTGAGAGCAGAGTGACATCCCCCCAACCTCCATCGGTTCTCCGCCATCAGAGCAGATTTTCTGGGGACTAGGAACTGACATTACAAGAGTCTTTACCTTATTGAGCCTGCACCTCAATCTCCTGTCAACACGAACAGCTAACTGCAGAGCCTCCTGCAGAGTCTCAGGTGCAGGGAATGCAATTAGCAAATCCTTAACCCTTTCACTCAGACCAGCAAGAAATAAACATCTCAGCGCAGGATCATTCTACTTAACTTCTGAAGCCCATCTCCTGAAGTGTGTGCAATAATTTTCAACATCATCTGACCCCTGATGATGATTCAGCAGATGAGATTCGATCAGGATCGTCATATAATAGCCCCATAGCAGAAAAAAATTCTTCAACAGACCTTAAACACGTATCATTAGGCTGGAGAGAAAAGGCCCACCCCTGTGGTTCATTGCGCAAAAGTGACATAATAAAACCAATGCACTATGAAAAAAAAATCTTGCTGTTTACCATAAAAAACATCAGCCAGTCCTACATTGGGTTCGACAAAATGCGCTCCAGAACAGCTACTCACGTGTTGCTGAAGCTCGGCCACCTCCAGAGACAATCCTTGCAGGCGTTTAGCCAAATCCTGGACGGAAACCATACTGATCCCCGAATTTCTTTCCTTTTAGTTTTTTTTTTGGGCTGGACTTACTGTTATGATCTGCAACATGTACTAAGGAAAGATAGGGGAAAACTGTCCCTAAAGTAAGACTAAGCTGAATCCCTACGATGTAGCGGGCTGCCTGTTCCTAGTGAACAGACCCGCCTTCGTCCTCAGCTAGTCTGAACGAAGACCTATAGAATTAAGGAAGGAGTCCCTAAAAGAACTAAGGACTGGGACAAAAATGGGACACCTCCTAAACAGAGAAGTTGTTGCAGAACACAAAAGACAAACTGACAAAAAGTACTAGAGGTCCCAGAGGACCAAGCGAACTTGACAGAAAAAGGCACAGAAGCACCAGGCTAGAGAAACAGTCAAATACTGAAGTCCAGCACAGCCAGAAGGGCGGAGCTGGAAAATAAAGGCAGATGGTCACGTGACCGCAAAACACAAGATGGAAAAAACAAACAGGAGGGTTCTAACATATACACAAGTACAAACAAGATGGGAATGTCCAGCCATCATACCGCTCTGGAAGGAGACGGGTTCTGTGTCCCAGAGATGAACGTTCTTTGGTCCGACATGTACATATCAACCCAAGGACAAAAGCAAAAGACTTTGTGAAGATGATGGCGGAAGCTGGTAAGATTGTGTCAATATCCACAGTGAAACGGGTACTGTATCAACATGGGCTGAAAGGCCACTCTGCCAAGAAGAAGCCATTACTCCAAAAGAAATATAAAAAGCCAGATTAATGTTTGCAAATGCACACAGGAACAAAGACCTTAATTTTTGGAGACATATCCTGTGGCCTGATGAAACTAAAATTGAACTTTTTGGGCATAATGATCATCATTACGTTAGAAGGAAAAAGGGAAAAGCTTGGAAGCCCAAGAACACCATCCAAAAGGGAAACACAGTGGTTGCAGCATCATGTTTTGGGGTTGTTTTGCTGCTGGAGGGACTGGTGCAGTTCACAAAATAGATGGCATCATGAGAAAAGAAGATTATGTGGCAATACTGAAGCAACATCTCAAGATATCAGCCAGGAAGTCAAAGTTTGGGTGGAAATGGGTCTTCCAAAAGGACAATGACGTAAAGCATACTGCCAAAATGGTAACAAAGTGGCTTAAGGATTACAAAGTCAATGTTTTGGAGTGGCCATTACAAAGCTCTGATCTTAATCCTATTGAAAATTTATGGGCAAAGCTGAAAAGGCAGGTGCGAGCAAGGCGACCTACAAACCTGGATTAGTTACACCAGTTTTGTCAGGAGGAATGGGCCCAAATTCCGACCAACTCTTGTGAGAAGCTTGTGGAAGGATTTCCCAAACATGTGACCCAAGTCATTCAGTTTAAGGGCAATGGTATCAAATACTAATGAAATGTATGCAAACTTTTGACTTTGCAGTAAGTAATAAAAATGCCTTAAAACATTTTCTCTTTCTCAATATTCTGGCATTTGGCAAATTTTAAAAATTATGGTAATCCTAATTGACCTAAAACAGGAAAGGTTTATTCTGATTTCATGTCAGATATTGAGAAAAACATGCATATGTGTCTTTTTATATAGTGTATGTAAACTTCTGGTTTCAACTGTACATGTACACATTAATAGGAGTATATATATATATATATATATATATATATATATATATATATATATATACATATACACACACATATATATACAGTATATGTATATATCTATATTATAGAAAACAGACCGATAAAAAGATAGATATGAGATCTAATATATACTTACCTTGTAATGTCTTCACATCCTGTTTCGTCCAGATGTGTCCAGATCCCAGAATTCCAAGAGGCGGAAGTTCGCCGTCCGCCATATTGGGACACCCAAGTGATGGATGTCTCAATATGGAAACCGTTGGTGGTACCAGCCTCTTGCGCGGTACCACCAGCGCAACACCGTCACACCACACACACATACACACACTGTATACGCCATACGCACCACACACACAAACACACTGCATACGCCATATGCACCACACACACACACTGTATACGCCATATGCACCACACACACACACTGTATGCGCCGTACGCACCACACACACAAACACACTGCATACGCCATATGCACCACACACACACACACTGTATACGCCGTACGCACCACACACACAAACACACTGCATACGCCATATGCACCACACATACACACACTGTATACGCCGTACACACCACACACACACACACTGTATACACTGTATGCACCACACACACACTGTATACGCCGTATGCACCACACACACACTTTATACGCCATACGCACCTCCACACACACACTGTATACGCCGTAGGCACCACACACACACTTTATACGCCATACGCACCACACACACACACTGTATACACTGTATGCACCACACACACACACACTGTATACGCCGTATGCACCACACACACACTTTATACGCCATACGCACCTCCACACACACACTGTATACGCCGTAGGCACCACACACACACTTTATACGCCATACGCACCACACACACACACTGTATACACTGTATGCACCACACACACACACACTGTATACGCCGTATGCACCACACACACACTTTATACGCCGTACGCACCACACACACACACACTGTATACACTGTATGCACCACACACACACACTGTATACGCCGTATGCACCACACACACACTTTATACGCCATAAGCACCTCCACACACACACTGTATACGCCGTAGGCACCACACACACACAAATACTCTATACGCCGCACGCACCACACACCCACTGTGTACGCCGTACACACCACACTCACTGTATACACTGTACTCACCATACACACTGTATACGCTGTACGTACCACCACACACACACTCTGTATATGCCGTACGCACCACACACGCACTGTATACGCTATACGCACCACACACACTGTATACGCCGTATGCACCACACACACACTGTATACGCCGTACGCACCACACACAAACACACTGCATACGCCATATGCACCACACACACACTGTATACGCCAAACGCACCACACACACACACACTGTATACGCCGTACGCACCACACACACACACACACTGTATATACCGTACGCACCACACACACACACACACTGTATACGCACCACACACACACACTGTATACGCCGTACACACCACACACACATACTCTATACGCCGTACGCACCACTCACACACACTGTGTACGCCGTATGCACCACACTCACTGTATACCCTGTACGCACCACACACACACTCTGTATTTGCCGTATGCACCACACACACACTGTATACGCCATACGCACCACACACACACACACACACTGTATACGCTGGACGCACCACACACACACAGACTGTATACGCAGTACGCACCACACACACACTGTATACGCTGTACACACCACCACACAAACACTCTGTATACGTCATACGCACCACACACACACTGTATACGCCGTACGCACTACACACACTGTATACGCCGTACGCACCCCCCACACACACTGTATACACCATACACACCACACAGACACACACTGTACACGCCGTACGCACCACACACACACACACTGTATACGCTGTACCCACCACCACACACACACTCTCTATATATGCCGTACTCACCACACACACACACACTGTATATGCTGTACGCAACACACACACACACTGTATACGCCGTACGCACCACATACACATACACACTGTTTACTCCATACGCACCACACACACACTGTATACGCCGTATGCACCACACACACACTGTATATGACGCGCCCCCTGGGCCAGTGTTGTTTGGGGGATACCCGGAGCCGGATCAGATGGGGGTTGTAGTCTCCGAGTGGCGGTGACCCGGTCCGTGCCCAGGGTGTCAAGCTCAGTGTGTGGCAGTCCTACAGATGTTGCTGGATGTTCTTTAGTGTCGACTACGCCACCCGTTGATTTGCGGTCAATACGGCCGCCGCTGCAGCAGGGTCCGTTGAGGCTGGTGGTGTGTGTGCAGCTTCTGGTAGTATAACCCCCAACGGGAGGGGTATAGCCTCAGGGGGTCAGTTGTAGAGGGTGGTGGTTGTGGTGGTGCAGTGAGAATGGTAATAAGACTCAGAGTCGGGCTGTGCAGTTCAGGGTTTTTACTTACTGCTGTTGTGCTGGTCACTCCGGCCTTGAGTGACCGCCCGAGCCGTGCTGCGTCCACCAGGTCCTGGACTCGGCCAACCCCCAGGTAATTCTGGAGCGTGATCCTGAGCTCCCTCTCTGACGTTCCTTTTCTCTGGCCTTCCCCACCAGGGATCCACTTATGTCCGGCTCCCTCTGGCCTCTTGTTGGTAAAACCCTTGTCTCTGGGTTCCCTGACTCTATACTTGGTGTGCCTTCGCAGTGGATTTAGTGGGGGGTCGTGGCAGATCCTGCCCACAACCTCCGGTCTCTGGCTGAGGATTAGTGCCCTCCACCAGCTTGGGATCCGGTACCCTAGTGCCAACCCTTCACCCTTCTGGTTGTATTTGGGCTCTTGGGGTTCCCTCTTCTTCCCCTCTGGGTCCTTTTCTTCTCCTCTCTCTCTTCTTTCAGGACTACTTGACCCTCTACAAAAGACTGACTGGTAACTGTCTGCCTGTCTGACCCTGATCTAAGATGGTTCCCACCTTATATACTCCCTCTATGTGTGAGCTCAGGTGACCAGCACCCAATGAGCTCCTAGCATTACCCAGACTGCTCCCCCTATCTGCCCCTACACTACTGGGATGTTCCACCCCCCTCCCACTCCAGCCAGGGACAGACACTGTCGTACCTGCACATATACCTAGTGGGAGTACCATTGATCTGTCCCCCGGAAATGGGATGTATGTAGTGCATGCAGCCTACTGAGCTCAGTTCCACACTCCATCCTTACCCGGGAGTGGAATACCACACCTCTGGCTTGAGGTGCAATACCCCTGTAGCAGCCGAATCCTCAGGGTGCTACATATACGCCGTATGCACCACACACACACTGTATACGCCGTACGCACCACACACATACTGCATACGCCGTACGCACCACACACACACACACTGTATACGCCGTATGCACCACACACACACTGTATACGCCGTACGCACCACCACACATACACTGTATATGCCATATGCATCACACACTGTATAGGCCATACACACCACACACCCACACACACTGTATACGCCGTACGCACCACACAAACACACACACTGTATACGCCGTACGCAACACACACACTGTATACGCCGTATGCACCACACACACACTGTATACACCGTATGCACCACACACACACTGTATATGCCGTATGCACCACCACACACACCCACACACTCTGTATACACCGTACGCACCACACACACACACACACACACACTGTATACGCCGAACGCAGCCTCTTCCACGGTACCACCAGCGGAACACCGTCGCAAACACACCATACCCGCCACACATGTCGCCGCCAGGATCAGCCGAATGATTCACTGACCGCCGCCATCTTTGTACAGGAGGAGCGCATGCGCAGTTTTAATGTGACTGCCGCTATCTGCCTGGACAAAGATGGCGGCGGTCTGATTTACTGCGCGGGGAGACAGGTCAAATGAGAGAACACATGAGGGAAGAAGACAGCACAGGGGTGGAGAGAGAGAGCAGACAAGGGGGAGAGAACATGGGGTACACAGGTCAAAGAAGAGTTGGGGGAGAGAGAAAGAGCACAGGGGGTAGAGAGACAGAGCACAGGGGGGAGACAGCTCAAACGGGACAGCACATGAGGGGAAAATACAGCACAGGAAGGAGAGAGACAGCAGACAAGGGGGATAGCACATGGAGTAGACAGGTCAAAGAAGAGAGCACAGATGGGAGAAGTCAGCACATGGGGGAAAGAGAGAGTGGATAGGTGGGTGAGCACATGGGGGTGAGAGATTCTCAACGCTGCAAAGCCTGCCCCCATTGTGACATTGCCGCCCTCCCGATGCGATAACATCGGGCCTCCATCTAGTTACATAATAATAGACAAATAACAAATAGATAAGACACACATATCTATACATTTATATACAGATATATATACACTGCTCAAAAAAATAAAGGGAACACTTAAACAACAGAATATAACTCCAAGTAAATGAAACCTCTGTGAAATCAAACTGTTCACTTAGGAAGCAACACTGATTGACAATCAATTTCACATGCTGTTGTGCAAATGGAATAGACAATAGATGGAAATTATTGGCAATTATCAAGACACCCTCAATAAAGGAGTGGTTCTGCAGGTGGGGACCACAGACCACATCTCAGTACCAATGCTTTCTGGCTGATGTTTTGGTCACTTTTGAATGTTGGTTGTGCTTTCACACTCGTGGTAGCATGAGACGGACTCAACAACCCACAGAAGTTGCTGAGGTACCGCAGCTCATCCAGGATGGCACATCAATGCGAGCTGTGGCAAGAAGGTTTGCTGTGTCTGTCAGCGTAGTGTCCAGAGGCTGGAGGCGCTACCAGGAGACAGGTCAGTACACCAGGAAAAGTGGAGGGGGCCGTAAGAGGGCAACAACCCAGCAGCAGGACCGCTACCTCCGCCTTTGTGCAAGGAAGTACAGGAGGAACACTGACCGAGCACTGCAAAACGACCTCCAGCAGGCCACAAATGTGCATGTGTCTGCACAATTGGTTAGAAACCGACTCCATGAGGGTGGTATGAGGGCCTGATGTCCACAGATGGGGGTTGTGCTCACAGCCCAGCACCGTGCAGGACGCTTGGCGTTTGCCACAGAACACCTGGATTGGAAAAGTCGCCACTGGCGCCCTGTGCTCTTCACAGATGAAAGCAGGTTCACACTGAGCACATGTGACAGACGTGACAGAGTCTGGAGACGCTGTGGAGAGCGATCTGCTGCCTGCAACATCCTTCAGCATGACAGGTTTGGCAGTGGGTCAGTAATGGTGTGGGGTGGCATTTCTTTGGAGGGCCCTCCATGTGCTTGCCAGAGGTAGTCTGACTGCCATTAGGTACCGAGATGAGATCCTCAGACCCCTTGTGAGACCATATGCTGGTGCGGTTGGCCCTGGGTTCCTCCTAATGCAGGACAATGCCAGACCTCATGTGGCTGGAATGTGTCAGCAGTTCCTGCAAGATGAAGGCATTGAAGCTATGGACTGGCCCGCCCGATCCCCAGACCTGAATCTGATTGAGCACATCTGGGACATCATATCTCGCTCCATCCACCAATGTCACGTTGCACCACAGACTGTCCAGGAGTTGGATGATGCTTTAGTCCAGGTCTGGGAGGAGATCCCACAGGAGACCATCCGCAACCTCATCAGGAGCATGCCCAGGTGTTGTAGGGAGGTCATACAGGGACGTGGAGGCCACACACAATACTGAGCCTCATTTTGATTTGTTTTAAGGACATTACATCAAAGTTGGATCAGCCTGTAGTGTGTTTTTCCACTTTAATTTTGGAGGTGACTCCAAATCCAGGCTTCCATTGGTTAATAAATTTGATTTCCATTGATGATTTTTGTGTGATTTTGTTGTCAGCACATGATGTGTTATGTGAGTGTTCCCTTTATTTTTTTGAGCAGTGTATATATATATATATATATATATATATATATATATATATATATACATGCAGAGACATAGTGATAGATAAATGATAGATGATAGATAGTTGGATAGATGATAGATAGATAGCGAGAGGGATAGATGAATAGATAGATAGATAAAAAATTAAAGCAGCACTCCAAGAATTTAGGAAAAACTGTGATTTAGTAGCTCACTGAGGCTCAACAACATTTCGGTTCTGTTGAGAACCTTTCTTAATAAAATCAAATGTTGTTGAGGCCCAACGGGCTACTAAATCACAATTTTTCCTCAATTCTTGATGGAGTGCTGCTTTCATTTTTAAGAGCTATCTGGAGGCTTGGTAATTACTAGTGTTGAGCGAGCACTAAAATGCTCGGGTGCTCGAAGCTCGGGCCGAGCTCACTGTGATACTCGGGTGCTCGACCCGAGCAACGAGCCCAATGTTAGTCTATGGGAGACCCGAACATTTTTGCGGCGGCTCCCCCGGCAGTCTGTAGAAAGCCTAAAAAGTGCCCAAAACGATAGTGACAGTGCTCAAATGACATGGGGACAGCATGGGGATCGCCCCTGGAAGCATTTCTGACCCCCAGGTCACTGCTGTCAACAACGTGGTCAGAGGTATTAAATGAAAGTGAAAGTGCTTTCCTGTGAAATATGTTAACCCCTTAACGACCATGGGTCTTTCTGTTTTTGTGTTTTCCTTTTTTGCTCCCCTTCTTCCCAGAGCCAGAACTTTTTTAATTTTCGTTCAATATGGCCATGTGAGGGCTTATTTTTTGCGGGACGAGTTGTACTTTTAAACACCATCACTGGTTTTACCATATCGTGTGCTGGAAAATGGGAAAAAAATTCCAAGTGCAGTGAAACTGCAAAAAAAATGCAATTCCACAGTTGTTTTTTGGGTCCTTTTTTTACCACGTTCACAGATTGCTAAAACTGACCTGCCATCATTATTTTCCAGGTCGTTACGAGTTCATAGACACCAAACATGTATAGGTTCTTTTTTATTTAAGTGGTGAAAAAAAAATCCAAAGCTTGCTAAAAAAACAAAAAAAAATGACGCCATTTTCATAGACCCTTAGCTTCTCCATTTTTCGGGATCTGGGGCCAGGTGAGGGCTTATTTTTTGCGTGCTGGGCTGACGTTTTTATTGATACCATTTTGGGGTAGATCCGATGTTTTGATCGCCCGTTATTGCATTTTATTGCAAAGTTGTAGCGACCAAAAAAACTTAATTCTGGCGTTTAAAATTTTTTTCTCGTTACGCCGTTTACTGATTGTATTAATTCTTCTTTTATATTGATAGATCGGGCGATTCTGAACGCGGCGATACCAAATATGTGTATGTGGGTTTTTTTTATATAAATATATTTAATTTGAATGGGGCGAAAGGGGGGTGACTTAAACTTTTATATATTTTTAATTTTTTTAAAAACTTTTTTTTTACACTTTCTGCTTGCTTCTATAGTCTCCAGAGGAGACTAGAAGCGGCAGTTGTCTGATTGCTTCTACTGCATACAAGCGATGAGCAGATCGCTTGTATGCAGGAGAAATGCTCACTTGCTATGAGCGCTGACCACTAGGTGGCGATCATAGCAATTGAGACATGACAACCACAGGCGTCTGCTGCAGACCCTGAGTTGTCATGCCCACCCATTGGTGACCCGCGATCAAGTGACGGGGTCACTGATGGGCGGGGCTTAGGACTCCCGGAAGTGGCGAGTTAAATGCCACTGTCAGAGATTTAACATGTTAATAGCCGCGGGTGGATTGCGATTCCAATAATCAGCTGACATGTGCTCGCTTCAGTGCGGGCTCAGCGCCGGAGCCCCCGCTGAACCGGCCTTCCCGACCTGGTGCGTACTATTACTGACCAGGTCGGAAAGGGATTAAGGAACATCCTTTCCAGGGTAAAGACTTGTGTATAAGGTAAAATAAATAACCAAAAACAAAAATACTCCTCCACACCTTGGGCTATGTTCACAAGTAGCATTTTTTATGCGTTTTTGCACGTTTGTATTGCTTTCAACCGTGACAAATGCATTCACCGGGAAATGTCATTTTAACATTTTACAACCTTATCTGGCCATGTGCTGTGTGACACATGCATACAGTGCTAAAAAGACAAGGGAACAGCATGGGGAAGACCCCTGGAAGCATCTCTGACACCCAGGTCACTGCCTAAAAGTGTGCCCATCAGAAGTGATTCTTGCCGCATCAGAAGATGCAGACTTGCAACTATCACCTTGCAAGTCCTTGTCCCAGGGCAGTGTTCAATTGTACCTCCCCCATAACTTGCAATACAAGCGCAAGTATGCAGCCTGCCACCCACCCACCCCCAGGCTGCAATACCATACTGCTAGCTTGCTTGCACTTGAAATTGGGCCTTTTAGGCATGTGGAGGTGGAATCTGGCCACCACTTCATGGCTGCATCGGTAGCCTGGTATTGATACTCAGTCCCCAGCCGCCCGGCGGCCGGGTGTCCACGCTTGGTCCCCAGCCGCCTCGCGGCCGGGTGCCCACACACAGTCTCCAGCCGCGTGGGGGTGGCCGGGTGTCCATAAACGGTCCCCAGCCGCCCCTATTTGTCCCGGTGTGCCTTATACACAAGCGCGCATACCAAAACATTACCTGTGCCCTCCCCAGTGCATTTAGTGGGAAGGACAGCCTAACCACAAACACGTGGACAAGTGAATGTGGCCAGGAATGGTCCATCCCACTGAAGCCTTCACACTGGGTTAATATTGTGGAAGCCGGGACACAGTTGGACACTGGGATGCAACACGTCCTCCAGACATAGAGGATTGCGGGTCCTGGGTCAATCAGGCTTCAACACAAAGTTCAGAAGTAGAGATGAGCGTTGTTCTACTCGAACTGTTCGCCAATCTCAAATTCGAGCTGTTTTGGGCGGTGTTCGAGCCGGTCGGCGAACACGAACAATTTGAGAAAAATTCGGCTGTTCGAGGTTATGTTCGATAACTGTTCGTGCACCAAAATCATAACTGGATTTTTTCTCAGTAATGATGAAAATTAATGTTAATACGCAGTTTGAGTGTACAGCGGGGCGGGGGGAGGGGCAGGGGATGGATCTCTGCAGGAACAATGAAGATCTCCATTTTTTTTTCTCTTTCCCGCATTTGCAGTGGGGAGGTGCAATCTGTCAGCCTATCAGCAGCGCACACACGGAGCGAAGTGCTTTTTTTCACACAAGCAAGGGCATGTGTGATTGGCAGTGTATGTCACATGTCCTTGCCCTATAAGACCAAGCCATTTTCCCCGTCGCCACCATTTTCTCACTGCTGCAGCTGCGTGTTAGACGGCACCGCTGTTGCTGTGTGCACTATACCTTGTTAATTTCAAGCCAATTTTCGCACAAATATACAGATAGCTTGGGAGTAGAGAATAGTTGTGATTGCAGTCCTTTTAAGGACTAGGTTACAGCATTTCCTACGACTTTTATCAGGCAGGTCTGTGCTCTTAAATAGATAGATTGTGGGAGTAAAGACTAATTGTAATTGGAGTCCTTTTCAGGACTAGGTTACATCAGTTCCTATCAGTTTTTGCCAGGCAGGTCTGTGCCAGTGCTGTGCAAGTTTTTTTCACAGCATTTGGCTGAATCTAGCAAAGCTAATCCTTTTTGGCCTATTGCAGAGTGTGTTAGTCAGTGGAGTAGCCTATCTGTGTTGCAAGATATACCACCTGTGTATAGAATACCATTTTTTTTACTGCACCTAGTGAAGTAAAATCTTTTGGGCATAGCATCATTCTATTAGTCCATCTATACTGACCTCCATCAGGTTGCAAACTGAATATAATTTTTTTCTGCATCTAGCTCTGAAAAAATATTTGGGCTTCTAGCAGTGTGTGGGACTTGGTCTATTAGTCCATCTATACTGACCTCCATCAGGTTGCAAATTAAAAATAATTTTTTTCTTCATTTAGCTCTGAAAAAATATTTGGGCTTCTAGCAGTGTGTGGGACTTGTTCTATTAGTCTTTCTATACTGACCTCCAGCAGGTTGCAAATTGAATATAATTTTTTTCTGCATCTAGCTCTGAAAAAATATTTGGGCTTCTAGCAGTGTGTGGGACTTGGTCTATTAGTCCATCTATACTGACCTCCATCAGGTTGCAAATTAAAAATATTTTTTTTCTTCATTTATCTCTGAAAAAATATTTGGGCTTCTAGCAGCGTGTGGGACTTGTTCTATTAGTCCATCTATACTGACCTCCATCAGGTTGCAAATTAAAAATAATTTTTTTCTGCATCTAGCTCTGAAAAAATATTTGGGCTTCTAGCAGTGTGTGGGACTTGGTCTATTAGTCCATCTATACTGACCTCCAGCAGGTTGCAAATTAAAAATAATTTTTTTCTGCATCTAGCTCTGAAAAAATATTTGGGCTTCTAGCAGTGTGTGGGACTTGGTCTATTAGTCCATCTATACTGACCTCCATCAGGTTGCAAATTGAATAAAAAAAATTTCTGCATCTAGCTCTGAAAAAATATTTGGGCTTCTAGCGGTGTGTGGGACTTGGTCTATTAGTCCATCTATACTGACCTCCATCAGGTTGCAAATTAAAAATAATTTTTTTCTGCATCTAGCTCTGAAAAAATATTTGGGCTTCTAGCAGTGTGTGGGACTTGGTCTATTAGTCCATCTATACTGACCTCCATCAGGTTGCAAATTAAAAATAATTTTTTTCTTCATTTAGCTCTGAAAAAATATTTGGGCTTCTAGCAGTGTGTGGGACTTGTTCTATTAGTCCTTCTATACTGACGTCCAGCAGGTTGCAAATTGAATATAATTTTTTTCTGCATCTAGCTCTGAAAAAATATTTGGGCTTCTAGCGGTGTGTGGGACTTGGTCTATTAGTCCATCTATACTGACCTCCATCAGGTTGCAAATTAAAAATATTTTTTTTCTGCATCTAACCCAGCCAATAGTTTTGGCCTAATACCACAGTTTGGCCACTCAGCTCTGCTCGGTTACCATCCATTGTTTTTTTGTGCAAACAACTCCAGAGTTGTGAATTAGTTAACCACCAAAATGAGTGGAAAAAGGCCTGCTGCTGGTGGAAAGGGGAATAGGCGTGTTGGGAAGGGGAAAAAAGGTTGTGTCCGTGGGGTAGGTGCAGAAGAAAGACCATCTTCCAGCCAAACTAAAATGTCTACTTCTTTTAGCGGACAATGTGATAAGATCCCTTTCTTATGGCCACGCCAATCGCTACAAATTCCAGATGAGGCACAAAAACAGCAGGTGCTTCAACGGATATCAAGTGCTCCTTTAAGTGGGCTCTCCTCCACATCAACTTCAACATCACAAATACTCCAGTCCTCAAAGGTGTCACCCAAATCGCACTTGCTTCCTCACAGCTCCCAAATCTCCAGCTGCCCGTCTGAGTATGAGGTAGAACAGATGGTTGAGTCTGCAGAGCTGTTTACTCATACTATAGCCTGGGAATCAGAGGTCGACTCCAGCGCTTCTGTGAATCCAGACGAGGAAATGATCTGCACTGATGCCCAGAATCTTTATGAGTCGGATCCAGGACCAGACGCAGAAGGTTCTGACCATAATGTAGACCCTCATTCCCAAACTGTAACTCCTGTTGGTGGAGACAATGAGGAAGACGATGATAAGACTCAAATACCTGATTGGAGCGACAACTTTAGTTTTTTGTCAGGGCAGGAACAGGTTGGCTCTGAGGACGACGGGTGTGATAACGCACAGGGTGATGATGATGAGGTCGGAGATCCCACTTACTGTCAACCCACAGTCAGCCAAGAGATGAGGTCAGCAGAGGAGGTGGAGGAAGATGCTAGTGACGACGAGGTCAGGTTGCGCCTTCCTGGACAGAGACGTAGTACTGGAAGCACGTCAACAACTGCATCCTCAAACACAACTCTGCCTCTCACCACAAGTCGTGGTGGCTCTTCAGGTCGCATGGGTGCTAAGCCTTGCATAGCCTGGGCATTTTTTCAGATCGATAAAGATGACCCAACTCGTGTTATCTGTAACATTTGTCAGCAAAAGCTAAGTAGAGGCCAAAAAATACATAGTTTGAGTACTTCATGCATGAACCGGCACATGGACATGAAGCATAAGTTGCAGTGGGAAGCTCAGTGTGCTACAATGCGGTCTAGCCGGCCGGGCCAACCACCGTCTGCCATATCTTGTGCATCCGCGGCCTCTTCATCCTCTGTGACTGGGGGGACAGCAGTCACACCTGTTTTGGGGCGCAGACCTGCCACCTCTTTACCCGCAACAGCCAGCGTGATTGGCAGGTCATCATTTTCTTTGGAGGTGGTAACACCAGCTGGTCTTGAGCGCTGTCCGACATCGATAGCACCACCTTTGGATCAAGGCAACCTAACATGTCCGCCTGCATCTTCCTCACACCCTTATCAACCCCGTCTAAGCACAATAGCCAGCCCTCAGTCCCTCAGATGTGGACAAGTAAAAGACCATTTCCTCCTAGCCATGAGAAAGCTAAGAGGTTGAATTTCACCATCTGCAAGCTCTTGGCTACAGAAATGCTGCCTTTCCGCCTGGTGGACACAGAGGATTTTCGAGACCTTATGTCCGTCGCAGTGCCCCAGTACCAGATGCCCAGTCGGCACTACTTCTCAAAGAAAGGTGTGCCTGCGCTCCACCAGCATGTCGCACACAACATCACCGCTTCTTTGAGAAACTCTGTGTGTGACAGGGTGCATTTCACCACAGACACTTGGACGAGTAGGCATGGACAGGGGCGTTACATGTCGCTGACTGGGCACTGGGTAACTATGGTGACAGCAGGACAAGGGGCTGCTGTCCAAGTCTTGCCGTCACCACGAGTTGTGCGTCAATCCTCTTTATGTCATTTTTCCTCCACTGCTTCTGCCTCCTCAACCTCCTCTCGGTCTTCCACCTGCACCCAAAGCCTGTCTGGTCATGCCACAAGCTTTCTAACTGCGCAGAAGGGATCCTGCACACCTCCTTACTATGCTGGCAGTAGGGCTCAACGTCATCAGGCGGTTTTTACATTGAAATGTCTGGGAAATGTGAGTCACACAGCTGAGGAGTTGTGGTCAGCTCTGGAGAACCAATTTCATGAATGGTTGTCTCCACTGGACCTGAAACCAGGGAAGGCCGTGTGCGACAATGCTGCAAACCTGGGTGCGGCCCTTCGCCGGGGCAATGTCACACACGTGCCTTGTATGGCTCACGTGTTGAACCTGGTTGTCCAGCAATTTTTAGCCCACTATCCCAGACTAGATGGCCTTCTGCAGAGGGCACGGTCGCTGTGTGCTCACTTCCGCCGTTCGCATCCCGCAGCTCAGCGACTTACATCTCTACAGAAGTCGTTGGGCCTGCCACTTCACCGGCTAAAATGCGATGTGCCTACCCGGTGGAATTCAACTCTGCACATGTTGCAGCGACTGTGGCAGCACCGACAAGCCCTGGTGCAATACGTTCTGACGTATAGCCTGGGCCAACGAGATTCAGAGGTGGGGCAAATCACGCTGGAGGAGTGGTCTCAGATCAGGGACCTATGCACCCTTCTGCACAGTTTTGAAATGGCGACGAAGATGTTTAGTGCTGACGATGCCATTATCAGCATGACTATTCCGGTGATTTACATGCTGGAGCACATGTTAAACAGAATTCGGAGTCAGGTGGTGGCACAAGAGGAGGTGGAGGAAGTAGAGGAGGAGGAGTTGTATGCGGAAGGGCTAACATCTGCAAGGTCCAGACGGTCGGCAGCACCAGGGCGGCAGGCATGTGAGGGTGGGGGAGATGATTTTACCAGGGCGCATGGTAGCAGCCAAACTAGTGAGGAAGGTGCAGGAGCCCAGGAAGAAGTGGAGGACGAACTGATGGAAGACTCATCAGATGAGGGAGACCTTGATCACATTTCTGTTGTGCGAGGTTGGGGGGAGAGGACAGAGGAAGGAAGCATGATTGTTACCTCGCCACCAACACAACAGGGACTTGGTGCTCCTGGATGCGCAACACACATGAGTGCCTTCTTGCTGCACTACCTGCAACATGACCCTCGAATTGTGAGAATTAGAAATAATCCTGACTACTGGGTTGCCACACTGTTAGATCCCCGGTACAAAAGTAAATTTGCAGAAATTATTCCTGCCATAGAAAGGGATGCACGCATGCAGGAGTATCAGCAGAGACTGTTGCAGAATCTTACATGTGCTTTTCCACAAAACACCAGTGGTTCACGTAGTGAATCTTACAGTTCTAACTTGCCAACCGTGGTCTGTATGGAATTGTTCTATAAAGGGCCCAAAATTAAGATAACATAGATGGGAGAGGTCTCTATGAATAGGAATTCCTAAGTATTTGATACCCTGTGAGGGCCAGGCAAAGGGAAAGTTGGACTGGATGGAATCCTATATGGATTTAGGGAGGGAGACATCGAGGGCCTCAGACTTCGCTGCATTGATTTTAAAATTTGACCATGTAACAAAGTGATCTATTTCAGCCATAACAGCAGGGATGGATATATGTGATTGAGTGATATATACTAGGACATCATCAGCAAATAGAGAGCACTTGTACTCGGTGCCTCCCACCTCAATCCATCTAATATTGGGGTTATGGCGAATTGATGAGAGCAGGTGCTCCGTCACTAGGATGTATAAGAGAGGGGACAGAGGACATCCCTGCCTTGTCCCATTGGTGATTGTGAAAGGTGATGAAAATGTTCTGACGCACCCCCTGGGCCTTGGGACACCCGGAGCCGGACCCTTTTTGGTGGATGCTGGTGGTTGTAGTCTTCGTGGCGGCGATCCGGTTCCGTGGCTCAGGGCGGTCAAACCAGTGGCGGAACTATTTATGTGGTTTTGATGTTTAAATGTCCGACTACGCCACCCGTGGATTGCGGTCAGAGTGAACCGCCGCTACAGGGCAGACCGCTAAGGCTGGTGTTGTGGGTGCAGCAGAGCGTAGCATAACTCCCCACGGGAGGAGTATAGCCTCAGGGCAGTGTATGCGGAGGATGGGGGTGATGGTGCAGGGCAGCAGCAGTAACGACACGGAGTCAGTGATGCAGTTCAGGGCCTTTACTCACAGTTCTTATTATCCAGACCACGTCTGCAGGTAACGGCTGCCCACGTCGTACTGTGCTCACCAGGTGAGGGGCTCAGACAACTCCCAGATAACTTTGGAGCGCTTCACAGGACCCCCTTTGTGTGTCCTTTGTCTGGCCTTTCTTACCAACACTTCTGTCCGGCTGCCTCGGGCCTCCTCTTGGTAAACTTGGCGCCAGTTTCCCTGACCCTATGTGGTGCCTTCCTAGCGGGTGGAGCAAGGGGCTGCGCCACATAAAATGTCAGAGCCTCCGGTTTCTAGCTGAGGGTCGTTTCCTGCCTCCACTAGTTCGGGGACCGGTCTCCCCCTTTGGCCTGACCCCTCCACGCAGGTGGATTCGGGCGTGCGGTGGCGACTCGCCCGTCCGCACCCCTGGGATCCCTTCATTCCTCGTTCCTGGAGCCTTCTCCGCTCCTCTTCCTTCCTTCTCCCTCTTGCAGGCCTGGGCCTCTGTTACTAGGCCCGCCTCCGGAGCAGAGCTCATGCAGAGCCCCTGCTCCCTGCCACTTCTGCTCAGACTTCTCTGCACTGAACTAAGATGGTGCCCACCTTTTATACTCCCTTCTCAATGCACCCAGGAACTGCTTCCTCCCTGCTCCTGCACTGCAGGGTTCCCCTTCCTCAGTGTTCCCTCCCCCCACTCCAGCCAGGGACAGGGACTGTCGTGCCCATCTCAGGGGCATATTGGTCGCCCTGCCCCACGGCAATGTGGTGTAATGCATGCAGGTGTCGGGTCCTGATCCACACTCCATCCTTATCTGAGAGTGAGATATCACACCTCTGGGTGAGGTGCAATACGTCTGTAGCAACCGAGCCCTCGGTGCTACAGTTCCATTTATCTTCAGCCTAGGTGACGTATTGTGATACAGGGCCGTGATTTTGGCTATAAAAGGGTCCCCTAGACCCCTACCCCAAGCTTTTTAAGAGAATCATATATGGCGTGCCAGGAGACTCTATGGAATGCTTTCTCAGCATCCAACGAGAGTATCTACTTACAAATTTTTAACTGCATCTAGCCCAGGAAATACTTTGTGCCTAGTAGCAGTGTCTGCTAGTCAGCGGATTATCCCGGCTGTTAAGCAAGCTACACCACCTGTAGTTTGGACACTTAATTTTTTCAAAGGAAATGCTTCGGGACCACGGGATACTTAGTGAAGAGCATCAGGAGGCACCCCAAGGCATAGGGGCTGGGACTGGCACTAGGATGCCTTGCGGTGGACAGCCGAGCTCGATCCTTATAAAAGCTTTTTAACTGCAGCAGCTTTAGTGGACGCTACTGGAGCTGAAATTACGCGGCTGCTGGCATGAGACTTGCCCTCCAATAGATCCTTGTAAATGGATTTAAAGTGTATTCATTCAAATTAGAGGGACAATTTAAATTAAAAAGCTTAGAGCTGCCTCCACCACAGGGGGGCTCTCTCGACCCACCAGCGGACAGGCACCAGTATTGGGAGAGGCGGGCTGGCCGTCAGGGTTCACCGCGGCTCTGGCACAAACCCGGCGACACGGAGGTGGCACGGGCAGGAGCGGACTGGCCGTCTCGGCTTCTCACTTTTTGGATTTTAGAAGGGCATGACATGCCTATATCTGTGTCTCCCCCTCCTTTTACTCCTCCACCTCTTTTCTTTTCGCATGACTATATGTACTTGTCACTTTTCCATGTGTTAGTTGTGTCTTCTGAGCAGTTTGTCAGCTTTTGGACACCTTTGAAGGTGTTTTCTATGTGTTTCTATGTGTTTTTGTTTGCCTGCCATTGGTTTTAACGGTGTTCGAAGGTGTTCGACGAACAGTTCGACGAACAGTTCGGCGAACACACGGGTGTTCGACGAACCGAACCGAACTCGAACACTACGGGGGTGGCTCAACACTATTCAGAAGGTAGACAGCAGCAGTGGTCGGCCTCCTACACAACGAGTAAATTATTCATGATCATGAGGCCATCCACCTCCTTAGCTTTCTGTTCCTTGGAATGCAAGCGCATGTATGTAGTAGCAGCTAGGCCTGAGGTGGTCAGCGTTTTGGCGCATATTCTACCTCTTTCGAGGATTGCTGGATGTTTTCCTGCTACTATCCCAGTTCTATGACTCCCGTTAAAACAAAGCTTCAGGTGATGAATGATGGATGAGGTGGTGGCAAAGGAGAAAGAGCAGGAGGAACAGGGACCATTCACATCAATATCAGGCCAGCCAACCACACATGTCTTGTAGGATATGTTTCTGTACCAAAAGGAGCGGTTCAGCTACACAGTTATAAGGCATACAGTGAATGCAATGCCTACCAAAAATTTCGAGGCACTCCAATGCCCCTTGGAAGTGACATGGAGGTCAGAGGGCCTTAACTAAACCGTTTTTTCCATTTATAGCAACTGGGTCTCCTGTACACTGTTGGCCTAAGCAGGGAATGGAAGGCTTTCCAAAAATTATTAGGCACTGCAATGCCCCTTGAAACAGATGTGGATTACAGCGTATTAAAAACCTTCTACCCATTATTGGGGAGTGGGTCTCCCTTAGTGTTCGCCTATGCATTGAAAAGCAAAAGCTGACAAAAATTAGGAGGAAATGCAATGCCCGTTGCAAGAGTCGTGGAGGTTAGAGGTAATTAAAAACAACATGTCAATGCCCCTTGGAAGAGCTGTGGAGTTCAGAGTGGTTTAACAAGACAGTTTTAATGCCCCTTAGAAGAGACGTGGAGTTCAGAGTGGTTTAACAAGACAGTTTTAATGCCCCTTGGAAGAGATGTGGAGGTCACAGTAGCTTAACAAGATGGTTTTAATGCCCCTTGGAAGAGACGTGGAGTTCAGAGAGGTTTAACAAGACAGTTTTAATGCCCCTTGAAAGAGTGGTGGAGGTTACAGTGGAATAAAAAGACAATATCAATGCCCCGTGGAAGAGACGTGGAGGTCACAGTAGCTTAACAAGACGGTTTTAATGCCCCTTGGAAGAGTGGTGGAGGTCGCAGTGGAATAAAAAGACAATATCAATGCCCCTTGGAAGAGCGGTGGAGGTTACAGTGGAATAAAAAGACAATATCAACGCCCTGTGGAAGACACGTGGAGGTCACAGTAGCTTAGCAAGACGCTTTTAATGCCCCTTGGAAGATTGGTGGAGGTCGCAGTGGAATAAAAAGACAATATTAACGACCCTTGGAAGAGACGTGGAGGTCACAGTAGCTTAACAAGACGATTTTAATGCCCCTTACAAGAGCCATGCAGTACAGCATATTAAAAACATTATTCCCATTATTGGGGAGTGGGTCTCCCATAGTCTTTGCCTATGCCTTCCAAGCAAAAGCTGCCAAAAATTAGGAAGGGGGAACTTGCAATGTCCCTTACAAGAGCCATGCAGTACAGCATATTAAAAACATTATTCCCATTATTGGGGAGTGGGTCTCCCATATTCTTTGCCTATGCCTTCCAAGCAAAAGCTGCCAAAAATTATGACAGAGGAACTTGCAATGCTGGCAACATGGACCACGGTCACCCTGGTGGTATAGTGGTCGTGGAGGCTGAGGATAAGGAGAAGAGCAAAAAACAGCCGAAATGAGGAAGCGTATACCCATGTGTGGGTGTGAAGCGATGCATGGGAATACACCTCCCGAAATAACACAGTGGATTTGACTTTATGTTACTCTGCTGTCATTTGGTGGTGATGAGAAGTCTGGCCCAATCCAGCCCTTGTTCATTTTGATAAGGGTCAGCTTGTCAGCATTGTCAGTTGACAGGCGAGTGCGCTTATCAGTTATAATTCCCCCAGCGGCACTAAAAACACGCTCCGATAACTGTCACGCTGTCTCTGTATACTGGAGGTAGGGGGCCTAAGCTGACCCTAAGCTGGGGCCCTGACTAATCCCTCAACCTGGAGGTACTGTTAAAGGTACAGAGGTCCAGGCCGCCAGCGTAACCCCTACCTCCTGAGGATCCCTGCACCTAAGTAATCTAGTCCTGAGAAGGACCCCGATCACAACAAAAGAGGACAAGTAATAATATGCCCACACACAGTACTTAGACGAACGAGACAGTACAAGGGAAAAACCAAAACCACCTTGCATACAAAAACTACACAACTACAACAGAGGGAACACCAACGGGAAAGGAGATAAATGATAAAGCGAGGAAGGGAAAAAACACTCCAAATACACTTATCTCAGAAACTCCAAATACCACGATCCGCTCTGTAAGTCTGTATGAAATGCTTTCACCGACACTTCCCAAACAGACCAGCAGGCATTTGAAGGAGACTCACTACAGCAGCATTGATTGCAGCTGGGCGAGGCTGGACCTCGTCTAGCACAGAGAGAGAGAGAATTAACTCCCTCACTGCCGAAAACACAAAGCACCAAAAAGTCAGCTGCGAGAAGTCAGGCTGTGTAATCGTGACGATCTTCGTGGCGACACACCCGTGACAGTACCCCCCCTTCTACGAGGGGCCTCCGGACCCTCAGGGCCAGGTTTATCCGGGTGAGTCGTGTGGAAGGCCCGAACTAATCGGTCTGCGTTAATATCCGACGCAGGAACCCACATCCTCTCCTCAGGACCATACCCTTTCCAATGAACCAGGTACTGAAGGGACCGGCGATTAAAACGTGAATCGATGACCCTTGATACCTGGAACTCCAAGTTACCATTGACCACCACTGGAGGGGGAGGTAAAGGTGACGGTACCACCGGCGCCACATACCTCTTAAGCAACGATCTGTGGAACACGTTGTGAATTTTAAACGTAGGGGGGAGGTCAAGACGGAATGCCACCGGATTAATAATAGAACTGATTCTGTACGGCCCGATGAACCTGGGACCCAGTTTCCAGGAGGGAACCTTAAGTTTAATATTCCTGGTAGACAACCATACCCGATCGTTCACACTTAGGTCCGGACCAGACACTCTCCTCCTATCAGCCATACGTTTGTATCGGTTCCCCATAGTATTCAGATTCTTCAGCACCCCTCTCCATACTGAAGCGAGTGATGAGGAAAATCGTTCCTCCTCAGGAACCCCCGAAGAGCCCCCCCTACTGAAAGTACAAAACTGGGGGTGAAAACCATATGCCCCAAAAAACGGGGACTTACCAGTGGACTCGCTCCGCCTATTATTAAGAGCAAACTCTGCCAGAGGTAAGAAAGAAGCCCAGTCCTCCTGGTTCTCTGACACAAAACACCGGAGATATGTCTCCAAGCTCTGGTTCATACGTTCCGTCTGACCATTGGTCTGAGGGTGAAAAGCCGATGAGAATGACAAATGCATCCCCCGCCGTGCACAAAACGCCTTCCAGAACTTGGACACAAACTGAGACCCCCGATCAGACACCACATCGGAGGGTACCCCGTGAAGCCTCACAATCTCCCCAATGAACACCTGCGCAAGAGTTTTAGCATTAGGGAGAGCCGGAAGAGCGATAAAATGTGCCATCTTGCTGAACCTGTCCACTACAACGAGTATGACCGTTTTACCCGAAGACGGAGGGAGGTCCGTAATAAAGTCCATAGACAGATGAGTCCAAGGACGCTCCGGGATCTTCAAAGGTAAGAGGGCCCCAGACGGACGGGTATGTGAGGTCTTAGAGCGCGCACAAACCCCACAGGACGCGACAAAAGTTACCACCTCCTTATGTAAGTTAGGCCACCAAAACCGACGCGAGAGGAGATCCACAGTTGCTTTACTCCCCGGGTGTCCTGCCAAAACTGAGTTATGGTGTGCCTCGATCACCTTTTGTCGCAACTGATCTGGAACAAACAGTCTCCCCGGAGGTCCAACAGGGGCGTCCCCCTGAGCCTCCAATACCTCCTCCTCCAGCTCAGAGCATACTGCCGAAACCACCACCCCCTCCTGAAGGATAGGAATCGGGTCGTCCGTATTCCCGGCCCCAGGGAAACTGCGAGATAAGGCATCCGCCTTTACATTTTTTGACCCAGGACGATATGTAACGACAAAATTAAACCTGGTAAAAAACAATGACCACCTAGCTTGTCTGGGATTCAGACGTTTCGCGGACTCCAGATATAGCAGGTTCTTGTGATCGGTGATGACGGTGACCGGATGGACTGCCCCCTCCAAAAAATGGCGCCACTCCTCAAAAGCTAACTTAATGGCCAAGAGTTCCCTATTGCCGACATCGTAATTCCTCTCAGCGGACGACAATTTTTTAGAGAAAAAGGCGCACGGATGCCACTTACCAGGGGACGAACCTTGTGACAATACTGCTCCCACCCCTACCTCGGAAGCGTCTACCTCTACAATGAATGGCTGTGACGCATCAGGTTGAATGAGTATGGGTGCCGAGGCAAAACATTTTTTCAAGCAGGAGAATGCTTGACAAGCCTTGTCAGACCACCTAGAAAAATCCGTCCCCTTTTTAGTCATGTCTGTGAGAGGCTTAACCATGGACGAGAAATTACGAATGAACTTACGGTAATAATTAGCAAACCCCAGGAAACGTTGTAGTGCCTTAAGATTCTCTGGCCGATCCCACTCAAGAACTGCCCGCACTTTCCCAGGGTCCATACGAAAACCGGACGCTGAAACCAGGAAGCCTAAAAACTGGAGTTCCTGTACGGCGAACACACACTTTTCCCATTTGGCATACAGTTTATTATCCCGCAAGATCTGTAACACCTGCCTAACGTGCTCCTGATGAGACACCAGATCCGGCGAGTAAATTAAGATATCATCCAGATATATGACAACAAACTGTCCCACCAGGCGGCGAAAAATGTCATTAACAAAGTGTTGGAACACCGCCGGGGCATTAGTCAGACCGAATGGCATGACAAGGTTCTCATAATGCCCCTCCGGAGTGTTAAACGCCGTCTTCCACTCATCCCCCTCCTTCATCCTAATCAGATTGTACGCCCCCCTGAGATCCAACTTAGAGAACCATTTGGCGCCCACGATCTGATTAAAGAGATCGGGAATAAGTGGGAGTGGATACGGATCTCGGACCGTAATCCGATTAAGTTCACGGAAATCCAGGCAAGGGCGTAGGCCTCCATCTTTCTTCTTAACAAAGAAGAACCCCGCAGCCACCGGTGAAGATGAAGGTCTAATATGCCCCTTAGCCAGACTTTCTGAAATATAATCCTTCATGGCCTGCCTCTCAGGACCAGAAAGGTTATACAACCTAGCTTTAGGTAACTTGGCCTCAGGGAGCAGTTTTACAGAACAGTCATACTCGCGATGAGGAGGTAGTTCCTGACACCCTTTCTCCGAGAATACATCCTCAAAGTCCGCCAGAAATGGAGGTAAGACCCAAGGAGTAACCGCACCGATGACCGTGTTCATGCAGTTTTTATTACAGAATTTACTCCATTGGCTTATCTCTCTGGTTTGCCAATTAATAACCGGGTTATGCTTAGTTAACCAAGGAAGGCCCAACACTATAGGAGTGGGAAGACCCTCCAACACGTAGCAAGACAACAGTTCTTTATGTATCGCCCCCACTTGAAGTTTTACGTCATGCACAGCTTGCAAAAAACTTTCCTGACCGAGAGGCCTGGCATCGATCGAGAATATGGGGATGGGTTTAGCCAACTCACTCAATCGCATACCTTGAACCCGGGCAAACCGAGCATCAACCAGATTAGCCCCGGCCCCACTATCCAGAAGAACAGATATCCTCTCAGTTCTCGTACCCACCACCACCTCCGCCGGTACGAGAAACTGAGACGAACCTAGGGACGAAATACCTACTCCCAGATTGCCGTCCACCACACAACCTGGGATCAACAGTTTTCCGACGACTCTTCACTCTGCAAGGGACGGGATGGACACCCCCCAATAAAATGTCCCTTTCTCCCGCAGAAGAAACACCTTCCTGTCTTATGGCGCACCACCGGTCCCCTCCCCCGAAATGATGTCCCTCCTAATTGCATAGGCTCCTCTGGACTGACCAGGGGAACCACCATATGAGGGGACCTTGTAGGAGGTGGAGTCATCACAGGGGGTCGAGTTATCCCGCACCTCTCCCGAAGCCGTCTGTCAACGCGAATAGCCAGGGCCATAGCGGCTTCCAGTGACGCGGGAGAGTCATACTGTGCCAACACATCCTGTAATTTGTCGGATAAACCTTGACAAAACTGGCTCCTAAGAGCCGGGTCATTCCACTGGGTGTCCGTGGCCCACCTACGGAACTCCGAACAGAATTCCTCCGCCGGACGATCTCCCTGCTGGATCCTACGTAACTTAGACTCAGCAAGGGAGATCCGATCTGGGTCATCATATACGAGTCCCAGAGCAGCGAAAAACCTATCCACTGACTGGAGAGCCGGGGAGCCCGGGTGAAGAGAGAACGCCCAAGATTGTGGGTCCCCTTGTAGGAGCGAGATGACAATTCCCACCCTTTGTTCTTCACTCCCCGATGACCGAGGCCGCAGCTGAAAGTACAATTTGCATGCCTCCCGGAAAACAAAAAACTTGTCCCGCCCCCCAGTGAACCTGTCAGGGAGAGCTACTTTAGGTTCTGGTCCGGCTTGCTCCTGAGGATGCAAAACCTTGGACCTAACGTCCGCCAGCTCCATGGACAAACTCTGCAACTGCCGAGCTAGACCGGCTACTGGATCCATGGTAGCTGGAGAAAAACTAAGTGGGTCGGTGAAAATGTCACGCTGTCTCTGTATACTGGAGGTAGGGGGCCTAAGCTGACCCTAAGCTGGGGCCCTGACTAATCCCTCAACCTGGAGGTACTGTTAAAGGTACAGAGGTCCAGGCCGCCAGCGTAACCCCTACCTCCTGAGGATCCCTGCACCTAAGTAATCTAGTCCTGAGAAGGACCCCGATCACAACAAAAGAGGACAAGTAATAATATGCCCACACACAGTACTTAGACGAACGAGACAGTACAAGGGAAAAACCAAAACCACCTTGCATACAAAAACTACACAACTACAACAGAGGGAACACCAACGGGAAAGGAGATAAATGATAAAGCGAGGAAGGGAAAAAACACTCCAAATACACTTATCTCAGAAACTCCAAATACCACGATCCGCTCTGTAAGTCTGTATGAAATGCTTTCACCGACACTTCCCAAACAGACCAGCAGGCATTTGAAGGAGACTCACTACAGCAGCATTGATTGCAGCTGGGCGAGGCTGGACCTCGTCTAGCACAGAGAGAGAGAGAATTAACTCCCTCACTGCCGAAAACACAAAGCACCAAAAAGTCAGCTGCGAGAAGTCAGGCTGTGTAATCGTGACGATCTTCGTGGCGACACACCCGTGACAATAACACACTAGCGGCAGGGCAGGCCAGGACCTCCAAGGCATAAAGAGTGAGTTCATTCCAAGTGTCCAGCTTGGATACCCAATAATTAAAAGGTACAGATGAATAACGGAGGACGCTGGTACTCCCTCACCATCTTTTGAAACTTTCCACTCCTTGTGAGAGTACCCTGCGCCTCAGGGCCTGTAAGCTGGGCAGGTCTCAGAAAACTGTCCTAGAACATTGACAGTGTTCCCCTGCCTCTGCTGGATTGGAGTTGCGTCTCTCTCGCCTGTATGCCTTAGTTGGGCAGCGAACTGTGACCTCTGCCGCTACCGTGTTCAGATGGGAATTTTTTCAATAGTTCTACAGCAAGGGCCTTCTGGTACTGCACCATTTTTGTAGACCTCTCCAACTCAGGAATAAGAGAGTGAAAGTTCTCCTTGTAGAGGGGGTCTAAAAGTGTCATCAACCAGTAATGACTGTCACCCAACATTTTGACAATGCGAGGGTCACGGTTAAGGCAGCGTAACATAAAGTCAGCCATGGGTGCCAGACTGGTAATGGGCAAGACTTCCGTGTCCTCACCAAGATGACGACTGATAGTGTTGAGCGATCACTAAAATGCTCGGGTGCTCGAAGCTCGGGCCGAGCTTACCGTGATACTCGGGTGCTCGACCCGAGCAACGAGCCCAATGTTAGTCTATGAGAGACCCGAGCATTTTTGCGGCAGCACCCCCGGCAGTCTGTAGAAAGCCTAAAAAGTGCCCAAAATGATAGTGACAGTGCTCAAAAGACATGGGGGCAGCATGGGGATCGCCCCTGGAAGCATTTCTGACCCCCAGGTCACTGCTGTCAACAACGTGGTCAGAGGTATTAAGCCACTTTTGCGGGCTCACAATAAAACGTTCAAAAACGAAACTGAAACGGTTTTCCTGTGAAATATGTTAAGGAATTTCCTTTCCAGGGTAAAAACTTGTGTATAAGGTAAAATAAATAACCAAAAACAAAAATACTCCTCCACACCTTGGGCTATGTTCACAAGTAGCATTTTTCATGTGTTTTTGCACTTTTGTATTGCTTTCAACCGTGACAAATGCGTTCACCCGGAAATGTCATTTTAACATTTTACAACCTTATCTGGCCATGTGCTGTGTGACACATGCATACAGTGCTGAAAAGACAAGGGATCAGCATGGGGAAGACCCCTGGAAGCATCTCTGACCCCCAGGTCACTGTCTAAAAGTGTGCCCATCAGAAGTGATCTTTGCCGCATCAGAAGATGCAGACTTGCAACTATCCCCGTGCAAGTCCTTGTCCCAGGGCAGTGTTCAATTGTACCTCCCCCATTGCAATGCAAGCGAAAATATGCAGCCAACCACCCACCCACCCGCAGGCTGCAATACCATACTGCTAGCTTTCACTTGAAATGGGGCCTTTTAGTTTGGAGGAGGCCGAAGCTGGCCACTACCTCATGGCCGCTTCGGCAGCGAGGTATCCATACTCTGTCTCCAGCCGCCCTGCGGCTGGGTGTCCACGCTCGGTCCCCAGCCGCCAGGTGGCGGCCAGGTGTCCATACTCGGTCCCCAGCCGCCCTGATTTCTCCTGTCACCTTCCCCCACACTTTTCTTAGCCGGGCCTGCTTTAGGGCAGCATTGGACGAGCCCACCAGAGAACCAGACTCCTCCGGTGGGCCCTGGCTTCTCCATCAGGGGAGTTGAGAGTGCCTAGGTGAGGAGCATGATGATGATGATAGAAGTTAGCATCTGCTTTGTTTTCTTGGAATGCAAGCGCATGTATGTAGTAGCGGCTAGGCCTGAGGTGGTCCGCGTTTTGGCGCATATCCTACCTCCTCCGAGGATTGCTGGATGTTTTCCTGCTACTATCCCAGTTCTATGACTCCCGTTAAAACAAAGCTTCAGGTGATAAATGATGGATGAGGTGGTGGCAAAGGAGAAAGAGCAGGAGGAACAGGGACCATTCACATCAATATCAGGCCAGTCAACCAGATATGTCTTGTAGGATATGTTTCTGTAACAAAAGGAGCGGTTCGGCTACACAGTTATAGGGCATACAGTGAGTGCAATGCCTACCAAAAATTTCGAGCCACTCCAATGCCCCTTGGAAATGACATGGAGGTCAGAGGGCGTTAACTAAACCTTTTTTTCGATTTATAGCAACTGGGTCTCCCGTGCACTGTTGGCCTAAGCAGTGAATGGAAGGCTTTCCAAAAATTATGAGGAACTGCAATGCCCCTTACAAGAGCCATGTGTGGCACCCCAGGGGTCTGGTCACCACAGTAATAGAGATATTACGTCGGAGAGCAAGTGGGAGGTTTCCTGGTCAGGATCCCTTAAACATGCAACATCCTCTTGCCCCAGTCCTGGGAGGGGAGAATTCTGCCCTTATAAACTGGATCTGGGGCGGGGTTGAGTGAGTCAGAGAACAGTCAGAGTCAGAGTGAGAGCAAGGGAAAGTAACAGCAAGGAGCTCTGTAGGAGCTAGGAGCTAAAGACCAGGGGCTGGAAGCTGAGCAGAGCTCGCCCTGGCAGAAGACAATAGGAACCGGACACAGGAGTCCGAAGCTGTGAGGACTTATATATCCAGCAGCAGAAACCAGCCTGCAGGGGATTTCAGGTCCTCTGGCCATAGAAGCCCGGAGGCTCAGTCACAAGCAAGGGACCAGCACCGCCGTCGTGGAGCGGAGGCTAACAGAAGGCCCCAAGTCACCAGCCATACGGGTGAGCACTACACGGTACACTCAGGGATGTGGGCTACTTCTACCCGCTTACAGCAAGGTAGCCAGGAAGAATGCAGACAGACGGGGAGGCCTACAACTCCACCTGGCCAGGGGAACTCCTGCTTGCTCACAGACTGACCAGGCCTCTTATGCTAGCCGGTACTCCCGGGAGGGTCTACCTTATAATCATCAGTAAAGACCCTGAACTGCACTGCAAAGACTCTGAGTCGTTCCTGCTGCGCTCGTGCACCATCACCCCCATCATCCACACTCACTGCCCTGAGGCTATACTCCTCCCGAGGGGAGTTATCCCATTCTATGCTGCGCACACAACACCAGCCTCAGCGGTCTGCCTCGCAGCGGTGGTACTCCCTGACCGCAATCCACGGGTGGCGCAGTCGGATAATTAACCTCAAAACCTAAGAAAGACTGCCACTGGTTTGACCAGCCTGAGCCACGGGACCGGGTCACCGCCACGGAGACTACAGACCACAGAGACCCGGCACCGGGTATCCCACACACGTGTACACACGGCCCAGGGGGCGCGTCACATGCAGTACAGCATATTACAAACATAAGTCCCATTATTGGGGAGTGGGTGTCCCATAGTATTTGCTTATGCCTTGCAAGCAAAAGCTGCCAAAAATTAGGACGGAGCAACTTGCAATGCCCCTTACAAGAGCCATGCAGTACAGCATATTACAAACATAAGTCCCATTATTGGGGAGTGGGTGTCCCATGGTATTTGCTTATGCTTTCCCAAAAGCTGCCAAAAATTAGGACGGAGGAACTTGCAATGCTGGCACCCTGGTGGTATAGTGGTGGTGGAGGCTGAGGATAAGGAGAAGAAGATTAAACAGCCGAAACGAGCAAGCGTATACCCATGTGTGGGTGTGAAGCGGTGCATGGGAATACACCTCCCGAAATAACACAGTGGATTTGACTTTATGTTACTCTGCTGTCATTTGGTGGTGATGAGAAGTCTGGCCCAATCCAGCCCTTGTTCATTTTGATAAGGGTCAGCTTGTCAGCATTGTCAGTTGACAGGCGAGTGCGCTTATCAGTTATAATTCCCCCAGCGGCACTAAAAACACGCTCCGATAACACGCTAGCGGCAGGGCACGCCAGGATCTCCAAGGCGTACAGAGCGAGTTCATTCCAAGTGTCCAGCTTGGATACCCAATAATTAAAAGGCACAGAGGAATCACGGAGGACGCTGGTACGATCGGCAAGGTACTCCCTCACCATCTTTTGAAACTTTCCACTCCTTGTGAGAGTACCCCGCGCCTCAGGGCCTGTAAGCTGGGCGGGTGTCAGAAAACTGTCCCAGAACGTTGACAGTGTTCCCCTGCCTCTGCTGGATTGGAGTTGCATCTCTCTCGCCTGTACGCCTTGGTTGGGCAACGAACTGTGACCTCTGCCGCTAGCGTGTTCAGATGGGAATTTTTTTAAGAGTTCTGCAGCAAGGGCCTTCTGGTATTGCCCCATTTTTGTAGACCTCTCCACCTCAGGAATAAGAGAGTGAAAGTTCTCCTTGTAGCGGGGGTCTACAAGTGTCACCAACCAGTAATGACTGTCACCCAACATTTTGACAACGCGAGGGTCACGGTTAAGGCAGCGTAACATAAAGTTAGCCATGCGTGCCAGACTGGTAATGGGCAAGATTTCCGTGTCCTCACCAAGATGACGACTGACCATGCTCTCCTCCTCCTCATCTTCCTCCTCCCCCCTGTCCTCAGGCCACCCACGCTGAACCGACGGAATGACACTTGTACAGGTACTACCGCCTACAATGCATGATAGCAGCTCCTGTTCTTCCTCCTCCTCCTCCTCCTCTCCCTCATTGTCCCCCAATGCACGTTGGGATGAGATGAGGCTGGGCTGTGTGTAATCGCCCGCTACGGCTTCTTGATCCATCTCATCATACTCTGGCTGCAATGCCTCCTCTTTAATTCTCTGCAGAGAGCGTTGCAAAAGACAGACAAGTGGGATGCTGACACTAATGATGGCGTCATCGCCACTCACCATCTTGGTGGCCTCCTCAAAGTTTGTCAGGATGGTACATATGTCAGACATCCAGGTCCACTCCTGAGGTCTTATGTGTGGAGTCTGACCTGAATATCGACGGCCTTGTTGCAGCTGGTACTCCACAACTGCTCTCTTCTGCTCACAAATCCTTTGCAACATGTGGAGGGTAGAGTTCCAACGTGTGGGGACATCACACACCAGTCGGTGTGCCGGAAGCTGCAAACGCTGCTGCAACACAGCAAGGGCGGCGGAAGCTGTAGCCGACTTGCGAAAATGAGCTGACAGGCGGCGTACTTTCACGAGCAGATCTGGCAACTCGGGGTACGATTTAAGAAACCGCTGAACCACGAGGTTAAGCACATGAGCCAGGCATGGTACGTGTGTGATCTCACCTCGCTTCAGAGCCGCCACCAGGTTACGGCCATTGTCACACACGACCATGCCGGGATGTAGGTTCAGCGGTCTCAGCCACAGATCTGCCTGCTCTTTCACAGCTGTCCACAACTCACAAGCAGTGTGAGGTTTATCACCTAAGCTTATGAGTTTCAGCACAGCCTGTTGCCGCTTGGCGGAGGCAGTACTGCAATGCTTCCAGCTTGTAACTGATGTGGTGATATCTGAGATGGAGGCTGAACATGAGGAGGAGGAGGAGGAGGAGGATGCGCAGGAGCTGTACACTGTGGAGGCAACTCTGACTGACATAGGGCCCGCAATCCTCGGTGTGGGGAGGATGTGTTTCGTCCCAAGGTCCGACTGGTCCCGGCTTCCACTATGTTTACCCAGTGTGCCGTCAGAGAGATGTACCGTCCCTGGCCACAAGCACTTGTCCACGTGTCCGTTGTCAGGTGGACTCTCCCAGTAACTGCGTTGTTGAGGGCACGGCAGATGCTTGTGTAGTGCGGGGATGGCACACCGGGCAAAATAGTGTCGGCTGGGGACCGAGTACCGAGGGACGGCCACCGCCATAAGATTGCGGAAGGATTCCGTCTCCACCAGCCTAAAAGGCAGCATTTCCAATTCAAGCAGTCGTGAAATGTGCGAATTTAGGACTGTGGCCTGTGGGGCGTTAGCTGCGAATTTCCGCTTTCGTTCAAAGGTCTGGGATATGGACAATTGAACGCTGCGGTGGGACGTGGATGTGGACGTTGATGCTGTTTCTTGAGAAACTGCCATAACAAGTGAAGACTGAGAGGAGGGGGCATCTTTACATGCAGTATGGACAGGGGATTGCCTTGCACACACAACAGGGGGTTCTATTGCACGCACAACAGTGGAAGAAGCAGTGGTGACACCCGCTGACACTGGTCGTGGACCCTGGGTTTCGCCCCACAAAGTCGGGTGCTTTGCTGCCATGTGCCTGATCATGCCGGTGGTGGTCAGGCTGGTAGTTTTGTCACCCCTGCTGATGCTGGCATGGCAGGTGGAACATATGGCCTTTTTGGGGTTATCAGCAGAGTCTTTAAAAAAATTCCAGACTCTGGAAGACCTACCGCTTGTACTGGCAACGTCCCTCATGTTGGTGTTACGGGAAACGGTTGCCTGCCTTCTGTCTGCGGCCACCACACTGCTTCTTCCTGCCTGTTGGGGTACTCTTCCTCCCTCCCCCTGTGTGCTGCTGGCCTCACTCTGCATGTCCTCCTTCCACGTTGGGTCAGTTACTAGATCATCCACCACCTCCTCCTCTTCCACTTGCGCACCACGATCCTCCTCCTCACTTCCTGGCAATTGTGTCTCGTCATCGTCCACCTCTTGTGACAGATTGCCAATGTCGACTTCCTGTGGCCGTGGCTGTTCAAATATTTGGGCATCGCAACATGGGATCTCCTCTTCCACCACTTCCAGCGTATCAGGCGAGGGGCCCAAATATGGAAATGGACCAGTGAACAGCTCTTCAGAGTGTCCAAGTGTGGGATCACTTGCTGTCTGACGACACTCGGCATGGTGGGAGGAAGGAGCATCAGGGTGAGGAGGAGTATGCGGTCGAGACTCACGGCTACTAAGAGTTGACCGTGTGGAAGACAGACCGGAGGTGGTGGTGCCCAGGTAACTGGAAGTATTGTCTGCTATCCAATTAATAACCTGTTCACACTGATCAGTTCTCAATACTGGTGTTGTTCTGTGCTTCCCTAGTAATTCGGTCAAGAAGTGGGAGCGAGAAGATGTGGCTGTTGGTTGTGGCACATTTTCACCTTGGCCACGGCCCCGTCCTCTGCACGAACCATCACCAGAACGTCCACTTCCACGTCCCTTGCCACGCGCCTTGCCCATTGTAAATGAAGTAAAATAGCTTACACTTGCACTATCAATGGTAAAAGGGTAATAAAGAGTAGGTTAGAACCGTGGAAGAGGAAAACCACAGTTATTGTTTACTGGGGTACCACACTTTTTTAAATAGAGATATTTGCGGCTGAACAGTGAGCGACACACTCAAACTGCTTTTTTTTTAGATACCAAAGGCCCAAAACTGGATAGTACAGCGATTTGACCCGTGGAACTGCAAAACCACACTGGGATGTCGGGCCTACACAAGACTATTTTCAACAGATATATTTTTGTGTCACAACAGTCAGGAGACACTACTGTTTTTCTTTACGGAAAAAACTACCAAAACCTGAATAATAGAGATTTTTTACCGTGGAACAGCAAAAGCACACTTCTGTCTCTCTGGCCTACACCAGACTATTTTCAACAGATATATTTGTGTCTGAAAAATCAGGGAGACACTATTATTATTTTTATACAGCAAAAAATGCCAAAAACAGGATAATAGAGATGTTTTATCGTGGAACATCAAAACCACAGTAATAATTTACTGGTGTATACCAGGCTTTTTAAAATATATATATATTTGCGGCTGAACAGTGAGCGACACACTCAAACTGTTTTTTTTAGATACAAATGGCCCAAAAGTGGATAATACAGAGGTTTGTACCGTGGAACTGCAAAACCACACTTGTATTTCTCGGGCCTACACCAGACTATTTTCAACAGATATATTTGTGTCTGAAAAATCAGAGAGACACTATTTTTTTTTTTTTACAGCAAAAAATGCAAAAAGCAGGATAATAGAGATTTTTTACCGTGGAACAGCAAAAGCACACTTCTGTCTCTCTGGCCTACACCAGACTATTTTCAACAGATATATTTGTGTCTGAAAAATCAGGGAGACACTATTATTATTTTTATACAGCAAAAAATGCCAAAAACAGGATAATAGAGATGTTTTATCGTGGAACATCAAAACCACAGTAATAATTTACTGGTGTATACCAGGCTTTTTAAAATATATATATATTTGCGGCTGAACAGTGAGCGACACACTCAAACTGTTTTTTTTAGATACAAATGGCCCAAAAGTGGATAATACAGAGGTTTGTACCGTGGAACTGCAAAACCACACTTGTATTTCTCGGGCCTACACCAGACTATTTTCAACAGATATATTTGTGTCTGAAAAATCAGGGAGACACTATTTTTTACTTTTTTTTACAGAAAAAAATGCAAAAAGCAGGATAATAGAGATTTTTTACCGTGGAACAGCAAAAGCACACTTCTGTCTCTCTGGTCTACACCAGACTATTTTCAACAGATATATTTGTGTCTGAAAAATCAGGGAGACACTATTATTATTTTTATACAGCAAAAAATGCCAAAAACAGGATAATAGAGATGTTTTACCGTGGAACATCAAAACCACAGTAATAATTTACTGGTGTATACCAGGCTTTTTAAAATATATATATATTTGCGGCTGAACAGTGAGCGACACACTGAAACTGTTTTTTTTAGATACAAATAGCCCAAAAGTGGATAATACAGAGGTTTGTACCGTGGAACTGCAAAACCACACTTGTATTTCTCGGGCCTACACCAAACTATTTTCAACAGATATATTTGTGTCTGAAAAATCAGGGAGACACTATTTTTTTTTTTTTACAGCAAAAAATGCAAAAAGCAGGATAATAGAGATTTTTTACCGTGGAACAGCAAAAGCACACTTCTGTCTCTCTGGCCTACACCAGACTATTTTCAACAGATATATTTGTGTCTGAAAAATCAGAGAGACACTATTATTATTTTTATACAGCAAAAAATGCCAAAAACAGGATAATAGAGATGTTTTACCGTGGAACATCAAAACCACAGTAATAATTTACTGGTGTATACCAGGCTTTTTAAAATATATATATATTTGCGGCTGAACAGTGAGCGACACACTCAAACTGTTTTTTTTAGATACAAATGGCCCAAAAGTGGATAATACAGAGGTTTGTACCGTGGAACTGCAAAACCACACTTGTATTTCTCGGGCCTACACCAGACTATTTTCAACAGATATATTTGTGTCTGAAAAATCAGGGAGACACTTATTATTTTTATACAGTAAAAAATGCCAAAAACAGGATAATAGAGATGTTTTACCGTGGAACATCAAAACCACAGTAATAATTTACTGGTGTATACCAGGCTTTTTAAAATATATATATATTTGCGGCTGAACAGTGAGCGACACACTCAAACTATTTTTTTTAGATACAAATGGCCCATAGAACTGCAAAACCACACTTCTATTTCTCTGGCCTACACCAGACTATTTTCAACAGATATATTTGTGTCTGAAAAATCAGAGGCACACCTTTTTTTTTGGGGGGGGGGGGGGCACCAAAAGGTTAATAAGATGGGTATTTGTACATTGTGAAGGAGGAAAAAAAAAAGAGGATTTAGATTAAAAAAAGGATTTTTCCTGGCCCCCGGGACCTGGAGCTAAGTCCAGCAATTTCAGCAACAGGAGCAGCACACAGGACTGTAATGCAGCGTTTGCTGGTATAACCACTGCGTCTCCTATACAGCCTGCCTGCCTGCCTGATATCTGGGATGGATATTAGTCCTGAGAAGGACTGTTTGTTTGATCTGGCAGCCTTTACAGACCCTACACTAACTATTTTGCAGGATATATCTCTCCCTAAATCAGCAGCGCTGTCCCTACACTGTCTGATCCGGAGCGACTGTGTCCAAGATGGCGGAGCCCGGTTTTAAATACTCGAGGTGACGCTGTGCGGCCAGCCAATCACTGTAATGCCCACAAACAACATGGCTGCGGCATTACAGTGACTGGCTGGCAATCCCTGCATGTTCATTGGCTCTGTAAAGAGCGCCAAACATGCAGGGCGGAGACCCGAGCTCCCGCCCGAGTAACCCGGAAATGCTCGGTGCTCGCCGAACATCCTGAGTAGCGTGATGCTCGGGCGAGTACCGAGCAGTGTCGAGCATGTTCGCTCAACACTAGTAATTACCTGAAAGATTTTGCATCCATGTTGACTTCATATTGCCTGCTAGTGTTGCTTCTTTTTTTATTTATCTAGATAGACAGACAGATAATAGTTATGCAAATAGATAGATACTAGACAGAGATTTGATAGACAGACAGATAACACTCAGATGTGAACAGACACACCGATTTGCTGGAAGCTGCTGTTCTCTCTGCCCCTGTTGATCTCCAGGCAATGTTAGAGGAAACATTTTGATATTTCCTGTTACAGGCTACAATCCATTGTAATACAAAAAAACATTAAAAATAGAGGATCCTTGGGCCTCTGCTGCTTTATATCACCTGGGCACCCATGCAAGTGTACAACGCTGCCCTCCCAGGGGCCCTGGCTGCACACTCTCACCAGCCCCAAACTCAAGAGGACAGGGTCTTTAGCACAATATAAGTTCTCTACTAAAAGTGTGCCCCATCAGTGCAGCGGAGCTTCTTCCTTCCTGCAAGATGCTGCTATCCTCTCCTGTAACACAGTGTGCACCCAGCTCTATGATTGGTGGAGCAGCTCATGCTGATTTTTTCTCTACCAATCAGCACAGTGAGCACTGTAATGCCGAGGAGAGGGCCGGTCTCAGGCGTACATAGAAATCATGGGGACCCATAGCAGAAGCTCTAAATGCCCCCCCCCCCCCCAAAAAAAATAAATACATATTTGTCTGTGACGCGCCCCTGGGCCTGTGTCGCGCTGCGGTGCGCACGCGGGAGCTTACCCGGAGCCGGATCCGTGGAGGGTTGTAATCTCGTGGCGGTGACCCGGTCCGTGCCCAGGGAGTCAAACTAGACGGCAGTCTATTAGTAGTAAATAGTTGATGACTACGCCACCCGTTGAGTGCAGCCAGGAAGCTGCTGCTGCAGGGCAGACCGCTGAGGCCGGTGGTAGGATTGTGCAGCGTGATAGTATAACCCCCAACGGGAGGGGTATGGCCTCAGGGCAGCCGACGTGGATGATGGGGGTAGCAGGAACCACTCAGAGACGGTACGGTGTAGTTCAGGGTCTTTACTGGTAACAACGACAGACCCTCCCGGAGTACTTGCTAGCAAACGGGGCCTCGTCAGTCTTTGAGCAGATGGGATCTCCCCTGGCCAGGCGTAGTTGTAGGCCTCCCAAACTGACTGTACTCTTCTGGCTACCTTGCTAGAAGCTGATGTAAGTAGCCCACGTCCCTGAGTGTACCGTGTGGTGCTCACCCGTATGGCCGGTGACTCGGGGCCTTCTAATGTCTTCCGCTCCACGATGGCGGTGCTGGTCCCACGCGTGTGACCGTGCCTTCGGGCTTCTGGGCCAGAGGACCTGAAATCCCCTGCCCGACGGATTCTGCTGCTGGGTAGGAGTTAGTCCCCACAGCCTCGGACTCCGGGTCCGGTAAAGAATCTTCTTAGTCAGGGCGAGCTCTGTAGCTGCCAGCCCCTGACTCCTTGTAACTCTGCTGTTTCCTATGCTGCTTCTCTTCTCCACTCTCCTTGTCTGACTCACCCTGCCTCAGCCCCGGGTTTATACAGGGGAAGTTCTTCCCCTCCCAAGACTGGGCAGGAGGTGTGGCATGCACAGGATCCCTGACCAAAGGACCTCCCACCTGCTCTCAGACATAATATCTCTATCACTGTGGCAACCAGACCCCTGGGGTGTCACATTCCCCCCTAGTGAAATTTAGTACTCCGGGACTAAACACATTTAGAAAAACATAACAAAGTATAACAATAACAATACTATAAGAAAAACACATAAGATGGTTACGGCGTGTCCGCAACCGGATGCAGTCTTTGAAGAAAAGCAAAGGTGTCCATTTCACCAACACAGGGAGACGTAACCAGGTAGGGGTCTGTCCTACCCCGAGTCCTTAACAGTCTCTAGTCCATCCTGGGTTACGCTCCAACTATATACAAGGATTCCCGGTAAATCCACCAAGGTTTCCTAAAAATAACTAGAAACACAAAATTATACACAAGCAACAAGACACAGAAAAACATAAATAAAACAATTTATACACTTTAAATTCTCCAGCGTGCGGGTAACTGGCCTCTAGTGGCCCGAGTGGACCTACGGAGCTGACTGTCTGGCCCTGAACTACAGGGTGTAGGAGCTGTCAAGGGTAAACTGGGCAGCTGTCTACCGGCTCTTTGTCTCACTAGGGGTACGGCAGGCTCACTATAAGCAGAGGGTTGATTCTCCTGTTCTGCTTGTGTGGAGTCTTCTGCCTCCTGGACCGGCTGTTCTTCCAGCTCTACCCGTTGCTCCGTAGGTTCTTGGGATGATGGTTGGAGGAAGGTGAGTATGGGTACCACAACTGCACCATTGACTTGAGTCCAAGACTGAGGAAAGTCCCCGAGCACGGTACTAACCATATCTTCCCTTTCTTCCACGGGTCGATGGTCTTCTTGTTCCTCTTCAGGGTTCCTCAGTTGTTCGGGACACTTCTTCAGGTGGTCCCGGGATACAATGGCTGTGGTTTCCCCTCCGTCTTTACTGATGGTACAGACCTTCGGGTTCTCGTGGCTTGAGGGCAGTACGGTGTACGGGTCCTTCTCCCACTGGTCGTCCAACTTGTGGAGCCGTCTCTTCCTCTTCAAGACCTGCTCTCCGGGTACCAGGGGAACAGCGGGAGCATACTGGTTGTAAGTTTTCTCTTGTCTTTCCCTAGCCTGACAGAGACTTCGCTCCACGCTCTACTGTACTCTCCGGTACTGCTGCTGCCTCTCTGTGTTCCAGTCTGTTTCTGGTGAAGTGTCCTCGGGGGTCAGGACTCCCATTTCCAGGTCAACAGGTAACTTACCAGGTCTCGCCCTCATTAGGTAAGCCGGGGTACAGTTGGTGGAACCTACCGGGATGTGGTTGTATAGGTCCACCAGATCGGGCAACTTTTCAGGCCACAGACTGCGTTCTTCCAGGGGCAACGTTTTTAGAAGATCCATTACCACCTGGTTCATTTTTTCACAAAGTCCATTAGTCTGCGGATGGTAGGGTGTCGTCCTTATCTTCCGGCAGCCATACAGATTGCAGAATTCCTGAAAGACCTCCGCTTCAAAGGCAGGTCCCTGGTCCGTCAGCACTTGGTCCGGGTACCCGTGTGGACGGCAGAAGTGCTGCTGGAAGGCTCTAGCTGCTGTTTGAGCCGTTAAGTCCTTGACGGGGACGACAACCAAGAACCGGGAGTAATGATCCACGATGGTTAACGCGTAGACGTAGCCACTTCTGCTTGGGGTCAGTTTTACATGATCCAAGGCTACCAGTTCCAACGGTTGCCGGGTGACGATGGACTGCAGGGGAGTCTTCTGGCTGGCTCGGTCCTTCCTTCTCAGGTTGCACGGGCCACAATCTCTGCACCACTTCTCGATGGTTCCCCTCATGCCTACCCAGTGGAACCGCTCGCGCAGCAGGAACTCCAGCTTTTTCCACCCAAAGTGTCCAGCTCCGTCGTGGTATGCTTCCATCACCATGGCTGCGTCTCTTCGTGGCACCACTACTTGCCAGAGTAATTCATGCGTCCGGGAGCTAACCATTCTGCGGCACAACTTCCCTTTGTAAAGGAACAGTCGACTCTTCTCTGCCCATAGTTGTTTGGCTTCCTCCGGAGCGTCTGGTTCAAGGCGAGCCTCCGGCCGAGTCAGCATCTCCTTCACCAGTCGGACGGCAGGGTCGCTGTCTTGCGTTTCCGCCCAGTTGTAGTGGGGTAAGGGGTTCAACGTAGCAGCCTGCTTACTCCTTACCCGGTGGGAATACTGAATAGTCCCATGACGGTGGAACGCAGGGAGTTCAACTTCTTCCAGTCCCTCCGGATCTTCTCCTCCATCCGGCAGGTTGGGCATCCTGGACAGGGCGTCCGCGTTGGTATTGGAGCGTCCTGCCCGGTATTTAATTGTGAACTCGTAGTTGGACAGACGGGCCATCCACCTCTGCTCCAGGGCACCGAGTCTTGCCGTGTCCAGGTGTGTCAGCGGGTTGTTATCCGTGTACACGGTGAACCGGGAAGAAGCGAGGTAATGCTTAAAGCGCTCAGTGATTGCCCATACTACGGCCAGGAACTCTAACTTAAATGAGCTGTAATTCTCGGGGTTCCTTTCGGTGGGTCGCAGTTTTCGGCTGGCGTAGGCGATTACTCGTTCCTTCCCCTGCTGGATCTGGGACAGTACGGCTCCTAGCCCGATGTTACTGGCGTCGGTGTAGAGGATAAAGGGCTGGCTATAATCCGGGTACGCCAGGATTTCGTCCCCCGTGAGGGCCATCTTCAGCTGGCGGAAGGACTCTTCTTCCAGCTCTTCCCATTTGAAGGGCGGCTTCTGGTTCTTGGCCTTCCGGGACTGGCCTATCAGGAGGTCCTGCATAGGTGCTGCCTTTTTGGTGAAACCGGGAATAAACCTTCGGTAGTAGCCTACCAACCCGAGGAACTGCCGCACTTCTTTTACGCTGGAGGGGCTTGGCCATCCCTTAATTGCGGTGATCTTATCGGGGTCGGGAGCCACTCCGTCAGCGCTCACCACGTGTCCCAGGTACTGCACCTTTGGTTTCAGGAGGTGACACTTGGAGGGTTTCACCTTTAGGCCGTAACTCGCCAGAGCCTCGAACACTTCCGCCAGGTGTTTCAGGTGGTCCTCATACGTCTTGGAATATACGATGACATCGTCCAGGTACAACAGGACCTTCTCGAAGTTTCTGTGGCTCAGACAACACTCCATTAGGCGTTGGAAGGTTCCTGGTGCGTTGCAGAGTCCGAACGGCATGCAGGTGAACTCGCTAAGTCCCATCGGGGTGGTGAATGCGGTCTTCTCCCGGTCCGCCTCTGCTACAGGAACCTGCCAGTACCCGCTAGTGAGATCCAAGGTAGAGAAGAAGTTAGCAGATCTTAAAGCAGCCAATGACTCCTCTATCCTTGGTAAGGGGTACGCATCCTTGTGTGTGATACGGTTGATTTTCCGGTAATCTACACACATCCTCATGGTGTTGTCTTTCTTTTTGACTAAAACTAATGGGGCTGCCCAGGGGCTACAACTATCCCGGATTACCCCAGCCTCCTTCATATCTCTAAGCATCCCCTTGGCGTGTTGGTAATGTGCAGGGGGTACGGGTCGATACCTCTCTTTTATGGGAGGATGATCTCCCGTGGGGATGCGATGTTCTACCCCCTTGACTCGCCCGAAGTCTAACGGGTGTTTACTAAACACTCTCTCATACTCTTGAACCACCCGATAGACTCCTTGTTTCTGATGTGAGGGAGTGGAGTCAGTACCCAAATGTAGTTGCTGACACCAGTCCTCCATGTCTTTCTTAGAGCCGTTACCTTCCTCCGGGTGAGATGGAGGCAAGGGTTCCACAGATTGTATAGAACTTTGATTAGTGGTATATAATTTGGCTAGCGTGGCATACCGGGGCAGGTACACTTCCCTCTCCCCGATATTTATTATGCGAATGGGCACCCTCCCATGGCGTACATTGACCACCCCCCGTGCTGTCAAAATGGTGGGCCTACTGTCTGAGTAAACTGGTTCTACCATTGCCTGGTAATCTCTACCTCTCAGACCAATAGCTGCCCGGCACCAAATCATCATTTCACTTTTTGGGGGCATGGCAATAGGAAAAGGGTCACACATTCTTACGCTACCAATCTCACCGCCGGAGAGTTCCACTTGTTGCCGTTGCATCAGTGCCCGGATCTCTTTCTGGAGCACCCGCTGCTCGCCGGAGCTGGCATTCTTGGCAACCTGCTGTAAAAGGAAAATCACCTCTGCAAGACAATTTTCAATTACATTAGTTCCTAGAGTTATTTTTGGGTGACTCTCATGTTTATCGATATCTACAATGATCAGTCCCTGTGCGGCCAGTTCGACTCTACCAATTTTGATGGTCACCTCTTTAAATCCGATCTGTGGCACGGGCTGACCATTGCTGGCGATGATACTCAAGTCGTCGTCGGGGTAGCGGGTAATATCCGAGTCATTCCAGTACTGCTTGAAGAGCACGTACGGGATGGTGGTGACCTGTGACCCGGTGTCCAGTAGGGCACTCATGGGAATGCCATCCAGTACCACAGGCAAGACTGGACGTCCTCCCACATATCTGTCGCGCCAGTTCGATGGGCCTGGTGATCTTTTTCCTGGGGGTTGGCCCTCTACCCCAGGTTGTGCCCGTTTAAAGAACAGTACCTTGCCATATGTCCGGGTTGAATGCAGCGGCGGCAGATGGGTCGTCCGTCCTCGCTGTATCGGTCACTGGGTCTTCCTCTGGCCGGTGGGGTCCTCCTTGGTCGACGCCACGGGATGCCCTCCGGTCTGGATGCCAGCTGGATCTTCCCTGGGGTGGAAACCTGTAAAGACTGCACAGTTCAGGTTAGCGCAGCAACGCTCTTAGCTAGCTCTTGGACCTGATGGTGTAGGTCTGGAGCCGGGTCATTGTCCAAAGCCTGCGCATCAGCTCCCACAGGCCCTGCTGACAAGGGCGCCGCCTCCTGGTAGTAAGTGGTAGTGGGGCGTCTGTGGGTCACAACGCCACCTGGTGCCGGTTCTCGGAGCACCCGGATGGCTCTGTCCTTGAACTGTGCAAAGTCCAGATGGGGATCCTGTAAGGCCATTGCCCGCAACTGGGTTCGGTGGGCATTGCAATATAAACCCTCTATAAATTGTTCAGTCAACAGCCTGTCCTCGTTTCCCACCCCATCAGGGTCGGTCTGCTTAATGGCCCTCAGGGCCTCTTGTAGGTTTAGTGCATAGTCCCTTATACTCTCATGCGCTCGCTGCTTGCACCCGTAGAATCTAAGCTTAATCTCGGCTGAGGTGCGGGTATCAAAGGTGTCCTTCAGCCGGGTTAGTATCCCTGCGACAGTCTTCCTCCCAGGTGGCCAGGATTTTACTTCCCTTTTGGCTGCCCCGGTTAGTTGGGCCACCAGGATGCTCACTTTTTGCTCTTCTGTGAGGGGGTACACCTGGAAGAGGCTATCCAGCTTTTCTCTAAAGTCATGCAGGGTATGTGACTCCCCTGAGTACTGGGGTAGCCAAGCTGCTCCCGGGATATAGGGCATGGTGAAGGGCATAACTGCAGCAGCGGTAGCGCTGGCGGGGGTTGAGGCAGTGAAGCTCTCCTCCGTATCCGACATCTTCCTCCCCCCTAGTGGACCGTGGCCTACCTTGCGATGATCCTCTTCCGTAGGCCGCGGCTCCGCAGTGAATCGTCAGGGTTGAGGACCTTCCGTCGCGCTCCTGTGACGTCGGCGTCTGCTGGGCTCCTTCCAGGACCTTACGCAACGTCCGGACGTGAGGCGGGGCTTCAGTTCTCGCGCGCTTTCGGAGTCCACGCCCCTCTTCTTCCCGCGCGGCGTCCTCAAGATGGCGTCCAATGGCGGGAAAACTCCACGGATGGCGGGAAGAAGGTCGAAGATGGCGCCGGATGGCGGGAAAACTTCACCACTGGTAAGTTTGAACAGTCTTTGCTTTTCAGGCACGCAGTACCCGGTGGTTGCGGGCACGAAATCCTGCCGACTACGCCAAAGTTGACGCGCCCCTGGGCCTGTGTCGCGCTGCGGTGCGCACGCGGGAGCTTACCCGGAGCCGGATCCGTGGAGGGTTGTAATCTCGTGGCGGTGACCCGGTCCGTGCCCAGGCAGTCAAACTAGACGGCAGTCTATTAGTAGTAAATAGTTGATGACTACGCCACCCGTTGAGTGCAGCCAGGAAGCTGCTGCTGCAGGGCAGACCGCTGAGGCCGGTGGTAGGATTGTGCAGCGTGATAGTATAACCCCCAACGGGAGGGGTATGGCCTCAGGGCAGCCGACGTGGATGATGGGGGTAGCAGGAACCACTCAGAGACGGTACGGTGTAGTTCAGGGTCTTTACTGGTAACAACGACAGACCCTCCCGGAGTACTTGCTAGCAAACGGGGCCTGGTCAGTCTTTGAGCAGATGGGATCTCCCCTGGCCAGGCGTAGTTGTAGGCCTCCCAAACTGACTGTACTCTTCTGGCTACCTTGCTAGAAGCTGATGTAAGTAGCCCACGTCCCTGAGTGTACCGTGTGGTGCTCACCCGTATGGCCGGTGACTCGGGGCCTTCTAATGTCTTCCGCTCCACGATGGCGGTGCTGGTCCCACGCGTGTGACCGTGCCTTCGGGCTTCTGGGCCAGAGGACCTGAAATCCCCTGCCCGACGGATTCTGCTGCTGGGTAGGAGTTAGTCCCCACAGCCTCGGACTCCGGGTCCGGTAAAGAATCTTCTTAGTCAGGGCGAGCTCTGTAGCTGCCAGCCCCTGACTCCTTGTAACTCTGCTGTTTCCTATGCTGCTTCTCTTCTCCACTCTCCTTGTCTGACTCACCCTGCCTCAGCCCCGGGTTTATACAGGGGAAGTTCTTCCCCTCCCAAGACTGGGCAGGAGGTGTGGCATGCACAGGATCCCTGACCAAAGGACCTCCCACCTGCTCTCAGACATAATATCTCTATCACTGTGGCAACCAGACCCCTGGGGTGTCACATCTGTGTCACAGAAGAGCAGATATCACAACTTTCCAGGCTTTGCATAGTAATTTTCCTCCAGCTGCAGTCCTAGATTCCTCTTTCATTGCCCCCATAAAGTATGATGCCAATAACAGTGCCCCCCAAACACAGTATGATACCCCCATGGTACATTCCTCCACATGCACAGTATAATAACCCTATTGTACCCCATTTCAACTCCCAAGGCAAAGTATGCTGACCCTAACACGTTATGATCCCCCAACTGTGACCCCCACACAGCCCTTCATGCAGTATAATGGGCGTACATACAGTATAATGGCCTGCACTAGCCCTCCAAACAGTATAATGGCCCACACAGCCTTCCATGCAGTTTAATGGGCCTACATACAGTATAATGGCCCGCACTAGCCATCCAAACAGTACAATGGCCCCACACAGCCCTCCAAACAGTATGATGGACCCCACACAAACCTTCACACCATATAATTGCTTTCATACAGTATAATGGCCCCCTACATAGCCCTCAAAATATTATTATGGCCCCAAATAGCCTTCAATTTAGTATAATACACCACCCATAATTTTCCATATAGTATAATGCACCCCCCCCATAATCCTCCATATAGTATAATGAACTTCCCATGTTCCTCCATCGAATATAATGCACTCCCCATAGTCCTCTATATAGTATATTGCACACCCCTTAGGGTAAAATGCAGTCCCCATATAGTATAATGCACCCCACAGTCCTGCAGTGTTATGGGCACCACGTACTCACTGATTTTAAAATACTGTATATTTTAAGTAAGCTGACCCGAGTATAAGCCGAGGCCCCTAATTTTACCAAAAAAACTTGGAAAACGTATTGACTTGAGTATAAGCCTAGGGTGGGAAATGCAGCAGCTACTGGTAAATTTCACCATCCTGGTTTGTATGGCACCTCTCATCCTCCAATCCTGGTACGTACGGCACCCCTCATCCCCCAGTCCAGGTATGTACAGCACCCCTCATCCCCCAATCCTGGTATGTGTGGCGCCCCTCATACCCCAATCCTGGTATGTGTGGCCCCTCATCCCCCAATCCTGGTATGTGTTGCCCCCTCATCCCCCAGTCCTGGTATGTGTGGCCACTTCAGCCCCCAATCCTGGTATGTGTGGCCCCCTCATCCCCAAATCCTGGTATGTGTGGCCCCCTCATCTGCCAATCCTGGTATGTGTGGCCCCCTCATTCCCAATCCTGGTATGCGTGGCCCCCTCATCCCCCAATCCTGGTATGCGTGGCCCCCTCATCCCCCAATCCTGGTATGCATGGCCCCCTCATCCCCCAATCCTGGTATGCGTGGCCCCCTCATCCCCCAATCCTGGAATGCGTGGCCCCCTCATCCCCCAATCCTGGTATGCATGGCCCCCTTATCCCCAATCCTGGTATGCGTGCCCCCTCATCCTCCAATCCTGGTATGTGTGCCCCCCTCATCCCCCAATCCTGGTATATGTGGCCCCTTCATCCCCCAATCCTGGTATATGTGGCCCCCTCATCCCCCAATGCTGGTATGTGTGGCCCCCTCATCTCCCAATCCTGGTATGCATGGCCCCCTCATCCCCCAATCCTGGTATGCGTGGCCCCCTCATCCTCCAATCCTGGTATGTGTGTCTTCCCTCATTCCACAATCCTGGTATGCGTGCCCCCCTCATCCCCCGATCCTGGTATGCATGGCCCCCTCATCCCCCGATCCTAGTATGCAAGGCCCCTTCATCCCCCGATCCTGGTATGCGTGGCCCCCCTCATCCCCCAATCCTGGTATGCATGGCCTCCTCATCCCCCAATCCAAGTATGCATGGCCCCCCTCATCCCTCAATCCTGGTATGTGTGGACCCCTCATCTCCCAATCCTGGTATGTGTGACCTCTTCATCCCCCAATCCTGGTATGTGTGGCCCCCACTCATCCCCCAATCCTGGTATGTGTGGCCCTCCTCATCCCCCAATCCTGGTATGTGTAGCCTCCTCATCCCCCAATCCTGGTATGTGTGGCCCCCTCATCCCCAATCCTGGTATGTATGGCCCCATCATTCCCCAATCCTGGTATGTGTGGCCTCCTCATCCCCCAATCCTGGTATGTGTGGCCCCCTCATCCCCCAATCCTGGTATGTGTGGCCCAATCACTTTACACATAAAACAAATAAACACTTTGTAACATCCCTAGCGGTGTGCTTGCATAGTGCACCACCTCCCACTATTCAAGATCGCAATCTTACCCATCAGTCCAGCCTGCAAACCTTGCTCCAGTTCATGCTGTGTGCATATCTCTTGTCTGATTGCTTAGGGCGGTGGCCCGGTTACTTCCTGATTCTTATAGCTGCTGTGGGCGCGCTCCTAATGCGTCCATAGCCTATTGCTGTGAGTCACTGGATATTTAAACCCCCTCCACCCAGAAGGAGGTGCCTGAGCAACACTTTCTTACAGTCTGCTTTCTGTGCAACTGTTTGTTGCCAGGTCCTGTCCTGACTCTGTTTCTGCCACCCTGGGGGCCGAGTACCCAGGGCCGCTACCTGTATCTCTGACTCCTAGTCTGTTTCCGCCACCCTGGGGGCTGAGTTCCCAGGCTCGTTCCTGTATCTTATTCCTGGTTCAGTTCCTGTCTGAACAGTATCCTAGCCTGTTACCTGTTTGTCTCTATGTCCGTACCTTCCCTTTTCCTGCAGTATCTGAACCTGCACCTAACTCCAACTCGTTGTCTCTGTATTTCTGTTTGTTAGTTTTGTGTCCACTCGCTACTTCATAGTAAGTACCTTGTGTGAATCTGGTTCTGCTTGTCCCTTTTCTCTTCCTCCGAATCTACCTCCTGTGCTCTAGCCATCTTCCTGCATTTTCCAGTCTGTTCCATGTGAACAGAGCCCTGTCCTCTCTACCTGCACTTTCAGCCCTGCTCTGCTCTGCCTTGTCCACCGCACCTGCGGTTTCACTCCGCTCTGCTTGCTCACTGTGTCAGCAGTTTCCCTCCGCTCTGTCTTGCCCACCGCTTCGGCAGTTCCTCTCTGCTCTGCCTTGTCCTCCGCACCTGCGGTTTCACTCTGCTCTGCTTGCTCACTGTGTCAGCAGTTTCCCTCTGCTCTGTCTTGCCCACCGCTCCGGCAGTTCCTCTCTGCTCTGCCTTGTCCACCGCACCTGCGGTTTCGCTCCGCTCTGCTTCTCTACCGCATCTGCGGCTCTGTTCCTGTCTCCCAGTCTGTACTGGACCCTATCCAGCCTACGCTGCAACCTGCTAGTACCTCCCTGTCTGCTCCCCAGCCATGCTTGCCAGTATCTCCCTGTCTGCCCTCTAGCTGTGCTTGCCAGTACCCACCTGTCAGCATACCAGCCGTGCTTGTCAGCGCCCACCTGTCTGCATACCAGCCGTGCTTGTCAGTGCCCACCTGTCTACATACCAGCCGTGCTTGCCAGTATCCACCTGTCTGCATACCTGCTGTGCCTGCCAATACCCACCTGTCTGTATGCCAGTCTAACCTGCCTGTTCCTGCATTCTCCGGTGTGGGCCAACAGCTGTGACCGGGGTCTGACCTGGAGTAGCACCTGGTCCTTCTGCTCGGTTCCTCCTTGGTTCACGGAGTCGACTGAGCCGCCGTGCGACCTTGGTCAGATCGGGTTGATACTTAGTTACGCCCCTCCAGGCACTCCTTGGTTCATGGTACAGTGGGATCACTAATCACGCTCACGCCAGTCAGTCCGAGCGCGAGCGTAACACACTTATACTCATCTTCCTTCCTCACCTCTGCTCCAGTGCTGCGTCCTGTCTGCCAGCAGCTCATGTCGGCATCTGAGCAGTGCACAGGTATGCCACTGGCCTGTCTCCCTCCCACTGTCTCCACAGAGTTCTGTTGCGTTTGCTAATTAGTGCCGACAGAAAATCCTGAGCCTCTGCACCTGTCACCTTCTGCCAAACACACTCCAAGAGAAAGTCCAGTGAGACGCAAGTGACGGTATTGTAAAAAAAATATATATTTATGGTTATCACTGACTGGTGCCGCCAAATGCCACTTGCTGCCGCCCTAAGCACTGCACCTCCAGTGCCTAGTGGCAAATATGGCCCTGGGTTTGTTCACTCTCATTGTTAGGAAAGACCAGCGATGCAAATTTCCCAGCTTTACAAAAACCCAGCCTCCTCTAACCTTGTGCCAAAGAACAGCAGCAATGGGTTCTTCTAAGCAGCCGCTTAGCCCTCTGAAAATGAAAATGGTGGAGGCCCACAAAACAGGAGAAGGCTATAAAAATATAGCAAAGCCCTTTCAAGTTGCCCTTTCCTCAGTTCGAAATGTAATTAAAAAATGGCAGTAAACAGGAACAGTGGAGGTCAAGATAAGGTCTGGAAGACCAGGCAAATTTCAGTAAGAGCTGTTTGCAGGATTCCTAGAGAAGCAAACCAGAACCCCGCTTGACTGCAATAGACCTTCAGAAACAGTTAGCAGACTCTGGAGTTGTAGTGCATTGTTCTACTGTTCAGTGACACCTGCACAAATATGGCCTTCATGGAAAAGTCATCAGAAGAAAACCTCTCCTGCATCCTCACCATAAAATTCAGCATCAGAAGTATGCAAAAGAACATCTAAACAAGCCTGATGCATTTTGGAAACAAGTCCTGTGGACTTATGAGGTTAAAATAAAAGCACACAATGATGATGGCCACAATGATCAAAGGTATGTGTGGAAAAAAGGGTACAAATTTTCAAGAAAAGAACATTTCACCAATCATTATGCATGTGGGTGGATCAATCATGCTTTGGGGTTGTGTTGCAGCCAATGGCACAGGGAACATTTCACTGGTAGAGGGAAGAATGGATTCAATGAAAAGAGGATGGTTTCTACAAATGGATAATGATCCTAAACACATGTCAAAATCCACAATAGACTACCTCAAAAAGTGCAAGCTGAAGGTTTTACAATGGCCCTCACAGTCCACTAATCTGAACATCATTGAAAATCTGTGGCTAGACCACACAATAGAGTGCAAGTAAGGCGACCCAGTAATCTCACAGTACTGGAAAAAATTTCCAAGGAAGAATGGATAAAAATCCATCAAACAAGAATTAAAAGATTCTTGGCTGGCTACAAAAAGCATTTACAAGCTGTGATTCTTGCAAAAGGGGGTGCTACTAGGTACAAACCATGCAGGGTATCCAACCTTTTGCATCGGCCCATTCTCCTTTTTGTAATTTTTAAAATGTAAAAGATGAATACAAAGGAAATGTGTCATATTTAACTTTAGGCATTTTAGAGATCATTTCATCTTCAACTTACTTCACAATAACAGTAATTTGCCCAAACTTTTACATGCCAATGTAAAGTTAAAATCACAATCTCCTACGAAGGCCAACTAAATGCTGGTTTTCACATGAGTATTGAAATGACAGGAACGGGGGTCATGAGCAACCCCCTGACTGTCATGGCAATCCATCTGCACCCCGCAATCACGTCACGGGCGTGCTGATGGGCGGGTGGAATGATGTGGCCCCCTGCCAGCGTGTGTTAAATGCTGCTGTTAGAGATTGACAGTGGCATTTAACAAATTAACAGCCGCAGATTAAATCATCTGCTGGGAAAGATGCACACTTGGCACGTGAGGCCGCATGAAAGGCAGGGGTATGACCTTTGACCTACATGTACTTCAAAGGTTGTGATTGGTGCTTAAAAAAAAGACCAGAACTTGTTTGTGTTGCCATTTTCTGAGACCCGTAACTCTTTTATTTTTCCATCGATAGCACTACACTCCCTGACAGAAGTTATGTCGCTTATCCATGTTATGTAAATAAAAGCTTATAACCTGACGTTAAATTCATCCATTGGTTTTATAAATTACTCTTTTGAAAGCTGAAACTCTCCCAAATTTGGTTTCGGTTAAGAAAATAAATTGGCATCAATGCTGAAATATTGATCATTTAATGAACACAGAATGGTCAGATTTTGGCAAGACAAAATCAGCTTTCAAAAGAGTAATTTATAAAACCAATGGATGAATTTAACGTCAGGTTATAAGCTTTTATTTACATAACATGGATAAGCGACATAACTTCTGTCAGGGAGTGTATGTGAAAGCTTATTATTTGTGCAACCAGCTAATATTTTAGTTGATACCATATTGGTTCTATTGCATTTTTTGGGGAAGTGCGGAAATAAAAACCTGAATTCTGACATTTTATTTTGTTTTATTTTTCGGCGTTTACTGTTTAAATAATTTTGTATTCTAATACATCGGATACAAAAATACAGATACAACAGGTTATAGGAAGTTTCGCCCCCAGCAATTTGCCCCCAGCAGTTTGCCCCCATTTGTTCGCCCCCAGGTACATTTCGCCCCACACATTTCGCCTCTATCATTTCGCCCCCAGGAAGATTTGCCCCCGCACATTTCGCTCCCGCACGTTTCGCCCTCGGACGTTTCGAACTGGGGGCGATATGTGCGGGGGTGAGATGTGCGGGGGCAAAACATCCTGGGGGCCAAATGCTGGAGACGAAATGTGCGGGGACGAAATGTAGCCGGGGGCGAATTGCTGGGGGCGAAACATCCAATTCCTGATACAACAATACCAAATATATACTGTATATTCAAAACGACAACTCGTCCTGCAAAAAAAAAGGCCTCATATGGCTATGTCAAAGGAAAAATAAAAACGTTATGACTCTTGGAAGGAAAGGACAAATTAAAAGCACACACACAAAAAATTGACCTGCCATTTAAAGTTCCCAGCAAATAAAAAGATGGAACCTTCCTGGTGCTCATGATTCCTCACATGGAGTAACTACGCATTAGTAATACTGTGCAAAATTTTGCTATTTTATTTATATAGACTTGTCCAATCTTCAAATTCTGAAACAAAGTGTTATTTTGTGGGGTTTGATGGAGAGACTGTTTAGTTTCACTGTTGGAACTCACTTCTCCCCTCTCCACTTTGTGCATATTGGGCCCTATTTCACAGCATTTACACAAGAATTATGGCAAAAAAGCTTTGAAAAGTCACAAATTTTGACACAATGCGAAGCTGTGCTAAAATTTGCAACCTCACGCATTTTCCATTTCCGCCTGACTCCTAAATGCGGGCAGAGGTGGAGCACAAGGGTCTGTTAACTCCCACTCATCAAATTCATGACAAGTGGCGGCGTTCCTTGTCCTACAAATCTTATTCCAGTTCCTAACTGAAGTAAAATTTGTGATGTTGTGCACAGAGATGCATACCACTTGTCAGACGTTTCTGATTCATTAAGATGCATGCACTTCATGAATCAGGAATGACTGACTCTAGCACACCTCCCTCATCAAAACAAGCATTGTTCACCATTGGGGCCACAGAGCTTCTTGAGATGAACTTAAAGAAAAAAAGGATTTCTTACTGTATTAGCTAGCTGAAAGAAGACTAATGGCTTTCAGTAAGGGCGCACTATGACGTGCGTGCAAATCGGTCCGAGATCGGACTGTAATGCACGGACTGGCTTTGGGTCTCTTCATAGAAATATACGAAGCTTACACACTCGTGTTAGGAGACCCATGGCCAGTCCGTTCATTGCTGTCCAATCTCGGACCAATGTGCACTACTGAATGTGCCCTTAGAGAAACAAAATAATAGTTTTGCAGATATGAGATCTGTAAACGGCTAATAAAAATAAAATAAGTGATCTTACAAAGCGAGCTTTTACGACTACTTACGGTAGTTCTTTTCATCACGCATGGTATAACAAAGTATCTGAAGAAACACACACACTACTGTGCAAAAATTTTAATGGAAAAAATGCTGCAATGTAAGGATATTTTCAAAATGTAAGTGTCAATAGTTCATTTTTATCAATCAACAAAATACAAAGTGAATGAACAAAAAATAAATCTTAATCACATCAATATTAGGTGTGACGAAACTTTGCCTTCAAAACAGCATGAATTTCTCCTGTTACATTTGTACGGTTTTTGAAGGAGTACTGCAAGGAGGTTGTTCCAAACATCTTGGAGATGTGACGCTGAGATACAACTCATGGACAAGCCATGAGACAGGGTATTCAGAAGGTAGGTGGTCACATATCAGGAGGGCTCGTAGTACAGAGGGGCAATACAAATGTGTGGTCAAGTAACAGTCCGGGGTCCAAATGCCAGGAGGGTACATCAAGGTAAGGGGATAAGACAAACAGATAGTCAGAGGCCAAGTCCAAGGTCAGGTACCTGAGGTCAGAGAGCATCAAGAGCAAAAGGGATAACACACATGAATAGTCACAACAAATCCTAGGTCCGCCAACAAGATCAGGGAATCAGAAACAGAGCAAAACACGCACATAACAGAGCAAAGCTACAGCTGACAAAGGTCTGCTCATAGCTTACCAGCTAAATATCTAGCAAATAATCAAGGATGGGAGGCACTTGGAGGAACACCCGTAGGTTAGGACAGATTGAGCAGCAGGGCTGTCAATCAAAATGCTGACAGCCCAGCATGCCCAAGCATCAGATTGGAAAACTGGGCTGTCACTCACAATTCTGATAGTCCAGCATACTCCATATCCTAAAGGGCAGCTGAGCGATCAATCACAGTGTCCCTAGGCCTATCTATATGGATGTAAATGTCATTTTGAAGCAGCAATATAAAATCAAAATTTCGTCTCCATTGTTCTATCAATGTGTTATTTAAAGAAAAAAAAAACTTTCAGATTACAATACAGTTTCTATAGAAATGGATGGATTGCATGATTTTTATCAAATGTCACTTTTATGATACCGTGTTTTAATAAATCACAGTATTTTCTTGTTGTCCAAACATGAAAATACCATAAAAAAAAGCACATTGTTCTTTAAAATTGTGTTTTTATGTTATTTTCAATGCCTTTTTTAAATCATGCTTTTTTTAGTTTATGGAGAACGAAAAATAACATACCATATTTTGCGGATTATAAAACGCACTGGATTGTAAGACGCACCCCAAATTTTGGGGTGCAAAATAGGAGAAATGTTGTATTTTTTTAAAGGAAATGATGTGCCTTTTAATCCTTTTTACCTGTGGGGCAGCGGTGGTGGAGCATACCGGAGATTGGCGGTGGAGGCGGCTGTGGCAGGAGTCGGGCGATTCTGCGTGCCCCATCCTCAGGAGAAGTGTTGCTGATTCATGGCGGTGGTGGTGGCAGCGGTAGAGGGGCGATGCTGGGGCGCCATCCTCAGAAGAAGTGTCACTGATTCAAGGCGGTAGTGGTGGTGGCAGCGGTAGCTGGGTGATGCTGCAGCCCTGGTGGTGGCGGGGCGATGCTGCGGCCCCGTCCTCAGAAGTCGGCAGTGAGCGGAGGTGAGGTTCCCTAACCCGTACATAGTCCTGTGCTGTGCTTCGGCAAAATTGCCACCGGAGCATGCGCAGATCAAGATCTCGAGAGACGAAATCTCGTATCCCAAAATCTCGTCTCCCGAGATCTCAATCTGCGTATCCTCCGGCGGCCATTTTGCCGAAGCACAACACAGGGCTATGTATGGGATAGGTAACCTATCCCGCCTACAAAGTTTTATGTATGTATTATATCTGTCAAAGCCAACCATAGTACTTGAGGTCCACTTTAAAGGGAACCTGACACTAGATTAATGCTGCCTGAACCACGAGCAGCCTGAATCAGAGACTGAGTGAGTTATTGCAGACGTTTATGTTTTACTCTGAAATGCTGCAGTGTTTCAAATAAAACATCATTTAAAAAGCTGGCCATGGATGACTAGTCTGAAGCAAGTCATCTGAGGTTTATCTTTGCTCGAAACACAGACTGACTGGTCTTCTCTCTAGACACACTGTGGTAAATCGGCTCACTTGGTTGCACACAAAGGTTCACAGGAAAACTGTCTCTTTAAATCTTCTGTGGTTTATTAAGAGCACTGCATAAGCCACAGTATTGTTAGTAAAACAAACACGGCCTTTCCGGCCTAACAGGAAAAACAAAACACAGCGTATGGCACAGTCCTTGTTGCTACGGGTAACTGCACGCTTCAGGAACAAAAATAACCCAAGGTTTAGCTTTTCTTAACAAGCACACCACAGCTCCAGCGCTTGCGCCTCCAGGCCCTCCCCACAACAAATGCTCTGAAAGGCTGTGATTTTATCCTCTGAGTTCCTCCCTTTCGACAGGTGTTTAACCCCTTTACGACATAGGGCGTATTAGTACGTATCTGTGCCCTGGGACTTATGGACCAGATACGTATTTATACGCCCTGGCGATTTCGCCGGCACACAGGCTGTGCGGGCACGATCGCCGCCGGGTGTCAGCTGATTGTCACAGCTGACACCCGGTGCTATGTGCAGGGAGTGGTCCCGCACCGCTCCCGGCACATTAACCCCCGCAATGCTGCGATCGAAGTCGATCGCAGCATTGCGGTGGCAAGGGGAGGTGATCGCCGATACTCACCTCCTCTTCCGGCCTCCAGCGCTGTCTGCCGTGGCTTCCAGGATGTTGCCATGACGACCCGATGTTGTCATGACAACATCCGGGTCACCAGACAGCAGGAAGATTTTTTGGACATGCGCAGTGCAGCTCCAAACTATCTTCTCCCTATCCAGCGCTGACAGCCAGCATGGCACAGGGATGGTGCTGCATTCCTGTGCCATGCAGGCGATCAGAGAAAAAAAAGTGAAAGTCCCATAGTGGGACAAAGTAAAAAAGTGTAAAAAGTGTCATAAAGTGACACTTTTTAATTTTTACGAATCAATTTGTGAAGCACCTGGGGGTTCCAAGTGCTCACTATGCATCTAGATAGGTGCCTTGGGGGGTCTAGTTTCCAAAATGGGGTCACTTGTGGGGGAGCTCCAATGTTTAGGCACACAGGGGCTCTCCAAACGCAACATGGTGTTCCTCTAACAATTTGAGCCAATTTTCCATTCAATTTGTTAGCGGACACCATGTTGCGTTTGGAGAGCCCCTGATGTGCCTAAACATTGGAGCTCCCCCCACAAGTGACCCCATTTTGGAAACTAGACCCCCCAAGGCACCTATCTAGATGCATAGTGAGCACTTGGAACCCCCAGGTGCTTCACAAATTGATTCGCAAAAATGAAAAAGTGGAAAAAAAAACACTTTTTCATTTTTACGAATCAATTTGTGAAGCACCTAGAGGTTCCAAGTGCTCACTATGCATCTAGATTGGTGCCTTGGGTGGTCTAGTTTCCAAAATGGGGTCACTTGTGGAGGAGCTCCAATGTTTAGGCACACAGGAGCTCTCCAAACGCAACATGGGGTCCGCTAATTATTCAAGCAAGTTTTACAATTAAAAAGTCAAATGGTTCTCCTTCCCTTCCGAGCCCTGCCGTGCGCCCAAACAGTGGTTTTTCCCCACATATGGGGTATCTGCGTGCCCAGGGGAAATTGCACAACAAATTTTGGGGTCCATTTTTTATTGTTACCCCTGTGAAAATAAAAAAAATTGGGTCTAAAGTAACATTTTTGTGAGAAAAGTTAAATGTTCATTTTTTTCTTCCACATTCCAAAAATTCCCGTGAAGCACCTGAAGGGTTAATAAAGTTCTTAAATGTGGTTTTGAGCACCTTGAGGGGTGCAGTTTTTAGAATGGTGTCACTTTTGGGTATTTTCTGTCATAAAGACCTCTCAAAGTGACTTCAAATGTGATGTGGTCCCTAAAAAAAATGGTTTTGTAAATTTTGTTGGAAAAATGAGAAATCGCTGGTCAACTTTTAACCCTTATAGCTCCATAACAAAAAAAAATTTTGGTTCCAAAATTGTGCTGATGTAAAGTAGACATGTGGGAAATGTTATTTATTAAGTATTTTGTGTGACATATCTCTCTGATTTAAGGGCATAAAAATTCAAATTTAGAAAATTGCAAAATTTTCAAAATTTTCGCCAAATTTCCATTTTTTTTACAAATAAACGCAAGTGATATCGAAGAAATTTTACCACAATCATGAAGTACAATATGTCATGAAAAAACAGTCTCAGAATCAGGGGGATCCGTTGAAGCGTTCCAGAGTAATTACCTCATAAAGTGACAGTGGTCAGAATTGTAAAAATTGGCCTGGTCATTAACGTGCAAACCACCCTCGGGGGTAAAGGGGTTAATCACCCTAGCACTAAGATGGTTGATTAACCCACTCGTGTGCGGGAACCTTTCCTATGTATAATTTCTGCAGCTATTAGTTTCAGTGCTACATATCTCCCCTCCATATCTCTCCTCTCACATATTTCCCCCCTCTGCCCAAAGCCGTAGGTTTTGGCACCTTCACTCACCAAACAGTGGAGTCTAAACTGGCATCTGCATTACTATGCAGCTTCCCAGGCCTGTGTTCACATGAAAGATGAAGTCCTGTAGCCCTGAGTTTCAACTCTTGGACTGCCTCCACCTTATTCACTTGCGGCTTTACTTTGCTTCTTACAACGATGTAGCCCAGGTATTTTTCCTTCTTTTTCCCAATGGTACACTTCTTTGGGTTTATGGTAAACCCCCCTTTCCTCAGTGCATCCAGCATGGCCTGGACCTTCTGCAGATGACTTCCCAAATCCGGGCTGAATATCACAATATCATCGAGGTAAGCTGTGGCATACTTTTTGTGAGGGGCTAAGACCCAGTCTATGGCCCTCTGGATGGTAGCTGGGTCTCTTTGCAGGCCCAATGGGCTTCTGGTATACTGGAAGCAACCATCAGGAGTAAAAGAGGTTGTCTTCTTCTTGGCACTTTGAAAGAACAGGATTTGCCAGTAACCTTTTGTTAGGTCCAGGGAGGTGATGTATCTCGCTGACCCTAGTTTTGATATGAGTATGTCACGGGATATTGGATACGTGTCATTTTAAATCCTTCCTTCTAAATCACCTTGCGGTGGATTTCAGGGATTCTATAGGGCTTTTGGCTCACCTGCACATGTGGTTCCATCAGGATTCCTTGTTTATCAACCTATGTACGTTTTAGTAACTCCGAAAACAGGTCCCAGTTCCGCTGAAGAAGTTCTCGGCACTGTTGTTTCTGGGCTGGTGACAGTGTCTCTGCCTTCTGGTCTGTCCAGCTCACATGGAGTTTCAATTTGGTTTTTCTGTTCCCCAGCCTTGACGGATAGCGGCATGAGAGTATTTTGGAATAGAGAGGAGGTAGCAGTTAACTGGCAGGTGAGACAGGACTTACAATATTTTAGGATCTCACGGTGACATCTGGCCCAATAGTACCTCTGCATGACCCGTTGTTGAGTTTAGTCCACCCCCAGATGGCCACCCACATGTGAATGGGCCCTAGCCAATACCCTTTGTCTATAGGGACCTAGAACCAATAATTGCTCCACTATCTCCTCCCTCACTTTATTAACTCGGTACAATAAATCCCCACTCAACATAAAATAGGGAAACCTGGTGTCAACTCCGGACTCCTGTGCTATGCCATTTTTGACAGTTACCTTATTGAACGCTTCTTTTAGTGATAGGTCTCTATGTTGGGTGAGCCCCAAATTTTGTCTGGTCACCCCTATCTCAGGAATGTCTGCCTCAGGGAATACTACTTTCTCCTCTTTTCCCATTACACAGAAGGGAAACCCGTCAGACTCTGGAGTTGGTGAGACTTTTTTAGGGCCAATCCGTTTCTTACCCGAGTAATCCAGGTCTCCGCCCCCTCCCCACAAGTCCCAAAACAATACAAAGTCACGGCCTATGATGATTGGGTGCAACAAATCCGGGACCATGCCGACCTCATGAGACTCAGTACCTTGGGCCATCTCAATGACCACTCTGGCCACCGGATAGTCTTTAGCAATCCCGTGAATGCAGCGAATGCCAACCTTCTTCCCAGGGATCAATTGGAGAGGGAGTGTGGCCTTCACAAGGGTCACCAAACTTCCTGAGTCTAGTAGTCCAGTCATTTGCAGGCCATTCACTGTTACAGGACAAGTTTGGGGCCCCTTACCGGATGGATAGTCCACACTGCAAGCTGGATATGCATAGAAGGAACACCAGCGTCCCATGCTACAGTCCATTTGCTTGGTGGTCAGGGGACAATGGGCTGCTATATGACCTAGACTGTGACATCTCCAGCAAATTACACACCTGATGAGGGCTTTGGCATGACCTCTGCCACCCCCTTGGACTTTGGACACGCCCACCCTCTTGATACCTTTCGTCCAGTCCAACCAAGTCATCGGTGTTTTGGGGATTTCCCTGGACAACCCAAGTCTGTATCAGGCACGGAAGGGAGTAATGAACTGGCCCATTACAAATCGCTCCACCATCTGTGCTGGGGTGGAGGACTCCAGCTGTAACCACTTTTGGATAAGATGCAGCAGATAAGACATTTTTGTCAATTGTGATATGCCCAGCGGTGGACTCGTTGTGCCCTGACAGACATTGTCACCCCCAAGTGTGCCAAAATTTCTGGTTTCAATTTGTCATATTCTTTGGCATCCTGTAAAGCCAAATCATAGTAGGCCATATGTGGCTCCCCCAATAACTATGGCGCCAGGACTTCTGCCGACTGATCTGGCAAGAGTTTCTCTCTATCGGCGACTCTTTCAAAAATGGTTAAAAAGGCCTCTATGTCATCACCCGGGGTCATTTTCTGCAAGGCTCTCCTCACCGCCTTTTGGACAGAGAAATAATCAGCTGACATTGGAGTCGGAGCCGCTGCTGTGCCACAAATTGCCTCTGTGAGTAAATCAATCTGCTGCTGCTGTTGTTGACTCTGTTGCTGGTATTGCTGCAGCTGTTGTATAAGTAGCTTACTTGTCTCCTGTTGTGCCAGCTGTTGCTGCTGCAGCTGCTCCCGATGCTGCTGCTGCTCCCAATGCTGCTGCTGTAGCTGTTGCAGATGCTGTTGGTGTTGGCTTTGGACCAGGTGCTTGATCAGCTCCTCCATTTTGTCCAACCGCTGTTCAATGCTCATAGCTGCCTTAACCCAGAACATGCAGTCTGTCCACAGCCATCAAACTTGTTTCCTGGGGTGATCTTTCTCACACTTCTAGCACCAACTGTGGTAGATCGGCTTACATTGTTGCACACAGAGGTTCACAGGAACACTGTCTCTTTAAATTTACTGTGGTTTATTAAGAGCACTGCATAAGCCACAGCATTGTTAGCAAAACAAACACGGCCTTCCGGGCCTAACAGGAAAAACCTAACATAACGTATGTGACGCGCCCCTGGGCCTGTGTCGCGCTGCGTTGCGCACGCGGGAGCTTACCCGGAGCCGGATCTCTTGAGGGTTGTAGTCTCGTGGCGGTGACCCGGTCTGTGCCCAGGGAGTCAAACTGAGCGGCGATGTAACAGCGGTAGATGCAGGACGACTACGCCACCCGTTGAATGCAGCTATGGAGCTGCCGCTGCAGGACAGTCCGCTGAGGCCGGTGGATGGATGGTGCAGCGTAAATGGTATAACCCCCAACGGGAGGGGTATGGCCTCAGGGCAGCAGATGTGGATGATGGGGGTAGCAGGAACCACTCAGAGACGGTGCGGTGTAATTCAGGGTCTTTACTGGTAACAACGATAGACCCTCCCGGAGTACTTGCTAGTGAACGGGGCCTGGTCAGTCCTTGAGCAGATGGGATCTCCCCTGGCCAGGCGGAGTTGTAGGCCTCCCAAACTGACTGTACTCTTCTGGCTACCTTGCTAGAAGCGGATATAAGTAGCCCACCTCCCTGAGTGTACCGTGTGGTGCTCACCCGTATGGCCGGTGACTCGGGGCCTTCTAATGGCTTCCGCTCCACGATGGCGGTGCTGGTCCCACGCGTGTGACCGTGCCTTCGGGTTTCTGGGCCTGAGGACCTGAAATCCCCTGCCGGTCGGCTTCTGCTGCTGGGTAGGAGTTAGTCCCCACAGCCTCGGACGCCGGGTCCGGTAAGAAAGCTTCTCAGTCAGGGCGAGCTCTGCAGCTGCCAGCCCCTGACTCGTAGTGGTATTGCTTCTGCTGTTTCTTGTCTCTACTCTCCTTGACTGACTAACCCTGCTTCAGCCCCGGGTTTATATAGGGGAAGGTCTTCCCCTCCCAAGACTGGGCAGGAGGTGTGGCATGCACAGGATCCCTGACCAAAGGACCTCCCACCTGCTCTCAGACATAACATTACATTACTGTGGGAAACCAGACCCCTGGGGTGCCACATTCCCCCCTAGTGAAATTTAGTACTCCGGGACTAAACATATTTTAGAAAAACATAACAAGATATAACAACAATAATAGTACAATAAGAAGAAACACATAAAGGTGGTCACGGCATGTCCGTAACCGGGTGCAGTCTTTGAAGAAAGCAAGGTGTCCATTTCACCAAAACAGGGAGACGTAACCAGGTAGGGGTCTGTCCTACCCCGAGTCCTTAGCAGTCTCTAGTCCATCCTGGGTTATGCTCCAACTAATTGTACAAGGATTCCCGGTAGATCCACCAAGGATTCCTAAAAATAACTGGAAACACAAAATTATACACAAGCAACAATACACATATAAACATAAATAAAACAATTTATACACTTCAAATCCTCCAGCGTGCGGGTAACTGGCCTCTAGTGGCCCTAGTGGACCTACGGAGCTGACTGTCTGGCCCTGAACTACAGGGTGTAGGAGCTGTCAAGGGTAAACTGGGCAGCTGTCTACCGGCTCTTTGTCTCACTAGGGGTACGGCAGGCTCACTATAAGCAGAGGGTTGATCCTCCTGTTCTGCTTGTGTGGAGTCTTCTGCCTCCTGGACCGGCTGTTCTTCCAGCTCTACCTGTTGCTCCGTAGGTGCTTGGGATGCTGGTTGGAGGAAGGTGAGTACGGGTACCACAACTGCACCATTGACTTGAGTCCAAGACCGAGGGAAGTCCCCGAGCACAGTACTAACCATATCTTCCCTTTCCTCTACGGGTCGATGGTCTTCTTGTTCCTCTTCAGGGTTCCTCAGTTGTTCGGGACACTTCTTCAGGTGGTCCCGGGATACAATGGCTGTGGTTTCCCCTCCGTCTTTACTGATGGTACAAACCTTCGGGTTCTCGTGGCTTGAGGGCAGTACGGTGTACGGGTCCTTCTCCCACTGGTCGTCCAACTTGTGGAGCCGTCTCTTCCTCTTCAAGACCTGCTCTCCGGGTACCAGGGGAACAGCGGGAGCATACTGGTTGTAAGTTTTCTCTTGTCTTTCCCTAGCCTGACAGAGACTTCGCTCCACGCTCTCCTGTACTCTCCGGTACTGCTGCTGCCTCTCTGTGTCCCAGTCTGTTTCTGGTGAAGTGTCCTCGGGTGTCAGGACTCCCATTTCCAGGTCAACAGGTAACTTACCAGGTCTTGCCCTCATTAGGTAAGCCGGGGTACAGTTGGTGGAACCTACCGGGATGTGGTTGTATAGGTCCACCAGATCGGGCAACTTCTCAGGCCACAGACTGCGTTCTTCCAGGGGCAACGTTTTTAGAAGATCCATTACCACCTGGTTCATTTTCTCACAAAGTCCATTAGTTTGCGGATGATAGGGTGTCGTCCTTATCTTCCGGCAGCCATACAGAGTGCAGAATTCTTGGAAGACCTCCGCTTCAAAGGCAGGTCCCTGGTCTGTCAACACTTGGTCCGGGTACCCGTGTGGACGGCAGAAATGCTGCTGGAAGGCCCTAGCTGCTGTTCGAGCTGTTAAGTCCTTGACGGGGACGACAACCAAGAACCGGGAGTAGTGATCCACGATGGTTAGTGCGTAGACGTAGCCACTTCTGCTTGGGGTCAGTTTTACATGATCCAAGGCTACCAGTTCCAACGGTTGCCGGGTGACGATGGACTGCAGGGGAGTCTTCTGGCTGGCACGATCCTTCCTTCTTAGGTTGCACGGGCCACAGTCTCTGCACCACTTCTCAATGGTTCCCCTCATGCCTACCCAGTGGAATCGCTCGCGCAGCAGGAACTCCAGCTTCTTCCACCCGAAGTGTCCAGCTCCGTCGTGGTATGCCTCCATCACCATGGCTGCGTCTCTTCGTGGCACCACTACTTGCCAGAGTAGTTCATGCGTCCGTGAGTTAACCATTCTGCGGCACAACTTCCCTTTGTAAAGGAACAGTCGACTCCTCTCTGCCCATAGTTGTTTGGCTTCCTCCGGAGCGTCTGGTTCAAGGCAAGCCTCCGGGCGAGTCAGCATCTCCTTCACCAGTCGGACGGCAGGGTCGCTGTCTTGCGTTTCCGCCCAGTTGTAGTGAGGTAAGGGGTTCAACGTAGCAGCCTGCTTACTCCTTACCCGGTGGGACTACTGGACAGTCCCATGACGGTGGAACGCAGGGAGTTCAACTTCTTCCAGTCCCTCCGGATCTTCTCCTTCGTCCGGCAGGTTGGGCATCCTGGACAGGGCGTCCGCGTTGGTATTGGAGCGTCCGGCCCGGTATTTGATTGTGAACTCGTAGTTGGACAGACGGGCCATCCACCTCTGCTCCAGGGCACCGAGTCTTGCCGTGTCCAGGTGTGTCAACGGGTTGTTATCCGTGTACACGGTGAACCGGGAAGAAGCGAGGTAATGCTTAAAGCGCTCGGTGACTGCCCATACTACGGCCAGGAACTCTAGCTTAAATGAGCTGTAATTCTCGGGATTCCTTTCGGTGGGTCGCAGCTTTCGGCTGGCGTAGGCGATTACTCGGTCCTTCCCCTGCTGGATCTGGGACAGTACGGCTCCTAGCCCGATGTTACTGGCGTCGGTGTAGAGGATAAAGGGCTGGCTATAATCCGGGTACGCCAGGATTTCGTCCCCCGTGAGGGCCATCTTCAGCTGGCGGAAGGACTCTTCTTCCAGCTCCTCCCATTTGAAGGGCGGCTTCTGGTTCTTGGCCTTCCGGGACTGGCCTATCAGGAGGTCCTGCATAGGTGCTGCCTTTTTGGTGAAACCGGGAATAAACCTTCGGTAGTAGCCTACCAACCCGAGGAACTGCCGCACTTCTTTTACGCTGGAGGGGCTTGGCCATTCCTTAATTGCGGTGATCTTATCAGGGTCGGGAGCCACTCCGTCAGCGCTCACCACGTGTCCCAGGTACTGCACCTTTGGTTTCAGGAGGTGACACTTGGAGGGTTTCACCTTTAGGCCGTAACTCGCCAGAGCTTCGAACACTTCTGCCAGGTGTTTCAGGTGGTCCTCATACGTCTTGGAATATACGATGACATCGTCCAGGTACAACAGGACCGTCTCGAAGTTTCTGTGGCCCAGACAACACTCCATTAGTCGTTGGAAGGTTCCCGGTGCGTTGCAGAGTCCGAACGGCATGCAGGTGAACTCGCTAAGTCCCATCGGGGTGGTGAATGCGGTCTTCTCCCGGTCCGCCTCTGCTACAGGAACCTGCCAGTACCCGCTAGTGAGATCCAAGGTAGAGAAGAAGTTAGCAGATCTTAAAGCAGCCAATGACTCCTCTATCCTTGGTAAGGGGTACGCATCCTTGTGTGTGATACGATTGATTTTCCGGTAATCTACACACATCCTCATGGTGTTGTCTTTCTTTCGGACTAAGACTAGTGGAGCTGCCCAGGGGCTACAGCTATCCCTGATCACCCCAGCCTCCTTCATGTCTCTAAGCATCCCCTTGGCGTGTTGGTAGTGGGCAGGGGGTACGGGTCGATACCTCTCTTTTAGAGGAGGATGGTCTCCCGTGGGGATGTGGTGTTCTACCCCCTTGACTCGCCCGAAGTCTAACGGGTGTTTACTGAACACTCTCTCGTACTCCTGAACCACCCGATAGACTCCTTGTTTCTGGTGTGCGGGAGTGGAGTCAGTACCCAGATGTAGTTGCTGACACCAGTCCTCCATGTTTTTCTTAGAGCCGTTACCTTCCTCCGGGTGAGATGGAGGCAAGGGTTCCACAGATTGTATAGAATTTTGGTTAATGGTATATAATTTGGCTAGCGTGGCATACCGGGGCAGGTACACTTCCCTCTCCCCGATATTTATTATGCGAACGGGCACCCTCCCATGGCGTACATCAACCACCCCCGGTGCTGTCAAAATGGTGGGCCTACTGTCCGAGTAAACTGGTTCTACCATTGCCTGGTAATCTCTACCTCTCAGACCAATAGCTGCCCGGCACCAAATCATCATTTCACTTTTTGGGGGCATGGCAATAGGAAACACATTCTTACGCTACCAATCTCACCGCCGGAGAGTTCCACCTGTTGCCGTCGCATCAGTGCCCGGATCTCTTTCTGGAGCACCCGCTGCTCGCCGGAGCTGGCGTTCTTGGCAACCTGCTGTAAAAGGAAAATCACCTCTGCAAGACAATTTTCAATTACATTAGTTCCTAGAGTTATTTTTGGGTGACTCTCATGTTTGTCAATATCTACAATGATCAGTCCCTGTGCTGCCAGTTCGACTCTACCGATTTTGATGGTCACCTCTTTAAATCCGATCTGTGGCACGGGCTGGCCATTGCTGGCGATGATACTCAAGTCGTCGTCAGGGTAGCGGGTAATATCCGAGTCATTCCAGTACTGCTTAAAGAGCACGTACGGGATGGTGGTGACCTGTGATCCGGTGTCCAGTAGGGCACTCATGGGAATGCCATCCAGTACCACAGGCAAGACTGGACGTCCTCCCACATATCTGTCGCGCCAGTTCGATGGGCCTGGTGATCTTTTTCCTGGGGGTTGGCCCTCTACCCCAGGTTGTGCCCGTTTAAAGAACAGTACCTTGCCATATGTCCAGGTTGATTGCAGCGGCGGCAGATGGGTCGTCCGTCCTCGCTGTATCGGTCACTGGGTCTTCCTCTGGCCAGTGGGGTCCTCCTTGGTCGACGCCACGGGATGTCCTCCGGTCCGGATGCCAGCTGGATCTTCCCTGGGGTGGAAGCCTGTAAAGACTGCACAGTTCGGGTTAGCGCAGCAACGCTCTTAGCTAGCTCTTGGACCTGATGGTGTAGGTCTGGAGCCGGGTCATTGTCCAAAGCCTGCGCATCAGCTCCCACAGGCCCTGCCGACAAGGGCGCCGCCTCCTGGTGGTAAGTGATAGCAGGGCGCTTGTGGGTCACAACGCCACCCGGTGCCGGTTCTCGGAGCACCCGGATGGCTCTGTCCTTGAACTGTGCAAAGCCCAGATGGGGATCCTGTAAGGCCATTGCCCGCAACTGGGTTCGGTGGGTATTACAATACAGTCCCTCTATAAACTGTTCGGTCAACAGCCTGTCCTCGTTTCCCACTCCATCAGGGTCGGTCTGCTTAATGGCCCTCAGGGCCTCTTGTAGGTTTAGTGCATAGTCCCTTATACTCTCATGCGCTCGCTGCTTGCACCCGTAGAATCTAAGCTTAATCTCGGCTGAGGTGCGGGTATCAAAGGTGTCCTTCAGCCGGGTTAGTATCCCTGCGACAGTCTTCCTCCCAGGTGGCCAGGATTTTACTTCCCTTTTGGCTGCCCCGGTTAGTTGGGCCACCAGGATGCTCACTTTTTGCTCTTCTGTGAGGGGGTACACCTGGAAGAGGCTATCCAGCTTTTCTCTAAAGTCATGCAGGGTATGTGACTCCCCTGAGTACTGGGGTAGCCAAGCTGCTCCCGGGATATAGGGCATGGTGAAGGGCATAACTGCAGCAGCGGTAGCGCTGGCGGGGGTTGAGGCAGTGAAGCTCTCCTCCGTATCCGACATCTTCCTCCCCCCTAGTGGACCGTGGCCTACCTTGCGATGATCCTCTTCCGTAGGCCGCGGCTCCGCAGTGGATCGTCAGGGTTGAGGACCTTCCGTCGCGCTCCTGTGACGTCGGCGTCTGCTGGGCTCCTTCCAGGACCTTACGCAACGTCCGGACGTGAGGCGGGGCTTCAGTTCTCGCGCGCTTTCGGAGTCCACGCCCCTCTTCTTCCCGCGCGGCGTCCTCAAGATGGCGTCCAATGGCGGGAAAACTCCACGGATGGCGGGAAGAAGGCAGAAGATGGCGCCGGATGGCGGGAAACTTCACCGATGGCGGGAAGAAGGCTGAAGATGGCGCCGGATGGCGGGAATCTTCACCACAGGTAAGTTTGAAAAGTCTCTTTTTCAGGCACGCAGTACCCGGTGGTTGCGGGCACGAAATCCTGCCGACTACGCCAAAGTTGACGCGCCCCTGGGCCTGTGTCGCGCTGCGTTGCGCACGCGGGAGCTTACCCAGAGCCGGATCTCTTGAGGGTTGTAGTCTCGTGGCGGTGACCCGGTCTGTGCCCAGGGAGTCAAACTGAGCGGCGATGTAACAGCGGTAGATGCAGGACGACTACGCCACCCGTTGAATGCAGCTATGGAGCTGCCGCTGCAGGACAGTCCGCTGAGGCCGGTGGATGGATGGTGCAGCGTAGATGGTATAACCCCCAACGGGAGGGGTATGGCCTCAGGGCAGCAGATGTGGATGATGGGGGTAGCAGGAACCACTCAGAGACGGTGCGGTGTAATTCAGGGTCTTTACTGGTAACAACGATAGACCCTCCCGGAGTACTTGCTAGTGAACGGGGCCTGGTCAGTCCTTGAGCAGATGGGATCTCCCCTGGCCAGGCGGAGTTGTAGGCCTCCCAAACTGACTGTACTCTTCTGGCTACCTTGCTAGAAGCGGATATAAGTAGCCCACCTCCCTGAGTGTACCGTGTGGTGCTCACCCGTATGGCCGGTGACTCGGGGCCTTCTAATGGCTTCCGCTCCACGATGGCGGTGCTGGTCCCACGCGTGTGACCGTGCCTTAGGGTTTCTGGGCCTGAGGACCTGAAATCCCCTGCCGGTCGGCTTCTGCTGCTGGGTAGGAGTTAGTCCCCACAGCCTCGGACGCCGGGTCCGGTAAGAAAGCTTCTCAGTCAGGGCGAGCTCTGCAGCTGCCAGCCCCTGACTCGTAGTGGTATTGCTTCTGCTGTTTCTTGTCTCTACTCTCCTTGACTGACTAACCCTGCTTCAGCCCCGGGTTTATATAGGGGAAGGTCTTCCCCTCCCAAGACTGGGCAGGAGGTGTGGCATGCACAGGATCCCTGACCAAAGGACCTCCCACCTGCTCTCAGACATAACATTACATTACTGTGGGAAACCAGACCCCTGGGGTGCCACATATGGCACAGTCCTTGTTGTTACGGGTAACTGCCCACTTCAGGAACAAAAACAACTCAAGGTTTAGCTTTCCTTAACATGCACACCACAGCTTCAGAGCTTGTACCTTCAGGCCCGCCCCACACCAAATGCTCTGAAAGGCTGTGATTTTATCCTTTGAGTTCCTCCCTTTCTACAGGTGTTTAATCCCCCTAGCACTAAACCTTTTTCCTATGTATAATTACTGCAGCTATTAATCTCAGTGCTATATATCTACCCTCCAGTACTTTGCTAGTGATTTTATTACAACACGCATAAAGAAACCTATTTTGTGACATACCAGCAAAATAATAGACCAGAAAGCATAATGATTTCAATAGAAATAACAGAAAGGAAGGCAGGGCAAGTATAAATTCATATTAAAAATAGGCTTTATTAAAAGAACAAATTAAAAAAACATGAGTTAAACCAGAGTTATAAACTTTGGTGGGTAAGACAAAAATAATCCTCCAGTACAAAGTACAAAAGTTAAAACTTCTATGTAGAAAAGCAGGAAGTAAGGTTCTGGATGGAAGGTTCAATTTGTGTCACCGAGGTGGCTGGTCTAGGTGATGAAGGTCCTGGAAAAAGAGTGCTCTGATAACAATACAGTGGCATGTAAAAGTTTGGAAAAAGATATCAACCTGTAAGCAAATAAAAATATTTTTTTTATATCGGCATACAAAACTCTGATAACTAGGCAGAATTTTAATGTAAAGTTGTTTCATTTTCTACACGAATTGTTTATTTGCATTGTTGCATATGTGTGTCCTTTATAATATCCATACCAAAACAATGCGTCACACTTTCAGTAGATAAAATATATTACTTTTATTATTACATCATTTTAAAAGCATGTCATATAAATAGCAATCCTTGCAGGCTTGCTAGAGATTCAAATAAGAGTGCAATAGACCTTCAGAAAGAGTTAGCAGACTCTGGAGTTGTGGTACATTGTTCTACTGTTCAGAGACACCTGCACAAATATGTGTGGCACCCCAGGGGTCTGGTTTCCACAGTAATGTAATGTTATGTCTGAGATCAGGTGGGAGGTCCTTTGGTCAGGGATCCTGTGCATGCCACACCTCCTGCCCAGTCTTGGGAGGGGAAGAACTTCCCCTATAAAAACCCGGGGCTGAGGCAGGGTTAGGAGTCAAGGAGAGTAGAGACGAGAAACAGTCATAGGAAGAAACAGCAGAAGCTCAGTGGGAGCAATACTACTACGAGTCAGGGGCTGGCAGCTACAGAGCTCGCCCTGACTGAGAAGCTTTCTTACCGGACCCGGCGTCCGAGGCTGTGGGGACTAACTCTTACCCAGCAGCAGAAGCCGACCGGCAGGGGATTTCAGGTCCTCAGGCCCAGAAACCCGAAGGCAAGGTCACACGCGTGGGACCAGCACCGCCATCGCGGAGCGGAAGCCATTAGAAGGCCCCGAGTCACCGGCCATACGGGTGAGCACCACACGGCACACTCAGGGACGTGGGCTACTTATATCCGCTTCTAGCAAGGTAGCCAGAAGAGTACAGTCAGTTTGGGAGGCCTACAACTCCGCCTGGCCAGGGGAGATCCCATCTGCTCAAGGACTGACCAGGCCCCGTTCGCTAGCAAGTACTCCGGGAGGGTCTATCGTTGTTACCAGTAAAGACCCTGAATTACACCGCACCGTCTCTGAGTGGTTCCTGCTACCCCCATCTTCCACGTCGGCTGCCCTGAGGCCATACCCCTCCCGTTGGGGGTTATACTATCACGCTGCACAATTCTACACCGGCCTCAGCGGTCTGCCCTGCAGCGGCAGCTCCATAGCTGCAAATCAACGGGTGGCGTAGTCGACACTCAAATAACACCTATCAAGACTGCCACACACTGAGTTTGACTCCCTGGGCACGGACCGGGTCCCCGCCACTCGGAGACTACAACCCTCATCTGATCCGGTTCCGGGTAAGCCCCCGTGCGCGAGACGCTGCGCGACACAGCAGGCCCAGGGGCGCGTCATATGGCCTTCATGGAAGAGTCTCAGAAGAAAACCTCTCATGTGTCCTTACTATAAAATTCATTGAAACTGCATTGTTGCCATAGAAAAATAGGAGAGCGCTACATAATGTATTGTGGCAAGATGGCCCGCTCGGCTGCAGTCGGAAGTAGACACAGGAACGGTTTCGTCTGCAGGTTTATTATGTCAGCATAAAGCACTGCAGACTTCAGCAAAATAAACTCCGCCTTGCTGGCATAAAGGTAAAACAACAAAACAAAGGATAACACAGTCCACATGTGTGCGGGTTCACCTGCACCAATTTGCAGCACACTTCAGCTCCTCCTAAGCTGAAGTTCCACAGTCTGGAGACTAGCCTCTCCAAACTCCCAACAACAGAATAAAAACAGTGACTGAGAATTTAACCCTGCTTAGCCACACCCTGAGGTGGAGATAGGGTGAATGACTTCCCTCCTGTCTCTTAACAATTCAGGGTGCAACTTAATTCTTTTCTATAGTTTAATTTTTTTTAGTTTGTATCTCACCATAAAATTCACCATCAGAAGTATGCACAAGAACATCTAAACAAGTCTGATGCATTTTGGAAACAATTCAAGTGGACTGATGAGGTTAAAATAGAACTCTTGTGGTCACAATGATCAAAAGTATGTGTGGACAAAAAAGGGCACAGAATTTTGGGAAAAGAACATCTTGCCAACCATAATGCATGTGGGTGGATCAATCATGCTTTGGGGTTGTGTTGCAGCCAATGGCACGGGGAACATTTCATGGGTAGGGGGAAGAATGGATTCAATGACATTTCGACAAATTCTTGATGCAAACATAACATCATCTGTAAAAAAGCTGAAGTTGAAAATAGGATGGCTTCTACAAATGGATAATGATCCTAAACACACATCAAAATCCACAATAGACTTAACTAAAGGAGCAAACTGAAGTTTTACAATAGCCCTCACAGTCCCTTGATCTGAACATCATTGAAATTCTGTGGCTAAACCTCAAAATAGCAGTGCATTCAAGACGACACAGGAATTTCACAGAACTGGAAGAATTCTTGAAGGAAGAATGGATGAAAATCCCTCAAACAAGAATTGAAAGACTCTTGGTTGACTACAAAAAGCATTTGCAAGCTGTGATACTTGCAAAAGGGGATGCCACTAGGTACAAACCATGCAGGATGCCTAAACTTTTGCATAGGCCTATTTTCCTTTTTGTAATTTTTAAAATGTGAAAAATGACAATTTTTTTTTGCCTAACCCCTTAACTCAGAGCCTGTTTTCACCTTCATGACCAGGCCCAATTTTACAATTTTGACCAGTGTCAATTTATGTGGTAATAACTCTGGGACACTTCAACGGATCCCTCTGATAGTGAGAATGTTTTTTCATGACATATTGTATTCATAATAGTGGTAAAATTTGTTCGATATGACTTGCATTTATTTGTGAAAAAAATCGGAAATTTGGTGAAAATGTTGCAATTTTCAAATTTTTAATTTTTATACCCTTAAATCAGAGTTATGTAAAACAAAATAGTTAATAAATAACATAGCTCATATCTACGTTACATCAGCACATTTTTGAAACATAATTTTTTTGGTAGGAAGTCAGAAGGCTTAAAAGTTGACCAGCGAATTTCATTTTTCCAACAAAATTTACAAAACCATTTTTTTTAGGGACCACATCACATTTGAAGTGACTTTGAGAGGTCTATATGACAGAAAATACCCAAAAGTTACATCACTCTAACTGCACCCCTCAAGATGCTTAAAACCACATTCAAGAAGTTTTTATTAACCCTTCAGGTGCTTCACAGGAACTGAAGAAATGTGGAAGGAAAAAATGAATATGTAAATTTTTTTCATAAAATTTTTACTTTAGACCTTAATTTTTTTTATTTTCACAAAGGTAACAGGAAAAAATGGACCCCAAAATTGTTGTGCAATTTCCCCTGAGTAAGCCAATACCCCATATGTGGGGGAAAACTACTGTTTGGGTGCATGGCAGGGCTCGGAAGGCGAGGAGCACTGTTTGACTTTTTGAAAGCAAAATTGGCTGGAATCGAACTTGTTGCAGAAATGGTCACTGACCAGCTGAACTTTGAAAAGTCAGTCAAAGTTGGGGTCATCTTGGGGAGGACATTGTGCATTATCACTGTAATGCAAAAATTTGTGGATGGCCTCAAAGCATGTCTGGGGCATAGCCATGCGGGACAGTAGAGTGTTATACAAAATGTCAACACTCCAATATTGATGAATTTCTGGCTTCTTCACTATCACCATGTGAAGAAGCAGGCCCCAAAACTTCATAATTTCTACAGCATTTACAGGGATCCAGTTGGCAAATGATAAAGTGGGATTTTTGGGATAAAAATTGTTGCACGTACAAATTTGTCTGCGACACCATGAGGTTTACAAAATCCTCAGAGAAAAAGACTTTGAAAAAGTCAATTTCTGTGAGGCTGGTAGTGTCAAATTGGATTCCTGATTGCGCCACAAAATCAAGAATCTGTGGCTCATAATTTTCGGGAGGTGAGGTCCATAGAAGGTCACTAACGGTAGGTGCTGGTTCATTTTCTGTCTTGGGGCATCTGCATGGTTGTTTAGTATTAGTGTTGAGCCACCCCCGTAGTGTTCGAGTTCGGTTCGGTTCGTCGAACACCCGTGTGTTCGCCGAACACCTTCGAACACCGTTAAAACCAATGGCAGGCAAACAAAAACACATAGAAACACATAGAAAACACCTTCAAAGGGGTCCAAAAGCTGACAAACTGCTCAGAAGACACAACTAACACATGGAAAAGTGACAAGTACATATAGTCATGCGAAAAGAAAAGACGTGGAGGAGTAAAAGGAGGGGGAGACACAAATATAGGCATGTCATGCCCTTCTAAAATCCAAAAAGTGAGAAGCCGACACGTTCAGTCCGCTCCTGCCCGTGCCACCTCCGTGTCGCCGGGTTTGTGCCAGAGCCGCGGTGAACCCTGACGGCCAGCCCCCCTCTCCCAATACTGGTGCCTGTCCGCTGGTGGGTCAAGCGAGCCCCCCTGTGGTGGAGGCAGCTCTAAGCTTTTTCATTTAAATTGTCTCTCTAATTTGAATGAATACACTTTAAATCCATTTACAAGGATCTATTGGAGGGCAAGTCTCATGCCAGCAGCCGCGTAATTCCAGCTCCAGTAGCGTCCACTAAAGCTGCTGCAGTTAAAAAGCTTTTATAAGGATCGAGCTCGGCTGTCCACCGCAAGGCATCCTACTACCAGTCCCAGCCCCTATGCCTTGGGGTGCCTCCTGATGCTCTTCACTGAGTATCCCGTGGTCCCGAAGCATTTCCTTTGAAAAAATTAAGTGTCCAAACTACAGGTGGTGTAGCTTGCTTAACAGCCGGGATAATCCGCTGACTAGCAGACACTGCTACTAGGCACAAAGTATTTCCTGGGCTAGATGCAGTTAAAAATTTGTAATTAGATACTCTCGTTGGATGCTGAGAAAGCATTCCATAGAGTCTCCTGGCACGCTATATATATGATTCTCTTAAAAAGCTTGGGGTAGGGGTCTAGGGGACCCTTTTATAGCCAAAATCACGGCCCTGTATCACAATACGTCACCTAGGCTGAAGATAAATGGAACTGTAGCACCCTGAGGGCTCGGTTGCTACAGAGGTATTGCACCTCACCCAGAGGTGTGATATCTCACTCTCAGGTAAGGATGGAGTGTGGATCAGGACCCGACACCTGCATGCATTACACCACATTGCCGTGGGGCAGGGCGACCAATATGCCTCTGAGATGGGCACGACAGTCCCTGTCCCTGGCTGGAGTGGGGGGAGGGAACACTGAGGAAGGGGAACCCTGTAGTGCAGGAGCAGGGAGGAAGCAGTTCCTGGGTGCATTGAGAAGGGAGTATAAAAGGCGGGCACCATCTTAGTTCAGTGCAGAGAAGTCTGAGCAGAAGTGGCAGGGAGCAGGGGCTCTGCATGAGCTCTGCTCCGGAGGCGGGCCTAGTAACAGAGGCCCAGGCCTGGAAGAGGGAGAAGGAAGGAAGAGGAGCGGAGAAGGCTCCAGGAACGAGGAATGAAGGGATCCCAGGGGTGCGGACGGGCGAGTCGCCACCGCACGCCCGAATCCACCTGCGTGGAGGGGTCAGGCCAAAGGGGGAGACCGGTCCCCGAAACTAGTGGAGGCAGGAAACGACCCTCAGCTAGAAACCGGAGGCTCTGACATTTTATGTGGCGCAGCCCCTCGCTACACCCGCTAGGAAGGCACCACATAGGGTCAGGGAAACTGGCGCCAAGTTTACCAAGAGGAGGCCCGAGGTAGCCAGACAGAAGGGTTGGTAAGAAAGGCCAGACAAAGGACACACAAAGGGGGTCCTGTGCAGCGCTCCAAAGTTATCTGGGAGTTGTCTGAGCCCCTCACCTGGTGAGCACAGTACGACGTGGGCAGCCGTTACCTGCAGACGTGGTCTGGATAATAAGAACTGTGAGTAAAGGCCCTGGACTGCATCACTGACTCCGTGTCGTTACTGCTGCTGCCCTGCACCATCACCCCCATCCTCCGCATACACTGCCCTGAGGCTATACTCCTCCCGTGGGGAGTTATGCTACGCTCTGCTGCACCCACAACACCAGCCTCAGCGGTCTGCCCTGCAGCGGCGGTTCACTCTGACCGCAATCCACGGGTGGCGTAGTCGGACATTTAAACATCAAAACCACATAAATAGTTCCGCCACTGGTTTGACCACCCTGAGCCACGGAACCGGGTCGCCGCCACGAAGACTACAACCACCAGCATCCACCAAAAAGGGTCCGGCTCCGGGTGTCCCAAGGCCCAGGGGGTGCATCAGAACATTTTCATCACCTTTCACAATCACCAATGGGACAAGGCAGGGATGTCCTCTGTCCCCTCTCTTATACATCCTAGTGACGGAGCACCTGCTCTCATCAATTCGCCATAACCCCAATATTAGGTGGATTGAGGTGGGAGGCACCGAGTACAAGTGCTCTCTATTTGCTGATGATGTCCTAGTATATATCACTCAATCACATATATCCATCCATGCTGTTATGGCTGAAATAGATCACTTTGTTACATGGTCAAATTTTAAAATCAATGCAGCGAAGTCTGAGGCCCTCGATGTCTCCCTCCCCAAATCCATATAGGATTCCATCCAGTCCAACTTTCCCTTTGCCTGGCCCTCACAGGGTATCAAATACTTAGGAATTCCTATTCATAGAGACCTCTCCCATCTATGTTATCTTAATTTTGGGCCCTTTATTGAACAACTCCATACAGACCACGGTTGGCAAGTTAGAACTGTAAGATTCACTGCGTGAACCACTGGTGTTTTGTGGAAAAGCACATGTACACTGCGTTCCAAATTATTTTGCAAAAAGTGTTTAGGAGTGATAAGGGAAGAATTTGTTTGTTTGTCAGTTAAACTCATTGATGGTGATGTGTGTCAGGGCTCTTTATATCACTGTAAGCAATTGCAGACACCTGTGCTAATTAGTTTGGCATGTGTGTCCAATGAAAGGCAAGACTACTTAAGAAGGCTGTCTCACATTATTAAGCAGCCTACATTTTCTGCCAAAATGGGAAAGAAAAAGGATGTGTCGGCTGCTGAGAAGCAACAAATTGTGGAGTGTTTAGGTCAAGGCATGACTACAATCAACATTGTGCGATGATCAGGATGAAGTGTCTTGGCAATCAAGAAGTATGTAGCTGATTCACAGTACACACGTGTGCGTGCTGATAAGGGCAAATTGAGGACTCTTTCCTACAGGCAATTACGTCAGGTTAAAAGAGCAGCGGCAAAAAAGCCTTGTCATAGCAGCAGACAAGTTTTTGAAGCTGCTGGTGCCTCCAACGTCCCCCGAACAACAAGATGCAGGGTCCTTCAGAGGTTTGCAGCTGTGCATACGCCATCCTGTCGACCTCCTCTATCCACTTCACACAAGCAGAAACGGCTCCAGTGGGCCAAACATTACATGAAGACTGATTTCAAAACTGTTTTGTTCACGGATGAGTGCCGTGCAGCGCTCGATGGTCCAGATGGATGGAGTGGAGGATGGCTGGTTGATGGACACCCCACGCAAACATGGCTACAGCGCCAACAAGGAGGAGGTGGAGTAATGTTTTGGGCTGGAATCATGGGGAGAGAGATTGTCGGCCCCTTTAGGATCCCTGAAGGCGCTAAAGATGAACTCCATAATGTATGTGGATTTTCTCAAACAGCACTTCCTGCCATGGTTCAAGAAGAAGAACCGTGTATTTCACAGCAAGATCATTTTTTTGCATGATAATGCACCATCTCATGCTGCACATAAAACATCTGCATCTCTGGCTGATATGGGCATAAAAGGGGACAAACTTATGGTGTGACCCCCATGCTCCCCTGACCTCTACCCCATTCAGAACCCCTGGAGCATCATCAAAAGGAGTGTCTATGATGGCGGGAGGCAGTTCACATCTAAGCAACAGCTCTGGGAGGGTATTCTGTCCTCATGCAAAACAATTGAAGCAGAAACCATCCAAAACCTGACAAATTCAATGGACGAGAGAGTTCAGAAGCTCCTTTCGAACAAGGGGTCCTATGTGAAAATGTAACATCACCTAGAATAAAGTTTTGAGTTGAAAACTGTTTGATTTCAGTTTCTAATAACCTGCTAATGCTTATAATTTCAAAAATGACCATTCTTTTGGTCTTTATTAAAATGAAAAGGTTGATCGAAAAGTTTGGGGGATCTAAGAGTGTGGCAACCCAGTAGTCATGATTACTTCGAATTCTGACAATATGAGGGTCATGTTGCAGGTAGTGCAGCAAGAAGGCACTTATGTGTCTTGCGCATCTCGGAGCCCCAAAATTATTTTCCGGGCTAGATGCAGCTAAAAATTATTATTAATTTTAGATCTGGTGGAGCTTAGTATAGATGGCCTAATAGGATCAGTGCTGCACACTGCTACAAAGCACAAATTATTTTCCAGCCAAGATACAGATAAACATGATTAGTAATTTTAAATCTGGTGGAGCTTATTATAGATGGCCTAATAGAATCAGTGCTGCACACTGCTACAAAGCCCAAATTATTTTCCAGCCAAGATACAGATAAACATGATTAGTAATTTGAAAGCTTAAAACGGTTGGTAGGGTGATTTTAACCAATCATCAAGCTTTTACTCTCCCCAGGATGACACAGGGGTAGAAAAGTCGATTCGGATCCATGATTTGTTCATCTTTATGAACGTGAGTCTGTCTACATTATCAGTGGAGAGCCGCGTGCGCTTATCTGTCAGCACACCACCAGCAGCGCTGAACACACGTTCAGACAGAACGCTGGCTGCGGGGCATGACAAGATCTCCAAGGCGTAAGTGGCTAGCTCCGGCCATTTATCCAGATTGGAAGCCCAAAAAGAGCAAGGGTCCAGTGACACAGTCATGGCTTCAATGTTTACTTAGAGATACTCCTGTACCATCGTCTCTAGGTGTTGACTATGTGTCAGACTTCTTGTCTCCTGTGGCCTTGCAAAGAATGGGCTAAAAAAGTGGTGAAATGATTCCGCAAAATTGATGTTACCAGCAGATACTGTGGCTCTGTTACGGTTTGAGTGCTGAACACTTGACGGTCCCACGGTTGGCAAGTTGGAACTGTGAGATTCACTACGTGCACCACTGGTGTTTTGTGGAAAAGCACATGTAAGATTCTGCAACAGTCTCTGCTGATACTCCTGCATGCGTGCATCCCTTTCTATGGCAGGAATAATTTCGGCAAATTTACTTTTGTACCGGGGATCTAACAGTGTGGCAACCCAGTAGTCAGGATTATTTCTAATTCTCACAATTCGAGGGTCATGTTGCAGGTAGTGCAGCAAGAAGGCACTCATGTGTGTTGCGCATCCAGGAGCACCAAGTCCCTGTTGTGTTGGTGGCGAGGTAACAATCATGCTTCCTTCCTCTGTCCTCTCCCCCCAACCTCGCACAACAGAAATGTGATCAAGGTCTCCCTCATCTGATGAGTCTTCCATCAGTTCGTCCTCCACTTCTTCCTGGGCTCCTGCACCTTCCTCACTAGTTTGGCTGCTACCATGCGCCCTGGTAAAACCATCTCCCCCACCCTCACATGCCTGCCGCCTTGGTGCTGCCGACCGTCTGGACCTTGCAGATGTTAGCCCTTCCGCATACAACTCCTCCTCCTCTACTTCCTCCACCTCCTCTTGTGCCACCACCTGACTCCGAATTCTGTTTAACATGTGCTCCAGCATGTAAATCACCGGAATAGTCATGCTGATAATGGCATAGTCAGCACTAAACATCTTCGTCGCCATTTCAAAACTGTGCAGAAGGGTGCATAGGTCCCTGATCTGAGACCACTCCTCCAGCGTGATTTGCCCCACCTCTGGATCTCGTTGGCCCAGGCTATACGTCAGAACGTATTGCACCAGGGCTTGTCTGTGCTGCCACAGTCGCTGCAACATGTGCAGAGCTGAATTCCACCGGGTAGGCACATCGCATTTTAGCCGGTGAAGTGGCAGGCCCAACGACTTTTGTAGAGATGTAAGTCGCTGAGCTGCGGGATGCGAACGGCGGAAGTGAGCACACAGCGACCGTGCCCTCTGCAGAAGGCCATCTAGTCTGGGATAGTGGGCTAAAAATTGCTGGACAACCAGGTTCAACACGTGAGCCATACAAGGCACGTGTGTGACATTGCCCAGAGCTGACCACAACTCCTCAGCTGTGTGACTCACATTTCCCAGACATTTCAATGTAAAAACCGCCTGATGACATTGAGCCCTAATGCCAGCATAGTAAGGAGGTGTGCAGGATCCCTTCTGCGCAGTTAGAAAGCTTGTGGCATGACCAGAAAGGCTTTGGGTGCAGGTGGAAGACCGAGAGGAGGTTGAGGAGGCAGAAGCAGTGGAGGAACTTTGACATAAAGAGGATTGACGCACAACTCGTGGGGACGGCAAGACTTGGACAGCAGCCCCTTGTCCTGCTGTCACCATAGTTACCCAGTGCCCAGTCAGCGACATGTAACGCCCCTCTCCATGCCTACTCGTCCAAGTGTCTGTGGTGAAATGCACCCTGTCACACACAGAGTTTCTCAAAGAAGCGGTGATGTTGTGTGCGACATGCTGGTGGAGCGCAGGCACACCTTTCTTTGAGAAGTAGTGCCGACTGGGCATCTGGTACTGGGGCACTGCGACGGACATAAGGTCTCGAAAATCCTCTGTGTCCACCAGGCGAAAAGGCAGCATTTCTGTAGCCAAGAGCTTGCAGATGGTGAAATTCAACCTCTTAGCTTTCTCATGGCTAGGAGGAAATGGTCTTTTACTTGTCCACATCTGAGGGACCGAGGGCTGGCTATTGTGCTTAGATGGGGTTGATAAGGGTGTCCCCGGCAAACTGCCGGTCTGTGAGGAAGATGCAGGCGGACATGTTAGGTTGCCTTGATCCAAAGGTGGTGCTATCGATGTCGGACAGCGCTCAACACCAGCTGGTGTTACCACCTCCAAAGAAAATGATGACCTGCCAATCACGCTGGCTGTTGCGGGTAAAGAGGTGGCAGGTCTGCGCCCCTAAACAGGTGTGACTGCTGTCCCCCCAGTCACAGAGGATGAAGAGGCCGCGGATGCACAAGATATGGCAGACGGTGGTTGGCCCGGCCAGCTAGGCCGCATTGTAGCACACTGAGCTTCCCACTGCAACTTATGCTTCATGTCCATGTGCCGGTTCATGCATGAAGTACTCAAACTATGTATTTTTTGGCCTCTACTTAGCTTTTGCTGACAAATGTTACAGATAACACGAGTTGGGTCATCTTTATCGATCTGAAAAAATGCCCAGGCTATGCAAGGCTTAGCACCCATGCGACCTGAAGAGCCACCACGACTTGTGGTGAGAGGCAGAGTTGTGTTTGAGGATGCAGTTGTTGACGTGCTTCCAGTACTACGTCTCTGTCCAGGAAGGCGCAACCTGACCTCGTCGTCACTAGCATCTTCCTCCACCTCCTCTGCTGACCTCATCTCTTGGCTGACTGTGGGTTGACAGTAAGTGGGATCTCCAACCTCATCATCATCACGCTGTGCGTTATCACACCCGTCGTCCTCAGAGCCAACCTGTTCCTGCCCTGACAAAAAACTAAAGTTGTCGCTCCAATCAGGTATTTGAGTCTCATCATCGTCTTCCTCATTGTCTCCACCAACAGGAGTTACAGTTTGGGAATGAGGGTCTACATTATGGTCAGAACCTTCTGCGTTTGGTCCTGGATCCGACTCATAAAGATTCTGGGCATCAGTGCAGATCATTTCCTCGTCTGGATTCACAGAAGCGCTGGAGTCGACCTCTGATTCCCAGGCTATAGTATGAGTAAACAGCTCTGCAGACTCAACCATCTGTTCTACCTCATACTCAGACGGGCAGCTGGAGATTTGGGAGCTGTGAGGAAGCAAGTGCGATTGGGGTGACACCTTTGAGGACTGGAGTATTTGTGATGTTGAAGTTGATGTGGAGGAGAGCCCACTTAAAGGAGCACTTGATATCCGTTAAAGCACCTGCTGTTTTTGTGCCTCATCTGGAATTTGTAGCGATTGGCGTGGCCGTAAGAAAGGGATCTTATCACATTGTCCGCTAAAAGAAGTAGACATTTTAGTTTGGCTGGAAGATGGTCTTTCTTCTGCAGATGTTACTGTTGCTTTAACACCTACCCCACGGACACAACCTTTTTTCCCCTTCCCAACACGCCTATTCCCCTTTCCACCAGCAGCAGGCCTTTTTCCACTCATTTTGGTGGTTAACTAATTCACAACTCTGGAGTTGTTTGCACAAAAAAACAATGGATGGGAACAGAGCAGAGCTGAGTGGCCAAACTGTGGTATTAGGCCAAAACTATTGGCTGGGTTAGATGGAGAAAAAAATTATATTCGATTTGCAACCTGATGGAGGTCAGTATAGATGGACTAATAGAACAAGTCCCACACACAGCTAGAAGCCAAAATATTTTTTCAGAGGTAGATGCAGAAAAAAATTATATTCAGTTTGCAACCTGATGGAGGTCTGTATAGATGGATTAATAGAACAAGTCCCACACACAGCTAGAAGCCCAAATATTTTTTCAGAGGTAGATGCAGAAAAAAATTATATTCAGTTTGCAACCTGATGGAGGTCTGTATAGATGGATTAATAGAACAAGTCCCACACACAGCTAGAAGCCCAATATTTTTTCAGAGGTAGATGCAGAAAAAAAAATATTTTTAATTTGCAACCTGATGGAGGTCAGTATAGATGGACTAATAGAACAAGTCCCACACACAGCTAGAAGCCCAAATATTTTTTCAGAGGTAGATGCAGATAAAAATTATTTTTAATTTGCAACCTGATGGAGGTCAGTATAGATGGACTAATAGAGAAAGTCTCACACACTGCTAGAAGGTCAAATATTTTTTCAGAGCTAGATGCAGATAAAAATTATTTTTAATTTGCAACCTGATGGAGGTCAGTATAGATGGACTAATAGAGAAAGTCCCACACACTGCTAGAAGGCCAAATATTTTTTCAGAGGTAGATGCAGATAAAAATTATTTTTAATTTGCAACCTGATGGAGGTCAGTATAGATGGACTAATAGAGAAAGTCCCACACACTGCTAGAAGGCCAAATATTTTTTCAGAGCTAGATGTAGATAAAAATTATTTTTAATTTGCAACCTGATGGAGGTCAGTATAGATGGACTAATAGAGAAAGTCCCACACACTGCTAGAAGGCCAAATATTTTTTCAGAGCTAGATGCAGATAAAAATTATTTTTAATTTGCAACCTGATGGAGGTCAGTATAGATGGACTAATAGAGAAAGTCCCACACACTGCTAGAAGGCCAAATATTTTTTCAGAGCTAGATGCAGAAAAAAATTATATTCAGTTTGCAACCTGATGGAGGTCAGTATAGATGGACTAATAGAACAAGTCCCACACACAGCTAGAAGCCCAAATATTTTTTCAGAGGTAGATGCAGATAAAAAATATTTTTAATTTGCAACCTGATGGAGGTCAGTATAGATGGACTAATAGAGAAAGTCCCACACACTGCTAGAAGGCCAAATATTTTTTCAGAGCTAGATGCAGATAAAAATTATTTTTAATTTGCAACCTGATGGAGGTCGGTATAGATGGACTAATAGAGAAAGTCCCACACACTGCTAAAAGGCCAACTATTTTTTCAGAGCTAGATGCAGAAAAAAATTATATTCAGTTTGCAACCTGATGGAGGTCTGTATAGATGGATTAATAGAACAAGTCCCACACACAGCTAGAAGCCCAATATTTTTTCAGAGGTAGATGCAGAAAAAAAATATATTCAGTTTGCAACCTGATGGAGGTCTGTATAGATGGATTAATAGAACAAGTCCCACACACAGCTAGAATCCCAATATTTTTTCAGAGGTAGATGCAGAAAAAAAATATATTCAGTTTGCAACCTGATGGAGGTCAGTATAGATGGACTAATAGAGAAAGTCCCACACACTGCTAGAAGGCCAAATATTTTTTCAGAGCTAGATGCAGACAAAAAATTATTTTGAATTTGCAACCTGATGGAGGTCAGTATAGGTGGACTAATAGAGAAAGTCCCACACACTGCTAGAAGGCCAAATATTTTTTCAGAGCTAGATGCAGAAAAAAATTATATTCAGTTTGCAACCTGATGGAGGTCAGTATAGATGGACTAATAGAACAAGTCCCACACACAGCTAGAAGCACAAATATTTTTTCAGAGGTAGATGCAGAAAAAAATTATATTCAGTTTGCAACCTGATGGAGGTCTGTATAGATGGATTAATAGAACAAGTCCCACACACAGCTAGAAGCCCAATATTTTTTCAGAGGTAGATGCAGAAAAAAAATTAATTTTAATTTGCAACCTGATGGAGGTCAGTATAGATGGACTAATAGAACAAGTCCCACACACAGCTAGAAGCCCAAATATTTTTTCAGAGGTAGATGCAGATAAAAATTATTTTTAATTTGCAACCTGATGGAGGTCAGTATAGATGGACTAATAGAGAAAGTCCCACATACTGCTAGAAGGCCAAATATTTTTTCAGAGCTAGATGCAGATAAAAATTATTTTTAATTTGCAACCTGATGGAGGTCAGTATAGATGGACAAATAGAGAAAGTCCCACACACTGCTAGAAGGCCAAATATTTTTTCAGAGGTAGATGCAGATAAAAATTATTTTTAATTTGCAACCTGATGGAGGTCAGTATAGATGGACTAATAGAGAAAGTCCCACACACTGCTAGAAGGCCAAATATTTTTTCAGAGCTAGATGCAGATAAAAATTATTTTTAATTTGCAACCTGATGGAGGTCAGTATAGATGGACTAATAGAGAAAGTCCCACACACTGCTAGAAGGCCAAATATTTTTTCAGAGCTAGATGCAGATAAAAATTATTTTTAATTTGCAACCTGATGGAGGTCAGTATAGATGGACTAATAGAGAAAGGCCCACACACTGCTAAAAGGCCAACTATTTTTTCAGAACTAGATGCAGAAAAAAATTATATTCAGTTTGCAACCTGATGGAGGTCTGTATAGATGGATTAATAGAACAAGTCCCACACACAGCTAGAAGCCCAATATTTTTTCAGAGGTAGATGCAGAAAAAAAATATATTCAGTTTGCAACCTGATGGAGGTCTGTATAGATGGATTAATAGAACAAGTCCCACACACAGCTAGAAGCCCAATATTTTTTCAGAGGTAGATGCAGAAAAAAAATATATTCAGTTTGCAACCTGATGGAGGTCAGTATAGATGGACTAATAGAGAAAGTCCCACACACTGCTAGAAGGCCAAATATTTTTTTCAGAGCTAGATGCAGAAAAAAATTATATTCAGTTTGCAACCTGATGGAGGTCAGTATAGATGGACTAATAGAACAAGTCCCACACACAGCTAGAAGCCCAAATATTTTTTCAGAGGTAGATGGAGATAAAAATTATTTTTAATTTGCAACCTGATGGAGGTCATTATAGATGGACTAATAGAGAAAGTCCCACACACTGCTAGAAGGCCAAATATTTTTTCAGATCTAGATGCAGATAAAAATTATTTTTAATTTGCAACCTGATGGAGGTCAGTATAGATGGACTAATAGAGAAAGTCCCACACACTGCTAGAAGGCCAAATATTTTTTCAGAGCTAGATGCAGAAAAAAATTATATTCAGTTTGCAACCTGATGGAGGTCAGTATAGATGGACTAATAGATCAAGTCCCACACACTGCTAGAAGCCCAAATATTTTTTCAGAGCTAGATGCAGAAAAAAATTATATTCAATTTGCAACCTGATGGAGGTCAGTATAGATGGACCAATAGAATGATGCTATGCCCAAAAGATTTTACTTCACTAGGTGCAGTAAAAAAATTGGTATTCTATACACAGGTGGTATATCTTGCAACACAGATAGGCTACTCCACTGACTAACACACTCTGCAATAGGCCAAAAAGGATTAGCTTTGCTAGATTCAGCCAAATGCTGTGAAAAAAACTTGCACAGCACTGGCACAGACCTGCCTGGCAAAAACTGATAGGAACTGATGTAACCTAGTCATGAAAAGGACTGCAATTACAATTAGTCTTTACTCCCACAATCTATCTATTTAAGAGCACAGACCTGCCTGATAAAAGTCGTAGGAAATGCTGTAACCTAGTCCTTAAAAGGACTGCAATCACAACTATTCCCTACTCCCAAGCTATCTGTAGATTTGTGCGAAAATTGGCTTGAAATTAACAAGGTATAGCGCACAGAGCAACAGCGGTGCCGTCTAACACGCAGCTGCAGCAGTGAGAAAATGGCTTGGTCTTATAGGGCAAGGACATGTGACATACACTGCCAATGACACATGCCCTTGCTTGTGTGAAAAACAGCAGTTCGCTCCGTGTGTGCGCTGCTGATAGGCTGACAGACTGCACCTCCCCACTGCAAATGCGGGAAAGAGAAAAAAAAAATGGAGATCTTCATTATTCCTGCAGAGATCCATCCCCTGCTCCTCCCCCCACCCCGCTGTACACTCAAACTGCGTATTAACATTAATTTTCATCATTACTGAGAAAAAATCCAGTTATGATTTTGGTGCACGAACAGTTATCGAACATAACCTCGAACAGCCGAATTTTTCTCAAATCGTTCGTGTTTGCCGAACGGCTCGAACACCGCCCAAAACAGCTCGAATTTGAGATTGGCGAACAGTTCGAGTAGAACAACGCTCATCTCTATTTAGTATGACTTGAGGAAGAGGAGTCGGAAAAATAAAGGAAGGTGGGATCCTCTTCCTCACTATCAGTGTCGGAGACCCGCTGAATACGGGTTTGGGACAAGCAGGACAACATTTTTTCACGTATGCCGTGTTTGTGTGTGTACCAAATTTTATTCAGGGGTGTGTGTGTGTGTTTGGTGTAAACTTTTTTTTATTTAGAAGGGACCAAAAAAAAAAGAAAAGAATTAAAAAAGAAAAAGATAAAAATTAAATAAAAAGAATATAAAAATTTGTTAAAATAAAAAACAAACTTACTTACCGGACATCAGTCAAAAACAAATTACCGAGCGCCCTCAACTATTTGACACTAACCCTGATAATATTCAGTAGAAAATACTGTAGTAGTCGCCGATTACTATGGTATATTTTTACTGTCCTTAATCTAGTCCTATCAACTAATCTAAAAAATGTTTTATTCTTTTTTTCACACACGCAAAAAAAGCAACAACCGGAGTTGGATCAGTGATGTGCATCAGTGATCAGCGCGCACGGAGGTTATTCTTTTTTCCTGCGCTGACACTAGCCCTAACTAAATTCAGGAAAAATTACTGTAGTAGACACATATTACTACTGTATATTTTTTACTATCCCTAATCTAGTCATATCAACTAATCTAAATCATTTGTTTTGATTCTTTTTCATAAAAAAAAATAAATAACTGGAGGCCAATCACTGATGTGCGTCAGTGATCAGCGCTCTAGAGATGACCATCGCACTACTGTATAATCGTGCACAAGTAGGATCCAATCCCCTTCAATGATACGTAAGAAATCTTGGCACTTATAGTAGATCAAATTAAATAAATGATTTAATATTTTATCCAACAATAAAGGTTTACAAACATTTCGCTCTACATTAGACCTTCCTCAGTGTGCCTATTGTCTAATTGAAAAGATATCATATCCCCTTGGTCAGCTAGGAAGTTCGAAATGCAGTGTCCACCGCTGGTTCAAACGGGATAAAGCGCAATCTCATATCTTTTCAATTGGACAATAGGCACATTGAGTAAGGTCTAATGTAGACCAAACCATTTGTGAACTTTTATTGTTGGATTGCATATTAACCCCTTCGCAACCCTGGGATTTTCCGTTTTTGCATTTTCGTTTTTTGCTCCCCTTGTTCCCAGAGCCATAGCGTTTTTATTTTTTGGTCAATATGGCCATGTCAGGGCTTACTTTTTGCGGGACGAGTTGTACTTTTCAATGCCATTACTAGTTTTACCATATCGTGTATGGGAAAACGGGAAAAAAAAATTCCAAGTGCGGTGAAATTGCAAAAAAAGTGCAATACCACAGATGTTTTTTTTTTTTATTTCTTTTACCACGCTCACTGAATGTTAAAACTGACCTGCCATTATTATTCCCCAGGTCATTACGAGTTCGTAAACACCAAACATGTATAGGTACTTTTTCATTTAAGTGGTGAAAAAAAATCCAAAGTTTAATAAAAAAAAAAAAAAAATAGCGCCATTTTCTAAGACCTGTAGTGTCTCCATTTTTTGGGATCTGGGGCCGGGTGAGGGCTTATTTTTTGCGCACCGAGCTGAAGTTTTTATTGATATCATTTTGGGGTAGATCCAATGTTTTGATCGCCTGTTATTGCATTTTATTGCAATGTTGCGGCGACCAAAAAACTTAATTCTGGCATTTAGAATTTTTTTCTCGTTACGCCCTTTACCGATTGGATTAATTATTTTTTTTTATTGATAGATCGGGCGATTCTGAACACGGCGATACCAAATATGTGTATGTAGGTCTTTTTTTTTATTACTTTATTTTGAATGGGACGAAAGGAGGGTGATTTAAACTTTTATATTTTTTTAAATTTTTTTTGATATTTATAAAAACTTTTTTTTTTTCACTTTTTGCTTGCTTTTATAGTCTCCATAGGAGACTAGAAGCAGCACTTGTCTGATCGCCTCTGCTACATACAGATGATCAGCAGATCACATGTATGTAGCAGAAATGGTCCTGTGCTATGAGCGCCGACCACTAGGTGGCGCTCATAGCGACCAGCTCATGACAACCAATGGAGTCTGCTGCAAACCCAAGGTTGTCATGACCACCCATCGTTGACCTGCGATCACTTGACGGGGTCACCGATGGGCGGGGTAAGTGACGCGCTTCCGGTGCGGCGCTGCTAAATGCCGCTGTAAGAATCAGCTGACATGTGCTCGTTCAGTGCGGGCTCAGCGCCGGAGCCCCCACTGAATCGGAGGATTACAGCCTGTGCGTACTAATACGGCACAGGCTGTAAAGTGGTTAAATCATTTATTTAATTTCATCTACTCTGAGTGCCAAGTTTTCTTACGTATTAGTGATCAGCTATCGACGGCTGTAGTGCGCACGTGTAAAGCAGGTGACTAGGTGCAACAGCGGAGGCACCAAGTGGAAACAACAATTTATTTCTTGGATTAACAATATGAAATGGGAACAGGGATACTGAAATTGAGAAATCACAAAAAGACAATATTTACAGAGTATTTGACAAGCAATTATATAACATAGGTATATGGGTTAGTATACAATAAGAAACTCCAGAATCAGTTTCAATTCTTCTGTTATATCCCATGATTTGGGAATTTATAGACTGCCTTGCACTTCTTTCAGTTGTCATTAGTGATGAGCGAGCAAACCCGCAAGTACTTGGTACTCGCCCCAGCATCTCAGTACTCAAGATGCTCGGAGCTCGCCGAGTACTTGCGACATGCTCGGGCGGATGCTCTGGACCCCTACCTGCATGTTTGGTGCTCTTTAGAGCGCCAATCAACATGCAGGGATTGCCTGCCACTCATTGTAATGCCGCAGCCATGTTGGTTGTGGCATTACAGTGACTGGCTGGCCGCACAGCATCATCAGGTCTATATCAGACCTGGCGCCGCTGTGCTCGTCAGTCTACTCCGCAATCAGGCAGTGTAGGGAGACGTGCTGCTGAGCTAGGGAGAGATTTGGTTGTGTATTAGGTAGTGTAGGGAGAAAACAAATACATTACACATATCTATCTCAAAAAACAGTCCTTCTGAGGACTAATCCATCTGCAGAGATATCAGGCAGGCAGGGTGTATAGGCAGGCAGTGTATATAGCAGACTGCAGTGCATAAAGCATAAGAGGCTCCATTCCAATTCTGCCTTCTGCTGCTGTTAGATATTTCTAGACAAAGGCCCAGGTCTCAGGGGCCAGGAATAATTTTTTTTGGATCTTAATCCTCTTTATTTTCTTAAAAAGCAAACCAGAGAAAACAGTTTTTCTGCGCCATTTGCTTGTTGGCACTGCAGAATACAGCCAGATCCTTTCCATATTACAACGCTAGAAATCCAGCTATTTAAAACTGTGATTTGTCCGTCACATGGATCACATATAATTGCGCTGAAAATACTGCCATTTTTGGCCTCCATTCAAATTTTTTTTCAGTGTGTCAGCAAAGTTTTTGACACCGGTTTGCTGTTCAAAATAGTTACCTACAGGCCAGGTATTTAAAACTGTAGTTTCCATCACACGGATTACATATAACTTTGCTCCAAATTCAGCCATTTGTAGTGAGCGTGGAAGATATTGTCCTCCATTTAAAATGGGAAAGGATCGTGGCAAGGGACTGGGAACTGGGCGTGATCGTGATGGTGTATGCAGAGGCCAAGGCCGTGGGCAAGCTGAAATTGTGCCACAACAAACACCCAAATCTTCTCGCCCGACCTTCCTGTCCCAATTCCTAGGGGACCGCAGAACACCACTATTGAACCCAGAGCAGTGTCAAAAGGTTGTTGGTTGGATAGCGGATAATGCTTCCAGTCATTTAGCCACCACCACCACCACCTTGTCTTCTACACGGTCAAGTCTCAGTAACCGTGAGTCTGGACCGCATATTCCTCACCCTGATCCTCCTTCCTCCCACCATGCCGAGTGCCCAGAGACAACTGATCCCATACTTGGACACTCTGAAGAGCTGTTCACTTTTCAATTTATAGATTCGGGCCTCTTTCCCGGTCCACTTGAAGCGGGGCAAGAGGAGATCGCATGTAGCGATGCCCAAATATTTGAGTAGCAACGGTCACACGAAGGCAACGGTGGGAAAGTGTCACAAGAGGTGGACGATGATGAGACACAATTGCCAGAAAGTCAGAAGGAGTCCCAGGGTGCAGAAGTGGAAGACGAGGTAGTGGATGATATAGTAACTGACCCAACCTGTCAGGAGGACATGCGGAGTGAGGATAGCAGCACATAGGGGGAGGGAGGCAGAGCATCCCAACAGGCAGGAAGAAGCAGTGTGGTGGCCGCAGACAGAGGGAAGGCAACCGTTCCCCATAACACCAACACGAAGGAAGTTGCCAGTACAACTGTGAGGTCTTCCCGAGTCTGTTTTTTTTAAAAGACTCTGCCGATAACCCCAAAAAGGCCATTTGCACCACCTGCCAGGTCAGCGTCAGCAGGGGTGGTAAAACAGCAGCCTGACCACCACCTGCATGATCAGGCACATGGCAGCAAAGCACCCGACTTTGTGGGCCAAACCCCAGGGTCCAGAAACAGTGTCTGCGGGTGGCACCATTGCTTCTTCTGCTGTTGAGCATGCAAGTCAATCCCCTGTCCATGGTGCATGTGAAGATGCCTCCTGCCCTGCACCTGTCATTGCACACTCTCAAGTAGCAGCATCAGGAAGCACATCCACGTCCTTGTCCCACGCAGCGTTCAGTTGTCCATACCCCAGTCCTTGGAACGCAAGCGCAAATACGCAGCCAACGCCCCACAGGCCACACTACTAAATTCCCACATTTCGCGACTGCTTGCGCTTGAAATGTTGCCTTTTCGGCTCATGGAGATGGAAGCATTACGCAACCTGAAGCCGGGACCCAGTCGGACTTTGGGACAGAACACGTCCTCCTAACGTCAAGGATTGCGGGCACTAGGTCAATCAGGGTTACCCCCACAGTCTACAGCTCCTGCACCTCATCCTCCTCAGCCTCCTCCTCCTCTTCAGCCTCCATATCTGAAATGACCACATTAATCACAAGCTGAAAGCACTGCAGCACTGCCTCGGGCAAGCAGCAACAGGCTATGCTGCAGCTAATATGCTTAGGTGACAAACTGCACAATGCTGAAGAGTTGTGGACAGCTCTGAAAGAGCAGCAAGATCTGTGGCTCACACCGCTGAACCTACAGCCAGGCATGGTCGAGTGTGACAATGGCCGGAACCTGGTGGCGGCTCTGAGGCGAGGCGAGCTCACACACGTACCATGCCTGGCCCATGTGCTTAACCTCGTGGTTCAGTGGTTTCTCAAATCCTACCCGGAGCTGCCAGATCTGCTTGTTAAAGTATGCCGCCTGTGTGCCCATTTTAGAAAGTCACCTACAGCTTCCGCCGCCCTTGCCGTGTTTCAGCAGCGTTTGCAGCTTCCGGCTCACAGACTGGTGTGTAATGTCCTCACGCGTTGGAACTCTACACTGCAGATGTTGGGAAGGATTTGTGAGCAGAAGAGGGCAGTTATTGAGTACCAGCATCAACAAGGCAGTCGGTATTCAGTTCAGACTCGACACATAAGACCTCAGGAGTGGACATGGATGTCAAACATATGTACCATCCTCCAAAACTTTGAGGACTCCACCAAGATGGTCAGAGACTATGACGCCATATTTAGCGTCACTATCCCACTTCTCTGTCTTCTGAAGTGCTCTTTGCACACAGTGAAAGAGGATGCATTTCAGGCGGAGCATGATGAGATGGAGCAAGGAACCATACAGAGTGATTACACACAGCCCAGCCTCATCTCATCCCAACGTGGATTGGGTGACAATGAGGAAGAGGAGGGGGAGGAAGGACAGGAGCTAGTTTCTTGCACTATAGACTGTACTACCTGCACAGCTGTCATACCGTCTGTTCAGCGTGGATGGCCAGAGGACAGAGAGGAGGTGGAGGAGAGCATGGTCAGTCATCCTCCTGGTGAGGACACAGAAGTCTTGCCTGTTAGTAGTCTGGCACGCATGGCTAAGTTTATGTTACGCTGCCTTTCTCATGACCCTTGTGTTCTCAAAATTTTGGGTGACAGTCATTACTGGTTGGTGACACTTCTAGACCCACGCTACAAGAACTTTCTATCTCTTATTCCTGAGGCGGACAGGTCTACAAAAATGGGGCTGTACCAGAAGGCCCTTGTTGCGGAACTATTAAAGAAATTCCCATCTGAAAATGCTAGCGGCAGAGGGCACACTTCGTTGAACAACCAAGGAGTACAGGCGAGAGAGACACAACTTCAATCCAGCAGAGGCAGGGGAATACTGTCAAAGTTCTGGGAGAGTTTTCTCAGACCCCAAGTTTTCTTGGCCAATTTATGTGATAAGAATGTTCATTTTTTGTAAGTATATTTTATTTAGCAACAATGTAGTTTACATCCCATGTTTTTAGTGTTTGCATATATCTTGGCCCATAAAGAGTGCTGCTGTGTTCTCTTTTTGTATGTATTTAAACACGTACATAAAAAAATGGTACTGGTGACATCAGTGTTTTGTATCAGTGTGTCATTGTCTATTTTTACTATCAGTGTATCATCAGTGTACGATCCGCGTGTCCTTTTTTATCATCAGTGTATGGTCCATGTGTCCGTTTTTACCATCAGTGTATTATCAGTGTATGGTCCATGTGTCCGTTTTTACTATCAGTGTATCATCAGTGTTTTGTCTGTGTGTTCGTTTTTACCATCAGTATGTCATCAATGTTTTTCATGGAAGGAAAGATAAATTAATTGCAATGCTTCTCCTATACTTGCAGTGTTAAATATGGACAACTCATGGATGACATACAAATGCCATCCGTGTGCCGTATGTGTTTTTCATGCACCCATACACTTGTATTGGCTCTTTTTCTCTGATACCTGGAGAAAAACAGACATGCCTTTGTGTGTTTTGCACGGACACATGGTCCGTGAAAAAACATGAACATGCGAACAGTCCCATATACAATAATGGCTACATGTTCTATCCATGAAAAAAAACAGATACAACACTTGCATGCAAAGTGGACGTGTGAATGAGGTCTCAGCGGGTGTATCCAGAAACAGGTTACAGCTCACTAGTGATCTAAAACCCCTGAAGTCTAACCAGTGCAGGACTGAAGAATACAGTGCCCACCAGAGAACATCATTCTTGGGGCTGGCCATCCATTTATCTCTCGAAATAAGAGATGCAAAAGTCTGTAGCAAAAAGGAGGACTGCACTGTGTATTTTGAGATAAAGCATATGAGACTAAATATCAGAGATTTTTATAATTTTTATTATCACTATATGGACTACATTGGATTTGATGGACTGCGTTGGACCATCATGGGATCTAATTGGTTAATAAAATGATCAAAGGAGGATGGTATAGGGTAGTGGTTTTGTTTGTTTGTTTTTTAATAAAACATTTTTATTTTTTGTAACACTTTATTATTGTAGCATTAGTAATGGAGGTATCTGACAGACACCTTTAAATTGTTCTCATTGGGGCTTAATGTCAGTCAGAGTTGTTTTGTTGCCTCAAAAATTGACACCCACCACTATTAAGTCACTGCCTAATGCACCATGGAAATTGGGAAGGAGTTGGTTTCCCCCAGAAATAGACCATCCTGTATGATTGTTTGTGCCGGGGATTGCTGCAAGTTATTATTTTTAGATTAAAAAGTAACCAGCATCTAAGGATCTTCCCATGCTGTTTCAAATGTTAACATTTTATCTTATGTTATCTTGAAAACATAACCAGGGGCTCAAGAAGGCAAAATTAACTGCTTTTATTCAAAAGAAATAGAAATAAGTGACCCCAGTATATTGGATACAAACTGTTCGATTCTGCATAAATGAATAGTTAGAAAAAAAAAATAACATGGGTTCTGCTTATTTCACATGACCAACTAAGGTAAAACTTACAGCAGCAAACTGACACTATCAGGGGGGGAAGATCCATGGATATCATTCCCTTCACACCAAAAAAACAGCTGCCAGCAGTCACCGCAGAAGTAGCCTGTCACATTGATTGGTCCAATTTTGAGGGTAACCTGGCTATTCTCAATACCCCTGTGTTTGCGTAGTTAAAGAGGTTATTCAGGATTTTTTTTTTACTTTGGGCCTAAAACCTAACAGGCAGGTAGTTGCTAACTACATGCCTGATCTACCCGGCACTGGCTCAGAGCCGTTACTGACCTCTCCTGCTGGCAATTCAGCTGCTCCACATCAACAGCTGTTTCTCTTCCATTGTGCTCTATTGACAGGGCGTGACTTATGAGATCATGTTGAATGACAACAGGGTGACTGCAGTTATGCAGTGGGGAGCTGGCTGTCAATCAGGATGATGTCGGCAGTCACGCCCTGTCAACAGAGCAGAGTGTGAAAGAAACCAATGCTCAGTCAATGTGACGTCAGCAGAAATCACTGAATCGCTGGCAGGGGCGGTCAGTGACCACTCTGTGCTCTCAGAGATCGACACCGGGCACAACAGGCAGGTAGTTAGCAACTACCTGACTGTTAGCTCTTAGGCACAAAAAATATATATGTAAAAATAAAAAAATAGGAGGAGGAACAGACCTTGGGAGACAAAAAAGCAACACTGGCTGATACCAAGTCCCAGCAATAGTAGTGGAAATTTGTCTGTCAGATATATTAGTAATGATATAATACAGTGTTAAAAAATAAAAATACTTTCTTTAAAAAAAATAATCTTGGCACCATACCACTTTGACCATTTTATTATTTCCTGTTTCAGGAACAAACAACCCAATGTTTAGCTTTCCTTCACATGTCAAAAACAGCTTCAGAGCTTTCTCCTCCAATCCCACCCCAGACCAAATGGTCTAAAAGACTGGGAATTTATACTCTGACCTCCTCCCTTTCTACAGGTGTTTAATCACCCTAGCAGTAAACATGGCTGATTAACCCCTGATCACTTTGTCTGCTGGAACATTTTCTCTGTGTTTATATTACTGGAGCTAACAATCTCAGTGCTACATATCTCCCCTCCAGTACTATGTTAATGACTTTGTCACAATTTTTATTTCCTTTATGTGTATTGGAACAATACAAAAAAAAAAACAGAGAAGACAAATTGGACACAATTTTACACAAAACCCCAAAAATGGACTGGACAAAATTGTTGGCATCCTAAACTTAATAAATGGTTCCACACGTTTTGGAATAAATAACTGCAATCAATTGCTTCCTATAACTATCAACAAGCTTCTTGCACCTCTCAACTGGAATTTTGGACCCTCTTCTTTTGCAAACTGCTCCAGGTCTCTCGTATTAGAAGGCTGCCTTCTCCCAGAAGCAATTTTAAGATCTCATTGCTGGCAACTTCAGAACTCTCCAGTGCTTTGTTTCCATTCATTTCTGGGTGCTTCTTGAAGCATGTTTGGTGGAAGACCCATGACCTAGGACGCAAACCCAGCTTTCTGACACTGGACACAATCGTTTAATACTCTTCAGATTTCATGATGCCTTTCACACAGTCAAGACACCCAGTTCCAGAGGCAGCAAAACAACCCCAAAACTTCTTTGAACCTCCACCATTTTTGACTGTAGGTACTGTGTTCTTTTCTTTGTAGGCCTCATTCTGTTTTTGTTAAACAGTAGAATGATGTCCTTTACCAAAAAGTTCTATCTTGGTTTAATCTGTCCACAAGACGCTTTCCCAGAAGGATTTTGGCTTACTCATGTACATTTTGGTAAACTGCAGTCTACCTTTTTCATGTCTCTGTGTCAGCAGTCCTCCTGGGTCTCCTGCCATAGCATTTCATTTCATTCAAATGTTGAAGGATAGTTCACATTGATACTGATACACCCTGAGCCTGCAGGACAGCTTGCATTTTTTTTGATCTTTATTAGGGCTGCTTAGCTTATCCATCAACCAGACTATCCTGCATTGCAACCTTTCATCAATTTTTCTCTGACGTCCACGATCAGGAAGATTAACTACAGTGCCATGGGTAAACTTCTTGATTATGTTGCGCACCGTGGACAAAGGAACATCAAGATCTCTGGATATGGACTTGTAACCTTCAGATTGTTGATAGTTTTCAACAATTTTGGTTCTCAAGTCCTCAGACAGTTCTCTTCTCTTCATTCTGTTCTTCATGCTTAGTGTGGCACACACAATGCAAAGATTGAGTCAACTTCTCCCCTTTTTATCTGATTTCAGGTGTTATTTTCATTTATTGCCCACACCTGTTACTTGCCACAGGTGAGTTTCAATGAGCATCACATACTTGAAACAAAGTTGTTTACCCACAATTTTGGAAAGGTGCCAACAATTTTGTTCTCATTTTATTTTGCGTTGTTACAATTCACACAAAGGGAATAAACATGTGTGTAACAAAACTTGTGTAATTGCAATAATTTTATTGTTGAAATACTTCATTTTCTGGAACAATTTCAAGGGTGTCAGCACTTTTGGCCATGACTGTATACCAAAGAAGAAAAATAGAGGATCATAAACATATGCTTCTCCAGAATATCTTTGCAAAATGTCTAAACACATATCAGAAACAGGACAACACACAATTAAAACATGTACAGCACAAAGGCACCATTCTAATAGAATGGACCCACAATCTCCTACTTGCTGTCATAGTGTTCCTTGGCCACAGATGTTGAAACTGAGTGACAGCTCAGCCGCCCTATGGGATCTGGAGTGTGCTGGACTGTCAGTTTTGTGAGTGACAGTCCAGTTATCCAATCTGGCCCTGGGGCATGCTGGGTTGTCAACATTTTTATTGCTAACACTGCTGCTCAATTTGGTTTAGTCTACGGGCATTTCCCCAGGTGCCTCCCATCCTTAATCATTTGCAAGGTATTTATCTGCCATGGGTGTGTCAGATGTGACAGACAGTTGCCCTGCAGTTGGTTGCAGAAAATCTCTTTGTTTGGCATTACAGACACCTTCTTAGTTGTTTCACTCTAGGACCCAGCAGCTATCTCCTTTCTACTAATTGACACCCTGGCCTGGGTGTTTAAATAGTTTCACTTTGCAGCAGGGAGGTGCCGGTGATACTCACATGTTGCCTTGTGAATGCTTGGAGCTCTGAGACTGCTATCTTCCTCCGTGTGCTAGGAGAACGCTTGGAGCTATCTCTCTGAAGTCTGCTTAAGCTAAGCTACTTTCCCCCGTGTTTGTCTCCCTTGTTGTCTTTAGTTGTTAGTTGGGATTGACTAGGGCTCATCTCCCCCCTTCCCTATCCAGGGCCAAGCATTAGTGAAATACAGGATTTAGGTTTGCGTGCAGTGATTGGTGAAGAACCAATATAGGGACGTCAGTGGAGACAGTGTGATATCAGATCAGCCTAGGAGGTCTCCGCTCCCCTCTTTCCCTAGAGTCTGGGCTCCCTTTCCCGCTTCCCTTTGTGTTGCACTTAGTCTTTCACACACCTTGCGTGACATTATCTGGCTAACTGTAGTCAGTGTCAGTTGTAGCTTTGCTTAATTTAGGTGTGTTTGCTTAGCCCTGTGTCTCTTTCCTCTGACCTTGTTGCCGGACCTAGGATTTGTCGTGACTATTCTTGTAGATTATCCCTTGTGCTCTTGACACTCTCTGACTTCAGGTATCTGACCCCAGACTTGGCCTCTGACTTATTCATTTGTTTTACTCCCTTGTCTTGATGTGCTCTTCTGGCATTTGACCCTGGACTGTTTCCTGCCCAAGTCTTTGACTGACCCATCTGTACTACGAGCCCTCCTGGTATCTGACCTCAGTCAGACCTCCTGACTACCCTTTCTCACGGCTTGTCCGTGAGTAGTGACTTAGCTTCATACTTACCCAATAATGTAGCAGAGCAACCAGTATAATAATAATAAAATTTTAGGTTTGTAAATACAAGTACATGTCATACTAGTGGATCGTGAATCCAATGCGCGACGGACTGGGGAGACCCTGGATGGGTGTAACTAAGCAAACACCTGGGCTTACACTAGAGCCCCTGGTGGTGGGATTAGACTTCAGCCTCAGGTGGACCCCAGGTGCCACTCCAGGACAGATCCCCGTGCAGCAGCTGACCGCAAGGGTCAGGATAGTAGACACGGACTCGAAGTCCAAGGCAGGACCGGATTCTGATGGAACAGATATTAGTGCTGGTTCAGACAGGGCCACACTGGAGCTGGTATGGATAATGCAGATCTAAAGCATAGGTCTTGGTTCAGGGACTGCCGGAACGGTTTCAGGTTCAGGTACCGTGGGTGCGTTTTCAGGTTCGGTTACCAAAGATGCTGCTTAAGGATCGGATACCACAAGAGCTGCTTCAGGGTCAGATACCACCGGAGTGGTTTTAGAATCAGTTACCACTGGAGCAGCTTCAGGATCAGGTACCATAGGAGTGGTTCCAGATTCAGTTACTGCAGGTGCAGTTTCAGGTTCAAGTACTGATGCAGACAAGGCTGGTACTGGTACAGGTAAATTGGACAGGTTCCGGGGCCTAACAACAGACTAGCAGCTTGCAGACTGACTAAGACAATTGTTGGTCAGGAACCTCCCTACAGGGGAAGGACTTAGTGTCTCCCAGCTATTGGCTGGGCACAAATCAAGAGGGTGCGCGCAGTCCTTTTAACCTCTTCACGACATTTGTAGTATATATATACACGTCATGGTCGGGAAGGACTTGACTAAGCGCACTGTGATTGTATGAAGGTGCCTGCTGTTTCTTACAGCAGGGTATATTGCGTCGTCGTCCCGGGGGTGGCAATGCTCCCCCGCAACTACGATCGCTGTGATTGGCTGTTCAATTCCAAACAGCCAGTCGCAGCATTTTCAGTGTTTCAGGCAATCAGATTGCCTGAAAGATTGATGTCCAGCCCACGATCTGTGCTGTATGAGCACCGATCATAGACTGGAGCCTAGCAACGCTGGTGTCACCAGGGTCAGCTATGATTGGTGCGATGAACGATGACGTAGATCACACCAATAAGAGTACACAGACGTGATCTGATTCCACGGTGACCGTCCTGTACTTCGTCATTCTATCTGCGGATTTGTACAGGGCAGACACTGTCGTTCTGGGTACCATGCTAGGCCTTCTGGTGCCACAAAACCTCTTCCATCCCTTTTATTGCTGCTGCTGAAGAAAGAAGACTTCTTGATCCTTCCTTTATCCATTCCTGATCTTTCCTAATCCACCTCAATACCCCTCTTCCCCCTTTCACACCTTTTTACACCCCTTGTCACCCTCTGCCCCCCTTCTCACACCCCCTTCTGCCGCTGAGCGCTGATCAGTACTTAATCGTTCAAATTTTGGCAGTTTATTTCCTTCTGGTGCATCCTGCAGCCGTTGAGTGCTGATCAGTGATGCAAATCACTGACCCACACTTGTGCTCGCTGTTTTTAATGTATTTTTTTGTTCTTGTCAATTTTTTCTCTCCACCCCCCTTTGCACCACTCCATGTGTGCATCCTACAGCTGCCGAGTCACTGATCAGGCGCACACCACTGATTAGCACCCGTACTTGCTTTTGGCAAGGACTTTTTATTTTCTATCAATTTTTTTTTATTTCCTTTTTGCACCATATTAGTGCATGCGTCCTACAGTGGTCAAGCTCGGATCACTGACGCACATCAGTGATCGGCCACCGGTTATTTTTTGTTTGTTTTTTGTGAAAAAATAAATTGGGTAAAAAAATTTAGATTAGTTGATAGGATTAGAATAGGGACAGTAAAAATATACTGTAGTAATTGTCATCTACTACAGTATTTTTTACTGAATTGAGTCAGTTGATCATAGTACTCGCCATCTTTCCCTATCACAGGGTGCAACCCAGCAGCAGGTCTAGTCTCTGTGGCCTTGTCTATAGCTTTCGAAACAATGCCTTGAACACAGGGTATGAGGCAACAAGTACCGCAATAGCCACCAGAACTATCACCAAAGTACACACTCCCTAAGAAGGGATCCCCATTTACCAAACATGTTTTCTAACCATTTAGTGAAGGGGTGGTTAATACCTGAGTTTTCAGCTAATTCGTTAGACAGGGCATCAATTCCTCTCAGGGCTTTACTTATGCTATCATCCGGAGCAGTGTTGTTGGGAATAAAGGTACAGCATGATGCTCCAACCATCTTACAGACCCCTCCCCTCTCTGCCAGAATCATGTCAAGGGCGAGTCTATTCTGAAAGGTCATGGTCGAGGTGGTACCCAACTGTTCTGCTATCCCTCGGAATGCATCCCTATGAAAAGTAACAAATTTCTGTTGGTTATACTAGATATAGTTTATCCAGTCCATATTTTTATTCGCTGTAATGATGGGAAATATCAATTCAAATCCCGCTGCTACTTGATCTCTGGCTTTGAACTCATTCGGTACTCCACTTGGAACCCCAATAGAGTCAATGTACATGTGAGGGTCGAAAGAAGTAGGAATGCTGGTGTCACTATTGTGTCTCTGATTTTCTGTTGCATATTCGTGGAGCTTGTCTGTGTTTGGAGTCACAATCTGAAATAGTATTAGGAATTTTACACTGGCACATGTGCTCCCCATCCCACTGGCAGTATTGGATAAAAGTCACCATTTCCACACATCCACCACAAGTCAGCCCTAGCTACCATCTGATTTAGGAGGGCATGGCCTTGTACCAAGTTAGTGGTCATGGTGGGACTGCAAGTATGAGGAACCTAAATGCTTTAGGTCTATGGTACTTGTTAAACTCTGGAAAAGCGTGTAATTCCCAGGATAGGGGCTAACTCCATTGGCCCTTACATGTTTAGGGTTTATGGGGGAATACAACTGTTGGAGCAGATTACACTCCAAAGTATTTTCTCCTTCTGCAGCAGAAAATAGCTGAATTAGGCAGGAAAAAGCAATGGGGTTTATTTGGTTGCTTATAGGAAAGGGCACCATGCCAAGATGGGGTCTGACTAGGGCACAGACTATACAATCACTCTTGCTCATAGCTAGTGAAGAGTATTTTACCCATTCCAACCAATAATTGGTCTCAGAGTATCCAGTTTCCACTGATCGTTTATCCTCGTACATTAGGGGCACTAGGAATGAGTCTTTGAAAGTATTAGGTTGCGGGGTCTTAGTTTTATTTAGAACAGGTCGGTCCCTGATATCCTTAAGATAAAAGTGTCCTAATTGGTTAGTGCCCCCTAGGATATTTATGCCCATTACATATAGTCCGGCGTCCGTAACAGAGGGGTTCTCTATCGTCAAGTATAGGGGAAGACAGTTGCCAAACTTACAAGTAAAACGTGACCCTACTCTACAACGTTTGGACACGTATTCTGGTTGTAACAGAGTCATTCTAGTAAGGAGACTGTAACGCGAGTCACTACAGAAATAACAATCCCAGAGGAAAAGAGGAGAGACTAATATTACTGAAAGAAATATTACGTAAGTACTACTTACTGGATAAATAGAGGGAGGTCAAACGATCCAAAGTCGAGTCCAGGAAAATGGCGCAGTACAACAAGGAGAAGTCAGAGACGTCATCCACAACACAAGCCGTGGTCAGGAAAACCAGAAAGACAAGGCAGTACACAGGGAGCAGACAAAAGAATAGTCAGATAACAGGCAAATGGTCAAAATCCAGGTAAGGGAAAATAGGCAGGCTGGGTCAGGCACAGAGCACAGAGAGATCAGTCCTACACAGGCAACAGCAAGTGTACAATTGACACTGGGTGAAGGAGCTCAAGCATGCTTAAGTAGAAGACTAATCAAGGGAAGTGAACACAGATGATTGCAGAACCAACCCCAAAAAAACAAAACAGACTGACAGCCTCCACACAATAGTAACATAACAGGAAAGTGTGGAGACCGTGATAGAGACTTCTACCCTTGCTGTCTGACTTCCCTTGGGCTATGGAAGGATTATAGGCCCAATCTTCCCCAGTGTTCCACCCCACCATATTCCAGGACTTACAATCAGACCCATAGCCAGTATTGGCGGTGGTGACACATATATACTTTTGAGTGAGTCTATAGATTTCCCCACCCTGCCACTCCACCGTAAGCCAGGAGACCATGTTACACAGGTCAAATTTATAACTGACTACAGGGTCTGAGGTATTAAACCAGAAAGTGGTAACTAGCAGTGAGCTAGTAAGCGAAGTTAGACAGCATGGAGGACCTGATTAAGCTCTTGGTGAAAGCTCAACAGCAGCAACAGCTGGCCCAACAGCAGCAACAGCTGGCACATCAGGAGAAAAGTAAGCTGCTAATGCAACAGATCCAACAACAGCAGCAACAGCAGCAGCAGCAACAAGACCAGTACCGACAACAGCAGCAGCAGATTGAGTTGCTCACAGAGGCGGTTCATGGGAGGCCGGCGGCCCTTGCCCAAAGTCTAGGTGATGTCCGGAAAGTGGTAAAATGAGCCATGCAAAAGATTACCCCAGGGGATGATGTGAAGGCATTTTTGACTGTTTTTGAATGGGTAGCAGAATGAGAGAAGCTTCCGCTAGAGCAGTGGGCGGAGGTGTTGGCCCCCTATCTAACTGGCGAGCTCCAAAAGGCTTATTATGACCTGGCATTACAGGATACAGAGGAGTATGCCAAATTAAAAACTGAAATTTTGGCAAGCACCGGAGTGACTATGTCAGTCAAAGTCCAAAGAATTCACCACTGGGCGTAATGTGGTGACAAACCCCCTCGTTCCCAGATGTTCGACTTAATGCATATGGTACAAAAGTGGTTTCAGCCGGAGTCCTGTACTCCAGCCCGGGTCGAGCGAGTTGTTATAGACAGATTTATCCATTCCCTTCCAAGGTCAGTGCAGACCTGGGTTGCCCAGGAGGACCCCTGAAATGCAGACAACCTAGTTGGCCTAGTAGAAAGGTACCAGGTGGTCGAGAGGTCCTAAGGAAAGGGGACGTTGTTGCATCCCTGTACTGGGGTACCCAGAAGGAGCCCGAATCTCAAAAGAGGGGTAGTAGAGCCACAACTACTGAGTCCTTTGGAAGTGCATTGTGCTGTAGGGTGCATTGCTGCAAAAGGGGGGAAAAAAAGTAAAAACCTCTTTAAATCTTCTTCCTTAGTGAGTGTGAACGAGCTGAGTGTTACCGGAGCGTAAGTGCAAACGGTATGAAGAGGTATTTGGGAATCCTGCAGAAAATACCTGTGCGAATTGCGCGAGTGTGAACGAGCCGAGTGTGACCGGAGCGTAAGTGCAAAAGGAAGTAAGTGTGTGACTTGTTTTTCAGTGACTTTGGATTCAGGGAGTTTGGAAGGGAGGAATTTGGACTGAATTGCTGTCTGTATTTTATTAATTCTTTACATTTCTTTTTACTTAACATTTCTGTCTAGTGCAATCCCCATTAGGAAATGAGCTCCATTATTGACAATGCTATCCAGTGTACATCTTGCCACATCTATGCAATCCTTGAACAGCCGGTCGGGGTTGCATACTGCTGCACGAGATGTGTGCACGTTGTGCGTTTGGAAGCCCAGGTACTGGATCTAAATGACCAGCTGGCAACACTGAGATCCATTGACAATATGGAAAGGAGTCTGCTGCTCACTGAGCAGCTGCTCACTGGGGTAGATGTGGGGGGAGGGTGGTAGTAGGGAGCTGCAGGACAGTGAGGAAGCTAGCTGGGTGACAGTTAGAAGGGGGGAAAGAGGGAAGAGTGCCAGGGAGGCTAGTCCTGATCTGGCACACCCCAATAAGTTTGCAAAGTTGGCAGATGAGGGGGGGTGACGGTACAGGGGTAGCACTGCTGCAGCAAGGCATGTCCCCTGAAAGCCGGAGGAGTGTCAGCTCCAGTAAGGAGGGAAATAGGAGAGCAGGGCAGGCCAGGCAGGTGCTGGTAGTGGGGGACTCAATTATTAGGGGAACAGATAGGGCAATCTGTCACAAAGACAGGGATCGTCGAACAGTGTGCTGCCTACCTGGAGCTCGAGTCCGGCACATCGCTGATCGGGTTGACAGATTACTGGGAGGGGCTGGTGAGGACCCAGCGGTCATGGTGCACATTGGCACAAATGACAAAGTTAGAGGTAGTTGGAAGTCCTTAAAGATGATTTCAGGGAATTAGACTGCAAGCTTTAAGCAAGGACCTCCAAGGTGGTATTCTCTGAAATACTACCTGTACCACGTACCACGCCAGAGAGGCAACGGGAGATTAGAGAGATAAATAAGTGGCTCAAGAACTGGTGTAGGAAGGAGGGATTTGGGTTCCTGGAGAATTGGGCCGACTTCTCAGTTGGCTACAGACTCTACGCTAGGGACCGGCTGCACCTCAATGGGGAGGGTGCAGCTGTGCTTGGGGAGAAAATGGCTAGAAGGTTGGAGGAGTGTTTAAACTAGGGATTGGGGGGGGTATTCATTTTATAGGTGGGGAAGATAGTGCAGATAGTGACCTGGGCACAAATAAAGAAATTGGGGGTGGGGTTAGAACAGTCAATAAAGTAAGAAGGAATAGAGGTACAGAGAGATACATAAATGCATGTATCTAATGCCAGAAGCCTCACCAACAAAATGGAGGAATTAGAATTAATTTTGTTGGAAAATAATTATGACATGGTGGGGATATCTGAGACGTGGCTGGACGAGAGCCATGACTGGGCAGTTAATTTACAGGGCTATAGTCTGTTCAGAAATGACCGCACAAACAAGCGAGGGGGTGTGTGTGTTTATATGTAAAATCATCCTTAAAACCCATCTTGCGGGAGGATATATGTGAATCTAATGGAAATGTAGAGTCCCTGTGGGTGGAGATCAGGGGAGGGGGAAAAAATAATAAATTACTGATAGGGGTTTGTTATAAGTCTCCAAAAATAATGGAAGCAGCGGAGAATATCCTCATAAAGCAAATAGATGAAGCAGCGACTCAAGGAGAAGTCATTACTATGGGGGACTTCAACTACCCTGAAATACATTGGGGGACAGAAACCTGTAGTTCAAGCAAAGGTAATAGGTTTTTGACAACTATGAGAGACAATTACCTTTCACAACTGGTTCAGGACCCAACAAGAAGGGGGGCACTGCTAGACATAATATTACCCAACAGGCCAGACCGCATATCAAATATACGAGTTAGGGGTCACTTGGGTAATAGTGATCACAAAATAATAAGTTTTCATGTAACCTTTAATAAGATGTGTAGTAGAGGGGTTACAAGGACACTAAACTTCAGGAAGGCAAATTTCCAACGGTTGAGAGATGATCTTAGTGCAATAAACTAGGGCGATATCCTGAGACATAAAGCTACACAAAGCAAATGGGAGACATTTATTAGCATCCTGAATAGGACCTGTGCACAATATATACCCTATGGGAATAAACATGCTAGAAATAGGAGGAAACCACTATGGTTAAATAGAGCTGTAAGGGGTTCAATAAGTGACAAAAAGAAAGCATTTAGAGAACTAAAGCAAGTAGGTAGTGATGAGGAATTAAATAAATACAGAAAATTAAATAAATTCTGTAAAAACCAAATCAAGGCAGCAAAGATTGAAACAGAGAGACTCATTGCCAGAGAAAGTAAAAATAATCTCAAAATATTCTTTAACTACATAAATAGTAAAAAACTAAAATACGATAGTGTTGACCCCCTTAAAAATAGTCTGGGTGAAATGGTGGATGAGGATGAGGGAAAAGCCAATATGCTAAATGATTTTTTTTCAACCGTATTTACACAAGAAAATCGCATGACAGAAAACATGATTAGTGATAACAAAAATTCTCCATTAAATGTCACTTGCTTAACCCAGCAGGAAGAACGGCGGCGTCTAAAAATCACTAAAGTTGACAAATCCCCGGGCCCGGATGGGATACACCCGTGAGTACTGCAGGAATTAAGTAACGTCATAGATAGACCATTATTTTTAATCTTTAAAGATTCCATAATAATAGGGTCTGTACCACAGGACTGGCGTATAGCAAATGTGGTGCCAATATTCAAAAAGGGGACAAAAACTGAACTTGGAAATTATAGGCCAGTAAGCTTAACCTCTACTGTGGGTAAAATCCTGGAGGGTTTCCTAAGAGATGTTATACTAGAGTATCTGAAGAAGAATAACCTCATGACCCAATATCAACATGGGTTTACGAGGGACCGTTCCTGTCAAACTAATCTGATCAGCTTTTATGAAGAGGTAAGTTCCGGACTGGACCAAGGAAATGCATTGGATGTTGTGTATATGGACTTTTCAAAAGCTTTTGATATGGTTCCACACAAAAGGTTGATACATAAAATGAGAACAATGAGGATAGGGTAAAATATATGTATATGGGTTAAGAATTGGCTCAGTGATAGGAAACAAAGGGTGGTTATTAATGGAAAACACTCAGACTGGGTCTCAGTTAACAGTGGGGTTATTTAAGAAGGGCATGGATGCCTTTCTTGAAAAGTATAATATTACAAGTTATATATACTAGATTCCTTAGAATCATAGAATCATAGAATCATAGAATGGTAGAGTTGGAAGGGACCTCCTGGGTCATCTGGTCCAACCCCCTGCTCAAAGCAGGATTCACTAAATCATCTCAGACAGATGTCTGTCCAGCCTCTGTTTGAAGACGTCCATTGAAGGGGAACTCACCACCTCTCGTGGCAGCCTGTTCCACTCATTAATCACCCTAACTGTCAAAAAGTTTTTTCTAATATCTAATCTGTGTCTCCTTCCATTTAGTTTCATCCCGTTGCTTCTAGTCTTTCCCTGTGCAAATGAGAATAAAGATGATCCTTCTACAATGTGACAGCCCTTGACATATTTGTAGACAGCTATTAAGTCTCCTCCCAGTCTTCTTTTTTGCAAGCTAAACATTCCCAAATCCTGCAACCGTTCCTCATAGGACATGGTTTGCAGACCAGTCACCATTCTGGTCGCTCTTCTCTGAACTTGTTCCAGTTTGTCTATGTCTTTTTTAAAATGTGGTGCCCAAAACTGTACACAGTATTCCAGATGAGGTCTGACCAAAGAGGAGTAAAGACCGATAATGACTTCACGTGATCTAGACTGTATGCTTCTGTTAATACATCCCAGAATTGTATTTGCCTTTTTTGCTGCTGCATCACACTGTTGACTCATGTTCAGTCTATGATCTATTAGTATACCTAAGTCTTTTTCAGATGTACTGTTGCTTAGCTCTATTCCTCCCATTCTGTATATGCTTTTTTCATTTTTATTGCCCAGATGTAGTACCTTGCATTTTTCCCTGTTAAAAACCATTCTGTTGGTTGCTGCCCACTGCTCCAGTTTATTTAGGTCTTTTTGAATCCTCTCTCTCTCTTCTCTAGTATTAGCTATCCCTCCTAGCTTTGTGTCATCAGCAAATTTAATCAGTTTACCCTCAATTCCTTCATCTAAATCATTGATGAAGATGTTGAACAATACAGGTCCCAGGACAGAGCCCTGTGGTATCCCACTTGAGACATTCATCCAGCTGGATGTGAAGCCATTTACAACCACCCTTTGAGTCCGATCACTAAGCCAGTTATGAATCCACCTAACAGTTGCCTGGTCCATTGCATACTTGGTCATTTTTTCAATAAGGATGGTGTGAGATACTTTGTCAAATGCTTTGCTGAAGTCAAGATATACTATATCTACAGCATTTCCCTGATCCACCCAGTCAGTGATTCTGTCATAGAAGGAAATTAAGTTAGTCTGACATGACTTGTTAGTTACAAACCCATGCTGACTCTGGTTAATCACTTCATTCTTATCCAGGTACTTACATACATGATGTTTAATAATTTGTTCAAAGATCTTTCCTGGTATAGAAGTCAGACTCACCGGCCTATAGTTTCCTGGGTCCACCTTCTTCCCCTTTTTGAAGATAGGAACAACATTTGCTCTTCTCCAGTCTTCTGGGACTTCTCCTGTTCTCCAAGAATTTTCAAAGATTATGGAGAGTGGTTCTAAAATTTCTTCTACGATCTCCTTCAGTACTCTGGGGTGTAATTCATCTGGACCTGGAGACTTGAACTCATTTATGTTAGCTAAATATTCCCTCACAATCTTTCTGTTTACAGATAACTTGGATTCTTCTATTCCTTTAAGAGGACAGTGAAAATCAGTTGATGTTACATTTTCTTTCTGAGAGAAAACAGATGCAAAATAGGAATTAAAAAGTTCGGCCTTCTCAACATCCTCTCTTACCATTTCTCCATTTTCATCCTGTAAAAATCCTATAGCATCTTTGACTTTTCTTTTACTTTTGACATACCCCCAAAATCCTTTTTTATTGCTTTTGACATCTCTTGCAAGCCTTAATTCATTTTCAGCTTTAGCTAACCTGATACGTGCCCTGCAGGATCTGCAGACTGCATTATAATCTTCTTTAGATATGCCTCCCTCTTTCCATTTAATAAACATTTCTTTCTTTCTTTTTAGCCCCCTTGATAGGGCGTTGATCCAGGGAGCTAGTCTGATTGTCGTATGGAGTCGGGAAGGAATTTTTTTCCCCAATGTGGAGCTTAGTGTTTGCCACGTATTTTTTTTTTGCCTTCCTCTGGATCAACATGTTAGGCTATGGGTTGAACTAGATGGACTTAGTCTTCCTTCAACCTTAAAAACTATGTTACTAACTAGGGGAAGTTCGTGGTCCCAAGGGGTTGCTGAGGGGTTGCCAAAAAACGCTGGTAAAGACTTGACCTGTCGGAGATGTCACGGTCCTGGACACATAGCCGTCCATTGTCCTATGTCCTCCGAACAGATGGACTTCAGCATGGGGAGGCGCTGTTCGTATTATGCCTATCCAGCCTGCAGTGTGGACTGTCAGCTCGGTGAGGAGCCACATACATGTCCTGTAACAATAAATCAGATACTGGTGATGGGACTTTTGGACTCAGGGAATTTGGTGGCTCTGATAAGGGCCATACTTCCCCACCAGTTGATCTCCGGGAAAAACGTGGGTGTCCGCTGTATTCACGGAGACGCCAAGGGCTACCCTGTTGCCATAGTGATAGTAAAAATGAAATGCTGTGCTGAGTCCCATGAGGTTGGAGTGGCTAAAGACCTTCTACACCCAGTGATAATAGGGCAGGACTTTAGCTTGTTCTGGGATTTATGGCAGAAGGGGAGAGTGCCAAGTAACTCAGATAGTAGCCGGGTCAACCATGATGAGTCCCCATCGATGTCGGAGGCAGATGAGTTCTTGGTGTGTGTCCTTGGTGGTGATGAGGAGGATGAGAAAGTGACCAATCAGCCCAAGATTCCTGAATTGTGGATTTCTGGGGGAAATTTTAGGACTGCTCAAATGCAGGATCTTACTTTAAAGGGGGCATTTCACCATGTGTCTGTGATAAATGGGTTCACTGAAGAGCCGTGGGCTGACACCAGGTTTCCACATTTTGCTTTAAATGAGGAGCTGCTATATTGGATCACTAAACTAAGAGAAGTGATAAAGCAGTTGTTGGTGCCGGGTCCCTATAGGTGTAGGGTATTAGATTTGGCCCATTCTCATGTCTTGGGTGGGCATCTGGGAGTAGAAAAAACCCAAAAGCAGGTCCTGCAGAGGTTCTACTGGCCTGGAAGTCACAGAAACTTTGTTAATTTCTGCCGATCCTGACCTACCTGTCAGCTAACTGCTCCAGTATCCCACTTCCGCAGTCCCCTAGTGCCGTTGTCCATTATAGAGGTCTAATTCAACTGGATTGCCATGGACCTTGTTGGACCCCTGGTTAAGTCCACCAGGCGGCACCAGTACATTTTAGTGGTGAAGGACTACGCACCACGGTACCCGGAGGCGGTACCCCTGAGAAACTCTTCTGCCAGGAGTGTAACCCGAGAGCTAGTGCATATTTTCTCCCGGACGGGCCTGCCAAAGGAGATCCTGACAGACCAAGGAACTCCTTTCATATCCAATGTGATGGGGGAGTTGTTTAAGGATCTCCAAATTACACAGCTCAGGACGTCCATGTACCATCCGCAGACAGATGGCCTGGTAGAGAGGTTCAACAAGACGACCCTTAAATCCATGCTGAAGAAGGTTGTGGAGATGGATGGCAGAGACTAGGATTGCCTACTCCCCTACCTGCTATTCTCGATCAGGGAAGTTCCCCAGGCCTCTACGGGATTCTCCCCCTTCGAGGTGATTTACGTACAGCACCCTCAGGGACTTCTGGACATTGTGAAGGAGTCCTGGGAAGCCGAGGTAACACCCCACCGGAGCGTCATTGAACAGGTAGCACAGATGCAAGACAGGATCGCAAAGGTGATGCCGATTGTGAGGGAGAGCCTCCTTCAATCCCAAGAGCCAGTTTAGCCCTGGAGACCGGGGGGTGGTGTTGAACCCCATGGTGGAGAATAAGTTCCTGGACAAGTGGCAAGGGTCATACGAGGTGGTCAAAAAGTTGAGTGATGTCAACTACAAGATCCACCAGCCAGGGAGAAGAAAGCCATACCAGGTATACCACATCAACCTACTTAAAATGTGGCGAGACAGGGAATCGATGGAAGATATTTGTCTGGTTGCCAATCCGGAAGCCAGGATCGAGGATGTCACAGTGGCTAAGACACTGTCACCAGTACAGAAGCAACAGTGCTGAGAAGTGCTTCAGCAGAACCATGACCTGTTTTTGGAGTTGCAAGGATGTACGCAGGTTGTGGAGCATGAAAACCTGATGGAACCGCAGGTGAACCTCAGGCCATATCGGATTCCTGAAGCACGCCGCGAGGTAATCTCAAAGGAGGCGAGGAGAATGTTGAGACTGGGCGTCATCGAGGAATCAAAGAGTGGCAGGTCCAGCCACATTGTCCTAGTGCCGAAGCCTGATGGAGAGTGGTGCTTTTGCAATGATTACAGGAAGCTAAATGAGGTTTCCAAGTTCGATATGTATCCGATGCCCCACGTGGATGAACTCATTGAGAGGCTTGGTCCAGCCAGATTCATCACCACTCTGGACCTAACGAAAGGGTGCTGGCAAATTTTCATATCTCCAAGTGCCAAGGAGAAGACAGCCTTCTCTACACCTGATGGGTGCTTTCAATACACTAGGATGCCATTCGGTCTGCAAGGAGCCCCAGCTACCTTCCAGAAGGACATGGACCGGATCCTAGTCTCTCACAAAACGTACGCCGCAGCTTATCTGGACGACATTGTGATCTTCAGCCCGGATTGGGGAAGTCACCTGCAGAAGGTCCAGGCGGTACTGGATGCTCTGTGGAAGGCAGGGTTTACTATAAACCCAAAGAAGTGTGCCACAGGAAAAGAAAAGGCAAAATACTTGGGCTACATCGTCGGAAAAGGCGAAATAAAGCCGCAAGTGAAAGAGGTGGAGGCAATCCAAAATTGGCAGCAACCGGCCTCGAAGAAACAGGTTCGGGCGTTTCTGGGAATTGTGGGATACTATCGCCGATTTATCCCGACTTTCGCCATCATAGCTGCACCGCTTAACTGACCTTATTAAAGGCACAAAAACGTCGATGGCCAAATGGTCTTCTGAAGCAGAGATGGCATTCAAAGAGTTGAAGCTCACCTTGTGTAAGCAGCTGGTCTTTGTTGCACTGGACTTCGGTAAGGTGTTTGTAGTCCAGACGGACGCGTCAGAAGTCGGATTAGGAGCCATGTTGACCCAAGAAGTAAACGGGAAGGAACATCCCATCCTGTACTTGATTAGAAAACTAACTGTGAGAAAAACTACGCCATCGTGGAAAAAGAATGCTTAGCCATCAAGTGGGCAATTGACACCCTGAGGTACTACCTATTTGGCCGAAAGTTCAGGATAGCGTCAGATCATGTGCCCCTGAGATGGATGAGGGAAAGAAAGGGGAAGAATGCCCGGGTAACTAGGTGGTTTCTAGCCCTCCAGGACTTTAGTTTTCATGTGGATCACAGGCCCGGGAAGCTACATGGTAATGCATATGCTCTGTCTAGACTTCCCTGTTTGATGGCTGAAGGTCCCAAAACCCCCGGCTTTGGGCAGAGGGGGGAGGGATATATGACAAAGTTATTGGCAAAGTACTGGAGGGGAGATATGTTTCACTGAGGCTATTCAGTGAGTTGAAACCTGGAAGTTTGCTCCAGCACACTATGTGTCTAGGGGTTAATCAGCCATTTTAATGGGTTAAGATTTTATGCGAACAACTGTAGAGCAGGTGGGCGGCTGTTCACCATATCTCCACCCCAGGGTGTGGCCTGGGTTATAAATAGCCAGCCTTTTGAATCATTTAGTGTTCAGTAGGGTTGAAGAGAGGAACTCCAGTGCTTTGTGTCCTGACAAGGAAAAGCTGAACCGTTTGTTTGTCAAACTCTGAGCAGGCGGATCTTCGCTACCACAAAGACTGTGCTTTGTGCTACCACTTTGCTTTGTTTTCCTGTTTTTTCCCAAAAGGCCATGTTTATTTTTACTTCACCACGGTTTATGCTACCTGTATATTAAACCTGGGAATAATTTTAAGAGACAGTGTTCCTTTATCTACCTCCGTGTGCTGTTGAGTTAGCCGGTCTACCACGTATATGAATGTGTATACTCATGTACAATGAGTGCATAGCTGTCAGTGTGATTGTGGGGGCCCTCATTCAGAAAATGATGCTATGGGTGTTGTGAGTTGGGCACGAGCTGGGCATAATGTACTGGGAACTACAACGTACAGGACACTACAACATACTAGGCACTGCAGTGTACAAGTACAACAATGGTATATTTGCAATTTTTACTTACCAACATCCACTGCTGATTTTTTCTGGGAAAAACACATGAAGTCAAAATCATCACTACGCCTGCAGATAAATTCACAGAGGAGTGTAATTGCTAAAATGGTGCCACCTGAGGGGGGATTCTTTTCTTCTGGCACTTTGTATATGGAGTTCGCAAACTATTCTACGATAATTTGTTCTCCAAGAGTCAAATAGCTCTCTGTCCCTCCTGAGTCTCACAGTACTGGACAGGCACATATGGGGTATTCCCACGTTCAGTAGAAATTGTGTGACCAATTTGCTGCAATTTTTACTCATTTCCCTGTGTAGAAATGTAAAATCTAAGGCCAAAACAAAATTTTTGTGGTTAAAAATGTAAATATTTTTTTCTTCACTGCCCAATGGTACATTCTGTGACATACCCGTGGTGTCTATATCATCACTGCACCCTTAGATGAATTCATTGAGATGTGTAGTTTGTAAAATGTGGTCTTGTATTGGAGAGTTCCGCTGTTCTGGGACCTCAGGGGCTCTTCCAGTGGGTCATAGCACCTGCAAACCATAACAACAAAATCTGAACTGGAATATGGCGCTCTCTCTCTTCTGAGCTTACCACTGTGCCTGAAAAGTACTTTCCTGTTACATGTAGGGAATTGGAGCACTCAGGAGAAATTGCACAACATTTATTCCTACTAGCCGTTATAAAAAGTAAAAACTTGGGGCTAAAACAACATTTTAGTGACAAAAATTTAATTATTCTCTCTTCACCGCCCAATGTTATAAACTTCTGTGAGGCACATGTGGTGTCAACATGCTCACTTCACCCCTAGATGAATTCACTGGGGGTACAGTTTATAAAAGGGAGTAGCGTATAGGGGATTCCGCTGTTCTCGCACCTCAGGGGCGCTGCCAATGTGACATGACACCCTCAAACCATTCCAGCAAAATCTGTACTCCAATATGGCAATTACAAACAACAAATACTTGATACATGATTCGATATGAGCAAAAATTGCCAGTAAAGTGCAGAAACCAATAAACACATATATCACAAATCGGATGAGGTGATCCATGTACATGGAGAGCAAAGCAAGGAAAATAAGAGCACAGTGGCTCAGTGGTTAGCACTGCAGCCTTGCAGCGCTGTGGTCCTAGGGCTCAAATCCCACCTAGGACAACATCTGCAAGAAGCTTGTATGTTCTACCAGTGTTTGCGTGGGTTTCCTCCCACACTCCAAAGACATACTGATAGGGAATCCATATTGTGAGCCCCAATGGAGACTTTGATTATAATGTTTGTGGAATTAATGGCGCTGTATAAGTGAGTAAAATAAATAAATACTTAGCACTCCATACATAGCCACCCCTAAAAAAAATCAGAACACAAACGGGTCAGGGAAGGAAAGATGAACCCCACGCTTATCAACACAATGTGTCTTCCTCAGGGGTAAGTAATAGTGACCAATTTTTGCTCATATGGAATCTTGTATCAAGTGTTTGTAATTGCCTCATGTCTTTTTAGGATTTACCTGATTTATCCAATCTAGATTATCTAGGTGAGGGCAGAAAATTGGTCACTGTCTATAATTGTTGACAGCTTCTAAACTTAGCATTTTGCTCCTATCTATTCTGTATATTAGTCTTACACACAGTTGGGTCTTGGGGAGTTTTCCATTTCAGCCCTATCCGGCTATTTCTAATTTGCACCCTATGGTTCTTAAAATGCTTTTAAATGTTTTTATATGATTTGGTTTGTTATATGTTTAATAAAAACTATTTGTTCTCATTTCGGTGATCCCTGTATATGCATACTTTTTTCTTGTTTTTCATGATTTTTGGGTATTTTCTGTCATATAGGCCCCTCAAAGTTACTTCAAATGTGATGTGGTCCCTAAAAAATGGGTTTGTAAATTTGTTTGGAAAAATGAGAAATTGCTGATAAACGTTTAACCCTTTTAACTTCCTAACAAAAAAATATGTTTAAAAAATTATGCTGATGTAAAGTAGACATTTGGCAAATGTTATTTATTATGTATTTTGTGTGATAAATAACTACCTGGTTTAAGAGCAGAAAAATGAAAAGTTTGAAAATAGCAAAATTTTCACCAAAATTCCAATCTTTTCGCAATTAAACGCAAAAAAATATTGATCTAAATTTATCACTAACATAAATTACAATATGACACGAAAACAATCTCAGAATCACTGGGATACATTGAAGCGTTCCAGAGTCATTACTACATAATGTGATGATGGTCAGAATTGTAAAATTTGGCCTGGTCAGAGAGGTGAAAACAGGGTCGGGGTAGAGGGGTTAAAAAACCAACAGAACTGCTGTTTTTTTTTTCTATTTATTCCCATAAAGAGTTTAATTTATTAGTTAAGTAACAAAATGTTACCGCTGACAAATAAAATAAATCCTCATATAGTAACGTTGACAAAAATAAAAATACTATATCTGCTGAAATGTGAGAAATTAAAAAGAAAAACACCACACAATGTAAAAAAATGTTGTGTCCTAAAGGTCCAAATTGAGTTTGTCCTCAAGGGATTCATTACATTTGTCATGTATTTTAAATTCAACATTACAACTCTCAGCAATTGTAATTGACAGAATTGCAGAAAGCGACAAGTGATACATTTGACTTTTCACACATTTTAGCTCACACCTGACATGTCACTTTATTTTCCTCCTGCATCAAGTTTTCTAAAATGCTTACGTGAAGCAATGATTATTAAACAGCTATCACCAAGAAAAGCAAGGAGATATGCCAAATAAAAATTGTTGTATTGTAAATATATTCTTTATCTGCAAATTCAGACATAACGGCACTCCGCAAATATTTTATATACGAATTATATCATTGCTATACACATAAAACCTCTTTCACACGTCCGTCTTTCCAGCACGTGTGGTATCCGTTTTTTTTCACGGATACCACACGTACTCATTATAACTTATCGTGCTATGCACATACAGCTGAAACCAGAAGTTTAAATACACTATATAAAGAGACACATATGCATGTTTTTCTCAATATCTGACATGAAATCAGAATAAACCTTTCCCGTTTAAGGTCAATTAGGATTATCATAATTTTTAATATTTGCCAAATGTCAGAATAACGAGAGAGAGATAATGTTTTAAGGCATTTTTATTACTTACTGCAAAGTCTAAAGTTTACATACACTAAGATTACTATGCCTTTAAATTTCTGGTTTCAACTGTATCTGTGTTTTTACACGGACCGTGTCTGTGCAAAAACACACAGCGACATGTCCTTTTTTTTCCAGCAGCACAGATGACAAGTACCAATACAAGTTTATGTGACCGTAAAAAACACGTACAGCACACGTATGGCATCAGTGTGCCGTCCGTGTTAAACATTGCAAAGTATAGGAGAAGCTTTGTAGTTTCTTTATCCATCTATGAAAAACACTTGATCACCACACTGAAGGTAAAGATGGTAAAAATGTACACACAGGTGACACATCGATGGTAAAAACAGACACACTGATGAAAAATTGTGATCGCACAGATATCATTTTTTTATATATGTGTTTTATATGGACGTCTGAAGAAGGCCTGAAAGTATAAGGGCCTTACTAGTGACCTCTTTCACATGGAATCCTACACTGAGCAATATCAGACTGCAGTGTACATGCAAAGGTGTATTCATCTGATTCTATAGGAACAATAGTCTAGGTTTTCTGCATTTGGGGTGTTTGGCCGCCTCCATTTTGGTAATGCAATCTAAATACCAATCAGTCCAAGATTGTCTTCAATTAGAATAAAGCATAACCATTCTTCCTAGTTAATTTGAAGCAAAGGTGTGATTCAAGTTTTTAATAACAGTTTCCCTATTTGTGCTAGGGAAGCCACAACATTTTTCACATCACACTCTTTTTTGCAAATTGTCTCTTCAGAGAGGAAGACGACTAGAACTCTTATGCCGCCTACAGGAAGTAGCAATCCTAAAAGTCAATGGTACTTTAAAGGAGCCATATCACATGACTTAGGATAAAAATCCAAGACCAGAAACTCAGTTTGCAGACCCTGTGTTTCAGGGTACTGCCCCTTGTCAGTGCAAAGTGTGAGTTCTGGTTTGGCTGGATGAGAGGCATCAGACCGGTATCAAGAGGTAATATTTCTCCTTGTGGAGAGTGACGTGTTAAGCGCATTAGGTGAGGAGACTTTTAAATGCTCCTCTGGGAAATATGCAAATTGTCTCTTCAGCGAGGAAGAGGACTAGAACTAGTGCCATCTACAGGAAGTAGCAATCCTAAAAGTTAATAGGGACCCTTTAACGAGCCTTATCACATGACTTAGGATAAAAAGCCAATACCAGAAACTCAATTTGCAGACACTGTGAACTCTTTTTAAGTGAATACCAAATTACACACTCCTCCTTAAGGGCTCATTCAGACGTCAGTGATTTTTCATCAGTGTTTGAATGCCAAAACCAGGAGTGGTACATACAGACAAAAGTTATAATTGAAAGATTGATACCTATTGTTCACCTGTTCTATGATTTGGAAACACTCCTGATTTTGGCATACAAACACTGATGAAAAATCACTGAGTGCCCCTTAACCATCGAATAAGAGCAATGGTAACCAAAATTAAAGGCACATTACCCTTTTTGCATATACACTACCGCTCAAAAGTTTGGGGTCATTTAGAAATTTCATTATTTTTTAAAGAAAAGCACTCTTTTTTCAATGAAGCTAACATTAAATGAATCAGAAATACACTCTATACATTGTTAATGCGGTAAATGACTATTCTAGCTGCAAACGTCTTGTTTTGTTTGCAATATCTACATAGGTGTATAGAGGCCCATTTCCAACAACCACCACTTCAGTGTTTTAATGGTACATTGTGTTTGCCAACTGTGTAAGAAGGCTAATGGATGTTTAGAAAACCATAGAAAACCCTTGCACAAGTATGTTAGCCCAGCTGAAAACGGTTTGGCTGATTTGCGAAGCTATAAAATTGACCTTCCTTTGAGCTAGTTGAGAATCTGGAGCATTACATTTGTTTGTTCTATGAAACTCTCAAAATGGCCAGAAAAAGATAACTTTAATGTGAAACTCGACAGTCTAAACTGAAGATTTCCTACAACGGAGTGTACTACTCCCTTCAGACGAGAGCATAAACAGGCTCTAACCAGAGCAGAAAGAGAAGTGGGAGGCCCCACTGCACAACTGAGCAACAAGACAAGTACATTAGAGTCTCTAGTTTGAGAAATCGACGCCTCACAGCTCCTCAACTGGCAGCTTCATTAAATAGTACACGCAAAACGCCAGTGTCAACGTATACAGTGAAAAGGCGACTCCGGGATGCTGGCCTTCAGGGCAAAGTGGCAAAGAAAAAGCCATATCCGAGACTGGCTAATAAAAGGAAGAGATTAATATGGGCAAAAGAACACAGTCATTGGACAGAGGAAGATTGGAAAAAAGTTTTATGGACAGACGAATCAAAGTTTGAGGTGTTTGGATCACACAGAAGAACACTTGCGAGACGCAGAACAACTGAAAAGATGCTGGAAGAGTGCCTGACGCCATCTGTCAAGCATGGTGGAGGTAATGTGATGGTCTGGGGTTGCTTTGGTGCTGGTAAAGTAGGAGATTTGTACAAGGTAAATGGAATTTTGAATAAGGAAGACTATCACTCCATTTTGCAACGCCATGCCATACCCTGTGGACAGCGCTTGATTGGAGCCAATTTCATCCTACAACAGGACAATGACCCAAAGCACACCTCCAAATTATGCATAAACTATTTAGGGAAGAAGCAGGCAGCTGGTATTCTATCTGTAATGGAGAGGCCAGCGCAGTCACCAGTTCTCAACCCCATTGAGCTGTTGTGAGAGCAGCTTGACCGTATGGTGCGCAAAAAGTGCCCATCAAGCCAATCCAACTTGTGGGAGGGGCTTCAGGAAGCATGAGGTGAAATTTCTCAAGATTACCTCAGCAAATTAACAGCTAGAATGCCAAAAGGTCTGCAATGCTGTAATTGCTGCAAAGGGAGCATTCTTTGATGAAAGCAAAGTTTGAAGGAGAAAAGTATTCTTTCAAATAAAAATCATTATTTCTAAACTTGTCAATGTCTGGACTATATTTCATTCATTTTGCAACTCATTTGATAAATAAAAGTATGAGTTTTCATGGAAAACACAAAATTGACCCCAAACTTTTGATCGGTAGTATATAGTAGATATTCCTTACAGTTCTATGTAACACTACAAATAACATACAGTGATACCACTTAGAGTACAGATAATGTAGAAGGTGTTATGCAAGAACTTTCACGAGATTACTGAATCTACACATATCACAGAGCATATGAAAGTAGGAAACAAAATGCAATTCTAATATAAATACAGAAGTAGTAATCATTAAAGGGAATCTGACAGGTCCTGGCATATCCAGAAACAGAGAAGCCTGACATCCACGGAGGAGCCGAAGATCAGTCGCCAACTTGCCGAAAGACATCTCTGCAAGCTCTGTTCTTCTGCAGTCAGGCTTCTTCTTTGCTACCGGACATGCGCAGTACACCCAGCACATGTGCACATGCAAGAGATTTGCAGAAAAGTAGTCGATGACAGCAGCTCTTGCAAATAATGTTATCATGCCCACAGGAGGGACAAATCTGGGGAAACCAATACTCCACCGACTAGTCTGAATCTTACTTGCATTTAGAAAACGGAATTTAAAAATAGTTTTTTGACACAAATGTCAATGAGTTATACAGTAGAAGGGGCTTGTTAAGCAGGGTATTTATGCATGTACACATGCTGGTGGTTTGGAGGACATGGGTCTGTCAGGTTCCCTTTAACTTATATACATATAACATACTAGATGGTGGCCCGATTCTAACGCATCGTGTATTCTAGAATATGTATGCGGCAGACCGGGCACAATCAGCAGAGCGGTGTTTAAATTTGGCGCCAAAATCGGTGATTGGTCGCAGGCGGCGGCCGCGACCAATCAGCAAACCGTGTTAGTGAGGACTGGAGAGCGTGTTTAAATTTGGCGCCAAAATCGCTGATTGGTCGCGGCCGGCAACCGCGACCAATCAGCAAAGCGGTGTTTAAATTTTGCGACTATCGCTGATTGGTCACGGCCGGCGGTCGCGACTAATCAGCAGAGCAGAGTTTAAATTTGGCACCAATAATGCTGATTAGTCGCGGCCAGCATCCGAGACCAATTAGCAGAGCGGGGTTTAAATTTGGCACCAATCTCGCTAACTTGTCGCGGTCGGCTGGCGGCCGCGGCCAATCAGCAGAGCGGTGTTTAATTTTGGCGCCAATCTCACTGATTGGTCGCGGGCAGCGTCCGCGACCAATCAGCACAGCAGTGTTTAAATATGTCGGCAAGATCGCTGATTGGTCGCGGCCGCTATTTAAATGTGGCGCTCAAATCGGTGATTAACACAGCGGTGTTTAACTTTTGCGCCAAGATCACTGATTGGCCGCGGCCGGAGAGCGCGACCAATCAGTGAATCATATTGGTGAGGCCCGGGGAGCGGAAACTTTAGTGAGGACCGGGGAGCGGCGCTGCCTGTGCGGCTACTTCCGCTGCGAGAAGCTGGGAGATGAGCGACTGCTCGCAGCAGAAGTATCCTGACCCGCAGCGCCGCTCCCCGGTCCTCCCTTCCGCATGGAGGTCAGCGGCGCAGGCGGTCAAGGTCCTTTTGCTGCTACCGGCCGGGAGATGATCGCCTCGCGCCGGTCATCTCCCGGCTGCATCTCCGTCCCGCAGATGAGCCGCTAACGGCCGCCATCTTTTTTCTGAAATCCCGCGTCGCTGATTGGCCGCTGCCTGACCAATGAGCGACGCGGGATTTCCAGGACAGACAGACGGGATAAGATGATTATATATATAGATAAAGTTATCGATTATTACATCTGTACACAAAGAGAAAATACTTATTTACTAGTGATAAGCAAGCGTGCTCAGATAAGGGGTTATCCGAGCATGCTCGGGTGCTAACCGAGTATCTTCGGCATACTCGAGAAATAGGTTTGAGTAGCCGCAGCTGTATGCTGCATGTTGCATGTCTGTTCAACAGCTGCAACACATACATGGATTGCCTGCTTGCTCTTCACTAGTATTCACCTATGCTCTCCCTCTAAGTAAATAATTGCCACTCACCAAGCCAATTGAACAACATATGAGCCCCATACTGCCCCGTTTAGGGTACATGAGCTTCACAGTATCTTCTCCTATAATACTGCCTCCACACTGTGAACTCTGACCACCAAACAGTCCCTCCTTATGAAATTCTTATAAACTATAACAACCACACCTTTCTCCCTTATGAATTATAACTGCCACACCATACCCTTTGTGAGCTATGACAACCACACCATCATCCCTTATGCAATATCACTGGCACACTATTTTCGCTTTGCAAAACAGGTATCACATTATAACGTTAACCAATCGGGTTAATTAATTTTATATTTTGATAGTTTGGATGAAGCGATAGCACCACATGTGTATTTTTTATATATTTATTTTTAATTGGAGAAAAGGTGGGATTTTTTTTTATTTTTTTTTTACTGTATTTTGAAGTCCATAGGGTACTTGAACCTGAGGTGCTGATGGGCGGTTAGAATCGCAGGAGTGCTGTAAAACGCTGCTGAGACAAAGGAATAAGACGGTGCCACCAAATAATAGTTGGGATCAACCTACAGCATGCCAAAAAATTCAACAAAGACACAGAAAAAGAAGTATGCAAAAAGAGGGATTACCTAAAAATAGTTAATGTTTATTAACAAACAAACCAAACAAGACATATTAAAAACATTTAAAAAGCACAAATGGCTGTTACATGAATTTTCCAGACCACAACTCTATAGTGCTTGGATCTAACCTGTCTGTCAAAAAGGTAAATTTAGGAAACCAAAAGTTAATGCACCTTAATACAGATATATTAAAATATACCCCAAATCACAGCTATATCAATAATGTGAAAACTGCTGTATCATTGACCTCGTCCCTAAAACAAGGGGCAGTAGTTAAATAAAGTGCATAGAGGGCTAAAAATATATACACCCAATAGATGATGTTCAATCAATTATCAAAAACCACAAAGTGAAAGATGATGAAAAAGAACACATAGGACAATTTTGTATAATTATTAGTGATGAGCGAGCACTAAAATGCTCGGGTACTCGTTGTTCGAGTTGAGCAAATTGGAATGCTCGAGCATTTTTCTGGTGGCTCTCCCCGGCGGTCTGCAGAGGGCCTAAAAATTGCCCAAATCGATGGGAACAGTGCTCAAATGACATGGGAACAGCATGGGGAAGACCCCTGGAAGCATTTCTGACTCCAGGTCACTGCTGTCAACAACGTTGTCAGAGCTATTACGTCACTTTTACGGACTCACAATAAAACATACAAAAATGAAACCAAAATGGATTTTCCTGGGAAACTTGCTAAAAAACATCCTTTCCAGGTTAATACCTTGTATATAAGGCAAAATAAATAACCAAAAACAAAAATGCTCCTCCACACCTTGGGCTATGTTCACACGTAGCGTTTTTGATGCGTTTTTGCACTTTTGCATTGCTTTCAACCAAGACAAATGCATTTGTAGCACCCTGAGGATTCGGCTGCTACAGGGGTATTGCACCTCACTCCAGAGGTGTGGTATTCCACTCCCGGGTAAGGATGGAGTGTGGAACTGAGCTCAGATAGCTGCATACACTACATACATCCCATTTCCGGGGGACAGATCGACGGTACTCCCACCAATATATGTGCAGGTACGATAGTGTCTGTCCCTGGCTGGAGTGGGAGGGGGGTGGAACATCCCAGTAGTGTAGGGGCAGATAGGGGGAGCAGTCTGGGTAAGGCTAGGAGCTCATTGGGTGCTGGTCACCTGAGCTCACACATAGAGGGAGTATATAAGGTGGGCACCATCTTAGGACAGGGTCTTTTGTAGAGTGAATCAGTCCTGAGGAGCAGAGCAGAGAAGCTCAGCCAGAAGGGCTGACAGGGAGTTGTGGTTCCGGCTGGGCCCAGCTCCAAGGCCAAGTCTGAGAGAGAGAGGGAGGAGTCAGAAGGACCCAGAGAGAAGAAGAAGGAACCCCAAGACCCCAGAATACAAACAGCAGGGTGAAGGGTTGGCACCCAGGGTACCGGATCCCAAGCTGGTGGAGGCCACTAATTCTCAGCCAGAGACCGGAGGTCGTGGGCAGGATCTGCCACGACCCTCACTAAATCTACTAGGAAGGCATACCAAGTATAGGGTCAGGGAACCCAGAAGAGGTGTACCCACCAAGAGACCCGAGGGAGCCGGACATAAGTGGATCCCTGGTGAGAACGGCCAGAAGAGAGGGAAAGTCAGACAGGAGCTCAGGACCACGCTCCAGAATTGCTTGGGGGTTGGCCGAGTCCAGGACCTGGTGGACGCAGCACGGCTCGGGTGGTCGCTTCAGGCCAGAGTGACCATAAGAACACCCGTAAGTAAAAACCCCTGAACTGCACAGCCCGACTCTGAGTCTTCTTGCTTGATCATCCTGCACCTTTACAACCACCATCCTCTACATCTGACCCCCTGAGGCTATACCCCTCCCGTTGGGGGTTATACTACCACAGCTGCACACATACCACCAGCCTCAGCGGACCCTTCTGCAGCGGCGGCCTTTTGACCGCAAATCAACGGGTGGCGTAGTCGACACTAAGAACATTTAACAACATCTGTAAAGACTGCCACACACTGAGTTTGACACCCTGGGCACGGACCGGGTCGCCGCCACTCGGAGACTACAACCCCCATCTGATCCGGCTCCGGGTAATCCCCAAACAGCACTGGCCCAGGGGGCGCGTCACATTCACCGGGAAATGTAATTTTAACATTTTACAACCTTATCTGGCCATGTGGTGTGTGACATGGGAACAGCATGGGGAAGACCCCTGGGGCTGGAAGCATCTCTGACTCCCAGGGCACTGCCTAAAACTGTGGTCATCTCATCAGACGTGATCCTATATTACTGCGGTAATAATACAGACATTTTTGGCAATGTGACAAATCTTAAACTCCATTTAAAATGGGCAAGGTGTGCCAAGGGACTGGGAAGGGGACGTTATGGTGATGGTGATAGTGCACGCAGAGGCCGTGGGCAAGATGAAACTGTGCCTGTTGAGGGAGCACAACAAACACGTCATGTCGAACTACCTTCCTGTCCCAATTTCTAGGGGGCAGCAGAACACCATTATTGAAGCCAGAGCAGTGTGAAAAGGTTGTTGGTTAGACAGCAGGTAAAGCTTCCAGTCAGTTTGCCACCACCTTGTGTTCCTTATGGTCCAGTCTCAGTAGATGCGAGTCTGGATCACATTATTATTATTACTTTATAGCCATTTATTCCATGGCACTTTATATGTGAAAAAGGGGTATATATCGCAAAAACAATTACAATAATCTTGAACAAAAATGTGACAGCGACTGGTACAGGAGAGGAGAGGACCCTGCCCGCAAGGGCTCAGTCTACAAGGCATGGGTGAGTATACAGTAGGTGAGGATAGAGCTGGTCTTGCAGCGGTATGGCGGAGCGAGGGTTACTGCAGGTTTTACGCATGTCACAAGAGGTGGGTCTTCAGCTTCCTTTTAAAATTTTCAACAATAGGCGAGAGTCAGAAATGGTGGGGTAGAGAGTTCCAGAGAAGGGGGGATGCACGGGAGAAATCTTGTATGCGATTGTGGGAAGAGAAGATAAAAGGGGATTAGAGAAGGAGATCTTGTGAGGATTGGAGGTTGCGTGCAAGTAAGTACCGGGAGACTAGGTCACAGATGTATGGAGGAAACAGGTTGTGGATAGCTTTGCATTCCAAGGTTAGGGTTTTGAACTGGAGTCTCTGGATAATGGGGAGCCAGTGAAGGGATTAACAGAGGGGAGAGGCCAGGGAATAGCGAGGGGACAGGTGGATTAGTCGGGCAACAGAGTTTAGGATAGATTGGAGGAATGCGAGAATGTTAGAAGGGAGGCCACAGAGGAGGAGGTTGCAGTCATCGAGAAGGGAGATGATGAGCGCATGCACTAGTGTTTTGTAGATTTGTGGTTGAGGAATGTGCAGATCCGGGAGATTTTTTTTTACTTGGAGTCGGCATCTTCCTCACCCTGATCCTCCTTCCTCCCACCATTCCGAGTGCCCTGAGACAACTGATCCCACACTTGAACACTTTGAAGAGCTGTTTTCTTCATCTTTCCATTTATAGATTCTGGCCTTTTGCTCAGTTCGCTTGGAAGTGGAAAGAGTTTGGATATTTGGTTTGAAAGGAGAGATTAGAGTCCAGGGTTACTCCAAGAGCTGTTCACTTTAACATTAATAAATGTTGGCCTCTCGACCGGCCAGCTTCAAGCAGGGCAACAGAAAATCACATTTAGCGATTTGAGGAGCCATGGTCACCCGAAGGTGACAGTGAGAAAGTGAAAATACTGTCGCAAAGGGTGGATAATGATGAGACACAATGGACAGGAAGTCACGAGGAGGACCAGGGAGCGGAAGTGGAAAATGAAGTGGTGGACGATGAAGTCACTAACCCAACCTGGCAAAGGGACATGTAGAGCGAGGACAGCAGCACACATGGGGAGGGAGGCGTAGCACCACAACATGCAGGAACAAGCAGTCTGGTGGTCACAGACACAAATGCGGGTAATTGCTCCCCGGAACAGCAATACGGAGGAGGTTGCAGTAGAACTGTTAGGTCTTCCTGAGTCTGGTTCTTTTTTAAAGACTGTTTAGATAACCCCCAAAAGGCCATTTGCAACATCTCCCAGGCCAGCATCAGCAAGAGCACCAAAACTACCAGCCTGACCACCATCATAATGCTCAGGCACATGACAGCAAAGCACCTGACAAGCTGGGCCAAACACCAAGGTCCAGAAACAGTGTCTGCGGGTGACACCACTGCCTCTTCCACTGTTGTGCATGCACGCCAATGCCCTGTCCATTGCACATGCGAAGATGCCTCCCACCCTGCACCTGTCATTGCAGACTTGCAACCATCACAGTCATCATCCTTGTACCTTTGCAGCGTTCAGTTGTCCCTACCAAAGTTCTTGGAATGCAAGCGCAAGTATGAAGCCAGCTACCCACCAGCCGCAATACTAAACTGCCACATTTCTGGACTGCTTGTACTTGAAATGTTGCCTTTTAGGCTCGTGGAGGCAGAAGCTTTCCACAACCTCATGGCGGTGGCAGCCGGGTGTCTATACTCGGTCCCCAGCCGCCACTATTTCTCCCGGTATCGTCTCCGCCTTGCACAAGCACGGGTCCCATAAAATTACCCGTGCCCTTTCCAGTACCCTTAAGTGGGAAGGACCGCGCCTAACCACAAACACGTGGACAAGTGAATATGGCATCTCATTGACGCATGGGTTAATATTGTGCTCGGTCTCCTAGACAACGACCAAATTATTCCTGATGGTTGGATCATCCATCTCCTTAGCTTTGTGTTACTTGGAATACAAGCGCAAGTATGCAGTCAACCACCCACCTACTTACAGGCTGCAATACTAATCTGCCACATTTCTGGACTGCTTGCTTGCACTTGAAATGTTGTCTTTTAGGCTCGTGGAGGCAGAAGCTTTCCACAACCTCATGGCGGCGGTGGCCGGGTGTCCATACTCGGTCCCCAGCCACCACTATTTTCCCAGGTATCGTCTCTGCCTTCCTCAAGCACGGGTCCCAGAAAATTACCCGTGTCCTCCCCAGTGCACTTAGTGGGAAGGACCGCTTAACCATAAACACGTCGACAGGTCAATGTGGCCAGGGACGGTACGGAGCTAGTCCACAGTAATAAAAAAAACAGCTAAAGAATGTCCAGGAACCTTCCCACACACTTTTCCTAGCCAGGGCTGCTTCTCGGCAGGGTTGGACGGGCCTACCAGAGTACCGGAGACTCCTCCGGTGGGCCCTGGCTTCTCCATCAGGAGAGTTCACACTGCCGAGGTGAGGTTGTGATGATTATAGAGGCCACCATCTCCTTAGCTTGCTGCTGGTAATTTTCTGTGGGAATCAGCTCCAACCAGCCTGGATTATTTCCAGTGGTTTGGTATTGGCACCCAGTACCAGAAGAGAAGCCATCCACAATTTCCTTCTCAGGAATTTTATATGGCAGACTGAGTGGCTGCCCAAATTAGTTTCTCACAAAGGAGCTGAAGATACTGAGTGGCAGTAGGTGCAAGTTTGTCCAGCATGTTAGATATCAGAGAAAGAACAGAGAGGACAACATCTGCAAGGATTTTGTTGTTTGCGTGGGTTTCCCCCTCAGTAAAAAAAGCAGCCATAGATTGTCCAGGAACCTTCCCACACACTTTTCTTAGCCAGGGCTGCTTCTCAGCAGGGTGGGACGGGCCCACCAGAGAACCAGAGAATCCTCAGGTGGTCCCTGGCTTTTCCATCAGGTGAGTTCATGATAGCGCAAACTTTGCAGCTGCTATGGGGCTCTTGAGCGGGGTAGAAAGGTGAGCCCTCAAAATCAAATCCTCTGGTGGGCCCAATGTTTTTCACTGACACTGCTTCTCGGTGAGAGTTGTATTTCACCACAGCCATATTCTTTATATTCTTTAGCTCGGTGAAAGGACTGTCATAGAGGGAAACCGTATCTACTCCGACTGTTATTTCTCCGCCACCAGGTTCCACCCATTGTCACACACGACCATGCCTGGCTGTATGTTCAGCGGTGAAAGTCACAGATCAGGCTGCTGTGTTACAGCTTTCAACAACTCTGCAGCGGTGGGCGGTTTGTCACCTAAGCATTAAGCATATTATCTTTAGCACAGCCTGTTGCCACTTGGCCAAAGCAGTGCAGCAGTGCTTCCAGCTTGTGACTGATGTGGTCATTTTGGAGAAGGAGGCCGAACCGGAGGAGGTTGTGCAGGAGCTGAACAATGTGATTACATTGAGGTTACATCGGAGAGTCTGTTTTTTATACTAAAGAAAGATTTTTCTTTATTTATTTATTTTTTACGTCTCTTCAAATGTGTATTGGAGTGCGTCCTAATTTTTGGCAGCCCTTGAAATTGTTGCTTATGCAATAACAGTATAGGAGACACACTCATTAATAATGGGAAGGACAATTCAAATAGATTCTATGTTCTAGAATATTAACTGTCTTATCTGAAATTTTTTTACAGGTGAGGTATCGCAGTATGGATAGTGTATTATGCTTATCCAGCCAGGTATTATTGTCTTATACTGCGTGCTCCTGCCCAAAAAAATTTAAAATCTATTCTATTCCCTATCGATAACGCTATCAGATACATTTACAATAGGAACAGGTGCTGCTGCTTGGTGGTATCATCATCATCTACACATGAGTGTTCATTCTGGTCGCATAAATGTCTTCCACAGTTCATAACTTTATTTTTTTAAATTTCTTTGGCCTTATGGAAAGAATGTTCCAAACTGTATCTGTCTCCCGGTACATCGTCTGACCCCATCTGCAAACCCCACGCTGCATATTTGACCATCTTTTCCAAACTGTATCTATCTGTCTCCTGGTATGTTTCCTGCATCCAATATCTGCTGTGTATCCACTGATCCCTGCTAATTTCATTCTATCTGTCTTTGGTATATTTGATCCCATCAGCACGTTCATCATCTCAATCCTTTGATCCCAATACACACTGGTCTCTGACTGTTTGTTTCCTGAATACATTTAGCCTCTGTGTCCTATTTACTCCCCCCCCTCCAACCATGCTTTTGTGAGTAGTCTTCCTGCGGCTCCTCCTCTCCTGCACACACCTGAGCCATCCCATGTGCTATTCAGAGCTCCATAAATCAAGTGAGCCACATCTGGCACAGACGGGTATGGCTTCTAAAGGGTCACTTTTTAAGGGTCTAAAAATGAAATATGCCAGATATGGGCCAGAAATTACCAGAATGTACGAATAACTATCTACTAATTGTACTTAGATTCTCTTTCTCATTCACACTTAACCTTCATTATGCTTACATACGCCCTTATTGTTTTGCCCCACTAATCCTCACTATCCTTCGCTATCCCCAAACCCCAGCACCCTCTAACCAAATCATCGTCTCTCCATCCCTCTTACCTCCCCACGTGACCTCATCTACAGACCTGCTCCTCAACCTCAGGTCTATCTTACCAAAACATAACACAAGCCGGACACTCTCCTTCTCCCACGGCTCTGCCTCTCTGCTTCTCACTGCTGGCGACATTTCTCCCTATCTTGGACCGCCACAGCTTGCACCTTCCACCAATTCCCCCACGTATCGCTTCAAACCAATTGCAAACTACCACAACCTCTAAGTAAAACCCGTGCCCCTGACGCCCGCCCATCAGCTCCCTCTCTCTGGAGCACGCTGGAATGCCCGCTCTGTCTGCAACAAGCTCCATTTTGTCCACAACCTCTTTACCTGTCTCAATCTCTCCTTACTGGGCATCACAGAGACATGGCTGACACCCTCCGACACTGTATCCCCTGCTGCGCTGTGTTACGGTGGCTTGCACTTCACCCATACTCCTCGCCCTGGTAACAGACATGGTGGAGGAGTGGGTCTTCTCCTTTCTAACCTTTAGCCCTACTCCCCCTCTACCCTCCCTTATTCTCCCTTCTTTTGAAGTCCACTCTGTCCACATCTACTCTCCCTCCAACCTCCAAGTGGCTGTCATATACCAACCTACAGGCTCCGTCACTGCCTTTATTGACCAATTCTCCAACTGGCTTCTTTACTTTCTCTCTGCTGACATTCCCACAATCATCATGGGCGATTTCAACATTACCACTGACACTCGCCAGTCAATAGCATCCAAACTCCTGTCGCTTACTTCATCCTTTGGACTTACTCAGTGGTCCTCATCAGCCACCCACACAGATGGACACACACTAGACCCCATCTTCACCTGACTCTGCTCCCTATCTAACCTCACAACCTCCCCCATTCCGCTATATGACCACCATCTACTCACTTTCTAATCCCTGTCCTCCTCACCTGTCACCCATGTCCAGCAACTATCACACCCCCCGCAGAAACCTTGCACATATAGACACCCACACACTCTGACTCTATTCTACCACTGACATCTATATCTTCACTCCTCGACACAGAGCGCCACTGCTTTCTAAAATGCCACTCTCGCATCAGCTATTGACGCCCCTCTTATACATGGCAGAGCACGACGAGTCAATAGGCATCCCTGGAACAACAACCTCACTAAGCAGCTTCAACAAGGGTCCAGGGTTGCGGAGCGACGTTGGAAGAAAACACATTTTCAAGATGACTTCACTGCATTCAAACAAGCAACACTCGCATTCAAATCAGCACTCACCTCTGCTAAACAGGCCTACTACACAACCCTCATATCTTCCCTATCCTACAACCCCAAACACCTATTTAACACTTTTAACTCTCTCCTCCGCCCTCCACTGCCCCCTCCGACATCCATCATCTTTGCTGAGGAGTTTGTCACACACTTCAAAAACAAGATTGACCAAACACGGCAAGTCTTAACTGCCCAAATACCACAACCCCTTTGTTTTCCACACCATTGCCCTTCCCCCATAACCTCCCTTCCCAACATCACATGAAAAAGACCTTACTCATCTCCTCTCCAAATCACACCTCACCACTTGTGCTCTAGACCCCATCCTATCCCACCTCCTCCCCAACCTCACCCCCACACTCATCCCCGCCCTAACCCATCTCTTCAGCCTATCACTAACTTCTGGTACCTTCCCCACTGCCTTCAAACATGCCACAATCGCGCCCAGCCTCAAAAAGCCATCCCTTGACCCTACCGCCTTGTCCAGCTATCGAACCATATCGCTGCTCCCATTTGCCTCCAAACTGCTTGAGCAACTAGTTCACGCTGAACTTTCCACCCACTTCTCATCTAACTCTCTCTTCGACAACCGACAATCCGGCTTCTGCCCCCACCATTCCACCGAAACTGCCCTTACCAAAATCACCAATGACTTACTTACAGCCAAAGCTAACAGACAATTCTCTGTACTCCTTCTTGACCTGTCCTCTGCTTTCGATACAGTTGACCACGGCCTCCTACTACAGATCCTCTCTTCCTTTGGCATCAAAGACCTTGCCCTATCTAGAATCTCCTCATATCTTTCTAACCGCACATTTAGCGTCTCCCACTTCCACACTACCTCCTCACCTCGCCCCCTCTCTGTTGGAGTCCCTCAAGGCTCTATCCTAGGACCCCTACTCTACTCAATCAATACCCTTGGCCTGGGACAGCTCATAAAATCCCATGGCTTCCAGTACCATCTGTAGGCTGATGACACCCAGAGCTACCTCTCTTGCCCAGATGTCACCTCTCTGCTGTCCAGAATCCCAGCATGTCTAGTAGCCATATCCTCCTTCTCCTCCCGCTTCCTCAAGCTCAATGTGGACAAAACTGAACTCATCATCTTTCCCCCATCTCATATATATCTTTTCCACCTGATCTTTCTGTTAGAACCCTTTTTGTTTTTTCCATCTTGTGTTTTGCGGTCACGTGACCACCTGCCTTTATATTCCAGCTCCGCTCTTCTGGCTGTGCTGGACTTCAGTGTTTGACAGTCTTTCTAACCAGATGCTTTGGTGCCTATCTCTGTCAATTTACTTTGTCCTTCTGGGACCTCTAGTACCTTTTTGTCTGTTTGTCTTCTTGTGTTCTCTGTTTAGGAGGGGTCTCATTGTTCCAGTCCTTAGTTCTTTTAGGGACCCTTCCCCTTATGCTATAGGTCTTCGTTCAGTCTAGCCGAGGACTAAGACGGGTTTCTTCGCTAGGAACAGGCAGCCCGCTACATCGTAGGGATTCAGCTTAGTCTTACTGTAGGGACAGCTTTCCCCTATCTTTCCTTAGTACATGTTGCAGATCATAACAGTAAGTCCAGCCCCAAAAAAAAACTAAAGGAAAGAAATTCGGGGATCAGTATGGCTTCTGTCTAAGTTTTGGCTCAACGTTTGAAAGGATTGTCTCTGGAGGTGGCCGAGCTCCAGCAACACGTAAGTAGCTGTTCGGCAGTGCATTTTGTGGAACCCAAGGTAGGACTGCCTGATGTTTTTTATGGTAAACAGCAAGATTTTTTTTCCTTTAAAAATGCTTGTTTGTTATATTTTCGTTTGAGACCAAGGTCCTCTGGGAACGAATCACAGCGCATTGGTTTTATTATGTCACTTTTGCGCAAAGAACCACAGGGGTGGGCCTTTTCCCTCCAACCTAATGATGCATGCTTAAGGTCTGTAGAAGAATTTTTTTCGGCTATGGGTCTATTATATGACGATCCTGATCAAATCTCATCTGCTGAGGCAGAACTCAGGCGTTTGAATCAGGGGTCAGGTGATGTTGAAAATTATTGCACACACTTTAGAAGATGGGCTTCAGAAGTCAAATGGAATGATCCTGCTATGAAATGTCTATTTCTTGCTGATCTGAGTGAAAGGGTTAAGGATTTGCTAATTGCATTCCCCGCACCTGAGACTCTGCAGAATGCCATGCAATTAGCTGTTATTGTGGATAGGAGGCTGAGATTTAGGCAGAATGAGGTAAAGACTCCTGTAATGCCAGGTCCTAGTCCCCAGAAAATCTGCTCTGACTGTAGAGAACTGATGGAGGTTGGGGCGAAGTCGCTCTCCTCTCAGGAAAGAGACTGGAAGTTCGCCGAGGGATTGTGTCTTTATTGTGGTAAAGCTGACTATTTGATTAAGCATTGCGAGTTTCGTTTAAGTAAAGAAAAAAAAAGGTCAGGTATGCCCGTATAGCTTGTTCATGCTCTGCAGGAGTATTTCTTTCAGGGAGTAGTACTTTGCAGGAAAAATTGCTTGAATTTCAGGTATTTGTGGATTGTGGTTCAACACTTAATGTGATTGATAAAGGGTTTTTGGAAAAACTTAAATTGAAATCCAAACCTTTGTCATCACCTATTTCTGTGATTGCAATTGATAACACTCCCTTGAAATGTATTACTCACAAGGTTGCTGCATTTCCCCTCACTATCAATGGTCTTCACCAAGAAATTTAGGACTTGGTTGTATTAGATAATTTACCCTCTCAGGTCGTTCTAGGATTGCCTTGGTTAAAACTGCACAATCCTTTGCTGGACTGGTCTACTAATATGATAAAGTCTTGGAGTCCGAAATGCTATGATAAATGTTGTAATGATCGCATTGCGGCTGTGGGAAAAGGGGAATTACCTGGTCCTATTCAAGATTTTTGGAGGGCTTTTTCGGAGGAGGAGTCGCAAGTTTTACCTCCTCATAGGGATTATGATTGCGCCATTGAGTTTATTCCGGGAGCTAACATTCCCAAGAGTCGCTTGTTTAATCTAACTATCCCTGAAAGAAAGGCCTTGGAGGAGTACATATTGACTAGCCTGGCTGCTGGTCACATTAGACCTTCTAAGTTGCCTGTGGCAGTTGGATTTTTCTTTGAAAAAAAAGGACGGGGGTTTGCGTCCGTGTATGGATTTTCGTGAAATTAATAAGATTACCGTACGCAATTTCTACCCATTGCCGTTAATTCCTGACTGTTTAACCTGTTAGTGGGGGCCAAGTGGTTCTCTACGATTGATCTCCGGGGGGTATACAATTTGTTACGAGTGAAGGAGGGTGATGAATGCAAAACTGCTTTTAACACTCCGGTAGGTCATTTTTAGAATCTGGTGATGCCTTTTGGTCTTACCAATGCACCTGCATTTTTTCAGAACCTTATTATTGACATCTTGAGACCTTTGATTGGTAAGAATGTGGTTGTGCATTTGGATGACATTTTGATTTATTCGGCAGATCTGGAGTCCCATTGGTAGAGTGTACGTGAAGTTTTGCAGTTATTGAGTGATCATTCACTCTTTGCTAAGCTGGAGTAATGCGAGTTCGCTGTGCAGAAAATTCGTTTTTTGGGCTACATTGTCTCCAGCGAGGGCTTTGAGATGGACCCGGTGAAGGTTCAGGCTGTGCAGGAATGGCTTAGGCCTATTAGTTTGAAATCTATACAGAGATCTTTGGGTTTTGCCAATTATTACAGGAAATTCATTAAGAATTTTTCTGTAATTGTTAAGCCTCTAACCGATCTCACCAGGAAAGGTGCGAATACGGTCCAGTGGACTACTGAGGCCATTGAAGCATTTAAGTATTTCAAAGAGAGGTTCTGCCACTATCCTTATGCAGCCTGATGAGACCAAGCCTTTTTTGGTCAAGGTCGATGCTTCATCGGTGGGGGTCGGAGCAATTTTGTCACAGGAGAATAGGGATGGAGTACATCCTAGTGCTTTCTTTTCGAAAAAAATTTCGGAAGCCGAATTGAATTATGATGTTGGAAATCGGGAGTTGCTGGCTATTAAACTCGCGTTTGAACATTGGCGTCATTTTTTGGAAGGCGCTAGATTTCCTATTCAGGTTTTCACAGATCAAAAGAATTTGATCTATCTGGATGCTGCCAAGCGCTTCAATGCCCGTCAAGCTAGGTGGGCACTTTTTTTTTCTCGGTTTCATTTTTCTGTTACCTATATCCCTGGTACTAAGAATGTTAAAGCCGATGCTTTATCTCGCAGCTTCTCTCCTGCGGTCGGTGCCGAGGAGGAGGAGAACATTTTACAGAAAGGAGTTGTGGTGGCGGCACTGGACTCCGTTTTGGAGAATGGGATTCAAAAAAGCTCAAGGTGATGCTCCATCTAACACTCCCCATGGGAGGTTGTTCGTGCCTATAACCTTTGAGGAGAGATTTGTTCGTGGAGTGTAATGAGTCTCAGTTGGCAGGTCATCCAGGAATTTCTGAGACTAAGAGACTTATCAGTCGCAGTTTTTGGTGGCCTGGATGGCAGAAAGAAGTCATCAAGTGGGTGGGTCAATGTACGGTGTGTGCTAGGTCAAAGGCTTCACATACTCCTGCTGCGGGGTTGCTTTGCCCTCTGGAGGTTCCTAGTGCGCCTTGGACGCATCACACAATGGATTTTATTACCGATCTGCCCGTGTCCGAGGGTTTTACTGTCATCTGGGTGGTCGTGGACTGTTTTAGTAAGATGTGAAATTTGGTTCCATTCAATAAGTTGCCCTATGCCAAGACACTTGTTAAGGCGTTTGTTAAGGAGATTGTCAAGTTTTGGCGTGCTTTTTGTGACAGGTTGGGAGTCCATTTGTCATTTTCATCTGGGCATCATCCTGAGCCTAATGGACAGACTGAAAGAAAGAACCAACATGTAGAACAGTTTTTGCGTTGTTTTGTGGCGGACAATCAAGAGGTGTGGTCTGAGTTTCTGCCTCTCGCAGAATTTGCTCTTAACAATCATACATCCTCCTCTGCTGGGTGTTCTTTTTTTTGTTGTACTGGGAGACATCCGTCTTTTGGCTCGTTCTCTCTTACTGTAGGGAAAGCTTTCCCCTTCTTTCCTTAGTACTTGTTTGCAGATCATAACAGTCAGACATTTGTATCATCCTCCAAAACTTTGAGGACTCTACCAACATAGTGAGCGGCTATGACGCCATAATTAGCATCACCATCCCGCTTCTCTGTCTTCTGAAACGCTCTCTGCTCACAATTAAAGAGGATGCATTGCAGGGGGAGCACTATGAGATGGAGCAAGGAACCATACAGGGTGATTACACACAGCCCAGCCTCATCTCATCACAACGTGGCTTGGGTGACAATGAGGAAGAGGAGAAGGAAGAACAGGAGCTACTTTCCTGCGCTATAGACGGTACTTCCTGCACAACTGTCATACTGTCTGTTTAGCATGGATGGCCTGAGGAGAGAGAGGAAGAGGAGAGCATGGTCAGTCGTCCTCTTGGTGAGGACATGGAAGTCTTGCCTGTTAGCAGTCTGGCACGCATGGCTGAGTTTATGTTAGGCTGCCTTTCCCGTGACCCTCGCATTCTCCAAATTTTGGGTGACAGTCATTACTGGTTGGTGACACTTCTAGACCCACGCTACAAGGAGAATTTTCTATCTCTTAATCCCACGGCGGACAGGTCTGCTAAAATGGGGCAGTACCAGAAGGCCCTTGTTGCGGAATTTTTAAAAAAATTCCCATCTGAAAACACTGGCGGCAAAGGTCACAGTTTGTTGGACAACCAAGGAGTACAGGTGAGAGAGACACAAATCCAACCCAGCAGAAGCAGGGGAACACTGTCAAAGTTCTGGGACAGTTTTCTCAGACCCTCCCATCGCAAGCCCTGATGCGCAGGGTAGTCTCAAAAGGAGGGAAAAGTTTGGGAAGATGCTGAAGGAGTACCTTTCTGACCGTTCCAACGTCCTCCGTGATTCCTCTGTGCCTTATAATTATTAGGTATCCAAGCTGGACACGTGGCATGAACTGGCTCTCTATGCCTTGGAGGTCCTGGCCTGACAAAACGCTAGCGGCAGGGCAGAGCGGGTTTTTAGTGCTGCCGGGGGAATTATAAATGATAGGCCCATCCACCTGTCAACTGAAAATGTTGACAGGCTGATTTATCAAAATGTGCAAGGGTTGGATTGGGCCAGACTTCTTAACACCACCTAATGATAGCAGCGTAACAAACTCAAATACAGAGTCTTTTTTTTGTTAGGTCTAACTATTCCCATGCACCTCTGTCTTCACACCCAGACATGGGAATATGTTTCCTGATTTTGTCTATTCGCTGTTGTCCTCTTCCTTCTCCTCATCCTCCACCACATCACCATATCTACATCTCTTGCAAGAGGCATTGAAGTGCCTCCAAATTTTTGGCAGCCGTAGCATTCACTGCATAGGCAATAACAGTATGGGAGACCCACTTCCTAATAATCGGAACATTTTTTTCATGAGGCCCTACTCTACGTCTCTTGCAAGGGGCATTGGAGTGCGTCCAAATTTTTGGCAGCCCTTGCAGTCACTGCATACGCAAGAACAGTATGGGAGACCAGCTACTTTCTAATGGGAACATGTCGTTACTGAGGCCCACCTTTATGTGTCTTTAAATTGGTATTGGGGTTTTTACTAAATTTTGGCAGCCGTTGTACTCACTGCATACCCTATAACTGTATAGCAGAACTGCTTTTTTCTAGTGACAACATATCTTTACTGAGGCCCACCTCTGTGTCTTTAAGGGTATGTGCCCACGATGCGTATTTCATGCGTATTTTGTGCGGAAATTTCCGCAGCGTATACGCATGTTATACGCATGTTAGCCTTCGGCCATGGTCCCCTATGGCATTCCGCAATTGTAATGCCCATGCTGTGGAATTTTCCGCAGCGTTTTTGATGTGCGGAAAATTCTGCAGCATGTCATTTATTTGTGCGTTTACGCATGCGGAATTGCCATCTACAATGCAGTAGAAAACGCAAGGCAATTCCGCATGTGCAAAACACGCAACTTACGCGCGAAAAACACATGCCAAATTCCGCATGCGTTTTCCAGGAAAAAGGACATGCGGAAATGAAGCGGAAATTTCCGCTTCAATTGCGCATCGTGGGCACATACCCTAAATTGGTATTGGGGTTTTTCCCAAATTTTGGCAGCCGTTGTACTCACTGCATGCGCAATAACTGTATAGCAGAACCGCTCCTTTCTAAAGGGAACATGTTGTAATGGAGGCCCACCTCTATGTGTCTTTAAATTGGTATTGGGGTATTTCCCAAATTTAGGCAGCCCTTGCAGTCACAGCATGGGCATTACCACTATAGGAGACCGACTCCTTTATAATGAGAACATTTTTTTTTTTTTTTTTTTTTTTTTACTGAGGCCCTCTCTTCAAAGTGGTATTGGAGTGCGTCCAAATTTTTGGCAGCCATTGCAGTCACTGCATATGCAATAACAGTATAGGAGACCCACTTGTTAATAATGGGAACAACAAAGCATGGCCAGCTGATGGCTCTCTAATAGCGAGGGCTGACTGCTGGTCCTTTAAGAATAGTAAGGGCCGCCTGATGGCCCTATAAAAATAGGCTTTGTGATTTTCAGAGTCCCACCTTCATAAATGAAACAGGATGTGTCTGATCATGTCTCACACACAACATGGTCAGATAAAGGTAATAAAATTTTAAAATGACATTTACTGGTGAATGTATTTTTCTCCGTTGAGAGCAATGCAAAAGTGCAAAAATGCATCAAAAACGCCACGTGAACATAGCCTAAGGTGTGTAGGAGCATTTTTGTGTTTGGTTATTTATTTTGCCTTATATACAAGTCACTACCCTGGTAAGGATGTTCCTTAACATTTTTCCCAGGAAAATCCATTTTGGTTTTGTTTTTGTATGTTTTGTGAGTCCGTAAAAGTGGCATAAGGGAACAGAATTCAGGTCAAGAGCGACGTTAAACACAGGTCAGACAGACTCCCTGAGCTAACAGTGTGGAGTATTGTCGGCCAGGAAGATAAGGACTGGAAGGAATCCTGTCATAGGGATCATCTCCCTCATCAAACCCTCCATCTCCATGCAGGATAAAGAATGCTGTGTACTATTGAGTCCTTGTGAAGGAAAAGCCTGTGGTTGTGTATGCATTAAAACTGTGCTGTACTGTGCTACAGGATAATAGACTGTGTACTGCTGTGCTGCAAAGAAGACTGTACTGTCATTACTGGAGCCTGTTGCTCAAAGAGACATTTGCATTGCACTGGCCATGCTTCTTTAAATGTTACTGTTCTACCGTTTATGAGGACTCTTTCAAATGTGTGTGGTCAGCAACTGAATCTGTCCTGTGCCTGAGAGAAGCTGGAGCCTATGGTAGCCCGGAATAAAGGTTCCGCCACGATTCCAACGAATTCATGTAACCGGTCTCGCCCCTATCTGAACTTAGGCGGCGTGCGTGTAACACAGATTTACAGTATAAATCAGGTTTTTGCCACCTCCAAAAATTCTCAGATGACTCCATGGTAGTTGGATGCATTAGGGGACGCCTTGGTGAGGAGGAATATAGGAGGGTGGTGTTGGATTTTGTGGATTGGTGCCAGGCTATTTACAGCTAAACATGAAGAAAACTAAGGAGCTGGTGGTGAATTATAGCAGGAGAATGATGGACTGTTCACATGTCACTATTGCTGGTCAGGAAGTGGAGCAGGTTGAGCGTTACAAATATTTGGGGGTCCACTTGGACAGCAAACTGGACTGGAGGTGCCATAGAGAGAAGGAGATAATTTCTGTAGGAAGCACAGATTTCTTAAGGTTGTTTAATATTTGCAGCAAAATGTTAGACATGTTCTAACTACTGCCATCTTTTGTGCAATCATATGCTGGGGAAGTAGTATGTGGGTGTCTGATGCTAATAAGCTAAACAAGCTTAACAAGAAGACAAGCTCAGCTGTTGGCTGCCATCTTGCCACTTTTGAGGAGGTAGTGGAGGAAAGAATTCAGAAGTGTTTGTCAATACTGAGCAATAATGCACACCCATTATATGAGCTGTTCATGAGGCAGAGGAGCACCTTCAGTAACCGTCTAATCCTACTAAGGAATAAGAAGGAAAGATACAGGAAATCGTTTGTGCCGACTGGTATGGGAAAGTACAACAACTACCCAAGTGTGAAATTCTCCAAGTGACTGGTGTATTATTGGTGTTCTAATGGTATATCGTAAAGACCAGTCATGAATAGGAATGTATGAGATTGTACCTGCAAAATTCTACTGTTATGTTGTAATTCATGTCTATGTTCTGCTGGTGTTATACTGTAATTTCCCTGGGGCTCAATAAAGTATATCGTATCTTATCGTATCGTATACATTTCGACATAAGTGCACACACATTTGCACAGAAAAACAGTGATTTAAAAAAAAAGCAGAAATGAGGGAGGATAGGGACTAATTTTGTCCTTCACAATTCCCTTCCTGACTGCAGAGGTCGGCCCCTAAGTTGAAACGGTATGGCGCCCCAGCTCCCCGTTGACTACCCCTATGTAGCCCTTCCACTACTCTAACTGACCAGGCATCCTCAATAGGTGATCAGATAATATGTAATGAACATATATAAATATATACAATATATACTAGTGGGCTGAGGGGTATATCATCAATATTTTTTATCAATCTGACCAGAAAAAAACCCTAACAAAGGCCAAGAAGAAACTTATATTATGTCCTTGTCAAACAAATAGCCCTTCAGATCATAAATGGCCAGTCAAGTGGTAATGCAATTAAACTATGTAGCATCGGGGGGCGTAGCCTGGCCGAGTATGTGAGCAGACGTGAGGCAGAGGAGCTCCTGTAACCCTGTCCTGTAATCCTTCCTGCCCGAGGGAAATACTACATTTGAGAGGACTTACCAGGTGGCCTGGTGTCTCAGGAGTGCGGGGGAGCAATCGGCGGTGCAGTACGGGATGACCCGGCAAGACAGCAAGCAGAGACAGGCGGCCAGCGCATCACAGCACGAGGGCCAAAATGGCGCCGCGGCCTCTGAGGCAGGGACAGAGACTCCAAGGCAGCGGGAGAAGCGCATGGAGACGGCGATCCGGCTTTCCAAATATGCACACGGCGGAGGAGCTGAGGAGCCTGCACCCGATCAGAATGTGCAGTCATTAAAAAGCACGGTAACGGAGGGGGATGTGGAGAGGGCAGCAGGGGAGGCACAGGAGAAGCCATATCAAAGGAAAATACAGACTCCCAATCCAACTACTGCCCCCAGCAGAGAGGCTCAGGTTACCAGTGATGCTGACACAGTGACAAAGGATGATGAGCCTACTTTAAAAGATGTGCTGCTGGCCATCGCACATAGTAAAGCAGATCTCACTGAACATATAGGTTCTGTGAAAATAGACATATCTCATATACGCCATGACTTGAAGAAAAAAAGGGAGCGCCTCACTGCAACAGAAGGTAGAGTGGGGGATTTGGAAGATACTGTGACTCCTATGACTAAAACACTTAAAACAGCTACTGACTATCAACTATTTACTCAACAAAACGGATGATTTTGAAAATCGCCTAAGAAGAAATAACGTGCGTATTGTGGGTGTGCCTGAGAAAGCAGAGGGCAGAGAGGTGGTGGATTTTTTTGAGACATGGCTGCTGAAATCCTTTGGAAAAGATACATTCTCTAAAATGTTCGCTATTGAGAAGGGCACACAGGGTCCCCACCAGACCTCCAGCTCCTGGGGCAATGCCACGTACAGTCTTAATTAAAATGCTGCATTTTCGTGATAGAGATAAAATCCTGCAATTGGCGCGGTCGGCTAATGACTTATGTATAGAGGGGGTGAGAGTATCCTTCTATCCTGACTTCTCTGTGGAGGTTCAAAAGAGATGCGCCCAATTTCAAGATGTGAAGCGCAGATTGAGAACACTGCAAGTACCCTATGCAATGCTATATCCTGCATGGCTGCGGGTCACAGCACTGGGTGAAACTCATTTTTTTGATTCATCAAAGGAGGCTGTAAAGTGGCTGGACTTAAAAGAGAGACAAATCCGGGCGGGCTGACGCCAATTTTGTTAAGATCCTTGACAGAATATAATATAATAATCCAGGGATTTTGAATTCTAGTGGATAATACTTATCTGTTGCCTACTGAATTTATGTCCATAAATGTTCTGATTGTTATTTTACAGTTATTGTATACTGCTCATAACCTGGCTCTCATATATACCTCGGGCAGGCCAATATACTTATATAGTTGTTGAGGTGCTGGTTTCACCTACAATGTATAAGAAGGGATAAGACACTCTGCCGTTTGAATGTTCTGGGAACGTTATGTGGGGGGGAAATGAGGGAGTCTCTGATGCAACTCATGCTGCGGCGCCTCGTGTGCTTAAGGCCTACTAGGCTGCATGGGGCTAAACACCAGACTCTACATAGTACGGCTGTTGGTATTCATTTGATTAAGGGGGTGGGATGTTAAATGAGGTAGTGAGGGGGGGTAAAAGAACAGAATTTACTTTGTTTGGTTCAGACTGTGTATTAATACAATACTCTAATCTTGATGGTCAGACGCACGAGTGGGTGCGGAGGGATGTATGCAACGGTCCATTTTCAATTGTTGAAGCATGGTCAAGCAGATTAATGTAGTATCCTGGAATGTCAGGGGTATGGGAGATCACGGCAAAAGATTTGCGGCACTTAAATATCTTAAGGAATATCGGGACTCGATAATCTGTCTGCAAGAGACGCATTGCAATATGGAGGCCGCTACAGCACTGAGCAAGCTTTGGAGGGGGCCAGCATATCATTCTACACATAGTACTTACTCTAGGGGGGTTAGTATATTGATTCATCCGAATTTACCCTTTGAATGTGAAAAAAGTATCTGTGACAGGGAGGGTAGGTATGTGTGCCTAGTGTGCAGAGTGGCTGCTCCTTTAAATATGGTATGGGAAACCATGAAGGCGTTCTTAAGGGGGATCCTGATTAAGGAGATTTCCGTGGTTAAATCCAGAAACAGGGCTCGTACCCAGGAGTTGCGGAGAGAAGTAGACATACTGGAACAGAGGTATGTTGGGTCCCCAATTATAGAGAATAGGGAACACTGGATACGGGCACAGGATACACTGAATGATCATATATTGAAACAAGCAGAATATAAACAATTCTTTCTTAAACAACAGTTTTATGTGGAGGGAGAAAGTGCAGGACACTTGCTGGCCACTATAGCCAAGGCCCAGACTGGGGCTCCTATGATTTCAGCCATCAGGGATACTAGGGGTGCGGTAATTACTGACTCAAAAGCTATAATGGAAGAATTTTTTCAGTTTTACAGACAATTATATGCCTCCAAACAGACTAACGAGCAAAGGGACATAGATCTATACCTTCATAATATGCAAATACCATGCCTAACAGAGAGCCAAAGAGAACAATTAGATGCACCAATTACACTGGAGGAGATGCAGGAAGCTTTAAAAGATTTTCAAAATAACAAGGCCCCTGGTGCGGATGGGATCCCCGCGGAAATTTATAAGGAGGCTGGAGGGGGTTTTACTTCCCAGGTTACTGGAAGTCTTTAGGGAAGCAAAGGAGAGGGGGACCTTGCCGACTTCAATGAGGGAGGCTAGCATAGTTCTTTTGCTTAAACCTGGAAAGGATGCCCTAAACCCTGAATCATATAGGCCAATATCCTTACTCTCGGTAGATGTAAAAATTCTAGCTAAGATCCTGGCTACCAGATAGGGGGCGGTTATTACGCACCTGATTGCAGAAGACCAGACTGGATTTATACCAGCCAAGTCAACGGCAATTAATTTGCGTCGGCTTTTCCTTAACCTACAAATGCAGCCACACCATGTGGGTGGTAGGGCAGTGCTATCGCTTGATGCCGCTAAGGCTTTTGATAGTGTCGAGTGGGAGTACTTATGGTCTGTTTTGAGAAAGATGGGATTTGGTGCTGAATTTCGAGCCTGGGTGCAACTTTTATATAGCAATCCGGTAGCTCGCAAAATAATTAATGGCAATCTTTCTGGTAACATTGAAATGGGCAGAGGCACGCGTCAAGGCTGCCCGTTGTCCCCCCTACTATTCGCCCTGGCTGTGGAGCCGTTGGCTGTTAAGCTTCGTTCCAGCAGCGAAATACAGGGGTTCTGCTACAAAACACTGGAGGAGCGGGCCTTATATGCCGACGACCTGCTGTTGTTTCTGGGTGACACGGAGCAATCTCTGATGGCGGCTATGAATCTAATAACGGAGTTTGGAGATTATTCTGGCTTGCGGATGATTTGGGACAAATCAGTCCTTATGCCGGTTGATGGTTTGTCTCAGAATAAGAAGGTAGGGAGTACCAGCTTGAAGGTTGTGCGGGAATTCAAATATCTCGGAGTTAGAGTGACCGCATCTATCGGAGATTATATTCCTTTAAATTTACTTGAACTGCTAGCCAAGTTTCAACAAAAGGCCAATACTTGGAGTAAACTTCCCTTATCAGTGGTAGGTCGAACTAATGTAATTAAAATGGTGTTAATGCCCCAATTATTATATATCCTTCATAATTCACCAGTTTGGATCCCCATGAGAATATTTTATAAGTTTCAGGCATTGTTTCGGGAGCGGATCTGGAAAAAAGGGGTGGACAGAATTAGTTTGAATACACTTCAAAGGCCCAAAGATCAGGGGGGACTAGCCGCACCTAATCCATGGATATACTTTCTGGCCTCTCAGACTCAACAGCTCGGGTTGGTTCAGGGGAACCTGGATAAACTGATACGCCTACTTTCACACAATCTGCCGATTATCTCCTTTTTAGAAACAGGAATCTTGGGGTGGGATGCTAGGCGACACCTCCCGACCCTAACACTTATGGAGAAAACGTGGCAGAAAATCAAACTGTTGTTGGGAATGAAAGGCTTTACCCCGTTTACTCCACTGTGGCATAATGCGTGCCTTCCAGAGATCCATAAATTGAAAGGATTCGGAATATGGGAAAAATTGGGAATAACTAATGTGGCGCAAATATTAGAGGGGGAAATACTTAAATCGTTCCAACAGATTAAAGACGAATATTGTGTCCCACAAACCATTTTCTACTTTTGTCTCCAATTGAGGCACGCATGGTTTGTACAGCCACGACATATGAAGAGTAAAATCCAACATCATATACTGTTTAATACGCTACTATGCCATAGAGGTGGGAAGGGAATGATATCCAGAATTTACGGGATACTTATGCAGCAATTTCAGTGGGACAGACCCTTAAATGTCAAGGAGAGATGGGAATGTGACATTGGTACTATATCCTCAGAGGAGTGGGAAGATGTGGTGGAGAGTGTCCCGACATTATCTACATGTGAAGCACATAGACTTTCACAGTTGTATTTATTACATAGAGTATATAGAACCCCCAAATTTCTACAGCGCATTGGGGTAAGGAATGACAGTATGTGTCCGAAATGTGGAGAGGAAGGAGCAGATCTTATGCATATGATGTGGACGTGTAGGAGGGTCGCTGTATTCTGGAATGAGTGTGTGCAATATATTAATATTGTGTTTGAGTGTAATTTACCCCTACATCCTAAAGTATGTGTATTAGGCCATGTGGAAATAATAGGCTGTGAAGAGGATGAAATAACAGCCATTAAGAGGACTCTATACCAGGTCAGAAAGCTTATAGCCGCACATTGGCTGGATCCCTCCCCTCTCAGGTTCCAAGAATTCCGGGATAGAATGCGTCTTTTACTAAGATTAGAAGAGGGAGTGAACAAAAAACGGAAGGCTATACGTAAATTTGACAAAATCTGGGGTAAATGGAGCATGTTTCATGGTCATTATGTCATGTCTAATTTAAATATCACTTGAGATTGAAATGTTGTGGTCTCCCATATTCTGTATAACTAATTGCTGATTGTTGGATGTTATGCTATATATCCTTGGATCAATTTATCAATGCCTTAACGGTCAAATAAGCTATATGATAGTACACGGTCTGTAATAACAAAATTTGCTCTTGTCATATGGTTCTTGGGGTTGTAATGGGTGGGTTTTGAGAGGCACTACCAGTTTGGTGATGTCTCATCTCACCGTTGTTTATTTGTAATGTTGAAAAATATTTTATTAAAAAATATCTGATTTAAAAAAAAAAAAAAAAAAACAACTATGTAGCATCGGCGTCTCTGCCTCCTGTTAGGCAGAGACGCCGTCCCTCTCACCTTCCTGTTCAGCGCGCGGCGTCCTCCAGCGCTCCTTCCCTCGCTGCTGCCGGCGCGCGCTTCTTCCCGGGCACTGTGCTTAGGGCGCGCGCTCCCCCTCTCTTAAAGGGGCCGCGCGTGTCGTCCTAAGGAGTTCCCGGTCAATTGCCGGAGGACTTCCCATATATAAGGCACCTCCTCCAAAATGGAGGTGCCCGAGCAAAATTGTTTGCACTGTGTCTCACCTGTGCTTCAGCCCTCAGGTTCCGCTGCTAGCCTGACTTCTCGTCCTGCCTGCCAGCCTGTTATCTGTCCGTTATCTGCCGAGCCTGCTCACCTGTTACCTGCCTTGGCTATCTGCCCGCTCACCTGGGAGCATCCGCCTGCCCGGTCTGTCAGACCGCTCACCTGGGAGCGTCCACCAGTTACCTGCCTGTTACCTGTCTCGTCTGTCTGCCTGCTCACCTGGGAGCGTCCACCAGTTACCTGCCTGTTACCTGCTGTGTCCGTCAGCCGGCTCACCTGGGAGTGCCCACCAATTACCTGTCAGTTACCCGCCTCGTCTGTCTGCCCGCTCACCTGGGAGCACCTGCCTGTTTTCTGCCAGCCTGCCTGGAGACCCTGCCGTCACTTGCTGTGACCACCTTCCTGGTAAACCTAAAGACTGCTACTTGCCCTGCTTTCTTGAACTGTGACCACCTGTCAGCTACCAGAGACTTCCGCCTGCTTGCCGTGTCCATCCACCATACCGGTCAGTCCCAGCCATCTTACCCGTGGGAGCCACCTGCTCTCTTACAAGGTCGTCCCCAGAGTAGCACCTGGTCCCTCTGCCCGGATCCTCCCTGGTCACGGTGTCGTTAGCTGCCGTACGACCAGGGTCGGTTCGGATGGATACTTAGTCACGCCCCTCTGGGTCCCTCCTTGCACCTCAGCACAGAGGTTCCACCATTAGGGACCCGTAACAGTTTGCTCGGGCCATGGAACCCGGTGGCCTCCAGATCTCCGATCTGCACCAGGAAGTCTTACGTCAGAAAACTCAGCAGGATGTGGTACTGGTCTATCTACGGTCCGTTAACTCTCGTCTAGGCGTATTGTGTGACTCGTCTATGTCTACCTCTGGCCCAGCCGTGCCTATTCCTGCGGTACCGCAATCCAGTCCCTTCATTGCACCTGGCTATGGACCTCGGCTTCTGGCACCTCCACGCTTTGCCGGCGAACCTGCTTTAGCTCGGGGTTTCATAAACCAGTGCACCCGGCACTTTGAGCTATTGGCATACCAGTTCATCTGCGACCGGGCCAAGGTGGCCTTCATCATGTCCCATCTCACTGGGGAGGCACTGGCATGGCTAAATCCCCTGTGGGAAAGAGGGGACCCCCAAGTGTCCGACCTGCCGTCTTTCCTCGCTGCTTTCCTGAAAGTCTTCGATGAACCTGGACGGAAAACCTCTTCTGCCTCCTCTCTGCTACGTCTCCGCCAAGAGAGTCTCACCATGGGCCAATATGCCATACGGTTCCGCACCCTCGCTTCTGAGCTTCCCTGGGAAAATGAGGCCCTGGTGTCCGTCTTCTGGGAGGGTCTTTCCGGCCGGATTAAGGACGAGTTAGTTGGTCGGGACATTCCTACCACTCTGGATGACCTGGTGTCACTAGCTACCCAGATTGACATCCGGTTCCAAGAACGTGCCAAAGAGACTGCCTGGGAGAGAGACTTTTCTCGCTCTGCTCCTACTTCCCTGAGACCAGCCTCTCAACCAGTCACTCCCCGGGCGCACTAGCCTGAACCTATGTAGATCGACCAGACCAAGATGGTCAAATCTCGCCAAGAATCTCGCTGAGCCGAGGGAAGCTGTTTCTATTGTGGCAGTATGGAGCACTCCATCCGTTCCTGTCCGGAGAAGCCGGGAAACGCCAGTGTCTAGGACCACTTGGAGAGGTCGTCCTAGACAAAAGCAAGCCCTCTCCGTCTCTGACTTTGTCGGTCTCTATTGCTTGGGGAGAAAACCGTCACTTTGAACTCGCCCACCTGGATTCTGGAGCTGCTGGAAATCATCATCTCCCAGTCTTTGGTAGAGAGATACCGTATTCCCACCAAGCCCCTGGCTGAACCATTGTCAAACGCCTCCGTGGATGGAAGTCTCCCGGTGACCATCCTGCTCATCACTGAACCCATAACCCTGCAGGTGGGAATGCTGCACTCTGAGGAAATTTCATTCCATGTGCTGTCCGGACTCTCTCACTCCCTGTTGCTAGGTCTACCTTGGCTCTAGACACACGAACCCGTATTGAACTGGCGATCCGGTGAAGTACTCCGGTGGGGTCCAGACTGCCATAAGACCTGCCTGGTCCCAGTCCGCCCAGCTCGCCCTCCGCCTACTCCAGCTAATCTACCAGGTCTCCCGGCTCCTTACTGGCCCTATGCGGACGTCTTCGGTAAAAAGGAAGCTGAGACGTTGCCACCCCATAGGCCATATGACTGACCGATCAACCTGGTACCTGGCGCCACTCCTCCCCGTGGGCGTATCTACCCGTTGTCTGCAGCCGAGACCCGGGCCATGTCTGAATACATTGAAGAAAATCTGGCTAGGGGATTTATCCGAAAATCTACCTCCCCAGCTGGAGCCGGATTCTTCTTTGTTAAAAAGAAAGACGGCTCGCTACGTCCCTGTATTGACTACAGAAGACTCAATCTAATCACTGTAAAAAACAAATACCCCCTGCCGCTCATCTCCGAATTGTTTGACCGTCTTAAGGGCGCCAGGATCTTCTCCAAGCTGGATCTACGAGGAGCATATAACCTGGTCCGTATCCGTCAAGGAGACGAGTGGAAGACAGCATTCAATACCCGGGACGGTCACTATGAGTACCTTGTGATGCCCTTTGGTCTCTGTAACGCTCCCGCTGTCTTTCAAGAGCTGGTCAACGACATCTTCCGTGACCTCCTGTACTCCTGCGTAGTGGTATACCTGGACGATATCTAGGTCTTCTCTCCGGATCTCCCCACACACCGAAGGGATGTTCGTCAGGTCCTGCTTAGGCTTCGGCAGAACCACCTCTATGCCAAATACGAGAAGTGCCTCTTCGACCAGACCTCCCTACCTTTCTTGGGCTAGGTTATCTCCCAGACAGGTCTGCAAATGGATCCCGAGAAGCTCTCTTCCGTTCTAAAATGGCCCCGTTCAGAAGGTTTGAAGGCGATACAGCGATTCCTGGGCTTCGCCAATTACTATCGTCTTTTCATCCCACACTTCTCGTCAAGGACTGCTCCCATATCTGCGCTTACCCGTAAGGGGGCAAATCCCAAGGTATGGTCGCTTGAAGCCGAGGAGGCCTTCCTTTCTTTAAAGAAAGCCTTCGCCTCTGCTCCCGTCCTGCACCGTACTGACTGTAATAAACAATTCTACCTGGAGGTTGATGCCTCCTCCTCCGGAGCCGAAGCAGTAATCACCATAAAATCTTCTACCGGGAGAATGGTAACCTGCGGCTTCTTCTACAAAATCTTCTCCTCGTCTGAGCGCAACTACTCCATAGGAGACCGTGAACTGCTAGCCGTCAAATTGGCACTGGGGGAGTGGCGCTATCTGCTTGAAGGGGCCCTGTATCCGGTAATTATCTACACGGATCACAAAAACCTGGCATATCTCCAAAATGCCCAGAGACTCAATCCTCGCCAGGCCCGGTGGTCGTTGTTTTTTGCCCGCTTCGACTTCATTCTTCATTTCCGGCTGGCGGATAAGAACGTCAAAGCTGATGCCTTGTCCCGGTCCTTTCTGTCCTCTGATCAAGAGGAGGAGCCTACCCACATCATTGACTCCTCCAAGGTGATGAATGTGGCCTGCTTGGATCTGACTCATCTTCCACCCGGTAAGACATTTGTAGCAGATCGGGAGAGGGTTCTTTGCTGGGGACATTCTTCTAAACTAGCTGGCCATGCTGGCCAAAAGAAGACCTTCCAGCTCATTGCCCGGCATTACTGGTGGCCTACCCTGCGTAAGGACGTTGTAGACCGTCGCGGCCTGTTCATCCTGTGCCCGTAACAAAGTTCCTAGACATCTACCAGCTGGCCATCTCTTGCCCCTGCCCGTACCTGCTGCTCCATGGCAGCACATTGCTATGGACTTTATCACCGATCTTCCTGTTTCTGCCGGTTGTACAGTCATTTGGGTGGTCGTTGACCGCTTTTCTAAAATGGCCCACTTCATTCCCCTGCCTGGTCTCCCATCTGCACCCGAGCTGGCTAAAGACTTTATCCGCCACATCTTCCGTCTCCATGGCCTACCCCTTCACATCGTGTCGGATCGTGGGGTTAAGTTCACCTCACGCTTCTGGAGAGCCACATGTAAGCTGCTAGACGTCACCCTGGATTTCTCCTCCGCTTACCACCCACAGTCCAATGGTCAAGTGGAGCGGATCAATCAGATCCTGACCAGCTACCTCTGGCACTTCGTTAATGCCCACCATTCGGATCTACTACCATGGGCCGAGTTCTCTTATAATAACCATGAGAGCGAATCCTCTTCCAAATCCCTGTTCTTTATTGTCTATGGCCAGTACCCCCGGATTCCAGTTCCTGTCTCCGTTTCTGTGGACAACCCTGCCGCAGAGCCTCTTGTCAGCGAATTTTCTACTATTTGGGAGAGTACCAGGTCCGCTCTTCTTCTGTCCTCCGAGCGGATGAAGAGATATGCTGATAAGAGACGTCTGGATCCACCTCAATTCCGTCCGGGAGACAAGGTTTGGCTCTCTTCCAAATATGTGCGGCTCAAAGTACCCTCCTACAAGTTGGGCCCTCGGTTCATCGGACCCTTCGAAGTCCTCAGGCAAATTAACCCAGTGGCCTACAAATTAAAACTCCCGGCCACCCTACGCATTCCCAACTCCTTCCACGTATCCCTCTTCAAACCCGTTGTCCTTAACACTTGTTCCGACAATCCAGGTACTCCTCCTACTCCGGTTTCTGCTGAGGACGTCTTTGAAGTGGAGAGTATCCTGGCCACCAAGAGGGAAAGAGGGAGAACCTTTTTTCTGGTGGATTGGAAGGGGTTTGGTCCTGAGGAAAGAACTTGGGAACGCAGGGAGAACATCAACGCTCCGCTTCTCCTTGAGAAATTTCTCTCTGGCCTAAAAAAGGGGGGCCTAAAGGGGGGGGGTACTGTAGCATCGGCGTCTCTGCCTCCTGCTAGGCAGAGACGCCGTCCCTCTCACCTTCCTGTTCAGCGCGTGGCGTCCTCCAGCGCTCCTTCCCTCGCTGCTGCCGGCGCGCGCTCCTTCCCGGGCACTGAGCTTAAGGAGCGCTCCCAATCTCTTAAAGGGGCCGCGCGCGTCGTCCTAAGGGGACCCCGGCCAATTGCCGGAGGACTTCCCATATATAAGGCACCTCCTCCAAAATGGAGGTGCCCGAGCAAAGTTGTTTGCACTGTGTCTCACCTGTGCTTCAGCCCTCAGGTTCCGCTGCTAGCCTGACTTCTCGTCCTGCCTGCCAGCCTGTTATCTGTCCGTTACCTGCTGAGCCTGCTTACCTGGAGCGCTCACCTGTTACCTGCCTTGGCTATCTGCCCACTCACCTGGGAGCATCCGCCTGCCCCGTCTGTCAGACCGCTCACCTGGGAGCGTCCACCTGTTACCTTACTTGTCTGTCAGACTGCTCACCTGGGAGCGTCCACCAGTTACCTGCCTGTTACCTGCTGTCTCCGTCAGCCCGCTCACCTGGGAGTGCCCACCAATTACCTGTCAGTTACCCGCCTCGTCTGTCTGCCCGCTCACCTGGGAGCAGCTGCCTGTTTTCTGCCAGCCTGCCTGGAGACCCTGCTGTCACTTGCTGTGACCACCTTCCTGGTAAACCTAAAGACTGCTACTTGCCCTGCTTTCTCGAACTGTGACCACCTGTCAGCTACCAGAGACTTCTGCCTGCTTGCCGTGTCCATCCACCATACCGGTCAGTCCCAGCCATCTGACCCGTGGGAGCCACCTGCTCTCTTACAAGGTCGTCCCCAGAGTAGCACCTGGTCCCTCTGCCCGGATCCTCCCTGGTCACGGTGTCGTTAGCTGCCGTACGACCAGGGTCGGTTCGGGTGGATACTTAGTCACGCCCCTCTGGGTCCCTCCTTGCACCTCGGCACAGAGGTTACACCACCCGGACCCATAACAAACTATAAAACATCCATATACCTCATAGTCACGTTTCTATGGACATGGACTATATATAGACCCTATATGGGGTGAAGAGTTGTGTACTTAGCTTAATGGCACCTTCTTCCAACGTGTTTCCCCCCTCTTTTGGTCATTCAGGGGTTCATCGTGGAATTCCTTCAATCAGGACAAGAAAAGGAGACCATAAGCCATACTGCAATGAGCATAAAAGCTCACAGGCCCAGGCAACATGCCCCCACATGGCCCCCTACATACAATATGAGCCCCCACATAGCTCCCTACATACAGTATGAGCCCTCACATAACTCCCTATATACAGTATGAGCCCCCATATAGCCTCGTATATACGGTATGAGACCCCACATAGCTAACTAGATACAGTATGAGCCACATAGCCACCTATATACAGTACAAGCCTCACATAGCTTCTTATATACAGTATGAGCCCCCACATAACTCCCTATATACAGCATGAGCCCCCACATAGTTCCCTATATACAGTATGAATCCCCCATATAGCAATCTATAAACAGGACAAGCCGTCACATAGCTTCCAATATAAAGAACCCCATATATACATATATATATATACACACACATACATACACAGGGTGGTCCAAAAGTAGGTGGACAGACAGTATAATAAGGTTATGAAGGGGAAGATTTATCAAACACTAAATTGCAGCCGCATGTCTGGATCATCCGCCAATAAACCATGAATTAGACGTGGACGATAAGCTTTCCACCCAATAGATTTCAGGATTCGCATGATAGAAGCTCGTGAAATTCCCAATTCCAAAGAGGCTCTTGTGGTTGACTTTTTTGGACTCTGAACAAATGTTTCAGCAACAAGTTGTTTATTATCTTCTGTACAGACTGTTTTGGGTCGACCAGTTTTTGGAGCATTAAGGATTGAGCCAGTGGTATTGAATTTGTCGCAAATGAGGTAAATGGTTTGTCTCTTTGGGGCTTGAGTACCAAATGTTTCAACCCAATTTGCTCTAACAGTTTCAGCATTTTGAGATTTCCAATACTCTGTTAAAATCTATTTTCTTTGATCTGTATTTAATTTATTTGCCATTATGCGTTATCTGAATTATCTGAAAAGAAAACAGATTTGGGGGACATCTATCTGTGCAAATTAGATCTGTGAAACTGGCTCAGTTGCCCTTAACAACCAATCAGATTCCACCTTTCATTTTCCAAAGAGTCTGTGAGGAATGAAAAGTGGAATTTGATTGGTTGCTAAGGGCAACTGAGCCAGTTTCACTTTACACCATGTTTGATAAATCTCCCCCTTCATAACTGTAGCGCCGGCGTCCCTGCCCTCTGCTAGGCAGGGACGCTGTTCCCCTCACCTCCCTGCTCCGTGCCCGGCGTCCTCCTCCCGCTCTGCTGGCAGCGCGCGCTCCTTCCCGTCCACTGTGCTTAGGGCGCGCGCGCGCACTCTCCCTCCCTCTTAAAGGGGCCGCGCGCGCCGTCCTAAGGAGTCCCCGGCCAATGGCCGGAGGACTTCACCATATATAAAGCACCTCCTCCAAAATGGAGGTGCCCGAGCAATGTTGTTGCACTGTTTACTACTCTGCTTCAGCCCTCAGGTCCCGTTGCCAGTTACCTGCCAGATTCCTGCCTGATTATCCGCTACCTGCCTGCTAGTCTGAGGTCCGACGGTCTGCCTTACTACTCCTGTCAGTCTGTCTAAGGACCAGTCTGCCCGCTCACCTGGGAGCGCACATCAGCCACCTGCCTGCTTGCCCGAGGTCCGACGGTCTGCCTTCCAACTCCTGTCAGTCTGTCTATGGACCAGCTTGCCCGCTCACCTGGGAGCACACACCTGCTACCTGCCTGCTAGTCTACCTGGAGGCTCCGCCGTCACGTGCTGTGACCACCTGCCTGTCCAGTGACTCCTGCTCGCTCACCTGGGAGCGCTCATCTGCTGCCTGTCTGCTAGCCTACCTGGAGGCTCTGCCGTCACGTGCTGTGACCACCCGCCTGTCCAGAGACTTCTGCCCGCTCACCTGGGAGCGCTCATCTGCCGCCTGTCTGTTGGTCTTCCTGGAGGCTCCGCCGTCACGTGCTGTGACCACCCGTTCATCCAGAGACTCTCGCCTGCTCACCTGGGAGCTCACGTCTATCATCAGCCGCCACAGGTCGTACCAACCCTTTACCTAGAGACTGCCCCGGTCACTTGCCGTGACCATCTGCCCGTTCATTCAGAGACTGCCCCGGTCACTTGCCCTGACCATCTGCCCGTTCATTCAGAGACTGCCCCGGTCACTTGCCGTGACCATCAGCCCGTTCATCCAGAGACTGTCCCGGTCACCTGCTGTGACCTCCTGCCCGTCTTCCCTGGTCGCCACCCACTCCCTTACAAGGACTGCCCCCTTGTATAGCAGCTCAGAGGTTCCGCCTCCCAGACCCGTTACAATAACCTTATTACACTTTCTGTCCACCTACTTTTGGACCACCCTGTATATAAAAGTACTGGTGCCTGGGACTCTGTGGGGTGGCCCATGGCCAGCTTTCATGGAGCTCTGCAGCCGATGATTCAGAATAGCAGTGCAGCTGCAGTTGCCTCTGCTGTGACGTGCAGCGCGACAACGTCATCAGCCGGAGCGCACCAGCATGTTTGCACCACGAGTACAAGTGGAGCCTCGGGAATGGGAGAGAGGTATATACATACATTATACATTATACATATATATATATATATATATATATATATATATATATATATATATATATATACACAGTACAGACCAAAAGTTTGGACACACCTTCTCATTTAAAGATTTTTCTGTATTTTCATGACTATGAAAATTGTACATTCACACTGAAGGCATCAAAACTATGAATTAACACATGTGGAATTATATACTTAACAAAAAAGTGTGAAACAACTGAAAATATGTCTTATATTCTAGGTTCTTCAAAGTAGCCACCTTTTGCTTTGATGACTGCTTTGCACACTCTTGGCATTCTCTTGATGAGCTTCAAGAGGTAGTCACCGGAAATGGTCTTCCAACAATCTTGAAGGAGTTCCCAGAGATGCTTAGCACTTGTTGGCCCTTTTGCCTTCACTCTGCGGTCCAGCTCATCCCAAACCATCTCGATTGGGTTCAGGTCTGGTGACTGTGGAGGCCAGGTCATCTCGCATAGCACCCCATCACTCTCCTTCTTGGTCAAATAGCCCTTACACAGCCTGGAGGTGTGTTTGGGGTCATTATCCTGTTGAAAAATAAATGATGGTCCAACTAAACGCAAACCAGATGGAATAACATGCCGCTGCAAGATGCTGTGGTAGCCATGCTGGTTCAGTATGCCTTCAATTTTGAATAAATCCCCAACAGTGTCACCAGCAAAGCACCCCCACTCCATCACACCTCCTCCTCCATGCTTCACGGTGGGAACCAGGCATGTAGAGTCCATCAGTGCACCTTTTCTGCATTGCACAAAGACACGGTGGTTGGAACCAAAGATCTCAAATTTGGACTCATCAGACCAAAGCACAGATTTCCACTGGTCTAATGTCCATTTCTTGTGTTCTTTAGCCCAAACAAGTCTCTTCTGCTTGTTGCCTGTCCTTAGCAGTGGTTTCCTAGCAGCTATTTTACCATGAAGGCCTGCTGCACAAATTCTCCTCTTAACAGTTGTTGAAGAGATGTGTCTGATGCTAGAACTCTGTGTAGCATTGACCTGGTCTCTAATCTGAGCTGCTGTTAACCTGCGATTTCTGAGGCTGGTGACTCAGATAAACTTATCCTCAGAAGCAGAGGTGACTCTTGGTCTTCCTTTCCTGGGGCGGTCCTCATGTGAGCCAGTTTCTTTGTAGCACTTGATGGTTTTTGCAACTGCACTTGGGGACACTTTCAAAGTTTTCCCAATTTTTCGGACTGACTGACCTTCATTTCTTAAAGTAATGATGGCCACTCTTTTTTCTTTACTTAGCTGCTTTTTTCTTGCCATAATACAAATTCTAACAGTCTATTCAGTAGGACTATCAGCTGTGTATCCACCAGACTTCTGCACAACACAACTGATGGTCCCAACCCCATTTATAAGGCAAGAAATCCCTCTTATTAAACCTGACAGGGCACACCTGTGAAGTGTAAACCATTTCCGGTGACTACCTCTTGAAGCTCATCAAGAGAATGCCAAGAGTGTGCAAAGCAGTCATCAAAGCAAAAGGTGGCTACTTTGAAGAACCTAGAATATAAGACATATTTTCAGTTGTTTCACACTTTTTTGTTAAGTATATAATTCCACATGTGTTAATTCATAGTTTTGATGCCTTCAGTGTGAATGTACAATTTTCATAGTCATGAAAATACAGAAAAATCTTTAAATGAGAAGGTGTGTCCAAACTTTTGGTCTGTACTAATTATATTATATATATATATATATATATATATATATATACACACACACACACACACACACACACCTCTCTCCCATTCCCGATGCTCCACTTATACTCGTGGTGCAAACATGCTGGTGCGCGCCGGCTGATGACGTTGTCGCGCTGCACATCACAGCAGAGGCAACGGGAGCTTCCCTGGAGCTGCACTGCTATTCTGAATCATCTGCAGCATAGCTCCATGAAAGCTGGCCATGGGCCACCCCCCAGAGTCCCAGGCACCAGGCGGATTATAATAAGGGAAATCTGGGCTATCGCAGGAGCTCCGGTGGTGGTGGTGAGGTGGCAGTGGGGTCATTGCTGGCTGTAAGCTTTCTTGAAGAGAAGGGTTTTCAAGTTCCGTCTGAAAATTCCGAATGTGATGGATAATAAGATGTGTTGGGGTACAGAATTCCCGGGGATGCAGGATACTCGGGAGAAGTTTTTTAGGTGATTGGGTGAGGGACATATAGGTGTGGAAGAGAGAAGAAGGTCTTGGGAGGACCGTAAAATGAATATGGTCACTTAATAGTACAACTTGTCACACACCAAACAAGCCCTTGTACGTGTGCAAGTGTGGTGGACTGTACTATTGTATTCCTACACCTGAAGACACCAATCGTGCTGTGCGATATATTGTAATGTGAATAGTGTCGGGTATTCCACATCGACGACACCGGGGAGATCACGCAATATCTCACCGTGCCATCACTGTGCCATGGATTTTGTCCGGAATCACGAGCACACGACCCAGACTATTCTCTACTTAGGCATCGGCAAGCGACCAGTGAGCGTATGGCGTCACACCTCCGGATTCCAACGCATGGAATATGTGTTTACGCCCTCCGTACGGTCACTGTCAGCTTCACTATAGTCCGATTATTAATATTATTTGCTGCCACCACCGTCCAGCTTTGAAATATAGTACAGGCCTGGGCGGATGCCTGCGTTCTGGTAGCGTATTGTGTTCTGGTAGCGTATGGCTTCGGGGGAGGGAATGATTACAGGACAAAAGAAACAGAACTATTAAATTTTATATTTAATCCAAAAGGGAGGCAGTGTTTAAGAAAAATATATACAAGGATTTTACAAAGGAGACATTAAAATACATAAGCAGTGGAGGAAACTTACTATACAATTGCCGAGACGATTCAATATAGGTGGAGGAGGGGCTCCCCTATTTGATTAGACTGTTGTCGAACAGGATCCGTTGCTTATAGTCCTTTTACCCCTCTGGCAATGAATCAAGCTCCAGCCCCAGCAAACCATTTTATGCTGAAGGGAGAGACCTGTCCACACCCCCTTGTGCCGACATCACAGGGGCTGGGGCTCCACCCTTCATGTTTGTATTAAAAATCTGTTTTTTGGGATAACTTATCGCTTGTTGATCCCAGAAGCCCAAAAGTGGTAACCATAATTTCTGTTATGATTTTACCTTCATTTAGAGACCACACATCGCATAGTCGCCGTCTGCTATTCTGGTGTTTTTGTGCTACAGCTCCACGGAGTGGTTTATACCCTTTAATGGCTAACTGGAAAGATGGTAACAAATTGCAAGCTTTTGAGACTATTAGGGTCTCTTCATCAGGCATAGAAGAGCAGTCTCAAAAGCTTGCAACTTGTTACCATCTTTCCAGTTAGCCATTAAAGGGTATAAACCACTGAGGACTCTCAAATACTAATATTCTTCTATTTACTGGCTAACATGGTAAAAAGATATACAGTATATGTTATGCGCTTCAAAGAGGGACCCAAAAAGATTGGCACCAAACCAAAGGCGCAGCCACAGAAGCACTTGGCACAAGCTGCCAGCTAGACGAGTACTTGGGGGCCGGGAATACACTTCACCCAGCTTCCATTAAACGGAAGGGGGATTTTTGCAGAGCCATTCCCAGGCCCACTGTCGCCGGACAGCTGGTGTATGGTGACGCGGCTGGCGCCCAGTCTATGACCAGGTGAGTACCTCTGGAACCCCAGAAAATGTAACCAAAATAGAAAATGAGAAAACCCTGCTGTGATAGCAAAACCTAATGCGAACACCACAAACTACCAAGCACATGGGAAACTGCAATAAACAGCAAAAGACTGAGCAGGGAGCAGGATTATATAGCCCACCTTATTCTCAGGTGCTGACTACCTCCCAATCAACAGCAGTCTAGACAAAATCCCACCATGGCTTATTGCCAAACAAAACAGTGTCCTGCGTTGCTTGGCAACTAGGGAAGACAGTGTCCCATCTTCCCTGGGCAGAGAAATCAGTGAGGGACACGGCGCCCTGTGTCTTCACACATCCCACAACACCAGAACTTGACACTCCACAAGATTGGGACAATTTCCCTTCACACGTAACTCCACCTCTCGAGTCAGGACAATGGCGGCGCTTGCAACTGGAGTAGCGCCGTACCGGACCAGCTCCATTACGAGGTGGGAGCACAGAACCACAATTCATAACAATATATTTTTTCTGTAAGATAAGTGATATAATACATAGGTTGAGTTTTATGACATAAGGTAGTGACCATAGGATAAGATAGACTCTAGTAAGCATTATAAGCTTAATATGTTTAATATAAGTAAAACCAATTCTTCACCTGCTGGTGATTTGTTCATACAGCCTCCCAAAGATCGCAGTATTGCTTGGCTCACATATATCCTGCGCTCTGCGCTTACACAGGGTTTTCTGTGTAAATCTCTGATATACGTGATTCAGACGGAATCCCAGGCAGATAATTCCCTGTAATGAGGCAGATGGAAGCACCGTGGACACCGTCTGGCCTGTGATCTCACAGTGTCCATTTTTATTAGGGGTGCATAAAAGTGCCGTCCGCCACAGTTTTGTGAACCTCTAAAAAAAAGGACACCGCTAAAGAGAGGCCAGACGGAGTCCAGAGTAATGCTGGTTTCACACGTCCTGATATTTCCGGTACTGGAAAAACCAGTACCAGACATATCCGTGTGCACCTGTGTGGCAACCGTATGCCACATCAGGAGCACACATACTGGCGCCTAGGAAAAAGCAGTACAGTTAGCGCTTTTCCCAGGTGCTGAACGCTGCCCTCATCATTGTCCCCTGCAGGCGCTGCGATCAGAGTAAGGGGCAATGTTGAGAGTAGTATTCTGCTCCCGCTGTGTCCTGTGTAAAAATAAGAATAAAATAAAAAAAATCCTTATACTCACCTGTCCGAAGATGTCTCCCGCTGTAATCCATGTGACTGCTCACACCGAGGAGCCAGGGAGAATGACTCGTTCCAGAGAGTGGGCCCCGGAGCTGCGCTCAGCAAGCGGTGTACTGTCACTCACTGAGCTCAGCGCAGCTCCGTGGCCCGCTCGCTGGAGCGAGTCATTCTTTCCAGCTCCTCTGCTTCAGTGGTCAGGTGGATTACAGTGGGGAACATCTTCAGACTGGCGAGTATAAGGATTTTTTTATTTTATTCTTATTTTTACACCAGGGGGAGCAGAATACTACTCTCATCATTGTCCTTTTTGCTGATCGCAGCACAAGCAGGGGACAATGATGAGGGCAGCGTTCAGCACCTGGCGCTTGGGAACAGCGCTAACTGTACACTGATTACCAGGCGCCGGGATGTGTCACACTGATGACACACGGATGTCATCCGTGAGTCATCAGCGTGGGACGTTTTGCGGCCCGTGCAGCGCAAAAAAAAAATGGACATGTCAACATGTTTTGCCCACGGACACACATTTGAATGGGTCTGCGCGTGTATGTGTCTCCGTAAACTGTCACCACACATACTGGACACACTGACGTGTGAAAGAGGTCTAACTCTGCTGCCTCATTGTAGTGAACGAATCCCTCGGGGGTCATCTGAATTACGTAGGAGCTGTATATATGGAGTCTGCATAATATTCTAGGAAAATCTGCGCTCCAGGAGACAAATAGTGCTGTGTCCCTCCCGAGTCTCTCCGTATGGCTAAGCAGTACTGTACAGCCACATATGGGTTATTTCTACATCCAGCAAAAATTGTGTGACAAATTTTGCTGCCATTTGCCTTTGGTAGTAAATATGTAATTATTCTTTCTTCTCCGCCCAATTGTGTAAAATTCTGTGTTGCACATGTGGTGTCAATATGCTCACTGCACCCCTAGATAAATTCAAGTTTGCAAAATGGAGTCTCTTATGGGGATGTTCTGCCAATGTGACATGGCACCATCAACCAGCCCAGCAAAATATGAACTCCAATATGGCGCTTCTTCTCTTCTGAGCTTTGTATTGTGCCTCAAAAGTAGTTTTTGACCACATATGGGGTATCTGCGTGCTCATGGGGTCCAATTTACTCCTGTTACCCTTGAGAAAATAAAAAATTGGGGCTAAAAGATCATTTTTGTGGGAAAAAAAGTTTTTTTTTTTTTTTAATTTTCACGGCTCTACGTTATAAACTTCTGTGAAACACTTGGGGGTTCAAAGTGCTCACCACACATCTAGATAAGTTCCCTAAGGGATCTAGGTTCCAAAATGGGGTCACTTGTGGGAGGTTTCCACTGTTTAGGCGCATCAGGGGCTCCCCAAACGCAACATGCGTCCACTAATTATTCCAGAAAATGTTACATTCAAAAAGTCAAATGGCGCTCCTTCTCTACCGAGCCCTGCAGTGCACCTAAATAGTGGTTTTCCCCAACATATGGGGTATTGGCATGCTCAGGAGAAATTGCACAACAAATTTTAGGGTTCATTTTTTCCGGTTACCCTTGTGCAAATAAAAAAAAATTGGGTCTAAAGAAACATTTTTGTGAAAAAAAAGTTAAATGTTCATGGTTTTCTGCCACATTCCAAAAATTCCTGTGTAGCACCTGAAGGGTTAAACTTCTTGAATGTGGTTTTGAGCACCTTCTGAGGTGCATTTTTTAGGAAGGTGTCACTTTAGGGTATTTTCTGTCATATAGACCCCTCAAAGTCACTTCAAATGTGATGCGGTCCCTAAAAAAAATGGTTTTGTAAATTTTATTGTAAAAATGAGAAATCGATGGTCAACTTTCATCCCCTATAACTTCCTAACAAAGAAAAAATTTGGTTCCAAAATTGTGCTGATGTAAAGCAGACATGTGGGAAATGTTATTTATTAACTATTTGGTGTGACATATCGCTCTGATTTAAGGGCATGAAAATTCAAAGTTTGAAAACTGCTAAATTTTCACTAAATTTCCGATTTTTTTCACAAATAAATGCAAGTCATATCAAATAAATTACCACTATCATGAAGTACAATATGACACAAAAAAACAATCTCAGAATCAGTGGGATCCGTTGAAGCGTTCCAGAGTAATTACCTCATATAGTGACAGTGGTCAGAATTGTAAAAATTGGCCTGGTCATGAAGGTGCAAACAGCCTTCGGGGGTAAAGGGGTTAACAAAATAAAACCGTACATGTTTCTAGTGCGGTCGAGCCATGGAAAAGCACATGGCGATATCAAAGCCAAGTCACTAGAAGTAATCAAAACAAATTAGTGTTATGTACATGGGACCAGTCAGGCCAGATCCGCTATTAGCCAGCAGATAGATATAGGGTTATTCTGCTAGATAATAGGGGCTGAGGCTGCCCACCAGGGAGAAGGGGAACTTCTGGGTTAACCTCCTGGGAGCCGCCATGTCCACAGGACATTAGTACGGAGCCGGCTGTCAGTCAATGTCAGAGGGTACAGCTGCCGCTCTTCCTACATGACTGACTGATAGCTGGCGGCTCCCAGGAGGAATAAAGTCCATTTTCTCCCAGGTGTCGCACATAGCAGCGGAGCACCTGCACATTATTACCTGCAGGGTAACAGGGTTATCTGACCTGACAGGTCCCCTTTAAAAGTGTATGTTATAAAAAGCCCCACAAAGTGCCTGCTCAAGGTCTGGTGAAGTAAATCGGCCTCCCTTGTTTCCAGTGCGGCCGGACCAGGCGCCTCTGCACTGTCCTCTGTAGTGCTCACTGAGCAGCGCTGTCGGCACTCTCGGACTGCGCTCAGCACTCAGAGGGATACATTTCTCAAAGGTTTTACGTCAGTCACGTGATTATCTAACAAGCAGAACCGACCTAGCCACAAACTTCACCACGTGACCCGGCAGTGCGGCGCTCACACACAGTCAGCTGACCATCTTGTGCATTTGCCGGTTGTAGTCGGAAGACTTGCACTCTCATCCCGGAACCGGGTGTTTACTGAGGACTCAAGCCAGCAGCGACCATGTTCGGAGACGGAGAGGAGACCGTGACCGGCACCCAGGTGAGAGAGCGGCTGTGACGTCACCAGAGAGGGCGGTGTTTGTGTCGCCTAACAAGAGGCGTCTCCGATGTTTAAAGTTTTTGGCGCTAAATCCTAAAGTAACTTCTGGTAGCGATGTCATGTGACCCAGGCTGTCCTGCCGGTGCCGCAGCCTGCATTCTATCCGCAGTCACACTATGTAATGTGCACATATGTTCTGTACACTGCTAACACATACCTACCGTACTGCTAACACATGTACTGTACTGGTAATATCTGTACTGGTAATATCTGTGCTGTACTGGTAATATCTGTGCTGTACTGGTAATATCTGTGCTGTACTGGTAATATCTGTACTGTACACTGCTAACACATGTACTGTACTGGTAATATCTGTGCTGTACTGGTAATATCTGTGCTGTACTGGTAATATCTGTACTGTACACTGCTAACACATGTGCTGTACTGGTAATATCTGTACTGTACTGGTAATATCTGTGCTGTACACTGCTAACACATGTACTGTACTGGTAATATCTGTACTGTACTGGTAATATCTGTACTGGTAATATCTGTGCTGTACTGGTAATATCTGTACTGTACTGGTAATATCTGTACTGTACACTGCTAACACATGTACTATACTGGTAATATCTGTGCTGTACTGGTAATATCTGTGCTGTACACTGCTAACACATGTACTGTACTGGTAATATCTGTGCTGTACTGGTAATATCTGTGCTGTACTGGTAATATCTGTACTGTACACTGCTAACACATGTGCTGTACTGGTAATATCTGTGCTGTACTGGTAATATCTGTGCTGTACTGGTAATATCTGTACTGTACACTGCTAACACATGTACTGTACTGGTAATATCTGCTGCACTGGTAATATCTGTGCTGTACACTGGTAATATCTGTTCTGTACTGGTAATATCTGTGCTGTACACTGCTAACACATGTACTGTACTGGTAATATCTGTGCTGTACTGGTAATATCTGTGCTGTACTGGTAATATCTGTGCTGTACACTGCTAACACATGTACTGTACTGGTAATATCTGTGCTGTACACTGGTAATATCTGTACTGTACACTGCTAACACATGTACTGTACTGGTAATATCTGTGCTGTACTGGTAATATCTGTACTGTACACTGCTAACACATGTACTGTACTGGTAATATCTGCTGCACTGGTAATATCTGTGCTGTACACTGGTAATATCTGTTCTGTACTGGTAATATCTGTGCTGTACACTGCTAACACATGTACTGTACTGGTAATATCTGTACTGTACACTGGTAATATCTGTACTGTACACTGCTAATATCTGTGCTGTACTGGTAATATCTGTGCTGTACTGGTAATATCTGTACTGTACACTGCTAACACATGTACTGTACTGGTAATATCTGCTGCACTGGTAATATCTGTGCTGTACACTGGTAATATCTGTGCTGTACTGGTAATATCTGTACTGTACACTAACACATGTACTGTACTGGTAATATCTGTGCTGTACACTGGTAATATCTGTTCTGTACTGGTAATATCTGTACTGTACACTGCTAACACATGTACTGTACTGGTAATATCTGTGCTGTACTGGTAATATCTGTACTGTACACTGCTAACACATGTACTGTACACTGGTAATATATGTACTGTACACTGGTAATATCTGTACTGTACTGGTAATATCTGTGCTGTACACTGCTAACACATGTACTGGTAATATCTGTACTGTACTGGTAATATCTGTGCTGTACACTGCTAACACATGTACTGTACTGGTAATATCTGTGCTGTACTGGTAATATCTGTACTGTACACTGCTAACACATGTGCTGTACTGGTAATATCTGTGCTGTACACTGCTAACACATGTACTGTACTGGTAATATCTGTGCTGTACTGGTAATATCTGTGCTGTACACTGCTAACACATGTACTGGTAATATCTGTACTGTACTGGTAATATCTGTGCTGTACACTGCTAACACATGTACTGTACTGGTAATATCTGTGCTGTACTGGTAATATCTGTGCTGTACTGGTAATATCTGTACTGTACACTGCTAACACATGTGCTGTACTGGTAATATCTGTGCTGTACTGCTAATATCTGTACTGTACACTGCTAATATCTGTGCTGTACTGGTAATATCTGTGCTGTACTGGTAATATCTGTACTGTACACTGCTAACACATGTACTGTACTGGTAATATCTGCTGCACTGGTAATATCTGTGCTGTACACTGGTAATATCTGTTCTGTACTGGTAATATCTGTGCTGTACACTGCTAACACATGTACTGTACTGGTAATATCTGTACTGTACACTGCTAACACATGTACTGTACTGGTAATATCTGTGCTGTACTGGTAATATCTGTGCTGTACACTGCTAACACATGTACTGGTAATATCTGTACTGTACTGGTAATATCTGTGCTGTACACTGCTAACACATGTGCTGTACTGGTAATATCTGTGCTGTACACTGCTAACACATGTACTGTACTGGTAATATCTGTGCTGTACTGGTAATATCTGTGCTGTACTGGTAATATCTGTACTGTACACTGCTAACACATGTGCTGTACTGGTAATATCTGTGCTGTACTGGTAATATCTGTACTGTACACTGCTAATATCTGTGCTGTACTGGTAATATCTGTGCTGTACTGGTAATATCTGTACTGTACACTGCTAACACATGTACTGTACTGGTAATATCTGCTGCACTGGTAATATCTGTGCTGTACACTGGTAATATCTGTTCTGTACTGGTAATATCTGTGCTGTACACTGCTAACACATGTACTGTACTGGTAATATCTGTACTGTACACTGCTAACACATGTACTGTACTGGTAATATCTGTGCTGTACTGGTAATATCTGTGCTGTACACTGCTAACACATGTACTGTACTGGTAATATCTGTGCTGTACACTGGTAATATCTGTACTGTACACTGCTAACACATGTACTGTACTGGTAATATCTGTGCTGTACTGGTAATATCTGTACTGTACACTGCTAACACATGTACTGTACTGGTAATATCTGTGCTGTACACTGGTAATATCTGTTCTGTACTGGTAATATCTGTGGTGTACACTGCTAACATCTGTGCTGTCCACTGGTAATATCTGTGCTGTACACTGCTAACACATGTACTGTACTGGTAATATCTGTGCTGTACTGGTAATATCTGTGCTGTACACTGCTAACACATGTACTGTACTGGTAATATCTGTACTGTACTGGTAATATCTGTGCTGTACTGGTAATATCTGTACTGTACACTGCTAACACATGTGCTGTACTGGTAATATCTGTTCTGTACTGGTAATATCTGTACTGTACACTGCTAATATCTGTGCTGTACTGGTAATATCTGTGCTGTACTGGTAATATCTGTGCTGTACACTGCTAACACATGTACTGTACTGGTAATATCTGTACTGTACACTAACACATGTACTGTACTGGTAATATCTGTACTGTACTGGTAATATCTGTGCTGTACTGGTAATATCTGTGCTGTACACTGCTAACACATGTACTGTACTGGTAATATCTGTGCTGTACTGGTAATATCTGTACTGTACACTGCTAACACATGTACTGTACTGGTAATATCTGTGCTGTACACTGGTAATATCTGTACTGTACACTGGTAATATCTGTTCTGTACTGGTAATATCTGTGCTGTACACTGGTAATATCTGTACTGTACACTGCTAACACATGTACTGTACTGGTAATATCTGTACTGTACTGGTAATATCTGTGCTGTACTGGTAATATCTGCTGTACTGGTAATATCTGTGCTGTACTGGTAATATATGTGCTGTACTGGTAATATCTGTACTGTACACTGCTAACACATGTACTGTACACTGGTAATATCTGTGCTGTACTGGTAATATCTGTGCTGTACTGGTAATATCTGTGCTGTACACTGCTAACACATGTACTGGTAATATCTGTGCTGTACTGGTAATATCTGTGCTGTACACTGCTAACACATGTACTGTACTGGTAATATCTGTGCTGTACACTGGTAATATCTGTTCTGTACTGGTAATATCTGTACTGTACACTGCTAACACATGTACTGTACTGGTAATATCTGTGCTGTACTGGTAATATCTGTACTGTACACTGCTAACACATGTACTGTACACTGGTAATATCTGTACTGTACTGGTAATATCTGTGCTGTACTGGTAATATCTGTGCTGTACACTGCTAACACATGTACTGGTAATATCTGTACTGTACTGGTAATATCTGTGCTGTACACTGCTAACACATGTACTGTACTGGTAATATCTGTGCTGTACTGGTAATATCTGTACTGTACACTGCTAACACATGTGCTGTACTGGTAATATCTGTGCTGTACTGGTAATATCTGTACTGTACACTGCTAATATCTGTGCTGTACTGGTAATATCTGTACTGTACACTGCTAACACATGTGCTGTACTGGTAATATCTGTGCTGTACTGGTAATATCTGTACTGTACTGGTAATATCTGTACTGTACACTGCTAACACATGTGCTGTACTGGTAATATCTGTGCTGTACTGGTAATATCTGTACTGTACACTGCTAACACATGTGCTGTACTGGTAATATCTGTGCTGTACTGGTAATATCTGTGCTGTACACTGCTAACACATGTACTGTACTGGTAATATCTGTGCTGCACTGGTAATATCTGTGCTGTACACTGGTAATATCTGTTCTGTACTGGTAATATCTGTGCTGTACACTGCTAACACATGTACTGTACTGGTAATATCTGTACTGTACACTGCTAACACATGTACTGTACTGGTAATATCTGTGCTGTACTGGTAATATCTGTGCTGTACACTGCTAACACATGTACTGTACTGGTAATATCTGTGCTGTACACTAACACCTGTGCTGTACTGGTAATATCTGTACTGTACACTGCTAACACCTGTGCTGTACTGGTAATATCTGTGCTGTACTGGTAATATCTGTGCTGTACACTGCTAACACATGTACTGTACTGGTAATATCTGTGCTGTACTGGTAATATCTGTGCTGTACACTGCTAACACATGTACTGTACTGGTAATATCTGTGCTGTACTGGTAATATCTGTGCTGTACTGGTAATATCTGTACTGTACACTGCTAACACATGTACTGGTAATATCTGTGCTGTACTGGTAATATCTGTACTGTACACTGCTAATATCTGTGCTGTACTGGTAATATCTGCTGTACTGGTAATATCTGTACTGTACACTGCTAACACATGTACTGTACTGGTAATATCTGCTGCACTGGTAATATCTGTGCTGTACACTGGTAATATCTGTTCTGTACTGGTAATATATGTGCTGTACACTGCTAACACATGTACTGTACTGGTAATATCTGTACTGTACACTGCTAACACATGTACTGTACTGGTAATATCTGTGCTGTACTGGTAATATCTGTGCTGTACACTGCTAACACATGTACTGGTAATATCTGTACTGTACTGGTAATATCTGTGCTGTACACTGCTAACACATGTACTGTACTGGTAATATCTGTGCTGTACTGGTAATATCTGTGCTGTACACTGCTAACACATGTACTGTACTGGTAATATCTGTGCTGTACTGGTAATATCTATACTGTACACTGCTAACACATGTGCTGTACTGGTAATATCTGTGCTGTACTGGTAATATCTGTACTGTACACTGCTAACACATGTACTGTACTGGTAATATCTGCTGCACTGGTAATATCTGTGCTGTACACTGGTAATATCTGTACTGGTAATATCTGTGCTGTACACTGCTAACACATGTACTGTACTGGTAATATCTGTACTGTACACTGCTAACACATGTACTGTACTGGTAATATCTGTGCTGTACTGGTAATATCTGTGCTGTACACTGCTAACACATGTACTGGTAATATCTGTACTGTACTGGTAATATCTGTGCTGTACACTGCTAACACATGTACTGTACTGGTAATATCTGTGCTGTACTGGTAATATCTGTGCTGTACACTGCTAACACATGTACTGTACTGGTAATATCTGTGCTGTACTGGTAATATCTGTGCTGTACTGGTAATATCTGTACTGTACACTGCTAACACATGTGCTGTACTGGTAATATCTGTGCTGTACTGGTAATATCTGTACTGTACACTGCTAATATCTGTGCTGTACTGGTAATATCTGTGCTGTACTGGTAATATCTGTACTGTACACTGCTAACACATGTACTGTACTGGTAATATCTGCTGCACTGGTAATATCTGTGCTGTACACTGGTAATATCTGTTCTGTACTGGTAATATCTGTGCTGTACACTGCTAACACATGTACTGTACTGGTAATATCTGTACTGTACACTGCTAACACATGTACTGTACTGGTAATATCTGTGCTGTACTGGTAATATCTGTACTGTACACTAACACATGTACTGTACTGGTAATATCTGTGCTGTACACTGGTAATATCTGTTCTGTACTGGTAATATCTGTGCTGTACACTGCTAACACATGTACTGTACTGGTAACATCTGTGCTGTACACTGGTAATATCTGTGCTGTACTGGTAATATCTGTGCTGTACACTGCTAACACATGTACTGTACTGGTAATATCTGTGCTGTACTGGTAATATCTGTGCTGTACTGGTAATATCTGTACTGTACACTGCTAACACATGTGCTGTACTGGTAATATCTGTTCTGTACTGGTAATATCTGTGCTGTACACTGCTAACACATGTACTGTACTGGTAATATCTGTACTGTACACTGCTAACACATGTACTGTACTGGTAATATCTGTACTGTACTGGTAATATCTGTGCTGTACTGGTAATATCTGTGCTGTACACTGCTAACACATGTACTGTACTGGTAATATCTGTGCTGTACTGGTAATATCTGTACTGTACACTGGTAATATCTGTTCTGTACTGGTAATATCTGTGCTGTACACTGCTAACACATGTACTGTACTGGTAATATCTGTACTGTACTGGTAATATCTGTGCTGTACTGGTAATATCTGCTGTACTGGTAATATATGTGCTGTACTGGTAATATATGTGCTGTACTGGTAATATCTGTACTGTACACTGCTAACACATGTACTGTACACTGGTAATATCTGTACTGTACTGGTAATATCTGTGATGTACTGGTAATATCTGTGCTGTACACTGCTAACACATGTACTGGTAATATCTGTGCTGTACACTGGTAATATCTGTGCTGTACTGGTAATATCTGTACTGTACACTGCTAACACATGTACTGTACTGGTAATATCTGTGCTGTACTGGTAATATCTGTACTGTACACTGCTAACACATGTACTGTACACTGGTAATATCTGTACTGTACTGGTAATATCTGTGCTGTACTGGTAATATCTGTGCTGTACACTGCTAACACATGTACTGGTAATATCTGTACTGTACTGGTAATATCTGTGCTGTACACTGCTAACACATGTACTGTACTGGTAATATCTGTGCTGTACTGGTAATATCTGTGCTGTACTGGTAATATCTGTACTGTACACTGCTAACACATGTGCTGTACTGGTAATATCTGTGCTGTACTGGTAATATCTGTACTGTACACTGCTAACACATGTGCTGTACTGGTAATATCTGTGCTGTACTGGTAATATCTGTGCTGTACACTGCTAACACATGTACTGTACTGGTAATATCTGTGCTGCACTGGTAATATCTGTGCTGTACACTGGTAATATCTGTTCTGTACTGGTAATATCTGTGCTGTACACTGCTAACACATGTACTGTACTGGTAATATCTGTACTGTACACTGCTAACACATGTACTGTACTGGTAATATCTGTGCTGTACTGGTAATATCTGTGCTGTACACTGCTAACACATGTACTCCAAAGGTAATATCTGTGCTGTACTGGTAATATCTGTACTGTACACTGCTAACACATGTACTGTACTGGTAATATCTGTGCTGTACACTAACACCTGTGCTGTACTGGTAATATCTGTACTGTACACTGCTAACACCTGTGCTGTACTGGTAATATCTGTGCTGTACTGGTAATATCTGTGCTGTACACTGCTAACACATGTACTGTACTGGTAATATCTGTGCTGTACTGGTAATATCTGTGCTGTACACTGCTAACACATGTACTGTACTGGTAATATCTGTGCTGTACTGGTAATATCTGTGCTGTACTGGTAATATCTGTACTGTACACTGCTAACACATGTACTGGTAATATCTGTGCTGTACTGGTAATATCTGTACTGTACACTGCTAATATCTGTGCTGTACTGGTAATATCTGCTGTACTGGTAATATCTGTACTGTACACTGCTAACACATGTACTGTACTGGTAATATCTGCTGCACTGGTAATATCTGTGCTGTACACTGGTAATATCTGTTCTGTACTGGTAACATCTGTGCTGTACACTGCTAACACATGTACTGTACTGGTAATATCTGTACTGTACACTGCTAACACATGTACTGTACTGGTAATATCTGTACTGTACTGGTAATATCTGTGCTGTACACTGCTAACACATGTACTGTACTGGTAATATCTGTGCTGTACTGGTAATATCTGTGCTGTACACTGCTAACACATGTACTGTACTGGTAATATCTGTGCTGTACTGGTAATATCTGTACTGTACACTGCTAACACATGTACTGTACTGGTAATATCTGCTGCACTGGTAATATCTGTGCTGTACACTGGTAATATCTGTTCTGTACTGGTAATATCTGTGCTGTACTTGTAATATCTGTACTGTACACTGCTAACACATGTACTGTACTGGTAATATCTGCTGCACTGGTAATATCTGTGCTGTACACTGGTAATATCTGTTCTGTACTGGTAATATCTGTGCTGTACACTGCTAACACATGTACTGTACTGGTAATATCTGTACTGTACACTGCTAACACATGTACTGTACTGGTAATATCTGTACTGTACTGGTAATATCTGTGCTGTACTGGTAATATCTGTGCTGTACACTGCTAACACATGTACTGTACTGGTAATATCTGTGCTGTACACTGGTAATATCTGTACTGTACACTGCTAACACATGTTCTGTACTGGTAATATCTGTACTGTACACTGCTAACACATGTACTGTACTGGTAATATCTGTGCTGTACACTGGTAATATCTGTGCTGTACTGGTAATATCTGTGCTGTACACTGCTAACACATGTACTGTACTGGTAATATCTGTACTGTACTGGTAATATCTGTGCTGTACTGGTAATATCTGTACTGTACACTGCTAACACATGTGCTGTACTGGTAATATCTGTTCTGTACTGGTAATATCTGAACTGTACACTGCTAACACATGTACTGTACTGGTAATATCTGTGCTGTACACTGGTAATATCTGTACTGTACACTGGTAATATCTGTTCTGTACTGGTAATATCTGTGCTGTACACTGCTAACACATGTACTGTACTGGTAATATCTGTGCTGTACTGGTAATATCTGCTGTACTGGTAATATCTGTGCTGTACTGGTAATATATGTGCTGTACTGGTAATATCTGTACTGTACACTAACACATGTACTGTACTGGTAATATCTGTGCAGAACACTGGTAATATCTGTTCTGTACTGGTAATATCTGTACTGTACATTGCTAACACATGTACTGTACTGGTAATATCTGTGCTGTACTGGTAATATCTGTACTGTACACTGCTAACACATGTACTGTACACTGGTAATATCTGTACTGTACTGGTAATATCTGTGCTGTACTGGTAATATCTGTGCTGTACACTGCTAACACATGTACTGGTAATATCTGTACTGTACTGGTAATATCTGTGCTGTACACTGCTAACACATGTATTGTACTGGTAATATCTGTGCTGTACTGGTAATATCTGTGCTGTACACTGCTAACACATGTACTGTACTGGTAATATCTGTGCTGTACTGGTAATATCTGTGCTGTACTGGTAATATCTGTACTGTACACTGCTAACACATGTGCTGTACTGGTAATATCTGTACTGTACACTGCTAATATCTGTGCTGTACTGGTAATATCTGTGCTGTACTGGTAATATCTGTACTGTACACTGCTAACACATGTGCTGTACTGGTAATATCTGTGCTGTACTGGTAATATCTGTACTGTACACTGCTAACACATGTGCTGTACTGGTAATATCTGTGCTGTACACTGGTAATATCTGTTCTGTACTGGTAATATCTGTGCTGTACACTGCTAACACATGTACTGTACTGGTAATATCTGTACTGTACTGGTAATATCTGTGCTGTACTGGTAATATCTGTGCTGTACTGGTAATATCTGTGCTGTACACTGCTAACACATGTACTGTACTGGTAATATCTGTGCTGTACACTGGTAATATCTGTTCTGTACTGGTAATATCTGTGCTGTACACTGCTAACACATGTACTGTACTGCTAACATCTGTGGTGTACACTGCTAACATCTGTGGTGTACACTGCTAACATCTGTGCTGTACACTGGTAATATCTGTGCTGTACACTGCTAACACATGTACTGTACTGGTAATATCTGTGCTGTACTGGTAATATCTGTGCTGTACACTGCTAACACATGTGCTGTACAGGTAATATCTGTTTTGTACTGGTAATATCTGTGCTGTACACTGCTAACACATGTACTGTACTGGTAATATCTGTACTGTACACTGCTAACACATGTACTGTACTGGTAATATCTGTGCTGTACTGGTAATATCTGTACTGTACACTGCTAACACATGTGCTGTACAGGTAATATCTGTTTTGTACTGGTAATATCTGTGCTGTACACTGCTAACACATGTACTGTACTGGTAATATCTGTGCTGTACTGGTAATATCTGTGCTGTACACTGCTAACACATGTACTGTACTGGTAATATCTGTGCTGTACTGGTAATATCTGTACTGTACACTGCTAACACATGTACTGTACTGGTAATATCTGTGCTGTACACTGGTAATATCTGTACTGTACACTGGTAATATCTGTTCTGTACTGGTAATATCTGTGCTGTACACTGCTAACACATGTACTGTACTGGTAATATCTGTGCTGTACTGGTAATATCTGTACTGTACACTGCTAACACATGTACTGTACTGGTAATATCTGTGCTGTACACTGCTAACACATGTACTGTACTGGTAATATCTGTGCTGTACTGGTAATATCTGTGCTGTACACTGCTAACACATGTACTGTACTGGTAATATCTGTGCTGTACTGGTAATATCTGTACTGTACACTGCTAACACATGTACTGGTAATATCTGTGCTGTACTGGTAATATCTGTACTGTACACTGCTAATATCTGTGCTGTACTGGTAATATCTGCTGTACTGGTAATATCTGTACTGTACACTGCTAACACATGTACTGTACTGGTAATATCTGCTGCACTGGTAATATCTGTGCTGTACACTGGTAATATCTGTTCTGTACTGGTAACATCTGTGCTGTACACTGCTAACACATGTACTGTACTGGTAATATCTGTACTGTACACTGCTAACACATGTACTGTACTGGTAATATCTGTACTGTACTGGTAATATCTGTGCTGTACACTGCTAACACATGTACTGTACTGGTAATATCTGTGCTGTACTGGTAATATCTGTGCTGTACACTGCTAACACATGTACTGTACTGGTAATATCTGTGCTGTACTGGTAATATCTGTACTGTACACTGCTAACACATGTGCTGTACTGGTAATATCTGTGCTGTACTGGTAATATCTGTGCTGTACTTGTAATATCTGTACTGTACACTGCTAACACATGTACTGTACTGGTAATATCTGCTGCACTGGTAATATCTGTGCTGTACACTGGTAATATCTGTTCTGTACTGGTAATATCTGTGCTGTACACTGCTAACACATGTACTGTACTGGTAATATCTGTACTGTACACTGCTAACACATGTACTGTACTGGTAATATCTGTACTGTACTGGTAATATCTGTGCTGTACTGGTAATATCTGTGCTGTACTGGTAATATCTGTGCTGTACACTGCTAACACATGTACTGTACTGGTAATATCTGTGCTGTACACTGGTAATATCTGTACTGTACACTGCTAACACATGTACTGTACTGGTAATATCTGTTCTGTACTGGTAATATCTGTACTGTACACTGCTAACACATGTACTGTACTGGTAATATCTGTGCTGTACTGCTAACACATGTACTGTACTGGTAATATCTGTGCTGTACACTGGTAATATCTGTGCTGTACTGGTAATATCTGTGCTGTACACTGCTAACACATGTACTGTACTGGTAATATCTGTACTGTACTGGTAATATCTGTGCTGTACTGGTAATATCTGTACTGTACACTGCTAACACATGTGCTGTACTGGTAATATCTGTTCTGTACTGGTAATATCTGAACTGTACACTGCTAACACATGTACTGTACTGGTAATATCTGTGCTGTACACTGGTAATATCTGTACTGTACACTGGTAATATCTGTTCTGTACTGGTAATATCTGTGCTGTACACTGCTAACACATGTACTGTACTGGTAATATCTGTGCTGTACTGGTAATATCTGCTGTACTGGTAATATCTGTGCTGTACTGGTAATATATGTGCTGTACTGGTAATATCTGTACTGTACACTAACACATGTACTGTACTGGTAATATCTGTGCTGTACACTGGTAATATCTGTTCTGTACTGGTAATATCTGTACTGTACATTGCTAACACATGTACTGTACTGGTAATATCTGTGCTGTACTGGTAATATCTGTACTGTACACTGCTAACACATGTACTGTACACTGGTAATATCTGTACTGTACTGGTAATATCTGTGCTGTACTGGTAATATCTGTGCTGTACACTGCTAACACATGTACTGGTAATATCTGTACTGTACTGGTAATATCTGTGCTGTACACTGCTAACACATGTATTGTACTGGTAATATCTGTGCTGTACTGGTAATATCTGTGCTGTACACTGCTAACACATGTACTGTACTGGTAATATCTGTGCTGTACTGGTAATATCTGTGCTGTACTGGTAATATCTGTACTGTACACTGCTAACACATGTGCTGTACTGGTAATATCTGTACTGTACACTGCTAATATCTGTGCTGTACTGGTAATATCTGTGCTGTACTGGTAATATCTGTACTGTACACTGCTAACACATGTGCTGTACTGGTAATATCTGTGCTGTACTGGTAATATCTGTACTGTACACTGCTAACACATGTGCTGTACTGGTAATATCTGTGCTGTACACTGGTAATATCTGTTCTGTACTGGTAATATCTGTACTGTACTGGTAATATCTGTACTGTACTGGTAATATCTGTGCTGTACTGGTAATATCTGTGCTGTACACTGCTAACACATGTACTGTACTGGTAATATCTGTGCTGTACACTGGTAATATCTGTTCTGTACTGGTAATATCTGTGCTGTACACTGCTAACACATGTACTGTACTGCTAACATCTGTGGTGTACACTGCTAACATCTGTGGTGTACACTGCTAACATCTGTGCTGTACACTGGTAATATCTGTGCTGTACACTGCTAACACATGTACTGTACTGGTAATATCTGTGCTGTACATTGGTAATATCTGTGCTGTACTGGTAATATCTGTGCTGTACACTGCTAACACATGTGCTGTACAGGTAATATCTGTTTTGTACTGGTAATATCTGTGCTGTACACTGCTAACACATGTACTGTACTGGTAATATCTGTACTGTACACTGCTAACACATGTACTGTACTGGTAATATCTGTGCTGTACTGGTAATATCTGTACTGTACACTGCTAACACATGTACTGTACTGGTAATATCTGTGCTGTACACTGGTAATATCTGTTCTGTACTGGTAATATCTGTGCTGTACACTGCTAACACATGTACTGTACTGGTAATATCTGTGCTGTACTGGTAATATCTGTACTGTACACTGCTAACACATGTACTGTACTGGTAATATCTGTGCTGTACACTGCTAACACATGTACTGTACTGGTAATATCTGTGCTGTACTGGTAATATCTGTACTGTACTGGTAATATCTGTACTGTACACTGCTAACACATGTACTGTACTGGTAATATCTGTGCTGTACACTGGTAATATCTGCTGTACACTGGTAATATCTGTGCTGTACTGGTAATATCTGTGCTGTACACTGCTAACACCTGTGCTGTACTGGTAATATCTGTGCTGTACTGGTAATATCTGTACTGTACACTGCTAACACATGTACTGTACTGGTAATATCTGTGCTGTACACTGGTAATATCTGTGCTGTACACTGGTAATATCTGTACTGTACACTGGTAATATCTGTTCTGTACTGGTAATATCTGTGCTGTACACTGCTAACACATGTACTGTACTGGTAATATCTGTGCTGTACTGGTAATATCTGTACTGTACACTGCTAACACATGTACTGTACTGGTAATATCTGTGCTGTACACTGGTAATATCTGCTGTACACTGCTAACACATGTACTGTACTGGTAATATCTGTGCTGTACTGGTAATATCTGTGCTGTACTGGTAATATCTGTACTGTACTGGTAATATCTGTACTGTACACTGCTAACACATGTACTGTACTGGTAATATCTGTGCTGTACTGGTAATATCTATGCTGTACACTGCTAACACATGTACTGTACTGGTAACATCTGTGCTGTACACTGGTAACATCTGTGCTGTACACTGCTAACACATGTACTGTACTGGTAATATCTGTGCTGTACACTGGTAATATCTGTACTGTACACTGCTAACACATGTACTGTACTGGTAATAACTGTGCTGTACACTGGTAATATCTGCTGTACACTGCTAACACATGTACGTACTGGTAATATCTGTGCTGTACTGGTAATATCTGTGCTGTACTGGTAATATCTGTACTGTACACTGCTAACACATGTACTGTACTGGTAATATCTGTGCTGCACTGGTAATATCTATGCTGTACACTGGTAATATCTGCTGTACACTGGTAATATCTGTTCTGTACTGGTAATATCTGTGCTGTACACTGCTAACACATGTACTGTACTGGTAATATCTGTGCTGTACTGGTAATATCTGTACTGTACACTGCTAACACATGTACTGTACTGGTAATATCTGTGCTGTACACTGCTAACACATGTACTGTACTGGTAATATCTGTGCTGTACTGGTAATATCTGTGCTGTACACTGCTAACACATGTACTGTACTGGTAATATCTGTGCTGTACTGGTAATATCTGTACTGTACTGGTAATATCTGTACTGTACACTGCTAACACATGTACTGTACTGGTAATATCTGTGCTGTACACTGGTAATATCTGTTCTGTACTGGTAATATCTATGCTGTACACTGCTAACACATGTACTGTACTGGTAATATCTGTGCTGTACACTGGTAACATCTGTGCTGTACACTGCTAACACATGTACTGTACTGGTAATATCTGTGCTGTACACTGGTAATATCTGTGCTGTACACTGGTAATATCTGTGCTGTACTGGTAATATCTGTGCTGTACACTGCTAACACCTGTGCTGTACTGGTAATATCTGTGCTGTACTGGTAACATCTGTACTGTACACTGCTAACACATGTACTGTACTGGTAATATCTGTGCTGTACACTGGTAATATCTGTGCTGTACACTGGTAATATCTGTACTGTACACTGGTAATATCTGTTCTGTACTGGTAATATCTGTGCTGTACACTGCTAACACATGTACTGTACTGGTAATATCTGTGCTGTACTGGTAATATCTGTACTGTACACTGCTAACACATGTACTGTACTGGTAATATCTGTGCTGTACTGGTAATATCTGTACTGTACACTGCTAACACATGTGCTGTACAGGTAATATCTGTTTTGTACTGGTAATATCTGTGCTGTACACTGCTAACACATGTACTGTACTGGTAATATCTGTACTGTACACTGCTAACACATGTACTGTACTGGTAATATCTGTGCTGTACTGGTAATATCTGTGCTGTACACTGCTAACACATGTACTGTACTGGTAATATCTGTGCTGTACTGGTAATATCTGTACTGTACACTGCTAACACATGTACTGTACTGGTAATATCTGTGCTGTACACTGGTAATATCTGTACTGTACACTGGTAATATCTGTTCTGTACTGGTAATATCTGTGCTGTACACTGCTAACACATGTACTGTACTGGTAATATCTGTGCTGTACTGGTAATATCTGTACTGTACACTGCTAACACATGTACTGTACTGGTAATATCTGTGCTGTACACTGCTAACACATGTACTGTACTGGTAATATCTGTGCTGTACTGGTAATATCTGTGCTGTACACTGCTAACACATGTACTGTACTGGTAATATCTGTGCTGTACTGGTAATATCTGTACTGTACTGGTAATATCTGTACTGTACACTGCTAACACATGTACTGTACTGGTAATATCTGTGCTGTACACTGGTAATATCTGTTCTGTACTGGTAATATCTATGCTGTACACTGCTAACACATGTACTGTACTGGTAATATCTGTGCTGTACACTGGTAACATCTGTGCTGTACACTGCTAACACATGTACTGTACTGGTAATATCTGTGCTGTACACTGGTAATATCTGCTGTACACTGGTAATATCTGTGCTGTACTGGTAATATCTGTGCTGTACACTGCTAACACCTGTGCTGTACTGGTAATATCTGTGCTGTACTGGTAATATCTGTACTGTACACTGCTAACACATGTACTGTACTGGTAATATCTGTGCTGTACTGGTAATATCTGTGCTGTACACTGCTAACACATGTACTGTACTGGTAATATCTGTGCTGTACACTGGTAATATCTGTACTGTACACTGGTAATATCTGTTCTGTACTGGTAATATCTGTGCTGTACACTGCTAACACATGTACTGTACTGGTAATATCTGTGCTGTACACTGGTAATATCTGTACTGTACACTGGTAATATCTGTTCTGTACTGGTAATATCTGTGCTGTACACTGCTAACACATGTACTGTACTGGTAATATCTGTGCTGTACTGGTAATATCTGTACTGTACACTGCTAACACATGTACTGTACTGGTAATATCTGTGCTGTACTGGTAATATCTGTGCTGTACACTGCTAACACATGTACTGTACTGGTAATATCTGTGCTGTACACTGGTAATATCTGCTGTACACTGCTAACACATGTACTGTACTGGTAATATCTGTGCTGTACTGGTAATATCTGTGCTGTACTGGTAATATCTGTACTGTACACTGCTAACACATGTACTGTACTGGTAATATCTGTGCTGCACTGGTAATATCTATGCTGTACACTGCTAACACATGTACTGTACTGGTAACATCTGTGCTGTACACTGGTAACATCTGTGCTGTACACTGCTAACACATGTACTGTACTGGTAATATCTGTGCTGTACACTGGTAATATCTGTACTGTACACTGCTAACACATGTACTGTACTGGTAATAACTGTGCTGTACACTGGTAATATCTGCTGTACACTGCTAACACATGTACTGTACTGGTAATATCTGTGCTGTACTGGTAATATCTGTGCTGTACTGGTAATATCTGTACTGTACACTGCTAACACATGTACTGTACTGGTAATATCTGTGCTGCACTGGTAATATCTATGCTGTACACTGGTAATATCTGCTGTACACTGGTAATATCTGTTCTGTACTGGTAATATCTGTGCTGTACACTGCTAACACATGTACTGTACTGGTAATATCTGTGCTGTACTGGTAATATCTGTACTGTACACTGCTAACACATGTACTGTACTGGTAATATCTGTGCTGTACACTGCTAACACATGTACTGTACTGGTAATATCTGTGCTGTACTGGTAATATCTGTACTGTACTGGTAATATCTGTACTGTACACTGCTAACACATGTACTGTACTGGTAATATCTGTGCTGTACACTGGTAATATCTGTTCTGTACTGGTAATATCTATGCTGTACACTGCTAACACATGTACTGTACTGGTAATATCTGTGCTGTACACTGGTAACATCTGTGCTGTACACTGCTAACACATGTACTGTACTGGTAATATCTGTGCTGTACACTGGTAATATCTGCTGTACACTGGTAATATCTGTGCTGTACTGGTAATATCTGTGCTGTACACTGCTAACACCTGTGCTGTACTGGTAATATCTGTGCTGTACTGGTAATATCTGTACTGTACACTGCTAACACATGTACTGTACTGGTAATATCTGTGCTGTACACTGGTAATATCTGTGCTGTACACTGGTAATATCTGTACTGTACACTGGTAATATCTGTTCTGTACTGGTAATATCTGTGCTGTACACTGCTAACACATGTACTGTACTGGTAATATCTGTGCTGTACTGGTAATATCTGTACTGTACACTGCTAACACATGTACTGTACTGGTAATATCTGTGCTGTACACTGGTAATATCTGCTGTACACTGCTAACACATGTACTGTACTGGTAATATCTGTGCTGTACTGGTAATATCTGTGCTGTACTGGTAATATCTGTACTGTACTGGTAATATCTGTACTGTACACTGCTAACACATGTACTGTACTGGTAATATCTGTGCTGCACTGGTAATATCTATGCTGTACACTGCTAACACATGTACTGTACTGGTAACATCTGTGCTGTACACTGGTAACATCTGTGCTGTACACTGCTAACACATGTACTGTACTGGTAATATCTGTGCTGTACACTGGTAATATCTGTACTGTACACTGCTAACACATGTACTGTACTGGTAATATCTGTGCTGTACACTGGTAATATCTGCTGTACACTGCTAACACATGTACTGTACTGGTAATATCTGTGCTGTACACTGGTAATATCTGCTGTACACTGCTAACACATGTACTGTACTGGTAATATCTGTGCTGCACTGGTAATATCTATGCTGTACACTGGTAATATCTGCTGTACACTGGTAATATCTGTGCTGTACTGGTAATATCTGTGCTGTACACTGCTAACACCTGTGCTGTACTGGTAATATCTGTGCTGTACTGGTAATATCTGTACTGTACACTGCTAACACATGTACTGTACTGGTAATATCTGTGCTGCACTGGTAATATCTGTGCTGTACACTGGTAATATCTGTACTGTACACTGGTAATATCTGTTCTGTACTGGTAATATCTGTGCTGTACACTGCTAACACATGTACTGTACTGGTAATATCTGTGCTGTACTGGTAATATCTGTACTGTACACTGCTAACACATGTACTGTACTGGTAATATCTGTGCTGTACACTGGTAATATCTGCTGTACACTGGTAATATATGTGCTGTACTGGTAATATCTGTGCTGTACACTGCTAACACATGTACTGCACTGGTAATATCTGTGCTGTACTGGTAATATCTGTGCTGTACACTGCAAACACATGTACTGTACTGGTAATATCTGTGCTGTACTGGTAATATCTGTGCTGTACACTGCTAACACATGTACTGTACTGGTAATATCTGTGCTGTACTGGTAATATCTGTACTGTACTGGTAATATCTGTACTGTACACTGCTAACACATGTACTGTACTGGTAATATCTGTGCTGCACTGGTAATATCTGTGCTGTACACTGGTAATATCTGTTCTGTACTGGTAATATCTATGCTGTACACTGCTAACACATGTACTGTACTGGTAACATCTGTGCTGTACACTGGTAATATCTGTGCTGTACTGGTAATATCTGTGCTGTACACTGCTAACACATGTACTGTACTGGTAATATCTGTGCTGTACACTGGTAATATCTGCTGTACACTGGTAATATCTGTGCTGTACTGGTAATATCTGTGCTGTAAACTGCTAACACCTGTGCTGTACTGGTAATATCTGTACTGGTAATATCTGTGCTGTACACTGGTAATATCTGTACTGTACACTGGTAATATCTGTTCTGTACTGGTAATATCTGTGCTGTACACTGCTAACACATGTACTGTACTGGTAATATCTGTGCTGTACTGGTAATATCTGTACTGTACACTGCTAACACATGTACTGTACTGGTAATATCTGTGCTGTACACTGGTAATATGTGCTGTACACTGGTAATATATGTGCTGTACTGGTAATATCTGTGCTGTACACTGCTAACACATGTACTGCACTGGTAATATCTGTGCTGTACTAGTAATATCTGTGCTGTACACTGCTAACACATGTACTGTACTGGTAATATCTGTACTGTACTGGTAATATCTGTACTGTACACTGCTAACACATGTACTGTACTGGTAATATCTGTGCTGCACTGGTAATATCTGTGCTGTACACTGGTAATATCTGTTCTGTACTGGTAATATCTATGCTGTACACTGCTAACACATGTACTGTACTGGTAATATCTGTGCTGTACTGGTAACATCTGTGCTGTACACTGGTAACATCTGTGCTGTACACTGCTAACACATGTACTGTACTGGTAATATCTGTGCTGTACACTGGTAATATCTGTACTGTACACTGCTAACACATGTACTGTACTGGTAATATCTGTGCTGTACACTGGTAATATCTGCTGTACACTGCTAACACATGTACTGTACTGGTAATATCTGTGCTGTACTGGTAATATCTGTGCTGTACTGGTAATATCTGTACTGTACACTGCTAACACATGTACTGTACTGGTAATATCTATGCTGTACACTGCTAACACATGTGCTGTACACTGGTAATATCTGCTGTACACTGGTAATATCTGTGCTGTACTGGTAATATCTGTGCTGTACACTGCTAACACCTGTGCTGTACTGGTAATATCTGTACTGTACTGGTAATATCTGTGCTGCACTGGTAATATCTGTGCTGCACTGGTAATATCTGTGCTGTACACTGGTAATATCTGTACTGTACACTGGTAATATCTGTTCTGTACTGGTAATATCTGTGCTGTACACTGCTAACACATGTACTGTACTGGTAATATCTGTGCTGTACTGGTAATATCTGTACTGTACACTGCTAACACATGTACTGTACTGGTAATATCTGTGCTGTACACTGGTAATATCTGCTGTACACTGGTAATATATGTGCTGTACTGGTAATATCTGTGCTGTACACTGCTAACACATGTACTGCACTGGTAATATCTGTGCTGTACTGGTAATATCTGTGCTGTACACTGCTAACACATGTACTGTACTGGTAATATCTGTGCTGTACTGGTAATATCTGTGCTGTACACTGCTAACACATGTACTGTACTGGTAATATCTGTGCTGTACTGGTAATATCTGTACTGTACTGGTAATATCTGTACTGTACACTGCTAACACATGTACTGTACTGGTAATATCTGTGCTGCACTGGTAATATCTGTGCTGTACACTGGTAATATCTGTTCTGTACTGGTAATATCTATGCTGTACACTGCTAACACATGTACTGTACTGGTAACATCTGTGCTGTACACTGGTAACATCTGTGCTGTACACTGCTAACACATGTACTGTACTGGTAATATCTGTGCTGTACACTGGTAATATCTGCTGTACACTGGTAATATCTGTGCTGTACTGGTAATATCTGTGCTGTACACTGCTAACACCTGTGCTGTACTGGTAATATCTGTACTGTACACTGCTAACACATGTACTGTACTGGTAATATCTGTGCTGCACTGGTAATATCTGTACTGTACACTGGTAATATCTGTTCTGTACTGGTAATATCTGTGCTGTACACTGCTAACACATGTACTGTACTGATAATATCTGTGCTGTACTGGTAATATCTGTACTGTACACTGCTAACACATGTACTGTACTGGTAATATCTGTGCTGTACACTGGTAATATCTGCTGTACACTGGTAATATATGTGCTGTACTGGTAATATCTGTGCTGTACACTGCTAACACATGTACTGCACTGGTAATATCTGTGCTGTACTGGTAATATCTGTGCTGTACACTGCTAACACATGTACTGTACTGGTAATATCTGTGCTGTACTGGTAATATCTGTGCTGTACACTGCTAACACATGTACTGTACTGGTAATATCTGTGCTGTACTGGTAATATCTGTACTGTACTGGTAATATCTGTACTGTACACTGCTAACACATGTACTGTACTGGTAATATCTGTGCTGCACTGGTAATATCTGTGCTGTACACTGGTAATATCTGTTCTGTACTGGTAATATCTATGCTGTACACTGCTAACACATGTACTGTACTGGTAATATCTGTGCTGTACTGGTAACATCTGTGCTGTACACTGGTAACATCTGTGCTGTACACTGCTAACACATGTACTGTACTGGTAATATCTGTGCTGTACACTGGTAATATCTGCTGTACACTGGTAATATCTGTGCTGTACTGGTAATATCTGTGCTGTACACTGCTAACACCTGTGCTGTACTGGTAATATCTGTGCTGTACTGGTAATATCTGTGCTGTACACTTCTAACACCTGTGCTGTACTGGTAATATCTGTGCTGTACTGGTAATATCTGTACTGTACACTACCACATGTACTGTACTGATAATATCTGTACTGTACACTGCAAACACATGTGCTGCACTGGTAATATCTGTGCTGTACACTGGTAATATCTGTTCTGTACTGGTAATATCTTTGCTGTACAGTGGTAATATCTGTTCTGTACTGGTAATATCTGTGCTGTACTGGTAATATCTGTACTGTACACTGCTAACACATGTACTGTACTGGTAATATCTGTGCTGTACTGGTAATATCTCTACTGTACACTGCTAACACATGTACTGTACTGGTAATATCTGTGCTGTACTGGTAATATCTGTACTGTACACTGCTAACACATGTACTGTACTGGTAATATCTGTGCTGCACTGGTAATATCTGCTGTGCTGTACTGGTAATATCTGTGCTGTACTGGTAATATCTGTGCTGTACTGGTAATATCTGTGCTGTACACTGCTAACACATGTACTGTACTGGTAATATCTGTACTGTACACTACCACATGTGCTGTACTGGTAATATCTGTACTGTACTGGTAATATCTGTACTGTACACTGCTAACATATGTACTGCACTGGTAATATCTGTTCTGTACTGGTAATATCTGTACTGTACACTGCTAACACATGTACTGTACTGGTAATATCTGTGCTGTACACTGGTAATATCTGTGCTGTACTGGTAATATCTGTGCTGTACACTGCTAACACATGTGCTGTACTGGTAATATCTGTGCTGTACTGGTAATATCTGTGCTGTACACTGCTAACACATGTACTGTACTGGTAATATCTGTGCTCCACTTGTAATATCTGTTCTGTACTGGTAATATCTGTGCTGTAAACTGCTAACACATGTACTGCACTGGTAATATCTGTGCTGTACACTGGTAATATCTGTACTGTACACTGCTAACACATGTACTGTACTGGTAATATCTGTGCTGTACACTGGTAATATCTGTTCTGTACTGGTAATATCTGTGCTGTAAACTGCTAACAAGTACTGTACTGCTAACACATGTGCTGTACACTGCTAATATCTGTGCTGTACACTGGTAATATCTGTGCTGTACTGGTAATATCTGTGCTGTACACTGCTAACACATGTACTGTACTGGTAATATCTGTGCTGTACTGGTAATATCTGTGCTGTACACTGCTAACACATGTACTGTACTGGTAATATCTGTGCTGCACTGGTAATATCTGTGCTGTACACTGGTAATATCTGTTCTGTACTGGTAATATCTATGCTGTACACTGCTAACACATGTACTGTACTGGTAATATCTGTGCTGTACACTGGTAATATCTGTTCTGTACTGGTAATATCTGTGCTGTAAACTGCTAACAAGTACTGTACTGCTAACACATGTGCTGTACTGGTAATATCTGTGCTGTACACTGGTCATATCTGCTGTACACTGGTAATATCTGTGCTGTACTGGTAATATCTGTGCTGTACACTGCTAACACCTGTGCTGTACTGGTAATATCTGTGCTGTACACTGCTAACACCTGTGCTGTACTGGTAATATCTGTGCTGTACTGGTAATATCTGTACTGTACACTACCACATGTACTGTACTGGTAATATCTGTGCTGTACTGGTAATATCTGTACTGTACACTGCTAACACATGTGCTGTACTGGTAATATCTGTGCTGTACTGGTAATATCTGTGCTGCACTGGTAATATCTGCTGTGCTGTACTGGTAATATCTGTGCTGTACACTGCTAACACATGTACTGTACTGGTAATATCTGTACTGTACACTACCACATGTGCTGTACTGGTAATATCTGTACTGTACTGGTAATATCTGTACTGTACACTGCTAACATATGTACTGCACTGGTAATATCTGTTCTGTACTGGTAATATCTGTACTGTACACTGCTAACACATGTACTGCACTGGTAATATCTGTGCTGTACACTGGTAATATCTGTTCTGTACTGGTAATATCTGTGCTGTACACTGCTAACACATGTACTGTACTGGTAATATCTGTGCTGTACTGGTAATATCTGTGCTGTACACTGGTAATATCTGTACTGTACACTGGTAATATCTGTGCTGTACTGGTAATATCTGTGCTGTACACTGCTAACATCTGTGCTGTACACTGGTAATATCTGTGCTGTACACTGCTAACACATGTGCTGTACTGGTAATATCTGTGCTGTACTGGTAATATCTGTACTGTACACTGCTAACACATGTACTGTACTGGTAATATCTGTGCTGCACTGGTAATATCTGTACTGTACACTACCACATGTGCTGTACTGGTAATATCTGTACTGTACTGGTAATATCTGTACTGTACACTGCTAACATATGTACTGTACTGGTAATATCTGTGCTGCACTGGTAATATCTGTGCTGTACACTGGTAATATCTGTTCTGTACTGGTAATATCTGTGCTGTAAACTGCTAACACATGTACTGTACTGGTAATATCTGTGCTGTACACTGGTAATATCTGTGCTGTACACTGGTAATATCTGTACTGTACACTGCTAACACATGTACTGTACTGGTAATATCTGTGCTGTACACTGGTAATATCTGTTCTGTACTGCTAACACATGTGCTGTACACTGCTAACACATGTGCTGTACACTGCTAACACATGTGCTGTACACTGCTAACACATGTGCTGTACACTGCTAATATCTGTGCTGTACACTGGTAATATCTGTGCTGTACACTGCTAACACATGTACTGTACTGGTAATATCTGTGCTGTACTGGTAATATCTGTACTGTACACTGCTAACACATGTGCTGCACTGGTAATATCTGTGCTGTACACTGGTAATATCTGTTCTGTACTGGTAATATCTGTGCTGTACTGGTAACATCTGTGCTGTACACTGGTAACATCTGTGCTGTACACTGCTACCACATGTACTGTACTGGTAATATCTGTGCTGTACTGGTAATATTTGTGCTGTACACTGGTAATATCTGCTGTACACTGGTAATATCTGTGCTGTACTGGTAATATCTGTGCTGTACACTGCTAACACCTGTGCTGTACTGGTAATATCTGTGCTGTACTGGTAATATCTGTACTGTACACTGCTAACACATGTACTGTACTGGTAATATCTGTGCTGTACTGGTAATATCTGTACTGTACACTGCTAACACATGTGCTGCACTGGTAATATCTGTGCTGTACACTGGTAATATCTGTTCTGTACTGGTAATATCTTTGCTGTACACTGGTAATATCTGTTCTGTACTGGTAATATCTGTGCTGCTCTGGTAATATCTGTACTGTACACTGCTAACACATGTGCTGTACTGGTAATATCTGTGCTGTACTGGTAATATCTGTGCTGTACACTGCTAACACATGTACTGTACTGGTAATATCTGTGCTGTACTGGTAATATCTGTACTGTACACTGCTAACACATGTACTGTACTGGTAATATCTGTGCTGTACTGGTAATATCTGTACTGTACACTGCTAACACATGTACTGTACTGGTAATATCTGCTGTGCTGCACTGGTAATATCTGCTGTGCTGTACTGGTAATATCTGTGCTGTACTGGTAATATCTGTGCTGTACACTGCTAACACATGTACTGTACTGGTAATATCTGTGCTGTACTGGTAATATCTGTACTGTACACTACCACATGTGCTGTACTGGTAATATCTGTACTGTACTGGTAATATCTGTACTGTACACTGCTAACATATGTACTGCACTGGTAATATCTGTTCTGTACTGGTAATATCTGTACTGTACACTGCTAACACATGTACTGCACTGTTAATATCTGTGCTGTACACTGGTAATATCTGTTCTGTACTGGTAATATCTGTGCTGTACACTGCTAACACATGTACTGTACTGGTAATATCTGTGCTGTACACTGGTAATATCTGTGCTGTACTGGTAATATCTGTGCTGTACACTGCTAACACATGTGCTGTACTGGTAATATCTGTGCTGTACTGGTAATATCTGTACTGTACACTGCTAACACATGTACTGTACTGGTAATATCTGTGCTGTACACTGGTAATATCTGTGCTGTACACTGGTAATATCTGTTCTGTACTGGTAATATCTGTGCTGTAAACTGCTAACACGTACTGTACTGCTAACACATGTGCTGTACACTGCTAACACATGTGCTGTACACTGCTAACACATGTACTGTACTGGTAATATCTGTGCTGCACTGGTAATATCTGTGCTGTACACTGGTAATATCTGTTCTGTACACTGGTAATATCTGTGCTGTACTGGTAATATCTATGCTGTACACTGCTAACACATGTACTGTACTGGTAATATCTGTGCTGTACTGGTAACATCTGTGCTGTACACTGCTAACACATGTACTGTACTGGTAATATCTGTGCTGTACACTGGTAATATCTGCTGTACACTGGTAATATCTGTGCTGTACTGGTAATATCTGTGCTGTACACTGCTAACACCTGTGCTGTACTGGTAATATCTGTGCTGTACACTGCTAACACCTGTGCTGTACTGGTAATATCTGTGCTGCACTGGTAATATCTGTGCTGTACACTGGTAATATCTGTGCTGTACTGGTAATATCTATGCTGTACACTGCTAACACATGTACTGTACTGGTAATATCTGTGCTGTACTGGTAACATCTGTGCTGTACACTGCTAACACATGTACTGTACTGGTAATATCTGTGCTGTACACTGGTAATATCTGCTGTACACTGGTAATATCTGTGCTGTACTGGTAATATCTGTGCTGTACACTGCTAACACCTGTGCTGTACTGGTAATATCTGTGCTGTACACTGCTAACACCTGTGCTGTACTGGTAATATCTGTGCTGTACTGGTAATATCTGTACTGTACACTACCACATGTACTGTACTGGTAATATCTGTGCTGTACTGGTAATATCTGTACTGTACACTGCTAACACATGTACTGTACTGGTAATATCTGTGCTGTACTGGTAATATCTGTGCTGTACTGGTAATATCTGTGCTGTACACTGCTAACACATGTACTGTACTGGTAATATCTGTGCTGTACTGGTAATATCTGTACTGTACACTACCACATGTACTGTACTGGTAATATCTGTGCTGTACTGGTAATATCTGTACTGTACACTGCTAACATATGTACTGCACTGGTAATATCTGTGCTGTACTGGTAATATCTGTTCTGTACTGGTAATATCTGTACTGTACACTGCTAACACATGTGCTGCACTGGTAATATCTGTGCTGTACACTGGTAATATCTGTTCTGTACAGGTAATATCTGTGCTGTACACTGCTAGCACATGTACTGTACTGGTAATATCTGTGCTGTACACTGGTAATATCTGTTCTGTACTGGTAATATCTGTGCTGTACACTGCTAACACATGTACTGTACTGGTAATATCTGTGCTGTACTGGTAATATCTGTACTGTACACTACCACATGTACTGTACTGGTAATATCTGTGCTGTACTGGTAATATCTGTACTGTACACTGCTAACATATGTACTGCACTGGTAATATCTGTGCTGTACTGGTAATATCTGTGCTGTACTGGTAATATCTGTACTGTACACTGCTAACACATGTACTGTACTGGTAATATCTGCTGCACTGGTAATATCTGTGCTGTACACTGGTAATATCTGTTCTGTACTGGTAATATCTGTGCTGTACACTGCTAGCACATGTACTGTACTGGTAATATCTGTGCTGTACTGGTAATATCTGTGCTGTACACTGCTAACACATGTACTGTACTGGTAATATCTGTGCTGTACTGGTAATATCTGTACTGTACACTACCACATGTGCTGTACTGGTAATATCTGTACTGTACTGGTAATATCTGTACTGTACACTGCTAACACATGTACTGTACTGGTAATATCTGTGCTGTACTGGTAATATCTGTTCTGTACTGGTAATATCTGTACTGTACACTGCTAACACATGTACTGCACTGGTAATATCTGTGCTGTACACTGGTAATATCTGTTCTGTACTGGTAATATCTGTGCTGTACACTGCTAACACATGTACTGTACTGGTAATATCTGTGCTGTACTGGTAATATCTGTGCTGTACTGTTAATATCTGTGCTGTAAACTGCTAACACATGTACTGTACTGGTAATATCTGTGCTGTACACTGGTAATATCTGTGCTGTACACTGGTAATATCTGTACTGTACACTGCTAACACATGTACTGTACTGGTAATATCTGTGCTGTACACTGGTAATATGTGTTCTGTACTGGTAATATCTGTGCTGTAAACTGCTAACACATGTACTGTACTGCTAACACATGTACTGTACTGCTAACACATGTGCTGTACACTGCTAACACATGTGCTGTACACTGCTAACACATGTGCTGTACACTGCTAACACATGTGCTGTACACTGCTAATATCTGTGCTGTACACTGCTAATATCTGTGCTGTACTGGTAATATCTGTGCTGTACACTGGTAATATCTGTTCTGTACTGGTAATATCTGTGCTGTACTGGTAATATCTGTGCTGTACTGGTAACATCTGTGCTGTACACTGGTAACATCTGTGCTGTACACTGCTAACACATGTACTGTACTGGTAATATCTGTGCTGTACACTGGTAATATCTGCTGTACACTGGTAATATCTGTGCTGTACACTGGTAATATCTGTGCTGTACACTGCTAACACCTGTGCTGTACTGGTAATATCTGTGCTGTACACTGCTAACACCTGTGCTGTACTGGTAATATCTGTGCTGTACTGGTAATATCTGTACTGGTAATATCTGTACTGGTAATATCTGTGCTGTACTGGTAATATCTGTACTGTACACTGCTAACACATGTGCTGTACACTGGTAATATCTGTTCTGTACTGGTAATATCTTTGCTGTACACTGGTAATATCTGTTCTGTACTGGTAATATCTGTGCTGTACTGGTAATATCTGTACTGTACACTGCTAACACATGTACTGTACTGGTAATATCTGTGCTGTACTGGTAATATCTGTGGTGTACACTGCTAACACATGTACTGTACTGGTAATATCTGTGCTGTACACTGGTAATATCTGCTGTACACTGGTAATATCTGTGCTGTACTGGTAATATCTGTGCTGTACACTGCTAACACATGTACTGTACTGGTAATATCTGTGCTGTACTGGTAATATCTGTACTGTACACTGCTAACACATGTACTGTACTGGTAATATCTGCTGTACTGGTAATATCTGTACTGTACACTGCTAACACATGTACTGTACTGGTAATATCTGTGCTGCACTGGTAATATCTGTGCTGTACTGTACTGGTAATATCTGTGCTGTACTGGTAATATCTGTGCTGTACACTGCTAACACATGTACTGTACTGGTAATATCTGTGCTGTACTGGTAATATCTGTACTGTACACTACCACATGTGCTGTACTGGTAATATCTGTACTGTACTGGTAATATCTGTACTGTACACTGCTAACACATGTACTGCACTGGTAATATCTGTGCTGTACACTGGTAATATCTGTGCTGTACACTGGTAATATCTGTGCTGTACTGGTAATATCTGTGCTGTACACTGCTAACACATGTACTGTACTGGTAATATCTGTGCTGCACTGGTAATATCTGTGCTGTACACTGGTAATATCTGTTCTGTACTGGTAATATCTGTGCTGTAAACTGCTAACACATGTACTGTACTGGTAATATCTGTGCTGTACTGGTAATATCTGTACTGTACACTGCTAACACATGTACTGTACTGGTAATATCTGTGCTGTACACTGGTAATATCTGTGCTGTACACTGGTAATATCTGTACTGTACACTGCTAACACATGTACTGTACTGGTAATATCTGTGCTGTACTGGTAATATCTGTGCTGTACACTGCTAACACATGTACTGTACTGGTAATATCTGTGCTGTACTGGTAATATCTGTACTGTACTGGTAATATCTGTACTGTACACTGCTAACACATGTACTGTACTGGTAATATCTGTGCTGCACTGGTAATATCTGTGCTGTACACTGGTAATATCTGTTCTGTACTGGTAATATCTATGCTGTACACTGCTAACACATGTACTGTACTGGTAATATCTGTGCTGTACTGGTAACATCTGTGCTGTACACTGGTAACATCTGTGCTGTACACTGCTAACACATGTACTGTACTGGTAATATCTGTGCTGTACACTGGTAATATCTGCTGTACACTGGTAATATCTGTGCTGTACTGGTAATATCTGTGCTGTACACTGCTAACACCTGTGCTGTACTGGTAATATCTGTGCTGTACTGGTAATATCTGTGCTGTACACTTCTAACACCTGTGCTGTACTGGTAATATCTGTGCTGTACTGGTAATATCTGTACTGTACACTACCACATGTACTGTACTGATAATATCTGTACTGTACACTGCAAACACATGTGCTGCACTGGTAATATCTGTGCTGTACACTGGTAATATCTGTTCTGTACTGGTAATATCTTTGCTGTACAGTGGTAATATCTGTTCTGTACTGGTAATATCTGTGCTGTACTGGTAATATCTGTACTGTACACTGCTAACACATGTACTGTACTGGTAATATCTGTGCTGTACTGGTAATATCTCTACTGTACACTGCTAACACATGTACTGTACTGGTAATATCTGTGCTGTACTGGTAATATCTGTACTGTACACTGCTAACACATGTACTGTACTGGTAATATCTGTGCTGCACTGGTAATATCTGCTGTGCTGTACTGGTAATATCTGTGCTGTACTGGTAATATCTGTGCTGTACACTGCTAACACATGTACTGTACTGGTAATATCTGTGCTGTACTGGTAATATCTGTACTGTACACTACCACATGTGCTGTACTGGTAATATCTGTACTGTACTGGTAATATCTGTACTGTACACTGCTAACATATGTACTGCACTGGTAATATCTGTTCTGTACTGGTAATATCTGTACTGTACACTGCTAACACATGTACTGTACTGGTAATATCTGTGCTGTACACTGGTAATATCTGTGCTGTACTGGTAATATCTGTGCTGTACACTGCTAACACATGTGCTGTACTGGTAATATCTGTGCTGTACTGGTAATATCTGTGCTGTACTGGTAATATCTGTACTGTACACTGCTAACACATGTACTGTACTGGTAATATCTGTGCTCCACTTGTAATATCTGTTCTGTACTGGTAATATCTGTGCTGTAAACTGCTAACACATGTACTGCACTGGTAATATCTGTGCTGTACACTGGTAATATCTGTACTGTACACTGCTAACACATGTACTGTACTGGTAATATCTGTGCTGTACACTGGTAATATCTGTTCTGTACTGGTAATATCTGTGCTGTAAACTGCTAACAAGTACTGTACTGCTAACACATGTGCTGTACACTGCTAACACATGTGCTGTACACTGCTAATATCTGTGCTGTACACTGGTAATATCTGTGCTGTACTGGTAATATCTGTGCTGTACACTGCTAACACATGTACTGTACTGGTAATATCTGTGCTGTACTGGTAATATCTGTGCTGTACACTGCTAACACATGTACTGTACTGGTAATATCTGTGCTGCACTGGTAATATCTGTGCTGTACACTGGTAATATCTGTTCTGTACTGGTAATATCTATGCTGTACACTGCTAACACATGTACTGTACTGGTAATATCTGTGCTGTACACTGGTAATATCTGTTCTGTACTGGTAATATCTGTGCTGTAAACTGCTAACAAGTACTGTACTGCTAACACATGTGCTGTACTGGTAATATCTGTGCTGTACACTGGTCATATCTGCTGTACACTGGTAATATCTGTGCTGTACTGGTAATATCTGTGCTGTACACTGCTAACACCTGTGCTGTACTGGTAATATCTGTGCTGTACACTGCTAACACCTGTGCTGTACTGGTAATATCTGTGCTGTACTGGTAATATCTGTACTGTACACTACCACATGTACTGTACTGGTAATATCTGTGCTGTACTGGTAATATCTGTACTGTACACTGCTAACACATGTGCTGTACTGGTAATATCTGTGCTGTACTGGTAATATCTGTGCTGCACTGGTAATATCTGCTGTGCTGTACTGGTAATATCTGTGCTGTACACTGCTAACACATGTACTGTACTGGTAATATCTGTACTGTACACTACCACATGTGCTGTACTGGTAATATCTGTACTGTACTGGTAATATCTGTACTGTACACTGCTAACATATGTACTGCACTGGTAATATCTGTTCTGTACTGGTAATATCTGTACTGTACACTGCTAACACATGTACTGCACTGGTAATATCTGTGCTGTACACTGGTAATATCTGTTCTGTACTGGTAATATCTGTGCTGTACACTGCTAACACATGTACTGTACTGGTAATATCTGTGCTGTACTGGTAATATCTGTGCTGTACACTGGTAATATCTGTACTGTACACTGGTAATATCTGTGCTGTACTGGTAATATCTGTGCTGTACACTGCTAACATCTGTGCTGTACACTGGTAATATCTGTGCTGTACACTGCTAACACATGTGCTGTACTGGTAATATCTGTGCTGTACTGGTAATATCTGTACTGTACACTGCTAACACATGTACTGTACTGGTAATATCTGTGCTGCACTGGTAATATCTGTACTGTACACTACCACATGTGCTGTACTGGTAATATCTGTACTGTACTGGTAATATCTGTACTGTACACTGCTAACATATGTACTGTACTGGTAATATCTGTGCTGCACTGGTAATATCTGTGCTGTACACTGGTAATATCTGTTCTGTACTGGTAATATCTGTGCTGTAAACTGCTAACACATGTACTGTACTGGTAATATCTGTGCTGTACACTGGTAATATCTGTGCTGTACACTGGTAATATCTGTACTGTACACTGCTAACACATGTACTGTACTGGTAATATCTGTGCTGTACACTGGTAATATCTGTTCTGTACTGCTAACACATGTGCTGTACACTGCTAACACATGTGCTGTACACTGCTAACACATGTGCTGTACACTGCTAACACATGTGCTGTACACTGCTAATATCTGTGCTGTACACTGGTAATATCTGTGCTGTACACTGCTAACACATGTACTGTACTGGTAATATCTGTGCTGTACTGGTAATATCTGTACTGTACACTGCTAACACATGTGCTGCACTGGTAATATCTGTGCTGTACACTGGTAATATCTGTTCTGTACTGGTAATATCTGTGCTGTACTGGTAACATCTGTGCTGTACACTGGTAACATCTGTGCTGTACACTGCTACCACATGTACTGTACTGGTAATATCTGTGCTGTACTGGTAATATTTGTGCTGTACACTGGTAATATCTGCTGTACACTGGTAATATCTGTGCTGTACTGGTAATATCTGTGCTGTACACTGCTAACACCTGTGCTGTACTGGTAATATCTGTGCTGTACTGGTAATATCTGTACTGTACACTACCACATGTACTGTACTGGTAATATCTGTGCTGTACTGGTAATATCTGTACTGTACACTGCTAACACATGTGCTGCACTGGTAATATCTGTGCTGTACACTGGTAATATCTGTTCTGTACTGGTAATATCTTTGCTGTACACTGGTAATATCTGTTCTGTACTGGTAATATCTGTGCTGCTCTGGTAATATCTGTACTGTACACTGCTAACACATGTACTGTACTGGTAATATCTGTGCTGTACTGGTAATATCTGTACTGTACACTGCTAACACATGTACTGTACTGGTAATATCTGCTGTGCTGCACTGGTAATATCTGCTGTGCTGTACTGGTAATATCTGTGCTGTACTGGTAATATCTGTGCTGTACACTGCTAACACATGTACTGTACTGGTAATATCTGTGCTGTACTGGTAATATCTGTACTGTACACTACCACATGTGCTGTACTGGTAATATCTGTACTGTACTGGTAATATCTGTACTGTACACTGCTAACATATGTACTGCACTGGTAATATCTGTTCTGTACTGGTAATATCTGTACTGTACACTGCTAACACATGTACTGCACTGTTAATATCTGTGCTGTACACTGGTAATATCTGTTCTGTACTGGTAATATCTGTGCTGTACACTGCTAACACATGTACTGTACTGGTAATATCTGTGCTGTACACTGGTAATATCTGTGCTGTACACTGGTAATATCTGTTCTGTACTGGTAATATCTGTGCTGTAAACTGCTAACACGTACTGTACTGCTAACACATGTGCTGTACACTGCTAACACATGTGCTGTACACTGCTAACACATGTACTGTACTGGTAATATCTGTGCTGCACTGGTAATATCTGTGCTGTACACTGGTAATATCTGTTCTGTACACTGGTAATATCTGTGCTGTACTGGTAATATCTATGCTGTACACTGCTAACACATGTACTGTACTGGTAATATCTGTGCTGTACTGGTAACATCTGTGCTGTACACTGCTAACACATGTACTGTACTGGTAATATCTGTGCTGTACACTGGTAATATCTGCTGTACACTGGTAATATCTGTGCTGTACTGGTAATATCTGTGCTGTACACTGCTAACACCTGTGCTGTACTGGTAATATCTGTGCTGTACACTGCTAACACCTGTGCTGTACTGGTAATATCTGTGCTGCACTGGTAATATCTGTGCTGTACACTGGTAATATCTGTGCTGTACTGGTAATATCTATGCTGTACACTGCTAACACATGTACTGTACTGGTAATATCTGTGCTGTACTGGTAACATCTGTGCTGTACACTGCTAACACATGTACTGTACTGGTAATATCTGTGCTGTACACTGGTAATATCTGCTGTACACTGGTAATATCTGTGCTGTACTGGTAATATCTGTGCTGTACACTGCTAACACCTGTGCTGTACTGGTAATATCTGTGCTGTACACTGCTAACACCTGTGCTGTACTGGTAATATCTGTGCTGTACTGGTAATATCTGTACTGTACACTACCACATGTACTGTACTGGTAATATCTGTGCTGTACTGGTAATATCTGTACTGTACACTGCTAACACATGTACTGTACTGGTAATATCTGTGCTGTACTGGTAATATCTGTGCTGTACTGGTAATATCTGTGCTGTACACTGCTAACACATGTACTGTACTGGTAATATCTGTGCTGTACTGGTAATATCTGTACTGTACACTACCACATGTACTGTACTGGTAATATCTGTGCTGTACTGGTAATATCTGTACTGTACACTGCTAACATATGTACTGCACTGGTAATATCTGTGCTGTACTGGTAATATCTGTTCTGTACTGGTAATATCTGTACTGTACACTGCTAACACATGTACTGCACTGGTAATATCTGTTCTGTACTGGTAATATCTGTGCTGTACACTGCTAGCACATGTACTGTACTGGTAATATCTGTGCTGTACTGGTAATATCTGTGCTGTACACTGCTAACACATGTACTGTACTGGTAATATCTGTGCTGTACTGGTAATATCTGTACTGTACACTACCACATGTGCTGTACTGGTAATATCTGTACTGTACTGGTAATATCTGTACTGTACACTGCTAACACATGTACTGTACTGGTAATATCTGTGCTGTACTGGTAATATCTGTTCTGTACTGGTAATATCTGTACTGTACACTGCTAACACATGTGCTGTACACTGGTAATATCTGTTCTGTACTGGTAATATCTGTGCTGTACACTGCTAACACATGTACTGTACTGGTAATATCTGTGCTGTACTGGTAATATCTGTGCTGTACTGTTAATATCTGTGCTGTAAACTGCTAACACATGTACTGTACTGGTAATATCTGTGCTGTACACTGGTAATATCTGTACTGTACACTGCTAACACATGTACTGTACTGGTAATATCTGTGCTGTACACTGGTAATATGTGTTCTGTACTGGTAATATCTGTGCTGTAAACTGCTAACACATGTACTGTACTGCTAACACATGTACTGTACTGCTAACACATGTGCTGTACACTGCTAACACATGTGCTGTACACTGCTAACACATGTGCTGTACACTGCTAATATCTGTGCTGTACACTGCTAATATCTGTGCTGTACACGTAATATCTGTGCTGTACACTGGTAATATCTGTTCTGTACTGGTAATATCTGTTCTGTACTGGTAATATCTGTGCTGTACTGGTAATATCTGTGCTGTACACTGGTAACATCTGTGCTGTACACTGGTAACATCTGTGCTGTACACTGCTAACACATGTACTGTACTGGTAATATCTGTGCTGTACACTGGTAATATCTGCTGTACACTGGTAATATCTGTGCTGTACACTGGTAATATCTGTGCTGTACACTGCTAACACCTGTGCTGTACTGGTAATATCTGTGCTGTACTGGTAATATCTGTGCTGTACACTGCTAACACCTGTGCTGTACTGGTAATATCTGTGCTGTACTGGTAATATCTGTACTGGTAATATCTGTACTGGTAATATCTGTGCTGTACTGGTAATATCTGTACTGTACACTGCTAACACATGTGCTGTACACTGGTAATATCTGTTCTGTACTGGTAATATCTTTGCTGTACACTGGTAATATCTGTTCTGTACTGGTAATATCTGTGCTGTACTGGTAATATCTGTACTGTACACTGCTAACACATGTACTGTACTGGTAATATCTGTGCTGTACTGGTAATATCTGTGGTGTACACTGCTAACACATGTACTGTACTGGTAATATCTGTGCTGTACACTGGTAATATCTGCTGTACACTGGTAATATCTGTGCTGTACTGGTAATATCTGTGCTGTACACTGCTAACACATGTACTGTACTGGTAATATCTGTGCTGTACTGGTAATATCTGTACTGTACACTGCTAACACATGTACTGTACTGGTAATATCTGTGCTGTACTGGTAATATCTGTACTGTACACTGCTAACACATGTACTGTACTGGTAATATCTGTGCTGCACTGGTAATATCTGTGCTGTACTGTACTGGTAATATCTGTGCTGTACTGGTAATATCTGTGCTGTACACTGCTAACACATGTACTGTACTGGTAATATCTGTGCTGTACTGGTAATATCTGTACTGTACACTACCACATGTGCTGTACTGGTAATATCTGTACTGTACTGGTAATATCTGTACTGTACACTGCTAACACATGTACTGCACTGGTAATATCTGTGCTGTACACTGGTAATATCTGTTCTGTACTGGTAATATCTGTGCTGTACACTGCTAACACATGTACTGTACTGGTAATATCTGTGCTGTACACTGGTAATATCTGTGCTGTACTGGTAATATCTGTGCTGTACACTGCTAACACATGTACTGTACTGGTAATATCTGTGCTGCACTGGTAATATCTGTGCTGTACACTGGTAATATCTGTTCTGTACTGGTAATATCTGTGCTGTAAACTGCTAACACATGTACTGTACTGGTAATATCTGTGCTGTACTGGTAATATCTGTACTGTACACTGCTAACACATGTACTGTACTGGTAATATCTGTGCTGTACACTGGTAATATCTGTGCTGTACACTGGTAATATCTGTACTGTACACTGCTAACACATGTACTGTACTGGTAATATCTGTGCTGTACACTGGTAATATCTGTTCTGTACTGGTAATATCTGTGCTGTACACTGCTAACACATGTGCTGTACACTGCTAACACATGTGCTGTACACTGCTAACACATGTGCTGTACACTGGTAATATCTGTGCTGTACACTGGTAATATCTGTGCTGTACACTGCTAACACATGTACTGTACTGGTAATATCTGTGCTGTACACTGGTAATATCTGTGCTGTACACTGCTAACACATGTACTGTACTGGTAATATCTGTGCTGTACACTGGTAATATCTGTGTTGTACTGGTAATATCTGTGCTGTACACTACCACATGTGCTGTACTGGTAATATCTGTACTGTACTGGTAATATCTGTACTGTACACTGCTAACACATGTACTGCACTGGTAATATCTGTGCTGTACTGGTAATATCTGTGCTGTACTGGTAATATCTGTGCTGTACACTAACACCTGTGCTGTACTGGTAATATCTGTGCTGTACTGGTAATATCTGTACTGTACACTACCACATGTACTGTACTGGTAATATCTGTGCTGTACTGGTAATATCTGTACTGTACACTGCTAACACATGTGCTGTACTGGTAATATCTGCTGTACTGTACTGGTAATATCTGCTGTACTGTACTGGTAATATCTGTGCTGTACTGGTAATATCTGTGCTGCACTGGTAATATCTGCTGTGCTGTACTGGTAATATCTGTGCTGTACACTGCTAACACATGTACTGTACTGGTAATATCTGTGCTGTACTGGTAATATCTGTACTGTACACTACCACATGTGCTGTACTGGTAATATCTGTACTGTACTGGTAATATCTGTACTGTACACTGCTAACATATGTACTGCACTGGTAATATCTGTTCTGTACTGGTAATATCTGTACTGTACACTGCTAACACATGTACTGCACTGGTAATATCTGTGCTGTACACTGGTAATATCTGTTCTGTACTGGTAATATCTGTGCTGTACACTGCTAACACATGTACTGTACTGGTAATATCTGTGCTGTACTGGTAATATCTGTGCTGTACACTGCTAACATCTGTGCTGTACACTGCTAACATCTGTGCTGTACACTGCTAACATCTGTGCTGTACACTGCTAACATCTGTGCTGTACACTGGTAATATCTGTGCTGTACACTGCTAACACATGTGCTGTACTGGTAATATCTGTGCTGTACTGGTAATATCTGTACTGTACACTGCTAACACATGTACTGTACTGGTAATATCTGTGCTGCACTGGTAATATCTGTGCTGTACACTGGTAATATCTGTTCTGTACTGGTAATATCTGTGCTGTAAACTGCTAACACATGTACTGTACTGGTAATATCTGTGCTGTACACTGGTAATATCTGTGCTGTACACTGGTAATATCTGTACTGTACACTGCTAACACATGTACTGTACTGGTAATATCTGTGCTGTACACTGGTAATATCTGTTCTGTACTGCTAACACATGTACTGTACACTGCTAACACATGTGCTGTACACTGCTAACACATGTGCTGTACACTGCTAATATCTGTGCTGTACACTGGTAATATCTGTGCTGTACACTGCTAACACATGTACTGTACTGGTAATATCTGTGCTGTACTGGTAATATCTGTACTGTACACTGCTAACACATGTGCTGCACTGGTAATATCTGTGCTGTACACTGGTAATATCTGTTCTGTACTGGTAATATCTGTGCTGTACTGGTAACATCTGTGCTGTACACTGGTAACATCTGTGCTGTACACTGCTACCACATGTACTGTACTGGTAATATTTGTGCTGTACTGGTAATATTTGTGCTGTACACTGGTAATATCTGCTGTACACTGGTAATATCTGTGCTGTACACTGCTAACACCTGTGCTGTACTGGTAATATCTGTGCTGTACTGGTAATATCTGTACTGTACACTACCACATGTACTGTACTGGTAATATCTGTGCTGTACTGGTAATATCTGTACTGTACACTGCTAACACATGTGCTGCACTGGTAATATCTGTGCTGTACACTGGTAATATCTGTTCTGTACTGGTAATATCTTTGCTGTACACTGGTAATATCTGTTCTGTACTGGTAATATCTGTGCTGCTCTGGTAATATCTGTACTGTACACTGCTAACACATGTACTGTACTGGTAATATCTGTGCTGTACTGGTAATATCTGTGGTGTACACTGCTAACACATGTACTGTACTGGTAATATCTGTGGTGTACACTGCTAACACATGTACTGTACTGGTAATATCTGTGCTGTACACTGGTAATATCTGTGCTGTACTGGTAATATCTGTGCTGTACACTGCTAACACATGTACTGTACTGGTAATATCTGTGCTGTACTGGTAATATCTGTACTGTACACTGCTAACACATGTACTGTACTGGTAATATCTGTGCTGTACTGGTAATATCTGTACTGTACACTGCTAACACATGTACTGTACTGGTAATATCTGCTGTGCTGCACTGGTAATATCTGCTGTGCTGTACTGGTAATATCTGTGCTGTACACTGCTAACACATGTACTGTACTGGTAATATCTGTGCTGTACTGGTAATATCTGTACTGTACACTACCACATGTGCTGTACTGGTAATATCTGTACTGTACTGGTAATATCTGTACTGTACACTGCTAACATATGTACTGCACTGGTAATATCTGTTCTGTACTGGTAATATCTGTACTGTACACTGCTAACACATGTACTGCACTGTTAATATCTGTGCTGTACACTGGTAATATCTGTTCTGTACTGGTAATATCTGTGCTGTACACTGCTAACACATGTACTGTACTGGTAATATCTGTGCTGTACACTGGTAATATCTGTGCTGTACTGGTAATATCTGTGCTGTACACTGCTAACACATGTGCTGTACTGGTAATATCTGTGCTGTACTGGTAATATCTGTACTGTACACTGCTAACACATGTACTGTACTGGTAATATCTGTGCTGTACACTGGTAATATCTGTGCTGTACACTGGTAATATCGGTTCTGTACTGGTAATATCTGTGCTGTAAACTGCTAACACGTACTGTACTGCTAACACATGTGCTGTACACTGCTAACACATGTGCTGTACACTGCTAACACATGTGCTGTACACTGCTAACACATGTACTGTACTGGTAATATCTGTGCTGCACTGGTAATATCTGTGCTGTACACTGGTAATATCTGTTCTGTACTGGTAATATCTATGCTGTACACTGCTAACACATGTACTGTACTGGTAATATCTGTGCTGTACTGGTAACATCTGTGCTGTACACTGCTAACACATGTACTGTACTGGTAATATCTGTGCTGTACACTGGTAATATCTGCTGTACACTGGTAATATCTGTGCTGTACTGGTAATATCTGTGCTGTACACTGCTAACACCTGTGCTGTACTGGTAATATCTGTGCTGTACACTGCTAACACCTGTGCTGTACTGGTAATATCTGTGCTGTACTGGTAATATCTGTACTGTACACTACCACATGTACTGTACTGGTAATATCTGTGCTGTACTGGTAATATCTGTACTGTACACTGCTAACACATGTACTGTACTCGTAATATCTGTGCTGTACTGGTAATATCTGTGCTGTACTGGTAATATCTGTGCTGTACACTGCTAACACATGTACTGTACTGGTAATATCTGTGCTGTACTGGTAATATCTGTACTGTACACTACCACATGTGCTGTACTGGTAATATCTGTACTGTACTGGTAATATCTGTGGTGTACACTGCTAACACATGTACTGTACTGGTAATATCTGTGCTGTACACTGGTAATATCTGCTGTACACTGGTAATATCTGTGCTGTACTGGTAATATCTGTACTGTACACTGCTAACATATGTACTGCACTGGTAATATCTGTGCTGTACTGGTAATATCTGTTCTGTACTGGTAATATCTGTACTGTACACTGCTAACACATGTACTGCACTGGTAATATCTGTGCTGTACACTGGTAATATCTGTTCTGTACTGGTAATATCTGTGCTGTACACTGCTAGCACATGTACTGTACTGGTAATATCTGTGCTGTACTGGTAATATCTGTGCTGTACTGGTAATATCTGTGCTGTACACTGCTAACACATGTACTGTACTGGTAATATCTGTGCTGTACACTGGTAATATCTGTACTGTACACTACCACATGTGCTGTACTGGTAATATCTGTACTGTACTGGTAATATCTGTACTGTACACTGCTAACACATGTACTGTACTGGTAATATCTGTGCTGTACTGGTAATATCTGTTCTGTACTGGTAATATCTGTACTGTACACTGCTAACACATGTACTGCACTGGTAATATCTGTGCTGTACACTGGTAATATCTGTTCTGTACTGGTAATATCTGTGCTGTACACTGCTAACACATGTACTGTACTGGTAATATCTGTGCTGTACTGGTAATATCTGTACTGTACACTACCACATGTGCTGTACTGGTAATATCTGTGCTGTACACTAATATCTGTGCTGTACTGGTAATATCTGTGCTGTACTGTTAATATCTGTGCTGTAAACTGCTAACACATGTACTGTACTGGTAATATCTGTGCTGTACACTGGTAATATCTGTGCTGTACACTGGTAATATCTGTACTGTACACTGCTAACACATGTACTGTACTGGTAATATCTGTGCTGTACACTGGTAATATGTGTTCTGTACTGGTAATATCTGTGCTGTAAACTGCTAACACATGTACTGTACTGCTAACACATGTACTGTACACTGCTAACACATGTGCTGTACACTGCTAACACATGTGCTGTACTGCTAATATCTGTGCTGTACACTAATATCTGTGCTGTACTGGTAATATCTGTGCTGTACTGGTAATATCTGTGCTGTACTGGTAATATCTGTGCTGTACTGGTAACATCTGTGCTGTACACTGCTAACATCTGTGCTGTACACTGCTAACACATGTACTGTACTGGTAATATCTGTGCTGTACACTGGTAATATCTGTTCTGTACTGGTAATATCTGTTCTGTACTGGTAATATCTGTGCTGTACTGGTAACATCTGTGCTGTACACTGGTAACATCTGTGCTGTACACTGCTAACACATGTACTGTACTGGTAATATCTGTGCTGTACACTGGTAATATCTGCTGTACACTGGTAATATCTGTGCTGTACACTGCTAACACCTGTGCTGTACTGGTAATATCTGTGCTGTACACTGCTAACACCTGTGCTGTACTGGTAATATCTGTGCTGTACTGGTAATATCTGTACTGGTAATATCTGTACTGTACACTGCTAACACATGTGCTGCACTGGTAATATCTGTGCTGTACACTGGTAATATCTGTTCTGTACTGGTAATATCTTTGCTGTACACTGGTAATATCTGTTCTGTACTGGTAATATCTGTGCTGTACTGGTAATATCTGTACTGTACACTGCTAACACATGTACTGTACTGGTAATATCTGTGCTGTACTGGTGATATCTGTGGTGTACACTGCTAACACATGTACTGTACTGGTAATATCTGTGCTGTACACTGGTAATATCTGCTGTACACTGGTAATATCTGTGCTGTACTGGTAATATCTGTGCTGTACACTGCTAACACATGTACTGTACTGGTAATATCTGTGCTGTACTGGTAATATCTGTACTGTACACTGCTAACACATGTACTGTACTGGTAATATCTGTGCTGTACTGGTAATATCTGTACTGTACACTGCTAACACATGTACTGTACTGGTAATATCTGTGCTGCACTGGTAATATCTGTGCTGTACTGTACTGGTAATATCTGTGCTGTACTGGTAATATCTGTGCTGTACACTGCTAACACATGTACTGTACTGGTAATATCTGTGCTGTACTGGTAATATCTGTACTGTACACTACCACATGTGCTGTACTGGTAATATCTGTACTGTACTGGTAATATCTGTACTGTACACTGCTAACACATGTGCTGTACTGGTAATATCTGTACTGTACTGGTAATATCTGTACTGTACACTGCTAACACATGTACTGTACTGGTAATATCTGTGCTGTACTGGTAATATCTGTACTGTACACTGCTAACACATGTACTGTACTGGTAATATCTGTGCTGTACTGGTAATATCTGTACTGTACACTGCTAACACATGTACTGTACTGGTAATATCTGTGCTGTACTGGTAATATCTGTACTGTACACTGCTAACACATGTACTGCACTGGTAATATCTGTGCTGTACACTGGTAATATCTGTTCTGTACTGGTAATATCTGTGCTGTACACTGGTAATATCTGTGCTGTACTGGTAATATCTGTGCTGTACACTGCTAACACATGTACTGTACTGGTAATATCTGTGCTGTACACTGGTAATATCTGTTCTGTACTGGTAATATCTGTGCTGTACACTGCTAACACATGTGCTGTACACTGCTAACACATGTGCTGTACACTGGTAATATCTGTGCTGTACACTGGTAATATCTGTGCTGTACACTGCTAACACATGTACTGTACTGGTATTATCTGTGCTGTACACTGGTAATATCTGTGCTGTACACTGCTAACACATGTACTGTACTGGTAATATCTGTGCTGTACACTGGTAATATCTGTGTTGTACTGGTAATATCTGTGCTGTACACTACCACATGTGCTGTACTGGTAATATCTGTACTGTACTGGTAATATCTGTACTGTACACTGCTAACACATGTACTGCACTGGTAATATCTGTGCTGTACTGGTAATATCTGTGCTGTACTGGTAATATCTGTACTGTACACTGCTAACACATGTACTGCACTGGTAATATCTGTGCTGTACTGGTAATATCTGTGCTGTACACTGCTAACACATGTACTGTACTGGTAATATCTGTGCTGTACTGGTAATATCTGTACTGTACTGGTAATATCTGTACTGTACACTGCTAACACATGTACTGCACTGGTAATATCTGTACTGTACACTGCAAACACATGTCCTGCACTGGTAATATCTGTGCTGTACTGGTAATATCTGTACTGTACACTGCTAACACATGTACTGTACTGGTAATATCTGTGCTGTACTGGTAATATCTGTACTGTACACTGCTAACACATGTACTGTACTGGTAATATCTGTGCTGTACTGGTAATATCTGTACTGTACACTGCAAACACATGTCCTGCACTGGTAATATCTGTGCTGTACTGGTAATATCTGTACTGTACACTGCTAACACATGTACTGTACTGGTAATATCTGTGCTGTACACTGGTAATATCTGTGCTGTACACTGGTAATATCTGTTCTGTACTGGTAATATCTGTGCTGTACACTGCTAACACATGTACTGTACTGGTAATATCTGTGCTGTACTGGTAATATCTGTACTGTACACTGCTAACACATGTACTGTACTGGTAATATCTGTGCTGTACTGGTAATATCTGTACTGTACACTGCTAACACATGTACTGTACTGGTAATATCTGTGCTGCACTGGTAATATCTGTGCTGTACACTGGTAATATCTGTTCTGTGCTGTACACTGCTAACACATGTGCTGCACTGGTAATATCTGTGCTGTACTGGTAATATCTGTGCTGTACTGGTAATATCTGTGCTGTACACTGCTAACACATGTGCTGTACTGGTAATATCTGTACTGTACACTACCACATGTGCTGTACTGGTAATATCTGTGCTGTACACTGGTAATATCTGTGCTGTACACTGGTAATATCTGTGCTGTACTGGTAATATCTGTACTGTACACTACCACATGTACTGCACTGGTAATATCTGTGCTGTACTGGTAATATCTGTACTGTACACTGCTAACACATGTACTGTACTGGTAATATCTGTGCTGTACACTGGTAATATCTGTGCTGTACTGGTAATATCTGCTGTACACTGGTAATATCTGTGCTGTACACTGCTAACACATGTACTGTACTGGTAATATCTGTGCTGTACACTGCTAACAGATGTACTGTACTGGTAATATCTGTGCTGTACACTGGTAATATCTGTACTGTACACTGGTAATATCTGTACTGTACACTGCTAAAATATGTGCTGTACACTGGTAATATCTGTTCTGTACTGGTAATATCTGTACTGTACTGGTAATATCTGTGCTGTACTGGTAATATCTGTACAGTACACTGCTAACACATGTGCTGTACACTGGTAATATCTGCTGTACTGGTAATATCTGTACTGTACACTGCTAACACATGTACTGCACACTGGTAATATCTGTGCTGCACACTGGTAATATCTGTGCTGTACACTGGTAATATCTGTGCTGTACACTGGTAATATCTGTGCTGTACTGGTACCTGTGCTGTACTGGTAACATCTGTGCTGTACACTGCTAACACATGTACTGTACTGGTAATATCTGTGCTGTACTGGTAATATCTGTGCTGTACACTGCTAACACATGTACTGCACTGGTAATATCTGTGCTGTACTGGTAATATCTGTACTGTACACTGGTAATATCTGTGCTGTACACTGCTAACACATGTACTGCACTGGTAATATCTGTGCTGTACTGGTAATATCTGCACTGGTAATATCTGTGCTGTACTGGTAATATCTGTACTGTACACTGCTAACACATGTACTGTACTGGTAATATCTGTGCTGTACTGGTAATATCTGTACTGTACACTGCTAACACATGTACTGTACTGGTAATATCTGTGCTGTACACTGGTAATATCTGTTCTGTGCTGTACACTGCTAACACATGTGCTGCACTGGTAATATCTGTGCTGTACTGGTAATATCTGTGCTGTACTGGTAATATCTGTGCTGTACACTGCTAACACATGTGCTGTACTGGTAATATCTGTACTGTACTGGTAATATCTGTACTGTACACTACCACATGTGCTGTACTGGTAATATCTGTGCTGTACTGGTAATATCTGTACTGTACTGGTAATATCTGTGCTGTACACTGCTAACACATGTACTGCACTGGTAATATCTGTGCTGTACTAGTAATATCTGTACTGTACACTGCTAACACATGTACTGTACTGGTAATATCTGTGCTGTACACTGGTAATATCTGTGCTGTACTGGTAATATCTGTACTGTACACTGGTAATATCTGTACTGTACACTGGTAATATCTGTGCTGTACACTGCTAACACATGTGCTGTACACTGGTAATATCTGTACTGTACACTGGTAATATCTGTTCTGTACTGGTAATATCTGTGCTGTACACTGCTAACACATGTACTGTACTGGTAATATCTGTGCTGTACACTGGTAATATCTGTTCTGTACTGGTAATATCTGTACTGTACACTAACACATGTACTGTACTGGTAATATCTGTGCTGAACTGGTAATATCTGTACTGTACACTGCTAACACATGTACTGCACACTGGTAATATCTGTGCTGCACACTGGTAATATCTGTGCTGTACACTGGTAATATCTGTGCTGTACTGGTACCTGTGCTGTACTGGTAACATCTGTGCTGTACTAGTAATATCTGTGCTGTACACTGCTAACACATGTACTGTACTGGTAATATCTGTGCTGTACTGGTAATATCTGTACTGTACACTGGTAATATCTGTGCTGTACACTGCTAACACATGTACTGCACTGGTAATATCTGTGCTGTACTGGTAATATCTGCACTGGTAATATCTGTGCTGTACTGGTAATATCTGTGCTGTACACTGCTAACACATGTGCTGTACACTGCTAATATCTGTGCTGTACTGGTATTATCTGTGCTGTACTGGTAATATCTGTGCTGTACACTGCTAACACATGTACTGTACTGGTAATATCTGTACTGTACACTGCTAATACCTGTGCTGTACTGGTAATATTTGTGCTGTACTGGTAATATCTGTACTGTACACTGCTAACACATGTACTGTACTGGTAATATCTGTGCTGTACACTGGTAATATATGTGCTGTACACTGCTAACACATGTGCTGTACACTGGTAATATCTGTACTGTACTGGTAATATCTGTGCTGTACTGGTAATATCTGTACTGTACACTGCTAACACATGTACTGTACTGGTAATATCTGTGCTGTACTGGTAATATCTGTACTGTACACTGCTAACACATGTACTGTACTGGTAATATCTGTACTGTACACTGCTAACACATGTACTGTACTGGTAATATCTGTGCTGTACTGGTAATATCTGTACTGTACACTGCTAACACATGTACTGTACTGGTAATATCTGTGCTGTACACTGGTAATATCTGTTCTGTACTGGTAATATCTGTGCTGTACACTGGTAATATCTGTTCTGTGCTGTACACTGCTAACACATGTGCTGCACTGGTAATATCTGTGCTGTACTGGTAATATCTGTGCTGTACTGGTAATATCTGTGCTGTACACTGCTAACACATGTGCTGTACTGGTAATATCTGTACTGTACTGGTAATATCTGTACTGTACACTACCACATGTGCTGTACTGGTAATATCTGTACTGTACTGGTAATATCTGTACTGTACTGGTAATATCTGTGCTGTACTGGTAATATCTGTGCTGTACACTGCTAACACATGTACTGCACTGGTAATATCTGTGCTGTACTAGTAATATCTGTACTGTACACTGCTAACATATGTACTGTACTGGTAATATCTGTGCTGTACACTGGTAATATCTGTGCTGTACTGGTAATATCTGTGCTGTACACTGGTAATATCTGTGCTGTACACTGCTAACACATGTACTGTACTGGTAATATCTGTGCTGTACACTGCTAACACATGTACTGTACTGGTAATATCTGTGCTGTACACTGGTAATATCTGTACTGTACACTGGTAATATCTGTACTGTACACTGGTAATATCTGTGCTGTACACTGCTAACACATGTACTGTACTGGTAATATCTGTGCTGTACTGGTAATATCTGTACTGTACACTGGTAATATCTGTTCTGTACTGGTAATATCTGTGCTGTACACTGGTAATATCTGTTCTGTACTGGTAATATCTGTACTGTACACTAACACATGTACTGTACTGGTAATATCTGTACTGTACACTGCTAACACATGTGCTGTACACTGGTAATATCTGCTGTACTGGTAATATCTGTACTGTACACTGCTAACACATGTACTGCACACTGGTAATATCTGTGCTGCACACTGGTAATATCTGTGCTGTACACTGGTAATATCTGTGCTGTACTGGTACCTGTGCTGTACTGGTAACATCTGTGCTGTACACTGCTAACACATGTACTGTACTGGTAATATCTGTGCTGTACTGTTAATATCTGTACTGTACACTGGTAATATCTGTGCTGTACACTGCTAACACATGTACTGCACTGGTAATATCTGTGCTGTACACTGCTAACACATGTGCTGTACTGGTAATATCTGTACTGTACTGGTAATATCTGTACTGTACACTACCACATGTGCTGTACTGGTAATATCTGTACTGTACTGGTAATATCTGTACTGTACACTACCACATGTACTGCACTGGTAATATCTGTGCTGTACTAGTAATATCTGTACTGTACACTGCTAACACATGTACTGTACTGGTAATATCTGTGCTGTACACTGGTAATATCTGTGCTGTACACTGGTAATATCTGTGCTGTACTGGTAATATCTGTGCTGTACACTGGTAATATCTGTGCTGTACACTGCTAACACATGTACTGTACTGGTAATATCTGTGCTGTACACTGCTAACACATGTGCTGTACACTGGTAATATCTGTACTGTACACTGGTAATATCTGTTCTGTACTGGTAATATCTGTGCTGTACACTGCTAACACATGTACTGTACTGGTAATATCTGTGCTGTACACTGGTAATATCTGTTCTGTACTGGTAATATCTGTACTGTACACTAACACATGTACTGTACTGGTAATATCTGTGCTGTACTGGTAATATCTGTACTGTACACTGCTAACACATGTGCTGTACACTGGTAATATCTGCTGTACTGGTAATATCTGTACTGTACACTGCTAACACATGTACTGCACACTGGTAATATCTGTGCTGTACACTGGTAATATCTGTGCTGTACACTGGTAATATCTGTGCTGTACTGGTACCTGTGCTGTACTGGTAACATCTGTGCTGTACACTGCTAACACATGTACTGTACTGGTAATATCTGTGCTGTGCTAGTAATATCTGTGCTGTACACTGCTAACACATGTACTGTACTGGTAATATCTGTGCTGTACTGGTAATATCTGTACTGTACACTGGTAATATCTGTGCTGTACACTGCTAACACATGTACTGCACTGGTAATATCTGTGCTGTACACTGCTAACACATGTGCTGTACACTGCTAATATCTGTGCTGTACTGGTAATATCTGTGCTGTACTGGTAATATCTGTGCTGTACACTGCTAACACATGTACTGTACTGGTAATATCTGTACTGTACACTGCTAATACCTGTGCTGTACTGGTAATATTTGTGCTGTACTGGTAATATCTGTACTGTACACTGCTAACACATGTACTGTACTGGTAATATCTGTGCTGTACACTGGTAATATATGTGCTGTACACTGCTAACACATGTGCTGTACACTGGTAATATCTGTACTGTACTGGTAATATCTGTGCTGTACTGTTAATATCTGTGCTGTACTGGTAATATCTGTACTGTACACTGCTAACACATGTACTGTACTGGTAATATCTGTGCTGTACTGGTAATATCTGTACTGTACACTGCTAACACATGTACTGTACTGGTAATATCTGTGCTGTACTGGTAATATCTGTACTGTACACTGCTAACACATGTACTGTACTGGTAATATCTGTGCTGTACACTGGTAATATCTGTTCTGTACTGGTAATATCTGTGCTGTAGACTGCTAACACATGTACTGTACTGGTAATATCTGTGCTGTACTGGTAATATCTGTACTGTACACTGCTAACACATGTACTGTACTGGTAATATCTGTGCTGTACTGGTAATATCTGTACTGTACACTGCTAACACATGTACTGTACTGGTAATATCTGTGCTGCACTGGTAATATCTGTGCTGTACACTGGTAATATCTGTTCTGTGCTGTACACTGCTAACACATGTGCTGCACTGGTAATATCTGTGCTGTACTGGTAATATCTGTACTGTACACTGCTAACACATGTGCTGTACTGGTAATATCTGTACTGTACTGGTAATATCTGTACTGTACACTACCACATGTGCTGTACTGGTAATATCTGTGCTGTACTGGTAATATCTGTGCTGTACACTGCTAACACATGTACTGTACTGGTAATATCTGTGCTGTACTAGTAATATCTGTACTGTACACTGCTAACACATGTACTGCACTGGTAATATCTGTGCTGTACTAGTAATATCTGTACTGTACACTGCTAACACATGTACTGTACTGGTAATATCTGTGCTGTACACTGGTAATATCTGTGCTGTACACTGGTAATATCTGTGCTGTACACTGCTAACACATGTACTGTACTGGTAATATCTGTGCTGTACACTGGTAATATCTGTGCTGTACACTGGTAATATCTGTACTGTACACTGGTAATATCTGTACTGTACACTGGTAATATCTGTGCTGTACACTGGTAATATCTGTGCTGTACACTGCTAACACATGTGCTGTACACTGGTAATATCTGTACTGTACACTGGTAATATCTGTTCTGTACTGGTAATATCTGTGCTGTACACTGCTAACACATGTACTGTACTGGTAATATCTGTGCTGTACTGGTAATATCTGTACTGTACACTGCTAACACATGTATTGCACACTGGTAATATCTGCTGTACTGGTAATATCTGTACTGTACACTGCTAACACATGTACTGCACACTGGTAATATCTGTGCTGTACACTGGTAATATCTGTGCTGTACACTGGTAATATCTGTGCTGTACACTGGTAATATCTGTGCTGTACTGGTACCTGTGCTGTACTGGTAACATCTGTGCTGTACACTGCTAACACATGTACTGTACTGGTAATATCTGTGCTGTACTAGTAATATCTGTGCTGTACACTGGTAATATCTGTGCTGTACACTGCTAACACATGTACTGCACTGGTAATATCTGTGCTGTACTGGTAATATCTGTGCTGTACACTGCTAACACATGTACTGCACTGGTAATATCTGTGCTGTACACTGCTAACACATGTGCTGTACACTGCTAATATCTGTGCTGTACTGGTAATATCTGTGCTGTACACTGCTAACACATGTACTGTACTGGTAATATCTGTACTGTACACTGCTAATACCTGTGCTGTACTGGTAATATTTGTGCTGTACTGGTAATATCTGTACTGTACACTGCTAACACATGTACTGTACTGGTAATATCTGTGCTGTACACTGGTAATATCTGTACTGTACTGGTAATATCTGTGCTGTACTGGTAATATCTGTGCTGTACACTGCTAACACATGTACTGTACTGGTAATATCTGTGCTGTACACTGGTAATATCTGTACTGTACTGGTAATATCTGTGCTGTACTGGTAATATCTGTGCTGTACACTGCTAACACATGTGCTGTACTGGTAATATCTGTACTGTACACTACCACATGTGCTGTACTGGTAATATCTGTGCTGTACACTGGTAATATCTGTGCTGTACACTGGTAATATCTGTGCTGTACTGGTAATATCTGTACTGTACACTACCACATGTACTGCACTGGTAATATCTGTGCTGTACTGGTAATATCTGTACTGTACACTGCTAACACATGTACTGTACTGGTAATATCTGTGCTGTACACTGGTAATATCTGTGCTGTACACTGGTAATATCTGTGCTGTACTGGTAATATCTGCTGTACACTGGTAATATCTGTGCTGTACACTGCTAACACATGTACTGTACTGGTAATATCTGTGCTGTACACTGCTAACAGATGTACTGTACTGGTAATATCTGTGCTGTACACTGGTAATATCTGTACTGTACACTGGTAATATCTGTACTGTACACTGCTAACACATGTGCTGTACACTGGTAATATCTGTTCTGTACTGGTAATATCTGTACTGTACTGGTAATATCTGTGCTGTACTGGTAATATCTGTACAGTACACTGCTAACACATGTGCTGTACACTGGTAATATCTGCTGTACTGGTAATATCTGTACTGTACACTGCTAACACATGTACTGCACACTGGTAATATCTGTGCTGCACACTGGTAATATCTGTGCTGCACACTGGTAATATCTGTGCTGTACACTGGTAATATCTGTGCTGTACACTGGTAATATCTGTGCTGTACTGGTACCTGTGCTGTACTGGTAACATCTGTGCTGTACACTGCTAACACATGTACTGTACTGGTAATATCTGTGCTGTACTGGTAATATCTGTGCTGTACACTGCTAACACATGTACTGCACTGGTAATATCTGTGCTGTACTGGTAATATCTGTACTGTACACTGGTAATATCTGTGCTGTACACTGCTAACACATGTACTGCACTGGTAATATCTGTGCTGTACTGGTAATATCTGCACTGGTAATATCTGTGCTGTACTGGTAATATCTGTACTGTACACTGCTAACACATGTACTGTACTGGTAATATCTGTGCTGTACTGGTAATATCTGTACTGTACACTGCTAACACATGTACTGTACTGGTAATATCTGTGCTGCACTGGTAATATCTGTGCTGTACACTGGTAATATCTGTTCTGTGCTGTACACTGCTAACACATGTGCTGCACTGGTAATATCTGTGCTGTACTGGTAATATCTGTGCTGTACTGGTAATATCTGTGCTGTACACTGCTAACACATGTGCTGTACTGGTAATATCTGTACTGTACTGGTAATATCTGTACTGTACACTACCACATGTGCTGTACTGGTAATATCTGTGCTGTACTGGTAATATCTGTGCTGTACACTGCTAACACATGTACTGCACTGGTAATATCTGTGCTGTACTGGTAATATCTGTACTGTACACTGCTAACACATGTACTGTACTGGTAATATCTGTGCTGTACACTGGTAATATCTGTGCTGTACACTGGTAATATCTGTGCTGTACTGGTAATATCTGCTGTACACTGGTAATATCTGTGCTGTACACTGCTAACACATGTTCTGTACTGGTAATATCTGTGCTGTACACTGCTAACAGATGTACTGTACTGGTAATATCTGTGCTGTACACTGGTAATATCTGTACTGTACACTGGTAATATCTGCACTGTACACTGCTAACACATGTGCTGTACACTGGTAATATCTGTACTGTACACTAACACATGTACTGTACTGGTAATATCTGTGCTGTACTGGTAATATCTGTACTGTACACTGCTAACACATGTGCTGTACACTGGTAATATCTGCTGTACTGGTAATATCTGTACTGTACACTGCTAACACATGTACTGCACACTGGTAATATCTGTGCTGTACACTGGTAATATCTGTGCTGTACACTGGTAATATCTGTGCTGTACACTGGTAATATCTGTTCTGTACTGGTAACATCTGTGCTGTACACTGCTAACACATGTACTGTACTGGTAATATCTGTGCTGTACTGGTAATATCTGTGCTGTACACTGCTAACACATGTACTGCACTGGTAATATCTGTGCTGTACTGGTAATATCTGTACTGTACACTGGTAATATCTGTGCTGTACACTGCTAACACATGTACTGAACTGGTAATATCTGTGCTGTACTGGTAATATCTGCACTGGTAATATCTGTGCTGTACTGGTAATATCTGTGCTGTACACTGCTAACACATGTACTGCACTGGTAATATCTGTGCTGTACACTGCTAACACATGTGCTGTACACTGCTAATATCTGTGCTGTACTGGTAATATCTGTGCTGTACTGGTAATATCTGTGCTGTACACTGCTAACACATGTACTGTACTGGTAATATCTGTGCTGTACACTGCTAACACATGTGCTGTACACTGGTAATATCTGTACTGTACTGGTAATATCTGTGCTGTACACTGCTAACACATGTGCTGTACACTGGTAATATCTGTACTGTACTGGTAATATCTGTACTGGTAATATCTGTGCTGTACTGGTAATATCTGTGCTGTACACTGCTAACACATGTACTGCACTGGTAATATCTGTGCTGTACTGGTAATATCTGTGCTGTACACTGCTAATATCTGTACTGTACTGGTAATATCTGTACTGTACACTGCTAACACATGTACTGCACTGGTAATATCTGTGCTGTACTGGTAATATCTGTACTGTACACTGCTAATATCTGTACTGTACTGGTAATATCTGTACTGTACTGGTAATATCTGTACTGTACACTGCTAACACATGTACTGCACTGGTAATATCTGTGCTGTACTGGTAATATCTGTACTGTACACTGCAAACACATGTACTGCACTGGTAATATCTGTGCTGTACTGCTAATATCTGTACTGTACACTGCTAATATCTGTGCTGTACTGGTAATATCTGTGCTGTACTGGTAATATCTGTACTGTACACTGCTAACACATGTACTGCACTGGTAATATCTGTGCTGTACTGGTAATATCTGTACTGTACACTGCAAACACATGTCCTGCACTGGTAATATCTGCTGTACTGGTAATATCTGTACTGTACACTGCTAACACATGTACTGTACTGGTAATATCTGTGCTGTACTGGTAATATCTGTACTGTACACTGCTAACACATGTACTGTACTGGTAATATCTGTGCTGTACTGGTAATATCTGTACTGTACACTGCTAACACATGTACTGTACTGGTAATATCTGTGCTGTACACTGGTAATATCTGTTCTGTACTGGTAATATCTGTGCTGTACACTGCTAACACATGTACTGTACTGGTAATATCTGTGCTGTACTGGTAATATCTGTACTGTACACTGCTAACACATGTACTGTACTGGTAATATCTGTGCTGTACTGGTAATATCTGTACTGTACACTGCTAACACATGTACTGTACTGGTAATATCTGTGCTGCACTGGTAATATCTGTGCTGTACACTGGTAATATCTGTTCTGTGCTGTACACTGCTAACACATGTGCTGTACTGGTAATATTTGTACTGTACTGGTAATATCTGTACTGTACACTACCACATGTGCTGTACTGGTAATATCTGTACTGTACTGGTAATATCTGTACTGTACTGGTAATATCTGTGCTGTACACTGCTAACACATGTACTGCACTGGTAATATCTGTGCTGTACTAGTAATATCTGTACTGTACACTGCTAACACATGTACTGTACTGGTAATATCTGTGCTGTACACTGGTAATATCTGTGCTGTACTGGTAATATCTGTACTGTACACTGGTAATATCTGTACTGTACACTGGTAATATCTGTGCTGTACACTGCTAACACATGTGCTGTACACTGGTAATATCTGTACTGTACACTGGTAATATCTGTTCTGTACTGGTAATATCTGTGCTGTACACTGCTAACACATGTACTGTACTGGTAATATCTGTGCTGTACACTGGTAATATCTGTTCTGTACTGGTAATATCTGTACTGTACACTAACACATGTACTGTACTGGTAATATCTGTGCTGAACTGGTAATATCTGTACTGTACACTGCTAACACATGTACTGCACACTGGTAATATCTGTGCTGCACACTGGTAATATCTGTGCTGTACACTGGTAATATCTGTGCTGTACTGGTACCTGTGCTGTACTGGTAACATCTGTGCTGTACTAGTAATATCTGTGCTGTACACTGCTAACACATGTACTGTACTGGTAATATCTGTGCTGTACTGGTAATATCTGTACTGTACACTGGTAATATCTGTGCTGTACACTGCTAACACATGTACTGCACTGGTAATATCTGTGCTGTACTGGTAATATCTGCACTGGTAATATCTGTGCTGTACTGGTAATATCTGTGCTGTACACTGCTAACACATGTGCTGTACACTGCTAATATCTGTGCTGTACTGGTATTATCTGTGCTGTACTGGTAATATCTGTGCTGTACACTGCTAACACATGTACTGTACTGGTAATATCTGTACTGTACACTGCTAATACCTGTGCTGTACTGGTAATATTTGTGCTGTACTGGTAATATCTGTACTGTACACTGCTAACACATGTACTGTACTGGTAATATCTGTGCTGTACACTGGTAATATATGTGCTGTACACTGCTAACACATGTGCTGTACACTGGTAATATCTGTACTGTACTGGTAATATCTGTGCTGTACTGGTAATATCTGTACTGTACACTGCTAACACATGTACTGTACTGGTAATATCTGTGCTGTACTGGTAATATCTGTACTGTACACTGCTAACACATGTACTGTACTGGTAATATCTGTGCTGTACTGGTAATATCTGTACTGTACACTGCTAACACATGTACTGTACTGGTAATATCTGTGCTGTACTGGTAATATCTGTACTGTACACTGCTAACACATGTACTGTACTGGTAATATCTGTGCTGTACACTGGTAATATCTGTTCTGTACTGGTAATATCTGTGCTGTACACTGGTAATATCTGTTCTGTGCTGTACACTGCTAACACATGTGCTGCACTGGTAATATCTGTGCTGTACTGGTAATATCTGTGCTGTACTGGTAATATCTGTGCTGTACACTGCTAACACATGTGCTGTACTGGTAATATCTGTACTGTACTGGTAATATCTGTACTGTACACTACCACATGTGCTGTACTGGTAATATCTGTACTGTACTGGTAATATCTGTACTGTACTGGTAATATCTGTGCTGTACTGGTAATATCTGTGCTGTACACTGCTAACACATGTACTGCACTGGTAATATCTGTGCTGTACTAGTAATATCTGTACTGTACACTGCTAACATATGTACTGTACTGGTAATATCTGTGCTGTACACTGGTAATATCTGTGCTGTACTGGTAATATCTGTGCTGTACACTGGTAATATCTGTGCTGTACACTGCTAACACATGTACTGTACTGGTAATATCTGTGCTGTACACTGCTAACACATGTACTGTACTGGTAATATCTGTGCTGTACACTGGTAATATCTGTACTGTACACTGGTAATATCTGTACTGTACACTGGTAATATCTGTGCTGTACACTGCTAACACATGTACTGTACTGGTAATATCTGTGCTGTACTGGTAATATCTGTACTGTACACTGGTAATATCTGTTCTGTACTGGTAATATCTGTGCTGTACACTGGTAATATCTGTTCTGTACTGGTAATATCTGTACTGTACACTAACACATGTACTGTACTGGTAATATCTGTACTGTACACTGCTAACACATGTGCTGTACACTGGTAATATCTGCTGTACTGGTAATATCTGTACTGTACACTGCTAACACATGTACTGCACACTGGTAATATCTGTGCTGCACACTGGTAATATCTGTGCTGTACACTGGTAATATCTGTGCTGTACTGGTACCTGTGCTGTACTGGTAACATCTGTGCTGTACACTGCTAACACATGTACTGTACTGGTAATATCTGTGCTGTACTGTTAATATCTGTACTGTACACTGGTAATATCTGTGCTGTACACTGCTAACACATGTACTGCACTGGTAATATCTGTGCTGTACTGGTAATATCTGTACTGTACACTGCTAACACATGTGCTGTACTGGTAATATCTGTACTGTACTGGTAATATCTGTACTGTACACTACCACATGTGCTGTACTGGTAATATCTGTACTGTACTGGTAATATCTGTACTGTACACTACCACATGTACTGCACTGGTAATATCTGTGCTGTACTAGTAATATCTGTACTGTACACTGCTAACACATGTACTGTACTGGTAATATCTGTGCTGTACACTGGTAATATCTGTGCTGTACACTGGTAATATCTGTGCTGTACTGGTAATATCTGTGCTGTACACTGGTAATATCTGTGCTGTACACTGCTAACACATGTACTGTACTGGTAATATCTGTGCTGTACACTGCTAACACATGTGCTGTACACTGGTAATATCTGTACTGTACACTGGTAATATCTGTACTGTACACTGGTAATATCTGTGCTGTACACTGCTAACACATGTGCTGTACACTGGTAATATCTGTACTGTACACTGGTAATATCTGTTCTGTACTGGTAATATCTGTGCTGTACACTGCTAACACATGTACTGTACTGGTAATATCTGTGCTGTACACTGGTAATATCTGTTCTGTACTGGTAATATCTGTACTGTACACTAACACATGTACTGTACTGGTAATATCTGTGCTGTACTGGTAATATCTGTACTGTACACTGCTAACACATGTGCTGTACACTGGTAATATCTGCTGTACTGGTAATATCTGTACTGTACACTGCTAACACATGTACTGCACACTGGTAATATCTGTGCTGTACACTGGTAATATCTGTGCTGTACACTGGTAATATCTGTGCTGTACTGGTACCTGTGCTGTACTGGTAACATCTGTGCTGTACACTGCTAACACATGTACTGTACTGGTAATATCTGTGCTGTGCTAGTAATATCTGTGCTGTACACTGCTAACACATGTACTGTACTGGTAATATCTGTGCTGTACTGGTAATATCTGTACTGTACACTGGTAATATCTGTGCTGTACACTGCTAACACATGTACTGTACTGGTAATATCTGTGCTGTGCTAGTAATATCTGTGCTGTACACTGCTAACACATGTACTGCACTGGTAATATCTGTGCTGTACACTGCTAACACATGTGCTGTACACTGCTAATATCTGTGCTGTACTGGTAATATCTGTGCTGTACTGGTAATATCTGTGCTGTACACTGCTAACACATGTACTGTACTGGTAATATCTGTACTGTACACTGCTAATACCTGTGCTGTACTGGTAATATTTGTGCTGTACTGGTAATATCTGTACTGTACACTGCTAACACATGTACTGTACTGGTAATATCTGTGCTGTACACTGGTAATATATGTGCTGTACACTGCTAACACATGTGCTGTACACTGGTAATATCTGTACTGTACTGGTAATATCTGTGCTGTACTGTTAATATCTGTGCTGTACTGGTAATATCTGTACTGTACACTGCTAACACATGTACTGTACTGGTAATATCTGTGCTGTACTGGTAATATCTGTACTGTACACTGCTAACACATGTACTGTACTGGTAATATCTGTGCTGTACTGGTAATATCTGTACTGTACACTGCTAACACATGTACTGTACTGGTAATATCTGTGCTGTACACTGGTAATATCTGTTCTGTACTGGTAATATCTGTGCTGTAGACTGCTAACACATGTACTGTACTGGTAATATCTGTGCTGTACTGGTAATATCTGTACTGTACACTGCTAACACATGTACTGTACTGGTAATATCTGTGCTGTACTGGTAATATCTGTACTGTACACTGCTAACACATGTACTGTACTGGTAATATCTGTGCTGCACTGGTAATATCTGTGCTGTACACTGGTAATATCTGTTCTGTGCTGTACACTGCTAACACATGTGCTGCACTGGTAATATCTGTGCTGTACTGGTAATATCTGTACTGTACACTGCTAACACATGTGCTGTACTGGTAATATCTGTACTGTACTGGTAATATCTGTACTGTACACTACCACATGTGCTGTACTGGTAATATCTGTGCTGTACTGGTAATATCTGTGCTGTACACTGCTAACACATGTACTGTACTGGTAATATCTGTGCTGTACTAGTAATATCTGTACTGTACACTGCTAACACATGTACTGCACTGGTAATATCTGTGCTGTACTAGTAATATCTGTACTGTACACTGCTAACACATGTACTGTACTGGTAATATCTGTGCTGTACACTGGTAATATCTGTGCTGTACACTGGTAATATCTGTGCTGTACACTGGTAATATCTGTGCTGTACACTGCTAACACATGTACTGTACTGGTAATATCTGTGCTGTACACTGGTAATATCTGTGCTGTACACTGGTAATATCTGTACTGTACACTGGTAATATCTGTACTGTACACTGGTAATATCTGTGCTGTACACTGGTAATATCTGTGCTGTACACTGCTAACACATGTGCTGTACACTGGTAATATCTGTACTGTACACTGGTAATATCTGTTCTGTACTGGTAATATCTGTGCTGTACACTGCTAACACATGTACTGTACTGGTAATATCTGTGCTGTACTGGTAATATCTGTACTGTACACTGCTAACACATGTATTGCACACTGGTAATATCTGCTGTACTGGTAATATCTGTACTGTACACTGCTAACACATGTACTGCACACTGGTAATATCTGTGCTGTACACTGGTAATATCTGTGCTGTACACTGGTAATATCTGTGCTGTACACTGGTAATATCTGTGCTGTACTGGTACCTGTGCTGTACTGGTAACATCTGTGCTGTACACTGCTAACACATGTACTGTACTGGTAATATCTGTGCTGTACTAGTAATATCTGTGCTGTACACTGGTAATATCTGTGCTGTACACTGCTAACACATGTACTGCACTGGTAATATCTGTGCTGTACTGGTAATATCTGTGCTGTACACTGCTAACACATGTACTGCACTGGTAATATCTGTGCTGTACACTGCTAACACATGTGCTGTACACTGCTAATATCTGTGCTGTACTGGTAATATCTGTGCTGTACACTGCTAACACATGTACTGTACTGGTAATATCTGTACTGTACACTGCTAATACCTGTGCTGTACTGGTAATATTTGTGCTGTACTGGTAATATCTGTACTGTACACTGCTAACACATGTACTGTACTGGTAATATCTGTGCTGTACACTGGTAATATCTGTACTGTACTGGTAATATCTGTGCTGTACTGGTAATATCTGTGCTGTACACTGGTAATATATGTGTTGTACTGGTAATATCTGTGCTGTACACTGCTAACACATGTGCTGTACACTGGTAATATCTGTGCTGTACTGGTAATATCTGTACTGTACTGTTAATATCCGTACTGGTAATATCTGTACTGTACACTGGTAATATCTGTGCTGTACACTGGTAATATCTGTTCTGTACTCTTAATATCTGCTGTACACTGCTAACACATGTACTGTACTGGTAATATCTGTACTGTACACTGGTAATATCTTTACTGGTAATATCTGTTCTGTACTGGTAATATCTGTTTTTTACTCATACTATCTACACTGTACACTGGTAATATCTGTACTGTACACTGGTAATATCTGTACTGATAATATCTGTTCTGTACTGCTAACACATGTGCTGTACTGGTAATATTTGTGCTGTACTGGTAATATTTGTGCTGTACTGGTAATATCTGTGCTGTACACTGTTAACACATGTACTCCACTGGTAATATCTGTTCTGGTAATATCTGTTCTGTACTGGTAATATCTGTGCTGTACACTGCTAACACATGTACTGTACTGGTAATATCTGTGCTGTACTGGTAATATCTGTACTGTACTGGTAATATCTGCTGTACACTGGTAATATCTACTGTACACTGCTAACACATGTACTGCACTGGTAATATCTTTTCTGTACTGGTAATATCTGTACTGTACACTGGTAATATCTGCTGTACTGGTAATATCTGCTGTACACTGCTAACACATGTACTGCACTGGTGATATCTGTACTGTACACTGGTAATATCTGTACTGTACTGGTAATATCTGTAGTATTATCAGCTGTACACTGCTAACACATGTGCTGTACTGGTAATATCTGCACTGTACACTGGTAATATCTGCTGTACTGGTAATATCTGTACTGTACACTGGTAATATCTGCTGTACTGGTAATATCTGTACTGGTAATATCTGTGTACTGTACACTGGTAATATCTGTGATGTACTGGTAATATCTGTGCTGTACACTGCTAACACATGTACTGTACTGGTAATATCTGTACTGTACACTGCTAACACATGTACTGTACTGGTAATATCTGTACTGTACTGGTAATATCTGTGCTGTACTGGTAATATCTGTGGTGTACACTGCTAACACATGTACTGCACTGGTGATATCTGTACTGTACACTGGTAATATCTGTACTGTACTGGTAATATCTGTAGTATTATCAGCTGTACACTGCTAACACATGTGCTGTACTGGTAATATCTGCACTGTACAATGGTAATATCTGCTGTACTGGTAATATCTGTACTGTACACTGGTAATATCTGCTGTACTGGTAATATCTGTGTACTGTACACTGGTAATATCTGTGATGTACTGTAAACTGGTAATATCTGTGCTGTACTGGTAACATGTACTGTACACTGGTAATATCTGTGTACTGGTAACACATGTAATGCACTGGTAATATCTGTGTACTGGTAACACATGTACTGTACTGGTAATATCTACTGTACACTGCTAATATCTATGCTGTACTGGTAATATCTGTACTGTACACTGGTAATATCTGTACTGTACTGGTAATTGTACTGTACACTGGTAATATCTGTGATGTACTGGTAACACATGTTCTGTACTGGAAATATATACCGAATATACTAGAGTATAAGCCTCTTGAGAAAGCCTGCAGCTTCAGCGGCGAAACGCGCGTCGGGGCTCTTTATTGGCCAGGAGATGATTCACTGCTGTCCCCTCTATGCTCCTTCATGGTGTTAGTTGGTGAGTAGGACCTACTTGATTTATATGATGTGGTAACTACGCATATCATTTGATATTACACTTGATAGTGGTCTGCTGGACCTGCTAACACTTATTGGGGCTTGCATCTTAGGGGGATACAGTGGCCTTTGAACAATTTGCACCTTTTTCTCTGTCGTTGATTGACAATGGATATTGTAATACCTTACGATTCTGATAGATGCATTTTAATCATTTATTAATAAAAATCAGTTTTTTATGCCATATATACTCATTATTTCTCTTGTTTTTTGTGTGTATCTGAGTAGGCACGTGGGGGACAGGCACAATGTATTGACTGGTGGCCTGTTTACCTGCTCTCAGTAATGAAGGCCGACTTTTGTTTATTAGAGTATAAGCCGACCCGAATATAAGCTGAGGCACCTAATTTTACCACAAAAAACTGGGAAAACGTATTTACTAGAGTATAAGCCTAGGGTGGGAAATGCATCAGCTACTGGTAAATGTTCCCATCCTGGTATGCATGGCCCCCCCATCACCAATCCTGGTATGCATGGCCCCCCCATCACCAATCCTGGTATGCATGGCCCCCCCATCACCAATCCTGGTATGCATGGCCCCCCCATCACCAATCCTGGTATGCATGGCCCCCCCCATCACCAATCCTGGTATGCATGGCCCCCCCATCACCAATCCTGGTATGCATGGCCCCGCCCCATCACCAATCCTGGTATGCATGGCCCCGCCCCATCACCCATCCTGGCATGCATGTCCCCGCCCCATCACCCATCCTGGCATGCATGTCTCCCCCCCCCCCCCCCTCACCCGTCCTGGCATGCATGCCCCCCCCCATCACCAGTCCTGGCATGCATGCCCCCCCCCCTCCCATCACCAGTCCTGGCATGCATGGCCCGCCTATCCTGGTATAGATGGCACCCCATAACTGCACACATAAAAAAAATACACACTTCTCACCTTCCTTCACTCTGCTCCAGTGCTGCATCCTGAATATACTATACTATAAGTATGTACTCTAGTATAAGCAGAGGGGGGCTTTTTCAGCATAAAAAATATGCTGAAAAAGTCTGCTTATTCCCGAGTATATACAGTAATAAATAACATTCCCCATATGTCTACTTTACATCAGGACAATTTTTGCAACAATTTTTTTTTTTGTTAAGAAGTTAGAAGGGTTAAAAGTTGACCAGCGATTTTCTCATTTTTCCAACAAAATTTACAAAACCAATTTTTTTAGAGACCACATCTGAAAAGTGACTTTGAGGGGTGTATGTGACAGCTAATACCCAAAAGTGACACCATTCTAAAAACTGCACCCCTCAAGGTGCTCAAAACCACATTCAAGAAGTTTATTAACCCTTAAATTGCTTCACAGGAACTGAAGCAACATGGAAGGAAAAAATTAACATATAACTTTTTTTCACACAAATTTAACTTTAGATCCCAATTTTTTATTTCCGCAAAGATAACAAGAGAAAATCGACCACAGAATTTGTTGTGCAGTTTCTCCTGAGTACGCTGATACCCCATATGTGGGGAAAAATCACTGTTTGGATGCACAGCAAGGCTCGGAAGGGAAGGAGCGCCATTTGATTTTTTGAAAATTGGCTGGAATCTAGAGCGGACGCCATGTCGCATTTGGAGAGCCCCTAATGTGCCTAAACAGTGGAAACCACCCACAAGTGACCCCATTTTGGAAACTACACCACTTAAAGACTTTATCAAGGGGTATAGTGAGCATTTTGAACCCAGAGGTAGGACACATTAGGTTGTCATATTGAATATCTTGTCATTACTGTTGCAAGTGCTCACTACGTGAGTTTGCATTGGTTGCTTGAGTATGCACCGAGTATCATGGGTGCTTGAGTGAGATGCTCGAGTCCACACCCCACATGTTTCGTGGTTATTAGACACCCAAAAAAACCATGCGGGGATTGCCCGTGTATGGCAGACAATCACTGCGTGGTTTTTTTTTCCCTGTAGAACAGCCACAAAACGTGGGGCGGGGACTCGAGCATGTCACTCGAGCACCCATGATACTCGGTGCATACCCAAGCATCCTAGGCAAACTCAAGTAGCGAGCACTTGTGCTCACCAGTAGTTGTCATATCGTCATCATTTTTTTTTCTTTACTTTTGAAAAAATCCTAACCCCAAAACAACCTTAATTCTAACCCTAATCCTAACCCCTAACTGCAAAGAATAGAAAAAAATATTTTATAATTTTTATCTAACTAAGGGGGTGACAAAGGGGGATTTGATTTTTTTTATTTTTTTTTATTTTTTTTTTTATCACAGTGATCAAAAGGAACCAATAGTGAAAATTCCTTATTGTTGCCGGGTGCACTGCGCATGCGCCCGCCATTTTTTTTACAGGAAGATGACAGGGGGATGGATCAGGAGATCAGGGGGAGGTCGGGGGGCTTCATTTCTCTCTCCTCTGACATGTATATCATGTCAGAGGAGAGAGAAATCATTGTAACCATGGGCACTTTTTTTTTCCCGTGATTTCTACTATTCACTGAATCGCGACGATCATGTCATCGGGGACCGGAAAAACCAGCCCTGATCATGCTCTCCAGGGTCTCAACTACCCCTGGAAGCTGAGACGCCATAGAATTTCCGATGCTGGGGGGCGCTACAGCCTTATTCCTCAGCACCATGAAAGAGCGGCGCTGAGGCATAAGTACCCTTAACTTCCACCGTGAAAATGCGTTACGGCGGTCGGGACTGGAGATAAGTGAGCAGCCGATTCTGCCCAGCTCTTTAAACTGCTTGAAAAACCTGGGCCCATTAAACACCTCTTAGCACTATGTGTGCTGGAGCCTGCTTCTCCGGATCCTTCATCACCAAGGCTTAGCACCTCGGGGACACATACCTCCCGTCCACAACCTGTCCCGGTGCCATCTTAAGATGTCGGTAATACATATGTACTGTACTGGTAATATCTGTAATGTACTGGTCAGGTCTGGGAAACTGTATTTTGGTGCCCTATGTGGATTAAGCCAGTGCTGTCCCCCTCCCACTCCCGATGAACCCTCAGCCCCAAAGTAAAGGAATGGGTCAGAGACTAAGTTAACCACTTCCATTAGAATTGTTACCTTTTTCACCCAAAAATACCAGCAAAAGTAAATAAAAGTGGTGTACTTTAGGGGCGAGGTTCAAGAGGTAGTGTAATTTCAAAGTTAGATATAGAATCATTCATTGTTTGTGGACCATTTACACAATACCACAGACAAATAGTGATATTCATCCCTGACGTCCTATATCTTAAATGTCAGACCCAAGGACAGTCATGGAAACTAATGTAAGTTTACTATAATGGGAGCAGTTTGGTTTCAATTAAGGTGTCCAGCATTTGGATGATATCCTAATCAAAACTAAACAGACCCCATCATTGATAAAGGGATACGTATGATTGTTTTTACGTCCGTCATGCGATAAATACAGTTTGCAAAAAAAACTGATGGTGGTTCTGGTGCCATATTCCTGTACGCAGGGCCGGCGTTAGGGGCAGGAAGACTAGGCATCTGCCTTGGGCCCCCACTCTCCCAGGAGCCCACGGCCCGTGGCCGCTATGAAGCCTTCGAGTCAGGGGGGCCCCCCGATGTCAGCGCCACCCCCCCCCTTCCCGCATCGCGTATTCATCATAGATGCCGAGGAGGAGAGGTAAGTATTATATTTATTTTTTAACTTACTGAGGCCATAATACTGGACGACTAGGGGCTACATTATACCCTAAATGGCTGCATTATACCTGCGTTATACCCTAATTGGCTGCATTATACTCTATATGACTGCATTATACTGTATGGGGGCGCTACATTATACTCTATGGGGCTGCATTATACTGTATTGAAGACTATGGAGAGCATTATACTGTACGGAGGACTATGGGGAGTGCATTATGCTGTATCTAGGACTATGGGGATGCAATATACTATGGGAAGTGCATTATAGGACTATGGGACACATTATACTATATTAAGGACTAGGGTGGTACATTATACAACATGAAGGACTATGGGAGGTGCATTATACTATATGCAGGACTATGGGGAGTGCAGTATACTATATGGAGGTGTAGCACCCCGAGGACTCGGCTGCTGCAGGGGTATTGCACCTCGAACCAGAGGTGTGGTATTCCACTCCCGGGTAAGGATGGAGTGTGGAACAGAGCTCAGTTAGCTGCATGCACCACATACACCCCATTTCCGGGGGACAGATCAACGGTACTCCCACCAGATAGTTGTGCAGGTACGACAGCGTCTGTCCCTGGCTGGAGTGGGGGGGGGGGGAGGAACATCCCAGTGGTGTAGGAGCAGACAGGGGAGGGACTCTGGGCATAGGTAGGAGCCCATTGGTTGCATTGTCACCAGGGCTCGGGTGTCAGAGGGAGTATAAAAGGTGGGCACCATCTAGGATCAGGGTCAGTTCAGTCTGAGGAGAAGCTGAGGGAGAGTTCAGCCAGAGAGGGCTGACAGGGAGCTGTGGCTCCGTCTGGGCCCAGCTCCAGAGCTAGGCCTGAAGCAGAGAGGAGAGAGAAGGAAGAGGAGAAACACAAAGAAAGGCCCAGAGATGCAAGCATAGAGGGAACCCTGAGATCCCACAAGAGAACGAAAACGGGTGAAGGGTTGGCAGAACAGGGTACCGGATCCCAAACTGGTGGAGGCCAATTATCCTCAGCCAGGAACCGGAGGTCGTGGACAAGTTTTGGCGCGACCCCTCACCACATCTACCAGGAAGGCAGACCACGTATAGGGTCAGGGAAGCCGGGAAAGGTTTCACCACCAGAAGGCCCGAGGGAGCCGGACAAAGGTGGATCCCTGGTGGGGACGGCCAGTAGGAAGGAAGAGAGGGGAGCTCTGGACCACGCTCTGGAATTGCCTGGGAGTTGGCCGAGTCCCTGACCTGGTGAACGCAGCATGACTCGGGTGGTCCTACTGTGCACAAGCGACCTGATAAAGAACCGTGAGTAAAGCTTTTGAAACTGCACTACCAGACTCCGTGTTTCGTCGTCGTACCTGCACCACCAGTACTGGGACATCCGCACCATCACCCCCATCATCAACTCTACAATAGCTGCCCTGAGGCAATACTCCTCCCGTGGGGAGTCGTTCCATTCTCAGCTGCCCCAACAACACCAGCCTCGGCGGTCTGCCCTGCAGCGGCGGTCTCATGACCGCAATCCACGGGTGGCGTAGTCGAACATTCTAACATCTACTGCTAAATACCGCCACTCAGTTTGACTCCCTGGGCACGGACCGGGTCACCGCCACGAGACTACTACCCCTATCTGATCCGGCTCCGGGTAAGCCCCCGTGCGCGCGATGCCGCACGACTCAGGCCCAGGGGCGCGTCAACTTTGGCGTAGTCGGCAGGATCTCGTGCCCGCAACCACCGGGTACTGCGTGCCTGAAGAAAATGTACCGTAAGAAGGAGTTTCCCGCCAATTCCAGAGGGTCCCCGCCATCGGACGCCATCTCGGGTCGTTTCCCGCCGTTTGCCCGCCATCTGCAGTCTTTGCCCGCCATCTGCGAAGTTTCCCGCCATCGGGAGACGATTCCCGCCATCTGAGACGATTTCCCGCCCTGGCAGAGCGGACGCCATTATGGGCGTGCCAGAGGGTGGCAAAAGACCACCTCCCATCGTGGGCCAGGTCCAAGAATGGCGCCAAAAGCGGAAACCGCCCCCACCAGCAGAGACTGCAATGATAGAAATGTCCATCAGCGTGAGGGGGCTGCCCCTGGAACAGACTGTCACTAAGTTGCCCCGGGACCACCCTCAATGGGGGCGGATAGAGAACAAAACAGAGAAGATGGGTGCGGCCTGGAGGAGTCTGGACAGATCGCACCCGGAGATGGAGGGAGAGTCTAACAGCACCGACCCTGTGGTCCGGAACCTGTTGCAGGCTGCCACTCCAGAAGGCCTGGTGGAGATCCTGGCACAGCTCCCCAGAGATCGGGAGCGTGCACAGACCGCGCTGGAGGCCTTGGCCCGGAAGATGGCCCGAGTGCAGCAAGAAGCACTGGCCGAGTGGAGAAGGGAGATGGTCCAGCAGGCTGGAACCCGCCAGCAGAGGACGCCACCCGCAACGAGGAGCATGTCTGCCCCTGAGGATGGTGCAGGAGGGACGAAGGCCGGAGACGACGCCGCGGAGGGAGCCGCAGGGATGGAAGCAGGTAATGGGGACGTCATCACCCCGAGCCCAGTAGCCGAAAGCCTGCCCCAGCTCCCCGTCGCAGAGCCCGAAGTCCCACTCACCGCGCCCGTTGCCGCACCGCCACCGCTCCTAACTAGGCCTCAAGCGGCAGGAGCCGCGGTCACGCCCTCTGTTACGCCATGCACCTTGACCCTGAGCGCGGCAAAGCAGGAAGTACCACCGGCCTGGTCTCAGGGCCGAGTACCCCCGGGCGCCGCCGTATCCACAGCGCCCTCTACCTCCACAGCGCCACCGGCCTGGTCGCAAGGCCTGGTGAATCCGGGCGCCGCTGCCCCTCCAGCGCCCTCAACCTCCACAGTGCTGCCCCTGGGCGAAGATCTCTTTGCGCAGCATACTAGCCCGGACGGGCTGCCCTTCGTGTGGCCACCGGAGTACATCAACCCCCGACTCCGGAGGGAACGGCCCCTGTGTGAGCCTCTGATCCCGGCACCGGCACCCGCCAAAATTGTCCCGCTCCCGTTGGAAGACGCCCAATTCGCATGGGATCCCACCGGTGAGGACCTCATGGGATTCACAAAGGAGACCCGGGCGGCCGCAGCCCGGCGGGAGGAGTGCTGCCGTCAACAGCTGGAGGTCTTTGGGAGAGAACGGCGAGAGAGGCGGATCCGCGAGGAACAGCTGCAGGTCCAAAGCGCGGAGCAGAAACGCCGGGCCCGACGAAACCCCCGTACGGCCCACAGTCCCCGCGCCACCGGGACCGTAATAAAGTTTCAACTGGAGAACGGCTGGGGCTTTATCCGGGATCACCGAACCCCCGGCGACGTCTGTCACCCGCAGGGATGTCGAGAGCCACCTGCCGGAGGAACACCGAGGTCGTGACCTCTACCCGGGTGATGTGGTCACCTTCACCCGGCAACAGTGTGCTAAAGGACCGTACGCCCTCCACGTGCACCGGCTGACTGAGGAGGAGTTGCAGGATGAGGGAGACCAAGAGGACCCGGACGGGTCTGAAGACTACCCTCAGGAAGGAGCAGGAGGACATCGTTACTAATGAACGGTAACTGAAACTGTACATAGTTACCCGTCAGGGTACCTGACCTGCTGCTAATTGAAGTGTGGTCCCCTTTGGGACTAGTGTGGAACTGTTTCCTGTGTGCCCCTATCCCTAATCAGGCTGAGGACTGTGAGCAGCCACTCCCTTATCCCCACTGGCCGAGGACTGAGAGCGGTCACCCTGTAAATAGTTGCGCTTCCTAAGGCGCCCCCTTCTGGTTTTATAGAAGGACTGCGTTTCTATTTTAGAACTAGAGACTGTTGCACTTAACCTGGTCACAAGTTGCACCGTGGCCAGAAGATCAAGAATGTGTTTTATCTGAGAATGTTTTATATGAAAAAGTTTTATATTGAAAGTTACATATGCTGCTAACAGAGTTTATAGTATTTTATAAGTGTGAAGAAAGTTTTGTAATGTTTTATGATGTTTGTACCAGTAACATTTAAAAAGAGTAGAGTACCTCCCATAAAGGGATGAGTTTTCAGTTATGTCTTATATGCAAGTGTACACTTTAAAATTTTTGTATGTTTTAATTTGCTTTTGCTCTATTCCAGCCCGAGGACGTGCTGTGATTTACCAGGGGGGAATGTAGCACCCCGAGGACTCGGCTGCTGCAGGGGTATTGCACCTCGAACCAGAGGTGTGGTATTCCACTCCCGGGTAAGGATGGAGTGTGGAACAGAGCTCAGTTAGCTGCATGCACCACATACACCCCATTTCCGGGGGACAGATCAACGGTACTCCCACCAGATAGTTGTGCAGGTACGACAGCGTCTGTCCCTGGCTGGAGTGGGGGGGGAGAGGAACATCCCAGTGGTGTAGGAGCAGACAGGGGAGGGACTCTGGGCATAGGTAGGAGCCCATTGGTTGCATTGTCACCAGGGCTCGGGTGTCAGAGGGAGTATAAAAGGTGGGCACATCTAGGATCAGGGTCAGTTCAGTCTGAGGAGAAGCTGAGGGAGAGTTCAGCCAGAGAGGGCTGACAGGGAGCTGTGGCTCCGTCTGGGCCCAGCTCCAGAGCTAGGCCTGAAGCAGAGAGGAGAGAAGGAAGAGGAGAAACACAAAGAAAGGCCCAGAGACGCAAGCATAGAGGGAACCCTGAGATCCCACAAGAGAACGAAAACGGGTGAAGGGTTGGCAGAACAGGGTACCGGATCCCAAACTGGTGGAGGCCAATTATCCTCAGCCAGGAACCGGAGGTCGTGGACAAGTTTTGGCGCGACCCCTCACCACATCTACCAGGAAGGCAGACCACGTATAGGGTCAGGGAAGCCGGGAAAGGTTTCACCACCAGAAGGCCCGAGGGAGCCGGACAAAGGTGGATCCCTGGTGGGGACGGCCAGTAGGAAGGAAGAGAGGGGAGCTCTGGACCACGCTCTGGAATTGCCTGGGAGTTGGCCGAGTCCCTGACCTGGTGAACGCAGCATGACTCGGGTGGTCCTACTGTGCACAAGCGACCTGATAAAGAACCGTGAGTAAAGCTTTTGAAACTGCACTACCAGACTCCGTGTTTCGTCGTCGTACCTGCACCACCAGTACTGGGACATCCGCACCATCACCCCCATCATCAACTCTACAATAGCTGCCCTGAGGCAATACTCCTCCCGTGGGGAGTCGTTCCATTCTCAGCTGCCCCAACAACACCAGCCTCGGTGGTCTGCCCTGCAGCGGCGGTCTCATGACCGCAATCCACGGGTGGCGTAGTCGAACATTCTAACATCTACTGCTAAATACCGCCACTCAGTTTGACTCCCTGGGCACGGACCGGGTCACCGCCACGAGACTACTACCCCTATCTGATCCGGCTCCGGGTAAGCCCCCGTGCGCGCGATGCAGCACGACTCAGGCCCAGGGGCGCGTCAGAGGACTATGGGGAGTGCAGTATACTATATGGAGGAGTTCATTATACTCTGTGGAGGACTATGGGGAGTGCATTATACTCTGTGGAGGACTATGGGGAGTGCAGTATACTCTGTGGAGGACTATGGGGAGTGCAGTATACTCTGTGGAGGACAATGGGGAGTGCAGTATACTATAGGGTAGGCCATTTATATGGATACACCTAAATTAAATGGGAATGGTTGGTGATATCAACTTCCTGTTTGTGGCACATTAGTATATGGGAGGGGGAAAACTTTTCCAGATGGGTGGTTACCATGGAGGCCATTTTGAAGTCGGACATTTTGGATCCAACTATTTTTTTCAATGGGAAGAGGGTCATGTGACACATCAATCTTTTATTGAGAATTTCATAAGAAAAACAATGGGGTGCTTGGTTTTAATGTAACTTTATTCTTTCATGAGTTTTTTACAAGTTTATGACCACTTATAAAATGTGTTCAAAGTGCTGCCCATTGTGTTGGATTGTCAATGCAACCCTCTTCTCCCACTCTTGACACACTGATAGCAACATCGCAGAAGAAATGCTAGCACAGGCTTCCAGTATCTGTTGCTATATGGAGGACTATGGGGCGTGCATTATACTATATGGAGGACTGTGCGGCGTGCATTATACTATATGGAGGACTATGGGGCGTGCATTATACTATATGGAGGACTATGGGGAGTGCATTATACTAAATTGGATTGTTTATGCTGGAACAAAGATCATTGATCTCAGCAGCACATCGCCTGGTGAAGACTGCAGATATGCTGCTGATAACATGATGCTGTATGGGGATTGTTCTGTGCCCATCTTTCTTTTCCAGCCAGTATAAAGAAGCCGAAAAATAAGCGCCGAACGACTCCAATACTATCGATCACGGTCATTTAACGGCCTGAATTCAACATGTAAATACAGCCGACATGTTTCTGTCTGATGGTGCAATAAGTGAGCATTTGCTGCCCCACTTTAAACTTTTGCCTAGGGCCCATCTTTGTCTAAAACTGGCCCTGCCTGTACGGATAGTGATTCTCGTGACGTATTTATGTACGGATGGTTGTTCTTTTAGCGTATTCATGTAATGATGGCTGTTTTGGTGATGTATTCATCACCAGAACCATCATCAGTACATTAATATGAAACCAAAATCATCAGTACATAAATAGAACACTAGAGCCATAAATAATGCATAAAATACAGCACCTGAACTGTTATCTGTAAATAAAAAGGTCACTAGAACCATCATCAGTACATGAATTCAGAACCAGAACCATAATCGGTACATGTATACTGTGGTAGATCGCTCACTCAGCTGCACACGAAGGTAGACATAGGTATGCTGTCTCTTTAAAACTTCTGGTTAGTTTATTAAAAAATGCAGCATAAACCAACACTGAGTCCACAAAAGAAAAACACAGCCCGCCGCTGGGCAAACAGGAAAAACAAAACATAATGGCAACACAAATGCACAGTCTTTGTGGAGGCAGGGATCTTCCTGCTCAGAGTGCAGATACTCTGTGTGATTCAGGTTAGCTCCACATAAACAGATCTGGAGTTCCTCACTCCAGACCTACTGAATGCTGAATGCCTCAGCTGGCCAAGTATTTAAACCTCCCCCCAGACCACACACTGGGGAGAAGATATGGAGAACAACCTCCCACCCACTCTATGGTTGTTCTCATAAAAACACGCCCTTTGGAAATGGAGACTTATCCCCTCCTTGCACACAACATGCTGGCGGAAACTTAACGGTTTCAATTCACTGACGCCCATAGCCTCAGGGAAGCATATCTCCCCTCCACCACTTTACCAGTGACTTTGTCACATATCCACCTCCCCTGCCCAAAGCCGGGGGTTTTGGCACCTTCACTCGCTAATCAGGATAGTCTGGACAGGGCGTCTGCATTTCCATGTAGTTTCCCGGGCCTGTGCTCTACATGAAAATTAAAATCTTGGAGTGCTAGGAACCACCTAGTTACCTGGGCATTGTTCCCCTTCCTGTTCCTCATCCATCTCAGGGGTGCATGGTCTGACACTAGCCTGAACTTTTGCCCTAACAGGTAGTATCTTAGGGTTTCAATGGCTCATTTGATGGCCAGGCATTCCTTCTCTACGATGGCCTAGTTCTTTTCACAGGAGAAGAGTTGGGGACGAACATCTCAGATGGGGACGAACATGCAGTCCTATTCCTATTTCCTGGGACAACACTGCTCCCAAACTGACCTCTGAGGCATCAGTCTGAACCACAAACTCCTTAGTGAAGTCAGGTGCTACTAAGACTGGCTGCTTACATGGTGAGCTTCAACTCCTGGAATGCCATCTCTGCCTCAGGGGACCACTTGGCCATCGATGTCTTCCTGTCCTTAAGAAGATCAGTCAGTGGGGCGGCTATCACTGTGAAATTTGGGATAAATCGACGATAATACTCCACAATTCCCAGAAACGCACAAACTTACTTTTTGGAGTTCGGTTGCGGGCAGTTTTGGATAGCCTCTACCTTCTTTACTTGCGGCTTTATTTCGCCCCCTCCGACAATGTAGCCCAAGTATTTTGCTTCTTCCTTCCCGATGGCATACTTCTTTGGGTTTATCGTAAACCCTGCTTTCCTTAGCGCATCCAGTACCGCCTGGATCTTCTGTGACTTCCTAAATTCGGGCTGAAGATTGCGATGTCATCCAGGTAGGCTGTAGCATGCATACTACTTATGAGAGGCTCCTATCCGGTCCATGGCCCTCTGGAAGGTAGCTGGTGCTCCCTGCAGACCAAACAGCATCCTGGTGTACTGGAAGCACCTGTCAGGAGTAGAGAAGGCTGTCTTCTCCTTGGCACTTGGGGACAAGAGAATCTGCCAGTACCCTTTCGTTAGGTCCAGGGTGGTGATACATCTGGCTGACCCTAACCTCTCAATAAGCTCATCAATGCGGGGCATCGGTTATGCGTCAAATTTTGACACCTCATTCAGCTTCCGGTAGTCATTACAGAACCTCCACTCTCCATCTGGCTTCGGCACCAGGACAATGGAGCTGGACCAGCCGCTTTTTGACTCCTCGATGACGCCCAGGCTCAACATTCTCTTCACTTCTTTGGAGATCACCTCACGGCGGGCTGCCGGAATCCGATATGGCCTTTGATTCACCTTCACATGCGGCTCTGTCAATATTTTGTGTTCGACCACCCGCATACAACCTGGCAGCTCTGAAAACAGGTTCCGGTTTCGCTGGAGCATCTCGCGTCACTGTTGCTTCTGGGCTGGTGACAGTGTCTCTGCCACTGTGACATCCTCTATACGGGCTTCAGTTTGGGCCCCCAGGCACGTAGCTACCACCGGCTCCCTGTCTTGCCAAGGTTTGAGCAGGTTAACGTGGTATACCTGATACGGCTTCCATCTTCCTGGTTGGTGGACCTTGTAGTTGACGTCACTCAACTTTTCTACCACCCCATATGGCCCTTGCCACTTAGCCAGGAATTTTTTTTTTCTACGAGGCCGACAGTCATCCGCATTTCGGGGGTCTCCCTGGGCAACCCAGGTCTGCATGGGCCTAGGGAGGGAGTGAACAAATCTATCCATCACGACCCGTTCTACCATTTGGGCTGGGGTGGACTCTGGCTGCAACCATTTCTGCACAAAATTGAGGAGATCAAACATTTGTGAACGAGGGGGTTTATCACCACAATATGCCCAGTGGGGAACCCTTTGGGCTCTGACTAACATAGTCACTCCAGCACGTGCCAGTATCTCAGTTTTAAGTTAAGTATACTCCTGGGCATCCTGCAAGGCCAGGTCATAATAGGCCTTTTGGGGCTCACCAGTCAGCACCTCCGACCACTGCTCTGGCAGTAGCTTCTCCTCCTCTGCCATCCGCTCAAACACAGTCAAAAATGCCTTCTCATCGCCCTGGGTCATTTTTGGCATGGCTCGCCTTACCGCTTTCCGGACACTCGAGTCATCACCTGGAGTTGGGGGAGGGGCTGTTGTCCTTCCCCGAACCGCCTCAGCGAGCAATTCCATCTGCTGCTGTTGTCTAAGCTGGTCCTGTTGATGCTGCTGCTGCTGTTGGTGGATCTGCTGCAATAGTAGCTTGCTTGTCTCCTGCTGAGCTAGCACAAGATGCTTGACCAGGTCCTCCATACGGTCGGTCTTCGTTTCCTGGCTTATGGCCGCCTTTACCCAGGACATGCGGTTTGTCCTCAGCCGTTACACGTGTCACCTGGGGATCTTGCCCGCTCTTCTACCGCCACCTGTGGTAGATCGCTCACTCAGCTGCACACAGAGGTAGACACAGGTACGCTGTCTCTTTAAAACTTCTGGTTGGTTTTATTAAAAAATGCAGCATAAATGAACACGGAGTCCACAAAAGAAAAACACAGCCCGCTGGGCAAACAGGAAAAACAAAAAACAAAATGGCAACACAAAAGCACAGTCTTTGTGCAGACACGAATCCGCCTGCTTAGATTGCAGATACTATGTGCGGTTCAGGTTTGCTCCACATAAACAGATCTGGAGTTCCTCACTCCAGACCTACTGGACGCTGAATGCCTCAGCTGGCCAAGTATTTAAACCTCCCCCCATGACCACACACTGGGAAGGAGATATGGAGAACAACCTCCCACCCACTCTATGGTTGTTCTCATAAAAACACGCCCTTTGGAAATGGAGACTTATCCCCTCCTTGCACATAACATGCTGGAGGAAACTTAACGGTTTCAATTCACTGACGCCCATAGCCTCAGGAAAACATATCTCCCCTCCACCACTTTACCAGTGACTTTGTCACAATACATGACGAGAACCACCATCAGTAAATAAAAACAACACCAGCAACATCACCAATATATGTATACGTCACCAGAACCACAATCAGTTGTAATGTCAAATCAGGCCCATATATATTTCTATCTCATGAACCTACAACTCCAAGTATGTCTTTAAAAATGGTAAGGAGATGCTGGGATTTGTTTTTATCAGTCAATATTAGACTGCGGATCATACAGGAACCACAGTACTGATGAGAACTACAAGTAAAGATTTGCATTCAAGTACATTATAGGTAACCTCTTCTGAGTAGTTTCTTTCTTTTTGTGTCCGTCTTGTCCCGATGCCATGATGACTTTTCACATCCACAGGTCTCTGCAGACTTTCCTCTTCTCCGCTCTTGTGAAGCAAATCCCTTAAAAATGAAAGTGTTATTAAAATGCACTCTGCATAAAGATACCTGTCCATACTATGCTTTAAATAAGCCTCCTATGGTATATGACCTCTTCACTGTCAGCCATTATCAGCTATAACTGCCACACCTTCCTCCGTTACGAACCACGGCCTATTCCATGGCTGTCCACTCTCCAATGTTTTCCATTACACACTTTATATCTCTACACTCTCCCTCACCAGGCTAACCTCTCTCCATATTGTGCTCACATTTCTCACTGCCCCCTCTCTATATCCATTCTGTGCCCCCTCTTCACAATATGCCTTTATACTTCCATCACATTGTCCTCTCCAAACTGTACCCGCTGCTTACACTGTCCCCCCACAGTCTCCCACATAATATATTTACTTCTGTCTGGTTGTTGTGATGCCATTTTCCTGGTGAGAAATTGAAAGTCCATGAAGTTGTCATCATACAAGACCTTAATTTTAACCAAAATGCTTCTGAATATAGGTATGGTCATTCAATTAAAGAAAACTGACTGCCAAAAGATTTGCATATACTATTTATTGATCACAGCATAGAGAGTAGGGATCCATACTACCAGACATCAATTCAAAATCAGTCTTTTTGCACACGACATTTTATTGTCCCTTACAGGCCCGTCTGTTTCAATTCAAGAAGTTCATATAGCTTTAGACAAATATGCTAAAGCTTCATACTTCAAACTCTATATGGAAAAGTCGAAAATACTTTCTACATAGATTCTGATATAAAAAAATAGTATAAAAAGTACCTCAGACTTTGAATGGGAGGACAAGTCAATTACTTAGGAATTTTGCTCTCTAGAAATCTCAAAACAACTATAGATATGAATATAGAAAAAATTACTAATACCATAACAAAGGATCTAGACAGCTTTTCCAATCTTGAATTGACCTGGTTAGGAAGAGTAGTTTCCTTTAAAATGATTAGTCTCCCTATGATCCTATATACAGTGCTTAGTATTGTGTGTGGCCTCCACGTGCCTGTATGACCTCCCTACAATGCCTTGGGCATGCTCCTGATGAGGTTCTGGATGGTCTCCTGTGGGATCTCCTGCCAGACCTGGACTAAAACATCCGCCAACTCCTGGACAGTCTGTGGTGCAACGTGACTTTGGTGAATGGAGCGACACATTATGTCCCAGATGTGCTCAATCAGATTCAGGTCTGAGGAACGGGCGGGCCAGTCCATGGCTTCAATGACTAAATCTTGCTGGAACTGCTGACACACTCCAGCCACGTGAGGTCTGGCCTTGTCCTGCATTAGGAGAAACCCAAGGCCAACTGCACCAGCATATGGTCTCACAAGGGGTCTGAGTATCTCATCTCAGTACCTAATGGCAGTCAGGCTACCTCTGGCGAGCACATGGAGGGCTGTGCGGCCCTCCAAAGAAATGCCACCCCACACCATTACTGACCCACTGCCAAACCGATCATGCTGAAGGATGTTGCAGGCAGCAGATCACTCTCCACGGCGTCTCCAGACTCTGTCACGTCTGTCACATGTGCTCAGTGTGAGCCCGCTTTCATCTGTGAAGAGCACAGGGCGCCAGTGGCGACTTTGCCAATCCTGGTGTTCTGTGGCAAATGCCAAGCGTCCTGCACGGTGTTGGGCTGTGAGCACAACACCCATCTGTGGACGTCGGGCCCTCATACCACCCTCATGGAGTCGGTTTCTAACGGTTTGTAGACACATGCACATTTGTGGCCTGCTGGAGGTCATTTTGCAGGGCTCTGGCAGTGCTCCTCCTGTTCCTCCTTGCACAAAGGCAGAGGTAGCGGTCCTGCTGCTGGGTTGTTGCCCTCCTACGGCCCCCTCCACGTCTCCTGGTGTACTGGCCTTCTCCTGGTAGCGCCTCCAGCCTCTGGACACTACGCTGACAGACACAGCAAACCTTCTTGCCACAGCTCGCATTGATATGCCATCCTGGATGAGCTGCACTACCTGAGCAACTACTGTAGGTTGTAGAGTCCGTCTCATGCTAACACAAGTGTGAAAGCACAACCGACATTCAAAAGTGACCAAAACATCAGCCAGAAAGCATTGGTACTGAGATGTGGTCTGTGGTCCCCACCTGCAGAACCACTCCTTTATTGAGGGTGTCTTGATAATTGCCAATAATTTCCATCTATTGTCTATTCCATTTGCACAACACCATGTGAAATTGATTGTCAATCAGTGTTGTTTCCTAAGTGAACAGTTTGATTTCACAGAAGTTTGATTTACTTGGAGTTATAATCTGTTTAAGTGTTCCCTTTATTTTTTTGAGCAGTGTATTTTTAGGGCTTTTCTGTTACCAATCCCAACTAATTATATCCTCCAGCTGCAATCTATATTAAACAAACAATTTTATTTGGAGACAAAAAAGGGCAAGAATTTCAAAATATACACTAATGAAAAATAAATCATGGGGTGGGTTTGGGCCTTCCAAACTTGATATGCTACTACTTCACTAACCTTATTAAACAAAGCCTAACATAGCTAAAAACCGACTCACACTCAGCATGGTTAGACTTGGAGCTAGCACTCAACGATTAGCATCCTCTTTACGAGATAATAGTAAAACATATTATTAATCCATCCCTTCCGGATCCATCTCATCCCATTTTTTTCAGCCACTATCTTAGCTTGGAAAAAAATGGTAAGACCCATTAAGAAAACTACGAAATTTGAACAGATTAAAATTTCCCCCTTTCAATTTTTCAAATTTTTAATAAAACTGACGTACCAGCAAATTGATTCCTTTTTAGGGATAAAAAAGATTAAATATCTACACGACGGGAATAGGTTTATCCCCTTTGTGGAACTTAAACAAAAATCTAAATTGCGAAGTAAAGATTTCCTACATCTCCTCCTTATTAGGGAAGCAATCCAAGAATTGTTACTAAACAAGCACCCCTTATCAGAGGTAATTGGCCCGCTCCTAGGTAACTTAAATAATAACTTTCTTTGGAAAACTAGCAATATTTATGATGTGTTCAACAATGATACATCTTTTGAAAAAAACATCAACATGTTGAGTTAGGAAAAAGATTTAAAGGGAATCTGTCACCCCTCCCGGGACAAATCAGACCTTTAATATGGGCATACAGGTGATAGAAATGTGAATCTCCACTTACCTGTATGTCCCATATTAGAGATCTGATTGCTTTGAAAATGCTTTGTATAAAATCATTTTACCTATGCTTGGAGTCCGGGGGACGCCAAGAAATCCCCACCTACTTAATTTCAATATCCCCCCCCCCCCCTCCCCTGCACCTCACAGGGCCTTGTGACATGCAGTTCCCGTGCCGGATCCCGCGCCTGCGCATTTTACCTGGTACGCAAGGCGCGGTACTTCCGGCAATCTGTGCAGCCTTGTGGAGCTGGGATCAACTGTGCAGGCGCCTGAAGGCAGGATGACTTCCCCGGTCGCCAAGCCAAGGAAAAATTATTTTATAAAAAGCAATTTCACAGCCACAAGACCTCTAATATGGGACATACAGGTAAGTATAGATTTACATTTCTATAACGTGTATGCCCATATTAGCGGTCTGATAGGTCCCAAGGGGTGACAGATTACCTTTAAAGACTGTATTGGAAAATATACCTGTATTAGCAAGTATTGTAAATTTAGCACTTGCTTGACTGTGAAAATTCCTGAAAATGCATTTGCATTATATATACCATGATTGTAACACATCTTATGATATATGTAAATTTTGATGTAACTATATGTAAAAACTACACTTTAAGTTCTTCTTTTCCTCTTTCCCTTACACCAACTTTTTCCATCTAATCTATTTAAATAATTTTTTTTCTCTCCATACTATCTTTCCCTCCCCTCTACCTATGGTTCTAAGTAGTTAAAAATTCAATAAAAACCTCGTGCTTTAATTACTGCACCACACGGACGTGGCATTGAAGCCACTAGAGTATTCAAGACATCTTGAGGCATCTTACTCCATTCCATTTACAAATCTGCAAATAATTCATCTTTATTGCTATGGGTACGGGCCCCAACTCGATGCCCTAACTCATCCCGAAGTTGCTCTATAGGGTTTAAATGAGGTGATTGGCTTGTCCATTGCAACAGGCGAACATTTTTCTTTGCTAACCAATTTTTTACTAAATTGGATGTTTGCTTACGGTCATTGTCTTGCTGGAATTTCCATCCCCTGCCTACTTTGGTTTCACCATGTGGCAGCATTACATTCTCCAATATATCCTTGTACATGGTAACATTCATATTTCCATCAATTCTATGCAGAGGGCCAATAGCAGATGCAGAAAAGCAACCCCAAACCATGACATTGCCACCACCATGTTTTACTGTAGGTCTTTGGTACCTTACATCATTACGTTTTACAATTGGGCCATATATATAGTGCTTGCCATCACTACCAAACAGATAAAACTTGGATTCATCCGACCACAACACTTTAGACCAATCTGTCTTTCCATTGGCTGCATTCTTTGGCAAACTCAAGTCGGACCTTCTGGTTCTTTGTAGAGAAGAAAGGCTTCTTGGCTGGAGCTCATGCATTCAACCCTACTGCTCTTAGCTGTCGCCCCACAGTTTGGCGACTCACTCTGACCCCATATTCTTTGTTCATTTCGTACAAAATCTGTACAGCACTTTTATGGACATCAGATACTGACTTTTTCTTAATAATGTGATCAATTCTGGAGGAAGTTTTCCGTGGTCGTCCACTTCTAGGTTTGTCAGCTGTTCCATAACCTTCTTTTTCTTTCTTTAATATACGTGACCAGGGGTGGATTAAGATTAGCAAGGGCCCCCCCCCCCCACACTCACCTGATTTATCATGTGACATGTCACATGATCCCCTGTGATAGATCATGTGATAGTTCACGTGAAATTAATTTGGCACAATATTAATTACAATTTTTTTCTAGGCTGTGTACCCACTATGCGTTTTTTAAGCGTTTCCGCAGCGGTAATTCCGCTGCAGAAATGCTTAAAAAACGCTTGGTAGAAGGCCTGCCATGTTCCCCAATGATAATCCACATGTGCTGTGCACATGCTGCGGAAATTTCCGCTGTGGATTATCATTGCGGAAAAATCCGCAGCATTACCAATTATTTTGCGGAAGCGCGGCGTTTTCGCCGCCATTGACTTGCATTAGAACGCATGGAATCCGCATCACTTAATCTGTACTTGCGGAATCCATGCGTTTCAATGTGCGGATGGTACCCGGGTGTGGAGGACAGGAGACTCTCCTCCAGACCCGGGTACCATAGAACCTGTAAAAAAAGAATAAAATAAAAAATAAATATTATACTTACCTTCTGATGGCCCCCGGTGTCTTGATCCGATGCGTCCTGGCTTGCCGGCAGCTCCCGAAGGTCTGAAAAGGACCTGCCGTGACGTCATTTAGTCATGTGACGGGTCACGCGACCGCTGACGTCGGCAGGCCATCAGAAGGTAAGTATATATTTTTTATTTTTTACCATTCTTTTAAGGTCACACTATATAAATCCATGCTGGTTGCATGGATTTATATAGTGTAACCAAGTTGTCAAGCACTTTCCAAGTGATGCTAAAATCGCTTGTCAACCCGCATGCAGAAATGCATGTGAAGAAAGCTTCACTTCCTCTTGTCCCTGGCAGGAAAAACAAATGTACAATCCGCATCTAAAATCCGCATGCGTTTTTTCTGCGAGGGAGATGCAGAAACGCTCAAAAAAAATCCGGAACATTTCTGTATCGTGGGCACATAGCCTTATATTAATTGTATGACTCAATATTGAGCACACGTAGCCATCTATACACAGCGGGAGGCCGCACGGCGCCATCTATACACAGCAGGGGGCCGCACGGCGCCATCTATACACAGCGGGAGGGCGCACAGCGCCATCTATACACAGTGGGAGGCCGCACGCCGCCCCCTCCCCCTCCAGAGACAGCAGGAGGCCGCATGGCGCCATCTATACTCAGCAGGAGGCTGCACGCAGTCACGTACACACACAAACAAATACAGATATACATACACGCATAAACACATTTGAAACCCAAAAATACATATAAACAGACTTCACACAATAATATCTACACACACACACACACACACACACACACACACACACACTCACCATCCCCCGGCTCGGCTCCAGTCCTCAGGCTCTTCGTTGCAGCACTGCAGGCCGGGCGCGCACTGCGTGATGTCATAGCTAGGAGACACGGCCGCGCACAGGGCCGTGTCTCCTAGCAGTGACGCGGCCGGGCGGGCCAGCACAGGGAAGTTAACTGCTGCAGTGCTGGCCCGGCCGATGAAAGAGCGGCCGTGCGCCGCTGCTGGGGGAGCGGTCCGGGCCCCCCTCCCGCCACTGCTGCCGGTATGTGCCTCGGCGGCCCGCACATTATAATGAGGGCAATCCGGCCATAGACACCCCGCCCGGAGCCGCGGGCCCTCTGGAGGCTCGGGGCCATGGGCGGTCGCCCGGATTGCCCTCATTATAATCCGCCTATGTACGTGACACTTGACTTTGAGAACAGTTGAATTCCATAGATAGCTCATTTTGGCTTTTGCCTGACTTCACTTTCAGAATAATAGGCTTCCTGACATCTGGTGATAAATTTGACTTTGTCTTTGCCATGTTTTAACCTAAAAACACACACATTAAAAAAGAAAAAATGTAGGCAAAATTTGACTATCCATGACAAAATATGCAAAACATTTGATCCAGCAAATGTTGAAAACTAACACATGAAGGGATAAAACAATGTTAAACACAATTTTCGTCCTTATAGCTGAAAACCATTTGCTTCCAGTTTACTAAAATCACCAGGAAAATGGCATCACAATAACCAGACAGAAGTAATCACACTTTAAAAAAAAAAGCAAAATATTTGGTCGCCAATTTATGTGTGTGTGAGTGAATCTTCTATTTCTATAATCTTGATGGCATTGCCCGGTGACATAATGACTTATCTGAGCATGGGCCAAACCAATGTCCTGTCTACCTGCACTGTACTTCATGTAGATGGACGTATTTAGGGTGTCTTTCAGCTAAGGCCCACTCACTGTTTTGCTGTCATATTTATTCCTACTTGTATTGTATTTGTTGACCTCATTCTATGTATCTATCAAAATTGTTCTGTCTTAAAGACTTTGAAAGTACTTTGAATTTACAATAGAATATAACAAGACTTACCAGGTCCTAGGTGTATACCTGACGAGGATTAGAAGTGACGCATGAATGAAATTAAAATATACATTCTATTGATACATGATTAAAAACACTTTAAACAGGAAAGGTTCTAATAAAGAAATTTTTGGAGCTTCAGGTTGTACATAATTAGCATAGTAAACAGAATACTGATATTAATTATAGATTATGAGGTCTGATCAAGTTGTTAGTGCCTATGAGATAAACCCAAATAAATTACAATAATAATAACCTCACGTCTAATATGCAAATGTTTTGTCAAAATAGGATAACATTTGCTAATCACTGTTTGATCAAAACATATAAAATGAAAATATGGCACAGATCCTTGCCAAGATGATCAATATAATATAATTATCCAAGAATGATATCAAATTAGTTATATGCTACGTACAATGTTAGATCATTGTGGATCAAGCATCACACAACAAAGTGCTCATGTGCATAGAATAATAGATTAGGCAAATGACTGTCATAGAAAGTACTGGTATGCAACATGGGCACCTTAATGTCATTCTATGTATGCATATTTAATAAAAAAAACCTTTTTATACCAATATAACACCAGGTTCTCTTAGTCCTACATGTTTGTAAGGAGCTGGTATTATCTTGTGCACCACAGCATTATTTAGTGTCGGTGTCGGGTGCACCACAGCATTATTTAGTGTCGGGTGCACCATTTTGTGATCATGCTATTGGCCTACACTATTTTGGATATTTATATAGACTGCTCAAAAAAATAAAGGGAACACTTAAACAGAATATAATTCCAAGTAAATCAAACTAATGTGAAATCAAACTGTCCACTTAGGAAGCAACACTGACAATCAATTTCACATGGTGTTGTGCAAATGGAATAGACAATAGATGGAAATTATTGGCAATTATCAAGACACACTCAATAAAGGAGTGGTTCTGCAGGTGGGGACCGCAGACCACATCTCAGTACCAATGCTTTCTGGCTGATGTTTTGGTCACTTTTGAATGTTGGTTGTGCTTTCACACTCGTGGTAGCATGAGACGGACTCTACAACCCACAGAAGTTGCTCAGGTAGTGCAGCTTATCCAGGATGGCACATCAATGCGAGCTGTGGCAAGAAGGTTTGCTGTGTCTGTCAGCGTAGTGTCCAGAGTCTGGAGGCGCTACCAGGAGACAGGCCAGTACACCAGGAGATGTGGAGGGGGCCGTAGGAGGGCAACAACCCAGCAGCAGGACCGCTACCTCCGCCTTTGTGCAAGGAGGAACAGGAGGAGCACTACCAGAGCCCTGCAAAATGACCTCCAGCAGGCCACAAATGTGCATGTGTCTGCACAAACTGTTAGAAACCGACTCCATGAGGGTGGCATGAGGGCCCGACGTCCCCAGATGGGGATTGTGCTCAAAGCCCAACACCGTGCAGGACGCTTGGCATTTGCCACAGAACACCAGGATTGGCAAAGTCTCCACTGGTGCCCTGTGCTCTTCACAGATGAAAGTAGGGTCACACTGAGCACATGTGACAGGCGTGACAGAGTCTGGAGACGCGGTGGAGAGCGATCTGCTGCCTGCAACATCCTTCAGCATGACCGGTTTGGCAGTGGGTCAGTAATGGTGTGGGGAGGCATTTCTTTGGAGGGCCGCACAGCCCTCCATGTGCTCGCCAGAGGTAGCCTGACTGCCATTAGGTACTGAGATGAGATACTCAGACCCCTCATGAGACCATATGCAGGTGCGATTTGCCCTGGGTTTCTCCTAATGCAGGACAATGCCAGACCTCATGTGGCTGGAGTGTGCCAGCAGTTCCTGCAAGATGAAGGCATTGAAGCTATGGACTGGCCCGCTTGTTCCCCCAGACCTGAATCCGATTGAGCACATCTGGGACATCATGTCTCGCTCCATCCACCGTCACGTTGCACCACAGACTGTCCAGGAGTTGGCAGATGCTTTAGTCCAGGTCTGGGAGGAGATCCCACAGGAGACCATCCCCAACCTCATCAGGAGCATGCCCAGGCGTTGTAGGGAGGTCATACAGGCACGTGGAGGCCACACACAATACTGAGCTTCATTTTGACTAGTTTTAAGGACATTACATCAAAGTTGGATCAGCCTGTAGTGTGTTTTTCCACTTTAATTTTGGGGGTGACTCCAAATCCAGACCTCCAGTGGTTAATAAATTTGATTTCCATTGATGACTTTTGTGTGATTTTGTTGTCAGCACATAAAACTTTGTACAGAACAAAGTATTCAATGAGAATATTTCATTTATTCAGATCTAGTATGTGTTATTTGAGTGTTCCCTTTATTTTTTTGAGCAGTGTGTATGTATATATATTATATTATATTATATTATATATATATAAACCAGGGATGTGTCCTTCTGTCCGAAGCCTCTATAGACTGAGCATGCTCAGTGTGGCGCCATGACGACAATATGTCCAGGACAAGAGAGAGAAAGAAAGACAAATTCATGAGTACACCCCCATATTATTAGTACACTATATAAACAGTACAGACCAAAAGTTTGGACACACCTTCTCATTTAAAGATTTTTCTGTATTTTCATGACTATGAAAATTGTACATTCACACTGAAGGCATCAAAACTATGAATTAACACATGTGGCATTATATACTTAAGAAAAAAGTGTGGAACAACTGAAAATATGTCTTATATTCTAGGTTCTTCAAAGTAGCCACCTTTTGCTTTGATGACTGCTTTGCACACTCTTGGCATTCTCTTGATGAGCTTTAAGAGGTAGTCACTGGAAATGGTCTTTCAACAATCTTGAAGGAGTTCCCAGAGATACTTCGCACTTGTCGGCCCTTTTGCCTTCACTCTGCGGTCCAGCTCACCCCAAATCATCTCGATTGGGTTCAGGTCTGGTGACTGTGGAGGCCAGGTCATCTGGCGTAGCACCCCATCGCTCTCCTTCTTAGTCAAATAGCCCTTACAATGCCTGGAGGTGTGTTTGGGGTCATTGTCCTGTTGATAAATAAATGATGGTCCAACTAAACACAAACCGGATGTGGTAGCCATGCTGGTTCAGTATGCCTTCAATTTTGAATAAATCCCCAACAGTGTCACCAGAAAAGCACCATCACACCTCCTCCTCCATGCTTCACGGTGGGAAGCAGGCATGTAGAGTCCATCCATTCACCTTTTCTGCGTCGCACAAACACACGGTGGCTGGAACCAAAGATCTCAAATTTGGACTCATCAGACCAAAGCACAGATGTCCACTGGTCTAATGTCCATTCCTTGTGTTCTTTAGCCCAAACGTGTCTCTTCTGCTTGTTGCCTGTCCTTAGCAGTGGTTTCTTAGCAGCTATTTTACCATGAAGGCCTGCTGCACAAAGTCTCCTCTTAACAGTTGTTGTAGACATGTGTCTGCTGCTAGAACTCTGTGTGGCATTGACCTGGTCTCTAATCTGAGCTGCTGTTAACCTGCAATTTCTGAGGCTGGTGACTCGGATAAACTTATCCTCAGAAGCAGAGGTGACTCTTGGTCTTCCTTTTCTGGGGCGGTCCTCATGTGAGCCAGTTTCTTTGTAGCGCTTGATGGTTTTTGCAACTGCACTTAGGGACACTTTCAAAGTTTGCCCAATTTTTCAGACTGACTGACCTTCATTTCTTAAAGTAATGATGGCCACTCGTTTTTCTTTACCTAGCTGCTTTTTTCTTGCCATAATACAAGTTCTAACAGCCTTTTCAGTAGGACTATCAGCTGTGTATCCACCTGACTTCTGCACAACACAACTGATGGTCCCAACTCCATTTATAAGGCAAGAAATCCCACTTATTAAACCTGACAGGGCACACCTGTGAAGTGAAAACCACTTCCGGTGACTACCTCTTGAAGCTCATCAAGAGAATGCCAAGAGTGTGCAAAGCAGTCATCAAAGCAAAAGGTGGCTACTTTGAAGAACCTAGAATATAAGACATATTTTCAGTTGTTTCACACTTTTTTAAGTATATAATTCCACATGTGTTAATTCATAGTTTTGATGCCTTCAGTGTGAATGTACAATTTTCATAGTCATGAAAATACAGAAAAATCTTTAAATGAGGTGTGTCCAAATTTTTGGTCTGTACTGTATAATAATTTATCTGTACTGTACTTGTAATTTGTGTACTGTACTGGTAAAATAAACAGTGGCTATAAAAAGTCTTCAATCCCCTGTGTTATAATGGCAAATTTTACAAGAAGACTCAGAGCTTTTTCCATATTTAACTCTGCTGTTATTATTATTGGCTATACACTTGTTCTGTTCAGGTCAATATCACCCAACCTATTGAAGTCTGTTAATTTTGACTTTTAACTACTCGAAGCGTATTATTTGAATACCAGTTGCATTATTTAACTGTATGTGAACATGCTTGGTCAAAAACAAATCAAAAATGAAAATCAAAACTTCGGCTGTGCGTTCGCTTTGTTGAGCATGCTGCTGGATACGGTTTACTATGGCTGCTGCTCCTTTACCTTTCTTCCGAAAATGAATGGCATAACAAGTGACTTTCCTAATTCTTCCAGAAAGAGTCTTCATTTATGCAGTTTATTGGCATTCCGATCAGGGTTTATTTCACGCCATAAAACAAATGCATTGTAGACGGGTACATCAACAATGTTATAAAATAAAACCATTGGCCACCGATTGGTTTTGCGTTTGCTTGTGTACGCAGCTATTAGTTGATCTCGTGTATCAACTGCCCGTTTGGTGGAATTATAATCTAATATCATCTGTGGCTTTTAGTCATCTCAACTACTTACCGCATTATCATGGTCCATCGTGCTCATCAGAATGATCGGTTTGTTTTTTTTGGGAAATGTAAGAAACCACTTTCGTATCTCCAGTAAAGAAAAACGTTAAACTATGAACATCTTTTTTACCAAGGATACCTTGTGGCAGTTCAGGCTTGCTTTTTCTTACAGTGCCCACCATTGTAAGTTTTTGTTTTAGCAACAGCTGCTCCAGTTGATGCAATGTAAAAATGTTGTCACGTCACATTTTGTCCTCTTAGACAATACGTCAAATCTGAAACGACTTGCATTGTGATTCTTTTCAGGTTTTTCTTTACGTTTTATTTCCTGTATATACCTGAGCGTTTAGAGCATATGAACTGCTGCTGTCAGTGTGTCCATGTCTTGATACCTTACTTTGCTGTCTTAGGCTATGTTCACACATTGCTTTTTTTATGAGTTTTTTATGCTCATTTTCAGCTGTGTTTTACAGTACCAGCAAAGTCTGAGATTCCAGAATCTCATGCACACACCTCAGTTTTTGTTTCATCAGTATTTTGTGCTTTGCATGTTTTTTTTGCAGAATAGAGCGTGTCACTTCTTTCAGCGTTTTTTCTGCTTTTTTTTTCAGCGTTTTTCACCCATTGAAAGTAATGGGTAGTGAAAAAACGCCTAGTTTGAACATAGCTATCAGGTTTTACTGCATTTTTAGTGAAAAAAGCAAGTACAACAGTATTTGAAACTCATTTATTTTTGTGATTTTTACCATCTTGTCTTGGTCACCTGAGATGGCAGCTTGGATTAAAACAGTTTAATTAAATTAGTGATGTGTACACAGTAAACATTGGCTGAGCTAGGTGTGAGATTGAACAATACCTGTGTCCCGGGGAGGTGTAAAATAAATAGTGTCCTACAAACTCAATGCACTGCCAATGTCTTAGAAAAACTATTCCTGAACAATTCACCTTCCCCACTGTTACATTTGAAAATTCTGTTTAATATTGTTTCACACATATCTTGCATTGGTGACCTGTGTTTATGCTTCTGTGGTGGAAGCGAATCTGAACTTTGGGATCCTGAAAAACGCACCAAAACCTGCGTTTTTGATGCAGCTTCTCAACTGCCAAGAGATCAGGTTTTGCTGCAGAAAAAAAACGCTGAAAAAATGCAATGTGTGAAAATAGCGTTACTCGGTATATATTGTTTGGACAGGCACCTACCTCAAAATGCCACAAGTTGTTCATCCACAGTCACACTTTCACCAGTATTGTATAGTTTTGGAGGAATCTTTATCCATTTACCCCAAGCTTATTTAATAGCGCCTATTTATTAGAGAATTATCTGATGTTAGCAGAGGACAATTTTCCTGCCTCGGCAGAAGGCTGCAAGTTCCAATTTACAGTTTTTAGACTGAATTGCTTGCATTGGACTAGTTGTCTGGGTATGGTGCCTCATCAGTTTCAACTTCAGAATCAGAATTCTCGTAATCACTTTCCCCGCCTCTTACGTGGTCCTTATCTTTTAACACTTTTTCCAGTTGGATATCTTCAGAATCTGAGGCATTGGCAAGCTTTTATAATTCAGCTTCACTCAATGGATGTCTTAGTCACATTTTTATCCAATCTTCCAAATAAGGGACACTCCCGACTTTCACGGGGTTAAATCAGTGTTGTAGAATAAAATAGCACTATATGAATAAACAACAATAATAATATCGTAACAAACACTAACCAGTGTAGCAACAACAAGAGCTTGTACAGTACAGACCAAAAGTTTGGACACACCTTCTCATTTAAAGATTTTTCTGTATTTTCATGACTTTGAAAATTGTACATTCACACTGAAGGCATCAAAACTATGAATTAACACATGTGGAATTATATACTTAACAAAAAAGTGTGAAACAACTGAAAATATGTCTTATATTCTAGGTTCTTCAAAGTAGCCACCTTTTGCTTTGACTGCTTTGCACACTCTTGGCATTCTCTTGATGAGCTTCAAGAGGTAGTCTTCCAACAATCTTGAAGGAGTTCCCAGAGATACTTAGCACTTGTTGGCCCTTTTGCCTTCACTCTGCGGTCCAGCTCACCCCAAACCATTTCGAATGGATTCAGGTCTGGTGACTGTGGAGGCCAGGTCATCTGGCGTAGCACCCCATCACTCTACTTCTTGGTCAAATAGCCCTTACATAGCCTGGAGGTGTGTTTGGGGTCATTGTCCTGTTGAAAAATAAATGATGGTCCAACTACTGCCTCACTTTTGTTGTCAATACACGCAGATCCACCACATATAATGACACTTTAATCGGTCAAAATCTGCAGTGAAGACTAGCGTGTGCACTACAGAAATTGACATGCTGCGGGTGAGTTTGGGTACGTGGCCACGATCAGGAGCCGATGCGTGTTTATGCAGAGTCAAACCTGCATTGTCCAGATGTTACAGCATAGTAGATGGGATCTCTAGGAATCCCATGTCCACTATGCGTGGCATCAGAGGCTGCAGATCACCTGTGGACACTGACATGCGGCTCGTCTTTCAAGGCTGCAGCATGTCAAATTCTCTTGCGTAGTCGCTAGTCTACACAACAGAAATTTGACCACTAGAATGTATTGAATGTGGTAAATCCGCATGGTTAAGTGCACATGACTCGCCCCCTGGGCCGTGGGGCACTCGGATCCGGGCTATAGGGAACGATGGGAGTAGTGGTGGCAACCCGGTTCTGTGGCTCAGGGTGGTCAGGCCAGTGGTAGTCCGTTATGTGCTATTGATCCTGCCGACTACGCCAAAGCTGACTCGCCCCCTGGGCCGTGGGGCACTCGGATCCGGGCAGTAGGGGAACGATGGGAGTAGTAGTGGCAGCCCGGTTCCGTGGCTCAGGGTGGTCAGGCCAGTGGTAGTCCGTTATGTGCTGATGTTTATGTCCGACTACGCCACCCGTGGATTTGCGGTTATTAGGAACCGCCGCTGCATGCAGACCGCTGGGGCTGATGAGGTGTGCAGCTAGGGTAGTGTGACTCCCCACGGGAAGAGTGCGGCCCCAGGGCAGTATAGTGGATGGTGGGAGTGATGGTAGTGAGGGTCCCAGTGCTGATAGTGCTGGAGAAGCAAGGAGCACACAGACAACAGGTTGCAGTCCAGGGACTTTACTAGAACAGGTAAATTGACCCACAAACAGTCCCAGCTAGGAGGGGACCTGGATGTCTGAGAGCAACGGGGAAATTGGCCCTGGTCAGGGTGAGGGTGTAGGCCTACCGTGCTTTCTGCGCTCCTTCTGGCTATCTCCTCCTGATAGGGTAACAGCCCACGTTTCCGAGCTTTCCATGTATTCTCGCCTGTATGGCCTGCGACGTGGGTTCCTTTCTGCTCCCAGCCTTGTACGGCTTTACTGGTCCCTTCGGTTGTGGCAGGGCCTCCAGGCTTCTTAGGCCAAGGAATATACAGTCCCTTGCGGACTGGTTATCTGCTGGAGGATGTAGAATCCTCTCAGCCTCAGACACCAAAGTCTGGTAATTTAAGTCCTCTTTCTGCCAAGACAGGCTCTCTTCGCCTCTTGTCTCTGGCTTGTGGCTCTCCTCCTGCCACACTTCCTCTTAGGTGCAGTGCAACGGTCTGTCCCTGTTCTGCTCTGGGACAAGTCTCAATGCTGAGACAGGCCATCCAGTTCTCTCTAACCCTGCCCCCAGCACCAGCTTTTATAGGGGCAGCCAGCTCCCCCTACTGGCCTGAGACAGGAGGCATTGCATGCTAATGTTCCCCTGACTAGAGAACCTCCCCCTTGCTCTCAGACACAGCTTTAATTACACTTGTGGCATCCAGGCCAGGGTGACACACACACATGTGAAATTACCTGTGTAAAATAGAATGCAGCGTTTTGGATGCAGCAAGAATATGCTGCATCCAAAGCGCTGCTATGGTCAGATCGTGGGCACATAGGCTAAAAAAAAAAAAAAAAAAAAAAGTGGCTTGGGCTCCCCCGTCATTTTTATAACCAGCAGAGGGAAAGCCAACTACTGGGAGCTGATATTAGTAGTCGGGGAAGGGGCCATTAGCCAAAATTGTTCCCTGGCTACTAACAGTCCACAGCTGTTTGCTTAGCCTTTGCTGTCTAGATTACAGGGGGACCCCAGAAAAAATGATGTAGGGTCCCCCTATAAAATCTAACCAGAAAAGGCTAAACAGACAGCTGCGGGATGGATCCTGGCCCCCTCTGCTTCTAATAATATCACCCCTCAGCAGTCCCAGAAATGGCGCATCCATAAGATGCGCCAAATCTGGCCCTTAGCCTCCTCTCTTCCCACTGCTGTGTAGCGGTGGCGAGTAGGGTAATAAGGTTGAGGTCGCCAATACCAAACTGACATGAAGCTCAGGTTAGTAATGTAGAGGCGTCTATAAGACGCCCCCATTACTAACCCCGTATTAAAGTTTTCAACGCTTTTTCAATAAAGACATGGCCAGAATAACGTTTTTTATTTAAATAAAATGACACAAGGTTTTAATATTTTTTGTATTATTCTGCTAATCCCCGAATCCCTCGTCTCCTGAAAAAAACAAAAATAAAAAACAACCATGTTCTTTACCTGTCTGCCATCACGACGTAATCAAGATTGTCCCTCGGTGATCCGGGTCACTTCTACAGCAGCCACATCAATCACTGATGAGATTGCTGTAGAAGACAGCACTGTACACTGACAGGAGTGTAGTCACTTCTGACATTTTACATTTCTGCGGCAGGCTGAGGTCAGATGAGTTCATCAGCTGAAGATCAGCTGATCAGCTCTGGTAAATGACCTCATACTGCATCAGTGATGCGTGGGAACACTCTTGAGCATATTCCCACACAGCACTGGTGCCGTAAACTGAGGTCCCGGAGATCCCAGCTGATCTTCAGCTGATGAACTCGCGTGACCTCAGCCGGCAGCAGCGATGTACCGCCAGGATGATCGCGTCACCGGGGGACATCAGGATAGGTGAGGAAAAAGGTGTTGGATAAAGGTGTTTTTTTTTTTATTTTAATATTGATTTTTACTTTTTTTTTTTTACATCCCGCACAGCCCCGACTCGGCTGAGGAGACTACTGCTCCCCTTAGCCGCGCCGCTCTCGCTGTTATCAGCGGGAGCGGCGGTCGGATGATGGGAGAAGTAGTCTTCTTCCCCGGCCTGAGTACCATTCTTTGAGCGTTTTTGCACTGTAGAAACACTGCAAAGAATAGATATGCTGTGTATTTTAACGCAATGACAATCCTGAGCGGAAAATTCCACATCATGTGCACAGCACGTCAGGATTGTCATTGCATTAGCTGGCAGATGATTACCTAGCTGTCATGAAAGTTAGCCGCCATCTTAGGTATGATACGTCATACCTGAAGATATTCCCTATTGTCACACAGCTTCTACCATGTCACATTTCTGCAGCCACTGGCAAACACAGCAATTCGCCCCCACCTCTGGAGATCAGTCTCCAGAAACTCCTTTGATATAGTAAATAGATGGGCCAGTTTTTGCTGTGTCCAGGCAAGACAAGTCAGCTAGGCCCCAGGGGGGTAATTAGCACCTGGATGTCACTTGAAACCAGAAGCAAACCATTTGTGCAAGCCTGAAAACCATGTGCTTTCTTTGTGGAAAATGGCCACCAAAAGCTACAAGATACATTATCAATTCCTAACCACACGATACAAGTTAGGGAACCCAAATAAAATGTATCATGTGAGGAAGGTGTCCGTGGACACAATCATGGGACTTATAAATCCATGAGTGGCCTGGAAAGCTAGATATTTAGAAGAACCATATACAAGGTCCCAGGGGAGGCATGTTTAGAGTCAATGGCTTCCCCAGAAGAGGAGGATCACGACGAGACCTCTGCTGATACGATGAGATCACCCCAGGGAAAGTTATGGGTACTTTTCTAAAATGGAGCTAAAACGAGCATTGGTAGGGGGGGGCGGGGCTTAGTAAACTGACATCACCAAGAGTGGGCGTGACAGAACTTTAGTATAGCCGACAGCCAGAAACCCCCTCAGTTTGGACCCAGGAGATGATGTGAACAACTCCTAACGTCGGGTCCAGGTCTGAGTGGGAGGAGCACCTTTGCCATGTGCTACTGAGGCCTGGACGACTGCAACTAACGTTAACTGATTTATCGTTGTTATTCCTGTGTTTTGTATTTCTAATTGTTATATCCCTTATTCTGGCCAAATACCGTTGTATAGTTAATTGTATAGCCTTGTAATCTAGTGTATTCTTATAATCGATTAAATCATAAATTAATCATGGGCTGTATCCTTTACTCTGCATATACGAATCCATTGGCCCGGAAACGCTTGGCTGAAACGCTACTGGGTTGGTTCCTGACCCGATACAAGTCTATTAACGGACCGGGCTTGTATCAAACGAGAACTGGTGGCTGCATACCATCTGGGGGATTTGAGGGAGGCTGGCAGTGACGGTCGGAGGTGTGGATATATATTACTGCTGCAGCCAGGGGAATATATATACCGCCCTCACTGCAGAGGGCCTCAAATACCCAGAGGGCTACAGGACGGCCTCTCCGGCGACCACTAACTCTAGGTGCAGTACCTTGACTCACCTGAGAGGTGAGCTGCACCCACCGGCCGGCATTCATCACACTAGCATTTTTGGTGAATTTCCGTGTGGAAAAAACGCCACAAAAATGCATCAGAAACGCTCAGTGTGCACTTAACCAAAGAGTTAAAAAAAACACAATACTCATAATAACAGCACCTACCAATAAACAAACCTGCCTAACCACGATTTGCAGATCCTCATAATAATTAATCTCCAGCTTCGCAAATGTTTTCTCTAGTCAAATAGACCCAAACAGTACTGCAGGGTTAATGTCACCCCTAACCTTTATAAATCCATTGAGAAAAAAATTGATATAATTTTGAGCGGGAAAATAAAAATAACAGAACTAAAATAATGTGGTTGCATAAGTGTGAACATCATCTTACAATTGGGGACACGGTTGTGTTCAGAATTAGCCAATCACATTTAGGCATCTGCAGTATTTTTCAGACTAGAAGACTCATCGGACCATAAGACGTACCCCAAATTTTGGGGTGGAATATTGGAAAAAACATTTTTTGTAAGATAGGGTTCCGTCTTATAGTCTGAATAGGTATGGTATCTTACCTGGTGGGCGGTGGAGCAAGGGTCACAGGAGGCAGGGTCCTTCAGGAAGCCGGTGCTCCAGCAGCAGGGAGTTGCGGTGGTGGTGGAGCAGGATCGCAGGACCCTCCGTTCCCTCCCTCAGTGGCTGCAGCAGAAGGGGTGAGATGGCTGGGGCCCGGTGCCTGGCTGGGGGCCGGGCCAGGACCCGTGTCTGCCTTGGGGCTGGTGAGCGGCGTGCGGGCTTTCTGGTGTGCGCGGCCTTCTTCCTGAAGCTGTTATCTACAGGAAAATGGCCGCCCGAGCTACCAGTTTGCACATACGCCGGCTCGGGCGGCCATTTTCCTGTAGATCACAGCTTCAGGAAGATGGCCGCGCACACCGGAAAGCCATGCATCTCACCGACATCCAGGCAGACTCCGGCTCTGGCGCAGGCACACACCGGCCCCCAGGCAGACACCGGCCCGCAGGATCTCAACTCTTCTGCCGCCGCCGCTACCGCCGCCAGGTTCCTGAAGGAGGGAGGGAACTGAGGGCCCTGTGATCCTGCTCAACCACCACCGCAACTATCAGGTATCAGGCTCTACGTTCGGACCATAAGACGCACCCCCCATTTTCCTCCCAAATTTTGGGGGGAAAAAGTGTGTCTTATGGTCTGAAAAATACGGTATATTCACACATCTTGATTTTTTTTCTGCGTTTTTTGATGCATTTTTTATGCAGATTTTCAGCTGCATTTTACAGTACCAGCAAAGTCTGAGATTCCAGAAATCCCATGCACATATCTTGTTTTTTTTATCAGGATTTTGTGCTATGCATGTTTTTTTGCAAAATAGAGCATGGCACTTCTTTCAGCGTTTTTTTCAGCGTTTTTCTCCCATTGGAATAATAGGTAGTGAAAAAACGCCCAGTGTGAACATAGCTGTCAGGTTTTGCTGCGTTTTTAGTGAAAATAAGCAAGTACAACAGTATGTGAAACACATTTATTTTTGTGGTTTTACCATCTTGTCTTGGTCACTTAGATGGTCGTTTGTATTGGGAGCGTTTAATTAAATTAGGGTTGTGTTCAGTGTAAACATTGGCTGAGCTATGTGTGAGATTGAACAATATCTGTGGCCCAGGGAGGTGTGAAATTGAACAATGCCCTGAGCAACTGAATGGCAGACCATAGTGTGAAAGTACATGGTGTCATACAAACTCAATGCACTGCCAATCTCTGATATGTCATTCAGCAGGAACCCCCAGTGGAAGATTCCCTGTAATGAGGCTGATGGAGACACTGTCTGGCCTATGATTCGGAGGTTCAGTTTTGTGCACCTCTGAAATGAAGGACACCACTGAACAAAGGCCAGACAAAGTACAGAGTAACTCTGCTGCCTCATTATATTGAATTGGATCCCTCGGAATTTCATCTGAATCACATCATTCGGAGATTTCGATGGAAACCCCAATGTAAGTGCTCAGCGTAGAGCGCAGGATAAATGTGATCCAAGATATTATGTAAAATGTTCCCAATAAAATCTTCAACTTAATCCACATAAAAAGTAAGTCACCACTCGGGTCCATTATCTGTCAATGGAAATATAGGGGGCTTCCACGTTACTGGTAGTACAAAGGCTCTGGAAAAGCACTATGGCTCCTCACCCTCCCTAAAGAAATCCAGCGAATTCTGTGCTCCCAAATTCAAATGACCCCCTCTCCATTTTTGTGCTCCGCATTGTGCCTAAACCACATTTAGCGTCCACATGTTTGCCATTTCTATATCAATGAGAACTCGCTTAATTTACAGGTGCATGTCTCCAGAAGCACCAGCTGGGCATAATGTATGGGCACTACAATGTACTAGGCACTGCAATCTACGGGGCACTACACTGGCAGATTTGCAATTTTCACTCGGCAACATCCACTGCTGCTTGTTTCTGTAAAACACCCATGTAGTCAAAATTGTCACTACACCTGTAGATAAATTTCTAGAGGGGTGTAATCTTCAAAATGGTTCACTAGAGACTGGATTCTGCTCTTCAGTATATGAAGCCTACAAACTATTTTACGATGAGTTCTTTAAGTGTCAAATAGCACTGCTTCCCTCCCAAGTCTCGCTGTATAGCTAAGCAGTACTGTACAGGCACATATGGGGAATTTCCTTTAGCGAAAATGTTGTGACAAATTTTGGTGCCATTTTTACCCATTTCCCTGTGTGAAAATACACTGCTCAAAAAAATAAAGGGAACACTCAAATAACACATCCTAGATCTGAATGAATGAAATACTCTCATTGAATACTTTGTTCTGTACAAAGTTGAATGTGCTGACAACAAAATCACACAAAAATCATCAATGGAAATCAAATTTATTAACCAATGGAGGCCTGTATTTAGAGTCATCCCCAAAATTAAAGTGGAAAAACACACTACGGGCTGATCCAACTTTGATGTAATGTCCTTTAAAACAAGTCAAAATGAGGCTCAGTATTGTGTGTGGCCTCCACGTGCCTGTATGACCTCCCTACAATGCCTGGGCATGCTCCTGATGAGGTTGCGGACGGTCTCCTGCGGGATCTCCTCCCAGACCTGGACTAAAGCATCCGCCAACTCCTGGACAGTCTGTTGGTGGATGGAGCGAGACATGATGTCCCAGATGTGCTCAATCGGATTCAGGTCCGAGGAACGGGCGGGCCAATCCATAGGTTCAATGCCTTCATCTTGCAGGAACTGCTGACACACTCCAGCCACATGAGGTCTGGCATTGTCCTGCATTAGGAGGAACCTAGGGCCAACCGCACCAGCATATGGTCTCTCAGGGGGTCTGAGTATCTCCTCTCGGTACCTAATGGCAGTCAGGCTACCTCTGGCGAGCACATGGAGGGCTGTGCGGCCCTCCAAAGAAATGCCACCCCACACCATTACTGACCCACTGCCAAACCTTTCATGCTGAAGGATGTTGCAGGCAGCAGATCGCTCTCCACCGCGTCTCGAGACTCTGTCACGTCTGTCACATGTGTTCAGTGTGAACCTGCTTTCATCTGTGAAGAGCACAGGGCGCCAGTGGCGACTTTGCCAATCCTGGTGTTCTGTGGCAAATGCCACGCGTCCTGCATGGTGTTAGGCTGTGAGCAAAACCCCCATCTGTGGACATCGGGTCCTCATACCACCCTCATGGAGTCGGTTTCTAACCATTTGTGCACATTTGTGGCCTGCTGGAGGTCATTTTGCAGGGCTCTGGCAGTGCTCCTGCTGTTCCTCCTTGCACAAAGGCAGAGGTAGCGGTCCTGCTGCTGGGTTGTTGCCCTCCTACGGCTCCCTCCATGTCTCCTGGTGTACTGGTCTGTCTCCTGGTAGCGCCTCCAGCCTCTGGACACTATACTGACAGATACAGCAAACCTTCTTGCCACAGCTCGCGTTGATGTACCATCCTGGATGAGCTGCACTACCTGAGCAACTTCTGTGAGTTGTAGAGTCCGTCTCATGCTACCACGAGTGTGAAAGCACAACCATCATTCAAAAGTGACCAAAACATCAGCCAGAAAGCATTGGTACTGAGATGTGGTCTGTGGTCCCCACCTGCAGAACCACTCCTTTATTGAGGTTGTCTTGATAATTGCCAATAATTTCCATCTATTGTCTATTCCATTTGCACAACAGCATGTGAAATTGATTGTCGATCAATGTTGCTTCCTAAGTGGACAGTTTGATTTCACAGAAGTGTGATTTACTTGGAGTTGTATTCTGTTTAAGTGTTCCCTTTATTTTTTTGATCAGTGTATATAATTTGGGGTTAAAACAAAATTTTTGTGGTAAAAATTTTATTTTTTTTCACTGCCCAATGGTATACAAGTTTGTGACACACCCGTGGTGTCAATGTGATCACTGCGCCCCTAGATGAATTCATTAAGAGGTGTAGTTTGTAAAGTGGGGTCTCTTATGGGAGGTTCTGCTGTTCTGGCACCTCAGGGACTCTCAGTCGGTCATGGCACCCGAAAACCAACTATAACAGCAAAATCTGCACTCCAATATGGCGCCCCTTCCCTTCTAAGATTTCCACAGTGTCTGAAAAGTATTTCCTGATTTATTTCCCGATTACATGTTTGGTATTGCTGTATTTAGGGAAAATTGAACAACAAACTGTGAGGTCCATTTTTTCCTATTAGCCCTTATAAAAATTAAAAACTTGTGGTTAAAATGGTGATAAAAATTCGCTTCACTTCAATTCTTTATTCACTGCCCAATGGTTTAAAATTCTGTAAGGCACATGTGGTGTCAGTATGATCACTTCACCTTTTAGATTAATTCATTGAGAGGTGTAGTTTATAAAATGGAGTCACTTAAAGGGGCGTCCTGCTTTTCTGGCACCTCCGGGGCTCTTTCAGTGGGTCATGGCACCCTCAAAATCTGTACTCCAATATGGTGCTTCCCCCATGAGCTTTGCCCTGTGCCTCAAAAGTTGTTTTTGACCATATATGAGGTATTGGAGTAATTAGGAGAAATTGCGTAACAAATTGTACCATTCATTTTCTCCTATTATCCCTTTCGAAAATGGGGGCCCAAGCAACATTTTAGTTAACAAAATGGTATTACTATTCTGTGAATCAATGCTGTGACAACTCTTATACAATTGCGTATCGCCTGAAGGTTAAAAATGCTTACTACACACTTAGATTAATTCCTTGAGAGGTGTAGTTTCCAAAATGGGGTCACTTGTGGGGTTTCTGCTGCTTTGACATGTCAGGGGTTCTTCAAATATGACATGGCATCCGCAATCTTTCCAGCCAAAATTGAACTCCAGCCTTCAGTTGGCGCTCCTTCCCGCCGTCCACCAAACAGTAGTTTTCCACTAGAAATTGCACAACAAATGATATGGTTCATTTTCACCTGTTAACCTTGTGAAAAATGCAAAATGTGGGGCTAAATCAACTTTTTTGTGGTAAAAAGTAATATTTTCATTTATTTCTTCCACATTGCTTTATTTCCTGTGAAGCACCTGAAGGGTTAATAAATTTATTGAATGTGGTTTTGAGCACCTTGAGTGGTGCAGTTTTTAGAATGGTATCACTTTTGAGTATTTTCTGTCATATAGGCCCCTCAAAGTCACTTCAAATGTGATGTGGTTTTGTAAATTTTGTTGGAAAATTGAGAAATTGCTGATTAACTTCCTTCTAACTTCCTAACAAAAAGAATTCTGTTTAAAAAAATGATGCAGATGTAAAATAGACATGTGGTAAATGTTATTTCTTAACTATCTTTTGTGCTATAACTATCTGGTTTAAGGGCATAAAAATTAAAAGTTTGAAAATTGCTACATTTTTAAAATTTTCGCCATAATTCAGATATTTTCAGAAATAAAAGCAAGAAATAGCCTACATTTACATGAAGTACAATGTTGCAAAAAAAAAAAAAGTCTCCGAATCACTGGGATACTTTGAAGCGTTCCAAAGTTATTACCACATAAAGTGACACTGGTCAGAATTGTCAAATTTGACCTAGTCAGGGAGGTGAAAACAGGCTGTGGGGTGAAAGGGTTAACAGCAGCGGGCTCATGGCTGTTAACCTGTTAAATCTCACTGTCAATCTTTGACAGCAGCATTAAACATGTGTTGGCACGAAGCATGTCATTCCATGCACCCATCACCGCACCCATGACTTGATTGCGGTTCGTCGCTGGGCAGCTATGACAGTCGTAGGTCTGCTGAAGACCACTGTGCTTGTCATAACGAATCTCCTGTGAAAGCCAGCGTTAAGCTGACATTTATAGAAGATCATGATTTTTACTATACGTAGTAACAATATGTATATACAGTATGTATAGCATACATGTACAGTGGGGAAAAAAAGTATTTAGTCAGCCACCAATTGTGCAAGTTCTCCCACTTAAAAAGATGAGGTCGGCCTGTAATTGACATCATAGGTAGACCTCAACTATGAGATACAAAATGAGAAAACAAATCCTGAAAATCACATTGTCTGATTTGGAAAGAAAAATTTTTTTTGGTGGAAAATAAGTATTTGGTTAATTACAAAACTTCATTTCAATACTTTGTCATATATCCTTTGTTGGTAATGACAGAGGTCAAACGTTTTCTGTAAGTCTTCACAAGGTTGTGTAAGGTAGCACGAATGATCATGTTGAGGGGCACTCACTTCACCGGGTCAAATAAAGCACACATGCAACACTTTCCGGTAATCTACAGTCCAGCAGTTTATTAAACATCATAAACTGCCTATAACATAGTCCATCTCAGTGGCTCGGAGGCATGTTACACATGTAATATCCTAGAGCCTTTTCAGTGGCAGATATGATTAATGTTATCCTGTGGGTTTGGGGGCTGCAAGAAGCTATGTGGGGGCTCATACTATATATTGGGAGCTATGTGAGGACTTATACTGTATGTGTATGGCTTCCTGATTGGAAGAATTCCCTGATGGATCCCTGAATGACCAAAGGAGGAGAAAAAGCGTCGGGAGAAGACGCCATTAAGCGAAGTACACAACTGTTCAGGCCCTATAGGGTCTATATATACAGGTGCATCTCACTCAATTAGAAGATCATCAAAAAGTTAATTTATTTCAGTCCTTCAATACAAAAAGTGAAACTCATATATAGTGTCATTACAAACAGAGTGATCTACAGTACAGACCAAAAGTTTGGACACACCTCATTTAAAGATTTTTCTGTATTTTCATGACTATGAAAATTGTACATTCACACTGAAGGCATCAAAACTATGAATTAACACATGTGGAATTATATACTTAACAAAAAAGTGTGAAACAACTGAAAATATGTCTTATATTCTAGGTTCTTCAAAGTAGCCACCTTTTGCTTTGATGACTGCTTTGCACACTCTTGGCATTCTCTTGATGAGCTTCAAGAGGTAGTCACCGGAAATGGTTTTCCAACAATCTTGAAGGAGTTCCCAGAAATGCTTAGCACTTGTTGGCCTTTTTGCCTTCACTCTGCGGTCCAGCTCACCCCAAACCATCTCGATTGGGTTCAGGTCTGGTGACTGTGGAGGCCAGGTCATCTGGCGGAGCACCCCATCACTCTCCCTCTTGGTCAAATAGCCCTTACACAGCCTGGAGGTCGTTGTCTTGTTGAAAAATAAATGATGGTCCGACTAAACACAAACCGGATGGAATAGCATGCCGCTGCAAGATGCTGTGGTAGCCATGCTGGTTCAGTATGCCTTCAATTTTGAATAAATCCCCAACAGTGTCACCAGCAAAGCACCCCCACACCATCACACCTCCTCCTCCATGCTTCACGGTGGGAACCAGGCATGTAGAGTCCATCCATTCACCTTTTCTGCGTCGCACAAAGACACGGTGGTTGGAACCAAAGATCTCAAATTTGGACTCATCAGACCAAAGCACAGATTTCCACTGGTCTAATGTCTAATGTCCATTCCTTGTGTTCTTTAGCCCAAACGTGTCTCTTCTGCTTGTTGCCTGTCCTTAGCAGTGGTTTCCTAGCAGCTATTTTACCACGAAGGCCTGCTGCACAAAGTCTTCTCTTAACAGTTGTTGTAGAGATGTCTGCTGCTAGAACTCTGTGTGGCATTGACCTGGTCTCTAATCTTAGATGCTGTTAACCTGCGATTTCTGAGGCTGGTGACTCGGATAAACTTATCCTCAGAAGCAGAGGTGACTCTTGGTCTTCCTTTCCTGGGGCGGTCCTCATGTGAGCCAGTTTATTTGAAGCGCTTGACGGTTTTTGCAACTGCACTTGGGGACACATTCAAAGTTTGCCCAATTTTTCGGACTGACTGACCTTCATTTCTTAAAGTAATGATGGCCACTCGTTTTTCTTAGCTGATTTTTTCTTGCCATAATACAAATTCTAACAGTCTATTCAGTAGGACTATCAGCTGTGTATCCACCAGACTTCTTCACAACACAACTGATGGTCCCATCGCCATTTATACGGCAAGAAATCCCACTTATTAAACCTGACAGGGCACACCTGTGAAGTGAAAACCATTTCCGGTGACTACCTCTTGAAGCTCATCAAGAGAATGCCAAGAGTGTGCAAAGCAGTCATCAAAGCAAAAGGTGGCTACTTTGAAGAACCTAGAATATAAGACATATTTTCAGTTGTTTCACACTTTTTTGTTAAGTATATAATTCCACATGTGTTAATTCATAGTTTTGATGCATTCAGTGTGAATGTACAATTTTCATAGTCATGAAAATACAGAAAAATCTTTAAATGAGAAGGTGTGTCCAAACTTTTGGTCTGTACTGTATTTCAAGTGTTTATTTCTGTTAATGTTGATGATTATGGCTTACAGCCAATGAAAACACAAAAGTCATTATCTCAGTAAATTAAAATAATTAACAAAAAACACCTGCAAAGGCTTCCTAAGCATTTAAAAATGGCCCTTAGTCTGTTTCAGTAGGCTCCACAATAATGGGGAAGACTGCCGAATTGACAGATGTCCAGAAGGCAGTCATTGACACACTCCACAAGGTCCCAGAGTTCCAATTTTCATTTGGAAATCAAGGTCACAGAGTCTGGAGGAAGAGTGGAGACAGGGCCGGCTCCAGGTATTTGTGGGCCCTGGGCGAAAGAGGGGGCTAAGTGGGGGCTTGTACTGTATATAGGGTGTGTCAGCATATTAATTCTGCTCAATATTAAGTGATACAAATAATATTAAAAATAATTATAATTAATATGTTAATATTGAGCAAAATTGCCCCCACAACAGTCACGGTCTCTCTGGCCCCTTCTGAAAATTAATCTCCCACCCCTGCCCTATTATGTATGGCGCTATGTTATATAGAGTTCTGTACATAAGGGAAAAATGTGTGCGCTGCGATATGTTCACCACTATTTCTGTTGAGGTGGGGGTGGGGGAGGCACGCCTTCTAAACTGCCCAGGGCTCTGGCAACTCTTAATCCACCCCTGGATCAGATGATCACAGCTTTAAGTTCCCTAAGGGGACTATTTAAATACAGTAAAAATAAAAAAAAAGTTTTTAAAAATATGAAAGAAATATGAAAAAAAAAATCCAAATCACCATTCAAAAAGGGGGGCCCTCATTAAAATAAAACAATTAAAAAAAAACACATTTGGTATTGCTTCGGTCAGATAAGTCCGATCTATCAAAATATAAAATAGATTAATCTGACCGGTAAACGGCATAACAAAAAAAGAAAATCAAAACTGCAGAATTAGTTTATTGGTCACTGCAAAATTGCAATAAAATGCAATCAAAACATTGTATCTAACCAAAATAGTATCAGTAAAAACCTGAGCTCAGGTTGCATAAAATAAAGCCCTTTTACAGCCCCATATCCCGAAGAATGAAAATGTTACGAGTCTCGGAAAATGGTGACACAAGCAAGATCTTTACAAATTTCCGAGGTTTTTTCACCACTTAAATAAAAAAAACAAAACAAAACATGTTTGATATCCGCATATTCGTACTGACCTGGAGAATCGTATATGCCGGTCAGTTTTACCATGTAGTGAACATGGTAAATAAAAAACAAAACAAAAAAAAATTGTGGAATTGCACCATTTGTTTGCAATTTCACCGCACTTGGAATTTTTTCCCGCTTTCCATTGCATTACATGATAAAATGAATTATGTCATTCAAAAGTAGAACTTTTAATGCGAAAAACAAGCCCTCAAATGGTTGTGTGGATAGAAAAATAAAAAAAAATTTGGCTCTTAGAAGAAGGGGAGGAAAAAAAACAAAAACTGAACAACTGTGATGAAGGAGTAAACTACACCTTCCACTAACATTAAAGAAGCTGCATGAATTTCTGGCAAGTACTGGTTGTGTACACCATGTTATGAAGAATACGGGAGATTGTTATATGTTTGGCCAGTGGTGTGGTGGGGAAAGACGGAAGACTTCTTAGAAAGAAAAACATACAAACCTGGCTATGTTTTGCCAAAACATATAAAGCCCGCCAAGAACATGTGGGAAAATGTGTTCTGTTCTGATGAGACCAAGGTTGAAACTTTTGGCCATAATTCCAAAAGGTACAGTTATATGAAAAAGTTTGGGCACCCCTATTAATCTTAAGCTTAATGTTTTATAAAAATTGGTGTTTTTGCAACAGCTATTTCAGTTTGATATCTGTAATAACTGTTGGACACAATAATGTTTCTGCCTTGAAATGAGGTTTATTGTACTAACAGAAAATGTGCAATCTGCATTCAAACAAAATTTGACAGGTGCATAAGTATGGGTACCTCACCAGAAAAGTGACATTAATATTTAGTAGATCCTCCTTTTGCAAAAATAACAGCCTCTAGTCGCTTCCTGTAGCTTTTAATGAGTTCCTGGATCCTGGATGAAGGTATTTTTGACCATTCCTCTTTACAAAACAATTCCAGTTCAGTTAAGTTTGATGGTTGCCGAGCATGGACAGCCCTCTTCAAATGATCCCACAGATGTTCAATGATATTCAGGTCTGGGGACTGGGATGGCCATTCCAGAACATTGTAATTGTTCCTCTGCATGAATGCCTGAGTAGATTTGGAGCAGTGTTTTGGATCATTGTCTTGCTGAAAGATCCATCCCCTGCGTAACTGTTAGAACCTTGCTCTTAGGTTTTTTCCTTTGCTGGTCACATGACCTTGTTGGCTTATTTAATCCTGCTCCGCCCTTCTGGCTTTGCTGGACTTCATTGTATAACTACTTTCTAGCTAGCCTGTGCTCTGTATCTACTCTTAGTTTGCTTGGTCTACGGACCTCTGTGTTCTTTATATTTTGTTTGTTCGTCTGTCTGCTACTATTTCTGTTAGGAGGTGTCCCATTTTCCTCCCAGTCCTTAGTACTTGTAGGGATTCCTTCCCCACATCTATAGGTCTCCGTACAGACTAGCTTAGGACTTTAGCAGGTCTGATCGCAGGATCAGGTCCCCTGTTACATCGTAGGGATCAAGCTGAGTTCTATCGTAGGGACAGATCTCCTCTCTTTCCTTAGCTCTGGTAGCAGAACATAACAGTAAGTCCAGCCTGCAAATTCTCTAAGGAAAGATTTTTCTGTTCCATCATGGTGTCGGTTCAGGATTTGGCTCATCGCCTGCAGGGACTCTCTCTGGAGGTGGCCGAGCTCCGTCAGCACGTGAGTAACTGTCCTGGAGCACATTTCTTGGAGCCTAAGGTATGTTTGCCGGATTTATTTTTTGGTGAACACCGAGAATTTTTTTCATTTAAAAATGCTTGCTTATTGTATTTTCGTTTGAGACCCAAGTCCTCTGGGGATGAATCCCAGCGCATAGGGTTCATAATGTCACTTTTGCGCAAAGAGCCTCAGGAGTGGGCCTTTTCTTTGCAACCTAGTGATACATGCTTCAGATCAGTGGATAGTTTTTTTTCTGCTTTGGGACTATTATATGATGATCCTGACCGTGTCGCATCAGCTGAGACTGAGTTGAGACGTTTGAAACAGGGATCAGGTAATGTGGAAAAATATTGTACTCATTTCCGTCGTTGGTCTACTCAAACAGGGTGGAACGATTCTGCTCTGAAAAGTCTATTTCTTGCTGGGCTCAATGAAAGGGTTAAAGACCTGCTAATTGCTTATCCTACACCTGAAGATTTGCAACAGGCTATGCAATTAGCTATACGGGTGGATAGGAGACTGCGTACAAGGGTTAATGAGAGCAAATCCTCTGCTATGTCAGTTTCTGGTTATGAGAATGTGTGTACTAACAGTGGTGAACCGATGGAGATTGGATCGGTGGCACCTCGCTCTCAAGAAAAAGACCGTAGATTTTTTGAAGGCTTGTGTTTCTATTGCGGAAAATCTGGTCATTTAATTAAAGGCTGTGAGCTTCGTATGAAGAAAGAAAAAAAAATGGTCAGTCATGCCCGTATTGCCTGTTTAAATTCCAAGGGTGTATTTTTAGCTGCTTCCACGATTGCTCAGGAAAAATTAATGGAATTTCGGGTGTTTGTTGATTGTGGGTCTACTCTGAATGTAATTGATGAGGGATTCTTGGAAAGACTCAATTTAAAACCCGAACCTTTATCATCCCCCATTGCTGTGGTTTCTGTGGATGGTTCCCCTTTGAAGAATATTACTCTCAAGGTCTGTGAATTTCCTCTCACTATTAATGGTGTTCACCATGAGAAATTGGATTTGGTAGTTTTGAATAACTTGCCTTCTCCAGTAATATTGGGATTGCCCTGGTTAAAATTTCACAATCCTGTACTGGATTGGTCTACCAGTGAAATTAAATCCTGGAGCCATAAATGTTATGACAAGTGTTGTAATGGGCGTATTGCAGCTTTGGATAGGGGAGAATTGCCTGTTCCTATTCAGGATTTTTGGAGAGTTTTTTCTGAGAAGGAATCGCAGGTTTTGCTTCCCCATAGAGACTATGATTGTTCTATTGAATTTGTCCCTGGAGCGACTCTTCCTAAAAGTCGTTTATTTAACCTTACTATTCCTGAGAGGAAAGCTTTGGAGGAATACATACAGACAAGTTTGGCCGCCGGTCACATTAGGCCCTCTAAGTCTCCTGTGGCGGTTGGATTTTTTTTTGTAAAAAAAAAAGGACGGCGGTTTACGTCCTTGTCTGGATTTTCGTGAGATTAACAAAATTACTGTACGCAATCCTTACCCACTGCCATTGATTCCTGATCTGTTTAACCAGTTAATGGGGGCCAAGTGGTTCTCTAAAATTGACCTTAAGGGGGCATACAATCTGTTGCGCATGAAGGAGGGTGACGAATGGAAGACTGCTTTTAACACTCCTGTGGGTCATTTTGAGAATCTGGTTATGCCTTTTGGTCTTACTAATGCTCCTGCATTTTTTCAGAATCTTATTAATGACATCCTTAGACCTTTGATCGGCAAAAATGTGGTTGTGTATTTGGATGACATTTTGATTTATTCGCCGGATCTGGAGTCTCATTGGCGGAGCGTACGTGAGGTATTACAGTTGTTAATGGACAATTCGCTTTTTGCTAAGCTGGAGAAATGTGAGTTCGCTGTACAGAGAATTAGTTTTTTGGGTTACATTATCTCCAGCGAAGGTTTTGAGATGGACCCGGTTAAAGTTCAAGCTGTACAGGAATGGCCTAGGCCTATTGGTTTGAAATCGATACAGAGGTTTTTAGGTTTCACCAATTACAGAAAATTCATAAAAAATGTTTCTAGTATTGTCAAACCTCTGACCGATCTCACCAGGAAAGGTGCTGATGCGGTTCAGTGGTCTTCTGAGGCCATTGAAGCTTTTGTGTATCTCAAGGAGAGGTTCACCTCTGCTCCCATCCTTATGCAGCCTGATGTGACTAAGCCGTTTTTGGTTGAGGTTGATGCTTCCTCTGTGGGGGTTGGCGCAGTATTGTCTCAGGATAACGGGGATGGATTACATCCCTGTGCCTTTTTTTCAAAAAATTTTTCGGAGGCTGAACTGAATTACGATATTGGTAATCGGGAATTATTGGCTATTAAACTCGCATTTGAACACTGGCGCCACTTCTTGGAAGGTGCGGAATTTCCCGTTCAGGTTCTTACGGATCATAAAAATCTGATTTATCTTGATGCTGCCAAGCGCCTGAATGCCCGTCAGGCTAGGTGGGCACTGTTTTTCTCGCGGTTTAATTTCTCCGTTACTTACATCCCTGGTACTAAGAATGTTAAGGCGGATGCCTTGTCTCGCAGTTTTTCTCCCATAGTCGGTGCTGAGAAAGTGGAGAACATTTTACAAGAAGGTGTTGTGATAGCTGCTTTGGACTCCGTTTTGGAAGATGAGATTCTTAAAGCACAGGAGAATGCCCCATCTAACACTCCTCATGGGAGGTTGTTTGTGCCTGGGACCTTTAGGAGAGATTTGTTTGTTGAGTGTCACGAATCTCGGTTGGCAGGTCATCCCGGAATCTGAGACCAAGAGACTGGTGGGTCGCAGTTTTTGGTGGCCTGGATGGCAGAAGGAAGTCATTAAGTGGGTGCGTCAATGTACTATATGTGCTAGATCTAAGTCCTCACATACTCCTGCTGCGGGGTTGCTTTGTCCTTTGGAGGTTCCCAGTGCTCCTTGGACACATTTGGCGATGGACTTTATAACTGACCTTCCCCCCTCTGAGGGTTTTACTGTCATCTGGGTGGTCGTGGACCGTTTTAGCAAGATGTGTCACTTGGTTCCCTTCGTCAAACTGCCCTGCGCTAAAACTCTCGCTAAGGCCTTTGTCAAGGAAATTGTCAGACTTCATGGCGTTCCTACTGACATTGTTTCTGATAGGGGTCCTCAGTTCGTGGCTCGTTTTTGGCGTGCCTTTTGTGACAGGTTGGGAGTTCATTTGTCGTTCTCGTCCGGATATCATCCTGAATCTAATGGCCAGACAGAAAGGAAAAACCAGGATGTTGAGCAGTTCTTGCGTTGTTTTGTGGCAGACAATCAAGAGGGGTGGTCTGAGTTTCTGCCACTTGCTGAATTTGCTCTGAACAATCATACATCATCTTCTGCTGGTTGTTCGCCTTTTTTTTGTTGTTCTGGGAGACATCCGTCGTTTGGGTCGTTCTCCAAGTTGGGATCTGCCGTGCCTGAGGAGGAGAATTTTTCCGGTGATTTGGAGAGAGTTTGGACGGATGTGCGTGGTAATCTTCAGGAGGCCAACAGAAAATCTAAAGACTACTTTGATAGGAAACGACAGGAGGTTTTGTTCGCTGTTGGTGACATGGTTTGGTTGTCCTCTAGGAATCTGCGGTTGAGGATTCCTTCTAAGAAATTGGGTCCCAAGTTTGTAGGGCCCTTTAAGGTGCTTCAAGTTGTCAACCAATCTGCTGTTAGGTTGGAGGTTCCTACCTCCTGGAGAATTAATCCGGTATTTCATGTCTCTCTGTTAAAAAAAGCTGTTGTGTCGGATGGTGACGCCTCTGCCTCTGTTCCTCCGGTGGTGGAGGACGGGGAATATGAAATTTCTCGCATCCTTAACTCTAGACGGTATAGAGGTAGTTTGCAGAATCTTGTGGCCTGGAAAGGTTTCGGACCCGAGGATAACTCTTGGGTGAGGTTAGATGATGTTTCCGCGTCCAGACTTATCAGAGCGTTTCACAGGAGATTTCCTGATAAGCCTGGTCCTAGGGGATCCGGAGGATCCTCTTAGAAGGGGGGGTACTGTTAGAACCTTGCTCTTAGGTTTTTTCCTTTACTGGTCACATGACCTTGTTGGCCTATTTAATCCTGCTCCGCCCTTCTGGCTTTGCTGGACTTCATTGTATAACTACTTTCTAGCTAGCCTGTGCTCTGTATCTACTGTTAGTTTGCTTGGTCTACGGACCTCTGTGTTCTTTATATTTTGTTTGTTCGTCTGTCTGCTACTATTTCTGTTAGGAGGTGTCCCATTTTCCTCCCAGTCCTTAGTACTTGTAGGGATTCCTTCCCCACATCTATAGGTCTCCGTACAGACTAGCTTAGGACTTTAGCAGGTCTGATCGCAGGATCAGGTCCCCTGTTACATCGTAGGGATCAAGCTGAGTTCTATCGTAGGGACAGATCTCCTCTCTTTCCTTAGCTCTGGTAGCAGAACCAGAACATAACAGTAACTTCAACTTTATCACTGATTCTTGAACATTATTGTCAAGAATCTGCTGATACTGAGTGGAATCCATGCGTCCCTCAACTTTAACAAGATTCCCGGTGCCGGCATTGGCCACACAGCCCCAAAGCATGATGGAACCTCCACCAAATTTTACTGTGGGTAGCAAGTGTTTTTCTTGGAATGCTGTGTTTTTTTGCCGCCATGCATAACGCCTTTTTGTATGACCAAACAACTCAATCTTGGTTTCATCAGTCCACAGGACCTTCTTCCAAAAAGAAATTGGCTTCTCCAAATGTGCTTTTGCATACCTCAGCCGACTGTTTGTGGCGTGCTTGCAGAAACGGCTTCTTTCGCATCACTCTCCCATACAGCTTCTCCTTGTGCAAAGGGCGTTGTATAGTTGACCGATGCACAGTGACACCATCTGCAGCAAGTTGATGCTGCAGCTCTCTGGAGGTGGTCTGAGGATTGTTCTTGACTGATCTCACCATTCTTCTTCTCTGCCTTTCTGATGTTTTTCTTGGCCTGCCACTTCTGGCCTTAACAAGAACTGGCCCTGTGTTCTTCCATTTCCTTACTATGTTCCTCACAGTGGAAACTGACAGGTTAAATCTCTGAGACAGCTTTTTGTATCCTTCCTCTGAACAACTATGTTGAATAATCTTTGTTTTCAGATCTTTTGAGGAGCCCATGATGCCACTCTTCAGAGGAGATTCAAACAGGAGAACAACTTGCAAGTGGCCACTTTGAGTAGCTTTTCTCATGATTGCATACACCTGGCTATGAAGTTCAAAGCTCAATGAGGTTACAAAACCAAAAAAAGTGCTTTAGTAAGTCAGTAAAAAGTAGGTAGGAGTATTTAAAACAAGAAAATGATAAGGGTGCCCATACTTATGCACCTGTCAAATTTTGTTTGAATGCAGATTGCACATTTTCTGTTAGTACAATAAACCTCATTTCAAGGCAGAAACATTACTGTGTCCAACAGTTATTACATATATCAAACTGAAATAGCTGTTGCAAAAACACCAATTTTAAGAAAACATTAAGCTTAAGATTAATAGGGATGCCCAAACTTTTTCATATAACTGTATGTCTGGCACAAAGACAACACTGCACATCACCAAAAGAGCACCATACCCACAATGAAGCCTGGTGAAGCAGAATTATACATTGGGGCCTTCTCTCAGCAGCTGGAACTGTGGTTTTAGTCAAGCTAAAGGGAATTATGAACAGTTCCAAATATCAGTCAATTTCACAACTACCCCTGCAGGCCTTAGGGGTAGATGAAGAGGAATTTTACCTATCAGCACCACAGTGACCTTACGCAACCTCCAAACCAACAAAAGAATTGTTTCACCAGGAGAAGATCAAAGATCTGGAATGGCCCAGTCAAAGCTTAGACCTGAGTCTAATAGAAAATCTATGGTGACCTGAAGTGGGCGCTGTGCACAGGAGATGCCCTTGCCATCTGACAAATGTGGAGCTACTGCAAGGAAGAGTGTGCAAAGATTGCCGAATCTAAATGTGCATTGCTGACTCCTACACAAACAGATTGAATGCTGCCATAAATTCATACTTCAACAAAGTATTAGTTTAAGGGTGTGCAAATTTATGCAACCAGATTATTGTAATTCTTTATTTTTTTTCTACTGAAAGGATTTCAGATTTCATTCAATGTATTTGTACAGGTTATGGGTGATATTTAAGGTGGAAAAAGTTCTGAAATGATTCTTTTTGGTATGATTTTTTACATGACAAAAAACTGGCATTTTAACGGGCGTGTAGTCTTTTTAACGCCACTGTATACTATACTGGTCTGGTAAGTACTTGTAATAAATATACAGTTAGGTCCATATATATTTGGACAGAGACAACATTTTTCTAATTTTGGTTCTAGACATTACCACAATGAATTTTAAACAAAACAATTCAGATGCAGTTGAAGTTCAGACTTTCATCTTTCATTTGAGGGTATCCACATTAAAATTGGATGAAGGGTTTAGGAGTTTCAGCTCCTTAACATGTGCCACCCTGTTTTTAAAGGGACCAAAAGTAATTGGACAATTTACTCCAAGGCTATTTCATGGACAGGTGTGGGCAATCCCTTCGTTATGTCTTTCTCAATTAAGCAGATAAAAGGCCTGGAGTTGATTTGAGGTGTGGTGCTTGCATTTGGAAGGTTTTGCTGTGAAGTAAACATGCGGTCAAAGGAGCTCTCCATGCAGGTGAAACAAGCCATCCTTAAGCTGCAAAAACAAAAAAACCATCCGAGAAATTGCTACAATATTAGGAGTGGCAAAATGTACAGTTTGGTACATCCTGAGAAAGAAAGAAATCACTGGTGAACTTATCAATGCAAAAAGACCTGAGCGCCCACGGAAGACAACAGTGGTGGATGATTGCATAATAATCTCCATGGTGAAGAGAAACCCCTTCACAACAGCCAACCAAGTGAACAACCCTCTCCAGGAGGTAGACGTATCAATATCCAAATCTTCCATAAAGAGAAGACTGCATGAAAGTAAATACAGAGGGTTCACTGCACGGTGCAAGCCACTCATAAGCATCAAGAATAAAAAGGCTAGACTGGACTTTGCTAAAAAACATCTAAAAAAGCCAGCACAGTTCTGGAAGAACATTCTTTGGACAGATGAAACCAAGATCAACCTCTACAAGAATGATGGAAAGAGAAAAGTATGGCAAAGGCGTGGTACAGCTCATGATCCAAAGCATACCACATCATCTGTAAAACACGGCGGAGGCAGTGTGATGGCTTGGGCATGCATGGCTGCCAGTGGCACTGGGTCACTAGTGTTTATTGATGATGTGACACAGGACAGAAGCAGCCGAATGAATTCTGATGTATTCAGAGCCATACTGTGTGCTCAAATCCAGCCAAATGCAGCCAAACTGATTGGTCATCGTTTCATACTACAGATGGACAATGACCCAAAACATAAAGCCAAAGCAACCCAGGAGTTTATTAAAGCAAAGAAGTGGAATATTCTTGAATGGCCAAGTCAGTCACCTGATCTCAACCTAATTGAGCACGGATTTCACTTGTTAAAGACCAAACTTCAGACAGAAAGGCCCACAAACAAACAGCAACTGAAAACCACTGCAGTGAAGGCCTGGCAGATCATCAAAAAGGAGGAAACACAGCGTCTGGTGATGTCCATAAGTTCAAGACTTCAGGCAGTCATTGCCAACAAAGGGTTTTCAACCAAGTACTAGAAATGAACATTTTATTTACAATTATTTAATCTGTCCAATTACTTTTGGTCCCTTTAAAAACAGAGTGGCACATGTTAAGAAGCTGAAACTCCTAAACCCTTCATCCAATTTTAATGTGGATACCCTCAAATGAAAGCTGAAAGCCTGAACTTCAACTGCATCTGAATTGTTTTGTTTAAAATTAATTGTGGTAATGTCTAGAACCGAAATTAGAAAATGTTGTCTCTGTCCAAATATATATGTACCTAACTGTATACATACCATACTGTATGGATATACTGTATTTTTGTGTGTTTTTTGCATATGAGGGAAAAAAGTGTGCTGAATCCAATTTTCATCCATATCTCTGTTCTTATCAGCCTAATATCTGCTTTTCTCATATGATAAAAAAATAAAGAAAATTATGACAACCCACTTGTTGGTCCTTTGACTATAATGGGTATGTGAAAAACATGGTTACAGCATAAGCTGCAAAATTGTCGTAGTTTAGAATTTTTTTAAGTCACTAAATAGTAAAAAAACTGAAGTATACATGTTTGGCATTTCTGTAATCATACTGAACTCGAGAATCGTGTTGCCAACAGGAACTGTTTTTCCCACTTTTCAGTACATTATATGCTAAATTGATTGGATTCATTAAAAATAACTACTCATCCTGAACAAAACAAGCCCTCATATGGCTATACCGATTGAACGATAAAATAGCTAGGGTATGTGCCCACAATGCATCCAGGCCTGTGGCCCAGACTCTGCAGAGGAGCCGCCGGCGGCTTCTGCTCACTTTATGCAAATGAGCAGCGCCATTTTTTTTCACATGCAGACATTCCTCTTCGAGGTTAGGTCTATGGGGAAAGCCCGCATGCAGACCCGCCGGAAAAATTGACATGCTACGGTCTGGAAAGACGTGCCGCATGTCAGTTTCCTTGGGTGAGCTGCAGACGCATAGTGGACATGGGATTTCCATCCACTATGCTGTAACATCTGGCCGCTGCGGGTTTGACGCTGCATTAGTCCCCAATGTCAAACCTGGATCTTGGGCACACAGCCTTATGGCTTTTGGAAGAAGGGAGGAAAAAACAAAAGCACAAACACAATATTAGACGTATCGTTAAGGCTTTCAAGTGTGTACATCTTCTTTTTTTTGTTGCGTTATTTTTTGAGCAGTTTTGTCACAATCTGAAGGATTTCCTAGTACCAGCAAAGTGAATGAGACCACTTTAGTCTCATGCACAAATTGCTTATTTTTTCCTTGCATTAAAGGGAACCTGTCACCCCCTGGGATGTATATGACCTTTTAATATGGGCATACAGCTGATAGAAATGTTAAACTAGTCCTACATCTATGCCTCATAGCTGTGGTCTTGTTGTTGAGAAATCTTATTTTATTTCTTTAAGCTAATGATTTCTTCCAGCTCCTGGGCCTAGGGTGCCAAGAAGAAATCCCTGCCCCTCTTCCCCATACCTCGGCCATCCCCTGGTCCCTCCTGCTCCATCCCCCAGCCTTTCGCGTCCTCATCCTGAAAAGAAATGGCTGGCACATGCACAGTGCACCCGCCAGGATCTGCCAGCAGGCACCCAGCAACAGCAGGGATTTTTCCTATTGTTGCCTTTTGATTAAAAGCCAATAATTAGTAAATCATCCCCCCTGTGTCATCCCCTTAGTCAGATTCATTTTTTTAAATTTTATTATTTTTATTTCTTTCATTCTTTGCCGTTAGGGTTGCACTTAGAGTTAGGCTCGGGGTTGGGCTTAGATTTAGGGTTGGAGATGGGCTTGGGATTAGTGTTTTTCAAAAGTGAAAAAAAAATGACGACTAGTGTTGAGCGCCAATGCTCACTACTCGAGTTAGCATTGGGTGCTCGGGTACGCACCGAGTATGGCGGGTGCTCATGTGACCTGCTCGAATCCCCGCCCTGCATGTGTCACGGCTGTTAGGCACCCAAAAAAAACACGTGGATTACCTGCCATACATAGGCAATCCCCTCATGTTTTTTGGCTGTCTAACAGCCGCAAAACATGCGGGGCGGGGACTCGAGCATGTCACTATAGCACCCGCCATACTTGGTGCATACCCGAGCACCCGATGCAAACTTAAGTAGCGAGCACTGGCGCTCAAGACTAATGATGACATATTCAATGTGATGGCCTTATGTTATAAAATTCTGTGTAGTATCTGTGGGTTCAAAATCCTCACTATACCCCTGGATAAAATCCTTGAGGTGTAGTTTCCAAAATGAGATCACTCTGTTTCTGCACCTTAGGGGCCCGGAAAATGTGACATGGTGCCCGCAATCTATTTCATCCATTTTGTGTTCTAAAATTCAAATATTGCTACTTCCATTCCGATCCCTGCCATTTGTCCAAACAGAACTTTTTGACTAAATGTGGGGTATCACTGCGCTCGAAAGAAAGTGGGTAACAAACTCTAGAGTCAACTTTTGGATGTTACCTCTTGCAAAAGTGAAAATATTCTGGCTAAAGCAAGATTGTAGAGGTAAAATTTTAATTATTTTTTTTCATTTCACTTTGCATTAATTCCTGTGTAGCATGTGAGGGGTTAAAAAATTTCCTGACAACAGTTTTGAAATATTTGAGGGGTGCGGTTTCTAAAATGGTATCACTTTTGAGGCCTTTCCAATATATAGGCCTCTCAAAGTCCACTGAAATCTGAATAGGTCCCTAAAGAAATGAGGAAAATATATATTCTTGTACAGTGTTAGCCAGTAGATAGAAAAATATTTAGATTTGAGAGTCCTCAGTGGTTGATAGTACTATGCCTGATGAAGAGACCTGAGTAGTCTCGAAAGCTTGCAATTTGTTACCATCTTTTCAGTTAGCCATTAAAAGGTATCAACCACTGAGGACTCTCAAATCTAAATATTTTTTTAAAGAAATGAGCAATTGCTGCTAAACTTTTAACTCTTCTAACATCCTAACAAAATAAAATGACGTTTGAAAAATGATGGAGATGTAAAATAGACATATGAGAAATGTTACTTATTAAGAAGTGCATTACCAGTCGGCAAACAGCATTATTAACAGGTCACCACACTACTGATCCGAAGTGTGCCTCTAGCTTTGGAGGTGCGCAGAGGCACTGAAGCTGGACAGATCCGGTGATCTGGCCAGCTCCAGAGAACTGCTTGTAAGCTCCATAGAAAGAGCTTCCAAGCATTGTGCTCCTTGCTTAGGAAAGTGACCACCTCTGATTGACTGCAGATATGGCTGGTAACCTTGGCCGCGAGCTGTAAACTATAGAATTAAAAATACCTCTGTTCTTGAGCACCAGCTTCATTACAAAATTACTAAAGTGATTTTTTTTTTTATATTAGGTATCTTATATTGGGAAAGATTGCACTAAGATTCCATCATTTCTCAACAAAAAATATGGACATGAAGCAAAGAGACTGGATCTGAGCTTTAACTTATTGAGGTAAGTGAACCCTGCCTTGTGTGGAGCACAATATTCCGTTTGTTCCTTCCTAGTAAACATGGTTTCCTAATGGGTAAATGTTTGTTGCTTTGATAATTTGCAGTCTGTAGGAGGTTATGCTGTGAATGCCAGGCTGCTGGTTACTTTTTTGTACATGTCTTGCCTGTTTACCATTACCTACTTACAGTGCATTGTTAGAAGTACAGTTGGGTCCAGAAGTTTTCCTAATTTAACCTCTGCACTCCTGTATGTGGATTCAGATTTGATAGAACTGTGAATTTTTGCCTAAGGGAACTTTTACAAACCTATTAGGAATTTCCAGATTACATGACTAAGTTGGTAATTGGAGAATATTCCATTTCTTTAGGAAGCTTTTGGGTTGCTTTTATGGTATGGCTCTTAATCATTATCCATCTGTGAATTTTGCGATTGTCCACTTTAGTTACATTTGATGCCCTTCCAGGCCTGTTTGGTGTTAGCTGAACTCCCTTGTGGACTCCTTTTCTTTTTAAGAATTTATCAGTGGTTGGTTTGACCACTCCTAGAGGTTCGGCTATCTTTGCTTGGTTGCTTTTTTTGCCTTTTGACATTCTCTTGGATTGATATCTCTCTGGATTTCTAATTGAGAGTTACCATTAATAGCTCCAAAATTCAAGTCAACTCCTGACCCTTTATCTTCTCAATTTGTCATGAGCTAATGATGTGACAGGCCACACCGGACTATTTACTGATTGACCAATTACTTTTGAGATTTCATAAAGTAACCCACATTTAGAATATCCTGTAAAGGTTTTAAGCATACTTCCAGAGACTCACTGAACACACTACAAACTCACCGCAATGTCTAAATTCCAGTTTTTAATCTTTATTTTTAAATACAGAAATACAGACATTACTGTTTTGTAACTTCACATGCAGGCTACACACCCCATTTGTATTTTTAATGATATATATTTATCTTATATATTGGGTCATTTTTTCATTACAACATTCAGTAAAGTGGGTAGAGCAGGAATATATTTACTGTAGCCCTTGTCATCCTCCTGATGATATCAGAAAGCTAAGTACAGTAACAGCTAAAATAACTAGACCTTTAAAAAAAATAACAGTTAATTCAATTTTATCTGTACATAACTTAATACCTTATATATTCATAAAAGTATTTTAGCAAATAAAAAAAATATTTATCATAACATTTAAAGGGATTGTCTGGGACTTAAAGATTGATCACCTACCCGCAGGATAGGTCATCAATATGATAGGTGGGGTTCGGGTACATTCATGGATCATCTGAAATCTGTTCCTGCGGAGACTGGATATAAGAAATGTTTGGGGCAGAACACCATAGCCTTACACAGCTTAGTAGCAGCAGCAGAGAATTGCACTTTATCTCCCATTTTTTATTATAGTGCTTTTATGCAGCATCAAGCACCTCATACACAATAGATGGCTGTCTGCCAAAAATATCTATTTATCCTCCATACATAGGAAAGCTTGGAGAGCTTCTGTGTTCTCTATGAGAGACCTGCTGCCAATGTCCTGTCAGAACAGATTTCAGCTGATAGGGGTGCCAGGTGTCGAACCTAGTTAATTATAAAGTCACAGACCATCCCTTTAAATAAATCTTGCCCCAATAGGAAATTGCGAGCTGTTTGTATATTTTGAAATGATAAGTTGTGAAGTGGTTAAATGACAGAAGCCTTGGATTCGAACAGAGGTTGTACTTGTGGGATGGGACTGTTTAAGATTGAATGCTTAAAGGGGACTTTTCACATCTTTTGACCTTGTAAACTGTACATTCCTGCACGCTCCACTACTATCTAGTATTCTGGTTGCCAGGGATGGTACGCTCCTGAAGATTGACAGTCTGGAGCAGTGGCATGGTTGTACCGATGGTTTGAACGGAGTGCTATGCCATACTGCCAGCAGGATCAGCTTTGCCTGTGCAACATAGGAGAAACTTAAAGAGACTGAGGTTGGCTGGATCCAGTGATATGGCCAGCTTCAGAGCGACTCTTCCAGGCTTAAAAGGAATCTGTCAGTAGGATCAACACTCCTATGCCAACTATATGGGCATGTAGGTCATATGAAGCTGAATAAAATGATACCTTGATAACTGCGATCCAATGTCTTATTCCAGAGAAATCCACATTTTTCTTATATGTAAACGCGCTCTTCAGGACTAAGGGCCAGACACTGCTTTGCATGAGACTCGGCTTCCAAAGCTTATTATAAATTGAATGAGGTATTACCAGTGTGATGTGTAATGGCCGCTCTCTGCTCTCCTGATCTCACTGCAGAGCTGTGTGTGATTATACCTGACACATCTGCCGGCTCCTCTCATCTTCATCTTCCATCTCACAGACAGACAAGGTTGCAATATTGTTGCAATACAACAGAGCTGTGAGAGCTGCAGCTACTAATGTGTTTGTTATATGACAAAGTTCAGTTCTACTGCTCTGTGTTAGTTACTTGTCTCACACTGGTAAGGACCCCTTCTATTGATAGTAATCTCTAGAGGCGGATTCTCATGCAGATCAGTGTCCGGCCTATAGTCCCAAACAGCTCATTTACATGTAAGAAAAATGTGGATTTCTCTGGAATAAGACATCAGATCACAGATATCAAGGTGTCATTTTATTCAGCTTCTATGCCCTACATGCCCATGTTGATGGCTTAGGAGGGCCGATCCTACTGACAGTTTCCCTTTGAAGCATAGAGCTTGCAAGTGGAGTGCTCTTTGTCTAGGTACCTCTAGGTGGGTCTGACACTCTGAGACTGCAGTGGTGGCCGGTAAGTATGCATCGCGCTGTAAGGTATAAAATTAAAAATCCCTTCATTTTTGAGAACTGAGAGGATTTTTAATAAAAGGCAAATTGAAAAGTTTGATTTTCTTTAAGGTCACTTTGCAGTTTAAACCATTTAAGAACTAGAGGCAACCTCTTTGAAGCAAATTCAGTGGAAAGGAAGTATGGACATTGGGCCTGGAGAGGTGATAGTGTACTCTAGGGAATATACTTGCCAAGTAACCTTCCTGACGGCCAGTTAGTTTCTGTTTATAATTAATTGGACCCATGCCTGATTCTTACCAGGCATCCAGCAGTTGCCTCTGCAGCTGTACAATCCACTAATGTCTATTCACCCCCCATGTCAGACCAGGTTAAAAGTATGCTTGAACAACCCCTTTTTAATACATTTTTACAAATTTTAGCACTTCTTTAATGTTTAGTAATGTGTGTGCTGACATGTCACATGCATCTCATGCACATCCGCCTGACCCCACTGTGGAGGAATGTGGCAGCCAAGTTTAGGACAATGTTTAGTGTGTTTGTAGTCTTTCCTCTTCACCGTTTTGGTCATCAGATTAAATGCATGTTATTGATTGTGACAGCAAGGATTTCAGTACAGTGTGCATACTGTCGTAAAGTGTTAAAAAAGATTTGTTCTGCATGTCAATCTTGAGTGTAGTTATGTGCCCACCCGTCAGTTTGTGTGTGCCATCCTTTCTAAGTTTTTAAGTCTTTGTTGGCTTCTATTTCAAACTAACCTCCTTTTGTCTTACATCCATACAACTTGCTTGTATTCGGTCATTTAATAATCCATTAGTTCTCGAAGTCTCTATCTTCCCTGATTTATGTGTGTACTGTATTACCGTATTTCACTGACAGCACTCCAGTTTTCTTAAAAACAACCGCTAGAGGCTACATGTAAATCTTCAATGAAGTTCTGTGCACATTAATTTATACATCTTTTGTCTACCAGAATATCTGGCCAAGCCAGAACTTTTCGGTTGGAGTGTTGAAATCTGAATTCTCAACTCAGAGGTTCCCAGTCTGTGTGCCATGTTCAGCTAAGAAATGGAGGTGATACAGAGAGATAAATAAGAAATTGTAAACTTGCAAACATTTGCAACTATTTTATTGTCAAGGGTGAAACGTTGTCTACAGGATTATTAGTGTAGATCAGTGTTCCCCGACTCCAGTCCTCAAGGCCCACCAACAGATCAAGTCTTCAGGATTTCCTTAATATTGCATAGGTGATAATTCCATCACCTGCACAGGGAATAATTCCATCACCTGTTTAATACTAAGGAAATCCTGAAGAAATGATCCAGTGGGCCTTGAGGACTGGAGTTGGGGAACACTGGTGTAGATGACTAGTCCTTCTCTGGAGAGCCACACGGCTGGAGGTTGTGAGCCACTTGTGGCTTTCAAACCACTGATTTAAGACAATTTTCTGTGACCCACATGCCCTATTATGGCAGTGAAAGCTAACCATAGTACTTGGAGTGGTTTTGGCAGCGTGGATTTGTGTAAACCCCATTAAGAGACATAGAACAGTCACAAACCTTTCTACAACAAATCTGCTAAATTATGTTCTTTTTATACAAAACAATATTATGTTATGTTTAATAGATATTTAATCTGTTACTCTACACCTCTCCTATCATTATACCATTTTCAATGAATTATACTATTCACTTCTCAATATAAGCAGAATTATTAGTATCCAAATACTGTAAACCTTTTATAAAAACTACTGTTCTGTAAAACATTGAAAATAAAAGTAATTGAAAAATAAAAGCTGCCACATGAATTCCAGCTTCTGATAGTGTCAGTGGCTACATTTTGAAAGAGATTTTCTAATGTGGTTGGCATATATATTATCACTTACTATAATGGTCGGACTTGTTAGACCACAATGATCCTTAGAATGGAATTAGGAGCTTTGGTTCCACTGATTTTACTTGCACACTTCCACCTACTCTGTGAGCAGGGAACTACAAAACAATCTAATTTATTCTTTGTAATAAAGGTGCATTACAGTTTCCTGAGCACCCAGTGGCCGAGAGTACCACATTTGAAAGAGAAATGCTGAAAGGACCTCTATCACCTCCAGGAATGGCAAGGTTCCCAGAAGTTGGACATTCACCAATAACAAGTTTATGGCATACTGTGGGGAAAATAAGTATTTGATACATTGCCGATTTTGTACGTTTTCCCACCTACAAAGAATGGAGAGGTCTGTAATTTTTATCGTAGTTACACTTCAACTATGAGAGACGGAATCTAAAAATAAAAACCAGAAAATCACATTGTATGATTTTTACATAATTAATTTGCATTTTATTGCACAAAATAAGTATTTGATACAATAGAAAAACAGAACTTAATATTTGGTACAGAAACCTTTGTTTGCAATTACAGAGGTCATCCGTTTCCTGTAGCTCTTGACCAAGTTTGCACACACTGCACCAGGGATTTTGGCCCACTCCTCCATACCAATCTTCTCCAGATCTTTCAGGTTTTGGGGCTGTTGCTGAGCAACATTGAGTTTCAACTCCCTCCAAAGATTTTCTATTGGGTTCAGGTCTGGAGACTGGCTAGGCCACTCCAGGACCTTGAAATGCTTCTTACAGAGCCACTCCTTAGTTGCCCTGGCTGTTTGTTTTGGGTCATTGTTATGCTGGAAGACCAAGCCACAGCCCGTCTTCAATAAGTGAAGTAGGTTGATGGCCAAAATCTTACGATACATGACCCCATCCATCCTCCCTTCAGTGGTGCAGTCGTCCTGTCCCCTTTGCAGAAAAGCACCCCCAAAGTATGATGTTTCCCCCAACATGCTTCACGGTTGGGATGGTGTTCTTGGGGTTGTACTCATCCTTCTTCTTCCTCCAAACCCGACGAGTGGAGTTGATACCAAAAAGTTCTATTTTGGTCTCCTCTGACCACATGACCTTCTCCCATGCCTCCTCTGGATCATCCAGATGGTCCTTGGCGAACTTCCAATGGGCATGGACATGTGCTGGCGTGAGCAGGGGGACCTTGCGTTCCCTGCAGGATTTTAATCCATGCACAACGTAGTGTGTTACTAAAGGTAATGTTTGAGACTGTGGTCCCAACTCTGCTCAGGTCATTGACCAGGTCCTCCAGTGTAGTTCTGGGCTGATTCCTGATCTTTCTCAGAATTATCCTTACTCCACAAGGTGAGATCTTGCATGGAGCCCCAGACAGAGGAAGATTAAGTCATCTTGTGTTTCTTTCAATTTCTAATAATTGTGCCAACAGTTGTTGCCTTCTCACTAATCTGCTTGCCTTATTGTCTGATAGCCCATGCCAGCTTTGTGCAGGTCTACAATTTTATCCCTGGTGTTCTTAGACAGCTCTTTGGTCTTGGCCATGTTGGAGAGGTTGGAGTGTGATTGAGTGTGTGGACAAGGTCTTTTATACAGGTAATGAGTTCAGAGCAGGAGGTGTTCTTAAAGAATAACTAATAGTAATAGGTCTGTGAGAGCCAGAGTTCTTGTTGGCTCATAGGTGATCAAATTTCTTATTTCTTATTTCATACAATAAAATGCAATTTAATTATATAAAAATCATACAATGTGATTTTCTGGATTTTTTTTAGATTTTGTCTCTCACAGGTGAAGCGTACCTATGATAAAAATTACAGACCTCTCCATTCTTTGTAGTTGGGAAAACTTGCAAAATCGGCAGTGTATCAAATACTTATTTTCCCCATTGTATTCTACCAATATTTCTTAACATTAAGGTATTGGAATATCTCCCTAACTGTCCGGTGAAAATTTGCAAACATTAACATATCAACAAATGTATTGAAAAAAATGTTTTTCGTTAAAAATCACTGGTCAATATGGGTGACACTTGTGGTTATTTGCTATTGAAATATACAGGGATCATGGATGACTTCAGAGCTGCTTTTGGCCTTTTCAGGTGATGGTAACAACCCTGGCTGCCTTACTCCCTTTTTTAATGGATGACTTTCACGTCCAGGTAACTTCCGTTCTTGTAGTGAAGAATCATCTCACGGGCAGTGAACAGGAGAGGGTTTTGTGTGGTCTCTACTTTCCTTTCTTTACACCCCTTGCTTGACGCTAATATAGAAAATCATGAAGTACCTGTTAATTGACTACCTGAACATGTTTATGCATTTTAGCATTTGAGTGGATATTAAATAGAATAGATTCCATTCGAATGAAGTGTGAGCTGTGTATATGGATATATTTTCTGGCACTTGCTCTGTTGGTGTGCTACTTTAATGATTACCATAAGTATGGAATTACTACAGAAAGTGATTGTTGGTAAGTAGAAGAGTGTAGTGAATACGCAAAATAAGAGGGGTGTAGTTATCTCTTGATAGAAATGCATATTTATCAGCATGGATGGCTGTTATTAATGTAGCTGTCACACGGAAACACATTTTCTGCATTAAATCCATTTAGTATGTGCATTATTTGGCCTGGAATGCCATGAGGACATCAAAGCCCCCTTAGGCATAAGAGCACAGTGCCCTGCTGTGGAAGCAGAAGGGAGCTTGATCAATAAACCTGACATGTTAATGCAGAGCAAATAGAATAAAAGATTTTTTTTTGACAAGACATGAAAAATCACCTTGTGGCAGCTGGCAGGCTAAGGCAGTCGCTGCACAGGCGTGGTAACGTTGATCTGACAAGCCAAAGGGAGAGATGATGGTTATAAGTTGGTTTTGTTTCAAACTTCTTTCTTGACCTGTCAGATTTTGAAGGTATCTGAATGGCCTTTTTTCTTTCTTTCTTTTTTTTTCTGTCGTGTGAAAATTGTAGTCTTAGGTAGTTATGGGGCAGTTATGTCTTCTTTGATTGTAAATGCTGTGGTTTTAATTGATTTCACTTTAGCTGTTGAAGCTGTCAGGCATTTATAATCCGTAAGTCCTATAGATACAGCGCTGGTATGTCATGCTTCAATGTGTAGTTATCAGGAAATTAATATCCTTAATGAACTGGTGCTTTCAAGCTAACAGGGCGTAAAATCCAACTTACCCTTTTCAATTGCTAATAGCATATCCCCCTCCCTGCATTTAGTTTGGAGAACCGTCTTCCAGCAGCCTGTTCCTTTGATGCCCGACAAAATGCCAGCTTTGCTGTGGGTACATTGCGTGATCAATTACAATAAATATAGTAATTACACTAGAGTTAGTAATTAACATAATTGTAGTCAATTACTACAAATACAGTGTACAGCTAAATAAATGAGAAGGGAGAAATTAGCAAGCTAATTGATTTATCTTTATAACGGCTTTGTTTCCTGTTGCATAGAATTAGTAGCTTTTTTTTTATATTTTCTCTTTTTCACCCTTCCATTTTCAAGTCATTTGTTAAATATGTTGAAAGAGTATCTGTCTGATGTTACAATAATTAATATCATATTTTTCATACTTTTTTTTACTGTCTATTTATGTTGTTAATGTTTAAGACCTGTAATGTCTATTATCACACTACTTCTAAAGCTTTCCATTCACAGTGCAATTTTTAGTTTCATTTAATCCAACCATCAGGTTGATAATTGTGTGTGGGGCCTCTAAATATCATACATAATATTGTACAAGGAGGTTTTATGACTTGATGAAATGGCTGCATTTTCAATAAGCAGGATGTCAATGAAAAATCTTCAGTTAATGCCCCAACGGCTACTATTGCAACCTTTATTTCCTGTGGCGGTCGGCTGTGACAGAAGACAGACCTGGATCCAGTTTTGGAAATTGCCTGTCTACAGAAAGAAGGTCCAAATTGTTATATAACAGCCTTTAGTAAAAAAAAAATGGTTCTGCAAGACTTAAAGTTCATGTGAACTTGTAGACAAATTAGGGCAAGTAAATAAGAAAGAACCAAGAGGTATTTTATTAATGCCTTATTTGCCTCTTTGAGTTCACTGCCGGTTATATTTACTTCTGGTATATAGAATACTAAATGTTTACTGTCTTTTCTTTACATTCTTTAATTCCTTACCTATGACATACAGTTACGTCTTATGTCAGCTCACTAATTTTCATGTGGGCTCAGGAACTGAGCCCGCATCTTTGCTGGCAGATGATGGCTGTGATATTCATCCATCATCTGCCTCTAACAGCCATACATGGAGCAGAGCTGTTAAAGCTCACCTGTCAGCAGGATTGTGCTCAGTAAACCACATACACTGTCAGGTGGGCGACATTACAATGATTAATATGATACCTTGGTTGATGAAATCCGTCCTGTGGTGCTTGTGTAATCTTTACTTTCAGTTTGGAGATATGCCCGTGCTTGGGGGCGGCCTGTGGGGGGGCGCTCTATCTGGTGCTCTGCTTACATATTCATCTGTATGCTCTTATGACAGCTCACTGTGCCTTCAGTGACCTTCCTCCTATTTTACCTAGCCCCGCACTACTAGATGCATTATGTAAAATAGGAGGCAGGTCAGTGACGGATCAGTGAGCTGTCATAAGAGCATACAGATGAATATGTAAACAGAGCACCAGAGAGAGCGCCCCCACAGGCCGCCCCGAAGCACCAGCATATCATTATCTCCAAGCTGAAAGTAAAGATTACACAAGAACCACAGGATGGATTTCATCAACCAAGGTATCATATTAATCAGTGTAATGGCGCCCACCTGACAGTGTATGTAGTTTACTGAGCACAATCCTGCTGACAGGTGCACTTTAACCTGCTAAATGCAGCTGTCAATCTGTGGCAGCAACATTTACAGTGCTCGTCCCATGGGGCTGATGGGTTACCATGACAGCTAGGGGTATGTTGAAGACCCCCGTACCTTGCTTGATGGTGCTCCTGTGAAAGCCTGTCTGTCGTTGGTGTTCATTGGAGACAATCATTTTCACTATATACAGCACTACTGTGGTAGTGCTGTATATAGCACAAGTATATATAGTATATAGCACAAGAGATCAACCGATTGCAAACTCTAAACCCCTAAGGGGACTAATAAATACAGTGAAAAGTAAAAAAAAAAAAAAAAAAGTTTTTTAAAAACTATGAGAAATTAAAGTTTGAACCACCTTCCCCCCCCATTAAAATTAGGTAAAAAAATAGACCTATATGGTATCTCCACATTCATAAATGTCCAATCAATCAGTCACCAGCTAAAGTAAAAAAAATCAAAGTGCCAGAATTGCGTTTTCTTTTTCAGCTGCCACAACAGCGCACAGAAAAAATGCAATAAGAGACAATCAAAACAACCTGTCTACCCCCAAATGATATCAATAAAAATATTGGCTCAAGTTGCAAAAAAACAAGCCCTCACATCTCCATCGACTGAAAATTGAAAACGTTACGGCTGTTCCGAATTTATTTTTCACCACTTAAAAAACCCCCTGCATGTTTGTAATCGTCGTAATCGTATTGACCTGGCGAATCATACTGCCAGGTCATTTTAACCATTTAATGAACGATAGAAATAAAAAAATTGCAGAATTGAGCTTTTTTTCGCTATTTCACCGCACTTGGAATTTGTTCCCACTTTTCCGTACATCACATGAAAAAATGGATGAGGTCATTGAAAAGTACAACTTTTCCTGCAAAAAACAAGCTTCCACATGGCTAGATCAATATAAAAATAAAAAAGTTATGGCCCTTGGAAGAAGAGGAGGAAAGACCAAAGCGGAAAATCGCCCGGTCGGGAAAGGATTAACAAATCCCAATAAGGCGTAATACAGAATAGCAATAACATCCAAATGGGGCAGTGATTGGAACAGAGTAAGAAATCCCAGACAACCTACCCTCAGTACTTGGTTACAATACAATTACATGTACCTGGACTTTTGAAGTGAATAAGTCTCACTAGAATACTGTGATTTAATTAGTAAATGTCTACGCAGTCAGGTTGTATTTGTAGACGCTATCCTGAAGCTGGCTATGAACATTACGCAGCTTTTGGCTGAACGATCAAGTGTGCTTTTAGGGGATGTGCACACGTTGAGTATTTGCTGCAGATTTTTCTGCCACGAAAACCTGTGTTGGAAGGAAAAATGCTGCATAAAAGCCACACATTTTTCCTAATTTTTATATGGGTCTTTGATGTGTTTTTTTTTCCCATTCAATTCAAATTGAATGGGTGAAAAACACAGCAAAGACGCTGTAGGAAATGACATGCTACGGTTTTGAAAAAACGCTTTGATGGTTAAAATCTGCAGGGAAAAAAGAAGCAATGTGTGCATGAGATTTCAGAAACCTCATTCCCTTTGCTGTTACTGTACCACTGTTCAAGAAAAAATGCGTCAACAACGCAGTATGTGAACAAGCCCTTAGATTCTCCAGAACACAAACTGTTTGCAAGGGATTTATTGTGCAGCTGCATCTGCTGTAAAATGTCACAAAGAAGGTGTCAGTGACTGAGAAGGATCAGATCAACTGCTGCAAAAAGAAAGGGAGGAGTGGATAGACATTTCCTAGTTGGGAGAAGGGGTGGGAAGTAAATTGCTGCCTCAGTATAGTAGAGAGTAATGTGACACTGCAGGGGGAACCACAGAGCAGGAGAAAGGGCAATATTTGCAGCATGAATCATTTGTTTGGCTTTAATTTAGATTTTTTTTCTGATACAAAACAACGCCCGATAAATTAATAAAAATATAATTTTATCGAATCAATAATATAAAAACTGCCACATGGCCAGATAAAACACAAGTATAAAACGGAGAAAGAGAACAGGGAAACGTATATCAATTGGGTATTATAAATTGGTATAAATATTGCATTCATGTATTAACAAAGTGAATCATAGCCCATAAATATCTATGTACACAATGTGCATCCAGCGGACCCACAGGGAAAAATATCCCACACAGCAGAAACTCCCACAGATGCCCCTATTTTAAAAACGACACCCTTAAAGAATTCATCAAGGGGAATCGTGAGCATTTTGAACTCACAGGTGCTTCAAAAAATTTTACAATGCTTGGACACAAAAAAAAAAAAAAATGTTTTTTTTCCACTAAACTGTTGCTTTAGTCCCAAATTTTTCACTTCTACAATGGTTAGTATGAGAAAAAGACCCCTCTGGATTTGTTATGCAATTTCACCAGAACATGTGACCCCACTTTGAATACAATACCTCCTAACAAATTAACTAGGGGTGTGGTGAGCATTTTGAACCCTCAATATGTTCATTTTGACACGGAATAGTTGGAGAAAATGAACTCCAAAATTTGTAACAGAATTTCTCCTGAGTACGCCAATACCACATTTGTGATCAGAAACTACTATTCAGACAAAACTTAACCTCTTTCTTTTTTAGTTTTGATTGAAGATATTGCTGGAATTGGTTTGCCGGTGCCATGTAACATTAATAAATAAATCTCAAAGGTGCCAGAATAGCACCACCCTCAAAAGTGACCCCATTTTACAAACTAAACACCTCAATGAATTCATGTAGACCTGTAGTGAACATCTTGAAACCATAGGTGTTTTACAAAATTTTTACTATTGACTGGTGAAGATAAACTTATATTTTTTTCCACTAAAATTGTATTTTTGTCCCAGAGATTTCATTTTAATAAGGGGTAATAGGTGAGAATGAACCCTACAATTTGTTACACAGTGGCCCTTAACATGGCAAAACTGTTTGGGCACACAGCAGGGCTCAGAGGGAAGAAGCCCTATTTGACTTTTGGAATGTAAATTTTCCTGGGATAGCTTGCTGGTGCCATTGACGGAGCCCTTGAGGTGCCAGAACATCAGAAACCCCCCAAATGTGTCTCAATTTTGGAAACTCCGCTCCTTTTGGGATTTTATCTACGTGTATAAATATTTTTATGCCTAAAAATTTTGCATTTTTGGGCATAAAAATATTTACATTGATTTTTCCGGCTAACACTGTACCACAATATAATTTCCTATTGTACATTATCTACGTGTGTAGTAACTATTTTGTCCCTGTAGATGTTTACCAGAAATAAGCACACAGTGTATGTTGCAAAGTGAAAATAGTTAAGATACCGTGTTGGTGCACAATAGATTGTGCCTCGCTTGTGCTTCTGGGGATGTGCACCCCTTAAATTGTTTAGTGAATTCTTCCAATTACACCAATGCCAAACATGAGGACGCTAACTGCTGTTTCGGAACATTGCAGAGCTCGGAAGGGGGTACATTTAGCTTTCAGAAAGCTTATTTTGCTGGATTTTCTTGTTGGGAGGCATGTTGTTTTCCAAAGCCTTGGAGCTACCAGTAGAGCGGAAACCCACTGTTTTTATATTGACGCGTGAGAGACCTGAGTGAGAACTTGTTTTTTGTGGCATGAGTTGAAGTCATTATTGGTACTATTTATTTTGGGGTACACAACATTTTGTATAACCTTTAAGGCTTGTTTTACATTTACCCTGTGCTCCACATTGAGCACTTACATTGAGTGTTTTGTGTAAATCTGCAAAAAAATATGATTCAAACAGAAAGCTTGACTGAACCATTCATTATCATAAGGAAGACAAAGTTACTTTTGACTGTCTGGCCTTTGTTTCTGTGGCGTCTATCTTTTTAGAGGTGCATGACTGTGCTTTTGTGCATGCCAAAAAAGACAGGACAACTCAAGATCAGACACAAGAAACAGTCCAAAATGACTCCATTTGCTCATTATAGTGAATGTTTCCATTGGGTTATGTCTGAATCCTCTTTTTCAGAGACTTAGACAGAAAACCCCAACATAAATGCTTAGCGTAGAGCACAGGATATTAAATGTGAACCAAGCCTTATTCTGAGTTTTAGGAGGCAGAATAAACAAATGAAAAGCAGTTCAAGAATTGTTTTTATTTTTTTTCTTCCTTTTTCGCTGTGAGATATAAGTGGTCAGCTTTATTCTTTCAGTCAGTATGATTGCAGTGATACCAAATTTATATCCGTTTTTCATATTTTTTGCTACTTTTGCACACGAAAAATAAATTTGTACCAAAAATTTTGGTTTTGCATTGCCATATTCTGAGAAAAAAATATTTATTTTTCCACTGACAGCCATGTGAGGACTTGATTTTTCCAGAACAAAATGATGTTTTCAGGGATAACATTTTTCTTTACATACAACTTTTATATTATGTTTTATTCCACTTTATGTGTAGCAGTATGATGAAAAGCACAATGATTTTGCATTGTATTTATTTAATTTTTTGGTTTTCCCGGTAGGGGTTAACTAAAGTTATAGTTTTATAGCTTGGTTTGTTCCAGACTTGACCTTACCAAATGTGTGTATTTTTTTGTTTATTTTTGCTTTTACATAAATGAATATTTAATGTCAAAATATTTTTCCTTGATTTTTTTTTTTTTTGTTCTGTATTATTTTTTCTTTTTTACTTTAGATTTTTGCTTGCACACTAAACACTCTGATGGCTGGTCTAAAGCTCTGCAATCCTTGTATTGCAGGACATTAAACCTGTCAGCTTTAAACTGACAAAAGGCCTGCTAGATCCTGCTTATGGCAGGGCCTATCAGCCCACCATACCTGGCAGACCCAAAGTTCCTTTCCATGACAATCATCGGCATCCCACGATTGCAGTGCGTGGTTGCCAATGGGATTAAAGAGGGAACCCCTCTATACTATCTATATGCCGCAGTCACTATTGACTTGCTGTCATGTGACCGCCTGTTCTCACCAGCAACACTGGAGAATCCTGACCGTTTGCGGCATGCACACAGAAAGGATTCAGAAGTCTGACTATCACATAGACTGCAGAAGATGAACATCCCATTTAAATATAAAGTTTTAGAAGTTTGTTCCTTGCTGCTGTAAACATACCAAAAATCCAGAGGAGGGAAATATAGCCTCATTGTGTTACTTTATGCATGCAAGAGTGCCAAAACTATACCTGTCAGGTGCTTGAGAAAGCTGGGTATGTATGTGCTAATGTATTATTCAATGCACATCCAACTGGCCTAGTAAAATGGCAGGTGGTGGCAGCAAAAAGTGTGGTGTGGACTCGTGGAAAGGCTGAGGGATACGATTAGCTCATTGTCAGCCTATTGTGATAGGTGAGTCGACAAGTCACTTTGAGGAGAAGTGTACCCCATCTGAGTAACTTGTAATGAATGATGTTCTTGACACCTTTCATGGACATAGCCACACTGTGCATAAATTTAGGCATTGCATACATAACAGTAGAGTGGTGGGGAACCTTTTCTCTGCCAAGGAATATTTAGTTAATTTTATATGGCCCACAAATGAGGTTATAAATATCAACTTAATAATTATCGTCCTATATTTGGTCAAACATTTAATTAAAGGGGTTGTCCCACAAACAAAGTACATTTTATAGTATTTTTCAGACTATAAGATGCACCGGACCATAAGACGCCTCTAGGTTTTAGAGGAGGAAAATAGAAAAAAAATTGAAGCAAAAAATGATGCCCTGTTATGAGGGGAGGGAGTCTGCTGCTGACAATGGAATAGGGGTAATGTCCCCCAATTCTGTAAATTCTGTATTAAAATTATATATATAACCACATCCTGGTATATATGGCTCCCCCTTCCTGGCATATGTGGCCTCCATCCTCATCCTGGTATTGATGGCACCCCCATCCTGGTATGCATGGCATGAGAGCATGGGGAGCAGTTAATATTATTTTTTTATTTTTAACAGTAGGCACGGTGTTAGCCGCAGCAGGCGGCTCCTGCCTCCTGTGACCCGCTCCGCTGCCGCCCCCCCCCACCATTGACAGCTGGACTACAAGATTCACCCCCCACTTTCCTCCAAAATTTGGTAGTAAAAAAGTGTCTTATAGTCCAAAAAATACGGTAATTAATAGATCCTAGCATACTAATTAGTTCCACAATTGGATGTTCCTGTCTCGAGGTAATCTTATAAATGTGCCCCTGCTGTGTACTGTGTAATGGATGTGTCGGACCGTACAGGAACATGGTCTGATCATACCTCAGCTCCTGGGCAGGGGAGGACGCAAAAGAGTATACAGAGATTACAGCACGAGATCGCAGCTGATTTTTTTTAACAGATTTTTAAACCGGCAGGGAAATGTTTTTCCTTACAGAAACCAGCAGCTGTGATCCCGTGCTGTCCTGTCTGTATACTCTTTTGCTTCCTCCCCTGACCAGGATTTGTTCTATGTGCAGACCATGTTCCTTCACTGTCAGACACAGCCATTACTCAGCACATAGCAATGGCACATTTAGAAGATTATCTCAGCACAGGAACATATTTTTTAACACATCCAAATGTGAAACCTTTTTATTTCAAGATCTGTTGATTAATGTGCACTTTGTTCGTGGGAAAACCCATTTAACTCGCCCCTTATGTGTTTGATGAAACTGCTTATTTTATGAGGCGTGTGAGGTTAGGTGAAATTGATTATGTTGGTACTCACAGTCGCTTTTCCATGTTTGCATTGGTCAGCCTGGAGTGCAGTCGATTCTTTGCATGTCTCCTCAAAGTGGGAGATTCATCACTGCTCATGTTACATTTATAGTACTCAAGCAGCCGCAGGTCTATTGTATACATAACGTAGAATAAACTGAGACTGCTGTGTATACATCACATAGGATATACTGAGACTGCTGTATACCGCAGACAGGATACATTGAGGCTGCTGTATTTATCACACAGTATACACTGAGATTGCTGTATACATTACATAGGGCACAATGAGAAGCTTCTGTATACATTTCATAGGATACACTGAGACTTTTGTATACATTCCATAGGATACTCAAAGACTCAGCTGTTACATTACAAAGGATACACTGAGACTGCTCTATATACATCACAAAGGATACACTGAGACTGCTCTATATACATCACACATGATACACTGAGACTGCTCTATATACATCACACAAGATACACTAAGACTGCTCTATATACGTCATATAGGATACACTGAGACTGTACTATATCAAGGACATAAAATACAGACTCCTGTATATACATCACATAGGAAACCCTGAGACTGCTCTATACATCATACAGGATACATTGAGACTGCTGCACATATTACACAGGATACATTGAGACCGCTGTATACATCACCCAGGATACATTGAGACTCCTGTATACATCACATAGGATACACGGAGACTGCTCTATACTTTAAATAGGATACGAGAATCTGCTGTGTGCATTTTCATAGGATACTCAGACTGTTGTATACATCACATAGGATACACTAAAATGCACTTATGATGCAAAAAATACACTGAGACTTCTGTATACATTAAATATGATATAGTCGCACACTGCTGTGTACATTAAATATGATACACTGAGACTTTTATATACATCACATTGGCTACACTAAGATTCTGCTGTTACATCACATCGCATACACAGGATATATTGCACTTACAATTGCTCATTTTGCCTTTTTACCCAGCTAATTCTTCTATTTTCTCTGCTCTATGTAGAAACAGGGAGTCTCTTGTCTCTGCATTTATCATTCCCCGTTCAACTCCTGACCCAGCTGCTCCCCCCTTTCTGCCACTGAATTTTGCAGTGACTTATGACTCATGCAGGGAAAATTGACTTCCTGTTTTTAAATAGAGCTTAGTCAGTTTTTAATCATGTGATGTAATAGACCTAATGGAAAACGGAATTAACTGGATAGAAGAGCAAAATGAGCAATTGTAAGAACACAGTGCTATATAATATGATGATTGCAATTTATTAAGAGGATAAAAACTTTGATAGTCTTGCTTTTTTAAGCAATGTTCACATCATGTTTTAGTGCCAACTGAGAACAACATTGGGGTCTTCCATTTTAATAGCTGGAAAATAATATCCTTTCATAGCCTTGTCTTGCAGCTTCAGAAGCCAGGATCTATAGGACACTATATGCTGATGCAGATGGATAAAAAAAAAACGGAGTTAAAGGACAGAAAACAAAATGTAGTAAATGGTACATTCTCTAAATGGGGTGAAGTCAACAGTGAAGACTGCAAAAATCTGTACTGGAAGCAGTGGTGACCACAAGGATTAGGCCCAATTCTTTTTAATCTCTTTATTAGGCTGTGTGCCCATGATGCGTTTTTTAAGCGTTTCCGCAGCTGCAATTCCGCTGCAGAAACGCTTAAAAAACACATGGTAGAAGGCCTGCCATGTTCCCCAATGATAATCCGCATGTGCTGTGCTGCGGAAATTTCCACTGCGGATTATCATTGCGGAAAAATCCGCCGCCATTGACTTGCATTGAAATGCATGGATTCCGCATCACTGTGTATGTAGATGCGCATTCCATGCATTTCAATGTGCTTATGGTACCCGGGTGTGGAGGAGAGGAGACTCTCCTCCAGACCCGGGTACCATAGAACCTGTAAAAAAAATAATAAAATAAAAAATAAATATTATACTTACCTTCTCATGGTCCCCAGAGTCTTTGTCTTGGCTTGCCGGCAGATCGCGGTGGACTGAAGGACCTGCCATGACATCATTTAGTAATGTGACGGGTCACGCGACCGCTGATGTCGGCAGGTCCTTTCAGTGTACCGCGAGCTGCCGGCAAACCGAGACGCATCGAATAAAGACACCGGGGGCCATCAGAAGGTAAGTATATATTTATTTTTTACCATTCTTTTTTCGGTCACAGTATATAAATCCATGCCGTTTGCATGGATTTATATTGTGTGACCAAGTTGACAAGCACTTTCCAAGTGATGCTAAAATCGCTTGGAAAGCGCTTGTCAACCCGCATGCGAAAATGCAAGTGAAGAACGCTTCACATCCGCTTGTCCCTGGCAGGAAAAACACATGTACAATCCGCATGTACAATCCGCATGCGTTTTTTCTGCCAGGGAGATGCAGAAACGCTCAGGAAAAAATCCGGAGCATTTCTGCATCGTGTATAATTAACCGTTTATAAATCTCTTGTAAGGCCACATCTTGAATATGGGATTCAGTTTTGAGTTCTATGTTTTAAAAAGGGTATTTGGAAAATAGAGTCCCTTCAAAGGCGTCAACTAGATTATTATATGGGATGAAGGCCTCTCCTATATAACATTAGATGCAGGCCTCTGCTATATTAAATGGGATGGAGGACTCTCCTATATTACATGGGATGGAAGGCATCTCTTATATTACAAGGGATGGAGGCTTCTCCTAAAATTAGAGATTAGAAAAGTTTGCCTTGTTTAGCTTATAAAAAAGATGCCTCAGAGGAGATCTCATTTATATCTATAAGTACACGTGTGGTCATTCAAGTAGGAAAGGCGACTCCGGCTGCTAAATAGGAAAGGGTTTTTTACAGTTAGAGCAGTCAGACTGTGAAATGCCGTACTACAAGAGGTAGGAATGGCTGACACCATTTCAACTTTTAAAAAAGGACCGGAAGCTTTTCTTATAACAAATGGCATTATGGATTATAAATAAGCTAGCAAAAATGTATAATAGATTTAGAAAGGTTGAGCTAGATAGGCAAAAGGTGTCTGAAATATGAAACTCTGGCTCCATTCTCCCTCCTTTCCAACAGAATGAGTCTTTTTTGCCATACATAAAAGCGTAGTTTCCTGCTGTGAAGACAGTGTAAGATGCCTTTCGGCTGTGTGCTCACTATGCATTTTTTAAGCGTTTCTCTAGTCTTCTAGGGGAAGACTAGAGAAAGAAGAACCGGCAAAATATACCGTGAAGGAGCGGTAAGAGGAGAACCAAGAGAGAACGGTGTCCTTGAGGCCAAAATAGTCGAGCATAGTGAGGAGGAGCTGGTGACCCACAGTGTTGAATGCTGCAGAGTGATCCAAGAGAGTCAGCAGGTAGTAATGGCCATGATATTTAGTTGTTAGTAGTTCTTTACTGAAACTGCTGTGACAGAGTCACTGGTATGATATACAAGGGGAGGTATGTGTCACTCAGGTTGCTCTCCTGTGTTAACTGAAACCTGCTAAATTTCTGCCAGCATGTTATATGCTGGGGGTTAACTCTCTTAAAGGGTATGGTTTTATGGGAATGGCAAAGAGGATGCGATTCCATTCCCCTACGTTGTACATGGGAGAGGAGAGAAGAGAGAGACTTTTGTGGAGAGACTGCTCAGAATGTGTAAAAGTGCGGTAGATGTGAAAGAGATATGGAAAATAAATAATGTAGTACAACTGAATAAAAAACATGTTTGTTTCCGTATCTGGCATAGATTACCTGTCTCCTGCCCTGTTAACCCCTTCATGACCGGAGCATTTTCCGTTTTTGCGTTTTTGTTTTTTGCTCCCCTTCTTCCCAGAGCCATAACTTTTTATTTTTCTGTCAATATGGCCGTGTGAGGGCTTATTTTTTGCGGGACAAGTTGCACTTTTGAATGAAATCACTGGTTTTACCATATCTTGTACTGGAAAACGGGGAAAAAAATTCCAAGTGCGGTGAATTTGCAAAAAAAGTGCAATTCCACAGTTGTTTTCATTTTTTACCACGTTCACTGAATGCTAAAACTGACCTGCCATTATTATTCTCCAGGTCATTATGAGTTAATATGGACACCAAACACGTATAGGTTATTTTTATTTAAGTGATGAAAAAAAATCCAAATTTTGCTAAAAAAAAAGGATCCATTTTCCGAGACCCGTAGTGTCTCCATTTTTCGTGATCTAGGGCCAGGTGAGGGCTTATTTTTTGACGCCCGGCTGATGTTTTTATTAATACCATTTTGGGGTACATACGATGTTTTGATCGCCCGTTATTGCATTTTATTGCAATGTTGCAGCGACCACAAAAAGTAATTCTGGCGTTTAGAATTTTTTTCTTGTTATGCCTTTTACCTATTGGATTAATTCTTTTTTTATATTGATAGATCGGGCGATTCTGAACCCGGTGATATCAAATATGTGTATGTGTGTGTTTTTTTTTCTTTACTGTTTTATTTTGAGTGGAGCGAAAGGGGGGTGATTTAAACTCATTTTTTTTTTTTTTTTTTTTTTAGATTTTTAAAAACTTTTTTTACACTTTTTGCATGCTTAAATATTTTTTATTGGAGACTAGAAGCTGCACTTGTCTGATACTACACACAGGCGATGACCAGATAGCCTGTCTGTAGCTGATTTGTTCACTTGCTATGAGTACCGGCCGCTGGGTGGTGCTCAATTTGGCAGTAACAACTACAGGGGTTTCCTGCAGATCCCGGGTTGTCATGCCGACCCATTGGCAACCCGCGATCATGTGACGGGGTCGCTGATGGGCAGATGCAATGACTCTTTTCCCGGAAGCGTGAGTTAAATTCCGCTGTCAAAGATTGACAGCGGCGTTTAACTGGTTAACAGCCGCAGGTGGATCGCAAGTTAGACATAAATGGACATAAAAGAATTCTTTGAAGATTTACAACAGGCACAACAACAATTAGTATATACCAAATATGAAATCTGGCAGTATCAAGAGAGATGTTCACACTTGACAGATGTTGCACATGCAGATCAGTGAGCATATGCCTTTTCCTGTAATAAAGCTCCAAGTCCTGGTTGCTGTTCTTCCTGGCATTTGGACCTCTCAAGTCATTAATATGTACACTAAGGGATTTTTTCAGATAGTATCTCTGGAATGGGTGATCTTTCAACCTGGTCATTGGAAGGTCAAAAATTCTGATTTCACAGTGCATCTTAACTTGAGAGCATTATTTATTTTTTGTTATTGGATCTAGTTGTTCTTCTGTTTCATTGGGGGGGGGGGGATATAATGAATCATGGATCACAATCGGCATAGGATAACCTCCACATGTGACATCCCATTAGTTACTTACCTTAATTCAAGCAACTAAAATTGCAAGAAACTGTAAGTGAATCATTAGAAATTATTAGAAATCATTAATTTGGAATTCATAATGATTATAAATAAAATTTTATCTGATTGTTACTTGATTTAACTAAACTATTAACACAAACATTTTTTACTTTAAGACTTTTTGAGCTCACTAAACATTGTAAAAATGTCCAGTTTCTCAATTTCTATCATCAAGGAAATCCCAGCATTGCAACATTCGTTTGTTAGATACTTGGCAACCTGTTTCCTTAGCCTTTAAATGACATACAGTATAAGACATTTTTTGACAAAGTAGACATAAAAAGAAATTGCCTGATTTGAAAACAATGACATTTTTTATGTGATGGGGACATTCCCATTGTTGCAAAAAGACTTTTATGCCCCCATGAGTATCACTGAAACCGCCAGGTCCCCACGTTAAAATCAATCCCTCTTACAGCTCATTTGACAGAAAAATTAAAAAGTTTACACCATTGAGCTACGTTTAACCATGGACTTTCTATTTTCACGTTTCATTATATACGTCTAGTTTTCAATAAAAAAAAATCCAACCCCAATCTCTGAAAAATTGTATAGAAATCAGCCATAAACAATTTTTCTCCTTTTGCATTTGTCGATGTAACCTTTTTAAGCATACCTACATTTACCTGGGCTGGCAGTCGTTTTGCATTTTAATGACAAATCAAGCACGATAACTTCCATTCGAAACGAAAGTGCCTTAAATGTCTTGGGCTGTCAGAATGAGATGCTGTGAGCTTGATGAAAAGAGAACAAAGAAGATAAAGTATGAAGCCTAGATACAGTGCAAAATGAAATAAAACCTTGTACGGCCTGTCACTGGTGTCAGTTGATATTCATATCTAAAGCACATTATAGTATTACTCTGGTACGCATAGCTTACTCATCTGTCTGTTTTAATTCATTACATTCTTATGAGTCCCATGTGTCAGCAATAGGGAAGAGGAAATAAAAAAATCTCAACTGGCTTTTTTGTGAACTTTGCAGGCCACCTGTACACACTTCTCAATGAAATTGCAACACCATTAAAGAAAAGTTATGGAATTCTGGAAATCAAAGGATCAATAGACATTTTACTAATTACGCGTCAAGATTTTTTTTGTTACCTCTTCCCTACTGCTGACAAATTGGATTCATTAGAATGTAATGAGTTGAAGGGGTTGTCCGGTAAGAAGTCTCACTCTGTGTGACTGCAGGCTTATAAGCCCCCCCAGGGCGCGCACTGTGCGCTGCGGGGATTCGCTGGTTTAAGACATGGGACCGGAGTGTATGTATGAGTTATACATACCCCCTGCCAGTGGGCGCTTCCTTGTTCTCCATACACTTGTATTGAGCAAGGCTGCGCCTCAAGTTGGACGTGCCCACTGGCCGTCTGCGTCACTTGATGGGGCGTGGCCCCTCTCTATACAAGTCTATGGAGAGCGAGATGGCGCCGACTGGACGGGGGTATGTATAACTCATACATATTCTCCGTTACCGGGTCTGAAACCCGCGAATTCCCACAGCGCACAGTGGGGGATCCATAACTCTGCAGTCACACGGAGTGACTGCAGACTTATCACTTTTGACTGGACATCCATTTTAAATCAGACAGATAAGCAAGTTATACAGTACATACCAGAGTAATACTATAATGTGCTTTTATATATAAATATTGACACAAGTGACAAAGTTTTACAACCAAAATTCCCAAAAAGTTGTGACGCTGTGTAAATTGTCAAAAAATTAACAAGAATTCAGCGATTTGGAATTCTCTTCTAGTCATATTTTATTTACAACCGCACATAAAATACAGACCAGAAGTTGAACATTAGAGATATTACTATTTGAATTACAACAATTATTTAGAAACTCATGTCAATAACATATCTAAAAAAAAAAATGGATTAACAAAAAGCTGGAGTTTAAAAAAAAAAAAAAAAAGGCTGGAAAAGCAAGTGGTACTAATGAAAAACAGCTGGAGAGTCCATTCTCAACTACAGTAGTTCACTTGCGTATAAAAAGAGCATGTTAGAGAGGCAGAGTCTCCGAGAAGGAAAGATGGTCAGAGGTCCTTATACACCGCTCCTATTGGACAAACAATCAGCAGATTCGGTTTTCAGTACCATCTATATGCTGATGACACCCAATTATACACCTCTGCTCTGGACATCACCCCTGCATTACTACAAAAGACCAGTGATTGTCTTTCTGCTGTGTCTAACATTATGTCCTCCCTCTACCTAAAACTGAATCTGTCAAAAACTGAACTACTCGTATTTCCTCCCTCCACTAACCTACCTGTGCCCGATATTGCCATCTCCGTTTGTGGCTCAACCATTACTCCCCAGCTACAAGCCCGCTGTCTTGGGGTCATTTTTGATTCAGATCTTTCTTTCACTCCTCACATCAAATCACTCGCTCTTTCATGTCCTCTACACCTCAAAAACATCTCAAGAATCAGGACTTTTCTCACCTTTGACTTGGCAAAAACTCTTACTGTCGCTCTTATTCATTCTCGTCTTGACTATTGCAACGCTCTACTAATCGGGCTCCCTCTTACTAAACTCTCCCCTCTCCAATCCATCCTGAACGCAGCAGCCAGGATCATATTCCTCGCCAACCGCTACACCGATGCCTCTTCCCTGTGCCAGTCGTTGCATTGGTTGCCCATCCAATATAGAGTTCGTTTTAAACTTATCACGCTTACCCACAAAGCGCTCCATGCTTCAGTACCCCCCTACATCTCCTCCCTTGTCTCAGTCTACCACCCTACACGTGCCCTCCGTTCTGCAAATGACTTGAAACTAAAATCCTCCATAATCCGAACTTCCCACTCCCGTCTCCAAGATTTCTCACGTGCTGCGCCAATTCTCTGGAATGCACTACCCAGGACAGTTCGATTAATTCCCAATACCCACAGTTTCAAGCGAACCCTAAAAACACATTTCTTTAGACTGGCGTATCACCTAAACACACTCTGTCCATCCCAGCTTTCCCCCATATTAAAATCTTCTTCAACTTCGGGTTCAAACCAACCATGCACATAAAAGCCTCTGTCAGGACTGCACACATACTGGCTGGCGACCAGTCCATGTATTATTATTTATCCTATTCAGTATATCAAGGCTGCATTATACAATATATGTACTTTTTACCTTTTGTGTCTCCCCCACTTCCTCATAGACTGTAAGCTCGCGAGCAGGGCCCTCACTTCTTTCGATATGAGATATGCTTATTCTGTATTGTCTGTATTAGTCCCCCCTAAAATTTGTAAAGTGCTGCGGAATATGTTGGCGCTATAAAAAATAAACTATTATTATTATTATTATAGAGGTTCACCAATCTGTAAATACTGGTAACTGCATCTAAAAATTGTGGAATAATTTCAGAACGATGTTTCTCAACATAAAATTGCAAGGACTTTCAATATGCCACTCTCTACAGTACATAATATCATCAAAAGATTCTGGAGAAAGCCGATTCCGGAACTGGCCAATGGTCAATATTGGATTTTGGTTATCTACTCTCCCTCAGGCGGCTCTACATTAAAACCAGGCATGATTCAATTGTACAAGTCACTGCATGGGCTCAGGAATACATCCAGAAATCCTTTTGTGTGAACACCGTTCTCTGTGCAGTCCCCAAATGCAAGTTAAAGCTCTATCAAGTAGGGAAGAAGCCATCGCAATCCAGAAATGCTGCTGTCTTCTCTGGGCCAAAGGTAATTTGAAATGTACTGAATCAAGATGGAAAACTGCGCTTTGGTCAGAGGAATCAAAATGTGAAATTCTTATTGGAAACCACAGACTCCAAGTCCGTGGACTCAAAGGAGAGGAATCATCCAACTTATCTGCGTACAGTGGCTGCATTAGTGCCTATGGGCATGGGCAACTTATATATTTTAAAAATAATTATAAATGATGAACAGTATATAAGTTTTAGTACAACATTTATTTCAGGGAATTCATTGTATATTTCAGCAAGACTATTCTAAACCTCATACTTTTTTTAATTTTAATATTATAGCAGTTAGAGGTTATCCACTACCCTGACTCGGTTGCTGGTTTTGCCAAAAATGCTTAAAGGGAACCTGTCAGCAGGATTTTGCTAAGTAAACTACAGGCATTGTCATGTTGGCGCTGTTGCACTGATTAAAATGATACATGAGGTGAAGAAATCCATCTTGTGTAATCAGTGCTTGCAGTTTTGAGTTAATGAGATTCTCGTGCTTCGGGACTGTAGGCCGGGTCTTATCTTGGGGCTCTAGGCCAGATCAGTAAGAAAATACCTGCCCACAGGCCTACCCCGAAACACAAGTATGTTCCTCATCATAGAGACAGAAGTCAGATTGGCTGGCTGTCTGTCTCTCTCCCTATATGACTTTCTGTCTCTCTCTCCCTCTCTGACTGTCACTATAATGAAGAACATACTTGTGCTTCGGGGTGGGCCTGTGGGCAGGTTTTTTTCTTGGTGATCAGGTCTAAAGCACCAGGATAAGACCCTGCCTACAGTCCTGCCCCGTAGCACGAGAATCTCATAACTCAAAACTGCAAACACCGATTACATAAGAACCACAAGACAGATTTCTTCACCTCTGGTATCATTTTAATTAGTGCAACAGCCCCAACATGACAATGCTTGTAGTTTACTTAGCAAAATCCCGCTGGCAGGTTCCCTTTAAGGATAATACTGCTAATGATCCCCATATTTATTTTCTGCAATTTTTCATGCTGTTTAATGCTTTTCTGCTTCACTTCCTGTGTCCTGGCATCAGTTCTGCGGTCAGTGATCACTTCCTCTTCCGATTCCTCTACTCTCTTCTGACTACATTTCCCATCATTCCTTGTGCTTGGCTACAAGCCTGCAGTGACCACACCCCTGTAACTCCTCCTACACCCCTCCCACTCCTCCCTCAGTGTCACACCCAGCATCAGCCCCATCTCCTGTACTAGACACTGGTACAGACAATAGAAGTAATGTACAAAGCGCCAGAACAGCATCTCTGACATAAAAGATTATCCCCTGCTCCCCCTTAGTAGCTAATTGTTTTCTACTGTAATAGGGTGGATGAATGGGTAGAGAGGGATGTATAACATGCTTGTATATAATAGAGGGAATACAGCAGGGTGTATATATATTACATAGGTTTTAGAGTAGGGTGTGTACATTGTAAAGATTCAGCTTGAAGGTAGGCACGGATTGTATCACCGGCATAGGTCTTGCTGCAAAACAAAGTTTATTGCTGTTCTTCTTGCTTTCTCCAGCACACTAAAGTGATATATAAACAGTTCAGAGACGTAGCTAGGGGTTCAGCCTGGGGTGGTGGGGTGGGGGAGCGAAACAGCTGAGTTGGCCCTAACCGGTAATCCTGATTAAAACTATGGTGGTGCAGCCTAATTGTGGGTATGGGGGAAACTCAGCAGGTGACTGCGTTGCTACTGGAAATAAATCTCTTTACAAAGACCAAGATCGATAAGTGTATAATGGTCCCCACATTAGTCCACAAGCTGTATAATGGCCCCTGCATAATGGATCTTCCATTAGTCCACAAGCTGTGTAATGGCCTCCACAGTAGTCGCTACAATGAATGAGGGTCCTCCACACTGTGTAAGGGTTTTCCATTGTTTATGATGCCCCCATATCACACGACAAGTTATAATTAAAAAAACAACATCATATATTTACCTAGTCCAGGATCCTGACATATTGCAGATGCACCCGCAGACGTCAGAGTCCAGTTGCGGTGTGATGACGTCACCACGCTGGGACTCGAGTCCTGTGTGCGCTGGTGCCACTGCATCTCTCTGCAGTTCTGTAGACCAGTGTTCCCCAACTCCAGTCCTCAAGGCCCACCAATAGATCATGTTTTCAGGATTTCCTTAGTGTTACACAGGTGATGGAATTATTGCCTGTGCAGGTGATGGAATTCTCACCTGTGTAACACTAAGGAAATCCTGAAAACATGACCTGTTGGTGGTCCTTGAGGACTGGAGTTGGGGAACACTGCTGTAGACCACAGACTTAAAGCAACCTGAAGAGAGAGCGGTAGTCCAGGGTGATTGTGTCTCCCTGCACTACCACAGGGCTTTACTATATTGGCGTGCCAAAATATGTAAGGGTACTGGTAGCTCCTGGTTGGCCCCTCATTACTCGGTGCCTGTGACACCTGCCCACTCTGCCTTCCCGGTAGCTTTGCCACTGTAGTAGGGTATATATATTACAGAGTATAGAGCAGGATGTGTGTGAATGTATATACACCCTGCTGTATACATGCAGATAAAAGGGAGCGTTCTGCAGAGAGATCTATGAATGCATGTATATAATAGAGGGAATACAGAAAAGTGTATATATGTTACAAAGGGTATAGAGCAGGATGAGTACATGTATATACACTGTGTAGTATACATACAGATACAAAGGAGAGCTATGGAGGGAAAGATCTATGAATAGTGTAATAGATGGGATACAGCAAATATATTTCTAAAAGTGCTTTATTGGGCCCTTCCCAGCCTAAAAATACCAGCCCGCAGCCGACCCAGAAATTGAGCATCACATTAGAACAAACAATCCAATCCACACAGGAAAATAAAACAAACCATAAATGTCCATAAATTAAGTTATGTGTAATATTGACAAATAACAAAGTGAGAAAGTATTGAACAAGCTTACTGAAATCTAATGAATACTTCGTACAAAAGCCTGTTGGTAGTGACTGCTTCAAGATGCCTCTTGTATTGAGAAACTAGTCTCATGCATTGCTCAGGTGTGATTATGGCTCAATCTTCCACACACTCTTCAAATCCTGAAGGTTCCGTGAGCTCCTTATATGAACTCTGAGCTTTAGTTCCTTCCATAAATTTTCTATTAAATTCAGGTCTGGTGAATGAATGATTATTCACTGCTCCCCACTCCCATGGGCGTGGAGAACAGTAAATATTAATTTTCTTTAACAGTGGGCACATGTGATCGGCCAGCAGCTGCTGGAAGCTGGTGGCTGCGGCTAACACTGTGCCCGCTATTAAAGGAAATTAATATTCACTGCTCCCCACGCCCATAGTTCCGGCGTGGAGAGCAGTGAATATTCCAGCAGCTGATCTCAGCTTGTGGGGGTGCATGGCAATGACATCATGCGCTGTTTACACTCTGAGATCAGCTGCTGAACAGGACGCAGCACTGGAGCAGAGGGAAGGATGGTGAGTAGAATCATTTTTTTTTTTTTTTTTTTTTGTGTGCAGCATGATGGGGGCCATGCATACCAGGATGGGGATGCGCGGGGGCCATGCATACCAGGATGGGGATGCGCGGGGGCCATGCATACCAGGATGGGGATGCGCGGGGGCCATGCATACCAGGATGGGGATGCGCGGGGGCCATGCATACCAGGATGGGGATGCGCGGGGGCTATGCATACCAGGATGGGGATGAGGGGGCCATGCATATGTGGATGGGGGTGGGCCATGTATACCTGGATGGAAATGAGGGAGCCATGCATACCAGGATGAGGGGGGCATGTATACCAGGATTAAGGTTGGAGCAATGTATGCCAGGATGAGATGCCATGTATACCTGGATTGGGGGCCATGTATACTAGGATTGGGGGACATATATACCAGGATGGGGGATATTTTTTACAGAATTGGTTGACATTACCCCTATAACAATGTCAGCAGCAGACCCCCGCTCCCCATAACAGTGCATCATGACCATATTTTTTGCTTACATTTTTTTTCTATTTTCCTCCTCTAAAACCTAGGTGCGTCTCCTGGTCCAGTGCATCTTATAGTCCGAAAAATACGGTACTTAGAAAATTGACATGTTCACTACTTATTTCACCTCCTGTCTATAGCATTGAATAATAATCTACATGAATAATAACCATTAGGGGTCCTGGCCCTATCCAGCTTTCCCATAATGTCATTTGGCAGCTTATTGATTTTATCTGTAGTGTCAGGTATTAAGATTTTTTAAAGTATTTAAGATGGAGACCTTACAGTGGGATTTTAATTCCACTCTGTAATAGCAAAAACACATCTGTGTAATATATGTGTGCTTAGTATAATATACTAACAAAGCGAAAGACTTTTTTTTTTTCTGCTTCATAGCGTAGGTGTTATGCCTCTGAAATTGTTAGGTCATTTTGAAATTCCTTAGCTACTTAGGTTCATATAACAGTGATATCTTCTTGAATTGTATAGGGGCAAACAAGTGTTCAGTTGCACAGTCAGCTGAGCTTTTGGGATTGCATAGCCTGAATTGGGGTCAGACCTACAATAAATAAAAGCTACATCATACCTGCCATGCTGTATGCATATAGGAGCTCTTCTGAAAAATGTAACCTCAGGCTAAATATTTCGTTTTTTTTCTCAGCAACTGATGTGTGCTTACCTCGCTATCAATTATTTATCTTGCTGAACCAGTAAACAGTGCTTCTAAAATCTCAGGCCTCAGTAAGTGTCTGATAAACCCAGGACCCCTCACTTGACATGTGAACATTTATTTTTATCATCTGATGTAGAAATTTATAGATCTGTTTTATTTCTGATGATTTTTGCTTTTAGATTTCCAGTAAAAGACACTATTAGTGCACTATTAGACTATTAAGTCTCACTTGCACATCTTTGTTTAATCAGTGGTAATTCCACAGAAAAGGTAGGCTAAAAATATTTCTACTTTTTTTTTAACAGTTCAGTTGACAGGTATTTCTCCCAATTGCCCCAAACACATGAACGCTCATGTGGAGACACAGGGGTCAGTGGGTGCTCTCGTCCGCTGGCCAGAGACTGCATGGACCAGGGCTCATCCCACTGACCACCAGCTCTCCTTTTTTGTGGGCATAATACTACTTAGACAACACAGGATAAGGGGAAAACAGTGTGGCAATACTTTATTGGCCACCAACAGACAGTAACACATAGAATAGTCCCAGCAAAAGACCCAAGATGGGGCAAATTACAGAGTCTCACCCTTCCATTGACTCGCCGGGATTAGAGCAGCTGCAACTTCGGGTCTTCCAGGGCCAACTACCCCTACCAGTAGCACCCTGCTTTTGGCGGACATCCACATAGAGGCGGAAACAACAAGCTTAGGAAGCTGACAGTCCATTGAGGCACGTGGCTAGGTGACTGGAGGGTCTCAACTGGCTACTCTGAATGTCTCCATGGGGTCAGGTGACTGGATGCGTCCGAACCTGGCTTCTCAGAACGTCTCCATGGGGCAAGGTGACTGGAGGGTCCTAACCGGACTGCCCCAAATGTATCCATGGGGCCAGGTGACCGGAGAGTCCCAACCTGGCTTTTCCAAACGTCTCTATGGGTTCAGTGATGGTCAATGGAGCAGATCTCTATTTCTCCAGCTAGGGCCGAGGTCCCTTAATCTGGCATGTAGAATGTCAAATCTGTATCCCTCTTGGTGGAGCCGGTAAACCAAACCTCTGACTCACTCTGACTCCTCAATTTCCCTGACATCCGACTCCACAGCACGGCCTCACTACTGAGCATGTATGTAAAGTGCAGCACAAATTCATTTAAACTAAAAGCCAAGATCCTTAAATCAAGAATAGAACAGACATTTATAGGACATTTCATAACTTTCCCAAATTCTTATGAAAACATTTACAGCATATTCTGCATTGTACTACTGTACCCAATTTACTATATATTTTAGGCGTCGGAATCGGTCCATTTTATACCGACTCCAACTCCACCAAAGCTGACACCAGTTCCACAGCCCTGGATGGAGCCATGGTGTCCTGGCTGTTGTTCTGTAGAGTCTCTCTGCAGAAGGATATAGATCCCTTTTTATACCCACATCTATGGTTCAGGCAATTATCCACAGGTCAGGGGTAAGGTGGGATGAGATTAACTCTCATTGTTTGAGTATTAATCAATCTGCATAGTTTGACCTTCACTGTTTAGAAACATTGTTCAATGACACTGCGTCCCTGTCCACCAAAGATAGCAACACAATCACCTGTAGGAGCTGATATAATAGGTTAACAGTAGCCATTCAACAATTCACAAACATGAATTCAAAAGTCAGCGTTCAGACAATAGTCTGTGTTTCTTGACCCACCTGAAAAAAAACACATCAATTCAAGAGTCAACTTTCAGACTCTTATAAACAATCGTCTATATCTCCTGGCCTACTGGTCTGGCGTAATTAAGATTAAATGCTGTGTCGTCGCAGTTCAGAATGATGATCTCCTAAATAACAAAAGGATCGCGTGTAAAGATTCAAACTATCACAAAATAGAGTGACCAATATCAGTTGGTTTGGCTGACTTTATTCTAATGTGTATGAGGACCTTAAAGGAAACTGTCAGATTCACCACCCCCTCCACACACACAAAGGGGAGCATAAGCTATGGAAGTGCTTTGATCACTCCCAGAGCATTTAACCATCATTTACAATTGGATTAAAGGGATTTTTCAGTCATGGAGCATCACAAGTAAAGATGTGAATGATATGGTCTTTGAGAACGCGATATGACTAAACCGTTTGGGAGAGTTGAGTTTGATTATCACATGACTTAGGATATAAGCCAGAACCAGAAACTCAATTTGCAGACACTGTGTTTTGGGGTACTGCCCCTCGTCAGTGCAAAGTGTGAGTTCTACCTTCTGACGCCTCTCACCCAGCCAAACCAGAACTCACACTTTGCACTGACGAGGGGCATTACCCCGAAACAGTGCCTGCAAATTGAGTTTCTGGTTCTGGCTTATATCCTAAGTCATGTGATAAGGCTCGTTAAAGAGTCACTGTTGACTTTTAGGATTTCTACTTCCTGTAGGTGGCACTAAAGTTCTGGTCCTCTTCCTCTCTGAAGAGACAATTTGCAGATTTCCCAGAGGAGCATTGCGGCTTTAAAAGTTTCCTCACCGTGACGTGCTTAACATGTCACTCTCCGCAAAATACTAGTGATGGAGTGTTCTTTTGTGTGTTTGTTTTTCATGATTCCATAATTTTTTCCTTAGAATTGATTGATTCCATAATTTTTTCCCTCTGCTTGGTCTGAAAAAAAATTACCCTTACAGAGCACCACATTTTTAATCTTTATTTCTTTTAGTGTTTCTTAAAGCCCTAAAGTTGCCATTTGAAATTACTTTAGTTTTGTGCCCTGTCTGTGATCTGCTTTCTTTCAACAACATTAAACAACTGAATGAACATCTCCGAGCCCGGTGATTCCATAATTTTTGCCAGGGGTTCTATGTTAGATTCGATGGAACTAACCAATTCTTAAGTGACATCGCTCAACAAAAAGTGTGCTGGAGGCTGATTACTTGCAATCAATTGTAAAGTTTCTACAAGACAGTTTCATGCGAGTATGCAGGATTTGGGTTTTGCAGCTACAAAAATGACAACTGTCATAAAAAAGATAGCTGTTAGCATCTACACTTTTGTAATATATGTTGGAACAGATGTATGGACCCTAACCGACCAAAGAAAGCATGTCTGCGATAATACAATAATGCAAAAAATCACAAACCTTATTTTAGAAGTAATAAAAACATAGTAAAAATGGAATACAAGGAACCCATTCAATATAGAGAAACAGAAAGAGTAAAGGCAGGGCAGCTGGAAACCCAAAAGGATGGCACAATGCAGATGAGCATGTGGAGATATATATGATATTACACATATATGAAAAGAAAAAGATGCAAAAATCATAAATGAATGACAGCAGTGAATGCCATAATATATCTAGTAAAGTGTAATGAGTCCTCAAAAACAGTAAGAACATGAAGACAGATCAAAATGCTGATAAGTAAAGTGCATATACTGATAACTTTTTTTCATTCAATTTCTAGACGAGGTCCTTTAAGTCATTGAGTCACTTCCAAACAAAAAACAACATCACCTATGTAACGCTTATAGAATAAAATGTTGTTATAATTAAGCAGACAACTATGATGCTCAAAAGCGTTCAAAAAAATGATTGCATTGCATAATACAAATTTAGTCCCCATTGCTGTACCTCTTGTATATAATACTTCCCATTGTATATAAAATATTTATGGAATAAGATCAACTCACTGGGCAATAATTACATTTTAAAATTAAATTTGAGCTGACATCTAGTGTAACCCGCCATATCTTCTTCCCAGTGCAAATTCTAACAATGTAATAAGAGGGTTAGAATCTAAAGAGTCTATGCCAGCAATAATAGGCCTATCTGGGTGTTTGTCAACTGATTCATCATCCGGATGTTGATGTGCAGGTTTCAGAAGTGGGATCACCTCGCATATCAGTATTCGGTCAGTATTTTTTCTCAGGAGTGGGAGCCAAAACCAGGTGAGGAACAATCAGAGAAAAGGTATAACAGAAACAAGTCACCAATTCTGCATTTATCACCCACTCCTGGTTTTGTCTCCCACTCCTGAGAAAAAATACTGACCGAATACTGATAGTGGGGCCGCGGCCTTAGAGGAAGACTCTGACCTGAGCAAAACTGAGCCTTTTGTTGTAATGGAAATGCTAAGGCCCTGATTCATCAAGACCAACGTTGTTCATGTTGGTATTGATAAGGGGGCATGCTGAAGGCAGACACTCCTCATTCAATAAGAGAAGCACACCTCTTAATGAATTTAGTGCATCTGAAAAGTGGCATGCGCCTTGCCGCTAATCTTACTCCAGTTGGGGACGATGCTGCTTGCCATAAATTTGACGAGCGTCACTTGCCAGGCCCTGTTCCACCCAGTTCCACCCATTTTGTTGGAGATGGTTGGAAATGGCTTGAGACCGCCAAATGCTTTAAAATTTTAGCACAGCCTCACGTTGCACCAAAACATTGTGACTTTTCTAAGCTTTTTACTCCAGAAATTTAGCATAAAAACTTTAATGAATCAGGCCCTTAGTTTTTTGTTTGCCAAAAACATAAAGCATCTATAAAGCAACATCTCTTTAATAAAGTATGGTAGTAGTATTTTGCTTCTGCAGGATTGCTTTTATACAGCAGAGAATAGAATGTAAAGTGATTGCAGCTAAATACAACAAATGCAATAAAATGTTGTCTTTGAATGACAAACCCCAATCCTGAGAACTGGTGGCTTGGCTCAAAAAATAGCATGCAGCCTAACTTTGGTTAACTGCTTTAACAAAGAGTGTGAAAGTCTAATACATTTACAGCTACACAATTAAATATACATCTTAATGGATGTTTTCAATTTAAAATCAGTGGACATCCCCACCAGGATGGCCCCTTCTGTTACCCGTCTTCTCAGAAGACGCCAACTTGACCCATTGTGGTGTAATAAAATCCACTACTAATGTTATTGGACAATAAAATATGAAGCTGTCCACTGAATACTTTTATCACATAAATTATTTAGTGCAGCACTAAGCAATCGTATAATCTTAGGACATCCAGTAACACTCCTAATTATTAAAGTAATAAACATGAACCCCGTTTATTGCACATCGTCATTGCTTTATATACAAGTTATATGTATAAGTGTCTTATTTAAACAACTTGGATGTGTCCTATGGGCACATCTAAATCACTGTGAATGTCACACTCACTTTTTTTTCTGAAGCTAAGAGTTAATTACCCATACCAAGTCACATACCAAAACATCCCATTTTCTCATATGTCAGAAAATGTGCTCCATTGAGCAATTCAGATTTGCAAACATTTGTTTTCTAAATAAGCGTTAGAATTCCTTTTGTATGTACTCATTCTATCCCTGTTTTTCACGGATAGTTCTGGTTCACATGACTATATTTTCGATCTGAGTGCTGTCCATTAAAAAGTGGACAGCACTCCGTCCAATGATATTCAAAAGGACAGTGCAGATGATTGATTTTTTTTTCACTGACTGAACCTGTATAAGAAAATATCTTCAGCTTCCTCCAGAGATCACAAAAACAGATTGTATATTGACTGAACACGGATGACAAGTGAGAAAAAAATCATCCCACTTTTCTGGATGAAACTCTGAACAATTTTTTTTATACCCTCGTTTGAACCTACCCATAGACTAAGTACCATTTATAGCCTATGGTGCTGGTCACTTGTTTTGCTTTTTTGTGAACCGAGTGTACCCCCAAAAAAATACTGAGATATTTCTGTTTCTGATCCAAGTCACAGCTCAAACTTAGCAATGCATATCAATGAAAATGAAATCATGAAAAAATAAATAGCACACAGATGCCATCCATCTTTTATCTGTCAGCAGTCCAATTACACTGTAAAACAACAAAATTGTAAATTGAACCAAAAGTAGCTAATTTGTATAGATTTGATGCTGCTAAAAATGAAAATGACAGAAAAAATTGAGAATTATCTCTAGCTTTTATTTTACAAGTGTCGATCGTGGAGAATTGTAATGCAGTAAATGTATGGAAATGAATAAATTTTTTTCATATTAGGTTGTATTAGACAATATCTGGGGATGAGAAACGTTTCAGTCTGGTACAAAAAATGTACAAAATGAACCATTCTAAGAAAATTTTACTCCCTCCGCCACACATCAAACTAGGACTAATGAAAAACTTTGTAAAGAGCATGCAACCAGAAAGTGATGGTTTCAAGTATTTGACATCAACATTTCCTCAATTAAAGCTATGTGCCCACGATGCAGAAATGCTCTGGATTTTTTCCAGAGCGTTTCTGCATCTCCCTGACAGAAAAAACACATGCGGATTGTACATGCAGATTGTACATGCGTTTTTGATAGTTTCTGCATCTCCCTGGCAGAAAAACGCATGTGGATTGTACATGCTTTTTTCCTGCCAGGGACAAGCGTAAGTGAAGCGTTTTTCACATGCGATTCGCATGCAGGTTATCACTCGCTTTTCCAAGCGATTTTAGCATCACTTGGAAAGTGCTTGACAACTTGGTCACACTATATAAATCCATGCAACCAGCATGGATTTATATAGTGTGACCAAGTTATAGTAAAAGAATGATAAAAAATAAACATTATTCTCACCTTCCGATGGCCCCCGGTGCGTCCGGTATGTTGGGCGGCACGCGGTGGTCTAAAAGGACCTTCCATGATGTAATTTAGTCATGTGACAGGTCACGCAACCGACGACGTCAGCGGTCTCGTGACCTGTCACATGACTAAATGACGTCATGGAAGGTCCTTTTAGACCATCGCGAGCTGCTGGGGAGCCAGGACGCATCGCTATGGAGACCGGGGGCCATCAGAAGGTGAGTATAATGTATTTTTTTATTTTAAATTCTTTTTTTTTTACAGGTACTATGTTACCCGGGTCTAGATGAGTCTCCTCTCCTCCACACCCGGGTACCATCCGCGCATTGAATCGCTTAATATCCGCATGTGCACATGTAGTCATGCGGATATTAAGCGATTCAATGCAAGTCAATGGCGGCGAAAATGTTGCGATTACGCAAAATAATTGGTAGTGCTGCGTTTTTTTCCTCAATGATAATCCGCAGGGGAAATTTCCGCAGCATGTGCACAGCACATGCGGATTATCATTGGGGAACATGGCAGACCTTCTACCAAGCGTTTTTTAAGCTTTCTGCGGCGGAATTGCTGCTGCGGAAACGCTTAAAAAACGCATAGTGGGCACACAGCCTAAGTCATGCAAAATTTAAAGATGATATGTTTGTTGGCCCACAGATTAGGGAGCTTTACATGGACATTCAGTTCGATGGCGTACTTCAGGCTGCTGAAAAGGCAGTGTCGAATAGCTTAAACCCCTTTACTGCCTTGCAATTTTCCATTTTTGCGCTTTTGTTTTTTCTTCTCTTTCTTCCCAGAGCAATAACTTTTTTTTTTTTCTCGTCAATACAGCCATATGAGGGCTTGTTTTTTGCAGGACGAGTTGTACTTTTGAACAACACCATTGGTTTTACCATATAGCGTACTGGAAAACAGGAAAAAAAAATCCAAGTGCGGTGAAATTGTTTTTTGGGTTTTTTATTTACCATGTTCACTAAATAAGTGCTAAAACTGACCTGGCAATATGATTCCCCAGGTCAGTACAAGTATACAGATTTGAACAAAAAAAAATTTGCTTATGTCGCCATTTCCAATACGGGTAGCGTCTCCATGTTTTCGGGATCTGGAGCTGGGTGATGGCTTCTTTTTTGCACCCTGAGCTGACATTTGAATTGATACCATTTTGGGGTAGTTGCGAAATTTTGATCGCCTGTTATTGCAATGTTGTGGTGGCTTAAAAAAACATAATTCTGGCGTTTCGATTTTTTTTTTTATAGTTACACAGTTTACCGATCAGATACATTTACATTAAATTTTGATAGATCTGACATTTCTGAATGCAGACATACCAAATATATGTATTTTTTATTGTTTTATTTTCAGTGGGGCCAAAGGGGGGTTGATTTGAACTTTTGTGGTTTTGTGTTTTTTTTTACTTTTTTTTTTTTTTTCTTTTTACTGGCTTCAATAGTCCCCTTAGGAGGACTATTCGCCTGTGCTTTACACAGCAGGGTTTCAGCACTGCTATGTGTAGCAGAAATCACGATCTCCTATGAACGCCGACCACAAGCAGATTCCCAGTAGTCATGACAACCTATCAGTGCCATGTGATCATGTGACAGAGGCGCTGATGGGCTGAACTTGTGCTGCGTTTCCGTCCGGTGCTTGTTTAATGCCACTGTCAGTGATTGACAGTGGCTTTTAACTGGTTAACAGCCGTGGGTGGATCTGAGATCCACTTGCGGCTGTTAAAGGCACATGACTGCTGATCAGATCAGCTGTCATGTGCGGTGAAAGATGCCGGCTCAGCATCCGAGCCCGCATCAAAGTCAGGGACATGACTATGGATATACCTATACGTCCAAGGTCGTGAAGGAGTGAAGAGTGTTTGAGGATTTTTGGGAAATAAGCGTGCGTTCAATTACAAAGAATTGGTGGATGAAAAGTTCATGTGCTACCGCAAGCTTGGGGTACATATGTCTCTGAAAATTCAATTCTTCATTCCCACCTCGACTTCTTCTCAGAGAACTGTGGAGCAGTCACTGATGAACACTGTGAGAGATTCCTTCAGGACATTGCTGCCATTGAGAAAAGGTATGAAGGGAAATGGAGCCCGGCAATGTTAGGAGACAACTGCTGGACAATCAAGAGAGATGCTCCAGAGCTACACTACAAACGCCAGGGCATGAGAAAGCGCCCAACCTGAAATTGCAATAAATGTAGTTATTTTTTATGTACTTTGGCCGATGTAATGATAGTTTGTCATAAAAATTCCCATTAATTTTATTGCCCCACATCTCCTATTTTAAAATCTAGAGCTAATGATTTAGCGATATGGTAATATTCTGTTCCCTTATGGTCATAGAAATGTAGATAACCTAATTTGAGTGCACTTACAAAGAATTCATGAAAATTACACTGTGTGCAGAATTATTAGGCAAATGCGTATTTTGATCACATGATACTTTTTATACATGTTGTCCTACTCCAAGCTGCATAGACTTGAGAGCCAACTACCAATTAAGTAAATCTGGTGATGTGCATGTCTGTAATGAGGAGGGGTGTTGACTAATGACATCAACACCCTATATAAGGTGTGCTTAATTATTAGGCAACTTCCTTTCCTTTGGCAAAATGGGTCAGAAGAGAGATTTGACGGGCTCTGAAAAGTCCAAAATTGAGATGTCTTGCAGAGGGATGCAGCAGTCTTGAAATTTCCAAACTTTTGAAGCGTGATCACCGAACAATCAAGCGTTTCATGGCAAATAGCAAACAGGGTCGCAAGAAGCGTGTTGGCCAAAAAAGGCGCAAAATAACTGCCCATGAATTGAGGAAAATCAAGCGTGAAGCTGCCAAGATGCCATTCGCCACCAGTTTTGCCATATTTCAGAGCTGCAACGTTACTGCAGTATCAAAAAGCTCATGGTGTGCGATACTCAGGGACATGGCCAAGGTAAGGAAGGCTGAAAAACGACCACCTTTGAACAAGAAACATAAGATAAAATGTCAAGAATGGGCCAAGAAATATCTTAAGACTGATTTTTCCAAGGTTTTATGGACTGATGAAATGAGAGTGATTCTTGATGGGCCAGATGGATGTGCTAGAGGCTGGATCAGTAAAGGGCAGAGAGCTCCACTCTGAATCAGACACCATCAAGGTGGAGGTGGGGTACTGGTATGGGCTGGTATCATCAAAGATGAACTTGTGGGACCTTTTCGGGTTGAGGATGGAGTGAAGCTCAACTCCCAGACCTACTGCCAGTTTCTGGAGGACAACTTCTTCAAGCAGTGGTACAGGAAGAAGTCGGTATTGTTCAAGAAAAACATGATTTTCATGCACTACTCTACAATGTGGCTGGCCAGTAAAGGTCTAAAAGAAGAAAAAATAATGACATGGCCCCCTTGTTCACCTGATCTGAACCCCATAGAGAACCTGTAGTCCATCATAAAATGTGAGATCTACAGGGAGGGAAAACAGTACACCTCTCGGAACAGTGTCTGGGAGGCTGTGGTGGCTGCTGCACGCAATGTTGATCGAAAACAGATCAAGCAACTGACAGAATCTATGGATGGAAGGCTGTTGAGTGTCATAAAGAAAGGTGGCTATATTGATCACTAATTTTTTTGGTTTTTGTTTTTGCATGTCAGAAATGTTTATTTCTAAATTTTGTGCACTGATATTGGTTTACCTGGTGAAAATAAACAAGTGAGATGGGATTATATTTGTTTTTTATTAAGTTGCCTAATAATTCTGCACAGTAATAGTTACCTGCACAGATATCCCCCTAAGATGGCCAAATCTAAAAAAAAAACTCCAACTTCCAAAAATATTAAGCTTGGGTATTTGATTCTTTTGGGTTTATTGAGAACATAGTTGTTGATCAATAATAAAAATAATCCTCTAAAATACAACTTGCCTAATAATTCTGCACACAGTATAGTTGAACAGTGTTATTACTGTTGAATAGGTAGGAGGACCTTGGAATTTTTATTTTGTATGTGAGAAAAACAGAAGGCACTCTGATGGTGAAAATGGACATGTAGACCAAAAAGGGCTGAAAATTCATAACACATATAAAATGGTCCTTTTTTTCCTCTTAGGGCTTGCTTTCATCTGCATAAAAACAATTGCGTCGGTGTTAATCCAGAAAAGTAGGATGAGTGCCATGCGAGTACAAGGCAATTTTTCTCAACTAGCATCCATATGACGTTTTAACATCAGCTTTTACATACTGTAACGCTCCATGTAAATTAAAGCTCCTTTTCAAACTAATGAAGCAATTTTATATATAGATAGGTAGATAAATACAATAGATATATAGATAGAATAGATAGATTTTTAATAAAATGGTGATGCGTCTTTTATAGTCTGATTTTATGGCAGCTTATGGGGGGGAGGCTGCATCAGAACGGGATCACAGGAGGCAGATTCGCTGCTGCAGGAAGCTGGCAGCGGCAGGAGTGGGGCGATGCTGCGGGCCCACCTCCGGCAGCGCATGCGCAGATGGAGATCTCATCTCTCGAGATTTTAATCTGCCCATGCACCGCCTCCTGCGGCCATTTTCCCCAAGCCCAGCACAGGGAAAACAATGGGGAAGTGTGGGGACTCTGCTCACTGCCAACATTTTCTGACAGCCCAGGGCCTGCAGCCTCACAGCGCCTAGACACCCCCTCCTCCAAAAACAGGGCCTGCTGCATCGCCCCACTCCTGACGCTGGCCTCCTGCAGCAGCAACCTTGCCTCCTGTGACCCCACTCCACCTCAGCCGCTTTCCCCGGTAATCTACATTCGGCTTATAAGAAGCACCCACATTTTCCTCCAAAATTTACAGGAAAAAAAGTGCATTTTATAATCCGAAAATATGGTATGCCAGTGAGATATATAATTAGTGTTTTGCGTGTGTAGTTTTCTGTACTTGTATTTCGCTAATAAATGAATAAAAAATGGCGTGGGGTCCCCTTTATTTTAATAACCAGCTAAGGGAAAGTAATCAGAATGGTCTTAGTAGTCTGGGAAGGAGCCAATAAACATGGATCTCCCCAGCCTATTAATATCAGCTCAAGGCTGTCTGCTTAGCCTTTACTGGCTATTAAAATAGGAGGACCCAAAAAAACAAATGCCATGGGGTCCCCCCTATTTTAATGACCAGCAAAGACTAAGCAGACAGCTGCAGGCTGATATTAGTAGGCTGAAAAGATCCATAGATATTTGCCCCTTCGCAGCCTAATAAGAGCAGCCCTCAGCTGCTCCAGAAATGGCGCATCCATTATATAGTCGGCAGTAAGTTCTCACGCTGCGAGCGGTGACGTCACTAAGGTTACTGCAGTTCAGTGGCTGTAACTTTACAGACGTCACCATTCGTCACAGCATCCTGGTTCTCTTGCTACGCAGCATGAGAGCTGACACTGGCTGCTGCTGCTCCAGTCTATGGATCTACGTTCTCTGAATGGGGCTTTATAGACTGGACGAAAGAAACTGGGATCGTTGTGAATCCTTCATATGGACTTCGGTGAAGCCTGTGGATTTTTTTTATGGTAATAAATGGGTAAAAGTGTTTTTTTCAAATAAAGGACATTATACAGCTGACATCAACTCCAAAACCATTACCCTGATTGCCACTGCACCAGGGCAATCGAAAAGAGCCGAGGCTAAGCACCAAAATTGGCGCATCTGATGGATGCGCCATTTCTGGGGCAGCTAAGGGCTGCTCTCATTAGGCTGTGAAGTGACCAATATCCATGGCCCTTCCAAGCCTATTAATCTCAGCCCGTAGGTGTCTGCTTAGCCTTTGCTGGTTGTTAAAAATAGGTGGGACCCCACGGCATTTTTTTTAGGGTCCCTCCTTTTCAATAACCAGTAAAGACTAAGCAGTCAGCAGTGAGCTGATATTAATAGGCTGGGATGCTCCATAGATATTGGCTCCTTCCCAGACTATTAAGATCAGCTCTCAGCTGTCTACTTTCTTTTTGCTGGTTATTATAAAAAGGGGGACCACATTCCATTTTTTTTTTTATTTATTAGCTAAATACAAGTACAGAAAACTACACATGCACTACACTAATTATCTCACTGACATTTTTCTATCTATGTATCTTATCTATTCTAATCTGATGGTTTTGGGCTGTGAATTTACTGTATTTGGCTGATGAAATGTCGGGTTTCCTTTGAGATGTGTGTGGAAAAATCAGACGGCACATGCATGGTCCATGTGCCGTGTGATTTTTTATTTTTTTTTCTCTCTGACCCATTGACTTGCATTGGCAACTCTCGTCCGATAAACGCGGCCACATGCTGCGATTTTTTTCCTCACAGTCCTCGCAGAGCAGCACAGAATCATTAAATAATAGAGAGCAGTCTAATTATTTTAGCGGATTGCACTCATACGATTTATACGCAGATGAGAACGAGCATTTATGCAAAAATAATGACATCTGAATGAGGTCTTAGACCAGGATTCCATCCACCTGGATTAGCTTTCTTGTATCTCAACGGATGACAAGTAATGTTAAAAAAAAACAAAAAAAAACTGTCATTAGGCTTTTTCACCAGTTTCTTCTGCAAAATTGGTGAGCTGGATTAAAAAATGCAACATACAACATTGTCTGCTCTGACTCTTTGAAGAGTATGATGCTACATCTGATGCTCCAGATGAATGTGAATGATCCCACTGCAAGCTATGGTGTCTGTTTGCACATCAGATGCTTTCCATAACTTCTGCCTAATTACTGTCTATGCAGAAGGGAAAAAATAGATGGCAGAATAGGTGGATACGAAGACTTATTCTTTGTTTTGTTGTTTAGATGTAGCATCATTTTGGCATATAGTGAGATAAGACAAATGCTGAAAACACTGTGGAGGCTACACTGAGTACAACAACTATAAGGCTGTGTGCCTATGCGTTTTTTAAGCGTTTCCGCAGCGGCAATTCTGCTGCTTGGTAGAAGGTCTGCAATGTTCCCCAATGATGATCCGCATGTGCTGTGCACATGCTGCAGAAATTTCCGCTGCGGATTATCATTGCAGAAAAATCCGCAGCACTACCAATTATTTTGCGTAATCGCGGCGTTTTCGCCGCCATTGACTTGCATTGAATCGCTTAATATCCGTTTAACTACATGTGCACATGCGGATATTAAGCGATTCAATGTGCGGATGGTACTCTGGTCTGGAGGAGAGGAGATTCTCCTCCAGACCCAGGTACCATAGAACCTGTTAAAAAAAAAAAAGAATTTAAAATAAAAAAAATATATTATACTTACCTTCTGATGGCCCCCGATCTCCTTAGTGATGCGTCCTGGCTCCCTGGCGGCTCGCGATGGTCTAAAAGGACCTTCCATGATGTCATTTAGTCATGTCACATGACTAAATGACGTCATGGAAGGTCCTTTTACACCACCGCGAGCTACCAGGGAGACCGGAGAAGGAGACCGGGGGCCATCGGAAGATGAGTATGTTTTTTTTTTTTACATTTTTTACCGTTTTTATTCTTTTTTTTTTATTTTTTAACTAACTTGGTCACACTATATAAAATCCATGCCGGTTGCATGGATTTATATAGTGTGACCAAGTTGTCAAGCACTTTTCCAAGTGATGCTAAAATCGCTTGGAAAGCGCTTGACAACCTGCATGCAAAATCGCATGTGCAAATTGTGTGACAAATGCTTGTCCCTGGCTGAAAAACCGCATGTAAAATCCGCATGTATTTTTTCTGCCAGGGAGATGCAGAAATGCTCAGGAAAAGTCCGGAGCATTTCTGCATTGTGGGCACATAGCCTAACTGAAATTTCAAAGGTAGTAGTTACCAGGTATGAAGAAGAGAGTAGTTGCATGCTGTGATGAGAATTTGATAGGTGAAGGAAGACAGCATATTATCAGTCACAGAGTGTGATAGACCGTGAAGTAAGATCACAGACCATTTGTAAACTCAAGCAAACTTAACTTTTTTTCAATGAAGCTTTGTATTGGTAACTTCTTTATTAGGTCTTTTACTGTGTGTCAATAGTTGAACTTTGGTTTCCAAAACCAAATCTTAGTTTATGTTTACACTAAGTTTTTGTTTAGGAGTTTTTGGAGCAGAAACTTTTCAAATACTCTGCAAAAAGACTGTGTGCATGTACGCATATACCCTTGGAGCATACCTTTTAATAGAGTTTTTTGTGGCATTTTTTTGAATGGATCCTCACCAGAATCCTCCTCAAAACGTATTGGAAAGCTATTTTAATTCATTTTTATGAGAAATCCACTTTGAATTTCACCTGAAAATTAAAAATGCTAAAATGAATGAACATGTGCAGTGTCAAAACGACTTGCTTTGCGTATGGTCAGTTTTTTTTAACATCTTTTAACTGCTTAATTGTTTGAAAGTTGCAAAGTGCACAAAAGAAGTGACCTTCACCATTCTTCAGGCTGCTTCCGGTGGTGGTAAAGCCTGAATGAAACCTCACCAAACTAGGAACTGTCCAATCAAAAAGCTGAAAATACTTCAAGAGAAAAACTTTTCAAAGAAGCAGAGTTTATTGAAGCATTCTCTGCTTGTTTAATTTGAATTTTACCATATGGGCAAACAGTGTAAAAAAAACGCTACGTGTTTCGGCTTAGAAAAGCCTTAATCATGGTACCATTCTAAGCCGGATTTTCTTCGCCTTTTCTAAGCCGAAAAGCGTAGCGTTTTTTTTTTTCTACTGTTTGCCCATATGGTGTGAATTGGCTCTTTTTGTAAGTGCATTTTTTATGGAAATATCATCCTTCAAATAAATGGAAATTTTAATTAGACCACATCGCTGGATTTTGGTCTGAAGTTGTCTTCAATGCAGCTGCCTGCTGTTATCCGAGCAGAAAGGAGGAAACACCGGGAAAGAGTTTATAGGTGAGCGGACATTATCATTTTCTTTGTATAGTTATGAACAGGATATGTACAAATCTACCACAGATTGCAACAAATTTTTTAATTAATAATAACAAAATAAGCAATCAAGTAACGTGAAAAGTGTACATCTTCCGTTAGCCCTCTCCTTAGATCCAGTGAGAAATCTGACGTGGTGGCAGACACATAATTGATTTTGAATAATTGTGCTCTTTCAAGTTTCTGGCAATAGTTTACGGAGGACCTCATATTAGGGCATCATATTATATGTATATCCAAAGTATAAAAAACTTCAGATTTTGCATGGTGCCCCAGATCGATGTCGATTGACAGTCATTTTACACCCGGGTGGCGAGCATTTTTATTGGTATATGGTCCCCTATCCTGGTATATTCTCCCACCATCCTGGTCCATGCTCCCCCCATCCTGGTATATGCTCCTCCCTCCATCCTGGAATATGCTCCCCCCATCCTGGTCCATGCTCCCCCCATCCTTGTATATGCTCCACCTATCCTGGTCCCCCATCCTGGTATATGCTCCCCAATCCTGGTCCCCCATCCTGGTATATGCTCTACCTATCCTGGTCCCCCATCCTGGTATATGCTCCCCAATCCTGGTCCCTCATCCTGGTATATGATCCCCAATCCTGGTCCCCCAACCTGGTATATGCTCCCCAATCCTGGTCCCCCATCCTGGTATCTGGTCCCCCATCCTTGTATATGCTCAACCTATCCTGGTCCCCCATCCTGGTATATGCTCCCCAATCCTGGTCCCCCATCCTGGTATATGCTCCCCAATCCTGGTCCCCCCATCCTGGTATATGCTCCCCAATCCTGGTCCCCCCATCCTGGTATATGCTCCCCAATCCTGGTCCCCCATCCTGGTATATGCTCCCCAATCCTGGTCCCCCATCCTGGTATATGCTTCCCAATCCTGGTCCCCCATCCTGGTATATGCTCCCCAATCCTGGTCCCCCATCCTGGTATATGCTCCCCAATCCTGGTCCCCCATCCTGGTATATGCTCCCCAATCCTGGTCCCCCATCCTGGTATATGCTCCCCAATCCTGGTCCCCCATCCTGGTATTTGCTCCCCCATCCTGGTCCCCTATCCTGATATTTCTGCCCCCATCCTGGTATATGCTCCCCCATACTGGTTTCCCATCCTGGTATTTGAGCCCCCATCCTGGTATATGCTCCCCCATCTTAGAATATCCTCCCCCATCCGAGTAAATGCTCCCCCATCCTGGTATATGTCCCTCCCATCCTGGTATATGCTCTCTTATCCTGGTATATGGTCCCCTATCCTGGTATATTCTCCCCAATCCTGGACCCCCATTCTGGTCGTGGCTCCCCCCATCCTGGTTGTGGCTCCCCCCATTCTGGAATATGCCCCCCCATCCTAGAATATGCTCCCCCATCATGCTCTTCCCATTCTGATCCATGCTCCCCCCCCCATTCTGGTCCATGCTCCCCCCCATTCTGGTCCATGCTCCCCCCCCCCCCATGCTGGTCCATGCTCCCCCCCCATGCTGGTCCATGCTCCCCCCCCATTCTGGTCCATGCTCCCCCCATCCTGGAATGTGCTCCCCCCATCCTGGAATGTGCTCCCCCCATCGTGGTCCATGTTCCCCCATCATAGAATATGCTCCTCCATCCTGAAACATGCTCCCCAATCGTGGTATATTCTCCCCAATCCTGGTCCCCCATCCTGGTATATGCCCCCCCCTCCTGATCCCCCATCCTGATATTTCTGCCCCTATCCTGGTATATGCTCCCCCATCCTGGTATATGCCCCCCCCTTCTATTATACAGTGGGGTAAATAAGTATTTGATCCCTTGCTGTTTTTGTAAGTTTGCCCACTGACAAAGACATGAACAGTCTATAATTTTAAGGGTAGGTTAATTTTAACATTGAGAGATAGAATATCCCCCAAAAATCAAGAAAATCACATTGCATAAATATGCTCCCCCATAATGGTCCATGCTCCCCCCCCCATCCTGGTCCATGCTCCTCCCTTCCTTGGAATATGCTCCCCAATCCTGGTCCCCCATCCTGGTTCATGCTCCCCCCATCTTGGTATATGCTCCCCCCTTCCTGTAAGAATATGCTCCCCCATCCTGGTATATGCTTCCCTCCATCCTGGAATATGCTCCCCCCCCATCCTTGTATATGCTCCCCAATCCTGGTCCCCCATCCTTGTATATGCTCCCCAATCCTGGTCCCCCATCCTTGTATATGCTCCACCTATCCTGGTCCCCCATCCTGGTATATGCTCCCCAATCCTGGTCCCCCATCCTGGTATATGCTCCCCAATCCTGGTCCCCCATCCTGGTATATGCTCCCCAATCCTGGTCCCCCATCCTGGTATATGCTCCCCAATCCTGGTCCCCCATCCTGGTATATGCTCCCCAATCCTGGTCCCCCATCCTGGTATATGCTCCCCAATCCTGGTCCCCCATCCTGGTATATGCTCCCCAATCCTGGTCCCCCATCCTGGTATTTGCTCCCCCATCCTGGTCCCCTATCCTGATATTTCTGCCCCCATCCTGGTATATGCTCCCCCATACTGCTATATGCTCCCCCATCTTAGAATATCCTCCCCCATCCCAGTAAATGCTCCCCCATCCTGGTATATGTCCCTCCCATCCTGGTATATGTCCCTCGCATCCTGGTATATGTCCCTCCCATCCTGGTATATATGGTCCCCTATCCTGGTATGTTCTCCCCAATCCTGGACCCCCATTCTGGTCGTGGCTCCCCCCATCCTGGTTGTGGCTCCCCCCATTCTGGAATATGCCCCCCCATCCTAGAATATGCTCCCCCATCATGCTCTTCCCATTCTGGTCCATGCTCCCCCCATTCTGGTCCATGCTCCCCCCCCCATCCTGGTCCATGCTCCTCCCATCCTGGAATGTGCTCCCCCCCCCCATCCTGGAATGTGCTCCCCCCATCGTGGTCCATGTTCCCCCATCATAGAATATGCTCCTCCATCCTGAAACATGCTCCCCAATCGTGGTCCCCCATCCTGGTCCCCACATCCTTGTATATGCTCCCCAATCCTGGTCCCCCATCCTGGTATATTCTCCCCAATCCTGGTCCCCCATCCTGATATTTCTGCCCCTATCCTGGTATATGCTCCCCCATCCTGGTATATGCCCCCCCTTCTATTATACAGTGGGGTAAATAAGTATTTGATCCCTTGCTGTTTTTGTAAGTTTGCCCACTGACAAAGACATGAACAGTCTATAATTTTAAGGGTAGGTTAATTTTAACATTGAGAGATAGAATATCCCCCAAAAATCAAGAAAATCACATTGCATAAATATGCTCCCCCATACTGGTCCATGTCCCCCCCCCCCCATCCTGGTCCATGCTCCCCCCCCCCCATCCTGGTCCATGCTCCCCCCCCCATCCTGGTCCATGCTCCTCCCTTCCTTGGAATATGCTCCCCAATCCTGGTCCCCCATCCTGGCCCATGCTCCCCCCCCATCTTGGTATATGCTCCCCCCTTCCTGTAAGAATATGCTCCCCCATCCTGGTATATGCTTCCCTCCATCCTGGAATATGCTCCCCCCCCATCCTGGTATATGCTCCCCAATCCTGCTCCCCCATCCTGGTATATGCTCCCCAATGTTGGTCCCCCATCCTGGTATACACTCCCCCATCCTGATATTTATGCCCCCGTCCTGGTATTGGTCCCCCTTCCTGGTATAGGCTTGCCCATCCTGGTATATTTGCCTCCATTCTGGTATATGCTCCCCCATCTGGGTTATATGCGCTCCCATCCCGGTATATGCCCCCCCATCCAGGTATATGCTCCCTCATCTTAGTATATCCTCCCCCATCCTGGTATATGTTCCTCCCATCCTGGTATATGTTCCTCCCATCCTTGTATATGCGCCCCCATCCTGGTATATGCTCCCCCATCCTGCCCCCATCACTAACAACGCGATGGGGGCAGTGTACATAGCAACTAGGACATGACAGGTTCCCTTTAATATCCCCATTAAAGACATAAAGATCACATAAATAATATGGAGTTTAAAGGTGGTCAAGGTGTTACACATGGAACATGCTTGCCCATTGCGGCCGGCCAGCCCCCAAATGAGGTATATAATCTAGATAGAAATCTACAGAATTTTAATCATATGTGTGATCACTTATATCTACATGCAGATTAAGGAAGATCAAAGTTGAGCAATACAGATCTCCTACAGGAAAGCCATATGCTCTTGGGAGAAACCTCAGATATTTAGGACTATTATCAATTGAAATAAATTGAAATAGCCTCCGTCATAACTCACACATGGGGCCTATCCAGCCCCGAAAGGGCCAAAATCCCCATATCTTAGACCATCCAAAAGGGCAGCAAGGTTCACTATCTTACCCCCAATCGAATATAGATTAGTTATCTTAATTATAAGAAGCTGTTATTAAAAGGCACATGTAAGACGCCAGTCTCTATTGCTCCTTTCCTGAGCTCCAAAGGTGCAAAAACAAACTCTTCACAAAAGTAAGGCGCTGATGTCGTCAAGCACAGGCTGCATGTCAATCTCTATTGTTTCTCACACTCCAGAAGTTCAGGATAGGGTCTTCATAGGGTCTCCACACAGACTGATGTATTTCCCGATTTCAATTTCCAAAGCCAGTAAGTATACTGTTCAACAAAATTCCATAATCATGCATTTAGGTCTCATCCAAATACGGTTCATTGAATCCATTAGTCCCAGGAAGTGTGTCGTCCGCTCCATATACAAATCTGAGTTGGCACATCCTCTCAGGAGAGATTTTCTTAATAATACGTGTGCTGTAATGCAGATATTAAAACATCACTTTTCAGTATCCCGCCATAATGATCCTTTACTATGTGCCTGCAGAGGAATTCCTTTTGGAATGCCAATAGTATTGTATTATACTATAAAATCAGCCAGACTGCCCCGCCTGCATGGCTTCTTGTAGAGACCATTTCTTAATGTATACTAGTATACGTGTGTTATGTTGTAATAGAATTGAACTTATTAGTTTAGGTGTGCACATTGCTAGCAGGGCTGTGGAGTCGGTAAGCCAAACCTCCAACTCAGACTCCTCAATTTACATGACACCGACTCCACGACTCTGACTCCCTCATACGTGTTTCAGTGATGAATTTACTGTAGCACAGATTCAGCTCAGCTAAAAGTCTAGGATATATATATATATATATATATATATATACATACAGTTGCATCTCCCTAAATTAGAATATCATCAAAAAGATATTTTATTTCGGTTCTTCAATACAAAAAGTGAAGCTCATATATTATATAGAGTCATTACAAGCAGAGTTATCTATTTCAAGTGTTTATTTCTGTTAATGTTGATGATTATGGCTTAAAGACTTTTGTGTTTTCATTGGCTGTATCTCAGTAAATTAGAATAATTAACAAAAAACACCTGCAAAGACTGCTACGCATTTAAAAAGGTCCTTTAGTCTGTTTCAGTAGGCTCCACAATCATGGAGAAGATGGCTGACTTGACAGATGTCCAGAAGGCAGTCATTGACACACTTCATAAGGAGGGTAAGCCACAAAAGGTCATTGATAAAGAAGCTGGCTGTTCAGAGTGCTGTATCCAAGCATATTAATGGAAAGTTGAGTGGTAGGAAAAGGTGCACAAGCAACCGGGATAACCGCAGCCTTGAGAGGATTGTTAAGAAAAGGCCATTCAAACATTTGGGGGAGAGTCACAAGGAGTGGACTGCTGCTGGAGTCATTGCTTCAAGAGCTACCACACACACACGTATCCAAGACATGGGCTACAAGTGTCGCATTCCTTGTGTCAAGCCACTCATGACCAATAGATAACACTAGAAACGTCTTACCTGGGTCAAGGAGAAAAAAGCCTGGACTGTTGGTCAGTGGGCCAAGGTGTTGTTTTCAGATGAAAGTAAATTTTGCATTTCATTTGGAAATCAAGGTCCCAGAGTCTGGAGGAAGAGTGGAGAGGCACACAATCCAAGCTGCTTGACGTCTAGTGTGAAGTTTCCACAATCAGTGATGGTTTGGGGAGCCATGTCATCTGCTGGTCTAGGTCCATTGTGTTTTATCAAGACCAAAGTCAGCGCAGCCATCTACCTGGAAATTTTAGAGCACTTCATGCTTCCCTCTGCCGACAAGCATTTTGGAGATGGAAATTTCATTCTCCAGCAGGACTTGGCACCTGTCCACACTGCCAAAAGTACCAATACCTGGTTTAAAAACAACAGTATCACTGTGCTTGATTGGCCAGCAAACTCGCCTGACCTTAACCCCATAGAGAATCTATGGGGTATTGTCAAGAGGAAGATGAGACACCAGACCCAACAATGGAGACGAGCTGAAGGCTGCTATCAAAGCAACCAGGGCTTCCATAACACCTCAGCAGTGCCACAGGCTGATCACCTCCATGCCACGCTGCATTGATGCTGTAATTGATGCAAAAGGAGCCCAGACCAAGTATTGAGTGCATTTACTGAATATACATTTCAGTAGGCCAAGATTTCGGATTTTAAAATCATTTTTCAAGCTGTTGTTATGAAGTATTCTAATTTACTGAGATAATGACTGTTGTGTTTTCATTGGCTGTAAGCCATAATCATCAACATTAACAGAAATAAACACTTGAAATAGATCCCTCTGTTTGTCTGTTAAAGACTCTATATAATATGAGTTTCACTTTTTGTATTGAAGAAATGAAATAAAGTAACTTTTTGATGATATTCTAATTTTGTGTGAAGCACCTGTATATACCCTATATGGCCTGAGAAGTTGTGTACTTCGCTTAATGGCATCTTCTTCCGACACTTTTTCCTCTCTCATTCAGGGTTTCATCATGGAATTCCTTCAATCAGGACAAGAAAAGGAGACAATAAGCCGTACTGCATGAGGAGAACCGCTCACAGGGCCAGGCAATATGCCCCCACATAACCCCTACATACAATATGAGCCCGAACATAGACTCCTATATGCAGTATGAGCTCACACACAGCCTCCTATATACAGTATGAGCCCCTACACAGCCTCCTGTATACTGCATGAGACCCTATATAGTTCCCTATAAACAGTATGACCCACCCTTAGCCACCTATATACAGTATGAGCCACCATATAGCCTCCTATATACAGTATGAACCCGCACACCGCTTCCTATATACAGTATGAGCCCCCATATAGCTCCTTATATATGAGCCTGCACATAGCTCCTTATATACAGTATGAGCCTGCAGATAGCCTTCTGTATACAGTATGAGCCTTCACATAGCCTCCTATATACAGTATGAACCTGCACATGGCCTCCTACATACAGTATGAGCCTGCACATAGCCTCCTATATACAGTATGAGCATGCACATAGCTCCCTATAAACAGTGCTGCTCACCATTATCGGAACCCCTTCATTTTTTTCATAGACTGTACAATATCTTCAGAAGTAAATGGAAATGTACCAAACTTATATCCTCAGGATTTTTTAATTAGTGGTCCAAAGTAATACAATAAAACATTGTTTTTCAACTTCCATGTTGCAATTTAAAAAAAAACAAAACAATAGAATAAACCGCATGTGCAGCAATAAAGGCATCCCTAATTAATACTTGGTTGCACACCCTTTGGCATTGATAGCAGCCCCCAAATGTTTCTTATAGCCATCTATAAGCTTATTGCACTTCTCAGCTGGAATTTTCTCACACTCTTCCTTTGCAGTGTGTTCAAGCTCTTTGTGATGACACAATTTATAATCTTAATCAGCCAGACGATTAGATTTGCTAATCCAAGAGAAATACACGATGGAAGACCCCGGGTCTTCACACTCTTGAATGTTTGCAGGGTTCTTTTTCTCAATAGCAGATTTCTGCTCATCCCAAAGATTTTCAATGGGATTGAGTTCAGGACTCATGGCCATTTTAAAACAGTCCCCGTGATCTTTGACTCAAACCAAGTTTTCTTACACTGGGCAGGACATTTCGCTCTAAAATCTCTTGATAATTCTTTGATTTCATGATTACTGTGATACGGTCAAAGCCTCCAGTACCAGACGCAGCAAAGCATCCTCCACCATGCTTAACTATTGGTAAGATATTCATTTTCCTTATATAAGCTTCATTGCGCCGTCTGTAAATAAACGTTTGCTTTGCATTGCCAAAAAGCTCTATTTTTGTTTCATCTATCCACAAAACATTTTCCCAGAAGGATTGTGGTTTGTCAAGGTACTCTTTGGCAAAGATCAGTCATTCCTTTTTATGTCTTTTCTTAAGCTATGCTTTCTTCTTTGGCCTTCACCCATAAAACTCTGCTTGGTTTAGTGTGCGGCGTATGGTGCTTCTTGAAACAATGACCCCAGACTGTTCCAGGTTGGCTTCAGGTCTTTGGATGTTTGATATGGTGTTTTTTCCACCATTCGCACCTACCTTCGAAGACATCTCTTGTCAATTTTCCCCTTTCCCCCACGTCCAGGGAGGTTCTTGACATTTCCTTGCTTGGCAAACTTCTTAATAACATTGCGCACTGTTGAAACTGAGATACTAAGGTCTTTGGAGATGGCCTTATACCCTTTGGAAGTCTTGTGTTTGCTAATAGCAGTTCTGATGTCCTCAGACAGCTCCTTTGTTTAAACCATGTGAATTTTTTAAAACACTGAAGTCGTCATTCATTGGCTAATTCATGTCACATGGGCACCGACAATCACAGGTGAATCTCTTTTGTGATTTACCACAAACAAGTCTAAATGTGTTTCAATACTAAATTAATGGAAAGGGTGCCAATACCGGTGTCACAGCAAGCTTTAGTTTTTTCTATTTTTCCTTCCCATTGTTGTTTTTTTTAATTATTGTTTATCAGTTGCTCTTTTGTAATTTACACGAGTGCTCTATACAAAAAAACTGTTTCACTTTATTCATTTTTTCAGGAGATATTCCACATTATGTACTTAAACTTCATGGGTGCCAATAACGATGAGCAGGACTGTACAGTATGAGACCCCACATAGCCGCCTATATACAGTAAGAGCCGTCTGCACATAGCTCCCTATATATATAGTATGAGCCGGCACATAGCTCCCTATATACAGTATGAGCACCCATATAGCACATAGCTCTTTATAAAGAGTATCAGCCCCCACATAGCCTTCTATATACAGTATGACCCCCACATAGCTGCCCATATACAGTGTGAGCCCCGTATAGCCTGCTATACAGTATGAGCCCCACATAGCTGCCTATATACAGTGTGAGCCCCGTATAGCCTGCTATACAGTATGAGCCCCACATAGCTGCCTATATACAGTGTGAGCCCCGTATAGCCTGCTATACAGTATGAGCCCCACATAGCTGCCTATATACAGTATGAGCCTGCACATAGCTCCATATATACAGTATGAGCCTCCATATAGCCTCTTATAAACAGTATGAGCCCCACATAGCTGTCTATATATGCCTGTATACAGTATGAGCCACCATATAGCCTCTTATATGCAGTACGAGCCCTCACATAGCCCATATATATAGGCACACATCCCATACTCATATTAATAAAAAAAAACACATACTCGCCTCACTCCCGTACCCCGGCGCTCCACTCCTTCTTGTGGCTGGCGCGTACATGCTGGCACCAGAGCCATGACATTGTGCTGGCACCAGCTGATGACCTCATTACACACGCGTCAGAGGCATCAGTAGCTCCCCTGGAACTGGGAAGCCATTCAGCATTGCCGACAGCGCAGCGCCAGGAAAGCTCCCTGCCTGAAGATGTGCGCTGCCGCCGGTGACACACAAAATCTTATAATGGGGCAATCGGGCTTTGGGCCCCCCTGTAGTTTCGTGCCCCGGGCAGTAGCCCAGATTGCCCTAATTATAATCCGCTTATGGTCACAGGTAATTAAGGGGTAAAAGGAGGCTGTGTAGTGTGGACTCCTGGTGAGCGTAGTAGCAGGTTAATAAAGGTTTAGTTTTGTGAATTGCTAGGTGTTCTTTATAAACATTATATCACCTATCTACTGGATTCTGCTGGTAACCCCATCATTAAAGAGAACAAGGGTTTAAAATTCTCCTGTGTGAATTGAGCAAACCTGAGCATTTGCAACCACAGCTCCATTCATTGTCTATAGTAGAGGTGGTTGAACTTGCTCACCTCTGCTCAGTTCACACAGGTGACTTTGGGTCCCCCTTTTTGAGTTTGGTGGAGGACTTAGTAGTTGGATCACCAGTGAGCATACATTCATCATTTATCTTGTAGATAGGTGATAAATGTTGATTATGGGTCAATCATCTTAAGGTTGGACTCACATGTGCAGGTTAATTTTTTTTTATTATCGTTATTCACTAAACAGGAGAAAACATGAAAAAGAAATTGTGTATTTGTATAGTATACTTTGAAAATTTGGTTTCTGTTAATAGACACCTTTAAAAGTTTTTAAGTGGCAATATTATAATTCTATTCACATTTTATTAAGTTACTGTCTTTTTCGCTCATAAAACTAAGAAGGCAAATTCTATATTCTTATGGTAAATAAAATGACAGTCTAATTTTCATCTCAATTGTAACCTAATCATGAATGCACCTCTTAAGGAGAATTCTACAGCTTTGTGATAATTTTCCTCTCCAGCCTCATTGAGAGGACCACTTCAAGGCTGCCTCTCTAACTGTCAAAGCACTGTTCGCTTTTGCTCCAGTGGAAACAAGACAAAGCAACATGAAAGGCCATGGCAGCTTATAAGCAGGTTTTCCTAGCAACTTGCAAACTTGCAATGCAAATGTAGGTATTTGCTATGCAAAGTGCGGTTGCATTAGTGTAAAAAAGCTCTTAGAAAAATGGCAATAATTGCTTATCACATTTCCCTAAACTAATTCATGCCTTGACTTGGCAGTCTTTTGGTTTTGACAACTAAAGGAAGCTTACAGAACAGGCAGGACATGAGCAGTGAGGCAGAGAAGACCAAACTTCCTATAAAGAATTGAATGCAGATTGGTATTTTTCTGTATCTTGTTCCCTTCTTGCTTTGGTGAAAACACTGGTCTTATCAACTCCTGTAACTCACTACAAAATTGATGCCTGTGTGACGCTGCTAAATAGTATATAGAAAGCTCGGGTCGTGGTGATCATTCTTAATGTCATGACTGTTGGTAAACCATGTTTTTTCGTCAACTCTATGGAACTCTACTTTATCTTAATATTAAGAAAAAAAATCAAAATTATTTTTAAAATTATTATAAATCATTGTACCAGTTTTGTTACCCAATATTTACTAAATCAGATGAGATTACTTGCATTCTGAGCAACTCATTATGTTGGTTTCATCTGGATTCATTCTGAATTTTTTTTTTCCAATGGATAATATTTGTTTTTTAGCTAAAGAGCTGCAGTTCATACTTTTTAGTTAGAGTAGATGACCAGACTAGCGTTTTTCTTTGTATAACATAACTGCAATATAATATGGTTTTGTTTCTGTAATAGTATAACATTTTAGACCATTGTTCATCATAAAAACATTTTTTTTTAAGTATCTGAATTTAATTTAATAAAACTTCAGTTAAAACATTAGATATTTCCACACTCCTAATGACCTGTACTATAAAACTATGCTTCCTATTAGTTTTATAGCGATTTGTGTCAAATGAAAAAATATAAAATAAGATGCAAAATTGCTTGTTTATGCATTGTGCTATTTTAAAAAATAATATAAAATTAAAAGTGACCATATATGTACCAAAATTGCTATATGGCCTTAAAACTTCTAAAACTTTGTTGACTGGGGCAAAAGATTTTACCACCTTAACTGTTTCCCTGCCAATGATATATCTCATACAGCCTTGCTGGAAGTAACATCCGTAGCCAAGGTTGTATAAGATGGGTCATGGCTAGTGTTGAGCATTCCGATACTGTAATATCAGGTATCGGCCGATATTCGCGGTATCGGAGTCCCGATACTGAGTTCCGATACTTTTAGAATATCGGATACCGGAATCGGAAGTTCCCATAATGCCTGCGCTCTGCAGTGTCTCTGAAGGATGACAAGCTGGATGGCAGTGCTCAGCAGTGATCCAACCTGTCATCAGAATGCCATCCCAGCGTGGGAGAATTCTCCTGATTGTTTAACAGCCGGCGGGCGGTAAAAAGCCGCCGGCTTTTAAACAATCACACAGCCCCATACTGCTTCCCCGCAGCCTCCCACCCCGATCCTCCGCTCCCCTTGCCACCTCCCATCCCGATCGTAAGTTAGGACCGGGCGGGGAGCGCAGCACCAAGGAGCGGGGAGCGAAGGACCCAGGCGGGGAAGCCGGCAGTGAAAAGACTTCACCGCCGGCTTTCCAGTTCCGTGCTGCGCTCTCCCGCCGGTTATTTCAAATGAACAGCTGAGGTATCAGGTGATGCTGATCAGCTGTTCATTTGAAGTAGCCGCGGTGCCCTCAGAGGGTTCATGTGAGTTCATGCTTGACTGCTATGCATGAACTCACATGAACTTTCCCACGGCCGCACAGGTCAGCCTCACCTCCCAGACCAGCAGACCCGTCATGATTAGTGTGTGCGTGCGGGCAGACATAGGCCGATGTGACACTACTACTCCCATCGGCCTATGTCTGTCCCCCGTCCACTCGTGCCAGCAGGATCAGCTCGATGGGAGCAGTAGTTCCCATCAGCCTGATCCTGCTATTTAAACTGCCCCATATGTTATTTTTACCCCTATACGTGTTTTATTTTTTTAGGCCCCCATATATATTTTTTTTGTTTTTGGTCCCCAATAAATTTTAAATACATTTCATTGGTGGCCAGTGGTTACCTAAAATAAATTAGTTTATACATTACCTGTCCCCGCCGATCGCCACCTAAAATAAAGTAAAAAATAAAAAAATACACCTATACTCACCTACACACCTAATTCCCCGAAGCCATCGATCTCCTGTAATAAAATATAAAATAATAAACCACAACTTTATCCTTACCCCTCCGTAGTAGTCCATGAGTGTCCCACGAAGATCTCGAGTTTAGAGCAGCCACAAAGAATGTGACCGCTCTGAACCGCTGCCGCCGCTAGAATGACGGGGCCGTAAAGCAGCCCCGTCATTGCATAAGCGGGTTCGCCGGAGTTCAGGCAGCGCTGCTCTGGTGAGCTCCTTTACAGCCCTGCTGTACCGTGAGAAATTCCTACGGTACAGCAGTGCCGTAAAGGAGGTCTCCGGAGCTGCGCTGACTGAATGCACTCCGGTGACCTCAGTCAGGGCTCACGCTGCCGGGAGCGGACGTGTTCCCGGCAACGTGAGCTTACAGCAGCCATGCACAGCTGTCACCATCTCCAGATGTGACAGCTGTGCATGGGAGATCAGCGCAGGAACTTGGACAGGTAACTATTTTTTTTTAGTAAACTAAGAATTAAATAAAATGGTGTGTTTTATTTCAAATAAATTATTTTTTTCTGGGTGTAGTGTTTTTTCTTTTTAACACTTTGTAGGTTAGTAGACACCCATCATTACTAACCTAGGCTTCATGGCAGCTGGCGCTGTCTGCCTAGCCTTTGCTAGCTATTAAAATAGGGGGGACCCCGCGTCATTTTTTTGGGGGGGTCTCCCATTTTAATAGCTAGTAAAGGCTAGGTATTCAGCTGGGGGCTGATATTAGAAGCCTGTGAAGCTCCGTGGGTATTACCCCCTTCCCAGGCTTCAAACATCTGCCCCAGCCGTCTGCTTAACCTCCGCTAGAGACTAAAATTATGGGGGATCCCACGCCAATTTTTTTTTAATAAATCTTTTATTTTAACACTAAATGACACTTGAGGGGTTAATAAAGATGCAGTCCCTAAATTATTATTTATTTTTTAATTAATTTTTCCCAAAAATTTTGATGTGGGCTTTGCCATATTTTTGTATGCCAGCCAGGTACAGCATCCAGGAACGGGATGCCCCCAACCACCAGCTGCCTATTTGTACCTGGTTGGACACAACAATATAGGGAAGCCCTTTTTTATTAATTATTTCATGAATTTCATGAAATAATAAAAAAAAAAAAAATGGGGCTTCGCCCTATTTTTGTGTCCAGCCAGGTACAACTAGGCAGCTGGGGGCTGGAATCTGCAGCGCAGGGAGGCCCAAAATTTCTGCCCCCCCCCCCCCCCCGCTGCAAATTGCAGTCCGCAGCCACCCCGGAAAATAGCGCGTTCATAGAAGCGCCATCTAATGGCGCTGTACCCAACTCATCCAGGGCCCTGGTGCGGTGGCTCACTGGGAAATAAAGGGGTTAGGGCCAGCTGATAATGCCAAGCTGGCCCTAACCCCTTTATCAGCTGGCCCTAAGCCCTAAATTCATGGGGTCACTCCAATATTAGACATGACCGCCATGAATTTCTAGTAAAGTATTTAAAAAAAAAAAACACCCAGAAAAAAGTCCTTTAATTGAAATAAACACGCAATTCTTTATTGTTCTAAATTAAACCATACTTACCATCACGCCCATTCCAGCTGAAGCCAACGATCTCCTGCAATAAAAGAAAAATAATAAACCAACCTCATCCTTACCTTTCCATGGTTCCCAGGACAGCTCCAGCTCTGCTACATCGAGATGACAGGTTGGATCGCAGCAGAAAACTGCCGTCCAGCCTGTCATCCCGCAGACACTGAGAAGCGCAGACATGCTTGCGCTCCTCAGTGTCAGGCTGTGACGGCATCCAGATGAGCCGAGTCTCTCACGCTCACCGCATGCGCAGGAGAATTCTCCCACGCTGTCAGTGACGTGCATGAGGTGAGCGGAGTTCATTGTCTGCTCATCTGGATGCCGTCACAGCCAGACACTGAGGAGCACAAGCATGCCTGCGCTTCTCAGTGTCTGCGGGATGACAGGCTGGATGGCCGTTTTCTGCTGCGATCCAGCCTGTCATCTCGATGTAGCAGAGCTGGAGCTGTCCTGGGAACCATGGAAAGGTAAGGATGATGTTGCTTTATTATTTTTCTTTTATTGCAGGAGATCGTTGGCTTCAGCTGGAATGGGCGTGATGGTAAGTATGGTTTAATTTAGAACAATAAAGAATTGTGTCTTTATTTCAATTAAAGGACTTTATTCTGGGTGTATGTGTTTTTTTAACTTTGACTATGGGGTTAGTAATGGGGGTGTCTTATAGACGCCTCTCCATTACTAACCTGGGCTTGATGTCAGCTGGCATTATAAGCTGACATCAACCCCAGCCCTATTACCCCACTGCCACCGCTACAGGGCAGTGGGAAGAGCGAGGCTAAGTGCCAGAATTGGCGCATCCTATGGATGCGCCATTTCTGGGGCGGCTGACGGCTGGTGTTTCTAGCCTGGGAGGGGGCCAATATTCATGGCACCCTTCCTGGGCTATTAATATCAGCCCCCAGCTGTCTGCCTAGCCTTTGCTAGCTATTAAAATGGGGGGGACCCCACGTCATTTTTTTGGGGGGGTCCCCCATTTTAATAGCTAGTAAAGGCTAGGTATTCAGCTGGGGGCTGATATTAGTAGCCTGGGAAGCTCCGTGGGTATTACCCTCTTCCCAGGCTTCAAACATCTGCCCCAGCCGTCTGCTTAACCTCCGCTATAGACTAAAATTACGGGGAACCCCACGCCAATTTTTTTTTAAATAAATCCTTTATTTTAACACTAAATGACAAGTACAGTAACCAACACTGTCACTGTACTTATTATATATGTGACTGACATGTTTCTATCTATCTAATCTATGTGTGATGCTCTATACTTTCTGTTGTAAACTGTCGGGTACCGGTGTATGCCGCTGCTGATTTGCCTACCGGCTTTTTTAAAGAGACGGTGCATGAAAACACTAATATTTTTTTAAATAAATCCTTTACACTAAATGACAAGTACAGTAAGCAACACTGTCACTGTACTTCATATATATGTGACTGACATGTTTCTATCTATCTAATCTATGTGTGAAGCTCTATTCTTTCTGTTATAAATTGTCTGGTACCGGTGTATGCCGCTGCTGAATTGCCGGCTTTTCATGTTTCACTGTGAGCACTGTTCCCATCAATTTGGGCAACCACCTCCCCCAATACATTCTACATTATTGTTAGTTGTTTTCCTTCATGTAGAATTAACCTACAAGGAAAGAAAGGGTTTATTTTCATTCCGATATTTGTGTCCCATTGACTTGCATTGGTTTCCGGTATCGGAATCGGCGATATCCGATACTTTTTGGGGTATCGGTCTGATCCAATCCGATCCGATATTTCCTGATATCGGAAGGTATCCCTCAACACTAGTCATAGCTACTATTAGCTATCTCTTAGGCTAGATAATAACTAGAGCCGCAGTCAAGGGCTTGTTTTAAACCGAGGAATCTCAGCTTTAAAACAAAAGTGTGTCTATCGCTATGTACACCAAGATAAAGACTTTAGCACAAAGCTAATTTTTCATCTTTTCATTGTCACATTGCAGGAGCCATAATATTTTTATATTTTCATCGGCGTAGCTGTATAAGAGCTTGCTTTTTTCAGGATGAGTTGCATTTGTCAGTGGCAGCATTTTGCGGTACATTTAACTTATTTCCTTTCTTTTATTAACTTTTCATGTTGAGAAATAGAAAAAAAATGCCAGTTCTGCTGTTGTTTGTTAATGTTTTATATTTTTCTCTATTCACGTGCTCCACAAAGGTCTTAACTTTATTCTGTGGGTCAGCATGATTATGGCAATACCAAATGTATATATATATTTTTTAATGTACTACTATATTTATATAACAAATACACTGTTTGAAAACAATTTTTTTTCCCGCCAAATATTGAGAGCCATATGTTTTACAATTTTCTATTATTGGAGCTGTATGAGGCCTTACCTTGCAGGACAAGATATACTGGTAGTTGTTTGTGGCATAATTTTCTGGTGCATACAGTTTTTTTGAAGGTGGAATGTACAGTACAGACCAAAAGTTTGGACACACCTCATTTAAAGATTTTTCTGTATTTTCATGACTTTGAAAATTGTACATTCACACTGAAGGCATCAAAACTATGAAATAACACATGTGGAATTATATACTTAACAAAAAAGTGTGAAACAACTGAAAATATGTCTTACATTCTAGGTTCTTCAAAGTAGCCACCTTTTGCTTTGATGACTGCTTTGCACACTCTTGGCATTCTCTTGATGAGCTTCAAGAGGTAGTCACCGGAAATGGTCTTCCAACAATCTTGAAGGAGTTCCCAGAGATGCTTAGCACTTGTTGGCCCTTTTGCCTTCACTCTGCGGTCCAGCTCGCCCCAAACCATCTTGATTGGGTTCAGGTCTGGTGACTGTGGAGGCCAGGTCATCTGACGTAGCACCGCATCACTCTCCTTCTTGGTCAAATAGCCTTTACACAGCCAGGAGGTGTGTTTGGGGTCATTGTCCTGTAGAAAAATAAATGATGGTCCAACTAAATGCAAACCGGATGGAATAGCATGCTGCTGCAAGATGCTGTGGTAGCCATGCTGGTTCAGTATGCCTTCAATTTTGAATAAATCCCCAACAGTGTCACCAGCAAAGCACCCCCACACCATCACACCTCCTCCTCCATGCTTCACGGTGGGAACCACGCATGTAGAGTCCATCCGTTCACCTTTTCTGCGTCGCAAAAAGACATGGTGGTTGGAAGCAAAGATCTCAAATTTGGACTCATCAGACCAAAGCACAGATTTCCACTCGTCTAATGTCCATTCCTTGTGTTCTTTAGCCAAAACAAGTCTCTTCTGCTTGTTGCCTGTCCTTAGCAGTGGTTTCCTAGCAGCTATTTTACCATGAAGGCCTGCTGCACAAAGTCTCCTCTTAACAGTTGTTGAATAGATGTCTTCTGCTAGAACTCTGTGTGGCATTGACCTGGTCTCTAATCTGAGCTGCTGTTAACCTGCGATTTCTGAGGCTGGTGACTCGGATAAACTTATCCTCAGATGCAGAGGTGACTCTTGGTCTTCCTTTCCTGGGGCGGTCCTCATGAGAGCCAGTTTCTTTGTAGCGCTTGATAGTTTTTGCAACTGCACTTGAGGACACTTTCAAAGTTTTCCCAATTTTTCGGACTGACTGACCTTCATTTCTTAAAGCAATGATGGCCATTCGTTTTTCTTTACTTAGCTGCTTTTTTCTTGCCATAATACAAATTCTAACAGTCTAATCAGTAGGACTATCAGCTGTGCATCCACCAGACTTCTGCACAACAATACTGATGGTCCCAACCCCATTTATAAGGCAAGAAATCCCACTTATTAAACCTGACAGGGCACACCTGTGAAGTAAAAAACAATTCCGGTGACTACCACTTGAAGCTCATCAAGAGAATGCCAAGAGTGTGCAAAGCAGTAATCAAAGCAAAAGGTGGCTACTTTGAAGAACCTAGAATATACGACATATTTTCAGTTGTTTCACACTTTTTTGTTAAGTATATAATTCCACATGTGTTAATTCATAGTTTTGATGCCTTCAATGTGAATGTACAGTTTTCATAGTCATGAAAATACAGAAAAATCTTTAAATGAGAAGGTGTGTCCAAACTTTTGGTCTGTACTGTACAAAAGTGAGAAAAATTCTGGATTGTTTTTCACAATTTAGTTTTAAAACGTATTAATACCAAATGAAATTAATAATACATATTAATAGTAATCAACATGATACCTTCTTTTTTAAATGGGTGATTTTATCACAACCTGTCAATGTTATCCCCAAATCGTCAACAATAAATAAAGCCGTGAAACTGTATCAATTAAACAGGCCCAGTTACTGAAAAACAAACATCAGATAAATAGGTATGAATGTAGTATGTACCCAAATAAAGACCTGAATAATAGAAAAAAAAATCCCACAGGGATCATCAGACAAGAACAGATCAAATTAAACCAAGCCTCCTTCTTTCCTTAAGGGGGTTTTCCACTGTGTAGGCACATCAGGGGCTCTCCAAATGCGACACATGGCGTCAGCTAATTATTCCAGAAAATGTTACATGTGCTCCCTCCCTTCCAAACCCTTCCGTGCATTCAAACAGTAGTTTTCCCCCACATATGGGGTATCGTCGTACAGAGGAGAAATTTCACAACAAATTTTGAGGTCCATTTTTTACTGTTACCCTTGCGAAAATAAAAAATTTTCAGTCTGAATTAAAATTTTTGTGATAAAAAGTTACATTTTATTTTACATTTTTACCTTCTACATTCCAAAAATTCTTGTGAAGCACCTGATGGGTTAATAAAGTTCTTGAATGTGGTTTTGAGCACCTTGAGGGGAGCAGTTTTCAGAATGGTGTCACTTTTGGATATTTGATGTCATATAGACCCCTCAAACTCCTTTCAAATGTGATGTGGTCCCTAAAAATGGTTTTGTAAATTTTGTTGGAAAAATGAGAAATCACTGGTCAACTTTTAACCCTTATAACTTCCCAACAAAAAAATTCTGTTTCAAAAATGTGCTGATGTAAAGTAGACATGTGGGAAATGTTATTTATGAACTATTTTGTGTGACATATCTCTGATTTAAGGGCATAAAAATTAAAAGTTTAAAAATTTCACATTTTTTGCCAAATATGTTATGAAAATACAGTCTCAGAATTAGGGGGATCCGTTGAAGCGTTCCAGAGTTATTACCTCATAAAGTGACAGTGGTCAGAATTGTAAAAATTGGCCTGGTCATGAAGGTGAAAACAGGCTTGGGGGATTAAAGGGGTTAATACTTTAAAATCCTTTATTTTTTTTTTTACTTTATTTTTACAGTATTTATTAGACCTCCCCAAGGGGACTTTAACATGCAATGTCATCGCATTAGTGATACACAGTGCTGGATTAGCAGCAGTAGTAGACAGTAGTAGTTCATTACATTACACTGTCAGTGCTTGGCTAACATTTAGCCTATTAGACCAGGCCCCCTGCCAGATCTGATTGACTCTGGTGTATGGCAGAACTGGATGCCTTTGCCAGGCCCCCTGGTTGCCATAGCAAACTATCAGTCCCCATGATCTCACTGAGGTGGGTACTGATAGACTGACAAGTGTCACATTCCCTCTGTCTAGTTCCTCATTTGCTGCTGTCACACTTGGCAGAGGCTTATGAGGGGTTAATTGGTTCGACGAGAATGCTGGTCCTAGCAGATACAGCCGGATCATGCCTGTATATAACCTTCAGGCTCCTGCAGCTGATCACATTGGTACTGAAGCTGTACCATGCAATCAGCACTAAGCACTAAGTGACTTGTACTCCTGACGGACATACCCATCATCTAGCGTTAAGGGGTTAAAGTGAGCGCTGCACATATATCTCCAGCTCTTACTCCTGAATAGGATTAAACTAGATCTCAGCTAGGTCTGGGTCTTATTTAAAAGCCTGATCAATACATGTGATTCAGGCTGTGATATAACCATCTAAAGCCCCTCTTTTTGACCAGCCAGAGAGCAGGAGGAGAGGGGTAGCATTGGGGAAGATGGAGAGCTGACATACTGCAGAGAGAGGAGAAGAATCTAGGATTTGTATTCCTCCTCTTCTCCTTTAGGCTAGCTTTTTACAGGGTACTTATTATAATGCTTTCTAGCTATTGAGCCCGTTCTATGCCCAGGTGGCGAACATTTTTATTGGTATGTGCTGCCCCCATATTGGTATTTGTGCTGCCCCTATCCTGGTATTTGTGCTCCCCAATCCTGTTCCCCCATCCTGTTATGTTCTGCCCTCATCCCTATCCTGGTATGCATGGCATGCCTCATCCCTATCCTGGTATGCATGGCACCCCTCACCACTAATGCTGGTATGCATGGCACCCCTTACTCCCAATCCTGGTATGCATGGCACCCCTTACCCCCAATCCTGTATGCATGGCACCCCTTACCCCCAATCCTGATATGCATGGCACCCCTCACCCCCAATCCTGGTATGCATGGCACCCCTCATCTCCAATCCTGGTATGTATGGCCCCCACATCCCTATCCTGGTATGCATGGAACTCCTCATCCCCCAATCCTGGTATGCATGGTACCACATATTCCTATTCTGGTATTCATGGTACCCCTCATCCCTATTCTGGTATGCATGGTACCCCTCATCCAGGTATGCATGGCACCCCATCCATCACCCTGGTATGCATCGTACCCCACATTCCTATCCTGGTATGCATGGCACCCCTCATCCCCCAATCCTGGTATGCATGGTCCCCTCATCCCCCAATCCTGGTATGCATGGTACCCCTCATCCCCCAATTCTGGTATGCATGGTACCCCTCACCCCTCAATCTTGGTATGCGTGGTACCCCTCACCCCTCAATCCTGGTATGTGTGGCCCCCTCATCCCCAATCCTGGTATTTGTGGCCCCCTCATCCCTTTCACGCTGCACACATACAAAAACCCACTTATACTCACATTTCTTCCCTGTGCTCCAGCGCTGCTGTGTCCTGTTCTGACGGAAGCCGGGGGAGGAGTGTGGCGCTGGAGCACGCATGTGCCCATACCACGCTATCTGACACCATTTTGCTGAAGACACACTGCAAATGTGTCTTCAGTAAAATGTCGCCGGATAGCGCTATGCGCATGCGCCGATTCCGACGCCTTCACTCCTGCCCCGGTCTCCGGTGAGAAGAGAGGCGCCGCGGCAACGCTCCTCCCGGTCAGGTAAGTATGTAAGTATGGCGCCGGAGATCGCGGTATGTGTTCAGTGCCTACACATACTGCGATCTCCGGCACCATACACACTCCTCTTACCTGTAACGGCTCCATGCTTACGATTATATTATAGATATCCAGATTTTAACACTTTTTCTCTGCTTGTTAAATACATACAAAGAATATCTCAGAAAAGGTATACATTATTGCTGCAAATTGCAGCTAATTTGAGATATGTTTCACAGGTACAAAATGCATTATAAAATACATGTTTTTTATAGCATCTGACAGCACAGAATGACTGTTCAAATTAAGTACAGGCACTCGGTGCATCATGCTATGGCCAAATATTTAAAGGAGTATTCCCACCTCCAAGATCCTATCCCAATATGTAGTATGTGTAATAATAATAATATTAGCAAATACCTCCAATTAGAAATAAAGTATAGTTTTTCTGATTCGCTATGTCTCTTTCCTCATGTGCAGGCATTGTAGGGCCTTAGGAGATTGGAATACCCCTTTAAGTGCCCCTTCCCACTTACTTGTTTGCGCTTTCTCTGTCCCTCTCTTCTTTTATTGACAGTTCTGGCTTTAGGGTATGTGCACGTGTTCAGGAATTGAAGCAGAAATTTCCTGAGCGTTTTTGCCTATCCCTGGCATAAAAAAAGCATTCACATGCGTTTTTGACACATTTTAACATGCGTTTTTTTAAGCATTTTTGAGCATCAATGAATGATTTGTGGAGCTAAATAAAGTTGGTGGGACATTGCTTAAGCCCTTGGATTACCATAAGAACTGGGGTGAGTATATTGATTCATTTAAATGATTAAATAATGTGTCTGTTGTATTTCAAATAAAGTGTTTACACTGTGTCTGTGTGTTTCTTTACTTTGTTTGGTCATGAAAAGGTCTGATGGACACCTTGACATAACCAAACAAAAGACCTGTGTGTCAGCTAGTCCCATTCACCCAATCTTCATTAGCATTTGTATTCATGTAATTTATGTGACTGCTGTGAGCTGTTTTTTTTTTTAGCCTGGGAAGGTGCCACTAGGCAAACATTTCTCTGGCTATTGAATAACATCTCACAGCTGGTTCGTTAGCCTCTATGTCCAAATGTTGCGTCCAAAATGCAGTGTTTTAATGCCGCACTTTTGTTGTCGGTACATGTGAATCCACGGGATATAATGACACTTCAATCGGTCAAAATCTGCAGCGGAGACTAGCGTGTCCACTACAGAAGTTGAAATGCTGCGGGTTAGTTTGGGTACTTGGCCACGATCAGGAGCCGCTGCAGGTTTGACGCTGCGTGTATATACTGCGTCAAACCCGCAGCATCCAGATGTTACAGTATAGTGGATGAGATCTGGACACTAACATGCGGTGCCTCTTTCAGGACCGCAGCATGTCAAATTATCTTGTGGAGTCGCTAGTCTCCACAACAGAAATTTGACCACTAGAATGTATTGAATGCGGTAAATCCGCATGGTTCAGTGAACACATGTGGATTTACCTGCGTTCAATAGAATGCAACGTTTTGGACGCAGCAAAAATTTGCATCCAAAGCACTGCTACGTATGAATTATGGGCACAAACGACTCCCACGTCATTTTTATAACCAGCAGAGAGAAAACCGACCACTGATATTAGTAGCTGCGGAAGGGGCCATTAGCCAAAAATGTTCCCTGGCTATTAATATCAGCCCACAGCTGTTTGTTTAGCCTTTACTGGCTAGATTACAGGGAGACCCCAGAAAAAAATTGACGTGGGGTCCCCCCTATAAAATCTAGCCAGCAAATGCTAAACTAGACAGCTGCGGGCTGATATTAATAGCCAGGGAAGGGGCCATGGATACTAGCCCCCTCCGCGGCTATTAATATCACCCCTCAGCAGTCCCAGAAATGGCACATCCATAAGATGCGCCAAATGTGGCGCTTAGCCTTGCTCTTCCACACTGCCCTGTAACGGTGGCAGGGGTAATTGGGTTGGGGTTAATGTCAGCCTTGTATTGACGGCTGATGTGAAGCCCAGGTTAGTAATGCGGGCATCTATAAGACTCCCCCATTACTAACTGCGTGGTTAAATGGTCGCCACTTTTTCATTAAAAGACACGGTCAGAATAAAGTATTTTAATTAAATAAAAAACACCCACGGTTCTACAATTTTTTTTTATTACCCGCCTCTGCGAAGCCCTCGATCTCCTGAAAAAAAATGTAAAAAAACAAACAACAACATAACTCTCCTGTCCGCCGTCAATGACGTAGTCCACGATCATGACTGTCCTATGACAATCCGGATCATTTCTACAGCTGTGACATCAGAAATCACTGATGTCACAGCTGTAGAATACAGCACTGTATACTAACTGGTGTAAAATCACCCCTATCAGTATACAATGCTGCAGGGAGTCACTGGAGTTCAGCAGCTGAAGATCAGCTTATGAGCCCCTGTGAGCTAGAGACTGTGGGAACATTCTTGTGAATGTTCCCACGCTAAGCATTAGCTGATCGGTCATGAGACCATAAGCTGATTGCTGCCGGCACTGATCACCTGATGGTCACGTGATCATCAGCTGATTGGTGACTTCACCGATCACCTGATGGTTGCATAACCATCAGCTGATCAATGACATCACCGCAGGTCCTGAAAGTACACATTGGGGCGCGAGCCCGCTCCCTGCACTGTACCGCGAGCTGCCGAAGAGGAAGCATCACTGTGGAGGACATCGGGGGCCGCCGGACAGGTATGAAACTTTTTTTTTTTTTTTTTTTTTTTTTAAATTTTCACTTTTTTATTCTTTTTTTTTTTACTGGCGCTGGCACGTGGGCTGGGAGGAGCAGGCTGCTGCTTCTCCAATCCACGCTGCTCTCGCTGTTATCAGCCAGAGCAGCGGTCGGATGAGAGGAGTAGCAGTCTCCTCTCCCGACCCAGGTACTAACCGCGGCGCGATTCTGGCGCGATTTTGCGCCTGTTGTTTTACAATGAAACGCAGCAAATCCACATGTATAGATATTATATATGCGGGTTTGCTGCGATTCAATGCAAGACAATGCGTCGAAATCACGCCTAAATTGGTTGTGCTGCAGTTTGTGCCGCAATGATAATCCGCAGCGAAAATTTCCGCATCATGTGCGCACCACATGCGGATTATCATTGCTTTACATGGCAGACCTATCACCAAGTGGTTTTAATGCGTTTCCGCAACGGAAAAACCTCAGTGGAAACGCATTAAAACCTCATCGTGTGAACTCAGCCTTATAGAGCTAAAGAAGGGAGGAGATAGATTTGGAGGTTTGAATCAAATACTTGGACACGCCTGTACTTGAACAGTCATTCTGTTCTGACTGTCCCTTTAAATGTGTTTTCCTTGTAAAAAGTATGTTGCCTAAATTGGTAGCGCATAACTTTGGTCACTCATAGTAAAAATGTGTATTTTTGACATGCGTTTTTATGTGCTTAAGAAGTACAGAAAGAAAATTCAAAAATTGTGTCTAATAAGTTTCCGACAGAAGGAACAGATTTCATACGGTCAGATATAAACATTGTCAATATCAATCATATTTGTATGTTTTTAACCCCTTCCCCCTTGAATATGGAAATGCCTGATATGTACAGTGGGGAAAATAAGTATTTCATACACCGCAGTTATTGCAAGTTTTCCCACCTACTAAGAATGGAGAGGTCTGTCATTTTTATCGTAGGTACATTTCACCTGTGAGAGACAGAATCTAAAAAAAATCCAGAAAATCCGCATCGAGGCTGCTGAGCGTGCAGAGCCTGCAGTTAAGTACAGAGGAGGCAGATAAGTACATAGTTAATTGCAATAACATAGTTTAACACAAGAGCATAGTTTGGTGTTTTCCTTACTAGCCTTCTATTAGTTTTTCTGCTTTTACCTCTATTGTTTATCCCCATTGTTCCATGGACAATGCTACCAGGTGTGCGTCTTGTGAGATGTATGCATGCCTTTACCAGCCGTTTGAGGGTGAATATATCTGAGCTCGATGTCAGCGAGTTACATGTTTGGAAGCGCAGGTACTGGATAAGGAGCATTGCAAACCTGGAGAGGAGATTAGAGCTCACTGAGCATACGCTGGCTGGGGCCAGTGATATGGAGGAGGTTGGAGGTGGGGAAGATCAGGACCCAGAAGTAGGTAGCTGGGTAACAGTTAGAAGAAGGGGTAGGTGGAAAAGTGCCAGGGAGCCCAGTCCTAATCTGAAACAACCTAGTAAATATGCCTGTTTGGCTGATATTAGGATTGCAAGCCCAGGGCTGGGATCACTGCAGAAGGATGTTGCTCCTAGCAACCAGGAATACGACTGCTGTAGGAAGGAGGGAAATAGGAGTGCAGCAAAGGCCAGACAGATGTTGGTTGTAGGTGACTCTATAATTAGCGGACAGACAGGGTCATCTGCCGCCCACACCATGAATGCCGAACAGTGTGTTGTCTGCCAGGTTCTCGGGTTTGGCATATTGTGGATCGGATAGACAGATTGCTGGATGGGGCTGGGGAAAACTCAGCGGTCATGGTACACATCAGTACCAATGACAAAGGTAGAAGGAGGTGGAAGGTCCTTAAAAATGATCACAGGGAACTAGGAGAGAAGCTGAAGGCCCAAATACTGCCCATGCCATGAGCATCACTAGAAAGACAGCGGGAGCTTAGGGAGACAAATAAGTGGCTTAGAAATTGGAGCAGGAAGGAAGGGTTTGGGTTCATAGAGAACTGGGCTGACTTTGCTGTCGGCTACAGGCTCTACGCTAGGGACGGGCTGCATCTCACTGGGGAGGGTGCAGCTCTGCTGGGGGAAAAAATGGTCAGATGGATTGAGGAGCTTTTAAACTAGGATCTGGGGGGAGGGAGGGTAGTCATGCTAATAAGGGTATAGATAGAGAGCTAGAGAGTGAGACAAGGGTTAATGAGGATCTGGGGGACTGGGATATGCAGGAAAGGTAGGGAGGTGAGCAGGAGTAACAAATGTGCTAATAGTATTAAATGTCTGCTGGCAAATGCAAGAAGTCTCGCTAACCAAATGAACTGGAGACTCTTATGTCGGTCACAGAATATGATGTGGTGTGTATTTTCGTAACATCCAACTTAAAACCTGTGCTCATTGACAATATTGGGGGAAGCAGTGACAATGTAGAGTCAATGTGGGTAAATATACATGGGGATGGCCATAATGGAAAGCTGCTAATTGGAGTTTGTTACAGGCCTCCTAATATACCTGAACAGGTAGAGGATGAAATGCTGCAACAAATTAAAAATGCAGCAAATAGGGTCCTTATTATGGGGGATTTTAACTAACCAGATATTAAGTGGGACTTAGAATCTTCCAGTTGTGCTTAAAGATTCAAGTTCTTATGCACAGTTCAGGACAACTATCTCTCTCAACTGGTAGATGAACCAACCAGGGGAGATAATCTGCTGGATCTGGTTCTGTCAAATAGACCAGATACAATTTCATACCTACAGGTCCAGGAGCATTTGGGAAGCAGCAACCATAATATGGTAAGTTTCAATGTAATATTCAATAAAACATTTCAAAAAGGAAATGCGAAAACCTGGAACGTTGGGAAAGCGGAGTTCAACAAATTAAGGGAAGAGCTTAATTGTGTAGACTGGGACCATGTCATATGGTAACTGGGGATACTGAACATAAATGGGGCATGTTTAAGGAAATACTACTAGAATCCTGTAGAAAATGTATACCCTCTGGTAATAAAATGTCCAGGAATAAAAAGAAAGCATTATGGATCAATAAGATAGTATAAAGTTTAATAAGACAAAAATGAAGGGCATTCAAACTCGTGAAGGCCGAGAATGCAGAAATAAAGCAAGTTGGAAAAACTGGAAAAACAAAAAAGCGCAAATGGGGTCTTATCTGGTAAAAAGGTGGTGTGAATTGTTAAAGGTACGCTTACCTAATAGGGTCGTGCGAGTCACAACTCCTGTAGAGGCATATGAGGGCTGCTGCTGGACCACCAAGAAGATCTGTTGCAGTAAATGTGGAATATGGTGGTTTCAAAATCCACGCTGCCCAATAGTTCAAATATGCGATCACACACAAAGGTGAAGCATGTGTGGCGCCCCTGCTGGTCCAGTCTCCACAGAGGTACTGCATCTCACTCAGATGTGTGGTACCCCACTCTCAGGTAATGACCGAGTACTACCCGGGACCTACACATCTACAGTACATCCAACACTACACCACTCTAGACCAGCAGGAGGGGCAAAATGCACTTGTCCACTGCTGAGCCCTGTCCCTGGCTGGAAGGGGGGGAACCTTGTAGTGGGTGTGGGTGGAGGAAAAAGTTCAGTGGAGCACAGACAGAAAGGGTATAAAGGACAGAGAGAAACATCTACGAGAGTCCAGTTCTGCTCAGGGGAGCAAGGGGAGCAGTTCAGTCAGTCTCCTGTTCCAGTGCTTGGAACAGGAGGGGAGTTCAGTCAGGGCCCAGCCAGAGAGGCCCAGAAGGAGAGAGCGAGGAAAGGAGAGGAGCAGTGAGGAGGGCTCCAGGAAGACAGAAGGGATCCCAGGGGCACGGCGAGTGCAGAGGCCACCCGTGCACCCGAATTCACGCTGATGTGGAGGGATCAGGCCGCAGAATGGGACCGGCCCCAAAACTAGTGGAGAACAACCAATCTCAGCTAGCCAACTGGAGGCTGCAGCATTTTCAAGGTGTTGCAGTCAAAATCCACAATTACATCGCCGAAAAGGTGGCCACATAGGGTCCAGAGGACTGAGAGTACGTCGCCTGACAAGGCCCGAGGCCACTGGCTTGGGACACTGATTGTGAGGCGCAGGGCAGGAGGGTGAAAGCCAGCGCAGTGAGACGACCGGGAAAGGTACATAGAACGGGGTCCCATGTAAGTGCTCCTGAGATACCTCAGGGTTTGCTGGATCCCTACCCCGGAGGACACAGGGCGACGTGGGCGGTTACACACCGGTAGCTATAACCTGGAGTCTTGAACAACTGTGAGTAAAACCTGAAGACTGCACCCCACTGTGTCCTTGAATAATTGCTGTGCCATCACCTGCCCTGCACTGCACTGCACCGCACCAACAAACATCTACCTCATAAAATCTCTATATCCTGCCCTGGAGCTAAGCTCTGCCCGTGGAGAGCTGAACCAACTCTGCTGCGTCACCATCAGCTTAAGAGGATCTGCACCGCAGCGGCGGCTCCATATAGCCGCATACCACGGGTGGCGTCATGAACATCATCTCTAAAAACTTTATTCCCTTTTACCTTTCCTTTAATTGACCACCCTGGGTCACGGAGCGGGTCACTGCCACCGTGACACCCCCAGCACCGACCGGCCCGGCTACCGAGTACCCCACGGCTTAGGGAGCGTGTCACATGAATGCGGTTTATTATGTCCCTTTGACATAATAAACCGCATTCATGCTTCACCTTCGTGTGTGATGGCATATTTGAACTATTGGGCAGCGCAGATTTTGAAACAACCGTAATCCACATTTACTGCAAGAGAATACAGAAATAGCATTTCAGGAGTATAAAGACATAAATAAGAAATGTAAAAAAGAAATTAAGCTAGCAAAGTTATCTATAAAGAAACAAACTGCCAGCGACTTAAATATAAACCCCAAAATTTTTTATAAATACATCAATGCCTAAAAGAAAAGACAGACGGCATCGGCCCCTTAAAAGACGATAATAACAAGATAATTATAGAGGACAAAGAAAAGGCTGAGATATTGGGCAGGCACTTTTCATCCATGTTCACCAATGACCGAATGTTCCAGAGATCTTTCAACAGGTCAAAAATCAAAGTTCACCACCTGATATAACTAGTTTATCACAAAATGAAGTATGCCTGCGTCTGAGCAAATTAAACATTGACAAATCTCCCTGCCCAGATGGTATTCATCCACGGATACTGAGGGAATTGAGCTCAGTAATTGACAGACCGATGAATCTCATATTCTTAGACTCTTTTGTAACAGGGGTAGTACCACAGGATTGGAGGATAGCCAATGTGGTACCGATATTTAAGAAAGGTAAGTAGGTGGATCCAGGTAACTACCGTCCAGTAAGTCTGACATCAGTAGTGTGCAAAGTTTTTGAGGGCATCATAAGAGATGATCTGCAGCTTTATATCGCAGAGAATAATATAATAAATGATAATCATCTTGGATTCATGAAAAATAGGTCGTGTCTAACCAACATGTTGGGGTTCTATGAGGAGGTAAGTACAAATCTGGACATTGGTAATTCGGCTGATGTAATTTATCTGGACTTTGCAAAGGCCTTTGATACTGTACCACATAACAGACTTATACTGGTACAGAAGTAAGGACTTGGGGGAAGTATATGCAGATGGGTAAGGAATTGGCTATATGATAGGAAACAAAGAGTTGTCATAAATGGTACATTCTCTAAATGGGATATAGTCAGCAGTGGGTTACCGCAGGGATCTCTGCTATGACCGATTCTTTTTAACATCTTTATTAATGACCTTGTGGATGGGATTGAGAATAAAGTGTCCGTGCTTGCTGATGACACCAAACTATGTAGGATACTAAAATCTGATCTTGATAAGATGAATGAATGGGAGTAATGCACCTAGGACCTCCCAGGACATGGCCGCAAGAGGAAAATTGATGACAAATCAAAGAGACGGATATGAATAGTAACAAAAGAGCCCAGGATAACTTCTAAAGAGATTAAAGATGAACTTCAAGCTCAAGGAACATCAGTGTCAGATCGCACCATCCGTCGTTGTTTGATCCAAAGTGGACTTCATGGGAGATGACCAAGGAGAACACCATTGTTGGGAAAAAAAATCATAAAAAAGCCAGACTAGGATTTGCCAAACTACATGTTGACAAGCCACAAAGCTTCTGGGAGAATGTCTTATGGAAAGATGAGACAAAAATACAAGTTGTTGGCAAGGCACATCAGCTCTATGTTCACAGACAGAAAAATGAAGCATATCAAGAAAAGAACACTGTCCCTACTGTGAAACATGGAGGAGGCTCTGTTATGTTCTGGGGCTGCTTTGCTGCATCTGGCACACGGTGTCTTGAATCTGTGCAGGGTACAATAAAATCACAAGACTGTCAAGGGATTCTAGAGCGAAATGTGCTGCTCAGTGTCCGAAAGCTTGGTCTCAGTCGTAGTTCATAGGTCTTGCAACAAGATAATGACCCAAAACACACAGCTAAAAACACCCAAGAATGGCTAAGAGGAAAACATTGGACTATTCTGAAGTGGCCTTCTATGAGCCCTAACCTAAATCCTATTGAGCATCTTTGGAAAGAGTTGAAACATGACGTCTGGAAAAGGCAACCTTCAAACACGAGACAACTGGAGCAGTTTGCTCATAAGGAGTGGGCCAAAATACCTGTCGAGAGGTGCAGAAGTCTCATTGACAGTTACAGGAATCGTTTGATTGCAGTGATTGCCTCAAAAGGTTCAACAAAATATTAAGTTAAGAGTACCATCATTTCTGTCCAGGCTTATTTCATGAGTTTAATTTTTTTTAAAATTCTGTGGAAGCAGGGTTGAAAAGCAATGTCTGACTTTCATTTGTTCATTTCCATAGATTCTTAATTTATTATTATGATGCGCCCCCTGGGCCTGTGCTGCTGCTGCTGTGCAGGGGGAATACCCGGAGCCGGATCGCTGGGGGTTGTAGTTCTCCGTGGCGGTGACCCGGTCCGTGCCCAGGGTGGTCAAACCAGTGGCAGTCTATTTGTATTGTAATAAGTGTCCGACTACGCCACCCGTGGATTGCGGTCAGTGGGGACCGCCGCTGCACTGCAGACCGCTGAGGCTGATGTTGTTTGTGCAGCTGAGTATGGGATGACTCCCCACGGGAGGAGTATTGCCTCAGGGCAGCTAGTGTGGATGATGGTGGTAGTAATGATGTGAGTGTCCCAGTACTGATGGTGCTGGTGCGGCGATGAAACACAGAGACTTGTGGTGCAGTTTCCAAAGCTTTACTCACTGTTGTTGTTCAGATCACTTCGGCCAGCAGTGACCGCCCGAGCCGTGCTGCGTCCACCAGGTGAGGGACTCGGTCAACTCCCAGGCAATTCCAGAGTGCGGTTCAGAGCTCCCCTCTCTTCCTTTCTACTGGCCGTCCTCACCAGTGACCCACCTTTGTCCAGCTTCCTCGGGCCTTCTGTTGGTGAAACCTCTCTCCGGTTTCCCTGACCCTATGCGGTATGCCTTTCTGGTGGATGTAGTGAGGGGTCGCACCAAGATGTGGTGACAACCTCCGGTTTTGGCTGAGGATTAGTCGCCTCCACCAATTTGGGTTCCGGTACCCTATTCTGCCAACCCTTCACCCAGTATCTCCTCTGGGAATATGGGGTTCCTTCTGCCTTCGTGTCTCTGGGCCTTTCTCTGTGTTCCTCGCCTCCTTTCTCCTCTGTTTCAGTTCCTTTCTTACTCTCCTTGCTGTTCCTTCTCTTCTCTCCCTCTCTGCTGTCTCAGGCCTCTACTCCAGGCCTGGCTCTGGAGCTGGGCCCAGACTGAGCCACAGCTCCCTGTCAGCCCTCTCTGGCTGAGCTCCTCTCTGAACTGACCACTGACCTAAGATGGTGCCCACCTTATATACCTCCCTCTATGTGTGAGCCCAGGTGACTAGCAACCAATGGGCTCCTACCTATGCCCAGAAACCCACCCCTATCTGCTCCTACACCACTGGGTTTTCCTCCCCCTCCCCACTCCAGCCAGGAACAGAAGCTGTCGTGCCTGCACTCTGTCTAGTGGGAGCATATATATAATATATCTCCTGATATCCTGCCGGGGCCCTGAGCAGGCGGGGGGACCCACTCACCTTCGGGCTCCCCGGCACACTATGGGACCCGTGAGCGGTGCGATGATGGTGTCAGTGCCCGCTCCCCCCCCCCACATACTTACTCAGGGCCCCGGCACAATACTTACCTCTCCCCGTGACTCCGTCGTCGCTCTCTTCCGCGGCTGCTGCACTGTGACGTCTCAGGTCAGAGGGCGCGGTGACATCTTTACACCACGCTCTCTCCTGAGCCGTCACAGGCAGAGCAGAACGGGAAGACGCCAGCGCGGGTAAGGGGTCTGGAGCAGCGGCAGCAGGTGAGAAGTGAGGTGAGTATTTGATTTTTTTTTTTTATATATGTATGGAGATATGGGGCATTATATGGGGATGGGGGGGGACAAGTGACATCCTGCATGGGGCATTATATGAGGGGGGGGAGAGGTGGCATCCTGCATAGGGCATTATATGGAGGGAGAGGTGACATCCTGCATAGGGCATTATATGGGGGGAGAGGTGACATCCTGCTTGGGGCATTATATGGGGGGGAGAGGTGACATCCTGCATGGGGCATTATATGGGGGGGAGTGGTGACATCCTGCATGGGGCATTATATGGGGGGGAGAGGTGACATCCTGCATGGGGCATTATAAAGGGGGGCGTGACATCCTGCATGGGGCATTGTGTGGGGGGCATTATGTGGGGGCCAGTATTCTGTATGGAGTGTTATATGGGGGCCAGTATCCTCTATGGAGCGTTATATGGGGGCCAGTATCCTGTATGGAGCATTATATGGGGACCAGTATCCTGTATGGAGCATTACATGGGGACCAGTATCCTATATGGAGCGTTACATGGGGACCAGTATCCTGTATGGAGCGTTACATGGGGACCAGTATCCTGTATGGAGCGTTATATGAGGGCCAGTACCTGTATGGAGCTTTATATGGGGTCCATTATTCTGTATGGAGCAATATATGGGGTCCATAATACTGTATGGAGTACTATGTGGTGCCTATAATACTGTATGGAGGACTATATTGTCCGGTATGCACTGTGCACTGGCAGGATTCGCTGATTTCTGAGCTATTGTAGAATTTACAATAGATATCGCTCATGTAATGTAACAAGTGAAATCTTCGGTATTGTACTATATATATATTTCTCTGCCATATCTGTGCATCATGAATCGTGGTATGTGTTAAAGGGGCCCACAGAGACTCTTTCGCCCGGGGCCCAGAAAAACTTAGAGTCGGCCCTGCTGCAGGCCCTGTGTGGATAAGTAATATTATGTGTGTTTCCATCATAACCTTTCTCAGTTAATCTCCATTGGTTGATAGCAGAGGTACACTGTATAGGTTTTCAAATTTTGTCCAAGGATAAATGCACAGGGAAATAGGTGATAAAATGTGCCTTAAATCACGCTTTTGTCAGTGCCTGCGCGGGTGGTAAGGAGGGAAATTACTTTAGTCTACATGTCTTACTGAAGTGCTTCAGAATGATGATATCATAATCACACTAATACATTTAAATGCTTGAAGGGCTTTAGCATTTATTGAACGAAGCTCATTGAAAGAATCTAAAGGATGTCTTTAGGCTTCATACTACGATAAAAAAGGACAATATTGTTCATGGCCTCAGTAAAATCAAAATGCAGTTTTTTTTATTTTATGCCATGTTGTAATTACATTTCAAAAGCTTTCTTACAAGTGGAAAGAACAAAGGGGCTGTTTTATGACTCATTAGAAATGCTAATTTCAGAACTGTCAACTTCATTTTATTGTTTTTTCAACCTTTTTATTTCATTTCATTGTGTTCTTGAGTGACTATGGACCAAAAGATAAAATGTTCTGCAGTCAATCAATAGATTCCTATAAACAATAAATTAATATTCACTTCCGATTTTATGCTACATTTATTTTATGCAACACTTTTTATGCCACCAGCTATTTTTTAGAGTTGAGTTGTAGTTAGATCACTGCATGGTCAGGATTCCCTCAAATTAATCAGTCTCAACTCATATTTAATAAAATCACACCTAGCAGAATATCTCTTAAAATAACATTTGAAGAATAAAAGGGTGATAAGTGAGTAATATACGTTTCTGGTGGTCTAACTTCTGGCACCACCAGCAATCAGGAGAACCAGGGTCCCAAAGAGAATGAAGTGCTAGTGATCATCTATAAACCACTGCTCCATTTACTACCTATAACATCTACAGACAGGTAATGGGGCAGTGTTCACAAATACTTCAATGACAGGATTAGTTGGTGTCTCAGCAGCCAGACAACTAGCAATCATACCCTTATCTGTCCTGTGATTAGTTGATAGGAGATGTCAATAGGCCACCAACAAAGATTTCAGGGGAAAAAAGGAATTGTTGTATTTCAATCTATTTCTATTTGTTTGATCAGTATTCATCTGGGAGATATTATACGGTGGTCCACACCATTTATCACATTGTTATTCACCATACAGTGGGGAAAATAAGTATTTGATACACTGCCGATTTTGCAAATTTTCCCACCTACAAAGAATGGAGAGGTCTGTAATTTTTATCATAGGTACACTTCAACTGTGAGAGACAGAATCTAAAAAAAATCCAGAAAATCACATTATATGATTTTTACATAATTAATTTGTATTTTATTGCATGAAATAAGTATGTGATACAATAGCAATACAGAACTTAATATTTGGTACAGAAACCTTTGTTTGCAATTACAGAGGTCAGACGTTTCCTATCGTTTTTGACAAAGTTTGCTCACACTTCAGCATGGATTTTGGCCCACTCCTCTATACAGATCTTCTCCAGATCTTTCAGGTATCGGGGCTGTCGCTGGGAAACATTAAATTTCAGATCCCTCCTGTTAGGAATACCTGCCGTGGATGCAATCGTCCTCCTCCGATGTCAAGATTGCTCCGCCGGTCTGTCCGTGCTGGGCAGAGCTAGCGCACACTTGGGTGGTGTATCTACTCACAGTGGTTATTCGTGTTTGGAAGTGGTGAGCGATGTGGGAACATGAAACGCCATGCTTCCCACTGGTTTTACTGCTTGGGAAACATGGGACGCTGTGTCTCCCGGTTGCCAGGCAAAACAGGATTCTGCCTTGCCTTGTGTTAGCCAATGGTGGGAATTTGTGCACACTGCTGTTCAAGTGAGCAGGGAGTGGCTTCGTTGGCATGGATGGGAGGAATGCATCTCCTGATTGATTCTTGGATTTAGGCTGGCTATATAAGGCCTGCTTGTAATCTAGGTCAGGGCTGTTTATTCAGTTCCCTTGCATAATATTGATGAGCGTTACCTGGTTGAGCTCTGGTTTCTTCTCAGTTGCTAATGGTCATTTTTGGTTCTTCTTTATTAGCTATTGTCCCGGGGTTTCCCTTTGGTTTTCGTTTTTTTTTTCAAGCTTTATATTTTCTCTTGTACCTGACTCCACATCGTCCTCGTCACCAGACGCAGGCTACCCTGCAACAGCAGTCTGGGAAGGGTTCTGTAAAGCCCCCCTCTCTTTCAGGAGTGAGTGAAGAGTATCCCGGCCCTTAAGGACTTGCCTAGCAGTGGTGGCTTGCACAAAGTGCGTCTGGCTGTGTGTTTCGGGTCATAGTCATGCTGAAAGACCCAGCCATGACCCATCTTCAATTCTCTTACCGAGGAAAGGAGATTGTTGGCCACAATCTGACTATAAATGACCCCATCCATCCTCCCTTCAATACTGTGCAGTCGTCCTGTCCCCTCTGCAGAAAAGCCTCCCCCCAAGTATGATGTTTCCCCCACCATGCTTCATAATTGGGACGGTGTTCTCGGGATTGTACTCATCCTTCTTCTTCCTCCAAACACGACAAGTGGAGTTGATACCAGAAGTTATATTTTGGTCTCCTCTGACCACATAACTTTCTCCCATGCCTCTTGTGGATCATCCAGATGATCATTGTCAAACTTCAAACGGGCCTGGACATGTGCTGGCGTGAGCAGGGGGACCTTGGGTGCCCTGCAGGATTTTAAACCATGATGGTGTAGTGTCTTACTAATGGTATTGTTTGAGACTGGTCCCAGCTTTCTTCAGGTCATTGACCGGGTCCTCCCGTGTAGTTCTGAGCTGATTCCTGACAGTCAACTCATATTTCTTGCATTTTCAAATAATTGTGCCAACAATTGCTTTATCAAGCTGCTTGCCTATTGCACTGGTGCCCATCCAAGCCTTGTGCAGGTCTACAATTTTGTCTCTGGTGTCCTTAGACTGCTCTTTGGTCTTGGCCACGGTGGAGAGGTTGGATTGTGATTGATAGTGTGTGGACAGGTGTCTTTTATACAGGTAATGAGTTCACACAGGTGCAATTAATACAGGTAATGAGTGCCGAGTAGGAGGGCTTCTTAAAGAAAATCTAACAGGTCTGTGAGAGCCAGAATTCTGCTGGTTGGTAGGTGACCAAATACTTATTTCATTCAACAAAATGCAATTAAATTATTTAAAAATCATAAAATGTGATTTTCTAGTTTTTATTTTTAGATTCTATCTCTCACAGGTGAAAAAAATGACAGACCTCTCCATTCTTTGTAGGTGGGAAAACTTGCTAAATCGGAAATGTATAAAATAGTTATTTTCCTACTGTATGTGACTCACCCCCTGGGCCGTGGGGTACCCGGAACTGGGCCTTCTTGTGTACGGTGTTGATGGGGGTAGTAGTGGCAACCCGATCCTGTGGCTCAAGGTGGTCAGACCAAATGCGGTGGCAGTCTATTTATAGATTTGGGAATGTCAGACTACGCCACCCGTGGATTGCGGTCAGGGATGACCGCCGCTGCAAGGCAGACCGCTGAGGCTGGTGTTTGTGTGCAGCACATGAATAGGATAACTCCCCACGGGAAGAGTGTAGCCTCAGGGCAATGTAGGTGGATGCTGGGGGTGATGGTGCAGGCGCAGCAGAAATCACACAGAGTCCAATGATGCAGTCCAGGGTTTTTACTCACAGTTGTTATCCATGTCACTTCTGTCAGCAATGACTGCCCAAGCCGTGCTGCGTCCACCAGGTGAGGGGCTCGGTCAACCCCCAGGCAATTCAGGAGTATGGCACAGGACTCCCTTCTGTCCTTTCTCTGGCCTCTCGTGCCCCACCAGTCACCAAACTTCTGTCCAGCTACCACGGATCTTTGCGGGCAAACGTTGGCCCCCGTTTCCCGCTATCCTATATGGTGCCTTCCTAGCAGGTTTGGCGGGGGGTCGCACCAATAGATTTTCACGACCTCCGGTTCTTGGCTGAGGGATAATTTACCTCCACCAACTTGGGAATCCGGTACCCTTCCACAGCCTGACCCTTCACCCGATATAACGCGGGTTGCAACAGTTGCTGTCCGTTCTGCTCTCTCTTAGGGTCCCTTCTGCCTTCTTGTCTCTGGAGCCTTTCTAATCCTCTGTCTCTCCTCTTTCCTTCCTTCTCCTTCTCCTCTTCTCCGCTCTGGCCCCGACCTTCTCTCTAGGCCTGCCTCTCTAGGCTCCTACAGAGCCTCTGCCCCCTGTCACCTCTCTACTGTACTGAACCGACTGACCAAAGATCGCTCCCACCTTTTATGTGCTTCTCTGTGTATGAGCTCAGGTGACCCGCACCCAATGAGCTCCTTCCTATGCTCCAGAAACTGTCCCCTTCTGCTCCTACATCACTGGGTTCTCTCCCCCCTCCCCACTCCAGCCAGGGACATGGTCAGTTGTGCCTGCAATTATATGGGAGCACCGTCGAGCTGTCCCTCGGAAATGGGGTGTGTGTGCTGTATGCAGCTACTGAGCCCTGGTCCACACTCCATCCTTACCCGGGAGTGGAATATCACACCTCTGGTTAAGGTGCAATACCCCTGTGGCAAACGAACCCTCGGGGCGCCACATATGTACTTAACCCCTTAATAACATCTGACGTACTAATACGCGTCTGTGCCCTGGGACTTAAGAGCCAGACCCGTATTAGTACGTCATCGCGATCGCGCGCGCACACAGGCTGTGCGGGCGTTATCGCCGCCGGTTGTCAGCTGATTGTCACAGCTGACACCCGGTACTATGTGCAGGGAGCGGTCCTGCACCGCTCCCAACACATTAACCCCCGCGATGCTGCGATCGAAGTCGATCGCGGCATTGCGGGGGCAAGGGGAGGTGATCGGCGATACTCACCTCCTCTTCCGGCTTCCAGCGCAGTCTGCAAAGGCTTCCCGGGTGTTGCCATGACGACCCGATGTCGTCATGACAACATCCGGGTCACCAGAGAGCAGGAAGATTGCTTGGGCATGCGCAGTGCATCTCCAAGCAATCTTCACACTGTGCACTTCTGACAGCCTTCATGGCATAGGGATGGTGCTCCATTCCTGTGCCATGCAGGCGATCAGAAAAAAAAAAGTGAAAGTCCCAGAGTGGGACAAAGTAATAAAGTGTATAAACTCTGTGAAAGTGGAAAAAAAAAAAAAAAAAGTGCAAAATTATTATAAAAAAATAAAAAAAATAATACACCAAAAATAAAAATATAATGTACCCATCAATAAATATTATTTTAAAAAAAATAAAAAAAAAACAATAAAAGTACACATATTTGGTATCGCCGTGTCCGGAACAACCTGACCTATAAAACTGTCCCACTAGTTAACCCCTTCAGTGAACACGGTAAAAAAAAAAAAACGAAGCAAAAAACAATGCTTTATCACCATACCGCCAAACAAAAAGTGGAATAACACGCGATCAAAAAGACGCATATAAATAAAAATGATACCGCTGAAAACGTCATCTCGTTCCGCAAAAAACAAGCCGCCACACAGCTCCATCAGCCGAAAAATAAAAAAGTTATAGCTCTCAGAAAAAAGCGATACTAAAAAATATTTTTTTCTATAAAATAGCTTTTATTGTGTATAAGCGCCAAAACATAGAAAAATGATACAAATGTGGTACCGCTGTAAACGTACTGACCCGAAGAATAAAGCTACCTCATCAATTTTACCACACGCGGAACAGAATAAAAAAAAAATAAAAAAAAAAACAATTCCTGAATTGTTGGTTTTTGTTTATTCTGCCTCCCAAAAATCGGAATAGAAAGCGATCAAAAAATGTCACGTGCCTGAAAATGGCACCAATAACAATGTCAAGTCATCCCGCAAAAAACGAGCCGTCACATGACTGTCTGCCAAAATCTGGAAAAATTATAGCTCTCAAAATATGGCGATGCAAAAACTAGATTTTACAAAAAATGCGTCTTTTAGTGTGTGACAGCTGTCAGTCATAAAAACCCCATATGATTCTGGCATTGCTGTAATCACACCGACCCAAAGAATAAAGTCGTCTAATCACTTATACCGCACAAGGAACGGCGTCAAAAATAAACTCTTGGGTTAGGATTGGGCTAGGGTTAGGGCTGGGTTTGGGGCTAGGGTTGTGCTGGGGCTAGGGTTGTGCTGGGGCTAGGGTTGTGCTGGGGCTAGGGTTGTGCTGGGGCTAGGGTTGTGCTGGGGCTAGGGTTGTGCTGGGGCTAGGGTTGTGCTGGGGCTAGGGTTGTGCTGGGGCTAGGGTTGTGCTGGGGCTAGGGTTGTGCTGGGGCTAGGGTTGTGCTGGGGCTAGGGTTGTGCTGGGGCTAGGGTTGTGCTAGGGTTAGGGTTGTGCTAGGGCTAGGGTTGTGCTAGGGCTAGGGCTGGGGTTGGGATTTTTTTCAAAAGTAAGAAAAAAAGATGACGATATGGCGACTAGTGTTGAGAGCAAGTGCTCGCTACTTGAGTTTGCATCGGGTGCTCTGGTATGCATTGAGTATCGTGGGTATTTGAGTGACATGCTCGAGTCTCTGCCCCATATGCTTCGCGGCCAAAAAACTTTACGGGGATTGCCTGCCATGCACGAGCGATCCCCCGCATGTTTTTTTTTGGGTGTCTAATAACCGTGAAACATGCGGAGCAGGGACTCGAGCATGTCACTCGAGCACACGCTGTACATGGTGCATACCTGAGTACCCGATGCAAACTCAAGTAGCGAGCACTTGCGCTCAAGAATAATAACAACTTATTCAATATGATGACCTAATGTAAACAAATTCTGTGCCGTACCTCTGGGTTCAAAATGTTCACTATACACCTTAATAAAATCCTTGAGGGGTATAGTTTCCAAAATGGGGACACTTGTGGGGGAGCTCCACTGTTTAGGCACATCACGGGCTCTCCAAACGCGACATGGTGTCCGCTAACAAATTGAATGGAAAATCGGCTCAAATTGTTAGCGGACGCCATGTTGCGTTTGGAGAGCCCCTGTGTGCCCAAACTTTGGAGCTCCCCCACAAGTGACCCCATTTTGGAAACTAGACCCCCCAAGGCACCTATCTAGATGAATAGTGAGCACTTGGAACCCCAGGTGCTTCACAAATTGATTCATAAAAATGAAAAAGTGTTGTTTTTTTTCACTTTTTCATTATTACGAATCAATTTGTGAAGCACCTGGGGGTTCCAAGTGCTCACTATGCATCTAGAAAGGTGCCTTGGGGGGTCTAGTTTCCAAAATGGGGTCACTTGTGGGGGAGCTCCAAAGTTTGGGCACAGAGGGGCTCTCCAAACGCAATGTGGTGTCCGCTAACAATTTGAGCCGATTTTCCATTCAATTTGTTAGCGGATACCATGTTGCATTTAGAGAGTCCCTGTGTGCCCAAACATTGGAGCTCCCCCACAAGTGACCCCATTTTGGAAACTAAACCCCCCAAGGCACCTATCTAGATGCATAGTGAGCAGTTGGAACCCCCAGGTGCTTCACAAATTGATTCGTAACAATGAAAAAGTGTTTTTTTTTTCACTTTTTCATTTTTACGAATCAATTTGTGAAGCACCTGGGGGTTGCAACTGCTCACTATGCATCTAGATAGGTGCCTTGGGGGGTCTAGTTTCCAAAATGGGGTCACTTGTGGGGGAGCTCCAAGGTTTGGGCACACAGGGGCTCTCTAAACGCAACATGGTGTCCGCTAATTATTCAAGCAAATTTTACAATCAAAAAGTCAAATGGCGCTCCTTCCCTTCCAAGCCCTACAGTGCGCCCAAACAGTGTTTTTTCCCCAAATATTGGTTATCTGCGTGCCCAGGGGAAATTGCACAACAAATTTTGCGGTCCATTTTTTCTTGTTACCCCTGTGAAAATAAAAAAAATTGGGTCTAAAGTAACATTTTTGTGAAAAAAGTTAAATGTTCATTTTTTTCTTCCACATTCAAAAAATTCCTATGAAGCACCTGAAGGGTGTAACATACCTGGCGGCGTCCTTGCATAGTGGTCCATCTCCCACTGTGCAAGAGGGCGCACTTGATCTCCTGTCCAGAATGTCTCTCTGGCTTCCCTCCATGCTGTCTGTTTGTGTCTGTCTCTGCTGCTTAAGGGCGGCGCCCGATCACTTCCTGCTTTTTGTACCTGCTGTGGGTCACACCCCTTGTGCGTCCTCAGCCTATTGCTGTCTGACACTTGGTATATAGCTCAGCAGCTCCCTTCTATCCCTGCCTGAGCATAAGTGTTTCTTTCAGTGTGTGCTTGCACTCTGAAGGTGCCAGGTCCGTTCCTGTTTCCCTGTCCGCCTTTCCTGGAGGCTGTATTTCCAGGCCTGTCTGAACTAAGTCCTGTATTTCTCCTGCCTTGCGGTGTCAGCTCCCGTGTCTGAACTGTGTCCTGTTTGTCTCCTGCTTTACGGTATTAGTTCCCGTGTCTGAACTAAGTCCTGTATGTCTCCTGCTTTACGGTATTAGTTCCCGTGTCTGAACTAAGTCCTGTATTTCTCCTGCCTTGCGGTGTCAGCTCCCGTGTCTGAACTGTGTCCTGTATGTCTCCTGCTTTGCGGTATTAGTTCCCGTGTCTGAACTTAGTCTTTTCTGTGTTCTCTTGTCTGTCCTGTCTGAACACGCTCCTAGCCTGTTCCTCCCGCCTTCTAGGGGCCGATTACCTAGACCCGCTCCTGTATCCCGCTGCAGTGTCGGTCTCCTCCGTACACTCAGTTCCAGTCTGAACTCTCTCCTATCCTTTACCTGTTTTGTCTATGTCCATTCCCTTCCTTTTCCTGCAGAGTCTGAACTCGTACCTAACTCCTGCCAGTTGTCTCTGTACTTCCGTTTGTGAGTTTGTGGTCCACTCGCTACTTCACTGCAAGTACCCTGTGGGTGTCTGGCTCTGCCTTTCCCTTCCTGTCTGTTCAGTGTGAACAGAGCCCTGTCCTCCCTGCTCAGTCTTCTGCACTCTAGTTGTGCTTGCCTGTAACCCTCTGCCTGTATTGTTCCTGAATCCCGGTGTGTACTGGGTCCTATCCCGCCTGTGTTCCTACTTGCTAGTGCCTCCCTGTCTGCACTCTATCTGTGCTTACCTTTACCCGCCTGCCTGCATACCCGCCTGCCTGCATACCCGCCTGCCTGCATACCAGTCTGTTCCTGTATTTCCCTGTGTGGATCAACAGCCGTGTCCGGGGTCTGTCCTGGAGTAGCACCTGGTCCCTCTGCTCGGTTCCTCCTTGGTGCACTGGCGTCGTATGCCGTCGTGCGACCCTGGTCGGATCGGGTGAATACTTAGTCACGCCCCTCCAGGCTTACACTCTCCGGCACGGTCCAGTGGAATCACTACCAATCACCCGCACACGCCGCTTAGCCCGGGCGTGTGCATAACAGCGGGTTAATAAAGTTCTTGAATGTGGTTTTGAGCACCTTGAAGGGTGCAGTTTTTAGAATGGTGTCACTTTTGGGTATTTTCTGTCATAAAGACCTCTCAAAGTGACTTCAAATGTGATGTGGTCCCTAAAAAAATGGTTTTGTAAGTTTTGTTGGAAAAATGAGAAATCGCTGGTTAACTTTTAACCCTTATAGCTCCCTAATGAAAAAATTTTGGTTCCAAAATTGTGCTGATGTAAAGTAGACATGTGGGAAATGTTATTTATTAACTCTTTTGTGTGACATATCGCTCTGATTTCAGGGCTTAAAAATTCAAATTTTGAAAATTTCAAAATTTTCACCAAATTTCCGTTTTTTTCACAAATAAACGCAAGTGACATCGAAGAAATTTTTCCACAATCATGAAGTACAATATGTCACGAGAAAACAGTCTCAGAATCAGGGGGATCCGTTGAAGCGTTCCAGAGTAATTACCTCATAAAGTGACAGTGGTCAGAATTGTAAAAATTGGCCCGGTCATTAACGTGCAAACCACCCGCGGGGCTTAAGGGGTTAATATCCATGAGAAATGTAACAAATTTTGTCTCCTAGTCCATTCATAATAAACTAAAAATCTACATAGAGTTGTATGTATATGCTATCCATAATAATGTCTGTAAAGCACTGTGGGATATGATGGCATTTTATAAGTAAAATAAATGAAAAAAAAATGTTGTACTTTGTTTTTATATGAACATGGACATAGTGAATGCTCAGATTTAAAATGTGTTTTTCAAATGGGGAAATTTCTTCAGTCAGCTTGCTAAGGGGAAATTTACTTTAGGTTTATAAAGCAAGATTTCCAAAAGTAGACATACAGCTGTCAGGCATAATATTAAAACGACTAACAGGTGAAGTGAATAACCTTTGTCAATGGGTAGGATGTATCAGGCAGCTGGAGAGCAGTGAGTCCTTGATATTGTTGTGTTGTAAGCAAAAAAAAAAAGATACAAAATCATGAAAACTGAGAGACTTGGATAAGAATCACTTTGCGATTATGTATACTCTTCTTGGCAGCTCCAAACTGACATGTCTTGTGGGGTGTTTCCACTAGGCTGTGGTTTGTAACTATCAAAGATGGTCCAAAGAGGAACAACTGGTAAACCAGCTGTTAAGTCGTAAGTGCTCACAGTTTCTAAAATGTAATGCTGGCTATGGTAGCAAAATGTTACTGGAAATGGGTAGTTATCGACCAGTCAGAGTACCCATGCTTACACTTATCTAACACACTTGTCTATAATGCTCTAGGAGAAGAAGGTAACTGTTATTTACCTGTCCCATCTCCAGCACCAGGATTTGCTTCCTTCCCCATGGCCGCTTACCTCTGTGCCAGCCTGCGCTAGGTTACTAATGTAATCTGGCAGGCACCTCTGATGTCATCATCCAAAGTCTTTTAAGGCCGGCTCAGATAACTGTGCAATGCCTGAGTATTTAGCTAGTACTGCACTTTGCTACCATGTGCTTGGCTGGAATTAAGCCAAACGTCCCACTTCGTTCAGCTCAAGCCAGGTTTCTTTTTATCAGTTCAGCTGCTCCAGACTGCTATCCAGCAACCAGCTGCTGTAACCAAGCTAAGTCCTTCTGTTCCTAGTCCTGCCTGCACTTCCCATTCTTATATCAAGGTAACTGATAACTAACTTTTCTCTGCTATCCTGGTGTTGTCGCTCCAACAGCTTTTCTGTATCAATTAATTAATAACGAAAACATCTCTGCAATTCCTCTGTTCTATTGTACTTCTGCAACAATATATTTGATTGCCTATACAACTTTTCTGTTTTTATCGCAGACTGCTCTCTGTTACGCACGTGGTTGTGGAACGACTGTGCCACGGTCCGGGGAGAGCTGTAACTAAGCATCCACCTGGTTCTTCTCTAGAGCCCCTGTTGGTGTGGTTAGACTTGGACCCAGGTGGATGCCAGGTACCACTCCAGGACAGACCTCGCAGCAGCTGACCCCCTTGAGGAATGTAGGGAAGCAGGAATGGACTTGGAGAGTCAGGACGGCCAAAAACTGGATAGCAGGAGGATGGATACTGTAGGCACAGCTGGTATATAGGACGGGAACTGGACTACAGGAGCAGACAGAGCGGGTTACAGGAACACAGGACGGACAGGTGCAGGATTACAAGAACTGGATCAAACTGGACAAATGAGGGAGGCGGTAATAGGTGCAAACCAGGGGAATGAGGATTAGGACTAGGTATAGGCAGGATGGGAAGGATCAAGTTCAGATAGGATGGACAGGATCAGATTCAGGGATCACAGGTATAGGGACCTTACAACTAAGTAGCAGGAAAACACACTAATGAATACTATTGCTAAGGCACTTCCCTATATGGGAGGGTGCCTTAAATATCAGACATCTCCCAACTATTGTCTGGGGACATTTCAGAAGCGCGTTCGCTGCTCCTTTTTAAGCAGCGGTGAGCGTGCACGTGCCAGAAGCACTCTCCCAGGAGACCTGCATGCCGTGTGCAGGTCCTGGGAGGTATCAGACGGGGACCAGAGTAGAGAAGGTCAGTGAGCGAGCACATCCGCTTCCATGCCGAGAGGAGGAAGGGGAATCGTGCAGGGACGTTGGCGCTGTCACTACACACTCCTGCAACCAAATTGCCAACACGTATCTGCTGTTCCTGTGCCATCCTCCAGTTCGACCCTGCTACATGTAGTGCTTCCACCTTTTCTTATTTAATAGCCATCCTGCTTATCCAGCTGTACAGGACCCCTCTGTTCCATGTGCTCTGGTTCAGTTGATAATAAGTTTAATAAAGAAAGAAAATTAGCAAAATAAAAAAACATGTTTAAAGGAACCTGTGACACTCTTGGCTGAATTTGATCCAAAGATTGCTAATATTGGAAGGTAACAATGTTAACCACTGTTCCAGAAGACCACAAGGAGTCAAAGTTCACAAATATTTGTTAAATTGTAACATTATCATAGAAGTCAGTGAGTTTAAAAAAAAATGCATAATAATACAAGAGATAAGGGTGGCTGCCATATATGTTTGAAAGATAGGTAGTTTAATAAAACCTTAAAATGTCATCTCTACCACCTCATTGAGGTTATTTGGATACATTGATGCCAGCTTATAAATCCAATAAGCTTCACGCTGCATGAGCTTCTATAGCCTGTTTTGAACTTCAATCGGGATCTGCTTAATGGGTAAATTGGATATATTGCTGATACTGGAAGAAATGTGCAAAGTGTCTTGACACACTATGTTTCCAAAAAGTTATATGTCACATTGTAGTGATATCTGTTCATTCATTGTCTCAGTTGTTGCACTTTAAGACCCACAGGCGTGTGATGACATCAACTGCTGCTTCAGAAAACTTTATTAGCTCTATTGGAATATTGTCACATCCAGGCACTTTGTTGTTAGACAGAATCTTCATAGCTTCGTCTTTCAGGATATTCGTCTCTCTATCATCTCCAGTCTCAGTTTCTTCCCATATCACTGAGTCTTTCTTGTAGAGGTGCTCGGTGTACTCTTTCCATCTTTCCTTGATCTGTTCTGGCTCAGTTTGCTCCTGTTGGGGTCATTCAACATGCCTACTCTTGGTTGAAACGTTCGTCATATCTCTTTGATCTTTAGGTATGCCATCCTGGTCTTGTCCCTCAGATGTTCGCTTTTTATCTCTGTACATATCTTTTGGTAATGAAGTCCTTTGTCTGCCTGTAAGGCTCTCTTTAGTCTTTTACTAATGTCTGCGTCCTGCTTGTTCCCATTTGCCATTCGTCTTTCTTCGATAAACTGTAGAAAGATTCCAAGTTAAACCTTGGAATCTTTACTCACGAACTCGAGGAACACCGGATTTTGGCCGTTGAAGCGGAAATGAGGACATCGGAAAACCGCTTGAATTTTGGCATGATCTTCTTCACTTTGACATCATATAAACATTAAGAACATGGAAGAGGCCAGTAGCCATTTGGTGAGCTGCATTGCATGCTGCATGTTCAGACATACCAGTGGAAAAGCCAAACTTCACTTGCCAGAAATGCAAGCTTGTGTCCCTGATGGAGGAAAAGTTGCAAAGTCTAGAAGAGAGAATAGCTACATTGAAAATTATTAAGGAAGGTGAGGAATTCTTAAACAGCAGAAGTATCTCTTCAGAATATAGAAAGAGAAGAAATTTGTTGTGCACCTGAAGAAACAGAGGAATGGAAGCATTTGACCCAGAGAAGCTGGAGGATCGGGAGGCAGTCACCACCTATACTACACAGGAACCAGTACCAGACTTTCACGCTGGAGATTGATGATCAAATACATCAAGATAAGACTTTGCCCACAAAGAACAACCTTGTAAGTATTCAGAGTCCTCTTGGATAAAGAAAAAATTTTTGTGAAGAAGAAACGGAGAGTGGTGGTCATGAGGGATTCCCTGTTGATAGGAACAGAGGCTGCTATCTGCAGACCGGATATAACCTCAAGAGAAATGTGCTGTCTTTCAGGTGCAAAAATCAAAGATATCAGGACTCTTCAGACCTACAGAAGACTACCCATTCCTGCTAAAACATGTGGGGACAAATGACACCGCAAGAAAGGACCTGGAAACCATCTGCAGTGACTTTGAAGACTTAGGCAAAAAAGTGAAAGAACTGGGGGTGCAGATGGTCGTCTCATCCATCCTTCCAGGGGATGGCCATGGAACAAGGAGGTGGAATAAGATTTTACAGGTAAATAACTGGCTATGACAATGTTGCCGTCGGCAAGGATTTGGATTTCTGGATCATGGAGTGAATTACCTATACGATGGACTACTTGCTAAAGATGGGCTACACCTTACTAAGCGTGGAAAACACATATTTGGAAGTTGCCTTGCTTCACTCATCAGGAGAGATTTAAAGTAGAACATTGTGGGAAATGAAGCAAAAGGCCAGGGAAAGCCATACAGTGAACAAATACTATTGAGAGCTCTGCTCTTAGGTGTGGAAAGGAAGAATAAAGACAAAAAAGTCAGAATAATAAAAATATTGGAGAAAGAGAAACGAATCACAAACTAAAATGTTTATATAAATGCACTGAGCATGGGCAACAAACAAGGAGAATTGCAGCTACTAATGCAGGAAAAGAAATATGATGTCATTGGCATCACTGAAACTTGGTGGGACGATACACATGATTGGAATAAAAGGCTAGAAGGATACAACTTATTTGCAAGAAACAGACTTGATAAACGAGGAGGAGGTGTCGCATTGTATGTTAGAAAAGCGTATATCTCCACAGAGATTGACGCTTCAGAGACTGGGAGTTCTGTGGAAACTGTTTAGGTAAGAAAACAGGGAGAGAACAAGGGAAAGGACACCATTGTAGGCATTTACTATAGGCCATCTGGGAAGCTGAAGATATGGATGAACTCTTTATGCATCAGATGGCCAAGTTATCAAAAAAATATGACGTAGTGATCATGGGAGATTTTAACTCTCCAGACGTTTGTTGGGAATCTCTCAGGCAAAAGCAACAGGTCCAGCAAATTCTTATCCTCTCTTGCTGACAACTTTATCTTCCGATAGGTAGAAAAGAGAACAAGGGGATCTGCTACCTTGGATCTAATCCTCATAAACAGGGAAGAAATAGTTGAGGTAAGGGTGGCTGGGACCCTAGGAGTCAGCGATCGTGCTATCATAGAATTTTGGATAACTAGAGGAGGATTACCTGTGAAGAGTCAGACTTTTTAAGGTTTTACTTCAGAAAGGCACATTTTAAGGGACTCCGAAAGAGGATAGGAGTAGTGTTGAGCGAGTATGTTCTATTAACCCTTTCGCCGAGTATGCTTGGGCCGAGCTCCGAGTATTTACAGCTGCTTGGTGATATGTTTGAATCGCTCCTGTGTGTATGATTTGCGACTGTTTGACAGTTTTATTACATGTGAGGAATGTCTATTTCTTATACATTCCTCACATGTAATAAAGCTGTCAATCAGTTGCAAATCATGCACACGGGAGCGATTCAAACATATCACCGAGCAGCTGTAAATACTCGGAGCTCGGCCCGAGCATACTCTGAACAGAACATACTCGCTCAACACTAGATAGGAGGGATCCAATGGCTGGATGTTCTTAAAGGGGTTGTCCGGTCAAAAGTGATAAGTCTGCAGTCACTCTGTGTGACTGCAAACTTATGAATCCCCACAGCGCATGCACTGTGCACTATGGGGATTCGCAGGTTTCAGACCCCGGACCGAATGGAATGTATGAGTTATACATACCTTTGGCCCACTGGCCGTCTGCATCACTAGATGGGGCATGGCATCGCTCCATGCAAGTGTTTAGAGCAAGGCGGCGCTGACTGTCATGGGGGTGTGTATAACTTGTACATACCCTCTGTTACTGGGTCTGAAACCGGCAAATCCCCACAGCACACAGTGCGTGCGCTGGAAGGATTCATAAGTCTGCAGTCACAGACTTATCACTTTTGACCGGACAACCCCATTAAGGACAGTAATGTCCAGGAAGGATGGGAAATTTTTAAAAATTAGATTCTGTAAGCACAATCACTAACAATCCCTAAAAGAGGGAAAATAGTAAGCAGTTAAGGAAACCAGAATGGATGAATACAGAACTTAAACACATGCTAAAAAGGAAGAAAGAAATGTTTATCAAATGGAAAGAGGGAGGCATATCTAAAGAAGAATATAATGTCTGCAGAACCTGTAGGGAACGCATCAGATTAGCTAAAGCTGATAATGAATTAAGGCTTGCAAGAGATGTCAAAAGCAATAAGAAAGGATTTTAGGGGTATGTCAAAAGTAAAAGAAAAGTCAAAGATGCTATAGGATTCTTACATGATGAAAATTGTAAAGTGGTAAAAAATAATGCTGACAAGGCAAAACTTTTAAATTTCTATTTTGTTTCTGTGTTCTCTAAGAAAGTAAATATAACATCAACTGATCTTCACTGTACTATTGAAGAATAGAAGAATCCACACTCTAAAAACAGATAGTGAGGGAATGCTTAGCTAACATAAATGAATTCAAGTCTCCAGGTCCAGATGAATGACATCCTAGTGAACTGAAGGAGATGGAGAAAATTATTGAACCACTCTCCATAATCTTTGAAAATTCTTGAAGAACAGGGAAGTCCCAGAAGACTGGAGAAGAGCGAATCTTGTCCCTATCTTCAAAAAGGGAAAGAAGGTGAACCCTGGGAACTATAGACCTGTGAGCCTTACTTCTATAGCAAGAAAGATCTTTGAACAAATTATTAAACCACATGTATGCAAGTACCTTTATGAGAATTAAGTGATTAACCAGAGCCAGCATGGGTTTGTAACTAATAAGTCATGTCAGTCTAACTTAATTTCCTTCTATGACAGAATCACTGACTGAGTGGATCAGGGAAACACAGTAGATATAGTATATCTTGACTTCAGAAAAGCATTTGACAAAGTATCTCATACCATCCTTATTGAAAAAAATGACCAACCACGGAATGGACAAGGCAACTGTTAGGTGGATTAATAACTGGCTTAGTGATCGGAGCCAAAGAGTGGTCATAAATGGTTGCACATCCAGTTGGAAGCATGTCTCAAGTGGGGTACCACAAGGCTCTGTCCTGGGCCCTGTGTTGTTCAACATCTTTATCAATGACTTAGATGAAGGAATTGAGGGTAAACTGATTACATTTGCTGATGGCACAAATCTAGGATGGATAGCTAATATTAGAGAAGAGAGAGAGAGGGTTCAAAAAGATCTAAACAATCTGGAACTGTGGGAAGCAACCAACAGAATGGTTTTTAATAAAGAGAAATGCAAAGTCCTACATCTGGACAAGAAAAATGAAAAAGCATACAGGTGCATCTCACTGAATTAGAATATCATCAAAAAGTTAATGTACCATACCTGGCGGCGTCCTTGCATAGTGGTCCATCTCCCACTGTGCAAGAGCGCGCACTTGATTTCCAGTCCAGACTATCACTCTGGCTTTCCTCCATGCTGTCTGCTTGCCTCTGTTTCTTCTGCTTAAGGGCGGCGCCCGATCACTTCCTGCTTCTTGTAGCTGCTGCGGGCACACCCCTTGTGCGTCCTCAGCCTATTGCTGTCTGTCACCTGGTATTTAACCCAGCTCTTTCCTGGAATCCTTGCCTGAGCATTGTGTTCTGTCAGTTGGCTTCTAGTCACTGATGTGCCAGGTCCTGTCTGTTTCCTGCCTTGCGGTATCAGTTCCCGTGTCTGAACTGTGTCCTGTCTGAACTATCTTCTAGCCTGTTGTCTTCTGCCTATCCTGGAGGCTGTATTTCCAGGCCAGTGTGGACACGCTCCTAGCCTGTTCTTTCCGCCTTCTAGGGGCCGCATACCTAGACCCGTTCCTGTATCTTGCCTGTTCCTGTCTGAACTCGCTCCTAGCCTGTTCGTTCTGCCTTCTAGGGGCCGCATACCTAGACCCGCTCCTGTATCTTGCTGCTGTGTCTGTTCTTGTCTGAATACTCTCCTAGCCTGTTACCTGTTTTTCTCTATGTCCGTACCTTCCCTTTTCCTGCAGAATCTGATCCCATACCTAACTCCTACTCGTTGTCCCTGTACTCCTGTTTGTGAGTTTAGAGTCCACTCGCTACTTCATTGCAAGTATCCTGTGTGTACCTGGTTCTGCCTTTCCCTTCCAGTCTGTTCCGTGTGAACAGAGCCCTGTCCCCTCTGCTCTGCCTTGCTCACCGCTCCGGCGGTTCTTGCCCGCTCTGCTCTGCCTTGCTCACCGCTCCTGCGGTTTCCGCTCTGCTCTGCCTTGCTCACCGCTCCTGCGGTTTCCGCTCTGCTCTGCCTTGCTCACCGCTCCTGCGGTTTCCGCTCTGCTCTGCCTTGCTCACCGCTCCTGCGGTTTCCGCTCTGCTCTGCCTTGCTCACCGCTCCTGCGGTTTCCGCTCTGCTCTGCCTTGCTCACCGCTCCTGCGGTTTCCGCTCTGCTCTGCCTTGCTCACCGCTCCTGCGGTTTCCGCTCTGCTCTGCCTTGCTCACCGCTCCTGCGGTTTCCGCTCTGCTCTGCCTTGCTCACCGCTCCTGCGGTTTCCGCTCTGCTCTGCCTTGCTCACCGCTCCTGCGGTTTCCGCTCTGCTCTGCCTTGCTCACCGCTCCTGCGGTTTCCGCTCTGCTCTGCCTTGCTCACCGCTCCTGCGGTTTCCGCTCTGCTCTGCCTTGCTCACCGCTCCTGCGGTTTCCGCTCTGCTCTGCCTTGCTCACCGCTCCTGCGGTTTCCGCTCTGCTCTGACCCTTTGCTCGTTGCTCCGGCAGTCTCGCTCTGCTCTGACCCTTTGCTCGTTGCTCCGGCAGTCTCGCTCTGCTCTGACCCTTTGCTCGCTGCTCCGGCAGTCTCGCTCTGCTCTGACCCTTTGCTCGCTGCTCCGGCAGTCTCGCTCTGCTCTGACCCTTTGCTCGTTGCTCCGGCAGTCTCCCTCTGCTCGCTGCTCTGGCAGTCTCCCTCTGCTCTGACCCTTTGCTCGCTGCTCCGGCAGTCTCGCTCTGCTCTGACCCTTTGCTCGCTGCTCCGGCAATCTCGCTCTGCTCGGACCCTTTGCTCGCTGCTTCGGCAGTCTCGCTCTGCTCGGACCCTTTGCTCGCTGCTTTGGCAGTCTCGTCCTGCTCCTCTCTCGCTCACCGCTCCAAGCGGTCTCGTCTTGTTCTGCTCTTGCTCGCCGCTCTGGGCGGCCTCACTCTGCTGTTTGTCCACCGCATCTGCGGTTCTGTTCGAGTCCCAGTCTGTACTGGGTCCTATCCACTCGGTACTCCAACCTGTCGTACCTGCCAGTACCTCCCTGCCTGCATACCAGTCGTGCTTACCAGCATCCGCCAGTCTGCATACCAGCCGTGTCTGCCTATACCCAGCAGTCTGTGTGCCAGCCTAACCTGCCTGTTCCTGTATTCCCCTGTGTGGGTCAACAGCCGTGTCCGGGGTCTGTCCTGGAGTAGCACCTGGTCCCTCTGCTCGGTTCCTCCTTGGTGCACTGGCGTCGTATGCCATCGTGCGACCCTGGTCGGCTCGGGTGGATACTTAATTACGCCCCTCCAGGCATTCACTCTCCGGCATGGTCCAGTGGAATCATTACATATACACGCACACGCCACTCAGCCCAGGCGTGTGCATTACAGTTAATTTATTTCAGTTCTTCAATACAAAAAGTAAAACGCATATATTATATAGAATCATTACAAACAGAGTGATCTATTTCAAGTGTTTATTTCTGTTAATGTTGATGATTATGGCTTATAGCCAATGAAAACACAAAAGTCATTATCTCAGTAAATTCAAATATGGGATGAAATTGAATGGGAGAAGATACTGATTAGATATTAGAATTTTTTTTTTTTTTAACAGTGAGGATAATTAACGAGTGAAACAGGCTGCATCGAGAGGTGGTGAGTTCTCCTTCAAGAAAAAATCTTCAAACAGGCTGGACAGACATCTGTCTGAGATTGTTTAGTGAATCCTGCATTAAGCAGGGGGTTGGACCAGATGACCCTGGAGGTCCCCTCCAACTCTAACATTCTATGATAATAGGGTCTTTTCTGTTAACCATGGCTGTGGGAGTCTCTTCTGCCTATTGTTTATTGTCTTACTGGCTTCTTCAAGAAATAATAATCTTTAAATGTGTCCATAATTCCTCAGGCTTTCTTTCATCAGTGTCCAGTGATATAAATCGGTTATGCAGACTGTTCCTTCAGGTATGTTGGTCAAATTGTAGTTAGAAATAGCCTGTTGTGTAGTCCGTTTGCACAGCTTAACTCTAATCTTTGATGTTAAAAATTCATGATTAGTTCCACAGTCAGTTCCTGGCCTTGTTTTCATGGTAATGAACAACGACCTCCATCTTTGGCGAACAGTGCCGAACACATATGTAGTCAACCTAATTCTTATAGGCCCCATTTGGTGATGTCCATGTGTAATTTCCGTTTGTGATTTTGGAAGGAAGTGTTCATGATGGACTGTTGATTTGTCGTACAACAGTTAATGAATCTTCCTCCAGCCTCATTTTGTTCACTAAGTGCAAAGTCCAAAGTTTCCAATAATGGTTCCATGTTTGCCGTGGCCCACTTTGGCATTCAAGTCCCCTATGATAATGAGTAAGTCTTGTTTTGGAAACTTGTCGATTTCCTCTTGAACTTAATTGTAGAATAATTCAACATCCTTCTCGGTGTCTGTTGGGGAGTATAACTGTAACATGCATTGGTGCTCCTTTTAGTCGTATGGAGATGACTCTATCCCTGACTGCATTATACTTCAGGACAGTGTCAGCTAATCTTCGGTTGAGAATAAAAGTGACACTGTTTAGTCTTCGGTTATTATTGATAATTTAATACCTTCAAGTTTAAAATGGCTTTGGTGTGCTGGAATATGATAATGTCTTAAATATATAACACTAGATGTATTCCAGAGCTTTCTCATGGGGTATGTTTGAGTAGAGTACACTGAAATCAGCTGTGGGAAAGCTTATACAGTGGGTACGGAAAGCATTCAGACCCCTTTAAATTTTTCACTCTGTTTCATTGCAACCATTTGGTAACTTCTAAAATGTTCATTTTTTTCTCATTAATGTACACTCTGCACCCCATTTTGACTGAAAGAAACACAGAAATGTAGAAATGTTTGCAAATTTATTAAAAAAGTAAAACTGAAATATCACATGGTCATAAGTATTCAGACCCTTTGCTCAGACACTCATATTTAAGTCACATGCTGTCCATTTCCTTGCGATCCTCCTTGAGATGGTTCTACTCCTTCATTGGAGTCCAGCTGTGTTTAATTAAACTGATAGTACTTGATTTGGAAAGGCACACACCTGTCTATATAAGACCTCACAGCTCACAGTGCATGTCAGATCAAATGAGAATCATGAGCTCAAAGGAACTGCCCAAGGAGCTCAGAGACAGAATTGTGGCAAGGCACAGATCTGGCCAAGGTTACAAAAGAATTTCTGCATTACTCAAGGTTCCTAAGAGCACAGTGGCCTCCATAATCTTTAAATGGAAGAAGTTTGGGACCACCAGAAGTCTTCCTAGACCTGGCCATCCAGCCAAACTGAGCAATCGTGGGAGAAAAGCCTTGGTGAGAGAGGTAAAGCAGAACCCCAAGATCACTGTGGCTGAGCTCAAGAGATGCAGTAGGGAGATGGAAGAAAGTTCCACAAAGTCAACTATCACTGCAGCCCTCCACAAGTCGGGCCTTTATGGCAGAGTGGCCTGACGGAAGCCTCTCCTCAGTTCAAGACATATGAAAGCCTGCATAGAGTTTGCTCAAAAACCCATGAAGGACTCCCAGACTTTGAGAAATAAGATTCTCTGGCCTGATGAGACGAAGATATATCTTTTTGGTGATAATTCTAAGCAGTATGTGTGGAGAAAATCAGGCACTGCTCATCACCTGCCCAATACAATCCCAACAGTGAAATATGGTGGTGACAGCATCATGCTATGGGGGTGTTTTTCAGCTGCAGGTACAGGACGACTGGTTGCAATTGAAGGAAACATGAATGTGGCCAAGTACAGAGATATCCTGGATGAAAACCTCTAACAGAGTGAAAATGGCTGTCAACCATCGTTCACCATCCAACCTGACGGAACTCCAGAGCATCTGCAAGGAAGAATGGCAGAGGATCCCCAAATCCAGGTGTGAAGAACTTGATGCATCATTCCCAAGAAGACTCATGGCTGTACTAGCTCAAAAGGGTGCTTCTACTCAATACTGAGCAAAAGGTCTGAATACTTATGACCATGTGATATTTTAGTTTTTCAGTTGCAAAAATTTCTACATTTCTGTTTTTTTCAGTCAAGATGGGGTGCAGAGTGTACTTTAATGAGAAAAAAAATGAACTTTTTAGAATTTACCAAATGGCTGCAATGAAATAAAGAGTGAAAAATTTAAAGGTACCCACTGTATTTGACCATATCAGGGGTAGCACGGTGGCTCAGCGATTAACACTGTACTATATACAGGTTAGCACAGTGGCTCAGTGTTTAACACTGCAGCCTTGCAGTGCTGGTGTCCTGGATTCAGATCCAACCAAGGACAACATCTGCAAGGAGTTTGTATGTTATCCCTGTGTGTTTGCATGGGTTTCCTCCCACACTCCAAAGACATATACTGAATTGTGAGCTCCAATGGGGACAGTGCCGATAATGTCTGGAAAGCGCTGGGAAATTAATGGCGCTATACAAATGAGTAAAATAAATTAAATAGATATTATTTGTATGCAGATTTTACTGCTCCAAGCTGTATAAACTTGAATGCCTGGTCTAAGGACATTACCCTTTATCAAGGTGCGCAGAAATATTAGGCGGCTTGTTTTACTCAGACAAAATGGAACAATAAAAATTTATCTGACTCTGGAAAGTATAAAAAATTACAAGTCTTACAGAAGATGCAGTACTCTTGAAATTGTTAAGATATTGGGGCGTGATCACAGAACTATCGAAAGTTTTGTTATAAATAATCAACAAGGTCATAAAAAAATGTGTGCAGAACCAAACATCAAGCGACCAGGAAGCCATTATCCTCCAGTGCTATCCTATTCCAGAACTGCAACCTCCCTAGAGTGCCCAGAAGTACAAGGTGTTTAGGGACCGAGGTAAGGAAGGCTGAACTCGACCAAAACTAAACATGATACAGAGATGGAAACGTCAAGACTGGGCCAAGAAATATCTGAAGACCGGTTTTTCAAAGGTTTTATGGACTGATGAGATGAGAGTAACTCCTGACGGACCAGATGGCTAGGCCTGTGACTGGATCAGTAATGGGCACAGACCTCCACTTCTACTCCGACACAAGCAAGGGGGGGGGGGGATGAGGTAATGCTATGGGCTGCTATTGTTAAAGATGAGCTAGTCAGTACATTTCAGATTGACGATGGTCTCAAAATACACTCGCAAACCTACTCACAGTTTTTAGAAGACACTTTTTTTTCAAGCAGTAGAAAAAGACTGCATCTTTCAAGAAAACTATGATTTTTATTCAGGTCAGTGCTCAATTGCAGCATTGAAGTCTCCACTGCTTGGCTGACAGTAAAGGCTTTGTAGATGAAAGAATAATGACATGGCCCCTTCCTCACCTGACCTAAACCATAGTGAGAATTTGTGGGTCATTCTTACATGAAAGATTTAGAATGAATTAAAACCGTCACCTCTCTGAATAGTGTTTGGGAGACAGTGGTTGGGTTAGTCTTGGGGTCAACAGATTAAAACACTACCTCAAAGTTTTTTTCATTGCAGTGCTGGAGTAGTGCAACTAATCTACGTCACCGGCGCCTAGTATTATTACCAGCCGCTGTCTTCATCTTTATCAGCGCTTCTCTGGTTGGTCTCCAGCAGTTTACGACTTGCTGGATTGTTCCATTGCTTGCTGGGCGATCCAGAAATCACAACTCAATGCAAGTCCATGAGAACCAGAACGAGCCTCCCACACACTTGCATTGAGAGCTTGTGGCCGTTACCTCTGACTTCTGGCCAGTCAAGTTGCGGTCACAAGATGGCACCACGTTACCGGAGCGACGCCATGAACAGCTGATGATAGTGGATAGTATGTATAATACTATGGGCAGGGAACTAAGATTAATATCACCGCTGCAGTGCTAAAATCTAATAAAAAAATGCTGGAGTGATCCTCTAAGAACCTGACAAACTCCATGAATGAAAGATGTATGACTGCTATTGAAAAGAAAGGCTGCTTTATTGGTCACAGATATTTTTTTAAAATATTAGAAATGTATTTTGGACATTTTAAGTAGTTTGGTTATTATTCTCACAATAACAGATGAAAATAAACAATTATTAAATGGAAAATTTACATGTTTCATTTAGTTGCCTAATAATTCTGCACACTGAGATATTCTCCTAAAAAAGACAAAACCGCACTTTTACTTTCTTATATATTCAGGTTCCAGGTTTATAAACCTTTTCGACTGACTTACAGCACTGGAGTTCAATAAAAAGAAATCATCAAAAATACAAATTGCCTAAAAATTGTGCACACAATGTAGATGCTATTTACAGTCAACCTACCAATAACATAAATGAGTTATAAACAATTGCTCTTTTTGAATGTTCAGTTAACAAAAGTTTATTGTAATTAGACATTTACTGGGTATTGTTCAGCTTTACGACAGAACAGTCTGTAAGGAATTGCCTTATGTTAATATTGTAAATGGGCTTCCAAGTTACAAGACGGATGGCGAGAGCGAGATCAAATTGTACTACCTCTTATGAAATTTGAGTCAACTGTATTTTGAAAAGATTTTGCTTTCATTTATTAAGCTTTTAAAGAGTACCTACGTCCTATCTGTGGGTGCACTTTTTAGTTAAGGAAACAGTGTGCAACCACAGATGATTATACAGTCATGGCTGAAAGTGTTGGCACCCTTGAAATTGTTCCAGAAAATAAAATACAGTGGCGACCAAAAGTTTTGCATTTTTTAAAAAAGTGTGATTACTTCTGTCTGGTTGTTGTGAAGCCATTTTCCTGGTGATTTTAGTAAACCGGAAGCAAATGTTTGTCATCTATAAGGTAGAAAATTGTGTTTGACATCGTTTTATCCCTTTATGCGTTAGTTTTCAACATTTGCCGGGCCAAATGTTTTGCATATTTTGTCATGGATAGTCAAATTTTGTCTACATTTTTTTTTACGTTAAAACAAGGCAAAGCCAAATTTATCATCAGATGTCAGGAAGCTTATTTTTCTGAGAGTGAATTCAGGCAAACACCAAAAAGAGCTATCTATGGAATTCAACTGTTCTCTGAGTCAAATGTCACATATATTAAAGAAAGAAAAAAAGGTTATGGAACAGCTAACAAACCTAGAAGTGGACGACCACTGAAAGCTTCCCTCAAAGTCGATTACATTATTTAAAAAAAAGTCAGTATCTGATGTCCATAAAAGTGCTGTACAGATTTTGTATGAAATGAACAAAGAATAGGGTCAAATTGAGTCGCCAAGCTGTGGTGCGACGGCTAAGAGCAGTTAAGTTGAATGCACGAGTTCAGTCAAGAAGCCTTTAATCTCTGCAAACAACCAGAAGGTTCGAGTAGAGTTTGCCAAAAAACACAGCCAATGGAAATACAGATTGGTCTAAGGCAGGGGTCTCAAACTCAGCTGGGCATATGGGCCGCACACGGAAAAACATTTAATTTGGGGGGGCCGCATTATTTGCATGACAAAATGACATTTTTAGTGATGCCATTTTATTTTCTATACACCTTTTGAACTGGTTCTCATCTTGCAGACATGGTCTCCCATCCAGGTTCCCCATTTTGCAGACATGGTCTCCCATCCAGGTTCCCCATTTTGCAGACATGGTCTCCCATCCAGGTTCCCCATTTTGCAGACATGGTCTCTCATCCAGGTTCCCCATTTTGCAGACATGGTCTCCCCTCCAGGTCCTTCATATTGCAGACATGGTCCCCCATCCAGGTCCTTCATATTGCAGACATGGTCCCCCATCCAGGTCCTTCATATTGCAGACATGGTCTCCCCTCCAGGTCCCCCGTATTGCAGACATGGTCTCCCATCCAGGTCCCCCGTATTGCAGACATGGTCTCCCATCCAGGTCCCCCGTATTGCAGACATGGTCTCCCATCCAGGTCCCCCGTATTGCAGACATGGTCCCCATATTGCAGACATGGTCTCCCATCCAGGTCCCCCCATATTGCAGACATGGTCTCCCATCCAGGTGCCCCATATTGCAGACATGGTCTCCCATCCAGGTCCCCCATATTGCAGATATGGTCTCCCATCCAGGTCCCCCATATTGCAGACATGGTCTCCCATCCAGGTCCCCCATTTTGCAGACATGGTCCCCATATTACAGACATGGTCCCCCATCCCTGTCCTTATTTTGCTGACATGTGGCCCCCCATACTGCGCACTGGGGTCCCCCTACCTTACTGCGCACAGGGCTCCCCCCCCATACTGCGCTCAGGTTCCCCACCCCCCCATACTGCGCTCAGGGTCCCCGTCCCGACATACAGCGCTCAGGGTCTCCGTCCCCCCATACTGCGCTCAGGGTGCCCCTGTCCCCTGTGCTGTATTTCGCATGACAGAGAAAAAAAGAAAATTCTCACCTGTCCTCTTTTCCCTCGGCGTCCTTTCTGCACCTGTGGCCCGCAGGCACATAGACCCCATAACGATCACAGCTCTCTCCAGCAGCCGCCGACATCAGCGCTGTAATGCAGTGTATTGCCGCGCACAGCAATACCAGTGTCAGCCGCCGGCCTATCAGAGGCCAGCAGCTGACATCTGCGCATGGCAGTGATGTCATACGCCGCTGCGCTGGGACGCAGAGGTCAGCTGCTGACCTCTGAACCTCTACTCAAAAAAATCCTTTGGTAATATACAGATTTCATGACTCCTTGCACACAGTCAAGGCATCTAGTGCCAGTGTCAGAAAAACAACCCCAAAACATCTCTGAACCTCCACCATATTTGACTGTAGGTACTGTGTTCTTTTCTTTGTAGGCCTCATTCCATTTTCGGCAAACAGTAGAATGATGTGATTTACCAAAAAGCTCTATGTTGGTCTCCTCTTTCCACAAGACACTTTCCCAAGAGGATTTTGGCTTACTCAAGTACATTTTGGCAAGGTGCAGTCTAGCTTTTTTATGTCTCTGTGTCAGTTGTGGGGTCCTCCTGGATTTTCTGCCATAGCGTTTCATTTCATTCAAATGTCAATGGATAGTTCCCGCTGACACTGATGCACCCTGAGCCTGCAGGACAGGTTGAATTTCTTTGGGGTAGAAGGGAGGAGGGGAGGGGAAATGTAGAAAGCTTACCACGTTGTCGATTTCAAAACCATATGTCAGCCGGAATCCATCCTGAGGGTGCCGCACCCATTGGTTTCTGAGGTTTCATTTTAGCATGTTTTACTTTTTTTCTTCAATAAAGAACAATTTTTAATTATTTCCTGTTGGATATGCCGGTGCATTTCCCTTTTCTTTTTTCATTTGCTTGAATTTCTTGGGGACTTGATTGGGGCTGCTTATGCACCAACTGGACTATGCTGTGTTGCAACTTTTAATCAATTTTTATCTGTCATCCATGTCCAGGGAGATTAGCTACAGTGCCATTGGTTGTAAACTTCTTGATTATATTGCGCACTGTGGACAAAGGAATATCAAGATCTTGGGAGATTGTTGATATTTTTCAACAATTTTGGTTCTCAAGTCCTCAGAGTTCTCCTCTTTCTGTTCTCCATGCTTAGTGTGGCACACACAGACACACAATGCAAAGATTGAGTCAATGTCCCCCCTTTTAATCTGGTTTCAGGTGTGATTTTCATATTGCCCACAACTGTTACTTGCCACACGTGAGTTTGAACGAGCATCACATGCTTGAAACAAAGTTGTTTACCCACATTTTTTGAAAGGTGCCAACAATTTTTTTCCTTACCATTTTTGGTGTTAAGTGTGAAATTATGTCCAATTTGCTTTTTTCCTCTGTTTTTTTTTTTGTGTTGTACCAATACACACAAAGGAATTAAAAATATATTTAAGAAAACGTGTAATTGCAATAATTTTCTGGGAGAAATACTTCATTTTCTGGAACAATTTCAAGGGTGCCAACACTTTTTTGGCCATGACTGTATAACTTATTTACAAAAATTTAGAGGTGTTCCTAATGCCAAGCTATAAGACCTGACTTTCTAACCAAGGACTTTTTTTAAGCAGTTACTTATTGGTAACATCAATAGTGTGGTGCTGTTCGGTAACTTCATAATAAATGTGCTATAATGCGGGTTAAGTGTGAAGCTTGGTATCTTGAATTTTCACAGCGATGGGTGCCATGTTGGTTGGCAGAGCCCACTCTAAATACTGGGATCCTACAACATGGGTTAGAACCTGAGTTTTATTAGAATGTCATGTCAAAGGTCCCATGATGAGTATTTGGTGCATCTTTGATGATCTAGATACCTGCAGCACTTTTGCACCAATTAGCCAATTTAGGTTACTTAAGGTTTTTCTTGTGTGATTTTTTTTTTACATGTATTTTTATCACATTTTCTTGAGCTGTGATTTTTGACTTTTTTGTATGTCAAATTTTAAATAAAACATTTCTTTTGGAACCTTCCTGTTTGAGTTATCTAGCTTCGATGAAAATTTAGCAACATTTACTTTTTAGCGTTTTTACTGCATTTCTGCATGTGCTGTTTTTATCTGCATATTTTCCACATCTCATTCAAGTCTATGGGGAAAATTTGCAAATTAAACAAATATATTTTCCATAAGAGAAATTTTCATCCTGTGGATTTTAAAAAATACACCATTGGTAGAAAAGTAGAAAAAAATGCATCAAATACTCATCTTAGGAACTTAGCCTGGCATTGGGGACACTCCTTAACTTTTTTGTTCATGATTTATATTTAGTTAAATCATCTGCCTGTGGCTGGCCATTGTTTTTCAAGTTTCAGTCTTGAGGAACAATGTTTCTCCTTATGGAGAGTGACACACCAGCTCTGGCACGTCAAGGTAAGGAGGCTTATTCGCCATGCAATGTTTAGACCTCAGTCCAGAGCCTCTCACCTAGCCAAATCAGTTCTCATACTTTGCACTGATGAGGGCCAACTGCCCGAAACACCGTATCTGCAAATTGAGATTCTGATTTGGCTTTTATCCTAAGTCATATTGCACGACTCGTTAAAGGGTTGATTGTGACTTGTAGGATTGCTGCTTCCAATAGGTGGAGCTATAGAGTACAAGTCCTCTTTTTCTCTGAAGAGGCAATTTGCATATAGTCTTGAGGAACACCCCATTCTAGGCTTCCTGCTTCATGGGCTAATACAGCGACCTGGCTAGCTGAAGAGGTATGTATGGTAAACAGCTTGCAAGCAAGCTCTCCTTGCCTAGGAAACCCTGACACATTTAAGGTAGCTGGTAACCTTGACAACGAGCAGTACATTATAGAATGAATAATCCCTCCGTTCTTGAGGATTTTTATTACAAGATAAATTGCGAAGTTGCTTGTTTTTATTAGCGGTTTTATAGATTTGACAGGATGAGTCAAATAAAAAGAGAAATGATTGTGTACTCTTAATGGGAATCTGTCACTAGGTTTTTACTACCCCATCTGAGAGCAGTATGATGCAGAGGCAGAGAACCTGATTCCAACGATGTGTCACTTACTGGGCTGTGTGTTGTATTTTTAATAAAATCGCTGTTATAACTGCTGCAGATCTAGCAGCTCTCTGAATGCGGAGCTCTGTATAACCCCACCCACACCACTGATTGGCAGCTTCCTGTATACACAGTGCAGAAAGCTACCAATCAATGGCAGGGTCATGAATATGGAGGACTATCTGGCAGTGGGTTTACTAATCCTTTGGAGATAATCTCCTGCTGATTAACCTTTTCCCAACATGCGCCATGTATATGTGAGAGCTGACACCCCACAGCAACGCCCGCAATCAGAGCATTGATCCCAGGTGTTTAACATCTGTCATGCTGCTGTCAATAGTGACAGTGAAATTGCTGGGGAATTCCAGAAGGAGTGAGCTCCCTGTCTGCTTCCATCAGCACAATGCAATATGATCCCCGGATCCCAAAATGGCAGCGGGGTCACCCAGGCACGGTGGCCTCTCGTCTAATGCTCAGAGGACGAGCTGACACACCTCCTCCTTGCATGTCAGACGCTGATCTGATGCTCTGCAGTGCAGAAGCATTGCAGAGTATTATATCAGCGATTTGACAGTGTAAAGATGTCCCATAGTGGGACAATGTGAAAAAGTAAAAAAAGAAGTTATTAAAAATTGTAAAAGTATTAAAAAAAAATCCCAAAATAAAGAACAAGAAAAAAAAATATTGATCCAATAAATACATTTATTTATGTAAAAAAAAAAAAAAAAAAAAAGAGGCAAAAAATTGCTTTCTCATCATACCGATGAACCAAAAGTACAATAAAACGTGATCAAAAATACGAATGTAAATAAAAATGGTACAGATGAAAACGTCATCTTGTCCCGCAAAAAAACAAGCCGCCATACAGCTCCGTTAGCAGGAAAAAGTTATGTCTCTCAGAATAAAGCGATGCAAAAATAATTTACAGAAAAAAATAAACAGTTTTTATTGCGTAAAAGCCCCAAAAACATAAAAAAATTATATAAATGTGATATCGCTGTAATCGTACTGACCCAAAGTATAAAGCTTCCTTGTCAATTTTACCACATGCGAAACGGCATAAAAAAAACCTAAAAAACAATTTCACATTACTGGTAGTACAAAGGCTCTGGAAAATCGAAATGGCTCCTCACTCCCCAAAAGAAATTCAGCAAATTCTGTGCTCCCAAATCCAATTGCCTCCCTCTCTTCTGAGCTCTAGTGTGCCTAAACCACATTTATCATCCACATGTTTGGCATTTATGTAGCCTAATATACGGGTGCGTGTCTCCTGATGCATGAGCTGGGCACTACAATGTACTGGGCACTACAATGTACTGGGGAATACATGTACTGGGCACTACAATGGCAGTTTGCAGTTTTCACTAAGCAACATCCACTGCTTCTTGTTTCTGGAAAATACCCATGGAGTCAAAATCATCACTACACCTGTAGGTAAGTTTCCAAAGTGGTATTATTTCCAAAATGGGGTCACTTAAGGAGGGATTCTGCTCTTCTAGCACTTAGTGGCTCTGTATATTGAGTCCGCAAACTATTCTAGGAAAATTTGCACTCCAGGAGGCAAATAGCGCTCCGTCCCTCTCGAGTCTCGCCGTATGGCTAAGCAGTACTGTACAGCCATATACTGGGTATTTCTACAGTCAGCAAAAATTGTGGGACAAATTTTGGTGCCATTTTTACCCCTTTCCCAGTGTGAAAATGTAAAATCAGGGTCTAAAACAAAATTTTGTTGGTAAAAATGTAATTATTTTTTCTTCACTGCCCAATGGTATCAAATTCTGTGACACACCCGTGGTATCAAAATGATCATTGCACCCCTAGATGAATTCATTGAGAGGTGTAATTTGTAAAATAAGGTCACTTATGGGGGTTATGCTTTTCTGGAACCTCAGGGGCTTTCCCAATGGGTCATGGCACCTGCAAACCATATCAGTAAAATCTGCACTATAATATGGCGCTCCTTCCCTTTTTAGCTTTGCACTGTTGCTGAAAAGTATTTCCCGATTACATGTAGGGTATTGGTGCACTCAGGAGAAATTTTTAGAACAAACTGAGGTCAATTTTTTCCTACAAGCCCTTGGGAAAAATTAACACTTGAGGCTAAAACAACATTTTAGTGATAAAAATGTAATTATTCTCTCTTTACCGCCCAATGGTATAAATTTCTGTGAGGCACATGTGGTGTCAATATGATCACTGCACCCTAGATTAATTCATTGGAGGATGTAGTTGGTAAAATGAGTTCACTTATGGGGGGGGTTTCTGCTGTTCTTGCTCCTCAGGGGCTCTGCCAATGTGGCATGGCCTCTCAAACCATTCCAGCAATATCTGAACTTCAGTATGGCACTTCTTCCCTTCAAATGTAGTTTTCCCCCACTTATGGAGTATCAACGTACTCAGCAGAAATTGCACAACACATTGGAGTCCATTTTCTAGTGAGTGGTTAAGTTAATGGCTCCCTGCACTGCCACAATGGTTGGAAGAGAGCGGCTGCAGGGAGAATATAACTTAATTTTCTCCCTGTAGCCACGTAGATAGCATTTCTGGAAGTGACTTATTCCCTTTAAATAATGGGGTGCTCGAAAATTGTCAGCGGCTAAAGTTTGGCCAACTTTGAGAATAAGGAAGCCGTTTTCTGATTATGTGGATTTAAAAAGTGCTGACATGTATGTTGATTTTTTATACATTTCTTGAACATTAAATAAAGTAGTAGTGCTTTATAAATAAAGGTTAATTATATATAAAGTATTTTTATTACTTTAACTTGTTGTATCTTTCTTCCATCTGCTGTGTTTAACAACCGAACTGATGAATTATGAATGTGTTCCCTCCAAGATCCTCTTAAATCTGCTAAATTGCTTTAATGATGATGGGCCACTGTTAACTTGGGGTTTGGTGAAAAAGCAGCTGGCTATTTGCATTTTCATCTGACTTCAAGGAGTTTAACTACCCTGCTCTGGTTTAACTGTTTGATTAGTAGGCATATTCCCTGTTTTTGAGGCCTTGATATTAGCTGTTTATTTACATTTACAAAATAAATGTCTTATATTGTGTGTATGAGCTTACTACTAGCATAAAACACCAGCTAAAGCAAGATCTGTACATTGTGTGGGTTCTGGGTCTACAGTTTTTCCATAATCTCAAACAATTATGCTGCTTCTACTTTTCCATTGCTTTACTAATTTCGGTGTGTAAGGCAAGCTTCAGCTGTTCATGCTCTGCTTTTTATTCCTGCTCTGTTTAATGTCTGCCTTCTGACATTCCCAGCCAGACATCATTTTAATGGTATGTGTAGTGATAAAGCCAATAATATGTCAAAATGATTGATAATCTAAGCATTACAGCAATATGACTTTGCTGTCCTCCTCTCAGTCAGTTGTGATGGTTTCCAAATTGAATTCTTAAAGCGTGCGCGGGTGTGTGTGTGTCTGCATGCGTGTGTGTTTGTGTGTAGCTGCGTCAATGTCTGTTTTTTTCAGATTTGTCCAATTATACAGAAAGCAGAGCTTTTTATTTGCTGTTTTTGATGGTGCTGCAATATATTGCACAAGTACTGCTTAATGTTATGGAGGTAAATAAATCCAATATCTCCAGACACCTGGCAGCATCTCCTATGTGAGTCACAATTAACTTAGCGAGTAGCTGATAGTTTATGAAGATTCAAATGGTTCCTGTGTACCTCCTTGTTAGAAATTAAATGATGCATCAAAGGTGAAGATGGTTACCCTTAAGGCAAACTGGTTGCCTCCGTACCAGAGACCTCACATGGCAGAAGTGGAAATGCCATATTTCCATGCCATATCAATAATAATCTGGTATCAACACCATCCACATATATATCTATTATCGGGGGACATATTCGCTTCTGTCATAGAAATGTAATATCCTGAATTATGGATACATCAGAGTTGTGTTTGGTGTACCTGAGATGGTGAAAGTATGCTTGGAAATATGGCAATCATATTTTTCCACTATGGGTGGGCAATACATTTTCCCAAGAGGCCACTTGAAAGACCATAACTGTTGTGGAGAGCCGAACCAATACGTTGAAATTCTATTCAATATTGTCCTTAACGTATAATTGTTTCTTAACATTAATTGTATTGCTTAATATTGAGCAAATCAAATCCATAGTTTATTGATGTTTATAAAAAGCTGTAAACCATACTACTTCTGTTATTCAGCCCTTGTACAATGATCAACATCTTCTTCCAAAACAATATGATATCCTCACAGCCCCCACACAATGTATGACACCTTCATAATCCTCAACACTGTACAATGTTCCCACAATCTCCATACACAGAATGAAAGTCTCAGGCTATGTGCCCACATAGCAGATTTGATGCAGAGCGTTTTTGCCTCTCTGGCAGAAAAAAACGTATGCAGATTTACATGCGTTTTTTCTGCCAGAGAGAAGCGTTTTTTTCAGTGTTTTTACATGCGTTTTTTCAGCGTTTTTACATACGTTTTTTCAAGCAGTTTTCCAAGCGATTTTGAGCATCACTTGGAAAAGTGCTTGACAAGTTGGTCACACAATATAAATCCATGCAACCGGCAAGGATTTATATTGTGTGACCAACTTATGCTGCTTTAAATGCAGCATCTATAGTAAAAAAAATAAATAAATAAAAAAAAAAAAAATAAAAAAAACCCTGTATACTCACCTCTCCGGTGTCCTCCAGTCTGCTCCTGGCCGCGTCCACTCTCCTCGGCGCCCCGCAGTGTACTGTCAGGACCTGCGGTGACATCATTTAGTCAACTAATGGTCACGCGACCATCACCTGACTGCCGACGTCAGCGGTCGCGTGACTATCAGGTGACTAAATGACGTCACCGCAGGTCCTGACAGTACACCGCGGGATGCCAAGCAGAGAGGACGTGGCCGGGAGCAGACCGGGGGCCGCCGGAGAGGTGAATATACAGGTTTTGTTTATTTTTAACTTTATTTCTTTTTTTCACCGCGTGGTAGCCGGGATGAAGAGGAGTTGTAGTCTCCTCTTCATCCCGGGTACCACACGCACCGCGATTACGCTGCAAATTCGCAGCCATTGAATTTAATTGAAACGCAGCAAATCCACATATACCTGCGGGTTTGCTGCATTTCAGTGTTCCTCAATGGCCGCGAATTTGCAGCGTAATCGCGGTAGAAATGGTCATGCTGCGTTTTGCAATGCGAATTCGGCACGCTAATTAGCGCATCATGTGCACAGCACATCCGAATTCACATTGCTTTGCATGGCAGACTGTTTTACAAGCGTTTTTGCGGCGTTTTCGCAGCCGTAAAAACGCCGCAAAAACGCTACATGGGCACTTAACCTTATAGTTCCCCACATAGTATATTGGACATAAGACACAGGATGATGGTCCTCACCAAGTATGAATGCTCACACAGTCTCCCCACATAGTGGGTTCCTTAAAAGCCATCATACAATATGATGGCTCCCACAGCTCCCCATACAATATGGCTCCCACAGTCTCACAAACAGTCTGATGGCCCCCACATCACCTATAGTCCCCCCTATACAGTATATCCCACAGCTGCCAACACAGAATGAAGACCCCCACAGTATGATCCCTTACAGCTTCCAACATAGAATGTATGATCACCATAACCCCCAACACAGAATGAGGACCCATATAGTATGATCCCCCACAGCCTCCAACCTAAAATGAGAACCCACACAGTATGGTCCCCCGCATACCCACAAAACATTAACATAGTAACATAGTTTTTAAGGTTGAAGGAAGACTAAGTCCATCTAGTTCAACCCATAGCCTAACATGTTGATCCAGAGGAAGGCAAAAAAAAAACATGTGGCAAACACTAAGCTCCACATTGGGGAAAAAAAATCCTTCCTGACTCCACATACGACAATCAGACTAGTTCCCTGGATCAACGCCCTATCAAGGAATCTAGTATACAGTGCCTACAAGTAGTATTCAACCCCCTGCAGATTTAGCTGGTTGACACATGCGGAATTAACTTGGCATTGTGACATTTGTACTGTAGATCAGCCTGTAAGTGGGAAATGCACTGCAGCAAATTTTTTTTTTTTTTTAAACGTAAAAAGTTAATTCAGAGTGTCATTTATTATTCAACCCCTCAAACCACAAGAATTCTGTTTGGTTCCCCAAAAGTATTAAGAAGTAGTTCAGGCACCAAGAATAATGAGCTTCACATGTGTGGATTAAAGATCTCTTTTGCCAGCCTTTTCTGACTATTTAAGACCCTCCCCAAACTTGTGAACAGCACTCAGACATGGTCAACATGGGAAAGACAAAGGAGCATTCCAAGGCCATCAGAGACAAGATCGTGGAGGGTCACAAGGCTGGCAAGGGGTACAAAACCCTTTCCAAGGAGTTGGGCCTACCTGTCTCCACTGTTGGGAGCATCATCCGTAAGTGGAAGGCTTATGGAACTACTGTTAGCCTTCCACGACCAGGACAGCCTTTGAAAGTGTCCTCCCGTGCCGAGGCCAGGCTTGTCCGAAGAGTCAAGGCTAACCCAAGGACAACAAGGAAGGAGCTCCGGGAAGATCTCATGGCAGTGGGGACATTGGTTTCAGTCAATACCATAAGTAACGTACTCCACCGCAATGGTCTCCGTTCCAGACGAGCCCGTAAGGTACCTTTACTTTCAAAGCGTCATGTCAAGGCTTGTCTACAGTTTGCTCATGATCACTTGGAGGACTCTGAGACAGACTGGTTCAAGGTTCTATGGTCTGATGAGACCAAGATCGAGATCTTTGGTGCCAACCACACACGTGACGTTTGGAGACTGGATGGCACTGCATACGACCCCAAGAATACCATCCCTACAGTCAAGCATGGTGGTGGCAGCATCATGCTGTGGGGCTGTTTCTCTGCCAAGGGGCCTGGCCATCTGGTCCGCATCCATGGGAAGATGGATAGCACGGCCTACCTGGAGATTTTGGCCAAGAACCTCCGCTCCTCCATCAAGGATCTTAAGATGGGTCGTAATTTCATCTTCCAACAAGACAATGACCCAAAGCACACAGCCAAGAAAACCAAGACCTGGTTCAATAGGGAAAAAGTCAAGGTGTTGGAGTGGCCTAGTCAGTCTCCTGACCTTAACCCAATTGAAAACTTGTGGAAGGAGCTCAAGAATAAAGTCCACATGAGACACCCAAAGAACCTAGATAACTTGGAGAAGATCTGCATGGAGGAGTGGGCCAAGATAACTCCACAGACCTGTGCCGACCTGATCAGGTCTTATAAAAGACGATTATTAGCTGTAATTGCAAACAAGGGTTATTCCACAAAATATTAAACATAGGGGTTGTATAATAATTGACCCACACTTTTATGTTTAAAATTTAATAAAATTCAACTGAGCAACATAACTTTTTGGTTTGTAAGATTTATGCTTCTGTTCATAAAACCTACTCTCGTTTGCAGTTTGAAGGCTCTAACTTATTTGCATCTTATCAAACCAGCTAAATCTGCAGGGGGTTGAATACTACTTGTAGGCACTGTATATAACCTGTAATATTATACTTTTAAAGAAAGGCATCCATGCCCTTCTTAAATATTAGTAGTTACATAGTTACATAGTTTATAAGGCCGAAAAAAGACAAGCGTCCATCCAGTTCAGCCTATTTCTTGTGCACTGCAGCTATTCCGCAGCGTTGATCCAGGGGAAGGCAAAAAAAAACCATGCGGTATAGGCCAATTTACATCATTGAGGAAAAATTCACTTCCCGACACCAATCTGGCAGTCAGATTAAATCCCTGGATTAATTAACTAAGCATAAGATGTAATTTTATTGTTCTCAAGAAAGGTGTCCAGGCCTCTCTTGAACTCCTTAAGTGAGTTGGACATCACCACTTTCTCTCCCAGAGAGTTCCAGAGTCTCACGGCTCTGACCGTAAAGAATCCCCTTCTATGCTGGTGCAGGAACCTCCTTTCCTCCAGACGCATAGTGTGCCCCCTCGTCTTTGTCACCATCCTTGGTATAAACAGGTCATGGGAGAGCTCTCTGTACTGCCCCCTGATGTATTTATACATGATTATGAGGTCTCCCCTAAGCCTTCTCTTTTCCAACGTAAATAGGCCTAATTTTAACAACCTCTCTGGGTATTCTAGTCCCTCCATTCCCTTTATTACCTTAGTCGCCCTCCTTTGTACCCTCTCTAGCTCCAATATGTCTTTCCTGAGCACCGGAGCCCAGAACTGTGCACAATATTCTAAGTGCGGCCTTACCAGCGCTTTATACAGAGGAAGAACAATGTTCTCATCATATGCCCCTATTCCTCTTCTGATGCATGCCATGACTCTATTTGCCTTCGCAGCTGCTGCCTGACACTGGGCACTCCAATTTAATTTGCTATTAACCAAGACGCCCAGGTCCTTCTCCATGTCAGATTTCCCCAACGGTTTCCCATTTAATATGTATGGGTGACTGCTGTTTTTCTTTCCCATGTGCATGACCTTACATTTATCGGCATTGAACCCCATTTGCCATTTTTTGGCCCAACTCCCCAATTTATCTAAATCCTCCTGTAGCTGTGCCCTATCCTCATCTGTATTAACTACTTTACAAATTTTAGTATCATCTGCAAATATTGCTATTTTACTATGCAACCCTTCCACTAGATCATTAATAAATATATTAAATAATATAGGGCCCAAGACAGACCCTTGAGGCACCCCGCTAGTAACCCTGACACACCCTGAGCTTACTCCATTGATAACCACCCTCTGCTTTCTATCACTCAGCCAGCTATTTACCCACTTGCACACATTATCCCCCAGACCAAGCATTCTCATTTTATATACCAACCTTTTGTGTGGCACGGTATCAAACGCTTTGGAGAAGTCAAGGTATACAACATCCACTGACTCTCCCCGGTCCAGCTGTGAGCTCACCTCCTCGTAGAAGGCTATCAGGTTTGTTTGGCAGGAGCGATCCCTCATGAATCCATGTTGATATGGAGTTAGACAGTTATTATCATTAAGATATTCTACAATAGCATCTCTAAGAAATCCTTCAAACAATTTACCCACAACAGACGTTAAGCTTACTGGTCTATAGTTCCCAGGGTCACTTTTAGACCCCTTTTTGAATATTGGTACCACATTTGCTTGGCGCCAGTCTAGTGGGACAGTCCCTGTCCATAAAGAGTGCTTGAATATAAGATACAGCGGTCTGTCTATCACATTACTTAATTCTTTTAGTACCCGGGGGTGTATGCCATCTGGGCCTGGTGACTTGTCTATTTTGATATTATTTAGGCGTTTCTGAACTTCCTCCTGGGTTAGGTGGGTGATATTTAGCGGAGGGTTTACTTTATCACTCTGCATTTCCTCCGATAAATTGTTTTCTCTTGTGAAAACCGTGGAGAAGAAGCTATTGAGTAGGTTTGCTTTACCCTCATCGCCCTCTATGATTTTACCCAGGTTATTTTTCAATGGGCCAACTCCATCAGTTTTAATCCTTTTACTGTTTATATAGTTAAAGAACAGTTTGGGATTCGTTTTACTTTCCTTGGCAATTAGTCTCTCTGTCTCCTCTTTTGCTATTCTTATTTGTTTCTTACAGATTTTGTTTTTTTCCCTATAAGATATTAGCGCTTCCTCGCTGCCTTCTTGTTTAAGTTTACCGAAAGCCCTTTTTTTGTTTTTCATTGCCCTCTTGACTTCCTTATTTAGCCACATTGGCTTCCTCCTATTCCTAGCCCTTTTATTCCCATAAGGTATGTACCTTCTACAGTGACTATGTAGGACTGTTTTGAAAATTTCCCATTTTCTATCCGTGCTCCTATTACTGAAGATACTATCCCAGTCTATAAGGTGAAGGGCATCTCTTAGCTGATCAAACTTTGCCCTCCTGAAGTTCAGTGTTTTTGTGACTCCCTTGCTGGGCACCCTACTGAAGCACATGTGGAATTGTATAATGTTGTGGTCACTATTTCCCAGGTGCCCCCCGACCTGCACCTCAGTTATTCTGTCTGGCCTGTTAGTTAATATTAAGTCTAAAAGGGCCGTCCCTCTAGTTGGTTCCTGCATAAGTTGTGACAAATAATTGTCTTTGATAATTGACAGAAACCGGTTTCCTTTCTGAGATCTACAGCTTTCGGTTTCCCAGTCTATATCGGGGTAGTTGAAGTCCCCCATAATACTCACCTCGTTATTTTTTGCTACTTCGTCCATTTGTCTCATTAATAGACTTTCCGTGGCTTCTGCTATATTTGGTGGTTTATAACAGACTCCTATGATAATTTTATTATTGTTTTTTGCCCCATGTATCTCCACCCATAAGGACTCGACCTCCTCATTTCCCTCCCATACATCCTCCCGTATTGTAGGCTTTAGACACGTCTTTACATATAGACAGACTCCACCCCCTTTCCGACTTCTTCGATCCCTTCTAAACAGACTGTAACCATGTAAGTTAACTGCCCAGTCATAGCTTTCATCTAACCATGTCTCGGTTATTCCCACTATGTCATAGTTACCTGTAGATATTTCTGCTTCCAGTTCATCCATCTTGTTTGTCAGGCTTCTGGCATTTGCTAGCACGCAGTTTACACGATTTTGTTTTGTTCCGATCTTCTCCCTGTGGATTGTATTAGAAATTTTCTTACCTCCCTTCCAAGTATCTTGTCTTGGACCTTCTTTGTCGCACTTCATATCTTTCATTAGTATGTTCTCTGGTTTCATGGTAGTGTCCGGCGTTTTTCTTCCCATCCCCTCTTCTTCTAGTTTAACGCCCTCCTGATGAGTGAATCATTCATTACAACATCATGCGGCAGAGAGTTCCATAGTCTCACTGCTCTTACAGTAAAGAATCTGCGTCTGTGATTATGATTAAACCTTCTTTCCTCCAGACGTAGAAGATGCCCCCTTGTCCCCGTCTCAGACCTCAGAGTAAAGAGATCAGTAGAAAGGTCTTTGTACTGTCCCCTCATATACTTGTACATGGTAATAAGATCACCCCTAAGCCTTCGTTTTTCCAAAGTAAATAGCCCCAAGTGTAATAACCTGTCTTGGTATTGCAGACCCCCCAGTCCTCTAATAACCTTGGTCGCTCTTCTCTGCATCGGCTCTACACTGTGTTCCAAATTATTATGCAAATAATATTTTCTCAGATTTTCCCAAATTACCTTTATGAATTGCAGTCATTGTAATTTTCCAGTCAAATAACTATTAGAGTACAATTGAAAGGTTTTTGTACAAACTGCCTATGATAACAGTATATTTTTAAAAAAATAAAAAACTCAAACTACACTCAAAATGCATGTTCCAAATTATTATGCACAGCAGAGTTTTCAACCTTTTCATTTTAATAAAGAACAAAAAAATGGTCATTTTTGAAATTATAAGCATTAGCAGGTTAGTACAAACTGAAATCAAACAGTTTTCATCTCAAAACTTTATTCTAGGTGATGTTACATTTGCACATAGGACCCCTTGTTCGAAAGGAGCTTCTGAACTCTCTCGTCCATTGAATTTGTCAGGTTTTGGATGGTTTCTGCTTCAATTGTTTTGCATGAGGACAGAATACCCTCCCAGAGCTGTTGCTTAGATGTGAACTGCCTCCCGCCATCATAGACACTCCTTTTGATGATGCTCCAGAGGTTCTCAATGGGGTTGAGGTCAGGGGAGCATGGGTGCCACACCATAAGTTTGTCCCCTTTTATGCCCATAGCAGCCAGAGATGCAGCCGGCATGCTGCTTGACTCCCTTCTTTGCTCTGAACACTGAGGCTTCACAGCAGGTGCGAACTAATGACATAATTGCGCTTGCTGTGGTGACACACTCAGTCGTTTTGGCAGAATAGTGGAAGTTGGAGCCGACAACTCATTCCTCCACCATTACATTCACAGATATTTGCATCCCAGAGATACAGACAGCAGTGAAATTAAGACTTCGGATGGAGGTGGGAGGGCGGCCGTGGCATGCAAACTGCGAGCCACTGCTTTCAAGCCTTTTGCTGTCCCCTTTTGCTGGCCAGATAGGAACAGCCAAAGGGACGGTTGTGGCCCCCAGGTCGACGTTTGCCCAGGTCTACACTGGGATGTTCCTGTGGGAAAATAAGATAAATTAGAATTATGTCTATTTCACCCATGTCCTTGCATATAATTATCCTTTTTCCACTCACCTAATCAGAAGGAGGGGTGAGATGACTGGGTGAAATCCTATAAAATATATCACCTAGAGACACCCATTGCCAGATCCCAGGAGAGACCATGTGTATTGTAGATCTGTCCAAATTTCTTTGGTGATCTCATTTGCCTGAAGCGCTCACAGATCCAATTCATAAAATATTTCTGAATTATTCCCTTTTATTTTTATACTGTTTCTGCTTTAACCCCATCACCCCAAGCCTTAATGTAACGGGTCTGGGAGGCGGAACCTCTGAGCTACTATACAAGGGGGCGGTCCTTGTAAGGGAGCGGGTGGCGACCAGGGTAGACGGGCAGGCAGTCACAGCAGGTGACTAGGACAGTCTCTGAATGAACGGACAGGAGGTCACGGCAAGTGACCGGGGCAGTCTCTGGATGAACGGGCAGGAGGTCACGGCAAGTGACCGGGGCAGTCTCTGGATGAACGGGCAGGAGGTCACGGCAAGTGACCGGGGCAGTCTCTGGGTAAAGGATTGGTACGACCTGTGGCGGCAGATGATAGACGTGAGCTCCCAGGTGAGCAGGCGAGAGTCTCTGGATAATCGGGTGGTCACAGCATGTGACGGCGGAGCCTCCAGGAAGACCAACAGACAGGTAGCAGATGAGCGCTCCCAGGTGAGCGGGCAGGAGTCTCTGGACAGGCGGGTGGTCACAGCACGTGACGGCAGAGCCTCCTGGTAGGCTAGCAGACAGGCAACAGATGAGCGCTCCCAGGTGAGCGGGCAAGCTGGTCCTTAGACTGACAGGAGTTGGAAGGCAGACCGTCGGACCTCAGGCAAGCAGGCAGGTAGAAGATGTGCGCTCCCAGGTGAGCGGGCAGGCTGGTCCTTAGACAGACTGACAGAAGTTGGAAGGCAGACCGTCGGACCTCAGGCTAGCAGGCAGGTAGCAGGATATCAGGCAGGAATTAGACAGCTGACTGGCAGGAATCTGGCAGGTAACTGGCAACGGGACCTGAGGGCTGAAGCAGAGTAGTGAACAGTGCTACAACATTGCTCGGGCACCTCCATTTTGGAGGAGGTGCCTTTTATATGGGAGGTCCTCCGGCAATTGGCCGGGGACTCCTTAGGACGGCGCGCGCGGTCCCTTTAAGAGAGGGGGAGCGCGCGCCCTAAGCACACTGCCGGGGAAGGAGCGCGTGCCGGAAGCAGCGGGGAGAGAAGCGCTGGAGGACGCCGCGCCAGGAGCGGGGAGGTGAGAGGGACGGCGTCTCTGCCTAGAACGGGGCAGAGACGCCGATGCTACACTTAGGTTAGTGAAAATGTTGAAAATTTGACAAAAAAAGCCCCAAAATTTAGCAACTTTCAAACGTTAAATTTTATGCCCTTATATCAGATAGTTATACCACACAAAATAGTTAATAAATAACATTTACCACATGTCTACTTTATATCAGCATCCGTTTTGAAACACAATTATTTTTGTTAGGAAGTTAGCAAAGTTAAAAGTATTTTAGCAATTTTTCATTTTTCCAACATTTACAAATCCAATTTTTTTTAGGGACTACATCACTTTGAGGGGCCTATGTGACAGAAAATACCCAAAAGTGACACCATTTTATAAACAGCACCCCTGAAAGTGCTCAAACCACATACCAGCAGTTTATTAACCCTTTAGGTGCTTCACGGGAATTAAAGCAATGTGGAAGGAAAAAAAGAAAATGTAAACTTTTCTTACAAAAATTTTGCTTTAGCCCCAAATTTTGCATTTTCGCAAGAATATCAGGAGAAAATGTGGTGGAAAACTCCTGGGTGTACGGCAGGGCTCAGAAGGGAAGGAGCACAAAATTGTCTAGAATAGATAGTGGAAGCCATGTTGCATTTGCAGAGCTCCTGATGTGCCTAAACACTGGAAAACCCCCATAAGTGACCCTATTTTGGAAACTGCGCGGCTCAAGTATTTTATCTAGAGGCATGTTGTGCATCTTGAACTCACAGGTGCTTTACATAATTTTCTAACGTTGATCCATGAAAATGAGGAAAATCACATTTTTCCCAGAAAAATGTTGCCTTAGCCCCAAATTTTTCATTTTCACAAGAGTAGCAGGAGAAAATGGACCATACAATTTGTTGTGCACTTACTGTACATAGGGGTTTTCTACTAAATCTCTGAATGACGTGATTTAAATGAAATCCCTGATGGATCCAATCACTATAGTGAGGCAATAGAGTTACTCTGGACCCTGTTTGGCCTCTGTTCAGTGGTGTCCTTCCTTTCATAGGTGCACAAAATTGTGGTCGTCCTTGCTTTTATGCATGCTTAAGAAGACGGACACCACGGTATCACAAGCCAGAGAGATTCCCTAGTGTCTCCATCTGCCTCATTATAGGAAATCTTCTGTCAGGGATTCCGACTGAATCACGTATTTCAGAGATTTGCAGCAAAACGCCTGTGTAAGCGCTCAGCACAGAGCGCAGGATAAATGTGAGCCGAGCCTTACTGCTGCGATCTTTGGGAGACTGAATAAATTAATCAACAGCAGCGGAAGAATTGGTTGTATTTTTTTTTTTTTACGCTGTTCCTATATGTTATAAGTGATGAGACAATTTTATTCTTCGGGTCAGTGCAATTACAGTGATACCAGATGTATATTCGTTTTTTATGTTTGGCTGCGATCACACACTAAAAGACCCCCCTTTTTTTTTTATACAGAGAAAAGATTTTGCATCGCCATATTTTAAGAGCTATGATTTTTCTAATTTTCTGCTGACATTCATGTGAGAGTGACATAATGTCTTTACTCCTTTTAGATCATGCTCCGTAGCTGGCAGACCATGGCATTACAATGCACAAACACATACCTTATCCATGTTTAAACAAAATTACACTGACACACTGAATCGCTTGGGAAATTAATTGGCCACCGCCTCTATTAAAATCATTTAATACAGGTACCAAACTTCAATTAATAACGTAATAACTATAAACAACCGCAGCTTAGCCAAAGCTCAAGCCCGTTTACATTACCTATAACTTATTGTCCATTCGGTTCCCCGAATGACTAACCCCTCAGGCCATGATGACTAAAAATGAAAATTTCAAAGCAAAACAAGGGGGCAGGGAGGGTGGGACAGTAATTTCTTATGGCAGCGCCGAGTACTGACACACTCCTTGGCGCTGCCAACCACTATATACCCCCACCGCCTTTTTGTTTCCAAATATCTCTCCCTATCAACAGGCGTCGCCAGGGGAAGAAACGCAATCTTGCCCTGCGACACCTCATTATTGGCTGGGATCCGCAGCCAATCAAGCCCATCATTACCCATGTTGCTGTGGCGGCAAAATCCCGGCGGGAAAAGCCTATTCACGCCATACTTTTTATTTATTTTAACCCTTTAGGAGAAGAGCATATGCATGATAATGCCAAATGCTCCCCCTCCTAAAGGTCCGGGTCTGTCAGGAGGTCATTATTTGACCTCCTGCTGTTATGGCAACTATCAGGCCTCCATGATAATGTCGTAGAGTTGTCAATCGGGTGGGAGAGGGAGGTACAACTACCAAACGGAGATCCATGAGTATTTACTTTTTACCCCTTAAAGATGTGGCGATCAGCCTTTCTCAGTGTCGGCGACTTACTGCACAGACCAGTTATGAAGCTGCACAATGCAGCTCAATCTACTGTATAGAGGCCATGGCTGGGTACTGCACATCCGCTTCCTATTGATTTGAATGAGGAGTGGATGTGCAGTACCTGGCCACGGCCCTATTCTTTGAATGGAGCTTTGTAGCTCCATAACTAGTTCTGGCTGCCTGCGACACGGAGAGTAGCTGAACGGAGGGGGTGTCGCACCCCCTCCTATCAGACATTGATAACTAGGCACTTGTAAGTTAGTTAGACCATGCACAGTGCATGATCTAACTAACTTGTTTCAGTGCAGCACTGACTGTTGCAAAGCATAGTAATTGCTATGCTTTATAGCTGCAATCAGAATACTAATTGTGAAAGTCCAAAGCTCGACTAAGTAAAAAAAAAAGTGCAAAAAAAATTGTAAAAATATCTTTTAAAAAAATTGTACTGATAAATTTGTAATTTTATGTAAAAAAAAATAAAAAAAATATAGAAAAAAGTACACATTTGGTATTGCCTCATCCGGAACGACCTTCCCAATAAAACTGTCCCACTAGTTAACCCCTGTAGTGAACACTGTAAAAAATAAAAATAAAAAGCTAACAAAAAATGATTCTTCATCATCATTATCATCATACCGCCAAACAAAAAGCGGAAAAAATCATCTTGTCCCGCAAAAAACAAGCTGCCATCAGCCAACAAATTAAGTTATAGCTCTCAGAATAAAGCAATGCAAAAATAATTATTTTTTGTAGAAAATAGTTTTTATTGTGTAAAAGCGCCAAAACATAAAAAATATGTAAATGTGGTATCACTGGAATCATACTGACTCGAAGAATAAAGCTGCCTTATCAATTTTACCACACACTGAACAGCATTAAAAAAATTTAAAAAATCCTGAATTGCTGGTTTTTGTTCATTCTGCCTCCCAAAAATCAGAATAGAAAGCGATCAAAAACTGTCATGTGCCCGAAAATGGTACCTATAAAAACGTCAACTCATCCCGCAAAAAAAAAGCCATCACATGACTGTCGGCCGAAATCTGGAAAAATTATAGCTCTCAAAGTACGGCGATGCAAAAACTAGTTTTGGCAAAAAAAAGGTAATGTGGACGCCATCTGGCCTGTGATCAGGCCGTGTCCGTCTATTTAGGCGTGCATAAAAGTGCCGTCAGCCACAGTTTTGTGCACTTCTGAAAAGAACACTGCTGAGCAAAGGCCAGACGGAGTCCAGAGTAACTCTTCTGCCTCATTATAGTGAACGGATCTCTCGGGTATTTCATCTGAATCATGTCATTCGGATATTTAGAAACCCGATGTAAATGCTAAGCGTAGAGCACAGGAAAAATGTTATGTAACATGTTCCCAACAAAAGTTTCAAGTCAATCCACAAAAAAAGCCCCCACACAGGTCCGTCATTTGTTAACGAAAGTATCGGGGGCATATAGTATACTATATACTGTATATAGTACAAAAGCTCTGGAAAAGCGAAATGGCTCCTTCCCCCTCCCACCCCACCCCCCCAAAAAAAAAGAAATCCAGCAAATTATAGGCTCCCAAATCCAAATGCACCCCTCCCTTCTGAGCCCTGGTGTGCCAAAACCACATTTAGCGTCCACTTGTTTGGCATTTCTGTAGCGATGAGAGCCCGCCTAATTTAAAGGGGCATGTCTACAGAAGCATGAGCTGGGCACAACGTACTGGTCACTACATCGTACTGGTCGCTGCAATGTACTGGTCACTACAACGGCAGTTTGCAATTTTCACTCAGCAACATCCATTGCTGCTTGATTCTGGAAAACACCCATGAAGTCAAAATCTTCATTACACTTGTAGATAATATCCCAAAGGGGTATCATTTCCAAAATGGGGTCACTTGAGGGGGGATTCTGCTCTTCTAGCACTTAGGGGCTCTATATATAGTCTGCACACTATTCAAGGAAAATCTGTGCTCCGGGAGGCAAATAGCGCTCCATCCCTCCCATGCAATACTGTACAGCCACATATGGGGTACTGCCATGTTCAGCAGAAATCGTGGGACAAATTTTGGTGCCATTTCTACCCACTTCCACATGTGAAAATACAAAATCTGGAACTAAAACAAAATTTTGGTGGTAAAAATGTAATTATTATTATCTGTCTCTCTCCCCTGGTAGAGACGCCGACTCTCACTGCCGCCGCCCATGGCCGGAGTGTCCCACTCCTCCTCCCTCTTTTGGCTCTGATGCTGCCTGTGGTATGCGCACGGCACACCGATCCCCGGGTACTGTGATTAGGGTGCGCGCTATCCGTCTCTTAAAGGGGCCGCGTGCGCCACCCTAAGGTTTCCCCAGCCAATTGCTGGAGGAAACTTAGTATTTGAGGCACCTCCTCTAAATTGGAGGTGCCTGTGCAACGTTTGTTCATTATACCCTTGTTAGTTCTCAGGTCCCAGTGCTTGTATACCTGCCTGTCTATCATCCGTGCCCGCCTGTCTATTAGCCATGCCCACCTGCCTGTCTCTGCCGTGCCAGTGAGCTAGTCTACCTGCACCAACTTGCCTATACTTCAGTCGTGCCCACCTGTACCTGCCTGCCCGTGTGTCTGGCGTACCTGTCACTATACCAGCAGTGTCATCTTATCTACTGTTCCTGGACGTGTCTGCCTCCTGTCCCTTGGGGGTCAGCTGCCATCCATCCAAGGTCAATCAGTGAATATGAATAGCGGTACCAGGTGAAGGTGGCTGTGTCCACCGAAACGCGTTGTGTGTATTAATAAACCAGTCCTTTTAATATTTTTGCGCTGTTATTGGAGCTCTGGTACCGCTATTCATATTCACTGATTGTCCCTTTCCCCCTGTTGGGGTGCGGTAGAGCTGCCTTTAATCTATTGTTCTTTCACCTGTGAGAGCAATTTAATTAGAATTACTACCCTGGTTTTCCAAGCTGCGCTGCCCTAACCCCTCAGGAACACTGCCGGGAGTGTTGGTGAAGCTGGGCGTCCATCTCGGCGTTACATGCTACTAACCTGACCACGTGATCCACCACCGAGAGATCAGGATCTGTGAACGCCGCTGGAAATAGATGACAGCCACCAACAGAGCGGAGCTTGTGGAGCTTTACACTGGGGTTGTGCAGAGGTGCACAACTTCACAAGGTTAGTAGCCATCCCCACACCCCTCTAACAATTGCAATACTGAGTCACCCATTGCGCCTTGTTCTCTCCTCTCTATCCATCCGAGGTCAGTCCTGGAGTAGCACCTTGTCCCGCCTCCCTCATCCCTCCTCGGATCGTGGAGTCGTCAAGCCGCCGTACATCCGAGGTCGGACTTGGTGAGGTCCCTAGTCACGCCCCTCCTGGCTCTCCTCGGGCCACGGCACAGTGGTTTCGCCACCCTGCCCATTATACCGTACTAATATGCTCCATAGAAACTCTCTCCTGAAATATAAAGAAGTTAAAGTTTGGTCTGGAGTCCATTGCGTGCCATGTCGGCACCTAGGTGTGGATTTGGGTTTTTAATTATGAACAAACAGGAAATGTGGCAGCAGATCCGGAAGTTCTTGGCGTTCTTTTTTGGTGATAAACGTGGCATGAACCAATCAATATGCCTAACTATCTAACTACAGGCTCTATCTCAGCCTTAAGTATTTTGACACAGGAATGTAGTGAGGTGCGTGCATGGTTACCCTCTGTGGCGGCACAGTGGGCCCTAGTATTCTTACTGATCCTGGGTATGCTCCGGATAACCAATCCATGTATGGGGACGGATGCAGGTCCCCTCCAACCTGTTTGCGGTACTGTTGTGTTTGTGGCTTAATCCTCTGTGGCATCCAGCACGTCTCACGCTAGGTCCCGGCCCTTTCCGTCTCTTAGCAAAATCTCCGCACATCTGGACAGGTTCTGGTCACTGACAAGGTCAGCTCCAATCTGCCGCTGCTCTGGTCTCGGTGGCATGCTTCCATGAGAAGATGTCATTAGATTCCCCTCTGGCACATCCTCTCCCTGTTATGAACATCTGCAGACTGCTCTTAAGATGGCCGCACTTCCCCTTCCTGAGTTTCACATCAGTCAGATTGTAGTCCCACCTTTGACATTTTACATGCATCTCACAGTCTTTCAGCACTGCCTAGGCAACAGCGACATCTTGTGACCGAATAACAACATTACTGCAGAGAAGCAAATCTTTTCACAACACGTACAGTATTATACTGGTGCGAACACAGGTATACTACCACCCTGATGGGCCGACACACATCTCACACACAGTTTACATTTCAGACATGCGCAGCAGACTGCTTTGTCTGTGTTTCATTTTTCCATTTGAGGGTTCTATTTGCCTAATCTGTTTTAGGAAGAGACAAATGGAATTCATGCCCCAAACAGATTTGTTATATAACTGATGCAGAGGAAACCAGCAAGGTCCCATTTGTGAAGTCTATCTGGATTCCATTTGGTGCTAGTGAAATTTGCATCATCCAGCCTTTCCGAATGATGATAGTGAACAAGCCATAACCCTAACAGGCTAATTAAGGTCTGAAAAAGAGGACAATATTTTGTTTTGCCTAAAATACAAAGGAAGTGTGAAATCTTTAACTTTAGGCCTTTTAGAGATCATTTCATCTTCAACTTGTTTAACCATCGCCGTATACGCCCAAATCCCGTTTTGAGGGGGGTTTCGACGGGGTCACTGAACAGGTGCCAGAACTCAGTGTGAAAAGGCCCTTAGAGTCAGATGGGTTTAAGATTCTTCTCTGCTGAAAACAGAAAAAATATAAAAACTTGTGTAACTAGTAGGATGTCAAAACTTAAACACACAGAGTGCCAAAATGAAAAACTTGGACATAGTTGCGGGCCAACCAGTGTACAGTATAATGGGCCTCCCATAGTCCTCCATACAGAATAATGACCCACATAAGGGTGGTCGTTCTGGTGTCGGGGGCCAAATATAACTACCCTGCGAGCCAGATTTGGCTCACGGGCTGGAGTTTGACATGTATGTTCTAAACAGACTGAAGAATACAAGACAATGATGTAATTGTATATTATCTCTTCTTACACTCTGTGGCAGATAATTGCCACTCACAACCCTCTTCCAACAAATATCTCCTCAAATTGTGCTGGTTACTCAGTAGAATCCACAACCAGTGTATCTTCATAGCTGATGGAACCATTCAGACAATATGCAGGACTAAAACAAAAGACAGTAAGCGTGCAATAAAGATAAAATGTATGGGGAGGATGAAAATTGAAGCGGTATATACTGTATGATTATGCCGATTCCAGATAAGAACTGCAAGCAAGAAATCCTGGACTTTGATAGCCTTACCATTGACTTTGTTTTATATTGCATTATATAAGTATTAATTTGATACCTAAAGGTATAAAATTGACGAAAAAGCTGAGTTTTCATAATTATTCAATATTTATAATGGATTGACGAAGGAATTTAGATGATTGTTCTAGAGGATTTATGCAATTATTGGTTGAGGAAAGAAGACATCTAGCACATATAACTTCAGCTAAAATTGTAGGCCCTTTATGGGGCTTGGAAATAAGATTTTTATTTTCAGCTGGTTGAGGGAAGCAGAATATATACGGGGTGAAAAGGAATTGAAGAAATATGGTAGGGACAGAGCCAATAAATATATGGGAGAATATGAATATAAACTCACAGGTTGCAACAATGGTCCAATCATGTAATATACATAATATTGAGGCCAATCATTCTAAACATGTGCATAATTGTATAATTGATACTTGCCTATCCCAGCCTCCATGAAGTAATGCTAGTAAACCATTAGAGGAAGGTACAGAAATCTTGCAGGAGACCACCGTATTGGAAAGATCATTTTACCAGATGAAAGAAGGAATGTGGATGGATGAGGAGAACGTTTGTAACTGCAAGTATCGGAAAGGGAAGAGAGGTTGTAACTTAAATATAATAATGTTCTTAATCAAGACTCGCCCTTGCAGTGTTTAAGTTGTGGCCAAAGGATTTAGGGTTAAGAGCTGTTGCGAGATGTTTAATAGGGCCATTTTACTACATTTTAATGTCCACCCTTTTCCCATTAAGTAAAAGATACTCTATTGATATTTTTTATGAAATGGTCTTAAAATAGCTTAAGACATTAGATGAATCTAACAACAATAACAATGGAAGAAGTTCAGCTATTAACCGGCAGAGTTATCTTAGTAGTCTACAGGCCAAAGCATTAAAGGGACAGAAGGATAATAGTAATATTATTAAGTAAGCCAATAAACGGGAAGGGAGGATTGTCATTTTAGATATCAAATATTACATAGAGGAGGCTTCCGGGATATTTGGAGAATCCATAAATTATAGGAAGCTAGAATGGTACTCCTACACTGTATTTTATACTAAGTTTAGTAATATTATTAATGAATATTAAAAACAGTCGATCAGTAGAGAAGACAGATGTTTTATTAATATTCAAAATGCTCCAACTCCATATTTTTATTTTCTTCCCAAAGACCGTGTTAATTTCATCAGAAGACAAATAATTGTGGCATGTGACTCCTTAAAGAAGTTGTGCATTACTTTATATTACCCCCCCAATGTATCCCCCCGGGGCCCCTAAGGATTTTTGTAATTAGCTTACGTTGCAGATACTGCCTGTGAGCGGCGCTATCCTTGGCCGCTCACAGGCATCATGTGACCCCGCGCTGACGTCACGACAAGTGAGGCATTACTCAGCGCTGGGGTCCCCGCGGTGGCTGCTGGGTTGTGGGTGGGGTTATTCCACGCATCACACCCAGCATCCACTGCATGCTTTCCCAATGAATGGGGAGAGGCAGAGTATGCGGTGGATGCTGGGTGTGACGCGCGCGGGGGTGGGGTAACCCCATCCACAGCCTGGCATCCGACTTGGAACACAGAAGACAGAGAGCCCCGGCTGCTGCCAGCACTTGTGACGTCAGCAGATGTCAGAGCCGGCTGCAGCCGGGGGTTATGTGCTGCCTGTGAGCTGCCAGTGATAGCGCCGCTCACTGGCATTATCTGCAACGTAAAGTAATTACAAAAAGTCTTAGGGTCCCTGGGGGGATACATTGGGGGGGGTAATATAAAGTACTGGACAACCCCTTTAACTAGTGACCTGTCTGATTTTATTAATAGACAACTCCAGAGATTTGTGCTTGTGCTCCCTGCATACTTGAGAGATTCAGAACACCTGCTATCAGAGCTAGAGGGTATAGTGTAGTCTGAGAATATATTTTGGACGATATTAAATTTGGCATCTTTGTACACTAGTACAAAAGTAGTATATTTTAAAAATAATTAGAAAACCATATATCATTTCCTTTACACTTCACACATACTTGCTACTTTGTGTTGGTATCACATAAAATCCCAATAAAATACATTTTAAGTTTATGGGTGTTACGAGAAAAAATGTAAAAAAACTTACAGGGTATGAATACTTTTTCAAGGCACTGTATTCCTCTGGAGCAAGGTCTACTATTGATGGCATAAGCAGATCGGTTTTTATTAGTCTGCTAATAGACTAGCAACAATTTGTAATGAAAAGTCTAGAATTTATCTTAAAGCATAATTATTTTTGCTTTAATTGTTTTTTTTGCAAAAAAAAAAATGGCACTGCGATGGGCGCAAAATATGCACCAGCTTTCACAAATCTCTATATGTGGGCTTTTGAATGCAAATTTATGTATGATAAAAAGGAATATTTCTTTCTCCTTCACTTTTAGAAACTTTTTACTAACTATATGACTTTCATTTGGTCTTGTTCAGAAGGTAATATAAAGGATTTTATTAAAAATACAGATGAGAATGAATGGGTCTTGAAGTTTAGTGATCTGGTTAGTTAGAGGGAAGTCGTGTTCTTTGACTTTCATAGAATTTTCTAGAGAAGGAAAGGATTGAAACAAAGATGCACTTAGAGTGCATGCTAACAGTTTTTTAAATATTCGTAGACATCTGAAGCAATAGAAAGTTTATATACCTTTTGGTCAATTGTTGAGAATGTGCAGGAATTGCTCTCGCAATCCAGGGAACAAATGAGTTATTGAAAAATAATTAAGAAATTTCAGCAGCAGAAGGGAAGGAAGGGAGACACAGATTCTCTACTTCGTGGTAGGCGGAGCCCCATAGGATAGTCACCTCAGATTGGAAAAAGACGACCGGCCCCTCCAGTATATAGGCTCCTCCTACTCCCATGTTCATCAGTCTTTTTATCTGAGGTCTCAGAGGATAGTCGCTGCTTCGGCAGCTCCTCAGAAGAGTTGTTATTTTATATCCAGCGAGTCCTGGACCCCCCGTGGTCTAGAGGTCTCTGGGGGTCTCGGCGCTGCTGAGACCCCTGGCCCTCCCCTGGCAGCTCTGTGTACCCCTTGAGGAGGTTCCCACTTATGCCTGCCGGCCCCAGGGGATACAGGGTGCTCCCTGGCGGAGGCGCACACCACACATCTGAGAGGGTCCCTGCGTGCTCCGCCATAGGGGGGAGCAAAGGGCCATGGCGCCACACATCCCTGAGGATCCCTGTGGCGTTCAGCCGGGTAAGTGCTCTTTGGTCTAAAGAGTATCTTTGACGGCTACGGCAAGTGTACTGCCTGTGTGTTTCTTGTCTATTTCAGACGCTGCCTTGACTGGGGAGCAGAGACGGAGGCCAGTAATTTTTATTTTTTATTTGCGCATGCTTTTTCGTTTTTGCTTCCTGCCTTCATTGAGGCAGGAAGCTCCCTGTATTGGCGCGCGTTTTCTTGCTTTTATTGACTTGCTTCCTGCCTTCATAGAGGTAGGAAGTTTTCTGCCCTCATTTTTTGTTTGAATAAGGCGGGGGGCGTGGCCTAGTGGGGGCGTGGCTTAGCGTCTCCTGGCTTCCTGCCGTCATTACTTAGGCAGGAAGCGCTTGGTTGAGCGTGCGCTGGCGGTCCCTGCTTCTCCCTCCGGCGTCCAGCGGCGCCTCCTGCTCTCTGCTCCCTGTCCGTCCACACACTTAGGAGGAGCGGTCGCCGCAGTACCGGTGAGTCCCCTCTGCCTCTGGCAGGGGTTCTTTGTCAGTGCTGTCTCTCCAGGCTACCTATTAGGAGTCCTCAGGAGCACTGCCGCTTTCTCTCCTAAAGCTATTTACTTCACTGACCTTTTAGGCTGTGTAGTATTATAGTTGCTGTGATGTTAACCCCTTCTGAAAAAGTGGAACTTTAGGGGAAACACATGGTGTTTAAGGGAGTTTCCCCCTATTGATTTTTTGCTCGGCATTTCTGGGGTAGCTCTTTTCTAAGGGTGAGCTTTAACCCTTCAGAGCCTGTCGCATATATAAAAAATAAATAAATAAATAAATAAAAATATATATAAAAAAAAAGTGAGTTCTGAAAACAGGCTGTGCAGCTTTCACACTCTTTTGCCATCCTTGTTGTACATCCTGGCATCTGGTGTGGGTGGCATGTCTGATCAGGGGCCTGGGAGTGCGGATCGGTCTCCTGATCCGTTTCAGGTTCAGTCGCACGCCTCTGATACACTCAGGCCTTCTACTACATCAAGTTCAACGCTCAGTGATCTTAAGGTGGAGGTGCTCACTCGCTCCATTGATAGTCTCTCTAGTCTCCTGGGACAGTGGGTGTCAGCTAGATCACACCCAATGCCACGAGGTAAAAAGCGCCGCAAGACTATGGTGGCGTTGTCTCCCTCGCAGAGCGCATCAGAGGCTTCAGATTCACCAACAGATTCGGTTGATGAAATTTCTGAGTCCGAAGAGGAGGATCAACAGGATCGCTCTGTTTCTCTTTCTGGTCACGTAGATGGGCTTATTAAGGACATGCGGGAAGTATTAGAGCTGTCTGAAGAGCCGACAAGACCGTCTAGGTCGGGCCGTCTGTATCATAAGATGAGCAGGTAATGTAGAACGAACACGGCGCATGAGGAACTTAACGAAGCGGTGGAGAAGGAGCATCAGTGTCCGGATAAACGCTTCCGAGGAACGCGTTTTTTTGATGCCCTATATCCCTGTGCCAAGGAGATGGTTACTAATTGGGTTCCCTCTCCTGAGGTGGATATATCTCTGTCTCAGCTGACCAAGTCTTCCCTGCTTCCTGTTAAAGGGAGAGCCAATCTTCAGGATCCTTTGGACAGAAGATCGGAGTCAGCAGCGAAATCCATCTATGAAGCCGCGGGTCATGGTTTCCGAGCGGCCTTGGGGGCCATGTGGGCCGGTGAGGCTTCTCTGCGGTGGTTGGATCAGCTGCGTGCTGCGTGGCAGGATGGGACTTCGCGTTCAGAAGTGGAAAAGCTTTTTCAGCGAATGGAAGAAGCTATGTGTTATGGCAGAGATGCAGTACTGGACACTGCTTCAATTCTGTCCAGGGCTCAGGCTTCGGCAGTCACGATTAGAAGAGCTCTGTGGCTTAAACAGTGGACCGGGGATGCAGTATGCAAACAGGGATTGCTTAGTCTGGCATATAAGGGCGGTCAGCTCTTTGGTTCAGATCTTTCGGAACTAATTGCCAAAGCTAAAGCTAAGGATGTTACTCTGCCTGGGAAAAAGGCAGTGGCATCCACAGCCGGCAGGACAGGGCCCAGCAGAGGTCTTCGGTCCTTTCGGACCAGGGGACGATTCAGTCAGTCTTCTTGGAGATTGGGTCGTCCCTCATCCTCCGGCAGATCCGCCCAGAAATCTTATACTCCTTGGAAGCAACGGTCCCGTCAGGACAGACGGGAGGTTGATAAAAAGTCCGCTAAGGCTGACTGATGCCAGGGATCCCCCCGAGGGCTCTCGGGTGGGAGGTGGTCTGCTACAATTCGGGTCGATCTGGGCATCCCACATAGCAGACGCCTGGGTCACACGGGTTATGTCGGCAGGCTATTTCATAGAGTTTCATTCACTGCCTCCAGACAGGTTTCGTCTGACGGGCATTCCGTCCGTGCCAAGACTGGCTGCCGCACTGTTTCAGGAGGTCGACTCTCTCCTACTGCAGCGTGTGGTGGTTCAGGTTCCTCCGGAAGACCAGGGAAAGGGTTTTTATTCCAACCTTTTTGTGGTCCCCAAAAAGGAGGACAAGTTTCGTCCGGTGCTGGATCTCAGTGATTTGAATATTTACGTCCGGACACGGAAGTTCCGCATGGAGTCTCTCCGGTGATAGCGACCCTGTCGCAGTACCATTTCTGGGTGTCCATAGACATCCGCGACGCCTATTTGCATATCCCTATCGGCAGGGCTCACCAGCGTTTCTTGCGTTTCGCTATAGGTCAAACCCATTACCAGTTTGTGGCCCTGCCTTTCGGGTTGGCCTCAGCTCCCAGGGTTTTTACAAAAATTCTGGCTCCTCTCATGGCGCTTCTACGAAGAAGAGGAAGAGAAACCAATCACAAACTAAAATGTTTTTATACAAATGCACAAAGCATGGGCAACAAACAAGGAGAATTGGAACTACTAATGCAGGAAAAGGAATATGATGTCATTGGAATCACTGAAACTTGGTGGGACGATACACATGATTGGAATAAAAGGCTAAAAGGATACAACTTATTTGCAAGAAACAGACTTGATAAACGAGGAGGAGGTGTTGCATTGTATGTTAGAAAAGCGTATATCTGCACAGAGATTGAAGCAGAGACTGGGAGTTCTGTGGAAACTGTTTGGGTAAGAATACAAGGAGAGAACAACGGAAAGGACACCATTGTAGGCATTTACTACAGGCCACCTGGGCAAGCTGAAGATATGGATGAACTCTTTATGTATCAAATGACCAAATTCTCCAAAAAATATGACGTAGTGGTCATGGGTAGTGTTGAGCGATACCTTCCGATATCAGGAAATATCGTATCGGATTGGATCGGGCCGATACCCAAAAAGTATCGGATATCGCCGATTCCGATACCGGAAACCAATGCAAGTCAATGGGACACAAATATCGGAATGAAAATAAACCCTTTCTTTCCTTGTAGGTTAATTCTACATAGAATCATAGAATCATAGAATGGTAGAGTTGGAAGGGACCTCCTGGGTCATCTGGTCCAACCCCCTGCTCAAAGCAGGATTCACTAGATCATCTCAGACAGATGTCTGTCCAGCCTCTGTTTGAAGACGTCCATTGAAGGGGAACTCACCACCTCTCGTGGCAGCCTGTTCCACTCATTAATCACCCTAACTGTCAAAAAGTTTTTTCTAATATCTAATCTGTGTCTCCTCCCATTTAGTTTCATCCCATTGCTTCTAGTCTTTCCTTGTGCAAATGAGAATAAAGATGATCCTTCTACAATGTGACAGCCCTTGACATATTTGTAGACAGCTATTAAGTCTCCTCTCAGTCTTCTTTTTTGCAAGCTAAACATTCCCAAATCCTGCAACCGTTCCTCATAGGACATGGTTTGCAGACCAGTCACCATTCTGGTCGCTCTTCTCTGAACTTGCTCCAGTTTGTCTATGTCTTTTTTAAAATGTGGTGCCCAAAACTGTACACAGTATTCCAGATGAGGTCTGACCAAAGAGGAGTAAAGACCGATAATGACTTCACGTGATCTAGACTGTATGCTTCTGTTAATACATCCCAGAATTGTATTTGCCTTTTTTGCTGCTGCATCACACTGTTGACTCATGTTCAGTCTATGATCTATTAGTATACCTAAGTCTTTTTCACATGTACTGTTGCTTAGCTCTATTCCTCCCATTCTGTATATGCTTTTTTCATTTTTATTGCCCAGATGTAGTACTTTGCATTTTTCCCTGTTAAAAACCATTCTGTTGGTTGCTGCCCACTGCTCCAGTTTATTTAGGTCTTTTTGAATCCTCTCTCTCTCTTCTCTAGTATTAGCTATCCCTCCTAGCTTTGTGTCATCAGCAAATTTAATCAGTTTACCCTCAATTCCGTCATCTAAATCATTGATAAAGATGTTGAACAATACAGGTCCCAGGACGGAGCCCTGTGGTACCCCACTTGAGACATTCATCCAGCTGGATGTGAAGCCATTTACAACCACCCTTTGAGTCCGATCACTAAGCCAGTTATGAACCCACCTAACAGTTGCCTTGTCCATTCCATACTTGGTCATTTTTTCAATAAGGATGGTGTGAGATACTTTGTCAAATGCTTTGCTGAAGTCAAGATATACTATATCTACAGCATTTCCCTGATCCACCCAGTCAATGATTCTGTCATAGAAGGAAATTAAGTTAGTCTGACATGACTTGTTAGTTACAAACCCATGCTGACTCTGGTTAATCACTTCATTCTTATCCATGTACTTACATACATGTTGTTTAATAATTTGTTCAAAGATCTTTCCTGGTATAGAAGTCAGACTCACCGGCCTATAGTTCCCTGGGTCTACCTTCTTCCCCTTTTTGAAGATAGGAACAACATTTGCTCTTCTCCAGTCTTCTGGGACTTCTCCTGTTCTCCAAGAATTTTCAAAGATTATGGAGAGTGGTTCTAAAATTTCTTCTACAATCTCCTTCAGTACTCTGGGGTGTAATTCATCTGGACCTGGAGACTTGAACTCATTTATGTTAGCTAAATATTCCCTCACAATCTTTCTGTTTACTGATAACTTGGATTCCTCTATTCCTTTAAAAGGACAGTGAAGATCAGTTGATGTTACATTTTCTTTCTGAGAGAAAACAGATGCAAAATAGGAATTAAAAAGTTCGGCCTTCTCAACATCCTCTCTTACCATTTCTCCATTTTCATCCTGTAAAAATCCTATAGCATCTTTGACTTTTCTTTTACTTTTGACATACCCCCAAAATCCTTTTTTATTGCTTTTGACATCTCTTGCAAGCCTTAATTCATTGTCAGCTTTAGCTAACCTGATGCGTGCCCTGCAGGATCTGCAGACTGCATTATAATCTTCTTTAGATATGCCTCCCTCTTTCCATTTAATAAACATTTCTTTCTTTCTTTTTAGCATGTGTTTAAGTTCTGTGTTCATCCATCCTGGTTTCCTTAAATGCTTCCCATTCTTCCTACTTTTCGGGATTGTTAACGATTGTGCTTTGAGAATCTCATTTTTAAAAATTTCCCATCCTTCCTGGACATTTTTGTAAAATGAAGTAAAATGATTTGAAGTAAAACAACTAAGAATAATGTAGAATGACATGAAAAGCCGGCAATTCATCAGCGGCATTCACCGGTACCCGACAATTTACAACAGAAAGAATAGAGCTTCACACATAGATTAGATAGATAGAAACATGTCAGTCACATATATAAGAAGTACAGTGACAGTGTTGCTTACTGTACTTGTCATTTAGTGTAAAGGATTTATTTAAAAAAATAATAGTGTTTTCGTGCACCGTCTCTTTAAGAAAGCCGGCCGGCAATTCAGCATCTGTACCCGACAATTTAGAATAGAAAGAATAGAGAATCACACACAGATTAGATAGATAGAAACATGTCAGTCACATATATATGAAGTACAGTGACAGTGTTGCTTACTGTACTTGTCATTTAGTGTTAAAATAAAGGATTTATTTAAAAAAAAATTGGCGTGGGGTTCCCCTTAATTTTAGGCTCTAGCGGAGGTTAAGCAGACAGCTGGGGCAAATGTTTGAAGCCTTGGAAGGGGGTAATACCCACGGAGCTTCCCAGGCTACTAATATCAGCCCCCAGCTGAATACCTAGCCTTTACTAGCTATTAAAATGGGGGAACCCCCCCCAAAAAATGACGTGGGGTCCCCCCTAATTTTATAGCTAGCAAAGGCTAGGCAGACAGCTGGGGGCTGATATTAATAGCCCAGGAAGGGAGCCATAAATATTGGCCCCCTCCCAGGCTAGAAACACCAGCCGTCAGCCGCCCCAGAAATGGCGCATCCATAGGATGCGCCAATTCTGGCACTTAGCCTCGCTCTTCCACGCTGCCCTGGTGCGGTGGCAGGGGGTAATAGGGTTGGGGTTGATGTCAGCTTATAATGCCAGCTGACATCAAGCCCAGGTTAGTAATGGAGAGGCGTCTATAAGACACCCCCATTACTAACCCCATAGTCAAAGTTAAAAGAAAACACAAACACCCAGAATAAAGTCCTTTAATTGAAATAAACACACAATTCTTTATTGTTCTAAATTAAACCATACTTACCATCACACCCATTCCAGCTGAAGCCAACGATCTCCTGCAATAAAAGTAAAATAATAAAGCAACCTCATCCTTACCTTTCCATGGTTCCCACGACAGCTTCAGCTCTGCTACATCGAGATGACAGGCTGGACCGCAGCAGAACGCTGCCATCCAGCCTGTCATCCCGCAGACACTGAGAAGCGCAGGCATGCTTGCGCTCCTCAGTGTCTCTCTATGACGTCATCCAGATGAGCCGAGTTCATGTCCAATGAACTCAGCTCACCTCATGCACGTCACTGACAGCGTGGGAAAATTCTCCTGCACTCAGCGCTTCAGCGTGAGAATTCTCCCACGCTGTCAGTGACATACATGAGGTGAGGTCATGTCCAATGAACTCAGCTCACCTCATGCACGTCACTGACAGCGTGGGAAAATTCTCACGCTGAAGTGCTGAGTGCAGGAGAATTTTCCCACGCTGTCAGTGACGTGCATGAGGTGAGCTGAGTTCATTGGACATGACCTCGGCTCATCTGGATGCCGTCACAGCGAGACACTGAGGAGCGCATGCATGCCTGCGCTTCTCAGTGTCTGCGGGATGACAGGCTGGATGGCAGCGTTCTGCTGCGGTCCAGCCTGTCATCTCGATGTAGCAGAGCTGAAGCTGTCCTGGGAACCATGGAAAGGTAAGGATGAGGTTGCTTTATTATTTTACTTTTATTGCAGGAGATCGTTGGCTTCAGCTGGAATGGGCGTGACTGTAAGTATGGTTTAATTTAGAACAATAAAGAATTGTGTCTTTATTTCAATTAAAGGACTTTTTTCTGGGTGTTTGTGTTTTTTTTTAAATACTTTACTAGAAATTCATGGTGGTCATGTCTAATATTGGCGTGACCCCATGAATTTCGGGCTTAGGGCCAGCTGATAATGCCAAGCTGGCCTTAACCCCTTTATTACCCAGTGAGCCACCGCACCAGGGCCCTGGATGAGTTGGGTACAGCGCCAGAAGATGGCGCTTCTATGAACGCGCCATTTTCCGGGGCGGCTGCGGACTGCAATTTGCAGCGGGTGGGGCCCAGAAAGCTTGGGCCTCCCTGCGCTGCGGATTCCAGCCCCCAGCTGCCTTGTTGTACCTGGCTGGACACAAATATAGGGCGAAGCCCCACATAATTTTTTTTTAATTATTTCATGAATTTCATGAAATAATTAAAAAAAAAAAAACGTGGAGCTTCTCTCTATTTTTGTGTCCAGCCAGGTACAACTAGGCAGCTGGGGGATGGAATCTGCAGCGCAGGGAGGCCCAAGCTTTCTGCCCCCCGCTGAAAATTTCAGTCCGCAGCCGCCCCGGAAAATGGCGCGTTCATAGAAGCTGGATGCTGTACCTGGCTGGCATACAAAAATATGGCGAAGCCCACGTCAAAAGTTTTGGGAAAAATTAATTAAAAAATAAATAATAATTTAGGGACTGCATCTTTATTAACTCCTCAAATGTCATTTAGTGTTAAAATAATGGATTTATTTTAAAAAAAAATAGCGTGGGATCCCCCATAATTTTAGTCTCTAGCGGAGGTTAAGCAGACGGCTGGGGCAGATGTTTGAAGCCTGGGAAGGGGGTAAAACCCACGGAGCTTCCCAGGCTACTAATATCAGCCCCCAGCTGAATACCTAGCCTTTACTAGCTATTAAAATGGGGGACCCCCCCAAAAAAAATGACGTGGGGTCCCCCCTATTTTAATAGCTAGCAAAGGCTAGGCAGACAGCTGGGGGCTGATATTAATAGCCCAGGAAGGGTGCCATGAATATTGGCCCCCTCCCAGGCTAGAAACACCAGTCGTCAGCCGCCCCAGAAATGGCGCATCCATAGGATGCGCCAACTCTGGCACTTAGCCTCGCTCTTCCACGCTGCCCTGGTGCGGTGGCAGGGGGTAATAGTGGTGGGGTTCATGTCAGCGCCAGCTGCCATGAAGCCCAGGTTAGTAATGATGGGCGTCTATAAGACACCCCCATTACTAACCTACAAAGTGTTAAAAAGAAAAAACACACACTACACCCAGAAAAAAATAATTTATTTGAAATAAAACACACAATTTTATTTAATTCTTAGTTTACTAAAAATAATAGTTACCTGTCCACGTTCCTGCGCTGATCTCCCATGCACAGCTGTCACATCTGGAGATGGTGACAGCTGTGCATGGCTGCTGTAAGCTCACACTGCCGGGAACACGTCCGCTCCCGGCAGCGGGAGCCACTGACTGAGGTCACCGGAGTGCATTCAGGCAGCGCAGCTCCGGAGACCTCCTTTACGGCACTGCTGTACCGTGGGAATTTCTCACGATACAGCAGGGCCGTAAAGGAGCTAACCGGAGCAGCGCTGCCTGAACTCCGGTGAACCCTTACGGCCCCGTCATTCTAGCGGCGCGGCAGCGGTTCAGAGCGGTCACATTCTATGTGGCTGCTCTGAACTGGAGATCTTCGTGGGACACTCGTGGACTGCTACGGAGGGGTAAGGATAAGGTTGTGGTTTATTATTTTATATTTTATTACAGGAGATCGATGGCTTCGGGGAATTAGGTGTCTTGGTGAGTATAGGTGTAGTTTTTTATTTTTTACTTTATTTTAGGTGGCGATCGGCGGGGACAGGTAATGTATGAACTAATTTCTTTTAGGTAACCACTGGCCACCAATGACATGTATTTAACATTTATTGGGGACACAGTAGGGCAATTTAAATAGCAGGATCAGTCTGATGGGAACTACTGCTCCCATCGAGCTGATCCTGCTGGCAGGAGTGGACGGGGGACAGACATAGGCCGATGGGAGTAGTAGTGTCACATCGGCCTATGTCTGCCTGCACGCACACACACCGCACACACCCGCACACATCGCACAGACACCCGCACACACACCCCGCACAGACACCCGCACACACACACCCGCACACACACCCCGCACACACACCCGCACACACACCGCGCACACCCGCACACACCCCGCACACACACCCCGCACACACACTAATCATGACGGGTCTGGGAGGTGAGGCTGACCTGTGCGGCCGTGGGAAAGTTCATGTGAGTTCATGCAGTCAAGCATGAACTCACATGAACCCTCTGAGGGCAACGCGGCGACTTCAAATGAACAGCTGATCGGCATCAGCTGATACCTCAGCTGTTCATTTGAAATAACCGGCGGGAAAGCGCAGCACAGAACGGGAAAGCCGGCGGTGAAGTCTTTTCACTGCCGGCTTCCCCGCCCGGGTCCTTCACTCCCCGCTCCTTGGAGCTGCGCTCCCCGCCCGGTCCTAACTTACGATCGGGATGGGAGGTGGCGAGGGGAGCGGAGGATCGGGGTGGGAGGCTGCGGGGAAGCAGTATGGGGCTGTGTGATTGTTTAAAAGCCGGCGGCTTTATACCGCGCGCCGGCTTTTAAACAATCAGGAGAATTCTCCCCCGCTGGGATGGCATTCTGATGACCGGCTGGATCGCGCTGCCATCCAACTTGTCATCCTTCACAGACACTGCAGAGCGCAGGCATTATGGGAACTTCCGATTCCGGTATCCGATATTGTAAAAGTATCGGAATTAAGTATCGGAATTCCGATACCGCGAATATCGGCCGATACCCGATATTACAGTATCGGAATGCTCAACACTAGTCATGGGAGATTTCAACTATCCAGACATTTGTTGGGAATCTCTCTCAAGTAAAACTAACAGGTCAAGCAAATTCTTATCCTCTCTTGCTGACAACTTTATCTTCCAAAAGGTAGGGGAGAAAACAAGGGGATCTGCTACTTTGGATCTAATCCTTATAAACAGGGAGGAAATGGTTGAGGAGGTAAAGGTGGCTGGGACCCTAGGAGGCAGCGATCATGCTATTATAGAATTTTGGATAACTAGAGGAGGAAGACATGTGAAGACTCAAACTTCAAGGTTAGATTTTAGAAAGGCAGATTTTAAGAGACTCAGAAAGAGAATAGGAGGGATCCAATGGCTGGATGTCCTTAAGGACAAAAATGTCCAGGAAGGATGGGAAATTTTTAAAAATGAGATTCTCAAAGCACAATCGTTAACCATCCCGAAAAGTAGGAAGAATGGGAAGCATTTAAGGAAACCAGGATGGATGAACACAGAACTTAAACACATGCTAAAAAGAAAGAAAGAAATGTTTATTAAATGGAAAGAGGGAGGCATATCTAAAGAAGATTATAATGCAGTCTGCAGTTCCTGCAGGGCACGTATCAGGGTAGCTAAAGTTGACAATGAATTAAGGCTTGCAAGAGATGTCAAAAGCAATAAAAAAGGATTTTGGGGGTATGTCAAAAGTAAAAGAAAAGTCAAAGATGCTATAGGATTTTTACAGGATGAAAATGGAGAAATGGTAAGAGAGGATGTTGAGAAGGCCAAACTTTTTAATTCCTATTTTGCATCTGTTTTCTCTCAGAAAGAAAATGTAACATCAACTGATCTTCACTGTCCTTTTAAAGGAATAGAGGAATCCAAGTTATCTGTAAACAGAAAGATTGTGAGGGAATATTTAGCTAACATAAATGAGTTCAAGTCTCCAGGTCCAGATGAATTACACCCCAGAGTACTGAAGGAGATCGTAGAAGAAATTTTAGAACCACTCTCCATAATCTTTGAAAATTCTTGGAGAACAGGAGAAGTCCCAGAAGACTGGAGAAGAGCAAATGTTGTTCCTATCTTCAAAAAGGGGAAGAAGGTGGACCCAGGGAACTATAGGCCGGTGAGTCTGACTTCTATACCAGGAAAGATCTTTGAACAAATTATTAAACAACATGTATGTAAGTACATGGATAAGAATGAAGTGATTAACCAGAGTCAGCATGGGTTTGTAACTAACAAGTCATGTCAGACTAACTTAATTTCCTTCTATGACAGAATCATTGACTGGGTGGATCAGGGAAATGCTGTAGATATAGTATATCTTGACTTCAGCAAAGCATTTGACAAAGTATCTCACACCATCCTTATTGAAAAAATGACCAAGTATGGAATGGACAAGGCAACTGTTAGGTGGGTTCAAACTGGCTTAGTGATCGGACTCAAAGGGTGGTTGTAAATGGCTTCACATCCAGCTGGATGAATGTCTCAAGTGGGGTACCACAGGGCTCCGTCCTGGGACCTGTATTGTTCAACATCTTTATCAATGATTTAGATGAAGGAATTGAGGGTAAACTGATTAAATTTGCTGATGACACAAAGCTAGGAGGGATAGCTAATACTAGAGAAGAGAGAGAGAGGATTCAAAAAGACCTAAATAAACTGGAGCAGTGGGCAGCAACCAACAGAATGGTTTTTAACAGGGAAAAATGCAAAGTACTACATCTGGGCAATAAAAATGAAAAAAGCATATACAGAATGGGAGGAAAAGAGCTAAGCAACAGTACATGTGAAAAAGACTTAGGTATACTAATAGATCATAGACTGAACATGAGTCAACAGTGTGATGCAGCAGCAAAAAAGGCAAATACAATTCTGGGATGTATTAACAGAAGCATACAGTCTAGATCACGTGAAGTCATTATCGGTCTTTACTCCTCTTTGGTCAGACCTCATCTGGAATACTGTGTACAGTTTTGGGCACCACATTTTAAAAAAGACATAGACAAACTGGAGCAAGTTCAGAGAAGAGCGACCAGAATGGTGACTGGTCTGCAAACCATGTCCTATGAGGAACGGTTGCAGGATTTGGGAATGTTTAGCTTGCAAAAAAGAAGACTGAGAGGAGACTTAATAGCTGTCTACAAATATGTCAAGGGCTGTCACATTGTAGAAGGATCATCTTTATTCTCATTTGCACAAGGAAAGACTAGAAGCAATGGGATGAAACTAAATGGGAGGAGACACAGATTAGATATTAGAAAAAACTTTTTGACAGTTAGGGTGATTAATGAGTGGAACAGGCTGCCACGAGAGGTGGTGAGTTCCCCTTCAATGGACGTCTTCAAACAGAGGCTGGACAGACATCTGTCTGAGATGATCTAGTGAATCCTGCTTTGAGCAGGGGGTTGGACCAGATGACCCAGGAGGTCCCTTCCAACTCTACCATTCTATGATTCTATGACAGGGGGTTACGATCCTCCCCTACCTGGACGACCTGTTCATAGTGTCACCCACAGCGGAGGAAACAATAGCGGCTCGCGATCTCTCCCTTCAGTACCTGATGGACTTCGGGTGGCTGATCAATTGCAAGAAATCGTCATTGGAGCCAGCACAGTCCATTCTTTTCCTGTTGATGCAGTTCGATACTGTTCGGGCAGTTGTGTCCCTGCCTCCTGTCAAACAGACGAACCTTCGTCTTCTGGTCCAGGCTATGAGGTCGGCGCTGTCAATGTCCCTTCGGGAATGCATGCGCCTTCTGGGTCAAATGGTGGCAACTATGGAAGCAGTACCGTTTGCACAATTTCATTCCCGGGATCTCCAGAGCCTTATTCTGACCCATTGGGATCGATCGCTAACTTCTCTGGATCGCTCGGTCATTATCTCCCGCAGGGTGCGAGAATCTCTTGGATGGTGGTTACGTCCGGAGACTCTATCCGTGGGGAAATCCTTCCTTCCTCCGAGATGGTCGGTGGTGACAACCGATGCCAGCCGGACAGGCTGGGGTGGAGTTTGGAACAACTTCTGGATTCAGGGAGTCTGGTCGCCAAAGGAGTCATCTCTCCCGATTAACATTTTTTTTAGTTGAGAGCAATATTTCTCTGCCTCCAACATTGGGCGGTCTTATTGAGCGGTCTACCGGTCCGGATCCAGTCGGAAAACGCTACGGCTGTTGCGTACATCAACCACCAAGGCGGGACGAGGAGTTCCAGTCTCATATCGGAGGTCTCTCGGATCCTGGTCTGGGCCGAGTCCAAAGTTCCAGCAATCTCTGCAATTCACATTCCAGGGGTGTTGAATATCTCGGCGGACTTCCTCAGTCGCGAGCAAGTGGACCCTGGGGAATGGAGTCTCCATCCAGAAGTGTTTTCTCTGCTGTGTTCCCGTTGGGGGACTCCTCAGGTGGACTTGATGGCATCCAGGCTGAACGCCAGGGTTCCGACGTTCATGTCCAGGTACAGGGACCCGGTGGCGGTGGATGCTCTATTGGCCCCGTGGGGTCAGTTCAAGCTGATCTATGCTTTTCCGCCAATATCCTTACTACCTCTGGTGATCCGATGGATCAAACTCGAAAGGGTATCAATAATTCTGATAGCACCAGACTGGCCGCGGAGGACATGGTATTCGATGCTGGTGTCTCTTCAGGCGGCACCTCCGTTTCCGCTGCCCCTTCGCCCGGACTTGCTCACTCAGGGGCCCATTCGTCATCCGGACCTGAGGTCCCTTCGTTTGACGGCGTGGCTCTTGAGACCGAGATCTTGACCCGTCGCGGTTTTTCGCCCGAGGTCATTGCTACCTTGCGGGCGGCCCGGAGTCCAGCTACGTCCAGGATTTATCACAGAACTTGGGAGTCTTTCTATTCATGGTGTTCTGGATCCTCAAGAAACCCGAGGGTTTTTTCCATCCCCAACTTCTTGGCCTTTCTGCAATCTAGTCTGGCCAGGGGTTTAGCAGTTAGTACGGTGCGGGGACAGGTATCTGCTCTTCCGCACTTTTTAGGAAGGCTATTGCCTCTCGTAGGGATGTGCGCTCTTTTTTTCGCGGAGTCGCACGTCCGTTTCCGCCACGGAGGGCAGTTGTGGCTCCATGGCGGCTTAATCTAGTCCTGGAAGCCCTTCAGCATAGGCCTTTTGAGCCTATGGATTCTGCTAAACTTTCACTACTTTCTTGGAAGGTGGCCTTCTTGGTGGCAGTCACCTCTTTGAGAAGGGTATCGGAATTGGCAGCACTTTCTTGCTCACCTCCTTTTCTGGAATTTTTTCCGGATCGCGTGGTGCTTCGTACTCGTGAAGATTTTTTGCCTAAGGTAGTGTCACAATTCCACATTAATCAGGACATTGTGTTGCCTTCTCTTTGTCCAGGGCCTAAGAATCCAAGGGAGCGGGCATTGAAGTTCTATCTTACGATCACCCAAGGTTTTCGGAAGTCGGACTCTCTTTTTATAATTCCGGCAGGTCGTCGGCATGGTCAACGTGCTTCCAAAGACATGATAGCTCGGTGGATCCGTTCAGCTATCCTGGAAGCGTACCGGCTCAAGGGCGAGCCTTGTCCGGTTAAAGTTAAAGCTCATTCCACGAGAGCCATTGGCTCATCGTGGGCTTTTCGTCAGGGGGCCTCGGCAGCGCAGCTCTGCCGGGCGGCCACCTGGCGCTTCGTTCACACCTTTACTAAGTTTTATAAGGTGGACGTAAGTGCTTCAGCCGATGCGGCCCTGGGACGCAGGGTCCTGCAGGCGGCGGTAATTTAAGTTATCCCTTTACTTAGTTTTCCGTTATTTAGCGCGGTTTGCACTCTTGCCTAAGTTTTGGGGTATGGAAGCTTCTGCCTCTATTTTCCACCCTTAAGTAGGTACTGCTTTAGGACGTCCCACGAAGTAGAGAATCTGTGTCTCCCTTCCTTCCCTTCTGCTGCTGAAAGACGGATTTTGGTAAGAACTTACCTGTAAAATCCTTTTCAGCGAAGGAAGGAAGGGAGACACAGCACCCTCCCAGGGCAGAAGTGTTTTTTTGTGTTTCTAGATGCAGCGCGTCTCCTTCCTGATGTTGATCTTCTGGACTGGGTTTAGCGCTCTACGGTTCTCCTTCCAGTTTCGCCAGCTCTACACAGTTGTCAGGTCCAATGGGGTATGCCTAAGACTGTGTGTTTCTATTACATAACCTGTTTTCTCTCATTTCTGAAATTTCAGAAGGGGATATGTTGTTCTGCTGGTTGGTCTGCTCTTCCTTAGCTTGTGTACGGACTGATGAACATGGGAGTAGGAGGAGCCTATATACTGGAGGGGCCGGTCGTCTTTTTCCAATCTGAGGTGACTATCCTATGGGGCTCCGCCTACCCACGAAGTAGAGAATCTGTGTCTCCCTTCCTTCCTTCGCTGAAAAGGATTTTACAGGTAAGTTCTTACCAAAATCTGGCTTTCCCATAGCGCCAGTAGGAGGGTGATGTAATAAAAGTGGAGTATATCTCTTCCTGGATAGGGAGAGATATCTAGAGTAAAAGACATACAAAGGGAAAGCAGTTAGGAGATATAATTTGTGACTTCTTATAATACCAATTCTAAAAAGTACAATCCATCCTGGAAATTACTAAATGACCACCACATGGGCAAGCAATGTGGAACAAATCCTAGGGTTGTTTATAGAAGGGCAATGACTGTGAAAAATAGTTTATCCCTTTAATATTTGTGCCTGAATAAAGATAAAGAAAAAAGCTATTTTTTCATGAAAAAAGAAATGTTAATGATGCTATATGGTTGCACATAGGAGGAAGAAATAATCAGGGGAAGTATTCCCTATTAAAGAGTTATTAATTAGGGATGAGCGGACCTATGGAAGTTCGGATTCTGGTACCCAACCCAAAGTTTTGTCTAAAGTTCCGGTACCTGAACTCGAACCTGAACCCGAACCCCATTGAAAACAATGGGGACTCGAACTTTGGAGCTGGAAAATTCTCTCTTTCTCCTTTTCTCCTCCCGGGCTTCCCCTGGAACTCCGAACATTGAAACAGACTTCCAGGAAGTCCATGTTCGATGATTAGCATCGGACACTAACTGTCCAGTACGAGCTCCAAACTTTTCAGTTCAGGTTCACTCATTTCTATTCTCAAATTGTGGTAGTGATTTTGTAATTTACATATTTCAGTGCACTTGTGGCCTCCAGTTTGTCAGCCCTACTACTGTGACCCTATGGGAACGTGTAAGTAAGCATAGATATAATATAGAATGCCATATTTTAAATTATAGCATTTCAAAACATTTTGTGGCAGAAAACAGGAGTGATCGGAGCTAATTGAAAGTAATCCCCCTTAAAGAATTGGTAAATCTATGTCAAGATTTAGAAAACCATGTAGACGCAAAATGATTTTCCTCTAGGATTGTCGTACACCTTTTTGGTTTGAATGAAATGGTAGAGAGGGTGTATTGATTTTTGAAATTGACTTGTTTAGTGCCGTTTTAGCCAATTTGGGAGTTAAATGTTCTACTGTTCTGTAATTATAACATGCTGACTCAGCTGCTGAGTTTCATGGGAGGTGATCTTCAGAGTTAAGTCACTTGCATAATTTTAGAGGTGACATTTTAAAGCTTTAATTATTAATCTGTTATTTTTAGGTTAGTTTTAGTGTAGTATTATTCCCAGAATGCAGTTTCTGGATGGCTTCATATTAGACCAGTAAATTCTTTGGTGTAATTTTTTATACTTTTACCTCTGCATCATTGGGGAATATCGATCTTCTTTGCATTATTGTAATTGAGTATTATGGGGATACTCACCTCCATGTCTTTTTGAAGTGGCTTTTCACTTTATTTTTCTGTATCTCGCAGAAAAACCTGTGATGTATATACATGACAAATAACTATTCCTGACATTATATGATTTGTGTCCTGCATTTTATTCCAGTTGTTACTCACATGTCCTGGTCTCATTGCCAGACAATGCATCTTCTGTCACTTGCGGCAGGCTACCATTATAATGAGGTTAACACCTCTGATGCCAGTTCCCTTAGCCTTTCAGGCTGCATACAGCAATAATCAGTTAGTAAGACACACTGCTACCACTTGTGTTCTCTGAGCCTAGCCACTTGGTAACTCAGCTTTGCTATTACTGGACTGTTGCAGTTAATACAAAGTGTGTTTCCTGACTAAGGCTGCGTTCACACATTGCGTATTTTTTACGCGCGCGTATTTTCCTGCAGTTTCTACCTGCGTTTTTTTACGCAGGTGCAGGAGAAATGAAGTGTGAGGAGCATGGACACCTGTATGTAATGTAATGTATGTGTATGTGTCGTGTGTGTCCTGTCTGTGTCTGTGTCGTGTGTGTGATTGTGAGTGTCCCCCTAGCAGTGTATGTACAGACAGCTTCTGGCTGCAGTACATACACTGCTTTAAAAGAAAAAAACTATGGATACTCACCTATCCGATGGATGGGAGAGGCGTCCGGACCGGTCCCATGGCTTCCAGCATCTGCCGTGAAGCGATCAGCTGACTGTCAGGTGACCGGCTTGTAAATCAGCTGACCGGAAGCCAGTTACAAGCCGGTAAGCTACAGTCAGCTGAACGGTTCTCCGGCAGATGCTGGAAGCCGCGGGACCGGACCGGACGCCTCTCCCATCCATCAGATAGGCGAGTATCCATAGTTTCTCCTGCGCCTCCATAAAAAAGTGCTGGAATTACGCAGTGTGTGAACACCGCTGCGTAATTCCATCGCTTATAATGGTCAATAGGAGAAAGCGCAGGACGCAGCTGCGTAAAGAATTGACATGTCAATCCTTTACGCAGATGCGCTTTCGCGCTGCGTAAAATAACAGTGTCTGAACGGCAAAGTGAATTTCCCATTCATTGTGCTGGCAGACACAAGGCACATTGCGTATTTTGAAAAAGCGCGCGCAAAAAAGCGCGCGAAAATATGCAATGTGTGAACGCAGCCTAACACTCCTCTGCTGTTCCAAGGTGTTTCCCCCACATACTAAACTGCTACATCAAAGTGCCTTTCTGGCATCTCAGCTCTGCTATCCAAGGTGCTGACCGTACATTCGGCCCTGCTTTGTCAAGATGCCTGCCTGCTATGCTTTTTCTGCACATTAAGATGTTTATCTCCTGTTTCAGCTCTTTTGTTTCAAGGTGCTGTCCACAAACTCTGCTCTGCAGCATTGATGTACCTGTCTGTCTGCACACCTCCACTGTTATGTCAACTTGGCTCTTAGCTCTACTGTATGAAGGTACCTGACTACATACATTGCCCTGGCATTCTAAGTTGAATTTTACATACTTGGCTATGCTTTATCAAGGTCCCATACTGTACATTTCTCTGCCTCTACAAGGTGCTGTCTGTATACTTGATTCTGCCATTCCACTGTGCCATCCAGCATATCCAACTCTACTGATCCTCACTATTTCAAATGGTATCTGATGTATCAGATGCCTAAATCAATGTCTCCAGTCTATACTGCTTATCCTGACTTAAGTCTTAGTAAATTCAGCTCACCAGATGAGTCTTAACAGAGTATCGCCCTTGGGTTAAATAATCATCCACTAAAGACAATGTGGTTGTACCTATGTCTTTTATCTTTGCTTCTTCTGAGTTTTCGGGACAAACATTTTTTGAATCTGGAGCTGCAGAAAATTTTGTTGATGTCACATTAGCCCGAAGGCTGAAGATTCCTTTAATTTTTTTACAGACACTTTTGAAACGTATTTTCGCAAATGACTTTGCAACCCTGAATGGCCATATCCAATTCTGGACTGACAAGGTGACCTTACATTTAGGTGCATTTCATGCTGAGGACATTTCCTTTATAGTTTTGTCATTTACTGATGCACTCATGGAATTTAAGTGGTTAAGGCTTCATGCTTGTTATTGAGTTGTTGGCTAACCAAATCACCTGGTGGGGAACCTCTTGTTTTCTAAATTGTGTCGAAACTCTACCTCAATCACCTTTTGCTTTGCTTCCATCACTTCCAAGCTGCCTATTCCTTAACAGGATTTCACAGGAATCTTTTCTAAACAAAGTGCTGAATTTATTCCTCCAAGAGTTTATCATCTATCTCTTCTAGAGACTGAAGCAATGTTTACCTTTATTAAGGAAACCTTAGAAAGTGGATTCATTTGGATTTCTACATCACTGGCTGCAACAGGCTTTTTCTTCAGAATGGGTGCATACTAAATCACCTTGAAGGAATGGTATCCATTACCTCTCATATCTGAGCTCTTTTATCAAATTATGGGTGCCTGTGTATTGACTAAGTTAGATGAATGGAAAAAGGAAGGAGTAAAGTATCCAGGATGGTCAGTATGAATATCTTGTCATGCCCTTTGGATTGTACAATGCGTTAGTTGTTTTCCAGCATTCTATAAATTAAATCCTCTGTGATGTTCTACACCATTATGTTTTAGTTTACCTGGCTGACATCTTCTGGGGGTTATCCAAGACTTTTTTTTTCTGTGCAGTTGTGCACAGGTATATAGTGGATAACTTCCTTCCTCTCCTCAGGTGCTCCGATCTTTATTTCTATGATGTCCAGGCCAAGTTCCTTCATTTTTGCTCTGCATTGTTGATGAGGCATCAGCACAGATTTTCTCCAAAGAATTACCATCCCATGTAATAGTGCCTGAACATATTATTGCCTCTAGCTATTCTTCATCTACAGTCTCCACCCAAAGCATGATCTCTCATTTCAAAAGCACTTCTGTGAAAGTTCTCAGCCTAGGCCAATTTTTCTCTTCGGCGACCCTGGAATAAGGCAAACTGATTTCCCATTTTTATTGATAATCTAAGTGGCACTAAGATTTTATACCATCTGTGTCAAGGTGGACCAGTTTTCCTTTGTGTGTTCTTTTACCTGGATTTACATCTGATCCATAGCTCCCTTTAGAGCTTTTGAAAGCTCATGATGAATAAGTTGAATAAATGCCTGTAATGTATGCTATGCAGTCACTTGTCAATTATGGGGTCAATACCTTGTACATTTTCAGTGGACTCTGCGGAATAGAATAGTGTAGAGTACTACACTATTTCATACCTTTTTTGTGGTTTACTGAAGCATATTAGGCAGGTGGAGGTGAAGAGGACTCTTTTGTCCTCCTTTTGACAAATTGCCAATTTAGCATGTGCGTCGGGACATTGATGTGTTTATGGTCTTATTTGGGCGCACTGAGGTCACTTTTGCTTTGTCCTCTGCTATCTTAGAATCAGTTATCAGTTGGGGGTCTCAGTGGTCGGACCCACAATGATCAGAAATTTATTCTCTAACCTAACAATTGGGGATATCTTCTGAACATTTTTAAAACGCTTTAATAGTAACTATATTATTGTGTTTTTAGGGGTATGCAATCATATATAAGCAAAATATATGGTCTCAGAACTGTAGCTGGATATCCCGGGGGTAGGGGTCTGATGGTGAAGACGCCGGGGCCACGTGCCTTGCTGTGCTACTATGTTAACCCTAATCTCTCCCTTACCCTACCCAGGGATGTGTGGAGTAGAAGTGTATAAGAATACACCAACCAGACAAACAAGGGAAGAAGGACGGGGTTAAATGAAAATACCAATCATACAAAAATGAACTCACAGAGTGGAACATCGAGGAGTTAAGGAAGAAGTCAAATAGGAGAGGATGAGGATTTGTCCACAGACAAACACCAAGCAGCAGTTTTCTGAACAACTCACCAAACACCACCTCCAACAATCAACACCTCCAACTCCAGAACCAGGCAGTATGAACTAACACTGGCAATCCTTGATTGCAAGAAGTGAGTATATAGCATAGGGGAATGGCCAACACTCAAAAGCTGAGACCATCAAAGCAGGAAAAGTCCAGGAGCTGTCAACTGAACAGATTTAACCCTTGCACTGCTGGCAGAAACCTGAACTGTTTAATATGATGCTGCAGTGCTTCAAATCAGTGCAGGTATATGTGAAATCATACACCGCAGTTTTCTGGCCCCTCTCTGTCGTAGAACCGTGACGTTTATATTGTAGGGGTACAGCTCTCTTGTAGACGCTTGGAATATGCACAGGCACCAAGTTCTTGTATCAAATCAGTGAGCACAGTTCTGGATCCAGTTGAACATGTAAGGTGGACTGCACTTCTGGAGTAAATAGATACTTCAGAAATGATAATGAGAATAAGAATTTTCTTTTATTCACAACGTGTTTCAATACTGTACTGGTGTATTTATCAAAGGAAAAAAACAAATGTTCAAAACATGACAACAGATGGGTTTTTAAAGGCCCAAAATGGATGTCAATTACATAGGGAACATCCACAGGAACACTTAAACCAATAGGGAAGGGGAGGGAAGTTCAACTGACAATTCCAAAATGATTAAAGGGAAACTGATAAAATGTAGACCATTGATGAATAGAGGACAAAATGTTGAGGAGAAGTGACAGGAATGTAGGAGAAACATGGGATTAGAACACGAGATTGGCCAGTGAATAGAAGCCAGAAAGGGAACATTTAACAGAGGAGCCACCTAGGCAGTTGAGGAAATAAGGGAACTATACATATAAATGATAACACAGATATAAAGGACAAATTGTTAAGGAGAAACGATTGAAGTGTAGGAGAATTGGGGTTAGAACCCGAGATGGGCCAGTGGACAGAAGCCATGTAGAGAACATTTAATGGAGGAGTCGGCACATGAGGGAAAGGTGATACAGAAATGGGAACTGTACATATAAATGATAAAATTTAAAGGAAAAAATATTGAATGTATATAAATAGCATAATTAAATAACATAAAATAAATAATTAAATAAAAATCTCAGTAATTTCATTGCGTCCATAGGCTTTAAGGGTGCTGATTCTGTATATCCAATATATTTCCTTTCTCTTCAAGGTTTCCATAGGATTTGGGAGTTCAAGGGAAATTGATTCAATAGGTGTGATAGAGATGCCTGTGGCATTCTTGCTGTGTACCAACGCGCAATGCCAGATTAAACTGTCATGAAACATTTTACAATATTGGACCGATGAGAATTAAGCCTTCAATGTAGTGTCTGGGTGGTCCTGCCCACGTGTTGCAGGCCACATTGGCATTCTATGAGGTATATAATGAAGCGATATTGACAGTTCATATTTGATTTGATAGAAGAAACTTCACCTGTATGGTTAGATTTAAAAGTTTGGGTGTTATGTTTAATGTTTTTGAAACAGAGGCAGTTTCTTGCAAAGCATTTAAAACTCTCATTTTTATGTGAAAGTTTATTAAGGCGTATAAAACTTGGGGTAGTGTGTTTCAGGCGGATGGGGTCTAGGATGTTTCTCAATGTAGGGGCTTTGACCTTGAATCTCAAGCCAATATCCTGCATGACCGTTTCCATAGACAAAGTTACCCCAAAGGTTAAGGGTATCAAAAAACTAAGAACTTAAAGCAAAAACAGTGTATCCAGCCCAAAACTGCCCCACAGACTAATGCATGTGATGATTTTTCTTGTAATTGTATCACAACTTTTAATTTATTAGTCCAATCGTAACTCGCTGCATAGAGATTGGCACATTCTTCTAAAAGATCCGATTTTTTGTTCTATTATTCCTAAGCAACCTAAAGTTACCTTCTTCCCCTTTTTCTATTTTTCACCTCCATCTCCCCAGATTGCTCTTCATGTACATTTTCTCTTTCTGGGTCCTATTCACTGGCTAACCCTGTTTTTTCTGCAGTCCAATCATTTCACTCCTTTCTCTTCAACACTTTGCAACCTTTTTGCATCACCTGGCCTTTCCTAACGATGATAGTGAACAAGCCATAACCATAACAGGCTAATTAAGGTCTGAAACCTTGGTCAAAGTTATCTGAGCACACAAATCTCCAAGGGTGCCCAAACTTTTGCATCGGCTTATTTTCCTTTTAGTAACTTTTAAAACTGTAAAAGATGAAAATATATATATTTTTGCCTAAAATACAAAGGAAATGTGTCATCATTAAATTTAGGCCTTTTTAGAGATTATTTCATCTTCAACTTGCTTAACTGTCCACAATAACAGTAACTTTGACCAGGGGTGCCCAAACTGTTACATTCCACTGTATATACAGTGGGTAAGAGAAGTATTCAGACCCCTTTAAATTTTTCACTTTTTGTTTCATTGCAGCCGTTTGATGAATTCTAAAAAGTTAATTTTTTTCTTATTAATGTACACTCTGCACCCCATCTAGACTGAAAAAAACAGAAGTGTAGAAATTTTTGTAAATTTATTAAAAAAGAAAAACTGAAATATCACATGGTCATAAGTATTCAGACCCTTTGCTCAGTATTGAGTAGAAGCACCCTTTTGAGCTAGTACAGCCATGAGTCTTCTTGGGAATGATGCAACAAGTTTTTCACATCTGGATTTGGGGATCCTCTGCCATTCTTCCTTGCAGATCCTCTCCAGTTCCGTCAGGTTGGATGGTGAACCTTGGTGGACAGCCATTTTCAGGTCTCTCCAGAGATGCTCAATTTTGTTTAGGTCAGGGCTCTGGCTGGGCCAGTCAAGAATGATCACAGAGTTGTTCTGAAGCCACTACTTTGTTATTTTAGCTGTGTGCTTAGGGTCATTGTCTTGTTGGAAGGTGAACCTTCGGCCAAATCTGAGGTCTGGAGAACTCTGGAAGAGGTTTTCATCCAGGATATCTCTGTACTTGGCCACATTCATGTTTCCTTCAATTGCAACCAGTCATCCTGTCCCTGCAGCTGAAAAACACCCCCATAGCATGATGCTGCCACCACTATGTTTCACTGTTGGGATTGTATTGGGCAGGTAATGAGCAGTGTCTAGTTTTCTCCACACATACCGCTTAGAATTATCACCAAAAAGTTCTATCTTCGTCTCATCAGACAAGAGAATCTTATTTCTCATAGCCTGGGAGTCCTTCATGGGTTTTTGAGCAAACTCTATGCTGGCTTTTATATGTCTTGCACTGAGGAGAGGCTTCCGTGGGGCCACTCTGCTATAAATGACCGACTGGTGGAGGGCTGCAGTGATAGTTGACTCTGTGGAACTTTCTCCCATCTCCCTACTGCATCGCTGGAGCTCAGCCACAGTGATCTTGGGGTTCTTCTTTACCTCTCTCACCAAGCCTCTTCTCCCACGATTGCTCAGTTAGGCTGGGCAGCAAGGTCTAGGATGACTTCTGGTGGTCCCAAACTTCTTTCATTTAAGGATTATGGAGGCCACTGTGCTCTTAGGAACCTTGAGTAATGCAGAAATTCTTTCGTAACCTTGGCCAGATCTGTGCCTTGCCACAATTCTGTCTCTGAGCTCCTTGGGCAGTTCCTTTGAGCTCATGATTCTCATTTGGTCTGACATGCACTGTGAGCTGTGAGGTCTTATATAGACAGGTGTGTGCCTTTCCAAATAAAGTCCTATCAGTTTAATTAGACACAGCTGGGCTCCAATGAAAGAGTAGAACCATCTCAAGGAGGATCACAAGGAAATGGACAGCATGTGACTTAAATATGAGTGTCTGAGCAAAGGGTCTGAATACGTATGACCATGTGATATTTTAGTTTTTATTTTTTAATAAATTTGCAAAAATTTCTACATTTCTGATTTTTTTCAGTCAAGATGGGGTGCAGAGTGTACTTTAGTGAGAAAAAAAAACGAACTTTTTAGAATTTACCAAATGGCTGCAATGAAACAAAGAGTGAAAAATTTAAAGGGGTCTGAATACTTTCCGTACCCACTGTATTTTCATTTTTTACATTTTAAAAATAAGAAAAATAAAAATGGGTTGATGCAAAAGTTTGGATACTCTTGGAGATTTGTGTGCTCAGATAACTTTGACCAAGGTTTCAGATCTTAATTAGCCTATTATGGTTATGGCTTGTTCACTATCATTGTTAGGAAAGCAAGGTGATGCAAATTTCCCAGCTTTATAAAAACCCAGTCTCTTCTAATCTTGTGCCAAAAATCATCAGCCTTGGGTTCTTTTAAGCAGCTACTTAGCACTCTGAAAATGAAAATGGAGGAGCGGGAGAAGGCTATAAGAAGATAGCAAAGCGTTTTCAAGTTGCCCTTCCCTCAGTTCAAAATGAAATTAAGAAATGGCAGTTAACAGGAACAGTGGAGGTCAAGATAAGGTCTGGAAGACCAAGCAAAATTTCAGTCAGAGCTGCTTGTAAGATTGCTAGAGAGGCAAATCTTAACACCTGCTTGACTGCAAAAGATTTAGCCAGTCTCTGGAGTTGTGGTATATTGTTCTACTGTTGAGAGACATGGAAGAGTCATCAGAAGAAAACCTCTCCTGCATCCTCACCATAAAATTCAACATCAAAAGTATGAAAAGAAAATCTAAACAAGCCTGATGTATTTTGGAAACAAGTCCTGTGGACTCATGAGGTTAAAATAGAACTCTTTGGCCACAATGATCAAAGGTATGTGTGGAGAGAAAAGGGCACAGAATTTGATGTTGTGTTGCAGCCAATGGCACGGGTAACATTTCACGGGTAGAGGGAAGAATGGACTCAATGAAATTTCAACAAATTTTTGATGCAAAGATAACACCATCTGTAAAAAAAAACTGAAGTTAAAAAGAAGATGGCTTCTACAAATGGATAATGATTAGTGATGAGCGCAAGTGCTTGTTACTCGAGGCAAATAGTATTCACATGAGATACTGACTAGTTTTTTGACCCCCCAGACCATCCCAATACTGTAAAACCACATTTTAGAATGACCTTAAATTGTGGCCACCTGTGCGATAATTATGTTGTCTAATCAGCATCTTGATATGCCACACCTGTGAGGTGGATGGTTTATCTTGGCAAGGGAGAAGTGCCCCCTAACGCAGATTTAGACAAACTTGAAAACAATATTTGAGCGAAAAAGGCCTTTTGTGCACATAGAATAAGTATTAGATCTTTGAGTTCAGCTTATGAAAAATGGGAGCAAAAACAAATGTTGCATTTATATTTTTGTTCATTGTGTATGTACAGTGAAGGAAATAATTATTTGATCCCTTGCTGTTTTTGTAAGTTTGCCCACTGACAAAGACATTAACCTAACCTTAAAATTATAGACTGTTTATTTTAACATTGAGAGATAGAATATCAAGAAAATCACATTGTATAAATTAGATAAATTTATTTGCATTTTGCAGTGAGAAATAAGTATTTGATCCCCTACAAACCATTGAGTTCTGGCTCCTACAGACCAGTTAGACCCTCCTAATCGACATCAACTTGTTACCTGCATTAAAGATAGCTGACTTACATAGTCACCTGTATAAAAGACTCCTGTCCACAGACTCAATTAATCAGTCAGACTCTAACCTCTACAACATGGGCAAGAACAAAGAGCTTTCTAAGGATGTCGGAGACAAGATCATAGACCTGCACAAAGCTGGAATGGGCTACAAAACTATAAGTAAGACGCTAGGTGAGAATAGTGTTGAGCGAATTTGTTCGGCATTTCAAATTCGTGTTCGGGGTTCCGACTTGTTCGCGCCAAAAAATCGGCAAATGTTATCTGCGTGACAGCGTGGCAAATCAGGGATGTTCATGGCGCGAATAAGTCGGAACCCCGAACACGAATTTGAAATGCCGAACAAATTCGCTCAACACTAGGTGAGAAGGAGACAACTGTTGGTGTAATAGTAAGAAAATGGAAGAAATATAAAATGGCTGTCAATTGACATCGATCTGGAGCACTATGCGGGGGTATCCTTGATCATGAGAAAGGTAAGAGATCGACCTAAAAGTACACGGGTGGAACTTGTTAATGATCTCAAGGGAGCTGTGACCACAGTCACCAAGAAAACCATTGGTAACACATTACGCCTTAAAGGTTTTAAATCCTGCAGTGCCCGCAAGGTCCCCCTGCTCAAGAAGGCACATGTGCAGGCCCATCTGAAGTTTGCCAATGAACACCTGGATGATTCTGTGAGTTATTGGGAGAAGGTGCTGTGGTCAGATGAGACGAAAATTTAGGTCTTTGGCATTAACTCAAATCATCGTGTTTGGAGGAAGAGAAATGCTGCCTATGACCCAAAGTATACCGTCCCCACTGTCAAGCATGGAGGTGAAAACATTATATGTTTTGGCGGTGTGTTTCTCTGCTAAGGGCACAGGACTACTAAACCGCATCAATGGGAGAATGGATGGAGCCATGTACTGTAAAATCTTAAGTGACAACCTCCTTCCCTTCGCCAGGACGTTAAAAATGGGTCATGGTTGAGTCTTCCAGCAAGACAATGACCCAAAACATACAGCCAAGACAACAAAGGAGTGGCTCAAAAATAAGCACATTAAGGTCATGGAGTGGCCTAGCCAGTCTCCAGATCTTAATCCCATTAGAAAACTTATGGAGGGAATTGAAGCTCCAAGTTGCCAAGCGACAGCTTCAAAATCTTAATGATTTAGAGATGATCTACAAAGAGGAGTGGACCAAAATTCCTCCCGACATGTGCGCAACCCTCATCATCAACTACAAAAAACGTCTGACTGCTGTGCTTGCCAACAAGGGTTTTGCCACCAAGTTTTAAGTGTTGTTTGCCAGAGGAATCAAATACTTATTTCTCACTGCAAAATGCCAAAAAATTATCTAATTTATACAATGTGATTTTCTTGATTTTTTGGGGGGGATATTCTATTTCTCAATGTTAAAATTAACCTACCTTTAAAATTATAGACTGTTCATGTCTTTGTCAGTGAGCAAACTTACAAAAATAGCAAGGGATCAAATACTTATTTCCTTCACTGTATATCAACTAAATTTAGATATTTTCTTCTCTTCTAAATTGTCAGTACCAAAGCGAAGTTAGTTCAAGGTTTTTTTTCTTCACTCCTACAAATAAACACACAATTAGTCACATACCAGACATTCTTTTATGTCCATTATCCAGAATTGTAGGGAAAAGAAAAAAAATCAAAATCGTTAGATTTCCACACACAATAATCAAACATGTTAATGTGCTCAAATTAACCCAATTTTTCAGGTTTTACATTGCATCACACAAATCTATGCACCCTGAATATTATACCAAGAAGAATAATAGAGAATCATTCAATTTCCCCATTTCACGAAGCTTCATGTCTAATATTACACAGAAAGAACTTTTCACTCTTTAAAGGGAGCCTGTCAAGAGTTTTGTGACATATCCACTTATAAGCCACTAATAATATCACCTTATTTAGCATCTGCGCTGAATTCCCTAACTCCTTAAATAACCCCCTAATTCCCCCGGTATACCCCGAAAAACCTTTTTAATGTCTCCCGCTCTGTATGCTAATCTTCTCAGTCCGGTCTGATGGGGAATTCTTCCGGCCTCTCCATCCCTCCCCCCAGCTGCTGCTCGCTGTCCTCCTGCGTTAATTTACATGGGTGACGCCTCTTGTGTCATCCAAATAATAGCCGGGTGAAATCCCACGCTTGTACAGAGACACAGCCGGCTGGCGCATGCGCAGTATGCTTTGCCGTACTGCGAGCAGAGCCGAAAACATCAGTGCGCATTTACTTTCTATCTCATCAGAACCCACCTGATCCAAGAGATCTTTTGTTCTGAAGCACAAAAAGTTATGTTTTCTTCTTTTCTTTATCTTTTAAGTTTCACATTACCTTTCTTGTAAATACTTTTTAAATTGAACTACCAGTTATAGGCTTGAATAAAATTTTTCATTGTCATACACATACATAGTTCCATGTGCAACCATATGCTACTTAAAAGAAGTCTGTTACCCCCAAACTGCTTATTCAGCTATTTAAATATTTAGATAGGAGACAGCCCCTATACAAATATCAGTAACAAAACTTTTAGAAGTGTAGTTGCAGAAAATGTCACTTTTAATTCATATGCAAATGAGGACATTATGGTGCACCCCTGGTGTGGCCAATGCATCAGTGCATGATTACGCCTTCCAATTTGCATATCTAACTCTGTCTCCAAACTTGATTGACAGTGCGCTTTCTCACTGCGTGCACTCCTTAAACTCAAATCCCTATTCCTTCGCTTGCACACTGACAGTGGAGCAGCACACTCAGTGTCAGTGCAGGTGCAGGCACGCTCTGATATCCTTATAAATCTATTTAGAACAAAAGAAGAGGTATGGGGCACTAATATAATAGATATCCAACATTTATTGATACATGTTGCAATTGAACAGACGGTGCCCTAAAGGCAACCACATATACAAAAAAGTATTACAAATTCATGAAACAGAAGCACTACATACCCCAATATCAGTAGTAAAAATGGCATCCAAACATACAGTACAGACCAAAAGTTTGGACACACCTTCTCATTTAAAGATTTTTCTGCATTTTCATGACTATGAAAATTGTTCATTCACACTGAAGGCAGCAAAACTATGAATTAACACATGTGGAATTGTATAGTTAACAAAAAAATGTGAAACAACTGAAAATATGTCTTATAATCTAGGTTCTTCAAAGTAGCCACCTTTTGCTTTGATGACTGCTTTGCACACTCTTGGCATTCTCTTGATGAGCCTCAAGAGGTAGTCACCGGAAATGGTCTTCCAACAATCTTGAAGGAGTTCCCAGAGATGCTTAGCACTTTTTGGCCCTTTTGCCTTCACTCTGAGGTTCAGCTCACCCCAAACCATCTCAATTGGGTTCAGGTCTGGTGACTGTGGAGGCCAGGTCATTTGGCGTAGCACCCCATCACTCTCCTTCTTGGTCAAATAGCCCTTACACAGCCTGGATGTGTGTTTGGGGTCATTGTCCTGTTGAAAAATAAATGATGGTCCAACTAAATGCAAACCGGATGGAATAGCATGCCGCTGCAAGATGCTGTGGTAGCCATGCTGGTTCAGTATGCCTTCAATTTTGAATAAATCCCCAACAGTGTCACCAGCAAAGCACCCCCACACCATCATACCTGCTCCTCCATGCTTCACGGTGGAAACCAGGCATGTAGAGTCCATCCGTTCACCTTTTCTGCGTCGCACAAAGACAATGTTGTTGAAACCAAAGATCTCAAATTTGGACTCATCAGACCAAAGCACAGATTTCCACTGGTCTAATGTCCATTCCTTGTGTTCTTTAGCCCAAACAAGTATCTTCTGCTTGTTGCCTGTCCTTAGCAGTGGTTTCCTAGCAGCTATTTTACCATGAAGGCCTGCTGCACAAAGTCTCCTCTTAACAGTTGTTGAAGAGATGTGTCTGCTGCTAGAACTCTGTGTGACATTGACCTGGTCTCTAATCTGAGCTGCTGTTAGCATGCGATTTCTGAGGCTGGTGACTCGGATAATCTTATCCTCAGAAGCAGAGGTGACTCTTGGTCTTCCTTTCCTGGGGGCGGTCCTCAAGTGAGCCAGTTTCTTTGTAGCGATTTATGGTTTTTGCAACTGCACTTGGGGACACTTTCAAAGTTTTCCCAATTTTTCGCATTGACTGACCTTCATTTCTTAAAGTAATGATAGCCACTCGTTTTTCTTTACTTAGCTGCTTTTTTCTTGCCATAATACAAATTTTAACAGTCTATTCGGGAGGACTATCAGCTGTGTGTATCCACCAGACTTCTGCACAACACAACTGATGGTCCCAACCCCATTTATAAGGCAAGAAATCCCACTTGTTAAACCTGACAGGGCACACTGTGAATTGAAAACCATTTCTGGTGACTACCTCTTGAAGCTCATCAAGAGAATGCAAAGAGTGTGCAAAGCAGTCATCAAAGAAAAAGGTGGCTACTTTGAAGAACCTAGAATATGACATATTTTCAGTTGTTTCACACTTTTTTGTTAAGTATATAATTCCACATGTGTTAATTCATAGTTTTGATGCCTTCAGTGTGAATGTACAATTTTCAAAGTCATGAAAATACAGAAAAATCTTTAAATGAGAAGGTGTGTCCAAACTTTTGGTCTGTACTGTATATTACATCATGTAGATATGGGTAACAATATGAAACTCATGATGTATATCACAGTATGACCCACCCTATGCAATAAACTAATCAAATGTTATCACATGAGTAATCATGCAGTGCCTAACCAGGCAGCGTACACATGTGGTATATATAAAGAAATGTATATGTAACAACTGAGTAAAGGTGTAAGCTGAAAAATATCAATGTAAAACACAATATAATGAAGATGTTTATAGCAGACATCTGTCAGAAATAGTATAAATATACAGTAATTAAATCATATCACCACTAAGTGTCTATTATATTATTCATAGAATAGTAATATATAGAAAGTATTGCCAAAACATTATCACATGCAGTCAACATCCATATATTGTTCCACCAAGATGTACATATCTGTATAGATGTATATCTACCATGCCAAAGGTGACTAAAGTGTAGAAGGAAGGCAGCAGAATGAACACTTAAGAAATTAACGGGCCTGGGAGAGGCTCCTCAAGGCGACTTGAGATGGGGCTGCCAACCCCCAAGAGATCGTACTGTCCTTAGAGTTCCCCCTCCTATGTGGGAGCAAGCGATGATGCTGGTGACACAAGGGGCTTTTGCCCATTTCTACATGTCTTGGGCTCCGGCACTACCCGAAGCCAGGTGAATAACCGCCCAGGCACTTGGGAATCGGGCTCCAGGAAGCAGGTTGAAGCAGTCCCCCCAGCCTCCCTAGGAAGGAGAAGAAGCAGATACTGGAAGAGGATTACTGTATTACTCTGCTCATAATTTTTTCCTGGCTTAGCGCTGATAAGTGTAGGAGTACATCAACTACACTTTCAAAATATTTACTTTCAAAAAATGTTTCTGGATTAAATTAATCATCCATACAGTTTAAGGTGGTTATTGTTACATGACTGTGGGTTAAATTTAAAATCCGCTTGGCTTAGTACAGTTCACAAAATATTTTTGTTCTAAAAATTGACTATTGTCATATTTACTCTAGAACTTGGTGAAATTTCGTTGGTTTGAAAGAAAAAACAAAAATTGTCCTGCTACAGGTGTAGCAAATTTGGTCCCTTGGTACTTGGTCCCCAGTCGCCACTATTTCTTACATTGTTGCGTCCCCGGCCTCTCCTCTCTGTCAATCCCTTCACTAGCTCCCCATTGCCCAGAGACTCAAGTTCAAAACCCTAACCATGGCATACAAAGCCATTCACAACCTGTCTCCTCCATATATCTGTGACCTAGTCTCCCGGTGCTTACCTGCATGCAACCTCCGATCCTCACAAGATCTCTTTCTCTACTTCCATCTTATCTCCTCTTCCCACACTCGTATACAATATTTTTCCCGTGCATCGCCCCTACTCTGGAACTCTCTACCCCAACACATCAGACTCTCGCCTACTGTGGAAACTTTCAAAAGGAACCTGAAGACCTACCTCTTCCGACAAGCCTACAACCTGCAGTAACCCTTGCTCCACCATACTGCTGCATGACCAGCTCCACCCTCATCTATTGTATCCTCACCCATCCCCTGTAGATTGTGAGCCCTCGCGGGCAGGGTCCTTGCTGCTCCTGTACCAGTCGCCGACTTGTATTGTTCAAAATTTACTGTAATTGTTTGTGCTATGTATATCCCTTTTACATGTAAAGGGCCATGGCACTATAATAATAAATAATAATTTCCCATTGTCTCCCATTATATTCATTATTTGAAACAAGCACCCAAGCATTAGAAATTGCTTGGTTCGAGTAACGAGCATCTGAGCATTTTAGTGCTCGCTCATCTCTACTTGGTACATGTACGCATGGACTATCGGCATTATAGTGTGCTCACTCAGCAGTATTGTCAAATGCCAACCTAACTGCAATCTTGGTTTGTTTACATGCCACTTGGCATTCACAGTGAGGGATGATGAGCCTCCTCTCCCTCCACAAACATGGTAATTGAGTATTCGCTCATTTTTTTTACATGTTATATGTAGGGAAACCTATAGAGAATAAGTGCAAACTACAAGGAAATACGAATAAAATATAATTTTTATTGAGAAATTAATTAAAAGATGTAAGACACAAGATACTCAGAGCTGATGAATATACAAGTAATGAAAACAGCATGATACAGACTTAAGAACAAATTAGTACAGATAAATGGAGACATGCAATAATGTAGTAGACAAGAGTAATATCCAATACCGCTTGACGAATATACGCTTTGCTGAAGTTAGGTGTAAAACGTACGTCATGTGCGCTTCTTACATTGACTGGTGAGCCCCTTTCTATGCCACTGTGCATATTTACTTTTCCATTTATGGTACTTATATTTTTCTCACTCCATGATATGCCACTTCTATTTACTGAGACTTTTACATAATTATAACTTACCGTATTTTTCGGACTATAAGACACACCAAACCATAAGACGCACCCCAAATTTTGGGCTGGAAAATGGGAAACAAAATATTTTTATAATATGGGAGTCCATCTTATAGTTTGAATAGGTATGGTGTCTTACCTTGGGGGCGGTGAAGCGGGGGTCACAGGAGGGAAAGTCCTTCAGGAAGCCAACGGCAGTGGAGGAATGCTGCGGACCCTGGGTGTGAGAAGGCAGTGCTCCAGCAGCCAGGAGTTGCAGTGGTGGTGGAGCAGGATCGCAGGGCCTTCCGTTCCTTCCCTTCCTCAGGAATCCAGAAGAAGAGGTGAGGCTGTGAGTCTGGCTGTGGGGCAGAGAGTCTGGCTGTGGGGCAAAGAGTCTGGCTTGCAGAGAGGCAGAGTGCTGCTTTTCAGTGGCCGCGGCCATCTTCCTGAAGCCGTGATCTACAGGAAAATGGCCGCCGAGATCCCAGTCTGCGCATGCGCCGGCTTGGGCTGCCATTTTCCTGTAGACCACGGCTTCAGTAAGATGGCGCTTGCCGCTCTACCTCACTTCCCCACCGCCGACAGCTAGACACCGGCCCCGCAGCACCTCACCTCTTCTGCTGCCGCCGGGTTCTTGAGGGAGGGAACGGAGGGCCCTGCGATCCCGCTCCACCACCACTGTAACTATCCAGTAAGCTTGGGTTAAAACCATAAGACGCACCCCCCATTTTCCTCCCAAATTTTGGGGAAAAAAAGTGTGTCCTATGGTCCGAAAAATACGGTATATTTTTGATACACTGCTATCCATCTGCAATACTTAGATATTACTGTCTACTTGTAGTGCGGTGATGTTCACACTGTGTGATAATGAGGCAGTGGCCCAAGAAAAGTCCAACTTTAAATGTTTTATTTGCCAAAAACTCACAACTCAAATGCAAAAGCTGTTCTCCGGATCGCAGCCGATATATCCACACAGTCCGTGTAAACCTGCTGCTGTGGGAGACAGCCGCGCCATGTCACATAGGGTGCATCAGGCCTGTGTTCAGCTTCACACAGGCTTGCCGGGCTTCCTGCTCTGCTGTTAGCAATCCCAACACTGACACACCCAAACCTTTGCTGCAGGTTTTTGAATGGAATCTGTGACCATGAGCCACTTGTAAGACCCGGCTGGAGGGAGTGAACCGCCCCACTGCCATCCTGTAGTTCCCTCCAAAAATAAAAGGCCATGCCGGGTTTTCTTAAATTCAACTTAGCCAAATAGTTTGACCAAGTCCAAATTTTACTTTTATTTTGCACTGCAACCATAACTGTTTCTGTGATTGCAATGCACTCCAGTGGGTTAAATATGCCTCTATGCACATCTTGGGGGATACATACCGTCCCTCGCATATGATCCCCCTCGCTGCCTCACAACTACATTATTGCATGCCTCCATTTATCTGTACTAATTTGTTCTCCGGTCTTGCACTAATCAATTACTGGTACTTTCAATTCATTGTTAAAATCTGACTTAGGAAAGGCAAATTGCCTCTTCAGACAGGAAGAAGACTTGAGTGCCATCTATTAGGATTGAAATCCTAAATGTCAATATTGACCCTTTAACCAACCTTGTCACATGACTTAAGATAAGAAGCCAAACCAGGCACTCTATTTGCAGACATGTGTTTTGGTGTGTTTTCCATCATCATTGCAAAGCAGGAGGTTTAAGAGTAACATTTCTCAACTCAAGGAGAAATCTCTACCTTATACCTCCAATGGGTCTCACTTAACCGAATTAGACCTTCTGTTTTCACTGATGAGAGGCAAGCACCCTGAAACATGTGTCTGGAAATGGATTTGTCTGGTTTGGCTTCTTACCCTAAGTTATGTGACAAGGCTCATTAAAGGGTCGATATTGACTTTTAGGTTTACTTCCCTTCCCCCAATTGCTGGCACTAGAATTCTAGTCCTCTTCCTCTCTGAAGAGGCTACTTGCATATTTAATTTCTGAAAGAAGAATTACGTGGCCTATTAGCCTTGCCATATCAATATGGCACACAGCACTAACTGGCTACATGGAGATAGATTGAGGTCTCCCGTCGGTCCCCGGATGAACCCTGGATAACACAAGGGGAAACGTGTCGGGACACTGAATGAGGGACTACAAATGATGTGTTACTCCTTTATTTCAAATGATACCATAATGATGGTGTGGGTACTGGAAGTGTCCATATTGATATGGGCAGCCCTTTTTTTGCTCTGAATAAATGTGAGTAATCAGAGTTATGTATATAGCTCCCCTGGGGATTTGACCAGAGGGATTTTTTTTGCCTTTTGGAGGAATAGACTGATGAACAGTGACACTTTATGACTTTGGGGTTTGCCCTTGTATATTGGTTAAGGGTCAGGGGTCCTGTTTGTTCCACAGGACTACCTTTATCTGTGAGATCCTTGTACCTTAGTCACTTTCAATTGCTGCTCAAATTGAATAAGTTTGAGTATATACCTCGCTAAATATGCGAACAGAATCTGGTTGCACCCCACTAATGTTCATCATGTCAATTTCAATTCTGATATACATATATACACTATTTTATCTTTGTCACTATTTGTATTGTCTGTGAATTAGGATAGGGTGTAATAGGGCTATAAGGGACACCAACGTTGAGCGGGACACCACTCAGTACAAATTAGGATGCCCGAACAAGGGGCAATAAGGGATGTGATAGGTCCGATTATAATGCTTCCTGGCTAAACCAAGATTAACCCTGTATATTGTGTGTATATACCCTGTAGTATCTCTTTCTGATGTACGTGTATTTTTGAATGACTAGACCTACACGCTTTTAAAAACATTAAAAACATTAATAAAAGTTAATTTTTAGGGGTTTTATATATTCTTTTTGGTTGTTAAATTAATGTGGAAGCTGGATATTGCTGTTTTGGGTGAAACAATGAAATGTTTCATTATCTGGGACTATTTCTATGACTGTCTTATTTTCATATTTACACCAACAAAGCTTCATGATACAATAAGCACAAGATGTGTTTATCCTATTAGTATTTTAACTATTTAATTAAAGATTAACCATGTTTTTTTTTTTTTACAAGCCGTAAGACACATTTACCTATAAGTTTAGATGAGATGACCGTAAAACAATATTTCTTACTGATTAAAGCTTCATTGGTGGTTGATAGAAGAGGGGTGAAGGTTACAAACTCTGCAGCTTTAACATTTTGTCCGAGCAGAAGAATGTCTGTTCTTCCACACTGACAAAGTGTGAAGGCTGCATCCGATCAGCGCTTGCTGATTGGCTGCAGTGGTCGCGTGACTCTATTTGTCAGGATAGCTGTGGGGAACACAGGGCTGAGAGGGAAGCAAAGGTATCAGAACAAGAGGTAAGTATTTTTTATTTTTTTTATTTTATGCAACACTCTTTTTTTTTTTTTTTTTTTTTTTTTTTTTACAATTTTTTTCCCAACTAGAACCTAAAACTAAAGAGACCTTCACCTATGAAATCATCTTGTCCTTAAGCCAGAACTCCACCCTGCGACTGCAGAGTAAATATATTCTCATGACAGGATAATAAAACTGGAGTCAAGAAAACATCAACTGTAAGTGACAGCTCACAGAGATCTGGTGCTTGTTAGGGCCGGATCTGAAGCCCAGATGCCTGGGACGTAAACTCATGAAGAGAAGATTAATTTATCTGTCATCCCAGACTTTGACAGTTGTTGTAAATCTGATTTAGCTGTTAGCGCAAAGGAGGGAGGGAGAATGGAAAGGGGGGTGTACTTAGGTGGATGAGCAAGCAAGGGTACAAAGACCTCTGCATTTCTAATGGGGGACTAAAAGTTAAATATTGTAGTGCTGGAAGAACAAATGAGAATAATGGCCTCTCTGAAGTTTCTGTGTGTTCACTTGCTAAAAGCCAGTAATGGGTATAGATAGTGCTGATTCTCTCTAGTATAGACTTAATATTTGCAGAGTTTTTAATATTGGCAGCAGAGGACTTTGTGCATCTAGTCTTTACAATTGCCCTCAGTGAGATTGGGTGAAAGCCGAAAGAAGATCTGCTACATATCCTGTATACATGTGAAGGTACAACTTTTCTTAGGAAGAATGGATTTTTCCATTTAAGTAGTTTATTATTTTTAATTTTATTTCTATAGCACCAACGTATTCCGCAGCACTTTACAATTCACAGTGTACTTTTCCAAACAAAATATAACATTACCGAGTAACACTTAGTTCAGCACATACCAAGAGGAATGAGGACCCCAAGATCTGACGGTCTATAAGGATATAGGGGAGACACTAAAGGTAACCATTTCTTGTAATGTATGGATCTGGCCATCTTTATAATATGTAGTCGTATTACAGTAATGCTGCATGAACCGGTCGCTACTTGAGTTTGCATCGGGTGCGCGGGTGACATGCTCGAGTCTCCTCCTCATATGTTTTGCAGCTGTTATACAGCCAAAAATGCAAACGGGGATTGCCTGCCATGCACGGGCAATCCCCGCATATTTTTTTGGGGAGGTGTCTAAAATACTTGAAACATGCGGGCCGGGGACACAAGCATGTCACTCGAGCATCTGCGATACTTGGTGCATACCCGAGTACCCGATGCAAACTCAAGTAGCGAGCACCTGCACTCAAGACTAATGACAAGTTATTCAATATGATGATGTAATATTATCAAATTCTGTGTCGTACCTCAGGGTTAAAAATGTTCACTAAACCCCTTAATGAAATCCTTGAAGGGTCTAGTTTCCTAAATTGGGTCACTTGTGGAGGGCCTCAACTATTTAGGCACATCAGGGGCTCTCCAAATGCAACATGGTGTCCGCTCTCATTTCCAGCCAATTTTGCGTTCAAAAAGTCACACAGTGCTCCTTCCCTTCTGAATCCTGATGTGCGCCCAAACAGTGTTTTTTCCCCACATATGGGGTATCGGCATACTCAGAAGAAATTGCACAAGTTTTTGGTGTCCATTTTCTCCTCTTACCCTTGTGAAAATAAAAAATTTGGTGATAAAAGATGATTTTTGTGGAAAAAGTTTGATTTTTTTATTTTCACTGCTTCATGTTCTAAACTTCTGTGAAGCACCTGGGGGGGTTCAGGGTGCTCACCACACATCTAGATGAGTTCCTTGAGGGGGGTATAATTTCCAAAATGGGGTCACTTGGGGCGGTTTCCACTGTTTAGGCACATCAGGTGCTCCCCAAACACTACATGGCGTCCGCTAATTATTCAAGCTAATTTTACATTCAAAAAGTCAAATGGCACCCCTTCCCTTCTGAACCCTGCCGTTTGCCAAAACAGTGGTTTTTCCTCACATATGGGGTATCTGCTTACTCAGGAGAAATTGCAGAACAAATGGTATGGTGCAATTTCTCCTGTTATCGTTAATGAAAATAAAAAAATTGGGTCTAATGTAACATTTTTATGAGAAAAGTTAAATGTTCATTTTTTCCTTCCACGTTCCAAAAATTTCTGTGAAGCACCTGAAGGGTTAATAAACTTCTTGAATGTGGTTTTGAGCACCTTGAGGGGTGCAGTTTTTAGAATGGTGTCACTTTTGGGTACTTTCTGTCACAAAGGCCCCTCAAAGTCACTTCAAATTTGATGTGGTCCCTAAAAAAAAAATGGTTTTGTAAATTTTGTTGAAACAATTAGAAATTAGTGGTCAACTTTTAACCCTTAACTTCCTAACAAAAAAAAAATGTTCGTTCCAAAATTGAGCTGATGTAAAGTAGATATGTAGTAATTGTTAATTTATTAACTATTTTGTGTGACATATCTTTCTGATTTAAGGGCAAGAAAATTCAAAGTTTGAAAATGTAAAAATTTTCAACATTTTTGCCAAGTTTATGATTTTTTTCACAAATAAACGCAAGTGATATCGAAGAAATTTTATTACTATCATGAAATACAATATGTGATGAAAAATCAATCTCCAAATCAGTGGGATTTGTTGAAGCGTTCCAGAGTTATTACCTCATAAAGTGACAGTGGTCAGAATTGTAAATATTGGCCTGGTCATTAACGTGCAAACCACCTTCGTGGATAGAGGGGTTAAAGGAGTTTCCCACGAACAAAGTTCATTTTAATCAATAGATCTTGTAGTAATAATAAGTTCCACAATTGGATGTAATTAAAAAAATGTTCCTGTGCTCAGATAATCCTATAAATGTGCCCCTTCTGTGTAATAATAATAATAATAATCTTGTTATTTATACAGCGCCAACATATTCTGCAGCGCTTTACAATTCAGACAATTTACAGACATTATGGGCACTGTCCCCATTGGGGCTCACAATCTAAATTCCCTATCAGTATGTCTTTGGAGTGTGGGAAGAAACCGGAGAACCCGGAGGAAACCCACGCAAGTGGCTGTGTCTGACCATGCAGGAACATGGCCGGATCATGCCACATCTCAACCGCATTTTGTTTTTAATGGTTGTAAAACACGTGAGAAATTTGGCAAGTGAAACAAATTTTCTGCAAAATGCGCCCTTTTATTTATCCGTTATTGCCATCACAGCCACTTCATTTGATCTTACCCTTAGATCTGCTTAAAGAATTGTCTCTGACAGTCTTTATGATTGTTGTTTGATCTTAGAAGACATCATTTATTGGATATGGGAGGATCTTATTTTATGATGAGAACTTTTCCTGTGTAAATAATAGACATTTTAACAAATGTAACAATGTCCATCTTAAAATAATGCCAGTCATTATACTCATATGTGACTAGGGCCAACCTTTTGGGTGGTAAATCAGCATTAATTAACTTGGCTGGTAAACACTTGTCCACAAACCAACTTATGGAACTAAATGATTTATGTGTAACTTTCGGCTACTTCTGGTGTTACTTGTGTTGGTTGAAACTACTGAATCGTGCATAAGAAATCATTGCTGGATCACCATAGAGATTTTCAGAACTAGATGATTTGGGCACTACTGTGTGTATGTGGCAGCAAACTCAGGTTGATCAGAAATTTCTCCCCTTCTCTTAGAAGTTGGTTTTGTCTGAAAGTAGCATCTTCAGTTTTTTGACATTGCATGTGATGAACTGAGGCCTCCCACAATGGAGGTGGGAGATTTGGTTAACTCTGTTAATTAGTGCCAGGAAGAGAAATGATCCTGATTGGGAAAAAATGGTGACTAAACTGTATTTACACCCCTAGTTGCAGCAGCTGGGCTTTTAAGCCTTTTCTTTTTATTTTACGAAGAAAATCTAACAATCAGTCTTAAATCTGATGTCAATAGAAAGTGGGGAATTCAAGGCAGTAGGTCACCGGAGTGCTGAATAGTTTTAAGCCCTAGAGCCTACACAAAAGATCCTGACAGTCCACATTTTCTTGAGCTTTAAAATAAGTCTTTGGTAACTTAAAAAAATCCTCTGCTTGCATGACTAAACCTATTGAAGATTTAAAGTCTAAAGCCGCCCCAGGCTTAAGGCTAAAAATGTAATTCTCCACCAGAATAGATAGGGTTCTCAAGAGCTATGTAGTGCACATTGGCTGATTTATTGCTAAAAGCCATGCATGGTAGTTATGGACTCAGAAGAAAAGAAATCTGTTGCCGTAGTTTACTTGTTATACATCACACAGAGTTTTAAAGATAAAGATTGACTTTTTGACTGCCTGCCTTCCATCTTGATAAGGTTTTCAGTGTCTTATAAAGGAGCGCTCCATTTAAAACATGTATTTATATTATTATATATGTATAGAATATTCTGAAAAAGTGATCTTTCTTTAAGAGTATTATCCCACAGGGCATGTGTAAGTGGATTTTCTGGGCAAATATTCAAGGCAGAAAATTAGCCTCTTATTATAGTAGCAGCATTGTGGGTGAGATTTCAAAAAATCTCATCCACATGCTGCAAAGAAAATTCACAATATAAATTGTCTGGTGCTGCAGATTGGAAATCCCCAGCATATCAATTTATGCTGCAGAATTCACACAAAGCAATGGCTGTCATATAAACTGAACGTTTCCACCGCAAAATACTCAGACATATTGGCTGCAGTGGATAAGTCCCATTCTAATATACTCTAAAGTCAAATAGTAATTACATTTAGACAAACACATTGATGTATGTGATTTATTAAGACCATAACTTCTGATTCCTGAATATTGGGCAAACAACTTATATCTGTATTTGAATATAACCTTCCATGGATAAATTGAAAATGTAGTTTTACGAAGAGACAGTTGAGACTTTCCATTCAGCAAATATTTGAGGCATAGCCTCTTAAAGGGGCTGTCCAGTGCCTTCCTTCTCTCTTTTATTTTAGAAATCAAATGTATGCTCACCTTACCATCCACTAGTCTTTGACTCTAAACTTCTCTTTCCCCTGTGGCCAGTGATTGAATGCAAAGAAAAGGCCTGGACAACCCCTTTAATTCATGTATTTAAATTATTAGACTGATCAATAAATGCGTATTCTTTTAATTGTTAAGATTTACAAATCGCATTTAGTATGAGTATAGAGTGATGGAAGTGTATAATTGAGGTGGAATATGACCTGTCCCAGACTGTCGGAGACATTCTGAAAGTGATGGCATTTAGTATTGAGTATTTGAAGTTTGTCGGCCTGTGAAATTGTTTACTAGTTATTATTAAAGAAGGAAATGGCAGTGAATAAATATTCATTTTCAAACAATATTCATTGTATTCTTTTGAAGCACACAAATATATTTTACCTTCTCTTACTAAAGTCTGAAATATGCCATAAAGCAACATTTGGTCAAGTACATTATATTCTTTCGTTGTAGAAATATGTTTACATTTTCATACATCGACGTGACGTAAAGTTTGATGCTGTTGTCATTTCTCAATATTTATAGCTGTATATCATTTTTACATTTAGACAGTCACAAAAATTAGCATTCTTGAATTCATTGAACCATCAAACTGTTAATTTCAACTGCATTTGACCTCAAATTGTGTCTTTGTTTAATTCCTCCCATCATTCTTGCTGCTTCTACACTCATTCTGCTCTCGTTTTCCTTTTCTTTTCTCACGGATTTGATGTTCTTTTTTTTTTTCAGCTTTTTTTAATTGTTTTTTTTATGCTGTCCACTAAATCTGGCCAATTTTACCTAAAATTAAAAATCTTAATTTTTTTAAATTTAATGATGATTCTTTACTCGCATATGGGAATTTCGTGCAGAGCATTTCATTAATATATGCTAATGATCAGGTCCCTAAGGTGATGTGTGTAATAATTCTCACTTATCCGTTTTGCATTGCTAGTAATGTACAGTAAGGTATTGCAGCACATGCAATTCCCTTTTGTAAACCGCCATGGTGCTCTCTACAGATCTGTGTGACTGGCACCTTATATAAATGTTACATGGCGCGGGGAAGTAGCCGTGGGTGAGGCACTCTTCTCCATCACCCTGGCACGTTAGATGAAGGTGTGGGTCCTGGCTGGGTGTGTGGACTTGTGCTGTGAGGGCCTTACACCCGTGCAGGCCGCATGTAGCCAGTGTTGTGGGCTTGCCAGGACCGGATGTTTCACAGTTCAATGAGGGAGACCACCTTTCCAAAATAAACTCTTTGCTGAACAGTAACTTGGTAAGGGTCATTCCCAAGGGATAGCGGGTACAAAGTCTTATGGACGTTTCCTTTACAGTATGAAGCATTTTCCACACAGTATCCTTCCTCTGTAGTATACTTCCAGAGCTTTCAAGGCACACTGCTTCTCCCTACTTTGCCACAACCCATCTTTAACAGTACAATCCTGATTAAGAAGGTCTCCTTCACTTGTTCAGCGGTTCTGCATCCTATTTCTTCCACTACTGGCGCCCTGGATCTACCGCTCAGGATCCTTCACTAGTCTTCGTCTTTCCGTCTTAGTAAGGCCCATTACCTTCTGCGTTACAAGTTCTAGATCTCTAGGTTAGGGAAAGGACACTAGTCACTTTCCCTAACACTAACCCCTCCCATCTTGGGCTAGTTCCAAACATTAACTTTATCTTACCCTATAGTCCACTATCTACATTCCTATACATTACACTACCTACCTTATAACACTGTACCTTACACTATCACATTACCTATAACGCTGCTACACACTATGCGTATTCCATTATCAATACTTATCACACTCTATACATAATAACACTATTCACATGACACAGTATTTACAGAAGACGCAAGACATTATTTACATTACAATACAACACATAACGTGTCTTCAGGGGTAAGAATGTGACAGCACAGTCCACAACCCTTACTCAAATCTTATCCATATGCTTCTATAATACTAAGTAACATCACCCCTCATGGCTTGATGGTGTGTGAGCAGTTATCACTATTTTGCACCTGCTCTGCCTCCACCATAGATCACTTGGGCCGCTCTGCATCCTGCATTATATTGGTATTGTAACTAGGTGTTGGTCAGTATGGCTACTTTTTTCAGTGATGTGTTTACATTTGATGTCCTTTTCAGAGAATTAGTATTAGAATTCTCATTTCATAGAAAATATGTTCTTGCATCTATTATAGCTACAAAACTAGGGATGGGCAAATTTATTTGAGTGGAATTGAATTCTACAAAAATCTGCATTCTAGAGAATGTGGATTTTTTGTAACCCGCTCCACACAAATTCAGCAACGTGTCCACTATATTACTGAACAGTAGAGGGCAGGCAAAAGGTTGGAAAGAAAAAAGCATGACTCACCGCATCCTCCTACTTGCGCCTCCAAGCACTAGCCTTGATGTGATGGCCCTGTAGAAGTAATGGAGGCGCAGAGAGCAGTGGAGACTGTCAGAAAGTGGTAAATATGTTTTTGTTTCCTTTTTAACCTTTTGCCCAGGAATGTGGAGTCGGAGTTGGAGCCCATTTTGGTGGAGTCGGTATAAAAGTGACCAATTCTGACTCCTAAAATATATAATAAATTGGGTAGAGTAGTTCAATGCAGTTTGTGGGGAATATTTTTTCATAAGAATTTGGGAGAGTTATGAAATGTCCTATAAATGTCTGTCCTATTCCTGATCTAAGGGTCTAGACTTTTAGCTGAGATTAATCTGTGCTACAGTAAATTTATCACTTAAACATGAGCCATGTATGAGGGAGTCGGAGTCGTGGAGTCAGAGTTGGAGTCGGAGGTTTGGTTTACCGACTCCACAGCCCTGCTTTTGCCATCTGCTTACCTCTCTGACTACTCGCGTTGCTCCCTTCATGCCGGTTGTCCTTCCTCAGTGCCTCTGTCACGTTGCATCAGTGGTCCGGTGCTTACCTTATGTCGGTGCTACTGGCCATGAGCAGGCCCCGTAGTTCACAGCACATGCTCTGGGGCCTTCTCGTAACTGGATGCCCCCTTCCTAGAATGAGCACTGGACCAGAGATTCAACGTGACCGAGGGTGACCAGATAGTGTGCCGGAAGCAGCTTGAGAGTTGAGTAAAAGTATTTTTACATCTTTCATTTATTATGTTCTGGAGTTTGGAGAAATCAAATATCATAATAAGGGACATTTAATTCATGGAAAATAGATTATCTGCAAATCGAATTTTCTGGTAAAATCTGCGTGAACAGGCAAAATTGAATTTTGCGTGATGCGCTCATCTCTAATTACCACCTCTAGGCCTGAATACTAATATAATGAAAGATGTCTACATGTGACTTACATGAGACTGTATTATTATGTTGTGCACCTGTTGCATGACAGTAATTGTTCTGTCATACTCTTTGTTCAGTCCTGACACTGTTCTAAATGTTCCAATTTAATGGTTAATGGCTGAAATCTTGCAGCCAGCCGCATTGGATATGTCTCTATTACTTTCCAGCAGTGTTGTGTGTGTGTGTGTGTAGTCACTACGTCACAGCTGGAGTGGCCTTGTGAGTCAGTTATTGGGTATTACTACCAGTAAATTATGAAGGATGTATATGTGATGTCTTTCTATCCATCGATCTATCCATGAATAATCAGTGATTGACCCATAACCGTATGTCATTTATTTACTTTTGATGCTTAAATCAAAGTGGGGCACATTATGTAGCACTTTGAGGAGCGCACTGTTCCATTAGATCACTCTTGCTCCTCATTGTACTTTTCATTGTGAATGTGCTGTCATGAATCTTAACAGAAGGCTATCATTAGTGTCTAGTCGTTTAAGTCTGTCAGCCATTATCGGTTATTAAAGCAGCTTAAGAAATGCCTATTGCCAATCGATATTAATCCACACATTAGTGAGCGTTTTCTTTTTGTTCTGTGGCAATTGTGAATTTTGACATTTATATACCCTTAAATTTGGCAAAATGGATGGCCAGTACTTTACATTGACTTGTAATTTTAGGATTTGTCTAAGGTACAAATATATCTCTATAGATGAAGCATAGACTGTAAATAAGAGAAGAAAATATCAGACTTATTGCATAACATACAGGTGCATCTCACTAAATTAGAATATCATGAAAAAGTTAATTTATTTCAGTTCTTCAATACAAAAGTGAAACTCATATATTATATAGAGTCATTACAAACAGAGTGATCTATTTCAAGTGTTTATTTCTGTTAATGTTGATGATTATGGCTTACAGCCAATGAAAACACAAAAGTCATTACCTCAGTAAATTAGAATAATTAACAAAAAACACCTGCAAAGGCTTCCTAAGCATTTAATAAGGTCCCTTAGTCTGTTTCAGTAGGCTCCACAATCATGGGGCAGACTGCTGACTTGACAGATGTCTAGAACGCAGTCATTGACACACTCCACAAGAAGGGTAAGCCACAAAAGGTCATTGCTAAAGAAGCTGGCTGTTCACAGAGTGCTGAACCGCATGATATCCGCATGTGCACGTGTAGTCATGCAGATGTCATGAGGTCCAATGCTAGTCAATGGCGGCTAAAACGCCGGGATTCCGCAAAATAATTGGTAGTGCTGCTTTTTTTTCCGCAATGATAATCCGCAGTGGAAATTTCCGCAGTATGTGCACAGCACATGCGGATTATCATTGGGAAACATGGCAGACTTTCTACCAAGGGTTTTTTAAGCATTTCTGCGGCGGAATTGCTGCTGCGGAAACGCTTAAAAAACGCATAGTGGGCACACAGCCTTATAGTGAAATCTAAACGGTAAAACCCCGTAAAAAAATGTTCCCACATGTGCAAGTAATGGACACAAAGTGCTTTTAGTCTCTTCCCAAGATCCTGTCTGTAGGATTTTGAAATATGAAAATTAATGTGGCTATACTTTTGCAAACATGCATTTAGCATTATTCCTATAGTGTCAAGGTCAGAACAAAAAAAAGGGGAGGATTTACCAGTGATATACACTTACAAAATAAACTTTACAATAGTGTATATGTTTTATCACATTCATTACCAACTACCATGGTCAACTACTAAAGCCATAGAGCAACTGCTCTGGCCACAGAGTTCAGCCTTAGGGCTCATTCACACGTTAGGTTTTCTCGTACAAGTGCTCTACATGATTTCAGATTTAGGATTTTTCCTTGGACTATGTGATCCTGACAAAAGCACTTGTCCAATATTGATACGACAATCAACTCGGACTCGCCAATGCAGGTTTATAAAAGCATAAAAAATGGGACAGGACTCTGATGCCATCTGTATTCTGTCTGTTTTTCACAGACTGTTTGATAGGAGAAGCTGGAGAAAACTCCATCAGTTTTGTTGTTTTTTTTCATCAAGAAAGACTGATGAAATTCTGACCAAACTCTGATGATAAAAACTGGTACTGACCAAACTCTGACGCCACTGATCAGAAATTCTGTTTAAACTCCACCTGTTTTTTTTGTGTATGAGAAAAATCAGTGAGGTGTGAATTTGGCCTTACTGTGACACATATGCTTGTATATTCTTCTCCATTTCCTTTGCTCTGCATAGATCTCTATACAGCACTGGGGTCCTGGGTTCAAATCCCACCAAGGGCAATATCTGCAAGGAGTTTGTATGTTCTCCCTGTGCTTGCGTGGGTTTCCTCCCACACTCCAACGACTGATAGGGAATGTAGATTGTGAGCCCCAATGGGGGCAATGATAATGTCTGTAAAGCGCTGCGGAATATGATGGCGCTATATAAGCAAAGCAGTGTAAATAATAATAAATCCATAACTAGGGTGATATGAATAGTATTTGTGCTTTCCGCTCTATTGTTATATGCTTACATACACCTATTTAGAGTCCCAGTTGTGTGAGGCATCTTTTACTATAGTGTATATTTTTTTATCTTATTCATTAATAAGCGTGCATGAATTTGGTGCATCTTATATCCGCAGATTTTTTGTATTAAGACTTGAAAAGCCAATCTTGATGATCTCCCTCCATACTCTATAGTACAAATAAACGGTTGGTCACTGAGAACCGGTCATATAGTATTGTATTGGTGTGGATTTATGCTGCGTTCACACACACAGCGGTCATGCCGCAGCTTTTACACGCAGCAGCCCTCTTAATCATTTAATTTTGCAGATAAACAGCTGTTTCCTTGCAAGATTAAGTTTAAAAAAATAGTTCCCTTTAACAGTTAATGAGTGGATCCCAGAAGCTCTGACTCCAGTGTGAACAGAGCACTATTTACTGTGAATCATTTCCTTCTGCCCCAGCAATAAACTCCTTCTCACTTCAGTGACAGGGTCTGAGTAATTCTGAATCTAAAGACCACAGAATGCCACTCTGTGGTGGTCTGTGTTGTCTGGCATACTTAAAAGGCTGGCAACTCCACCCTATTGCTGTCCAAACAAGGTTTCACCACATGCTAGAAGATCAAAAGAGCTGAGCGGAGGTCTTTAGAAATGGATTCTACAGGAGCAGCATTGAATTAACTCATAGGGTGGCATTATCTTGGCTTCTGTTCTCAATTGTTTTCTTTTAGCTTTCTTGTAAGTCTAATGTTGGTATGAAAAGGTTTTTGATTTCTCAGACTTGTTATGTTGCAGCAATCATATGTTTCTGGTTCTTCACACCAGTATAATTACCGACTGTTTTCATACTGCATTAGAAGATTTTGGTCCTTGGCAAAATTGAAGGTTTTCATTTTATGGAAATGTGATACATTGGTTATTGTAATCCCCTATTAACATAGTGAACCTACAGTGTACTAACCACCGCTCTGGGGCTGCCCAGTAATGGACACGTGCCCAGAATCCTCCTTAATGTCCCCAAAAATGCTGATTTTCTAGCAAAAGTTGGGTCCAATCTTCCAGGTTGTGGATCCCACAGCTCTTCGTGGCCCCTCTTGCAGTGAAATTGTGCAATATTGCATATGATCATGAGATCTCTTTACACTATGGCTATGTGCCCACGTTGCATAAATGAAGCAGAAAATTTCTGCTTCATTTCTGCAAGTCCTCTCCCGGAAAAACGCATGCGGAATTCCGCACGCGTTTATCGCGCATTTTTCGCGCGTTTATCACGCGTTTTCCACATGCGGAATTGCCTTGCGTTTTTTATGCATTGGACAAAGGCAATTCTGCTTGCGGAAACGCAAAATTAATTGACATGCTGCGGATTTTTGAACGCAGCATAAACGCTGCGGAAAAATCCGCAGCATGTGCATAGAACTTGCGGAATCCCATTGGGGACCATGGGGTGCGGATTACCTAGCGTTTTACAAGCGTTTCCGCTGCGGAAATTCTGCATCAAAAACGCTTGAAAAACGCTACGTGGGCACACAGCCTAATCCAGCACTACCACATCATTTAAGCATCGTTTGACCGAATGGTAAGATCCTCAGGCCTCATTCGCATGTCAGTTTTTCTCAGGCACGAGAAAAACAGACCAATTATTTTGATTAGACTTTGTTCGGTGTTTGATCAGAGTATCATCAGTTCTTCTCATTCGTGGAGAAAAAAAAAGTTCTCCACCTCCTGCTATGTGACAGTCTGTGAAAATCGGACCGCACTCGGATGCCATCCGAAATGCTCTCTGATTTTTTTCACAAACTCATTGACTTGCATTGCCAACTTTAATCTGACCCTTGGATCAAAATTGGACATTTCTCTGCAATTTTGCACAGACTGCACAGTTAACAAAAAAATCACGGATGTGTGGATGGCCCCATAGATTATCTCAGGTTTGAGTGCTAGTGAAAAGCACGGATAATGATGGACGTCAGGTATGAGTCCTAAGAGTGGCCACCACTTAGTAAATGATGTGGTAGTGCTGGGTTATTACAAAAAGAGAGATTTCACGATACCGTGCAAGATCTCGAGCTTTCACTGCGTGATGGGCTGTGGAGGCATGTGGAATCCCACAACCCAGGCCTGACTTTTGCTAAAAAATCCGATCCTTCCAGGTGACATTAAGGAGTGTTCTGCGCACTTTTGCCAATAACTTATTTAGAGAATCCCCATTCTGAGGCTGCTCACTCTTTAATTAAATGTAAAGGGAAGCCACAAACTGGAGATGGGGAAATCCACTATCACGTCTTCTTAATGTGCCGGGTTTTCGTGGGGCTATATTTACTGAGTGATTCATGAATCGAGGAAGTTGTTAACAGGAAACAGCTGAGCCATAACTTGCGGTATCATATAATTCTCTATATTAATCTGTAAGAACGATGCATATTTTTACATTCAGAATTTATATGTCCTTTAGGCCTCATTCAGATGTTCATTGTTCACATACAAGTTCTATTCTTTTTCTTCAGGCCGAAAACACAAAACCAATATGGTCTATGGAGCTGTCCACATTTCTATGTGTTTTGGAGAGTCACCCATACAAGTCTATGGGTCTGTGAAAATAACAGACAGCACGTGGATGACATCGGTGTGTAATCTATGTTCTGTCCGTGGTTAACACTTTAATTTATAGGAGAAGCTTTGCTTTTTTTCTGTCTGAGATTTTCATGGATCTATAGACTTGTGTGACTAATTTTGATCCAAAACTCAAGAAGGAAAACCTTGCCATGATTTTTGCTCCGAGCCACAATCCTCAAATAACACGGACTTGTGAAGAGCATGATGGACTATGATGGGTACGAGTTCTATCCATGAAAAACATGGACCAAGTACACGAATCACAGATGTCTGAATGAGGCCTTAATGTGTCCCAGTTGTTCCAATCCTCTAAAGATCCTCCTCATATTTGGTTCTGCGTTTAGACATAACCGTAACATAACGAGAAAAAGCAATTAGGTAAATGGGACCTATTCCCCTCAAATCATAAAGAAATGTATGAATACTGTTAGGCTGCGTGCCCATGATGAGTTTTATTTGCGTATTTTCGCTGTGTTAAAAATGCAGCGTATTACAGTAGAAGCAAAGTGGATGAGATTAATAGAAATTTCATGCCCACTGTGCTTCTTTTTTAAGCTGCGTAAGCCACAGCATGTCAATTTCTCTTGCAGATCCGCTGAGAATCTTGTGCGGAATTTCCCCATAGACTTGCATTAGATGCAGAAATTCCGCAGGTAAAAGACACACATGTGTTTTTGGTGCATTTACGTGGCGGAAAAGCACCAAAAACTCATATAATCCGCACCTACTGATGTCAATACCAGGAAGTTTCAAAAACAAAACCGCTCTGTTTAAAGGACGACTTACAGACACAAAAAACGTAATTAAAAAACACATATAAACTAAGGTGTGGAGATGGTGGGAACGTAGCCTTACAGATGCTATCCACCAATATCAGGCATGTCCTAGCTGTGTTATTAGTGCAGACTAGAAAATTACATTAACAGCAGAATTGTTTTTTTGTGGTCAAAACTCAAAATTTTATTTTGTATTAAATTTTATAAATTAGTCTTATTTTTCTTGATCACAATTGGGATATTTTCAGTGTTTTTTTTAAAAACTGCTGTGCATTGCAGCTGCAGATTTGCGGATTACATTTTATGATATCTCATCTATGCGCTACCCCAAGTAAATGAGTCCACACATTAATTTTACTTGTGCAGCCGGTCAGTTTATATTGCAGACATACACTGCAGATTTCACCAATATCAGTGTAATGGATGAAGTTTGTGGTATTTTTACTGCAACGTGCACACAATGTATTGCGGTTATTGCTGTTGAAATTCCGTAGCAAAAACATCCCATGTGGTTGTATACTAATTGTACCCACTGGGGAGAATTTACTATAGACTGCTAAAAATGCAAGTCTCTAATACACAAAAAATGTATGCATTCTGCACAAATGTTGTGGCCATGAATACAGAAATAATCAGTATGATTTGTTTTTTTATTTGTGAAATGAGATGCAAAATGACGTGGAGAGTTTCTGCTACTTTGAAAATGATAAGGGTTTTTGAGAAAGCATCACAGAAAAAGAGGCCATTCATTACCAATACACTTACACAATACTAATGCACTGCAGGAAGCAGAGCGGCCCCAGTGATCTATGGTGGAGGCAGGTGCAAAATACTGATAACTGCTCACACACCGACCAGCCACGAGGAGTGAGGTTACTTAGTATTATTAAGGCACATGGATAAGGTTTGTATAGGGCGCTAGTCACACAGATACATGTAGTGCACCATGCTTCATTAATGCTGTAAGCCGGGATGGTGCACAGCACATAGATATGTGTGACTGGCTGTATTGAATAGAAAGTATGGGTTTTGTTCAGGGGCGTACATAGGATTCATGGGGCCCCATAGCAGAAGTTCAAATTGCCCCCCCCCCCCTCAAAAAAAATGTAAATAATTGTCAGGGTCACAGAAGAGCAGATCTCACAACTTTCCAGCCTTTACATAGTAATTTTCCTCCTGCTGCAGTCCTATATTCCTCTTTCATTGCCCCATCAAGTGTGATACCAACAAAAGTGTCTCTCAAACACAGTATGATACCCCCATGGTGAATTCCTTCACATGCGCAGTATAATGACCCTACTGTACCTCACCTCAACTCCCAGGGCAAAGTTTGCTGACCCCAACACAGTATGATCCCCCAATTGTGAGCCCCTAGAGCTAGAGAGGATGGTACATAATAAGGGAGGGTGTTATACATAATAAAACATGAAACTATATAACTAAGGACGGCGCTATACATAATAAGCGAGTACACTATATACTAAGGGCATATGCTATACATAATAAGTGATTACACTATGTACTAAGGGACTGTGCTATACATAATACGGCTACATTCCTGCATCTGTGTGCAGTGTCGGTGTGCTGCCCGCTTTTACAGACGCATTGAGCAGGTCCTATTCTAATCCTCAAAGTCGGATCAGAACAGGACATTCTCTGACCCTCTTAGATCTCATTCTCAGATCTGTGATTTTCATGGATGTGTGAATGGATCTATAAAACTCTACAAGTCCATGGACCATCCGATAAAAAAACTTGACATTTCCCACAAATGTGAGAATGCAGCCTAAGGGATTTTACATGTAACATTATCACATTCAGGCTCTTAGCACGGACGTCTCGTCTGATCAGAGTCGGTTTCTGCTGCTTCTTCTCCATCTGGTCAGACCTTCATGTCGACATACCCCAGTCACAATTCGTCTTGTCATGATGATCTCCAGCCTAGATAATAACAAGTTCACATATATTGTATATATACATGTCTCCCCCGCACTGCGCCCCTGAATACAGATCTGTAACCCCATTAATATACTATTAGCCACTTAGTAATCCTGCCAATAATATAAATTATTCAGTCTCTGTGACTCTCCCCAATTAACTGTAAGGCAGAGGCTATGTGCACACGGAAAATATACAAGCACCTCCATCATTGCTCTCTCCCAACACCCCCGTCATTGCCATGTCCCAGCACCTCCCGTCTTTGCTCTCTACCAGCACCCCCAACATTGCTCTGTCCCAGCACCCCTGATAATTGCTCTCCCAGCATCCTCGTAATTGCTCTCTCCCAGCACCCCTGTCATTGCTCTCTCCCAGCACCCCCGTCATTGCTCTCTCCCAGCACCCCCGTCATTGCTCTCTCCCAGCACCCCCGTCATTGCTCTCTCCCAGCACCCCCGTCATTGCTCTCTCCCAGCACCCCCGTCATTGCTCTCTCCCAGCACCCCCGTCATTGCTCTCTCCCAGCACCCCCGTCATTGCTCTCTCCCAGCACCCCCGTCATTGCTCTCTCCCAGCACCCCCGTCATTGCTCTCTCCCAGCACCCCCGTCATTGCTCTCTCCCAGCGCCCCCGTCATTGCTCTCTCCCAGCGCCCCTGTCATTGCTCTCTCCCAGCGCCCCCATCATTGCTCTCTCCCAACACCCCCGTCATTGCCATGTCCCAGCACCTCCCGTCTTTGCTCTCTACCAGCACCCCCAACATTGCTCTGTCCCAGCACCCCTGATAATTGCTCTCCCAGCATCCTCGTAATTGCTCTCTCCCAGCACCCCTGTCATTGCTCTCTCCCAGCACCCCCGTCATTGCTCTCTCCCAGCACCCCCGTCATTGCTCTCTCCCAGCACCCCCGTCATTGCTCTCTCCCAGCGCCCCCGTCATTGCTCTCTCCCAGCGCCCCCGTCATTGCTCTCTCCCAGCGCCCCCGTCATTGCTCTCTCCCAGCGCCCCTGTCATTGCTCTCTCCCAGCGCCCCTGTCATTGCTCTCTCCCACCGCCCCTGTCATTGCTCTCTCCCACCGCCCCCGTCATTGCTCTCTCCCACCGCCCCCGTCATTGCTCTCTCCCAGCGCCCCCATCATTGCTCTCTCCCAGCGCCCCCATCATTGCTCTCTCCCAGCGCCCCCATCATTGCTCTCTCCCAGCGCCCCCATCATTGCTCTCTCCCAGCGCCCCCATCATTGCTCTCTCCCAGCGCCCCCGTCATTGCTCTCTCCCAGCGCCCCCGTCATTGCTCTCTCCCTGCACCCCCATCATTGCTCTCTCCCTGCACCCCCAACATTGCTCTCTCCCTGCACCCCCATAATTGCTCTCTCCCAGCAACCCGTCATTGCTCTCCCCATCCCCGTCATTGGTCTACTAATCCCCATCATTGCTCTCCCCGCCCCATCAGCGCTCTCCCCAGCCCCATCAGCCCCACCATTGCTCTCCCCAGCCCCAACCGCCCCAGCATTGCTCTCTCCAGCCCAATCAGCCCCATTATTGCTCTCCCCAGCGTTTCAGTAAAAAAACAACAAAAAAAACACTTACCTCTCTGCCCGTTCCCCCACAAGCTGCAGCATCACTGCTCTTCCCAGCCCCACCATTGCTCTCCCCAGACCCACGATTGCTCTCCCCAGCCCCACCAGCCCCACCATTGCTCTCCCCAGCCCCACCATTGCTCTCCCCAGCCCCATCAGCACCATTATTGCTCTCTCTAGCCCCATCATTGATCTCCCCAGCGTTTCAGTAAAAATAAAAAATAAAACACTTCTCTCTGCCCGTTCCCCCGTAGGCTGCAGCATCCTTGTTGTCTGCAATTTCCTCCCTCACACAGGCCCGCGCTGCAGGATGACGTCATCAAGCAGCGCGTGCCTGTGTGAGGGAGGAAGCGGTGGGCAGGAAGCTGAGGACTGATCTCTGCAGCTCCATTGCCATTCTGTCCTGTCAGCAGCGGAGCTGCAGGGATCGGTCCCTGCCCGCCACGAGCAGGGAGACGCTGCACCAGTGGGCCCCCCGGCACAGCTGCACCAGCAGCGGTATGGCCGCCCCTGGACTGCTATGGGCCCCCCCAGCTCACGGGCCCCATAGCAGTTGCATGGTCTGCCGCCATTGGCGGTACGCCACTGGTTTTGTTGCTATATAGCCTATGCTTTCTATTGACTCAGGACTACGGTCTATGTGCATGCTCAGACAGGAGCTATGCGCTCCTATAATTTTTTTTGGGCGATTAGTGGAAGTCTCATCATCCGGACCCCCACCGAACTGCAAGCCATTCAAGTGCCTGCTGAATTAGAGTGGACCGCAGTGTGCACTGAGGTATGGTCAATGAAAGTCTCTTCCAGTGGCCCTATAAGGAGACCATAGTATGGGCTAAATTAGGGGGGATACAGGCTCTCTCAAGACCCTTGAAAAATGTCTAACCAGAGCTCTGTTTCATCATGAATCAAACCTAAAGAAGTGATAAACAGATAGCAAGATAGAAGGCCGATAGTTGTGTGCAACTTGAGATGGGCCAGTCCTATTTATGGAGCATCAAAGACGTTTTCAGGGAACTGACCGGATAATGAAAATGACTGTGAGGCCTAAAATACTGCATGATGCTCACAGCCACTTGAATGATAGAGGCACAATGTTGATATGTCAAATTGAGGTAAAACATTCAAGCTTCCATGGGCAGGACAACAGAGAGAACTAGAGTTTGTGATGGTGGCTCTCTTTCACCAGTTAGGTTTGGCAATTAGAGACCAAGGGAAATAAAATGTGCAGACCAGGGAGCTGCTGCTTATTTCTTTGTGATATTAGATGAAAGGGATTGATAAGACAGAATAAAGGGGTCTTTTCATAAAAAAAGGTATGGCAGGAAACATTAAAGTACAGTTTAACTGTTGAACTCTCAATTGCAACAGAGCCATGTGGCCATACTCCCCAGGATAGACTTCTTGTCAGTGTGCTAATGTAGACCACGCAAGACATCTCGAGGATTGGACAGGTAAATAGGTCCAGTTCTTGGATTTGATGTTGCATAAGGCATTCAGTAGTCTTTGCATTAGTCTATTAAAACTTAATCTCAAAGAAGATGCTCATGAAAGACTTTTAGGCTGTGTGCCCACTTTGCGTTTTTAAGCGTTTCCGCAGCAGAAACGCTTAAAAAACTTGGTAGAAGGTCTGCAATGTTCCCCAATGATAATCCGCATGTGCTGTGCATTTTTCCGCAATGATAATCAGCAGCGGAAATTTCCGCAGCACTACCAAATATTTTGCCGCCATTGCATTGAATCGCTTAATATCCGCATGACTACATGTGCACATGCGGATATTAAGCAATTCAATGTGCGGATGGTACCCGGGTCTGCAGAAGAGGAGACTCTCCTCCAGACCCGGGTACCATAGTACCGGTAAAAAAAAAAAAAAAAAAAAAAAGATTTTAAAATAAACATTATACTCGCCTTCTGATGGCCCTCGATCTCCTTAGCGATGCGTCCTGGCTCCCCAGCAGCTCGTGATGGTTTAAAGGTTTAAAAGGACCTTCCATGATGTCATTTAGTCATGTGACAGGTCACGCGACCGCTGACGGCAGTCGCGTGACGTGTTACATGAGTAAATGACGTCATGGAAGGTCCTTTTAGACCACCACGAGCCGCCCAACACCCCGGGCGCACCGGAGAAGGAGACCGGGGGCCATCAGAAAGTGAGTATAATGTTTATTTTTTATTTTTTACCATTCTTTTTAACTATTAACTTGGTCACACTATATACAGTGCCTACAAGTAGTATTCAACCCCCTGCAGATTTAGCTGGTTTGATAAGATGCAAATAAGTTAGAGCCTTCAAACTGCAAACGAGAGTAGGTTTTATGAACAGAAGCATAAATCTTACAAACCAAAAAGTTATGTTGCTCAGTTGAATTTTATTAAATTTTAAACATAAAAGTGTGGGTCCATTATTATACAACCCCTATGTTTAATATTTTGTGGAATTACCCTTGTTTGCAATTACAGCTAATAATCGTCTTTTATAAGACCTGATCAGGCCGGCACAGGTCTGTGGAGTTATCTTGGCCCACTCCTCCATGCAGATCTTCTCCAAGTTATCTAGGTTCTTTGGGTGTTGTAACGGGTCTGGGAGGCGGAACCTCTGAGCAACTATACAAGGGGGCGGTCCTTGTGAGGAAGCGGGTGGCTCCCAGGGAAGACGGGCAGGTAGTCACGGCAAGTGACAGGGACAGTCTCTGGGTAGAAGGGCAGGTAGTCACGGCAAGTGACAGGGACAGTCTCTGGGTAGAAGGGCAGGTAGTCACGGCAAGTGACAGGGACAGTCTCTGGGCAGAAGGACGGGTACTCACGGCAAGTGACAGGGACAGTCTCTGGGTAGAAGGACAGCAGGCAGGTGACTGGTGAGCGCTCCCAGGTGAGCGGGCGAGAGTCTCTGGACAGGCAGGTGGTCACGGCAAGTGACGGCAGAGCCTCCACGTAGGCTAGCAGGCAGATAGCAGGTGAGCGCTCCCAGGTGAGCAGGCAAGAGTCTCGGGACAGGCAGGTGGTCACGGCAAGTGACGGCGGAGCCTCCAGGTAGGCTAGCAGGCAGGTAGCAGGTGAGCGCTCCCAGGTGAGCAGGCAAGAGTCTCTGGACAGGCAGGTGGTCACGGCAAGTGACGGCGGAGCCTCCAGGTAGGCTAGCAGGCAGGTAGCAGATGAGCGCTCCCAGGTGAGCGGGCAGGCTGGTCCATAGACAGACTGACAGGTGTCGGAAGGCAGACCGTCGGACCGCAGGCTTGCAAGCAGGTAAACGGATATCAGGCAGGTATCAAGCAGGAATCTGACAGGTGACTGGCAGGTAACTGGTAACGGGACCTGAGGGCTGAAGCAGAGTGAAGGCTTTGCAACAACATTGCTCTGGCACCTCCATTTTGGAGGAGGTGCCTTATATATGGTGAAGTCCTCCGGCCATTGGCCGGGGACTCCTTAGGACGGCGCGCGCGGCCCGTTTAAAAGAGGGGGAGCGCGCGCCCTAAGCACCGTGGCCGGGAAGCAGCGCGCGCTGCCAGCAGAGCGGGAGGAAGACGCCGGGCACGGAGCGGAGAGGTGAGGGGAACAGCGTCCCTGCCTAGCAGGAGGCAGGGACGCCGACGCTACAGGTGTCTCATGTGGACTTTATTCTTGAGCTCCTTCCACAAGTTTTCAATTGGGTTAAGGTCAGGAGACTGACTAGGCCACTCCAACACCTTGACTTTTTCCCTATTGAACCAGGCCTTGGTTTTCTTGGCTGTGTGCTTTGGGTCGTTGTCTTGTTGGAAGATGAAATTACGACCCATCTTAAGATCCTTGATGCAGGAGCGGAGGTTCTTGGCCAAAATCTCCAGGTAGGCCGTGCTATCCATCTTCCCATGGATGCGGACCAGATGGCCAGGCCCCTTGGCAGAGAAACAGCCCCACAGCATGATGCTGCCACCACCATACTTGACTGTAGGGATGGTATTCTTGGGGTCGTATGCAGTGCCATCCAGTCTCCAAACGTCACGTGTGTGGTTGGCACCAAAGATCTCGATCTTGGTCTCATCAGACCATAGAACCTTGAACCAGTCTGTCTCCGAGTCCTCCAAGTGATCATGAGCAAACTGTAGACGAGCCTTGACATGACGCTTTGAAAGTAAAGGTACCTTACGGGCTCGTCTGGAACGGAGACCATTGCAGTGGAGTACGTTACTTATGGTATTGACTGAAACCAATGTCCCCACTGCCATGAGATCTTCCCAGAGCTCCTTCCTTGTTGTCCTTGGGTTAGCCTTGACTCTTCGGACAAGCCTGGCCTCGGCACGGGAGGACACTTTCAAAGGCTGTCCTGGCCGTGGAAGGCTAACAGTAGTTCCATAAGCCTTCCACTTACGGATGATGCTCCCAACAGTGGAGACAGGTAGGCCCAACTCCTTGGAAAGGGTTTTGTACCCCTTGCCAGCCTTGTGACCCTCCACGATCTGGTCTCTGATGGCCTTGGAATGCTCCTTTGTCTTTCCCATGCTGACCATGTATGAGTGCTGTTCACAAGTTTGGGGAGGGTCTTAAATAGTCAGAAAAGGCTGGCAAAAGAGATCTTTAATCCACACATGTGAAGCTCATTATTCTTGGTGCCTGAACTACTTCTTAATACTTTAGGGGGACCAAACAGAATTCTTGTGGTTTGAGGGGTTGAATAATAAATGACACTCTGAATTAACTTTTTACGTTTAAAAAAAAAAAAAAAAAAAAAATTGCTGCAGTGCATTTCCCACTTCCAGGCTGATGTACAGTACAAATGTCACAATGCCAAGTTAATTCCGCATGTGTCAACCAGCTAAATCTGCAGGGGGTTGAATACTACTTGTAGGCACTGTAAATCCATACCGGTTGCATGAATTTATATAGTGTGACCAAGTTATCAAGCACTTTGCCAAGTGATGCTAAAATCGCTTGGAAAAGCACTTGACAACCCGCATGTGAGATCGCATGTGAAAAACGCGGGACATACGCTTGTCCCTGACAGGAAAAACGCATGTAAAATCCGCATGCGTTTTTTCTGCAGGAAAAATCCGAAGCATTTCTGCATCGTGGGCACATAGCCTTATTCTGATAATATTACACCCCCTCCTCAGATCACCAGATCATCCAAGAGGAATGTCTGTGATTGAATCTCTATGGTATGAGCAACTATTCGGTCTCTTTCCATTTCTGTTACAAGTCATGGAGGTGGTAGTGGCAGATGCAAAGGTTCTGGAGGCAAGTTGATAAGGTCACTTTGCAGAGAGTGAAATTCTTGCAGGTACGGTTGCTATCATGGTGGATTTAAGCTGTGTGCCCACGATGCGTTTACGCTGTGGAATTTCCGCAGCGTAAATGCTTGGGAAACACTTGGTAAACCTTCCCCTATGGTCTCCAATGCAATTCCGCACTTTCAATGCCCATGCTGCGGATTTTTCCGCAGCGTTTATGCTGCGCTCAAAAATCCGCAGCATGTCCATTAATTTTGTGGACATGCAGTGTAATCGCCGCAACTGACTTGCATTAGAATGTGTCAATTCCGCAAGACTGTATTCCGCATCTGTAGTTGCGTAATTGGCGCGTTCTAATGTGCGGATGGTACCCAGGTCTGGAGGAGAGGAGAGGAGAGTCTCCTCCAGACTCGGGTACCATAGAATCTGTAAAAAAAAGAATTTAAAATAAAAAATAAAGTTTATACTCACCTTCCGTTGTCCTCCCGGTGTTTTGTCTGCGCCGTCCGGTCTCTTGCAATGCTCGCGCTGTTGTGAAGGACATGCCATGACGTCACTGAGTCATGTGACCCATCACATGACTCAATGACGTCACCGCAGGTCCTTCACACCAACGCGAGCATTGCAAGAGACCGGACGGCGCAGACAAAACACCGGGAGGACAACGGAAGGTGAGTATAATCTTCTTTTTTTATTTTTTACCATTCTTATTCTTTTTTTTAACTATTACTTGGTCACACTATATAAATCCATGCCGGTTGCATGGATTTATATAGTGTGACCAACTTGTCAAGCACTTTTCCAAGTGATGCTAAAATCGCTTGGAAAACTGCTTGAAAAAACGCATGCGAAAACGCTGAAAAAATGCTTCTCTCTGGCAGAAAAAACGCATGTAAATCTGCATGCGTTTTTTTTCTGCCAGAGAGAGGCAAAAACGCTCTGCATCAAATCTGCTACGTGGGCACATAACCTTAGGCTGTGTGCCCACGATGCTTTTTTGGCGCGTATTTGCAGCGCGTAAACGCTCCAGAAACGCATTGCATACCTTATCCCATGACTTCCTATGACATTCTGCAAGTTCTGTGCACATGGTCAGGATTTTTTCTGCGCAGATTTTACTCGCAGAAAAAATACGGACATGACCAATTCTTGTGCGTTTCTGCATGCGTATTTGCCTATACAATGCATTGGAAAAATGCATGGCAAATACGCGTCAAAAACGCATGTAAAAACGCATGCGTTTTTCTGCCAAGGAGATGCAGAAATGCTCAGGAAAATTTCTGCTTCATTTCTGCATCGTGGGCACATAGCCTCCGAGTTCAAGTCTTACCTTGTTGGGAGGGCTAATATAGATTCTGTGAGGTATGGTGTGATCATTGGTTTTCAGTAAGTCTAATGATCCTTCCCTGCATTAACACCGTATTGCAAAGCCACAATAATATGTGGAACCCCTAAAGTATGTTTCTTATATAATAAGTGGTTAATAAAGGACATTCCACTTACTTAATAGCTGCTTGTATACAAATGTTATGTATGGACTGTAAGTATAAATACAGTACATTTCCCTGTGACCAGTGGAACTACATAATTATATTTAGAAAAGTGTTTGTGCAAGTCTGCAATAGTTTCTGGTTCATTTATTTGTTTGGTCATGTGCGAAACTTTAATGAAGATGTGCTTTGCCTTTTAAACAACACTAGTAGTGTCACATGGAAATTTGTTCTTGGTGCTAAAAAGCTGTCAGGAGATAATGAGAACCAGTGTTTATATAGTCTTCTCCAACACTGTAACCATGAGGCCATTGTTTTATCGTAGAAACACTGTAGCATCTTTAGCAGTTACATACACTTTTCTCAAACTTTATAAAAATGCGTATTCCTAGCATCATTGAATGCAATCCTTAGGTAAGATGTTTAGGCACACATTACATAGGCTTGGACATAAGCAGCAATCATATTAGATCACTTGTGTCTTACTTTATCTGCTAAGTGCCACCATGATGTTGAATTAACTATAGATCTTTTTTTTTTTTTTTTTTACTATATTTTAAGCAATCTATTTCTCCGATCAGAGTCCTTGACAGAAAAAGTACTGTAGCAAGTGCGCACTGTCTTTTGACATCCTTCTGGTCAGGTCCTTAGAGTGCATCAGTGTCTTTTGATGTTATTGCATTTCAGAGGTTGTCCACTACTTTAACATTGATGCCCTATCCTTAGGCTAGAGCAGGGGTCTCAAACACGCGGGCCGCATGCGGCTCCTCCGGCTGCTTCTTGCGGCCCGCAGGCACAGACCCCGTAACGATCGCGGCTCGCTCCAGCAGCCGCCGACATCAGCGCTGTAATGCAGAGTATTGCCACGCAGAGACCGGCTCTCTGCACAGCAATACCAGTGTCACCCGCCAGCCTATCAGAGGCCAGCCGCTGACATCTGCATCCCAGCTCAGCAGCGTATGACGTCACTGCCATGCGCAGATGTCAGCTGCTGGCCTCTGATAGGCTGGCGGGTGACACTGGTATTGCTGTGCAGAGAGCCGCGATCGTTACGGGGTCTGTGCCTTCGGGCCACAGGTGCCGAAAGGACGCCGAGGGAACAGAGGACAGGTGAGAATCTTTTTTTTTTTTTTTTTTTTTTTCTCTGTCATGTGAAATACACCACAGGGGACCTGTGCTCAGTATGGGGGGGCACTGTACGCTGTATCGGGGGAAGTGGACCCTGAGCGCAGTATGGGGGGGACGGGGACCCTGAGCGCAGTATGGGAGGGGACCTGGATGGGGGACATGTCTGCAAGATAAGGACCAGGATGGGGGACCATGTCTGCAATATGGGGGACCTGGATGGGAGACCATGTCTGCAATATGGGGACCATGTCTGCAAAATGGGGGACCTGGATGGGAGACCATGTCTGCAAAATGGGGGACCTGGATGGGAGACCATGTCTGCAATATGGGGGACCTGGATGGGAGACCATGTCTGCAATATGGGGGACCTGGATGGGAGACCATGTCTGCAATATGGGGGACCTGGATGGGAGACCATGTCTGCAATATGGGGGACCTGGATGGGAGACCATGTCTGTAATATGGGGGACCATGTCTGCAATATGGGGGACCTGGAGGGGAGACCATGTCTGCAATATGGGGGACCTGGAGGGGAGACCATGTCTGCAAGATGGGGGACCTGGAGGGGAGACAAAAGGTGTATAGAAAATAAAATGGTATCACTAAAAATGTCACTTTGTCATGCAAATAATGCGCCCCCCCAAATTAAATGTTTTTCCGTGTGCGGCCATATGCCCAGCTGAGTTTGAGACCCCTGGGCTAGAGCATCAATGTCTGAGTGGCCGGGGTCCGACACCCAGCAACCCCGCCGATTAACTGCTATTAGTGCCGGTGGCAGTGGCCGCTGGCCGGAAGTACTGTACTTCCTTGCGTAGCTTGGCCGTCTACTTGTAGTTTCCAGAGTTTGGTACTGCACATCTGCCACCTATTCAATTCAATAGGAGGCGCATGTGCAGTTCCCCGAGGCGGCCACTACAATTAGACGGCCAAGCTCCACAAGTTAGTACTTCCCGCTGGCGGTCTCCAACACCAATAACAGCTGATCAGCGGGGGTGTCGGACCTTGGGCCGATCAAACATTGATGCCCTATCCTAAGGATGAGGCATCAATGTAAAAGTTGTGGACAACCCCTAAAATGCTTCTGCTCCTGCAATAAAGAAACAGCGGAGAACCTTGAGGAGAAGATAGAAGCTGTTTATAACCGCTTCTGTCTTCTCTTTTTCAGCCCACATAGCTGTCAGTAAGCACTAGGAATATATAGAAGAATCAGAATTACTGGATATGTGATTTCTGCTTGACTACCTGACATAGGAGGCCTGCGGGGTCTTTGGAGACTCAGATCAGCTTTATTAGTCACTTATGTCAACACTGCAGACTGTTTTCCCCTGTAATTACAATGAAAAAACACATCAAAAATAGATTTCCCTTATAGATCTTGGGGGACTTATTTTGTACTTTAACAAATACATTTTTCTATGTTCACAATGGCAGAAATGATAAAAATGAATCCATGCAGCCACATCAATGAAAAATGTTTTAAAAAGTTATGATTTTGCGCAAATAGAAAACTGAAAAAACATTGCCCAGCACTAAAAAAATGCCTCTCCACCCTGGCAATGAAAACTGACTGTACACTTGTCATGTATTCTGACTTTGCCTAGTGCCATCCATTTGCGTCCTTCACTGAGACTGGCATTCCGATCCTCCTGAATTTAAGATGGATTCTGCAGTGGTAATTCTGGACTACACTGCCACACACGAACGGCAGGAGTGGCATGGCTTAGCCTTACCACTGTGTACCACATGCTTTTGTAGCCACCATGTTTAACCCCTTCCCAACATGGCCAATTTTCATTTTTTTCCACCCATATAGACATATAAGGGCTTGTTTTTTTCGGAATAACTAATACTTTTGAATGACACCATTCATTTTACCTTTCAATGTACTGAAAAGTTGGATTTTTTTTCTTCAGTGTTCACCAATTGGTTTCATTAATTTTATGTTTTGATAAATCGTACTTTTATGGACGCAGCGATGCCACATGTGTATTCTTTTTATTTATTTTTTATTTTCAGTTTTAATTGGGTAAAAAGAGGGTGATTTTTTTTTTTTTTTTCATTTTTAAAACATTTTTTTTTACTTTGTTTATTCCCTTAGGGGACTTGAATCTGTGATTGTCTGTTCGCTTGTACTGTATAAAGCAATACCACACTGTTGCTGTATATAGCACAAATCTCACTATTAGCCCACTCCATACACTCACTTTTGAGCTCATACATGTACAGCAGATGTTGGGGGTTAACGATAGTTTCGGCAAAGGAAGCAGCGGTGGAAACAGAAGGCACCAGGTACAGTAACTATTCATGACAAATATATAAACACTTTACAGTTCCATGGTGGAGGGTCGCTTTAAAAAGCTTTCCACATGAATGTCTGCAGTTGCTGTATGTATTTAGCCGATGGCTAAATCCTGACCGTGTGGAACTTGCACAATGTCAGGGGTCTGCTTGTTTGCTAGCTTGTATGAGCATTATGTGACCACATGTAAGTGATTTGTATTTTTGCTGTCACATGCCAATTAGCTTCTCATTCACTTCTATCAGTAGAAAACTGAGAGCAGCACAAAAAGTTGCTTGTCAACAAGTGACCACAAATATGCAAATCGCTTACTTGTGTTCACCTGATTATCACTTAAACTGGCAAAAGAATCCTGACAGTGTCCATATTGCACATTATTAGGATTTGGCAATCTGTAGTCAAATAGAGTGTCTTCAGAAATGTATGTCAATTATGGAAAACCTATTTTGGGCTCCGACTCATAAGTGCAAATAAAATTACTCTGATGTTCCTGATAAGTAGGACGAGTGTCATACCAGTATGATGCGATTTTTCTCACCTAGCGTCCATATGACATGCGTATGTAATCCGTCTGCAATGCATTTTTAACATCAGCTTTCACATACAGTAATTCTCTGTCATTTACAGCTAGTTTTATAACTAATAAAACAGTCATAATGGATGCGCCATTTCTGGGGCTGCTGAGTGCTGGTGTTATTAGTCTGAAAGGGGTCCAATATCCATGGCCTCTTCCCAGCCTATTAATATAAGCCCGCAGCTGTCTGTTTAGCATTTGCTAGTTATTAAAAATAGGGGGGGGACTCCACGTCTATTTTTTGTTGGGTCTCCCCTTTTTAATAACCAGTAAAGGCTACGCAGACAGCTGTGAGCTGATATTGATAACCTGGGAAAATCCAAGGATATTACCCCCTTCCCAGACTATTAAGACCAGCTCTCAGCTGTCTGCTTTCCCTTAGCTGGTTAATAGAAATGAGGGGGGGCCCACACTAATTATATATCTCACTGACATCTTTCTGTCTATTTATTCTTTGTATATATCTATTCTGTTCTGAAGCTTCTGAATTTACTGAACTTAGCTGATGAAATGTGAGGTTTCCTATGAGATGGGTGCATAAAAATCAGACGGTACACACATGGTCCGTGTGCCGTGCGATTTTTTTTTTTCTTGCACCCATTGATTTGCATTGGCGAGTCTCCTCCAATATACACGTCTGATCGCAGCATGCTGCGATTTTTTTCTCAGTCCAATCGCGGATGAACACATAATCATTTAATAACAGTCAGAGTGCAATCCGATTTTTTTTTTTTTTTTTGTATCGGATTGCACTCGTTCGATTTAAACGCAGATGAGTATGAGCCCTTGATGGGTTAATTGAGATGGTACCAACTGTTTAGCATTTAATTTATCTATTGAAAATCTACACCCTGTTACTTCCCCTGACTGAGTGACAGTCTCTCAAGAACAACCACAATGTCCCTGCTTTTGTTGTTATAATGACTATTGCATCTCAAGTGGACAATTTAGAGAGGAATCTAGCCTGAAGCCATTGCTCGTCAATTAAGATACTTTTGCTTATTGCTAGTTTGCTTATGCTTAATCCTAAATGAGAGTATCCTTGACTTTAGAGTTGTGGGCAAAAGTTTTGAGACTGACACAAATTATGTTTTTCACAATTTTTACTGTTTCAGTATTTTTTGATTGTTCAGTCAGATGGTTTCTGAAGTACAATTATCGAACTTTCATAAGTTTTGACACTTTTATTGACAAATACATGAAGTTTCTGTAAAGCCTCAACCAGTGTTGTCACTTATTTCTCCAGACTTCTGCCCTTCGCCCTTGCGGCTGAATATCCGATTCTGGGCCAGATCCTGACAGTTGACCACCCATTCTTGTCTCATCAGCTTTTGGAGTTTATCACAATTTCCATGTGTCATGTTTGTCCATTCACTTTTGAGGTTTCACCACAAGTTCTCAATGGAATTAATATCTGGTGAGTTTTATAGCCATGGACCCAAAATTGAAATTTTTTTTGTTCACTGAATCGCTTAGTTTTCTCTTTTGCCTTGTGACATGGTCTCCATCATGCTGGAAAAAGCATCATCACCACATTGCTCCTGGATCATTGGGAGAAGTTGCTCTTATAGGATGTTTAGATCCCATTCTTTAATCATGGCTGTGTTCTAAGGCAAAATTGTGAGTGAGCCCCCTCCGTGGATAAAATGTGACCCCACTCATGAACGGTCTCAGGAGGCTTTATCAACGGTATGACACAGGACTCATGGTAGCACTCACCTGTTCTTCTCTGGAAAATCATTCTTCCAGATTTTCCGAACAGTCTGAAAGTCTTCATCTGAGAAAATAACTTTACCCCCCGTCTTTTGCAGCCCAATCCCTGTACTACCTATAAAGTTATGTCACCATGTCACAAGGCAAAAGTGATAACCAACTAAATTGGCTTGCTGCACAAAACATTGCAACTTTGTGTCCATGGTCAGGAAGCTCCCCAGATCTCGGTTCCATTAAGAACCTGTGATTAATACTCAAAAAGTGGGTGAACAAATAACAGCACAGAAATTGTGATGAGCTCCAATCACTGATGAGACAAGAATGGGCGGTCAAAAGTCAGGATTTGGCCCAGAAGCTGATGTCTATCCAGCTGCCAGTACAAAGGGCAGAAGTCTGGAGAAATAGGGGTTAGAACTGAAAATATTGAGTCTTTATATAATCTTCATATATTTGTCAATAAAAGTATAAAAATGTATGAAATGCATTCTCCATGATGTACTTAAGTAACCATAGAAAAACCCAACTAAAAGATCAAAAGACACTGAAGCTGCAAAATATGTGAAAAACAAAACTTTTGGCCACGACCATAGATTTTCCCTTCAAAATACTATTTGTATAAGGTTATTTTCACATCCCTGCTCTTGAATTATATGCTAAACTTGTTCACAGTCAAAAGTTTAATAAGTCGAAAAAGGGGCCAAATTTGTGTATTTTTTGGTCTCAGTCTGGCCAGTATATGTTGGCATACTGGAAAAGAAAGGTATGGATTGGTGTAGTAGACTATGCTATTCCATAGAAAGGTATACAGTTATAAAAGTTTAAAAAAAGTGACAAACCAACTGTTATAGGCATCCATTTACCACATAAAAGTCCCAGTGTTTGCATTAAATTGAGGTAGTAATTGTTATGTGGAAAGAACCTTACCTATACACTACTAACCTATTTGATGCAATCCTTTCTCCATGTTGCGTTCTGCTATTTAAGTGAATACAAATCATTTTCTAAGGAAAGTTTCCATATTTCATAAGATGTTCACAATCTTCAAACAATAATAAGGCCCCAGGATGCCCTTCTGCAGCTTGTTGCTTTACTCTTAGCATCTCCTTGCCTGTTTGATTACGGTTTAGTCTCAGTTGACAGATTACCATTGGAAAAGACCTCTGGCTGCGCCACACAGAATGAGGTAAGCTAAGGATTAACCAGAGCACTCTCACTAATACAACCAGACTGTCAACAAGATCAAAGGTTTGCATCGAAAACATAAAACCATTTACTGAAGTGTACCTTGCTGAAAGAATGGGCAGAGAAAATACAAACATTTAGCAACTCCACTAGCAGACAGGGAAGAACAATGTTATATTATTTCTAGTATTTTTCCCATTGTACTTGGTTTTCCTGAAGCAGTGAAAGCTTCACATTTATGCTAAATACTTACAACCTTCCACAGTTTCAGTGTATATGAAATGCTGAATACCTTCACAAATACTTAGCTTTACTGCATTTTAAATCTGTGAGGTTGCATTTTCCAGTAGCACTGCAATCCAAATTCTGCCGAATTTCTGTTTTTTTCCGGTGAGCTTTGCACTGTCAGATCTCAGAGTTAAGAACCTCATACTCATTAAAGGGGGTATCTGTGACTTTAAAAAAAAAAAAAAAAAAAGGCATGTAATTGCTAACAGAGGCAACTACCTGCTTGTTGTACCTGGCAATGGCTGATTGACGGTCGGCTAACCCCAATTAGGCAGCTGTGAGACAGCTGTCAATCAGCATGACACCAGTAGTCCCGCCCTATCAACAAAAAAAGAAACTGCTGCTCTCTTTACAGGGAATAACTGAATTTCCATCATGAACGGTCAATTACTTGGGCCCGGGTACAACAGGCAGGTAGTTGCCTCTGTTAGTAACTACATGTCTTTTTTTAAAGTCACGGATATCCCCTTTAAGGTCAAGCTAATCTGAACTATATGAAGGTCTGCCAACTAGGACCGGGCAATTTGAATTTCAACACCTGATCCATTTGTTCTCCCGATTGATGAAAGGGTATTTTCATGTTATGAAATTGGAATAGCTAGACAGCATAAAAATAAGCAAGTTTCCTAGTGACTTGCTTTTTTTATCTGCTGCCATTCTTTTGCTTTGAGAGCTTTTATCTTACATAGTGTAAAGTTTGTTGCCAATGAGATCAGCCACCACAGTAACTACATTCCAGGCTGAGGCGTTAACTCCTTAGATTCACGTCAGCTCTCTACCCGTCCTACAAAATCGCAATCTCCAGCACTCACCCACCATATGCAGTTTCCAGAGCAGTTCTCCTATGCATTGCTTACTTGAACCACATGCTTGTTTCAAATGCACTTTTACCTCTACATGTAAACATAGCGATTAAAGTGTAGACTTCAGAACAAGCACTAACTGACCATTAATGTGTCACAGTGGCTGAAGCTCAGCACTAACCCAAAGCTTTTGAATCCGAACTGTCACTCAAATAGAAGTGCCAACACTCCACAGCGAAGAAAATGTTCTGCTCAAGATAAAACTTGAGAATAACTCTTTCAGCTACCACCAGGTGGGTCAAGAGAGACATTTTTTTCAACATTTTGGGGTTTGCTGTGATCAATAACATGTGCTCGGCTGTCACTAAGCCAGCCACCTCCTGTTTCTGAATCATTACTTAGGAGCATGGTGGCTTACATATTGATCTGGGGCAGTCAGCCCCTACATACACATCACTGATCACAGTGCCGACACAGGGAGAGGAGAATAAGCTCTCTCCTATATAAAAGCTGCGGTTGAGCTGCTATGGTATTATCATTTTCAAATTGAAGCACATACAAAACACTTTTTTTAGCTGGACAAACCTTTTAAAGTAAATTGCGTTGGGGATTTTGAATTGGATTTTTACTTTTAAATGTTACAAAAAGTGATGTGAATACATTTATTGTGATTCATACAATGAAATATGGAAAGGTCAAACATGGGGGCTAACCAAATCAAAAAAGCCTGATAACCATTGTACAAGGAGCTTGCTACCACTGAACAACTTTTTTTGGATTGAGTTGTCCACGAGAATATGCTCTATCAGGGTTTATAAATGTCATAATAAGAAGTCTTCTATTAGTGCCCCCCTCTATTAGCCATGTCTCGTATATAATGTATTAATATCTCCATAACTGCACAAAAATGTTTCTATCCAAAAGTAACATTGAGGCAATAAAACACATGAATGCTCCACCAGATTTTAGGGATAATGTTCTAAAGGCAAATCTAGAGCTAAAGAATCTAACAGCCTGTCCTGTTTGTCTGAGATTTCAATCTTTCTTAATTTCTCTCTATTTTATAGACTCTGCAAAACTCTTTTAAATAATGATAAAAGTAGTCATAACGTTGTAGATAAATAATTTCCTGCTGCAAAAATAAATAAATCATCTCTTAGTCTGAGTACCACTTCCAATATGTGACATTTCCGACAAATTAAGGGCCTACATTCCAGTGCATTTCAGTGCAAAAAGAACACATGAGGCCAAAGCACAGATTAAAATGGCAGCTTGAAACGTTAATGTAAAATTAAAGATGGTTAATGCTGTTTCAAATAGGTAATTTATATTGTTAGCACTTGGATAAATAGATAAATGCATTAAAAAAGCAGTTTTGGCACAGCTTGCAGAAAGAGTTGGCTTTTACATTGCCCTGAGTGATTGGCAGCTTTTTTATGGTGAATTCTAATTAAAGCCTAATTGACTTTTCAAATAACCGTGATTAAAAAGTGTCACTTGTTCTTAAAATTATGATACCTAACTTACTGTCTTTGGTAATTAATTTTCCACTGGTTAGGAAAAAAATCTGTCAAATGTTTTTTCTCTCTCCTTACATTTTTGGCATAACTTAAAATGAACCTGACAGTTGATACATGCTGCCCAATCCATGGGCAGAATGTACCAGGCACTGGCTGTGTGATATCAGCCAGGTACTGTATATCTGACTCTGAAATGCTGGGGCGTTTCAGAGAAAAACATGCCTTAAAAGCCACCGGGGACCGAGCAGTGCTGGAGACTAGTCAAACAGGTGGGTCCCCGATGGTTTCTCCACACCCGCTGCCCTGGATTGACAAGTCTCTGCTTACATGTGCATGTTATACATATCACAATTTCAATTCCATCAAAGACTCCTGTTTCTGTTTTGCCCCTAAATCCCCTAAGATGAGGGCAACCCTGGAGATAAGCAAGATACTTCATCAGAACAACTTCTTTCAGTTGAGTTTTTGGAAAAGATGAACCCTCAACCTTTGTACTCAAATGATATGGAACAGAAGGAGATGGATTCCAACGCCAATCCGTAGTGGTAGTGGCGCTGTCAGTGATAGTACTCTGAGGCACGGGAAATCTCCAGGTGGGAATCATGCAAGGAGCAAAAACTCACAGAGGTAACTGTCAGCTGAATCAGGGACGATTGTGATTCTATAGTCGACAAAACCTTGGAACCAGACAGGAGACTAAGAGGTGATGTAATCAGAGAAAAAGGCATTGACTTTGATGATACACAGCACTCGTGACGTGCATTTAAAAGATATTCTGGGGCAAAAATCTTCTTGTTCTGCAGTGAACTCTGGAGCAGGTGATGCCTCATGTGCTGTTGGTGTATAGGGCTCAACAGGGCCTGAAAGGTGTGGTTGTGGTGGTGGCCATACGTGAATGCATCTTGTTTGTGAGAATCTGATGAATTTGAATTTCAAATGATCCACTCATCTCTATCCCTGAAGGTTCTGTATTGCCTTCACAAACCAGGGGAGGAGTCCTGAGGAGATAATTTGCATATTCCCACTGCATTTTGGGGTAAGTGAAGAGTCTCCGCGAGCTCAAAGAACACTGGATTTTGGCTGTTGGAGCTGAAAAGAGGACATCGGTAAACCAGGGGAGGAGTCCTGAGGAGATAATTTGCATATTCCCACTGCATTTTAGGGTAAGTGAAGAGTCTCCGCGAGCTCAAAGAACACTGGATTTTGGCTGTTGGAGCTGAAAAGAAGACATCGGTAAACCGTGCGCCTCTTGGCGCGCGCATTTTGAAGCTTTTTTTTTAAGCCTTTTTCACTGTTTTCAGAACATTAACAATAAGAACATGGAAGAGTCCAGGAGCCATTTGGTGAGCTGCATATCCTGCTACATGTTCACAGACTTGCCAGTGGAAAAGCCAAACTTCACATGCCAGAAATGCAAGCTTGTGTCCCTGTTGGAGGAAAAGTTGCGAAATCTAGAAGAGAGGTTAACTACCTTGAAAATCATTAAGGAAGGTGAAGAGTTCTTAGACAGAGCAGAATTATCTCTTCATGATTCAGAAAGAGAAGAAATTCGAACTGCACCTGACGAAACAGAGGAATGGAAGCATGTGACCCACAGAAGCAGGAGGATCGAGAGGCAGTCAGCACCCATACTGCTCAGGAACCAGTACCAGGCTCTCAAGCAGGAGAACCATGAAGAAATACAGCAAAATAAGACTTTGCCAGCAATGAATAACCTTGTAAGCCCTCAGAATCCTCCTGGATGGAGAAAGAAGAATGTTGTGAAGAAAAAACGGAGAGTGGTGGTCATGGGGGATTCCCTGTTAAGAGGAACAGAGGCCGCTATCTGCAGACCAGACATAACCTCAAGAGAAATGTGCTGTCTTCCAGGAGCAAAAATTAAAGATGTGTCTGACAGGATATCAAGACTCTTCAGACCTACAGATCACTACCCATTCCTGCTAATACATGTGGGGACAAATGACACCGCAAGAAAGGACCTGGAAACCATCTGCAGTGACTTTGAAGACTTAGGCAAGAAAGTGAAAGAATTGGGAGCGCAGGTGGTCTTCTCATCCATCCTCCCAGTGGATGGCCATGGAACAATGAGGTGGAATAAGATTCTAAAGGTGAACAACTGGCTACGTCGATGGTGCCGTCAACAAGGATTTGGATTTCTGGATCACGGAATGAATTACCTATACGATGGACTACTTGCTAGAGATGGGGTGCACCTTACGAAGACTGGAAAACATGTATTTGGAAGTCGCCTTGCTACACTCATCAGAAGAGCTTTAAACTAGAACAATGTGGGAAGGGAAGCAAAAGGCCAGAAAAAGCCATACAGCTGACAAATACTATTGAGATCTCTGCTACTGGAAGTGGAAAGGAAGAACAAAGACAAAACAATTTAAATAATAAAAATATGGGAGGAAGAGAAACCAATCACAAACTAAAATGTTTTTATACAAATGCACAAAGCATGGGCAACAAACAAGGAGAATTGGAACTACTAATGCAGGAAAAGGAATATGATGTCATTGGAATCACTGAAACTTGGTGGGACGATACACATGATTGGAATAAAAGGCTAAAAGGATACAACTTATTTGCAAGAAACAGACTTGATAAACGAGGAGGAGGTGTTGCATTGTATGTTAGAAAAGCGTATATCTGCACAGAGATTGAAGCTTCAGAGACTGGGAGTTCTGTGGAAACTGTTTGGGTAAGAATACAAGGAGAGAACAACGGAAAGGACACCATTGTAGGCATTTACTACAGGCCACCTGGGCAAGCTGAAGATATGGATGAACTCTTTATGTATCAAATGACCAAGTTCTCCAAAAAATATGACGTAGTGGTCATGGGAGATTTCAACTATCCAGACATTTGTTGGGAATCTCTCTCAAGTAAAACTAACAGGTCAAGCAAATTCTTATCCTCTCTTGCTGACAACTTTATCTTCCAAAAGGTAGGGGAGAAAACAAGGGGATCTGCTACTTTGGATCTAATCCTTATAAACAGGGAGGAAATGGTTGAGGAGGTAAAGGTGGCTGGGACCCTAGGAGGCAGCGATCATGCTATTATAGAATTTTGGATAACTAGAGGAGGAAGACATGTGAAGACTCAAACTTCAAGGTTAGATTTTAGAAAGGCAGATTTTAAGAGACTCAGAAAGAGAATAGGAGGGATCCAATGGCTGGATGTCCTTAAGGACAAAAATGTCCAGGAAGGATGGGAAATTTTTAAAAATGAGATTCTCAAAGCACAATCGTTAACCATCCCGAAAAGTAGGAAGAATGGGAAGCATTTAAGGAAACCAGGATGGATGAACACAGAACTTAAACACATGCTAAAAAGAAAGAAAGAAATGTTTATTAAATGGAAAGATGGAGGCATATCTAAAGAAGATTATAATGCAGTCTGCAGTTCCTGCAGGGCACGTATCAGGGTAGCTAAAGTTGACAATGAATTAAGGCTTGCAAGAGATGTCAAAAGCAATAAAAAAGGATTTTGGGGGTATGTCAAAAGTAAAAGAAAAGTCAAAGATGCTATAGGATTTTTACAGGATGAAAATGGAGAAATGGTAAGAGAGGATGTTGAGAAGGCCAAACTTTTTAATTCCTATTTTGCATCTGTTTTCTCTCAGAAAGAAAATGTAACATCAACTGATCTTCACTGTCCTTTTAAAGGAATAGAGGAATCCAAGTTATCTGTAAACAGAAAGATTGTGAGGGAATATTTAGCTAACATAAATGAGTTCAAGTCTCCAGGTCCAGATGAATTACACCCCAGAGTACTGAAGGAGATCGTAGAAGAAATTTTAGAACCACTCTCCATAATCTTTGAAAATTCTTGGAGAACAGGAGAAGTCCCAGAAGACTGGAGAAGAGCAAATGTTGTTCCTATCTTCAAAAAGGGGAAGAAGGTGGACCCAGGGAACTATAGGCCGGTGAGTCTGACTTCTATACCAGGAAAGATCTTTGAACAAATTATTAAACAACATGTATGTAAGTACATGGATAAGAATGAAGTGATTAACCAGAGTCAGCATGGGTTTGTAACTAACAAGTCATGTCAGACTAACTTAATTTCCTTCTATGACAGAATCACTGACTGGGTGGATCAGGGAAATGCTGTAGATATAGTATATCTTGACTTCAGCAAAGCATTTGACAAAGTATCTCACACCATCCTTATTGAAAAAATGACCAAGTATGCAATGGACCAGGCAACTGTTAGGTGGATTCATAACTGGCTTAGTGATCGGACTCAAAGGGTGGTTGTAAATGGCTTCACATCCAGCTGGATGAATGTCTCAAGTGGGGTACCACAGGGCTCCGTCCTGGGACCTGTATTGTTCAACATCTTTATCAATGATTTAGATGAAGGAATTGAGGGTAAACTGATTAAATTTGCTGATGACACAAAGCTAGGAGGGATAGCTAATACTAGAGAAGAGAGAGAGAGGATTCAAAAAGACCTAAATAAACTGGAGCAGTGGGCAGCAACCAACAGAATGGTTTTTAACAGGGAAAAATGCAAAGTACTACATCTGGGCAATAAAAATGAAAAAAGCATATACAGAATGGGAGGAAAAGAGCTAAGCAACAGTACATGTGAAAAAGACTTAGGTATACTAATAGATCATAGACTGAACATGAGTCAACAGTGTGATGCAGCAGCAAAAAAGGCAAATACAATTCTGGGATGTATTAACAGAAGCATACAGTCTAGATCACGTGAAGTCATTATCGGTCTTTACTCCTCTTTGGTCAGACCTCATCTGGAATACTGTGTACAGTTTTGGGCACCACATTTTAAAAAAGACATAGACAAACTGGAGCAAGTTCAGAGAAGAGCGACCAGAATGGTGACTGGTCTGCAAACCATGTCCTATGAGGAACGGTTGCAGGATTTGGGAATGTTTAGCTTGCAAAAAAGAAGACTGAGAGGAGACTTAATAGCTGTCTACAAATATGTCAAGGGCTGTCACATTGTAGAAGGATCATCTTTATTCTCATTTGCACAAGGAAAGACTAGAAGCATTGGGATGAAACTAAATGGGAGGAGACACAGATTAGATATTAGAAAAAACTTTTTGACAGTTAGGGTGATTAATGAGTGGAACAGGCTGCCACGAGAGGTGGTGAGTTCCCCTTCAATGGACGTCTTCAAACAGAGGCTGGACAGACATCTGTCTGAGATGATCTAGTGAATCCTGCTTTGAGCAGGGGGTTGGACCAGATGACCCAGGAGGTCCCTTCCAACTCTACCATTCTATGATTCTATGATTCATTGTATTGTAAAAGCAATATTTCTAGGATAAAATAGATACCATAACACCCCACATTAAATCAGAGACACGTGTTGTTAATGTATGGGTCCGTATGTGGCTGTACAACTCAGATCCTAAATGCAGTGGTATTCATGAGACTTCCTAGTACATGTATTCTATTTACACCATTAGCATATTACAAATTCTAAAATGGTTGCGCAAACAACATTCTCAGGTAAGTCATGATAGTAATGACATACTGTGTCAAAGGTTTTGTCTTATCTTACTTTAGATATTCTAGGCAAGTGTTCTATGAACTGACCGAGCTACCTTTTTCTTAATGTTGTCTTTGTTAGATAGTTCAATCTAATGTCTGACCGCTTCCAATGTTGTTAGAAAATTTAACTAGGTATTCAACAGCTCAGTTACAGTCTAACCATTTTGTCAGGCAGCTTTTTCAAGACCATACCACATCAATATTTCAGGAGCACTTTGCAGTTTGGGGCTTATCTGCCAAGAGTACCTTGTTCTGTATGATGTTGATAGCCTAAAACTAGTTCAAGTTACATTTTGTAATAGAAGAGGCTGTAAAATCTACATTGTGAATTATAATGGGTATATGTTGTATATTGTTACGTTTCTTTAAACAATGGAGGAGGATTTAAGAAATGCATTCATGCAAAAAGTCATAATTTTTGTTACATGTTGTTTTGCACATACATTTGTTATTTGACACTGCTCTTGCCACATTTAAATGTGGATGTATGCCAGATGTATGAATTTCAACTTTTTAAAAGTTCATGAATCGCAACTCCTGTAGGGGCATGACTTAAAAACTGGAGAAACATCTCCAGTTATATTTATAGATGCTCCACATATATTAAACATTTCGTGACATCTTCTTAAATTTGGAGCAAATGACTAAAACACAAACTCAAGCAAAAAGGACGTCATAAAATCCGCTCATGATAAATGCCCCCCATTGAACATATGGATATTTTTGCAGTCTTTTTGTATTTAAGAAAAACATTCAATAATTTATTTCCACCAACTAATGTTGATTAAATTTTGATGAACATATCATTAATTAGTAAATGTAATTGACCAATTGCTGAAGAACAAAAGTCATAACTCTTGTGATTGATCTTTTATTTATGCAGAAACGTTTTCAGTTCTGGTCATTAGTTGAAAAAACAGTCCTTGAACTACTTCACACCACGTGAACTACTTCACACCACTAAAGTGATTAGAAATAATCACCTGTAATTACTGATTACTTTTTTCAAACATCCCAGAGGATTCAGATCCCAAACACATTAGATAACTATCTATCTATGCCCGACAGAAATATTGCAGCCTATTGTATGAGTGATCAAGCTCATTTAAAGGAATATAGTCATGTTATTAAATTGCTTTAATTAGCTAGACAGCATCAAAATAAGCGACTTTGCAACTGACTTGCTTTTTTTCTATCTACTGTCATTCTTCTTGAATGAGAACTTTCATCTCCCATAGTGTAGGGGTTGTTTCCAAGCAGATCGACCATCCTAGCAAAGTGTGTGCAACATTCCAAGAGAGATGTTAATGCTTAACATCTCTGTCTGCTTTCTCCAGCCATTGATTTCTTTAAATCAGTTAGCTGTTTATCTCCCTTCCAGGTCTTGACCGAGCTGCTCTTATCAGTCCTGCATAATAACAATCTCACGGCCCACAGCATCAGCAGTTTCCAGAGCAGTTTTCCTAATCATGGAAGGGTGCCTGCCACCAAGTAGACTGCAAAGCTGTGAGCGGCTCAAGAGACATCTTGAGAATACCCCATTAAGTTCCTGATCCCTTGACTTGATGACTTAATGTCATGTTACTTAACCCAATAGAGGGGGCTTCCTCTGTCAGCCCATAATTCACTGTCTCATTACTTAACTTGAAAGAGATGGCTGACAGAGGGAGCCTTACTCATATCTTGATCACACAGGTGTCAATGCAGTGTCATGATGGCAGCACATTGCTGCTATCTTAGTTCCTTCCATTGGAGTGGTTACCAGATTGTTGATCAGTTCTCTCTAACTTGTGATTTTTTCCACATTGTGGTCACAATGTGAAAAAGAAATGTTGACAATTGTTTTTTTTTCTTTAATCTGTCCCCACACCCACAAAAACAATAAAAATAAAACACACATTTATCCTAAGTGGGACCAATCACTTTCTCCTGTATAAAAAATAGCCCTCATGGCTGAGCCACCTGAAAAATTATAAAGCTTTGGTTTCAGTAAAGTAAAACTAAATTGGAAAATGCTTGTAGCCAGATTAAAATTTTCTACAAATCAAGATCAAGTTGTTAAGTTTGATGAAAATATCTGAGATTTAATAAATTGGTTTGATACAGGGATGTGTGTGTGTACCTAGAGAAAAGTAGCCCTGGGATCTATGTCCTGCTTTTGTACACTTGTCCCTTGGACTGTTTGCTAAATTCCTTTGTAGTATAATCAGAAGTTCAATCAACAACCATACTTTCACCTTTGTTCACACTACACCTTTTCTCTTTTGATGGGCACTTGGAGGCCTTTCAGCAATGAGGATTTGTTATGTTAATTCCTGTGAAATCTAACCTGTTATTGACGGTAAACATTGGAGTCTTTATCATAAGGTAATTGTTTGGTAGAAGTAGTGCTACACCTCCACTTATTTAGTTAATCTTGCTGTCAACAAAACTACTTAAAGGTAGACTTAAATATTTGTTCCATTGTTGCGCCTTATATAATTAAATATAGTTAATTGAAGTGTTCACTTACTGTTTTAATGCACTACATTTTTGTACTCTTAACATATAGTTTAACACCTAGTTCTAGTGGTGTGCTATTGGCTATTACACATTTATAGCTTTGTAGATCTGATGATGTCTATAAAGTGCTGTCCTTCCCGCAAAATGACATGAGTGTACATCAAGATTGTAGACAATTTACTGCTATCTGATGTACAGTTACGAAAGAGATATGGCACAAGACCATCAGCACCCTTGGAGCTTGATCACGGGTTGTTGATGGTTGCTATAGCAACAGAATGGCCTGACATCCGCACTTTGGAATGGCAAGTTGAAGTGCCCAACACCAGGCAATTTGGCTCGCCATTCTAAAACGTGGATACCTTACCCGATACCTCTTGTTGCTCTTGTTCCAATCCGTGTCTGATGAAGGCCCATATCATAGGGCTTAAACGTCACTGACCTTTTTGGATTGCCTAAATAAAGGTTTGTTACGCTATTTGGATTGCCAAGTATCTGTTATCATCTTCATTCACTCATTTATGTCTATGGGTCCATGAAAAAAAACGGACTGCAATCGGATGATTTCCGAGTACGGTCCGATTTTCACAGACTGACATGATGGAGAAGGTGGAGAAACTTTTTTTTTCCTTCTACCTCCAAGAAAATTGGATACCACTATGATCTAACAAACTGTGATCAGTGTTTGATTAGCATATTCGTACCGCTTTTCTCAGATGGAGACCCCAGCCTTAATACGATCAAAGGACTGCAGGTCCACATCTCCTTAAGGACCAGTAAGTATTGTAATAAAAAAAACAAAACATTTTTAAGTGTAAAAAAATCTAAAAATGATAAAACCCTCAAATGCTAGTTTTAATAATAAAAAATAGTTTTATTGTAAAAAAAAACAAACAAAAAAAAACGCTCTACCCCCTGAAAAAACAACACATATTTGATATCGCCACTTTCGTAACAACCTGTACTATAAAATTGTCTTACTTATTGAGCACGGTGAATGCCGTAAAGAAAAATTTAAAGTTCTGCATTAATTGGTGTTTCTGTTCATCTTCCCTCCCAAAAAATACATAAAAAGTGATCAAAAAATTGTATGTTTCCCAAAGTGGTATAAAACATCTATAAAACTAACCCTTCAGACAGCTCTGTACTCAGAGGAATGAAAAAGTTAGTGCTCTTACAATACGACGACCAAAAAAAAAAGATTTTGAAACAAAAGTTATTTTCTTGTGCAAAAGTAGTAAAATGTATTAAAAAAATTATATAAACTGGATGTCATTTTAATCATATCGACACACTAAATAAAGTTAGCTTGTCAATTATACTGCATGGTAAACTCCATAATAAAATTAAGAAACAAATTCACATTTATTGTATTTTGTCCATGTCACCTACCAACATTTTAATTAATTACCAGTAAAACCTACATCTTGTCCCGAAAAAAATAAGCCCTCACACAATTTTATCTCCTGAAGGAAAAAGTTCTAAATATGTGGTGACCAGATAATTTTTGTTTTAATTTTATTTTTTTTTTTTTGCACGAAAGTGGCAAAATGTAGTATAAGTATTGTTCTGATCAAACCGTACCGTAGAATAAAGATTTCATGACCATTATACTGAACTGTGAACAATGTTTAAAGAAATAAATAATTAAAGCAACTTCAGAATTTGTTTGTTAATTTTGCATCGCAAAGAGTGTAATAAAAAGTGATTTAAAAGTTGCATGTACCACAAAATGGCCGCAATAAAAGCTACAGTTTGCAAAAATACATACAGCTTCGCTGATGACAAATTGTGAAGCTTATGGCTTTCAGAATATGATGGCCCTGAAACAAGTGATTTTTTTCCCCAAGTGAGCATATTTTGTACAAAATATTAAAACCTAAAACTAGAATTGTACTGACCCACAGGATAAAGTCGGCATTTTATTTTGGCAGCCCTGCGGATAGTGTAAAATTTAAAACCCAAAAAGAACAGTGGTAGAACTGTTGTTTCGTTTATACTACTCCCCATAAAGAGTCAATAAAAGTTTGTTAATCATTTAACGTATCCCAAAACTATGCCACTTTAAATTACAACTCATTTAAAAAAACAAAAAAAAACAAAACTAAGCCTTATGACTTTGTCACCCAAAAAATAAGAAAGTTATGGCTCCTGGAACCCAACGATAGAAAACTGAAAAATAAAATAGTCTGGCATAAAAGCCAAAACTGTCAGTGACTCCTAGGGGTTAATGGTGCTTTATAAGAGGGTAAAAATAAGTTTTGTCACATGGTCATTTCATCCAGTAGTCCTGCTGGTAACGTATGGGTGACTTCTCCATACAGAGCAGAGGAGAGACATGTGCGTTCTGATATGTTTACATGCATTCATAGGTTCAAGGTTACACAAAATAGTAATCACAGAAAATCACTTCTTATGTATATTTTTAGGGCTGTAATGTATAAATATGTATAAATGTGTGTATGTATGTATATATACACTCCAAAGACATAGCTATAAGGAATTTACATTGTAAGCCCCAATGGGGACAGTGATGATGTCTGTACAGCTCAGTGGAATTAATAACGTTGTATAAATGAAGTGAGTAAAATTAAAAAAATACAGTGGGGAAAATAAATATTTGATACACTGCCGATTTTGCAAGTTTTCCCACCTACAAAGAATGGAGAGATCTGTAATTTTTATCATAGGTACGCTTCACCTGTGAGAGACAGAATCTAAAAATAAAATCCAGGAAATCACAGATTGATTTTTACATAATTAGTTTGCATTTTATTGTATGAAATAATTATTCAATACAATAGAAAAACAGAACTTAATGTTTGGTACAGAAACCTTTGTTTGTCATGCTGGAACATCTGACCTCTGTAATTGCAATGACTCGAAACACACAGCCAGGGCAACTAAGGAGTGGCTCCATAAGAAGAATTTCAAGGTCCTGGAGTGGCCTAGCCAGTCTCCAGACCTGAACCCATTTCCGGCACCATCTGAAAGCAGTGAGGATTGGAGCGCGTCACTTCGGGTGCGTATATACGTCACTTACGCCGGTACAGGGATGGAAAATTAGCTGAAGCGCAAAATGCGTTCTAGCACTCGGTCACAATGCTCTGGATGGGATGGGAGATGACATCACTTCATCTCCCAAATATATATCCAGCATAGCACCTGCGGAGCGCACACAGTATTCCTTTGGGTCCCTTACTGCAGGCTTTGGTGCACATTGTAAGTACCTCTGTGCCTTACCACTATCCCCTGATGAACCCCTAGGATGTAGAGGGGGGAAGCGCGTCTGGACTTGGTTCTTATGCGGTATACAGATAAGTGGATAGTTTTTTATTAATGTCACTGCACATCAATTGATATTTGGAGAAATTGTATCCTATGAAGATCTGTTATGACTATTGTTTGATAGAGGGATTCAGATTAGTCCCTAATTTTTGACTCTCTAATTGAGCATGTTTTATGATTGCTATATCTGGAGTATCTTGAGAAATTGCTCCTGTTTTTATAGTTTGCACATACAGTACAGACCAAAAGTTTGGACACACCTTCTCGTTTAAAGATTTGTCTGTATTTTCATAACTATGAAAATTGTACATTCACACTGAAGGCATCAAAACTATGAATTAACACATGTGGAATTATATACTTAACAAAAAAGTGTGAAACAACTGAAAATATGTCTTATATTCTAGGTTCTTCAAAGTAGCCACCTTTTGCTTTGATGACTGCTTTGCACACTCTTGGCATTCTCTTGATGAGCTTCAAGAGGTAATCACTGGAAATGGTTTTCACTTCACAGGTGTGCCCTGTCAGGTTTAGTAAGTGGGATTTCTTGCCTTATAAATGGGGTTGGGACCCTCAGTTGTGTTGTGCAGAAGTCAGGTGGATACACAGCTGATAGTCCTACTGAATAGACTGTTAGAATTTGTATTATGGCAAGAAAAAAGCAGCTAAGTAAAGAAAAACGAGTGGCCATCATTACTTTAAGAAATGAAGGTCAGTCAGTCCGAGAAATTGGGCAAACTTTGAAAGTGTCCCCAAGTGCAGTTGCAAAAACCATCAAGCGCTACAAAGAAACTGGCTCACATGAGGACCGCCTGTTACGAACACGCCCGGACTGACTGGCGTGAGCGTGATTAGTGATCCCACTGGACCATGAACCGAGGAGTGCCTGGAGGGGCGTAACTAAGTATCAACCCGGTCCGACCAAGGTCGCACGGCGGCTCAGTCGACTCCGTGAACCAGGGAGGAACTGAGCAGAGGGACCAGGTGCTACTCCAGGTCAGACCCTGGTCACAGCTGTTGACCCACACCGGGGAATGCAGGAACAGGCAGGTTAGACTGGCATATAGACAGGTGGGTACTGGTAGGCACGGCTGGTATGCAGACAGGTGGGTACTGGCAGGTAGGAATGCAGGCAGGATAGGGACCAGTACAGACTGGGATACAGAAATGGAGCCGCAGGTGCGGAAGACAAGCAGAGCAGAGCAAAACCCGCAGGTGCGGTAGACAAGCAGAGCAGAACAAAACCCGCAGGTGTGTTAGACAAGCAGAGCAGAGAAAAATCCGCAGGTGCGGTAGACCAGCAGAGCAGGGCAAAACCCGCAGGTGCGGTAGACAAGCAGAGCAGAGCAAAACCCGCAGGTGCGGTAGACAAGCAGAGCAGAGCAAAACTCGCAGGTGTGGTGAACGAGCAGAGCAAAAGCCGCAGGTGCGGTAAACAAGCAGAGCAAAACCCGCAGGTGCGGTGAATGAGCAGAACGAAAGCGCCGGTGCGGTGAACAAGCAGAGCAGAGCGAATCTGCAGGTGCGGTGAACAAGCCAAGCAGAGCGAAACCCCAGGTGCGGTGAACAAGCAGAGCGCAGCAGAGCAAAACCACAGGTGTGGTGAAAAAGCAGAGCAGAGCGAAACCACAGGTGCGGTGAACAAGCAGAGCAGAGCAAAACCGCAGGTGCAGTGAACAAGCAGAGCAGAGAAAAACCGCAGGTGCGGTGAACAAACAGAACCAGATACACACAAGGTACTTACAATGAAGTAGCGATTGTACACAAAACTCACAAACAGAAGTTCAGAGAAGAGTTGGAGCTAGGTGCAGGTTCAGACACCGCAGGAAAAGGGAAGGTTCAGACATAGAGACAAACAGGTAACGGGCTAGGACACAGTTCAGAAAGGAACTGAACCAGGGACAAGATACAGGAACGAGCCTGGGAACTCAGCCCCCAGGGTGGCGGAAACAGACTATAAGTCACAGATACAGGTAACAGGCCTGGGTATACTGCCCCCAGGGGTGGAACAGACAAGATACAGGACAGGACCTGGCAACTCGGTTGCAAGGAACACACTGAATGAAAGTGTTGCTCAGGCACCCCCTACTGGGTAGAGGGGGTTTAAGTATCCAGTGACTCTCAGCAATAGGCTGGGGAGGCATTAGGAGTGCACACTCAGTAACTATAAGAATCAGGCAGTAGCCATGCCGCCGCCCTAAGCAATCAGCCAAGAGACACAGCAGGTACTGGAGCTAAGTGTGCAGCCTGGATTGATAGGTAAGATGGCGGTCTTGCATGGTGGGAGGTGGTAAGCCATGCCAGCATGCCGCCAGGGATGTTGCACCGCCCCAGGAAAGGAAGACCAATAGTCACCTCTGCTTCTGGGGATAAATTTATCCGAGTCACCAGCCTCAGAAATCGCAGGTTAACAGCAGCTCAGATTAGTGACCAGGTCAATGCCACACAGAGTTCTAGCAGCAGACACATCTCTTCAACAACTGTTAAGAGGAGACTTTGTGCAGCAGGCCTTCATGGTAAAATAGCTGCTAGGAAACCACTGCTAAGGACAGGCAACAAGCAGAAGAGACTTGTTTGGGCTAAAGAACACAAGGAATGGACATTATACCAGTGGAAATCTGTGCTTTGGTCTGATGAGTCTAAATTTGAGATCTTTGGTTTCAACCACCGTGTCTTTGTGTGACGCAGAAAAGGTGAACGGATGGACTCTACATGCGTGGTTCCCACCGTGAAGCATGGAGGAGGTGTGATGGTGTGGGGGTGCTTTGCTGGTGACACTGTTGGGGATTTATTCAAAATTGAAGGCATACTGAACCAGCATGGCTACCACAGCATCTTGCAGCGGCATGCTGTTCCATCCGGTTTGCGTTTAGTTGGACCATCATTTATTTTTCAACAGGACAGTGACCCCAAACACACCTCCAGGCTGTGTAAGGGCTATTTGACCAAGAAGGAGAGTGATGGGGTGCTACGCCAGATGACCTATCCTCCACAGTCACCAGACCTGAACCCAATCAAGATGGTTTGGTGTGAGCTGGACCGCAGAGTGAAGGCAAAAGGGCCAACAAGTGCTAATCATCTGTGGGACCTCCTTCAAGATTGTTGGAAGACCATTTCCGGTGACTACCACTTGTAGCTCATCAAGAGAATGCCAAGAGTGTGCAAAGCAGTTATCAAAGCAAAAGGTGGCTACTTTGTAGAACCTAGAATATAAGAAATATTTTCAGTTGTTTCCCACTTTTTTGTTAAGTATATAGTTCCATATGTGTTGGGTGCTCAATTTAAGAATAGGGTTAAATAGGGACCAAAAGGGTCAGTCCATGGTGAGCAGGGGCGCCATATCACTCATATATTAGGGTGCCAACCTCAGCGGACAGGTAGGGGTAAGAATAGGGTTCTATTTAGGGACTTCAGAGCATATTGATTACCCCTTCAACCTCAGTCGATATTTATGTATGTTTATTCTTGTTGAAGTATTTTCTGGTTCCAGATGGTGGCCTTCTAAGGACTGTTCCATGCTTTGTCCCTAAAGTTCCTGTTACTTAATTCAAACAAGTCATTATTACCTGTTTTTCACCTAAATCCATCTGCGTAATATGTTTTTTTTTCTAGAAATTGGATTTCTGCACTAGAGATCTACATTTACAATATATAGTTCTTCAAGAATGTTTGTTTTTGCTCTTCATATGCCATAGGAAGGGCAGACAATCTTCTAAAGTCTCTACCAAGATGGATAGGATAAACTATATGATAGAAGTTTATAAAGTGGATGAACTACTGCAGTTTTTCCCACTCATGTAATGTCACATTCTGGTAATCCTCCTTGCCTTTTGTCATAACACATTGAATCTTACACGGCAAAAACCATCAGCATAGGGGGCACTAATTGCAGTGTTTGGAGCTAGCCAAATACTGATATGTGTTGCTTGAGGATGAAGAGGAAACGGAAACTTTGTTACCTGTAATTTTACTTTCCTCGAGTCCAAAGACAGCACATGCATCCCACTCAATAAACTATATAGAGGCTATAACTCTGGCGAGCAAAACGGTAACGATGTTTTGAACTTTTGACTTTCAGGCTCCATATCTCACTATCCACTACTGCTTCGAACTTGAGACTACCATCATTTTATACACAATCATCTTGGCTATCTCATACATAAATTTGACTTGCAATTATTTTATTTTTACTGTTTTGCTCCTGGTGGTGGAAACATCCTTTTCTCCCTGTATACTACAAATTACAATATGTTCTCACATTCCCTAATAGCTCAGTGTGTTATTAGGTTGATTCCCAAGCGAAAGGTTACTGGTTCGAATCGAGGAGCAGCGATGAAGATTTTCACAAGAAAGGAGAAACCACATCATCCAGCTCATAGATAGTGGTCTCAGCCAAGAAAATTGCCAAACTGTATCATGCGAATGCCATGACAGTTGGAAAAATGCAAAATGAAGTCCGTCCATTCATTCAAAAGCCAAGAGGTGGATGTCCAGGTAAAATATTGAAGTCAACAAGTCAGCTCATCGCAAGGTCTATCAGTTATGGCGCGACAAACATGCCAGTGGAGGTGGCTCATAGGCTTCATAATAGCGAGATCACAGACATCCATCCAATCACCGTGCGATACACAATACGCAAGTTAGGAATGGTGCCCCGAAAAAAGGCGAAGAAGCCTCGACTTCAATATCGTCATAAGAAGCGTAGGTTCGAGTTTGCAAGAAAGTACAAATAGTGGACAGTAGAAGATTGGAGCCATGAGAAGAAAATCAATAGACTAGGCTCTGATGGGTGCAAATGGGCCTGGAAGAAACAAGGTCGAGAAATTGAAGGAACTGTCAAGTTCAGTGGAGGAAGCCTGATGATATAGGGTTGGATACATGACCAGGAATGATAATGGTCTCAGTGCTGAGCTATATGTGAGTATCCTACAAAATGAGTTACTTCATACACTCGAGTACAATGGGGATGACATAGGATGACCTTAACCCAATCGAACACTTGTGGGTAGATTTGAAAAAAAAAGCTGTATACATACCCAAGTGAGCCGACCAGTATCCACCAAATTTGGGAATGTGTAGAAGAGACCTGGGATCAGATTTTGGTCGAGACATGCTTGAATCTGATCGAGAGAATGCCCAGAAGGATTCAGACAGTGTTGAAAGCCAAAGGTGGAAGTACGAAATACTAACAAAATAAAAATACAAAATTCAATTTTTAGGATCAAAACAGTAACAATGCAGTGACATGACAAAAATCTGCATAACTAATCATATGCTAAATAGTTGCAAGTCAAATTTATGTATGAGAAGGCCAAGATCATTGTCTATAAAATGATTGTTTGAAGCGGTAATGGATGGTGAGATATGAAGCCTGAAAGTCAAAAGTTCGAAACATTGTTACCCTTTTGCTCATCAGCATATATTTACACACTGGAGGCTGTGGAACTTTATATATTATGTGCCCATATTGATTAGTTACTCATTTGCTAGGTGGGCGGTCGCAAGGCAGAGGCAAAATATCCCGGTATGTGCTGCGTTCGGGCTCGAGGAAAGTCTAATTACAAGTGATAATTTTTCCCTCTACCTGGCTTACTTTGTACCGAGAAATGTGTGCCACAATTTTGCCGCAATGTGTTATACTTAATGCCATACGCCTTAGTTGTAAAGTGTTGAAAACACATCACTAATATGATGCAAATGTTGCTAGAATTCTAGCGTACTTACTTTCAAACTGATTGTGTGCTCTTGTATTTTATTATCGATGAGTAAATATATAACTGCCAGGCGTAGATTAGGAGTTGCGTGAACTAACAGAATTTGCTTTGATCTTTTGATGTTCCATTGTAGAACGGCTAATTTATTGTTCCAATGGAATATTAATAGATCTGAGGGTTTTTTTTTTATAAGCTAATGAGTTGAGGAACTCCTAGCGTAAATCAAGAAGTATGCTGCATGCCTTAAAAAATTTGCTGTCAGGTTAAGGTTTGGCCATATTACCTGCTGGGTTTCTTCATTCTTTAATGTTTTTATTGTGACAGGTAGATTTATAAAGCTTGAAATTTGTACAAATCAGTTGTCATTCACAGTAGCATGTCAGTGTGTCAGCTGCTTGTGTCTTGCTGTGCAAGGAAAAGGTGGTGAGTGGAGAGTTGAAGCGGCCTGGAGCTTTTGACAAGCGGGCAACTGTGGAGAAAGGAAATTAATTCTAATGCATCTGAAATGGAGATAGGCTCTAAGGTCCTTGTTGATCCTGTAGTGCAGCCATTGATTTCTTCTCCTTGATGTTAAACAACAGTGCAGGCAGAAATGACATGTTGCTCGTAGCTGAAAGCTCCTGTTTATTGCAGGCTAAATACTCCCCCTCTGCATGAAAAACACAATATGAGTGCTATTTTCTAGTTGTAGTCTGACAAGTACTATTTTTGTGGCTTGTTTGTTAGGGGGATCATTTTTCTTATATAAGAAATTCCTTCTCTAACACACATACAGGTAACATTATTAAGCCTTAGTACTGACTAAACTGTGTAGAATATGCTTTTATTTTATATGATGCTTAAAAGGAAAGTTTTGTGAAAAACAGACAAATACATCAAACGTTCATGTATTAACTTTAAAGGATCATCGAGGATTACAAAGACATGGCTGCCTTGTCAAGGCCATATTTAGAGTTTATTCTGCCCTAAGCAGTTTTAGGCTATATTGATACCACAGTGCCTTTTTTGCCACAACTGCAACAAAATGACAGTTTGCTGTGATTTTTGAAAATTTCAGCAACAAATGCAATTTTGCTGTGGCAAAAAAAATGAGCCTTAGTGCACGTTGTGAATCAGGCAGGTACAGATACAGTGCTGTGAGAGCAGTGTTCAGATCTTCTATTGAGCCTCTATACTGTTTTGTGTGGACTCTTAGGCTATGTTCATACATCGTGGTTTTTTTTGCTGTCAATTTTCTGCAGCAAAACCTGATTTTCAAGGTCATTTTAATCAGGATTTGCAGTTTTCATGCGTTTTTGGTGTGTTTTTTTCAGCGTTTTTTTTTTCGCTGTCCTTCTGTCTCTTTTTATGCATGTACATAAAATTCTGTGGAAAAAAAAAAACCCGTTCTATTTTGGCATCAAAAACACTGATACAAAATTTGATGCGTTTTTTCAGCGTTTTTTTCACCACCCATTACTTCCTATAGGTGAAAAAACGCTGAAATAAGTGGCATGCTCTATTTTTCAAAAAAACATGCAAGGCACAAAATCCTGAACAAATAAAAACCGTGATGTGTGAATAGAGAATTCTGTTTTTTTTCATAGACTTTGCTGGTACTGCAAAAGGCAGCTGAAAATTTGCATAAAAAACTGCACCAAAAAACGTTGAAAAAACAATGATGTATGAACATAGCCTTAGTGTGTGTGCCTACGATGCGTTTTTTAAGCGTTTCTGCAGCGGCAATTATGCTGCAGAAACGCTTAAAAAACACTTGGTAGAAGGCCTGCCATGTTCCCCAATGAAAATCCGCATGTGCTGTGCACATGCTGCGGAAATTTCCGCTGCGGATTATCATTGCAGGAAAAAACGCAGCACTACCAATTATTTTGCGGAAGCGCTGCGTGTTCGCCACCATTGACTTGCATTGGAGCGCTTGGATTCCGCATCACTGTATATGTAGATGCGGATTCCATGCGTTTCAATGTGCGGATGGTACCCGGGTCTGGAGAAGAGGAGACTCTCCTCCGGACCCGGGTACCATAGAACCTGTAAAAAAGAATAAAATAAAAAGAAATATTATATTTACCTTCTGATGGCCCCCGGTGTGCTTGTCTTCGCTTGTCGGCAGATCGCGATGGACTGAAGGACCTGCGCTGACGTCATTTAGTCATGTGACGGGTCACGCGACTGCTAACGTCGGCAGGTCCTTCAGTGTACAGCGAGCTGCCGGCAAGCCAGGATGGATCGAATAAAGACTCTGGGGGCCATCAGAAGGTAAGTATATATTTATTTTTTACCATTCTTTCAGTCACAGTATATAAATCCATGCCAGTTGCATGGATTTATATAGTGTGACCAAGTTGTCAAGCACTTTCCAAGTGATGCTAAAATCGCTTGGAAAGCGCTTGTCAACCCGCATGCGGAAATGCAAGTGAAGAACGCTTCACATCCGCAAGTCCCTGGCAGGAAAAACGCATGTACAATCCGCATGTACAATCCGCATTCGTTTTTTCTGCCAGGGAGATGCAGAAACGCTCAAGAAAAATCCGGAGCATTTCTGCATTGTGGGCACATAGCCTTAGGCTGCCTGCTGAGCAATGTACTGCACATCATTTGTTGAGCAATTGGTGAGGGATTCTCTTTGAGCACTGATAATGTAGTTGGTGTTCTATACAGTTAGGTCCAGAAATATTTGGACAGTGACACAAGTTTTGGCATTTTAGCTGTTAAGCAAAACATATTCAAGATACAGTTATATAATCAATATGGGCTTTGCAGTGTTGCTGCGACCAAAATCTACAATTTTGGCTCTTTGAATTTTTTCTATTTACAGTGTTTACTGTTAAGTTTAATTATTTTATTTTGATAGATTGTACTTTTATGGACGTGGCAATACCACATGTGTATTTATGGGGGAAGATGTGGTGATTCAAATGTCTGTTGTTGTTTTTTTTACTGTATTTATTGGTCTCCTTAAGGGATTTGAACCTACGATCATCTGATCACTTCTACTATACAAAGAAATACCATAGTTTCGATGCATATAGTAAATATCATGGTCACCTTTGCAGCAGAGCCACAGGCTTAAATAGCTGGGATATACGTTACTCTGTATAAAAATGCTGTGCCTGTATAGGACACCACTCCATGAACCAAATAAGGAAAGAATCCGGCACTCTTGCTAATGCAAGAAAATGTTATTTTAATGAGAATCACAATCCAAAAAGACAAAATGACGTTACGGTCAACAAGACCTTCTTTAGACGGATTGCACTACGAACGCTGAATAATATAGCTAAAACAGCACTGTGCCCAGGAGATATACATGTATATCTCCTGGGCATCACATCCCTTTACTGCACAGTACTGTTTCACCTTCTGACTAAAGAAGGTCTTGTTGACTGAAATGTCATTTTGTCTTTTTGGATTGCGATTCTCATTGAAATTACATTGTCTCGCATTGCTGGAATCTTTCCTGATTAGGCTGGGATTTAAAGGGGCTCCACGATGACAGGCCCGGAGGTCTTTAACAAAACTCCGGTTGTCATAGCAATCATTGAAACTCCGCTCCACCCATGGTTAATAGAGACAGGTCCTGAATGTGTGTCACAGCCATTATGTGCGGGATATGGCACAGGCTCAACCCATGAGTCCGCTACTGGCATGCGCTATACATGTACAGCAGATGCTGGTAAAGGATTGATTGCGCAGCTCAGGAGACAGAAGACAGAAAGCCTATGACTTTCTACTGCATCTGTAGTCCACTCTGTGTGTGTACTCCTTTTGAGCGATTTGTGGTGGTCTCAATCCCTGAACCTCCACTGATCTGCTTAAAATTAAATCTCTCCAAAATTTAGCTACTATTTAAGCTGCCTTTACATTGCTCGATAATCAGCAACCAACTACCAGCCTTTCTAAACAAACTGCCAATCACCCAATGCAAAATATTTGTTTATCGGCTGAAATGATTTTTACTCTTCCTTAAATATCATTGTTCTTAGCAGCACATCATCCTGTGTAAACAGGACATGTGGTGCCAATAATATAGCTGTTTTATGCGCATAGATCAATCATGTTTTGTGCACATGACAGTGTAGTCTGCCTGTGTAAATAGTTTATAAAACGATTGAGAATATTTATTTTTATTTTAGGCTTTATGTAGCTAATCGACAGTCATGTAAAGGTCTCTATCAGCCATTGTAGATACACCTCTCAATCCAGCTAACTTATAGGTGACATCTTCTCTGATTAGAGTCATTCTCATGATTTCTTCATCTGGTCCAGATGCCAGTGTGATTTTTTCCATATCCACAGCTAGTCTTTTGAGACTTGCCTTTTTTTCTGGTTCTTTGCAGTAAATTCCAACACAATGCCCTTAAAAACAAGTGTTATTATAGTGCAATCTGAATAAAAGTATCCCCCCATGCTTTGCCCTAAATAAGACCTACGCGGTGCCCCTTAATAATATCCCCTGTGGTAATGTGACTCACTCGGCTGCTCATAGAGGTAGACACAAGAACATTTCTTCTGCTGGTTTATTTAAATCACGGCATAAACCAGTGCAGGATTCAACAAAATAAACATGGCCTTTCTGGCAGAAACGGGAAACAAAAAGATAATGTATAGCACAGTCCATATGCAGGCGGGAACCCCTCAGTCAGGGTACAACTTCAGTCTTCAACTTGCTTAACTGTTCACAATGACAGTAATTTTGACCAGGGGTGCCCAAATTTTTACATGCAACTGTATGTAATTTGCCAGACACACTGTTCCCCCTTATGTGCTATGACTACCACACTGTCCACCTTATGTACTATAACCTCCACATTGTCCCACTAATGAATTCTATCCATCACACCATCCCTCCTTATGAACTATTGCCATCATACTGGCCCCTCTTCATGAAATATGACCATAATACCGTTCTACTTTATGAACTATGGCTGTTATACCATTCCCCCTTATACACTAAGGCTGCCACACTATTCTGCCTTATGAACATCAACCGTAACATTGTCCCCCTTATGAACTATGGCCACCACACTATCCTTCTTCATAAACTCTGAACACCACACTGACCTCCTTTATGAACTATAACTGTTACTCTGTCCTCCCTTATGAACTTTGATGCCACACCATCCTCCCTTGTGAACTATAACTGCCACAACTGCCCCTTTTCACACTTTGCTCTCTGGTAAATATTACAGGCAAGAATACAGACAAAATCTTCCATCCAGTACGCAAATCTCCCCTCAGCTCTTAGGCTGGTTGTTCACAGCAGCAAAGTTCTTGTTCCTTTCTTCACTACTTAAGAAATTTCCGACGATGAATTCTGTCTGACCAATTTTTCCAAAGACACTGATGACAAAGATTTCAAGGCCTCAGAAGTTGATACCAGAATGTGCTAGCCATTTACTTAAACTGAGTTGAATTACTTGGTCTTGATCTGCCGAAGTCATCAGCAGAGTTACTTGGTTCAAAGCTGAAGGAAAAGAATCTGCTGGATCCCGGACTGAGTTGAATTACTTGGTCTTGATCTGCCGAAGTCATCAGCAGAGTTACTTGGTTCAAAGCTGAAGGAAAAGAATCTGCTGGATCCCGGTACCACATTTATGTATTGTAACAGCGAGAAAGATCTAATGAAATATTTCCATGTGGATGAGGAGCTTGTATACTGCATGAAGGCCAAAGGACTTATTGAGTCAATGGAATGTGGCAGCTGTCTAATTGATGAATGGAGGCTTTTTACTGACAGTTCAAAGAGAAGTCTAAAGTGTGTGTTGCTTCACAATGGCCATTCCCACTGGCCAGGGGTATGTATAACACATACATACCCTCCGTTACCGGGACTCATACCGGCGAATCCTCACAGCGTACAGTGCCTGCGCTGGGGGGATTCATAATTCTGCAGTCACACAAAGCCTCTCCGCACAGCAGTCATGATGTAATGATGTCATCGTGTCTGCTGTCTCAGTCGCACATACTGATTGTTGGAAGAAGGCAGCGGCGGTTCCGTCCTCCACCAATGTATTTAGTTCTGTCTGCATCCTGAGGATGCAGATAATGGTCATAGTGGGCAGACGCGTGGCGGGGTAAGGCATGGTGCGACCCGTGGGTCACTGTTTCAGCCCTTTGGCTGTGTCGTCCATGGGCCGGATTGGAACATCCATAGCGCCAGATGTGGCTGACTGGCCGCACTTTGTCCATCTCTGCTTTAGAACATACAAGGACCAAACTTACTAACGTTTTAAGCCTTATTATAAAGAATGCTGTGTTTACAAGAAAAAGTACAAAAGTTAAAAATACGGCAAAACACAAATATGTAAAACAGTGATGGAAATGTTTAGGTATTTCTGCTGTTTCTTTGTTTTTATTCTATCTGAAGTTATTTATCTGTTTCATTGTGGGTAGGAAAAAAGGTTTATGGATCATGTTCAGCTCAAGCTGACCCCCACATGTGAACACCTTTCCATTGTGTAAAACCTCTTTATATGCCTGGTCCATGGCTCAAATTTCCAGGACGGACTATATTGTATTATGAAGATCGCAGGTCTATAACTGTACCATGTGCTAATAATAAGGTGAGCTTATTGCATATTAAATACCCTGTTCCTTCAACACCCCACCGTCCCCCATTATGCCAAAAACAACTATTTGTCCAAGTTGTAAAGCTCTGGCTCACTGAGTAGAGGTGTCAGGAATTACATTCTCTGTAGTCCCAATTATTCCCATCTTGGTTCAGAGTTCCTGTAAAAAGAGTACATAGATGTTATCGCCCTTAGTGCAATGTCAATCATGTGAATGGCTGACTAAGGCTGCGTGCCCACTACGCGTTTTTCAAGCGAAAACGCTTAAAAACCGCTTGGTAATACGTGCCCCATGGTCCCCAATGATAATCCGCATGTGCTGTGTACATGCTGCGGAAATTTCCGCTGCGGATTATCATTGCGGAAAAATATGCAGCATGTCCATTAATTTTGCAGACACACAGTGTAATTGCCGCCATTGACTTGCATTGAATCGCTTAATATCCGCATCACTACATGTGCACATGCAGATATTAAGCGATTCAATGTGCAGATTGTACCCGGGTCTGGAGAAGAGGAGACTCTCATCCAGACCTGGGTACCATAGTACCTGTAAAAAAAAGAATTTAAAATAAAAAATAAAGATTATACTTACCTTCCGATGGCCCCCGGTCTCCTCAGCGATACGTCCGGTGTGTTGGGTGGCTCGTGATGGTCTAAAAGGACCTTCCATGACGTCATTTAGTCATGTGACTGGTCATGTGACCGCTGAAGTCGGCGGTCACGTGACATGTCACATGACTAAATGACGTCAAGAAAGGTCCTTTCACACCACCGCGAGCAGTACAAGAGGCCAGATGCAGGGGAGAAAAGAGCGGGGGCCATCAGAAGGTAAGTATAATTTTTATTTTTTACCATTTTTATTCTTTTTTTTTAACTATTACTTGGTCACACTATATAAATCCATGCAACCAATCCATGCCGGTTGCATGGATTTATATAGTGTAACCAAGTTGTCAAGCACTTTTCCAAGTGATGCTAAAATAGCTTGGAAAAGCGCTTGATAACCCGCATGCAGAAATGCATGCAAAAACGCTTGACAAACGCTTCTACCTGGCAGGTAAAACACATTTAAAATCCGCATGCGTTTTTCCTGCCAGGGAGATGCAGAAAAAATCTGCAGCATTTCTGCATTGTGGGCACTTAGCCTTAATCTAATGTTATTTTACTGATGTTATAATTTCTCTTACAGTTGAAACCAGAAGTTTACATACATACACTATATAAACAGACACACATGCATGTTTTTCTCAATATCTGACATGAAATCAGAATAAACCTTTTCAGTTTTAGGTCAATTAGGATTACCATAATTTTTAATATTTGCCAAATGCCAGAATAATGAGAGACAGAGAATTTTTAAGGCATTTTTATTACTTACTGCAAAGTCAAAAGTTTACATGCACTAAGATTACTATGCCTTTAAACAATTCTGGACTGCCCATATGATGATGTCATGTGTTTGGAACCTTCTGATAGGTTTTTTGGCAACATCTGAGTTAATTAGAGACACACTTGTGGATGCACTTTAATGCTCATCTGAAACACACTGCTTCTTTGTGTAGCATCATGGGAAAGTCTAAAGAAATCAGCCAAGATATCAGGAAGAGAATTGTGAACTTGCACAAGTCTGGCTCATCCTTGGGTACAATTTCATGAAACCTGAAGTGCCTCGTTCATCTGTACAAACAATTATACGCAAGTAAAAACAAGATGGGAATGTCAAGCCATCATACTGCTCAGGAAAGAGACAGGTTCTGTGTCCCGGACATAAACGTGCTTTCGTCCAACATGAGCATATCAACCCAAGGACAAAAGCAAAAGGCCTTGTGAAGATGATGGCGGAAGCTGGTAAGATTGTGTCAATATCCACAGTGAAACGAGTACTGTATCAACATGGGCTGAAAGGCCACTCTGCCAGGAAGAAGCTATTACTCCAAAAGAAACATAAAGCCTGATTAATGTTTGCAAATGCACACAGGAACAAAGACCCCTTTCGCAACCTTGGGATTTGTCGTTTTTGCATTTTCGTTTTTTGCTCCCCTTGTTCCCAGAGCCATATCGTTTTTATTTTTTCGTCAATATGGCCATGTGAGGGCTTATTTTTTGCGGGATGAGTTGTACTTTTCAGCGCCATTACTAGTTTTACCATAACGTGTACGGGAAAACGGGAAAAAAATTCCAAGTGCGGTGAAATTGCAAAAAAAGTACAATACCACAGTTGTTTTTTATTTTTATTTTTTTACCACGTTCACTGAATGCTAAAACTGACCTGCCATTCTTATTCTCCAGGTCATTACGAGTTCGTAGATACCAAACATGTATAGGTTCTTTTTTATTTAAGTGGTGAAAAAAAATTCCAAAATTTGGTAAAAAAAAAAAAAAATAGCGCCATATTCCGAGACCCGTAGCGTCTCCATTTTTCGTGATCTGGGGCCGGGTGAGGGCTTATTTTTTGTGCGCCGGGCTGACGTTTTTATTGATAACATTTTGGGGCAGATCCGATGTTTTTATCGCCCGTTATTGCATTTTATTGCAATTTTGCGGCGACCAAAAAACGTAATTCTGGCGTTTAGAATTTTTTTCTCGTTACGCAGTTTACCGATCGGATTATTTTTTTTTAAAATTGATAGATCGGGCGATTCTGAACGCGGCGATACCAAATATGTCTATGTAGGTTTTTTTTATTATTTTATTTTGAATGGGGCGAAAGGGGGGTGATTTAAACTTTTAGATTTTTTTTAATTTTTTTTATATTTTTTTACTTTTTTTTTTTCACTTTTTGCATGCTTCTATAGTCTCCATAGGAGACTAGAAGCAGCAACTGTCCGATCGCCTCTGCTACATACAGGGTATCAGCAGATCCCCTGTATGCAGCAGAAATTGTCCTGTGCTATGAGCGCCGACCACTAAGTGGCGCTCATAGCGACCAGCTCATGACAACCGCAGGCGTCTGCTGCAGACCCTGGGTTGTCATGCCCGCCCATCGGTGACCCGCGATCACGTGACGGGGCTCGCCGATGGGCGGGGCTTAGGACTCGCTTCCCGGAAGCGCGCGTTAAATGCCGCTGTCGGAGATTGACAGCGGCATTTAACATATTAACAGCCGCGGGTGGATCGCTATTCCACCCGCGGCTGTTGCGAGCACATGTCAGCTGTAATAATCAGCTGACATGTGCTCGGTTCAGTGCGGGCTCACCACCAGAGCCCTCACTGAACCGGGGGATTACAGCCTGTGCTTACTAATACGTCACAAGCAGTAAAGGGGTTAATTTTTGGAAACATGTCCTGTAGTCTGATGAAACTAAAATTGAACTTTTGGGCATAATGACCATCGTTACGTTTGGAGAAGCTTGGAAGCCTAAGAGCACCATCTCAACTGTGCAGGGGTGGCAGCATCATATTGTGGGGTTGTTTTGCTGCAGGAGGGACTGGTGCACTTCACAAAACAGATGGCATCATGAGAAAAGAAGATTATGTGGCAATAGATTTAGAAGATATGATCAGCTCACCTATCCACAAGTGCACAGGATCGCAAATCCAAGGAAAGGCAGTGCGCAAAAGAAAATAGTAGACCCAGCACTTCAGATAAGATGCAAACTTTTTTTTAATCCAATAATGCTCCAAAAGTAAAAACATAGCAAATCCACATCATCAACTGGAGAAACATATCATCTGAGGAATAATGTCCCAAGAGAATGAGTATTCAAAGCCAGGACTTTAAATACTCATTCTCTTGGGACTTTTTTCCTCGGATGATATGTTTCTCCAGTTGATGATGTGGATTTGCTATGTTTTTACTTTTGGAACATTATTGGATTACATTTTTTTGCATCTTATCTGAAGTGCTGGATCTACTATTTTCTTTTGTAGACATTATGTGGCAATACTCAAGCAACATCTCAAGACATCAGCCAGGAAGTTAAAGCTTGCGTGGAAATGGGTCTTCCAAATGGACAATGACCCAAAACATACTGCCAAAATGGTAACAAAATGGTTTAAGGATAACAAAGTCAATCTTTTGAAGTGGCCATCACAAAGCCCTGATCCTTTGGGCAAAGCTGAAAAGGCAGGTGCGAGCAAGTTGACCTACAAACCTGGATCAGTTACACCAGTTTTGTTAGGAGGAATGGGCCCAAATTCTGACCAACTTTTGTGAGAAACTTGTGGAAGGATATCCCAAACGTTTTACCCAAGTCATTCAGTTTAATGGCAATGGTACCAAATACTAATGAAATGTATGTAAACTTTTGACTTTGCAGTTAGTAATAAAAATGCCATAAAACATTCTCTCACTCTCTCATTATTCTGGCATTTGGCAAATATTAAAAATTATAGTAATCCTAATTGCCCTAAAACTGGAAAGGTTTATTCTGATTTCATGGCAGATATTGAGAAAAACATGCATATGTCTCTTTTTATATAGTGTACACTACCGTTCAAAAGTTTGGGGTCACCCAGACAATTTTGTGTTTTCCATTGAAAACTCATACTTTTATTTATCAAATGAGTTGCAAAATGAATAGAAAATATAGTCCAGACATTGACAAGGTTAGAAATAATGATTTTTATTTGAAAGATTAATTTTCTCCTTCAAACTTTGCTTTCGTCAAAGAATGCTCCCTTTGCAGCAATTACAGCATTGCAGACGTTTGGCATTCTAGCTGTTAATTTGCTGAGGTAATCTTGAGAAATTTCACCTCATGCTTCCTGAAGCCCCTCACACAAGTTGGTTTGGCTTGATGGGCACTTTTTGCGCACCATACGGTCAAGCTGCTCCCACAACAGCTCAATGGGGTTGAGAACTGGTGACTGCGCTGGCCACTCCATTACAGATAGAATAACAGCTGCCTGCTTCTTCCCTAAATAGTTTATGCATAATTTGGAGGTGTGCTTTGGGTTACTGTCCTGTTGTAGGATGAAATTGGCTCCAATCAAGCGCTATCCACAGGGTATGGCATGGCTTTACAAAATGGAGTGATAGCCTTCCTTATTCAAAATCCCATTTACCTTGCACAAATCTCCCACTTTACCAGCACCAAAGCAACCCCAGACCATCTCATTACCTCCACCATGCTTGACAGATGGCGTCGGGCACTCTTTCCAGCATCTTTTCAGTTGTTCTGCGTCTCACAAATGTTCTTCTGTGTGATCCAAACACCTCAAACTTTGATTCGTCTGTCCATAAAACTTTTTTCCAATCTTCCTCTGTCCGATGTCTGTGTTCTTTTGCCCATATTAATCTTTTCCTTTTATTAGCCAGTCTCAGATGTGGCTTTTTCTTTGCCACTTTGCCCTGAAGGCCAGCATCCCAGAGTCGCGTCTAAACTGTAGACTTTGACACTGGCGTTTTGCGTGTACTATTTAATGAAGCTGCCAGTTGAGGAGCTGTGAGGCGTCGATTTCTCAAACTAGAGACTCTAATGTACTTGTCTTGTTGCCCAGTTGTGCAGAGGGGCCTCCCACTTCTTTCTACTCTGGTTAGAGCCTGTTTATGCTCTCCTCTGAAGGGAGTAGTACACACCGTTGTAGGAAATCTTCAGTTTCTTGGCAATTTCTCTCATGGAATAGCCTTCATTTCTAAGAACAAGAATAGACTGTCGAGTTTCACATGAAAGTTCTCTTTTTCTGGCCATTTTGAGAGTTTCATAGAACAAACAAATGTAATGCTCCAGATTCTCAACTAGCTGAAAGGAAATTCAATTTTATAGCTTCTCAAATCAGCCAAACCGTTTTCATCTGGGCTAACATACTTGTGCAAGGATTTTCTAGAGTTTTCTAAACATCCATTAGCCTTCTTACACAGTTAGCAAACACAATGTACCATTAAAACACTGTAGTGGTGGTTGTTGGAAATGGGCCTCTATATACCTATGTAGATATTGCAATAAAAACAAGACGTTTTCAGTTAGAATAGTCATTTACCACATTAACAATGTATAGAGTGTATTTCTGATACATTTAATGTTAGCTTCATTGAAAAAAAATGTGCTTTTCTTTCAAAAATAATGAAATTTCTAAATGACCCCAAACTTTTGAACGGTAGTGTATGTAAACTTCTGGTTTCAACTATATATTACTCCCTCAGTCTACAGTTAAAGTCCCTTATTTATTTATTTATTTTTACTTATAAAGCACCATCATGTTCCGCAGCGCTTTACAGACTTAATCATTACTGTCCTCAATGAGACTCACAATCTAAATTCCCTATCTGTATGCCTTTGAAGTGTGAGAAGACACCAGAGAACATGGAGGAAACTGACACAAACACGGGAGAACATTCAAACTCCTTGCAGATGTTGTCCTTGGTGGGTTTTGAACCTAGGACCCGAGCGCTGCAAAGCAGCAGTGCTAACCACAGAGCCACTGTGCTGCCCTGTCCCTTGTACAATAGTGTTCAAAATAATAGCAGTGTGTTCAAAAACATGAGTTAAGCACAAAATCTTTATTACTAGTTTTTATTTCCAGGCATTGGGGACATTGCACACTGTTTTTTAATTCAAAACATGAAGAGAAATGTATAGAATTTTTAACTAATTTACAGAAAACTACAAAAAAGGAACATTGGGCTGCTCTAAAAACTAGCAGTGTCTGCATTTGTCTTTGCAAACTCACAATATGTACTCTTTTTTTTTTGAGGATTTAGCATTCCTGTGAATCACAAACCTAATATTTAGTTGTATATCCACAGTTTTTTAGAACTGCTTCACATCTATGTTGAATAGAGTCAACCAACTTCTAGCACCTGTCAACTGTTATTCCAGCCCAGAATGCGTTGACTACATCCCACAATTTTTTTGCCATTTGTTGGCTTTGGCTCAGAAACAGCATTTTTTTATGTCACCCCACAAGTGTTCTATTGGATTAAGGTCCGAGGATTGGGCTGGCCACTCAATAACCTCAATTTTGTTAGACTAGAACCAAGATTTTGCTTGTCTGCTGGTGTGTTTAGGGTCGTTGTCTTGTTGAATTATTCATTTCAAGGGCATTTCCTCTTCAGCGCAAGGCAACATAACCTCTTCAAGTATTTTAATATATGCAAACTTGTCCATGATCCCTGGTATGCGGTAAATAGGTCCGGTACCATAGTAAGAGAAACATGCCAATATCATGATGCTCGCACCACCATGCTTCACTGTCTTCAGAGTGTTCTGTGACTTGAATGCAGAATCTGGCGTCGTCTGACGAACTGCCTGTGGCCCTTGGACCCAAAAAGAACAATTTTACTTTCCTTAGTCCAAAAAATGTTTCTCCTTTTCTCTTTAGGCCAGTTGATATGTTCTTTTGCAAATTATATCTGCTTCGGTATATGTCTTTTTTTAACAGTAGGATTTTGCGGGGACTTCTTGCTAAGAGATTAGCTTCACACAGGTGTCTGTCACAGTACTCACAGGTAACTTGAGACTGTCTTTGATCATTCTGGAGCTGATCATTGGATGCGCCTTTGCCATTGTGGCTATTCTTTGATCCATTCAAATGGTAGTCTTCTGTTTTTTTTCCACATCTCTCTGGTTTTGCTTTCTATGTTAAACATTGGAGATCATTTTAGCTGAACAGCCTATTATTGTCTGCACCTCTTTATAAGTTTTACCCTCTCCAATCAACTTTTTAATCAAAGTACGCTGTTCTTCTGAACATTGTCTCAAACAACCCATATTTCTCAGTCTTTCAAGGAAAAATGCATGTACAACATGTGCTAGCTTCCCCCTTAAATAAGGGCCATCTGATTCATACCTGTTTCTTCACAGAATGATTGACCTCACTAATTGAACTCCACACTGCTATCATTTTGAACACACCCCATTTCAATTAAGTATCCAAATACGCAGACTCAAAAACATGCAGATCATGAATTCTGAGTCTGTTGGTTTTCGTAGCATCTACTGCACCAACTGGTAAGATGTTTGACATGTGGTAATATAATTTATACCAAAAACAGTGATTAATCTGGTTAGTCATATTGGACTTCTATTATTTTGAACACTACTGTATCTTAAGCTCCACTCCCACATCTTCGCTATATTTGTGGCCCTGCAGTTATGTCAGTAGCGTGAGAAAGTAACTTCATTCCACTGCAGCGACATCAGCAGCATAGTGAGGTGATCTCATCATTCTGATGGATGTAGAGGCTGGGAGCTGATTTTGGCCCTTCTTCCCTTCAGCGCCGCGACTCTTGGAGCTCCATTTGTATTTTCATTTTAAAGACTCGACTACAAATGAATGCAGGGGAAAAGATCAGCATCTTCAGCTCTAGCGGCACAAACTTTGCCATGAAGTCTAGCAGAGGATGCGAGAGTTTCTTAGAAAAAAAAAATAATAATTTTTTGCCCCCTTTGAGCTGATTTCCACGATTCGAAGCCCTAGGCACAGGACCTTTGCCCTGTGTGTTGCTTAGAAAAAAAAAAAAAGTGCCATGCCGGTCAACAGGTTGTATGTGGCATTGCAGCTGAGCCTCGTTCACTTCATTAGAGTTGAGCTGCTATACAAACACGTGACTTGTATACAGTGGTGGCACTGTGTTTTGGATGAAAGCCAAGTTTCTGTAATCTTGAACAACCCCTTTAACTACATTGTCTATCAAATTATTATTCAAATTGGATTTAAGGGTCATAAAGATGTAATTTAAAAAAAAAAAAAAAATTATGGATGGTATTGTGTCTTAGGGCTCTTTGAATCAATGAAATCAATCTAGATCACTTGAGATAATTAGTTTGCCAGATGAGCCCAATTAACATAAAACTACTTAAAGGGGTTGTCCGGACCAAATTGACAAGCATGCAGTCACTCTGTGCAACTGTAGACTTATGAATCCCCTCCAGTGCACACACTGTGCGCTGCGGGGATTCGTCGGTTTCTGACCCGGGACCAGAAGGTATGGATGAGTTATACATACTCCCATAGACTTGTATGGAGTGAAGCCTCGCCTTCTAGTCAACCACACAGAAATGGACGGCTGCGTCACTAGATGGGGCCCAGATTCGCTCAATACAAGTGTATGGAGCGAGGCCACGGCCACTGTCCGGGAGTATGTATAACTCATACATGCCCTCTGGTCCCAGCTTAGAAGAAGGCGAACCCCCGCAGCACACAGTGTGTGCGCTGGGGGGATTCATAAGTCTGCGGTCACTTCAGAGGCGCATGACTGGAAACCGTCTTCTGAACTTCCGGACATGCGCAGTGCGCACCTCTGAAGCCTGGAAGTGCACACCCGGCTTCAGAGATGCTTATACTGCTGGAATGAGGGGCACACATGCACACATTTGCATTAGCTGCCAATGACGCTACTTATGTAAATTACAAAAATGCCCCATCGACTAGTCAAAGACTCATTAGCATAGGGAAAGCAGAGGTTATAAATGCTTTTTTATTATGTTACACAGGGATGGTTATGTTACACAGGTATAGTTAGGGAGGAGGTTTTATCACACTTGGCTGAATACTGCTGGTTTAGAGGGCACGGGGGACTTTACAGGTTCCCTTTAGGCCTGATCATCATACTGTGAAGAGATTTGTGGCTAATGCAGCACACAGACGGGCTTGTGCAGATAAAAGTATAATGAAGAAGGTATCTGCCAAACAGATTAATCAGATTACGAGAGCAGCTGCTAAAATACCATTACAAAGCAGCAAACAAGTATTTGAAGCTGCTGGTGCCTCTGTAGCCCCACGAACCTCAGGGTGTAAAATACTCCAGAGGCTTGCAATTGTGCGTATACCTACTATTCAGCGATCTCTAAACAGTGTTCACAAGGACAAACAGTTGCAGTGGGCCCAGACATACATGAAGACTAATTTTAAAATAGTGTCGTTTACTGATGAGTGCTGTCCAACCCTGGATGGTTTAGTTGGGTGGAGTAGTGGGTTGTTGGCGGATGGCCACCATGTCCCAACTAGGCTTTGATGTCAGTAAGGAGGTGGCGGAGTCATGTTTTGGACTGAAAACGTGGGACGAGAGCTAGTTAAGCCCCTTTTAGGTTCCCCGAAGGTGTGAATATGACCTTGGTAAAGTATGTAGAGTTTCTGACTGACCACTTTCTTCCATGGTACAAAAATAACTGTGCCATCCATAGCAAAATCATCTTCGTGCATGACAATGCACCATCTCATGCTAGAAAGAATACCTCTGAGACATTGGCTGCTATGGGCACAAAAAGAGAGAAACTCAAGGTGTGGCCACCACCCTCTCCTGGCCTCAGCCCTATTGAGAACCATTGCAGTGTCCTCAAGCAAAAGATCTATGAGGGTGGGATGCAGTTCACATTTAACAGCAGCTCTGAGAGGCTATTCTAACATCCTGCAAAGAAAATTCAAGCAGACTCTATCCAAAAAATCAAAAGTTCAGTGGATGCAAGAATTGTAAAGGTGATATCAAAGAAGGGTCCTATGTTAACATGTAACTTGACCTGTTAAGATGTTTTTTATTGAAAAAGCTTTTGATTTCAGTAAATGAGGCCTCTTAAAGGGAATCTGTCACAAGGTTTTTGTTACCTCATCTAAGAGCAGCATAATGTAGGAAAAGTAAGTGACCCTGATGTATCACTTAGTTTACTGGGTGCAGTAGTTGTGCCACAATCAGAAAATTGGAACTCTGGGACCTGGTGGAGTGTGTTAATGACTGCCTTCTGGATATCTGTCACATCAGCAGTCTTCCCCATGATTGTGGAGCCTACTGAAACAGACGAAGGGAACTTTTTTGTATGCTTAGGAAGCCTTTGCAGGTGTTTTTGGTTAATTATTTTAATTTACTGAGATAATGACTTTTGTGTTTTCATTGGCTGTAAGCCATAATCCTCAACATTAACAGAAATAAACACTTGAAATAGATCACTCTGTGTGTAATGACTCTATATAATATGAGTTTAACTTTTTGTATTGAAGAACTGAAATAAATTAACTTTTTGATGATATTCTAATTTAGTGAGATGCACCTGTAAAGGATACAACCTACTATAATAGAGGATCGTTCAGAAACCTTTTAGTCGTTGTCACTACTTTTTGCAGTGTATGCCAGAGGAGCTGGGAAAACTCACAGCAGTACTGCTGAATGGAGGTCATTTGGCTCCATTCTTCGGCATTTATCAAGATTGATGCCATTCTTGTAGGATGTCGGCCCTCGCCGTCAGGATCCTCTCTCCTCCTGTACCGGTTTTTGATGATATTCTAATTTAGTGAGATGCACCTGTATGCTATGTTTGGGCTTTATGATAGATATGGTTATTAGCACTTTCTAGTGCTTTCTATTTATGCTAATATTTATCTTTCTTTATATGTTATTGTGATATTTATTTATTTTTTGTGATTGATTGTGATCTACCTGTAATCAGGTCTGTTGGATTTGTATCCATGGACTTGTCTGGTTATATGGCCTGTACTTTGGACCTCTAGTTGGCTTTGGTATATTATATCATACTGTGAGGTTGTTTTTTATTATCATATAGATTCATACCTGATTTTGTTTAGAAATGTATTTTTCAGGGATTTGATATTCCAGTGAATATTATTAATATATTAATATAGGCATATTCATTATGTATTTCATATATGTATATTGGTCCATCATACGCTATGCTGATGGGGAGATTATGGTTCCTATTGTTTTTAACTTTGGAATAATACTGTGTTAAATAACATTTAAATTATTTTTGTGCTCCTAGGTGTGCACCTGTTTCTATATTGTTTTCCTTCTCTTGTTATTGCTGTCAAATGGCAAGTAACGATAACTGTGGCTTTTATGGGTCATTTTTGTTTCCATCCATTTTCTATGCCAACTCGGTAACAATTTCTGATGCATGACAATATAATCTATAGAGAAATACCCCAATGATCTGCATCTGATATGGAATAGACTATTGAATCCAATGGTGGTGTCATCTTAGAGAGACATCACACAGGTAGAACATTGATGCTCTGGTTTTCTTTTTCCGTAGGAATCCGTTGCCCTATATGATTACCGCATGCTGTTCTTCCATTCATAGGAGGGACGTTTGAGTGGTTAATGTTTGGTGTCATAACATGTTGCATTTTGTAGGGACTCCGCTGCTATAGCAAGGGTATGAGGTCTGAATTATGAATTGGTCTGCATGACTGGTACACTGGTACTAGAGCATATGCAACAAATCTAGTTATTTAATGGGATCATTTTATGTTTTCTCAGAGCTTAGCACATATTCATTCACCTGTAGTATTATTTTGCTTTACCTCTCTGTAAAGAATGCTTATATGGACAAGCCAAACTTACATTACTATCTCCTCCACGTAGCGTTGGCTCTAAGTTCTCCTGTTAGGTCGTCTTTGGCTTCAGTTATTTCTTTTTAAGATACTGTAAGTTTATGCGAAAGGTATAATGTAAGTTTTAGTTTGCTGTATGGTTGACTCCACTTAATAATTAGGATAAATATGTAACTATAAAAAGGTCCAAGGACCTCCTCCGAGTCATTGAGGCACGTAAATGCTGTATACTGGTACAAGACATCCCAGTCCTTTGGATTCTTGTAGCACATCTGTTCCGGACATGACAGCTATACCATTTGCAAATCCATTAAGAAGTGTTGTTTTTTTCCTTCTGTTTTTAGGGTGGGGGTAGTGAAGACATTTGGCTGCTGTTGAACATTTAATTATATAGTGCATTGGATGAGGAGGAGGAGGGGATATTTTTCATGTAAATTTTACTTCTTTGGTAGAAGCTTCTAATGTATACCTTTAACTATAATCATTCCTTTTACGGATAATTCAGCTAATGGGATGGAGCAGCTGCAGGGAAAATTCATGTGGCTGTTTTCTTGGTTGTAAACTCTGAAGGGCTCTCATGGTCTGCTCATGTCCAATGACATGACTTTTTACCCCACATTATTCATATTCATTCCAATGCATTTTACCAGAAATTCATATGCTTGTGTAGCTTCTTTGTCGTTTTGTACTAGAGCATGAGAATATGGTTATACTTAGATCTTGCAAACAGCAAAGTTTAATAAAAAGCATATTTTTTTGTATCTATCATTGATATGTTGAGCTAAGTATAATATTAATATATGCAAACAAAAAAATGAAAAAAAAAAAAACAGCCTGCATACATTATCCCCTGTGAAAACTGTCCACCCAGTTGAACCTCACTTTCTATTGGTGGACACCTCAACAGTGAGGCTGATCTCACAGTTTTAGAGACCCTGGTTTATACCAATGCACAATCTAAGTGTCTTATAAATTAGATTAAAGCACTTTAAAAGTAGAACTTACATTTGATATTAGGATTTTAGATTACTGATCAGTACAGGTACTGTGTGAAAGCGTCCCAACGACTGCCGAGATCGTTAGTTAGATCGCTGGGGCGGCCGAAATCGTTGGTAAGTTCTGCATGTTTGACAGCTCCCCAGCGATCACAAAACGACTCTCCAGCGATCCCAAAACCGTGACGCACTAACGATCTCGCTAGCGATCTCGTTATGTGTGACGGGGCCTTAAGGCTAGAAAGACACAGATTGCATATTTGTTGAACTTTCCCCTCCTCACCAATGAAATCACAGTGATGTTATGGGTTCCAACCTCCTGATGTAAGGCCATGCAGGGTTCCATACAGCCAACAGCCATCTCGGCTATCTGTCTCATTCGGCCAAGCGCTCCTTTGTTCTCTGTGAGAAAGCCACTGGCTGACACCTCGACCAGCGACTTATTTCAATGAGAACAATGGGATTCGCAGTCCAACACTGAAAATGACTTATCAACTGACCATCAGTTGACCGGTGCCGCCATTCAAATAAGCTTGTTTACCGAACATGTTGATAACGACAAGTGCAGCCAACATTAGTCTGTGTATGGGGGTCCTAAGTGAACCAAGTATCTATAAAAAATGTAGACACATTTTAGCCCACTTTATTTATTTTACATGTTTATGCAGCGCCATTAATTCCACAGCGCTTTACAGACATTATCTCTATCCCATCGCGGCTCACAATCTAAATTCCCTATCACTATGTCTTTGGAGTGTGGGAGGAAACTGCAGAACCCAGAGGAAACCCATGCTAACACGGGAGAACATACAAACTCCTTACAGATATGGTCCTAGGTAGGATTCGCATCAAATCACATAACTTTGACACATAACTGCAACATGTCCCATGATATAGACATTTATTGGGATATGGCACTTATAAAACCCATTTCTCTTCTGTTTCATGCAGACAGGTATCAACATCACACAAACTTCAGGGCCCAATACACATTCCACTAATGTTGTCCGAACCCCACCGGTGCTGATATCGGCAGGCTTGGACAGCTGACTAATGTGTATATGGCCTGTTGACTCTGCCCGACAAATGATGCTGTCGTAGATGAGGATCCGGCATATAAAATTTCTGACTGCCGACCCTTTTGTTCATGGTGAGATAAGGCACTGCCAGTGGATTACTGCAGCAGCTCTCTCAAAGAGAACAAATGAGCACTCCTCTGTATGGAGAAATCGGTAGAGACACGCTAACAAGCAAAAGGGTAACAATGTTTTGAAATTCTGACTTTCAGGCTTCATATCTCACCATCCACTACTGCTTCGAACGTGAGACAACCATCATTTTATAGACAATCATCTTTGCTATCTCATACATAAATTTGACTTGTAACTATTTAGCATATGATTAGTTATGCAGATTCTTGTCATGTCACTGCATTGTTACTGTTTTGCTCCTAAAAATTTTAATTTTAATTTTTATGATTTTGTTGATATTTTGTAAATCCACCTTTGGCTTTCAACACTGCCTGAAGACTTCTGGGCATTCTCTCGGTCAGACTCAAGCATGTCTCGACCAAAATACGATCCCAGGTCTCTTCTACATGTTCCTAAAGTTGGTGCATACTGGTCGACTAACTTGGGTATATATGCAGCTTTTTTTTCAACACTACTCACTAGTGTTCGATTGGGTTGAGGTCTGGCGACTGTAGGGGACAATCCAGCACCCCTACTTCATTGTCATTGAACCATTTCTTCACCAATCTCAATGTATGTTTTGGGTCGTTGTCCTGCTGGAATATTATGTTGTCCTTTTCATACCCATAGTACTCAAATGTATGAAGTAACTCTTCTTGTAGGATACTCCACATATAGCTCCACATTGAGACCACCATTGATCCTGATCAAGTATCCAACTCCTTTGGCTGTGAAACAACCCCATATCATTAGGCTTCCTCCACCGAACTTGACAATTTCTCCATCCATTAGCCCCTTTTTTTCCTTGTTACTTCCAGACCCATTTGCACCCATCAAAGCCTAGTCTATTGACTTTTGTCTCATCGCTCCAAATAACCCATTTCCAATATTTTACTTGTGGCATCCCGATACCCGCTCTGCTGCTGCTAAATGAGACAGTTGTAGTGTGGTACTAGATTTGTTCCGTTTTGTGTACTGAGTTAGGGGATATAATACATTGCATTATAAATTGTACTTTCCTGCTGATCTGCTGGCCAATGTGTGTATATGAAGTAATGATTATTCTCCTCACAACAAGTGGCCATAGCAATGACTGGGAACAGTCTCCCAGCTCAGGGCTCTCACTCTGACTGAACGCTGGTACAAACCAGTTGTGGGCGGTTCCTGCTGCCTCAGGAAGATTGAGGACAGACATTATTCTCTCAGAGAATAAGTTTTCAATGCCAGTCTACTCTAGGGGGACATTTTTGCTCACATAATCTCCTTCACAAAAAGAGTGAAATGTCTTCTAGTCAGGAGAGAGAAAGCTGTACATGGACTCTCCTGCTCTCTGGTTATCCTGATCGCTTCTAGACAGGACCAGATTCACGTGGCTGCCACACCACCGACTTTGCTTAAACCTACCCCCTGCAAGAGGGAACGGTGGGATAAAAACTGTTAGTACATACACACTTTAGTGTGTTCCCACAGAGAGCCAATCTGTGAAGGTCCCTGCAACAGTTTAATATTTCCTGGACTGTCCATAGCATTTCCTCTACTAGCAAGTGAAGAGAACTATTCTCCAGCCACCTAGAGAGGCCATAACAATGCTTGTCTCATGAGGAGAAAACCATAACTTCCGTATGCCCAATATACTGTGAACTTTGCCTGTAAGAGAGACTGTACCCTGTTACCTCATTCAGTAAAATTGTTATGTTCACAAGTTCACCTGCGTGTCTGGCTGCTTGAGATAGCACAAATATCACTGGCACTCCAGAACTGCACCCAGACACCACCGCTACAGGAGTGTCCCCGGGGGGTCTTATACCATCCACAAGTGCCACCTCCCACTTTTGAAATTGTTGTGGACACGAGGGAAGTGTTGAAGGGTCCAGCGACCCACTTCAGCTACCGTGACATCATTATCTGCTGCCAGTGAGACTACACACCCCAGATGGCCCTTCTGCAACATCTGGCCCCTCCCCAGTGGCCCACCACATACTGTCCACTATTTGTACTTCTTTTGCAAATTCAAGCCAATACTTCTTATGATGTTATTGAGGTCAAGACTTCTTCTTTTTTCAGGCCACCATTCCAGACTTATGCAGCATGTGTTGCATGATACTTGCATGGACATTTGTGATCTCACTATTATGAAGCATATGAGTCACCTCTACTTCCGTGTTTGCCACAACTGATAGATCTTGTGATGAGCCAACTTGTTGACTCTAATATTTTGCCTGAACGTCCACCTTTTGGCTTTTGAATGGATGCATAGATTTCATGTCATGTCGTATTCTTCCAACTGTCATGGCACTCACATGATGCAGTTTGGCAATTTTCTTGGTAAAGAGACCTCTATCGATGAGCTGGATGATGCTATTTCTCCTTTCTGGGAAATCATTTCATGGCTGCTCCTCGATTTGAACCGGTGATCTTTCGCTTGGGAATCAACCTAATAACACACTGAACTATTAGGGAATGTGAGAACAGGTTGTGTTTTTTAGAATACAGAAAGAAAAAGGTTTTCCAACACCAGGATCAAAACAGTAACAATGCAGTGACATGACAAGAATCTGCATAACTAATCTTATGCTAAATAGTTGCAAGTCAAATTTATGTATGAGATGGCCAAGATGATGATCTATAAAATTGATGGTAGTCTCAAGTTAGACTCAGTAGCGGATGGTGAGATATGGAGCCTGAAAGTCAAAAGTTCAAAACATTGTTACCCTTTTGCTCATCAGTGTAGCTACTGGCTGAATCATCATTAATCATCAGCTATCTATTATCTTTGGGGTCCCTTAATCCCTCATGGGAGCACGTGTATCTGTATCTGCCTGGGGGTCTTACAGTTGCAGCAGAAGGAAGGAAAGCTACAGTCTCTAGTTAGCTATCACTACTATCAGTATTGTGTCCCAACTCTCCGCTAACACACGTCATTGCATTGACTGGAGAACCTAAAGAAACATAAATATCCATATATGGACAGTTGCCCTTTATAGACAGCTATGTTAAATGGAAATTAAAAAAAAAAAGGGAAGCAAAATGCTGATGTGGGGATCCAACTACTTTGAGGATCAATACACAGCTGATGATGCTGCATGTCAAGTGGCACTTGAGACCCTCTGTGGATGATCCCCAGTACCTCACATTACATGCTCACATCAGTAATGTAACTTGACTTTTACATTGCTGGACCTTAGCAGTCATTTTCACAGCAGAGTTCCATATGGAAATCCACAATGCAATCATTAACTTCACTAACTTTTCAGGTCTCAATAGAACATGCCGTTTTTTATTAGATTGTAAAAAGGCAGTGTATCTTCACCCCTCTGCCTAATTACTCACCCCTAGCGCTAGCGCTTTGCAGTGTCTCTATTAACCCCTTAAAGGGAATCTGTCACCACTTTGGAGATATCAGACCTCTAATATGGGCATACAGGATATAGAAAAGTAAATCTATACATACCTGTATGGCCCATAGTAGAGGTCTGATTGCAAAGAAAAGTGTTTTAATTAATTCTGTTTTCCACAGGCTTGGCATCCGGGGGACGCCAAGAAATCCCCGCCCGTCTCATTATTATTCCCCAATATCCCCGCCTATATGCTTATTCATCACATTTCCTCCCTCCCCTGCACATCACAGGGCCCTGTGACATGCACTGTGCTCCCTGATTTCCCAGGCATGCGCAAAGCGCCGCTCACATAGAGCGCGCTTTGCTTCATCCCAGCCCCGTCTGCCTGTGCACTGCGCTGCAGGTTTCTATTGCGCAGGTGCCAGGAAGTGACAGTGACCCCCCAGGGCCTGTGCAATAGAACTCTGCGGTGCAGTGTGTCAGGCAAAATGTATTTTTGTTCTAGTTTTAAAAATGAGATGTCTTAAATCTCCACCCCCTGCTCATTTAGAAGGGTCCTACATAGAACTCACTCTTGCTTTCCCCAAACAAGGAATTTTTATTACCGCCATAAAACCTCAGCCAGAGCAAGCATTCAGGTATAAACTGGAACTCCCTCCAAAATCCTATTGTCTAACTGTACAAACTTTTAATGTCGATTTTAATAATGCCCATGACTGTCACAAACACAGGGACCGCCTTTTTGGAATGTTTACCTTTTTCCGATTATAATAGTATATCTTGCATAACTGAGAAACCACCGGAAACCCGGGAAATGGGTTCTGAGCGTCATATAGATATCATATTTGATATCCATCTTCATGAATATTGGTGAAGACAAACATGATGTCTCCATCTTGGATGTGGGACCCCCCTATACCAAGATATGAAATCTGAAGAATTTTTATGTCTTATACAGCTGGGTGGGTTCACAAAACCGAGCCCCCGTGTGAGGTAAACAACATGGGTGTCTCTTAGTGTTTTGGCCCCTTACTAAAAACCAGAACGGCCATTTTACTTCATTCTTACCCCGGGACGTCAGACGCATGCACTCCTCGCTGCGTGGAGGAATCACACCTAATTTCCGGGGAGCCGTCCCCCCCCCACAGAATCTGAGACCATCCCCTTGTGGCGCAGGTTTTGCTATCACTTATCCCTTTTATTTTAATAACTGTTTTATGCATATATGTAAATTGTCTCTTTTATAATATCTTGTATATCTTTTGTAAACACTGCCCACTTTCGGGAGTATTATTTACCAGCTTCGTTCTTCTTGTCCTATGTCGAGCAAACACGTTCCTCACCCGCTAATTCATGTTACCTAACGGGTACCCGATCCACCTGTTAAGCGATCGGTGGTGGCAGTATACCAGTATTTGTGATATTGTGGTTTGAGGGTGGCTGGACGGAGGTATATATACGTTCCTGGAAGGAACTGGTGGTATATATACGTCCTGTCACATCACGTGCCACAATAGTCAACATAAATTAGAGCAGCTGCACCTGTGCTTATCCTCGGTCAATACCGTGTTTGACCAGCAGGATAAGGGGGCGCCAGAGGGCTGCAAGGTCTGACCAAGTGTGTTTTCGTGACACAGTGCACATAGAGACGGGACCGGGATGAAGCAAAGCGAGCTCTATGTGAGTGGCGCTTTGCACATGCCCAGAAGTCAGGGAGCACAGTGCACGTCACAGGACCCTGTGACATGCAGGGGAGGGGGGAATATGATAAATAAGCATATAGGCGGGGATTTGGGGAATAATAAAGAGATGGGCGGGGATTTCTTGGCATCGCTTGTGGAAAACAGAATTGATTAAAACGCTTTTCTCTGCAATCAGGCCTCTGCTATGGGCCATACAGGTATGTATAGATTTACTTTTCTACACCCTGTATGCCCATATTAGAGCTCTGATATCTCCAAAGTGGTGACAGATTCCCTCTAAACGTAACAGTCAATAGCAGCTGCGGCATGTAAGATTGGCAGAAGGAGATTGACAGAGGGAGATGGCTCCCTCTGTCATTCCATCAATTCCCTGCAGCACAGTGAGCAGGTGGTTGCTATGGCAAACCCGGAGGCTTCCAGGTCTTTTACGGTACAAAGCCTAACAGATCATGTCAGAGGTATAATCTGTTAGGCTTCCTGTCAGTAGAACACTGACTGGCTAGATAATGGATTTCACTACAAGGCTGTGTGCCCACTATACGTTTTTTAAGCGTTTCCGCAGTGGCAATTCTGCTGCAGAAATGCTTAAAAAACGCTTGGTAGAAAGTCTGCCATGGTCCCCAATGATAATCTGCATGTGCTGTGCTAAATTCGCTTGGAAAAGCGCTTGACAACCCGCATGCGGAAATGCATGTGAAGAACGCTTCACTTCCGCATGTCCCTGGCAGGAAAACGCATGTACAATCCGCATGTACAATCCGCATGTATTTTTTCTGCCAGGGAGATGCAGAAATGCTCAGGAAAAATCCAGAGCATTTCTGCATCGTGGACATGACGCGCCCCTGGGCCTGCTGCTTCGCGCGGCATCGCGCGCACGGGGGAGCTTACCCGGATCCAGATCAGATGGGGGTAGTAGTCTCGTGGCGGTGACCCGGTCCGTGCCCAGGGAGTCAAACTGAGCGGCGATGTATTAGCGGTAGATGTTGGACGACTACACCACCCGTTGAATGCAGCAAAGGAGCTGCCGCTGCAGGGCAGACCGCTGAGGCCGGTGGTAGGATTGTGCAGCGTGATAGTATCACCCCCAACGGGAGTGGTATGGCCTCAGGGCAGCCGACGTGGATGATGGGGGTAGCAGGAACCACTCGGAGACGGTACGGTGTAGTTCAGGGTCTTTACTGGTGATAAAGATAGACCCTCCCGGAGTACTGGCTAGCGATCGGGGCCTGGTCAGTCCTTGAGCAGATGGGATCTCCCCTGGCCAGGCGGAGTTGTTGGCCTCCCAAACTGACTGTACTCTTCTGGCTACCTTGCTAGAGGCGGGTATAAGTAGCCCACGTCCCTGAGTGTACCGTGTGGTGCTCACCCGTATGGCCGGTGACTCGGGGCCTTCTAGTGGCGTCCGCTCCACGACGGCGGTGCTGGTCCCACGCGTGTGACCGTGCCTTCGGGTTTCTTGGCCAGAGGACCTGAAATCCCCTGCCGGGCGGTTTCTGCTGCTGGGTAAAGATTAGTCCCCACAGCCTCGGACTCCGGGTCCGGTGATAGCTTCTCAGTCAGGGCGAGCTCTGCAGCTGCCAGCCCCCGACTCCTTATAGCACCGCTCCCACAGAGCTCCTGATGTTCTTTTCCTATATCTGCTTCTTTTCTCTGTCTCTACTTCTTCTCTACACACTAACCCTGCCTCAGCCCTAGGTTTATCTAGGGTAAGTTCTTCCCCTCCCAGGACTGGGCAGGAGGTGTGGCATGCATCGGATCCCTGACCAAGAGACCTCCCACCTGCTCTCAGACATAACATTGCTGTTACTGTGGAAACCAGACCCCTGGGGTGCCACAGACACATAGCCCAAGAGTAGTATATTATCTATTCAATCAAAGGTTCATATGTTCAAGTGAAGTACCCTTGTGGTGCGAATAAACATTGTAAAAAAAAAATAAAAGTTAAATTAAAAAATTATTTCATTAAGAAAATTAAGATTTTTTAAAAACTTTTAGTCTAATAAAAAAGAAATATCCATAAATGAACTCCTATCTGGTATCACCACATTCATGATATCCAGTACAATAAAACTATATTATTATTTATCCTGCTTAGTTAATGCAAAAAAAAAATTATAAAGAAGTACCCCAGAATTTCCTTTCAAAGCTCTGTACTTTCAAAACTAAAAAAAGTTATGGCTTTCAGAATATGATCCTAAAACATAGCAAAAAAAGGTTTCTTGTGCAAAAGCAGTAACACATAGTCATAAAGTGGGTATCATCCCATAATATATAACTGTTTCTTCTTTTATCCTGCTGAGAAAACAAATAAATACAAACAAATCAAGGCCAGAACAGGTTTTTCTTGTTCATTACTCCTACCAAAAAATGGAATAGAAAGTGATCTTAAGGCCGGGTCCCACTAGCGTATGGCTTCGGATGCTGCTAATGACCCCCGGCTCCTGCTCTGCTGCGAGCGGGAGCCGAGTGTCAGTGCTCTGTGCTCCGATAATCTCGCACAGAGAGGATCGCAGCACAGCTGCGGAAGGGACTACGAAAGTCATTTCTCCCTCTCCTCTGTTGCTGGCATCGCCGGGAATCACACTGCACTCGGGTGTTACCTGAGTGCAGTGCGATGTTTCACACGCATCCATAGGCTTATATGGGTGCGTGTGATTCGAATCCAGCATGTAATCGCAGCATGCTGTGATTTTTTTCCAGCCCGATCGCAATCCGATCGGAGCTGGGGAAAAAACGCCACTGAGCACACCATCATAGGATTAAATTGGTCCGAATGCAATCAGATTTTTTATCGGATTGCATTTGTCCAATTTAATCGTGAGAGCGAGCCCTAAGTCATATTTTACCCAACAATGGTACAAGCAAAAAATACAGCTTGTCCCGCAAAAATAAGTTCTCACACTAATTAGGCTACTGAAAACAAAAAATTGGATCTCAGAGATTAGTGACCAAAAAAATGATTTATTTTTTTTAGAATGGTCATTATGGCATAGACATGCTTAAAAAATAGCATGTCAGTTATACTGAATAGTAAGCAGTATTTAAAAAAAAAAACGAACAAAATGTAACATGTACCCCAAAATGGAATCAATGAAAACTGTTTCTTGTTGCATACGAAAAAAATCCCACAGATAGCTCAGTTAATGGAAAAATGTTTAATTTGTGGCTCTCAGATTATGGCGAGATAGAATTCATTGTACAAAAGTATAAACTACATAAAATTGTATACATTTGTATTGCCTTAAGTGTATCGACCTACACAAAAGTTAACTTAAGCAAATTAATTACTCAACAAATTAATAAAGTAGAATTTTAATTATCAAAAATCAACAGCAGAATTGCTGGGTTGTTTTTTCAATTTCTTCCCATTATAAAGTTAGGTAATAAAAGTTAGGTATTAGGTACCATGAAATGGTACCACTGATAAATAAAACTAATCCCACAGAAAAACAAGTCCTTATACAGCTAGGTTAATTAAAAATAAAAATAAAATATGGCTCCTGTCATGCAACAATAAAAAATCATAATTAGATGAGTAGACATTGGTGTTAAATTGCCCTGGTCTTTAGACCGCATTCAGATGTCCATTTGTAATGTACGTGTTCTATTTGTTTTTTCACAGACAGAGCACGTATCAATTATGATCTATGGGGCCTTTTGACATACCTGTATTTTTTGTGGACTGTGTGTCCACAAAAGAATCACAAAGACATGTCAGGTCTATTTTAATAAAAAAAAAACGGATCAAATTTACTAAGTCAATGGGTGGGCGAAAAATCACTGGCAGCACACATTGCGCCATATGTGATCAACGTTGCAGTGAATAGTAGAGGCCTTGCGATTTATTTCTTTCTTAACATGAGACAATCAATAATGAAACACTGGTAATAAAAGCTGACATTGACGAAACGCTGATGAAAATCGGACCATTTTTGCGTACAATAAAAATTATTGATGTCTGAATGAGGCCTTTTCGAGTTAAATGACGTCTTATTTAGGAACTTGGGACAACTGCATGACGTGCAAATTTGTTTTACTCTTAGTGAACAGACCTAATATGTCTGGATAATTGAACACTAAACCTTGTAAGTAGACTTGGAAAAATAGCCACCCCACAATGTGCAATCTTTATAGCAGTCAGCAGTCGACAACGTCTTGGAGCCCGCCTCAAATAGTTGTATAGGGTTGAAAATGATGTCTGACAGCACACAGTGACTCCATCACATCATTACAGTCAATGGCCTCATCAGCACAAACATCCGAATCCCATGGCTTCAGGCATGAGCTCCAATGGAGCCACTGACCAGAGCCTAAAGGTGCGTTTACATTACATGATTTTATGGCATTAAACAACTGCTAATCAGTAAATATTTCCCCATCGCCGGTCATTTATAGCCTGTTTATACAGGCAGACCATGATTGAGATGACCACGTAGAAATAAGTGTACTGCCATTGTTCTCGGCAGCGCAGGTCCTGTTTACACAGGATGGTGTGCTGCAGAGAGCGATGATCTCTGGTGATAGGTAGCCTGTTTTGACTGCATGAGTATGGCATTCTTTAGTCTGACAATTTGGTTAACTCTTGTCTTATGGCCAGCTTTAGTCAATTTTTTATGTAGATAAAACTTGGCACTCAAAACTATAAACCTAAATGTAGACTTTTAGTCAACACGTGACCTTCATCAGTGATACGGATTGCAGTAGTGAAGGTCAAAGAAAGTAGTGATGTAGTGGACTCTTCTGCAGCACGTGCTGCCAATCCACAGCCTCACTACTGAAATTCACATTATTTATGAAGGTCATATGTTGACCGAAACATCTACATTTATGTTTTGGATTGCTTGCACTTAAATTACATCAATACCAAGCATTGAATGCCAAATTTTATCTACAATTATTTAGAGGATAGGATCCTACTTCCGCCATATTCACCTTCATGTGTTGAAGAAATCCTTGTGTGTTATTGTCCAGCTATGACAAGGGTAGAATGCATATGATAAATCATTCTGTCTATCATTAGTTAGGATTGACTTTTACTTCCAGACTGATGTAAAATACTGTATACTTGTTAAAACTGCAAGACTGGAGAAAATATCTGAAAATTATAGTGTTGGGTAAATTGAGCCAGCTTGGGCTTTGGCTATTCTGATGCGGAGTTAGGGTAAAGCAATTACTTCTTTACTCTAGGTTCTTGCAGGGAATCACTTAACCATTGCTGAACCAGGTCTGATTTGTTCCTGAAATGACTTTTGAAAAAGCTGAGTAGGGGTTCCCCTCGGCTGACCTTTCTATGACAGGCATCCTATAGTTTGGTCTTATAGAAAAAAGGTCATTGAGCTCCCAATTCACACAGTGGCTGTCACATTAGTAGGACTCCCCGTGTGTCCTTGAGATTTACAACAAGCAGATTGATCCTTTTTTTTAAAGGCAGGAACATCAGACAGGAGCTTCTAGGTCTCGGTAAGTAGACTGAAAGTAATCTCCAAATTGCACACAGGCTGGGGATGAATTGAAAACCTGTAACTATGCATGTGGGTGCTTGCTAGCAGTAGGGGAAGTATTGGGCCCGTGGAGAGAAGGCATTTACATTTCATTGTCAGAAGAAAAGAAACTATTTAAATCATACATGTTCTTTTGTCTTTAGCGTCCTTTTTCTATGATATATAAATTCATATATATAAAATTTTCTCTTATATTCATTTTTTCTTTAGTGTTCATTTACAGCTGGCACCAATAAAGACATCTAGTATAAACCTTATGACATTTTTCTACTAGTTTTTCTAAGCACATTTGCTAAAAAAAAAAAAAAATCTTTATTAGCAAATTGAAAATATTGAAATTGCAAGCATTTGCCCCAAGTAGTTTTGAAAGCTTGCAATTTTCTTAGATCACTTAGCCAATAAAGGATTTCCATTTAACTTCATCTTTTCTTTTGTTAATACAACAACCCAGGTAAAAGTATCTCCGGCTCATATTTATATGAACCATTACTAAATTGCTACTAGGTATTTGTAATAGTACAATTATTTGTCCTTTGGCAAAAAAAGGGTATTGGCATTTAAGGATTGGTGCCCTATTATACCATTTAATGGTACATTATGTTTGAAATTTCCCTCCAATTAACCTCCTCTATCTAAAGTTAACACTAAACCGAATGTTATGGCACGCGGTTATCATTTGGCCAGGAGCAGACAAGTGTGGATGGAGGTAATAAGTGTTTCGAATGATGTAAAACATTCATAGCACACAACAGTTTCCCATGTTCCAAGCCTCAAGCTGATGAGGATCCTTGGATCCATCTTCTGAACCTAACAATTTTAGGTGAATTCATTGACAACCTAATGTATATAAGGGTACATGGCATGAACTGACAGCAGATGTCAAGAAAAAGAGCTATTCGAATTTTTGTATTATAACATACCCTTTCCTTTCTTCATCCTGGAAATAAGTTGCTGGCATAATCAGAAGAAATAGCCGTAATACACCCTCCCCATTTTACGTATTCATGCATCCACCTAGTGGACTGTCCTAAGAAAGACTGTGGTCCATAAATGACCATCATTTAAATGAATCAATATTTTTAGCAAATCTGGAGAAACTTATTTTTTATCTATTGATGGCTGCTAATACATTTAATCAGAGAGACAGCCAGATGGTTGGCACACAAAGTACTTTACTCAAACACCGTGGAATAGTTTGAAAACTTCCCACAACCAACTTTATTATCTTCATATACATAGCAATGCAAGTACATCACAGTATACAATACATCTTTGACCCAACTAACTGCCTAATTACACAGACCCTAAGCCTACCACCCAGCCCCTTAGGTTATACATAATCTATACCATTCCTCATTTTAGCCACTAACACAGTCTTTCTCAGTGCCTGCACCTCACTGAGAGCAGTGCGTGAGGGGCTCACACCTTTTTTTAAAGACGTTTACTCAAGTATTTCCGACACTGGACCTTCCTGGATGGAGTAAAGTCTTCTTTTCTCTTTCCTTCCACTCCAAAACCAGCACCATCCAGGCTTTCATTTGATTAGAACCTTGGTAAAGAGAAGCCTCAGACATTTGGTTTGACTTGTTTTCTTTTTGAAATGTGTATACCTATAGCTAGAACTTTTTGAGGCCTTTCGATAGAAGGTTGCAGATGCCCATGAATCTAGAAAACAATTATAAAGATCACCAAAGAATTGAACATAAATAATTCCAACATTTGGAAGAACATCAAATAGTGGAGATGGAGTATCTGTATGTCCATCTATGTATCATTTTATATTTTCGTGGTACGTTGTAACTGGCGTTTCCGTGTGAAGTTGGAGTAAGTGTGTTTTCAAAAAGGAAATAAGATGAGGCATTTTCAGTAAGCACTGTCTGTAGAGTGAAAGAAAAGCAAGACTATGATATATAGGTCCTGGTCTCATCCTTGTTCTCCTCTAACCTGCTGTTATTAATCATGGCCATTAGTATTTTTCAGACCTGCCTTCTCCTGCTGAGCGCGTTAGAAAAGCCATTGTCCGACCCTTACATCCCCTCACCAGCTACAAAAGTCTCTGGATGAAAAAATAATACATGTTTTCCCTGTTCTCGTTCTGCCACACTCACCTCTTGTCTGCACAGTGACACATTTTCTCTCTCTGGGGGATAAAGCTGGGTTTGCGGTTTGTTTCTCTGTGTAAGCACTTATTCTGTGACACATTAACAGGCCAGGCAGCGCAATCCGCATTCACAGTCTAGAACTGCAGAACAGCGACCTCCTGCTCTGTGCGCCTTACACTTACTGATAGGCGGTAAATAGATGCTAGGTAATGCATCTCTGTAGTTGACTTGCCTAAAATAATTCAATCATTGGGTGGCAATACAGAGAATGACTACGTTATGATTGACTCATTATCAATTTTTTTTATGCAGTGCTCCGTTTACATATTTTACTAAAAAATCCTTACAATAATAATTTTTATTTCTGTAGCGCCAACATATTCCGCAGCACTTTACATTTCGGAAGGGACTTGTACAGACAATAAAGACAACAGAGTAAATACATAATGAGGAGTGAGGACATGCTCGAAAGCTTACAGTCTATGAGGAAATAGTGGGGACAGGAAAGATAAATGGTAAAAAGTGCTTATATTGTCTGGTCCTGTCATCAGTCATACACAAATAAAAACTGATAGAGAAACGCTGCAAAAAAAACCAATCAATGTGAGAATTAGTCTCCAGTACCTAAGTAGCACATGTCCTGTAGACTTCAATAAAGGCTAGTTCAGACATGTGTAATTTCTTTATTTTTTTTTGTTATTTTGCCTGCACATATGTGACTGCACAAGAACATAAAATAGACCAGTGTAATAGGCCAATTAACCCTTAGTTCATGTAGAAAAAAAATTGCACCTTGTCTCATCTGTCTTATGGACAAGAGAGTGCTGGGTTCCGTTGTGCTGAATGGCCCATCTGCTTTGACGAGTGCAGGAAGGTTGTTATTCCACAGTTCACACAAACTCAGCTTTGAAGGGGTTCTCCGATAAATATGGTAAAATAAATAATACACATTGAAATACTAAAAAATTTTCTAAATACTTTTATATAGCAAAAAAGTATGCTTTATCTACTGTACTCTGTCAGGATTCCAAGATCGTAACTACCATCAATCACAACCTGTCCTTGATCTCAGAGGACACGCAGTAGGACGGGCTGCATGGAGCACAAAGCACGAGACAGAGGTAAGAGCAGCGTCCTGTCAGGCATCCTGAGTGCACATTCCTCTGTACAGTCAACCTGACAGGACACTGAGCGGAGACGGAGTAAAGGAGAAGATTCTATAGCTGGCGGAGAATGAATATTCATACCAGTCAGCCTAACAGCTTTAGTGCGTCTGTCTCGTGCTTCATGCAGTCTGTCCTACTGCATATCCTGGCAGTTGCCATGTTTAAAATCTGACAAGGTAAAGAATACCTTTTTGCTGAATAAAGGTATTTAGAAAAATGTTTAATATTTAGATGTGTATTATTTATTTTATTTATTACATTTCTTGGAGAACCCCTTTAATGCATAAATGGACTGACTTGAATTCACATGAGATTTTTTTCTACTGCACATGAGCCCAGTATTAGGGCTCTTTCAGAAGAGTGATTTTAATAGAAAATGCTGTCTGTGTAAAATCTGACAGCACACTGACCAGTGTTACTGAATAGAGCTGTTTAGATGACAGTATTTTCACACGGACTGATAGCCTGTCTAAAAAACAATCGCAGCATGCACTGTATCGGATGAGACTCGCCCATTCAAGTCTGTGGGCTTTGTGACAGAGTCACTGGCAGAGTACTGGAAGGGAGATATGTAGCACTGAGATTGTTAGCACCAGTAATATAAACATAGGAATAGTGTTCTAGCACACAAAGTGATGAGGGGTTAAGCAGCCATGTTTAGTGCTAGGGTGATTAAACACCTGTAGAGAGGGAGGAGGTCAGAGGACACATTTCCAATCTTTTTGAGCATTTTGTGTGGGGTGGGCCTGGAGGTGAAAGCCAAAAACATGCACGGCCTTCCTGGCCTAACATTACCGTGGTTCATGCAGCACCCCTACTAAACCCAGCAGAAGATTTAAAGAGACAGTGTTCTTGTGTCTACCTCTATAAGCAGCCGAGTGAACCGATCTACTACAGTTTGCAAATTAAAATCTGATCCCATACAGATCATACATATACAGTGGCATGTAAAAGTTTGGGCACCCCGGGTCAAAATTACTGTTATTGTGAACTGTTAAGCAAGGTGAAGATGAAATGGTATCTAACAGGCCTAAAGTTAAAGATGACACATTTCCCTTGTATTTTAGACACAAAATATATTTATTTATTGTTATCTTTTACATTTGGATTAAATTAAATTTCAACAAATTCTTGATGTAAACTTAACACCATCTGTCAAAGAGCTGAAGTTGAAAAGAGGATGGCTTCTACAAATGGATAGTGATCCTAAAGACATATCAAAAACCTTAATAGACTTCCTCAAAAGGCACAAGGTGAAGGTTTTACAATGGCACTCACAGTCCCCTGATCTGAACATCATTAAAAATATGTGGCTAGGCCTCAAAATAGCAGAACATGGAAGATGACCCAGGAATCTCACAGTGCATGCAAGATGACCCAGGAATCTCACAGAACTGGAAGAATTTTCCAAGGAAGAATGGATGAAAATCCCTCAAGCAAGAATTGAAAGAATCTTGTCTGGCTACAAAAAGCGTTTACAAGCTGTGATACTTTCAGAAGAGGGGGTGCTACATTGGCCCAATATCCTTTTTGTAATTTTTAAAATGTAAAAGCTGAAAATATATATGTGTGTGTATATGTATGTGTGTATGTATGTATGTATGTATATATATATATATATATATATATATATATATATATATATACAGTACAGACCAAAAGTTTGGACACCCCTTCTCACCTAAAGTTTTTCTGTATTTTCAGGACTATGAAAATTGTACATTCACACTGAAGGCATCAAAACTATGAATTAACACATATGGAATTACAGTGCCTACAAGTAGTATTCAACCCCCTGCAGATTTAGCTGGTTGACACATGCGGAATTAACTTGGCATTGTGACATTTGTACTGTAGATCAGCCTGGAAGTGGGAAATGCACTGCAGCAAATTTTGTTTTTTATTTTATTTATTTATTTTTTTTTAAACGTTAAAAGTTAATTCAGAGTGTCATTTATTATTCAACCCCTCAAACCACAAGAATTCTGTTTGGTCCCCCTAAAGTATTAAGAAGTAGTTCAGGCACCAAGAATAATGAGCTTCACATGTGTGGATTAAAGATCTCTTTTGCCAGCCTTTTCTGACTATTTAAGACCCTCCCCAAACTTGTGAACAGCACTCAGACATGGTCAACATGGGAAAGACAAAGGAGCATTCCAAGGCCATCAGAGACAACATCGTGGAGGGTCACAAGGCTGGCAAGGGGTACAAAACCCTTTCCAAGGAGTTGGGCCTACCTGTCTCCACTGTTGGGAGCATCATCCGTAAGTGGAAGGCTTATGGAACTACTGATAGCCTTCCACGGCCAGGACAGCCTTTGAAAGTGTCCTCCCGTGCCGAGGCCAGGCTTGTCCGAAGAGTCAAGGCTAATCCAAGGACAACAAGGAAGGAGCTCCAGGAAGATCTCATGGCAGTGGGGACATTGGTTTCAGTCAATACCATAAGTAACGTACTCCACCGCAATGGTCTCCGTTCCAGACGAGCCCGTAAGGTACCTTTTACTTTCAAAGCGTCATGTCAAGGCTTGTCTACAGTTTGCTCATGATCACTTGGAGGACTCTGAGACAGACTGGTTCAAGGTTCTATGGTCTGATGAGACCAAGATCGAGATCTTTGGTGCCAACCACACACGTGACGTTTGGAGACTGGATGGCACTGCATACGACCCCAAGAATACCATCCCTACAGTCAAGCATGGTGGTGGCAGCATCATGCTGTGGGGCTGTTTCTCTGCCAAGGGGCCTGGCCATCTTGTCCGCATCCATGGGAAGATGGATAGCACAGCCTACCTGGAGATTTTGGCCAAGAACCTCCGCGCCTCCATCAAGGATCTTAAGATGGGTCGTAATTTCATCTTCCAACAAGACAACGACCCAAAGCACACAGCCAAGAAAACCAAGGCCTGGTTCAAGAGGGAAAAAGTCAAGGTGTTGGAGTGGCCTAGTCAGTCTCCTGACCTTAACCCAATTGAAAACTTGTGGAAGGAGCTCAAGAATAAAGTCCACATGAGACACCCAAAGAACCTAGATAACTTGGAGAAGATCTGCATGGAGGAGTGGGCCAAGATAACTCCACAGACGTGTGCCGGCCTGATCAGGTCTTATAAAAGACGATTATTAGCTGTAATTGCAAGCAAGGGTTATTCCACAAAATATTAAACATAGGGGTTGAATAATAATTGACCCACACTTTTATGTTTAAAATTTAATAAAATTCAACTGAGCAACATAACTTTTTGGTTTGTAAGATTTATGCTTCTGTTCATAAAACCTACTCTCGTTTGCAGTTTGAAGGCTCTAACTTATTTGCATCTTATCAAACCAGCTAAATCTGCAGGGGTTGAATACTACTTGTAGGCACTGTATATACTTAACAAAAAAGTGTGAAACAACGGAAAATATGTCTTATATTCTAGGTTCTTCAAAGTAGCCACCTTTTGCTTTGATTACTGCTTTGCATACTCTTGCCATTCTCTTGATGAGCTTCCAGAGGTAGTCACCGGAAATGGTTTTCACTTCACAGGTGTGCCCTGTCAGGTGTAATAAGTGGGATTTCTTGCCTTAGAAATGGGGTTGGGACCCTCAGTTGTGTTGTGCAGAAGTCAGGTGGATACACAGCTGATAGTCCTACTGAATAGACTGTTAGAATTTGTATTATGGCAAGATAAAAGCAGCTAAGTAAAGAAAAACGAATGGCCATCATTACTTTAAGAAATGAAGGTCAGTAAGTCCAAATAATTTGGCAAACTTTGAAAGTGTCCCCAAGTGCAGTTGCAAAAACCATCAAGCGCTACAAAGAAACTGGCTCACATGAGGACCGCCCCAGGAAAGGAAGACCAAGAGTCACCTCTGCTTCTGAGGATAAGTTTATCCGAGTCACCAGCCTCAGAAATTGCAGGTTAACTGCATCTTAAATTAGAGACCAGGTCAATGCCACACAGAGTTCTAGCAGCAGACACATCTCTACAACAACTGTTAAGAGGAGACTTTGTGCCGCAGGCCTTCATGGTAAAATAGCTGCTGGAAAACCACTGCTAAGGACAGGCAACAAGCAGAAGAGACTTGTTTGGGCTAAAGAACACAAGGAATGGACATTAGACCAGTGGAAATCTGTGCTTTGGTCTGATGAGTCCAAATTTGATATCTTTGGTTCCAACCACCGTGTCTTTGTGCGATGCAGAAAAGGTGAACGGATGGATTCTACATGCCTGGTTACCACCATGAAGCATGGAGGAGGATCTGTGATGGTGTGGGGGTGCTTTGCTGGTGACACTGTTGGGTATTTATTCAAAATTGAAGGCATACTGAACCAGCATGGCTACCACAGTTGGACCATCATTCATTTTTCAACAGGACAATGACCCCAAACACACCTCCAGGCTATGTAAGGGCTATTTGACCAAGAAGGAGAGTGATGGGGTGCTACGCCAGATGACCTGGCCTCCACAGTCACCAGACCTGAATCCAATCGAGATGGTTTGTGGTGAGCTGGACCGCAGAGTGAAGGCAAAAGGGCCAACAAGTGCTAGGCATCTCTGGGAACTCTTTCAAGATTGTTGTTGTTTCAAGACCATTTCCGGTGACTACCTCTTGAAGCTCATCAAGAGAATGCCAAGAGTGTGCAAAGCAGTCATCAAAGCAAAAGGTGGCTACTTTGAAGAACCTAAAATATAAGACATATTTTCAGTTGTTTCACACTTTTTTGTTAAGTATATAATTCCACATGTGTTAATTCATAGTTTTGATGCCTTCAGTGTGAATGTACAATTTTCAAAGTCACGAAAATACAGAAAAATCTTTAAATGAGAAGGTGTTTCCAAACTTTTGGATGTACTGTAGCTCTGGGAGACATTTAGCTTGGAAGAATGGCTTTGAATCTACAGGTACTTGATTGACTGTAAGCAATAATATTTCAATTAGAGGGGACTTCAGCTAAAGTATAAAATAATAATTTATTATGTCTATAGGTATTTCATTGTTATTATTTTATGAAAATTAAGCAACCTATCATGTTTGGTCTGAATTTTTCATACAGGGCATATAGTGTTCTGAGAAAAAACATGACCAACTGTTACTCTCCTTTATACTTTTTTTTAAGAACACACATTTTATTGTATTTAATATATTTTGGCTGCAGTTTTCTTCCCACCCCAATTCATTCACCTTGGTTCAGTAATGAGAATAAACAGCCATTTAGGAATGCTGACTGTTGAAACTAATAAAGATGTATGTTTCAGGCTGAACTGCTAGGATTCTTTAAGAATCCAACTTCTTGTTGTTTGGCACCCTACACCTGAACACTCTACCCCTTTGTTAAAAAAATATCTTAACCTGACCAATGCCTGCCTATTCATTAAACTCAATTCTTTACAGAATTGAAATATTGTTAAATTTTTTGCATCTGGAAGCGTACCGTAACTTACAACTCCAAGACTTTAAAATCTGTCACAGTACCCCTAAGTACCACTTCAGCCACCTTAAACCCCCTTGTAGCTATAAAGTGTCCTGCTAGGTTTTTGTGATTTTATGTTTGTATTTAGTTTCGGTCACTGGTCACACTTACGTTACATGTAGAATTGATGACGGATCTCCCTGTATTTTCTGGCTGTGATTAGGTTAGGAAATTCCATGTCGAACTGAATGTCTGTGCGTCATAACATTTCAATACATTTACATTCTGATCAGTTTGCAATGCAACAGTTAATTATATATATTTTTTTTTAATCTAAGCTGGTGTTATAACATGTAGTAATAAAAGCTAATAAAATGTAATATTTTGTTAGCAGTCAGGTTATATTTCTTTCAGTATTCAGGAGACCAGCAGAATAAGAGTTATTCCAGCTAACCATTACCAGCATTGGTGTAATGACTCCATGTAAATCTACTGTGTTCACTGCTGGTATACTTGATCATAGTTTAGAATCATTCCAACCTTCCGACAATGGAAACCAACTTCGTCCACTGACTTGGTGGTCAGTGCATACTGGGATCTCAGTGGTCATTTCCATGAGGCCCACAGCTTCAGGAAGATGGCCGCCGAGACCCCAGTCTGCGCATGCGCCGGCTCGGGCACCCCCTTCTCCCACCCAGAGTCCGCAGTATTGCTCCACTTGTGCCGCTGCTGGCTTCCTGAGGGACCATGCCTCCTGTGACCCTCTTATTCAGGCTATAAGTCGGACTTCCATTTTCTAAAAAAATTTTTTTCCTATTTTCCACCCTAAAATTTGGGGTGCGTCTTATGGTCCGGTGCGTCTTATAGTCCGAAAAATATAGTAAGTGAATTTGACCTGTAGATACTTTAATAATTTAACTTAGAATTATATGATTACCCAGAAATGTCATTCCCAGGAACGCTCACCTGGACATTTGAATCCTATAGATAATTAAAACTGTAAGTACCATAAAGTATAAACTTCCACCAGAAAGAAATAACAAAACAAAGAGTCCATACAGCAGTATGAGAAACAGAGCAGTTCAGCTGCTCAATATTCAAAGTACAATACTCAGCCTCTTGCAGAATCTAAGCAACTTACACAGGTCCTCCACCTTACATACCCAGACCCAAATACCAGAGGTGTTTGCACCTCTACTCCCAAACAAGGAATGAACAGCTCAGCTGACCTTTTAAACCAGCTGCACCTTTTGGATTGGAGGGTGGGAATGACTAGTTCCACGCATCTCCTCTAAACATTAACCCCTTTCTGACGTATGACCTAATAGTACGTCATGGTGACCTGGGCCGATTGGGCCAATGACGTATTATTAGGTCATATGGCGATCGTGCCCGCACACAAGCGGTGCGGGGCGATCGCCGCCAGGTGTCAGCTGATTGTCACAGCTGACACTCGGTACTATGTGCAGGGAGCGGTCCCACACTGCTCCCGGCACAATAACCCCCTCAATGCTGCGATCGAAGTCGATTGCAGCATTGCGGTGGCAAGGGGAGGTGATCGGGATACTCAACTCCTCTTCCGGCCTCCATCACTGTCTGCCGCGGCTTCCCGGATGTTGCCATGACGACCCGATGTCGTCATGACAACATCCGGGTCCCCAGACAGCAGGAAGATTCTTTGGTCATGCGTAGTGCATGACCAAACTATCTTCTCCCTGTGCAGCACTGACAGCCTGTATAGCACAGGGATGGTGCTGCACAGAATAAAAGCCCAAAAAGTGTTAAAAAATGAAGAAAAAAAAAAAAAAGCCTAAACATATAAAAAAATAAAATAAAAAAAATAATCCACCAAAAATAAAAATATAATGTACCCATCAATAAATATTATGAAAAAAAAACAAAACAATAAAAGTACACATATTTGGTATCGCCGCGTCTGGAACGACCTGACCTATAAAACTGTCCCACTAGTTAACCCCTCTAGTGAACACGGTAAAAAAATAAAAATAAAAAACTTGGCAAAAAACAATGCTGTATCATCATACCGCCAAACAAAAAATGAAATAACACGCGATCAAAAAGATGAATATAACTAAAAATGGTACCGCTGAAAACGTCATCTTGTCCCACAAAAAACAAGCCGCCATACAGCTCAATCGAAAAATAAAAAAGTTATAGCTCTCAGAATAAAGCGATGCCAAAAATTTTTTTTTTCTATAAAATAGCTTTTATTGTGTAAAAGCGCCAAAACATAGAAAAACGATATAAATGTGGTACCGCTGTAAACGTACTGACCCGAAGAATAACGCTGCTTTATCAATTTTACCACACGCGGAACAGCATAAAAAAAAAAACATAAAAAAAATTATTGAATGGCTGGTTTTTGTTTATTCTGCCTCCCAAAAATCGGAATAGAAAGCGATCAAAAAATGTTACGTTTCTGAAAATGGCACCAATAAAAACATCAACTCATTCCGCAAAAACCAAGCCGGCATATGACTCTGTCGGCCAAAATCTGGAAAAATTATAGCTCTCAAAATATGGCGATGCAAAAACTAGATTTTGCAAAAAAATGCGTCTTTTATTGTGTGACAGCTGTCAATCATAAAAACCCGATATGATTCCAGTAATCGCTGTAATTGCACCGTCCCGAAGAATAAAGTCATCTAATCACTTATACCGCACGAGGAACGGCGTAAAAAATAAACTTTAGGGTAAGGGTTGGGCTAGGAATTTTTTTTCAAAAGTAAAAAAAAAAATGACAATATGGCTAATAGTGTTGAGCGCAAATGCTCGCTACTTGTGTCTGCATCGGGTGCTCTGGTATGCACTGAGTATCGCGGGTGCTCAAGTGACATGCTCGAGTCTCTGCCCCATATGCTTCGTGGCCAAAAAACCTCGCGGGGATTGCCTGCCATGCACGAGCGATCCCCGCATGGTTTTTTTTGGGTGTCTAATAACCATGAAACATGCGAGCGGGGACTCGAGCATGTCACTTGAGCACACGCGTTACATGGTGCATACCAGTGTACCTGATGCAAACTCAAGTAGCGAGCACTTGCGCTCAAGACTAATGACAACTTATTCAATATGATGACCTAATGTTATCAAATTCTGTGTTGTACCTCTGGGTTCAAACTGTTCACTATACCCCTTGATAAAATCCTTGAGGGGTGTAGTTTCCAAAATGGGGTCATTTGTAGGGGGGTTTCCACTGTTTAGGCACACAGTGCTCCTTCCCTTCTGAACTCTGCCGTGCTCCCAAACACTGTATTTTCCACACATATGGGGTATTGGCTTACTCAGGAGAAATTGCACAACAGTTTTTGGGGTCCATTTTCTCCTCTTACCCTTGTGAAAATAAAAAAATTGGGGCTAAAACATTTTTTTTGTGGAAAAAGTTAGATTTTTTTATTTTCATGGCTCCATGTTAAACACATCTAGATAAGTTCCCTGAGGGGTCTAGTTTCCAAAATGGTGTCACTTGTGGGGGGTTTCCACTGTTTAGGCACATCAGGGGCTCTCCAAACGCAACATGGCGTCCGCTAAGTATTCAAGCAAATTTTACATTCAAAAGTCAAATGGTGCTCCTTCTCTTCTGAGCTCTGCCGTGCACCCAAACAGTGTTTTTTCCCCACGTATGGGGTAGCTGCGTGCTCAGGGGAAATTTTTTACTGTTATCCCTTTGGGTCCAAAGTAACATTTTTGTGAAAAAAGTTAAATGTTAATTTTTTTCTTCCACATTCCAAAAATTCCTGTGAAGCACCTGAAGGGTTAATAAAATTCTTGAATGTGGTTTTGAGCACCTTGAGGGGTGAAGTTTTTAGAATGGTGTCACTTTTGGGTATTTTCTGTCATAAAGACCCCTCAAAGTGACTTCAAATGTGATGTGGTCCCTAAAAAAATGGTTTTGTAAATTTTGTTGGAAAAATGAGAAATCGCTGGTCATCTTTTAACCCTTATAGCTCCCTAATAAAAAAAAAATTTTGGTTCCAAAATTGTGCTGATATAAAGTAGACATGTGGGAAATGTTATTTATTAACTATTTTGTGTGACATATCTCTCTGATTTAAGGGCATAAAAATTCAAATTTTGAAAATTGCAAAATTTTCACAATTTTCACCAAATTTCCGTATTTTTCACAAATAAACACAAGTGATATCGAAGAAATTTTACCACTATCATGAAGTACAATATGTCACAAAAAAACAATCTCAGAATCAGCGGGATCAGTTGAAGCGTTCCAGAGTAATTACCTCATAAAGTGACAGTGGTCAGAATTGTAAAAATTGGCCCGGTCATTAACGTGCAAACCACCCTCTGGTGTAAAGGGGTTAATAACAAAGTTGGACCCATATATTGGTCCTATTAATCCTCTCAGCGCCTTCTATCCAGCATTCTGCTTGCTGCTTGTCTTCAATACTTAAAGGGAGTTTGTCAGCCCAAAGTGACAATATAAATTAAGCACACAGACCCTGATTCATCAAGGAGTTTTGTCAGAATTCTGGCAAAATACCCCAAAGTTACACAAACATTTTGCAACTTTTAGTGTTTTTAGTCCTGGATAGCTCCTTTGACTCTTAAAAAAGTGGGACGAGACATGGTGAAGCCCACCCAAGAAATTCATCCTAATTTACATCACAAATGTAATCTAGCCATAGAATACAGCAGTTGTAAGATGCACCAAATTCATTAAGAGGAGTATGTCTCTTAATGAATATGTCACACATTACTCCATTGCAACCTTCATCAAGACTTGGGTACTAAATGGAACCTGTGACAATGATCCACCCTCACCCCCAAAAACTGTTTATACGATCATATTGCTTTTTGAAAGATAATGCCATCTATACCTTTATGTATGCAAATTGTGGCTTAGTGGCAGAAAAATGGATGTATTAATTCATAGATAAATGAGGCTTAAGTGCTCTGAGAGTAGCAAAGAAGTTCCCAAGCCTTTGCCTTCCTGGCTCCATACCCCCCATGCCCCTCTCAGCCCTGCTTGACTGCTCACTGGCTTGATTACACAGCAAAGGAAGGTGAGGAAATAAAGCCAGGGAGGCAGAGGGAAGTGCTCTCATCAAGCCCAGAGCACATAAGGCTTATTTGCATATTAGGTAAACCATTTTTGAGTCAGGGAGCAACAAATTGCATTAGTGAAGATGAGGATGTCATTGTCATTCAGAGAACAACATGACCATATAACAGTTTGGGGCAGATTGACATTAATGAATCCAGGCCATAGCCTTGAATGGGTTACAGCGGCCCCTTTTCCATCCACTGGTTTTGCACTCTCTCACCCCCCTCACTGGAGATTGACAGTGCTGCCTTGTCTGCAGTGAGTGAGCACTTTCTGCAAAGAAAGCTCAGGCAATCCAGTGCTATAATCAGTGATGGCTTATTCATTCACTTTGCTTTTGGTAATTGATAAAAATAAACTATTAACAGTTCTATTTTTTAAAACATTCTTTGCTGTATTTTTCAGCACCTGCCAAAAACTTTTACACAGTACTGTATTTGGTATAGATTTTAAATCCTATAATTTCACAAAATTTTTCTGAGCTTGTGTTCTACCTAATTGAAAGTGCAAAGAAACATAAACGGGTTGTCTATATGAAAGACATATTTGGCATATCCATAGTATATGCCATAATTGATAGATTCGGGTCTCACCTCTGAGACCTGCAGCTATCTCCAGAATATGGTTCCCTATTCCCTCGTTCTGTCTGGCATCTGACTACCAGTGAGGGGAGAGTGGCAGCTCTTGAACCAGCTCTCCATTAATTGCTATAGGAATTCCAAAGACGGCCGAACAGACCCTCTCAGCTGTATTTGGTACCCCCAAAGCAGTGAATGGAGAGAGTGAGCACATGGGCTGCTAACCTGTCCACTCACTGGTGGATGGATGATGGACAGAAAGGGGGGATTGGGTAGCCCAGTTCTGGAGACTGATCAAGGTGCCACCTATGAGACCTGCACCTATCAGACTTTTATGGTGTATAATATAGATATGCTATAAATCTCTTTGGTGAGACAACTCCTTTAAGATTAGCAGTTATTAATTCCCTTTTATCTTAATGGAGGCTATATTACAGATACTTTGATGCGTTCGTTACACAGATGAATGCTAGCTAAATTTCCTAAATAACAATAATAAAAAGGGAAAGAGATGAATAAAACCAGGTTGTTAAGTGACTATCCCGGTGTCCTTTTTCCCAAGACTCACTGTTTGTGCTGAAGCAGCAGATTTGCCAATTCGTCAGCAAGAAAGCGATTCAGCTCATCTTTATGAAGCCAAAGTGGTTTCTTGTTAGCTGAGCAGCTAGCTCCAGCAGAAAGGGCCTGATTTTGACAACATAATTTACATCTTGGTGGGAAAGTATTGCTGGCAGCTGAACTAATTTGTGCAGGATTAGGTTTGCTTGTCTTTTCTGCTGCTTAACCGCGTTATCTATCAGAGGCCCGTTTTCAAATATCACTTTTCAAGTGCGCCCTGGAGAGGTGGAATTGATCGGGAATAGAGAGAGCAAAATTGCTCCAATAACTTTACGGTGAAAACAATTACTATATCATACAGATGTGAGTAATTCTGAAAAGCAGAAAGAGATGTCAGAACTGACAAGCCTCCAGTGCTCGTTCAAATTATAATTAAAGGCAATAGCTGAACTGAACAAATATATTTTTTTCCCATTTTTGCTTTCAATTTTCTGTGCTTTTATTCTTAATTTATTTACTTTTCCCTCTAGAGACTGTTTATTGAACTACAAATGACTGATTATTGCATGCGTAATTACCCCACAAATTATTCATTTTGTATCATCATGGCAAATATTCTACAATAGTTCTCTTTATGGTTAACTTTTTTGGCCTTTTTGACAAAAATGTGAGTTTGAAAAAAAAAAAGGTTATTAAAGATGACCATCTGGTGAAACCTCTTGCTTTCTTTCATTTTAGAATGCAGCTTAATTGGAGCTATTTGGTTATTAGTTAAGGCTTACTAGAAGGGGCATAATGCCTCCATCGTATGTACACTTTGGGCTTAGTAAAATAACACTTTGCCATTAATATTAAAAATTTCCTTCCAGGAAATAGCCACTGGCAGACCCTACTGGAGTTTGCTCACTTTGTGCTAGAAATGTGCTCCACAATTTGGGCACAATGTTGCATTTAAAGCCACGTTCCCTAGTTGGACAAGTGAGAAGTGTCATCATAAATATGGTGCAAGTTCCGAAAGACAGTTTTTGGTGCAAATATCGCTGGCACATTTGACTGGATAAATATACCTAAATGTCCCAATTTGGATTGGCCGAAAAAAGTGTGATATAACAATCGTATAGGTAAAAATGGGTCCAGATACTTATATGAAGCTTCTAAAGAAGTGTCCTCTTTTCTCGGCTTACTTTATCCCTGAAATATTTTGGTGGACGTGACTGATTCAATGTAGTTGCTGATGTGTGTTTACAATACTAGGTGCACAATGTGGGAAATGAATCATGTATCCTTCATAATGCTTCTTGCCAACTATATATCATTATTACAATTACTTACATTCAGTATTACATTAATGTGACGATCTTATAGGATTTCATGGTTTTCAGACTAGAGCAACTATTGCTTGTTACTTACCTTTATCTTTTCTTTGTTTTCTAGCTTTCTGTACAAGGCAATTTTTATTTGTTACACATGCACTAATAAGGAGAATAAAAATGTATCTTTTTATTGTGTGTGTATGTTTTCATCCCCTTTTTAGCACTTTTCACTGACATATTCTTGCTGGTGCCATTCTCTAAGAGATAATTAATTGCATTCAGTTCAAGGGTGTAATAATACAATTAATTATGCTAGAAGTTCTTGTCGGGGATGAATTCTTAACTGGATAACTTTTCCTGAAGCTGAGCTAATGTGAAGGTTGTAAAAATTTACATAATCTAGATCCTGGTTAGTATTTTGACTCCTGCACTTTTAAAGGTTGTGTCTTGCAGCATTTTAAAGGGAACCTGTCACTCGATTCATGCTGCCAAAAATGCGGGAAGAATAGATCAGAGCCAGGCTGCACAATTGCAGCCACGTATGCTTTTCTATGAAACTCAATCGTTTAAAGAGTCGTCCGGGGACTATAGGAAAAAATCTGACTAGTCCAGTGCTGCCCTGTCCACCTTCTCCCAGCTCCACTTCAGGTGAGAGGCCTGAGAGTCACCTGGAGAAGAGCAGAGAGAAGGCGGCTGGGTGCGGTGCAGGACTAGTCAGATCTCTCACTCCATTCATGGCTCTTCAAAGCTAGCTGCTCATGGTTTGAGGGGCATGAATCGATTGACAGGTTCCCTTTAAATGGTATCAGAGTATTTATCTACCTAAGGATTGTTTTCCTAATAAATGTATTCACCTTTAACACCTTAACGATACGGCCTATTTGGGGCATTAGGACGCAGCCCCATTTTTCAAATCTGGCATTTGTTACTATACCTAGCAATAACTTACTGCTACTAACTACTTTTATTACATATCCAAATAATTGAGATCATTTTTTTTGACACATTTGACAATAATTATAAATTTAGGTCAGTAAGTCTTGTTTATTAAAAAATGCAATTTCCCAAAAAATTGGAGAAATGTTTCTGCCTTTAAAGCACACAAATTACAAACATATATGACACAGAATAGTTAATTACAAGTTTTAGCGTATGTGTACTTTATGTTGGCATCATTTTTTAAACATACAGTTATGCTTAAAAGTTTACATACCCTGGCAGAATTTTTCCTTTCTTGGCCTTGTTTCAGAGAATATGAATGATAACAAGAAAACTTTTTCTCCACTCATGGTTATTGGTTGGGTGAAGCCATTTATTGTCATACCATTGTGTTTTTTCTTTTTAAATCTTAATGACAACCAAAAACAACCAAATGACCCTGATCAAAAGTTCACATACCCTGGTGACTTTGGCCTGATAACATGCACAGAATTTGACACAAATGGGTTTGAATAGCTACTAAAGGAAACATCCTCACCTGTAACCTGTTTGCTTGTAATCAGTGTGTGTGCATAAAAGCTGAGTGAGTTTCTGGGATCCAGACAGACTCTTGCATCTGTCATCCAGTCACTGACATCTCTGGATTGTGAGTCATGGTGAAAGCAAAAGAATTGTCAATGATCTACATTGGTAAAAGGTAGTTGAACTGTATAACACAGGAAAGGGATACAAAAAAATATCCAAGGAATTGATAATGCCAGTCAGCAGCGTTCAAACTGTGATTAACAAATGGAAAATCAGGGCCTCTGTAAAAACCAAACCACGGTCAGGTAGACCAACAAATATTTCGGCCACAACTGCCAGGAAAATTGTTCAGGATGCAAAGAAAAACCCACAAATAACATCAGCTGAAATTAAGGACTCTCTGAAAACTAGTGTTGTGGCTGTTTCAAGATGCACAATAAGGAGGCAGTTGAAGAAAAATGGAATGCATGGTCGAGTTGCCAGAAGAAAGCCATTACTGCACAAATGCCACAATGTATCTCGCCTACAATACGCCAAACAGCACAGAGACAAGCCTCAAAACTTCTGGTACAAGGTAATTTGGAATGTTAAGACCAAAATTGAACTTTGGCCACAACCATAAAAGTTACATTTGGAGAGAGGTCAACAAGGCCTATGATGAAAGGAACACCATTCCTACAGTAAAGCACGGAGGTGGATCGCTGATGTGTTGGGGATGTGTGAGCTACAAAGGCACAGGAAACTTGGTAAAAGTTGAAGGAAAAATGAATGCAGCACGTTATCAGTAAATACTGGAGGCAAATTTGCGCTCATCAGCCCGGAAGCTGCGCATAAGACGTACCAACATAACAATGATCCAAAACACAAGGCCAAGTCAACCTGTCATTGGCTACAGCAGAACAAAGTGAAGGTTCTGAGTGGCCATCTCAGTCTCCTGACCTCAATATCATTGAGCCACTCTGGGGAGATCTCAAGCGCGCAGTTCATGCTAGACAGCCCGGAATTTACAGGAACTGGAATCTTTTTGCCAAGAAGAATGGGCAGTTTTGCCATCTGAGAAAATAAAGAACCTCATCCACAACTACCACAAAAGACTTCAAGCTGTCATTGATGTTAGAGGGGGCAATACATGGTATTAAGAACTGGGGTATGTGAACTTTTGATCAGGGTCATTTGAATGTTTTTGGTGGTCATTAACCAGTTCCCGACCGCCCACTGTAGATAAACGTCGGCGCTGCCTGGGCTCTGTGCAGCGCCGATGTTTAAAAACGGTGGGTGGTCCTGCAGCGCTCAGGACCCCCAGGGTCCTGCAAGCGCTGCAGTTCTAGTGCAGAGCGATAGCTCTGACAGGGAACATCATTGGGACCTGATTGGATCAGGTCCCAATGATGTTAACCATTTGCTAGCTTCTATATGCCGCGATCTATAGTGATCGCGACATATAGAAGATAGTGAGAGGAGAGGGGGTCGTCAACTTACCTCTCCGATGGCCCCCTGATAGCTTCCAGGACCTTCCGTTGTTATGGCAGCTGGAGGTCACATGGCTGCCTCCAGCTCTGCCATATATGGTGTCCTGCTAGGCTCAGCCTGCAGCTGAAGCCTGGCAGGACACACTGACTGTGAAACAGTCAGCTAAGATCTCATCCAAAGTAATACATGTCTATTACATTGGATGAGATCAGTGATTAGAAAAATAAAAATTAATGTCCCATACAGGGACTAAGTAAAAATGTAAAAAAAAAGTAAAAAAATGTTTTTAAACTGTTAAAAAAAATCACAAAATAAATAAAAATAAATAAATAAAATATTAAACCAATAAATCCGTATATTTATGCAAAAACAAAAAAGTACACATATTTGGTATCGCCGCGTCCGAAACAACCCGATCTATAAAACTGTCACACTAATTAACTCCTTCTGTGCACACCGTAATAAAAATAAATAAAAAACGGAGCAAAAAACTATGCTTTTTCATCATATCGCCAAACAAAAAGGGGAAAAAAATGTGACTAAAAAGCAAAATGGAAATAAAAATGGTACCGCTGAAAACGTCATCTTGTTCCGCAAAAAAAAAGCCGCCATACAGCTCCATCAGCCGAAAAATAAAAAAGTTATAGCGCTCAGAATAAAGCGATGCAAAAAAAATATTTTTTCTATAAAATTGTTTCATTGTGTAAAAGCGCCAAAACATAAAAAAAATATACAGTAGGTGTAGTATCGCTGTAAATGTACTGACCCAAAGAATAATGCCGCCTTATCACTTTTACCACACGCAGAACGGCATAAAAAAAACCTCAAAAAACAATTCCTAAATTGTTGTTTTTTGTTAATTTTACCTCCCAAAAAATGGAATAGAAAGCGATCAAAAAATGTCACGTACCCAAAAATGATACCAATAAAAATGTCAACTCGTCCCGCAAAAAACAAGCCATCACATGACTCTGTCGGCCGAAATATGGAAAAATTATAGCTCTCAAAATAAGGCGAGGCAAAAACTAGATTTGGCAAAAAAAAACATCTCTTAGTGTGTGACAGCTGTCAGTCATAAAAACCCGATATAAATCTGGTATCTCTGTAATCGCACCGACCCGAAGAATAAAGTAATCTAATCACTTATACCGCACGAGGAACGGCGTAAAAAATAAATAAAACCAATTTTTCACCTGCTACTGATTTGTTTATTATGTCTCCCAAAGATCGCAGTAAGGCTCTGCTCACATTTATCCTGCGCTCTGCGCTGAGCACTTACACCAGAGTTTTCATGTAAATCTCTGAAATATGTGATTCAGCCGGAACCCATGACAGAAGATTCCCTGTAATGAGGCAGATATAGGCCACTGTGGATGCCATCTAGCCTGGGATCCCACGGTGTCAGTTTTTTTAGGCGTGCATAAAAGTGCGGTTGGCCACAGTTTTGTGCACTTCTGAAAAAAAGGACACCGCTAAACAGAGGCCAGACGGAGTCCAGAGTAACTCTGCTGCCTCATTACAGTGAATGGATCCCACAGGGGTTTCATCTGAATTACATCACTTGGAAATTTAGATGGAAACCCCGATGTAAGTGCTCAGCCTAGAGCGCCGGATAAATGTTACGTAAAATGTTCCCAATAAAAGCTTCAACTCAGTCCTCAAAAAAAGCTAGTCCCCACTCAGGTCCATCATCTGTTAAAAATATAAGGGACTTCCAAGTTACTGGTAGCAGAAAGGCTCTGGAAAAGCGAAATGGCCATTGCCCCCCAAAAGAAATTCAGAAAATTTTGTGCTCCCAAATCCAAATGCCTATTCTGCAATAATTTGTTCTCCAATTGTCAAATAGCGCTCCGTCCCCCCCAGATCTCGCCGTATGGCTGAGCGGTACGATACAGCCACATATGGGGTATTGCCACTTTTAGAAGAAATTGTGTGACACATTTCGGCACCATTTTTAACCCATTGCCCTGTGTGAAAATGTAAAATCTGAGGGTAAAACATTTTTTTGTGGTAAAAATATAATTATGCTTTTTTCACTACCCAATGGTATAAATTTAAAAATTAAAAAATACTCACTACTTCCCTAGATGGATTCCTTGAGAGGTGTAGTTTACAAAATGGGGTCACTTGTGGGGGGTTTCTGCTGTTTTGGCATGTCAGCGACTCTTCAAATGTGACATGGTGTCTGCAACCTATCCCAGCCAACATAGCGCTCCTTTCTCTTCCGATCCCTGCCGTACACCAAAGCAGTGGTTTTCCCCCACATATGGGGTATCGGCGTACTCAGGAGAAATTGCACAACAAATTTCATGGTGCAATTTCTCCTGTTATCCTTATTATAATGCAAAATTATGGAATGAAAAACATTTTTTGTGGGAAAAATGTGAAAATTTTATTTTTACAGCTCAATATTATAAACTTCTGTGAAGCACCTTGGGGTTCAAGGTGCTCGCCACACATCTAGATAAGTTCCCTAAGGGGTCTAGTCTCCAAAATGGTGTCACTTGTGGGGGTTTTTCACTGTTTAGGCACATCAGGAGCTCTCCAAACGCAACATGGCGTCCGCTAATTATTCAGACAAATTTTACATTCAAAAAGTCTAATGGCGCTCCTTCCCTTCCGAACCCTACAGTGCGCCCAAACAGTGATTTTTCCCTCACATATGGGGTATCAGCGCGCTCTCATGAGAAATTGCACTACAAATTGTGTAGTCCATTTTTTCCTGTTACCCTTGTGAAAATAAAAAAATTGGGTCTAAAGTAACATTTTTGTGAAAAAAAGTTAAATGTTCATTGTTCTCTTCCACGTTCCAAAAATTCCTGTGAAGCACCTGAAGGGTTAATAAACTTCTTGAATGTGGTTTTGAGCACCTTGAGGGGTGCAGTTTTTAGAATGGTGTCACTTTTGGGTATTTTCTGTCATAAAGACCCCTCAAAGTCACTTCAAATAAGATGTGGTCCCTAAAAAAATGTTTTTGTAAATTTTGTTGGAAAAATGAGAAATCGTTGGTCAAATTTTAACCCTTATATCTTCCTAACAAAAAAAAATTTTGGTTCCAAAATTGTGCTGATGTAAAGTAGACATGTGGGAAATGTTATTTATTAACTATTTTGTGTGACATATCTCTCTGATTTAAGGGCATGAAAATTCAAAGTTTGAAAATTTGCTAAATTTTCAAAATTTTCGCCAAATTTCCGATTTTTTCACAAATAAACGCAAGTGATATCGAAGAAATTTTACCACTATCATGAAGTACAATATGTCATGAAAAAAACGTCTCAGAATCAGGGGAATCCATTGAAGCGTTCCAGAGTAATTACCTCATAAAGTGACAGTGGTCTGAATTGAAAAAATTGGCCCGGTCACGAAGGCAAAAACAGGCTCTGGTGCGAAGTGGTTAAGATTTAAAAAGAAAAAACACAGTAGTTTGACAATAAATGGCTTCACCCAACCAATAACCATGAATGGAGAAAAAGTTTTTTTGTTATCATTCATATTCTCTGAAACAAGGCCAAGAGAGGAAAAATGTTCCCGGGTATGTAAACTTTTGAGCACAACTGTATCTTTATTTTTCTGGGACATTTGACAGTTTTGCAGTTTAGCAGCAATTTCTCACCTTTTCAAGAAACATTCAGAAGCCTATTTTTATATGGACTCAGTTCTCAAGCATACATTCAAACCCCCTGTACCATCCCTTTATCATTATTATCTAGACAGTTTCATGATCTTGTAGACGCTTAACAAGAATTAAAGTATTGTGGATATGATTTGTGAAAATTTGATGTTTTGGGGATTTTTTTTTTTTTTTTTCCAGATAAACTTTTCTTTTATTTCTTTTTTTAAAGCAACAGGCCGAACCACTGAAACTCAATATTTATTACCCTGTTTCTGCAGTTTTTAGAAAGATAAAAAATGTGGCTCTTGTTTACTTCTTGACCGAAATATCAGGAGTTTTTCAGGCACCATTTCAAGTTTTGCAGAGGTCTTGAGGTGCCAAGAGCATGCCTTTACTTTATTTTTTTTTACAACCTTTTTTTTAATTTGTTTTTTTTGCCTTGTTTTGGCTTGTTCGCACAGTGTGACTTTAACATTTAACTTTCTGATCGTGGTGTAAGATACTGAAATATGATAGTATAATACGAAAATACATCATACTTGTCAGTTTTACACTGACATAAAGCTGCATAGACCCTGCTGTAGGCAAGGCCTTATAGACTTCTTTATATTATTAATTTCTCTGGGTTATCATACCAACCATTACCTCCCCAAAATAGGTTAAAAATGTGAGCCCCCACCCTCTATCAATCATCTAAATGACAGCACCGATCATGGTCATTGCAGCAGGGTGTCAGCAGTATGAAACAGCGGCAAACCCACCGCCAATGACAGAGGATGAACTCCTGATCCCACTCCAACGCCATTTCAATCTATTACGGCGTGTGAGTTTCAGCCCATCCACCATGATGTAATAGTACATCATGGTCATGAAACAGAAAGGGGTTAACAAGGTGTATGTGTATATAGCTTTCCAGTCTCTCCTTTCTTATACAATTTGCAGCAGTAGTAAAGCATATGTAGTGAACATCCATCTTGTCCTCTGCTTATTTCTAATTTCCACATGTGCACATTGCAAATACTGCCCTTCGATGGGAAAAGTAGTTTTACTTATTTATTCTCTAGTGAGTAAAAACTCCTGTAAATCACAAATAGGACCCACATAAAAATATTTTTGCTTTCAAAGCCTTATGTACTTTAAAAAAAAAAGAAAAGCAAAATTTTGTCTCGTCATTAAAAGCGAAAAAGGACAAGTCTTATCCCCTTCACGACTAGCGCCGTACATGTATGACGCAGCGGGAAGTGCCTTCCCGTACACTGCCGTACATGCACAGCACAATGATTTCACTGGCTCACTAGCAGAGCCGGCAAAATCCTCAGCAGGTGTCGGCAATACTGTATATCATAGCTGCCACCCTGCAGTAGAGATTGGTGTTTTACCCCTCTGATGCCGCTGTCATTAGCGACAGTGGCATCGATCGGCGTATAGAGGGAGGTGGCTTCCTCTTTGCTCCAATCGGCACGACGCAATTGAGATTGTGTCATGCCAATGGTCTCCATGATGGCCCCAGACTGAATAATGGCTGCAGGGTCATCCATGTACGGTCTTGGCATTGCAGAATATTAGATTAGTGATCACAGCAGGGAAAGTTGATATCTCACACTGGGACTAAGTAAAAAAAAAAGTTTGTAAAAGTGTGAAAAAATAAGTTAAAGTACGAAAAAAAAAATGTAAAAATATTCTGCAAGTAAAAACGCTGTTCTGTAAAAACAAAAGTAAAGAAAAAAAATACACATATTTGGTATTGCCGCGCCTGGAGTGAACAAATCTATAAAACTGTCATATTATTTAACCTGTTTTGTGAATACTGCTAAAAAAAAATGCCAAAAATATAGTTTTTTCGTCATACTGACACACAAAACATAGAATAAAAAGTGATACAAAAGACATACAAAAAAAATGGTATATAGCTCCATCGACAAAAAATAAAAAAGTTATGCGATCAGAGTATAACAATGGAAAAACAAATTATTGTTTGTAAAAGAATGATTTTAGTGTGCAAAATAAGCAAAACATAAAAAAACCCTATATAAATCTGATATCATCCATAATTTTTTCCCTCTGCTTGGTCTGAAAACAATTACCCTTACTGAGTACCACATTTTTAATCTTGATTTCTTTTAGTGTTTCTTAAAGCTCTAAAGTTGCCATTTGAAATGACTTTAGTTTTGTGCCATGTCTGTGATCTACTTTTTTTCAACAACATTAAACAACTGAATGAACATCCTCCGAGCCCGGTGATTCCATAATTTTTGCCAGGGGTTGTAGTTGCAAAACTGCTGCACTGGTAGCATTGATACTACATACAGTTGGTACGGAAAGTATTCAGACCCCTTTAAATGTTTTACTCTTTGTTTCATTGCAGCCATTTGGTAAATTCTAAAAAGTTCATTTTTTTCTCATTAACCCCTTTCTGGCCCAGGGCGTATTAATGCGGATCTGTTCTCTGGGCCATGGGCCTGATACGTATTAATACGCCCTGGCGATTTCGCCCGCACACAATCGGTGCGGGCGAGATAGCCGCCGGGTGTCAGCTGATTGTCACAGCTGACACCCGGTGCTATGTGCAGGGAGCGGCCCCACACCGCTCCCGGCACATTAACCCCCGAAATGCTGCGATAGAAATCGATCGCAGCATTCCGGTGGCAAGAGGAGGTAAGCACGATACTTACCTTCTCTGCCAGCGTCTCGCAGCATCTGAGTCCGGTCCCGGATGTTGCCATGGTGACCAGACAACATCTGGGACACCACGAGGCAGGAAGTTGCTTTGGTCATGCGCAGTGCACGACCAAAGTAACTTCTCCCTGTGCAGCGCTGACAGACTGCATGGCATAGGGAGCTGCAGCTCTCTATGCCATGCAGCCAATCAGGCTGCAAAAAGTGAAAGTCTCAAAATGTCAAAGTGAAAAAAAAAATAAAAAAAAAAAATTGTAAAAATATTTTAAAAAATGAAAATAATAATAACAAAATATATATATATATATTGTACCCATAAATAAATCTTATGAAAAAAGAATAAACCAATAAAAGTACACATATTTGGTATCGCCGCGTCCGAAACGACCTGACCTATAAAACTGTCCCGCTAGTTAACCCCTTTACTGAACACAGTAAAAAAAAAAAAAGAAACATAAAGCTGTTTTATCATCATACCGCCAAACAAAAAATGGAATAAAACGCGATCAAAAAGACGAATGTAAATAAAAATGGTACCGCTGAAAACGTCATCTTGTCCCGCAAAAAACAAGCCGCCATACTGCGCCAAAAAATAATGTTATAGCTCTCAGAATAAAGCGATGCAAAAACAATTATTTTTTCTATAAAATAGTTTTTATTGTGTAAAAGCGCCAAAATATAAAAAAAATATATAAATGTAGTACCGCTGTAAACGTACTGACCCGAAGAATAAAGCTACCTTATCAATTTTACCACACGCAGAACGGCATAAAAAAAAACAAAAAAACAATTCCTGAATTGTTGGTTTTTGTTTATTCTGCCTTCTAAAAATCAGAATAGAAAGCGATCAAAAAATGTCACGTGCCCGAAAATTGTACCAATAAAAACGTCAACTTGTCCCGCAAAGTTGGCGGGGATTGCCTGCCATGCCATGTTTTTTTTGGGTGTCTAATAACCATGAAACATGCGGGGCAGGGACTCGAGCATGTCACTTGAGCACCCGTGATACTTGGTGCATACTCGAGCACCCGATGCAAACTCAAATAGCGAGCACTTGCACTCAAGACTAATGACAACTTATTCAATATGATGACCTAATGTTATCAAATTCTGTGCCATACCTCTGGTTCAAAATGTTCACTATACCCCTTGATAAAATCCTTGAGGGGTCTAGTTCCAAAATGGAGTCACTGGGGGGAGGAAGGTGGTTTCCACTATTTAGGCACATCAGGGACTCTCCAAATGCAACATGGCGTCCGCTAATTATTCAAGCAAATTTTACATTCAAAAAGTCAAATAGCGCTCCTTCCCTTCCGAACCCTGCCGTGTGCCCAAACAGTGGTTTTCCCCCACATATGGGGTATTGGCTTACTCAGGAGAAATTGCACAACAAATTGCATGGTGCAATTTCTCCTGTTACCCTTGTGAAAGTGCAAAATTGGGGGCTGAAAAAACATTTTTGTTGGAAAAATGTTAAAATTTTATTTTTACGGCTCAATGTTATAAACTAATGTGAAGCATCTGGGGGTTCAAGGTGCTCACCGCACATCTAGATAAGTTCCCTTGGGGGGTCTAGTTTCCAAAATGGTGTCACTTGTGGGGGGTTTCCACTATTTAGGCACATCAGGGGCTCCCCAAACGCAACATGGTGTCCGCTAATTATTCAAGCAAATATGACATTGAAAAAGTCAAATGGCGCTCCTTCCCTTCCGAGCCCTGCCGTGCGCCCAAACAGTGTTTTTTCCTCACATATGGGGTATCTGCATGCTCAGGGGAAATTGCAGAACAAATTTTGGGGTCCATTTTTTTCCTGTTACCCCTGCGAAAATAAAAAAAAATTGGGTCTAAAGTAACATTTTTGTGAAAAAAGTTAAATGTTCATTTTTTTCTCCCACATTCCAAAAATTCCTGTGAAGAACCTGAAGGGTTAATAAACTTCTTGAATGTGGTTTTGAGCACCTTGAGGGGTTCAGTTTTTAGAATGGTGTCACTTTTGGGTATTTTCTGTCATAAAGGCCCCTCAAAGTCACGTCAAATGTGTTGTTGTCTCTAAAAAAAAATGGTTTTGTAAATTTTGTTGTAAAAATGAGAAATCGCTGGTCATCTTTTAACTCTTATAGCTCCCTACTAAAAAAAAATTTTGGTTCCAAAATTGTGCTGATGTAGACATGTGTAAAATGTTATTTATTAACTATTTTGTGTAACATACAGTACAGACAAAGTCTGGACACACCTTCTCATTTAAAGATTTTTCTGTATTTTCAGGACTATGAAAATTGTACATTCACACTGAAGGCATCAAAACTATGAATTAACACATGTGGAATTATATACTTAACAAAAAAGTGTGAAACAACTGAAAATATGTCTTATATTCTAGGTTCTTCAAAGTAGCCACCTTTTGCTTTGATGACTGCTTTGCACACTCTTGGCATTCTCTTGATGAGCTTCAAGAGGTAGTCACCGGAAATAGTCTTCCAACAATCTTGAAGGAGTTCCCAGAGATGCTTAGCACTTGTTGGCCCTTTTGCCTTCACTCTGCGGTCCAGCTCACCCCAAACCATCTCGATTGGGTTCAGGTCTGGTGACTGTGGAGGCCAGGTCATCTGGTGTAGCACCCCATCACTCTCCTGCTTGGTCAAATAGCCCTTACACAGCCTGGAGGTGTGTTTGGGGTCATTGTCCTGTTGAAAAATAAATGATAGTCCAACTAAACGCAAACCGGATGGAATAGCATGCCGCTGCAAGATTCTGTGGTAGCCATGCTGGTTCAGTTTGCCTTCAATTTTGAATAAATCCCCAACAGTGTCACCAGCAAAGCATCTCCACATCATCACACCTCCTCCTCCATGCTTCACGGTGGGAACCAGGCATGTAGAGTCCATCCGTTCACCTTTTCTGCGTCGCACAAAGACACGGTGGTTGGAACCAAAGATCTCAAATTTGGACTCATCAGACCAAAGCACAGATTTCCACTGGTCTAATGTCCATTCCTTGTGTTCTTTAGCCCAAACAAGTCTCTTCTGCTTGTTGCCTGTCCTTAGCAGTGGTTTCCTAGCAGCTATTTTACCATGAAGGCCTGCTGCACAAAGTCTCTTAACAGTTGTAGAGATGTGTCTGTTGCTAGAACTCTGTGGGGCATTGACCTGGTCTCTAATCTGAGCTGCTGTTAACCTGCGATTTCTGAGGCTGGTGACTCGGATAAACTTATCCTCAGAAGCAGAGGTGACTCTTGGTCTTCCTTTCCTGGGGCGGTCCTCATGTGAGCCAGTTTCTTTGTAGCGCTTGATGGTTTTTGCAGCTGCACTTGGGGACACTTTCAAAGTTTGCCCAATTTTTTGGACTGACTGACCTTCATTTCTTAAAGTAATGATGACCACTTGTTTTTCTTTACTTAGCTGCTTTTTTCTTGCCATAATACAAATTCTAACAGTCTATTCAGTAGGACTATCAGCTGTGTATCCACCTGACTTCTGCACAACACAACTGATGGTCCCAATCCCATTTATACGTCAAGAAATCCCACATATTAAACCTGACAGGGCACAGCTGTGAAGTGAAAACCATTTCCAGTGATTACCTCTTGAAGCTCATCAAGAGAATGCCAAGAGTGTGCAAAGCAGTCATCAAAGCAAAAGGTGGCTACTTTGAAGAACCTAGAATATAAGACATATTTTCAGTTGTTTCACACTTTTTTGTTAAGTATATAATTCCACATGTGTTAATTCATAGTTTTGATGCCTTCAGTGTGAATGTACAATTTTCATAGTCATGAAAATACAGAAAAATCTTTAAATGAGAAGGTGTGTCCAAACTTTTGGTCTGTACTGTGCCTGTGAGTACTGTGACAGTTAGAAGACGTCTGTGTGAAGCTAATCTCTTAGCAAGAGGTCACTGCAAAATCCCACTGTTAAAAAAAAAAAAAAAAAAAGGGACGTACTGAAGCAGATACAATTTACCAAATAACTCATCAAGTGGCCTAAAAAGAAATGGAGAAACATTTTTAGGACAATGACCCAAAACACACCAGGAAATGAGCAAAATCTTGGTTCCAGTCCAACAAAATTGAGGTTATAGAGTGGCCAGCCCAATCCCCCGGGCCTTAATCTGATAGAACACTTGTGGGGTGACATCAAAAATGCCAATTGAGGCAAAGCCAACAAATGGCAAAAAATTGTGGGATGTAGTCAAAGCATCCTGGGCTGGAATAACAGTTGACAGGTGTCAGAAGTTGGTTGACTCTATGCAACATAGATGTGAAGCAGTTCTAAAACGCTGTGGGTATACAACTAAATATTAGGTTAGTGATTCACAGGAATGCTAAATCCTCAAAAGGAGAGTACATATTGTGAGTTTGTAAAGACAAATGCAGACACTATTTTTTAGAGCAGCTCAATGTTCATTTTTTGCTTTTTTCTGTTAAAAATTCTATACATTTCTCTTCATGTTTTGAATTAGAAAACAGTGTGCAATGTTCCCAATGCATGGAAATAAAAACTAGTATAAAGATTTTGTGCTTAACTCACATTTTTGAACACAGTTATTATTTTGAATGCTACTGTAGAGGAGGATTCCCGTGCTCAGGATGCCTCTGGACATTCTTATAGGACACAAGGAAAAGAATGGTTGTGATGAGAAAATCCCTGTTTAGTATGAATATAATTTCCTCCATGTGTTGTAGAACGCCAAGGATTAAACTGTATTTTCAAAATCATACTTTAGTATCAACATTCTCTGTCGATTGTCTTGTTTCCTTATTTCATATTTAAGCCCAATTTCACTACTGAGGAACAGTAGAAAGGTAAGACTGCTGAGCTAAGTGTGAAGTGAATTTTAAACTCCATTTACACCCTGCTGCTGGGGCTCTAAATGTTTGATTTGCATAACTAGTTAAAATGATATGGGAGCAGCATATTGATTCAATTCCATCTCACAAAACTGTTAATTAATAATGATAATAAATGTGTCAGCACTTTATTATCTGCTTTGAATTGGCGATGATAAGCGTATTAATGCCACTCCAGTAATAAAACTGCCCTGGCTATTGTTGGAAAAGCTGTGATAGTTTGAATAACCTAGCAATAAATATTTGTGTAATTTGCCAGAGATCAAATTAGAGAATTAATGATGTTTTCTCATGAACTGCAGAATTTGATTAAGCACTTATAATTTCACTTAAAGCTCAGTGAACTGCTAGAAATTACATTTCTGCTGTTCTTTGATCATTTTTCAGAAGCCTTATGCTCCTATTGGTCACCTATAACATCTGTAATAGTGCAAGACCACCAACAACGCATATGCTTATAGAAACGTTTCCTATTCCTATAATACTGGCCTAACTTAATAGTACACTATGTTAGCCGTGTAAAATCCAGAAATTAAGCATTTAATGAATTAGTTGTACATCTGTTCTCCACATGGCACAATGAGAAAATCAATGGAGGGACAGTTTAACTACTTGCGTAAAATTTCAGGCCGGTCCACATATTATTCTGCAAGAAAATTTTAGAACATCAGCTGCTGCAGGAGTAGATATCTGTCTGTTACAGAAAACAATACTTTCCGTAGAGAAGGCAGAGTTAGTTTATTACCATCTCTGTCTTCATGAACACTCAACGATCGCTGAGTGTATAGCTAAGGGAGCCAGAAGGGAGTGCAGGCAAGAGGCAGAATATGCCCTGTAACTTGGAAATCGTCCAAGTTACAGGGCATAGGGCCCAGGAAATCGTTAATAAAAAAAAAGGTTTTTAAATGTTCAAAGTATTCTGCCATTTTTAATAGAAGCTAACAAACACCTGAACAAGTGATGTCTTCTAATCCAGTGTCTCTCAACTCCAGTCCTCAAGTTTTCAGCATTTCCTTAGTATTGCACACGTGATGGAATTAGCAAGGCAACAGAAATTGCAGCAAGTTCTGTATATAGGATATCCTCAATCTTGACCTGTTGGAGGCCTTAAGGACTGGAGTTGAGAATCATCGTTCTAATCTACTCTTACAATATTGTCTTGTCCTGTTATAAAATTTCATTTACGTCATACGAATAAAAGACCTATCTTGTGTAACAAGAACAACAGGCACACTGCTAACTAATCACTCTTATTCTACAAATGGCTAAAGCCGTGCAAATAGTCCAGTCCCAAGTTGAGGCCCCAGTTGCTGTGGATGCTGGTGCGCTTTCAGTAGCCATTGGTGCACTTAATACACTGAGAACAAAATCCCCTCCACGATAGAACCAATCATAAACTACTCGTTTGTGTAACCACAAGTCCCAGCAATGCTCCCTTATAGATAGCTTTAGTATACTTCCCAACAGTGGAAGTACAAGTCCCAGCAGTGCTCATTTATGCATAGCTTTAGTATACTTCTCAACAGTGGAACTACAAGCCCCACCAGTAGCTAGCTACTCCCTCCTTGATGTAGCAAGTCTGTAGTCACCCAGTGTTCCAGCTTGGGGCTTCAGCAACCAGGGGCTTGGTGACACAAGGAATGGAAGGCAGGATTCTTCTATGTGGGAAGCAAGGTGGGGATGGGCAACTCCTGGCAACAATGAGCCCTGGAGCTGGTGTGCAGCTCCAGGGCTCATTGTCCTCTCACACAGGGTTGCAGAATTGTCAGCACGCACCCTGTGCTCCTGTCCTGGATCATTATGGTCTCTCTCCAGCAATTGCCGACAACCTCCACGTTCTCCAGTGCATTTAGTTCCACCCTTCTTTCCAAGCTTGCTCAGCCAATCTGTCTTCGCCTCTGTTGCTCCTCCGTGTTGCAGTCCAAGTTGTAGTCCAAGACAATGCTGTCAAAGAAGGATTAATTTTTGTTACAGTAAAACACTGTCTGCTCCTAGCTGCACCAGTCTCTGTACCCCATGCTCCCCCTACAGGGGTTACACTTACATGTGATTTTATTAGGGAGCATATGTGTTCTGGAGCAGCCCATCAGATATGAGCACTAGGTCTGACCCAGGGTTCCGGCCATTCATAATTTTCAGTAAAAATGTGCTCCCCCTCTCCTTTATCATGAAAAAAGAAACCAATATGATTAGAATAACTGAACTAGAGAAAAATATTAGCACTCCTAAAACTGCAGGTACAGGTGCGTCTCACAAAATTAGAATATCATCAAAAAGTTAATTTATTTCAGTTCTTCAGTACAAAAAGTGAAACTCATATATTCTATAGAGTCATTACACTCTTGCATACAACAGCAATACATCAGTGCGGTCCCCGGCATTTAAGAACATAGAATATATCAGCCCATGCTAATTCATCATTCTATTCACTTGCACAGATATCCCCTTCTGACTCATTAAAAACTTTTAAACCAATAATCCAAGACTGTATTGCACTATACGGTGTATAGTTCCCACAACATGCATAACTAATATAGTCTAGGAAAATACGTTTGTGCATGGGTTGTTCATTCATTCTTTAATTTTTTTCTCCTATCTACTCACATGACTAAGTAATGATCAACCATCTAGGGAAGTATGGAATATAAATATAGATTTTGTTATTATTCTGAAGTGTATTCTTATTCTATCTCCATGATAGGGATATGGGCTATGGTCCGAGTAAAATTGACACATATACATATATATGTATATCTTCTTATTAAACATATCCTCTTACAACCAGGTATCCTCTGCAAGAACCACCATACAATTGTATCACCCTAAAAAAGTAACTAGAAAATTTCTACCAACTATCGAATATTCCCATGGTCTAGAGGGACTGATAAGGGCGGTGTCTGCATATGATGCAGAGCAGTAATAAGTACCGAACGATGATCATTATATATATAATTTTACTATTTTTATACCATGCACTGTGGAAGATGTTTTAATTTTATGTAATTATATGCAATTGTCATTTATTTTTTGTTATAATTGTTAATATGTCTCTTGGCAATATGAGTATACATACTTTTTCTAAAGGAATATGTAAAGTCTTAAATTTTTAAATGTGAACGGTTGCTGGTGCTTTGGCACCAGTTTTTTTCATTTTCCATGTATATATACGTTCACTGCCGATAATACCATATAAGCTATACACTTGATGAAGTGGACGGGACGTCCACGAAACGCGTCTGATTTTAGCTTTGTTAAGAATAAATCCACAATACAAGAACTGGATTCTGTATCATCTTTACAAATGGAGGAGCGCGGAACTACCGACACCTTTAAATCTCTTCATTGCGTAGAGTCATTACAAACAGAGTGATCTATTTCAAGTGTTTATTTCTGTTAATGTTGATGATTAGAATAATTAACAAAAAACACCTGCAAAGGCTTCCTACGCATTTAAAAAGGTCCCTTAGTCTGTTTCAGTAGGCTCCATAATCATGGGGAAGACTGCTGACTTGACAGATGTCCAGAAGGCAGTCATTGACACACTTCACAATGTCCCAGAGTTCCAATTTTCATTTGGAAATCAAGGTCCCAGAGTCTGGAGGAAGAGTGGAGAGGCACACAATCCAAGCTGCTTGAGGTCTAGTGTGAAGTTTCCACAATCAGTGATGATTTGGGCAGCCATGTCATCTGCTGGTGTAGGTCCACGGTGTTTTATCAAGACCAAAGCCAGCGCAGCCGTCTACCAGGAAATTGTAGAGCACTTCATGCTTCCCTCTGCCGACAAGCATTTTGGAGATGGAAATTTCATTCTCCAGCAGGACTTGGCACCTGTCCACACTGCCAAAAGTACCAATACCTGGTTTAAAAACAACAGTATCACTGTGCTTGATTGGCCAGCAAACTCACCTGACCTTAACCCCATAGAGAGTCTATAGAGTATTGTCAAGAGGAATATGAGAGACACCAGATCCAACAATGCAGACGAGCTGAAGGCTGCTATCAAAGCAACCTGGACTTCCATAACACCTCAGCAGTGCCACAAGCTGATCGCCTCCATGCCACGCCACATTGATGCAGTAATTGATGCAAAAGGAGCCCCGACCAAGTACTGAGGGCATTTACTGAACATACATTTCAGTAGGCCAACATTTCAGATTTTAAAATCATTTTTCAAGCCTTGTTATAAAGTATTCTAATTTACTAAGATAATGACTGTTGTGTTTTCATTGGCTGTAAGCCATAATCATCAACATTAACAGAAATAAACATTTGAAATAGATCACTCTGTGTGTTATGGCTCTATATAATATACGAGTTTCACTTTTTGTATTGAAGAACTGAAATAAATTAACTTTTTGATGATATTCTAATTTAGTGAGAAGCACCTGTAAATAAAAAAAAAAAAATGTGCAAAGGTGTCTACTCATGAATGGAGGAGAATAGTCTGGTCTTAAACTGGGTAATATGTGCACTTTAATCCTAGAACGCATACCTGGGGCCTTGCAGGCCCGCCCTGTTAATTGTTTTCTATTTTCTGCAAGATTTCTTTAGTTAGAATTTTGAAACTCTAGGTATTCCTCAGGTATATAGTTGTTTGTAATTTTTGTTTGAGTTATTCCATGTTATTTGCACACGAGCCTAAAAGGCCCCAGGTATGTGAAAAAGTAGATTTTTATGGTCATGCGTTCTAGGGTTAAAAAAAAAAGTAAAAATAAAATTGCAGCCCAAACATATATGAAATGGAATATATAACTGAGGCTTACTTCATTAAAGGTGTATTCCCATCTCCAATATCCTATCCCAATATGTAGTAGGTATAGTAATAACAATAATAATAATGTTAGCAAGTACCTCTAATTAGAAAGATAGTATAGTTCTTCCGATTCACTACCATGTGCTAGGCATTGCAGTAGGTTAGGTGTCCATGGTAATGACCACTCATATAGTGACAGTTAGTTATCTCTTGGTACATTTTTAATACTTTGAAGAGAATCTTTTACAGGCAATGACTGCCTGAAATTTGGAAGCCATGGACATCACCAAACACTGGGTTTCCTCCTTTGTGATGCTTTGCCTGGCCTTTACTGCAGCTGTTGTGGCTTGTTTGTGGGTCTTTCTGCGTTAAGTTTTGTCTTAAGCGTGTGAAATGCTGCTCGATGGGGTTGAGATTTGGTGATTGACTCGGCCATTGCAGAATATTTCACTTCTTTGTCTTAAAAAACTCCTGGGTTGCTGTTGCAGTATATTTTGAGTTATTGTTCATCTTTACTGTAAAGCACCATCCAATTAACCTTACTGCATTTACTTGAATCTGAGTAGTAGGTATAGCCCTCTAAATTTCAGAATTCATCCGGCTGCTTCTGTCTTTGGTTACATCATCAATAAACACTAGTGACCCAGTGCCATTGGAAGCCATGCATGCCCATGCCATCACACTGCCTCCACCATGTTTTACAGAGGATATGTTGTTTTTTTGATTATGAGCTGTTCGAAGCCTTCTCCTTACTTTCCTCTTCCCATCATTCTAGTACAGTTTATTCTTTGTTTCATCTATCCAAAGAATGCTTTTCTAGAAATGGGTTGGCTTCTTTAGTTGTTTTTTGGCAAAATGTAATCTGGTCTTTCTGTTTTTAAGGCTCACTAATGGTTTGCATCTTGTTTTGAATCTCTGTATTTGCTCTCATCAAGTTTTCTCTTTATGGTAGACGTAGCTACTGAAACACCTATTTCCTGTAGAGTGTTCTTGACTTGGATGGAGGTTGTGAAGGGGTTTTTCTTCACTATGGAAAGGATTTTGTGATCATCCACCATTGTTGTCTTCCATGGGCGTCTGGGCCTTTTTGAGTTACCAAGATCACCAGTGCGCTTTTTGTTTCGCAGAATGTACCAAACAGTTGATTTGGCCATTCCTAACATTTCTGCTATCTCTCTGATGGATTTCTTCTTTTTTCAGCCTAATGATGGTCTGTTTCTCTACCATTGAGAGCTCCTTTGACCACATCTTGTGGGACACAGCAACAGCTTCCAAATGCAAATGCCATACCTGGAATCAGTTTCAGACCTTTTACCAGCTTAAATGATGATGGATTGATGACTAAATAGCCCACGCAATCAATTAAAGAGCTTTTAAGATTATTGTCCGATTACTTTTGGTCCTTTGAAAAAGAAGCAGCTACATATAAAAGAGCGGTGATACCTAAACCCTTACTCCAATTACTATGTGAATACCCTCAAATTAAAACTGAGAGTCTGTACTTTAAGCTCATATTGAATATATAATTGTATCTTGACTATGTTTTGGTAAACAGCTAAAATGGCAAAACTTGTGTCACTGTCCAAATATTTCTGAACCAAACTGTATGTTGGCGCTATAGAAATAAATGAATTTGTATTAATTTTAACTCATTATGCTTGATTTTACTTATCATACAGAAATTATGTGTTGTCTACAGCTAACATGACATACGTTAACACCCAAAAACATAACGGTTTGGGCTCAGGTGGAGCAATAAAGCTGTTAGAATCCTCCGAGGATTTAGATCAACCAAGCATGCTACAGAGAAAAGTGTATATGTTACCTGTCACCTACAGCACAGGTGTGGACAGGTATAATGACTTAATCCATTGGCTTCATTAACTGCTTGCAAATTGAGTTAATTAGGTTGTGTTTCCATTGTATTACAGCATGTGACATAACTCCTGCTCTTATTTTTCAACAACATCAATTGAAAATATCTCATTCAAAGTATTAGACGAGGAACATTATAAATATATATGAGATTGTGGGTCTGTATGTGTGTATATACTGCATGTATTCTGCTGCTGTGATCTTTAGTGAATCCTTACTGTCCAGTGGGGATGGGCTATTGTAATGCTTATGCTGATTTTGAGCAATTTAGCATGTATTTTTTCATGTACGCACAGTCTAGGAAACGCTGTCTACAGCACTCAAGGAAAGTTTTTTCCTAGACAGGCAAATATATTGACTTGCCTGTTCTCAGACAACCTATAAGCCTCGTCCACTTCTAGCACTGTTACAACAGGGTCATTTGCTTTGAGTTAACAATTGGGTTACTGGAAGGTCATTCTCATTGATGTTAATAAATCACCATTTTTGTGTTTCAATATTTTATTGTATTTTTCAACATGCCCATCAATGCCCATCCATACCTTATGAAGATACTGCTGTGTAGATTAAGTAGCATAAAGTCAACAACATTATCCCAGCAAAGGATGGGAACTTGGCAAGCTATAATGTAAAAAAAGTCAGGAAAAGTGCATAGAATAGTGGATAGCATTAGACAATGTCCACTCAAATTTGTGAAGAGACCATCACCCAGGACGGATGAAGAAATCAAATATGTTATCCGTCGCTGAGCTACCCCTGTGTAAGAGGTGTCAGATTAAACTATGAATAAAAAACAGAGCAGAAATATATTAACAAGGATTATACAAGACCACAAGAGAACACAACACATGAATCGCAGACCATTGCTTTGAAACTTGGGACAATGGAAGAAGTGGTCAACCTTGTGAAGAAATCACCTGTCCAGAAACATCAGAGCCTAGAGAAATATTTTTTTTTGGGCTACCTTGGATGCTCAAATTTTTAAACTTTTAAATTAATTATTCTAGACAAATGTTTATTGACCACTATCCAAATTTATTTATGTTTAACTAAATCAAATGGTAAAAATGTAGACTTCCAGGATCGTGTGAGGACATGAGTATTAGATGGTATTTGGGCAGCACGGTGGCTCAGTGGCTGCAGCGCTGGGGTCCTGGGTTCAAATCCCACCAAAGACGACATCTGTAAGGAGTTTGTATGTTCTCCCCGTGTTTTCGTGGGTTTCCTCCGGGTTCTCCGGTTTCCTCCCACACTCCAAAGACCTACTGATAGGGAATTTAGATTGATTGTGAGCCCAAATGGGGACAGTACCGATATTGTCTGTGAAGTGCTGTAGAATTAATGGTGCTATATAAGTGAGTTAAATAAAGAAATAAATTTGAGGAATTTGCTCATTAAAGAGAGCTTACATCAAGCCTTTCATCAAATTAGTAGAGGAGATTGATACACCCGAATCCATAATCTTTTAATTTTAGGACAAATCCACGAATTGTAATCCATGGTGGCCTTGGTGGCACATCCATGGAAAATATTGGAGAACACCCGGTGAAAGAATTTATGTAGTAGTCAAGAGGGGACCATGTATTATCTCATAAATACTTTCTTTACCCTTGGTTTCTGTAAGCGAGTCATTAAAGAAACAAAGTTCAAAGTAACCAGAGACTGTCATCTCTTCTGATACACTTTGCAGACGTAGCAGTAAAGCCTCATTCAGACGTCCATGCTTCACAGGCTTCTGAATGAGGCTTATCACTGATATAGCAGAGCTCTGTCAGTGAGCAGAGGTTGCAGTAGTCCTGAAAAACTAAAGAATAAAAATGTAAAACAAAAAAATAACTTTAATTTGACTACCCTCCCTGCACCTTCTCCCAAATAAAAAAAATTAGATTAAAAAAACAAACATACTTTGGAATTGCCACACACCACATAGTCGTACAATGGCCAGCTGCCCGACCTGTTCTCATTGCTGGATGAAGTTAAGTGAAATTAATTCAAGGATGAAGTTTAAGACCACAAAAGAACTAAAAAATAAAGTAAAAAATAAATAAATATATAAAGTAAAAAAAAAAATGTTTAAAAAAATAGAGAAATAAAAAAATAAACAGTTGGTATTGTCACATTCGTAAAAGTCCAGTTTATCAAAATATAAAATAAATGAAACCTTACAATAAATGCCATAAAATGTCAGTATTGCTTTATTTCAGTCACTTCACATCCCTAAAAAAGTGATCAAAACATTGGAAGTACCACAAAATAATATAAATAAAAATGTCAGTTTGTCATGCAAAAACAGGCCTTAATACATCTCCATTGATGGAAAAATATAAACCTAAGGAGTCTCAGAAAAAAAAATTAAAACTTTTAATTATTTTGATCATTTGGAATACGTAAAATTTTTTCAAAAATGAGAAATGTTTGATTAAAGGTTTTAAAGTCGAATATCCGAGGTAATAAGAAATTCTGAAGAAGTGATAGCTTGTAATATATTTGTTTAATGCAAAAAAAATAGTCTATCGTTTAACCAAGAGAGCAATATTTTTGTAAGTTTTAACTGTTAGGAAGAAATTCTCTCTTTTTGGATGCTCTGGAATAGTTATGATCAGGGTTGTCACACTGTAAACACCAGCAGTAATCATGTTTGTGTCCCATCTGCCTTGTTATCTATGTTTTATGGTCCTGATGTCTTGATGAAACCATTCTCCTTGTTCTTTAGTCATAACTAAAAGATTGGAGGGGAAATAGTTCAGGTGGCTATGAAGGAATCCAATTTGACACTCATGTTTGCTCCCAGACTTTGAAAAGCTATCAACAAAGTTTAAACTAAAAGTTATAATTTTTGGCACTAAAGTTACCAAGAAAGTCGGTAATCACATCAGAAAAACCAGACCAAGCATCATTTTCTATGGTTTTCATGGTATTACGGGATTCTCTGTCTGTGATTAGAGGCCTAATTTGCGGAGCATCAAATATGCCAGCTTTCAACTTCTAGTCTGATAGAGCAGGAAATTTGATACAGATGTATTTGACGCACTCACCATCTTAATTCAAAGCCCTAACAAACTATTTCATGAGTCTCAATTTTTTATGCAGTGGGTGGAGCAACATTATCTGAGGATTAACAAGTGGTTTATTCTTGATATACTTTTTACCCATCGTAAATTTTTCTCTAGCAGGTCATTCTTTCCTTGTATAATGTTCTGCCTTTGCTTGGCTATTCCAAAAGCAAAAGAGGTAAGGAAATTTTGTGCATCCACTTTGTTGTCGTAGAAGAATCTATATAACCTTCAGGTCGCTCATAAAATCCAGCAATGATCATTATATTTGATTTTTTGGAGAATGGTTCTCATGCATTCATAAGTTTCATATTTACCAAGTGAGCAATGGGTATGGAAGTCAGTTTATTGCCATTGTGAAGTAACATACACTTTAGAGTTGTCTTTGAACTGTCAATAAAAAGTCCCCATTCTTGAGTTGGATAATTATCACATCCCATTGACTAAGTCTTTTGATGTTGATGCAATATACAAGCTCTTCTTCCATATGGAAGATCTTTCCCTCTTCTATAATACATGGTGAGAATTTCATGTCAATAGCACCTTTAAAAATATATTTACTTAGAAAATTGGTGACGTATTCAATACTTATTTTACCCGCTGTAATTGTGGTACCGGGAGCCAGCAGGTTCTTTTCCTTTAGCCTAGAACCAAGTATGGTAACTCTGCTGATGACTTCGGCAGATTAAAATCTCTTACCAGGTCATTCAGCTCAGCGTGAGTGAATGGGCACATTCTGGCACCAACTTCGGAAACCAAGAAGTCTTTATCATCGTTGTCTTTGGAAAAATTGGACTGACCGAATTCATTGTCGTCGGAAATTTCCAAAGTAGATACAGGATCTTCGTCGCAGTTAGCAACCGGTCTTCAAGCTGAGAGGAGATTTGGGTACTGGATGGAAAATTTTGTCTTTGTGTTCATACCTGTAACATTTACCATGCATAAGTAGTAGTCATCAACATGGTTTTGTGACTCTTGCCACACCATTGGAACTCCAAAGCTGAGACTTTTTCTCTGACGCTTAATCCACTGTGTCAGGTTTTCAACACGTGTCCTGCACACTTTGTTATAACCAAGGTTTTTCCTGGTCACCCAATTTAACCCCAAAATATGCATGATAAGCTTTACGCACAAAGTCACATATAGTTTTTAACTGCTTGTTAACCAGTCATCCTATTAGTTATTCCTATTGCAAATTCAACATTTTTTTGGCATATTCAGCATATTTAAATAATAGAATTATACAGCTCTAGCAAAAATTAAGAGACCGCTGAAGAGTTTTCTAAAATCACCATCTCTACATGTCTGACAGCCATTCCATTCTAGTGTCAGTTGAATACCAACCAAAGTACACCTCATTCTACTTAATGTGCTTCTGATTAGGTCATCACCTGAACCAAATCTTATGTAACGAGGGAAAGTATAAAAAACACTGCTGTGGTCTTCACAATCCTCTTGCAATAGCACAAGCTGGATGGCAAAACAAGTGCTAGGAATAGCTCAAAAATAATTTGAATGAAAAAATAACTTTTAACCATACCAAAGGAGTTGAAAAGAAAAGTCTTGAGTGAGGAAAAGAAGGGCTCAATTCTGGCTTTACTAGCAGAGGGATACAGTGAGCGTCATGTTGCCTCCATCCTTAAAATTTCGAAGACAGCAGTCCATTACAACAAGGTCAAGCAGCAGACATTGGGTCCAACAAAGCTACAGACCTGCAGAGGGCGAAAGCGACTCTCCACTGACCGGGATGACCGTCATCTTATTCGAATGTCACTCAGCAACCGCAGGATGACATCAAATGACCTACAAAATGAATGGCAAATGGCAACTGGGGTGAAGTGCACAGCAAGAACAGTTCGTAAAAGGCTCCTAGAGTAAGGCCTCAAGTCATGTAAAGCTAGAAAAAAAGCCTTTCATCAATGAGAAGCAAAGGAGAGCCAGGCTGAAGTTTGCCAAAGACCATAAGGATTGGACCATAGAGAACTGGAGTAAGGTAATCTTCTCTGATGAGTCTAATTTTCAGCTTTGCCCAACACCTGGTCATCTAATGGTTAGACAGAGACCTGGAGAGGCATACAAGCCACAGTGTCTTGCACCCACTGTGAAATTTGGTGGAGGATCAGTGATGATCTGGGGATGCTTCAGCAAGGCTGGAATTGGGCAGGTTAATCTTTGCGAAGGACGTATGAATCAAGCCGTATACAAGGTTATCCTTGAAAAACACTTGCTTCCTTCTGCTCAGGCAATATTCCCCAACTCTGAGCGGAGCAGCAGGGCAATGCCCCATGCCACACAGCTAGGTCAATCAATGTGTGGATGAAGGAGCACCACATCAAGACCCTGTCATGGCCAGCCCAATCTCCAGACCTGAACCCCATTGAAAACCTCTGGAATGTAATCAAGAGGAAGATGGATAGTCACAAGCCATCAAACAAAGAAGAACTGCTTACATTTTTGTGCCAGGAGTGGCATAAGGTCACCCAAAAGCAGTGTGAAAGACTGCTGGAAAGCAGCCAAGACGCATGAAAGCTGTGATTAAAAATCATGGTTATTCCACCAAATGTTGATTTCTGAACTCTTCCTGAGTTAAAACATGAGTATTGTTGTTTCCAAATGAATAAGAACTTGTTTTCTTTGCATTATTTGAGGTCTGAAAGCAATGTTTCTTTTTTATTATTTTGACGATTTCTCATTTTCTGCAAATAAATACAAAATTTTTAGCTTTGAATTTTGGAGACATGTTGCCAGTAGTTTATAGAATAAAACAACAATGTACATTTTACTCAAAAATATACCTATAAAGAGAAGAATCCGAGAAACTGAAAATTTTGCTGTGGTCTCTTAATTTTTGCCAGAGCTGTATATAATGTTATGTTGTTAACAGTATTTTGGAGAACAAACGGACATGACTGGGGGAAACCGATGTGATTTTTAGATTCAGCCCTCCAAAATTCATAAAGATCACGTTATCTTGTAGTCAGCAAAATTGATGTAGAGCAGTGTTATTTATGCGGGCAGTTTTGTACTGTGACAAGAGACTATAGATTATTTTGCATAATTAAAAAAATGTTGAGCTGATATCCATTATATTTAAGTGGAGATTTAACAGAAGTGTTAAATTATCCTAGAAAAGCCACTGCAGAAAAAATAGCACTTGATCTATTTAGAAAACTGTAAAGATATCAGGATGCAGCATAAATAAATGTTTGCTAAATTTAAGATAATGAAAGTAATTCACTTCCATCAGTGATTCACTTCATCATGAGGACTCTTCTCTCCCTCACTACAAGAACCTAGAAGGGGACACAGTCCTAGATCAGCACCGTGGGCTCTTTTAGGGCTCATTCAGATGTCAGTGCAAATCAGTTCGAGCATGGGCCGCTAAAGCATGGACTTGCCGGCGGCTCTCCTAACCCGAGAGTGAAAGCTTCTTATATTTCTATGTGGCTGTCATGCTGGGGTCAGGAGACCCCCTGGTCAGATCTCGGACCAATTTGCACTGACATCTGAATGAGCCTTTAGTCTTAGGCAGCCCCAAAGATTAGTCTGCCAGTGATCATACAGTGATGGCATATCCGTGAAGGTTGGGAAATTTGAGCAGCTCTTGTCCATGGCCAGAGAACACTGACTTAGAATGTGGAGCGGGTTGCGCAAAGAGATCTGCTCATCTCTAATTAGTACCTACCAAAATGGTCCAAAGAGCTTACAGCCCATAAACTTGAACTGCTAAAAAAAATTCATTATGGATATGATAGAAAGGTGTGAGAATACACAGTGACTTTTTGCTTACTACTTTTGAAACTATAGATCAGTCAGAGTTGTTGCAAATCATTTTCCACGTCCCATTCCTTCGGCCACGACAGTCTGTGGCCATTGCACGGAAAAGGGAGTATGACCTCTTGCTTGCTAAAATCTGTGGCTCTAGTTTTGATTTGTTGGCCTGGTGTCACATGACGATAGTTTGATATCGTGGAGCTAGGGGCTCCTTCCCTATCGCTAAAGCTAGGGGCGCCCTAGCTATCCCTGCTCCCCAGATTACTTTTAATGTTGAAGATGCCAGGTCATGTACCTTGCTGAGCTTTTGCATCAGCCCTTCTCTGTCCCCTCCCCACCCAGGGAAGTTGTATATAAGAATACACCAACCAGACTAACAAGGGTAGACATACAAGGATAAATGAAAATACCAATCATACAAATATGCACTCTCAAACAACAGAGTGGAACACTAGGAAGTAAAAGGAAGGAACAAGTAAATAGGAGAGGATGAGGATATACAAACAGACAAAACACCAAGCAAGTCTTTAGATCAACACTCCAAGGGCCTCTTCAACAAACACCTCCAACTTCACACCAGGCAGTATAAAACGAACACTGGCATCCCTAATAGCCAGAGGCAAGTATATATAGGTAAATGTGGGTGGCAAAACAAGACCGAATGCTACAGGATTGACAATGGCTACAATCTTATTGTGGACTGATGAACCTGGGTCCCACTTTCCAAGAAGGAACCTTCAGTTTAATGTTCCTCGAGGACAACCACACCCAATGACCAACACACAGGTCTGGACCCACCAAACATCTCTGATCAGCCATACTATTATATTTGGACCTCATCTTCTTCAAAATATTAAGAACCACTTGCTATACAGATGTAATAGATGATGAAAACCATTCCTCTTCAGAAGAAAGATTCCTGTTAAACGAGCTGAACTGAAGATGAAACTGGTTTGCTCGGAAGAACGGGGACTTACCAGTAAACTCATGAAAACAGTTATTCACCACAAATTCAGCTAGAGGTAAGAACGTAACTCAATCCTCCTGCTTCTCAGACACAAAACACCTAAGATAAGTCTCAAGATTCTGGTTAACATGTTCGGTTTGCCCATTAAACTGGATGAAGAAAATAACAGATGGATCCAAAAACCAGCACAAAACGCTCTTCAAAATTTGGAAATAAATTGCACCCCCAGTCAGAAACAATATCAGTAGGAATTCCAAGTAGTTTCATGATTTCTTTGATGAAAATTTGCGCCAAGGTCTTGGCGTTGGGTAAAGCAGATAGCGCAATAAAATGAGACATCTTGCTGAATCTTCCCAACACCACCAAAATAACAGTATTACCTGCAGATACGGGTGGATCCATGATGAAATCTACCGATAAATGAGTCCAAGGTCCACTGGGAAGCGCCAATGGTTGGAGAGACTCAGACGGCCGAGTATGACACTACAGGCAGCTACATACTCCCGAACATCCTGGTGTTCCCCAGATCACCAAAAACACCATGTAAGGAGATCTGTGGTGGCTTTACTACCAGAATGTCCGGCCAAGACCAAATCATGATGTTCACTTAGAACTCTAAGGCTATGTGCCCACGATGCAGAAATGCTCCGGATTTTTTCCTGAACGTTTCTGCATATCCCTGTCAGAAAAAAACGCATGCGGATTGTACATGCGTTTTCCTGCCAGGGACATGCGGAAATGAAGCATTCTTCACTTGCATTTCCGCATGCGGGTTGACAAGCACTTTCCAAGCGATTTTAGCATCACTTGGAAAGTGCTTGTCAACTTGGTCACACTATATAAATCCATGCTAACAGCATGGATTTATATAGTGTGACCCGAGAGCATGTAAAAAAAATAAAAATAAATCTATGCTTACCTTCCGATGGCCCCCGGTGTCTTGTTTCCCTCTGTCCCGGCTGCCGGCAGTGCTACACTGAAGGACCTGCCGACGTCAGCGTCGCGTGACCCGTCACATGACTCTGATGTCAGCGCAGGTCCTTCAGTACATCGCGAACTGTCGGCATGCGAGGAGGAGCGCACATTTCTTCAAGGTATCAAAAGTCTCCCTGGCCAGACTGGACCATTTGGAAAAGTTTGTCCTTTTCCTCGTCATATCCGTCAGAGGTTTAGCCACTACCGAAAAGTTTTTGATGAACTTACAGTAGTAGTTGGCAAAACCCCAAATCCTTTGCAACGTCTTTAAGTCCTCAGGACAATCCCAATTCCGTATAGCCCAGACTTTCGCCATATCCATGCGGACGATAAGAAAGAAATAACCCAAAAAAGGATCTCCTGAACCAAGAACATACATTTCTCTGGTTTGATAAATAATTTATTGTCTCTGAGAATCTGTACGACCTGCCTGACATGTGTCTGATGTGACTCGAGGTCAGGTGAATAAATCAATGACATCAAAATAGATTACAACAAATCTACCTGCCAAGTGGCTAAAAATGACATTAAGAAAGCGCTGAAAGACAGCGGGAGCATTAGTCAACCCAAATGGCATCACAAAGTTTTCATCATGACCCTCAGGTGTATTGAAGGCTGTCTTCCACTCATCCCCCTCCTTAATGTGAATGAGATTATATGCCCACCTGAGATCCAATTTAGGAAACCATTTTGGCTACTACAATCTGATTAAAGAGGTCTGGGATGAGAGGGAGAGGATATGGATCTCAGAGCATGATCCAATTTAGAAAATCTAGGCAAGGGCATAACCCCCAGTCTTTTTTCTTGACAAACATAACCTCCGCTGCAACAAGAGATGAACACTGTCTGATATGGCCCTTTGCCAAACTTTCAGCGTTTTATAGTCGTTCATGGCCTGCCTCTGTCGACCAGGGGTCTACTTATCCCAGTCATTCCCTAAATTGTACATACCTTCCCACGGAGGTTGGCACCCTAAAATTTGCGATATGTAGTCCCCTGGTACCCTACTCCTTTGTATAATTTTTTTGGGGCCTAATAACCACAGTATATGGACACATATATCTTTTCTATTTTTATAATTTGAGTGTTTTTTGTGATTGTTTTTTAGTGGATGCAAATAAGTTATATTTTAGGGGACTACTTTCTCTTTTTTTGGGGGGTTTGATACCTATTTGGGGTCCCCGCTCTATACATATTGCTTGGTTGTTTTCTTAAAGAAGTTGTACAGTACTTTATATTACCCCCATATGTATCCCCCCGTGGGCCCCTAAGACTTTTTGTAATTACCTTACGTTGCTGATAATGCCTGTGAGTGGCGCTATCGGTGGCCGCTCACAGGCATCACGTGATTCCGCGCTGACGTCACGAAGTGAGGCGTGACTCAGTGCTGGGGTCCCTGCGGTGACTGCTGGGTTGTGGGCGGGGTTATTCCCCACATCACACCCAGCATCCACCGCGAGCTTTCCCAATGAATGGGGAGAGGCAGAGCGAGCGATGGATGCCAGATGTGACGCGGGGGGGTAACCCCGCCCACAGCCTGGCATCCACCTGGACTGTGGAAGACAGAGACCCCCGGCTGCTGCCAGCACTTGTCGTGACATCAGCGGATATCAGAGCCAGTGATAGCGCCGCTCACAGGCATTATCTGCAACGTAAGTTAATTGCAAAAATCCTTAGGGGCCCCGGGGGGATACATTAGGGGGGTAATATAAAGTACTGGACAACCCCTTTAAATTAAAAAGTTCCTGTTAAAGGTCCTCTTTAACCCCTTCCCGCATTAGGACATGAGTTAACCACCATGTGGACATGGCTTATGAACTGAACTTTCTCCACATGTGGCAAATACAAGCTATATTGATCACGGGAGACCAATGGGTAATTAGAATAGCCAGGAGTCTGGTGAAGATCCCCTTCGGTGTCCTCAAGATCCTCCTGTGAAGCACAGCCGAAGTGTCCGAGATTCTCACTACAGTGGTGGCCAAAAGTATTGGCACCCCTGCAATTCTGTCAGATAATACTCAGTTTCTTCCTGAAAATGATTGCAATCACAAATTCTTTGGTATTATTATCTTCATTTAATTTGCTTGCAAGGAAAAAACACAAAAGAGAATGAAGCAAAAATCAAATCATTGATCATTTCACACAAAACTCCAAAATTGGGCCAGACAAAAGTATTCTCACCCTCAGCCTAATACTTGGTTGCACAACCTTTAGCCAAAATAACTGCGAACAACTGCTTCCGGTAACCATCAATGAGTTTCTTACAATGCTCTGCTGGAATTGTAGACCATTCTTCTTTGGCAAACTGCTCCAGGTCCCTGATATTTGAAGGGTGCCTTCTCCAAACTGCCATTTTGAGATCTCTCCACAGGTGTTCTATGGGATTCAGGTCTGGACTCATTGCTGGCCACCTTAGAAGTCTCCAGTGCTTTCTCTCAAACCATTTTATAGTGCTTTTGGAAGTGTGTTTTGGGTCATTGTCCTGCTGGAAGACCCATGGCCTCTGAGGGAGACCCAGCTTTCTGACACTGGGCCCTACATTATGCTGCAAAATTTGTTGGTAGTCTTCAGACTTCATAATGCCATGCACATGGTCAAGCAGTCCAGTGCCAGAGGCAGCAAAGCAACCCCAAAACATCAGCGAACCTCCACCATGTTTGTCTGTAGGGACCGTGTTCTTTTCTTTGAATGCCTCTTTTTTCTTCCTGTACACTCTATGTTGATGCTTTTTCCCAAAAAGCTCTACTTTTGTCTCATCTGACCAGAGAACATTCTTCCAAAACGTTTTAGGCTTTCTCAGGTAATTTTTGGCAAACTCCAGCCTGGCTTTTTATGTCTCGGGGTAAGAAGTGGGGTCTTCCTGGGTATCCTACCATACAGTCCCTTTTCATTCAGACGCCGACGGATAGTACGGGTTGACACTGCTGTACCCTTGGACTGCAGGGCAGCTTGAACTTGTTTGGATGTTAGTCGAGGTTCTTTATCCACCATCCGCACAATCTTGCGTTGAAATCTCTCGTCAATTTTTCTTTTCCGTCCACATCTAGGGAGGTTAGCCACAGTGCCATGGGCTTTAAACTTCTTGATGACACTGCGCACGGAAGACACAGGAACATTCAGGTCTTTGGAGATGGACTTGTAGCCTTGAGATTGCTCATGCTTCCTCACAATTTGGTTTCTCAAGTCCTCAGACAGTTCTTTGGTCTTCTTTCTTTTCTCCATGCTCAATGTGGTACACACAAGGACACAGGACAGAGGTTGAGTCAACTTTAATCCATGTTAACTGGCTGCAAGTGTGATTTAGTTATTGCCAACACCTGTTAGGTGCCACAGGTAAGTTACAGGTGCTGTTAATTACACGAATTAGAGAAGCATCACATGATTTTTCAAACAGTGCCAATACTTTTGTCCACCCCCTTTTTTAGGTTTGGTGTGGAATTGTATCAAATTTGGCTTTAGGACAATTCTTTTTGTGTTTTTTCATTGAAGACAAATTAAATGAAGATAATAATACCACAGAATTTGTGATTGCAATCATTTTCAGGATGAAACTGAGTATTATCTGACAGAATTGCAGGGGTGCCAATACTTTTGGCCACCACTGTATATCCTGCACTACCGTGACTTTGCTCTATAAGTGATTGAACGATTGCAGGCGCAAGCCCCCTAAGGCGACTAAAAAATACTGTTAAAATGTCTAGGAAAAGCTTTTAAAAGCCCTTATCCATATTAAATATAAACAAACTAAAAAATAAACATATTTGATATTGCTGCGTTCATAAAATTCTGATCTATTAAAATATGGAATTAAAAAGAGTCGGCAGATCTTCAGATCACAAAAAACAGCTTTTATTATACCTACTGAAGAGGCGGTACAGCTTTTCAGATTAAAGCATACCTAGCTGCAATAACCCAGCCAGTGTCTGATTCCTGCTACCCATGGCTCAGGTAGAACAATTCTTTTGTCAGCTAGGCAACGATGGAGAGCAACCTTTACCATGAATATTCATTCTGTCGATGAAAGGGATTTTCTGGGCATTAGACAAATTCTGCGGTCACTCTATATGACTGCAGATTGCCAAATCAATGTTCTATTGAGTCAAGTGGATGTCAATCTAGTCAGCATGTGATGGCAGCTGTGCTAATCGCACATTTGTGGTGCATTGACCGCCCACTTGTGTTGGGAATACATAGCGTGAAAGCTTTGTCTAAAATCCCTTTAAATGAGCCCAGATTTCTAACCAATTAGACTGATTTTCAATTTGGAAGATACTGTAATAGATTTGAGCCAGCACTCATCCTCCTCATTTGTAGTGATTGTTGTAAAGTTAACTTTTCTATTCTCTATAATGGAGTTTTTTTTACATACCTTTCAGATACCGTTTATACACTATGATCATTGTGGAGATGGGACAGAACCATTTACATATTTCGATTTATTCAATATCCAAATTCCCCTAATATTGTCCTCATTGGAAAGAAATAAAAATATCTGTATATGTGAAAGTGCCCTATAGGCCCCTGTTCATGGGCTGATAATCGCCATAGTCTTCATAACAATACTTAGGTGCGATCATTGGCCCTTGTAAACACAACACCAATCATGCTTTGGCTGACTCGATGGATGGTCATAAAATCAGTGTTGTCATCAGCACGTAGTCGGGCACAAACCATATTGGATGCACAATATGCAAACTATATGTAGACTGAATGTTCATTCAGTTCTCATTCATGCGACAATCGACTTGTTACATAGGCAAACCACACTCTTTGGGTGCAGAAATGTGCCTAGTTTACAGCTTTAGTTTACACATTCTTTTACGGAACTCGGAATTAGACATAGTCACTCCATTGATTTGCAAATCTATTTTCACAAATATACAAATTGCCATTAGAAAAAGTGGTTAGCTCAGCTGTCAGAAATGTGATCTAACATTGCGGTTTCAGCTGTGTAACTGTCATGTGAGGTCCTATGAAGCAATGTTCTCTGGTGACAGGAAACCTGCAGAATTCAGAATGTAACAAACCCATAATTAGCACAAAATAAGTATTTACATCAAGAAGGTAGAACATTTTATATGTTGATTTTAACTATAATTTAGACAAGTTTGTCTAATTGCTGGTTTTGTTTAGAAATTTAGGGCCTGTTTAGAGAGGCCGACCATGGCCTGTTAAACAATCGGTGGGTGTTTAATGGACTGTTTAGATAGGCCGACTACGCTTCCACATGCACAGAAAGATTGTCAATCTGATCTTTCTGTGTTCACGTGTATGGCAGCACATGTCCTGTTTACATAGGAAAATTTACCGCCAAGAATGATTATTTTAGAGGAGTTTCCCGTAAACCCCTGGGTGCAATTTGTCTCTGAAGCTGCTCCCAGTGCCTGTTATTGTCTGCAGCGCTGAATACAGTGCTGTAAATCAGCGACCTCTGAGTGGCTCATGCAGTCTACTTGGGCACAGCCCTTGAGGTCACTGATTGGCTGCAGTGCTGACACGGGGAGCAGCGGCAAAGACTTCAACAGAAAAGTCCTTTAAGCTTGCTTGTTCACTGACTAAGTAATTGGTGGCCGATAATGAGGAACAAGAGCCTAAATGGAAGCTTATAGATTTTGTATATATTTAATTTTTTTCTGTACACAGTCCTAATAATCAACAAAATCATTCTAATTTCATGCAAATATCTGACTGTTGGCTTTTTCAACGAGGAACAGCAGTTCCAATTTTTAGAAAATTAAGAAATATGATTTAAATGAAGGATATTTATAGCCTATATAGCCATTTTAAAGGGACTCTCAGCACAAATTGACTGTTCTAACCAAGTACAGGCGCTCGGTGCATCATGTCGCAGCCAATCATTTAAATACACCTTCTCACCTGCTTATTTTCCATCTATTTCCACCCTTTTCGAGCTCTATGAAGCCAAAGCTGTCAATCAAAGAAGAGGAGTGGAGATAGATGGAATACAAGTAGGTGGGAAGGTGCCCTTAAATGTTTAGCCACACTATGGTGCACCAAGTGCCTGCGCTTGATTTGAACAGACATTGTATGCTGACAAACTCCGTTTAAGAACTTTCCAAAAAAAGCAAAACAAAAAAAAGGGTCCACCGCTTTTGTTTGGTTTGAAACCTGTTCTAATTTAAGTAAATGCACCTTCCAAACCAATTTCCAATACAAAACACAGCTTATGGACAAGTGTGGTGGTATGTCTGGGAGGAAGAAAACAGAACACATCTCTAATCCTGGCACATTTCTACGTCATAACAGGCTGATAACAGTTGTTACTGCCATTCAGTTAAAATAAATAATTAAATTTCCTACTGCATCAACATGAACAGTTTGTTCCTTGGTCCTCCACTGGGCTCTGTGTACATCGATTCTCCAATGACATATCAATGTCAATCATTGGCACAACAGTGTCATTAAAGATCACTGAGGAAACACTAGGGCATTGCCACTGGTGTGACGGGATTTCAAGGGAACATGTCATAAAAAATACTATTTACCTGTAGCCATAATCTTTATTTGCAGGTAAATACTGTTTTAAACATATGTATCAGTCAATCTGGATGTTTGGCTGCAGAGAGAAAATGAAGTCATATTCTCCCTGCAGCCTCTCAGTCACAGCCCAGAGGTCAGAGCTGCTAGTGCTCCCTACAAAGTGAGCGCATTGTAATCACGCCCACTGACTGACATCTTACTTAGCTCTCACGCTGCGGAGTAGGTTGTCAGAGAAGGATCAGTGATTACAGTACTCTCACTGTATGCGGATAGCTGTCTCAAGGTCCATCCACTTGACTGGTACCGAGGCAGCTCCCACTAGAATGTTTGCTAAAGGCCCCGTCACACTTACCGACGCTGCAACGATCCCGACAATGATACGACCTGTCAGGGATCGTTGCTGCGTCGCTATGTGGTCGCTGGTGAGCTGTCAAACAGGCAGGCTCACCAACAATCAGGGGAGCAGCGACATCGTGGAAAGAATCTTTCCACGATGTCCTGCTCCTGGTTACCAGCCTGCTGAAGCAACAGCAGGCTGGTAACTATGGTAAACATCGGTTTACTAGGGGCGCACCTAGTAACCCGTTGTATATCATGGTTACCACTCTGCTACAGTGAGCGGGAGGTTACCGCTCACTTTAGCAGGCTCGTAACCATGATAAACAGCAGGTTACTAAGTGCGCGTGTGCCCCTAGTAACCCAATGTTTACCATAGTTACCAGCCTGATCGCTGCTCCCGCTGGTCACACACAGCGATGTGTGCTGACCAGCGGGAGAGCAACGACCAAAGAATGGTCCAGGACACTTTGCAGCGATCAGCGACCTCACAGCAGGGGCCTGATCACTGCAAAGTGTCACACATAGCGACATCGCTGGTGAGGTCGCTGTTGCGTCACCAAAACCGTGACACAGCAGCGATCTCGCTATGTGAGACGGGGGCTTAAACCTGGAAATTATAGTAATAAACTCGTTACACGGTGCGGTTCTCTGACTTGTAAACTGTATCCGTGCTTAGATTGTACAAAAATGTAGGCAATATGTTTAATGGTAAAGGGATTATATTATTTCCCTTGTCACTACATTGCACTATTCTTACACACCTACATACACACACCTGAGCGCTTTTTTTTTTTTTTGTACTTCTATCATTGTCACTCTTGTAAAGGCGAATATGCTGAATTGTATGTGTTAATCTAAGATTTATAGGTTAAAACCTAAAATCAGAAGCACCAGCGCAGTGCATAATAACCCTGCTTCACAGATAAATATATTCTTGTTCCACTTAAGGCTTGCAAGAGTCCCTTGCTCCTGTTACACTGAGTAATCTGTGATTTAAATCAGTTTTACGTGCATGTTTTTTTTCTTTTCCTTAAATTGGGTGTTATAAATCTAGAGTTGTTGCTGGATATAGCACACGGGAGGATTTCTTATACATTTTAATGTTGCATAAGTAAGAAATAACCGTGCTTCAGCAATAAAATTGCAAATGTAAGCGAAAATAAAGATTTTGCATGCCTCCCCCCCCCCCCACGAAAAAAATGTAACTAGGTTACATTGGTTTTGTAAACTCTGATCGTAATTTATTCCTTTATTGAGTCTGCTTCTTACAAGTAGCTATTTCCCACTACAATTTCAAGAAATTAGGAAAAAGGCACAAAGTAAAACAATTAGCAATTTATCTCTATAACACTGGTAATCATACTACATGCAGTGTATTTCATACAGGCAGAAATAACGAGGGCCACATACCCTGATGTGATAGCAGTGACTCCATACATCCGCCGTCCTGAGCATGGACATTTCACTATACTAACGAAAACTCAAGCACAGTAATGGTGAAGTTACTTCAAGCTTCTTTTTTTTATTTTCCCCACCGCAGTATTAAAATCATAAGTATTAGAGAGACTGTAGATTGCTATACACTTGCAGTATTTGTTGGCCGAGCTATGTCCAGCCTTGGCTATTTCTATCCACCTAACCATGAACATAGATTCTGGACTCGGTGGGCCATGCATGTTTATTTCTATAAAGAGAAACAAATAATTATACATGTTGAAATCCAATATGCCCAATCCATTTTCCCTCAATATTTGCAATCAGGTGAACATGCTACATAATGAGAACCATAGAATGTGTAAGGTAAAAAAAGGATTAAAAAGTTATTAACCAGCTGATTGACACCATTGCTGATGTAAACCTTTGTAACTCGTTTTTGACGCTTCCGGTTTCTCTACTCGCAGTTTGACCATTTGTCCCGATGTAACTTTCACGAGTGGTGTTTTCTACAGATAAGAACTTGGTTTGAATATTTTCTGTTGCTGTATGATGGAACGTTTATTAGCTTTGCGGTTGTTAATATCCAGACGAATACTCCTGCAAATACCCATCATAAGCCATGCCCCACAAGAAAACGGCTTTCCTAAGAAGTGATGCGGAGCGACCAAATCCAGTACTCTATCCTACTCTGATTCCCTGCGGGACTGGGAGAGCCTGGAAAACAAATGCTCATTGGTCGGACATCGATCTCTACCCCCATACATATGCACGCTCGGGTGACGAGAAATAACTTTCCATACCCAGCACTTTGTCAGTAGTTAACCAAATATTGCCTGACCCTCTTTGCTGTATTACACTACCAGACTCCTAGCTTCAGATTGCTGGTGCTGCAGGCTGCATTCACCCATAGCTTTGTTTCAATGCGTTTTTTAGACAAAGGAGCCATAGGCAAGGCCTGCATGATGTTGATTAATGGTGTTCGAAGGTAAAAGACTCAGGGGCCGAGCAGCAGGGTCCATCCTAGTGGCATCTGATGCTGATTGGCTGTTCCCAGTGTGACTGAGCTTAGAGAACGGACATTAAGATTAAGTGAGGCTGTCACAAGGAGGAGCGCTGCACTGCATCATTTTGGGGGAGAGACAGCTGTGGTGGTAATCCTTCATCGCCAAGGGAGAGCTGCCAGCAGAAAGATAGACTGCTAAAGATAACCCTCTATAACTTGTGCTAAAGATCAGAAAACTTTGAATTCACATCCATCTGCTTAGCCCTGTACTAAAGATGAAAGATAGGCAGAATAGGAAATAAGAAAAACTCCACAGGGATTAATCTCAAGTCAGAGCATGCACCGTGCAAGGGCAAGAACGAAAGTCTCACATGCAATTCTGATGGACTAAAAGTATTTGCAACTCTCTCTCATTTATCAGAGAAAGATATAATGCCAGGTCCGACGGAACCGCACTAATCCACCTTCCATACAGAAATCACCTATTTGCCATTTATTTCTCCATTCCTGTTCAAGTTCACTTTTACTCTCCTGTAAGCTGCGGAGATGTTTGGCTGTGAAGCAAATTCAAATGTAAATTTCATTGTTCACTTAAAGGTGATTTTTAAGCTGCCATACACATTAGACTAATGTTGGCCGAACCCACCGATGGCAACGTGTTTGTCCGACACTTGTGTATGGTGGCCCCGGACACCTGATGGTTGGGAGAGGTGTCTATCAAGCATGTCCGATTTCAGACTTATCGTTGTTCTTCCGGAGATTAGCTACCAGCCATGTCAGTCGGCGGCTTTCTCTTACACAACATACAGTACAGACCAAAAGTTTGGACACACCTCAATTAAAGATTTGTCTGTATTTTCATGACTATGAAAACTGTACATTCACACTGAAGGCATCAAAACTATGAATTAACACATGTGGAATTATATACTTAACAAAAAAGTGTGAAACAACTGAAAATATGTCTTATATTCTAGGTTCTTCAAAGTAGCCGCCTTTTGCTTTGATGACTGCTTTGCACACTCTTGGCATTCTCTTGATGAGCTTCAAGAGGTAGTCACTGGAAATGGTCTTCCAACAATCTTGAAGGAGTTCCCAAAGATGCTTAGCACTTGTTGGCCCTTTTGCCTTCACTCTGTGGTCCAGCTCACCCCAAACCATCTCGATTGGGTTCAGGTCTGGTGACTGTGGAGGCCAGGTCATCTGGCGTAGCATCCCAACACTCTCCTCCTTGGTCAGATAGCCCTTACACAGCCTGGAGGTGTGTTTGGGGTCATTGTCCTGTTGAAAAATAAATGATGGTCCAACTAAACGCAAACCGGATGGAATAGCATGCCGCTGCAAGATGCTGTGGTAGCCATGCTGGTTCAGTATGCCTTCAATTTTGAATAAATCCCCAACAGTGTCACCAGCAAAGCATCCCCACACCATCACACCTCCTCCTCCATGCTTCACGGTGGGAACCAGGCATGTAGAGTCCTTCCGTTCACCTTTTCTGCCTTGCACAAAGACACGGTGATTGGTACCAAAGATTTCAAATTTGGACTCATCAGACCAAAGCACAGATTTCCACTGGTCTAATGTCCATTCCTTGTGTTATTTAGCCCAAACAAGTCTCTTCTGCTTGTTGCCTGTCCTTAGCAGTGGTTTCCTAGCAGCTATTTTACCATGAAGGTCTGCTGCACAAACTCTTCTCTTAACAGTTGTTGTAGAGATGTGTCTGCTGCTAGAACTCTGTGTGGCATTGACCTGGTCTCTAATCTGAGCTGCTGTTAACCTGCGATTTCTGAGGCTGGTGACTCGGATAAACTTATCCTCAGAAGCAGAGGTGACTCTTGGTCTTCCTTTCCTGGGGCGGTCCTCATGTGAGCCAGTTTCTTTGTAGCGCTTGATAGTTTTTGCAACTGCACTTGGGGACACATTCAAAGTTTTCCCAATTTTTCGGACTGACTGACCTTCATTTCTTAAAGTAAGGATGGCCACTCGTTTTTCTTTACTTAGCTGCTTTTTTCTTGCCATAATACAAATTCTAACAGTCTATTCAGTAGGACTATCAGCTGTGTATCCACCAGACTTCTGCACAACACAACTGATGGTCTCAACCCCATTTATAAGGCAAGAAATCCCACTTATTAAACCTGACAGGGCACACCTGTGAAGTGAAAAACATTTCCGGTGACTACCACTTGAAGCTCATCAAGAGAATGCCAAGAGTGTGCAAAGCAGTCATCAAAGCAAAAGGTGGCTACTTTGAAGAACCTAGAATATAAGACATATTTTCAGTTGTTTCACACTTTTTTGTTAAGTATATAATTCCACATGTGTCAATTCATAGTTTTGATGCCTTCAGTGTGAATATACAATTTTCAAAGTCATGAAAATACAGAAAAAGCTTTAAATGAGAAGGTGTGTCCAAACTTTTGGTCTGTACTGTAGGTGCGCTTGGCTGAATGAGCGCTCCTCTGTATGAGAGAGATGTCTGAGATAGCTGTCATCCAAATGGTTTGGCCAACAGCCATACAATGTGTATGGGGGGCTTTTAGGCCTTTTTCATCTGTATATGCTGGTCCATGTTTTACACACACAGACATGTTATATTTTATAGGGCTATTCATATGTTCATCTTTTTTGCAGACTGTTGATATGCACAAAAAGTACAGAAATATGCCCTAATCTGCACACATTGAAGCCAAAGGGTCTGAAAAAATATAATTGACAGCCATTTTTCATGGACTATTTGCTAGGAGTCGCTTGGGAAACCATTTCTAGGACCTCTTTCCTTTTTTCTCAGCATACCATAAATATCTGACACCCAGATGATAATTAAAAGGTCAATTTTTGAGAATGCAAAATAAACACGCACATAAGAATAAGGCTAAACACTGACAGCTTATTGATTGATAGAATTTAGCCTATGCCATGTATACCATGTGATTACAATCTACATGCATTTATATGAGTTACCTATTTGAGTTTTAAAGCAGATCGGTCACTAGATTTCACAGTAGACACTGTATACATTATTAAGTAAACCTCTCAGACCTGATGAGGCTGGTGTAATTACTTTGAAAATCCATGCCAGTATAGCAGTTTAATCATTTTTTGAAGGCTTATACTCTTCTTCCTGCTGCTCTTAAAATCTCACACTGCTCAGTATAAGCTGCCGCTGACTGTCAGGCCTTTGGGGAGTGAATGCATGTAGACGAGTAAGCTCTCTCACTCTGCATCTGGACTCTTTTTTTTTTTTTTTTTAGAATGTTCATACTTATTCTGCATTGGAAGACATCTCATGACCACTGGGTCTCATGACTTAAACTAACTGCTTCATATATGCCTATAAGGCAGTTGACTGATGTCAAGAGACCCAGTGGCTGTGCCCTCTGTTACAAGCACTGTCTGTGAACTCCTATTCTGTCAAGGAGATGAACATTGAATTGATATTGATGGCCTATCCTTAGCATAAACATTTAATATCGAAGTCCCATAAAAAACTTTTTTGAAGGAAATCTGTCAGCAGGTATTTGCCATCTAATCTGATTGCAGCATAATGTAGAGACAGAGACCCTGATTCCAACCATGTGTCACTTACTGGACTGCTTACTGTAGTTTTTATAAAATCACGGTCATGAGCTCTGTATAACTCTGCTGCCACCACTGATTGGCAGCTTTCTGCCTATGCACAGTGTAGACAGAAAGCCATCAATGGTGTGGGCAGGTTATACAGAGCTCAGCATTCAGAGAACTGGTAGATCTGCAGCAGCGAAAACAAGGATTTTATCAAAAATGTATATTAAAAAAATTCCAGTCCTTCTTTTTCAGCCAGCTCAAAATTTGGCAGGAAAAGTGGGTGAGGCTTCAGGGTCTTCAGAACTGTCATTATCTGTATATCTATATGTGGGGCTGCAGGCCCGTCATCCCACATAGGGATTCATGGGTAAGAGAAGACGTATTGCATGGGGATAGCGTTTGCAGCTGGTTGCACAGATTCATATGTATTGCCTTACTGTTGGTGTAATGATTATAAATTCACTGTATCTTGCTATGTATGAATTAGGTGCAAAGTGACTTAACCCTGTCAGGCCCATATTATCCGCATTTATTTCATGCTATGATGTTACAATACTTGATATGCACTGGCACTTTATGGTAATAATCATATTCATATAATTTATTTGGTGGACCATTAACTCTGTGTTTTTGTAGGATATTTCATTGTCTATATATTGTTGGATTTTTTTTGTGCCACCCCAAACTGAAGGTACTTAAACCGGTTAATATGAGTGCCACTGCAATCTACCACAGTTAAGTTGGATGATTGTGGTTGTGAATTCTCTGTGAAGCAGTGGCCTTATAATTGCCATCAGAAAGCCATAGAACGCCATTAAATAAAGGGAAAAGATGGCTCTCGCTTCCTTTCCCTGCCATGTCACCTAGTACAAGTTGATTCAAGATATTAAATGCTTATTTTGAGCTGACTGATTGGTTTCACTTGATTAATCTCTAACACCATTAACCCTTAGCTCAGGGCATTCTTCAGAGAAAGTAATGACAGAACAGCGCTGAACTACAAACACACATCATTAAGACATTATGTATGGTGGGAATCTGCCCCGTCTGTTTTCTACTGCACATACCTTTCCCATCATTAAACATTCAGAAGTTGGAATTGCATTGTTCCAGAAAGTGGGACGCTCATTAAACATAGATTCCTATAAACTGATAAAATTATTTTTACTTTGTAGTTTTACTTTTTTTTGCCATACGTTATACAGTTTTATGTTGTTCAGTTTTACCCCATTAAATGTAACACCAGCAACATGCAGCCTGGCATCATGTTGAAAAGCGGCTCCTGGCACACTTCCACATTCACTCGTGAAGGCCTCTTCATGTCATTTCCCAAGTGGTCTCGTCAGATTCGAAGAATGGCAGGTGGTCCTCCATTCTGTACTACAAGTGAAATTCTACATCACATACAAAGACTAACATGTCAAACAAAAGGCGTTTGCATGACATTGGGCTACGAGCTAGACATCCAGCTACAGGAATTCCATTGACCTGCCGCCATGGCTCTCAAAGGCTATCATGGTGCAGAACAAGATGGCAATGGAGGGTAAACTGGAGATCTGGCCTCTTCAGCAATGAATCCCGCTTTTGTCTTGGATGCAATGATGACGGATATTGATCTGGAAGCAACATAAGCAACACAATGTAGAGGCTTTGACGAGAGAATGTGAACATCACAACAGTCCTCTCCTGTGATTATGGTGTGGAGTGGCATTATATATGGTAGCTGGACCCCTCTAGTCTTTCTTACAGGTACTCTAACAGCTCAGTGTTACATTGATTTGTTAGTGGAACCAGCAGCCAATTGTCAAGATGACAAAACCAGGCCGCTTATTGATGGAGCTACCTGCATGGCCTAGACATGCTACTATGGCTGGAGGATTGCTGGACTTGTTGCCCATCGAGCACATCTGGGACATCATTGGTTGACCAAAGAAAAGTGAGCTGCCAGCAGCGGATCTTGTTGATTTGTGTGCCCAAGTGCATTCAGTGTGGCTGAACATCTCTCAGACAAACATTTCCATTATTTTTCCTTGTTTTTGGCGCAGTTTCAATATTGAGGTGTTTTTTCTCTCTCAATATGTATATTATTTTATTTTTCTAAATCTATACTAAATGTTCCTGCACTACAATATACACTTAAATTATCCCTCAGAATACTGAACGCAGCACAACACTCCACTATGTGGCATTTCTGACACTGCAGCTAAACCACATTCACAGCAAGTACTAGACTCATCCACGTGCACATATTGTTCCTCTGTTCACTGCAGCATCGAATGCATGGAAAATCTAACATTACATTCCTGCCTTTCACAGGACAAGACCATGTATGTAATGCATGTTCAGATCAGGAGCTGCACCTGTTGTGGCTATTCATTGTGATGCATAAAGGTGGATCCCACAAGGAGACTCCCGCCTATGGTGTCCATAAGCCATAATAGAGCATGTAAACATGCGTTGTTGTCATGACACATTTCCTACAAATAACTCATCGATGTTAAAACTTCAAAAGAAAGATGATTGTCCATACGCAGGACTAACTATAGTAAGCGAAAGGACCCTTTGCCTGATGACCACCACTATCCATCATATTGTGTTCAGCATAGTGGATTATCCTTGCAATGTGTGATGCATCTCCTGGGATGGAGGCATATGTCTTCATCATTCTCAAATATTGACTAGTTTCCTCACTGAAAACTAGATTTTGTTGCTGAAATGCTGCACAATTCAGAGAAAACATAGATTGAAAGACGGCGGGACTCAGAAGTGCCGCTAAGAGCTGTCAATGAAGTTTGGCGGGGCAGGGAGAAGCAGGAGGGAGCCGCCTAGCAGACTCCTCGCCCTATAGTTTGTTTTTGGCATATGCAGCATTCTGTATGAGGGAGGCTGTCTGTATTTCTTAATAAACATCATAGTTCTGAAAAATGCACAATAAATGTAGTTCAAAATCGCTTTCATTTACTGATGGTGCTTTTAGCAACAGTGTCCGCCTGTGATCAGTACTGTCGTTTAGATTCCTGTCCCCAGCGTGGGAACTTGCTATTTTATCGGTTCTGGTTCCCATCATCTTCATATATGCAGTGCTTAGTTTTTTTTAGTTTGGGATTTCACAACTTATCACTATTTTAAGACAGAACATTTTTTAAGTAACCAACAATGATGTCCCTTTCCTTCCTATTTCATCAGTTGTGTGTCGGCTCTAGCTGCTGTTGTCAGGGTTTTATACTGCCATCCACTGCTTGCTTGCAGCTGCTTTTTATACAGCTAGCTGTCTTATTCCTAATGGATGAGACTCATCTTTTAAACTGTAAAGTATCTCAATGACAATGACAAGGCTGTATTCTGTATAAATCACAGCTGTCCTGCTATACTTTCTGCTGTCTTTGACCCATCCTTTTACAAGTCTTCTAGATTTAAGCTCTACGAGAGTCCCAAATAACCTTTTATTTGTTTTCAGCCATATATCCCTCATAGCATTTTTCTATACTCACTAGCTTGGGTCTTTTTACTAATAAATTAATGCGTGTAATATATATAATGTTCATTAGTATAGTAACATCCCATTGATAATATTGCTACATCGTTTAGAGGTAATTTTGGGCCATTGCCATTGAAAACCTGTCTGGAAGCACATCACAAGCTACTGCAAGCTTCACTCTTTGTGTGTATATATATATATATATATATATATATATATATATATATATATATATATATATATAATATATATGAGGGCCCAGGGAGATGCCCCCGCTTTAAAAGCAGCTCTGTGCAATCTGCATACCTCAGAGCAGCAAGCCTGCCCAAGACCCCTTTCCTTCCATGACATTGACATATTAGTTACGCTGCCTTTTGCAATTTGATATCTTTAAATTTGCCAGCTTGTTAAGTTTTGATTAATGCGATTCCATTTCACCAAAGTAATTGGCTTGGCCTGTTGTGGAAGGAATCAGGCCTTCCACGGAACAAATGCTGGAACATGCTAATGAGGAAGGGAGTTTGTTAAATTGATGGCGCAGAGTGACAGTTATTAATGATTGTTATGATAAACAGACGAGCCTAGGATCGGGACGAGCCGGGCGAAAGTGACAGTTTAAAAATAACGTATATTGGAAAGTACTAACGAAGTAATATACTGTTACTAAAACAATCATGCAAGTTGTCAGGGGAAGAAATATAATTACACAGCTGCACCGGCTGTGGAGGGAGAGCTGGAATCCGGTGCACAATGGACACGTTTTTTATGTTGGCAAGAAGGAAATTTGTTATGGCAGAAAAGAATATGAATTGATAAATTAATTGGCTACATTGACTGATCTAGAAAATATTTAAAGTAACCAAGCACATACAGGTGACTGTCTACATGGCATTCTATCTTCTATAAGTAGGTGTATAGAAGCAGCAAATATATTAATATTTCTGTAGGTGCCACATAAACTGTGCGGATGTTTATATGCCACGTAAAAAGCCCAGAGTATAGGGAAAATTTTAACATACAAACACTCACTATAAGAATATTAATCATTAAGGAAGCACTCAAGAATTTTTTTATTCCCTAAACCTGCCTATATGTGGTGTAGTGTAAGTGCAATAAAGTACCTACCGAACACCGTGTTACCTGGTATCCAGCGCGCCTCCGGGCCGGCCTGAAACTCCGACTCATCGGATCACACCAGGGTTTAATGCAAGAACCAGAAGCGGCTTTTCCAATGTAAGTCTATGGAGCACTTACACTGCATTACATACAGGTTTAGGCAATAAAACAATATTTGGTAGGGATTCTTTATAATCCATTTCTTATGACTTTATTTAGTAGATTTGTGCAATTGTTAGTCTTTGTGCAAATTGTAGCGGTTGCATAAGACATATAATACCTCAAATGTAAAAGTTCATGCCTACATCTGTACACATATTCACCAGAATGAAATGTTCCAAAATCTTCATGATCCAGATGCCAGTAAACATTCGAGTCAGCAAATGTTGTAAATAGGCACAGCGGGTGCATACTTGTGCAAGTCCCCATCTTGCAAGAAACAAAACACCTCCCGAAAAGTGGTCCCTGTATGCACCATTAGGGTCACTAGAGGCTGTTCAGTAGGGATGAATTAACAGGCTGTGATCACTCTTCCTCATGTCACTAAAAGAATCCTCCTTCCCACCCCTCTCATACAATAACGTCCGGAAGTAAAACTTTTCATGCCGTTTCCGGACTCCACTTGGTGCTGCCCCCCAAATATTGCATCTAAAATATTGAGTTTGGTATCATTTAAAGCAAAGATTGAGACCAATATCTAATCTCTAGCCCATATATTCCTGCCACGCCAAATATTACTGGAATCACATACATCCATAGCAGTGAAAGGGTTGGAGGACGTTGTGTATAAGCAAATTTTGTGTCTGAACAGAAGTGATATTTTTTAGTGTTAACATTTTCTCTAATATCCTCGTTTTATTCTGGTTTCCATTTGGAGTGGCCATTCGGAGGGCAGACGAGACGTCAGTGGTAGTCCTCTGCCGGGTCCAATGTTGTGGCATTGAGGGTACAGCTTGTGCACAATAGTATAGCTTTTGGTATTTCTGTAGATTAAAGTTTAAGTGTGAAATGCTCGAATTTCTTTCATAGTAATGTGCAGCTGCCCTGATGGGTTTCACACCCTGTCCGGAAGCAACAAGGTTAGTGAATTGTTATAACAGCTGTGCAGTTTTGAGTCCTCACCCTTGGCTCCAGCCACCTCTCATCCTGTGGAAAGAAGGAACATACAGGTTTGCCCTTACAGATCCTGTAGTCTTTTGTCTCTGAGTCAGTGGCCATTCTCTGTGCTGACCTCACCCTGAACTTTGACCAGACCTTGTTACCGGTGGTCATAAATAAAATAGGAGTCCCTTTCATGAGTTCTGTCAAGGCCCTGGCTGACTAGAGGTGATGTATAGTTCACAGAATGACTCCACGCTGGGACCAAACAGTAGGTAGAGATAATTTATATCAGCATTACAAGCAGGGTCCTGTCATCACCGCACAATGGCTGTGAACTGTTCACAGACAGATCTTTTTGTTGTGGACACTGCTGTTTTAAACACTGGTTGAATTTGTAGAGTTGTATGTGAACAGTGGTTATACTGTTTTGTCTCCAGGCTTTATTTTGCTTGCATACATTCAGACAGGGATTCTTTTCACTGCCCTAAAAGCAATGCAAATCATAGATAACCATTTATCCGCCCTCATTCTTTTGGCTAAACTTCCATCCTGTTTCCTTCCTCTCTTCCTAAGGATTCCAATACAATTTTTTTTTAAGTGATTTCACAACCTGACCTACATACAGAATCACCTGAGTGTATATGCTGCGTAGCTATACTCTTCTCTATTTTTCTATTTATTTCATCCAATCACAACATGACATTGCAACCATTTCAGCTCCTGCTTATAGGACAAATCTAGTTGTGCATACTTTGCCTGCCCCTATATTTAAACAACCATAGTAGGAATATGTAGCAGCCCATATTAGATCTGTATTTTCTGAACAGCTTGATGTATAGTTTCCTCTGCCCCAGTCATTGATACCCCTCCTATGGATTGCGTGACCACTTTGTGCAAGGAGAAATTTTCTTTAGCTCAACAATGGTATGGTCCATTTTTATGTGTCTGAAAATAATTGCTCCATGTTTATTTCTACGCTAGTTTCACACATCTGTCCAATTGTGTCTAGAGTTTTCTAGTTTTACCATGAAGTTATCAAATGGTGTTTTGGTAGCATTTACCCTTTTAAACTCCGAATATTTCAGATTAAATCCCTGGATCTATTACCCGTGTCCAGAAACCATGATGCTAGCCTATGATAGTATATCTCTAAAGGAAGGGCTCTAAGCTCCTCTGATTTCTCACTGCATCATGTGGCAGAGTGGTTAATAGTCCTTATTAGATAGATCTTTATGCTGTTCAGTCCATATTTGAGGCTAATAGCATACGATTTAAGATACAGTTGCAAACCGTCCTGAATTTGCTGGACTAACTCGAATGTTTGGAAACTATCCCAGCAAATTTGTGCATGATTCGGGCCAAAACAAGCGAGATGTATTGGTAAGTATGATTTAAGATGTCCACACACCTTAGTTCTTGAGTGGCAGTTATTCTTTTGTTCACATTACAATTGAAGTGAAACAAAAATACCAAAGAACAGAGAACCTTTTAGGAAGGAAGCAAGATAACAATTAAAAATTGTTGTTTGTGCCACACAAAAAGGTCTAAACTGCTGCCTCTAAAACACAGGAATAGGATTTGAACTCTAGTGCCACCTATTGGGGGTAGCAATCCTAAAAGTCATTATCGACCCTTTAATGAGCCTTGTCTCATGACTTAAGATAAAAAGCCAAACCAAATTATAATTTATTTCTATAGCGCCAAGATCAAGATATTTAATTTATTTTACTCACTTATATAGCGCCATTAATTCCACAGTGTTTCACCGACAATATCGCCACTGTCCCCATTGGGACTCACAATCTAAATTCCCTATCAGTATGTCTTTGGAGTGTGGGAGGAAACGCACGCAAACACGGGGAGAACATACAAATTACTTGCAGATGTTGTCCTTGGTGGGTTTTGAACCCAGGACCCCAGCACTGCAAGGCTGCGGAGATAACCACTCTGCCACTGTGCTGCCCCCCACTGCACTTTACAATTTCGAAGCTATGTGTACAAACATTGCGGAGTAACACAGTTCAACACATACCAAGAGGAGTGAGGGTCCTGCTCACAAGCTACAATCTATGAGGAAATAGGAGAGACATAGTGTAAATGATAAAATGTGCTTTTATTACATGTTCCAGCCATCAATATAATAAATATGGTATTCAAATAACGCTGCATGAACTCGTCACCAGTAGAGTGCTATTAAGTGCATGGAGGATGTGTAAATAGGTGATACAAGGGACCAGATTCTCTGGAAAATTTAGGAAGGGCAAAGAGGGAATAGTTAGATTAGTGAGGTGAGGCCAGTCTAAAGAAATGTGTTTTTAAAGCACGCTTAAAACTGTGGATATTGGAGCTTAATTGAATTGTCCAGCGTAGTGCATCCCAGAGCACTGGCGCAGCACAAGAGGAGTGGGCGGTTTGAATTATAGAGGATGTTCTTTTTATGTCATTAGCAGAATGGAGAACACGGGTTGTGTGGAAGACAGAGATGAGGGAGGAGATGTAGGGCAGAGCAGAACTGTGGAGCGCTTTGTGGAATCACGGTGATAAGTGTATATTGTATTCTGCAGTGGATGAGAAACCAGTGCAATGACTGGCACAGGATGGAGGCATCGGTGTAACATTTGGACAGAAGTATGAAACTGGCTGCTGCATTCAGGATGGATTGGAGAGGGAAGAGTTTAGAAAGCAGAAGATCAATAAGTAGAGTTGCAATTGTTCAGAAGTGAATGGATAATGTTAGGGTGAACACTTTGATATGTTCACTAGTTGCCTACTACTGGCCTAATGGGTATGATCAAGTGCATGCAAGAAAGAATAACATCAGACACACACAGTCGGATGTAAGTTCTCCTTGATCAGCTATGGCACAGCTCCAAGTGTCTTTATTCAACCCGAACATAGACTTATATAAACTCTGTAAAGGGGCTCAGTTAGCCCTAGAATGGGAGTAACCAGATGTATTCATTGGGTAATGGATTGGGCAATGGCCAAGTCCATGGGCGGATCCATGGGGTCATCAGGGTTGGCCCATGAGGTCATCAGGGGGCGTGGTCTTGATCAGGTTTCTCCAAAGTGACGTGTCGCTCTGTGATTGGTTAGTCCTTCTATAGAATTCAGCTTCCTCCCAGAACTTCCTTGTACGACAGGGTGTAGTCATAAATAAAGTCTCCACCTTTGCCACATGCACAACAGGATGTAGTCATAGGTCCAGTTGCCATCTTGCATACCAGAGCATGGTGTGATGAAACAGGAAATGGCAGCCATCTTTTGATCTAAACAAGCTTATATAAGGTAAAATAATACACTTTATGGGTCTTTTCTATCAATCTCCTATGTCTTAAAGTTAATTTAGTATTTGAACCTATGGCTCTCCTCAACAGATAAGAGCAACAGAAAGCGTTTTTTTTTATTAAAAGGTCAAATTCTAGAGATGTTTTTGAGGTGCAGATGACCTGAGCGAGTGAGCAATCGGATATAGAGAGTGAAGGAAAGATCTGAGTCAAATATAACCCAGAGACAGTGGGCAATCTGCTTGAGAGTTATGGTAGAACAACACATGGAAATGTCAATATTGGGTTTAGGAATGTTGGCATTTGAAGAAAAAACAAGGAGTTTATTTTTTTACACATTCAGTTTTAGATATAGGGAGGACATGATGTTAGTGATAGTGGATAGACAATCACTGGTATTTTGTTGTAATGCTTGGATGATATCAGGAGAAGATATATATGATTGGGTGTCATCAGCATAGAGAGTTATATTATAAATTATTATTATTAATAATGGCCTTCAGCTTGATCTCGAGTCACGGCAACTTGATGGATGAACGCTCTGTAGGAAGATGGATCTTGTGCAAGCCTAGATAGATCCACCAGAGTCTTCTCTGCTGTTATCTTGATAGTATCAAGCCATCGGGTTGTTGTTCTTCCTCTTCACCTTGTTCCTTTTATTCTTCTGACCGTGATGTCCTTCTCCAGTGATTGCTCTCTTAGTATAATGTGTCCAAAGTAGGCACGTCCTAGCTTGGTGATCATTGCTTCGAGTGACATGTCTGGCTTGATTTGTTCCATCACTGATTTGTTTGTTCTTCTTGCCATCAATGGTATTAATAGCATCCTTCTACTGCACCAAGTTTCAAAGGCATTGATTCTTCTATAGTCTTGTTTCTTTATCGTCCAGGTTTTGCATCCATATGTTTCTACAGAAAAGTTTAGACTATATACGAGCCATGTCTTCATCGCCAGTGAAGTGTTCCTCGATTTGAAGACCTTGTCTAGTGACTTCATTGTTGATTTGTCCATAGCTATTCTATTGACTTCCGGTGTTGTCACTACATCTTGAGTGATCATTGATGCGAGTAGGTTGAAGTCCTTTACAACTTCCAGTTCATCACCGTCAGTCTCAAATGTGTTCCAGTCATACCTGGCAGTAGTCAATATCTTTTGTCTTCCTTATATTGAGTAGATGTCCCATGATCGAGCTTTCTATCTTGACACTCCATAATAAGTCATTCATTACATCTACCCTTGTTGTTATTAATGTTGTATCGTCTGAATTTAGATTCCTTCTTCTTTTTTGGCAAGTCTAGCCTTCATGAAAATATCTTCTGTATATCAATTGAAGAGAAATGGTGACCGGATGCAGCCTTTTCTGACTCCTTGCTCTACTTTGAACCATGCCACCGTGTTCCGTTTGGACTGTTGCTTCTTTGTCGATTGAAAAGGTTGCATGGATTTATATAGTGTGACCAAGTTGTCAAGCACTTTTCCAAGTGATGCTAAAATCGCTTGGAAAAGCGCTTGATAACCCGCATGCGGAAATGCATGCAAAAACGCTTGACAAACGCTTCTACCTGGCAGGAAAACCGCATGAGAGATGCAGAAAAAATCCGGAGCATTTCTGCTTCGTGGGCACTTAGCCTTAGGGTCTCTTCTGTTATCCCTGGCTGCAGAGGGGGGATCTCTTCTGCTTCATGTTTATTATCTTCCTGGCTTCAGGAATAATAGTCTTTAAATGTGTCCATAATTCCTCCGGCTTTCTTTCATCCATGTCGAGTGCTATAAATCAGTTGTGCAGACTGTTCCAAAAAACTTCAGGTATGTTTTTCAAATCGAAGTTGGAAATGACCTGTTGTCTAGTTTGTTTGCACACTTGACTCTAATCTTTGCTGTCAAAAGTTTATGATCAGTTCCACATTCAGCTCCTGGGCTTGTTTTCGCGGTAATAATCGACGACCTCCATCTTTGGCAAACACATACAGTACAGACCAAAAGTTTGGACACACCTTCTCATTTAAAGCTTTTTCTGTATTTTCATGACTATGAAAATTGTACATTCACACTGAAGGCATCAAAACTATGAATTAACACATGTGGAATTATATACTTAACAAAAAAGTGTGAAACAACTGAAAATATGTCTTATATTCTAGGTTCTTCAAAGTAGCCACCTTTTTCTTTGATGACTGCTTTGCACACTCTTGGCATTCTCTTGATGAGTTCAAGAGGTAGTCACCGGAAATGGTCTTCCAACAATCTTGAAGGAGTTCCCAGAGACGCTTAGCACTTGTTGGCCCTTTTGCCTTCACTCTGCGGTCCAGCTCACACCAAACCATCTCGATTGGGTTCAGGTCTGGTGACTGTGGAGGCCAGGTCATCTGGTGCAGCACCCCATCACCCTCCTTCTTGGTCAAATAGCCCTTACACAGCCTGGAGGTGTGTTTGGGGTCATTGTCCTGTTGAAAAATAAATGATAGTCCAACTAAACGCAAACCGGATGGAATAGCATGCCACTGCAAGATGCTGTGGTAGCCATGCTGGTTCAGTATGCCTTCAATTTTGAATAAATCCCCAATAGTGTCACCAGCAAAGCACCCCCACACCATCACACCTCCTCCTCCATGCTTCACTGTGGGAACCAGGCATGTAGAGTCCATCCGTTCACCTTTTCTGCGTCACACAAAGACATGGTGGTTGGAACCAAAGATCTCAAATTTGGACTCATCAGACCAAAGCACAGATTTCCACTGGTCTAATGTCCATTCCTTGTGTTCTTTAGCCCAAACAAGTCTCTTCTGCTTGTTGCCTGTCCTTAGCAGTGGTTTCCTAGCAGCTATTTTACCATGAAGGCCTGCTGCACAAAGTCTCCTCTTAACAGTTGTTGTAGAGATGTGTCTGCTGCTAGAACTCTGTGTGGCATTGACCTGGTCTCTAATCTGAGCTGCTCACTGGCATCACATGATCCCGGCTGCCGCCTTCTCTGGCATCTGCTGATGTCACGTCAAGTCGGGCGTAACTCAGTGGCGCACTCCCTGATGATTGATGTGCTGTGGGTGGGATTTCCCTGCGCCTCACAGCCCAGCATACACCCCGCGCTTTCCCAATGAATGCAGAGACAAGGGAAAGTGCGCGGTGTATGCTGGGTTGTGACGTGCGGGGTAACCCCGCCCACAGCCCATCAATCGGGGGAACACGTCACTAAGTCACGCCCGGTTACAGCCGGAGCTTGACGTGATATCAGCGGATGCCAGAGCCGGGGATCACGTGAGGCCTGTGAGCGGACAGCGATAGCCCCGCTCACAGGCAATAAAGAACAAGCAAGGTAATTACAAAAAGACTTATCTCCACAGTTTTAATACATTGGGGGCATTTTATATAGTAGTGGACAACTTATTTAAACATTAGTCATATCCCTTCTAACCCCTTCGGTACAAACTCTGTACATATATATGACAGATGTCGAGTGTGCATGTATAGAACAAAGCTGAGCCCATACCATGTGCTGCGTGTGCCAGCTGTGTTGTGGGCCGTCACCTGCTCCGATCATTGGCATGATCACTGTGAGTCTTCCGCTTTGATGCCCATTGGCCATCCTGCAATGCAATTGCGGGGGTGGGGGGTACTAATTGGTTGCTATGGCACCCTTTGGTCTAATGAACGGACAATCACCTCGCTCTTTGTACTCCTTCATAAGTGAAGCAATGCACAGTCCAAGTGATCAGCTTGTAAGAAAAATTCATAAAACTTTGTAACCCCTGTTCTCCAATACAAAAATAAGATTAAAAAACTAAGGTGAAAAAATCTGCCCTCACACAGATCCATTGATGGAGAACTAAAAAAAAATTTGGGGCCTCAGAGAATGGCGACAACAATCAACATTTTTTCTGCAATGTCCAGAATTTCATTTTAAACCAAGAAAATATAAAACAAATTATACAAGTTTGGTATTGTCACCATCATACTGACCCCAAAAGTTCAACTTAAAAGCAAAACCCAAAAACTGGTGAAATTGAATATTTTTCAGTATTTCACTGCAGCTGGATTTTTTTTCTGCTTTTTTTCCTGTTTTTCATTACATTATATGATAAAATTAATGGTCTTATTCAAAACTGCAACTTTACCTGCAAAATATAAGCTCTCATACGACTGTGTGAAAGGAAAAATAAAAAAATGATGGCTCTTGGAAGTAGGATAGGAAAAAAAAGTGCAAAAAATGACTTGGCCTTGGAGTTAAAGGGTCCACAATAAAATATTGACGTAACGAGCCTGATAAAAGGCCCATTATGTCAATATTTTATTGTGGACCCTTTAACCTCAAGGCCAATAGTCGTTTTTTGCACTTTTTTTTTCCTAAAGAGAACTGTTCTAGAAAAGTGCCTATGGTCCGGAACAATGAACTGTGTTCAACTCTCATCCTTCCCGAGCATATTATATTTGTAGTAAATTTTTTAACTGCATCCAAAGAACACCATACTTACTGTGAAGCATGAGAGTGGCAACATCATGCTTTGGGGCTGATTCTCTGGCAAGGGACCAGGACGACTGATTCGTGTACGTGAAAGAATGAATGGGGCCATGTATCATGAGATTTTGAGTGCAAACCGCTTTCCATCAGCAAGGGCTTTGAAGATGAAATGTGGCTGAGTCTTCCCAAGCACACCGCCAGGCCAATGAAGGAGTGGCTTCGTAAGAAGCATTTCAAGGTCCTGCAGTGGCCTAGCCAGTCTCCAGATCTAAACCCTATAGAAAACCTTTGGAGGGAGTTGAAAATCCGTGTTGCTCTAGAGGAGATCTGCATGGAGGAATGGGCCAACATACCAGCAACAGCTGTGTGCCAACCTTGTGAAGACTTACAGGAAACGTTTGACCTCTGTCATTGCCAACAAAGGAAATACAACGAAGTATTGAGATGAACTTTTGTAATTGACCAAATACTTATTTTCCACCAAAATTTGAAAAAAATTTCTTTCCAAATCAGACATTGTGATTTTCAGGATTTGTTTTCTCATTTTGTCTCTCATAGTTGAGGTCTACCTATGATGTCAATTACAGGCCTCTCTCATCTTTTTAAGTGGGAGAACTTGCTCAATTGGTGGCTGACTAAATACTTTTTTTCCCCCACTGTAGGTGTCTTGTCCAAGATTTAGCTCCATTTGTTTCTAGGTATTTGAATTCCTGCTCTCTTTGGGATTGCAAGTCCAGTAGCCTGTCTTAAAGGAGTTATCCAAAATCTATTATTTTTCCAAATTCTCCATATTTTGATAATCTCTAAAAAAAAATTACACAGCCTTCAGATACTCACTGGCTATTTTTTTTACATCTTTTCTGGCTCCACCTTCTCCATAGCTGTGTCTCAGCTCAGAGTGAAGTGGGCGGTCTTTCAGTGCTACCCATGTGACCACTGTAGACTACATTTCCCAGAACCACCCTGCTTCTTCTCTAGGCTTCACGCTCCCCCTATTTAAGAGAAAATGAATTACTCCAACAACTCCTCTGCGATCTGCAAAATGGCCATTGATGCAGAGCTGACATGAGGAGAAGTGGTGTTCTGCACACACTGAACTTATAATATTTTATCAACAAGTGTCATTAACGCCGGGTAAAACTTTGTATTCCTCCATCATCCAGTTCTGTATGGGTTATAGATATATTTCCCCTATTTGTCCTCTCCTGATTCCAAACCCTGTCTTTGTTGCCCATCGCAACTACGATGCAGTTTTTATTATGCCAGAATAGCTTATTAAAATGAAAACTGAGCGCTGATTGATTTCTACTGGTAACAAAGACAGTTCCTCTCTCATAGGCCTAATTCACATGTCTGTGAATCACCTATGTGATCTATCAGTGGTTCAGATTATGTTACCGTTACTACTATGAAACTCTTCATATGTCCGTGTTTTTTTGTGAGCTGAGTGATCTGCAAAAAAACCCCTCAAGAGGTGCCTGTTTTTGATCCGAGTAGGTATAGATCAGACGTGTCCATTTAAAAAAAATTGTACATAAATATTAATGTTTAAATGATAAAAAACCAATGGGGGTTCAGTGGCTGGAACTTGCGTCTGTCATGGCGAGTGGTGGAGTCAGGGTGGGTCATAGCCGCTCCTCCTCTGTGCAGGAAGGATGGTATAAGTGGAGCTTTCTGAAAAAACGACTCGAACTTTGAACATTCTTGGGGAGAAATTTCTGTTAATGCACAACTTCGCCATTTCCCAGTCTCTATTATGAACACATAAAAAACATTTCTGTTCACCAAATCAGGACCAGAATGTGTATAGTGTAGGTATTACTGAAGATATTGTAAGCTCAAGAATATGTATAAACCTTGTCAGTTACAATGGAAAATGACCAAATAGGAAATACCCATTTGTGGAGTAATTTGACTCTTTCCTTCCTCCTCAGTCCAATAATTACATTACTGGTGGATAAACCTGCCTCACTTTTCTCCCCTTTGAAAGTGCTTTCCCGCTGACTATTGTCGCACATTGCTCTAATATAAAGTGACAGGCAGGGATATGTAGAGTAAGCTTCAAAACCCAGTAATTGTTTTTCAGGGAAAATAAGTTGGATCTGCTGGGTAATAGAACAACCGCACTGATTAGTCGTCTCTGGGGCTCTATGGGACTGGGCTGACACCTGTCTACGGTCCCTTTTTGCTCACACTAGCACTGATCCCTCTATTCTTCCTGTCACAGGGTGGGAAGAAGAGACCTGAGGACCGAAACTTGAAAGGCCTCCTCCTGAACCTTGTCATGCTGTAGCTATTCACTGCGCCTTAGATAAAAGCCATGAAAACAAAGATGAGTTTGGCGCTTTTCAAATGCGACTTGCAAGAAGTGCTAATGTAGAAGGGGCAGTGCAGGATTTCTTTGATTACATGCACAGGTGTTGAATAAGTGCAAGACTTCTAACAAACTACTGGAGCCTATTATGGTTGCATCTATTTACCCTGAGAGCTGCCGTAGCACACAAGCACAGGCAGTACTTTCTTATCTGGCTTTCATCTGTAAGAGGGTTTGTCTTCTCCTTTTATTTTCAGGAAATCAGACATTTACTTGTCTTAAGAAAGTAGTATACCTTCTATTTTACTTATACTTTGTTCGTTCCTCTTTTTTATAGCTAGCTTTGGGGCGGCACTACTCAGACATGAGACTCAGTAGTGCACTTGTCATATAAGTCTTCTAAAAGATGGTTTGAGTGAAAGAAATTTAGGCATGCAGCACAGTTTTTGTTAAGACTAAAAGTTATAAAACTCAGATTAGTTGATGCGCAATGCAAAAGCATGCTCTAAATAAAGGTGGAGGAAACTGAGAATTGCATGTTGCACCAAACTTGCACCAAAGATGAGTTACAGTGGCTTGCGAAAGTATTCACCTCCACACGCACACACACACACACGCACACACACACACACTTTGGATTTTTACCTATTTTGTTACATTACAACCTCTGTTTAAATATTTTTGTAATCCGATTTGTGTGTGATGCATCAGCACTAAATAGTCTTGAAGTGAGAAAAATATAGGCATATATTCAATTTATGGGATCAAATAACTAAAAATTTGGCATGTGCATATGTATTCACCCCTTTTGCTATGAAGCCCCTAAAAATTTCTGTTGCTAGCAATTACCTTCATAAGTCACATGCATCGTGAAAGGAAGTCCACCTGTGTGCAATCTAATTGTCACATGGTCTGTCAGTATATACACACATTTTCTGAAAGGCCACAGAGGTTGCAACACCACAAACAGAAAATACTAACTTATAGTATGGTTGAAATGGAAAAGCACACTCCCTATTTACCACTAAAGAACTTGCAGAGCCAGGCTTGATTCCATGCATTTTATTAATTCTACGTATTCTTTCACCATACTTATGTTTTATTTATCTATTTCAATATTGATTTATTTATGTCTGTAAAATTGTGTGAATTGTAAAGCACTGCAGAATATGTTGACACTATATAAATAAAAAGATTATTATTATTTATGACAATTGCATTTAACATATTCCATTCCATTCCATTATGACTTTTCAAATGTTTTTATGCCTCAACATGTAATATGCAATTTCTGACCTCGGGTCACACGGCAGTCATATGATCTTCTTTGACCTCTTTTTTCGCGCTCCTTTTTTTTAATGTTTTGTCTATTTATATCCTCCCATGCTAATTGTATCTTTATCGTGGTTTGTCCTGATGAAGAAACTGTATACTTCAAAACACCTTGACGAGTTTTTCCACGGCAGCACAGATTAACCCATTTGTTGTTCCATTTATTAACCATTAAGTAAGAGGCACCACTAACCAAACAACACCATGAAGACCAAGGAGATCTCCAAACAAGTCAAGGACTTCTTGAGAAGTACAAGTCAAGGTTGGGTTATAAAAAAATATCCCAATCTCTGATAATCCCCCGGAGCACCATCAAACACAACCAACCTGCCAAAAGAGGGCCGCCCACCAAAACTCTCAGCCAGGGCAAGGAGGGCATTAATCAGAGAGGTAGTACAGAGACTAAAGGTAAACCTGAAGCCTCTGCACCGTTCCCAAGCAGAGACTGAAGTATCTGTCTATACGACCACCATAAACCGTACACTCCATAAAAGAGGCCTTTATGGAAGAGTGGACAGAAAAAAAGCCTTTACTCTCATTTTGAGAGTACCAAAAGACATGGGAGACTCCCCAAATGTATGGCGGAAGGATCTGTGGTCAAATTAGACCAAAATGTAACTTTTTGCCCACCAAGGTAAATGCAATGTCTGGCATCAAACCAACACAGCTCATCACCCTAAGAACACCATTCCCACAGTGAAACATGGTGGTGGCAGCATCATGCTGTGGGGATGTTTTTCAGCATTAGGGACAGGGAAAATGGTCCAGGCAAGAGGGGAAGATCAATTACAATTTTAAACCATTGTGTGATTAAATTTGCAGTCTGTAGTGTAGGCTAGGTATAGTGTACAAAGAAGTGTTTCCTCGAAGCACAACAATATTTAAAATAAATTGTTAAAACTACATACTAATGCGGTTAAAGAGCTTAATTACACATATACAGTGGATATAAAAAGTCTATACAACCCTTTTAAAATGAGTTTTTTGTCATGTAAATAAATCATTTTAGAACATTTTCTACCTTTAATGTCACCCAGAATCTGAACAAATCCATTGAGAAACAAACTGAAATAATTTTGAGTGGGAAAATAAAAATAGCAAAGCTAAAATAATGTGGTTGCATAATTGTGAACACCATCTTCTAATTGGGGATGGGGTTGTGTTCAAAATTAGCCAATCAAATGTAAACTCAAGTTACATACTGTTAGCGCCACGCCGGATCCCCGCTCTAACAAGCAGGGTCTCCGGCGTGTCACTTCACCCACCCGTGCTGCGGCCTGCGTTTCCCTCCCCCGTGCTCTGCCTGCTTCCAGCAGGGCTTCCAGCCGTGTCCTTAGGGCACACGCGCGCTCCCGCCCTCTTAAAAGGGCCAGTGTGTACACTTGCAATTACGTCCCCAGCCATGGCTGTGGAACATTACTTATATATTGCTTTCTCCCCACTGGGGAGGTGCCTGAGCAACCTTCCTGTTGTACAGTCTATATTGTGAGGGTTGTGTACTAGTTCATGCTACCAAGCCTGCTGCACTCTGGAGCAAACAATCCTGCTGCACTCCGGTGCAAACTAAGCCTGCTGCACTTTTCAGATCACGGCGTCGTGAAGCCACCGTGCGTTCGGGGTCGGATTTAGCGAGGCTCCTAGTTACGCCCCTCAATACACTCCTCGGTCCGTGGCACAGTTCCGCAAACCACGTATGTGACACATACTCAGGGGTGGATTAAGAGTAGCCAGGGCCCCTGGCAGTTTAGAAGGCGGGGCCCCCCCCCCCGGTACCTGATGTATTACGTGACATGTCACATGATCCCCTTTGATAAATCATGTAATAGGTCATGTGAGCAACACACAGGTGCTTTTGTACATTTCTGTAGACGGAAAAAGATAGAAAGCGGCGCGCTATGCGTGCCGCGCAAATTTTTCCCTTGTGTGCATAACATAGCACTAAACAAAATAGAGCAGGAGTGGGAGATCAATTTTCCCAAGGGGCCACATGAGACACCATGACTGTTGGGGAAGCCGCACTAATAGGCTGAAATTAATTCTGCACAATATTAATATTAACATATAAATTATAAATTAATTGTATGCCTTAATATTGACCACAATTAAGTATGCTAACGTCCCACTATATACAGTATGAGCCCCCTAGGTACAATATGAGCCCCCACATAATCCCCCTATATACAGTATAAACCCCACATATCTCCCTAGATACGGTACAAAGCCCCACATAGCTCCCTAGATACGGTATGAAGCCCCACATTGCTCCCAGGCTACAGTACGGGGCGGCACGGAGCTCCCGGGCTACAGTACGGGGCGGCACGGAGCTCCCGGGCTACGGTATGGGGCGGCACGGAGCTTCCGGGCTACGGTACGGGGCGGCGCGGAGCTCCCGGGCTACGGTACGGGGCGGCGCGGAGCTCCCGGGCTACGGTACGGGGCGGCGCGGAGCTCCCGGGCTACGGTTTGGGGCAGCGCGGAGCTCCCGGGCTACAGTAGGGGCGGCGCGGAGCTCCAGGGCTACGGTACGGGGCGGCGCGGAGCTCCCGAGCTACAGTAGGGGGCGCCGCGGAGCTCCCGGGCTACAGTACGGGGCGGCGCGGAGCTCCCGGGCTACAGTATGGGGCCGCACAAAGTTGCCAGGGTACAATACACACACGCAGTCACACATGCAGTCAGAGACAAGCAGGCACGTGCACACAAAATCATGCACATGCAGTCAAACATGTACTCATGTATATACAAGCAGACTTGCACATATACAGGTCGCAGAAATGTACACACACATACACAGACACATATCCAGACATATACAAAAACACATACTGGCCTAAACATATTTGAAGACATGCAGAAAAATACATATAAACAGCACACATACATAAACACAATCATACATGCACACAGACACACAGGGGGTACATTGAGAAGCAGGCACTCACCATCCCCTGGCTTGTCTCCGGTCCAGGTCCTCTCCAGTAGTAAGCACGCAGCAGTGCAGGCCGGGCGCACACTGCGCGACGTCATTTCAGCAGACACGGCCGTGTCTATCTGCTGGGGGAGCAGCCAAGAGCTTCCCGGGCTGGGGGAGCGGCCAAAGAGCTGCTGGTGAAGCAGCCAAGGAGCTGCTGGGGTAGCGGCCAAGGGCTTCTCTGGCCCAGTCTGCTGCCCCTGCGTGAAGTTGCCGGGGTATGTGTGCCGCATTAGCAGCATGGCGGCAGCGCATAAAACATTGTAATGAGGGCAATCTGGTCATGGGTCCCCCTGGAGCCTCGGACCCCGGGCGGTAGCCCAGATTGTCCTCATTATAATCCGTCTATGCACATACTAGTCAGTGCACAGCTACCATCATTTACAGTGAATCTGATTAACCCTGTATATAGATTAGCTGTTCCAGGATTTTCCAGACATTCTTAGTTGCATTTTGCAGCAAAAGCCATGGTTTGTAAACTGCTTACAATGCTAGCAATGGCATCTCATTGTTGAATGTTATCAGTTAGGAGAAGGGTGTAAAAATTTTTCCAAGGCATTAGATATACCATGGAACAATGTGAAGACTGTCACAGAGAAGTGGCTTAAATTTGACACAACATTGACATTAGCTAGAGCAGGACATCCCTGAAAAATTGATAAAAAGACAAGAAGAAAATTGATCCAGGACACTGCCAAGAGGTAGATAGCATCATTAAAGGAGCTAAAGGAATTTCTGGCAAGTACTGGTTGTGTACTGCATATGACAACAATCTCCCATATTCTTCATATGTCTGGCCTTTGTGTAGCAAGATGGTCTCTGCTTTTCCTGCGTAACTGGGTAATCTTACAATGCGCACTGACAGCGCGCTCTGTTGCCGGCTTATTACTTCTACTCACAGTCGACGAGGCAGCGCACTGTCACTGTGCACAGTTGCAGAAGCTACTATGAATCTAAATAGAAGGAGAACTTTTACAATTGTAAATTGATTGAAGACTTCTGTGGTCTCAGTACTGGAGATATAGTGACAAAATCTATTGAGCATGGTAATTGAGTATTGCACTTTAACATACAGGCTGATGACCGGATCATACAGCTTTATATGATAATCCCGACTTATTATAATAGCCAGACCTGAAATAACAAGCACTTTCCACCTATTGTGTCCCCCCATTTCCATGTAGATTGTAAGCTTGCGAGCAGGGACCTCACTCCTGATGTAACTGTTAAACTGTCTCACCTTGTATTGAATTTATTGTTTGGACATGTCCCCGCTTAATTGTAAAGTGCTGCGGAATATGTTGGCGCTATATAAATAAAAATTATTATTATTATTATTATTATATGTCAGAATTGTCAATTGACACATGATCAGTAGAGTAAGGGTTAGCCCAGCCCCTGAAATCGGAGTCACTGCTGACGCTTGGTTTCAGGCAGGGGGCTGAGGCTGCAGCAATGATTGCCGCCTTTGCACCCTGATGATGCTTCATTTGGCTATCTCAAAACGAAGCATCATCAGTGGATGTAGAAAAAAAATAGCAGTTAGAGTGAGATGGAACGATAAGGAATTTTTAATTAAACTGCTTTAGAAAAGTGATTAGATTAGATTATTACATTAAATACATAAGCATTTAGGATTAATATAGGTTTTACTTTCGGACTACTTCTTTAATCTCTGTTGGCTGATTCTGATTTTGTAGTGACACTGTATTTACTAAGGGATTAATAACTTCCAGTTGTTGATTTATTCATACATTTCCATGAGTAATAATAGAAGAAAGGCACAATGCCGAGTTTTTAAGAAAATGTGCAACAATATAGTTGTTTTATGACGAATTCAGACATGTCAGGAGATTTGATGGGTCGAGGTAAAAACTTTTATGTGGTAAAATTTGTTTTTGTCCTTAAGTTTTATTTCAGTTACTCTTTCTATGGGAACTGGATAAAACCCTAATGTGATTGGGCAGCAAAGAATAAGGGTTAGACACAGCAGAGGAAAAATTGCTTTCCCTGAAAAATGCACTTTAAACCAACCATCTGGTTGCATCTTGTTTACAGCTCTGTGTGCATTTATCGCTTATTAATCATGCTTACTCAGGGATTTTAATTACTCCCCGTCTAGCTGCTTTGCATTGAACTCAGAGGTTGACCTTTCTTTTTTTCTGTTTCTTTTAAACCATTAATCATACATAATCAACACCAACAGGGCAGTGCCACCAGAGGCTCCCCCTTTTACGCAGTCTTTACTTCAACACTGAGCCAGCAAGCTGACTGCAGCTTCCCATTATCAGCATTCAGGCACATCTTAATTAATGATTCCACTACATAAAAGCAGTGTGTGAATATGCACACACAAACACACATTCACACCCCTCCTTCCTCCTGTCACTACCTTCAGAAGTTTGCAGCTTGGAAAGTCTCCATGCAAAAAAAATATATACAGAATATGTGTATATATTGTTCTTATTTATCTCTACGGTCTAGCTCCACTCAACAACTTCGGTCACCAGCATCCTACACAAGTCCAAAGGCATAGCTCCGAACCGTCCCATGTTCGGCGTAACTGTCTTATTTCAGGGATAGCTGTTCTCCCGGCAAATGCCGGGGCCCTGAGGAAGCAGGCGGCCCAATTGCCGTCAGGGGCCCTGGCACGATATGGGCCCAGTGAGTCGGGAGGGCCCGGTGGGCCCCCCCGCTTCCTCAGGGTCCCTGCACTTGCCATAGTAACTTACCTCTCCCCGTTCCTCCCTCCGCAGCTCCAGCATCTTCCGCATCTCCTGACTCTGTGACGTGTCAAGGCAGAGGGTGCACTGACATCACTACACGTCACCCTCTGCTCTGACAGTGCAGAGTACGGGAAGACGCTGAGGAGTCCTGACCTGCTGCCAGCGAGGAGAAGTGAGTATTTGATTTTTTTTTAATATTCAGTATATATGGGACTTATACTGTATGTGGCCATATATGGGGCTCATACTGTATGTGGCCATATATGGGGCCCATACTGTATGGAGCTATATACGGGGCCCATACTGTATGGAGCTATATATGGGGCCCATGCTGTATGTGGCTATATATGGGCCCCATACTGTATGAAGCTATATATGGGGCTAATACTGTATGTGGCTCTATATAGGGCCCATACTGTATGGAGCAATATATGGGGCCCATACTGTATGGAGCAATATATGGGACCCGTACTGTATGGAGCTATATATGGCGCCCGTACTGTATGTGACGCGCCACTGGGCCTGTGTCGCGCTGCGTTGCGCACGCGGGAGCTTACCCGGAGCCGGATCTGTTGAGGGTTGTAGTCTCGTGGCGGTGACCCGGTCCGTGCCCAGGGAGTCAAACTGAGCGGCGATGTATCAGCGGTAGATGTTAGACGACTACGCCACCCGTTGAGTACAGCTAAGGAGCTGCTGCTGCAGGGCAGACCGCTGAGGCCGGTGGTAGGATTGTGCAGCGTGATAGTATAACCCCCAACGGGAGGGGTATGGCCTCAGGGCAGCCGACGTGGATGATGGGGGTAGCAGGAACCACTCGGAGACGGTACGGTGTAGTTCAGGGTCTTTACTGGTGATAAAGATAGACCCTCCCGGAGTACTGGCTAGCGATTGGGGCCTGGTCAGTCCTTGAGCAGATGGGATCTCCCCTGGCCAGGCGGAGTTGTAGGCCTCCCAAACTAACTGTACTCTTCTGGCTACCTTGCTAGAGGCGGGTATAAGTAGCCCACGTCCCTGAGTGTACCGTGTGGTGCTCACCCGTATGGCCGGTGACTCGGGGCCTTCTAGTAGCTTCCGCTCCACGACGGCGGTGCTGGTCTCATGCGTGTGACCGTGCCTTCGGGTTTCTTGGCCAGAGGACCTGGAATCCCCTGCCTGACGGATTCTGCTGCTGGGTAGGAGTTAGTCCCCACAGCCTCGGACTCCGGGTCCGGTAAGAAATCTTCTCAGTCAGGGCGAGCTCTGCAGCTGCCAGCCCCTGACTCCTTGTAACACTGCTCCCACAGAGCTCCTGATGTTCTGTTCCTATATTTGCTTCTTTTCTCTGTCTCTACTTCTTCTCTACTCACTAACCCTGCCTCAGCCCTAGGTTTATATAGGGGAAGTTCTTCCCCTCCCAGGACTGGGCAGGAGGTGTGGCATGCATAGGATTCCTGACCAAGAGACCTCCCACCTGCTCTCAGACGTAATATCTCTATCACTGTGGCAACCAGACCCCTGGGGTGTCACATATGTGCCCTCTAATTTTCCTCCTACTAGAGCCTTAGATTCCCCTTTAGTGTTGAGCGAGTATGTTCTGTCCGAGTATGCTCGAGCCGAGCTCCGAGTATTTATAGCTGCTCGATGATATGGTTGAATAGCTCCCGTGTGCATGATTTGCAACTGTTTGACAGTTTTATTACATGTGAGGAATGTACCAGACAATGTGAACTGAGGTCTAAGATGGCAGACATACAAGAAACAGAGGCATGTTCACACTAGCAAAAAAGAAGCAAGACAAAAATATATCTCATACCCTACCATAATTATATATAAATGTAAAGCAAAATTGCATAATAAATATAGGGTACTTAGTGAACTATTTTTGATCAAAAAAAGTATACAAGCCGTCCCACCAGCGGCAAGGTGACCCTAAATTGGGACGGTACCTATACTGCCTATATTAAAAACCTTACTGTATATCAAAGTTGAAGTAATGCATATAAAAGGGTAGACAAATAGGACCGGGTCCCAACTCCAGACCACCTAGGCCCGTGGTAAGCTACATATATACCAATCAGCTCAACAAAGGGCATGCCACACCCTTAAATTGCACAGAATGCAAACAAGTCAAAAAACCAGACAATGTGAACTGAGGTCTAAGATGGCAGACATACAAGAAACAGAGGCATGTTCACACTAGCAAAAAAGAAGCAAGACAAAAATATATCTCATACCCTACCATAATTATATATAAATGTAAAGCAAAATTGCATAATAAATATAGGGTACTTAGTGAACTATTTTTGATCAAAAAAAGTATACAAGCCGTCCCACCAGCGGCAAGGTGACCCTAAATTGGGACGGTACCTATACTGCCTATATTAAAAACCTTACTGTATATCAAAGTTGAAGTAATGCATATAAAAGGGTAGACAAATAGGACCGGGTCCCAACTCCAGACCACCTAGGCCCGTGGTAAGCTACATATATACCAATCAGCTCAACAAAGGGCATGCCACACCCTTAAATTGCACAGAATGCAAACAAGTCAAAAAACCAGACAATGTGAACTGAGGTCTAAGATGGCAGACATACAAGAAACAGAGGCATGTTCACACTAGCAAAAAAGAAGCAAGACAAAAATATATCTCATACCCTACCATAATTATATATAAATGTAAAGCAAAATTGCATAATAAATATAGGGTACTTAGTGAACTATTTTTGATCAAAAAAAGTATACAAGCCGTCCCACCAGCGGCAAGGTGACCCTAAATTGGGACGGTACCTATACTGCCTATATTAAAAACCTTACTGTATATCAAAGTTGAAGTAATGCATATAAAAGGGTAGACAAATAGGACCGGGTCCCAACTCCAGACCACCTAGGCCCGTGGTAAGCTACATATATACCAATCAGCTCAACAAAGGGCATGCCACACCCTTAAATTGCACAGAATGCAAACAAGTCAAAAAACCAGACAATGTGAACTGAGGTCTAAGATGGCAGACATACAAGAAACAGAGGCATGTTCACACTAGCAAAAAAGAAGCAAGACAAAAATATATCTCATACCCTACCATAATTATATATAAATGTAAAGCAAAATTGCATAATAAATATAGGGTACTTAGTGAACTATTTTTGATCAAAAAAAGTATACAAGCCGTCCCACCAGCGGCAAGGTGACCCTAAATTGGGACGGTACCTATACTGCCTATATTAAAAACCTTACTGTATATCAAAGTTGAAGTAATGCATATAAAAGGGTAGACAAATAGGACCGGGTCCCAACTCCAGACCACCTAGGCCCGTGGTAAGCTACATATATACCAATCAGCTCAACAAAGGGCATGCCACACCCTTAAATTGCACAGAATGCAAACAAGTCAAAAAACCAGACAATGTGAACTGAGGTCTAAGATGGCAGACATACAAGAAACAGAGGCATGTTCACACTAGCAAAAAAGAAGCAAGACAAAAATATATCTCATACCCTACCATAATTATATATAAATGTAAAGCAAAATTGCATAATAAATATAGGGTACTTAGTGAACTATTTTTGATCAAAAAAAGTATACAAGCCGTCCCACCAGCGGCAAGGTGACCCTAAATTGGGACGGTACCTATACTGCCTATATTAAAAACCTTACTGTATATCAAAGTTGAAGTAATGCATATAAAAGGGTAGACAAATAGGACCGGGTCCCAACTCCAGACCACCTAGGCCCGTGGTAAGCTACATATATACCAATCAGCTCAACAAAGGGCATGCCACACCCTTAAATTGCACAGAATGCAAACAAGTCAAAAAACCAGACAATGTGAACTGAGGTCTAAGATGGCAGACATACAAGAAACAGAGGCATGTTCACACTAGCAAAAAAGAAGCAAGACAAAAATATATCTCATACCCTACCATAATTATATATAAATGTAAAGCAAAATTGCATAATAAATATAGGGTACTTAGTGAACTATTTTTGATCAAAAAAAGTATACAAGCCGTCCCACCAGCGGCAAGGTGACCCTAAATTGGGACGGTACCTATACTGCCTATATTAAAAACCTTACTGTATATCAAAGTTGAAGTAATGCATATAAAAGGGTAGACAAATAGGACCGGGTCCCAACTCCAGACCACCTAGGCCCGTGGTAAGCTACATATATACCAATCAGCTCAACAAAGGGCATGCCACACCCTTAAATTGCACAGAATGCAAACAAGTCAAAAAACCAGACAATGTGAACTGAGGTCTAAGATGGCAGACATACAAGAAACAGAGGCATGTTCACACTAGCAAAAAAGAAGCAAGACAAAAATATATCTCATACCCTACCATAATTATATATAAATGTAAAGCAAAATTGCATAATAAATATAGGGTACTTAGTGAACTATTTTTGATCAAAAAAAGTATACAAGCCGTCCCACCAGCGGCAAGGTGACCCTAAATTGGGACGGTACCTATACTGCCTATATTAAAAACCTTACTGTATATCAAAGTTGAAGTAATGCATATAAAAGGGTAGACAAATAGGACCGGGTCCCAACTCCAGACCACCTAGGCCCGTGGTAAGCTACATATATACCAATCAGCTCAACAAAGGGCATGCCACACCCTTAAATTGCACAGAATGCAAACAAGTCAAAAAACCAGACAATGTGAACTGAGGTCTAAGATGGCAGACATACAAGAAACAGAGGCATGTTCACACTAGCAAAAAAGAAGCAAGACAAAAATATATCTCATACCCTACCATAATTATATATAAATGTAAAGCAAAATTGCATAATAAATATAGGGTACTTAGTGAACTATTTTTGATCAAAAAAAGTATACAAGCCGTCCCACCAGCGGCAAGGTGACCCTAAATTGGGACGGTACCTATACTGCCTATATTAAAAACCTTACTGTATATCAAAGTTGAAGTAATGCATATAAAAGGGTAGACAAATAGGACCGGGTCCCAACTCCAGACCACCTAGGCCCGTGGTAAGCTACATATATACCAATCAGCTCAACAAAGGGCATGCCACACCCTTAAATTGCACAGAATGCAAACAAGTCAAAAAACCAGACAATGTGAACTGAGGTCTAAGATGGCAGACATACAAGAAACAGAGGCATGTTCACACTAGCAAAAAAGAAGCAAGACAAAAATATATCTCATACCCTACCATAATTATATATAAATGTAAAGCAAAATTGCATAATAAATATAGGGTACTTAGTGAACTATTTTTGATCAAAAAAAGTATACAAGCCGTCCCACCAGCGGCAAGGTGACCCTAAATTGGGACGGTACCTATACTGCATGCCCTTTGTTGAGCTGATTGGTATATATGTAGCTTACCACGGGCCTAGGTGGTCTGGAGTTGGGACCCGGTCCTATTTGTCTACCCTTTTATATGCATTACTTCAACTTTGATATACAGTAAGGTTTTTAATATAGGCAGTATAGGTACCGTCCCAATTTAGGGTCACCTTGCCGCTGGTGGGACGGCTTGTATACTTTTTTTGATCAAAAATAGTTCACTAAGTACCCTATATTTATTATGCAATTTTGCTTTACATTTATATATAATTATGGTAGGGTATGAGATATATTTTTGTCTTGCTTCTTTTTTGCTAGTGTGAACATGCCTCTGTTTCTTGTATGTCTGCCATCTTAGACCTCAGTTCACATTGTCTGGTTTTTTGACTTGTTTGCATTCTGTGCAATTTAAGGGTGTGGCATGCCCTTTGTTGAGCTGATTGGTATATATGTAGCTTACCACGGGCCTAGGTGGTCTGGAGTTGGGACCCGGTCCTATTTGTCTACCCTTTTATATGCATTACTTCAACTTTGATATACAGTAAGGTTTTTAATATAGGCAGTATAGGTACCGTCCCAATTTAGGGTCACCTTGCCGCTGGTGGGACGGCTTGTATACTTTTTTTGATCAAAAATAGTTCACTAAGTACCCTATATTTATTATGCAATTTTGCTTTACATTTATATATAATTATGGTAGGGTATGAGATATATTTTTGTCTTGCTTCTTTTTTGCTAGTGTGAACATGCCTCTGTTTCTTGTATGTCTGCCATCTTAGACCTCAGTTCACATTGTCTGGTTTTTTGACTTGTTTGCATTCTGTGCAATTTAAGGGTGTGGCATGCCCTTTGTTGAGCTGATTGGTATATATGTAGCTTACCACGGGCCTAGGTGGTCTGGAGTTGGGACCCGGTCCTATTTGTCTACCCTTTTATATGCATTACTTCAACTTTGATATACAGTAAGGTTTTTAATATAGGCAGTATAGGTACCGTCCCAATTTAGGGTCACCTTGCCGCTGGTGGGACGGCTTGTATACTTTTTTTGATCAAAAATAGTTCACTAAGTACCCTATATTTATTATGCAATTTTGCTTTACATTTATATATAATTATGGTAGGGTATGAGATGTGAGGAATGTGTAAGAAAAATACATTCCTCACATGTAATAAAACTGTCAAACAGTTGCAAATCATGCACACGGGAGCGATTCAACCATATCATCGAGCAGCTATAAATACTCGAAGCTCGGCCCGAGCATACTCTGCGAAAGAGTTAATAGAGCATACTCGCTCAACACTATTCCCCTTTCATTGCATTCATAAAGTATGTGACCCCAACACAGTATATGATCCCCCAACTGTGACCCCCACACAGCCCTCAATGCAGTATAATGGGCCTACATACAATAAAATGGCCCCACACCTCTCTACACTGTATAATGGCTCCCACACAGCATGATGGACCCCACACAAACCTTCACACTGTATAATTGCTTCCATATAGTTTAAAGGCCCCCGCATATTCCTCCATACAGTATAATGCACTCTCATAGCCCCTACAGTATAATGCACCCCAGAGCCCATTCAGTATAATGCACCTCATATTGTATAATGCACCCCATAGCCCATTCAGTATAATGCACCCCCATAGCCCATACAGTATAATGCAAAAAAATAATAAAGTACAATACTCACCTCTCTTCCTCGTACCCCGCTGGTTCGGTCGCCGTAGCTTCTCTTGCAGATGCCAATACAGCTGAACTTGCGGGGGGTGGCCCGCAGCTCACGGGCCCTACAACGGCAGTGCAGGGAGATCGTGCCTCACTGCTCTGCCACAGAGTTTAACTGTATAGTCGCATGTGGATACAATTAAACGTAGCGTAGCTCCAGGTGGGCCTGTGACGCCTCTACTCGAAAAGCCTGTGTTTTACACTGGGTGTTGGTGGACTCGGTGTCGGGCCCTGTGTTGAAGAGATGGGATGCAGCCGTGGCCCGGGCCCGACCCGTGCTCAGGGCCGTCACATTAGAAAGAGATAGTGTGGTGCCCGGTGAAGGGTCACCAGCGCCGCTGCTGTCCGCTGAGGCCCGGTGTCGTGGTGGCCAAAGTTCTCACTGCTCCCCACAGGCAGAGCAAGACCTCAGGGCAGGCAAACAGGATGAAGGGGGGTTGTAGTAGTGCGGGGAGTATGGGCACCGCGTCGCGTGGTATGGCGCATAATGAACAGTCCGGAGGCCATAGGGGTGAACTTCCAAGGCTTTACTCACTTAGAGATGACAGCGGGAAGGCGACTCCCTGCTCCTCGCGGAGTCCTGCGGCCACCAGGGACGGGGTCCGACTACCTCCGAGAAAGTCCAGTGTTCGGTAGCGACCCTACACCAGAGTGTTCCTGCACTACAGACTTCACCCTTTCCCGTCTGTGCGTGTGTGGATAGGCCGGGTCTCCCTCTGAGCTCTTCTCAGGACTAGGGCTCGGGTGGCAATTCCTCTCCATCTGACGCCCGGCGGGATCCTCAGGGTCTAACCGGGCTTTCCCGTCCAGGACATGGAGTACCAGGTCGGGTGTCGGGGGCCGGTACCCCTCTTGCAGCTGGAATCCCTCTGAATAAATCAGGTAGGCGAGGACAGGTGGCGTGCTCCGCTCTGTCTGCATCCTCCCCGGGACCCATTTACTAGGGAGCCACACTCTAAAGCTCCCGGGCCTTCTTGATCCTGGTCCTTGGCCGGGTTGAGACATTCCTTGTCTACAACCTACCTCTCGTCCCAAGGCCGGGGTACGAGGGCTGTGTCCCTTGCTGGTGCAGGCCCACACAGGATCTGCACTCCCAGGCGGGAGTCACATTACATACAGTAGTTTGACAGCACAGTACGACCACTAGAACCGTCGACTTAGGACGGAAGGACCAAGATCAAAGATGGCTTTTAATTAAATATGAAATCTGAAGTGTATCTAACTAGAAAGTCCTCCACCCTCACCCACTAACTGGTTCCTACCACTTTGTGTTCCCCAGTCTCCCTGTAACCAGGGGAGCAGCACCTAGTGCATACTATCTCCCTCTGGTGGAGAAGTGTGGTGTTGGATGCAAGGCTGGGTCACGACCATCACACTGGGCTTACCTCAGAGGAGAAACACCACACTCCATTAGAGAAGTGCAGCATCCCTCTGGCGGTCGAACCCTCAGGGGCGCCACAGGCCCATCAGAGCAAGGGGCCCAGGGCAGCTGCACCCTCTGCCCCCCCCCCGGTAGCTATGCTACTGCATGGAACGGCTGAGCACTATAAAATTTTTGGGAGGAGACCGTTATGTGGTCAAATCTTGTCATATAAAGTTGCTATTTGACCTAGTCCAAGAATGTGTTCACACTGGCTGATTCTGCTTCAGTTTTGAGATGGTCTTTCCCAATTCTTTCACAATTGTTATACTGCACTTTTAATGTGAAACTTGAACTTAGTCTTAAAAATTAACCATCCAATTAGTTTTTATTTCATAAATTATTAGTAAACTGAGTAATAAACAACTTTGTAATATATGTTATAAGAGAAATTTGGTGTAACTTACTAATGCTGCAATATATCAAGAATAACCTTTATTCTGCATGTTCTAATGAGGCGGGACTAGTCCTGTGCAGTATCTCCTCCCCCAGACTAGACTGACCTTGGATCTTGTAATTGCACCTCCTTGGGTGTGATTAATGGCCTGCATACAATCCCTAGCAGGTAGGAGTATTATCTAGGCTGTCAGTCATGTCCAGAGATTGATTTTGAGGACTAGATAATAATAATTTTATTTCTATAGCGCCAACATATTCCGCAGCACAATTCAGAGGGGACTTGTACAGACAATAAAGACAACAGAGTAATACATAGCACTACACTTATCAAGCTCGAAAGCTTACATTCTATAAAGAAATAGGAGTGTACACAATAGGTTAAAAGTGCTTGTCATGTACGGTCAAGCCATCATTATAATAAATACGGTATTCAAATAACGCTGCATGGAGAAACGTTACCCCCTAGACCTCAGTAAAGAGCCTATCACCTAGCCAAATCAGTTCTCATACTTCTCACTAACGAGGGTCAAGAGCCCGAAACACCATGTCTGCAAATTGAGATTCTGATTTGGCTATTATCCTAAGCCTGATTTGTCTATAATCTTTCTATATGTCTCTGTGGTTGTGGAGCCCTTTGGACGGTGTGTGCTACCACCAATCCCCTTGCAGCTCCCCCAGGTCCACTGGGCTGAGTAGTATCCCACCGCTGCCACCAAAATGTGAAGACCCGGGGTCTTTTGTGGGCAGAACACTACTCAGACAACACAACAGGGTGAGGGTAAAACAGTGTGGCAATACTTTATTCAACCAAAAAACAGGCAAACAGATGGAACAGTCCCAGCAAATACCCAAAATGGTACAACATTACATAGTCTCACCCTTCCACTGGCCTGCCTGGGATAGAACAGCTGCGACTTTGGGACTTCCAGGGCCAACACCTCAACCAGTGGCCCCCGCTTCTGGCGGGCCCCCACAGAGAGAAGGTAGCAACAAGCTTAGGAAGCTAGCAGTTCATTGAGGTACAAGGCCAGGAGACGCGAGGGTTCCGCCTTGGCCTCTCCGAGAGTTTCCATGGGGCCAGATGACCGGCTAGTCCTAATCTTATTCCTCCAGATGTCTCCATGGTTTCCAGGTGACTGGAGGGTCCCACCTGGCAACCCCAAACAGATCAGTGGGGCCAGGGGACTTCATCGTCCAAACCTGGTCTTCCCAAATGTATCCATGGGCTCTCTGATGGTCAATGGAGCAGATCCGTACCTTTCCAGTCAGGGCCACATACCCTTAGGCCGGAATCATGTAGATTCCAAATCTGTGTCTCTTTGGTTAAATATCACTGATTGTAGCAGACCTCTTTCGTTAAAGCCATGCTTCCAAGCTAATGGTCTGAGAGAGTCTGATCTTTGATTCTCCTTGTAAAGTCTCTTTTTCAGTTCTATGTTTCAAATCTGACTACTATAGAAGCATATGTCCTTTTAAGTACACATCTACAGGTCAAGGTTTAGGGATGATATTATATCACAGGGCTCAGGTCTCATTGTTTGTGCATTTAATCAATTTACATAGTTGGTATAGGAGGGGGCTCTTTAAATCTACATCTAGCTGCCTTTTAGTAAAATATGTAATTAGCATATTAACAAACATCATTGTTCAAAGACCCAAGAGGAGACAACAATCAGGGTTATACAAATAAAAGTATGTCCTTCTTGACCAGCCACAGAAATACACATACACATACATTCACAAGTCCACACAAACACAATAATGTCACAGCATGTTCTGTACATGGACTGATGCAAACCCTCAAAGAAAACAATGAAATTCCATGTTGTGAGGTAGCAAAACACGAAAAATGCCAAGAAGGGTGAATAGTTTTGCAAACCACTGTGAGTGTGTGTATGCCCTGTTATTAAACCTGACAGGGCACACCTGTGAAGTGAAAACCATTTTCGGTGACTACCTCTTGAAGCTCATCAAGAAAATGCCAAGAGTATGCAAAGCAGTCATCAAAGCAAAAGGTGGCTACTTTGAAGAACCTAAAATGTAAGACATATTTTCAGTTGCTTTACACTTTTTTGTTAAGTATATAATTCCACATGTGTTAATTCATAGTTTTTAGGAAAATACAGAAAAATCTTTAAATGAAAAGGTGTGTCCAAACTTTTGGTCTGTCGTGTGTGTGTATGTATATATGTGTATATATATATATATATATATATATATATATATATATATATATATATATATATATATATATACATACACACACACACACACACACACAGTTGTGTTCTACAGTGTACATATCCCGGCAGAAATTTTCCTTTCTTGGCCTTGTTTCAGAGAATATGAATGATAAACAAAAAACTTTTTCTCCACTCATGGTTATTGGTTGGGTGAAGCCATTTATTGTCAAACTACTGTGTTTTCTCTTTTTAAATCTTAATGACAACCAAAAACATGCAAATGACACCTGATCAAAAGTTCACATACCCCAGTTCTTAATACCGTGTATTGCCCCCTCTAACATCAGTGACAGCTTGAAGTCTTTTGCGGTAGTTGTGGATGAGGTTCTTTATTTTCTCAGATGGTAAAGCTGCCCATTCTTCTTGGCAAAAAACTTCCAGTTCCTGTAAATTCCGGGCTGTCTAGCATCAACTGCGCGCTTGAGATCTCCCCAGAGTGGCTCAATGATATTGAGGTCAGGAGACTGAGATGGTCACCCCAGAACCTTCACTTTGTTCTGCTGTAGCCAATGACAGGTCGACTTGGCCTTGTGTTTTGTATCGTTGTCATGTTGGAACGTCCAACTACGTCCCATGCGCACCTTCTGGGCTGATGAGTGCAAATTTGCCTACAGTATTTGCTGATAACATTCTGCATTCATCTTTCCTTCCACAAGTTTCCTGTACCTTTGTAGCGCACACATCCCCAAAACATCAGTGATCCTCTTCCTGCTTTACAGTAGGAATGGTGTTCCTTTCATCATAGGCCTTGTTGACCTCTCTCCAAATGTAACGTTTATGGTTGTGGCCAAAAAGTTCAATTTTGGTCTCATCAATCCAAATTCCCTTGTTCCAGAAGTTTTGAGGCTTGTCTCTGAGCTGTTTGGCGTATTGTAGGCGAGATACATTGTGGCATTTGCACAGCAATGGCTTTCTTCTCGACCATGCAGCCCATTTTTCTTCAAGTGCCTCCTTATTGTGCATCTTGAAATAGCTACACCGCTAGTTTTCAGAAAGTCCTTAATTTCAGCTGATGTTATTTGTGGGTTTTTCTTTGCATCCCGAACAATTTTCCTGGCAGTTGTGGCCGAAATTTTTGTTGGTCTACCTGACCGTGGTTTGGTTTTTACAGAGCCCCAGATTTTCCATTTGTTATTCACAGTTTGAACGCTGCTGACTGGGATTATAAATTCCTTGGATATTTTTTTGTATCCCTTTCCTGTATTATACAGTTCAACTACCTTTTTCCGTAGACACGTTGACAAATCTTTGAAGGCATACTGAACCAGCATGGCTACCACAGCATCTTGCAGCGGCATGCTATTCCATCCGGTTTGCGTTTAGTTGGACCATCATTTATTTTTCAACAGGACAATGACCCCAAACACACCTCCAGGCTGTGTAAGGGCTATTTGACCAAGAAGGAGAGTGATGGGGTGCTACGCCAGATGACCTGGCCTCCACAGTCACCAGACCTGAACCCAATCGAGATGGTTTGGGGTGAGCTGGACCGCAGAGTGAAGGCAAAAGGGCCAACAAGTGCTAAGCATCTCTGGGAACTCTTTCAAGATTGTTGGAAGACCATTTCCGGTGACTACCTCTTGAAACTCATCAAGAGAATGCCAAGAGTGTGCAAAGCAGTCATCAAAGCAAAAGGTGGCTACTTTGAAGAACCTAGAATATAAGACATATTTTCAGTTGTTTCACACTTTTTTGTTAAGTATATAATTCCACATGTGTTAATTCATAGTTTTGATGCCTTCAGTGTGAATGTACAATTTTCATAGTCATGAAAATACAGAAAAATCTTTAAATGAGGTGTGTCCAAACTTTTGGTCTGTACTGTATATATATATATATATATATATATATATATATATATATATATATATATATAAAGCATTTCTTCCTCATGAAAATTGTTTTACAAAAAAGAGTAAGTCATTTCCGCATAAGGCTATGTGCCCACGATGCAGAAATGAAGCAGAAAATTTCTGCAGCATTTCTACATCTCCCTGGCAGAAAAAACGCATGCAGATTGTGCATGCGTTTTTCCTGCAGAATACATGCGGATCCACATGCGGGTTCACATGTGTTTCCACATGCAGATTGACAAGCACTTTCCAGGCGATAGCATCACTTGGAAAGTGCTTGACAACTAGGTCACACTGTATAAATCCATGAAAACAGCATGGATTTATACAGTGTGAACCGTAAAAATTAAAACAAATAAAGCTATACTCACCCCCGATGCCCCGGCGTGGCTGCAGCGCTGCTTCCTGGCTGGTTCCCGGCTGCCGGCATATCGCGAGACACAGCGGTGAAGGGCCTGCGGTCACATGACTGTGACGTCACCGAAGGTCCTTCAGCGATGCCGGCATTCAGAGAGAAGCCGCCGGACAGGTGAATATAACTTTGTTATTTTATTCTTTTTTTTACAGGTACAATGGTACCCAGGTCTGGATGAGAGTCTCCTCTCCTCCAGAACTGGGTACCATCCGCACATAGAGACGCATAGAAGCCGCTTGTAAAAATGTACAGTCGCGGTTTCTATGCGTCTCAATGCAAGTCAATGGCGGGAGTTCCGCTGCGCTTCCGCAAAATTAAATGACATGCTGCGGATTTTTGTACGCAACATAAACGCTGCGGAAAAATCCGCAGCATGTGCATAGAACATGCGGAATCCCCTTGGGGACCATGGGGTGCGGATTACCTAGCGTTTCACAAGCGTTTCCGCTGCGGAAATTCCGCAGCATAAACGCTTGAAAAACGCTATGTGGGCACCCAGCCTAACACCCCAAACTACAAAATTTATCATGCTGTGATAGGCAAATACAAAGAAAATAAATTTGTGTTTTTTAATGCTCTTTCTGGCCTGTTATTAAGAGGTTAAAAAGCAGCAACAATTTAACAATACACAACATAAAAACCCTGTCTACAAACAAAATAAAAAACAACAAAGGCATCTGCATGCATTTTTTGAAACACAATAAAATTGCTTTAACAGTTTTTCAACGCAATGCAAAGAGTAGATTCAAGGGAATTTAGAAAGGACGACTTCTACTGTTTTCCTGCTAGATCCACCTCTTCATTTGTCTCATTAACCCCTTTTCGATGTGAAGCAGTGCGGGCGCGATCACCGCCAAGTGCCAGCTGATTCTGACAGCTGACACCCGGTACTCTGTGTTAGGAGTGGTCCTGCGCCGCTCCCAGCACATTAACCCCTGAAATGCTGTGATCGAAGTTGATTGCAGCATTTCGGGAGCAGGCAGAGGTAGGAGAGACCCTCTTACCTTGGATCGGAGACCCCATGCTTTTAGGGCGAGGTCCCGATCGTTGCCGCGGTGACCTGATGTCGTCATGAGGACATCCGGGTTATCAGGCATCAGCAAGTTAGTTAGATCATGCATATAAAAATGTTATAGCTTTCAGAATAAAGTAATGCAAAAAAAAAATGTTTTTCTATAAATTCGTTTTTATTGCGTAAAAGCGCCGAAACATAAAAAAATATATAAATGTAGTACAGCGGTAAATGTACTGACCAGAAGAATAAAGCGATTTTGTCAGCTAAACAGGAAAGGGTTCTTTACAGTTAGAGCAGTCAGACTGTGGGATGCCGATCACAAGAGGTAGTAATGGCGGACACTATAACAGCTGGATGATTTCCTCAGTATACATAACATTATGGGTTATAGATAATTTAGTGACAAAAAATGTATAATTGGTGGAGGAAGGTTGAGCTTGATGGACCTAGGTCTTATTTCAACCTATGTAACTATGAAAGGTATTTAAATGCACCTCTTGGAAGAACTACAGACTCTGATGGTCAGTCGTAGTTCAACTATTCTCACATAAGACCAGATCTATAAGGGCTCGCTCACACAAGTGTATTTTTTACAGATAGCACTTGAATCAAACTTATTCAATGGGGCAATGCTGATACACAATTTTTTTCACTGACAGAATCTGTCAGTGAAAAAAATTCCAGTATCATGCAATTTCACTTTGAAATTGAATGCCCCTCACCTATTTAAGTCTATGGGTACGTGGAGAACATCGGACTGCACTCGGATGACATCCAAGTGCAGTCCGATTTCCGCAGACTCACAGAATAGAGAAGATGGAGAAATTTAGTTGTCCATCTTCTCCTCACAGTATGCTATGATTCTCTCATCCGAATCAGATCACACTATGGGGAAACTTGGATTAAACTCTGATTAGAGTTTGATTAGAGTATCATTTGCATAATCTACCCAATTTCTCTCGGACAAGAGAATCTACGGCCGTCTGACATTAGCTTAACCTGTATACATTTTATTACATGTATAGAAATTCACTGCATACCATGCTTTTCTATAAAAAGGTATACCTAGCGGACAGCTGATTGGACATGAGCATAGTTAGACTATATTGGGTAGACATAGTACATGGGTGCGCAGGGTGGTTCATTGAATACCTCTTTGTGGTTCTCAATATGTTTTCGCTTAGCGAATGCTGAGCAGGCGATGTGACCACCCCTTGGATGTATGTACTATTTCATTTCAAAACCAATTGTAAACACATTCAACTATAGTGTTCTGATGACAGCACCTTTTAGTGCAATATAGGCGCTGTTCATACTACACATAATACTGCTTAAATCTGATTTCTTCCATTTGTGAATAAATATGTGTTTAAAGGAAATGCTTGGTAATTTTGTTTTATGTTGAGCTATTAGTTTCTACCTCCCGAGCCATTCATCAATAATAATTCTTGCTTAAAATTACAGCTGCTTCAAAGAGTTTGAACAGCTAAAGACTCACTTAGGGGCCTGTTTTACACTCCTATAATCATAAGCCAAAATAATGTTCATTGGAATTTTCTTTTAAATATTTCATTTCCTTCTGCATCATTTATTTCCTAATTTATTACTCTCAATACTGTGGATATTAAGAAATACCAGTTTTTCAGTTAATGGGGTAGGGGCAAATCTCTGTCCTTATTTAAAAAGCCAAACATATCTCTTCATTGTGCTTCATAAATCTCAGCATTACAGACTATGCCGCCCCTCTCTTTATTCAAACACACATTTCTCATTTATAAATTATAAATAGTTAAGTTAAGCTAAATGATTAGTAGGACCCTAGTCCAGCTGCCACATCGGTGGTCTTTTGCCACATGACAAGAGCACTGAAATCATATTCTATCTCTTGGCATCCCCGATGCCTATTCTGATTAGTAGGTCCGGCGAGATGTCATGCAAGTGTACAGATCACCGATATGGCCGCTAGACCAAGATCCCATGAATCTGTTTGCTCAGCTACTGTAAATAAATATATATATGTGTATATTGTGGTAGATCAGCTCACTCAGCTGCCCTTAGAGGTAGACACAGGAACACTGTCTCTTTAAATCTTTCTGCTTGTTTATTACCAGTACTGCATAAACCATGGCAATGTTAACAAAAGCACCCCCTCCCGGCCAAACAGGAAAAACAAAACATAGCGTATGACACAGTTTTTGTTGCTACGGGAAACCGCCTGCTTCAGGAACAAAAGAACCCAAGGTTTAGCTTTCCTTCACATGACAATACAGCTCCAGAGCTTATGCCTCCAGGCCCACCCCACATACACTGCTCTAGAAAGCTGGATATTTATCCTCTGAACTCCTCTCTCTCTACTGGTGTTCAATCATCCTAGCACTAGACATGGCTGATTAACCCCTCTCAGCAATTTGTGCGCTGGATCATTTTTCCTAGGTTTATATTACTGCAGCTAATAACCTCAGTGCTACATATCATGCAGACCAGCAAGTTATCCTGTTATCAGGGCCTCACCCCTACCTCATGCTGCTCGCAGATTTCATAACAAAAACCTGCTGACAAATTTTCTAGAATTAGTGCACCATTTCACCCACAGTTTTGCATGCCCCTGCCTCCCTTACTGAGATTGACAGTGCTGTCTTGTCTGGAGTGAGCACTGTCTGCTGAGAAGAAGTGAATAAAACTGAAATAACAATAAGCTCATTAGGGATTAATCCGAGTAGCAATGGGGGGGACTAAAGATAATGGCACTGGTATATGTGTTCGACCACTACCACTAATAGGCTTAAGGCTGCTGCAGACCCACAAATCGATATAAACAAAAAATGGAAAGGGTTAATTCTGCTCCGCCAGTGGATCAAAGATGAGATGTAATTGGTATCCAGAAATGCGATTTATTTGTCAACACGTTTTGAAGTTCAAAACTCCTTCATCAGGACAAACCACAATGTCCTGATGAAAACTTCAGAACTTCGGAACACATTGACAAATAAACTGCACTTCAAGATACCAATTACCTCTCAATTAACCCTGTCTTTCCATTTTTTGTTCTGTCTGCAGAGAAAGCTCAGGCAAGCCAGTGCTGTCAAAAAACCTGTGATGGGGGGTAGGTGGGGCACCTTTTTAGATGCGATGTAATATAAAGCAATTCTCATCATAATGTTATTAGTAGCAGCCATGTATGAGCTTGATAAATGAATACATATCTGAATTAGCCTGTATCAATACTAATGGACAAGTGATGTACCAAGTCTTTCTTGTGTTCTGCACAGTACTTGTTTTACTTAAAGAGGTTGTCTCATCTTGATAAGCTATTTCCATATAGACATAAGGATACCATAGATTATGTAATAGAAAACCTGGAGCCGCACCAGCAAGTAATATGGACACCTAGCCTCCCAGGCAGCAACCAAACCATCCAAATACAAAAATCAATTATATGCAGCACACCGAGAAATGTGAAAAATAATAAGGCTTATTGGCCCATTGGGATGACGTTTCGGTCCATAGTGTGAACCTTTCTCGAGCTATTGCCACAATAGATCATTACATTTTATTCTTCTTCATATTTTTTAGTGTGCACTCTACAATTATTTTTTTGTATCATAGATTATAGCTTTTTCATGTCACATATATTAAAGAAAACGGTGCAGATTGTTTTGGCTTTTTGATTTGTGGCTTCTTGGCTGTTCTTGGCACCTAATACATGGCGTTCATGACACATCCACTACCAATGGTTATGCCTATGTTAATACTGTTTTCATAATATTCTATTTTCAAATATTAAAGACCGATAGGAAAAAAATCCGACACTCACCAAGCTGTGTGATAGACAAACCCATAATAAAGTGATCTGCAAAGTTTCATAACTTTCCATGCTGTACAAAATTCTTGAAAAAAGTGAAAGTTTAGATACTCTTCTAAATGTAAAATAGTGTACATGTTTGTGATTGTGGGGGCTTGCGTTGTGTGAAGAGGGCTCAGGAGCTGAGCTCCCTCCATATGCGGTAGATGCTGGCTACATTACATAGGCAGCATCTGTGTCTAACAGTAGCCGGAGCAAAGTTGAAAGTGGCATTTAAATGGAATGCGCTGATGCTCATGCACATCGCCTCCTAACCCGCTTCTTCCCGCGGTGCAGTAGGTTGCCATGGCAGCCAGACGATATCTGTGTACCACTGTGAGCTCCAGCTATGCAGCTATACATTGTATACTGCTATACTATAGTGTTGCGGTATATAGTATGAGTGACCAGATGATCGCAATTCAAGTTTCCCCAAGGAGATGAAAAAAGTCATGTTAAAAGTAAAAAAAAAAAATGTAAAAAAAATTCAGTCATCTACCTTTTCCCCTATTAAAAATAAAGAAATGAGGAAAAAAAAAAAAAAAACATAGACACATAGAAAAAATTGTTGTTACTCTTCTGATAAAATTGGAAAAACCCGCAATGATCACTGAAACAACTTGAAATTGACTAATGTAATTTTCTAGTTAAATTTACTCAACATCAACTAATGAGAATGACATTGCTTTTGAATGATAGTTCAACAGAAAAAGGCCTGTATCAAAATAATGGTTTCCTTAATTTAATATTTTGTAGCACAACCTTGTGAGGCAGTCACTGCAAACAAACGATCTATAACTCTCAATGAGACTTTTGCACCTGTCCACAAGTATTTTGGCCCACTCCTTGTAAGCAGACTGTTCCTTGTGTCTCAGGTGTGAAAGCGCTTTCTCCAGACTGTAGGTTTCAGCTCCTTCCACAGATGTTCAATAGGATTTAGATCAGGGCCCATAGAAGCCATTTCAGAATAGTCCAGTGCTTTGCACTTAACCATTCTTGGATATTTTTAGCTGTGTGTTTTGGGTCATTATTTCATTGGAGAACCCATGACCTGCGACTCAGACCAAGCTTTCTGACGCTGGACAGCACATTTCACTTGAGAATGCCTTGATAATATTGAGATTTCAATGAACTCTGCACAGATTCAAGACCACCTGTGCCAGATGCAGCAAAGCCGCCCTGAATCATAACTAAGTCACCTCCATGCTTCACAGTAAGTACAATGTTCTTTTCTTTGTAGACTTCATTATTTTGGTCTGTGAACATAGTTGATGTGACTTTCCAGAAAGCTCCAGATTAGTCTCATTTAGCGAAAAGACATTCTCCCACAAGATTTGTGGCTTGTCAATTTGCATTTTGGCAAATTCCAGTCTTTTTTTAAACTTTTTTATTTGCTTGAACAGTGGTTTCCTCCTCGCTCATCTTCAGTGAAGTCCACTTCACCCAAGACGGTGACGGATGGTGCGAACTGACACTGATGTACCTTGACCTTGGAGTTCACCTCTAATCTCTTTGGGATTTGTTCTGGACTCTTTGGTTACCATTCATAATACCCATCACTTCAATTTGTCATCAATTGTCCTCTTGCAGCCACGTCCACGGAGGTTGACTACAGTCCCTTAGCTCTTTAAACTTCTGAATAATATGTGCAACTGTAGTAACAGGGACATCAGGTTGTTTTGAGATGGTATTATTGCCTTTACCTTTAACGTGTTTGTCTATAATGATCTATCTCATTTCCTGAGACAACTCTCTCTCTACAGCTTCCTTTGGTCCACATTCAATGTGGTACACACCATGATACCAAACAGCACAGTGACTACTTTTCACCCTTTAAATAGGCACTGACTGAATCCAAATTTGTATACACCTGTGATGCTAATTATAGGGCACACCTTAGTTTAACATGTTCCTATAGTCAAATTGTTTTAAAAAAAAATTTCTAAGAGTGCCATCATTTTTGGCATTAATTTATTACTTTAAGTTTTTCTGTTGATCCATAATTCAAAAGCAATATATTATTTTTAATAGTTGATATTCAGTAAATTGAAATTGAAAACTATTTTTGTCAGTTTCCAGTTATTTCAGTGACCATTGAGGTTTTGTTAAAGTGCTTTCACAATGCATTAAGGCACCTGTTTAGTGGCTCCATCAGGGCTTGCATCCGAACCCCCCTAAAAACGTGATTCGGGCGTATGCATCTAGTACGTCTGAGTGTCTGCCTCCAGTACACGCTCGAAAATGATGCATGTCGGAGTGCACGTTTGCTCTGTCGGAATCATTATAGTCTATGGCCCCATTGACGCAAATGATCGAATTCCAGTTAGTGGGGGGTTCGGATGTAAGCCACGATGGAGCCACTGAACGGGTGCCTGAACGCAATGGGAAAGCACCCTTACTTTAACAGAAGGGTACCAACAATTTTGCATATGTATGTGAGTGGTATTGTCTCATCCGTAAGAGTCCAATCTATCAAATATAAAATTAATAAACCAAATCTATAAACCCTGTAACGAGAAAAAAAAAAAAGTCAGAATTACGTTTTTTCGGTCACCACTGCTCCCTAAAAAAAAATGCAAGAAGAAGCTATCAAAATGTTGTATGCACCTCAAATTAGTATAAATAAAACTGTTATCTTGTCATGCAGGAAACAAATCCTCAATCGGAAAAATATATATGTTACGTGTCTTTGTAAATGGCAACACCCCCCACCCCCTCCCAATTTTTTTTTTTTTTTTTTTTTTTACAAACGTCTGAATTTTTTTTTCCCACCTAACTGAAAAAAAAAACATGTAAATTTTGATATTGCCATAATCGCACTGACCTGGAAAAAGCATGATTCTGAGTCATTTTTACCAGAGAATGTAAAAACCGAGCCCAAAGAAACCATGACGGTATTGTTGTTTTGTTCACTATTTCACAACACTTGGATTTTTTTTCCATTTTGTAGTACATTGAATGTTAAAATGAATGGTATTTTTCAAAACTTCACCTTGTCCTGCAAAAAAGCAAGCCCTCATATGGCTATGTCAACTGAAAAGTAATAAAATTATGGCTTTTGGAAGAACGAGAGGAAAAGAAAAGCACAAAAATGAAAAAAAATCTAAGTTTTAAGGAGTAAAGCTTATGATTGGATAGGGCCAATTTAGAGGCGTATGGGAGATGATAGTGTTCAGCACCATTTCAATCACAGATTGCAATGACATGAGGCAATCTATTGGGCCGCTTGCCAGATAGGCCAATAGATGGGCATTGTTGTCTCCCTGGTTAAAAACACAATGTCGGGTATACAAATATTTCATGTTTGTGTAAACAGCCAGTGATAATTTGTATTCCCTCCACAGCATGTCAAATTGGGAGTAGTTGTCTGGTGTGAGAAGGGTAACATACCCACCTCCGCTTCAGCAAGTTGGCGTTCTAAGAACTTTCTTGATTTCTATAGTGCTTTCCTATACTCAGAGATAGAAGAAATGGATCTTCTACTAAAGACTTAAACAGCCTCCTAGATGATTGATTCAGATGTTGAGTTGGAATTAACCTCCCTGTATATTTCTGCCTTTTTTGAGTGTAGCTTTGTACCTCTATCTGATCTAGCCAGAAGACCAAACCTCTAAGGGGCACGGCCATGGGCTGAAACAAGGTCTAGGGCTAACTGTGGTGGGGAATGATCTGATATACCATTAGGGAGGTAAGTTATAATATTGACCTGAGGAAGGCAGTATGCAAAACTAAAAACACATCAATGCTGGTAAATGTATTGTACAAGCAAGAATTACAAGAACAGTTGCAGATACCACATTCTACACCTCCTAAAGCAGATAGGCGGAGGTTCAATTAGAAAAATGTAAAGGAGTGGGATTGGTATGTGTAAGACAGTCCCTTAACTGGGATCCATAGTTATGTTAAAATCCACCAGCAACAATATAGGTGCTGGATCTAGATTGATCACTTGGGACAGAGCATCAGCAGGGGGAGGTAAATACAAGTTGTCTACGGTCAATGGGCAGTTATTAATCCAGTATATCATTCTTCATGGTACATTCTATATGAATGTTTAAATACAAATTTGATATGATTGGCTACTACACTGGCCAATAATACAATAATGACTCCTCTAGCATAACTAGAGGCGGTGGCATGGTAGGCCAAGCCCACAAAATCCCATTTGAGCATCAGCGTTTTAGTCCACTGTAAGTATGTTTTCTGCAAAGTTCATGACCCTCACAATCCAGGAGACAATTATGTGTTCAGAACTAGCTATTAGCATCCATAAGTAAGATTACGAGACCAGAGAACCCACATAAAAGTTGAAATTGGTCACCCTGCACAAGAAAAGCAGTAAAAATAACATACCACAAAAAGAACAATAAAGTTTGAGAGTGTATGAAATCATTTTTACACATGAATTTGCTTGTGCAGATGAATTAATGCTTGGATGTAAAAATGTTTTTTGTATACTAACCAATAAAGATGAAGATTTCATGTCCGTGAATCTGGATCCTCTTTTGATGATTACGGTACTTTTGTCCCCAGCAGTGATGCTTCTGTGCTCCAGACTGAACTTACAGTGAGCTGGTTTTCTTACCTCTTGTTTGATGAAGAAAAAATCCCATATCAACCCTACCCTTCCACGCCAACTCAAGCTGGATTTATAGCCCATAACCAAATTTACCAACATGGCATGTACACAGTGGTAGCAAGTGAAAGACATAAAATGAATATAAGGAAGAAAATTCAAGGAGAATTCTACCTTCCCTGTGACATTATATAGGGGAACATAATACCTATGATATAAGAACCGCATCAACATTGCTCAAAACCCCAGAGTTTAGATTGCATTTTAAACTGAAAAGAAATTGACAACAAACTTTTTTTGTAATATAAAATAAAGTTCTTCCTCAACTATGGGATAATGTAATGGCGGCAGTGGTTTCTGAGGACGAGCATTTCAATATAGAAAAAAAAAAAATGAATGTCTCTTAGATCAAATATTCAAGTGAAATTCAAGATGCAGTGATGCTCCAGCCAGCTGATTGTATATTCTGGCCTTTCGAAGAAGTGGCATTGGTTGTCCTTAAATTGGTTGTCCAGTATTCCGATAAAAGTCTGCAGTCTCTCTATGTGCCTGCAGACTTCTGAATCTTGACAGCAAGCAGTGCACATACTGTCAGGATATTGGTATTGACAGTAGTGAAAGCAGACGGTCACATGACCGCTAGTATGCAAATTGCATATATGTGGTCTCATGCCGACTAGGCGTGCTAGACTTCTTTCAATTCAATTATATTAAGAGAAGTCAGGCACATCTAGTTAAAATGTGGCCACAAATATGCAAATCGCATACTTGTGGTCATGTAACCATCTGATCTTACCTGCAATACTGGAGAAACCCGACCGCGTGCTCACCGCACACTGTGAGGATTCAGAAGTCTGCAAACACATAGGGTGACTGCAGACTTTTACTAAAAGACTGGACAACCCCTTTAATTACTTTTAATTTTGCAAGATGCAACATGGCGTCTTTGAATTGCTTAGATCTGACCATTCTCTTGCTTCTGAATTTTTTTTTGTTTTCTCTGAACATTCAAAAAGAAGTTGGGAAAAATTCAGACTTCTTGTCTTTCAACTTTTAGAGGGCCTTGGCATCCACTTAGCTCTTAATTCTTGTCATGGCCATGATAATTCAGCATTCCTCAATATAGAAAAGAGGAGGAAAAGTCTGCTCTGTAACTATTTCTGAGAAGCAAGTTCCAGCAAGTCACAGTAGTCCTTACCCTCAGTCCCTTTGGCTAGCCCCACAAGTCTAATTTTACACCAACTCTCCAAGTCTTCATCTTGTTTTTTTTTTATCTGCACAGGCAGATTACAGGACTTCAACCATAGCTCTTAGTGGGGTGACCACATTCTCAAGATTAGATGCACCACTCCCACTTTCTATTCCCTTCTTACTCTCTCGCTCAGCAGATTTCAAAAGATCACATGTAACAGGCACAAGTCCACCTGTAATGAGTCAATTTTTTTCAGTGAGCATCAAACGACGGTCAGTTTTGGGTTTTAGTTCATCCGATATAGTGGGATTCCTCAAAGAGGCTCTATGCTCCAAGGAAGCTGATTCTGGATCACACATTGACAGTGATTTTGTCTCGCTTTCAGAACTGTAACATGCTTGTTTCTCTAGTTTGCTTGCTATCCTATTTTGCTTTGCAGGGGACATGATTCTCAGGTCCGATCGAGGACCAGATGTTGCAAGTGTAATATTTCCACGTGAAGAAACAAGGAGAAAAGCGGACTGGAACATAGAAACATTCACAGGGAGGGCAGAGACAATTAGTCCATATACAAACACAGCATATGGAACCACATTGTGGCCCAGCAGTAGATTGTCCAAACTGCTGCTTGCTACATTTTTTCACAGTAGATCTCAAAATTAAAACTGCTCCAATTCGTCCAAGAGTAGGCTAAAAAAATTCAAATAATTCCTCTACCCTTTAAGGTTATATTCTCACTTTCAGAACTTTCTAAGGATAAGTCCGATGTGTGTTTTTCTAAGTATTCTCAACAGTAATCTGAGTTTTTGACGCAGATATGCGGACTAAGCCCATTGTCATTCAATGTTGCTAATCCATTGCTTTTTCTTTTACAATACTAAGCATGCTGTATATTTTAAAGACACTATTCAGTGTAAATTTTTTCTGCTACTTGTGAATTGGTTAAGAAATAACTTTGGATGTGGAATGTCAAATTTATTTTAGTGAAAATGTTACAAAATCCGCATCCAAACTTTCACAAAATTTTCTGAAACTATAAACATGTAAAGTCCCCCTATAATATCAGCCAGACTCGCAGATATCAACAGACTTAAAGTCTAGCGTGTATGGGGGCAGGTGTAGTCGGTGGAGAGAAAGATTTGCTATGTCCGGTTTCAGACTGATCCTTTTCTTTGATAAGCCGCTGCCAGAGATGTCTCTCTCATAGAGAACACAGGAATCCTTAGCAGAGCGAGCATTTCCGTGTATGGCAGAGTTGGGCGAGATACCTGCCGGTCAAACCATCTCTCAGCCGACAGCTATTTAAAGTGTATATGATGCTAATAGTTTTGATGAGATATATCCTATAATTTTGAGTATAATGCACTATGCATCTCCATAATAACAGGCTGAAAACCATTTCTGTGTAGTTTGTTCCTACAGTCTAAATCTACACTTACTGTATGTTTCATGCCATTGAAGCGACTCTCTTCTTACTACAGCTCACTTACCTCAGTGCGTATCATCTCACTGGCAGTTTACCAGTGTTGACTTTGTAGTGATTATTTATTATGACTTTTGATATAGCACCAACATATACCCCAACACTTTATGGATGACATCAATATTGGGGCCCACAATCTACATTCCCTGTCAGCATGTGTTTGGGTGTGGAAAGAAACCAGAGAACCCGGAGGAAACTCTTGGAGGCATTTTAACCCTGGACCTTCTGTAACAATGAATGACCACCACTGAGATTAGGCTTTTGTAGTGGAAATTGTGTCATCTATGCACTGACTTTCCATAGAGTAGCAGTTTATCTGACTAGGCAGAACTGCAGGGGACGGGGAGAGGAGAAGATTTGGCCAATGATGAGGCAGGAGGTGTTTCTAAGGCTTCCACAGACTCCCTGTAGGTGTTTCTAAGGCTTCCACAGACTCCCTGTAGGTGTTTCTAAGGCTTCCACAGACTCCCTGTAGACGTTGTAGTAACAGATAAGAGCGTTGCCCTACGGAGCCATGCTAAGATCTAAAATATATAGGGTGTGACCAATAAAAACCTCACATATTTGCACACAGTTTCAGCATTAATTGTGTCCTACTTCAGCACATTTCTTTTCCCCAACATGTTAATTAGCCTGCCTGTATATCCAGCTATTTATCTCCTTTCCGTGTCTCTTCTTGTTCCCTTTCCCGCCTTTTTATGTTGTGGAATGTAATTTGATTTTATTAATAGTTCTCTGTCGTAGATTTGGGTATCCGGCTGGATAGCTGCCGCACTGTATGTGTTTCTCTTCTCTCCGCTTATTTTTCTCTTGTTAAAGTCATCAAACGCTTGACAGCTGCATAACTCTTTTTAAAGCATTCCTGCTCTGACAGGTATTACCGATATTCGTCATTTGACTTACAGTAAGTGACAGCTGGAATTAGTTTTATGCGGCAGTGGAAGCTGTCTCTGAGGTAGCAAGTCCAGTCAAATTTGTATTGTATTTCTTTAATGTACAGCCTCTTCCAAGTGGATATTAAAGGCAGTGGGCAACTGGGAGATTCTGTAGACAGAGCATAAAATGCTGAGAGGTGTCTTGTTAAACTTACTATTCCATTTGTTGTGTTTGTTTTCCGATTGGTTATTTATTTACTCCACGGGCTTTGAAGAATGCTCTGAATATTAAGGACAAGGTAACTGAATAGAGAGCATCATTTATGTGCGGCACGTTTTCTCAGAGCTGTGTATGCCTTTTTCTTCTTTGTACAAAAGTTTGATGATCTCTTGACAACTGATGTTTATTGTCAGATTCATGCATTCCTATGTATTGCAACACCAAGAAAGAAACATCATGCTATTATGGAAATCAAAGGATGGATAGACATTTTACTGATATGAAAAAATAATGAATGATGAAAAATTGGAAACTAAATTTTCAAAACTTCTTGTTTTGTTCAGTATGGAGTATGAGCTCCACAAGCAGGAATCCCTGCACTTAAACAAATCCATGAATTACACAACTTGATTGCTATCAATGAGGTTATTAATAGTTGTCTGAGGAATGTTCTGCCACACTGACTGCATTTATGCAAATCATCAAGATCCGCTGCTGGCAGCTCCCTTTGCTATTGATGACCATTGATGTTCCAGATGTGCCCAAAGGGAGACAAGTCCAGAATTCTTCGGAACAAGAGATGGGTGTAGCGGAGTCCCACTGGTTATCGGATAGCACAGCTGGACAACGTCTCATTTAGCAGGCAAGTAAGGATGATGTGACTTTTATCTTCTGCACTAAGTTTCCTTGGCTGACTATTGCATCTATGGTCCTCAATGTTGAGCATTTCTTGGTGTCCTCAATGCTGAGAAATACAAACAGATGTTTATCCATCATACGTTACCATCAGGGAGGCTCCAAATTTATTCTGCAGTAGGACAACGATCCCAAACATATAGCCAATCTCATTAAGAACTATCTTCAGTGTTTAGAAGAACAAGGTGTCCTGGAAGACATGATATGGACCCACAGAGCACTGATCTCAACATCATCTAGTCTCTCTGGGATTAAATGAAGAGAAAGAAGAATATGCACAAGCCTCATACACAGATCTGAAATTAATTCTCCAAGATGTTTGGAACAACCTCCTGCCAAGTTCCTTCAAAAATTGTGTACAAGTGGCAAGTGTACCGAAAAAATTTGATGCTGTTTTGAGGGTAAAGGGTGATCACTCCAAATATTGATGTGATTTAGATTTCTCTTTTGTTCATTCACTTTGTATTTTGTTTTCATATAAAAATCAATTATTAACACTTATCTTTGAAAGCATTTTACTTTACATAATTTTCCCCACAGCTGCCTAAAACTTTTGCATGGTACTGTGGATATACATTGTATATATATTTATATATATAATTTATATTTTTCGCTTGCTGATATACAGTAGATAAACATATATATACACATACTCAGGGCCGGCTGCAGATTTTCGTGGGCTCCGGGTGAAAGAGTCTCTGTGGGCCCCTTTAACACATACCACGATTCATGATGCACAGATATGGCAGAGAAATATAGGTATAATACAATGCCAAAGATTTCACTTACTTCTTACATGAGTGATATCTGTTGTAAATTCTACAATAGCTCAGAAACTGGCAAATCATTGCAGCGCACAGTGCGTGACCTGGGGGAAGTCAAAAGTTTTCATTTTAGACCGGACAGTATAGTCCTTCATACAGTATTATGGGCACCACATAGTCCTCCATACAGTATTATGGGTGCCAAATTATTCTCCATACAGTATTACGGGCACCACATATTGCTCCATACAGTATAATGAGCCCCATATATTGTTCCATACAGTATAATGCGCCCCTTATATTGATCCATACAGAATAATGAGCCCCATATAGTGCTCCATACCTCCATACAATATAATGAGCCCTATATATTGCTCCATACAGAATAATGGGCCCCATATAATGCTCCATACAGACTAATGGGCCCTATATAGCGCACCATACAGAATAATGGATCCCATATAATGTTACATACAGAATAATGGACCCCATATAATACTCCATACCGAGTAATGGACCCCATATAATGCTCCATAATGGGCCTCATACAGTGGTGTGAAAAAGTGTTTGCCTCCCTTCCTGATTTCTTATTCTTTTGCATGTTTGTCAAACTTATATGTTTCCAATCACATAACAAATTTAAATAAAAGATAACACAAATAAACACAAAATGCAGTTTTTAAATGAAGGTCTTTATTATCCAGGGAAAAAGAAATCCAAACCTACTGGGCCCTGTGTAAAAAAGTGATTGTCCCCCTTCCTCCTTAAAACGTAAATTAACTGTGGTTTATCACATCTTTGGGAAGCTGAGTTCAATTTCCCTAGCCACACACAAGCTTGATTACTGACACATCTGTTCTCAATCAAGAAATTACTTAAATAGGACCTGCCTGACAAAGTAAAGTAGACCAAAAGATCCTCAAAAACTAGACATTATGCTGCGATCCAAAGAAATTCACGAACAAATGAAAAACAAACTAATTGAGATCTGTCAGTCTGGAAAAGGTTATAAAGCCATTTCTAAAGCTTTGGCACTCCAGCGAACTACAGTGAGAGCCATTATCCACAAATGGCGAAAACATGGAACAGTGCTGAACCTTCCCAGGAGTGGTCAGCAGACCAAAATTACCCCAAGAGCACAGCAACGACTCATCCAAGAGGTCACAAAAGACCCCAAAACAACATCAAAAGAACTGCAGGCCTCACTTGCCTCAGTGAAGGTCAGTGTTCAAGACTCCACCATAAGAAAGAAACGGGCAAAAATGGCATGCATGGCAGAGTTCCAAGATGAAAACCACTGCTGAGCAAAAAGAACATAAAGGCTTGGCTCAGTTTTGCCAGAAAATATCTTGATGATTGCCAAGACTTTTGGGAGAATACTCTGTGGACTCACGAGACAAAAGTTGAACTTTTTGGAAGGTGTATGTCCCAATACATCTGGCGTAGAAGTAACACAGCATTTCATAAAAGGAACATCATACCAACAGTAAAATATGGTGGTGGTAGTGTGATGGTCTGGGGCTGTTTTGCTGCTTCAGGACCTGGAAGACATGCCGTGGTAAATGAAACCATAAATTCTGCTGTCTACCAAAAAATCCTGAGGGAGAATGTCTGGCTGTCTGTTCGTGACCTCAAGCTGAAGCGCACTTGGATTATGGAGCAGGACAATGATCCAAAACACACCAGCAAGTCCACCTTTGAATGGCTTAAGAAAAACAAAGGTAAGACTTTGGAATGACCTAGTCAAAGTCCTGACCTTAATCCATTTGAAATGCTGCGGCATGACCTTAAAAAGGCGGTTTATGCTCGGAAACCCTCCAATGTGACTGAATTAAAACAATTTGCAAAGTTGAGTGGGCCAGAATTCCTCCAGTGTGTTGTCAAAGTTATCGCTAATTGCTGATTGCAGTTTTTGCTGCTAAGGGTGGCCCAACCAGTTATTAGGTTTAGGGGGACAATCACTTTTTCATTTTTAGGGGATTTTTTTTCCTTAATAATAAAGACCTTCATTTAAAAACGGAATTTTGTGTTTACTTATGTTATCTTTGTCTTATATTTAAATTTGTTTTGTGACCATTTAAGTGTGACAGACATGCAAAATAATAATAAATCAGGAAGGGGGCAAAACACTTTTTCAACCACTGTATAATGCTCCAAACAGAATAATATGCCTCATATAATGCTCTATACAGAATGGACCTCATATTATGCTCCATTCAGAATAATGGATCCCATATAATGCTACATACAGAATGGGCCCCAATGCCCCATATAATGCTCCATACAGAAAGTGCCACACATAATGCTCCATACAGAATGGGCCCCAAATAATACTCCTTACAGTATGGGTCCCATATATTGCTCCATATAGAATAGGATCCATATATTGCTCCATACAGAATGGGCCCCATATATAGCTCCATACAGAATGGACCCCATATGTTGCTCCATGCAGAATGGGCTTCATATATTGTTCCATGCAGAATGGGCCCCATATAATGCTCCATACATAAAAAAAATCTAATTCTCACCTCTCCTTGCTGGCTGCAGATCCTGTCTCATCAGCGTCTTCTGACTCTGTGACTGCTCAGCAGAGGTCGAGCTGTTGTGATGTCATCGCGCCCTCTGCCCTGAGACGTCAGAGAGTCAGAAGACGCGGAAGACACCGGAGCTGCGAAGGAACAGTAAGAGGTAAGTATTGCAAACAGTTTAAAGGACGGGGGGTGCCAATGCCAGCACTGGGGGCCCCCGCGACTCATGGGGCCCATAACATGCCAGTGTCCCTGACAGTGAGTGGTCCCCTTCGCTTGCTCAGGGCCCCGGCACTTGCCCAGGTGTGCTGGGTGAAGACGCTGGCCCTGCATATACTACACGTGTGTATATACAAATATATGTTTTACTTTTATCTTAACAAGCAATAGCACCTGTTATAGAATAGGATATATTATGCTTTTAGGGGCATGGGATCAAAGGCTCATTGATGCCTGATCCAGCAAAGGCTGGCTGACCTGGGCAGACCTCACAGAAGAGCTCCTGTAGCACAAACTGCTGAAAAAGTTCATGAAAATTAAATTCTGTTTAATACACAGTACACTGCAACTTGTGTATATGGGACTGCATAACAGCTAGTCAGACAGTGTGCCCATGTTGATAACTGTCCCAACCGAAATTGCCCATAATGGGCAGATCAGCGGCAAAACTGGACCTTGACTGAATGGGGTATAAATTCAATAGAAAGCAAAGGCTTTATAATCTAAGCTTTCTGATACATCTGTAACCCACTCTATGTGCTCAGGCAGGACCTGTGCGTTCCTATCTCCAGAGCTGCTCACTTCCAAGGGGTCTATTCAGTGATTGATGGGGGTCTCAGGACCCAGGCCCTCACCGATATGCAGGAAATTAAAGTGCCTGCTAAATATGAAAAACATGCAGAAAGTTTACTTACTCTTTGAAGGTTCTTCTTCTAACATCATGGTTTTGGATACCATGGGATTGCTTCAGCTGTCTTAGTGGTTCTGTGCCTCAAATATTAAAGTTTTTTTGGCAGCATCACAGGAGATCTACACAATGTAAAGTATATTGTTTTAATGCTATGGCTGATCCATATAAGCTCACACACACCCTTGTTCTAAGAACTCCCTACCATGCTCTTTAGAAACCCTGCAAATCACCTAATTCTATTTCCCTTAAAACAAGCTCCTCCATTAGAGTAAATTAATTTTGCAGACATAGTTGGTTTCTTTCCGTACTCAAGAGGGAACAGCAATCCATTTTTTTAGTGTCACAATGTCTCACAAGAATAATCATCAAGCATAGCTAGGGGAGCAAAAATGAAACAAGAAAAATAAAATGAGCAGAGACAGATTGGTTTTATGGAAAGAGTTGGGTCATCGACAGGGGAGTAGCAGGTAGCTAAGTACTTGTGACATCTCTCACCAACACAGCATATCAAGAGTCCATTTAAACAATCTCTTCCCTCAACCCCTGCTATCTTGTATTAGCTTAGCTTGTCCCTTTTCCCAAAATACATTTTTATTTCTATTTTTCCTTTGCTTTCTGCTACTCTCATAATCTTCTCCAGCCCCCCTCCTCCTTCTCTGAAGCATACTCCACAGCAGTTGGCAAAACGTGTTAAATTAATTCAGTCGCAATTAGCAGATTTATGAGAGAGTCCCAATGTTATCCCTTAATTGGAGAGCATAAAACGGCAAAGCGAGTATGTGCTCCCTTCTCTTTGTGTAATAGGCAATCTGTCTTTGCCAAGGTGTGATGGATGGAGTGGTATCATGCCCTTGCCTTGCTTTATATTGGCTGTCAGCTCTTAACGGGGACTGAAGCATCAGGGTAACAAAAATTGATATAATGACTTAATGCGCCTTATTCTCTGTGAGCTACATCAGTTTAGAGCACTTCAGAGAGAAAAATGTGTGCAAAATATCAGAGGCTCATTTATCAAACTGTTTTCATTAACATACAGCCTGGTGCTGGCACTAGTCTCAATGAGAAGAGGAAGCTGCAGCAAAGTACAATTCATCTGGGGCCTCATATTTCTTGGATGAAAGGAGCGATCTAATACAAAGGAAATAACGCAAGTTGCTAGCTTTGTCAAGTGTGTCTAGCTATGGCCAACCCCTCCTGTCTCTGAACTCTGTCAAGTTTGTCTTGGCTGTTTTTGTAAAATGGGAGCAGTGGCCGGCTCCCCAACTATGACTCTTCTTGGGTAATTTAATTAGAAATGGATGAAGTTGTAAAGCGTTATGTATGTGCACCTGTGCTCAGTGTTACACAATGTGTGTAGTCTGCTGGTTCTGCTTGTGCTACATTATAGCTTGCAGCGTATAGCCAGCACTTTCCTGACTCCGTCTAGCATGTCGTGCTTTCCAGGGCTCAGGAGGACTTCATGTAGCACTAGAATCATGGCAGCTGTCACTATGGGAAGCTCGTGTGGTTGGCTGATTCTTCTGTTATTATTGGGTCTGATGAAGAGCACACGTACTGTATGTGCCATAAATCCCTCCCCGTGATGTTTTGTTTGGATATACTAATGACTGTATGAACTTGTGGTCAAGAATGATGAGCAGGACAAATGTCGCTGATGTGTGCGGAGGTCCTGCCTTCTGTCTGGCAGCCTACATTGACATGTGCTTGTGTTCATGTCCTGTACACTATTTTCTTTTGTAGCTTTTTCTTTGTCAACGATATAAAGTTTACATTGCAAACACATAAATTAATAATCAGCCAACCTAGTTGGTAGTTGCTGGACAAATTTAGCGGTATACAGAGTCCTTTTGTAGCTACCAACTAATTGGTATGGTAATCAATAAGTGATGGATGACCTGATGGATAGCACTGGCCATTTCGCTGCATTGATTGCCTTGTACAGTCTTTCCATAACAAGAAATTATTAGTAGCGACAGCTTTTATATGGTGTCTGATAAAAGTACATTGATATTCACTCCAGCCTCTACATTTATCAAGTAAGTAAAGATTGTATTGTAAAAAGAAAAAAACATTGGTCTACATATTGTACCCTGTTATTAAACAAGGTCACATTTACAAAATGTTAATATTCACATCTTTTGGGTTGATACATGCAACAGCAAAATATGATCGTGATGTAAAAGGAGGGAACACATGAAAATCAAACAATACTTATAAACTCTATGTATGTTCCTAAAAGTTCTTAATACATGTTCATTCTTTTTTAGTTTCATTCCTCGGAGTAAATGGTTTTCAATTAATCCACCACTTTAATGGTACATTTTGCCGGATGAGAAGTATTACTGATCATAATAATAATTTTATTTATATAGCGCCAACATATAGCACTTTGCATTTAAGCGGGGACATGTGCATACAATATCGGATAATACAAAATAACACATAGTTCAGCAGTTACAGGAGGAGTGAGGGCCTCGCTCGCAAGCTTACAATCTGTAAAGAAATATGGTGGACACAATAGGTAGAAAGTGCTTGTCATGTACGCTCCAGCCATCATTATAATAAAAAGTGGTTATGAAATAAAGCTGCATGATCCGGTTATCAGACGGTATCTATCTAAGTGCAGTTACCAAGTTATGTTGGGTGCATAGTGGATGTGGAGACAGATGAATAGGAAAGATCAGATTCTGTGCAAAAATTAGCAGGGAGAACAGGGGAGAGTTAAATTAGTGAAGTGAGGTGATAGCCTTGTCTAAAGAGATGTTTTTTTTAAAGCACACTTAAACATGTGGCACTAGGTATTAATTGGATCTTCTGGGGTAGTGCATTCCAGAAAAAAAGCACAACACAAGAGAAGTTTTGGAGACGGAAGTGCGAGGTTCGGATAATGGAAGATGGTAGTCTTAGATCAGTTGCAGAGGGCATGGAGGGCATGAGTAGGGTGATAGAGATGAAGGAGGAGATATACAGTGGGAGAAATAAGTATTTGATCCCTTGCTGTTTTTGTAAATTTGCCCACTGACAAAGACATGAACAGTCTATCATTTTAAGGGTAGGTTAATTTTGAGAGATAGAATATCCAAAAAAAACAAGAAAATCACATTGTATAAATTAGATACATTTATTTGTATTTTGCAGGGAGAAATAAGTATTTGATCCCCTACATACCATTATGAGTTCTGGCTCCTACAGTCCAGTTAGATGCTTGTAATCAACTCATTATCTGCAGTAAAGACAGCTGTCATAAATAGTCACCTGTATAAAAGACTCCTGTCCACAGACTCAATTAATCACTCAGACTCTAACCTCTACAACATGGGCAAGACCAAAGAGCTTTCTAAGGATGTCATAGACCAGATCCTAGACCTGCACAAAGCTGGAATGGGCTGCAAAACCATAAGTAAGACGCTGGGTGAGAAGGAGACAACTGTTGGTGCAATAGTAAGAAAATGGAAGAAATACAAAATAACTGTCAATCGACATCGATCTGGGGCACCATGCAAAATCTCACCTCATGGGGTATCCTTGATCATGAGGAAGGTGATAGATCAGCCTAAAACTACATGGGGGAACTTGTTAATGATCTCATGGCAGCTGGGACCACAGTCACCAAGCAAAACATTAGTAACACATTACGCCTTAAAGGTTTAAAATCCTGCAGTGCCTGCAAGGTCCCCCTGCTCAAGAAGGCACATGTGCAGACCTGTCTGAAGTTTGCCAATGAACACCTGGATGATTCTGGATGGGGTCATGTATCGCGAGATTTTGGCCAACAACCTCCTTCCCTCAGTAAGAGCATTGAAGATGGGTCGTGGCTGGGTCTTCCAGCAAGACAATGACCCAAAACATACAGCCAAGGCAACAAAGGAGTGGCTCAAAAAGCACAGTAAGGTCATGGAGTGGCCTAGCCTGTCTCCAGACCTTAATCCCATAGAAAACTTATGGAGGGAGTTGAAGCTCCGAGTTGCCAAGCGACAGCCTCAAAATCTTAATGATTGATCAGCAAAGAGGAGTGGACCAAAATTCCTCCTGACTTGTGCACAAACCTCATCATCAACTACAAAAAACGTCTGACTGCCAACAAGGGTTCTGCCACCAAGTATTAAGTGTTGTTTGCCAGAGGGATCAAATACTTATTTCTCACTGCAAAATGCAAAAAAAATGATCTAATTTATACAATGTGATATTCTGGATTTTTTTTGTGATATTCTATCTCTCAATGTTAAAATGAACCTACCCTTAAAATTATAGACTGTTCATGTCTTTGTCAGTGGGTAAACTTACAAAACAGCAAGGGAGCAAATACTTATTTCCCCCACTGTATGTTGGTGCAGAACTGTGGAGAGCTTTATGGGTGAAAGTGATGAGTTTATATTGTACTCTGTAGCGGATGGGTAACCAGTACAATGACTGGCACAAGATGGAGGCATTGGTGAAGCAGCTGGACAGAAATACGTTTCTCGCTGCCGCACTCAGGATGGATTGGAGAGGAGAAAGATTAAGAGGATGGATTGGAGAGGAGAATGATTAAGAGGGTGGCCAATGAATAGAGAGTTGCAGTAGTCCAGACGAGAATGAATAAGAGCGACAATAAGAGTTTTTGCAGTTTCAGGTGAGAAAAAGTTGAATCCTGGAGATGTTCTTTAGTGTAAGAACCTTAATGAATCAGCCCCATAGTAAATTTAAAAAAATTCTTGGCTGTATTTGAAGGTCATTGAGATTAAGGCTCTATTTACAGGTAAATTGAGCTGCAGTACAGAATATAAATCTGCAGTTTGATAATTTATGCTGCATATTTTTACCACAGATCTTGAATTTTTAAATCCAAAGTATGAAAGCTGAAAATTTACAACAAAATCTTCATCTAAAGCAAGTGAATGTTGCCCCAGGTTTTCTCTCAGATTTCAGTGTGGATCTTCAATAGATCTGCAGATGTCCTATGTGGAAGTACCCTTGTAGTGGAGCGGTTAGTTTTTCTTATGTTTATTTTACCTGTTTAAGAACTGTATTGAACTACTGAGCTTTATACCATTCCTCTGCTATTCCTCTTGAACTGTATAAATAATTTACAACTAGGCTTTCCCCCTTGTCATATGGGTATGTAGAGCCATACCGCATAGGCAAGGGAATCTCAGCTGTTAATTTATTCAAAGTTGAAAGAAAATAATAGTTGGCTCTTTCTTCAGTGCATATACAGTGGCATGTAAAAGTTTGGGCACCCTTCATGAAAATTACTATTATTGTGAACAGTTAAACAAGTTGAAGATGAAATGATCTCTAGAAGGGCTAAAGTTAAAGATGACACATTTACTTTGTATTTTAGGCAAAAAAATATATTGGAATGTTTTACATTTTAAAAATTACAAAAGGAAAATAAGCCGATGCAAAAGTTTGGGCACTCTTGGAGATTTGTGTGCTCAAATAAGATAACTTTGACCAAGGTTTCAGACCTTAATTAGCCTTTTAGGGTTATGGCTTCTTCACGATCATCGTTAGGAAAGGTCAGGTGATGCAAATTTCCCAGCCTTATTAAAAGCCAGCCACCTCTAACCTTGTGCAAAAAAACAGCAGCCATGGGTTCTTCTAAGCAGCTGCCTAGCTCTGAAAATTGTGGAGGCCACAAAGCCGGAGAAGGCTATAAGAAGATAGCAAAGTGTTTTCAAGTTGCCCTTTCCTCAGTTCGATTTAATTAGAAATTATTAGATTAAATTAGATTTAATTAAGAAATGGCAGTTAATAATAATAATAATAATAATAATAGTTTATTTTTATAGCGCCAACATATTCCGCAGCACTTTACAAATTTTAGGGGGGACTTATACAGACAATACAGAATAAGCATATCTCATATCGAACGGAGTGAGGGCCCTGCTCGCGAGCTTACAGTCTATGAGGAAGTGGGGGAGACACAAAAGGTAAAAAGTACATATATTGTATAATGCAGCCTTGATATACTGAATAGGATAAATAATAATACATGGACTGGTCGCCAGCCAGTATGTGTGCAGTCCTGACAGAGGCTTTTATGTGCATGGTTGGTTTGAACCCGAAGTTGAAGAAGATTTTAATATGGGGGAAAGCTGGGATGGACAGAGTGTGTTTAGGTGATACGCCAGTCTAAAGAAATGTGTTTTTAGGGTTCGCTTGAAACTGTGGGTATTGGGAATTAATCGAACTGTCCTGGGTAGTGCATTCCAGAGAATTGGCGCAGCACGCGAGAAATCTTGGAGACGGGAGTGGGAAGTTCGGATTATGGAGGATTTTAGTTTCAAGTCATTTGCAGAACGGAGGGCACGTGTAGGGTGGTAGACTGAGACAAGGGAGGAGATGTAGGGGGGTACTGAAGCATGGAGCGCTTTGTGGGTAAGCGTGATAAGTTTAAAACGAACTCTATATTGGATGGGCAACCAATGCAATGACTGGCACAGGGAAAAGGCATCTGAGTAGCGGTTGGCGAGGAATATGATCCTGGCTGCTGCGTTCAGGACGGATTGGAGAGGGGAGAGTTTAGTAAGAGGGAGACCGATTAGTAGAGCGTTGCAATAGTCAAGACGAGAATGAATAAGAGCGACAGTAAGAGTTTTTGCCGAGTCAAAGGTGAGAAAAGTCCTGATTCTTGAGATGTTTTTGAGGTGTAGATGACATGAACGAGCGAGTGATTTGATGTGAGGAGTGAAAGAAAGATCTGAATCAAAAATGACCCCAAGACAGCGGGCTTGTAGCTGGGGAGTAATGGTTGAGCCACAAACGGAGATGGCAATATCGGGCACAGGTAGATTAATGGAGGGAGGAAAGACGAGTAGTTCAGTTTTTGACAGATTCAGTTTTAGGTAGAGGGAGGACATAATGTTAGACACAGCAGAAAGACAATCACTGGTCTTTTGTAGTAATGCAGGGGTGATGTCCGGAGCAGAGGTGTATAATTGGGTGTCATCAGCATAGAGATGGTACTGAAAACCGAATCTACTGATTGTTTGTCCAATAGGAGCGGTGTATAAGGAGAAAAGAAGGGGGCCTAGGACTGATCCTTGAGGAACCCCGACAGTAAGAGGAAGTAGGGAGGAGGAGGAGCCGGCAAAAGACACAGAGAAGGAGCGGTCAGAGAGATAAGAGGAGAACCAGGAGAGAACCGTGTCCTTGAGGCCAATAGTGCGGAGCATAGTGAGGAGGAGCTGGTGATCCACAGTGTCAAATGCTGCAGAGAGATCCAGGAGAATCAGCAGGGAGTAGTGACCATTAGATTTAGCTGTTAGTAGATCATTAGAGACTTTAGTGAGGGCAGTTTCAGTAGAATGTAAAGAGCGGAAACCAGATTGTAAAGGGTCAAGAAGAGAGTTGTCTGAGAGATAGCGGATTAGACGGGAGTGGACCAGGCGTTCCAGGAGTTTAGAGATAAAGGGAAGATTGGAAACAGGTCTGTAGTTGGCCGTGCAGTTCTGGTCGAGGGATGGTTTTTTAAGTAATGGTTGTATGCTGGCGTGTTTAAAAGAAGAGGGAAAGATACCAGATGAGAGGGAAAGGTTGAAAATTTTAGTTAGGTGAGAGGTGACAGCTGGAGCAAGGGACTGAAGGAGATGTGAGGGAATAGGGTCGCTGGTGCAGGTGGTAGGGCGAGAAGATGCAAGGAGCCTGATCACTTCATCTTCCGTGACTGGTTCGAAGTCAGAAAATGAGCAAGATACAATGTGGCGGGGGGGAGCATGCATAACATTTGGGGATTGGGAGAAAATTTCCTGTCGGATATGGTCAATTTTTTCTTTGAAATAGTTAGCCAGATCGTCAGCGCTGAGGTCGGTGGTCGGGGCCTGTGCTGTTTGATTGAGGAGAGAATGAAACGTGTCAAAGAGTCGTTTAGGATTATTGGAAAGTGAGATGATGAGGTTGTTAAAATAGGTTTGTTTGGAGAGGTGAAGGGCAGAGTTATATGTTTTCAGCATAAATTTATAGTGGAGGAAATCTTCGGGCAGATTTGATTTTCTCCACAGCCGTTCAGCGCACCTGGAGTACCTCTGGAGAAGACGTGTTTGAGGCGTGTGCCAGGGTTGTCGCCGTCTATGCCGAATTGTTCTTTGTGTAGGAGGTGCGGCTTCATCCAGGGCGCATAGCATTATTTTGTTATAATGCTTCAATGCAGATTCGGGACATGATAGGGAGGAGATTGGGGCCAATGATGATTGCAACCTTTTTATAAATTTCTGGGTGTTAATGGCGCGTAAATTTCTATAAGTGTGGACGGTGGGAGTGTCTTGAGTAGAGTCACAGTTCTTGACAGAGAATGAAAGAAGATTATGGTCAGAGAGTGGAAGGGGAGAGTTAGTAAAGTCATGTACTGAGCAAAGCCGGGAGAAGATCAGGTCCAATGTGTTCCCGTCCTCATGTGTAGGAGAATTAGCAAGCTGTGAGAGGCCGAAGGAGGAGGTTAATGATAAAAGATGCGTGGCAGATGGGGAAAGAGGATCGCCAATTGGGATGTTAAAGTCTCCCATGATTATCGTGGGGATGTCGCAGGATAGAAAATTTGTAAGCCAGGCAGCAAAGTGATCCAGGAATTGACGGGGGGACCTGGGGGGCGATAGACAACCGCCACTCGCAGGGAGAAGGGCCGGTAGAGTCTGACTGTGTGGGCCTCAAAGGATGGGAAGATAAGGGAGGGTACAGGGGGGATAACCTGAAAAGTACATTTTGTTGAAAGAAGCAGACCAACACCTCCACCTGATCTGTTGTCAGGTCGCGGGGTATGAGAGAAATGTAGGCCACCATAGGAGAGAGCTGCAGCGGCGGTGGTGTCCGACTGCTGGATCCAGGTTTCAGTGAGAGCCAGAAGGTTGAGGGAATTAGAGAGGAAAAAGTCATGGATGTAAGAGAGTTTATTACAAGCTGAGCGTGCATTCCAAAGGGCACAGTTGAATGAGACAGAAGATATGCAGGGAATATTAATGAGATTAGCAGGGTTTCTGAATGTAACAGGGAAAGAGTTAGTGTTATTATTACTGGAGGGTCCTGGGTTGGGAGAAATATCACCTGCGACTAATAGAAGGAAGATACAGAGAGTGAGCAGATGATTGAGTGATTTGTGAGAGCGTTTCCTGCGTTGTATGGTGGGAATGAATGGATCTGCGTGGTATAACATTGTGAAGAGAGCATGACAACTGTACATAGGAGAAGAGAGGAGTGAGGGATTAATATGGATGAAGTGTGCCGCATTTGTGGGAGAACGATGAATGTGGATGATTGTAGCAACCAGAGTATAAATGGCACAGATACAAATGGTGAATACTGTTTGGCAAAAAGATGACCTGGAAGCAAGTTTGTTTAATTGTCTTGCATGTCTTACCTGTCTCCTGCCCTGTCCAACTGCCATTTTCTAACTGCCAGGGCACTTTGCTAAATTATGGCACTTCGATAAAGTATGCATAAATGCCCCCGCATAAATGCCTCCCCTTAACTAAGTCTCAATATATAGGGACGTATCTGCTTAGATCTGCACAGATTTAACTCATTAACAATCAATCACTAGCTTAAAAGACAACAGGAGACCATAAAGTGCAGGGAAAAAAAAAAAAAAAAAAAAAAAAAAAAAAAAAAAAAAAACAGACTAGTAAACTCGGCATGGATCATAAACTCTTAAAGTAAGTGTGATGACCTTTAAGTATCATGGAATAAAAAAGCTAGAGGAGTGAGAAAAGATATACCAGAAATTGATAGTCTGCAGAGCATTGCATGGAGATATAATGCAGTTTTCAGGACAGATCACACAAGCAGTGAAAAATATATACCAGAAATTGATAGGCTGCAGTTAACCGGAACAGTGGAGGTCAAGATAAGGTCTGGAAGGCCAAGCAAAATTTCAGTGATAGCTGCTCGTAGGATTGATAGAGAGGCAAATCAGAACCCCCGCTTGACTGCTAAAGACCTTCAGAAAGATTTAGCTGACTCTGGAGTTGTGGTACATTGTCCTACTGTTCAGAGACACCTGAACAAATATGGCCTTCATGGAAGAGTCATCAGAAGGAAAGAGCTCATGCATCCTCACCATAAAATTCAGTATAAGAAGTATGCAAAAGAACATCTTAACAAGCCTGATGTATTTTGGAAACATAAGGTTAAAATAGAACTCTTTGGCCACGATTATCAAAGGTATGTGTGGAGAAAAAATGGCACAGAATTTCAGGAAAAGAACATCTCGCCAACCATTAAGCATGGGGGTGGATCAATCATGCTTTGTGGTTGTCTTGAAGCCAATGGCACGGGGAACATTTCACAGGTAGAATGGATTAAATGAAATTTCAAAAATTCTTGATGCAAACATAACACCATCTGTAAAAAAAAAGCTGAAGTTGAAAAGAAGATGGCTTCTTCAAATGGATAATGATCCTAAACACACATCAAATTCCACAATAGACTACATCAAAAGGTACAAGGTGAAGGTTTTACAATGGCCCTCACAGTCCCTTGATCTGAACATAATTGAAAATATGTGGCTAGACTTCAAAATAACAGTGCATGCAAGACGACCCATGAATCTCACATAAGTGGAAGAATTTTCCAAGGAAGAATGAAAATCCCTCAAATAAGAATTGAAAGACTCTTGTCTGGCCACAAAAAGCGTTAACAAGCTATGATACTTGCAAAAGGGGGTGCTACTTGTTACTAACTATGCAGGGTGCCCAAATTTTTGCATCGACTTTTTCCTTTTTGTAATTTTTAAAATGTAAAAAATTACAAAGAAATGTGTCATCTTTAACTTTAGCCCTTTTAGAGGTCATTTCATCTTCAACTTGCAGAAATGCACCAAAAAACGCTAGGTAATCCATCAATCAGGATTGTTATTGCGTTAAAATACGCAGCATGTCCATTCTTTGTAGCGTTTCTGCAGCGTAAAAACACTTGAATGGAAATGCTAATGATTTTGGGTGTATGGGAGTAGCTGACACCCAGCCCTTTTGTTTGGTGATGACACACAGACAGAGTTAACAATTTATTTGAAATACAACAGACACATTCTTTAATCATTTAAATGAAACAATATACTCACCCCAGGTCTGACGGTAATCCAAGGGTTGAAGCAATGTCCCACATTTCTTTTTTCAAATATCTTTGTTTAGCTCCAAAAAGCATTCATTGATGTCCAAAAAAGCATCAAAATACGCGTCAAAATTGCTGCAAAACACACATTTTTTCTGCAGAGTTTTTCCTGCCAACAGATGCAGAAACGCTGCAGAAGTTTCTGCATTCAAATCCTGAACGTGCGCACATAGCCTAACTGTTCACAATAACAGTAATTTTGACCAGGGGTGCCCAAAGTTTTACATGTCACTGTACTAACTAATATGAAGAAGCTTCCTTACTCTCACATGTTTGTTTACACATAGCCTTTTAGCTTTTTTTTTTGCACAGTTCTTGCTTTTAACCTGTGTTTTGTGCTGACCTCCTTTGCATGTTGTAATTTCTGTACTTGTGACGCGCCCCCTGGGCCTGTGTTGTGTAGCGTTGCGCACGCGGGGAATACCCGGAGCCGGATCTGTCTGGGTTAGTAATCCTCGTGGCGGTGACCCGGTCCGTGCCCAGGGTGTCAAACTAAGTGGCGGAATTTAGCAGAAGATGTTATAGTGTTCGACTACGCCACCCGTTGAATGCGGTTATGAAGCCGCCGCTGCAGGGCAGACCGCTGAGGCCGGTGGTACAGTTGTGCAGCGTGGGTAGTATAACCCCCAACGGGAGGGGTATGGCCTCAGGGCAGCAGACGTGGATGATGGAGATAGCAGAATTGCACGCAGGCACCAGGAACCACTCAGAGACGGTGCGGTGTAGTTCAGGGTCTTTACTGGTGGCAAAGGTAGACCCTCCCGGGAGTACTGGCTAGCGATCGGGGCCTGGTCAGTCCATGAGCAGATAGGATCTCCCCTGGCCAGGCGGAGTTGTAGGCCTCCCCAACTAATTGTACTCTTCCTGGCTACCTTGCTAGAAGCGGGTAAAAGTAGCCCACGTCCCTGAGTGTACCGTGTGGTGCTCACCCGTATGGCCGGTGACTCGGGGCCTTCTGGTAGCCTCCGCTCCACGACGGCGGTGCTGGTCCCTTGCGTGTGACCGTGCCTTCGGGTTTCTTGGCCAGAGGACCTGAAATCCCCTGCCGGACGGTTTCTGCTGCTGGGTATGGAACAGTCCCCACAGCCTCGGACTCCGTGTCCGGTGAGATCTCTTCAGTCAGGACGAGCTCTACAGCTTCCAGTCCTGGACCCCTTTTATCACTGCTCCCACAGAGCTCCTGATCTTGCTCTCCCTGCATCTGCTCCACTCCAGACCAGACTGTGTCTCTGTCTGGGACTCCTCTTCTTCTCTTCTTTTTCTTTTTCCTAACCCCACCTCAGCCCCAGTTTATATAGGGGAAGTTCTTCCCCTCCCAGGACTGGGCAGGAGGTGTGGCATGCTTAGGGTTCCTAACCAGGAGACCTCCCACCTGCTCACAGACGTAATATTGCTATTACTGTGGTAACCAGAACCCTGGGGTGCCACATTTGTCTGACTAGTGGACTGGTAAAAATTTCTACATAATAAACCAGCATGTCCTCTATTCACTTGAGAGTGGTAAAAATCTGTCACTTGCTTGAAATACATTTTTGGTGTTGTAACAAATGGTCTCAAAGCTTTATGTCACATAACTGGCTCTTGCAATATTACTTTTACTGCAGAATCACAAAGCTGAAGTCATTTTTTTTCTTTCTTTGACAACACAGCCATTTCATGTTTTTCTTTCTTTTTCTTTAAAGATAAACCATCTCAGTAATAAAAAAAAAAAGGTTCATATGTCTTCCATAGCGTCATCACGGGTAATGTTTAACGTGTTGAAATGGATTAATCGTTATTGTTGTGTTAAGTGATATTAGAATCTGTTCATTAACCCCTTTTTGACCTTGCTTTCGGGCACATGACAGCTGATCTGTATAGCTGACATGTGCCCCTAACAGCTGCGATGGAATCGCGATCCACCCGCGGCTGTTAACTAGTTAAATGCCGCTGTCAATCTCTGACAGTGGCATTTAACTTGCGCTTACCGGAAACATATAACTAATCTCGCCCATCGGCGCCCATGTCACATGACCACAGGTCGTCGATGGGTTGGAATGACAACCTGGGGTCTGCAGGAGACTCCTGTGGTTGTTATTGTTGGGATGCTATGAGCGCTGCCCAGCAATCGGTGCTTATAGCAAGTGAACATTTTTGCTACAACCAGTAGCACAAGCAATTGGATGTTTGCAGCTTCTAGTCTCCCATGAGACTATTGAAGCTAGTGAAAAGTTAAAAAAAAAAAAAAATTAAAAAAATATAAAAGTTTAGATCACCCCCCCTTTCGCCCCATTCAAAATAAAACAATAAAAAAACAAATATACATATTTGGTATCGCCACGTTCAGAATCATCTGAATTATTAATTCGATCGGTAAACTGCGTAACGAGAAAAAAAATCAAAACGGCAAAATTATGTTTTTTTGGTCACCGCAACATTGCAAAAAAATGCAATAACAGGAGATCAAAAGATCGCATCTACCCCAAAATGGTATCAATTAAAACGTCAGCTCAGCGCGCCAAAAATAAGCCCTCACCCGGCCCCAGATCCCGAAAAATGGTACTGCTGTCCACCACCCCTCCCAGTGCTGGCACAGTTCTGACCTTCACTATGGACGTTTCATTTTGCTCATAACTGGGGGCGTCTACTTCTTCCTCTCTATGATGCTGCTGTTTTAAGATTGGACAGCATCATTGTGGGATGAAGGCACATGCCTACAGCTGAATGAAATGAAACACCCAGTTAAATAAGAAAATTTGCATATTTGATGCCCATAATTTTGGTGCCCTGTAACTCCACAATGGAAAGGAGAGAAAGCAATTATTTTATCTACATTTCTGCTACTATGTGCAGGAATTAGAATATGGATCTGTGGAAGTTCCATTTAGATGAGCAGAGTTGTCACTGAAATTTCTGCAACAAAATCATTCACATGTGAATTCTCTCTTGTACATTATGTATATTATGCTACACAATTAATCACCCATTTCTTATCTAGCATGGACTGTATGCGCCATGCAGAATTTATCATTACATCCACTCTTGATAGCATTGTCACGTGACTTGATTATCAAGCCACGCTATGGTGAGACGGGCATGTTTATTCCTGATTGGAGCTTTTAAACTGTTGGTAGAGAGGTAGTCTCATCTTCAGCTCTGACAAAGGACGCCATGTGAGCTCGAAACGCGTTGCTGCGCTGTCTGTGCATTATTTCATGAATACCATGTTTTGATACAAAGTTTTTATTCTACTCCCTTCAATAAATTTTGCACTTTTTTGGAAGCTGGATATATTTTCCTCATTATAGTCCCATTTTCATACATGGGTATTGTCGGATAGTGCTTGTAAATTCAGTTAGCAATTTATCATTTTTTGAGATATTAACGATTTTTTTTGTTATTTTCATTACCATTAATTCGCTTGGTGACCGACCACCTCTGCTAGACATCAGAACATGCACAGTGCTTACAAGCTCTTTTGTATTGAGATTGTAAGCACCGTTTTGAGGCTGGACAGCATCACTAGAGCACACTGTTACCCCTTAATCCTGGCCAACCTCAGCACTGTTCTTACAAGAAACGCAGCAGCGGAGGTCGGTCTCCTAGGTGATGAGCTGTAAAGAAAACTGTAAATATCTCAAAAATGGCTTTATATTTTAATAAGTAAATTGCAAAGTTGCTCTTTATTATTTGTACAGCATGAGTGGTGTGATGAGCTTCTATTCACGGTCCTTTTGGCTTTTATCTTGCGTTGAAAACAGCCACAATGTGAGCAAAAAAACTGCGTTCCACATTAGACACCTAAAAGTTGACGCTGTAAATATTTTGTTTCATTGATAGTAACCAGATATTCTAACCTAGTATTAATCGTCACTTCCTAAGCGCAGGAAAGTCTATACAAGTCCTTTAATCTATGGACATTGCTTACCCATTCCCCCCACCAACAAACAACCTAGAAGTGTGGAAGGAGAATGAGAGCCTGGTGCGACTTCCCTGTGAAATATGTAGTGCTGAGCGCAGCACAGGATAAGGACATCATTACACTTTCATGACAGATAAGCTTGCACTGTTCAAGTGTAAACTCATTTGTCTTTCTCTGACCTTTAAATAGGACTGTACTATTGTGCTGGATTTAAATCAATAATTTTGTCAAAACAAAATATACAACAGTCTCCTGGAATCCTGGAAGGGAAGAAGGGCAAATCTATTCTCCTATTTTCTGGATTGCTTATTTCCCTCTCATTATAACTGGTGCTGTTTTTTTTTAACCATTTCAGTGTGGTTACTGTGTACAGCCTATACATAGATTTATGTTGTGAATCTAGAAGTATCTAAACAGATTTTGAGTTTTTATGTTTTCTGGACACATGGTAAAGCCACATAATATGCATCATATTACATGATTGGACATTTAATAGCAGTATTAATAATTATGTTGTTTAATGCGATGGTCCAGCTTAGTAATATTCTTTCATTGTTCTAATGCTACTAAAATTGAAAAGAATAGGCAACTCATATTAGTGTTTACAGCTCATATCATTATCCATGGGTATCCATGGCAACTGACGCCATCAGCATTTCTGTCATAATCCACGAAAAGCAGGATTCCAGTGGAAACCTTGACAGTGTAATTCTTTCACTGGTGTGACAGACAGTCGCTCTGGATCCGGCTGTAGAAGGTCACTGCACTTGTCATTGCAGACGCCTTCTTAATCCTCTCATCTCTGTGGTGTAGTTATATCCTTCTTCCTTTTGGACCCAGCAGCGACCTCCACCTTCTGCTGCTGATTGACACACCCTTGCTTGGTAGTTAAAAACTCTCAGTTGCTCAAGAGAGTCACCAGTGATAGGTCTATGTAATTCTGTGCAGGCTTGGTGTCACTCCAGGTGTGAGTGCAACACAGAGAGTCACACCAGGTGTGAGTGCAACACAGAGGGGAAAATGAGCCCAGACACTAAGGAAAGGGGGAAGAGGTGACCTCCTAATCTGGATTAGCGTCACCCTGTCTCCCCTTAACGTCCCTATACAGCCTCCGCAGCTGTCGCCGATCACGTGCCTCGCCCTACTATCACTGGCGTAAGGCTATAGCTGGGGGTGGAAGGAGATGAGCACTAGTCAACCTCCGCTAGCACTCTAAAGACAAAAGGGGAAAACAACACAGGGAAATAATAACTTAGCTTTAGAAGAACTCCCAACAGGGCACATGGCCTCCAGACTCCAGAGAGGACGTGATGCTGCTTCAGTCAAGTTTCAAGTAGAAATTAGTATAACCGGCGACGCCCACCTAGACACACCAGGTATATATACACCCAGACTAAAGGGGGGTAGTCGCTGGGTCCTAAAGAAAGCCTCCTATCTAGGCAGCTGTCTGCATTGCCAAACATGGAGAACCTCCTGCAAACCACTGCAGGGCGACTGTCTGTCACCTCTGACACACACGTGACACTTGGAGCACTAGCAGTCGGCCAGTTTCTTCTTTGGTGCCCTTGGAGCACAGTTGGGGTTATCTCTCTGGTGTCTGCTCAAGCTAAGTGTATCCCCTTTGTTTGTTTACCTTATTGTATTTAGTTTGTAGTGGGGCCTCGCTAGTGCTCACCCCGTCCCCTCCCTATCTAGGGCTTAGCTCTAGGGACATTCAGGGATTAGGTTCCTGCTCAGCGATAGGTATGGAACCTATATAGGGACGATAGGGTAGATCTGCCTAGGGGTCTCCACTCCCCCTTTCCCAAGTGTTTGGGCTTCCTTCCCCTCTTCCCTTCGTGTTGCACTTAGTCTTTCCCTCACCTTGCGTGACAAATTCCCTTCAGTGAAGCCGACAGAGTCACTTTGGACACTATTTGGCCTCCATCCTAGCAGTGTTCATCATGCACAAAAACGTGGTCTGCCACAGGGATTCCAGCAGAGACCCGGACATGGTGCTCAGTGGAGAGCACTGTATTGTGTGCACCAGGCCTTAGCAACAGGTCGGGACAGATGAATAGGAGAATGACTGCAGCATCAGGTTACACAGGGTCTGATTGTATTCAGTTACCGTAGGGACTGTATACCATGTGTGGCTTCTAGTGTAGACTTCTGACAAAGTAGTTTTGTTTTTGTTTCAGATGAAATAATAAAAACTATTCCTGTGAATGTATATGATCTGTGACTGAAAGCCATTTTCCTCTCTGCATCCATTCTGGTCGGAGAAGGAGCCCGGCCATATTCTGTATGATAATGGGACCTGCAGATTTTCAGTGTCAGCTCAGGCCTCCAACAAAGTAATCTATCCTCCTCTCTCCTTCCCACTGCAGATCCAGAGCTGGAGCTCTAGTTGTGCTGCCAGTCCTTAGTTATAAGCAACCAGCATCTGACCACTGCAGGCAGTCAGAGGTCACCTGCCATTCTACTGCCATCATGAGTCCCGTCGCTGAGCGGTGCTTTCAGTAGTATGACATGTGGCAGCTGAAACAACTGATTGGATGCCAAGGAGACAAAAAACAGCATCACTGGTTCTTCTTTGCTGGATCTGAGGGGTGGTGGGGAGAGAACATGTGAGTATAGTTTACTTTGTAATTTTATCACATCTGCTGTACATCTTTTAAAGGTGTTAGAAGTTATAACCTCTATAAATCTCGGAGCATTCTGTGAGGTGCTGCAGTCAGTTATAGGGGTTTTACCATAGTCAACATTTCTTATCTATCCACAGTCACCAGCTAGGAGATGATTGTTAAATCACTATGGATCCCTCTGATCACTAGTAATGGTGTCTATACACCACCACCTCTCCAGCATGAGTGTAGTAATACTGGTATGGAAGAATTGGGGGCACATCAATGGAGTCCCCAGAGATCAAACAATTATCACCTGTCTGATGAATAAGTGATAAACGTTGGCTGTGGAATTTTACAGTTGATTTCAGAGCTACATTTCATAGTTACTCTTCATACGGAACAATTAGGGAGTGGAGAGCCATGATTGTTGTTCTCTCCTCTAGGTAATCGAGGGCTGTTTCTCCGGAGAGCACAACTTGCCCTATCAGGGACAACACTTTTAAAATCATGACAAAATCGTAGACGAAACACATATTTTAATTAGTGACATCTGTGTAGTTCCCAGCAAATTCATATGGCATTAGTATGCCTTGAAAATGGGTAACGTAAACCCTTTCTCAGCTGTGAGCAGGTTAAACACAGCAGTACAAGAGCACTTACCATACAGCAGCATAATGAGCTCCTTTCTGCTTAGCATGGATCCCAGTGATATACAACTTGCAATTAAGCATGGCTTGGTGATCCGGTGATTAATGTCGAAACGACTCCTGAAGGAGCTGCACAGACCTCCTCGTCACATACTTCATGCTGTTTACAGCTGGGTCCCTATTAACAGTAAGATTCAAAGGGCCATTTACAATTCAGTAACCTTTATGACGGCGAACTCTTCAATCAGCATTTTATTTCTTTTGTAACACTTTAGTCATCTACAAATGTCAGAGTGAAATAGAAATATGAAATATTTAGGATCGTCAGGTAGAAGTTGGTTAAAAGGTTAACCCTCTCGCTGCTGTAACAAATGGGGTTAAAGGCATGTTTGTGCAAGTCTGGTATATTTCTGTTTAATATTTCTGCTCGAGTCTGTGTTCTAGTCTCTAAGGATTACAGTTACGGATGATTAGATGGAATCTTTACTTTGTTTTATTTTGCTCAGTGATGAGCATTATATGTTTAAGGCCTCATTCACACATCTGTGTTTAAACACATACATGAAAAAATGGTACTGTGTCATCAGTGTCCGGGATTAGTGTGTCATCAGTGTATGGTATGTGTGTCCGTTTTTACCATCCGTGTTTCATCAGTGTGTGGTCCGTGTGTCCGTTTTTACCATCAGTGTATTATCAGTGTGTGGTCCTTGTGTCCGTTTTTACCATCAGTGTTTCATCAGTGTGTGGTCCGTGTGTCTGTTTTTATCATCAGTGTATGGTCCTTGTGTCCGTTTTTACCATCAGTGTGTCATCAGTGTGTGGTCCTTGTGTCCATTTTTACCATCAGTGTGTCATCAGTGTATGGTCCTTGTGTCCGTTTGTACCATCAGTGTGTCATCAGTGTGTGGTCCGTGTGTCCGTTTTTACCATAAGTGTATGGTCCATGTTTTACAAGGATGATTATAAAAATAAATTACAATCTTTCTCCTATCCTTTCCAATGTTAAATATGTGCAGCACACAGATTGTGCACTGAGGCCATCCGTGTGCTGGACGTGTTTTTCACAGACCCATAGACTTGTATTGGCCCTTTCCATCCGTGATACTGGAAAAAAACGGACATGTCTCTGGGAGTTTTGCACAGACACACTGTCCATATAAAACCACAGACATGTGAATAGCAACATAGATTATAATGGATACATGTTGTACATATGAAAATAATGGATAGAACATGCACTTGCAATATGGACATCTGAATGAGGCCTAAAGCGTTGGTTGATTCCTGACTCTCACGAGGATAAGAGTGTAGATATTTATTGATTATTACTTCTAGCATTAAAATGTTATTGCTAAGCAGCAGGTTATAGAGAAGGGGGAGCCGAGTAGATTGATATATCGTTTTGTAATAAAATATTCAGTATTATCTCTTTATGCACATTTAAAAAAATATATATCAGTTACTGATATGCCCACCCACTGGACCAAATATCCCAGAAAAGTAGATGCTTAAAGCTCAATACTTAATATAGCATTAGTGTATAGCTTAATGCTTATTCTCAGGTTGTTTTTGAGCAGCTCGGAGCTCTGCAGTGCCCTCACTTCCTGGTTTCTGGTGGCTCTTCTCCTTGAGGGACAGTTCTGTGAGCAGCAGAGCTGTAGTATTAGTAGAACCATAATCCCTGCACAAATTCTACTGTACCACATTCATCTCTCAGTGGTTTGTTCTGGGGTCTACACTGTTATCACTGTATTTACACATGGATAACAGCAGGTGTAGACACAGGCTGAAGAAGGCCCCTTTGAAAGAACAATATATGGTCACTTTGCAGTTTAATAGCTCATCATAACGCACAATCCCTCCTACTTTGGAGGTGGTAGTGGCCACCTTACCTCTTGGGCCCCTGTGCGGCTGCCCAGGTTGCGCCAATGGTATGTCCACCCCTAGATAAAAGGGTGTAATGATTCAACCCCTCAATGTGTCTTAGGACACAGTATATGACCACTCAGTCATCCAGTCTAGTGCACGGGCGTGCTGAGCTGTCTGTACAATGATTGACAGCTCAGTTGTCCAGGTTGGTGTTTTTATTGACATCTCAGTCGTCCAATCTGAGATTGGGAGGTACTGAGCTCTCACCAGATGCTTCCTGTTCCATTAATTGCTCAGCTATTTAACTAAGTTGGCAGTTCCAGATAGCTGCCAGCCATATCTCCAAGTCTGTGTGGTCTGTTTTCCCTGTACGTAGTGCCTTGCTTATTGATCTATCGCTGCCTGACCTTGGACCTCATTCTGATCATCCGTTTACCTAATCCAGTGGTGAGGAACCTTCTTTCTGCCAAGGGAAATTTAGATATTCAAGCCATCCTTCTTGGGCCATACAAATTGCACACTAACTCGACCCTGACACTGGTGCAGTAGTGAGCGCTGCATGCGTGTGCTCACAGAGCAAGAAGAAATTAAAAGGCCAGTGGCCATCAAAACACAGCTGCCGGTCCAAGCACTGTGGTCCCCAGGAAACTGCCCGGGGGCTGGAGAAAAGGTCTTAGAGGGCTGTAAATGGCCCTTGAGCTTGAGGTTCCTCACCCCTGGTCTAATCCTTTTGCTCTGATCTGCTATCCTCCCGGTATTTTGACTATCCCGACTCATGGCTTGTCCATGAGAAGTGACTCAGTGTCACCTATTGTGACCTCAAACCGTTAACTGAGTACGCCTTTATCTCTTGTCTCTGTTTATGATGTTCCCTCCTAGCTTTAGACCTCGGACTCCTTGACTATCCCAACTCACGGCTTGTCCATGAGAAGTGACTCAGCTTCACATAGGGCATTAGAACAAGCACACAGCTCAGGACAGTTAAATCGGTGATTATGAGACCTGCTCTGAAAGCAGCCAATGGTGGAGGCTGTTGATTTTGCAAAGTTTATAACATCAGCTTGTCAGGAGCTGGGAGAGAGTGGAAAGGAGGTGAGCAACTAACTGCGTTGTAGAAATCAATGGGCTAGAGAGAGATGACTGGGATGTTAGGGGTTAATCCCTCTTCTGGAATGTAACTAGTGTGCACTCTTGGTCAGGGAAGGCACTGGTGTCCAAGCTCCATGGAAACCAGCTGTGTACTATGTAAGATAAAATCTTCAAAGCTTTCCCTGCTAGATAACATTGTGTCTACAGATTGGACTGCTTTTTCACAGTTTCCCTTTAAAGAGGTATTTCTCCTAACTATCTACAACAAAGCCCCTTCACACAGATATACTATATGCCATATGTTTTTAAAGTTTAGGATGGAAGACCCCTTATAGCACCATTCCAGATTTTTTTTTTACCACTGGGTGGTGTCGCTAATGTAAGTTATAGTTTAAGTAAGTTTACTGCCCCTAGTAATATACTTACCAGCTGCCATCTTCTTCTGGTTCTCAGCGTCTCTCCGGCCGTCTTCTGCTGGTTGTAACCTGCCGGATTGTTTCAGTACTTGCTGGGATTGCTGGCGGTCACTTATCAATGTAAGTCTATGAGAACCAGAACGAGGCTCTCAAAGACTTCCATTGAGAGCTTGTGACCGTTACCTCTGACTTCCGGTCAGTCAGGAGTTGTAATCACAAGATGGCAGAGTGGAACCGGAACAGCTGAAGTTGGCAGAGAGTGAGTATAATTCTAGGGGCAGGGAACATGGCTTAGTGATACAACTCCGAGGGTGAAATTAAAAAAAATCCCTGAAGAGGTGCTTTAACAAAAAAATATAATGTTGGTGCCTGAATTGCCAGAAAGCTAAAACCCAGTCATGTTGGGAAACATAGTGCAACATCTTGGTAGTATATCCTGTTAGTTGCTCCCATGTAACTCATTCCAATACTCCAAAAAGATTCATATGAGCTTTAATCTTGGCAACTTTTTTTGATCAAGACATAGTGCCTGCCATGCCATCAAACCTAACTTATTAGGCTACATTCCCACAATGAGCTTTTGGTGCGTTTTTGATGCTACATGTTTTTGTTGGGTCAAAAACAAAGCGTCTTACAGTTCCAGGAAAGTGGATGAGATTTATAGAAATCCATGCCTACTGTGCTCCTTCTTAACTCTGCGCTAACTCACCGGCGGTGCGGTTTTCAAATTCTCAGCATGTCAATTTCTCTTGTGGATACGCTGAGTTTTCTGAGTGGATTTTCCCCATAGACTTGCATTAGATGCAGAAAATCTGCAGCAAAAAAAATCACATGTGTTTTTAGTGCATTTCTGCAGCAGAAACGCATCAAAAACGCATGTAATTCTTACCTAAGTATATCAATAAATTTTGTCAAAGCCAAAAAACAGGAAACATCAAAAACAAAGCTGCTTTATTTAATGCATGACACACCAGAGACGAAAAACGTAGAGTTAAAAACACGATAAAAACGCACACAAAAACACAATGAAAAAACGCAAGTAACCCAATTTAAATAGTAGGTGCAGAAATTCTGCAGTGTCAAAAACTCACCAAAAGCTCATGGTGGTAATGTAGCCTAAGGGTCCTGACCGACTGGAACCTTGCAATGTTTAATAGTATTTAATTATAAAATATTAATTTGTATAGGTATTATAACACGTGGTTATGTCTTGTATATTGTATTTCCTCACATTTGCAATGATTTTCTCAATTTTAGCATTTTACCTTTTTCTTTTCCTTACATGCCCTCTTATTCTTTGATCTTTTCTCGTGACACCTTTGCATAATACCTCGCTTCTTGGATCATACAGTATATGCCACGATCATCTTAAAAAGATCAGCTTCTTCACGGCCTTCCACTCTCTGGCTTGTAGCATTTTTACTCAAGATCAAGAGCGATGAGCCAGAGGTTTCAGGCTGAATCTCTGAGCAAAGGGCCGACGTGACACGGGTTATTATTTATTTGTCATCTCGAATGTAATAAGCTGTAGATACAGCACCGGCAGACCTTGATTTATTGCGCTGTCTGCAACAAGCAACGCCGCAACTGGTGTACCATGCAAAATGGATACGGAAGTGTCAGCCATGTCTATCTATCATGAGTGAGGCTTTCTCTCTCCCTCTCCCCTTACTCCCCCATCTCTCTTCTCTCTCCGTCAGACTCATAACACATTCTCACTTCATGCCAGAATACATAAACAATCTTTCATTATTTTGATGCATTTTTTCCGTATTTGTTCTTTACAGAACATAAACTTCAAATTTATGTCTTTTTGCACAGTGATATTCACATACTTTGGTTACATAGATAAATGGAGTTATGGATTGATGCCTATATGCCGAATATTTAAGGTTTCCCATCAAGCGGCTTTTTGTCTCGTTTTGCATATCATTTTGCTTTACATAGTGATTGTTGAAGTGAAATTACATTTTGTTTAAGTCCTCCATTACATGATTCATATATTAAAGAAAATGTTCTTATAACGGTAATACAATCTACTTGTCCATTTCTTTGAACACCTTATACAGATCTGTGCAGTGATTTTCTCATATATAGCCATGCTTGGTATTCGCATCATATGTTATTATATAATTTGGCAACAGAAAATGTTCTCATGTGTTCATATTGTAGCTATGTTAAAGTTTTATTAGATTATTATCAGCATATTCTGGCCATAGTATAAAGTATACGGGTGTCCCTACCCTGACTGCAGATGTTGTTAATAGCAGAATTGGACATGTAGGATTTCGGCATGCCCATTCCTTTTTTCATCTGGAAGTTAAAGGATTATTCCCAAAGTTGCAATGTACACATACAGTTGAAACCAGAAGTTTACATACACTATATAAAAAGACACATATGCATGTTTTTCTCAATATCTGACATGAAATCAGAATAAACCTTTCCCCGTTTTAGGTCAATTAGGATTACCATCATTTTTAATATTTGCCAAATGCCAAAATAATGAGGGAGAGAGAATGTTTTAAGTTATTTTTATTACTTACTGCAAAGTCAAAAGTTTACATACATTTCATTAGTATTTGGTACCATTGCCCTTAAACTGAATGACTTGGGTCAAACGTTTGGGAAATCCTTCCACAAGCTTCTCACAATAGTTGGTCGGAATTTGGGCCAATTCCTCATGGCAAGACTGGTGTAACTGATCCAGGTTTGTAGGTCGCCTTGCTCGCACCTGCCTTTTCAGCTTTGCCCATAAATTTTTAATAGGATGGAGATCAATGTTTTGTGATGGCCACTCCAAAACATTGACTTTGTTATCCTTAAGCCACTTTTTTACCATTTTGGCAGTATGCTTCGGGTCATTGTCCACTTGGAAGACCCATTTCCACCCAATCTTTAACTTTCTCGCTGATGTCTTGAGATGTTGCTTCAGTATTGAAACAAAATCTACGTTTCTCATGATGCCATCTATTTTTGGAAGTGCACCAGTCCCTCCTGCAGCAAAACAACCCCATAACATGATGCTGCCACCCCCATGCTTCACAGTTGGGATGGTGTTTTTAGGCTTCCAAGCTTTTCCCTTTTTCTTCCAAACGTAATGATGGTCATTATGCCCAAAAATTAAAATTTTAGTTTCATCAGACCACAGTACATGTGTCCAAAAATTAAGGTCTATGTTCCTGCATGCATTTGCAAACATTAATCTGGCTTTTTTATGTTTCTTTTGGAGTAATGGCTTCTTCTTGGCAGAGTGGCCTTTCAGCCCATGTTAATACAGTACTTGTTTCACTTTGGATATTGACACAATCTTACCAGCTTCTGCCATCATCTTCACAAGGTCTTTTGCTTTTGTCTTTGGGTTGATATGCACATGTTGGACCAAAGTACGTTCTTCTCTGGGACACAAAACCTATCTACTTCCTGAGTGGTATGATAGCTGGACATTCCCATCTTATTTGTACTTGCTTATAATTGTTTGTACAGATGAACGAGGCACCTTCAGGTATCTTGAAATTGTACTCAAGGATGAGCCAGACTTGTGCAAGTTCACAATTCTCTTCCTGATGTCTTGGCTGATTTCTTTAGACTTTCCCATAATGCTACACAAAGAAGTGTGTGTTTCAGGTGTGCATTAAAATACATCCACAGGTGTCTTTTGTTAACTCAGATGTTGCCAAAAAGCTTCCAAACACATGACATCATCATATGGGCAGTCCAGAATTGTTTAAAGGCATAGTAATCTTAGTGTATGTAAACTTCTGACTTTGCAGTAAGTAATAAAAATGCCTTAAAACATTCTCTCTCTCTCATTATTCTAGCATTTGGCAAATATTAAAAATTATGATAATCTTAATTTACCTAAAACGAGAAAGGTTTATTCTGATTTCATGTCAGATATTGAGAAAAACATGCATATGTGTTTTTTTATATAGTGTATGTAAACTTCTGGTTTCAACAGTATATTTATTCATTTTGTGTCAATATAACCCATTTTTAAACCTGCACTATATTGCACATTTCATCCCCCCTATGGATGACACATCAGGCTGTATTTACCCTCCAATAGCCTTTGGACCCATCCTGGAGTATTTCCCGCTCATGGTCAATCATGTGCAATGCAGTCGCTCTCAGCTGCTTCCCGCCACTATAGCTGTCCTTTTTATAGAATAGAGTTTCTACTGTGAGGGATTATGTCATAGAAAAAGTTCAAGGTCTCTATTATAGAGCTGAGATCTCAGAGCAGGAAGCAGGAATGATTACTGTAGGATGGGCTGTATACAGGAGGCTGAGAGGAAAGTTATACTGCAGAGTGAGCTGTACACAGGGGTTGAGATGCTATAGATATACTGTAGGATTGGGCCCTGTATGGAGGGGCTGAGATTAGTTGAGCTGTGTTTATTGCCTGTTGCTGCAAGACCAGTGATGTGAAACTGCAAGTGCAGCTCTATTGATGCATATAACAGAGAATTATCTTCTGCCATATGCATCAACAGTGCAGCATTTGCAGTTTCACATCACTGGTCTATCAGCACCAGGCAACAAACACAACTCTGCAATGTCATTGTGGAGGAGTACAGGAGAGTGGAGTTCTTCTTGAACCAGCTACAGATGTAGAACCACATAGCTGATATACTGATGTAAATGGCAGAAGATAAAATCAGAAGGAGCGCTGTACAGGAGCAGAGAGTACATAAATGTATAAGGTGAATTCTACACTTAGATTAGCTTAATGATAGCTCAGAGTAGGGGCTAGTCAGGAGCACACAGGGACTCGGGGAGGGGTCTGCAGCACTGATGTGAAGCAAGTGCTGCTGGAAAATGTAGTTTTAGAAGATAAGAATATGCCCATTTAACTGGGAAGCTGATTGTTCCTATGGGCACATAGAGATGAATAAAGACACAAGAAAGCTACAAGAAAGAAACATTATATTGAGCTTAGGCTGTATAACAGTATGTTAGCAATGCTAGTGCATTTAATGTGCTTTGTGGATAATAATGCAATTTTGGGAATAACCATTTAACTTGTTACATGTACCAAGGTGTGGTTTGTCTTCTCATTAAAATAAATATTTCAGCTCCGCAAAGCTGAGACTCCATTATCATGGTTAGATTTGGAAGATCCAAGTTTGTAGGCAATTCTCTTATTATTATAGCTGATAATCTTGAAAGACCCAATGTTTTCCATTATGAAAAACATTATATCATGCTGTAAAAAAAACAGAAATGATAAAGATAACTGTAGGTAGAAACTACATCTAGTAAAGTGGTTAGGACATGAATTTATTGTTTCTTACTCTCTTTTGTGTATTTATTAGGTATTAGAACAATAGTATAAAGCCAATAATGATAAGCAGGTTGGCTTTCACTAAACAGCTGTATATCTAACTTGTCATTTTATTTATTACCATTGTATCACAGAAGCCTGGATGAGAAATGTGTCCTAAGGTGCAATGTCTTAGCTGAGAAATTTCATCTGGCAGCAGGAAATAATGCTGATGGGCCATTTATAACATTTTCTTTCGGTTAAGACAAAACTGTTTGTTGTGGTCTAATTAGTGATGTTGCACTCCACTAGTTTACAGGAATACATCAGGCAAAGCAAGCACCTTGTGTTATTCTGCAGGGGGCAGTGCTTGGCACAGGGATTCTCTCACTTTAAATCCTTGAGTCATGCCCCGGTCTCTAACGCTGTGTATCAAATTTACCTGGAGTGTTCCTTTAAATATCTAAATTAAACAAGTCATTTAGTTGTCCTTACTGTCTATTTGTCTGCAACATTTTCTACATGAACCTGAAACAGTCAGTCTTTTGGAGACCCTGCATAAAAAAGAGGGTAAAGGGATATTTCCATCTCCAATATCCTATCCCAATATATAGTAGGTGTATTTATAATAATTTTATCCAATACCTCCAAATAGAAATGTAGTATAGTTCTCCTGATTCACTATATCTCTTTCCTCATGTGCAGGTCATTGCAGTAGCTTAGATATACATGATTGCGACCACTAACAACTAACCATGGATACCTAAGCTGCTGCAATGCCCTGCACATGGGGTAAGCGACATAGCGAATCAGAAGAACTATACTACATTTACAATTGGAGGTATTTGTTAATATTATTATTATTACACCTACTACATATTGGGTTAGGATCTTGGAGATGGGAATACCCTTTAGTCTCCTGCTGATCAGTTCCATTGGCTGATTGAAGCACTATTTGCTTGGTCAATGTGGTGGGGCTGAGCTACATTTCCATATTATATACAGGGCGCAGAAAGGTGGCTCCAGCTGTGTCTAGCTGTTTTACAGCCCACACAGGAAACCAAGGAGCAGAGATAGAGATTTCTTTATAGATTTCTCAGATTTATTTGTAATATGAGACATGACAGAATCAAAGAAAAGGAGAAGATTAGAGAGGTATTGGTGGGATCATTCTAATTTCTTTGGTCCTGTTTAATATTCCCCTAAGTCATTTTTCCATTAATCGTGGTAACGGTGGTCTTGTCGCGAAGGTAAACTTAAATCATTTATTCAGTAGTTGGGTAGGAGATTTGAAAGGATTTTAGCACATTCCTTTAAATAACATGTCGGGCTATGGAACCCTAGTTGTCTCTTTACAAAGGAACCATAATGATATGTCACATTCATCAGCACCACAGATCCATATTGCAACCAACGAACACCAATAACATAATGGTTGTAGTGAAGGAGTCGGCTAAAGATACAGCTAAAACTTTTGGTTTCATTTGAAACCACTCGCAAATTAAAAAATGAACATTGTGGATTAAACAGTAAGTAGCAACCTAGACGGGATAGCAGTGCGATTGGGGACAAGATGGGGGATGGAAAAGAATTGGGTCACTGCAGTCACTTTTTAAATATTATTAGCAGCTAAAACAGCTATAAAGCAAACGTTCTCCATGTTTGTGTGGGTTTCCTCCCAAGTACTGCTATTTCCTCCAACACCCCAAAGACATACTAATAGGGAACTTATATTGTGAGCCCCATTGGGGATAGTGAAGTCAGTAATGCGCTACGGAATATGTTGGTGCTATAAAAGAAAGCACCATAAATAAATAGCATGCTTCATTTGGATTCTCTTCAATTACTATCCCTCTGTTTCACACCCACCTGTTCCTTCCCACTTTGTAATAGTAGTAACTGAGTATAATGAGGAGGAGCTGGTAATCCACAGTGTGAAATTCAGCAGAGACCCAGGAGAGTCAGCAGGGAGTAGTGGCCATTAAATTTAGCTGTTAGTAGATCAATAGAAACTTTAGTAGGGGCAGTTTCTGTTTAGTGTAAGGAGCGGAAACCAGATTGTAGAGGGTGAAGAAAAGAGTCATCTCAGAGATAGCATATTAAATGAGACTGAACCAAGCTTTCCAGGAGTTTAGAGATGAAGGGAAGATTAGAGACAGGTCTATAGATAGCAGAAATGTTTTTTTTTTCTTTAGTAAAGAAGTTATGAGGGCATGTTTGAATGAAGAGGGAAAGATACTGGAAGAGAGAGGTTAAATATTTTAGTTAGGTGGGCAGTGACAGCCGTGGACAGGGACTAAAGGAGATGTGAGGAAATAGGGTCATTAGTGCAGGTTGTAGGACGAGAAGAAGCGAAGAGCCAGATAACTGTAACAGGTTCAAAGATGTAAAGTGATCTTGAGGTGTGGGAGGGGATCCATGCACTGAGGGGATTGTGTGAAAATGTTCGGACGAAAATGGTTGGTTTTTCTAGGAAATAAGTGGCCAGATCATCAGCACTAAGGATCATGAGCAGGGCCTGTACTTTAGGGCTCAGGAGTGAGTGGAAAGTTTCAAAGAGTTATTTTGGATTGGTGGCTAGTGATGTGATGAGGCTGGTGAAGTAGGTTTGTTTGGCCAGAGTTTTAAGTTTTAAGCTTGAACTTATAGTAGATGAAATCTTCTGCTGAAAGTGATTTTTTCCACTGATGCTTGGCACAGATTGAGCAACGCTGGAGAAAACTTGTATGCAGCGTGTGCCAGGGTTGCCGTCATCTGTGTTGGGTTGTTTGTGTAGCAGGTGCTGTTTCATCCAGGGGACTTTGCAATTTATTATTATAATGTGACCATGTTGAGTCTATACAGGAGAGGGAGGAGATTGAAGCAAAAGATGACTGTAGATTGTTCATAAGCTGCTGGGTATTGATGGCTCGTAGGTTTTTGCATGTGTGGTAAATTGAGGTCCTGAACGGAGAGAGAGTTTTTTATAGAGAAAAAAAGAAGGTTGTGGTCAGAGAGTAGGAGAGTGCAGTTAGTAAAGTCATACACTAAGCATAACTGGGAGACCACCAGGTCCAGAGTATTCTCATCCTTATGTGTAGGAGAGTCAGTAAACTGTGAAAGGCCAAAGGAGGAGGTTAGAGAAAGAAGATGACTGGCAGATGGGGACAGCGGACTATCAATGGGCATTTTAAAGTCCCCCAAGATGAGATTGGGAATATCACAGGATAGAAAGTGTAGAAGCCAGGTGGCAAAGTGATTGAGGAACTGATTGGTTTTGCCTGGAAGTTGATACAAAATCGCAGGAAAAAGGGTTTGAAGAGTCTAACTGGGTGGACTTTAAAGATAGGAAGCATAAGGGAGGGTATTGGGTGGATAACCTGGAAAGGACATTGTGATAAAAGGAGCAGACCAATACCTCCACCTTGTGAGCTCACAGGTCTAGGGGTATGTGAAAAATTGAGCTCACCATATGAGTTAGCAGCAGCGGTAGTGCTGTCTGACGGCTGAATCCAGGTTTTAGTGACAGCCACAAGGTTAAGGGAATTAGAAAGGAAGAAGTCTGAGATGTAGGGGAGTTTTTTACACGCTGACCATGAGTTCCAGAGGTCATAATTAAAAGAGAGAGGAGAAGGGATGCACAGAATGTTGATCAGATTAGCAGGGTTTCTAGGTGCAGCAGGAAGAGAGTTATATATACTAGAGGAAGTATGGCCAGGGTTAGAGGAGAGGTCGCCAGTGACTAGGAGGAGAAAAAAGAGAAAGAACAATTGGTTCAATGATTTGTGCAAGCGTTTTGTGCAGTATATGGTGGTAGTGGATAGTATGGAGTGTTTGAGAAATGTCAGTAGAACCTGAGGGCTATACATGGGCGAGGAGGAGAGAGTGCATGGAATTGTAAAAGGGCGATAGATGTGAAAGAAAGCAGCAGCTAGGACATACTGTAGATGAAGCAAAGAGATATGAAAAATAAATAATGTACTGCAACTGAACAAGGAGCATGTTTGTTTGAATATCTGGCATATCTTACCTGTCTCCTGCCCTATCGAACTGCCATGTTAAACTGCATACACTTTGACGATATTGCAGATATTGCATTTAGAAAGATATTACACACGTGCTCTTCCTAAATAAAACGGATTCTTGACATACAGGCAATCTGTATCTATACTTCTTTTTCAGGTTTATAGTCAGGAAAACCACACAAATTCATTCTTAATCAAGATAAAATGTACATTAAGTATATTTTCTATTTATTTCTTCCCATTTTACCAGTAAGCTCTTCTCTGTAGTTAAATGTGTAGACTGTATGACTTCTTAAGGGCAACACGGTGGCTCAGTGGTTAGCACTGTTGCTTTGCAGCGCTGGGGTCCTGGGTTCAAATCCCACCAAAGACCAGATCTACAAGGAGTTTATATGTTCTCCCCATGTTTGCGTGGGTTTCCTCCGGGTTCCTCCCACACTTTAAAGACATACTGATAGGGAATTTAGATTGTGATCCCCAATGGGGACAGCAATGATAATGCATTTAAAGTGCTGTGGAATATGATAGTGCTATATAAGAAATGCATGATAAATAAATAATAAGTTCTTGGTCTCCAGCAGCTGATTTCTGTGGCATGTATAGTAGCAGCCTAAAATGGCATTGGTCCGTTCTGGAGAGCAGCCACGGGCTCCCTGTTCTCTCCATTCCCCTGACATCTCCCACTACGTTCCAGGCGCTCACCTCCCTTTTAATTTACGGCTTAATTTCTCTCCTAATTCAGAAGATTGATGCCGGAAGGCTATTTGCCGAATTATGGAAATGTCAGTACGTTTTATTGTTGTAATAAAGGGATTCCTATATATCACTTGCTCTATGGGGATTCCAGGCTTTTTGCATACATTTTCCTAGCAACGGATGCTGGCAAAAAGTGCCAGCACTTATATTCTTAACAGGAGGTACGAAGAACGGGAGGAGGATGAGGGATCAACATGTCTTCCCTGGAGAGGAGACCTTCATTTGTGAGCACATAGATGAAGATGAAGCCAGTGAATGAAATGCTGCACAGTTCTTCGCCTGAGCATTGAGTGTATATGTAGTCATGTATTCATTGTGAGCTGTATTACCCACTGAAAGCAGAATGTCACACACCTACATCATGTGGGGGTACAGCAAATCATTTTACATGTACAACTTGGCCCCCGGGATCACTTCAAGAGCCCAGCTGTGACTGACAGTTGCAATGGCTGGGATCAGAGCTAACTCTAATCCTAACTGTTTAACCACTTAGATGCTGCAGTGGCTCTTTTTTATATAAAATAGTAAACAAACAATATTTTAGGGGTCATGCATCAATTCTTTACCACAAATACTGGCACTTTTATTTGCCAATATTTGTTCCATATAATAGTTCCAACATGTAATGTACTTGGGAGTAAGTGTATGGGGCAGACTGAGGAGCTGAGTCTGCTCCATACACTCCAGGGATCGGGGGTAGGTACGTTTACTTGGCCATTAACCAGTTTGACTTGCAAAAATGAAATAATGAGCAATCAGAAAGGTGAATGTACCCCCAATGGTACAAATTAAAACTACTGCTTGTCCCATAAAAACAAGACCTCACACAGCCCCATCAATTAGAAAATAAAAAAGTGATGGCGACACAAACCCCAAAATAAGTTCAGATTTTGTTCAAAAGCAGTAAAAGCGTAGCCTAAAATAATGACAAAATTGTCTTTTTAGTCAACATTTAACCCCACTTAAAATAATTTCCTGTTTTTCTAGTATGTTATATGAAAAATAGTATCATTAAAAACTTTATTCCACAAAAGCAAGCCTTGATTTGACTATGTTGAGAAATAAATAAAACAGATAAGGCTTTTGGAAGAAGGAGGGAAAAGCAAAAGCACAAAAAATAAAAAATTGGCGGCAGCAGGAAGAGGTTAATAAATGTATATAATGTCCTGTGTCATGCCATCAGGTGGCGTATGTGGTTCGTGGACCCACTGTACCATGGGGCTGGACTTACCTAGGAGGGGCCTAGCTAAGCGGCTACCTGGTGTTCACTGGAGCTCCTGATGGTGGAGTCAGCCTTGGCTGCAGGTAGCCGCCAGGTACCACTCCTAGGCAGCCCCCGGTACTGCAGCTGCTGACAACGGGGTCAGGCACGCACACTCGGACTCTGGCTCTGTTCAGACTACACAGGTTCTGGATTCTCAGGCAAATCAATACTGACACGGAGTCACACACAGGACTGGTTTTAGCAGTCTGGACATATGGAGTACACGTTCAGGCACTGGCCACATGTGGACCTAGGGACGAGGTTCAGGTACTGGCCACATATGGACCTTCTACTGTGACAGAAACTGCCTACAACTTTTTTAACAGAAACAACTTTAGTTCTAACATTAGATAAGATAAGAAAACTACCAATGTGTAACAGACTGGGAGAGAGGACAACCCTTTTGATTAAAGAATACGTCTCACAGCACACAGATGACCATGTCTGCAATGATGACAATGTCAGTGATTTTTCACCCACCCATAGACTTGTATGGATACATTTGATCCATGACTCGGATCAAAAACGGACTTGTCTATGTGAATTTTCTTTGTGAACATACGGTCCTCAAAAAAACATGGACATGTGAACAGCTCCATAGATTATAATGTGTACAGGTTCTATCTGAGAAAAGCATGGATCAATCTCGTACATGAAAAATGGACTTGTGAATGAGGCCGAAGGTTGTTGGTGCTGAGTTACACATCACAGTATCTACTCAAGCATGTGTCTTTCCCAACTCTTAAAAATTCAATAAAGCTTTTTGGGTTAATTATCATGCAGCCTAACCTGTTGTTTAATGTTACAAAGGTTGAAAAAAGACACAGTTCTCTAGATTATCTATAACCTACAATGGCATTTCTTCACCAGTTATGATGCGAGGCCCCCATTAAGGTTAGAACCGCTGAGGTGACCGATTGGCTGCAGACGTGACGTGTGAGGGCCACATAAGCAGGACGTGAGTGTGCAGCTTCAGGGATGCAGTAAAAGTGTTAATATGTTACTTCATTATTTAATCTATGTGACAATGCAGCATAGCAGCGCCCATCAGTAATCCCAGTAACATCTGATAATGCTGAAGGATAGTTTGAACTTAGCTTGACTTTCTCAATTTTCTGGAGCATCTTCTTACTTCTTATTCCTTCTTTTTATATTCCTCTTACAATCATTTTTAATTAATATAGCAGTTAATGGACTTTTGCAGACAAATCTGCCAGTTATGGGGAAAGGGGAACCCAGTTGAGAGTGCACTGAATCATCGCTCCAAGGAGACGAAAAAAGTGCCCCTGTCCCAATAGATATGACACCTAGCCACGTGAGATTTGTCAGGTTTAGTGTAGAAACAATAAAATCTCGCCCAGAAGTGATTTGGCATTCTCAACTCTTCTACCCCAAACACTGCAGCACAAGTGCCTTAATGTAAATATGTCCCTTTAAGGCCTCATTTAAACGTCCATTTTTTCTCTTATGTAAAAAAAAGTACAGACCAATTTCCATCAATTTCATCAGTGTGCTGGATCAGTGTCATCAGTGTGCTGGATCAGTGTAATCGGTGTGCTGGATCAGTGTCATCAGTGTGCTGGATCAGTGTCGTCAGTGTGCTGGATCAGTGTCGTCAGTGTGCTGGATCAGTGTGCTGGATCAGTGTAATCAGTGTGCTGGATCAGTGTCGTCAGTGTGCTGGATCAGTGTCATCAGTGTGCTGGATCAGTGTAATCAGTGTGCTGGATCAGTGTAATCAGTGTGCTGGATCAGTGTCGTCAGTGTGCTGGATCAGTGTCGTCAGTGTGCTGGATCAGTGTCGTCAGTGTGCTGGATCAGTGTCGTCAGTGTGCTGGATCAGTGTCGTCAGTGTGCTGGATCAGTGTCGTCAGTGTGCTGGATCAGTGTAATCAGTGTGCTGGGTCAGTGTGCTGGATCAGTATAGTCAGTGTGCTGGATCAGTGTAATCAGTGTGCTGGATCAGTGTCGTCAGTGTGCTGGATCAGTGTGCTGGATCAGTGTCGTCAGTGTGCTGGATCAGTGTAATCAGTGTGCTGGGTCAGTGTGCTGGATCAGTATAGTCAGTGTGCTGGATCAGTGTAATCAGTGTGCTGGATCAGTGTCGTCAGTGTGCTGGATCAGTGTGCTGGATCAGTATAGTCAGTGTGCTGGATCAGTGTAATCAGTGTGCTGGATCAGTGTAATCAGTGTGCTGGATCAGTGTAATCAGTGTGCTGGATCAGTGTCGTCAGTGTGCTGGATCAGTGTCGTCAGTGTGCTGGATCAGTGTCGTCAGTGTGCTGGATCAGTGTCGTCAGTGTGCTGGATCAGTGTCGTCAGTGTGCTGGATCAGTGTCATCAGTGTGCTGGGTCAGTGTGCTGGATCAGTATAGTCAGTGTGCTGGATCAGTGTCATCAGTGTGCTGGATCAGTGTCGTCAGTGTGCTGGATCAGTGTCGTCAGTGTGCTGGATCAGTGTAATCAGTGTGCTGGGTCAGTGTGCTGGATCAGTGTAATCAGTGTGCTGGATCAGTGTAATCAGTGTGCTGGATCAGTGTCGTCAGTGTGCTGGATCAGTGTGCTGGATCAGTGTAGTCAGTGTGCTGGATCAGTGTAATCAGTGTGCTGGATCAGTGTAATCAGTGTGCTGGATCAGTGTCGTCAGTGTGCTGGATCAGTGTAGTCAGTGTGCTGGATCAGTGTAATCAGTGTGCTGGATCAGTGTCGTCAGTGTGCTGGATCAGTGTGCTGGATCAGTGTCGTCAGTGTGCTGGATCAGTGTAATCAGTGTGCTGGATCAGTGTGCTGGATCAGTGTAATCAGTGTGCTAGATCAGTGTGCTGGATCAGTGTCGTCAGTGTAATCAGTGTGCTGGATCAGTGTAATCAGTGTGCTGGATCAGTGTAGTCAGTGTGCTGGATCAGTGTAGTCAGTGTGCTGGATCAGTGTAGTCAGTGTGCTGGATCAGTGTAATCAGTGTGCTGGATCAGTGTCATCAGTGTGCTGGATCAGTGTAATCAGTGTGCTGGATCAGTGTCGTCAGTGTAATCAGTGTGCTGGATCAGTGTCATCAGTGTGCTGGATCAGTGTCATCAGTGTGCTGGATCAGTGTCGTCAGTGTGCTGGATCAGTGTCGTCAGTGTGCTGGATCAGTGTCGTCAGTGTGCTGGATCAGTGTAATCAGTGTGCTGGATCAGTGTGCTGGATCAGTGTCGTCATTGTGCTGGATCAGTGTCGTCATTGTGCTGGATCAGTGTCGTCATTGTGCTGGATCAGTGTCGTCAGTGTGCTGGATCAGTGTCGTCAGTGTGCTGGATCAGTGTCGTCAGTGTGCTGGATCAGTGTCGTCAGTGTGCTGGATCAGTGTCGTCAGTGTGCTGGATCAGTGTTGTCAGTGTGCTGGATCAGTGTCGTCAGTGTGCTGGATCAGTGTAATCAGTGTGCTGGATCAGTGTGCTGGATCAGTGTCGTCAGTGTGCTGGATCAGTGTCGACAGTGTGCTGGATCAGTGTCGTCAGTGTGCTGGATCAGTGTCGTCAGTGTGCTGGATCAGTGTCGTCAGTGTGCTGGATCAGTGTCGTCAGTGTGCTGGATCAGTGTCGTCAGTGTGCTGGATCAGTGTCATCAGTGTGCTGGATCAGTGTCGTCAGTGTGCTGAATCAGTGTAATCAGTGTGCTGGATCAGTGTAATCAGTGTGCTGGATCAGTGTCGTCAGTGTGCTGGATCAGTGTGCTGGATCAGTGTCGTCAGTGTGCTGGATCAGTGTGCTGGATCAGTGTAGTCAGTGTGCTGGATCAGTGTAATCAGTGTGCTGGATCAGTGTAGTCAGTGTGCTGGATCAGTGTAATCAGTGTGCTGGATCAGTGTCGTCAGTGTGCTGGATCAGTGTGCTGGATCAGTGTCGTCAGTGTGCTGGATCAGTGTGCTGGATCAGTGTAATCAGTGTGCTGGATCAGTGTGCTGGATCAGTGTAATCAGTGTGCTGGATCAGTGTGCTGGATCAGTGTCGTCAGTGTCATCAGTGTGCTGGATCAGTGTCGTCAGTGTGCTGGATCAGTGTCGTCAGTGTGCTGGATCAGTGTCGTCAGTGTGCTGGATCAGTGTCGTCAGTGTGCTGGATCAGTGTCGTCAGTGTGCTGGATCAGTGTCGTCATTGTGCTGGATCAGTGTCGTCAGTGTGCTGGATCAGTGTCATCAGTGTGCTGGATCAGTGTAATCAGTGTGCTGGATCAGTGTCGTCAGTGTGCTGGATCAGTGTGCTGGATCAGTGTCAGTGTGCTGGATCAGTGTCGTCAGTGTGCTGGATCAGTATAGTCAGTGTGCTGGATCAGTGTCGTCAGTGTGCTGGATCAGTGTGCTGGATCAGTATAGTCAGTGTGCTGGATCAGTGTCGTCAGTGTGCTGGATCAGTGTCGTCAGTGTGCTGGATCAGTGTCGTCAGTGTGCTGGATCAGTGTAATCAGTGTGCTGGATCAGTGTAATCAGTGTGCTGGATCAGTGTCGTCAGTGTGCTGGATCAGTGTCGTCAGTGTGCTGGATCAGTGTAATCAGTGTGCTGGATCAGTGTCATCAGTGTGCTGGGTCAGTGTGCTGGATCAGTATAGTCAGTGTGCTGGATCAGTGTAATCAGTGTGCTGGATCAGTGTCGTCAGTGTGCTGGATCAGTGTGCTGGATCAGTGTCGTCAGTGTGCTGGATCAGTGTAATCAGTGTGCTGGGTCAGTGTGCTGGATCAGTATAGTCAGTGTGCTGGATCAGTGTCATCAGTGTGCTGGATCAGTGTCGTCAGTGTGCTGGATCAGTGTCGTCAGTGTGCTGGATCAGTGTCGTCAGTGTGCTGGATCAGTGTCGTCAGTGTGCTGGATCAGTGTCGTCAGTGTGCTGGATCAGTGTAATCAGTGTGCTGGATCAGTGTCATCAGTGTGCTGGGTCAGTGTGCTGGATCAGTATAGTCAGTGTGCTGGATCAGTGTCATCAGTGTGCTGGATCAGTGTCATCAGTGTGCTGGATCAGTGTCGTCAGTGTGCTGGATCAGTGTAATCAGTGTGCTGGGTCAGTGTGCTGGATCAGTGTAATCAGTGTGCTGGATCAGTGTAATCAGTGTGCTGGATCAGTGTCGTCAGTGTGCTGGATCAGTGTGCTGGATCAGTGTCGTCAGTGTGCTGGATCAGTGTGCTGGATCAGTGTAGTCAGTGTGCTGGATCAGTGTAATCAGTGTGCTGGATCAGTGTCGTCAGTGTGCTGGATCAGTGTGCTGGATCAGTGTCGTCAGTGTGCTGGATCAGTGTGCTGGATCAGTGTAATCAGTGTGCTGGATCAGTGTGCTGGATCAGTGTGCTGGATCAGTGTCGTCAGTGTAATCAGTGTGCTGGATCAGTGTAGTCAGTGTGCTGGATCAGTGTAGTCAGTGTGCTGGATCAGTGTAATCAGTGTGCTGGATCAGTGTCATCAGTGTGCTGGATCAGTGTAATCAGTGTGCTGGATCAGTGTCGTCAGTGTGCTGGATCAGTGTCGTCAGTGTGCTGGATCAGTGTCGTCAGTGTCATCAGTGTGCTGGATCAGTGTCGTCAGTGTGCTGGATCAGTGTCGTCAGTGTGCTGTATCAGTGTCGTCAGTGTGCTGGATCAGTGTCGTCAGTGTGCTGGATCAGTGTAATCAGTGTGCTGGATCAGTGTGCTGGATCAGTGTCGTCATTGTGCTGGATCAGTGTCGTCATTGTGCTGGATCAGTGTCGTCAGTGTGCTGGATCAGTGTCGTCAGTGTGCTGGATCAGTGTCGTCAGTGTGCTGGATCAGTGTCGTCAGTGTGCTGGATCAGTGTCGTCAGTGTGCTGGATCAGTGTAATCAGTGTGCTGGATCAGTGTGCTGGATCAGTGTCGTCATTGTGCTGGATCAGTGTCGTCAGTGTGCTGGATCAGTGTCGTCAGTGTGCTGGATCAGTGTCGTCAGTGTGCTGGATCAGTGTCGTCAGTGTGCTGGATCAGTGTCGTCAGTGTGCTGGATCAGTGTCGTCAGTGTGCTGGATCAGTGTCGTCAGTGTGCTGGATCAGTGTCATCAGTGTGCTGGATCAGTGTCGTCAGTGTGCTGGATCAGTGTAATCAGTGTGCTGGGTCAGTGTGCTGGATCAGTGTAATCAGTGTGCTGGATCAGTGTCGTCAGTGTGCTGGATCAGTGTCGTCAGTGTGCTGGATCAGTGTCGTCAGTGTGCTGGATCAGTGTCGTCAGTGTGCTGGATCAGTGTCGTCAGTGTGCTGGATCAGTGTCGTCAGTGTGCTGGATCAGTGTCGTCAGTGTGCTGGATCAGTGTAATCAGTGTGCTGGGTCAGTGTGCTGGATCAGTGTAATCAGTGTGCTGGATCAGTGTCGTCAGTGTGCTGGATCAGTGTGCTGGATCAGTGTCGTCAGTGTGCTGGATCAGTGTGCTGGATCAGTGTAGTCAGTGTGCTGGATCAGTGTAATCAGTGTGCTGGATCAGTGTAGTCAGTGTGCTGGATCAGTGTAGTCAGTGTGCTGGATCAGTGTAATCAGTGTGCTGGATCAGTGTCGTCAGTGTGCTGGATCAGTGTGCTGGATCAGTGTCGTCAGTGTGCTGGATCAGTGTGCTGGATCAGTGTAATCAGTGTGCTGGATCAGTGTGCTGGATCAGTGTAATCAGTGTGCTGGATCAGTGTGCTGGATCAGTGTCGTCAGTGTCATCAGTGTGCTGGATCAGTGTCGTCAGTGTGCTGGATCAGTGTCGTCAGTGTGCTGGATCAGTGTCGTCAGTGTGCTGGATCAGTGTCGTCAGTGTGCTGGATCAGTGTCGTCAGTGTGCTGGATCAGTGTCGTCATTGTGCTGGATCAGTGTCGTCAGTGTGCTGGATCAGTGTCATCAGTGTGCTGGATCAGTGTCATCAGTGTGCTGGATCAGTGTCGTCAGTGTGCTGGATCAGTGTCAGTGTGCTGGATCAGTGTCGTCAGTGTGCTGGATCAGTATAGTCAGTGTGCTGGATCAGTGTCGTCAGTGTGCTGGATCAGTGTGCTGGATCAGTATAGTCAGTGTGCTGGATCAGTGTAATCAGTGTGCTGGATCAGTGTCGTCAGTGTGCTGGATCAGTGTCGTCAGTGTGCTGGATCAGTGTAATCAGTGTGCTGGATCAGTGTAATCAGTGTGCTGGATCAGTGTCGTCAGTGTGCTGGATCAGTGTCGTCAGTGTGCTGGATCAGTGTCGTCAGTGTGCTGGATCAGTGTCGTCAGTGTGCTGGATCAGTGTAATCAGTGTGCTGGATCAGTGTCATCAGTGTGCTGGGTCAGTGTGCTGGATCAGTATAGTCAGTGTGCTGGATCAGTGTAATCAGTGTGCTGGATCAGTGTAATCAGTGTGCTGGATCAGTGTCGTCAGTGTGCTGGATCAGTGTAATCAGTGTGCTGGGTCAGTGTGCTGGATCAGTATAGTCAGTGTGCTGGATCAGTGTAATCAGTGTGCTGGATCAGTGTCGTCAGTGTGCTGGATCAGTGTCGTCAGTGTGCTGGATCAGTGTCGTCAGTGTGCTGGATCAGTGTCGTCAGTGTGCTGGATCAGTGTCGTCAGTGTGCTGGATCAGTGTCGTCAGTGTGCTGGATCAGTGTAATCAGTGTGCTGGATCAGTGTCATCAGTGTGCTGGGTCAGTGTGCTGGATCAGTATAGTCAGTGTGCTGGATCAGTGTCATCAGTGTGCTGGATCAGTGTCATCAGTGTGCTGGATCAGTGTCGTCAGTGTGCTGGATCAGTGTAATCAGTGTGCTGGGTCAGTGTGCTGGATCAGTGTAATCAGTGTGCTGGATCAGTGTAATCAGTGTGCTGGATCAGTGTCGTCAGTGTGCTGGATCAGTGTGCTGGATCAGTGTCGTCAGTGTGCTGGATCAGTGTGCTGGATCAGTGTAGTCAGTGTGCTGGATCAGTGTAATCAGTGTGCTGGATCAGTGTAATCAGTGTGCTGGATCAGTGTCGTCAGTTTGCTGGATCAGTGTGCTGGATCAGTGTCGTCAGTGTGCTGGATCAGTGTGCTGGATCAGTGTAATCAGTGTGCTGGATCAGTGTGCTGGATCAGTGTAATCAGTGTGCTGGATCAGTGTGCTGGATCAGTGTCGTCAGTGTAATCAGTGTGCTGGATCAGTGTAGTCAGTGTGCTGGATCAGTGTAGTCAGTGTGCTGGATCAGTGTAGTCAGTGTGCTGGATCAGTGTAATCAGTGTGCTGGATCAGTGTCATCAGTGTGCTGGATCAGTGTCGTCAGTGTGCTGGATCAGTGTCGTCAGTGTGCTGGATCAGTGTCGTCAGTGTCATCAGTGTGCTGGATCAGTGTCGTCAGTGTGCTGGATCAGTGTCGTCAGTGTGCTGGATCAGTGTCGTCAGTGTGCTGGATCAGTGTCGTCAGTGTGCTGGATCAGTGTCGTCAGTGTGCTGGATCAGTGTCGTCAGTGTGCTGGATCAGTGTAATCAGTGTGCTGGATCAGTGTAATCAGTGTGCTGGATCAGTGTCGTCAGTGTGCTGGATCAGTGTCGTCAGTGTGCTGGATCAGTGTCGTCAGTGTGCTGGATCAGTGTCGTCAGTGTGCTGGATCAGTGTCGTCAGTGTGCTGGATCAGTGTAATCAGTGTGCTGGGTCAGTGTGCTGGATCAGTATAGTCAGTGTGCTGGATCAGTGTAATCAGTGTGCTGGATCAGTGTCGTCAGTGTGCTGGATCAGTGTGCTGGATCAGTGTCGTCAGTGTGCTGGATCAGTGTAATCAGTGTGCTGGGTCAGTGTGCTGGATCAGTATAGTCAGTGTGCTGGATCAGTGTAATCAGTGTGCTGGATCAGTGTCGTCAGTGTGCTGGATCAGTGTGCTGGATCAGTATAGTCAGTGTGCTGGATCAGTGTAATCAGTGTGCTGGATCAGTGTAATCAGTGTGCTGGATCAGTGTAATCAGTGTGCTGGATCAGTGTCGTCAGTGTGCTGGATCAGTGTCGTCAGTGTGCTGGATCAGTGTCGTCAGTGTGCTGGATCAGTGTCGTCAGTGTGCTGGATCAGTGTCGTCAGTGTGCTGGATCAGTGTCATCAGTGTGCTGGGTCAGTGTGCTGGATCAGTATAGTCAGTGTGCTGGATCAGTGTCATCAGTGTGCTGGATCAGTGTCGTCAGTGTGCTGGATCAGTGTCGTCAGTGTGCTGGATCAGTGTAATCAGTGTGCTGGGTCAGTGTGCTGGATCAGTGTAATCAGTGTGCTGGATCAGTGTAATCAGTGTGCTGGATCAGTGTCGTCAGTGTGCTGGATCAGTGTGCTGGATCAGTGTCGTCAGTGTGCTGGATCAGTGTGCTGGATCAGTGTAGTCAGTGTGCTGGATCAGTGTAATCAGTGTGCTGGATCAGTGTAATCAGTGTGCTGGATCAGTGTCGTCAGTGTGCTGGATCAGTGTAGTCAGTGTGCTGGATCAGTGTAATCAGTGTGCTGGATCAGTGTCGTCAGTGTGCTGGATCAGTGTGCTGGATCAGTGTCGTCAGTGTGCTGGATCAGTGTAATCAGTGTGCTGGATCAGTGTGCTGGATCAGTGTAATCAGTGTGCTAGATCAGTGTGCTGGATCAGTGTCGTCAGTGTAATCAGTGTGCTGGATCAGTGTAATCAGTGTGCTGGATCAGTGTAGTCAGTGTGCTGGATCAGTGTAGTCAGTGTGCTGGATCAGTGTAGTCAGTGTGCTGGATCAGTGTAATCAGTGTGCTGGATCAGTGTCATCAGTGTGCTGGATCAGTGTAATCAGTGTGCTGGATCAGTGTCGTCAGTGTAATCAGTGTGCTGGATCAGTGTCATCAGTGTGCTGGATCAGTGTCATCAGTGTGCTGGATCAGTGTCGTCAGTGTGCTGGATCAGTGTCGTCAGTGTGCTGGATCAGTGTCGTCAGTGTGCTGGATCAGTGTAATCAGTGTGCTGGATCAGTGTGCTGGATCAGTGTCGTCATTGTGCTGGATCAGTGTCGTCATTGTGCTGGATCAGTGTCGTCATTGTGCTGGATCAGTGTCGTCAGTGTGCTGGATCAGTGTCGTCAGTGTGCTGGATCAGTGTCGTCAGTGTGCTGGATCAGTGTCGTCAGTGTGCTGGATCAGTGTCGTCAGTGTGCTGGATCAGTGTTGTCAGTGTGCTGGATCAGTGTCGTCAGTGTGCTGGATCAGTGTAATCAGTGTGCTGGATCAGTGTGCTGGATCAGTGTCGTCAGTGTGCTGGATCAGTGTCGACAGTGTGCTGGATCAGTGTCGTCAGTGTGCTGGATCAGTGTCGTCAGTGTGCTGGATCAGTGTCGTCAGTGTGCTGGATCAGTGTCGTCAGTGTGCTGGATCAGTGTCGTCAGTGTGCTGGATCAGTGTCATCAGTGTGCTGGATCAGTGTCGTCAGTGTGCTGAATCAGTGTAATCAGTGTGCTGGATCAGTGTAATCAGTGTGCTGGATCAGTGTCGTCAGTGTGCTGGATCAGTGTGCTGGATCAGTGTCGTCAGTGTGCTGGATCAGTGTGCTGGATCAGTGTAGTCAGTGTGCTGGATCAGTGTAATCAGTGTGCTGGATCAGTGTAGTCAGTGTGCTGGATCAGTGTAATCAGTGTGCTGGATCAGTGTCGTCAGTGTGCTGGATCAGTGTGCTGGATCAGTGTCGTCAGTGTGCTGGATCAGTGTGCTGGATCAGTGTAATCAGTGTGCTGGATCAGTGTGCTGGATCAGTGTAATCAGTGTGCTGGATCAGTGTGCTGGATCAGTGTCGTCAGTGTCATCAGTGTGCTGGATCAGTGTCGTCAGTGTGCTGGATCAGTGTCGTCAGTGTGCTGGATCAGTGTCGTCAGTGTGCTGGATCAGTGTCGTCAGTGTGCTGGATCAGTGTCGTCAGTGTGCTGGATCAGTGTCGTCATTGTGCTGGATCAGTGTCGTCAGTGTGCTGGATCAGTGTCATCAGTGTGCTGGATCAGTGTAATCAGTGTGCTGGATCAGTGTCGTCAGTGTGCTGGATCAGTGTGCTGGATCAGTGTCAGTGTGCTGGATCAGTGTCGTCAGTGTGCTGGATCAGTATAGTCAGTGTGCTGGATCAGTGTCGTCAGTGTGCTGGATCAGTGTGCTGGATCAGTATAGTCAGTGTGCTGGATCAGTGTCGTCAGTGTGCTGGATCAGTGTAATCAGTGTGCTGGATCAGTGTAATCAGTGTGCTGGATCAGTGTAATCAGTGTGCTGGATCAGTGTCGTCAGTGTGCTGGATCAGTGTCGTCAGTGTGCTGGATCAGTGTCGTCAGTGTGCTGGATCAGTGTAATCAGTGTGCTGGATCAGTGTCATCAGTGTGCTGGGTCAGTGTGCTGGATCAGTATAGTCAGTGTGCTGGATCAGTGTAATCAGTGTGCTGGATCAGTGTCGTCAGTGTGCTGGATCAGTGTGCTGGATCAGTGTCGTCAGTGTGCTGGATCAGTGTAATCAGTGTGCTGGGTCAGTGTGCTGGATCAGTATAGTCAGTGTGCTGGATCAGTGTCATCAGTGTGCTGGATCAGTGTCGTCAGTGTGCTGGATCAGTGTCGTCAGTGTGCTGGATCAGTGTCGTCAGTGTGCTGGATCAGTGTCGTCAGTGTGCTGGATCAGTGTAATCAGTGTGCTGGATCAGTGTCATCAGTGTGCTGGGTCAGTGTGCTGGATCAGTATAGTCAGTGTGCTGGATCAGTGTCATCAGTGTGCTGGATCAGTGTCATCAGTGTGCTGGATCAGTGTCGTCAGTGTGCTGGATCAGTGTAATCAGTGTGCTGGGTCAGTGTGCTGGATCAGTGTAATCAGTGTGCTGGATCAGTGTAATCAGTGTGCTGGATCAGTGTCGTCAGTGTGCTGGATCAGTGTGCTGGATCAGTGTCGTCAGTGTGCTGGATCAGTGTGCTGGATCAGTGTAGTCAGTGTGCTGGATCAGTGTAATCAGTGTGCTGGATCAGTGTCGTCAGTGTGCTGGATCAGTGTGCTGGATCAGTGTCGTCAGTGTGCTGGATCAGTGTGCTGGATCAGTGTAATCAGTGTGCTGGATCAGTGTGCTGGATCAGTGTGCTGGATCAGTGTCGTCAGTGTAATCAGTGTGCTGGATCAGTGTAGTCAGTGTGCTGGATCAGTGTAGTCAGTGTGCTGGATCAGTGTAATCAGTGTGCTGGATCAGTGTCATCAGTGTGCTGGATCAGTGTAATCAGTGTGCTGGATCAGTGTCGTCAGTGTGCTGGATCAGTGTCGTCAGTGTGCTGGATCAGTGTCGTCAGTGTCATCAGTGTGCTGGATCAGTGTCGTCAGTGTGCTGGATCAGTGTCGTCAGTGTGCTGTATCAGTGTCGTCAGTGTGCTGGATCAGTGTCGTCAGTGTGCTGGATCAGTGTAATCAGTGTGCTGGATCAGTGTGCTGGATCAGTGTCGTCATTGTGCTGGATCAGTGTCGTCATTGTGCTGGATCAGTGTCGTCAGTGTGCTGGATCAGTGTCGTCAGTGTGCTGGATCAGTGTCGTCAGTGTGCTGGATCAGTGTCGTCAGTGTGCTGGATCAGTGTCGTCAGTGTGCTGGATCAGTGTAATCAGTGTGCTGGATCAGTGTGCTGGATCAGTGTCGTCATTGTGCTGGATCAGTGTCGTCAGTGTGCTGGATCAGTGTCGTCAGTGTGCTGGATCAGTGTCGTCAGTGTGCTGGATCAGTGTCGTCAGTGTGCTGGATCAGTGTCGTCAGTGTGCTGGATCAGTGTCGTCAGTGTGCTGGATCAGTGTCGTCAGTGTGCTGGATCAGTGTCATCAGTGTGCTGGATCAGTGTCGTCAGTGTGCTGGATCAGTGTAATCAGTGTGCTGGGTCAGTGTGCTGGATCAGTGTAATCAGTGTGCTGGATCAGTGTCGTCAGTGTGCTGGATCAGTGTCGTCAGTGTGCTGGATCAGTGTCGTCAGTGTGCTGGATCAGTGTCGTCAGTGTGCTGGATCAGTGTCGTCAGTGTGCTGGATCAGTGTCGTCAGTGTGCTGGATCAGTGTCGTCAGTGTGCTGGATCAGTGTCGTCAGTGTGCTGGATCAGTGTCGTCAGTGTGCTGGATCAGTGTAATCAGTGTGCTGGGTCAGTGTGCTGGATCAGTGTAATCAGTGTGCTGGATCAGTGTCGTCAGTGTGCTGGATCAGTGTGCTGGATCAGTGTCGTCAGTGTGCTGGATCAGTGTGCTGGATCAGTGTAGTCAGTGTGCTGGATCAGTGTAATCAGTGTGCTGGATCAGTGTAGTCAGTGTGCTGGATCAGTGTAGTCAGTGTGCTGGATCAGTGTAATCAGTGTGCTGGATCAGTGTCGTCAGTGTGCTGGATCAGTGTGCTGGATCAGTGTCGTCAGTGTGCTGGATCAGTGTGCTGGATCAGTGTAATCAGTGTGCTGGATCAGTGTGCTGGATCAGTGTAATCAGTGTGCTGGATCAGTGTGCTGGATCAGTGTCGTCAGTGTCATCAGTGTGCTGGATCAGTGTCGTCAGTGTGCTGGATCAGTGTCGTCAGTGTGCTGGATCAGTGTCGTCAGTGTGCTGGATCAGTGTCGTCAGTGTGCTGGATCAGTGTCGTCAGTGTGCTGGATCAGTGTCGTCATTGTGCTGGATCAGTGTCGTCAGTGTGCTGGATCAGTGTCATCAGTGTGCTGGATCAGTGTCATCAGTGTGCTGGATCAGTGTCGTCAGTGTGCTGGATCAGTGTCAGTGTGCTGGATCAGTGTCGTCAGTGTGCTGGATCAGTATAGTCAGTGTGCTGGATCAGTGTCGTCAGTGTGCTGGATCAGTGTGCTGGATCAGTATAGTCAGTGTGCTGGATCAGTGTAATCAGTGTGCTGGATCAGTGTCGTCAGTGTGCTGGATCAGTGTCGTCAGTGTGCTGGATCAGTGTAATCAGTGTGCTGGATCAGTGTAATCAGTGTGCTGGATCAGTGTCGTCAGTGTGCTGGATCAGTGTCGTCAGTGTGCTGGATCAGTGTCGTCAGTGTGCTGGATCAGTGTCGTCAGTGTGCTGGATCAGTGTAATCAGTGTGCTGGATCAGTGTCATCAGTGTGCTGGGTCAGTGTGCTGGATCAGTATAGTCAGTGTGCTGGATCAGTGTAATCAGTGTGCTGGATCAGTGTAATCAGTGTGCTGGATCAGTGTCGTCAGTGTGCTGGATCAGTGTAATCAGTGTGCTGGGTCAGTGTGCTGGATCAGTATAGTCAGTGTGCTGGATCAGTGTAATCAGTGTGCTGGATCAGTGTCGTCAGTGTGCTGGATCAGTGTCGTCAGTGTGCTGGATCAGTGTCGTCAGTGTGCTGGATCAGTGTCGTCAGTGTGCTGGATCAGTGTCGTCAGTGTGCTGGATCAGTGTAATCAGTGTGCTGGATCAGTGTCATCAGTGTGCTGGGTCAGTGTGCTGGATCAGTATAGTCAGTGTGCTGGATCAGTGTCATCAGTGTGCTGGATCAGTGTCATCAGTGTGCTGGATCAGTGTCGTCAGTGTGCTGGATCAGTGTAATCAGTGTGCTGGGTCAGTGTGCTGGATCAGTGTAATCAGTGTGCTGGATCAGTGTAATCAGTGTGCTGGATCAGTGTCGTCAGTGTGCTGGATCAGTGTGCTGGATCAGTGTCGTCAGTGTGCTGGATCAGTGTGCTGGATCAGTGTAGTCAGTGTGCTGGATCAGTGTAATCAGTGTGCTGGATCAGTGTAATCAGTGTGCTGGATCAGTGTCGTCAGTTTGCTGGATCAGTGTGCTGGATCAGTGTCGTCAGTGTGCTGGATCAGTGTGCTGGATCAGTGTAATCAGTGTGCTGGATCAGTGTGCTGGATCAGTGTAATCAGTGTGCTGGATCAGTGTGCTGGATCAGTGTCGTCAGTGTAATCAGTGTGCTGGATCAGTGTAGTCAGTGTGCTGGATCAGTGTAGTCAGTGTGCTGGATCAGTGTAGTCAGTGTGCTGGATCAGTGTAATCAGTGTGCTGGATCAGTGTCATCAGTGTGCTGGATCAGTGTCGTCAGTGTGCTGGATCAGTGTCGTCAGTGTGCTGGATCAGTGTCGTCAGTGTCATCAGTGTGCTGGATCAGTGTCGTCAGTGTGCTGGATCAGTGTCGTCAGTGTGCTGGATCAGTGTCGTCAGTGTGCTGGATCAGTGTCGTCAGTGTGCTGGATCAGTGTCGTCAGTGTGCTGGATCAGTGTAATCAGTGTGCTGGATCAGTGTGCTGGATCAGTGTCGTCATTGTGCTGGATCAGTGTCGTCATTGTGCTGGATCAGTGTCGTCAGTGTGCTGGATCAGTGTCGTCAGTGTGCTGGATCAGTGTCGTCAGTGTGCTGGATCAGTGTCGTCAGTGTGCTGGATCAGTGTCGTCAGTGTGCTGGATCAGTGTCGTCAGTGTGCTGGATCAGTGTCGTCAGTGTGCTGGATCAGTGTCGTCAGTGTGCTGGATCAGTGTCGTCAGTGTGCTGGATCAGTGTAATCAGTGTGCTGGATCAGTGTGCTGGATCAGTGTCGTCATTGTGCTGGATCAGTGTCGTCAGTGTGCTGGATCAGTGTCGTCAGTGTGCTGGATCAGTGTCGTCAGTGTGCTGGATCAGTGTCGTCAGTGTGCTGGATCAGTGTCGTCAGTGTGCTGGATCAGTGTAATCAGTGTGCTGGATCAGTGTGCTGGATCAGTGTGCTGGATCAGTGTCGTCAGTGTGCTGGATCAGTGTCGTCAGTGTGCTGGATCAGTGTCGTCAGTGTGCTGGATCAGTGTAATCAGTGTGCTGGGTCAGTGTGCTGGATCAGTGTAATCAGTGTGCTGGATCAGTGTAATCAGTGTGCTGGATCAGTGTCGTCAGTGTGCTGGATCAGTGTGCTGGATCAGTGTCGTCAGTGTGCTGGATCAGTGTGCTGGATCAGTGTAGTCAGTGTGCTGGATCAGTGTAATCAGTGTGCTGGATCAGTGTAGTCAGTGTGCTGGATCAGTGTAATCAGTGTGCTGGATCAGTGTCGTCAGTGTGCTGGATCAGTGTGCTGGATCAGTGTCGTCAGTGTGCTGGATCAGTGTGCTGGATCAGTGTCGTCAGTGTAATCAGTGTGCTGGATCAGTGTAATCAGTGTGCTGGATCAGTGTAGTCAGTGTGCTGGATCAGTGTAGTCAGTGTGCTGGATCAGTGTAATCAGTGTGCTGGATCAGTGTAATCAGTGTGCTGGATCAGTGTAATCAGTGTGCTGGATCAGTGTCGTCAGTGTGCTGGATCAGTGTCGTCAGTGTGCTGGATCAGTGTCGTCAGTGTGCTGGATCAGTGTCGTCAGTGTGCTGGATCAGTGTCGTCAGTGTAATCAGTGTGCTGGATCAGTGTCATCAGTGTGCTGGATCAGTGTCATCAGTGTGCTGGATCAGTGTCGTCAGTGTGCTGGATCAGTGTCGTCAGTGTGCTGGATCAGTGTCGTCAGTGTGCTGGATCAGTGTCGTCAGTGTGCTGGATCAGTGTAATCAGTGTGCTGGATCAGTGTGCTGGATCAGTGTCGTCATTGTGCTGGATCAGTGTCGTCATTGTGCTGGATCAGTGTCGTCAGTGTGCTGGATCAGTGTCGTCAGTGTGCTGGATCAGTGTCGTCAGTGTGCTGGATCAGTGTCGTCAGTGTGCTGGATCAGTGTCGTCAGTGTGCTGGATCAGTGTCGTCAGTGTGCTGGATCAGTGTCGTCAGTGTGCTGGATCAGTGTCGTCAGTGTGCTGGATCAGTGTAATCAGTGTGCTGGATCAGTGTGCTGGATCAGTGTCGTCAGTGTGCTGGATCAGTGTCGTCAGTGTGCTGGATCAGTGTCGTCAGTGTGCTGGATCAGTGTCGTCAGTGTGCTGGATCAGTGTCGTCAGTGTGCTGGATCAGTGTCGTCAGTGTGCTGGATCAGTGTAATCAGTGTGCTGGATCAGTGTGCTGGATCAGTGTCGTCAGTGTGCTGGATCAGTGTCGTCAGTGTGCTGGATCAGTGTCGTCAGTGTGCTTGATCAGTGTCGTCAGTGTGCTGGATCAGTGTCGTCAGTGTAATCAGTGTGCTGGATCAGTGTCGTCAGTGTCGTCAGTGTGCTTGATCAGTGTGCTGGATCAGTGTCATCAGTGTGCTGGATCAGTGTGCTGGATCAGTGTCATCAGTGTGCTGGATCAGTATAATCAGTGTGTTGGATCAGTGTCATCAGTGTTTGCTGCGTGTGTCTATTTTTACCATCAGTGTTTCATTAATTTTTTTTGTATGCAAAAAGTAAACATTTTCCTATCTGTTAAATAGTGAAAAACAGCCTGCGGTTTGATAGTACAAAGATGGCATCCATGTATGATCTGTGACTCACATGCCTTAGTTTTTTGTTTGCGGACGCACGATCTGCAACAAAAATACTGACATGTTAACAGCCCTATATACTATAAGTGTTTTAGCAATGAATAACACAGATAGGTCACATATGTGAAAAACAGATGTCTTGAATGAGGTTCTTTGGCCCATTTAGAGTCCCCCATGATCGTTAAATGACTGACAATTGCCAATATACAAGTCAACCATCAATCATTTAATGGCTGTTTAAAGGGAATTTGTCACCAGGTTTTTGCTATTTAATCTGAGAGCAGCATAATGTAGGGGCAGAAACCCTGATTCCAGCGATGTATCACTTACTGGGCCGCTTGCTGTTGTTTTGGTAACCTCTTGCTGAAAAACATTGATTTTATCACTAGAGGACTAGTAAACCTTCTGCCAGGTAGTCCTCCATATTCATGAGCTCTGTATAACCCTACCCACACCACTGATTGGCAGCTTTCTGCCTATATAGAGAAAAAGCTGTCAATTAGTGGTGTGTGCGGGGTTATACAGAGCTAATCACTCAGAAAACTGCTAGATAAAATAGGGATTTTTATCAAATATGTAACAGACAGCCCAGTAAGTGATAAATTGATGGAATCAGGGCCTCTGTCCCTACATCATGCTGCTCTCAGACGGGGTAGGATAATCCTGTTGACAGATCCCAGTATTCTATGTGCACAGAATACTTGTTTATATGATCATTCTACGTGGATACAATAAAGTTATCGGCAGCAAGTCACCGGTTTCTGAGAACGATGATTTTTCAGCCTTCTTCCCAATCATTGCACCCGATGAAGGAGCGCTTTGTCCTTATTCATTGATGTAAGTGGGCCTATAGTGCAACATAAAGGGTATAGGGTTGTATGTTATTTTCTCATGTCATCTATAAGGGGAACATTTCAACCTTGAAAACATTCCTCTCTGCTTACAATGGCCTGTAAATTACTTTGACAGCCACAAGTTATCTAAGTAATGCACAGTATTAAGCATTTATTCAAGCATCTGATCTATGTTTTGGCAGTAAGGGGTTAACAGTCTTCTAGAAAGTAATCAATAGCGGTGATCTATTGCTAGACCTGCCAATACATTAATGGCTCCGTCCTGTGTTTGAAGGCGCCATTAATCATGGTGGTGCCACAGTGCTTAGCAGGCATCCATGCAAACCACTCGCCCTGAGAGTCAGGGAGGGGGAGAGGAAAGAGACGACCTGAAGCAATTAACGTCCAGGCATACTGCAGCTCTAGGGCCTGATGACTTTTACATACTGAAATAGTAAACGAGGCCCCAATGGTAAATCGATAAAACAATAAGACAAACTATTTTAATAACGTGGAGGCACCCAGTTCATCACCGCTCTTCCTTTATTTATGGCTGCCTTTGTGAATATAAATAAATACTTACTTAGCAGCTAACAGCAGGGCTTCTGTTTAAGGCCTCAGAATTCAGGAAAATTATTCTCAATATACCCCAGCTCAAGAATATATATTTCTTCATTTTGTATGGGGACAGTACATTGAGACGTGAGAGCTTTGTACGACTTCCGTTAGCATATAATTCACATTTAGTTATTGTTCGTCTGTGTTGTAATATAGTGCAACATTTACGGCCGTCTGTGGGATTCCCTACTTTCCCTTTTCTGATTGTTGTCTTTTGTTACTTTTGAATATCTTTAAATGGAAACAAAATGACACCACTGTAATATGTATTGCTCTAACCCTTACAGCTTTGTAAATATAAAGGCCTTTAGTTTCAGAAAGTGTTTTATTATTTTCACAAAAACTCAACAATCTAACAACAAATAATCCCCCACAGTGGGGTCAAATATATATTGTTTAAAAATATAATATATACATTTTTATTTTGTTGTGAGTTCTAAAACAAAAAAGAGGAAAAAAAAGGAATAAACAAATCTAATATAGACAGCTTCATGGGAGGAAGGTACCGGAACAATTATCAAAGCAAAGTAAATTGACAAGTATATAAAGAGAACAATCTTGCATCTCAATGATTGTGGTGATATGTGGCTTGGTTTAAGTTTTGGTCATGTTGGGTGTCCATCCATGGTGTCCATATATTAAAAAAAAGATCTAGAATGTCAGGTTTGGTAGCATCAATTCTTTCATGTAACATTATCATATTAACTCTATCTTTAACCATTTGTATTGACAAAGTTGTAGACTTCTACTTTGAAACCATGTGGATTCTAGCTGCCATAGTATAAAGCGTATAAGATGGAAAGTTTTATTGGAGACCCCCTTTGGTTTATCACCTAGTAACATGACAGTAGGACTACATTAGGATATATTTTATTTAATTGTACTGGCACAAAATAAGCCCTATGTAAGACACCTTAAAGCCCCCGTCTCACATAGCGAGATCGCTAGCGAGATCGCTGCTGTGTCACGGTTTTGGTGATGCAACAGCGACCTCACCAGCGATGTCGCTATGTGTGACACTTTGCAATGATCAGGCACCTGCTGTGAGGTCGCTGATCGCTGCAAAGTGTCCTGGACCATTTTTTGGTTGTTGCTCTCCCGCTGGTCACCACACATCGCTGTGTGTGACCAGCGGGAGCAGTGATCAGGCTGGTAACTATGGTAAACATCGGGTTACTAGGGGCACACGCGCACCTAGTAACCCATTGTTTATCATGGTTACGAGCCTGCTAAAGTGAGCGGTAACCTTCCGCTCACTGTAGCAGAGTGGTAACCAGGATAAACAAAGGGTTACTATGTGCGCGTGTGCCCCTAGTAACCCGATGTTTACCATAGTTACCAGCCTGCTCCTGCTTCAGCAGGCTGGTAACCAGGAGCAGGACATCGTGGAAAGATTCTTTCCATGATGTCACTGCTCCCCTGATCGCTGGTGAGCCTGCCTGTTTGACAGCTCACCAGCGACCACATAGCGACGCAGCAACGATCCCTGACAGGTCGTATCGTTGTCGGGATCGCTGCAGCGTCGCTAAGTGTGACGGGGCCTTAAGAGATGTTTCTGACAAGGATGTCTGACTACGTCCCTTCGACAGTGTGTTGTAACAATGGTACCATCTTTCTAATGACATTGTACACTTTAGGTCCCGCACTCATTGCTCCATGAATTTAGCTTTATTTTCTCCCAATGGAGAATTAAAAATAGAATGAAGTGAGGAGACTACACCTTTTCCAAATGGGTTATTTAGACACACACTCATTGGAAACATGAGGGTGGATACATAGGGTCATTAGGGGTGTTATTCCCAGCAGCAAGATGAAGGATCTAATTTACAGTGCCTACAAGTAGTATTCACCCCCCTGCAGATTTAGCTGGTTGACACATGCGGAATTAACTTGGCATTGTGACATTTGTACTGTAGATCAGCCTGGAAGTGGGAAATGCACTGCAGCAAATTTTTTTTTTTTTTTTTTTTAAACGTAAAAAGTTAATTCAGAGTGTAATTTATTATTCAACCCCTCAAACCACAAGAATTCTGTTTGGTCCCCCTAAAGTATTAAGAAGTAGTTCAGGCACCAAGAATAATGAGCTTCACATGTGTGGATTAAAGATCTCTTTTGCCAGCCTTTTCTGACTATTTAAGACCCTCCCCAAACTTGTGAACAGCACTCAGACATGGTCAACATGGGAAAGACAAAGGAGCATTCCAAGGCCATCAGAGACCAGATCGTGGAGGGTCACAAGGCTGGCAAGGGGTACAAAACCCTTTCCAAGGAGTTGGGCCTACCTGTCTCCACTGTTGGGAGCATCATCCGTAAGTGGAAGGCTTATGGAACTACTGTTAGCCTTCCACGGCCTGGACAGCCTTTGAAAGTGTGCTCCCGTGCCGAGGCCAGGCTTGTCCGAAGAGTCAAGGCTAACCCTAGGACAACAAGGAAGGAGCTCCGGGAAGATCTCATGGCAGTGGGGACATTGGTTTCAGTCAATACCATAAGTAACGTACTCCACCGCAATGGTCTCCGTTCCAGACGAGCCTGTATGGTACCTTTACTTTCAAAGCGTCATGTCAAGGCTCGTCTACAGTTTGCTCATGATCACTTGGAGGACTCTGAGACAGACTGGTTCAAGGTTCTATGGTCTGATGAGACCAAGATCGAGATGTTTAGTGCCAACCACACACGTGACGTTTGGAGACTGGATGGCACTGCATACGACCCCAAGAATACCATCCCTACAGTCAAGCATGGTGGTGGCAGCATCATGCTGTGGGGCTGTTTCTCAGCCAAGGGGCCTGGCCATCTGGTCCGCATCCATGGGAAGATGGATAGCACGGCCTACCTGGAGATTTTGGCCAAGAACCTCCGCTCCTCCATCAAGGATCTTAAGATGGGTCGTAATTTCATCTTCCAATAAGACAACGACCCAAAGCACACAGCCAAGAAAACCAAGGCCTGGTTCAAGAGGGAAAAAGTCAAGGTGTTGGAGTGGCCTAGTCAGTCTCCTGACCTTAACCCAATTGAAAACTTGTGGAAGGAGCTCAAGAATAAAGTCCACATGAGACACCCAAAGAACCTAGATAACTTGGAGATGATCTGCATGGAGGAGTGGGCCAAGATAACTCCACAGACCTGTGCCGGCCTGATCAGGTCTTATAAAAGACGATTATTAGCTGTAATTGCAAACAAGGGTTATTCCACAAAATATTAAACATAGGGGTTGAATAATAATTGACCCACACTTTTATGTTTAAAATTTAATAAAATTCAACTGAGCAACATAACTTTTTGGTTTGTAAGATTTATGCTTCTGTTCATAAAACCTACTCTCGTTTGCAGTTTGAAGGCTCTAACTTATTTGCATCTTATCAAACCAGCTAAATCTGCAGGTTGTTGAATACTACTTGTAGGCACTGTATATGCACATCAACCAATGGTCTACATATAAAAAAAATCACAGCATGAGTTACTATTATCCATATTCTGGGTTAGACTCACCCATTATAAGTCAATAGGTGGAGAAAAAAACATTTCACAAAAGTTACCACCTGTATGTCACGTGTTTTTCCTGGATCCATTACAATTATTATCATAGGAATCTGTATTTGACATTCATTATTGAATTGTTCATATAAAATACAGATTCCTTTGGGTACGTTCCCAAGGTCAGTGTTTGTTCAGGTTTTCACGTAGCTCAATTTCTGCATGAATCTCGCACATCAACTCACTTGCGTTTTTCCTTGCATTTTTTTATGCATTTTTGACTCTTGCGTTTTGTCTCTCTTTGGTATGTAACTAGATGTGCAAAGATATATATAGATAGAAATAAGATACATAGATAGATAAATGGGTAGATAGATGTGGGATAGATAGGTATCCGTGAGCTATAATTAGCACCATGTGTGAGTTCTTTACTGTACATGGATTAACCTAAAAAATAAATAAATGAATAAAACCTACATAGGGTTCCCCCCATTTTTGATAACCAGCCAAGGTAAAGCAGACAGCTGGGGGCTGATATTATGAGGCTGGGAAGGTCCATGGATATTGGCCCTTTCAGCAGCAGAAGGGAAGGAAGGGAGACACAGATTCTCTACTTCGTGGGTAGGCGGAGCCCCATAGGATAGTCACCTCAGATTGGAAAAAGACGACCGGCCCCTGCAGTATATAGGCTCCTCCTACTCCCATGTTAATCAGTCTTTTTATCTGAGGTCTCAGAGGATAGTCGCTGCTTCGGCAGCTCCTCAGAAGAGTTTGTTATTTTATATCCAGCGAGTCCTGGACCCCCCGTGGTCTAGAGGTCTCTAGGGGTCTTGGCGCTGCTGAGACCCCTGACCCTCCCCTGGCAGCTCTGTGTACCCCTTGAGGAGGTTCCCACTTATGCCTGCCGTCCCCGGGGGATACAGGGCGCTCCGTGGCGGAGGCGCACACCACACATCTGAGAGGGTCCCTGCGTGCTCCGCCATAGGGGGGAGCAAAGGGCCATGGCGCCACACATCCCTGAGGATCCCTGTGGCGTTCAGCCGGGTAAGTGCTCTTTGGTCTAAAGAGTATCTTTGACGGCTACGGCAAGTGTACTGCCTGTGTGTTTCTTGTCTATTTCAGACGCTGCCTTGACTGGGGAGCAGAGACGGAGGCCAGTAATTTTTATTTTTTATTTGCGCATGCTTTTTTGTTTTTGCTTCCTGCCTTCATTGAGGCAGGAAGCTCCCTGTATTTGCGCGCGTTTCCTTGCTTTTATTGACTTGCTTCCTGCCTTCATAGAGGTAGGAAGTTTTCTGCCCTCGTTTTTTGAATAAGCGCGGGCTTTGGCGGGGGGCGTGGTCTAGCGGGCGTGGCCTAGTGGGGGCGTGGCTTAGCGTCTCCTAGCTTCCTGCCGTCATTACTTAGACAGGAAGTGCTTGGTTGAGTGTGCGCTGGCGGTCCCTGCTTCTCCCTCCGGCGTCCAGCGGCATCTCCTGCTCTCTGCTCCCCGTCCGTCCGTCCACACACTCAGGAGGAGCGGTCGCCGCAGTACCGGTGAGTCCCCTCTGCCTCTGGCAGAGGTTCGTTGTCAGTGCTGTCACTTCGGCTACCTATTAGGAGTCCTCGTGAGCATTGCCGCTTTCCCTCCTAAAGCTATTTACTTCACTGACCTTTTAGGCTGTGTAGTATTATAGTTGCTGTGATGTTAACCCCTTCTGAAAAAGTGGAACTTTAGGGGAAACACATGGTGTTTAAGGGAGTTTCCCCCTATTGATTTTTGCTCGGCTTTCTGGGGAAGCCCTTTTCTAAGGGTGAGCTTTAACCCCTCAGAGCCTGACGCATATATAAAAAAAAAAAAAAAAAAAAAAAAGAGTGAGTTTTGAAAACAGGCTGTGCAGCTTTTACACTTTTTTTGCCATCCTTGTACATCCTGGCATCTGGTGTAGGTGGCATGTCGGATCAGGGGCCTGGGAGTGCGGATCGGTCTCCTGATCCGTTTCAGGTTCAGTCGCACGCCTCTGATACACTCAGGCCTTCTACTACATCAAGTTCAACGCTCAGTGATGTTAAAGTGGAGGCGCTCACTCGCTCCATTGATAGTCTCTCTAGTCTCCTGGGACAGTGGGTGTCAGCTAGATCACACCCAATGCCACGAGGTAAAAAGCGCCACAAGACTATGGTGGCGTTGTCTCCCTCGCAGAGCGCATCAGAGGCTTCGGATTCACCAACAGATTCGGTTGATGAAATTTCTGAGTCCGAAGAGGAGGATCAACAGGATCGCTCTTTCTCTTTCAGGTCGTGTAGATGGGCTTATTAAGGACATGCGGGAAGTATTAGAGCTGTCTGAAGAGCCGACAAGACCGTCTAGGTCGGCCCGTCTGTATCAGAAGATACTGCGCATGAGGAACTTAACGAAGCGGTGGAGAAGGAGCGTCAGTGTCCGGATAAACGCTTCCGAGGAACGCGTTTTTTTGATGCCCTATATCCCTGTGCCAAGGAGATGGTTATTAATTGGGTTCCCTCTCCTCAGGTGGATATATCTCTGTCTCAGCTGACCAAGTCTTCCCTGCTTCCTGTTAAAGGGAGAGCCAATCTTCAGGATCCTTTGGACAGAAGATCGGAGTCAGCGGCGAAATCCATCTATGAAGTCGCAGGTCATGGTTTCCAAGCGGCCTTGGGGGCCATGTGGGCCGGTGAGGCTTCTCTGCGGTGGTTGGATCAGCTGCGTGCGGCGTGGCAGGATGGGACTTCGCGTTCAGAAGTGGAAAAGCTTTTTCAGCGAATGGAAGAAGCTATGTGTTATGGCAGAGATGCAGTACTGGACACTGCTTCAATTCTATCCAGGGCTCAGGCTTCGGCAGTCACGATTAGAAGAGCTCTGTGGCTTAAACAGTGGACCGGAGATGCGGTATCTAAACAGGGATTGCTTAGTCTGGCATATAAGGGCGGTCAGCTCTTTGGTTCAGATCTTTCGGAACTAATTGCCAAAGCTAAAGCTAAGGATGTTACTCTGCCTGGGAAAAAGGCAGTGGCATCCACAGCCAGCAGGACAGGGCCCGGCAGAGGTCTTCGGTCCTTTCGGGCCAGGGGACGATTCAGTCAGCCTTCTTGGAGATTGGGTCGTCCCTCATCCTCCGGCAGATCCGCCCAGAAATCTCGTACTCCCTGGAAGCAACGGTCCCGTCAGGACAGACGGGAGGTTGATAAAAAGTCCGCTAAGGCTGACTGACGCCGGGGATCCCCCCGAGGGCTCTCGGGTGGGAGGTCGTCTGCTACAATTCGGGTCGATCTGGGCATCCCACATAGCAGATGCCTGGGTGACACGGGTTATGTCGGCAGGCTATTTCATAGAGTTTCATTCTCTACCTCCAGACAGGTTTCGTCTGACGGGCATTCCGTCCGTGCCAAGACTGGCTGCCGCATTGTTTCAGGAGGTCGACTCTCTCCTACAGCAGCGTGTGGTGGTTCAGGTTCCTCCGGAAGACCAGGGAAAGGGTTTTTATTCCAACCTTTTTGTGGTCCCCAAAAAGGAGGACAAGTTTCGTCCGGTGCTGGATCTCAGGGATTTGAATATTTACGTCCAGACACGGAAGTTCCGCATGGAGTCTCTCCGATCGGTGATAGCGACCCTGTCGCAGTAAGATTTCTTGGTGTCGATAGACATCCGCGACGCCTATTTGCATATCCCTATCGGCAGGGCTCACCAGCGTTTCTTGCGTTTCGCTATAGGTCAAGCCCATTACCAGTTTGTCGCCCTACCCTTCGGGTTGGCCTCAGCTCCCGGGGTTTTTACAAAAATTCTGGCTCCTCTCATGGCGCTTCTTCGAAGACAGGGGGTTACGATCCTCCCCTACCTGGACGACCTGTTCATAGTGTCACCCACAGCAGAGGAGGCAATAACGGCTCGCGATCTCTCCCTTCAGTACCTGATGGACTTCGGGTGGCTGATCAATTGGAAGAAATCGTCATTGGAGCCAGCACAGTCCATTCTTTTCTGGGGATGCAGTTCGATACAGTTCGGGCAGTTGTGTCCCTGCCTCCTGTCAAACAGACGAACCTTCGTCTTCTGGTCCAGGCTATGAGGTCGGCGCTGTCAATGTCCCTTCGGGAATGCATGCGCCTTCTGGGTCAAATGGTGGCAACTATGAAAGCAGTACCGTTTGCACAATTTCATTCCCGGGATCTCCAAAACCTTATTCTGACCCATTGGGATCGATCGCTAACTTCTCTGGATCGCTCGGTCATTATCTCCCGCAGGGTGCGAGAGTCTCTTGGATGGTGGTTACGTCCGGAGACTCTATCCGTGGGGAAATCCTTCCTTCCCCCGAGATGGTCGGTGGTGACAACCGATGCCAGCCGGACAGGCTGGGGGGGAGTTTGGAACGACCTCTGGATTCAGGGGGTCTGGTCGCCAAAGGAGTCGTCTCTCCCGATTTAACATTTTTGGAGTTGAGAGCAATATTTCTCTGCCTCCAACATTGGGCGGTCTTATTGAGCGGTCTACCGGTCCGGATCCAGTCGGACAACGCTACGGCTGTTGCGTACATCAACCACCAAGGCGGGACGAGGAGTTCCAGTCTCATATCGGAGGTCTCTCGGATCCTGGTCTGGGCCGAGTCCAAAGTTCCAGCAATCTCTGCAATTCACATTCCAGGGGTGTTGAATATCTCGGCGGACTTCCTCAGTCGCGAGCAAGTGGACCCTGGGGAATGGAGTCTCCATCCAGAAGTGTTTTCTCTGCTGTGTTCCCGTTGGGGGACTCCTCAGGTGGACTTGATGGCATCCAGGCTGAACGCCAGGGTTCCGACGTTCATGTCCAGGTACAGGGACCCGGAGGCGGTGGCGGTGGATGCTTTAGTGGCCCCGTGGGGTCAGTTCAAGCTGATCTATGCGTTTCCGCCGATATCCTTACTGCCTCTGGTGATCCAACGGATCAAACTCGAAGAGGTATCAATAATTCTGATAGCACCAGACTGGCCGCGGAGGACATGGTATTCGACGCTGGTGTCTCTTCAGGCGGCACCTCCGTTTCCGCTGCCCCTTCGCCCGGACTTGCTCACTCAGGGGCCCATTCGTCATCCGGACCTGAGGTCCCTTCGTTTGACGGCGTGGCTCTTGAGACCGAGATCTTGACCCGTCGCGGTTTTTCGCCCGAGGTCATTGCTACCTTGCGGGTGGCCCGGAGTCCAGCTACGTCCAGGATTTATCACAGAACTTGGGAGTCTTTTTATTCATGGTGTTCTGGATCCTCAAGAAACCCGAGGGTTTTTTCCATCCCCAACTTCTTGGCCTTTCTGCAATCTAGTCTGGCCAGGGGTTTGGCAGTAAGTACGGTGCGGTGACAGGCTTCTGCTCTTTCCGCACTTTTTAGGAAGGCTATTGCCTCTCGCAGGGATGTTCGTTCTTTTTTTCGCGGAGTCGCACGTCAGTTTCCGCCACGGAGGGCAGTTGTGGCTCCATGGCGGCTTAATCTAGTCCTGGAAGCCCTTCAGCATAGGCCTTTTGAGCCTATGGATTCTGCTAAACTTTTACTACTTTCTTGGAAGGTGGCCTTCTTGGTGGCAGTCACCTCTTTGAGAAGGGTATCGGAATTGGCAGCACTTTCTTGCTTACCTCCTTTTCTGGAATTTTTTCCGGATCGCGTGGTGCTTCGTACTCGTGAAGATTTTTTGCCTAAGGTAGTGTCACAATTCCACATTAATCAGGACATTGTGTTGCCTTCGCTTTGTCCAGGACCTAAGAATCCAAGGGAGCGGGCCTTGCACTCGTTGGACTTAGTGCGGGCATTGAAGTTCTATCTTACGATCACTCAAGGTTTTCGGAAGTCGGACTCTCTTTTTGTAATTCCGGCAGGTCGTCGGCGTGGTCAACGTGCTTCCAAAGACACGATAGCTCGGTGGATCCGTTCAGCTATCCTGGAAGCGTACCGGCTCAAGGGCGAGCCTTGTCCGGTTAAAGTTAAAGCTCATTCCACGAGAGCCATTGGCTCATCGTGGGCTTTTCGTCAGGGGGCCTCGGCAGCGCAGCTCTGCCGGGCGGCCACCTGGCGCTCCGTTCACACCTTTACTAAGTTTTATAAGGTGGACGTAAGTGCTTCAGCTGATGCGGCCCTGGGACACAGGGTCCTGCAGGCGGAGGTAATTTAAGTTATCCCTTTATTTAGTTTTCCATTATTTAGCGCGGTTTGCGCTCTTGCCTAAGTTTTGGGGTATGGAAGCTTCTGCCTCTATTTCCCACCCTTAAGTAGGTACTGCTTTAGGACGTCCCACGAAGTAGAGAATCTGTGTCTCCCTTCCTTCCCTTCTGCTGCTGAAAGACTGATTTTGGTAAGAACTTACCTGTAAAATCCTATTCAGCGAAGGAAGGGAGACACAGCACCCTCCCAGGGCAGAAGTGTGTTGTTGTGTTTCTAGATGCAGCGCGTCTCCTTCCTGATGTCGATCTTCTGGACTGGGTTTAGCGCTCTACGGCTCTCCTTCCAGTTTCGCCAGCTCTACACAGTTGTCAGGTCCAATGGGGTATGCCTAAGACTGTGTGTTTCTATTACATAACCTGTTTTCTCTCATTTCTGAAATTTCAGAAGGGGATATGTTGTTCTGCTGGTTGGTCTGCTCTTCCTTAGCTTGTGTATGGATTGATGAACATGGGAGTAGGAGGAGCCTATATACTGGAGGGGCCGGTCGTCATTTTCCAATCTGAGGTGACTATCCTATGGGGCTCCGCCTACCCACGAAGTAGAGAATCTGTGTCTCCCTTCCTTCCTTCGCTGAAAAGGATTTTACAGGTAAGTTCTTACCAAAATCCGTCTTTCCCAGCCTAAAAATATCAGCCCGCATCACATTAGATGCACCAATTCTGGTACTTTACCTGGCTCTTCCTGATTGCCCTGGTGCATTGCTTCGGGGTAATATTTTTGGGGGTTGATGTCAGCTGACATCAAGCCCAGGAGTTAGTAATGGAGAGGCATCCATCAGACACCCCTATTACTAACCCCATTAGACAAAAGGAAAAAAAAACACACAAAAATGGTCTTTTAAAAAATACTCCTTAATTCCTGGTTCACCAATTTAATATAAAAAAAAGCCATGCTGGTCCAAAGTAGTCCAAGGATTCAGACGTAGTCAACAAATGGCAACCTGAAAGGCATAATAAGAAAGAATTAAATAAAGACCAGAGACAGTCCCTCTTTCACCAATTTATTAACCCCGCATCTCCGACGTAATCCATGGTGCACATGATGTCCACCCTCTTGTAGTACAACCTATGGAGCCTCGTTCTGAGAAAGAGGCTTCATAGGTCACTCCCGGGCAGGCTGTGCTCTGTGTGAGAGCAGTGATGTCCGTAACATTACTGACGTCATCACCGCTCTCGCCGGGTAATTTTTTTGGATAATTTTGATAATAATTTAGACTTAATTTCCTAATACATCTATGAGCTTTCCACCGTCTCATGGTAAAAAAAACTACAAGAAATGTGTAAAAGTTTTGCACAAATCGAAGTTGAGCATAAAGTTTATGGCTTTTGGTGGTTTCATCCCAGTTCCGGCTAGATTTGCCAAAGTGGGTGGAGCTTGGGTGGGAAAAGGTGTTGCAAAGCCTGTCAAATTCCGCATAATTTGCACCACAAAAGTGATGTAAATTATGCAATAAATGTACACCAGCACCTAGTTGTAGTGAGATTTCAAGCTGACACACAGCAGTTGCAAGATGCATGATTTTATCACATCTTTCTCTAGTTTGCCTTCTTTTGTAAAATGCTAGTCTTAATGAATCAGAACCTGTGTGTTGTTCTTTCTGTCGTGCACTTTTGTCATGGCACCATGTGTTGAAACAAATGTTCTTATGTGTCTGTGTGCTAACAGCTGAAATTTGTTTCAAGCACTAATTGTCACACCAACAGATATGTTCTTTTTTGCTCATCCGCACCTCAGCTTTGCTAGTTTTTTCAATAATGAGAAGACTAGGGCTCATACAGACATCCATGGATCTCGGACAGAGCACGGACTGAAATGCATGAGCTTTTGCCCTGCCTCTGCCATTGATTGACTGCCTTCTGATAACACTGTGCAAAGGCAGAGAGTTGCCATTGAGTGATAGGGCCAGGGATAGCTGGAGCCCATGAATATCAATTTTCTGGGTTGTTATAGGGAATCTGTTAGCAGTTTTTTGTTATGTAATCTGAGAGCAGCATAACGTAGGAGCTGAGACCGTGATTACAGAGACATGTCACTTACTGGACTGTGTTATGCTGTGTCACTATAATTAGTGTTTTATCAGCAGGAGATTATCACTACTGGACCAGCTGTCTTGTACCTCCTAGTCCAACCATGCCCACAGCATTTATTAGCATCTCTGTCACTATACAATGTACACAGAAATCTGTGGTGTGGGTGAGGTTATACGTAGCTTAACAACAGAGCTTTGCTAGATCTGCAGCAGAGAAAACTGGCTCCATCGAAACTGCTGCACTCAGTAAACTAAGTGATACATCTCCGTAATTAGGGTCTCTGTCCCTAACTCATGCTGCTGTCAGAATACATAGCAAAACCTGTTGACAGGTTCCTGTTAAGCTAGAAGAGCGTGCACTGTGTCATGCCATAGACATGAAGTTAGCAGATGACAGCAATGTTTCAGGCTATTGATATCTCGTCATCAAGCTAGTATGTATACAGCGTGACTATGTGTCAGTGGAGGGTTATAGCACAAGCTTGTATTGGGCCTTCCTTCACAAGTAACAGTGGTACCTAGAGATCGGACACTTGCACTACTTACTTTTACCGTCTGACTGATTGACATTTTAAAAATGTGAAGAATATTGGAGATATAATTCCATGTCAATTGTTGCATCCTATTTGGCACAGGATTATACAGCACCCTTTGGTGTGCAGTTGTAACAGGACAACTAGCAGCTGCAGGAGGGGAGGTCAAGAGACTGTGAGTGACAAATAACCCACCTCTAATCAGCTCTCTCAGGACAAAGGGTCTGCTGCCACGTGGTCCCATGCCATGTGGGTTTCTTTTAGTTAAACTGATAGGAATTCCATATCGAGGGATGCAAATACTATACGTCTTAGCCATACATTGGATAGATTTTTGAGATCACAAGGACATGGTGAATGTCCGCCTGGGTCTCGACACAGTCTAGCACATAGAGAGATACACAGCGCAGCGATTCAGGAATCCATAGGGCCACTGTGTTTAGCAGGGGCCCGGCTGGATCCGATGACACCAGAACCTGCTCCCTAGGACCGTCCATTAAAGAGTTATAACCTATCTTAGTTTCTGGAGTTTCTAGCTGCTATAAGCCAGGGGTGGAGATTTGGGTCCAGCTCAGGGGGCTGAAGGGGGGTGACACAGAGGGATTAAAAAGCTTCTGCAGCTCTTGGCCTATTGATTTTTCTCTGGGAGGTCACGACGACACATCGTGAGGGTGAAGTCACGTGACAGAGGGGACCACAAGCCTCCCATGTGGCTGCCCTCTCCCGAAAGCCAGGCCTTTCATCTGACTGGTAACTGACTCTTAATATCTGCATACTTTTGTACAACTGCTATTGTGTTTGCATCTCCGACCATTATGTATGTATAACCCTTATGTATATAGCGTATTGTCTAGTGTGCCCTTAAGGTGATTAAATATATAATTTAACCTTGGGCTGCTCTTTTATCTCGATCCACGAATCCACATGTAAGTTGTTCGGTTCAACTCATATGCTACCGGGGCTGGTTTCTGACCCGATACAATTCCCGTTACGGACCGGGGCTTATGTCTAATAGGAACTGGTGGCTGCTCTACTGGGCTGATAAGGTTCTGTTTCACTGGAGTCAGTGAGAGGGGCCTTACAGCCTGTCAGGCGTTTGAGCGAGTGTGGTGCCACGTCAATGACTGAGTGGGCCACCTCTTCTCACTCCGGGTACCTTCCTAAACCCGTGAGTGCAGGGGGTGTCTGTGTAGAATTGTACCAATCTGACCTTACGAGTCCTCGAAGGGATGCGGAACGTCACGTTGGTGCAAAGTATGGATCCGTATCACGTGATCTTTCTGACGTAATAAGACGTTAGGCGGGAGGCGCGGTGGGAATCATTGACATGTGGTGGCAGCGGTGAGATTCTGTGTGATCTCTCCGGTGCCATTCATCACAGTTTGTCTTTGATAATGCCTTTAGGTATAATGCACTTTTCAGATATTCGTTATGTCTGTTAAAAATTTGTCGGTTGAATCTTTTTGGAACAGTTTGTGTCCAATTTCTCATTAAAGGATTCTAACCAAGATCAGAAGTTTTTCCCCTATACCATGACATAGGGGGTAACTCCATGATCACTGGATATTCAGTGCAGGCACCCCCAACATCCTGAAAATGGAGTTCTGAAGAGCCCTGCGTTAAGTTCTATATGTTTGGAAAACAAAAGCAGTTGGAGCGTCAATGGTGAAGAAAATGTTGTGACCACTCACCTGGTCCTGTTGTGGAAAGGAGCCCCGCACAACAAGGTTAAACGCTTCCAGGTGGGAGTCTGTATGATGACCGCAGCTTAGCAGGAACTGCTGTAGGGAGTTTCTGTCTGCTTCAGCGGTCACATGACCAGGACCGTGTGACCGAAGTGGGCGTTCCACAATGACATCACAGCAGGTCCTGTAGGAGGCTAGTTGTAAACAGAGCAGCTTCCACCACTCTCCACAGGGGAGATTAGCAATCAAGAAAGAAGGAATTGTGTGGTGTTAGTGAAGCGCTAGAACAACTAGACAGTGGATTAGGTTATAACACACAAACCTTTTATTGTTTAGTACGCTCTCTAACGCCACTCTTACGAGAGCGTACTAAACAATAAAAGGTTTGTGTGTTATAACCTAATCCTCTGTCTAGTTGTTCTAGCACTTCACTAACACCACACAATTCCTTCTTTCTTAAGTTCTATATGTTTGTCCTGGGACAACCCATCACTTCCAGTACCATCTACAGTAGTATTCAAAATAATAGCAGTATGTTCAAAAATATGAGTTAAAGGGGTATTCCCATCTCCAAGATCCTATCCCAATATGTAATAGGTGTAATAATAATAATATTAGCAAATACCTTCAATTAGAAATGTAATGTAGTATTTTTGATTCTCTGTCATTTACTTCATGTGCAGGTATTGCGGGACCTTAGCTATCCACGGTTACGGCCACTGGCAGCTAGATAACTGTCATTATATCAGTGGACGTAACCATGGATACCTAAGGCCCTGGAATGCCTGCACATGAGGAAAAAGACACAGCAAATCAGAAAAACGATACTACATTTCTAATTAGAGGTATTTGCTAATATTATTATTATTATTACACCTACTACATATTGGGATAGTATCTTGGAGATGGGAATGCCCCTTTAAGGGCAAAACCTTTATACTAGTTTTTATTTCCATGCATTGAGAACATTTCACACTGTTTTATAATTCAAAACATGAAGAGAAATGTATATAATTTTTAACTACTTTACAGAAAATAACAAAAAATGAACATTGGTCTGTTCTAAAAAATAGAAGTGTCTGCATTTGTCTTTACAAATTCACAATATATACTCTTTTTTTGAGGATTTAGCATTCCTGTGAACCACTAACCTAATATTTAGTTGTACACGCATGTAGTCAACCACCTTCTGGCACTTGTCAACCCAGCCCAGGATGCTTTGACTACATCCCACAATTTTTTGTCATTTGTTGGCTTTGCCTCAGAAACACCATTTTTGATGTTACCCAACAAGTGTTCTATCAGATTAAGGCCCGGGGGATTGGGCTGGCCACTCCATAACCTCAATTTTGTTTGACTGGAACCAAGATTTTGCTAGTTTACTGGTGTGTTTAGGGTCGTTGTCTTGTTGAAACACCCATTTCAAGGGCATATCCTCTTCAAGAATTTTAATATATGCAAACTGATCCATGATTCCTGGTATGCGGTAAATAGGTCTGGCACCATAGTAAGAGAAACATGCCCATATGATGATGCTTGCACCACCATGCTTCCCTGTCTTCAGAGTGTATTGTGGCTTGAATGCAGAGTTTGGGGGTTATCTGATGAACTGTCTGTGGCCCTTGGACCCAAAAAGAATAATTTTACTTTCATCTGTCCACAAAATGTTTCACCATTTCTCTTTAGGCCATTTGATATGTACTGAGGCTGATACAATTTGCCAAAGAACACGTCTTTTTTTTAACAGTGGGACTTTGTGGGGACTTTTTGCTAAGAGATTAGCTTCACACAGGCGTCTTCTAACTGTCACAGGTAACTTGAGGCTCTCTTTGATCATCCTGGAGCTTATCATTGGCTGAGCCTTTGCCATTCTGGCTATTCTTCGATCCATTCGAATAGTAGTCTTCCCTTTTCTTCCACGTCTCTCTGGTTTTGCTTTCCATTTTAAAGCATTGGAGATCATTTTAGATGAACAGACTATCATTGTTTGAACTTCTTTATAAGTTTTACCCTCTCCAATCAACTTTTCATTCAAAGTACGCTGTTCTTCTGAACAATGTCTCGAATGACCCATATTTCTCAGGCTTTCAAGGAGAAATACATGTACAACATGTGCTGACTTCACCCTTAAATAAAGGCCACCTGATTCACACCTGTTTCTTCACAGATTGATTGACCTCACTAATTAAACTCCACACTGCTGTTATTTTGAACACACCCCCTTTCAATTAATTAGTTAAATACACAGACTCAAAAACCTGCAGATCATGAATGCTGAGTCTGTTGGTTTTCTTAGAATCTACTGCACCAACTGGTAAATTGTTTGACATGTGGCAATATAATTTATACCACAAACAGTGATTAATCTGGTTAGTCATATTGGACTGCTATTCTTTTGAACACTATTGTATATAGTAATGATATTCAGATCTACCTCTCAGGCCCAGACGTCACCTCTCTCCTGTCTGTAATCCCAGAGTATCTATAAGCCATATCCTCCTTTTTATCATGCTTCCTAAAGCTCAATGGGGACAAAGCCCAACTCATCATCTTTCTTCCATCCTACTTAATTTCCCTACCTGATCTATCACAATAAATGACATTACGCTTTCCCCTGTATCAAAAGTCCGCTGCCTAAGAGTAAACCTTGACTCTGCCCTGACCTTCAAACCACATATCCAAGCCTTTATCACCTCCTACCACCTCCAACTCAAAAATATTTCCAGAATCTGTCATTTCCTCAAGCCTGAATCTAATAAAATGTTAGTGCATGTTCTCATCTTCCGCCTTAACTATTGCAATATTCCCCTCTGTGGCCTCCCAGCTAACCGTTTCCACCTAACCAGTCCGTTAACTTTGTTGCCCAATTAATCCACCTTTCTCGTCTCTGCTCCTCTACATCTCCGCTCTGCAAATCTCTTCATTGGCTCACAATTTCCCAACTAATCCAGTTCAAACTTCTAACACTGACCTACAAAACTGTCCATAATCTGTCTCCTCCATATATCTTCAAACTAATCATCCGATATCTTCCCACACGTAATCTCCAGTCCTACCAAGACCTACAGCTCTCCTCCACACTCGTACATTCCTCACCCAATCGCCTCGAAGACTTCTCCCCAGTAAACCCCATTCTCTGGAATTTTGTACCCCAACACGTCCGATTATCCGCCAGTTTCGGAGCTTTCAGACGGAACTTGAAAACCCATCTCTTCAAGACAGCTTATACCCCGCAGTGATTACGCTGACACCTCAACACCACTGAACCTGCTGTGACCCCCCAACCTACTGTCTTCTTCCCCTTTATCCTATAGATTGTAAACTCATGAGGGCAGGGCCCTCGCCACTCTGTTCCAGTCAGACATTTATATTTGAATTTTGTATGTTAACCCCTTTTCATGTGCAGCACTATGGAATCAGTGGTGCTCTAAAAATTAATAATGATAATGGAGTGGAGGTCGAGCCTGTGCTTCTCTGCTCCATTCATTCTTAATGGCAGTGCTGGAGACAACCAAACTATGAATAGGGGATAATGTGTAATCTTGGTACAAACCCTTTTGGTGCGCTGCTTTAAGACAAGAGAAACAATATATAAACAGGTAAACTTATGCTCAAAGATAATTGCAGGACCATAAAACAATTTATTCTATGAATCATTCTGATCATCGCTTACCATTGCCTGCAAAGGAATTTATTGACTTCTTGCCATTTCCTATAATGACCATCTGTTAAGAAATGTCCAATATTTCCAATAAATGTTCTGGCCTTTGCACCAGATTTCTGTCAGATGTAATCATTTTGTTACCATAGACACATAGATTATTGGCAAAAATGCTTGTTAAGACTTGTGTTAGGAGAATTAAATCATTCACATAAGACTTATGGTAAATGCAGCATTGGGAAAGTGTAAAAAATATATCTCTTTAATGACTGGTGATAAAAGAAGTGACAAATATCAAAGGAATTGTATCTCTACATAATGAATATCAGTTTTGCCTAATAAGGTAATTGATTTAAGCTAAATTCTGAGTATTAGGGCTCGCTCACACTGGCGAGTAGCATCCAATGATTCTCTTACGTGAGAGAATTGGATGCTATATGCAAGTGACCCCAGGTTCAAACTCTGCTGCAAGCGTGACCCGATTGTCATTTTACTGTGATCCAATCGGATCAGCGGTGCGGAGAAGATGGAGAACTTAAAGGGGTTGTCCGGGTTTAAATCAATAAGTCTGCTGTCACCCTGTGTAACTTCAGACGTATTAATCCCCCCCGCGCACGCACTGTGTGCTGCGAGGGTTCGCCAGTTCCTGAGCTGGGAGCAGCGGTGATGTATTATTATTATAGCGCCACTTATTCTATGGCGCTTTACATGTGAAAAGGGGTATACATTGCAAATGTGTTATGCATACTCCTGGCCAGAACCCGACTACAAACACTTGTATTGAGCAAGGCCACGTCCACTGGACGGTCGCGTCACTAGAGATTTAATGTAGTGTTTTGAATGTATTTTGTTTTTAGTACAGAACTGCTGGAATTCTGAATTTAAAAATGCAATTGCATTTTTACGTCCGTTTTTTCAGACTTCCCAAAGAAGATAATAATTGAGATAAAAAAAACACACCAAAAAACCTGCACAGTTCAATATCGTCTGTAGACACATAGTGGGCTGAATTTTATGTAATAATATCCACTTTGCTTCAACTGTTTAACTCAGCAGAAGAAAATGCAGTGGTTAGGCAATGTGGGAACATGGCGTTGAGCTTTTCTGTGGTTAGTAAGGCTTTGTTCACACCGCGTTTAGCTGGTGTATACACTGGTTTTACCTATATATCACTCTGGCTTGCACATACTGAATGCCATGACAATTTCAGTATGGCATACATCGTATAATTGTATAGAATTTCATGTATGTTTTTCTTTTTTTTTTAAACAAGATAATGTCATGCATTAGCACATCAGGCCTGTATGTCTGCGTTATATGTCAGGAAATAGTCTTGTAGGTATGTAGGTGTGTGAATATAGCCATTATACTTGCAAATGTTCGTTCATGGTCTTTCCAGAATTATGGAGGAATGACATACTTACCCCTTAAGGCCCCATCACACATAACGAGATCGCTAGCGAGATCGTTGATGCGTCGCGGTTTTCGTGACGCAATAGCGATCTCGCTAGCGATCTCGTTATGTCTGACAGGTAGCAACGATCAGGCCCCTGCTGTGAGATAGCTGATCGTTACAAAGCTTCCTGGACCATTCCTGGGTCGTTGCGCTCCCGCTGGGCAGTGTGCATTGCTGTATTTGACACCTTATCAATGACCTCGTTAGCGATTCTGAACTGAGACATGTAGGCGTGCATAAATTGGACTTTTCCGCGCCCCTCGTCCCCGATTGGTGGTCGCTACTGCGTCCTTGTTTTCCGGGTTCCCACCAGCGTTCTTTGGCTGTGACTCCACTTTGAAGAAGTCAGACATCTTTAGCGAGGTAGGTATTGTTTGGGGTCTCAAATGAGTTTCCATTTTTAATTCATTTATTGGACATCTACCAATTATCTGCTATCATTGCTCTTCAGGGAGGGAGGGCTTGGCTTCTATCTGTATATATATGCTTTTGCATGGGCAGATATTTTAGGGGTCTTGTGCACACACACCCACACAGCACGTTTTCTGACACGCTGTTCTGGCCAACCGCTTCAGAGTTTTTCACACGCCAATTAACATGAAGCTTACATCAATAGACTCTGTTGTTTTGGCCTGTTGCACGCTTCACAACTTTCTTCGTCAACGTGATGCAATTACGTACTGTCCGCCTGGCTTTGTGGACTCTGTGGACATAGCCAATGGGAAAGTGGAGCTCGGTGAATGGCGTGCAAACGATCCTGCAATTGCAGGCCTTCAACCAGTGGGATATGGCAGAAGCACCCATGATGCGAAGACCTGCCGCGACAACTACTGCCAGTATTTTAACGGTCCTGGTGCTGTTCCTTGGCAGCATCAGAACCTATAGTGGGCAACTACTCATGTTTCTACACTACTGACATTTCTGTACTGATGTGTCTAATAAACTGCGTGTTCTACTATGGAAAAGCTTTGTTTCTCATTCTTTCATTAGTAGCAGTAGTCACCGCAGTAAGCAGTCCATATATATACATATGTATACACATGCGTATACAGATACATACACGCATATACATTCGTGTACTCGTATGTAAACAGATTCATCCATGTACTCATACATATTTTTAAGTACATAAATATATACACACACACTCATATACACATACTTATACAGATAACTATATATACACATACATACTCTCAAACATACAGATATGCATACATATAAATGGCCATTTACATCTCTATATATATATATATATATATATATATATATATATATATATATATATATATATATATATATATATATATATATATATATATATATATTCATATAAATATATGGACATCCACACATCTGTACAGGAACAATGCACACACCAGTGTTCCCGTCTGACCGGAGACGCAGTAGTGATCCCATCTGACCGGAGACTCAGTAGAGATGTTAAACCAAGGCCGCCCAATCATGACGCAGTAGCGTCCACCAATCGGAGATGAGGGGCGTGGAAAAGTGATGTTATGCACACCTTTGTGACACAGTAGAGTCCTTATCAAGGTGTGGATTGTTGAGATAGCTGCTGTGTGAAAGCGTCCCAACGACCGCCGAGATCATTAGTTAGATCGCTGGGGCGGCCGAAATCGTTGAGAAGTTCTGCATGTTTGACAGCTCCCCAGCGATCACGAAACGACTCTCCAGCGATCCCAAAACCGTGACGCACTAACGATCTCGCTAGCGATCTCGTTATGTGTGACGAGGCCTTTACAGGCATCTAATGTCTTATGAGCTGCTATGCTGAGTTGTGCTCATCTTATCATGTTTAGGAAAACCTTCTGCACCACATACATTTTTCAGATATAAACTTCAGTTTGCTGTTTCAGTTTGGGCACTGTCCGGGGATTAGATCCTTAAAACCTACCCTTTAGGTTACCCAACAAGTCTGGTGACTTTGCCTACTATATGTTCTTCTGTGAATGTCACATCACTGTCGAAAGAAAAAATATACTTGTGATCACAACTGCAAATAGAACTGCTTGAAGATGTCCATGTACATGGCTATATTCACATGTTAATGAAAGAATAATTGACTCACAATCATGGTGAATGACCATTGTGAAGGGTGGGAGGTCATTCACCATAACGCCACCTCAGGGTGTGGTCTGGGGGAGTTTAAAACTCGGCCAGCTGAGGCATTCAGAGTTCAGTGTTTGGAGAAGTAAGCTCCAGAAGGGAGCTTGTGTCTCTTCCTGAACCATGTGGAGTTGCTGAACTCTCAGCAGGCGGATTCCTGCCACTATAAGGACTGTGTTCTTTGTGTTACCATTTTTGCTTTGTTTTCCTGTTTTGCCCAGCGGGCTGTGTTTATTTTCACAGACTAAAGGATGGTTTATTGCATATTATAATAAACCAACTAAAGATTTAAAGAGACTGCATACCTGTGTCTACCTCCTTGTGCAGCCGAGTGAGCGATCCACCACAGTACAAATGCCCGTCCAAATGGCCATCTACAGTCATAGCCAATTGCGATATTCCACATACCTTAATGTGTCCTCCTCTAGCACAACTGATTCTCAGAAAAGATTTAAAGGGAATTTGTCACCATATTTGGCCTATCTAAACTATTAATATGGGTATACAGGTTATAGACCACTGAGGAGAGTGATCCCTGTATGCCTCATATCAGATGTCTTGTTGTTGAGAAATCATCTTTTATCACTTTATATAAATTACCTCTTCCAGGCTACAGGGAGGATATTGTCTGGAAGATAACTCTGCCTCCAAAAACTTTTTGTCAGCATTCTATAACCTGTATGCCCATATTAATACTTTGGATAGGACAAATGTAGAGACAGATTCCCTTAATGTGAATTGAGTTCAGTGCACGCCATCATATTGTGCTACTGACTCCCTGTAGCAGTTTTAATTGTTTTACTTGAACTTCTAATGATCTGCCCCTGGATGTCTAAGAAGTACTGATGTTTCAACACACTGTTATCCAGTTTTTGGCCGCAGTTCTAGATCCAGTTATACCACTTCCACACAAAACCACATATTTTGCTAGAAACAGAAAGATCCAGAATTTCATCAGCAATCCAGTTGTATGTTTTTGTAAATGAGCACTCGTGTACATTGTCCTCCATTATCACAATTCTTTTTTAATTGAATACGGCATAGTGGACTCCCTCAGGCACAACACTGCTGCCCTTGGCAAACAATACAACTCCACTTGCTATAGGCAACAATGACAATCTTACTGCACGTTTTGCTAAATGAAGCCCAATAATCATTATCAGGTACAAATCACACAAGTAAACACCTTTTTGTTTTGTGGCTCACCCTGCATTTTCTGAATTTTTAGATAGTTACTTTTTATTGAATGGCATCCTCATTCTAAAGCAAAATTTCCCCTCTTTTATTTCCACACCCATGGAAACACCTCTGTAGTGAGCATAATTCCACTGGATAGAAAACTTAAGAAGATAAAAGTGGGATTTACCTTTCCACATGTCAGATTGGTTATCCAGCAAGGGAGTTCTTGGAGTCCATTTAAAAAGATAGGCCTTTTATCTCTGTGGTCTGTGGATTTTATAACACTTACTTTTGAGATAGTGGGTCTTTCCAGAAGCCTTAAGGTCCCCATACTAATTAGACTATTGTCAGTCAAACCTACAGTTATCGATGGGTGTGGCAGACACTCTCCTGAGGCTCTGTTTTACCCATGAAGTTGGTGGCTCAGGCCATGCTGCAGTACAATTGAGAAGAAAGGTATGAGCATCTTACTGCAAAAATGCATTGGGCATAATGGGTCATGTATAGTGCATGTCATGCACGCAGGTGGCACACATGATTTTGCAAAACACTGTGCCATGGGGCCAATCTTGCCTTGGAGGGGCATAGCTAAGTGGGTACCAGGTGGACACTGGAGCTCCTGATGGTGGAGTCAGGCTTGACTGCGAGTAGCTGCCAGGTACCACTACTAGGTAGTCCCCGGTACTGCAGCTGCTGACCCCAGGGGTCAGGTACGCAGACACAGATACTGCTATACTAATTGCCTCCCAGCCCTAGGCTGGGGGCATTTTACTATATGTGTGCTGCCCCTTTAAGAGCAGGGGAGCGAGTGCACTAGACGCGGCGCCAGGACTCAGTACAGGAAGTAAGCAGGGAGGTGCCAGGGGACCACGCTGCGCTGCTGGGGTGGTGAGTATGCCGGCGTCCCTGTATGGAGGGTGAAGGGGAACCATGCTGGGGTACCAGCCATAGCGTTACAGTGCATAACATTTGGTAACACAGCCTGAGGATCTCATAGAGCACACTTTAGGTCTCAGAAATGTCACTTCGGGTGATGCAAATATCCACAGGAAGAGGTGGCAGAGACTAGGAAATAGCCACTGAACTTCAGGAAAAAAAACAAAAATGAATGTGCCATATCCAAAAACCCATTTCCACCCTTTTACACTGTGCATTTTTGTGCTGCAGGAATAAATAATATTGTAGCAGAAGAGTCTTCCACTTTTAGCATTAATGATTAGGCAAATGGTCAGATATAAACTAAAAAGTTGTCTTAAGGGTCTTAAAAAGGATTTTGATGGTCTCCGCACCTTTGATGTACATACTGGGGTGGCTGATGTCTTTAGTTATGTCTCTTGCTTCGTTTTAATGCTGTATATGACCTTTGCACGCAGCGTCCTCCAACCTCCCGTCCTAATTTTAGTTGTAACTTATTGCCCTTGAGGTGCAGTTACAGATGAGAGGGTTAAAGAATGATAATTAGGTTTTTACTTTGCAACCTGCTGGCAGCATGAATCAGATTGTGGCTGCATCATTGTAACATCAGGGCAATTCAGAGATAGACCAGATTAGTGGAGTGCTGCCCCTGTTCATCCTTTTCTAGTGTCTCTCCAGGTGATTGACTGGTCTCCCACTATGGCCACATTCACACATTCAGTATTTGGTCAGTATTTTACAACAGTATTTTAAGCCAAAACCAGGAGTGGGTGAAAAATGCAAAAAGTGGTGACGTGTTTCTATTATACTTTTCCTCTGACTCTTCCACTCCTGATTTTGGCTTACACATACTGATGTAAAATACTGACCAAATACTAAACGTGTAAACGTGGCCTATGATATAGACCCATCAATCACCTGTAGCAGCACTGGGAGAAGCTAGCCAGGGGCGGTCCTTGACAACTCTTGCTTCCGGCTATGGTCCTTGGCTGGATCTGTAAAGTATACGATCTCTGAAAGGACAGAACATTTCAGATAAAAGTATAAGTGGCTGTAATTGCACAGCCAGGATCTGATTCATGCTGCCCGTGGTTTGGGTAGCATGAATCAAGTGACTGGATCCCTTTAAAGAGGACCTTTCCCCAAATTTTTCATGTTGAACTGGACACATGATGTATTTTTGGATTTGACACCTTATGAGTTAATTCTCATTAAGTCCAAGTGGGCTTTATTAGAGCATTTTCTCTGGGTGTGTGTACTTTTTCCCCCCTCCATGATGTTGCCTAATCATAAGCAGGCATCAACATTCAGGAGGAAGAAAACATGCCCCAATATAGCTTAGGCAGATTTTTTAGTGTGTGAGATGTAATCTCAGACAGTTCTGATCTTCTGGTCTAACTTCTTGCATGATTAGAAAGTTCTGGGAGTAGATAAGTTCCTGGCAGTCAGAGTGGGGGGAGGCGCAGCACAACTGAGTTTAGCTGTGCCACATGACAAACCCTTTTGTCATCTCTCCTCCTCTCATAACACTGTCCCTCCTCCAACACTGCCTAACTGGAGATGAGAGTGCAAAGGTGTCAGTAATCACACTTATGTAATCACTCTGCATTGAGATCATAGCACGGTTTTGTTACATCTTACACAGGAGAAGCCTTTTCTTCGCTATGGCAGGGGCGCGTTCTTTTTCTGCTGGTTATTGCTGTCTATTTATGATTGGTCAGCGCTATAAAGGGGGAAAGAAGTACACACTCTTGATGAAAGCTCTCTAATAACACACTTGTACTTAACAAAAAATCAAGAATTACCAATACTTTGATTGCAAATATCTCTGCAACATGGATGTGAAATAATAATAAAAAAAGTTTTATTCTGCTCTGCAGCCACTGTTATATTGTGTATCCTGTTTAACATGAATAATGTGGTGCAAGGTCCTCTGTAATGAAATTTTTTAAAAAAAGTATTTTAGGCTGCAGATTAGATTTCTGTACGAACATATTAGTTTTCAGTTAGTACAGATGATTTGAATAAATATGATATTGTATGGTAAAAATTACATATTGCTTCAAAAGTACTATGCGTGGAGGGAAAAAATAATGTTGTATCGCTCTATAATACCCCAAATAGAAACAGCAGGTTTAGATGGAAACAATTTAGTTAACAAATTGCTCAAATGCTTAAAACTGACCCTGGGGAAGAGTCCTGAATTTATCCAATAAAAGTAACCCAGTCAGGGCAGCAGCATGGAGGTGTTTGTATTATGCTGTTACAGCAGTTTAGTTCTTACTTTGCTTATTGCAGTATAATACAAGAGAAGAAATTGGAGATGACAAGCTAACAAAGTGTTCTCAGTGTGTGGACCTCCTTCATTCTGAGTGTTTCCAGGTACATTCAATTGATCTGTACAGAAAGTTTTGGTTTATATAAAAAAAACAAAAAAACAATCAGTTTCATGTGGAAATGAAACAAATGCAGTTTCAAGCGTTAATAACTCATCTAGATGAATTTTATATCACCCGGGGTTTATGTCTACAACAAGGTTTATCAGTTGTACTAGTACTTAGGGGGGATAATCTCCATCTTCTCTATTATGCTATGTATTTCCAAAATAGAACTAGGAAACTTTGTAGAACTTGTCCTGTGTGATTATATTGATATGCCATACACTGTATTTGTACAGAATTAGACCCATATGAAAGTAGAACCTTACAGACAATGGACATACAAATAAGGATTAATGCACTACTATGGCAGCCCTATTACTGTCCAATACAAAGCTGAGCCAGTATTAGAGCCGCTGTTTAATCCATAAAGTGATACCTACATTTTCTCCTATGACCTGCTTTTGTGAATATATTGCTAAATTGGAATCTTTAGGTTGAGTTTACACAGATTTTGGCAGCACAAAGATACCAGTAATATCTTGAATTTGTTTGAGCATAAAACTTTTATTTGTCCCCCAAGAATACTGAAGGATATTGTGTGGGGTGCTGAACATATGCTGTATGTGCTTGCTCATGTGCCCATTTTGTATAACCTTACACATTTTGATGAATCTTGAGCTTGAGTAGGTTTTGGTTGTGTGTGACAGTCTCCATAACCAGTCCTTGCCGTGCTTGTTCCAGAACAGTTCAATTATAACTTCTCCACTGATTTAACTTTATGGGAAGTAGCATCTGAATATGCCTTGTACCTTGTATTTCCTTCTGAAATAAACATAATCTTATCTTTGTTGCCTGCCTTAAAGATGCTATGATTTCCTTTTTCTTATGAAAGTGACATTATCATTGAATACTACTCTATTGCTGCCATGATACAGAACTATTCAGCTGTAAAGTTGTTAGTCTTTCTGGTAAAACTTTTGTTCCTGCTTTCAGTAATGGCAACAGTAGAAAATTGATATGTAGCAATGAGGATGGAATTCTGGCTCACAAACCTAATGAATCAAACATTTGATCCAGTTTGTGTGTTTGACATTCAATGCCTGCAAGGAATGGAGATTCATTCCTTCATGTTTTTTTTCCTGGGTTATAATTCAATCTATGTTTCAACTTGCAGTAATGGTTAAGTAGGTTAAAGTACTTATTTTATATTTCAATGGGTCCCTTCTGCATCCTGAATCTGTTGAAAGTGTAAGTTAAAATTTATTTGTACATATTTTATGTAAAATTATCCCCCAAACATGTTTCAATAACTATACTTAAAGCAAAAAGAGGTGATAAAAACATTATTTAAAATGTATGCTAAACCTAGGTGCTAGACTTTATTCATTATTATATATTTCCATTTTTTTTCCTTAATTTTTTTTTTTTTTTATAATTCTCTATCCGACTACTTTTATGTTAGTGATTTAGAATGTATCCAGACATATTTATGCCTTATGCACATGGCATATTACGGCTCCATACAACCTCTGAGTAGTACGGAGCCTCTCTATAGCACCTCACATGGGCCGTACTCTACTTTCAAATTCCTCCGAATTCACACACAGGCTTATGGCTTTTTCTATGAACTCATTACTTTTGGGGAGAACATCTGTGACAAACCACAAAGCGCCAAGTGCATGAAGCCTTATAAGAATATCAAGTTATTCCGTTTGGAAAAGAAATGGCGCAGATGAAGATCTAATTACTTTATTTAAAAATATCAATGAGCAATACAGAGAGCTATCTAATGATTTTTTTTTATCTAGGCCTGTAACTATGACAAGGAGCATGTATGGCCCTGGCTTAAGAGCTGAGCCTCCTCTACAACTGGAGCCAGCTGCAATAAAGCTGAAATCCACCTGAAACTACCAGAATTGGATGTAACTTTGTCAATTTGAAATGTAATTTTCACAGCACAGTGAACTATTAAGAAATAATGGAAAGATTGCTGTTTTATTTTGTTTTTTAAATTCCACCCCACGAAGAATTTCTATTTTCTAATACATTGCATGGTAAATGAACTGCCGCCATTAAAGAATACTGCTTGTTCTGGATAAAACATGCCTTTATTCATGTTATGTTGAGAGAGGAACAAAAAAAAGTTACTGCTCTTGAAAAGTGAGGATAAACAAAAAAAAACATTTCTGTCCTCAAGTCATTTAGAAAAATACAGATTTGGCTTCTATTTAGCTACAGCAGCCCAAATCAGAACGGAGAGGGAATCAATAAATCCATTTTGGTCATTGGATTTGAATTTGATTTTCAGCACACAGCAATGTTAAAAATGTTAATTTAGAACCATTTTCTGTCACATTAACACTAATCAGCAGTTATTCAAAAGTGACAACCAACATGAATGCACTTTTTTTCACTTTTCTAAGATGGCCACTACAAATGAATAGAAAGTGCCATTATCTTTGTGAAAACATAGTTCTTGAATTTAGACCTACAGCTGGTGAAATAAGTATTGAGCACGTCACCAATTGTCTGAGTAAATATATTTCTAAAAGTGCTATTGACATGAAATTCTCAACAGACGTCTGTAACAACCCATCCAAACCACGCAGGTAAAGAAATCAAACTATAGATGTCCGTAAATTAAGTTCTCTGTGATGATGAGAAATGACACAGGAAAAAAGTATGGAACACATAAAGAAGGAGGTGGAAAAAGTCATGAAAAATCATGATACCAGCTGAAATCTATCAGTAATTAGAAAGCAATCCTGTCTCACCTGAGGTGAGCTATAGAAAGGTCTGGAATCAGCGGGTACAATTGTTTGAAAGAAAACAATAAGTAATACACTCAATCTCCAAGGCCTGTATGCACACTCACCACGCAAGACTCCATTGCTGAACAAAAAGCATATTCAAGCACGTTTAAAGTTTCCTCAACAACATTTAGACAAGCCTGTGAAATACTGGGAGAATATAGTCTGGCCAGATGAGACCAAAATTGAACTCTTTGGGTGCGATAATACACACCATGTTTGAAGGACAAAAGGCACTGCATATCACCCCAAAACACCATACCAACAGTGAAGTTTTGAGGTGGGAACATCATGGTGCGGGGCTGTGTTTCAGCATATGGCACTGGCAAACTTCATGTAATTGAAAGAAGGATGAATGGACAAATGGAACGAGACATTCTTGATAAAAATCTGCTGCCATCTACCAGGATGATGAAGATGAAACGAGTGTGAACATTTCAGTAAGACAATGATCCCAAACACACATCCAAGGAAGCTCTCAATTGGTTTTGCAGAAAGAAAATAAATCTACTAGAATGTCTCAACCAATCACCTGACCTGAATCCACTAGAAATTTTATGAAAGGAACTAAAGCTCAGATTTCATAGAAGAAGTTCACAGAAACTTAAGGATTTGAAGAGCAATGCAAGCGACTACCATATCTTACGGATCATAAGACGCACCGGACCATAAGACACAGGAGGGGATGTTTGGCGGTGCGAGGATGTAGCTGGCCCCATGCTTTCAAAAAACGTTGCCGGAGCCCTCGCACTTTCCATGTTTTCAATGCAGTGGACTTCTTCAAAATGGCCGCTGGAGGAGGCACATGTGCAGATTGAGATCACTTTGGAACTGTATGTAGCTTGCCCCCCACAAACTACATTCGGATTATACGATGCACTTCATTTTCACCCCAAACTTGGGGGAAAAAAATTGTCTCATAATCTGAAAAATACAGTAGTTTGTCCATATAGGAGTCATATTGAAGCTGTCATCACCAACAAGAAGTATTGCATTTCTGTAAGCATGTTCAATACTTTTACCCTGTGTCATTTCTCAGTATTACACATAAGTTAATTTCTAGACATCTATGGTTTGATTTCTTTACCTGTGTGTATTGGATGGGTTATTACTGACATCTGGTGAGAATTTCATGTTAATAGCACCTTTAGAAATATATTTACTTAGAAAATTAGTGACGTGTTCAATACTTACTTCATCTGCTATATACTGTATACCAAAAGAAAACCCTTAATCAGGGAAAGGAGTAAACAGAACCAAGTGGAAATCCTATATAGACTTTCTCTTTCATGATTATCGAATGTTTGCTGTTATATTACTAACATCATGTTAATATGACCCTTTTCATATTTTGGTGGAAAATCCTCTTTAAATATTGTTTGGGTCAGAAATTTAGTAATGATAAAAGAAGACCCATAATACACATTTTTGTTTGGCTGTTTGGCATGAATATGGAATGGCACTTTATTTATCTGTTCCTTTACTTCAGATGGATTATACAATATTGTCTTTATCAAAGGGCAAAAGAATGAAAGCGAGAAATACAACTGTGATCCTATTGGGAAATGGATTGTTTCTTGACTTCCTGCGCTCCCAGTTGTATAGTTAAGGACATGCTGCAGCATTAATGTTTTCGCATAATGTTTTGCCATGTAATTTAGGTTGAAATGCTGTTCACTTACTTAACATTTATAGGTCAAGCTACCTGCTGAAAGGACAAAGCGAAAGATTATTGTTGACTTTACATTTGCTGCAGAGAAGAATGCCTGCTGGTACAGCAACCGCTCTGCTTGACTGCTTCTAGAAGAGATCAGATACTTTCTAAAGCAGAGGGCTGGCCCGTGGATAGCGCAAGTGGCAATCAAAAATGATATGATGGCATAACTTACTTGACGGTGTCTTCCTTTTGTACATCCATTAATGTCTTGGCCTTCCTGTTTCTGTAATGATAATATTCATGTTTCTATAGTGCCAACATATCCTTAGTCTTTTACAATTCCGAGGGTATATAAAACAGACAAAATCTTACATTACATAGTAAGGCTGTGTTCACATGTCCAGTAATCAGCAGTTAGAATGGATCCAGCAGCAATCCATTAACAAAAAAGTTGTGCAGACAGAACTTTTTTGTCCAGCTAAAAAAAACAGATTTTAACTGGGTCCGTTCTTTTTTAGCATTGAAGTCTGATGATATTTAACGGATCCGTTTTCCATAGTTTTTCTTTCATTTGAAACTAATCCAATACAAAAGAAGAACGGCACTCCTCGAATAGTTGGCGCACGGATAGGGTCCCAACTAGTGTTGACCGAGTATGAATTGTTAACCCCTTCGGCGAGCACGCCCGGGTGCTCGCCGAGTATTTGTGGTGTGCTCAAAATCGATGAAAGTGTCGCCTGTGACACATGCAGGGATTGCCTGTTTGTCAGGTAATTGCATAGGGATGCCATGCGGATGCTAGGTGAGAAAATCTCATAGTACTCACATGAAAATCGCATGGCACTCGTCCTTTTTTTCGGTTCAGATATCGGAACGTTTTTATTTTCACACATATGGGTATGAGCCCTTCTTCTGATTGTCCAGGGTAGCACATTCTAAAGTGCTGGTGCAGCACGTGAAAGTGGGAGGATTCTATTATAGAGGATTTGCGGGTGATTGTGATCCATTTAAATTGTACTCTTAAGTGAATGGGCAGCCACTGCAATGGCTGACACTTCACACTTTAATAATTTATTAAAAATAAAAAAAGATTCTGCTTCAGATCAAGGACGTGTTGGTAGAGACAGCTGACCATCACCGGTGTTGTATAGTAGTACAGGGATGTTGTTAGGAAGAGGTAAATAGTTGGCTGCCATCTTTGTAAAGGTAGAACTGAAAGCCAAATCTACTGATAGTATAACCACTAGATAGTCCTCATGTGCAGCGCCCCACCATAGACAATCGATGGAGTGAAAAGCATTCAAAATTTATGTGCACACAATGTCTTTTAAACTCAGACAAACCCACTGAGTTTTTCAAGCAGAAGATGCTTCAGGAAACAGTTTTTTTTTTAAAATATCTTTTGTGTCATTAAATTCGTTTCCTCAGTGTTTTTCCAATGATTTTTTTGATCAATGGCTTTTGGAGGGTTTTCCCATAGTTTTTGAGTAGTCGTTTTTACTGTAATTTTCCAGTCCAATTTTTTTTCGGTTTTTCAGGTGCTTTCTGCCTGAACAAGACATCATGTGCACATTCTGAAAGAGTCTTTTTTAGTTGTTAGATAGTATGGAGATTAGAGAGGTGAAATAGGCTTGTTTGGCATAGTGAAAGGCACATTTTGAGCCAAAGACGGCAGCCTTTACTGCTCCCGAAAACATAGTTGCACCACTGGAAATTAGACGAGGTGGATTGGCTGCTGGGCTACAATGTTTGAAATAGTGTTTCAATTTTATAAAGAAAATAAAAGAACTTATGTAGCCACTATGGCTCTTTATGGTCTCTTTTTATTGTATCAACACCGGACACAGCAATCTCCAAGTAAATTATTACTACATAACGGTCAATATAAATTGATATCACAAATAAGAGAATCAATTCAATGCAAATCTAATTCATGTCATTTTTTTAGGAATTTGCAAATTTGACCAGTTTGTGATTTGATTTGTGCAAATCACTTAAAATGGCCACCACCATTTTACACATTGCAGAAGATTGCATCAGTCAAAGAAGGCTCACATGAGTTGGCACTCATCACATCATGAGATATAGCACAGACAATGCAAAACAACTTTAATATTGTAGCACTAGGGTCGGCACCCCTACATGATGTCCCCTTCTCCCTCCATGCAGGGACGCCGGCTTACTCACCACCTTAGCCCCACGGCATGGTCCCCGATGTTCCCTGTTTCTTGCTCTGTATGCAGATCCAGGCAGCACGCATAATGCGCGTGGGTGCTCCCCTGCTCTTAAAGGGGCAGCATGCACATATAGTAAGATGTCCTCAGCCTGTTGCTGAGAGCCATTTAGTTTAATGATGTCCACCTGCAAGATGGCTCCCAGCCAATTGCTGTGAGTCATCCTGTACAAAAGACTCCCTGTCCCCTTAGGATTTGCCAAGCAACGTGTTTAGCCATTAAGTAGTGTGGTGTTCGACCAGTGCAGTTGTGAGGTCACCTGGTCCTGGTGTGGTCAGTTTGCTTAACCCAAATCCCCTGGTCCCAGTACAGCCAGTGTCTGAACATTGTCCCCTGGTCCTGATGCGGCCAGTCCTGAATCCGAAGTTCCCTGGTCCTAGTGCAGCCAGTCCTCTTCCCAAAATCCCCTGTTCCCGGTGTGGCCAGTTCCTGAATGTTATCCCCCGGTCCATGTGCAGTCAGCCCCTGTTTCAGTAGCCTAGACTGGTGTCTCTAAACGTAGCCCTATTCCGTGTCAGTGAACCTGACCCCTGGGGTCAGCATCTGCAGTACTGGGATCTGCCAAGGATTGGTACCTGGCGGCTACCTCCAGCCCAGTCTGTCTCCACCATCAGGAGCTCCAGTGAACACCTGGTAGCCGCATAGCTGCGCCCCTTCTTAGGCAGGCCCAGTCCACAAATCCACTTGCACCACCGTTGGGCGTGACACACACCTTATATAAAAGCAAATGCAAGGAACACAGCAGCCATTTTGTTGTGAATCTGGATAGGAAGTGGAGTCAGAACTCACAGGTGAGCAAGAGAGACAGAAAATAAAGACATAAAACACCGGATAAACATTACAGATAGTGTGTTACAGCACAGCAGTAAAGAACAGTTAAGATCCGTTAACCCATAGCCCTATATTTGAAGATCATTTTCACATAACTAAGGTTGTCTTTCTTTTAAAGAGCTTGAAACAGGTTCAATACAGTCCCAGGAGACCTCAGAGGGTTATTTATGTCTTTTTAGTGCAATTTTGCAGTAAATCAGATTTTTTTTTTAATTGACAATGCTGCTTATCTCCAACTTTTATAATAATTTTATATGGACACTTATAAACATATTTCCTTCATTAAAGGACTTTAAATGTGATTCATGCTGACCAAACTGCGGGCCTAATGAATCGCAGCTTGGCTGTGCGATCACATCCAGGTGATATTACATTCATAGCTGTAGATCAGACTAGTCCAGCGCTGCCCTTGGTCAACGTCTCCCAGCACTACAGCTCGTGATTGACAGGTCTCTCCCTATTTTGTTTATAAGGCAATGCCTGTCAATCACCAGCATTGACTATGTGAAGAGCCAGCCAAGGGCAGCGCCATATTAGTCTGGTCTTTGGCTATGTTCCTTGGCTAGATCTTAAAACCATAAAAGTGTGGGTAAAAATATGTCACTGTAAATTGTTTCTCTCTTATTCAACATTTAATCTCTATTAAACAACTACAACTTTCAAAAGCCATTACTATATTATACAGTATGTAACAGGTGGCATTCCCAAGGCCTCACATCCATTAAACAATTTATTCCTGTGCTTATCTATTCTGAGCTGGGCCTACAATTTCCTGGTAAATCTATTTCCTTTTCCACTATGTACAATTAATCCTCAAGTTCTATACCAACCGTAATCTCCCAATTTATCACCCCAATTATGTAATTCCTTGTTACAATCATGTTTCTCTAGGACCAACAGCATGAAAGGTCAGATAATGAGAAACTACCAATTTTACATACCTCTTCTGCATATGCAATTTCCAAAAACCTTTTGACAAACTTGCAGTTGGACGCCCCTCCATAGCATGTGTGTGGCCATCTTTAGACATCTTCCATGAATAATAATGAATTCATGGCTTTGAATAGAGATGAGCAAATATTTTGAAATTCAACTTCGCCAACTTCAACAATTTTTTTTTTAATTTGCTTTGCTGCTAATCTGAATATTTCAAAGCCTCTAGTTGCCTGGGAGAAGATGTGTATAACAATCGGAGGTTTCCTATGACTGTATTAAACCCGTATGAGTTCTTTAATGCAAATACAACACATGTCCAATTGACTTCAACATGTGGGTAGGAGAAAACGGAGTCTATCCAACAGCCTATTTACCAACATTGCAGTAACAAATTGTTTAGGCTACTTAAATTGTAAAAACGGTTCCAAAAGTTTCCCTTTTTTTTGCTTGGTGTCTAAACACAGATGAGGCAAACTGTAGTAGCCATGGCTTTTTCACAAGGGGTGATACAAAAATGATTCCTGTTTGGGGAGCTTTGTTCTATGATAAATGAAGAATCAAGCCATTAAAAAATAATTCCTTTATTTAAAGAGCAGAAACAGACGTGATGTTTAAAAGCAAAGGCTTCGCAACTGGGAGTGAAAAATTTCTCCCTTTTTTGGGATCTGCAACAAGTTTTCTATTTTCAAAACGATTAAACAATTAAAATGGCTTTTTTTATCAAAGCCATCCAAATGTAACCCCTTTATTTAGAAAACAGGAGTGGGTTAGCTTTTTAAACTGGAGACACAATGGCTTGTCAACCATCTAAATTATTAATTAATTATTCCTATTTTGGAAGCCATTTCATGTTTATGTACCTTCAATAGGGTACACTTCTCAGCAACAGTATAGTATAGCTATGCAACATAATAATAATAATAACATACTGGACAAGTGCAGTAAATGTGGTAGTCGTTTAATAGCAGTTAAAGAAGCCGCACAGTAGAAAAATAAAAGTCTACAGGCAAGGAGATGTCTAGAAGTGTAGGGCCAGCCCTGGCTGGGCACAAGCCATTGGCATTGGCGGCAGCAGAACTTTGTAGAGGACATCGGGCAAGCTTGCAGGCAGATGGTACAGCCGATCTAATCGTGAATGAAAGTCATTGATCCATGCCTGATAAATTTTGAACCTGGTCCATTTAAGTATGATAAACACACTGACTGATGAACACTGTCTCTGACAGTACACTGGAGGATACACACGACAGTTGAAAACTGCGAAAGTGGCATAAAAATAGACCTATTAAAAATTATAATGTTTATTAGTTATTATTAAAAAGTATAATCACTAACGACAAATATAGACACACAAACAGGAAAAGATATGCCCTAGTGGACCCAAGGCAGCCCTATTTACTGCATCTTCCTAACAGCGGAGGTTGACACCCTATGTGAAATGCGACAATTGGCGCCCCCATTCCTCGGCGGCTGTCCCTTGGAACCCCTGGTTCTCCCTATTCTCGTGATATAAACGACAGCAACCTAACTAGTCTTGGGCATATGATCAACAAAAATTCTGATTATATTCAGTACCAGCATAAATCAATTACCATATGTTAATCAATAGTAATAGAGGCAACAGATAAGTATTTTAATACACCACCAATGGCTCAGTACAATCAGTTCATAGATTACTACGACATTGAATGTCAAAAGGATGAATTAATTTACCGTATATCGAGGCTATAAGCTGGCTAAAAAGCCATAGGATACCTAACTGATTAAACACAGCAAGCCCAGGTGTTCATATTCAACGTATGCATAGATATTGATATATGACGAAGACAATGACACAACAGATAAAGTGTCTGTACTTGATCTTCCAGATTATGTTTCAATGGATAGTGTACATATATACAGTGCCTACAAGTAGTATTCAACCCCCTGCAGATTTAGCTGGTTGACACATGTGGAATTAACTTGGCATTGTAACATTTGTACTGTAGATCAGACTGGAAGTGGGAAATGCACTGCAGCAAATTTTTTTTTTTTTTTTTTTTTTAAACGTAAAAAGTTAATTCAGAGTGTCATTTATTATTCAACCCCTCAAACCACAAGAATTCTGTTTGGTCCCCCTAAAGTATTAAGAAGTAGTTCAGGCACCAAGAATAATGAGCTTCACATGTGTGGATTAAAGATCTCTTTTGCCAGCCTTTTCTGACTATTTAAGACCCTCCCCAAACTTGTGAACAGCACTCAGACATGGTCAACATGGGAAAGACAAAGGAGCATTCCAAGGCCATCAGAGACAAGATCGTGGAGGGTCACAAGGCTGGCAAGGGGTACAAAACCCTTTCCAAGGAGTTGGGCCTACCTGTCTCCACTGTTGGGAGCATCATCCGTAAGTGGAAGGCTTATGGAACTACTGTTAGCCTTCCACGGCCAGGACAGCCTTTGAAAGTGTCCTCCCGTGCCGAGGTCAGGCTTGTCCGAAGAGTCAAGGCTAACCCAAGGACAGCAAGGAAGGAGCTCCGGGAAGATCTCATGGCAGTGGGGACATTGGTTTCAGTCAATACCATAAGTAACGTACTCCACCGCAATGGTCTCCGTTCCAGACGAGCCCGTAAGGTACCTTTACTTTCAAAGCGTCATGTCAAGGCTTGTCTACAGTTTGCTCATGATCACTTGGAGGACTCTGAGACAGACTGGTTCAAGGTTCTATGGTCTGATGAGACCAAGATCGAGATCTTTGGTGCCAACCACACACGTGACGTTTGGAGACTGGATGGCACTGCATACGACCCCAAGAATACCATCCCTACAGTCAAGCATGGTGGTGGCAGCATCATGCTGTGGGGCTGTTTCTCTGCCAAGGGGCCTGGCCATCTTGTCCGCATCCATGGGAAGATGGATAGCACGGCCTACCTGGAGATTTTGGCCAAGAACCTCCGCTCCTCCATCAAGGATCTTAAGATGGGTCGTAATTTCATCTTCCAACAAGACAACGATCCAAAGCACACAGCCAAGAAAACCAAGGCCTGGTTCAATAGGGAAAAAGTCAAGGTGTTGGAGTGGCCTAGTCAGTCTCCTGACCTTAACCCAATTGAAAACTTGTGGAAGGAGCTCAAGAATAAACCTTTCTGAAGGTTTGTGCTTTTATTGCGGCAAATATGACCATTTCATTAAGAACTGTGTGCTTCGTATGAACAAAGAAAAAAAAAAGGTCAGTTACGCCTGCATAGCCTGTTTAAACACTAAGGGTGTATTTCTTTCTGCTACTACCGCAGCTCAGGAAGAATTAATTGAATTTCGGGTATTTGTGGATTGTGGTTCAACTCTGAATGTGATTGATGGGGGATTCTTGGAAAAACTTAATTTAAAACCCAAACCTTTGTCATCCCCTATTGCCGTGATTTCTGTCGATGGCTCTCCCTTGAAATGTGTTACTCACAAGGTTTATGAATTTCCCCTCACTATTAATGGTATTCACCAAGAAAATTTGGATTTGGTGGTATTAAATAATTTGCCTTCTCCAGTAGTTTTGGGGTTGCCCTGGTTAAAATTGCACAATCCTGTACAGGATTGGTCTACCAATGAAATTAAGTCCTGGAGCCCTAAGTGTTATGACAAGTGTTGTAACGGTCGCATTGCTGCTGTGGATAAAGGGGAATTACCTGTACCTATTCAGGATTTTTGGAAAGTTTTTTCTGAGGAGGAGTCGCAAATTTTTCCTCCCCATAGAGACTACGATTGTACCATTGAATTTGTCCCTGGAGCGACTCTTCCTAAAAGTCGTTTATTTAATCTGACTATTCCTGAGAGAAAGGCTTTGGAGGAATACATACAGACAAGCTTGGCCGCCGGTCATATCAGACCCTCTAAGTCACCTGTGGCTGTTGGATTTTTTTTTGTTAAAAAAAAAGGACGGCGGTTTACGTCCTTGTTTGGACTTTCGCGAGATTAATAAAATTACTGTACGCAATCCCTACCCACTGCCATTGATTCCTGATTTGTTTAACCAGTTAGTGGGGGCCAAGTGGTTCTCTAAAATTGATCTCCGGGGGGCATACAATTTGTTGCGCATGAAGGAGGGTGATGAATGGAAGACTGCTTTTAACACTCCTGTGGGTCATTTTGAGAATTTGGTTATGCCTTTTGGTCTTACCAATGCACCAGCATTTTTTCAGAATCTTATTAATGACATCCTTAGACCTTTGATTGGCAAAAATGTGGTTGTGTATTTGGATGACATTTTGATTTATTCGCCTGACCTGGAGTCTCATTGGCGGAGCGTACGTGAGGTATTGATTGACAATTCGCTTTTTGCTAAGCTGGAGAAATGTGAGTTCGCTGTACAGAGAATTCGTTTTTTGGGCTACATTATCTCCAGCGAGGGCTTTGAGATGGACCCGGTGAAAGTTCAAGCTGTGCAGGAATGGCCTAGGCCTATTGGTTTGAAATCGATACAGAGGTTTTTGGGTTTTGCCAATTATTACAGAAAATTCATTAAAAATGTTTCTATTATTGTTAAACCACTGACCGATCTCACTAATAAAGGTTCTAATACGGTTCAGTGGACTACTGAGGCCATTGAAGCTTTTGTGTTTCTAAAGGAGAGGTTCAGCTCTGCCCCCATTCTTATGCAGTCTGATGTGACTAAGCCGTTTTTGGTTGAGGTTGATGCTTCTTCTGTGGGGGTCGGTGCGGTGTTGTCTCAGGAAAACAAGGATGGAGTACATCCCTGTGCCTTTTTTTCAAAAAAATTTTCTGAGACTGAACTTAATTACGATATTGGTAATCGGGAATTGCTGGCTATTAAACTCGCATTTGAACACTGGCGTCATCTCTTGGAAGGTGCTGATTTTCCCATTCAGGTCTTCACTGATCATAAAAATCTGATCTATCTTGATGCTGCCAAGCGCTTGAATGCTCGTCAGGCTAGGTGGGCACTTTTTTTTTCGCGGTTTAATTTTTCCATTACTTACATCCCGGGTACCAAGAATGTTAAAGCTGATGCTTTGTCTCGCAGCTTTTCTCCCATGGTCGGTGCTGAGGAGGAGGAGAGCATTTTACAAGAAGGTGTTGTGATTGCTGCATTGGACTCCGTTTTGGAAGATGAGATTCTTAAAGCACAGGAGAATGCCCCATCTAATACTCCCCATGGGAGGTTGTTTGTGCCTAGGACCTTTAGGAGAGATTTGTTTGCTGAGTGTCATGAGTCTCGGTTGGCAGGTCATCCTGGAATTTCTGAGACCAAGAGACTTGTGGGTCGCAGTTTTTGGTGGCCTGGATGGCAGAAGGAGGTCATTAAGTGGGTGCGTCAATGTACTGTGTGTGCTAGATCTAAGACTTCACATACCCCTGCTGCTGGGTTGCTTTGCCCTCTGGAGGTTCCTAGTGCACCTTGGACACATCTGGCTATGGACTTTATTACTGACCTTCCCTCCTCTGAGGGTTTCACGGTCATCTGGGTGGTCGTGGACCGTTTTAGCAAGATGTGTCACTTGGTTCCCTTCATCAAGCTGCCCTGCGCTAAGACACTCACTAAGGCCTTTGTCAAGGAGATTGTCAGACTCCATGGTGTTCCTACTGACATTTTTCTGATAGGGGACCTCCGTTCGTGGCTTGTTTTTGGCGTGCCTTTTGTGACAGGTTGGGAGTTCATTTGTCATTTTCTTCTGGATATCATCCTGAGTCTAATGGCCAGACAGAAAGCAAGAACCAGGATGTTGAGCAGTTCTTGTGGTGTTTTGTGGCAGACAATCAAGAGGGGTGTTCTGAGTTTCTGCCGCTTGCTGGATTTGCTCTTAACAACCATACATCCTCTTCTGCTGGGTGTTCGCCTTTTTTGTTGTTGTTCTGGGAGACATCCGTCTTTTGGGTCATTCTCCAAATTGGTATCGGCTGTGCCTGAGGAGGAGAGTTTTTCCGGTGATTTGGAAAGAGTTTAGACGGATGTGCGTGGTACTTTGATAGGAAACGTCAAGAGGTTTTGTTTACTGTTGGTGACATGGTTTGGTTGTCCTCTAAGAATCTGCGGTTGAGGATTCCTTCTAAAAAATTGGGTCCCAAGTTTGTAGGGCCCTTTAAGGTGCTTCAGGTAGTTAACCAATCTGCTGTTAGGTTGGAGGTTCCTACCTCCTGGAAGATTAATCCGGTGTTTCATGTTTCTCTATTGAAAAAAGCTTATGTATCAGATAGAGACGCCACTGCCACTGTTCCTCCGGTGGTGGAGGACGGGGAATATGAAATTTCCCGCATCCTTAATTCTAGACAGTATAGAGGGAGTTTGCAGTATCTCGTCGCTTGAAAGGGTTTCGGTCCTGAGGATAACTCATGGGTGAGGGCAGATGAGGTTTCTGCTTCCAGACTTGTCAGAGCGTTTCACAAGAGGTTTCCTGATAAGCCTGGGCCTAGGGGATCCGGAGGATCCTCATAGAAGAGGGGGTACTGTTAGAACTCTCCTGTTAGGGTTTTTCTATTATGCTGGTCACATGACCGTTTTTGCCTATTTAATCCTGCTCCGCCCTTCTGGCCTTGCTGGACTTCATTGTAATTTCTATTCTTAAGCTAGCCAGGTGCTTTGTTACCTTTCTCAGCCAGTTTAGCTAAGTCTTTTGACCTTTATGTTCTATGTTGTGTGTTTGTCTTTTTACTGCTACAATTTCTGCTAGGAGGTGTCCATCTTTCTCCCAGTCCCTAGTTCTTGTAGGGATCCCTCCCTCACATCTATAGGTCTTCGTTCAGACTGGCTGAGGACTTTAGCGGGTCTGATCGCAGGATCAGGTTCCCCGTTACATCGTAGGGATCTAGCTTAGTTCTATTGTAGGGACAGATCTCCTGTCTTTCCTTAGTGCTTGTAGCAGATCATAACACAAACCGATAACTGGGAGAGCACGCCTGTTTCCTCGGCACACAATCAAGCATGGATATCTGCTTGTGCGATGGAGGAGAAGGTGGCATACTCGGAGTATGACAAGCAGTAGTGGTGGATGACAATAATGATGGTAATGATGACACTGATCAGGTAGTACACAAGGGTACAGCCTGGTGACATGAAGACGAATGTGATGAGAAAGGGGAGGAGGATAATTTAAGGCTTTCTCAGATTGCTGGCCTTTTTACTTTTCCCATATGAGCTGGGGATGTCACTTCATGTGTTGATGGAGAGCTGTTGTTCCTTATCTATCTGAGCTGGGATTTATTCTTGCAGAACCTGCAGACTGTAAAAGAATCTCTAAGTAGTACTAGATTTGCATGTTTGAAAACATGTATTAGTTTGGCCACTCCAGTATACAATTTCAAAACACTAGAAAAAAGGTGTCCAGAAAAGCTCAATAAAATGAAAATGTAAAAAATGTATTTAACAAATAATGAGGTTCAAAAATTTTCACTAGAGAAAAACAGTGGTGACAAGGGTGCTGAACAATAATGTCTCTCAATATATTATATATACTCTTATGCTTGGGCCATTAATCATGATAAGAATTATTTACCATATATTAATTCATACAAACATATCTCAAATTTTGCACATCAATCAAAAAAATAGTGCATTAGCTGTTTCAGACTTTTAGGGGTAGATTAAGGTATATTTGCTTTTATGTACTGTATATTTAAATAATATCTAAAAAAAAATCAGACACATATAAATTGTAACCTTATCATTTTTTATAGGTATAATGCCCCATATACCGTATCAACATCACAGAAACCGCACTTTGTTAGTTCATATATCACAAAAGCCTGTAAAAATATTTACATGCAGGCTGGATCTTAATTCTATCCATTTAATAAAAGGCCTTTCAAGGAATAGTGTAGAGAACATTATCACATTTGTATAAAGGTATCCACATGCATATGGATCCTAATTGTATCCAGTCTGCAATGAACCAATATATAAAGCAATGTAAAAAGCAATATCACATTTATGTTCGCTGCAGCAGACATACGAGAAAAGGTAATTATCCATTTTAATATCCAGGCACCACTTTCCCAATGCGCGTTTCGCGTCATTCACTTCCTCAGGGGGGAAAAGAATAATCTGTCGGCAGTGATCAAAAGAACTCCCACACATGAGATACTTGCCATCACCATGACCAGAGCTTTCAGACACTGTTGAGCCTCCTCCACCAATAGCATACGCGGCATCACCTGCTCCAGAGCTGACCGCAGAACAAGTAGATTTTGCTGCAGAGAATATTTAAGCCACACGTCAGCTGGCTGTACATCACTAAGGCCAAGACACTCCTGTGATGACAAGAGTTCCTCAACACACCTGGCTGTTTCCCAGGTTTTATCCACCACAGAATCATCATCATCCCTGATTTTACTGACAGTTCCCGATGTGTGGGAAATGGACTGAGTGCCTTGCCTTACTGCCTGATTCTTGATTACTGTTTACAATATGTTTTGGACACAAGTATAACGTTTACATCGTTTGCAAAAACTTTTTTGCCACTCTTATCAAACCCTGGGAAAATATGGAGTCAACAAGAAATGCTAGGTAGGGTACACAAGGCATCCAAAAAGGCTAATACAACAACAGCCTCTCGTAATTTCGGTGTTGTCTACAATTTCACAACTTAAACAAGTTTGCTATAATAGTTCTGTACAGTTAATTATCTCGATTTAGTATAATAACTTATTTTAAGATTTTTGGTTAAGTAGAAATGAATCCATTTGGGCCCAAGGGGGCCCAAAAAGGATGATACAATAACAAATGCCATGAGGTAGGAGCACAACATCAAAATGTTGCAACAGCCCACAGGATAGTTGTGGGGTGTACGGTCGGCAAAGTGGAATATTAAAACAGTTATGCATAAAGTAAAAAAGTGTATATTGTTTAAAAAATATGATTTTTTTTAATCTGATCAATTGTATGGCCCACCCTAAAAAAATGACGTCAAGAATGCTACATTGGTTGGTAGATATATGAAGTTGCAGCAACAGGATGCAGTATTGTCATATGGTTGTTAAATTGAAAAATTATAAGAGGTATTCAAAAATTAAAAAGTACTTTTTTTTTTTTTATAAAGATGACAAAATAACACCCTCTAGGCCTTTACCAAAAAGATTGGGACAAAAAAAGCTAGGTAGGTTCATATCCCCAAAGCTAACATCTTCAATAGCAATAGTAACTATATTTGAGTGGCAAGTACGCGGGGATTTTATAGGACTATTGCAACAGGGGAAAACGACATGCTGCACACTTTGAGGTATTATTATTATAGCGCCATTTATTCTATGGCGCTTTACATATGAAAGGGCTATACATAGCAAAAACAATTACAATAATCTTGAACAATACAAGTCAGTGACTGGTACAGGAGGAGAGAGGACCCTGCCCGTGAAGGCTCACAATGCACAAAACATACAGTTTCGTTTGAATTTCTAGAATGTGGAGATATTTAGTCTCTTAAAAAAAAAACTTTAGAAAAAAAGGACAAAAGAAATGCAAAAATTATAAAGCCAAGAAGCACGCTTTCTCTAAGGCCACGGCCCCACTATCAGTATTTAGTCAGTATTCGGTCAGTATTTTTTCTCAGGAGTGGGAGACAAAACCAGGAGTGGGTGATAAATGCAGAATTGGTGACTTGTTTCTATTACACCTTTTCTCTGATTGTTCCTCACTTGGTTTTGGCTTCTACTCCTGAGAAAAAATACTGACCGAATACTGATAATGGGGCCAAGGCCTAACACACATTGGCTTCAGATTTTTTCTTCAGTAGCAAAATTAGAAGAATGAGGTACTAATCTGCCCTACTATGTTATTATGGTGAGGTAATAAATTGTGTTATTAAGGTGCTGCATTGCAGGAAATCATGGATTAATCACAATCACACTGCCTCTGCAGGTCCTGTACTTCCCTATTAGTTGAATTATTGTATTATTAACATACAGAGACTACCACTCCCATTTCAATGTTCTTTAGCACTGCAGTAGTAATAATAATTTTTATTTCTATAGCATCAACATATTTCGCAGCACTTTACAGAGGGGACATGTACAGGAAATAGACATACCAGAGTAACACACAGTTCTACACTTATCAAGAGGAGTGAGGGCCGTGCTCGCAAGCTTACAGTCTATAAGGAAATAGGGGTACACAAAAGGTAAATGTTAAAAGTGCTCGTATTGTACACCCTAATTAGATTTAAGCCTTTGTCTCACTATCTGTAATAATGAGCTGTGGGCTCTGACCTCCTATGTCTAGGCTGAAAAATCCTTAAATGGCTACTCATCTTTTAGTTCCTGCAATAACTCCACTGTTTGGCCTTGATGTGATAGCTGCAATGCATCATGGGGAAGTTTACGCAGCCACCGCCGTCATCATGAGCCGCTCTCTGGCTGATGCAATCTTCAGCATTGTGTGCAATAGCAACCAGCATTTTATTTTGTGATCCATGTGAATTGAAATGCAAATTGTTCAAATACACCGGGACCTGCGATTTCCATGAGACTCGACTTGAAGTCAATTTGCAGGGAATCGATCTGCTCATCTCTATTTATGAACAATAACATTGAATGTTGATCTCAGGATTTGTGTGATTATTAGTACAGATCAGGAAAGAACTTTCCCATTCTGACAGAGCTAGGCAGGGTGGTTTTACCATCTTCTGGATCAACAAAAGGCTGAACTAATGGGACTTACAAAGAGCTTAAAAAAACATGTAAGTCAAGTGTGACTTGTCTCCTTCAGCACCTCCCATGAGCTATTCTGACATATGCTGACGTCCTGCAGCATCTTGTTGCCGAACATACCTGAAAATTGCCAAAGCTTGACCCCATGGCCTTTGCTAATCCACATTTCCTAAGTGTAATTTTATGATGGAATGAGGTATTTCTAGTGACACAGTTATTTACTGCAGTGGGTGCTTGGCTGGCTGAAGGAATCTGATAACGTCAGATTAGAGGAGCTGGAGGCACTGCCTTGATGGGGCTGTCATTAATCAGTTGGACCACTCTCCCAGCTTAGGATGGCAGGGTGTTTTCTTGGCTGCAGAATGGAAGCACAAATCAAATACAGCGTGCAATGAATGAAGAATCCTTAGTACTGTTGAAATAAGGGTTTTATTTGGACAAGTTTAGAAAGCTTCATCACTCATATTGGCACACATTGCACAGATATGTAAGCATTTATCCTCAGAAATCTGAACAGACAAATCAGAGATTAATTCAACTGTGTGCCTTTTTGGTACGTATTTGTTTGATGCCTCTTTGATATGTATTTGTTGCAATTGCCCATGACCCATTGCACAGAGATTGAGCTTCACCATGCTTTGCATTTTAGAAGTGTTCAGGTTTATCAAGTCATCGTGACATATTTGACTGGAAGTTTCCTGTGACGATGGACACTTTCACTCTTTCTAAGCCACATCCTTTGGTAACGTTTACAAGTAGACACGCACAAATAGTTATGAGACATACTGAATTTAGTAGGCCATTACTTATGCAGCAAGCTGAAATCTCTTCATCTTGAGGGCAAAATCAGTCATTTCTTCCTTTTAATAATAATGCATCATCAGCAATGTTCGTTTCAGACTGTTTCTTTTAGTTTACTAGCAAATATAAAGCCCTCATGCACAGTAGACTAATGTCCACTGAACCCTTGATCGTGTATATGAACCCCGGACAATTTATTGTCAGAGGAGATATCAGGGGATACATTGCCAATCCTTTCGAGCGCTCCTGTGTAACGGAGAGACAACCGAGATGGCTTCTGGCAGAATGATCGGCTGACAGCCATCTTGTGTGTGGCGGGCTTAAGCTGCTCAAGGTGCAGTGTAAAGAAAGCTTGTTTAACCCTTTCGTGTCATAGCCTGTTTTCGCCTTCCTGACCAGGCCAATTTTTTCAATTGTGACCAGTGTCACTTTATAAGGTATTAACTCTAGAACGCTTCAACGGATCCCACTGATACTGAGATTGTTTTTTTCATGACATTTTGTACTTCATGATAGCGGTAAAATTTCTTCAATACAACTTGCATTTATTTGTGAAAAAATCTGAAATTTGGCAAAAAGTTTGCAATTTTCAAACTTTTCATTTTCATGCCCTTAAATCAGAGTTATGTTACACAAAATAGTTAATAAATAACATTTCCCACATGTCTACTTTACATCAGCACAATTGTTTAAGCATCATTTTTTTTGTTAGTAAGTTATAAGGGTTAAAAGTTGACCAGCTATTTCTCATTTTTCCAACAAATTTTACAAAACCATTTTTTTAGGGACCACATCACATTTGAAGTGACTTTGAGGGGCCTTTATGACAGAAAAACCCAAAAGTGACACCATTCTAAAAACTGCACCCCTCAAGGTACTCAAAACCACATTCAAAAAGTTTATTAACGCTTCAGGTGCTTCACAGGAATTAATGGAATGTGGAAGATAAAAATAAATATTTAACTTTTTTTCACAAAAATTTTACTTTAGACCCAATTTTTTCATTTTCACAAGGGTAAAAGGAGAAAATGCACCATAAAATTTGTTGTGCGATTTCTCCTGAGTACAGCCGATCCCCAATATGTGGTGGAAAATTACTGTTTGGGTGCATGCCATGGCTCAGAATGGAAGGCGAACCATTTGAGTCTTGGAATGCAAAATTGGCTGAAATCGATAGCGGATGCCATGTCGCATTTGGAGGGCCCCTGAAGTGCCTAAACAATGGAACCCCCCACCCCACACACACACAAGTGACCCCATTTTTTAAACATTCCTCGAAGAATGTGTATAAATGTATGGTGAGCACCTTGAACCCTCAGGGGCTTCACAGAATTTTAGAATGTTGAGCCGTGAAAATTAAAAAACACATTTTTCCCACAAAAATGTTGTTTTAGCCCCAAATTTTTTATTTTTACAAGGGTAGCAAGAAAAAATGGACCCCAAAATTATTTGTGAAATTTCTCCTGAGTACGTCCATACCCCATATGTGGGTGAAAACTACTGTTTTGGCGCACAGCAGGGCTCAGAAGCAAAGGATCACTATTTTGGCTGGAATGGTTTGCGGACACCATGTCACATTTGAAGAGCCGCTGACATGCCAAAACAGCAGAAACCCTCACAAGTGACCCCACTATCTAGGGGAGTAGTGAATATTTTTAACCCTAAGGCGATTCACAAACTTGTATAACATTGGGCTGAGTAAGTGAAGTGTTACCATTTTTTTCCAGTAAAATGTTGCTTTGACTCCAAGTTAGCAATTTTCAAGAGGGATAATAGGATAAAATGAACAGTACAATTTGTTATGCAATTTCTCCTTAGTACCCCAATACACCACAAGTGTTCGAAAACTACTTGAGAGGCACAATTCAAAGTTCAGAAGGGAAGGAGCGCAATATTACAGTCCAGTTTTTGCTGTTATGGTTTGCAGGTGCCATGTCACATTAGCAGAGCTTTTGAAGTCCCAGAACAGCAGAAACCCCCTTAAGTGACCCCATTTTACAAACTACACCTCTCAATGATTTTATCTAGGGGTGCCGTGATCATATTGACATCACAGGTGGGTCACAGAATTTTATACCATTGGGCGGTGAAGAAAAAATAATTACATTTTTACCACAAAAAAATTGTTTTAGCCCCAGATTTTACATTTTTACATGGGGATGTGGGTAAAATTGGTTCCAAAATGTGTGACACAATTTCTGCTTAATGTGGCAATAACCCATATGTAGCTATACAGTACTACTTAGCCACACAGCTACACTCAGGCGCACTATTTTACTGTTGAAGAACAAATTATTGTAGAATAGTTTGCGGACTCCATATGCAAAGCCCTTAAGTGCCAGAAGAGCAGAATACCCCCTCAAGTGACCCCATTTTGGAAAATACACCCCTCTGGGAATTAATCTACAGGTATAGAGATGATTTTGACTCCATGGGTGTTTTCCAAAACCAAGCAGCAGTGGATATTGCTGAGTGAAAATTACAATGTAGTGCCCAGTACGTTGTGCCCAGCTCATGCTTCTGGAGACACACACCCGTAAACTAGATAGGCTCTCATGGCTACAGAAATGTCAAACATGTGGATGCTAAATGTGGTTTAGGCACACTGGGGCTCAGAAGGGAGGGGGGCATTTACATTTGGGAGTGCAGAATTTGCTGAATTTCTTTTGGAGGACGAGGACCCATAGTGCTTTTCCAGAGCCTTTGTACTACTAGTAACATGGAAACCCCCTATATTTCCTTTCACAGATGAAGGACCTGAGTGGGGATGTTTTTTGTGGATTGATTTGAAGCATTTGTTAGGAACATTTTACGTAGCATTTTGGATCGCATGTATCCTGCCCTCTACACTGAGCACTTGTATCGGATTTTCCATTTAAGTCTCCAAGTGATGTGATTCAGATGAAACCCCCGAGGGATCCACTCACTATAATGAGACAGCGGAGTTACTCTGGACTCCGTCTGGCTTCAGTTCAGAGGTGTCCTTTTTTTCAGAGTTGCACAAAACTGTGGCCAACGGCGCTTTTATGCAAGCCTAAAAAGACTGACACCGCCGGATCATAGGCCAGACGGCGCTCACAGTGCCTCCATCTGCCTCATTATAGGTTATCATCCATTGGGGGTTCTGTCTGAATCGCGTATTTCAGAGATTTACTCTGAAGATTAAGCTCTCAGCGCAGGATGTAACGGGTCTGGGAGGCGGAACCTCTGAGCTACTATACAAGGGGGCGGTCCTTGTAAGGGAGCGGGTGGCGACCAGGCAGGCGGTCACAGCAGGTGACTGGGACAGTCTCTAGAAGAACGGGCAGGAGGTCACGGCAAGTGACCGGGGCAGTCTCTGGATGAACGGGCAGATGGTCACGGCAAGTGACCGGGGCAGTCTCTGGATGAACGGGCAGATGGTCACGGCAAGTGACCGGGGCAGTCTCTGGGTGAACGGGCAGATGGTCACGGCAAGTGACCGGGGCAGTCTCTGGGTAAAGGATTGGTACGACCTGTGGCGGCTGATGGTAGACGTGAGCTCCCAGGTGAGCAGGCGAGAGTCTCTGGATAAATGGGTGGTCACAGCATGTGACGGCGGAGCCTCCAGGAAGACCAACAGACAGGCGGCAGATGAGCGCTCCCAGGTGAGCGGGCAGAAGTCTCTGGACAGGCGGGTGGTCACAGCACGTGACGGCAGAGCCTCCAGGTAGGCTAGCAGACAGGCAGCAGATGAACGCTCCCAGGTGAGCGGGCAGGAGTCACTGGACAGGCAGGTGGTCACAGCACGTGACGGCAAAGCCTCCAGGTAGGCTAGCAGGCAGGTAGCAGATGTGCGCTCCCAGGTGAGCGGGCAAGCTGGTCCATAGACAGACTGACAGGAGTAGTAAGGCAGACCGTCGGACCTCAGGCTAGCAGGCAGGTAGCAGGATATCAGGCAGGAATTAGACAGCTGACTGGCAGGAATCTGGCAGGTATCTGGCAGGTAACTGGCAACGGGACCTGAGGGCTGAAGCAGAGTAGTGAACAGTGCTACAACATTGCTCGGGCACCTCCATTTTGGAGGAGGTGCCTTTTATATGGGAGGTCCTCCGGCAATTGGCCGGGGACTCCTTAGGATGGCGCGCGCGGTCCCTGTAAGAGAGGGGGAGCGCGCGCGCGCGCGCGCGCCCTAACCACACTGCCGGGAAAGGAGCGCGTGCCGGAAGCAGCGGGGAGAGCAGCGCTGGAGGACGCCGCGCCAGGAGCGGGGAGGTGAGAGGGACGGCGTCTCTGCCTAGAACGGGGCAGAGACGCCGATGCTACAGTACCCCCCCCTTTAGGCCCCCTCTTTTTTGGCCAGAAAGAAATTTCTCAAGGAGAAGCGGGGCGTTGATGTTCTCCCTGGGTTCCCACGTTCTCTCCTCAGGACCAACCCCTTCCAATCTACCAGCAAAAAGGTTTTTCCTCTTACCCTCTTGGAGGCCAGAATACTCTCTACCTCAAAGATGTCATCAGCGGAAACCGGAGCAGGAGGGGCACCTGGATTTTTGGAAAAAAAGTTAGAGACAACGGGTTTGAGGAGAGATACGTGGAAGGAGTTGGGGATCCGTAGGGTGGCCGGGAGTTTTAATTTGTAGGCCACAGGGTTAATTTGCCTGAGGACTTCGAAGGGGCCGATGAATCGAGGACCCAACTTGTAGGAGGGTACTTTGAGCCGCACATGTTTGGATGAGAGCCAAACCTTGTCTCCCGGACGGAATTGGGGCGGATCCAGACGTCTCTTATCAGCATATCTCTTCATCCGCTCAGAGGAGAGAAGAAGAGCGGACCTGGTGCTCTCCCAAATAGTAGAAAATTCGCTGACAAGAGACTCCGCAGCAGGGTTGTCCACAGAAACGGAGACAGGAAGTGGAATCCGTGGATGTTGGCCACCGACTATAAAGAACGGGGATTTGGAAGAGGACTCGCTCTCATGGTTGTTATAAGAGAACTCGGCCCATGGTAGGAGATCCGCCCAGTCCGAGTGGTGAGCATCAACGAAGTGCCGGAGGTAGCTGGTCAAGATCTGATTGATCCGCTCCACTTGACCATTGGACTGAGGGTGGTAAGCGGAGGAGAAATCCAGGGTAATGTCCAGCAGCTTACATGTGGCTCTCCAGAAGCGAGAGGTGAACTGAACCCCACGATCCGACACGATGTGGAGGGGCAGACCATGGAGACGGAAGATGTGGCGGATAAAGTCTTTAGCCAGCTCGGGTGCAGACGGAAGACCAGGCAGGGGAATGAAGTGGGCCATCTTAGAAAAACGGTCAGCGACAACCCAAATGACAGTGCAACCGGCAGAAACTGGAAGGTCGGTGATAAAGTCCATAGCGATGTGTTGCCAAGGAGCAGCAGGTACGGGAAGGGGCAGGAGATGGCCGGCAGGTAGATGTCGGGGAACTTTGTTACGGGCACAGGATGAACAGGCCGCGACGAAGTCTACCACGTCCTTACGCAGGGTAGGCCACCAGTAATGCCGGGTAATAAGTTGGAAGGTCTTCTTTTGGCCAGCATGGCCAGCTAGTTTAGAAGAATGTCCCCAGCGAAGAACCCTCTCCCGATCTGGGACAGCTACGAACGTCTTACCGGGTGGAAGACGAGTCAGATCCAAGGGGGCCACATTCATCACCTTGGAGGAGTCGATGATGTGCGTAGGTTCCTCCTCTTGATCGAAGGACAGGAAGGACCGGGACAAGGCATCAGCTTTGACGTTCTTGTCCGCCGGACGGGAATGAAGTCGAAGCGGGCAAAAAACAACGACCACCGGGCCTGGCGAGGATTGAGTCTCTGGGCATTTTGGAGATATGCCAGGTTTTTGTGATCCGTGTAGATAATTACCGGGTAGAGAGCCCCTTCAAGCAGATAGCGCCACTCTCCCAGTGCCAATTTGATGGCTAGCAATTCCCGGTCTCCAATGGAGTAGTTGCGCTCCGACGAGGAGAAGATTTTGGAGAAGAAGCCGCACGTTACCATTCTCCCAGTAGAAGACTTCTGGGTGAGCACCGCTCCGGCTCCAGAAGAGGAGGCATCAACCTCCAGGTAGAATTGTTTATTACAGTCCGGACGGTGCAGGACGGGAGCAGAGGCGAAGGCTTTCTTTAGGGAAAGGAAGGCCTCCTCGGCTTCAGGCGACCATGTTCTGGGGTTAGCCCCCTTACGGGTAAGTGCAGATATGGGAGCAGTCCGGGACGAGAAGTGTGGGATAAAAAGACGATAATAATTAGCGAAGCCCAGGAATCGCTGTATCGCCTTCAAACCTTCAGGACGAGGCCATTTTAGAACGGAAGAGAGCTTCTCGGGATCCATTTGCAGACCTGTTTGGGAGATGACATAGCCCAAGAACAGAAGGGAGGCCTGATCGAAGAGGCACTTCTCGTATTTGGCGTAAAGGTGGTTCTGCCGAAGCCTAAGCAGGACCTGACGAACATCCCTCCGGTGTGTGGGGAGATCCGGAGAGAAGACCAAGATATCGTCCAGGTATACCACTACGCAGGAGTACAGGAGGTCACGGAAGATGTCGTTGACTAGTTCCTGAAAGACCGCGGGAGCATTACAGAGACCGAAGGGCATCACAAGGTACTCGTAGTGACCGTCCCGGGTATTGAATGCCGTCTTCCACTCGTCTCCTTGACGGATACGGACCAGATTATACGCTCCTCGTAGATCCAGCTTGGAGAAGATCCTGGCGCCCTTGAGACGGTCAAACAATTCGGAGATGAGTGGCAGGGGATATTTGTTTTTTACCGTGATGAGATTGAGTCCTCTGTAGTCAATACAGGGACGTAGCGAGCCGTCTTTCTTTTTGACAAAGAAGAATCCGGCTCCAGCAGGGGAGGTAGATTTTCGGATAAATCCCCTAGCCAGATTCTCTTCAATGTACTCAGACATGGCTCGGGTCTCGGCTGCAGACAACGGGTAGATACGCCCACGGGGAGGAGTGGTACCAGGTACCAGGTCGATCGGGCAATCGTATGGCCTATGGGGTGGCAACGTCTCAGCTTCCTTCTTACCGAAGACGTCCGCATAGGGCCAGTAGGGAGCCGGGAGACCAGGTAAGTTAGCTGGAGTAGGCTGAGGGCGAAGTGGACGGACCGGGACCAGGCAGGTCCTATGGCAGTCAGGACCCCATCGGAGTACTTCACCGGACCGCCAGTTCAATACGGGTTCATGTGTCTGGAGCCAAGGTAGACCTAGCAACAGGGAGTGAGAAAGTCCGGACAGTACATGGAATGAGATCTCCTCCGAGTGCAGCATTCCCACCTGCAGGGTTATGGGTTCGGTGACGAGCAGGATGGTCTCCGAGAGAAGTCTTCCATCCACGGAGGCGACTGACAATGGTTCAGCCAGGGACTTGGTGGGAATATGGTATCTCTCTACCAGAGACTGGGAGATGAGGTTTCCAGCAGCTCCAGAATCCAGATGGGCGAGTTCAAAGAGACGGTTTTCTCCCCAAGCAATAGAGATCGGTAAGGTCAGAGACGGAGAGGGCTTACTTTTGTCTAGGACGACCTCTCCGAGTGGTCCTAGACACTGGCGTTTCCCGGCTTTTCCGGGCAGGAACGGATGAAGTGCTTCATACTGCCACAATAGAAACAGCTTCCCTCGGCTCGGCGAGATTCTTGGCGAGAACCGACCATCTTGGTCTGGTCGACCTGCATAGGCTCAGGAGAGTGTAGCTGAGGAGAGACGGAGGGAGTGACAGGTTTCTGAAAAGTAGGAGCTAGACGTGGAAACCTCCTCTCACGGGTGACCTCTTTGGCACGCTCCTGGAACCGCAGGTCAATCCGGGTGGCAAGAGTTATTAGGTTATCGAGAGTGGTAGGAATATCCCGACCGGCAAGTTCATCTTTTATATAGCTGGACAGACCCTCCCAGAAAACGGAAACCAGAGCGTCATTATCCCAGGCCAGCTCCGAGGCAAGGGTACGGAACCGTATGGCATATTGGCCCACGGTGAGACTTCCCTGACGGAGGCGTAGCAGAGATGATGCGGATGAGGTCTTCCGTCCGGGTTCGTCGAAGACTTTCCGGAAAGCCGTGAGAAAGGCAGGCAAGTCGGACACCAGGGGGTCTCCTCTCTCCCATAGAGGATTTAGCCAGGCCAGGGCCTCTCCGGTGAGATGGGACATGATGAAGGCAATTTTGGCCCTGTCGGAGTTAAACTGGTGAGACAGGAGTTCAAAGTGCAGGGTGCACTGATTTATGAAGCCCCGAGCTTGGGCGGAGTCGCCTCCGAAACGAGGAGGTGCAGAAAGCCGGGGTCCGGGGTAGGATACCATGTTATTAGTAGGCAGTGTAGCTGCCGGATTGCGAGTCATGGCACTGGCGGTGGTTGCAGGCAGAGCAGTCAGAGTGTCCAGGTGAGAATTGACATTCCGCAGGTGACCCAGGATGGACTCCTGTTGGGACCTCTGACGGGACAGTTCATGACACAGGTCCGAGAGCGAGGGAGCTTGGGTGCCACCGGGTTCCATGGCCCGAGCAAACTGTAACGGGTCTGGGAGGCGGAACCTCTGAGCTACTATACAAGGGGGCGGTCCTTGTAAGGGAGCGGGTGGCGACCAGGCAGGCAGTCACAGCAGGTGACTGGGACAGTCTCTAGAAGAACGGGCAGGAGGTCACGGCAAGTGACCGGGGCAGTCTCTGGATGAACGGGCAGATGGTCACGGCAAGTGACCGGGGCAGTCTCTGGATGAACGGGCAGATGGTCACGGCAAGTGACCGGGGCAGTCTCTGGGTGAACGGGCAGATGGTCACGGCAAGTGACCGGGGCAGTCTCTGGGTAAAGGATTGGTACGACCTGTGGCGGCTGATGGTAGACGTGAGCTCCCAGGTGAGCAGGCGAGAGTCTCTGGATAAACGGGTGGTCACAGCATGTGACGGCAGAGCCTCCAGGAAGACCAACAGACAGGCGGCAGATGAGCGCTCCCAGGTGAGCGGGCAGAAGTCTCTGGACAGGCGGGTGGTCACAGCACGTGACGGCAGAGCCTCCAGGTAGGCTAGCAGACAGGCAGCAGATGAACGCTCCCAGGTGAGCGGACAGGAGTCACTGGACAGGCTGGTGGTCACAGCACGTGATGGCAGAGCCTCCAGGTAGGCTAGCAGGCAGGTAGCAGATGTGCGCTCCCAGGTGAGCGGGCAAGCTGGTCCATAGACAGACTGACAGGAGTAGTAAGGCAGACCGTCGGACCTCAGGCTAGCAGGCAGGTAGCAGGATATCAGGCAGGAATTAGACAGCTGACTGGCAGGAATCTGGCAGGTATCTGGCAGGTAACTGGCAACGGGACCTGAGGGCTGAAGCAGAGTAGTGAACAGTGCTACAAAATTGCTCGGGCACCTCCATTTTGGAGGAGGTGCCTTTTATATGGGAGGTCCTCGGCAATTGGCCGGGGACTCCTTAGGACGGCACGCGCGGTCCCTTTAAGAGAGGGGGAGCGCGCGCCCTAAGCACACTGCCGGGGAAGGAGCGCGTGCCGGAAGCAGCGGGGAGAGCAGCGCTGGAGGACGCCGCGCCAGGAGCGGGGAGGTGAGAGGGACGGAGTCTCTGCCTAGAACGGGGCAGAGACGCCGATGCTACACAGGATAACTGTGAGCCCAGTATTACTGCGATCTTTGAGAGGCAGAATGAACAAATCAACAGCAGATGAAGAATTGGTTTCATTTATTTTTTACGCCGTTCCTCCTGCGATATAAGTGATAAGACAACTTTATTCTTCGGGTCGGTGCGATTACAGCGATACCAGATTTATATGGGGTTTTTATGTTTGGCTGCTGTCACATACTAAGAGATACTTTTTTTACCAAAATACATTTTTTATCGCCATATTTTGATAGCTTTAATTTTTTCATATTTCAGCCTACGGAGTCATGTGCTGTCTTGTTTTTTGCGGGATGAGTTGACGTTTTTATTGGTACCATTTTCGGGCACATGACATTTTTTGATCGCTTTCTATTCCTATTTTTGGGAGGCAGAATAAACAAAAACCAGCAATTCAGATGATGTCACCTGTCACTGCTACTGCTCTGCACTGCAATCGCAGCACTTGCAGGACCCTGGAGGTCTTGGCAAAGACGTGCTAACAAAGAGATGCATGTTACTCTACTACTCAAAATCTCCTTCTACAATCTCCAGTCCAGAGTAACAAGCTTTGGACCCTTTTTCACACTGTTAATTGCGAAATCCTTGTCAAATTTTTGGCTTTTACTTTCTCTTCCCTTTGCAAGTGTATAGCAAATTAATTTACAATATTATTGCTGGATTCCACTTACATGCAATTTAAAAATGGATGATTTTTGTGACATCTTTGATGGGAATGTACATACATTACCAATCGAAACTTTGGACACACTTGTTCATACAATTGTTTTCCATGTTCTTATTGAAATGTGCTCATTGTAGATTCAGACTGAAGGCAGCAAAACCATGAAGGAACACATATGGAAACAAGGAGTACTAAAAAGACGTGTGAAACAAAACAGAATGTGCATTATATCTTGCATTTCTCAACGTATGCCCTTGTACACCATGTGTTGTCACTTTGCATTAGGCCACAACATTTCAGTAGTTCAAACCCACATGTAATGCATTAATGACAGTTACACCAACACCCAGCTTCAGATTATCACAGAACCCAGCGACTCTACATACTTAAGAAATATCAAAATATAGGGGTTATAAGGCAAACTTCAAATAGACATCATATACAGACTACAAACATCTTGCAGTCTTCATCGGACATAGTCCTGATACTTTGAAGAATATAAATTTTAGTAAACTGACTTGCAGAGTTTACATAGTGTCATAGGATGCGACAGTTCATGCCTGTCCTGTGATACTATGTAAACTCTGCATGTCAGTTTGTTACCACTTATATTCTTCAATTAAGTATCATGACTACGTCCGATGAAGACTACAATATGTGAGTAGTCTGTGTATGGTGTCTATTTGAAGATTGCCTTATACACCCTATATTTCTTCCATCACTTTGAATTAGTTCCATATATCAAAAGTAAAGGTGCCAATCCTGCCGATTAGCAAATATCCAATAGACAAAAAAGAAAATGAATTGCTGCACATTCATGATAATCCATAAAATTGCCGATTTATTTGAGTTCCATTAAAATCTCACATACATAGGATACAAACTGATGAGTTTCAGGTGTGCTTGTGCGCTTAGTTGTAGTTTGCACCCATTTTACTCTCATGACAGGTTTACTCCCTCTTGTAATTCTCTCAAGCAGCTTCATCAGGTAGTCATCTGGAATGGTTTTCCAACAGTCTTGAAGGAGTTCCCGGAGGTGCTTATTACTTGTTGGCTGCTTTGCCTTCAGTCTACAGTCCAACTCATTCCAAACGATTTCATTTAGGTTGAATTTGAGACATTGGAGAGGTCATGTTATCTGATGTCGCACTTCATCGCTCTCCTTCTTGATCATACAACCCTTACGTAGCCTGAAGGCTAAGGGTGTTTTTTGGGTCATTTTCTTGTTGCAACACAAATTATGGTCCCACTAGGTGCAACCCAGATGGGATGGAATGTCATTGCAGGGTTAGGGTTTCTTGTGCTAGGTAAATGTAGGTTCAATTTGGCAAAAATCACCAACCGTGTCACTAGCAAATCACCCCCATGCCTACACCCCTATGAATCACAGTGTGTATGACTTGTGCAGAAACCATATGCTCACTTTTTTATGTCTCACAAAGACATGGCGGTTGGTACAAAAAAATCAAAAATTTTGACTCATTAGACCATAATATATATTTCCACTGATCAAATAACCAGTCCTTGTGCTGCTGGCCCAAACAAGTATTTTCTTCTTGTTTGAGGTCCTCAGTAATGGCTTTTTTGCAGAAACTTGACCGTAATGGCCTGCTTGTCACAGTCTCCTCTAGAAAGTTGATGTTGAGATGTGTCTGCTACTTGTTGTCTGTGCTTCATTTATGAGGACGTGTATTTAAGGTGATGTCAATTTGAAGTTCTTAGGCTAGTAAATTTGATGAACTTATCCTCTGCAACAAAGATAATTCTTGGCCTTCCTTTCCTTTGGCAATCTTCATAATAGCCAGTGTCGTCATAGCGATTGATGATTTTCATGACTGCACTTGAGGATATCTTAAAGGTTCTAGTAATTTCCTGGATTGACTGACCTTCATGTCTTAAAGTAATAATAGACTCTTGTTTATCTTTACTTAGTTAAGTGGTTCTACCCATAATCCAGCTTAGAGCATTTGTGGAATAGGGCTCAGAACTGTGTGGAGCTGTATACCAACACTTCCTCGGCAAAATACTACTGACGGTCGCAAACACTTAATGGAGGCTGATGATGCCACCACTGAACCTGTTCATTGTAAACCGTTTCAAGTGACTACCCGATGAAGCTGCTTGAGAGAAGGACAAGACGGTGTAAAGTTGTCATTGGAGTAATAGGGGGCACTTTGAGGAATCTAATGTATAACACATACTCTGATTTGTTTCCCATGTGCTTCTTTCTCTTGGTTTCAATTTGATCTTTAGTAGTTTGACTGCATTTAGTCTGAATCTACAATGTGCACATTCCAACAAGGAAAAGCTTTGCATGAAAAGCTGGGTCACTGTACTGTATATAATCACTTCATGGCTGATATTGTTTCTGTGCATTTTCTCATGCATTTTTTTTCCCTCTTAAAGAAAAATTGTAAAGCATAGAAATGTATCATTCGTAACTGCTCATTAGCATCATTAACAGTCAGTAATAGTAACCTTTATGTCTATAGGCTGTATAAATGTTGTGTTGGAAGGAGAAAAATCAAAGATCCATAATTCTACAGTGTAAAAATGTCCCAAATTAGTTGTAGTTAGGACCTATTGGAAAAGTGAACATGAATCTGTGTTAATTAATACCTTTAATACCTAATTAACTTTTTTTTATTATAATGTGCCGCAATTCCTTTTCCTTTTTTGTATATATATGTATTACTTTGAAGAAAAAAAAAAAAGAACCGTATTAATTTTCATTGTTATTTGTTTAAATTATAGTTTGATTTATAATTCTTCCAATATCACAAGGAAACACTGCTGTAAGTTGCCATATGTGACCAGCATAGAGTTGTGTTTAAATGGCTTTTTATCTTTCCACCTGTTGCAAACACCTTTTTTGTCTCCAGCCTTTTCAAAAGTCTTTTTTATGCATGTAAGTTGTTACCTATGTAGAAACCTGGACATCTGCATCGCGCACAGATCAGCTTATGGAAAAACTACATAGAAACAAGGAAATAAAAACAGTGTTTCATAGGTCATCCCTGTAGATGTAAAGGTATGAACTCCAAATCCAATCCTCGTCAAGGATGGATCTGCTCTATTCAGAACATAGCACCTCTGTTTATTCCATCATTCAATGTGACCACTGCAGCCACCGCTTCCCGTATGCATAGGACCATAAACATCAAGAGTTAATGTATGGAAAAAGTGCTAGTTGGAGACCTGTGATTTCTTATAAGGCTATGTGCCCACGATGCAGAAATGCTCAGGATTTTTTCCTGAGCGTTTCTGCATCTCCCTGACAGAAAAAAACGCATGCGGATTGTACATGCGTTTTCCTGCCAGGGATATGCGGAAATGGAGCGGTTACCCACTGACATTTCCGCATGCGGATTGACAAGCGCTTTCCAAGCGATTTTAGCATCACTTGAAAAGTGCTTGTGACAACTAGGTCACACTATATAAATCTATGCAAACAGCATGGATTTATATAGTGTGACCCGAGAGAGTGGTAAAAATAAAAAAATAAATGTATACTTACCCTCCGATGGCCCCCGGTGTCCCGCTCACTCCGTTCTCCCTTGCTGGCAACAGTGAATTGAAAGACCTGCCGACGTCAGCGTCACGTGACCCGTCACATGACTCTGACGTCAGCGCAGGTCCTTCAACTCACTGCAAAGTGCCGGGAACCAAGCAGGAGCGGTGCGCGGGCCGACAGAAGGTAAGTATACATTTATTTTTTATTTTATTCTTTTTTTTACAGATTTTTTAATGGTACCTGGGTGTGGAGGAGACTCTCCTCTCATCTACACCCGGGTACCATCCGCACATTAGAACGCTTGGATTACGCATCTCCATACAGTACAGACCAAAAGTTTGGACACACCTTCTCATTTAAAGAATTTTCTGTATTTTCTTGACTGTGAAAATTGTACATTCACACTGAAGGCATCAAAACTATGAATTAACACACGTGGAATTATATACTTAACAAAAAAGTGTGAAGCAACTGAAAATATGTCTTATATTCTAGGTTCTTCAAAGTAGCCACCTTTTGCTTTGATGACTGCTTTGCACACTCTTGGCATTCTCTTGATGAGCTTCAAGAGGTAGTCACCGGAAATGGTCTTCCAACAATCTTGAAGGAGTTCCCAGAGATGCTTAGCACTTGTTGGCCCTTTTGCCTTCACTCTGCGGTCCAGCTCACCCCAAACCATCTCGATTGGGTTCAGGTCTGGTGACTGTGGAGGCCAGGTCATCTGGTGTTGCACCCCATCACTCTCCCTCTTGGTCAAATAGCCCTTACACAGCCTGGAGGTGTGTTTGGGGTCATTGTCCTGTGGAAAAATAAATGATGGTCCAACTAAACGCAAACCGGATGGAATAGCATGCCGCTACAAGATGCTGTGGTAGCCATGTTGGTTCAGTATGCCTTCAATTTTGAATAAATCTGCAACAGTGTCAAAAGCAAAGCACCCCCACACCATCACACCTCCTCCTCCATGCTTCACGGTGGGAACCAGGCATGTAGACTTCATCCGTTCACCTTTTCTGCATCACACAAAGGCACGGTGGTTGGAACCAAAGATCTCAAATTTGGACTCATCAGACCAAAGCACAGATTTCCACTGGTCTAATGTCCATTCCTTGTGTTCTTTAGCCCAAACAAGTCTCTTCTGCTTGTTGCCTGTCCTTAGCAGTGGTTTCCTAGCAGCTATTTTACCATGAAGGCCTGCTGCACAAAGTCTCCTCTTAACAGTTGTTGAAGAGATGTGTCTGCTGCTAGAACTCTGTGTGGCATTGACCTGGTCTCTTATCTGAGCTGCTGTTAACCTGCGATTTCTGAGGCTGGTGACTCTGATAAACTTATCCTCAGAAGCAGAGGTGACTCTTGGTCTTCCTTTCCTCGGGCGGTCCTCAAGTTCCTTTGTAGCGCTTGATGGTTTTTGCAACTGCACTTGGGGACACTTTCAAAGTTTTCCCAATTTTTCAGACTGACTGACCTTCATTTCTTAAAGTAATGATGGCCACTCGTTTTTCTTTACTTAGCTGCTTTTTTCTTGCCATAATACAAATTCTAACAGTCTGTTCTGTAGGCCTATCAGCTGTGTATCCACCAGACTTCTGCACAACACAACTGATGGTCCCAACCCCATTTATAAGGCAAGAAATCCCACTTATTAAACCTGACAGGGCACACCTGTGAAGTGAAAACCATTTCCGGTGACTACCACTTGAAGCTCATCAAGAGAATGCCAAGAGTGTGCAAAGCAGTCATCAAAGCAAAAGGTGGCTACTTTGAAGAACCTAGAATATAAGACATATTTTCAGTTGTTTCACACTTTTTGTTAAGTATAAAATTCCACATGTGTTAATTCATAGTTTTGATGCCTTCAGTGTGAATGTACAATCTTCATAGTCATGAAAATACAGAAAAAATCTTTAAATGAGAAGGTGTGTCCAAACTTTTGGTCTGTACTGTATACAGTGATGCGTAATCCATGCGGTCTAATGCAAGTCAATGGCGGCGAAGACGCAGCACTTCCGCAAAATAATTGGTAGTGCTGTGTTTTTTTCCGCAATGATAATCCGCAGCGGAAATTTCCGCAGCATGTGCACAGCACTTGCGGATTATCATTGGGGAACATTGCTGCCCTTCTACCATGCGTTTTTAATGCGTTTCCGCAGCTGCAAAAACGCTGCGCAAACGCATTAAAAACGCATCGTGTGAACACAGCCTAAAGGATAGACTATTTTCTTATCCTTTTGTTTTGACACTGTACTGATCTCCTCAGGACATAAAATGGATAGGAACATACTAAGATTTAAATGGTAAAAAATAGGCACTTAAGTTGCTTTGCAAATGTCCGGACCCAGCCTTTTTTGATTAATTTGCTGCTTTTTTACCTTTTAAATCTTTGTATGTTTCTATGCATGTTATGTCCTGAGATCAGTACAGTCTTTAACCCCTTTCTGACATTTGTGGTAATAGTACATCCCTGTGCCCTGGGCCTATTGGACCAGGGACGTACTATTACGCGCGCTGTGATCGCGTCCGCACACAAGCGGTGCGGGGTGATCGCTGCCGGGTGTCAGCTGATAATTACAGCTGACATCCGGTGCTATGTGCCAGGAGCGGTCCCGCACCGCTCCCGGCACATTAACCCCCGCAATGCTGCGATCAAAGTCAATCGCAGCATTGTGGTGGCAAGGGGAGGTGATCGGGATACTCACCTCCTCTCCGGGGTCCCGCGGTGTCTGTGGCCGGGTGCTGGATGTTGTCATGGTGACCCAATGTCGTCATGACAACATCCAGGTCACCAGAAGGCAGGAAGTTATTTTAGTCATGCGCACTGCACGATCAAAGTAACTTCTCCCTCTGCAGCTGTGACAGCCTGTATAGTACAGGGATGCTGCTGCATTCCTGTGCTATACAGGCGATCTGAATGTCCCATTATGGGACTTTCACTTTTTACAAAGTGTAAGAAAGTGAAAAAAAAAATTGTAAAAATATTTAAAAAAAATAATAAAAAAAAATCCCCAAAAAATAAAAATATAATGTACCCATCAATAAATATTATTATTAAAAAAAAAATCAATAAAAGTACACATACTTGGTATCGCCGCGTCTGGAATGACCTGACCTATAAAACTGTCCTGCTAGTTAATCCCTTTAGTGAACACAGTAAAAAAAAGAAAAAACTAAGCAAAAAATGGTGCTTTATCATCACACCGCCCAACAAAAAATGGAATAAAACATGATCAAAAAAGCAAAGGCAAACAAAAATGGTATCGCTGAAAACGTCATCTTGTCCCGCAAAAAACAAGCCGTTATACAGCTCCATCAGCCTAAAAAGTAAAAAAGTTATAGCTCTCAGAATAAAGCGATGCAAAAAAAAAAAAAGATATCGCTGTAAACGTACTGACCCGAAGAATAATGCTGCCTTATCCGTTTTACCACACGCGGAACGGCATAAAAAAAAAAACAGTTCCTGAATTGTTGGTTTTTGTTTATTCTGCCTTCCAAAAATCGGAATAGAAAGTGATCAAAAAATGGCATGTGCCTGAAAATGGTACCAATAAAAACGTCAACTTGTCCCGCAAAAAATAAGCCCTTACATGACTGTCGGCCGAAATATGGAAAAATTATAGCTATCAAAATATGGCGATGCAAAAACTAGTCTTTGCAAAAAAAAAAGGGTTTTTAGTGTGTGACAGCTGTCAATCTTAAGAACCCGATATGAATCTAGTATCGCTGTAATCGCACCGACCCGAAGAATAAAGTCGTCTAATCACTTATACCGCATGTGGAACAGCGTAAAAAATAAACTCTAGGGTTAGGGTTGTGCTAGGGTTAGGGTTGTGCTAGGGTTAGGGTTGTGCTAGGGTTAGGGTTGTGCTAGGGTTAGGGTTGTGCTAGGGTTAGGGTTGGGCTAGGGTTAGGGTTGGGCTAATATTAGGGTTGGGCTAAAGTTAGGGTAGGGTTAGGGTTGGTCTAGGGTTAGGGTTGGGCTAGGGTTAGGGTTGGGGGTGTATTAGGGTTGGAGTTGTATTAGGGTTGGAGTTAGGGTTGGGATTTTTTCAGAAGTATAGAAAAAAAAATGACGACGATATGGTGACTATCTTTGAGCGCAAGTGCTCGCTACTTGAGTTTGCATCGGGTGCTCTGTTATGCACAGAGTATAGCAGTTGCTCGAGTGACATGCTCACATGTCTCCGCCTCATATGTTTTGCAGCTGTTATACAGCCAAAAAAAACTCTCGGGGATTGCCTGCCATGCACGAGCAATCCCCGCATGTATTTTTTTGGGTGTCTAATATCCATAAAACATGCGGACGGGGACTCGAGCATGTCACCCGTGATACTTGGTGCATACCTGAGTACCCGATGCAAAATCAAGTAGCGAGCATTTGCACTCAAGACTAATGACAACTTATGCAATATAATGACCTTAATAAAATCCTTGAGGGGTCTAGTTTCCAAAATGGGGTCACTTGTGGGGGGTTTCCACTGTTTAGGCACATCAGAGGCTCTCCAAACGCGACATGGCGTCCTTTAATTATTCAAGCAAATTTTACATTCAAAAAGTCAAATGGCGCTCCTTCCCTTCTGAACCCTGCCGTGCTCCCAAACAGTGGTTTTCCCCCACATATCTGCTTACTCAAGAGGAATTGCACAACAAATTTTGGGGTTCATTTTTTAATGATGCTTTTGCAAAAATAAAAATATTGGGGTCTAAATGAACATTTTTGTGAAAAAAAAAATAAATGTTCATTTTTTTCTTCCACATTCCAAAAATTCCTGTGAAGCACTTGAAGGGTTAATAAACTTCTTGAATGTGGTTTTGAGCACCTTGAGGGGTGCAGTTTTTAGAATGGTGTCACTTTTGGGTATTTTCAGTCATAAAGGCCCCTCAAAGTCACTTCAAATATGATGTGGTCCCTAAAAAAATGATTTTGTAAATTTTGTTGTAAAAATGAGAAATCGCTGGTCAAATTTAACCCTTATAGCTCCCTAACAAAAACAATTTTGGTTCCAAAATTGTGCTGATGTAAAGTAGACATGTGGGAAATGTAATTTATTAACTATTTTATGTGATATATCGCTCTGATTTAAGGGAATGGAAATTCAATGTTTGAAAATTGCAAAATTTTCAAAATTTTCACCAAATTTCCATTTTTTTCACAAATAAACGCAAGTGATATCAAAGAAATTTTACCACTATCATGAAGTACAATATGTCACAAAAAAACAGTCTCAGAATCAGGGGGATCCGTTGAAGCGTTCCAGAGTAATTACCTCATATAGTGACAGTGGTCAGAATTGTAAAAATTGGCCTGGTCATTAACGTGCAAACCACCCTCGGTGGTAAAAAGGTTAAATATCATTGCCAGCAAATAAAGCCTATTCTTTTTAAATGGTCACTGTCATTTCAGCAAACTTTACATAAACCAATAGTTCAAGAGAAATTAAGAATCTTTGTAATATCAGAGAAATCTACTTTTTTTCTCCAATTAAAAGGTCACTCTTTCTAATAAGCTCACCGGTCCACTCTGAAAAATAGCTTAAATCTGTCTTGGCCTAAGCTAGATGGACCGCCACCACAGTGAGTTGTATGGTATAGGCACGTTTATCGAGAGGGGAAGGGGTGAGAGTGGAGCAGGGAGAGGCACTGATACAGATGGAAAACCTGATTTTTTTCTGCATCTTCTCTAGCAAGTAACAGTATACATTCAATACTAGATCCATGACTTATTTCTGCAGAGTTTGGTGTCTGTGTATTGGGGAGTGGTAACCATCAGTGAGGGACTCATTTTCTGCGCCTCGGCTCACTAACGAAAAATGTTTTGTTTTCAGTTTGTGTGTGTATATTGGTTATCATGATGGATACTTCCTAGCTCCTCTGGTCTGCCATGCATTGCATGGCTCCAATTCCCCACAACCCCACAAACGGGAAACCACCCCAGTCCATGAAAAGAAAAATCAACTTTACTGTCAGTTTCAGTTGTACACAAAAAGCAGCAGGAGATGCAGACAGCTTTCTTTAAGTTACAGTGCAGTGACATGTCTTCAACAAACTACTTTAGCTGTTGGTGAAATTTGCAGAACTAGTTAAGGACTTCCCACCTTCCTAGCTATAGCAACACTTTAGCTGAGTTTTATAGTGATCACTATCTCCCAGCCCACTTTTCGGGAACCACGTAAACAAAGCGCCTGTATCTGCCACTTTACCGACTGTGCCTCCAGCTTTACTGACTCGTCTCTTCTTGGACCAGCAGCTTCCAAGACCTGTCTGACACACTTCCGTTCCCAGAGACCCTTCTGGACTCTACAAAGTTGCTGGACTTAAGTCCCCTTCCCCAACTCGCCTGAGAAGAATATTCTGCTTCCATCAATTGAGTTCTTCTTCTTAGATGTTTTCATTTATCTGCTTCTCTACTCTTTTCTTCCACACACACACACCCACGTGAAGTTCACCTTGACAAGGTGTCCTTACTTCTTCCCTTGCCAACACTTAACTAACTTCCTAATCCTGCAACTACACATAGAATCCAAATACTCCTCCCCACTATGGGCCGGCCCTACAGTTAACCATGTCTACCCCTACTAATAGGAATTGCAGCCACAGAAGGATCACTATAAAATACGATACAGTAAAATACATTTTCATTCATTTAAAAACAAGAGTTGTCAGAGGAGTGTAACGCCATCCTCACCACCCTTATAGCTAGATGTCTTTTGCTTGCTTGCTTACTTTTCCAACACCTTCCTCACCTATTCCACACCGCTACATAAATTTAACATCTCGCTACCCTGTTAACTGTAACATCCTATTGCCCCCCTCACTACTGTACAGCTATCAAAAAACTGACCGTCACTTCCAAAACAGAAAACGTCAGAAAAAGAAAATGAGAGAAAAAGTCTACATGTATACGGGAAGGTAGGATCCTGCTAGAATTAAACCCGCCTGAGGCTTAGGGGTGGAGTGCTCAGTCAGAAAGCCTATGTATCCAAATATCAAAAGACTGACCGTCACTTCCAAAACAGAAAACAGATGTGTACAGGTGCTTACTAAGAGTAGCCATCTCCATATATAACGAACAAATAAAGTAGCACTCTGTAGCGCTATAGTATGCAAACATGAAATATATTAAATTTGAATTGCATTACTGCTTTAGAAAATAGGAATAATTGAGAATACTTAGCGCATAAATTGGCTGTACAGTTGCTCCCCCAAAAAATAATGCTAAAAGTTAGTGTTCCAGAAAGTACAATGAGTCCACACAATAATAGTGACCCACTTTGTGCACCACACAGTGATAGTGCTTTCTTAGTGTGACGCCTCTACTCGTAAAGCCCGTGTTTTACCCTGGGTGTTGGGGGACTCGGTGTCGGGCCCCGTGATGGAGAGGTGGGATGCAGCCGTGGCCCGGGCCTGACCCGTGCTCAGGGCTGTCACATTAGAAAGAGATGGTATGGGCTTGTCCAGGTTGAGTGGCTGATTTTAACGACTACGCCACCTGTGGTGCCTGGTGAAGGGCCACCAGCGCCGCTGCAGTCCGCCAAGGCCTGGTGTTATGGCGGCCAAAGTTCTCGCTGCTCCCCACAGGTGGAGCAAGGCCTCAGGGCAGAGGGACAGGAGGACGGGGGTAGTAGTAGAGGACGACGGGTGCCGCGTCGTGCGGTGTAGCGCAGAATAAACAGTCCGGAGGCCATAGGGGTGAACTTCCAAGGCTTTACTTACTTTAGAGATGGCAGAAGGAAGGCGATTCCCTGCTGCTCGCGGAGTCCTGCGGTCACCGGGGACGGGGGTCCGACAACCTCTGAGTAAATCCAGCATTCAGTCGCGACCTTACACCAGAGTGTTCCTGAACTACAGACCGAATCCTTTCCTGTCCGTGTGTGCGTAGGTAGGCCGGATCTCCCTCTGAGCTCCCCTCAGAACAAGGGTACGGGTGGCAGTTCCTCTCCATCCGATACCCGGTGGGATCCTCTGGGCCTAACCGGGCTTTCCCGTCCAGGACGTAGAGTAGCAAGGTCGGGTGTTGGGGGCCGGTACCCCTTTTTGCAGCCGGAGTCCCTCTGACTATATCAGCATGGCGAGGACAGGTGGCTTACACCGCTCCGTCTGCATCCTGCCTGGGATCCATTTGCTGTGGAGCCCCGATCCTAGGCTCCGGGCCTTCTTGATCCTGGTCCATGGCCGGGTTGAGACATTCCGTGTCTACAACCTACCTCTCGTCCCAAGACCAGGGTACGAGGGCTGTGTCCCTTGCCGGTGCAGGCCTACACAGGATCTGCGCTCCCGGAGGGAAGTCACATTACACACAGTATTTTGACAGCACAGTACGACCAAGGCCGACTAGCCAGGTTGCGCCAGAGAGACGAAGCACTCTGGACCAACTAATTAACTAGTGAGAACTAGCAGAAGGACCAAGATCAAAGATGGCTTTTTATTAAATATGAAATCTAAAGTGTCACTAACTTGTAAGTCCTCCACCCTCACCCACTAACTGGTTCCTACCACTTTGTGTTCCCCAGTCTCCCTGTAACCAGGGGAGCAGCACCTAGTGTATACTAGCTCCCTCTAGTGGAGAAGTGTGGTGTTGGATGCAAAAGGTTAGGTCACGACTATCACACTGGCCTTACCTCAGAGGAGGAACACCACACTCCCTTAAAGAAGTGCAACATTCCTGTGGCGGTCGAACCCTCAGGGGCGCCACATTAGCAGCTCAGTAACCCTACAAAGTAACAGTGTATTCTCTGTGACAAGGTTACTGGCAAAGTACTGGGGAGAAGATGTGTAACACTAAGCTTGTTAGCTCCAGTGATATAAACATAGAAAAAATATTCCAGCATGCAAGTATAGAAAGGAGTTAATCAGCCATCTTAGTGATAGGGTGATTAAACACCTGTAGAAAGGGAGAAACTCAGAGGATAAAATCACAGCCTTTCAGAGAGGTGTGGGGTGGGCCTGGAGGTACAATCTCTGGAGCTGTGGTGTGCATGTTAAGGAAAGCTAAACCTTGAGTTGTTTTGTTCTTGAAGTGGGTGGTTACCCATAGCAACAAGGACTGTTCCATACTTTATGGTTATGTTTTGTTTTTCCTGTTAGGCCAGGAAGGCCATGTTTGTTTTTTCTAACATTGCTGTAGTTTATGCAGTGCTCTTAATATACTCGTAGTAACCCTACAAAGTAACAGTGTATCCCCACTGTTACAATGCACCCCCTATGTGTTCACCCAGTGATAGTGCTCTCTTAGCGACTTAGTAACCCTACAAAGTAACAGTGTATCCCCACTGTAACAATGCACCCCCCTAAGTGTTCACACAGAAAATAGTTACCTGCCATAGTATTCAACTGTATCCGCGTCATGGGCAGTATGCCTTTTAGCAGCTTTCCTTGGGAAATAGTTGGATGCAGGTCTGACCAGGGTTATCAGAGATTAGCTTTTGGGGAATTCTCTAACTATAGTTTTTGGCTTTATAATAGTTAAATTGTATTACTGTGCACTAAACTCAGCGCTGCCCTTATCGCTTTGCTGGGCAAATATTGTAAATATAGCTTCTCTTACCCAGCTTCCCTGTTGGTTCAGAAGGTAATTGCTGCACAAGATGTTGTTAGTATGGGAGTGTAATCAAGTGCATTTTCAAGCTTTGCAGAGAACAGCAGGTACAACTCTGAGCTCTAATTTGCATCGGCCATACACATATTTCAGAATCTATTTACCCATTACCTCTTAGGTCACTGGCCTAATAATGCAACAAAGCAGTTTTAGAAATTGCAGATAATTTTCAACACTCCGTTCTGTGTGCAATATTGATGGGAAAGGGAGGTTGATTAGGGTCTGGGGATTTGTGCTTGATGGGAACAATCTGGAAGGAGTGAAAAATTATTAAACACACACAGCAGGAGCCACAGGATTTAGCATTGTCGTGCAGTGCTATTAATTCTCATCGCATGCTTTAGCAGTTGGCTGCACACTGTGAATATGGTTTATTACAGAAGCAGCACAATATTCCTGCCGTCGTTGTAATGTAAGACTAAATGCTAATTAGGACTCTAGCAATAATTAGAAGATCTCTGTTATACCCATATGAAGGCAGAAGCACCCAAGATACATGTGTAGAAAATAGTAGGAAACATTTTCCGATAAGACTCTACGTGTGCTGCAGCTTTCACTTCACCTCAAAGTTTTCTGCTGTGTCTGCCAAAGTACTGGATAGCATATTTCTTATTGATACCGGAGATTTCATGCTGTTTTATTCATCTCATTAGATTACAGCGAATGATAAAGAGATCTCATCTCTGACTAATAAGAACAATTTGGAAATGTGATGTAATGTAACATGTATGTACATATATGTACTATTGTCTGTGTGCTCAAGCTATGTACAAGTGTATTCTGATGGACTGCAACTGTAGTCTGTGTGTATCTCTGACCTTGTAAAAACTATAATGTAACATTACTTACAGAAATACTGTACAATTATGGCTAATTTGACATCAAACATTGCTATCTATTTGCAAGTTATTTAACCTCTAGAAAAATTGACAGTTCACCAGTATATGCTATGTTTACAGAGCCGGGAGAAGGTAGATAAGGCAAATGCCCCTACCTTCCATTCCATGAGAACAAAAAGTGGCGTGCGTGACATTTTTTCCTTTTATCACCCTACATTTGCCATTTGAGTCACTGTGTATATGACCCTATTTATCACTCCTCAACTTCCGTGACTCACTAGCCAAATGCAAATTTCACAAAGGGGATTCAATTCCTGTTTCGAATAATAAGGGAGAACACTGTGTGTTATAAAGGACAACACTGTTTATAATAAGGGAATAAACTATATAATAAGGTTGGGTACTGTACATAATAAGAGACACACTGTGTCTAATATATTATACAGGTAGGACACTGTATGTTATAAGAAGCAACGGGGAAGGTAGTAGAAAAACACATTAGAGTGGACACCCAACCTAGGTTTTGTGCGGAACTGTATAGATCTGTAATATAAGATCAATGGGTATGCTGGGAGTTGTTTCATACAGAAGAATGTTATCACCCATCATCACTCTGCAGACCATACAGTGATTAGTGGCAGAATATTTACAATAAGTACTTTACAGGTGGTGTCTGCTCTTGGGTCACTCTTGTTTTTCTTCTCCATCTACTTTTGTCCTTCATAATGACCTCTCCGGACTCAATTTGTTACTACCTCATTGTCTTTGGTTCCTTGCTTTCGCAGAAGATCCATTATCTCCCGGAGATCAGCAATCTAAAATCATGCCGAATAGATATTTCCCCCAACAATAAATTGTCTGAGGCTGCCACACATTAGACTCTCAGTCGAACCTGTCGATATCTATGGGTTCTGCCAACAGTAGTTTAATTGTATGGGGGGGCTTTATGCCAGATTATTGTGAGACAATAGAAATGGCAGTTCTTTCAATGCTGTTGTTTAAAAGCAAGGCGTTTTGCCAATACAACAAATGAGTGAATCAGGCAAAATTTGAGTTTGTCCGTTAACTTGAATTTTCACGGGACATTCGATTCATGGAAAATAGGTGAACTTAGTGTCCCTTATACTTTGGCATCTTTTTAGACCTCAAAGCATGATAAACGTAAAACGTAAAAATAACAAAAACACTTTTAATGTTCTTGCTGCTTACCATCATCTGTCCGGGTCTTCGCCACATCTTCAAATCACTGCCTCTGGTACTGAAATCCCTGGTAGGGTCCTGGGCATGCTTATGGTCATGGCGCACGGCATGATGTCACAACGCAGTGAACTTTTGCAAGAGCAATGGCAGTTTAAAGATGCAGCGAGTACGAGTGACACAGAACGGCTGGAAAGGTGAGTGGTAAAGTGAGTATTATTAGTGTTTTTTTTGTTTGTTTTTCTCTTACATATTGATGACTTTTTACAGTTCAGAAAAATACCAGCGGTCACCATTATGCTGAATCTTCACTGAAGTGACTTAAAAATACCCACAGTTTGGCAAATATGGATTTTTGGAAAATTCTAGTAGAATTCAGCTTTACTCAAATGTATTCTCTCACCTCTAGCCAGTACCGAAAAGTACAGTGAAATTCCTAGCATGCCATTCCAAAATCCAACATTTCTACTCATCACAGATCATTATGAGGAGAAGGAATTTTATATAGCTTGATAATGATTTAGAAAAAATATATTAAAAAAAATAGAAACAAATAAAAATACTATTCCTTTACACTATTGTGCTCATCCTTATCTGGGATCTATGTCACCATTTTACATGGAGGCAGACAGAATTTATTCTCCAGAAAATCCTTGAGATAGCTACTGTTTTGCTTGCATTATCTGGTGACGCACATTCTCTGTGCACTTCCACACAGGTGCCTTATAGTAGTAGATATTGTATGAATATTATATTTTGGGCTTTATTCATGAAGCTTTCTAGACAATCATACATATTTTTGACTGATAATCTGACAACCTGGCACACTGAGTCTTGGCAGAGAATTTTTACTGTAGCATGCATATCATTTGACAATATGACCTTGAATGTAGCCGTCAACTGGCCCCATGATAGAACGGTCTGGACGTCTGTGGTTGTATAATGACACATAATGTTAAAAGTCAAAACCGATCTTTAAAATCAAGCAATCCTGTTTTGCTAATTTTGTAGAATTTTTGTGTTAGATTCCCAACATATTTTAACACATCAGTGATATATCTCATTTTTTCCTCATCTCAATAAAAAAAGCCCAACAGAAGGGGGCACCACCTACATTCCCGCAAAAAAAAAAAAAAAAATACAGCCATTTCACCCTTTCCATGAAAAATTAAAAATCTAAAATGTCCTGCCAAGTCCCACATTCATATGCCGCTGTAGGGAAAAAGGGAAGGTGGGGGTGACAGAAAGATGGAAAACACAGCTACACGAAAATTAATTTTCTGTTCCGCGAGAGTGATGGCAAATCAATTAATCTTGATGTATTATTTTATGCAGGACAGGGTACAGGGAGCAGCACAGAGAATGCTTACAGCTGTTCGCTTTGCTAGGGACATATATTACCCTCGCTGCCTCTGACAGCTTCTGAAGGAAATGGCTGAAGGGTGGAAGGCAGGTGAATCAGCGGCAACAATTTATTGGAGAATTCAGAGAGTTTCTAAGGGACCGATATAAAAACCTGCACTTGAAGAGTGAAGTATTGAGTGCTTTTGTGACTGAACTAGCTACTTGTCAATATTTATAGCTTCTGTATTTGTTCCACGTCCCTATTTGTTTGATTAACTAGTCAGATGTTGCTTTATGCTGCTGTGATTTATTTCTGCTGCCTTATGGAGCGTTCTTGATGTGTTAAGCTGGGCTTCACTAGCAGCCCCCAAACAAGCTCAGTTAACACTCCTCTCTTTTCTCTGAAGATAAGTGGATGCAATGACCATTCTCTCAATGAATCCAATGTGTTATAGCATGGCAGGTGGAATGCATATCATCGTGTGTTAATGGGTGGATCACACTTCTTCTAAGATGTTTGTATTGACCCTTAAAGCACACTTTATTCTCTGCAAGAAACTGTACTGGAATATGTGAGCCTTTGTGTACACATAATATGACAATAATATAATTATTAATGCATATAGAGAACCTACCTACAGTGAAAAAATGGGACCCAAATTCAAAGAAATACAAAGATTATTTACTGGACACAAATGAAGCAAAAAAAAAGTGGAGCTATACAGATAGCAAAACAAAAAGGCAGGCCATGAATGTATACAATAATTTAAAAAGCCTCACATATATGTAAGGAAAGGTAGCTAGCTATACGCGTGAAATACATGAATGCATGTACATCTCAAATACATAGTGGTGTGAAAAAGTGTCTGCCCCATTCCTGATTTCTTATTCTTTTGCGTGTTTGTCACACTTAAATGTTTCAGATCAGAAAACAAATTGAAATGTTAGACAAAGATAACATGAGTAAACACAAAATGCAGTTTTTAAATAAAGGTCTTTATTATTAAGGGAAAAAGAAATCCAAACCTACAGGGCACTGTGTGACAAAGTGATTTCCCCCTCCTCCCCCTTAAAACATAAATTAACTGTGGTTTATCACATCTTTGAAAAGTGGAGTTCAATCTCCCTAGCCACACACAGGCCTGATTACTGTCACATCAGTACTTAATCAATTAATCACTTAAATAGGACCTTCATGACAAAATGAAGTAGACCAATAGATCATCAAAAGCATCATGCTTCAATCCAAAGAAATTCAGGGACAAATGAGAAACAAAGTAATTGAGATCTATCAGTCTGGAAAAGACTTATTTACTGAGATAATGACTTTAGTGTTTTCATTGGCTGTAAGCCATAATCATCAACATTAACAGAAATAAGCACTGGAAATAGATCACTCTGTTTGTAATGACTCTATATAATATATGAGTTTCACTTTTTGTATTGAAAAACTGAAATAACTATTTGATGATATTCTAATTTTGTGAGAAGCACCTGTGTGTGTGTGTGTGTGTGTGTGTGTATGTGTGTGTATATATATATATATATATATATTTATAAAATAATCTCCTCAAAACCCATAAAGATATTATAAAAAAAGGGTTATTAAAGATGGTGTGCAAAATGAAGTATTGTTCTGGTGTTATCCAATCTGTAAGTATAATCTATTACTAAAAAAATAGTGACCAATAGAATAAGATTGAACATCGAAAACTAAAGGATGCTTGTTAGTGATGAGCGAGCGTGCTCAACACTGCTCGGTACTCGCCCGAGCATCTCACTGCTTAGCGCTCCTCGAGTATTTACGGAATGCTCGGGCGGGAGCCCGGGTCCACGCCCTGCATGTTTGGTGTTCTTTAGACAGGCAATTAACATACAGGGATTGCTTGCCACACACTGTAATGCCCTAGCCATGTTGGTTGTGGCATTATAGTGATTGGCTGGCCGCATAGCGTCATCAGGTCTATGTAAGACCTGCTGACCCTATGCTCTTGAAAGTCTACCTTGGAAACAGGCAGAGTAGGGAGAGGTGCTGCTGAGTGAGGGACAGAAATGGCGGTTTATTAGTTAGGTATAGGTATTCCACAACAAAATATATATCCATCTGATCTAACAGTTCTTCTGAGGACTAATCCAGCTACATATATTACTGGTGATAGCAGGAGTTAGGCAGCAGGCAGGGTTTGTGGCAGTGTATACAGCACAATAGGGTCCATTGCAAGTTCTGTCTGCTGCTGCTGTTACAGATATCCATAGCCCTACGTATCCGGGCTATTTTTTTGTATTGCTCTTAATCCTGATTATTTGCATAAAAAGCAATACAGAGTACACCATTTTAATTTAAAGTCTGCCAGGTGGATGTTGTTCCAAACTATTGACACTTGATCGCTGACAAATACCATACTATTTTGTGACTGCCTGAAACCGTGGTCATCAGACGTGATCCCATATTACTGCCGTAATAATCCTGAAATTTTTGGGAGCGTGTCAGATATTATACTCCATTTAAAGTATGACAGTTGTGTGTTTAACCAAACCTATTCACAGTTGGTCGCTGAGTCAGAGTATTATGCCACTTTTACGGACTGACAATAAAACATACAAAAAAGAAGCTAAAATGGATTTTCCTGGAAAAAATGTTAAGAAACATTCTTTCCAGGGTAATGACTTGTATATAAGGCCAAATAAAATAAAAAAATAAAAAAATTTATGGACTGTGGAAGCGATTTATGTGACCAGAATGAACACTCATCTTGAGCTGATGGTATCGATAGGGAATAGAATAGATTCGATTTTTTTATTTTTTCCAGCAGCACACATTATAAGGCAATAATACCTGGCTGGATCGGTGTAATACGCTATCCATACTGCGATACCTCACCCGTAAATGAATTTCAGATAAGACGGTTAATATTCTAGAATATAGAATCTATTTGAATTGTTCTTCCCATTATTAAAGAGTGGGTCTCCTATACTGTTATTGCGTATATGCAGCAATTTCAAGGGCTGCCAAAAATTAGGATGCCCTCCAATACACATTTGAAGAGACGTAATATAAATATATATATATATATATATATATATACAGTACAGACCAAAAGTTTGGACACATCTTCTCATTTAAAGATTTTTCTGTATTTTCATAACTATGAAAATTGTACATTCACGCTGAAGGCATCAAAACTATGAATTACCACATGTGGAATTATATACTTAACAAAAAAGTGTGAAACAACTGAAAATATGTCTTATATTCTCGGTTCTTCAAAGTAGCCACCTTTTGCTTTGATGACTGCTTTGCACACTCTTGGCATTCTCTTGATGAGCTTCAAGAGGTAGTCACCGGAAATGGTCTTCACTTCACAGGTGTGCCCTGTCAGGTTTAATAAGTGGGATTTCTTGCTTTATAAAAGGGGTTGGGACCATCAGTTGTGTTGTGCAGAAGTCTGGTGGATACACAGCTGATAGTTCTACTGAATAGACTGTTAGAATTTGTATTATGTCATGAAAAAAGCAGCTAAGTAAAGAAAAACGAGTGGCCATCATTACTTTAAGAAATTAAGGTCAGTCAGTGCGAAAAATTGGAAAAACTTTGAAAGTGTCCCCAAGTGCAGTTGCAAAAACCATCAAGGACTACAAAGAAACAGGCTCACATGAGGACCGCCCCAGGAAAGGAAGACCAAGAGTCACCTCTGCTTCTGAGGATAAGTTTATCTGAATCACCAGCCTCAGAAATCGCAGGTTAACAGCAGCTCAGATTAGAGACCAGGTCAATGCCACACAGAGTTCTAGCAGCAGACACATCTCTACAACAACTGTTAAGAGGAGACTTTGTGCAGGAGGCCTTCATGGTAAAATAGCTGCTAGGAAACCACTGCTGAGGACAGGCAACAAGCAGAAGAGACTTGTTTGGGCTAAAGAACACAAGGAATGGACATTAGACCAGTGGAAATCTGTGCTTTGGTCTGATGAATCCAAATTTGAGATCTTTGGTTCCAACCACCGTGTCTTTGTGCGACGCAGAAAAGGTGAACGGATGGACTCTACATGCCTGGTTCTCACCGTGAAGCATGGAGGAGGAGGTGTGATGGTGTGGGGGTGCTTTGCTGGTGACACTCTTGGGGGTTTATTCAAAATTGAAGGCATACTGAACCAGCATGGCTACCACAGCATCTTGCAGCGGCATGCTATTCCATCTGGTTTGCGTTTAGTTGGACCATCATTTATTTTTCAACAGGACAATGACCCCAAACAGACCTCCAGGCTGTCTAAGGGCTATTTGACTAAGAAGGAGAGTGATGGGGGGCTACGCCAGATGACCTGGCCTCCACAGTCACCAGACCTGAACCCAATCGAGATGGTTTGTGGTGAGCTGGACCGCAGAGTGAAGGCAAAAGGGCCAACAAGTGCTAAGCATCTCTGGGAGCTCCTCCAAGATTGTTGGAAGACCATTTCCGGTGACTACCTCTCGAAGCTCATCAAGAGAATGCCAAGTGTGTGCAAAGCAGTCATCAAAGCAAAAGGTGGCTACTTTGAAGAACCTAGAATATAAGACATATTTTCAGTTGTTTTCACACATTTGTTAATTCATAGTTTTGATGCCTTCAGTGTGAATGTACAATTTTCATAGTCATGAAAATGCAGAAAAATCTTTAAATGAGAAGGTGTGTCCAAACTTTTGGTCTGTACTGTGTATCATGAACTCTACTGAAGGAGAAGCAGACCTGGCTAAGAAATGTCTGTGTGAAAGTTCCCGGACACTCTATGGTTGCATTTTTACGTAGGAGGAAACCTGAGAACCCTGGGGAAACCCCCAAAACATGGGGAGAACATACAAACTCCTTGCAGATGTTGTCCTTTGTGGTATTTGAACTCAGGACCCCAGTGCTGCAAGGCTGCAGTGCTAACCACTGAGCCACCGTGCTGCCCTCTCTGTTCTCCCTCTGATATCTAACATGCTGGAGAAATGTGCACCTACTGCCACTCAGTGTCTTCAGCTCCTTTGTGAGAGACTAAAGTTTTGGCAGCCACTCAGTCTACCAAATAAAATTCCTGAGAAGGAAATTGTGTATGGTTTGCTTCTGGTACTGGGTACTAATACCAAACCATGGCATGCCTTGATTCACTGGATATATTCCAGGCTGGTTGGAGACAAGCTCATTCCCACAGAAAATTACCAGCAGCAAGCTAAAGAGATGGTGGCCGCAATGGTTGCTGACGGTGATGGTTGCAAGTGTGCAACAACAGGTGTAGGGTGGGAGGCATCTTCCCTTGCATCATGGACGGAGGCTTGGCGTGCACGTACAACAGGGGAAGAAGCAGTGGTGTCACCCACAGACACTGTTTCTGGACCCTTGCTTTCGGCCCATTGACTTCATTGTCCACCACCTCGTCTTACACTTCCGAACCCTGGTCCTCCTCCTGACTTTCTGTCCATTGTGTCTCATCATCATCCACCTCTTGCGACAGTAATTGCACTTTCCCACCACCACCTTCGGGTGACCATGGCTGCTCAGATATTTGGGCAACGCTGTATGCGATCTTCTGTTGCCCCGCATGAAGCGGGCCGGACGAGAGGGCCGAATCTATAAATGGAAAAGTGAACAGCCCTAATCCGGTGACTACCTCTTGAAGCTCATCAAGAGAATGCCAAGAGTGTGCAAAGCAGTCATCAAAGCAAAAGGTGGCTGCTTTGAAGAACCTAGAATATAAGACATATTTTCAGTTGTTTCACACTTTTTTGTTAAGTATATAATTCCACATGTGTTAATTCATAGTTTTGATGTCTTCAGTGTGAATGTACAATTTTCATAGTCATGAAAATACAGAAAAATCTTTAAATGTGAAGGTGTGTCCAAGCTTTTGGTCTGTACATTGTAACGGGTCTGGGAGGTGGAACCTCTGTGCAACTATACAAGGGGGCAGTCCTTGTAAGGAAGCGGGTGGCTCCCAGGGAAGACGGGCAGGTAGTCACGGCAAGTGACAGGGACAGTCTCTGGGTAGAGGGGCAGATAGTCACGGCAAGTGACAGGGACAGTCTCTGGGTAAAAGGACAGGTACTCACGGCAAGTGACAGGGACAGTCTCTGGGTAGAAGGACAGCAGGCAGGTGGCTGGTGAGCACTCCCAGGTGAGCGGGCGAGAGTCTCTGGACGGGCAGGTGGTCACGGCAAGTGACGGCAGAGCCTCCAGGTAGGCTAGCCGACAGGTAGCAGGTGAGCGCTCCCAGGTGAGCAGGCAGGCTGGTCCATAGACAGACTGACAGGTGTCGGAAAGCAGACCGTCGGACCGCAGGCTTGCAAGCAGGTAGACGGATATCAGGCAGGTATCAAGCAGGAATCTGGCAGGTAACTGGCAGGTAACAGGCAGGAATCCGGCAGGTGACTGGCAGGTAACAAGCCGGAATCTGGCAGGTGACTGGCTGGTAACTGGTAACGGGACCTGAGGGCTGAAGCAGAGTGAAGGCTTTGCAACAACATTGCTCGGGCACCTCCATTTTGGAGGAGGTGCCTTAAATATGGGAGGTCCTCCGGCAATTGGCCGGGGACTCCTTAGGACGGCGCACGCGGTCCCTTTAAGAGAGGGGGAGCGCGCGCGCGCGCGCCCTAAGCACACTGCCGGGAAAGGAGCGCGTGCCGGAAGCAGCGGGGAGAGAAGCGCTGGAGGACGCCGCGCCAGGAGCGGGGAGGTGAGAGGGACGGCGTCTCTGCCTGGTACAGGGCAGAGACGCCGATGCTACAGTACCCCCCCCCCCCCTTTAGGCCCCCTCTTTTTTTGGCCAGAAAGAAATTTTTCAAGGAGAAGCGGGGCGTTGATGTTCTCCCTGGGTTCCCAAGTTCTCTCCTCAGGACCAAACCCCCTCCAATCTACCAGATAAAAGGTCTTTCCTCTTACCCTCTTGGAGGCCAGAATACTCTCTACCTCAAAGACGTCATCAGCGGAAACCGGAGCAGGAGGGGCACCTGGATTATTGGAAAAAGAGTTAAAGACAACGGGTTTGAGGAGAGATACGTGGAAGGAGTTGGGAATCCGTAGGCTGGCCGGGAGTTTTAATTTGTAGGCCACAGGGTTAATTTGCCTGAGGACTTCGAAGGGACCAATGAATCGAGGGCCCAACTTGAAGGAGGGTACTTTGAGCCGCACATGTTTGGACGAGAGCCAAACCTTGTCTCCCGGACGGAATTGAGGCGGATCCAGACGTCTCTTATCAGCATATCTCTTCATCCGCTCAGAGGACAGAAGAAGAGCGGACCTGGTACTCTCCCAAATAGTAGAAAATTCGCTGACAAGAGACTCCGCAGCAGGGTTGTCCACAGAAACGGAGACAGGGAGCGGAATCCAGAGGTGCTGGCCATAGACAATAAAGAACGGGGACTTGGAAGAGGATTCGCTCTCGTGGTTATTATAAGAGAACTCGGCCCAAGGAAGGAGGTCCACCCAATCAGAATGGTGGGCATTAACAAAGTGCCGGAGATAGCTGGTAAGGATCTGATTGATCCGCTCCACTTGACCATTGGACTGAGGGTGGTAAGCGGAGGAGAAGTCCAGGGTGACGTCCAGCAGTTTACATGTGGCTCTCCAGAAGCGTGAGGTAAACTGAACCCCTCGATCCGACACGATGTGGAGGGGTAAGCCATGGAGATGGAAGATATGGCGAATAAAGTCCTTAGCCAGCTCAGGTGCAGACGGAAGACCAGGCAGGGGAATGAAGTGGGCCATTTTAGAGAAGCGGTCCGCGACCACCCAAATGACAGTACACCCGGCAGAGACAGGAAGATCGGTAATGAAGTCCATAGCAATGTGTTGCCACGGGGCAACAGGTATGAGAAGCGGCAGGAGATGACCAGCCGGTAAGTGTCTGGGAATTTTGTTGCGGCCACAAGATGAACAGGCAGAGACTAAGTCTACCACATCCTTACGCAGGGTAGACCACCAGTAATGCCGGGAAATGAGTAGGAAGGTCTTCTTTTGGCTGGCATGGCCAGCTAGTTTAGAAGAATGACCCCAGCGAAGAACCCTCTCATGGTCTGGAGGCGCCACGAACGTCTTGCCAGGTGGAAGACGAGTCAAATCCAAGGGGGCCACATTCATCACCTTGGAGGGGTCGATAATGTGCATAGGCTCCTCCTCTTGTTCGGAGGACAGGAAGGATCGGGACAAGGCATCAGCTTTGACATTTTTGTCCGCCGGGCGGAAATGAAGGATGAAATCGAAGCGGGCAAAGAACAAAGACCACCGGGCTTGACGTGGATTAAGTCTCTGGGCATTTTGGAGATATGCCAGGTTCTTGTTATCCGTATAGATGATCACCGGGTATAGGGCCCCTTCAAGCAGGTAACGCCACTCCTCCAGCGCCAATTTAACGGCAAGCAGTTCTCGGTCTCCTATGGAGTAATTGCGCTCAGAGGAGGAGAAGATTTTAGAGAAAAAGCCGCAGGTTACCATTCTCCCGGAGGAAGACTTCTGGGTGAGCACCGCTCCGGCTCCAGAGGAGGAGGCATCAACCTCCAAGTAGAACTGTTTGTTGCAGTCCGGACGGTGCAGCACAGGGGCAGAGGAGAAGGCTTGTTTCAGGGAAAGGAAGGCCTCCTCAGCTTCGGATGACCATACCTTGGGATTTGCTCCCTTACGGGTGAGCGCAGATATGGGCGCAGTCCGTGACGAGAAGTGAGGAATGAAGAGACGATAGTAATTAGCGAAGCCTAGGAATCGCTGTATCGCCTTCAAGCCCTCCGGACGGGGCCACTTTAGGACAGCAGAGAGCTTCTCGGGATCCATTCGCAAGCCTGTCTGGGAGATAACATAGCCCAGGAAAGGAAGAGAGGTCTCCTCAAAAAGGCACTTCTCGTATTTAGCATAGAGGTGGTTCTGCCTGAGCCTAAGCAGGACCTGACGAACATCCCTCTGGTGTGTGGGAAGATCCGGAGAGAAGACCAAGATGTCGTCCAGGTATACCACCACGCTGGAGTAAAGAAGGTCACGGAAGATGTCGTTGACCAGTTCTTGGAAGACGGCGGGAGCATTGCAGAGACCGAAGGGCATCACACGGTACTCATAGTGTCCGTCCCGGGTATTAAATGCTGTTTTCCACTCGTCTCCCTGACGGATACGGACCAGGTTATAAGCTCCACGTAGATCCAGCTTGGAGAAGATCCTGGCGCCTTTAAGACGATCAAATAACTCAGAGATGAGCGGAAGGGGGTATTTATTTTTAACCGTGATCAGATTGAGTCCTCTATAGTCAATACAGGGGCGTAGCGAGCCGTCTTTCTTTTTGACAAAGAAGAATCCGGCTCCAGCCGGGGAGGTAGATTTCCGGATAAATGCCCTAGCCAGATTCTCTTCAATGTACTCAGACATGGCCCGGGTCTCGGCTGCAGACAACGGGTAGATACGCCCACGGGGAGGAGTGGTGCCAGGTACCAGGTCGATCGGGCAGTCATATGGCCTATGGGGTGGCAACGTCTCTGCTTCCTTCTTACTGAAGACGTCCGCATAGGGCCAGTAAGGAGCCGGGAGACCTGGTAAATTAGCTGGAGTAGGCGGAGGGCGAACTGGGCGGACCGGAACCAGGCAGGTCCTATGGCAGTCTGGACCCCATCGGAGTACTTCACCGGATCGCCAGTTCAATACGGGTTCGTGTGTCTGGAGCCAAGGTAGACCTAGCAACAGGGAGTGAGAAAGTCCGGACAACACATGGAATGAGATTTCCTCAGAGTGCAGCATTCCCACCTGCAGGGTTATGGGTTCAGTGACGAGCAGGATGGTCTCCGAGAGAAGTCTTCCATCCACGGAGGCGACTGACAATGGTTCAGCCAGGGACTTGGTGGGAATACGGTATCTCTCTACCAGAGACTGGGAGATGAGGTTTCCAGCAGCTCCAGAATCCAGGTGGGCAAGTTCAAAGTGACGGTTTTCTCCCCAAGCAATAGAGACCGGTAAAGTCAGAGACGGATAGGGCTTACTTTTGTCTAGGACGACCTCTCCGAGCGGTCCTAGACACTGGCGTTTCCCGGCTTCTCCGGGCAGGAACGGATGAAGTGCTCCATACTGCCACAATAGAAACAGCTTCCCTCGGCTTGGCGAGATTCTTGGCGAGATTTGACCATCTTGGTCTGGTCGATCTGCATAAGTTCAGGCGAGGGCACTCGCGGAGTGACTGATTGAGAGGCAGGTCTCAGGGAAGTAGGAGCAGAGCAAGAAAAGTCTCTCTCCCAGGTAGTCTCTTTGGCACGTTCTTGGAACCGGATGCCAATCCGGGTAGCTAGTGACACCAGGTCATCCAGAGTGGTAGGAATGTCCTGACCAGCTAACTCGTCCTTAATCCGACCGGAAAGACCCTCCCAGAAGATGGACACCAGAGCCTCATTTTCCCAGGCAAGCTCAGAAGCGAGGGTGCGGAACCATATGGCATATTGGCCCACGGTGAGACTCCCTTGGCGGAGACGTAGCAGTGAGGAGGCAGAAGAGGTTTTCCATCCAGGTTCATCGAAGACTTTCCGGAAAGCAGCGAGGAAAGACGGCAGGTCAGACACCAGGGGATCCCCTCTCTCCCACAGGGGATTTAGCCATGCCAGTGCCTCCCCAGTAAGATGGGACATGATGAAGGCCACCTTGGCCCGGTCGGAGATGAACTGGTATGCCAATAGCTCAAAGTGCAGGGTGCACTGGTTTATGAAACCCCGAGCTAAAGTAGATTCGCCGGCAAAGCGTGGAGGTGCCAGAAGCCGAGGTCCATAGTCGGGTACCATGAAGGGACTGGATTGCGATACCACAGGAATGGGCACGGCTGGACCAGAGGTAGACATAGACAAGTCACACAATGCGCCTAGACGAGAGTTAACGGACCGTAGATAGGACAGTACCACCTCCTGCTGAGTTTTCTGACGTAAGACTTCCTGGTGCAGATCGGAGATCTGGGGGCCACCGGGTTCCATGGCCCGAGCAAACTGTAACGGGTCTGGGAGGTGGAACCTCTGTGCAACTATACAAGGGGGCAGTCCTTGTAAGGAAGCTGGTGGCTCCCAGGGAAGATGGGCAGGTAGTCACGGCAAGTGACAGGGACAGTCTCTGGGTAGAGGGGCAGGTAGTCACGGCAAGTGACAGGGACAGTCTCTGGGTAAAAGGACGGGTACTCACGGCAAGTGACAGGGACAGTCTCTGGGTAGAAGGACAGCAGGCAGGTGGCTGGTGAGCGCTCCCAGGTGAGCGGGCGAGAGTCTCTGGACGGGCAGGTGGTCACGGCAAGTGACGGCAGAGCCTCCAGGTAGGCTAGCCGACAGGTAGCAGGTGAGCGCTCCCAGGTGAGCAGGCAGGCTGGTCCATAGACAGACTGACAGGTGTCGGAAAGCAGACCGTCGGACCGCAGGCTTGCAAGCAGGTAGACGGATATCAGGCAGGTATCAAGCAGGAATCTGGCAGGTAACAGGCAGGAATCCGGCAGGTGACTGGCAGGTAACAAGCCGGAATCTGGCAGGTGACTGGCTGGTAACTGGTAACGGGACCTGAGGGCTGAAGCAGAGTGAAGGCTTTGCAACAACATTGCTCGGGCACCTCCATTTTGGAGGAGGTGCCTTAAATATGGGAGGTCCTCCGGCAATTGGCCGGGGACTCCTTAGGACGGCGCGCGCGGTCCCTTTAAGAGAGGGGGAGCGCGCGCGCGCGCCCTAAGCACACTGCCGGGGAAGGAGCGCGTGCCGGAAGCAGCGGGGAGAGAAGCGCTGGAGGACGCCGCGCCAGGAGCCGGGAGGTGAGAGGGACGGCGTCTCTGCCTAGTACGGGGCAGAGACGCCGATGCTACATACATGTCACATTTATACATTTTATCTATATACTATATATGTTTGGGTTTTTGCACTCTAAATTATTATAGAAATACATGACCTGCCTTTTGTTTTTTTGTCCCTGTATGTCCACTATTATATTATTATTATTATTACTTTTTTTTTGTTCAATAAAGAATCTTTGTATTGTTTAGAATTTGGGTCCTAGATGTTCATTGTAGGTAATGCTTAAAATATTTTCTATGTTGTGCCTTGATTGATGTTACTTTATTGCATACAATTAAAGCTTAGTAATATTGCATTGCAAATCAACTTCATAGGACAGGTTTTAATATTTTAAGCAACTAAATTAGGAAACTACCCTAAAAAGATAAGTTGCTAACTTTGTGACTCGCCCCCTGGGCCGTGGGGCACGCGGATCCGGGCGATAGGGAGACGTTGGGGGTAGTAGTGGCGGCCCGGTCCCGCGGCTCAGGGTGGTCAGACCAATGGTAGTCCGTTACGCGCTTCAGATAATGTCCGACTATGCCACCCGTGGATTGCGGTTATTAGGAACCGCCGCTGCAAGGCAGTCCGCTGGGGCTGATGATGGGTGCAGCTGAGGTGATGTGACTCCCCACGGGAGGAGTGCATCCCCAGGGCAGTGTAGTGGATGCTGGGAGGGATGGTAGTGAGAGTCCCAGTACCGGTAGTGCCGGAGGAGCGAAAAAGCACACAGACAACGTACTGCAGTCCAGCGTCTTTACTCACGGTTAATATCCAAGTCACTTCAGCTGGCAATGACTGCCCGAGCCGTGCTGCGTCCACCGGGTGTGGGGCTCGGTCAACTCCCAGGCAGTTCAGGAGCATGGCACAGGACCCCCTTTTATCCTTTCTCTGGCCTGCCTCACCAGTGACCCACTTTTGTCCAGCTGCCGCGGACCTGTGCGGTTAAACGTGGGCCCCGTCCTCCGCTGTCCTATATGGTGCCTTCCTAGCAGGTTTGATGAGGTGTCGCACCAATATATGATCACGACGACCGGTCTTTGGCTGAGGGTTGTTTCTCCTCCACCAACTTGGGATCCGGTACCCTTAATCTGCCTGACCCTGGACCCTGGATTCTCGTGGGTTCTTAGGGTCCCTTCCACCTTCTTGTTCCTGAGCACTTCTGTTTCTCTGTCTCTTCTTCTCTTTCTTTCCTGTTCTGTTCCTTTCTGTTCCTTTCTCTTGGAGCTGAGATGAGCTAGAATCTCAGCTCCCCTTCACCTCCTCCTTGGCCTCTTCTCTAGGCCCACTTCTCCTTCTCCTCTCAGGCCCCGGCCTCTTCCCTAGGCCTGCCTCTGGAGCAGCACTCAGCCTGAGCTGCTGCTCCCTGTCAGCTCTCCTCTCCTCACAGACTGAACACTGTTCTAAGATGGTGCCCACCTTTTATACCTCCCTCTGACCATGAGCCCAGGTGACCAGCAACCAATGGGCTCCTTCCTACACTCAGGAACCAACCCCTATCTGCCCCTACAGCACTGGGTGTTCCACCCCCCTCCCCACTCCAGGCAGGGACATAGTCGGTCGTGCCTGCACTTCTGTCTAGTGGGAGCACCGTTGAGCTGTCCCTCGGAAATGGGGTGTGTGTGCTGTATGCAGCTAACTGAGCCCTGGTCCATTCTCCATCCTTACCCGGGAGTGGAATATCACACCTCTGGCAGAGGTGCAATACCCCTGTAGCGGCCGAACCCTCGGGGCGCTACATTTGTCCTAAAGCTGGGAATTAAAGTTAATCAGTTTTGCTATTAAAGACATTAAGTACTGCATCAGTCTCCTATATCATGGCACTTTATTATGTCCACACATGTTTTCTTGCTATATAGTTTTTCTCTTTTTATGTTTTTGTGCATAATCTAAACTGATTAGAAACAAAGGCATGAAATGATGTCAGTTTGTCAATCCGCATTTGGATTCACTTCTTTTGTGAGGACCCAAAGATACAGGAATCATGTAAAAAGCAAAACATCAACAGTTACTGATGAAAATTACATACTTTAATGTCAAATTGTATCAGTTTGATCTAATAGCAATAAATAGGATCCTTAAAAGCATCCGTTCCATTTTGATTTATTATAGTACAACATAAAAAAATATTAGGCTGTGCTTTTTTCAGTGAGGCAATAATGCTTTAGCATAATGAACACACCATAGCATTATAGAAACAATGACATTCTCATGTAGTGAAGTCCTCTAGTAAGACTAAATGCAGTTTAAAGGGATGTATCATTTTCTGTCTTCAGGATCATGGTCGTGGGGCTGGTCTGAACTGTGCACTCTCGTAAGGTGCAGCAATCTGGACAGCTTCAGAGCAGTGCTTGCTAAGCAGTGTTCCCAAACTCCAGTCCTCACGAGGCCCAGCAACAGATTGCGTTTTCAGGATTTCTTTAGTATTACGCATTAGATGGAATTATCACATGTGCAATACTAAGGAAATGCTGAAAACATGATCTGTTGGTAGCTTTTGAAGACTGGAGTAGGAGAACGCTTCACTCCTTGCATAAAAACTAGAAACTAACCACCTCTGAGCCTACAGTGGTGGCTGGTAACCTAGGCAATAAGCACTACACAATAGAAATAAAAATCCCTCCTTTCTTCTGAACTTGAAATACTTTTAAAAATAGGTAAAATGGAAAGGTGCTTGTCTTCACAAGGACTTTGTTATTTTACTCATTCAGTAAGATTGGATGACTCATTTAATAAGTATTGGTTAATTATTAAAATTCTATGGAAAAAAGTTATGGATGGATCGATCCTTTTCTTTTTTCCTCAGTCCCACCTCTGTTAAAAATAAAACTTTTTAACAATTTAATTAATAAATGCAATACGTATACCCAAATCTTACCAACAAACACAGTTCACATACCCAACACAACAGGACAGTAACATCACTGATGCTTTCTCATGTACATTTTTTAATGTGGTGGTGAATATAAGTGTATAATGTGGCCTGAAAGGAACTTATGTTGGGAAAACAAAGCAAAAATTACAAGCCAGGATGAATCTACACAGACACGCATCAAGGCAAGAGCTAGATACACCTGTTCAGAAATTAATATGACAGATTTAACCCTTCACGACATATGACGTACATTTATATCATATGTTATGCCCCTGCCTTTGATGAAGGCTTGCCCCTCATCAGTGAAAAATAGGAAATTGGTTGGCTGGTTAACAGGCCCTTGAGAAATGTCTGGGAGTACATTATTAGTATAGGGAGATTTATGTTACTTATGTTAATCACCTGACCAGTCTGATGTATTATACTACGCATCAGGTTGCTGAGGCAACCAGGAAAGCTCTGATGACATCATGCCACTGGGTTACATAGACCCGACTCTGGCTGTGAGACTCTGCCTGAGTGTGCAGGTAGTTGGATTCCCTGCCTCTGCATCAGTGCTCATTCTTTTTTCCTTGTACCCAGCCAGCACTACCCATTAGTCATGATGACTTGATGAAGCAAAGAATGATTATGTTACTCAGCTCTGCTTCATCAAATAATTACTACCCCACTATTAGGCTCTGGTACATCCAACTCTCTACTACTCCCTCAACTCTGCTACATCTAACTCCGCTGATCAACACTGCTACATTCATGTCTCCACTAAAATATTTCTGGTGTCCAGCGCTGCTTCACCCCAGTCTCCACTGCGCCTGTTCTGCTGCTCTGCTTTGCTGCTCCAAGTTCTCAACAAATGTAGATCCACTGCTCAGCTCTGCTATGTCTTTTCAGCTCCATTATGGCAGCTCTGCTATATCTTTTACTTCTGATCGCCCTGCCACACCAATGCCACTTGTACCTGCTGCTATCTGGACCAGAGGCTTCATGGATCTATCTAGTGCCATCTATAAGAAATTGTCACAGTCTCTTTATGGACTTTGCCAAATTTCTTTGGATATGAAGCTAAATTAGAATCATCTTGAAACATCTTGTTAATTTTGTGCTCTTTTCCTCCATCTCTAAATTTGAAGGAGCCTCTATGCTCCAAAAGTTTGCAAAATAATACTGGGGCTCTTGAAACTTTGTGATGTAAAAACTATTTTGTGGTAATATTGTATAAAAGTAGTAAATCAAAAGCTACTCTAAATATTTGGTATTTTACTAATCATACTGACGCGCCCCCAGGGCCGTGGGGTACTCGGCAGCCGGGCCTTATGGCTGCTTTTGGGGGATATCACGGTGGCTGGCCCGGTCCTTGACCCAGGGCGGTCAATGAAATGGGGAAACTTCTATTACTTGGGGTTTTTGGGATTATTCGTGACGCCACCTGTGGAATGCGGCTAAGGGGTGCCGCCGCTGCGGGGCAGTCCTCTGAGGCAGATGGTAGGGCAGCTTGTGATGGGATGGCTCCGCACAGGTAGAGCGGGCCTCAGGGCATCGTGGGGTGATGTACTGGATGGTGGTGCAGGGGAGAGATGGCAGGACGGTCCCGGAGGAAAGACTGACACTCACACAGGGGTAAGCTTCAGTACCTTTACTGCTGATGCTGAGGGCACGGTCCGGGGTACTCCAGGTTAAGGGCGCACTTCTGGACTCTCCCCAGTGAGCGGGTATAGGGCCTCCTGATCCGTTGCTTTATTCTCTAAGCTTCTGGCCTGCCTGGAGCTAGGCCTGGCTTGGTTACTGTCTCTCTCTGCACCTGCTGACCTGGTGGTAGGGCCTTCTCTTTGGAGATTACTCTCCCTGGATGCTGGGACCTCTGTGACTCCTAGCCCTGGTACTACAATCAGCATTTGGTGAACCTGGGACCTGTAGTTCTCCAGGGGTTCCAGTGGTTCCTATTGGGTATAAGGAATCCCTGTAGGCGTGGACCCGGTGTCTGGTATATATATCGGGGTGACCTTACTATGCTCCTCTGCCCCCTTAGCTCCACTATCCTTCTCCTCTCGCCGTCGACCACACTCGGGGCCCTCACTACTTGGCAGCTGGCGTGTTGCGTCTTCACCGCTCTCTGAGCGTCGGCACGCTCTCCGCTTCCCACTGACTGAACTGAGACTGAAACTGAACACTAACTGAGCTGCCTGGCACCACCTTCCCTATATACAGTACAGACCAAAAGTTTGGACACACCTTCTCATTTAAAGATTTTTCTGTATTTTCATGACTATGAAAATTGTACATTCACACTGAAGGCATCAAAACTATGAATTAACACATGTGGAGTTATATGCTTAGCAAAAAGTGTGAAACAACTGAAAATATGTCTTATATTCTAGGTTCTTCAAAGTAGCCACCTTTTGCTTTGATGACTGCTTTGCACACTCTTGGCATTCTCTTGATGAGCTTCAAGAGGTAGTTTTTCACTTCACAGGTGTGCCCTCTCAGGTTTAATAAGTGGGATTTCTTGCCTTATAAATGGGGTTGGGACCATCAGTTGTGTTGTGCAGAAGTCTGGTGGATACACAGCTGATAGTCTGACTGACTAGACTGTAGACTTCTTGTATTATGGCAAGAAAAAAGCAGCTAAGTAAAGAAAAACGAATGGCCATCATTACTTTAAGAAATGAAGGTCAGTCAGTCCGAAAAATCGGGAAAACTTTGAAAGTGTCCCCAAGTGCAGTTGCAAAAACCATCAAGCGCTACAAAGAAACTGGCTCACATGAGGACCGCCCCAGGAAAGGAAGACCAAGAGTCACCTCTGCTTCTGAGGCTAAGTTTATCCGAGTCACCAACCTCAGAAATCGCAGGTTAACAGCAGCTCAGATTAGAGACCAGGTCAATGCCACACAGAGTTCTAGCAGCAGACACATCTCTTCAACTGTTAAGAGGAGACTTTGTGCAGCAGGCCTTCATGGTAAAATAGCTGCTAGGAAACCACTGCTAAGGGCAGGCAACAAGCAGAAGAGACTTGTTTGGGCTAAAGAACACAAGGAATGGACATTAGACCAGTGGAAATCTGTGCTTTGGTCTGATGAGTCCAAATTTGAGATCTTTGGTTCCAACCACCGTGTCTTTGTGCGAAGCAGAAAAGGTGAATGGATGGACTCTACATGCCTGGTTTACACCGTGAAGCATGGGCCAACAAGTGCTAAGCATCTCTGGGAACTCCTTCAAGATTGTTGGAAGACCATTTCCGGTGACTACCTCTTGAAGCTCATCAAGAAAATGCCAAGAGTGTGCAAAGCAGTCATCAAAGCAAAAGGTGGCTACTTTGAAGAACCTAGAATATAAGACATATTTTCAGTTGTTTCACACTTTTTTGTTAAGTATATAATTCCACATGTGTTAATTCATAGTTTTGATGCCTTCAGTGTGAATGCACAATTTTCAAAGTCATGAAAATACAGAAAAATCTTTAAATGAGAAGGTGTGTCCAAACTATTGGTCTGTACTGTATGTCCCTAACGGGCTCCCTCTGCTGGTCTGAGGTGGAAAGTGGAGGTGTATGAATGTAGTGAGGGCCTCTTGTGGAGAAGTCCATCCATGCACCCTTCTGGGGTCTGTGGCACCAATGCGCAGCAGGGCGCCACAAGACCAACCCATTAAATTAACGTACCATGTTATTTATGCTTCACAGTTTACATTGGAAACACAATGAAAACTCAAACAATGGCGAATAGCTGTCTTTTTTTTTTTCTCCCAAAAAAGTTAATAAATGTTAATCAACAAATTACATGTACCCCAACCTGATGACAGTAATAGTACACTAATGCCCTTAGACAAGTATGATGATACAAAATTGAAAAAGTTCTGACTCCCTGAATGCAGCAATGCAAAGAAATGACTGTTACTCTTGGAGCTTCGAGTCCCCCGTATGCCAAGAAATGCCCGCCTACTAGCCCTATTTCCATACTCACACCCACCTCTGCTGCATGTCACAGGGCCCTATGACGTGCACTTCCGCGATCCACCCGCGGCTGTTGACTAGTTAAATGCTACTGGCAATCTGATAGCGGCATTTAACTCGTGCTTCCAGGAAGCGCGTCATTGGCCCTGCCCATCAGTGACACATCACACAATCGCAGGTCATCGAAGGGTTGGCATGACATCCCAGGGTCTCAGGAGACCCCTGTGGTTGTCATTGCCAGATTGCTATGAGCGCCACCCAGTGGTCGGCGCTCATAGCAAGTGAGCAATTCTGCTACACACAAGCGATCTGATCATTGCCTGTGTGTAGCAGAGCGAATCAGACAACTGCAGCTTCTAGTCTCCTATTGAGACTATTGAAGCATGCAAAAAGTGTAAAAAAAAATGTTTTTAAAAATATATAAAAGTTTAAATCGCCCCCTTTCCGCTCCATTCAAAATAATACAGTAAAAAAAAAACACACATACACATATTTGGTACAGAATCGCCCGATCTATCAATATAAAAAAATAATTAATTCGATCAGTAAACGGCGTAACTCCAAAAAATTCTAACCCCAAGAATTAAGTTTTTTTGGTTGCCACAACATTGCAATAAAATGCAATAACAGGTGATCAAAACATCTTATCAACCCCAAAATGGTATCAATAAAAACGTCAGCTCGACCCGTAAAAAATAATCCCTCACCTGGCCCAAGATCACGAAAAATGGAGACGCTACAGGTCTAGGAAAATGGCACCATTTTTTTTTTTTATTAGCAAACTTTGGATTTTTTTTTCACCACTTAAAAAAGAACCTATACATGTTTGGTATCTACAAACTCGTAATGACCTGGAGAATAATAATGGCAGGTCAGTTTTAGCATTCAATGAACGTGGTAAAAAAAACCAAAACAACTGTGGAATTGCACTTTTTTGCAATTTCACCGCACTTGGAATTTTTTCCTGTTTTCTAGTACACGATATGGTAAAACCAGTGATGTCATTCAAAAATAAGCTCTCACACGGCCATATTGACCAAAAAATAAAAAAAGTTATGGCTCTGGGAAGAAGGAGAGCACAAAACGAAAATGCAAATACGGAAAATGCTCCGTCATGAAGGGGTTAAAGAGTTTCATTAAGATTGCTACTTAAAGGATAAGGATATTATATATATATATATATATATATATATATATTTATATATATATATATATATATATATATATATATATATATCACAAGGCAATGTTTCAACTATTCCATGGAGCCATTTTCTTCGATTTATCTATTATTTATTATGCAGTGTTTATATAGCTACACTGTCCCCAATGGGACTCGCAATCTAAATTCCCTATCCGTAGGTCTTTGGAGGGTGGGAGGAAACTGGTGAACCCGGAGGAAACCCATGCAAACACGGGGAGTGTGATGGCAGTGGGTGTGGACCCACTGTGCCAATGGCCCTGCTTTCCCTGGAGGGACGGAACTAAGTGACTACCTGGTCTTCACTAGATCCTCTAATGGTAAGGATAGGCTTGGACCATCAGGATAGTAACTAGGTGCAACTCCAGGGCAGTCCCTGGAACTGCAGCAGCTTACCTACTGGTCAATGCTGAAATACGGGTCACCGAGGGCAAAGAAAGAGACGTGGTCAGACAGTCCGTCCGAGGTTGGGACACATTCAAAATACGAAGCGAGGGTCTGGAGCTTAGAGATCCGACAAAACGAGTAAACAAGCAGTGTCAGTAACAGGAGAGTCTAACAATAAAGCACCTTGACAGGTAACTAGTAATAGACTGCAACTAGGACCTAAGCTCAGGCACGGTGTGGAGAGAGGAGCTGCCTAATATATCCACTGTTGGCAGGGGGCGGGCTACGAAAGCAAAACTTTGCAGGACACAGTAGTTTTAAATTCCTGCAGATTCTGGCCACACCTCCCTATAGCCAGGTGGAGACTCTCCAGCAACAGGAGCAGTGCTGGAAGTATTGCATAAGGCAGCTCAGTGAGATGGTTTGACACTGGGAGGAGCAGAGCGGTACATGCAGTGAGGAGGACGGAGCTTACAAACTGTGCAATTCACCAGCATGACAGGGAGAGCATACAAACTCGATGGCATGGCATAGCTCCACTTTTCTGCTTTTTGTTTGTTTTTTGTTGTTTTTGTAGTTTCTTCTTAAATCTTGTCTTCTGCTTTTACACAGTGTGAATTCACTCTTGTTACACCGATGTTTAGCATTCTCTTGCTTCCATGTTTCCCTTTTAGTTTGTTTATGTCTTCATTTTCTCGCTTTGTATATTTCATTTGAATAAATCTCTTCCTTTTTATTTAAACCATTACTTATTTTTTATTGTTTAATTGCGCATTGTAAAATAACCCTTTATGTATCGGTAGTGTGGGGTAAAGAAAAACAGGCCGCAGGCAGGCTATCGTTCCTGTGAATTACTGCCACTGCCCCTGTATCTTTCAGAGCTGCTAATGAGCTCAGAGTTACACTGTGTGCAGAAAGGAGATTTAAAGGAAGAATTAATTTGGAAAGTTGAGGATTAGACAGATAAGAGAAAATGAGAGAGAATAAAATGTGGTAGCTGTGTATTTTGTCTTGTAAATGACTTTGCGCTGCCAGGATGGGGAAGCTATTTGTTCAGGGATAGGAGGGTGATAATGAAACTGATCATATACATGGTCTATTACCATAATGAATTTTAACACGCACTTTGTTATGTGATATTTTATTTATGAGCTCTTGGATGTTTTAGATAAGGATGAGCGTCTTAGATGCATTATATTACGCCTTGTTTTTATAAACACATTGAGTAGTTTAATAAACATAATTTATTTCAGGGTGTTTTCGGTGCCTTCTTAAAATCAGCAAAATTTATCTAAGATTATCTTAAGGTTAATGAAGTCTAACGTTAAGGAAATATTACCCTGTAATATCACAGACTTCTGTACTCAAATGGTAATTGCCTAATGCTTTAGTCTACCCGATACTTTATACTGCATATGCCTTGTCCCATTAATCCTATTTTTTACAAGTTACTGGTTGGCCATTTCATTAGGCATTATATATCAGTGTTTATTTGCCTAAATGGCTGGCTTTATTAAAACAAACAAATTGAGTGCAAGTGCTGATAATTAATCATATGCCTGAGGTTTTTACTTCCGTGAATGGAGGAGGAAGCTCCTGCGCTCTAGATGAAAGACGCATTTTCAAATGAATCTCACGGCCCCACATTTCCACATATATTTACAGACCACATACTTAGTATATTGATGCTAATGTGATCAATCTGTCTACAGATGGGTCCAGAAGTATTTGGGTAGTTTTCATAATCAAAGACATTAAGATGTGATTGAAGTGTAGATTTTCAGCTCAATTGTAAGGGGTTATACAAAAATATTGCATTAATAGTTTTTTCTATATACAGTGGCGACCAAAAGTTTTGCAAAGTGTGATTACTTCTGTCTGGTTGTTGTGATGCCATTTTCCTGGTGATGAACTGAAAGTGCATGAAGTTGTCATCATGCAAGACCTTAATTTTAGCCAAAATGCTATTGAATACAGGTATGGCCATTCAATTAAAGAAAACAGACTGCCAAAAGTTTTGCATATGCTATTTATTGATCACAACATGGAGAGTAATTCATTGTTTGCAATGCCATAACTTAGTATTTTGTAGCACAACCTCGTTCTTTAATTACTACCCCACACCGACGGGGCATTGAAGCCACTAGGGTATTCAAGACATCTTGAGGGATCTTACTCCATTCCATTTGCAAATCTGCAAACAATTCATCTTTATTGCTATGTGTACGGGCCCCAACTCATCGCCCTTACTCATCCCAAAAGTGCTCTATAGGGTTTAAATCAGGTGATTGGCTTGGCCATTGCAACAGACGAACATTTTTGACTATATTGGATGTGTGCTTAGGATCATTGTCTTGCTGGAATTTCCATCATCTGCCTACTTTGGTTTTACCATGTGGCAGAATTACATTCTCCAGTATATCCGTGTATATGGTAGCATTCATATTTCCATCAATTCTATGCAGAGGGCCAATAGCAGATGCAGAAAAGCAGCCCCAAACTGTGACATAGCCACCACCATGTTTCACTGTAGGTGTTTGGTACCTTACATCATTACGTTTTCCAATTGAGCTGTATATATAGTGTTTTCCATCACTACCAAGCAGATTGAACTTGGATTCATCCGACCACAACACCTTAGACCAATTTGTCTCTTTATGTTGGCTGTGTTCTGTGGCAAACTCAAGTCAGACCTTCTGGTTCTTTGCAGAGATGAAAGGCTTCTTGACTGGAACTTGTGCATTAAACCTTACTGCTTTTAGCTGTCGCACCACAGTTTGGCGACTGACTTTGACCCCAGTTTCTTCTTTCATACTCTGAACAGCACTTTTATGGACATCAGATGCTCACTTTTTCTTAATAATGTGATCAACTTTGGAGAAGTTTTTGGTGGTTGTCACTTCTAGGTTTGTATCAGAATACTCGTCACTCAAAATTATGCACAAAATTGATGCAAAAAAAATCTTTATTTCATGAAGCAATCCAAAGTGAATGTGACGTTTCGGCCTTATACACTCAGACCTTTATCAAACACCGATTGCATGTGCTGTGTGAATATAAAAGCAGTGCTGCTGTAAGACAGGAGATGCCTGCAATGGAAGGATTGTCAGCTGTTCCATAACCTTCTGTAGTGCCGGCGTCCCTGCCCTCTGCTAGGCAGGGACGCTGTTCCCCTCACCGCTCTGCTCCGTGCCCGGCGTCCCTCTCCCGCTCTGCTGGCAGCGCGCGCTCCTTCCCGGCCACTGTGCTTAGGGCGCGCGCGCGCGCGCCCTCCCTCCCTCTTAAAGGGGCCGCGCGCGCCGTCCTAAGGAGTCCCCGGCCAATGGCCAGAGGACTTTACCATATATAAGGCACCTCCTCCAAAATGGAGGTGCCCGAGCAATGTTGTTGCACCGTTCTACTCTGCTTCAGCCCTCAGGTCTCGTTGCCAGTTACCTGCCAGATTCCTGCCAGCTTGCTGTCCTAATCCTGCCTGATTTCCTGTTACCTGCCTGCCTGCCTGAGGTCCGACGGTCTGCCTTACAACTCCGGTCAGTCTGTCTAAGGACCAACTTGTCCGCTCACCTGGGAGCGCACATCAGCTACCTGCCTGCTTGCCTGAGGTCCGACGGTCTGCCTTACAACTCCGGTCAGTCTGTCTATGGACCAGCTTGCCCGCTCACCTGGGAGCGCTTCTCCGCTACCTGCCTGCTTGCCTGCCCGGAGGCTCCGCTGTCACGTGCTGTGACCACCAGCTATTCCAGACTCTTGCCCGCTCACCTGGGAGCGCTTCTCCGCTACCTGCCTGCTTGCCTGCCCGGAGGCTCCGCTGTCACGTGCTGTGACCACCAGCTATTCCAGACTCTTGCCCGCTCACCTGGGAGCGCTTCTCCGCTACCTGCCTGCTTACCTACCTGGAGGCTCCGCCGTCACGTGCTGTGACCACCTGCTATTCCAGAGACTCTCGCTTGCTCACCTGGGAGCACACATCCTCCATCTGCCTTGCTAGCCTACCTGGAGGTTCAGCCATCTCAGGTCGTACCTACCCTTTACCTAGAGACTGCCCCGGTCACTTGCCGTGACCTCCAGCCCGTTCTTCCAGAGACTGCCCCGGTCACTTGCCGTGACCTCCAGCCCGTTCTTCCAGAGACTGCCCTGATCACTTGCCGTGACCTCCTGCCCATACACCCAGAGACTGTCCCGGTCACCTGCTGTGACTGCCTGCCTGGTCGCCACCCGCTCCCTTACAAGGACCGCTCCCTTGTATAGTAGCCCAGAGGTTCCGCCTCCCAGGCCCGTTACAGTTTGCTCGGGCCATGGAACCCGGTGGCACCCAAGCTCCCTCACTCTCGGACCTGTGTCATGAACTGTCCCGTCAAAGGTCCCAACAGGAGTCCATCCTGGGTCACCTGCGGAATGTCAATACTTGCCTGGACACTCTGACTGCTCCACCAACAACCTCCGCCAGTGCCATGTCTCGCAATCCGGCAGCTCCGCTGTCCACTAACACCATGATATCCTACCCCGGACCTCGGCTTTCTGCACCTCCTCGCTTCGGAGGCGACTCAGCCCAGGCTCGGGGCTTCATAAATCAGTGCTCCCTGCACTTTGAACTATTGTCCCACCAGTTTAACTCCGACCGAGCCAAAATTGCATTCATCATGTCCCATCTCACCGGGGAGGCCCTGGCCTGGCTAAATCCTCTATGGGAGAGAGGAGACCCCCTGGTGTCCAACTTGCCTGCTTTTCTCACAGCTTTCCGGAAAGTCTTCGACGAACCCGGACAGAAGACCTCATCCGCATCATCGTTGCTACGCCTCCGTCAGGAAAGTCTCACCGTGGGCCAATATGCCATACGGTTCCGTACCCTTGCCTCGGAGCTGGCCTGGGTTAACGACGCTCTGGTTTCCGTCTTCTGGGAGGGTCTGTCCGGCCGTATTAAAGATGAACTTGCCGGTCGGGACATTCCTACCACTCTCGATGACTTAATAACTCTTGCCACCCGGATTGACCTACGGTTCCAGGAGCGTGCCAGAGAGGTCACCCGTGAGAGGAGGTTACCACGTCTAGCTCCTACTTTTCAGAAACCCGTCACTCCTTCTGTCTCTAACCAGGTACACCCTCCTGAGCCTATGCAGGTCGACCAGACCAAGATGGTCAAGACCCGTCAGGACTTACGCCGTGCCGAGGGGACCTGCTTCTACTGTGGCAGTAAGGAGCACCGGATCCGTGCCTGCCCGGAGAGGTCGGGAAACGCCTGTGTCTAGGTTCGCTCAGAGAGGTCCACCTAGACAAGAATAAATCCTCTCCATCCCTGCTGTTGTCAGTTTCAATCGTCTACGGGGAGAACCGTTATTTCGAACTAGCCCAACTGGACTCTGGAGCAGCCGGGAATCTTATTTCACAGTCCCTGGTAGAGAAATACCGCATCCCCACCAAACCTCTGGCTGTACCCTTGCCGTGACCTCCAGCCCGTTCTTCCAGAGACTGCCCTGATCACTTGCCGTGACCTCCTGCCCGTACACCCAGAGACTGTCCCGGTCACCTGCTGTGACTGCCTGCCTGGTCGCCACCCGCTCCCTTACAAGGACCGCTCCCTTGTATAGTAGCCCAGAGGTTCCGCCTCCCAGACCCGTTACACCTTCTTTTTCTTTCTTTAATATACGTTACACTTGACTCTGAATACAGTTGTATTCCATAGCTACCTCTTTTTGGCTTTTACTTGACCTCACTCTCAGAATAATAAGCTTCCTGACATGTCATAAATTTGGCTTTGTCTTTGCCATGTTTTAATCTAAAAACAAACACAAAAAGTAAATAAAGGATTTAAGGCAAAATTTGACTACCTATGACAAAATCTGAAAAACATTTGGCCCAGCAAATGTTGAAAACTAACACACAAAGGGATAAAACAATGTCAAATACAATTTTCTTCCTTACCGCTAACAACCATTTACTTCCGGTTTACCACAATCACCAGGAAAATTACATCACAACCAGGGCTGGGGAGTCGAAGTCATGGAGACAGTGTCCATTTTGTTGGAGTCGTTATAAAATGGACAGACTCTGACTCCTAAAATATATTAAAATAAATTTGGTACACCCAGGAGACCGCATGCGCACAACTCCAAATGTATCACTAAAGGGGTAGAATGTATAGAGATGTTCACATAACGCGACATAATGTACATTCAATATATATATTGTAAGATCGCCGCTGAACAAGTCCTTAACGTGAGATATGTATCATCAAGGTTGGTAGCTTCGGTGATGTGAAACTGGAAAAGTATGCTCCAGCACGTATAGTGCTGAGAGGGTTAACAGGGTGTATCAGGGCCTGTTTTTACGAGCAGTCATAAGAGATGGGTTGGAATGGCTGCTCACATATCCCCACCCCGGGGCGTGGTTTGTTGTGAATAAAATGGAGGCCAAGTGTCTCATTTAGTGTCTGTGGCTGAAGGTGTGGAGACCTCCAGCGTGTCTGTGCTACAGGACACAGACTGTGAGCGTGTGAACCCGCAGTATTGTATGGACTGTTTATTTTCCTGTTTTTGTTACTTTGTGCCGGACAAGGCTATGCTTCATTTACTTTGAAAGTGCGGTTTATGAAGTCTGAATAAACCTGCATTGGACATTTTAAAGAAAATGACTCCTGTGACTACCTCAAAAGTGGCTGAGTGAGTACCAAACCCCTACAATATATATGTATAAATATATATATATGTGTGTGTGTGTATATATATATATATATATATATATATATATATATATATAATATGGAGAGGTTGCACTGTTTGCATAATTGATACATCAGAATATACATACACATTGATATATAAATATTGGCACATAGATCATATCAACACAATTAAGGTGTATAAAATACTTGATAAATATAGGAACCTATATATACAAAAAAATCCAATAACTGTACAGTAAAATAAACATATAAATATCAGAATACCTAAATAAATAATAAATAATGAAATTTATAAAAAGTGAATAAAAACCCTACCAAAACCAAATGTATAATAAATATAAAGTATAATAAGTGACGTGGATGTGAAAATGTGAAATAAATATAAATGTTTGAAATATAATTTAATATAATAAAATATAATAAATGACTCTCAATAGTATATAATTCAATAAAGTAAGAAACGTGCAATGAATATATTATAATAAAAAGTGTGCTATCAGTGTTCATATAAATATCCCCCATATATAATATGCAGAATGTACTAAAAAATTATTATATATCTCATAAATAATAAATAAAAAAAAAAATATTGAGATAAATAAATTAAAAAATTTAAAAATTAAAAGTAAAATATAAATTAAATTAGTAATAAAATAAAGAACAATAAATAATACTAATAAGTAAATAATGATAAATAGATAACACTTAATAAAAATAGATACTAGATCAATTAAACCCTATATATAAAAAGAGGATAAACAATAATATATATACTCTATAAGATTAGTTGTACTGAGCTATCAAAATTGTTATTTTTTCATTGGTTTATTGAAAACATCAGAAGTCTGTAAATTTTGTGAATAAACCTAATATGGAATCGGGGTAGAATAATGAAGATTCCAAAACCAGCTGTTAATTTGACCGGATTTAGAGACAGATACGCGTTATAAATGTATTTGCACAGGCTTGTAGTAAGATCTTTGTGTCAAAACAGCAGTTTTTTTTTGAGGGGGGGGGTGTTATCAATTTTTCTTCACAGGTTTACAGCTGAAAGAAATATTTTTAACTCATTTAACCTGCAAAAACCCTTTTGGCGAAAGCATGCGCACAAAAGTAAAAAATGTCTGTATCACGGCGTTTTTTCTTTGTCTTTTTATATGTCCGTCCCCTGCATAAATTCCAGTTTGTTGTTCTTACCATGGAACTAAAAGACTGACTTCCATGATGCAGATGTAAAGTTAGCGGGAGATATAGTTTTACCTTAGTGGTTCTGTGCAGAGCGGAGGGGTTTGCAACTATACAATGTTCCTGCCATCTCTCGGAAAATGACATCTTGTCTTGGTCAATTAGTTTCACTTTATCCTTCCAAAAGTCATTTTGTGCCGAATACCAACAGTATACAGACTCCATACAGGCATTACAGGTATCGTATAAGCTCTCAGCACCCGCTGGTTTAAGCAAAGGCATTTATGGAATACCACTAAGAAATCTAAAAAGTATCTCTGTCTCATGGCTGCAATGCTAGACGCACTATCCACTGTAATAAGCTTACAATGAGGATGATCCCAATGGGGTGGTAGTTGATCTTCTCAATGTCAGTGTTAATACTTCAGTAAATGACATAGTTAATCGAAATTTTGTTTTTTATTTCTCATTGCTAATATCAAACTTCTGCTTGCAATTACAGTAGATGCAGCCCAAATTCAGCTCTTCTTCTAAATCCACCTTTCACTTCTTCCTCTTTGATAAGGCAACATGAGTTCCCTTGCAGCATTCGGAACAACTGTCATGAAAGGCAAATATTTCCTTGTACTTTGTCAACATGCCATACCCTTTGCCATCATGAAATCCTCTACAAATTGGTAACTGCATATTTGCATAGTTCTTTGAAGCAGGCAAAATATCCGCCACTCATCGCTTAATGAATTCGCAGCAGTCCTTTTTCCCGCTTGATATTTATTTATTTATTATCTGTCATGTATGTTGTAGCAGCAATTAAAATCCTATTTTATTTTTTTTTCCCTAAATTCTAGCACTGAATGATTCTGGCTTCATTGAGATTTCTGCAAAAAGACTCATTTATTGGCCCAGTTAGGATATACTATTTACATGTGGATTTTTTTCATCTTCAGTTAAAAGCAACTTTTATTGCACTTACTGAAAATTCTGTTTGTAAAAGTTATGCAGCAGAGTGTCTGCCTTAATGCCAATAATGGACATAGCAAGTCATGAGCGGGTGTCAGTTCCTGCATCATGACGGACTACACCCGTCATGACTTTAAGCTGTCATTGCTTACAGTTCCATGTCGACACCTGTCATTGACAGCTGAGTAGCATGGGAAGAGGTGCGGGGACCCATGCCAGCGGTCCCCGCACACAGATGGCTGTGATCGGTCAGTCAATCTGACTGTCCGACACAGCATGATCACGCAGGAGATGCTGAAATATCATCCCCTCCTGCCTGATCTGAGCAGGAACTGGGCACCGTTAGTGGCCATGCTCCTGCTGTGACAGCCAGGAACGGTGCCAGCACCACCCCTGGCTGTTCAAGCCCTAAATGCTGCGATCATGAGCAATCACAACAATTAGGAGGGAGGGGACTCAGTCTCCCTTCAGATCGGCGACATGGTGACCCGGGGTCATCGTGAAGACCCCCAGGTCACCAAGCTACAGAAAGCTTCTTAGACTATGCTCAGAACATGGTCGAAGAAGCATCTCTACAGGTATAATGCATTGCAATGCTTGTGTGTTGCAATGCATTATGCCTGCAATCAAAGTAAACAAAAGTGAAAGTCCCATAGAGGGATTAAGTAAAAAAGTAATAAAAAAGTTAAAACAAATTGTAAAAATATTTATTAAAAAAAAGACTAAATACTAATAATAATAAAAATTACACCAAGAAAAAAGTACACCTATTTGGTATTGCCATGTATGAAACGACCCGATCTATAAAACTGTCACATTAGTTAACCCTTTCAGTGAACGCCATAAAAAAAAGGGGCAAATAATGGTTTTCATCATACCTCTGGAAAAAAGTGGAATAAAACGCGATCAAAAAGACGAATATAAATAAAAATGGTACAGCTGAAAATGTCATCTTGTCCGGCAAAAAAACAAGCCGCCATACATCTCCATCAGTGGAAAAATAAAAAAGTTATAGCTCTTAAAATAAAGCGATGCAAAAATATTTTTTTTCTATAAAAGTTTTTATTGTGTAAAAGAGCCAAAACATAAAAAATCACATAAATCTGGTATCACTGTAATCATACTGACCCAAGGAATAAGGCTGTCTTATCAATTTCACCACATGGTGAATGGCATAAACCATCCCCCACCCAAAAAAAATTGCTGGTTTTTGTTCATTCTGCCTCCCACATCTTCTTAGGCGAGAGGCTGTCTCTAGGACCTAGCGGCTACCTCTCTCTGGTAATTAGCTCCCTGGCCTGGGTGTATATATACCTGGTGTGTCTGAGAGGGAGGTGCCGGCTATATTCATTTCTACTTGTGAAGGCTTAGCAAGAGCAGCACTTCGTCTTCTCTGGAGCTTGAGGCTGAGTTCGCATTTGTCTGGAGTCGTCTAAAGCTAAGCATTCTCCCCCTGTTTGTCTACCCTTGTTGTCTATAGAGTTTAGTGGAGATCGACTAGTGCCCATTTCCTCCCATCCCTTGCCTTAGCCATACGCCAGGGAAAAACAGGGCGAGGCACACGTTCGGCGATTGCTGAAGAGGCAATATAGGAATGGTAGTTGAAACAAGGTGACACTAGACCAGTCTAGGAGGTCTCCACTTCCCCCTTTCTCTAGTGTCTGGGCTCCCTTTCCGTCTTCCCCCTGTGTTGCACTAAGTCTTTCCCACACCTGGCGTGACACGTCATTTGGAGATTTAGATGGAAACCCCCATGTAAGTGCTCAGCGTATAGCGCTGGATTAATGTGATTCCAAACATTATGTAAAATGTTCCCAACAAAAGCTTCAACTCCATACAAAAAAAAGCAAGTTCCCACTCAGGTCCATCATCTGTCAATGGAAATATAGGAGCTTCCATGTTACTGGTAGTAGAAAGGCTCTGGAAAAGCGATATGGCTCCTCACCCCCAAAAGAAATTCAGCGAATTCTGTGCTCTGAAATCCAAATTCCCTTCTCCTTTCTGAGCCCCACAGTGTACTAGATTTAGCATTTATATGTTTGGCAGAGATATAATTTCCAAAATGGGATCACTTGAGGGGGTATTCTGCTCTTCTAGCACTTAGGGGCTCTGTATATGAAGTCCACAAACTATTCTAGGAAAGTCTGTGCATGCAAAGGCAAATGGCGTTTCTTCCCTCCCGAGTCTCGCAGTACTGTACAGCCACACATGGGGTATTTCCACGTTCAGCAGAAATTGTGTGACAAATTTTGGTGCCATTTTTACCTATTTCCCCATGTGAAAATGTAAAATCTGGGTCTAAAACAAAATTTTTGTGGTAAAACTTTTATTATTTTTTCTTCACAGCCCAATGGTGTAAACAACCCGTAGTGTCAATATGATCACTGAACGCTTAGATGAATTCATTGAGTGCTGTAGTTTGTAAAATGGAGTTACTTTTGGGGAGTTCTGCTGTTCTAGTACCTCAGGGGCTCTCCCAGTGGGTCATTGCACCTACAAACCATAACAGTTAAATCTGCACTATAATATGGTGCTCCTTCCATTCTGAGCTTTCCTCTGTGCCTCAAAAGTAGTCCTCGGTTACATGTAGGGTATTGGCGCAATCAGAAGAATTTGCACAAGAAACTGTGAGGTCCGTTTTTTCCTATTAGCCTTTAAAAAAATTAAAAACTTGGGGCTAAAGCAACATTTTTAGTGGTAAAAGTATAATTATTCTTTCTTCACCGCCCAATTGTATAAAATTATGAGGTACATGTGGTGGCAACATGCTCACTGCATCCCTACATGAATTCATTGGGGGATGTAGTTTGTAAAATGAGGTCGTTTTTGGAGGGTTTCTGCTGTTCTTGCACCTCAGGGACCCTAAATCCATTCCAGAAAAATCTTAACTCCAATATGGCACTTCTTCCCTTCTGAGCTTTGCACTGTGCCTCAAAAGTACAGGGTGGGCCCTTTATATGGATACACCTAAATAAAATGGGAATGGCTGGTGATATCAACTTCCTGTTTGTGGCACATTAGTATATGGGAGGGGGAAAACTTTTCCAGATGGGTGGTGACCATGGTGGCCATTTTGAAGTCGACCATTTTGGATCCAACTCTTTTTCAATGGGAAGAGGGTCATGTGACACATCAAACCTATTGAGAATTTCATAAGAAAAACAATGGTGTGCCTGGTTTTAACGTAACTTTATTCTTTCATGAGTTATTTACAAGTTTATGACTAATTATAAAATGTGTTCAAAGTGCTGCCCATTGTGTTGGATTGTCAATGCAACCCTCTTCTCCCACTCTTGACACACTGATAGCAACACCGCAGAAGAAATGCTAGCACAGGCTTCCAGTATCCGTTGTTTCAGATGCTGCACATCTTGTATCTTCACAGCATAGACAAGTGCCTTCAGATGACCCCAAAGATAAAAGTCTAAGGGGGTCAGATCAGGAGACCTTGGTGACCATTCAATTGGCCCACGTTGACCAATCCACTTTCCAGGAAACTATTCATGTAGGAATGCTCGGACCTGACACCCATAATGTGGTGGTGCACCATCTTGTTGGAATAACTCAGGGAACGTGCCATCTTAAGTGCATAAAGAGGGCAACACATCATCATGTAGCAATTTCAGATATCCAGTGGCATTGAGGTTTCCATTGATGAAGAATGGCCCCACTATCTTTGTACTCCATATACCACACCATACCATCAATTTTTATGTTCCAACAGTCTTGGAGGGATCTATCCACTGTGGGTTAGTGTCACACCAATAGCGGTGGTTTTGTTTGTTAACGTCACCATTCACAAAAAAGTTTGCCTCATCACTGAACATAATGTTCTGTGTAAACTGAGGATTCTGTTCCAATTTTTGTTTTGCCCATTCTGCAAATTCAGTGCGCCGATCTGGGTCATCCTCGTTGAGATGCTGCAGCAGCTTGATTTTGTAAGGGTGCCATTTGTGAGTAGCTAATATCCGCTGAAGGGATGTTTGACTGATGCCACTCTCCAATGACATGCGTGGGCTCTTGCTGAATGAAGCTAGGACAGCCACTGATGTTTCTTCATTATTGACAGTTTTCTTGCGTCCACATTTTGGCAAATCCAACACTGAACCTGTTTTGCGAAATTTGGCAAGCAGTTTGCTAACTGTAGCATGGGAGATGGGTGGTCTCGTAGGGTGTCTTGCATTGAAATCTGCTGCAATGACCCGGGTACTGCGTTCACCAGACATCAACACAATTTCTATCCGCTCCTCACGTGTTAACCTCTTTGACATGTCAATGGCTGTAAACAAAGAGAAACTTGTAAATAACTCATGAAAGAATAAAGTTACGTTAAAACCAAGCACACCATTGTTTTTCTTATGAAATTCTGAATAAGTTTGATGTGTCACATGACCCTCTTCCCATTGAAAAAAATAAAGTTAGGTCCAAAATGGCCAACTTCAAAATGGCCGCCATGGTCACCACCCATCTGGAAAAGTTTCCCCCCTCCCATATACTAATGTGCCACAAACAGGAAGTAGATATCATCAACCATTCCCATTTTATTTAGGTGTATCCATATAAATGGCCCACCCTGTAGTTTTCTACCACATTTGGGGAATTGGAGCACTTAGGAGAAATTAAACAACAAATTTTGGGGTCCATTTTCTCTTGTTACCCTTGTGAAAATAAAAATTTGAGGCTAAAAGAACATTTTTGTGGGAAAAATGTTTTTTTTTTTTTATTTTCACAGCTCTACGTTATAAACTTCTGTGAAGCACTTGGGGTTCGAGGTGCTCACCACACATCTAGATACATTCCTTGAGGGGTTTCCAAAATGGGGTCACTTTTGGGGGGTTTCCACATCAGGGGCTGTCTCAATGTGACACGGCTTCTGCCCTCGATTCCAGACATTTTTGCTTTCAAAAACTCAAATGGTGCTCCTTCCCTTACGAGCCCTTCCATGCATCCAAACAGTAGTTTCCCCCCACAAATGGGGTATCGGCATACTCAGGAGAAATTGCATAACAAATTTTGAGATTAATTTTCTCCTGTTACCTTTGTGAAAATAAAAGAAATTTTGTGCTGAGAAATCACTGGTCAACTTTTAACCCTTTTACCTTCCTAACAAAAATAATATGTTTCAAAAATTGTGCTGATGTAAGGTAGACATGTAGTAAATTGTATTTATTAACTATTTTGTGTGATGTAACTCTCTGGTTTAAGGGCATAAGAATTAAAAGTTTGAAAATTGTGAAGTTTTCACAATTTTCGCCAAATTTCCAATATTTTCACAAATAAACGCAAGTCATATCGAACAAATGTTACCACTATGAAGTATAATATGTCACGAAAAAACAGTCTCAGAATTAGTGGGTCCCTTGATTCCACTTGAAGCGTTCCAAAGTTATTACCTCATAAAGAGACACTGGTCAGATTTAAAAAATGAGGCTCGGTCATTAACGTACAAAGTGGCTCGGTCCTTAAGGGGTTAAGCTTTACTTCATTGAGGAGCTCGCGCATGAACAATATTTCAAGACTTGATTTATTTATTAAAGCATACCTGCAGTGAAAAAGAATGAAAGGAGTCTCTCCTGTCAAAGCTCAGATGTTTGTACTGCATATATCTCCTTCTCCAAAACTAACTGAACAAAGGTGATACAATTTCAGGTTCACAATTGCACTTAAGCCTCTGTTAGGCTGCGTGCCCACTATGCGTTTTTTAAGCGTTTTCGCAGCGGCAATTCCGCCGCAGAAAAGCTTAAAAAACCCTTGGTAGAAAGTCTGCCATGGTCCCCAATGATAATCCGCATGTGCTGTGCACATGCTGTGGAAATTTTAACTGCGGATTATCATTGCGGAAAAATCCGCAGCATTACCATTTATTTTGTGTAAGCGCTGCGTTTTTGCCCCCATTGACTTGCATTGAATCGCTTAATATCCGCATGACTACATGTTCACATGCGGATATTAAGCGATTCAATGTGCGGATGGTACACTGGTCTAGAGAAGAGGAGACTCTCATCCAGACCCGGGTACCATAGTACCTGTAAAAAAAAGAATTTAAAATTAAAAAAAAACATTATACTCACCTTCTGATGGCCCCCGGTCTCCTGTATGATGCGTGCTGGCTCTCCGGCGGCTCGCGATGGTGTAAAAGGACCTGCCATGACGTCATTTAGTCATGTGACCGGTCACGCGACCGCTGACATCAGGAGTGCCTGACAAATTATGTGCGCCTCCATGTACCTTGCCATTTTATTGCGTAATCAGGGACTGGAATAATATTTCTGGTGTAAGGTACCCCACAGCTTGTCATGAATTAGATGAGCTGTGGCATCATGCCCCTGTCGTGCCCCCATTTTTTTGCGGAGCTGGACGACACTGGTGTGAAAATGCCAAAAGTTGTACAATTTTTGCACAAGTCCAGGTTGTACAAAAATATTTACACCAGAATTCTGACATACATTGGGACCTGTCTGCCTATCTATCTATCTATCTATCTAAAAAAAATAGATCCAAAGCAGCACAAGAAAAAAGATTTTTTTGAAGACAGGTACAAAGCCCCCCAGGTACACACCAGTCCTTTGAATATCCAAGAAAAAGAATGGAGGCAGCACTCAAATTGATGATGAAAAAATTGTCTTTTAATAGCCCATGTGGCTGTGCTAACAAGGGCTATTAAAAGACAATTTTTTCATCATCAGTTTGAGTGCTGCCTCCATTCTTTTTCTTGGATATCTATCTATCTATCTATCTATCTATCTATCTCATCTACCTATCTATCTCATCTATCTATCTATCTCATCTATCTATCTATCTATCTATCTATCGGGAAGAAGTTATTCTCTTCAATATTGTATTGATGGAATCTTCTTTGCCCCATATTGTTGCTTAGAAATCTCTGCGGCAAAACTCAGCCTTTAACTGGCCATACACATAATGGATTCCCGAACATCAGTAGAAAGGAGTATTGGAATAGATTTCAACATGACCGATCCCTTTGTTTTCTTGAGAGATTTGTCAGTGGCTTATTCCTATCTGCTCATTGAAATTAACATGCTTGTCTATCTAGCTTGGTAAACACTTGTTAGGTAAGCAGAAAGTGAAAATTAATGTGCATTTTGTGTTGATGTGCAATTAATAAGCAAATTAATAATATAGGAGCGTTAATAGGAGTGTAAATGAAATATGGAAGAAGCTGTTAGCTTGAACATTTTAGTGCTTAGTACATCATATTAATATTCATTTCAGCTTAATTCATTTAACGTATTTTGGACAGGCTTCCAAAAGACTGAGGTTTAAAAAATGTACTCGCGTATACATAATCTTCAATTGTTGAGAACATGACAAAATGATGGCTCTCTGAGTAAATTTGGAAATTGAATAAACACTTGTGAATGTTAGGCGCCCACTTGAGCAGTGGCACAAGCTAACGTCCTAAATCATGGAATTATGAAGAGAGAAAATCTCTTAATTGCAACAAGTTCTCAAATGTACAAATGCACAATCCACCAGAGAAAATTGGCAGGATTCTGCCGAGCAGATTTAACAGCTGGAACACATCTTTTTCAAATATTTTTTTACTGCAATAAACCCAACAATTTGTTTGCAGACTGCTGTGATATGGTTATAATTCTGCCGTGCTTACATTCCTCTTCTGTTTTTCTTTTCTTTCAATAGTCAGAAAGCATTTAATTTAAATTTAAAGTAGTGGATTTTCCTTTTGTTTCCTACATCAGTAAATTTCCCTGTTAAAAGAATTAACTGTATATATGAACATCTGATGGAAAATTAGCATGTGGATTGTAGTATGAAACATAAAAGACTTACTGTATCATATGCAAAATATAGAACAATACACATGCAGAAATGTCAGATTAATGTGATTCCTTCAGTGGTCATCAGTTCTCTCAATGCGTTAATGTGGAGCAGGAAAGACTTTGTCTCACCGATGGTGGAACACACAACTAATTATGCAGTCGCCTTTCTGTCAGTGTCAAAATCAGACTCGATCATGGTTTTTCACATCAATGGTCATGAAAGGCTTTTACCATTTTAAGCTTGACTGATTATTTTTCAGATTAAAAAAATTGAGAAAATGATTTGCGTAGTAATCATTGGCACATTTAATTAGAATAATTCAGTCCACAAGACCTCCTATAGTCAAAGTCACTCAATATGAATATTCTCCAATTGGCTGATATGCCAAGATGAACATTTACTGCTATGATCATTAAATTAATAATGACCTCCTAAAAAAATCTGTTAGAATAAAGAAACATTTATACACTATATACAAAATAATATAGAGCTTGCTATAATTTAAATATTCATTTAGAATTTTAAATGGAATTGTAAGTATAATTTTTTGTGTATGTAAATTATAAAATGTTATCTAATCTAACTGTATATTTTATACAACTTATTTTATGTACAAGCCTAATATTTGCTCATGGTTCTTTTTAACAACTTGAATAATCTATACAAGTATTTTGTTGGAAAACCTATATGATAATATAGCCATAGCTTGATAAAGACCTATGTACAGTACAGACCAAAAGTTTGGACACACCTTCTCATTTAAAGATTTTTCTGTATTTTCATGACTATGAAAATTGTACATTCACACTGAAGGCATCAAAACTATGAATTAACACATGTGGAATTATATACTTAACAAAAAAGTGTGAAACAACTGAAAATATGTCTTATATTCTAGGTTCTTCAAAGATAGCCACCTTTTGCTTTGATGACTGCTTTGCACACTCTTGGCATTCTCTTGATGAGCTTCAAGAGGTAGTCACCGGAAATGGTCTTCCAACAATCTTAAAGGAGTTCCCAGAGATGCTTAGCACTTGTTGGCCCTTTTGCCTTCACTCTGAGGTCCAGCTCACCCCAAACCATCTCAATTGGGTTCAGGTCTGGTGACTGTGGAGGCCAGGTCATTTGGCGTAGCACCCCATCACTCTCCTTCTTGGTCAAATAGCCCTTACACAGCCTGGAGGTGTGTTTGGGGTCATTGTCCTGTTGAAAAATAAATGATGGTCCAACTAAATGCAAACCGGATGGAATAGCATGCCGCTGCAAGATGCTGTGGTAGCCATGCTGGTTCAGTATGCCTTCAATTTTGAATAAATCCCCAACAGTGTCACCAGCAAAGCCCCCCCACACCATCACACCTCTTCCTCCATGCTTCACGGTTGGAACCAGGCATGTAGAGTCCATTCGTTCACCTTTTCTGCGTCGCACAAAGACATGGTGGTTGAAACCAAAGATCTCAAATTTGGACTCATCAGACCAAAGCACAGATTTCCACTGGTCTAATGTCCATTCCTTGTGTTCTTTAGCCCAAACAAGTCTCTTCTGCTTGTTGCCTGTCCTTAGCTGTGGTTTCCTAGCAACTATTTTACCATGAAGGCCTGCTGCACAAAGTCTCCTCTTAACAGTTGTTGAAGAGATGTGTCTGCTGCTAGAACTCTGTGTGACATTGACCTGGTCTCTAGTCTGAGCTGCTGTTAACATGTGATTTCTGAGGCTGGTGACTCGGATAATCTTATCCTCAGAAGCAGAGATGACTCTTGGTCCTCTTTTCCTGGGGCGGTCCTCAAGTGAGCCAGTTTCTTTGTAGCGCTTTATGGTTTTTGCAACTGCACTTGGGGACACTTTCAAAGTTTTCCCAATTTTTCGCATTGACTGACCTTCATTTCTTAAAGTAATGATAGCCACTCATTTTTTTTTGCTTAGCTGCTTTTTTCTTGCCATAATACAAATTCTAACAGTCTATTCAGTAGGACTATCAGCTGTGTATCCACCAGACTTTTGCACAACACAACTGATGGTCCCAACCCCATTTATAAGGCAAGAAATCCCACTTATTAAACCTGACAGGGCACACCTGTGAAGTGAAAACCATTTCTGGTGACTACCTCTTGAAGCTCATCAAGAGAATGCAAAGAGTGTGCAAAGCAGTCATCAAAGAAAAAGGTGGCTACTTTGAAGAACCTAGAATATAAGACATATTTTCAGCTGTTTCACACTTTTTTGTTAACTATATAATTCCACATGTGTTAATTCATAGTTTTGATGCCTTCAGTGTGAATGTACAATTTTCAAAGTCATGAAAATACAGAAAAATCTTTAAATGAGAAGGTGTGTCCAAACTTTTGGTCTGTACTGTATATTGTAAGGTCAAAACGTTGCGATTTCCCTGTATTATGTGATGTAGTAATAAAGTAGAAGATACTTTTTGTTACTGTGGATGCTGTTGTCGCGCTCTCCATCTTTAGTAGTCCAGAGCGCTGTGAAGCTCCTACTACCTGTGGCATCAGCTGCCGCTCTTCTGATTAGTAAGCCCTGCAAAGTCATTACATTGCGGCAAAATGCATGAAAGACCTAGGGGGGTCCTACTAACTAGAAGAGGCACAAGAGATGCTTCAGGTACTAGGAGGTCTGCAGGGCTCTGGCTTAGCGTCTACAATTAATTCTGTTCACCTACCCTTGGTTCACGATGAAACAATTAACACAACAACAACCCAGTTGGGTAGTGTGAAAAGAAGCATTTTGTAAATTTTTGTGCCGTACCTTACAGGTATGCAGCGTGTATCCAGTATGTGTAAAGAAGAAATGACTTGGTCTTGTCTACCCTCCTCAACAGTAGACACAACTCGGCTTCCCTTAGAAATCACAAATGTCACCTGAACTCTTCTTCAGTATTCAGACCTTCTTGCTGGTTCCACCAGTCAGTCACCACAAGGCTCCCTCAATTATGGATTGCCTCCACCATCACCCAGTTACAGTATAGTCCCTTTTTCCAGCTTATTCTCAGCTGATATAGTTTTCTGCATTCATATCTGCTTACAGGTCTTTGGAGGAGAATGCAACAGCTGTAAACCGCTATTCCTCAAAAGTGCTGGTGATACATGTAGGTGGTGGCCACCAGTGCTAGCACCTTCTGCCTTTGTCAGAGATGACTGACCGTAGTATCTAGCACTAAACAGAATGAGGTACTTTAGGGCCTAGGGAAACTGTGCATCTGTCGTTGACGAAGTGATTATATAAATGATAAAATAATAATGATCTTTATATTGCACCAACATATTCCGCAGCACTTTACAATTCAATATATTTTATTGTAATTACAAAGGACATAACAGCACAGCTGCTTTTTTGGGATATTTCATCTGTTTGTGTTCATTTCCATGTCCTCTTTAGTCATCGTGGTCCTGGTCTATGAGGATCTTTGGGTTGAAGTGCGGAGCTGAAGTATATTATTATTGTGGAGTGCTGAAATACTTAGTAGGGTCATATTCATGTAAATGGAAATCAAAATATTTTCATCATCTTCAATAGTTATCCGTTCTTTATGTCCAAGATCCCTGCATTGTGAAATTGTGGTAACTGGAGAATTAGAGATTTAATGCTGAAAGAGAGCACCACTTTGCCTCATATCCACTGCATTCTGCAGGATCACCTCTGATGTATATAGTGCCTACAGACATATGTACGATATATACCTATGCGGAATGCCACCCTGCTCTATATTGTTGACCTTAGGCTTTCATGTTAATAAAAACGCATGCTGTGCAATAACAATTTTACTGAACGCCTCTATATAGATTAGTCTGTTGTGCTATTCCATATAGTATCCCCAACATACAGCAGCCTGACTGAGACCTAAAGGAGGCTCTTTTGACCTCTGTCAAGTAAATAGAGGCCTATGGCTTTGTGTAACTAATGCAGCAAATGTGCCCTGCAAACTTTGTATAACAAGATTCTTAGAAAGGGAAAAGTCATTCAATCCCAAGGTAGTTTTTAGTGGTGTCAATTAGTAAATAACCTTCCAGGGCTTCGGGACTCCTGTCCGCACCAAAACGGTTAATATTGTCTACTCTTTGGCCTCATTAGTAATGCTTGTTTAGTGCATGTTAACTATCAAGAGCTGTTGATAGCTAAATGTCATGCTTGTAATTTTGGCTTTTAGAAGAAACAGGCCCGTTGCAATCAAAACTGATTAATAATGTTATTTATCTTAGAGAAGAGCTGTCACAGGACTGGTAAAAATGACAAATGGTTATGTGTTTGGAATGAAAGTACGCAGGACTCTTGCCAAGCTTGAGAAATGAAGCAGACTTGTGCATTGCAGCCCTGGCTAAACCCGTGACACACGCATCACCATAATAGCGATAAGATGGGAAATTTGCATCATTTCCAGAGGACAGGAGAGAGATTAAGTTACAAATAATATTTCTTTCCATCAGCACAAGGTTCTGACAGCATCGGCTGCTGACAGGAGGCTGAGAAACTGACAAAAAGAAGTGACAGGTTCCCCGCAGAAATGACGGCGTATCAACAAAATCGAATTGCAGGAATGAATTCCACACAAGTTCCTCAGCCAAGGAATATTCCAAATCTAAACAGACAGTTGTTTATTTTTAAACTGTATCCTGTCCTTCACTCCCCGGTGACTTCAATTTTTGCCCATAATGTATCTTGTGTAAAAGTAAGAAATCTATGGTAAGAAGTATGATTGGAATCACAGCTAATTATACTGAGCAAGTTCAGTGTCAAATTCTATAACACAACCTAAGTACAGAAAAAAGGTACAATCAGAGAAATTATAGTTAGGATTTAGGAATTTATCTTTTATTATTATTATTATTATTCACAATACATTATTATTATTATTACATATTATGCATGATACATTTTGTTCTTAGCTATCTAAAAGGTATGTATGTGTAATTTTTACAATTTATTATTATTTTTTTTTTTATTATTACTAGTGCTTCTCACTAAATAGGAATATCATCAAAAAGTTAATTGATTTCAGTTCTTCAATACAAAAAGTGAAAGTCTTATATTATATAGAGCCATTACAAACAGAGTGATCTATTTCAAGTGTGTATTTCTGTTAATGTTGATGATTATGGCTTACAGCCAATGAAAACACAAAAGTCATTATCTCAGTAAATTAAAATAGTTAACAAAAAACACCTGCAAAGGCTTCCGATGTGTTTAAAAAGGTCCCTTAGTCTGTTTCAGTAGGCTCCACAGTCATGGAGAAGACTGTTGACTTGACAGATGTCCAGAAGGCAGTCATTGACACACTCCACAAGGAGGGTAAGCCACAAAAGGTCATTGCTATAGAAGTTGGCTGTTCACAGAGTGTTGTATCCAAGTATATTAATGGAAAGTTGAGTGGAAGGAAAAAGTGTGGTAGAAAAAGGTGCACAAGCAACCGGGATAGCCGCAGCCTTGAAAAGATTGTTAAGAAAAGGCCATTCAAAAATTTGGGGGAGATTCACAATGAGTGTACTGCTGCTGGAGTCATTGCTTCAAGAGCCACCACACACAGACTTATCCAGGACATGGGCTACAAGTGTCTCATTCCTTGTGTCAAGCCACTCATGACCAATAGACAACGCCAGAAGTGTCGTACCTGGGCCAAGGAGAAAAAGACCTGGACTGTTGCTCAGTGGTCCAAGGTGTTGTTTTCAGATGAAAGTAAATTTTGCATTTTATTTGGAAATCAAGGTCCCAGAGTCTGGAGGAAGAGTGGAGAGGCACACAATCCAAGCTGCTGGAGATCTAGTGTGAAGTTTCCACAATCAGTGATGGTTTGGGGAGCCATGTCATCTGCTGGTGTAGGTCCACTGTGTTTTATCAAGACCAAAGTCAGCGCTGCCGTCTACCAGGAAATTTTAGAGCACTTCATGCTTCCCTCTGTCGACAAGCTTTTTGGAGATGGAAATTTCATTCTCCAGCAGTACTTGGCACCTGTCCACACTGCCAAAAGTACCAATACCTGGTTTAAAAACAACAGTATCACTGAGCTTGATTGGCCAGCAAACTCGCCTGACTATAACCCCATAGAGAATCTATGGGGTATTATCAAGAGGAAGATGAGAGACTCCAAACTAAACAATGCAGATGAGCTGAAGGCTGCTATCAAAGCAACCTGGGCTTCCATAACACCTCAGCAGTGCCACAGGCTGATCGCCTCCATGCCACGCTGCATTGATGCAGTAATTGATGCAAAAGGAGCTCTGACCAAGTATTGAGTGCATTTACTGAACATACATTTCAGTAGGCCAACAAAACACTTTTCAAGCTGTTGTTATAAAGTATTCTAATTTACTGAGATAATTACTTTTGTGTTTTTATTGGCTGTAAGACATAATCATCAACATTAACAGAAATAAACACTTGAAATAGATAACTGTTCGTAATGACTCTATATAATATGAGTTTCACTTTTTGTATTGTAGAACTGAAATAAATTAACTTTTTGATGATATTCTAATTTAGTGAAAAGCACTTGTATATTACCACATGTCAAACTATTTACCAGTTAGTGCAGTAGATTCTAAGAAAACCAACAAACTCCGCATTCATGATCTGCATGTTTTTGAGTCAGAGTATTTGAATAATTATTTGAAAGTTCAAAATAATAGCAGTGTGGCGTTCAATTAGTGAGGTCAATCATTCTGTGAAAAAACAGGTGTGAATCAGGTGGCTCTTATTTAAAGAAGAAGCCAGCACATGTTGTACATGCATTTCTCCTTGAAAGCCTGAGAAATATGGGTTGTTTGAGATATTGTTCAAAAGAACAGTGTACTTTGATTAAAAAGTTGATTAGAGGGTGTAAAACTTATAAAGAAGTGCAGACAATGATAGGCTGTTCAGCTAATTCTAATTTACTGAGATAATGACTTTTGTGTTTTCATTGGCTGTAAGCCATAATCATCAACATTAACAGAAATAAACACTTGAAATAGATCACTCTGTTTGTAATGTGTTACGGGTCCGGGTGGTAGAACCTCTGTGCTTCGGTGCAAGGAGGGACCAGAGGGGCGTGAGTAAGTGCCTACTCGGCCTGACCCAGGTCACATGGCGGCTTAGTCGACTCCGTGAACCAGGGAGGGTTTCGGGCAGGTGAACCAGGTGCCACTCTGGGACCGACCTTGTGTGAGAGCAGGCGACTCCCACGGGTCAGATGACAGGAGCTGACCGGTACAGCGGATGAGCACGGCAGGCAGGCTGGCGGGTGGTCCGGGTAGATAAGCAGGCAGGTACGGCTGATAGCCAGACAGGCGCTGCGGGTAGGTAAGCTGGCAGACACGACAGGTTACTTGGCAGGTGCTATGAGTAGGCAAGCTGGCGGCCACGACAGCTTACTTGGCAGGTGCTCCGGGGTGGCAGGCTGGCGGGCACGACAGGTTACTTGGCAGGTGCTCCAGGTTGGCAGGCTGGCGGGCACGGCAGGTAACTGGCAGGTGCTCCAGGTTTTCAAGCTGGCGGGCACGGCAGGTAACTGGCAGTCTGGTGGGCAGAACTATTAGACAGACTGGCGGGCTGGACTGTTAGACAGACAGACAAAAAATGTGCTGAAAAACTCGGCTTATACTCGAGTATATATGGTAATTATTAGGTTGTGTGTGTACCTTAAAATGGTGACACTGACAAATTCAACTCTTCCCGCAAAAAACAAGCCCTCAAATAAATATGTCTGCTATAAAATAAAACAGTTATGGCTCCTGGAATGTGACAATCAAAAACAATATGTTCGGACATTAACCCCTTTACAGCCCATGACGTATTAATACGCGTCTGTGCCCTGGGCTTTCAGAGCCTGACCCGTATTAGTACGTCATCGCGATCGCGCGCGCACACAGGCTGTGCGGGCGCGATCGGCGCCGGGTGTCAGCTGATTGTCACAGCTGACACCCGGTACTATGTGCAGGGAGCGGTCCCGGCACATTAACCCCCGCAATGCTGCGATTGAAGTCGATCGCAGCATTGCGGTGGCTAAGGGGAGGTGATCGGTATACTCACCACCTCTTCCGGCCTCCAGCGCTGTCTGCCGTGGCTTCCCGGGTGTTGCCATGACGAACCGATGTCGTCATGACAACATCCGGGTCACCAGACAGCAGGAAGATTGTTTGGTCATGCGCAGTGCATGACCAAACAATCTTATCTCTGTGCAGCGCTGACTGCCTGCATAGCACAGGGATGTTGCTCCATCCCTATGCTATGCAGGCAATCAGAATAAAAAAAAGTGAAAGTCCCATAGTGGGACAAAGTAAAAAAGTAAAAAAACTCTCTGAAAGTGAAAAAAAATTAAAAATTGTAAAAATATTTAAAAAAAAATAATCCACTAAAAATAAAAACATAATGTACCCATCAATAAATATTAAGGAAAAAAAACAAACAATAAAAGTACACATATTTGGTATCGCCGCGTCCGTAACGACCTGGCCTATAAAACTGTTCCACTAGTTAACCCCTTCAGTGAACATGGTAAAAAACACTGCTTTATCATCATACCGCCAAACAAAAATGGAATAACACGCGATCAAAAAGACGAATATAAATAAAAATGGTACCGCTGAAAATGTCATCTTGTCCCACAAAAAAACAGCTGCCATACAGTTCCATCATCCGAAAAATCAAAAAGTTATAGCTCTCAGAATAAAGCGATGCAAAAAAATATTTTTTTTCTATAAAATAGCTTTTATTGTGTAAAAGCGCCAAAACATAGAAATACGATATAAATGTGGTACCGCTGTAAATGTACTGACCCGAAGAATAAAGCTACCTTATCAATTTTACCACACACAATTCCTGAATTGTTGTCTTTTGTTTATTCTGCCTCCCAAAAGCTGGAATAGAAAGCGATCAAAAAATGTCACATGCCTGAAAATGGCACCAATAAAAACGTCAACTCATCCCGCAAAAAACAAGCCGTCACATGACTCTGTAGGCCAAAATATGGAAAAATTATAGCTCTCAAAATATGGCGATGCAAAAACTAGATTTTACAAAATATGTGTCTTTTAGTGTGTGACAGCTGTCAATCATAAAAACCCGATATGATTCTGGTATCGCTGTAATCGCACCGACCCAAAGTATAAAGTCGTCTAATCACTTATACCGCACTAGGAACGGCATAAACAATAAATGCTAGGGCTGGGGTAGGGGTTGTGCTAATGTTAGGGTTGGGGTTGTTTTTTTTTTTCAAAAGTAAAAAAAAAAAAAAAAAAAAGATGACGATATGGCAACTAGTGTTGAACGCAAGTGCTCGCTACTTGAGTTTGCACCGGGTGCTCGGGTATTTACTGAGTATCGCGGGTGCTCGAGTCAACGCCCCATATGCTTCGCTGCCCAAAAAAACTTGCGGGGATTGGCCTGCCATGCACGAGCGATCCCCGCATGTTTTTTTTGGGGTGTCTAATAACCGTGAAACATGCGGGCGGGTACTCGAGCATTTCACTTGAGCACCCGTGATACATGGTGCATACCTGAGTACCCGATGCAAACTCAAGTAGCGAGCACTTGCGCTCAAGACTAATGACAACTTATTCAATATGATGACCTAATGTTATCAAATTCTGTGTCGTACCTCTGGGTTCAAAATGTTCACTATACCCCTTAATAAAATCCTTGAGGGGTATAGTTTCCAAAATGGGGTCACTTGTGGGGGAGCTCCACTGTTTAGGCACATAAGGGGCTCTCCAAACGTGACAAGGTGTCCGCTAACAAATTGAATGGAAAATTGGCTCAAATTGTTAGTGGACAACATGTTGCGTTTGGAGAGCCCCTGTGTGCCTAAACATTGGAGCTCCCCCACAAGTGACCCCATTTTGCAAACTAGACCACCCAAGGCACCTATCTAGATGCATAGTGAGCACTTGGAACCCCCAGGTGCTTCACAAATTGATTCATAAAAATGAAAAAGTGAAGTGGAAAAAAAAACACACTTTCATTTTTACGAATCAATTTGTGAAGAACCTGGGGGTTCCAAGTGCTCACTATGCATCTAGATAGATGCCTTTGGTGGTCTAGTTTCCAAAATGGGGTCACTTGTGGGGGAGCTCCAATGTTTAGGCACACAGGGGCTCTCCAAACGCGACATGGTGTCCGCTAACAAATTGGAACCATTTCGCGTTTGGAGAGCCCCTGTGTGCCTAAACATTGGAGCTCCCCCACAAGTGACCCCATTTTGGAAACTAGACCACCCAAAGCACCTATGTAGATGCATAGTGAGCACTTGGAACCCCCCAGGTTCTTCACAAATTGATTCGTAAAAATGAAAGTGTTTTTTTTTCCACTTTTTCATTTTTACGAATCAATTTGTGAAGCACCTGGGGGTTCCAAGTGCTCACTATGCATCTAGATAGGTGCCTTGGGGGGTCTAGTTTCCAAAATGTGGTCACTTGTGGGGGAGCTCCAATGTTTAGGCACACAGGGGCTCTCCAAACGCAACATGGTTTCCGCTAACAATTTGAGCCGATTTTCCATTCAATTTGTTAGCGGACACCATGTTGCGTTTGGAGAGCCCCTGTGTGCCTAAACATTGGAGCTCCCCCATTTTGGAAACTAGACCCCCCAAGGCACCTATCTAGATGCATAGTGAGCACTTGGAACCCTCTGGTGCTTCACAAATTGATTCGTAAAAATGAAAAAGTGTAAAAAAAAACACTTTCATTTTTACGAATCAATTTGTGAAGAACCTGGGGGTGCCTTGGGGGGTCTAGTTTCCAAAATGGGGTCACTTGTGGGGGGTTTCCACTGTTTAGTCACATCAGGGGCTCTCCAAACGCAACATGGCGTCCGCTAATTATTCAAGCAAATTTTACAATCAAAAAGTCAAATGGCGCTCCTTCCCTTCCGAGCCCTGCCGTACACCCAAACAGTGGTTTTTCCCCACATATGGGGTATATACGTGCCCAGGGGAAATTGCACAACAAATTTTGGGGTCCATTTTTTCTTGCTACCCCTACGAAAATAAAAAAAATTGGGTCTAAAGTAACATTTTTGAGAAAAAAGTTAAATGTTCATTCTTCCACATTCTAAAAATTCCTGTGTCGCACCTGAAGGGTTAATAAAGTTCTTGAATATGGTTTTGAGCACCTTGAGGGGTGCAGTTTTTAGAATGGTGTCACTTTTGGGTATTTTCTGTCATAAAGACCTCTCAAAGTGACTTCAAATGTGATGTGGTCCCTAAAAAAATGGTTTTGTAAATTTTGTTGGAAAAATGAGAAATCGCTGGTCAACTTTTAACCCTTATAGCTCCCTAACAAAAAAAATGTTGGTTCCAAAATTGTGCTAATGTAAAGTAAACATGTGGGAAATGTTATTTATTAAGTATTTTGTGTGATATATCTCTCTGATTTAAGGGCATAAAAATTCAAATTTTGAACATTTCAAAATTTTCGCCAAATTTCCATTTTTTTCACAAATGAACGCAAATGATATCGAAGAAATTTTACCACAATCATGAAGTACAATATGTCATGACAAAACAATCTCAGAATCAGGGGGATCCGTTGAAGCATTCCAGAGTAATTACCTCATAAAGTGACAGTGGTCAGAATTGTAAAAATTGGCCTGGTCATTAACGTGCAAACCACCCTCGGGGTTAAAGAAGTTGCCCACTACTTGGACAACCCCTTTTACCACCCCTTGCTTGGCCCCCATAAAATAATAAATTTTTTACTCACCTCCCGTGCTAGCGCTGTTCCAGTCTGGTCTCGGTCAGGTGGCTGCCATGCTGTTGTTGTGACACTGGAGCCCAATCAGCGCTGGCGTCACTGTCCCCACCTCCTGTGGAATTGAGCATGAAGAGGAAGTCAGAGATCAGCTGCAGCCGGACTTCCTCTTCAGATTCAATTCATATGAAGGCGGAGACAGTGATGCCAGTGCTGATTGGGCTCCAGTGTCACAACAACAGCTTGGCAGCCCAGAGACCGAGAGTGCCAACACCGTGGGAACGGCACTGGCACGGGAGGGGAGTATAGGCTTTATTATTTTTTAAGGGCCAAATATTTTGATCAAGAAGGGGTTGTCCTAGTAGTGGGCAACCCCTTTAAGGTCAAATTATATCTTGTCCTTAAATAGGACCTTTCAACAGTTTGAGCATGTTAAACTGGACACATCATAGAATAGTGGCTGCAGAGCTGAATAAAACATAGTTTTTATTTTTTTTAATTTCTCTCCATTATGGAGATATTAGCTTGTAACGTTTAGATTTACCAGAGTTTCACTGTGGATGTACTTCTTCCCCAGGCAGAAGCTTCCCCAAGCTTTCTTCTGTGTGAGACATGTAATGACACAGTCTGCTCCCCTCACTGAGCTCACTACAAAGCTGTGTGTGATTACAGAGTGCAGGAAATAGAGAAGAACTGAGAGTGATGGCATACATTTTACAGCTTTCATCTCACAGCAGTCACTGGAGGGAGCAGAAATACAACAAAGCTAATTTTACTAACACTTGTCAGCTTTCATCTCACTGCAGTCATTGTGGGGGAGGGCCAGTACAGCAGAGCTGAGTCTTATCTCATTGCAAACACATATGCAGCTGCAGCTCTTAGTGATTTCAACTCTATTGTATTCTTCCTACCCCCACACTGACTGCAATGAGATGAAAGATAAAAGGTGTATGTAATCACACTCAGCTCTGCTGTATCCCCATACTTTGTAATCACATACAGCTCTATACTGAGATCAGACTATCTGTCATTACATGTCTCACATTTAGAAACCTACTCTAAGCTATTCCGGGGAGTGTGTTTTTTACCCAGTATGTTGCTGTGTGTGAATGATTGGTCTGCATCATACAGTGAGAAGTACACTTCCCAGAGACAAATCTCTGGTAAGGCCCTGACTTATCAGAAATTATAACCTAAACTTTACAAGCTAATATCTCTGCATAGAGAGGAGGAACTAAAAGAGTAACATTGTTTTGCTCAGGTCTGCAGCCACTATTCCATGATCCTGTATATTGTAGACCCTTAAGGGCAGGGTACTCTCCCTTCTGTTCCAGTCTGTCAATGTTAGTTTGCTCACTGTATTTTATATTTGTATTTTGTAGGTAACCCTTTTCACATGTATAATTATTATTAATAATAATAATTTTTAGAGCACCATTGATTTCATGGTGCTGTACATGAAGAGGGGTTACATACAATGCTTTCTCACCATTATTACCTCCCCTTCATTTTTTTCATAGACTGTACAATATCTTCAGAAATAAATGGAAATGTACAAAAGTTATATCCTCAGGATTTTTTAATTAGTGGTCCAAAGAATAAATTAAAACATTGTTTTTTAACTTCCATATTGAAATTTCCAAGAAAAAACAGACTAAACAGCATGTGCAGCAATAAATGCACCCCTAATTAATACTTGGTTGCACATCATTTGGCATTGTTGACAGCCTCCACATGTTTCTTGTTGCCATCTATAAGCTTCTTGCACTTCTAAGCTGGAATTTTCCCCCACTCTTCCTTTGCAGTTTGTTCAAGCTCTTGAATATTTGCATGGTTCTTTTTCCTAATGGGAGATTTCAGCTCATCCCAAAGATTTTCAATGGGATTGAGATCAGGACTCATTGCTGGCCATTTTAAAAGAGTCCATTTTTTCTTTTTCAACTATTCATGTGTACTTTTGGATGTATGCTTTGGGTCATTGTCTTGCTGGAGGACCCATGATCTTCTACTCAAACCAAGTTTATTTATACTGGGTAGGACATTTCGCTCTAAAATTTCTTCATACTTCTCTGATTTCATGATTCCTGTGATACGGTCAAGGTTTCCAGTACTGGATGCAGCAAAGTAACCCCATAGCATTATGAATCTTCCACAATGCTTAACTGTTGGTAAGGTGTTCTTTTCCTTATAAGCTTCATTGCACTGTCCGTAAGCAAACTGTTGCTTTGCATTGCCAAAAAGCTCTATTTTTGTTTCATCTGTCTACAGAACATTTTAGCAGAAAGATTGTAGTTTGTCAATGTACTCTTTGGCAAAGATCAGTCGTTCCTATTTATGTCTTTTCTTCAGCCATGGTTTCTTCCTTGGCCTTTGCCCTTAAAGCTCTGCTTGGTTTAGTGTGTGGTGTATGTTACTTGTTGAAACCATGACCCCATACTGTTCCAGGTTGGCCTTCAGGTCTTTGGATGTTTGACGTGGTGGTTTTTCCACCATTTGCAAGAACCTTCAAAGACATCTCTTGTCAATTTTCCTCTTTCCCCCATGCACTAGGAGGTTCTTGACGGTTTCGTGCTTGGCAAACTTCTTAAAAACATTGTGCACTGTTGAAACTGGGATACCAAGGTCTTTGGAGATGGCCTTATACCCTTTGGAAGTCTTGTGTTTGCTAATAATAGCAGTTCTGATGTCCTCAGACAGTTCCTTTGTCTTCACCTTTGTGACAAAGGAACAGGGCGTTCCATGTGGCTTTTTAAAACAGTGAAGTCATCATTCATTGGCTAATTCATGTCACAAGGGTACTGACAATCACAGATGAATCCTCTATAAAGGGTTAACTTGTGGTAAACCTACGGGAATATAATTAATCCTGGAAAACCTCTTTAATATACCTTATCTAAATGTTTATGTCCAGTCCTTATCTCCTTCCAGCTTAAGTTGCATTTGATCAACAGGCAACAGCATCAGGTCCTACAGGTAAAAAAACAACAATATGCAGGCACTTAAACTGTAGATATGAGATCAAAAGCAACATGATACCATTTCAGTAATTTATCATGTGGACATCCCCAGTAGGGTAGAAACCATGACTTGGATTCGCAGAAATGGTACTTTCAAATCCATGATTACCATGTCATATGTCTTCGAATAGAAATTATTGTCACTCTACCATGCAAAATCAATGGCATAGTGCAGCTGTTGCAGATTAAATGGCATCATTGAAATAGTGTGCCCATTCCATATCCAATTTCACAGAAAAACAAATGGTTAAAAGGTATGTGGAAATTTGACATGCAAAAAAGAAAAAGTATCTACGCATGTACTGTATATAATCTATAAACTTCTTTGGGGCAGTTGTAAGACAAAAATGATCTGGTTTGTGCCACATTTTTGGCAAAGAAAATTGAGCAGATCAATACAATATAGACCTCTCTCATTGTCTATACAGGCCCTTTGTGTATATTCATAAGTTTGTTTTTATACCTGGTGCTGAGTTGTAATTACAGTACATTGTAATCAGGTTGTGAATATCACCCTCTACTACTTTTAAAGGTACTCTGTCAGCACAGAATGACTGTTCAAACCAAGTTCAGGTGCTCGGTGCACCATGGCGGGACCAATCATTTAACTACACCTCTCCACCTGTTGGGTTTCTATCACTGTCCTTCTCTGGCTCTATAAAGTCAGAGTTGTCAATCAGAGAAGAGCTGGAGATAGATGGAAAATAAGCAGCTGTGAACGTGTATTTAAATGATTGGCGCACCATGGTGCACCGTGCGGCGGGTCTTAGTTTGAACAGTCATTCTGTGCTGACAGAGTCCCTATAACCCCTTTACCCCCGATGGTGGTTTGCACTTTATTGACCGGGCCAATTTTTACAAATTTGACCACTGTCACTTTGAGGGAATACCTCTGGAATACTTTTGTTTTTTCGTGACATATTGTACTTCATGATAATGGTAAAATTTCTTTATCACTTGGGTTTATTTGTGAAGAAATAGGAAATTTGGCGAAAATTTTGCAATTTTTAAAATTTTTATTTTTATGCCCTTAAATAAGAGAGATATGTCACATAAAATAGTTACTAAATAACATTTCCCACATGTCTACTTTACATCAGCACAACTTTGGAACCAAAATTTTTTTTTATTAGGGAGATATAAGGGTTAAAAGTTGACCAGCGATTTCTCATTTTCCCCACAAACTTTACAAAACCATTTTTTTAGGGACCATATCACATTTGAAGTGACTGAGGGGCCTTTATGACAGAAAATACCCAAAAGTGACACCATTCTAAAAACTGCACCTTTCAAGGTGCTCAAAACCACATTCAAGAAGTTTATTAACCCTTCAGGTGCTTTACAGGAACTTTTGGAATGGGGAAGATAAAAATGAACATCTAACTTTTTCCACAAAAATGTTACCTTAGACCCCAATTTTTTTATTTTTTCAGGGGTAACAGGAAAAAATGGACCTCAAAATTTGTTGTGAAATTTCCACTGAGCACGCAGATACCCCATATATGGGGGAGAAACACTGTTTGGGCGCACGACAGGGCTCAGAAGGGAAGGAGCGCCATTTGACTTTTTGAATGTAAAATTTGCTTGAATAATTAGCATACGCCATGTTGCATTTGGAGAGCGCCTCATGTGCCTAAACAGTGGAAACCCCCCACAAGTGACCCCATTTTGGAAACTAGACCCCTCAGGGAACTTATCTAGATGTGTGGTGAGCACCTTGAACCCCCAGGTGCTTCACAAAAGTTTATAAGATAAAGCCGTGAAAATAAAAAAAATCAAACTTTTTCCACAAAAATTATCTTTTAGCCCCATATTTTTTATTTTCACAACGGTTAGAGGAGAAAATGGAACCTAAAAACTGTTGTGCAATTTCTCCTGAGTACGCCAATATCCCATATGTGGGGAAAATATACTGTTTGGGCACACGTCAGGGTTCAGAAGGGAAGGAGCTCTTTGTGACTTTTTTAACACAAAATTGGCTGGAATCAAGAGCGGACGCCATCTCGCATTTCGGGAGCCCCTGATGTGCCTAAATAGTGGAAACCCCGCACAATTGACTCCATTTTGGAAACTAGACCCCTCAAGGATTTTATCAAGGGGTATAGTGTACATTTTGAACCCAGAGGTACGACAGAATTTGATAACATTAGGTCATCATATTGAATAAGTTGTCATTAGTCTTGAGCGCAAGTGCTCGCTATTTGAGTTTGCATCGGGTACTCGAGTATGCACCATCTATCAGGGGTGCTCGAGTGACATGTTCGAGTCCCCGCCCCGCATGTTTCACGGTTGTTAGACAACCAAAAAAAACATTCGGGGATCGCTCGTGCATGGCAGTCGATCCCAGCAATGTTTTTTTGGGCCGCAAAACATATGGGGCAGAGACTTGAGCATGTCACTCAAGCACCCATGATACTCAGTGCATACCCGACCACCCGATGCAAACTCAAGCAGCAAGCACTTGCGCTCAACACTGGTCGCCATATCATCATAATTTTTTTTTCTTTACTTTTGAAAAAATCCCAACGCTAACCCTAGCCCAACCCTAACCCCAACCCAAATACAACCCCAACCGTAATACAACCTCAACCCTAACCCTAGCGAAACCCTATCCCTAGCCCAACCCTAACTTTAGCCCAACCCCAACCCTAACTTTAGCCCAACCCCAACCCTAACTTTAGCCCAACCCCAACCCTAACTTTAGCCCAACCCTAACTTTAGCCCAACCCTAACTTTAGCCCAACCCTAACTTTAGCCCAACCCTAACTTTAGCCCAACCCTAACTTTAGCCCAACCCTAACTTTAGCCCAACCCTAACTTTAGCCCAACCCTAACCCTAGCACAACCCTAACCCTAGAGCTTATTTTTTACGTTGTTCCTCTTGCGGTATAGGTGATTAGACGACTTTATTCTTCGGGTCGGTGCGATTACAGCGATACTAGATTCATATCGGGTTCTTAAGATTGACAGCTGTCACACACTAAAAGATGCTTTTTTTTCCAAACACTAGTTTTTGCATCGCCATATTTTGAGAGCTATAATTTTTCCATATTTTGGCCGATAGTCATGTAAAGGCTTGTTTTTTGCAGGACAAGTTGACATTTTTATTGGTACCATTATCAGACACGTCATATTTTTTGATCGCTTTCTATTCCAATTTTTGGGAGACAGAATAAACAAAAACCAGCAATTCAGGAACTGTTTTTTTTTATGCCGTTCCGCGTGTGGTAAAATTGATAAGGCAGATTTTTCTTTGGGTGAGTACGTTTACAGCGGTACCGCATTTATATATATTTTTTTTGTTTTGATGCTTTTACACAATAAAAACTATTTTCTAGAAAAAATAATTCTTTTTGTATGACTTTATTCGGAGAGCTCTAACTTTTATTTTTCGGATGATGGATCGGTATGGTGGCTTGTTTTTTGCGGGACAAGATGATGTTTTCAGTGGTACCATTTTTATTTGCAATCGGTTTTTTGATCGCGTGTTATTCCATTTTCTGTTTGGCGGTATGATGCTAAAGCATTGCTTTTTTTTTTTTTTTTTACCGTGTTCACTAAAGGGGTTAACTAGTGGGACAGTTTTAAAGGTCAGGTCGTTCTGGATGCGGCGATACCAAATATGTGTACTTTTATTGTTTTTTTTTCATAATAAATAAATATTATGGGTACAATATATTTTTATTTTTGGGGGATTATTTTTTTTCTTTTTCTTTTTATATATTTTTTTTTTTCACTTTCCTACACTTTTTTACTTTTACACATTGTTCCACTATGGGACTTTCACTTTTTGCTGCCTGATCGGCTGTATAGCATAGAGAGCAGCAGCTCCCTTTGCCATGCAGCTTGTCAGCGCTGCACAGAGGGAGACGTTACTTTGGTCACGCACTGCGTATGACCAAAGTAACTTCCTGCCTCCTGGTGACCCAGATGTTGTCATCCCACGTTGCCCCTGCAATGCTGCGATCAACTTCAATTGCAGCATTTCGGGGGTTAATGTGCCGGGAGCGGTGCGGGACCGCTCCTGGCACATAGCACTGGGTGTCAGCTGTGACAGTCAGCTGACACCCGGCGGCGATCGCCTGCGCCGCTTTTATGGGGGGTGCGATCGCAGCGCGCGTAATAGTACGTAGCTGGTCCATAAGGCCCAGGGTGCAGCTACGTACTATTACTGACTTGGTCGGAAAGGGGTTAATATAGCAGGTGAAACATGTTCTTAGTTGTGAGTCTGACAACAAACTTTCCAATTAACTAAAATTTTGAAGATTAACTGCACTAATCTATATTGTAAGGGAGCATTTTCACATTTTGGTAATTCCTTCAATTCAACTAATTTCACTTTTGCTTGTGACTATCTCAACCTGTAAGTACTTTTCCATAGTTGAACATCGTTGATCTTTAGGTAAGGCTAAAAATATTCTCAAAGTCTGCAAATTGCTGTAACTGCAATTACAGGATAGTCTTGCAAGTAACTGCCCATCTACATATTGGTGCTCTGCCTCTGTGCCATGCGAATACAATTACGATTTATGTAAAACCTTGCATCCATTAGCAATGAACAAGCAATTTGCAATTAATTTCTAATGCAACAGCGGGAAGCTGCTGTAACTTTTATGAAGTGGCGTCTTAGCAACTGTATTATTTTGACCCAAGTTGACCAACAAATGCACATACCATGAGTATGAAGAGGCTGTTTTGGCTGATTGTGAATGTGTGAAGTCAAAGTATAAGGTTAAACAATTAAGCATCTTAGTAGCACAGATGGTAAGGAGTGGACTTTGTTCATTTTATTTGATCAAACTGGTTCATGCCATGTTGTTATTTTGCTTTGCTGTAGGTTAACCAGGTACTGCCGTTACCAACATCCTTTTTGTGAGTTTTCTTAAATTAGTAACCCCTACCAAATTCTCTATTAGGATTTCATATACAGTCCCACTCATCGTTATTGGCACCCCTTCATTTTTTTCATAGACTGTACAATATCTTCAGAAATATATGGAAATGTACCCAAGGTATATTCTCAGGATTTTTTAATTAGTGGTCCAAAGAAATACAACAATAAAACATTGTTTTTTAACTTCCATGTTGAAATTGCAAAGAAGAAACAGAGTACACAGCATGTGCAGCAATAAATGCATCCCTAATTAATACTTGGTTGCACACCCTTTGGCATTGATGACAGCCGTCAAGCTTTTCCTGTAGCCATCTATAAGCTTCTTGCACTTCTCAGCTGGAATTTTCTCCCACTCTTTCTTTGCAGTTTGTTCAAGCTCTTGAATATTTGCAGGGTTCTTTTTCCCAATGGGAGATTTCAGCTCACCCCAAATATTTTCAATGGGATTGAGGTCAGGTTTCATTGCTGGCCATTTTACAACAGTCCATTTTTTCTTTTTCAACCATTCCTGTGTACTTTTGGATGTGTACTTTGGGTCATTGTCTTGCTGGAGAACCCCCGATCTTCGACTCAAACCAAGTGTTTTAACACTGGGTAGGACATTTTGCTCTAAAATCTCTTGATAATTCTCTGGTTTCATGATTCCTGTGATAGGGTCAAGGCCTCCTGTACCAGATGCATCAAAGCAACGCCACAGTATTATGGATCCTCCACCATGCTTAACTGTTGGTAAGCTGTTCTTTTCCTTATAAGCTTCATTGCGCCGTCTGTAAACAAACTGTTGCTTTGCATTGCCCAAAAGCTCTATTTTTATTTTATCTGTCCACAGAACATTTTCTCAGAAGGATTGTGGTTTGTCAAGGTACTCTTTGGCAAAGAATCTCAGTCCTTCCTTTTTATGTATTTTCTTCAACAATGGTTTCCTCCTTGCCCTTCGCTCATACAGCCCTGCTTGGTTTAGTGTGTGACGTATGGTATTTATTGAAACCATGACCCCAGACTGTTCCAGGTTGGTCTTCAGGTCTTTGGATGTTTGACATGGTGTTTTTTCCACCATTCGCACCAACATTCGAAGAAATCTCTTATCAATTTTACTCTTTCCCCCACGTCCAGGGAGGTTCTTGACAGTTCCATTCTTGGCAAACTTCTTAAAAACATTGTGCACTGTTGAAACTGGGATACCAAGGTCTTTGAAGATGACCTTATACCCTTTGGAAGTCTTGTGTTTGCTAATAATAGCAGTTCTGATGTCCTCAGACAGCTCCTTTGTCTTCACCTTTGTGACAAAGGAAAAGGGCGTACCATGTGGCTTTTTAAAACAGTGAAGTCATCATTCATTGGCTAATTCATGTCACAAGGGTACTGACAATCACAGGAGAATCTCTTTGGTGATTTACCACAGGCGAGTCAAAATGTGTTTCCATACTAAATTAATATAAAGCCTGCTAATACCAGTGTCACAGCAAGCTTTAGGTTTTTCTATTTTTCCCTCCCATTGTTTTTGGTTTTAAATTATTGTTTATCATTTGCTCTTTTGTATTTAACACAAGTGCTCTATACAAAAAAAACTGTTTCACTTCATTCATTTCTTTCAGGAGATATTCCACATTATGTGCTTATATTTCATGGGTGGCAATAACGATGAGCAGGAGTGTATGAAGCCTCCCATTTATTCTTAGTAATAAGGTAGAGACCTACTTTGAAACTATGGCCATGTGCTTGGAGGCCAAATGTGTGGCATATTGGAGCTTTCCATGACGCAATCAGCTGTTTGGTAGGTGTTGACACGTGACTAGCTATTCAATGGGTAGCATATTTCAAAAATGGAGTTGTCTTTGTGAGACAGTTTATATCAATTAAATCAATGGAAATTCAGTTTTTGATAGCTCATCCATTTAGGAGAGAATTGTTTATTGCTTTCAGTTGTTTATCGCTTTGAACTCTGTGCATACATTTCTATTAGGAAAATATTAGTATTTATGTTTTTGAAAAGAATAAATGTGCATATGACCATAGCTGAAGGCAGAAGCATGTGGATGATTTCCAGTGTACAGTATTGCCTCGACACTCTTGGCATTCTCCCAAGTTAAACACTATTGACTCAAAATGAAAAGTGACTCTAGTCGTGGTTTGACTAGTGGTTGAGTACATTATATCCGGAGGCCCATATAGCAAACCCTTATTGGGCTCAACTTTAACTGCTATATATCCCCACATCTCTGCCTCAAACAACAGAATTTGTGATTCTTGCACGGTAGCGATACGTTCTTCTAACAATTTATATCAATCTCCAACTTCTAGATGGATTCTGCTCTTGGCGATTTGTGACATTGTGTTCTGACAAGATTGTTACCTCCCTAGCTCCAAAGTTGTGACCTGTCTTGCCTAGAAGTCAAGTAAGGTACAGGATGCCTCCCATAACATCTGCTCCACCTTATACCTACCGAACACTGGTTCCTTCATTTCTTTGTCAAGAATTTTTACTTAAAAATATTCATATTAATTTAGAAAATGAATTGAGGTCTTGACGAAGGGACCTGCTAAGCTTGTGAGTATTGCGCTAAGCATTGATGATTCATGTCAATATTTTCACCCTGTACCTCAATGTGCCCCTAGCGTGTCCTTAGCAGAGAATGTCTCACCTGCCACTGGAGCATTTTTATCTAGAGAGGGAGTTGCAGTAAGGGAAGATCTATTTAGTTTTCCTGTCAGCTCAGGCAGATAATGTTTTGACCCCTTGTGGTTAAATGGATTGTGTGTGCTCAGTACTAGAGTGAAAAAAAGTTCATATCCCCAGGTTTTGCAAATCTCGTATGAAAAGAATCTAAAGTGCACCTGTTTAAACCTTGTCGGGGAATTGTTTGAAGGGTAAACAGTGCTTTAGAAAATGCATTATGGAGCTGACTTGTTCGGCATGGCAGTACATTCACAGCAGTCTTTAATTATGTCCAAGCTGTCAAACTGGAAAGTCATATTTCTTTGTTACAGATCTGATCTGAAGTCTGAGGGCTTTGAAAGCTGTAAAGATGAAAGACCAGAAAGCTATTCAAACACTTCATTCAAATATGTTGTAAGAGAAAGGGAAGACGTCACTCTCAGACTATAGCATTCAGGCAGCTGATAACCTAAATGCACTTTCTAGTTTTGATTAAAAGCCTGCCGTTCAACCACAGATTACCCTTTGTAATTGATAGGGATTTCTGACAGTCTTGGGTGCTACTTCTGCCTGACATGAAATAGCTGTGAACAAACACATCTGCAAATCATGTTCCAGTGTGCGATTGGAAAAAAGATCAAGTTTTACTATGTGAATTGAAATGTATGCCGTATGCTTCATTCAGACGTCCGTTCTTCATGTACGTGTTCTTTTCACAGATATAACGTGGACCCATTATAGTGTCCATGGGTTTTTTGCAGATCGTATGTCCACAAAAACATAATCATGGAGACCGGTCCGCTTTTGATACAAATAGCAAAAAGACTGACCGTTACTTCCAAATCTGAAAACTGGTGTGTACAGGTGCGAACTAAGATTAGCCATCTCTACACATAACAAGCAAATAAAGTTACACTCTGCAGTGCTAAAGCATGTAAACATGGAATATATGAAATCTGGATAATAAGAAAAAAAGGGAGATGCTTAGCACAAAATTTTGCCAATTCATGCATGCCCAACAGCCAACGACAAGGCGATCCCTGGTTTGCTGGGAACCTATCTAGTGTAAACACTCTCTTAGGCTAAAGCCTGCATTTATGGGTAGGTAGGCTCCTGCTGCAGTACATAACAAACCAATAAAGTTGCACTCTGCAGTACTAAAGCATGTAAACATGGAATATATCAAATCTGAATAGCGTTACTGCTCTGGGTAATACGCCTTTGATACAAGTCGTGAATTATGATCGCCCATGTCTGGGTCTGTGAAAATCACATGGATGGCATCAGTGTTTGATCCGAGCGCTTTCCGTTTTTAACATTGCAGTGGATAGGAGAAGCTTTGCCATATTTTTTTCTTTGTGCATACAAGAAAATCGCTGACGAATCACTGATAGTAAAAATAGACACACTGACACTTAAGAAAATCTGATCCAAAAAAAAAGAGATGAAAAGCTGTCTGTCTTTTTCATGGACATCTGAATAAGATCTTACTTTGTTGAAAGCTGCTTGTCAACTTATATTGTGCACTTATTATGAAACCTCTTCAGGGGCTTTTCATTGTTGGGTTAAATATCTGGTAGACCTGAATAGACCTCTCTTAACATTTACTGCTCCAATCCATATAAAATAAAAAATTAAACAACTTTGATAAAAAAAAAAAAAAAAAAAATGTCCTATGTCTATAGTTGTGGCCAAAAGTTTTGAGATTGACACAAATTTTGGTGTTCACAGTTTGCTGCTTCAGTGTTTTTCTATCTTAGGTGTTTCTTTGGTTACTGAAGTACAATTATTAGCATTTCATACATTTTTACACTTTTATTGACAAATGCTTCAAGTTTCTGTGAAGACTCAATAGTTACTGTGTTGGCCCTTATTTCTCCAGATTTCTGCCCTTTGTGCTGGCAGCTCGATATCAGTTTCTGGGCCAAATCCTGACTGACACCTATACAAATCATGCCTGTAGTATAGATTTTGTTATTTCTGTTTTATATAAAAAGTTTTAGTACTTCTGTAAATGTGAGGTCCTGGGTGCTTCCCTTACATGACCATTACCCCCTCAGTCGGCATACTCTGCACTTCCCTACAGCTTGATTAATATTGCTTCCTTGGCCAAAGCAAGCGCTGCCTGAATTGAATCCCTGGTCCTGCACGTCCGCACTGACACTGCTGGAGCAAGCGCACATACACAGTGTCAGGGTAGATGCTCTCTCATATCATTCTGTTGTCAACATTGGCCGCTTGCATCTGTATGTTCCTGTGTACATGAAGTGTCCTTCATACACTGGTAAGTAGGATGAGAGCACACCGGCACTGACACTATATGTGCTCTCCTGCATTGTCAGTTCAGATGTGCGGGCCTTGGGATTCAATACAGGCACCACTCCAAAGCGAGCGCTGTTAATAAATCAATAAAGCTAATGTCAAATGCAAATGATAATGGAGGAGCCATGCCAAGAGTGCATCAAGGACCTCTCATTTGCATATGGAATTAAACTGTTTTTATATAAAATGAAAGTAGTGAAATCTGTACTACAGATATGATTTTTATTGGTGCTAAGTCCCTATATGAATGTAGAAGTGTTTAATATGAGTTTGGGGAATGTTACTCCCTGTAACTTTGTCACCTTGGCTCTCACCTGCTGTGCACAGATACCAGGCTTCCTTGCATACCAACATCCCTAACTAGGAATGAAAGGAGGAGTGTTTGTCACTCAGCAGCAATCATTCTTCAAATAAAAGGTTAGCCAGACAGAGCCCTTAATCAGAGGATCGCTCTTCCCTGTCAGCACTGCCTTTTAAACAGCCCTGATGAAGACTGGCTGTCATTGCAAGGCTTTACGAGCAGGGGCGATTGATCTTCATAAATCATCGTTCTTACCTGCGTCAATGCCATGGAGATTGATTCAGAAGCCCACCCTTCTAGTGCAACTATTTCTCTTCATGTTGTTGCAAAACTCTTAAAATCATGTTTCGTTTTTTAGATGCCAGTCATGTGAAATTTGGAAATGCAACCATTTTTCCTGCTTCTTCGTGCACGCCACATATTCTAATGACTAAACACAAGGGTTGAGAAGTTACTAGTGCAGATAGTAATATGGTAGGAGCAGACAGGTCTATTTGCTCTTAGTTCAGTACTGAAAGATACTTAGCCTGTTCATTATCACAGTGAAAGTTTCGCTAGGTGAGAGCTGTGCACCTCTATTAAGTCTCACATTACTTTGGATTTGTTGGGATGAATTCTGACTTACGAAAAGATATGAAATCTGATTCTAGTGTTCATGAAAATTGCCTGAAACAAGGGATTCTATAATGTACACAACCAGCCAATCTCTTCTTATGCTACTATCACGCTACGTTTGTGCCTCCTTTTACGTCTCTATTGGCGGCTTCCATCTGAAGCCCTGAAAACAGGATTCAAGAGGAACCCTTGGGGGCCATGCAGTAAACCGAGGCAAACAGAGTCCAAAACCTCTTAGTTTTACTCCGTGTAACATTTTTTACAGGTGTACCCATCTTTTAAGCAAGACACCATGGGATAGTCTGCTGCAATATTGTGACTGGCTTAACAGATGAACATTTCCAGAAAAATGCAAATCTAGAGTCTAAATTTGCAGATTTTTGTCTCCGTTCTCCTTGTTTGGCTGTGTGCCCACGATGCGTTTTTTAAGCGTTTCCGCAGCGGCAAAAACGCTGCAGAAATGCTTAAAAAACGCTTGGTAGAAGGCCTGCCATGTTCCCCAATGATAATCCACATGTGCTGTGCACATGCTGCGGAAATTTCCGCTGTGGATTATCATTGCGGAAAAAAACGCAGCACTACCAATTTTGCGGAAGCGCTGTGTTTTCGCCATCATTGACTTTCATTGGAACGCATGTGTAGCACCCTGAGGATTCGGCTGCTACAGGGGTATTGCACCTCAACCCAGAGGTGTGATATTCCACTCCCGGGTAAGGATGGAGTGTGGACCTGAGCTCGGTAGGCTGCATGCACTACACACATCCCATTTCCGAGGGGCAGGCCGACGGTACTCCCACTTAGAAATGTGCAGGTACGACCGAGTCTGTTCCTGGCTGGAGTGGGAGGGGGGTGGAACATCCCAAGTAGTGTAGGGGCAGATAGGGGGAGCAGCTTGGGTAAAGATAGGAGCTCATTGGGTGCTGGTCACCTGGGCTCACACATAGAGGGAGTATATAAGGTGGGCACCATCTTAGAACAGGGTCAGTCTGTCAGAGTCAGTAAGAAGCAGAGGTCCAGATGAGCCTGCAGAGAGAGAGTGGAGCAGAGAAGGAAAGACCCAGAGGGGAAAAAGAAAGGACTCTGAGAACCCAAATTCAATCCCCGGGTGAAGAGTCGGCAATAGGGTACCGGATCCCAAACTGGTGGGGGCAAAAGCACACCCTAGCCAGAGACCGGAGGCCGTGGGCAGCGTCTGCCACGGCCACCCACCACATCCACCCCGAAGGCAAACCACGTGGAGGGTCAGGGAACCCAAGGCCAAGGGTCTCCCAACAGAAGGCCCGAGGGAGCTGGACCTAGGTGGATCACTAGTGGGGACGGCCAGAGGAAAGGACAGAAGGAGAGCTCAGGGTCACGCTCCGGACTTGTTTGGGGGTTTGCTGAATCCAGGACCTGGTGGACGCAGCACGGCTCGGGTGGTCACTTGAAGCTGGAGTGACCGGAACATCAGCAGTGAGTAAATACCCTGAACTGCACAACCCGACTCTGTCTTCACTTAACATCTATGCTGCACCACCACAACCCCCATCCTCTGCACCTGACCCCCTGAGGCTATACCCCACCCGTTGGGGGTTATACTACCAAAAGCTGCACCAACACCATCAGCCTCAGCGGACCCTGCTGCAGCGGCGGCCGTAGTGACCGCAATACAACGGGTGGCGTAGTCGACAATAAAGAACTTAATAACATCTGTAGGACTGCCACATACAACTGAGCTTGACACCCTGGGCACGGACCGGGTCACAGCCACTCGGCGACTACAACTCCCATCTGATCCGGCTCCGGGTATTCCCCCTAAAGAATATGGCCCAGGGGGTGCGTCACATGTAATCCGCATCACTGGATCTGTACATGCGGAATCCAAGCGTTTCAATGTGCGGATGATACCCGGGTCTGGAGGACAGGAGACTCTCCTCCGGACCCGGGTACCATAGAACATGTAAAAAAAAAAAGAATACTTTCGGTCACAGTATATAAATCCATACTGGTTGCATGGATTTATATAGTGTGACCAAGTTGTCAAGCACTTTTCCAAGTGATGCTAAAATCGCTTGGAAAGCGCTTGACAACCCGCATGCGGAAATGCCAGTGAAGAACGCTTCACATCCGCATGCCCCTGGCAGGAAAAACGCATGTACAATCCGCATGTAAAATCCACATGTACAACCCGCATGCGGAAATGCATTTGAAGAACGCTTCACATCCGCTTGTCCCTGGCAGGAAAAACGCATGTACAATCCGCATGTACAATCCGCATGTACATTCCACATGTACAATCCGCATACATCTTTTCTGCCGGGGAGATGCAGAAATGCTCAGGAAAAAATCCGGAGCATTTCTGCATTTTGGGCACATAGCCTTAGGCTATGTGCCCACGATGCAGAAATGAAGCAGAAAATTTCTGCAGCATTTCTGCATCTCCCTGGCAGAAAAAAACGCATGCAGATTGTGCATGCGTTTTTCCTGCAGAATACATGCGGATCCACATGCGTTTCCGCATGCAGATTGACAAGCACTTTCCAGGCGATAGCATCACTTGGAAAGTGCTTGACAACTAGGTCACACTATATAAATCCATGCAAACAGCATGGATTTATACAGTGTGAACCGTAAAAATTAAAACAAATAAAGCTATACTCACCCTCGAGGCCCCGGCGTGGCTGCAGCGCTGCTTCCTGGCTGGTTCCCGGCTGCCGGCATATCGCGAGACAGAGCGGTGAAGGGCCTGCGGTCACATGACTGTGACGTCACCGCAGGTCCTTCAGCGCTGCTGGCATTCAGAGAGAAGCCGCCGGACAGGTGAATATAAACTTTATTTGTTATTTTATTCTTTTTTTACAGGTACAATGGTACCCAGGTCTGGATGAGAGTCTCCTCTCCTCCAGAACTGGGTACCATCCGCACATAGAGACGCATAGAAGCCGCTTGTACAAATGTACAGTCGCGGTTTCTGTGCGTCTCAATGCAAGTCAATGGCGGGAGTTCCGCTGCACTTCCGCAAAATTAAATGACATGCTGCGGATTTTTGTACGCAGCATAAACGCTGCGGAAAAATCCGCAGCATGTGCATAGAACATGCGGAATCCCCTTGGGGACCATGGGGTGCGGATTACCTAGCGTTTTACAAGCGTTTCCGCTGCGGAAATTCCGCAGCATAAACGCTTGAAAAACGCTACGTGGGCACACAGCCTTATACTCAATGTCTTCTCCAGGGCTCAGTCTAAGGCTGTGTGCCCACGTAGCGTTTTTCAAGCGTTTATGCTGCGGAATTTCTGCAGCGGAAACGCTAGGTAATCCGCACCCCATGGTCCCCAAGGGGATTCCGCATGTTCTATGCACATGCTGCGGATTTTTCCACAGCGTTTATGCTGCGTACAAAAATCCGCAGCATGTCATTCAATTTTGCGGAAGCGCAGCGGAACTCCCGCCATTGGCTTGCATTGAGACGCACAGAAACCGCGACTGTACATTTGTACAAGCGGCTTCTATGCGTCTCTATGTGCGGATGGTACCCAGTTCTGGAGGAGAGGAGACTCTCATCCAGACCTGGGTACCATTGTACCTGTAAAAAAAGAATAAAATAACAAATAAAGTTTATATTCACCTTTCCGAAGGCTTCTCTGCATGCTGGCAGCGCTGAAGGACCTTCGGTGACGTCACAGTCATGTGACCGCAGGCCCTTCACCGCTCTGTCTCGCGATATGCCGGCAGCCGGGAACCAGACAGGAACGAGCGCTGCAGCCACGCTGGGGCCTCGGGGGTGAGTATAGACTTATTTGTTTTAATTTTTACGGTTCACACTGTATAAATCCATGCTGTTTGCATGGATTTATACAGTGTGACCTAGTTGTCAAGCACTTTCCTAGTGATGCTAACATCGCCTGGAAAGTGCTTGTCAATCTGCATGCGGAAACGCATGTGAACCCGCATGTGGATCCGCATGTATTCTGCAGGAAAAACGCATGCACAATCTGCATGCGTTTTTTTCTGCCAGGGAGATGCAGAAATGCTGCAGAAATTTTCTGCTTCATTTCTGCATCGTGGGCACATAGCCTCAGATTACCAGCTGCTTATCACACCAAAGTGAGCTGCCACTCCATGTGCCACCCAAAGGACAGCCTGAGGGGAGGGGGCTCCTCACACAAGGATAGGAGTTAATTCGGCACTGTTGACTGGCAGGAGCTTAGGTCCAAGTACAAAATATACAATGAGACGCATCATCCTTCCAACGTAAAGATCACAATGTGAGATTTTCAGAGACATAGCATCGGTTCTGTGTGTTACTGTGCACCAATAACAACTACGTTTTCACATTACTCTAATTTTTATAACCCATGCATGTGTACAGTGTCTTGACCCAGCCATGTTTCCTCCAATTTAACTAGCCCCTAGATGCATAACACAAAACTGATCTATGCTCTTCCCAATCACTGATATGCTAAAGGTACATCAGCAGAATTCGAACAGCTAGTAACCATGCTGAATGCCTTGAAAAAAATGCTGAGTTTAGCTTACATAAAGGATATAACATCACAAACTATATGAACGAGAGACTGATCTAAAGATAAAGCATGCTCCCTAGTTGAGTGAATGGTGCCAGGGGAATGCCCTCTTCATTTTTTACAGAAAGGTATCATTTTCTTGAGTTTAGAGCTGAATGAAAGAAAAAAATGGCTTCATTGATTCCTACTGGTTGTTAGACGCTAAAGAGTCCTTTTATCGACATGTCTATTGGCAGTTTCCAGTATATTCAGTGTCTAATTATCGCCCTCAGCTGGAAGATACACCTTGCAGTGCCGAGACAGTCGGAGACAGGAGTCAATAGCTTCTAGTGCATTGTTCTCAGAGCTGCTATTGAGCAGCATGTCAAGGAGAGATGATTTATGCGACTAGAAAGTAAAATTCCTCTGCTGGTCAGCATAGCCGAGCCCCGAGACAGCCTGCCCAAATACACAGTTCTTTGCCCAGTGCACTCGTCTACCTTAGTGATAATTGTTCATCGGCTTTTGGATTTATTGGGAAATATTGCATGTTAGATGTCACTAACTAATAAAATTGTAATTGATAAAATGGTTTGCATTTTACAGTTATCAGATGACATCCCATAATACACAAGTGGTGCATATGTTATATGGCATGCTGTGATATATGATATTGCTTTATTTGATACATGACATGCAATCCTTTGGATTGCAGTACTAGTGAGAAATATGCTCTCTGTAAACTATAACTGAGCCTTAATTTCCTAAAGTAACACAATTCACTTTTCAACTTGGACACCCAAAAGCTTTTGTAAAAAATAAAGATGAGAGTCTATCAGCAGTTTTGACTTTGCAAAGCATGACAGCACTATCGAAATGACCTGTAAAGTTGTATAAACCAGCCTTTGTGTATGTTCTTGGGATAAGACTGAGAAAGAGAAGTTTTAGTCCCCCTCATGCCACAATCACAAGTGCTCAGAAACTAGTGTCTTCATAGGCTGTGGCCAGGACCCTCAGCACTGCATGATCCCCAAGCCCTTTCCGCTGTTCTGACTAATATCTTTAGTGTCCTCCATGTCTGACGCTAGAGCTTTCAGGAGAGGTGGCTGTCAGCCAAACATTAGTCTTAAGGCATGTGGGTGATTTTTCTTGCCAGTTCTGGATTTTTTGAAGAAACCTGATAAGATCCAATATATAGTGAGAGTTTATTCTCAATAGGGTTGTTAAACAGTTTGGAGATGTGTGCTTGCAATTAGAGATTCTAAAGATTAAACATCGAAAGTGACAATTATGGACTCCTCTGGACAAACTGCAGCGTAGAGAACTATATAGCACATATACATTTTTCCTGTACATGAAGATCCTGTGCATGTCAAGGCCAGCTTAGAAGTCTACTTACTCATGTCATCGTTACTCTTATTTACTCGTCATTCTTATCATTGTATATGGAAAACCAACCTTTTCCCCCTTACATTATCATCATTTATTCAAGGATATTTAACTACAGCTATATGACACTGTCAGTCACAAGTCGGCTCATACTCCTTGGGAGTGGAGCATTGATCCCTGATGCTCCATATGAGAAGAGCTGTACAACATAGGAAGATACTAGGACTGGATCAGACATAAGCAAAGTTTTCAGCTGTCCCTTCTTAGGTTGATGACCCAAGTAAAGCATTCTCACTGGGTTCAAAACAGTATAGTTTTTAGTTGAAACAGATTCCAGTACAGGAGCAGAAAAAAACAAGAAAACATAGAAACAACAACTTGCTTCTACTGAAATCTATTAAAAAGATAGGATTATAGACATAAATAAATGGGTGACCAAGTGTCTCTTAATATTCCAGTATCATAGAAACATTGCTTTATTGACATTTTGCATCGGTTCATTTTCCTTTTTTGTAATTTTTAAAATGTAAAGGATGCAAATATATACAGTACAGACCAAAAGTTTGGACACACCTTCTCATTTAAAGATTTTTCTGTCTTTTCATGTCTATGAAAATTGCACATTCACACTGAAGGCATCAAAACTATGAATTAACACATGTGGAATTATATACTTAACAAAAAAGTGTGAAACAACTGAAAATATGTCTTATATTCTAGGTTCTTCAAAGTAGCCACCTTTTGCTTTGATGACTGCTTTGCACACTTTTGGCATTCTCTTGATGAGCTTCAAGAGGTAGTCACCGGAAATGGTCTTCACTTCACAGGTGTGCCCTGTCAGGTTTAATAAGTGGGATTTCTTGCCTTATAAATAGGGTTGGGACCATCAGTTGTGTTGTGCAGAAGTCTGGTGGATACACAGCTAATAGTCCTACTGAATAGACTGTTAGAATTTGTATTATGGCAAGAAAAAAGCAGCTAGCTAAGTAAAGAAAAACGAGTGGCCATCATTACTTTAAGAAATGAAGGTCAGTCAGTGCGAAAAATTGGGCAAACTTTGAAAGTGTCCCCAAGTGCAGTTGCAAAAACCATCAAGCGCTACAAAGAAACTGGCTCACATGAGGACCGCCCCAGGAAAGGAAGACCAGGAATCACCCCTGCTTCTGAGGATAAGTTTATTCGAGTCACCAGCCTCAGAAATCGCAGGTTAACATCAGTTGAGATTAGAGACCAGGTCAATGCCACACAGAGTTCTAGCAGCAGACACATCTCTTTAACAACTGTTAGGAGGAGACTTTGTGCAGCAGGCCTTCATGGTAAAATAGCTGCTAGGAAACCACTGCTAAGGACAGGCAACAAGCAGAAGAGACTCGTTTGGGCTAAAGAACACAAGGAATGGACATTAGACCAGTGGAAATCTGTGCTTTGGTCTGATGAGTCCAAATTTGAGATCTTTGGTTCCAACCACCGTGTCTTTGTGCGACGCAGAAAAGGTGAACGGATGGACTCTACATGCCTGGTTCCCACCGTGAAGCATGGAGGTGGAGGTGTGATGGTGTGGGGGTGCTTTGCTGGTGACACTTTTGGGGATTTATTCAAAATTGAAGGCGTACTGAACCAGCATGGCTACCACAGCATCTTGCAGCGGCATGCTATTCCATCCGGTTTGCGTTTAGTTGGACCATCATTTATTTTTCAACAGGACAATGACCCCAAACACACCTCCAGGCTGTGTAAGGGCTATTTGACCAAGAGGGAGAGTGATGGGGTGCTACGCCAGATGACCTGGTCTCCAGTCACCAGACCTGAACCGAATCGAGATGGTTTGGGGTGAGCTGGACCGCAGAGTGAAGACAAGTGCTAAGCATCTCTGGGAACTCCTTCAAGATTGTTGGAAGACCCTTTCCGGTGACTACCTCTTGAAGCTCATCAAGAGAATGCCAAGAGTGTGCATCAAAGCAAAAGGTGGCTACTTTGAAGAACCTAGAATAGAAGACATATTTTCAGTTGTTTCACTCTTTAAGTATATAATTCCACATGTGTTAATTCATAGTTTTGATGCCTTCAGTGTGAATGTATAATTTTCATAGTCATGAAAATAGAGAAAAATCTTTAAATGAGAAGGTGTGTCCAAACTTTTGGTCTGTACTGTATAACGTATTTTGCGGATTATAAGAGGGACCTGTTTATACGATGCACTCAAAATTTTGGGGAGGAAAATAGGAAAAAAATACTTTTTAATAAAATGGTGGTGCGTGTTTTAATGCACTTTTATGGTAGCTTACCTGGGGGGCGGCGGTGGTGGTGGAGCGTGGTCCCAGGTGGCAGGGTCGCTGCTGGCAGAGGCAGGAGATTCTGCGGGCTCCAGGCTGGTAAGACGAGGTGCTCGGTGGTTCGGGGGCTTTGCTGGCATTTTGTGAAAGCCCGGAGCACCACACCTTCTATACTTTCTAATGCGGTGAACTCCGGATGCGCAATTGAGATCTCGGGAGCCGAGATCTTGAGAGGCGAGATCTCGGTGAAGAGGTCAGTAGAATTTTGACAGGCAGATAGACTATATGGATAAAAGTATTTGGACACACCACTTAATCACTTAATTCCGGTTTTTCATTCAGGCCTAGTGAAACAGGAGAATAATGCCAAGTGACGTGCCCCCTGGGCCGTGGGGTACTCGGTGCCGGGCCGGTCGCTGCCAGGGGAGATGCCACAGTGGCGGTGACCCGGTCCGTGACCCAGGGTGGTCAATCAAAAGGGGAATACCTACGGGGGGATTATAGTTTTTATATACAGTTCGTGACACTGTGGTATGCGGCTAAAGGGAGCCGCCGCTGCGGAGCAGGTCCTATGGAGCTGTTGTTAATGCAGCAGAGTTGGTTTAGCTCTCCACAGGTAGAGCCTAGCTCCAGGGCTGTGCTGAGATGTTACAGATGTTGCTGTGCAGTGCAGGGGTGATGGCGCAGCAGTAATTCACGGAGACAATGGGGTGCAGTCTTCAGAGTTTACTCACAGCTGTTGCAATCCAAGTTACAGGTACCGGTGTAACTTCCCACGTTGCGCTGCGTTCAGCAGGCAGGGGTTCAGCAATCCCCCAGGTAATCCAAGAGCACCTAACGGGGCCCCCTTCTGTGTACCCTTCTCAGTCGTTTTCCTGTGCTGGCTCTCACCCTCCTGCCCTGCGCCTCACAATCAGTGTCCCAAGCCAGTAGCCTCGGGTCTTGTCGGGCGACCTGCAGTCCCCTGGACCCTCTGTGACCACCTTTTCGGTGATGTAATTGTGGCTGTGGCAACTGCAACCTTAGGCTGTGTGCACACGATGCGTTTTTCATGCGTTTATGCTGCGGAATTTCCGCAGCGGAAACACCTCAAAAGCGCATGGTAATCCGCACCCCATGGTCCCCAATGGCATTCCGCAATGTCAGTGCACATGCTGCGGATTTTTCCGCAGCGTTTCTGCAGCGCCCATAAATCCGCAGCATGTTCATTAATTTTGCGGAAGCGCCGCCATTGACTTGCATTGAGATGCATAGAATCCGTGTCTGTACATTTGTACAAGCGGATTATATGCGGTTCAATGTGCGGATGGTACCCAGTTCTGGAGGAGAGGAGACTCTCATCCAGACCTGGGTACCATTGTACCTGTAAAAAAAAGAATAAAATAAAAAATAAAGTTTATATTCACCTGTCCGGCGGCCCCTGCAGCGCTTCTCCTTCCAGGACCTGAGATGACGTCGCGGTCATGTGACCGCAGGCTGTCTCGCGAGATGCCGGCAAGCCAGGATGGAACCAGGAAAGAGCGCGACGGCACACACGGCGGCATCGGAGGTAAGTATAGCTTTTATTTTTTTATTTTTACGGTCACACTGTATAAATCCATGCAAACAGCATGGATTTATACAGTGTGACCTAGTTGTCAAGCACTTTCCAAGTGATGCTATCGCCTGGAAAGTGCTTGTCAGTCCGCATGCGGAAACACATGCGTTAACGCATGTGGATACGCATGTGAATCCGCATGTATTCTGCAGGAAAAACGCATGCACAATCTGCATGCGTTTTTTCTGCCAGGGAGATGCAGAAATGCTGCAGAAATTTTCTGCTTCATTTCTGCATCGTGGGCACATAGCCTAAAAGTACAGAAGCCTCTGGTTTCTAGCTGAGCCTTGAAGTTCTCCACTAGTTTAGGGGCCGGTCCCCTCTCTGCGGCCTGTTCCCTCCACGTTCCTGCAGATTCGGGCGTACGGGTGGCCTCCAGCACTGCCCGTACCCCTAGGATCCCCTCGTTCCTCCTGGAGCCTTCCTCCCTGCTTCTCTCCTCTCTTCAGTCTCACCTCCTGGGCCTCTCTGCTAGGCCCTCCTCCTGAGCAGAGCTCCTGCTGAGCTCCTGCTCCACACACTCTCCTCCTCTGACTGATCTGTTCTTCCAAGATGGCTTCTCTATTTATATCACTTCCTTTCCTGTGCTCCCCTGAACTACGTCCTCCACCAACACCCACTACATAGTTCCACCCTTCAGCTAGGGACCAGGGACTGTGCTCTCCCTTAGGAGCAATCTCGCCCTGCCCCCACTGAAGTGGAATGTGTTGGATTCAGGTGTTAGGGTCCCGGGCAGCACTCTATCCTTACCTGAGAGTGAGATATCACACCTCTGGGTGAGATGCAGTTCCTCTGTGGCGACTGAACCTGCAGGGGCGCCACACAAGCACCTAGCACTGCAGTCGGCCTTTACAAATATTTGTGAAAGAATGGCTCATTATAAAGGGCTCCCTGATACCAGCATGGTACTGCAATAGGATGCCACCATTGCAGAGAGTAAATTAGTAAACTCTGGTTTTATTGAAAAATTGAAGCATTTAGGAACCTTCGCAACTAAGCCATGAAATGAAGATCACGTAAAGTTAGAGTGGAGTCACCAAGCGCTGAGGCACATAGTGCATAAAAGTCACCAATGCTCTGTTGACTCAATAACTGCAGAGTCCAAATCTCCTCTTGCATTATCGTCAGTAAAAATACTGTGTGCCAGGAATTTCATGCTATGAGTTTCCATTTCCGAGCAGCTGCATGCAAATCTTACATTACCAAGCACAATTCATTAAAATGTGGCAGTCTGATGGACAAGTCTTGGTTGGAAAACATTTCCTTCCTGACTTTATTGTGGCAACTGTAAAGTTTAGTGGATTAGGGATGCTATTGTGGGGAACATCATAAAAATGTAACCACCTTTCACACCCTGATTTAACTGTGCGTTACAATCCATGTACGCATGTATGGAACGGCCTCAGGAGTGTGTTATAAAGCTGGCATCTGCCTGTAACAGCAGCGACCAAAGCTAGCTGTGATCACTGTTGTTCAGCCATTTAGATGTCGTTGTCACTCACTGACAGTGGCATTTAAATGATCTGGTTGCTAGTTTCCTTACACACCAGGTGCCATCGCTCTACCACATTCCTGCAACCATATCGTAGGGTATGTAGGGGTTAGTATGGCAGCTTTAGGCTTGATGAAGGCCGTGTTACTGCCATGTTGGCCCTCATAGGAAAACGGAAGAGTGTTATTTTCACTATAAACCACAATACTGTAATATTGGAGTATATAGTCTAAACAGTCAAGTGATTGCAAGTTCAAGTTCCCTGGAATAGTCTACCTCAGGAGCTGGTCCCAATGGGAACTGCTGATGGTTTCAATATAGGCTTAGATGCTTTTTTAGAAGAAAATAACATAAATAACTTATATAAAATTCTTGTTCTGAATGTTGATCTAGTGGATAGACACTTGGGATCAGGGGGGAAAAACTTGCTCTTTTTGGGCAGCCTGGGCCATGCATTATGTATGTACATACAACCCTTCCATTTGTCCTTTTCCATTCCCTGTTTAAACTTGATGGACATTTGTCTTTTTTTTCAAGCATTCTAACTATTTTAAGAGGGTCACTGGTAATCTGCTGGAGGGGAGATATGTTTCAACGAGGTTTTTAGCTTCAGTGATATAAACCTGGAAGCTTTGCTCCAGCATGGTATGTGCTGAGAGGGGTTAATCAGTCATGATAGGGTCGGGTTAATCAGTCATGACAGAGTCAGGTTTATTATGAACAGCTGAAGAGTTGGGTGGGATGGCTGTTCATCATATCTCCACCCTAGGGAGGAGTCCAGGAGCTAAAAGTGAAGCATTTGGACTTAATGATTGTTCTCTGAAGGGGAGCTGACCTCCCGAGATGGGCTCCTGGTAAACAGAGCTGAATCCTGTTTCCTATGTGGGCGAATCCCACAGTTATAAGGACTATAGTGAGTGCTGTTTGGTTTATGTAAAAAAGACTGAATATGTCTATTTTAGTGATGAGCGAGCGTGTTCTGTTATCCCTTTCGGCGAGCATACTCAGGTGCTTGCCGAGTATTTGCAGAGTGCTTGAATGTTATGTTTGAGTCAGTGTGTGCATGATTTGCGACTGTTTGACAGCTTTAATGCATGTGAGGAATGCTTAAAAATCAGGCATTCCTCACATGTATTAAAGCTGTCAAACAGTCGCAAATCATGCACACAGGAGCGATTCAAACATATCACCGAGCAGCTGTAAATACTCGGAAAAAAACCCAAGCATGCTCGTAAATCTGGAGTAACGAGCATGCTCGCTCATCACTAGTCTATTTCTTTTGTTTGGACTGGTTTATGTAGCCTGTTTTAATAAACCAGTTGAAAACTTAAACGAAAAGCATTTCTGTGACTACCTTGTTTAGCAGCCGAGTGAGCCAATATATCACACTATGTAACTATAACTCTTAAAAGAAGAAGAAAAAAAAGTATAAAAACAAAAAATCGCCAGGTCTTAAGAAGGTTAAAGATCCTTTGAAAATTAAAAGTTCTTTATTAATATGAATTATGTGGCTGTCATATGATGTATACATTCTCCATTGAGCTAGATATTGGCAGAGGTAGTGACACGGCAAAAGACTCCTAAATGCACTGGTTTTTGTGCTATTTCTATTTTGCTAAATAATATGTAACATTTGATCTCATATTAACAAATTTGTGTTTTGCTTTATACCCAGAAGACGACATCTATGAGCAAACACTTAATCCAATTTTTAAAATGTTCATCCCATTTGCAGCGGTGTGGATAGGGACTTTCCTAGAGCCTAAAGCACAAATATGCACACTACTAGCAGTAAGGCATGAAATGTGGCACATTTTCTCTCTTGATCTGTTTAATTTCCTTTTTTGTTTCTGCATGGTGGATGCATAGTTTTACCTGTGTGCATTTCTACAGTACATAGAATACATAGAAATAGGAAGGTGAATACTAAACTTCAAATAATTATTTTAATTTCCCATTATTCATGAAGTGGCTAAATATTTACAATCTCGAAGGAGGACTTCAGAGAGAAGACAGGATACTTTGCTACCATCTTAGTATATCTGGAATTCATAAAAAATGCAAGATTAAAAGAATAATCAGCAGAACAGAGTCCTCCTGCTTATGGGTTGGTCATGCCCGGGTTCATTGCCCCATCCACCAGTGTCATTCTGATGTATTATTTGCACATTCAGACTTAAAACAAATTGCTGCTTTCATGTCATTTTTTACTTTTGGACTATCTATTTTTTTTTCTTTGTATTGATTTCATGAGTTGACCTCTTAACGATCACTGTAACGCATTTTCACGGCGGCAGTTAAGGGTACTTATTCCTCAGCGCCGTGAAAATGCGTCGCTGAGGAAGAAGGCTGTAGCACCCCCCAGAGTCAGAAATTCTCCGGGGTCTCAGCTACCGGGGGTAGCTGAGACCCTGGAGAATATGATCAGGGACAGGTTTTCCGGTCCCTGTCACGTGATCGCCGTTATTCACCGAATAACAGCGATCACAAAAAAAGTGTGCCCGCGGTTTACAATCATTTCTCTCTCCTCTGACATGATATACAGTACAGACTAAAAGTTTGGACACACCTTCTCATTTAAAGATTTTTCTGTATTTTCATGACTATCAAAATTGTACATTCACACTGAAGGCATCAAAACTATGAATTAACACATGTGGAATTATATACAGAAAAGTGTGAAACAACTGAAAATATGTCTTATATTCTAGGTTCTTCAAAGTAGCCACCTTTTGCTTTGATGACTGCTTTGCACACTCTTGGCATTCTCTTGATGAGCTTCAAGAGGTAGTCACTGGAAATGGTTTTCACTTCACAGGTGTGCCCTGTCAGGTTTAATAAGTGGGATTTCTTGCCTTATAAATGGGGTTGGGACCATCAGTTGTGTTGTACAGAAGTCTGGTGGATACACAGCTGATAGTCCTACTGAATAGACTGTTAGCTGCCTTTTTCTTGCCATAATACAAATTCTAAGTAAAGAATAACGAGTGGCCATCATTACTTTAAGAACTGAAGGTCAGTCAGTGGGAAAAATTGGGAAAACTTTGAAAGTGTCCACAAGTGCAGTTGCAAAAACCGTCAAGCGCTACAAAGAAATTGGCTCACATGAGGACCACCCCAGGAAAGGAAGACCAAGAGTCACCTCTGCTTCTGAGGATGTTTATCCGAGTCACCAGCCTCAGAAATCACAAGTTAACAGCAGCTCAGATTAGAGACCAGGTCAATGCCACACAGAGTTCTAGCAGCAGACACATCTCTTCAACAACTGTTAAGAGGAGACTTTGTGCAGTTGGCCTTAATGGTAAAATAGCTCTAGGAAACCACTGCTAAGGACAGGAAACAAGCAGAAGAGACTTATTTGGGCTAAAGAACACAAGGAATGGACATTAGACCAGAGGAAATCTGTGCTTTGGTCTGATGAGTAAAAATTTGAGATCTTTTGTTCCAACCACGTGTCTTTGTGCGACGCAGAAAAGGTGAACGGATGGACTCTACATGCCTGGTTCCCACCGTGAAGCATGGAGGAGGAGGTCTGATGGTGTGGGGGTGCTTTGCTGGTGACACTGTTGGGGATTTATTCAAAATTGAAGGCATACTGAACCAGCATGGCTACCACAGCATCTTGCAGCGGCATGCTATTCCATCCGGTTTGCGTTTAGTTGGACCATCATTTATTTTTTAACAGGACAATGACCCCAAACACATCTCCAGGCTGTGTAAGGGCTATTTGACCAGGAGGGAGAGTGATGGGGTGCTACGCCAGATGACCTGGCCCCCACAGTCACCAGACCTGAACCCAATCGAGATGGTTTGGGGTGAGCTGGACCACAGAGTGAAGGCAAAAGGGCAAACAAGTGCTAAGCATCTCTGGGGACTCCTTCAAGATTGTTGGAAGACCATTTCTGGTGACTACCTCTTGAAGCTCATCAAGAGAATGCCAAGAGTGTGCAAAGCAGTCATCAAAGCAAAAGGTGGCTACTTTGAAGAACCTAGAATATAAGACATATTTTCAGTTGTTTCACACTTTTTTGTTAAGTATATAATTCCACATGTGTTAATTCATAGTTTTGATGCCTTCAGTGTGAATGTACAATTTTCATAGTAATGAAAATACAGAAAAATCTTTAAATGAAAAGGTGTGTCCAAACTTTTGGTCTGTACTGTACATGGTCAGAGGAGAGAGAAATGAAGCCCCCCTGAGCCCACCGGTACCTCCGCCATCCTCTGATCACCCCCCAGATCTTCCCCCGGCACTTCAGCATGTTGCTACAGAAACAAAATGGTGGGCGCATGCGTAGTGCGCCCGCCGAGATCTGCCCTGCAGCAACAGGGAATTTTCCCTATTGGTTCTTTTTGATCACTGTGATAAACCATATCAGAGTGATCAAAATAAAAAAATAATAAATCAAACCCCCTCTTGTACCACCCTTAGGTAAATAAATATTATAAAATAAAAAAAAAATATTTTTGGTTAGGGTTAGGCCAGGGTTAGGGTTATGGTTAGCCCAGGGTTAGGGATAGGGTTAGCCCGAGGTTAGAGTTAGGGTTAACCCAGGGTTAGGGGTAGCCCAGGGTTAGGGTTACCATTAGGATTAGGGCTAGGGTTGTGCTAGGGTTGGGATTTTTTCAAAAGTAAAGAAAAAAAATTATGACGATATGGTGACTAGTGTTGAGCGCAAGTGCTCGCTACTTGAGTTTGCATCGGGTGCTCGGGTAAGCACCGAGTATCGCGGGTGCTCGAGTGACATGCTCGATTCCTCGCCCCACATGTTTCGCGGTTGTTACATAGCCAAACAAAACACGCGGGGATTGCCTGCCATACACGAGTGATCCCTGTATGTTTTTTTTGTGTGTCTAAAAACCGTAAAACATGCGGGACGGGGACTCGAGCATGTCACTCGAGCACCCGCGATACATGGTGCATACCTGAGTGCCCTATGCAAACTCAAGTAGCGAGCACTTGCGCTCAAGAGTAGTGACAACTTATTCAATATGATGACCTAATGTTATCAAATTCTGTGTCTTACCTCTGGGTTCAAAATGTTAACTATACCCCTTGATAAAATCCTTGAGGGGTGTAGTTTCCAAAATGGTGTCACTTGTGGGGGGTTTCCACTGTTTAGCCATTTCAGGGACTCTCCAAACGCAACTTGGCGTCCGCTAATTATTCAAGCAAATTTTACATTCAAAAAGTCAAATGGTGCTCCTACCCTTCCGAACCCTGCCGTGCGCCCAAACAGTGGTTTTCCCCCACATATGGATTATCGACTTACTCAGTAGAAATTGCACAACAAATTGTATGGTGCAATTTCTCCTGTTACCCTTATGAAAATGCAAAATTTGGGGCTGAAAAACATTTTTGTTGGAAAAATGTGAAAATTTTATTTTTACGGCTCAATGTTATAAACTTCTGTGAAGCACCTGAGGGTTCAAGGTGCTTACCACACATCTAGATAAGTTCCCTGAGGGTTATAGTTCCCAAAATTGTGCCACTTGTGGGGGGTTTCCACTGTTTAGGCACATCAATGGCTCCCCAAACGCGACATGGCGTCCTCTAATTATTCAAGCAGATTTTACATTCAAAAAGTCAAATTGCGCTCCTTCCCTTCCGGACCCTGCTGTACGCCCAAACAGTGGTTTTAAGCCACATATGGGGTGTCGGCGTGCTCAGGAGAAATTGCACAACAAATTTTGTGGCCGATTTTCTTTTGTTACCCTTGAGAAAATTAAACATTTGGGGCCTGAAGTAAAATTTGTGTGAAAAAAAGTTCATTTTTTCTTTCCACATTGCTTCAATTCCTGTGAAGCACGTGAAGGGTTAATAAACTTCTTGAATGTATGCTTGAGTACCTTGAGGGGTGCAGTTTTTAGAATGGTGTCACTTTTGGGTATATTCTGTCATGTAGACCTCTCAAAATCACTTTAAATGTGATGTGGTCTCTAAAAAAAATGGTTTTGTAAATTTTGTTGGAAAAAGGAGAAATCGCTTGTCAACTTTTAACCCTTATAACTTCCTAACAAAAATTTTGGTTCCAAAATTGTGCCGATATAAAGTAGACATGTGGAAAATGTTATTTATTAACTATTTTGTGTGATTTATCTCTCTGATTTAAGGGCATAAAAATTCAAAGTTTGAAAATCGCAAAATTTTAGTTTTTTATCACAAATAAATGCAAGTCATATCGAAGAAATTTTACCACAATCATGAAGTACAATATGTCACAAAAAAACATTCTCTGGAACACTTCAACGGATCCCAGTGATTCTGAGTTATTACCTCATAAAGTGACAGTGGTCAGAATTGTAAAATTTGGCTTGGTCATTAAGTACATAATTGGCTCCGTCCTTAAGGGGTTAAAGAGGACTTATCACAAGATCAACAGTGGCAATCTTTTTTTCTCATTTTATTCCCATTGCTCCCCTGAATATTTTTTTTTAAAATCTGCCATATGGTTTCAAAAATATGGGTCTTTTTATTTAGTTGTAATTTTTTCTGTTTTTCAGCATGGAGTCCTGTGCAGTTAAAATGTCCCTTAAAGCACCACTCCAGCATTTTGTTTTTTTCAGCAATGGAGTGGCTTTAAGTGTAAGACCCTGCCCCCGGTTACATACTCTCCCTCTGGCGTCTTCCCCAGTTTTTAGCACTGCTCCGATCCCGCGACACCATCTTGTGAGCGCAGCTTCTGACAGCCGGAAGTCCGAAGCTCAACTCACAATGTCTCAATATAAGTCTATGAGAACCAGAATGAGACTCTCATAGACTTGTATTGTAAAGTGAAACACTGGAGCTGCGAGCAGGTCACTTTTCACAGGAGATGGACCGAAGCGACGCTGGAAACGGATGAAGGCGGCAGCAGGTGAGTATATGACAGTGGACCGGGGACTTACATTTAAAGCACTACTCCAGCAGTGCAATGCAAAAAAATGCTGGAGTGGTGCATTAAATGATTTCTACACGAAGCTTACTTCTGCACAATGCAGAAAGAGAGCTTAGGGCTGATGGGCTGCTCTTCTGTCTTACATGTCCCACCACAGTCAGCCAATCAGCAGCTGTGCTGGTGACGTGATGCGACTACTCAATGTGTTTAGGTACCGCACAGGATGATACTGGCTCTAGTAGGAAGTCCGCCACTTGATTCTAGGATGTGTTTTCTAGGCTTGTGTTCTGCACTTAACTCGACCACTACACAGAAAAATAAAGTGTGACATAGGACTGCAGGTAACATCCACCACGTTATCTGTACTAAGAGCGTTATCACTGTGTTATCTGTGGTCTTACATTGGACTGCAATTAATATCTACTGCAATATCTGTACTCAGAAAGTTAGCAGAGTGTAAGCTGTGATGTTACATCTTGCTTTTAATGGGGATGGTGTAGAAGGATAGGAAGAATCAGAAGAGAAGCTTCACTAGGTCATGGCCTTAGTAGTCCTTTAGAATTCTAACTTTAGAGACACTGGATGTTAAGTGGTGTCTAGCAGGGTCTTTAAACATTGCTATAGCCAATAGCTTATGGGAGTCCATGAAATTGGTGTAATATTGCTGGGTTAAAATTTCATACTGATTATATATCCTTAATTCAATGGTTTAAATTTCAGTGTCTGGATTCATAGATTTTTGGGGCTCCATAGGGTGGTGTCCATTCAGAGAGAGCGGCTGATGGTACCTGCAAGGGATTTTTGTAGCCACTAGCCATGCTTATGATATGGTAGAAACTGGTGCAGACAACTATTTGTAGCCAAGGAGTTACCTTGTTATTTACGTGGTCGGACTTATGGATAGATGCATGACTCTGACATTTTGACACTTGAAGGATGTGGTGTACAGTATTTTGGCCCCAGAATTAAGTCATTTTAAGTTTCTATTTTAGGATAGTGTATTACCGTAACAAGTTTAGATCATACAGTATCCTCAAGTCAAGGTGGAAGCAGCAGTCTCCTAAACAATGCTGATGAAGAATCAGTCTTGGAGCCCACTGTCAGCATTAGTGGAAAAGTAGAAAAATTAAGGTTCACAACCTCTGTATAAACAAAACTATCCAAAAATAATGCTGTGTCTCACTTAAGCCTCCCCATACACATTAGACTAATGTCGACCACAACCGCCAATATCGACAGGTTCTACCGACACTCTAATGTGCTCGGGGATGTGTGCCAGTTTATTGTCGGGGAGATGTCAATCAAGTATGTCTGATTTTGGACTGCCGGTTGCATTGTTCTCCTGAAGACAAGTCCCAGATATGTCTAGCGACGGCTCTCTCATAGAAAACACACGAGCATTTCTGTTTGTAGGAAAGATGGCTGAAATGACTGTCGGCTAAATGATTGGCCCTAATATCGTTCAGCTGGGGAAAATGGATGTACCAATATCTTTCACTGAATGTGGGAATAACATGTGTGCATAGAAGAAAGACATACAAGCTCAGGAAAACTGAGACATGCCGAAGGATAATCCCATTGGAGCCAGTGTATGATGCTCCATATTACTAAAGAATATTACCAATTGCCATGGAATATCCTTGTTGTCAGGCAAAGGAAATAGAGGTAGGCAATTATGTTACATTGTTCCCTCAACTAATCCACCCTCCTCAGAATATCCAGCTGTGTTGAGAGGGTTAATTAACATTGAAGGGTACAAAGTAACAGCATTAGACTAGCATTAGCATCTTACAGATTAAATTAAGCCTGGCCCAACCCACCAACAGCCTAATGTGTATGGGGACCTCCAGACTCTCCCCCCTCAGATCCTATCGTGTCAGATAAGAGTCACACAGTTTGAATTTTAGCTGGCACCCTTTTATTATACAGTTGGTAAACTGGTACCAGAGGTGTGTGGCAACAGCTTTCTCTGCCATCACCTTAGAAAGCACAAGAGCCTTTGGATGAACCGAACTTTCGTGCATATCTTCGAGTTTGGTTTGGCCGACCGCTATCTCTCCTTTCTTCGACCCATAGCTATCTAATACCTGTGGGGTCTTAAAAATGATGCTGACCAACACATTAAAGCTAGAAATTGTTAGTCAAGGTCTATTAGAGTGATCAATGTAAAAGGTGTTTGGTAACAAGTTGTCATAAAAAAAGTTTGGAATTACTTTATTATTGTAGTATTTAGCCATGTTAGCTCATGTTTTATACTTATGCATTTTGCATGCACTCATGAAGCAATGTCAAATCTATTGTTTTTGTTGTCTCCCCTTTTTACGTATTATATATTTATTTATTTTAAACAATGAAGGATCCGCCAATATCTTGTCATTTGTTACAGTGTAGCAGAGCTAGTGAAGCACGCCGGCGGGCGCTTCATCAGGAGTGCTCATTCAGAGTGATGAATGTACCTAAACACACATTTGTTCGTAAAACTTGCAGAGTGGATGAGCATCATTAGGTATGAGGAATAGGTGCCTCACGCTGAGAGAAGAGGGGGCCAAACAGATGCTGTGCGTTTTTTGCAGGCATCTTTCATCCTGCGGCTCGTCATTAATATCCTTGAAGGTGATCTTTTTCTTGTGTCTTCTTTTATTTAATAAGCACAAACACAGTGCGTGCAAAGGCTGCAGTGCTGATCACACATATTTTTGTGATCTGCTCCGCCAATTCTAGTAAGGCACATTAGTATACATTAACTCCTTCAGTTGTAGGCACATGGTATATTTTTTGTATTTCACTATATTTTAATTAAAACACAAAATGAAAAACAAAAACGCAGCACTCCAACAGTTTGTTCTGAAGAATCGAATCACTGCTTTTTCTCATACATCAATGCAATGTTTTGACTTCAGCAAGTCTTTTTCTTTTGCTTGAAAAAACTTACTAAGGTTGAAATGTCGCCTTGATGTATATGAGATGGAGCCTGATACCTTGTGCATAACTGTACAACAGGATACCCTGTATTTTTTTAACAATGTGCGGTGCTGCTGTTATCTCTTTGGGCAATAGTACCAATCTATATATTTATCATCATATATATAGTGCCATTAATTCCATAGCACCTTACAGACATCAGCATAGTACATAGTTATTAGAACAACTCACAGAATACCTATCACAGGAACACAATCACCGCAGGTAATGAATATGCTATTATTACTGGTCCTATGACTGACACTAAATGGCGTGTCAATAATAGTGTCAGACTATGGGGCCCATGAGTTGAGGGGGCCCTGTGGCCCCCTACCTGGTCTTTCACTTTGAATGGTATCTTCCTCCTCAGGATGCAGTGGCATACAATGGTAGAACAGGAAGAGTCAGAAACAAGGTCCACAATTCAGCCTGTGCATCTGATTCTCAGCGCAGCAGGCACAATGATGTCACTAGATGACGCCTGCTGTGCACAGTCTCAGTCCACAAGCTGTACAGAGTAGAGCAGCATTTAGGGTAAGGGGGCTAGGGGAGTTGTTTTATTTTTTATTTTATTAGTCAGTATTGTGTGGGGGCCATAATACTGTGCAAGGAACTGTGGGGGCATCATACTTTGTGGGGGTGTACTATGGAGGAGTTCATTTTGTGTTATTGTGTACTGGGAACTGTGGGGGCATCACACTGTGAGGGAGACTGTAGTAAGAATCATAATGTCTGGAGGATACTTCCATTTTTTTTTTTTTTTTTTTAAGTCCATGAATATTGTTTAAGAAGGTTGGCCTCTACTTTTTATTGATGGCCTACCCTTAGGCCTATCCTGCCGATCAGCTGTTACCAGTACCAGTCAGAAGTTCCCAGATGCTGCTGGCTACACAGCAGCTCTATCAAAACTATAGTGGCCATGGCCAGGTACTGCAGATCCACCCCCTATTTATTTTAATATGCAGTACCTGGCCGCGGCCACTATAGAAAACACGGATGATGCATCAGAGAACCTTCAGTTGCTGCCAGTGTTTGTAGCAGATGATATAAGGGGGTGCTCGATATCCCACCCTCACCAATCAGACATTCATGGTCTCATCTAAGAATAGGCCCTCCATAAAAATGTTGTGGCCAACCTCTTTAACTTAGTGTCTACAAGAGAATCACATTATAGACATGCTCAGTCCAATGATAAAGTGTGGAGCTGTTGAGAGTACATGCGCTATTTCTCATCCGTAGGTGCTTACTATTGTGGTGATTGGTTTTCTCCTCTATTGCCAGCATCCGAGGGAATCGCACTGCACTGGGCTGACATCTGAGTGCAGTCCAATATTTCACACGCACCCATAGACTTGTATGGGTGGTGTGAGTCGATTCTCGGATGCATTTGCAGCTGCTATTGCTTTCGAATACTGAATCGGCATGAAAAAATAATAGCAGATCTGCACTGCCCTATAGTATAACATTGGGCAGAGTGCCATACGATAAAACATCGGAGAACACTCAGCCATGTTTTACACTAGTGGGTGCGAGCCCTCACATAGCAAATTGATTTTAGAACACAATTGTGTAAACATGTAAAGTGTAGCCTGTATTTATATATTTTTTATATGTAATTGTGTATGTAGCAGTTCTCCATTGTGTTCAGTTGGAGTATGTTTCACTAGCAAGGTTTTATTAGTCTCTGCTAAGATAGTAATAGAAATGAGTAAAATAAAATAAATCCTTTGTCTGACCTTCATGACAGCTCAAAAGAACAGCTTTTCATTTTCGTTTTTCTAAAACCAGGATTTTGCTTTTGAGCTATCACTCTGCCTGGCTCGGCTTAAAACCTTTTGTCATGGCTAAAGCTGCCACGTTTTATAAAGTCCACAAGTCAGTAACTAAGAATGATTCTGAATTGTAAGCACCCCAACAACCTATAAATCTTCATTGGCGTACTAGGATTCCAGCAGAGCCATGCATAATCCCCTACTGGGCTTCTGATGAGACAGATTTTCTCTTCTGTACATGTAGTAACCTGGCTGTAAGATTGCACCTTCATATTACCTTTATTTAAGAATGAGTGTAATATATTGTAGCATAGGTACAAATTTTCACTAGAGTCCTCAGTCCACTTAAAGGACATATACAAATGTGCCGTAGCTGAATCTGACAGGTCTCTGACTTAAAGCAATGTTTCACATTTGCGTTGAAGATTTGTATAAAACCATAAATGAGACATTGTGATATAACAATGGAATATTGAGTGTTACAGGACCATAACATGGCTCCATGTACTGTACGGAGACCTTCCTGGTCAGCACTAGAGACCATGCTGTACCCCTTCTCCTTGGTATGCTTTTCATAATATAATGCTTTGAATTGGTCGGGCATTGACTGCTATTTTAAAAAACATTAACCTTAACATTGTGTTATGCAATCTTTAAAGCACCACTGCAGCATTTTTTTTCAGCGCTGGAGTGGCGCTTTAAATCTAAGTCCTCTGCACCCGGTCACATACTCTCCCTCTGGCGTCTTCCCCGGTTTTTAGCACCGCTCCGATACCGCTACACCATCTTTTGAGCGCAGCTTCTGACTGTCCGGAAGTCAGAACTTACGTCACAAGAGCCAGAACAAGGCTCTCATAGACTTGTATTGTAAAGTGACCTCCATGCAGCTCCATGAAACACAGGAGCTGTGGGCAGGTGACTTTTCACCGGACACTGATAAGAGCGGCGGCGAAAATGGATGAAAATCCTGGAAGGTGAGTATATGTCAGGGAACAGGGAATTTACAGTTAAAGCACCACTCCAGCGGTGCAATAAGAAAAACAAACGCCGGAGTAGTAGTTTAAGGAATGGATAGGCCATAAAGTACGGTACATTTCATAAGGGTGTATTTACACATGCATGTTTTGTGGTCAGAAGAATAAAGAATAGCAGCAGCTACGGTGTGACTGCGGTGTGGTTGCAAATTGCTTGATTTTTACATTCATTTTCCTTTCTGTGCTATTTTGCAGTTAAACAGCTGTTTTAAAAATGCATGCCAAGGTGGGGTTTATTCTCATTGTAGTTGCACCACTGTCACTCTATGACTTAAAATTTAAAATTTGAACCCCCACCACCAATCCCCATTCTTCTCTGCTCCCGGATCAACCCCGTCCTGTGGGGCCTCCACTGAACCTGATCAGTTCCGCCCCTCTCTACACATAGACACACACTGTGCCTGAAAACAGGTGAAAACAGAAGTGCAGTGGATATAAAAAGTCTACACACCCCTGATGAAATGTTTTTGTCATGTAAAATAAAATCATACAAAAAAGAATCATTTCAGAACTTTTTCCAGCTTTAATGTCACCTATAATTTGTGTAAGTCATTTGAAAGATAAACTGAAATCTTTGTGGGTGGAAAAAGAAATAACTTAACCCCTTTACAACCTATGACAAATAGGCACGTCATAGGTCACCTCCCCCTCTTTGGCGCGTGCTCCGGCGCTGAGCCTGCACCTTTTCAGGCACATGACAGCTGATCTGATTAGATGTCATGTGCCCCTAACTTCCAGGGGTGGGATCACGATCCATCTGCGGCTGTTAATATGTTAAATGCCGCTGTCAATCTCTGACAGCGGCATTTAACATGGCCGCGCTGGAAGGGTGTCATAAGACCCGCCCATCACTCGTCACATGATCGCAAGCCACCAATAGCTTGGCATGACAGCCCAGTTGGCAAGACCCATGTGGTTGTCATTGCCGAACTGCTGTGAACGCCGCCCAGTGACCAGCTCTCATAGCAGATGAGCATTTCTGCAACACACAGCAGGGCTATGCACTAGCGATCAGATGATCACAGCTTGTAGTCTCCCATGGACTGAAAAAAAGTTCTTCTTTGTACATGAAAAAAACCTGGAATTTGGAGTATGGGGGTACACTAAGGGTCATACACTTATTCGCACAAAGTATTACATCTCTGTGTTGAGCCATAATACGGCCATGTGCATGAGCCCTATTTATATCTTCTTCTAAATTTTTGGGGTAAGTCAAAGAAATGAAACCTTTCCTGGTTTCTCCTAGTTGACACGGGATGTTTTCTTTTTGTCTCTGACCCTCATTTATTAATTATTGTATCTTCATGTGATATTTATTTTCCACTAAATCTGTGATGACCCTTATTATACACACCTTCATGTACGCTGCAAGTATGTTCACAGTCCAGCTTTGTTCTAATTTTATATCATTCTCTGATTTTATTTTTCATTCTCCCTTTTCTCTCCCGAGAAGAGAAACACTATTTTCATCCGGTTTCTTGTTCCAAAGATAAATTAGCGACTTCTAAATAATGCAGTGAACCCTAATTCTCTTTGATTAGCCGTGAGTTAGATGATGGCGACCCAATGAAATTGGTCATCAGCATAAATAATGAACTGATAAAATGCTAAGTCACTGCCGATCATAAATCACAGCAAATCCACTTTCTCTGGAAGTCACTGAAATTAGAAGTCCATGCTCCTATTAATTATTTTGCCTCTTGAAGACGACAGTGTTATAAATCAGCCCTGAAAGGCCCTTCACTTAGGAAGCTGAAGGAGTCAGACTGCCTGCAAATTGCTTTGTATATGGACCTAATTGTTTCCTAACTAATCCACCTAGGTAGAAAGAAAGCTAGAGCTAAAAGCTGCACAATACATTTCAATACAACCCCTATTCTTCATCTGTAACCTCTACCCAGACAGTGGAATTCACAATATCAGTTCCACCTGCCTGGTCGAGAGACTTTATTAATTACCCTGTTTTAGGCTGTGGACAAAGTTGTAAAGCAAAAAATGCAAATATCTGTGCCAAGCAGTCATGTTCACTTTGTAAATCCATTTCCTTAGAAGACCGAGTATACCATAAAAGGGGTCTTCTCACGATTAATCATCAGAAGCGCGCCGCACCTCTGCCTCCCAGTTTCCTGGTTGCTGGTAATTTTGTACTCCTGAAGATTGACAGTTTGGACTAGCGGAATGGTTGGGCTGATGGCCCAAATTGAGTGCGCTCCCAGGCTCTTAGCTGAGGCGGTTTTGTCTTCTGCAATATCAGATAAATACAGGAAGACTGAAGGTGGCTGGATCCATTGATCAAGGCAGCTTCAGGGAAGCAAGAGCAGCCTGTAAAGCCTATAATTCCTAGAACCTGTAAGCAGTGCATGCTCCTTGCCTAGGTAAATGGCCACTCTGAGACTGCAGGAAGGCAGCTAACCTTGGCAACGAGCTGTTCACTATTAAAATAAATATCCTTCCATTCCTGAGGACAGAGATGACTTTTAATAAGAGGTAAATTGCAAAACTGGTTATTGTTACAAGCTCTTTGCAATTTTACCCATTGAAAGGGAATTTGTCACAAGTTCCATGCTGCCCAAACCACAGGCTGCATGAATCACACCCTGGCTGCATGATGGTAGCCAGGTATACTTTTCTCTGAAACACTACAGCATTTCAGAGAAAATGTAGTTACAAAATATGGGGATGGGACCATAGCCAGATACGAGACTAATTAGTCTGGCAGTGGTCCTGGCTGACTTCCCAGCACTGGGAGATTGACAGGTGATTGACAGGTCTTTTCTTTAGTGAGAGACCTTTCAATCACCTGAATTGGCACTGAGAGAAGCTGATCAAGAGTGCTGGAGTGGTTTGGTTCCTGGTCAGATCTTCTATGTTTTCTCTGAAATGCCAGAGTGTTTCAGAAAGGAATCTACCTTGCTGCAATTGTGCATGCAGGTTCCAATTCATGCTGCCCGCGGTTTAGACAGAATGAATCAAGTGACAGGTTCCCTTAACGGCGAACATTTTATAATGTACATTCACAACATATCTGTTAACCTCTAGGAAAGTATGGTTGTGGCAATGTACTGTAGAAGAAATATTATTTATACTAAATAGCCACAGATGCGGCAAATCATTATAGTGCCACCAGCGGTTGTAATTAAATGAATATCAGACCATTGCATGATTGACAGTAAGTGTGTCCCCAAAACAGCCTTAGTATTTTAATGACCCCCTTTGGAGTTGAATATTATTGGACATGTTAGAAAATAGGGTCATTAACTCCAGTATTCCTTAGTCGACTGCCTGAGCAGTCATATTCTGATAGAATTACCGTGCAAAGAAGTTTGAATTAATCAGGTCATTTGTGCAACAGCCCGGAAGTTTGGTCCTCACCCGCTTCTGGTCAGCAAAGCTAACTTCATCCTGCTATTAGAAATATGTGTTGAGAGGCAGCAATAGCTCGTGCATAGACAGCTGAAAGCTGGATTTATTGTTATAATTAAGTTTACATTACTGAATATGTTCATGCTGTATAATGATTGTCTAATGAATAACTGTTTTCTTCCTTCTATACTAATCTTTATGTTAGTGGTCTTTCTATGCAGTACTTGTATTATGGAAGCAGTACTTGAGGTTAGTACAGGGGTGCACTAACTTACTTGATTTCATTAATCGGATGTAGATATTAGATAAATGCTCTTTTCTAACCCGGTGATGTCATCATCCAACTCGCTGCAGCAATGATTTCCGAACTCAACAAAACTAGTCCCATCACCGCTGTGTATGTACATTGGAGGGTGAGGTGTGGACAAACAGTAACGTTCCATTGTCTGTTTCCAAATGAAAGAACTTCTAGTAAGTTCTTATTGCTTGCAACATCACAAGACCATTTTCAAATGTATAATTATATGGGAAAACGCATGTAAAACTAATAACGTTTGTCAGATCTTCTTCTGATTCGAAAGGCAAAGATAAACTGTTTGTTGACCAAGAATGATCAATATGGCTTGAATGGAGATTCAGTGAATATAAACTATATTTTTATGAATTCTAAGCATAAAGGTAACTTGTGTCCTCCTGTTTGGATTTATTCGTTTTCCTGACGTTTTAGTTGTGGTTGTTACATTATATTTATGAATGCAGGAATACTTGGTGTTCTCATATTTTTTCTTGAACATTTATGATTCCTGGTCCCATAACTGTACATTTGAAGTTTTTATTGCATCTGCTTGTGTGGGGAGGATGTAATATGACCAGGTGCAAAACGCTAAGAGGATCTATTAATTCTGCTTTGTATGCACAGTATTGACTTGTTTTTTAGAGCGCTAGCGTGGTTAGATTGCACATTAGTGTCTACTACAATTTAAAATGGAAAAACAAATCTTCCCTCCAAAGTTAAAGTTGATTTACTGTGCATAATAACTACTTAAGTTCAGCTCTTCAGGGATCCTCACTGCATCATACCTTACTAACAGAGGCATGACAGCTATGACAAATCTGTTTCTAATGAATGCTGATGGATACCATTGACATCTGCCAGGTTTCTTGTGTTTTGGATGACAAGAATGGCAAGGCAGACTACTGTATTCCATCCATCAAAAAAAAACACCCGAAACACAAAGGAATCGAGCTCAGTGTTAAGGCACCCATACACATTAGATGAAAGACAGGTCAAGCCCACCAATGTTAGCTGGACTGGATGACCATCTGATATGTACAGAGCCTCCTGATTCTCAGGGTAGAAAAGGATCCGGTAATTAGAGTTTTAATGTCCAATCCTTTTATTTTCGAGGGAAATAGGCCACTACCAGAGGAGTGTGGCGGTGACTTTGTCCTTGACCCACTGAGCACGAGGAACACCTCCCTAGAAAACCATAGATTTCTGCTTGTGCTCTTTGCTTTCTTTGGTTCCTCCCCATGTTTGATAGTGGTTTTCTTTTTGTTGGGTGAAATGTAATAAAAATTAGATCTTTACAACTTACTTGATTTTTGCTTTAAAGTGTCATAAATTCCCTAGTGACGTAACTTAAAGATCATGGGCCCCAATGCAAAATCTCACACAAGGCCCTGAACTATCACAGGTTTTTAAGAGTCTTGATCCTCTCAAATGTGCCAAAGGACCTTTTGTCACTTACCCAAGGCCCTAGTGCAACTGCAATCCCTGCATACCCACTATACTTATTCATCGGATAGTCACATAAGTGGGAGATCATGGGATCGATGAAATATACCAGTCATATAGTATACAGTATACATTCAGAGCACATTCATTATGCTGAAGAAAATACAATTCCGGAATCTAAATAGGAAAGGGATTTTTACAGTTAAAGCAGTCATACCGTAGAATGCCTTTCCGAGAGGTAGTAATGACAGATACAATATCAGCATTTATGGAAAAGCTAGATGCTTTTCTCACAACAAAAGGAATTGTGGGTTATAAGTGTATGGGCATGTTCATATGTCTGTTTTTTGTTCACCCATTGTCTGCTAAAAACAAAAAATAAAAAAAAAAGTCATGTCCAATTTTGATTTGATATCTGGATCAAAATCGCCAGCCCATTCAGGTTACTAGATTCTTGAAGAAAAAAAATGGACAAAACAGAGATGTTATCTATGCTGCATTCTAGTTCTGGTCTTTTTTACTGTCTGAAGCTTAGAATTGCTATTTGCATACAAGAAAAACGGGTGCCACACTGATGGTCCAAATAGCCAAAAAACAGATGCCACACTGATGGTCCAAATAGCCAAAAAACAGATGCCACACTGATGGTCCAAATGGCCAAAAAACAGATGCCACACTGATGGTACAAATGGCCAAAAAACGGATGCCACACTGATGGTACAAATGGCCAAAAAACAGATGCCACACTGATGGTACAAATGGCCAAAAAACAGATGCCACACTGATGGTACAAATGGCCAAAAAACGGATGCCACACTGATGGTACAAATGGCCAAAAAACAGATGCCACACTGATGGTACAAATGGCCAAAAACAGATGCCACACTGATGGTACAAATGGCCAAAAAACGGATGCCACACTGATGGTACAAAAACCTAATGCCACAGTCATGGACAAATGGACCAAATTCATTTTAAAACCACTGATTAAAATGTTGATGAGGCCTAACCAGATGAGATACACAGAATTTCAGCAAATGGTGATTAACACCTTCACAGACATTTTTGGGGTGATAATATCATCCCTTATTTTTTTTTACAACTTACTGACTGCTTGTAGAGATAGATGGAAGGGAATAAAATGGCAATATCAGACTACACAAGATAAATAGATTTATGAATTTATATATATATATATCTATATATATATGTGTGTGTATGTATGTATGTATGTATATATATATATATATATATATATATATATATATATATATACATATATAATATAAAATCTGCCTTTGTTGCCCAGTGCAGCTATTCACAGAGCAGTTTTCAGTTTACAAGAGCACAATTCAAGATGAAAGCTGTGCTGTGATTGGTTGCTTTTGGCAACAAAGGCCTAATTTCCTCTTTGTCAGTTCCATACATATCCCTCAGTGTGTATATTTTCTGTTACATGTATATTGTAACAGTGAGGTCTGGAAGAAGACATGGGCAGTGAGATTGGTCATTGCTTCATGTTCTGAACAATAGCAGACAGCATTAGATGGCCAGTGCCACAGTGTGCAAGTGATCATGGGCATTGCCAACATCTGTCTGCAGCAGCGTCTGTCTGATAATATAATGGCGTGAAAAGGTTGTTTTAGCTCATGAAATGTTAAGTAGGATTAGTGTTAGGATTGCTCTGGTTACTCTTCCTTCCCAATATATTGTCAGTGTATTGGATTTAAACTCATTTAAATGGGGTCTGTCACCCTATCACTAAATCACTAATTTTATACATGTATGTAGGTGATTTGACCCTTATGAAAAAAAAAAATCACACCTGTAGTATACATTTTAGTGGTTTAATTGCCAGAAAAACGCCCCTCAATTTGCATACTGAGCCCAGGCGTGCTCAGTGTCGGTGTGCACTCTCATTGTTGACTGGGACATCGCTTGGCACTGTACTGAAGAGAGCTGCCATTGTGCACACTGAGGCTGTGTGCCCACGTAGCATTTTTCAAGCGTATATGCTGCGGAATTTCCGCAGCGTAAACGCTTGAAAAACGCATGTATATCCGCACCCCATGGTCCCCAATGGGATTCCGCAAGTTCTATGCACATGCTGCGGATTTTTCCGCAGCGTTTATGCCGCGTTCAAAAATCCGCAGCATGTCATTTAATTTTGCGTTTCCGCAAGCGGAATTGCCTTAGTCCAATGCATAAAAAACGCAAGGCAATTCCGCATGTGGAAAACGCGCGAAAAATGCGCGATAAACGCGTGCGGAATTCCGCATGCGTTTTTCCGGGAGAGGACTTGCATTTATGCAGCAGAAATTTTCTGCTTCATAAATGCAACGTGGGCACATAGCCTTACACTGAGCATGGCTGCGCTCCAGCAGTGTCACTACTGAAGAGCAGCATGGCCGCTGATTGACTTCAGGTAGCGCTCGCTTGAATGATGACAGTCAAGATATGACAAAGTGAAAATTGAGGGGGCGTAATGGTGCAATGAGCCCGCGGCCAAGCTAAGGGAGCACCAAAGCTTTCTCATCTGCATAAAATATTTTTTTTTTTCTGGCGACTAAACCACTAAAATATATTCTTCAGAAATAATGGTGCTTGAAAATTTGTGAATTCTTCAGACTTTTCCATATTTCTACATAAATTTGGCAAAAAATTACACCTGATTTTCACAGAAGTCTTAAAACTAGATATAGATAACCAAATATAGCAAATGAATCAAAGATTAGACTGTCATTTTTTTTAATTGCGGAAAATGATATAATATCACATCTGTGATAGGCAAAAGTATGTGAACCTTTGCTTTCACTATCTGGTGTGACCGCCTTGTGCAGCAATAACTGCATATAAACATTTCTAGTAATAGTTGATTAATTCGGCATGTTGGTTTGGAGGAATTTTAGCCCATTACTCCCCATTAAACAACTTCAATTCTGTTATGTTGGTGGGTTTTCTCCCATGAACTGCTGCCTCAGGTCCTTCCACAACATTTCTAAAGGATTAAGGACAGGGTTTTGACTTGGTTATTCCAAAACTTTAGCTTCTTCTTTAACCAATCCTCTGTAGAATGACTAGTGTGTTTTGAGTCTTTCCATGTCCCGCATACTCTTCAGATTCTGCTAATGGACAGATATCCTGACATTTTTCTCTGGAATTTATTGATAAAATTCAGAATTGATTGTTCCATGAATGATGACAAGCCATCCTGGCCCAGATGATAGTAAACCAGGCCCAAACTATGGTACAACCACTACCATGTTTCACAGATGGTATGAGGTGTTTATGGTTATACAATGTCTTTTTTTCTCCATAAAGGTCTATTTTGGTCTCATCCATCCACAACACATTTTTTGAATAACCTTGTGGATTGTCCAGGTGATCTTTAAAATATTGCAGATGGGTAGCAATGTTTTTTTTATAGCAGTGACTTTCTCCTTGAAATTCTGCCATGCACACCATTGTTGTTCAGTGGACCCAGACTTATTTGCTAGTGTTAATGTACATATGTGATAGAGGCCTTTAGTTGCTTAGAGGTTACCTTGTGTTCCTTTGTGACCTTGTAGCCTATTATAATCAAGGCTTTTGGAGTGATCTTTGTTGTTTGACCCCTACTGGGAAGGGTGATAATGGTTTTGAATTTCCTCCATTCGTACACAATCTGTCTGAGGCTATGTGCCCACGATGCTGAAATGAAGCAGAAATTTTCCTGAGCATTTCTGCATCTCCTGGCAGAAAAAACGCATGTGGCTTTTACATGCGTTTTTTCTGCCAGGGAGAAGCGTTTTTTGCATGCATTTCCGCATGCGTTTTTTCAAGCGCTTTTCCAAGCGATTTTGAGCATCACTTGGAAAAGTGCTTGACAAGTTGGCCACACAATATACATCCATGCAACTGGCATGGATTTATATTGTGTGACCAATTATGCTGCTTTTTTGCAGTATCAATAGTAAAAAAAATAATTAAAACGTAAAAAATAAAAAAAAAGATTATACTTACCACTCCGGTGGCCCCCGGTCTCCTTCTCCGGTGGCCTCCGGTCTCCTCTCTGGTGGCGTGCTCTGTCCTCGGCATCCCACGGCCTTCTGAAAGGACCTGCGCTGACGCCATTTAGTCAACTGACAGGTCACGCGACTAGATGACATCACTGCAGGTCCTTTCAGAACGCCATGGGATGCCGAGGACAGAGCACGCCACCAGAGAGGAGACCGGAGGCCACCGGAGAGGTGAGTATAATTTTTTTTTTATATTTTATGTTTTAATTATTTTTTTTACTAATGGTACCCGGGTCGGATGAGAGTCTCCTCTTCTCCAGACCCGGGTACCATCCGCGCATTGAACCGCATAACATCCGCATGCATGCATGTATACATGCGGATGTTATTCGGTTCAATGCAAGTCAATGGCGTCGATTTTGCCGCGTTTACGCACAAGAAATGGTTGTGCTGTGGATTTTTCCGCAATGATAATCTGCAGCAGAAATTTCCGCAGCATGTGCACAGCAGAAATGGCGCCGCGGAAACGCATTAAATCCCCATCGTGGGCACACAGCCTGACTGTGAATTGGCGGAGTCCAAACTCTATAGAGAAGGTTTTGTAACCTTTTCCAGCCGGATGAGCATCAACCACTCTTCTGAGGGTCTCAGAAATCTTTTTTATTCCTGCCGTGATACAATTCTACAATGTTTCAAATATCAAACTTTCATAGATCCCTGTTTTTTTTTTTTCCTTTTTCTATATACATAAAACAGGTCACCCACTCACACCTGATTGTTATTGTTATTCCATTGATTCAAAACACCAGACTGTAAAGCTCACATACTTTTGTCACTCACAGGCATGTGATAATGGATCATTTTCTTCAATAAAAAATGTCAGTCTAACATTTCTGACTTCTTTGTTAGATTTGATTATGTATTTACTTTTAGGACTTGTATGAAAATCTGATGCAGTTTTAGGTAAAATGTATGTATAAACATGGAAAATTCTGAAGGGTTCACAAACTTTCAAGCACCACTGTATGGTCTTTATAGGGGCCAAGTTCCATTCATACCTGAATAAGTGGCTTATTTAGGTTTTGGGGGTGACAGAAGCCCTTTAATATGCAGTATTTATCCCCTATGAAGCGTTCAGAAGCTAAAAAGTTGTACCCTTTGGCTTTTCTGCTTTTTCAGCCAAATCTGCTTGGCTAAAGAATCCTTGCTTTATTAGAGTTAGTTCCACAAAAAGTATTATTTGCTACTATTTTTTTGACTGTTCTTCTCTCCCTATCCCATTGTGGGCTAAAGATCTCTACCTCATGATCTTGCATAGTTTTCATGCAACTGCATCCAAACGTCCATGAAAAAGGTTGCTTCACAAGGACAACCCTTGTTTATATGCTTTATGCAGCTCGGGACCCCTTCCTTGGGTCAGACATGGCATTCCATAGTGCTGACAGCTAATTACTGTGACAGAGTCTGTTTAAGAAGAGTCAATTTTCACAAGAAAACCCCTTTAATGGCAAGTTGTACCTGTAATGGCAAGTGGTGCAGCACTGTTGTAATGACTTTCTAAGGCTCTGATCACATGTCTATTTGAGATCTGTTTGTAATGGATCCAGTCAAATAAATTGGACATATAAAAGAATGGATGTAAATGTATTCCAAACTTTAAATTAAAGTTTCCATTTCTAAGATGGACAGTCAAATGGATCTGTTTTAAACTGAAACCTTATCATCCATTTTTGTATCAACTTGTTTTTTGTTTCATTTTGATCAGATCCGTTTTTAATAAAGTTGTCTCTGAGTAGCTGTAGCGTTCTGGGCTTGAGCAGTACTAAAAAACGGGTCAGATAAATAGATGACATAAGGAATGACCATCAGTTAGAATCCATTTCCCATTGACTTTAATATTGCAAAGACTCATTTGTGTGCTATCCATTTTTCTGTGTGGATACCAAAGTCATGCAGACTGTTTTCTGTTCCGTCCAAAAAGGTAGATGGAACAAAGGAAACTGGATGCCTTACTAGAAAACTGAATGTAACGGACATGTGAACAGAGCCTTACCCTGCAATGTTTTTTGACTTTAGGAATAATTTGACCTTTGTTGTTCAAAAAAGGATTTTCTGTTGATTCATCTATATGTATAATATCATTACATTGTGTGCAATTGATTTACCCCATGGTGATTCCTGATATTGGGAATGCCTATTAATTCTGACTCTTGTCTTCTTTCAAATGTATGCCGATCCCAGAAGCCTTTGCTTTTAAAAATCAGGATGCTTTAAAATCATACTTCATATCCATATTGTTTAAAGGTAATTATAACAATTTACAGTGTCTCTTGACAAGTCACAGATTGGAATACGTTCTGAAACATTTTGCATATACTAATAAAGAAGTATACCTCTTCTTAGATGTCTGACGAGAAATCTTCAGTGCACTAATTTATGGGAGTTCAATTTATTACTTCAGGAATAGAGTGGCTGATTTGCATATTTTGCTTCCTATCTCAGATCTTAGGGACAAGTTCCCCTTTTTTATCTTTCTTCTTCCCTTGATCTTCTGCTGGGTGATTTATAAGGTGTTGGACTTGGCTGTATAAATCCATCCTCTTTTTTTTTTTTTTTCCCTCCATCCTTCTCGCTGCAGAGTATTTGCACCTACTGATTTCTTGCTGTGATTTCTAGGTCAACCTTCCCCCAGCTGAAGCCAGCTTAATAACTCACTATCACATCAGCCTTTGTGGTGACAGCCAAGGAAAAGAGGAATTATCACCCATTTCCGAGGACCTTTTGAATGTTTACAGCATAAACAATTTTTCTTTTTCCTCCTTTTTCTCTTTTGCTTAAATTAAAATGGAGAAATGATTAAATAGTTTTGATTTATAGAGTCTGCTCTTGCAGGACGATAAAGTCCAGTGATCTGGAAGGGCATGGACAGAATTTATGCCACATAAGCAGAAAAGCACTATGCAGCCATTTCTGGGGGACAAGAAGTTGTGAATTAAGCATCCGAGCGAGCCATATGGGTCTGAGCACCCCAGGAGTGGTGATAAATGGACCTCTTCTCTGTGGGTGTAAATCTTCATCCTGGGAACTGCTGGAATCTGAAGCAGCTCTTGGAGATAAATCTTCAGGGGTGGTTATAAAAGAGAAGAGTCCAATATTAAAGCCCAGAGCTGATAGCTTTAGCTGGGAGGCGGGAGAGGTGTCCTTGCTTTGACATTTGCTGACTGGTATTTGTTTCCTTTTTAAATAAGGAGCTGTAACTCTGCTAGAATGATGGCCTGGTCATGGTGACATTGCATCCTCCGCCAAGGTTACTGACTGCAGGACAAGCCAGTCTATCCTCGCCTTTTTTCTTACACACCATGTCAATAGGTAACTGTCTGCTAAGGAACTTAAGCGCACATTTTATTGCTGACATTTCAGCATCTTCATTTAGAAGAGAAATGTATTTTTTAACCCCTGTGAGGAGATGTTCTAAAGTGTAAAATGTGAGTTTCTTTACAAATAGCTCTAAATCAAACCTGACAAAGGCAAATGTATGAGACAGATGACGCACGTATTGATAAATCGAACGCCAGAGAATGGGAAACCATATCATGACCCTATATAGTTTGTAGTGTAAAATCATGGTCAACATATAAGGACAGAAGGCAGTTTGGTGCTCAGTGGAATGACACAAAAATAGAAGACTCCATCACCCTGATTCATGTGATAATAGTTCACTTACTGATATGTCAGCTCACAAACCAAAGTACCCCACATAGCATCCATTAATAGCCAAAGTTTTAGGAAGTTTAATGGGTTTGCAGCAGAAATTTATTTAAGTATTTGACATAGTAATTTTAAACATCAAAAGCACATCACGGATCTGCCAAGCTTATGAGCGAAGATGGAGACATATGCAATTCTGCAGTAATTCCAAGCTGAAATAAACGTTCATTTTATGAATGTTGTTTGATTGCACAGAGGCGATTAGATTGGTCCTTCTATTTTTGCATTCATTTGTTTGACTTCACAAGGAAGTTAGGCTGGGTGCCCACGTAGCGTTTTTCAAGCATTTATGCTGCGGAATTTCCGCAGCATAAACGCTTGTGAAACGCTAGGTAATCCGCACCCCATGGTCCCCAAGGGGATTCCGCATGTTCTATGCACATGCTGCGGATTTGTCCACAGCGTTTATGCTGCGTACAAAAATCCGCAGCATGTCATTTAATTTTGCGGAAGCGCAGCGGAACTCCCGCCATTGACTTGCATTGAGACGCATAGAAACCGCGACTGTACATTTGTACAAGCGGCTTCTATGCGTCTCTATGTGCGGATGGTACCCAGTTCTGGAGGAGAGAAGACTCTCATCCAGACCTGGGTACCATTGTACCTGTAAAAAAAGAATAAAATAACAAATAAAGTTATATTCACCTGTCCGGCGGCTTCTCTCTGAATGCCGGCATCGCTGAAGGACCTTCGGTGACGTCACAGTCATGTGACCGCAGGCCCTTCACCGCTGTGTCTCGCGATATGCCGGCAGTCGGGAACCAGACAGGAACGAGCGCTGCAGCCACGCCGGGGCCTCGAGGGTGAGTATAGCTTTATTTGTTTTAATTTTTACGGTTCACACTGTATAAATCCATGCTGTTTGCATGGATTTATACAGTGTGACCTAGTTGTCAAGCACTTTCCAAGTGATGCTATCGCCTGGAAAGCGCTTGTCAATCTGCATGCGGAAACGCATGTGAATCCGCATGTATTCTGCAGGAAAACCGCATGCACAATCTGCATGCGTTTTTTCTGCCAGGGAGATGCAGAAATGCTACAGAAATTTTCTGCTTCATTTGTGCATCGTGGGCACATAGCCTAACTGCGGATTGTAGGTTATCCTAAAACTGCTATTTTTTTTACGTTACATGAGATGTCATACAACACCACAGACCATCACCATTTACTCTGAATGAGATTTTTAGATTCCTAGTCCCAGCTACAGTATATACTTTATTTCAATGTGTATGAGTTTGACGCGCCTCCTGGGCCGTGGGGTACTCTGTAGCCGGGCCGGTCGGTGCTGAGAAATGTCATAGTGGCAGTGACCCGGTCCGTGACCCAGGGCGGTCAATAAAAGGGGAAAAGTAAAAAGAGGAATAAAGTTTTTAGAGATAATGTTTGTGACGCCACCTGTGGTATGCGGCTATATGGGGCCGCCGCTGCGGTGCAGATCCTCTGGAGCTGATGGTGACGCAGCAGAGTTGGTTCTGCTCTCCACAGGCAGAGCTTAGCTCCAGGGCAGGATGTAGTGATACTATAAGGTAGATGTGGTTGGTGCAGTGTAGTGCAGGTGATGGCGCAGATAATGACCAGTCCACAGCTTAATGGCGGTTTCCTCTTATCTTTACTTGCGGTGGTTAGGCAGACCGGGGCACGGGTACTAGCTGGTAGTAGAGGTCCGGGCGGCTTGGAAGCAGGTTGGGGATCCACCTCGCCAGGTGGAGTTGTAGGCCTTCCCTCTGCGCTAATCTCTTTGGCCCTGCTGCGTATAGCTATGCTGTGGCCCTCGTCCCTGAGTAAAATGTCTTTTCCTCACCCGTATGGCAGGCAACTCTGGCCTTCCTTAAGTGTTGCTTCCACGTGGCTGTGCTGGGCCCTATGGTGCTGCTGTGTCGCCGGGCGTCTGGTGGGGCCAGGAGTCCTGCAGTCTCCTGCCCTCCGGTTTCTGCTGCTGGGCCTTCAGTGCCCCACAACCTCGGACTCCGGTGTCCGGTTCTCCTGCGCTTCTCTGGGGCGAGCTTGTCCACTGCTCCCTTCCCCAGGTCCTTCCTCGTCGCTGTCCTGTCTTCAACTCCTCTCAACTCACTCTTACTAACCCCGCCTCCAGATTACAGTTGCTAAGTGGAGGAGCTCACCTTTCTGGTTTGGAGCCAGGAAAGTGTTGTATGCTGGTATACCTGATTAGGGGACCCCTCCTTGCTTCCAGGCATGGCATCACCCCTTGTGAGGGAGGCAATGCCACTGTGGCAACCGGACCCCTGGGGTGCCACAAATGTATCTTGGAAAAGGTTTGAATAACTGTGTCTGATCACGCATATAAGTAAAGTGATAGTGACTGTGTTTTGCCCCTGATGATAAACTTTCTGATCTGTAGGATGGTGACAACTTTGCAAAAATCCTGGTAAAATATAACATTTATTAATCATAGATTTTAAATAGTCATAATACCAAATAGAGGCTATTACTAGCAAATACAGTTACACACATTAATCTTTATAAATAGTATAGAGCTTCATGCCCGATAGCTAGAAAAGGAATATTCTTTCTCACCCTAGTGATACCCTATAGGGCAGTGATGGCGAACCTTTTAGAGACCGAGTGCCCAAACTGCAGTCCAAAACCTATTTATTTATCGCAAAGTGTCAACACGGCAATTTAACCTGAATACTGAGGTTTTAGTTTAGAAAAACAATTCATACATTAGCGCCCTATAGAGTCTATAGCAAAGAGCTTGTAAGTAGAGATGAGCGGTGTTCGACTAGAACTGTTCGCCAATCTCAAATTCGAGCTGTTTTGGGCGGTGTTCGAGTTGTTCGACGAACCCGAACGATTTGCAAAAAATTCGGCTGTTCGAGGTTATGTTCGATAACTGTTCGTGCACCAAAAGCGTGTCCTGCATGTCTGGCGCTATTTAGAGCACCAATCATGCAGGGATTGTCTGCCACTCACTGTAATGCCACAGCCATGGTGGTTGTGGCATTACAGTGATTGCCCAAATCGATGGGAACAGTGCCAACAGTGAAACATGAAAAGCCGGCAATTCAGCAGCGGCATACACCTGTACCCGACAATTTAGAACCGAAAGAATAGAGCTTCACACATAGATTAGATAGATATAAACATGTCAGCCACATATATACGAAGTACAGTGAAAGTGCTGCTTACTGTACTTGTCATTTAGCGTAAAGGATTTATCAAAAAAAATAATAGTGTTTTCATGCACCGTCTCTTTAAAAAAGCCGGCCGGCAATTCAGCAGCGGTACCCGACAATTTATAACAGACAGAATAGAGCTTCACACATAGATTAGATAGATAGAAACATGTCAGCCACATATATGCGAAGTACAGTGACAGTGTTGCTTACTGTACTTGTCATTTAGCGTAAAGGATTTATCAAAAAAAATATTAGTGTTTTCATGCACCGTCTCTTTAAAAAAGCCGGCCGGCAATTCAGCAGCGGTACCCGACAATTTATAACAGACAGAATAGAGCTTCACACATAGATTAGATAGATAGAAACATGTCAGTCACATATATATGAAGTACAGTGATAGTGTTGGTTACTGTACTTGTCATTTAGTATTAAAATAAAGGATTTATTATTAAAAAAATTGGCGTGGGGTTCCCCTTAATTTTAGGCTCTAGCGGAGGTTAAGCAGACGGCTGGGGCAGATGTTTGAAGCCTGGGAAGGGGGTAATACCCACGGAGCTTCCCAGGCTACTAATATTAGCCCCCAGCTGAATACATAGCCTTTACTAGCTATTAAAATGGGGGACCCCCCAAAAAAAATGACGTGGGGTCCCCCCTAATTTAATAGCTAGCAAAGGCTAGGCAGACAGCTGGGGGCTGATATTAATAGCCCAGGAAGGGAGCCATGAATATTGGCCCCCTCCCAGGCTAGAAACACCAGCCGTCAGCCGCCCCAGAAATGGCGCATTCATAGGATGCGCCAATTCTGGCACTTAGCCTCGCTCTTCCACGCTGCCCTGGTGCGTTGGCAGGGGGTAATAGGGTTGGGGTTGATGTCAGCTTATAATGCCAGCTGACATCAAGCCCAGGTTAGTAATGGAGAGGCGTCTATAAGACACCCCCATTACTAACCCCATAGTCAAAGTTAAAAAAAACACAAACACCCAGAATAAAGTCCTTTAATTGAAATAAAGACACAATCCTTTATTGTTCTAAATTAAACCATACTTACCGTCACGCCCATTCCAGCTGAAGCCAACGATCTCCTGCAATAAAAGAAAAATAATAAAGCAACCTCATCCTTACCTTTCCATGGTTCCCACGACAGCTTCAGCTCTGCTACATCGAGATGACAGGCTGGACCGCAGCAGAACGCTGCCATCCAGCCTCTCATCCCGCAGACACTGAGAAGCGCAGGCTTGCTTGCGCTGCTCAGCGTCTCTCTGTGACGACATCCAGATGAGCCGAGTTCATGTCCAATGAACTCGGCTCACCTCATGCACGTCACTGACAGCGTGGGAGAATTCTCCTGCACTCAGCGCTTCAGTGTGAGAATTCTCCCACGCTGAAGCGCTGAGTGCAGGAGAATTTTCCCACGCTGTCAGTGACGTGCATGAGGTGAGCCGAGTTCATTGGACATTAACTCGGCTCATCTGGATGCCCTCACAGAGAGACACTGTGGAGCGCAAGCAAGCCTGCGCTTCTCAGTGTCTGCGGGATGACAGGATGGATGGCAGCGTTCTGCTGCGGTCCAGCCTGTCATCTCGATGTAGCAGAGCTGAAGCTGTCATGGGAACCATGGAAAGGTAAGGATGAGGTTGCTTTATTATTTTTCTTTTATTTCAGGAGATCGTTGGCTTCAGCTGGAATGGGCGTGATGGTAAGTATGGTTTAATTTAGAACAATAAAGAATTGTGTGTTTATTTCAATTAAAGGACTTTTTTCTGGGTGTTGTGTTTTTTTTAAATACTTTACTAGAAATTCATGGTGGTCATGTCTAATATTGGCGTGACCCCATGAATTTCGGGCTTAGGGCCAGCTGATAATGCCAAGCTGGCCCTAACCCCTTTATTACCCAGTGAGCCACCGCATCAGGGCCCTGGATGAGTTGGGTACAGCGCCAGAAGATGGCGCTTCTATGAACGCGCCATTTTCCGGGGTGGCTGCGGACTGCAATTTGCAGCGGGGGTGGCCCAGAAAGCTTGGGCCTCCCTGCGCTGCGGATTCCAGCCCCCAGCTGCCTAGTTGTACCTGGCTGGACACAAAAACAGGGCGAAGCCCCACGTCAATTTTCTTTAAATTATTTCATGAAATAATTAAGAAAAAAAGGGCTTCCCTATATTGTTGTGTCCGGCCAGGTACAAATAGGCAGCTGGTGGTTGGGGGCAGCCCGTTCCTGCCTGCTGTACCTGGCTGGACACAAATATAGTGCGAAGCCCCACGTCAATTTTTTTTAAATTATTTCATGAATTTCCTGAAATAATTTAAAAAAATTGAAGTGGGGCTTCGCACTATATTTGTGTCCAGCCAGGTACAGCAGGCAGGAACGGGCTGCCCCCATCCACCAGCTGCCTATTTGTACCTGGCCGGACACAACAATATAGGGAAGCCCTTTTTTTCTTAATTATTTCATGAATTTCATGAAATAATTAAAAAAAAAGTACGTGGGGCTTCGCCCTATTTTTGTGTCCAGCCAGGTACAACTAGGCAGCTGGGGGCTGGAATCTGCAGCCCAGGGAGGCCCAAGCTTTCTGGGCCCCCCCCCGCTACAAATTGCAGTCCGCAGCCACCCCGGAAAATGGCGCGTTCATAGAAGCGCCATCTTCTGGCGCTGTACCCAACTCATCCAGGGCCCTGGTGCGGTGGCTCACTGGGTAATAAAGGGGTTAGGGCCAGCTTGGTATTATCAGCTGGCCCCAAGCCCAAAATTCATGGGGTCACGCCAGTATTAGACATGACCGCCATGAATTTCTAGTAAAGTATTTAAAAAAAACACAACACCCAGAATAAAGTCCTTTAATTGAAATAAAGACACAATTCTTTATTGTTCTAAATTAAACCATACTTACCATCACACCCATTCCAGCTGAAGCCAACGATCTCCTGCAATAAAAGAAAAATAATAAACCAACCTCATCCTTACCTTTCCATGGTTCCCACGACAGCTTCAGCTCTGCTACATCGAGATGACAGGCTGGACCGCAGCAGAACGCTGCCATCCAGCCTGTCATCCCGCAGACACTGAGAAGCGCAGGCATGCTTGCGCTCCTCACTGTCTCGCTGTGACGGCATCCAGATGAGCCGAGGTCATGTCCAATGAACTCGGCTCACCTCATGCACGTCACTGACAGCGTGGGAAAATTATCACGCTGAAGTGCTGAGTGCAGGAGAATTCTCCCACGCTGTCAGTGATGTGCATGAGGTGAGCTCATGTCCAATGAACTCAGCTCACCTCCTTTACGTCACTGACAGCGTGGGAAAATTCTCCTGCAATCAGCGCTTCAGCGTGAGAATTTTCCCACGCTGTCAGTGACGTGCATGAGGTGAGCCGAGTTCATTGGACATGAACTCGGCTCATCTGGATGTCGTCACAGAGAGACGCTGAGCAGCGCAAGCAAGCCTGCGCTTCTCAGTGTCTGCGGGATGACAGGCTGGATGGCAGCGTTCTGCTGCGGTCCAGCCTGTCATCTCGATGTAGCAGAGCTGAAGCTGTCGTGGGAACCATGGAAAGGTAAGGATGAGGTTGCTTTATTATTTTTCTTTTATTGCAGGAGATCGTTGGCTTCAGCTGGAATGGGCGTGATGGTAAGTATGGTTTAATTTAGAACAATAAAGGATTGTGTCTTTATTTCAATTAAAGGACTTTATTCTGGGTGTTTGTGTTTTTTTTAACTTTGACTATGGGGTTAGTAATGGGGGTGTCTTATAGACGCCTCTCCATTACTAACCTGGGCTTGATGTCAGCTGGCATTATAAGCTGACATCAACCCCAACCCTATTACCCCCTGCCACCGCACCAGGGCAGCGTGGAAGAGCGAGGCTAAGTGCCAGAATTGGCGCATCCTATGAATGCGCCATTTCTGGGGCGGCTGACGGCTGGTGTTTCTAGCCTGGGAGGGGGCCAATATTCATGGCTCCCTTCCTGGGCTATTAATATCAGCCCCCAGCTGTCTGCCTAGCCTTTGCTAGCTATTAAATTAGGGGGGACCCCACGTCATTTTTTTGGGGGGGTCCCCCATTTTAATAGCTAGTAAAGGCTATGTATTCAGCTGGGGGCTGATATTAGTAGCCTGGGAAGCTCCGTGGGTATTACCCCCTTCCCAGGCTTCAAACATCTGCCCCAGCCGTCTGCTTAACCTCCGCTAGAGCCTAAAATTAAGGGGAACCCCACGCCAATTTTTTTAATAATAAATCCTTTATTTTAATACTAAATGACAAGTACAGTAACCAACACTATCGCTGTACTTCATATATATGTGACTGACATGTTTCTATCTATCTAATCTATGTGTGATGCTCTATCTTTCTGTTCTAAATTGTCGGGTACCGCTGCTGAATTGCCGGCCGGCTTTTTTAAAGAGACAGTGCATGAAAACACTATTATTTTTTTAAATAAATCCTTTACACTAAATGACAAGTACAGTAAGCAACACTATCACTGTACTTATTATATATGTGACTGACATGTTTCTATCTATCTAATCTATGTGTGAAGCTCTATTCTTTCTGTTCTAAATTGTCGGGTACAGATGCTGAATTGCCGGCCGGCTTTTTTAAAGAGACAGTGCATGAAAACACTAATATTTTTTTTAATAAATCCTTTACACTAAATGACAAGTGCAGTAACCAACACTGTCACTGTGCTTCTTATATGTGTGACTGACATGTTTCTATCTATCTAATCTATGTGTGATGCTCTATTCCTTCTTGTCTAAATTGTCGGGTACCGGTGTATGCCGCTGCTGAATTTGCCGGCCGGCTTTTTTAAAGAGAGTGTCTTCTGAGCAGTTTGTCAGCTTTTGGACACCTTTGCAGGTGTTTTCTATGTGTTTTTGTTTGCCTGCCATTGGTTTTAACGGTGTTCGACGGTGTTCTAAGGTGTTCGACGAACAGTTCAACGAACAGTTCCTCGAACATCCCGGTGTTCGACGAACCGAACCGAACCCGAACACTACGGGGGTGGCTCAACACTACTTGTAAGCACTGCACTCCAAGCCTAAGATACTAGCCACTGATTGCAGTGGAGGTCTGTTCTTGAGAATGGAGGGGATATTTAATCAAAAGTAAAATTGCAAAGTTGTTTGTTTTTACAACATCTTGTAATTGTAACCCTTTATCATGATGAGAATAAGTCTTTAAGCCAGGGATGTCAAACTCAAATACACAGAGGGCCAAAGTTAAAAGCTTTTACAAAGTCGCGGGCCAACCATGATATTTGTTAAAAAAAAATGTCTACAATTAAGGAAGACTATTTAAACGAATAAAACGATTAACTTTTGGAATTATAGTGAAATAATAATATGTTATGTAAGATCAGTAAAAAGCCTATGGCCCAATGGCCTAATTTATATCTATATATATAATTGTCTTATCCCGTTTGTCTGTCTGTCTTTCTGTCCAGGAAATCCCGCGTCGCTCATTGGTCCGGCCGCTGTCTGTCCAGGAAATCCCGCGTCGCTCATTGGTCTGGCCGCGGCCAATCAGCGACGCGGGATTTCAGAAAAAAGATGGCGGCCGTTAGCGGCTCATCTGCCGGACGGAGGTCAGCGGCGATGCAGCCGGGAGATGAGCGGCGCTAGCAGCAGAACTACCCTGACCGGCGGCGCCGCTGACCTCCATGCGGCTAACGTCGGGAGATCAGTGGCTAGGACCGCTGATCTCCCGATGGCAAATGTGAACGCTCATCTCCCAGCTGCTCGCAGCGGAAGTACCCGCACAGGTAGCGCCGCTCCCCGGTCCTTGCTAATACGACGCTGATTGGTCGCAGCCGCCGGATGCGACCAATCAGCGATATGGGCGGCAAATTTAAACACCGCTCTGCTGATTGGTCGTGGCCACCGCCCACGTCCAATCAGCGATTTGGGCGCCAAATTTAAACTCACTCTCCAGTACTCACTAACATGGTTCGCTGATTGGTCGCGGCCGCCGGCCGACCGCGACCAATCAGCAAGATTGGCGCCAAATTTAAACAACGCTCTGCTGATTGATCGCGGTTGCCGGCCGCAGCCAATCAGCATTATTGGACCCAAATTTAAACCCCGCTCTGCTGATTGGTCGCGACCGCCGGCCGTGACTAATCAGCGATATTGGCGCCAAATTTAAACACCGTTTTGCTGAGTGGTCGCAGTCGCGACTAATCAGCGATTTTATCGCCAAATTTAAACAAGCTCTCCGGTCCTCACTAACACAGTTCGCTGATTGGTCGCGGCCGCCACCCACGACCAATCACCGATATTGCCGCCAAATTTAAACACCGTTTTGCTGAATGGTCGCAGTTGCCGGCCGCGACCAATCAGCGATTTTGGCGCCAAATTTAAACAATGTTCTGCTGATTGTGCCCGGTCGGCCGCATACATATTCTAGAATACCCGATGCGTTGGAATCGGGCCACCATCTAGTATGTAATAACAAAGGATAAAAAGCTTGAATAAAACAGATAATAAAGTATGATGCAAACAAAAGTGCCCCCAAACACAGTAAGATACTCCACAGTGAATTCCTCCACACGAACAGTATAATGACCCTGCTGTACCCCCCTCCCTCAATCCCCTCAACAAAGAATGGTGACCCCTACCACAGTATGATTCTCCAACTGTAATCCCCACATGGTCCTCCATACAGTATAATGGGCCCCACATAGTCCTCCATACAGAATAATGGGCCCCACATAGTCCTCCATACAAAATAATGGGTCCCACATAGTCCTCCATACAAAATAATGGGTCCCACATAGTCCTCCATACAGTATAATGGGCCCCACATAATCCTCTATACAGAATAATGGGCCCCACATAATGCTCTATACAGTATAATGGACCCCACACAGCCCTCCATACAGTATAATGGGCCCCACAGAGTCCTCCATACAGTGTAATGTGCCCCTACATAGTGCTACATACAGTATAACAGCCCCCATATAGTCCTCCGTACATTGTAATGGACCCCACATAGTGCTCCATATAGTGTAATGGGCCCCACATAGTCCTCCAAATAGGGTAATGGGCCCCACATAGTGCTCCATACTGTGTAATGGGCCCCACATAGTGCTCCATACAGTGTAATGGGCCCCACATAGTACTCCAAATAGGGTAATGGGCCCCACATAGTGCTCCATACTGTGTAATGGGCCCCACATAGTGCTCCATACAGTGTAATGGGCCCCACATAGTACTCCATACTGTGTAATAGGTCCCATATAGTGCTGAGTACAGTGCAATGGGCCGCAAATAGTCCTCCATACAGAATAATGGGCCCCACATAGTGCTCCATACAGTGTAATGGCCCCACATAGTGCTCCATATCGTGTAATGGGCCCCACATTGTGCTCCATACAGTGTAATGGGCCCCACAAAGTCCTTCAGACAGGGTAATGGGCCCCACATAGTTCTCCATACAGTGCAATGGGCCCCAAATAGTCCTCCATACAGAATAATGGGCCCCACATAGTTCTCCATACAGTGAAATGGGCCCCACATAGTGCTCCATATCGTGTAATGGGCCCCACATAGTGCTGAATACAGTGCTCCATACAGTGTAATGAGCCTTACATAATGCTCCATACAGTGTAATGGGCCCCACATAATGCTCCATACAGTGTAATGGGCCCTACATAGTGCTCCATGCAGTGTAATGGGCCCCACATAGTCCTCCATATAGGGTATTGGGCCCCACATAGTGATCCATGCAGTGTAATGGGCCCCACATAGTGCTCCATATCGTGTAATGGGCCCCACATAGTGCTGAATACAGTGCAATGGGCCCCAAATAGTCCTCCATACAGAATAATGGGCCCCACATAGTGCTGCATACAGTGTAATGGGCCCCACATAGTGCTGCGTACAGTGCAATGGGCCCCACATATTGCTGCGTACAGTGCAATGGGCTCCACATAGTCCTCCATACAGAATAATGGGCCCCACAAAGTGCTGCATACAGTGTAATGGGCTCCACATAGTGCTCCATACAGTGTAATGGGCCCCACATAATGCTCCATACAGTGTCATGGGCCTTACATAATGCTCCATACAGTGTAATGGGCCAACATAGTGCTCCATACAGTGTAATGGGCCCCAAATAATGCTCCATACAGTGTAATGGGCTCCACATTGTTCTCCATACAGTGTAATGGGCCCCACATAGTGCTCCATACAGTGTAATGGGCCCCACATAGTCCTCCATATAGGGCTTTGGGCACCACATAGTGCTCCATACCGTGTAATAGGCCCCACATAGTGCTGAATACAGTGCAATGGGCCCCAAATAGTCTTCCATACAGAATAAAGGGCCCCACATAGTGCTGCATATAGTGTAATGGGCCACTACATAGTGCTGCATACAGTGTAATGGGCTCCACATAGTGCTCCATACAGTGTAATAGGCCCCGCATAGTCCTCCATACAATGTAATGGGCCCCAAATCGTGCTCCATGCAGAGTAATGGGCCTCACATAGTGATCCTTACAATGTAATGTGCCCCACATAGTGCTTCATATAATGTAATGGGCCCCACATAATGCTCCATACAGTGTAATGGGCCTTACATAATGTTCCATACAGTGTAATGGGCCCCACATAATGCTCCATACAGTATAATGGGTCCCACATAGTCCTCCCATACAGTGTAATGGGCTCCACATTGTGCTCCATACAGTGTAATAGGCCCCACATAGTCCTCCATATAGGCTATTGGGCCCCACATAGTGCTCCATGCAGTGTAATGGGCCCCACATAGTGCTCCATACCATGTAATGGGCCCCACATAGTGCTGAATAAAGTGCAATGGGCCCCAAATAGTCTTCCATACAGAATAATGGGCCCCACATAGTGCTGCATACAATGTAATGGGCCCCACATAGTGCTGCATACAGTGTAATGGGCCCCACATAGTGCTCCACACAGTGTAATGCGCCCCACATAGTGCTCCACACAGTGTAATGCGCCCCGCATAGTGCTCCATACAGTGTAATGGGCCCCACATAGTGCTCCATACTGTGTAATGGGCCCCACATAGTGATCCATACTGTGTAATGGGCCCCACATAGTGCTGCATACAGTGCAATGGGCCCCACATATTGCTGCGTACAGTGTAATGGGCCCCACATAGTCCTCCATACAGAATAATGGACCCCACATAGTGCTTCATGCAGTGTAATGGGCCTTACATAGTGCTCCATACAGTGTAATTGGCCCCAGATATTCCTCCATACAGTTCAGTGGGCCCCACTTAGTCCTCCATACTGTATAATGGTTCCACATAATGCTCTATACTGTATAATGGCCCTGCAAGAGTGCTCCATACAGAATAATGGACCCAGATAGTGCTCCATACTGTAAAATGGCCCCACATAGTGCTCCATACTGTATAATGGCCCCACATAGTGCTCCATACTGTATAATGGCCCCACATGATTCTCCATACTGTATAATGACACCACATGATGCTTCATACTGCATAAAGGCCCCACATGATGCTTCATACTGCATAATGGCCCCACATGATGCACCATGCTGTATAATGGCCCCACATGATGCTTCATGCTGTATAATGGCCCCACATGATTCTCCATACTGTATAATGGCCCCACATGATCCATACTGTATTATGGCCCCACATACTGCTACATACTGTATAATGGCCTCACATGATGTTCCATAATGTATAATGGCACCACATTAAAAAAAAATAATACTCACCTCTGCCCGTTCCAATGCTTATCTGGTCTCTTCATATATCACAGTCCTACCTGTGAGCACACGCGCCATCTCCTCAGCACTGACACTGCCACCACTCTCCTCAGCCCGCACGCCATCCCCTCACCCTCCTCAGCATGCGTGCGGCCTGATGGGAGGGCGAGTGTGCAGAGGAGAGTGGCCATGGCGCTAGAGAGGGGGGTGGCGCGCGGGTTTAGGAGGGTGGTGGTGGTGGTGGCGGCAGTGCTGAGGGCTCTGCGCACCACCGCTGCTATATAGGGTGTCCCTTCCTGGCTGTGGAGGTTAGCATCCTATCTTGGATGCAATATGGCATTGTGCCCAGTATATGCTTCTGGAGACATATACCCTACGAATTTTTAAGTTCTTTCTCCCAGCTACAGTAATGATAAACATGTGGAATTTAACTGCATTAACCCCTTAGTGACCGAGCCAATTTTAACCTTAATGACCAGGCCAAATTTTTTAAATCTGACCAGTTTCCTTTTATTTGGTAATAACTCTGGAACTCTTCAACGGACCCAAATGATTCTGAGAATGTTTTTTCGTAACATATTGTACTTTATGATGGTGGTAAAATTTGTTCGATATAACTTGCATTTATTTGTGAAAATATCAAAAATTTGGCGTAAATTTTAAAAATATCGCAATTTTCAAACTTTTCATTCCTATGCCTTTAAATCAGTGAGTGTCACACAAAATAGTTAATAAATAACATTTCACACATGTCTACTTTACATCTGCATCATGTTTGAAACCTAATTGTTTTTTTTTGTTAGGGAGCTATAAGGGTTAAAAGTTGATCAGTAATTTCTCATTTTTCCAACAAAATTTTAAAAAGCATTTTTTTAGGGACCACATTACATTTGAAGTGACTTTGGTGGGCCTATATGACAGAAAATACCCAAAACACACCATTCTAAAAACTGCACTCCTCAAAGTCCTCAAAACCACAATCAAGAAGTTTATTAACCCTTCAGGTGCTTCACAGGAACTAAAGCAATGTGGATGGAAAAAATGAACATTTTACTTTTTCCCACAAAACTTTTATTTTGGCCCCATTTTTTTTTTATATTCACAAGGGTAACAGGAGAAAATGGACCCCAATATTTGTTATGCAATTTTACGTAAGTACGCCGATACCCCATATGTGGGGGAAAACTACTGTTTGGGTACATGGCAGGACTCGGAAGGGAAGGAACATTGTTTGACTTTTTGAACGCCAAAATGGCTGGAATTGAGAAATGTCGCATTTGGAGAGCCCCTGATGTGCCTTAACAGTATAAACCCTATTTTGGAAACTAGCCCCCTCAAGGAATGTATCTAGATGAGTGGTGAGTACCTTGAATGCCAAAGGGCTTCACAGAAGTTTATATTGTAGAGCCGTGAAAATAAAAATTTTTAATTTTTTCCACATACATGATATTTTAACCTCATTTATTTTATTTTTGGACCCCAAAAATTGTTGTGCAATTTCTCCTGAGTACGCCGATACCCCATATATGGGGGAAAATGACTGTTTGGGCGCACGGCAGGGAAAGAACATCGTTTGACTTTTTGAACGCAAAATTGGCTGGAATCGAGAGTGAACACCATGTTGCATTTGGAGAGCCCCTGATGTGCCTAAACAGTGGATACTAGATCCCTCAATGAATGTATCTAGATGTGTGGTGAGCACCATGGACCCCCAGGTGCTTCACAGAAGTTTATAACAAAGCTGTGAAAATAAAAAATCACATTTTCCCAGAAAAATGTACATTTAGCCCCACATTTTTTATTTTCACAAGGGTAACAGGAGAAAATGGACCCCAAAATTTGTTATGTATATAGATGAGTGGTGAGTACCTTGAATGCCAAAGGGCTTCACAGAAGTTTATATTGTAGAGCCGTGAAAATAAAAAAAATTAATTTTTTCCACATGCATGATATTTTAACCTCATTTATTTTATTTTTGGACCCCAAAAATTGTTGTGCAATTTCTCCTGAGTACACGGATACCCCATATATGGGGGAAAACTACTGTTTGGGTGCACGACTGGGCTCGGAAATGAAGGAGTGACGTTTTGGAACACAGACTTTGATGGTATGGTCTGCGGGCGTCAATTCGTGTTTTGGAGAGTCCCTTATGTGCTGTAAGGCGGCGGTGTTCACACCGTGCAGTAACTGAGGCAGTGACCCAAGCAAGTCCAACATAAACCGCTTTATTTAGCAACTCACTGGTAAACAGAAAAGTCCTCCGGTTCGCAGCCAGGTTAACACGAGTCCTTAAACAACGGTTGCCGTGGGCAACAGCCGCGCCGGCCCACTCAGAGCCTGACAGGTGCAGAGCCTTCCCAGGCGTGGGTTCAGCCACACTCAATCCTGCTGAGCTTTCCTGCTATGCCCCTAGCAGGTTCAACATAGAACAACACTAATCCTTAGTGCAGGGTTTTTAAAGGACCTGTGTCAAGAGCCACTGGAAAACCCGGGTTGGAGGAAGGAGGCTGCCCCACTGCCTTCCTGTAGCCTCCTTCAAGAAATGAAGGCCCTGCCGGGTTTTACTAATCTGCCTTAGCCAGATAACCTGACCAGGTCAATGCTCGCCTTCATTCTTGCATTGCAGCCGCAGGTGAGTTTGTGACTGCAATGCATGCCAATGGGTTTAGCAGGTCTCTGTACACATTCTGGGGGATATATAACGTCCCTCGTATACGATTCCAGTCACTGCCTCACAGTGCCTACACAGTGGAAACCCCCCACATGTGACCCCATTTTGGAAAGTACACACCTCAAGGATTTTATCCAGAATTTGATAACATTAGGTCATCATATTGAAAATTTTCATTTTTTTCACCAAAATATTGTTTAGCCCCAAATTTGTAATTTTCATAATGGCTAATAGTTGAAAACGGACTCCATAATTTGTTACGCAATTTCTCCTGAATGCGATTATACCCCATATGTGGTCAAAAACTTATGTTTGGGCACATGGCAGGGCTCGGAAAGGAAAGAGCCTCATTTGGCTGGAATAGATTGTGAACGACATGTCGTATTTGAAGACCCTCTAACATGCAAAAACAGCAGAAACCCCCCACAATTGACCCCATTTGGGAAACTAGACCCCTCAAGGAATTCATCTAGGGATGTACTATGCATTTTTAACTTGCTGGTGATTCACTGAAATTTAGAACATTTAGATGTGAGAACAAAAAATATTTTTTTTAAAATCTAAAATACTGTTTTAGCACCAAATTTTTAATTTACACTAGGGGTAATGGGAGAAATTTGACTCCACAATTTTTTGTGCAATTTCTTTCGAATGTGGAAGTACACCATATGTGTTTGTAGTATGTGTAAACTACTGTTTGAGCAAACGACAGGGATCAGGTGGGAAGGAGCACTACTTGGCTTTTAGTATACAGATTTCATCTGAACAGATTTTGAGCTCTATTAGCTGAGCTCCTGAGGTACCAGAACAGCAGAAATACCCCCAAGTGTCTCCATATTGACAACCTCTTGAAGCTCATCAAGAGAATGCCAAGAGTGTGCAAAGCAATCATCAAAGCAAAAGGTGGCTACTTTGAAGAACCTAGAATATAAGACATATTTTCAGTTGTTTCACACTTTTTTGTTAAGTATATAATTCCACATGTGTTAATTCATAGTTTTGATGCCTTCAGTGTGAATGTAAAATCTTCATAGTCATGAAAATACAGAAAAATCTTTAAATGAGAAGGTGTGTCCAAACTTTTGGTCTGTACTGTATAACGCTCCATACAGGATACTGGCCCCCATATAACGCTTCATACGGAATACTGGCCCCCATATAATACTCCATACAGAATACTGGCCCCCATATAACGCTCCATACAGAATACTGGCCCCTATATAACGCTCCATACAGAATACTGGCCCCCATATAACGCTCCATACAGGATACTGGCCCCCATATAATGCTCCATACAGAATACTGGCCCCCATATAACACTCCATACAGGATACTGGCCCCCATATAACGCTCCATACGGAATTCTGGCCCCCATATAACACTCCATACAGGATACTGGCCCCCATATAACGCTCCATGCAGGATACTGGCCCCCATATAACGCTCCATGCAGGATATTGGCCCCCATATAACGCTCCATGCAGGATACTGGCCCCCATATAACGCTCCATGCAGGATACTGGCCCCCATATAATGCTCCATGCAGGATACTGGCCCCCATATAACGCTCCATGCAGGATACTGGCCCCCATATAACGCTCCATACAGAATACTGGCCCCCATATAACGCTCCCTACAGAATACTGGCCCCCATATAACGCTCCATACAGAATACTGGCCCCCATATAACGCTCCATACAGAATACTGGCCCCCATATAACGCTCCATGCAGGCTGTTCCCCACACATAATGCCTCATGCAGGCTGTTCCCCCCCACATAATGCCCCACGCAGGCTGTTCCCCCCACATAATTCCCCATGCAGGCTGTTCCCCCCACATAATGCCCCATGCATGCTATTCCCCCCATATAATGCCCCATGTAGGATGTCACCTCATCCTTATAATGCCCCATGCAGGATGTCACCCCCCCTCCTCCCTTATAATGCCCCATGCAGGATATCACACACACCCCTAACTTATAATGCCCCATGCAGGATGTCACACACCCCCCTCCCTTATAATGCCCCATGCAGGATGTCACACCCCCCTCCCTTATAATGCCCCATGCAGGATGTCACACTCCCCCCTTTTAATGACCCATGCAGGATGTCACCCCCCCTTATAATGCCCATGCAAGATGTCACACCCCCCATCCCTTATAATGCCCCATGCAGGATGTCACCCCCCCTTTTAATGCCCCATGCAGGATGTCACCCACCCCTTTATAATGCCCATGCAGGATGTCACCCCCCCTTATAATGCCCCATGCAGGATGTCACCCCCCCTTATAATGCCCCATGCAGGATGTCACCCCCCCTTATAATGCCCCATGCAGGATGTCACACACCCCCACCTCACCCCCCTCCCTTATACTGCCACAGATCTCCATACAATAAAAAAAAAAATCAAATACTCACCTCATTTCTCACCTGCTGCCTCTGCTCCGGACTCCAGCATCGTCGGCCTCATCCCGCTCTGCGCTGTGACTGCTCAGCAGAGAGCACGGTGTAAAGACGTCACCGCGCCTTCTGACCTGTGACGTCACAGTGCAGCAGCCGCGGAGGATGCAGGAGCTGCTGCAGAGGCATGGGGAGAGGTAAGTATTGTGCCGGTGCTCAGGGCCCTGGTGTGCAGCTTGTGTGCCTGCTTCTAGGGGGGGGGCAGCTGCCCCCCCCTGCCCCACGGTGGGTACGCCTATGATGCCCCATATGTTGTTAGAAATTACTGTTAGGCTACATGTCAGGGCTGAGAAGGAAGGAGCGCTATTTGGCTTTAGGAGCAAAGATTTTGGTAGAATAGTTTGTGGGTGACATTTGTGGAGCCCCGAAGGTGCCAGAACAGCAGAAAAACCCCAAAAGTGACCCAATATACAAATTGCCCTCTCAGTGAATTCATCTACAGCTGCAGTAACTATTTTTTAACATCCACGTCAGGCTCTTTTTCTGGAGAATTGCTAATATGCCAATTTAGTGGCATACATTGTGCCCCCATAAAGTGTAGAGCTCCCCCATATATTGTAGCGCCCTCATACATTGTGCGCAGCTTGTGCTTCTGGTGACTCACATCCCATTAATTGTTAAGTGCTCTCCCCACTACAGTAATGACAAACATGTGGTCGCTTACTGCGGTTTAGGGGCTCAGAAGGTGGGGAGCATTTGTATCTGGGAGCGCAGATTTCACTGGATTATATTCGAGGGGGCATGAGCCATCACTTTTCTAGAGTCATTTTTCTGCCAGTAACATGGGAACCCCCTGAGTGGGGGCTGGTTTTGTGCGGGATTAATTAGGGTTTTTATTGGTAACATTTTGGGGTACATAATATTTTTCGATCGCTTCCAGAATAAGGCTGGGATCACAATCTCTTGTTCTATGCTGAGCACTTACTTCAGGGTTTCCGTTTAAATTCCACAAAAAATGTGATTCAGACAAATCCCCCAACGGAACCACCCACCATAACAAGCCTGATGGAGACACTTTGGAGTGTGTTTGGCGTCTTTTCCAGTGGTATCCATCTTTTTAGGCTTTCACAGAACTGTAATCAACCACATTTGTGCACTAAAAAGACCAAAGTGACTCCATCTACCTCATAAGTGAGGGGTTCTGTTGGGGGTTTTGTCTGAATCACGGTTTTGGGAAATTTACATAGAAACTTTGACGTAAGTGCTCAGTGAAGATCGCATAATAAATGTGAGCCGAGCCTTATTCAGATTTTTGGGAGGCAGGATGAACATAATAGACAGCAGTACAAGAATAGTTCTTATTTTTATTTTTGTGCAGTTCACTGTGCAGTATATAGCTTTGGGACGTTGCAATTACAGCGATACCAGATTTATACCGGTTTTTTTTTCTAGGTTTCGCTGGTATCACACAATAAAAATTATTTATTTTTATAAAAAAGTAGTTTTTTTCATTACTATATACAGTATATATATATATATATATATATATATATATATATATATATATATATATATATATATATATATATATATATATATATATATATATATATATATACACAGTACAGACCTAAAGTTTGGACACACCTTCTCATTTAAAGATTTTTCTGTATTTTCATGACTATAAAAATTGTACATTCACACTGAAGGCATCAAAACTATGAATTAACACATGTGGAATTATATACTTAACAAAAAAGTGTGAAACAACTGAAAATATGTCTTATATTCTAGGTTCTTCAAAGTAGCCACCTTTTTGCTTTGATGACTGCTTTGCACACTCTTGGCATTCTCTTGATGAGCTTCACCGGAAATAGTTTTCACTTCACAGGTGTGCCCTGTCAGGTTTAATAAGTGGGATTTCTTGCCTTATAAATGGGGTTGGGACCATCAGTTGTGTTGTGCAGAACTCTGGTGGATACATAGCTGATAGTCCTACTGAATAGGCTGTTAAAATATGTATTATGGCAAGAAAAAAGCAGCTCAGTAAAGAAAAACGAGTGGCCATCATTACTTTAAGAAATGAAGGTCAGTTAGTCCGAAAAATTGGGAAAACTTTGAAAGTGTCCCCAAGTGCAGTTGCAAAAACCATCAATCGCTACAAAGAAATTGGCTTACATGAGGACCGCCCCAGGAAAGGAAGACCAAGAGTCACCTCTGCTTCTGAGGCTAAGTTTATTCGAGTCACCAGCCTCAGAAATCGCAGGTTAACAGCAGCTCAGGTTAGAGACCAGGTCAATGCCACACAGAGTTCTAGCAGCAGACACATCTCTTCAAAAACTATTAAAAGGAGACTTTGTGCAGCAGGCCTTCATGGTAAAATAGCTGCTAGGAAACCACTGCTAAGGACAAGCAACAAGCATAAGAGACTTGTTTGGGCTAAAGAACACAAGAAATGGACATTAGACCAGTGGAAATCTGTGCTTTGGTCTGATGAGTCCAAATTTGAGATCTTTGGTTCCAACCACCATGTCTTTGTGCGACGCAGAAAAGGTGAACGGATGGACTCTACATGCCTGGTTCCCACCATGAAGCATGGAGGAGGAGGTGTTATGGTGTGGGGGTGCTTTGCTGGTGACACTGTTGGGGATTTATTCAAAATTGAAGGCATACTGAACAAGCATGGCTACCACAGCAACTTGCAGCGGCATGCTATTCCATCCGGTTTGCGTTTAGTTGGACCATCATTTATTTTTCAACAGGACAATGACCTCAAACACACCTCCAGGCTGTGTAAGGGCTATTTGACCAAGAGGGAGAGTGATGGGGTGCTACGCCTGATGACCTTGCCTCCACAGTCACCAGACCTGAACCCAATCGAGATGGTTTGGGGTGAGCTGGACCGCAGAGTGAAGGCAAAAGGGCCAACAAGTGCTAAGCATCTCTGGGAACTCCTTCAAGATTGTTGGAAGACCATTTCCAGTGACTACCTCTTGAAGCTCATCAAGAGAATGCCAAGAGTGTGCAAAGCAGTCATCAAAGCAAAAGGTGGCTACTTTGAAGAACCTAGAATATAAGACATATTTTCAGTTGTTTCACACTTTTTTGTTAAGTATATAATTCCACATGTGTTAATTCATAGTTTTGATGCCTTCAGTGTGAGTGTACAATTTTCATAGTCATGAAAATACAGAAAAATCTTTAAATGAGAAGGTGTGTCCAAACTTTTGGTCTGTACTGTATATACACTGTGTGCCGAATTATTAGGCAAATGAGTATTTTGATCACATGATACTTTTTATACATGTTGTCCTACTCAAAGCTGCATAGGCTTGAGAGCCAACTACCAATTAAGTAAATCTGGTGATGTGCATCTCTGTAATGAGGAGGGGTGTTGACTAATGACATCAACACCCTATATAAGGTGTGCTTAATTATTAGGCAACTTCCTTTCCTTTGGCAAAATGGGTCAGAAGAGAGATTTGACGGGCTCTGAAAAGTCCAAAATTGTGAGATGTCTTGCAGAGGGATGCAGCAGTCTTGAAATTTCCAAACTTTTGAAGCGTGATCACCGAACAATCAAGCATTTCATGGCAAATAGCCAACAGGGTCGCAAGAAGCGTGTTGGCCAAAATAGGCGCAAAATAACTGCCCACGAATTGAGGAAAATCAAGCGTGAAGCTGCCAAGATGCCATTCGCCACCAGTTTTGCCATATTTCAGAGCTGCAACGTTACTGAAGTATCAAAAATCACAAGGTGTGCGATATTCAGGGACATGGCCAAGGTAAGGAAGGCTGAAAAACGACCACCTTTGAACAAGAAACATAAGATAAAACATCAAGAATGGGCCAAGAAATATCTTAAGACTGATTTTTCAAAGGTTTTATGGACTGATGAAATGAGAGTGACTCTTGATGGGCCAGATGGATGGGCCAGTGTCACGGGTGTGTCGCCACGAAGATCGTCACGATTACACAGCCTGACTTCTCGCAGCTGACTTTTTGGTGCTTTGTGTTTTCGGCATTGAGGGAGTTAATTCTCTCTCTCTCTCTGTGCTAGACGAGGTCCAGCCTCGCCCAGCTGCAATCAATGCTGCTGTAGTGAGTCTCCTTCAAATGCCTGCTGGTCTGTTTGGGAAGTGTCGGTGAAAGCATTTCATACAGACTTACAGAGCGGATCGTGGTATTTGGAGTTTCTGAGAAGTGTATTTGGAGTGTATTTTCCCTTCCTCGCTTTATCATTTATCTCCTTTCCCGTTCGTGTTCCCTCTGTTGTAGTTGTGTAGTTTTTGTATGCAAGGTGGTTTTGGTTTTTCCCTTGTACTGTCTCGTTCGTCTAAGTACTGTGTGTGGGCATATTATTACTTGTCCTCTTTTGTTGTGATCGGGGTCCTTCTCAGGACTAGATTACTTAGGTGCAGGGATCCTCAGGAGGTAGGGGTTACGCTGGCGGCCTGGACCTCTGTACCTTTAACAGTACCTCCAGGTTGAGGGATTAGTCAGGGCCCCAGCTTAGGGTCAGCTTAGGCCCCCTACCTCCAGTATACAGAGACAGCGTGACAGCCAGAGGCTGGATCAGTAAAGGGCAGAGAGCTCCACTCCGACTCAGACGCCAGCAAGGTGGAGGTGGGGTACTGGTATCATCAAAGATGAACTTGTGGAACCTTTTCGGGTTGAGGATGGAGTGAAGCTCAACTCCCAGACCTACTGCCAGTTTCTGGAAGACAACTTCTTCAAGCAGTGGTACAGGAAGAAGTCGGTATCATTCAAGAAAAACATGATTTTCATGCAGGACAATGCTCCATCACTTGCATCCAACTACTCCACAGCGTGGCTGGCCAGTGAAGGTCTAAATGAAGAAAAAATAATGACATGGCCCCCTTGTTCACCTGATCTGAACCCCATAGAGAACCTGTGGTCCATCATAAAATGTGAGATCTACAGGGAGGGAAAACAGTACACCTCTCGGAACAGTGTTTGGGATGCTGTGATGGCTGCTACACGCAATGTTGATCGAAAACAGATCAAGCAACTGACAGAATCTATGGATGGAAGGCTGTTGAGTGTTATCATAAAGAAAGGTGGCTATATTGATCACTAATTTTTTTGGTTTTTGTTTTTGCATGTCAGAAATGTTTATCTCTAAAGTTTGTGCACTGATGTTGGTTTACCTGGTGAAAATAAACACGTGAGATGGAATTATATTTGGTTTTTATTAAGTTGCCTAATAATTCGGCACAGTAATAGTTACCTGCACAAACAGATATCCTCCTAAGATAGCCAAATCTAAAAAAAAAACACTCCAACTTCCAAAAATATTAAGCTTGGATATTTGAGTCTTTTGGGTTGATTGAGAACATAGATGTTGATCAATAATAAAAATAATCCTCTAAAATACAACTTGCCTAATAATTCTGCACACAGTGTGTGTATATATATATATATATATATATATATATATATATATATATATATATATATATATACAGTTATATGAAAAAGTTTGGGCACCCCTATTAATCTTAAGCTTAATGTTTTCTAAAAATTGGTGTTTTTGCAACAGCTATTTCAGTTTGATATATGTAATAACTGTGGGACACAGTAATGTTTCTGCCTTGAAATGAGGTTTATTGTACTAACAGAAAATGTGCAATCTGCATTCAAACAAAATTTGACAGGTGCATAAGTATGGGCACCCTTATCATTTTCTTGTTTTAAATACTCCTACCTACTTTTTACTGACTTACTAAAGCACTTTTTTTGGTTTTGTAACCTCATTGAGCTTTGAACTTCATAGCCAGGTGTATGCAATCATGAGAAAAGCTACTTAAAGTGGCCACTTGCAAGTTGTTCTCCTGTTTGAATCTCCTCTGAAGAGTGGCATCATGGGCTCCTCAAAACAACTGTCAAATGATCTGAAAACAAAGATTATTCAACATAGTTGTTCAGGGGAAGGATACAAAAAGCTGTCTCAGAGATTTAACCTGTCAGTTTCCACTGTGAGGAACATAGTAAGGAAATGGAAGAACACAGGGACAGTTCTTGTTGAGGCCAGAAGTGGCAAGCCAAGAAAAACATCAGAAAGGCAGAGAAGAAAAATGGTGAGATCAGTCAAGGACAATCCTCAGACCACCTCCAGAGAGCTGCAGCATCAACTTGCTGCAGATGGTGTCACTGTGCATTGGTCAACTATACAACGCACTTTGCACAAGGAGAAGCTGTATGGGAGAGTGATGCGAAAGAAGCCGCTTCTGCAAGCACGCCACAAACCGAGTCGGCTGAGGTATGCAAAAGCACATTTGGAGAAGCCAATTTCTTTTTGGAAGAAGGTCCTGTGGACTGATAAAACCAAGATTGAGTTGTTTGGTCATACAAAAAGGCGTTATGCATGGCGGCAAAAAAACATAGCATTCCAAGAAAAACACTTGCTACCCACAGTAAAATTTGGTGGAGGTTCCATCATGCTTTGGGGCTGTGTGGCCAATGCCGGCACCGGGAATCTTGTTAAAGTTGAGGGACGCATGGATTCCACTCAGTATCAGCAGATTCTTGACAATAATGTTCAAGAATCAGTGATAAAGTTGAAGTTACGCAGGGGATAGATCTTTCAGCAAGACAATGATCCAAAACACCGCTCCAAATCTACTCAGGCATTCATGCAGAGGAACAATTACAATGTTCTGGAATGGCCATCCCAGTCCCCAGACCTGAATATCATTGAACATCTGTGGGATCATTTGAAGAGGGCTGTCCATGCTCGGCGACCATCAAACTTAACTGAACTGGAATTGTTTTGTAAAGAGGAATGGTCAAAAATACCTTCATCCAGGATCCAGGAACTCATTAAAAGCTACAGGAAGCGACTAGAGGCTGTTATTTTTGCAAAAGGAGGATCTACTAAATATTAATGTCACTTTCTGGTGAGGTGCCCATACTTATGCACCTGTCAAATTTTGTTTGAATGCAGATTGCACATTTTCTGTTAGTACAATAAACCTCATTTCAAGGCAGAAACATTACTGTGTCCAACAGTTATTACATATATCAAACTGAAATAGCTGTTGCAAAAACACAAATTTTTAGAAATGAACAAAAAATATCAATTCAGTTATTGTTTTTATTTTATTTTTTTTGCGCCGTTTACCGTGCGGTAAAGACTGATTTGTTCGTCGGGTGGGTACAATTACAGCGATACCAGATTTATAAATTTTTTTATGCTTTTCTATTTTTACACCCTAAAAACAAAATTTTACAAAAATGCATATTCTGAGAGCTGTAACTTTTTAATTTTTTTCCCGAATGAGCCATATTAAGGTTTGTTTTTTGAAGACGGTTTGACATTTCCATATATGTGATTTCTTTTTACATATGACTTTTTGATAGCTTTTTAATCACTTTTTTTGTGAGTCAGTATGACTTTTTTTATTATTATTTTTTACGCTGCTCGCCATATGTAATAATTAACATGTCAGTTTTATAGAGCGGGTTCTTCCGGACACGGCAATACCAATTATGTGTGCGTTTTTTTTGTTTATTTTTGTTTAATCACAAACGCTGCATTTTGAGTGGCGATACCTCTTTTTGTGATTTGTGTGCGCTTTTTTTTTTGTACTTTTTTTTTTTTACATATTTTATTTAACTTTTTTTCACTTTTTTCTTAGTCCCACTGTGGTACATGTATAATTTTTATTTTGATTACTCGCCGCGGATGTCCGATGGTTACAAAGGGGGTCTTGTAACCCCCTTGTAACCAATTAAATACCACTGCCACGATTGACAGCAGTATTTAATCGGCCCCAATCTGTTACAAAACACCCGAAGGAAATGCGGCCGTCAGGCAGCGCTACACACTGATTACCGATCGCCGTTATAAAACAGCGATCAGGATTAAGACCCCTTAATGACAAGCATTTTAATGCATATTGGCAGTCGTGTTAAGGGGTTAAGAAAACTCAAAAGGGGACATTTGTATTTGAGAGCTCAAATTTTTCCGGATTTCTCTTAGGGGTAGCCATAGCGCTTTCCAGAGTGTTTGTTTGTTTGTTTTGCTTCTACACTGTTCAAAAAAATAAAGGGAACACTCAAATAACACATCCTAGATCTGAATGAATGAAATATTCTCATTGAATACTTTGTTCTGTACAAAGCTGAATGCGCTGACAACAAAATCACACAAAAATCATCAATCATCAATGGAAATCAAATTTATTAACCAATGGAGGCCTGGATTTGGAGTCACCCCCAAAATTAAAGTGGAAAAACACACTACAGGCTGATCCAACTTTGATGTAATGTCCTTAAAAAATGAGGCTCAGTATTGTGTGTGGCCTCCACGTGCCTGTATGACCTCCCTACAACGCCTGGGCATGCTCCTGATGAGGTTGCGGATGGTCTCCTGTGGGATCTCCTCCCAGATCTGGACTAAAGCATCCGCCAACTCCTGGCCAACCGCACCAGCATATGGTCTCACAAGGGTCTGAGTATCTCATCTTGGTACCTAATGGCAGTCAGGCTACCTCTGGCGAGCACATGGAGGGCTGTGCGGCCCTCCAAAAAAATACCACCCCACACCATTACTGACCCACTGCTAAACCAGTCATGCTGAAGGATGTTGCAGGCAGCAGATCGCTCTCCAAGGCGTCTCCAGACTCTGTCATGTGTTAGAACCCTCCTGTTAGTTTTTTCTATCTTGTGTTTTGCGGTCACGTGACAATATGCCTATATATTCCAGCTCCGCCCTTCTGGCCTTGCTGGACTTCAGTCTTGTTTTGACTGTCTCTCTAGCCAGGTGCTTCGGTGCCTTTCTCTGTCAGTTCTTGGTCCTCTGGGACCGTTAGTACTTTTTGTCAGTTTGTCCTTTTTGCTCTGCGACAACTTCTGTTTAGGAGGTGTCCCATTTTTGTCCCAGTCCTTAGTTCTTTTAAGGACCCCTCCCTTTATTCTATAGGTCTCCGTTCAGACTAGCCGAGGACGAAGGTGGGTCTGTTCACAAGGAACAGGCAGCCCGCTACATCGTAGGGATTCAGCTTAGTCTTACTGTAGGGACAGGTTTCCTTATCTTTCCTTAGTTTTGTTGCAGATCATAACATCATGTCTGTCACATGTGCTCAGTGTGAACCTGCTTTCATCTGTGGAGAGCACAGGGCGCCAGTGGCGACTTTGCCAATCCTGGTGTTCTGTGGCAAATGCCAAGCATCCTGCACGGTGTTGGGCTGTGAGCACAACCCCCATCTGTGGATGTCGGGCCCTCATACCACCCTCATGGAGTCAGTTTCTAACCGTTTATGCAGACACATGCACATTTGTGGCTTGCTGGAGGTCATTTTGCAGGGCTCTGGCAGTGCTCCTCCTGTTCCTCCTTGCACAAAGGTGGAGGTAGCGGTCCTGCTGCTGGGTTGTTGCCCTCCTACGGCCCCCTCCACTTCTCCTGGTGTACTGGCCTGTCTCCTGGTAGCGCCTCCAGCCTCTGGACACTACACTGACAGACACAGCAAACCTTCTTGCCATAGCTCGCATTATTGTGCTATCCTGGATGAGCTGCACTACCTGAGCAATTTCTGTGGGTTGTAGAGTCCGTCTCATGCTACCACAAGTGAGAAAGCACAACCATCATTCAAAAGTGACCAAAACATCAGCCAGAAAGCATTGGTACTGAGATGTGGTCTGTGATCCCCACTTGCAGAACCACTCCTTTATTGAGTGTGTCTTGATAATTGCCAATCATTTCCATCTATTGTCTATTACATTTGCACAACATCATGTGAAATTGATTGTCAATCAGTGTTGCTTCCTAAGTGGACAGTTTGATTTCACAGAAGTTTGATTAACTTTGAGTTATATTCTGTTGTTTAAGTGTTCCCTTTATTTTTTTGAGCAGTGTACTATGCAAACAAGCCCTATTTCCATTGACAGATGACAGAGTTGTGTAAGAGAGATTTTTGTGGATTAAGACAAAGTTTTCATTGATACCATTTGGGTAATATTTTTTAGCATTTTCTATTTCGATTTTTAGGAGGCAGAATGAACAAATAAATAGCAGTTCAATAATTGCTTTTTATTTATTTCCATCATTCACTGTTGGGTAAAATTGATCAGTACGATCACAGTGATACCAGATTTATACAGGTTTTTCTATGTTTTGCTACGTTTGCATACTGTGAACAATTTTTTTGAAAAAAACATATTTTTTTATCAACAACAACAGGTACATATTTTTCGGACTATAAGATGCTTTGGACCATAAGACGCACCTCAAATTTTGGGGTGGAAAATAGAAAAAAAAATATTTTTTATAAGATGGGGGTCTGAATAGATATCATACCTGGGGGGCGGTGGAGCAGGGGTCACAGGAGGCAGGGTCGCAGGGTCCCTCAGAAAGCCGGCAGAGGTGGAGCAATGCTGTGGGAGGTTGTGGTGGTCGAAAGGGATCGCAGGAAGCAGGGTCCCTCCGTTCCCTCCCTCAGGAACCCGGCGGCGGTAGCAGAAGTGGTGAAATGCTGCGGGGCCGGTGTAAGCAGTGAGACAGAGCAGTGTACATGGCTCTTCCGGCAGCCACGGCCATCTTCCTGAAGCCATGATCTGCATGTAAATGGCTGTCGAGATCCCAGTCTGCACATGTGCATGTAGATCATGGCTTCAGGAAGATGGCCGCGGCCGCTGGAAAAGCAACCCACACCTCTTTGCTTCACCGCCGACACCGGCCCCGCAGCATGTCACCGCTTCTGCTGCCACCGCCGAGTGCCTAAGGGACGAAATAGAGAAACCCTGCTTCCTGCGATCCTGCTCCACCACCACCGCAACTCCATGGTAAGCTAAGTTCGGACCATAAGCCGCACCCACCATTTTCCTCCCAAATTTGGGGGAAAAAAGTGTGTCTTATGGTCTGAAATTTATAGTATATCTTTTTATTATATTCCGAAGTGTGAAAGCATGTTTTTCGCAAGACCAAATAATGTTTACAGTGATGCCATTTTCCCTTAGACATGGCTTTTTGATCATGTTTTTGACCACTTTTGTGTGTAGCAGTATGATAAACAAAAAATGTGTTTTTTGTTAGTTTTAGATTAAACTAGGGGTGCACAACCTTTTTCTGTCCAAGGACCATATTGAATTATACTAAATCGGGGGCCGCACTAAAAATTAAAGGAGTTTTAACTTCTGTGACATGTCGAAATTATATACCATAAATGTCTGATAGGTAAAAATTCTACGGTATGTTCATATTGACTTTTTTGACGAGGATTTAGAAATAGATTCATCTCCTAAATCCACTTCAAAAACTGAATCAAATGCTCAAAGCCAGGCTCAAGAAGGTTGTAGAGAAGGATGGTCGTGACTGAGTCTGTCTACTCCCTTATCTGCTGTTTTCCATCAAGGAAGTTCCACAGGCTGCTACTGAGTTCTCTCCATTTGAACTGTTGTATGGCCAACACCCTTGGGGTCTTCTGGATGTTGCAAAGGAGACCTGGGAAGCAGAAGTTACATCCCAGCAAAGCATCATCTATCTATCTATCATGTGGACCGGATGCAGGAGAGAATTGCAGAGGTAATGCCGGTTGTGAGAGAGATCCTGCTCCAGGTACAAAAGGCTCAGTTAAGGTTCTACAATCAGTGCTGATTCCCACTGTGGAAAGTAAATTTCTGGCTAAATAGCAAGGGTCATACAAAGTGGTAAAAAAACTGAGCCAAGTTAACTACAAGGTCCCCCAGCCAGGGAGAAGAAAACCTTATCAGGTCTACCACGTCAACCTACTCAAGGCATGGCATGATAGCGAGCTGGGGGAAGCTCCATGCCTGGGGGTTAATCCCGGAGCCAATGTCGAGGATGTTGAGGTGGCAGAGATACTATCAGCGGCCAAGAAACAACAGTGCTGAGAACTGCTCCAGCAAAACTGAGACCTGTTTTCAGAGTTGCTGGCATGTACTCAGTCCATGGAGCATGAAATTCTGAGGGAACAGCACGTGCGGGTAAACCTTAAGTCATATTGAATCCCTGAAGCCCACTGCGACGTGATTTCAAAGGAGGTCAGAAGAATGTTGAGCCTGGGCATCATCGAAGAGTCGAAGAGCGTCTGGTCCTGTCCCATTGTCCTTGTGCCAAAGCCAAATGGAGAATTACGGTTTTGTAACGATAATTGTAAGCTGAATGAGGTGTCAAAGTTTTATGTGCCCCGGGTCAATTTGCTCATTGATAGGTTGAGGTCAGCAAGATGCATCACCACCCTTGACCTAACAAAAGGGTACTGACAAATCCCCATGTCCCAAACGGCCAAAGATAAGATGACCTTCTCTACACCTGATGGGTGTTTCCAATGCACCAGGATGCCTTTTGGTCTGCTAGGAGCCCCAGTCACTTTTCTGAGGGCCATGGACCAGGTCCTAGCGCCTCACAACAAATATACCACAGTTTACCTAAATAATATTGTGATATCCTGCCTGGATTGGGAAAGTCGTCTGCGGAAGGTTCAGGCAGTACTGAACGCACTGAGGAAAGTGGGGTTTACCATAAACCCAAAGAAGTGTGCCATGGGGAAGGAAGAGGCCAAATACCTAGGTTATATCGTCCATAGTGGCGAAATCAAGCCGCAGGATAACAAGGTGGAGGCGATCCAAAATTGGCTGCAATTAGTCTCCAAGAAACAGATTAGAGCGTTTGTAGGCATTGTGGGTTACTGTCGGCGGTTGATCCCGAATTTCGCCATGAGAGCCGCACCCCTGACTGACCAGGAGTTGAAGCTAGACCTGTGTAAACAGCTGGTCTTGGTCGCACTGGACTTAGGAGTTCATGGTCTTGACGGACACTTCAGAAGTCTGGTTGAGAGTTTCTCCTCCTGTGAGTAAAATTATGCCATCGTGGAAAAAGAATGCTTGGCCATCAAATAGGTGATTGACACTTTGATATACTACTTGCTTGGCTGAAAGTTCAGGTTAGTGTCAGATCATGTGCCCCTGGGATGGATGAGGGAAAAGAACGGGAAGAATGCCTGGGTGACAAGGTGGTTTCTGGCACTCCAGGACTTCAGCTTTCATGTGAAGCATAGGCCAATAAACTATACAGCAACGCAGATGCCCTGTCGAGGCTTCCCTGTCTAGGGACTGAAGGTGCCAAACCCCACAGCTTTGGGCAGAGGGGGTCACTGGCCAAGTGCTGAAGGGGAGATATGTTTTACTGAGGTTATTAGCTTCAGTGATGTAAACCTGGAACTTTTGCACCAGCATGTTATGTGTTGAGAGGGGTTAATAAGCCATGACAGGCCCAGGTCTATTATGAACAGCTGAAGAGGTGGACGGAACAGCTGTTCACCATATCTCCACCCCAGGCAGGTATCCAGGAGTAAACATTTGGACTTAATGATTCTTCTTTGGAGGGGATCTAACCTCCAGAGCTGGGCTCATGGTAAAGAGAGCTGAATCCTGTTTCCTGTGCTGGACTACAGTGAGTATTGTTTGGCTTATGTCAAGAAGACTGAATATATCTATTTCTTTTGTTTGGACTGGTTTGTGCTTTTTTTTTGGTAAAACATTTTTATAGCTTTTTGGTACTATTTTTTTTAGTTTTTTTTTCATTCTTTGACCTCTGGTTGCCATGTCAACCATCAGAACCATGGGTAGGGGTGATAGGGTGAGAGAGGAAGCCCCTTCCCTTACGATTCTTTAAATGACTACAGTCGCTATTGTCCGTTAAAGTTAAACAGCCAGGGGTGATGCTGGCAGCAGTCTTGGCTGTTGCTGCAGGAACTCTGCATCAGTGAAGGTGGACTCCTGCGGTGATTGCACTGGACACAGCTATTGTACCAGTTGGTCCATTTGCGGGAACACATTCCTAAATAAGTCTTATTACGTCTTATCTGGTAGGGGATAAAGTGGTTTTCTGCGTCATTCTGCCATTACTTTTAGGTCAATTTTGCTTGCTTTAAACGTTGAGCTTTTTTTTTTTAAACTGTGAAAATTGTTAATATAGCTCTTTAATAGTAACCACAAAGCATGCAAACTCACTTTTCATTATTCTACGTATATGAAGGAAATCTTTAAAAGAACAACTTAATTCCGACTTTGTATGTACAAAAGACCAGTCCCATTCATCATACATGTAAGATTGTAAGATGCATTGTACCATGAGAATCATATAGTAGGAAACTTTTTGTAATAAAACTCGGAAAGGTCTATAGTTCCTTTCTGCACCGATACCTGCAGTGGCCTTTCTATAAGAGAGCACAACTGATTATACCAAGAAGTTTCCTTTAAAGTGGTTTCCACTACTGGTATATTGATGAGCTACTGTCAAGAAAAGGTCCAGTGAATGACCACTGAATTCTATATTGTGTCTGCTATGAATCGTCCACCAAGCGCGCTCAGCCTGCAGAGCAAAAATTACCTCGTTTCTAAAGCTGTTCACATGTGTGGGAGACAGCTGGTATAGGAGATGGATGCAGAGATGCATATGCTGATGTTGCTTAATGGTGTGTTGCCTAATAAACACAAAGATAAAGTAGTTCTTGTGATACTGAATTGTGATGTAAAGGGAACCTGTCACCTCGTTTTTTGCTATTATACTGGCCCCAGTGTGCTGGTAGTGATGCAGTGTGCATCACTAAGGCTATGTTCACATATGTTGGGTTTTTCAGTATTTTTTGCTGCAGACTTTTATGCAAATTTTCAGATGCGTTTTGCAGTACCAGCAAAGTCTATGAGAAACCAGAATTCTCTTGTTCACACATCATGTTTTTTTTTGTTGCATATTTTGTGCCTTGGTTGGGTTTTTGGAAAATACAGCATGTCACTTCTTTCAGCGTTTTTTTTAGCATTTTTTCACCCATAGGAAGTAATGGGTGTTGAAAAAAATGCTGAAAAAACGCATCAAAAGCGTACCAAAATTTGCACCAGCAATTTTGATGGCAAAACAGAATGGGGTTCTTTTTTTCACAGAACTTTATGCACATGGATAAATAGAGACAGAAGCACAGTGAAAAAAAGCTGAAAAAACACACAAAAAATGCAGTAAATACCTGCGTTTTTGATGCAGCTGATTTCCTGCCAGAGATTAGGTTTTGCTGTAGATTTGTGACGCTGAAAAACCCAACATGTGTGAACATAGCCTAACATGTTTTTGTCAAAGAAATGCTCAAAGTATTATGTATAAAAAACACTTTATATCATTAGGGGATTGTCCCTACGTCACGGCAACGACATAGTAATTCCCGCGCGTGCGCATTGCCCATCTGCTCCTTGCACACTGACTCTGCATGTACAGCTCCAGCTTCATATCAGATGCGAGCATGCGCCGGAGCCTCTTTGAGTCAGTGACTACATGACTACGTGTCAGCGCGGACGCTATGCGTGCCACTGTGTCCCCCTCCACTCTGCGCTCCGGTGCATGCGCACATCTGACATGAAGCTGGTGCTGTACACCCAGAGTCAGTGCGCATGCCCGGGGAGCGGATGGGCAGTGCACAAGCTCGGGAATTACTACGTGGTTGCAGTGACGTCGGTCAAGCACAGCAATCAATCGCAATGCTGTGGGTGTGACTAATTTCAAAACTACAGTGTATGATCCGTGACTAAGTATTCAGCAAGAGAGAGTGTAGAATATGTATATACACTAAAATATAACCTTTAATGATATGTATTAAAAGATAATACCTAGGAATAAAAAAAAAACACATTAAAGCGCAAGTGCTTAAATTATCAACCATTGCTCAAAAAAAAAATTGTTGGATCTCACCACATAGATGGTTTTTTCAGGAGCAGGAGACTGGTAGATCAAGAGCCGATAGTGCCCATGATGGAGACACAGAACTGGGAATGTATACAACACATCAGACTCCCCTGTCGTGACCCTGCATTGCTCCCGCCCTAACAAGGGCAGACCCCAAGTGTGAGCTAATGTACCCCACCACAGCAGGAAAATCTATCCTGTATATAAATTCTATCCCTATGCGCTTCGTCCCCTGTATGGAAGACTCATCAGGCAATATAATAGATAATGGGTACGGGTTCCTGCAGTGGCAGGTAACCGATGATAGGATCTGACTAGCGTTGTCACTGCCAGCTATAAACGGTTCCGTGACTGAAAAGATAAAGTTTCCACCCCTCTGACTGAAACAAAAGGTATATGAGCCGATTCCCTAATGATATCAAGTGAAACTTTTCTTTGACAAAAACTTTTTAGTGATGCACATTGAAGCACTACCAGCACACTGGAGCCAGTATAATAGCTAAAAGTGAGGTGACAGGTTCCCTTTAAAGCATTTGATGATATATTGAGAAGTCACTCAAGTTCATGCAATTATTTAACTTTTTTTCTAGATATGAGCGGGTCAGTTATTTTCCACCAATTTAACGTTTATCCAGACCCCAGAGCATGTTAAACATAAGATGTAAAAGATAGAAAAAATTCCCTATACTCAGCACTCCACTCCCCGTCCCGTCTATTCCTTACTAAAACCTGTCTGGTCCTTGCTGCATCTTCAGATCACTTCTGCTCACGCTTAAATTCCCGAGCCTCTCAAATTGAGCTTGGACTTCCAGCTCTGGTGAAGCCCAGTAGGGTTCTGCTCAAGTGTACAAAAGGTCACGATTTCATGCTGTTCCTATGTACACCGTGGCTTTGCATGCGAATGTACAGATCTGAGGATTTCAGCATGAGCAGCTGGGGATCAGAAGATGTAACGATGATCTGACAGGTTGCGGTGAGTAGCGGAGCGGCTGGAGAGGTGAGCAGTAAGATGAGTATTGAGATTTTTTTTTCTTTTTTACCCCCTTGATGACTGTGTATGGTTCAGAAAAATGGCGGCTAGCGGCCACCATTTTGATGAATCCGTGTGCAAGTGAATTACTAAAAATCCGCATTCTGGTGAATGTGGATTTTTATAAAATGTGAGTAGAATTCAGCTACACTCTAAATTTGTTAGCTCACATCTACATTTTTTTTCCAAAGGAAGGCTCTTTAGTGGTAGTCTCAAGGAAGCTAGTCTATGGGAAAATAAAATAAGTCTGGCACTCATGTATGTAGAGGGCATTTAAACGCAAGTAGATTATATTCATAGGAAAGTGTGAATGTAGTCGGCCTCCTATGGGGCCCGTCCAGTGGCCTCCTATGAGGCCTGTCCAGTGTCCTCCTATGGGGCCCGTCCAGTGGCCTCCTATGGGGCCTGTCCAGTGGCCTCCTATGGGGCCCGTCCAGTGGCCTCCTATGGGGCCCATCCAGTGGCCTCCTATGGGGCCCGTCCAGTGGCCTCCTATGGCCTGTCCAGTGGACTCCTATGGAGCCCGTCTAGTGGCCTCCTATGGCCTGTCCAGTGGCCTCCTATGGAGCCCGTCTAGTGGCCTCCTATGGCCCGTCCAGTAATCTGTGGCACATTACAGTGAGAACAAGCTACTAACTCTCATATTGTAATCGTAGTCTTTCCTCCGTCCATGCGTCCCCACTGCGTCACTGAGAAAGGTAATATCACAGCTTGTGTCGCCTCAGCACATGGTGACAAGCCTATATGGAAGAGTATAAACTAGATCATAGATTCCAGCTGACTGATTTAGTTTGCAGCTTTCTTTATGAGATGGTGCCTGACGGAGCGCATGTCTCAGTGATCAGATCTGTTCTGATCAAGACAACGAGAAGGAAAATGCTTTTTTTTTTTTTTGCTTCATTTGCTTCTGCACAAACACTAACACACCCTCAAATGAAGACCCTAGATGTGCGCTGTAAATGGCTTGTGTGAGCATCCCTGTCACTTCCTGTACCGTCCTGATTTGCCTTCCTCCAGCATGACAAACAGTGCGCTTTCATTGTGCATGGAAATGTGTTAGCAATGGAAATAGCCAATCAGTGGCATTACATCAGTGTGGGGCCGGAGCGCCAATGCCGAAGTCACAAAATCAAATGCTATCACTTATCAAGTTATGCTAATGAGCCTAATAAAAGCTTCTGGTAGTTTGTTCAGGGCTCCACAACGAACTTAGATATTTAATCAGACAAGAAAAGGCAATGAGCGGAAACAAATCCAAAGTGACACACAAGGCACCCTTGTTCATTGTGCACATTTTCCTCTGCCTACACTGTGGTCTCATTTATACCAGAGGCTGGCTGCTTTTATCATTCCTTAAGGACTTCTACACATTGTCAGTTCTTGAAAGATATAGGGTACGGAGGTTGCAGTCGAAATGTACCTGGTTTTATCTAATTACGAGAGTGAGTCAAACATGTTCCACACACTGGTCATATTAATACTCTTGGTGGCCACACTGCCATGCCGGGGCTTTCGGTGCGAGCTCCCTTTCTCCCTGGTCACTGCTGTGCTGGTTTGAATGTGTCATATCAGTGTGACTGCCATAGGAGAAACAATGGCTGCCCCACTTGTGATTTGCATGAATGAACAGTAGTGTGCACTGGCTTGTTTTTGTGGTCTGAGGGTGTGCGTCTGGTCCTGATATTTATCAAAGACTTTGTGCACATCATGGAGAAAGTGATTTGTTGCAAAGAAGGGCGTATGAATGGATAGAAAAGTTCAAAGAAGGTCACATAAGTGTCAGCCATGAAGAAGGAGCCGGACGCCTGTCCTCGACCACCACTAATGACCACATTGAGCATGCATGTGGACAAATTCTGATGGATAGATCAGTGACAGTGGATTATTTTTCCTGGGAGAAGTCCTACAAGGACAAAGATCCACGTATGATGGAGAGATGAAGACAGCCTTGCATTTGTGGCTCACAACTCAGCCTAAAATATTTTTTTATTGAGGGAATTTGAAAGCCTGATGACAGATGGAGATTATATTGAAAAATGATGTATGTGACTGTACTGAAAGTTGACTACAGTAAATTCTACAGCCATATTCAAGTTAATTGTTGACTCCTCCTTGTGAAAAGGGCGAGTTCGTGACTTGTACAGTTATTAAAAAGGTGGGATGAGATCAAAAAACACGGCTGTATATTTTAACTAATATTGACTTACAGCCCGACCCTTTCACAGACTTAAGTTGCAGTACCAGACAAAGCCTGTGAACAAGAGTGGGCACTATTTGTTAAAAAGGAAAAAAAAAACTTTTTTTTTTTTCTTTAAAAATTATAAAACCCCTTTAATTGGCTAAATATTTTAGTAAATACGACTTTGACTTTTATATTTATATAAAATAAGGAGGTGAATACTATTAAAGTCGTTGATGTTATATATAAATGTAGAATCTGCTACCTCTGGTGTCAGGGTCACGTGACCCAGTACCTTAAAATAAATATGGATTAATTTCCTTAATTTCTGTATTTTAATCCCTTTATTAATTTTTTTGGACTGACACATTCCTCATTTGATCCAATATTTCCATAAAATTCTGTTCACTTTCTGCCCAAGAATTATAAAAAAAAGTTGAAGTTGATGAATGGAAAAGTCTTGTCTACATATAGCCCCCCTCTTCCTTCCTTCCCTTCTTCATGAAAAGAGACCCACAAAGTACTGTAAGTCTATTGCCTGCTGAACTTGGGCTGCGTCCTGCGGGAGAGCTGGTGACAGCTGACTCCTATGACCTCTATGTCTGCTGAATTCTCAACGAGATGGAGTCTTGAAAGTTCGATTATTACTGACAGGTTTGTAAGTGAGAGGAAGCTGATCTCTCTGTGGAAAGCTGATAACTTCAGACAAGCTTTAACTGCGATGCAGTCAGACAGAAGCGGTTCAGGGAAGAAAAAAAATCACAATTTACTGACAATGTGAAATTATAAGTGAAGTCAATGTGATGTTTATGTGTAGAAATGGTCATCATTCGCCATCATGTTCATCTCGTCAGTCACAGGGTCGGACTACGGTAATAAATGATAACAGAGGCTCTTATTATTGGTTACTGTTAGTACTGGGCACTATTGTACCTTGCATGTTCAGAAGCACAGTATGGACCGTGTCTAGGAATGCGGTCCATCTCCTTCACTTCAATAGGACTGAGCTGTAGACCAAAACACAAGCCATAGATGAGTTGTTCTGGGAGAAAATGAACTTGGATCAGAAATGACTAATGGCCCATTGATATTCAGGTAATTCGGCACTCATTTACTGGCCTGTTATGACCGGCCGAAGAGCAATAATCGTTTTGTCCCAATAGAACATCTTGTGGCAGCACATCACCTGTTTACACAGGGCGATGTACTGCCGATAAAGCTGATTGTTTTGTGCACTTAAAAACACCAAATCACCCAATGAGTAAGCGATTTGCTCATTTGTTGGGTGTTTGCCATTAGGTTTGCACCAGCAGACACTATGTTCACCAATTATTGGCTAATGTAAAAGGCCTACATTGACCATAGCCCAAAAATTGAAAATTGCTTTTTATTCCGATGTGGTTATCATTTAGTAAACTTATATATACTGTATATATGTGGATATATATATATATACATATATATATATATATATATGTGTAAACCTTCACATTATTTTCCTGCTGATGCAAAAGCAATGCTTTGTGCAAGGTTGTCCCATTGGCAAGAAGCTGCCAGTCATCTGTCATTATGGTTGTCGATATGTGCTAAATGACTCTTTACATTACAGGATGACTTTCCGCAGTTCTAGTGACAAGGATGAACTGTGATTCCTATGTCCTCCACGAAATACCCTTGTCCCTTTAAGTTTACTACATTACTGTGTTGCAAATGTAATTGAGAACAAGGACCATCTCCCCCCTTTTACCGTCTGTCCCTGTTAATTAGAAGTGCCCATATTGGGGAAATTAACTATGAAATACTAAAAAATGATGAATTATCCCTTGTTTGAAAGTATAAATTAAAGGTTTAGTGTATATAAAATTTGTCATGTTTAATTGCGAGTTCAATTAAAATTCCAGATAATGATGATTTATATGGGTTTCTGTGCAATTTGATATTCATTAGCGGAGCCAGACACACGCCGATATTAGCTCATTTATTATGCTTCCTTTTGTTGAACTAAGCCTCGTGAAAGCAATCTGCTGAAACTTTGCTAAACTCATTCAGCTAAATGAATATTTGGCAGCTGTTGCTGTTATTGAGTTGGTCACCGTGCTTTCGTTTCACTCATTTAGGACATAAATCATACCCAGGGAATGATAAACAGGAGCTGCTCATTACAGAACCATCTAGGGAGGTTATGGCTGACACTACATAGCAACTGCATGACAGGATGCCCCATGACACCAGTTTTCAACCACTTTATCACTAGGAAAAGCTGCACAATGGTTTCCAGGTCGTGAGTCATTACAGTGTGGATTTCACAATTAAAACTAGTAGTTTTCACAAAGCTTGCTTCTTTATCCTTATATTCATTTTCCTCAACCTGTTTCTTGTTGAATGATCATATTTATTTGTTTTCTTTGTTGATAAGGTGGTCACTAGTACCGCATGAAAAAAATTGCAAAATCTTGTCATGAACATGTACAGCATGTGTCCTCAAGAGCACTGTTGTGGGACTGGGTCCACTGTCTTGTCCCAGGCTGCAGCCAGTGTTAACCAAACTTTAGAACAACATGTCCCTGTCTGCTGATCCAGTGCCTCTTTTTTATGTGGACCTTGGAAGCAGAAGATTGGCATTGAATATTGCAGTTTAAGCTATGGTTTCATCTATAAAGTACAACCAGACCCTTTATTAGTGGCTTTCCAGTTCTAAACCCAGGAACATAAGGTGCTTGAGGATTAGGTCTAATTACAATATGAATCATTGTTTTTCACTCGAACATTTATCGGGACAGTTTCAAACTATTTTTTGATGTCCAAAATCAATATTTCCACAGACACCTCTCAATCCAACTTTTGACTGTCACGACAGGTGTGGGAAAGACTTAGCGCAACACAAAAGGAAGAAGCAAAGGGAGCCCAGACTCTAGGGAAAGGAGGGGAGTGGAGACCTCTTAGGCTGGTCTAGTGTCACCCTGTCTCCCCTAACAACCCTATATGGGATCTTCACTAGTGTTGAGTTAACCCCTTCGCTGAGTATGCTCGGGCCGAGCTCCGAGTAGTTACAGCTGCTCGGTGATGAGGTTAAATCGCTCCCGTGTGCATGATTTGCAACTGTTTGACAGCTTTATTACATGTGAGGAATGTGTAAGAAATAGAAGCTCGGCCCGAGCATACTCGGACAGAACATACTCGCTCAACCCTAATCTTCACCAATCGCTGCACGCATGCCTTGCCCTGTCTTTCCCTGGCGTATGGCTAAGGCTAGGGAAGGGAGGAGATGACCACTTATCGATCCCCACTGAACATTAAAGACAACAAGGAAGGACAAACAGGGGGAAATTGCTTAGCTTTAGATGACTCCAGACAAATGTACACACGTCCTCAAGCTCCAGAGAGGAAGAAGTACTGCTCTTGCTAAAGCCTTCGCAAGGAGTAATGAATATCGCCGGCACCTCCCTCTGGAACACAGCTGGTATGTATTTACCCAGGCCAGGGTGTTAATTAGCCAGAGGAAGGTAGCCACTGGGTCCTAGAGACAGCCTCTAACAAGATGTCTGTAATGCCAAAGGTAGAGATCTCCTGCAAGCCACTGCAGGGCGACTGTCTGTCACTTCTGACACACCCGTGACATTGACTTACTTTTTCTTTAAAACAAATGAAATAGTATAATTTAATTTTCTGCAACTGTTTGACCCCTAACAGCCCAGCGAGTACTTTTGAATGATAGAAATTAGCCTTAAAGATCTATTATATGTGAAGAAGGCCTACAGCCTTAAACCAATGGAAGCACCATCTTTCCTTTCTGCCTATTTTAAACTTGAGGGTCTATAAGGGTTAAAGGGATAGTTCAAGACTAACATATTGACAAGCAATCTTATGATACTCTAAATAGGGTCTGATTTGTATGGATAGGAGCTGATCTGCAGTACCTGGGAGCAGCCACGACACAGTGTACAAAGATAGGCTGTTATGGCTTACATCCATCCAATACTGTGGCAGATAACAGCTGATCGATGGGGTGCCAGGTGTTGGACCCCCAGCAATCTGACATTGATGACCTACGCTGTGGATAGGTCATCATTGTATTCGTTCTGGACAACTTTTAAAGATGGGGCAAGAAATAACTAAACTAAGCTCATCAAGGCCTCTTGGGTGAAAACCAGCTGGTACTAGCAAATTATTTGTCATTCACTAGAAAATAAATATGCAAATCATTTAGCTGCAAATCAAATTTGTGTTGAATTATAGTAAATTCGGTGGACTTGGTAAATTTGATAAACTTATGATTTGTGCAAATTGCAAAAAAGAAATTCACTCTGCCATTTTACACATTACAGAAGATTTCTTTAGCCAGATAAAGCTTACATCACCTTGACCTTGTTGGATTCTTAATACAGCTAACACATCACATGGTATAGAACAGCCAATCAGGATGGACTATTATAGCCTGTCTAAAAGCTGCGGCAGGGAATACAGCAGCCATTATAAAGTGAATATGGACAGTGAGAGAACATCAGAGCTCTAAACTTGGCAATAGGACGAGAAAGCCCAAGAAAATTGGACAAATGCTACAGACAGTGTGTGTTGTATAACTGCAGCAGTGAAGAAGACTAGTGCAGTAATCTGAGAAAAATACAAAGATTCAAATGAAAGTGCAGGGTGGAGATCCATCAACAGCAGTGAGCTTAATCACACAATGATATAATCTAGTTTACAGCTGTCCTGCTGAAATTCAATTATTCATCTTTTTATTCAGCATGCAGAAGCAAGCAGAGTGCCAACACCATATTTCTAAAATAAAAAAAAAGATATAACCTCAGTGTCTGGAAGAGAAAGTGTGCTTGTCACAAGCGACTGTACCGAGTTTCTACATTTATTGTTCAGGATTTTTTTGGAAAGGGGGAAGTAATTGTGCTTAGAAAAATCCCAAAAATAAAATTAAAATTCAGACATTTAACTGTGACTATGTTTTATTGTACAGATGTCAAATGTGACATATACACACCACACCACTACTACGGACTATTGCTGCATTTGGTATTCGATTGTGTAACTAGCATTTCTTCTCTTTTCTTTTTTGGAAAGGGAGAATAATTGTGTTAAAAAATAGGCAAAAAAGTGTTACAAAATCCAGACAGTATAGTACCCAAATTTGAAATCTGTACACACCGCACCAATACTGCGACCTGTTGCTGCATTAGGATTTTTAGATATGTTCCTATAATTTCTTGTTCAGTAATTTTTGGGAAGGTGGAAATAATCATGTTAAAAAATAGCAAGAAAAAGATAAATAAAAATACAGGCATTTAAAGGGGTATTCCCATCTCCACTTTTAGAAATGCTGTAGATCATCACAGTTAAACCCTTTCTGATGTGAGATGTATCTAAACATCCCTGTGGCCTGGGCCTTATATGACCAGGTACGTATAGATACGTCTTGGCGATCATGCCCGCACAGAGGCTGTGCGATCGTGATCGCCGCTGGGTGTCAGATGATTCTGACAGCTGACACCCGGCACTCAGTGCCAGGAGTGGTGCCCACCCCGCTCCCAGCACCTTACCCCCTAAATGCTGCGATCGCAGCAATTAGCGGGACAGAAGCCCCGGGTCACCAGAGGGACAGAAGACATCCGGGTGACCAGGCATTAGCCAGTTAGTTAGATTATGCGCACTGCATGATCTAACTAACTTGAGTCTGCAGCACTGACAGGTTATGAGGTACAGCAGTGATCTTGCACTGCTATACCTTATAACCGCGATCAGACTGCAGAAAGTGAAAGTCCCATAGTGGAACAAAGTAAAAAAAAGTCCACAAAATAATAAATGTATATATACATTGTACCCATAAATAAATATTATTATGAAAGAAAACCTAAAACAATAAAAGTACACATATTTAGTATTGCTGGGTTCAGAACGACTTGACCTGTAAAACTGTCCCACTAGTTAACCCCTTTAGTGAACACGGTAAAAAATAAAAAACGAAGCAAAAAATGATTTTTTATCATCATACCGCCAAACAAAAAGTATAATAAAATGCGATCAAAAAGACGAATGTAAATAAAGATGGTACCGCTGAAAACATCATTTTGTCCTGAAAAAAACAAGCCGCCATGCCGATCCATCATCCGAAAAATAAAAAAGTTATAGCTCTCAGAATAAAGTGTTGAAAAAAAAATATTTTTTCTATAAAATAGGTTTTATTGTGTAAAAGCGCCAAAACATAAAAAAATATATAAATGTAGTATTGCTGTAAACATACTGACCTGAAGAATAAAGCTGCTTATTAATATTACCACACGCGTCAGGGCATAAAATAAAACCAAAAATCAATTCTTGAATTGTTGGTTTTTGTTTATTCTGCCTCGCAAATATCGGAATAGAAAGTGATCAAAAAATGTCACGTGCCTGAAAATGGTACCAATAAAAACGTCAGCTTGTCCCGCAAAAAGAAGTCCTAACATGACTGTTGGTCGAAATATGGAAAAATTATAGCTTTTGAAAATATGGTGATGCAAAAACTAGTCTTTGCAAAAAACCCTTTTTTTAGTGTTTGACAACTGCCAAACATAAAAACCCGATATAAATCTGGTATCACTATTGACGCGCCCCCTGGGCCGTGGGGTACCCGGAGCCGGGCCGGTAGATGCTGGGGGTTGTAGTCACCGTGGCGGTGACCCAGGTGGTTAATCTAAGGGTAGTTTATGTATATCTGTTATGTATAGTCCGACTATTCCACCTGTGGAGTGCGGTTATTGGGAACTGCCGCTGCGGTGCAGTCCGCTGAAGCTGGTGGTATGTGCAGCAAGGTGATGTAACTCCCCACAGGAAGAGTGGAGCTTCAGGGCAGCGTGAATGGATGATGGTGGTTATGGTGCAGGTAGTCAGTAATGACACGGAGTCAGATAGTGCAGTCCCAGGGTCTTTACTCACAGTTATTGCAGTTCAAGTTACAGACGTCCAAGCAACTTCCCACGTCGTGCTGCGCGTACTCAGTGAGGGGCTCAGTCCACCCTCGGGTATCTCTGGAGTATTTAGCAGGACCCCATTCTGTGTGTCCTATCTCTGGGCTGCTCCCTGCACCTCACACCTAGTGGCACTTCTATCCGGTACCCTCGGGCCTTGGCAGGCGACGTGTGTTCCGTCCCCTGGGTCCTATGTGGCTACCTTCTTAGTGTACTGGTGTGGACTTGTGGCCTGCGGTACTTGAAGTGCTTCAGCCTCCGTTTTCCTAGTTGAGCCTTAGTAGTTTTCTCCACTAGTTGAGGGACCGGTTCCCCTTATCTGGCCTGACCCCTCTACCTCCTGGTAGCAGCGGGCGTACGGGTGGCTTGCTGCACGGCCCATACCCCTAGGGTCCCTTCACTCCTCATTCTTGGAGCCGTCCTGCTCCCTCTCCTCTCAGGCTTGGGCCTCTGTGCTAGGCCCGCCTCCGGAGCAGAGCTCGTGCAGAGCCTCTGCTCCTGTCACTTCTCCTCCTCTCACTGTCTCACTGGAACTCCACACTGATCTAAGATGGTGTCTCTATTTTATATCTCCTTGTCATGTGCTCCCAGGATCTACGTCCTCCACCCCATCCACTACATGGTTCCCCCTCTCTAGGTGGTTCCCCCCCACTCCAGCCAGGGATCAGGGACTGTGCTCTCCCATAGGAGCAACCTCGCCCTGTCCCCCGGAAATGTGGTGTAGTGAATACAGGTGTTAGGGTCCCGAGCCATACTCCTTCCTTACCTGAGGGTGAGATACCACACCTCTGGGTGAGATGCAGTACCTCTGTGGCGACTGAACCCTCAGGGGCGCCACACTATAATCGCACCAACCTGAAGAATAAAGTCGTCTAATCACTTACACCGCACAAGGAACAGCTTAAAAAAATAAATGAAACCAATTCTTCACCTGCTGTTGATTTGTTCATTCTGCTTCCCAAAGATTGCAGTATGGCTCGGCTCACATTTATCCTGCGCTCTGCGCGGAGCGCTTACACCGGAGTTTCCGTGTAAATCTCTGAAATATGTGATTCAGACAGAACCCCCGGTGGAAGATTTCTTATAATGAGGCAGATAGAGACACCGTGGACGCCGTCTGGCCAGTGATCCCACAATGTCCATCTTTTTATTAGGCGTGGATAAAAGTGCCATCGGCCACAGTTTTGTGAACCTCTGAAAAAAAGGACGCCGATGAACAGAGGCCATATGGAGTCCAGAGTAACTCTGCTGCCTATGGAAATATAGTGGGCATCCACTTTACTAGTAGCACAAAGGTTCTGGAAAAGCGAAATGGCCCTTGCCCCCCAAAAGAAATTCAGCAAATTCTGTGCTCCCAAATACAAATGCCCACCTCCCTTTTAATCCCCGCAGTGTGCCTAAACCGCAGTTAGCATCCACATGTTAGGAATTTCTGTAGCGATGAGAGCCCACCTAATTTATGGGTGGATGTCTCCAGAAGCACAAGCTGGTGATAATGTACTGGTCTCTACAACGGCAGTTTGCAATTTTCACTCAGCAACATCCACTGCTGCTTGTTTCTGGAAGAGACCCATGTAGTTAAAATTCTCACCACACCTGTAGAGAAATTCCCAAAGGGGTATAATTTCCAAAATGGGGTCACTTGAGGGGGATTCTGCTCTTCTAACACTTAAGGTCTCTGTATATGGAGTCTACAAACTATTCTAGGAAAATCTGTGCTTCAGGAGGCAAATAGCGTTCTATCCCTCCTGAGTCTCGCAGTGTAGCTAAGGCGATATGACACCCGCAGACCATTCCATCAAAGTCTGCGTTCCAAAATGTCACTCTTGCCTTTCTGAGCCCTGCCGTGCGCCCAAACAGTGTTTTTTCCCTACATATGCGGTATTGGCTTACTCAGGAGAAATTGCACAACAAATAGTTTGGTGCAATTTCTCCTGTTACCCTCATGAAAATGCAAAATTTGGGGCTGAAAAGTATTTTTGTGGGAAAAATGTGAAAATTTTATTTTTACGGATCAATGTTATAAATTTCTGTGAAGCACCTGGGGGTTTAAGGTGCTCACCACATAACTAAATAAGTTCCCTGAGGGGTCGAGTTTCCAAAGTGGTGTCACTTGTGTTTTTTTTTCACTGTTTAGGCACATCAGGGGCTCTCCAAACGCATCATGGCGTCTGCTAATTATACCAGCAAATTTTACAATCAAAAAGTTAAATGGCGCTCCTTCCCTTCCGGACTCTACCGTGCACCAAAACAGTGTTTTTCCCCCACATATGGGGTATCTGTGTGCTCAGGAGAAATTGCACAACAAATTTCAGGGTCCATTTTTTTCTGTTACCCTTGCAAAAATAAAAAAATTGGGTCTAAAGTAAACTTTTTGTGATAAAAAGTTAAATGTTCATTGTTTTCTTACACATTCCAAAAATTCATGTGAAGCACCTGAAGGGTTAATAAACTTCTTGAATGTGATTTTGAGCCTCTTGAGGGGTGCAGTTTTTAGAATGGTGTCACTTTTGGGTAATTTCTGTCATAACAGCCCCTCAAAGTGACTTCAAATGTGATGTGATCCCTAAAAAAATGGTTTTGTAAAGTTTGTTGGAAAAATTAAAAATCGCTGGTCAACTTTTAACCCTTTATAACTTCCTAGCAAAAAAAAATAATTTGGGAAATGTTATTTATTAACTATTTTGTGCGACGTATCTCTCTGATTTAAGGTCATGAAAATTCAAAGTTTAAAAATTGTGACATTTTTGCCAAATTTCTGATTTTTTCACAAAGTAATGCCAGTCATATCAAATAAATGTTACCACTATCATTAAGTACAACACGTGACAAAAAACAATCTCAGAATCAATAGGATCCGTTGAAGCGTTCCAGTATTATTACTTCATAAAGTGACACTGGTCAGAATTGTAAAAATTGGCCTGGTCAGGAAGGTGAAAATAGCCTTCGGGGGTAAAGGGGTTAAAGGTGTATTCCCATCTTCAAGATCCTATCATCCTATCCCAATATGTAGTGGGTGTAATAATAACAATGTTAGCAAATACCTCCAATTAGAAATATAGTGTAGTTTTTCTGATTCACTGTCTCATTCCTCCATGGTTACAACCACTGGCAAATAGCTGTCACAATATCAGTGGTCATAACCATGGATACCTAAGGTCCTGTAATGCCTGCACATGAGGAAAGAGGTACAGCAAATCAGAAAAACTATAATACATTTCTAATTGGAGGTGTTTGTTCATATTATTATTATTACACTTACTACATATTAGGATAGGATCTTGGAGATGGGAATACCCCTTTAACATTTAAAAAACCCTAAAACAAAACAAGCCCGACTCTCATCTGCTCCCTGTGACCTGGCAGCACTCTGCACGGTCGCTCTACTATGTAACTGCCACTGCAGCACTTAGTATATATATCATTTTTTGCATGTAGTAGAAGGCCTTTGTGATTTTCTTTGCCCCACAAATAGGTGGACCTCTTGTCCTTATCTGATAAAGTAACATAGGCGCATTCACCTGATGAGACCTCACCACTGAGGCAAAAACGCGTCGGGAGGGCCTGTTTTGTTTTAGGTTTTTTTACATAGGCTACACTTGGGTACTGCTCTTGTCAGAGCGGGAGATTTACAGGGCACGACAGGGCACATAGGGAACGAATCCTCTGAACTACTATGTTCCTACCTGTGGTTCTCCATACCTTGGACTCATCTGAAATATCAATCATTGGGTGAGATCATGACATTTTTTTTAAATGAGCACTGGCACTATGAGCACTTTATTATGTGTTTTATGTTAATTTTATTATATCAAATCAAAGGATAAGTTTTAGAGATACTCTAGCTATATACATATTCTCTTCCACTTTCAGCATTGCCGAGCAAGACTGTGGCTAGGTCAATAAAATGTTAGTCCTGGACAGCCCGTTTAAAGATTAGCCAAGAAATAACCAAACCTAGTTCATCCAGCCCATTTGGGTGTAAACCAGCTGGTATTAGTACTGTATTTGCTGTTAATGAAGCAACTATGAACAAACTAATAGAAAAAGTTAGCATGTCTGTTTCAGGAAATATCTATATTGACCATGAAATAACGCTGGAGCACATTTTCATGACCCTGTGTGAAGTTTATCCTCTGTTATTCCTACAAATGCGGGAATTACAATAAATTGCTCAGTCCTTAAACAGTCTACCGATGTCCAATCAGTGATGAAAGGGTCCAACTGTATAAGGACTAACTGCTTTCACAAAGGCAATGGTAACACCCAGTTGTCAATATATTCGTGGACTTCTAAGGTGAATAACCGAGGAACGGCACATTGCAGAGCTGTAATGATAGGTACTCTGTAATTAATGGATAGTACAAGCATTTGCTAAAACAGATAAATCCGGGAAACTGATGTGTTCTCTTTAAGACGGACTATGTAAACCTTCTTGTTCTTGTGAGCTTATGTTAATTAATGTTGAAGACTGGCAAACCATGATTCTCACTCTTGGGCACTTCAAATACTTCATTCTCAATATGTATGAAAGTGGCAGCCGCATTTCCTCTGTGCTTCTGTTGATCTGACAGAAGCTCGTGTAGTCTGTTTAGATTTCGATTTATAAACTTTTATTTATAATCTTTATAATATAGTCCCAATTAGTTACCTTGGAACAGATTTTGGAAACTGTAGTTACATAGAAAGAGTGTCCAGGGCAGAGCAAAATATTACCGCTTTGGAAGTTCATTTTAATGGTCTTGACTGAAACAAACAGTAAAACCCCTTGAAAACATGAAAAAACAATATTAATTATACATTACAGGGAACCTGTCATCTTGTAATATGTGATTTACCTGTATATAATGGGGTTAATTTGCAGGTAAATAATGTTATAATACTGCACAGTTGCCTTACTGAAAGTGCTGCTACCTGGAGAAAGTGACGTTACTTCCTCCCTGCATCTACCAGCTTTCAGTCATAATGGCGTGCAGCACTGTTCAATATACTGTGAGCCATACTGATGTACAGTACAAACCAAAAGTTTGGACACACCTTCTCATTTAAAGATTTTTCTGTATTTTCATGACTATGAAAATTGTACATTCACACTGAAGGCATCAAAACTATGAATTAACACATGTGGAATGATATACTTAACAAAAAAGTGTGAAACAACTGAAAATATGTCTTATATTCTAGGTTCTTCAAAGTAGCCACCTTTTGCTTTGATGACTGCTTTGCACACTCTTGGCATTCTCTTGATGAGCTTCAAGAGGTAGTCACCGGAAATGGTTTTCACTTCACAGGTGTGCCCTGTCAGGTTTAATAAGTGGGATTTCTTGCCTTATAAATGGGGTTGGGAACATCAGTTGTGTTGTGCAGAAGTCTGGTGGATACACAGCTGATAGTCCTACTGAATAGACTGTTAGAATTTGTATTATGGCAAGAAAAAAGCAGCTAAGTAAAGAAAAACGAGTGGCCATCATTACTTTAAGAAATGAAGGTCAGTCAGTGCGAAAAATTGGGAAAACTTTGAAAGTGTCCCCAAGTGCAGTTGCAAAAACCATCAAGCGCTACAAAGAAACTGGCTCACATGAGGACCGCCTCAGGAAAGGAAGATCAAGAGTCACCTCTGCTTCTGAGGATAAGTTTATCCGAGTCACCAGCCTCAGAAATCACAGGTTAACAGCAGATTAGAGACCAGGTCAATGCCACACAGAGTTCTAGCAGCAGACACATCTCTTCAACAACTGTTAAGAGGAGACTTTGTGCAGCAGGCCTTCATGGTAAAATAGCTGCTGGGAAATCACTGCTAAGGACAGGCAACAAGCAGAAGAGACTTGTTTGGGCTAAAGAACACAAGGAATGGACATTAGACCAGTGGAAATCTGTGCTTTGGTCTGATGAATCCAAATTTGAGATCTTTGGTTCCAACCACCATGTCTTTGTGCGACGCAGAAAAGGTGAACGGATGGACTCTACATGCCTGGTTCCCACCGTGAAGCATGGAGGAGGAGGTGTGATGGTGTGGGGGTGCTTTGCTGGTGACACTGTTAGGGATTTATTCAAAATTGAAGGCATACTGAACCAGCGTGGCTACAAAAGCATCTTGCAGTGGCATGCTATTCCATCCGGTTTGCGTTTAGTTGGACCATCATTTATTTTTCAACAGGACAATGACCCCAAACACACCTCCAGGCTGTGTAAGGGCTATTTGACCAAGAGGGAGAATGATGGGTGCTATGCCAGATGATCTGGCCTCCACAGTCACCAGACCTGAAACCAACCGAGATGGTTTGGGGTCAGCTGGACCGCAGAGTGAAGGCAAAAGGGCCAACAAATGCTAAACGTCTCTGGGAACTCCCTCAAGATTGTTGGAAGACCATTCATTTCCGGTGACTACCTCTTGAAGCTCATCAAGAGAATGCCAAGAGTGTGCAAAGCAGTCATCAAAGCAAAAGGTGGCTACTTTGAAGAACCTAGAATATAAGACATATTTTCAGTTGTTTCACACTTTTTTGTTAAGTATATCATTCCACATGTGTTAATTCATAGTTTTGATGCCTTCAGTGTGAATGTACAATTTTCATAGTCATGAAAATACAGAAAAATCTTTAAATGAGAAGGTGTGTCCAAACTTTTGGTCTGTACTGTACGTACTAGGTGTAAGTCCACTCTGTCACTTTGACAGCCAGCTCTGCACAGATGTACTGTACTGCGAGCTGTCAATCAAAGTGCCAGGGCGTGCTTACAAATGACGCTCACAATTTAGGGTACAGTATAGTGAGTAGTGTTGAGCCACCCCCGTAGTGTTCGAGTTCGGTTCGGTTCGTTGAACACCCGTGTGTTCGCTGAACTGTTCGTCGAACTGTTCGTCGAACACCGTTAAAACCAATGGCAGGCAAACAAAAACACATAGAAACACATAGAAAACACCTTCAAAGGTGTCCAAAAGCTGACAAACTGCTCAGAAGACACAACTAACACATGGAAAAGTGACAAGTACATATAGTCATGAGAAAAGAAAAGAGGTGGAGGAGTAAAAGGAGGGGGAGACACAGATATAGGCATGTCATGCCCTTCTAAAATCCAAAAAGTGAGAAGCCGACACGTTCAGTCCGCTCCTGCCCGTGCCACCTCCGTGTCGCCGGGTTTGTGCCAGAGCCGCGGTGAACCCTGACGGCCAGCCCCCCTCTCCCAATACTGGTGCCTGTCCGCTGGTGGGTCGAGCGAGCCCCCCTGTGGTGGAGGCAGCTCTAAGCTTTTTAATTTAAATTGTCTCTCTAATTTGAATGAATACACTTTAAATCCATTTACAAGGATCTATTGGAGGGCAAGTCTCATGCCAGCAGCCGCGTAATTCCAGCTCCAGTAGCGTCCACTAAAGCTGCTGCAGTTAAAAAGCTTTTATAAGGATAGAGCTCGGCTGTCCACCGCAAGGCATCCTACTGCCAGTCCCAGCCCCTATGCCTTGGGGTGCCTCCTGATGCTCTTCACTGAGTATCCCGTGGTCCCGAAGCATTTCCTTTGAAAAAATTAAGTGTCCAAACTACAGGTGGTGTAGCTTGCTTAACAGCCGGGATAATCTGCTGACTAGCAGACACTGCTACTAGGCACAAAGTATTTCCTGGGCTAGATGCAGTTAAAAATTTGTAATTAGATACTCTCGTTGGATGCTGAGAAAGCATTCCATAGAGTCTCCTGGCACGCCATATATGATTCTCTTAAAAAGCTTGGGGTAGGGGTCTAGGGGACCCTTTTATAGCCAAAATCACGGCCCTGTATCGCAATACGTCACCTAGGCTGAAGATAAATGGAACTGTAGCACCCTGAGGACTCGGTTGCTACAGAGGTATTGCACCTCACCCAGAGGTGTGATATCTCACTCTCAGGTAAGGATGGAGTGTGGATCAGGACCCGACACCTGCATGCATTACACCACATTGCCGTGGGGCAGGGTGACCAATATGCCCCTGAGATGGGCACGACAGTCCCTGTCCCTGGCTGGAGTGGGGGGAGGGAACACTGAGGAAGGGGAACCCTGTAGTGCAGGAGCAGGGAGGAAGCAGTTCCTGGGTGCATTGAGAAGGGAGTATAAAAGGTGGGCACCATCTTAGTTCAGTGCAGAGAAGTCTGAGCAGAAGTGGCAGGGAGCAGGGGCTCTGCATGAGCTCTGCTCCGGAGGCGGGCCTAGTAACAGAGGCCCAGGCCTGGAAGAGGGAGAAGGAAGGAAGAGGAGCGGAGAAGGCTCCAGGAACGAGGAACGAAGGGATCCCAGGGGTGCGGACGGACGAGTCGCCACCGCACGCCCGAATCCACCTGCATGGAGGGGTCAGTCCAAAGGGGGAGACCGGTCCCCGAAACTAGTGGAGGCAGGAAACGACCCTCAGCTAGAAACCGGAGGCTGTGACATTTTATGTGGCGCAGCCCCTCGCTACACCCGCTAGAAGGGCAGCACATAGGGTCAGGGAAACTGGCGCCAAGTTTACCAAGAGGAGGCCCGAGGCAGCCGGACAGAAGGGTTGGTAAGAAAGGCCAGACAAAGGACACACAAAGGGGGTCCTGTGAAGCGCTCCAAAGTTATCTGGGAGTTGTCTGAGCCCCTCACCTGGTGAGCACAGTACGACGTGGGCAGCCGTTACCTGCTGACGTGGTCTGGATAATAAGAACTGTGAGTAAAGGCCCTGGACTGCATCACTGACTCCGTGTCGTTACTGCTGCTGCCCTGCACCATCACCCCCATCCTCCGCATACACTGCCCTGAGGCTATACTCCTCCCGTGGGGAGTTATGCTACGCTCTGCTGCACCCACAACACCAGCCTCAGCGGTCTGCCCTGCAGCGGCGGTTCACTCTGACCGCAATCCACGGGTGGCGTAGTCGGACATTTAAACATCAAAACCACATAAATAGTTCCGCCACTGGTTTGACCACCCTGAGCCACGGAACCGGGTCGCCGCCACGAAGACTACAACCACCAGCATCCACCAAAAAGGGTCCGGCTCCGGGTGTCCCAAGGCCCAGGGGGTGCATCAGAACATTTTCATCACCTTTCACAATCACCAATGGGACAAGGCAGGGATGTCCTCTGTCCCCTCTCTTATACATCCTAGTGACGGAGCACCTGCTCTCATCAATTCGCCATAACCCCAATATTAGGTGGATTGAGGTGGGAGGCACCGAGTACAAGTGCTCTATATTTGCTGATGATGTACTAGTATATATCACTCAATCACATATATCCATCCATGCAGTTATGGCTGAAATAGATCACTTTGTTACATGGTCAAATTTTAAAATCAATGCAGCGAAGTCTGAGGCCCTCGATGTCTCCCTCCCCAAATCCATATAGGATTCCATCCAGTCCAACTTTCCCTTTGCCTGGCCCTCACAGGGTATCAAATACTTAGGAATTCCTATTCATAGAGACCTCTCCCATCTATGTTATCTTAATTTTGGGCCCTTTATTTAACAACTCCATACAGACCACGGTTGGCAAGTTAGAACTGTAAGATTCACTACGTGAACCACTGGTGTTTTGTGGAAAAGCACATGTACACTGTGTTCCAAATTATTATGCAAAAAGTGTTTAGGAGTGATAAGGGAAGAATTTGTTTGTTTGTCAGTTAAACTCATTGATGGTGATGTGTGTCAGGGCTCTTTATATCACTGTAAGCAATTGCAGACACCTGTGCTAATTAGTTTGGCAGGTGTGTCCAATGAAAGGCAAGACTACTTAAGAAGGCTGTCTCACATTATTAAGCAGCCTACATTTTCTGCCAAAATGGGAAAGAAAAAGGATGTGTCGGCTGCTGAGAAGCAACAAATTGTGGAGTGTTTAGGTCAAGGCATGACTACAATCAACATTGTGCAATGATCAGGATGAAGTGTCTTGGCAATCAAGAAGTATGTAGCTGATTCACAGTACACACGTGTGCGTGCTGATAAGGGCAAATTGAGGACTCTTTCCTACAGGCAATTGCGTCAGGTTAAAAGAGCAGCGGCAAAAAAGCCTTGTCATAGCAGCAGACAAGTTTTTGAAGCTGCTGGTGCCTCCAATGTCCCCCGAACAACAAGATGCAGGGTCCTTCAGAGGTTTGCAGCTGTGCATATGCCATCCTGTCGACCTCCTCTATCCACTTCACACAAGCAGAAACGGCTCCAGTGGGCCAAACATTACATAAAGACTGATTTCAAAACTGTTTTGTTCACGGATGAGTGCCGTGCAGCGCTCGATGGTCCAGATGGATGGAGTGGAGGATGGCTGGTTGATGGACACCCCACGCAAACACAGCTACAGCGCCAACAAGGAGGAGGTGGAGTAATGTTTTGGGCTGGAATCATGGGGAGAGAGATTGTCGGCCCCTTTAGGATCCCTGAAGGCGCTAAAGATGAACTCCATAATGTATGTGAATTTTCTCAAACAGCACTTCCTGCCATGGTTCAAGAAGAAGAACCATGTATTTCACAGAAAGATCATTTTTTTGCATGATAATGCACCATCTCATGCTGCACATAAAACATCTGCATCTCTGGCTGATATGGGCATAAAAGGGGACAAACTTATGGTGTGACCCCCATGCTCCCCTGACCTCTACCCCATTCAGAACCTCTGGAGCATCATCAAAAGGAGTGTCTATGATGGCGGGAGGCAGTTCACATCTAAGCAACAGCTCTGGGAGGGTATTCTGTCCTCATGCAAAACAATTGAAGCAGAAACCATCCAAAACCTGACAAATTCAATGGACGAGAGAGTTCAGAAGCTCCTTTCGAACAAGGGGTCCTATGTGAAAATGTAACATCACCTAGAATAAAGTTTTGAGTTGAAAACTGTTTGATTTCAGTTTCTAATAACCTGCTAATGCTTATAATTTCAAAAATGACCATTTTTTTGGTCTTTATTAAAATGAAAAGGTTGATCGAAAAGTTTGGGGGATCTAAGAGTGTGGCAACCCAGTAGTCATGATTACTTCGAATTCTGACAATATGAGGGTCATGTTGCAGGTAGTGCAGCAAGAAGGCACTTATGTGTCTTGCGCATCTCGGAGCCCCAAAATTATTTTCCGGGCTAGATGCAGCTAAAAATTATTATTAATTTTAAATCTGGTGGAGCTTAGTATAGATGGGCTAATAGGATCAGTGCTGCACACTGCTACGAAGCCCAAATTATTTTCCAGTCCAGATGCAGATAAACATGATTAGTAATTTGAAAGCTTAAAATGGTTGGTAGGGTGATTTTAACCAATCATCAAGCTTTTACTCTCCCCAGGATGACACAGGGGTAGAAAAGTCGTTTCGGATCCATGATTTGTTCATCTTTATGAACGTGAGTCTGTCTACATTATCAGTGGAGAGCCGCGTGCGCTTATCTGTCAGCACACCACCAGCAGCGCTGAACACACGTTCAGACAGAACGCTGGCTGCGGGGCATGACAAGATCTCCAAGGCGTAAGTGGCTAGCTCCGGCCATTTATCCAGATTGGAAGCCCAAAAAGAGCAAGGGTCCAGTGACACAGTCATGGCTTCAATGTTTACTTGGAGATACTCCTGTACCATCGTCTCTAGGCGTTGACTATGTGTCAGACTTCTTGTCTCCTGTGGCCTTGCAAAGGATGGGCTAAAAAAGTGGTGAAATGATTCCGCAAAATTGATGTTACCAGCAGATACGGTGGTTCTGTTACGGTTTGAGTGCTGAACACTTGACGGTCCCACGGTTGGCAAGTTGGAACTGTGAGATTCACTACGTGCACCACTGGTATTTTGTGGAAAAGCACATGTAAGATTCTGCAACAGTCTCTGCTGATACTCCTGCATGCGTGCATCCCTTTCTATGGCAGGAATAATTTCTGCAAATTTACTTTTGTACCGGGGATCTAACAGTGTGGCAACCCAGTAGTCAGGATTATTTCTAATTCTCACAATTCGAGGGTCATGTTGCAGGTAGTGCAGCAAGAAGGCACTCATGTGTGTTGCGCATCCAGGAGCACCAAGTCCCTGTTGTGTTGGTGGCGAGGTAACAATCATGCTTCCTTCCTCTGTCCTCTCCCCCCAACCTCGCACAACAGAAATGTGATCAAGGTCTCCCTCATCTGATGAGTCTTCCATCAGTTCATCCTCCACTTGTTCCTGGGCTCCTGCACCTTCCTCACTAGTTTGGCTGCTACCATGCGCCCTGGTAAAACCATCTCCCCCACCCTCACATGCCTGCCGCCTTGGTGCTGCCGACCGTCTGGACCTTGCAGATGTTAGCCCTTCCGCATACAACTCCTCCTCCTCTACTTCCTCCACCTCCTCTTGTGCCACCACCTGACTCCGAATTCTGTTTAACATGTGCTCCAGCATGTAAATCACCGGAATAGTCATGCTGATAATGGCATCGTCAGCACTAAACATCTTCATCGCCATTTCAAAACTGTGCAGAAGGGTGCATAGGTCCCTGATCTGAGACCACTCCTCCAGCGTGATTTGCCCCACCTCCGGATCTCGTTGGCCCAGGCTATACGTCAGAACGTATTGCACCAGGGCTTGCCGGTGCTGCCACAGTCGCTGCAACATGTGCAGAGTTGAATTCCACCGGGTAGGCACATCGCATTTTAGCCGGTGAAGTGGCAGGCCCAACGACTTCTGTAGAGATGTAAGTCGCTGAGCTGCGGGATGCGAACGGCGGAAGTGAGCACACAGCGACCGTGCCCTCTGCAGAAGGCCATCTAGTCTGGGATAGTGGGCTAAAAATTGCTGGACAACCAGGTTCAACACGTGAGCCATACAAGGCACGTGTGTGACATTGCCCCGGCGAAGGGCCGCACCCAGGTTTGCAGCATTGTCGCACACGGCCTTCCCTGGTTTCAGGTCCAGTGGAGACAACCATTCATGAAATTGGTTCTCCAGAGCTGACCACAACTCCTCAGCTGTGTGACTCACATTTCCCAGACATTTCAAAGTAAAAACCGCCTGATGACGTTGAGCCCTACTGCCAGCATAGTAAGGAGGTGTGCAGGATCCCTTCTGCGCAGTTAGAAAGCTTGTGGCATGACCAGACAGGCTTTGGGTGCAGGTGGAAGACCGAGAGGAGGTTGAGGAGGCAGAAGCAGTGGAGGAACTTTGACATAAAGAGGATTGACGCACAACTCGTGGGGACGGCAAGACTTGGACAGCAGCCCCTTGTCCTGCTGTCACCATAGTTACCCAGTGCCCAGTCAGCGACATGTAACGCCCCTGTCCATGCCTACTCGTCCAAGTGTCTGTGGTGAAATGCACCCTGTCACACACAGAGTTTCTCAAAGAAGCGGTGATGTTGTGTGCGACATGCTGGTGGAGCGCAGGCACACCTTTCTTTGAGAAGTAGTGCCGACTGGGCATCTGGTACTGGGGCACTGCGACGGACATAAGGTCTCGAAAATCCTCTGTGTCCACCAGGCGGAAAGGCAGCATTTCTGTAGCCAAGAGCTTGCAGATGGTGAAATTCAACCTCTTATCTTTCTCATGGCTAGGAGGAAATGGTCTTTTACTTGTCCACATCTGAGGGACCGAGGGCTGGCTATTGTGCTTAGACGGGGTTGATAAGGGTGTCCCCGGCAAACTGCCGGTCTGTGAGGAAGATGCAGGCGGACATGTTAGGTTGCCTTGATCCAAAGGTGGTGCTATCGATGTCGGACAGAGCTCAACACCAGCTGGTGTTACCACCTCCAAAGAAAATGATGACCTGCCAATCACGCTGGCTGTTGCGGGTAAAGAGGTGGCAGGTCTGCGCCCCAAAACAGGTGTGACTGCTGTCCCCCCAGTCACAGAGGATGAAGAGGCCGCGGATGCACAAGATATGGCAGACGGTGGTTGGCCCGGCCGGCTAGGCCGCATTGTAGCACACTGAGCTTCCCACTGCAACTTATGCTTCAAGTCCATGTGCCGGTTCATGCATGAAGTACTCAAACTATGTATTTTTTGGCCTCTACTTAGCTTTTGCTGACAAATGTTACAGATAACACGAGTTGGGTCATCTTTATCGATCTGAAAAAATGCCCAGGCTATGCAAGGCTTAGCACCCATGCGACCTGAAGAGCCACCACGACTTGTGGTGAGAGGCAGAGTTGTGTTTGAGGATGCAGTTGTTGACGTGCTTCCAGTACTACGTCTCTGTCCAGGAAGGCGCAACCTGACCTCGTCGTCACTCGCATCTTCCTCCACCTCCTCTGCTGACCTCATCTTTTGGCTGACACTGGGTTGACAGTAAGTGGGATCTCCAACCTCATCATCATCACCCTGTGCGTTATCACACCCGTCGTCCTCAGAGCCAACCTGTTCCTGCCCTGACAAAAAACTAAAGTTGTCGCTCCAATCAGGTATTTGAGTCTCATCATCGTCTTCCTCATTGTCTCCACCAACAGGAGTTACAGTTTGGGAATGAGGGTCTACATTATGGTCAGAACCTTCTGCGTCTGGTCCTGGATCCGATTCATAAAGATTCTGGGCATCAGTGCAGATCATTTCCTCGTCTGGATTCACAGAAGTGCTGGAGTCGACCTCTGATTCCCAGGCTATAGTATGAGTAAACAGCTCTGCAGACTCAACCATCTGTTCTACCTCATACTCAGACAGGCAGCTGGAGATTTGGGAGCTGTGAGGAAGCAAGTGCGATTGGGGTGACACCTTTGAGGACTGGAGTATTTGTGATGTTGAAGTTGATGTGGAGGAGAGCCCACTTAAAGGAGCACTTGATATCCGTTGAAGCACCTGCTGTTTTTGTGCCTCATCTGGAATTTGTAGCCATTAGCTTGGCCGTAAGAAAGGGATCTTATCACATTGTCCGCTAAAAGAAGTAGACATTTTAGTTTGGCTGGAAGATGGTCTTTCTTCTGCAGATGTTACTGTTGCTTTAACACCTACCCCATGGACACAACCTTTTTTCCCCTTCCCAACACGCCTATTCCCCTTTCCACCAGCAGCAGGCCTTTTTCCACTCATTTTGGTGGTTAACTAATTCACAACTCTGGAGTTGTTTGCACAAAAAAACAATGGATGGGAACCGAGCAGAGCTGAGTGGCCAAACTGTGGTATTAGGCCAAAACTATTGGCTGGATTAGATGCAGAAAAAAATTATATTCAATTTGCAACCTAATGGAGGTCAGTATAGATGGACTAATAGAGAAAGTCTCACACACAGATAGAAGCCCAAATATTTTTTCAGAGGTAGATGCAGAAAAAAAATATATTCAGTTTGCAACCTGATGGAGGTCAGTATAGATGGACTAATAGAGAAAGTCCCACACACTGCTAGAAGCCCAAATATTTTTTCAGAGGTAGATGCAGATAAAAATTATTTTTAATTTGCAACCTGATGGAGGTCAGTACAGATGGACTAATAGAATGATGCTGTGCCAAAAAGATTTTACTTCACTAGGTGCAGTAAAAAAATTGGTATTCTATACACAGGTGTTATATCTTGCAACACAGATAGGCTACTCCACTGACTAACACACTCTGCAATAGGCCAAAAAGGATTAGCTTTGCTAGATTCAGCCAAATGCTGTGAAAAAAACTTGCACAGCACTGGCACAGACCTGCCTGGCAAAAACTGATAGGAACTGATGTAACCTAGTCCTGAAAAGGACTCCAATTACAATTAGTCTTTACTCCCACAACCTATCTATTTAAGAGCACAGACCTGCCTGATAAGTCGTAGGAAATGCTGTAACCCAGTCCTTAAAAGGACTGCAATCACAACTGTTCCCTACTCCCAAGCTATCTGTAGATTTGTGCGAAAATTGGCTTGAAATTAACAAGGTATAGCGCACACAGCAACAGCGGTGCCGTCTAACACGCAGCTGCAGCAGTGAGAAAATGGTGGCGACGGGGAAAATGGCTTGGTGTTATAGGGCAAGGACATGTGACATACACTGCCAATGACACATGCCCTTGCTTGTGTGAAAAAAGCACTTCGCTCCGTGTGTGCGCTGCTGATAGGCTGACAGATTGCACCTCCCCACTGTAAATGCGGGAAAGAGAAAAAAAAAATGGAGATCTTCATTATTCCTGCAGAGATCCATCCCCTGCCCCTCCCCCCACCCCGCTGTACACTCAAACTGCGTATTAACATTAATTTTCATCATTACTGAGAAAAAATCCAGTTATGATTTTGGTGCACGAACAGTTATCGAACATAACCTCGAACAGCCGAATTTTTCTCAAATCGTTCGTGTTCGTCGAACGGCTCGAACACCGCCCAAAACAGCTTGAATTTGAGATTGGCGAACAGTTCGAGTAGAACAACGCTCATCTCTAATAGTGAGCGGTGACTGAGGCTGCTCTTTGCACGCCCCCATGATTGAAAGCCGGTGGCTCCTGGGAGGAAATAAGTTCATTTTCAGCATGGTGGCCTGGCAGCATTATAATGCTATTTACCTGCAGACCAAATCTATATCTGCAGGTAAATAGTATTTTCCAAGGTGACAGTTTCCCTATAACTATATTATTTTAGCTGTTTTCAGGCAGGCTGTGCCTTCTCTTGAAATTGAAGTTGATAAGTAAGCTAAACATAGCAATATCAGAGACACAAAACTCATCAATGTAGAGAAGACATGGGCGGAGAGCGAGGGAATGCGTGTTCATGCATTTGCATGGTATCTGGGTGACCAGCTGACCAGAGTAGTCTGCACCATAACCTTCAAAAATGGCTACCTCTACCTATGACTGCATTATTTTCCAGTTTCAGTAGAAATACGGGCATATTCTGCTGGTATAACAAGTGAAATACTGTAGAATTATCAAATGGGAACATTCATAGCGACATTGAATTTGTATTATTTAGAGTCATGCACTTGAAATTTAAATGTCTCAAAGTGCTAAAATGAATGTGTTTTTGTCATTTAATAGTTGCACTATCTTCTAGACTATGAGCTTCCCACATATTGCTATTGTTGGAGGGGTGTTCTATGGTTGAGTTATTTTACACTGTTACAGTTCTGCTGCTAAACAAGGTAGTCCAGTTTAATGCTAATAAATGCTTATTTTGCACTTCTCTTGGGATATTTCTGCCCCTAGAGGAATACTAAGCTTCTTGAAAGAGAATGATTGTGGCGGGGCTGCCTCGATGTAGGCCAGGCTGAAATGCAAGAAAATTATTAAGTAGAAAAGGTAATTCCTCCTCAAACTTGAATGGTCCTTATTCATTTCCTCAGATTACCATCAAATTTATGTCCCCAGCACAAGCTGCATTATTGAGTTTCACAGATAGATTCCTTTTGCTTTCATTGTCATCGTCGGTGGAATGACATTCTCCTACGTGTCTCCGCTAATGCCTCAAAATTACTTCATCTGCAAATGTAACAATTGAGCAGATCATTTTAATAAGATTCGCTCTGACTTCAGACTCAGCCGTCTCCCGTTCTTTTATAGAATGCAAATTGTAACCTGTTTTTAAAGCCACGCCATGCAGTGAACTTTAATGGGATTTGACAACATCATATTAGGCACAACAACTACGCATAATGTACCGAAAAATTGGACGTGAAATTGGGAACATAGCAGAGAACAAAGTAAATTTACATGGTTTGGTGGTTTGAATGTCTGATATCATATTCTCTCATGCAAGCCCCATAAAAAAGCAAGGGGATTTAAGAATGGATATCAGCAGAAAGTGCTTTTAAAGGGTGAGTTGATGGATAGCTTGTCAGAAAAAATAATTGCATTGGATTGGAAAGTGGGTATGCGTGCCGAGGGGGGAGAGAGGGAGAGCGGGGAGAGGTTGATGGGGAATGACAATAGTCTGTCAAGACACAGTGGCTGCCCGGAGAAGTGTGAAGCCAGAACGTTGCGGTGGCAAAGGAGAGCAGGCTGTCAGAGCGGGAAAGTGGCTTTAATACCTTGAAAAGCAAAGGAATCCGACTGTCAGCCTTGCTCAGCGACGCTGAAAGTGGGAGAGAACATGGCATAAAGTTAGAGCCATTAAGTGGGCAAAAGGAGGGGGGTAAAAGCTGCAAGTAGATAGTAGACAGAGAGCAGAAAATAGTGAAAGCCAACTGTATGTGGCTGCTGTGCCCATGCGTATGTATGCAGAACACAACTTCACACCATTATTATATATGAGAGTAGGAGGCATACGCAAGCAGGTTGTGTGCTTTATTGGGGACAGTGAGTGATTACAATGGGCCCGATTCCTTATTTCCGAGGGGGGGAGGGGTTACTTCACTTTGCTATTTTTCTCTTGGGGTAGTGGTATTCATTGATGTTCTTTGAGTCAAATTCTTCAAAATGATGCACATGTTTAGGAATTATGCACAAAATGAAAAATGCTTTTTATTTTTGTCTTCAGCCTTTTTTGTGCCTTTTGACAACAAAAAGTCACGTTCCATTAAAATGTCGCCCACAACTCTGCCATATGCACAAAAAATCATCCTGTTCAAAGAAATCACTCCAGAGAGATACAGAAGTACATTTGCACAAAAAATGTGGTGACTTTGGTTTGAAGTCGTAATTGGTGAATCGGCTGCGAACATCTAGACACCCAAACCTTGCCCACCATGGCATACAGAAAAAAACTGCGAATACATATAAAATAAACTTCAAGAAAGGAGCAAATTAAAAGAAGAATTTTGTGCAAGTTAAAAACAGGCACAAACACAATAATGAATCAGGTCAGTGTCTGTACCTTGCTGCGGAATATGTTGGTGATATATAAGCAAGTGTAATAACTAAATAAATAAAAAAAATCTATAATAATAGAAATAAAATATGCTAAAATGTGAGAAGCTCACTTACAAAATAGATGCATTCACATGATGCCAAAGAAAACGATTGTAAAGGACCAAGTAGAGAAGTTGCCTTGGGTGAGGACAATGTAACGGCCGAGTAATGAACAATTGTAAATGTAGCAGAGCGGTGCAGCTTGTTACATGTGTAAGGAGTGCAGCGATGCAGCAGAGCAAGCGGCAAAGCTAAGGCCCTGACGATAGCTGTGCGAGTCCTGGAAAAGGGACTTTATACAGCAGAGAAGGCACGTTCAGACGCTGAGTATAGACGTATATTATGTGCCAGCTATCTATACATATAGCTATAATAAACGGCACTCTGCATGTAAATAACAAATTGTTTGTGAGAACAGAGAAGGGGAGGCAGATTAGAAAAACAATTTACCAATCTTTGTCTCTTGTCACAGTCTAAACTTCCCCAGTAATGTGAAGGAAAGTGATAGCTGGCTTTTAGCGCACTCTGCGTGTCTCTCACCCACCTCCAAACCCAATAAATAAGCGATTTTACCTTGTTGTTGTCATTATGCTGTGTGAATGAGGCAAATAACACTTTAAAGCAGCTTAGCTGCAGATCTCTTGCTGTGCTGGGACTTAATACACCAGCGATTGTGCTGATCTGGGTGTGGGGTACAGGCTTGTTTTTCTACAGTATTTCATCCTGAATTTGCCATAGGGGGTTCACGAGGGTCACCTCGGTATTAGAGACTCCGACGGCACAATTTTTGCTATTGTTTGTTCTTGATCTTCTCCTTTGGAAATCACAAATTACAGTAACAAATTGTTTCCCTAAATAGCGCAGTTTCCATCTCCTGGCGTTTGTTAGCCTCGTTTTACGGAGCTATTTAACTATTTAGCAATGGACGTTTATCCAGCAAGTTTAACCTTTCTAATATGCTTTCCAGGATAGAGTGATTCATCACACTTGTCTCAGTAATTGCCTTTGTTGTGAACCCTGTAACACATTATCGTATTGCAGAAGCATGATCTGCTGAGTTTATTAATTACTGCCTCTCACTAACACTGTGTATGATGATGTTTTGGAAAAAGCTGTCTCTCAATCTGTTGCCTTTTCGTAAGGGCAGTCGGCGCTTCGTCGTGCAGCTTTTGTCAGTCGTGGAAGTTCTGAGAATGCGATAAACTGGGTTTACATGTTACGGTCTTATGTGTCTTCCAATTAATTCTTCCCGTGTCTAGCAATCATTGCTGCGTGTAAATGAGCTGAAATAATCACTGCCATTGTAATTGAAATTTAATGGACATTTTGGGTCTTCAAACTAGCCAAATTGTGGCAATGGCTGTATGTCTAGTCATCACTGGCCTACCAATATCACACTGTAATAAGACACTATTCACAACCTGCTGACGATTTGCTTTGTGTAAGCAATCGCAGACTATTTGCTATCATTGTGATCGCTATAGAAATGTGAAGCTAATGTGCGGTAAACCAAGACATACACATTGTATAAAGCGTGTGCCAGGATTATTTATCCTGTACGTGGGGTGTACTGATCAATTCAGGAAAACACAGAATTAAAGAGTAGTTACATATGTGCTATCATATATATATGCTTTACAGCCCTGAATATCGTGATGAAACTGATACAATTAAGGGCATATTCACATTGAGTTTTCCATATCAATTTGTTTTTTTTGCACCAAAATCAGCATAAAAACACATACAAGAATAGCTCCATTGTTTAAGTGGTAAAACGACATTTCCTTTCACTCAGCCCCAGGTTTTCCCTCCTTGGTTTCTATACTTAAATGAGTAATGTCATCCATTGTGGGGCTTCTAGACCGATTCCACTTGCAATTTGTGGTTGAATTGGATTAATCACACTGAAGACACAAAGCAATATATGCCTATGTATTAGGAAACCCAAATGTAAGGAAGGATGGCAGACATAATTAGGGTATGATAATGTATTAATTGTGGCTAGGCTTTTCTTCACTCAGGACTAAAATTCAGTTTGCCTCCCGATCTCTGTACCTAAATACCCTGTTTGAGGCAGAAGACCCCCCCTGGAACTTAGTACCTGGAGCACAAGCTCCTCAAGACCCCCTAGTTATGCTCTACTACAATATCTGTTATGCCACGGCCCCATTATCAGTACTTGGTCAGTATTTTTTCTCAGGAGTGGGAGCCAAAACCAGGTGAGGAACAATCACAGAAAAGGTATAATAGAAACAAGTCACCAATTCTGCATTTATCACCCACTCCTGGTTTTGTCTCCCACTCCTGAGAAAAAATACTTCTCTTTTTGGAGAAAAGGTTTCATCTCCAGAGGTGATGAGGCTTCTTTACCAGGAGAGCTATTAATCTGTGGTTCACCATACAGTACATCAGGAGCTGGTCACAGCGGGAACAAACCCATAAAAACTTATCTAAATATATAACATTCTTCTTCTGAATATTGATCCACTTGATGGACACTCGGGATTAGAAGCAAGAGCTGAATGGTTAATGCATTATGGTTGGAGCTATACCCCTTCTCTTCGTTCCATATTCTCTCCCATTCCTCAGCCGCACTTGATAGACTCATGTCTTTTTTGACTATCGAAGTAATTACGTATTAGATAAATCCTTTGTTATTTCACCCCGATATTTGGCATCATAGAAGATCCTGAACCTAGCATTACATACTCCGAGCATTAATGTGTCTGGTTATATTGAACTTTATTTGTGCATTATTAGTCCATCACTTTATATAAACCATTATAAATGTCCTTGACCTCCATAGATACAGTGCTGGCCAAAAGTATTGGCACCCCTGCAATTCTGTCAGATAATACTCAGTTTCTTCCTGAAAATGATTGCAATCACAAATTCTTTGGTATTATCATCTTCATTTAATTTGCTTCCAAGGAAAAAACACAAAAGAGAATGAAGCAAAAATCAAATCATTGATCATTTCACACAAAACTCCAAAAAAGAGCCAGGCAAAAGTATTGGCACCCTCAGCCTAATACTTGGTTGCACAACCTTTAGCGAAAATAACTGCGAACAACCGCTTCCGATAACCATCAATGAGTTTCTTACAATGCTCTGCTGGAATTGTAGACCATTCTTCTTTGGCAAACTGCTCCAGGTCCCTGATATTTGAAGGGTGCCTTCTCCAAACTGCCATTTTGAGATCTCTCCACAGGTGTTCTATGGGATTCAGGTCTGGACTCATTGCTGGCCACCTTAGAAGTCTCCAGTGCTTTCTCTCAAACCATTTTATAGTGCTTTTGGAAGTGTGTTTTGGGTCATTGTCCTGTGGAAGACCCATGACCTCTGAGGGAGACCCAGCTTTCTCACACTGGGCCCTACATTATGCTGCAAAATTTGTTGGTAGTCTTCAGACTTCATAATGCCATGCACACGGTCAAGCAGTCCAGTGCCAGAGGCAGCAAAGCAACCCCAAAACATCAGGGAACCTCCGCCATGTTTGACTGTAGGGACCGTGTTCTTTTCTTTGAATGCCTCTTTTTTTTCCTGTACACTCTATGTTGATGCTTTTTCCCAAAAAGCTCTACTTTTGTCTCATCTGACCAGAGAACATTCTTCCAAAACGTTTTAGGCTTTCTCAGGTAAGTTTTAGCAAACTCCAGCCTGGCTTTTTTATGTCTCGGGGTAAGAAGTGGGGTCTTCCTGGGTATCCTACCATACAGTCCCTTTTCATTCAGACGTCGACGGATAGTACGGGTTGACACTGTTGTACCCTCGAACTGCAGGGCAGCTTGAACTTGTTTGGATGTTAGTCGAGGTTCTTTATCCACCATCCGCACATTCTTGTGTTGAAATCTCTCGTCAATTTTTCTTTTCCGTCCACATCTAGGGAGGTTAGCCACAGTGCCATGGGCTTTACACTTCTTGATGACACTGCGCACGGAAGACTCAGGAACATTCAGGTCTTTGGAGATGGACTTGTAGCCTTGAGATTACTCATGCTTCCTCCCAATTTGGTTTCTCAAGTCCTCAGACAGTTCTTTGGTTTTCTTTCTTTTCTCCATGCTCAATGTGGTACACACAAGGACACAGGACAGAGGTTGAGTCAACTTTAATCCATGTTAACTGGCTGCAAGTGTGATTTAGTTATTGCCAACACCTGTTAGGTACCACAGGTAATTTACAGGTGCTGTTAATTACACGAATTAGAGAAGCATCACATGATTTTTCAAAGGGTGCCAATACTTTTGTCCACCCCCCTTTTTAGGTTTGGTGTGGAATTATATCCAATTTGGCTTTAGGACAATTCTTTTTGTGCTTTTTTCATTGAAGACAAATTAAATGAAGAGAATAATACCAAAGAATTTGTGATTGTAATCATTTTCAGGAAGAAACTGAGTATTATCTGACAGAATTGCAGGGGTGCCAATACTTTTGGCCAGCACTGTAGGTTACATCAAAGAAAAAAAACAGTTTTTAATTTAAAAAATAAATAAAAAACATTTAGTAACAAGACAAACTAAGGCTACATTTGGGTCCCCGCTTCTAGCTGGTATTGCCAACATTTGCATCCCCTCCTTCTGTCCGTCTCCTCATGACCTTGGCATATGACTTGCGGCTGGCATCTCTTATTTATTTATTTTGTCCTTTTCCTCTGGCTGCTCTCCTTCATCGTTCATCATGATTATTGTTGAATTTTTCACCTGTCATTCGCTGCTGTAAATCAATGATTGTCGCCTTTTCCCTTTGTCATACGTACTGGCTGAGAAGCCCTTTGCCTTGGAAATGATCTGCACCTTGGTCCTTCATTCATCTATTTTAAGGGGGCTGTTTCATGCTCAAGTCGATCCTTTGTTCACTGCCGGCCATATATCATTTCCCCAATCAACATCTGACATTCTGATCCTGCCAGGTCTTCAGCCAATCTCACGCTCTGCTTTTATAGTTTTATTCTATATGTAGCCTCATATGGGCTGTTGAATAAAGGATATAACATAGCCAATTAGGGCATATTTAGTAATTGACGACGGGATGCATAGCCCGTGCTCATAACTGGATTCATCCTATAATCCCGTTTTCTAATAAAGTGATTGATTGTTAGGCACAGGAGTGTTGTATTGATTTGGGGCCCATACATGTTTTCTGAAGTGTGATAGATTAGGTGATTTAAATTGCCTCATTCATTAGGCTACAAGTAATACTTTCAATAGTATCACCCTTTCTCCTTGAGGAAGAAATGGGAATTCTGCATCAATAATTTATTGTATATTGCATTTCCTTGAGGCTGAATTGCACAACATCACAATATTTTAACTTGCATACGCTTATTCAAATTTCATGTAGGTTATTCAGAAACAAAATGTTTGCGTTACAGTATAGATCTTTTTTTACTATATGAAACCTAAAATGGTATTTCCAGTAAGGGATTTATCCAGGATCCCTCATTGCTGAAGTTTGTAGTTTGAACCTACATATTACCGTCACCCCAAGGTCATCACAGGGGGACCTGCGGCTTGTAGCATTCCAACTCCCTCTGGAATATACATCTATATCTATAGACATACATTTTTAATCACGGGATATTTCTGTGTATATTCCCTACTCATACAAACTGCTCTTTTGTTCAGTCTTTTGGATCTAGCACCCAGTATAGACCATTGTGTATTTCTGGCTGGTCCTACCCATCTCTTCTTGGCTTGCTATAAATGGTGTGGGCTTTGTCCACCTCAGGTGGTCGTGGTTTAGGACACATGCAGCAGTCAGACTATGTGGTTTTACCTATAAGAAAGCTGAAAATTATGGTAAAAAATAACCAAACACAAAGATAACAATAAATCCATAAATTCAGAAATTCTAAATTGGTGGTCCTGTTGGTTAGCATCATTGGGGTCTTAGATTTGATTCTGACTAATAGTAATGCAGGAGGATTGCATGTTGTTTCTCTGATTTCATGAGTTTTACCTGTATTCTTATTGCTTCCACAGCCAAAAACCATATGTGTAGTGTACCTGGCATCCTGTGAAATTGACCGTCTGTGGGTGTGCTCCAGAGAGAGAAGTTACATGGTGAACCCATAGGCACAGGGATGGACGTTCGAGTGTCCCCTGTACATTGTGGCATGTTGAGCCTATGGTGGGGAATGATCACATTTCTATATCCGCATCAACATGATTATTTGTGAGAGCATATTCTGCACCTGATGCTACTTCTTTTATATATAAAACCTGTTTTTCTATATTTTGGTACGTGGCATGTGAGCATTATAGGCTAGGTATTTGCTGTTAGCCGCTATCCAGACATAGACATGGTATTTACTCGCTAATGCTCTGCCCGTCTGTTGATGCTGCATAATTTCTCCTGTATGCAGACAGGGGAATAAAGTTTAATGAAGAAAAAAGGCCGGTGTCAAACAAATGTAAGTGACAGTGTGATGCTGCCTTTGAGAGGAAGGGTAACATCCTTTTTTTTTTTTCTTCCGTTCGCAAGAAGGCTGAATATAGACAGCAGAGAGTCTTCTAAGATGGAACATTCTCTAATCAGCTTTATCATTCACATCTGAATTTATCTTATTTGAGCGAAAATGCCGATATATTAGCAAGCAAGCATGGTACGCAAGGTGACCCTAGCAACTTAATGACATAATCCATTATCCTTAATGAAGTCAATATCTTGTCTTTTAGCTGTCAGTCTGGTGGGGCGATTAATTGCAGTGTCATTAAAGTTAGCTCTCTTTTCATTTGAGCTTGACAAGTCGCATAAAACTAATGTTCTTACTTATCAGGCTTTGGAATAGAATGGAGGGGAAGGAGTGCAGCTGGGGGGGACTGCAACAGACAACGCTGCCTGTTCTTTCCAGTGGCCCCTTTAGTACAATGAAAGGCGATTGCTATTGCTGAGGGTATGTGTGTGTGTATATATATATATATATATATATATATATATATATATATATATATATATAATATATATATATTTACACATATATATACACTTCAATGACTGCAATTGATGGATGACCATGTTAAGCAAGTGTTAATAAACATTAGTAAGAAATCTGCACAAATAATCCTGATTCTATTTAGTTTATGATAAGCATTCTGCCTTTGTGGTGCGTTTTACGTTGTGCCAGGGAATCGCTCGAGGATACGTTTGTCAGTGCTATTTGTTCTGCCTTGTTGTAGTGTTTGGATCGGAAGCATTTTATCCACTTTCTAAATGTTTTTCAATGACAACAGAGTTATTTGTATAATATTTATGGCTTAGGATAAAGCTTAAGGACTGGTGCAGATGGGCTTATTTCACGGTCCATATACTGACAGCCATGCCCGGACTGAAGTCTATGAGGCTGTAAGTTCAAGTCTAGAAACGTGTGTCATTTTTGGCATATATGGACGCCGGGATTCTTGTTCAATATTACTGTATGTAATATCCCAGCTTTTCTGCATTTACACTAGTTTGAAATGCAATATTGCTATGTAGATCTTAATAGAGCTGATTGATAAATTGGCACGATATTTCACTGGGAATGTTGGCATTTGGGTATATGGGCAAAAGTGAATTTTATACAGTTGTAGAGTCTCTTGTGCGCAATTTATTCATTATAGATTTGTATTACAAAATCAAAGCACAAAACGCCTCTCTCCTCACTACTCCTCCGCTTCTCCCCAATGCAAATCCCTTTATGGCTCCCAATAACCCAGTGTATCCAGTTTAAACTACTAACAATGACCTAAATAGCCACCCATAATTCGTCTCCTCCGCATATATCCGAACTAATCTCCCGATATCTTCCAACACGCAATCTCCGGTCCTCCGAAGACCTCCCCCCTTCCTCCACACTTATTCGTTCCTCACCCAATCGCCTCTAAAATTTCTCCCGAATATCCCCCATCCTCTGGAATTCTGTGCCCCAACACGTCCAATTATCCGCTACATTCAGAACTTTCAGGCGGAACTTGAAAATCCGTCTCTTCAGGAAAGCTTACAACCTGCAATGACCCCACTGCGTCCTCACCATCACCGGAGCTGCTGAAACCCCCCAACCTACTGCCTCCTTCCCCATTATCCTGTAGGCTGTAAGCCCACAAGGGCTGGGCCGTCTCGCCCTCTGTACCAGTCTATCATTGTTAGTTTGCTCTTTTTAATTTATATATGTATTTTGTAGGTAAACCCTCTTTTCACATAAACAGCACCATGGGGAATCAATGATACTCTAAAAATAAATAATAATAATGTCAACTAAGTTTTACGTTCAGTTGTGGTCAGTGGTATTTAGTAATCTGTAATATTAATACATATTAATTAGTAAAAATGAAGGTGCATAAAAAACACAAAACTAAGGCTTCTTACACAGAGCAGGGCTGGAGGTGCTCTGTATGCCACTGTATACATAATACTGGTCCATGATATGAGATCTGATGCTACATGACTTTTTTTTTTGCTTTATTTGTTCAGAATCTGTTGGAAAAAAATGTCAGTGTAACTCATAGAAGTCTATGCATGTCCTGAGGTGGCACTGATCTACAATAATCCAGTGTGTATAATGACTAACACCCACCACTAGGTAAAATAAGGAGATTGGAATATGAAAGGATGGAATGCCTGCCTTACATAAAAGCAGTTCTTACCGTACATCCTACTTTAAATTATGTAAAACATGCAACAATCAAAAGTTATTTGTTTTCTTTTTTCTTGTATCACACTCTTATATGATTAATTTGGACATAAAAAATTAGGAATTATTGGAATTGTAAGTAGGTCTGTAATAATACTGTACATTATGTTACTAAACTATTCTTTTAGCATATATATATATTATATATATATATATATATATATATATACACCGTATATGTATATACATACAATGCAAGAACGTTGTCAAAGGTTTGCAATGAACACAAGTCTATGTTAGTGTTCACTTTTGTAACATACCTGGCGGCGTGCTTGCATAGTGCATCATCTCCCACTATGCAAGATCGCATCTTAACCTTCAGTCCAGTTTGTAATTCGTGCTCCTGTTCTACTGTGTGCATGCTCTGGTCTGACTGCTTAGGGCGGCGGCCCGGTTGCTTCCTGTTTCTTATGGCTGCTGTGGGCGCACTCCTAATGCGTCCCCAGCCTATTGCTGTGAGTCACTGGATATTTAAGCTCACTCCACCCTTTAGGAGAGGCCTGAGCAACTCTTACTTTCAGAGGGCTCCTTGCCTCTGATGTGCCAGGTCCCATTCTGTTTCTTGCCTGTCTGCCAACCTGGGGGCTGTATTCCCAGGCCTGTCTGAACTATCTCTTAGCCTGTTTGTCCGCCTCTCTGGGGGCTGTATACCCAGACTCGCTCCTGTATCTTGTTGTAGTGCCAGTTCCTGTTTGAACACTCTCCTAGCCTGTTTGTCCGCCTCTCTTGGGGCCGTATACCTAGACTCATTCCTGTATCTTGTTGCAGTGTCAGTTCCTGTCTGAACACTCTCCTAGCCTGTTTGTCTCTATATCCATACCTTCCCTTTTCCTGCAGTATCTGAACCTGCATCTAACTCCAACTCGTTGTCTCTGTACTTCTGTTTGTGAGTTTTGTGTCCACTCGCTACTTCATGTGTAGTACCTTGTGTGTATCTGGTTCTGCTTGTCCCTTTTCCCTTCCTCCGTATCTTCCTCCTGTGTTCTAGCCATCTTCCTGCATTTTCCTGTCTGTTCCATGTGAACAGAGCCCTGTCCTCTCTGCCTTGTCCACCGCACCTGCGGTTTCGCTCTGCTCAGCCTTGTCCACCGCACCTGCGGTTTCGCTCTGCTCAACCTTGTCCAAAGCACCTGCGGTTTCGCTCTACTCAGCCTTGTCCACCGCACCTGCGGTTTCGCTTTACTCTGCTTGACTACCGCATCTGCGGCTCTGAACCCGTTTCCCAGTCTGTACTGGACCCTATCCAGCCTGTGCTCCAACCTGCTAGTGCCCACCTGTCTGCATGCCAGCCGTGCTTGCCAGTGCCCACCTGTTTGCATACCAGCCGTACTTGCCAGTACCCACCTGCCTGTATGCCAGTCTCGCCTGCCTGTTCCTGCATTCCCCGGTGTGGGTCAACAACTGTGACCGGGGTCTGACCTGGAGTCGCATCTGGTCCCTCTGCTCGGTTCCTCCTTGGTCCACGGAGTCGACTAAGCCGCCGTGCGACCTTGATACTTAGTTACGCCCCTCCAGGCACTCCTCGGTTCATGGTACAGTGGGATCACTAATCAAGCTCACGCCAGTCTGTCCAGGCGCGAGCGTAACAACCTGGTTGTCATATTATAATGTATGGCTTGTACCTTTGATATCTACTAATACATTTTACCAAATACAAGTAAATGGATTTATAAATAAATGGATTTTACTTATAGACAATAGAACAGATTTACTAATCTGTATAATTTTTAGACAGCATAACCTTAGGGTGCGTTTACACAGTCTGATCATAGGGAATGCATGAAATGCTGGTTCCTGAGAATCTTTGGGTTTAAGCAGGATGGCAATCACCCAATAAGCAAGCAAAATACTCATTCATTGGGAGAAATTATTTTTAAGCTTACTTGTGTAAATAGGACGTGCGCTGCCGAGAACAATGACAGTCCATGTGCACAGAACAACTATGTTACTGACCATTCCGTGTGCATCGGAAGTGCTATCGACCTGTCTAAACATGCTGGTAACTCTGCAGGTTGGCTAGTCTAAAGGGACCTTTAGACTAGACAGTCTTAAAATTTATTACAGTGGCTCACGCAGGCTGGTAAATTGGGTTAATTTTTAGACCGTCTAGTTACGCCATCTATAAGTTCAGTTTTTACGGCAAATATCTGGAGCACACTTTTAGTTATTTTGGTGAAATTCACAAACACTCTTAGCCACATCTCCTTTTCTAAACACTTTTTAAAGTGTCTAAAGCGACGGTTACATCATCTTTAAATATATACAAGTGGATGAGGCCTATGGAGTATACAGTAATGGAGACACAAATCACAAGTGTCTCGACATCTTTGCACAGTCAAGCACCCTGTTATTCAATTTTCTTTTCACTGAAGTTGTAAACACCAGAAAGCTCATAGAAGTTGAGTATAGTTTGGGTAGCCTACATCATTCATTGGTTTAAGGTGCATGTACACTGGCTGATAAGCGGGTATGAGTCGTCCTAAGAATGCCAGTTTCACGATTATCAGTCTGTCTAAACAGGCCGCTAATCTCCCGACAAATGAGCAAAACAAGCTTGTTTGTCAGGTGAAATGATTATTACGCTTACTTAAAGATCTTCGTTCTCAGCAGCACGAAGTTCTGTGTTAACAGGACCTTTTTCTGCTGAGAACATGATATTCTATGCACACAGAAGAGTTGTACTAACGATCATACCGTGTGCTTAGTCGGCCTGTCTAAACCTTCCATTATCCAACTGCTGATTTCCTTGTATGTAGCTGGTCAGCGATCAGCCCTTGTAACTCCATGGTGTAAAATTTAAGGTGCAAGTGCGCCTGACTGTGCAGTGAGTTTGCTGACATGATTACATAATGGTGGTGATCTTACAGAAGGGGTAATAAATGTGGCAGTAGTGTGTCCTATTTATCATGTTTTACTACTAATATCTATACATAAGGCCTTCCATATTCCGGGTTTGGTGGAGCTATTCCATGTAGTGCTGCTTGAGGCCTAAGGTAGCATTAATACTGCATTAGAAGCATTACTCCCTGCCTTCCCCCCATCTCCAGGCTCCAAGTCAGGGTGGCTGTAATTTACAGTGTGTTATCTTTGTCTATAGCCAGCAAGCTGATATGAAGTAAATCAAGGTACGAGTAATGAAAGACTGAAAATTTATTCCTTGGAGCACACTTTAAAGTGTAGTATCTGTTATAGTGGCACTGCCTGAAGATTCTGAAATGAGACTCGGCTGACACGCCATAAAGAACCTCTGAGGCTCATGTTAATGCTGTTTGTCTGGGGTTAGTAATTGGGTTCTACTGATGAGTTGTGTGAAGACAAAGTGAGAAGCCAAGTACGGATTGTAAATCTTACATTGTTGGAACAAGAAGCAATCCTAACAAATATTGATCCTTGCTTTTGGCCGCAGGCTACAGGAGGGGAGGGAAAAAGAAGGCAGAGTCCTGCTGCGGCGCTGTGGTTTCAATTGCACCAATTACCTTTAGTGAAACTGACACTCGGTATGGGACATCACCAATCTCTTAAAGCGCATATTATCCATGATTAGACTTTTTTAGAAATTGCCCCACAGAAGCGTGGGCGGCTGGTGCAGTATCTCAATTATCATTTTCAGCCAAAGCTACAAATAAAAGAACTGTACTTTGAAAGCTCCTCTGAAAGGCAGCTTTTCCTCAAGCTTACTGCATTTACTTTCAGATTAATTTGCAACGGTGATGGGGTCATGGCAGACGCGTCACTTAAAATCAAGTTTATGTAACTTTACAAGAGCAGCGTGGCTGTAATTTGTAGCAGTAATATTGTGATGTCTTAAACCCCAGAGACTAGGGTCGTAGTCTTCTCACTATAGCTTGGTCTGAACAACCAGGCGTATACAGTGCTAACGCAGGAAGCTCATTGAAAAGAAAGGTGGAGAAATGTGTGTGTGTATAAAATATATATAATGTAGGAAAGCCAGGTAGGTTGGGGGGTTAAATCCTAGCACTACAGGTTCTTATTAGATGTGCATGGATAGCTATGACTAGAACTAGGCAATGTGTTCACTGGTCAGTCAGCTTTTGGAAGCTGAGCAGAGTGAGTTGTGTTGGAGCTGGAGAGAGACCAGCCAGAATTTCTCTGACAAAAGACTGCACAGGCCATGTGCACCAAATTGCAAGTATCACTGGTTGCTATAGACGATAGCAGTTTTGTGTGACTGAACTGGGGCTAGGTCAGCCGTGTATGAGTATACAGGGTCTGTGTTGTTTAACTAGCGCCTGGACAAGGCTGGAGATTTTATTTTTATAGTTTTGTGTTCGGTACTGTACAACCAATAAGCATTATTTCCTGTGTGATATAAAAAACCCTGTGACTTTGTGTTCCCTACAATGTATACTCCAGAACAGTCTAGAATCTAGATGGTGCAGCCACATACCGAACTTATCCAGAATTCAGTAAGATAATCATGGATTCCTGTCTCTGTCTTACAACGCAATACATCCTTTTTACCCAACTTGTCTGCCCTCCAGATCTGGACTGCAAAGATGGGAACAGGAAATTAAAGCTAAATTTAGAGAAACACTAAACTTGGACATGAATAATAAAAGTAAAAATGTTGCCCACAATGTTTGATCACCTGCAGAATTTTATGCAGCTCATAAAATCTACAGTTTTGTAGAAATACTGCAGAGAACACAGCAGAGAATCTCTGATTTTCTTCTGATTTAAAACTGGCAGATGACTGATAGGCTCAGCTTAGCCAAGGGTGCAGTCGCCTATTGCAGACAGCGCAGTGAAGGGCAGGTGGTAAGGCTTCTCCTCCTGCAACCAATTGTCTAATATCTAGATACGGATTGGGGGAAGGAGGAGGGGAAAATAGCTGTTTTTCTGGGACACAGCATGGATAATTATATAGTTCTGTGTTTTGATTGCACTCTGAGACAAAATCTGATCAATGGGGATATTGCTGTGAATTATAAAAAATAAATATATAGATATAACTAAATGAAAGTTCCTCTTAAAGGCGTTGACAGCGGAACCATGCTTGAAATAGGAGGTGTTAGAGCCACAGTTTGGCTCATTTATGCTGCTATGAGCACCATTGTAAGGAAACTGGAAAAGCGCAATAGGGTCTTATCTGGGTAGAAATTAGGTAGACATGCACAGATGTGCTCACCTGGTTGGGTTGTGTGCACACAACCACTGAAAAGGCTTAGGTTGCTGCAGACCCATGAGGAGAAATCAAGGAAACTGGAAACAAATGGGTTAAACTGGGCTGCTGTAGAAGTTCGATGAAGAGACGTCCATGGTCTTACAGCAAATCCGGGTAGATGGCCACAATGCAATGCCCCCAGTCCTCAAGATCCCATCCCGGGGCCTGTAGTTCCATTCCACTGCCCCCATACCAGGCGATATCCACTGTCTCCCAACTTTTGGTTGGCCTATAGTTTTTGCATCTCCCGCCAATATAGTCTGCGGTCACAGTTCAGGCTCCTCCGGACGACTGATACCACAACCGTAGCACATGTATCCAGCTCCAGATAGTAACAACAGTCCTTAGGGTAGTTCCTCAAATCCAGACGACAGATAACAAGACTGTAGCCCATATATCCAGCTCCAGCCAGCAACAACCCCTTCATTTCCTCATCAGTGTCCTAAATGCCCCAAGCCGCCCCTCCGGAATTGAGCCCGGCCTTTGAGACACACTTTCTCCCCCAAAGCTAACTGTGCATTGGTGGAGGTATTTTCCTGCGGCTGAGCCCCATCACCTGGGGCTGCATGTGAGACCCCTGTGGTGACTGCTCCACTGGGTCTACTAACCCCATACCCCATCCATATAATGGAACTAGTGACTGGGAGAACAATGGTTTGAGGCTCCTGAAACACTAATGAGAGTAATGGAATGATTGCTTTACCTGATTACCAATCTTGTGTCTGGCCTTATGTATGCATAAGATCCAACCCGCACGTCTTTTTCTGCTTACTGTCACTGATTGGAAACATAATTCCTGAGGCTGAACACTTTCCAGGAGAAATTTTTCCACCTTAAACTGAGGGGCAAGAAAATGTCTAATAAAACACAAGATCAACGCAACCGATGCTCTATGCTGGAAAAAGTCTGCATCCATTAGAGTAGTGGATTCCGCTCTACATCCATTGGTCCAGTAGTCTTTAGAGCAAGGCCAGCTCCTCACAGACAGGAATCCAAAAGTATGTGGTTTATTAGTCAACGTGTTTCGAAGTTTACAACGTCCTCATCAGGACAAAGCATGGAGATCACCGTGGTTTGTTCTGATGAAGAAGCTCCAAAAAGAATGAAGCAAGTATGAGGTTAGTATAATGTCAGGTTGGCTAATCAAAAAAAGAGCTGGTGATGCTGTCATGTAAGAAGCATTTCTCTGTCTTCCTGTTCAGTGGCCTTAGTTCACTTATGTGGCCGATAGATCGGGTCCTGCAAATTGATGCACACCATCTCTAATATGTATACAATACAGTCACAGCAGATTGCATCTGTTCACACTAGCTTCATTCTCTTAGGAGCTGCTGTTTTTGCAGAAATGCATTTGGGTTCTTTTTTTTTGTACCTTAAGCGCCTGTTGATTTAATTTTTTGAGTTATTTTTTTAATACCTCACCATCAAATTTGAGTTAGCTGATGATAATCTTGAGAAGAGTCATCTAATGGGGGACATAATTAGCTTGTACAAGTATATAAATGGCTAATACAAAAAGTATGGTCAAAAGTTGTTTCATGTAAAACCACCTCAAAAGACAACAGGTAACTACCCCTGTCTGGAGAAAGAAAGGTTCAATTATCAAAGGAGACCAGGCTTCTTTACCATGAGAACTATTAATTTGTATAAGGCTATGTTCACATGTTGCATTTTTGCAGCGTTTTTTTATGCAAATTTTCAGCTGCGTTTCACAGTACCATCAAAGTCTATGAGATTTCAGAAATCTCATGCACACCTTGCTTTTTTTTCCTGACTGTTTTGTCAAAGAGCTGCGTTTTTGCAGAATACAGCATGTCACTTCTTTCGGGGTTTTTTCAGCATTTTTCACCCATTAAAAGCAATGGGTAGTACAAAAATGCTGCAAAAAATGCTGGTATCAGGTTTTGCTGTGTTTTTGGTGCCAAAACCTGATGAAGTTGAATCAGTTTTTTTTTTTATGCACTAAACTTTATCAGCATGCACAAGAGACTAATGTAAACGGACAAAAACATAGTAAAAAATGCACCAAAAATGAAGCAAAACTAGCAAAAAAAAGCAGCAAAAACTAAGCTAGAACTGCTTTTTTTTGTAAGCCGCTTAAAGGCAGCTTAAAATATGCTTAAAAAAATGCTGCAAAAATGCAACATGTGAACATAGCCTAATAGTCTTCCTCGGGAGCTGATCACACTGGGAACCGTTCATGATTTCAAAAATTGCTTAGATAAATAAATACTTACAGTACAGACCAAAAGTTTGGACACACCTCATTTAAAGATTTTTCTGTATTTTAATGACTATGAAAATTGTACATTCACACTGAAGGCATCAAAACTATGAATTAACACATGTGGAATTATATACTTAAAAAAGTGTGAAACAACTGAAAATATGTCTTATATTCTAGGTTCTTCAAAGTAGCCACCTTTCGCTTTGATGACTGATTTGCACACTCTTGGCATTCTCTTGATGAGCTTCCAGAGGTAGTCACCGGAAATGGTCTTCCAAAAATCTTGAAGGAGTTCCCAGAGATGCTTAGCACTTGTTAGCCCTTTACTCTGCGGTCCAGCTCACCCCAAACCATCTTGATTGGGTTCAGGTCTGGTGACTGTGGAGGCCAGGTCATCTGGCGTAGCACCCCATCACTCTCCTTCTTGATCATATAGCCCTTACACAGCCTGGAGGTGTGTTTGGGGTCATTGTCCTGTTGAAAAATAAATGATGGTCCAACTAAACGCAAACCGGATGGAATAGCATGCCGCTGCAAGATGCTGTGGTAGCCATGCTGGTTCAGTATGCCTTCAATTTTGAATAAATCCCCAATAGTGTCACCAGAAAAGCACCCCCACACCATCACACCTCCTGCTCCATGCTTCATGGTGGGAACCAGGCATGTAGAGTCCATCCTTTCACCTTTTCTGCCTTGCACAAAGACACGGTGGTTGCAACCAATGATCTCAAATTTGGACTCTTCAGACCAAAGCACAGATTTCCACTGGTCTAATGTCCATTCCTTACGTTCTTTAGCCCAAACAAGTCTCTTCTGCTTGTTGCCTGTCCTTAGCAGTGGTTTCCTAGCAGCTATTTTACCATGAAGGCCTGCTGCACAAAGTCTCTTAACAGTTGTAGAGATGTGTCTGTTGCTAGAACTCCGTGTGGCATTGACCTGGTCTCTAATCTGAGCTGCTGTTAACCTGCGATTTCTGAGGCTGGTGACTCGGATAAACTTATCCTCAGAAGCAGAGGTGACTCTTGGTCTTCCTTTCCTGGGGCGGTCCTCATGTGAGCCAGTTTCTTTGTAGCGCTTGATGGTTTTTGCAGCTGCACTTGGGGACACTTTCAAAGTTTGCCCAATTTTTTGGACTGACTGACCTTCATTTCTTAAAGTAATGATGACCACTTGTTTTTCTTTACTTAGCTGCTTTTTTCTTGCCATAATACAAATTCTAACAGTCTATTCAGTAGGACTATCAGCTGTATATCCACCTGACTTCTGCACAACACAACTGATGGTCCCAATCCCATTTATACGGCAAGAAATCCCACATATTAAACCTGACAGGGCACACCTGTGAAGTGAAAACCATTTCCGGTGACTACCTCTTGAAGCTCATCAAGAGAATGCCAAGAGTGTGCAAAGCAGTCATCAAAGCAAAAGGTGGCTACTTTGAAGAACCTAGAATATAAGACATATTTTCAGTTGTTTCACACTTTTTTGTTAAGTATATAATTCCACATGTGTTAATTCATAGTTTTGATGCCTTCAGTGTGAATGTACAATTTTCAAAGTCATGAAAATACAAAAAAATCTTTAAATGAGGAGGTGTGTCCAAACTTTTGGTCTGTACTGTATGTAAATGTGTAAAGTTGTTTTCTGATTGTTTGGTCCAGTGGATCAATACTTGGGATCAGGAGGACAAGATTATCTGTTTTAGGGAGGACTGGATCATGCATTATGGATGTACCAATGCCGCTTCCCTTTATCCTTTCCCATCCCTCGGTTGAACTTGATGGACATGAGTCTTTTTTCTACTGTATTAACTATGTAACTATATAATATTGGATGTGTGATTCAAATATTTTTAGTATAGATGGACATATAATCATTACTAGTGATCATAATCAATATTATAATAGAAGTCTATTGAGTTTTAGTGATGTATGTAGCCTGCAACAGTCTAAGCCTTTTCAGTGGTCGTGTGCACACAACCCAACCTCAGTTATCCGCTCATGCCCGAATTTGTTCAAGTCCCTTCCAAGCATCTAATAAACTCCCTATATTGTTGTACCATTGCAATACGTCGGACTGCTGTATTAGGGATATGGAATAATGGCAGGATTGTTTTGTGGTCTGCAGCTCCTGCTAAAATGTGCAACTCACCATACTCTTTTCATTTGCATTGCACTAGCCACGCGTGACCATTTAACCAATTTGCTAATATAAGCTTTCACTGAGAATGTACGTTGTACTTAAGGTTACATGACAAATAGGAATCAAACATAATAAAGAATAATTATTAGCTTGGTAATATATCAGATGACTAACTAGGTGTATGAACAAGCCTTACCGTGTATAGATTATATATGGTGACATCCAATAATCAATTCATGTGTATAGATAACAGTATCATTTTGATAACCTATACAATGACTGTGCCCTCTCTTAGTGTATCGTTTTCCAATCAATCAGTGGTGATTCTTTTGCCTACATTACATACATTAGAGGGTACATGAATTTTCTGACATTGTACAGATAAGCACCCCATGCTCTTCAGTACTTGTGTGAGGCCGCCTATTCTTCCTTATATATGGTACCTATAATAGCTGCTAAATACATCATCTGGTCCTCATGTATCTGTATGGGTCGCTTTTTGCAGGATAAGTTGTATTTTTGGGTGGCACTATTGAGAGGTGTGAACTACAACCCTTAGTATTGCAAAGCATTGCTGCCTCTAAGTGTTACGCTGACGCCAGCCTACTAGGCTCTGCCCATCAGTATGACACTGACCGGCCTGGGAGGCAGCCACCAATGGCAGACACGGGGCCTCGCCTGTGACGGGTATAACCATCATTGATGCGCTGGCACATCAGAAGATGCCATCAGTTCAGGAATAATTTTTGTGTTTTTTAATTCCAAAATAAAAGTGGTTACAATTTTCTTTCAAGTGTCCAAAATCTTTCAAAGCTTCTAAAGTATATTACTACAACAATGTTTTCTTCTGACCAGGGGTATATGTAGAATAAGGAGGCACCATAGCGAAGGCGTGGATTTCACCAGCCGGGACTGAGGGCACGGATGTTTAGCACCCCCTTCACACCTTTTCCTTGACCGTTGGGCCAATTCCTTACACCCCTTCTGCTAAGCATACAGTTCTACTGTGGAGGCGCGTGCTTGTACAGGTTCTCCACATCTGAGAACGATGGCATGGGATTAAGTAGGACTGCCTCCATGGCCTGTAGGGAGCCCAGGGAATCTGTAAGCAGGTTTTTTGGTCTCATAATCTGAGAGCAGCATGATTTAGTAGCCGAGACCCTGATCCCAGACATGGTATCACTTACTGGGCTGCTTGCTGGAGTTTTAATAAAAACACTTTTATCAGCAGGAGATTATCACTAGAAGAATATTTGTCCAGTTGCTATGTAGCCCAACCCCACCCCCACCACTGATAAGCAACTTTCTGCCTATGCACAGAGAAAGCTGCCAATCAGTGGTGTGTGCCAGGTTATACAGAGTTCAGTAATCAGTGAAGTGGTAGATCTGCAGCAGAGAAAAGCGAGATTTTATCAAAACAACATGCAACCTAGTAAGTGATACATTGCTGGAATCATGGTCTCTGCCCCATATTATATTTCTTGCAAATCCTGGTGACAAACTCCCTTTAAGACTTGTGCACACTACTTCATTTTAGGAATTTGCAAACTTTCATTATTCTTTGAAATCCTTAAGAGTGTGAGGTCAGAGATCCCACCCAGGGGTATGTCCAGGCAAGTCACTATGATCTGTCAGGCATCATTTTAAAGCACGGATTCCTCTTTAGTGCATTTTGCTTACCGTTTATCTATTTTCTTCACACAAATGCTGCCAGATTACAGTATGTTACCATTGAGCGAGCTGAGCTGCCGTGTCCAGCACATAAGATCGGCACTGAAAGTGTTAACTGTCCCTGTAGCAGATAGGAATTTGCTTGTCAGAGCTGGTGGCATCTGCTTTGATTTAGTTTTGCTGGGATGAGGCCGATGTCTGCAGGATGATATAGCTTTGCTGGATATGGGGGAATTTGTTACCTTTTGCTTTGACAGGAAGATAATTGCTGATGGTTAACAGAGAAGAGTCAATGCCATTGGTCTAGTGACAGCACCTGGAAAGAATGCGGAGTCAGCAGCCAGGCGGTGCGGTGACCTCAGCCCCAGGCCCACCTGCCCAATGAGAGCGTTCAACTGGAACCAGCGAAATGAAATGGGCTGTTCAATGGTTCTCTCTTCCCTCAATTCAGGACTCCGAGGTTTTTCTTCACTCTGTAAATATTTCTTCTTTTCCCGAATTGCTCTATAGTAATTGGTGTTCTTTATTTTCTATCACCACAGTACCAATTGTGCAATCTTGTTACTGCACCTCTAGCTTCTCCGTATATAGGTGTATTTGCTCCACCATACACATTATATACTGTCGGGGAGCTGTGCAGAATAAAGGGAACAAAATGAACTTGCCCACATGCATCCTCTTATTCATTGTATTGGTGGATAGGCATTGGAGAAAACAGCTGTAAATGTGCTACAATCTGCATTTTTAAAGGGGTTTTTCATTTTCACCAAACCCCTCTTCTCAGGCATAGTTGAGTTTTTTTTTAAACAGACTAAGTTTTCATCACCCTCCCCAGGTCCAGCGCTAAGTCTCCACCACTGCTTCCGGTGTCTTATTATAGTACTGCATATAATAATATCCACCAGGAGCAGCAGTAGAGACTCAGCACTGAACCTGAGGATGGTGATAAAATCTTTAAACTGCGCCCAAGGACATGGGTTTTCTGAAAACGGAAATCCCCTTTAAGGCTGTGTTCACATGATCAGTATTAGGTGCAGAAATGCTGCAAAATCAGAAACTCACCAATTAGGTAAATTAGGTTACTTGTGCTATTGGATTGCATTTTTGAGTGCGTTTTTTACATGTGTTATAACCTTTTTGACCCTGCATTTTTTACTTGAAGATTTTCTGCATCGAATACAATTTTATGGGGAAAATCCGCACATAAAACTCAGCGTACCCGCAAGAGAAGCTGATGTGTGGTGGATTTCAAGCACACACTGCAGGCCAGTTTCTGCTGCGTAAAAAAAGGACAGAGGGCATGAGATTTCTAGAAATCCCATCCATTTTGAAGGAACTGTAAGACATTGCGTATTTTTTCACAGTGAAAATACTTTGCATCAAAAAGAGAAGTTACCCGAAGGGGTATTCTGGTCTTAGTGAAAAAAGCAATATACAATATAGTACAGCAATCACCAATATGCATTTTCTATTGTTCCCTCACATTTTTTAAGATCTCTGCTTGTCCCTTTTTCAATCAGACAGTATACAGATTCAACACAGATGGCATGTCTGTGCAGTCTGTTCTGATTACAGACACATTCATTGGTCAGTGTGCTATCCATGAATAACGTGTGCGAAAAATGTATGTGTGAATGAGACCTCAGCTTTGAATTGAAACATAGTTTACTTCCATAAAAGAAGTCTGTCCTGGTGTTGTGGTGATCACACAAGTACACAGGGTCGGACTGGGGCATCGGGATACCGGAGAATTCTCCGGTGGGCCCAGGTCCTTGTCGGGCCCCTGAGCAGGTTGCATGGGGCCCGCTGGTTAACATGGCCGCCGGTTCACCTGCACCGGGGCCCGAAGGTGGGGCCTGGCGCCCTTTCAGTGCAGCTGATGAGGGCAATCTGGCCTGCTTCGTGGACCCACAGGCTCCGGGGGCCCATAGCCAGATTGCCCTCATAGTGTGCGGCGGGCAGGGAGCAATGCGATTCCTCCCGCTCCACTGCTGACGGGAGGAAAATGGCAGCGGAGCGGAGGGATCTGTCCTGTGCTTCCTGCCCGGTGCTTCCTCCCTGACCCAGGCTTGCGCTGCTTAATGACATCACCATGCAGCGTGGGCCTGTTTCAGGGAGAAAGATGCCAGGTAGGAAGCTGAGGACAATGCTGCGGGGGAACGAGCAGAGAAGGTAAGTGTTGTGTTTTTTTTTAACTAATACAGTGGTGATGGAGGAGGTGGGGGGGGGATGAGGGAGAGCAACAATGATGGGGGAGGTGGAGGGAGATGAGGTAGAGCAATGGTGATGGAGGAGGTGGGGGAGATATGGGAATGGTGATGGAGGAGGTGGGGGGAAATATGTATGGCATGGTGATGGAGGATGTGGGGGGATATGGCATGGCAATGGTGATGGAGGAGGTGGAGGGAGATGAGGTAGAGCAATGGTGATGGAGGAGGTGGGGGAGATATGGGAAAGGTGATGGAGGAGGTGGGGTGAGATATGGCATGGCAATGGTGATGGAGGAGGTGGGGGAAGCATGGCAATGATGATGGAGGAGGTGGGGGGAGATATGACAATGATGATGGAGGAGGTGGGGGAGATATGGCAATGATGGTGGAGGAGGTGGGGGGAGATATGGCAATGGTGGGGGGAGATATGGCAATGGTGGGGGAGATATGTCAATGATGACGGAGGAGGTGGCAGGAGATATGGCAATGATGGAGGAGGTGGGGGAGATATGGTAATTATGGAGGAGGTGGGGGGAGATATGGCATGGCAATGATGATGGAGGAGGTGGGGGGAAATATGGCAATGATGATGGAGGAGGTGGGCGGAGATATGGCAATGATGGAGGAGGTGGGGGCATATGGCAATGATGGAGGAAGTGGGGGCATATGGCAATGATGGAGGAGGTGGGATATATGACAATGATGATGGAGGAGGTGGGTGGGAGATATGGCAATGATGATGAAGGAGGTGGGGGAGATATGGCAATGATGAAGGAGGTGGGGAAGATATGGCAATGATGATGGAGGAGGTGGGGAGGAGATATGACAATGATGATGGAGGAGGTGGGGAAGATATGGCAATGATGGAGGAGATATGGCAATTATTATGGAGGAGGTGGATGAGATATGAAAATGATGGAGGAGGTGGGGGAGAACAATGATGGAGGAGGTGGGACAGAGCAATGATGGAGGAGGTGGGGAGAGCAATGATGGAGGAGGTGGGGAGATCAATGATGGGGATGGGGAGAGCAATGATGGAGGAAGTGAGGGAGAGCAATGATGGGGAATTATTTGGATGCTATATGCTGTTAATATGTGGTCTGGTCATGGTGTGGTGGTATTTCTCCCTTGTATGTGGTATTATTCGGTCACTAAGTGGTGGTAATATGTGGTCTGGTCACAGGTGTCACTGTATTTCTCCCTTGTATGTAATATTGTAATATTATTTGGTCACTATGTGGTGGTAATATGTAGTCCAGTCATGGTGTGGCAGTATTTCTCCCTTGTATGTGGTACTATTTGTGTTGGTACAGTGGATTGTGTTGTGTATGGCTGTCATTTGTTCTCTCTGATATTAATTAGGAGAAGATTCTTTATTTCCATTAGTGATTAAATACTTGGAACAAGATGCACTTACAGGGGTTCTCCGGGGAAAACAAGTAATCTCTCCACAGGATAAGTGATAAATTATTGATTAGTGGGGGTCTGACTGCTGGGACCTGCACCGATTGGTAGAATGTGGAGTTTTTATCCCATTAGACTGGAGCTCATGTGTGACTTGACCACTGATCCATTCATTCCCTCAGTGGCTGTTCTTATTTTTTTTATGGAAGCCACAATTAGAATAAATGAGGCTGCGGTCAGATGTCCCATCTGCAGCTGCATTTTAAAATGGGGATAACTAAGTGTCCTGTCAGGGACAAAATGTCCCCATTCTTCTGATCAGTGCGTTTTCCAATGTTTGAACCTAAACGATCAATAATCACCTATTTTGTGGAGCGCTTGGATCGGTGATAACTTGTTTTAACCAAAGAACCCCTTTAATGCAAACTAACGTAATTGTACATCCCAGTTATGGTAGATGTGCAGGAGCCGCCTGTGATTTACAGTCCACTTTCCACTATAACAGGGATATCAGCTAACAGGTATTTGCATATAGCTGTAGGGTGGGTCCCGAGGATCAATTCCTCCTGTGGGCCCCAGACACCCCAGTCCAACTCTGCAAGCACATACATGGTTCCAGTTACCGGGCAGTCACCAGAACAGTGTCTTCTAACAAGCTGAGCGCCTGTGTGCCCATCACATGAATAGGACTGATTTTTATACCCTGCGATTAAACAATCAGGGTTCCTATTGAATGCAGCACCCGGAGATCATGAAAAACATGAGGAATTGATACATAAAGTATATAAAAAAAATGACACAACATTACATAATTACATAATTTATTCCACACATGGCCAAAATTATTATCTTCTGTTACAGTAAGAAAAACCCACAATGGCCACAGAAATAACTTGAAACTGACAGGTCATTTTGAATTTAAAGTTACTGAATATCAACTAATGAGAATCAGACTTTGCTTTTGAATAGAAATTCAACAGAAAAGTTTAAACAAAATAATGAAACTGGCCTTGTCAAAAATAATGGTGTCATTAACATCATTTTTTCTTGCATAACCTTTTCATGCAGTCACTGCAAACAAACGATTTCTGTAACTTGCAATGAAACTTCTGCACTTGTCCACAGGTATTTTGGGCCACTCCTCTGCAATAGACTGCTCAGGTTTGAAGGCTCCTTCTCCAGACTGAAGGTTTCAGGTTCATTCAATAGGATTTAGATCAGGACTCACTTCAGAATAATCTAGTGCTTTGCTCTTAGCCATTCTTGGATGTTTTTAGCTGTATGTTTTGGGTCATTATTCAGTTGGAGGACCCACGACCTGCGACTGAGACCAAGCTTTCTGACACTGCGCAGCACATTTTGCTCCAAAATGACTCAATAGTTTTGAAATTTCATTGTACCCTGTACTGATTTAAGACACCATGTGCAAGATGCAGCAAAGCAGCCCCAAAACATAACTGTGCCTCCTCCATGTTTCACAGTAGGTATAATATTCTTTGTATGCTTCATTTTTGAACATAGAGCTGATGTGACTTGCCAAAAAGCTCCAGTTTTCTCTCATTTATAGAAAGGACATTCTCCCAGAAGCTTTGCGGCTTGTCAATATCCATTTTAGCAAATTACAGTTTTTTATTATTTGCTTTCAACAGTCGTCTTCCATGATGTCCACTTTGGCCACGACAGTGACTGATGGTGTGATCTGACACTGATGTACCTTCTTCCCCTTAGAGTTCACCTATATCTCTTTGGAAATTGTTCTGGGCTCTTTGGTTATCATTTGTAATATCCATTTTTTCAATTTGTCATCAGTTTTCCTCTTGCGGTCACATCCAGGGAGAGGGCTACAGTCCCATAGATGTTAAAGTTCTGAATAATACGTGCAACTGTAGTAACAGGAACATCAAGCTGTTTGGAGATGGTATTATTGCCTTTACAAGTAACATGTATGTCATAATTTTCTTTCTAATCTCCTGAGACAACTCTATCCTTGGCTTTCTTTTGTCCAAGTTCAGTGTGGCACACATCATGATACCAAACAGCACAGTAACTACTTTTCACCCTTTAAATAGTCATTAGTGATAACAAACCCAGGACACACCTTAATTTAACATGGTTAAATTATTTTCTTTCTTTTCTGAGACTCTTTTTTTTGTCCAGGCATTTTCATTAGTTTTTTTTCTTTTGAACCACATTTCAAAAGCAATGTCTGATTTTCATTAGTTGATTTTCAGTAAATTAATATTGAAAATGACTTTTGTTAGTTTCGGGTTATTTCAGTGACCATTATCAGTTTTTCTTACTATAGCAGAAGGGTACCAACAATTTTGTCCATGTGTGTAAATTGTACTACCTGATTCAAAAATAAATTCAGTGCATAATAAGACATCGCTCTATAAGCAGAAATGTAATTTTGTCAGGGAAAAGGTGAAAACACAGTGTGACTTGTAATGATGTCAATTAGATGTTTTACACAAAAGAAGAATAGCTGTAACTATCTTTGATCAATATATACACTTTATCTTTGGCAGATACGTTGCATGTTATAAAATATAATGGCTTAGGTATACTGCTATGACATTATCGGAAGTCGTTTGTCAGTTTGCTTACGCTTTCATGTGTTTGGAGTCTCCTACTGGAAGTATACATACTGCTTCCTGTCCATAACTTTAGACCTTTGAAGAGCTTGACCCCCTACAATGTTGGCAAGCAAAAACTACATCTGTTTCCTCATTATCATAAGTGCTGAGCAGAAAGGAAAGTGAAGAGTTTTCATTAATAGAGAAAAGTAGTTTATATTTCTATACATTAATTCTGATAAAATGAAGCAGCGTGGGTCAATAAAAACCTTACTAGAGCTGCAATTTCTTTGACTGATTCCCAAGTTTTCAAGGTTCTCAGTGCACTAAGGCCACAGGTTCTTACAAATACTACTACATGTTACAGGGCTGTAGAAGAGTTACCAGAACACCCCAGCTCTGACCACACTTGGTGCTTTAGCTAGTAGCACAAGTTGCACTATACTCCTCCCCACCTAGAAGGACTCAGCCATTTTGTATTTCCCAAGTGTGGTGGAAGCAGCATTACATACCACTATTATGTAGTCATCAGCAGATGAGCCCCCTTGTTTAGTCTTCTTAGCCTACACAGCCTCATGTCCTTAATGTGGCCTGTGATGGAGGGACATCTGAGCCAACATATCCATCAGTGAAACACATTACACATGGGAAACTAGTGCTGATCAATCTCTTTGGCCATGCTTATGACCAGAGCGCCAGTCTAAAGGAAACTGTCTATATTACTCTCGGGGGGCGGAGAGGTTAATCCTGTTTTTCATGCTGAAGATACCAAATACTTGTGGTTTGAAGCAGTTAAATGATTCTGCTATCTTCATTTTTCTAATTCTATAAATGGTTTCTGATGTGAAATACTAAATATTGAATCATTTAATATGGCGGGTTTCCTCTTAGTAGTGGTGTTAGTGAACTGAAAGGCCATACTGTAAATTCCTGGTATGTGTGTGCAGTTTACCCATCGCCCTGCTTCATACCCCGCTTTTGTGTGTTGGTAGAAGAACATTGTTTTGAACATGTTCAATGTAACGTATCTGTCAGCTCATCTGGCCATTTGTTCTCTGCAAACCTAAGTGCTGAAAACACAGTGTCTCTATGGTTGAGTTAAATGGTTTTTCCCTCTCAGCCCTGAATGGTATTATTTTGTGTCCTCAGTTTCTACCATTATCTGACCCCAAGTTATATTTTTTCTGAATGACGATGGAAGTAATTGAAAACGCTGATTGGCAGTACAGTTAAGTTGTCAACACAAGCGTTTAATTTGTCAGTGGGACTTGTTAAATTGTCAAAAATCATATAAAAATTTCCCTCCTCTAGTCACTGATGATATACATTATAGATATGTACAAGTTAAATTGGCCATTTTGGAGATAAATGTACTGTAGAAAAAAAATAAGAAACGTGTTGTGTGAATTTTTTCTTATTTTCAGGCCATTTTTTTTTTTTGTTGAAAAGCCTTTACAGCTATATTTGGCGTTCTAGGCTGCCGCATTGTGTTCATCATACTTGTATTATAGGTTTGCACAGTCGTCAAGCCAAGGCTTTCTTTCTAAAGATTTACACAAAATAAAATACTTTGATTTGTTATATCTCTTCTATGATTTTGCAGAATACCAATGCACTCTGTACGTACAGATATTTATATCGTCAATCATTCATGGAAAGTGATGGAAATTATTTCATGTAAGATAATACTGTGTTACAATTTGACAATACTACATTTTACTCAAATTATTTGTAATCTTTTTTCTTAGCATTTTTATTTACTGAATACACCATCCTCCAAAGAAACAAATGCTAATCTTAAGTGTTTTCTAAGAATTTTTATTAGTAAATATACTATCTCTTTCTATAGCTGGGGCGGGCACAATTTTTTGATAAGATGAATTTTGTAGTTTGCACTTAGTGTCTGTTTTTCCCTATAACACTTTACGCTATTCCCAAGCGCCCAGTGCTGGAGGCAGCTCTCATCATTGTCCCCTGCTTGCGCTGCGATCAGCACGAGCAAGGGACAATGTTGAGAGTAGTATTCTGCTCCCGCTGTCTCCAAGTGTAAAAATAAGAAAAATCATTATACTCACCTGTCTGAAGATTAAATAAGTGTCCCACACTGTAATCCATCTGACCAACATTTCTGCATCAGCATGCATGGTGGCTTGAGGCGACCGCGCACCCTGAGGATCAGAGGAGAATGACTCACTGCAGCGAGTGGGCCCCTGAACTGCCCTGAGCTCAGTGAGTGACAGGACACTGCTCAATGAGCTCAGCGCAGGTCAGGGGCCCACTCGGTGCAGTGAGTCATTCTCCTCTGCTCCTCAGCGTGTGCAGTCGTCTCAAGCCACTGTGCACGCTAATGAAGAAATGTCGGTCAGATGGATTACAGCGTGGGACACTTATTTAATCTTCGGACAGGTGAGTATAATGATTTTTTTATCTTATTCTTATTTTTACACTTGGAGAAAGCGGGAGCAGAATACTACTCTCAACATTGTCTCTTGCTCGTGCTGATTGCAGCTCAAACAGGGGACAATGATGAGACTTGCACCCGGCGCAAACTGTTCTACTGATTCCCAGGCGCCGGTACGTGTCACATTGATGACCCACGGATGTCATCCGTATGTCATCAGTGTGCACATGTGTGGGATGTTTTGCAGCCCGTGCTGCATGTAAATAACGGACATGTCAGACTGTATTGCCCACGGACACACGGTCCGTGTTAACACACTGACATGTGCACAGACCCATTCATTTGAATGGGTCTATGTGAGTAAGTATCTCCAGTACGTGTGGAAACTGTCGCCACATGTACTGGAGACACTGATGTGTGAATGAGGCCTAACATGCAGTAAAGTTGTATAATAATATTAATTGTTAGACTGGGCATTGTGTGCAATGCATCTTCAGCATTGTGTACAGCAGCTTTGTATTTCAGGCAATGATTCTTCTTGGGTCACACAGTCAGACTTTCATGTCATATTTATGTATTCATTGAGATAATATCTTGTGTTTTGTTTTGCTCTAATCCAAGAACATGAGATTGATTGATTAGCATGTACTGTTTTCTTTCTAGGACTGTAAAACTCTGCCTAATTGAAAATGGCATCTTCAAGCATGTAACTGTCAGGAATGATTAATGCGCGTCAGGCTGACCCCTTCTTTTCCTGGGAGATCAGAAGGGAGTCAAGCTGATGTTTTGGGGGATTCATATGCACAACATTAAGCAAGAGAAACAAAGGATTCCTAGGTCTTTTTAAGCGGTGGTAGAGTTACATGGTGCAGGCCCTGTGAAGGTTATAAATTACTGTAAATAATAGTTTAGATTTTGTTTCCAACTCCACTGAACACAATGAAAAGCTTTAGTCACACACATGTATAGATGTTGTTACAGTTACACTATCACTGTGGTATGTTACACTCAAAAATCACAATACTCACACGGAATTGTGTAAAAATAATGTAAATCTGTGCCAAAATCTGACAGCCATATTAAAATGGAGAAGTTTACTGTGCGAATAGTCACTAGGATGTGTGACTGAATAGCGGTGTAATATGCTCTCATTATTGTGACATTATTGTGCTGTATACTGATGCTGCAGAAGTTCAGAACCCCTAATTACATGAATTAAGAATATGGGGCCCAACCTGTCCCTTAAAGGGAATCTGTCAGTAACATTAACCCCCCCCCAAACCGCATATAAGAGCATGCAGGTCTGAAATGTAATTCTATCAACACCTTATATCTTCTCCTTGTTGCTGCTTTCCTGAGTATCTAGCATTGCAATTCATATGCAAATGATGAGTTAAGTGCTCTGGGCGTGACACTGCCTCTCCAGATGGTTTCCTCACCCAGCAGACTCTTTAGCATGATTGATAGATCACTGTCAGATTTCCTTGCCTGGCTCCTGACATTACATAGACAGTGGGCTATCAATCAAGCTAAAGAGGTTGGTGCTGGGTGGGGAAACAACCTGAGGAGGCAATGTCTCCTTAGGCTATGTGCCCACAATGCAGAAATGCTGCAAATGTGGCACCCCTGAGGGTTCAGCCGCCACAGGGGTACGGCACCTCAGACAGAGGTGTGGTGTCTCCTCCTCCAGGTAAGGATGGAGCATCAGACGAGACCCCACTTCACACTCAACACTACACCACTCCTGTCCTGTAGGGGGCCTAAATGCACCAGGGTGCTGCCCTGGGCTGGGATAGAGGAGATGGGGGGAGCCAAAGATAGCAGGAACCAAGTAGTGGGTGAGGGTGGAGGATACACTTACGGGAAGCACTGATAGAATCTATATAATACCAGGCCATCTTTAGTTCAAGGTCTTTGATTGTGGTCTTCTGTCAGGGTCCAGCAGGAGTCTGTAGCTGGCTGAAGATTCACAGTCCTCATTCTCAGGCCTTGAGATGAGGAGCCGGACAGAGTTAACCAGTGTCTCTGCCCGGTCAGGGTCCCGTTCTAAAAGACTTTGGAGGGGAGCAGAGGAGATAGGCTCCACAGGCGAAAGGATCCCAGGGGGATACGGACGGAGTGGAGTCGCCACCTGTATTCTTCACTCTGGCCTAGCCAGAGGGATTCCTGCCACAAGAGGGGTGACTGGCCCCCGATATCTGACTGTGTACTTCACGTCACTGTTGGAAAAGCCCGGCGGCTTAGTGGATCCCAGGGAGGGACACAAGTGGGAGTAGAAGGAGAAGGAGAGGATCACACCGACGGGGTCTTGACAGGTGCTCCTTATCTACCTGGGAAGTGCTGAACCCCCTTCCTGGTGGCTGCAGTACGCCGTATGTAGCAGAGGGAAGCTTTGCGGCTGAAAGTTCATCTAAAGTCAATAAAGACCCGGATGATTTCATTCACCGCCTCCGCTTAGTTATTCCCGCGCGGCACTGCACCCACCATTTCTTCACACAGCTCATCTAACACTGCCCTGAGGCCTACTCCGCCTGTGGGGAGTAGTTCCAACCAAGCTGCCAGAACACCAGCCTCAGAGGACTGTTGCAGCGCTGGTGGCCTTCACCAGAAACCATAGGTGGTGTAGTCGAAAAACCACTTATCCCAAAAGCCCATTATTTTCATGTGACAGCCCTGGGCACGGACCGGGTCACGGCCACGACGACACCCCGCACCACCGCCCTACATTGGCCCGGCACCGAGTACCCCACCACTCAGGGAGGGCGAGTCACATATTTTTTACGCTTCTCCCTGGAAGGAAAAACGCATGCGTTTTTTACATGCGTTTTTCCCGCCAGGTAAAGGCGTTTGTCAAGCGTCTTTGCATGTGACGCACCCCCTGGGCCATATTCTTTAGGGGGAAATACCCGGAGCCGGATCAGATGGGAGTTGTAGTCGCCGAGTGGCTGTGACCCGGTCCGTGCCCAGGGTGTCAAGCTCAGTTGTATGTGGCAGTCCTACAGATGTTATTAAGTTCTTTATTGTCGACTACGCCACCCGTTGTATTGCGGTCACTATGGCCGCCGCTGCAGCAGGGTCCGCTGAGGCTGATGGTGTTGGTGCAGCTTTTGGTAGTATAACCCCCAACGGGTGGGGTATAGCCTCAGGGGGTCAGGTGCAGAGGATGGGGGTTGTGGTGGTGCAGCGTAGATGTTAAGTGAAGACAGAGTCGGGTTGTGCAGTTTAGGGTATTTACTCACTGCTGATGTTCCGGTCACTCCAGCTTCAAGTGACCACCCGAGCCGTGCTGCGTCCACCAGGTCCTGGGTTCAGCCAACCCCCAAGCAAGTCCGGAGCGTGACCCTGAGCTCTCCTTCTGTCCTTTCCTCTGGCCGTCCCCACTAGTGATCCACCTAGGTCCAGCTCCCTCGGGCCTTCTGTTGGGAGACCCTTGGCCTTGGGTTCCCTGACCCTCCACGTGGTTTGCCTTCGGGGTGGATGTGGTGGGTGGCCGTGGCAGACGCTGCCCACGGCCTCCGGTCTCTGGCTAGGGTGTGCTTTTGCCCCCACCAGTTTGGGATCCGGTACCCTATTGCCGACTCTTCACCCGGGGATTGAATTTGGGTTCTCAGAGTCCTTTCTTTTTCCCCTCTGGGTCTTTCCTTCTCTGCTCCACTCTCTCTCTGCAGGCTCATCTGGACCTCTGCTTCTTACTGACTCTGACAGACTGACCCTGATCTTAGATGGTGCCCACCTTATATACTCCCTCTATGTGTGAGCTCAGGTGACCAGCACCCAATGAGCTCCTAACTTTACCCAGGCTGCTCCCCCTATCTGCCCCTACACTACTTGGGATGTACCACCCCCCTCCCACTCCAGCCAGGAACAGACTCGGTCGTACCTGCACATTTCTAAGTGGGAGTACCGTTGGTCTGTTCCTCGGAAATGGGATGTGTGTTGTGCATGCAGCCTACCGAGCTCAGGTCCACACTCCATCCTTACCCGGGAGTGGAATATCACACCTCTGGGTTGAGGTGCAATACCCCTGTAGCAGCCGAATCCTCAGGGTGCTACACATGCATTTCTGCATGTGGGTTATGAATCGCTTTTCCAAGCGATTTTAGCATCACTTGGAAAAATGCTTGACAACTTGTTCACACTATATAAATCCATGCAACCAGCATGGATTTATATAGTGTGACCAAGTAATAGTTAAAAAAAAAGAATAGAATGGTAAAAAAAAAAAAAAAAAAAAGAGATTATACTCACCTTCCGGTGTTATCTCTGCTGCGTTCAGTCTCTTGCAATGCTCGCGGTGGTGTGAAGGACCTACGGTGATGTCATTGAGCCATGTGATGGGTCACATGACTCAGTAACGTCATGGCAGGTCCTTCACAACAGCGCGAGAAGTGCAAGACACCGGAGGGAGCAGACAAAACACCGGGAGGACAACGGAAGGTGAGTATAAACTTTATTTTTTCTTTTAAATTCTTTTTTAATAGGTTCTATGGTACCCAGGTCTGGATGAGAATCTCCTCTCCTCAAGACTTGGGTACCATCGCACATAGAAACGCATAATATCCGTGTGCACAAATGTACTGACACGGATATTATGCGTTTCAATGCAAGTCAATGGCGGCGATTACGCTGCGTGTCCGCAAAATTAATGGACATGCTGCGGATTTTTGAGCGCAGCATAAACGCTGCGGAAAAATCCGCAGCATGGGCATTGACATTGCGGCTTGTCATTGGGGACCATGGGGGGCAGATTACCAAGCGTTTCCCAAGCATTTATGCTGCGGAAATTCCACAGCATATACGCTTGTAAAACGCTATGTGGGCACATACCCTTAAGTGCTCTGTCATGCCAGAGCACTTAATGCCTCATTTGCATATGCATTTTAATTACTCAGGAATGCAGTTACAAGATATAAAGTTTTTGATGAATTTACAAAGTCCTGCCTGCCCATATGTGCGGTTTGGGTGGCGTTGAGCTTACAGACAGATTTTCTGTAATGTACCAGTTAGTGTTGCATGCCATGGTAAGGAGGCAAATATAATTGCACAGTGCCCTATATGCAGAATAGCCTCTATGTCCCATATGTAGATCTCATTCTGATGTGTTGACAATTTGTATTAAAGGTTTGCTCGTTTATGTTAGCAGATAAATCCTCCATTTAACATTATTGATTCTACTAATTGATATACTCTAGGATAGTTGAAGTTATCTTTAAAAGTTTTATTAATACAACACGTGGGGGGGTTGGAAAGCCACCATCAAAAAATATATCACATTATGCCATATGATAAACTGTGCTCATTAGTGTTGAGGAACACTCTTAAGAGCATTGTAAGTTGCTGTCACTCTAGGTATGATGCATATAGGCATAGTAGGGTAGTGGAGCTAGTAGTACCTATTAGATACCATCTCAGCTCAAGCATTAGAGGACCAGCAGCACTAGACTTACAGCAGCATTATATACCTCTCTAGGAAATTGGAGGTTTGCATCCTCTGCTTAGAGATGAATAATAAAATTCTATCTGCCTGTAGTCTCCACCAGGGGGAGCTTTCTGCACCCGGAATAATGTCATTTTTAGCTGTATTTCTAAGAAAGGAAGAAAGATATCACACTTCGTCCCCTGTGGGGATATATGGTATTGCTTCTTGTGCCTGTGTAAAACCTTAGTAAAAATTTTGCCCACCTAATTATGATGATTGGCTTGTTTTCCTTCACAAAATTATGCAACTCTAAGGAAAGTGTTTTCAAATGACAAATCGAAAAAAAAAACTTTCATGACTTAAAGTTTTAAAATAGAAAAAGGTCTCCGTCATCGGGAGATAGTGACAGGAGATCATTAGACCTTGGTCTTAGACTACTCTGTCCACTACTAAGCACAATCAATATTGTTATAGTCTTCTATTTTTTAAGCAACATTGTCCCTAATATATGTTCCTCCCAGAGTGTCAGCACACACCATGGTCCTAGACTTGTTCCTCTATCCTGTCCCGCGGATGCCTGTAGTAATGACGTTTTGGTAACTAGCTGTTATTTTTGTAAATCTCCCGTGAATGATTCAATGATGTCCATTTTCCAGCTTGTATCTTTTATTATCTGATCTTCTAGTATAGTTGTACTTATGGCACGCGCTCACCATGTTATTTACCTGAGACGTGAATATATGGCCATATAAATCTGATTGACCCTTTCCTTGCTGGGTATCCATTACTACAGATTTTATTCACTACAATTAGTCCAGACCGGTAAGAGGCAGCGAGCCTCCATTTATCTGCACAGTTTCGACTCCTTTTTCTAATAGCACAGACTTCTTCCTTGTAACTAACAATAATGAAAGCTGCCTTTAAGAAATCTCCCATGATCGGCCACGCATTACAGATGAGGTCACTGGAATTGCTTCTGGCTTTAGCATGATGGATGAGCGAGGGAATGAGATTCTACTGCCAGGCACTGTGAAATCTTCTCATTGTCACCGACAGGCCTATGAGGAGCTGATGTATGAGGTATCAGGCCACAGGAACGCCCTTTTCTTGCCCCAGCTCACTTTTAATATATCCCAGAGCTGCTGAATGAGGATTGATAAAAGCTGAAGGATGGCAACTGAGTTAAAGAGGGGTTGTGCAAGGAGGGGACATTAATATTACGAGAAGGACCTATTTGTTCCTTTTGTCTGAAAGAATACAGGGTAGATCAGTTCAGTGGAAGCGGTCTTCTTCCCCATTGACCTTTTGATAGAATATTTTTATTTCTGTGATTTAACATTGCTTTTGATGACAGTTGTGATGATGGATGAATCTTCTGATGGAGAACATGGAAACGTACCAGTGATAAAAGAATTTCTATTTATGTTTATTTTGTGTACGATAAGGCGCCATTAATAAACTAGAATGCTAAATGGCAAATCCACGTCCCATAGTCCAGAGAATACAGAAGCGAAGATGAAAGTAAAAGGGTAAATACAAGATCCAAATCCAGGAGTCTGTTGCCCTGATCTGCACTTCCAGGACTTTCAGGTGAACCAGAAGGTCCTGGACTTGCAGGATTAAATGCCTTTAATCACATGTCATTGTATAATGGAAATACATATATCTCCTTTTCTTCTACAATTTGGGGATGCTACAATTTTTTGTTTAAGTTTTAGATATTAGTTGTGCGCAGGGCGGTTTCTCCATAGACATATCACTAGGAGCCAGTGTTTCCAGGCTGTTCAGAGCTGAGCTCAGATCTGTCAGCTGCACTTTCTGCGCGGGGTTTCCCATGCACCCCAAATAAATGATTGCAAGCTTTAATTACCAGGCATCTTTAAACCAAAGCTAAAAATTTAATTGAACTTTTCATGCTTCTTGCTCCCTAGCCAAACAATTTGTACAAAAAAAATTGAATTACCAATCTGACTTTTTTGCATTGATTATTATAACATTAAGAGAGTCCCAGGAGTTTCCAGGCTGTAAAAAACTAAATTGTATAACATTACTCACAATAACGCATATGTTATAATCGCAAAGAACTTACTTAAAATTCAATCCACTTTGGCATCATTATCATGTATCAACATAATAAATGAGTCCTTCAGAGCACGGTAATTATAATTTGATAAATCATCAGCAGAAAATTAACTGGATGTCAAAACATTCATTGGAAAGGGTGATGAATCGGCGATGATTGCAGTGATGAATCGTGTTAATCTGCTCTGTATGAAGCCAGCGAAATGGCTAAGCAGCCCAAGATGGATGGGGCATAGAAACAGCAAGGTCAGGACACAGTTCTGCAGAAAGTGAGGGAGAGAAAGAGAGAAGGGGGAGGGAAGCCATAAAATAAAAAGCAGGCTGAGGGAGATTAGACTGCAAAGGCAAGGGAAAGAACAAGAACAGGGATAGAAAAAAGGAGGAATCACAAACTAAAAGTAACAACAGAATTTAATCTGGGCTTTAGGAAGTTGTTTACCGCTGATCCCTTAAAAGTCAGCGGTTGTGCCCCCACTATTACCACACTGGGTAAATATGTGAAGGTTTCCTAGATTTATTGTTTCCTAAGGACATCGTTTTATGATGTAGAATTAACTGTGCTTCCATTCTTAATTTATAATATTGCAAACATGAAATACTCAGCAAGAAATGATAGCAATAAATTATGCATTAGCAATCTACTCCACCGATGTAACAATTCATAGTTTTTGATGGCCTCCGCTACAGGGAGTAGACAGTATAGTATCTAGTTTGCATTGTCTACCCTTTTTTTCTTTCTTACATTAGATAATTGTAATAAATGGGCTTTCTGGGAGTATACATTGGGTGGTCACATGACCACAAATGTGTGATTTATATACACTTGGTCATGTGCCGACAAGACGTGCTCATCCTCGTGGAATACAAATGAATTTAGTACATGTCTAGTCGGAATGTGGCCATAAGTTATGTGACTGTCCACTCTCACTGGCAATACCGGAGAATCCTGACAGCGTGCGGTGTGAGTGCTGTAAGGATTCAGAAGTCTGCAGTAACAAAAAGTGACTGCAGATTTTGACCAGAAGACCGGACAACCTCTTTAAGATGAGCCACCATTATGTGACTCCCATTATCCACTCTGGTCAGCACCAAACACAGTGGTTTCTGTGTGCATATGTGGCTGCGCCAAGTATTTATTTTGTTATTTACTTTTGTTATCTGAATCACACAATGTACAATTTCTGCTGTCTGAGTAAAATAAGCTGAGGGACTATTACAATGTGTGGCATTAATGCTCTATATAAGGCACCTTTCAGAAGTCAATGTTTAGAGTACATGTGGTGACAGTTTCCACACATATCGGAGACACATACACATGTTAGACCCATTCAAATGAATCGGTCTGTGCACATGTCAGTTTGTTTCCACGGACCATGTGTCCATGGGCAAAACACGCTGAAATGTCAGTTTTTTTCTCGCTGCACATCTGTGTGTCATCAGTGTGACACGTATCAGCGCCTGGGAATCAGTGTACGGTTAGCGCTGTTCCCAAGCGCCGAGTGCTGAACGCTGCCCTCATCATTGTCCCCTGCTTGCGCTGTGATCAGCGCTAGCAAGGGACAATGATGAGAGTAGTATTCTCCTCCCGCTGTGTCCTGGTGTAAGAATAAGAATAAAATAAAAAAATCCTTATACTCACCTGTCCGAAGATGTCAACCGCTGTAATTTACCTGACCGCTCATGCCGAGGAGCCAGAGAGAATGACTCGCTGCAGTGTCCGGGCCCCGGAGCTGCGCTCAGTGAGTGACAGGACACCTCTCACTAAGCTCAGCACAGAGCAGGGGCCTGCTCACTGGAGTGAGTCATTCTCACCTGCGTGAGTGGTCAGGTGGATTACAGTGGGGGACACTTAGGACAGGTGAATATAAAGATTTTTTTAGTTTATTCTTATTTTTACACCAGGACACAGCGAAGCAGAATACTATTCTCATCATTGTCCCTTGCTAGCGCCGATCACAGTGCAAGCAGGGGACTATTATGAGCACAGCATTCAGCACCCAGCGCTTGGGAACAGGGTGAACTGTACCGCTGATTCCCAAGCGACGGTACGTGTGATCCTGATGCGGCACATGGTTGCCACACGTATGCCATACAGGTGCACATAGACATGGATATCTCCGGTACTAGAATTTGCAGTAATTGAAATATCCGGACGAAACACGCCTAAGGCTGTATTCACACATCCATGTGAAGTGACTGTTCAATTTTTTATGCTGACCCATTGACCATATACTCAAAATTAGATCAGAATAGAACGTGCTCTGAGTCTCCTGGATCTCACACTTGAATCCTTGATTTTCACAGATCCATAAAAATCTATGGGTTCCTGTGCCTTCCAATAAGAAAAATTGGGCAGCAAACAGTCATTTCACACAGATATGTGAATGTAGCCTAATGTGTGATGCACCTGCAGATTCACTCAAAGTTGCCCAGGAAATACATCAAATTTATTTGAGCTTTAATTGCCGGTAGGAAAATCTTTTATTTTGCTCTTGTGTCTTTTAACCTAAAAGCATAATAAATAGATGGGCCCTGAAGAGGTTAAAAAATAATAAAAATTCATATTCACTTAGACCCTCTCATCCCTGCTGCAGCGCTCTTCCATTAGTTTCATAATACCTTGTTCAACTCTAATGCCAGTCTCCTCATTGACACAAGTTCTGACATCATGACATCAGAACCTTGGTGGCGCTGTAAGCGCCGGCGGATAACTGATAGGAGACTGGTGCCGCTGCAGATCAGAAGCCTATCCAGCCAGCGGAAGATGGGCAGCGACAGGTGAGGGGTTAGTAGAGTATGATTGTTCATTGTATTTTTAACACGTTCCTGGCCCATATGAAACCAGTATAATGGCAGCTAGCTGGCTGCCATTTTTCTGGATTTGTACAAAAGAACAAATTCCCCAAAATTTAGATTTGCTTAATATTTCCCAAAGTTTGCAGATTCTAACAAATTTGATTAATTTAGATTCAATTTCTTATCCTTACTGCGGAGTATTGGATTCCCCATGTTGCACTTCAGCAATACCCTAATTACTGTAGCATGTAACCCTACATTAAGGACGCAGTGTGCAGACAGAGGTTCCACAAAGATCAAAACAGTCATTTTCATCAGTAATACTGCATCTAGCTCAGTCTATTCTCCCGCAATGCTTATACAGAGCAAAGGCAAAAACGCTCATGAAGCAAAGGCCAATTTTACTTTTTTAGGCCACAAAAATTTGTCTCCGCTTCCAGTATACCAATCAGAATAGATCTCTGAATCACCAGCCGGTTCCTCAGTCAGGGAGCCAGAAGTTGTAATATTGTTACACTCAGGTCTCTTCTCAATTGTTTTGGTAAGTTTTTTTGTTTTTGCTAAGTCAACTTCCTGAGGATGAGAGTTCCATAGTTCTCTTGCTCCTACAATAAAGAATTTATGTCTATATTGGTGTAAAAACCTTAGTTCCTCTATGTGTTGGATTCTCCTTTGTTAGAAATACAAACCTGACCATGCCTTGATTATTGACCATTCATCTAGTATATAATCGGCTTATCCCGTCTGTCTGTCCTTCTGTCCAGGAAATCCCGCGTCGCTGATTGGTCCGGCCGAGGCCAATCAGCGACGTGGGATTTCAGAAGAAGATGGCGGCCGTTAGTGGCTCATCTGCCGCACGGAGGTCAGCGGCGATGCAACCGGGAGATGACCGGCGCTAGCCGGTCATCTCCCGGCTGCTCGCAGCATAAGTACCCCGACCGGCAGCTAGGGCCGCTGATCTCCCGACGGCAACTGTGAAGGGAGACCGGGGAGCGGCGCTGCCGGTCGGGATACTTCTGCTGCGAGCAGCGGAAGTACTCGCACAGGCAACGCCGGTCCTCACTAATACGGTTCGCTGATATCAGCGATATTGGCGCCAAATTTAAACACCGCTCTGCTGATTGCGCCCGGTCAGCCTCATACATATTCTAGAATACGTGATACGTTAGAATCGGGCCACCATCTAGTATACTTATACTTAGCCATAGATCACTCCTCAGCCAGCTTTCTCAACTAAATAATGAATTAATAAATTATAGTTTTCCATTCCGTTTATTATTTTGGCTGCTCACCTTTGAATCCTCTTAAGCTCTATGAAGTCTTCCTTGTGCACTGGCATCCAAAGCAATACACAATAATCAATGGACAGGCTGAATAGTGATTGGTAAACTGGAGGAACTGCAGTGGCATGTAAAGGTTTGGGCACCCATGGTCAAAATTACTGTTATTGTGAACATTTAAAGGGGTATTCCCATCTCCAAGATCCTATCCCAATATCTAGTAGGTGATGCAACTAGCTAACTGTCACTATATCAGTAGTCGTAACCATAGATACCTAAGGTCCACTTCCATGCTTAATGGTTGGCGAGATGTTCTTTTCCTGAAATTCTGTGCCCTTTTTTCTACACACATTTACATTGTGGCCAAAGAGTTCTATTTTAAACTTATCAGTCCACAGGACATGTTTCCAAAATACATCACGCTTGTTTAGATGTTCTTTTGCATACTTCTGATGCTAAATTTTATGGTGAGGACGCATGAGAGGTTTTCTTCTGATGATTCTTCCATGAAGGTCATATTTGTGCAGGTGTCTCTGAACAGTAGAACAATGTGCCACAACTCCAGAGTGTGCTAAATTTTTCTGAAGGTCTTTTGCAGTCAAGCAGCTCTCACTGAGAGACCTTATCTTGATCTCCACTGTAATTTCTTAATTACATTTCGAACGGAGAAAAGGGAAACTTGAAAATGCTTTGCTATCTTGGTCTAGCCTTCTCCTGCTTTGTGGACCTCCACCATTTTCATTTTCAGAGTGCTAGGCAGCTTTTTAGAAGAACCCATGGCTGCTGTTTTTTGGCACAAGATTAGAGGAGTATGTTTTTTTATAAAGCTGGGAATTTTGCATCACCTGGCCTTTCCTAACAATGATAGTGAATAAGCCATATCCCTAACAGGCTAATTAAGGTCTGAAACCTTGGTCAAAGTTATCTGAGCACACAAATCTCCAAGGGTGCCCGAACTTTTGCATTGACCTATTTTCCTCTTTATAATTTTTAAAATGAAAAAAAAAAAATGATAATATATATTTTTTTTGCCTAAAATACAAAGGAAATGTGTCATCTTTAACTTTTGGCATTTTAGAGATCATTTCATCGTCAACTTGCTTAACTGTTCACAACGAAAGTAATTTTAACCAGGGGTGCCCAAATTTTTATATGCCACTGTATGTTCTAGTGTTCTAGTCATGCGCATCTATGACCCTTTGATACATACCTTGACCTTGTTTATCTTAGCAGCAGCTCTGTGCAAATTTCTTAAGTTCTTTGTCAATTTTGCACAGTATTTTACTATTTAATAAGTAATCTTTGCATCATTTTACCTTTCAGTGTGCATAACCTACATTTATACATTTATAGTAATAAACTTCTTTCTCCACTTCTCTGCCCAAGTCTCCAATACTAATACAGATCCATTTAAACTATGCAAAAATTGACATATTACTTTTCAAGTCCAACACAAGGTTAGTAATATATTGAAGATAATAGGGCCCAATTCTGACCCGTGTGGTACCCCATCACTTATCCAATCTGAATTAGTACTGTTATCAATCACTCAACGTTTTCTGTCACTGAACCAGTAACTTACCAGTCTGAGCAATTTACAATTTATGTACCAAGTACCAAACTTTTATGCATTGTGGTATTAAATGTTTTGAAAACACTAAGAATTTTTACATCTAATAACATCACTATTTAGTCAAGAACTTACAGTACCATTCAAAAGTATGTACACACCTATTCATGCAATGGTTTTGTTTGTTCTTATTGGAATGTGCTCATTGTAGATCCAGACTGAAGGCAGCAAAACCACAAAGCAACAAATATAAAGACAAGGAGTAAAGAAATGTGTGAAAAAAAACAATGGATTCCATAAAGTACTTCCCTTTACTTTAACAACTTTACACCACCTTGCTGACATCTGGTTAGGACAGAAGCGCACAATAGGGCACTACCACAAGAGAAATAAGGATGAGAGGATGAGAGTGATGGTAGTGCTCACCTGGGGTGGTTGTGAATGGACTCAACACCAATAAGAGCCTTAAAATCCACAGCTGCAGCTCTGTGGCTGGAGGAAACATTCTAGTAATTTACATTAGTGGAGAGATCAGGGTACCTGGGCTGCACTTGCAGAAATGGAGAATCCGCCATAGTAAAAAATAGAGGTTTTTATTAACCAATGTGTTTCAACGCTGGACTGGTGCCTTTTTCAAGGTAAACAAAAACCCTTGGCGTTCTCTTTTGCAGCTTCATCAGGTAGTCTGCCGGATTGGCTTCCGAACCGTCTTGAAGGAGTTTCCAAAGGTGCTGAGCACTTGTTGGCTGCTTTGCATTCACTGGTGCAATGCAAATGTTGCAACCACATGGCATGGCATGACATTGCAGAATGCTGTGGTAGCCATGGTGGGTAAGTCTGCCTTGAATTTGAAATAAATCACTAGCACTGCCATCAGCAAAGCACCCCCACACCATCTTATCTTTCTCAATGCTTTATGATATTGATATACATATTGAAACCATCCTCTCTCTTTTTCTGTCTTTCATTAATTCATGACAGTTGGTACCAAAAATATAAAATTTTCACTTATCAAACCACAGTACAGATTTTCATTGATCTAATGTCCAGTCCTTGTGCTTCTTGGCCCAAGCAAGTGTCTTCTTCTTGTTTGTGGTCCTCAGTAGTGGCTTATTTGCAGAAATTTGACCATAAAGACCTTCTTCTCACAGTCTCTTTTTGGCAGTTTATGTTTAGATGTGTCTGCTGTGTGATATCTGTGCAACATCTGAGATGGTGTCAGTTTGCAGTTTCTGGGGCTGGTAGGCTGGTAACTCTGATTACCTTATCTTTGGCAGCAGAGGTAATTCTTGGCGTTCCTTTCCTGGGGCAGTCCTCATGAGAGCAAGTTTCATCATAGTAATTGAGAGCAAGTTTCACCACTGCACTTGAGGTTACCTTAAATGTTCTAGCAATTTCCTTTATTGACAGACCTTCATATATTAAAGTAATGATGGACTCTCATTTCTTTTTCTTTTTACTTAGTAGAGTGGTTGTTTCTGTATTTTGGCTTAGAACTGTTGTGGAATAGTGCTCAGCACTGTATAAAACTGTGTACCAACTTAGCCTCTGCAAAGCACACCTGAATCTTGCAAACACCTTCTGAAGGCCATTGATTCCACAGATGAACTCTTGATAAAGCAACCTATTCATTGGAAGCTGTCCAGGTGATACCTGATGAAGCTGCTTGAGAGAATGCCGAGGGAGTGTACAGATGTCATCAGAGTAAATAGACCGGTAACTTGAAGAATCTAAGGTTTAACATACATTCTGGTTTGTTTCACATGTGTTTCTTTACGCCTTGGTTTCATATTTGTACTTTTGGGGTTTTTCCTGCCTTCCGTCTGAATCTAAAATGTGCACATTTCAATAAATAACAATGAAAACCATTGTGTGACGAGGAGTGTCCAAATTTTTGACAGGTACTGTACCTCTTCATAAAATCTGGTCAGATTAGTTATATACCACAAGTCACTCATTAATAGACAACATGGTGGCTCAATGGTTAGCACTGTTGCTTTGGATTCCTGGGTTCAATTCCCACCACTGACAGCATCTACAGTGAGTTAGTATGTTCTCACCGTGTTTGCGTGGGTTTCTTAACACACTCAAAAGACAAACTGATAGGGAATTTACATTGTGAGCCCCTATGGGAACAGCAATGATGTCTGGAAAGCTCTGCAGAATATGATATTAAAAATGTTTTACCATATTTGCTATGCACCAGTCCTGTGAAATATGGACTTCTTTAGCACACCAGATGTACTATCATCGGATGTATGCAAATTCATATCTGAAGCTTTATAACTGCCACATTGAAGGTATAAGTGTGTACCTGGACTAACTTTTGTTATTTCCATCTTCAGAAGTTATCACTTCTCCACAGGAGAAGTGATAACTTTCTGGTCGGTTGGGGTCCGACTACTGGGACAAGGTGTAAATGTAGCCTTTCATGTACTGTGTTGGACATTGCAAAATTTGAACATTGTTAAACTTTTCAACAATGACTGAAGAAATTAGTTTTCTGAAACTATTGCTCTCTGCTTTGGAATATGCTTTCATAAGAGCTATACACCGTCTGTATTAAAGTCCTTATTCTAATGGGAAATAAGAAATATTTAGCTTGAAAGGCACTGCCCGTCCTTTGCTGTCTCATTTTCACCACCTTTTTCATTTCAGTTCAGATTACAGTCATTATTCAGATTCAGGTTATGACCATGTGTATACTTACTGAATTAACAAATTGAAGGAACATCTGTTCACAAATATGCTTTCGATTATATGTTGTTCTTTCATGTTTTCTAAATTGTGGCCTATACTTGCCAAATTATCAAACTTATTTACTGGGAACCGGGGATTGCAGCGTATGCAAAAGATTTTATATGCATAAACATGTCCCTTTTTTGGCTAACCACATCTTAGCAGCACCCTTTTTCTACCCCTTGAATTCGAGATGGTATACCTGGACTGAGTCTGATGATGCAACACCCGGACACTTGCCAAGTCTAATGGAAATACAGGAGGACTCTCCTTTTTTCAGGATTGAGAATTCGTAGCATTTTTACATTTCAGGGTGGTACAGAACTTTGCCATGGTGACTCATTAGCTTCAGCTATCACAGAAAGTGCCTCCTTGATGCAGAAGAGCCAAGGCAAGCACAAAGCCATGTAAACCCTAGGTCAGGATCGTGACCCGTATTTATTTATTTCCACCTGTCCATCTGAGCAGCATGTGATCTTGCCACCATTATGGAGGAGGGAGAAAAAGACACCTCTCCCACTATGACGCTCTGGGTGAACTTTTCCTACTGCCATGTTTAGATGAGGCGTCAGTTACAAAACGTCTGTGGATCACTTTTACTGTAATGGTGGGTGCATATTTTTATTTTGGTTAGAGTTGTACTGATAGATTGCAGGGATGCTTTATTTTATTATGTAAGTGTAGTATAGCGGTAGTTTTTTTTATCATATAAATTAGGGCGAGAGACAACCACAGGGCACAGCAGTCCTGCTTCCTAGAGCACTATCGAGTACTTAGCCATACAACAGTATGTCTATTAAGAAAAGGTTGGCACAAAAATTCCAGAACCGTTTCCCTGCTTTGTTTACTTGATTGAAAACAAGGTCTTATTCTCAGTTGCACATTCCCTTCAAGTTTTATTAAATGAGTTATACATTTCCTCGGCAGTTTCCTCATAGCTCAAGAGGTTTAATTTGTATGTGTTGCCTCTTACAATATGCTTTTTGTAATGTTGCAGATGCCTCTTCCCGAGCTTCAGTAAACAACAGGCTTTCCGCCAGCTTTTTGACTGAACGTTTGCCAAGTGGTGAAACTATTAGTTAACTGTGTAATAACTGCTGGGTGGAGCCCAGATGCTTTTATCTTAACCTTGCCAGGAAGCAGAATACAGCACCATGGGAAGCAATTATATCTGAGAATTCTCCTGGGCTGTGCTATTTGTTGAAAGAAATCTCCCAGAGCATACCCAAACTGCAGCCAACACTCTCAAGCCAAGCTTTAATACGCTGAGAAATCCTCAGCTCCCTCTGTTGGCAGGATTTTCCCAGTCCTTTAGGGTCAGCTATTTTATACTTTTTTGTAATCAGGGATAAAAAATATTTTAGATCATTCTAAAAGCCATGTTATCACCATTCCAGTAGCTTAAGGGTAACTGGGTATAATTAGATTCCTTGTGGCATTTGTGAGAATGCCCAAATATACACATTCAATGCCATATAAGAATATACATTATTAGAAAGTGAAAACATATTAAGGGATATTGAATACACAAATCTGTATAATGATGATGTACATCTTAAGTTTTGAGTAATATGCAATCCTGAATAGTGAGTGTAGACATTTAGAATATGCCAATGCATGCATGGTCTTGCTTATGCTTTATTGTGTTGCATTAAGTATTAACTAATGATATATATATTGTAACAGAGTCACTGGTGAAGTATTTGAGGGGAGATATGTTTTACTACGGCTACAAGCCTCAGTGAACTGAACCTAGAAGTTTCTTTAGCATGTTAGGTGCTGAAGAGGTTAAACAGCCATCTTGGGTCTGCTTCTTTGTGCGTAGGTGAGAGATGGGCAGGACACCTACTCACCATATCTCGACCTCAAGGGTGTGGCTGGGATAAGTTAAATACTCAGTCACTGTTTTGTTTTCTCTGGTCTGGAGGAGGAAGTCTCCAGACTGTGAGTGGAAGTCATAGAGCTCCACAGAAGGACTTTGCTGGACTGCTTGTGATACCAAGAGCGGGCGGAACTGTGCTATACTATACCTTTTTATTTCCCGTTATCCCGGAGAGGATTTGTTTATTTTTTGTGGAACCCTGATGGGGTTTATGCTGTATAATAAACCTGCAGGAGGTTAACCTGAGACGTGTTTCCTGTTTTTTCTTCTGTGAGAGCCGAGCAAGTCGCTTTACCACAGTAAATTGAAATTACAACACTAAAAAGGAAAAGCCATGGAATGATGGAAATCACAGGTTGGAGACATGTTATGTACTGAAATGGTGAAAAATCGGAAACAAAATTTTCAAAACATGTTGATTTATTCAATAATGGAGTATGAACGCCACGTTCAGAAATCCCTGCACTTACACGACTTGGTTGCTTTCAGTGAGGTGATTAGTGGTCGTCTGAGGAAGGTTCTGCTACACTGAATGCACTTGGGCAAATCATCAAGATCTGCTACTAGCAGTATTGTCCCAGATGTGCTCCATGGTAGACAAGTCCAGATACGCTGCAAGGCATGGTAGCAAGTTTAGGCTGCTCACAATAGTATTAGTAATATGCTGCTTGGAGCTGTTGTGCTGATAAACGGCTCGTTCCTGGGACACTTAGGAAAAATAGTCGCACTTCTAGGGAATCTAGATTGTGAGTCCCATTGGGGACAGTGCTGCTAATGTCTATAAATCGCTTCCGAATATGATAGCGCTATATAAGTGAGGAAAATAAATGAAAATAAATAATGCCATTCGGCATGTAAGCATACACCCGATGGTTACAGATGGTTTAGAGTTTAATGTCTAAATTCTATTTAAATAGACAGAAATACTGTTTGTTCCAGCCGAGACTTGTTCTGAATATTAATTGGCACCATATGGAAACTTTTTTTTTTAATCCAACATGACACCAATAAGACAAAATGTTGTGATTAAAGATAACGCTTTAGGGTATTACATATTCTGTCCTGACATTTTCGTAGATGTATTGTTTCAATAATGACTTTTGTGTAAGGTGAGGTGAGGAGAATAACTTTGTAAATAATGCTCATGAAAGATGCCTTTTAATTTGCACCATGGTTTTGCCTTCAGGCATCCACTTAAAGGAAAGTGATTAGCAGCAGCTCCTTCCCATCTAGGATAATAATGCGTTTTTCTACATGGTGGTCACAGCTTACTGACCGTCTATCGCATGTTGCAATGCTCAGTTGTCAGTAAACTCATTGATCTCTGTTTCATTGTTTGTCGGGATTTATATATTTTAAGGTTTAACTAGGAGTGGAATATGCTGCTGTAATTAGTACATAAAAGTGACATTAACGAGGATATCCGGAAAGACGGGTTTGTGCTGCGATCTTCATACGGAATAGTTCTAAATATGTTGAGTAGAGGAATTTATAAAGGCTTATATATACTTTTTTGGCATAAAAAGACACCGATTTTGGTACATGCCATTTTTGCATCCTTTTGCTGGATTACAGTTCCAAGCCTAATGTGAAATTGGGGAGAGAAAGAAGTATGCAAATATACCTTCAAATGACGAATATATATTTGATTAGAAAGACAACAAAAACATAACAGTGAAAACAATTAAAAAGCCATAGGACTGTTAGCAGAGAACCTTTAGCTGCCCATAATAGAGCTGATGCCAAACCTCGTTTGCCTATGGGACAGTAGTGAACAAGATTATTCTAATAATGCATAGGACAATCATATAAACATGCAACATGGTGGCAATGAAGAAAAGCTTGGCGATGTCAAAACAATTGTGAAAATCAAATATATTATAAGTAAAAATATATTTAATATATAAGGATATATAAAATATATAATATTTGCCGGCACAACCAGACCATGTGTTCAAGTGGCCATGAAGATTAAAGAAAAGGCAAACCATTATATTGCAGCATAATACAAGGGAAGCGGAACCTGTGTACAGGGCAAGATGAGGGGGAAACCCTGCCCCTGGCTTACTAATTGTTTTTACTGTTGTGGTTTTGGTGTCTTTTTATTCAACTAAACATTGGTCATTTATAGGTGATCACTTTGTATTTGTAGACTTCTTTCTCGCTCCAATTTTTCTATCCTTTGTCAGTACACTTTATGTGGATCCCCTATATTTATTGGGTGGTGCCCTCATTTTTTCCTCTCTATATAAAGGCTATTGGTCTGGCAGTAACATTGCTACTTGTAAATGTTTGGCAGTCCTGTTGTCTTCTATCTCTCCTGCACTACACCTAGCACTTCTCCCATTGCTCCCAGGAAAGCATTAGCCCCACAAAGTACATTCCTACTAGTTGAGGCCAAAGCATCATAAAGGGGGTATTTTGGAGGTTGCTTCCATTGTGGGTACAACATGCTTGGAAATTCACCACATCTCTTACCCCTGTATTGTTATACATAAACTTTCTGTTTTTTTTAACCAATAGACCGCAGTAATTTGACATTACATCACAAGAGCATTACAGGAGATGTACCAGATTAAACATTTTTTATTTCAAAAAACAGTGATACTTCTGTCCATAGAGTGTGTATGAGACTCAACCACATTCATTTTCTTGGGGATAGGCTTTCATATCAGATATGGCACATGAGCTAGGTTTCTGGAAAGAACAGTACATTCCTACCCTTTGTCATTTATCTCCTAAAGCCCATAAACGACCTTAAATTGGAGCCTAGTTCAATGTGGACAATATATCTCAGGCCCCTGATGAAGCCGTGTTAAACAGTGAAATGTGTTGATGAGATCATGTTGTGATACAGTACAGACCAAAATATATACCAATATAAATACAGCCAAATAATTTATATGCTACCATTGATAATTACAGGTTAAATACTAGTACCTGAATGATCCCCTGTTTAAAATAAGAGAAATGACAATAAATAAGGTTAAGGAATAGGAGTTGGCACCAGGATAACAAAGGCCACATGGTTTTACTACATAATTTTTATTTACTAAATATCTAATAATAATAATTTTATTTCTATAGCACAAACATGTTCCGCAGCACTTTACATTTTAGATTTTTACATAGATGGATAATAGAAGAAAATTGTACATTTTTATGCACATTGTTAGTGCTGGCTCCATTTACTGGGATTCCTAACGGAAGTATTTGCTTTGGTTTATGATGAATATAGGTTTAACATATTTTTTGTATGTTACATTCTTTACATTGATGAGAACAGCAAGAGAATGACTATCTGTATGTTAGTAGTTGTCTTTTGGAAAAAGCTGATTATTTTTTCATCTCACCATATTATATACATATGATTGAGGGATGTAAAGAAGACATCATTCACCATTAACATGTGTGGGAAGTGCTTCCCTTACCCCCCTTTCATTAATTGGATCGGGGTTATATGTGTTTCACTTAAGAGCAGCAATGATCACTAATGGAATGACCTTGAAATCATTATCTCTCTCTGAGCTATGAGACAAAGATTGTTATTCACGTTTCCTATATTTGTCATTACTTGAACATAATGACCGTGTAATATATTGTCCACATACTTACGCAATTTGAAAAGTGTCATGTATATGCAATATACCCAGCGATGGGTCATTTCCATTTCATTACTGGGAAGTGATTTGGCTAGTCTATGACATTGCAAAGTATGTGAATTATTAACCCTTTTTTTCTTCACTGTTGTACAAGAAAGAAAATAATGTAGCTACAAATGACTTGGCTTTCAAGAGAAGAGACATTGCTCTCATGCTGTTGCTGTTCAAGACTCTTTATCTTATAAGTTATTACCGGCACTACTGACACTTTTCTCTTCAATTCGTATTAAATGCATGAGTGTGTGCATACCAATTATTACCACCCCCATTATAATATATTCAGTATTGTCTTACAATAATGGGGTCATGAGTTGAATCCAGGTCTTCATCTTTATTTTTTTGTATACATTTTCTCAGAGTTAAATTGTTTGTTCCTAAATTCAGAATCATTCAAAAGTTTTAAAAAATGGCTACGTCAACTAGCAAGGAATCTACTGTGCCACTACGGGAATGGATTCCCATTTTTGGCTGGCCTGATGCTGCTACATGAGGGGGCCTTGCATCTCCAGCATCAGGGGCACTGTGGGCCTGACGCTGACCAGAATCAGGCACTAACATGTCCCAGCAATCTAGGCCAGCCTCACAGCAGTGCTTACAGGCTCTGCCTCTACTTCTAGGCAGCAGTGATCCTTTTAGCAATGAGCAGTATCCACCATGTTCCCAACCCCTCCAAAAAGTAGTGATAGGAGAAAAACTGAGGTAAATAGAAACCGCAAGTAAATTGCAAACATGCGTTATTTCTCACTGTTCACCATTTTCTTCCTATTCTTTCACATGTGAGTTACTCTTCAATGGGAATCTGCCTATAGACTCATGCTGTCTGAACCACGGACAATATGAATCAGAGTCCGGCTGTAGTTTTGCAATCACCTAGACTAACAGTTCTCTCCCTATTTGTGGGTATAGGGAAATTGCCTCTTCAGAGAAAAAGAGGACTCGAACTCTATAGTGCCACCTATTGGAAGCAGAAATCCTACAAATCACAATCAACCCTTTAACGAGTCATGCAATATGACTTAGGATAAAATGTAAGGAAGAAGGGCAGTGGGAAACCACCCAGGATCTGCCTTTCACTAATCATTTGAGAAGCATAATTCCCAGCTGACTTAATAAAGTATGTTTCTTTAGTAACCCGGGAGGCTGTTTAGTAACCCGGGAAGCAGTCAGCACCTATACTACCCAGGAACCGGACGATGATCAAATACATCAAGATAAGACTTTGCCCACAAAGATCAACCTTGTAAGTATTCAGAGTCCTCTTGGATGGAGAAAGAAAAATGTTGTGAAAAAGAAATGGAGAGTAGTGGTCATGGTGGATTCCCTGTTGAGAGGAACAGAGGCCGCTATCTGCAGACCAGACATAACCTCAAGAGAAATGTGCTGTCTTCCAGGTACAAAAATCAAAGATGTGTCTGACAGGATATCAGGACTCTTAAGACCTACAGGTGACTACCCATTCCTGCTAATACATGTGGGGATAAATGACACCGCAAGAAAGGACCTGGAAACCATCTGCAGTAACTTTGAAGACTTAGGCAAAAAAGTTAAAGAAGCTGGAGCGCAGGTGGTCTTCTCATCCATCCTCCCAGTGGATGGCCATGGAACAATGAGGTGGAACAAGATTCTACAGGTAAACAACTGGCTACGCCAATGATATCGTCAGCAAGGATTTGGATTTCTGGATCATGGAGTAAATTACCTATACAATAGACTACTTTCAAGAGATGGCCTGCACCTTACCAAGAGTGGAAGTCACCTTGCTTCACTCATCAGGAGAGCTTTAAACTAGAATATTATGGGAAAAGAAGCAAAAGACCAGGGAAAGCCATACAGTGAACAAATACTATTGAGAGCTCTGCTATTAGAAGTGGAAAGGAAGAACAAAGACGAAAAAATCACAATAATAAAAATATTAAAGAAAGCGAAACCAATCACAAACCAAGATGTTTCTATACAAATGCACAGAGAACGGGCTCCAAACAAGGAGAATTGGAACTACTAACACAGGAAAGAAATATAATGTCATTGGCACCACTGAAACTTGGTGGTATGAAACACATGATTGGAATACAAGGCTAACAGGATACAACTTATTTGCAAGAAAAATACTTAATAAACGGGGAGGTGTCGCATTGTACAGTATGTTAGAAAAGCGTATATCTCCACAGAAATTGAAGCTTCAGAGACTGGGAGTTCTGTGAAAACTGTTTGGTTAAGAATACAAGGAGAGAACAACAAAAGGACACCATTGTAGGCATTTACTATAGGCCACCTGGGCAAGTTGAAGATATGGATGAACTCTTTATGCATCAGATGGACAAGAAATATCAAGAAAGGATGGGAAATTTTGAAAAATGAGATTCTCAAAGCACAATCGTTAACCATCCCTAAAAGAGGGAAGAATAGAAATCATTTAAGGAAATCAGGATGGATGACCACAAAACTTAAATACATGCAAAAAAGGAAGAAAGGAAGAAAGAAATGTTTATCAAATAGAAAGAGGGAGGCATATCTAAAGAAGAATATAATCCTGTCAGCGGACCTGCAGGGAACGCATCAGATTAGTTAAAACTGATAATGAATTAAGTCTTGCAAGAGATGTCAAAAGCAATAAGAAAGGATTTTGGGGGTATGTCAAAAGTAAAAGAAAAGTCAAAGATGCTATAGGATTTTTACAAGATGAAAAAGGTAAAGTGGTAAAAAATGATGCTGAGAAGACCAAACTTTTAAATTCCTATTTTGCATCTGTTTTCTCTCAGAAAGTAAATGTAACATAAACTGATCTTAACTATACTATTGAAGGAATAGAAGAATCCACACTATCTATAAACAGAAAGTGAGGGAATACTTAGCTAACATAAATGAATTTAAAGCCCCTGTCACACTAAGCGAGATTGCTAGCGAGATCGCTGCTGAGTCACAAATTTTGTGACGCAACAGCGACCTCAGTAGCGATCTCGCTACATTTGACACGTAGCAGCGACCAGGCCCCTGCTGTGAGATCGCTGTTCGTGTCGGAATGGTCTGGACATTTCTTTGATTGTTGAGGCCCCGCTGGGTAGCATGCATCTGTGTGTTTGACGCCTTACCAACGACCTTGTTAACGACTCAGACACAGAAACCCGTGCATCGTTATACAGATCGTTACGGGTCGCCGCATCGTTGCTGCGTCGTTGGGAAGATCTGACTGTTTGACATCTCACCAGCGACCACATAGCGACGCAGCAACGATCCCTGAAGGTCGTATCATTGTCGGGATCGCTGTAGCGTCGCTTAGTGTGACGGGGACTTAAGTCTCCAAGTCCAGATGAATTAAATCCTAGGGTACCGAAGGAGATAGCAGAGGAAATTATTGAACCACTCTCCATAATCTTTGAAAATTCTTGGCGAAAAGGAGAAGTCCCAGAAGACTGGAGGAGAGTGCATGTTAACCCTGTCTTCAAAAAGGGGAAGAAGGTGGACCCAGTGAACTATAGGCCTGTGAGCCTTACTTCTATACCAGAAACTATCTTTGAACTAATTATTAAACAACATGTATGCAAGTACCTTTATGAGAATGAAGTGACTAACCAGAGCCAACATGGGTTTGTAACTAATAAGTCATGTCAGACTAACTTAATTTCCTTCTATGACCGAATCACTGACTGGGTGAATCAGGGAAACGCGGTACATATAGTATATTTTGACTTCAGCAAACCATTTGACAAAGTATCTCATATCATCCTTATTGAAAAAGTGACCAACTATGGAATGGACAAGGCAACTGTGTTGGTGGATTCATAACTGGCTTAGTGATCAGACCCAAAGAGTGGTCATAAATGGTTGCACATTGAGTTGGAAGAATGTCTCAAGTGGGATACCACAAGGGTCTGTTCTGGACCCTGTGTTGCTCAACATCTTTATCAATGATTTAGATGAAGGAATTGAGGGTAAACTGATTGCTCATGACACAAAGCTAGGAGGGATAGCTAGTACTAGAGAAGAGAGGGAGAGGATTCAAAAGGATCTAAACAAACTGGAACTGTGGGCAGCAACTAAAAGAATGGTTTTTAACAAGGAGAAATGCAAAGTCCTACATCTGTGCAAGAAAAAATAATGAGGAATAGGGCTAAGAAACAGCACATGTGAAAAAGACTAAAAGATTAAAAGACTAATAGATCACAGACTGAACATGAGTCAACAGTGTGATGCAGCAGCAAAAAAGGCAAACACAATTCTGGGTTGCATTAACAGAAGCATACAGACTAGATCACATGAAGTAATTATCCCCCTCTATTCCTCTTTGGTCAGACCTCATCTGGAATACTGTGTCCAGTTCTGGGCACCACATTTTAAAAAAGACATTGAAAAACTGGACAAGATCAGAGAAGAGCTTCCAGGATGGTGACCGGTCTGCAAACAATGTCCTATGAGGAACGGTTAGGGGATTTAGGAATGTTTAGCTTGCAAAAGAGAAGACTGAGAGGAGACTTAATAGCTGTCTACAAATATCTCAAGGGCTGTCACACTGTAGAGGGATCAGCTTTATTCTCATTTGCACATGGAAACACGGGAAGCAATGGGATGAAACGGAGAAGATACAGATTAGATATTAGAAAAAACTTTTTGACAGTGAGGATGATAAATGAGTGGAACAGGCTATCACGAGAGGTGGTGAGTTCTCCTTCAATGGAAGTCTTCAAACAGAGGCTGGACAGACATCAGTCTGAGATAATTTTGTGAATCCTGCATTGAGCAGGGGGTTGGACACGATGACCCTGGAGGTCCCTTCCAACTCTAACATTCTATGATTCTCTGAAACGCTGCAGTGTTTCAGAGTAAAATCTTCATGGCTGTAATAATGCAGGTGATGTCTGAAACATTCTGCTCATGTTTTGGGCAGCATGATTCTCCTGACAGGTTCCCTTTAAGACTGGATGAATGTCTAAACATTTGTGACACAGAATACCAAATTGCCGACCCATATAGGTTACTAAAAAAGCATTAAGTTCAAATGGAATGTGCATTGCATAAATATCATGCGAATTGGTTTCTGAAAACATAGGTTTTTGTCCTTCTTTTTATATACCTTATGACTATAAGGCTGTGTGCCTATGATGCGTTTTTTAAGCGTTTCCGCAGCGGCAAAAACGCTGCAGAAGCGCTTAAAAAACGCATGGTAGAAGGCCTGCCATGTTCCCCAATGATAATCCACATGTGCTGTGCACATGCTACGGAAATTTCCGCTGCGGATTATCATTGCGGAATAAAACGCAGCACTACCAATTATTTTGCGGAAGTGCTGCGTTTTTGCTGTCATTGACTTGCATTGAAACGCGCCAATTCCGCAAGACTGCATCTGTACTTGCGTAATTGGCGCGTTCTAATGTGCGGATGGTACCCGGGTGTAGAGGAGACGAGAGTCTCATCCACACCCAGGTACCATTAAAAGCTGTAAAAAAAAGAATAAAATAAAAAATAAAGATTATATTCACCTTCCGACGGCCCCCGGACTCCTTCCCTGTGCTTGCCTGCAGATCGCGCAGGACTGAAGGACCTGCGGTGACGTCAGCCATGTGACGGCAGGTCCTTCAGTACAGCGTACTGCAATCTGCCGGCAGCCAGCACAGGAGCTCAGGAAGACTGCGGGGGCCATCGGAAGGTAAGTATAGGTTTATTTTTTATTTTTTGACATTCTCTCGGGTCACACTGTATAAATCCATGCCGGTTGCATGGATTTATATAGTGTGACCGAGTTGTCAAGCACTTTCCAAGTGATACTAAAATCGCTTGGAAAGCACTTGTCAACCCGCATGTGGAAATGCATGTGAAGAAAGATTCACATCCGCATGTTCCTGGCAGAAAAACGCATGTACAATCCGCATGTACAATCCGCATGTACAATCCGCATGCGTTTTTTTCTGTCAGGGAGATGCAGAAACGCTCAGGAAAAAATCCTGAGAATTTCGGCATCGTGGGCACATAGCCTAAGAATGTATAAAGCTTTAAGGTCCTTAGCCCATGGTAGGGTCAGGACTAGCAGCTATAATTTGGATATACAAATGTGTCCATAATAACCCTGTTTGAAATTGACCTGAAATCGTATTTGTTTTTGCAGCTGCTTCTTGACATTGAATGCTGCTTGGCTCATTTTGTAATAAGAATACGCAGCTTCTCATCTTTTTCTTTAACGCCCAATTTTTCTTTATTTTGTGTAACACTGTGATAAAATCAGTGCAGTAGGCACATAACTATACCACCAATTTATCAGCATTAAATTTTGTCATATTTTTCCCACCTTACCACGTCATCAATTTTTTTCTGTCATATTCTAAAAAACTAGCTATGAATATCCTGCAACAATTTTAGTAAAAATGGTTTCTATTCCTCAATCAATGATGCAAATTTGTAGCATTTGTTAGCACTAGTTATCTTCTTTGCAGTTGGCTTGTTGGCAGGAAATGGGTTAATATCTCCCAAGTATAACTCAATTGCACTTGCCTGAACAGTAAGTGGTTTGCCTTTCAGATCTCCTTGATGTCCTTATCTTAGTTCCTACATGGCAGAGCTGCAGTTTATTTATTGTGGAACCTCATTTATTACAAAAAAAGGGCAAGAATTAATGGTTTGCTACGTATTAATGCATTACTTGGGAGAAATTCAAATTCTAGTATTTATGGTAAACTGCTACATAATGAAATGCAGGAGAGAGGGACGCTGACAGCCCAAACTGTAAAAAGCCTGTATGCACTAAAAAGTCTATAAAATATTGTAAAGAAACTGGCAGGACTTTATTTACTGTAAGAAGTGGAAAGTAGAACAATGGTCTCTATTGATGGAGTTCGTAAATTGGATGGATGAGTTTGTCCCTGAAAAATTAGTGAATGAGCAACATTGCATAAAGCCATTGGAGAATTAGTTTTATGTATTACAACCACATTCACATATGGCATTTGTGTGAACAATATAACAGTACAAATTGGCATCAAATTGTGGGATGCCTCTAAATAGGGTATGGCGAACCCTATTGCTTATATATTGGCAACATATTCCATGGTGCCATACAGAGATTCACATGTTATGGAAAGAATCAGTGCAGATGTTTGTGTTTGCTGCAAAAATTTAACAGGCATCCACAGTGGACAAAATCAATCTAGCTCTGTCTGGAATTTCTTTCAGGGAGTTTTACTGTCCTATATGTGGGAAACACATTATCTTGCAGATCCACTGTGATTTTATAACAAATTGCCACTCCCAAAAATATTGTGATGTTTAGTTCATAGCCCAGGTTAAAAAACAAACAGCGGACTTTAAGGCCATGTGCCCACGTAGCGTTTTTGCGGCATTTTTACGGCAGCGAAAACACTTGTAAAACCGTCTGCCATGCAAAGCAATGTGAATTCGGATGTGCTGTGAATTTGCATTGCTTTGCAAAACGCAGCATGACCATTTCTACGCTGCAAATTCGCGGCCATTGAGGAACATTGAAACGCAGCAAACCCGCAGGTATATGTGGATTTGCTGCGTTTCAATTAAATTCAATGGCCGCGAATATGCAGCGTAATCGCGGTACGTGTGGTACCCGGGATGAAGAGGAGACTACAACTCCTCTTCATCCCGGCTACCATGTGGTGAAAATAAGAAATAAAAAAGTTAAAAATAAAAAAAGAACTGTATATTCACCTCTCCGGCGGCCCCCAGTCTGCTCCCGGCGGCGTCCTACCTCTTCGGCGTCCGCGGTGTACTCTCAGGACCTGCGGTGACGTAATTTAGTCAGCTGATGGTCACGCGACCGCTGACGTCAGAGGTCAGGTGATGGTCACACGACCATCAGCTGACTAAATGACGTCACCGCAGGTCCTGCGAGTACACCGCGGACGCCAAAGAGGGAGGATGCCGCCGGGAGCAGACTGGAGGAGACTGGAGAGGTGAATATACAGGTTGTTTTTTTTTTGTTGTTTTTTTCTATAGATGCAGCATTTAAAGCATCTAAGTTGGTCACACAATATAAATCCATTCCGGTTGCATGGATTTATATTGTGTGACCAACTTGTCAAGCACTTTCCAAGTGATACTCAAAATCGCTTGGAAAAGTGATTGAAAAAACGCATGTGGAAACGCATGTAAAAATGCTGAAAAAACGCTTCTCTCTGGCAGAAAAAATGCATGTAAATCTGCATATAAATCTGCATGCGTTTTTTTCTGCCAGAGAGGCAAAAACGCTCTGCATCAAATCTGCTACGTGGGCACATAGCCTAAACGCCCCTTGTCTTATCTCTTCCTCTTTTCCTCCCTCTTTGCATTGGTTGATAGCTATTAATATTTACAAGCACGTGGACACCAGCCATATTTGTATATCAGCTAGCGGCTGAGAATCTTCATCCGGGTCAGTGTCAGGCTGGGGTTCCTTGAGCTCATCAGAGAAAATAATGCCGAGGGTCCACAATTCAACTACACAGAATATGTGCATTCATAATCTATATTTATTATCATTAATGGTGGTAATAAAATAACTAACACCCATTTAAGCCACCTCTGCTCCTGCTACTTCTCTGGTCCACAATAGCCTCTGATTAGGTTCCAGCACTTTATTACATGATGTCTAAGCATGGGACTGCTGTGATAAATCCTTTGCATCAGCATTGATACTGCACCTTGTAGGCGCATGATTGCTGTGGTTGTGAAGTATATGAAGACTGGCATTGAAAGGAGTGGCAGCAACATGGAGAGTATTGATTATTTCATTCTTTTATCATTCGTTATCTTTAAATATGCGTATATATACACAGTAGTGTGCAAAGTTGTTAGGCAGGTGTGGATGAAATGCTGCAAAGTAAAAAAGTTTTAAAAAAATATAAGTGTTAATAGTTTATTTTTATCAATTAACAAAATACAAAGTAAATGAACAAAAGAGAAATCCAAGTCACATCAATATTTGGTGTGACCACCGCTTGTCTTCAAAACAGCATCAATTATGTTGGTCCAAACATCTTGCAGAACTAACCACAGATCTTCTGTGTATGAGGCTTGTGCAAATTCTTCTGTCTCTTCCTGTAATCCAAGACAGACTAAATGATGTTGAGATCAGGGCTCAGTGGGGCAGTATCATCACTTTCAGGACTCCTCATTCTTCTTTACACTGAAGATAGTTCTTAATGACACTAGCTATATGTCTGGGGTTGTTGTCCTTCTGTAGAATAAATTTGGAGCCAATCAGATGCCTTCCTGATGGTATTGTATAATGGATACGTTTAGGCCTGTATTTTTCCGAATTGAGGACACCAAGAAATGGGCAACGTTGAGGACTATAGCTGCAGTGGTTGGCAAAGGAAACTTAGTGCAGCAGATGAAAGACACATCATGCTTACTTAACTTCAAAATCAGAAGATGTCTAGCAGAGTCATCAACTCAGAACTAACAGTAGCCAGTGGGGCTCACCTACACCCAGAAGTCTGTTTAGAAGTGGTCTTCATGGAAGAATTGCTGGCAAAAACCATACCATCGACAATGAAGCAACTAAAAATGACTGAAATATGCACAAAAACATAAAACTGGGTTGCAGAATAATGTAATTGGGGGTTCTCGGCTTAGGAGTCAAAATTTGAAATATTTGTAACAGGCTGTTTCAAAGTTTGCAGCTGCATTTCAGCAATGGATTTGGGGTTTGGTAGGGATTAATTATGTCATCTATGGTCAGAAATACAGGCAGATACTTTAACATCATGCAATACTATCAGGGAGACATCTGCAGCAGGACAATGACCCCAAATACCCAGCCAATGTCCTTAAGAACTATCTTCAGAAGAAGAACTGAGACTTGGAAGTGATATGATCCCACAGAGACCTGATTGAGTCTGCCTGGGATCACATGAAGAGACAGAAGGACAGCTCTCATCCCACAGCACTGTCATCTCTGTTCTACTCTCCATCCCCACACTGACATCAATGTGAGATGAGCCCTGCAGATGCAGAGATGTTCGTAATGACACACAGCTCTGCTCTACTGTCCTCCCCGCTTGCGATCACAGTAAGTGCTGACAGTAAGATAGGAAGAGGACTTTCTCTCCTCACCAATCTGTGAGTCATCACATGGCTTTCCATTTCACACAAAGAAAGCCAAATCTGACATTCTCTGGTGGTGTTTTTTTCCCCCCTCCCCGCATGACGCCTTCTGCTTATGAATTTTTTACCTTCATGTAGGGGAAAAAGTAAACATCATGACATGGCCAGTTTAACATGTTAAAACTGGTGAGAGGTCCTCTTTAAATAAAGAGGCTACAAAGAATAGGTCCAGCTCAAATGGAGATACAATCTTGAACTTTTATTTGATGAATCGTTGTTAGATCCAAGCGTGGTCCATAAAAAAAATCACCAACCCTTGGATGTAACCACAATTTCAATCCTTTGTATCCGTGTTGTTTCCGTCCATGGCAGTGATGTTGTTCCAAGCTCAGGAAGAATATAGGCTATTGTGGTGTGCTGGCTTTTTTTTTCCTCCTCTTTAAATAATCCAGTCACTAGTTTAGTGACTGATAATTAATGAAATTAGTATACTAACACATTAATATTTTGCTTCCATTCATATTATTGCTATTAATATTATTTCATTAATATTATCCACTTTTATATCTTTGATTTAACAATACATGTTGTATATTATTGATTGCTGTATACTTCTAGTATCAGATGTAGTGTACTTTATATTTTAATGTACAGCTCTGGCAAAAATGAAGAGAACACTGAACAGTTTTCTATTGGAAAGCATGCCAAGACGCATGAAAACTGTGATTAAAAATCATGGTTATTCCACCAAATATTGATTTCTGAACTCTTCCTGAGTTAAAACATGAATAATTTGAGGTCTGAAAGCACTGTTTCTTTTTTAGTATTTTGACGCTTTATCATTTGCTGCAAATAAATGCAAAATGTTTAGCTTTGAATTTCGGAGACATGTTGTCAGTAGCATATAGACTAAAACAATAATGTACATTTTACTCAAAAATATACCTATAAAGAGAAAAATCAGAGAAACTGAAAATTTTGCAGTGGTCTCTTAATTTTTGCCAGAGCTGTAAGTATGAGGCTTGGTGCTTGTGTAACAAAGCTTCTGTTCACCTTTGATGACAATAGAAAAGTAGCTATTTGTAAATCAGATGCCAATTAGGGTAAACTGCATCATTCTCTGCTGTTTTCTGGGTTTTCATTGGGCACTTCCAAAATGTATGATTTCTATTTACTGACCAGTTTTTGCACTTATTTTATTCCTGACAGTCCCTGAGAAAGACTTTTTTTTTAAATTCCGCCATACAGTTCCAGCGATGTAGGCTTTTTTATTTATTGCTGGCTTGTTCATTTTTATTAAGGGGGGCGTTGATTACTATAATAATGCAAAGGAGCCTAAAGACATGACCCAAGAGAACCCATTGAGCAATGCTCCCTTGGTAAAGACCATATCTTTGGCACCATGTGGCTTAAAAAATAGAAAAGCAACATACTGAGGGGAGCAGCAGGAATAAAAGAAGAGCAAAACTGGCCACATTTGACCTGGAGACAGGTCTTCTTTAAATGAGACTCTTGATTATTGAGATGTAAAGACTCCACAAACCTCCAGATACTAATTTATAGAAGCGACTACACATTGTTCCATATATCATATGAGAAAAGCTGAAAAGTTGCCCACCTTCTTCTATGTAAACACTATGCGCTAGGATGTGTAGGACCGTGTTCATATTTGATGACATCTGTAAATAGTTTATTTCCTGTTGTTTATATGATGTACCATGCTCCACAGCGCTGTACAGACAGTCAGGTATTTTACTGGTTAAACTCCTGTCTGGGAGACATCTCTCACTGTAACACTGATAAAGAGAAATCCTTATTTGAAATATCTGATCAATTCCTAATCTGCTTTCGCTGCTTGCCACCAAAATGTGTTTGACCTTTGCCTTTAATGTAACCCATGGCCGACCTAAGCTCGGAAAGTTCATGTTTTGCTCACTTTCCTTATGTGGGAAGCAATCTCCAAATGGCATGCTGAGACACAGATAATCTCCTGGGCGAATTCCTCAGCCCTGAGTGTTATCCCCAAATGCTCTCTTACTTATATTGTTAGTGCAAAAGATACAAAGTCTTTTCCACTAAGTGCAGAGTTTTAACTAATAGTGTCATAGTAGACATACTGGGGCATGGGTGGCCATTCTTTCAACATACTATGCCTATGATACATTGTATATTTTTAGGGTGTGTTCTTGTGGACTATATGTGCTTCATCTCTGTCATATCAAATTGCAAAGGATTAATTCCCTACTACAGGATAGAGGATGGAGCCATACAAATAACTTCTTTAATTCATTACAGCGACTAACCTGAGCTGTTGGGTTATAGTATGGTCAGTGTAGAGCCTACAATTACATAGTAACATAGGTTCAATAAAGACCTAGGTCCATCAAGTTCAACCTTTCGCCCCCAATTGTAGTTCCTACACTAACACTACACTAACTTACAGTACTAACCTACTGGGACTAGGCCTCACCAATATATTATTACCATTATTATTATTGCCGCCTTATTACAATTAAAATAATTTTATATAATATTTTTAATTAGTTTTATATTTTGTATTACTCTTATGATTTTAATAATGGTATTACTATAATCCCTATGCCTAAATCTGTTGATCCAGAAGAAGGCAAAAACCCCAGGACACATTCAGCCAATTTGCATCACAGGGAAAAATTCCTTCTTGGACTGATCGCCTTTTCTCGGGGTCAAGAACCCTGGATCAAACCTAATTATGATACTGGTTATGTAATTACTATTACCGTACTAAATGTACTACTATAGGTGTAACATTTTGTTTAATTTAACTGTATCCCACAATGTTATGTGTATCGAGAAAATTGTCTATGGTGTCAGCCATTACTATGTGGTCAATATTCCACACTCTGACTGCTCTGACTGTAAAGAAGCCTTTTCTGTTTAGGTGACGGAATCGCCTTTCTTCCACCCGTAATGAGTGCCCCCTGGTCCTTAGAATGGTCTTTGGAAGGAATAAGTCATGTGCCAGACATTTGTACTGACCACACATATTTTTATACATGCAAATAAGATCCCCTCTTAGGTGTCGTTTTTCTAAACTAAACAGACTCATCTTTCTCAATCTCTCTTCACATGAGGCCTTCCATTCTGTAACATCCCTGGTGGCGTGCTTGCATAGTGCACCACCTCCCACTATGCAAGACCGCAATCTTACCTGTCAGTCCAGCCTGCAAATCTTGCTCCAGTTCATGCTGTGTGCATGTCTCTTGACTGACTGCATAGGGCGGCGGCCCGGTTACTTCCTGATTCTTATAGCTGCTGTGGGCGCACCCCTAATGCGTCTCCAGCCTATTGCTATGAGTCTCTGGATATTTAAACCCCCTCCACCCAGTAGGAGGTGCCTGAGCAACACTAACATTCAGTGTGCTCCTTGACTCTGAAGTTGCCAGGTCCAGTTCTGCTTCTTGTCTGTTTCCGCCATCTCTGGGGGCTGCATACCCAGACCTGTTATCTGTGACTTCTGTCCGTTTCCGCCATCTCTGGGGGCTGTATACCCAGGCTCTTTCTTGTATCTCATTGTAGTAGCAGTTCCTGTCTGAACTGTATCCTAGCCTGTTCCCTGTTTGTCTCTATGTCCGTACCTTCCTTTTTCCTGCAGTATCTGAATCTGCACCTAACTCCAACTCGTTGTCTCTCTACTTCTGTTTGTGAGTTTTGTGTCCACTCGCTACTTCATAGGCAGTACCTTGTGTGTATCTGGTTCTGCTTCTCCCTTTTCCCTTCCTCCGTATCTTCCTGTATTTTCCAGTCTGTTCCATGTGAACAGAGCCCTGTCCACTCTGCCTTGTCCACCGCACCTGCGGTTTCGCTCCGCTCTTTCTTGTCCACCGCTCAGGCGGTTTCTCTCTGCTCTGCCTTACCCACCACTCTGGCGGTTTCCCTCTGCTCTGCCTTGACCACCGCTCCGGCGTCTTCCCTCTGCTCTGCCTTACCCACCGCTCCGGCAGGTTTCTCTCTGCTCTGCCTTGCCCACCGCTCCGGCGGCTTCCCTCTGCTCTGCCTTACCCACCGCTCCGGCAGCTTCTCTCTGCTCTGACTCGCCCACCGCTCCGGCGGCTTCTCTCTGCTCTGCCTTGCCCACCACTCCGGCGGCTTCTCTCTGCTCTGCCTTGCCCACCGCTCCGACGGCTTCTCTCTGCTCTGCCTTGCCCACTGCTCCGCCGGCTTCTCTCTGCTCTGCCTTGCCCACCGCTTCGGCGGTTCCGCTCTGCTCTGCCTTGTCCACCACACCTGCGGTTTCTCTCTGCTCTGCCTTGTCCACCGCTCTGGCGGTTCCGCTCTGCTTTGCCTTGTCCACCACACCTGCGGTTCCTCTCTGCTCTGCCTTGTCCTCCGCTCCGGCGGTTTCGCTTTACTCTGCTTGTCTACCGCATCTGCGGCTCTGTACCTGTCTCCCAGTCTGTACTGGAACCTATCCAGCCTGCGCTCCAACCTGCTAGTACCTCCCTGTCTGCACTCCAGCCATGCTTGCCAGTATCTCCCTGTCTGCATACCAGCCGTGCTTGCCAGTGCCCAGCTGTCTGCACACTAGCCGTGCTTGCCAGTGCCCACCTGTCTGCATACCAGCCGTGCTTGCCAGTGCCCACCTGTCTGCATACCAGCCGTACTTGCCAGTACCCACCTGTCTGCATACCAGCCGTACTTGCCAGTACCCACCTGTCTGCATACCAGCCGTACTTGCCTATACCCACATGCCTGTATGCCAGTCTAACCTGCCTGTTCCTGCATTCCCCGGTGTGGGTTAACAACTATGACTGAGGTCTGACCTGGAGTCACACCTGGTCCCTCTGCTCGGTTCCTCCTTGGTCCACGGAGTCGACTAGCCGCCGTGCGACCTTGGTCGGATCGGGTTGATACTTAGTTACGCCCCTCCAGGCACTCCTCGGTTCATGGTACAGTGGGATCACTAATCACGCTCACGCCAGTCAGTCCGGGCGCGAGTGTAACACATCCCTTGTAATAATCTAGTTGACCACCATTGAACTGACTCTAACTTCTGAATATCCTTTTTAAAATGTGGAGCCCAAAACTGGATCCCATATTCCGGATGTGGCCTCACCAGTGATTTATGAAGGGGTAACAATACATTGGGATCGCGGGATTTTATTTCTCTTTTTACACATTCTGAAATCTGGTTTGCTTTTGCAATCAAGCAATCGGACTCCTTAGTTCAATATATGGAATCATGGTACAAAAGAGATTTAACCAGATAACAATGGCGATGTTCAAATAGGATGAATTGTGCCCTAATATTTGGGTTGTTTAAATAGTGTAATATTTTTAACATTTAAAACCCTATTTTAAATGAGCGATTAGGGCACTCGATGGGGACTGCCATATTAGGCTTTGACAGGAGGCAGGCGGAGGGGCCAAGGAATCACAGACAGGGAGGAGAAAACCCGTGTACCGTTCAGCCCCTGTGCACAAAAATATAATTATCAGAAAACCTCAATTGGTGATTAAAGAAGAACCACCAATTGGATTTCTTCACCAAAGATGATAGTGCGCCATTACTGCCATGTCTTTCTTACATTCCAAAATCGTGTTGACAGAATCTCTGATTGGTGACTGCAGTAGTGTTGGGTGAAGCGGGACCCTCACAATTATTACATATACTGTGGCATAAAATGTGGATAAAGGATGTCAATAGTTTTTAATACCTGCCACTTTTGACTGACTTGAGGCAATTAGGGGCATTATTATTGATCTTCACATGCACTGAACAATTCTTCTGAGTTTCCCGTCCCTTACATAATCACACTATAGTCTGTATTATAGATCTGTTCTGAGATACATTTGCCTAATCAGATACTAACCTTTCTGTAATCTAGCTCACTGACATGTGGGGCATCGTCATAGAATGTCAAATTTCAAATCTCGAAAATAAGTGAAACCTAAGCAATTCCTAAGCTGTTAGTTTTATATGCTATGCAGCACCATGTATTTTTTTCTGGCAAATCATTTTTAGATAACATTTTGTCCCTTTACAAATGCTCATGTTGCATGTCAGAAGCTTTCACACTGCAGAATATGTCACATTCACTTCCAAGTTTTTGATTGTCTAAATAACACAGTAACCCATCATTCAGTTGTCTAGAACACTGACAGTACAATAACCCATAATTCTTACTGCCACTCAGCACCTCAAGGTTACCATTTTGTACTTTGCTCTCAAGGAGTGTTCATTTAAATGTTTGAGGGGTGAGAAATAGCATGTATTCAGCCGCATCTCAGCTGTCCTTTATTTTAATTTGTACTATCCTTTTTTGTTGTATTATTAATATTAATTATAAGCTTCACATAGTCCTTACTCAACTTTCCCTGTATATTTCCATTCATAGTAAAAATAATTGTCACAGTTGTCTGCATTCATTTGCTATGGTAGTCTGTGCATAAATGTAACCTACATTGGTATATGAGGTACAATGGCTTGAGGGTATTGAGGGACATTTTCTTTTTCTTATAAGTCTACATTTCACATAAGTGTGCATATATTATCATTGGTTCTGTTTGATATATTCCTATATATTAGAGGCTAGAGTTTTAGACTTCTTATACTTGTTCATTGGTACATTGCTGTTACGGGTCCGGGTGGTGGAACCTCTGTGCTTCGGTGCAAAGAGGGACCAGAGGGGCGTTACTAAGTGCCTACTCGGTCTGACCAAGGTCACACAGCGGCTTAGTCGAATCCAGGAACCAGGGAGGGACTGGGCAGGTGGACCAGGTGCTACTCTGGGACCGACCTTGTGTGAGAGCAGGTGACTCCCACGGGTCACATGGCGGGAACAGACCAGTACAGCAGATGAGCACGGCAGGTTACAGGCAGGTGCTCCAGGTAGGCTGGCTGGCGGGCATGGCAGGTTACAGACAGGTGCTCCAGGTAGGCTGGCTGGCGGGCACAACTGTAGACAGACTGGAGGACAGAACTGTTTGACACTCTGGCGGGCTGGACTTACAGACAAACTGGCAGGCAGGACTGACAGGCAGCGGGACCTGAGGGCTGGAGCAAGTGTTTAGCACACAGAACAACAACCTTGCACAGGCACCTCCATTTTGGAGGAGGTGCCTTATATATGGGAAGTCCTCCGGCCATTGGCTGGGGACTCTATAGGATGGCACGCGCGGCCCCTTTAAGAGCGAGGGAGCACGCGTGCCCCAAGCACAGTGCCCGGGAAACTGCGAGCGGTGCGTGCCACAGCAGCAGGGGAGCAGGAAGACGCCGGACCTGGGCCGCGGCGGTGAGGGGAACGGCATCTCTGCCTGGCAGGAGGCAGAGACGCCGATGCTACAATTGCTCATTTTTATGGTCCCTTGAATGTTGTATGGATCCTTAATATGTCTCACAAAGCTTCTAGCGGTCCAAATTGTATGATGCTCCCCAGTTGTGTAACTAGAGTCCAATGGTCCCTAGGCCAAAATATGGGCTTGGGCCCTCACATGCATGTTGGTCAAATGTATGAGCCTTTGTAGTGTTTTAGATACTATAAAGATATACGTGTTACCCTCCCATGTATTGTCCCCCGTCCTGGGTTCCTTCCAGTAATAATGCCCCCCATCCTAGGCCACATGCTATAACATTTTCACCCTCTTCTTGTATAATGTCTCCACCCTGGTATAATGTCCCCATCTTTCTATAATGCTCCGATCCCGGTATAATGTCCCCCATTTTGGGACCCTTCCTTTCTTCTCCAGAAACAAATGATTCTACTCAACTTCCTCTGCTCCCACGCTGTGCAGCGGCCTCTTTTGTAGCCAGCGCAGGAGCCGGCACCTGATTTCGGCTTGCCGGCCTGGGCAGTACATGATGTCAATGCCATGCACCTCAAGGCCCTTGGCAAGCTGATGGCAGCTGCCAGCCTCTGATTGGCCGGCAGCATGTATTGCAGTGCAGAGATCCGGAGGGTCTCTGCGCCGTAATACATTTTATCTGAATGTGCGTCTGAGGATGCTCATCCAGGTGACATCGGCGACGGCAATTGTTACACCCTTGGTGCTCCCTCAAGCTACAATATTGTCTCATTAGAGACGTATAGCATATCCTTAAGATATGTTATAGACGTCTAAAAGATACAGGACTCTTTTAGACAAGCACATATGTCCAAAACAGGGGTGCATCTCTCTCCATTCATTGTCGCAAGTGAGGTCACCTCTCTTGTCACTCTGGCTACAGCACTATTTGGAACAGTAGATCTCTGTTCTGGAGATTGGTACACGTTTCCGAAATGGGACACAGATTTATTAGAAATGTTTATGCCATAAATGTCTCCAATAAGGCAGGGATTTTAATTTGTTCTAAGAAGATAATTATTGAAATTGAAGAAATTGTAACTTTTGACAATACTTTTATGGAAAGCTTATTACAATTCTGAAGCTTTTGAGATAACAATCCAAAAGAAGAAAAAAATGAACATTAAGGAAAAATTGTGCAAAACTAGTGCAATAAATATTCATTACATAAAAGCTAAAAGATGCTGCTGGAACTTAGTTATTCACTTTCCATACAGAGAACATGAACATTTTTGCACTCCTGTACAGAGACAAAATGTGGCAATTATCACCTGGTGTCTAAACAAGCAGCTTATCATGGCACAGACAGAAAGCATTGCAATTAGAGCGCATCAGGCAAAACTCAAAGTAGACCTGTTTTTTGTCTTTTTTCATGGGAAATTAGATTAACAAAGAAGCTATTCTCCACAAATATAATGTCTATTATTATACTATGGGGTCTTTCCTTCCCCTTATAAGATAATAAACTTAAAAAATAATGAAAAAAAATCCTTATACTCTCCTTACGGCACATCTGTCCGGCCCCTCCACCGCTCACCACCATCTTCTGATTCCCCAACGCTTGCATTTGTTTCTTTTTGCCTCTTAAAGGGAAGGTGCCATAAAAAAAAAATGTAACAACTGAAATTTTTTTAAGTATTAATGTTTTCATTTTTTTTAAAAAATATTATCATTTGTTTTTAATGAAGTAAAATCTGAAAAATAATTTTAAAAGGTTTGGTATTTCCACTTTAAAACACTAGAGGGAGCAGCTGCTGAAATTTGCCATGAAAACCTCGTGTACAACTAGCTCACATTACAGACTGCAGTAAATGTGGGCTGGATCTGCTCACATGTGTGTGACGTCACTCCCCTCCTCCCCTTCTGGGGGTTTTTAACAGGATAAGAGAGGATGAAGTTTAGGATCAAAGTGTGGAGCCATTTTGTTGGTGACTGCCAGTGATAGTGACAAGTACAGTGTCACCAAGGACGGCCAGCAGCACTGATTTTGTTAGATGGTGCTTCTTGCTGTATCATAAGCTGGGGTTAGATACACGGATACTCCCGATGGGGAGTGCATTCTACTGTATGGAGGCTGATGAGGAATGCATTGTACTGTATGGAGGCCGATGGGGAGTGCATCATACTGTATGGAGGCCGATGGGGAGTGCATTCTACTGTATGGAGGCCTATGGGGAGTGCATTCTACTGTATGGAGGCCGAAGGGGAGTGCATTATATTGTATGGAGGGCAAAGGAGAGTGCATTATACTGTATGGAGGCCTATGAGGAGTGCATTATACTGTATGGAGTCCGATGGGGAGTGCATTATACTGTATGGAGGGCAAAGGATAGTGCATTCTAGTGTATGGATGCTTATGGAGAGTGCACTATACTGTATGGAGTCCAATGGGGAGTGCATTCTACTGTATGGAGGCCGAGGGGAATGAATTCTACTGTATGGAGGCTGAAGGGGAGTGCATTATACTTTATGGAGTCCGATGGGGAGTGCATTTTACTATATGGAGTCTGATGGGGAGGGCATTATACTATATGGAGTATTTTATATTTTTAGTAACAGCGCGGTCATCTGCTGAGGTTCTCCTACATTTACTATTAGGATGCACCACCATAGCTGTAATCAGGGTTACATGGGTAGGGGCCCACTCAGAAGTTTCACCATCCCAAACCAGAACCTAAGCTATGCTTCCAGTGACACCACCAGTGCCCATAATGTCTGTAAAGCTCTGTGGAATTATTGGCGCTATATAAGTGAGGAAAATAAATAAATAAATAAAAATAAATAACTGCCCAAATTTTAGAAATCTGACTAGTGTCACCATGTGGTAATAACTCTGGAATGCTTCAACGTATCCCAGTGATTCTGAGACAGTTTTTCCGTGACGTACTGTACTTTATGTTAGTGATGTTAGCTCGAAATGATTTGCCTTTATTTGTGAAAATATCTGAATTTTGGTGAAAAATTAGCAGTTTTCAAACTTTCAATTTTTATATCCTTAACCCTTTCACCCGAAGCCTGTTTTCATCTTCTTGACCAGGCCAATTTTTTTAATTCTGACCATTGTCACTTTATGAGGTAATAAATCTGGAACGCTTCAACGGATCCCACTGATTCTGCGAATTTTTTTTCATGACATATTGTACTTCATGATAGTGGTAAAATTTATTTGATATGACTTATGTTTATTTGTGAAAAATCTGAAATTTGGCTAAAATTGTGAAAATTTTGCAATTTTCAAACTTTTAATTTTTCTGCCCTTTAAATCAGAGAGTTATGTCACACAAAATAGTTAATAAATAACATTTCCCACATGTCTACTTTACATCAGCACAATTTTGGAAACTAATAATTTTTTTGTTAGGAAGCTATAAGGGTTAAAAGTTGACCAGCGATTTCTCATTTTTACAACAAAATTTACAAAACCATTTTTTTTAGGGACCACATACCATTTTAAGTGACTTTGAGGGGTCTACATGACAGAAAATACCCAAAAGTGACACCATTCTGAAAACTGCACCCCTCAAGGTGCTCAAAACCACATTCAAGAAGTTTATTAACCCTTCAGGTGCTTCACAGGAATAAATGGAATGTAGAAGGAAAAAATAAACATTTAACTTTCTTTCACAAAATTTTTTAATTTAGACCAATTTATTTTTTTTACTTTCACAAGGGTAACAGGAGAAAATGGAAAAATGGAAAATTTCTCCTGAGCACACTGATACCCAACACGTGGGGGAAAACTACTGTTTGGGCGCATGGCAGGGCTCGGAAGAGAATGAGCGCCATTTGACTTTTCGAATGTAAAATTTGCTGGCATAATCAGCGGACGCCATGTTGCATCTTGAGAGCCGCTGATGTGCCTAAACAGTGGAAACCACCCTACAAGTGACACCATTCTGGAAACTAGACCCCTCAGAGAACAAATCTAAATGTGTAGTGAGCACATTGAACCCCCAGGTGCTTCACAGAAGTTTATAACATTGAGCTATGAAAATAAAGAAATCACATTTTTCACGCAAGAATATTTTTGAGACCCAAATTTAGCATTTTCACAAGGGTAACAGGAGAAAATAGACCCGAAAATTTGTTGTACAATTTCTCTGGAGTATGCAGATATCCCATATGTGGTCAAAAATTACTTTGAGGCATAGTGCAAAGCTCAGAAGGGAAGAAGCACCATATTGGTGTTCAGATTTTGCTGGACTGCTTTGAGGGTGCCATGTCACATTGGTAGAGCTCCTGAGGTGCCAGATCAGTCATAACCCCCCATAAATTACCCCATTTTACAAACTACACCTCTCAATGAATGCATCTAGGGGATCATATTGACACCACAGGTGTGTCACAGCATTTTATACCATTGGGCAGTGAAGAACAGGACGCTTGGCATTAGCCACAGAGCACCAGGATTGGCAAAGTCGCCACTGGCGCCCTGTGCTCTTCACAGATGAAAGCAGGTTCACATTGAGCACATGTGACAGACGTGACAGAGTCTGGAGACGCCGTGGAGAGCGATCTGCTGCCTGCAACATCCTTCAGCATGACCGGTTTGGCAGTGGGTCAGTAATGGTGTGGGGTGGCATTTCTTTGGAGGGCCACACAGCCCTCCATGAGCTCACCAGAGGTAGCCTGACTGCCATTAGGTGCCGAGATTAGATCCTCAGACCCCTTGTGAGACCATATGCTGGTGCAGTTGGCCCTGGGTTCCTCCTAATGCAGGACAATGCCAGACATCATGTGGCTGGAGTGTGTCAGCAGTTCCTGCAAGATGAAGCCATTGAAGCTATGGACTGGCCCGCCCATTCCCCAGACCTGAATCCAATTGAGCACATCTGGGACATCATGTCTCACTCCATCCACCAACGTCACGTTGCACCACAGACTGTCCGGGAGTTGGCGGATGCCTTAGTCCAGGTCTGGGAGGAGATCCCACAGGAGACTATCCGCAACCTCATCAGGAGCATGCCCAGGCATTGTAGAGAGGTCATATAGGCACGTGGAGGCCACACACAATACGGAGTCTCATTTTGACCTGTTTTAAGGACATTCAAAGTTGGATCAGTCTGTAGTGCGTTTTTAAACTTTAATTTTGGGGGTGACTCCAAATCCAGGCCTCCATTGGTTAATAAATTTGATTTCCATTGATGATTTTTGTGTGATTTTGTTGTCAGCACATTCAACTTTGCACAGAACGAAGTATTCAATGAGAATATTTCATTCATTCAGCTCTAGGATGTGTTATTTGAGTGTTCCCTTTATTTTTTTGAGCAGTGTATATATATATATATATATATATATATATATATACATATATACAGTACAGTCCAACACCTTCTCATTTAAAGATTTTTCTGTATTTTCATGACTATGAAAATTGTACATTCACACTGAAGGCATCAAAACTATGAATGAACACATGTGGAATTATATACTTACCTCTTGAAGCTCATCAAGAGAATGCCAAGAGTGTGCAAAGCAATCATCAAAGCAAAAGGTGGCTACTTTGAAGAACCTAGAATATAAGACATATTTTCAGTTGTTTCACACTTTTTTGTTAAGTATATAATTCCACATGTGTTAATTCATAGTTTTGATGCTTTCAGTGTGAATGTACAATTTTCATAGTCCTGAAAATACAGAAAAACCTTTAAATGAGAAGGTGTGTCCAAACGTTTGGTCTGTACGGTATATTTTTTTTGTTCTTTATAAAAATATTTAAAAAAAAAAAATAAAAAATCACAAAATAATTTTTATGAACATTTTTTTTTACTTTATTACATTGTCCCGCTATGGGAAATCAACATTCCCTACCCTGATCACTGCAGAGCATTTGATCAGCATCTGACAGGCAAGAAGGAGGCATCTCAGCTCCTGCTGTTTGAGAAGGAGCTGAGTGACCACCTTCCTGCAGGACCCTGAAGGACCCCGCAGCCATTTTAGGACCGAGTGTCACCATGGAAACCATAAGCACAACTAGATCGCATCGCTTTGTGCTGATGGAAGGAGACAGGGAACTCACTCCTTGTGAGATGCCCTGCGATGTCGCTGTCACAGTGGGATCGTGGGTATTGCTGCGGGGTGTCAGCTCTCACATAGAGCTGACTCCCGCACTCGATCGTGGCGGCGCTCAGCGTGAGCCCAGGCGATCGAGGCGCTTTGCTGTACCCGCTGCGCCATATATATATATAGCGCATGTCAGAAAGGGCTTAAACCAGTTAGTCATGCTGTGCAAAATAATTAATGCAGAATATTTACCATATATCTGCTTTACATTTGCATAATTTTTCAAATGTCATTTTATTTTCTTAGGATGTTAGAAGAGTTAAAAGTTTAGCAGCAAGTTTTCATTTTCTCAAGAAATTTAGAAAATCTGTTTCTTTAGGGACCTACAGTAGTGTTCAAAATAATAGCAGTGTATTCAAAAACATGAGTTAAGCACAAAATCTTTATAATAATTTTTATTTCCATACATTGAGAACATTGCACACTGTTTTCTAATTCAAAACCTGAAGAGAAACGTGTATAATTTTTAACTAATTTACAGAAAATAGCAAAAAATTAAACACCCATTTCAAGGGCATATCCTCTTTAGCATAAGGCAACATGACCTCTTCAAGTATTTTAATACATGGAAACTGGTCCATGATCCCTGGTATGCGGTAAATAGGTCCGGCACCATAGAAAGAGAAACATGCCCATATCATGATACTTGCACCACCATGCTTCACTGTCTTCGGAGTGTACTGTGGATTGAATGCAGAGTTCGGGGGTTGTCTGACGAACTGTCTGCGGCCCTTGGACCCAAAAAGAACAATTTTACTTTCATCAGTCCATAAAATGTTTCTCCATTTCTCTTTAGGCCAGTTGATGTGTTCTTTGGCAAATTGTATCTGCTTCAGTACATGTCTTTTTTTAACAGTGGGACATTATGGGGACTTCTTGCTAAGAGTTTAGCTTCACACAAGCATCTTCTAACTGTCACAGTACTCACAGGTAACTTGAGACTGGAGCTTATCATTGGCTGAGCCTTTGCCATTCTGGCTAGTCTTCGATCCATTCGAATGGTAGTCTACCATTTTCTTCCATGTCTCTCTAATTTTGCTTTCCATTTTAAAGCATTGGAGATCATTTTAGCTGAACAACCTATCATTGTCTGCACTTCTCTATAAGTTTTACACCCTCTAATCAACTTTTTAATCAAAGTACACTGTTCTTTTGAACAATATCTCAAACAACCCATATTTCTCAGGCTTTCAAGGAGAAATGCATGTACAACATGTGCTGGCTTCACCTTTAAATAAGAGCCACCGGATTCACACCTGTTTTTTCACAGAATGATTGACCTCACTAATTGAACGCCACACTGCTATTATTTTGAACTTTCAAATAATTATTCAAATACACTAACTCAAAAACATGCCGATCATGAATGCGGAGTTTGTTGGTTTTCTTAGAATCTACTGCACTAACTGGTAAATAGTTTGACATGTGGTAATATACAAGTGCTTTTCACTAAATTAGAATATCATCAAAAAGTTAATTTATTTGAGTTCTACAATACAAAAAGTGAAACTCATATATTATATAGAGCCATTATGAACAGAGTGATCTATTTCAAGTGTTTATTTCTGTTAATGTTGATGATTATGTCTTACAGCCAATAAAAACACAAAAGTCATTATCTCAGTAAATTAGAATACTTTATAACAACAGCTTGAAAAATGTTTTTAAAATCCGAAATGTTGGCCTACTGAAATGTATGTTCAGTAAATGTACTCAATACTTGTTCAGGGCTCCTTTTGCATCAATTACTGCATCAATGCGGCGTGGCATGGAGGAGATCAGCCTGTGGCACTTTGATAACAGCCTTCAGCTCATCTGCATTGTTGGGTCTGGTGTCTCTCATCTTCCTCTTGACAATACCCCATAGATTCTCTATGGGGTTAAGGTCAGGCGAGTTTGCTGGCCTATCAAGCACAGTGATACTGTTGTTTTTAAACCAGGTATTGGTACTTTTGGCAGTGTGGACAGATGCCGAGTACCATTGGAGAATGAAATTACCATCTCCAAAATGCTTGTCGGCAGAGGGAAGCATGAAGTGCTCTAAAATTTCCTGGTAGACGGCTATGCTGACTTTGGTCTTGATAAAACACAGTGGACCTACACCAACAGATGACATGGCTGCCCAAATCATCACTGATTGTGGAAACTTCACACTAGACCTCAAGCAGCTTGGATTGTGTGCCTCTCCACTCTTCCTCCAGACTCTGGGACCTTGATTTCCAAATGAAATGCAAAATTTACTTTCATCTGAAAACACCACCTTGGACCACTGAGCAACAGTCCAGGTCTTTTTCTCCTTGGCCCAGATAAGACTCTTCTGGCGTTGTCTATTAGTCATAAGTGGCTTGACACAAAGAATGCCACACTTGTAGCCCATGTCCTGGATACATCTGTGTGTGGTGGTTCTTGAAGCAATGACTCCAGTAGCAGTCCACTCCTTGTGAATCTCCCCCAAATTTTTGAATGGCCTTTTCTTAATCGTTTCAATCTGCGTTTATCCCGGTTGCTTTTAAACCTTTTTCTACCACACTTTTTCCTTCCACTCATCTTTCCATTAATATGCTTGGATACAGCACTCTGTGAACAGCCAACTTTTTTAACAATGACCTTTTGTGGCTTACCCTTCTTGTGGAGTGTGTCAATGACTGCCTTCTGGACATCTGTCAAGTCAGCAGTCTTTCCCATGATTGTGCAGCCTACTGAAACAAACTAAGGAACCTTTTTAAATGCTTCTGAAGCCTTTGCCGGTGTTTTTTGTTAATTATTCTAATTTACTGAGGTAATGACTTTTGTGTTTTCATTGGCTGTAAGCCATAATCATCAACATTAACAGAAATAAACACTTGAAATTGAGCACTCTGTTTGTAATGACTCTATATAATATGAGTTTCACTTTTTGTATTGAAGAACTGAAATAAATTAACTTTTTGATGATATTCTAATTTAGTGAGAAGCACTTGTAATTTATACCAAAATCAGTGATGAATCTGGTTAATCATATTGGACTACTATTACTTAGAACTTTGTATGTAGATAGATTTAAATGGACTTTGAGGGGCCTGTGTATTGGAAACTCCCCTAAAGAAATACCTTTAAAAAACAAGAGAAAACACAATGCATTATAGCTAAATTGATTATACTTACAAAAATAAAGGTACTTGGCACATAAATTGGCCAGTTCATGTTTGCCATCTACCACGGGAAGGTGACCTTTCTTTGGTGGGACCCAAAACCTAACATTTATCAAACATGCCTCTCCCAGATTACAAGCCTACAAATTTCATGGGCAAGTAGGATCCAGTATTAATTAAAACACTCTTGGGCTGATGGGAGGAGTAGTATTCAAAAAGTTCTATTGAAATTTGCTGATGTAGATATCGGCGAGAAGATTAGAACGGGTTGGAGGTTATTCAGGAAACATATGATAAATGAATCCTGGAGAGAAACTCAGTTCAAAATCATGCATGGTGCGATATACACCTTGAATCTACCAAAAAAAGACCAACTTTCTAATAGACTAACTGCGTGCCCCAAATGCCAATATCCACAATCTGACCTCCTACATGGCCTTTGGACCTGTCCTGCATTAGTTTCCTATTGGGACCAGGTAGCTGACATGAAACACTACATGGGGACCAGAATATATCCTTTCTCCTTTTCTAGCCCTGCTACATTTTTGGACTAACATAAACAACCCTAACAAATGAATAGGGAGTCCCCCCAAATTACTACATACGTGGCTTGTATTGGCGAAAAAACAGCTCCTAAAGCATTGGCTAGATTCCAATATCCCCCCATTATGGAACTAATAGCACAAATGAAGCATTATATCGAGGTAGAACAACAAGATGCCCTATGTAATAAAGAGAAGCAGGCAGGCAAATACCTTATAAAATAGAAACAGTTTATTATAAATTGCTGTTCAATAGAGGACAAAAGGAAAATAGTAGAACCCTTTACATCTACAGCATGGTATTGTGGTCACTGCATTCTGAGTCTTCTATCCTTTGGATTACGATATCGGAGAGAGAGTGAGACACAGGACAGGATGTGTGTCAAACAAGCTCTAAACTTTATTACAAAGCATGGGTTTTATATTCACTCTGAAGGCAGGAAACGGATTTGCCATATATGGTTTGATTATACAATTTTAGCACACAAAGACTAACTTCTATTCTCGTGCTTGTGTTGAAACATTCAATCGGACACATTGAATTAGACACATTAAATCAGATACATTCTGATGACTGGCAAGGACGCATTATTGATTCAAGAAGGAACATTCACAGCTGGTGTTTTTTTGACCTAAAGTAACTTTCAGACTTATATAGCATAGATGGGGCCTTTGAACTTAAGGGGCCTCATCTTCTGCTATAACATTCCATCCTTTTGTTCCTTCATTTATCAATATGTTTCTCTATATTTCCTTATAGTACACCGCTGAATACACATTAGAAAAAGCTTAAAAACCAAATAAACCGCAAGACACATTATTAAAACCTGTAAAATAGCTTGCACTATACCAGCCAACCACCCACCGATACCTTTAAACCAATTTGCAGGATTTAGAAAGGAAAATCTCTGTGTGGAATTATTGGCCAAAGTATCTGAACAGTTCACCCAAAAGTTTATCTCTTCCCATGAGACTGGGACAGCGAGAAAGGGTATGCTAGTGGATTACACAGGGGCATGTGTACATATCCAACAATTAGCAATGGTCTGGTTTTGCTCTTTTAGTCCATCGATTAGAGCAAGATGGTGTCTAATGAATCTATTGTAATCTCCATCCATGGTGCCTAACGTAGTCCATGCACCTGTGGTCGCAAGGATGCAGGTAAGTATAAACAATGCCATCATTCTTTGTCCGCTGGTTCTCCTAGTATCTTTTTGCAATTGGACGCGTGGATTCAGGCCTCTTTACCCTCTAGCTTAACGGCTGTGCTTGTGGTCAGCAGAACTTGAAAGGGTCCGTCAAACCGTGGATCTAGGCTTTTCCTCACGTGTCTTTTTATAACCACCCAGTCTCCAGGTTGCAGCGTATGGCTGCTAGAGTCTTGATCTGGATCTGGAAGAGAACTGAAGACATTATCATGTACTTGCTTAATCTTTTTGTGTAAAGCCCTCACGTAGGAACTTAGCACATGGTTATTCATTTCTAATGCTTGCGGATAGAAACACCCTAGGCTGGGTACGTTGCCAAACAATATCTCATATGGAGAGAGTCCAGTCTTTCTATTAGGCGTGTATCTTACTGAAAACAGAGCAAGCGATAAACAATCCGGCCATGGTTTTCCTGTCTCAGCCATGGCTTTCTGAATTTTTAATTTCAATGTCCCATTCAGTCTTTCCACTTTACCACTACTTTGTGGGTGATATGGGGTGTGGAATGCTTGTTGAATTCCTAGAGCTGACATGACTTCATTCATTATTTCACCTGTGAAGTGTGTACCGCTGTCACTCTCAATTACCTCTGGTACCCCATACCTGCAGACCACCTCCGCAAGCAGTTTCTTTGCGGTTGCCGCAGCCGTGGCTTTGGCAATCGGGAAAGCCTCTGGCCATCCTGAGAACAAATCAATACAGACCAACACATATTCCCATGATCCTGACTTTGGCAGCTGAATATAATCAATTTGCAGTCTCTGGAATGGATAGAGGGGCCGGGGTGTGTGTTTGAGTGGTGTTTTAACTACTCTACCCTGATTATGTGTAGCACATATCATGCACCCTTTTATCAGTCTTTCAATACAGGTGGAGAATCCTGGTGCCACCCAATGTTTCTGCATCACACTCATCACACCCGTTTTAGATTGGTGTGTCGGCCCATGTAGCATCTGGGCAGCTGCTGGGTACAGTGCCCTTGGAAGGCATCGTCGTGTCCCTTTCCCCCATACCCCATTTGCTTCATTCAGGCATGCACCTTCCTTTAACCACTTATCAACCTCCTCCTTTTGAGCCTGAGCCTGCATTTGGGATAAGATGTCCTCCGACACAAAGGGGTTTTTAGGGGCACTTATCTGACGTACTGTTGACCCTTGTTGCGGCTTACAGGCTGCTGTTTTTGCAGCTGCATCTGCCATCGCGTTACCTCTGCTTACCTGGTCAGTGCGTCTGGTATGTGCTCTTACCTTTATGACAGCTACTTTTTTGGGTAGTTGTAGTGCATCAATTAACTGCTGGACCGCATCAGCATTCTTAATGGGGTGTCCTGCTGCCGTCAGGAAACCTCTTGACTTCCATATGGGACCAAAATCATGCGATATACCGAATGCGTACCTAGAATCTGTGTAAATGTTAACAATACTACCTTCCGCTAGTTTACAGGCCTCGGTTAGGGCCCTAAGTTCAGCTTCTTGAGCCGATTGGTGTGGGAGCATTGGTTCTGCCTTGATTACTGCATTGAGGGAGACAACTGCATATCCAGTATGGAAAGTACCTGAATCGTCCTGATGACGGGATCCATCTACAAAAAATTCAAAATCTGCATTTTGTAATTCATGTTCAAATACAGTAGGTAAACCTGCCGTTTCTTGTGCCATCATTTGTACACAGTCATGAGGAACTTCCTCTCTTGGATCGATCTTAAAAAGCACAGTACCTGACCCCTCCTTCAGATCCGAGAGAGGTAACAAAGTTGCTGGATTCAGGGTAGTACACCTCTGTAAAGAAACATTGTGAGGCATTAACAGTGCACATTGTAACCTGAGATGACGTGCTGCTGAGAGGTGAGCGGGTTGCACTTGGTTCAATATAGTGTAGACATCATGAGGTGTTAGCACGGTGAGCGGGTGGTCAAGAACAATGTCTGCGGATTTATGGAGTAATAGTCCAACAGCATGCAGAGCACGTAAACAGGATGGTGCACCTCTGGCTACCGCGTCTAATCTGCCACTAAAGTAGGCAACAGGTCTCTGATTATCACCGTGTGTTTGAGTTAAAACTCCTGCTGCATGTCCAGCTTGTTCATGAAGGTACAGAGTAAATGGGAGCTCATAATTAGGGGTACCAAAAGCTGGAGCAGCCAAAATACGGTTTTTGAGAGAATAAAAACAGTCTATTGCCTCTGGTGTTAGTATGAAAGGTGTTGGAGTAAGACAGTCATAGAGGGGCTGCATCAAAATAGAGACGGCATGAATCCACTGTCTGCAATAGGAAACAAGTCCAAGAAAAGTTCTGAGGGCTGCAACATTAATGGGGACGGTGAATGCCTGTACTGCTAGTTTACGTGCATTTGTTAAATGACGAGCTCCTGGTGTAATGCAATGTCCCAAAAAGGTGACTGAAGATTTACAAAACTGAAGCTTATCTTTCGATGCCTTGCAGCCAGCGTGATAGAGAAACAACATAAGCGATATAGTTGCACTATGACATTGTTTCCTGGAGGGGGCACAAATGAGCAGGTCATCGACATATTGCAAAACAATGATATGTGGTTCAGACCATCCCTCCAGTATTTCCTGCAGACTTGCAGTGTACTTTGTGGGTGAATTCTGGGCACCCTGTGGCAACACTGTCCATGTATATTGACTACCCTGGAATGTGAAAGCAAACAGGTACTGGCAGTCAGGATGTAATGGTACACTGAAAAATGCATTTGCTAAATCAACCACTGAAAAGCAAAGAGAGTTAGAAGGTATCTGTGACAGAAGAGTATGCGGGTTGGGCACAACTGGTGTTAGAAGTTCTGTGGCTTTGTTAACCAGCCGGAGGTCATGGACCATTCTATATGCGGCTGGTCGTCCTGGCACACTCTTTTTCTTTACTGGGAACAGGGGAGTGTTGCAAGGGGACTGGGTTTTGACTAGGACTCCTCTCTGTAGTAATTTTTGGACTTGCTGGGCTATGGCATTCTCCTGAGCCGAGCTAAGGGGATGCTGCCTCTGTTGAGGCAAGATGGCTCCTGGTTTTAATTTTACCATTACTGGTTGAACTCTTAACCTACCAACATCTGTTTTGTCTGAGGCCCAAAAATCATGTGGCACAGCCTGCTCCAATATCGGGGGAAACTCATTTGTCTCTTCTATGCTGGCAATATCTAGTGACATAATTTTGCAAAGGGTACTTGGTTTTAAACCTGGGGTCATGGTGACGGTGCCATCGGGATGATACTCAATATGTGCTTGTAATTGGGACAACACATCATTTCCCAAAAGGTTACATTGGCCTCGGGGCGATACCATGAGCTGGCTATGTACAGTAGCTCCTTGAATTTGCAGGGGAATTCTCTTAGTGACAGGGAGCAGGATAGACGGGGAATTTAAGGGGGTGGCAATGACATGATGTGAAAAATCAGTGTCAGTGTATGGCCAATCACCCTGCGGAATTACTGAATTGTCGGCCCCCGTATCTACTTGGAAATCGATTTCATGTCCCCCTGGTAGGTTCACCTGCACTGTACAACTGGGAGTTGGGGGTAAGGAGATGAGGGGGTTCATGTGCAAGCTACCCTCATCCTATGGGGGCGTTGTTTGGTTGGCTGGAGGACCCGTACTCTGAGCATTTGGATACGGGTTGGTCCTACAGTTCTTTCTAAAATGTCCTGGCTTTTTACATCCGTAACACAGTTTCTGTCCTCCTCCTTCAGTCCGTCCTCTGCCTCTGTTGTTTCTGGGGGTCGTCTCTATTATGTGTACTCTGGCAGCTCTCTTTGCCTGCGCTATGTCATGCTGTGCCCCCTGAGCTATTCTAGCTAAATCTTCTGCCTTCACTGATCTCCAGTCCGGTCTGCTTGCTTTTACCTTCTCTGCAATCTTTCTTTAGTCCATTCATGAAAGCACTTGCTAATACCCTCTCACTAGTCTTATTTCCGGGGTTGAACCCCATTTCTGGCCAGGTTTTCTTTAATGCATAGAAATAATCCTTATGATCTTCCTCCTTCCCCTGCACTCTATCTTCTAGTGTAACTTGCTTTTCTGCTTGCCTGTCTTTACATGCTTTTACCAACGCTTTTACGTACAGAACCCCGGCTGCTGCATCATTAGCCTCCGCTACATCAGGGCCTGTTCTACTGTCATATTGTTTATAAGTTTCGTCCGTCAGTTTGTCATACCGAGCTTCATCTGCCAATTTCCCCTTAATTACCCCTTGCAGATCGACTCTAGTTGCATTGTACGTATCCTGTATGGTTCTTATCATTCTGGCAAAACCCATAGGGGACTGGGATGGGTCTGGCAGCTGGGAGATCAATGCCAACTGCTCTGAGGGACTCCATGGTCTATACATTAACATTGTACGAGCTTCCTGACCTGGAACCACTGCATCCCCCCCCGCTGCTGCTGCTGCTGCTGCTGGTGCTCCTGGCACAACTACCGTCCTCATTCGGAATAGACTAGCTGGGTGGGGTCTCGGTCCTCCACATGCCACACAGATGTCTACTGTCAAGGGGTTCTGCTGTCCACATCTGGGGCAAACCCAACAATTGGGTTCTTGAGAATTCTGATACTGGGGTGGGGGTGACGTCGGGGGCGGACAGGGAGAAAAATCTGTCACTCCGGTTTTTGTCAGTCTGTAACGTCCGTCTCCTAATTCTTCAATTTTTCCTTTAAAATGAGCGCATGCATTCATCCATACATCCACTGTCTTCAACAGACCCTTATCTTTCAGCCATCCATGATAGCAGTTAAAGAATGATTTCCATTTCTCTCCATTCATCTCTCCATTCTCATTCATTCCCGCTTTACACAATATTTTGTCAATTCCAATCAGTGCCTGTTTCCCTTCTCTGCGTACCACTAAGTCTTTGGCTTTAATGCCTTCCTTGGCATTTTGGTTCCCCATTTTTATTGGTTCTCCTCACTTAGAGTAGACTCCTCAGTCACTTAGACAATGGTCACTTAGACAATGGGCCACAAAGGTTTCGGAATCATTCCACTACTAGCCTCTCTAGGACTTATAGGCCAACCAGAAAAACAGACCAAAAAACACCAATCCCGAGACACACCCACACCACAATCATCGGATCCATACTTTCATTCTTAAATTCTCCAAAGGATAGAAGGCAGGACTGTCAATTTATCTGAGGGATTCTACTGGTTCAAAGGGACCTGAGCCAGACAACAATCTGTGAATTACTCCCTCACCCCCGAGCCGACCGCTCGGGGGTGAGGGAGTCTCTTCTATGCAGTGATATAATTAGGTAGAATATAATAGTTATTCTTACCTCAGCGCTGTATATATCACCAACAGAGAGCTTCACTCGTCCCACGTCTTGGACCGGTCGAGCACCCTTGGGTAGATTAACTCAAGGTCCCTGTTCGAGGTGCCAGCTGTGGTCACTGCATTCTGAGTCTTCTATCCTTTGGATTACGATATCGGAGAGAGAGTGAGACACAGGACAGGATGTGTGTCAAACAAGCTCTAAACTTTATTACAAAGCATGGGTTTTATATTCACTCTGAAGGCAGGAAACGGATTTGCCATATATGGTTTGATTATACAATTTTAGCACACAAAGACTAACTTCTATTCTCGTGCTTGTGTTGAAACATTCAATCGGACACATTGAATTAGACACATTAAATCAGATACATTCTGATGACTGGCAAGGACGCATTATTGATTCAAGAAGGAACATTCACAGCTGGTGTTTTTTTGACCTAAAGTAACTTTCAGACTTATATAGCATAGATGGGGCCTTTGAACTTAAGGGGCCTCATCTTCTGCTATAACAGTATATACTAGAAGATCTCAAAAATAACTTAGGTCCACTTCGTTTACCTTAAAATGGAGAAGAGAATGGTGAGGAGAACAATCAATGGGCCGGGACTTCTCGCATAGATATAAATGCATTCATTTTCCATGATGGCTTCAATGAGATATAAGACATACTGTCAACTAATTCATTTTTTTTTTTTGTATGTACTCAATTATTAGTTACATTTTGAAGAATTCTAGCTTTGATTTTGATCTGTGAATAGAGATACAGTGGGTACGGACAGTATTCAGTATTCCCTTTACATTTTTCACTGTTTTTTTCATTGCAGCCATTTGGTAAATTCTAAAAAGTATTTTTTTTTCTCATTAATGTACACTCTGTACCCCATCTTGATTGAAAAAAAAACAACAGAAATTTAGATATTTTTGCAAATTTATTAAAGAAAAACTGAATTATCACATGGTCATAAGTATTTAGACCCTTTGCTCAGACACTCATATTTAAGTCACACGCTGTCCATTTCCTTGTGATCCTCCTTGAGATGGTTCTACTCCTTCATTGGAGTCCAGCTGTGCTTAATTAAACTGATAGGACTTGATTTGGAAAGGCGCACACCTGTCTATATAAGACCTCACAGCTCACAGTGCATGTCAGACCAAATGAGAATCATGAGCTCAAAGGAACTGCCCAAGGAGCTCAGAGACAGAATTGTGGCAAGGCACAGATCTGACCAAGGTTACAAAATGACCCCATATTGGAAACTTCACTGCCTAAGGAATTCATCTAGGGGTGTAATGAATATTTTGAACCCATAGGTGCCTCATAGAATTTTAGAACATTGAGACGTGAAAATATTACATTTTTGTGATAAAAATGTATTTTTTTGCTATTTGCTGCAAATTATTGCACAATTTCTCCTGAATGCAGTGATGCCCTGTATGTCATCAGAAACTACTGTTTGGCCACACATCATGGCTGAGCCTTATTGGAGCCTTATAATAGCAATTGTGGCGATTTTTGCGGAGCCCCGAAGGTGCCCGGACAGCAGAAAACTCCCCAAAGTGACCCTATTGTAGAAATTGCTAGAAACTCTAAATTAATTAGTCTACAGCTGCAGAAACTATTTTGTAACATCTAGGCCAGGTTTTTTTTCTGGAGAATTGCAAATATGCCAGTTTAGTGCATTGTGCCCCCATACAGTGTAGTGCCCCCATAGATTATTGCACACCAATACATTATGCCCAGCATGTGCTTCTGCTGATACACACCCCATAAATTGTTAATTGGGCTCTCCCTGCTACAGTAATGCCAAACATGTGGCTGCTTACTGCTGTTTAGGCACAGTGGAGCTCAGAAGGAGGGGGCATTTGTTTTTGGGATTGCAGATTTCACTGGATTTTATTTGGGGGGTTGGGAGCAATGTCTGGTTTCCAGAGCCTTTGTTCTACTAGTAACGTGGGAACCCCCTAAATTTCCAGTAACAGATGACAGACCTGAGTGGGGGCTGGTTTTGTGCAGGATAAGTTAGGGGTTTTATTGGTAACATTTTGGGGTACATAACATTTTTTGATCGCTTTCAGTATCAGGCTGGGATCACATTCTTGTATTCTACTCTGAGCGCTTACATCGGGCTTTCCTTGTAAATCCCACAAAAATGTGTTTCAGAAGAAACCCTCGACAGAACCACTCACTATGAGGCAGATGGAGACATTTGGAGTCTGTTTGGTGTCTGTTCTGCCCGTATCCATCTTTTTAATCGTCCACAGAACAGTGGTCAACTACACTTGTGCACTAAAAAGATGCCTAAAATGAAGGGACACTTATGGAATAAAGACGAGACTGAGTACAAAGGGACTCCATGTGCCTCATAAGTCAGAGGTTCCGTCGGAGGTTTCGTCTGAATTGCATTTTTTTGGGGATTTACACAGTAACCCCAGTGTAAGCGCTCAGTGGAGAGCACAGGATAAATGTGAACCAAGCCTTATTCTGATTTCTGGGAGGCAGAATGAACAAATAGATGGCAGTATAAGAATAGTTGTATTTTTAGTAGTTCTACTTTTGTGCGGTTTAGCATGCTGTATAAGTCATAGGATGGCTTTATTCTTCAGGTTGGTGCTATTACAGCGATACCAGATCTATATCTGTTTCTTTTTATGACTTATTACTATCACAAACTAAAAATGCTTTTTTTTTTAAATAAAAAAATGTTTTTTCGTCGCCATAATCTGAAAGCTGCAACCTTTTTATTTTTTTCCCCTAATGAGTTATATTAGGGTTTGTGTTTTTGTGGGACGGTTTGAAATTTTCATTTATACCATTTTTTTTTTACATATGACTTTTTGATCACGTTTTATTCCATTTTATGTGTATCAGTATGATGAAAAGGCGACATTTTTGGCATATTTATTTATTTTTTACAGTATTCGCAGTACGGAATAAATAACATAACAGTTTTTTAGTTCGTGTTGTTCCAGACTCGGCAATACCAATTACGTGTACTCTTTTTTGTTGTTGTTGTAATGCAAATGCTGCGTTTTTAGTGGTGAAACAGCTTTTCGTGAGTTTTGTGTGCTTTTATGTGTTTTTTTGTTACCTTTTTGCACATTCTATTCCACTTTTTTTTTTACTTTTTCACGAAGTCCCACTGTGGAACATGTATATTTTTTACCATTGATCGCTGGTCTCATGCATTGCAGCACTCGTGTACTGCAGTGCCTGGGACTTGTCATTGACTCACTGACTGTGCCTGCTTATAGCTGAGTCTAACAGGCCACTGTACCCTGTGGTCATCAGATGACCTTAAGGTACCATGGCAATGATGGGCACCTGTAATTACGATTGTGGAGGTGGATCCTGTCCAAGGCGGTCTCTAAAGCCCCTTTTAACCACTTATTAACAGCAGTTTTTAAGAAGTTAGTCACCTCCAATCAGTTTTAAAAAAAAAAACGGGCGAGGCCAAAGTTGCAGGGTGTTAGGTGTAATATACAGCTGTCACATGCTGAATTTGAGCCCACGGGGAGTAGGGTGGAGCGCTATTCACTTATTCCTAAGCGCCTTTTTCACGGCGCTGAGGAATAAGGTCCCTTAAGGGGTTAAAAAAAATCTGGTGTCGTTTTAGGTCAAATTTATTCAGAAATATGGAAAATTCTGAAGGGGTCACAAACTTTCAAACAGCCGTTCTGATATGGATTATCAAAGTAAGTACACCAACCTCACCAGGTGTAAGCGATAGTAAAGTATGCAGTTTGTATAATGAAATGTGTAACAGATTTCCTTTAATATAAAATTAAAGATATTGTTTTCTGGGCAGTTTGCTAGCTGAACTAGTTGTAGTTGCTAAATATTCTAAGATACGTGAGTAGGCAGAACACTAACCACAGCAGTGAATTCATAGGGTTTCATTACCATCAGTGAGGGACTTCAGCAATTATTGTGTCGGGTGTTGACATTTTCCTTTTGAGTTTTCTGTTGGTTACATTAGCAATGAATATGTTAGGATACAATAGCCAGCAGCCAAAACAAAACTAGTTTGTTTCATGGAGATGTAAATTAGCAAATTATCCCCAAAAGCCATGGCACCATTGTGCTATCAGCAGAGCACATCACTGGCAGGACTCTTCCACAAAGACAAGTCTCTGCTGATGCTTGGGTTTATTTAGAGGAATATGCTCTACTTTACATTTCCTTGCGTGCAAGCTTTATATAGCTGAGACCAATCTAACTACAAAATCAGTTTTGATGCTTTATATTAGTTTCTATTTGTTTTGGAGAAGAGTTTCAACAAAAATGTATTGAGTTTCTACTTGGAATAATTCTTAACAATTAACTTTACTGTTTAGAGGTCTCATTGGTGTTATCCTTTTGCTCCGTTATAATAAAGAAGAATGGCTGCCATAGATACTGATTAGCATACTTCAGACATCTATTTTTCTCCTTTTATTTACAATAAATCTGTTCAGGAGCATACATAAAAATCATAGTGCCCTAAAGCAAAAGTCCAAATTGCCTCCCCACCCCACCTTTAGGCTTAGTGCCCACGATGCAGAAATGAAGCAGAAATTTTCCTGAGCATTTCTGCATCTCATTGGCAGAAAAACGCATGCTGTTTTTACATGCGTTTTTGACGCGTTTTTGATGCATTTTTCCAATGCATTGTATAGGCAAATACGCATGCAGAAACGAACAAGAATTGGTCATGTCCGTATTTTTTCTGCGAGTAAAATCTGCGCAGAAAAAATCCTGACCTTGTGCACAGAACTTGCAGAATGTCATAGGAAGTCATGTGATAAAGTGTGCAATGCGTTTCTGGAGCGTTTCCGCGCTGCAAATCCGCACCAAAAAACGCACCCAAAACGCATCGTGGGCACACAGCCTTAAAATAAAAGTTAGCAGGGTAGTAGCACATGGAAGAGGTTGGCCGAAATGTCAGTAGATTCAGCTGCTTTTTGGCTTGGACCCGGGAGTCAGGATCAGCTTTGCATAAGTGGACAGATACCAATCATGGGGTGGAACAATTCAGCAGCTGTGTAGATTAGGCTACTGCCAATATAGTAACAGAGAAAAGTATTGCTGCCGGAATATGGCAAAAGGACAGGTACATTGGGCTCTAATTTGTGCAGAAGAAAATACACAGACACTCTTCCCTGCTGCATCCATGTTTTACACATACAGCTCTCATACAGCCATAGTACAAACATGTTTGTTCTGCTACAGCCATAGTATACACACAGCTCTGCTACAGGCATAGTAAACACACAGGTCTGCTATAGCGATTGCACACACACAGCTCTGCTACAGGCATAGTACACACACAGCTCTGCTACAGGCATAGTAAACACACTGGTCTGCTATAGCGATTGCACACACACAGCTCTGCTACAGGCATATTACACACACAGGTCTGCTATAGCGATTGTACACACACAGCTCTGCTACAGGCATAGTACACACACAGGTCTGCTATAGCGATTGTACACACACAGCTCTGCTACAGGCATAGTACACACACAGGTCTGCTATAGCGATTGTACACACACAGCTCTGCTACAGGCATAGTACAGTGGGTACGGAAAGTATTCAGACCCCTTTAAATTTTTCATTCTTTGTTTCATTGCAGCCATTTGGTAAATTCTAAAAAGTTCATTTTTTTCTCATTAATGTACACTCTGCACCCCATCTTGACTGAAAAAAACAGAAATGTAGAAAGTTTTGCAAATTTATTAAAAAAGAAAAACTGAAATATCACATGGTCATAAGTATTCAGACCCTTTGCTCAGACACTCATATTTAAGTCACATTCTCTCCGTTTCCATGTGATTCTCCTTGAGATGGTTCTACTCCTTCATTGGAGTCTAGCTGTGTTTAATTAAACTGATAGGACTTGATTTGGAGAGGAACACACCTGTCTATATAAGACCTCACAGCTCACAGTGCATGTCAGACCAAATGAGAATCATGAGCTCAAAGGAACTGCCCAAGGAGCTCAGAGACAGAATTGTGACAAGGCACAGATCTGCCCAAGGTTACAAAAGAATTTCTGCATTACTCAAGGCTCCTAAGAGCAAAGTGGCCTCCATAATCCTTAAATGGAAGAAGTTTCTGACCACCAGAAGTCTTCCTAGACCTGGCCGTCCAGCCAAACTGAGCAATCGTGGGAGAAGAGCCTTGATGAGAGAGGTAAAGAAGAACCCCAAGATCACTGTGGCTGAGCTCCAGAGATGCAGTAGGGAGATGGAAGAAAGTTCCACAAAGTCAACTATCACTGCAGCCCTCCACCAGTTGGGCCTTTATGGCAGAGTGGCCCGATGGAAGCCTCTCCTCAGTGCAAGACATATGAAAGCCCGCATAGAGTTTGCTCAAAAATACATGAAGGACTCCCAGACTATGAGAAATAAGATTCTCTTGTCTGATGAGATGAAGATAGAACTCTTTGGTGATAATTCTAAGCGGTATGTGTGGAGAAAACCAGGCACTGCTCATCACCTGCCAATACAATCCCAACAGTGAAACATGGTGGTGGCAGTATCATGCTATGGGGGCGTTTTTCAGCTGCAGGGACAGGACGACTGGTTGCAATTGAAGGAAACATGAATGCGGCCAAATACAGAAATATCCTGGATGAAAACCTCTTCCAGAGTGCTCTGGACCGCAGACTTGGCCGAAGGTTCACCTTCTAACAAGACAATGACCCTAAGCACACAGCTAAAATAACAAAGGATTGGCTTCAGAACAACTCTGTGACCATTCTTGACAGGCCCAGCCAGAGCCTTGACCTAAACCCAATTGAGCATCTCTGGAGAGACCTGAAAATGGCTGTCCACCAACGTTCACCATCCAACCTAACGGAACGGGAGAGGATCTACAAGGAAGAATGGCAGAGGATCCCCAAATCCCGGTGTGAAAAACTTGTTGCATCATTCCCAAGAAGACTCACAGCTGTACTAGCTCAAAAGGGTGCTTCTACTCAATACTGAGCAAAGGGTCTGAATACTTATGACCATGTGGTATTTCAGTTTTTCTTTTTTAATAAATTTGCAAAAATTTCTACATTCCTGTTTTTTTCAGTCAAGATGGGGTGCAGAGTGTACATTAATGAGAAAAAATGAACTTTTTAGAATTTATCAAATGGCTGCAATGAAACAAAGAGTGAAAAATTTAAAGGGGTCTGAATACTTTCCGTACCCACTGTGCACACACAGGTCTGCTATAGCGATTGTACACACATAGCTCTGCTACAGGCATGGTACACACACAGGTCTGCTATAGCGATTGTACACACACAGCTCTGCTATAACAATAGTACACGCACACGCTACAGCCATAATTTTTTATTGCAAATATCCTCTTTGAGAGGAAAAGGACTAGAACATTATTGCCACCTATTTGGTGTAGCAATCCTAAAAGTCAAAACTGACCCCTTACCGAGCCCTGTCTCATGACGTAAGATGCAAAGCCAAACTGTACACTCAATTTGGAGACCCATGTTTTGGGTGTTTGCCTCTCATCAGTGCAAAGCAGGAGGTCTGATTTAGCTACATTAGGCGCCACTGACATTGGGTCTAAGACCAGAGTCACACAAGCATATAACGCGGCCGAGTGCTATGCGATAAAACATTGTATAACACTTGGACCAGTGTTATTCTATGGGGCTGCTCAGATCTGCTACTATTTTCTCATGTCTATTTGGCATGAGAAAACAATCGCAGCATGATTGCATCTGAGAATCGAATCACACGCACCCATACAAGTCTATGGATGTGTGTGAAACACTGCACTGCACTCGGATGTGATCCGAGTGCAGTGTGATTACCTCGGATGCTGGCAATGGAGGCGATGCAGAAATTACTTTCTCCGTCTCCTCCACACCTGTGCTGCAATTCTCTCATGTGAGAAGATTGGAGCACAGTGCACTGATCCTCTGCTCCCGCTCGCATCAGAATTGAGCCAAGTGTCCTTAGTATATCGCATCTGATGCTCTCGCATCGGATGCTGTATGATAATGTGACCCCGGCCTAAGGGATTACATTTCTCCTTGTGGAGTGTCAAGCCTGCGTAACTAGACTTATAGGCCATACAATACTTTTCTGGGATATTAAATAGGCAAATATCCTCTTCAGAGAGGAAGAGAACTAGAACTCTGTTGTTGCTTTTTTTTTTTAATCGGCATCACCTATTGGGAGTATCAATAATAAAAGTTAATATTGACCTTTTAATGAGCCTTGCTGTATGACTTGGGGTAAAATACCAAGCAAGACACTCCATTTGCAGACATATGTTTTGGGGTGTTTTCCCCTCATCAGTGAAAAGCAGAAGGTCCAGTTTGGCTAAGTGAGAGGCCTCTGACAAAGGGTGTAAGGGGGAACTTTTGTGGAGAGTGCCAAGCCGGCGTAAGGAGACTTAAAGGCAATGCAATGCTCCTTTGGGAAATGAAATATGCAAATATACTTTTCAGATCGGAAGCAGACTAGAACTCTATTGTTGCTTTTTTTTAAATCTACGTTACAATGAAATGTAAAATTTCTAAAATCTCTGTGTGTCAGAGATTATTCACAAATTTGGCTTTGATGACCTTAATGCCCTAAGTTTACTCAAAACATGGGCATTATAGTGTGACTTAAAGGGGTTTTACCAAGATTGAAAGCAGTTTAGGGGATAACTTACTGACTGTAAAGGGTCCAGACGCTGGGACCCCTGCTGATTCAGAGAATCAGAAAATGGGGCTTTTGTTTTCTCTGGCAGTCATATATATAATGGTTGGACAGGAGATGTACATGCTTGACCCCGTCTCCATTCAAACAGGGCATTGCAGAGCCCTCATTTAAAGTAAGCCCCATTTACTTGAAGAGAGTTGTTTTGCAATACCAGACATAGATTATAGAGAAGAGTGGCGCTGTTCTTGAAAAAAAAAAAACAAGCTGAAAAAAACTGTCTTTTTCGCCTTGTTTTTCTAATCCGTACAAACCCTTTAAGTGCCACTTTGATACCATAGAAAACAACTTTATAATAATAATGAATATCTGCATAAAGTTCAAGGTTTTGCATTCCGCAGCTTATCTTTTCACAGGATGCCTTCATAAGTGTTAATCACCAGTGTCATCATTCTGTGTTATGTATTTATTTTCCTTGCATATATATGTGACATGCAATCAAAAGCTAAAAACCTCCAGGATTTCCTTGGCCTCGCACGCTTTTCTTTCGTTGCCTCTAACTGCCTTATTATACTTCCTGCTCCATGCTTAGCTATGCATTTCAGACCCACTGACAGTATAATTGACCTAAAAGTTCTGGATTTCATCTTAATGCACTGTTCAAAATGTACATCAACTACCTAAAAAAAACTAATTTCTGTCTACATTTCACTTGAATTCCATTTTGAAGAAAGCATTTCTTTCCCCCTTTCTTTCTTTTTGTCATCATTATTTCCTGGTGAATAGCCTTGGTATCTTGAGAGATGGAGTTAGACTTACACCGTATGCAATTGTACTTCCTTTATTACCTTTGTCTCATTATACATGATAAACACACATTAGTGAGATTCACTGCATGTTTTGGAGAATGAATGGGGGATCTTTTTAAACTGTTTCTGACACTCTGTAACCTGGGGGGTTTAATGGCATTCTTTCTTTTGATTCAATAATTTATCTGTCAGAGAAGGAAGGGGGTTGGAGTAACATAGAAGCTGCCAGGTTGACACACTCATTTCGGGAGGAATGAGATGCCATGAAATAGTCTTTAACATGCACTTGCGTTTTTTTCCCTGAAAATTGCAAGAAAATGCTTCCACTCTATCTTTTTTCTTTTAAGAACAAAAACAATTTAGCTGACACTTTTAACCCTGTAGGTGCGACTTGATTACTCAGTGCAAGGATACATGATATATGCTTACAAATTTTATTATTAGGGTTACGTGGATTCCACATAGCCGCATTGCTTGACCAGAGAATAAAGGACCTGTGTGCAAAGCAAGAATTGCAATCTAAATAATATATCTGCTCTTGGTGTTCAGCGAGAAATTCGTCCTCTCCTCTGACTCAAGTCATTGTACTCATTTTGGCCCATTTTGTCAGCAGCTATGTATTTTGGTGGTACAATAGCCGAAGTAATCACCAAACTCTCAGTAAAAGACTCCAATGCTTTTACCTGTCTGCTCTCATCGTGTTCTTTATTGTGTGATGGCTTCGGAGGAGAGAAAGGTCATCAGATTCTTGTGACCCTTTATACAGCAATTGAACGATCTGCTCATTTGACTTTTGCTCACCTCTGCTGGTGTTTGTGAATTTTCTCTCATTTGTTTGATTTGGTGTCTTATTTTATTTCCATTACAAGAGTTACATAGAAGAGAATATTGGCCACATGCTATGTCAGCCAACTGGGCAAGTATGCCAACAGTATTTTAATGGCCATTTTATTGTACTGCTACAACGCTACACATTTGGCTCTGTTTACATCTTCCTTGTCACATTCTTGGGAAGAGGGCTGTACTCCATCACTTTCTAGAGACTATAATAGTCTATGACATTTCTCTGTCCATTCAAATTCTTTACAGCTACCATTAAGTAAAGACACCTGATTGTGCTATTGTAAGGTGCCAGAGGGCGGTAGTAGTGGGCGAGCTGCTGCTCCATGTCGCCCTGCCACTTTACAGGAAAATCTTGTCCAAGTCCCAATGTGCTGTCACGTGTAGGGTGCGTTACGCTCAGTTGCAGCTTAGCTGCTTCCAAGTCTTCAACTTCAAGAGCAGCTGAACATGAATCAGGGGACAACCCAGTTTGTTTCAAAACACAGAAGTTTACTCGACAGTTCAAGTGCATCAGATTGTAACACACAGTATCAGGCACAACACTCTTTATTCATTATTTCCTAAGTACAGTACATTTCCAGCATTGCTATTTGTCCTTGCTGGACTATCCCTATGTTCACTGATGCTGTCCGACAAAGAGATTTCCCGTCCAGTTCTGAAGTACACCCGTGATGCGTTACCTGTCCAAGATCCTCTGCAGAACGGTTACTGACAAGGACACAAACTCAGTCTCTGTTCAGACTATTAAGTTCAGGATCCAGAACCTAGTAATCAGAATGGAGCCCAAGTTCATATCCTTGTCTGCGTACCTGACCCCTGGAGTCAGCAGCTGCAGCACCAGGGACTGCCTAGGAGTGGTACCTGTCGGCTACCTGCAGCTCAAGCCTTACTTAACCATCAGGAACTCCAGTGAACACCAAGTAGTGCTTAGCTAGGCCCCTCATAGGTAAGCTTGGCCCCGTGACACAGTGGGTCCACAAACCACGTGCACCACCTGCGTGTGACTCGCCCCCTGGGCCGTGGGGCACTCGGAACCGGGCAATAGGGAGACGATGGGGGTAGTAGTGGCAACCCGGTCCCGTGGCTCAGGGTGGTCAGACCAGTGGCAGTCTTTTAGATGTTTTTGATAATGTCAGACTACGCCACCCGTGGATTGCGGTTATTAGGAACCGCCGCTGCAGGGCAGACCCCTGGGGCCGATGATGGATGCAGCTGGGATGGTGTGACTCCCCACGGGGAGAGTGCGGCCCCAGGGCAGTGTAGTGGATGGTGGGAGTGATGGTGGTGGGAGTCCCAGTACCGTTAGTGCTGGAGGGGCGAAAGAGCACACAGACAACGTACTGCAGTCCAATGTCTTTTACTCACAGTTCAGGTGCTCCGGGTCACTTCTGCGCAAGCAGTGACCACCCAAGCCATGCAGTGTCCACCAGGTGAGGGGCTCGGTCAACCCCCAGGCAGTTCAGGAGCATGGCACAGGACCCCCTTCAATCCTTTCTCTGGCCTGCCTCACCAGTGACCCACTTTTGTCCAGCTGCCGCGGACTTGCGCGGGTAAACGTGGGCCCCATTCTCCGCTGTCATATATGGTGCCTTCCTAGCAGGTTTGATGAGGTGCTGCACCAATAAATGGTCACAGCCTCCGGTCTTTGGCTGAGGGTTGTTTCTCCTCCACCAACTTTGGATCCGGTACCCTTAATCTGCCTGACCGTGCACCCTGGATTCTCGTGGGTTCTTAGGGTCCCTTCCACCTTCTTGTTCCTGAGCCCTTCTGTCTCTTTTTCTCCTTTTCTGTTCTGTCTTCTCCTCCTTCCCTTGGCCTCTTCTCCAGGCCCACTTCCCCTTCTCCTCTCAGGCTCCAGCCTTTTCTCTAGGCCTGCCTCTGAGCAGAGCTCCTACAGAGCCTCTGCTCCCTGTCTTCTTCTCTCTGGACAGAACCCTGAACTAAGATGGTGCCCACCTTTTATACCTCCCTCTGACCATGAGCCCAGGTGACCAGCAACCAATGGGCTCCTTCCTACGCTCAGGAACCAACCCCTATCTGCCCCTACAGCACTGGGTATTCCACCCCCCCTCCCCACTCCAGCCAGGGACATAGTCGGTCGTGCCTGCACTTCTTTCTAGTGGGAGCACCGTTGAGCTGTCCCTCGGAAATGGGGTGTGTGTGCTGTATGCAGCTAACTGAGCCCTGGTCCATACTCCATCCTTACCCGGGAGTGGAATATCACACCTCTGGCAGAGGTGCAATACCCCTGTAGCGGCCGGACCCTCGGGGCGCTACACGTGCATAACAGTTTGCTTTGGCCATGTGCCATGCTGATCCCCAGTCCTCTATATGCTCGGAGCTGTGTTACTCACTTACTGTAATCACCTGATAAAGGGGACGGATCATCCCTGAAATGCAAGGTGTGTGTTGAATAAATCAACCTATCTTATCTGACCTGGGTGGTTCCAGACTCAGAACGTGGCAACCTGTGGATATCCATCACCCACCTTTCATTGTTCTTCACTGTAGTCATGAAGATGGTGAGAGATGTCACATTTCTTCTAGTGGGCAGTAGAAGTTGTGGCACTGAAGAAAAAGTCATGCAAGTCCGTGAAGGAGAGTCGGTCTCCAACTTCTCTGCAGAGAGTCCTTGCTGGCTTGAGAAAGCGGGGGCAAAAGGGGAGTTACTGTAACGATGCTCTGGCTGTCACCGCATGGCTCCCCTTCTGCCTCCATGCAGTGACATCGGCATGCTCACGGACCCCGAGTCCTTGTCAGTAACCATTCTGCAGAGGATCCAGAACCTAGCAGTCTGAACAGAGCCTGAGTCCATATCCCTGTCTACGTACCTGACCCCTGGGGTCAACAGCTGCAGTACCGGGGACTGCCTAGGAGTGGTACCTGGCGGCTACCTGCAGCTCAAGCCTGACTCCACTATCAGGAGCTCCAGTAAACACCAGGTAGCCGCTTAGCTATGGCCCTCCTTGGTAAGCCCGGCCCTGTAGCATAGTTGGTCCACGAACCACGTGCACCACCTGAGTGCGTAACAGTATGTAACTGCAGACTGCTGACTTGTGACAGTTTGCAACATGCACAGTGTTACAATTCCCCTGCATTCGCAGCACAAGTGGGTGGTCACGTGCCTGCATGTATGTGATTTGCAGACATGCAGTCACGTGCAGACTAAATTTTCGTCCTCAATGTGCTATTGAGAAAAGCGGATGACAGCCTAGATGGCACGTGACTATAAATATACAAATGTTCTATTGAGAGAAGTGGATGACAATCTATTTGACACGTGATCAGAAGTCTGCAAATCACATACACATGGTCTCCAGACCACCCACTTGTGCTGAAAATACAAGGGACAGTCTGCAGTCACAAAGAGTGATTACACACTTTTCTTTTCAGCCTGGACGATCTCTTTATCGGGTGCACTTCTAAAACTAATAAATAAACCTAGTTTCTAACCAAACACCCTACAATATGCAGTATTTATGACTAGGATTGAACAATACGCCGTGCACGGACCACTGACGGGCACGACTGCGTTACCTCCTCTAATATAATGGAGCTACAGAAGTCCACTTGACGCCTGAGTAAAACAGAGAGTGAGTGATTCTTGCATTTCAAAGGCACAATGCGCTTTCCTTGGAGAGATTCAGGAGGGGGAAGATAACCAAAGGCTGTTGGAAACCTTTTAATTAGTACTAATTACCTCAGAAGAACACGTTGGGGGTGTAGAAAGGATTTGTGTCAGCGAACGGGAGATCAAAGATTGCGTTGCTAGCATTTTAATCTGTTGGCAATAAAAATAAGGATGAGCTGATAATAGGGCCCGAGAGAAAGCAAAACTTGTACCATGGACCGTTGTTTTTTCCTAAGGCCACTTTAGTGTTCTTTTATTTTCTATTACAGTATTTTTTACAAGAAAAGAAATTCTAGAATAAATGCAGTGTAAGATTCATACACACACTGGCATGTTTAAAAATATAGGAAGCATTTAAAGGGATTCATACAGAATAAATCCGCTGCTTTCTCTTGTGTAAAGTGGGTACCTACATACCTAGAATGGGGCGTCACTGATCGGTAGGGTCTGACATTAATGGCATAGGCACACTGGATCATCTGTATTGATTAATGTGCTCAGCACTGGAAATCGGGTTACGAGAACCCCTTTAGGCCACTGTGAACTCTTTTTGGATATCAATCATAGCCATAGCCCCAGGTCACCTGAAGATGCCACATTTACGTAGTGAAACAAGTTGGAGAGGTGAAGTGTGTGGAATGGTTTAAACATAATGGTCCAACTGATCAACTGAATGGTGTACAGAGGGGAGTACTGCAGTGTCCCTATATGTACTTTCACTTGCTAAACAATTAAATGCATTCTACGTGTAGCTACACCTAATTGCTGTAAACTTGTAGATAAATGACAGTAATAAATGCTGAGCCAAATAAATGGGTTTGCAATTCACCTCTCGTCTTTCTTTCTTGTTGCATATGTTCTATTCTACTCACTATAAAAAAGTTACGTTTTAAGGATTGAGCACCATTATTAGTACATATTACATGGAATAGTAAAGATAACTGTTTAGCTCAGTTTCTATAAAATGGCAATGACATAGTAAATTAATTATTTTATAAATTACCTTCCACACTACTCAGGTCTTGAATTAGTGTTCGGCACAGGGTCCTATGTGAACCAGCTGCTGCGCCTCCATTGTGCTGATCCACTAGAGACAGGTCAGATGCCCTCTGATCCAACATCCAGCACACTGAGGACCCCTTTGAGATATCAAGCACTAACACTGTGGCTAGCTATATAAATGAGGCTTGATGATCAGCTTGCCACAAGGTGGTGTTTAACTCATCATGGACTGGATTTTATACAGTAGGATAAGCGCTTTTTCAACCAATGTTTGTGAGTACCTTGAGTAAAGATTCCTAATTGTTTGAAGCGGGTGGATTTGCACTGCGCTGTTTAGTATTCAGCAATTGTTCAAGGTCAGGCTGGTGGAACAAGTTGAGAACTAGTTCACTTTTACAGCTCCTGAAGGAAACTGCTAGAAGAAAATCAGGATTAGGCTATGTGCCCACGTTGCATTTATGAAGCAGAAAATTTCTGCTGCATAAATGCAAGTCCTCTCCCGGAAAAACGCATGCGGAATTCCGCACGCGTTTATCGCGCATTTTTCGCGCGTTTATCACGCGTTTTCCACATGCGGAATTGCCTTGCGTTTTTTATGCATTGGACAAAGGCAATTCCGCTTGCGGAAACGCAAAATTAAATGACATGCTGCGGATTTTTGAACGCGGCATAAACGCTGCGGAAAAATCCGCAGCATGTGCATAGAACTTGCGGAATCCCATTGGGGACCATGGGGTGCGGATATACATGCGTTTTTCAAGCGTTTACGCTGCGGAAATTCCGCAGCATATACGCTTGAAAAATGCTACGTGGGCACACAGCCTTAAGGGGGACATTTCACTGGATTTCAGCATTTTAGCTTTTGCTGTTTCAGGGTCCCCACAGCTGACCCTGTATGGACCATTGGCTCTGTTCACAGCTGAAACTGCGTTCCCGTGTTCCCTTACAATAATTCTGTCGTAATAGAGATGTCTTTGCTGTATTGTGAATCTATTCTACCATTGTTCATCCAGGTTACTTTCTTGCTATCACTGCTGCTCTTCTCCTTGCACACACAGCAGTATAACACATAATCTAACTCCTAAAACTTTAGCATCTGCTGAGACCTCATAGCTTTAACACCCTCTTAACCAATGTAAATCTTGCAGTGCCAGGGAAAACTGAATAACCAGTGCTTTCTATAATGTAATTCTATAACAGAGTTTTCCCTGGTACGGTGCAATTGAAACAGTTCTGTCAATCTGTTATCACATTAATAAATGCATATAATATAATATTCAGTGGATACTGGCTTCTCGTCACTCTCTTACACAGCTATTGCTTCTGATGATACTCACGTCCACCACAAGTATGCAGCCACTTCAGTAGGTCAGTCCATTCATTTATTCAGGGAGCCGCCACGGCACGGTATAGCAGATATCTGCTTTCTGACACCATAATGCTTGTGGCATAGTGACAGCTTTATCCTTGGTGAAATACATCACCTACACATTGGCCATATCTGAATGATGTGTTTACTGCCAAAGAATCTGTAAGGAATATTTCTAATATTGAAAAATGACCATTGGTTTATTTAGACAAATTCAATGTATTAACCCGTTATCTGCTGCGGCTGTTTTCTCTTTTTACTATGGCTATGGTTACTACTACAGGTACATTTTTGTATTGTATTTTCATTTGTCAGAATACTTTTTAAAATAGTTCTGATGTGAACAATAGTCACAATACCATAAATCATGATCAAAATCTCAATTGAGAACGTATTTTTAGAGCGATGCTTTTTTACTTAAAAATGCCTCTCCAGAGATCTTGGGTTACTCAAGGGCCATAACATTAGCAGGAAGGTTCTTATGTAGGATCCCATCTTGTGCCAAGATATCTTCTTGCCAAAAACTTCAGTCACATTCCTACCAACTAGAAACCTCTACTGATCTCAAGTCATTAATCAAACCAGAGAGCTGTCTTGACCCAGGCTACTTCCCTTTGAAGTGTGGTGTCCTCTACTGTAGAGAGGGAATAATTTGCTGCCTGATTCAATGAACCATCAGTGGAGCAAGCAGACCTAATGACATGTGAGAATATTAACCTCCCAGCACACAGAGCTGTGAATCCTTACTGCCAGTCTATAACTCACTCGTCACACCCAGGCTAGTTCTGCCTATGTTGCTGTCTTTCCCTTTCAGTCATATGGTGAACCTGTGAACAGGGAGTATGGGCCCACATTCTACAAAACGAATTATCTTCTTTCCCCATGCACACAAAAGGCAGCTATAGGTTTGAGTGGCCAAGTGACTTCTAATATTGCGCACAGTTCAAAAATGCTGCGCTGGTGGAAGTCTGGAGCTTGCATGACAGGTATCTGTGAGCAATCTGACAGGCGTCGTATTGCTGCAACGTGCTCTTGTAAGGATTACAAAATGACTTTTAACACCTTCACAATTTCTGCAGGCTAGTTTTCTGCAATTCATTGATTCATTGTGCAAGTGAATAAAAAATGTTTCCTCTGGAAAACCGTTCTCTAAGATATGAAAACCATGTATATAGAGATTGCTGAGCTCTATTTTCTTCTTCTACTGTATGTAAAGACATTTAAACTATATACAATTTATTATTGCATGCAGTGAGCAGGGTGCTGTATAATACAGAGGTCTATTTGTGATTGCTCTTGGCATTGATCTCTCTGCCATTAGATTTTGTGGGATTCTCCAGAAAACCCATTAGAGGATCAGCACACACATGGCCACTGCTGTAAAGCCGATATTATGTAGCCACGTGGCTCTGAATATCTCAATGATGAGCCTATAAAAGCACAATTTATGTAGGAAATGGTTCATGTGGTATTGAGCCATTCCCGTTAATATCCATTTATAATTTTGATGATAACGTACAGTGGGGAAAATAAGTATTTGATACACTGCCGATTTTGCAAGTTTTCCCACCTACAAAGAATGGAGAGGTCTGTAATTTTTATAGTAGGTCACTTCACCTGTGAGAGACAGAGTCTAAAAATAAAAACCAGAAAATCACATTGTATGATTTTTACATAATTAATTTGCATTTTATTGCATAAAATAAGTATTTGATAAAATAGAAAAACAGAACTTAATATTTGTTACAGAAACCTTTGTTTGCAATTACAGAGGTCAGACATTTCCTACAGTTCTTGACCAAGTTTGCACACATTGCGGCAGGGATTTTGGCCCACTCCTCCATACAGATCTTCTCCAGACCTGGCAGATTTCGGAGCTGTCGTTGGGCAACATTGAGTTTCAGCTCCCTCACAAGATTTTCTATTGAATTCAGGTCTGGAGACTGGCTAGGCCACTCCAGGACCTTGAAATGCTTCTTACTCCTTTGTTGCCTTGGCTGTATGCTTTGGGTCATTGTCTTGCTGGAAGATCCAGCCACGACTCCTCTTCAATGCTCTTACTGACGGAAGGAGGTTGTTGGCCAAAATCTCGTGATACATGACTCCATCCGTCCTCCCTTCAATATGGTGCAGTCGCCCTGTCCCCTTTGCAGAAAAGCACCCCAAAGTATGATCTTTCCTCCATCATTCTTCATGGTTGGGACGGTGTTCTTGGGGTTGTACTCATGCTGCTTCTTCCTCCAAACACGGCGAATGAAGTTGATACCAAAAAGTTCTATTTTGTTCTCATCTGACCACATGACCTTCTCCCATGCCTCCTCTGGATCATCCAGATGGTCATTGGTGAACTTCAAATGGGCCTGAACATGTGCTGGGGTGAGCAGGGGGACCTTGCATGCCCTGCAGGATTTTAACCCATGACGGTGTAGTGTTACTAACGGTAATGTTTGAGACTATGGTCCCAGCTCTCTTCAGGTCATTGACCAGTTCCTCCCGTGGGCTGATTCCTGACCTTTCTCACAATCATCCTTACCCCACGAGGCGAGAGATTGCATGGCGCATCAGACCGAGGAAGATTGACAGTCAACTTGTGTTTCTTCCATTTTCTAATAATTGCACCAACAGTTGTTTCCGTCTCACCAAGCTGCTTGCCTATTGTCTTATAGCCAATCTCAGCCTTTTGCAGGTCTACAATTTTGTCCCTGGTGTCCTTAGACAGCTCTTTGGTCTTGGCCATGGTGGAGAGGTTGGAGTGTGATTGATAGTGTGTGAACAGGTGTATTTTGTACAGATAACAAGTTCAAAGAGGTGCAATACACGTAATGAGTGCAGAGTAGGAGAGCTTCTTAAAGAAAAACTAACATCTGTGAGAGACAGAATTCTTGCTGGTTGATAGGTGAGCAAATAATTAAATTTCATTTTATTGCATGAAATAAGTATTTAAAAATCATACAATGTGATTTTTTGGATTTTATTTTTAGATTCTGTCTGTCACAGTTGTAGTGTACCTATGATAAAAATTCCAGACCTTTCCATTCTTTGTAGGTGGGAAAACTTGCAAAATGGACAGTGTATCAATTCCTTATTTTTCCCACTGTATGTTAGTCAAAGGCAAGAATATCCCTAAATATGGACTTCTAATACCGCAATACTTGAACAGGCCTATTAGACATCAGTGACTGATATTATTGCCAACTTGTGAAAAATCACAAGACTTTAAGTTGTGTTATTACTTGTTGTGCCTCCTCGGCGGGACACTAAATGCAGTTATTGATAGGGGAAGTGAATAGAAGTGCAGCAAATAATGGTAAATTATGTAGGTGATGAATATAAGCAACATGAATGTAAAATAACTCTATTGCCTTTGTAGTATTACACACACTGGACAATATGGAGTATGTATCCTTTACAGTGGGACATCTCTGCCACCTTAAGCGCTTAACCAACACCTCCTCCCATCTGCTAATGAGGGTGCAGAGTAACCAAACATCAGTGATGATTTGAAATGAGCTCTGACAGAGAGCTTGATCATAATTATCTTAACGAGGATAGGGTTAATTACAGTGGAAACCAGGGGTTCATTTCTGTTTGAGTCAAGAGGAAAATAAATGTGTTTTGATGGTTTGGCACTGAGTGTCTGACAGATATTTCCCAGCAAGGTTAAGAATAGGAGGGGTCTTCAGTATTAAGGTTAGGTGATGTTCACAGGTGGAATTATGCTTTTATTTTACAACCCTAAGCCACATTTTTACACCCATCTTATCTTTTGTACTTCACACATCAAAATATTGGTAGAAATAAATGAATCAATTGGAATCCAAGCTTGGTTAAAGCTATAGTAGATATTATGGCAAAAAAAGATTAAAGGGAACCTGTCACCAGGTTTGACCGATATGAGGTCCGGCTACCACCTTTCAGCCCTATAATGCTGTATATAAGCCCCCGATCTGACCTGCAAGACAAGAAAAAGAGCTTTTATTATACTCACCTGGGGGTGGTCCAGTGCGCAGAAGTGCAATACCGGGGAGACTGTGTGGATGATATAGGGACGCGTCATCCACACGAAGCAAGAAGTAGGACGGCATCACAAGAAGAAGGGATGCTCTGGAATAAGACAAGCGACGGCCCTCGGACTGGAATGCCCCCCAGGTCAGTATAATGAAAGCTCTTTTTCTTGTCTTGCAGGTCGGATAAGGGGTTTATATACTGCATTATAAAATACTGTATAAGAGGGCTGAAAGGTGGTGGCTGTATCTCATATTGGTCAAACCAGGTGACAGGTTCCCTTCAATCTCTGTAATATGAAAAGTTATGCAACTTTCTAATATATATTGGGCCTAATGTATTAGAACTGTGTTAAAGGGAATCTGTTACTAGGTTTTTGCTACCTCATCTAAGAGCAGCATAATATAGGAAAAGAGACCCTGAATCCAGTGATGTGTCACTTAGATTACTGGGTGCAGCAATTGTGACACAATCAGTTTTTAGATGCAGCATTTAGCTGAGCTCAGAAAACTAACTCCGCCAGCACTACAGCTTTCTATGTATTGTCTATTGACAGAGTGTGGCTTATCAGACGAGGGGGCATGGTTGGACTAGTGCTTGCGTGCACTGTGGTAAGGACAATGATAATCTCCTTGTGAAAAAATCTCCATTGTAAGTAAACAACTGCTACCTCATGCTCTCCTCAGATTACATAGCAAAAACCTGCTAACAGAGTCCCTTTAAAGAAAAATTATTTCAAGACGCAATCAATCGGAGCTCAGCTTTAAGTTTAGTGATTTTTGTCCACAATTTACTCAGGAACTATCCGCAAATTATCTCCCCACATCGATCATTTGGTTTCTGCACCCTGGTCTAGTCTGTGAACTAGTAATAGTATCTACGTTTCAGCTGTAAGCAACACTAGACTTAGAATTTTAGCTCACAAGTAACAGCAGATTTACAATTCATGTTTTTGCCACCTAATCTGAAAGCAGCATAATTTAAAGACAGAGACTCTGATCCCAATATGTATCACTTACTGGGCTGCTTGCTGTAGTTTTAATAAAATCACTGTATTAGCAGCATGAGATTATCACTAGAGGACTGGTAAACCTGCTGCCAGGTAGGCCTCCATATTCAGAGCTCTGTATAACCCCACCTCCACCATTGATTGGCAGCGTTCTACCTATACACAGTGTGTCACCACATTGTTCGTTGGTGACCAGGGAACAGGAGCTTCTACCCCATCCCTAACACTAGGGGGAGCCTTAGCTCACCCTATTCCCCAGGATACCTCTGAAGGTGAGGATGCCGGGGCCTCCGTCCACACCCTAACTCCTGAGTTAGCCCTCCGTCTGTTCTCCTCCCCTACCCAGGGAAGGGGGCGCTACTGTGCTCCATAGAACACCCACCAAACAAACAAGGCTACACAGACAGGGGTAAACCGAAAACTCCAGGCACACAAAATATTCACTCACATATAACAGAGGGAAGCACCAGGGTGTGAAGGTAGGGGAATAAACCAAAATGGAGAAGGATAAGGAATTACCATGAGTACAGACCAAACAACAGTCCTTGATAATCCCTCCAACTCTCCTTCTCATAATAACTCTTCTCCCTCCGTTAGCCATGCAACAAAAGTTAGCTGTGACAAGGACTAAAATCAGAGCCCAGATTATAAAGCGAAAAGGAGTGGCTAACCGAGCTCAGCTGTGAGCACCAAGATTTCCAACTTGGCCGTTTAACCCCTGTTCTGCCAGAAGAAATAAAACATGTCTTAAAATGAAGGAGAAGTGCTTCTTCTTGGAGCCGCAGTAGGAGCCCTCAAACGCTGCGGTCTTCTAGCTCCACCCCGTTGCGGTAACCACCTTGACACAGTGTACACAGAAAGCTGCCAATCAGTGGTGAGGGTGGGGTTATACGTGGCTTTGCTTTGAAGGAACTGGTAGATCTGCAGCAGAGAGAACTGTGATTTTATCAAAACTGCAGCAAGCAGATCAGTAATTGACACATGGCTGGAATAAGTGTCTTTGTCTCTGCATCATGCTAGTCTCAGATGGGGTAGCAAAAACCCGATGTTAGATTCCCTTTAAAGCGCATTAGCCACTGTGATAAATTTGGCGCACTTTAAGAATGTATAGTCTAAATTTCAATTAAATAAAAGTTACACAGCTTTAGTAAAACAGTCCCAGTATGTTCATTATCTGACTGCCCTATGTTTTATATCCCAAGTAATTAAGGTTTTTTAAAAAAAAAAAAAGTAAAACTCATACAAAGTACCTGGGCTAAAAAAGTACACGTCAAGAACTTTACTTGTGAGGCCACAGCCCAATGATCAGTATTTGGTCAGTATTTTTTCTCAGCAGTGGGAGCCAAAACCAGGAGTGGGTGATAAATGCAGAATTGGTGACTTGTTTCTATCATACCTTTTCTCTGATTGTTCCTCACCTGGTTTTGGCTCCCACTCCTGAGAAAAAATACTGACCGAATACTGACCAAATACTGACAGTGGGGCCGTGGCCTGAGTGTGTTACCTGCAAGGCATAATTTATTAATACTCTGTTTGTATATTGTCATTCAGATGTAATATTCACATACTGTATAAACATTATACATATAATGTGATTTCAGGATGATTCATCTGTGTTATCTCCACTAATAGTATTTTGTGCTTTGATCTTCAGATGAAAATTGGGCATCCAGTAGCTTCTGCTCCAGAATTACATAATAGCCTGTTGGAATTAAAACAATTATTAGAGAAACTCCTGTGGTATATGGCTGACGTTAGCTGAGAAGCTAATAATAGCAAACATATATAGGAAGCAGAGATGGATAAATCTTTTGAAATTCAAATTCATGAGCTTCAAATTTTTCCCACAAATTCGATTTGTGGTATATAAATTCACTGTGAACTTCAATACTGCAAATCCTCTAATTGTCTGGAAAAGACGTGTATAACAAGGTTTCCTAGGACTGTATTAAGCCCTATTAAGCTCTTTAACACAATCACATCCTTAATGATGTCTAAGTGACCTGAACCTATCTGGCAAGGGGACAATGGATGGTGACCGGTGATAAACAACACCCTATTTAACTAAACACGGTCGTTTCAGACTTTTTTAGGTGCTCAAATTGTAATAACGGTGATAAAATTCTCCCTTTTTGGGACAGATGCCTTACAAGATTTGGTTTGTGTATTTTTCTTCAGTACAAAAATTAGCTCTTAGGGAACTTGTACTGCAAATTTAAGAATTAAAAAAACAATGGTCTTATTAAGTGGCCAGTACTGCAGTACAACGCAGACCAATCAATTTACAATTACACAGACTCCGCAAGTCCAGCACTTCCCCTTCATTTTAATTTTTGGATTATTACTCCCAGACTGAGACTACCACTCCAATTTCTATGTTTTCCAGCACTGATTTAGGCCTTTCTATTCCTATCTGTAATGATGAGCTGTGCACTCAGACCTCCTATTCCTTGGTTGTAAAATCCTAAAATGGTCACTGCTTTCCCTGCTCTCATCTTCTATGGTCCCTGTGATAGTCACCCCTGATTGGTTGCGCCAGACCACGTTATAGCTGCTGGGCATTATGGGAAAGTCCACTCGGCCGAGGCTAAGTTCATGTGAGCTCACTTTTCAACAATGTATGAAATGGTGCTGTTATTTTTTTCTGCAATCTGTGGGAATTGTATAGCAAATTGTTCAAATTTGCAGAGCCAGTGATTTTCATGAAATTCAACTTGAAGTTGATTCGTAGTGTATCGATCTGCTCATCTCTAGTAACAAGCATTTTTTTCTTAATTCTACTGTGTGTTTTAACTGTTAAAACACTTCTGTATTGCTCCTGACCTTGGTACCAGTCTCACAGGTTGTCTGGTGTTTGGCTTTTCATTTGATGTAACAGCATTCGTTATTTCCCTTGAGGGTTATTTAAAAATGTCTTCCAACTGGTTAACTTTAACCATCTACTTTGCCAGATTTTCTTGCTGCCAGTTGGTTAATTCCTGCTGGGAATTATTTACTATAAATGCTTAGCTGTGTGTCAGGCCTCTTCTGAGCCTTCCTGCTGTCACTGTTGATTTATGCTATGTCCTTGCAGTGCACAAATATGTGCTATTGACTGGACATGATGCACTACTTGCCCCAGAGGACCTTGTTTCAGCCAAGAAGAGAGCAACAGGATAGACAGAGATGGAAGAGAAAACATTTGGAGCCAGTAAGTTCTGCTCAAATGTGAATGAGTTAAACTCAAAATTATACCCTCCAATCCTATGCTCTATTTATTGATGTTGCAAGGGAGTAGACAGAAAGGGGTGGCTGATATTTACTCAGGCATGAATGATGGATGACATCTTAAATTTGTGCCCAGGGATTGAAGGTGAAATGTGACAGCCTTATTTATCTTGGGAATGGAGGTTGGGTCCAGGGAAGACTAGGTGCTAGGAGATGCCAGACATTGACAAATACATCTCACTGGCGTTTTGGGCATTGTCCTTTTTCCACCTTTACAATATTTACAGAATGATTTGTTTTTTTGTAGTTTTGTTTTTTGTACACTATAACAAGGTTTCAGGTGAATCTTTTCTCTTGTTAGATTCAGTTGCAGTTTAGGATGTCTGGATTTAAAAAACAAACAAACAAACTACGGTCTGATGTGAAGTTGCAATCAGCATCGTACTTGGCACAGGAGAAGATGAGACTCAAGCATAAAACTGAAAAGAAGACCCCCTTCTGAGCTTATTTCCCATAAGTTCACTCCCCTATGCTAAAACTGTAAGGTCCAGCACTTCTGTGCCTCTCATGTAAGCATCAGGGATAGAGGAGCCAGCTTGTCTTTTTCTTCTTAGCTATGATGGATCCTGGTGGCCTGGGCAGACTCACAGCTCTAATAGTGAGGTACTACTGGGATAACGTGACCCTTCCTTGTAAACCCGTGGCATTTTCAGGAGTATTGTACACATTTTACTGAAGCTCTCTTATTTATGATTTACACGTGGCCTCTGGGAGCCAAGAAAAACGTTTGTTTAACCCCTTAAGGACCTTGGGATTTTCTGTTTCTGTTTTTGCGTTTTCGTTTTTTGCTCCCTTTGTTCCCAGAGCCATAGCGTTTTTATTTTTTTGTCAATATGGCGACATCACTGATTTTACCATATCGTGTACTGTAAAACGGGAAAAAAATTCCAAGTGCGGTAAAATTGCAAAAAAAAGTGCAATACCACAGTTGTTTTTTGGGTTTTTATTTTACCATGTTCACCGAATGCTAAACTGATCTGCCATTCTTATTCTCCAGGTCATTACGAGTACGTAGACACCAAACATGTATAGGTTATTATTTATTTAAGCGGTGAAAAAAATCCAAAGTTTGCTAAAAAATAAATAAATAAAAAAATAAATGGCGCCATTTTCCAAGACGCGTAGCGTCTCCATTTTTCAGGATCTGGGGCCGGGTGAGGGCTTATTTTTTGCGTGCAGAGCTGATGTTTTTATTGATACCATTTTGGGGTAGATCCGATGTTTTGATCGCCCGTTACTGCATTTTATTGCACTGTTGCGGTGACCAAAAAAACTTAATTCTGGCGTTTAGAATTTTTTTCTTGCTACGCCGTTTACCGATTGGATTAATTCTTTTTCTATATTGATAGATCGGGCGATTCTGAACGTGGTGATACCAAATATGTGTATGTGTTTTTTTTTTTTTATCATTTTATTTTGAATGGGGTGAAAGGGGGTGATTTAAACTTTTTTATATATATATATTTTTAAAAACATTTTTTTTACACTGTATACAGTAGAAATGCTCACTTGCTATGAGCACCAACCACTGGGTGGCGCTCATAGCAATTAAGACATGACAACGACAGGGATCTGCTGCAGACCCCGAGTTGTCATGCCAACCCATCGGTGACCCGCAACCCATCGGTGACCCGTGATGGGCGGGGCTAATGCTGCGCTTCCGGCGCGGCGATGTTAAATGCTGCTGTTAGAGATTGACAGCGGCATTTAACTGGTTAACAGCCGCGGATGGATCATGATTCCATCCGCAGCTGTTGCGGGCACATGTCAGCTGTATAGATCAGCTGACATGTGCCCGGTTCAGTGCGGGCTCAGCGCCGGAGCCCACGCTGAACCTGGGGTGATGGCCTGGGGCGTACTAATACGCCCCAGGCTTTAAAGGAGTTAAATTACATAATGCTGTTGTCCGGAGCTTGTGGATTTTTAGTCCATACGTATTAGGACATTGCTGTGATATGTGACCACTATTTAGCTCTAGTTCCTCCAGGAGGTCTGAGGTAGTCTAAACCACTCCTACAGACTGGTAGGAAATGTAGATTGTGAGTCTCAATGGGGACAGCGATGATTTCTGTAAAGTGCTGTGGAATTAATTGTGCTATATAAGCAAGTAAAATAAATACAATACAGATAAATAAATATGAAACTTTGGAAAGTTTGCCCACCTTTCAGATCATGTCCATCTTTTAAGCCAAAAATATTAATGTCATTGAGGATGCTAAATGAAATTTTGTCTAAAACGGTTTTCCTTGACTATTAATGAAGACAAATCCTCTACACAGTCCATTATATAGAGTACATGCCCTTTTTCTGTGGTTGGTTCCCTTTTCTTCTTGGAAAATGTCAGTGAAAATGTACATGTAGCATGGCCTGATGTATGCCAGTGTTCATATTCGGGAAAAATGGCAGAATATGGATTCCTATGTAGAGAGATACAGTTATATGAAAAAGTTTGGGCACCCCTATTAATCTTAAGCTTAATGTTTTATAAAAATTGGTGTTTTTGCAACAGCTATTTCAGTTTGATATATGTAATAACTGTTGGACACAGTAATGTTTCTGCCTTGAAATGAGGTTTATTTTACTAACAGAAAATGTGCAATCTGCATTCAAACAAAATTTGACAGGTGCATAAGTATGGGCACCTCACCAGAAAAGTGACATTAATATTTAGTAGATCCTCCTTTTCCAAAAAATAACAGCCTCTAGTCGCTTCCTGTAGCTTTTAATGATTTCCTGGATCCTGGATGAAGGTATTTTTAACCATTCCTCTTTACAAAACAATTCCAGTTCAGTTAAGTTTGATGGTCGCCGAGCATGGACAGCCCTCTTCAAATGATCCCACAGATGTTCAATGATATTCAGGTCTGGGGACTGGGATGGCCATTCCAGAACATTGTAATTGTTCCTCTGCATGAATGCCTGAGTAGATTTAGAGCGGTGTTTTGGATCATTGTCTTGCTGAAAGATCCATCCCCTGCGTAACTTCAACTTTATCACTGATTCTTGAACATTATTGTCATGAATCTGCTGATACTGAGTGGAATCCATGCGTCCCTCAACTTTAACAAGATTCCCGGTGCCGGCATTGGCCACACAGCCCCAAAGCATGATGGAACCTCCACCAAATTTTACTGTGGATAGCAAGTGTTTTTCTTGGAATGCTGTTTTTTTGCCGCCATGCATAACGCCTTTTTGTATGACCAAACAACTCAATCTTGGTTTCATCATTCCACAGGACCTTCTTCCAAAAAGAAATTGGCTTCTCCAAATGTGCTTTTGCATACCTCAGCCGACTCTGTTTGTGGCGTGCTTGCAGAAACGGCTTCTTTCGCATCACTCTCCCATACAGCTTCTCCTTGTGCAAAGTGCGTTGTATAGTTGACCGATGCACAGTGACACCGTCTGCAGCAAGTTGATGCTGCAGCTCTCTGGAGGTGGTCTGAGGATTGTCCTTGACTGATCTCACCATTCTTCTTCTCTGCCTTTCTGATGTTTTTCTTGGCCTGCCACTTCTGGCCTTAACAAGAACTGTCCCTGTGTTCTTCCATTTCCTTACTAGGTTCCTCACAGTGGAAACTGACAGGTTAAATTTCTGAGACAGCTTTTTGTATCCTTCCCCTGAACAACTATGTTGAATAATCTTTGTTTTCAGATCATTTGACAGTTGTTTTGAGGAGCCCATGATGCCACTCTTCAGAGGAGATTCAAACAGGAGAACAACTTGCAAGTGGCCACTTTAAGTAGCTTTTCTCATGATTGCATACACCTGGCTATGAAGTTCAAAGTTCAATGAGGTTACAAAACCAAAAAAAGTGCTTTAGTAAGTCAGTAAAAAGTAGGTAGGAGTATTTAAAACAAGAAAATGATAAGGGTGCCCATACTTATGCACCTGTCAAATTTTGTTTGAATGCAGATTGCACATTTTCTGTTAGTACAATAAACCTCATTTCAAGGCAGAAACATTACTGTGTCCAACAGTTATTACATATATCAAACTGAAATAGCTGTTGCAAAAACACCAATTTTTATAAAACATTAAGCTTAAGATTAATAGGGGTGCCCAAACTTTTTCATATAACTGTATGTGACAGTGATCCAAAAAATGTTACATTACATGTTGAAATCTCTACATTTCCTCACTACCTTCTTTATAATGTTCGCTACAAACTATTGATAAATGTCTGCTGTTCGCCAATATAAGTCAGATATTGAAAATTACAGAGTATCCTGCACTCTCTATGGACATCACATTCATGGTTTACTCTATGGATATCAAGTGTTTCTATGGTACACAGTAAAGCCTATTACAAAGATGCTGGGTCTGACATTTCCTCTAGGTCATACATGTCAAACTCCGGCCCGTGGTTACATTTGGCCCCCCACACCAGAACTGCCATCACTGAGGGGCCATTATTCTGTATGGAAGACTATGTGACGTCTATTATACTGTATGGAGAACTATGTGGGCCCATTATACTGTATGGAGGACTATGTGACATCCATTATACTGTATGGAGGACTATGTGGGGCCCATTATACTGTATGGAGGACTATGTGACATCCATTATACTGTATGGAGGACTATGTGACGTCCATTATACTGTATGGAGAACTATGTGGGCCCATTATACTGTATGGAGGACTATGTGGGGCCCATTATACTGTATGGAGGACTATGTGGGGCCCATTATACTGTATGGAGGACTATGTGGGGCCCATTATACTGTATGGAGGACTAGGTGACGTCCATTATACTGTATGGAGAACTATGTGGGCCCATTATACTGTGTTTAGGACTATGTGGGGCCCATTATACTGTATACTGGTTGGCCCACGATTTTGGCTTTCTGTGTGTTTAAGCTTGACATCCCTGCTTTAAGTGAAGCTTCACTATAGTTGCTATCAGCCGTTCCAGGACTGTGTAATTTTACCTATGGGCTTTTTTTTCTCTCTCTACAGATCCCTGGAAGGGCTTGAAGATTTTGTGTGCCTAGAAGAGCTAATACTAGACAACAATCAACTGGGAAACCATATCACCTTCCCTCTACTCTCTTACCTGCACACATTGACCCTAAATAAGAATGAGATATCCTTTAAAACGCTAGGAATGTAGCCTCCAGTTCCTGGGTGAATGTGTCAGATCTGTAAAGGGCACTTGGACTGTGCTGATGCTGTGCTTTTGATCCCTATCAAAAGCACAGCATCAGCACAGTCCAAGTGCCCTTTACAGATCTGACACATTCAGTAAATTATAGTGTTGGGGGTAAATTAATATAGTTTGTTTAAAGACACCTACAGTAATAAAGAAATTGGAAGGAATGTGTATAGCTACAGATTCCCTCTTTTCTGTGACTTGGATAAGCTCACATCTGTTTTGGAGCCTCTGTTACAAGATTCCGCTATTTTTTTCCAGTAAAATGATGGAAACTATTTTAAGTCAATAGGGTTGATTTTAAATGTATAAGTTGCCCACATAAAAAAAACAAAAAAAAAAACAAATAATCACCTCCCAGACCGGCGCCCTTTCAGCATTATCTGTGCTGTCTTCCCGTGGTCACATGACATTCTTATGTTACAACTGCTGATCGGCTACAGCTTTCAAACCTCTGTCAGGCCGAATTGTTCTGTCTGATGAAACTATCAAGGCTGCAGAGCATTAGTGCCAGTCTGCCATTAGTGCCGGTCTGCCATTAGTGCCATTCTGCCATTAGTGCCGGTCTGCCATTAGTGCCGGTCTGCCATTAGTGCCATTCCGCCATTAGTGCCATTCTGCCATTAGTGCCGGTCTGCCATTAGTGCCGGTCTGCCATTAGTGCCGGTCTGCCAATAGTGCCAGTCTGCCATTAGTGCCGGTCTGCCATTAGTGCCATTCTGCCATTAGTGCCATTCTGCCATTAGTGCCGGTCTGCCATTAGTGCCGGTCTGCCATTAGTGCCGGTCTGCCATTAGTGCCAGTCTGGGAATTGAGTACATGTTTTTTTATTTTATCTGGGGGACTTTAGCTTTTAAGAAGGGGTTAAGCAGGATTGGACAACCCCGTTGATATTTTAAGTTAACATGACAACCTCTGTGTTAACCCTGAGCTTTCTGCAGTTCTGCAATATTACCAATATTTAACAGAAAGTGTTTTTGCTGTATACCTCAAAGTAATATCAATAATGAGTAAATTCATCCTCAACAGAATTGAAGAAAGTTTGCATCAGATTCTGGGTAATATTATTTTAGACCTAGAAAAAGATATCAATTGCAAGGTGAATAAAAACAAAATTGTCACTTTAGATAAAAATTAGCAATTAAGAATTTGTCATTTTACTTTTAAAGTAAAACAATTCAAATATTAAAATTCTCTCCATAAAATCGTAAAAGTAAAGAAAAACAAAACTGTTTCTTGGTCTGTGCATGTGCCCTCTGGTGGTAAAATACCAGTATGCAGTATATATACTGTAGCAGGCATGATATTTTGCAGTAAACAGCCTGTTCTTATGAAACTAATGATTAGATAATAGTAGATCAGTGTAGAAAATGGTAATATTGTTCAATATATGAGAGCTTTTTCATGTCTGCTTTTCATCTATATATATATATAATGTATTAATGCCGCATAGTTGGGCAGAGCTCTAGTACGAGGATAAGCCATACACAGGGACGGCCACTAGTGGTGCAGTACCCTCTGGAGCATTGGCAACACTTTGAGGATAGGCCATCAATTCAACACCACAGTATCACAAGGTCAGATGATAAAAACATAATATTATATTAAATAATCTGAGACTTCTAAAAATGTTTTTTGGCAGAAGGCTATTTGAGAATAAAAATACATTGGATGGGATTAGCAGTATCTGGTATTTCAGCTCAGCTGCAGGTCAAAGACGAGCACAATAGTTGTCCTTGGGATGTGTCTGGTAGTAAATCTCAGCTCCATTTAACACCAAAAAAAGGAAAGTTGTGGACTTATGGAAATCACAGGGTCAATAGAAATGCTAATGATATGCAAAGCTTGAATGGAGATCTGTCCTCTTCAGTGATGAGTTCCGCTTTTATCTTTGATGCAATGACAACCGGAGATTGGTCTGGAGACTACATGGGTAACGTCATAAAGAGGCTTTCAAGAGAAAACGTCACACTGGACCTACTTCCAAGAATATGATGTTTGGTGTCATAATGTATGGTAGTCAGTCCCCTACAGTCTCATCCCAGATACATTAACAGCTCAGCGTTACATTGAGTTGGTCGTGGAACCAGTGGTACGGATATTAATCCAAAGTGTCCCGGGAGCACAACGGCACGACAACACCATGCCACATGTGCTCGACGGAAGACAAGTCATCATTTGGGATGTCACTCGTCAGCAATTGTAAGGGGATCTGTCAGCAGCGACTCTTGATGATTTGCCCAAGTCATTCAGTACGGCAGCATCTCCCTCAGACAACCATTAATAACCTCAGTGATAGCAGACAAGATGTGTAAGTGTAAAGATTTCTGCATGTGGCGCTCATACTCCATACTGAACAAATCGAGATGTTTTAAAAATATTGTTTCCATTATTTCATCATTTTCAGATCAGTAACATGTCTCCATCCTGTGATTTCCATCATTCCACGGCTATTCCTTCGTGATGTTACAATTTCTATGTTGAGGAGCATAAATAACTGCTTCAACCGATAGAGAAGAGAAGTGACTATCTAGGCCGCCATATTTATCATTTTTATACCAAACCCTTTACTAAAATAAATTCAGTAAAATAATGATGTAACATATTGTACAATGACATTGTTGTATTGATTTAACATTTCTTGCAATACCTGACTGAGCTGGATTACCTTTTGGACACATTAGCTACATCAGCTCCAGCCCTGGAATATCTCAGCTTGCTTGGAAACCAGGCTTGTCCCAATGAACTTGTAAGCACAGAGAATGATGAAGATGACTACCAAAGATACAGGTGAGTAGCGCAAAGTCTGTGTTCACACTTGCATTGGGCACCTCTTTCAGTCTTTCAGATATTCCATCACAACCTTACATTATGTAACTTATGAAGCCCATATTCTGCAGATGGCAGTACAATTTTTGGGAGGACTCACGAACATTCCTACATCATTTACTGTCAATGTGAAATTGCATTGATCATGTTGGATTTTACTGGCTTGTCTTCTGCCTATGAGAGAGAGAGTACTAGAGGTGCTTGGAAACGTTCTTCCCTTTTCCAGACTGCATTGAAATTTATATGCCAAATCACCCAATCCCAAATGTGGATGTTACTAGAGGTAAATGCTCTTATTTGCGAGTGCTCGCACCTGGTGTGTATGGCATGTCCGGGTCTGATTTTGTAGTAAAATCTCAAATATATACAAAGGGCAATGTTCTTTAACTATTAGTCCATGTGCCTTTCTAAATCCTGTCACACCATGCAGTCACTTGTGTTTAAATATATTTTATATTCAGTGCTTCAGTCTTTATTGGACAGATAATCATTAAATAAAAAAATGTATTAATTAAAAGCCCCCAATGAGGTTTACTTTGGTGTGGTGCCTGAAACAGAGATCAAAACAACAAATGTATTGTCCGTTATGGTCAAGATTGGAATTGGTGATTCAGAACGATGCTATTTATTTCTATATAACGCTTGTAGTCTGATATGTGCAGGCTAATGCTGCTAAAATCTTTAAAAGATGTGTTTAAGGGCGGTTTCACATGTCCGGATATTTCTGATAGCAGAAAAACCCATACTGGAGATGTCCGTGTGTCCGTGTATGGCACACATGTGTCACACATGTGGCAGTCGCGTACCACCCGTGTGCAGCATCAGGAGCACACGTACCAGCGCTTGGGAATCAGCAGTACAGTTAGCGCTGTTCCCAAGTGCCGGGTGCTGACCGCTGCCCTCATCATGGTTCCCTGCCGGTGCTGTGATCAGCACCAGCAGGGACAATAATGAGAGTAGTAGTGTCTGCTGCCGCAGTGTCCACCTGTAAAAAAATAAGAATAATAAAAAAAAATCCATATACTCACCTGTCTTAAGTGTCCCCCACTGTAATCCATGCGACCGGCCATGCCGAGGAGCCAGGGAAACTGAGCCGTTGCAGCGAGCGGTCCCTGGATCAGTGCTGCGCTCAGTGAGTGACAAGACACCGCTCACTGAGCGGAGCTCCAGGTCAAATATTACTTCCGTAATAATCCTTACATTTTTTGGAAGCTGGCAAATATTATACTCCATTTAAAGTGTGGTAGTTGTGCATTGAAAACATATCCACACTTGGTCGCTGACCAATAGCATCGCTATACCGGCACTACATAAAAAACATTGGTCATCAGACGTGATCAGCTTTTACTGCGGTTATAAACCGGACATGTTTTGAAAGCTGCAAAATTTTATACTCCATTTAAAGTCTGCCAGTTGTGTGTCCAAAACATATCGACACTTGGACGCTGACCAATAGCATCAGTATACCAGCGCTGCATAAAAAAATTGGTCATCAGATGTGATCATATATTACTGTGGTAATAATCCTGACCTTTTTTGCAAGCTGTAAAATATTAAACTCCATTTAAAATAGGCAAGGCACGTGGTAAGGGCTCATACTCATCTGCAAGAAAATAGATGGTCCGATGTTGTTCCTGAAAAGTAGGATGAGCATCATGGGAGTACAATGCGATTTTTTTTCTCACATTGCATCCGTATGACATCTGTATGCAATGCCTTTTTTTTCTCTGCAACTATTATCCTACAATCATTTACAGGACCACATACAGTGTTCAATGCTACAGAATTGTAATTATCGTTAAAAATCGGATGGCATACGGATGGTCCGTATGCCGTCTGTTTATTTTCTTGCCCCCATTGACTTGCATTGGCGAGGCTCGTCCAATATACGTGGCAAATCGCAGCATGCTGCTTTTTTTTCTCTGTCCGATTTCAGCTGAGAAAAAAATCGCAGATTAGCTGTAACTCATAGATTAACATAGGTCAGAATGCAATCCGAATTTTTGTTTGATTGCACTCATCCATTTTTCTCGCAGATGAGTATGAGCCCTAAGGGACGGGGAAGTGGACGTGATGCTGATGGTTCACGCAGACACCCAGGCCGTGGGCAAGATGAAACTATGCCTTCTGAGGGGAGCACAACAAGCACTCACATCATGTCGACCTAGCTTCCTGTCCCACTTTCTAAGGGGCCATGGAGCCAGACCAGTGTGAAAAGGTTGTTAGTTGGATAGCAGATAATGTTTCCAGTCAGTTTGCCACCACCCTGTCTTCCACACGGTTCAGTCTCAGTAGCCGTGAGTCCGGACCACATATTCCTCACCCTGATCCTCCTTCCACCCACCATGTCGAGTGCCCGGAGACCAGTGATCCCACACTTGGACATTCCCAAGAGCTGTTCACATTTCCATTTATAGATTCTGGCCTCTAGCTCTGTCCACTTCAAGCCGGGCATGAGGAGATCGCATGTAGCGTTGCCAACCTCACACACATACCATGCCTGGCCCATGTGCTCAACTTAGTGGTTCAGCGGTTTCTCAAAACCTACCCAGATCTGCCTGAGCTGCTTGTGAAAGTACGCAGTGTGTGTGCCCATTTCTGAATGTCAGCTACAGCTTCTGCCGCCCTGACAGTGCTTCAGCAGCGTTTTCAGCTTTCAGCTCACCAACTGGTGTGCGATATCACCACGCATTGGAACTCAATGTTGCATATGTTGGATATGTTGGAAAGAATTTGTGAGCAGCAGAGGGCAGTTGTTGAGTACCAGCTTCAACACACCCGTCGGTATTCCGGTCAGCCTCTGCACATAAGTGCTGATGAGTGGGCATGGATGTCTGACATCTGTGCCGTTCTCCAAAATTTTGAGGACTCGACCACGATGTTGAGCAGTGATGACGCCATAATTAGCATCACCATCGTGCTTCTCTAGCTACTGAAATGCTTTCTGCTCACAATTAAAGAGGAGGCATTGCAGGCGGAGCACAATGAGATGGAGCAAGGAACTATACAGGGTGATGCTACACAGCTCAGCCTCAACTCATCTCAACACGGATTGTGTGATAATGAGTATCACTATAACTCATAGATTAACATTGGTCAGAATGCAATCTGAATTTTTATCAGATTGCACTCGTCCGTTTTTCTCGCAGATGAGTATGATCCCTAAAGGACGGGGAAGTGGATGTGATACTGATGGTGCACGCAGAGGCCGAGGCCATGGGCAAGATGAAACTGTGCCTACTGAGGGAGCACAGCAATCATGTCGACCTAGCTTCCTGTCCCACTATCTAGGGGGCCACGGAGCCAGACCAGTGTGAAAAGGTTGTTGGTTGGATAGCAGATAATGTTTCCAGTCAGTTTGCCACCACCCTGTCTTCCACACGGTCCAGTCTCAGTAGCTGTGAGTCCGGACCACATATTCCTCACCCTGATCCTCCTTCCTCCCACCATGTCGAGTGCCCGGAGACAAGTGATCCCACACTTGGACACTCCCAAGAGCTGTTCACATTTCCATTTATTAATTTCTGGCCTCTCGCTCTGTCCGCTTCAAGCGGGGCATGAGGAGATCGCATGTAGCGATGCCCAAATATTTGAGCACCACGGTCGCACCAAGGCGATGGTGGGAAAGTGCAATTACTGTCGCAAGAGGTGGATAATAATGAGACACAATTGCCAGCAAGTCAGGAGGAGGCCCAGGGTGCACGTACATGGAAGACTAGGTGGTGGATGATGAAGTCACTCACCTAACCTGCGAAGGTGACATGCATAGCAAGGACAGCAGCGCAGTGGGGGAGAGAGGCGTCGCACCACAACAGGCAGGAAGAAGCAGTGGGATGGCCAAGGCGGGCAACTGTTCCCCAAAACACTAATACGAGGGAAGTTGCCAGTCCAACTGTTAGGTCTTCCCGAGTCTGGCTCCTTTTTAAAGACTGTCTAGTTAACCCAAAAAAGATCATTTGCAACATCTGCCATTCCAGCATTAAAAGGTGCAGCAAAACTACCAGCCTGACCACGACCAGCATGCTCAGGCACATGATAGCACCAGACTAGTTGGGCCAAACTCCAGGGTCCAAATCCGGTGTCTGTGGGTGACACCACTGCCTGTTCTACTGTTGTGCAGGCACGCCAATCCCCCCCCTGTCCATGATGCAGGCGAATATGCCTCCTACCCTGCAACTTGCGTTGCATACTTGCAACCACCACCGTCAGCAACCACGTCCCAGTGCAGCGTTCAGTTGTCCCTACTACAGTCCTTGGAATGCAAGCGTAAATACGCAGCTACCCTCCCACAGGCCACAATACTAAACTGCCACATTTCTAGACTACTTGCACTGGAAATGTTGCCTTTTAGGCTCGTGTAGACAGAAGCTTTCCGCAACCTCATGGTGGTGGCTGTCCATCGGTACTCGGTCCCAGCCGCCACTATTTCTCCCTGTGTGCCATCCCCGCCTTATACAAGCACGTGTCCCAGAACATTACCCGTGCCCTCACCAACGCAGTTACTGGTAAGGTCCACCTAACCACAGACACGTGAACAAGTGCTTGCGGCCAGGGACAGTACATTTCACTGACTGCACACGGGGCGAATATAGTGGAAGTCAGGACCCAGTCAGGCCCTGGGATGGAACACGTCTCCCGATGCCAAGGATTGCGGTGCCTGGGTCAATCAGGGTTGCCTGCACATTCTATAGCAACTCCTGCACCTCCTCTTCCTCTTCAGCCTCCATCTCCGAAATGACCACATCAGTCGCAAGCTGGAAGCACTGCAGCACTGCCTCGGCCAAGCAGCAACAGGCTCTGCTGAAGCTAATGTGCTTAGGTGACAAACCGCACACCACTGCAGAGTTGTTGAAAGCTGTAACAGAGCAGGCAGATCTGTGGCATTCACCGCTGAGCCTAAAACCAGGCTTGGTTATGTGTGACAATAGCCAGAACCTGGTGGCATCTCTGAAACTTGGCAACCTCACACACATACCATGCCTGGCCCGTGTGCTCAACTTAGTGGGTCAACGGTTTCTCAAAACCTACCCAGATCTGCCTGAGCTGCTTGTGAAAGTACGCCTCGTGTGTGACCATTTCCGAAAGTTAGCTACAGCTTCTGCTGTCCTGACAGTGCTTCAGCAGCGTTTTCAGCTTTCAGCTCACCAACTGTTGTGCGATGTCCCCACGCATTGAAACTCAATGTTGCATATGTTGGAAAGGATTTGTGAGCAGCATAGGGCAGTTGTTGAGTACCAGCTTTAACACACCCATCGGTATTCCGGTCAGCCTCTGCACATAAAAGCTGATGAGTGGGCATGGATGTCTGACATCTGTGCCATTCTCCAAAACTTTGAGGACTCGACCAAGATGATGAGCGGCATCCCACTTCTTTATCTACTGAAACGCTCGCTGCTCACAATTAAAGAGGAGGCATTGCAGGCGGAGCACGATGAGATGGAGCAAGGAACTATACAGAGTGATGCTACACAGCTCAGCCTCAACTCACCTCAATGCGAATTGGGTGATAATGAGGATGAGGAACAGAAGCTGGTTTCCCGCACTACAGACAGTACTACTCACACCACATTCATACCGTCTGTTCAGCATAGATGGCTTGAAGAGGAGGAGGATGAGGAGGAGGAGAACATGAACAGTTGTCCTCTTGGTGGGGATAGGGAAGTTTTGGCTGTTGGCAGTTTGGCACACATGGCTGAGTTTATGCTCCGCTGCCTTGCCCGTGACCCTTGCATTTTGGGTAACAGTAATTACTGATTGGTCACACTTCTAGACCCACATTACAAGGAGAACTTTCTATCTCTCCTTCCCATGGCGGAGAGGTCTAATAAAATGTTGCAGTACCAGAAGGCCATTGTTGAAGAATTCTTGAAAAAATTCCCATCTGACAATGCTGGCGGCACAGGTCACAGTTCCTTGGACAACCAAGAATTTCAGGTGAGGGAGAAACAAACCAGATGCAGCAGAGGCAGGGGAAAACTGTCAGAGGTCTGAGACAGTTTTCTCAGACCCTCCCAACGCTCAAGCCCTGATGCACTGGGTACTCGGACAAGGAGGGAAAAGTTTTGTAAGATGCTGAAGGATTACCTTGCTGACCATACTAGCGTCCTCCATGATTCCTCTGTGCTTTACAACTATTGGGTATCCAAGCTGGATATGTGGCATGAACTGTCTCTACACCTTGGTGGTCCTGGCCTGCCCTGTCACTAGCGTTTTGTCGGAGCAGGTTTTTAGTGCCGCCGGGGTTATTATAACTGATAGGCGCATCTGCCTGTCAACTGAAAATGCTGACAGGCTGACACCTATCAAAATGAACAATTGAATTTTTTTACTGAGGTCCTCCACTATGTCTTTTCAAATTGGTATTGGAGTGCGTCCTAATTTTTGACAGCCCTTGCACTTACTGCATACGCATTAACAGTATAGGAGACCTACTCCTTAATAATTTTTAATACAATTTTTCTGAGGCCCTTCACTACATCTCTTCAAATTGGTATTGGAGTGCATCCTAATTTTGGCAGCCCTTGCACTTACTGCATGCGCAATAACAGTATAGGAGACTCACTCCTTAATAATAGGAAGGCCAATTCAAATAGATTCTATATTCTGCAATATTAACTTTTATCTGAAATTCATGTATGGGTGAGCTATAGCACTATGTATAGCATATTACATGCATCCAGTCAGGGATTATTGCCTTATACTCTTGCTGCTGCAAGCAAAAAAAAAAAAGTTCTGGTCCCTATTGATACCGCTGTTACCTAGCCCCTGTCCCTATTCTAAATGCAGCTATCATCAGCTGTAAATGAGTGTTCATTCTGGTCGCATACATCTCTTTCACTGTCTATAACTTGATTGCTTTTTTCCAATTGCGTTCCTCCATAGTTTGGTGCTGCCACGTACCCAAAAAAACCTTCGGGGCCGGTTAAAGTCTATTTTTTATTGTACAATCTTACCTCTCTTATCTGCCATTCATGTACGGGTGAGCTATAGCAGTAGGGATAGCATTTTACAGGCATCTAGTCAGCGATTATTGTCTTATACTCCGTGCTGCAAAAAAAACAAAAACCTATTCTATTCCCTATTGATACCGCTGTTAGATGCATTTACAATAGGGACAGATGCGAGGTATTATCAGCTGGAAATGAGTGTTCATTGTTGTTGCATACATCTTTTCCACAGAACATTACTTCATTGATATTTTCCATGCACTCACTGACCAATCAATAATTTTTACGGTGATCTGTACTATTTTTCAAATTTGACAGAAATGAATCAAAGTTAAATTTTTTTTTACTGATTTAATGTGTCCATTCTTAGCATCTCTGTAGCTTCTGAATGTAAGGTAGCAGTGGGAGACTTCACACTACTAGAGCTGGAATTACCACTTCAGAACTCTCCAGTCCATTTCTGGGTACATCTTGAAGTATGATTGAGGTCATTGTCCTGCTGGAAGACCCATGACCTAGGATGCAAATCCCGTTTTATGACACTGGGCACTACATTGTGATACAAAATCCTTTGGGAATCTTCACATTTCATAATGCCTTGCACACAGTCAAGGGACCCTGTGCCAGAGGCAACAAAACAACCCCTAAATATCTTTGAACCTCCATCATATTTGACTGTAAGTACTGTGTTTTTTTATATGTAGGCATCATTCCATTTACAGTAAACAGTTAAATAATGTACGTTACGAAAAAGCTCTATCTTGGCCTCATCAGTCCCCAAGATGCCTGCTGGCCCTCTAAAAATAGTGAAGGCTGTCTGCTGGCACTCTATAAATTGAGAGGGCCGCTTGATGGACATCCAAGTTTCAAACTTTCCAAAATATATATGAAAAAGAAAATTTGACCACCTCAGATGGATACGTTATATTGCAGTAGTAATGTACGGCTATGCTAAGCATAGCCGGCTAATGGTCCTCTAACAATAGTGAGAGCCGACTGCTGGCACTTTAACAATAGTAAGGGCTGCCTGATGGCCCTGTAAACATAGGATTTATGACTTTCAGAGTCCCTCCTTCATAAATGAAACAGGATGTGTCTGATCATGTCTCACACATCACATGGCCAGATAAGGTAGTAAAATGTTAAAATTACATTGGCTGCTGAATGTATTTTTCACAGCAATGCAAAAGTGCAAAAACCGCATCAAAAACACTGTGTGAACATAGCTCAAGCTGTGGAGGAGCATTTTTAATTTTGATTATTTATTTTGCCTTATATACAAGTCATTACCCTGGAAAGATTGTTTCTTAACACTATTTCCAGGAAAATCCATTTTAGCTTATTTTTTGTATGTTTCATTGTCAGTCCGTAAAAGTGGCGAAATACTCTGACAACATTGTTCGCAGCAGTGACTTGGGATTCAGAGATGCTTCCAGGGGTCTTCCCTATGCTGTTCCCATGTCATTTCAGCACTGTTCCCATCGATTTGATGCTTCCAGGGGGGGGCACCGGAAAAATGTTCGAGTTTCCCATTAACTTACATTGTACTTGTTACTCGGGTCGAGCACTCGAGCATTACGATTTACTAGACCCGAGTAACTGGTACACAAGCATTTTAGTGCTTGCTCATCACTAGTGTTTAACTATGGAAATGTACATGAGGTGTAGCTAGTAGGTGTAGCTAGGAATAATGCATACAAAAAAGGTCCATTCACTTACTGTACTGTAAGTACATCACAGCGTTTGGAAAAAAACAATGATGTCGCGTGCATGTAAAATGCATACATATCATCAGTGTTGTCACAGCACAAGAATAAAGCAAAAAGTAAGAGAAGACTCAGAGAAGGGATAATGCACACCATAGAGATCACCATGGGGCTTTCTCCTGACATATTCTTCACTAACTGAACCTTTTGTAGGAGTAGAAATGGGCCTCCATAGTTGTTGGTCCCAATAGCAAATGCGATGTCTGCTCCTCTGGTAACTACACCCATGATTACAGATACCATTATTATAATTTTTAGACACTATTTTCAGTTATAAGCCAACTTTTTTGGGAAATCACATGTAAAAATTCACCTTTTATACTGGTTTTCTCAGAAATTTTCCAGAAGCATTTGTTTCAAATGTGGTAGGTCAACTCACACGGCTTCTTAAAGAGGTAGACACAGAAACAGTTTTTTTTAAATTTCTTTATTTTTGTTCATTAATTTACATAAGAAACAACCAAAACTTGAGGCACTGAGTGTGCCCCATTGGTAGATGACTGCAGTAACTTAGTACAATGTTCATATAGGTGACCTAAAGAAATATAACATAACATCTTGACATTGAAGTCATTAGTCAAATTAAATTCTTAGGAAGGGAGCGGGAGTTGTTACTCAGATTAAGGGTTCTGTGTTTGGTGATCCCTGAGATATGCACAGTACTCGTCAGAAAATCTAAACTCAAGCCAATAAAACCAAGTTTTATAAAAACTTCAACATCATCTCATTCATTTTAGAAAACCAAAGGACAATTGTCAGAGCGGTATATTTTTTTCCAGAGCAGGGGTATGCACCCCTGAGCCATCACAATCAGGTGTCTCAGAATAGAATGCCTGTATGTTTTTAGCGCGATGTCGTAGTGATGGAGAAGGACAAGCGCAGGAGTCAGGTCAGTCACAAGATCAGTGAACGTTCGTATCGCTGATTGTACTTCATCCCGAAAAGGAGTAATTAGTTTGCGTGACCAAAAAATGTGTAGAAGATCACCTTCCTCACTGCCACATCTCCAACATATGGGACTCGTCTCTGGGAAAATTGAATGTAGTCGAAACAGGACTCTATACCATTGAGACAGCAATTTATAACTGGCCTCTTGAAAACAAGAGAAAATCAACGGTTTATGGGTTAAAGTAAAAATTTGCCTGCATTGGTCTTTTGATAGAGGGAAGCCTAATCCCCTTCCTGTTGTGTCTGAAACCTGGTAAGCGTGAGGTCTGGTGGGTTAATCAGTAGAGAGTATGAAAATGACAAGGTGTGCATCAGAGGTCCTTCACTTGAGCAAGCTGTCTCGAACGTCATTTTGTCACTATTAAAGAAGGCTCTAGGAGGGAGTGACAGAAAAAAATGCAACAGTTGACCTACTCTCCATGCATCTACGGTGAATGGTGAAGAAATACCAAGGAGATGATCCTTTAAAGGCCAAGTGTCCTACTTCAAAATGACAAATTCTGAAATGGCCCCTATTTATCCAAACTCGGAAAACACTATTATTGAGACCCAGGGGGAAAAGTGGATTGCCCAAAATGGGAATCATGTAAAAGTATTGTGGTATGATGTGGTCACGCACTACAGGAAGGGAACAGCAAGCCAGAGTAGCCCCAATTTTGGGATGTGTTTTAAGTACTTTGAGGAAAGACGAGTCCAACCAGCGGGCCGATATGAGAGGGATATTTGTAAAGCTTTGCTCAATCCCGACCCACGCTTTTTCAGGGCCATTTCTACACCAATCCATTATCCTAGGCAGGAGGGAGGCAATATAGTAAGATCTGAAGTCGGGCAGCGCTATATAGCAATGCAATATAGTTCTTCTAATACGAGGAGGTTTGCCGGACCAAATAAACTTAGTTTGTACTGATGTTAAACTCCTGAAGAAGGACAAAGGAATCGTAATAGGGAGAACTTGTATGACATATAAAATTCGGTTTAAAACGTTCATTTTGAAAATTGCACTTCTCCCACATTTCTCATCCATCTTAAGCAGTTCTCCCTCACTGATTGTAGTAATTTAGGGAAATTAAGCAAGTATGTCAAATCTATGTCTCTTGGTAGGATGATTCCCAAATATTTTAAATCTGAGTTAGCCCACTTAAAGCTAAAAATTTCTTTCAAGGGTGCTACCGTAGACAAAGGGATATTAATATTCAGGATTTCCAACTTGGAGTAATTGATTTTGAAATTAGGTAAGCCATTGTATAAATGGAATTCTGCCATCAGACTTGGCAAAAAAAAGACTGTGTTGTTAATGAAAAAAAGCAGATCATCTGCGTAAGACAGGAGCAGTTTTTATTTTAAGTCCTACTGGTTTATTGCAATCCTCATAAACTACATCACCAGAAAACTTAAATACAGCCTTTGTCCAGCACAAGATAAAACACATATTAACAAGTCCATACAATAGTGCTGGTTGACTTAGAGTCCAGCCTCCATGGCATTTACTCCAGGAGATCTGCAATTTCCATACATACAGCATGTGTGAGACAAACAGCTCTCAATTTACCCAGTGAATCACACCCAGGGGTGGAGATATGGTGAGCTGCTCTTAATTAACCTGTAAAGGCTGATTAAACCCTTTTAGTCCTATATGCTCTAAAGCATTACTTCAAGTTTATCTCCCAACCACTAGGTGTCTAACAGACACTTTAGATACCTCCCACCTCTGCCTAAAGCCATGGCCTGCCTAAAGCCAGGGCATCAGCGTAACCATGTATCTCCTGGCTCTATGTTCTACATGGAAGTGGAAATACTGCAGGGCTAGAAACCAGCAGGTAACACAAGCATTTTTCCCCTTTTCCTTCCTCATCCACCTGAGTGGGCCATGGTCTGACACTAATTTAAATTCTCACACTAAGAGATAGCATTTCATTGTCTCCACAGCCCACTTTATGGTCAGGCATTCCTTTTCTACAATGGAATAATTATTCTCACATGCCGACAGTTTCCTACTCAGGAAATGGTATAGCAGAAAGAAGGAATCGGACACTTTGTCAAAGTGTAAGAAGTATGCTATTTGACGCAGATTTGCCAACAACATATTGGGGCGAAGCAATGATGACAGCTTGCTAGCTTCAAAACAGACTAACAAGTAACAGGTAAACTGAGAAAACTACATTTGATTAATGGAACAGCAAAAAGCCTGAACTACAACACATAAGAATATTTGGAAGTAGGGTATTTTTACATAGTCTCGAAGAAAAACGTACCAAATGGGAACTTCTTGCAAAAGAAGGGATCCTGGTGTGCTACAGTGAAACTCACAAAGGATATATAATCCTGCACCCAGAAACAAACAAGGTCACAATAAGTGCAACGAGAGTGGTGGGGATCGCAGGAGCGGACAGGCAGGCAACTGCAGGAGTGGACAGGTACAGAACCGCAGATACGGACAGGTACAGAACCGCAGATACAGGCAGGTACTGAACCGCAGGTGGGGACAGGCAGGAACCTGCAGATGCGACCAAGTGCGGACAAGCAGGGAGCCTCTTGCGCAGCAAGGTATAGAACCGCATAAGCCGACAGGCAGGCAAGAAACCGCAGGTACGGACAGGCAGGGAGCTGCAGGTGCGGACAGGTAGGGAACCGCAGATGCAGACAGGCAGGGAACCGCAGATGCGGCCAGGTATGGAACTGCAAGTGCGAACAGGCAGGGAACTGCTGGCACAGCCAGGTATGGAACCGCAGGTACGGACATGCAGGGAGCCGCAGATTCTCACTGGACAGACAGGACCAGGTTCACACAGGACAAATACAAGGACAGGTACGCACAAGACAAACAGGACCAAGTTCACACATGACAAATACAAGGACAGGTACACACAGGAACGACCGGGTCAGATTCATACAGGATACTTAGATTAAATTAGCAAGTGTACACACTGATCACTAATGTTGCACAGCGACAACAGAGATAGGTACTAATTCAGACACAGCTAGTTAAGGAAAAGTACTACTTCTGACCCAGCGGGTTTAGATGTAGGGACTGAATCAGACAACAGGTTTGGAGGAAAGTACTGATTTGAACACAGTACTGTACTGATTCACAGAAGCTTGATCTATCTCTGAATCTTTCAGACGCAACAGGTACAGGTAAAGATCAAGACTTGGATGCAAACAGGTTAAGAGACAGGTCCTAATTCAGACAAGGTCAGACCCTGGTTCTGGTTCAGAGTTCGGGCCTGGGCCACACTGGATCAGGGAAGCAGATTCAGACAAGAACAGACACAAGACACTGGTACAGGTTCAGAGCTCAGTGACAGAAACAGGACGGGACCTGGCAACTTAGCAGCTGCCCTAACACTAAAGGAGAATTCTGCTCAGGCACCTCCCAACAGGTGTAGGTGTGTAGACTGTGTACCGTGGTGGTCTCACCCAGAATACCGCGGGCCAAGGACAAAGAATACAACCAGGCAATTTGTTAGGGAACTACTTTTTACTAACAACAAAAACTGAGTTACCACGGAAATGCAAGAAAGAAACACAGATAAATTTCCCTCACACCTAGCCCAGGACAGCTAGGACCCCTGTGCTGAACAACCGATAGGCCCAGTATGTTCTAACAGATACACTATAATTTATCTGACCTGTGGTTTCGCCTAATTGTGTAAGCGGGAGTTACCCCGAGCAAGGATGTAATTAGATGAGTGCAAGAGACAGCCCCCGCAGTGGTGCAGTGCAGAGATTCACAAATTTAACAATTCTATAAGATTACAATTCTGTTATGCTATCTGTACACAAGCTCACCTACTGAGGGGAGTATCTAGCTATGGTTCACACAGCCCTATTAGCAAACAATGTCTCTAACTGAGAAACTATGTTTGGTACCAAACTCTCTCTAAAGTCTGCCTGCACGCTCCCATCGGGATCCCTGTGGTGGGGCCTGAGCTCAGGACTTACCAGCCGTTAACTGATCACTGAAGAGGCTGCCTGATCGTCCAATCTGGGAGACCGAGGAGTGGATCCTGGGCTTGTCACAGGAGTGCAGTTTTAGCCTGACAGGCTAGCAGAAGGCCATTCTGTCATGCAAGGTGTGGGAAAGACTTAGTTCAACACAAAGGGAAGAGGGAAAAGGAGCCCAGACTCTAGGGAGAGGGGGGGAGTGGAGACCTCCTAGGCTGGTCTAATATCACCCTGTCTCCACTAATGTCCCTATATTGGTTCTTCACCAATCGCCGCACGTGAAGCTTGCCCTGTCTTTCCCTGGCATTTGGCCCTGGCTAGGGAAGGGAGGGGGATGAGCGCTAGTCGATCCCTACTGACAACTAAAGACAACAAGGGGGAGCAAACAAGGGAAGATTGCTTAGCTTTTAGTCGACTTCAGAGAGATGAACACCCGTCCTCATAGCTCCAGAGAGGATGAAGTAATGCACTTACTCCGAGCCTTCACAAGGGGTAATGTGAGTATCGCCGGCATCTCCCTCTAGCAGACAGCAGGTATTTAAAAACCAAGGCCAAGGTGTTAATTAGCAAGAGGAAGGTAGCCGCTGGGTCCTAGAGAGACAGCCTCTAAGAAGGTGTCTGTAATGCCAAATGAAGAGATCTCCTGCAACCAACTGAAGGGTGACTCTCTGTCACTTCTGACACACCCGTGACACATTCACATCATAGCAGATGCCTTGCAGGAATCCAACTCTGAATCCAACCGTAGTCGTCCCCCCAAAGTAATTCTTCCTCTCTGGCAGGAGTCACAGGCAAAGTTGCACCTTTCCTCAAAGTTCTGCTCAGCTCCCAGCACACGGCACACACAGAGCTTCAGGATCCCACATGATTGACCTGCTCTGTCTACTTCCTGCTTCCACTGACTAAAGCACCATCAAGTCCACCATAGAGTCCCTTTCAGAGGCAACAGAGACCTCTTGTGGCCGGAGTCCGATACTGCAACACTGTCCAAACATTCCCATCTTACAGGTGCCTTAAATACTAAGTGCCTTCCAGCAATTGGCTGAGGACACATTAAGAGCATGCGCACTGTCTCTTTAAGAAACAGGAAGAGCATGTGCATGCGCCCTAAGCATGCTGCCAGGAAACATACCCAGTGTACACAGTAAGCAGAGGACAAGGAGCTCACTGCATGACCTGGGGTGGTGATTATGTTGGTGTCTCTGCATGGGGGGGAAAGTAAACCATGCAGGGAAGCAGGCAGTGGTGTAACACAGCGATGTAATGAGTGATGAAAACTTCGTATCGCTCAAGTTTCATGATATCATACCAGTAGTCCAGCTGAAACAACAGCAATGGTAGTCACAATTTCAAAATAACAAGAAAATGGATGTAGAAGTTTGGTTAGGTTCTTCAACCACTGAAGAAGCAACAGAAAAATCAGGTGAACCTCAAGTCAGGAGATTGTCGAGATCAAACAAAAGGGTATACCAGCTAAGCGTCTATCCTACTTTGTCAAAATACTACTTTGTCAGAGCCACATTCACGGGATGAGATGCAACAACTACCTGTCCATGAAATACTCAAGTGGATTAATGCTACTAATGAAGAAATGAAATCCCTTCATAGACTTCAAATTTGGAAACTTAATAAACTACCACAAGGCTAGAAAGCAATCAAATGTAAATGGGTTTTTAAGACTAAGTATGACTCTGAAGGCAAGGTTCACAGATTTAAAGTAAGATTAGTTGCAAAAGGATATTCTCAGAAATATGATGCCATATTTTCTCAAGTTGCTAAGCAGACCACATTCAGGACTAATGGCAATAGCTGCTGTACAAAAGATGTTTGTTACACGTTTGGACATCAAAACTGTCTTTTTAAATGGTGACATTGAAGAAGACTTGCACATGACTCAACCTGAGGGTTATATCAAAGAGGGGGAAGAGAATCTCATTTGCAAACTAAAAAAATCTCTCTATGGTCTTAAGTAATCGGCAAGACCATGGAACACCAAAATGAGCAAAGTCTTATTGGAAAAAGGAGTTAAAACGTCAAGAAGATCCGTGTTTTTACAGACGGAAAGTGGATTTATATTCTCTTATATATGGGCGATGTCATTATGGTTCATCAAGAGGAAACTGATTGCAAAGATGACTAAAATTCTGAATCTGCATTTTTAAACTGAAGACCATGGAAATGTGACATATCTAGCAATCAATGTGTAAATAGAAGAAGATGGAAGCTTTCTTCTAAACCAAAGTACAAAAATCAACTCCATTCTGAATCAGTCTGGAATGTCAGAAGCCAAAGGTATATCAACCCCAATGGAACCATCCTACTTAAAGTTGGAAAGAAAAAATGATCTGTTACCTAACAATGCGCAACACAGACAGGATATTGCAGCAACAATTGGAATTCTCTACCGATATGTAGAAAAACCACGTCAAAATGACTGGAATGCTGTTAAGAGAGTTCTTCCATATTTGAAAGAGACTCGAGACATAAATTTAATGATATCTGCAACAGGATGTCTGAAACTCACAGGCTATGTGAATTCAGACTGGGCCGGTGACCTAAGTGATTTTAAATCGACAAGCGGCTATTTGTTCAAGCTTGAAGAAAGTTCAATTTCTTGGTCTAGCAGAAAACAGGTGTATGTAGCCTTGTCAAGTACAGAACCAGATTATGTAAAAGCTAAGTATACAGCTGTGAGCTGATATTAATAGCCTGGGAAGGTCCATGAGTATTACCCTCTTCCGAGGCTATAAACATCAGCCCCAGCTTTCCCTATGCTGGTTAATAAAATTTAGGGGGATCCCACACCATTTTTTTCTGAAGTTTAATCATTTATTAATAAATTACATGTACAGTAAGCTACAAACACAAAGCACTGATTATATATCTCATTGACATATTTATATCTATTCATCCGTATATCTACTGGCAGTTGACATGAAGCCCAGGTTAGTAATGGAGAGGTGTCTATAAGACGACCTAAGCTATAAGAACTACCTGTTGTAAGCTGTTATCTTTGTTCCTCAATAAATATATATACACTGTTGAATGACTAGATGGTACAGATATGAATCTGCTGCCAACACATACTCTTAGTCAGGATCAATGCCTAACCATCCATTCATTATATGGACCCATTGTAAGAAAAATAAAAAAGTTTTCATTCAGTTGCTGCCTGTACAGGAAAGGACAGTGGGCACTATTCCCTATACAGTTAAACAATATGTAGACATATACGAGCCAGACAGAGGTTAAAAGAACATGCTTTTAGTCTCTCTATGGTGAATGACGGCTGGTGGGAACGTTAAAGTATACAGCATGTCAGGGAATGCTCCTGACACTATACTGAAGACATACACTTAGGCCACATTCACACAATCAGTATTTGGTCAGTATTTGTAAGCCAAAATCAGGAGTGTGACAATCATAGGAAAGGTACAATAGAAACATGTCACCACTTCTGCGTTTTTCACCCATTCCTTGTTTTGACTTACAAATACTGATGTAAAATACTGACCAAAATACTGAACGTGTGAACAGGGATTTTGCCTGAGAATCTTAGATATAAACTAAATGGATAAAAAAATTAGTAAGCACTAGACAGTGGGGCCTTAACACACCGTCAAGAGATTTCACCTCTGGATATTTTGGCGCCTTATATGTCTTTTGCCTGCTGGTGAAAAGGGGCCTATCATACTTGCCAAATCATGTGAGTGGCACCTTGAAAATGACAAATTGCTGACAGTCGTCATTAGTGTTGTGTCCATATTTTACTGTTAAATGGATAGGAGACGCTAAGATTTTTTTCTGCATATGAGAAAAGCCAATACAACAGGGATTGTAAAAACTGAATCATGCGTCATAGTTGGATGCAGCACATTGAAAAAAGGGTCAGTTTTTCTTCACAGAAAAAACAAAAACAAAACTGATGTGTAAAATTAGCCTTATGCCTTCCATCTGCAATCTGGAATTAGTATGATGCAGTACTATATCTAGTTTATATTGAGAGAAACTGGACTGATCCATTACAACACAATGAAGAAACAGAAGAGATCACGACAGATGATGATGGATCTTTGATATGAGTCATTGTAAAATAATGATGCCACGGTGAAAATAGCCTAAGAGTACCTGTGGCACCCCAGGGATCCGGTTGCTACAGTGGTATTGCCTCCTTCAAAAGAGGTACTGCCATGCCTGGAAGCAAGCAGGGGTCCTTTTAGTCAAGTACACTACACATGCAACACATTCCTGGCTCCAGACCAGCAAGGGGAGTCCCCTGCCCTTGGCAACTGGGATCTGGGGGCGGGGTTAGTTAGTCTGAGTGTCAGGAGTTGAGTTTAGGACATCGAGGAGAGAGGAGCTAGGGACTGGAGCTGAGGAAGCTCGTCCTAGCTGAAATACACAGAGGACCGGACACTGGAGTCCGAGGCTGTGGGGCACTGAAGGCCCAGCAGCAGATGCCGTAGGGCAAGAGATTGCAGGTCTCCTGGCCCCATCAGACGCCCGGAGGCTCAGCAGCACAGAGGGACCAGCACCGCCATGGAGGAGCGACGCATGCACAAGGCCCGGGCTGCCAGCCATATGGGTGAGCACAGAACATCACACTCAGGGACGTGGGCTACAACACAGCTACAATCAGTAAAGCCAAAGAGTATAGTGAGAAGGGCAGGCCTACAACTCCATCTGGCAAGGAGGACTCTATGTTTGCTTCCAGGCTGACTGGACTCTTACTTCTAGCCAGTACTCCAGTCCAGGCTTGTCTAATTGTCATCAGTAAAGACCCTGGGACTGCACTATGCTGACTCTGTGGCTATTACTGACACCCTGCACAACCACCATCATCCACACACTGCCCTGAAGCTAACTCTTCCTGTGGGGAGTTATACCACCCTGGCTGCAAAACCACCAGCTTCAGAGGACTGTTCCGCAGCGGCGGTCTCCATTGGCCGCATTCCACAGGTGGCGTAGTCGGACATTAACACCTATACATATAAATTCCCCTTGGATTGACAGCCCTGGGTCACGGACCGGGTCACCGCCACAGTGACTACAACCCCCAGCATTTACCGGCCCGGCACCAGGTACCCCATGGCCCAGGGGGCGCCTCATACCACCCTCCATATGACCTATTTAGTAGCTATTATATGGATGTATGCCAAGTCACTGGTAACACTTCTCCCAGCAATGTTATCCGGTTACTTGGGATTTTGGTAGCCGGACTCCACATATATTCAGTTGGGTTTAGTGAGACAACCCCTGGTATGGGTATGTCCATACTTCCTACCAGTAATAGTGGAACCTTTTTTCAAACGACAAACCTTCTCGTCCGATAACTTATAAAGTTAGATCGATTTGTCACAATGGCTTGCAGTTACTAGAGCTACAGACTGAGGGGTTTTTAGTATCCGTATCAGAAGTAAAATAATATTTAAAACTGACACCTTTTGCATAAAAAAAAGTTATTGTGACCAGTGATTTGGATGACTGTCTCCTCTGCTGCACAGACTGCATTTAGGTCATATTCACTATTATTAAATGCATCATTACGGAACCTTAGGAAACAAAGGTAGTGCTTGCCTGTGCCTGCAACTTTTCCTTTACTCCTTTGTGTTCCTTTACTCAAGAAAATGTCTGGCTACAGCACAATGCGCCATATTTGTTTAGTTCTCATGTAACTGTAAAGTAAAGAAAACACAGAACATAAAACTAAAAGATTTGCATAAGAGCAGGAATTAAGTGCCATGCAACCAAGAATGTCACAAGAAAAATGATATCTGTGGCCAAGGTATAACTTGAAGCTCAACACTTGTAACATGACCCCCATTTATCATGTGTCAGGTTTAATACTATGGGACAAAGGGACCTTTTAGGCTCACCTAGTTCCAGGGTCTAGGCATGACAACGACCTATATCACCCTTCTTTTATGTCCTGCCTGTGACCCTTGTGAACCCCAGCAGAAATCAAAAAACCCATGTTGTCTCTGTTCCTGTAATGACATTATTAGCTTACAAGTACAGAAAAGAAGCTTGCTAGTTGTCCCCAAACCATCTTCCACCTTAGCAGTGCAGCTTATGTTTAAGACAAAACAAGGGTTTTCTATTAGGTAATTCCAGGCTTTATCACAACCAGTTGAGTTCACTTTTGTGCACTTTTACTTTTTGGGTTGTTGTCTGAACCTCAAACCTCTAACACAATGCAAACAAGTTACTATAAATCCTTTTGAACCTAAGCAGCCGCACAGGTTAAACACTGAAGTGTCTAATGAACAGACAGACAGCACCTTTTAGCCATTCAGACGCAGGTTATCACTTGCCAGCTCTTCATGCTTCACCTTTGGAAACTACAGAATTCCCCAGAGTCTTGAGCAGACAGAAGCTTTCATCTTTCTTTGTTCTCTGTCTCCCAAATCAAAGAGCTTGGCTGAATCCTCCTTTCGTCCTGTGCCATGATCCATATGCCGCCAGTGATGACAACCTTGTCTGTGTGTCTACTGGCGCCTTTGCCACTGTTGACCCATTTATAGAAGTTCCATACAACTGTGTCTATGGAGAATTTCACAGGGCTTGTACATAAATATCCCTGTTACTCCAACACAGTAGTTTTGTCTTACAGGATTTGTAGGACATGTTATGACAATGAATAGAGTAACTGTAATGGCTGCCACTTGTGAAGTAAATTTAAGGTGAAAATGCACCTTAAAGGGAATCTGTTACTATAATTCATGAGTAGCTGAAGAAACACAGATTCCAACAAAGTAATTCTTATCTCTGACCTCATTTTCACTCCCATGCAGTAATCTGGCATAAAAACCTGCATTCGTTATGCTAATGAAACATCTAGGAGTCCGCTATGCATTTTCTCTGACATTAGGAGTCCAGGAAGCATTATAATGCAGAGCAGTGGCAATCTGCTGGCATAATGCCCCCATACACATTAGAATAACGTCAAACGAACCCACCAACATTGGCGGAATTGGCTTATAGTATAAAGTGTTTGAGGGCTTCCTGACTTTGCTTCGACAGATGATGTTGGGGGAGCGAAGGATGCAGCATGTACAATTTTGTTAAGCAAACATGTTTGACCACCCAGGTCACATATCAGCCGATCCAAATCTGTTCAACGTCTCTAGTAATAGTTCATATAAAGCAAATGACGTAAAAGAACGTGGTAATACATAAAAGTACAAAGTTTATTGTCAATACAAAGTTAAAAAATGACATATTTAATAGACATAATGACACAAATACATTAGTGGTAAGCTATAAAAAGATACCAAGGGCTGAGCAAAACATATTGTACAAAAATATTATAAGTAATCGCTAGAATGGGACATATGCAAATATGGATATGTCAAACATATACCATAACCCAACTAATAGTATAAGGACTATCAGAAAGGCTCCAAACAGCCACTAAAGTGCACAATGCATAGCTAGATGCAAAAGGGACAGTCACCATTTAGCATAGAGAAGGTACACGAAGTAATGTTACTCACATGTATAGTGGTCAGAAACGTCAGCCCAGGTATCGTAACCCCTACGCGCGTTTCGGCGCTGTGCCTTCTTCTGGGGGTAATGAGAAGATTACAATTACAATTTTGTACTGCCGATGATTTTGTTCTCCCTGAGATAAGCTGCTGCCAGAGAAGCCTTATTCTCGGGAACACATCACATCATCTTGTGTAAATAGGACCCATGTGACCAAGAACAATGGGAGCCAGTCGAAAAGAACAATTTATTACTGATTGTTCTGGGTACATCTGAAGAACAATATGCCTGTTTAAACATTCTATTAAACATCCACCGCCTGGCAATTATGTTGCCAATTGGCAGTCGGTTAATGCCTCCGGTCGGCTGGTATAAACCAAGCTTTAGTTTAAAGATAGCAATTATATTGTTGGGAGTTGTGACTTTTTGGGTATGTGCACACGATGCAGAAATGAAGCAGAAAATTTCTGCATCATTTCTGCATCTCCCTGGCAGAAAAAACGCATGCAGATTGTGCATGCGTTTTTCCTGCAGAATACATGCGGATTCACATGTGGATTCACATGCGTTTCCGCATGCAGATTGACAAGCGCTTTCCAGGCGATTTTAGCATCACTTGGAAAGTGCTTGACAACTAGGTCACACTATATAAATCCATGCAACCGGCATGGAGTTATATAGTGAGACCCGAGAGAGTGGTAAAAAATAAATGTATACTTTACCCTCTGATTGCCCGCGCTGTCCTGCTCAATCCGTTCTCCCTCGCCGGCAACTTTGAATTGAAAGACCTGCCGACGTCAGCGTCACGTGACCCGTCACATGACTCTGACGTCAGCGCAGGTCCTTCAACTCACTGCAAAGTGCCGGGAACCAAGCAGGAGCGGTGTGCGGGCCGACAGAAGGTAAATATACATTTATTTTTTATTTTATTCTTTTTTTACAGCTTTTTTAATGGTACCTGGGTGTGGATGAGACTCTCCTCTCCTCCACACCCGGGTACCATCCGCACATTAGAACGCGCCAATAACGCAAGTACAAATGCAGTCTTGCGGAATTGGCACGTTCTAATGCAAGTCAATGGCGGCGAAAACGCCGCGTTTACGCAAAATTAATTGACATACTGCGGATTTTTGAGCGCAGCGTTTACGCTGCGGAAAAATCCGCATCATGGGCACAGCACATGCGGATTTCAATTGGGGAACATTGCTGCCTTTCTACCATGCGTTTTTAATGCGTTTCCACGGCGTTTACGCAACTGCAAAAACGCCGCGGAAACGCATTAAAAACGCATCGTGTGAACTCCGCCTTATAGTGTTATTTTTGAAAATCACAGATTCTTTTTAGAGGGGTTGTCTCATACATTTGGATATCATAGAAGGTCCTGTTTTGTAACCCCTTGGGGCAGAAAGGAGAGCTGCTTTTTAAGAGTAATCCACACTTTGGTGGACTTGAGTCATTCATGCATTTAATGAACAACCTGTACAGAAAATTTCTGGTTGAGCACTGTAAAGAAAATGTCTAGCTGGTCATGGCTTCTCCAAGAAAAATTTGCAGCTTGGCCAGGGTTCCGGAAGCCTGATGTTATATGCTGTATGGCAGCCTAGTTTACCCTCTTGTCTCACTTCTCTCACTGCGCGTACACAACATTTCTGCTGCCATAAATGACCTGTACTGGAAAATCATTTTGAAAAGTTTTTCACATGAAAATGAATCTACTTAATAATTTTACAATGGAATTATTTAGTTACACATGGATCAAGACATCTACTAAATAACTCAGGCGCAGGAATGGAGGCAGCCTGACATACATTCATTGTACTGAAAGATGGATGTGGCTCACAAAGCCAGCAATCACAATGACAAATGTTCATCTATCGCTGTTTTCTGTAGGTACTTTGTCCTGAACAAACTTCCTAATCTCAAGTTTTTGGATACCAGGAAAGTGACAATCAAGGAGCGTGAGGTAGCAAGTTCCAGGGGAGCCTTTATGAAAGTTGTGAAGCCGAAAGAAAATAAGGTGAGATTTGCTTATGAACGAATGATTTTTTTTTACAGTATAGTAATTATACACACTAGATATTTTTACTGGGAGCAACTGTGAACTTCAATATTCTTTAAGCTCCTAAATCTGGGGGCCTGATCTCTCTATTCTTATAACTATTAACATAGTTCCTTATAATTCGATACAATTGTGTATTGTCACGTAAAAGAGGATGAGACCAGTGCTTTGGACATAGCAGCATAGGATGCAGCTTTTGACTTTTTATCCTCGTGCTCTTTTATATTGTTATTTTATATTCCTGATTCTGAGGAATTGGTGGATTTTTCCAAATTTTCTTTGCATTTGGTTTAAGTATATCGGCCCCCACCTTCTTCTACAGTCACCTCCTCGCAGTACTATCTACCTACCTACATACTGTATATGTGGCAACCAAATAATTTTTGGAAAAACATTCTTACCCAGATCACTTGTTCATCAACAAACTAGACACTAACATCCTTAATGTTAACCACTTAGATTCCATGAAATCTGGGATTTGTGACAACTTTTTTAGCCCATGTTTCCTTTTCCAAGCCTCAAATAATCTCGACTGTCTCAGATTTTTCCTCCCCAGACCTTTTTGACTTTACCCATTCATGACCTCTGTTTACCTGATACTATTACTCTTCTACTCCCTAAAAAAACTTCCTATGGGGGAATTTCTCTATGGTTAGGAAGAAGTAAATAATTCACTGGGGAACAATTTTGAACATAAATTTTGTTGAGTTAAATTTTTCTTCTGATTTAGACTAAAATAGTCATGCCGATTTCAAAACTGTGGTTAGTTTTCTTCTATCACGTCGCTTTTTCTCTTCCGCATATCTTAATACGATTACTCCTATCAAAGATAGCACTAGTGCTCTCCTATTGGCCGAGTGCGAACCGCTCTGGAGTGGGGAGGGGTGAAGGATGACATTGGCGACCGGCAACAGGTTGTTATTTGTCTAGGTTATTCAGTTACACGTGAGACAATGTGGCGAGAGGTTGTGTGCCGCTCTATATATTGAAACGTATTCCGAAAGTCTGTATACAAAGTGTTAGCGGAATTTATTTTTTAATTTACGCACTTATTTCCTTTTTTTCATATGATGTCTGTCTCTCCTATTTCTCGTTGTAAGTGCCTAAACAGCCCTGGCTCCTATTATATCTGTTTCACCATTCCCAGTCATAGGACGAACATCAGCACATTTATCAAGCAAGTTCATTTTGCATATTTCAAAGTAAAACTTGGTGATCAAGATGCATCTTGGGCCCCTCATAAGGTGTGTAAGCAGTGTGTCGAGAGTTTACGAATGTGGACAAAGGGAACATGTGATAAGATGCCATTTGGTATACCTATGGTTTGGCGAGAGCCAAGAGATTATTTCAGTGACTGTTACTTTTGTAAAGTGAAAACTTCAGGATATAACAAGAAAAATTCATGTAAAATCGACTATCCTAGTCTACCATCAGCTATACATCCAGTGCCTCATTCAGCTGAAATCCCAGTGCCAGGTTTCCTTGAACTACCCTCTTTTCAAGAATAGCATTATGGTGAAGAACAAAATGACAGAAATGATTAAGATTTTGAAATTGAAGATGTCTTATTTCACAAGGGATTTGACCAGCATGAGTTGAATGAATTGGCACGAGATTTGACACTATCAAAAAAGGCTTCAGAACTCCAAGCATCAAGACTGCATGAGAAAACTTGCTTAAAAAAGGAGCAAAGGTATCCTACTTTCGATCCAGAGAAAGTGCACTTCTGCAATACTTTAGAAGTGACAGTGGCTTTGTGAATTGCTATAACATACACGGCTTATTTGAGGAATTGGGAATTGCAATCTATATAACTCAAATGAATGGGAAATCCGTGTGACCTTGGTTGACAAACCATGCTTACCATATAACAGAGAAAGCCTATTCTAGGCTTGTCAAGGGGCATTTGCTTTTTTTTCTCCTCTTTATTTCACCTCCTTCTTATGACTGGGCAATGATATGCAGGGGATAAAGTAACCTGGCCCCCACCAGAGAAGAAATTCTTTTAACACCCCCTTGGTTATAGTGAAAATTAGCATATAATCTTTACAAGCGAATATCTCTTTAATGGAGAGGAGAAATAAAAAATAAAACATACGTTTTAGTCGGATCTTCAGCCGCTTTATCGTGATGTGGTCAGTGTAGCTTGTAAAAAATGGTGAAAGATCCTCTTAAAGAGATAGTAGTATTTTTCTGTATGACATATAACTTTGAACAAAATGTGATCATCCATTTTTATTATTAATTAATAAAAACATGCCCCAATGTCATACCAATTAATGGTTAGCTGAGGTATAACTTGTCAACAGAAAAATCTGAAAGGTACAATTTCAGAACACTTAGAAGTATGCAGCCAGGACATGAACTGAATAAATTATTATTTTTTTGTGCTGATTTTCCATCTCAGTCACTGATATTCTGTACATACATGTTGTGCACTGTAGTTCTTCCCTAATTGCTGGTAATTTTAATTAATGCTTTGTTAAATTGAGGTTGTAACCTTACTATGGTTCCCAAGCCAAGAGTGTAGACGTTGTTTGAGTAGAGAAAACACACCGTTACATGATTTATTATTAATAATGAATGGATATGCAAGTGCACTTACAAGAAGCCACAATTCTGACATTCTTGTTAACACATATCCACGGAATAAAGTTGTTGTTTTTTTTAGCAAGCAGAGTATGGTGCCACAAATATTTGTATTTCTGCCAAACACAGGAGGGTTTTATCGCAGATAATCATTATGTAAAGCTATGTCTTTAGCCTGGGTCAGCCACTGATGGAAGGGTAGGTTATAATGAGATGTTTTGTTTTGCTTTCGCGTTGATTTCTGTTGGTACATTTTCCAACAGCAGGCAGGGGGCCATCAATAGGGTAGAAAATACACCACAATTAGTGCTTGCTCTCATGTTAATTTCTGTACGGATCCCTGTAATTGTCACTAATGGCAATTAGACAGCAAAAGGCTGCAAAGACATTTTCATTGTTCCCCTGTGCACTGTTGAGACAAGACAGTATGTTTTAACACTTTCCATTCTGCAGCCATTTGTAATGGAGTGGATATAGTTAATTACCATTACGGTATTATGTCTAAATTAACTGGTTATACTGGGTTTGAGCCCCAGCATTATTGGCATTAATATGCGTTAATATGATATTTTGCAGATAAGCTTTGAAATGCCTAATAAACATGTCATAAATGACTACCTGGGACCTTCTGACCCCCATTAATCATGAGTATGGACAGGTGCCAATAGAAACCATGAATGGTATGTGGTTGGACAAGCACATTCATTTTCCATTGAAATTGAGCTATGGAAGACTTCTACTGAGAATATTTTGAGGTTTCTGTAACCCGTTGATGTCATTAGCATGCATGCCTGGCCGATTTCGATTCATAGCTGGTACAGGCATGTTGTCAGGAACTTTTGGTGATCCTAATCATAAGATTTATGTGATGTCATATTTGACGCAACTAAAGCAAAATGAAAGCTGACACCAAGCGGATGTTCAGGTTCAACTGTACGCCATGCCAGGGTTGTCAGCCATTGCTAGAGTCTTGCATAGTACTTTGAAGCAGCTGGGCTTCTGATTCTTGGTGGAAAATCTATAATAAGTCCCCCCACCTGCCAGAGGCCAGAAAATACTGGTAGTCCTATGGAGAGAATGATACCTCTCCACCCACTATAGGGCCACCTTGGTTTTGCAGTATATGAACAATGCTTCTCGCCTTGCTGGCCTGGTTTTAAAGCTAAGGTGCAGGCAGTAACAATAAACCTGCCCCGCTGTTTTTATATGTGTTTCAGTTTACTTACAAGTGATAGCATAAGGCCACAAAGGGGATAGGAAGAATACCATAAATTTACAGAACTTAAAATATATCATGTCACTATTGTTCTCCTTATTTTGTCTCTTTTTATACTCATATACCACAACCCTTCTTTGCATTTACTAAACTTCAGACCTTTTGTTTCTTTTCTCAAAAGAAATTATTTAAATTAAATGTAAATTTTAATTTGTGCACATGTTTTACCAACTGAAGGTTGATGGAGTTACAGCAAATAGGTCAGGAAAGCCATGTACTACTTCTGACTCTGATGGAAGGTATTTCCTTGCTGTACGGAGTGAAGTGATGAGTCTACAAAGAATAAGTCACTGATTGACAGCTGTGCGCCCCTACACTGTCAGAAGCTACTGAGCTATGTTATTTCCACACATCCACTTTAATTTTCAGCCATTTCTTAAGTACCCCTCTGATTGAACACAGTTACATCTGTCATTAGGACAGGTTGACCTGTCGGAATGATTGAGTCATTCACCTGTGCTCAAGTGAGGATATTCATAAAACTTGCAATAAAGTCTGGAGTTAAAAAATCAAAGCTACAGAATGAATTACTGAGCTTTCCAGCTGTGTCTCTATGTGCAGTGGATTGTTGAGTTCTCCAGATGGCCGGTGGCTGGCTCACAATGAATAATGCTCCAACTGGGGAAAAAGTCACCGTCTTATTTACTCGCCCTGATCTGAAAAGTCTTAAAATCAGATTATACAAGGGGTTTTAACTGGTTTTATCCCAGGTCACTAGACAAGTCTGGTGTATTCAGTGTATAATTACAAGTGCAGCTAGTAAAAGAAACAGGAAAAAAGCAAGAAGACTTTCTATCAATAAAACTTTGGTTTTGGCTTTTATCCTAAGTCATGTGACAAGGCTCGTTAGTAGAGATGAGCGTTGTTCTACTCGAACTGTTCGCCAATCTCAAATTCGAGCTGTTTTGGGCGGTGTTCGAGCCGTTCGGCGAACACGAACAATTTGAGAAAAATTCGGCTGTTCGAGGTTATGTTCGATAACTGTTCGTGCACCAAAATCATAACTGGATTTTTTCTCAGTAATGATGAAAATTAATGTTAATACGCAGTTTGAGTGTACAGCGGGGTGGGGGGAGGGGCAGGGGATGGATCTCTGCAGGAACAATGAAGATCTCCATTTTTTTTTTCTCTTTCCCGCATTTACAGTGGGGAGGTGCAATCTGTCAGCCTATCAGCAGCGCACACACGGAGCGAAGTGCTTTTTTTCACACAAGCAAGGGCATGTGTCATTGGCAGTGTATGTCACATGTCCTTGCCCTATAAGACCAAGCCATTTTCCCCGTCGCCACCATTTTCTCACTGCTGCAGCTGCGTGTTAGACGGCACCGCTGTTGCTGTGTGCGCTATACCTTGTTAATTTCAAGCCAATTTTCGCACAAATCTACAGATAGCTTGGGAGTAGGGAATAGTTGTGATTGCAGTCCTTTTAAGGACTAGGTTACAGCATTTCCTACGACTTTTATCAGGCAGGTCTGTGCTCTTAAATAGATAGATTGTGGGAGTAAAGACGAATTGTAATTGGAGTCCTTTTCAGGACTAGGTTACATCAGTTCCTATCAGTTTTTGCCAGGCAGGTCTGTGCCAGTGCTGTGCAAGTTTTTTTCACAGCATTTGGCTGAATCTAGCAAAGCTAATCCTTTTTGGCCTATTGCAGAGTGTGTTAGTCAGTGGAGTAGCCTATCTGTGTTGCAAGATATACCACCTGTGTATAGAATACCATTTTTTTTACTGCACCTAGTGAAGTAAAATCTTTTGGGCATAGCATCATTCTATTAGTCCATCTATACTGACCTCCATCAGGTTGCAAATTGAATATAATTTTTTTCTGCATCTACCTCTGAAAAAATATTGGGCTTCTAGCTGTGTGTGGGACTTGTTGTATTAGTCCATCTATACTGACCTCCATCAGGTTGCAAACTGAATATATTTTTTTCTGCATCTACCTCTGAAAAAATATTGGGCTTCTAGCTGTGTGTGGGACTTGTTGTATTAGTCCATCTATACAGACCTCCATCAGGTTGCAAACTGAATATATTTTTTTCTGCATCTACCTCTGAAAAAATATTGGGCTTCTAGCTGTGTGTGGGACTTGTTGTATTAGTCCATCTATACTGACCTCCATCAGGTTGCAAACTGAATATATTTTTTTCTGCATCTACCTCTGAAAAAATATTGGGCTTCTAGCTGTGTGTGGGACTTGTTCTATTAATCCATCTATATAGACCTCCATCAGGTTGCAAACTGAATATATTTTTTTCTGCATCTACCTCTGAAAAAATATTGGGCTTCTAGCTGTGTGTGGGACTTGTTGTATTAGTCCATCTATACTGACCTCCATCAGGTTGCAAACTGAATATATTTTTTTCTGCATCTACCTCTGAAAAAATATTGGGCTTCTAGCTGTGTGTGGGACTTGTTCTATTAATCCATCTATACAGACCTCCATCAGGTTGCAAACTGAATATATTTTTTTCTGCATGTACCTCTGAAAAAATATTTGGCCTTCTAGCAGTGTGTGGGACTTTCTCTATTAGTCCATCTATACTGACCTCCATCAGGTTGCAAATTGAATATAATTTTTTTCTGCATCTAACCCAGCCAATAGTTTTGGCCTAATACCACAGTTTGGCCACTCAGCTCTGCTCGGTTCCCATCCATTGTTTTTTTGTGCAAACAACTCCAGAGTTGTGAATTAGTTAACCACCAAAATGAGTGGAAAAAGGCCTGCTGCTGGTGGAAAGGGGAATAGGCGTGTTGGGAAGGGGAAAAAAGGTTGTGTCCGTGGGGTAGGTGTTAAAGCAACAGTAACATCTGCAGAAGAAAGACCATCTTCCAGCCAAACTAAAATGTCTACTTCTTTTAGCGGACAATGTGATAAGATCCCTTTCTTACGGCCACGCCAATCGCTACAAATTCCAGATGAGGCACAAAAACAGCAGGTGCTTCAACAGATATCAAGTGCTCCTTTAAGTGGGCTCTCCTCCACATCAACTTCAACATCACAAATACTCCAGTCCTCAAAGGTGTCACCCCAATCGCACTTGCTTCCTCACAGCTCCCAAATCTCCAGCTGCCCGTCTGAGTATGAGGTAGAACAGATGGTTGAGTCTGCAGAGCTGTTTACTCATACTATAGCCTGGGAATCAGAGGTCGACTCCAGCGCTTCTGTGAATCCAGACGAGGAAATGATCTGCACTGATGCCCAGAATCTTTGAGTCAGATCCAGGACCAGACGCAGAAGGTTCTGACCATAATGTAGTCCCTCATTCCCAAACTGTAACTCCTGTTGGTGGAGACAATGAGGAAGACGATGATAAGACTCAAATACCTGATTGGAGCGACAACTTTAGTTTTTTGTCAGGGCAGGAACAGGTTGGCTCTGAGGACGACGGGTGTGATAACGCACAGGGTGATGATGATGAGGTTGGAGATCCCACTTACTGTCAACCCACAGTCAGCCAAGAGATGAGGTCAGCAGAGGAGGTGGAGGAAGATGCTAGTGACGACGAGGTCAGGTTGCGCCTTCCTGGACAGAGACGTAGTACTGGAAGCACGTCAACAACTGCATCCTCAAACACAACTCTGCCTCTCACCACAAGTCGTGGTGGCTCTTCAGGTCGCATGGGTGCTAAGCCTTGCATAGCCTGGGCATTTTTTCAGATCAATAAAGATGACCCAACTCGTGTTATCTGTAACATTTGTCAGCAAAAGCTAAGTAGAGGCCAAAAAATACATAGTTTGAGTACTTCATGCATGAACCGGCACATGGACATGAAGCATAAGTTGCAGTGGGAAGCTCAGTGTGCTACAATGCGGCCTAGCCGGCCGGGCCAACCACCGTCTGCCATATCTTGTGCATCCGCGGCCTCTTCATCCTCTGTGACTGGGGGGACAGCAGTCACACCTGTTTTGGGGCGCAGACCTGCCACCTCTTTACCCGCAACAGCCAGCGTGATTGGCAGGTCATCATTTTCTTTGGAGGTGGTAACACCAGCTGGTGTTGAGCGCTGTCCGACATCGATAGCACCACCTTTGGATCAAGGCAGCCTAACATGTCCGCCTGCATCTTCCTCACAGACCGGCAGTTTGCCGGGGACACCCTTATCAACCCCGTCTAAGCACAATAGCCAGCCCTCGGTCCCTCAGATGTGGACAAGTAAAAGACCATTTCCTCCTAGCCATGAGAAAGCTAAGAGGTTGAATTTCACCATCTGCAAGTTCTTGGCTACAGAAATGCTGCCTTTCCGCCTGGTGGACACAGAGGATTTTCGAGACCTTATGTCCGTCGCAGTGCCCCAGTACCAGATGCCCAGTCGGCACTACTTCTCAAAGAAAGGTGTGCCTGCGCTCCACCAGCATGTCGCACACAACATCACCGCTTCTTTGAGAAACTCTGTGTGTGACAGGGTGCATTTCACCACAGACACTTGGACGAGTAGGCATGGACAGGGGCGTTACATGTCACTGACTGGGCACTGGGTAACTATGGTGACAGCAGGACAAGGGGCTGCTGTCCAAGTCTTGCCGTCCCCACGAGTTGTGCGTCAATCCTCTTTATGTCAAAGTTCCTCCACTGCTTCTGCCTCCTCAATCTCCTCTCGGTCTTCCACCTGCACCCAAAGCCTGTCTGGTCATGCCACAAGCTTTCTAACTGCGCAGAAGGGATCCTGCACACCTCCTTACTATGCTGGCAGTAGGGCTCAACGTCATCAGGTGGTTTTTACATTGAAATGTCTGGGAAATGTGAGTCACACAGCTGAGGAGTTGTGGTCAGCTCTGGAGAACCAATTTCATGAATGGTTGTCTCCACTGGACCTGAAACCAGGGAAGGCCGTGTGCGACAATGCTGCAAACCTGGGTGCGGCCCTTCGCCGGGGCAATGTCACACACGTGCCTTGTATGGCTCACGTGTTGAACCTGGTTGTCCAGCAATTTTTAGCCCACTATCCCAGACTAGATGGCCTTCTGCAGAGGGCACGGTCGCTGTGTGCTCACTTTCGCCGTTCGCATCCCGCAGCTCAGCGACTTACATCTCTACAGAAGTCGTTGGGCCTGCCACTTCACCGGCTAAAATGCGATGTGCCTACCCGGTGGAATTCAACTCTGCACATGTTGCAGCGACTGTGGCAGCACCGACAAGCCCTGGTGCAATACGTTCTGACGTATAGCCTGGGCCAACGAGATCCAGAGGTGGGGCAAATCACGCTGGAGGAGTGGTCTCAGATCAGGGACCTATGCACCCTTCTGCACAGTTTTGAAATGGCGACGAAGATGTTTAGTGCTGACGATGCCATTATCAGCATGACTATTCCGGTGATTTACATGCTGGAGCACATGTTAAACAGAATTCGGAGTCAGGTGGTGGCACAAGAGGAGGTGGAGGAAGTAGAGGAGGAGGAGTTGTATGCGGAAGGGCTAACATCTGCAAGGTCCAGACGGTCGGCAGCACCAAGGCGGCAGGCATGTGAGGGTGGGGGAGATGGTTTTCCAGGGCGCATGGTAGCAGCCAAACTAGTGAGGAAGGTGCAGGAGCCCAGGAAGAAGTGGAGGATGAACTGATGGAAGACTCATCAGATGAGGGAGACCTTGATCACATTTCTGTTGTGCGAGGTTGGGGGGAGAGGACAGAGGAAGGAAGCATGATTGTTACCTCGCCACCAACACAACAGGGACTTGGTGCTCCTGGATGCGCAACACACATGAGTGCCTTCTTGCTGCACTACCTGCAACATGACCCTCGAATTGTGAGAATTAGAAATAATCCTGACTACTGGGTTGCCACACTGTTAGATCCTCGGTACAAAAGTAAATTTGCAGAAATTATTCCTGCCATAGAAAGGGATGCACGCATGCAGGAGTATCAGCAGAGACTGTTGCAGAATCTTACATGTGCTTTTCCACAAAATACCAGTGGTGCACGTAGTGAATCTCACAGTTCCAACTTGCCAACCGTGGGACCGTCAAGTGTTCAGCACTCAAACCGTAACAGAACCACAGTATCTGCTGGTAACATCAATTTTGCGGAATCATTTCACCACTTTTTTAGCCCATCCTTTGCAAGGCCACAGGAGACAAGAAGTCTGACACATAGTCAACGCCTAGAGACGATGGTACAGGAGTATCTCCAAGTAAACATTGAAGCCACGACTGTGTCACTGGACCCTTGCTCTTTTTGGGCTTCCAATCTGGATAAATGGCCGGAGCTAGCCACTTACGCCTTGGAGATCTTGTCATGCCCCGCAGCCAGCGTTCTGTCTGAACGTGTGTTCAGCGCTGCTGGTGGTGTGCTGACAGATAAGCGCACGCGGCTCTCCACTGATAATGTAGACAGACTCACGTTCATAAAGATGAACAAATCATGGATCCGAAACGACTTTTCTACCCCTGTGTCATCCTGGGGAGAGTAAAAGCTTGATGATTGGTTAAAATCACCCTACCAACCGTTTTAAGCTTTCAAATTACTAATCATGTTTATCTGTATCTTGGCTGGAAAATAATTTGGGCTTTGTAGCAGTGTGCAGCACTGATTCTATTAGGCCATCTATAATAAGCTCCACCAGATTTAAAATTACTAATCATGTTTATCTATATCTTGACTGGAAAATAATTTGGGCTTTGTAGCAGTGTGCAGCACTGATCCTATTAGGCCATCTATACTAAAGCTTCACCAGATTTAAAATTAATAATAATTTTTAGCTGCATCTAGCCCGGAAAATAATTTTGGGGCTCCGAGATGCGCAAGACACATAAGTGCCTTCTTGCTGCACTACCTGCAGCATGACCCTCATATTGTCAGAATTCGAAGTAATCATGACTACTGTGTTGCCACACTCTTAGATCCCCCAAACTTTTCGATCAACCTTTTCATTTTAATAAAGACCAAAAAAATGGTCATTTTTGAAATTATAAGCATTAGCAGGTTGTTAGAAACTGAAATCAAACAGTTTTCAACTCAAAACTTTATTCTAGGTGATGTTACATTTTCACATAGGACCCCTTATTCGAAAGGAGCTTCTGAACTCTCTCGTCCATTGAATTTGTCAGGTTTTGGATGGTTTCTGCTTCAATTGTTTTGCATGAGGACAGAATACCCTCCCAGAGCTGTTGCTTAGATGTGAACTGCCTCCCGCCATCATAGACACTCCTTTTAATGATGCTCCAAAGGTTCTGAATGGGGTAGAGGTCAGGGGAGCATGGGGGTCACACCATAAGTTTGTCCCCTTTTATGCCCATATCAGCCAGAGATGCAGATGTTTTATGTGCAGCATGAGATGGTGCATTATCATGCAGAAAAATGATCTTGCTGTGAAATACACGGTTCTTCTTCTTGAACCATGGCAGGAAGTGCTGTTTGAGAAAATCCACATACATTATGGAGTTCATCTTTAGCGCCTTCAGGGATCCTAAAGGGGCCGACAATCTCTCTCCCCATGATTCCAGCCCAAAACATTACTCCACCTCCTCCTTGTTGGCGCTGTAGCCGTGTTTGCGTGGGGTGTCCATCAACCAGCCATCCTCCACTCCATCCATCTGGACCATCGAGCGCTGCACGGCACTCATCCGTGAACAAAACAGTTTTGAAATCAGTCTTCATGTAATGTTTGGCCCACTGGAGCCGTTTCTGCTTGTGTGAAGTGGATAGAGGAGGTCAACAGGATGGCGTATGCACAGCTGCAAACCTCTGAAGGACCCTGCATCTTGTTGTTCGGGGGACGTTGGAGGCACCAGCAGCTTCAAAAACTTGTCTGCTGCTATGACAAGACTTTTTTGCCGCTGCTCTTTCAACCTGACGTAATTGCCTGTAGGAAAGAGTCCTCAATTTGCCCTTATCAGCACGCACACGTGTGTACTGTGAATCAGCTACATACTTCTTGATTGCCAAGACACTTCATCCTGATCATCGCACAATGTTGATTGTAGTCATGCCTTGACCTAAACACTCCACAATTTGTTGCTTCTCAGCAGCCGACACATCCTTTTTCTTTCCCATTTTGGCAGAAAATGTAGGCTGCTTAATAATGTGAGACAGCCTTCTTAAGTAGTCTTGCCTTTCATTGGACACACCTGCCAAACTAATTAGCACAGGTGTCTGCAATTGCTTACAGTGATATAAAGAGCCCTGACACACATCACCATCAATGAGTTTAACTGACAAACAAACAAATTCTTCCCTTATCACTCCTAAACACTTTTTGCATAATAATTTGGAACACAGTGTACATGTGCTTTTTCCACAAAACACCAGTGGTTCACGTAGTGAATCTTACAGTTCTAACTTGCCAACCGTGGTCTGTATGGAGTTGTTCAATAAAGGGCCCAAAATTAAGATAACATAGATGGGAGAGGTCTCTATGAATAGGAATTCCTAAGTATTTGATACCCTGTGAGGGCCAGGCAAAGGGAAAGTTGGACTGGATGGAATCCTATATGGATTTGGGGAGGGAGACATCGAGGGCCTCAGACTTCGCTGCATTGATTTTAAAATTTGACCATGTAACAAAGTGATCTATTTCAGCCATAACAGCATGGATGGATATATGTGATTGAGTGATATATACTAGGACATCATCAGCAAATAGAGAGCACTTGTACTCGGTGCCTCCCACCTCAATACACCTAATATTGGGGTTATGGCGAATTGATGAGAGCAGGTGCTCCGTCACTAGGATGTATAAGAGAGGGGACAGAGAACATCCCTGCCTTGTCCCATTGGTGATTGTGAAAGGTGATGAAAATGTTCTGACGCGCCCCCTCGGCCTTGGGACACCCGGAGCCGGACCCTTTTTGGTGGATGCTGGTGGTTGTAGTCTCCGTGGTGGCAACCCGGTTCCGTGGCTCAGGGCGGTCAAACCAGTGGCGGAACTATTTATGTGGTTTTGATGTTTAAATGTCCGACTACGCCACCCGTGGATTGCGGTCAGAGTGAACCGCCGCTCCAGGGCAGACCGCTGAGGCTGGTGTTGTGGGTGCAGCAGAGCGTAGCATAACTCCCCACGGGAGGAGTATAGCCTCAGGGCAGTGTATGTGGAGGATGGGGGTGATGGTGCAGGGCAGCAGCAGTAATGACACGGAGTCAGTGATGCAGTCCAGGGCCTTTACTCACAGTTCTTATTATCCAGACCACGTCTGCAGGTAACGGCTGCCCACGTCGTACTGTGCTCACCAGGTGAGGGGCTCAGACAACTCCCAGATAACTTTGGAGTGCTTCACAGGATCCCCTTTGTGTGTCCTTTGTCTGGTCTTTCTTACCAACCCTTCTGTCCGTCTTCCTTGGGCCTCCTCTTGGTAAACTTGGCGCCAGTTTCCCTGACCCTATGTGGTGCCTTCCTAGCGGGTGTAGCGAGGGGCTGCGCCACATAAAATGTCACAGCCTCCTGTTTCTAGCTGAGGGTCGTTTCCTGCCTCCACTAGTTTCGGGGACCGGTCTCCCCCTTTGGCCTGACCCCTCCACGCAGGTGGATTCGGGCGTGCGGTGGCGACTCGCCCGTCCGCACCCCTGAGATCCCTTCGTTCCTCGTTCCTGGAGCCTTCTCCGCTCCTCTTCCTTCCTTCTCCCTCTTCCAGGCCTGGGCCTCTGTTACTAGGCCCGCCTCCGGAGCAGAGCTCATGCAGAGCCCCTGCTCCCTGCCACTTCTGCTCAGACTTCTCTGCACTGAACTAAGATGGTGCCCACCTTTTATACTCCCTTCTCAATGCACCCAGGAACTGCTTCCTCCCTGCTCCTGCACTACAGGGTTCCCCTTCCTCAATGTTCCCTCCCCCCACTCCATCCAGGGACAGGGACTGTTGGTCGCCCTGCCCCACGGCAATGTGGTGTAATGCATGCAGGTGTCGGGTCCTGATCCACACTACATCCTTACCTGAGAGTGAGATATCACACCTCTGGGTGAGGTGCAATACCTCTGTAGCAACCGAGCCCTCAGGGTGCTACAGTTCCATTTATCTTCAGCCTAGGTGACGTATTGCGATACAGGGCCGTGATTTTGGCTATAAAAGGGTCCCCTAGACCCCTACCCCAAGCTTTTTAAGAGAATCATATATGGCGTGCCAGGAGACTCTATGGAATGCTTTCTCAGCATCCAACGAGAGTATCTAATTACAAATTTTTAACTGCATCTAGCCCAGGAAATACTTTGTGCCTAGTAGCAGTGTCTGCTAGTCAGCGGATTATCCCGGCTGTTAAGCAAGCTACACCACCTGTAGTTTGGACACTTCATTTTTTCAAAGGAAATGCTTCGGGACCACGGGATACTCAGTGAAGAGCATCAGGAGGCACCCCAAGGCATAGGAGCTCGGACTGGCAGTAGGATGCCTTGCGGTGGACAGCCGAGCTCGATCCTTATAAAAGCTTTTTAACTGCAGCAGCTTTAGTGGACGCTACTGGAGCTGGAATTACGCGGCTGCTGGCATGAGACTTGCCCTCCAATAGATCCTTGTAAATGGATTTAAAGTGTATTTATTCAAATTAGAGAGACAATTTAAATTAAAAAGCTTAGAGCTGCCTCCACCACAGGGGGGCTCGCTCGACCCACCAGCGGACAGGCACCAGTATTGGGAGAGGGGGGCTGGCCGTCAGGGTTCACCGCGGCTCTGGCACAAATCCGGCGACACGGAGGTGGCACGGGCAGGAGCGGACTGAACGTCTCGGCTTCTCACTTTTTGGATTTTAGAAGGGCATGACATGCCTATATCTGTGTCTCCCCCTCCTTTTACTCCTCCACCTCTTTTCTTTTCGCATGACTATATGTACTTGTCACTTTTCCATGTGTTAGTTGTGTCTTCTGAGCAGTTTGTCAGCTTTTGGACACCTTTGAAGGTGTTTTCTATGTGTTTCTATGTGTTTTTGTTTGCCTGCCATTGGTTTTAACGGTGTTCGAAGGTGTTCGACGAACAGTTCGACGAACAGTTCGGCGAACACACGGGTGTTCGACGAACCGAACCGAACTCGAACACTACGGGGGTGGCTCAACACTACTCATTAGAGAGTAGATATTGACTTTTAGGATTGCTACTTCCTATAGGTGTCACTAGAGTTCTAGTCCTCTTCCTCTCTGAAGAGACAATTTGCATATCAATAAAACTAAAACAGGAGAACTAAAAAGTAGAATTTCTCCATTAGCTTAGAATTTAGTAGAAAGGTACTGTTAACATGTATGTCTCAAATGTATTCATTGGATTATTTAGGGTGAATTCGCACTCAGCAGATTTGTTGTAGAAATTTCCATACAGCTATATTAGTTATTTCTGCGGCAATCGTATGTTTTTCTGCCAGATGCATTTACAGGAATAGGTCAGTCAAAGAAATAGCAAACCATGTACTGTATGTATTCCGTCTTATTTTAGTTTTAACCCCATTTAACAGTGTAAATACACAAACTAAAGGGTTTTCCAGGCTTACAATGTTGATAACCTATCGTTAGATGGCTGGCACACCCACTGTACACAGAATGTACACAGAGCCAGGACAACACAGCTTTGTTCACTGCATAGAGGCCATTTTTGGGTACTGCTGCTCAGCTCTTAGTAACGTGAGTAGTAGCTGAACAGCAGTACCTGAGAACGGCCATCAATCCGTAGATGGAGCTGTGCAGTTAATAGCTGTGTACGCTGTTTACTGCTGGCTACAACTAGCACGGCAAATTGCTAATCGGTGGGGGCACCTGGTGTCAAATATGAGAGACCTGGAGAAGCTTTCAAAAGAAGAGTGGTCCATAATACCAGTTGAGAGGTGTAAGAAGCTTTTTGATGGTTATAGGAAGCCATTGATTGCAGTTATTTAATACAAAGAGTGTGCAACCAAATATTAAGTTGAGGGTGCCAACAATTTTGTCCGGCCCATTTTTGGGGGTTTTGTGTGAAATTATGTCCAATTTGCCTTTTTTCCTCTGTTTTTTTTTTTGTGTTGTTCCAATACACACAAAGGAAATAAACATGTGTATAACTATACATGTGTAATTGAAATCTCAAGATCCATGGTTCTTGACTGATCTCTTTTTCTCGTGGTCAAGAAGGAATTTTTCCCGTGATGCAAATTGGCTGAATGTGTCCTGGGGTTTTTGCCTTCTTCTGGATCAACAGATTTAGGCATAGGGATTTTAGTAAGACCATTATTAGAATCATAAGAGCAATACAAAATATAAAACTAATTAAAAAAATTATAAACTGGCTCGTTTGTAATAGTGCAATAGTAAAAATAGTAATAATACATTTGTGAGGCCTAGTCCCAGTAAGTTAGTATGGTAGTGTAGTGTTAGTGTAGGAACTACAATTGGGGGAGAAAGGTTGAACTGGATGGACCTAGGTCTTTATTCAACCTACGTTACTATGTTACTTCATGTTCTGGAACAATTTCAAAGGTGCAAACACTTTCGACCATGACTATATTAACTTTATATTTAAGAAGAAAACAAACTTTTTAAAATTATTTGTGATGATGCACATATCCATTAAGGGGGTCTGAAGCAGACCTAGTTTTTTTTTGTATTTTTTTAGTTAATATGGTTTGTCCACTTTGGACAATCTCTTTTTTTACATGGGTTCTCTGATAAATCGCTGATCTCAGTGTGTTCAGCTGCTGGTAATCCCAGTTATTTGCTGTAATCTGCAGTGTAACCTGGTCGTAGGTGTTCGCTGAACCAGTATTCACCACCTATTATAATACAGGGATTGTCTTCTGTCATTTATGGAAGGGAAAAGTGCATCAGAGCGAGACATTATAGACTCATTGCTAAACTAATTGGTGTCGACTCTGGATGAGGAACCTGCTGTATTTATGCAGAATGTAATAATGATGCTTTAAAAAGTAGGTCTTTGAAACCAGACATCCCCTTTAAGGTAGCTGTTACACAAAAGTTCTTAGACAAAACACCTATGACAGGCCGCGTAGAGATCATTATATGCCTATGGTATGCAGGTAAGGCTATAAAGTAATGGATGAGATCTTGCTGTACCCCAGCCCTACGTGTGTAATATTAATTATTAATTCTTCATTAGCATTCTATATGTGCTAGTGATATAATGGTCTAGGGAGAAGCACCAGCCCAGAGGCCTGGAGGGATAAATGTAAATCTGGACCTCTGTTCCATCCACTTTCCAGGATCCTCACACATGTTTCATCTTGCTTTAGCAGAGCCTAGCCTGGGAAAATAGTGCAAAATATTGTTTCATCTCCATTTCCAAAGGACTTTCTAAACTAGGGTCTTTAAGAATTCCCTTCTCAGCTGCAATAAAATCAAGAAATAATATGCTTTAAAGTGATTTATGATGGCACCTAAACCGCCACATTTACAAAGAAGTATTTTGGATCTAGGGTAAACCCCAGGAGTCAGGTCAAAACTGAGTGTAACCGTGATTTAAAAGGCTCCATCTTTGACATGACATTTAATGTGTGCGCAGTGAGACGCATATGTCCTTAATAAAAGAGCATTACATTTTAAATATGAGATGCATGCTGGGTGTATGTGTGCCTTTTTTCTTTCCTGTAGAATCCCTAACCTTTTCCTGTAGTTGAAAATGCTAACCACAAAGGAAGTTTTACATGTAATAAAACTTCCAGCTTAGAAAATCGCTTTTCATTAATCGGGCTAGTGAGATGACATCTGGGCTAGGAATGAAATTAATGCTTGTAGACACAGCTGAGATACTGTTCAAATAGTCAGCTCTAGCTCACTAGTACATTTCAGTAACCAGTTGGATAGGAACAATCAGTTATGGGGAATTCTAGGAGACAGTATATATTTATTTTGTTTTGTTTGCTTATATAGCACCATAATATTCGGCAGCACTTCACAGACAGTATCGGCACTGTCCCCATCGGATCTCATAATCTAAATTCCCTATCAGTCTTTGAAGTGTGAGAGGAAACCGAATAACCCAGAAGAAACCCACACAAACACGGGGAGAACATACAGTCTCCCTACAGATGTTGTTCTTGTTGGGATTTGAGCCCAGGACCCCAATGCTGCCAGGCATAATTTATTGTAATAAAATAACCAGCTCCTCCTCATGATGCTTTGCTCTATTTGGGCTCAAGGACACTGTTCTCTCCTGGTTCTCCTCCTACCTATCTGACTGCTCCTTCACTGTATCTTTTGCTGGCTCCTCTTCCTCCCCTTTTCCCCTTACTATCAGGGTTCCTCAAGGATCAGTCCTAGGCCCCCTCCTTTTCTTCTTATACACCACCTTTATTGGACAAACAATCAGTAGATTTGGTTTTCAGTACCATCTCTATGCTGATGACACCCAATTATACACATCGTCTCTTGACCTCACCCCTGAATTATTACAAAACACCAGTGATTGTCTTGCCGCCGTCTCTAACATTATGTCCTCCCTCTATCTGAAACTGAACCTGTCAAAAACTGAACTTGTTGTGTTTCCTCACTCCACTAACCTACCTATGCCCGATATTGCCATCTCCATGTGTGGCTCCACCATTACTCCCCAGCAACAAGCCCACTGTCTTGGGGTCATACTTGATTCAGATCTTTCCTTCTCTCCCCACATCCAATCACTCACCCGCTTATGTCATCTACACCTCAAAAACATTTCTAGAATTCTACCTTTTCTTACCTTTGACTCTGCAAAAACTCTTGCTATTGCTCTGATTCATTCTCGTCTGGACTACTGCAATTCTCTTCTAATCGGTCTCCCTCTTACTAAACTCTCCCCTCTGCAATCTGTCCTAAATGCAGCAGCCAGGATTATATTCCTCACCAACCACTACACCGATGCCTCCACCCTGTGCCAGTCCTTGCACTGTTTACCCATCCGCTACAGAGTTCAATATAAACTCATCACCTTCACCCACAAAGCGCTCCACGCTTCAGCACCGCCCTACATATCCTCCCTCGTTTCAGTCTACCAATCTACCCGTGCCTTCCATTCTGCTAATGACCTAAGATTAACATCTTCAATAATCTGAACCTCCCAATCCCATCTCTAAAACTTCTCACCTGCTGCGCCAATTCTTTGGAATGCATTACACGGGACTTCGATTAATCCCCAATACCAGCAGTTTTAAGCGTGCCCTAAAAAAGCATTTCTTTAGATTGGCCTATTGCCTCACTTATCCAACTATCCCCTTTTTTTTCTCCCATACAAAATTTCCTTTCAATCATCTATTCACACAGTCCCATGTACTTAATAGACTTCTGTGGCTGTACTTGTTCACATACTGGTTGGTGACTGGTTCATTTAGCATTATGTGATTACCCTATTTATTACATTGATGGGTGACCGTACAATACAAGCAATTGCTACCATCCACCCTTTGTGTCTCCCCTATTTCTTCATAGATTGTAAGCTTGCGAGCAGGGCCCTCACTCCTCCTGGTATCTGTTGATTTTATGTGATTATTGTTATTCTGTAATGGCTTTTATTGTCTGTACAAGTCCCCTCTAAAATGTAAAGTGCTGCGGAATATGTTGGCGCTATAGAAATAATTATTATTATTATTATTATTAATGTGGCAGTAACCAGTGAACAGTAGACAAAATTAAATTGTAAGATTTTTTGTCCAATGACCACATAGGAGCTAATGAAAGTTGATATTTTTCTTCCCGTGTTGATTTAGCGTGTTGTTTTCTATTATAATAATAATAGTTTTTATTTTTATAATAGTTTTTATTTTTATAGCGCCAACATATTCCGCAGCACTTTACAAATTTTTGGGGGGACATATACAGACAATACAGAATAAGCATATCTCATATCGAAAGGAGTGAGGGCCCTGCCCACAAGCTTACAGTCTATGAGGAAATGGGGGAGACACAAAAGGTAAAAAGTACATATATTGTATAATGCAGCCTTGATATACTAAATAGGATAGATAATAATACATGGACTGGTCGCCTGCCAGTATGTGTACAGTCCTGACAGAGGATATTAAGTGCATGGTTGGTATGAACCTGAAGTTGAAGAAGATTTTAATATGAGGGAAAACTGGGACGGACAGATAGTGTGTTTAGGCGATACGCAAGTCTAAAGAAATGTGTTTTTAAGGTTCGCTTGAAACTGTGGGTATTGGGAATTAATCAAACTATCCTGGGTAGTGCATTCCAAAGAATTGGCGCAGCACGCGAGAAATCTTGGAGTCGGGAGTGAGAAGTTCGGATTATGGAGGATTTTAGTTTTAAGTCAATTGCAGAACGGAGGGCACGTGTAGGGCGGTAGACTGAGACAAGGGAGGAGATGTAGGGGGGTACTGAAGCATGGAGTTCTTTGTGGGTAAGCGTGATAAGTTTAAATTGAACTCTATATTGGATGGGCAACCAATGCAATGACTGGCACAGGGAAGAGGCATCGGTGTAGCGGTTGGCGAGGAATATGATCCTGGCTGCTGCTTTAAGGACGGATTGGAGAGGGGAGAGTTTAGTAAGAGGGAGCCCGATTAGTAGAGCGTTGCAATAGTCAAGACGAGAATGAATAAGAGCTACAGTAAGAGTTTTTGCCGAGTCAAAGGTGAGAATAGTCCTGATTCTTGAGATGTTTTTGAGGTGTAGATGACATGAACGAGCGAGTGATTTGATGTAAGGAGTGAAAGAAAGATCTGAATCAAAAATGACCCCAAGACAGCGGGCTTGTTGCTGGGGAGTAATGGTTGAACCACAAACGGAGATGGCAATATCGGGCACAGGTTGGTTAGTGGAGAGAGGAATGACGAGTAGTTCAGTTTTTGACAGATTCAGTTTTAAGTAGAGGGAGGACATAATGTTAGACACAGCAGAAAGACAATCACTGGTCTTTTGTAGTAATGAGGGGTGATGTCCGGAGCAGAGGTGTATAATTGGGTGTCATCAGCATAGAGATGGTACTGAAAACCGAATCTACTGATTGTTTGTCCAATAGGAGCGGTGTAGATCTATTGATCTAAGGTGTTCTACATGTGATAATTTGAAGGGTGTCCTCACCCTACAGCCATTCCATTGTGTCCACGTTATACATCAGTTGTCATGTAGTGGGTGTAAAGCAATGCACACGTCACATAGGTGTGATACTATGTACTTAGCACACATCTTGCCATGCAAAACATTTTACTGTGTACCTAAACCATAAAAGAGGTTGTCTATATTTGAAAGCAAGTTCTACAGGCACTCTATATGACTGTAGACTTCTGAATCATGAGAGCATGCGGTTCACGTGCCTTCAGGATTCACGGGTATTTCCTTGGGAGTGAGTAGTCAGTGAGTGTAATTGAGAGGTCACATGACCACATGTATACGATTTGCATATTTGTGGTCATGTGGCAACTAGACGCGGTTAGCTTCCCTCGCAAATTGCATACTTGGGGTGACCGCTCACTCCCCCGGAAATACTGGTGAGTCCTGCCTCTGATCCAGAACTCTGCAGGCACTTACAGTGACTGCAGACTTTGCTCTCAAACCTTGACAAGGCATTTAAAGTATGAAATTTAAGTAAATTGGTCACTTCATGAAGTCATCTGATTAGAGCCTTTGTGTCCCTTATCTGTAAAAGACTTCTTCAGCGATCACACACCATAGATTTTAATTGTTCTCCTGTCCTACATATTAGATTTGACCACAAAGTAAAGAAAATTGTGTTCATGTGTAGTGAATGCATAGTTTTTGAAGACGAACAGTGTCTTACATTCAGCAGCAAAGAGTCTTGTATGTTTCTTGTGGTATGGCTCCAGGGGGCAGAAAACAGCGATCTGCAACAAGAAGTCACATGCTATAAATCCACACCACTGCTCAATTTCCACACATCCTCCGTATGGATCTTTGCTGCAGCGTGCAGTTGCGATCTGGTGAAATGTCATTTACTTTCCTGTCACTCACCTACATAGCAGTTTTAGCAGAAGACTGTATCCTGGTAAATGTAAATGGCCTGTGAACATTTCCCATGATTATTATATAGATTATTTTTGGGGTCCCATAGCACAATGCCAGTTTGATGACTGGCGAATAAATCACATTATATCCACCTTGCTGCAGCCTGTTCTACTGTTTTTGAGTTACCAACCTACTAGAATCAGAGTCATCAATGATATTTTACAGTTTATGAAACTCTGCGCGGAAATCACATTTCCATTGTTCTTAGCAAGGTATAGCCCACTACCATTACACAGATCACTCATGTTTCTGTCTGACAAAAAGAGGAGTACTTAGTCCTGGTTTAACAAGTTGCAAACACATAAGCGGAAGGGTTAAACACTCAAGACAAGAAGACATCAAGCCTGTCTAGGTGCATGAGTGCCAGCTAACTATTGCCAAGCTCTACCACTGAGAAGAAAGCTAATGAAAGTGCTTTTTCGTTTCCTTTTTTCTTTTTCTTTTTTTGTCTTCCTCTCTCTCTTTGTTAAGTTAGTGCTCACACAAAGCAGCTTTGTGGCTTTTCCAGACTTGTCAAAGCCGTCAGTCGGGATAAGGAAAACGATATTGTTTCCAGTACTTGAGTTCCTTCCGCGCTGACATGTGCCACTCGATGAGGATGATAAATGCCTCCCTCATTAGCTTGGGGTGTGGGATTACTGGCTGACAACACATTAATCACCAGCTTCGGTGGCAGACTGACGAGCAATAGACATTGTTAACAAAACTTTTCTAATATGTCACTCTTCTGTCTGGCAGGCAATAATCAATCACTCAGATTGGCAGCCCTGATAAATCATACTATTTATACTCTATGTAATGAAAGATCTTTCCCACATTCTGTCATTTTTTTTCTTTTTTTTTTTGTGGACAAACGCACAGGTTATAGCCCCACCATAGCAGTGCAAGGAAAAGTGTTAACGCTGAGATTTGGTCCATCAATGGCTCTCTTGGCTTTCTGAAAATTCATGTTGCACTGATTGATCGCTGGACTTGCCTACCTATAGACAGAACACTGCTGTACCTGATAATCGTGTCGTACATATATCAAGACTGTGTCATGAGCATTTTTTCTTCTTTTGTGGTGTGCCTGATGTGTTTTTACATCATTTTCCAGTTCTCTTTTAGCTAGTTTTAGAGGTTTTTGCTTAATCACACATGTAGTACTAACATTGATGTACATGCTGTTTGAATGAACGTATAGGCTAACTGTTAGATATATGCTGACATATTCAACATCTGCTGACATTTCCTTGGATGTAATCTGAATGTCCATGGATTGACACAATAGATGGTGAACTTGCTCGTTTAATAATTCTGATTTGAATTGAAGACGAATCAACACAGCTCAAGGTTCCCAAAAACTCTGGACCAAAGGCCCGAGGGACATTGGGTTAAGGAGATAACTGCAGACCTTTCAGACTTGAAATTTTTTGGTGGGCTTCAAGCACATGGACTGCAATTCAGCAGACACTATATTGCTAAAAGTACTTGGACATGCCTCTTAATCATTGATTTCAGGGTTTTCATTCAATCCCATTGCATCAGGTGTATGAAATCAAGCACCTCGACCTGCAGCCTGTCTTACTAACATTTGTGTCAGAATGGCATGTTCAAAAAAGCTCAATAAACAGAAAAATCAGCAAATACTCTCTCATCCAACAAGCTATTTTTACTGTAAAAATAGGACCAACTCCATATTAATTCCTATGGATTCAGAAGGGAATGTCATAAAAACTCCTGTATGTGTGATGTGCAGGTGTCCATATAATGTATTTTTAATATTTTGATTCAGTATTAGTGATGAGCGAGCATGTTTTGTTAACCCTTTCGCCAAGTATGCTCGACCGAGTATTTATAGAATGCTCGGGCTTTAAGTTTTCATCGCTCCGTGAACATGATTTGCGACTGTTTGACAGCTCTAATACATGTGAGGAATGCTGGAAAAACAGGCATTCCTCACATGTATTAAATCTGTCAAACAGTCGCAAATCATGTTCACGGAGCGACAAAAACTTAAAGCCCTAAGCACGCTATAAATACTCGGTGCTCGGCCGAGCATACTCGGCAAAAGGGTTAACAAAACATACTCGCTCATCACTATTCAGTATACATTGAATAATTTGAACCTAGACAAATTTTTCAAGTAAAAGCAAATAGTGTTGTTTTTAATTTTACAGATGTAACCAAGCTATGTAGTACAGTGCAGTCTATGGAAGATGTTCATAAGGTGCAAGCTGACCTCTATAAACTGAGTGTTTGGGCATCCACTTGGCAAATGAAATCCAATGTGGAGAAATGTAAAGTTATGCACCTGGGCATTAATATGTGAGCACCGTATGTTCTAGTAAGGGTATGTGCACATGTTGAGTAAAATTTCTGCATCTCTGGCAGGAAAAATGCAGCTGTAAAAACGCATATTTTTGGTGCATTTTTGCCCTGCATTTTTGACTGATTTGCGGGAAGTTAATGGTGAAAAACGCAGGCAAAGACGTACAGAGAATTGACATGCTGCAGATTATTTTGTACACCAAATCTGTAAGTCAAAAATAAGCAACATGTGCATGACACTTCAGGTTTCTCATTCACTTTACTGTCATCCGGATTGCTTCAGGTTTTGCTTGCAAATCTGCATGGCAAAAGCGCAACAAATATACACCAAATCTGCAACGTGTGCACACAGCCTAAAACTCAGGGAATACAAATAAAAGAGGTTTTTGCCGGTTCACCTTCAGCGGGTCATCAAGTTCATCAAACGGAGCACGGATAAGCGTCCTGACCAGACATATGGCAGGTTGGTAGAAGAGAAGAAGATCCAGCTCCAATAAAATCAATTCATTCATTTATATATATATATAAAAAAAATGCCAATTTCATTCAAGAATGAAGGTCATCCGATAACATAGAAGACAGGAGAAAAAAGTCAATTAATTGAGGGATATTAGGCAATGTGTTTCGAGCGCAACTAAGGCGTCCTTTGTCAAAGCTGCTATATGATTTGTGTGCAAGCATTAAATGCCCTCCTAATGAGACACCGGTGCAGAAACATATCATGTGATAGCTGGTATTCACAACCTCACTGTGTGTGGATAGATATGTTAAAATGGGAAACATTATATTAAAAACAACAAAGTTACATGTATAAAAACAAAAGCAACAAAACTGCCCTAACATAAACTAATAATGGAACATAATTTCTTTTCTCATGTTAAGACCTTCTGGAGCACAGATGCCTAGGCTGTAAATCCAATAGGCTTCCATTGTGTGCAAACGTCTCCTATGATCTCCTCCTCTAGCTAATAGTGCCACTTTCTCTAGACCGAATACCTGAAAAGATGAGATTTGTTTTTGATTGTAAGGGTCTCATTAGTACAGTGTCCATTTTGGGACATGATCAGCTATCAAAGTCAAACATCAGAATAATGTCAGTTTGAGGCTTAATACCCTGTCTGAGAACTGACTTTGATATGTGACTTTGACATCTGACTTTGATATGTGACTGATATCTGACATTGACAAGTAACTTTGACAAGTGACTTTGATATGTGACTTTGACATCTGACTTTCACACAACTGATAATAATAATAGTAATAATAAAAAAGGTACTTTTCACTGCTGGGACTTGAACCCACAACTCTATATCTAGAAGCCAGTGCACTTACCATTGAGCTATACACTCAGTTGAAGAAACTTTTTTCTATTTGGTTGTGATTTTTAGTGTAAACCTGTTTGAAACTCATTGGGACTATTACACAGACCTCATCCAAGCCAAATTCAAAAGATGTGTGACTTTGATATGTGACTCTGATGTCTGACTTTCTTCAAACATCAGAATTACTTTGAGACACCCTGAGTATTTTCATGGTTGATCCCATAAGCCAAGAAAAACTACCAGCTACTATCACTTAACACTATGGCTGAATGGTAAAGATTCAGCCTCATAGAGTGGATCCTTGGGGGTTCAAATACAAGGAGCAGAAGAATGTTTTTTTTTTTTTTTATTATGCTGGTTAGCACACAAACTAGAGTGATGTTTTACTTTTAATATCTGACATTCTGATTGTCATCCTGACATGTTAAGAAAGAGTTTCAGACACGCTGTCTATTTGCATGGTAAATCACATAGCCAAAGCAAATTGGGAGGCAATAATTTACTATATATCTCTTTCCAAGTGACTGTACGTTTGCATAATTTCTTAGGAAAGGGTCTAATGATCAAATTTCTTTATTGTACATTTATCATTTCATCCACCCAATAACTGGCTGCAAACTCCAGACCACTAGTGGGTCTCACTAGTCCACTGCCTGCTAGGCATGGTCCTTCTCTAGTAGTAAAAACAGGCATGATAAAGGGTTGTCCAGTCCAAACTGATAAGTCTGCAGTCACTCTGTGTGACTGCAGACTTATGAATCGCCCTAGTGGTCTGTAGTTTGCCGCCAGTTTTTAGGTGTATGGAAACAAAAATTTAGAATAAAGAAATTTGATCATTAGACCCTTTCCTAAGAAATTATGCAATTGGGTGTTCCTGGAAAACACCCATGTAGTCAAATCATCACTACATGTGTAGATAAATTCCCAAAGGGGTATAATTTCCAAAATGGTGTCACTTGATGGGGGTATTCTGCTCTTCTAGCACTTGGGGACTCTGTATATGGAGTCTGCAAACTATTTTAGGAATATCTGCACTCCGTCCCTCCCGGGTCTTACTGTGTGGCAAACAATACTGTACAGCCACATGTGTGGTACTTCCACATTCATCAGAAATTGTGTGACAATAATCCCTGCTCCCTTACATGAATTCATTGAGAGGTGTAGTTTGTAAAATGGGGTAACTTATGGGGGAATTCTGTTGTTCTGGCACCTCAGGGGCTTTCCCAATGGGTCATAGCACCTGCAAACCATAACTGTAAAATCTATCACTATAATATGGCACTCCTTCCTTTCTGAGCTTTGCACTGTGCCTCAAAAGTAGTTCCCGATTACACTCTAGGGTATTGGCGCACTCAGTAGAAATAGCACAACAAACTGAGAGGTCTATTTTTTTCCTATCAGCCATTAGAAAAATTAAGAATTTGGGGTTAAAACAATATTTTAGCGGATAAAATGTAATTATTCTTTCTTCACTCACTGCCTAATGGTATACATTTCTGTGAGGCACATGTGGTGTCAACATGCTCACTGCACCCCTTGATGAAATCATTGAGAGGTGTAGTTTGTAAAATAATGTCACTTATGGGGGGGTTTCAGCTGTCCTGGCACCTCCACTGTTTAGGCACATCAGGGGCTTTGCAAGCTTGATGTCTGCTAACGATTCCAGCCATTTTGTGTTCAAAAATTCAAATGGCGATCCTTCCCTTCCCTTCTGAGCCCTGCTGGGCACCCAAACAGTAGTTTTCGAACACATATGGGGTATCGGTGTACTCAGGAGAAATTGCACAACAGATTATACGGAGCAATTTCTCCTGTTACCCTTGAGAAAATAAAAAAAATTGTGGCTAAAAGAACATTTTTGTGGGAAAAATTTTCTTTTTTAATTTTCAAAACTGAACATTATAAAATGTGTTCACCACACATCTAGATAAGTTCCTTGAGGGGTGTAGTTTCACTTGTGGGGTGTTTCCACTGTTTAGGCACATCACGGGCACTCCAAACATGATATAGCATCCGCTAAAGATTCCAGCCAATTTTTTCAAAAAGTCAAATGGCGCTCATTACATTCTGAGCCCTGCCATGCGCTCAAACAGTAGTTTCCCCCACATATGAGATATTGGCATGCTCAGGAGAAATTGCTCAACACATTCTGGGGTCCATTTTCTCCTGTTACCCTTGTGAAATCAAAAAAATTTGGGGCTAAATTAACATTTTTGTTAAAAAAAAGTAAAATGATAATTTTTTCCTTGAACATTGCATTAATTCATGTGAAGAACTTGAGTAATAAACTTCTTGAATGTATTTTTGAGGAATTTGAGGGGTGCAGTTTTTAGAATGGTGTCATTTTTGGGTATTTTATGACATATAGACCCTCCAAAGTTACTTCAAATGTGATGTGGTCCCCAAAAAAATGGTTTTGTAAATTTTGTTGGAAAAATGAGAAACTGCTGAGCAACTTTTAACACTTCTAACTTCCTAACAAACAAAAAAAAATGTTTAAAAAATGATGCAGATGCAAAGTAGACATGTGGGAAATATTATTTATTAATTATTTTGTGTGACATATCGCTCTCATTTAAGGGCATGTGAATTAAAAGTTTGAAAATTGTGAAATTTTCAAAATTTTCACCAAATTTCCGATATTTTCACAAATAAAAACAAGTCCTATCGAAGAAATTTTACCACTATCATGAAGTACAATATGTCACAAGAAAATAATCTTAGAATCACTGGGATCCGTTGAAGTGTTCCAGAGTTATTACCACATCAAGTGACACAGGTCAGAATTGTAAAATTTGGCCTGGTCATGAAGGTGAAAACTGGCTTGGGTGGGAAGGGGTTAAATATTTAGTAACATAATATAATTAGTAAAGAGGACAATTATTACTTTGTCTGCGTGTCCTTGGTAGGATCAGGCAGATTACTTATGTTGTATAACCAAATTCACCTTTAAATATTAAATTATAAATACCATTAGGACACCGAACGTGTGCGGTTCTGATCTGGGCTCTTTCAGTACTTTGTTTCAGTGCTCTGCATGTTGCAAATGTCACTTCTGATGTTACAATTGTGTGCAACATAGAAGAATTTAATAGTGTGCTACAAAATTATTACTTTATTTTTATTTACAGACATTTTTGTTTTGCACTTTAACAGTGATGTGGCTTTTGACAAAAGAAACGTGATCGTCGGGAAAAAGCTTTGAGGATGTAAAGAAATAATTGCCTGTGTGCAGAAAGCTTGACAATACTTATAGCTACTAGTGCTTTATTTTCTTCTATTACATGTCACTGCCAATGCCCTGCTTCTCCTGGGAGGTTGCACATTGCCACAGGTCATGTGACGAGTAGGGGACAAGGTCTGTAACAGGATATGGTCAGCCCTTGTTTCTTTCCTAGTTTTGTCTGTTATATGATTAATGTCCCTTCAGGCTCTCTGTGGGTCAGGTGAGGGCCTGTCACTACAGCTGCAAATGACACTTTTAGCAAATGTAATACCCGTATACTTATGCTCTTTCTCTACTGAACAAGATGACTGGGTGTAAAAGTAAGAATACAGATACAGTGTAGTGGCTCTTTCTTTTGGACATGATTTCTTACCTGTCATAATGTAGCGTTAATAATTCTATTCACTTAGAACAGTAAAGTATATAGCATAATGGATATAGATGTAATGCATGTTGTACACAATATCTGTGTACATGGTTAGGCTATATGCAGAGACTTGTACCAAGGAGCATGAACTGCACTATATGTCCTTTATGGTGTCCTGCAAGGCTTCACGCGTCACCAGTGCAGGCATTTAGTGGATTTATCTAAGACTAGTTGGTGGTTTTGATTGTGTGTTAATTCCTTCCTTCTCCTACTTTGTTTTTTCCCCATTATACACTCCCCAGTGCTTTCCTCTGTTGTTTATGTGTGTATATTTGTATGATTGGTATTTTCCTTTATCCCTGTTTGTATTACCTTGTTAGTCTGGTTGTGTATTGCGATATACTACTACTCCCATCTTCCTTGGGTGGGGGGAGGGAACAGACTGAGAGCGGATTGAGGAACTCAGACAAGGTACGTGGCCCCAGCGTCTTCACCTTCTGAAGTAATCTGGGGAACAGGGCCAGCTAGGGGGCCCCTAGTGTTAGGGACAGGGTAGGAGCCCCTGGTCCCGAGATACCCAACAACAGACTCGTGACAAGTCATCATTCGTTAACCCAGTAGGAATCTGTAAACAATATTTAGTATGAGGTTGCTTGCCTTGTTGCCAATAATGTGACCTGTAAAGATAAGTCCTCAAATGTCAGTAGAATGTAGAGGATAGTAGTTAGCATCAACTGTGGGGACTCAGTTTGTGGAGAGTAATCTTCTCCTGTCTTAAAGAATAGTGTTGGATAATATATTACAAGATACAATGTATCTGTGTTTAGTTGAAGTAGCCAGTGTAGAGGTAACAATACTCTGTAGTCTCTGTGAAGTTAACATTGGTCTGACTGAAGTTCAAGAGACTGTGTGTGATGGATTGTTCTGTAGACTTCCAAAATGCTTATGTTCTCCATATCTCTAGGTGTGACCAACAACCAACCAGCTTAACTTTGCCACCTAGAATGTATTGCAACCATCAACAGAAAGTGTACTTTATTGTGAACCACCAGACATATGATGCTTTATCAAAGTGAATTGTAACCATCATGCGGATTGTGCCACTATTATACTGACAAAGAAAAGTAGAGTCCTTTTTGATAGTTGAACAGTGTGCAATAATTTTTTTAAGGGGAAATTACCACTCGAAATCGAAAGAGCAGCCCACATATGTTACCACCTCCACATCGTGTCTCTTCTTGCTGGTGTGGCAAGTGTATCAGATGTGTATACAGTTTAAACCAGAAGTTTACATACACTATATAAAAAGACACATATGCATGTGGTTCTCAATATCTGACATGAAATCAGAATAAACCTTTCCCGTTTTTAGGTCAATTAGGATTACTATAATGTTTAGTATTTGCCAAATGCCAGAATAATGAGAGAGAGAGAATGTTTTAAGGCTTTTTTATTATTAACTGCAAAGTCAAAAGTTTACATACCTTTCATTGTAAACACAGGCTCTGATCGGCGGTAAGATCGTAACCGCCGGTCAGAGCGTTGCGGTTCCCACACTGTCAAATGACCGCGTGAGCCCATAGCTGTGACCGACAGTAAAAAGCTTACCGCTGGTCACAGGCATTGGCTGATGAGAGAGTACAACTCTCATCAGCCTACGCCTGCTGTTGCCGATAACAGTGAGAGCAGGCGCCGCTGATGGGAGTATTCATCAGTGTTCCAAATAAATAAATAAAAAATTGAAATAAATAAATATTGAAATAAAATTAAAAAAGCATTATACTCACCTTAAGGCTATGTGCCCACGATGCAGAAATGCTCTGGATTTTTACTGAGCGTTTCTGCATCTCCCTGGCAGAAAAAACGCATGCAGATTGTTCATGCATTTTTCCTGCCAGGTAGAAGCGTTTGTCAAGCGTTTTTGCATGCATTTCCGCATGCGGGTTGTCAAGCGCTTTCCAAGCGATTTTAACATCACTTGGAAAGCGCTTGACAACTTGGTCACACTATATAAATCCATGCAACCGCCATGGATTTATATAGTGTGACCGTAAAAGAATGGTAAAAAATAAATATTATACTTACCTTCTGATTATCATTGGGGAACATGGCAGACCTTCTACCAAGCGTTTTTTAAGCGTTTCTGCAGCGGAATTGCTTAAAAAACGCATAGTGGGCACACAGCCTAACACCTAATCCACCGAAGCCATTGTAACACGTAAGGCTGGGTGCCCACATAGCGTTTTACAAGCGTTTATGCTGCGGAATTTCCGCAGCATAAATGCTGGGGAAACTATTGGTAATCCGCCCCCCATGGTCCCCAATGACAAGCCGCACTTTCAATGCCCATGTTGCGAATTTTTCCGCAGCGTTTATGCTGCGCTCAAAAATCCGCAGCATGTCCATTAATTTTGCGGACACGCAGCGTAATCGCCGCCATTGACTTGCATTGGACCGCGTGACATCCGCATCACTGCATTTGCACATGCGGATATCACACGGTTCAATGTGCGGATGGTACCCAGTTCTGGAGGAGAGAAGACTCTCATCCAGACCTGGGTACCATAGAACCTGTTAAAAAAAGAATTTAAAATAAAAAATAAAGTTTATACTCACCTTCCGATGTCTTCCCGGTGTTTTGCCTGCTCCGTCCGGTGTCTTGCAATGTTCGCGTTGATGTGAAGGACCTGTCATGACGTCACTGAGTCATGTGACCCATCACATGGCTCAATGACGTCACCGCAGGTCCTTCACACCCCTGCAAGCAGTGCAAGACACCGGATGGAGCAGACAAAACACCGGGAAGACATCAGAAGGTGAGTATAAACTTTATTTTTTTTTTTTTTCACCATTCTTATTCTTTTTTTTAACTAACTTGGTCACACTACTATAAATCCCATGCCAGTTGCATGGATTTATATAGTGTGAACAAGTTGTTAAGCATTTTTCCAAGTGATGCTGAAATCGCTTGGAAAAGCACTTGATAACCCGCATGCAGAAATGCATGCAAAAACGCTTGACAAACGCATGCGTTTTTCCTGGCAGGGAGAAGCGGAAAAAATATGCAGCATTTCTGCATCGTGGGCACTTAGCCTAAAAGAGAAAAAAGTTTAAAAAAAAACATAATACATGTTCCACCAGAGATTATTGTAAATGAAAGGGGGTGTTACCAGTGTGAGACATGTAATGTTTACCTGTGTTACCAGTGGGAAACATCTAATGGCCGCTCTCTGCTCTCCTGATCTCAGGGATTATACTTGAAAAATCTGCAGGTTCCTCTTCATTTCCGCTTCCATCTCACAGACAGACAGGGTTGTAATAGTGTCACAATGCAACAGAGCTGTGAGAGCTGCAGCTGCTAACTTGTCTGTAAATTCATTTCTCCTGTTCTGTGTTAGTGACATGTCTCATACAGGTAATGCCCCCTTTTATTTAAAATATGCTCTGGAAGTGGATCTCTATTTAAAACTCTGCTCCTCCCGCGCTAACAGATATGAAGTACGGATCTGTGTACTTGTTAAAGCAAGTATTTCCTCCATAAAGGGAGTAAAATAAGATAATCAACCCTATTACAATGTGTATTCTATTTTAAAATCTTTAAAAAAATGAAAAGTAGAATTATTGAAACCACTCAGAGAATGCAATAGGTTTTCCTTGATAGGTTTTGCACGTTCACCTGTGCCAAACTTCTCTAGAACTGCATCAAACTTTATGAATTTTCTGAGCTAAATGTATAAAATTGTGAAGTTTTATAAACATCAATAAACATCAATATCATGATTTTAAATCACTTATTTCCCAATAGATTTTGGATACATCAGCACAATATGAACTGTTATAAAATTAAAACCGATCCTCACATCTGGAAAAAAGCGATCTTTGTGCTGGCAAATTATTTACACAGACCACTCTGATATTATTTTCTTCAATGCTAAATCCATTTGCCAAGCTTTATATATGATGTATACTCTGTAACAGACAATAACTTCACGGAAATTGAGCATGTCTCTTAAAGTGATGTCTCTCTCTAAGCATCTTGACTAGGTCAGAGGCTGCTTGCCAGAGATGAGATCCTAAAATGCGGCTGGAGTTCTGGATAATATGGCACAAATGTTCTCTTCCTGTGCTCTTTATTTCTTCCTAATTAGTCCCGGGAGTGGGCATTGATTTTGTAATGTTGGTCGCTCACATCTGCTGGTGTTGGACAGGTCATTCTGTCTGTGTCCTTCCCTTCCCAATCCCCAGCAGGTGACATTTCTTGCAAGGGAAAAGCTACTTGCTCAATGTGACACTGGCTGTCTCTTCTGTCCCTCGACGGGCACAGATGGCTGGTCGAATGAAGACATCAAACTAATAGGTACGTTGACAGCTCTCTGCAGTGCTGGAACTTTTCATGCTTGCAAGGAGAGAAAGAGATGGACAAGACATCTTCAGTGCCAAGGCTTGTGGGTTCTGCTGAAGCAATGGCATATGGTCTGCTTCATGAGGAGCTTAAAGAGAGAGCAGACATCAGTAGATGACACAATGTGGACTCAGCGTGAAGACTTCTCCTTACCAAGACCCGATTGTTGTCAGTCTATGCATGAGAGACCGAGGCTTGTACAAACATTAATATTCCGCTTTTTCTCAATGAAAGAGAAGAACATGCATAGATTGCAACATTTAAACATTTTCTGCTATTTCTGTACTTAACCTTATACCTGTTCTTGTAAGCAATATACTTTTTATATAACAGCTTAAAACTCCAATAAGTTTGGTCCTTATATGCGCTAAAAATTCTATAGACTTTCGGAGAGAGTTTTGGCCTTTGACTGTCAAACAGAAGTATATATTTTGGGTACTCATCACCCTATTTGCTTGGTTAGTGGAGATTGGTTATCCCTTTACCCATGTCGTGCCGAGAAGTGTGCACAAAGGATATAACAAGATCTTACTTTTTGTTACAAAGCAGCCTACATGTTAGAATGACTATATAGAAAGACATATACGCTGTAACGTTCGAACGTGTTTTTTTTTATGGATGGTATTCACTTCAACTTTCGCAAAGTATGTATATTTTTGCACTTTTTTAATGGATTAAATAAAATTTGATGTTATATACAGTACAGACCAAAAGTTTGGACACACCTCATTTAAAGATTTTTCTGTATTTTCATGACTATGAAAATTGTACATTCACACTGAAGGCATCAAAACTATGAATTAACACATGTGGAATTATATACTTAACAAAAAGTGGGAAACAACTGAAAATATGTCTTATATTCTAGGTTCTTCAAAGTAGCCACCTTTTGCTTTGATGACTGCTTTGCACACTCTTGGCACTCTCCTGAGCTTCAAGAGGTAGTCACCGGAAATGGTCTTCCAACAATCTTAAAGCAGTTCCCAGAGATGCTTAGCACTTGTTGGCCCTTTTGCCTTCACTCTGCGGTCCAGCTCACCCCAAACCATCTTGATTGGGTTCAGGGCTGGTGACTGTGGAGGCCAGGTCATCAGGCGTAGCACCCCATCACTCTCCTTCTTGGTCAAATAGCCCTTACACAGCCTGGAGGTGTGTTTGGGGTCATTGTCCTGTTGAAAAATAAATGATGGTCCAACTAACCGCAAACCGGATGGAATAGCATGCCACTGCAAGATGCTGTGGTAGCCATGCTGGTTCAGTATGCCTTCAATTTTGAATAAATCCCGAACAGTGTCGCCAGCAAAGCACCCCCACACCATCACACCTCCTCCTCCATGCTTCACGGTGGGAACCAGGCATGTAGAGTCCATCCGTTCACCTTTGCTGCGTCGCACAAAGACACGGTGGTTGGAACCAAAGATCTCAAATTTGGACTCATCAGACCAAAGCACAGATTTCCACTGGTCTAATGTCCATTCCTTGTGTTCTTTAGCCCAAACAAGTCTCTTCTGCTTGTTGCCTGTCTTTAGGCCATGAAGGCCTGCTACACAAAGTCTCCTCTTAACAGTTGTTGAAGAGATGTGTCTGCTGCTAGAACTCTGTGTGGCATTGACCTGGTCTCTAATCTGAGATGCTGTTAACCTTAAATTTCTGAGACTGGTGACTCGGATAAACTTATCCTCAGAAGCAGAGGTGACTCTTGGTCTTCCTTTCCTGGGGTGGTCCTCATGTGAGCCAGTTTCTTTGTAGCGCTTAATGGTTTTTGCAACTGCACTTGGGGACACTTTCAAAGTTTTCCCAATTTTTCAGACTGACTGACCTTCATTTCTTAAAGTAATGATGGCCACTCGTTTTTCTGTACTTAGCTGCTTTTTTCTTGCCATAATACAAATTCTAACAGTCTATTCAGTAGGACTATCAGCTGTGTATCCACCAGACTTCTGCACAACACAACTGATGGTCCCAACCCCATTTATAAGGCAAGAAATCCCACTTATTAAACCTGACAGGGCACACCTGTGAAGTGAAAACCATTTCCGGTGACTACCTCTTGAAGCTCATCAAGAGAATGTCAAGAGTGTGCAAAGCAGTCATTAAAGCAAAAGGTGGCTACTTTGAAGAACCTAAAATATAAGACATATTTTCAGTTGTTTCACATTTTTTTGTTAAGTATATAATTCCACATGTGTTAATTCATAGATTTGATGCCTTCAGTGTGAATGTACAATTTTCATAGTCATGAAAATACAGAAAAATCTTTAAATGAGAAGGTGTGTCCAAACTTTTGGTCTGTACTGTATATATACAGTTGAAACCAGAATTTTACCTACGCTATATAAAAAGACACATATGCATGTTTTTCTCAATATCTGACATGAAATCAGAATAAACCTTTCCCATTTTAGGTTAATTTAGGATTACCATAATTTTTAGTATTTGCCAAATACCAGAATAATGAGAGAGAGAGAGAATGTTTTAAGGCATTTTTATTACTTACTGCAAAGTTAAAAGTTTATATACATTTAATTAGTATTTGATACCATTGCCCTTAAACTGAATGACTTGGGTCAAACGTTTGGGAAATCCTTCCATAAGCTTCTCACAATAGTTAGTTGGAATTTTGGCCTATTCCTCCTGACAAAACTGGTGTAACTGATCCAGTTTTGTAGGTCGCCTTGCTCGCATCTGCCTTTTCAACTTTGCTCATAAATTTTCAATAGGATTGAGATCAGGGCTTTGTGATGGCCACTCCAAAACATTGACTTTGCTATCCTTAACCCACTTTGTTACCATTTTGGCAGTATGCTTCGGGTCATTGTCCATTTGGAAGACCCATTTCCTCCCAAACTTTAACTTCATGGCTGATGTCTTGAGATGTTGCTTCAGTATTGCCACATAATCTTCTTTTCTCATCATGCCATCTATTTTGTGAAGTGCACCAGTTCCTCCTGCAGCAAAATAACCCCACAATATGATGCTGCCACCCACGAGTTTCACAGTTGGGATGGTGTTCTTAGGCTTCCAAGCTTCTCTCTTTTTCTTCCAAACGTAGCAATGGTCACTATGCCCAAAAAGTTAAATTTTAGTTTCATCAGACCACAGGACATGTCTCCAAAAATTAAGGTCTAAATTCATGTGTGCATTTGCAAACATTAATCTGGCTTTTTTATGTTTCTTTTGGAGTAATGGCTTCTTCCTGGCAGAGTGGCCTTTCAGCTCATGTTGATACAGTATTCGTTTCACTGTGGATATTGACATAATATTACCAGCTTTCGCCATCATCTTCACAAGGTCTTTTGGTTTTGTCCTTGGGTTGATGTGCACATGTCGGGCCAAAGCATGTTCATCTCTGGGACACAGAACCAGTCTCCTTCTTGAGCGGTATGATGGCTGGACCTTCCCATCTTGTTTGTACTTGCGTATAATTGTTTGTACAGATGATTGAGACACCTTCAGGTGTCTTGAAATTGTACCCAAAGATTAGCAAGACTTGCGCCAGTCCACAATTCTCTTCCTGATATCTTGGCTGATTTCTTTAGACTTTCCCATGATGCTACACAAAGAAGCAGTGTGTTTCAGGTGTGCATTAAAATACATCCACAGGTGTGCCTCTAATTAACTCAGATATTGCCAAAAAAAACTATCAAGCTTCTAAACACATGACATCATCATATGGGCAGTCCAGAATTGTTTAAAGGCATAGTAATCTTAGTGTATGTAAACTTTTGACTTTGCAGTTGGTAATAAAAACGCCTTAAAACGTTCTCTCTCTCTCACTATTCTGGCATTTGGCAAATATTAAAAATTATGGTAATCCTAATTGACCTAAAACGAGAAATGTCAATGTCAGATATTGAGAAAAACAAGCATATGTGTCTTTTTATATAATGTATGTAAATTTCTGGTTTCAACTGTATATGTATGTGTATATATATTTGAGTCTTCTTGGGAATGATGCAACAAGTTTTTCACACCTGGATTTGGGGATCCTCTGCCATTCTTCCTTGCAGTTGCTCTCCAGTTCCGTCAGGTTGGATGGTGAACGTTGGTGGACAGCCATTTTCAGGTCTCTCCAGAGATGCTTAATTGAGTTTAGGTCAGGGCTCTGGCTGGGCCAGTCAAGAATGGTCACAGAGTTGTTCTGAAGCCACTCCTTTCTTATTTTAGCTGTGTGCTTAGGGTCATTGTCTTGTTGGAAGGTGAACCTTCGGCCAAGTCTGAGGTCCAGAGCACTCTGGAAGAAGTTTTCATCCAGGATAGCTCTGTACTTGACCGCCTTCATGTTTCCTTCAATTGCAACCAGTTGTCCTGTCCCTGCAGCTGAAAAACACCCCCATAGCATGATGTTGCCACCACCATGTTTCACTGTTGGGATTGTATTGGGCAGGTGATGAGCAGTGCCTGGTTTTCTCCACACATACCACTTAGAATTATCACCAAAAAGTTCTATCTTCGTCTCATCAGACCAGAGAATCTTATTTCTTATACTCTGGGAGTCCTTCATGTGTTTTTGAGAAAACTTTGTGCGGGCTTTCATATGTCTTGCACTGAGGGGAGGCTTCCGTCGGGCCACTCTGCCATAAAGGCCTGACTGGTGGAGGGCTGCAGTGATAGTTGACTTTGTGGAACTTTCTCCCATCTCCCTACTGCATCTCTGGAGCTCAGCCACAGTGATCTTGGGGTTCTTCTTTACCTCTCTCACCAAGGCTCTTCTCCCAGGATTGCTCAGTTTGGCTAGACGGCCAGGTCAGTTTTTCTTTTTTAATAAATTTGCAAAAATTTCTGCATTTCTGTTTTTTCAGTGAAGATGGGATGCAGAGTGTACATTAATGAGAAAAAAAATTAACTTTTTAGAATTTACCAAATGGCTGCAATGAAACAAAGAGTGAAAAATTTAAAGTGGTTTGAATACTTTCCGTACATACTGTATGTATATATATTATACTGAAAAGTGGATCCTTTACCTTTCTTGGAAATATTATAAGGGAGACAGGGCCTGGCCAAGATTGCCAGTATGCATTCTTCTTAATAATGGCAAATTTAAAATTATGCAATTGTATATCATATTATTTTGGATTATTATAATTTTTTGATACTTGTTGCAATATTTCTAACGATTCTGGAAGCACTACAGTTTTTTTTTTCAAACAAGGAGGAACAAAAATGTAAATGGTTTCTTATCATTATGAAATTATTACCGCTTTTTATAGACAGCTTTAGATGTTTGTCATAATTATTATGACCAGAACTAATGTCGTAAGATATGATTTTATGGAATACAAATCTGTGCATATCTTTGTAGACAGATGCTCCACAGCAAGGCTTCATTCACAGAAACCTGACAAGTGTCAGCAAGAAGTACAGGGAGTTCCTGTGAACAGGTTACATTCTCTTACCTATTTACAAGATGAGAAAAAGGGTAGGGAGGCACAGCTCCAAAATGACTATGGGGTCTTCATCAATTTTTCTCTGACATGTGCTTTGTGATTGATGATTTAGCCTAGGGGATTGACGTTTACTCTTTCAGCCGTTAATAATTTATACATGTTATCTTTGCTGAATAAAGCGACTAGTCTCTTGAAGAATATGAGAAAGCAGTCTTGAATACATTTAGATTATGGGAGAATTTACATGGCCAAATATAGGAACATATCTCACTTGAAGAAAAGTTGTAAAACCTTTAATTTGTAAAAAGTAATTGAAAAGAAAGATATTTGAGAGGGTATACATTTAGACAGCTTTCACATGATTTAATATAGGTAGTATCGAGTGTCCGTAAAGCAGATGGACTGAGTATGGAATCCCCTTCATGAAGAGCATTCCAAAAGTAGTCATTTATGGGATTGTGGCAGTCTAGGACGTGATTTGCGTTCCACGGACGCCATCTTTTGTTGCATCACTTTCGATTTTGCGTTTCACTTATGAAATATCCGCCGCAACTCACTTCCTGTTCCTGTGGAGCACATTATGCATTCCACTGATGTAATTTGACCATTATCGATGAGCTGCATGATGCTGTTTGTCTTTTCTTGGTAAATCTTCATGGCTGCTCCTTGATTCGAACCAGTGACCTTTCGCTTGAGAATCAACCTAATAACACACTGAGCTATTAGGGCATGTGAGAGCAGGTTGTAATTTGTAGTATACAGGGAGAAAAAGATTTTTCCAACACCAGGAGCAAAACGGTAACAATGCAGTGACATGACAAGAATCTGCATAACTAATCATATGCTAAATATGTGCGTCACACTTATGTATGAGATAGCCAAGATGATTGCCTATAAAATAATGGTAGTCTCACATTCAAAGCAGTAGTGGATGGTGAGATATGGAGCCTGAAAGTCAAAAGTTCAAAACATTGTTACCCTTTTGCTCATCGCTGTATATTCTGCAGTACTCTTCTTTAGGCGGACTTCCCATGTCCAGTAAGCATCAATTTAAATCAGATCCTGCTGCAATCAGTTATTTTAGCTGGATAAAAAGTTGTGTGGAGACAACTTTTTTGCCTGTTTAAAAAACAAATTGCAACTGGATCCTTTCTTTTTAATACTGATGTCTATGGAAAAGAGAGAAGTTTTTTTGCTTACTGGATCCATTTCAAACCGATAAATACTGGGCATGGGAACTCATCCTTAATTCTAAGGGTATATGTACAAACAATATCAGACTTTACAGAGGAACATAATATTCAACTGAAAAGAGAAAATAGAGAGAGAAGTGAGGGCCCTGGTTGCAACACCCTAAATTGTATTTAGAAATTAGGAAGTTGCAAAAACACTAAAGTGCTTACTTCCAATGAGCCAACTGTTTTTGCTTTTTTAAATAATGTAATAATACATGTAAGGATGCATGAGCCAATCTCTAGCCAGTATGAAGCACTATTGAGTGCAAAGGAACCGGATTCTGAAGAAACAAAAATATAGGAAGGAGAAAACAGAAAAAAGCTCCAGAAATGTTTTGAAAATGGGAGTGAGAGGTTCAGATAATAGAGGATGTTCATTTTAGATCACAGGCAATATGGAGAGCATGCGTAGTGTGGAAGACAGAGATAAGTAGGAGATGTAGGGCGATACAGCACTGTGGAGAGTACCGAAAGGGTGGTAGATAGAGATATGGGAGGAGATGTACGGTGCTGGAGCAATGTGGAGAGGGAAGGATGTGTTGTGCACAGAGATTAGTTAGGAGATTTTGGGTGATGTTGTACTGTGAAGAGGACAGGTAGGGTGGTTGTCAGAAATGAGGGAAGAGATGTAGAGCGTTGCAGCAGTATGGAGAGTATGGGTACAGTGGTAGACAGAAATGAGAGAGAAGATGTAGGGCAGTACAGAACTGTGAAAAGTATGGGTACGGTGGTCGACAGAAATGAGGGACGAGATGTAGGGCAGTACAGCACTGCGGAAAGTATGGATAGGGTGCTAGGCAGAAATATGGAAGCAGAAGTAGGATCGTGCAGGACTTAGATAAGTTTAAATTGTATTTTAAGGTGGACTTAGTACAAAATCTAGGAGAAATTTGTATTTCTTTTAATATAGAAGATACATATTACCTTTATCTGAATTCAGTTTAAATAATTGGAGATATTACCTTATATTACATTTTCTGTTCTCTAATCTCATTAATGGACACTGCAAACGTTTTATCTTTCTCACTTGGGCAATCCCTGTCTATACGGACTTGTTAGAAACCTCACATGTGTAAGCTAGCCTGAGAAGCCACGAACAACTCTCAGGGTTCATCTTGGTGGACCCTGCCCAACCATTTATTTGTATTTTCGGTGTGTAATACTGAAATTTATGTGGCATGGCATGAATGATTGTTAACTGATTCAGAAGCCAGAACTGTGATGATTAACTGACAGCCATTCGCTTTTAGAGCGATGAAACATATATAGCATTGAATAATGACTCATTTATGCTTAGAAGACTTTTAATTTTATTACTCAATGTGAATTTTCTTCCACTGCATTGTTTCTGGAACTATATGGTTAATTTCTTTGTCTTGCATAAGTTTTCTTTTGGAAAGATGTACTGGATGCTTTGCTAATACTCAGCCAACAGGTCTGTTTTACATTGTGTTGCTGGAATGCTGGACAGGATTTATATCAACACTCGAAAAACTAATTTATCATATTTTCATCCACTTCTTTTCATTTGTGATGAGAGATGAGGAAGTTGTGAGTTATTGTTTCGTTAGCTTTGATTGAACTACATCCAGCAATGAGATCTTTCCTGAGCCCCCCTCTTTCACAACTTGTCATACCTGTTTTGTGTCATCATGGTTACTTTACATGTCTGCTTTTCTAAGGGCAGCGGCCCGCTGACTATGGAATGGAAACATCTGTCATGCATGAAATAACACCAGCTAAGCATTTAGCAATGTGGCAGCACTGTCACCAAAAACATAGTGGTGGCCTATGAACAATACATATAATGAAGCATGTGGGCTCGATTCATTATTGCATTTGTTCCTTTTTTGATTAGTTTTTGATGTTTTAAGTATTGGATTTTGCCAAATTCTTATTTTAATTTGCGCCTTTTTCTAAGTCTATTTTATGTGTTTGCCTGCTTTTTTATGTTCACAATTGTAAATGGGTTTTCAAGATGTTTTTGGCTGGTTCATCAACTGCAACTTTTTAAAGAGTCGTAAAATTGTACAAATGTACTTTAGTTATCCCCTTGAGTTATTTTATGTATGCCTGAAATTTTTGCACAAATTTTGTAGCATTTTATCTTTTTAGCTGAAAATGTGTCTTTTCATGCTAGAAAGTCATACACAATATTAACTACAAAAAAAGCATTTTTTATTTTGTGCAAAATGCATCAACCACGTGTGCTATTGTGAAGAATTTGAAGCAAGAAACGTCATCGAATACCAGCAGAAAAAAAAAGAAAAGTGAATTGAAAAAACTCTGCAAATGATAAATCTGGACCTACAGTGGGTATGGAAAGTATTCAGACCCCTTTAATTTTTTCACTTTTTGTTTCATTGCAGCCATTTGGTAAATTCTAAAAAGTTCATTTTTTTTCTCATTAAAGTACACTCTGCACCCCATCTTGACTGAAAAAAACAGAAATGTAGAAATTTTTGCAAATTTATTAAAAAAGAAAAACTGAAATATCGCATGGTCATAAGTATTCACACCCTTTGCTCAGACACTCATATTTAAGTCACATGCTGTCCATTTCCTTGTGATCCTCATTGAGATGGTTCTACTCCTTCATTGGAGTACAGCTGTGTTTAAATAAACTGATAGGACTTTATTTGGAAAGGCACACACCTGTCTATAAGACCACACAGATCCCAGTGCATGTCAGAACAAATGAGAATCAAAGGAACTGCCTAAGGAGCTCAGAGACAGAATTGTGGCAAGGCACATATCTGGCCAAGGTTACAAAAGAATTTCTGCATTACTCAAGGTTCCTAAGAGCGCAGTGGCCTCCATAATCCTTAAATGGAAGAAGTTTGGGACCACCAGAAGTCTTCCTAGACCTGGCTGTCCAGCCAAACTGAGCAATTGTGGGAGAAGAGCTTTGGTGAGAGAGGTAAAGAAGAACCACAAGATCACTGTGGCTGAGCTCCAGAGATGCAGTAGGGAGATGGGAGAAAGTTCCACAAAGTCAACTATCACTGCAGCCTTCCACCAGTCAGGCCTTTATGACAGAGTGGCCCAACAGAAACCTCTCCTCAGTGCAAGACATATGAAAGCCCGCATAAAGTTTGCTCAAAAACACATGAATGACTCCCAGACTATGAGAAATAAGATTCTCTGGTATGATGAGACGAAGATAGAACTTTTTGGTGATAATTCTAAGCGGTATGTGTGGAGAAAACCAGGCACTGCTCATCACCTGCCCAATACAATCCCAACAGTGAAACATGGTGGTGGCAGCATCATGCTATAGGGGTATTTTTCAGCTGCAGGGACAGGACAACTGGTTGCAATTGAAGGAAACATGAATGCAGCCAAGTACGGAGATATCCTGGATGAAAACCTCTTCCAGAGTGCTCTGGACCTCAGACTTGGCCGAAGGTTCACCTTCCAACAAGACAATGACCCTAAGCACACAGCTAAAATAATAAAGGAGTGGATTCAGAACAACTCTGTGACCATTCTTGACAGGCCCAGCCAGAGCCCTGACCTAAACCTAATTGAACATCTCTGGAGAGCACTTAAAAATGGCTGTCCACCAAGGTTCACCATCCAGCCTGACGGAACTGGAGAGGATCTCCAAGGAAGAATGGCAGAGGATCCCCAAATCCAGATGTGAAAAACTTGCTGCATCATTCCCAAGAAGACTCATGGCTGTACTAGCTCAAAAGGGTGCTTCTACTCAATACTGAGCAAAGGGTCTGAATACTTATGACCATGTGATATTTCAGTTTTTCTTTAATAAATTTTCAAAAATTTCTACATTTCTGTTTTTTTTTTCAGTCAAGATGGGGTGCAGAGTGTACTTTAATGAGAAAAAAAATGAACTTTTTAGAATTTACCAAATGGCAGCAATGAAACAAAGAGTGAAAAATTTAAAGGGGTCTGAATACTTTCTGTACCGACTGTATGTGCTCAATTGTCAAAATTGATTAGAAATCTCTTAAATAGCTATTCATGTTTTAAGTACACAAGTATCCATAGAAATTGTAATAATCATTTTTATTTCTACAGTGCAAACATATTCTGTAGCACTTTACAAAGCAAATCATTCATTGTATGCTCTGCATTTTTTGTAACACCCTAAGTTCTATATGTGTAAGTCCTAGGGCTCTACTACAAAATGCTGTTGCATGCACAGGTGGATACAGATCAAAAAGGGATCCTGTGCAAGGACAATATATGGGCCCTTTGCAGCTCAGTAGTTCATCATAATGCACAATTCGACCTGTTTTGGAGGTAGAAATTGGCCCCATAACCTATTGGGCCCAATGCTATGTCCAACCCCGGCCGCTGCCTATTTATGGTGAAATCAATGCCTTGAAATTTCAGACCCCTCCCATGGTCAAAAGGATCCAGAATGGTAGGGTTAGTCGCTATGGAATTTTCACTGAGCAGCTGGCAAGCACTGATTCTACTAGCAGCACTTGGGAGCAATGAGTTCCCAGCACCAACAAGCACTAGCTTCATTTAGAATTAGGCAGCTCTCTCACTGCCGACTGTAGTACATACACTGTGTGCAGAATTATTAGGCAAGTTGTATTTTAGAGGATTATTTTTATTATTGATCAACATTATTGATTACCCCACTGCATTTTGGGGTAAGTGAAGAGTCTCCGCGAGCTCAAACAACACTGGATTTTGGCTGTTGGAGCTGAAAAGAGGACATCGGTAAACCAGGGGAGGAGTCCTGAGGAGATAATTTGCATATTCCCACTGCATTTTGGGGTAAGTGAAGAGTCTCCACGAGCTCAAACAACACTGGATTTTGGCTGTTGGAGCTGAAAAGAGGACATCGGTAAACCGCGCATTTTGAAGCTTTTTTCACTGTTTTCAGAACATTAACAGTAAGAACATGGAAGAGTCCAGGAGCCACTTGGTGAGCTGCATATCCTGCTACATGTTCACAGACTTGCCAGTGGAAAAGCCAAACTTCACATGCCAGAAATGCAAGCTTGTGTCCCTGTTGGAGGAAAAGTTGCGAAATCTAGAAGAGAGGTTAACTACCTTGAAAATCATTAAGGAAGGTGAAGAGTTCTTAGACAGAGCAGAATTATCTCTTCATGATTCAGAAAGAGAAGAAATTCGAACTGCACCTGACGAAACAGAGGAATGGAAGCATGTGACCCACAGAAGCAGGAGGATCGAGAGGCAGTCAGCACCCATACTGCTCAGGAACCAGTACCAGGCTCTCACGCAGGAGAACCATGAAGAAATACAGCAAGATAAGACTTTGCCAGCAATGAATAACCTTGTAAGCCCTCAGAATCCTCCTGGATGGAGAAAGAAGAATGTTGTGAAGAAAAAACGGAGAGTGGTGGTCATGGGGGATTCCCTGTTAAGAGGAACAGAGGCCGCTATCTGCAGACCAGACATAACCTCAAGAGAAATGTGCTGTCTTCCAGGAGCAAAAATTAAAGATGTGTCTGACAGGATATCAAGACTCTTCAGACCTACAGATCACTACCCATTCCTGCTAATACATGTGGGGACAAATGACACCGCAAGAAAGGACCTGGAAACCATCTGCAGTGACTTTGAAGACTTAGGCAAGAAAGTGAAAGAATTGGGAGCGCAGGTGGTCTTCTCATCCATCCTCCCAGTGGATGGCCATGGAACAATGAGGTGGAATAAGATTCTACAGGTGAACAACTGGCTACGTCGATGGTGCCGTCAACAAGGATTTGGATTTCTGGATCACGGAATGAATTACCTATACGATGGACTACTTGCTAGAGATGGGGTGCACCTTACGAAGACTGGAAAACATGTATTTGGAAGTCGCCTTGCTACACTCATCAGGAGAGCTTTAAACTAGAACAATGTGGGAAGGGAAGCAAAAGGCCAGAAAAAGCCATACAGCTGACAAGTACTATTGAGATCTCTGCTACTGGAAGTGGAAAGGAAGAACAAAGACAAAACAATTTAAATAATAAAAATATGGGAGGAAGAGAAACCAATCACAAACTAAAATGTTTTTATACAAATGCACAAAGCATGGGCAACAAACAAGGAGAATTGGAACTACTAATGCAGGAAAAGAAATATGATGTCATTGGAATCACTGAAACTTGGTGGGACGATACACATGATTGGAATAAAAGGCTAAAAGGATACAACTTATTTGCAAGAAACAGACTTGATAAACGAGGAGGAGGTGTCGCATTGTATGTTAGAAAAGCATATATCTGCACAGAGATTGAAGCTTCAGAGACTGGGAGTTCTGTGGAAACTGTTTGGGTAAGAATACAAGGAGAGAACAACGGAAAGGACACCATTGTAGGCATTTACTACAGGCCACCTGGGCAAGCTGAAGATATGGATGAACTCTTTATGTATCAAATGACCAAGTTCTCCAAAAAATATGACGTAGTGGTCATGGGAGATTTCAACTATCCAGACATTTGTTGGGAATCTCTCTCAAGTAAAACTAACAGGTCAAGCAAATTCTTATCCTCTCTTGCTGACAACTTTATCTTCCAAAAGGTAGGGGAGAAAACAAGGGGATCTGCTACTTTGGATCTAATCCTTATAAACAGGGAGGAAATGGTTGAGGAGGTAAAGGTGGCTGGGACCCTAGGAGGCAGCGATCATGCTATTATAGAATTTTGGATAACTAGAGGAGGAAGACATGTGAAGACTCAAACTTCAAGGTTAGATTTTAGAAAGGCAGATTTTAAGAGACTCAGAAAGAGAATAGGAGGGATCCAATGGCTGGATGTCCTTAAGGACAAAAATGTCCAGGAAGGATGGGAAATTTTTAAAAATGAGATTCTCAAAGCACAATCGTTAACAATCCCGAAAAGTAGGAAGAATGGGAAGCATTTAAGGAAACCAGGATGGATGAACACAGAACTTAAACACATGCTAAAAAGAAAGAAAGAAATGTTTATTAAATGGAAAGAGGGAGGCATATCTAAAGAAGATTATAATGCAGTCTGCAGATCCTGCAGGGCATGTATCAGGTTAGCTAAAGCTGACAATGAATTAAGGCTTGCAAGAGATGTCAAAAGCAATAAAAAAGGATTTTGGGGGTATGTCAAAAGTAAAAGAAAAGTCAAAGATGCTATAGGATTTTTACAGGATGAAAATGGAGAAATGGTAAGAGAGGATGTTGAGAAGGCCGAACTTTTTAATTCCTATTTTGCATCTGTTTTCTCTCAGAAAGAAAATGTAACATCAACTGATCTTCACTGTCCTTTTAAAGGAATAGAGGAATCCAAGTTATCTGTAAACAGAAAGATTGTGAGGGAATATTTAGCTAACATAAATGAGTTCAAGTCTCCAGGTCCAGATGAATTACACCCCAGAGTACTGAAGGAGATCGTAGAAGAAATTTTAGAACCACTCTCCATAATCTTTGAAAATTCTTGGAGAACAGGAGAAGTCCCAGAAGACTGGAGAAGAGCAAATGTTGTTCCTATCTTCAAAAAGGGGAAGAAGGTGGACCCAGGGAACTATAGGCCGGTGAGTCTGACTTCTATACCAGGAAAGATATTTGAACAAATTATTAAACAACATGTATGTAAGTACATGGATAAGAATGAAGTGATTAACCAGAGTCAGCATGGGTTTGTAACTAACAAGTCATGTCAGACTAACTTAATTTCCTTCTATGACAGAATCACTGACTGGGTGGATCAGGTAAATGCTGTAGATATAGTATATCTTGACTTCAGCAAAGCATTTGACAAAGTATCTCACACCATCCTTATTGAAAAAATGACCAAGTATGGAATGGACAAGGCAACTGTTAGGTGGGTTCATAACTGGCTTAGTGATCGGACTCAAAGGGTGGTTGTAAATGGCTTCACATCCAGCTGGATGAATGTCTCAAGTGGGGTACCACAGGGCTCCGTCCTGGGACCTGTATTGTTCAACATCTTTATCAATGATTTAGATGAAGGAATTGAGGGTAAACTGATTAAATTTGCTGATGACACAAAGCTAGGAGGGATAGCTAATACTAGAGAAGAGAGAGAGAGGATTCAAAAAGACCTAAATAAACTGGAGCAGTGGGCAGCAACCAACAGAATGGTTTTTAACAGGGAAAAATGCAAAGTACTACATCTGGGCAATAAAAATGAAAAAAGCATATATAGAATGGGAGGAATAGAGCTAAGCAACAGTACATGTGAAAAAGACTTAGGTATACTAATAGATCATAGACTGAACATGAGTCAACAGTGTGATGCAGCAGCAAAAAAGGCAAATACAATTCTGGGATGTATTAACAGAAGCATACAGTCTAGATCACGTGAAGTCATTATCGGTCTTTACTCCTCTTTGGTCAGACCTCATCTGGAATACTGTGTACAGTTTTGGGCACCACATTTTAAAAAAGACATAGACAAACTGGAGCAAGTTCAGAGAAGAGCGACCAGAATGGTGACTGGTCTGCAAACCATGTCCTATGAGGAACGGTTGCAGGATTTGGGAATGTTTAGCTTGCAAAAAAGAAGACTGAGAGGAGACTTAATAGCTGTCTACAAATATGTCAAGGGCTGTCACATTGTAGAAGGATCATCTTTATTCTCATTTGCACAAGGAAAGACTAGAAGCAATGGGATGAAACTGAATGGGAGGAGACACATATTAGATATTAGAAAAAACTTTTTGACAGTTAGGGTGATTAATGAGTGGAACAGGCTGCCACAAGAGGTGGTGAGTTCCCCTTCAATGGACGTCTTCAAACAGAGGCTGGACAGACATCTGTCTGAGATGATTTAGTGAATCCTGCTTTGAGCAGGGGGTTGGACCAGATGACCCAGGAGGTCCCTTCCAACTCTACCATTCTATGATTCTATGATTCTATGAACAACTATGTTCTCAATCAACCCAAAAGACTCATAAATATCCAAGCTTAATATTTTTGGAAGTTGGAGTGGGATTTTTCTAGATTTGGCTATTTTAGGAGGATATCTGTTGTGCAGGTAACTATTACTGTGCAGAATTATTAGGCAACTTAATAAAAACCAAATATAATCCCATCTCACTTGTTTATTTTCACCAGGTAAACCAATATCAGTGCACAAAATTTAGAAATAAACATTTATGACATGCAAAAACAAAAACAAAAAAAATTAGTGATCAGTATAGCCACCTTTCTTTATGATGACACTCAACAGCCTTCCATCCATAGATTCTGTCAGTTGCTTGATCTGTTTTCGATCAACATTGCGTGCAGCAGCCACCACAGCCTCCCAGACACTGTTCCGAGAGGTGTACTGTTTTCCCTCCCTGTAGATCTCACATTTTATGATGGACCACAGGTTCTCTATGGGGTTCAGATCAGGTGAACAAGGGGGCCATGTCATTATTTTTTCTTCTTTTAGATCTTTACTGGCCAGCCACGCTGTGGAGTAGTTGGATGCATGTGATGCAGCATTGTCCTGCATGAAAATCATGTTTTTCTTGAACGATACCGACTTCTTCCTGTACCACTGCTTGAAGAAGTTGTCTTCCAGAAACTGGCAGTAGGTCTGGGAGTTGAGCTTCACTCCATCCTCAACCCGAAAAGGTTCCACAAGTTCATATTTGATGATACCAGCCCATACCAGTACCCCACCTCAACCTTGCTGGCGTCTGAGTCGTAGTGGAGCTCTCTGTCCTTTATTGATCCAGCCTCTGGCCCATCCATCTGGCCCATCAAGAGTCACTCTCATTTCATCAGTCCATAAAACCTTTGAAAAATCAGTCTTAAGATATTTCTTGGCCCATTCTTGATGTTTTATCTTATGTTTCTTGTTCAAAGGTGGTCGTTTTTCAGCCTTCCTTACCTTGGCCATGTCCCTGAGTATCGCATAATTTGTGCTTTTTGATACTCCAGTAACGTTGCAGCTCTGAAATATGGCAAAACTAGTGGCGAATGGCATCTTGGCAGCTTCACGCTTGATTTTCCTCAATTCATGGGCAGTTATTTTGCGCCTTTTTTGGCCAACACGCTCCTTGCGACCCTGTTGGCTATTTGCCATGAAACGCTTGATTGTTCAGTGATCACGCTTCAAAAGTTTGGAAATTTCAAGACTGCTGCATCCCTCTGCAAGACATCTCACAATTTTGGACTTTTCAGAGCCCGTCAAATCTCTCTTCTGACCCATTTTGCCAAAGGAAAGGAAGTTGCCTAATAATTAAGCACACCTTATATAGGGTGTTAATGTCATTAGACAACACGCCTCCTCATTACAGAGATGCACATCACCAGATTTACTTAATTGGTAGTTGGCTCTCAAGCCTATGCAGCTTGGAGTAGGATAACATGTATAAAAAGTATCGAAGTGATCAAAATACACATTTGCCTAATAATTCTGCACGCGGTGTATTGTAGAGTGCAGCAGCAGAAATGACTTAGTTACTGACTGCTATGCTCTGCATAGGCAGTGACCTAGATGATAATGCCCGCACAATAATCATTATACTGATTGCTTTTTCATCTTGGTTGCTACCCATGCAGGGTGCACCAGCATGGCAAAGTCATGGCATCAAAAGAGATCCTGTATGACGGGTTTTGCAGCTATTAGTGAATAAAGACTATATTTACCAGTCGGAGGTTATTTAAATGTCTGTTTACGCAGACAGACTGAGCGAAGCAAAGTGCATTGAATGATCTGTTATAGATGGTTGATAGGCTGTCATTGACCTCAGCAGTGCGAGTCCTATTTACACAGGACAATGAGCTACCAAGAACGATGATTTTAAAAGAAGCATAATCCTTTCTAGACACATGACATACTAGTATGTAATATGTTGAGTGATCTTCTTTGAAACCTGCATCTTCCCCAGCAGACACTGGCTTTGGTATTCAGCTTGTATCTACCGCTAACATCAGCGGGTGGAGCTGAGCTACGCCTGCTTCTATTAACCCCTTAAATTCCATGGTCAATCTCTGATGGTGGCATTTAATGAGCATAAACAGTGATTCTATCAAAGCTTGCCAATGCATTGCTGTAGCAGCCAGCAGTCTGCTGAAGACCTCCATGCCTACCATAATGGTACTCCTGTGAAGACCAGCCTGTGACTGACATTCATAAGAGACATGGAATTTTATTTTACAAAATACTGAAAAACTGTAATTTTGCTGTATAAAGTGTAAGCAACTGAACAATCACTGATTCAAGTCTCGTAAGGGAACTAAAACATAAAGTAAAAAAAATAAATTTGAATCACCCTGGGCTGACATTTCATTGGGGTACAATCTGTATTCTGTAGATAAAATGCACATGACAGGAAGGGGGCATGTTGTGCTGGGGGAGAGAAATCTAGCAGGGGAGGGGGCAAAGGGTCATATTTTATAGGAGGGTGGAGAAGTGGATTGTGGGGGAAGGATTCGGGCAGTCAATAGGGAGATCCATGTGTTACGAACAAACAGTGAAGACAAATGTGCCCACAAAATTTCAGGAATCAGCACTTTTTCAAGTAAACGTGGGAAAATGGAAGAAAGCCTAAAGTGTATATTCACAAATGCCAGGAGTCTAGCTAGCAAAATGCGAGAGCTTGAGGCCCTGGCATAGACGGATTATTATGAGGGCATTCTTGGCTACTGTCTGGGACCCAAGGCTCCAGGGGGGCACATGGCCAGATTGCCCTCATTATAATATTTTTTGAGGCAACATCGGTGGCGCTTATCGCCAGCAGGGATTGCTTTGCTGCTGGCAATAGGGAGACGGAGCGTAGCTGCAACCATCGCCTTCTCTAAGACTCAGCCGGAGCGATGATGTCATTGCATGGCTGTGTCGTTTACCATGTAAGCATCAGCAAGAAGAGGAAGAAAGCAGATCTGCATGGGATCACCAGGAGAGGTGAGTTATTTTTTTTTCTTCTTTAAAGTGAATGAATTGGGGAGGGAAGATGGATGAGAGCTCTGCAAAGTATGTTATAATGAATTTGGGCACTGGCAGACACAGACAGAAAAGGGCCCCTGTACAAGAACATTACATGGGCCCTTTGAAGTCCAATAGCTCATCATAATGCAGAATTCCACCTATTTACCTATTTTGGAGATGGAAATGGGCTAGTTGCACCAATGATATGTCCGCCATTGAATTTGGGGTGGACAATGGGTTAGAGCACTGCACAGTATGTTATAATGAATTGGAGTGGGAGGATGGGTGAGAGCACTGCACAGTATGTTATAATGAATTGGGGTGGGAGGATGGGTGACAGCACTGCACAGTGTATTGAGCTATAAGGTGGATTGCTGCTAAAAGGGAAAAAAACAAAAAACAAAACTCTTTAAATCTTCTTCCTTAGCGAGTGTGAACAAGCTGAGTGTGACCGGAGCGTGTGTGTGAACGGAAGTAAGTGTGTGACTTGTGATTCAGTGACTTTGGATTCAGGGAGTTTGGAAGGGAGGAATTTGGACTGAATTGCTGTCTGTATTTTATTAATTGTTTACATTTCTTTTTACTTAACATTTTTGTCTAGGGCAATCCCCATAAGGAAATGAGCTCCATTATTGACAATGCTATCCAGTGTACATCTTGCCACATGTATGCAATCCGTGAACAGCTAGTCGTGGAGGCATACTGCTGTGCGAGATGTGTGCACGTTGTGTGTTTGGAAGCCCAGGTACTGGATCTAAATGAACAGCTGGTAACACTGAGATCCATTGACAATATGGAAAGGAGTCTCTTGCTCACTGAGCAGCTGCTCACGGGGGTAGATGTGGGGGAGGGTGGTAGTTTGGAGCTGCAGGACAGTGAGGCATCTAGCTGGGTGACAGTTAGAAGGGGGGTAGAGGGAAGAGTGCCAGGGAGGCTAGTCCTGATCTAGCACACCCCAATAAGTTTGCAAAGTTGGCAGATGAGGGGGGTGTCTGTACAGGGGTAGCACTGCTGCAGCAAGGCATGTCCTCTGAAAGCCGGAGGAGTGTCAGCTCCAGTAAGGGGGGAAATAGAAGAGCAGGGCAGGCCAGGCAGGTGCTGGTAGTGGGGGACTCAATTATTAGGGGAACAGATAGGGCAATCTGTCACAAAGACAGGGATCGTTGAACAGTGTGCTGCCTACCTGGTGCTCGAGTCTGGCACATCGCTGATTGGGTTGACAGATTACTGGGAGGGGCAGGTGAGGACCCAGCGGTCATGGTGCACATTGGCACAAATGACAAAGTTAGAGGTAGGTGGAAGTCCTTAAAGATGATTTCAGGGAATTAGGCTGCAAGCTTAAAGCAAGGACCTCCAAGGTGGTATTCTCTGAATTACTACCTGTACCACGTGCCACGCCAGAGAGGCAATGTGAGATTAGGGAGATAAATAAGTGGCTCAGGAACTGGTGTAGGAAGGAGGCGTTTGGGTTCCTGGAGAACTGGGCCGACTTCTCAGTTGGCTACAGATTCTATGCTAGGGATGGGCTGCACCTCAATGGGGAGGGTGCAGCTGTTCTGGGGGAGAAAATGGCTAGAAGGTTGGAGGAGTGTTAAAACTATGGATTGGGGGGGAGGGTATTCATTTTATAGTTGGGGAAGATAGTGCAGATAGTGACCTGGGCACAAATAAAGAAATTGGGGGTGGGGTTAGAAGAGTCAATATAGTAAGAAGGAATAGAGGTAAAGAGAGATACATAAAATGCATGTACACTAATGCCAGAAGCCTCACCAACAAAATGGAGGAATTAGAATCAATTTTGTTGGAAAATAATTATGACATGGTGGGGATATCTGAGACATGGCTGGACGAGAGCCATGACTGGGCAGTTAATTTACAGGGCTATAGCCTGTTCAGAAATGACCGTACAAACAAGCGAGGGGGGGGTGTTTATATGTAAAATCATCCTTAAAACCCATCCTGCGTGAGAATATATGTGAATCGAATGAAAATGTAGAGTCCCTGTGGGTGGAGATAAGGGGAGGGGGAAAACATAATAAATTACTGATAGGGGTTTATTATAAGTCTCCAAAAATAATGGAAGCAGCGGAGAATATCCTCATAAAGCAAATAGATGAAGCAGCGACTCAAGGAGAAGTCATTATTATGGGGGACTTCAACTACCCTGAAATACATTGGGGAACAGAAACCTGTAGTTCAAGCAAAGGTAATAGGTTTTTGACAACTTTGATAGACAATTACCTTTCACAACTGGTTCAGGACCCAACAAGAAGGGAGGCACTGCTAGACCTAATATTAACCAACAGGCCAGACCGCATATCAAATATACGAGTTTGGGGTCACTTGGGTAATAGTGATCACAAAATAATACGTTTTCATTTATCCTTTAATAAGATGTGTAGTAGAGGGGTTACAAGGACACTAAACTTCAAGAAGGCAAATTTCCAACGGTTGAGAGATGATCTTAGTGCAATAAACTGGGATGATATCCTGAGACATAAAACTACACAAAGCAAATGGGAGACATTTATTAACATCCTGAATAGGACCTGTGCACAATATATACCCTATGGGAATAAACATGCTAGAAATAGAGCTGTAAGGGGCGCAATAAGTGACAAAAAGAAAGTATTTAGAGAACTAAAGCAAGTAGGTAGTGATGAGGCATTAAATAAATACAGAAAATTAAATAAATTCTGTAAAAACCAAATCAAGGCAGCAAAGATTGAGACAGAGAGAATCATTGCCAGAGAAAGTAAAAATAATCCCAAAATATTCTTTAACTACATAAATAGTAAAAAACTAAAAAATGATAGTGTTGGCCCCCTTAAAAATAGTCTGGGTGAAATGGTGGATGAGGATGAGGAAAAAGCCAATATGCTAAGTGATTTTTTTTCAACAGTATTTACACAAGAAAATGGCATGACAGAAAACATGATTAGTGATGACAAAAATTCTCCATTGAATGTCACTTGCTTAACCCAGCAGGAAGTATGGCGGCGTCTAAAAATCACTAAACTTGACAAATCCCCGGGCCCAGATGGAATACACCCGCGAGTACTGCAGGAATCAAGTAACGTCATAGATAGACCATTATTTTTAATCTTTAAAGATTCCATAATAACAGGGTCTGTACCACAGGACTGGCGTATAGCAAATGTGGTGCCAATATTCAAAAAGGGGACAAAAACCGAACTTGAAAATTATAGGCCAGTAAGCTTAACCTCTACTGTGGGTAAAATCCTGGAGGGTTTCCTAAGAGATGCTATACTAGAGTATCTGAAGAAGAATAACCTCATGACCCAATATCAAGATGGGTTTACGAGGGACCGTTCCTGTCAAACTAATCTAATAAGCTTTTATGAGGAGGTAAGTTCCGGACTGGACCAGGGAAATGCAGTGGATGTTGTATATATGGACTTTTCAAAAGCTTTTGATACGGTTCCACACAAAAGGTTGATAGATAAAATGAGAACAATGGGGATAGGGGAAAATATATGTATGTGGGTTAAGAACTGGCTCAGTGATAGGAAGCAAAGGGTGGCTATTAATGGAACACACTCAGACTGGGTCTCAGTTAAAAGTGGGGTACCACAGCGGTCAGTATTGGGCCCGCTTCTTTTTAACATATTTATTAATGACCTTGTAGGGGGCATACAGAGTAGTATTTCAATATTTGCAGATGACACTAAACAATGCAGGGTAATCAATATAGAGGAGGACAATTTTATATTACCGGAGGATCTATGTAAACTAGAAGCTTGGGCTAATAAATGGCAAATGAGCTTTAATGGGGATAAATGTAAGGTAATGAACTTGGGTAGAGGAAATAAAATGTATAATTATATGCTTAATTGTAAAACACAGGGCAAAACTGTCACTGAAAAAGACCTGGGTGTATTGGTGGACCACAAGTTTACGTTTGGTGGCCAGTGTCAGGCAGCTGCTGTAAAGGCAAATAAAATAATGGTATGCATGAGGCATAGATGCTCATCAGGAGAACATAATTTTACCTCTATACAAGTCACTAGTGCGACCACACTTAGAATACTGTGTACAGTTCTGGTCTCCGGTGTATAAGAAAGACATAGCTGAACTAGAGAGGGTGCAGAGAAGAGCGACCAAGGTTATTAGAGGACTGGGGGGTCTGCAATACCAAGACAGGTTATTACACTTGGTGTTATTTACTTTGGAAAAACGAAGGCATAGGGGTGATCTTATTACTATGTACAAGTATATGAGGGGACAGTATAAAGACCTTTCTACTGATCTCTTTACTCTGAGGCCTGACACGCGGACAAGGGGGCATCTTCTACGTCTGGAGGAAAGAAGGTTTAATCATAATCACAGAGGGGGATTCTTTACTGTAAGAGCAGTGAGACTATGGAACTCTCTGCAGCATGATGTTGAAATGAGTGATTCACTATTAAAATGTAAGAAGGGCATGGATGCCTTTCTTGAAAAGTATAATATTACAGGTTATAAATACTAGATTCCTTGATAGGGCGTTGATCCAGGGAACTAGTCTGATTGTCGTATGGAGTCAGGAAGGAATTTTTTTCCCCAATGTGGAGTTTGGTGTTTGCCACATAGGTTTTTTTTTTGCCTTCCTCTGGATCAACATGTTAGGCTATGGGTTGAAATAGATGGACTTAGTCTTCCTTCAACCTTAAAAACTATGTTACTATGAATTGGGGTGGGAAGATGGATGAGAGCACTGCACAGTATGTTATAATGAAGTGGGGTGGGGGATGGGTAAGCGCACAGTATGTTATAATGAATTGGGGGTATGCGGCTATACTGAATTGGGGTATGTAACTAATGAATTGGGGGGAATGTGGCTACACTGATTTGAGGTATGTAACTATATGGAATTGGGGTATGTAAATTTTAATTTTGGAGTATACAATTAGAATGAATTAGGGAGAGGACTTTTAAATATATTGAATTGGGGGAGCAGGAGGAGCACAGTGTGGGTTTTGAGGAGCCAGGAGAGTGACTGGTAATGAACTGGGGGAAAGAGCACAGGGGCTAATTAATTTATATTTTTATTGGAAAAGTGACTATAGTTAGTGGGGGTCAAAGTGGTGGTGTATTTATATTATGAATGGTGGGTTGCACAATAGCGAATTAATTATATACTAATGGTGGGTGAATGTCTGTATTCGGTGGCCCAGTGTAGGGGATTTTTTTTCCCAGGAAACTAATGTGTGTATATACTATACATAATAAGGGACATACATATGTGACGTTTTTATTTTTAGGAGCGCCGTGAACAGTGTGGCAAACTCTGCAGTGGCCACATCACAGCTTTAGGATGTCGACAAGAAGGTTTGACAAGATAGAGAAGAAACAAAGAAACTGGCTTAAATCAGACAAGACATAGGTGGTAGGTTACTGACTGCAAATATTTATTCTGTGTCTGCACCATTCAAAGGTTTACACGGTGATCAGTGGCACTAAACCACCAATGATCGGTAAACCATGATCATTGTTCTCGGCAGGGCGAGTCCTGTTTACAGAGGACAATGATCTTTTGTGGTGCACAAAAAGTCATTTCACCTGATGAACGAGCATTTTGCTTATTCATTGGGTGATCGGCAGCCTGTTTACACTGGAAGGATATACCATAAGAATGCTTTTCATTGATTATCTTTCAGTGTAAATGCAGCTATTTTTGCAGAGATGATTGGAAGAATAATAATGCCCTCTTGTTATGTATAGCCCTATCCCTTATTACATAGTATCCTCTATTGTTATGTTTAGCGCTGTACGTAAGGAAAAAGTTTGGCATCTACAGATGTGCACCAGAGCACCTGTGAGTTCATCACGTGACATGACCTGACACATGACCTCCCAAAAATATCATGTGGCATGTCACGTGATACATCGGGTGCTGAGGGGGCCCATGCACCCTAAACTTCCCGGGGCCCTTAATCCACCCCTGAGCCCTGGTACAGGAGAAATATATTGATGTAGTAGATGATGTTGCGGAGACATGGTTGAACTCTTCATATTATTGAGCTGTAAGTCTTCCTGGTTTCATGCTCTTTCAGAAAAACTAGTCAAATAAGAAAGGAGGAGGAGGAGATGTCTGTATGTTTGGAGTGAAATGAGGAGGAGATGTCTGTATATAAGGACTGATTTGTAAGGAGGAGGATATCTGTTTGTTAGTACTGATATGTGAGGAGGAGGAGATAGGAGATGTCTGTATGTTAGGAGTGCTATAAGAAGGAAGAGGATTAGATGTCTGTATGTAATGAGTGATCTGTGAGGAGAAGGAGATGTCTGTATGTTAGGAGTGATATGTGAGATCTGTATGTTAGTAGTGATATGTAAGGAGGAGGACATGTTTGTATGTTCGGAGTGATATGAGGAGATGTCTGTATCTTAGGAGTGATATGTGAGGAGGAGGAGGAGGATGTCTATATGGGTGGAGTGATATGTAAAGAGGAGGACATGTCTGTATGCTAGGAGTGATATGAGGAGGAGATGTCTGTATCTTAGACGTGATATGTCTGTAGAGGAGGAGGATGTCTGTATATTTGGAGTGATATGAGAAGGAAGAGATGTTGGTATGTTTGGAGTTATTTGAGGAGGAGGAGATGTCTGTACGTTTGAAGTAATATGTGAGTAATATGTGAGAAGGAGGAGATGTCTGTATGTTAGGAGTAATATATGAGAAGGAGGAGGTGTCTGTTTCCTCATCTTCATTCCCAGTCAGCACAAAAAATGGAACTTGTTGGATGCGGCATGCGACAAGATTTCTTTAGTTATGACCTGGCTGTCAGCCGAGCTACCTGGTGTCACCACTTTCCCCCACAGGTCAAAAAACAAAGGAAAACCATGTCCCGCAATGACAGGGTGTAACAAGTCCTGAACCACTGGGACATGGATCCAGAGTCTGTGCTTATGTTGACCCTGGCCACAGGAGAGTTCTTCGCATCCCTAAAGATACACCTTCCCAGGAACAAGCACATGTGAAGGTGTGGCCCTTACCAGGGTCACCAAACTCCCGGAGTCCAGGAGTCCCATCACTTGGACTGTTTACAGTCAGCTGGCAGGCCTGAGGCCCCTCGCCAGGATAAAGGACAGCACTGCAGGCAGGGTGAGCGAAGTAGGAGCAGCGCCAGCCTATGCTGCAGTCCATCGGTTCCGTGGTCATGGGACAATGGATAGTTACTGTATATGGCCAGGGCCATGACTCCGCCAACAGATAATGGCCCGGGACTGATCCCTTAGAATTGACTCAGATGCTTCCTGGGCCTTTCAACAACCCACAAGTATGGATTTAGCTCTCTTGTTTTGGGTTTCAGCCCCCTTTTGTGAACCACCAGGAAGGTAATCTTAAACTCCCTGGACTACCCAGGGAATTCTCGACCGCCATGTACCTCTCCACCAGACTCACCAGGTCATCTATGTTCTGGGCATCTCCCTGGGAAACCCACCGTTGAACCAGTCTTGGCAGGGAGTGAATAAACCAGTTAATCACCACTCTCTCCACCATCTGTGCTGGGTAACAAGTCTTGGGCTGCAGCCATTTTTTCACCAAGTGCAGGAGGTCAAATATCTGGGACCGTGGAGGCTTGTCCCTGTGATAGCCCCAGTGGTGCACCCGATGTGCCCTGACTGCCAGGTTTATGCCCAGCTAGGCCAAAATCTCTGCCTATAGTTTTCTGTCGGAAGGTGCCATCTCCCAGGCCCGTACAGTCTCTAACAAGAGAGTTATCTGCTGCTGTATCTGTTGCTGCTGCTGGAACTGTTGCATCAGGAGTTTGTTAGTTTCCTGCTGGGCTTGCTGTTGCAGCTGCCATTGCTGCTCCTGCATATTGGCCTGTAACAGCTGCTTAATCAACTCCTCCGTGTTTCCAGTCCGTATTAGAACTGCTTTCACCCAGGACATACAGTCTTTATAATACAATCACCTGTGTTTATTAGGATTTCACCGCCCGTATTTAATCTACCAGTTGTAGGGAATCGGTGCTCTTTGGTAGCCATATCGTATACGCAGGCAAGCTGGTTAAGGCCAGACAGGTGAAGTTTATTGCATAAACTTTCACAGGACCTAAAACAAAGACAGCGTTTTCTTAGCACAATGGTAAAAATAAACATAATAGTTCATATGGGGGCTCACATCCGCTCAGATACAAGTCCAACCTTTCTTTTCTTGCAGAGACAAACCAAGCCCTTCCCTCCTCCCACACACAGACAGCTCTGAGTATGCCCAACTGCCTTTATAGGCCTTTAAAATCCTGGAGTGAAGATATGGGAATGGCCAGTCCCACCCAGCTCTTTTGGCCGTTCCTAAAATTGGGACCCAAAAATCTGGTCCCATTAAAAACTTCACAGCAATCTATTCTTACTGTAACGTTCATTTCCAGGACTTACATCACCAAGGCTTGCTACTTAAGTAACACATAACTGCAACGACTTTACCACCTGGATAAATTTGAGCCTTATATCTATACTTAATCAGACTGTTTAATATATTTTACAGGCTGACCCCAGATTGAGGTCTCTATTACTTAAATTACCCTGCCTGCAGGAAATCCAGATTTTTTTACTACCTATATTTTCGATAACACCACAATATAAGATTTAATAATAATAATAATAATAATAATATTGCAATATAACAGACAAATAATACCAGCATACACAGTAGTGATAATACCTCCATACTGATTATTAAAGAAGCACTCCCATCTATTTTTTTTAATTAAATCTGTGTGTATATGTAGTGTGTTACGGGTCCGGGTGGTGGAACCTCTGTGCTGCGGTGCAAGGAGGGACCAGAGGGGCGAAACTAAGTGCCTACTCAGACCGACCTAGGTCACACGGTGGCTCAGTCGACTCCATGAACCAGGGAGGGATCGGGCAGGAGGACCAGGTGCCACTCTGGGACCGACCGTGTGTGAGAACAGGTGACTCCCACGGGTCAGATGACAGGAGCTGACCGGTATAGCGGATGAGCACGGCAGGAAGGCTGACGGGTGGTCCAGGTAGATAAGAAGGCAGGTACGGCGGATAGCCAGACAGGCACCACGGGTAGGCAAGCAGGCGGGCACGACAGATTACTTGGCAGGTGCTCCGGGTTGGCAGACTGGCGGGCACGGCATGTAACTGGCAGACTGGCGGGCAGAACTATTAGGCAGACTGGCGTGCTGGACTGTTAGACAGACTGGCGGGCAGGACTGACAGGCTGCGGGACCTGAGGGCTGAAGCAAGTGTTAGCACACGGAACAACAACCTTGCACAGGCACCTCCATATAGGAGGAGGTGCCTTATATAGGGGAAGTCCTCTGGCCATTGGCCGGGGACTCAATAGGACGATGCGCGCGGCCCCTTTAAGAGGGAGGGAGTGCGCGCGTGCCCTAAGCACAGTGCCCGAAAAGCTGCGCACGGTGCGCGCCACAGCAGCAGGGGAGCGGGAAGATGCCGGACCTGGACAGTGATTGGAACGGCGTCTCTGCCCGGCAGGAGGCAGAGACGCCGATGCTACATAGTGTAGTGTGAGTGTATTAATATACTCGCTACCATCGTCTTCTCCAGGATCCAGCGCCGTTCTGATCCTATTCTCAGGGATGTCACTGCTCTGTAGACTCTCTGGGTCATGCTGTGCTCTGTGTGTGACCAAGAAGTGGCTTTTACATTCTAAATCTATGGAGCGTCAGAAGGAGACGCCATAGACTTACACTGTAGAAGAGACTTCCAGCTCACGCATAAAGCATAGAGTGAGCCAGATAGTCTGAATTGTGGTGTCATCACTGAGATGCAGAGCAGAACGTCGCTGGATCCCAGAGAAAGTGGTGGTGAGTGAGTATATTAATACACTCACACTAAAGACCATACACATAGTTAATAAAAAATTTATAGATGGGAGGCTTCTTTAACTAAAACCACTGTACTAGTCTAGGACTGATATTAACACCATACAGTGACTTCTACAAAAGTGCTCTGCTGACTATATATGTGTGTACTGTGCAGGTTCTCTCCAGTGACGTTCTCATTGATTGTTGTCATTCATTTTCCTTTTACTTTTCCATTTGACTCCGACCACCATAACCATTTCTTCCATCCATAACTCGTCCCTGCAAAATATAACACAGACATCTTTGGCTTCTTTCTTTTCCAGGACCCTCCTCACGTTCCACCACCTCTATACAAACCATATGGTGCTATAACCAGTAATAATTACCCTCTGTGTCCTGTGTCGTAATATTACCCATCTTTTGTGCCTCACACATTAACATTGCCCACTCTGTGCCCCTACACAGTAATGATGTTCTCTGTGTACTTCGTCATAGTAATAATACCCCTCTGTGCCTCCATACACTTAAACAGCATCCTATAAAAATAATATCGACCTGTGCCGCCTTATAATAATAATAATAATAGCCCTGTGCCTTCTTTAATAATGCTCCCCCTTAATCCCTTAATGATCACAAACCTACTTATAATAAGACAAACTCCCATGTACATTCTTCTTCTTATAATAATAATAATGATTCTCCAGTGTGCCCCCTTATAATAACCCCCCCCTTACTCTGGCTCCTTATAATAATGCCCCTGAGCAGGGCACACATAGAAATCACAGGACCCTTTTGCAAAAGTCTTATCATGGCACATAGGAGCAGTCGCAGAAGTTAGTTATTTTGCCCCTACTAAAGCCCATTAGTGTTCTCGCCTACTATGATACCCTTTCCATGAGCCCCATAGAGTATGATGCACCAAAAAAATGCCCCCATACAGAATTATGTTCCCACATTACTCCACCTACATAGCATAGCAAACTCCACACATTAAGATGGTCACACCAACCCTCACACAGTAAGATGGTCACCTCAGCCCCCACAAAGTAGATTGTCACCCCAGCCTCCTATACGTTATGATGGTCACCACAGCCCCCCACACACATTATGATGGTCATTCCAGCTCCCCCACACAGTATGTTGGTCACAACAGCCCCCCCACACATTATGATGATCACCATTGCGTCCCCCTACACTATATAACTGTCAGCATTGACTCCCACACAGTATGATGGTTCCCACACAGTTCCGCGCACAGTATAATGATTATCCCAAAACATCCACAAAGTATGATGGTCACAACACACAGTAAGATGCTCCCCAACACAGCCCCAATTCAATATGATGGTCACCCCACAGTCTTCCATATAGTTTTATGGTCCTTCCACAGCACTCCACATAGTGTGATGGTCTCCACATGCATTTAGTCAAAATTACCCCCCACATGGTATTAGATCCACCCACAGCATGATTGTATCTACAGCCCCCCACAGTATTATGGTCTCCACAGCCCACACACAGTATTATGGTCCACCCACAGCATGTTGATCTCTACTGCCGTTCACTGTATTATGGTTTCTCCACAGTATGATGGTCTCCACAGCCTCCACACAGTTTTATGGTCCACCCACGGCATGATGTTCTCCATAGCCCTTCACAGCATGATGGTTCCCTCACAATATTATGTACCATGTCATAAAGGTGTTAAACTTGAGACCGAGAATCTCAGGCAGTTTGATATAGTATTATGGGCATAACAGCTCACAAAAAACCTTATACTCGCCTAATCCAGCCGGCAGCGCAATGCAGTGATGTCATTGCGCCACTCAATGCCACCTGCATGGTGCCGGCCTCAAGCAGGTCGCAGGTCTAAAGTATCCTGCAGCCTACTGCAGTAAGTGACGAGCATGGAACTGATGGTTCTGTGCTCCACCACAGCTGTTAACAGTACTGGCGAGTCGCACTTGATGCTGCCCACGGCCAGACCGGCCCATTTGGCTAATGCCAGAATTGCCAGATGGTCAATCCAGCCCTGCGCACTTGGCTTACACCTCTGGTTATGAAGGTTTTTTAATGAAAAAAAGGGCATTTAGATTATATAAATCTGATACATTTGTCAACTCTAGCATTTAAAAACTATAAAGAGATGAATAGAATCTATAAAAAAGCAATCAATACAGCTAAAATAGAAAATAAATAGCAGGTAGCCAAGGAAAGCAAGACAAATCCCAAGAAATTCTTTAAATATTGTGGTAGATTGCTCACTCAGCTGCAAACGGAGGTAGACACAGGTACGCTGTCTATTTAAATTTCTTGTTGGTTTCTTAAAATGCAGCATAAACCAACATTGAGTACATAGAGGAAAACACAGCCCTCTGGGCAAAAACAGGAAAACAAAACAAAATGGTAACACAAAGCACAGTTCTTGTGGTAGCAGGGATCCACCTGCTCAGAGTTCAGTAGCTCCACATGGTTCAGTTCAGCTCAACACAAACAAGATTTCCTCTCTCCAGAACTACTGAACACCTAATGCCTCTACAGGCCGAGTATTTAAACCCCAGACTACACCCTGGGATGGAGATATGGTGAATGGTCTCCCACCTGCACTATAGCCATTCACAAAAAAACAAGCCCTTTTAAATATGGCTGATTAACCCTCTCAGCACATATCATGCAGGAGAATACTTACAGGTTTCACATCACTGAAGCTAATAGCCTCAGTGAAACATAACTCCCCTTCTGCACTCTGCCAGTGACTTTGTCACATATCCCCCCCCTCTGCCCAAAGCCAGGGGTTTTGGTACCTTCACTCGCTAAGCAGGGAAGTCTGGATAGGGCATCTGCATTACTATGTAGTTTCCCGGGCCTGTGCTCCACATAAAAATTAAAATCCTGGAGCGCTATAAACCATCTAGTCACCCGGGCATTCTTCCCCTTCCTTTCCCTCATCCATTTCAGGGGTGCATGATCTGATACTAGCCTGAACCTTCGGCCTAACAGATAGTATCTTAGTGTCTCAATTGCCCATTTGATGGCCAAGTACTCCTTCTCTACGATGACATAGTTCTTTTCACAGGAGGAGAGTTTCCTACTCAGGAATAGGACTGGACCTTTTTCCATGGACAACACAGCTCCCAAACTGACCTCTGAGGCATCCATCTGAAAGACAAACTCCTTATTGAAATCAGGCGCAACTAAGACCGGCTGTTTACATAGGGCGTGCTTCAACTCCTGGAATGACATCTCCGATTCAGAGCACCATTTGGCCATCAATGTCTTCGTGCCCTTAAGAAGATCAGTCAGTGGGATGGCTATCATGGCAAAATTTGGGATAAATCGCTGATGATATCCCACTATTCCCAGAAATGCACGAACTTCTTGGAGTTCAGTTGTGGACAATTTTGGATAGCCTCTACCTTATTTACTTGCGGCTTTATTTTGTCCCTTCCGACAATGTATTCCAAGTATTTTGCCTCTTCTTTCTCCATGGCGCACTTATTTGGGTTTATCGTAAGCCCTGCCTTCCTTAGCGCAGTCAGTACCACCTGGACCTTCTGTAAATGACGTCCCCAATCTGGGCTGAATATCACAATGTCATCCAGGTAAGCTGCAGCGTACTTTTTGTGAGAGGCTAGGAACCTGTCCATGGCGTTCTGGAAGGTAGCTGGGGCTCCCTGCAGACCGACCGGCATTCTGGTGTACTGAAAGCACCCATCATGAGTAGAGAAGGCCATCTTCTCCCTGGCACTTGGGAACAGGAGGTTTGCCAGTACCCTTTCGTTAGGTCCAGGGTGGTGATATATCTGGCTGACCCTAGCCTCTCAATGAGCTCATCGACCCAGGGCATCGGATACGCGTCGAACGTTTACACCTCATTCAGCTTCCTGTAGTCCTTACAGAACCGCCATTCTCCATCCGGCTTCGGCACATGGACAATGGGGCTGGACCAGCCTCTTTTTGACTCCTTGATGACACCCAGGCTTAACATTCTCCTCACCTCTTTGGAGATCACCTTGCGGTGAGCTTTGGGAATCCGATACGGCCTCTGATTCACCCTCACATGCGGCTCCGTCAAGATTCCATGCTCAACCATCTGCTTACAACCTGGCAGCTCCGAAAACAGGTCCCAGTTCCGCTGAAGCAGCTCTCGGCACTGTTGCTTCTGAACCAGTGACAGTGTATCTGCCACTGTGACATCCTCAACTCAGGCTTCAGGATGGGCCCCAGGCACATAGCTTCCACCGGTTTTCTGTCTCGCCAACTGATTGTAGACCCTTGCCTGGGCCTCTTGGGCTTGAAGTAGGCTTTCCCTTACAATCGGCATCACCCTCGTGATCCGGTCTTGCATCTGGGCCACATGCTCGATGATGCTTCGGTTGGGTGTTACCACGGCTTCCCAGGTCTCCTTCGCAATGTCCAATAGTCCCCAAGGGTGCCATCCATAAAGCAACTTGAAGGGTGAGAACCCCGTAGAGGCCTGGGGAACTTCCCTAATGGAGAATAGCAGGTAGGGGAGTAGGCAATCCCAGTCTCAGCCATCTTTCTCCACGACCTTTTTAAGCATGGACTTAAGGGTCTTGTTGAAGCTCTCCATCAGGCCGTCCATTTGCGGATGGTACACTGACATCCTGAGTTGTGTAATCTGGAGAGCCTTACACAACTCCCTCATCACTTTTGACATGAAAGGAGTTCCCTGGTCTGTCCAGATCTCCTTTGGCAGGCCCGTCCGGGAGAAGATATGTATCAGCTCTCGGGCTATGCTCCTGGCAGGGGAGTTTCTCAATGATACTGCCTCTGGGTACCGTGTTGCATAGTCCAGCCCAACCAGTATGCATTGGTGACCCCTGGCTTAACTAAGGGTCCTACAAGGTCCATGGCAATTTGGTCAAACGGGACCTCTATAATGGGTAACGGAACCAGGGGACTCTGGAAGTGGGACACGTGAGCAGTTAGCTGACAAGTAGGCCTAGACCGGCAGAAATTAACAATGTTTTGGTGACACCCAGGCCAGTAGAACCTCTGCAAGACCTGCTCTTGGGTTTTGTCTACTTCCAGATGCCCACCTAAGACATGCAAATGGACCAAATCTAATACCCTACGTCTAGGGACCCGGAACCAACAACTGCTCTATCGCTTCCTTTCTTAGTTTAGTGACCCTATAAAGCATCTCCTCATTTAACGTGAAATATGGGAACCTGGTGTCAGCCTCCGGCTATTGAGCAACCCCATTTATCACAGTCACATTGTCAAATGCACCTTTCAATGTAAGATCCTGCATTTGTGCAGTATCAAAATTCCCACAGAAACCCCCAGTTCAGGAATCTCATCCTCATGGGTCCCTGTCTTGTCCTCGTCGCCAGCAAGGACACACAAGGGGAACTTATCTGACCTCATGGGACTCAGTACCACGGTTCGTTTTTATAGTCACTTGGACGACGGGGTAATCCTTGGCGTCCCCATGGATACAGCGGACGCCCACGTGTTTCCCAGGAATTAACTTGTGGGGGAGTATGGCCCTTACCAGAGTCACCAAACTCCCCGAGTCCAAAAGTCCCGACACCAGTACCCCATTTATGGTCACGGGACATGACAGTGGCCCCTCACTGGGCTGATAGTCCACACTTCAGACAGGATAGGCATAGTATGAGCACCGCCTCCCTATGCTGCAGTCCATTTGTTCAGAGGACACAGGACAACGGGCGGCTATGTGTCAAGGACCGTGACACCTCCAGCAGAACAAGTCTTTACCGGCAGCCTTTGGTTAGCCCTCAGCAACCCCTTGGGACCTAGGACTTCCCCCAGTTGTGACTCTACTTCCCCTCTCTGGCGGTAGCTTTTCCCGCTCTGCCACCCTCTCAAACACAGTCAAAAGTGCCTCCACATCATCGCTCGGGGTCATTTTTTGTATGGCTTTTCTTACTGCTTTCCGGATGTACGAGTCGCCACCTGGTGTTCGGGGAGGGGCTTCCGGCATCCCACAAACCACCCTTGTGAGCAATTCCATCTGCTGCTAATGCTGTCGGAGCTAGTCTTGTTGGTGCTGCTTTTCGTGGATCTGTTGCAATAGCAGCTTGCTTGTCTCCTGCTGGACTAGCAGCAAGGGCTTGATCAGTCCTCCATATTGTCTTTGTTTTCTGGCTTATGGCTGCCTTTACCCAGGACTTGCGGTTTGTCCTCAGCTGCTACACCTGGCTCCTGGGGATTTTGCCCGCACTTCTACCACCACCTGTGGTAGATCGCTCATTCACCTGCACACAGAGGTAGGCACAGGTACACTGTCTCTTTAAATTACTTGATGGTTTATTAAAATGCAGCATAAACCAACATTGAGTGGAGATATGGTGAATGGCCTCCCACCCGCACTATGGCCATTCACAAAAAACCAAACCCTTTTAAATATGGCTGATTAACCCTCTCAGCACATATCATGCAGGAAAATACTTCCAGGTTTCACATCACTGAAGCTAATAGCCTCAGTGAAACATATCTCTCCTCCTGCACTCTGCCAGAGATTTTGTCACAATATATTAATGCAAAAAAAGAATTCTGCAGAGGTGGGTTGCCCGAATAATGGTAACGAGGAGCTGGTCACTTGATTATGATGATTAAGGCATCTTGCTGAAACGCATTGGTTTTTGTATCTTTGGATATTCCTTGTGAACCGGTGCATACAGATTTTAATATTCCTACAATATAGATTGATTTTTAACTGTTTATCATCGCTGGAGAACCCTTTTTTTCTTTTTGCATTTGTCTTCACGTCCAAGGCTAGAACAGCTCCGTGCGAGGCTTTATACCTGCTGGTAATCTTCAATGTGGTGAACTGACATCCCTTCCCTACTCCCCTCTGTACATACTTTCTTTTTTTGTCTTGTGATGTTAGTTTCTGTTTTTTGGCACCAAATTCTTTAAACTGGTACACGTAATTAATGAATTTATCAAAAAGTATAAAAAACCTGGTCTTTTTCTGATTTTTCATTTTTTTGGTGCAAAAAGTCGAATATTTTGCTAAATGGCCCAAAAATACACCTGGGTGGGATGGGACTGGAGCTGTGCCAAATTTTGCAACTTTTTAAAAAGTTACAATTTATGAACCAGGTGAAAACATATGTCAGTACTAAACTCTGCTCACAAAGTGGAAGACGAAAAAACAAACAGGTGAGCACATATAGAATAGACTATTGAATAGACTTAAAAAATACCCAAATGGAATAATGAATTGGGCGCAAGCAAAAAAAAGGAGAATACTCCTGTACTCAAAATTCATCAAGGGGGATTGGAGAAGAGTTGCGCCAAATTGGAATCGCTAAATTTTGCCTACAAATCAGAAAGCCATAAACCCCAAAACAAGCACATATAAAATAGACTTTAAAAAAGGCGCAAACAGAATAATGAATTAGATGTACACAAAAAAAGCACAAAACACACTAGACAAAAAACAGGTACAAAGGCTTTTTGCAATGTTATTTTTATCATTAGCAACTCACATGTTGGCATTTTAACCAGGGAAGGGAGTTGAAAAATAATTGCACCGTCAGCTTTTCAAATCAGTCCCTGCCTAATTAGCTGGAATTTCCTGCATGCGCAGAATCAGTCAATTTATGAGATTTGATTATAACTTGTCTACAAAATTATTTTGCCATGGATTCCGTCCTTATATACTAAGCTTGCACGCAAGGACAATTGTTTTGCACAAATGTATTTATTTCGAAAGTATTTTGTATATGTATTTACATGCCATGTATATATAACTGAGGCATGTTCTGTCTTACTGTACTGTTGATTCAGTACAATACATAACGGCCGAAGTACTGCTGCATAGCCGAGGAGTAGTTGTAAATTTTGCAAGGTGAAGACCCCCAAAACGTTTGATTAGGAAACAAAATGGCTGGAAAAAGAAATGACACCCTGTACATTTGCCCTATTGTGGAGTGGACCCATCCTTGCATTACCTGCTCACATATAATTCTACATTTGGGTCAGGGTCAGTAGTAATGTGTAGTTAATTGCAGTTTCCCCTAGTGATAACAGTTGAAATAAGAAATGGGAGGGAAAGTGCATAAAAGAGGATAATTTTCATGTTTTCTACATCTCTGTTGTTATATAAATGAATGTATTATTGGTGTATCTTCTTTCCATATACTATATTGTGCTCAAGGGCTCCCACAGTTATACCTAATGTGTAGCCCAAAAGTAATACACTGTATATGTTGTGAACCTTCAGATTTTTATTTATGGTAGCTCATCTACATTTCTTTTTGCAAAAACAAAATGCTTACCTTCCAAATTCCTTACTGCATGAGGAAGACTCGCTAGAGAGCTGCCCAGATCTAATCATAGAACATTATGACAACTCATCTTCCTCCTACTTGATCATTTATTACTCCATTTTGTTGTTTGTCATTTTGTTTACGGCACGGCGCACGTATGCGAATACTAAAGTGTAGGAAAAAAAACCATGAACCTGCTGACAGATCTGCTTCTAAGCTAAAACTGATTGCGCACAATAACAATATAACTATGAAATAAAACATTCGCTGAACAATGCAGGAGGAGCCAGAAAGATATACTATTTAATAAAAGCTGCAGAACGGTGTTACCAAACTGTCACACTAAAAACATTTCCATATATTTCACAATAAAGGTCACTCCGGCAGTTGCTACATCATTCAGAGAATCAAAAAGAAGTTTAGCTTGCTTGTAGACATTATTAAATGATATTCTGGCCTGTGTCCCTTGGAGCATTACTAAATAACCCCATCATAGCAACAAAAGCGTTAATGCCGGACCAGTTCTTCTCCTTTCATTGAGCATGTTTGTTCTCCTGTCGGAGAAGCATTTGACAGCCTATATGTAGATAGAACCAAGCCCCATAAGGAATTGCAATAACACTTGAAATGCATTGTTTTATATGTTACTCACTTGAGAACAATGAAAGCTGTTGCTGGAACCCAAATACTATTATAAACAGATTTATCGGAGCATGCGTTTTCCCACCTTTCCCCAAGAGTTATGGCTTTAATCTTAAGAATTTATGTTGGTTTGCTTGTGGCTTTTATACGCGTTATGCATTCACTTTTGAGACTTTTCAGCTATTTAGTGTCGCGGTGTTTAAAACAAGTGTTATCAAGGAAATAATTTCAGCTTTAGATCATTTTTTATATTCACTCCCGAATACTACATATAAAAGAGCCAGATGGTAATATAATAGAGTTATAGGAAGCGTCAGACAGACTTATACGCGCTCTGCCCTTTTGCGTTTTGCATTGCCTTCACCCAGCAAACAGGAACGAATGAAGGATAGAAAAAAAACCCTACTTCACAGGCCTGTCTTTCTTGTTCTCATAGCACCCTAAAAATATGAGCAATTAAATTAATTTCCACCAGCGCCTTTTTTTCCCTCCTCCTTCAGGAACTGCAAAAGCTTTTAAGAACCCCTCCCAAAAAGAAAATAACTGTTTTGAAGTGAAAACAGAAAATCGTAATTTCTCTAAACAGCCTGTGCTGATATTCCCTGGAGAGCCAGATCTTATTTTCCTCCATTTTATATTATTTCTCACTAAATCAGATCTAACAGGGGAAGAAACGAAGAGAGGAAGGAATCGGTTCATAAATTGTTTGCCGACGAGCTGTGTGTAACTACTTCACCGCCAGACCTAAATGGAATTACTGTGCCTGCTGCTCTCACAGTACCCTTGATGCCTCTCTGGTGCCATGTGTCTCTTTATCTTTTCAAAGCTCGGAGACTTACAGTTACAATGTACTATTACATGCATCAATATTGGTGTATGCTGACTATTATGTCCTAGCGAAGTTACTCTTGTTTGATCAATGCTTAATATGTTAACCTAAGTATTTTTTTAATGGGCTGTATACTTATTTCTGTAATTTCTGTAAAGCCAGTGTATATGAAACTATTTATTTTATTAAGGATTTTTAACAGGTACTTCAGAGGTTTACCAGAATGTAGGATGTCTAAAGGCAATTTAAAGGGGTTTTCCAACAAAACACCTTAATCAGCTACTCAAGGTATTATTAATAAATGACTGATCAGTTGGGAAACCCACCCTCCTCACCGTAGTTGTAATTTAATGGAACGTAACAGTCGCCCATGACCACTATTACTCCGTTCAGGTCTATGGGACTGAAAGAGATAACAGAAAGATGTATTCAGCTATATCCTTCCAGAATCATACTGATAGGGAGTTTAAACTGTGAGCCCAAATGTGGACAGTCATTCTGATGTCTGTAAAGCGCTGTGTAAATTAATGGTGCTATTAGTGATGAGTGAGCATGCTCGTTACTCGAGATTTACGAGCATGCTTGGGTGTTTTCCGAGTATCTTCAGTGCGCTTGGGTGTTATGTTTGAGTCACTCTGTGCACATAATTTGCGACTGTTTGACAGCTTTAATACATGTGAGGAATGTCTGTTTCTTAGGCAGAAGATACTCGCCGAGCACCCGAGCATGCTCACCGAAAGGGTTAACAGAACATACTCGCTCATCACTAGGTGCTATATAATTGAGCAAAATAAATCCATCAGTCCCATAAACACTAAATAAAAAGGCAATATCAACCCCTTAACGACCGCTGATACGCATTAAAACAGCAGCCGTTACGGGTCCTCATTCCCTCGTTGCCGTTTTAAAACGGCGATCAACAATAAGTAAATTGCGGCCCCCCCTTGGGTTAACTTCCCTCAGGTGACAGCTGACACCCTACCCTGCAGCATCGGCCCTGGTCGGTTTTGGAACTGATCTGTGCCGATTAATCCTTTAAATACCGCTGTCAATCGTGACAATGGCATCTAAGTGGTTAAAAAGGGTTAAAAGACCCATTTGACAGGATCAACCACCCGCGATTTTAATTGTGGGTGTCGATTATTGCCATGGTACATTGAGGTCATCTGATGACTGCAGGGATGGTGGACTGTTAGATCCTGCTATAAGCAGGGTCTTACAGGCTCTGTCAGTAAAGCACTGACAGGTCTCAGGCACTGCAGTACACATGTATTGCAATGCATGAGACCAGCAAACAATGTAAAAAAATATACATGTCACACAGTGGGACTAAGTGAAAAATTAAATAAAAGATATATAAAAACAACAACTGAATTGCGGGTTTTTGTTCATTCTGTGTCTGAAAAATCTGAATAAAAAGTGATCAAAAAATGTTATGTTCCCCAAAATGGAACCTAAAAGATATTCAATTCAACTTGCAAAAATTAAGCCCACATGCAGCTCTGTTCGCCAGAAATAAAAAAGTTACATTTCTCAGAATATGGTGACTTTTTTTGCCCACATTTTACTTTATTTAACCCATTCACGACCTTTGATGTGTAGGTACATCAAAGGTCTTGTCCCCACCTTTGATGCGGGCTGCGACATGAGCCCGCATCTTTCCCCCCACATGATAGCTGATATGATCAACTGTCATGTTCCTTTAACAGACGTGGGTGGATCCAAAAATCCACCATGGCTGTTAAGCAAAGAAATGCCACTGTCAATCACTGACAGCTGCATTCAACACGCTCCGGCGGAAGTGCGCCACAAGTCCCGTCTGTCACTTGATCACGGGGCGGCAATAGGTTGTCATGACAGCTGGGGTTCTGCAGAAGACCCCGTTCCTGTCATTGTGAATCTCCTATGAATGCAGGCTAGTGGTCGGCATTCATAGGAACTGCTGATTTTTCTACAAATAGCAGGGCTAAAGCTCTGCTATGTGTAGCACAAGCGATCAGGTGATAATAGCTTCAAGTTTCCTAAGAAGACTATTAAAGCCAGTAAAAAGTAAAAAAATAGTTTGAAAAATAAAAAATATATAAAAGTTCAAATCACCCTTCTTTTTCTATTATTAATTATAGCCCCATTTATTCCATGGCTCTTTACATGTGAAAAGGGGTATGCATAGCAAAAAAAACATTTACAATAATCTTGAGCAATAATGAGTCAGCAATTGGTACAGGAGGAGAGAGGACCCTACCCACGAGGGCTCAAAATCTATAAGGGTTGGGTGAGGTTACAGTATGTGAGGGTAGAGCTGGTAGTGCAGCGGTATGGTGGAGTGAGAGTTACTGCAGATTGTAGCCTTGTCAGAAGAGGTGGGTCTTCAGGTTCCTTTTGAAGGTTTCAATGGTAGGTAAGATTCTGATATCGTGAGATAGAGAATTCCAGAGTAGGGGGGGTGCACGGGAAAAATCTTGTATTCAATTGTGGGAAAGAAGAGGAGATAAGAGGGGAGTAGAGAAGGAAATCTTGTGAGGATTGGAGGTTGCGTGCAGGTACGTACCAGGAGACTAGGTCACAGATGTATGGAGGAGATAGGTTGTGAATAGCTTTGTATGCCATGGTTAGGGTTTTGAACTGGAGTCTTTGGGCAATGGGGAGCCAGTGAAGGGATTGACAGAGAGGAGAGGCCTGGGAATAACATGTGGATAAGTGGATTAGATGGGCAGCAAAGTTTAGGATAGATTGGAGGGATGCGAGAGTGTCAGGGTATGTGCCCACATAGCGTTTTACAAGCGTATTTGCTGCGGAATTTCCGCAGCAGAAACGCTTGTAAAACGCTTGTCAATCCGCACCCCATGGTCCCCAATGCGAATCCGCAAGTTCTATGCCCATGCTGCGGATTTTTCCGCAGCGTTTTTGATGCGCAGAAAAATCCGCAGCATGTCAATTAATTTTGCGTTTCCGCATGCGGAATTGCCTTTGCAATACAATAAAAAACACAAGGCAATTCCGCATGTCGAAAACGCGCGATAAACGCTTGCGGAATTCCGCATGCGTTTTCCCGGGAGAGGACATGCGGAAATTTTCTGCTTCATTTCCGCAACTTGGGCACATAGCCTTAAAGGGGAGGCCACAAAGTAGTCGAGGCGGGAGATGTGGGTGTGCACTAGTGTGTTTTTGCAGATTCTTGGTTGAGGAATGTGCGGATCCGGGAAATATTTTTGAGTTGGCGTCGACAGGAAGTGGAAAGGGCTTGGATGTATGGTTTCAAGGAGAGATTAGAATCCAGGGTTACCCCGAGGCAGCGAGCTTGCGGGACTGAGAATAGTGGTCCGCCATTGATTTTGATGGATTGGTTAGATGGGGGGGGGGTTGAGTGAGATGGTGGAAAGATGATGAATTCAGTTTTATACATGTTAAGTTTTAGAAATCTAGCAGAGAAGAAAGATGAAATGGAGGGCACACATTGTGGGATTTTGATTAGTAAGGAGTTAATATCAATTCCAGAGAGGTAGATCTATATGTCATAAGCATAGAGGTGATATTGGAAGCCGTGGGACTCTATGGGCTGTCCCAGGCCGAAGGTGTAGATGGAGAAGAGCAGGGGTCCTAGAACGGAGCCTTGGGGGACGACAGATAGGTGGTGAAATGAGGAGGTGGTGTGAGTGGGAGACACTGAATGTATGGTCTGTTTACATAGGAGGAGATCCAAGATAGGGCCAAGTCTGTGATGCCAAGAGATGAGAGAATCTGTAGTAAGAGGGAATGACAATGATTCCATGATAATATTACCAACTTTTCTGTCTGCAAAACATTGTGGCTGCCCACGTGACTGAAGCTCCTCCCACCCATATTGGGGAAATGGCAGGACAATTGTAAACCAAAATCGTGTGACAATTGATCGTTGCGGTGGGTAGAGTTTGGGCTCCATGCAGTCAGCTGCCATGTGTGGTCTTACCCTCACAAACTCTGGTTCTTCTCTTTGCACAACTGATACCGAAAGTAATCTATGTAGTAAGCATTATCCTTCATATATGGTAGTGAAAAGTCAAAGATGTGCAGGTGCCTGGGTGCATTAAACATTTTGCATCAGCAAGCAGTACTGTGTTTGGTAGCAGGGGGACAGAAAGATTGGTTGTTGATAACTTGCGCTGTAAGGTTGTGATAAACATTATATAACTTGGACAGCAACTATCATCCTAGACCTACTCAAACATACAAATGATTTGGATGGAAGCGTTTGGGGAGTCGGACAGCAGCCAAACAACTCTGGAACAGCTTAACTCCCGGAGAAACAATTCAGTCAGATAATACCCAACTTGGCTGGCCATTATTTTCCTTGACAGAAGGCATCAGGGGGATGTCTGGAAATCATATAGACTTTGAATTGCCAGTTGTTTTCTGAAAACTACACTTTATTGTCTGTGACCTGTTCAAGATGGAGCTTGGTCTAAATAAGTTGTGCCCAAACACTTGATTATAGTGACTAGTAAATTGAAATAACTCTAGAAAACACACCAAAAAAAAAACGCGTTAAGATAGGGCATTACCCAAGTAGAGGACTGCACAACTATAAGCTCATTGAATGAATTGGCTGCTGCAACCTGCGGGTCCTTCTTCAGGTACATAAATGAAAGTTACAGACAGATAGGTGCAACATTTAAAAGGATGAAAGGATGCCAAAGTAAAGGAGGAGTTGTATGGTGAATGTGATGTCACAAGTAAGTATATGTAAAGTCATTTAAAGAGGTAGTGCTCTTTCAATTGTAAAGAGGTGAAGTCGTTGCCCACATTCCCCCTTGAAGATGTGTATTGCTGTAGTGCATTATGATGTTTGTGCGTTTAATGATTTGCATTGTTATGTGATGAGGTTGGATTCTGCCCATCAGCAGGGAGTTACTAGGGAGGGATACGATTAACAGTTGGGACTAGCCCAGAATGGGAGGGGCTAGGTGAGGAGACAGTGGAGAGTTTCCTGTCAGAACATCAGATAGTGCCTAGCCTGCAGTAGAAGCAGACTCAGTCACAGTCCAGAATCCCATTGAGAATCTATGGCAAGACTTGAAAATTGCTGTTCACCGCTGCCGCCATCCAATTTCACTGAGTTAGAGCTAATTTGCAACAAAGAATGGGCAACAATTTCAGCCTCTAGATGTGCAAAGCTGGTAGAGATATACCACAAAAGACTTGCAAAAGTAATTGCAGCAAAAGGTGGTCCTACAAAGTATTGACTCAGAGAGGCTTAATAAAAATGCACGTGACAATTTTTCAGATTCATGTTTTTAAAATAATCAGAACACCATGTATCATTTTCTTTGTACTTCACAAATACTCGCTACTTTCTGTTGGTATATCATGTAAAATTTCAATAAGATACATTTAAATTTGTGGGCGTCATATGAAAAATGTGTAAAAGCTCACGGAGTATATATACTTTTTCAAGGCAATGTATATGGCATCTCAGTTGTCAAGGAGACAACTGCTATGTGGCCACAGAAGCCTAGATGGAACATAAAGCTAAAAAAAGAAGCAGTGTGCAAGGCTCATAATGTCTTCATTGTCTTTTCTCTCTGTGACGCTCTTTAGTTTATTGCAATGACAAGCCCTACATCTCTTAAGGCCCCGTCACACTTAGCGACGCTACAGCGATCCCGACAACGATACGACCTGTCAGGGATCGTTGCTGCGTCGCTATGTGGTCGCTGGTGAGCTGTCAAACAGGCAGGCTCACCAGCGATCAGGGGAGCTGCGACATCGTGGAAAGAATCTTTCCATGATGTCCTGCTCCTGGTTACCAGCCTGCTGAAGCAGGAGCAGGCTGGTAACCATGATAAACATCGAGTTACTAGGGGCACAAGTGCCCCTAGTAACCCGCTGTTTATCATGGTTACCACTCTGCTACGGTGAGCGGGAGGGTACCGCTCACGTAGCTGAGTGGTAACCATGATAAACAGCGGGTTACTAAGTGCGCGTGTGCCCCTAGTAACCCGCTGTTTATCATGGTTACCAGCCTGATCGCTGGTCCCGCTGGTCACACACAGCGATGTGTGCTGACCAGCGGGAGGGCAAAGACCAAAAAATGGTCCAGGACATTCTGCAGCGATCAGCGACCTCACAGCAGGGGCCTGATCGCTGCAAAGTGTCACACATAGTGACATCGCTGGTGAGGTTGCTGTTGCGTCACCAAAACCTTGACTCAGCAGCGATCTCACTAGCGATCTCGCTATGTGAGACGGGGGCTTTAGTGTCAATGGCACTTGCTGCTTACAGTTATAGGAAAAAGTTTGGGCACCCCTATTAATCTTAAGCTTAATGTTTTATAAAAATTGGTGTTTTTGCAACAGCTATTTCAGTTTGATATATGTAATAACTGTTGGACACAGTAATGTTTCTGCCTTGAAATGAGGTTTATTGTACTAACAGAAAATGTGCAATCTGCATTCAAACAAAATTTGACAGGTGCATAAGTATGGGCACCTCACCAGAAAAGTGACATTAATATTTAGTAGATCCTCCTTTTGCAAAAATAACAGCCTCTAGTCGCTTCCTGTAGCTTTTAATGATTTCCTGGATCCTGGATGAAGGTATTTTTGACCATTTCTCTTTACAAAACAATTCCAGTTCAGTTAAGTTTGATGGTCGCCGAGCATGGACAGCCCTCTTCAAATGATCCCACAGATGTTCAATGATATTCAGGTCTGGGGACTGAGATGGCCATTCCAGAACATTGTAATTGTTCCTCTGCATGAATGCCTGAGTAGATTTGGAGCGGTGTTTTGGATCATTGTCTTGCTGAAAGATCCATCCCCTGCGTAACTTCAACTTTATCACTGATTCTTGAACATTATTGTCATGAATCTGCTGATACTGAGTGGAATCCATGCGTCCCTCAACTTTAACAAGATTCCCGGTGCCGGCATTGGCCACACAGCCCCAAAGCATGATGGAACCTGCACCAAATTTTACTGTGGGTAGCAAGTGTTTTTCTTGGAATGCTGTGTTTTTTTTGCCGCCATGCATAACGCCTTTTTGTATGACCAAACAACTCAATCTTGGTTTCATCAGTCCACAGGACCTTCTTCCAAAAAGAAATTGGCTTCTCCAAATGTGCTTTTGCATACCTCAGCCGACTCTGTTTGTGGCGTGCTTGCAGAAACGGCTTCTTTCGCATCACTCTCCCATACAGCTTCTCCTTGTGCAAAGTGCGTTGTATAGTTGACCGATGCACAGTGACACCATCTGCAGCAAGTTGATGCTGCAGCTCTCTGGAGGTGGTCTGAGGATTGTCCTTGACTGATCTCACCATTCTTCTTCTCTGCCTTTCTGATGTTTTTCTTGGCCTGCCACTTCTGGCCTTAACAAGAACTGTCCCTGTGTTCTTCCATTTCCTTACTATGTTCCTCACAGTGCAAACTGACAGGTTAAATCTCTGAGACAGCTTTTTGTATCCTTCCCCTGAACTACTATGTTGAATAATCTTTGTTTTCAGATCATTTGACAGTTGTTTTGAGGAGCCCATGATGCCACTCTTCAGAGGAGATTCAAACAGGAGAACAACTTGCAAGTGGCCACTTTAAGTAGCTTTTCTCATGATTGCATACACCTGGCTATGAAGTTCAAAGCTCAATGAGGTTACAAAACCAAAAAAAGTGCTTTAGTAAGTCATTAAAAAGTAGGTAGGAGTATTTAAAACAAGAAAATGATAAGGGTGCCCATACTTATGCTCCTGTCAAATTTTGTTTGAATGCAGATTGCACATTTTCTGCTAGTACAATAAACCTCATTTCAAGGCAGAAACATTGCTGTGTCCAACAGTTATTACATATATCAAACTGAAATAGCTGTTGCAAAAACACCAATTTTTATAAAACATTAAGCTTAAGATTAATAGGGGTGCCCAAACTTTTTCATATAACTGTATTTCAAGGCCATTATATTTATTAGATCCATGGAGTAGTTGCACCAGGCTTGTTACAGCAATATGACGCAGTGTCTTTGAACACCGTAGTGTCACACACTACTTCTCAAGTATGCCAAGGCAAGCTGCAATTCAAGACTTATAATTAGATTGGATATCAGTTGAAGATGCATATTTCTCCCATGCTGCTTAGGCAAAGCTGACTCTGCTTGAAGCATCAGTGAGTGCACAGGTCGGGCCACTGACACAGCCATGCAATCGGTCCAAACTGTTAATCTTTATGAGCACTTCTCCCTCTGCAAGCAGAAATCCAGGAGGCAGATGAGCAATGAGCTCCTGAAGAAAGAGTATTATACAAGAAGCCTGAGTACTTGATCAGTGTAAGTGGCCAATGGTGATAATATGGTCAGTGGAGGTCAGTATACAGTAGGTCTTCAGCTTGATCTATTAAGATGTCTATAAATCTTAATACAAATGAAATAGTAGATGCCATTTGAGGTTGAAAGGTTGCAGTCAGCAAGTAAATAGGTATCAATATCAGATTGTTCAGATACATGGTTTTGTCCACGATGACAATGGCTTTGTCCCTGTTGGCTGGTTTGATTATAATGTCTCTATTCAGGGGCTGTTTAGCAAATTTTAGCCTGAGGTCGTGCGCTCAGCACTGGCCCTTGAGAAGAAGCTCATGCATAAGTTGTTCACCTCCACCTGCCTAACAAAGGGTGCAGAAGTAACAGGGGCATAAACCTAGGCATTAAACATATAGATTGGGAATTATTTTTCTATTGGTATAGTATATACAGTACAGACCAAAAGTTTGGACACACCTTCTCATTTAAAGATTTTTCTGCATTTTCATGACTATGAAAATTGTACGTTCACACTGAAGGCATCAAAACTGTGAATTAACACATGTGGAATTATATACTTAACAAAAAAGTGTGAAACAACTGAAAATATGTCTTATATTCTAGGTTCTTCAAAGTAGCGACATTTTGCTTTGATGACTGCTTTGCACACTCTTGGCATTCTCTTGATGAGCTTCAAGTGGTAGTCACCGGAAATGGTCTTCCAACAATCTTGAAGGAGTTCCCAGAGATGCTTAGCACTTGTTGGCCCTTTTGCCTTCACTCTGCGGTCCAGTTCACCCCAAACCATCTCAATTGGGTTCAGGTCTGGTGATTGTGGAGGTCAGATCATCTGGCGTAGCACCCCATCACTCTCCTTGTTGGTCAAATAGCCCTTACACAGCCTGGAGGTGTGTTTGGGGTCATTTTCCTGTTGAAAAATAAATGATGGTCCAACTAAACGCAAACCGGATGGAATAGCATGCCGCTGCAAGATTCTGTGGTAGCCATGCTGGTTCAGTTTGCCTTCAATTTTGAATAAATCCCCAACAGTGTCACCAGCAAAGCACCCCCACATCATCACACCTCCTCCTCCATGCTTCATGGTGGGAACCAGGCATGTAGAGTCCATCCGTTCACTTTTTCTGCGTCGCACAAAGACACGGTGGTTGGAACCAAAGATCTCAAATTTGGACGCATCAGACCAAAGCACAGATTTCCACTGGTCAAATGTCCATTCCTTGTGTTCTTTAGCCCAAACAAGTATCTTCTGCTTGTTGCCTGTCCTTAGCAGTGCTTTCCTAGCAGTTATTTTACCATGAAGGCCTGCTGCACAAAGACTCCTCTTAACAGTTGTTGAAGAGATGTGTCTGCTGCTAGAACTCTGTGTGGCATTGACCTGGTCTCTAATCTGAGCTGCTGTTAACCTGCGATTTCTGAGGCTGGGGACTCGGATAAACTTATCCTCAGAAGCAGAGGTGAGGTGACTCTTGGTCTTCCTTTCCTGGGGCGGTCCTCATGTGAGCCAGTTTCTTTGTAGCGATTGATGTTTTTTGCAACTGCACTTGGGGACACTTTCATAGTTTTCCCAATTTTTCAGACTGACTGACCTTCATTTCTTAAAGTAATGATGGCCACTCGTTTTTCTTTACTTAGCTGCTTTTTTCTTGCGATAATACAAATTCTAACTGTCTATTCAGTAGGACTATCAGCTGTGTATCCACCCGACTTCTGCACAACACAACTGATGGTCCCAACCCCATTTATAAGGCAAAAAATCCCACTTATTAAACCTGACAGGGCACACCTGTGAAGTGAAGACCATTTCCGGTGACTACCTCTTGAAGCTCATCAAGAGAATTCCACGAGTGTGCCAAGCAGCCATCAAAGCAAAAGGTGGCTACTTTGAAGAACCTAGAATATAAGACATATTTTCAGTTGTTTCACACTTTTGTTAAGTATATAATTCCACATGTGTTAATTCATAGTTTTGATGCCTTCAGTGTGAATGTACAAATTTCATAGTCATGAAAATACAGAAAAATCTTTAAATGAGAAGGTGTGTCCAAACTTTTGGTCTGTACTGTATGTATGAGCAATTTCAGATGCATGATCCATCATTTAGTGTACATCTACATTTATGGTAATTGTAGCTATAAACTTTTGCCTCAAGTATAAAAAAAAAACAAACAACACAGAATACTTACCTTGTGCCACTCTTGTCGCACTTGTTGCCTGTGGTGCTGTTTTGTTACCTGTGATCACTCATCCACTATGCCGATTCATCAAGACTGGCATAGAGCACAATCGCGCTATGCATGTCTAACTGAAATACAAAACGCCAAATTCATAGAGAGGCACATCCCACTTAATGAATTCGGCACCTCCTCTAAGTAGCGTGCACCTCCATGCATAGCGCCAGAAATGCTACTCTTGTCAGGGACTGGAATAGCATTTCTGGTGTACAATGTTCTGGCATTTTTGATGAATCTGGCGGCAGACATGACCCATGCCACTTCCACCCTAGCCTCTCCCTTTTTGGCATAGCTGAGTCAAACTGCGGGAAAAATGCCAAAAGTTGAAGTTGTAAAATGTTAGGACTTTTCAGAGCTCTACCACTTTTTGAGCGTAAAAGCGTTGATGAATTTGGGCCTATGCATGTTCTGCCCTAAAATCCTAAAGAAAATCTGCAGCAATTCCAGAGCGAGTAGAATTTTTTTTTATTTTACATCAGCTCTAGGTGGCGCATTGTAGTATCAATAGGACATAATAACTATGTAATATAGCTAGTCTTCTGGCTCCGCAATCCAAATAGAAAACTATAACAAAGTCGACTATAACAAATTACAATAGTTAAGATTAATACATTAAACAGACTCCGTCTCACTAAATAACTAATACTACATAACTATGGTAACAGAACAAAGCTTCTTACATAGATGTTCTACTATGAACAGCCTGCATGCCCTACACGTGCTACCATGGCTGCTACATCTCCAGACTTGTTGCCCATCGAGCACATCTGGGACATTATTGGTCAACAATTGCAAAAGGAGCTGCCAGTAGCGAATATTGATGATTTTCCAAGTGTATTCAGCGTGGAAGAACATTCTTCAGACATCCATTGATAACCTCATTGATAGCAGCCAAGACGTATAGGCATATATGCATGTGATTTTATTTGCTCTCCCATAATACTAATACTCTCCCCAATACTAAGAGCTATAGCATTGTAAAGCCATCTAAGGCAATAATGACGTGCAATGATCAACATAATAAAATCACCATGAAGTTCTGGTCTTATTCTGATGGACATAAGAGCATTGTATGCAATGTTGTCTTGTCCAGGAAAATGAAACAAGTCATGCACAGAACATCTAGGTATAGAAGTAAGATGTGAATACAGTTTAAGGCTGGAATCACTAGTCTGTGTCTTTTTAATCAGCAGCACACGTATGCAAAATGAAATTAATGTTGCGTTTTTGCTGCGTATTATTGCTGTGGTTTTTTTTAATGCAAATTAAAAGCTGCTTTTTATAGTACCAGCAAAAGGTATGAGATTTCAGAAATCCCATGCAAACACTTTGTTTTTTTCCTGACTGAATTGTAAAACTGCTGCTTTTTTTGAAAACTGCAGCTAGTAAATTCTCTCAGCCTTTTTGCAGCGTTTTTTCACCAATAGAAAGCAATGAGTAAGTGAAAACAAGCAGAAAAAACATTGCCTTCAGTTTTTCCAGCGTTTTGGTGAAAAAAAAGTATGTACATTAGGATGTGAAACACATTTATTTTTGTGATTTTCTCAAGTTTAAACCAAAATGTCTTGGTGCCTCACATGAGCATGAATGTTAGTTTTAGATCAGTTTAATTAAATTAGTGATATGTGTGAAAGTACAAAACGCCTGATCATCTCAATGGCCAACCAATGAGTGAAATTGAACAATGCCTGACCAATATGTAAAATTGAACAGTGCCTGACCAACTCAATGGCCAACTCATGTGTGAAAGGAAACAATGCCCGACCAACTCAATGCCCTGCCAATGTGTTAGGTAAAATATGCCAGACCAATTCAACTTTCCCCACTGTTTTATCATTTGCAGTTATGTATTTTTCATGAATTCTGTGGTACGATGCCTCACTCGGCCGCTTCTGGAAGTAGACCCAGGAACCGTGTTTTCTCTGCAGGCTTTATTATATGGCATAAAGTCCTGCTGCTCCAGCAAAAATAAACACAGCCTTACTGGCAAAACAACAAAACAAAAGATAAACGATAGCACAGTCTATAGCAATGTGGGGTTTGCCCAAACAGGTTGTAGTTTCAGCTTTAAGCACCTCTCTGAGCTGTGGCCTTCCAGTCTTGAGTCTTTGCCACTCCAAACTCACAACAGAGAAAAAAAAAACAGGACTGAACATTTAAACATTGATCAGCCACTCCCTGAGGTGGAGGTATGCGAAATGACTTCCCTCCCATCTCTACGTCATTCCCATAAAACCACACCCTTTAAAAGAGTTAACCCCCGACATATAAGATGCGGCAGAAAGTTTATTGGTTTCAGTTCACACAGGCTAGCAACCTGCATAACACACACCTCTCCTCATATATCATACCAGTGACTCTGTCACAACTCATATGAACTTTTTTGCTCAGAATACTTACTAATTTTTCAGACATACTCTTTTTCCACTAAATAATTTGATCAAATTGCCATTTTCTCAAGAAATGTTTTATGGTTTCACATATGTCTTGAATTGGTGGCATAACACCTTGTATTGTTCATTCTTGTATGGTGGAAACAAAGCAGAACTTTGGAATCCTGAAAACCGCAGCAAAAAAACGCGGCAAGAAAAGCAGCAAAAAAGCCAGCAAAACATGCTTTTTGTTTGCAGCTTTTTTACTGCCAAGAGATCAGGTTTTGACTGCATAAAAAAAGCAACATGTGAACATAGCCTTAAGACAGAGTGTCAGTTTTTACAATCAGAGTTTGATCAGAGCTTCATCAGCTTTTCACGGATAAATAAAAACTGATGGAAGTTTCTCAAGCCTCTCCTATTAAACAGTCCATGAAAAATGGAGAGCACATGGATGGCATTCGAGTGGTATCTGTTTTTTTTCTTGGATCAATAGACTTGCATTGGCACATTTGGTCCTATACTTGGAACAATATCGGATATGTCTCCGTGCTTTTCTGCAGATCAATCGCTCTGAGGAAAAAATCGGACATGCAAACTACCCCATAAACTATCATGAGTATGAATGTTATCCAGGAGAATCACAGATAGCACGTGTATGAGAAAAACTGACGAATGGATGAGTCCTAAGGCTGTGTTAACCTATCATGGTTGCTGGGAAAGCTCCCTATGTAACTTCTATATGTTTCCCTAAGACTTCATTGCCAGACACAGGCCAAAACATTGTTGTTTAGGCATCTACCTGGTTGGTTTGTGTCCAGGGCCATATTTGGCATTCATGCTGCCCTAGGCACCTTAAAGGGGTACTCCAGGAAGATAAAAAAAAAATTGTCCCTACCCTCATACACTATAGAGATGAAATGCTCAGTGCTGTTTTATAATCTTTATAACTCTTGTAATTTCATGTAATTCCAGAATCTGCTCCCTCACTGTTCCCCCTCCCATCTGGGTCATTATATCATACACAAGTGTTCATTCACAAGGAACAGCCAGCCTGAGAAGAGGAGGCATGGCCTTTACACTGCTAGTAGCCCTGCAGACAGGGAGACATTATAAGGAGGCTGGCTGCTGCTACTAAAAGCCAGGAGGAGGCCATGCCCCCTCATCTCGGCCTCAGACAGGGAGCCAATATCAGGGGGCTGGTTTGACAGAAGCTGCTTTTCACTGCACTGCTCACCCCTCTGTCTGGGACATTACAACAGTGTGCAGCTTCCTGCTGTTATCAACCAGTCTAATAGCTGTTTCTCTGCAGAGAGCAGGGGGTGTGGCCACGCCCCCTCTTCTCAGCCTGGCTGTTCTTTACAGGAGGGAGCAGCACTTGGTGTATGATACTGGGTCTCCCCTGTGTTCTCCATACCGGGTACCCCGCATGTTCTCCATACCAAGTTCCCTCCATGTTCTCCATACCAGTTGTCCCCCCTATGTTCTCCATAAAAGATGGTGTTCCCCATGTTCTCCATACATAGCTGCTCCCATGTTCTTCATACCAGGTCCCTCTCAAGTTCTCCATACAGAGGCACACCCTCCGTGTTCTTCATACCGGGTCCCCCCATGTTCTCCATACAGAGCCACCCATGTGTTCCCATACCAGGTTCCCCCTATGTTCTCCATACAGAGCACACACCCCCATGTTCTCCATGCAGAGCCATTCCCATGTTCTCCATACCAGGCCCCCCCAAGTTCTCCATACAGAGCACACACCCCAATGTTCTCCATACCGGGTCCCCCTCATGTTCTGCATCCCAGGTCCCCCCCATGTTCTCCATACAGAGCACAACCCTCATGTTCTCCATACCTGGTCCTCCCCATATTTTCCATATTGAGTCCCCCCATGTTCTCCATACTGGGTCACCCCCCATGTTCTCCATAACAGGGGGGTGTCCCCTATGTTCTCCATACCAGGTCCCCCCAAGTTCTCTATATAGAGAACACCCCCCATGTTCTCCATACAGATCTGCCCACATGTTCTCCATACCAGTTCTTCCCCATGTTCTCCATACCGGGTCCCTCCCCCATGTTCTCCATACCCCATTTTCTCCATACCGGGTCCCCTCATGTTCTCCATACAGAGCCTACTATGTTCTCTATAAAGAGTCACCCCCAAAAGGTCTCTATACAGAGCACCCCCCCATGTTTTCCATACTGGGTCTCCCCATGCTTTCCATACCAGATTTCCCCTATGTTCTCCATACCGGGTGTCGCCCCCATCTTCTCCATACCAGGTGTCCCCCCCATGTTCTCCATGAAAGGGGGTGTCCCCCCCATGTTCTCAATGAAAGGGAGTGTCCCCCATGTTCTCCATATAGAGTCACTCCTATGTTCTCCATACCAGTTCCCCAAGTTCCCCATACAGAGGCACACCCTACATGTTCTTCATACCATGTCCCCCATGTTCTCCACACTGCCTTCCCCCATGTCCTCCATACAGAGCACATCATCCATGTTCTCCATACCAGGTCCCCCCAATGTTCTCCATACTGGGTCACTCCCATGTTATCCATTCCCGGTCCCCCCATGTTCTCCATAAAAGGGAGTGTCCCCCATGTTCTCCATGCAGAGACATTCCCATGTTTTCCATACCAGGTCCCCCCCAAGTTCTCCATATAGAGAACACCCCCCATGTTCTCCATACAGAGCTGCCCACATGTTCTCCATACCGGGTTTTCCCCATGTTCTCCATACCGGGTACCCCCATATTCTCCAAACAGAGCCCCCCATGTTCTCTATAAAGAGTACCCCCCACAAGGTCTCTATACAGAGCACACCCCCCATGTTCTCCATACTTGGTCCCCCCCATGTTCTCCATGCCAGGTTCCCCCTATGTTCTCCATACCGGTGTTGCCCCCATCTTCTCTATACCAGGTCCCCCCTATGTTCTCCATACTAGGTGTTCCCCCTCATGTTCTCCATAAAAGGGAGTATCCCCCATGTTCTCCATACAGAGTCACTCCCATATTCTCCATACCAGGTCCCCAAGTTCTCCATACAGAGGCACACCCTACACGTTCTTCATACCGCGTCCTCCATGTTCTCCATACAGAGCACATCATCCATGTTCTTTATACCAGGTCCCCCCAATGTTCTCCATACTGGGTTGCCCTCATGTTATCCACTCTGGGTCCCCCCATGTTCTCCATACAGAGCTCCCCAACATGTTCTCTATACAGAGCCTCCCGATGTTCTCCATACTGAGTCCCCCCCCACAATGTCTCTGTACTGAGTAAACTTCCCATGTTCATATTGGGTCCATTTGGGTCCCCCCTACTTTCTTAATATCGGGTCCCCACCATGTTCTTTATACCGGGTCCCCCCCATGTTCTCCATACCAGGTCCCCCTCATACCAGGTCCCCCCTATGTTCTCCATACCAGGTCCCCCCTATGTTCTCCATACTGGGTATTCCCATGTTCTCCATACTGAGCCCCCTATGTTCAAAAAAACATCACAGAAAAAAAACAGCCTTACCAACACCAGGTCAGATTACTAAAGCACAAGCAGGATGCGGCAGACCCCCATGATAAAGGCGGGGGCAGCATAGGTGCGAAATACTGATGCGACAGCACCCCCTCCATGAATTGGCAGATATGTGAATGGCTGTGTAGTGTTATAAATTAACACAATTGCTGCTTGTATAGGACGCCAGTCAAACAGATAGGTGTGGTGCACAGTGTCTGGCTTACAGCCTATTAATGACACCCATAATTTTAAATCGAGCGAGCCGAGTGTCACTATATATGTGCACCCCACAGGACAAATGCCCCAATTCACCCAACCAACAACAAAGGACCTGGCCACATCCTGCAAAAAATGGAAAATGTGCAATAAAAAGATGAAAAATAATGTATAAGATAAATACATTACATGAGCTATTGGTCGAAATTTTGGCCAAAATACACAAGCTTGCAAACCGCGTCAAGGGTCCTCATTAATTGCAAGTAACGTTCTCCATATTAGGACCCCCCCATGTTCTCTATGCAGAGCTCCACCCCACAAGGTCTCTACATAGAGCACAGCTCCCATGGGTCTCCTCTATGATCTCCATACTAGGCTCCCCCAAGTTCTCCATACAGAGGCACACCCTACATGTTCTGCATACCACGTCCCCCATGTTCTCCACACTGACCCCCCCATGTTCTACATACAGAGCACATCATCCATGTTCTCCATACCAGGTCCCCCCAATGTTCTCTATACTGGGTCGCCCCCATGTTATCCATTCCGGGTCTCCCCATGTTCTCCATAAAAGGGAGTGTCCCCCATGTTCTCCATGCAGAGCCATTCCCATGTTTTCCATACCAGGTCCCCCCAAGTTCTCCATATTGGGTCCAACCCCATGACCTCCATACTGGGTTCCCCTTCCCCCTTGTGCACCGCTCTATGCAACTTGTCGCCCTAGGCACCGGACCTCCAGTGCATAGTGTCAAAAATGTTTGTGTCGGTATACCTCAAAGAAAAGATTATGAAATAGAGTAAAAGATGGTATTGTTCCATCACATGAAATGCTGTAAATTAAAAGTATACATGCACTGGATGCCCTAATAGTCTATGAATGATGAATGGCACTGTATGTATGGTATCTGTAACAGGCCTTTGTTAAATGTATTCTTTGGGAAGCTTGAGTGACATCACTGAATTTTTTACAGTAATCTCTGGGCTTCCATGGAAGTACCCAAGAATCCCAAACAATCACTCTATGCTCACTGAATGCACATGTGGTTTTCTCCTCTCATCCTAAGTGCTGATAGGTGCAAGTACCAGTAGCCCCCCTTCCCATGTTGTACTCTGCCACTTCTCAACAATCTTACCTCTTTCTCAGTACTTTTGGATTAGGAGAAACGTAGCATCAATCACTCATGACAGCTAAAATTATAGTATATAATGGTATATATGGTACAGTCTCTATCTTTGTGTATATATAAAAATAATTTTTATTTCTATAGCGCCAACACATACGCAGCACTTTACAATTCAAATATATACAGTATATTGCAGGAATATTACTCACTTGGGTGTGTGGTGAGGTAACACAGGAACCGTTTCCATTTAAATATCCTGGCTGGTTTACTGGTGCTTTATGAACCATGCTACAAGCAAAGGAAAATAAACAGCCTTTCAGTGCAGGCAAAACAAAATAAACAGCTCCAACAAAGTCACTTTAGAGACAGTCCAGGACACATGGGGTAGATAGCATCATGCATACCGGCTTAGTCAGAATACATCACACAGGAGGTCTCCTTATCTCCAGACCATAGGCGGATTATAATGAGGGCAATCTGGGCTACTGCCCGGGGCCCCGGGGCTCCAGGGGGTCCATGGCCTGATTGCCCTCATTATAATATGTGCGGCGCCTCGGCACATACCGGCAGTCAGAGGCGGGGGGGCCCCCGGACCGCTCCCCCAGCAGCGGCGCACGGCAGCTACTTCTGCTTCGGCCCTGTGCGCGGCCGTGTCTGCTAGTGTGACGTCACGCAGTGTGCGCCCTGCACTGCTACTTACCACCGGAGAGGAGCTGGAGGACTGGAGCCGAGCCAGGGGATGGTGAGTGTGTGTGTGTGAGTGAGTGTGTGTGTGTGTGAGAGTGATTGAGTGAGTGTGTGTGTGCAGGCAGATATCATTGTGTGATGTCTGTTTATATGTATTTTTGTGTTTCAAATGTGTTTATGCGTGTATGTATATGTCTGTATATGTTTGTGTGTGTGTGTGACTGCGTGCGGCCTCCCTCTGTGTATAGATGGCTACGTGCGGCCTCCCGCTGTGTATAGATGGCTACGTGCGGCCCCCTGCTGTGTATAGATGGCACCGTGCGGCCTCCTGCTGTGTGTAGATGGCTACGTGCGGCCTCCCGCTGTGTATAGATGGCTACGTGCGGCCTCCTGCTGTGTATAGATGGCTACGTGCGGCCTCCCGCTGTGTATAGATGGCTATGTGTGGCCTCCTGCTGTGTATAGATGGCACCGTGCGGCCTCCCGCTGTGTATAGATGGCTACGTGATGCCTCCCGCTGTTTATAGATGACTACGTGCGGCCTCCCGCTGTGTATAGATGGCTACGTGCGGCCTCCTGCTGTGTATAGATGGCTACGTGCGGCCTCCTGTTGTGTATAGATGGCTGCGTGCGGCCTCCTGCTGTGTATAGATGGCTACGTGCGGCCTCCTGCTGTGTATAGATGGCTTCGTGCAGCCTCCTGCTGTGTATAGATGGCTACGTGCGGCCTCCCGCTGTGTATAGATTGCTATGTGCGGCCTCCTGCTGTGTATAGATGGCTTCGTGCAGCCTCCTGCTGTGTATAGATGGCTACATGCAGCCTCCCGCTGTGTATAGATTGCTACGTGCGGCCTCCCGCTGTGTATAGATTGCTACGTGCGGCCTCCCGCTGTGTATAGATTGCTACGTGCGGCCTCCTGCTGTGTATAGATGGCTACGTGTGGCCTCCTGCTGTGTATAGATTGCTACATGCGGCCTCCCGCTGTGTTTAAATGGCTCCGTGCGGCCTTCCGCTGTGTATAGATGACACTGTGCGGCCTCCCGCTGTGTATAGATGGCTATGTGCGGCCTCCCGCTGTGTATAGATGGCTATGTGTGGCTTCCCGCTGTGTATAGATGGCGCCATGTGGCCTCCTGCTGTGTATTGATGGCTACGTGCGGCCTCCTGGTGTGTATAGATGGCTACGTGCAGCCTCCTGCTGTGTATAGATGGCTACGTGTGCTCAATATTAAGCCATACAATTAATGTAAGGCTATGTGCCCACGATGCAGAAATGCTCCGGATTTTTTTTCAGCGTTTCTGCTCTTCCTGGCAGAAAAAACGCATGCGGATTGTACTTGCGTTTTTCCTGCCAGGGACAAGCGGAAGTGAAGCGTTCTTCACATGCATTTCCGCATGTGGGTTGTCAAGTGCTTTCCAAGCGATTTTAGCATCACTTGGAAAAGTGCTTGACAACTTGGTCACACTATATAAATCCATGCAACTAGCATGGATTTATATAGTGTGACCGTAAAAGAATGGTAAAAAATAAATATATACTTACCTTCTGATGGCCTGCCGACATCAGCGGTGGCGTGACCTGTCACATGACTAAATGACGTCACCACAGGTCCTTTAGTCTACCGCGAGCCGCTGGCAAGCCAGGACGGTAAGTATAATATTTATTTTTTATTTTATTCTTTTTTTTTACAGGTTCTATGGTACCCGGGTCCGGAGGACAGTCTCCTCTTCTCCAGACCCGGGTACCATCTGCACATTGAAACGCATGGAATGCGCATCTACAGATCCAGTGATGCGGATTCCATGCGTACCAATGCAAGTTAATGGCGGCGAAAACGCCGCGCTTACGCAAAATAATTGGTAGTGCTGCAGATTTTTCCGCAATGATAATCCGCAGCGGAAATTTCCGCAGCATGTGCACTGCACATGCGGATTATCATTGGGGAACATGGCAGACCTTCTACCGAGCGTTTTTTAAGCGTTTCTGCAGCGGAATTGCCGCTGCGGAAACGCTTAAAAAATGCATAGTGGGCACACAGCCTAAAAAAAATATTATAATTAATATATTAATATTGTGCCAAATTAATTTCACGTGAACTATCACATGATCTATCACAGGGGATCATGTGACATGTGATACTTCAGGTGTGTGTGTGTGTGTGTGTGTGTGGGGGGGGGGGGGCGCGCCTTCTAAACTGCCCGGGGCCCTTGCTACTCTTAATCCACCCCTGCTCCAGACACAGCATGTGTTAAACAGACAGACTCCATTTTATCATGTGAACCACACCAAGGGGTGGAGATATGGTGAACAGCCTACCTGCCCTAACTCTTCAGCTGCTCACAATTAGAGCTGGTCAGAACATGGCTGATTAACCCCTCTTAGTACTATGTGTACTAGAGCATTATTCCAGGTATATCACAGAGGACAGAATATTTATTGTAAGGTGGCTGCCGGACACATAGTGGATGGGAGATATGTATCACAGAGGTGCATGTCCTCTGTGATATTAACCTGGGAGTAATGCTCTAGAATACATAGTACTAAGAGGGGTTAATCGGCCAAGTTAGGGCCAGCTCTAAATATGAGCAGCTGAAGAGTTAGGGCGGGTAGGCTTCTCACCATATCTCCAACCTTTGGTATGGTTCACATTGTAAAATGGGACCTTTTTGTCTGACACATGATTCTGTGCATGGAGGTTGCAGCCCTCCTGGATTGTGTGGTTTTGCAAACGGACTAAAAAGCTGGACTCTTAAGTAAATCGGGCTAACCCGCACTATTGTATGGACTGTTTACTTTGTTTTACTTTGTGCTGGAAAAAGGCTGTATTTGTTTTTCTGTATTGTGGTTTATGAGAACTGGAATAAACCAGCTGCACTTTAAATAGAAATGGTTCATGTGATACCTCAGATTGCTCCCACATGAGTAGCATTGTTATATTTGGTGTTAGAAGTGCGCGAAGTGTTCCCAGGCAACACGTGTGACTGCTACAGAAGTACTGTGTTACGCTCAGGCCCAGAGGGGAGGCGGAGAAGAGCAGAGCAGAGCTGGAGGTGGAGCAGAGCAGAGCCGCAGGTGTGAATGGGAGGCGGAGCAGAGCAGAGCCGCAGGTGCGGAGGGGAGGCGGAGCAGAGCATAGCCGCAGGTGCAGACGACAAGCAGAGCAGAGCCGCAAATGTGGATGACAAGCAGAGCTGTGGTTAACCTGCGATTTCTGAGGCTGGTGACTCGGATAAACTTATCCTCAGAAGCAGAGGTGACTCTTGGTCTTCCTTTCCTGGGGCGGTCCTCATATGAACCAGTATCTTTGTAGCGCTTGATGGTTTTTGCCAAAGTTTCAAAGTTTTCCCAAATTTTCGGACTGACTGACCTTAATTTCTTAAAGTAATGATGGCCACTCATTTTTCTTTGCTTAGCTGCTTTTTTCTTGCCATAATACAAATTCTAACAGTCTATTCAGTAAGACTATCAGCTGTGTATCCACCAGACTTCTGCACAACACAACTGATGGTCCCAACCCCATTTATAAGGCAAGAAATCCCACTTATTAAACCTGACAGGGCACACCTGTGAAGTGAAAACCATTTCCGGTGACTACCAATTGAAGCTAATCAAGAGAATGCCAAGAGTGTGGAAAGCAGTCATCAAAGCAAAAGGTGGCTACTTTGAAGAACCTAGAATATAAGACATATTTTCTGTTGTTTCACACTTTTTTCTTAAGTATATAGTTCCACATGTGTTAATTCATAGTTTTGATGCCTTCAGTGTAAATGTACAATTTTCATAGTCATGAAAATACAGAAAAATCTTTAAATAAGGTGTATCCAAACTTTTGGTCTGTACTGTATTTATGCCACACAGAGTTCTAGCAGCAGACACATCTCTTCAACAACTGTTAAGGGGAGACTTTGTGCAGCAGGCCTTCATGGTAAAATAGCTGCTAGGAAAGCACTGCTAAGGACAGGCAACAAGCAGAAGAGACTTGTTTGGGCTAAAGAACACAAGGAATGGACATTTGACCAGTGGAAATCTGTGCTTTGGTCTGATGCGTCCAAATTTGAGATCTTTGGTTCCAACCACCGTGTCTTTGTGCGACGCAGAAAAAGTGAACGGATGGACTCTACATGCCTGGTTCCCACCATGAAGCATGGAGGAGGAGGTGTGATGATGTGGGGGTGCTTTGCTGGTGACACTGTTGGGCATTTAATCAAAATTGAAGGCATACTGAACCAGCATGGCTACCACAGCATCTTGCAGCGGCATTCTATTCCATCCGGTTTGCGTTTAGTTGGACCATCATTTATTTTTCAACAGGACAATGACCCCAAACACACCTCCAGGCTGTGTAAGGGCTATTTGACCAAGAAAGAGAGTGATGGGGTGCTACGCCAGATGATCTGGCCTCCACAGTTACCAGACCTGAACCCAATCGAGATGGTTTGGGGTGAGCTGGACCGCAGAGTGAAGGCAAAAGGGCCAACAAGTGCTAAGCATCTCTGGGAGCTCCTTCAAGATTGTTGGAAGACCATTTCCGGTGACTACCTCTTGAAGCTCATCAAGAGAATGCCAAGAGTGTGCAAAGCAGTTATCCAAGCAAAAGGTGGCTACTTTGAAGAACCTAGAATATAAGACATATTTTCAGTTGTTAAACACTTTTTTGTTAAGTATATAATTCCACAAGTGTTAATTCATAGTTTTGATGCCTTCAGTGTGAACGTACAATTTTCATAGTTATGAAAATACAGAAAAATCTTTAAATGAGAAGGTGTGTCCAAACTTTTGGTCTGTACTGTATATATATATATATATATATATATATATATATATATATATACAAACATGACTTTTATTAAACCACACTTATATGCTCTAAAAAATTGTAGGACATTGCAGATGTATAATCTTTTAATCTAATCTAAGCCATGATGCAAGCGTTTGCTTTTCATATGACACACCCATTGCATGAAAACATACATATTCACTTTACACATACATACATATAAAAAAAACTGCTATCAGAAAAATGACCTGTTGGTTAATTCAGTATTTATGGTAAATGTATTTTTTTATTGGAAATTCATGAAAAAATGTAAAAAAATCTTGCAATTTTCTGACCGACCAACTGACCACTGTGCTTAAAGGAGTATTCTAAAGGTTAAAAGTGATACCTTATCTATAGGATAGACAATAACTTTCTAATCTCTAGGGGTCCATCTACTGGAATCTCCACAGATTCTGAGAATCAAGGTCCAAAGTGTGTGTATGGAGCATTTTTCAATCATGTGGACCTCTGCTCCATTAATTGTTATGGGAGTGCTGAAGGACACTGTATTTGGCTACCTCCAGCGGTCCCATTAAGAATGAAGGGCCACCACTCTAATCACACTCTTCAGAGCCCTGGTACTTGGGATAAGTAGGGTCCCAGTTGTTGGAACCCTATTGATCGGGAAGTAATCCCGGGAAGTGGTTAGCACTGTAGCCTTTCAGTATTGTGATCTCAGGTTCAAATTCCACCAAGGACAACATTTGCAAGGAGTTTGTATGTTCTCTCCATGTTTGCGTGGGTTTCCTCCAGGTTCTCTGATTTCATCCCACACTCCAAAGACTGATAGGAAATTAGAGTGTGAGTCCCAATGGGAACTTTGACGATGATGTCTGTAAAGCACTGTGGAAATTAATGTTGCTTTATCAGTAAAATAAATCCTAGTCCCTATGCCATGGGTAGGGGATAACTTTCCAGCTTGAGAATACCCTTTTCATAATCTTTTTCAGCAGCCACATGGACATTTGCAGTAATAGACTGACTTAGAAGAACCTATTTGTTTATTTATAAGCATGCTCTAAGTCTGGACAAAAATCATTGTGAATGGAGGGGAAGGAGGCAAGCTGTGACCATCACCTTATGAATGATGGATCTTGTGCTATTTATAGTATATATATATATATATATGTTACCTTTTATTGTAATCCTGTCTGTGATGATAATGAGACTTTTACAAAGCCAACTATACAAAGCAAGAAATGTGAGTGTTGCCAGTGTGAGAATTGCAAGATTTCTGTTTTTTTAACGATTCAGTTCACTTTATTTTCAAAGATTTGCATGGAACCTACATTTTGATGACTGACCCATACAGTAGTAATGTACGGAGTGTTCAACCTTCCCTCAACCTTCTGGCTCTCACTGAAACCTGGATCCAGCAGTCGGACACCACCGCCGCTGCAGCTCTCTCCTATGGTGGCCTACATTCTCTCATACCCCGCGACCTGACAACAGATCAGATGGAGGTGTTGGTCTTCTTCTTTCAACAAAATGTACTTTTCAGGTTATCCCCCCTGTACCCTCCCTTATCTTCCCGTCCTTTGAGGCCCACACAGTCAGACTCTACCGGCCCTTTGCCCTGCGAGTGGCGGTTGTCTATCGCCCCCCAGGTCCCCCCCGTCAATTCCTGGATCACTTTGCTGCCTGGCTTCCAAATTTTCTATCCTGCGACATCCCCACGATAATCATGGGAGACTTTAGCATCCCAATTGGCGATCCTCTTTCCCCATCTGCCACGCATCTTTTATCACTAATCTCCTCCTTCGGCCTTTCACAGCTTGCTAATTCTCCTACACATGAAGACGGGAACACATTGGACCTGATCTTCTCCCGGCTTTGCTCAGTACATGACTTTACTAACTCTCCCCTTCCACTCTCTGACCATAATCTTCTTTCATTCTCTGTCAAGAACTGTGACTCTACTCAAGACACTCCCACCGTCCACACTTATAGAAATTTACGCGCCATTAACACCCAGAAATTTATAAAAAGGTTGCAATCATCATTTGCCCCAATCTCCTCCCTCTCATGTCCCGACTCTGCATTGAAGCATTATAACAAAATAATGCTATGCTCCCTGGATGAAGCCGCTCCTCCTACGCAAAGAACAATTCGGCATAGACGGCGACAACCCTGGCACACGCCTCAAACACGTCTTCTCCAGAGGTACTCCAGGTGCGCTGAACGGCTGTGGAGAAAATCAAATCTGCCCGAAGATTTCCTCCACTATAAATTTATGCTGAAAACATATAACTCTGCCCTTCACCTCTCCAAACAAACCTACTTTAACATCCTCATAATCTCACTTTCCAATAATCCTAAACGACTCTTTGACACGTTTCATTCTCTCCTCAATCAAACAGCACAGGCCCCGACCACCGACCTCAGCGCTGACGATCTGGCCAATTATTTCAAAGAAAAAATTGACCATATCCGACAGGAAATTTTCCTCCCAATCCCCAAATGTTATGCATGCTCCCCCCCGCCACATTGTATCTTGCTCATTTTCTGACTTCGAACCAGTCACGGAAGATGAAGTGATCAGGCTCCTTGCATCTTCTCGCCCTACCACCTGCACCAGTGACCCTATTCCCTCACATCTCCTTCAGTCCCTTGCTCCAGCTGTCACCACTCAGCTAACTAAAATTTTCAACCTTTCCCTCTCATCTGGTATCTTTCCCTCTTCTTTTAAACACGCCAGCATACAACCATTACTTAAAAAACCATCCCTCGACCAGAACTGCACGGCCAACTACAGACCTGTTTCCAATCTTCCCTTTATCTCTAAACTCCTGGAACGTCTGGTCCATTCACGTCTAATCTGCTATCTCTCACACAACTCTCTTCTTGACCCTTTACAATCTGGTTTCCGCTCTTTACATTCTACTGAAACTGCCCTCACTAAAGTCTCTAATGATCTACCAACAGCTAAATCTAATGGTCACTACTCCCTGCTGATTCTCCTGGATCTCTCTGCAGCATTCGACACTGTGGATCACCAGCTCCTCCTCACTATGCTCCGCACTATTGGCCTCAAGGACACTGTTCTCTCCTGGTTCTCCTCCTATCTCTCTGACCGCTCCTTCTCTGTGTCTTTTGCCGGCTCCTCCTCCTCCCTACTTCCTCTTACTGTCGGGGTTCCTCAAGGATCAGTCCTAGGCCCCCTTCTTTTCTCCTTATACACCGCTCCTATTGGACAAACAATCAGTAGATTCGGTTTTCAGTACCATCTCTATGCTGATGACACCCAATTATACACCTCTGCTCCGGACATCACCCCTGCATTACTACAAAAGACCAGTGATTGTCTTTCTGCTGTGTCTAACACTATGTCCTCCCTCTACCTAAAACTGAATCTGTCAAAAACTGAACTACTCGTCTTTCCTCCCTCCACTAACCTACCTGTGCCCGATATTGCCATTTCTGTTTGTGGCTCCACCATTACTCCCCAGCAACAAGCCCGCTGTCTTGGGGTCATTTTTGATTCAGATCTTTCTTTCACTCCTCACATCAATTCACTCGCTCGTTCATGTCATCTATACCTCAAAAACATCTCAAGAATCAGGACTTTTCTCACCTTTGACTCGGCAAAAACTCTTACTGTAGCTCTTATTCATTCTCGTCTTGACTATTGCAACGCTCTACTTATCGGTCTCCCTCTTACTAAACTCTCCCCTCTCCAATCCGTCCTGAACGCAGCAGCCAGGATCATATTCCTCGCCAACCGCTACTCAGATGCCTCTTCCCTGTGCCAGTCATTGCATTGGTTGCCCATCCAATATAGAGTTCATTTTAAACTCATCACGCTTACCCACAAAGCGCTCCATGCTTCAGTACCCCCCTACATCTCCTCCCTCGTCTCAGTCTACCACCCTACACGTGCCCTCCGTTCTGCAAATGACTTGAAACTAAAATCCTCCATAATCCGAACTTCCCACTCCTGTCTCCAAGATTTCTCGCGTGCTGCGCCAATTCTCTGGAATGCACTACCCAGGACAGTTCAATTAATTCCCAATACCCACAGTTTCAAGTGAACCCTAAAAACACATTTCTTTAGACTGGCGTATCACCTAAACACACTCTGTCCATCCCAGCTTTCCCCCATATTAAAATCTTCTTCAACTTCGGGTTCAAACCAACCATGCACTTAATATCCTCTGTCAGGACTGCACACATACTGGCAGGACACCAGTCCATGTATTATTATTTATCCTATTCAGTATATCAAGGCTGCATTATACAATATATGTACTTTTTACCTTTTGTGTCTCCCCCACTTCCTCATAGACTGTAAACTCGCGAGCAGGGCCCTCACTCCTTTCGATATGAGATATGCTTATTCTGTATTGTCTGTACAAGTCCCCCCTAAAATTTGTAAAGTGCTACGGAATATGTTGGCGCTATAAAAATAAACTATTATTATTATTATATTATTCAACGGCAGCGCCGTACATTTTTTAGTGGTTGCTACTGAGAAGTGCACTTTTTATTCAGTTTTAATGGGAGGTAAATTGTAGATTTCAGGATGATGGAGTGTTCTTCTCATTGGGTCTTGCAGTTGCACCAGGCAAATTTTATTTGCTAAGCCTGGGTTAAGCACTTGATTGGCAGTTCTGTGGCTGGAGAGCATGATTTGTCTCCATCTCTTCTTCTAGTGAATCAACCATGTTTGCCTTAAACTGCTAATATGTAACTCGCCTGGGTGGAGGAGAATGCCCGGCTGCCAAGCCTGCCCCTGCACAGCCTTCCCCTGCCAAGTCTGCCCCATGCACAGCCTTACCCTGCCAAGTCTGCCCCCTGCACAGCCTACCCCCCTGCACAGCCTGCTCCTGTCTCTTCCACTATAATGAGTCTATTATTAACAGGATATGTTATTACTATATTTGTAATGTTCAAGTTTTGTCATTGCTAGATCAAATATAGCACTTATCAATTACATTTACAGTAATAAAGTGAAAAACATTTTTATTAAAAAAGAAAAGGAAGAGAGCTCCTTATTCTAGACCTTACATTATATTAATATAATGGGGTTGCTCAAATCTGCGGTTTAAAAAAAAGAAAAGACAATAGCCCATGGGAGAATAAGGAGTGGGCAACCATATTCTCACACTTCAATCACATGATTGAGAAATAATAAAAGTGTTTTGTTGGAAATCTGTATTTTTTAGGACCTATGTCTTGATCTCATTCTGCGGCATTTTTTCCATATACAGCACAGCTACCTTTAGACGAAACCTACATTTTTGCACGTTCGCAGTCAGTCGTTTGTTCCATACTGACACTTCAGAGTGTTAACATGTCCTTCGTTAGTACATTGTGGGGCCTAAGTGCTCTGATGTTGAACTATAACCAGTCGCCTGCTGGCACCCTACAGACTTGTCGTCACTTGGCAGCATGTCAAAAGCTCTGTGACGCCAGGTCTAATGACACTCACTATGTGGTGATACTGGATTACTCTATGGCCACTGTATAAAGAAAGAGTTTATCACAAGGTCATAATGCCACGTCAAAGTGCAGCTCTTCTAGAATATCTCGCTGATAGCATTGTCTCTTTGGAGCCTCTTTACTGGAGAGAAGTATACATTGCTTAGATGCTTATAGAACTTGTTACTCGCTGGACCTTCTTCTACACATGTTGTAAAGATTGATAGGTACCGTATGGGTTATTTAAAAAAGCTCAAAAGATTTAGAACGTTACTGTTCACTGTGTACAAATGTAACTCATGTTCTTGGTTCCTGTGTCTTTTTGTCCACCTTTCTCGCACATTTGGAAATTCCTTTTATTTTGTGTATACTGACATCTACCCAGGGTCGGACTGGCCTGGCGGGGTTTCAGTGAAATCCCTGGTGGGCCCTTTCTGAGAGAGTGAAACTTCTTCAGTCCCTGACAGCTCCTGCAGTCAGCCCAGCGTCCTTCTCCGGCGTGTGGCGCTGGCAGCAGGATGTCTTGTGAGGGCGGAGTTATGGCTGCTTCACTCTCTGGCTCCTCTTCTCATGCTGTGTGCAGCCTGTGTTAGGAGACTCTGCAGACTGCTCTGTGTCTGTAAGTGGTAAGGAGTCTCCAGGCTCAGAGCAGCAGCACAGTGATCCCTGTGTGGCATAAGGATGAAGAAGAGTGTTTTAACTTGCGATTTGTTGACCTGGGGATAGGGCTTAGTGGAATTGGGGGTGGAGATTAACATTTGGGGCCCACTACTCCATGTGCAGGATACATCTGGGTGGAATGGAGACAGGATTGGATGAGGTAAGAAAGCAACAATGTGACTTTACTGTCATGTTTTGAATGTGTTTGCACCGTGTATATTCTGTACTTGTGCACACCGCACTTGTGTGTGACGTGTGCCTGGTGCTTGTGTGACGTTTGTCATGTGTGCTACACTTGTGTGCATGGTGCTTGTGTGACGTGTGTGCATGGTGCTTGTGTGACGTGTGTGCATAGTGCTTGTGTGACTTGTGTTATGTGTGCTCTACTTATGTTCTATACTTGTGTGCATGGTGCTTGTGTCATGTGTGTCATGTGTGCTGTACTTGTGTGCATGGTGCTTGTGTGACCTGTGTCATGTGTGCTGTACTTGTGTGCATGGTGCTTGTGTGACGTGTGTCATGTGAGCTGTACTTGTGTGCATGGTGCTTGTGTGATGCGTTTGTCATGTGTGCATAGTGCTTGTGTGATGCGTTTGTCATGTGTGCATAGTGCTTGTGTGACGTGTGCTTAGTGCTTGTGTGACGTGTGTCATGTGTGCTGTACTTGTGTGCATGGTGCTTGTATGATGCTTTTGTCATGTGTGCATAGTGCTTGTGTGATGCTTTTGTCATGTGTGCATAGTGCTTGTGACTTGTGTGTTACATGTGCATAGTGCTTGTGTGACGTGTGTGTTATGAATGCATAGTGCTTTTGTGTCATGGGCATGGTGCTTATGTGTGTAAAACTTGTTTTTGTGGTATCACATGTTACTTAAAGGCAGAGACCCATACACAATTCTTGCACGGCGTCCTTTGCTCTCAGTTTCTGTTCCTGACCAATATGCATATTCAGAATTCCTAACATTAATCTTTTGTCATATACTATAGCCTGTATTAATCTAAACCCACAGGACAGGACCTGTATGTAGATGGATTCTGCCTCAGTGTAGGAGTGCTGTGATGAAATTGTGGGAGATCTTTCTAATGATCTTTTTACACCTAAGCCTGCGACGGGGACAAGGGGGCATTCTCTATGTTTAGAGCAGTGTTTCCCAAACTTCAGTCATCGTGGCCCCCAACATATCATGCTTTCAGGATTTCCTTCCTATTGCACAGGTGAGAGAACATGCAGCAATTGCTGATGCCTTGATAATAATTCCATCATCTGTGCAATACTAAGGAAATCCTGACAACATGATGTGTGGTGGCTTTGAGGACTGTAGTTTGGGAAACACCAGTGTAGAGGAAAGAAGGTTTAATTATAATCACAGACGACGATTCTTTACTGTAAGAGCAGTGAGATTATGGAAGTTTCTACCATGTGATGTCGTAATGGTTGATTCACTAATGCAGCTAATCACTGGTATATATTTCTCACTCCTCTACGTTGTTTAATCCATGATACTTTAAGGTCATCACACTTACTTTAACAGTTTATGATCCATGTAGAGTTGCCAGTCTTTTTTCTGCTGTTGTCTTAAGCTAGTTGATTGATTGCTAATGAGTTAAATCTGAGTAGATCTAAGCAGATATGTCCCTATATATTGAGACATAGTCAAGGGGCAGCATTTATGCGGGGGCATTTATGCATATAGTATTTATGCATACTTTATCGAAGTGCCATAATTTAGCAAAGTGCCCTGGCAGTTAGAAAATGGCAGTTAGACAGGGCAGGAGACAGGTAAGACATGCAAGACAATTAAACAAACTTGCTTCCAGTTCATCTGTTTTGCAAACAGTATTCACCATTTGTATTTGTGCCATTTACATACTGGCTGCTACAATCATCCACATTCACCATTCTCCCACAAATTCTGCAGACTTCATCCATATTAACCCCTCACTCCTCTCTTCTCCTATGTACAGCTGTCATGCTCTTTTCACAATGTTATACCACACAGATCCATTCATTCCCACCATACAACACAGGAAACGCTCTCACAAATCACTCAACCATCTGCTCACTCTCTGTATCTTCCTTCTCTTAGTCACAGGTGATATTTCTCCTAATCCAGGACCCTCCAGTAATAATAACACAAACTCTTTCCCTGTTAAATTCAGTAACCCTGCTAATCTCATTAATATTCCCTGCATATCTTCTGTCTCATTCTACTGTGCCCTTTGGAATGCGCGCTCAGCATGTAATAAACTCTCTTACATCCATGACTTTTTCCTCTCTAATTCCCTCAACCTTCTGGCTCTCACTGAAACCTGGATCCAGCAGTCGAACACCAGTGCCGCTGCAGCTCTCTCCTATGGTGGCATACACTTCTCTCATACTCCGAGGCCTGACAACAGATCAGGTGGAGGTGTTGGTCTGCTTCTTTCAACAAAATGTACTTTTCAGGTTATCCCTCCAGTACCCTCCCTTATCTTCCCTTCTTTTGAGGCCCACACAGTCAGACTCTACCGGCCCTTCTCCCTGCGAGTGGCCCTCCAGGTCCCTCCCGTCAGTTCCTGGATCACTTTGCTGCCTGGCTTCCAAATTTTCTATCCTGCGACATCCCCACGATAATCATGGGAGATTTTAACATCCCAATTGGCGATCCTCTTTCCCCATCTGCCGCTCACCTTTTATCACTAACCTCCTCCTTCGGCCTTTCACAGCTTGCTAATTCTCCTACACATGAGGATGGGAACACATTGGACCTGATCTTCTCCCGGCTTTGCTCAGTACATGACTTTACTAACTCTCCCCTTCCACTGTCTGACCATAATCTTCTTTCATTCTCTGTCAGCAACTGTGACTCTACTCAAGACCCCCCACTTTCCACACTTATAGAAATATACGCGCCATTAACACCCAGAAATTTATGAAAAAGTTGCAATCATCATTGGCCCCAATCTCCTCCCTCTCATGTCCCGACTCTGCATTGAAGCATTATAATGAAATAATGCTGTGCGCCCTGGATGAAGCCGCACCTCCTACACAAAGAACAATTCGGCATAGACGGCGACAACCCTGGCACACACCTCAAACACGTCTTCTTCAGCGGTGTTCCAGGTGTGCTGAAAGGCTGTGGAGAAAATCTAATCTGCCCGAAGATTTCTTCCATTATAAATTTATGCTGAAAGCATAAAACTCTGCGCTTCACCTCTCCAAACAAACCTACTTTAACAACCTCATAATCTCACTTTCCAATAATCCTAAACGACTCTTTAACACGTTTCATTCTCTCCTCAATCAAACAGCACAGGCCCCGATCACCGACCTCAGCGCTGACGATCTGGCCAATTATTTAAAAGAAAAAATTTACCATATCTGACAGGAAATTTTCTCCCAATCCCCAAACATTATGTATGCTCTCCCCCGCCACATTGTATCTTGCTCACTTTCTGATTTCGAACCAGTCACGGAAGATGAAGTGATCAGGCTCCTTGCATCTTCTCGCCCTACCACCTGCACCAGTGACCCTATTCCCTCACATCTCCTTCAGTCCCTTGCTCCAGCTGTCACCACTCACCTAACTAAAATTTTCAACCTCTCCCTCTCATCTGGTATCTTTCCCTCTACTTTTAAACACGCCAGCATACATCCATTACTTAAAAAAACATCCCTTGACCAGAACTGCACGGCCAACTACAGACTTGTTTCCAATCTTCCCTTTATCTCTGAACTCCTGGAGCGCCTGGTCCATTCACGTCTAATCCGCTATCTCTCAGACAACTCTCTTCTTGACCCTTTACAATCTGGTTTCCGCTCTTTACATTCTACTGAAACTGCCCTCACTAAAGTCTTTAATGATCTACTAACAGCTAAATCTAATGGTCACTATTCCCTGCTGACTCTCCTGGATCTCTCTGCAGCATTCGACACTGTGGATCACCAGCTCCTCCCATTGGACAAACAATCAGCAGATTCGGTTTTCAGTACCATCTCTATGCTAATGACACCCAATTATACACCTCTGCTCCGGACATCACCCCTGCATTACTACAAAAGACCAGTGATTGTCTTTCTGCTGTGTCTAACATTATGTCCTCCCTCTGTCTAAAACTGAATCTGTCAAAAACTGAACTACTCGTATTTCCTCCCTCCACTAACCTACCTGTGCCCGATATTGCCATTTCCGTTTGTGGCTCAGCCATTACTCCCCAGCAACAAGCCCGCTGTCTTGGGGTAATTTTTGACTCCGATCTTTCCTTCACTCCTCACATCAAATCACTCGCTTGTTCATGTCATCTACACCTCAAAAACATCTCAAGAATCAGGACTTTTCTCACCTTTGACTCGGCAAAAACTTACTGTAGCTCTTATTCATTCTCGTCTGGACTACTTCAACTCTCTACTTATCGGGCTCCCTCTTACTAAACTCTCCCCTCTCCAATCCGTCCTTAACGCAGCAGCCAGGATCATATTCCTCGCCAACCGCTACACTGATGCCTCTTCCCTGTGCCAGTCATTGCATTGGTTACCAATCCAATATAGAGTTCAATTTAAACTTATGCTTACCCACAAAGCGCTCCATGCTTCAGTACCCCCCTACATCTCCTCCCTTGTCTCAGTCTACCAGTGACTTAAAACTAAAATCCTCCATAATCCGAACTTCCCACTCCCGTCTCCAAGATTTCTCGCGTGCTGCCCCAATTCTTTGGAATGCACTACCCAGGACAGTTTGATTAATTCCCAATACCCACAGTTTCAAGCGGACCCTAAAAACCCATTTCTTTAGACTAGCGTATCGACTCCACACACTATCAGTCCATCTCAGTTGTCCGTCCCAGTTTTCCCCCATATTAAAATCTTCTTCAATTTCAGGTTCATACCAACCATGCACATAATAGCCTCGGTCAGGACTGCACACATACTGGCAGGCGACCAGTCCATGTATTATTTATCCTGTATAGTATATCAAGGCTGCATTATACAATATATGTACATTCTACCTTTTGTGTCTCCCCCATTTCCTCATAGACTGTAAGCTTGCGAGCAGGGCCCTCACACACTCCTTTCGATATGAGATATGTTTATTCTGTATTGTTTGTATAAGTCCCAGCTAAAATTTGTAAAGTACTGCGGAATATGATGGTGCTATAGAAATAAAAATTATTATTATTATTCACTAACAAAGTACATCGAGGCCTGGATGCCTTTCCTCATAAATATAGTATTACAGGTTATGGGCACTAGATTCTGTAATGGGGCGTTGATCCAGGGAACTAGTCTGATTGCCGTATGTAGAGCTGGGAAGAAATTTTCCTCCTAATATGGAGCTATTAGTGTCTCATGGGGTTTTTTCTTTCCTCTGGATCAACATGTTAGGCTATAGGTTGAACTGGATGGACTTAAGTCTATCTTCACCCTTAATAACTATTTAGTACAGTGATTTGCTCTTAGGCCGGAGACACATTAGCGTATGGCATCGGATGCGATATGCTAATGACGCTCGGCTCCTGCTCTGCTGAGAGCGGGAGCCAAGTGTCAGTGCACTGTGCTCCGATCCTCTTGCATGAGAGGATCGCAGCTCATCTGCCGAGGAGACGGAGCAATTAATTTCTCCATTTCCTCTGTTGGGTGATATCCGAGTGAAGTGAGATGTTTCACACACACCCATAGGCTTATATGGGTACGTGGGATCCGATTCACGGATGCAATCACAGTATGCTGCTATTGATTTTTCATGCCGGATGAGAAAATAATCACAGATGTGACCTTTCCCATAGGTTAACATTCGGCTGAGTGCAATACGATTTTTTATCGGATTATACTCATCTGATTACTTCGCAAGTGGGAGTGAGCCCTTAGGCTGGAGTCACACGAGTAAATAAAAAATTGGTCCCATTCTCATCCAGGAGAGTTGGACGATTCCTTTCTCACTTGTCATACCTGTGCTGTCTGTATACAATCAGTTTTTTTACTCAGCAGCTATTAATCTTTTACAGGACCATTTATAGCTTCCTATGTTACAGAATTGTATTGTAAAAAACGAATGCCATACTGATGGTCCGTTAGTATAGCATCCGATTTTTTTTCTCGCACTGTCCAATTTCGGAGTCAAATTGCAGCATGTTGCAATTTTTTCCTCATGCTGAATACTGCTGAGAAAAATACACAGATCTGCACTGCTTCATTGAATAACGTGGTCTGAGTACAATCCCTTTTTTTATTCGATTGCACTCATCTGATTTATACGGTCATGTGAGTGAGCCCTTAGTAATATGCTGTATGTGAATTGCACTGCAGCGTTTTTACTGCACAGAAGTAATACTTTGCTGGGGCAACTCAGCAACTTTGGCCATAATTCAACTTGCGGCCAAAAATCACATTATGTTGCAGCTACAATGCACTATAATGTAAGGGGATGTTGCATTTTGCTTGTTTTTACAGACCTTATCTTTACCTCCTCTGTTCCTGTGAAGCACAGCTTAAATTTACTTTGCTATCTTATTATAGCCTTCTACTGCTTTTTGGGCCTCCACCACTTTCATTTTCTGAGTGCTAGGCAGCTGCTTAGAAGAACCATGGCTGTTGTTTTTGGCCAATGTTAGAGGAGGCTTGGTTTTTATAAAGCTGGAAAATCTGCATCACCTGGCCTTTCTTAACGATAGTGAACAAGCCATAACCCTCACAGGCTAATTAAGGTTTGAAACTTTAATTAGCCTGTTAATAGGTTTCAGACCTATAGGTCAAAGTTATCTGAGCAAACAAATCTCCAAAGGTGCCCAAACTTTTGCATTTTACTTTTTGTAATCTTTTAAATGAAAAAAAATGACAATATTTTTTTTTTGCCGAAAACACAAATGAAATATGTCATCTTCAAGTTCAGGCCTTTTAGAGATCATTTCATCTTCAACTTGCTTAACTTTTCACAATAACCGTAATTTTGACGAAGGGTGCCCAAATTTTATATGCCTCTCTGTAGCTGTATTTGGTATATAGTCATCATTTACAATATAGAATTAGGTCCACAAATATTTGTACAGTGACCAAGTCTTTGTGATTTGGGCTCAGCTTGCCACTATATTTATTTAAAATGAAACAACTGAGATGTAATTGAAGTGTAGAGTTTCAGGTTTAATTAAAGGGGTTGATAAATGTAGAGTATTGCACCTAGGAAGGAGTAATCCTATTGCTGCTTTAAGATGGCCGCCGGACAGGTCCATGAGGGGAGAAATGTGTCATCGAGGTTGATAGCTTTGGTGATGTAAGCCCGGAAAAGCATGCTCCAGCACGTATAGTGCAGGGAGGTTTAATAGGGCGTATCAGGGCTGGGTTTTACGAGCAGTCATAAGAGATTGGTGAGAATGGCTGCTCACATATCCCTACCCCGAGGGGGGTGGTTTGGCAAATAAAATGGAGACCAAGTGTCTCATTGAGTGTCTGTGTCTGGAGATGAGTGGATCTCCAGGGTGTTGGTCTGTGTTAGTGTGGCACCCCAGGGGGGCCGGTTGCTGCAGTGGCATTGCCTCCCTCACAAGAGGTGATGCCATGCCTGGAAGCAAGCAGGGGTCCCCTAATCAGGTTTTACTAAGCATGCAACACTTTCCGGGCTCCAGACCAGCAAGGGGAGTTCCTCCCCTTAGCAACTGGGATCTGGGGGCGGGGTTAGTGAGACTTAGTGTGAGGAGTTGAAGTCAGGACGTCGAGGAGAGAGGAACTGGGGACTGGAGCTGCGCGGCAGTTCACCCCAGAAGGACCAGCACAGAGGAACCGGACACGGGAGTCCGAGGCTGTGGGGCACTGAAGGCCCAGCAGCAGAAACCAGAGGGCAGGAGACTGCAGGTCTCCTGGCCCCATCAGACGCCCGGAGGCTCAGCAGCACAGAGGGCCCAGCACTGCCACGTGGGAGCGAAGCACCAGCAAGGCCCAAGCTGCCTGCCATACGGGTGAGCGCAGAAACATTGCACTCAGGGACGAGGGCCACCGCACAGCTACAAGCAGCAGGGCCAAAGAGTTTAGTGGAAAGGGTAGGCCTCAAACTTCACCTGGCAAGGAGGATTCTTTACTTGCTTCCAGGCTGCCCGGACTTCCACTTCTAGCCAGTACCCTAGTCCCAGTTTGCCTAATCACCGCCAGTAAAGATAAGAGGAAACCGCCATTAAGTTGTGGACTGATTATTGCTGCGCCAACAAACCCTGCACTACAACGCCCAGCATAACCCATACCATCTACACTGCCCTAGAGCTAAGCTTTACCTGTGGAGAGCCACACCATCCCTGCTGCAGTAACATCAGCTCCAGAGGACCTGCTCCGCAGCGGCGGCTCCCCTAGCCGCATACCACAGGTGGCGTCACAAACTTTATACAATCACTATAAATCCCCTATCAATAACCCCTTTTTATTGACCGCCCTGGGTCAGGGACCGGGTCACCGCCACTGTGACATCCCCCAGCATTTACCGGCCCGGCACCGGGTACCCCACGGCCCAGGGGGCGCATCATTAGGACCTAAGGACTGGACATTAACATGAGCTGGAGAACTTGCAACATTGTATGGACATTTTACTTTGTGTTTCCACTTTGTGCCAGAAAAGGCTGTTGTTTTGTTTTGCTTCCTGAGCTGTTTATGCTGTTTAATAAACCAGCCTGGATTTCTATGAGAGCACTTGAGCCTACCTCAACCTCAGCAGAGTTAGTACCAAACCCCACAATTGGTGCTAGAAGCACGGGCACGAATCCCAAGGGTCAGTGTGATTGCTACAGGAAAGCGTTTATGTCCTGGGTGAAGGCCACCAGCCAGCAAGGGACATCCGGCAGCATGGAGGAGCTGATAAAGCAACTGGTGCAGGCTAATCTCCAGCAACATCAACAGCAGCAGCAGTTGCAGCAGCAGCACAAGCAGCAGATAGAACTGCTAGCTGAGGTGATCTGTGGCAGGGCAGCCATCCCACCCCCAAGTCCAGGTGATGATTCACACGTTTGGAAGACGGTAAGAAGAGCTTTACAGAAGATGACCCCGGGTGATGACGTTGAGGCGTTCCTGACCGTTTTTGAGAGAGTGGCAGAGCTGGAGAAATTGCCTGCTGACAGTGAATGGAATGCAAATGACTGGTCTTTTGGACTTGGGAAGTCTGGTAACCCTAGTGAGGGCCACAATACCTCATCGGCTGATTCCGGGGAAAATGGTGGGCATCCGCTGTATCCATGGGGACGCTAAGGACTACCCTGTGGCTCGAGTGGTCATAGACACAAACTGTGGGCCCCAGTTCCATGATGTGGGCGTAGTAAAGGACCTATTGCACCCAGTTATAATAGGTTGGGACTTTGCCTTGTTTTGGGACCTGTGGGGGAAAGGGAGAACGCAAGGTTGTCCAGACAACAGCCAGGTTGCTCTCAAAGAAACCTCTGAGCAGGCTGCAGCTGACGGGTTTCTCTTTTGTGTGCTTGTTGGTGATGAGGATGAGGCAGCATCCCCAGAGGTCAACATCCCTGAGCTGGAGGTGTCGGGGAAAACTTTGGAACCGCCCAACTCAGGGACTTAACTGTAAAAGGGGCGTTCGATAATGTCATTGTTCTTTATGGTGTTAATCAAGAGCCGGGGGCTGACACCCAATAGCCATACTTTGCCATAAATGGGGAGTTACTATATCGGGTCACCAAGCTCGGGAGGGGAGGTAATCGAGCAGTTACTAGTGCAAGGGCCCTACAGATGCAGAGTGTTAGATATGGCCCATGCACATGTGTTAGGTCGTCATCTGTGGATAGAAAAAACCCAGGAAAGGATTCTCTAGAGGTTCTGCTGGCCCGGTTGTGACCAAGAGATCATGAATTATTGTAGGTCCTGTCCCACCTGCCAGCTGACCTCCTCTATGGCTCACTCCTTAATGCTTCTGCCTATCATTGAAGTCCCATTTTATCTCATCACCATGAATCTAGTGGGACCCCTGGTCAAGTCTGCCAGAGGACATCAGTATATTCTGGTGGTACTGGACTATGCTACATGGTACTTGAAGGTCGTACCACTATGAATCTCCTCTGCCAAGTGCATAGCCTGGGAGTTAGTCCACATCTTCTCTAGAACGGGGACTAGGAGATTTTAACTGACCAAGGGACCCCATTTATGTCAAAGGTGATGAGGGAGTTGTGCAAAACCCTGCAAATCACACAACTCAGGACCTCAGTCTACCACCCAAAGACAGACAGCTTGGTGGAGAGGTTTAATAAAACCTTGAAGGCCATGTTGAAGAAGGTCATAGAGAAGGACGGATGAGATTGGGACTGTATACTGCCATACCTACTGTTATCCATCAGAGAAGTCCCGCAGGCCTCTACTGGATTCTACCCCTTTGAGCTCTTATATGGCCGACACCCCCGCGGACTCATGGATGTAGCCATGGAGACCTGGGAGGCGGAATCGACACCTCCAGGAGTGTAAGCGAGCATGTGGTCTAGATGCAAGGGAGGATTGCTGAGGTGATGCCCATTGTGAAAGAACACTTCCTCAAAGCACTTGAGGCATAGTCAAGGGTGTACAATAAATCGGCAAGGGTGAGACACTTCAACCCTGGGGATCGGGTACTGGTGCTTGTACCTACGGTGGAGAGCAAATTCCTGTCCAAGTGGCAGGGTCCCTATGAAGTAGTAGAATAGGTTGCCGAGGTCAACTATAAAGTCCAAGAACCAGGGAGAAGAAAGCCCTACCAGGTGTACCACGTCAACCTGATTAAGCCCTGACAAGATAGGGAGCCGGAAGCTCCATGTTTGGTGGTGAAATCTGAAGCCGACGTGGAAGAGGTCAAGGTGGCAGAGTCGCTGTCACGTGACCAAAAGCAACAGTGTCGAGAGTTGCTACAGCGGAACAGAGACCTGTTCTCGGAACTACCGGGGTGTACTCAGGTCATAGAGCATGAGGTTCTTACGGAGCCTCATGTCTGGGTAAACTTGAAGCAATATCAGATTCCCAAAGCCCGCTGATAAGCTATCTCGAAAGAGGTGAAGCGGGTGCTGCGCCTGGGAGTAATTGAAGAGTCCAAGAGTGGCTGGTCCAGTCCCATAGTCTTAGTGCTGAAACCTGATGGAGAATGGCGGTTTTGCAATGACTATAGGAAGCTGAATGAGGTCTCTAAGTTCGATTCGTACCCAATTCCCAGGGTAGATGAACGGCTTGAGAGCCTAGGGCCGGCCAGGTACATTACCACTCTTGACCTCACGAAAGGGTATTTGCAAATTCCCATGTCTCAAGATGTCAAGGAGAAGACAGCTTTCTCAATGCCAGACGGTTGTTTCCAATACACAAGGATGCTATTTGGGTTGCAAGGAGCTTTGGCTACCTTCCACAGAGCCATGGACCGGATCCTAGATCCCCACAAGAAGTACGTAGTGGTCTACCTGGATGACATCGTGATCTACAGTCAGGATTGGGGAAGTCATCTAAGCAAAGTCCAGGCGATATTCGATGCTCTACAGAAGGCGGGGTTTTTCATAAACCCGAAGAAATGTGCCATGGGCATGGAGGAAGCTAAATACTTGGGCTATGTTGTAGGCAGAGGTGAAATAAAGCCCCAAATAAATAAACGCGATCCAAAGATGGCCACAACCCCTCTCAAAGAAACAAGTCAGAGCATTCTTGGGCATAGTGGGCTATTACCGCCGTTTTATCTTTAATTTCACCATGATAGCCGCCCCTTTGACACACCTCCTTAAAGGGACAAAGTCGGCTATGGCTATGTGGTCTCCAGAATCTGAAATGGCCTTCCAGGAACTGAAGCTAGCCCTGTGTAAACAGCCAGTGCTGGTGGCACCAAATTTCTCTAAAGAGTTTGTGGTCCAGACGGACGCGTCAGATGTCTGGCTGCGTGCTGTTTTATCACAAGAGGTGAACAGGGAAGAGCACCTCATACTGTATTTAAGTCGGAAGCTGACATCCTGCAAGAAAAATTACTCCATAGTGGAGAAGGAATGTTTGGCCATCAAGTAGGCGTTGGACACTCTAAAATACTATCTCTTTGGTAGGAAATTCCGGCTGGTGTCAGACCATGCCCTATTAAAGTGGATGAGTGAGAAGAAGGGGAACAATACGCGAGTGACCAGGTGGTTCCTAGCCCTTCAGGATTTCAGCTTCCATGCAGAGCATAGGTCCGGGAAACTGCATGGCAATGCGGACGCACTGTCAAGGGTCCACTGTTTGATAGCGGAAGGTGTCAAGCCCCCCGGCTTTGGGCAGAGTGGGGGGCATGTAAGATGGCCACCGGACAGGTCCTTGAGGGGAGATATGTATCCTCGAGGTTGATAGCTTCGGTGATGTAAGCCTGGAAAAGCATACTCCAGCACATGTAGTGCTTTGTGCCGGAAAAGGCTATTTTTTTTGCTTCCTGAGCAGTTTATGCTGTTTAATAAACCAGCCTGGATTTCTATGAGAACACTTCCTGTTCCTACCGCAGCCGCAGTCGAGTGAGTACCAAACCGCACACTGCATATACATTAAATGGAAGTTTACTCAGGACTACAGAACAGGATAAGGACGGGTGATTCTGGTTACAAGTAAGCTGAGCAGCAGTACTCAATGTCAAGCAGCAGCTGCAAAAGCATACAAAATTTTAGGGTGTATAAAAAGAGGGGTAAAATGTTGTGATTCCAATGTATTGTAAACCCCTTTATAAATCACATGGGAGGCCATATCTAGAATATGGGATGCACTTTTGGGCTCCACATTTTAAAAAGGATATTCAGAAGTTAGAGTCAGTTCAAAGGCGGGTAACAAGAATATTAAAAGAGATGAAAGGCCTCTCATATGATGAGAGGTTGTAAAAGTTGGTCTTGTTTAGCCTAGAAAAAGATGCCTCAGAGGGGATCTCTTTTACATGTATAAATATATGTGTTGTCAGTACAAAGGACTGGCACATGACTTATTATTTCCAAAGACCATACTAAGGACCAGGGGGCACTCATTACGGGTGGAAGAAAGGCGACTCCAGCAGCTAAACAGGAAAGGGTTCTTTACATTTAGAGCAGTCAAACTGTGGAATGCCCTACCACAAGAAGTAGTAATGGCAGACACTATAACAGCTTTTAAAAAAGGGGTGGATGAAATAGCAAATGCTTTTTGCCTGTGACTGAGAAAGACCGCGCCAGCTGTAGAGATGGACAATAATATAATAATAATACGTAAATGTACCGCTCAATTTATTTAATGTATATTAATGTATATTTAAAAATCAGCATTTTAAATGGCCTTTTCAAAATAATACTGAAAAATATTAAATATTTGGTTGTTATTTCTTCTGTATATACACACACCTTCTAACTACTGCAATCTAGGTCATGGCCTAGGTTGGCCTTATGGGAAATCTGACCCAGTATCCAAGATTTATTTTGTTTCAATTCATCGATTTATGCCCTTAAATTTATCTGTGTAAACTTCAGATGGAGTTGATAGCTTTTGAGCCCAATTCACGATTTGTGAATATTTTGTAATATTATGATATGATGTTAATATTAATCAATTTTGATATGTTAAATAATTTTGGTATGTAAGGCGACGCGTCATATCAGGAAGCGCCATGTCACTACTATAACTAGCCAATCATTGTGGTTGAGACATCTATTAAGGGGCGTGTCCCGCAATCCATGTGTCTATTTCGCGTCATGCCATGATGACATCACTGATGATGAGCGACTAGCTGATTGGTGCGCGAATGTAAACACTGGTTCTGATTGGTAGCTGGCAAGAATTGTAACGCTGAATCTGACACTCCAAGCAAAACTGAACCTATGATAGCGTTTCTTATAACACATAATGTGTTTTGATTACTAATAAGTGCTATTATCGTTTGTGGTTGGCTGAGTTTTACATCAGCCATGTCCTGCAATAAGATACATGTAATCGCATTTGCTCTAGTATACAGCACAGAGGCTATCTATATGAGGCTTTTTTGGCCGGCCGCCATTCTAGCTGCAGTCCCATCCCCTGATAACATTTCATCTGTGGCGCAACATGTTGGGGGGACATTTGCTCCAGTAAAAACTGTCCTATTTGCCTTATAGTGTTAACACCCCGGGTTGTCACTAAGTGATATTTTGGCAATCTCCTTTACACTATATTAGAATTGTCTAGACAATATAGGAAGCGAATGTTTCATGTTTAGTATTACCCCACTATTTTAATTCATAATAAAAGTTAAGTTTTAGGACTTGTTAGTGAGGGTTCTTGTTGGGTTATCCCAAATTGTAAATAATTGTTATATATAACCCTCCAAAGCCCTTACAAGATCTCCACAATTTGCACATTGATATTCTCTTATACAGTACAGACCAAAAGTTTGGACACACCTTCTCATTTAAAGATTTTTCTGTATTTTCATGACTTTGAAAATTGTACATTCACACTGAAGGCATCAAAACTATGAATTAACACATGTGGAATTATATACTTAACAAAAAAGTGTGAAACAACTGAAAATATGTCTTATATTCTAGGTTCTTCAAAGTAGCCACCTTTTGCTTTGATGACTGCTTCGCACACTCTTGGCATTCTCTTGATGAGCTTCAAGAGGTAGTCACCGGAAATGGTCTTCCAACAATCTTGAAGGAGTTCCCAGATCCCAGAGATGCTTAGCACTTGTTGGCCCTTTTGCCTTCACTCTGCGGTCCAGCTCACCCCAAACCATCTCGATTGGGTTCAGGTCTGGTGACTGTGGAGGCCGGGTCATCTGGCGTAGCCCCCATCACTCTCCTTCTTGGTCAAATAGCCCTTACACAGCCTGGAGGTGTGTTTGGGGTCATTGTCCTGTTGAAAAATAAATGATGGTCCAACTAAACGCAAACCGGATGGAATAGCATGCCGCAGCAAGACGCTGTGGTAGCCATGCTGGTTCAGTATGCCTTCACTTTTGAATAAATCCCCAACAGTGTCACCAGCAGAGCACCGCCACACCATCACACCTCCTCCTCCATGCTTCACGGTGGGAACCAGGCATGTAGAGTCCATCCGTTCACCTTTTCTGCATCGCACAAAGACACGGTGGTTGGAACCAAAGATCTCAAATTTGGACTCATCAGACAAAAGCACAGATTTCCACTGGTCTAATGTCCATTCCTTGTGTTCTTTAGCCCAAACTCGTCTCTTCTGCTTGTTGCCTGTCCTTAGCAGTGGTTTCCTAGGAGCTATTTTACCATGAAGGCCTGCTGCACAAAGTATCCTCTTAACAGTTGTTGTAGAGGTGTGTCTGCTGCTAGAACTCTGTGTGGCATTGACCTGGTCTCTAATCTGAGCTGCTGTTAACCTGCAATTTCTGAGGCTGGTGACTCGGATAAACTTATCCTCAGAAGCAGAGGTGACTCTTGGTCTTCCTTTCCTGGGGCGGTCCTCGTATGAGCCAGTTTCTTTGTAGCGCTTGATGGTTTTTGCAACTGCACGTGGGGACACTTTCAAAGTTTGCCCAATTTTTTGGACTGACTAACCTTCATTTCTTAAAGTAATGATGGCCACTCGTTTTTCTTTACTTAGCTGCTTTTTTCTTGCCATAATACAAATTCTAACAGTCTATTCAGTAGGACTATCAGCTTTGTATCCACCTGACTTCTGCACAACACAACTGATGTTCCCAACCCCATTTATAAGGCAAGAAATCCCACTTATTAAACCTGACAGGGCACACCTGTGAAGTGAAAACCATTTCCGGTGACTACCTCTTGAAGCTCATCAAGAGAATGCCAAGAGTGTGCAAAGCAGTCATCAAAGCAAAAGGTGGCTACTTTGAAGAACCTAGAATATAAGACATATTTTCAGTTGTTTCACACTTTTTTGTTAAGTATATAATTCCACATGTGTTAATTCATAGTTTTGATGCCTTCAGTGTGAATGTACAATTTTCAAAGTCATGAAAATACAGGAAAATCTTTAAATGAGAAGGTGTGTCCAAACTTTTGGTCTGTACTGTACGTGTTCATGTCTTTTGTTTGTAGTAAAATGTACAAACATGGCGGATATGAGTTACCCACCTTGGCATGCCAAGTGTACAGTTGATAAAACACATTGGGCTCTTTATTAAAGGTGCCATCTCCATAGATGGTAACTTTGTTCAGTTCAAGCATAAAATCCCTATCGCCTAAAACCAGAATTATGTTTGGATCATCCTTTCCTGAATCATGAAGTATTAATTTTCTGTACTTTTCTGGAATCTAAAAATGTATAGTTTTTGGGATAGGCAAATTACCATCTGTTCAGTGATGGACAAGGCTTCTTGCAAGAAGATGGGCCAATGCATCATTACTCAACACAAACAACATCTTTCCCATCATATTTCGAGGAGCAGCACTAACTTCTCTCATGTCTTCTTCTCATCTTTAGCTATGAATGAGTGTGCTCACCACTGCTCGTTACTTGCCCAAGCATCACCCTGCTCGATAAGCTTGGTGCTCTGTGAGTATTTCCGGGTTGCTCGGGCGGGAGTTTGGGTCCCCACCCTGCATGTTTGGCGCTCTTTAGAGAGCCAATGAACATGCAGGGATTGTCTGCCACGCACTGTAATGCCGTAGCCATGTTGGTTGTGGGCATTACAGTGATTGGCAGGCCGCATAGCGGCATCGGGTCTATATAACACCTGGTGACGCTAGGCTCGTCACAGTCTATCCCGGAAACAAGCAGAATAGGGAGAGGTGCTGCTGTATGAGGGAAAGAATTGGCGGTGTAATAGTTAGGCATAGGTAGCGATACTACAGGAGTATATATATATATCCATCTGAACTAATAGTCCTTCTGGGGACTAATTCAGCTGCATATATTAATCCTGATAGCAGGAGTTAGGCAGGCAATGTTTGTGGCAGTGTATACAGCGCAAGAGGGTCCATTGCACTTTCTGTATGGTCCTACTGTTACAGACATCCGTAGACATAGCCCCAGATATCAGGGGCCAGGGCAAATTTTTTTTTATCTTAATACTGATTATTTGCTTAAAAAGCAATACAGAGTACACCATTTTAGTCCTCCATTTGCTTGTGAGAACTGCAGAATACAGCCAGATCTTTTCCATCATCAGACTTGATCCCATATTACAGTGATAAAAATCCAGAAATTTGTAGTTAACGTGGAAAATATTGTCCTCCATTTAGAGTTTTGCATCAGTGTGTCAGTGAAGCTATTCACACGCGGTCGCTGTGAAGAATAGGAAACTACAAACCTGCTATTTAAAAACGTGGGTGTCCGTCAGACGTATCACATATAATTGCGGTACAAATCCAGCCATTTGTAGTGAAAGTGGAAAATATTGTTCTCCATTTAAAATGGGCAAGGCACGTGGCAAGGGACGGGGAAGTGGACTTGATGCTGATGGTGCATGCAGAGGTCGTGGGCAAGCTGAAATTCTGCCACAACAAACACCCACATCTTGTCGCCTGACCTTCCTGTTCCAATTGCTAGGGGACCGCAGCACACCACTATTGAACCCAGAGCAGTGTCAAAAGGTTGTTGGTTGGATAGCAGATAATGCTTCCAGTCACTTTGCCACTACCACCACCACCCTGTCTTCCACACGGTCAAGTCTCAGTAGCCGTTAGTCTGGACCGCATATTCCCCACCCTGATTCTCCTTTCTCCCACCATGCTGAGTGCCCGGAGACAACTGATCCCACACTTGGACACGCCGAAGAGCTGTTCACTTTTCTATTTATAGATTTGGACCTCTTGCCCGGCCAGCTTCAAGCGGGGCAAGAGGAGAACGTATGTAGCAATGGCAAAATATTTGAGCAGCCATGATCACACGAAGGCGACGGTGGGAAAGTGCAATTACTGTCGCAAGAGGTGGATGATGATGATGAGACACAATTGCCAGAAAGTCAGGAGGAGGACCAAGGTGTGTAAGTGGAAGATGAGGTGGTGGACGATGAAGTCACTGACCCAACCTGGCAAGGTGACATGCAGAGCGAGGACAGCCGCACACAGGGGGAGGGAGGTGTAGCACCACAACAGGCAGGAATAAGCAGTGTGGTGGCCACAGACACAAGGCGGGCAACCGTTCCCCAGAGCACCAACAAGATGGAAGTTGCCAGTACAACTGTTAGGTGTTCCTAAGTCTGGTTCTCTTTTAAAGACTCTGCAGATAACCCCAAAAAGGCCATTTGCACCATCTGCCAGGCCAGCATCAGCAGGGGTAGCAAACTGCAAAACTAGCTGTCTGACCACCATCAGCATGATCAGGCACATGATAGCAAAGCACCTGACTAAGTAGGCCAAACACCAGGCTCCAGAAACAGTGTCTTCAGGTGACACCACTGCTTGTTCCTGTCCATGGCGCATGCGAAGATGCCTCCTGCCCTGCACTCATCGTTGCACACTCTCAACTAGCTCCATTAGCAACCACTTCCACGTCTTTGTCCCAGCGCAGCATTCATTTGTCCCTACCCCAGTCCTTGGAACGCAAGCGCAAATACTTAGCCAACGCCACACTACTAACTTCACACATTTCGCGAACGCTTGCCCTCGAAATGTTACCTTTTAGGCTCGTGGAGACGGAAGCTTTCTGCAACCAGATGGCGGCTGCCGTCCCTTGGTACTCTGTCCCCAGCCGCCACTATTTCTCCTGGTGTGCCATCCCCGCATTACACAAGCACGTGGAATATAGTGAAAGCCGGGACCCAGTCAGACTTTGGGACTGAACACGTCCTCCTGATGCCGAGAATTGTGGGCCCTGGGTCAGTCAGGGTTTCCCTCACATTCTACAGCTCCTGCACCTCCACCTCCTCTTCTTCAGCCTCCATCTCCGAAATGACCACATCAGTCTCAAGCTGGAAGTACTGCCGCACTGCCTCGGCCAAGCGGCAACAGGCTGTGCTGAAGCTAATATGCTTAGGTGACAAATCGCACACCGCTGAAGAGTTGTTGACAGCTCTGAAAGAGCAGACCGATCTGTGGCTATCACCGCTGAACCTACAGCCAGGCATGGTCATTTGTGACAATGGCCGGAATGTGGTGGCGGCTCTGAAGCGAGGTTGGGTCACACACGTACCATGCCTGGCCCATGTGCTTAACCTTGTGGTTCAACCTTTTATCAAAACCTATCCAGATCTGCCGGATCTGCTTATCTAAGTACGCCGTGTGTGTGCCCTTTTTAGAAAGTCAGCTCCAGCTTTCGCCGCCCTTGCCATGCTTCAGCAGCGTTTGCAGCTTCCAGCTCACTGACTGGTGTGCGATGTCCCCACTCATTGGAACTCAACCTTGCAGATATTGGGAAGGATTTGTGAGCAGCACAGGGCAGTTGTTCAGTACCAGCTTTGAAATCTCAGTCAGTATTCAGGTCAGTCTCCGCACATAAGAGCTGAGGAGTGGGTATGGATGTCAGACATCTGTGCCGTCCTCCAAAACTTTGAGGACTCCACTATGATGGTGAGTGATGATGATGCCATAATTAGCGTCACCATTCCACTTCTCTGTCTTCTGAAACGATCGCTGCTCACAATTAAAGAGGAGACATTGCAGGCGGAGCACGATGAGATGGAGCAAGGAACTATACAGGATGATTACACACAGCCCAGCCTCCTCTCATCCCAACGTGGATTGGGTGACAATGAGGAAGAGTCGGAGGAGGAGGAAGAACATGAGCTAGTTTCCTGGGCTATAGACGGTACTACATGCACAACTGTCACACTGTCTGTTCAGTGTGGAAGGCCTGAGGAGAGGGAGGAGGAGGAGAGCATGGTCAGTTGTTCTCTTGGTGAAGACACGGAAGTCTTGCCTGTTAGCAGTCTGGCACACATGGCTCAGTTTATGCTACACTGCATTTCCCGTGACCATCAGGTTTTCCAAGTTTTGGGTGACAGTCATTATTGGTTGCTGACACTTCTAGACCCACGCTACAAGGAGAACTTTCTAGCTCTTATTCCCATGGTAGACAAGTCTACTAAAATGGGGCACTACCAGAATGCCTTTGTTGCGTAATTATCAAAAAAATTCCCGTCTGAAAACGCTGGCGGCAATGGTCGCACTTCCTTGGACAGCCAAGGAGTACAGACGAGAGAGACACGAATACGATCCAGCAGAGGCAGGGGAACACTGTCAAGGTTCTGGGACAGTTTTCTCAGACCCTCTCATCGCACAGGCCCTATGCACGGGGTAGTCTCACAAGGAGGGATAATTTCTGAAGATGCTGAAGGAGTACCTTGCCGACCGTACCATCGTCCTCCATGATTCCTCTGTGCCTTATAATTATTGGGTATCCAAGCTGGACACATGGCATGAACTGGCTCTCTATGCCTTGCAGGTCCTGGCCTGCCCTGCTGCTAGTTTTTTGTCAGAGCAGGTTTTTAGTGCTGCCAGGGGAATTATAACAGATAGGCGCTTCCGCCTATCAACTGATAATGCTGACAGGCTGACTCTTATCAAAATGAACAAGGGATGTATTGGGCCAGATTTCTCAACACCACCGAATGATAGCAGCGTAACATAAACTCAAATCTATTTTTTCCCATGCCCCTCTTCACATCCAGACATGGGTATACGCTTCCTTATTTTGTATCTTTGCTGTTGTCCTGCTCCTTCTCCTCATTCTCCACCACCAAATCACCAACATATCTACCATATCACTGTAGCATCGATGTCTCTGCCCCCTGCCAGGCAGAGACGCCGTCCCTCTCACGGCCGCGCTCCCTGCCCGGCGTCCTCCAGCGCTCCTCTTCCTGCGCTCCTCTTCCTGCTTCTGCTGCCGGCGCACGCAGCTTCCCGGGCACTGTGCTTAGGGCGCGCACGCTCCCACCCTCTTAAAGGGGCCACGCGCGCCGCCCTAAGGAGTCCCCGGCCAATTGCCGGAGGTCCTCCCATATATAAGGCATCTTCTCCAAAATGGAGGTGCCCGAGCAATAGTTGATGCACAGTGTACTTAACTCTGCTTCAGCCCTCGGGTCCCGCTGCTAGCCTACTAGTCCTGCCCGCCAGCCTGACTATCAGTCCAGTCCGCCAGCCTGACTACTCTCCAGCCCGCCAGTCTGTCTTCCGTCCAGTCCGCCAGTCTGTCTTCTGTCCAGTCTGCCAGTCTGTCTATGGGCTTTGCCCGCCTGCTTACCTGGAAGCACCTGCCTGTTACCTGTCAGCCTACCTGGAGGCTCCTGCTTGCTACCTGTCCGTCACTTGCCGTGACCACCTGTCTGCCTACCTGGAGGCTCCTGCCCGTCACTTGCCGTGACCACCTGACAGCCTACCTAGAGGCTTCTGCCCGTCACTTGCCGTAACCACCTGACAGCCTACCTAGGGGCTCCTGCCTGTCACTAGCCGTGACCACCTGTCAGCCTACCTGGAGGCTCCTGCCTGTCACTTGCCGTGACCACCTGACAGCCTACCTAGAGGCTCCTGCCTGTCACTTGCCGTGACCACCTGTCAGCCTACCTGGAGGCTCCTGCCCGTCACTTGCCGTGACCACCTGACAGCCTACCTAGAGGCTCCCGCCTGTCGCCTGCTGTCTCTGCCAGTTCATCTACCCGGATCTCTCGTCAGCCTGCCTGCTGTGCCCATCTGTAGTATCGGTCAGTCTCTGCCATCTGACCCATGGGAGTCACCTGCTCTCTTACAAGATCATCCCCAGAGTAGCACCTGATCCCTCTGCTCGGTCACTCCCTGGTCACAGAGTCGTTAGCCGCCGTGCGACCTAGGTCTGTCCGAGTTGATACTTGGTTACGCCCCTCTGGGTCGCTCCTTGCACCGCAGCACAGAGGTTCCACCACCCGGATCCGTAACAATCACCATATCTATGTCTCTTGCAAGAGGCATTGGAGTGCCTCCAAATTTTTGGCAGCCCTTGCATTCACTTCATAGGCAATAACAGTATGGGAGACCCACTTCCTAATAATGGGAACATTTTTTTCATGAGGCCCTCCTCTACTTCTCTTGCAAGGGGCATTGCAGTGCCTTCAAATTTTTGTCAGCCCTTGCATTCACTGCATAGGCAATACCAGTATTGGAGACCCACTTCCTAATAATGGGAACATTTTTTTCATGAGGCCCTCCTCTACGTCTCTTCCAAGGGGCATTGGAATTCGTCCAAATTTTTTGCAGCCGTTGCAGTTGCATACGCAAGAACAGTATGGGAAACCCCCTCCTATATAATGGGAACATTTTGTTACTGAGGCTCACCTCTATATGTCTTCAAATTGGTATTGGCGTTTTCCACAAATTTAGGCAGCCATTGTACTCACTGCATATGCAATAACTGTATAGCAGAACCGCTCCTTTCTAATGGGAATATGTCGTTACTGAGGCCCACCTCTATGTGTCTTCAAATTGGTATTGGGGTATTTCCTGTTACGAATCCGGGTGGTGGAACCTCTGTGCTGCGATGCAAGGAGGGACCAGAGGGGCGTAACTAGGTATCAACTCGGACTGACCGAGGTCGCATGGCGGCTCAATCGACTCAGTGAACCAGGGAAGGACCGAGCAGAGGGACCAGGTGCTACTCTGGGCCAGTCCTTGTATGAGAGCGGGTGACTCCCACGGGTCAGAAGGTAGGGACTGACCGGTACAGCAGATGAGCACGGCAGGCAGGCTGACGGGTGATCTGGGTAGACGGACTGGCAGACACCACGGGTAACTGGCAGGAGCCTCCAGGTAGACAGGCTGGTAGGCACGGCAGGTAACAAGCAGGAGCCTCCAGGTAGGCTGGCTGGTAGGCACGGCAGGTAACTGGTACGTTCTCCGGGTAGGCAGGCTAGCCTGGCCCATAGACAAACTGGCATGTTGGACCGTAGGCAGACCATTGGGCTGGAGAGTGTACTTGGCTGGCAGAGACAGGTAGCAGGTAAAGGCTCTGGATAAGCGGACTGGCCAAGCCCATAGACAAACTGGCGGACTGGGCTGTAAGCAGACTGTCGGGCTGGACTGGTAGTCAGGCTGGCGGACTGGACTGGTAGTCAGACTGGCAGCGGGACCTTAGGGCTGAAGCAGAGTTAGTACACAGAGCAACAACCTTGCACGGGCACCTCCATTTTGGAGGAGGTGCCTTTTATATGAGAAGTCCTCCTGCCATTGGCCGGGGACTCCTTAGGACGGCGCACGGCCCCATTAAGAGGGAAAGAGCGCGCGCACGCCCTAAGCACAGTGCCCGGGAAGCTGCGTGCGCCGGCAGCAGCAGCAGGAGAGCCGGAAGACGCCGGGCCAGGAGCGTGGCGGTAAGGGGGACGGCGTCTCTGCTTGTCAGGGGGCAGAGACGCCGATGCTGCATTTCCCAAATTTAGGCAACCCTTGGAGTCACAGCATGTCTCTTCAAAGGGGTTTTGTGGCGCGTTCAAATTTTTGGCAGCTTTTGCAGTCACTGCATATGCAATAGCAGTATTAGAGACCCACTCTTTAATAATGGCAACCAAAAAGCATAGCCGGCTGATGGTTCTCTAACAATAGTGAGGGCCGAATGCTGGCCCTTTAAGAATAGTAAGGGCCGCCTGGTGGCCCTATAAAAATACGCTTTGTGACTTTCAGAGTCACTCCTTCATGAATGAAGCAGGATGTGTCTGATCATGTCTCGCACACCACATGGGAAGATAAATCAATGGGAGTGTAGCGCTGTTATGATACTTCCTGCTTTTTTGTTGGTCAGATACATCACATCCAGTCCTGACCAGGAGAGGAGCAAGAAGTGCTGTAACAGCACTGCTCTTAAATTGATTTAATGGGAATGAAGCCTTTTCACACACCTCCTACCCGCTCCACTTATGACAACATCCGACCTGCTGCAAGGAACAGTGAGCCAGATGATCAGCTAATGCATGGGGTTACCGAGTGGCTGACGACCATGCATCAACTACTGATGACCTACCCTCTGAAAAAGGTCAGACAACCCCTTTAATGTCACCTTCAGCCCTATGTACTCCCACAAATAACACAGTGATATCTCTGAGTACAGATAATGTAGTAGATGTGACCTGCAGTCCTATGTAACACCACTGATAACACAGTGATATAGGAGTACAGATAATGTAGTAGATGTGACCTGCAGTCATATGTAACACCACAGATAACACAGTGATATCGGAGTACAGATAATGTAGTAGATGTGACCTGCAGTCATATGTAACACCACCAATAACACAGTGATATCTGAGTACAGATAATCTAGTAGATGTGACCTGCAGTCCTATGTAACACTACATATAACACAGTGATACCTTTGTGAGTACAGATAGCAGTTAGGCTGCGTGCCCAATATGTGGTTTTCAAGCGTTTTTGCCTCGGAATTTACACAGCGAAAATGCTTAAAAAACGCTTGGTAATACGTGCCCCATGGTCCCCAATGATAATCCGCATGTGCTGTGCACATGCTGCTTAAATTTCCACTGTGGATTATCATTGCGGAAAAATCCACAGCATGTCCATTAATTTTGCGGACTCGCAGCATAATTGCCGCCATTGACTTGCATTGAATTGGTTAATATCCGCATGACTGCATGTGCTCATGCGGATATTAAGCGATTCAATGTGCAGATTGTACCCGGGTCTGGAGAAGAGGAGACTCTCCTCCAGACTCTGGTACCATAGTATCTGTTAAAAAAAAGAATTTAAAATAAAAAATATACATTATACTCACCTTCCAATGTCCCCTGGTCTCCTCTGTAGTGTGTCCTGGCTCCCCGGCGGCTCGCGATGGTGTAAAAGGACCTTCCATGATGTCATTTAGTCATGTGACAGGTCACGAGACCGCTGACTAAACCGCTGACTAAATGACGTCATGGAAGGTCCTTTTACATCACCTCGAGCCGTTCGAGAGACCGGACGCACCGGAGAGAAGACTGCGGGCCATCAGAAGGTGAGTATAATGTTTTTTTTTTTATTTTTTACCATTTTTATACTTTTTTAACTATTAACTTGGTCACACTATATAAATCCATGCCCGTTGCATGGATTTATATAGTGTGACCAAGTTGTCAACCACTTTTCCAAGTGATGCTAAAATCGCTTGGAAAAGCGCTTGATAACCCGCATGCAGAAATGCATGCAAAAACACTTGACAAACGCTTCTACCAGGCAGGAAAAACTCATGTAAAATCCACATGCGTTTTTCCTACCAGGGAGATGCAGAATAAATATGCAGCATTTCTGCATCGTGGGCACTTAGCCTAATAGCTATCCTCAGGATCACACTGCTTGCTGATTTTTCCTGAGCTCAGCATGTGCTGCTGTTTGCTGGGCTGGTGGTAGGAGTGTGCAGGAGTAAAGCCCCCGTCTCACATAGCGAGATCGCTAGCGAGATCGCTGCTGAGTCATGGTTTTGGTGACGCAACAGCGACCTCACCAGCGATGTCGTTATGTGTGACACTTTGCAGCGATCAGGCCCCTGCTGTGAGGTCGCTGATCGCTGCAAAATGTCCTGGACCATTTTTTGGTCCTTGCCCTCCCGCTGGTCAGCACACATCGCTGTGTGTGACCAGCGGGAGCAGCGATCAGGCTGGTAACCTCCTGCTCAGCGTAGCAGAGTGGTAACCATGATAACAGCGGGTTACTAAGTGCGCGTGTGCCCCTAGTAACCCGCTGTTTATCATGGTTTCCAGCCTGCTCCTGCTTCAGCAACAGGCTGGTAACCAGGAGCAGGACATCATGGAAAGAGCCTGCCTGTTTGACAGCTTACCAGCGATCACTTAGCGACGCACCAGCGATACCAGCCAGGTTACATCGTTGTCGGGATAGCTGGTGCGTCGTTATGTGAGACGATACCTTAAGGCAGAATCAGTGAGTGATGAGAGCAGACTTTATCTATGTATTGATGATAATGACTCACTGGTACAAACGTGTTTCAAAACCACAGATCTTCATAATTTTTACACTAGCTCAATCCAAAATCACAAGTTGATCACGTATAGTGGGGAAAATAAGTATTTGATACACTGCCGATTTTGCAAGTTTTCCCACCTACAAAGAATTGAGAGGTCTGTAATTTTTATCATAGGCACACTTCAACTATGAGAGACAGAATCTTAAAAAATCCAGAAATCACATTGTATGATTTTTACATAATTAGTTTTCATTTTATTGCATGAAATAAGTATTTGATACAATAGAAAAATAGAATTTAATATTTGGTACAGAAACCTTTGTTTGCAATTACAAAGGTCAGACATTTCCTGTAGTTCTTGACCAAATTTGAACACACTGCAGCAGGGATTTTGGCCCACTCCTCCATACAGATCTTCTCCAGATCTTTCAGGCTTTCGGGCTGTAGCTGGGCAACATTGATTTTCAGCTCTCTCCAAATATTTTCTATTGGGTTCAGGTCTGGAGACTGACTAGGCCAATCCAGGACCTTGAAATGCTTCTTACGGGGCCACTCCTTAGTTGCCCTTTCAGTGTGTTTTGGGTCATTGTCATGCTGGAAGACCTAGCCATGTTCCATCTTCAATGCTCTTACTGAGGGAAGGAGGTTGTTGACCAAAATCTTGCGATACATGTGTGGCGCCCCTGAGGGTTTGACCGCCACAGGGATGCTGCACTTCTTTAATGAAGTGTAGTGTTCCTCATCTGAGGTAAGAACAGTGTGATGGTCGTGACCCAAACCTTGCATCCAACACCACATTTCTCCACCAGAGGGGGCTAGTATGCACTAGGTGCTGCCCTCCTGGTTACAAGGAGACTGGGGAACCAAGAGTTAGGGGAACCAGTTAGTGGGTGAGGGTGGAGGACTTACAATTTAGTGACACTTTACAATTCATATTTACTAAAAAGCCATCTTGGTTCATGGTCCTTAGCCTAGTTCTTTTTGGCTGTCAAGTACTGTGATCTCCCACCCTGATAGTGGATCCTGTGTGGGCCTGCATCGGATGGAGACACAGCCCTCGTGCCCCGGCCTTGGGACGAGGGGTAGGTTGTATACAAGGAATGTCTCAACCCAGTCAAGGACCAGGACCAAGAAGGCCCAGAGCTTAAGAGTGGGGCTCCAGAGCAAATGGATCCCCGGGGAGGATGCAGACGAAGCGGTGTACGCCACCTGTCCTCACCAGCTGATATATTCAGAGGGAGTCCGGCTGCAAGAGGGGTACCAGCCCCCGACACCCGACCTTGCTACTCCACATCCTGGTCGGGAAAGCCCGGTAGGCCCTGAGGATCCCGCCGGGTATCGGAAGGAGCTTAGCTGCCACCCGTACCCTTGTTCTGAGAGGAGCTCAGAGGGAGACCTGGCCTATTTGCACACACACGAACAGGAAAGGATTCGGTCTGTAGTTTAGGAACACTCTGGTGCAGGGTCCCGATTGAATGCTGGACTTACTCGGAGGTTGTCGGACCCCCGTCTCTGGTGACTGCAGGACTCCGCGGGGAGCAGGGAGTCGCCTTCCTTCTGCCATCTCTAAAGTGAGTAAAGACTTGGAAGTTCACCCCTATGGCCTCCGGACTGTTTATTCTGCGCCAAACCGCGCGACGCGGCATCCGTTCTCCTCTACTACTACCCCCTCCATCCTGTCTCTCTGCCCTGAGGCCTTGCTCCGCCTGTGGGGAGTAGTAATATCTTTGGCCGCAATACCAACATGTCTCAGCGGACTGCAGCGGCGTGGTGGCCTTCACCAGGTGCCACAGGTGGCGTAGTCGTAAATCAGCCACTCAACCCGGATAAGCCCACACCATCCTTTTAATTGTGACGGCCCTGAGCACGGGTCGGGTCCGGGCCACGGCTGCACCCCATCTCTCCATCATAGGACCCGACTCCGAGTCCCCCATCTCCCAGGGTAAATAAAGGGCTTTCGAGGAGAGGCGTCACACATGACCCCTTCCATCCTTCCTTCAATATGTTGTAGTTATCCTGTCCCCTTTGCAGTAAAGCACCCCCAAAGAGTGATGTTTTCCTCACCATACTAAACTGTTGGGACAGTGTTCTTGGGGTTGAACTCATCCCTCTTCTTCCTCCAAACACAGCGAGTGGAGTTGATAACAAAAAGTTCTATTTTGGTCTCATCTGACCACATGACCTTCTCCCATGCCTCCTCTGGATCATCCAGATGGTCATTGGCCATCTTCAAACTGGCCTGGACATGTGCTGTCAAGAGCAGGGGACCCTGCATATCCTGCAGGGTATTAAGCAATGACAGCGTAGTGTGTTGCTAATGGTAATGTTTCATACTGTGGTCCCACCTCTCTTCAGGTCAGTTACCAAGTCCTCCCATGTACTTCTGGGCTAATTCCTGACCATTCTCAGAATCATCTTTACCCTACGAGGTGAGATGTTGCATGGAGCCACCAACCGAGGAAGATTGGCATTCATCTTGTGTTTCTTCCATTTTCTAATGATTCTGCCAACAGTTGTTGCCTTCTCACCAAGCTGCTTGCCTATTGTTCTGCAGCCCATCCCAGCCTTGTGCAGGTCTACAACTTTGTCCCTGGTGTCCTTAGACAGCTCTTTGGTTTTGGCCATGGTGGTGCCGTTAGAGTTTATACAGGTAACAAGTTTAACCCTAGAACGCATACCTGGGGCCTCGCAGGCCCGCCCTGTTAATTGTTTTCTATTTTCTGCAAGATTACTTTAGTTAGAATTTTGAAACTCTAGGTATTCCTCAGGTATATAGTTGTTTGTAATTTTTGTTTGAGTTATTCCATGTTATTTGCACACGGGCCTAAAAGGCCCCAGGTATGTGAAAAAGTAGATTTTTATGGTCATGCGTTCTAGGGTTAAACAGGTGCAATTAATACAGGCAATGAGTGCAGAGTAGGAGGGCTTCTTAAAGAAAAACTAACAGGTCTGTGAGAGCCAGACTTCTTGCTTGTTGGTAGGTGATCAAATACTTATTTCATACAATAAAATTCAATTTAATTAATTTAAAAATTATATAATGTGATTTTCTGTTTTTATTTTTAGATTCTCTCTTAGTCTCTCACAGTTGAAATGTACCTACGATAAAAATTACAGACCTTTGCATTCTTTGTAGGTGGGAAAACTTGCAAAATCGGCAGTGTATCAAATACTTATACTTATTTTCCCCATTGTAGCATGTGAACATCCTCACCTTGCACCTCAAATATCACAGATCCAAAACTTTGTGATGCTACAATGGTGCAAAACTGTGTGGGCAAATTTCCGTATGGGCAAATTTCCATGTGGGCAAGATTCTGCATGGGAAAATTTTTGTGGCCAATTTTTCTGTGGGCATTGTTCCTTTGGCCATTTTTCATGGAACCAAAAAAAAAAACTACCAATTCCACAGCCAATGCTTTGGCAAGTGCAGTTCACCTAGCTTGAAGTGTAGATGCAGCTCTCTTCCAACTGCCTGAAAAACCATCTGCTCAGACCATGGTCCAGTGATGCAGATAAAGCTTCTCATAGAAAGGAAGGATTTCCTTCAGAATCTATATTTTTTTTCATCAAAGAAAATAAATTTATATCTTCAAAAAACAAAACAGCTAGGATGCCTCTGAAAAGTTTTAACCCCTTAGTGACAGACCTAATTTTAACCTTAATGACCAGGCCAAATTTTTGAAATATGACCACTTTATGTGGTTATAACTCTGGAACGTTTCAATGGATCCCAGTGGATCTGAGACTGTTTCTTCGAAACATATTGTACTTCATTAGTGATAAAATTTGGTTGATATGATTTGCGTTTAATTATAAAAATATCGAAAATTTGAAGAGCAGTTTATTAACCCTTCAGGTACTTCACAGGCATTAATGGAACATGGAAAGAAAAAATTTACTTTTTACTTTTTTTCAAATTTTTTTTTACATTAGCCCCAATTTTTTTATTTTTGCAAGGGTAACAGGAAAAATGGACCCCAAAATTTGTTGTGCAATTTCTTCTGAGTGCGCCTATAGCAGGGCTTAGAAGGAAAGGAGAGCTTTTTGGACACAAAAATAGCTGGAATCTCGAGCAGACGCCATATCGCGTTTGGAGAGCCCCTGATGTGCCTAAACAGTGGAAACCCCCCCCATTTTGGAAACTACACCCCTCAGAGGTATAGTAAGTATTTTGAACGTACAGGTATGACACAGTATTTGATAACATTAGGTCGTCATATTGAAAAAGTTCATTTTTTTCACAAAAATCTTGAAGTGGCCCTGCACCACTAATGGCAGTTTAACACTCGAAATACTGTGATTGATATTGATCACAGCATTTACAAGGCAGGGAGAGGGGGACTTTCTCTCCCCTCTGATCGGTGCCCCCGCAACGTCATCGCGAGGGACCAATCTTTGTCATGGTGATTCGATGTCGTCATGACAGGTCTAACAAGTTTTTGTCAGTGCAGCACTGACAGTTTATAAAGCATTGCAATGCTTTATAACTACGAGCAGACTATGAGCAGACTGTAAAAATTGAAATTCCCATTGAGGTCTAAGTAAAAAAGTAAAAAAAAAATTTCAAAAATATTTTTAAATACAAAATAATAATAAAATAAAAATATATTGTACCCATAAATAAATATTTTTAGGAAATGAAAAAAAAAGTACACATATATGGTATAGCCACTTCTGGAATGATCCGACCTATAAAACTGTCACACTAGTTAACCCTTTCAATGAACACTGTAAAAAAAACAAACCAAAAACAATGCAAAAAACTATGCTTTTTTCATCATACCACTGAACAAAAAATGGAATAAAACACGATCAAAAAGACAAATATAAATAAAAATAGTATTGCTGAAAACATCATCTTGTCCCGCAAAAAACAAACCATGATACAACTTCACCAGCGGAAAAATAAAAAGTTATAGCTCTCAGAATAAATTGGTGCAAAAATAATTATTTTTTATTGTGTTTTATTGTATTTTTTATTGTATAGTTTTTATTGTGTAAAAGCACCAAAACATGAAAAAAATTATATAAATGTGGTATCGCTGTAATCGTACTGACCCAAAGAATAAGGCTGGCTTATCAATTTTACCATACGCGGAATGGCAGAAAAAAAAAAAAAACAATTCCAGAATTGCAGCTTTTTTGTTTATTCTGCCTCTCAAAAATCAGAACAGAAAGCGATCAAAAAATGTCATGTTCTCGAAAATGGTACCAATAAAAACTTCAACTCGTCCTGCAAAAAAAATCTCTCACATGACTCTGTCAGCAGAATTCTGGAAAAATTATTGATCTCAAAACATGGCTATGCAAAAACTAGTTTTCCAAAACAATGCGTCTTTTAGTGTGTGACATCAGCCAAATGATATAAATCTGGTATTGATGTAATTGCACCGACCCGGAGAATAAAGTTGTTTAATTATTTATACCGCACGAGGAACTGTGTAAAAAATAAATAAAACCAATTCTTGACCTGCTGTTGATTTGTTCATTCTACCTCTCAAAGATCACAGTAAGTCTTGGCTCACCTTTATCCTGCACTCTCCGCTGAACACTTACACCGGGGTTTCCATGTAAATCTCTGAAATACGTGATTCAGACAGAACCTCCAATGGAAGATACCCTATAATGAGGCAGATGGAGTCAGAGGTGGATGTTGTCTGGCCTATGATCCGGCGGTGCCCATCTTTTTAGGCGTGCATAAAAGTGCCGTCGGCCATAGTTTTGTGCACCTCTGAAAAGGACACCACCGAACAGAGACCAGAGTAAGTTTGCTGCCTCATTATAGTGAAAGGATCCCTCATAGGTTTCATCTGAAGCATATCATTCGGAGATTTAGGTGGAAACACCTATGTAAGTGCTTAGCGCAGGATAAATGTGATCCCAAACATTATGTAAAATGTTCTCAATAAAAGCTTCAACTCAATCAACAAAAAAAGCAAGTCCCCATATGGGGTATTTCCACGTTCTGCAGCAATTGTGTGACAACAAACTTTGGTGGTATTATTACCCATTTTTTCCTTGTGAAAATGTAAAATCTAGGGCTAAAACAAAATTTTTGTGGTAAAAATGTAATTATTTTTTCTTCACTGCCCAATGGTATAAAATTCTGTGACACACTTGTGGCTGTCAATATGACTACTGCACCCTTAGATGCAGAGGAGTGGAGGCGCCACGGCACAGAGTATTAGGATACCACTGCCAACCCCTGCCGCTTAGGCAGGGCATGTTTAATAGTCTGCAACAGAGTTGGGCTTATAGGCATTTTTTAATCTAATCACGCTCACATTGTAGTCCCTGTACACATTTTAACCTGATATTTGATATAGTTCCCCCTTTTAGCTGAAAAATGCATAATTTTCTATCACCTCAATCATTAATTTAAATAAAATAATATCCTTATTCACCAGCTGCTTTACCAGTATTACTAATTTTGACATCTCTCAGAACATTAATTCCGGTTCGCTTGCAATTTGTTGTTTATGATGGATACTAACACCAAGTAGTCACTCATTGACACCTAAGACACAAACTTATAGGCGTCACATTATATACAGACATTTACCCCCTGTTTGGATCACTGCACGATGGTAACCATAAAAATGGCCTGCGTTCCACGAATCTCCCGGGATGACGTTGGCGTGTCGCAATGCGTGCCGTAAGTGACATTTGCGGTTTACTGAGGGAGCACTCCATTGACAGGATATGATGTATCTCGGCATCCTGAAATGATGGTTACTGTCCAGCATAAACTACAGGTTTGAAATAGACCGGGAAACAGGTTAGACATAGGTAGGAGGCTCTATGTAACCGGAAGACACAGTGGAGAGTTTTAGTTTACACAAAATCCCCTGATGTATCCAAAGAAGGAGGAAATGCGTCAGAAGGTAGTCCTCAAAAGTAGTGATGGGCGAACCCCTGAATGTTCAGGTTCGGTGGGTTCTCAGCCGAACAGTTTATTAAAAGTTCAGGTACCAGAACAATACGCGGACCCGAATTCGAACACAGATCCAATTCACAAGAATTAGAGGCCCAAACATCCAGTGTTTGCCACACTGTCATGTGCATGACAGTGCGACAAACACTGCCTCTAATCGGTGGTAAGATCATTACCGCCGATCAGAGAGCTGTGGTTCCCACACTGTTATATGACAGCGTGAGAATGCGGGGGCCGAAAATCGGCAGTAAGATTAATACCACCGGTCAGAATGCTGTGGTTCCCATGCTGTCAGATGACAGCATGAGTCTGCAGCTGTGGCCAGGGGTAAAAAGTTTACCTCCAGTCACAGGCATCGGCAGATGGGACTGCTACACCGATCAGCCTATTACTGTTGCCGCAGTAATAGGGAGTATTAATCTGCCGGCGCATGCGCTATAAATAAATAGATTAAAAAAATAATGGAGTGGCTGCAACCCTCAGCTGTCAGCTTTAGCAAGACTGGTTATCAAAAATAGAGGGGTCTCCACACTTTTTTTTTAAATTATTTAAAGAAATAATTTAAAAAAACGGCGTGGGGTTCCCCCCATTTTTGACAGTCAGCCAAGCTAGAGCAGACGGCTGAGGCTGGTATTCTCAGGCTGGTAAGGGGCCATGGATATGGCCCCCCCAGCCTAAAAATAGCAGCCGGCAGGAAAGGCGCATCTATTAGCCACTTTGCCCTGCTCTTCCCTGTGGTGGTGGCAAGTAGGGTAATATTTGTGGGGTTGATGTCACCTTTGTATTATCCGGTGACATCAAGCCCACAGGTTAGTAATGGAGAGGCGTCTATAAGATGCCTCTCCATTACTATTCCTATAGTCAAATTGTTAAATAAAACACAAACACCCAGAAAAGAGTATTTTATTTGAAATAAAACAAACACACTTTTACTTTTTTATTTAAAAATAACAAACACCGTTATACTCAAGTAATGCCCATCCGTCTCCTGTAAGATAACAAAAATATAAAACAACAATATCCCTCACCTGTCTGAAGTTCTGTCCCACGCCATAATCCATATTACCGATCAGAGCTGCCGGTTTTTATTGCGCTGTCATGCTGATGACAGCGCCAGGAACATCCAGAGTTCGGTGTTAGGGGTGCCGAATCCAAACAGTAACACGGACTTCCTGGTGAAGTCCGTGTTCGGGGTCCGTGCCCTAACACTAGTTGTTCGGTACAGACCCAAAAATGTTCGGGTTCGCCCATCTTTACTCAAAAGTATTCCTTTGTCCTTTATCCATGGAGGGTTGATGGATGGGCACTAGTGTTGAGCGAGTATGTTCTGTTAACCCTTTCGCCGAGTATGCTCGGGCCGAGCTCCGACTATTTACAGCTGCTCGGTGATATGTTTGAATCGCTCCTGTGTGCATGATTTGCAACTGTTTGACAGCTTTATTACATGTGAGGAATGTCTATTTCTTACACATTCCTCACATGTAATAAAACTGTCAAACAGTTGCAAATCATGCACACGGGAGCAATTCAAACATATCACCGAGCAGCTGTAAATTCTCGGAACTCGGCCCGAGCATACTCGGAACAGAACATACTCGCTCAACACTAATGGGCACTATTCGTATGTTCTCACTCCAAGGAATTTTGGAAAAGACCAATCTCAGATACCTGTGAACTAATGAAGGAATTGGGTGACACTTTTTTGATTTAAAACAAGGTATATTACTGCTTTGGAGTATCCTATAAACTATTTGGGCATATGATTATCAAAGAAATCTATTATATGCGTTTTTTGTGAGATACAGTCATGGCCGAAAGTGTTGGCGCCCTTGAAATTGTCCCAGAAAATGATTACAATTACACATGTTTTGTTAAACATATGTTTACTTTTTTGTGTGTATTGGAACAGCACAAAAAATAAAGAAAAAAAGGCAAATTGGAGACAATTTAACACAAAACCTCAAAAATGGGCCGGACAAAATTGTTGGCACCCTCAACTTAATATTTGTTTGCACACTCTTTAGAATAAATAACTGCAATCAATCACTTCCTATATCCATCAACAAGCTTTTTACACCTCTCAACTGGAATTTTGGACCACTCTTCTTTTGCAAACTGTTATAGGTCTCTCATATTTGAAGGGTGCCTTCTCCCAACAACAATTTTAAGATGTCTTCACCAGTGTACAATGGGATTTAGATCAGAAATCATTTCTGGCCACTTCAGAACTCTCCAGTGTTTTGTTTCCATTCATTTCTGTGTGCTTTTTGAAGTATGTTTGGGGTCATTGTCCTGCTGGAAGACCCTTGACCTAGGATGCAAACCCAGCTTTCTGACACTGAGCACTACATTTCAACCCAAAATCCTTTGGTAATCTTCTGATTTCATGATGCCTTGAACACAGTAAAGGCACCCAGTGCCAGAGGCAACAAAAGAACCCCAAAACATTTTTGAACCTCCACCATATTTGACTGTGTACTGTATTCTTTTCTTTGTAGGCCTCATTCCATTTTCAGTAAACAGTAAAATTATGTGCCTTACCAAAAAGATCTATCTTGGTCTTACCTGTCCACAAGACCCTTTCCCAGAAGGATTTTAGCTTACTCACATACATTGTAGCAAACCGCAGTCTAACCTTTTTATGTCTGTGTCAGCAGTGGGGTCATCCTGGATCGCCTGCTATAGCGTTTCATTTCATTCAAATGTTTACGGATAGTTTGCGCTAACACTGATGGACCCTGAGCCTGCAGGACTGCTTGAATTTCTTTGGAACTTGATTGGGTCTGCTTATCCACCATTCGGATTATCGTGCTTTGCAACCTTTCAACAATTTTTCTCTGCCGTCCACATCCAGGGAGACTAGCTACAGTGCCATGGGTTGTAAACTTCTTGATTACATTGCGCACTGTGGACAAAAGAACATCCAGATGTGTGGAGATGGACTTGTAACCTTGAGATTGTTGATATTTTTCAACAATTTTGGTTCTCAAGTCCTCATACAGTTCTCTTCTCCTCTCTCTGTTCTCCATGCTTAGTGTGGCACACACAGACACGCAATGTAAAGATTAAGTCAACCTCTCCCCTTTTTATCTGGTTTCAGGTGTGTTTGAATGAGCATCACATGCTTGAAAAAAGTTGTTTACCCACAAATTTGGAAAGATGCCAACAATTTTGTCCTGCCCACTTTTGCGGTTTTGTGGCCAATTTACAGTTTTTTTTGTATTTTCCAATACACATAAAGCAAATAAACAGGTGTATAACAAAACATGTGTCTGTACGAGTCCCCTCTAAAATGCAAAGTGCTATAGAAATCTTATTATTATTGTATGTGTAGTTTCTGGAAGAAATACTTTATTTTCTGGAACATTTTCAATGGTACCAACACTTTTGGCCATGACTGTATTCACCAGAAAATCTGGAGATTTAGACAGCCTTAGTTGTCTGGTGCTTTCTACAGTGTGTGTCTTATAAATGTTTCTATTGTGCTGATTCTATTTTATATGATTATTATTAAATGCTAAGTTTTAGGTCCCTAATTATGCTTCAGCTACCATCTCATGTGCTGACAGTGTTGCAATATTATTGCATTACAGTAGAACTGTGAGAACATGCTGCTATGGGCTACAAAGTGTTTGTATGGAGACAAAGTTCCGTTCTGCTGTTCTTTGTTAGTTACATGTCTCACACTGGTAACTTCCCCTTTCAATTTAAGTAATCTCTGGAGGCAGAGTCCCATGCAGATCAGTGCCTGCCCATACCCTGGAACAGCTCATTTACATACATACACATGGATTTCTCTGGAATATGACATTGGATCGCAGATGTCAAGTTTGGTTATCGGTTGAAACTAACCTTACCTGATTAGAAAGGTTTGTCAAGATACAGTTTGAAAATCCACCAGAAAAGCAACTTCCTCTGAAAAAAGAAGCAGAAGACTCCTTTACTTGCAAAAAATGTTTTAATTCAGGTTCCTCAATCCCTGATTGGTCAGTGATCCTATTCTGCCGTTTCCCTGGTTGACAAACTCAACAAACGTTTTTGTGCCTGAATAGATTTGAAACAACTGAATCACCTTGTACAGTACAAAGAATTCAAGATGGAGTGGGTATCTTCTATAATCAACTGTCTGAAGAGCACTCTTTTATGGCGTTTTAGACCTACTGCCATGTTCCCATGCACAAAGACTTTCAGAAGTATCTCAGGATAGCAGTGTGTTGAAATTCAGAAAGATGTCATCTGTAATTCCTAGCTCTTTTTATTGAACTCAGCTCCAAGGACTTTCACCTAGTTTAAGGCCTTTAGGTTTTAACTTGCTTTGACAGACTTGGAATCTTGAACGACTTCCTGGTAGTAGAAGACTCACCAAAAGAAGTCCAGTCATATTTTCAAACAGTACTGAACACATTTTTCTGCCTAGTGTGTAGAAATTACACCAGACATAGTTTAAAATCTTTTTGTGAATCTTGTTGAACTTTCAGGTAAGGACACCTTTTTTTCCTATGGAGAATAAGAAAGTAATCATCTCCACGGCTTATTCCCTAATCTCAGCCAAATCATGTTTCATTTATGAGATAATATCAGCTCTGGGATTCTTTACAGCAGCAATTGCTGTGATCAAATCGGCTCAAGCCCTCTCTCATACGCTGCAGTCTTTCCTTCTAACTCGCAGGGACAAACAGTAATCTACCCTGAATAAAAAAAGTACTCCTGTAAAGGTTGGTTAAGGATTCTTTCCTTTGGTGGGGAAAGAAAAATCTTCAGCAAGGAGTCCCCTGGTCTTTGGTCAATCTCCCTGACATCACCACAGATGCCAGTAGTTGGCGATGAAAAGCCCACTCCAACAATCAGATCATTTAGAGATCCTGGTCTCATCGCTCTTCAAACCTAAAAGTATTTACAGCAGCTTTATTCTCAACTCTCCAGGATGTTCGTACTTTATCTCACAGAAGCACTTTAATTGACCACCTAAACAAACAGCAATTTTAAATGTTATCAGTTGAAATCTTCCTCTAAGCAGAGAAAAATATATCCTTACTATCAGCAGTTCATCTTAAAAAGGAAAAGAAAATGTGGTTGAAAATTTTCCAAGTCAAAAGCTGTTTAAATCTGGAGTTAAGCATGGGTTCCGTTTTATATGACGCATTGAGCTGCCTGTCAGTAGGACATAGGGAGACTGGATAATGCCCTGCATTACATAAGTAGTGCAGTGTATCATCTATATAATCAAATAATCACATGTTTAAGTTTGCTTCAATGGCAAGCACTGTAAAAAATTAATAAAAATGTTTTTAAGTGTTTAAAAAATGAAAAAAAAGAACACTATTTTTCCTAATCAAGTCATTTAACATAATAAAAACCAAATGTCCAAAAAAGACATATATTTGGCATCAGATGAGCAGTAGAATAAAGCTATATAATTATATATCATACACATTGAATGCCGTAAGAAAAAAAAACAAAATCTCCCTTTTTGTTTATACCACTTCATTTGAAAAAAATAAATAAAAAATTAATCAAATGTTACCAAAAAACACTACAGCTCATTGCACTAAAATCAAGCTTTCAAAAGTTATTTTATTGTGCAAAAGTAGTAAAAAAAATATTGGGTATCACTGTAATTTTATCCACTCATATTATAGACATCTATTCATCCTATATGGTGTATACAAAAAAAGAAAAACAATTCCAGAACTGTTTTTCTGTTCATATTTCCTACCAGAAAAAAAATGAAATGAAAAAAAAAAAGTCATACGTTCAAAAAAATGGGACCAGTGAATACCCCACAAAGTTCCACAAAAAATAAGGGTTGATTATAGGTCAGTTAAAGGCAAAATGTTTAATTCATAGCTCTCAATATTAAGGCAACAGAAAACATGATTTGTTATATAAAAGTAATAAAACATATACAATACTACATAAATTTGGCATCACCAAAACCATGATGACCCACCGAATAAAGTTAACACTTTGTGTGCAGCAAGTGAAATGTGTTAAATTTTAAATGTAAAAAAAAAGCGCTGTGGAATTAATGGCGCTATATAAGTGAGTAAAATAAATAAATAAACATAAAAACGTGTTTTAAACAATAGATCATTTTCCAATTACATAGTTCATTTAATGCCCCCGTCTCACATAGCGAGATCGCTAGCGAGATCGCTGCTGAGTCACGGTTTTGGTGACGCAACAGCGACATCACCAGCGATGTCGCTATGTGTGACACTTTGCAGCGATCAAGCCCCTGCTGTGAGGTCGCTGATCGCTGCAGAATGTCCTGGACCTTTTTTTGGTCGTTGCTCTCCCGCTGGTCAGCACACATCGCTGTGTGTGACCAGCGGGACCAGCGATCAGGCTGGTAACCATGATAAACAGCGGGTTACTAGGGGCACACGCGCACTTAGTAACCCGCTGTTTATCATGGTTACCACTCAGCTACGGTGAGCGGTAACCTCCCGCTCTCCATAGCAGAGTGGTAACCATGATAAACAGCGGGTTACTAGGTGTGCGTGTGCCCCTAGTAACCTTCTGTTTATCATGGTTACCATCTTGCTCCTGCTTCAGCAGGCTGGTAACCAGGAGCAGGACATCGTGGAAAGATTCTTTCCACGATGTCGCTGCTCCCCTGATCGTTGGTGAGCCTGCCTGTTTGACAGCTCACCAGCGACCACATAGCGACGCAGCAACGATCCCTGGATCGTTGTCGGGATCGCTGCAGTGTCGCTAAGTGTGACGGGGCCTTAAAAGGCAATGGAGACTGAACCCAATAAACTTTCAGCCGATGTCAGACAGATTTCGATCTCTAGAGATAAATATATTTGCCTGCAGCCAGAACCAACAGTTAAAAAGGTTTTACTCTCTATCTCAAGTCAGTTCTTCTCTGGGGGTGGATACCTTTTGCCACTCCTGGAAGAGGGGTCTTTTGTATGCACCAGTAATCCTCATCTCTCCAAATTTGCCAAAGAGACTGTAGTTCCCTCTACTACTTCAGTTATCCAAAGAAAGACCCTCATTTCTATACCTCCATAACATTTCACCTTTTTTCTAATGCAGTCTGCCACCCGGGAGTCTCTCAGTGGCACCTTACATCTTGAATGCTGAATGTAAAATCCTAATGTAAGGAGTCTTATTTGAAGATAATAATTACTGGTAATTTGATTTTCATCTTGCCTCTACAGTGGCACGCTGTGTAATCCAACCTTTCTTTCACCATCATTTGTCTTTATCTAATAATGTACTGTACATATTTTTTTCTTTTCACAATTAATCCTTTTCACAGCAGTAGATCAAAATCAAAGGTTACAAACAGGCAAAGGCAAAGAAGAGACTTTTAATCATCTATTGTCTCTTAGTACATGGGGTAACCCTCCAGTCAGTGTAGTTCTGAAGGCTACAAGAAAATCAAATTACTGGTCATTGTAATTATCATCTTTTTGTAACAATCCTGACTGGGTCAAAAAATTGAGACGGGTGGACTATTGTGAAATTGTGATATATTTTAATATATAGAAAGTTTGCTAGCTTGACGTACATCCACATAATGTATTTGTTCACATACCACATAGCTCATTCCTCTTCAACACAAAAATGCTTGAAGAGGACTTATTGGAGAAAAACTTTAAAAATGACAGTTGAAACTATGAGAGAGCACAGATTGTCTACTCTGATAGATATAAACTGTGACAGATGTAGCAAAGTGTAGCCTTATACCCAGAATTTAAGCTTTTTCCCTGAATTTTTTGACTCACTGGAACATAAGGCTAATCATTTACTCTATTTTTTTTTATAAATTCACCAAATCAGGGGAAAATGTACCTCTTCTTCTGCCAGGTAATTTTTATACTGTACACCAGTCTTGTAATAAGACGTCCCTGTGTATTATGCAGCCTAGATAAAGGAGGGCACAGCTGCTTCTAAAAGGTTAATCTGAAAGAAGAAGACATAGCTGCTTGTAGAGAATTAGTCAGTTGTCTGTAAAAAGTTCATTTGAGTCTCTAAGTACATGGTGTAAGCAGACAGTATCAGCCACAACACACTGAGAAGAAAGCTGTGAAAGGATTTATCTCAGCTGATGTTTCTAGCCTCATGCTGCTGCTCTATAGTACACTGGAATCTATCTTACATATTTTCTTAGATAACTACTGTATATCCAAAACAATAATGTTTGTGGGGAAGCCGGGAGAGATAGCTGTTAGCCAAACGGTCATTCAGCTGACAAGTATGTAATGTACATGGGGGCCTTAAGAATATAGGTGGCAAAGTGATTAGGTGGCTTTTTCTGTATACTCTTGTAATGGGTTCATTATCTGGATGAAAATTGTATGTTTTTTTGCTGTTTGCCTGGCTATCTTTCAGGTTCTCCAGTTTCCTCGCACACAACAAATGCACACTAACAAAATAATTGGCTTTTATGTAGCCAATCAGTAGTTGTTTAATGGCTGTCATTGGCGAGTGTAAATCACCCTTCTTTCAGGAATATTTACAAAGGCATATAAAAGTTTGGGCACCTTTGGTCAAAATTACTGTCATTGTGAACAGTTAAGCAAGTTGAAGATGAAATGATCTGTAAAAGACCTAAAGTTAAAGATGACAAATTTCCTTTGTATTTTAGGCAAATATATATATATATATTTTAAATTTTTTCATTTTAAAAATTACAAAAAGGAAAATGGACTGATGCAAAAGTTTGAGCACCCTTGGAGATTTGTGTGCTGAGATAACTTTGACCAAGGTTTCAGACCTTAATTAGCCTGTTAGGGTTATGGCTTGTTCACTATCATCGTTAGACAAGGCCAGGTGATGCAAATTTCCTAGCTTTATAAAAACCCAGCCTCCTCTAACCTTGTGTCAAAAACAGCAGCCATGGTTCCTCTAAGCAGCTGCCTAGCCCTCTGAAAAGGAAAATGGTGGTGGTCCACAAAGCAGGAGAAGCCTATAAGAACATAGCAAAGCGTTTTCAAGTTGCTCTTTCCTCAGTTCGAAATGTAATTATGAAATGGCAGTTAACAGGAACAGTGGAGGTCAAGATAAGATCTGGGAGACCAAGCAAGATTTCAGAGAGCTGCTCGTAGGATTGCTAGAGAGGCAAATGAGAACCCCCACTTGACTGCAAAAGACCCTCAGAAAGATTTAGCGGATTCTGGAGTTGTGGTACATTGTTCTACTGTTCAGAGACACCTGCACAAATCTGGCCTTCATGGAAGAGTCATCAGAAGAAAACCTCTCTTGTGTCCTCATAATAAAATTCAGCATCAGAAGTATACAAAAGAACATCTAAACAAGCCTGATGTATTTTGGAAACAAGTCCTGTGGACTGATGAGGTTGAAATATAACTTTTTGGCCACAAATCTGAACATCATTGAAAATCTCTGGCTACGCGTAGACCTCAAAATAGCAGTGCATGCAAGACGACTGAGGAATCTCACACAACTGGAAGAAGTTTTCAAGGAAGAATGGATGCAAATCCTTTAAACAAGAATTTAAAGATTCTTGGCTGGCTACAAAAAGCGTTTACAAGCTGTGATTCTTGCAAAAGGGGGTGCTACTAGGTACTAACCATCCAGGGTGCCCAAACTTTTGCATCGGCCCATTTTCTTTTTTGTAATTTTTGAAATATAAAATCTGAAAATATATATTTATTTTTGCCTAAAATATAAAGGAAATGTGTCATCTTTAACTTTAGCCCTTTTAGAGAGTTTATTTCATCTTCAACTTGCTTAACTGTTCACAATAACAGTAATTTTGACCACGGGTGCCCAAAGTTTCACAAGCCACTGTAAGTAACAAAAAGTAATGAAAATGACTTTACTGTTAAAAACTATGAAGTAGGTTGCCTTGTGCCCCCCCATCCCTTTAATTTTTAGGATCTTTGACCACGTTGAAAAGTTTAACCTCCCATTTTGTTTCTAGATAATGTTACACCTTTTGTGTTATTTTTATCCGATTGAAGCATTAAGGGTTAAGAGAGTCCCAAGCCCTTACATGCAGTTTCTGGCACGGTTCCTCTAACATGTCAAAAAGACGCAGCTAATTGGCAATGATTAGCTATGTCTGAAAGCCGATTCCCTGTGATTTCAGCACACATAATTGTTCTGTGTAATCCAGCCTGTCAGAGGTCTTTCATCTCCCCGAGAGATCACAGGCAATGGGTTTGTACAAGCTAGGTTCCTCTCAGCCACACACGGCTGGTTTCATCCTCTTTCTGAGGGAATTCTCCCAGCGCTGTTGTGACTAGTTGGCTGCAGATTATGTGTTATATTAAGGTCACCTGTGCGTTCCTGTCCCATGATTGATTGACTGGAATTAATTACATTGTCAGAGCTGTAATGGAAGTTAAGATTGCAGTCAATGATAAGTACAATCTTCTGTATTTATGTGTTTAAAATATATATATATATATAATATATATGATATAGTTTTTGGATATTGAGTTACCTGGTAAGGGGAATGGGATTTAAATATTATCATATAGAAGAGAAGTAGCTGGAAACTCTTTTCTTCTGTCTATGTCATGGCACCCCAAACATGTCAGAACAACATTTAATCTGAGGAATGGGTTCAGATGAGACAAAACTGCTCTAAGGATGCGATTTTTGAACCTGAGTGTGGGGATTTTTTTCCTTAAGTTAAAAACCGGGGCATATGCTAAGGTTAGAGCAAGATCCTTATCTCATGATGATTTGATTAAAGTCCAACAACCCAGGGCTGGTGACCCCAACATGTGGCTCGCGGGCCCATGATGTGTGGCTTGTGGTTGTCTGCCTGTTTAATGCATTAGCACCAGCTATGACAGACAGCTATGGAGAGCAGGTCTCCAGGTGACTTTTGTGAGTAGCCCGCACAGAAGAGCAGATCTGGATGTGCATATACTGGAGGGGGGAGAATAATATGGTAAGTAGGAGAGAGGATGGTACTGGTAGATAGAGGGGGGCTTGAAGCTGGATGTGATATTATGGTGGGAGTGTCGAATGCAAGAATAATGAATGGGGGTAAGGTGGGAACCCCTGTATGGAAGTGACTCGCCCAGGGGGGATATAGGGGAAACTCGGTACCCGGGCCTTTACCTTCTTTGTAGGATGTCACGGCAGTCGGCTCCCGGGCCCGTCTTCTGGGGTCACTCTTTAAAAGAGGGTTTGTTAACCGTTTTTGTCTCGTGACGCCACCTGTGGTTCCCGGTAATGAGTACCGACACTGCTGCAGACCTCCGGGGGTGATGGGATGGCAGCTGGGATGTTTCTGCTCCCCACAGGCGGAGCGGGCCCCCGATGCAGTGTGGTTGCAGATGGTGATGCTGGGTGTGGTAGTGCAGGCGCGGTAGCGTGGTGGAAATAACTGACAGAGACAGTGGAGTGCAGTAATCTGAGTTTACTCACAGTTCTTTTTAGGTTTCTCGGGTACACTGTCCAGGTGTCAGACTCCCACGTCGCACTGCGTTTGCCAGGTAGGGGTTCAGCACTCCTTCAGGTGTATCAGAAGCACTTAACGGGACCCCCTTTCTTTATGTTCCTTCCTTGGCCGACTTTCCGCGCTGAGTCTTCTCCCTCCTGCCCTGCGCTCCCCCACACACAGTCCCGATCAGGTACTCTGAGATCCCTCTGGGCAACCTGGAGTTCTCGGACTCTTCACGGCGGCTAGGGTGAGGTTGTGGCAAATGCACAATGGAAGTGCAGAAGCCTCCGGTTTTTCCAGCCGAGACCTGGAGTAACACGGCTGGTCCAGGGACCGGTTCCCTTCTTGCGACCTGATCCCTCTGACTCTTGGCAGATTCGGGTGTACGGGTGCCGTCCTGCACTCACCCGTACCCCCTGGGATCCCTTCTGTTCCCAGAGCATTCCTCCCTTGCTCCCCTCTCACTCTGGGCCTCTCTTGCTAGGCCCCACTATGGAGCAGAGCTCCTAAAGAGACTCTGCTCCCCTCCTCTCCTTACTACTCACTGACTGAACTCAACTTTTCTGACTAAGATGGCTTCCTTTGTTATATCTATTCTCTAAGTGCTCCCCTGTTCTACGTCCTCCACCCACACCCACTACTGGTTCCCCCTCTCTTTGGTTCCCCCCACTCCAGCCAGGGACAGGGAAGCAGAAGAAGTGCAAAATGCTCTTCCAGCCAGCCTGGAGTAGTGTAGTGTTGAGTGCAGGTGTTGGGGTCTCGGGCAGTACTCCATCCTTACCTGAGAGAAGGAGATGCCACACCTCTGGGTGAGGTACAGTACCTCTGTGGCGACTGAACCCTCAAGGGCACCACAGAAGTATACTGCCTATAAGGAAGGGGGGAATAAGGGCTCTGTGCACTCTGTGGGGAAGCTTTAGCTGTCATTATACCTGTAATGTGGGCTCACGGTGATGCTACTGTGTGTGTGTGTGTGTGTGTGTGTGTGTGTGTGTGTGTGTGTCTGTGTGTCAGTGTGTTTGGGGTGTGCATGTGGCTCACTAGATTAGAAAGATTGGTGACCAGGTAATAGGGCATCTGGTAGAGAAATAAGGAAATGGAAGACTAGTGGATATACTCGAGTAGAAGATGACCCGATTATAAGCCGAGGCACCTAATTTTACCAAAGAAAATGGGAAAACGTTTTGAGTATAAGCCTAGGGTGGGAAATGCAGCAGCTACTGGTAAATGTCCCCATCCTGGTAAGTATTGCCCACTCATCACCAATCCTTGTACGCATGGCCCCCTCATCACCAATCCTTGTATGCATGGCCCCCTCATCACCAATCCTAGTATGCATGGCCCCCTCATTCCCAGTCCTGGTATGCATGGCCCCCTCATTCCCAATCCTGGTATGCATGGCCCCCTCATTCCCAATCCTGGTATGCATGGCCCCCTCATTCCCAATCCTGGTATGCATGGCCCCCTCATTCCCAATCCTGGTATGCATGGCCCCCTCATTCCCAATCCTGGTATGCATGGCCCCCTCATTCCCAATCCTGGTATGCATGGCCCCCTCATTCCCAATCCTGGTATGCATGGCCCCCTCATCACCAATCCTGATAAAATGTAAAAATGAGACCACACTTAAGTGATGCCGGTGATCCAAATTCAGTTAATGTGTTTATGTTTTTATGCCAAATCCAGATACAACATAAAGGTGACACGTCTTTCAGAAGACTTAGTGGCATTGATAAAGTGTTCTACCCACAGATGGGAGTTGATTATTATAAATGTTATTTTTGTATCTGAACATCATTTTGGATTCTTGTTTTGGGCACACGCCAACCTCATTGCATGAATGCGAGATTTGATTTGATACATGCATATTGAGGTTAGTGTGTCACTTTTGTGGTGTTTTTTTGTGTGTGAATGGCATTTTCTAAGTGTGGCTGCAGGGGGATGTGGATTTGTATTGTCCCTATGGCCTTGATCTTCTGATCACGGGAAAGGTGTGGAGGGCTGTGGCGGTCTTCACTTGGGACGTGGTGTGAGCGCTGTGGTCTGTCCACGCCTTGGTGAATGGCATGTTCTGCACTCACATGCTGTGGGGCAGGATGTTGGGAGAAGGGGTTTGCATTGTGCTTGCTGTATGGACAGATGTTTTTGTTGGCCTACTGTGCTGTCTTGGTGGCTGAGTGGGAGTGTCTGCGGTGGTGGAGTTGGCTCCATTTTCTTCCTGTGACCATGCTTATGGTGGACCAGGCTAGACATCACTTGGGTGCCATTTGCCTTAAGATTGTTGCTGTGTGTGTGGATAGCGTTTTTATCAGTGTTGGGTTGCCCTGAAATATGGTTATGCACTTTTCTATAATGGATATTACTACAGTTTAGTAGGGTGCCATAGTTCTGATCAGAAATATGCTTTGGTGTGGATTCAAACTATGCATTTTTAATGTGGTACAATTATGATTGGAAGGCAGTATAATGTGTTGTGACACGTATTCACAATATGTGTCCAGATAAGTTCTCTATGAATAACTATTACTTTGTGTTTTATGATACTGGTGATTGTATATTTTGGATCCCTTCTAAAATGTTCTTAATTTATCCCAATATCTATAGTTATTGTTTTTCTCAATGTAAAGTTATGGAACTACGGCTATTTTTCATGATTGGAGCTGTGTTTTATCTCTTTCAAACACTTTAGTGTCAATTAAATAAAATAATACTTTAACCTTTAAATCATGGATTTCATATGGTAAACCAAGGTTATCGGATGAATGGGTGACATCTGACAAGCACAATTTTAAAGTTTATGGCATTATTCACATGTGATGCAATTCTCTATGTATCCATAGTAATGCAGTTGCTTGGAGCTGTGTCTTTATTTATATCTAGTTCATGCAGGTTTTTTCAGATATCTGCGTCAATAGAAATGTTACAATATACTACTGAATTATATGATCATTGAATGTATAGTGTGAACAGGTTCCTCGTGTTTATGCTCTTTGGACACTACCTTCATTTCTCTCTTTAATATATATTTATGTGCAGATACACGTTATATGTCATGTTGTATGTGTTTTAACTGTTTCCCTCCCTCACTAACATAACTGATCATGTGATAGTCATGTGTAAGCAGGGGAGGGTTGTTTGATCTCCCATAGCTCACCATATGAAGGCTGCAAAGAGGGACAGGAGCTTCCTGTTGGCCATGAATGAGGCATAACTTGACGAAACATGTCAGCCGGTTCATGGGATTGTGTATTTTTTGATACTTTATTTTATCCATGATGGAAGAAATATTAAGTCTTCTGGGATCCTCTTTTTAAGTTTGTGATACTCAAGTCTATGGAGTCCTCAGCACAGTAGCGGTAAGTTGACTTTTGGTACATGTTCATTGAGTTAGTCTGATCTGAAATATGGATCAAAGTAGTGCATGATGCAATTTTTTTTACATGTGGACCATCCGTCAGTATATCTAGCTTTCACATGAACTAACACATTAACTTGCATTTGTCAGTGTGCTGTCCACATGCTACCTGTTTTGCATACAGACAGCACGCAGATGTTTAACCCCTTAGTGACGGAGCCAATTTTGACCTTAAAGAGGTATTTCCATCTGCAAGATCATATCACAATACGTAGTAGGTGAAATAATAATAATATTAGCATATATCTCCAATTAGAAAAGTAGAATAGTTTTTCTGATTAGCTATGTCTGTTCCCTCATGTGCAGGCATTACAGGGCATGGTTACGACCTCTGATATAGTGACAGTTTGCTAGTTTCTAGTGGTTATAACCATGGATACCTAAGGTCCTGCAATTCCTTTACATGAGGAAGGAGAAATAGCGAATCAGAAAAATTATACTACATTTCTAATTGAAGGTATTTGCTAATATTATTATTATTATTATTACACCTACTACATATTGGGATAGGATCTCGGAGATGGGAATACCCCTTTAATGACCAAGCCAAATTTTAGAAATCTGACCAGTGTCACTTTATGGGGTAATAAATCTGGAATGTTTGAACGGATCCCACTGATTATGAGATTGTTTTTTGTGACATACTGTACTTCATGGTAGTGGTAAATTTTGGTTGATAATATTTGCCTATATTTATGAAAATATCAAAATGTTGACAAAAAAAATAAAATGTAGCAATTTTCAAACCTTAAATATTTACGCCCTTAAATCAGATAGTCATAACACACAAAATAATGAATAAATAACATTTCCCATATGTCTACTTTACATTTAAATTATTTTTTAAACATAATTGTTTTGTTAGGATGTTAGAGGGGTTAAAGGTTTAGCAGCAATTTCTCATTTTTTCAACAAATTTACAAAACCTGTTTCTTTAGGAACCTATTCAGATTTAAATAGACTTTGAGGAGCCTATGTATTGTAAACTCCCAAAAAGTGAGGCAATTTTAAAAGCCACACCCTCAAATACTTCAAAACTGTTGTCAAGAAATGTTTTAACCCTTCAGGTGCTACACAGGAATTAATGCGAAGTGAAATAAAAATTACATTTTACCTCTATAATCTTGCTTTATCCCCAATTTTTTCACCTTTTCAAAAGCTAACCCACTTTCTTACCCCACATTTCGTCAAAAAGTTCTGTTTGGACAAATGGCACGGCTTGGAACAGAAGTGGCACAATTTGAATTTTGGATCACACATTTGGCTCTATTTGGAATAGATTTTGATATTTGCAGAGCCTGTGTGGTTCAAGAGCAACAGAAACCCCCCATGAAGGTATTTTTGTAAATTGTAACCTCTTATGTATTTATCTAGGGAGGTAGTGAATAGTTTGAACCACTATTTTTTTATGCAGATGATGCAACACAAGTTTGATAAATTTCAATTTTCATTTTTTTCACTGTCACATTAATGAATCTTTTTTGTACGTTCTGAGAAACACAACTCAAATTTTACTGCACTAGTTTTTGTAGTAATTGGCGATGTACACGTGGTACCCTTACTGAAGAAATTCCCAGACAATTTTTTCCCGGGATGTCAATTGTCTGGGGGCAGTTTGGTGTGTTTATTTGGCAGTCCCTACCTTCGTATATTAGAAAGGTGCATGTGTTCCTTGTTATACTCTCACACATTTTGTACAATTTTACACTGTATTTGACGCACTTGGAGGGGATAAATTGGCGGAATGACAGATGTCCCTTGAAACTCATGAGCAACTCATCGACTGCAACATTTTGTTCAGGGGTATAGAAATTTAGAAATTAATCTTTTAGAAGGAAAATTATTTGTCTCAATTTGTTAAGGCAATCATAGTTGGGGATCAGGAATTTTCACTAAAATGAAGGAATCTCATTAGGGCTTCATAACGAGTTCGGGTCATTACAGCTGCAAATACAGTGGTGCTCTGGACAGATTCTGTTGCCCAGTGGGAACGGAGAGTAGATTTTTCTTTTTACTAAACCATGTTGAAGGTATGGCCCAAATTTTTTTTATTTCAGGGACATTTGTGGGGATCCATGAATGGGAATGAAAGGATGTGGGTTTTTGTGAAATATATTGTCGGGCATATAAAGTGGTTTGGTGCGCAATTAACTGTAGGACTTCTGGGGTAACAAAAATTTGGAAAAATTCAAAGGGGGTAAAATTGGTGACATCTAATTTTATTCCAGGAGCTGCTGAAAGAGGGGAAATTTGAGGGGAAAATGCATTGTCGGTATACGACAATGGAGGGGGAACTGCGGAACTTGGTCCTGCCTCTGACGAGTCAGCAGTGACAACTGATTCCACTACCATCAGGCTGTGGGATCCTGGAGGAGTCATCACTTGAAAACTGTTCTGGTTCAGAAGCAAATTCGGTTTCAATCCCGGAACTGCCGGAGCAAAGCAGAGTGTACACCTGCTCTGCTGTAAACGTTCTGCGGGCCATTGTTTTATTTTATACTAATGCCTAAACAACAAAAAAAACTAACCTAATCTAACACTAATAGACCTAATGTAACAGTAGTAATTTTTTTATTTTACTTTTTTTTTTACTTTTGAACAAACCCTAACCTCAATCCTAAGCCTAAACCCTAAAGCTAACCCTAGCTAAAGGCAAAGAAATAAATAAATAAAAATTCCTTAATAAAAAAAAATAAAAATGTTTTACTCTGACTAGGTGGATGACAAATATTGGGCGTTTGATCACTGTGATAGTGATCAAAAGTCAGAGACCAATAAAAGAATTCCCTGCAGATGTCAGCGGGTGCACTGTACATGTGCCTGCCATTTTGCTTTGGGAACAGAAGGAGGAGGGGGATGGGGTCGCTGGTACTAAGGTATTGTGGGGGGCTGTGACATAATTTTTCTCTCCTCAGACATGGTAGATCATGTCAGAAGAGAGAGAAACTATTTTTAAATCAGACTTTACTTTTATTAACGGCAAATAACGGCAATCACATGACATAGGACTGGAAAAAACGGCCCTGATCATGTTCTCCAGGGTTTCAGCTACCACCAGTAGTTGAAACCCTGGAGATTTTCCAAAGCTGGGAGTCGCTATTAACTTATTCCTTAGCGCCGTTAAAAAGCGGCACTGAGGAATAAAGCCCCTTAACTGCTGCCGTTTAAAGGCGTTAAGGGGTTAATAAATTTGTATTGCCCAATGCCACCACCTTGTCTGAGCTAAGGAGATATTTCTAAATTCAAAGAAATTATAACCTATAGATAAATGAAGCTATGAGAACCAAACAAATATACCAAAAATATGTAATACTTTATTAGCTTATATAAAAAGGTATATAAAAAATAAGCTTCAATGTAAAGACTACAAATAGGGAGGGGAAGTACAGATAAATATATGCAATACTACAAATCTCTATAAAAAGCATGTGAAATAGTAAATACCATGATTCCAGTAGGTGCCATCAATATGAAACAAATCCGTTAATAATGTGTAGTTTCAACAATAACGATTACAATTATAAATTATAAAATAAATTACTGGGGGAATTCTCTTTGTCTTATAGCTTTTTTGTGATCAACCTTTTTTTTCCAACTCATAACACCCAGGGTAAAATGACATGCCTGAAAATTGCTAAAGGTGCTCTAATAGACATGTCGCAATGAAAGAAAAGCCGCAGCAAATGGGAGCGCTAAGGTATAAGGGTATAAAGTTAACGGACTTTTAAAAGCTTCCACAACGCATTTCAATGGCCACAGCCACCTTCATCAGCAGTTGAAATTAACAAAAGGAAATGACATACTTATATGGTGATTGCACCAATGAAAAACAAGAGGCAATTGAAAAAACAACATGTATGGTAACAATGACAGTATAAAATAGAATATAAAATAAAATATAAAACAAAATATAAAACATGAAAATTCAGATAAATATCGGAACAAACCATAAAACCGATATGAACTTATTAAAAACCAAACACATTTTCAATAATTTGATTTAACCCTTCAGGGGCCAACGTACCATGTTTAAAAATCCAATAACTCTCTTTTTTGATAAGATTACCCAATCGGTCAGGCACCGACCAGCAACTGGTCCTTAAAGAAATCCGCTCAATCACAGACTCAAAGAAAAAAGATAATTTGAGCTCTGGTGAAAAGAAAGCTATTGATTCCCTTAGAGCCAATAAAGAAATCATTATCCAAAGTGTTGATAAAGGTGGCGGCATAGTCATCATGAACAGGGGTTGGTATCTTGGGGAGGGAAGGCGGATTCTGGATGACTTGGAATTTTATGAGAGACTTGAATCAGATCCTTCCATCTCCATCTTTTTGAGGTATAAGGACCTCATTAAGGCCGCCTCTGATAAGGGTATCCTTAACAAACAGGACAAAAAAAATCTTGATATTTCCCTATTCCAGGTACCCTACTTTTATTTCCTCCCCAAGATCAATTACTAACCCCCCTGGCCGCCCTATAATTTCCAGTGTAGGGTCCATTACTTGTAATCTCTCGCATTATATTGATTTATTCCTACAGAAATATGTTCTGAATTTTGAATCTTATTTGAGGGATTCTTCACAGTTGATTAGTCAACTGAGGAGATTGCCACCCTTGACTAATTGTTTGATACTCACTATGGATGTTAATGCTCTTTACTGCAATATTCCTCATGATCTCGGTCTTGAAGCAATAGACCGTTTTCTATCTGCTGATGCCTCTATCCCTGGGGAGCAAAAAGAATTTTTAAAAGAAGCGATCATGTTTATATTAAAAAATAATGTATTTACCTTTGATAGTTCTGTATACCGTCAATTGAAGGGCTGTGCAATGGGGAGAGATTCTCCCCAAGTTACGCTAATTTGTTCATGGGGGTCTTCGAATCCGTCTTCATTGCGCAGTCTCCCTATTACATGGGACGTATAGCCTTCTATCTTCGGTTTATAGATGACTTATTCTTTTCATGGATTGGTTCTAAGGCTGAAGTTTTATAATTCGTGAACAATCTAAATGAAAATTCCTGGGGGATTTCTTTTACTGCATCCATATCTGAGACTGCCCTCCAATATTTGGATTTAATAGGTCTACACCCTACAGGAGTGCAATCGAAGATGTGGCGCAGATGCAAGAGAGAATTAGGTTATGCCCATCGTGAAAGAACACCTCCTCAAAGCACAAGAGGCACAGTTGAGGGTGCACAATAGATTGGCAACTGTGAGACACTTCAACCCCAGGGATAAGGTACTGGTGCTAGTACCTAGCCAGAAATTTGCTTTCAACCCTAAGTGGCAGAGTCCCTATGAAGTAGTCAAATAGGTTGGCAATGTCAACTATAAAGTTCACTAAACCAGGGAAAAGGAAGCCCTACCAGGTGTACCACGTCAACCTGATTAAGCCACGGTGAGATAGGGAGCCTGTGGTAGCTCTGTGTTTGGTGGCTAAGTCTGAAGCCATCGTGAAAGAGGTCAATGTGACTGAGTCGCTGTGACATGCCCAAAAGCAGCCGTGCTGAGAGTTGCTACATCAGAACAGAGACCTGTTCTCAGAATTACCGGGTTGGACTTTGATCATAGAGCATGAAGTCCTCACGGAGCCTCATGTTTGGGTGAACTTGAAGCTGTATCGGTTTCTCGAAGCCTGCTGAGAGGTGATTTTGAAAGAGGTGAAGTGGATGCTGAGCCTGGGAGTCATTGAAGAGTCCAGGAGTGGCAAGTCCAGTCCCATAGTCTAAGTGCCGAAACCAGATGGAGAATGGCGGTTTTGCAATGACTATAGAAAACTGAACGAGGACTCTAAGTTCGATATATATCCAGTGCCCCATGTAGATGAACTCATTGAAAGGCTAGGGTCATCCATGTACATTACCACCCTTGACCTCACGAAAGGGTATTGGCAAATTCCCATGTCCCAAGACTCCAAGGAGAAGACGGCCTTCTCAACACCAGATGGATGTTTCCAGTACACAAGGATGTTGTTTGGGAGCTCCATGCCACCTTCCAGATAGCCAAGGACCAGATCACAGAAGATGAACAGGGAAGAGCACCCCATAATGTATCTAAGTCGAAAGATGTCTTCCTGCGAGAAAACTACTCCATAATGGAGAAGGAATGTTTGGCCATCAAGTGGGCATTGGACACTCTAAGATGCTACCTCTAAGGTAGGAAGTTAAGGCTAGTGTCAGACCATGCCCCACTGAAGTGGATGCGGGAGAAGAAGGGAAGCAATACCTAAGTGATCAGATTGTTCCTAGCACGTCAAGATTTTAGATTTCATGTAAAGCATAGGCCCGGGAAACTACATGACAATGCTGACGCTCTGTTGAGGGTCCACTGTTTTATGGTGAAAGGTGCCAAACCCCCCGGCTTTGGGCGGGGAGGTATGTAAGATGGCCATCGGACACATCCTGGAGGGGAGATATGTATCATCGAGGTTGGTAACCTCAGTGATGTAAGCTCGTGAAGACAGGCTTCAGCACTTATATTGCTGAGATAGTTAAGAGGGCATATCAGGGTCGGGTTTACGAGCAGTTAGAGAGAAGGGTGGGACTGGCTTCTCACATATCCCCACCCTGGGGCGTGGCACGGTAGATAAAAAGGAGACCAGTTGTCTCATTCAGTGTCTGGGTGTGGAGGTGTGCAGTCCTCCAGTGTTGCTTGTCTTTGCAAAAGACTAAATGCTGGACACTATGGTTTATGGATTTTTTAACAAACCAGCCTGGACATTTTACTGAAACTGCTTCCCTTGCCTACCTCAAAACGCAACCGAGTGAGTAGAAATCTTACTGTGGTAGATCTTAAAGTGGTAGATACCAGTCCTGCTGAACATGTTACAATACAGTTATAAACGCGTCGGTGACTTATAGGTAATGTTCTTTCTGATGGAGTCATTGACTGTTTTCATCTTTTCCGTCTGGCCCAGATCGACATGACAACTTCTCCAGCCACAACTCATCAGCAGAGTTTACAACAGAGACACATTTAAGTTCTCCCATTTCCAACTTTGTCTCCATTCATTTCCAGTCTCCACAAACTTGTCATCCTACTGTCACCACAATGCTGAGCTGCTGCTTTTGTATTTGTTCATATTAGTGTACTTGCTGTGTGGCATGGTAGCAGTGCTCCTCTTAGTGCCCTACATACAGTTGCATGTAAAAATTTGGGCACCATTGGTCAAAATTACTGTTATTGTGAACAGTTAAGTAAGTTGAAGATGAAATGATCTCTAAAGGGTCTAAAGTTAAAGATGACACATTTCCTTTGTATTTTAGACAAAAAATATATATATTTTCATCATTTACATTTTAAAAAATTCAAAAAGGAAAATGGGTTGATGCAAAAGTTTGAGCACCCTTCAGGGTTAGTACCTAGTAGCACTCCCTTTTGAAAGTATCACAGCCTGAAAATGCTTTTTGTAGCCAGCCAATAGTCTTTCAATTCTTGTTTGACGGATTTTCAACCATTCTTCTTGGAAAATTCTTCCAGCTCTGTGAGATTCTGGGTCGTCTTGCATGCACTGCTATTTTGAGGTCTAGCCACAGATTTTCAATGATGTTCAGATCAGGGGACTGTGAAGGCCATTGCAAAACCTTCAGCTTGCGCCTTTTGAGGTAGTCTATTGTGGATTTTGACTTGTGCTTAGGATCATTATTCATTTGTAGAAGCCATCCTCTTTTCAACTTCAGATTTTTTTTTATAGATGGTGTTATTGTTTCCATTAAGAATCTGTTGAAATTTCATTGAATCCATTTTTCCTTGTACCCGTGAAATGTTCCCCGTGCCATTTTCTGCAGCACAACCCCAAAGCATGATTGATCCACCCCCATGCTTAATAGTTGGTGAGATGTTCTTTTCCTTAAATTCTGCACCCTTTTTTCTCCACACATTGATCATTGTGGCCAAAGAGTTCTATTTTAACCTCATCAGTCCACTTGAATTGTTTCCAAAATGCATCAGGTTTGTTTAGATGTTCTTTTGCATACTTCTAACACTGAATTTCATGGTGAGGATGCAGCAAAGTTTCTTCTGATGACTCTTCCTTGAAGTCCATATTTGTGCATGTGTATCTGAAGAGTAGAACAATGTAGCACAACTCCAGAGTCTGCTAAATCTTTCTAAAGGGCTTTTGCAGTCAAGCAGGGGTTCTGATTAGCCTCTCTAGCAATCATATGAGCAGCTCTCTGACATTTTGCTTGGTCTTCCTGACTTTATCTTGACCTCCACTTTTCCTGTTAACAGACATTTTTTAATTACATTTCGAACTGAGGAGAGGGCAACTTGAAAACAATTTGCTATCTTCTTATAGCTTTCTCCTGCTTTGTGGGCCTCCACCATTTTCATATTCAAAGTGCTAGGCAGCTTAGAAGAACCCATGGCTGCTGTTATTTGGCACAAAGTTAGAGGAGGCTGGGTTTTTATAAAGCTGGGAAATTTGCATCACCTGGCCTTTCCAAACTATGATAGTGAACAATCCATAACCTTAACAGGCTAATTAAGGTCTGAAACCTTGGTCAAAGTTATCTGAGCACACAAAATCTCCAAGGGTGCCCAAACTTTGGCATCAGCCCATTTTCCTTTTTGTAATTTTTAAAATGTAAAAAGTGGCTATATATACAGTTGAAACCAGAAGTTTACATACACTCTATAAAAAGACACATATTCATGTTTTTCTCAATATCTGACATGAAATCAGAATAAACCTTTCCCGTTTTAGGTCAATTAGAATTACCATAATTTTTAACATATGCCAAATGCTAGAATAATGAGAGAGAGAGAATGTTTTACGGCATTTTTATTACTTACTGCAAAGTCAAAAGTTTACATAAACTAAGATTACTCTGCCTTTAAACAATTCTGCACTGCCCATATGATGATGTCATGTGTTTGGAAGCTTCTGATAGGTTTTTTGGTAACATCTGAGTTAATTAGAGACACATCTGTGAATGTATTTTAATGCACACTTGAAATACATTGCTTCTTTGTGTAGCATCATGGGAAACTCTTAAGAAATCAGCCAAGATATCAGGAAGAGAATTGTGAACTTGCACAAGTCTGGCTCATCCTTGGGTACAATTTCAAGATACTTGAAGGTGCCTCGTTCATCTATACAAACAATTATACACAAGTACAAACAAGATGGGAATGTCTAGCCATCACACCGCTCAGGAAGGAGACGTGTGTTCCAGAGATGAACGTGCTTTCGTCTGACATGTGCATGTCAACCCATGGACAAAAGCAAAAGACCTTATGAACATGATGGCAGAAGCTGGTAAGATTGTGTCAATATCCACAGTGAAACGAGTACTGTATCAACATGGGCTGAAAGGCCACTCCGCAAGTAAGAAGCCATTACTCCAAAACAAACATAAGCAAGCCAGATTAATGTTTGCAAATTCACTTATTTTTTGGAGACATGTCCTGTGGTCTGACGAAACTAAAATTTAACTTTTTGGGCATAATGACCATTTTTACATATGGAGGAAAAAGGGAGAAGCTTGGAAGCCTAAGAACACCATCCCAACTGTGAAATACGAGGGTGGCAGCATCATGTTGTGGGATTGTTTTGCTGCATGAGGGACTGGTGCACTTCACAAAATAGATGGCATGATGAGAAAAGAAGATTATGTGGCAATACCGAAGCAACATCTCAAGACATCAGCCAGGAAGTTAGAGCTTGAGCGGAAATGGGTTTTCCAAATGGACAATGACCCGAAGCATACTGCCAAAATGGTAACAAAGTGGGAGTGGCTATATCACAAAGCCATGACCTCAATCCTATTGAAAATTTATTGGTAAAGCTGAAAAGGCAAGTGTGAGCAAGGCGACCTACAAACCTGGATCAGTTACACCAGTTTTGTCAGGAGGAATGGGCCCAAATTCCGACCAACTATTGTGAGAAGCCTATGAAAGGATATCCTAAACGTTTGACCCAAGTCATTCAGTTTAAGGGCCATGGTACCAAATACTAATAAAATGTATGTAAACTTTTGACTTTGCAGTAAGTAATAAAAATGCCTTAAAACATTCTCTCTCTCTTAATATTATTCTGACATTTGGCAACTATTAAAAATTATGGTAATCCTAATAGACTTAAAACGGGAAAGGTTTATTCTGATTTCATGTCAGATATTGATAAAATATATATATAGATATTGTAAAGTTGCAGCTGGACAGGTTGTGAAGGGGAGGTATGTGTCCCCAAGGTGCCAAGCTTCGGTGATGTAGGACCCGGAGAAGCAGGCTCCAGCACACATAGTGCTGAGAGGTAGTTAATGGGCCCGGATTAAAGGGCTGGGTTTTACAAGCAGCTGAAAGAGCTGGGGGGGATCAGCTGCCCACTTACCTCCAGTCTGGGTCTTTGAAGGCCTGATTTAAGACAGCTGCACCTGTCTCAGTCTGGCTGTGTGTGGTGCAAGGTGAGCAAGCCTTGCATGTGCTGCTCAAACTCTGCAGGAGGCAGAGAAAAGCACTGCATTTAAACGGCTGAGGCCATGCTGTATGGACTTGTTATTTTGAGTTTTGTTCTGTTATACCTTTTTGTGCCAGAAAGAGGCTGTTATGTTTTGTTTTCCTGGCTGGTTTATGGACATTTAATAAACCACCAGTTTGTTTTGGAACCTGCGGACTGCATTCCTGTGTGAACTTGCGTCTACCCGAGAGCTCATCCTTATATATATACACATATATATATCTATATATATTTACATATATATATTTGCCTAAAATACAAAGCAAATGTGTCATCTTCAACTTTAGGCCTTTTAGAGATCATTTCATCTTCAATTTGCTTAACTGTTTACAATAACAGTAATTTTGACCAGGGGTGCCCAAACTTTTACATGACACTTTAATAATGCCCAGCACTGTGCCGCTTATATATTAAAACTGTCCCCTTTGTGCCATCTAGATGGTAAAATTGCCCCTTAAAAATATTAATGCACTCTGTAAGTGTCCTAGAAAATAAGTGGTGATATTTTGCCCCCCACAAAGTAATAATACCCCGCTGTGTATCCATAGGGTAGTTATAATGCCTCAAGATTTTCTATACTGTAATAATGGCATTTAAGTGCCCACTTATTATCTTATTATTTAAAATTGTCCTGAGTCACCCTAAAAAGTAGTAATGTCCCTGATTCCCCACCAGTCGCCTACATAGAATGATTCCCCACAGCTTCCCATATAATATGATGTTCCACATCATTCCACATATGGCTTCAGCGGTGGTGGGACAGGTGAACAGCAAAGTCAATATTACATTTTTTTTTAACTCTTTTCCCCAGACCTCTACAATTTAACAAGAACGGCAAACAGCTGGCCACCATTTTGCAGAATTAGCATGAAGCAATTGACAAACAGTTCAGATTTAGGGGAATATGATTTTTTTTGTGAAATTCAAGGCATATTCAATTTACTTTAAACAAATTTGCTCATCTCTATAGGGACATCTCATCCTTTTCTAAATAAAACACATATGAATTGATACAAAAAACAGTTTTACTAGCAAGAGTGAAAACTATGGTTGCCATTATTCTTTTCTCCATCAGTGGAGACCACCAGAGTGGCTACTGCTGGAACAACAGCAATAAGAGCAGATAATTGCACCTCCTTTTATTATTTTATAACCATCTTTGCCTTTTGACATAGCATTTTGGGACGTCAGACAACTCCTTTGACTTTTTGCTGCTTTTGGTTTCAGGTAACTTGGGTTTCTATGTATAATTGTTGTTCAATAAAGGGGTTTTTGTGGTCCTAATCGATAAGTCTGCAGTCACTTTGTGTGACTGCAGACTTATGAATGTATGTGACAAACACGCAAAAGTATAAGAAATCAGGAAGGGGGCAAACACTTTTTCACATCACTGTATTTTCTTTCAGCCACTAATAAAAACACAACTTAAAGGGGTTGTCCTGTCCAAATCGATAAGTCTGCAGTCACTCTGTGTGACTGCAGACTAATGAATCCCCCCAGCGCATTCACTGTGCGCTGTGGGAATTCGCCAGTATCCGAGTCGGGTCCGGAGGGTATGTATATGTTGTACATACCCCAGGCCAGTCGGCGCATCCTCGCTTCCATGCACTCGTATGGAGTGAGGCTGTGCCCTCTAGTTGGCTACGCCCAGGAGATGGCTATGTCTCTAGACCTGGTGCAGCTTCGCTCAATACAAGTGTATGGAGCAATGCCATGCCCACAAGCCGGGTTGTGCCCGGGAGTATGTGTAACTTGTACATACCCTCCAGTCCCGACTCAGAAACTGGCGAATCCCCGCAGCGTACAGTGCATGCGCTGGGGGGATACATTAGTCTGCAGTCACACAGAGTAACTGCAGACTTATCGATTTGGACAGGACAACCCCTTTAAGTTGTGTTTTTATTAGTGGCTGAAAGAAAATAAAGTGATGTGAAAAGGTGTTTGCCCCCTTCTTGATTTCTTATTCTTTTGCATGTTTGTCACACGTAAATGTTTCAGATAACAAAACAAATTTAAATATTAGACAAAAATAACACAAGTAAACACAAAATGCAGTTTTTAAATGAAGGTCTTTATTATTAAGGGAAAAAGAAATCCACAAAACCTACAGGGCCCTGTGTGGAAAAGTCATTGCCCCCTAAACCTAATAACTTGTTGGGCCACCCTTAGCAGCAACAACTGCAATCACGCGTTTGCGATAACTGACAATGGCTCTTTTACTATGCTCTGGAGGAAATTTGGTCCACTCATCTTTGCAAAATTCTTGTAATTTAGCCACATTGGACGGTTTCCGAGCATGAATCACTTTTTTAAGGTCATGCCACAGCATCTCAATTGGATTAAGGTCAGGACTTTGACTAGGCCACTCCAAAGTATTAATTTTGTTTCTCTTAATCCATTCAGAGGTGGACTTGCTGGTGTGTTTTGGATCATTGTCTTGCTGCATAACCCAAGTGCGCTTCAGCTTGAGGTCATGAACAGATGGCCGGACATTCTCCTTCAGGACTTTTTGGTAGACAGCAGAATTCATGGTTTCATTTACCACAGCAAGTCTTCTGGTTCCGGATGCACCAAAACAGCCCTAGACCATTACACTATCACCGCCATATTTTACTGTTAATATGATGTTCCTTTTCTGAAATGCCGTGTTAATTCTAGGCCAGATGTGTTGGGACATACAGCTTCCAAAAAGTTAAACTTTTGGCTCATAAGTCCACAGAGTATTCGTCCAAAAGTCTTGGTGATCATCAAGATGTTTTATGGCAAAACTGGGATGAGCCTTTATGTTCTTTTGGCTCAACAGTGGGTTTTGTCTTGAAACTCTACTATGCATGCCATTTTTGTCCAGTCTTTTTCTTATGGTGGGGTCATGAACACTGACCTTAACTGAGGCAAGTGAGGCCTGCAGTTCTTTGGATGTTGTTGTTGGGTCTTTTGAGACTTCTGGGTGAGTCATGGCTACGCGCTTGGGGTAATTTTGGTTGGCCGGCCACTCTTGGGAAGGTTCACCACTGTTCCTTGTTTTTGCCATTTGTGAATAATGGCTCTCACTGTTGTTAGCTGGAGTCCCAAACCTTTAGATATGTTTTTTTAACCTTTTCCAGACTGATACATCTAAATTACACAATCTAAATTCCCTATCAGTATGTCTTTGGAGTGTGGGAGGAACCCCATGTAAACACGGGGGAACATACAAACTCCTTGCAGATGTTGTTTTTGGGGGATTTAAACCCAGGACCGAAGCGCTGCAAGGCTGAAGTGCTAACCACTGAGCCACCGTGCTGCCCTTGTGTTATCTTTGTCTAATATTTCAATTTGTTTTGCGATCAGAAACATTTTAGTGTGACAAACATGCAAAACAATAAGAAATCAGGAAGGGGCAAACACTTTTTCAAATCACTGTATAAAAAACCCATTATCCATGTTAAAGTAAAGGAATTGTAATATCAGGAATTCAGACTGTTTACTCCATAGAGTAAAAACAGCCATTAGGCTTCTTTTATTCATATTGCCATTTAGACCACCATATATCTGGGGAGGATTAACCCCTGGAGGACTGCAGATTAAAGGTTTCCTGTTGGGAAACCTCCAGTTAAAACAGTGCCGTTTTATGTCTTTGAAGAAATATTTTTGACTACCCAATAATGCTTCCACTAAACCACACGTGTATATTGTATGTTGACCTGCAGAAGCTTATGAATATAGAAGTGCCTACAATTTGGTTACAGTAACCCAAGACCTATATGGTAAAATTTTCAAGATATATTTACATGTGGCTCTTTAAAGTGACTGCAAAGCCTTGTACTTATGATCTGAACTTGTGAAGTCCAATGGACTTGGTCTAAGATCTGAGTTCCTAAGAAGTCTGCCCTCATTCTGAACACGTCTTTAGATGAGTTGAAACCAAGGAAGTGTTAGCGTATAGAAAGTTTCCCCGTATTTTCTGCTTATCAGGCTGTTCTTTTAATGAGGTGTTCTTGGCTGCCTTTCTGTCTTAAAATGTTGTTATTTTCCTTTTTTTCTCTTTTTCTTTTTTGTGTGTGTCTGGGTAGGGACTTTGGAGCTCTCAGGCTGGAAGGGTTGTTAAGTGAGTTGAAAGGCCTTTTGGTGCAAAGAGAGATGAAGCAGACGAGTCAGGATCAGTAAAACACCTCTAAATAGGAATGAAAGATAAACACCCAATTGAGCTCTGCTTCATCCTTCTGCATGAAAGCCAGTGACAAGGACTTAAGCCGATATAAGAGCAGTGCTAATGATCTGGAAACCCAGGCAGGAGAAGGGGGATTAGATAGTAATTTATAAACAGATAAAATAAAGAATGTGTCACTGCATGGAAGCAGTTAGTGGCACAAATAAATAAGTTTATGTTGCTTAAACATACGGGGATGGAAGAAAAGGAATGCTAATAGATTTTGCGTATGGATATGCTCATCTTCTTAGTATCTGGCATTGAAACAAATAAGGAGAATATATTTTGTGGCTACAGAAAATTCTATACGACCAGTTTGGTAAATAGTGCTTCGCCCGTGTTGTTAGATTTGTGGCCATAAAGATAAAGCGATGGACTCTTACCAGAACCATATTGGCAGTTATTCAAAGACATGGGAAAGAGAAGCTTTTTCTTTTTGGTTGACTATTATAATGAATAGTTCATTTTCATAAAGCTTCTTCACGTCCCTTTTTGCAGTTTTGGTGCAGTAATATATTTTGCTTAATTTTTTTTATGTTTAACTTATGCTTTTTTCAGAAACAGAAGTGAAGCTTTCAGTGAGGAGGAGTTATATGATAATCGTGCAAATAATGCACTATAGAGTCAAGTGTGAGCTGGACCTAGAGTCAGATTAATAGAAAATTGTCTTTCGGCAATCAGCAAAGTAGCTATCCCACTGCCCACTAAACAGTTTTTACCGTAGTTTTAAAAGCTGTATGTATAAAATAAAGCCATAAGGCAATACCTTAAAAGAATACCCAATAGGTTGAGTGCTTTCAAAAAAGTGCCTTAAACCACACTGCCATTCAATGCCAAAGCTGCTATTCTGTATCCAAAGTGTAGAGTATAAAGGATTTAACAGCTTCGAATTTTGCTTTGTTGTAGAGCAGAACGCATATGTAAATGATTGCTGTGCAAACTACTAAAATGGGTTTTCTGCTTTACTCTAAAGTTGTTCTTTTGGGGTCCCATCTTCGCAGTTCTGCCCTCTAAAAATTTTCCTCAACAAGATTTTTGATTAAATATTGTTTACAGTGTGATTAGTTGCTGAAGACGTTTATTCCAACCTAACTAGTTTCATCAAAAAGTTTGTTGGACCAAGCAACATAGTTGTCAGCTCATAATGTACTTCTGATTATTTATCATTATTGATGTTACAACTTACCCTCTACCTTCATAGATTTGTATGTCTGTTAGTATTCATACTACTAGTTGTGTAGGCCTTAGGCATAATTGTCTACTAAACGCTCTGTCTACTGCTGACATGACTCCCACTAAGACAACCATTCTTCCTCCCTTACTTATATGAGAAGAGCAATCTAATGGTTTGAAGCCTGTTGGATAAAAAAATGCCCCAAAAAGTAGATGTCTGGTGTATTAGTGGACCTCTCCAATGTAAAAAAATGGCTGTTGCCCACTAAGCATAGCTGAATGGTAAAATATCAGGTACAAAAATGCCATGTTTAGAGAAATAACATGTGGCACTATTATCTATATATTATGTTATGTCTTTTAAATGGCAGATTATTAAATGCTTCAGTTTTAGTGTATATAGGTATATCTATTATCAACGTGACCTGTATTTTATTTTTGTATATACGTTATTTTTCAGAATGTATTGCATCTTTCATGTCCTTTGTAAAATATATATTTATGCTCTGACCAAAGCTTACTGCCCATTCCATTTGTTTTCTTTTGCTTATATGATCAAGGCTGTAAAACAAATCCTCGCAGCATTGCTCAGACGACTTGCACCGGCAGTTGGCTGGTTATAACGTCTGCATCATGGAAACTTGTTCTCTTCAATCTTTACTCCCTTGGAGTTGTTTACGATTGTACAGTAAGCACCAATCCTGGCCAGGCAAAGCCCTTGTGGGCCCTTACCTGCCTGATAAAGCCTGACAAACAGCTCGTTACCACTTAATTAGGCAGGTGAAAATTTACCACCCACTAGACACAAGGCTGAAATGGTCTCCCGTCGTCAGCTATGTAGAAGAGTTGCGAGGCAGGTCTGCTCGGCTTTAATTACCCTTAAATCTGCTGAAATGCAAACTTAAATAGCAAATTAGTTCCTGCTGAAGAACTGTAAGCAATCCTGTATCTTCCAAAACCCCTAGGGTGCACAAAACCAAAACACCTTCATATACAGAGAGTATTATCACTGCAGGATAGCAAGCAAGGAATGGATTGAAATCATACAGATTGGTCAACATGACCACGAGCGTATATGACATCTGCTGCAATGCTTAGAGTTTTTCATTTAGGAAAAAGTTATCTGAATTAAGTGTGTCAATATTGGATAACAGACGCGTAAGCAATGGCATTTCTAAATGATAAAATTGATCACTAACAACTAGTGATCATGTAGAAACATATACTGCAGTGACCAGTTTATTGGCACTCAAATGTGTCGCTTAAACACATACATTTAGGGGCTATATATATTCTGATATTTTCAGTCTACTGAATGTAATGTAATTATTTAATTTACTGTAAAAAGGATTTCTATATATAATATTTATTTTACTCATTTATATAGCGTCATTAATTCCGCAGCGCTTCACAGACATTATCATTGCTTCTCCATTAGGGCTCACAATCTAAATTCCCTATCAGTATGTCTTTGTACTGTGGGAGGAAACTGGAGAACCCGGAGGAAACCCACGCAAACACGGGGAGAACATACAAACTCCTTGCAGATGTTGTCCATGTTGGGATTGTAATATACAGTTGTGCTCAAAAGTTTACATACCCTGGCAGAATTTTTCCTTTCTTGGCCTTGTTTCAGAGAATATGAATGACAAAAAAACAAAACAACTTTTTCTCCACTCATGGTTATTGGTTGGGTGAAGCCATTTATTGTCAAACTACTGTGTTTTCTCTTTTTAAATCTTAATGACAACCAAAAACATCCAAATGACCCTGATCAAAAGTTCACATACCCCAGTTCTTAATACCGTGTATTGCCCTCTCTAACATCAATGATAGCTTGAAGTCTTTTGTGGTAGTTGTGGATGAGGTTCTTTATTTTCTCAGATGGTAAAGCTGCCCATTCTTCTTGGCAAAAGGCCTCCAGTTCCTGTAAATTCCTGGGCTGTCTAGCATGAACTGCGCGCTTGAGATCTCCCCAGAGTGGCTCAATGATATTGAGGTCAGGAGACTGAGATGGTCACTCCAGAACCTTCATTTTGTTCTGCTGTAGCCAATGACAGGTCGACTTGGCCTTGTGTTTGGTCCTACCCTATATATACTATGGTAAAAAGAATAAGGCTCTCTTTTTTTAAATTGCCGCTCACCAGAGCGGTTATATCGTCACTCACTGCGCTTTTTTCTACATCAACAGGTCCTGAAATTCGATGTTTGAGAAAGGTCATAATCTGACTGAAACATTATTGTTGTTCAGTAATCCAAAAACTTAAACCGAACAATAGTTTGCAATATTCAAATAGGGGTCAAAACTTAGCCTTTAAATTATAGGCTGGTAAGTTTAACCTCTACTGTGGGCAAAATCTTTGAGGAATTTCTAGGAGATATTATCCTGGAGTATCTCAATAAAAATAGTCCCTTAACCCAGCATCAACATCAGCTTCTATGAGGTTGAACGTGCATATAAAAATAAAATAAAAAAATTCAGTCCAGACTTGAATCCTATCTGTGTCACCTGAAGATGGCTGTATACAGGAGATCTGACATATGTGGAGCAACTGCAAGAAAGAGTGGGCAAAGATTGCCAATATACCGTGTACAGATTACAGATGTACCGTGCTGATAGACTCCTACCCAAAAAGGCTGAATGTTGTCATAAATTCAAAAGGGACTTCAACAAAGTATAATTATGCAACTCCTTTATTTTAATTTGAATCCACTCAAAAATATTTCAGTTTGTTTACTTCTTTCTTCCATGATCTGACGTAAATTAGCAGCTGTGGCATGGTGAATTTAGCATTGGTTGCAGCCAAATCTTATTCCACAAAGTCATTTTAAACAAAAACATGCACCATCGCCTAGATTGTTTAAGACTGGTTATTCACACCAGTATTCATAAGGGGGCATGCTTGATTCAGAGGCGCCTGATTCATCAAGAGTCACATGGCTAATAAAAAAAACCAGAGTGTCTGTCATGCGGCATGTGCCCCCGTGCGCCTTGCCACAAAGCTTTCTGATTTAAGTCATCGCTTGTCATGCATTAGATGAGCTGTGGCGTCCTGGCTCTGTTCTGCTTTTGTCCTGCCTTAGTTCTACCCATTTAGTCAGATCTTGGTAAAACTGGCGTGAAAATACCAAAAATCGTAAAATGCGTGTGCAACCTCGAGTTGTGCAAGAATTTTGCGACTTATCAAAGTGTTTTATTTCAGATTTCTGGTGAAAACACTTTGATAAATCATGACCTCTGTTGGCCTCCTACAGGTATATGCCTCAGAAGATTCTACTAATGCAGTGGTTGATTTCGTAATCCAAGAATGAATTCCATAATCAAAGAAAAACAACAAAAATAATAGTCTCCCTGCTGCCAGTCAATCTCTTATATAAGGCCTTCCTAGGGCAACTACAATGGGTAAACACTATTTCACAACTCAATATTCCACTATTATTCAATATTCCAGGCTACATATTGAGCACGTCACACACAATTATTAGCCCATATGCCTTGGAAGGCTGATGCTGCCACCACTTAGCTAGCTGGCTTCTTCCCTCCAATGCCAGTCTTCTCTTCCGTCTTCAGTCTCCTTCACGCTTTGGTGGCTCAGGTGCCGTTGCGGATCGACATACATTCACAATGTCGCCTAATGCCTAGTGAGTGGCGGAGATGCTGAACAGTGAGGACTTAAGACAGAAGATGAGACTGAGCTGGAGGGCAGAAAGTGAGTCATTGAATGACTAGGCGGAAAGTTGAGGCTCTAAAACGGGTGAGGGGTGCAGTAAGTATAATATTTTTTATTTTTAACCCCTCTGCTTATTATTCTTTTGGGTCTGGAGAGATCTCAGATTATAATTAACCACTTTTACCAGAAATTCAATTCGTGTTTAATAAATTTCAATCAAATTGTATTTCTTGGCTGAATTTGAGTGAATCTTGTGAATCGACTTTCTTCAGGTTCGCTCATCTCTAATGAGCATCTATTATAAACTGCCAAAACAGTCTTTCCCACTAACATACTGCTGTTGCAGTTAAAACTAGATTTGGCTGTGGAAATGTGTATAATGCTTGGTTTCTTGGTGTATGTCGATTATTGTATGTACTTTCTCATATACAGTATAGACCAAAAGTTTGGACACACCTTCTCATTTCAAGATTTTTCTGTATTTTCATGACTATGAAAATTGTACATTCACACTGAAGGCATCAAAACTATGAATTAACACATGTGGAATTATATACTTAACAAAAAAGTGTGAATCAACTGAAAATATGTCTTATATTCAAGGTTCTTCAAAGTAGCCACCTTTTGCTTTGATGACTGCTTTGCACGCTCTTGGCATTCTCTTGATGAGCTTCAAGAGGTAGTCACCGGAAATGGTCTTCCAACAATCTTGAAGGAGTTCCCAGAGATGCTTAGCACTTGTTGGCCCTTTTGCCTTCACTCTGCGGTCCAGCTCACCCCAAACCATCTCGATTGGGTTAAGGTCTGGTGACTGTGGAGGCCAGGTCATCTGGGGTAGCACCCCATCACCCTCCCTCTTGGTCAGATAGCCCTTACACAGCCTGGAGGTGTGTTTGGGGTCATTGTCCTGTTGAAAAATAAATGATGGTCCAACTAAACGCAAACCGGAAGGAATAGGATGCCGCTGCAAGATGCTGTGGTAGCCATGCTGGTTCAGTATGCCTTCAATTTTGAATAAATCCCCAACAGTGTCACCAGCAAAGCACCCCCACACCATCACACCACCTCCTCCATGCTTCACGGTGGGAACCAGGCATGTAGAGTCCATCCGTTCACCTTTTCTGCGTCGCACAAAGACACGGTGGTTGGAACCAAAGATCTCAAATTTGGACTCATCAGACCAAAGCACAGATTTCCACTGGTCTAATGTCCATTCCTTGTGTTCTTTAGCCCAAACAAGTCTCTTCTGCTTGTTGCCTGTCCTTAGCAGTGCTTTCCTAGCAGCTATTTTACCATGAAGGCCTGCTGCACAAAGTCTCCTCTTAACAGTTGTTGTAGAGATGTGTCTGCTGCTAGAACTCTGTGTGGCATTGACCTGGTCTCTAATCTGAGCTCCTGTTAACCTGCGATTTCTGAGGCTGGTGACTCGGATAAACTTATCCTCAGAAGCAGATGTGACTCTTGGTCTTCCTTTCCTGGGGCGGTCCTCATGTGAGCCAGTTTTTTTGTAGAGCTTGATGGTTTTTGCAACTGCACTTGGGCACACTTTCAAAGTTTGCCCTATTTTTCGGACTGACTGACCTTCATTTCTTAAAGTAATGATGGCCTCTCGTTTTTCTTTACTTAGCTGCTTTTTTCTTGCCATAATACAAATTCTAACAGTCTATTCAGTAGGACTATCAGCTGTGTATCCACCTGACTTCTGCACAACACAACTGATGGTCCCAACCCCATTTATAAGGCAAGAAATCCCACTTATTAAACCTGACAGGGCACACCTGTGAAGTGAAAACCATTTCCGGTGACTACCTCTTGAAGCTCATCAAGAGAATGCCAAGAGTGTGCAAAGCAGTCATCAAAGCAAAAGGTGGCTACTTTGAAGACCCTTGAATATAAGACATTTTCAGTTGTTTCACACTTTTTTGTTAAGTATATAATTCCACATGTGTTAATTCATAGTTTTGATGCCTTCAGTGTGAATGTACAATTTTCATAGTCATGAAAATACAGAAAAATCTTTAAATGAGAAGGTGTGTCCAAACTTTTGGTCTGTGCTGTATCTGTTCTATCTTTATCACGTCTTGCAGTTGAATAATCTTTAATTCGTGAATGTCATTTGCGGAATGAGTATGTGCACCTTATCATTGCTGTACAATATTAACTCTAGAAAGCACTGATAAAACTAATCATCCAAGCGGAAGTCTACAACCGTCTTCATAAAAATGAAAACTTGATTTTTGGGGGACTCACCTGAACGCTGCCTTCACCTTATGTTACTACTGATGATGGCTCCGACAGCAATAATTTTTTAATCCAATTACTAGTCTTCAGTACACACCACACTTGTCAATGTCTGCAACGAAGTGTTGAAATACCTCTCTCCCCCTTTCTTTACGTCCTTGCATACACCACACATTGTAATGAATAGCTTTATAAAATGAAAATATTTTAATTACATTTTAGTTTGGGGCTCGTTATTAGGCAAGAGGAGCTAAATTGAATAATGCAATCCTAGTAATAATTATGTGTAAATGAGCATGTTTAAATGATATTTTACAGCTTCTTTATAAAATTACAGCTAGAGGCAGTACAATGATAGACACACAAAGGCCGCACAGAAATTATCATAAACTATTAGCTTGTTTGCAAAGGGTTTTATGTTAATCTTCCAGTACTTAAAGCACTCTGCAATTAACATATCAGGGGGAGATGCCTCCAAGTGCTCAGATAAAAAGCTATCCACATTTAAAAAATCAAAGCAAGAAGGGGTCACCCCCTCCCCATCATACACACACATATACAGGCACGCACACATACAGCTTTCTGTTATTAGTTAAAGACTTGTAATGATGTGTTATCTAATCAAGGTTATAATTAAAGCTTTTCTCTATTAGAAATGACAGGCGATGCTGTAGTGACTCCAGCTGTATAATTGTAGGGGAAATTAGGTGGTCATACTGTTTTTGGAAAGTACTGCAGCTAAGCATTGTAGATATTAGCTTGGTAGAGTATGGCAACCATGATACATGAGGGTAAAGATCTGTCTTGTGAAGTCTATTCATTAGGTTATGAATATTAATAAGTATCTCCGGAATGTGTGCTGTTTATCAGTGAATGTAATGAGTGTTACGAAGTAAAAGAGGACCTTGAATAAAACCTATAATTGATCTATCGTTGCATTGAGAAATAACAACCATCACTGCACAGATGCTGTAACACATGGGGCTCATGCCCACAAGTGTGTTACGGCTCAGTACAATTTGTGAGTTTTACAGAGCTGTAGCAGGCACCCGCAGACTTCTGTGCAGCCCTGTTGTACCTCCATATGTCTCCGGGTTTATTCAGTAGATTTTACTGTCAGATTCTACATGAGTCTGCCAAAAATTCATGGCATCCTGCATCAGATGCTCTGGGAAAGGAATATTTTTCTCCAGAAAATTTGCTTCTGGGGAACAATATTTCCAACCTGCAGCTTCACACTGGGCACCTTTCAGCCTACTGCACACAACTAAGCAGAATGGAAGTGGCTTAAGGGGCATTTGTGACACTGTATAGTTTGTGGGGTTTTTCTATTAATTACATTATATATTTTGCACCAATCCAGTATTTTTTTTATTTCAGCGCTAGAATGGTGCCACTAATCCAAGTTCCCTGCCCCTAGTCTTGCACTTTCTATCTGCTGTCGTCTGTTCTTTCCGGCATCACTCCAGTCCCATGCCACCATTTTGTGACTGCAATGTCTCACTGACTGGAGATCAGAGATAAGCTCTCAATGTAAGAATGAGGCTCTCATAGACTTACTGTGATCCAGCAGGTCACAAACGCATAGGAGAGGCACTGAGAACAGAAGAAGGCAGTTGGTAAGTATAACATTAGGGGCAGGGAATTTACATTAGTTGCACCACTCCAGGTATGGAATAAACAGTGAAAAAAAAATACTCTGCAGTCAAGTAGGGCAGATATCAGCCCTACAGGGATACCATAGTTGACATCCAATCACCCCCCTTATTCCATTACCTCTATATCCTTTCTCAAGTCTACATGTGAATATTTTAGGAATATATTGGGGGAGGTCACTGGTAAATTACTGGAGGGGAGATATGTGTCACTCAGGATGTTAGCCTCTGTGATATGAACCTGTAAAAATGCTCCAACATACTAAATGCAGAGAGTGGTTAATCAGTCATATTAAGGGCTTGGTTTTTGTGAACAGCTGAAGACTGGGTGGGAAGCTGTTCACCTTATCTCCACCCCAGGGTGTGGTCCAGAAGGTAAATGTGTAGACTTTGGAATCATTCAGCGTTCGGTGTGTCTGGAGATGAGAGCTCCAGAGCTATGCTCATGTTAAAGAGAACTGAACCTTGTTTTGTTGTTCTGAGCAGGCAGATCCCCGCAGCCAGGGGCGTAACGACCATGGTCACAGCTGTCGCCGCTGAAACCAGGCCTGCCGAGCCAGGGGCCCGGTGGATCAGGGGCCGCTAACGCCAGCAGAAACTTCCACTGAAGGTGCATCCTTGACTGTGAGGGCCATTGTAAAACCTTCAGATTGAGCCTTTGATGTAGTCTATTGTGGATTTTGATGTGTGTTTAGGATCATTAATTCATTATCCATTTGTAGAAGCCATCCTCTTTTCAACTTCAGCTTTTTTACAGATGGTGTTATGTTTGCATTAAGAATTCATTGAAATTTCATTGAATCCATTCTTCCCTCTACCCATAAAATGTTTTCCGTGACATTGGCTGCAACACAAACCCAAAGCATGATTGATCCACCCCAATGCTTAATGGTTGGCAAGATGTTCTTTTCATGAAATTTTGTGCCCTTTTGTGGCCATGGAGTTCTATTTTAACTTCAACAGTCCACAGGACTTGCTTTCAAAATGCATCAGGCTTGTTAAGATGTTCTTTTGCATACTTCTGACACTGAATTTTATGGTGAGGACGCAGGAGAGGATTTCTTCTGATGACTCTTCCATCAAGATCACATTTGTACAGGTGTCTCTGAACAGTAGAACAATGTACCACAACTCCAAAGTCAGCTAAATTATTCTGAAGGTGTTTTGTAGTCAAGCGGAGGTTCTGATTTGTTTCTCTAGGAATCCAATGAGTAGCTCTCACTGAAATTTTGCTTGGTCTTCCAGACCTTATCTTGACCTCCACTCTTCCTGTTAAATGCCATTTCTTAATTATATTTCGAACTGAGGAAAGGGCAACATGAAAGTGCTTTGCTACCTTCTTATAGCCTTCTCCTGCTTTGTGACCCTCCACCATTTTAACTTTCAGGCAGCTGCTTAGAAGAACCCATTGCTGCTGTTTTTTGGCACAAGTTTAGAGGAGGCTGGGTTTTTATAAAACTGGGAAATTTAGATAACCTTGTCTTTCCTAATGATGATAGTGAATAAGCTATAACCATAACAGGCTAATTAACTTCTGAAACCTTGTTATTATTATTATTTATTATAATAGCGCCATTTATTCCATGGCGCTTTACATGTTCAAAGTTATCTGACCACAGAAATCTCCAAGGATGCCCAAACTTTTGCATTGACTCGTTTTCCATTTTGTAATTTTTAAAATGAATGTAAAAAATTGACAATATATTTTTTTTCCTAAAATACAAAGGAAATGTGTCATATTTAACTTTAGGTCCCTTAGAGATCATGTCATCTTCAACTTACTTAATTGTTCACAATAACTAATTTTGACCAGGGGTGCTCAAACTTTTACATGCCACTGCCATATATATAATATACAGTACAGACCAAAAGTTTGGACACACCTTCTCATTTAAAGATTTTTCTGTATTTTCATGACTTTGAAAATTGTACATTCACACTGAAGGCATCAAAACCATGAGTTAACACATGTGGAATTATATACTTAACAAAAAAGTGTGAAACAACTGAAAATATGTGTTATAGTCTAGGTTCTTCAAAGTAGCCACCTTTTGCTTTGATGACTGCTTTGCACACTCTTGGCATTCTCTTGATGAGCTTCAAGAGGTAGTCACCGGAAATGGTTTTCACTTCACAGGTGTGCCCTGTCGGGTATAATAAGTGGGATTTCTTGCCTTATAAATGGGTTTGGGACCATCAGTTGTGTTGTGCAGTAGTCTGGTGGATACACAGCTGATAGTCCTACTGAATAGACTGTTAGAATTTGTATTATGGCAAGAAAAAAGCAGCTAAGTAAAGAAAAACGAGTGGCCATCATTACTTTAAGAAATGAAGGTCAGTCAGTCCGAAAAATTGGGAAAACTTTGAAAGTGTCCCCAAGTGCAGTTGCAAAAACCATCAAGCACTACAAAGAAACTGGCTCACATGAGGACCGCCCCAGGAAAGGAAGACCAAGAGTCACCTCTGCTTCTGAGAATAAGTTTATCCGAGTCACCAGCCTCAGAAATTGCAGGTTAACAGCAGCTCAGATTAGAGACCAGGTCAATGCCACACAGAGTTCTAGCAGCAGACACATCTCTACAACAACTGTTAAGAGGAGACTTTGTGCAGCAGGCCTTCATGGTAAAATAGCTGATAGGAAACCACTGCTAAGGACAGGCAACAAGCAGAAGAGACTTGTTTGGGCTAAAGAACACAAGGAATGGACATTAGACCAGTGGAAATCTGTGCTTTAGTCTGATGAGTCCAAATTTGAGATCTTTGGTTCCAACCACCGTGTCTTTGTGTGACGCAGAAAAGGTGAACGGATGGACTCTACATGCCTGATTCCCACCATGAAGCATGGAGGAGGAGGTGTGATGGTGTGGGGGTGCTTTACTGGTGACACTGTTGGGGATTTATTCAAAATTGAAGGCATACTGAACCAGCATGGCTACCACAGCATCTTGCAGCGGCATGCTATTCCATCCGGTTTGCGTTTACTTGGACCATCATTTATTTTTCAACAGGACAATGACCCAAAACACACCTCCAGGCTGTGTAAGGGCTATTTGACCAAGAGGGAGAGTGATGGGGTGCTACGCCAGATGACCTGGCCTCCACAGTCACCAGACCTGAACCCAATCGAGATGGTTTGGGGTGAGCTGGACCGCAGAGTGAAGGCAAAAGGGCCAACAAGTGAGTGCTAAGCATCTCTGGGAACTCCTTCAAGATTGTTGGAAGACCATTTCCGGTGACTACCTCTTGAAGCTCATCAAGAGAATGCCAAGAGTGTGCAAAGCAGTCATCAAAGCAAAAGGTGGCTACTTTGAAGAACCTAGAATATAAGACATATTTTCAGTTGTTTCACACTTTTTTGTTAAGTATATAATTCCACATGTGTTAATTCATAGTTTTGATGCCTTCAGTGTGAATGTACAATTTTCAAAGTCATGAAAATACAGAAAAATCTTTAAATGAGAAGGTGTGTCCAAACTTTTTGTCTTTACTGTATATATTTATACTTTTTTGATTTTTAATGCAAATCCATTGAAGTATTTACTATTTTAAAATTGTTTTTTTTTCTATGTTAGACTATTTTGTTGAATCCCTGAACTGGTTACTAACTTTTGTGAGCTTATTGTCATTCAAAACTACAATGCGTCCCACAAAAAAACAAGCCAAGATACTTCTTTATTGGTGGTAAAATGAAAAAGTTATGGCTCTAAGAAGAGAGGTCAGGCATAAGTGCTAAAATAGAAAATCGCCCCGTCTGGAAGGGATTAATAATAAATATGTTGCTGTTATTGACAGTGTATGTACACCTATCTTCTTTGATAATGTAGTACTGATAAGTAATTGTAGGATTTAGTACAAACAGACATAGTGTTGCTGAAGTGTTGTTTAACTTTTTAGGCCGCCATGATTTGCATAATGTGTTGAATTGGTTAGATTTTGTCAGTACAGAATAAAATTAGTGCCAAAGCCACACTGAGCACCACTATGTAACGTTATAGGTATATATAAACATGATTCAATTCCCGGGTCCCTAATTTAAGTCCCACAAGTCTCTTGGAGTTTGAGCATATATTCTTGAGTAGATTCAACAATTGCATTTAAACTGCGGATGACTGTTGCATTTCTTCAAACTTCTTTCACACAAAGTGGTTGAAAGTTTTTATTATGTGTTCTTTTTGTGGTTTTCATATATTTTATTTTGCTGTTTTGCCATTAATATTGAAAACACCACCAAGCATCGCTAAAGATTATCACAGCTGCCTTGCAACTTTAGGGTCTTGGGTTCGAATCCAGCCAAAAGAAGCATTTGCAAAGAACTTGTGAAATCCCCTGTGTTTGCACGGATCTCCTCTAGGTACTAGAGATACCTGGCAAACTAGGATCGCTAGTGATTCGCAGCACTACCGCGATATAGCCTCAGTGTTTTCCATTAGGACTCTAAATACAGAAACAGCTAAAATCAACTAAAAAACCTAACAGGTCCCATAAGGGAACATTCAGATTATATTGTTTGCTCTGTAGCTCGAGGGCGACCATCAGCTGCACTGTTGCTCTTGCCTTACTATAAAGCTGACTTGACAGTAAGGCCAGACATTCCACAGTACAACTCTTCATACTTAGATGCTATTTTACCACTTCACATGTTTTGATCAGTGATTAAGACCACTCATGAACTGCACCAAGGTTAGAGTTCAGCAATTTGTAGAAGCAATGTTTTCACCCCAGTCTTTGGAGTGGGAGCTTCCCTGGCAGGCTATAATTGAGTTGAAATGGACTCAAGAGTAATGATTAATGGAGCATGAGCAGCGAGGTGAGCGAGACAGATTGGAGGAGAGTTCCTTGAACTTTCTACAGTTGCTAATGAAAGAATGACTAATATAATTAGAGGCTGCTTTATACTGCCTGGTTCTGCATTAAATCTAGAGTGTATTTAAATACAATGGTCCATTACAAGCAGGGCAAGAGGTTAAAGAGAGCTCTGCCATGCTGTAGCTAGACTTGCAAGTGCAACATTGATTAGCACCGGCCTCTGCTCCACACGAACATGCAAATGAAGATGTTTGCCAGAGGGCTGAATGTTTCCATTTGCGAGATTAATAAATGTTTTATGATTTGTTTTTCTTTCCTTCCTTTTTATGAAATGATAGGTTGACTGTGACTATGCAGAAATCCTTTTAAACTGCTCTTTATGATAGGAAAATTGTTAGCCTTTTTTCCTGATTGTTCTTTATTGCTGCTTAGAAACTGTGAGTGGTTATAGCTGCATGAAGGTGTTTTAACCAGATAAAAATTATATGCATATCTCCTATTACATTTCGGTAAGAAGTACTAAGTAATGTGGTAAGTTAAGTTGAAGAGACAAAACTAAAAGTCAGCAGGTGCATTGCTGAAGTAATTTCAGTTTACTTTTTTTTCTATTATCGTAATTGAAATATGGCACTAATAGCATAAATTTTAGAGTCTTGCAAAGTATTAAACCAAAGTCAACCTCATGGCACAGATGTATGAAAAGATTGCCTTACATTGGGATTTCTGCAAAAGAAGACAATCTCAAAATGGGCATTAAATGGGTATATATGGGCACAAGAACCAGAGCCTACTAGTAGCCAAAACAGAACAAACAATTCTGTCGAATAATACTGCGGACTCCTAGAAATTAGTCCGCTGCTTCCATGAGAAGGTCCCCTTTCCTTGTTGTCAATCTATTTGGAGGCTGATTAGCTGTTATCAAACACATATATATAAAAAAGAAAGTATATAAGTATTTGATACACTGCCGATTTTGCAAGTTTTCCCACCTACTAAGAATGGAGAGGTCTGTAATTTTTATCATAAATTTACTTCAACTGTTATAGAATCTTAAAAAAAATCCAGAAAATCACATTGTATGATTTTTACATAATTCATTAGCATTTTATTGCAGAAATATGTTTTTCATGCAATAGAAAAACAGAACTTAAAATTTGGAGCAGAAACCTTTGTTTGCAGTTACAGAGGTCAGACGTTTCCTGTAGTATTTGACCAAGTTTGCACACACTGCAGCAGGGATTTTGGCCCACTCCTCCATACAGATCTTCTCCAGATCTTTTAGGTTTTGTTGGGCATTGTTTAAGCTCCCTCAAAAGATTTTCTATTGCGTTCAGATTTGGAGACTGGCTAGGCCACTCCAGGATCTTGAAATGCTTCTTACAGAGCCACTCCTTAGTTGCTCTGGCTGTGTGTTTCTGGTCATTGTCATGCTGGAATAAAAAGAACCACAGCACTACTGGACCAAGGTGCTCGAGTAGGGTCCAACACCGTAACAGTAGTGAGAAAATCTCGGCACTCAATTCAAATGATGTTATGAAAATATTTAATAGCAGTCCACGGCAATTAAACAAACGTTTTGGTTAACAGGACCTTCATCAGTGTACCAATTGCTGGGAATAGAAAGAAAGACCGGAATGAGGACGTAGTGTCTCAGCCCAAAAAATCGGATTGCTAGGAAAAAAGGGTAAAGGAGAGAGGACACTGTGTCTCGCCAAGACAATCTCAAATCCCAGAGGGCAGAGAGAAAATGGTGCATGTATATGAAGCGCGGTATCTACCGCTTTCATGTAAGGACGCCCTTACAAGCAAGCAATTAGTACACTATACCCAGCAATTGGTACACTGATGAAGGTTGTGTTGACCAAAATGTTTGTTTAATTGCTGTGGACTGCTATTGGATTTTTTCATAACATCATTTAACTTGAGTGCAGAGTTTTTCTCACTATTGTAATGCTGGAAGACTCAGCCATGTCCCATCTTCAATGTCCTTACTGAGGGAAGGAGGTTGTTGGCCAAAATCTCATGATACATGACCCCATCCATCCTCCCTTCAATAGAGTGCAGTCATCATTTCCCCTTTGCAGAAAACCACACCCAAAGTATGATGTTTCCCCCACCATGCTTCACAGTTGGGACGGTTTAATTGAGGTTGTACTCATCCTCCTTCTTCCTCCAACCGAGTGAAGTTGATACCAAAAAGTTCTACTTTAGTCTTATCTGACCACATGACCTTCTCCTATGCCTCCCCTGGATCATCCAGATGGTCATTGGCAAACTTTAATCGGGCCTGGATATGCTAGCGTGAGCATGGGAACCTTGTGTGCCCTGCAGGATTTTAATGCTTGATGGTGTAGTATGTTACTAATGGTCATGTTTGAGATTGTGGTCCCAGCTCTCTTCAGGTCATTGACCAGGTCCTCCCATGTAGTTCTGGGCTGATTCCTGATCTTTCTCAGAATCATCCTTTCCCTTGGAGGAGAGATCTTGCATGGAGCCCTAGACCAAGGAAGATTGACAGTGATCTTGTGTTTCTTCCATTTTCTAATAATTGTGCCAACAGTTGTTGCCTTCTCGCCAAGCTGCTTGCCTATTGTCCTGTAGCCCATCCCAGCCTTGTGCCGGTCTACAATTTTGTCCCTGGTGTACTTAGACAGCTCTTTGGTCTTGGCCATGGTAGAGAGGTTGGAGAGTGATTGATTGTGTGGACAGGTGTCTTTTATACAGGTAACAAGTTTAAACAGGTGCAATTAATACAGGTAATGAGTGCAGAGTAGGAGGGCTTCTTAAAGAAAAACTAACAGGTCTGTGAGAGCCAGAATTCTTGCTGGTTGGTAGGTGATTAAATACTTATGTCATGCAATACGGTGCAATTTAATTTTTTAAAGATCATACAATGTGATTTTTTTGTTTTTATTTTTAGGTTCTGTCTCTCACAGCAGATGGGTACCTAAAATTACAGACCTCTCCATTTTTTGTAGGTGGGAAACCTTGCAAAATCAGCAGTGTATCAAATACTTATTTCCGCCACTGTACACACATATATATATACATATACACCTACCTGCCAACACTGGCCCAAGGGGCAGAGACGGGGGGCGCTCTACTCACAAATACTGTGGACTCATAACTATGAGTCCATTGTATACATTAACACTCCTATTAGTCAAATAGAACTATCTAGTCTAGTGGTGTCTTAACATCTTTGTTGACTATACATCATAGAATTCCTGTAAATTAAGCTTAATGAGTCTATATTTAGCAATGTCTTTTTATATAAATGTGGTCAAAATTTTGTGTTTTGAGCATATATTTCTAGAAAAAATGTTTTCTGTATTCATTTAAATTCTGACCAGTTATCATAGTTTTTACCTAATTACAGTACTTTGCACTACATGTACTTTTGGCTTCATATCTGCTTTTTCAAGGTTATATGATTTTAAGCATTCAACAGCATATGGAACATATGGAGTGCATTGGGATCAATAATTATTTTGTGAGCAAAATCTTCACTGATGTGTCAAATAATAGGCATGGCAGTGTCTTATGAAAACTAGCCATTCCCAGAACACTATGGAAGGGTCATTTTTCTGCCCTTGAAATTATTTAGTTGCCATCTAATTCACGTCAAAATGTATCGTAAAAATCAAAGGAGTTTCATTTTGTTAACCCACAAATGTCTACAGTTTTCATTATGAATGGCAAACCAATTTCAGCCTGCTCAAAGATGCTTGAAGTGGGGACAAACAAAGCGTTCAATAAATCTTAAAGAGGTTTTCCGACGAACCAAGATAATTTTACTCAACATTTTAATCAATAGATTTTTGAATAATAATGATTTCCACATTTGGATGTGTTTAAAAAATGTTCCTGTGCTGAGATAATCTTATATATGTGCCCCTGCTGTGTACTGTGTAATGACTGTGTCTTACTGTGCAGGAGCATGGTCTGATCATACCACATCTCCTGGGCAGGGGAGGACGCAAGAGAGAGTATACAGACATTACAGCAGGGGATCACAGCTGATTCTTTCAGGTAAAAACATTTCTTAAAAACAGGCAGTGAAATGTATTGCCTCACAAAAAGAATCATTTGCTATCCCGTGCTGTAAAGTCTATATACTCTCCAGGGGATGTGGTATGATCAAACCATGTTCCTGCATGGTCAGACACTGCCATTATACTGCACATAGTCTTAGAAATGTGCCCCTGCTATCTCGGCATAGGAAAAAAAATGTTAACACATCCAATTGTGGAACTTATTATTATTCCAAGATCTATTAATTAAAATGTACCTTGTGCGAGGGAAAAACCTCCTTAAGGTCTTTATACACATTAGATTTCTGTTGGTTGAATAATGCTTTGGACGATCATTCGGCTGATGACCATCTCTGACATCTCTCCCATAAACAAGAATGCCTGCTTGGCCACAGACTGATATGTCGACAAAACCGCCAGTGGATGTGACACCTGGCGGCTTTGTCAACGTGTCAGTCTGTGACTAAGCGGGCATTCTTTTTTCCGTAAGAACTATCTGATCAACAGTCCAAAATTGGACATGCCTGATTAACATCTCTCTCGACCATTAGTTGGCTAGAGCCCCCATACTCATTAGACTGTTGGCCGAATGCATTGATATTGTCAGGTCCAGCCAACATAAGTCTAATGTGTACGGGGTCTTTAGTCAGAACATAGCACAGAGCTATGGAAAACTTGATTGTCCCACTTCAAGGTTCTTTGAGTCAGCGAAAGCAGAAAGAAGATATATCCTAAACATAGAATCACTTTTTTTACATAGTCTCTTTGTAAAACATCAACATTTATCTATTACGTTGTTATGCATAAGATTAGAACTTTTATGTTAATCAGATCTTATATTGATTAAAACTTTTTCTCATCCTTCAATGATCTACTAAGGAAAAAAGAAAAGTTTTAAGCAACATAATAGCTTCAAACTATTTCATCATGGTCATTTGTCCTTGGACAATAATAGGGCAAAATGACTATATTTATTGCACAGAGCTCCAATTCATCTGCTTCCATTCATACAGCCATGGAGTTTGATCCCCCAGCCACCACTAGGAGGAGCTTATTGCATAAATGTTTTGAACCTATCAGTAGAACAGGATATTAATTTCATTTGAAAAATTAACAGTTTCCTAGAAAAACTATTTTTGCTCATAAAGAAGTAAAAGTAATGCTGCATACCATTACATAAATGCCCAACTTCTGCAGTAGTCAAACCTGAACTTCAGGACTGTGTGATCCTGGCATGCCAGGTATTTTCTTACAACCTTTGACAGCACTGAACATGTTAGTTACTAGAAGATTTTATGGCTCTGTCATCTACTGCAGTAATATTCCAGTTATCAATGAATATATAAGTAACACACACTCTTCAACATTGAAGACATGTTACTGATATGCAAATGATGAAAAATGGAAACAAAATGTTCAATTTATTCAGTATGGAGAAATTCCCACACTTACACACCTTAGCTACTGTGACGACACAGAATTTAATCATAATTATCCAGACGTCTATTTTCAGTAGGTCAGGAGACTTTGTCATATTGTCTGAATGTTGACTCTTGAGTTGATATTTACTGCAACCTATTGTCTGTTAACTTTGTAAGACAGATACGCATGGTCTTTGAACAATGGATGTTTACTAATTTTGCTAAATATGTTGATTAACCATTGTGTGGGCCCTGTGGCTTGTTGACTCACGAAACAGAGAAGGACAAGCTGTGATTAAATGTTCAAACAATGAGACATGCGCCGCTGCCACCTTCCCCTTTGACCTGTGAATGATGACCTGAGCCACAGATGTAAATATAAAAATGGATTTCTATTGTTCTGGAAGGAGATTCAGGACATATGGTTCCATCAATAGGGGATACAGATCTGCTCCACTGACCATCACTGACCCCCTATGGATACATTTGGGGAAGCCAGGGTTGTGACCCTCCACTTACCTGGTCCCATGAATATGTTCTGAGAAGCCAGGTTGGGACCATCCAGTCACCTGGCCCCATGGATATGCTCGGAGAAAGCCAGGTTGGGACCATCTGGTCACCGTGTTCAATGGATATGTTCAGAGAAGCCAGGGTGAGAGGCTCGGGTCTCCTGGCATTGTACCTTTATGAACTGTCAGCTTCCTAAGCTTGCTGCTATCTCCTCTCTGTGGGTGTCCACCCAAAGCGGGGTGCCACTGGTTGAGGTAGTTGGCCCTGGAAGTCTCAAAGTCACAGCTGCTCTATTCCAGGTGGGCCAGCGGAAGGGTGAGATTGTGTAATTTTGCACCATCTTGGGTGTTTGCTGGGACTCTTCTATATGTTTATTGTCTGTTTGTTGGTTCAATTAAGTATTGCCACACTGTTTTACCCTCACCCTGTGTTATCTGAGTAGTATTATGCCCACAGAAGACCCCGTGTCTTCACAGCTACTATCAATGAGGTTATTAATGGTTGTCTGAGGAATGTTTTGCCACACTGAACGCACTTGGGCAAATCATCAAGATCCGCTTCTGGCAGCCCACTTTACAATTGCTGACCATTGAAGTCCCAATTGTGACTGATGGGAGACAAGTCTGGAAATGCTGCAGGCCATGAAATGCTGCAGGCCATGATGACATTTAGGCCATGTAAACTGATCACTGTAGCACGAGCATCATGTGGCCTGGCACTATTGTGTTAAAAACTGGCTTCTGGGACACTTTAGAGAAATGGCCATACTACTGGTTCCATGACCAACTCAATTTACTGTAATGCCAATCTTTAGTGTACCTGGAATGGAGACTAGAAGTGTCTGGCTATTATACATTATGCCAACCCACACCATAATCTTGGGAGGACTGATGTGACTTTCCTTCATGAAAGCTTCTATATGGCAGTGCCCATATGGTCACCAGTCTCCAGCTCTCACTGCATCCAAGACAAACGGAGAACTCAATGCTGAAGTGGATAGATCTTCATTCCAGCCTCCATTGCTCAATTGCAGCCTCCAGTCTCAGTCTTGAGACCACGTGGGTAACGCCATGAAGGCTAACATTACACCAGTCTTATTCCTGGGATTATGCCATGGAGTGGCATAAGGCATGGTAGTCGGACCCCTCTCATCTTCATTTCATGTACAAATATGTACACTAACAGCTCGATGTTAAATTGATTTAGTGGTAGAACCAGCGGTATGGCCATTTCTCTAAAGTGTCCCAGGAGCCAGCTTTCTAAATGGCAATTCCAGGCTGCATCTTTTCGTGAGCAGCCAGACTTGTCTCACATTTGGGTCGTCGTTGGCCAGCAGTTACAAAGGTCGCTGCCAGGAGCGGATCTTTATGATTTGCCCAACTGCATTCACCATTGAAGAACAGTCCTCAGACAAGTATTAATAACATTATTGATAGCAGCCAAGGTTATAAGTGTGGCAGTGATTTCCATCTTTTCAACATTTGCATATCAGTAACATGTCTATCAATCCTGTGATTTGCATAATCTCACAACTCTTCCTTCTTGGTGTTACAATATCAGTATTGACAAGTGCGTATATATATATATATATATATATATATATTTGCTCAAAAAAAATAAAAATAAACTCCAAGTAAATCAAACTTCTGTGAAATCAAAGTGTCTACTTAGGAGGCAACACTGATTGACAATCAATTTCACATGCTGTTGTGCAAATGGAATAGACAATAGATGGAAATTATTGGCAATTATCAAGACACCCTCAATAAAGGAGTGGTTCTGCAGATGGGGACCACAGACCACATCTCAGTACCAATGCTTTCTGGCTGATGTTTTGGTCACCTTTGAATGTTGGTTGTGCTTTCACACTCGTGGTAGCATGAGACGGACTCTACAACCCACAGAAGTTGCTCAGATAGTGCAGATCATCCAGGATGGCACATGAATGCGAGCTGTGGCAAGAAGGTTTGCTGTGTCTGTCAGCGTAGTGTCCAGAGGCTGGAGGCGCTACTAGGAGACAGGCCAGTACACCAGGAGACGTGGAGGGGGCCGTAGGAGGGCAACAACCCAGCAGCAGGACCGCTACCTCCGCCTTTGTGCAAGGAGGAACAGGAGGAGCACTGCCAGAGCCCTGCAAAATGACCTCCAGCTGGCCACAAATGTGCATGTGTCTGCACAAACGGTTAGAAACCGACTCCATGAGGGTGGTATGAGTGCCCGACGTCCACTGATGGGGGTTGTGCTCACAGCCCAACACCGTGCAGGACACTTGGCATTTGCCACAGAACACCAGGATTGGCAAAGTCGCCATTGGCGCCCTGTGCTCTTCACAGATGAAAGCATGTTCACACTGAGCACATGTGACAGACATGACAGAGTCTGGAGACGCCGTGGAGAGCGATCTGCTGCCTGCAGCATCCTTCAGCATGACCGGTTTGGCAGTGGGTCAGTATTGGTGTGGAGTGGCATTTCTTTGGAGGGCTGCACAGCCCTCCATGTGCTCGCCAGAGGTAGCCTGACTGCATTAGGCACCGAGATGAGATCCTCAGACCCCTTGTGAGACCATATGCTGGTGTGATTGGCCCTGGGACATCATGTCTCGCTCCATCCACCAACGTCATGTTGCACCACAGACTGTCCAGGAGTTGGCGGATGCTTTAGTCCAGGTCTGGGAGGAGACCATCTGCAATCTCATCAGGAGCATGCCCAGGCGTTGTAGGGAGGTCATACAGGCACGTGGAGGCCACACACAATACGGAGCCTCATTTTGACTTGTTTTAAGGACATTACATCAAAGTTGGATGAGCCTGTAGTGTGTTTTTCCACTTTAATTTTGGGGGTGACTCCAAATCCAGGCCTCCATTGGTTAATAAATTTGATTTCCATTGATGATTTTTATGTGATTTTGTTGTCAGCACATTCAACTTTGTACAGAACAAAGTATTCAATGAGAATATTTCATTCATTCAGATCTAGGATGTGTTATTTGAGTGTTCCCTTTATTTTTTTGAGCAGTATATATATATATATATATATATATATATATATATATATATATATATATATATATACAGTGCTGGCCAAAAGTATTGGCACCCCTGCAATTCTGTCAGATAATACTCAGTTTCTTCCTGAAAATGATTGCAATCACAAATTCTTTGGTATTATTCTCTTCATTTAATTTGCTTGCAAGGAAAAAACACAAAAGAGAATGAAGCAAAAATCAAATCATTGATCATTTCACACAAAACTCAAAAAAAGGGCCGGACAAAAGTATTGGCACCCTCAGCCTAATACTTGGTTGCACAACCTTTAGCCAAAATAACTGCGAACAACTGCTTCCGGTAACCATCAATGAGTTTCTTACAATGCTCTGCTGGAATTGTAGACCATTCTTCTTTGGCAAACTGCTCCAGGTCCCTGATATTTGAAGGGTGCCTTCTCCAAACTGCCATTTTGAGATCTCTCCACAGGTGTTCTATGGGATTCAGGTCTGGACTCATTGCTGGCCACCTTAGAAGTCTCCAGTGCTTTCTCTCAAACCATTTTATAGTGCTTTTGGAAGTGTGTTTTGGGTCATTGTCCTGCTGGAAGACCCATGACCTCTGAGGGAGACCCAGCTTTCTCACACTGGGCCCTACATTCTGCTGCAAAATTTGTTGGTAGTCTTCAGACTTCATAATTCCATGCACACGGTCAAGCAGTCCAGTGCCAGAGGCAGAAAAGCAACCCCAAAACATCCGGGAACCTCCGCCATGTTTGACTGTAGCGACCGTGTTCTTTTCTTTGAATGCCTCTTTTTTTTCCTGTACACTCTATGTTGATGCTTTTTCCCAAAAAGCTCTACTTTTGTCTCATCTGACCAGAGAACATTCTTCCAAAATGTTTTAGGCTTTCTCAGGTAAGTTTTGGCAAACTCCAGCCTGGCTTTTTTATGTCTCGGGGTAAGAAGTGGGGTCTTCCTGGGTATCCTACCATACAGTCCCTTTTCATTCAGACGCCGATGGATAGTACGGGTTGACACTGTTGTACCCTCGGACTGCAGGGCAACTTGAACTTGTTTGGATGTTAGTCGAGGTTCTTTTTCCACCATCCGCACAATCTTGCGTTGAAATCTCTCGTCAATTTTTCTTTTCCGTCCACATCTAGGGAGGTTAGCCACAGTGCCATGGGCTTTAAACTTCTTGATGACACTGCGCACGGAAGACACAGGAACATTCAGGTCTTTGGAGATGGACTTGTAGCCTTGAGATTGCTCATGCTTCCTCACAATTTGGTTTCTCAAGTCCTCAGACAGTTCTTTGGTCTTCTTTCTTTTCTCCATGCTCAATGTGGTACACACAAGGACACAAGACAGAGGTTGAGTCAACTTTAATCCATGTTAACTGGCTGCAAGTGTGAATTAGTTATTGCCAACACCTGTTAGGTGCCACAGGTAAGTTACAGGTGCTGTTAATTACACGAATTAGAGAAGCATCACATGATTTTTCAAACAGTGCCAATACTTTTGTCCACCCCCTTTTTTAGGTTTGGTGTGGAATTATATCCAATTTGGCTTTAGGGCAATTCTTTTTGTGTTTTTTCATTGAAGACAAATTAAATGAAGAGAATAATACCAAAGAATTTGTGATTGCAATCATTTTCAGGAAGAAACTGAGTATCATCTGACAGAATTGCAGGGGTGCCAATACTTTTGGCCAGCACTGTATATATATTTATACTGGTGCATCTCACTAAATTAGAATATCATCAAAAAGTTAATTTATTTCAGTTCTTCAATACAAAAAGTGAAACTCATATATTATATAGAGTCATTACAAACACAGTGATCTATTTTAAGTGTTTATTTCTGTTAATGTTGATGATTATGGCTTACAGCCAATGAAAACACAACAGTCATTATCTCGGTAAATAAAAATAATTAACAAAAAACACCTGCAAAGGCTTCCTAAGTGTTTAAGAAGGTCCATTAGTCTGTTTTTGTAGGCTCCACAATCATGGGGAAGACTGCTGACTTGACAGATGTCCAGAAGGCAGTCATTGACATACTCCACAAGGTCCCAGAATTCCAATTTTCATTTGGAAATCTAGGTCCCAGAGCCTGGAGGAAGAGTGGAGAGGCACACAATCCAAGCTGCTTGAGGTCTAGTGTGAAGTTTCCAAAATCAGTGATGGTTTGGGGAGCCATGTCATCTGCTGCTGCCGGTCCACTGTGTTTTATCAAGACCAAAGTCAGCACAGCCGTCTACCAGGAAATTTTAGAGCACTTCATGCTTCCCTCTGCCGACAAGCTTTTTGGAGATGGAAATTTCATTTTCCAGCAAGACTTGGCACCTGTCCACACTGCCAAAAGTACCAATACCTGGTTTAAAAACAACAGAATCACTGTGCTTGACTGGCCAGCAAACTTGCCTGACCTTAACCCCATAGAGAATCTATGGGGTATTGTCAAGAGGAAGATGAGAGACACCAGACCCAACAATGCAGACGAGCTGAAGGCTGCTATCAAAGAAGGCGGGGCTTCCATAACACCTCAGCAGTGCCACAGGCTGATCACCTCCATGCCACGCCGCATTGATGCAGTAATTCATGCAAAAGGAACGACCAAGTATTGAGTGCATTTACTGAACATACAATTCAGTAGGCCAACATTTTGGTTTTAAAAAACATTTTTCAAGTTGTTGTTATGAAGTGTTCTAATTTACTGAGATAATGCCTTTTGTGTTTTCATTGGCTGTAAGCCATAATCATCAACATTAACAGAAATAAACACTTGAAATAGATCACTCTGTTTGTAATGACTCTATATAATATATGAGTTTCACTTTTTGTATTGAAGAACTGAAATAAATTAACTTTTTGATGATATTTTAATTTAGTGAGATGCACCTGTATATACTTTATATATATATATATATATATATATATATATATATATATATATATATTTTACTGTATTGTTGGAGACTTGTGATGTAATATATGATCTGGCCAGTAGAGGGCAGTAGAGAGTCCAGAGTTGCAGAGCAGGGGTTTGGCAGTTGGTTTCTGTTGCTAGGGGAGTTCAAGGACAGAGTGAAGCTATGTATGTTGGAAAATCAGAGAACTAGATGAGCTCATTGTTAAAAGCATCCACCATCTCATAGGTTTCAGAGATCCAGCAAGCCCCTCAGCCTGGGCAAATTAATCCAATATACCAGAAAAAAAGCTGGTGTCTCCGGTAAAATCTTGGCAACTTTATTACCTTTACATTAAAGTTAGGTCACAAACAGGACAGTGGTATGGTGTTATGGTGTTAACACCAGAGCACTGTCCTGTTTGTGACCTGACTTTAATGTAAATGTAGTAACGTTGCCAAGATTTTACCGGCGACACCAGATTTTTTTTCCTGGTATATTAAATCGTTGGAAAAAGGTCTGGACAGAGTGGTGCGACTCTGGATCTGTTTTTGGTGAGTCTGGGACGCGTTGTCTGGCTTGACATGAGCTGACTTGGTGAGGACAACCAAGGTCAGAGCATCTTGGGCTAGGCCATGTGAGGCCGTATTTCTAAAGATTTAGAGAAGTCCTGCGTCATAGAGAGATCGGCATTCTCTAAGAAACTTCAATCAGCGTTTCTGATTATTCAGGACTAGAGATGAGCGTTGTTCTACTCGAACTGTTCGCCAATCTCAAATTCGAGCTGTTTTGGGCGGTGTTCGAGCCGGTCGGCGAACACGAACAATTTGAGAAAAATTCGGCTGTTCGAGGTTATGTTCGATAACTGTTCGTGCACCAAAATCATAACTGGATTTTTTCTCAGTAATGATGAAAATTAATGTTAATACGCAGTTTGAGTGTACAGCGGGGCGGGGGGAGGGGCAGGGGATAGATCTCTGCAGGAACAATGAAGATCTCCATTTTTTTTTCTCTTTCCCGCATTTGCAGTGGGGAGGTGCAATCTGTCAGCCTATCAGCAGCGCACACACGGAGCGAAGTGCTTTTTTTCACACAAGCAAGGGCATGTGTGATTGGCAGTGTATGTCACATGTCCTTGCCCTATAAGACCAAGCCATTTTCCCCGTCGCCACCATTTTCTCACTGCTGCAGCTGCGTGTTAGACGGCACCGCTGTTGCTGTGTGCGCTATACCTTGTTAATTTCAAGCCAATTTTCGCACAAATCTACAGATAGCTTGGGAGTAGGGAATAGTTGTGATTGCAGTCCTTTTAAGGACTAGGTTACAGCATTTCCTACGACTTTTATCAGGCAGGTCTGTGCTCTTAAATAGATAGATTGTGGGAGTAAAGACTAATTGTAATTGGAGTCCTTTTCAGGACTAGGTTACATCAGTTCCTATCAGTTTTTGCCAGGCAGGTCTGTGCCAGTGCTGTGCAAGTTTTTTTCACAGCATTTGGCTGAATCTAGCAAAGCTAATCCTTTTTGGCCTATTGCAGAGTGTGTTAGTCAGTGGAGTAGCCTATCTGTGTTGCAAGATATACCACCTGTGTATAGAATACCAATTTTTTTACTGCACCTAGTGAAGTAAAATCTTTTGGGCATAGCATCATTCTATTAGTCCATCTATACTGACCTCCATCAGGTTGCAAATTAAAAATAATTTTTTTCTTCATTTATCTCTGAAAAAATATTTGGGCTTCTAGCAGCGTGTGGGACTTGTTCTATTAGTCCATCTATACTGACCTCCATCAGGTTGCAAATTGAATAAAAAAATTTTCTGCATCTAGCTCTGAAAAAATATTTGGGCTTCTAGCGGTGTGTGGGACTTGGTCTATTAGTCCATCTATACTGACCTCCATCAGGTTGCAAATTAAAAATAATTTTTTTCTGCATCTAACCCAGCCAATAGTTTTGGCCTAATACCACAGTTTGGCCACTCAGCTCTGCTCGGTTACCATCCATTGTTTTTTTGTGCAAACAACTCCAGAGTTGTGAATTAGTTAACCACCAAAATGAGTGGAAAAAGGCCTGCTGCTGGTGGAAAGGGGAATAGGCGTGTTGGGAAGGGGAAAAAAGGTTGTGTCCGTGGGGTAGGTGCAGAAGAAAGACCATCTTCCAGCCAAACTAAAATGTCTACTTCTTTTAGCGGACAATGTGATAAGATCCCTTTCTTACGGCCACGCCAATCGCTACAAATTCCAGATGAGGCACAAAAACAGCAGGTGCTTCAACGGATATCAAGTGCTCCTTTAAGTGGGCTCTCCTCCACATCAACTTCAACATCACAAATACTCCAGTCCTCAAAGGTGTCACCCAAATCGCACTTGCTTCCTCACAGCTCCCAAATCTCCAGCTGCCCGTCTGAGTATGAGGTAGAACAGATGGTTGAGTCTGCAGAGCTGTTTACTCATACTATAGCCTGGGAATCAGAGGTCGACTCCAGCGCTTCTGTGAATCCAGACGAGGAAATGATCTGCACTGATGCCCAGAATCTTTATGAGTCGGATCCAGGACCAGACGCAGAAGGTTCTGACCATAATGTAGACCCTCATTCCCAAACTGTAACTCCTGTTGGTGGAGACAATGAGGAAGACGATGATAAGACTCAAATACCTGATTGGAGCGACAACTTTAGTTTTTTGTCAGGGCAGGAACAGGTTGGCTCTGAGGACGACGGGTGTGATAACGCACAGGGTGTTGATGATGAGGTCGGAGATCCCACTTACTGTCAACCCACAGTCAGCCAAGAGATGAGGTCAGCAGAGGAGGTGGAGGAAGATGCTAGTGACGACGAGGTCAGGTTGCGCCTTCCTGGACAGAGACGTAGTACTGGAAGCACGTCAACAACTGCATCCTCAAACACAACTCTGCCTCTCACCACAAGTCGTGGTGGCTCTTCAGGTCGCATGGGTGCTAAGCCTTGCATAGCCTGGGCATTTTTTCAGATCGATAAAGATGACCCAACTCGTGTTATCTGTAACATTTGTCAGCAAAAGCTAAGTAGAGGCCAAAAAATACATAGTTTGAGTACTTCATGCATGAACCGGCACATGGACATGAAGCATAAGTTGCAGTGGGAAGCTCAGTGTGCTACAATGCGGTCTAGCCGGCCGGGCCAACCACCGTCTGCCATATCTTGTGCATCCGCGGCCTCTTCATCCTCTGTGACTGGGGGGACCGCAGTCACACCTGTTTTGGGGCGCAGACCTGCCACCTCTTTACCCGCAACAGCCAGCGTGATTGGCAGGTCATCATTTTCTTTGGAGGTGGTAACACCAGCTGGTCTTGAGCGCTGTCCGACATCGATAGCACCACCTTTGGATCAAGGCAACCTAACATGTCCGCCTGCATCTTCCTCACAGACCGGCAGTTTGCCGGGGACACCCTTATCAACCCCGTCTAAGCACAATAGCCAGCCCTCGGTCCCTCAGATGTGGACAAGTAAAAGACCATTTCCTCCTAGCCATGAGAAAGCTAAGAGGTTGAATTTCACCATCTGCAAGCTCTTGGCTACAGAAATGCTGCCTTTCCGCCTGGTGGACACAGAGGATTTTCGAGACCTTATGTCCGTCGCAGTGCCCCAGTACCAGATGCCCAGTCGGCACTACTTCTCAAAGAAAGGTGTGCCTGCGCTCCACCAGCATGTCGCACACAACATCACCGCTTCTTTGACAAACTCTGTGTGTGACAGGGTGCATTTCACCACAGACACTTGGACGAGTAGGCATGGACAGGGGCGTTACATGTCGCTGACTGGGCACTGGGTAACTATGGTGACAGCAGGACAAGGGGCTGCTGTCCAAGTCTTGCCGTCCCCACGAGTTGTGCATCAATCCTCTTTATGTCATTTTTCCTCCACTGCTTCTGCCTCCTCAACCTCCTCTCGGTCTTCCACCTGCACCCAAAGCCTGTCTGGTCATGCCACAAGCTTTCTAACTGCGCAGAAGGGATCCTGCACACCTCCTTACTATGCTGGCAGTAGGGCTCAACGTCATCAGGCGGTTTTTACATTGAAATGTCTGGGAAATGTGAGTCACACAGCTGAGGAGTTGTGGTCAGCTCTGGAGAACCAATTTCATGAATGGTTGTCTCCACTGGACCTGAAACCAGGGAAGGCCGTGTGCGACAATGCTGCAAACCTGGGTGCGGCCCTTCGCCGGGGCAATGTCACACACGTGCCTTGTATGGCTCACGTGTTGAACCTGGTTGTCCAGCAATTTTTAGCCCACTATCCCAGACTAGATGGCCTTCTGCAGAGGGCACGGTCGCTGTGTGCTCACTTCCGCCGTTCGCATCCCGCAGCTCAGCGACTTACATCTCTACAGAAGTCGTTGGGCCTGCCACTTCACCGGCTAAAATGCGATGTGCCTACCCGGTGGAATTCAACTCTGCACATGTTGCAGCGACTGTGGCAGCACCGACAAGCCCTGGTGCAATACGTTCTGTCGTATAGCCTGGGCCAACGAGATTCAGAGGTGGGGCAAATCACGCTGGAGGAGTGGTCTCAGATCAGGGACCTATGCACCCTTCTGCACAGTTTTGAAATGGCGACGAAGATGTTTAGTGCTGACGATGCCATTATCAGCATGACTATTCCGGTGATTTACATGCTGGAGCACATGTTAAACAGAATTCGGAGTCAGGTGGTGGCACAAGAGGAGGTGGAGGAAGTAGAGGAGGAGGAGTTGTATGCGGAAGGGCTAACATCTGCAAGGTCCAGACGGTCGGCAGCACCAAGGCGGCAGGCATGTGAGGGTGGGGGAGATGGTTTAACCAGGGCGCATGGTAGCAGCCAAACTAGTGAGGAAGGTGCAGGAGTCCAGGAAGAAGTGGAGGACGAACTGATGGAAGACTCATCAGATGAGGGAGACCTTGATCACATTTCTGTTGTGCGAGGTTGGGGGGAGAGGACAGAGGAAGGAAGCATGATTGTTACCTCGCCACCAACACAACAGGGACTTGGTGCTCCTGGATGCGCAACACACATGAGTGCCTTCTTGCTGCACTACCTGCAACATGACCCTCGAATTGTGAGAATTAGAAATAATCCTGACTACTGGGTTGCCACACTGTTAGATCCCCGGTACAAAAGTAAATTTGCAGAAATTATTCCTGCCATAGAAAGGGATGCACGCATGCAGGAGTATCAGCAGAGACTGTTGCAGAATCTTACATGTGCTTTTCCACAAAATACCAGTGGTACACGTAGTGAATCTCACAGTTCCAACTTGCCAACCGTGGGACCGTCAAGTGTTCAGCACTCAAACCGTAACAGAACCACAGTATCTGCTGGTAACATCAATTTTGCGGAATCATTTCACCACTTTTTTAGCCCATCCTTTGCAAGGCCACAGGAGACAAGAAGTCTGACACATAGTCAACGCCTAGAGACGATGGTACAGGAGTATCTCCAAGTAAACATTGAAGTCACGACTGTGTCACTGGACCCTTGCTCTTTTTGGGCTTCCAATCTGGATAAATGGCCGGAGCTAGCCACTTACGCCTTGGAGATCTTGTCATGCCCCGCAGCCAGCGTTCTGTCTGAACGTGTGTTCAGCGCTGCTGGTGGTGTGCTGACAGATAAGCGCACGCGGCTCTCCACTGATAATGTAGACAGACTCACGTTCATAAAGATGAACAAATCATGGATCCGAAACGACTTTTCTACCCCTGTGTCATCCTGGGGAGAGTAAAAGCTTGATGATTGGTTAAAATCACCCTACCAACCGTTTTAAGCTTTCAAATTACTAATCATGTTTATCTGTATCTTGACTGGAAAATAATTTGGGCTTTGTAGCAGTGTGCAGCACTGATCCTATTAGGCCATCTATAATAAGCTTCACCAGATTTAAAATTAAAAATAATTTTTAGCTGCATCTAGCCCGGAAAATAATTTTGGGGCTCCGAGATGCGCAAGACACATAAGTGCCTTCTTGCTGCACTACCTGCAGCATGACCCTCATATTGTCAGAATTCGAAGTAATCATGACTACTGGGTTGCCACACTCTTAGATCCCCCAAACTTTTCGATCAACCTTTTCATTTTAATAAAGACCAAAAAAATGGTCATTTTTGAAATTATAAGCATTAGCAGGTTGTTAGAAACTGAAATCAAACAGTTTTCAACTCAAAACTTTATTCTAGGTGATGTTACATTTTCACATAGGACCCCTTGTTCGAAAGGAGCTTCTGAACTCTCTCGTCCATTGAATTTGTCAGGTTTTGGATGGTTTCTGCTTCAATTGTTTTGCATGAGGACAGAATACCCTCCCAGAGCTGTTGCTTAGATGTGAACTGCCTCCCGCCATCATAGACACTCCTTTTAATGATGCTCCAAAGGTTCTGAATGGGGTAGAGGTCAGGGGAGCATGGGGGTCACACCATAAGTTTGTCCCCTTTTATGCCCATATCAGCCAGAGATGCAGATGTTTTATGTGCAGCATGAGATGGTGCAGTATCATGCAGAAAAATGATCTTGCTGTGAAATACACGGTTCTTCTTCTTGAACCATGGCAGGAAGTGCTGTTTGAAAAAATCCACATACATTATGGAGTTCATCTTTAGCGCCTTCAGGGATCCTAAAGGGGCCGACAATCTCTCTCCCCATGATTCCAGCCCAACACATTACTCCACCTCCTCCTTGTTGGCGCTGTAGCCGTGTTTGCGTGGGGTGTCCATCAACCAGCCATCCTCCACTCCATTCATCTGGACCATCGAGCGCTGCACGGCACTCATCCGTGAACAAAACAGTTTTGAAATCAGTCTTCATGTAATGTTTGGCCCACTGGAGCCGTTTCTGCTTGTGTGAAGTGGATAGAGGAGGTCGACAGGATGGCGTATGCACAGCTGCAAACCTCTGAAGGACCCTGCATCTTGTTGTTCGGGGGACGTTGGAGGCACAAGCAGCTTCAAAAACTTGTCTGCTGCTATGACAAGGCTTTTTTGCCGCTGCTCTTTCAACCTGACGTAATTGCCTGTAGGAAAGAGTCCTCAATTTGCCCTTATCAGCACGCACACGTGTGTACTGTGAATCAGCTACATACTTCTTGATTGCCAAGACACTTCATCCTGATCATCGCACAATGTTGATTGTAGTCATGCCTTGACCTAAACACTCCACAATTTGTTGCTTCTCAGCAGCCGACACATCCTTTTTCTTTCCCATTTTGGCAGAAAATGTAGGCTGCTTAATAATGTGAGAGAGCCTTCTTAAGTAGTCTTGCCTTTCATTGGACACACCTGCCAAACTAATTAGCACAGGTGTCTGCAATTGCTTACAGTGATATAAAGAGCCCTGACACACATCACCATCAATGAGTTTAACTGACAAACAAACAAATTCTTCCCTTATCACTCCTAAACACTTTTTGCATAATAATTTGGAACGCGGTGTACATGTGCTTTTCCACAAAACACCAGTGGTTCACGTAGTGAATCTTACAGTTCTAACTTGCCAACCGTGGTCTGTATGGAATTGTTCAATAAAGGGCCCAAAATTAAGATAACATAGATGGGAGAGGTCTCTATGAATAGGAATTCCTAAGTATTTGATACCCTGTGAGGGCCAGGCAAAGGGAAAGTTGGACTGGATGGAATCCTATATGGATTTAGGGAGGGAGACATCGAGGGCCTCAGACTTCGCTGCATTGATTTTAAAATTTTACCATGTAACAAAGTGATCTATTTCAGCCATAACAGCAGGGATGGATATATGTGATTGAGTGATATATACTAGGACATCATCAGCAAATAGAGAGCATTTGTACTCGGTGCCTCCCACCTCAATCCACCTAATATTGGGGTTATGGCGAATTGATGAGAGCAGGTGCTCCGTCACTAGGATGTATAAGAGAGGGGACAGAGGACATCCCTGCCTTGTCCCATTGGTGATTGTGAAAGGTGATGAAAATGTTCTGACGCACCCCCTGGGCCTTGGGACACCCGGAGCCGGACCCTTTTTGGTGGATGCTGGTGGTTGTAGTCTTCGTGGCGGCGATCCGGTTCCGTGGCTCAGGGCGGTCAAACCAGTGGCGGAACTATTTATGTGGTTTTGATGTTTAAATGTCCGACTACGCCACCCGTGGATTGCGGTCAGAGTGAACCGCCGCTACAGGGCAGACCGCTAAGGCTGGTGTTGTGGGTGCAGCAGAGCGTAGCATAACTCCCCACGGGAGGAGTATAGCCTCAGGGCAGTGTATGCGGAGGATGGGGGTGATGGTGCAGGGCAGCAGCAGTAACGACACGGAGTCAGTGATGCAGTTCAGGGCCTTTACTCACAGTTCTTATTATCCAGACCACGTCTGCAGGTAACGGCTGCCCACGTCGTACTGTGCTCACCAGGTGAGGGGCTCAGACAACTCCCAGATAACTTTGGAGCGCTTCACAGGACCCCCTTTGTGTGTCCTTTGTCTGGCCTTTCTTACCAACACTTCTGTCCGGCTGCCTCGGGCCTCCTCTTGGTAAACTTGGCGCCAGTTTCCCTGACCCTATGTGGTGCCTTCCTAGCGGGTGGAGCAAGGGGCTGCGCCACATAAAATGTCAGAGCCTCCGGTTTCTAGCTGAGGGTCGTTTCCTGCCTCCACTAGTTCGGGGGCCGGTCTCCCCCTTTGGCCTGACCCCTCCACGCAGGTGGATTCGGGCGTGCGGTGGCGACTCGCCCGTCCGCACCCCTGGGATCCCTTCATTCCTCGTTCCTGGAGCCTTCTCCGCTCCTCTTCCTTCCTTCTCCCTCTTGCAGGCCTGGGCCTCTGTTACTAGGCCCGCCTCCGGAGCAAAGCTCATGCAGAGCCCCTGCTCCCTGCCACTTCTGCTCAGACTTCTCTGCACTGAACTAAGATGGTGCCCACCTTTTATACTCCCTTCTCAATGCACCCAGGAACTGCTTCCTCCCTGCTCCTGCACTGCAGGGTTCCCCTTCCTCAGTGTTCCCTCCCCCCACTCCAGCCAGGGACAGGGACTGCCGTGCCCATCTCAGGGGCATATTGGTCGCCCTGCCCCACGGCAATGTGGTGTAATGCATGCAGGTGTCGGGTCCTGATCCACACTCCATCCTTATCTGAGAGTGAGATATCACACCTCTGGGTGAGGTGCAATACGTCTGTAGCAACCGAGCCCTCGGTGCTACAGTTCCATTTATCTTCAGCCTAGGTGACGTATTGTGATACAGGGCCGTGATTTTGGCTATAAAAGGGTCCCCTAGACCCCTACCCCAAGCTTTTTAAGAGAATCATATATGGCGTGCCAGGAGACTCTATGGAATGCTTTCTCAGCATCCAACGAGAGTATCTACTTACAAATTTTTAACTGCATCTAGCCCAGGAAATACTTTGTGCCTAGTAGCAGTGTCTGCTAGTCAGCGGATTATCCCGGCTGTTAAGCAAGCTACACCACCTGTAGTTTGGACACTTAATTTTTTCAAAGGAAATGCTTCGGGACCACGGGATACTTAGTGAAGAGCATCAGGAGGCACCCCAAGGCATAGGGGCTGGGACTGGCACTAGGATGCCTTGCGGTGGACAGCCGAGCTCGATCCTTATAAAAGCTTTTTAACTGCAGCAGCTTTAGTGGACGCTACTGGAGCTGGAATTACGCGGCTGCTGGCATGAGACTTGCCCTCCAATAGATCCTTGTAAATGGATTTAAAGTGTATTCATTCAAATTAGAGGGACAATTTAAATTAAAAAGCTTAGAGCTGCCTCCACCACAGGGGGGCTCTCTCGACCCACCAGCGGACAGGCACCAGTATTGGGAGAGGGGGGCTGGCCGTCAGGGTTCACCGCGGCTCTGGCACAAACCCGGCGACACGGAGGTGGCACGGGCAGGAGCGGACTGGCCGTCTCGGCTTCTCACTTTTTGGATTTTAGAAGGGCATGACATGCCTATATCTGTGTCTCCCCCTCCTTTTACTCCTCCACCTCTTTTCTTTTCGCATGACTATATGTACTTGTCACTTTTCCATGTGTTAGTTGTGTCTTCTGAGCAGTTTGTCAGCTTTTGGACACCTTTGAAGGTGTTTTCTATGTGTTTCTATGTGTTTTTGTTTGCCTGCCATTGGTTTTAACGGTGTTCGAAGGTGTTCGACGAACAGTTCGACGAACAGTTCGGCGAACACACGGGTGTTCGACGAACCGAACCGAACTCGAACACTACGGGGGTGGCTCAACACTATTCAGGACTCAGCTCAGCAAGGAACCGTCCACTTCAGTCTCAGGATGTATTGGTACCATCTTACTAGAGTACTGGCACAACACTGTCGTTGTATGGCTTTATGCATAGAAAGGGTTAATTGCATGTATATATGCATATAACTGTTAATTCTTTTCACTGTACCTGTGTAAACTCTTATTCTGTGTTATTGAAAGGAATTTCTGTCATTATATTCATTATATTTGTTATTTATTCACTGTTTACCTTTCCTTTGTTCTTTTTTTATAAACTGTTTAGTAAATATTTATAATATATTATTTAATATATGTGCGTGTCTGCTGATTATTGCTGTACCCCTCGTCCCTGTCCCTCGCCCACGTTTCATTTGGCGCTGCGAGCAGGGTACAGCATCACAGTGCAGAATGCGACCGGGGATGGTAGTGTGGTACAGGCCGCAGGGTTCATGGGAGCACCTGTCCCAGTCGTTCTCCCGCCGACTCTAAGCACTCTGAGCCTGAGCTAGTCAGCAGGGTCCATACTGAGACAACTTGCAAATTTGATGGCAATAACATGTCAATTGAAGAATGGGCCAATGGAATGCGAGGTACATACAGACTGTACAACCTAGCTTAGGAGCTGCACTCTGATGTCACGCTGCATGTACTAGAGGGAGAAGCCCGGGAAACCGTGACGTGGCATCCCGCGTCAACATGAAAAACTCTAGAAGACATTCTGCCCATTAGAGGAGGTTTACAGAGAGAGAGGCTCGGCTGCTAGTTTCCAGGCGCCCTTCTTTAATCGGTGTCAGCAAGAAGACAAAAGCATCTCCCAGTATATAAATGCTTTACAGAGCACGTTACAGACCTGACCAAAAAAATGCAAGGCTGGAGCCTCTATTTTCACGGATCCTGACACCATCCTGAAAGAACAGTTTGTTCAGGGACTGATGGATACTTCAGTGAGGCGGACATTGCGTGATGAGATAGCGGCAAATGATACACTTAAGTTTGCTCTGGCTGCTGCAGAAGCTTCGGCTTGTGAAGGCAAGGATGATATGGGCCCCAGCACTGTGCAGATGTATGGCCCCAGAAGACAGGCAGTCCAGGCTGAAAATCAGCAGTCCGACTCCATGACTGAAATAAGGGTCGCAATCCAGGAACTGACACTGCAAGTGGAAGGTCTCATGCCCCATCGCCCTGTCAAATGGGGTGGGGAAAGCTGGTCCATTCGATGTATGACCCGTCCCCGTGACAGATGTGGTGGGAAGAACTGAGACATCCAACAAACATCCCTTTGTATCGGTCTCCAGGAGAGACCCGGTACTCTCAACCCCAGGGCCCAATATTCTGGAGGTGCTGAGAAAGAAGGCATGCTTCCAGGAACTGCCCCAGCTCAGACAACAGATGGTAGAGTGTGAGCCAGGACATTTAAATGAGGATCACCTCCAGTGGTAGGGCGCACTGGAGGAATGACCCATGTAGGCAAGGCCTGAAATGCCCTAAGAACCTGGTACCCCAAGTCCAGTGATGGACGGACTGAATGAAGACAAGACCATGCGCGGCCTAGTGGATAAGTCTCCACAATGCCACTGGAGTACTTTTTGTTTACTTTTGTTCAGCTTATCAAAGCTGAGTGAGGAAAACTGATTAAGCTGACGGCCGTTAACCAGACGAAGATTCCAGTCCTTGGGATAGTGTGGAAGCACATGAAGATTGGAGACCTAGATGTGGGTCAAAAAGAAATCATGCTGGTGGATGGGGATTCACGGTCCGGAAACTCGATTATATTAGGAATGAATATCCTGCGTGATGTGGACCGGTTGATGTTCCACAAAGATGGCCCGGGATACTGGCAGAGAGTCACCAAACATCGGCCTATACAGAAGGCGTTCCAGAGTCTAAGTTGGGTATGAGGGATTCTCTATAGTATTCCCGAAGATGAAGTGGTGTGGATTGCGACTGTATTACCAGGGCATCAAAATATTATCTCACCTCATCAGGAGCAGATCATTCAGATGGATGTGGGTAGCCACCGAAGACTCAACGAAATAGATCTGATTATTGTGCCCCAGAAGCCAACAGGAACCGGAATGGGCCTGATTATCACACGTACTATGACAACAGTGGTGGATGGACAAGTGGTTGTTCATTGTGCCAATGTACATGATTATCCTGTCATGCTTCGTGCAGGCGAAAAAGTTGCAGATTTGTACATGTATGGAGGAGAAACAGTCCCCGAAGTCCAATTGGTCCTGATTGCTGAGGAACAGGAACCATGGACTGTGTCTGTGTCCGAAGCTACGAGGACAGAGCCGACTACGGGGTGGATCCTCAAAATAATACAACTGGACACCAGTCAGTTCTCCTCCGAACAGTAGAGATGAGCGGTGTTCGACTAGAACTGTTCGCCAATCTCAAATTCGAGCTGTTTTGGGCGGTGTTCGAGTCGTTCGACGAACGCGAACGATTTGCAAAAAATTCGGCTGTTCGAGGTTATGTTCGATAACTGTTCGTGCACCAAAATCGTGTCCTGCATGCCTGGCGCTATTTAGAGCACCAATCATGCAGGGATTGTCTGCCACTCACTGTAATGCCACAGCCATGGTGGTTGTGGCATTACAGTGGTTGCCCAAATAGATGGGAACAGTGCTCACAGTGAAACATGAAAAGCCGGCAATTCAGCAGCGGCATACACCGGTACCCGACAATTTAGAACCGAAAGAATAGAGCATCACACATAGATTAGATAGATAGAAACATGTCAGTCACATATATATGAAGTACAGTGACAGTGTTGCTTACTGTACTTGTCATTTAGTGTAAAGGATTTATTAAAAAAAACATTAGTGTTTTCATGCACCGTCTCTTTAAAAAAGCCGGCTGGCAATTCAGCAGCGGTACCCGACAATTTATAACAGAAAGAATAGAGCATCACACATAGATTAGATAGATAGAAACATGTCAGTCACATATATAAGAAGTACAGTGATAGTGTTGATTACTGTACTTGTCATTTAGTGTTATGGATGCGTCATTTCTGGGGCGGCTGACGGCTGGTGTTTCTAGCCTGGGAGGGGGCCAATATTCATGGCACCCTTCCTGGGCTATTAATAGCAGCCCCCAGCTGTCTGCCTAGCCTTTGCTAGCTATTAAAATAGGGGGGACCCCACGTCATTTTTTTGGGGGTCCCCCATTTTAATAGCTAGTAAAGGCTAGGTATTCAGCTGGGGGCTGATATTAGTAGCCTGGAAAGCTCCGTGGGTATTACCCCCTTCCCAGGCTTCAAACATCTGCCCCAGCCGTCTGCTTAACCTCCGCTAGAGACTAAAATTACAGGGAACCCCACGCCAATTTTTTTTTTAATAAATCCTTTATTTTAACACTAAATGACAAGTACAGTAATCAACACTATCACTGTACTTCTTATAAATGTGACTGACATGTTTCTATCTATCTAATCTATGTGTGATGCTCTATTCCTTCTTGCCTAAATTGTCGGGTACCGGTGTATGCCGCTGCTGAATTGCCGGCCGGCTTTTTTAAAGAGAGTGTCTTCTGAGCAGTTTGTCAGCTTTTGGACACCTTTGAAGGTGTTTTCTATGTGTTTCTATGTGTTTTTGTTTGCCTGCCATTGGTTTTAACGGTGTTCGACGGTGTTCTAAGTTGTTCGACGAACAGTGCCTCGAACATCCCGGTGTTCGACGAACCGAACCGAACCCGAACACTACGGGGGTGGCTCAACACTACCGAACAGCTTTCTCCAGAAATGAAGATGATTTTGGATGTACAACTCGCATTAAACACGAGATTCTGACTGGAGACACACTTTCAATCAGTTAACAATATCAACAAATTCCCCTAACCTGTACCAGGAATTAAAAGCTGTGCTATCACAGATGCTGAGTAGTGGAGTAATGTGGGAGAGTCAGAGTCCATGGGCCACACCAATAGTGCTCGTCCGAAAGAAGGACGGAAGCCTGAGATTCTGTGTCGACTATCGCAATGTTACGGATCAGTGTGGTGGAACCTCTGTGCTGCGGTGCAAGGAGGGACCAGAGGGGCGTGACTAAGTATCTACTCGGCCTGACCAAGGTCGCATGGCGGCTCAGTTAACTCCGTGAACCAGGGAGGGACTGAGCAGAGGGACCAGGTACCACTCTGGGACCGACCTTGTATGAGAGCAGGTGACTCCCACGGGTCAGAAGGCAGGAACTGACCGGTACAGCGGATGAGCACGGCAGGCAGGCTGATGGGTGGTCTGGGTAGACAGGCAGGCTGATTCGGCGGATAGCCAGACGGGTGCTCCGGGTAGGCAAGCTGGCGGGCACAATGGGTGACTGGTAGGTGCTTCCCGGTAAGCAGGCAGGCGGGCACGGCAGGTAACAGGCAGGTGCTTCCAGGTAAGCAGGCAAGCGGGCACGGCAGATAACAGGCAGGTGCTTCCAGGTAAGCAGGCAAGCGGCCACGGCAGGTAACAGGCAGGTGCTTCCAGGTAAGCAGGCTGGCGGGCACGGCAGGTAACAGGCAGGTGCTTCCAGGTAAGCAGGTGGGCACAGTCCATAGACAGACTGGCGGACTGCACTGTAGGCAGACTGTCGGGCTGGAAAGTAGTCAGACTGGCGGACTGGACTGAAGAACAGACTGGCGGACAGGACTGACTTGCAGAGGATCTGAGGGCTGAAGCAAAGTAAGTATAACAGAGCAACAACCTTGCACGGGCCCCTCCATATTGAAGGAGGTGCCTTTTATAGAGAAAGTCCTCTGGCCATTGGCCAGGGACTTTTTAGGATGGCGCGCGCGGCCCCTTTAAGAGGGAGGGAGCGCGCGCCCTAAGCACAGAGCCAGGGAAGCTGCGTGTACCAGCAGCCATAGCAGGGAGGCCAGAAGACGCCGGAGCATGACCGCGGCGGTAAGGGGGACGGCGTCTCTGCCTGGCAAGAGGCAGAGACGCCGATGCTACACGCAAGTTGAATAGTGTCACCATACGAGATGCTTACCTTTTGCCTAGAGTGGAAGAGTCCCTTACAGTGCTTCGACAGGCTAAGTATTTCTCCCCGTTAGATCTCGCAAGTGGCTACTGGCATGTTCCAGCTTTCATTTCACCAATGGGCCTGTACGAGTTTAATAGAATGCCTTTCGGACTCACCAATGCACATGGGACGTTTCTGCAGTTAATGGAACACTGTTTGGGTGAGCTGAATTTTACATCCATCTTGACCTGTCAGGATGATGTCATCGTTCATGCACCCACATTTGAGCAACAAATAAAAAGACTACGACAAGTGCTGACCCGTCTACAGGCCCATAGTCTGAAGTTGAAACCCTGAAAGTGTTATTTGTTTCAGACAGAAATTGAATATCTAGGGCACGTGGTGTCTTCTGGTGGAGTATGCCCAGCTGGAAGCAAAGTGAAAGCTGTAAAGAACTGGCCTCCACCATGGACCCTTTGAGAGCTGTGAGCCTTCCTGCGACTAAAAGGATATTATCAATGTTTTATCTCGAACTTTGCTAAGATAGCAGAGTCTCTTCACAAGTTGCTGAAGGGGACTGCAAAAAGCCCAAAAAATCAGCCCATTGCCTGGTGACCCACGCAACAATGAGCCCTGGATCAGCTGAAAGAAGCCTTGACCAATGCCCTGGTGTTAGCATATGCCCAATATGATTGTCCATTCATTCTATATACGGACGGAGGTCTTCATGGATTGAGAGTGGTGCTGGCCCATGAGCAAGGGGGCAAGGAACGAGTAATAGCTTACGGCAGTCGGTCCTTGAGAGACTCTGAATGAAACCCAGATAACTACAGTTCCTTCAAGCTGGAGCTGTTGGTGCTCATCTGGGCCATGACCGAAAAGTTTGCCGAATACCTCACTGGAGCACGTTTTGGTTTGGACTGACAATAATCCATTGGCTCATCTGCAAAGTGCGAAGCTGGGGGCCCTGGAACAGAGGTGGGTCGTCTGAATGTCAAAGTTTAATTGCTCCATCAAGTACGATTCTGGCAAAGAAAATGCTAATGCTGACAATTTGTCTCAAGTCACCCTTCCCATTTCCTCCGGAGAGGTGGATGAAGAAGAAGAGACCGATACCGAACTTAGGTTGAGTGAAACCTATGGCCTCCGTAGCCAAGACTAATGGAGTAACAACAGGCCAGATGGTGTTCCTCAGCAGGACACCGTCTGAATGGACCCAGACCCAAGATGACAGCCCGTAATCCGGATGATCAAGGGCTGGATACTAGACGGGAAATGGCCTTCAGTGATGGCTCGGGCTTAATTATCCTCAGATGGCTGGAAGATTCAGCATCAGTGGGAAAGACTCCTTGTTAAAGATGACGTAATGTACCAGACAGTGTATTTGCCGCAAGAGAGAGAATGGCTAAGGAGAGCCATGAGAAAAGTGCTCATTTCAGTCCAGAGTAGACATAATGCGTAATGTCCTCAGCTGGAGCAGATCATCAGAGAAGTCTTCCAGCAATGCAGAGACTGTGGTGAAGACACCGAAGCAGAGGGCGCCGACTCAAGTCATCTGATCAGCTGCACCTCTGGAGATCTTGATGATCGATTATCTACTTGTCAGGACTGCTGCAGGAGGACTGCAGTACTGTTTAGTAATGACAGATCACTTTTGAAAGTTTGCAGTGGCCTTACAGGCCCGCGACTATGGTCGTGTATAGACACTTCATTCAGGTAAACGGATGTCCAAGGACGAGCATGCTTTCAAGGAAAAGTCATTTAAAAGCTATATGAGATCTATGGGATTCGGAGGTCCCGAGCAACAGCGTATCACCCACAGGGAAATGGCGCCTGTGAGCGATTTAATCAATCACTGCTGCAGATGCTTCAAATACTAGAGGGAGACAAAAAATTGCGGTGGCCAGTTTATTTGCCTGAACTGCTCTGGGCCTACAATAACCAAGTACATAGCACTACTGGTTACACTCTCTACATGTTGTTATTCAGATGGTCGGGAAGAGAAGTGTCCGAACTTAACTTGAGTACTCCAACCGAAGAAAAGCACCGCACTCCAGACTCATGGGTGCAGGAGCACCGAATCAGACTGAAAACTATTCACCAGTTGGTAGGAGACGAGCAACAAAATCAGTTACCCCGAGACCGTGGTCCAATCCAAACTGAACAGTTTCAAACCCGTGGCCAGATCTCGGTTGATGCTGTTTTTGCTGTGACGTCAAAATGTTAGTGTGGTGGAATGTAAGGGTTAATCATGGCTTACTGTATTGTTGTAGATTTGTGATTTAATATATGATCTGCCAGTACAGGGCAGCGGCGAGGCCAGAGTTGAAGTTCAGGGGTTTGGCAGTTTGCTAGGGGAGTTCAAGGACAGAGTGAAGCTATGCATCATTGTAAAAAGGTTTGGACAGAGCGGTGTGACTCTGGATCTTTTTTTGGCGACTCTGGGTCGCGTTGTTCGGCTTGACATGAGCCGATTTGGTGAGGACAAACCAGGCACAGCATCTCGTGCTAGGCCACGAGAGGCCTTATTTGTAAGGACTTTGAGAAGCCCTGCGTTAGATTGGATTCTCTAAGAGATTCTAGTCAGTGTTTCTGATTATTTGGATCTCAGCCCAGCAAGGAACGGTCCACTTCAGTCTCAGCACGTACAGGTACCACCGTACATCTGGATATATATATGCGCATTCATAAATAACTCTCTAGTTAGTTAGGAGAAAAGGCCTCTTCTGTAAGAGACACCTCAAAAACAGCTCTGAGTAGGCGATTACTAGAGTATTGGCACAACACTGTCATTTTATGGCTTTATGCATAGAAAGGGTTAATCACATGTATTTTTGCTAATTAACTTTTAATTCTGTTAACTGTACCTGTTTATACTCTTATTCAGAGTTATTGAGAGGAATTGCTGTCTTTGTATTTGTTATTTATTCACGGTTTACCTACCATCCTTTCATTTTGTTTTTTTATAAATTGTTTAGTAAATATTTATAATAATATTATAAATAATTTATAATATATTATTTAATATTTGTGCTTGTCTGTTGATTGTTGCTGTACCCCTCATCCTTTGGCCATGTGTGTTTATACAGCGTCGAACCCGCAGCGTCCAGATGTTACAGCAAAGTGAATGGGATCTCTAGAAATCCCATGTCCACTATGCGTACATCAGAGGCTGCAGATCACCCATGGCCACTGACATGCGGAGCATCTTTCAGGACTGCAGCATGTCAAATTGCTCCCGTCAGTGTACTGCCGGCCGCTGGGCGATCAAGATGCTGGGCAGGTGAGCATAGGTGTTTTTGTATTTTTTTTACTTTTTTTATTTTTTTTTTGCACAGCCTCGGCTTGGCTGAGGAGACTACTGCTCCCCTCTGTCGCGCCGCTCTCGCTCTTATCAGCGGGAGCGGCGGTCAGATGATGGGAGAAGTAGTCTTCCTCAGCCGACTCTGGTACCATTCTATGTGCGTTTATGCAGTGTATTTGACCCATTGACTCGTCAAATACGCAGCAAACAACCGCAGCAAATACGCAAATATATTTATACCTGTGGGTTTGCAGCGGTTCAATTAAAGTCAATGTGCGGGAAACGCTGCAGAAACGCTACATAGAATGGTTCTGCTGCGTATTGAAACGCAATGACAATCCTGAGCTGAAATTTCCGCATCATGTGCACAGCACGTCAGGATTGTGATTGCATTAGCTGGCAGACGGATTACATAGCGTTTTTGATGCATTTCCGCATGGAAAAAAACTGCGAAAATGCATAAAAAATGTGTGCACTTAACCTAAAAGGCCTAAAGTTAAATATGACACATTTCCTTTGTATTTTAGGGAAAAAATTTATATTTTCATCTTTTACATTTTAAAAATTACAAAAAAAAAAATGGGCCAGTGCAAAAGTTAGGGCACCCTGCAAAGTTAGTACCTAGTAGCACCCCCTTTTGAAAATATCACAGCTTGTAAATGCTTTTTGTAGCCAGCCAAGAGTCTTTCAATTCTTGTTTGAGGAATTCTCATCCATTCTTCCTTGGAAAATTCTTCCAGTTCTGTGAGATTCCTGTGTTATCTTGCATAAACTGCTATTTTGAAGTCTAACCACAGAATTTCAATGATGTTCAGATCAGGGGACTGTGAGGACCATTGTAAAACCTTCAGCTTGCGCTTATTGATGTAGTCTACTGTGGATTTTGACGTGTGTTTAGGATCATTATCCATTTGTAGAAGCCATACTCTTTTCAACTTCAACTTTTTTACAGATGGTGTTATGTTTGCATCAAAAATTTGTTGAAATTTCATTGAATCCATTTTTCCTTCTGCCCGTGAAATGTTTTCTGTGCCATTGGCTGCAATACAACCCCAAAGCATGATTAATCCACCCCAATGCTTAATGGTTGGCGAGATGTTCTTTTCCTGAAATTCTGTGCCCTTTTTCCTCCACACGTACCTTTGATCATTGTGACCAAAGAGTTATACTTTAACCTCATTTGTCCACAGGAATTGCTTTCAAAATGCATCAGGCTTGTTTAGATGTTCTTTTGAATACTTATGATGCTATATATTTTATGGTAGGTAAGTAGGAGAGGTTTTCTTCTGATGACTCCTCCATAAAGGCCATATTTGTGCAGATGTCTCTGAACAGTAAAACAATGTACCACAACTCCAGAGTCTGCTAAATCTTTCTGAAGGTGTTTTGCAGTCAAGTGGAGGTTCTGATTTGTCTCTCTAGCAATCCTACGAGCATCTCTCACTGAAATTTTGCTAGGTCTTCCAGACCTTATATGACCTCCACTGTTCCTGTTAACTGACATTTCTTAATTACATTTCAAACTGAGAAAAGGGCAACTGGAAAACGCTCTGCTACTTTCTTATAGCCTTCTCCTGCTTTGTGGGCATCCACCATTTTCATTTTCAGAGTGCTAGGCAGCTGCTTAGAAGAAACCATGACTGCTGTTTTTCGGCACAAGGTTAGAGGAGGCTGGGTTTTTATAAAGCTGGGAAATTTTCATCACCTGGCCTTTCCTAACGTTGATAGTGAACAAGCCATAACCCTAACAGGCTAATTAGGGTCTGAAATATTGGTCAAAGTTATCTGAGCCCACAAATCTCCAAGGGTGACCAAATTTTTACATCAACCCATTTTCCTGTTTGTAATTTTTAAAATGTAAAAAATGACTATATACAGTACAGACCAAAAGTTTGGACACACCTTCTCATTTAAAGATTTTAAAGTGTGTGCAAAGCAGTCATCAAAGCAGAAGGTGGCTACTTTGAAGAACCTAGAATATAAGACATATCTTCAGTTGTTTCACACTTTTTTGTTAAGTAAATAATTCCACATGTGTTAATTCATAGTTTTGATGCCTTCAGTGTGAATGTACAATTTTCATAGTCATGAAAATACAGAAAAATCTTTAAATGAGAAGGTGTGTCCAAACTTTTGGTCTGTACTGTATATATATATACATATATATATTATATATACATACAGTGGGTACAGAAAGTATTCAGTCTCCCTTTAAATTTTTCACTTTTTGCTTCATTGCAGCCATTGCGTCTCATTAAAGTATGCTCTGCACCCCATCTTGACTGAAAAAAAACAGAAATGTAACATTTTTTGCAAATTTATTAAAAAAGAAAAACTGAAATATCACATGGTCATAAGTATTCAGACACTCATATTTAAGTCACATGCTGTCCATTTCCTTGTGATCCTCCTTAAGATGTTTCTACTCCTTCATTGGAGTCCAGCTGTGTTTAATTAAACTAATATGACTTGGTTTCGAAAGGCACACACCTGTCTATACAAGACCTCACAGCTCACAGTGCATGTCAGACCAAATGAGAATCATGAGCTCAAAGGAACTGCCCAAGGAGCTCAGAGACAGAATTGTGGCAAGGCACAGATCTGGCCAAGGTTATAAAATAATTTCTGCATTACTCAAGGCTCCTAAGAGCACAGTGGCCTCCATAATCCTTAAGTGGAAAAAGTTTGGGACCACCAGAAGTCTTCCTAGAACTGGCCATCCAGCCAAACTGAGCAATCGTGGGAGAAGAGCTTTGGTGAGAGAGGTAAAGAAGAACCCCAAGATCACTGTAGCTGAGCTCCAGAGATGCAGTAGTGAGATGGGAGAAAGTTCCGCAAAGTCAACTATCACTGCAGCCCTCCACCAGTTGGGCCTTTATAGCAGAGTGGCCCAACGGAAGCCTCTCCTCAGTACAAGACATATGAAAGCCCGCATAGAGTTTGCTCAAAAACACATGGAGGACTCTCAGACAATGAGAAATAAGATTCTCTGGTCTGATGAGATGAAGATAGAACTTTTTGGTGATAATTCTAAGTGGTTTGTGTGGTGAAAACCAGTCACTGCTCATCACCTGCCCAATACAATCCCAACAGTGAAACATGGTGGTGGCAGCATCATGCTATGAGGGTGTATTTCAGCTGCAGGGACAGGATGACTGGTTGCAATTGAAGGAAACATGAATGAGGCCAGGTACAGAGATATCCTGGATGAAAACCTCTTCCAGAGTGCTCTGGACCTCAGACTTGACCGAAGGTTCACCTTCCAACAAGACAATGACCCTAAGCACACAGCTAAAATAACAAAGGAGTGGCTGCAGAACAACTCTGTGACCATTCTTGACTGGCCCAGCCAGAGCCCTGACCTAAACCCAATTGAGCGTCTCTGGAGAGACCTGAAAATGGCTTTCCACCAACGTTCACCATCCAACTTGACGGAACTGGAGAGGATCTGCAAGGAAGAATGGCAGAGGATCCCCAAATCCAGCTGTGAAAAACTTGTTACATCATTCCCAAGAAGAGTCATGGCTGTACTAGCTCAAAAGGGTGCTTCTACTCAATACTGAGCAAAGGGTCTGAATACTTATGACCATGTGATATTTCAGTTTTTCATTTTTAATCAACTTGCAAAAATTTCTACATTTCTGTTTTTTTCAGTCAAGATGGGGTGCACAGTGTACTTCAATGAGAAAAAAATGAACTTTTTAGAATTTACCAAATGGCTGCAATGAAACAAAGAGTGAAACATTTAAAGGGGTCTGAATACTTTCCGTACCCACTGTATATATGTGTGTGTATATATATATACATATATATAGTGGTACAGCGGCTTGCTCGGCTGTATGCGGAGGTAGACACAGAACACTGTCTCTTTAAATTTTGGGTTGGTTTATTAAAACATCTTAAACCAATCTTGAATCCCTAAAGTAAACACAGCCCATTCGGCATAATGGCAAAACAAATATACAAACATGCAGCACAGTCCGTACATCGACTGTCGTCCGGCCACTCAGGGTTAGCCGCACACGGTTCAGCACAACCACATGCAAGCTCCTCCCCGGAGCAAGTCTCTCCAGATACTGAACCACACCTGAGTCCTAAGGATGACTATTTACAGCCCAGACCGCTCCCTGGGGTGGAGATATAGTAAATGGCCTCCTGTCCGCACTTTAGCCATTCACCTATAAAACATGCCCTTTTAAATATGGCTGCTTAACCCTTCCTGCACCTACAATGCAGGAGAAAAACTTACATGTTTCACATCACTGAAGCTAATAGCCTCAATGAAACATATCTCCCCTCCAGTATTCTGCCAGTGACTTTATCACAATACATATGCTGCTCAAAAAAATAAAGAGAACATTTAAGCAACAGAATATAACTCCAAGTAAATCAAACTTCTGTGAAATCAAACAATCCACTTAGGAAGCAACACTGATTGACAATCAATTTCACATGGTGTTGTGCAAATATAATTGCCAATAATTTCCATCTATTGTCTATTATCAAGATACCCTCAATAAAGGAGTGATTCTGCAGGTGGGGACCAGAGACCACATCTCAGTACCAATGCTTTCTGGCTGATGTTTTGGTCACTTTTGAATGTAGGTTGTGCTTTCACACTCGTGGTAGCATGAGACGGACTCTACAACCCACAGAAGTTGCTCAGGTAGTGCAGCTTATCCAGGATGGCACATCAATGCGAGCTGTGGCAAGAAGGTTTGCTGTGTCTGTCAGCGTAGTGTCCAGAGGTTGTAGGCGCTACCAGGAGACAGGTCAGTACATCAGTAGATGTGGAGGGGGCCGTAGGAGGGCAACAACCCAGCAGCAGGACCGCTACCTCCGCCTTTGTGTAAGGAGGAACAGGAGGAGCACTGCCAGAGCCCTGCAAAATGACCTCCAGCAGGCCACAAACATGCATGTGTCTGCATAAACGGTTAAAAACCGACTCCATGAAGGTGGTATGAGGGCCCGACGTCCACAGATGGGAGTTGTGCTCACAGCCCAACACCGTGCAGGACGCTTGGCATTTGCCACAGAACTCCAGGATTGGCAAAGTCGCCACTGGCGCCCTGTGCTCTTCAAAGATGAAAGCAGGTTCACACTGAGCACATGTGACAGACGTGACAGAGTCTGGAGATGCCGTGGAGAGCGATCTTCTGCCTGCATTATCCTTCAGCATGACCGGTTTGGCAGTGGGTCAGTATTGGTGTGGAGTGGCATTTATTTGGAGGGCCGCACAGCCCTCCATGTGCTCGCAAGAGGTAGCCTGACTGCCATTAGGTACCGAGATGAGATCCTCAAACCCCTTGTGAGACCATATGCTGGTGCGGTTGGCCCTGGGTTCCTCCTAATGCAGGACAATGCCAGACCTCATGTGGCTGGAGTGTGTCAGCAGTTCCTGCAAGATGAAGGCATTGAAGCTATGGACTGGCCCGCCCGCTCCCCAGACCTGAATCCGATTTAGCACATCTGGGACATCATGTCTCGCTCCATCCACCAACGTCACGTTGCACCACAGACTGTCCAGGAGTTGGCGGATGTTTTAGTCCAGGTCTGGAAGGAGATCCCACAGGAGACCATCCGCAACCTCATCAGAAGCATGCCCAGGCATTGTAGGGAGGTCATACAGGCACGTGGAGGCCACACACAATACTGAGCCTCATTTTGACTTGTTTTAAGGACATTACATCAAAGTTGGATCAGCCTGTAGTGTGTTTTTAAACTTTAATTTTGGGGGTGACTCCAAATCCAGGCCTCCATTGGTTAATAAATTTGATTTCCATTGATGATTTTTGTGTGATTTTGTTGTCAGCACATTCAACTTTGTACAGAACAAAGTATTCAATGAGAATATTTCATTCATTCAGATCTAGGATGTGTTATTTCAGTGTTCCCTTATTTTTTTGAGCAGTGTATATACAGTACAGACCAAAAGTTTGGACACACCTCCATTTAAAGATTTTTCTGTATTTTCTTGACTATGAAAATGGTACATTCACACTGAAGGCATCAAAACTATGAATTGACACATGTGGAATTATATACTTAACAAAAAGTGTGAAACAACTGAAAATATGTCTTATATTCTAGGTTCTTCAAAGTAGCCACCTTTTGCTTTGATGACTGCTTTGCGCACTCTTGGCATTCTCTTGATGAGCTTCAACAGGTAGTCACCGGAAATGGTTTTCACTTCACAGGTGTGCCCTGTCAGGTTTAATAAGTGGGATTTGTTAAGGTGGCTACTTTGAAGAACCTAGAATATAAGACATATTTTCAGTTGTTTCACACTTTCTTGTTAAGTAAATAATTCCTCATGTGTGAATTCATAGTTTTGATGCCTTTGGTGTGAATGTACAATTTTCATAGTCATGAAAATACAGAAAAATCTTTAAATGAGAAAGTGTGTCCAAACTTTTGCTCTGTACTGTGTATATATATATATATATATATATATACATATTTTTGATTTTTTTTATATTTTATCTTGTCTAAAATACAAAGGAAATGTGTCAACTTTAACTTTAGTTTTTTTAGAGATCATTTCATCTTCAACTAGCTTAACTGTAGAGATGAGCGGTGTTCGACTAGAACTGTTCGCCAATCTCAAATTCGAGCTGTTTTGGGCGGTGTTCGAGTTGTTCGACGAACCCGAACGATTTGCAAAAATTCGGCTGTTCGAGGTTATGTTCGATAACTGTTCGTGCACCAAAAGCGTGTCCTGCATGTCTGGCGCTATTTAGAGCACCAATCATGCAGGGATTGTCTGCCACTCACTGTAATGCCACAGCCATGGTGGTTGTGGCATTACAGTGATTGCCCAAATCGATGGGAACAGTGCCAACAGTGAAACATGAAAAGCCGGCAATTCAGCAGCGGCATACACCTGTACCCGACAATTTAGAACCGAAAGAATAGAGCTTCACACATAGATTAGATAGATAGAAACATGTCAGCCACATATATATGAAGTACAGTGACAGTGTTGCTTACTGTACTTGTCATTTAGCGTAAAGGATTTATCAAAAAAAATAATAGTGTTTTCATGCACTGTCTCTTTAAAAAAGCCGGCCGGCAATTCAGCAGCGGTACCCGACAATTTATAACAGACAGAATAGAGCTTCACACATAGATTAGATAGATAGAAACATGTCAGTCACATATATATGAAGTACAGTGATAGTGTTGGTTACTGTACTTGTCATTTAGTATTAAAATAAAGGATTTATTATTAAAAAAATTGGCGTGGGGTTCCCCTTAATTTTAGGCTCTAGCGGAGGTTAAGCAGACAGCTGGGGCAGATGTTTGAAGCCTGGGAAGGGGGTAATACCCACGGAGCTTCCCAGGCTACTAATATCAGCCCCCAGCTGAATACATAGCCTTTACTAGCTATTAAAATGGGGGACCCCCCAAAAAAAATGACGTGGGGTCCCCCCTAATTTAATAGCTAGCAAAGGCTAGGCAGACAGCTGGGGGCTGATATTAATAGCCCAGGAAGGGAGCCATGAATATTGGCCCCCTCCCAGGCTAGAAACACCAGCCGTCAGCCGCCCCAGAAATGGCGCATTCATAGGATGCGCCAATTCTGGCACTTAGCCTCGCTCTTCCACGCTGCCCTGGTGCGGTGGCAGGGGGTAATAGGGTTGGGGTTGATGTCAGCTTATAATGCCAGCTGACATCAAGCCCAGGTTAGTAATGGAGAGGCGTCTATAAGACACCCCCATTACTAACCCCATAGTCAAAGTTAAAAAAAACACAAACACCCAGAATAAAGTCCTTTAATTGAAATAAAGACACAATCCTTTATTGTTCTAAATTAAACCATACTTACCGTCACGCCCATTCCAGCTGAAGCCAACGATCTCCTGCAATAAAAGAAAAATAATAAAGCAACCTCATCCTTACCTTTCCATGGTTCCCACGACAGCTTCAGCTCTGCTACATCGAGATGACAGGCTGGACCGCAGCAGAACGCTGCCATCCAGCCTCTCATCCCGCAGACACTGAGAAGCGCAGGCTTACTTGCGCTGCTCAGCGTCTCTCTGTGACGACATCCAGATGAGCCGAGTTCATGTCCAATGAACTCGGCTCACCTCATGCACGTCACTGACAGCGTGGGAAAATTCTCACGCTGAAGCGGTGAGTGCAGGAGAATTCTCCCACGCTGTCAGTGACGTGCATAAGGTGAGCTCATGTCCAATGAACTCAGCTCACCTCCTGCACGTCACTGACAGCGTGGGAGAATTCTCCTGCACTCAGCGCTTCAGCGTGAGAATTCTCCCGCTGAAGCGCTGAGTGCAGGAGAATTTTCCCACGCTGTCAGTGACGTGCATAAGGTGAGCTCATGTCCAATGAACTCAGCTCACCTCCTGCACGTCACTGACAGCGTGGGAGAATTCTCCTGCACTCAGCGCTTCAGTGTGAGAATTCTCCCACGCTGAAGCGCTGAGTGCAGGAGAATTTTCCCACGCTGTCAGTGACGTGCATGAGGTGAGCCGAGTTCATTGGACATTAACTCGGCTCATCTGGATGCCCTCGCAGAGAGACACTGTGGAACGCAAGCAAGCCTGCGCTTCTCAGTGTCTGCGGGATGACAGGCAGGATGGCAGCGTTCTGCTGCGGTCCAGCCTGTCATCTCGATGTAGCAGAGCTGAAGCTGTCATGGGAACCATGGAAAGGTAAGGATGATGTTGCTTTATTATTTTTCTTTTATTTCAGGAGATCGTTGGCTTCAGCTGGAATGGGCGTGATGGTAAGTATGGTTTAATTTAGAACAATAAAGAATTGTGTGTTTATTTCAATTAAAGGACTTTTTTCTGGGTGTTGTGTTTTTTTTAAATACTTTACTAGAAATTCATGGTGGTCATGTCTAATATTGGCGTGACCCCATGAATTTCGGGCTTAGGGCCAGCTGATAATGCCAAGCTGGCCCTAACCCCTTTATTACCCAGTGAGCCACCGCATCAGGGCCCTGGATGAGTTGGGTACAGCGCCAGAAGATGGCGCTTCTATGAACGCGCCATTTTCCGGGGTGGCTGCGGACTGCAATTTGCAGCGGGGGTGGCCCAGAAAGCTTGGGCCTCCCTGCGCTGCGGATTCCAGCCCCCAGCTGCCTAGTTGTACCTGGCTGGACACAAAAACAGGGCGAAGCCCCACGTCAATTTTCTTTAAATTATTTCATGAAATAATTAAGAAAAAAAGGGCTTCCCTATATTGTTGTGTCCGGCCAGGTACAAATAGACAGCTGGTGGTTGGGGGCAGCCCGTTCCTGCCTGCTGTACCTGGCTGGACACAAATATAGTGCGAAGCCACACGTCAATTTTTTTTAAATTATTTCATGAATTTCCTGAAATAATTTAAAAAAATTGAAGTGGGGCTTCGCACTATATTTGTGTCCAGCCAGATACAGCAGGCAGGAACGGGCTGCCCCCATCCACCAGCTGCCTATTTGTACCTGGCCGGACACAACAATATAGGGAAGCCCTTTTTTTCTTAATTATTTCATGAATTTCATGAAATAATTAAAAAAAATTGAAGTGGGGCTTCGCACTATATTTGTGTCCAGCCAGGTACAGCAGGCAGGAACGGGCTGCCCCCAACCACCAGCTGCCTATTTGTACCTGGCCGGACACAACAATATAGGGAAGGCCTTTTTTTCTTAATTATTTCATGAATTTCATGAAATAATTAAAAAAAAAGTACGTGGGGCTTCGCCCTATTTTTGTGTCCAGCCAGGTACAACTAGGCAGCTGGGGGCTGGAATCTGCAGCGCAGGGAGGCCCAAGCTTTCTGGGCCCCCCCCCCGCTACAAATTGCAGTCCGCAGCCACCCCGGAAAATGGCGCGTTCATAGAAGCGCCATCTTCTGGCGCTGTACCCAACTCATCCAGGGCCCTGGTGCGGTGGCTCACTGGGTAATAAAGGGGTTAGGGCCAGCTTGGTATTATCAGCTGGCCCCAAGCCCAAAATTCATGGGGTCACGCCAGTATTAGACATGACCGCCATGAATTTCTAGTAAAGTATTTAAAAAAAACACAACACCCAGAATAAAGTCCTTTAATTGAAATAAAGACACAATTCTTTATTGTTCTAAATTAAACCATACTTACCATCACACCCATTCCAGCTGAAGCCAACGATCTCCTGCAATAAAAGAAAAATAATAAACCAACCTCATCCTTACCTTTCCATGGTTCCCACGACAGCTTCAGCTCTGCTACATCGAGATGACTGGCTGGACCGCAGCAGAACGCTGCCATCCAGTCTGTCATCCCGCAGACACTGAGAAGCGCAGGCATGCTTGCGCTCCTCACTGTCTCGCTGTGACGGCATCCAGATGAGCCGAGGTCATGTCCAATGAACTCGGCTCACCTCATGCACGTCACTGACAGCGTGGGAAAATTCTCATGCTGAAGTGCTGAGTGCAGGAGAATACTCCCACGCTGTCAGTGATGTGCATGAGGTGAGCTCATGTCCAATGAACTCAGCTCACCTCCTGCACGTCACTGACAGCGTGGGAAAATTCTCCTGCAATCAGCGCTTCAGCGTGAGAATTTTCCCACGCTGTCAGTGACGTGCATGAGGTGAGCCGAGTTCATTGGACATGAACTCGGCTCATCTGGATGTCGTCACAGAGAGACGCTGAGCAGCGCAAGCAAGCCTGCGCTTCTCAGTGTCTGCGGGATGACAGGCTGGATGGCAGCGTTCTGCTGCGGTCCAGCCTGTCATCTCGATGTAGCAGAGCTGAAGCTGTCGTGGGAACCATGGAAAGGTAAGGATGAGGTTGCTTTATTATTTTTCTTTTATTACAGGAGATCGTTGGCTTCAGCTGGAATGGGCGTGATGGTAAGTATGGTTTAATTTAGAACAATAAAGGATTGTGTCTTTATTTCAATTAAAGGACTTTATTCTGGGTGTTTGTGTTTTTTTTTAACTTTGACTATGGGGTTAGTAATGGGGGTGTCTTATAGACGCCTCTCCATTACTAACCTGGGCTTGATGTCAGCTGGCATTATAAGCTGACATCAACCCCAACCCTATTACTCCCTGCCACCGCACCAGGGCAGCGTGGAAGAGCGAGGCTAAGTGCCAGAATTGGCGCATCCTATGAATGCGCCATTTCTGGGGCGGCTGACGGCTGGTGTTTCTAGCCTGGGAGGGGGCCAATATTCATGGCTCCCTTCCTGGGCTATTAATATCAGCCCCCAGCTGTCTGCCTAGCCTTTGCTAGCTATTAAATTAGGGGGGACCCCACGTCATTTTTTTGGGGGGGTCCCCCATTTTAATAGCTAGTAAAGGCTATGTATTCAGCTGGGGGCTGATATTAGTAGCCTGGGAAGCTCCGTGGGTATTACCCCCTTCCCAGGCTTCAAACATCTGCCCCAGCTGTCTGCTTAACCTCCGCTAGAGCCTAAAATTAAGGGGAACCCCACGCCAATTTTTTTAATAATAAATCCTTTATTTTAATACTAAATGACAAGTACAGTAACCAACACTATCACTGTACTTCTTATATATGTGACTGACATGTTTCTATCTATCTAATCTATGTGTGATGCTCTATCTTTCTGTTCTAAATTGTCGGGTACCGCTGCTGAATTGCCGGCCGGCTTTTTTAAAGAGACAGTGCATGAAAACACTATTATTTTTTTAAATAAATCCTTTACACTAAATGACAAGTACAGTAAGCAACACTATCACTGTACTTATTATATATGTGACTGACATGTTTCTATCTATCTAATCTATGTGTGAAGCTCTATTCTTTCTGTTCTAAATTGTCGGGTACAGATGCTGAATTGCCGGCCGGCTTTTTTAAAGAGACGGTGCATGAAAACACTAATATTTTTTTTAATAAATCCTTTACACTAAATGACAAGTGCAGTAACCAACACTGTCACTGTGCTTCTTATATGTGTGACTGACATGTTTCTATCTATCTAATCTATGTGTGATGCTCTATTCCTTCTTGTCTAAATTGTCGGGTACCGGTGTATGCCGCTGCTGAATTTGCCGGCCGGCTTTTTTAAAGAGAGTGTCTTCTGAGCAGTTTGTCAGCTTTTGGACACCTTTGCAGGTGTTTTCTATGTGTTTCTATGTGTTTTTGTTTGCCTGCCATTGGTTTTAACGGTGTTCGACGGTGTTCTAAGGTGTTCGACGAACAGTTCGACGAACAGTTCCTCGAACATCCCGGTGTTCGACGAACCGAACCGAACCCGAACACTACGGGGGTGGCTCAACACTACTTAACTGTTCCCAAGAACAGTAATTTTGACCAGGGATGTCCAAACTTTTCCATGCCACTGTATATTGATATGCAGTATTAGTATAGTAGATAGTAGAATTCCATAACAATTACTTTTAGAAATTGTATTTTTTAACTCTTCTATACTATTTCTTCTGAGTGACAACACTGTATAGTCCATTCGGACAATTTGAGACTTTAAAACATTTTCCAGGAGCAAACCTTTCTTAAGGTTAAAATTCCTCTAACTTTTTTATTGTTTTAGTTTGCATAAAAAAAGTTCTATGTTGTAAAATGAAATCATGATTTACTATATCTATTTTGCTTTCTTCAATTCCAGCAAGTTCAAGAATGAGTCTTGGTTCTAACAATAAAACAGTGATAATATAAGGAATGTTTATAGATGGATTTGAACTTCTGACAGAAGCTTAAAGCACCCAGGAGGCAGCCAGTGTTTCTAATGAAATCCCATTGCATATGGTGTACATGAGTTGCTATGGAAATATCAAGCGCCTTAAAGGTCACCCCTACAAATGTAAACACGCAATTACCATGTAACATATTTCATGGGGTTAGCAGACAACCTCAAATCTTCAGACTAAGCTGACACTGCTGCCTGCCCTGGCCTCCAGAGTGCTGGAAACGGACATGGTTCAGCAATAACTAGGTTATGGGTCAGATTGCTTTCAGGATTTGGCGTTAATACAGCAGGACAATGTTGTAACTTACATTAAAGCTAATAGACAGTGGTAAAGCATATACCGTAACCACATTCATTGTATCAAATGTACTGAAAAAAAAAATACAAATTCATTTTTGTGCAGTTACATACTTTCAGATGCTGTGTATGTTCTAAATCTACTATAAACGAAAATATCATCCCCATGAATGCTCATTTAAGCTCAAATCTGATTTGATATAATTTCTTTTGAGCTTGGATGCAAGCTCATGAAAGAAAAGAAACTGAACCAATGGGAAACCTGTCTGGTAGGATTGAGACTGAACAGAGCAGCATGCAATGTACTGTAATACATGCAAGCTGCAGATGTACATACATGCAAACTGCAGATGTACATCACTAAGAAAAGTTTAATTAAAAAAAAAACAATTAAGAAATGTTTTTTTCTAAATAATACTTACAGTGCAGTAAAGAAATTGTGCAAAGATGTTATAGCATGTAAAGGAGCAGCTTATTTACAATGAATATATAGTATATCAACTCGGAGTGTTAAAACTCATTATTCTTCTTGTTATGTTTCTTACATTTTTAAAAGGGTGAATAATGATTCATTGTATTTCTGAAGGCTGAGATATCTTGCAAGAAATAATATGCCTCTGATTTTACAGTATGTAGTCTGTAAAAATATTAGCATTTATAAGTCAATAACTAGCTCATTGTGGCAGCCAATTATTAAAAAAGTGATTTTTTTATGATCATTTTACTTTTCCTGAAAAATTGAAGCAGCCTATTTAAAATAGGTTCATCCTACCATTGTTAGTTGAAGCTTCAATGTGTCTCTATGGTAACAGACTGCAAACAAAATTGTCTGATTCTGCTGCCTTCTTCTCCTCCATCTATTACCTACATTTACTAATCTATTTTGGAATGTTACAAAAAATTATGGCCATTTCAAAGACATATGACTATAGTATTAGACATTGCACTGTTTGTTATCTGTAACCATGGAGACCCATAGGTCAGCATAAGAGCTGTAGAAACCAAAAGGCAGATTTTTTTTTAAATACAGATGGCTTATTTTAGATGCATTTCAAAAATAAGCTCTTTGGGGGATACAAAAAGTCTAACTGCCCCCTTTCCTAGGATTTTTCTAGTCTAGATATATTTTATACCTGCATTCTTAAATTTTATACTTATACTCTACTTTATCTGCATCTGTATGGCAAAGAATTCAAATCCCAGTGGCCATTGTTCCTTCCATAACAGCAGAATGTAATGGAAGAAGAAGGTAGCAGAGACCCGGAGGAGCACTATCAGGGACTGAAGGGATAAAGTTATAAAAAGTGTGTGTCCGGTATTAAAATAATTTCTCTCTCTTCTGACATGATAGACTTGTCAGATGAGAGAGAAATGATAACCCCAAGCCCCGCCCCTGGGACCTCCACCATCCCCTGCACCCTTCTTCTCCATCCCCTGGCCCTCCGCCTCCTCTTACTGAAAAAAAACCCTTCAGGCACATGCACAGTGCGAATGCAGAGATCTGCTGGCTGGCTCCCGGCAACAGCAGGGAATTTATCCTAATGGTTCCTTTTGATCACTGTGATAGGGTCAATAATTAGTAAATCATGGTGTCATCCCCTTAGTGTCATCCCCTTAGTCAGATAAAAAAAAGATTTCAGAATTATTATTTATTTTCTTTCATTCTTTGCCATTGTGGCTAGGCTTAGGGTTGGGGTTAGTGTAGGTCTTAGGGCTGGGCTTAGGGTTAGGTGTAGGGTTGGGGTTAGAGTTGGGCTTAGGGTTAAGGTGGGGCTTAGGGTTGGTGTTAGGTTTGAGGCTAGGGTTATGGTTGGGGTTAGGGTTGTTTTTTTTTCAAAAGTTAAAAAACTAAATTATGACGATATGACAACTAGTGTTGAACACAAGTGCTTGCTGCTCAAGTTTGCATCGGTTGTTCAAGTATGCACCATGTATTGCGGGTGTTCGAGTGACATGCTCAAATCCCCACCCTGCATGTTTTGCGACTGTTAGACAACCCCAAAAAAAAATGCGAGGATTGCCTGCCATACACAGGTAATTCCCACATGTTTTTTGGCTTTCTATCAGCCATGATAGATGGGGGTCAAGCATGTCACTCGAGCATCCGCAATACTCACTGCATACCCAAGCACCCGATGTAAAGTTGAGTAGCTAGCTCTTACGTTCAACACTAATGATGACATATTCAATATGACTACCTAATGTTATCAAATTCTGTGTATTACCTTTGGGTTCAAAATCCTCACTATACCCATGGATAAAATCCTTGAGGGGTGTAGTTTCCAAAATGGGGTTAGTTCTGGGACGTTTCTGCTGTTTGAGCCCCTTAGGGGCCCTGCAATGTGACATGTCTCCCTCAATTTATTTCAGCCAATTTGTGTTCCAAAATTCAAATATTGCACCTTTTGCTCCGAGCTCTGCCGTTTGTCCAAACAGAACTTTTTAACTACATGTGGGGTATCACCGCACTCGTAAGAAAGTTGGTAGCAAACTGTGGGATCCTCTTTTTTGTGTTACCTCTAGCAACAGTGAGAAATTTGGTGTTAAAGTAAGATTTTTGTGAAAAAAATAACTTTTTCAATATGATTGTTGACCTAATGTTATCAAATTTTGTTTCGTACCTGTGGGTTCAAAATGCTCACTATACCCATGTATAAAATCCATGAGAGGTGTAGTATCCACAATGGGGTCAGTTGTGGGGGATTTCTGCTGTTTAGGCACTTAGGGGGCCCTACAAATGGGACATGGTACCCGTCATCTCTTTTAGCCAAATTTGTGCTCCAAAGTTCAAATATTGCTCCTTCCGCTTTGAGACCTGCCGTTTGTCCAAACAGAACTTTTTGACTATCGCTGCACTCGTAAGAAAGTGGGTAATAAATGGTGTGGTCCATTTTTTGGTGTTCCCTCTTACAAAAGTGAATTTAGAGGTAAAATTATTATTTTTTTTTCATTCCACTTTGCATTAATTCCTATGTAGCAACTGAAAGGTTGAAAAATTCTCGACAACAGCTTTGAAGTATTTGAGGGATGCGGTTTTAAAACTGTATCACCTTAGTGGAGTTTCCAATACATAGGCCCCTCAAAGTCTATTTAATTCTGAATAGGTCCCTAAAGAAACAGGTTTTGTAAATTTGGAAAAATGAGAAATTGCTGGTAAAGTTTTAACACCTGTAACATCCTAACAAAATATAACAACATTTGAAAAATGATGCAGTTGTAAAAGTAGATATATGGAAAATATTATTTATAAATTATTTTCTGTGGTATAATTATCTGATTTAAGGGCATAAAAATGTAAAATATGAAAATTGCTAAATTTTCAAATTTTTTTGTCAAGTTTTCGACATTTTCATCAATATACGCAAATCATAATGACCAAAATTTACCACTAACGTGAAGTATAATGTTATTATTATGTATTATTATAGCAGCATTCATTCCATGGCGCTTTACATGTGCATATGTCACGAAAAAACTTTCTCAGAATTACTGGTATCCATTGAAGCGTTAGAGTCATTACCACATAAAATTACACTGGTCAGATTTCTAAAATTTGTCCTGGTCATTAAGATCGACACTAAGGGGTTAAATGCCAAATTCTTCGACTTCTGGGGCTCTGTCCAATCTATAGCCAAGATCTTTAGTCCTGTACAAAAAGTCAAACCAGTTAATCCAGCCTCACATTCCCTTTAGACCAGGGGTCTCAAACCGGCTCTCTGCACAGCAATACCAATGCCAGCCGTCGGCCTATCAGAGGCTAGCAGCTGTCATCTGCATCCCAGCGCAGCGGCGTATGACGTCACTGCCATGCGCAGATGATAGGCCGGCGGCTGGCATTGGTATTCCTATGCAGAAAGCCGGTCTCTACGCGGCAATACACTGAACTAAAGCGCAGCTGTCGGCAGCTCCTGGGTCGGGCCGCGATCGTCAAGGGGGCTATGGTGCCTGCGGGCCACAGGTGCAGAAAGGACGCCGAGGGAATGGAGGAAAGGTGAGAAGAACCTTTTTTTTTTCTTATATGTGGATGTGAAGAACGGCACAAGGGACATTCCTCCAATATGAGGACCAGGATGGCACCTTCCTACAAGATGGGAACCAGTATGGGGACTTTCCTCCAATATGGGGACCAGGATGGGGACATTCCTCCAATATAGGGACCAGGATGGGGACCTTCCTACAATATGGGGACCAGGATGGGGACCTTCCTACAATATGGGGACAAGGATGGGGACCTTCCTACAATATGGGGACCAGGATGGGGACATTCCTCCAACATGGGGACCAGGATGGGGACATTCCTACAATATGGGGACCATGATGGGGACATTCCTCCAATATTGGGACCAGGATGGGGACCTTCCTACAAGTTGGGGACCAGGATGGGGACATTCCTCCAATATGGGGACCAGGATGGGGACCTTCCTTCAAGATGGGGACCAGTATGGGGACATTCCTCCAATATGGGGACCAGGATGGGAACCTACCTACAATATGGGGACCAGGATGGGAACCTTCCTACAATATGGCGACAAGGATGGGGACAGTCATACAATATGAGGACCAGGATGGGGACATTCCTCCAATATGGGGACCAGGATGGGGACCTTCCTACAATATGGGGACCAAGATGGGGACATTCCTCCAATATGGGGACCAGGATGGGGACCTTCCTACAAGCTGGGGACTAGGATGGGGACATTCCTCCAATATGGGGACCAGGATGGGGACCTTCCTTCAAGATGGGGACCAGGATGGGGACATTCCTCCAATATGGGGACCAGGATGGGAAAATTCCTACAATATGGCGACAAGGATGGGGACAGTCATACAATATGAGGACCAGGATGGGGACATTCCTACAAGATGGGGACCAGGATGGGCACATTACTTCAAAGGGGGACCAGGATGGGGACCTTTCTACAATACGGGGAAAAGGATGGGGACATTCCTCCAATATGGGGACCAGGATGGGGACATTCCTCCAGGATGGGGACATTCCTCCAATATGGGGACCAGGATGGAGACCTTCCTACAATATGGGGACCACGATGGGGACATTCCTCCAATAAGGGGACCAGGATGGGGACCTTCCTACAAGATAGGGACAAGGATGGGCACATTCCTACAAGATGGGGACCAGGATGGGAACATTCCTACAATATGGGGACCAGGATGAGACATTCCTCCAATATGGGGACCAAGATGGAGACCTTCCTACAAGATGGGGACCAGGATGGGGACCTTCCTCCAATATGGGGACCATGATGGGGACCTTCCTACAAGATGGGGACAAGGATGGGGACATTCCTCCAACATGGGGGCCAGGATGGGGACCTTCCTACAATATGGGGACCAAGATGGTGACATTCTTCCAATATGGGGACCAGGATGGGGACCTTCCTACAAGTTGGGGACCAGGATGGAGACCTTCCTACAATATGGGGACTAGGATGGGGACATTCCTCCAATATGGGGACCAGGATGGGAACCTTCCTACAATATGGCGACAAGGATGGGGACAGTCATACAATATGAGGACCAGGATGGGGACATTCCTACAAGATGGGGACCAGGATGGGCACATTACTTCAAAGGGGGACCAGGATGGGGACCTTTCTACAATACGGGGAAAAGGATGGGGACATTCCTCCAATATGGGGACCAGGATGGGGACATTCCTCCAGGATGGGGACATTCCTCCAATATGGGGACCAGGATGGAGACCTTCCTACAATATGGGGACCACGATGGGGACATTCCTCCAATAAGGGGACCAGGATGGGGACCTTCCTACAAGATAGGGACAAGGATGGGCACATTCCTACAAGATGGGGACCAGGATGGGAACATTCCTACAATATGGGGACCAGGATGAGACATTCCTCCAATATGGGGACCAAGATGGAGACCTTCCTACAAGATGGGGACCAGGATGGGGACCTTCCTCCAATATGGGGACCATGATGGGGACCTTCCTACAAGATGGGGACAAGGATGGGGACATTCCTCCAACATGGGGGCCAGGATGGGGACCTTCCTACAATATGGGGACCAAGATGGTGACATTCTTCCAATATGGGGACCAGGATGGGGACCTTCCTACAAGTTGGGGACCAGGATGGAGACCTTCCTACAATATGGGGACTAGGATGGGGACATTCCTCCAATAAGGGGACCAGGATGGGGACCTTCCTACAAGATAGGGACAAGGATGGGCACATTCCTACAAGATGGGGACCAGGATGGGAACATTCCTACAATATGGGGACCAGGATGAGACATTCCTCCAATATGGGGACCAAGATGGAGACCTTCCTACAAGATGGGGACCAGGATGGGGACCTTCCTCCAATATGGGGACCATGATGGGGACATTCCTCCAATAAGGGGACCAGGATGGGGACCTTCCTACAAGATAGGGACAAGGATGGGCACATTCCTACAAGATGGGGACCAGGATGGGAACATTCCTACAATATGGGGACCAGGATGAGACATTCCTCCAATATGGGGACCAAGATGGAGACCTTCCTACAAGATGGGGACCAGGATGGGGACCTTCCTCCAATATGGGGACCATGATGGGGACCTTCCTACAAGATGGGGACAAGGATGGGGACATTCCTCCAACATGGGGGCCAGGATGGGGACCTTCCTACAATATGGGGACCAAGATGGTGACATTCTTCCAATATGGGGACCAGGATGGGGACCTTCCTACAAGTTGGGGACCAGGATGGAGACCTTCCTACAATATGGGGACTAGGATGGGGACATTCCTCCAATATGGGGACCAGGATGAGGACCTTCCTTCAAGATGGGGACCAGTATGGGGACATTCCTCCAATATGGGGACCAGGATGGGAACCTTCCTACAATATGGGGACCAGGATGGGGACATTCATCCAAGATGGGGACCAGGATGGGGACCTTCCTACAATATGGGGACCAGGATGGGGACCTTCCTACAATATGGGGACCAGGATGGGGACATTCCTCCAATATGGGGACCAGGATGGGGACCTTCCTACAAGATGGAGACAAGGATGGGCACATTACTACAAGATGAGGACCAAGATGGGAACATTCCTGCAATATGGGGACCAGGATGGGGACATTCCTCCAATATGGTGACCAGGATGGGGACCTTCCTACAAGATGGGGACCAGGATGGTGACCTTCCTACAATATGGCAACCAGGATGGGGACATTCTTACAATATGGCGACAAGGATGGGGACAGTCTTACAATATGAGGACCAGGATGGGGACATTCCTACAAGATGGGGACCAGGATGGGCACATTACTTCAAAGGGGGACCAGGATGGGGACCTTTCTACAATACGGGGAACAGGATGGGGACATTCCTCCAATATGGGGACAAGGATGGGGACCTTCCTACAAGATAGGGACAATGATGGGCACATTGCTACAAGATGGGGACTAAGATGGGAACATTCCTACAATATGGGGACCAGATTGGGACATTCCTCCAATATGGGGACCAGGATGGGGACATTCCTCCAATATGGGGACCTTCCTACAATATGGGGACCACAATGGGGACATTCCTCCAATATGGGGACAAGGATGGGGACCTTCCTACAAGATAGGGACAATGATGGGCACATTGCTACAAGATGGGGACTAAGATGGGAACATTCCTACAATATGGGGACCAGATTGGGACATTCCTCCAATATGGGGACCAAGATGGGGACCTTCCTACAAGATGGGGACCATGATGGGGACCTTCCTACAAGATGGGGACCAGGATGGGCAAATTACTACAAGATGGGGACCTTCCTACAAGATGGTGACCAAGATGGGAACATTCCTACAAGATGGGGACCAGGATGGGGACATTCCTACCATATGGCGACCAGGATGGGGACATTCTTACAATATGGCGACAAGAATGGGGACATTATTACAATATGGGACCAGGATGGAGACATTCCTACAAGATGGGGACCAGGATGGGCTCATTAGTTCAAGAGGGAGACCAGGATGGAGACATTCCTACAATATGGGGACTAGGATGGGGACATTCCTCCAATATGGGGACGTTCCTACAAGATGGGGACCTTCCTACAGGATGAGGGCATTCGGACATTCCTCCAATATGGGGACCAGGATGGGGCATTCCTACACGATGGGTACCAGGATGTTAACATTACTACAAGTTGGGGACCAGAATGGGACAATTCCTACAATTTGGGGACCAGGATGGAGACATTACTACAAGATGGGGACCAGGATGGGGACATTCTTACAATATGGCGACCAGGATGGGGACATTCTTACAATATGGTGACCAGGATGGGGACATTCTTACAATATGGTGACCAGGATGGGGACATTCATCCAAGATGGGGACCAGGATGGGGACCTTCCTACAATATGGGGACATTCATCCAAGATGGGGACCAGGATGGGGACCTTCTTACAGTATGGGGACCAGGATGGGGACCTTCCTACAATATGCGGACCAGGATGGGGACATTCCTCCAATATGGGGACCAGGATGGGGACCTTCCTACAAGATGGGGACAAGGATGGGCACATTACTACAATATGGGGACCAGGATGGGGACATTCCTCCAATATGGGGACAAGGATGGGGACCTTCCTACAAGATGGGGACCTTCTTACAAGATGGGGACCAGGATGGGGACCTTCCTCCAATATGGGGACCAGGATGGGGACCTTCCTACAAGATGGGAACAAGGATGGACACATTACTACAAGAGGGGGGCCCTCCTACAAGATGGGGAACAAGATGGGAACATTCCTCCAATATGGGGACCAGGATGGGGACATTACTATAAGATGGGGACCAGGATGGGGACATTCCTACAATATGGTGACCAGGATGGGGACATTCTTACAATATGGCGACAAGGATGGGGACAGTCTTACAATATGGGGACCAGGATGGGGACATTCCTACAAGATGGGAACCAGGATGGGCACATTACTTCAAGAGGGGGACCAGGATGGGGACCTTCCTACAATATGGGGACAAGGATGGGGACATTCCTCCAATATGGGGACCTTCCTCCAATATGGGGACTAGGATGGGGACCTTCCTACAAGATGGGAACAAGGATGGGCTCATTACTACAAGATGGGGACCAAGATGGGAACATTCCTCCAATACGGGGACCAGGATGGGGCATTCCTCCAATATGGGGACCTTCCTACAATGTGGGGACCAGCATGGGGACATTCCTCCAATATGGGGACCAGGATGGGGACCTTCCTACAAGATGGGGACAAGGATGGGCTCATTACAACAAGATGGGGACCAAGATGGGAAGATGGGAGCATTCCTACAATATGGGGACCAGAATGGGGACCTTCCTACAAGATGGGGACCAGGATGGGGACCTTCCTACAAGATGGGGACAAGGATGGGCTCATTACTACAAGATGGGGACCAAGATGGGAACATTCCTACAATATGGGGACCAGGATGGGGACCTTCCTACAATATGGGGACCAGAATGGGACATTACTACAAGATGGGGACATTCTTACAATATGGCGACCAGGATGGGGACATTCTTACAATATGGCGACAAGAATGGGGACATTATTACAATATGGGGACCAGGATGGAGACATTCCTACAAGATGGGGACCAGGATGGGCACATTACTTCAAGAGGGGGACCAGGATGGGGACCTTTCTACAATATGGGGAACAAGATGGGGACATTCCTACAATATGTTGACCAGGATGGGGACCTTCCTACAAGATGGGGACCAAGATGGGCACCTTCCTACAGGATGGGAACATTCCTCCAATATGGGGACCAGGATGGGGGCATTTATACAAGATGGGGACCAGGACGGGACATTACTACAAGATGGGGACCAGGATGGGGACATTCTTACAATATGGTGACCAGGATGGGTGCATTCTTAAAATATGGTGACCAGGATGGGGACATTCTTACAATATTCTGACCAGGATGGGGACCTTCCTACAATATGGGGACTAGGATGGGGACATTCCTCCAATATGGGGACAAGGATGGGGACCTTCCTACAAGATGGGGACTAGGATGGGCACATTACTACAAGATGGGTACCAAGATGGGAACATTCCTGCAATATGGGGACCAGGATGGGGACCTTCCTACAAGATGAGGACCAGGATTGGGACCTTCCTACAAGATGGGGACCAGGATGGGGACCTTCCTACAAGATGGGGACCAAGATGGGAACATTCCTACAATATGGGGACCAGGATGGGGATATTCCTACAATATGGCATCCAGGATGGGGACATTCTTACAATATGATGACAAGGATGGGGACAGTCTTACAATATGGGGACCAGGATGGGGACCTTCCTACAAGATGGGGACAAGGATGGGCACATTACTACAAGATGGGGACCAAGATGGGAACATTCCTACAATATGGGGACCAGGATGGGGACCTTCCTACAAGATGGGGACCAGGATGGGGACCTTCCTACAAGATGGGGACCAGGATGGGCACATTACTACAAGATGGGGACCAAGATGGGAACGTTTCTACAATATGGGGACCAGGATGGGGACATTACTACAAGATGGGGACCAGGATGGGGACCTTTCTACAATATGGGGCCCAGGGTGGGAGACATTACAACAAGATGGGGGCCAGTATGGAATATTACGACAAGATGGGGACAAAGATGGGGGACATTACAAGATGCAGACCAGGGTGGGGCACATTACTACAAGATTTTTGCCAGAAAAACTTCAAAATAAAGCATGAAAAAATATTTTGCCACTAAAAATGCTGCTTTATATATAAACTAAAGTAAACAAAAAAAAGTGCACGTTTATTATCGCCACATCCGTAACGACCCAAGCTATAAAAAATAAAATAAAACAGCAAAAATGTTCAAAAGGTGTATAGAAAAAAAAATGGTATCACTAAAAATGTCGCTTTGTCCTGCAAAGAATTCGGCCCCCCAAATTAATTTTTTTTTCTTGTGCGGCCCATATACCCAGCTGAGTTTGAGACCCCTACTTTAGACAGATGTTTTTATGCAAACCAAGCGATATGTAACCAGCGACCACCCTTTATTTTCTGCTTCAATAATTTTAATTTATATTCAAAATGGAGTATTAAGAGTTTAGCATGAAGTTAATATTTAAACGTTGCCTCTTGTTCAAAATGTTTTTCAATTTACAATACAAAAAGCCACAATTAATTTGACTTTTAGCAACTAACGAGCAAAGTACTGTAGAACTACCAAACTGCATATTTTGTATACCATTTTGCAGTTGTAGAAAATGTGTTAAAGAATTGTTGTTGACCAGTTATAAGCAAGCATGCTCGCCACTGCTCGGTACTCGCCTGAGCATTACCCTGCTCAACATGTTCGGCGAATATTTCTGGGGTTGCTGTCTACTCCTGCTGTTATAGATATCCGTAGACATAGCCCCAGATATCAGGGGCCAGGGCTAATTTTTTTTTTATCTTAATTCTGATTATTTTCTTAAAAAACAATCCAGAGTACACCATTTTACTGCTCCATTTGTTTGTTCGCAGAATACAGCCAGATTTTTTTTACTTTATTCACATTACTGTATTGTGGAAGCAGAGAAACTTTTTTCAATGATCATTCGTGATCCCATATGACAGTCGTAATAATACAGAAATTTTGTGGAGCGTGTCAAATGTTCCACTCCATTTAAAGTCAGACAGTTGTGTTTTGTTGAACCAATTGACAAATACCATACTATTAGGCGACTGCCTGAAACCGTGACCATCAGACGTGATCCCATATGACTGCCGTAATAATGCAAAAATTTTGTGGAGCATGCCAAATATTCCACTCCATTTAGGCTATGTGCCCACGATGCAGAAATGCTCAGGATTTTTTCCTGAGTGTTTCTGCATCTCCCTGGCAGAAAAAAAACGCATGCGGATTGTACATGCGTTTTCCTGCCAGGACATGCGGAAATGGAGCGTTATTCACATGCATTTCCGCATGCGGATTGACAAGCGCTTTCCAAGCAATTAGCATCACTTGGAAAGTGCTTGTGACAACTAGGTCACACTATATAAATCCATGCGAACGGCATGGATTTATATAGTGTGACCCGAGAGAGTGCTTAAAAATAAAAAAATAAATGTATACTTACCCTCCGACGGCTCCCGGTGTCCTGCTTTACACTCCGTTCTCCCTTGCCGGCAGCGGTGGATTGAAAGACCTGCCGACGTCAGCGTCGCTTGACCCGTCACATGACTCTGACGTCAGCGCAGGTCCTTCAATCCACCGCGAAGTGGCGGGAAGCAAGGAGAAGCGCAGCGCGGGCCGCCAGAAGGTAAATATACATTTATTTTTTATTTTATTCTTTTTTTTACAGATTTTTTAATGGTACCTGGGTCCGGAGGAGAGTCTCCTCTCCTCTACACCCGGGTACCATCCGCACATTAGAATGCGCCAATTACGCAAGTACAGATGCAGTCTTGTGGAATTGGCGCGTTCTAACATGCAGATTATCATTGGGGAACATTGCTGCCCTTCTACCATGCGTTTTTAATGTGTTTCTGCAACTGCAAAAACGCTGCAGAAACGCATTAAAAACGCATCGTGGGCACACAGCCTTAAAGTGAGACAGCTGTGTTTTGTTGAACCAATTGACACTTGGTCGCTGACAAATACCATACTATTAGGCGACTGCCTGAAACCTTGGCCATCAGACGTGATCCCATATTACTGCCCTAATAATCCAGCAATTTTTGTGAGCGTGTCAAATATTACACTTCATTTAAAGTATTGCAGTTGTGGGTTCAAACCTATTCACAGTTGGTCGCTGAAAAATAGCATATCTGTGAACAATGTTGTCAGAGTATTATGCCACTTTTACGGACTGGTAAAAAAAAAAAAACATACAAAAAACAAGCTGAAATGGAAAAAATGTTGAAAAACATTCTTTCCAGGGTAATGGCTTGTATATAAGGCCAAATAAATACAAAAAAAAAGTTATGGACTGAGGAAGACATTTATACGACCAGAATGAACACTCATCTGGAGCTGATGATACCATTTAGCAGCACCTGTCCCTATTGTAAATGCATCTAACAGCGTTATCGATAGGGAATAAAATAGATTTTATTTTTTTTTGGCAGCACCAGCAGCATGCAGCATAAGGCAATAAATAATACCTGGCTGGATAGGTGTAATACGCTATCCATACTGCGATACCTCACCCGTAAATAAATTTCAGATAAGACAGGTAATATTCTAGAATATAGAATTTATTTGAATTATCCTTCTCATTATTAAGGATTTGGTCTCCTATACTGTTATTCCATATGCAGCAATTTCAAGGGCTGCCAAAAATTAGAACCCACTCCAATACACATTTGAAGAGATGCAAAAAAAAAAAATGAAAACACAGTAGGATCTTTCTTTAGTATAGAAACCAGACTCGCCAATGTAACCTCAGTGTAATCACATTGTTCAGCTCCTGCACCTCCTCTGCCTCTTCCTCCTGTTCGGCCTCCATCTCCAAAATGACCACATTAGTCACAAGCTGGAAGCACTGCAGCACTGCCTTGGCCAAGTGGCAACAGGCTGTAAAGATAATATGCTTAACCCCTTTATAGCCTAGGGCGTATTAGTACGCCCTAGGTCCCCACCCCCGGTTCAGCACGGGCTCTGGCACTGAACAGGGCACATGTCAGCTGATTCTTACAGCTGACATGTGCCCGCAACAGCCATGGGTGGAATTGCGATCCACCCGTCGCTGTTAACCAGTTAAATGCCGCTGTCAATCTGACAGCGACATTTAACAACGCCGCGCCAGAAGTGGGGCCCTTAGCCCCGCCCATCAGTGACCCCGTCACATGATCGCGGGTGACTGATGGGTGAGCATGGCAACCCGGGATCTGCAGCAGACCCCTGTGGTTGTCATGTCTTGCCAGCTATGAGCGCCACCTAGTGGTTGGCGCTCATAGCAAAGGAGCATTTCTAATGCATACAGGCGATCTACTCGTCGCCTGTATGCAGTAGAAACGATCAGGAAACTGCAGCTTCTAGTCTCCTATGGAGACTATTGAAGCATGCAGAAAGTGTAAAAAAGATGGTTTTAAAAATATATAAAAAAAAATATATATATAAAAGTTTAAATCACCCCCCTTTTGCCCCATTCAAAATAAAATAAAATTCCCACATACACATATTTGGTATCGCCGCGTTTATAATCGCCCGATCTATCAATATAAAAAAAGAATTAATTCGATCGGTAAACGGCGTAACGAGAAAAAAATTCTAAACGCCAGAATTACTTTTTTTTGGTCGTCGCAACATTGCAATAAAATGCAATAACGGGTGATCAAAACATTGGATTTATAATCAATAAAAATGTCAGCTCGGTGCGCAAAAAATAAGCCCTCACCCGGCCACAGATCACGAAAAATGGAGACGTTATGGGTCTCTGAAAATGCTCCCATTTATTTATTTATTTAAGCAAATTTTGGATTTTTTTTTCACCACTTATATAAAAAATAACCTATACATGTTTGGTGTCTACGAACTCGTAATGACCTGGAGAATAATAATGGCAGGTCAGTTTTAGCATTCAGTGAACGTGGTAAAAAACAAAAACAAAAAACAACTGTGGAATTGCATTTGTTTTTCAATTTCACCGCACTTGGAATTTTTTTCTCGTTTTCCAGTACACGATATGGTAAAACTAGTGATGGCGTTTAAAAGTACAACTCGTCCCTCAAAAAATAAGCCCTCACATGGCCATATTGACCAAAAAATATAAAGGCTATGGCTCTGGGAAGAAAGGGAGCAAAAAACGAAAACGCAAAAACGGAAAAACCCAAGGTCCTTTAGGGGTTAATGCTTAGGTGACAAACCGCACACCGTTACAGAGTTGTTGAAAGCTGTAACATGGCAGGCACATCTGTGGCTCTCACCGCTGAACATACATCCATGCATGGTCGTGTGTAACAATGGACGGATCCTGGTGGCGGAGAAATGACAGCCGGAGTAGATACGGTTTCCCTGTATGCCAGTCCTTTAATCTGACTTAAAGAATATGGCTGTGTTGAAATACAGCTCTCTCTGAGAAGCAGCCTTGGCTAAGAAAAGTCTGTGTGAAGGTTCCTGGACACTTTGGTTGCTTTTTTACTGAGGGAGAAACCCACGCAAACACTGGGAGAACATACAAAATCCTTGCAGATGTTGTCCTTGGTGGGATTTGAACCCAGGACCCCAGCGCTGCAAGACTTCAGTGTTAACCACTGAGCCACTGTGCTGCCCTCTCTGTTCTCCCTCTGATATCTAACATGCTGGAGAAACTTGCACCTAGTGTCACTCAGTATCTTCAGCTCCTTTGTGAGAAACTAATGTATTTGGGCAGCCACTCAATCTACCAAATAAAATTCCTGAGAAGGAAATTGTGGATGGCTTTGCTATTGGTACTGGGCGCACTGGTAGGAGCTAAGCTGATTCCCACAGAAAAGTACCAGCATCAAGCTAAGGAGATGGTGGTCTCTATCATCATTACAACCTCAAGATTTTCACTATGAACTCTCCTGAAGGAGAAGTCAGAGCTCACCGGAGTCTCCAGTTCTCTGGTGGGCCCGTCCAACCCAACACTCGGTCCACCATACCGCTGCACGACCAGCTGTACCCTCACCTACTATATCCTCACCCATCCCTTATAGACTGTTTGTGCGCTTTCACGGGCAGGGTCCTCTCTCCTCTTGTACCAGTCAGTGACCTCTTTTCACATGTAATAATAATAATAATTATACTACTTGTACTCTGGGTCAATTGGTGGCACTTTCCTGGTGTCTTCCCTAAATTGATGTGTTTTTGCAGCTTTTGGTCCCGTTTGAAGGTGTTGTGTATGTGTTTGGTTTTGGCCCCTATTGAATCCAATGGCATTTGGCAATGTTCGGCGAATATTCGACAATTACATATTGCAAATACGGCGATCGTAATCCGAAACGAATATTGAAATATTTGCTCGTCTCTAATCAGAAACACCCTTTGTTTTCTCTCCAATCCCTTCTGAATGCAGCAGCCAGGGTCATACTTCTATTAAGCCGCTTCACCGACGCCTCTACCCTGTGCCAGTCATTGCACTGGTTAGGTTAAACAATCACTACAGAATACAATACAAACTCATCTCTCTCACCCACCAAGTTGTCCACAGTCCTGCACTGCCTTATATCTTATCCCTCATTTTTGTGTATCACCCCTCCCGTGCCCTCCGTTCTGCAACTGATCTAAGACTGACATCCTCTTTAATTAGAACCTCACATCTCCGTCTCCAAGAATTCTCTCGTGCTGTGCCAGTTATCTGTAATGCCCTAAATATGTATAATGCGATGGTCAAGGTAAAGGTAGCAGAACATAAAGTCGGCCATGTGTGCTAGACTGCCAACAGCCAAGACTTCCCTGTTCTCACCAAGAGGACGACTGTCCATGTTCTCTTCCTCCTCATTATCACCCAATCCGCGTTGAGATGAGATAAGGCTGAGTAGCATCCCCCGGTATAGTTACTTGCTACGCCTGCAATGTCTCCTCTTTAATTGTGAGCAGCGAGCGTTTCAGAAGACAGAGAAGTGGGATGGTCCCACTGGGTTCCTGCTTCCACAATATTAACTCAGTGAAATGTGTCAGTGAGATATACTGTCCCTGGTCACATTCACTTGTCCACGTGTTTGTGTTTAGGTGGCCTGTGGGTGGGTGACTGACTGCATACTAGCGCTTGCATTCCAAGGACTGGGGTAGGGACAACTGAACACTGCACTGGGACAAGGACGTGGACGGTGATAGTTGCAAGTCTGCAACAACAGGTGCTGGGTGCGAGGCATCTTCGCATGCACCATGGACAGGGGATTGGCATGCACATACAACAGCGGAAGAGGCAGTGGTGTCACCCACAGACTCTATTTCTGAACCTTAGCATTCAGCCCAGCTAGTTGGGTGCTTTGCTGTCATGTGCCTGAGCATGCTGGTGGTGGTCAAGCTCGTCGTTTTGGTGCTCTTGCTGATGATGGCCTGGCAGATGTTGTAAATGACCTTTTTGGGGTTATCTAAATAGTCTTTAAAAAAGAACCATTATCCACCTCTTGCGACAATAATTGCACTTTCCCACTGTCACCTTCGGGTGACCATGGCTGCTCAAATCGCTACATATGATCTTCTGTTGCCCTGCTTGAAACTGGCCGGGCAAGAGGCCTGAGTCTATCAATGGAAAAGTGAACAGCTCTTGGGGTACCCCTGGACTCTAATCTCTCCTTCAAACCAAATATCCAAGCTCTTTCCACTTCGGAGCGGACCGAGCGAGAGGCCAGAGTCTATAAATGGAAAAATGAACAAAACAGCTCTTTGGAGTGTCCAAGCGTGGGATCAGTTGTATCAAGGCACTTGGAATGGTGGGAGGAAGGAGGATCAGGGTGAAGAATATACCGACTCCAAGTAAAAAAAATCTCCCGTATCCGCACATTTCTCAACCACGAATCTACAAAAACACTAGTGCATGCTCTCATCATCTCCCGTCTCGACGACTGCAACCTCTGTGACCTCCCTTTTTAACTCTCTCGCATTCCTCCAATCTATCCTAAACTCTGCTGCCCAACTAATCCACCTGTCCCCTCTTTATTCCCTGGCCTCTCCTCTCTGTCAATCCCTTCACTGGCTCCCCATTGCCCAGAGACTCCAGTTCAAAACCCTAACCTTGGCATGCGAAACCATCCACAACCTGTCCGCTCCATACATCTGTGACCTATTCTCCCGGTGCTTACCTGCACACAACCTCTGATCCTCACAAGATCTCCTTCTTTACTTCCCTCTTATCTCCTCTTCCCACAATCGCATACAAAATTTCTCCCGTTCATCACCCCTTCTCTGGAACTCTCTACCTCAACATTTCTGACTTGCGCCTACTGTTGAAATCTTCAAAAGGCACCTGAAGACCCACCTCTTCCGACAAGCGTACAACCTGCAGTAACCCTCACTCCACCATACAGTTGCACGACCAGCTCTATTCTCACTTACTGTATCCTCACCCATCCCTTGTAGACTGTGAGCACTCGCGGGCAGGGTCCTCTCCTCTCCTGTACCAGTCACTGTCATACTTTTATTCAAGATTATTGTAACTGTTTTTGCGATGTATTTGTATACTCCTTTTTCAAATGTAAAGCGCCATGGAATAAATGGCGCTAAAGTAATAATAATAATGTGGCCTAGACTCACGGCTACTGAGACTGGACCATGTGGAAGACAGGGAGGTGGTGGTGGCAAACTCACTGGAGGCATATTCTCTCTGCTATCCAACCAAAAACCTTTGCACACTGCTCTGGCTTCAGTAGCCGTGTTCCGCGGCCTCCTAGAAATTGGGACAGGAAGGTAGTTTGACATGATGTGGGTGTTTGTTGTGCTCCCTCAGCATTCACAGTTTCATCTTGCCCATGGCCTCGGCCTCTGCATGCACCATTACATCTACTTCCCCGTCCCTTGCCACGAGCCTTGCCCATTTTAAATGGAGTTTAATATTTGTCACATTGCGCACAATGTCTGCATTATTACCGCAGTGATATAGGATCACATCTGATGACCACAGTTTTAGGCAGTGACCTGGGAGTCAAAGATGCTTCCAGGGGTCTTCTCTATGCTGTTACCATGTCTTTTCAGCACTGTATGGATGTGTCTGATCATGTCTCTCACACCACATGGCCAGATAAGGTAGTAAAATGTTAAAATGGCATTTACCAGTGAATGTATTTTTCACCATTGAAAGCAATTCACAAGTGCAAAAATGCATCAAAAACGTTATGTGTGGACATGTGTTTGCATGGGTTTTCTCTGGATTCTCTGGTTTCCTCCCACACTACAAAGACATAATGATAGGGAATGTAGATTGTGAGCCCCAATGGAGACAGTGCCGGTAATGTCTGTAAATTGTCTGAATTATAAAGTGCTGCAGAATATGTTGGTGCTATATTAATAAAAAGATTATTATTTATTATATAGCCCAAGGTGTGGAGGAGCATTTTTGTTTTTGGTTATTTATTTTACCTTATATAAAAGTCATTACCCTGGAAAGGATGTTCCTTAACATTTTTCCCAGGAAAATCCATTTTGGTTTCATTTTTGTATGTTTTATTGTGAGTCCGTAAAAGTGGCATAATTCTCTGACAACATTGTTCACAGCAGTGACCTGGGAGTCAGAGATGCTTCCAGGCGTCTTCCCCATGCTGTTTCCATGTCATTTGAGCACTGTTTCCATCGATTTGGGCAGTTTTTAGGCCCCCTGGAGACCTCCGGCGGGGGGCTGCCGGAAAAATGCTGGAGTTTCCCATAGACTTACATTGGGCTCGTTGCTCGGATCGAGCACTCGAGCATTCCAGTTGCTCGACTCAAACAACTAGTACCCAAGCATTTTAGTGCTCGCTCATCACTATTGTTGATGTGTGGCCGTGTGGCACAAGGCTACGTCTTGATGTATTAATTGTGTTATGGGAACCTACTAATTAGAACTGGTGCCCAGAATACTGCCATGTAGTAAGAAGTTTGCAGTGCTTAGCTCCGGCAGCCTCAGAATACTGATGTAGTGACAGCACCATCATCATGCAAATTGTTTTTCTCAAACTTACATAAAAATATTAAAAGAGAAACTACAATCATCTTTCAGAGGACATTCAGGACGGTGTTATACACATTAGATATAGCCATTGTCTGCTTGTATTTATGTAATATGTACAGGCTGCTTAATATTATAACACAGTAGGAGAGGGCATGTCATTGCATTAGTAGGAAAATTTGTCATTGATAAATTTGCAAAATATACTTTTAATTCTTCTGAGAGCTGTAATAATATTAGTTGTTACCCAGCTATCATAAAAACACCATCATCTGGCTTTTTTATTCCACAATTATTACTCCTATATCATGGGTACTTTTATTCACAGTTGATTTACTTCCAACACAATCATAGGTTTTATTCTTAAACTTTTTGTTTTATGTTTAATCATCTCTTTTGAGTTTAAAGGGGTTATCGGGCCTTAGGCAACAAGTCTGCAGTCATGTGACTGCAATTATGGGATTTGCATACTTCTGGCCACTTTCCGTCTAGACTGTATCCAGCTTCACTCAATACACTTGCATTGTGCAAGGCCTGGCATGTGACTGCATGTTAGCAAATCATATACGTGAGGTGATGCTCCCACCGTTCCCCGTGTTAGCACTGGAGAATCCTCATAGCAAGCAGTCCGCATGATGTGAGGACTCACAAGTCTACAGTCATAGAAAGTGACTGCAGACTTGTTGCTTAAGACCAGAAAACCCCTTTAATGCAGGATGTCTTCTACTTAAGTCCAAAAAGTAAAATGTGAATTTACTTATTGCACTGCTTACTGGTATATAAACAACTGATGGAATTTTAACTTTTAAAAAAAGCAATTTTGGTTTGGCCATACACAAACTGGATATTTCTGCTGAACTTCTAGATTTTTCTGGTCTAAGTGGATTGATTCAGTGGTCTAATTTGTGGACTTTTGTATACTCCATTGATCTACACAAAACTTCTACCTGACTCTATTTGACACTTATTTATTAACCTACTGTCTACGCTGCTCAATATTCAGCTAAAGAAAACATTACACCTTTTGTTTTTTCCAGAATACTATGCTTTACTTGATTGATATGTCCTACTGTTTCAGAAAAAAATGCACGTGGGCAGATCTTATTGTCAAAAATCTGTCATATATTTCATTAAACTCTTATGTTCTATTATTTAAAGCCACTCGATCCACCAGCATCATGGCAGCAATGTGCTTACATCATCACAGCTTGTCTTCCTCTATGGAGTTGGAATCACCTTTGGATTCTTCTTAATTTACGACACTTATACCATTTTGCCTGTCATAAAAAGTACTCATAGTAATTTCAGCTCACTATTAGATTCTTACTAGAGAGTGCAGACATTCTATGAACACATACACTGTGATGATGAAATGTCTTCCTATATATGGCATATTTACAGATGTAATATCAACCTGCGAATAAATGAGTCTGTGCAAATGCATCAGTTTTATACTGGGCTATACCAAGGTTTTGCCAATTAGGGTTCCTCAGAAAACATAGTGGTAGGAAATTTGTTAAATAGTTTGAATAGTCAAAATATATTGATGACCTATGAATAGGATAGGTCATTATCATCAGTTCAGTGGGGTCCGACATCCTGCTCCCTCACCGATCAGCTGCTATAAGTTCTAGGAGTGGCCAGATGTAAACATATTGAATGAAACTGAACTGTGGAGCTCGTAGTAACTGCTGCCGAGTACTGACGAACACCTTCTTTAAAAGAATAGGAGCTGTTCCGCAATACCTCATAGTAAACATTAAAGTGAACAGTACAGCTCCATTCAAAATGTTAACATTTGGCTGCCAGCAGAGTTTATACCAGTTGATCAATGGGGATTTTGAGTGTCGGACTCCGCCAATCTGATATTCAGGACCTATCCCAAGGACATCCCCATTAATTTTACAGCAGGCATGAAATTACTTTATCCTTCTCAAAGATACTTTATAAAGTAGTCAACACTGAAATGCACAAATGAAAGTAGGATGACAGGCGTTTCCAAGATTTCCCCAATTGCAATAAGGTTGGAATTTACTTTTCAATTTTTTACTGTCTTGTAAGATCTTACATTAAGGTCCTGTGTTTTTAAAGGGTGTTTTATCTTGAAGGAAAAAAAAAGATTATGGAAAATGGACCTTGAATTTCCATACTGTCTGATGTCTCTGGTTAGTTTTAAGTAGGCCATTTATATAGTTGTTCATGGCTGATTTTTTAATCTAGCATGTCAGACAATTCATAATGTGTAGACCTCACATTTGTTACTATAAATACAGTACAGACCAAAAGTTTGGACACACCTTCTCATTTAAAGATTTTTCTGTATTTTCATGACTTTGAAAATTGTAAATTCACACTGAAGGCATCAAAACTATGAATTAACACGTGTGGAATTATATACTTAACAAAAAAGTGTGAAACAACTGAAAATATGTCTTATATTCTACGTTCTTCAAAGTAGCCACCTTTTGCTTTGATGACTGCTTTGCACACTCTTGGCATTCTCTTGATGAGTTTCAAGAGGTAGTCACCGGAAATGGTTTTCACTTCACAGGTGTGCCCTGTCAGGGTTAATAAGTGGGATTTCTTGCCTTATAAATGGGGTTGGGACCATCAGTTGTGTTGTGCAGAAGTTTGGTGGATACACAGCTGATAGTCCCACTGAATAGACTGTTAGAATTTGTATTATGGCAAGAAAAAAGCAGCTTAGTAAAGAAAAATGAGTGACCATCATTACTTTAAGAAATGAAGGTTAATCAGTCCGAAAAATTGGGAAAACTTTGAAAGTGTCCCCAAGTGCAGTTGCAAAAACCATCAAGCGCTACAAAGAAACTGGCTCACATGAGGACCACCCCAGGAAAGGAAGACCAAGAGTCACCTCTGCTTCTGAGGATAAGTTTATCTGAGTCACCAGCCTCAGAAATCGCAGGTTAACAGCAGCAGCTCAGATTAGAGACCAGATCAATTCCTCACAGAGTTCTAGCAGCAGACACATCTCTACAACAACTGTTAAGAGGAGACTTTGTGCAGCAGGCCTTCATGGTAAAATAGCTTCTAGGAAACCACTGCTAAGGACAGGCAACAAGCAGAAGAGACTTGTTTGGGCTAAAGAACACAAGGAATGGACATTAGACCAGTGGAAATCTGTGCTTTTGCCTGATGAGTCCAAATTTGAGATCTTTGGTTCCATCCACCGTGTTTTTGTGCGACGCAGAAAAGGTGAATTGATGGACTCTACATGCCTGGTTCCCACCGTGAAGCATGGAGGAGGAAGTGTGATGGTGTGAGGGTGCTTTGCTGGTGACACTGTTGGGGATTTATTCAAAATTGAAGGCATACTGAACCAGCATGGCTACCACAGCATCTTGCAGCGGCATGCTATTCCATCCCGTTTGCGTTTAGTTGGTTCATCATTTATTTTTCAACAGGACAATGACCTCAAACACACCTCCAGGCTGTGTAAGGGCTATTTGACCAAGGAGGAGAGTAATGGGGTGCTACGCCAGATGACCTGGTCTCCACAGTCACCAGACCTGAACCCAATCGAGATGGTTTGGGGTGAGTTGGACCGCAGAGTGAAGGCAAAAGGGCCAACAAGTGCTAAGCATCTCTGGGAACTCCTTCAAGATTGTTGGAAGACCATTTCCGGTGACTACCTCTTGAAGCTCATCAAGAGAATGCCAAGAGTGTGCAAAGCCGTCATCAAAGCAAAAGGTGGCTACTTTGAAGAACCTAGAATATAAGACATATTTTCAGTTGTTTCACACTTTTTTGCTAAGTATATAATTCCACATGTGTTAATTCATTGTTTTGATGCCTTTAGTGTGAATGTACAATTTTCATAGTTATAAAAATACAGAAAAATCTTTAAATGAGAAGGTGTGTCCAAACTTTTGGTCTGTACTGTATATCATCATATAGTGACCCTAAAGTAAGTTTATTTCCCACCTAGGAATACAGGTATGTGCAGTACTGATTTTATGCGGTCATACTTATCCCCTATTGATCGTATGCTATCTGCGCTTCTGCTTTTTGGAGCTTTCAACAAAACCAGTTTTATTGCATTCTAAATCTTAACAGTTACATTAGGAATGGTTTCCTATAACCAAGAGGATTATATTGGGCTAACAACATCTCAACATCCCAGTCCACAGTTTAATTAACATCTTCAGAGTTTACAGAAAAGTTTGTTACGCTCAATGATTCCACTTGTGTTGTCTTGCTGCTAGAGGGGTTAACTGAGTTAAAATAAAATCTGGAGTCAAATACTGGCAGGAACCTGGTTTATGAAGCTCTTGTGTAATTCACCACAAAAATGTGTCACCATTGAAAAAATAAGAAAAAGGAAAGGAGGAGGAGGGAATGATCATGGATAATAAATACTCTTAATTTATTAGCTAACAACAAAGAGATCAGAGCCAGCCGTAATGTGATTGTTTGACATAATTTTGTCAAAGAAGAAAAGCAAAGCTGACCAGAGATGTATATTACACATTCAGCCAGATGTCTGGGCTCTTGGCTTGTCAGCAGCAGAGCTAAACAAAACGGCAAACACAGGAGAAAACTGGCAAGATCTATGCTCGTTTATCATCAGGAGAGACAGCTTCAAGAGCAAGTGAAATAAGACCTAGTTCTCCAGGTTTGGGGAAGGGCCAAGCTTTGAGTATTATCAATTGAATGTTTTGTGTATCATGTTTGGCAGTTGCCTCGAGACTTACCATCTCTTTAATTCCAGCAGTTCATGTCCCAGACCTGAGCTACGATTACTTTCTGGGCTTTTCACTGTGCTGGGTGATGAGGTTTACCAGCTCGCTTGCCAAGAACGCCATTGTTGATGTTCGGGGTAATGCCGAAGTCTACTGCAATGGAATTGTGTTACCAAACATAATGTTACCTATTGAAGGCATTGTCAGTATACTCAACCTAGTTAATATGTTTTATTTAGGTCTGACTAGCAATCCTATTTTATATGGATACACTTAGAACATCATGAAACTGTCTTACATGTGTGCAAAGTACACATCAACAAAATATGACAGCATGGGGATTCTTTATTGCTATGAAGGATAAATGGCACAAAATAGGTAAATTAAGAAAGTGTGAGGGCAGATGAGTTGCAGATGTGCTGTCATCGTGCTGATCATTGCACCGCCTTACTCAGCTTCAAGCACCAGCAGTGATGAGAGTTAATAAAAAAGTGACAATGCTTGTCACTGGCTAGTTAACTTATTTCATGTGCAACGGAAGGTTACTGATAGAGAATTCCTGTTTTACTGGAAACTAAGTAAGACATATGATAAGTCTGCTTGTTATCTTTTAGTAGGAAACCAAATTTGTAATAATTTAGGCCATTCTAGGACATATAAGAATTATATTTGTGTGTTGAGTAACAATATGCCTAAGTTCTGGTTGATCACATAAAATCTCTTGGTCATAGAAGAGAAGATCAGTAGAGAGTTAAGATGCATTTACACAGGCTGTGAGAATGCCGGTGATCACCTACCAAACTAGCCAGGAATTTAGTCCATTCTAGGACATATGAGCTTGATCCTTTCAAAATCCTGAAAACTGACTGATCGAGGCTCTACATTTTTAAACTTTTTCTCTTTTAAAAGGCAAAATTCAGTTTGACTCATCCTCTTATGTGGACGTTGTATAGTGATGACATCTGCTGTAGAACCAAAATGCAAATGTTGAGCATTTGTTTAGTGTGTTGAGTAATAATATCCTTAAAGGAGTTTTCCACTACTTTTTATTATCCCCCCAATGTATTCAGCCGGTGCCCATAAGGGTTTTTGTAATTACCCTCTGCTGTGCTTGTTGCCTGTGAGCGGCGCTATCATTGGCCGCTCACTGGCATCACGTGACCCCTGCTGCAACTGGCTCTGACATCCTCTGATGTCACGTCAAGTTCCGGCTGCAGCCGGGGGTGACTTACTTCTGTGTTCCACGGTGGATGCTGGGCTGTGGGTGGGGTTACCCCGCGCGTCACTCTCAGCATCCACCTCGCACTCTCCCTCTCCTCATTCTTTGGGAAAGTGCGAGGTGGATGCTGGGTGTGATGCGCGGGGTTACCCCTCCCACAGCCCAGCATCCGCCGCAGGGATCGCATCACTGATGTCACGCCTCACTTGACGTGACATCAGCGGGGGTCACATGATGCCTGTGAGTGGCCCGCGGTAGCGCCGCTAGCAGGCAAAAAGGACAACTAAAGGTCATTTCAAAAATCCTTATGGGCACCAGCTGAATACATTGGGGGATAATAAAAAATTGTGGACAACTTCTTTAACTTCTGGTTGATCACATAAAAATCTCTTGGTCATAAAGGGAACATCAGTATAGAATTAAGGTGCATTTACACAGGACGTGAGAATGGCGGTGACCACTTTCCAAATTGGCCAGACTCTAATTCATCAGGTAATTGAATCAATTATGCTACCATAAAAATCACTGTCACCAGCTATCCCATGCAGAGAATATGCTCTCAGAACAGGTTGCTCTATGGAGAGAGAAAATAAGTATCAGCAAGCATTCTGTTCACATCAGTAGTCATCAGCCTATGTAAACAGGCCAGTAAAGTGATTGACTTATATTGTCAATTGCCATTTGTAAATTGGTCAAGATTGACCTATCTGATGCACATACAGTGGAGGATTTAGATAGTAGTACTATAGGAATACTGAAGTGAAAATATACTTCGTGTTGGGGTTAGGGTGCTTTCACATTGCATTCGTGGGTCCCGTCGGGGCATATGTCCGAACTCCCCCCGCAAAATGGGGTTCAAATGTATGTGCTGACAAGGCCATAGACTGTAATAGTGACAGCCAGCAGAATGAACTTGAGCTCTGTCGTGTACCATTTGTATGCCTGCAATCTTCTATTTCTGAGTGTCCGCCTCCTGTAGGTGTACACTCCCAAAAATGATAAACATCAGAGCGCATGTTCGCTCTGTCTGCATCATTACAGTCTATGACCCCATCAGGGCATACATCTGAACACTGTTTTGCAGGGGGATTCAGACGTATGACCAGATCCACGAACGCAATATGAAAGCACCCTTTGATCGAAAATGCCCTTTATAACATATTTAACTTTTGTCTCCTATTTTATGCATGATATTTATTTATTTTACTTATTTATATAATTCCATTATATTCCACAGCACTAGGGATGAGCAAACCCGAACTACAAAGTTTGATGAAAGTCTGCAGCGCAGCGAATCAACAAGCTTTTAAGCTGTGGACTCTACCGGAGCCATCACAACCATGTCAAGTATTGGCATGGCTGTGATTGTCCGGTGCACCACGTGACTTAGACTGTATAAATGAAGCCATTCTGCTCTGCTTAGTGTAGGGGCAGGATGCAGCTGGAGTGAGGGACAGATTTAGGTTTTGTGTGTGCCCAGTTTGTCAAAAAGTCTCTTATTGTGATCTCTGCATCCGTGTCTGAGGGAGTAGTGTGCCTACAAACAATTTTTCTACTCTGCACATGTGCCTGTGGGAGTAGTGTGCCTAACCAATTTTTTCTATTCTGCACATGTGCCTGTGGGAGTGGTGTGCCTAACCAATTTTTTTCTATTCTGCACCTGTGTCTGTGGGAGTAGTGTGCGTAAAAACAAATTGTTCTACTCTGTACATGTGTCTGTGGGAGTAGTTTGCCTAACAATTTTTTCCCCTTCTCCCATGACAGCACCACCTGAGAGAGGGTATCCGCCCACCAAGGACAGGAACCTACTGAATAAAAAGGCGGTACCTCTCCTCCGCATCAGTTTTGGTTCCTGTCCCTGATGGGAGCCTCACCAGGTGGTACCTCACGTACCTGGATTATGGACGGTGCGGCCTGGAGGCCGTGGAAGCAGCAGATGGTCCCTGTTCCCAGCCCGTCTGGCTGCTGCCCGGGTCTGCGTGTGGGGAGGAGGTGCTGTTTCTGGATTCCTCCCCGCGTGCGCCGGGGCCTGCGGCCGGGTCTGCGCCTCGCAAAGATGAACTGAGCGCGCCGGCCGGCAGGTCTTCCGGGCTGCGCACGTGGGGGTCGCGTCACACCCTGTGGCGGAGCGCGCCGGAAGTCCGGGCTGCGCACGCGCGGGGTGCTGACGCGCCCTATCACGGAGTGCGCCGGAAACCGGGTCTGCGCATGCGCGGGTGGGAAGCTGTCATCCCGCTGCAAGCGCGCCGGGTGCCGCTGGGCTGCGCACGCGCAGAGGCAGGTGGATCTGCGGGTAGCGCGCCAGCTGGCTAAAATTAAAAAAAAAAAAAAAAAAGAGAGATGAGCACACTGCCGGAAAGGGAGGAGCCTAAAGGAGGTGGAGCCCTACTGCTTTTAAGGATGGGGAGCAATCAGGATGGCGGTGTCTGCATCCCCGCCATGATGGATGAGGAACCGCAGTCACCTGGGCAGCAGCTGTCACCGCCACAGGAAGTACAGCAGCAGCCACAGCCATCAAAGCAGCGCAAGCAGCTCAAACAAATGGAACGGGAATCTTCCCATCGACAAAGTCACAGCAGTGAGGGGCGTACGAGTGGTCAGAAAAGACTTCGTCAGTCCACCTCCGCCAGATGGGAGCCCTCATGTGAACGGCAACCACCGCCTCCGGTACCCTAGTCTGAACGGCAGTGTGGTGAGTGATCTTCGTGAAAGTCTCACCTTGAATAATGTGCTCTTCTCTCTCTCTCTTTTCCTCCTTCTTCTCCTTTTATTTCTTGGGGCAGGAGGCGAAGAAGTGTAGTGCTAAAAGTAAAAACAGGGAGTGTGCTTTATGCAAAATCGGTCTTCCCACCTCCTATGCCAAAAACCTATGCTCGGACTGTATTCAGAAAACCATTGCAGAGGAGTCCCCCAGGTTTTCTTTAGAATTAAAGGATCTAATCCAGACAGAGGTCAGAGAGTCCTTAAGAGGCTTAACCTCACTCAAAAAGAAGAAGCGAAAACTAGTTTCTTCAGAATCAGAGGAATCAGTGGAGTCCCGTTTTAGGAGAGAACTGCCTTCCTCCTCTAATCACTCCTCATCGTCATCGGAGTCTTCGGATGATGATGGGGGGGGCAGACCTTGTTTTTCGGTTGAGAATACTGAGAGACTAGTTAAAGCCGTCAGAGGGACTATGGGTATTACCGATACCAAAGTGCCCAGAACAGTCCAGGATGTTATGTTCAGGGGCTTAGACCAAAGGAGGAGACGCTCATTCCCGGTCAATGACAGGATTAAATCTCTGATAGAAAGGGAATGGAAGAAACCGGAGAGGAAGGGTCAGCTGCCGTCATCCTCCAAGCGGAGGTACCCCTTTGAGGATGAGGATGCGGCTAAATGGGACAAAACCCCTAAGATTGACGTGGCCATTTCAAAATCTTCAAAAAAAAAAAAAAAAATCCACTCTGCCCTTTGAGGATTTAGGAGCCTTAAAAGACCCGCTGGATAAAAAAGCGGAGTCCTTCCTTAAGCAAACCTGGGAGTCGTCAGCAGGGGCCCTTAAACCGGCAGTAGCAGCGACCTGCACTGCTAGATCTATGATGATCTGGCTTCAACAATTGGAAGACCAGATCAGGGGGAATGTGTCCAGGGAGAAAATTCTATCAGACCTTCCTCTTGTGCAGGGAGCGGCTGCATTCCTGGCAGATGCATCGGCAGATTCAGTTAGGCTGGCTGCCCGGTCTGCAAACCTCTCTAATGCAGCCCGTAGGGCGCTATGGCTCAAGAGCTGGCCAGAAGATGTGCAGTCAAAGTCTAAACTGTGCTCAATCCCTTGTGAGGGGGACTTCTTGTTCGGCAAAGGTCTAGATGACATCCTAGATAAAGCCGCAGGCAAAAAACATGGATTTCCCACGGTGTCTGGTTCCCGATTTAACAGTTTCTTTCGGAAGAGAAAATACAGCCGCAGTAAAGCTCCCAGAGACCAAGGTAGCTGGAAAGACCGAAAGCCGTATAGCAGAGGCTTCATGTTTGGGGGTCCCTCCTCCGAGAATAAGAAAGCCCCTAAGTGACAGTTCCCCCCGGGTGGGAGGAAGATTGTCCCACTTCCTGCCTGCCTGGAAGGAAATTTCATCCAATTCTTGGATCTTAGGGATAATCAGGAGGGGGCTCACATTAGAGTTCAAAAGCAGGCCCAAGAACACTGTCAAAATATCAGCCCCAGAGGTTTAGCGGAACAGATAGCCTTACAGCAGGAAGTTCTCTCTCTGCTCATGAAAGGAGTTCTGGTGGAAACACCTGCACCCGAGCAAGGAAGAGGATTCTATTCGACTCTCTTCCTAATAAAGAAGCCGGACGGCTCCTTCAGGACCATTGCGAACTTAAAGAGACTGAACGACCATTTAATCTACAGGCCTTTCAAGATGGAAACAATAAAATCAGCCATAAAGATGTTATTTCCGGACTGTTTTATGTGCGTCCTCGATCTGAAGGACGCCTACTACCACGTCCCGATTTTGCCAGATCATCAACAGTTTCTAAGAGTAGCTGTACAATTCGGTAGGCACGTAAGGCATTTTCAGTTCACAGCTCTTCCCTTTGGCATTTCCATGGCGCCGAGAGTCTTCACAAAAATCATTCTGGAGGTCACAGCGCACTTGAGGGAAAGAGACATTTTGGTCATCCCTTATCTGGACGACTTCTTAGTAGTGGGCAGATCAAGTCAACTCTGTGCTCTAGCCCTGGCGGACGTCATGGCCAGTCTAAGACGCCTAGGTTGGCTGTTAAATCTGGAGAAGTCAAGGCTGGAACCAAAGAGGGTTCAGTCTTTCCTGGGTCTCATTCTGGACTCAGAAAACCAAACCTGTCTTCTGCCAGAGGAAAAGAAACTGAAGATCAGATCCCTAACATCTCAGGTTGTCAGCAATCCGACCATGACCCTGAGGAGTGCAATGTCTCTGTTGGGTACAATGACGTCTTGCATCCCGGCGGTTCAGTGGGCCCAGCACCATTCCAGATGTCTTCAACAGGAGATTCTGGCAGCGGACAGGCGGCTCAAAGGTCGCCTGAATGGGAAAATATCTCTTCCAGATGTTGTGATCAACTCCCTGGACTGGTGGACATCTCCGGTCAACCTATCTTTGGGGGTTCCTTGGACCTTCCAGGTGTCGGATACAATTACAACAGACGCAAGTGCGGAAGGTTGGGGAGCTCACCTAAGGGATCGTTCTGTACAAGGCCTCTGGTCGGACAGCGAGACAAGTCTCTCTTCCAACATGAAAGAGCTGTTGGCAGCCAGAAACGCGCTAAAAGAATTCAGTTCTGTTCTTCAGGGTCCTCACGTCAGGATAATGTCAGACAACAGATCAACAGTCGCCTACATCAATCATCAGGGGGGTACCAGATCTCTCCCTCTGATGTTAATAGCGGATCAGATCTTCAGGTTTGCCGAGAGTCGGCTGGTTACGCTCTCGGCACTGCATATAAAAGGGGAAGAGACCATAAAGGCCGATTTCTTGAGTCGTCACATCTTGAAACAAGGAGAGTGGGAGTTGAATCCAGCCGTTTTTCAGCAGATTGTGGATCGGTGGGGACAGCCCCAGATAGATCTGTTTGCAAACAGACACAATCGGAAGACCGAAACCTTTTGCTCCCTGAATGCAAAAGAGGGGGCGTTTGCGGTGGACGCGCTGCAGATTCAGTGGGATTTCACTCTAGCTTATGCCTTTCCCCCTTTAGTACTGATCCCTACTATCCTGAGGAAGATCCGAGAGGAACGGGCGAGGGTTATATTGATCGCCCCGTTCTGGCCCAAGAGACCATGGTTCACTTGGATGAAGAGAATGTCCCAAGCAGATCCATGGGTTCTTCCGGACATCCCGGATCTCCTCAGGCAGGGCCCAGCCTGTCATCCCCAAAGAGCGGGCCTGCATTTGACGGCTTGGATTTTGAGAGGTCGCTATTGACGCAAAGGGGGGCACTGTATATTTATGACTTGGCAGCAAATAGATGGATCATTAGATTTATTAAAGCCTGTCATAGATCCAGACCTATTCCTGTTCCAAGAATGCCTCCTTGGGACCTTAATTTAGTTCTGGAAGCATTAACCAAACCTCCCTTCGAGCCCTTAGAGAAGGTTTCAGAAAAAATCTTAACTTTAAAGACTGCGCTATTGGTGGTCCTGACATCAGCTCGTAGAGTCAGTGACTTACACGCACTATCCGTTAACCATCCATTCACTCAAGTATGTATGGATAGAGTAATCTTAAGACCAGACCCGGCCTATCTTCCAAAGGTAGCCTCCAAGTTCCATAGGACGCAAGTAATCACTCTCCCTTCCTTCTATACTAATCCTAGGGATTCTGAGGAACATAAGCTTCACACCTTAGATGTTAAGAGGGTGTTAGTCCAGTATTTGGAAGTGACAAAAGCCTGGAGAAAGAGTGACGCTTTATTTATATCCTTTCAGGGGGCTAGGAAAGGACTTAAGGTTACAAGGGGGACCATAGCTAGATGGGTCAGGGATACTATTACCTTAGCCTACTCTTCTAAGCAATCTGCCGGTTCCTGAGAACCTGAAGGCCCATTCCACCAGAGCGGTAGCTGCTTCCTGGGCTGAGAAGGCGGATGTGCCCATCGACATTATATGTAAGGCGGCAACTTGGTCATCCCCTGCTACATTTTACAAACATTACCGTCTTGACCTTTCCTCTTCTACTGATCTGTCCTTTGGTAGAAGGGTGTTGCAAGCGGTGATCCCTCCCTCTGGTATTTGATCTCTATAAATCTCTCAGGTGGTGCTGTCATGGGAGAAGGGGAAAAGATCCTAGTTACTTACCGGTAACGGGATTTTACAGAGCCCATGACAGCACCCTATTAATTCCCTCCCCTTTATCACTGTGGTGTGCACTTTTTTTAAGGTGTTTAGTACATATGTTGAGGTGGTGGTTATGTATTAACCTGTCTTCGGAGGCCCTCTCATGCTCTGAAACAAAACTGATGCGGAGGAGAGGTACCGCCTTTTTATTCAGTAGGTTCCTGTCCTTGGTGGGCGGATACCCTCTCTCAGGTGGTGCTGTCATGGGCTCTGTAAAATCCCGTTACCGGTAAGTAACTAGGATCTTTTTCTATTCTGCACCTGTGTCTTTGGGAGTACTGTGCGTAAAAACAAATTGTGCTATTCTGCATCCATGTCTGTGGGAGTAGTGTGCTTACAAACAATTTTTTCTACTCTGCACACGTGTCTGTGGGAGTAGTGTGCCTAACCAATTTTTTCTACTCTGCACCTGTGTCTGTGAGAGTAGTGTACCTAACCAATTTTTTCTACTTTGCACGCGTGTATCTGGGAGTAGTGTGCCTAGCCAATTTTTTTTTACTCTGCACTCATGTCTGTAGGAGTAATGTGCGTAAAAACAAATTTTAAATAATCTGCACCCGTGCCTGTGGGAGTAGTGTGTAATTTTTTTTAATTTAATCTTCACCAATGTCTGGTGGGAGTATTGTGCGTAAAAACAAATGTTTCTACTCTGCAACTGTGTCTGTGGGAATTCTGTGCATAAAAATAAATTTTTCTGCTCTGCACCTGTGTCTATGGGAATACTGTGCATAATTTTTTTGTAAATAATCTGGACCAGTGTCTGTGGGAGTAATGTGCGTTAAAACAAAATGTTCTACTTTTTAACCGTGTCTGTGGGACTATTGTGTGTAAAAAAATGTTTTAAATAATTTGCACCCAACTCTGTGGGAGTATTGTGTCAAAAAGTCTGTGTGTGTACTTTGCATGCATCTCTTTGGGCACATTCCGAAAAAAGGGTCTGTAGGGGTATGCTGCAAAAAAGCTGCCGTGGGTTACTCTGCAAACTAGCCTCTGTGGGAGTACACTGACAAAAATGAAAAAAACCTCTGTGGGAGCACTCTGAAAAAAGCCTCTCTGGGGGATACTCTGCAAAAAAGCCTCTGTATGAGTACTCTGCAACCAGCCTCATTGTTTGTTTCTTTTCATTTGGAGAGGTAACAAAATCTTGTGATAACAAATAGAACAAACAAACTGCAGTTGAGTCTAGCAATGGCTGGGTGCAGCTGGTATACTTCTCTATTCAGCCAAAGGCAAGGACAAATCCTGTGGGGTCCACGCCTGATTCAGTTTAACCCTCAACTGGTGAGGTGGGGTTTTTGTCACGCAACTGGTGATGTGGGGATTCCTATACCCCAGTGTTTAGAAATCTCTTATTTTTACAGAAAATGCAAAGATCACGTTTGTTTTAATCATTTTCTTATTGACGATTGATTACACATGAGTATAACAAATTTTTGACAAGTATCCGAAAATGTAATACCCGTGTCACAGCGTCTGTGACATGGAAACCGGTGCGTTCCCAACCCATGTCACAGCGTCTGTGACATGGAGGGATCGCGCCCCTGCAGCGCCTGCGAGCGGGGTCGCTCAGGTGTCACAGTTGCTACTACAACTGGACATCCTGTAGTTGACCCCACGGGGGGTGGATTAACCCCCCCGTGCCTAGGACCCCTCCGATTGGCAGTTTCACTTTCACTTTAGTGAAACTGCCAATCGGAATGAATTAAATATTTCACCAATGGAAATTGGTGAAATATTTATGATCTGGGCATGGCTTGATGCATATAGCGTCAGCCATTGGCTGGGGGGAGTGTCAGCTCTGTCACCCCCCCGCCCCCCAGATCTGATTGGCTCTAGTGTCCATGTGACGCTAGCCCTCCAATCAGATGTGGAGGGTGTCATTTTTACAATGGCTGACCAAACTCCATAGCTTTCTCCCATCCGTGAAAGCTGTGGAATTTGGTCACCCACCGATCTGACGATGATCCACCGCCGACACTGACGATGATCCACCACCGACGACGCCGATGCCGACGATCACCGCCGATGCCGACGATCCACCGCCGGTAATATTACCCCCCCTTGTCCGATTCCAGCCCCCATTCCCCCCCGACCCTCCCTTCCAACCCACTCCACCCTCCCCTCCACTTTCATACCTGCACCCCGACCTCCGCTCCCTCTCCCACGTCTTCATCCACCGGCTGGTGCTCTCCTTCTGCCAGCCGGTGTACGGTGATCACAGGCAGCAGCAGGCTCACTGTAAATCCCCTGCGCCTGTGATCACCGATCATCCCCCTGTCCCAGTGATCACCCCCCCGTCCCCAGTAATCACCCCCCCATCCCCAGTGATCACCCCCCCATCCCCAGTGATCACCCCCCCATCCCCAGTAATCACCCCCCCAGTCCCCAGTAATCACCCCCCATCCCAAGTGATCACCCACCGTCCCCAGTGATCACTCCCCCGTCCACAGTGATCACCCCCCAACCCTGTGATCACCCCCCGTCCCAGTGATCACCCCCCGTCCCAGTGATCACCCCCCCGTCCCCGTCCCAGTGATCACCCGTCCCAGTGATCACCTACCCCCCTGTCCCAGTGATCACCCCCGTCCCAGTGATCACCCCCATCCCCGTTCACAGTGATCACCCGTACCAGTGATCACCCACCCCCTCCTCCCAGTGATCATCCTCCCCATCCCAGTGATCCCCCCCCCGCAAACCCAGTGATCACCCCCCTGCTGCTGCCAGCTCATGTTCCCCTTTCTGCCCCAGTAATCACCCCCTTTGCTGCTGCCAGCTCCTGCCCCCCTTTCTGCCCCAGGGTTTACCCCCTTACTGCTGCTACTGCTGGCTCCTGCCCCTCTTTCTGCCCCAGTGATCACCCCCCTTGCTGCTGCTGCTGGCTCCTCCATCTCCTCAGCCCCCTTCTACGCCTGACCGCCCCCTCATGCGCCCCGTCTGACTGAGCATGCCCCGTGTGCCTGAGCGCACCCCCTACGCCTGACAGTCCCCTGCGCTTGACAGTCCCCTACGCCTGACTGCCCCCACACGTGACTGCAGAAGGTTACACCAAGCACTCACACACACACACACACACGTACACTCACACTATAATAAAGTTTCGATTTTTTTTTTTTTACACACGCACACAGCACACAAAGTGTCCCACCCGTCCCGCTCATCCCAGTCTAGGGCGTACTCAGCTGAGGAGGCTATGTCAGGTTGGTGTGTGTGTTGTAGTGTATGTGAGGTCGTGTGTGTGTGGTGTATACACTACATTATACCACACCGCACACCAACCTGACATACACTACACAATTTGTGAAGCACCTGGGGGTGCTCACTATGCATCTACATAAGTTCCCTGGGGGGTCTAGTTTCCAAAATGGGGTCACTTGTGGGGGAGCTCCAATGTTTAGGCACACAGGGGCTCTCCAAACGCGACATGGTTCCAATTTGTTAGCGGGCACCATGTCGTGTTTGGAGAGCCCCTGTGTGCCTAAACATTTGAGCTCCCCCACAAGTGACCCCATTTTGTAAACTAGAACCCCCAGGGGACTTATCTAGATGGGTGGTGAGCATTTTGAACCCGCAGGTGCTTCACAAATTAATCCGTAAAAATGAAAAAAGAAAATTTTTGTGGAAAAAAAAAATACTTTTTCATTTTTATGAATCAATTTGTGAAGCACCTGGGGGTTCTGTCATCTCAGAATCGCAAGGATCCATTGAAGTGTTCCAGAGTTTTTACTTCGTAAAGGGACACTGGTCAGAATTGACAAAAATGCCAAGGTCTTTAGGGTCAAAATAGGCTGGGTCCTGAAGGGGTTAATGATTCAATCCGAGGGCATTATGAAACATGACTTTTAGGATAATGTAAATAAAAATCACAAAATTTTTTCAAAAACAAGGGAATATAAGTATTAACATGAAAATTGAAAAATTGAAAACACCACAAGCCGTTCAAGAGAAAAATAAAAGGAATATTGTCTTTTTTGGTTTGCATGAAATTAGTCATTTTTTACAGTCAACGCACATAAATTTTGTCTTCATGTCCTTCTTCCTAGGACACTTGCCACACCTCACTTGTTTATCTAGTCGTTTTCTTGGTGTAGTACAACATCTCCTTCATCGCCACTAAAATCACTCTCTTCATTGTCAAGGATTGAAGCTGCCCAATCCGCAAAACGGGGATTTTCTGACCTCATAGACATCCTGGAATTCACCATTTTTTGCCTGAGAGCAAGTGCACAAACAAACAGAAACTCAGTTATAAATTTGTGCAAAAATAAAGAAGTTTTCAAAATTCAAACCATCAAATTCATGGTTCAAATCCCACCAAGGACAACATCTGCAAGGAGTTTGTATGTTCTCCCGTGTTTGCGTGGGTTACCTCCGGGTTCTCCAGTTTCCTCTCACATTCCAAAGACATACTGATAGGGAATTTAGATTGTAAGCCCCAATGGGGACAGTCTGTAAAGCCCTGTGGAAATAATGGTGTTATATAAGTGAGTAAAATAAATAAATGCACCAGGCAAGGGATGTGCATCAAACCGGCTAGGCTCAGAGCTGCTACGAAATTTTGCCCTTTATCGCACACCACCAGGCTGGGCTTGAGGTTCATCAGCAACAACCACTCATCGGTCAGTTGTTTGATCCTCTTCCACAGCTCCTGCGCGGTTTGGGATTTCCCCCCAAAAGAGATGAGTTTCAGAACAGCCTGCTCTTGTTTCCCCCTGGCACTGCTGAAGTTGTTCGTGCAGGTTTTACGCTGACCGGATGAGGAGACGGTAGAGGAAGCAGAGTAGGAGGAGGTGGCAACATGGACTTAGAAACATCCAAAAAACATACACCAATCCTCAGTGGTGGTAGGACATGCTCCAAAACATTTTCTGCCTCATGCCCAGCCACAATATTTACCCAATGGGCAGTTACAGAGATATAACATCCCTGCCTGTGCTTACTGGCCCACATATCAATGGACCTTTATACTGATGGTATTGCACAGTGCACACCTGATTTTATCTGCAACATGATTCTGCAGGGCGGGGATGGCACATCTGGAGAAGTAGTGGTGGCTGTGAACCTCGTACTTTGGCTTCTGTGATCCCAACATATTGTTAGACCTTTCGAAATCATTTGTGAGGTTACATGTAGAATATGGAACACTGCTGGTGTTGGTGCTAGCACATTCTCTCTTTGGGGGGAGCCAGGTGGCCCTATTGCTTGGGAGCGGGAGAAAGAGACACAGACTGCAGCAAAAGAGGGAGCAGGAGGAGGCTCAGATCTTTCTTATTTTTTTAGGTGTGTACTCCACTGCAGCTCATGTGTTGCATCCGGAAGCGTCATCATGCAAGTGGCGCTCAGGGTAAGAACATTTATGCCTTCAGTCTCTGCTGGCACAGCATGCAAACCATCTGTGTCTTGTCAGGGAGCTCCTTTGAGCTAGCTTTGGTGTGCTCAGTTTGTCGGTGCGGTGGGCATTCGCAACCGACGAATTGGCTATGGGCCGGCTGTGGTTAGCAGTAGCAGCTGATGTACTGGCTGGGGCTGGCTGGGGTCCTTTTGCACCCTGCTCCCTCTTTTTTTGTGCAGCTTGTGCAGCGTGAGCACCACATCTTCCTCCGAACTGCCCACGTCACTCGGATGGTGTTGACTCCATGTGGGGTCTAGGATCTCATCATCCCCCATTGCACCATCGCACCTCTTCAGTCTGTACTTAGCTCTGCTGCCCTACTAATCCATTTCTGCACTCACTAATCCTCCGCTTCTCCCCTCTGAAAATCCCTTCAATGCCTCCCAATTCCACAATGTATCCACTTCAAGATACTAACACTGACCTACAAGACCGTCTATAATCTGTTTCCCCCATATATCTCTGAAGTAATCTCCTGATATCTCCCACCTCATAATCTATGGTCCTCCCAAGACCTCCTTCTCTCCTCCACAATCATACATTCCTCATCCAATCACCTGCAAGACTTCTCTAGAGTATCCCCCACCCTGTAGAATTCTGTGGCCCAACATGTCCGATTATGCCCCACATTCAGAACTTTCAAGCAGAACTTGAAAACCCATCTTTTAAGAACAGCTTATAGCCTGCAAACACCCTGCTGCCACCTCCCCACTACCAGAGTTTCCATCTCACCAACACCGGAGCTGCTGCAACCCCCAAACCTACTGTCTTCTTCCCCATTATCCTGTCGAATGTAAGACCGCAAGGGTAGGGTCCTCTCCCCTCTGTACCGGTCTGTTACTATTAGTTGGTTCATTGTATTTTCTATTTCTGTTTTGTATGTAACCCCTCCTCATGCACAGCACCATAGAATCAATGGTGCTCTAAACATAACTAATAATAATCCCCCGCATGATGTTCCACCCAGTCCTTACTCCTGCCTCCTTGCCGGTCTTCACACAGCAGAAAGCCGCAGCAGTTGGCACCTGTGTTTCGTTATCATCATCATCAGAAATGTGCTGCAGTGGTCCACTGACCATTTGATCTACCCCTCCTACTTACTCATCCTCAAACAGAATAAGTGGTTGGGCATCAGCGCACTCAATCTCTTCCACTTGTGGGGTAGGGCCAGGTGGATGGTCCACAGTAGCACAGCCAGTAGAGTCATCAAAAAGCAGAAGTGACTGCTGCAAAACTTGGAGCTCTGACTGCTTGCATGATTTGGGGGGATGAGTTGGAAGAAACATGCCCATGGGCCGCAGGAGAAAAATCTGCACTTTCAGCAGGGGACAGGATGGAAGACAAGGCGAAGGAACTGAAGGCACCCTCAGCCATCCAATCTAAAACCGCCTCCATTCGTTCTGGCTAGAGATGAGCAAACATGTTTGCAAAATGTTAGTTTTTTACAAATTAGGCACGAACATTGCACATTCGCATTGCCCAATTCGGCAAAAGTGCGGAAAATGATCGCATTTCCACTACTTTATTTATTAGTACTTTGGCTAGGGTAGTGGTGCTGTATGATGAGCAGGGGTGGATGTTTTTGATGAGGGGAGTGGGTGGGAGAGTTCAGAGTAGTGGCGGACTGTTGATATATATATTTTTTTCTTAACCTAATGGGTGCAAATTCCGGCAAGCCAAACAGGGCGCAGGAACCATCCACAACTTCCAGACACAAGAGTTTCTGTCATTGGCTGCAGAAGTCACATGTCCCTCTCCATATAAAGAGCGGACATGTTGTTTTAGTGCCATTTTGTCAGTGTAACAGTGCAGAGAGGCTACTCCTGACGCCGCTCCAAGATACTGAGAGATTTGAGAGAGTTAGCTATGTGGTTACTTCTAAGTCAGATATTTTAAATAGATAGCATCTTGTGTGGCTGTGAAATCGACCATCCAGCAGATCAATAATTTTTGCTATTAGTGTGGTCCAAACAGAGACAGCAGGCCACATTTCAGCAGAGAACATTTCAGCAGAGAACTCTGTTGTGCACTGATGATATTGTGCTGCATACAGGAGTACACTTTTGAAACTCTAATTTTTTCTGTTATTACCGTGCTACATAAAGCAGGCCACATCTCAGCTTGTAATTTTTGGCACATATATTCTGCTGTATACAGGACTCGTCCACAGTAAAAAAAAAAAATCTAATTTTTTCGGTTACTAACTTGATACATCATGCCACACCTCAGCTTGTAATTTTCCGGCGGTGAAATTCAGCTGTATCCAGAGCTTGTCCACAGTAAAAAAAATCTATTTTTTTCTGTTACTACCGTGCTACATACAACAGGCCATATCTCGGCTTGTAATTTTTTGGCACATATGTTCTGCTGCATATAGGCCTCAACTTTCTGGAGGTAAAATTCCCCTATATCCAGAGCTCGTCCATACACAGTAAAAAAATCTATTTTTTTCTGTTAATAACAAGATACAGCAGGCCACATCTTAGCTTGTAATTTTTTGGGCTCAATCGTTTTTGCTATTAGTGTGGTCCAAACAGAGACAGCAGGCCACATTTCAGCATTGAACTCTGTTGTGCACTGATGATATTGTGCTGCATGCAGGAGAAGTACACCTTTGAAGCTCAAATTTTTTCTGTTACTACCATAACACATTCAGCAGGACACATCTCAGCTTGTAATTTTTTGGCGGTGAAATTCATCTGTTCACAGAGTTCGTCCACAGTAAGAAAAAATTGAATTTTTTCTGTTACTAACGTGAAACAGCAGGCCACATCTCACCTTGTAATTTTCTGGTGCATATATTCTGCTGTATACAAGCCTCGTCCACAGTAAAAAAAAATCGAATTTCTTCTGTTACTAACGTGATTTTTGCGGTGAAATTCAACTGTATCCAGAGATCGTCCACAGTAAAAGTGCTGTATGATGAGAGGGGGGGGGTGTGTTTGATGAGGGGAGGGTGTTCAGAATAGCGTCAGGCTGTTAATCTTTTTTTTTGTTACTTAACTTAATGTGTGCAGATTTTGTCAAGCCAATCAGAGCGCAGGAACCATCCACAATGTCCAGACACAAGAACTTCTCTCATTGGCTGCAGAAGTCACATGTCCCTCTCCATATAAAGAGAAAACATGTTGTTTTAGTGCCATTTTGTCAGTATAACAGTGCAGAAAGGCTACTCCTGACGTTGCTCCAAGATACTGAGAGATTTGAGAGAGTGAGCTAGGTGGTTACTTCTAAGTCATATAGTTTAGATAGATAGGATCCTGTGTAACTGTGAAATCGACCTTACAGCAGATCAATCATTTTTGCTATTAGTATGGTCCAAACAGAGACAGCAGGCCACATTTCAGCATAGAACTCTGTTGTGCACTGATGATATTGTGCATGCAGGAGTACACCTTTGAAACTCTATTTTTTCTTGTTACTACCGTGCTACATACAGGAGGCCACATCTAAGCTTGTAATTTTTTAGCGGTGAAATTCAACTATATCCAGAGCTTCTCCTCAGTTAAGAGAAAAAAATGTGATTTTTTTTTTTACTAATGTGATACAGCTGGCCACATCTCAGTTTGTAATTTTCTGGCAGTGAAATTCAGCTGTATTCAGAGCTCGTCCACAGTAAAAAAAAATCTAATTTGTTCTATTACTAAAATGATACAACAGGCCACATCTGAGCTTGAAATTTTCTGGCGGTGAAATTCAGCTGTATCCAGAACTCGTCCACAGTAAAAAAAAAAAATCAATTTTTTTCTGTTACTACCGTGCTACATACAGCAGGCCATATCTCGGCATATAATTTTTTGGCGCATATGTTCTGCTGTGTACAGGCCTCATCCACATTAAAAAAATCTAATTTCTTCTGTTACTAAAGGGATACATGCAGCAGGCCACATCTCAGCTTGTAATTTTCTGGCAGTAAAATTCAGATGTATCCAGAGCTCGTCCACAGTAAAAAATATCTATTTTTTTCTGTTACTAACAAGATACAGCAGGCCATATATCAGCTTGTAATTTTTTGGCGAATATATTCTACTGTATACAGGCCTCATCCACAGTAAAAAAAAATCTATTTTTTATCTGTTACTACCGTACTACATACAGTAGTCTACATCTCCGCTTGTAATTTTTTGGCACATATATTCTGCTGTATACAGGCCTTGTCTACAGTAAAAAAATTTAATTTCTTCTGTTACTAATGTGTTACAGCAGGCCACATCTCAGCTTGAAATTTTTTGGGGGTGAAATTCAGCTGTATCCAGTGCTCATCCACAGTAAAAAAAAAAAAGTCAAATTTTTTCTGTTACTACCGTGCTACATACAGCAGGCCGCATCTCAGCTTGTAATTTTCTGGCAGTGAAATTCAGCTGTATCCAGAGCTCGTCCATAGTAAGAAAATCTAATTTCTTCTGTTACTAATATGATACTGCAGGCCACATCTCAGCTTGTAATTTTCTGGCTGTGAAATTGAGCTGTATCCTGAACTCCTCCACAGTAAAAAAAAAAAAATCAAATTTCATCTGTTGGTAGCGTTACACAGCTGGCCACATCTTAGCTTGAATTTATTTTTTTAGCGGTGAAATTCAGCTGTATCCAGAGCTCTTTCACAGTAAAAAAAAATCTATTTTTTTCTGTTGCTAACATGATGCATACAGCAGGCCACATCTCAGCTTGTAATTTTTTAGTGGTGAAATTCAGCTGTTTCAGAGCACGTGCACAGTAAAAAAAAATCTATTTTTTTCTGTTACTATCGTGCTACATACTGCAGGCCACATCTCAGTTTGTAATTTTTTTGGCACATATATTCTACTGTAACCAGGCTTCATCCAAAGTGAACTTTTAAATTTTTTTTCTGTTACTAACGTGCTAATTTTCCACCGTGCTACATACAGCAGGCCACATTTCCGCTTGTAATTTTTGGCGCATATATTCTGCTGTATACCGGTCTCATCCACAGTAAAAAAAATAATTTCTATTACTACCGTGCTACATATAGCAGGCCATATCTCGGCTTGTAATTCTTTTGGTGCATATATTCTGCTGTATACAAGCCTTGTCCACAGTAAAAAAAATAATCATTTCTTCTGTTACTAACATGATACAGCAGGTCACATCTCAGCTTGAATTTTTTTGCAGTGAAATTCAGCTGTATCCAGAGCTCGTCCACAGTAAAAAAAAATCTAATTTTTCCTGTTACTACCGTGCTACATACAGCAGGCCACATTTCAGCTTCTAAATATTTGGCACATATATTCTGCTTTATATAGACCTCTTCCACAGTAAAAAAAAAATCATTTTTTTTCTATTACTACCATGCTACATACAGCAGGCCATATCTCGGCTTGTAATCTTTTGGCGCATGTATTCTGCTGTATACAAGCCTCGTCCACAGTAAAAAAACAATCTATTTCTTTCTGTTACTAACGTGATACAGCAGGCCACATCTCAGCTTGTAATTTTCTGGTGGTGAAATTCAGCTGTATCCAGAGCTCATCCACAGTAAGAAAATATAATTTCTTCTGTTACTAACATAATACAGCAGGCCACATCTCAGCTTGTAATTTTCTGGTGGTGAAATTGAGCTGTATCCTTATCTCGTCCACAATAAAAAAAAAAATTTCATCTGTTGCTAGCGTTACACAGCAGGCCACATCTCAGCTTGAATTTTTTTGTCCGTGAAATTCAGCTGTATCCAGAGCTCATTGAGAGTAAAAAAATCTAATTTTTCCTGTTACTAACGTGCTACATACAGCAGTTCACATCTCAGCTTGTAATTTTTTGGTGGTGAAATTCAGCTGTATCCAGAGCTCGTCCACAGTAAAAAAAAATCTAATTTTTTCTGTTACTAACCTGCTACATATACAGCAGGCCACATCTCAGCTTGTAATTTTTTAGCGCATATATTTTGCTGTATACAGGCCTTGGCCACAGTAAAAAGATCTAATTTTTTCTGTTACTAAGGCTGTGTGCCCACTATGCATTTTTTAAGCATATCTGCAGCGGCAATTCTGTCCCAGTCACGCTTAAAAACGCTTGGCAGAAGGTCTGCTATGTTCCCCAATGATAATCCGCATGTGCTGTGCACATGCTGCGGAAATTTCCGCTGCGGATTATCATTGCGGAAAAATCCGCAGCACTACCAATTATTTTGCGTAATCGCGGCGTTTTCGCCGCCATTGACTTGCATTGAATTGCTTAATATCCGCATGACTATATGTGCACATGCGGATATTAAGCAATTCAATGTGCAGATGGTACCCGAGGAGACTCTCATCCAGACTCGGGTACCATAGTACCTGTAAAAAAAAAGAATTTAAAATAAAAAAATACATTATACTCACCTTCTGATGGCCCCCGGTCTCCATAGCGATGTGTCCTGGCTTCCCCGTGGCTCGCGATGGTCAAAAGGACCTTCCATGACGTCATTTAGTCATGTGACAGGTCACGCGACCGCTGAGCGCTTGACAACCCGCATGCGAAATTGCATGTGAAAAACGCCTCACTTACGCTTGTCCCTGGCAGGAAAAATGCATGTAAAATCCGCATGCGTTTTTTCTGCCAGGGAGATGCAGAAACGCTCAGGAAAAATCCGGAGCATTTTTGCATCATGGGCACATAGCCTAAAGTGATACAGCAGGCCACATCTCAGCTTGTAATTTTTTGGTGCATATAGTCAAAATACAGGTCTCGTCCATGGTAAAAAAATTCCAATTTCTTTTGTTACTAACGTGATACATACAGCAGGCCACATCTCAGCTTGTAATTTTTTGGTGGTGAAATTTTGCTGTATCCAGAGCTCCACAGAAAAAAATCAATTTTTTTGTTGCTAACAACTTGCTCCAACCACACTATCTGAGCAACATGAGTGGGAAAAAGCAAGGTCGTGGTGGAAGGGGGAATAGGCTTGGTGTTCAAGGTTTATGTGGGGTAGGTGGTAATGTTAGTGAAAACTCTACCAAACCAACATTGTCACGTCCTATCCAAAGATAACTGACAACTTCTGTTACTCGATAGGTTACTCCACTCCCTTTCTTTGGCAGCCACACAGTGGTATGCCTTGTAGATGAGGGCCAGAAAGAGCATGCGCTCCAGTGGATGGCAAGCGCTGCATCAAGTGGCCTCTCCTCCTCTTCCTCCACCTCAATATCACACACAGTACAGTCCTCAAAGGTTTCCTTGTTTCCCCCCACATCACAACTCTCCAACTGACTGTAGGGAACCACAGATGGACGAGTTTGCAGAGCTGTTCACACATTCTATGCCATGGGCATCAGAGGTCTGCTCCAAAGATTCACGGACTCAAGAGGAGGAAAGCATCTGCACCGATGCCTAAAAATTATTTGTTTGATTCTGGGTTAGGATGAAGTAGGGTCCAAGCAGAATCCTGACCGTTGTCACCAGATGTTAACTCCTGTGGGGGGAGTTGATCCTGAAGGGACTCAGTTACTTGAGGCACACACAGACTGTACTGTGCTGTCAGGACAGGAAAGGGTGACTTTCAGGGTGAGGAATGGGAGAGCAGAAAGGATGATGATGAGGTTGCAGACTATGAGGTTACGTTGCAGCCTACCGCACAGACACTGAGTACGCCAAGCACTGCACCCTCAGCCACAACTGTGTGGGTGTGCGGCTCACAGGGGCGGCAAGGATTGCCTAGCCTGGGCCTTTTTGAGACCGCAAAGGATGGGCCAACTGACGTTATCTGCCAACTTTGCAAAAAAAGACTCAGTAGAGGGGAAAATTGCAATAAATTCACCACTACATGTATGAACCGTCACATGTGGGATCAACATGCGTTAGTCTGGTAACCTCACTGTGATAAAATGTGGACCAGCAGGCCTCAACAACCATCGGTCGCTCCATCAACTGCATCTGCTGCTTCTTCCTCCTTCATCCCCGTAATAAGTGTTGTCACAGAGATCTCTGGCCGCAGAACCTCCACTTGTTTACCCACTCCAGTCAGGCTGACAGAGAGCCCGTCAGTTGTAATGGAAGTGGACATGCCTGCTGTTTTTGCTTCACGGAGCACACCACATCTTTCTCAATCCACCGTAACATCTCCACCTGCACCTCACTCACGGTCCAGCAGTTTGTCGTGTTCACCCAATCACCATTACTTCTCTAAGAAAGCTGTGCCTGTGCTACACCAGCATTTCGCAGACAACATCACTCGTTCCTTGAGTAAATCTATGTCTGCCAGGGTGCATTTAATCACAGACACCTGGACAAGTAAGCATGGTCAAGGGTGTTACATCTCGCTGACTGGGCACTGAGTGACCCTGGTGGCTGTGGGGGAAGGCAGCGAAGGGGCTGCTCCACAAATCTTGGCATCCCAAAGGCTTGCAGAACAAAGGCTGAGTTTGAGCAATCGCTGTATCCACTGAACCTGGGGCCAGGGAAGGCCGTGTGTGATAACAGTTGCAAACATGGTGGCAGCCCTACGCCGGGGAAACCTCAAAGACGTGCCTTGCATGGCTCAAGACCTCAACCTGGTGGTAAAGCAATTTTTCTGCCACTATCCCAGCCTGGATGCACTGCTGCAGAAAGCCCAGTTGCTATGTGCTTACTTCTGCCCATCACACCACGCGGGTCATCGACTTGCATCGCTACAGAGGTCTTTCGGCCTACCGGTTAACCGGTTGATATGTGATGTGCCGACGAGGTGGAATTCCACTCTGCACATGTTGCAGTGACTGTGGCAGCAACGATGAGCCCTTATGCAGTATCTCATGTTGTATAGCCTGGGCCAACACAGTATGGACATGGGGCAAATCACGTTTGCAGAGTGGGTACAGATTAAGGACCTCTTTACCCTTCTGCACAGCTTTAAAATGGCTACTAAAATGGTTAGCGCTGACGATGCCATCATTAGCATCACTATTCCGGTCATGTACATGCTGGAGCAGAATTTGACTACCCTGTGGGAGGAGGTGGTGGTCCCAGAGGAAGAGGAAGAAACAGAGGAGGATGTGAAAGGGAAAATTCCACACTGTAGCCACACAGGCGGTTGCCAAGGCAGGGTATATTACAGCGATCGAAGGGGGCTCGTGTTACCAGACAAACTGTTAGTGAAAGTGCAAGAGCTGAGAAACAAATGGAAGAGGAAGAGGTGATGCGCAAGCAGCAGTCAGGAGATGAAGAGGATAATGATCCCCTCTCTGTTATTCGTAGTAGGCGGGAGGGAATGGAGGAAACAAGCATCACTGTTACCCAGCCACCAACACAAAATGGGCTTGGACCTCATGGATGAGTCCGACACATGAGCGCCTTCTTTCTGCACTATCTGCAACATGATCCCCGTATAGTTATGATTCAAAATAGTGCTGACTACTTGGTTGCCACTCTGTTAGATCAACGTTACAAGAGTAAATTTTGCCAGATGCTTCCCGCCCTGGAAAGGGACCCGCGCATGCTGGAGTATCGAAACATGCTTTTAGACCACAGTGTGCATTGCAGCTCCACGCTTCCAACCCCAGGAATCTCAATTCGTCAATGCAAAGACATTAGCAGCAGCAGCGTAAGTGACGGAAGCAATTCCTGTGAGTCCTTTTACACATTTTTTTAGACCAGCTCGTGCACCAGAAAAACAGAATACAAGTCTGACACGTGGTGAACGACTGGAGAGGATGGTGCAGGTTATCTCGAGCACAATATCAATACCACCAGGGAGGATTTGGACCCTTTTACATTTTTGTCTTCAAAAATGGAAGAGTGACCCGGCAGCCAGCGTTCTCTCAGAACGTGTCTTCAGTGCTGTTGGTGGTGTCTTGATGGATAAGCGCATCTGGCTGTCCCCTGAAAGTGTAGACCGCCCAACTTTCATAAAGATGAACAAGTCATGGATCTCCAAGGACTTTTTCACCCCAATCGCAGATTGTGCAGACTAGACGATGGTGTTGTTTTTAATGTGCTGCATTGATCTTGCGTTATTGTAGTCTGTGATATCTTTGTCATGGCTTCTGTGACTGCTGTTGCTGCTGCTGATGTTAACACCAATTTTTGGAAATTTGGAGACTCCTGATTGGTTCTCCATCTGCTGGGTGGCTGTAGTGGAAGGGGTGTCAGTGGCCCATTATACTAGTTCTACTCTAGTGAAATTGATGAAACTTTGGTGGTGTCTGCCCCTAATTTTTGGAAATGTGAAGACTCCTGATTGGGTCTCAACTGCTCAGTTGGCTGTAGTGGAAGGGGCATCAGTGCCCCATTATACTAGTTCTACGCTGGTGAATTGATGCCAATAATAATAATAATAATAATCTCTTTATTTACATAGTGCCAACATATTCCACAGTGCTTTACAATTCAGACAATTTATAGACATTATGGGCACTGTTCCCATTGGGGCTCACAATCTACATTCCCTATCAGTATGTCTTTGGAATGTGGGAGGAAACTGGAGAACCCGGAGGAAACACGGGGAGAACATACAAACTCCTTGCAGATGTTGTCCTTGGTGGGATTTGAACCCAGGACCCCAGTGCTGCAAGGCAAAAGTGCTAACCACTGAGCCACCATTCTGCCCACTGATGCCACTTTGGTGGTGTCTGTCCCTAATTTTTGGAAATGTGGAGACTCCTGATTGGGTCTCCATCATGTGTGTTTCCTGTAGCAGTAGGGCTCCCAGACCGGCAGGCCTGCACTTACTTGCAGTTAACTACCCGTGTTACTTTCTACAAAGCTGATATTTGTGCCATCTGAGTGTGGCTGAGCAGAAAATCAGCTTGAGCTGTTGCATGTGATATCTGGGCTCCCAGCACAGCAGGCCTACACCGATCCCTCACCCACCTCGTCTTAATTTGTAATTAAATTCAAAGCTGAAAATGCTGGCCCAGACCCACCTTGATACCTCATGCATGGCCCATGGCTGACTGCTGCTGTGCCATTATAAAATTTGTACTTTGGGTCAATTGATGACACTTTTCCTGGTGTCTGCCCCTAATTTGAGCTGATTTGGAAGCTTTTGGGCCCCATTGAAGGTGTTGTGTATGCGTTTGATTTTACCTCCCATTGAACCCAATGGGATTCGGATATGTTCGTCTAACTGTTTGGCAGATTGCTCGGAGAACATTGGGACCTTCGCCGATCTGAAATGAATAGAACCTTGAGAGGTTCGCTCATCTATTTCTGGCCTCACCATTCATCTAGCAGTACTTGGGCCTACGAAATTACGCAGAACTTCCTACCACTTGCGTGTACCAAGGGAAGGTGTTTCGACCACATCCTCTCTCTCTCTGTAGCAGTTACACCACCACCAACAAAGCCATTTCCCCTATTTGATGCTCTCTTCAATCTTTGCACCCCAAAAAAGTGCAGAGTATTACACGGCCTATATACAAAGAAAGAGTGGCCAGCAGAATATTACACTGCCTGTATGCAGAGTGCCCCCCACAGAGCCTGTTTCCAGCATACCCCTCCCCCCAAAAAAATGAATTAAAAAACCCTTCAAAAAGAGTGTTGGCTACCTCCTCCTCCTCCACCTTTTCGACCTAATTCGCCACTTCCACCTGCACCTGGACCTCTGCCTCCTGGTTTTAAATTATTTTTTATTATTTTTTTTCTGTTATGTTAATTAATTTTCCTATCCACATTTGTTCACAGGGCAATTGTCCTGCTCTTATCCTTATTTTGCTTCCTTGTGCACCCCCTAGCCCTTGCTATGACCATATCACAGCCATTTTAAAGCACTGAACTTTCAGTTCCCATTGACTTTCAGTGGGTTCAAGTTGGGGGTTAAGTACAGATGCTGAACTGATATTTGAACTACAGTTCGGCTGAACCTGAAAATCCACGGGTCCCCTCAGCCCTACATATTATAGACATTATCATATAAAACAACAAAAAACAGACTTTAGCTATTGTAATGGACCAGAAGTGGTCTTTATAGAAGAATTCAGCCAAAATGTCATACCTTCAACACGAAAGCAACATAGAAACAAGACTGAGTGACTCAACTATGCATGAAAACATAGGAATTGGAGACCAGCAGATGCTCTGGACTGATGAGTCAATATGTGAAAAATTTGGCAATAGCAGAAGGCATTTTGTTCTCTGAAGTGCTGGAGAGTGGTACAAAAATTAGTGTCTGCAGGAACAGTGAAGCTCGGTCGAAGGTCCTTGCAAATTTGGGCTGCATTTCAGTAATTGGAGATGGAGATTTCATCAGGATTAATGTTTCTTCGGAGCTGAAAAATACAGGCAAATACTTACCCATCAGGCAATACCATGTAGGGAGACATCTGATTGGCTCCAAATGTATTCTGCAGCAGGACAATGACCCAAAACATCCAGTCAATGTCATAAAAAACTATCTTCATCATGAAGAAGAATGAGGAGTCCTGGAAGTGATGATATGGCTTGCTGCGCTGGGGTGCCGGGTTCAAATCCAACCAAGGATAACATCTGCAAGGTTTTGTATGTTCTCCCCATGTTTTCGTGGATTTCCTCTGGGTACTCCGGTTTTCTCCCATACTTCAAAGACATACTGATAGTGAATGTAGATTGTGAGCCCCAATGGGGACAATGCCCATAATGTCTGTAAAGAGCTGTGGAATTAATGGCACTATATAAGTGAGGAAGATGAATACAAATAAAAAAATGACCCCACAGAGCCTTGATCTCAACATCATCCAGTGTGTCTGGGATTACATTAAGAGACAGAAGGATTTGCACAAGCCTCATATATTGAAGATCTGTGATTAGTTATTCAAGACAAATAAGTTTCGGAAGCTAAAAAAGTTTTCTCTACATAATAAATACTAACTCAAATTACCCATATCTATTCATTTTCAGCTTTTCTACACGATAAACAACAAAGTTGTTATAATTAATAAATTAGTAAATGGCATTAAGGAAAACAAAAATAAAATTTAAAAGATTACTGAGACGTTCAACATTTCAAAAAGTGAATTGCCCAGCCCAGATCACGTGGAAATCTCTTTGTATGCTGCCCCTCTGGCCTACTGAAGTAATTGCAGCTGATGTTTTTCTCGGACTCACCTGAACATCAAGCTCTTTATGTAGTAAGATGTTTGGAACAACTTCCTACCAAGTTCCTTCATATGCTGTGTGCAAATGACAAGTGTGCAGTCACACCAAATATTGATGTGATTTAGATTTCTCTTTTGGTCATTCATTTTGCATTTTATTAACTGATAAAAAAAATCTATTAACACTTCTATATGTGATAGAATTCTTTCTCTGTAGCATTTTTTCCACACCTGCTTAAAACTTTTGCACAGCACTGTATTTAGTAGTATTATATTATGTATGAATTTATCATTATGTGGCTTCCAGCATTTAGCATTCTTCTACAAATTCTACTAGCATAGGATAAATAATATTAAATGTGCAACTAGTGAACCTGGATGTTGCTAGCAGTGACTGAAAATGTCAAATTTTCTAAAAATTTATGACATATCCTGACACTGAAAAACAAAGCTGTTGTAAGCAAACTTAGAGCCTGTCACACCTTTTAATGTAAAGATTCACTAGCTATAAAATCCATTTCCTATCCACAGTGGGGCTTCGGAAGCACTGCTGTGAAAAAAAGCATAGCTAGCAATGCACCGAGTTGGAGGCTGACAACAGCATTTATTTATTCTTCCAAGCATCAGATATTAAATCTCAAGGTCTGGAGAACATAGCACTTTGCAAATTTCTAAATTGGTGTTGTCTGGCATCCTTCTCTCCCCTGCCATGGTGACAAATCTAATTCAGTGCTCACTTAGGTTATAACGGAGTGATAGGTAGAGTTAAAGGGCAAGAAATCACTGGGGATCATGGCCATCATTGTGAAAGGCCACGACTTATATTCAGTTTACATGAATTGTTATTTAGTGTCATTAGTATGGAAATAATGCCTACATTAATTACAGAGCTCAAAATACTGTAACACAACAACATTCTGTTGATTAGAAAAGCGTTTGGGTGTGGCTATATACATCTGTATAACATAGGGCAGCCAGCACGGTGGCTCAATGGTTAGCATTGTTGCAGCACTTTAGTAACAGGTTCAAATCCCACCAAGGACAACATCTGCAAAGAGTTTGTAGGCTTTCCCCATGTTTGCGTGGGTTTCCGCCAGATTCTCTGGTTCCCTCCCATACTCCAAACTCATACTGATATGTTGTATGCCCCAATGGGTACGATGATGATGATGTCTGTAAAGTGTTAGGCTGTGTGCCCACTATACTTTTTTTAAGCGTTTTTCACAGCGGCAATTCCGCTGCAGAAACGCTTAAAAAACGCTTGGTAGAAGGTCTGCCATGTTCCCCAATGATAATCCGCATGTGCTGTGCACATGCTGCGGAAATTTCCGCTGCAGATTATCATTGCGGAAAAATCCGCAGCACTACCAATTATTTTGCGGAAGTGTGGCATTTTCGCCGCCATTGACTTGCATTGGAACGCATGGAATCTGCATCACTGCATCTACAGATGCGCATTCCATGCGTTTCAATGTCCGGATGGTACCCAGGTTTGGAGAAGAGGAGACTCTCCTCCGGACCCGGGTACCATAGTACCTGTTAAATAAAGAATAAAATAAAAAATATACATTATACTTCTGATGGCCCCCGGTGTCCTTAGCGATGCGTCTTGGCTTGCTGGCAGCTCACGATGGCCTGAAAAGGACCTGCCATGACGTCATTTAGTCATGTGACGGGACACGCGACCGCTGACGTTGGCAGGTCCTTTAGTCTACTGCGAGCTGCCTGCAAGCCGAGACGCATCGGATAAAGACACCATTGGCCATCAGAAGGTAAGTATATATTTATTTTTTTTACCATTATTTCGGTCACACTATATAAATCCATGCCGGTTGCATGGATTTATATAGTGTGACCAAGTTGTCAAGCACTTTCCAAGTGATGATAAAATCGCTTGGAAAGCGCTTGACAACCCACATGTGGAAATGCATGTGAAGAACGCTTCACTTCCGCTTGTCCCTGGCAGGAAAAACACATGTACAATCCACATGTACAATCCGCATGTATAATCCGCATGCGTTTTTTTCTGCCAGGGAGATGCAGAAACGCTCAGGAAAAAATCCGGAACATTTCTGCATCGTGGGCACATAGCCTTATAGAACATATTGACACTATATAAGCAAACGAAACACATAAGTGTATGAATAATGAACCTGTATGCTAAAACTGCACAACTTGCAACAGTCAAAATCCTGAATACAGGAATTGGGGCACTCAGCTGGGGCAAATGTAGATGCAAGAGAAGAGATGCATAGAAAAAGGCTTGAATATGAGGGTTACAGCCTGGAAATCAATTTGAGAGGAGATAGTTAGCCACTACGGATGAGCGAACATGCTCGGTGATACTCGGATATCACTCGATTATCTGGATGCACGGATACGCTTGGCACTCAGCGAGCATTAGCTGGTGCTCAGATTTGAAGCTCGAATCCCCACCCTGCCTGTTTGGTGCCTGTTACACAGCCAATAAACATGCGGGGATTGCCTGCCAGTCACTGTAATACCATAGCCATCTTGGTAGTGGCATTACTGTGATTGGCTAGCCACATTACATCATCTGCGGTTATAAAAGGACAGTCGCCGCCAGGCTCGGCAGACTGACACCATTGCATAGCTCAGGGAAAGTTCTTATTGGCAGAAGAAAGTGGTTGTCTAGGCCTGTATGTGCACAGTTTAATGAATCAGAGTCCTGTACTGTTGATACTGGTGCTGATGCTGAACCATCATACTAACAGTCCTTCTAAGGGCTAATCCTGTGCTTTGCTGTTTGTATCAGATACATTCTGCCTTTAGCCTAGGGACAGTTGCAGGAGCAGGGAGATTGGCTGAACATAGTCTCTAGGCAGGGCTTAGAGCTTTGCAGTCCATTGCTAAATATATATCTGCTGCAGATGACCACATTTTTTTGTTGGGGTGAAAAAATGTATTATATTATCAAGCATAGAGTTTAAATGGTTAGTGTTACATTAGGGTGGTATATAAAACTCCAAAAAATGTTGTTCAAATTTTTTTTCTGGAGTCAATTAGTCATCTATTCACTTTAACGTGCTTAGTGTTACATTATGGTGGTATTTCACTCCAAAAAAAGTTCAAAAAATCTTTGTGGCTTCAATTAGTCATCCATAGAGTTTAACGTGGTTAGTGTTTCATTACGGTAGTATATAAAATTCCAAAAAAGGTAAAAAAAAATGTTTGTGGGGTGTATTAGTCATCCATAGAGTTTAACATATTTAGTTTTAAAGTACGGTGGTATATAAAATTCCCCAAAAACGTTCAAGATTTTTTTCTGGATTCAATTAGTTACCCATACAGTTGAATGTACTTAGTGTTACATTATGGTGGTATTAACCTCTAAAAATCCATTCCAAAAATCTTTCTGGATTCAATTAGTCATTCATACAGTGTAACGTGCTTTGTGCATTACGGTGCATTATTAAACTCCCAAAAAACACTTTTCCTAATGCAAGTAACCAATTTTTTTTATTATTATTAAAATAAACTTGGTTTTCTGAGAATGAGCAATTAGAAAATGCATAAGACATGCGGTAAGGGATGGGCAAGTGGAAGTGCTGATGATGATGCACGCAGAGTACATGGGGCAGATGCAACTACGCCTGTTGCTGGAGCACAAGAAACACGCCGATCCACGACACATAGCATCCTGTCCCACTTTGCAGGGAGGCATGGGCCTCCACTTTTGAAGCCACACCAGTGCAAACAGGTGGTCGGTTGGATAGCAGATTATGCTTCCAACAAGCTTGCCAGCACCACCGGTCCAGTCTTAACAGCCAACAGTCTGGATCACTTAATCCTCACCTTAATCCTCCTTCCTCCCACCATTTTGAGTCCTAGGTGACAAGTGATCCCACACTAGGACACTCTGAGGCGCTCTTTACAACATCCAAGAGGGACAGGAGGAGATGCTGTTTAGTGATTCACAAAATTTAGAGCAGCCACGGTCACAAGAAGATGACAGTGGGGAATAGAAAATTTTGTCTAAGGAGGTAGATGATGATGAGACATAGTCACCAATAAGTCAGGTTGTATTTAACTCACCAAGTCAGGAGGACCAGGGTGCGGCGGTGGAAGACGAGGTGGTGAATGACAAAGTCACCGACCCAACCTGGGAAGCTAGCATGCAGAGCGAGGCCAGCAGCGCTGAGAGGGTGGGATTGGCAGCACAGAAACAGGCAGGAAGAGGTGTGACCAGAGGGAGAGGGCGGGCAACTGTTCTGCAGAGCACCAACTCTCTTGAATTTCTCTGTCAAAAAGTTAGGTGTGCCCCAGAGAGTTGTGAGAAAAATAAATAAAATAAATGGTCATTTGCAACCTCTTTCATGCCAAGATCATCAGGGGCCTAACCACTAAGAGCTTAACCACTACAAGCATGATCAGGCACATGTCATCTAAGCATCCGACTCGGTAGGCCGAACACTTGGGTCCACGATTGGTGCCAGACGGTAACACCACTGCCTCTTCCCCTGTGCTAGGTGCTGCTTAATCCTCTGTCCATGACACTGGCGCAGATACTTCCTGCCCTGCACCTGTCCTTGCACATTCTGAGGGACCATCATCAGGCACTTCCAAAAACTTGTCCCATCACAGTGTTTAGCTTTTCCTACCCCAGGCTTTGGAATGAAAAAGAAAGTTTCCAGTCACCCACCCACAGGCCCAAATGTTAAACTGGCACATTTCCAGGCTGCTTACCATGGAAAAGTTGCCATTTACGCTGGTAGACATGAAGGATTTCTGCCGACTCATGGCTGCAGCTGTCCCTCGGTACTCGGTCCTCAGCCACCACAATTTCTACCGGTGTGGTGTCCCCTACTTGTACCAGCACATGTCCAGGAACATCACCTGTGCCCTTACCAACACAGTTGTGATGCCCCTGAGGGTTCGACCGCCACAGGGATGCTGTACTTCTCTAATGGAGTGTAGTGTTCCCCCTCTGAGGTAAGAACAGTGTGATAGTCGTGACCCAACCTTTGCATCCAACACTACATTTCTCCACCAGAGGGGGCTAGTATACACTAGGTGCTGCTCCCCTGGTTACAGGGAGACTGGGGAACCAAGAGTTAGGGGAACCAGTTAGTGGGTGAGGGTGGAGGACTTACAAGTTAGTTACACTTTAAATTTCATATTTAATAAAAAGCCATCTTTGGTCTTGGTCTTTCGCTGGTCCTTGTTAGTCAAGGCCTTTCGGCTGTTCTCTGTGATGTCATAAACTGTGTGAAATGTGACCTCCCTCCCGGAGCGCAGATCCTGTGTGGGCCTGCACCGGCAAGGGACACAGCCCTCGTACCTTAGCCTTGGGACGAGGGGCAGGTTGCAGACGAGGAATGTCTCAACCCGGCCAATGACCAGGACCAAGAAGGCCCGGAGCTTAAGAGTGCGGCTCCACAGCAAATGGATCCCAGGCAGGATGCAGACGGAGCGGAGTACGCCACCTGTCCTCGCCATGCTGATATATTCAGAGGGACTCCGGCTGCAAGAGGGGTACCGGCCCCTGACACCCGACCTTGCTACTCTACGTCCTGGTCGGGAAAGCCCGGTAGGCCCAGAGGATCCCACCGGGTATCGGAAGGAGCGGAGCTGCCACCCGTGCCCTTGTTCTGAGAGGAGTTCAGAGGGAGTCCCAGCCTATTTGCACGCACACGGACAGGAAAGGATTCGGTCTGTAGTTCAGGAACACTCTGGTGTAGGGTCCCGGCTGAATGCTGGACTTACTCAGAGGTTGTCGGACCCCCGTCCCTGGTGACCGCAGGACTCCGCGAGAAGCAGGGAGTCGCCTTCCTTCTGCCATCTCTAAAGTGAGTAAAGCCTTGGAAGTTCACCCCTATGGCCTCCGGACTGTTATTTCTGCGCCACACCGCGAGACGCGGCATCCGTTCTCCTCTACTACTACTCCCATCCTCCTGTCTCTGTGCCCTGAGGCCTTGCTCCGCCTGTGGGGAGTAGTAATAACTCTGGCCGCCATAACACCATGCCTCAGCGGACTGCAGCGGTGCTGGTGGCCTTCACCAGGTGCCACAGGTGGCGTAGTTGTTAAATCAGCCACTCAATCCGGATGAGCCCACACCATCTCTTTTAATGTGACGGCCCTGAGCATGGGTCGGGTCCGGGCCACGGCTGCATCCCATCTCTCCATCACAGGACCCGACTCCGAGTCCCCCATCACCCAGGGTAAACTAAAGGGCTTTTTCGAACATGAGGCGTCACACAGTTACTGGTATTGTACTCTAATAATGACCAACACATTGACAAGAGATTGTGACCAGGGACGCTACATTTCCCTGACGACACACTGGCTGAACATTGTGGAGGCTAGGGCTGATTCTCACCTTGGCACGGCACATGTGCTGCCTACGCCTATTATTGCTGGCCCTACACCAGTACCTGAACCTCGTCCTGCTTCTCCTCATCCTCCATCTCCAATTTGGTATTTCAGAGCATGTCGGCCACATCAGCAGGGAGCTCTGCTTCAGCAAAGCGGCAACAAGCTCTGCTGAAGCTAATTTGTCTAGGAGACAAACAGCCCACCATGGCAGAGTTATTGAAAGGAATAACAGACCAGACAGATCTGTGGCTCTTGCCACTGAACCTCCAGCCAGGCATGGTCGTATGTGAAAATAGCCGTAACATACTGGCATCTGTGAAGCTTGGCAAGCTCACACACGTACCATGCTTGGCCCACGTGCTAAACTTTGTGGTTCAGTGTTTTCTGAAAATCTACCCAGATTTGCCAGAGGTTCTAATCAAGGTACGCTGCGTCAGTGCCCATTTCCTAAAGTCGGTTACTGCTGCCGCTGCTCTGCAACAATGCATACAAGTGCCAGCTTACCGACTGGTATGCAACATGACCACGTTCTGGAACTGCACATGCTGGCAAAGCTTTGTGAGCAGCAGAGGTCAATTGTCAAATACGAGTTTCAACATGACCATCTGTATTCTAGACAGCCTCCGCACATAACAACTGAAGAGTAGGCATGGATGTCTGACATTGGTGCAGTTTTCCAAAACTTTGAGGACTCTACAAAGGGGGTGAGCGGCGATGATGCCATAATCAGCGCAACGATACTGCTTCTATGCCTACTTAAACACTCACTGCTCACAATTAAAGCTGAAGCTTTGAATGCGTACCAGGTGGAGATGGAGGAAGTTTTTAGACAGTGAGATATTACCCAGCCCAGCCTCATCTCATCTGCTCAGCGTGGATTGAGTAACAATGAGGAGGTGGAGGCTGATAAGGAGGAACTGGTTGCCAGTGCAACAGCGGCTAGTACCCACGCAAGCTTTGTCCCATCTCTCTTACGTAGATGGGCTGAGGAGGGGCATGAGGAGGAAGTTCTGGAGAGTCGTCATCATGGTGGAGACGAGGGAGTGCTGGCTGTAGGGAGCTTGGCACATACAGTACAGACCAAAAGTTTGGACACACCTCATTTAAAGATTTTTCTGTATTTTCATGACTATGAAAATTGTACATTCACACTGAAGGCATCAAAACTATGAATTAACACAGGGAATTATATACTTAACAAAAAAGTGTGAAACAACTGAAAATATGTCTTATATTCTAGGTTCTTTAAAGTAGCCACCTTTTGATTTGATGACTGCTTTGCACACTCTTGGCATTCTCTTGATGAGCTTCAAGAGGTAGTCACTGGAAATGGTTTTCACTTCACAGGGGTGCCCTGTCAGGTTTAATAAGTGGAATTTCTTGCCTCCTAAATGGGGTTGGGACCATCAGTTGTGTCGTGCAGAAGTCAGGTGGATACACAGCTGATAGTCCTACTGAATAGACTGTTAGAATTTGTATTATGGCAAGAAAAAAGCAGCTAAGTAAAGAAAAACGAGTGGCCATCATTACTTTAAGAAATGAAGGTCAGTCAGTCCGAAAAATTGGGCAAACTTTGAAAGTGTCCCCAAGTGCAGTAGCAAAAACCATCAAGCGCTACAAAGAAACTGGCTCACATGAGGACCGTCCCAGGAAAGGAAGACCAAGAGTCACCTCTGCTTCTGAGGATAAGTTTATCCGAGTCACCAGCCTCAGAAATTGCAGGTTAACAGCAGCTCAGATTAGAGACCAGGTCAATGCCACACAGAGTTCTAGCAGCAGACACATCTCTACAACAACTGTTAAGAGGAGACTTGGTGCAGCAGGCCTTCATGGTAAAATAGCTGCTAGGAAAGCACTGCTAAGGACAGGCAACAAGCAGAAGAGACTTGTTTGGGCTAAAGAACACAAGGAATGGACATTAGACCAGTGGAAATCTGTGCTTTGGTCTGATGAGTCCAAATTTGAGATCTTTGGTTCCAACTACCGTGTCTTTGTGCGACGCAGAAAAGGTGAACGGATGGACTCTACATGCCTGGTTCCCACCGTGAAGCATGAGGAGGAGGTGTAATGGTGTGGGGGTGCTTTTCTGGTGACACTGTTGGTGATTTATTGAAATTTGAAGGCATACTGAACCAGCATGGCTACCACAGCATCTTGCAGCGGCATGCTATTCAATACAGTTTGCATTTAGTTGGACCATAATTTATTTTTCAACAGGACAATGACCCAAACACACCTCCAGGCTGTGTAAGGGCTATTTGACCAAGAAGGAGAGTGATGGGGTGCTACGCCAGATGACCTGGCCTCCACAGTCACCAGACCTGAACCCAATCGAGATGGTTTGGGGTGAGCTGGACCGCAGAGTGAAGGCAAAAGGGCCAACAAGTGCTAAGCATCTCTGGGAACTCCTTCAAGATTGTTGGAAGACCATTTCCAGTGACTACCTCTTGAAGCTCATTAAGAGAATGCCAAGAGTGTGCAAAGCAGTCATCAAAGCAAAAGGTGGCTACTTTGAAGAGCCTAGAATATAAGACATATTTTCAGTTGTTTCACACTTTTTTGTTAAGTATATAATTCCACATGTGTTAATTTATAGTTTGGTTGCCTTCAGTGTGAATGTAAAATTTTCATAGTCATGAAAATACAGAAAAATCTTTAAATGAGAAGGTGTGTCCAAACTTTTGGTCTGTACTGTATGGCCGACTTTATGTATCGCTGCCTTTCCCGTGACCCTCACATTATAGTCCTTTTGGCCAAAAAAGAGTACTAGGAGAACTTTGCATTTCTACTTCCTAAGTCAGAGAGGTCTACTAAAATGGTACTATACAAGAAGGCCATCGTGGAAAATATGTTGAAAAAATTGCCATCAGACAATGATAGTGGCAGGAGGCAATCTTCCTTGCCCAACCAAGGAGGAGGAAGACACAAACCAGGTACAGCAGAGGCAGGGGTAATCTGTCAAAGGCTTGGGCCAAATTCATGACACCTTTCGAGAGTCCATGCCCTGATGACCAGGTATTTTTGACAAGGAGGGAAAAGTTTTTAAATACTTTCAAACAATACCTGGCCAACAAAACCAGCATAATTCCTAATTCCTCTGTGACCTTCAACTATTGGGTCTCAAAGCTGGACACCTGGCAGAAGGTGTTGTGCTGCCTTGCCGCTAGCATCTTGTTGGAGTGGATTTTTAGTGCCGCCGGGGAGTCATAACAGACAGGCTCTTTCGACTGTCAACAGAAAATGCTGACAGGCTCACTTTGATAAAAATGAACGTTGCCTGGATTATCCACGACTTTTCCATACCACCAGATGACAGCAGCACAAAGTGTTTTGAATCTTCAATATTTGAATGAGGCCTGACAGTTTTTGACTTCAAGGGTCTATTGATTAATGAATAATAACCCTCCTTAGAATTTTTACCTTGCTTTGCACTTTGTGCAAAGACTTTATGAGTGTAAGAGTACCACAACTACACTTTCTTAATATTTGAATGAGTCTCAACTGTTGGTGCCTTCAAAGGTGTATGGTTGACCCTGCTTGTAATTTTTGGCAGGCTTTGCTCTTAGTGAGTTTAGAAGTTCCACTACATGACAATTTAAACATAATGTGTCTGAGGCCCTCCTTTATATCTTATACAAAGTATATTTGAGTTCCTCTTCCATCCAATTGTGGCAGTTCTTCCTTCCTTCATAAATTACACTGATATTTTTAATTTTTTAATAAAAAATTAATAAAAAAATTAAAGTTTGGTTTACTTAAATTATTTTTTTTTTAAATCCTTTTTAAATATTGCCTAATATACAAGTCATTATACAAGAAAGAATGTTTCTTACCATTTTTTTCCTGTAAACACTGTAAGGTAGCTAACAGACACATAGTTGATGGGGGATATGTATCAGAGAGATGGCTGTACTCTGTGATGTAATCCGGAAATGTTGCTTTTACGGGTAGTTGGAGAGATGAGCAGGTCTGGCTACTGACATACCTCACCTCTGGGTGTGGTTAAGAGATTATAATGGAGTCCGTTGTTTGGTACATGGTCTGTGTTTGGAGGAAGAAGGCCTCCTGTGTGTTGTTGTCTCCAGACTGAGCCAGTGAACTGGATACTATCCAGCCTGTATGCCCACAGGTCTATCTAACCAGAGACTTTGCCTAAAGGACTGTTTACTTTTTCCTGCATTAAAGGCTGTTTGTTTTCCTTTTCCTTTTGGCTGGTTTATGAAGCAATAAACCGACATGGACATTTAATTGAAAACGCTTCCTGCTTGCCTCCCGACGCACCCAAGTGAGTAGACACCCTACAATTTGTGTTAAAAGTGCAGGCAGAGTTCCCAGCAAATACGTGTGACTGCTACAAGATGTACTGCATGTCGTGGGTGAAGTCTGCCACAAGCCAGCAAGCGACGCCAGAAAAAATGGAAGACCTGCTTAAACATCTGGTGCAGGCACAGCAGCCGCAACACCAGCAGCACCATCAATTATTACAGCAACAATAAATGGCGCACTAAGAGACCACTAAGCTGCTGATGCAGCAGATCCAGGTCCAGAAGTAGCAGCAACAGGATCAGCACAGTCAACAGCAGCAGCAAATCGAGTTACTTGCAGAGGCAATTCTTGACACGTCGACAGCTCCGACAAGATCAGTGAACGATTTTTCCATCCAGATGGTGGTAAGGAGAGCCCTGCAGAAAATGACCCCGGTGTATAACATAGAGGCCTTTCTGACTGTGTTTGAAAGGGTCGCCGAGAGGGAGAAGCTTCTGCCAGAGCAGTGGGCAGAGGTGCTGGCACCATACTTGATGGGGGAGCCCCAGAAGGCTTACTATGACTTAGCTTTGCAGAATGCCAAGGAGTATGGCAAGCTAAAAACTGAAATTCTGGTGCGCTTGAGGGTGACGATGACTGTCAGGGCGCAGTGGGTCCATTGCTGGGCGTATTAACGTGACAACCCCCCTCGCTCCCAAATGTTTGACCTTTTGCACCTGGTCCAAAAATGGCTGCAGCCAAAGTCCTCTATGCCTGCGCAGATGGTAAAGCGAGTGATGATGGACCGATTTGGGCATTCCCTGCCGAGGCCAATACAGGCTTGGGTTGCCCAGGGTGATACCCGGAATGCTGATGAACTGATCGGACTGGTCGAGAGATATCAGGGGGTTGAGGGTTCCATGGGAAGGCAGTCTACTCCATACTGGGGATCCTAACAGGGAGCAGAGGCCCAAAAGGGGGTGGGGCATCCAAGGTCAAAAGCAGCAGAGGAGGTAATGCCCAAGATCACTACAGGTGATATATGCTGGTAATGCCGTGGCCCAGGCCATATAGCCACCCGTTGTCCCCTGACCCCCGAGCAGATGGACTGCAGCGGGGGCCGCTGTTCATACTATGCATATCCGGCCTGCAGTTTGAACTGTCCACCCAGTGAGGGGCAACAAGCATGTCCCGTGAAGGTAAATGGTTGGTAGGTAACTAGACTGCTAGACTCCGGGAGTCTGGTGACCCTTGTGAGGGCCACACTTCCTCTCCAACTGATCCCAGGAAAAAAGGTTGGCATACGCTGAATTCATGGTAATGCTAAGGACTGCACCATAGCCAGAGTGGACATTGAAATGGCCCAGGGTACTGAGTCCCATGAGGTCGGCATCATCCAGGACTTGTTGCACCCCATTTTTATAGGCTGGGACTTTTGTTTGTTTTGGGATCTGTGGGAGAAGGGTTCAGGGTTCAGTGGCTCGGATAAGAAACCAGTTAACCTTGAAGAGGTATCACCACACCCAGAGTCGGACGGGTTTCCCGTCTGTGGTCTTGTGGGGGATGAGGAGTTAGTGTCCCCTGAGACTGACATTCCTGAGTTAGGGGTGACCAGCGAGAATTTTGGGTCTGCTCAACAAAGGGACCTAACTCTGAGTGAAGACTATAACAATGTCATTGTCATAAATGATATTGCACAGAAGCCGGGGGCTGACACAAGATTTCCCTATTTTATGTTAAGTGGGGAGTTGTCACGTGTTAGAAAAGTGAGGGAGGAGCTTGTGGATCAGTTATTTGTGACGGGGCCCTATAGATGGAGGGTGTTGGATATGGCCCATTCACATGTCTTGGGTGGCCATCTGGGAGTGGGAAAAAATACAGAAACTAATCGTGCAGAGGTTCTATTGGCCCAGATGTCACCTGGAAATCTTACAATATTGAAGGTCCTGCCCTACGTGCCAGTTAACCGCCTCAACCTCTCACTTTCAAAGTCCCTTCGTGCCATTGTCCATCATTGAAGTGCCGTTCGAGAGAATTGCTATGGACTTGGTCGGTCCCCTGGTTAAATCTGCTCGTGGGCATCAATATATCTTGGTCATCTTGGACTATGCCAACCGCTATCCTGAATCGATCCCCCTGAGAAACTCCTCCGCAAAGAGTATAGTTTGCGAATTGACTCACGTTTTTTCCCGGACAGAGTTACCAAGGGAGATCATGACTGACCAGGGAACACCCTTTATGAGTAAGGTAATGAGGGAATTGTGTAAGGCTCTGCAAATCTCCAAACTGAGAACATCAGTATACCATCCTCAGACAGATGGCCTTGTGGAAGGGTTCAACAAAACTCTGAAGAGTATGCTGAGGAAGACCATACAAAACGGACGGTAGAGACTGGGACTGTCTCCTGCCGCATCTGTTGTTCTCTATCCGGGAGGTTCCACAGGCCACTGCGGGGTTCTCACCATTGGAACTCCTGTATGGCCAACATCCGCGGGGTCTCCAAGATATAGCAAAGGAAACCTGGGAAGCCGAGTCACGCCCCGAGTGTTATCGAGCTCGTTGCACTGATGCAGGAGAGGATTGTGAAGGTGATGCCCATGGTATAAAAGGCCATCTCCTCCAAGTACTAGAAGCTCAGGCCAGGGTCTACAACCTGTCAGCCAGAGTGAGGAAGTTCAATCCGGCAGATAGAGTCCTTGTGCTGATTCCTACTGTGGAAAGTAAATTCTTGGTTAAGTGGCAAGGGCCTTATGAGGTAGTGGAAAAGATTGGTGAAGTGAATTATAAGATTCATCAACCAGGAAGACGTAAGCCATACCAGATCTACCACATCAATCTCATCAAGCCGAGGCAAGACAGAGGGCCTGTTGAAGCTCCGTGCTTGCTGGTCAAACCAGAAGGCAAGGATGGAGGAGTCGCAATAGCGGAGACGCTGATGAAAGCCCAAAAACACCAGTTTCAGGAATTGCTGCAGAAGAACAGGGATCTGTTCTCGGAATTTCCAGGGTACACAAAGGTCATAGTACACGAGGTTCTGACGGAGCCACATGTACAGATGAACTTGAAGCCCTATCGAATTCCTGAGGCCCGATAAGAATTCATCTCCAAAGAAGTGAGTCGTATGTTGAAACTCAGGGTCATTGAGGAATCCAAGAGCGGTTGGTCGAGCCCAATTGTTTTGGTCCCAAAACCCGATGGAGAATGGAGATTCTGCAATGACTATCAGAAGTTGAACAAGGTCTCCAAATTCAACGCATATCCGATGAGCTGGTCGAGAGACTTAGGCCAGCAAGGTACATAACCACCTTGGATTTAATTAAGGGATAATGGCAGATCCCCATGTCACAGGGAGCCAAGGAGAAGACTGCGTTTTCTTCGTCGGACAGATACTTCCAATATGTCCGGATGCCGTTTAGACTGTAGGGGGCCCCGGCAACCTTTCAGATGGCTATGGACCGAATCCTTTCAGCCCATAAGAAATACGCCGTTGCATACCTGGACGATATTGTAATTTTCAGTCCAGACTGGGGAGGTCATCTGGAAAAGGTCCTGGCAGTGTTTGATGCTCTAAGGAAGGCGGGGTTTTCAATAAATCCAAAAAAGAAGGGGAAAGAAGAAGCCAAATACCTGGGATATGTAGTGGGTAGAGGCGAGATCAAACCCCAAATCATTAAAGTGAAGGCCATCCAAACCTGGCCGAGACTGCTGTCGAAGAAGCAAGTTAGAGCCTTTCTGGGAATCATGGGATACTACAGGAGGTTCATCTCAAACTTCGCCATGATGGCCGCACCCCTGACTGACCTCCTTAAGGGGATGAAATCAGTAATGGCCAAATGGGCTGCAGAGGCGGAGACGACCTTTCAAGAAACGAAAGGGGTTCTCCGTTCTGCCCCCGACTTCAAGAAAGAATTTATACTCCAAACAGATGCCTCAGATGTCAGTTTATGAGCAGTCCTTTCCCAGGAGATACACGGGGAGGAGCACCCTGTTCTCTACCTGAGTAGGAAGCTATACTCATCTGAGAAGAATTATGCTGTCATAGAAAAGGAATGCTGCGCCATAGTGTGGGTGGTGGACACGTTACAGTACTATCTATTAGGACGAAAGTTTAGATTGGTATCCGACCATGCCCCACTCAGATGGATGAGGGAAAAAAAGAGGAAAAAATACTAAGATCATCCGCTGGGTTTTAGCCCTACAGGATTTCAACTTCCATGTGGAACTTAGAGCAGGGAAGCTACATGGTAATGCCGATGCCCTCTTGAGAATCCCTGTCTAGTAGTAGAAGGTTGCAAGCCCCACAGCTTTAGGCAGAGGGGGAGGTATGTAAGTTAGCTAATGGACCCATAGTTGATGGGAGATATGTATCACAGAGATGGCTTTCCTCTGATGTAATCCGTAAATGTTGCTCTAGTGCACTAAGAAGACTGTTTGGTGCATCTGGGACCAGGTTAGGGGTAGTTGGAGAGATGGGCGGGTCTGGCTACCCACATACCTCACCTCAGGGTCTGGTTAAGAGGTTATAATGGAGTCCGTTGTTTGGCACATCATCTGTGTTTGGAGGCAGACGGCCTCCAGTTTGTTGTTGACTCCAGACTGAGCCAGTGAACTGGATGCTATCCAGCCTGTGTGCCAACAGGACTGGACTGGCTAACCAGAGACTTTGCCTAAAGGACTGTTTACTTTGTTTGCCTGCACTAAAGGCTGTTTGTTTTTCTTTTGCTTTTGGCCGGTTTATGAAGTGGAGTAAAAGTGTGACACCATTGTTCTCAGCAGTGATCCTACAGTCAGAGATGCTTCCAGGGGTCTTCCCCATGCTAGTCTCCTTCATTTAGCCCATTTTCCATCCATTTCAACATTTTGCTGCTTCCCCAAACCTCCATGTAGTCTGCCGTAAAAATGCTCGGATTTCCCATTGAATCCCATTATACTCGTTACTCGAAATAAGCATCCGAGCATTTTAGTGTTCGCTCATCGCTATTAGCCACTTTAGTAATTGGCAAAATCATGAAGCACAAGTAAAACAGTAAAGAAGATTAGCACAGCAGCTGCTATCTTGATATACAGTGGGTACAGAAAGTACTCAGACCCCTTTAAATGTTTCACTCTTTGTTTCATTGCAGCCATTTGGTAAATTCTGAAAAGTTCATTTTTTTTTCTCATTAAAGTACACTCCGCACCCCATCTTGACTGAAAAAAACAGAAATGTAGTAATTTTTGCAAATTTATTAGAAAAGAAAAACTGAAATATCACATGGTCATAAGTATTCAGACCCTTTGCTCAGACACTCATATTTAAGTCACATGCTGTCCTTTTCCTTGTGATCCTCCTTGAGATGGTTCTAGTATTTCATTGGAGTCTAGCTGTGTTTAATTAAACTGATAGGACTTGATTTGGAAAGGCACACACCTATCTATATAAGACCTCACAGTGCATGTCAGACCAAATGATAATCATGAGCTCAGAGACAGAATTGTGGCAAGTCACAGATCTGGCCAAGGTTATAAAATAATTTCTGCAGTACTCAAGGTTCCTAAGAGCAGAGTGGCCTCCATAATCCTTAAATGGAAGAAGTTTGGGACCACCAGAAGTCTTCCTAGACCTGGCTGTCCAGCCAAACTGAGCAATCGTGGGAGAAGATCCTTGGTAAGAGAGGTAAAGAAGAACCCCAAGATCACTGTGGCTGAGCTCCAGAGATGCAGTAGGGAGATGGGAGAAAGTTCCACAAAGTCAACTATCACTGCAGCCCTCCACCAGTCAGGCTTTTATGGCAGAGTGGCCCGATGGAAGCCTCTCCTCAGTGCAAGACATATGAAAGCCCACATAGAATTTGCTCAAAAACACATGAAGGACTCCCAGACTACGAGAAATAAGATTCTCTGGTCTGATGAGACAAAGATAGAACTTTTTGGTGATAATTCTAAGCGATATGTGTGGAGAAAATGATGCACTGCTCATCACCTGCCCAATACAATCCCAACAGTGAAACTTAGTGGTGGCAGCATCAAGCTACAGGGGTGTTTTTCAGCTGCAGGGACAGGACGACTGGTTGCAATTGAAGGAAACATGAATGCGGCCAAGTACAGAGATATCCTGGATGAAAACCTCTTCCAGAGTGCTCTGGACCTCAGACTTGGCCGAAGGTTCACCTTCCAACAAGACAATGACCCTAATCACACAGCTAAAATAACAAAGGAGCGGCTTCAGAACAAATCTGTGACCATTCTTGACTGGCCGAGCCAGAGCTCTGACCTAAACCCAATTGAGAGACTTGAAAATTGCTGTCCACCAACATTCACCATTCAACCTGACCGAACTGGAGAGGATCTGCAAGGAAGAATGGCAGAGGATCCCCAAATCCAGGTGTGAAAAACTTGCATCATTCCCAAGAAGACTCATGGCTGTACTAGCTCAAAAGGGTGCTTCTACTCAATACTGAGCAAAGGGTCTGAATACTTATGACCATGTGATATTTCAGTTTTTCTTTTTTAATAAATTTGCAAAAATTTCTACATTTCTGTTTTTTTTCAGTCAAGATGGGGTGCAGAGTGTACATTAATGAGAAAAAAATGAACTTTTTAGAATTTACCAAATGGCTGCAATGAAACAAAGAGTGAAAAATTTAAAGGGGTTTGAATACTTTCCATACCCACTGTATTGATCTGTGTTACATGCAAGAGATAGTTTGTCCATATGAGTTTTGTTTTTTTGTCAGTGTGTAATATGTCTATAGTGGGATGACCCAACTAAAGCACAGACACTGCTGTTCACATTCTCCCTTGTTTTTACATTACAACCCATTGTTCTCATACAGTTTTCATATCATATGTTCTCTTCAGGAGCCCCTGTATGATTCCCAGTTCCTGATCTGTGCTCTCACAATGCTGTTATATAACACAACCTTTCTTCTGCAGCATTGGAAGTCAATGAGGCTGAAGATGACAGGATTATTACAAGCTTAACAGTAGATTCCAGCGATCCCGACTATCCTCCGTGTTTACAAGCCCAGTAGAAAGGAGCTTGTAAGCATTGCACTTGCACATTTTCGACCCCCACTTCTAAAAAGTAGTGGTGGCCGGTCTCCTTAGCAAAGAGCAATAAAACAAAAAAGAAAGACTCAAGAATATGACTATATTAATAATTTTATTTACATAGCGACAACATACTTTGCAGCACTTTACAATTAATGTATGCAGATGAAATAACACAGAAATTGCAAACTTTCTTAATTTGTCACTTTCTAATGTTTTTTACTTGACTTTTAACATGATTATAAACATTTAAGGATGAACTCTCATCATAGTTTTTATCCTCTTAGTATATTACAATCATCGTTTTATATAGCACTGTGTTCTTAAAATTGCTGATTTTGCCCTTCCACCCAGCATATTCTTCTTTCCTCTGCTGTATGTAGAAGCAGGAAGTCTCTTGTCTCTGTATGACTCATCTCCCTCTTCAACTCCTGACCCAGCCGCTCCCTCCTCTCCCCTGCTATAGACTTTTGCAGTGACTCGAGTCTTGTGCAGAGAAAATTGACTTCCTGTTTCTACATAGAGCTTAGAAGGATTTAACCCCTTTCTGACGTATGACCTAATAGTACGTCATGGTGACCTGGGCTGATTGGACCAATGACGTATTATTAGGTCATACGGCGCGGGGCGATCGTCGCCGGGTGTCAGCTGATTGTCACAGCTGAGACCCGGTACTATGTGCAAGGAGCGGTCCCGCACAGCTCCCGGCACATTAACCCCCTCAATGCTGCTATCAAAGTCGATCGCAGCATTGCGGTGGCAAGGGGAGGTGATCTGAATACTCACCTCCTCGTCCGGACTCCAGCGCTGTCTGCCGCGGCTTCCCGGATGTTGCCATGACGACCCGGGTCACCAGACAGCAGGAAGATTCTTTGGTCATGCGCAGTGCATGACCAAACTATCTTCTCCCTGTGCAGCACTGACAGCCAGTATAGCACAGGAATGGTGCTGCATTCTTGTGCTATACTGGCGATCAGAATAAAAAAAGTGAAAGTCCCAGAGTGGGACACAGAATAGAAGTCCAAAAAGTGTTAAAAAATGTAAAAATATAAAAAAAATTAAAAAAATAATCCACCAAAAATAAAAATATAATGTACCCATCAATAAATATTATTATAAAAAAAAACACAAAAAACCCAATAAAAGTACACATATTTGGTATCGCCGCGTCCGGAGCGACCTGACCTATAAAATTGTCCCACTAATTAACCCCTTTAGTGAACATGGTGAAAAAAAAAAAAAAAGGAAGCAAAGAACAATGCTTTATCATCATACCACCAAACAAAAAATGAAATAACACGCGATCAAAAAGACGAATATAAATAAAAATGGTACCGCTGAAAACATCATGAAAAATAAAAAAGTTATAGCTCTCAGAATAAAGCGATGCAAAAAATATTTTTTTCTATAAAATAGCTTTTATTGTGTAAAAGCGCCAAAACATAGAAAAACTATATAAATGTGGCACCACTGTAAACGTACTGACCCGAAGAATAACGCTGCCTTATCAATTTTACCACACGCGGAACAGCATAAAAAAAAATATATAAAAAATTCTGGAATTGCTGGTTTTTGTTTATTCTGCCTCCCAAAAATCGGAATAGAAAGCGATCAAAAAATGTCAAGTGCCTGAAAATGACACCAATAAAAATGTCAAGTCATCCTGCAAAAAACAAGCCATTATATGACTCTGTCGGCCAAAATATGGAAAACTTATAGCTCTCAAAATATGGTGATGCAAAAACTAGATTTTGCAAAATAATGAGTCTTTTAGTGTGTGACAGCTGTCAATCATAAAAACCCGATATGATTCTGGTATTGCTGTAACCGCACCGACCCAAAGAATAAAGTCATCTAATCACTTATACCGCACGAGGAATGGCATAAAAAATAAACTCTAGGGTTAGGGTTGTGTTAGGGTTAGGGTTGGGCTAGGGATTTTTTTCAAAAGTAAAAAAAAAAAAAAAAAAGATGACGATATGGCGACTAGTGTTAAACGCAAGTGCTCGCTACTTGAGTTTGCATCGGGTGCTCGGGTATGCACTGAGTATTGCGGGTGCTCGAGTGACATGCTCGAGTCTCTGACCCATATGCTTTGTGGCCAAAAAACCTCACGGGGATTGCCTGCCATGCACGAACAATCCCCGCATGGTTTTCTTGGGTGTCTAATAATCATGAAACATGCAAGCGGGGACTCGAGCATGTCACTCAAGCACCCGTGATACATGGTACATACCCGTGTACCTGATGCAAACTCAAATAGCGAGCACTTGCGCTCAAGACTAATGACAACTTATTCAATATGATGACCTAATGTTATCAAATTCTGTGTCGTACCTCTGGATTCAAAATGTTCACTATACCCCTTGATAAAATCCTTGAGGGGTGTAGTTTCCAAAATGGGGTCACTTGTGGCGGGGGGTTCCACTGTTTAGGCACATCAGGGGCTCTCCAAACGCGACATGGCTTCCGCTCTCAATTCCAGCCAATTTTGCGTTCAAAAATTCACACAATGCTCCTTCCCTTCTGAACTCTGCCGTACGCCCAAACACTGTATTTTCCCCACATATGGGGTATTGGCGTACTCAGGAGAAATTGCACAACAGTTTTTGGGGTCCATTTTCTCCTCTTACCCTTGTGAAAATAAAAAAATTGGGGCTAAAACATTATTTTTGTGGAAAAAGTTAGATTTTTTTTATTTTTACGGCTCCATGTTGTAAACTTCTGCAAAGCACTTGGGGGCTAAGGGTGCTCACCACACATCTAGATAAGTTCCCTGAGGGGTCTAGTTTCTAAAATGGTGTCATTTGTGGGGTTTTTCACATCCGGGGCACATCCGCTATGTATTCAAGAAAAATTTACATTCAAAAAGTCAAATGGTGCTCATTCCCTTCAGAACCCTGCCGTGTGCCCAAACAGTGGTTTTCCCCCACATATGGGGTATCTTCTTACTCAGGAGAATTGCACAACAAACTGCATGGTGCAATTTCTTCTGTTACCTTTATGAAAATGCAAAATTGGGGGCTGAAAAACTTTTTTGTGGGAAGAATTTGAAAATTGTATTTTTATTGCTCAATTCATGCAAATTTTACATTCAAAAGTCAAATGGCGCTCCTTCTCTTCCGAGCTCTGCCGTGCGCCCAAACAGTGGTTTTCCCCCACATATGGGGTATCGGCGTGCTCAGGAGGAATTGCACAACAAATTGTATGGTGCAATTTCTCTTGTTACCCTTATGAAAATGCAAAATTGGGGGCTAAAAAACATTTTTGTCCGAAAAATGTGAAAATTTTATTTTTACGGCTCAATGTTCTAAACTTCTATGAAGCACCTGGGGGTTCAAGGTGCTCACCACACATCTAGATAAGTTCCCTGAGGGGTCTAGTTTCCAAAATGGTGTCACTTGTGGGGGATTTCACTGTTTGGGCACATCAGGGGCTCTCCAAACGCAACATGGCGTCCGCTAATTATTCAAGCAAATTTTACATTCAAAAAGTCAAATGGCGCTCCTTCTCCTCCGAGCTCTGCCGTGCGCCCAAACAGTGTTTTTTCCCCACATATGGGGTATCTGGGTGCTCAGGGGAAATTGCAAAACAAATTTTGGGGTCCATTTTTTCCTGTTACCCCTGCGAAAATAAAAAAAATTGGGTCTAAAGTAACATTTTTGTGAAAAAAGTTAAATGTTAATTTTTTTCATCCACATTCCAAAAATTCCTGTGAAGCACCTGAAGGGTTAATAAAGTTCTTGAATGTGGTTTTGAGCACATTGAGGGGTGCAGTTTTTAGAATGGTGTCACTTTGAGGTATTTTCTGTCATAAAGACCCCTCAAATGTGATGTGGTCCCTTAAAAAATGGTTTTGTAAATTTTGTTGGAAAAATGAGAAATCGCTGGTCATCTATTAACCCTTATAGCTCCCTAATAAAAAAATTAATTTGGTTCCAAAATTGTGCTGATATAAAGTAGACATGTGGGAAATGTTATTTATTAACTATTTTGTATGACATATCTCTGATTTAAGGGCATAAAAATTCAAATTTTGAAAATTGCAAAATTTTCAAAATTTTCAATTTTTTCACAAATAAACGCAAGTGATATCGAAGAAATTTTACCACTATCATGAAATACAATATGTCATGAAAAAATAATCTCAGAATCAACGGGATCCGTTGAAGCGTTCCAGAGTAATTACCTCATAAAGTGACAGTGGTCAAAATTGTAAAAATTGGGCCAGTCATTTACTTGCAAACCACCCTCGGGGGTAAAGGGATTAACTAGTCAGTTTTTAATTATGTGATGTCTTAGACCTAATGAAAAATAGAAGAATTAGCTGGGTAGAAAGGTAAAATGACTGACTGTAAGTACACAGTGATACTGTAATGGCCATAAGTGTTGACACCCTTGAAATTGTTACAGAAAATGAAGTATTTCTCCCAGAAAATTATTGTAATTACACATGTTTTGTTATACACCTTTATTTCTTTTGTGTGCATTGGAACAATGCAAAAAAAAACTGGAAAAAAAGGCAAGTTGGACATAATTTCACACAAAGCCCCAAAAATGGGCCGGACAAAATTATTGGCACCTTTGCAAAATTTTGGGTAAACAACTTTAATTCAAGCATGTGATGCTTATTTAAACTCAAGTGTGGCAAGTAACAGGTGTGGGCAATATGAAAATCATACCTGAAACCAAATAGAAAGGGAAAAAGTTGACTCAATCTTTGCATTGGTCTTCCAGCACGGCAATGACCCCAGATATACTTCAAGAATCACCCAGAAATTGATGGAAACAAAGCGCTGGAAAGTTGCCTGCATTGAGTCTGTATCGAAATCCCATTGAACACGTGTGAAGATATCTTGAAATTGATGTTGGGAGAAGGCACCCTTCAAATATGAGAGACCTAGAGTAGTTTTCTAAAGAAGAGTGGTCCAAAATTCTTGTTGAGAGGTGTAAGAAGCTTGTTGATGGTTATAGGAAGCAATTGATTGCATTTATTTATTCCAAAGCGTGTGCAACCAAATGTTAAGTTGAAAGTGCCAACAGTTTTGTCCAGCCCATTTTTGAGGTTTTGTGTGAAATTATGTCCAATTTGCCTTATTTTCTCTGTTTTTTTGCATTGTTCCATTACACGCAAAGGAAATAAACGTGTATAACAAAACGTGTAATTGCAATAATTTTCTGGGAATTTTCTGGGAAAAATACTTCATTTTCTGGAATAATTTTAAGGATGCCAATACTTTTGGCCATAACTGCATATATATTATGATTGCAATATATTTAGAAGATAACATTTTTGATTGGAGTGCTACTTAAAAGGATACATTTGTATCATCATTTTTATTTTAAATCGTCCAGAAAATCTGTATGGGTCCAGGTCATGAGATCCTTATTGATAGCACAAACTCCACTCAGTAGTGCTCTGCTCATCAAGCAGGAGCACTGAGCTCTGGCATGAGCATGTGCACATAGGAAATCTATGAGCCTGTACATGGAGCAGTATTCATGGTCACAGACTTTCTATTGAGCCCATAGTCCATTCTGTGTGCACGCTTATGTTTCTCTGTAATTTCGAGTGGTGTTTCCAGTAGATGGTGGGAATGTCTTAGACTACCACAGCATAGGGTAGTATGAAAAACTAGCTAGCCATTAAAGAATTAAAAGTTGGGCACTCCTTATTTTACAAATTAATTATGCATGTATAGTGAAATTTTCATAGTAAGCTGGAGTTCAGCTTTCAGATTATTCTTCAAACTCTTTTATGGAGAGTAGCAAGTGCCAGTTAACAAACTAGTTTTAAATGTAAAAAGTTACCATTATTTTCAGTACTTACCTCAAAAACTAAAAAAAGTAATGGGAGCCCTGTAGGGATAAGTGAATATCACTTGAGTATCACGATGCTCGGATGTGCTCGTCACTTGGCGAGCATTAGGTGGTGCTCGATTTCAGACTCAAATCCCCGCGTGTTTGCCAGTTGTTACGCAGCCAATAAGCAAGGAGGGATTGCCTGCGAATTGCTGTAATGCTGTAGCCATCTTGGTAGTGGCATTACTGTGATTGGCTGGCGGTCTGACATCATCATTAATTATAAAAGAACAGGCGCCGCCTGGTTCGGCACACTGATGTCATTGCACACCTCTGTGACAGTTTGTATTGCAGGGAGAGAGTGCTTGTCCAAGCAAGTGTGTGTACAGTATAACGAACAAGAGTCCTGTACTATTGATTCTGGTGCTGAAGCAGAACCATCATACTAAGAGCCCTTGTCAGGGCTAATCCTTTGCTTTGCTGTTTGTATCACATGCAGGTGCATCTCACTAAATTAGAATATCATCAAAAAGTTAATTTATTTCAGTTCTTCAATGCAAAAAGTGAAACTCATATATTATATAGAGTAATTTCAGAGTGATCTATTTCAAGTGTTTATTTCTGTTAATGTTGATGATTATGGCTTACAGCCAATAAAAACACAAAAGTCATTACCTCAGTAAATTAGAATACTTTATAATAACAGCTTGTAAAATGTTTTTAAAATCTGAAATGTTGGCCTACTGAAATGTAAGTTCAGTAAATGCACTCAATACTTGATCGAGGCTCCTTTTGCATCAATTACTGCATCAATGTGGCGTGGCATGGAGGCGATCAGCCTGTGGCACTGCTGAGGTGTTATGGAAGCCCGGGTTGCTTTGATAGCAGCCTTCAGTATTGAGTGCATTTACTGAACATACATTTCAGTAGGACAACATTTCGGATTTTAAAAACATTTTTCAAGCTGTTGTTATAAAGTATTCTAATTTACTGAGATAATGACTTTTGTGTTTTCATTGACTGTAATCCATAATCATCAACATTAACGGAAATAAACACTTGAAATAGATCACTGTTTGTAATGACTCTATATATGAGTTTAACTTTTTGCATGGAAGAACTGAAATAAATTAACTTTTGATGATATTCTAATTTAGTGAGATGCATCTGTACATTCTGCATTTAGTGTAGGGAGGGAGAGAGAGTCGCAGGAGCAGGGAAAGTGACAGAATACAGTCTGTAGACAGGGATTAGGTCTGTGCAGTCTGTTGGCAAATATATAGTTGCACCTTTTTTTGTGGGGGCTGAAAAAATGTAATATATTTTGATCCATCAAGTATTAAGTGCTTTGAGGTCCTTTTTTTGCTATCTAACACTCCCAAAAATTGTTTAAACATTTTCCTGGGTTAAATTTCCTACCCATACATACACTATTCTGTGTCCTGGAGTACATTTGTTTTATATATAACACTCCCAAAAATCATTGAAAAATTTGTCCTGGTTTAAATTTCTCAACCATACACAATTCCGTAGTGTGGGGTACATTTCTGTGATCTATAAAACTGAAAAAGTGTTAAAAAGGTTTTCAGGGTTATAGTTTTCAGCCATACACTATTCCGTGCTCTGGGCTACATTTCTGTGATCTATAAAACTGAGAAAAATCGTTTAAAAATTTTGTAGGGTTACATTTCTTAGCTATACAGTATTACGTGGTCTGGGGTACATTTTTGTGATCAATCAAACTGAAAAAAAGCATTTACAAATTAGTTAGGGTTACATTTCTCAGCCATACAGTATTACGTGCTCTTAGGTAAATTTTGTGATTTCTAAAACTAAAAAAAAGCATTTAAAATTTTTATACGGTTACATTTCTCAGTCATACAGTATTACGTTGTCTGGGTGCATTTCTGTGATCTATAAAACTGAGAAAAAGCGTTTAAAAATTTTGTAGGCTTACTTTTCTCAGCTATACAGTATTATGTGGTCTGGGGTAAATTTCTGTGATATATATATAACAATTAAATAAGTGTTACAATTTTTTACTGTATTCAATTAGTCATCCATACGGTATATGGAAACTGGTGTATGAAGAGCCAGGAACTGGTGAGCGGACTTTGGGGCCTAGGCTGGTTGGAAGAGATAAGGAGGCAAGTCAGGACTAGGTCTGAAGAAATGTTATCAGGTCCCCTAGTCGTAAGGTACAGAGAGTTGGCATCCTGGGGGGTGGTCGTTACTTAAGACCTTCAGCAGGGAAGGGTGTCCATTGAAGAGTTTGGGACCTGTCATCACATCTCATTCAACCTCAAAGGCTGCAAGAGCGGACGGCTGGAACTAGGGTTACTTTCCTCAAAATGGAGGGGCAACATCGCTGGTATGCAGTCGGTGTGATCCCAGAAGGAAAAGGGCATGATGAACCCTTCTTGAGGAATGAACAAGCCTGGTAGAGACTCCTTGAGATGGCTCGAGACAGGGCTACTACCAACTCCGACAGATCGTACTGTCCTTGGAGTTCCCCACCTCCTATGTGGGAGCAGCTGATCGTGCATGTGACACAGGTGGCTGTATATACATGTTGGGGGCTCTGGCACTACCTGAAGCCGGGTCACTTACAGCCCAGGCACCTGGAAATTGGGCTCCAGGAGGCAGGTGGAGGCAGTTCCCCCCCATTCTTAAGAGGAAGGAGAAGAATAAGCGGACATCTGAAGAGGATTACTGCATTACCCTGCTTAGAATTTTTCACTGGCTTTGTACTTTGTACAAAGCCTTTATGAATGTAGGAGTACAGCAACTGCACTTAAAAATATTTCGATAATGCACGCAAGTTGTTGCCTTTGAGTGGTCTATGGATGAACGCCCTGTTACTTTTTTACCCGCTTTGCACTTTCTGCAAATCCTTTGCGTGTATAAGTACATAAAGTACACTTGCAAAATATTTACATTCCAAATGTTTTTATTGATTAAATTAGTCATCCATACAGTTTAACGCAATTTTTGGTATATAACGTTGATATGTAAAACTCCAAAAAAGCATTCAAAACTTTTGTTGAGTTAAATTTCTCACCCATACATTATTCCGTTGTCTGCTGTACATTTCTGTGATATAACACTCCAAAAAAAAGTCTAAAAATTTGGCTTGGTTAAATTTGTCACCCATACACTATTCCGTGGTCTGGGGTACATTTCTGTGATATATAACACTCCAAAAAAAAAGTCTAAAAATTTGGCTTGGTTAAATTTGGCACCCATACAATATTCCGTGGTCTGGGGTACATTTCTGTGATATATAACACTCCAAAAAAAGCATAAATAATTTTTGCTCTGTTAAATTTGTCACCCATACACTATTCCATGGTCTGGGGTACATTTTTGATATACAATGGTGTGAAAAATTGTTTGCACCCTCCTGATTTATTATTCTTTTGCATGTTTGTCACTAGAGATGAGCGAACCTCTCAAGGTTCGATTTGTTTTCGATCGGCGAATGTCCCGATGTTCTCTGAACAGTTCAACTAACATATCTGAATCCCATTGGATTCAATGGGAGGCAAAACCATACACGTACACAGCACCTTCAAAGGGGCCCAAAAGCTGCCAAAACAGCTCACATTAGGGACAGATGTAAGGAAAAGTAGCATCAATTGACTCACAGTACAAATTTTATAATAGCACAGCCCAGTCAGTCATGGGCCATGCATGAGGTATCAGGGTCTGGGCCAACATTTAAAGCTTTGAATTTAACTTAAAATTAAAACAAGGTGGGTGAGGGGTCAGTGTAGGCCTGCTATGCTGGGAGCCCTGATATCACATGCAACAGCTCAAGCTAATTTTCTGCTCAGCCATACTCAGGTGGCAAAAATATCAGCTTTGTAAACTACTATTGCTAGAAAAATGTAAGGATAGTAACACAGGTAGTTGACTGAAAGTAAGTGCAGGTCTGCTGGTCTGGGAGCCCTACTGCTACAGGAAACACTCATCAAGGAGACCCAATCAGGAGTCTCCACATTTCCAAAAATTAGGGACAGACACCACCAAATTGGCATCAATTTCACCAGAGTAGAACTAGTATAAGGAGACACTGACACCCCTTCCACTACAACTAACCCAGCAGATGGAGACCCAATCAAGAGTCTCCACATTTCCAAAAATTAGGGACAGACACCACCAAATTGGCATCAATTTCACCAGAGTAGAACTAGCATAATGAGACACTGACACCCCTTCCACTACAACCAACCCAGCAGATGGAGACCCATTCAGGAGTCTCCACATTTCCAAAAATTACTGATAATATAATCAGCAGCAGAAACAGCAAGCACAGAACCCACGACAAAAATATCACAGACTGCAATAACGCAAGATCATTGCAGCACACTAAAAACAACACTATCATCTACTCTGCACATTCTGCGATTGGGGTGCAAAAGTTCTTGGACATCCATGACTTGGTGGTTGTGTTGGTGGCTGGGTAACACTGATACTTGTTTCCTCCTTCCCCTCCCGCCAACAACGACAACAGAGAGGGGGTAATTTTCCTCTTCATCTCCTGACTGTTGCTCGCCCATCACCTTTTCCTCCTCGTCCTCCTCCATTTGTTCCTCGGCTCCTGCACCTTCACTATCAGTTTGTCTGGTAACACGAGACCCCCCCGCAATCACTGTAATACACCCTGCCTTGTCATCCACCTGTGTGACAACAGTGTGGAACTTAGAGAATACCACCTCCTCCCACAGGCTATTCAAAGTCTGCTCCAGCATATAGATGACCGGAAAAGTGATGCTGATGATAGCATCGTCAGCATTAACCATCTTAGTAGCCATTTCGAAACAGTGCAGAAGGGTGCAGTGGTCCTTCATCTGTACCCACTCCGCAAATGTTATTTGACCCACATTCATAATGCGCTTTTCCAGGTTATATGACATGAGATACTGCGTCAGGGCTCGTCGCTGCTGCCACAGTTGCTGCAACATGTGCCAGCACATCGCCTATCAACCGGTTAAGCGGTAAGCCGAAAAACCTCTGAAGTCGATGACCCGCGGGGTGCAATCGGCGGAAGTAAGCACACAGCAACCGTGCTTTCTGCAGCAGCGCATCCAGGCCAGGATAGTGGTGGAGAAATTGGTGTACCACCAGGTTGAGGACATGAGCCATGCAAGGCACATCTGTGAGCTTGCCCCAGTGTAGGGCCGCCACCAGGTTCGCACCATTATCGCACATGGCCTTTGCTAGTTCCAGGTTCAGTGGAGACAGCCATTTCTCAAACTCAGTCTGGATAGCTGTCCACAACTCTTCACTTGTGTGACTGCGATCTCCAAGACATGCTCATTTTAAGACTGCCTGATTGCGGTAAGCCCTGGCTGTGCAGTACGGAGGTGGTGTGGTTTCACTCTGCACTGTTGGAACACGAGTCTCATTAAGGCAGGGGTTGAGGATGCAGGTGGAGGCCGTAGAAGAGGTGGAGGAGGCAGAAGCAGTAGAGTAAGTGTTAGATACAGTGGTTTGTCCTGCAAGCCTTGGGGATTCCAAGACTTGCGGAGCAGCCCCTTCCCCGGGTGACTAGAGTCATCCAGTGCCCAGTCAGCGAGATGTAACACCCCTGGCCATGCTTACTTGTCTGTGGTGAAATGCACCCTGGCAGACATAGATTTAGTCAAGGAACGGGTGATGTTATCTGCGACATGCTGGTGTAGCGCAGGCACAGCTTTCTTAGAGAAGTAATGGCGATTGGGCAACTGGTGCTGGGGGACTGCAATGGTCATCAGCTTTCAGAAACCATCTGCATCCACCAGGCGGAAAGGCAGCATTTTCGTGACCAACAGATTGGAGATGGTGGAGTTCAAGCTCTTAGCTTTGTCATGTGTAGGAGGAAACAATCTTTTACGTGACCATAACTGCTGGACCCATAGCTGGCTGCTGTCCTGAGAGAGGGCGGAATAGGGTGAACACGAAAAACTGCTGGACCGTGAGTGAGATGCAGACAAAGATGTTACTGTGGATTTAGAAACATGTGGTGTGCTCGGTGAAGGAAAAACAGCAGGTATGTCCACTTCTGTTAAAGCTGACAGGCTCTCAGTCAGCCTGACTAGAGTGGGTAAACAAGTGAAGGTTCTGCAGCCGGGGAACTGTGTGACAACACTTGGCATGATGACGAAGGAGAAAGAAGCAGCAGATGCGGTTGATGACATGGCCAATGGTTGGTGAGGCCCATTGGTCTGCATTTTATCGCAGTGAGATTGCCAGACTAACGTATTTTGATCACGCATGTGACCGGTCATACATGTAGTAGTTAAATTATTGCAATTTTTCCCTCTATTGAGTCTTTTTTTTTACAAAGTTGGCAGATAACGTGAGTTGGCTCATCCTTTGTGGTCTCAAAAAAGACCACTGCCACTCCTGTGAGCTGCAGACCCGTGCCCACTGCTGGCCACAGTCACAGTTGTGGTTGAAGATGCAGTGCTTGGCATGGTTGAATCACTCCGTGTCTGTGTGGTAGGCCGCAACGTAACCTCCTCATCTTCCTCCTCCTCTACTTCCTCAGATGAGCTACACAGCTGCGTGCCTCTGGGTTCACACCAATTGGAATCTTCAACCTCATCATCATCCTCTTTTCTCCCATTCCTTGCCCTGAAAGCCACCCTCCTCCTCCTACAGTCTGCGTGCTCCTCAGGTATCTGAGTCTCATCACGATCAACTCCCCCCACGAGGGTTAAAGTCTGGTGATGTGGGTCAGGATTCTGCTCAGACCCTTCTTCATCCTGCCCCGGATCTAAAATAAAAAAAATTGGGGTATCGGTGCAGATGCTTTCCTCCTCTTGAGTCTGTGAAACTTTGTAAGGAACCACAGATGGGCGAGTCTGCAGCGCTGTTCACACTTTCTATGCCTATTCTATTCTATGCACAACAGAGTTCTATGCTGAAATGTGGCCTGCTGTCTCTGTTTGGACCACACTAATAGCAAAAATCAGTGATCTACTGGAAGGTCGATTTCACAACCACACATCATCCAATCTATTTAAACCAGTGTTTCCCAAACTCCAGTCCTCACGGACCCCACAGGTCATGTTTTCAGGATTTCCTTAGTATTGCACAGGTGATGGAAGTATCATCAAGGCATCAGGAATTCTCTCACCTGTGCAATACTATGGAAATCCTGAAAACATGGCCTGTGGGGTCCATGAGGACTGGAGTTTGGGAAACACTGATTTAAACTATCTGACTTAGAAGCAATCGCCTAGCTAACGCTGTCAAATCTCTCAGTATCTTGGAGCAGCATCAGGAGTAGCGTCTCTGCACTGTTACACTGACAAAATGGCGGTAAAACAACATGTGTGCTCTTTATATGGAGAGGGACATGTGACTTCAGCAGCCAATGACAGAAACCCTTGTGTCTGGACGCTGTGGATGGTTCCTGAGCCCTGATCGGCTTGCCGTAATAAGAAAAAAAAATAAAATAAGATTAACATCCCGCTGCTATTCTGAACTCTCCCACCTACTCCCCTCATCAAACATGTCCCCCCCCACTCATCATACAGCATCTCTACCCTAGCCAAAGTCCTAATAAATATGGTAGTGGAAACGGGATCATTTCCCGCACTTTTCCTGAATTGGGTCGATTTTCCGTAAAAATGCTCGGGTGTCCAATCACGAATCCGAATGTGCAATGTTAATGCCGAATTTGAAAAAAAACTAATGTTTTCCGAACATGTTCACTCATCTCTATTTGTCACACTTGAATGTTTCAGATCACAAAACAAATTTAAATATTAGGCAAAGATAACACTAGTAAGCACAGAATGCAGTTTTTAAATGAAGATCTATATTATTAAGGGAAAAAGAAATACAAATCTACAGGTCCCTGTGTGAAAAAGTGATTACACCCCCCCCCCCTCTTAAAACATAAATTAACTGTAGTTTATCACCTCTTTGGGAAGCTGAGTTCAATTTCCCAAGCCACATACAGACCTGATTACTGTCACACTTGTTCTCAATTAAGAAATCACTTAAGTAGGGCCTGCCTGACAAAGTGAAGTAGACCAAAAGCTCCTCAAAAGCAAGATATCATGCTGCGATCCAAAGAAATTCAAGAACAAATGAGAAACAAAGTAACTGAGATCTATCAGTCTGGAAAAGGTTAAAAAGCCATTTTTAAAGCTTTGGGACTCCAGCGAACCACACTGAGAGCCATTATCCACAAATGGCAAAAACATGTAACAGTGCTGAACCTTCCCAGGAGTGGTCAGCAGACCAAAATTACCCCAAGAGCGCATTGATGACTCAGCCAAGAGGTCACAAAAGACCCAACAACAACATCCAAAGAACTGCACACATCACTTGCCTCAGTTAAGGTCTGTTTTCATGACTCTACCATAAGAAAGAGACTGGGCAAAAATGGCATGCATGGCAGAGTTCCAAGACTAAAACCATTGCTAAACAAAAAGAACATAAAGGCTTGTCTCAGTTTTGCCAAGACTTTTGGGACTGTGGACTGATGAGACAAAAGTTGAACTTTTTTTAAGGTGTATGTCCCATTACACCTGACATAGAAGTAACACAGCATTTCATAAAAGGAACATAACACCAACAGTAAAATATGGTGGCGTTAGTGTGATGGTCTGGGTCTGTTTTGCTGCTTCAGTACCTGGAAGACTTGCTGTGGTAAATTGAACCATGAATTCTGCTGTCTACCAAAAAATCCTGAAGGAGAATGTTCGTCCATCTGTTTGTGACCTCAAGCTGAAACGCACTTGGGTTATGCAGCAAGACAATGATCCAAAATGCACCAGCAAGTTCACCTCTGAATGGCTTTAGAAAAACAAAATTAAGACTTTGGAGTGGCCTAGTCAAAGTCCTGACCTTAATCTGATTGAGATGCTGTGGCATGACCTTAAAAAGGCTGTTCATGCTTGGAAACCCTCCATTATGGCTGTATTACAACAATTTTGCAAAGATGAGTGGCCCAAAATTCCTCCAGAGCGTTGTAAAAGACTCATTGCCAGTTATTGCAAACTCTTGATTGCAGTTGTTGCTGCTTAGGGTGTTCCAACCAGTTATAAGGTTTATGGAGTGTGAAGAAACAGCTTCTTATCTTAATCAGCTAGACATTTCGATTTGTTAAGCTAAGAGAAATACACTATTGTGTTTGTGTTGACTTGTATGTGTGTGTTTCTTTGGCCTGTCAAGGACAGTGACTCTTGGTGAAACAATGATGTTTGTTACTATGCTAATTGCATATTGTACTAAAGCCAGCTAGATGTTGATTTAAAGAGTCCCCCCTGCTATACCAACTATATAAATTGATTAAATGCACAAACAATAAGACCTGAGCCCTGTGGAATAATACCCTCCCTAATCATTGATCTGTTGATGTGTGCTTCAAAGGACAATTGTAACTGTTTTTAAGGAACATATGCCTCTGTAGCATGCAGACTTCACAAGGAGAATCAAAGATCAGATACACTCTTTAGGAGAGTAGCATCTAGCATGACTCGATCCAGAGAGACACAGATTTGGATTCTACATGATTCCAGCCTAAGGGTATACGGCCCTGACTGGAAAGATACAGATCTACTACATTGACCATCAGAGAACCCATGGATATATTTGGGGAGACCAGATAGGGATGATGAAGTCACCTGGCCCCATGGATATGTTGCTTGGGGTTGCCAGGTAGGACCCGCCGGTCTCCTGGAACCCAGGGAGACATTCGGAGAAACCAGATTGGGACCAGCCAGTTATCTGGCCCCATGAAAACTCTCAGAGAGGCCAGGATGGGACCCTCGGGTCTCCTAACCTTGTACGTTGATGGACTGTCAGCTTCCTAAGCATGCCGCTACCTCGTCTCGGTGGGGGCCCGCCAAAAGCGGGGGGCCACTGGTTGAGATAGTTGGCCCTGGAAGTCCCAAAGTCGCAGTTGTTTTATCCCAGGTGGGCCAGCAGAAGGGTGAGAATGTAAAATGTATCATCATGGGTATTTGCTGGGACTGTTCTGTTTATTGCCTATTTTGGGGTTCAATAAAGTATTGCTACACTGTTTTATCCTCACCCTGTGTTGTCTGAGTATTGTTCTGCCCATGGAAGACCCCGGGTCTTCACAGGTGGCAATCACTTTTTCACTCAGGAGCCCTGTAGGTTTGGATTTCATTTTCTCTTAATAATAAAGAATTTAATTTAGAAAAATGAATTTTGTGTTTACTTGCATTATCTTTTTCTAATATTTAGATATGTTTTGTGATCTGAAACCTTTAAGTGCTACAAACATGCAAAAGAATAAGAAATCGGGAAGGGGCAAACACTTTTTCACACCACTGTACAGTGGTGGTCAAAAGTATTGGCACCCCTGCAATTCTGTCAGGTAATACTCAGTTTCTTCCTGAAAATGATTGCAATCACAAATTCTTTGGTATTATTGTCTTCATTTAATTTGTCTTCAATGAAAAAACACAAAAAGAATTGTCCTAAAGCCAAATTGGATACAATTCCACACCAAAACTAAAAAAGGGGGTGGACAAAAGTATGGGCACTGTTTGAAAAATCATGTGATGCTTCTCTAATTCGTGTAATTAACAGCACCTGTAACTTACCTGTGGCACCTAACAGGTGTTGGCAATAACTAAATCACACTTTCAGCCAGTTAACATGGATTAAAGTTGACTCAACCTCTGTCCTGTGTCCTTGTGTGTACCACATTGAGCATGGAGAAAACAAAGAAGACCAAAGAACTGTCTGAGGACTTGAGAAACCAAATTGTGAGGAAGCATGAGCAATCTCAAGGCTACAAGTCCATCTCCAAAGACCTGAATCTTCCTATGTCTTCCGTGCGCAGTGTCATCAAGAAGTTTAAAGCCCATGGCACTGTGGCTAACCTCCCTAGATGTAGACGGAAAAGAAAATTTGACGAGAGATTTCATCGCAAGATTGTGCGGATGGTGGATAAAGAACCTCGACTAACATCCAAACAAGTTCAAGCCGCCCTGCAGTCCGAGGGTGCAACAGTGTCAACCCGTGCTATCCGTCGGTGTCTGAATGAAAAGGGACTGTATGGTAGGATACCCAGGAAGACCCCACTTCTTACCCCGAGACATAAAAAAGCCAGGCTGGAGTTTGCTAAAACTTACCTGAGAAAGCCTAAAACGTTTTGGAAGAATGTTCCCTGGTCAGATGAGACAAAAGTAGAGCTTTTTGGGAAAAAGCATCAACATAGAGTGTACAGGAAAAAAAGAGAGGCATTCAAAGAAAAGAACACGGTCCCTACAGTCAAACATGGCGGAGGTTCCCTGATGTTTTGGGGTTGCTTTGCTGCCTCTGGCACTGGACTGCTTGACCGTGTGCATGGCATTATGAAGTCTGAAGACTACCAACAAATTTTGCAGCATAATGTAGGGCCCAGTGTGAGAAAGCTGGGTCTCCCTCAGAGGTCATGGGTCTTCCAGCAGGACAATGACCCAAAACACACTTCCAAAAGCACTATAAAATGGTTTGAGAGAAAGCACTGGAGACTTCTAAGGTGGCCAGCAATGAGTCCAGACCTGAATCCCATAGAACACCTGTGGAGAGATCTCAAAATGGCAGTTTGGAGAAGGCACCCTTCAAATATCAGGGACCTGGAGCAGTTTGCCAAAGAACAATGGTCTACAATTCCAGCAGAGCATTGTAAGAAACTCATTGATGGTTACCGGAAGCGGTTGTTCGTAGTTATTTTGGCTAAAGGTTGTGCAACCAAGTATTAGGCTGAGGGTGCCAATACTTTTGTCTGGCCCATTTTTGGAGTTTTGTGTGAAATGATCAATGATTTGATTTTTACTTCATTCTCTTTTGTGTTTTTTCCTTGCAAGCAAATTAAATGAAGATAATAATACCAAAGAATTTGTGATTGCAAGCACCAATACTTTTGGCCACTACTGTATATATATATATATATATATATATATATAGTACAGACCAAAAGTTTGGACACACCTTCTCATTTAAAGATTTTTCTGTATTTTCATGACTATGAAAATTGTGCATTCACACTAAAGGCATCAAAACTATGAATTAACACATGTGGAATTATACACTTAACAAAAAAGTGTGAAACAACTGAAAATATGTGTTATATTCTAGGTTCTTCAAAGTAGCCACCTTTTGCTTTGATGACTGCTTTTCACACTCTTGGCATTCTCTTGAGGAGCTTCAAGAGGTAGTCACCGGAAATGGTCTTCCAACAATCTTGAAGGAGTTCCCAGAGATGCTTAGCACTTGTTGGCCCTTTTGCCTTCACTCTGCGATCCAGCTCACCCCAAACCATCTCGATTGGGTTCAGGTCTGGTGACTGTGGAGGCCAGGTCATCTGGCGTAGCACCCCATCACTCTCCTTCTTGGTCAAATAGCCCTTACACAGCCTGGAGGTGTGTTTGGGGTCATTGTCCTGTTGAAAAATAAATGATGGTCCAAGTAAACGCAAACCGGATGGAATAGCATGCCGCTGCAAGATGCTGTGGTAGCCATGTTGGTTCAGTATGCCTTCAATTTTGAATAAATCCCCAACAGTGTCACCAGCAAAGCACCCCCACACCATCACACCTCCTCCTCCATGCTTCACGGTGGGAACCAGGCATGTAGAGTCCATCCGTTCACCTTTTCTGCGTCGCACAAAGGCACGGTGGTTGGAACCAAAGATCTCAAATTTGGACTCATCAGACCAAAGCACAGATTTCCACTGGTCTAATGTCAATTCCTTGTGTTCTTTAGCCCAAACAAGTCTCTTCTGCTTGTTGCCTGTCCTTAGCAGTGGTTTCCTAGCAGCTATTTTACCCTGAAGGCCTGCTGCACAAAGTCTCCTCTTAACAGTTGTTGAAGAGATGTGTCTGCTGCTAGAACTCTGTGTGTCATTGACCTGGTCTCTAATCTGAGCTGCTGTTAACCTGCGATTTCTGAGGCTGGTGACTCGGATAAACTTATCCTCAGAAGCAGAGGTGACTCTTGGTCTTCCTTTCCTGGGGCGGTCCTCATGTGAGCCAGTTTCTTTGTAGCGCTTGATGGTTTTTGCAACTGCACTTGGGGACACTTTCAAAGTTTGCCCATTTTTCGGACTGACTGACCTTCATTTCTTAAAGTAATGATGGCCACTCGTTTTTCTTTACTTAGCTGCTTTTTTCTTGCCATAATACAAATTCTAACAGTCTATTCAGTAGGACTATCAGCTGTGTATCCACCTAACTTCTGCACAAAACAACTGATGGTCCCAACCCCATTTATAAGGCAAGAAATCCCACTTATTAAACCTGACAGGGCAAACCTGTGAAGAGAAAACCATTTCCGGTGACTACCTCTTGAAGCTCATCAAGAGAATGCCAAGAGTGTGCAAAGCAGTCATCAAAGCAAAAGGTGGCTACTTTGAAGAACCTAGAATATAAGACATATTTTCAGTTGTTTCACACTTTTTTGTTAAGTATATAACTCCACATGTGTTAATTCATAGTTTTGATGCCTTCAGTGTGAATGTACAATTTTCATAGTCATGAAAATACAGAAAAATCTTTAAATGAGAAGGTGTGTCCAAACTTTTGGTCTGTACTGTATATATATATATATATATATATATATATATATATATATATATCACCCACATAGTCATACATAGTAATATAATGCAACCCCATAGCCATACATAATAGTATAATGGACCCCCATAGTCATACATAGTAGTATAATGCACCCCCATAATCATACATAGTACAATAATGCATCTGTGATCTCTAAAACTAAAAAAAAAGGTCTTAAAGATTTTGCAGGCCTAAATTTTGCAGCCATACAGTATTCCATGGTCTGGAGTACATTTCGTTGGTATATAACTGTCTAAAAACTTGTTAAAAAATGTATTGGTATTATATAGCTCACCCATAAAATATTACGTGTTCTTGGCTACATTTCGGTGGTATATAACTCTCAAAAAACTTGTTAAAAAATTGATCAGTATTATATTGCTCATGCATACAATATAATGTCTTCCTTGGTACATTTCATTGGCATATGACCCTCAAAAAACTTGTTCAAAAATCGGTATTATATTGCTCACCCATAGACTATTCCATGGTCTGGAGTACATCTCGTTGGTATATAACCCTCAAAACTTGTTCAAAAACGTATTGCTATTATATTGCTCATCAAAAATTATCAAAAATGTATCGGTATTATAATTTTCCATACAGTATAACGTGTTCTAGGGTACGTTTCATTGGTATATAACACTCCAAAAAAGCGTTCCAAAAATTTTCGGGATTGCATTAGTAAGCCATTGAGTGTAATTTGCTTAGTGGGCACCAGGGTAACAAAGATGGCTGAATCCAGCGAGACTCCCGAGGGAGCAACCAGAGGAATATTGGAGCCAGACCAAGCTGGCACGACAGCAGAGGTCGCAGGAGCCTGTGGTCCGGAACTGGCCACTTTACCATAACTACCAAGGCCCGAACCCAGGCTGCACCCTTCACTGCTGGGGTTTTTGAGCACTGCAGAAAGGAGAGCCAGGAACAAGTAACCAGTGAGCGGACTGCAAGGTCCATGTTGGTTGGAAGAGAGAAGTAGGCAAGCCAAGACCAGACAGGGCTGAAGAAATGGTAGCAGGCCCACTTGCCACAAGGTACAGACAGTTGGCATCCTGGGGGAAGGTCATTACGTATGACTAGCAGAAGAGAAGTGGGTCCATCGAAGAGTTTGGGACCCGTCATCACATCCCATTCAACTAGCGGGCAGTAGAGTCGAAACACCTGCCTTGAAGGGTGCAAGAGCTGACGGCTGGAACCAGGGTCGCATTCCTTAAAATGGAGGGTCAACATCATTTGGTAGAAATTTTTTGAGAAATTAATATGTCTGGGAGAGACTCCTCAAGGCGGCTCGAGAAGGGACTACCACCCCCGAGAGATCGTACTGTCCTTGGGGTTTCCATCCTCCCATGCGGGAGCAGGTGATAGTGAAGGTGACACAGGGAGGCTTAGCCCATTTCTACATATCGGGGGCTCCGTCACTACCCGAGTCACATACAACCCAGGCACTTGGGAATCGGGCTCCAGGAACCAGGTGGAGGCAGTCCCACCAGCCTCCCAAGGAAGGAGACAGAGAAGCGTACACCTGAAGAGGAATACTGTATTACCCTCCTTTAATTTTTTCCATGCTTTGCACTTTCTGCAAAGCGTTTAGGAGCATATGAGTACATAAAGTACACTTTCAAAGCATTTATGTTCAAAAATTTTTTATGTATTCAATTAGTCATCCATACTTTTTAGCGCGGTTATTGTTACATTACCGTGATATGGAAATGTAAAAAAAAAAACAATTACATCATTTTTTAGGGATTCAATTAGTCATCCATATAGTTTAACATGCTTTATGTAAATTTACAGTGGTTAAAATTTTTAAAAGCCGCTTGTACTGGTACAGTTAGAAAAAATTTGTGCCAAAATTTGACTATCATATATTTATCAAAAACTTGGTTGTTGTGAAATTTCTTTGGTTTTAAAAAACAAAACAAAATTGGACTGGTTCAAGTGTAGAAATTTGGTTGTTCAAAAATTGACTATTACCATAATTTTTTTTTTTTCAACAAACATATTTTGTCACACAGTTTGCTTTAGGAATAAAGTTAATGAAGTTTCATTTCTCGCAAACTGTGTGTATTCTTGAACCCATATCGGTGGCAGTAATGTGCCTTTAAGCCACTGTGTGTACTCTGCAACCCAACCTGTGGGGGTACTGTAGGCCATTGTGTGGGTGTGCAATTTGTTATCAGCTTCTGTGGAATAAATGTGGAAACATGCCTTTTGGGTGAAATTTGTTATTGCCTTCTGTGGGGGGTACTGTGCCCAAAAGCCTCTGTGTACTCAGCAGCTGTGTTTCAATGAGTAGTGTGCAAAAAAATAATTTTACTCTAGCTTTGTGGCTGGGGCTAAAGCCCATTAAAGACCCGTTCCCCAACGCACGTTTCGGTGAAAAAAGGCAAGCGCCGAAATGCGCATTGGGGAACAGCCTCAGCGCAGTGGTCTGGTGTATACAACGTTCTGGGAGGTATGTAATGGTTCTATTTATATACACTGCTCAAAACAATAAAGGGAACACTCAAATAACACATCCTAGATCTGAATGAATGAAATATTCTCATTGAATACTTTGTTCTGTACAAAGTTGAATGTGCTGACAACAAAATCACACAAAAATCATCAATGGAAATCAAATATATTATCCAATGGAGGCATGGATTTGGAGTCACCTCCAAAATGAAAGTGGACAAACACACTACAGGCTGATCCAACTTTGATGTAATGTCCTTAAAAAAAGTCAAAATGAGGCTCAGTATTGTGTGAGGCCTCCACGTGCCTGTATGACCTCCCTACAACGCCTGGGCATGCTCCTGATGAGGTTGAGGATAGTCTCCTGTGGGATCTCCTCACAGACCTGGACTAAAGCATCCACCAACTCCTGGACAGTCTGTGGTGCAACATGACATAGGTGGATGGAGAGAGACATGATGTCCCAGATGTGCTCAATCGGATTCAGGTCTGGGGAATGGGCAGGCCAGTCCATAGCTTCAATGCCTTCATCTTGCAGGAACTGCTGACACACTCCAGCCACATGAGGTCTGGGATTGTCCTGCATTAGGAGGAACCCAGGGCCAAGAGCACCAGCATATGGTCTCACAAGGGGTCTGAGGATCTCATCTCGGTACCTAATGGCAGTCAGGCTACCTCTGGCGAGCACATGGAGGGCTGTGCGGCCCTCCAAAGAAATGCCACCCAACACCATTACTGACCCACTGCCAAACTGGTCATGCTGAAGGATGTTGCAGGCAGCAGATCACTCTCCATGGCATCTCCAGACTCTGTCACGTCTGTCACATGTGCTCAGTGTGAACCTGCTTTTATCTGTGAAGAGCACAGGGCGCCAGTGGCGACTTTGCCAATCCTGGTGTTCTGTGGCAAATGCTAAGCTTCCTGCACGGTGTTGGGCTGTGAGCACAACCACCATCTGTGGACTTCGGGCCCTCATACCACCCTCATGGAGTCGGTTTCTAACCGTTTGTGCAGACACATGCACATTTATGGCCTGCTGGAGGTCATTTTGCAGGGCTCTGGCAGTGCTCCTCCTGTTCCTCCTTGCTCAAAGGCAGAGGTAGCGGTCCTGCTGCTGGGTTGTTGCCCTCCTACGGCCCCCTCCATGTCTCCTGGTGTACTGGCCTGTCTCCTGGTAGCGCCTCCAGCCTCTGGACACTACGCAGACAGACACAGCAAACCTTCTTGCCACAGCTCGCATTCATGTGCCATCCTGGATGATCTGCACCTCCTGAGCAACTTCTGTGGGTTGTAAAGTCCGTCTAATGCTACCATGAGTGTGAAAGCACAACCGACATTCAAAAGTGACCAAAACATCAGCCAGAAAGCATTGGTACTGAGATGTGGTCTGTGGTCCCCACCTGCAGAACCACTCCTTTATTGAGTGGGTCTTGATAATTGCCGATAATTTCCATCCATTGTCTATTCCATTTGCACAACAGCATGTGAAATTGATTGTCAGTCAGTGATGCTTCTTAAGTCAACAGTTTGATTTCACAGAAGTTTGATTTACTTGGAGTTATATTCTGTTGTTTAAGTGTTCCCTTAATATGGTGTGCACTTAGATGTAGTTAGTAGTACCCATTCCCATAGTTTATGCAGAGCAAATTACTTGCATTATGATGTGCCACTGTGTTGGACCGCCGTTGTTGTTTTTTTATTTGTGTATCCTATTTTTGTATTTTTCCCTGTTTCCATAGATGCATGTATAATAAAGCATTTTTATATTTATAACATCACCTCTTTGTCTTTCATTCTGGCCTTGGCCATCCCCCCCTATATATTTGAATGAGGCCCGCCAGTTGTTGTTTTCAAGGGTTCTTTGGACAACCCTACTTATATTTTTTTCCTGGCTTTGCACAAAGTGCAAAGCCTTTATGAGTGTGGTAGTACCACAACTATACTTTGTTCACAATATTTGAATGTGGCACTACAGTTGGCGTCTTCAAGGGTGTATGGATGACCCTGCTTGTAATTTTTGGCAGGATTTGCACTTAGTGCAAAGCCGTTATGAGTCTAGGAGTACCACTACACGACAATTTTAACAGAATACAGGGTGTATCTGAGTCTCTCTGAGTCCCTAATTTTAGCAGTTCTTGCTTCCTTCTTAAATTGCACTGAAATTTCTTATTTTTTCATAAAAAATGTAATTTGGTTTACTTAAATTATATCTTTTTTTAAATCCATGTTAAATGTCTTATACAAGTCATTATACAGGAAAAAATGTTTAACATTTTTTTCTTTGTAAACTGCAATTTCTCGTTGATTTTTAATGTTTTATTATCAGTCCTTAAAGTGGAGTAAAAGTGGAGCACTGTTCTCAGCAGCAATCTGGGAGTCAGAGATGCTTCCAGGGGTCTACCCCATGCTGTTCTCCTTCCATCCAGCACTTTTCCCATCCATTGGAACATTTTCTTTGCCCCCCCCCAGACCTCCTTGTAGGATCTGCAGGAAAAATGCTTGGATTTTCCATTGACTCCCATTATACTCGGTACTCGAAATGAGCATCCGAGTATTAGGAATTGCTCAGTTCGAGTAACGAGAATTCGAGCATTTTAGTGGCCGCTCATCTCTAGAACCCTGCACTAACATGTACTCCTGAAGAGATGCGTATGCACAGTATGAAAGTTAGACCTTCAGCGTTCTGTATGTAAGATTTCTAATTATGGTCGGTATATAAGCTATACTTTTCCTCTTTTTTAGAATAAGAATGACAAATGTACTTGCCTTTAGCCCCGTCACTGACGGGGCTAATCTAGATTTTTATCAGCCGGCTGCAAGTTAAGTATTCAGGGAAGAAAGTTCAGCTCTATTTCACCCTCCATTAACAGATGCATTCTTATAATTAAGCGGCTCACAGGTCAGTGACATGTTAGTTGTGGACATTTTCATGATATACTCACTTTATTAAGTACTCCAATTTATAAACATTTAACCATCTGTATTATAAGGCATTACTCACTGCACTCTTTGCGCCAGTATACACATGGAGCTCAAAAACTTAGGCAATTACTTCAAGTTTTCTCCCAGATGCAAGCAATCATGCTAACACATGAATACAAGCCAAACAAATCTGTCAACGGCTGTCACCCCCACAGACGTGTTTTCTCCCTTCAGATATTAACTGGTTGTGTAGTTTAATGCAAAAGTAAAAAATTACTCATTAAGCCAAACCATCGTATATTAGCTAACTGGAAAATCGCCTGCGAGAACCCTGTTAGCTTTTGTAATTGTGATCATGAGTAAATTTTTAACTTAATTAATTGCCCATTCTTGTTGACAAGAAATTTATGGGCTCATAATTCGTGGGGGAATAGATGCAGCATGAAGGAAATGAAAAATTCATCACGGTTGGGGGTGGGGGGTAAGCAATGTAGATATTTCGAGGGCTGGTAATTTTTATGCTTTTTGAAGGAGTATGCTTTTTTTGAGTTAGGCCTGTGTTTTTGCAGTCTGGATTAAATATACTTACAATCCATTGCCTGCCTGAACAGCACCCGTGGAGGTCTGTGATAACAAAAGCGTGGTGAGTTATGGCGTGCTGTGAAAGCAGAGCCTTGATGAGATTAAACTATTTCGGAGCACAAGTGTTTCTCAAAGCCTGATTTGTAGTTGCAAGTGGATGTTAAATCACATTTATATATCGGAAAGCGTGCTCAGGAGAAGAGCACAATTACACTGCGAGACAGCTACTTTCTATTTCATTTTTATCCGGGGTTCTTCTTAGCTTTTATGTCCCTCGCCTCGCTCTCTGCTAAAACGCTTCACCTTCAAAAGTTCTCTGTGGAGGCTCAGCCACTCCAGACTGACTTAGATAACAGCTTCTTCACAACACGCGCCACATACACTATATCTACATGGACAGTATGCTTGGCAGCATGTATAGCATTATACCCTTCAGGCTGGTTAAACTGACTGGTTTGTTAGTGACTATTATATGTAAAACTCAAGTTAATTGGTCCAGTTAATAACCTATTTTATCAGTGTAGCTGCTCACATTAAAAATGGACGTCCTTTCAATTTACTGGTAAAGAGACGCTATTGACCCTTTTCAGATATCTGGTTAAGAAAATACTTATATTTAGCATCAAATAACTATTTTGGAGCATCCGTTTTGCAATTTTTCTGCCATTTTTCCTGGAAACATATGAACAAATTTGCAAATGAATGTTACCACTTCCCTTGTTATCATTTCTTTGTAAATGGGGAGTGTGTCTCTAATCATTGCTGACTGGTCCCACTGACAAAGGAAATAGCAAGTGGTTTGTCATGGCCCCACTAAATTTCCCATATGCCTTTACTCAAAGTTGATATGAATTCATCTGCACATCCCATTCCATCGGCAACAACAGTGTTCTATGGCCGTAGAATGGGATCGGGAGATCCGCCTCTTACCTGCTGTCATTCCTGGCTCCTCTTTTGATTGGCTAGCCTACCATGACATCATCGTTGCAGCATGATGCACATGTGACATCGCACAAAGCCTGCTAATCAAAAGAAAAGCCAGAGATGGTAACAAGTAAGATGCAGTTCTTTTGATGCACAGAATGACAATTAAGGCCAATGGAATGGGATGTGCGAATTGATTTGGACCAACTCTACACACTTGCATATGTCTGCCTTAGACCTCATTCAGACTTCATTTTTTTAGACATATGAGAAAATCAGACTGAGGTTAACCAGTGATTTTGATCAGAGTTTCATCACAATGTCATTTGAGTTTGGTCTGAGTTTCATCAGTTTCTCACTGATGAGAAAAAAACATTTCTCAAACTTCTCCCATCAGTCAGTGAAAACCAGACAACACACGGATGGCATCCGAGTGCCGTCCAAATTTTTCAGTGGCCCATAGATTTACATTGAAAAGTTTGATCCAACGCTCAGGTCAATATTGGACATGTCTCAAAGTTTCTGCATGGACCACTCAGTCCGCAAGAAATCCCAGAAATGTTAATGTCACCATAGACTGTCACAGGTATGAGTGCCATCCATGAAAAAAATGGATAGCACTTTGACTTGTAAAGGATATTACATGATATACTTTACATTTAGTTGTACAAATGCCTATATTTTTACTATTCGCTGTGGCATAACCAAAGACATGAATGGAAACATATGTTGGTATAAGTGCAAGGTGTACGTTCACACTGCGTGGGTTTCCTCGCACACTCTAAAGACATACTGATAAGGAATCTAGATTATGAGCTCCAATAAGGACAGTGCCGATAATATCTGTAAAGTGCTGTGGAATTAATGACGCTATATAAGTGAGTAAAATAAATAAAAAATAAATCATAGAATCATAGAATCATAGAATCATAGAATGGTAGAGTTGGAAGGGACCTCCTGGGTCATCTGGTCCAACCCCCTGCTCAAAGCAGGATTCACTAAATCATCTCAGACAGATGTCTGTCCAGCCTCTGTTTGAAGACGTCCATTGAAGGGGAACTCACCACCTCTCGTGGCAGCCTGTTCCACTCATTAATCACCCTAACTGTCAAAAAGTTTTTTCTAATATCTAATCTGTGTCTCCTCCCATTTAGTTTCATCCCATTGCTTCTAGTCTTTCCTTGTGCAAATGAGAATAAAGATGATCCTTCTACAATGTGACAGCCCTTGACATATTTGTAGACAGCTATTAAGTCTCCTCTCAGTCTTCTTTTTTGCAAGCTAAACATTCCCAAATCCTGCAACCGTTCCTCATAGGACATGGTTTGCAGACCAGTCACCATTCTGGTCGCTCTTCTCTGAACTTGCTCCAGTTTGTCTATGTCTTTTTTAAAATGTGGTGCCCAAAACTGTACACAGTATTCCAGATGAGGTCTGACCAAAGAGGAGTAAAGACCAATAATGACTTCACGTGATCTAGACTGTATGCTTCTGTTAATACATCCCAGAATTGTATTTGCTTTTTTTGCTGCTGTATCACACTGTTGACTCATGTTCAGTCTATGATCTATTAGTATACCTAAATCTTTTTCACATGTACTGTTGCTTAGCTCTATTCCTCCCATTCTGTATATGCTTTTTTCATTTTTATTGCCCAGATGTAGTACTTTGCATTTTTCCCTGTTAAAAACCATTCTGTTGGTTGCTGCCCACTGCTCCAGTTTATTTAGGTCTTTTTGAATCCTCTCTCTCTCTTCTCTAGTATTAGCTATCCCTCCTAGCTTTGTGTCATCAGCAAATTTAATCAGTTTACCCTCAATTCCTTCATCTAAATCATTGATAAAGATGTTGAACAATACAGGTCCCAGGACGGAGCCCTGTGGTACCCCACTTGAGACATTCATCCAGCTGGATGTGAAGCCATTTACAATCACCCTTTGAGTCCGATCACTAAGCCAGTTATGAATCCACCTAACAGTTGCCTGGTCCATTGTAAATAAATGTAACAGACAAAACCTAGGATAAAAACAAAATGAGCAAATATCCTCTAGTTAATAAATAAATAGTAATAGTACCTGTAAATAACATAGGGTACTTATTTGACACTATTTTGATCAAAAAGGCATAAAAGCCATCATACCACAACAAGGTGCACCTAATCGGGACAGTTAGTATTAAATTTCGCTATTTGTCACTAGACCTCAATATAGTTGGGGCAGAGCAGGATCCAGGTACGACTGTTCAGATACCTGCCCGTGGAAAGCTATATAGACAAAATTCTCAAAAAGGGGGTCCTGATTGGGTACGCCTTGTTGCAGAGGGATGGCTTTTATGCTTTTTGGATAAAAATCGTGTTAACTAAGTACCATATGTTATTTACATGTATTATTACTATGTATTTATTTACTTACTACAGGGTATTTGCTCATTTTGTTTTTATCTTAGGTTTTGTCTATAGCTGTGGCATGCGGGATCCTGTCCAAGTGTATGCCAAAAGAGCACACTTCTGGTATATGTTTGCCAAAAAAGTATACGTCAGGAGATTTTGCTAACGATCAACCCAAAGTATACCACATGACGTGAATTTAGCCTAATATCATCAGCAGCCTGGAGTCATTACAGGGTCAACTGGGGGTTGCAATGCTCCAATTGTTTGTTATATCTACTGGTTTGTCAAACAGTAGGTTTATAGATATGTCAGTGGATATGTACATAACACTGAAACGGAATCCCAGCACTGATCCTTTGGCTACACAACCAGTAAACAAATGACATCCCATAACATAGCAAGTAATGGTCAGGCTGACTCTCCTCCATAGATAGGAATCTTTTTTTCACGATTTGGCAAAATGTCATTTGCATTGACTAAATATAATTACTTAATCTGTAAGTAGATATGTGATTTATCTGCCCATAAATAAGGCCTAGGTATAAAAGAAACAATGTTCAATAAGTTATTCACTCAGGTCACAAAGACACACAGGGGAAGGACAACGGCGTGTTAAGAATTGTGTTTATATTAATGTTACCCGTTAAATCTGTCCGTGTAGATTTATTCCGCCCATTATTAGCTACAAAGAGAAGATTAACTTCTTTACTGCCAGAGGGTCCTTCTGCCTGCAGAGCATTTTTTAGGCTTAAACTTAAATTGTAGGTTTACATATTAATGAGTAATCTTAGTCAATGGTGGGTTTTATGTTGCAAACATGACTTTCATGCCGTTTCATGTATTTTGATGATATATTGCATATGCTGGCAGTAACAATACTGGCAGGAATCAGTGCCGGAATAATTTAGGGACCTTCTGGTTTGTGTAATAGATGGGGCGACCAACCTGTGCCTCTTGAAAGTTATACTGTGCATTTCACGCTGTATTTAGTTCTCGTGGTCCCAGGTTAATCTGTACAGAATAAGCATGTACTATCGCCCTGTTCTTGTACATAATGATTTGTTGGTATGTGTGTGTGTGTTTTGCGGTCTCTCATGCATGGAAAGAGAGCACATTACAGGCACATTACAGCCCCACGGGTAGAGCCCTTTTCACACTGACTGTTTATTTAGCCAGGTATAAATAGGTAAAAACAAAGAGCAAGTGCCACACAGTCGGCTCCTTAAAATTCATCTGCATGAGCTGCATTAAGTGGAGAGCTTGCTGGTACGACTCATTAACTTCTTGTTGCATGTAAGCCCTGCTTGTTGTACAAAAGGAGCACACGAACATCTCTGTGCTCCACGCGGAGGCCTTCTACAGACACGCCAGCTTTAACCCTGCTCAGCCCTGAGGTCTACAGAAGATTGAGATTGATGCGGCTACTCAGAGTAATAAAACAGCTTGTAAGGCCCAATAGTTTTTTAGCATTGATATATAGAAAAAGTACATCACAGCATTACCCAAAATGACTTTTAACCATATGTAGGTATGCAAATACTTTATAAATCCGCCAACATATCTAACTCATAATAGGAACGCATAATTGATCCACCTTCTACCAAATGACACCTTTATTCAGCATGGCATCCCTTCGTGTATTCTTAGCTGCTAGCATTGAAATGGTACTTTTAGGGATAGTGAAAACCATTACATTTAGGGGATTTGTGTCTCCCCAAGTGCACCAGTACTGTTCATTACTGTACCTGCAGGTGATCAGTATTGAGCGCTGCCCATGTATATGGCTGCTGTTGGACATACATGAGGTCTTTACATAAAGGCAGTGCTAATGATGGCACATTTCATACACAAATAACATGCAATACAATCATACCTAGCTGTAAATATTCTTGAATTGGTCCAACAAGCTGTTTTAATGCACAGTATCCATACGAAGAAGCCCATATACGAGATGGGCTGCTGTTAATCAGTTCAGGCACTGTCTGGCTAGCAGCTATATATCAGCTTTTGTCACTGACAGGATTGTGGTGTTGCAGCAGAATAAAGGGGTAGCATTCCGGATCTTCAAGGATGTGATCAGGGGTGTAATTACAATGTTATAGATGCATCTGTGCCCTGGTGCCTTGGGGGGACCTAAAGATCCCTCTAGCCCATCTGGGAAGACCAACACTGATAATGACCTGGGGTACCTGGGGGATGACTGGGGTCTGCTGGAGACTTTTTGTGGGGGTTTTTGAGTAATAATTCTAGGTTGAACTTCAGGCAATAATCAAATATATTTACTTTTATGTGGATTTGCCAGGGTGCTTTTTTACCAATCTTATCTATTGGGCAACACTGTGCTAGAGGTGCCTGGCAGCTGCTAATTCCAAAATTTCTAATGTTCACATGGATTGTTCATTTTAAAGCTTCACGCCACTACTACTGTATGGATGACACCTGTCACCTACACGGATCAGCAGTTCTTGGTGCTGGTCAGATGTGATCAGTTGCAGAGCTGCACAGTACAGTCCTGTCAGCTGTATGGTGGCCACAGCCAGGTACTGCAGATTTACTACTGATCACTTGAATATGGGCTGATGAATGTGCACTACCCCGCTGCGGCCACTATACAGTTGTGGCCATCAATATAAAGGTAGTGGATCAGCCCTTTAATACGGGATGTGGACTGATAGTTGTCAGCAAACAGCTAGGCCTGTGGCCCACGTTAGACCACTGGCCAGGCTAGTTGCCTTCATTGGGTTCTGTTCATACACTTTACACTAAAGAAAACAGCCCTCTCTCTGGGGATCTCCTTGGTTGCAGGCCTCATGCTAAGCTGCAGCATTCTTGTCCTTGCACAGCTTCCTTGCCCAGTATGAACTCCTGGAAGTCACAGTGAGGGCAGATCTGTGTTGTTTTAGCACATTGTCTGTATGTCCAGATGTATCTGTAGATAACGCTCCAGTGTTTACTCTCCTCTCCTTCCCTCTGACTCTGCAGATGAGACCTGCAATTATATCGTGTTGTTAGAGGCCTTTGTGAGACAGGAACTGGTCTGTACTGGGGAGAAGAGCTCACGGTCCGCACTGGGGAGAGGAGCTCACGTTCCGCACTGGGGAGAGGAGCTCACGTTCCGCACTGGGGAGAGGAGCTCACGTTCCGCACTGGGGAGAGGAGCTCGCGTTCCGCACTGGGGAGAAGAGCTCACATTCTGCACTGGGGAGAGGAGATCACGTTCCGCACTGGGGAGAGGAGCTCATGTTCTGCACTGGGGAGAGGAGCTCACGTTCCGCACTGGGGAGAGGAGCTCATGTTCTGCACTGGGGAGAAGAGCTCACATTCTGCACTGGGGAGAGGAGATCACGTTCCGCACTGGGGAGAGGAGCTCACGTTCCGCACTGGGGAGAGGAGCTCGCGTTCCGCACTGGGGAGAGGAGCTCATGTTCTGCACTGGGGAGAAGAGCTCACATTCTGCACTGGGGAGAAGAGCTCACATTCTGCACTGGGGAGAGGAGATCACGTTCCGCACTGGGGAGAGGAGCTTGCGTTCTACACTGGGGAGAGGAGCTCACATTCTACACTGGGGAGAGGAGCTCACGTTCTGCACTGGGGAGAGGAGCTCATGTTCTGCACTGGGGAGAGGAGCTCATGTTCTGCACTGGGGAGAAGAGCTCACATTCTGCACTGGGGAGAAGAGCTCACATTCTGCACTGGGGAGAGGAGATCACGTTCCGCACTGGGGAGAGGAGCTTGCGTTCTACACTGGGGAGAGGAGCTCACATTCTACACTGGGGAGAGGAGCTCACGTTCTGCACTGGGGAGAGGAGCTCATGTTCTGCACTGGGGAGAGGAGCTCACGTTCTACACTGGGGAGAGGAGCTCACGTTCTGCTATTAGGGCCTTGATACTGTTAAGAAAGTGCCGGTCTTTTATGCTACTGCAGAGTTCTGTCCCCACAGCTAAATGCCTTGATATCTAATCACAGCCTGGGGTATTGGTAACTGTTCCTGTAGGTCCAGCCTGGTGATTAACTCTTATGTGAGGGGATTATTTGCTAACTGTCCAGCATTTACTCCATTACTCATTTAACTCTTTCCATTCCGGAAAGCCGAGCATAGATGGGACGCCGCAGTAAAACATGTCTATTCCATTTCTTCTCGTGTTTTCTGTGCCTTCAGGGACTCACAGCCAGTTGTGTCAGGAATGCTTGTGTGCCTGCAGCAAACCCATCCGGCATATTGAGAACACACAGATATTCAGGAAAGAGCAGAACGAGTGACCAGGATGCGCCTCTGTCACTCATGTGCCAAGTGCTGGAGAACCGCAGAGTCTGCAGCATGTGAAAATGTTTGTCAGCCTGACAGTTGTGGCCCAAAGACTCCTTCTCCCCAAGAGCAAATAAACTCAGTCTTGTTTCTTTGCTTTTAACTTGCACATTTCACAGGCCTGTGATTGGAAGCACTATTAATAACCTTCAGTGCGTGGTGACAAGCTTGATTCCGGCATTCGGCACGCTGGGAACCTGCCAAATGCCGTAAATGCTGGCTTTAATCTGCCACGACAGCAATACTCTATTTGCATCTGAAATGCATGACACACTAGCGCCCCCTTCTGCTGACAGACTGCGATTTCAGCTGCCCTAGCTCCCCTCTCATGCTCTCACATTGCAGGATCATCTATGAGGTATACTGTGTCCATCTGTGGCAAAAGAGGACAAAAACCTCTACATCTAGATGTTAAGTCTTTAGTGAACTTTATGGCTTATTTAGTTTCTATTAATTAAATGAAGCCATAAAAGTATAGTGCAATATATCTGCGCCTCAACTGTGCCTCTCCCATGATCAGTAATAGATGCCTTATTGACTTATGTTGTGAAGCCAAAAGTCCCCTGTGGCACTACTGTAGCCTTCTGACTGGAGTGGCCCGTGAAGGCTTCTCCTGTGCTAGTCCTATTCCTTTAAACAAGTTGTTAAAAGAAAACTATCAGTAGGTTTTTGCTATGTAATCTGAGAGCAGCATGATACAGGGGCAGAGACCCTGATTCCAGAGATGTATCACTTACTGAGCTGTGTGTCATACTTTTGATAAAATCTCTATTTTCTCAGCTGCAGATCTACCAGTTCTCTGAATGCTGAGCTCTGCATAACCCCTCCCACACCACTGATTGGCAGCTCTCTGTGTGCACTGTGCATAGGCAGAAAACTGCCAATCAGTGGTGAGGGCGAGGTTAAACATTATATTGCTCACAGATTAAGTGGCAAAAAGCAAATTTCAGCCAAGCCTGGTTGCCGACTCTAAATGTTAGGAGCCTTAATGTCTAAACAACAGGATAAACAGCAATTGATACATGGTTGCACTGCCCTGGGGGTGCTGTGTGAAGGCACAACCCCTGCTTAAGCATGAATATCTGCTGCTGCTGCCACCCTGTGGCTGGAGGAGATGTCTTCCAGATGTTTATTTACCAGAATGGAGAGAATCATGTTAAGCGGGCTGCGCTGCGGGAAATTTGGAGCCTTGGTGCTTCATGTAAGGTCCATCAGCAAGCCTGCATGCATTTTTAGCCTAAGTCAGAGTGGTTTTAAAATGATCATTAGTGTCCAATGTGATATCACATTTTCTGCCTAGAAATTGTAAATGTCCTACTATCTCCAGCCGATAGCTTCAGACCCAGGAAGACCACCTTCAGATATTGCAGATGATTCCATAGTGAAATCCTGCAACAAAGCATAGGACAAAACTCATGAATGTGGTTTTACCACTCTGCGTCAAGGCAATGTTGAGAACTTTCAAATTTGCAATGAAATCTCAAGCAAAATTGCACATGCTTGTGTTACTTCTAATAGTTGCTGAATGCTTTTGAAGCAACAGCACTACTTCTGCATGTCACACTCTGCAACAGCACTACTTCTGCATGTCACACTCTGCAACAGCACTACTTCTGCATGTCACACTCTGCAACAGCACTACTTCTGCATGTCACACTCTGCAACACCACTACTTCTGCATGTCACACTCTGCAACACCACTACTTCTGCATGTCACACTCTGCAACAGCACTACTTCTGCATGTCACACTCTGTAACAGCACTACTTCTGCATGTCACACTTTGCAACAGCACTACTTCTGCATGTCAACTCTGCAACAGCACTACTTCTGCATGTCACACTCTGCAACAGCACTACTTCTGCATGTCACACTCTGCAACAGCACTACTTCTGCATGTCACACTTGTCACACTTGTTTTGGCAAGAATTAGAGGGAGACTTGTAAAAAAAAGTCTGAATCTGAACTCACAATTGGATCTAATTCAACTTTTGTTTTTAAAAAAAGTGCAACAGATTTAAATGAGGCAGAAACTGAAAATCTTGAATAAATAATCAGTCAGCGTGCATGTACTTACTTTACCTCCTTATGCCGATGAATTGCACATAGAGTTTTTTTCTGTCAAACTTCAAAAATATTTCACCGAATATAAAATGTTGAAGATAATGGTAGCACACAACGGCAAAATAGATTAGGCGCTCAATGGAAAATATAATAAATCAGCTTATAGAGAACCACAGCAAATTCAAATGGAAACAAGCATGTATTTCATTGAACAATCGACCAATGTTTATGTCACATGACCTTGTTCACGGTTTACAAAATATATACATGTACAGTTAGATCCAGAAATATTTGCACAGTGACCGAGTCTTTGTGATTTGGGCTCTGCATGCCACTATTTTAGAGTTAAATTGAAATATCTGTGATGCAATTGAAGAGTAGACTTTCACGTTTAATTAGAGGGATTGAACACAAATATTCTGTTAAAACATTGAGGAATTGCAACAATTTTTCTACAAAGCCCCCTCATTTCAAGGGCTCAAAAGTAATTGCCAATACTTATTTTACCATAAATAAAATGTTCATTTTTAATAGTTTGTAGAGAATCCTTTGCAGGCAATGACTGCCTGAAGTCTGGAAGTCATGGATGTCACCAAACGCTGGGTTTCCACCCTTGTGATGCTTTGCCAGGCCTTTACTGCAGCTGACTTCTGTTATTTGTGGGTCTTTCTGCGTTAAGCTTTGTCTTAAGCGTGTGAAATGCTGCTCGATGGGGTTGAGATTTGGTGATTGACTCGGCCAATGCAGAATATTTATTTATTTATTTATTTTACTCACTTATATAGTGCCATTAATTCCATAGCGCTTTAGAGATATTATGGGCACTGTCCCCAATGGGGCTCACAATCTAGACTCCCTATCAGTATGTCTTTGGAGTGTGGGAGGAAACCGGAGAACCCGGAGGAAACCCACGCAAACACAGGGAGCACATACAGATGTCGTCCTTGGTGGAATTAGAACCCAAGGCCCCAGCGCTGCAAGGCTGCACTGCTAACCACCGAGTCATGGTGAATATTCCACTTCTTTACCTTAAAAACTCCTGGGTTGCTTTTGCAGTGTGTTTTAGGTCTTAGTCCATCTGTACTGTAAAGCACCATCCACATAAGTATATGGAAGCCGCTTGAATTAAAGAAAAGGAGAAAAAAAATTGAGGTTAAAGGAGGGACAAAAAGAGAAAAATACAGGTAGAATGGGGATGGGAATAAGTGGAAGAAAAAGGAGATGGAAGAGTATGGAGTGAGATAAGAAGTAAATCAGGACATAAAGGTCTCCCTATATAATGACAAAGAAGATTATATGTGAGACAATTAGACTGAAGACAATGAGCAAAATAAAGTATCAAGCGCATAAGATGCCAGGCACTTATACAAATAAAGATACAGACAAGCATGGGATAATGAGCTGTACATTAGACGACGTTTTAAATGAACAGCCTGACCGGAAGTGAGATATCGCAATTGTAGGGCAGCTGACAGAATCGCTACATGAGCGTATGCCCAGCCACAGACCCTTTCTGCTGTGTGCACATGTCCTTATTCTCACTGAGAAGACCTATGACTTCAGAAAAAAATACAGCTATATTTCTAGCAATTGCTGCCTATAAGAGATTCAGCAAAACTTTGTTTTACCATTTATTAAAAATTCTCTCTGTTCTCAAGAAGAATGGAAGCACTTTTATTTTTATTATTTAAAACTTTGTCTATCAGCAGTGGCCGAACATTTGCAGTGCTCATAAGTAGTGATGCACGAACATGCGTGGATTATTATTATTATTTATTAATATAGCGCCATTTATTCCATGGCGCTTTACGTCTGAAAAAGGGGTATACATACAAAAACAATTACAATAATCTTGAGCAAAACGTGACGGTGACTGGTACAGGAGGAGCGAGGACCCTGCCCTAGAGGGCTCACAGTCTACAAGGGATAAGGTGTTATCCGAGCACGCTCGAGTCCTAACCGAGTATCTTCGTCTTGCTCAGATAATATGTTTGCGTCACCACATCTGAATGTTGTTAGACATCCGCAACACATGCAGGGATTTTCTAACAAACAGGACAAGCAGCCGCGGTTACGCAATCATATTATCTGAGCACGACGAAGATACTCGGTTAGGACTCGAGGACGGCTAACACCTCATCCGAGCACGTTCGTGCATCACTACTCATAAGCTCTTTTTAATGGAGCTTGTAAAGCCACCTAGATTGCTGGAGTGCAACACTCCAGGCAAAGAGGAAGCGAGCAGGCAGGGAGCAGGGTGCTCCTGAAGACCAAAGGTGAGGACAGCAAACTTATGTTTAATCTATAGTTTCATCAAAGGGTTGACATAAATACTGGATGCTGTTCAATAAACTTTCATAGTGTTTTTGTCCCAAAGCACCATATGTGTCTCATTTCTCCCATGATGATATCACTTGCCTTAAAATTCAGTACACGTTGTATGTGACTGCAACTTGCAAGCAACTTGCCTGCAATTTTGCTGTCATACAACAGCAAGTCTAAAACGAGCTGCTGAAATGTTTTTGGTTTCTGTCATGTGATATTAACTTAACTACTTAAAGTGATTTAATGACTATAAATCTTTGTTTTTCCTGACATGTACAGATTTTTTTCATAAAACTTTTAAATTAACAATGTTATTTTAATAGGAGTAAAATGAGCAAATAGTATAACATTTTTTACTTATAAAAATTATATTAAAAGAGTGGTTGAATGGGTTCCCAATTATCGGTACAATGGTATATTTTTCTTTTTACGTTATGTACAGCATAATATAACTAATAATTACATACTGTTTCCGAAGATGTCATAAAAAACCTCCTGGGTAACAGGACATTTTTATTTGTTCTGTATGGGTTCCACTGTAATTGCGGCATCCAGCGAAAATAGAGAAGTGCAAACTCCATGCAGATGTTGCCTTGGTCTGATTTGGTGCCAAGGCTACCATGTCTCTGATTCAGTAGAGCCGGTTTGTTCTACTGTTGTTTTCCACATACTATGGAAAATATCATTGTGTAATGAAATAAAATTCTGAGAATTTTCAAATGAGGTTTAAAAGTGATTCCTTGCACGCGATCGCTTACCATCTTAAAATCTAGAACCCAGTGAAAGAAGTTCTTGAGAGCTCATTTTGCCCACACAGCAGCTGCTTCTTAATTTAATTTATACCGTATATTATTAAATTAAAACATTTCCTCAAGAGGGCTTATGCCCGAGCCTCTCAAAGTCTGTTAGATAACTAAATGCGAATGATGAGCCGCTGGAGTTTAATAAAGGATTTTCCGAGTGATATGAAAGAAGAATTATGCTGCACAATCTCCGGAATTCAATGAAAGTCCAGGAATACCCCTGTTGCTGTTATTTGTACTATCTTTCTGCTCATAATTAGAACGAATTGCTAGCATTTGGCGGTATTTTGTGAGTGGGCAGCAGCTGGTTCTGCCATCTAATAAGACGGCTTGTGCAACGCTTGGCACAGTGATTTCATATCCAGAACTATACTTTCCTTCATATCTGGGATATTAAACACTAGCCGGCTCACCCCTGTTTTCACATATCCGCCCCTTCTTCAAGTCTTAAGGAAACAAAAGCCGAATTGTTATTACATGCTTTCTGTTCTACACTGAAACAAATCAATCTCAACTTCTCAGAGGCCTTGTGATTATGTGTGTGTAAAGACTTTGCGGGCCTTTGATCTTGAAAAGTCATTTCATCCTCTTCCTAAGTCCGTGCTGCTTTAGGCTGTTTAAACAGTGACACAGAGTGGGAGATTCTGGGAGGAAGAGGAAGATTTACATTTAGCTTTACCAATCCATTTATTACTTTTATATTTCCGCTCACTTCTTCTTGTTTAGCTTGTGGTTATTTTCCTACCTACATCCATATCTAGGAAGAGGAACATCTGAACCGCTAGGCTTTTACATGTAAGTTAAAAGCTACCAGAGGGGGCACATTGTACCAAATCTCCCAGAGGAAATGGGTGTGTGAGGTGAATTGATCTCCAAGTGAAAATGTTTGATCAGTGGGGGGGAAAGGATGGCAGCGCTTGATGCTCATGGCGACCTGGATCAGGAAAGCCTTTGATGGAAATCTTTGATGCTTAGCAAGAGGTCTTCTTAGTCGCAGAAGAGTGTTGCCCCTCAGTGGGTGGCAATGTTAATAATGTGGCAACTTAGCAAGATTAATTGGGACAGGGTTTCTGGATTAGAGATTCTTCTATGTTAGACAAGGGAAGGGGGTTAGGATGGAGAGTTTAAAAGTCCTGTGATCTGTCAGCTGAAAGAAAATTAGTCAGGGCAAGCAGGAGCCAGATTAACTAAACTTTAAAGGCATTAAACCCAAAATGGAAGGGATATTAAAAGTGTTTGGGAGGGAAATGAGCCTTCACTGTGGTTATGTCAAAATAAAGCCTTTGTTATACAGGTCTTATAGTCTATCTTCTTTATTTCCAGCGGACTGAGCTAAGGAACAGAATGACAAAACGTCCACAATCTCATCCTTTTCTTATGACCAGTTCCCAACTAAACTCAAAATTGCAACATCAAGAAGAAAAAGTTGTGGAATTCTAGTAATCACAGGATGGATAGACATGTTATTGATATGCAAAAGATAAAAACAAGGAGGCTAAATTTTAAAAGCATCTCAATTCATTCAGTATAAAATATGAGAATTGCACACAGAAATACACGCTTTTACATGCCTTGGCTGCTATCAATGCCAGGCCTGATGTTGCTTGTGCTACTGTGAGCAGGCCGTGGCCTAAAAGTGCTTCTTTGACCTGCAGCATCTCACCGGACTTGTTTCCCATCAAGTATATCTGGGATGTCATTGGTCAATAATTGCAGAGGGAGCTGCCAGCAGCGAATCTTGATGATATATGTGACCAGGTGCATTCAGCTGAACATTACTCAGACAACCTATAATAACCTCATTGTTAGCAGCTAAGGCTGTAAGTGCAGGGATTTCATGTGGTGCTCATACACAATACTGAATAAATCAAGATGTTTGGAAAATTTTGTTTCCATTTTTTTTATTATATGTGTATCATTAACATGTCTCCATCCAGTGATTTTCATAAATCCATGATTTTTCCTTCTTGATGTTGCAATTTCAACGTTAAAGAGTGTGTGTAAGGGTTAATCACAGTTTACTGTATTGTTGGAGATTTGTGATGTAACAAATGATCTGGCCAGTAGAGGCCAGTGGAAAAGCCGGAGTTGCAGCTCAGGGGTTTGGAGGTTGGTGACCGTTGCTAGGGGAGTTGAAGGTGAAAGTGAAGCTGTGCATTGTTGGGAAAAAGGTCTGGATAGAGCGGTGTGACTCTGGATCTGTTTTTGGTGACTTTGGGACGCGTTGTTTGGCTTGACATTAGCCAACTCTGTGATGACAACCAAGTACACAGCATCTTGGGCTAGGCCACATGAGGCCTTATTTCTAATGACTTAGAGAAGCCCTGCATTAGAGAGATCGGCATTCTCTAAGAGATTTTAGTCAGCGTTTCTGACTATTCGGGACTCAGCCTAGCAAGGACCCTTCTACTTCAGCCTCAGGACATACCGGTACCATCTTACAACTGAATATATATGCGCATATATAAATAACTTTATAGAGGCCTAGTTAGTTAGGAGAAAAGGCCTCTTCTGTAAGAGACGATTCAAAAACTGTTCAGATTAGGCGATTACTAAAGTGCTGGCACAACACTGTAGTTTTGTGGATTTATACATAGAAAGGGTTAATCGTGTGTATTTTGCTTGCATATAACTGTTAATTCTGTTACATACATCTTAGTCAGTTTTATTTAGAGTAAATGCTGTTATTGCATTTATTATCTATACGCTGTTTACCTAACATCCTTTCTTTTGTTTCATAAACTAGTTAGTAAATATATACGTATATTATATTATCTAATGTTTGTTCTTGTCTGCTGATTGTTGCTGTACCCCTCGTCCTGTGGCCGTCCCTCATCCAGGTTTCAGTATGTATGAGTTTTTCTAACGACAAAAGTTTTTCTTGGATTGGATGTCCAATTCTGTAGACGCTAAGGAAATATCACTTCTATATAGGTTGAGGTTGAAATAAATGTGAAAAGTATTAACTCATAGACAAAATTAGTGTTATAATGATTTTAATGAGTATCCTACGTACATAGCTTGCTAATTTTTCTTCCAGTACTCCTGTGTTAGACTAACATGAACCAATGGTGAGTTTGTCGATAGGTCTGTTATGCCTTGATATACAAACCTATCATCTGTAATTTTCAATGGGACTGCACTTAAACCTATCTATAAATATGTAGTAAAGTTGGGTTAAATGGATGTTTTTATGGGAGATTTTCTTCTAATTTAACCCCTCCATAAATGCAGACAGCACCTTTATAATGGCCAAAGGGCTAACAGCTGGGGTCAGCAAACTTTGATGTGTGCCACAGCTGGCACATGGGTCACATTTTTATGCTACACTGAGTAGCATAAAAAAATCATGTGCCTGTCGACACATTTGCGGGTGGGCAGTGTTTTAGCAGATTGAACTGGTTTTAAAAACTATACAGCCCAAATCCCCAGTCATTCTTGGTTGAGCAATGGATGCACAATCTAGAAAGTTTAACCAGTGGCCAGCTGCATGTGGGTGGGGATTTGGCAGCAGCACCAGCCAGCATGTTTGTACTAGGATAGTATCCTTTTATCAGTAGGATAATTATTCATGTAGGATATAACACCATAGGAATGGATGCACCTTAATTATAACTTTGGCACAAATTATGTCACAACCTTTTAAGCATTGTAGTACACTTTACAATGTTAGGAAAGAATGGGAGACTAATATGTCATATGTCGTGCACCAATGTACATACTTGTATTTGTTCCATGCCTTTTTTAAACTGCTACAACCTGTCTAGAATTTGTGACTTTTTGCAACTTTTACATAGAAATGCATACATAAACATTTCGTACTTCATGCCTAGAATGTTAAGCACATGCCTATAATTACTATTTTTAATGTTTTGGTATAGGTACTAAACTTGTCATATTAAATGGCGTAAAACAGCAACTGCATAGGTCATAAACACAACCGTGGACATAACCACACCACTCAGCATAAGCAATGTGTCACTCACAGTTCTATGATTGTCACATTGCATGGCACACTGATACTCCACATTTTTATTTTTTTGTAATCCGCCCACCATGCAAAGGAGGATTTCAACCTTGGGCTTATAGAAAAAGTACCATACAAGAACTACTGGCACTAAAGTACCAGATCTAAACAGTGCTATTAGGGTTTCGCATTAACAGTGGGATGATTTAAACTTTATATTTTACATTTTTTAAAGAAATGACTGAAACTTTTTTAATTTTTAGTTCCTCCCTCGTGTCTTGAACCGGCGATAGCTTGTACAATATACACTGATATGATTCTGCATTGCCGGGAATTTTAAATATAACAATCTCCCATTAAGACGTGCTGTTGGCAGGGCTGCATAAAAGAGCATGCATAGCAGACACAAGGCATTTAGATAGCCCTGGCTGCCAAGACCAGCTATTGACATCCTGCAATTGTGTCGTTGAATAATGGGGCAGCAAGGTAGTCACCACCCCCTTTGTCTAACGGCTTAGATCCATCAGTATCTAAAGGCTTAAACTGTGGAAATTAGAGTTGGATCTGATTTCTGTAGTTAGAGACAGGTGCCGACTGTAAACCACAGCTGGCATTCCCCATCTATGGAGAAGACTTAACGCTTAAAGGGGTTATCCTCTACTCATACAACCTGTTTTGAATCTCTATGTTTCCTCCAGGTAAAATGATAACACCATTCCAGCAGTGTCAGCAATGATTATCCCGGGGATTGCATGACATTGTTATGCCTCGCAATCACTGCGACCAATTAGCGGCCGCTTCACTCTCCTCTGGATGTAATTGACATCCGAAGGGAGTGAGAGCTGCAACTGCTCTTGCACTTCCTCCGGATGTCTTAAATTGTCTGTAGGAAGGGAGAGTGAAGCCATTTCTGATTGACTGCATGTTAGTAAGTGTTATTATTTTACGGGGGGTTAGAAAGTCTTATTATTTTACGGTGGGGAAATATTGGGATTGAGAAGGACTTGTACAAGTAGTTGATAGCCCCTTTAAAGGGAGTCTGTCAGCAGGATTTAACCCCTCAAACTATTTATATACACATGTAGCTATTTCAAAGACATGGCCAGCAATACATTTAAGGCCGAGGTCACAAGAGTGATGATTTTTTTCATGCTGGAGAATCGGGCCATTTATGCTAATGACACTCGGCTTCAGCTCTCTGAGTCCGAGCCAAATGTCACTGTGGCGCCCCTGAGGGTTCGGTCACCACAGAGTTATTGCATCTCATCCAGAGATGTGGTACCTCACTCTCAGGTAAGGAAGGAGTATGGCTCAGGACCCTAACACTACATCCACTACACCACATTTCCGGGGGACAGGGCGAGATTGCTCCTACGGGAGAGCACAGTCCCTGGTCCCTGGCTGGAGTGGGGAGGAACCACTTAGAAAGAGGGAACTATGTAGTGGATGGGTGGAGGACGTAGGTCCTGGGAGCACTGGAGTAGGAGTATAAGTTTGGGAGCCATCTTAGATCAAGGGAGTCCGGACAGAGAGTTCCAGTCCAGACGGACTGAGGTGAAGACAGGGAGCAGGGGCTCTGTATGAGCTCTGCTCCACAGGCGGGCCTAGTCAGGAGGCCTGAACCTGAGAGGAGTGGGAGCAGGAAGGCTCCAGGAATAGAAGGGACCCCAGGGGTACAGGCCATGCAGCAAGCCACCCGTACGCCCGCCGCTACTAGCATAGTAGGGGGGTCAGGCCAGAAGAAGGGAACCGGTCCCTCAACTAGCAAGGAGCTACAAGGCCCAACTAGAAAACCGGGGGCTGCAGCACTTCAAGTACCGCAGGCCACAAGTCCACACCAGTACACTAAGAAGGTAGCCGCATAGGACCCAGGCAACGGAACACACGTCGCCCGCCAAGGCCCGAGGATATCGGATAGAAGTGCCACTGGGTGTGAGGTGCAGGGAGCAGGCCAGAGAGAGGACACACAGAAGGGGGTCCTGTAAAATGCTCCGGAGTTACCTGAGGGTCGGCGGAACCCCTCACTGCGTGAACACAGGAAGCCGTGGTCCTTGCACTGGCGAATGTAACTGGAACTGATATAATCGTGAGTAAAGACCCTGGGACTGCACTATTTGACTCCGTGTTATTACTGACTACCTGCACCATAACCACCGTCATCTACACTCGCTGCCCTGGAGCTACAATCTTCCTGTGGGGAGTTACACTACCTTAGCTGCTATACCACCAGCTTCAGAGGACTGTTCTGCAGCAGCGGTTCCTATTGACCGCATTCCACAGGTGGCGTAGTCGGACATTAAACACCTTTACACATAGATTACCCTTGGTTTGACCGCCCTGGGTCACAAACCGGGTCGCCGCCATGGTGACTACAACCCCCAGCGTCTACGGGCCCGGATCCGGGTACCCCACGGTCCAGGGGGCGCGTCATCACCTTAGTGAGATCCTATTCTCTCGCATGTGAGAATCGTATCACAGGTGCAGAGAAGATGGAGAACTTGATTTCTCCATTCTCTGAGATGACATTCTAGTGCAGTCTGATTTTTCACTTATATCCATAAACTTATATAGGTGCATCTGATCTGTATTCCAGAGTCACTCGCAGCATACTGCAACTTTTTCCACAGACCAATAGTAGATCATTGGTCCGAGTGCTATCTGATAAAGCATCTGATAGCACTCGCCTGTGTTATAAGCTTGTGTAAGGGAGCCCTTACATGGGCAGCCTGTTCCTCCATTACTGAGAAATCAGCATTTAAATTGATATGCAAATGAGACAGAAGAGCTATGGTAGATCTGAAGCTTCTGTCACTCCAGCTCTCTGGAATTCCCTGCGCAGAGCTGGCTCCTCCTAATTGACTGATGACTCCTTTGCCAGAGGTCACACAGCATAGAGGCGGTCAGTGAAGCAGGAAGAGGCAGCACTAGGCAGGAAAAAGAGCTGGAGTGAAAGAAGCTTCTGATCTACCATAGCTCTTCAGCCTCATGTGCATACCAATTCAAATGCAGATTTTTTTTGTAACGGACAAACGGACTGGGCATGTAGTGGTATTGCTGGAGCTACATATACACAAATAGTTTGAGATGTGAAATTCTGCTGACACATTCCTCTTAAGTGCACTACATTTACCTGATCTGACATATGATGTGCATTTAAGTGTCATGTCAGGAAGATGTTTTAATCAATATTCTGCATGTGTAATGATTTACAGCATAATTTAGGATTTAGTTATAGATATTGGGTAGATGATTTAAAAATTTCCTTGTGCTGTAATTTAGTAGGAGCAGCCATTATACAAATAGGCGACGCACACTCATTAAGGGAAAGTGTGCACGTGGCTCTCATCTCCTCTTGATTACTTATACGTCCGAAAGCAGGGACAGTGACGCCAGTGCTGATTGGATGCAGGGGTCACACTCCCGAGAGCCCCGAAAGAGCAAGTGCTGACACCGCTGGAGCAACGCCGGCACGGGAGGTGAATATAGGTGTTTTTATTTTAAGCGGGGCAAAAATTTAAGATTTGCGTGGGATATGACAGTGTAGGATATGGCCCATGTGCAGAAGCAATGGGATCTAATGAACCATCTTGCTTGCCACCTTGATAGCAAGAAATCATGAAGCCTGAAGAGGCACGCCACACTATTACCAACAATTACTTTTCTTTCTAGACCTGGGTTTCTTTTAAGATGTTTACAGTTTTGTAAATGTCGAGTTCTGCTGTAACTTCCTAGTAATTGGCTATTTTTTTCCTTTTATTTTTTAGCTGCTTCCATCTCTTGAAGCCGCATTTCTGCCTTCCCATTAAAGAGGCAATTTGTCATTCTATCTAATGTTATTAATCAAGATACACCGCAGTATTCTTAAAATGAGATCATTTTGATAAATCATGCCTGACATAAAATGACTTTATTCCTTTTAAGTGCAATTTAGACTGTAAATTTTTTTCCCATTTATGATTCATGGATGAAACATGGTTAAGATCTGCTCGCACATTTGGACTGTATCTCCGGTAATATTTCACAAGAGCTCCATGATGGAAATTCAGTGGCATTTGAATGCGGGCTCCATATTTTTCTGGCAGGCGGTTGTCTTTTCAGTCTTGACATCCACACATTAAGTCTTGCTCACCAAACTTAGGCTTGGCTTTATGCCGGAGACAACAAAAATGTTCATGTGACGATAACATCTCCTGTTCACTACAGGTTTGTCTAGAATGTTACCAGTCTATTTCTTCCAGGTTAACATTAGTAAATTCAGTTTGCACTTTATCATTGCTTTCTATGGGTGAAAAAAAAATCTTGCAAAAAATGTTGGATGAATTGACATGCTGCAGTTCTCAAATTCAACCGTGTGCATGAGATTTCTGAAATTGCTGGTGTTGTAAAACGCAGCTTCTTATTTGAAAAAAATGCCGAGAGAGAACATAGCCTAAAGATTCAGTCAAAGTCTGTGTAAATGTAACAATAATCATTACTATGTATTCGTTTTCGGAAAATGTCCATGTTGATTGCCAGGGGCTGGCTGGAAAAAAATTGCAGCTCTGGAAAAGCCCTTGAATAGCGGTCTATTCTTAAGTCTGTGTTCACACTTAGCAGCCATAGTGCTTTTGTTTGCTGCAACCTCGGCATAAAGGCACCATTTTCATAAATTGTTGTAAAAACTGCAGTTTTACCACAAATGAGACAAAAAAAAGCAATACTGCAACAAGCAAGAAAATGATTGTTTTGCAAATATATTCTCAGTAAATGATACAGATTTCTAACGTACCTTTCAAAAAACAATGTTAACGTTTTACATGACTTCTTGCCTTTCTATTGTTCTATTGTCTAGAATGGGTTAATTATGACATCCTGATAATAAAATGTTCTACTTTAGTAGTGTCAGGGACCTGTACAAATCACTGTGGCTTGCGAAGATCCCCCCCCATCCCTTAGCTTTTTACCTATTTTGTTACATTACATCCTGTGTTTAAATACTTTTGTAGTCTGATTTGTGTGTGATGCATCAGCACTAAATAGTCTAAGTTGGTGAAGTGAGAAAAATTTATGGGATCAAATAACTAAAAATTGGCATGTGCATATGTATTCACCCCTTTTGCTATGAAGCCCCTAAAAATTTCTCATGCAAGCAATTACCTTCATAAGTCACATGCATCGTGAAAGGAAGTCCACCTGTGTGCAATCTAGGTGTCACATGGTCTGTCAGTATACACACACATTTTCTGAAAGGTCACAGAGGCTGCAACACCATTAAGCAAGAAGCAACACTAACCGAACATAACCAAGAAGACCAAGGAGATCTCCAAACAAGTCAGGGACAAAGTTGTTGAGAAGTATATGTCAGGGTCGGGTGTTAAAAAATATCCCAATCTCTGATGATCACCTGGAGCACCATCAAATCCATCATCATCAAATGGAAAGAACATGGTACCACAACAAACCTGCCAAGAGAGGGCCACCTACCAAAAGATTGGGCAAGTAGGGCATTAATCAGAGAGGTAGCACAGAGACCAAAGGTAACCCTGAAGGAGTTGCTAAATTACCAGAGACTAGAGTATTCATATGACTACAGTAAGCCATATACTCCATGAAGGTGGCCTTTCTGGAAGAATGGGCAGAAAAAAAGCCTTTACTTAAACAATTGTAAGGCTTATTTTGAGTTTGCCAAAAGACACGTGGGAGACTCCCCAAAAGTATGAAGGAAGGTGCTGTGGTCAGATGAGATCAAAATTTAACTTTTTGGCCACCAAGGTAAATGCTAGGTCTGGTGCCAAACCAAAACAGCTCATCAGGAACACCATCCCCACAGTGAAACATGATTGTGGCAGAACTATGCTGTGGGGATTTTTTTTTTGGCAGCAGGGACGGGGAAAATGGTCCGAGTCAAGGGGAAGATGGATGGTGCGAAGTACAGAGATATTTTTGAGCAAAACCTGTTTCAATCTGTCAGTGATTTGATGCTTGGACAGAGGATCACCTTCCAACAAGACAATGACCCAAAGCATACGCTAAAGCAACACTTGAGTGGTTTAAGGGGAAACATGTAAATGTTTTGGAGTGGCGTAGTCAAAGCCCAGATCTTAATCCAATTGAGAATCTGTGGTCAGACCTAAAGATTGCTGTTTACCTGAGGAAACCATCTAACTTGAAGTTGCTAGAGCAGTTTTGCCTTGAGGAATGAGCAAAAATCCAAGTGGCAAGATGTGGAAAGCTCATAGAGAGTTATCCAAAGTGACTTGCAGCTGTCATTGCCACAAAAGGAAGCTCTACAAAGTACTGGCTTTAGGGGGTGAATAGTTATGCACACTGCAGTTTACAGTTATTTTGTCCTTTTTGATGTTTGCTTTACAATAAAAAGAAAACCAAATGTTCACAGTTGTAGGCATGTTATTTATATGAACTGATGAAAACCCTCAAAAAAACAGTGAAATTCCAGGCCGTGAGGTAGCAAAACATGAAAAATGCCAGGGGTGAATACTTTCGCAAGCCACTGTATATGGTACTGTATGTTCACTGTAAATATATGAAATGTAAACGACACAAAATTTTGTTTTTCAGATTAAAATATCTTTGCATATCTACATGTGGATTTCCCCTTATTAGGAAGCATGTGCATGGAGTGTACCACAGCAGCGTCTATATATACCATGCCTTTATATATCATGCCTAGTAACAAAGCAAATTGTTAAATCAGCCATAATACCAGACTGCAGACACATGACCACTTGTAGGTGTTAGGCATACTTGTAGTCCTGTGCATACTACAAGTCAAGTCAGCATGTGACCACAAGTTTGCAAATCTCATACATGCAGTCAGATGACCACCCACTTGCACAGGGAATACAGGAGAATCATGACTGTGTAGGCATTGCACACTGCCATGATTCTGCAGTCTACATTTACATGCAGTGACTGCATATTTTTTTTTAAGATAGGACAATCTCTTTAACACTGTCTATTCTATTTTTCCATGATTTTTTATTTGCACTACAATTCTGGCACGTTTTTGAGCATTGTGTTGCACTATAGGCCATGCCTCTTTCCTGATAAGCAACATCCCTTTTGAGCGAGGTCATGCCCCCATTACACATAGGTACATGCACACTCACCACAGATTGTCAAAAACACAAAGGCTTATTATATACATTTTGCACAATTTTCCTCTACAAACGCACATACTGTATATACATGCAAATAGAGTTTATTTATCTCTGTCTTAAGAGAGGTTTGCAACAAAGTAGTGTAAGGCTATGTGCCCACGATGCAGAAATGCTCCGGATTTTTTCCTGGCAGAAAAATCGGATGCGGATTGTACATGCGTTTTCCTGCCAGGGACAAGCGGATGTGAAGCGTTCTTCACCTGCATTTCCGCATGCGGGTTGTCAAGCTCTTTCCAAGCGATTTTAGAAAAACTTGGAAAGTGCTTGTCAACTTGGCCACACTATATAAATCCATGCAACTGCCATGAATTTATATACTGTGACCTTAAAGAATGGTAAAAAATAAAAAATAAATCTATACTTACCTTCCGATGGCTCCCGGAGATTGCGAACAGTACACTGAAGGACCTTCCGTCACATGACTATGATGTCAGCGCAGGTCCTTCAGTCCATCGCGAGCTGTCGGCAAGCACAGAGAAGGAGACCGGGGGCCGTCAGAAGGTAAATATAATATTTATTTTTTATTTTATTCTTTTTTTAACAGGTTCTATGGTACCTGGGTCCGGAGGAGAGTCTCCTGTCCTCCACACCTGGGTACCATCCGCACATAGAAGCGCATATTATCCGTGTGTACAAATGTACTGACAAGGATATTATGCGTTTCAATGCAAGTCAATGGCGGCGATTACGCTGCGGGTCCGCAAAATTAATGGAAATGCTGCGGATTTTTGAGCGCAGCAAAAACGCTACAGAAAAATCCGCAGCATGGCCATTGACATTGCGGCTTGTCATTGGAGACCATGGGGGACAGATTACCAAGCGTTTCCCAAGCATTTATGCTGCGTAAACGCTTGGAAAATGCTTCGTGGGCACGCAGCCTAAGTGATGAAAGCAGATGCACAGAAGGGAAAATGAGTAGGGGTATGCAGCCTGCAAAGAGTTCAGTGATAATACACTATGCAGGTGAACCCTGGCCACTAGGTGGCATTATCAAACATTGCAATGACAAAGCCGCTGGCTTGCTGGAATATGTAAAGTTTATACTCTTATGGGGAGTTGTGAATTGTGTACCAAGCCAATTTTTGTAAAGCTCTCCCCCATTTCCCCTTTCCCTTCATGGATCAGAAGGAGGTGGAGGATGCAGTGCTGTGTCAACAAGACTCAGCTGCAGCTTGCTGCTTTCTACGCAAGCTTGAGATGCTCAGAGTTTCACCACTGTCCATGCTATGACTTTTTTATTTTCAGTGAAGACCCGTGCTAGTATTGTAATCACCAGTCTACTGCATGCAGCCCATGTGGCCTTAACATCTACTTGAGGACTGGTCCAAGAGGTACATGTACCCCTGCCCCCTCACCCAGCCCAACCTTGATTATTGCCTTTTCTAATTCCACAGAAAGAGCAATGATAAAATTTGATTGTGCAAATTTAAAAATAATCAGTATCACTAGCTAAAAGTATGAATGTTGTTTATCAGTTATATATAATTGATATTTTGCTACTAATAAATGTGTGCTCAATAATGGCATATTTATGATTGCAGAGGAGAACAGATCCATTTCATGAAAATTGAATTAATGTTGAATTTTTAAGAATTTGATGGAACTTGTGAATTCCACCAATTTGCAATGAACTTTGCGTGAATCACCAAAATTTAACACAATGCAGAAGAAGGTATTAGCCAAAGAAGATGCACAAGACTACGGGGACGAAGTCTTAATGCTATAACACCACATAGTATAGTACAGCCAATCACGAGGAACTATCAACACAAAGGCAGGAAATCTAGCAGACATTTTGGCTAAATCTGGATAGTGAGGAGATTTCACAGATCACAGCTTAGAAATAGAAATAGAGAATGCCATAAAGCAGTGATGAAATTCTTCAGTAAGTGTGTATTGGGGAGCAGCACTGAAGAAGATAAATGTATAGTCTGTTCAGGGATGTCAAACTCAAATAAACAGAGAGACAAAATGAAAAACTTGGACAAAGCCATGGGCCGACCTTGTTATTTATTAAAAAAATGTCTACAATTGAGGAAGTTTTGCTTTAACATCAAATATAATGATGAACCTTTTCATATGGAAACAAACTTAAAGGGATTGTCCCACGAACAAAGTACATTTTAATTAATAGATCTTAGAATAAAATACAGCACAATCATACGGCCCAATTGCCTAATTTAAATATGTAATAAAAAAGGATAAAAACCTTGAATTCATAAATAATACAAATAATAAAGTATGAGGCCAACAAAAGTGCCCCCCAAGCACAGTATGATACCCCCAGAGTGAATTCCTCCACGGTACCCCCCCCAACACAGTATGATGCCCTGTGATCCCCACACAAACTCCATACACTATAATGGGCCCCACATAGTCCTCCATACAGAATAATGCGCCCCACATAGTCCTCCATACAGTATAATGGGTCCCACATAGTCATACATACAGTATAATGGACCCCACTTAGTCCTCCATAGAGTATAATGGGCCCATATAGTCCTCCGTACAGTATAATGGCCCACATAGTCTTATATAATAATAATAATTTTTATTTTTATAGCGCCAACATATTCCGCAGCACTTTACAAATTTTAGGGGGGACTTATACAGACAATACAGAATAAGCATATCTCATATCGAAAGGAGTGAGGGCCCTGCTCGCAAGCTTACAGTCTATGAGGAAATGGGGGAGACACAAAAGGTAGAATGTACATATATTGTATAATGATATACTAAATAGGATAAATAATACATGGACTGGTCGCCTGCCAGTATGTGTGCAGTCCTGACCGAGGATATTATGTGCATGGTTGGTATGAACCTGAAATTGCAGAAGATTTTAATATGGGGGAAAACTGGGATGGACAACTGGGATGGACAGATAGTGTGTGGAGGCAATACGCCAGTCTAAAAAAATGGGTTTTTAGGGTCCGCTTGAAACTGTCGGTATTGGGAATTAATCAAACTGTCCTGGGTAGTGCATTCCAAAGAATTGGCGCAGCACGCGAGAAATCTTGGAGACGGGAGTGGGAAGTTCGGATTATGGAGGATTTTAGTTTTAAGTCACTGGCAGAACGGAGGGCACGTGTAGGGTGGTAGACTGAGGCAAGGGAGGAGATGTAGGGGGGTACTGAAGCATGGAGCGCTTTGTAGGTAAGCGTGATAAGTTTAAATTGAACTCTATATTGGATGGGTAACCAATGCAATGACTGGCACAAGGAAGAGGCATCGGTGTAGCGGTTGGCGAGGAATATGATCCTGGCTTCTGCGTTAAGGACGGATTGGAGAGGGGAGAGTTTAGTAAGAGGGAGCCTGAGTAGAGAGTTGCAGTAGTCCAGACGAGAATGAATAAGAGCTACAGTAAGAGTTTTTGCCGAGTCAAAGGTGAGAAAAGTCCTGATTCTTGAGATGTTTTTGAGGTGTAGATGACATGAATGAACGAGTGATTTGATGTGAGGAGTGAATGAAAGATCTGAGTCAAAAATGACCCCAAGACAGCGGGCTTGTTGCTGGGGAGTAATGGTTGAGCCACAAACGGAAATGGCAATATCGGGCACAGGTAGGTTAGTGGAGGGAGGAAATACGAGCAGTTCAGTTTTTGACAGATTCAGTTTTAGACAGAGGGAGGACATAATGTTAGACACAGCAGAAAGACAATAACTGGTCTTTTGTAGTAATGCAGGGGTGATGTCTGGAGCAGAGGTGTATAATTGGGTGTCATCAGCATAGAGATGGTACTGAAAACCGAATCTGCTGATTGTTTGTCCAATGGGAGCGGTGCAGAAGGAGAAAAGAAGGGGGCCTAGGACTGATCCTTGAGGAACCCCGACAGTAAGGAGAAGGAGAGAGGAGGAGGAGCCGGCGAAAGACACAGAGAAGGAGCTGTCAGAGAGATAGGAGGAGAACCAGGAGAGAACAGTGTCCTTGAGGCCAATAGTGTGGAGCATAGTGAGGAGGAGCTGGTGATCCACAGCGTCGAATGCTGCAGAGAGATCCAGGAGAATCAGCAGGGAGTAGTGACCATTAGATTTAGCTGTTAGTAGATCATTAGAGACTTAAGTGAGAGCAGTTTCATTAGAATGTAAAGAGCAGAAACCAGATTGTAAGGGGTCAAGAAGAGAGTTGTCTGAGAGATAGCAGATTAGACGTGAATGGACCAGGCATTCCAGGAGTTTAGAGATAAAGGGAAGATTGGAAACAGGTCTGTAGTTGGCCGTGCAGTTCTGGTCAAGGGATGGTTTTTTAAGTAATGGATGTATGCTGGCATGTTTAAAAGAAGAGGGAAAGATACCAAATGAGAGGGAGGGGTTGAAAGGGACTGAAGGAGATGTGAGGGAATAGGGTCACTGGTGCAGGTGGTAGGGCGAGAAGATGCAAGGAGCCTGATCACTTCATCTTCCGTGACTGGTTCGAAGTCAGAAAGTGAGCAAGATACAATGTGGCGGGGGAGAGCATGCATAACGTTTGGGGATTGGGAGAACATTTCCTGTCGGATATGGTAAATTTTTTCTTTGAAATAATTGGCCAGATCGTCAGCGCTGAGGTCGGTGATCAGGGCCTGTGCTGTTTGAGGAGAGAATGAAACGTGTCAAAGAGTCGTTTAGGATTATTGGAAAGTGAGATTATGAGGTTGTTAAGGTAGGTTTGTTTGGAGAGGTGAAGCGCAGAGTTCTATGTTTTCAGCATAAATTTATAATTGAGGAAATCTTCGGGCAGATTTGATTTTCTCCACAGCCTTTCAGCGCACCTGGAACACCGCTGGAGAAGACGTGTTTGAGGTGTGTGCCAGGGTTTTCGCCGTCTATGCCGAATTGTTCTTTGTCTAGGAGGTGCGGCTTCATCCAGGGCGCATAGCATTATTTCGTTATAATGCTTCAATGCAGAGTCGGGACATGAGAGGGAGGAGATTGGGGCCAATGATGATTGCAACTTTTTCATACATTTCTTGGTGTTAATGGTGCATATATATCTATAAGTGTGGAAAGTGGGGGGGGGGGGTCTTGAGTAGAGTCACAGTTCTTGACAGAGAATGAAAGAAGATTATGGTCAGACAGTGGAAGGGGAGAGTTAGTAAAGTCATGTACTGAGCAGAGCCGGAAGAACATCAGGTCCAAAGTGTTCCCGTCCTCATGTGTAGGAGAATTTGCAAGCTGTGAAAGACCGAAGGTGGAGGTTAGTGATAAAAGGTGAGCGGCAGATGGGGAAAGAGGATCGCCAATTGGGATGTTAAAATCTCCCATGATTATCGTGGGGATGTCGCAGGATAGAAAATTTGGAAGCCAGGCAGCAAAGTGATCCAGGAACTGACGGGAGGGACCTGGAGGGCGATAGACAACGGCCACTCGCAGGGAGAAGGGCCGGTAGAGTCTGACTGTGTGGGCCTCAAAAGAAGGGAAGATAAGGGAGGGTACTTGGGGGATAACCTGAAAAGCATATTTTGTTGAAAGAAGCAGACCAACACCTCCACCTGATCTGTTGTCAGGTCTCGGCGTATGAGAGAAGTGTAGGCCACCATAGGAGAGAGCTGCAGCGGTGGTGGTGTCCGACTGCTGGATCCAGGTTTCAGTGAGAGCCAGAAGGTTGAGGGAATTAGAGAGGAAAAAGTCATGGATGTAAGAGAGTTTATTACATGCTGAGCGCGCATTCCAAAGGACACAGTTGAATGAGACAGAAGATATGCAGCGAATATTAATGAGATTAGCAGGGTTACTGAATATAACAGGGAAAGAGTTAATGTTATTACTGGAGGGTCCTGGATTAGGGGAAATATCACCTACGACTAAGAGACGGAATATACAGAGAGTGAGCAGATGGTTGAGTGATTTCTGAGAGCGCTTCCTGTGTTGTATGGTGGGAATGAATGGATCTGTGTGGTATAACATTGTGAAGAGAGCATGACAGCTGTACATAGGAGAAGAGAGGAGAGAGGGGTTAATATGGATGAAGTGTGCAGAATTTGTGGGAGAACGGTGAATGTGGATGATTGTAGCAGCCAGAACGTAAATGGCACAAATACAAATGGTGAATACTGTTTGCAAAACAGATGACCTGGAAGCAAGTTTATTTTATTGTCTTGCTTGTCTTACCTGTCTCCTGCCCTGTCTAACTGCCATATCTAACTGCCGAGGCACTTTGATAAATTATGCCACTTCGATAAAGTATGCATAAATGCTATATGCATAAATGTCCCCGCATAAATACTGCCCCTTGACTATGTCTCAATATATAGAGACGTATCTGCTTAGATCTACACAGATTTAACTCGTTAGCAATCAATCAACTAGCTTAAGACAACAGCAGAAAAAAGACTGGCAACTCAACATGGATCATAAACTGTTAAAGTAAGTGTGATGACCTTAAAGTATCATGGATTAAACAACGTAGATGAGTGAGAAATATATACCAGTGATTAGCTGCTGAGCATTGCAAGTAACATGGAGATACAATGTATATTTCAGAAGAGATTACACGCAGCAGAGGAGTGAGATATATATACCAGTGATTAGCTGCAGAGCATTGCAAGTAACATGGAGATACAATGTAGATTTCAGAAGAGATTACACGGAGCAGAGGAGTGAGATATATATACCTGTAAGAAGAGAAGAGAGTTGAATATTTGAACTGCCATATCTAACTGCCGAGGCACTTTGATAAATTATGGCACTTCGATAAAGTATGCATAAATGCTATATGCATAAATGCCCCCGCATAAAATCTCTTTACAGTATAGTGGCCCCACATAGTCCTCCATACAGTATAACAGGCTCATCATTTAAAAAAATAAATACTCACCTCTCCCTTTCCCCCACTGATCCAATCTTGTCAGCGAGCGCTCTGCAGCTCTTCAATGCTTGACACAGCAGGTGCAAAATAGTGACATCATTGCACTCACTGTGCTGAGACATCCGATGCAGAGGGAGAATGATGGTGGAGGGAGCATCAGCTGACTGCTTCCTCTTTCATCATTGCTTTCAACTGTATCGGCATCAAGGATTCCAATACAGTTGGAAGTGCCGGGGGACGTGTGGTGCCGGTGTCGTGGAACAAATATAATCAGTTGTGGGCAAGATTTGGCCTGCAGGCTGAAGTTTGACATACGTGGTCTATAAAGAGTTTCAATTGATATGGAGAGAGAAATAGGAGAGCTTTCTGTAGTTATTGATCACAGGTATAGTGCTGCTGGTGACTGCTGCATTTCAGTGACACATTTTTTTCATTCCTCATGCAAAAGTGAGCTAACAATATTGATGAAAGAAAAATAAATTTTTCTCCAAGTCTGCCAAAGTGTGAATGTCAAACTACCATACTGAGGTTTTGCACACCTGTTATTTTAGTCGTATTTGACATCTGTATATGCCACACCACTACTGTGGCCTATTTTTGCGGCTTTTTTTTTTGGACATGCATCTAGCATTTCTTGTTTATTTCTTTTTGGGAAAGTGAGAATTGTGGTGAAAAACAGTGACAACAGTTATTTTTGTCTTTTCTGCCCCTTAACCCCGTAAGCCACCATATTCCAAAGGCTAAGGAATATATAATTCACAACTTCTTCTAGGTGTTGTATTGGTTGAGATAAACAGTTAGCATCCAGGTTTGAATCTGATGAGGCAGAGGATATGTTTGACATACGGTAGTTAGCTGTGTTGGTGACTTTGTGGTAGGGGCACTAAGTGGTAGTAGCACTGATAGGTCAAATGTAGAGGAAATGGAAGAGGGAGAAGGAGCTGAGAGCATTTCCCACAGAGACAACAGACACTACTTTTTTATGGACAACTGGGTCAAAGTTTTGAGCGGCAGCAATGCACCACCACATCCAAGACAGGTGGTGAAGTCTCGAGGGCTGGGCGTTAAGTCTGGTTTCAATGATATGCAATATTTATCCACCTCCACCTGCATCTCTATACCATCCTCCTCAATGGGCATCACCCCATCTCCAAAAGCAATATGGCAGAACATTGCATCCACTCCCCGACATCTGTATTATCTTTCTTGTAAGCTTAAGGACTGTTAAGCTGTTGCACAGCTTATGAGAATGGACAATAAAAGTCATAGAGTTTCTTAACTGCATCCATAGGCTGATTATAATGAGGGCAATATGGGCTACCGCCCGGGGCCCCGAAGCTCCAGGGGGCCCATGAATTGCTCCCATTATAATGCGCATTTTTTTCGGTCACCGCCGCGCTGGCCAAAGGTTTATATGATCACCGCTGCGGGCCCGCAGCTGTAGGCGGTTTGAATCATACTGTGTCGCCCCGCCCTGCCAGTGCCACATGACGCTCCCATCTGGCCGCCGCGGCTGTATATTAACTAGCACGGGCGTGCAGTTTAAATGCTGTTGGTACCACCCTGCCTGACGTCATGTGGCAGGGCGGTCCCAACATCATTTAAATTTCCCGCCGGCGCTAGTGCATATACAGGGCTGCGTGATGCAGGCAGCCAGCGTATTTCTGAGTGGCTGCTTTGAACCTTGGGACCGCCCTGCCTGACGTCATGTGGCAGGGCGGTCCCAACATCATTTAAATTGCCCGCCCGTGATAGTGAATATACAGCCGCGGCGGCCAGATGGAGCGGCTGCGTGATGCAGCGTGTCTCTGAGTGGCTGCTTTGAACTTTGGGACCGCCCTGCCTGACGTCATGTGGTAGGGCGGTCCCAACATCATTTAAATTTCCCGCCGGCGCTAGTGCATATACAGGGCTGCGTGATGCAGCCAGTGTGTCTGTGAGTGGCTGCTTTGAACTTTGGGACCGCCCTGCCACATTACGTCAAGCAGAGTGGTCCCAAAGTTCAAAGCAGCCACTCACAGACACGCTGCATCATGCAGCTGCTCCCATCCGGCCAGCTGCAGATCCACCGGGACGGGCTGTTTAAATGATGCTGGGACCGCCCTGTCAGATGACGTCAGGCAGGGCCCAGCATACACAGGGGCGCGGGTCTATTTAAAAGTTCATGAAATAGCTCACATGAGCCAGTGTCATTCTGCCCTGCAGCATCTGCTGAAGAGGAACCGCCACCCACGCACAGTGACCCACAGTTTGTCTGCAGCCTGCCTGGTCTGCTGCTGAGCCCTGCTGCTTCAGTCTCAAAGTGTGTATTCTGTTTAAAAAGTATGTTTTTTGTATATATATCAATGAATAATGGTCCCCTGCAGTTTTATACAGACTGCTTGCTGGCTGCCTTCTAGTGTTCCTGCCACTTGCCACAGTCAGACAAACATTAGCTTATATCATCGTGTGTCTCAGACAGTGTATATTGCAGTGGAACGGGGTGGGCAGCCAGCAGCACTTTGCATGAAAGGGCAGGGGATCATTGTCATTTTTAAAATTTGTACATAATGTTGGGGATGGGAGAGGATTGGACTGAACTACATAAAGACAAATGCCCCTGCACACTGTCAACTCCCTCTCTCCATCATCTTAGAAATTTTGCTTGCATCATGTAGTGAGTGGCAGCTGAAACTGCGACCCAGCACGGTCTTAAAGCGGGCTGGATCTGTCTCTTGCAGCTGTGGGTGGGGCTAAACTTCGTGCGGCTCCCTGCTGTGTATAGATGGCTTCGTGCAGCTCCCTGCTGGGTATAGATGGCTACATGCGGCCTCCTGCTGTGTATAGATGGCTTTGTGCAGCTCCCTGCTTTGTATAGATGGCTACGCTCGGCCTCCCGCTGTGTATAGATGGCTCCGTGCGGCCTCCTGCTGTGTATAGATGGCTACGTACGGCCTCCCGCTGTGTATAGATGGCTACGTACGGCCTCCTGCTGTGTATAGATGGCTACGTGCGGCCTCCCGCTGTGTATAGATGGCTCCATGCAGCCTCCTGCTGTGTATAGATGGCTACGTGCGGCCTCCCGCTGTGTATAGATGGCTACGTCCGGCCTCCCGCTGTGTATAGATTGCTACGTGCGGCCTCTTGCTGTGTATAGATGGCACCGTGCGGCCTTCCGCTGTGTATAGATGGCGCCGTGCGGCCTTCCGCTGTGTATAGATGGCGCCGTGCGGCCTCCCGCTGTGTATAGATGGCACCGTGCGGCCTCCCACTGTGTATAGATGGTTACGAGCGGCGGTCTGCTGTGTATAGGAGGATTATGTGGCAGCTCATATTGTATATAGGGTCTCCTACTGTATATAGGGGATGTCAGCATACTTAATTGTGCTCAATATTAAGTCATACAATTAATGTAAAAAAAATATTATAATTAATATATTAATATTGTGCCAAATTAATATCACGTGAACTATCACATGATCTATCAAAGGGGATCATCTGACATGTCATGTTATACATCAGGTGTGTGTGTGGGAGGGCCCACGCCTTCCAAACTGCCCGCGGCCCTTGCTACTCTTATTCCACCCCTGACTGCATCCATCAGCAAATCCATGAGCAGGACGGCTCAAAAACAACTGCAACTACAGTGCGTGCAGAATTATTAGGCAAGTGAGTATTATGACCATATCATTATGACCATATCACCATTTTCATGCAGATTTTCCAACCCCAAGCTGTATAAACTTTAATGCTGATTGAATGAAGCAGTTCAGGTGATGTGTATTTGTGTAATAAGGTATGGTGTGGCCTAAGGAGATCAACACTAGAGATGAGCGTTGTTCTACTCGAACTGTTCGCCAATCTCAAATTCGAGCTGTTTTGGGCGGTGTTAGAGCCGTTCGGCGAACACGAACAATTTGAGAAAAATTCGGCTGTTCGAGGTTATGTTCGATAACTGTTCATGCACCAAAATCATAACTGGATTTTTTCTCAGTAATGATGAAAATTAATGTTAATACGCAGTTTGAGTGTACAGCGGGGTGGGGGGAGGGGCAGGGGATGGATCTCTGCAGGAACAATGAAGATCTCCATTTTTTTTTCTCTTTCCCGCATTTACAGTGGGGAGGTGCAATCTGTCAGCCTATCAGCAGCGCACACACGGAGCGAAGTGCTTTTTTTCACACAAGCAAGGGCATGTGTCATTGGCAGTGTATGTCACATGTCCTTGCCCTATAAGACCAAGCCATTTTCCCCGTCGCCACCATTTTCTCACTGCTGCAGCTGCGTGTTAGACGGCACCGCTGTTGCTGTGTGCGCTATACCTTGTTAATTTCAAGCCAATTTTCGCACAAATCTACAGATAGCTTGGGAGTAGGGAATAGTTGTGATTGCAGTCCTTTTAAGGACTAGGTTACAGCATTTCCTACGACTTTTATCAGGCAGGTCTGTGCTCTTAAATAGATAGATTGTGGGAGTAAAGACTAATTGTAATTGGAGTCCTTTTCAGGACTAGGTTACATCAGTTCCTATCAGTTTTTGCCAGGCAGGTCTGTGCCAGTGCTGTGCAAGTTTTTTTCACAGCATTTGGCTGAATCTAGCAAAGCTAATCCTTTTTGGCCTATTGCAGAGTGTGTTAGTCAGTGGAGTAGCCTATCTGTGTTGCAAGATATACCACCTGTGTATAGAATACCAATTTTTTTACTGCACCTAGTGAAGTAAAATCTTTTGGGCATAGCATCATTCTATTAGTCCATCTATACTGACCTCCATCAGGTTGCAAATTGAATATAATTTTTTTCTGCATCTAGCTCTGAAAAAATATTGGGCTTCTAGCTGTGTGTGGGACTTGTTGTATTAGTCCATCTATACTGACCTCCATCAGGTTGCAAACTGCATATATTTTTTTCTTCATCTACCTCTGAAAAAATATTGGGCTTCTAGCTGTGTGTGGGACTTGTTCTATTAATCCATCTATACAGACCTCCATCAGGTTGCAAACTGAATATATTTTTTTCTGCATCTACCTCTGAAAAAATATTGGGCTTCTAGCTGTGTGTGGGACTTGTTGTATTAGTCCATCTATACAGACCTCCATCAGGTTGCAAACTGAATATATTTTTTTCTGCATCTACCTCTGAAAAAATATTGGGCTTCTAGCTGTGTGTGGGACTTGTATTAGTCCATCTATACTGACCTCCATCAGGTTGCAAACTGAATATATTTTTTTCTGCATCTACCTCTGAAAAAATATTGGGCTTCTAGCTGTGTGTGGGACTTGTTCTATTAATCCATCTATACAGACCTCCATCAGGTTGCAAACTGAATATATTTTTTTCTGCATCTACCTCTGAAAAAATATTGGGCTTCTAGCTGTGTGTGGGACTTGTTGTATTAGTCCATCTATACTGACCTCCATCAGGTTGCAAACTGAATATATTTTTTTCTGCATCTACCTCTGAAAAAATATTGGGCTTCTAGCTGTGTGTGGGACTTGTTCTATTAATCCATCTATACAGACCTCCATCAGGTTGCAAACTGAATATATTTTTTTCTGCATCTACCTCTGAAAAAATATTGGGCTTCTAGCTGTGTGTGGGACTTGTTGTATTAGTCCATCTATACTGACCTCCATCAGGTTGCAAACTGAATATATTTTTTTCTGCATCTACCTCTGAAAAAATATTGGGCTTCTAGCTGTGTGTGGGACTTGTTCTATTAATCCATCTATACAGACCTCCATCAGGTTGCAAACTGAATATATTTTTTTCTGCATCTACCTCTGAAAAAATATTGGGCTTCTAGCTGTGTGTGGGACTTGTTGTATTAGTCCATCTATACTGACCTCCATCAGGTTGCAAACTGAATATATTTTTTTCTGCATCTACCTCTGAAAAAATATTGGGCTTCTAGCTGTGTGTGGGACTTGTTCTATTAATCCATCTATACAGACCTCCATCAGGTTGCAAACTGAATATATTTTTTTCTGCATCTACCTCTGAAAAAATATTGGGCTTCTAGCTGTGTGTGGGACTTGTTGTATTAGTCCATCTATACTGACCTCCATCAGGTTGCAAACTGAATATATTTTTTTCTGCATCTACCTCTGAAAAAATATTGGGCTTCTAGCTGTGTGTGGGACTTGTTCTATTAATCCATCTATACAGACCTCCATCAGGTTGCAAACTGAATATATTTTTTTCTGCATCTAGCTCTGAAAAAATATTTGGCCTTCTAGCAGTGTGTGGGACTTTCTCTATTAGTCCATCTATACTGACCTCCATCAGGTTGCAAATTGAATATAATTTTTTTCTGCATCTAACCCAGCCAATAGTTTTGGCCTAATACCACAGTTTGGCCACTCAGCTCTGCTCGGTTCCCATCCATTGTTTTTTTGTGCAAACAACTCCAGAGTTGTTAACTAGTTAACCACCAAAATGAGTGGAAAAAGGTCTGCTGCTGGTGGAAAGGGGAATAGGCGTGTTGGGAAGGGGAAAAAAGGTTGTGTCCGTGGGGTAGGTGTTAAAGCAACAGTAACATCTGCAGAAGAAAGACCATCTTCCAGCCAAACTAAAATGTCTACTTCTTTTAGCGGACAATGTGATAAGATCCCTTTCTTACGGCCACGCCAATCGCTACAAATTCCAGATGAGGCACAAAAACAGCAGGTGCTTCAACGGATATCAAGTGCTCCTTTAAGTGGGCTCTCCTCCACATCAACTTCAACATCACAAATACTCCAGTCCTCAAAGGTGTCACCCCAATCGCACTTGCTTCCTCACAGCTCCCAAATCTCCAGCTGCCCGTCTGAGTATGAGGTAGAACAGATGGTTGAGTCTGCAGAGCTGTTTACTCATACTATAGCCTGGGAATCAGAGGTCGACTCCAGCGCTTCTGTGAATCCAGACGAGGAAATGATCTGCACTGATGCCCAGAATCTTTATGAGTCGGATCCAGGACCAGACGCAGAAGGTTCTGACCATAATGTAGACCCTCATTCCCAAACTGTAACTCCTGTTGGTGGAGACAATGAGGAAGACGATGATAAGACTCAAATACCTGATTGGAGCGACAACTTTAGTTTTTTGTCAGGGCAGGAACAGGTTGGCTCTGAGGACGACGGGTGTGATAACGCACAGGGTGATGATGATGAGGTTGGAGATCCCACTTACTGTCAACCCACAGTCAGCCAAGAGATGAGGTCAGCAGAGGAGGTGGAGGAAGATGCTAGTGACGACGAGGTCAGGTTGCGCCTTCCTGGACAGAGACGTAGTACTGGAAGCACGTCAACAACTGCATCCTCAAACACAACTCTGCCTCTCACCACAAGTCGTGGTGGCTCTTCAGGTCGCATGGGTGCTAAGCCTTGCATAGCCTGGGCATTTTTTCAGATTGATAAAGATGACCCAACTCGTGTTATCTGTAACATTTGTCAGCAAAAGCTAAGTAGAGGCCAAAAAATACATAGTTTGAGTACTTCATGCATGAACCGGCACATGGACATGAAGCATAAGTTGCAGTGGGAAGCTCAGTGTGCTACAATGCGGCCTAGCTGGCCGGGCCAACCACCGTCTGCCATATCTTGTGCATCCACGGCCTCTTCATCCTCTGTGACTGGGGGGACAGCAGTCACACCTGTTTTGGGGTGCAGACCTGCCACCTCTTTAACCGCAACAGCCAGCGTGATTGGCAGGTCATCATTTTCTTTGGAGGTGGTAACACCAGCTGGTGTTGAGCGCTGTCCGACATCGATAGCACCACCTTTGGATCAAGGCAACCTAACATGTCCGCCTGCATCTTCCTCACAGACCGGCAGTTTGCCGGGGACACCCTTATCAACCCCGTCTAAGCACAATAGCCAGCCCTCGGTCCCTCAGATGTGGACAAGTAAAAGACCATTTCCTCCTAGCCATGAGAAAGCTAAGAGGTTGAATTTCACCATCTGCAAGCTCTTGGCTACAGAAATGCTGCCTTTCCGCCTGGTGGACACAGAGGATTTTCGAGACCTTATGTCCGTCGCAGTGCCCCAGTACCAGATGCCCAGTCGGCACTACTTCTCAAAGAAAGGTGTGCCTGCGCTCCACCAGCATGTCGCACACAACATCACCGCTTCTTTGAGAAACTCTGTGTGACAGGGTGCATTTCACCACAGACACTTGGACGAGTAGGCATGGACAGGGGCGTTACATGTCGCTGACTGGGCACTGGGTAACTATGGTGACAGCAGGACAAGGGGCTGCTGTCCAAGTCTTGCCGTTCCCACGAGTTGTGCGTCAATCCTCTTTATGTCAAAGTTCCTCCACTGCTTCTGCCTCCTCAACCTCCTCTCGGTCTTCCACCTGCACCCAAAGCCTGTCTGGTCATGCCACAAGCTTTCTAACTGCGCAGAAGGGATCCTGCACACCTCCTTACTATGCTGGCAGTAGGGCTCAACGTCATCAGGCGGTATTTACATTGAAATGTCTGGGAAATGTGAGTCACACAGCTGAGGAGTTGTGGTCAGCTCTGGAGAACCAATTTCATGAATGGTTGTCTCCACTGGACCTGAAACCAGGGAAGGCCGTGTGCGACAATGCTGCAAACCTGGGTGCGGCCCTTCGCCGGGGCAATGTCACACACGTGCCTTGTATGGCTCACGTGTTGAACCTGGTTGTCCAGCAATTTTTAGCCCACTATCCCAGACTAGATGGCCTTCTGCAGAGGGCACGGTCGCTGTGTGCTCACTTCCGCCGTTCGCATCCCGCAGCTCAGCGACTTACATCTCTACAGAAGTCGTTGGGCCTGCCACTTCACCGGCTAAAATGCGATGTGCCTACCCGGTGGAATTCAACTCTGCACATGTTGCAGCGACTGTGGCAGCACCGACAAGCCCTGGTGCAATACGTTCTGACGTATAGCCTGGGCCAACGAGATCCAGAGGTGGGGCAAATCACGCTGGAGGAGTGGTCTCAGATCAGGAACCTATGCACCCTTCTGCACAGTTTTGAAATGGCGACGAAGATGTTTAGTGCTGACGATGCCATTATCAGCATGACTATTCCGGTGATTTACATGCTGGAGCACATGTTAAACAGAATTCGGAGTCAGGTGGTGGCACAAGAGGAGGTGGAGGAAGTAGAGGAGGAGGAGTTGTATGCGGAAGGGCTAACATCTGCAAGGTCCAGACGGTCGGCAGCACCAAGGCGGCAGGCATGTGAGGGTGGGGGAGATGGTTTTACCAGGGCGCATGGTAGCAGCCAAACTAGTGAGGAAGGTGCAGGAGCCTAGGAAGAAGTGGAGGACGAACTGATGGAAGACTCATCAGATGAGGGAGACCTTGATCACATTTCTGTTGTGCGAGGTTGGGGGGAGAGGACAGAGGAAGGAAGCATGATTGTTACCTCGCCACCAACACAACAAGGACTTGGTGCTCCTGGATGCGCAACACACATGAGTGCCTTCTTGCTGCACTACCTGCAACATGACCCTCGAATTGTGAGAATTAGAAATAATCCTGACTACTGGGTTGCCACACTGTTAGATCCCCGGTACAAAAGTAAATTTGCAGAAATTATTCCTGCCATAGAAAGGGATGCACACATGCAGGAGTATCAGCAGAGACTGTTGCAGAATCTTACATGTGCTTTTCCACAAAACACCAGTGGTGCACGTAGTGAATCTCACAGTTCCAACTTGCCAACCGTGGGACCGTCAAGTGTTCAGCACTCAAACCGTAACAGAACCACAGTATCTGCTGGTAACATCAATTTTGCGGAATCATTTCACCACTTTTTTAGCCCATCATTTGCAAGGCCACAGGAGACAAGAAGTCTGACACATAGTCAACGCCTAGAGACGATGGTACAGGAGTATCTCCAAGTAAACATTGAAGCCATGACTGTGTCACTGGACCCTTGCTCTTTTTGGGCTTCCAATCTGGATAAATGGCCGGAGCTAGCCACTTACGCCTTGGAGATCTTGTCATGCCCCGCAGCCAGCGTTCTGTCTGAACGTGTGTTCAGCGCTGCTGGTGGTGTGCTGACAGATAAGCGCACGCGGCTCTCCACTGATAATGTAGACAGACTCACGTTCATAAAGATGAACAAATCATGGATCCGAAACGACTTTTCTACCCCTGTGTCATCCTGGGGAGAGTAAAAGCTTGATGATTGGTTAAAATCACCCTACCAACCGTTTTAAGCTTTCAAATTACTAATCATGTTTATCTGTATCTTGGCTGGAAAATAAGTTGGGCTTTGTAGCAGTGTGCAGCACTGATTCTATTAGGCCATCTATAATAAGCTCCACCAGATTTAAAATTACTAATCATGTTTATCTGTATCTTGACTGGAAAATAATTTGGGCTTTGTAGCAGTGTGCAGCACTGATCCTATTAGGCCATCTATACTAAGCTCCACCAGATTTAAAATTAAAAATAATTTTTAGCTGCATCTAGCCCGGAAAATAATTTTGGGGCTCCGAGATACGCAAGACACATAAGTGCCTTCTTGCTGCACTACCTGCAACATGACCCTCATATTGTCAGAATTCGAAGTAATCATGACTACGGGGTTGCCACACTCTTAGATCCCCCAAACTTTTCGATCAACCTTTTCATTTTAATAAAGACCAAAAAAATGGTCATTTTTGAAATTATAAGCATTAGCAGGTTATTAGACACTGAAATCAAACAGTTTTCAACTCAAAACTTTATTCTAGGTGATGTTACATTTTCACATAGGACCCCTTGTTCGAAAGGAGCTTCTGAACTCTCTCGTCCATTGAATTTGTCAGGTTTTGGATGGTTTCTGCTTCAATTGTTTTGCATGAGGACAGAATACCCTCCCAGAGCTGTTGCTTAGATGTGAACTGCCTCCCGCCATCATAGACACTCCTTTTGATGATGCTCCAGAGGTTCTGAATGGGGTAGAGGTCAGGGAAGCATGGGGGTCACACCATAAGTTTGTCCCCTTTTATGCCCATATCAGCCAGAGATGCAGATGTTTTATGTGCAGCATGAGATGGTGCATTATCATGCAAAAAAATGATCTTGCTGTGAAATACACGGTTCTTCTTCTTGAACCATGGCAGGAAGTGCTGTTTGAGAAAATCCACATACATTATGGAGTTCATCTTTAGCGCCTTCAGGGATCCTAAAGGGGCCGACAATCTCTCTCCCCATGATTCCAGCCCAAAACATTACTCCACCTCCTCCTTGTTGGCGCTGTAGCCGTGTTTGCGTGGGGTGTCCATCAACCAGCCATCCTCCACTCCATCCATCTGGACCATCGAGCGCTGCACGGCACTCATCTGTGAACAAAACAGTTTTGAAATCAGTCTTCATGTAATGTTTGGCCCACTGGAGCCGTTTCTGCTTGTGTGAAGTGGATAGAGGAGGTCGACAGGATGACGTATGCACAGCTGCAAACCTCTGAAGGACCCTGCATCTTGTTGTTCGGGGGACGTTGGAGGCACCAGCAGCTTCAAAAACTTGTCTGCTGCTATGAGAAGGCTTTTTTGCCGCTGCTCTTTTAACCTGACATAATTGCCTGTAGGAAAGAGTCCTCAATTTGCCCTTATCAGCACGCACACGTGTGTACTGTGAATCAGCTACATACTTCTTGATTGCCAAGACACTTCATCCTGATCATCGCACAATGTTGATTGTAGTCATGCCTTGACCTAAACACTCCACAATTTGTTGCTTCTCAGCAGCCGACACATCCTTTTTCTTTCCCATTTTGGCAGAAAATGTAGGCTGCTTAATAATGTGAGACAGCCTTCTTAAGTAGTCTTGCCTTTCATTGGACACACCTGCCAAACTAATTAGCACAGGTGTCTGCAATTGCTTACAGTGATATAAAGAGCCCTGACACACATCACCATCAATGAGTTTAACTGACAAACAAACAAATTCTTCCCTTATCACTCCTAAACACTTTTTGCATAATAACTTGGAACATAGTGTACATGTGCTTTTCCACAAAACACCAGTGGTTCACGTAGTGAATCTTACAGTTCTAACTTGCCAACCGTGGTCTGTATGGAGTTGTTCAATAAAGGGCCCAAAATTAAGATAACATAGATGGGAGAGGTCTCTATGAATAGGAATTCCTAAGTATTTGATACCCTGTGAGGGCCAGGCAAAGGGAAAGTTGGACTGGATGCAATCCTATATGGATTTGGGGAGGGAGACATCGAGGGCCTCAGACTTCGCTGCATTGATTTTAAAATTTGACCATGTAACAAAGTGATCTATTTCAGCCATAACAGCATGGATGGATATATGTGATTGAGTGATATATACTAGGACATCATCAGCAAATAGAGAGCACTTGTACTCGGTGCCTCCCACCTCAATCCACCTAATATTGGGGTTATGGCGAATTGATGAGAGCAGGTGCTCCATCACTAGGATTTATAAGAGAGGGGACAGAGGACATCCCTGCCTTGTCCCATTGGTGATTGTGAAAGGTGATGAAAATGTTCTGATGCACCCCCTGGGCCTTGGGACACCCGGAGCCGGACCCTTTTTGGTGGATGCTGGTGGTTGTAGTCTTCGTGGCGACGACCCGGTTCCGTGGCTCAGGGTGGTCAAACCAGTGGCGGAACTATTTATGTGGTTTTGATGTTTAAATGTCCGACTACGCCACCCGTGGATTGCGGTCAGAGTGAACCGCCGCTACAGGGCAGACCGCTGAGGCTGGTGTTGTGGGTGCAGCAGAGCGTAGCATAACTCCCCACGGGAGGAGTATAGCCTCAGGGCAGTGTATGCGGAGGATGGGGGTGATGGTGCAGGGCAGCAGCAGTAACGACACGGAGTCAGTGATGCAGTCCAGGGCCTTTACTCACAGTTCTTATTATCCAGACCACGTCTGCAGGTAACGGCTGCCCACGTCGTACTGTGCTCACCAGGTGAGGGGCTCAGACAACTCCCAGATAACTTTGGAGCGCTTCACAGGACCCCCTTTGTGTGTCCTTTGTCTGGCCTTTCTTACCAACCCTTCTGTCCGGCTGCCTCGGGCCTCCTCTTGGTAAACTTGGTGCCAGTTTCCCTGACCCTATGTGGTGCCTTCCTAGCGGGTGTAGCGAGGGGCTGCGCCACATAAAATGTCACAGCCTCCGGTTTCTAGCTGAGGGTCGTTTCCTGCCTCCACTAGTTTCGGGGACCGGTCTCCCCCTTTGGCCTGACCCCTCCACGCAGGTGGATTCGGGAGTGCGGTGGCGACTCGCCCGTCCGCACCCCTGGAATCCCTTCATTCCTCGTTCCTGGAGCCTTCTCCGCTCCTCTTCCTTCCTTCTTCCTCTTCCAGGCCTGGGCCTCTGTTACTAGGCCCGCCTCCGGAGCAGAGCTCATGCAGAGCCCCTGCTCCCTTCCACTTCTGCTCAGACTTCTCTGCACTGAACTAAGATGGTGCCCACCTTTTATACTCCCTTCTCAATGCACCCAGGAACTGCTTCCTCCCTGCTCCTGCACTACAGGGTTCCCCTTCCTCAGTGTTCCCTCCCCCCACTCCAGCCAGGGACAGGGACTGTCGTGCCCATCTCAGAGGCATATTGGTCGCCCTGCCCCACGGCAATGTGGTGTAATGCATGCAGTTGTCGGGTCCTGATCCACACTCCATCCTTACCTGAGAGTGAGATATCACACCTCTGGGTGAGGTGCAATACCTCTGTACCAACCGAGCCCTCAGGGTGCTACAGTTCCATTTATCTTCAGCCTAGGTGACGTATTGTGATACAGGGCCGTGATTTTGGCTATAAAAGGGTCCCCTAGACCCCTACCCCAAGCTTTTTAAGAGAATAATATATGGCGTGCTAGGAGACTCTATGGCATGCTTTCTCAGCATCCAACGAGAGTATCTAATTACAAATTTTTAACTGCATCTAGCCCAGGAAATACTTTGTGCCTAGTAGCAGTGTCTGCTAGTCAGCGGATTATCCCGGCTATTAAGCAAGCTACACCACCTGTAGTTTGGACACTTAATTTTTTCAAAGGAAATGCTTCGGGACCACAGGATACTCAGTGAAGAGCATCAGGAGGCACCCCAAGGCATAGGGGCTGGGACTGGCAGTAGGATGCCTTGCGATGGACAGCCGAGCTCGATCCTTATAAAAGCTTTTTAACTGCAGCAGCTTTAGTGGACGCTACTGGAGCTGGAATTACGCAGCTGCTGGCATGAGACTTGCCCTCCAATAGATCTTTGTAAATGGATTTAAAGTGTATTCATTCAAATTAGAGAGACAATTTAAATTAAAAAGCTTAGAGCTGCCTCCACCACAGGGGGGCTCGCTCGACCCACCAGCGGACAGGCACCAGTATTGGGAGAGGGGGGCTGGCCGTCAGGGTTCACCGCGGCTCTGGCACAAACCCGGCGACACGGAGGTGGCACGGGCAGGAGCGGACTGAACGTGTCGGCTTCTCACTTTTTGGATTTTAGAAGGGCATGACATGCCTATATCTGTGTCTCCCCTTCCTTTTACTCCTCCACCTCTTTTCTTTTCGCATGACTATATGTACTTGTCACTTATCCATGTGTTAGTTGTGTCTTCTGAGCAGTTTGTCAGCTTTTGGACACCTTTGAAGGTGTTTTCTATGTGTTTCTATGTGTTTTTGTTTGCCTGCCATTGGTTTTAATGGTGTTCGAAGGTGTTCGACGAACAGTTCGACGAACAGTTCGGCGAACACACGGGTGTTCGACGAACCGAACCGAACTCGAACACTACGGGGGTGGCTCAACACTAATCAACACCCTTTATCAAGGTGTACAGAATTATTAGGCAGCTTGTTTTCCTCAGGCAAAATGGGCTAAAAAATAAATTTACCTGACTCTGAAAAGTCGCAAATTGTTACAAGTGTTGCAGAAGGAGGCAGCTGTACCAAAATTGCTAAGATATTGGGGTATAATAATAAAACCATTAAAGGTTTTCTTACACATAGTCAACAGGTTTGCAAAAAATGGCCAAAGGTTTGTACAGTCATGGCCAAAAGTATTGAGAATGAGACAAATAGTAATTTTTCCAAAGTTTACTGCTTCATTTTTTGCATATACTCCTGAATGTCAAAGAGTGATCAGCTTAACAGCAATTACTGTACTTGCAAAGTCAATATTTGCCCAGAAAATGAACTTTAACCCCCAAAGCACATTTCAACATCATTGCAGTCCTGCCTTAAAAGGAGCAGCTAGCATCGTTTTAGTGATTGATCCATTAACACAGGTATGGGTGTTGATGAGGACAGGGCTGGCGATCAATCAGTCATGATTAAGTAAGAATGACATCACTGGACACTTTAAAAGGAGGCTGGTTCTTGGTATCATTGTTTCTCTTCAGTTAACCATGGTTATCTCTAAAGAAACCCATGCAGCCATCATTGCACTGCACAGAAATGGCCTAACAGTGAAGAGTATCGCAGCTACAAAGATTGCACCTCCGTCAACAATCTATCGCATCATCAAGAACTTCAAGGAGAGAGCTTCCATTGTTGTCCAAAAGGCTCCAGGGCGCCCAAGAAAGACCAGCAAGCGCCAAGACCGTATCTTAAAACTGTTTCAGCTGCGGGATCGGACTACCAGCAGTGCCGAGCTTGCTCAGGAATGGCAGCAGGCTGGTGTGAGTGCTTCTGCACGCACTGTGAGCCGGAGACTCTTTGAGCAAGGGCTGGTTTCAAAGAGGGCAGCAAAGAAGCCACTTCTCTCCAGAAAAAACATCAGGGACCAACTGATTTTCTGCAAAAGGTACAGGGAGTGGACTGCTGAGGACTGGGGCAAAGTCATTTTCTCTGATGAATCCCCTTTTCGATTGTTTGGGACATCTGGAAAACAGCTTATTCGGAGAAGAAGAGGTGAGCGCTACCACCAGTCTTGTCTCATGCCAACTGTAAAGCATCCTGAAACCATTCATGTGTGGGGTTGCTTCTCAGCCAAGGGAATCGGCTCACTCACAGTCTTGCCTAAAAACACAGCCATGAATAAAGAATGGTACCAGAATGTCCTCCAAGAGCAACTTCTCCCAACCGTCCAAGAGCAGTTTGGCGCCCAACAATGCCTTTTCCAGCATGATGGAGCACCTTGCCATAAAGCAAAGGTGATAACTAAATGGCTCATGGAACAAAACATAGAGATTTTGGGTCCATGGCCTGGAAACTCCCCAGATCTTAATGCCATTGAGAACTTGTGGTCAATCATCAAGAGACGGGTGGACAAACAAAAACCAACAAATTCTGGCAAAATGCAAGCATTGATTATGCAAGAATGGACTGCTATCAGTCAGGATTTGGTCCAAAAGTTGATTGAGAGCATGCCAGGGAGAATTACAGAGGTCTTGAAGAAGAAGGGGCAACACTGCAAATATTGACTTGCTGTCAAAATAACCTATTGGTCTTGAAGAAGAAGGGGCAACACTGCAAATATTGACTTGCTGTCAATATAACCTATTGGTACTCATAATATGATTGTAATTATATTTCTGTATGTGATATAAACATCAGACAAACACTAATAAAAACCAGAGGCCAGCAGATCATGTGAAAATATAATTTTGGTGTCATTCTCAAAACTTTTGGCCATGACTGTACACTTGAAATCCCAAAGGTTTGCAAAAAATGTCTTGAGAAAAAAAGACGCACGTTAACTGCCAAAGATTTGAGAATAATAATATGTGAAGCGACCAGGAAGATACTATCCTCCAGTGCTGTCATATTCCAGTACTGAAACCTCATGGGAGTGCCCAGAAGTACAAGGTGTTCAATGCTCAAAGACATGGCCAATATAAAGGAGGCTGAAACTTGACCACCACTGAACAAAACACAGAAGTAGAAATGTCAAGACAGGGCCAAGAAATATCTGAAGACTGGTTTTTCAAAAGTTTTATGAACTGATGAGGTGTGAGTGTCTTCTGACGGACCAGATGGATGAGCCCATGGCTGGATCAGTTATGAGCACAGACCACCACTGTGGGATTATTAAAGATGAGCTAGTTAGACATTTTCAAGCTTAAGATGGACTCAAAATCAACTCCCAAACCTACTGCCAGTTTTTAGAAGATATTTTCTTCAAGCAGTGGTACAAGAAAAAGTCTGCATCTCTCAAGAAACCATGATTTTTATGCAGGACAAAGCTCCATCGCATGCATCAAAGTCCCCACAGCTCAGCTGCCAGTAAAACCCTTAAAGATGAAGAATTATCACACAGCCACTTCCCCGGATGGCAAGCTTTTACTGAGCATATGCTTGTCTACCGCATGTCTGACCAGGAGACCTCTCTATGCTTCCCACGTAGTGAAAATACAATACATAATGAACTAGATGTTTTATCAGTCACCGAATCAACCTGATGCACATCAGCAAAATTCACGCATCACCTGAACAGCCAGGTTCACTGGACTGTCCTGATACCCTGAGCCCTAAACCCATGGACTCCTGAGTAAGCAGATTGGACAAGTGGCATGAACTGGTCAGTTTCCCATAGGCGTACACCATACTGTTTTTATTCAGTCTCTGGTATTGTCAGAGAGGGTATTTAGCAAGTCAAGTAACTGTCATACCCAAGCAGACCAGATTGTCCTCTGGAAGTGTTTAAAACCTTACACTAGTCAAAATGAATCGGGCATGGATCAGTGTGGATTTTCATTCATCTGCTGCTGATGCCAATGATTAGATTAGTCATAGCATATGCCTGCCTGTTCAATTTGTTCTGTACTGTTCTGCTGCTAGTGCTGATGCCTCCAGACAGCTGAGAAACTCCTTCCTGTCCATCATGTTATACCTTAGTGGTGCTGCTGATGTTGGCCTGCAGTGCTGGCCACATGTAGCCAGACATATTCATACCTTTTCAATAATATCCTACACTCATAAACATTGAAATTGCAGCACCAGGAAGAATAATTTGTGGAATTCTGAAAATCACAGGATGGATAGACATGTTAATGATATGCAAATGATGAAAAAATGGAAATAAAACTTTTAAACATTTCAATTTATTCAGTATTGAAACTGAGCACCACTTCCAGAAATCCCCACATTTACAGCATTGGTTGCAATCAATGAGAGCATTAATGTTTGTCTGAGGAATGTTCTGCCCATGTTTTGCATTTGGGTAGGCAAACCATCAAGATCTGCTGCGGGCAGCTTCCTTTGGAACTGCCAACCAATGAAAATGGTGCAGGCCACTATTTCACATTTAGGCCATGCATGTTGCGCACAGTAGCAATGACAGCATGCCATCTGGGTTTGTTATGTGGAAAAATTGCTCCTGGGATGATATGGAGAAATGAACACTCCACTGGTTACATGACAAATGTTGTTATTGTGCCTGGAATTAAGATTAGAAACATTCAGCTACCGTACATTATGCCACCACATTCCATAATAATGTAGAACCAGTGTAATATTACTTCAAGAAGCCCTCTCATTGGCATTGCCCATGTTGTCTCCAGAACAATCTCAGGCTGTCAATGCATTCAAGACAAGTGGAACTCATTGCTGAAGAGGAGAGACCTCCATCCCAGCCTCCATTGCTATCTTTCTCTGCACCATGATAGCCTTTGAGACAGATGGTGTGAGATCAATGGAACTCCTTCCAAAGGGAAGGTCATACCGGTCCTTCTTCCAGGATTATGATGTAGAGTTGTATAATGATGTGGTAGTGGTCTAATTGTGCTATCATGGCCTTCAGCGTTTCTGGACTAGTCTTCCATCAGCATATCTGGGACGTCCACTAATGGGAAACAATAGAGCTGCCAGTAGTGGATCTTGATGACTTATGTGACTAGGTGCATCTGATGCAGCAGAACAGTCCTCAGACAACCATTAATTAGCTCATTGATAGCAGACAAGGTGTGTACATGTGGGGATGTCTGAGTGTTGTACTTATGCCTGATACTGAATAAATTGAGATGTTTTGAAAATTTTGCTTTTGTTTTTTCATTTGCAGATCATTAAGATGTCTATTCATCCTGTGATGTGTATAATTCCCAAAGTTTTCCTTCTCAGTGTTGCAATTTCCATATTGAGTAAGGAGTGTATAATTTACAGTTGAAGCCACTGCCTGTCCGTTGTGTTCTATAGCCACTCTATACTGTACTCTTGCTGGGACCCCTACCGTACACAGGGTTCATAAACCTGAAAGAGGTTCTAAAAAGGAATAATCTTAATAAACTATTGCTTCTTCATTTTCCAAACAAAAATCCTGTTGTTACTCCCCAAAAAGTAATTAATTTTGAACCACCACTTGTAAAAAGAACATTGCTTCTTCCATATACACCTTGTGTGCAAAAAGAATGGGCACGGCAGACGTCTGCCCCCAAAAAAGCATTATTTTTAGATGCGCTTTTTAAAATGAAAAACTTAACAGAGCAGTGTGTAATTAAACAGGCCGTTGGTTGCCACCAGTTACCATCAGTTTACCCACATCCATAAATGTTGATGTCCATTAGACATTAATAATGCTATGTTTGCCATAACCCCAAGGCATGGAGGCAATTTTGACCTTCATGACCAGTCCCCATTTTCAATTCTGACATGTGTCACTATGTGGTGATAACTTTGGGATGCTTCCACATATCATTGTGATTCTAAGAAGGTCATACCACACCAAAAAGTTAATAAATAACATTTATCATATGTTTACTTTATGTCAGCATCATTTTTCAAATATCCTTTTTATTTTGTTCAGATGATAGAATACTCAAAAGTTTTTCTGAAATTTTTCATTTTATTCAAGAAATGTAAAAAAAACTATTTGTTTACGGACCTATTCACCTTTGAGGTGGCTTTGAGGAGCTTATATAACACGTGGTCAAAATTGTTGGTACCCCTTCCCCTTGTTTAATGAAAGAAAAACCCATGAGGAAAACTGGACTATTCTGAAGTGGCCTTCTATGAGCCCTGACCTAAATCCTATTGAGCATCTTTGGAAAGAGCTGAAACATGCCATCTGGAAAAAGTAACCTTCAAACATGAGACAACTGGAGCAGTTAGCTCATGATGAGTGGGCAAAAATACCTGTCGAGAGGAGCAGAAGTCTCATTGACAGTTACAGGAATCGTTTGATTGCAGTGATTGCCTCAAAAGTTTGTTCAACAAAATATTAAGTTAAGAGTACCATCATTTCTGTCCAGGCCTATTTCATGAGTTTAATTTTTTAAACAATTCTGTGGAAGCAGGGTTGAAAAGCAATGTCTGACTTTCATTTGTTCATTTTCATAGATTTTTAATTTTTTATTACTTTTGTCAGATTCAAGTTATTTCTGTGACCATTGTGGGTTTTTCTTTGATTAAACAAGGGGTACCAACAATTTTGACCACGTGTGTATTAATCCCCACCCCTCAAAAATGATACTACTTTAGAAAGAGTACCCCTTAAAGTGTCAGAAAGGTAGTTAACTTACTTTTCAGATGCTTCACAGGAATTAACACAAAAATAGAATGAAAAAATGAAAAAATATATTATTGTTTTAGCCCCAAATTTTTCATTTTCACAAGTCGAAATAGCAGAAAATTGAAATTTGTTACTCAATTTCGACTAAATGCATTAACTATCCACCTGTTTTCAAAAACTGTTTGAACGCCTGGCATGGATCAGAAGGTAAGGAGCATAATTTGATTTTCAGAACGCAATTTAGGCTGTGATATATTGCAAATGCCATTTTACATTTGCAGATCTCATGAAGTGCCAAAACACTAGAAACCCCACAAATGATCCCATTTTGGACGCTACATCCCACTAGTACTGCATGTAGAGGTGTGTTGAGCATTTTAAACTTGCAGGTGCTTCACAGAATTTTAAGCCCTGGGCCGCAATAACAAAAAAAATAGTTTTTTCCATTAAAATGTTGCCTTAGCCCCAAATTTTTAATTTTCAGAAGGGTGATAGTAGAAAATGGACCCTATACTTTGTTTCACAATTCCTCTAGCATTACCCTATCACATAGCATCCCTTATAAGAAAGGAGTGCCTTTTGCTTTTTTGAATACATATTTTGTTGGGATAGGTCATGGACACCATATGCAGAGCCCCTGAGGTGTTGGAACAGTAGAAACCCCCAACCAATGAATCCATTTTGGAGACTACACCCCTCATGTTATTCATCTAGAGTTGTTATAATAAAATACATTTTTCTTCACTAAAATGTTGTTCTAACCCTGAACTTTGCATTTTCATAAAGGGTAATAGGAGAGAACGGACTCCGCGATTTTAAACACAATTTCTACTGAACATGATAATAGCTCATATGTGATTGAAAACTACTATTTTGCCACACTGAAGGACTCCAAAGGAAAATGCCCCATTTATTTTTGCAGTGCAGATTTTGCTGAAATTGTTTGCGGATGTCAATTGCGGAGTCCCTGAGGTCCCTAAACAGCAGAAAAAATCAAAGTGACTCTATTTTGGAAGTTACACCTCTGTGTGAATTCATCTATCAGATAAGTGGTTATTTTGGCCTCATAAAAGTTTTCCAGGAGGCAATGGATGTTGCTGAATGAAATTTGAAAATATGCAATTTTTGTGCTCAATACATTGTGCGTAGCTTGTGCTTCAGCAGAACTTTTGTTCATACCTAGAATAACAGACATCACTGGAAAAGAAAGACAGATGGAGTCCAAAATGACTCAATCTACCTCATTTTAGTGAATGTTTGTGTCGGGGGTTTCTTCTGGATCCTGTTTTTTCGTAGATTAGACGGAAAGTCAAATGTGAGTGTTCAGTGTGGAGTACTGAATCAATGTGAACCGAGCCTTATTCTAATTTTTTAAGGCAAAATGATCAAATAAATAGAAGTTTAGAAATTGTATTTATATTTGTTTCGCCGTTCATTATGCGATATAGGTGATAAGATGACTTTATTGTTCGGGTCAGTGCAATTACAGCGATGCCAAATTTAAATATATCGTTATCTGTTTTTTGGTTATAGCTTTTTATGCAGATTGGAGAAAAAGAAATTCAGGTTTTAATTTTTTTTCTTTTGACTTTCACTGTACATTGTTCAACAAGAACAAACTTTATTATAGCCAAAAATCTACACAATATTATATATAAAAATTGATTGAACATTTATTTTGCAACTTTATAGGAAATTAATTCTTGCTCCTTTTCCTTTTCTCTTCAAAGCTTCACTTGATACATTTTCTCTTATAGAAGGCCTGCGGATCTTCTCTGTGAAGCATCCAGCACTAGTCCCCCATCATGTTCACGTTCCATTTACCTTGGTATCATCGTTCCATCTCCTTGATATCCTGATGAAATCTTTCTCCTTGCTCTTCATAACAGCACCAAGGTGTTCAGGAAAGTAGTCCAAAGGGAAATGTAAAAAATGTAACTTCAAATTCATCAGACAACCCAAAGCTTTGAAACATTTCATCATGTTCTCCATGATGGACTTAAATTTTGGATCTTTGTTCACGACTTCTTTAAAAGAATCCCAAGCCCTTTTCTCAACAGCTTTCATTTTTGTTTCTAACACGTTGTTCTTCATGAGTTTCCGAATATCCGGACCCACAAAAATGTTTTCCTTCAGTTTTGCGTCGGACGGTCCCTGAAACTAGGTACACAGGTACTTTAAAGTCACTCCTTTTGGTACAGCTTTCACAAACTGCTTCATCAGTACAAGCTTAATGTGGAGTGGTGGCAGGAGAACTTTAGTGGGATCAGCTAAACTTTCTGCAATTATTTTCTTGAGTCCAGGTTGCAAAAATGTTCTTGTTAGTCAACTGTTTTGGCTCCAGTTAGGAGTCCTATCCTGGCTGTCTCATTCACACAAAAGCATGGGTACTTTGTTTGAGCAAGGAGCAAAGAGAGAACTTTCAGATCACAACATATTGTATTTGACCATCCTTGATCCTTGTAGTTAAGTTTCTTGAGAATAGATTCTATATTCTCATAGCTTTCCTTCAAAAGCACAGAATGCCCTACACAGCAGGGGTGGGGAACTTCAGGCCCATGGGCCATTTATGGCCCTCAATGACCACTTACCTGGCCCCCGGGAAAATTCCTGAGGATCGCAGTGCTTTGGCCAGCAGCTGTACTTTGACGGCCACCAGCCCATTAATTTATTCTTGCTCTGCAAGCACATGCACTCAGTGATCACTACTGAACGCTGAGGCATGAGCAATGAAAGATTACATCCTGACACCAATGCCAGCATCAGGACTTACTTTGTGGGTGAGGTTAGCGCACAATTTGTACCACCCTCGAAGGATGGTATAAATATCTACATGGCCCTTGGCAGAAAAAAAATTCCCCACCCCTTCCCTACAGGCACTGAAGCATACTTGCAGCCACTGTGCAGTAGCACAGCTTTCAGACTTTTTTTGATAAATCAATAAAGTCTCCTCTTGCTCACATTGTACTCAGTGTTAAATTTTACCATCAGCTAAGGAGCATCACAGCAATACATTAGAGCACCGTCTTGAGAAAAGTATGGAAGGAATTGCTTTTCTCTGCTTCTGTACCATGAAAAACAGGTACCAGGAGCTAGCAGGTGCTCTTCCTGTAATCTAGAGCCTAAAAGTTCTGTAGAATGTTTAGGAAGGTCAAAGTCCCTGACTAAATCATTTAATTTGAGCTATGAAAAAGCTGTGGCAATCTAATGACACTAACATCATCCACCAAAGGTCATGCAAAGGAGTCGAAGTATGGTGCAAGAAAAAGTCTATTAAGTCAGTGTTTGTGAGAAAACTTTTTTTTTTTTAACTTATTTGAACATTTTTCACATTGATTGCTGGTGCAATGCACTGCAATACTACTTTGCAATACTTCTTCTTATTGTGTTACCCTGACTTGCTGCCTTAGCCTCAGGTTTCCATGGAAACCATTGGTACCCCGCTATGGCATCGTGGTGCTGCCATTGGGGCTAAAGAGGTAGCCTTCTCCCTCAGGTAACACCTGTACTTTGCTGTTTGAAGGACTACAAGTAAAAGATACTCTAAGCAAGGCTGGATTTTAAGTGCTGGGGCTGCAGAAAAGTGCATAATTAAACACAATATCACAGTTTGTGATAAGTTATATTTGTTTCGGGAATTATTTGTGTTTGTGGGCGGGTTAAAACTTGTTGGGAAAAAAAAGGGATCTTGTGATTTGTCCATGTGATCAAGTGTCTGTGATTTAAGTGTTCTAGAACTTCTAGCAGCTACACCTGTGCTTTGCTGTTTGGAGGGCTTCAAATTCCAGATAATGTAAGCGAGGCTGTTGAGCGGTGCAGAGGTTGCGTTTTAAGTTCAGGAGCTGCAGGTAAGTGCAAAGTTGAACACAATATCATAGTTTAACATAGGAGCATAGTTCGGTGTTTTCCTTACTAGTTTTATTTTGTTTTTCTGCTTTTATCTGTACTGTTTATCCCCAGATGTTGGTGGTAAGGGACTGTATAATGAGGAGGACATACAGAGTCATCTGCCGCTGAGACCGTGATTGCTGAACGGTGTGTTGTCTGCCGGGTGCTCGGGTTGGACCTATTGCAAATCGAATAGACAGATTGCTGGGTGAGGCTGGGGACAACTCAACTGCCATGATACACATTGGTACCAATGACAAAGATAGAGAGGTGGTAGGTCCTTAAAAATTATTACAGGGAACTAGGAGAGAAGCTGAAGGCCAAGACCTCCAAGGTGGTGTTTTCAGAAATACTGTCAGTGCCACGAGCATCACTAGAAAGACAGCAGGAGCTTAGGGATAAATAAGTGGCTTAGAAATTGGTATAGGAAGGGAGAGTTTGGGTTCCTGGAGAACTGGACCGACTTCTTTGTCAGCTACAGGCTCTACAGTAGGGGCGCGCTGCACCTCAATTGGGAGCATGCAGCTGTGCTTGGGGAAAAAATGGTCAGACAAAGGAGCTTTAAACTGAGATCTGGGGGGGGAGTGGTAGTGAGGGTAGTTGTGCTTAAAATGGAATAGATAGAGTAGAAAGAGAGAGTGAGAGAGTAGGGGTCAATGAGGATTTAGGGAGGCTGGGACATGCAAAGAACATAAATGTGCTAATAGTATTACATGTTTGTTGGCATGACAGGCTGGATCGCAGCCAAAAGCTGCCATCCAGCTTGCCATGCCGCAGACACTGAGAAGCGCAGGCATGCTTGCGCTCCTCAGTGTCTGGCTGTGACGGCATCCAGATGAGCCGAGATCATGTCCAATGAACTCAGCTCACCTCATGCACGTCACTGACAGCGTGGGAAAATTATCCTGCCCTTGCAGTGAGCGTGAGAGAATTCTCCTGCTGAAGCTCTGAGCGCAGGAGAATTTTCCCACACTGTCAGTGACGTGCATGAGGTGAGCTGAGTTCATTGGGCATGATCTGGGCTCATCTGGATGCCGTCACAGCCAGACACTGAGGAGCGCAAGCATGCCTGCGCTTCTCAGTGTCTGCGGCATGGCAAGCTGGATGGCAGCTTTCGGCTGCGATCCAGCCTGTCATGTGAATGTAGCAGAGCTGGAGCCATCGTGGGAACCTTGGAAAGGTAAGGATGAGGTTGCTTTATTATTTTACTTTTATTGCAGAAGACATTGGCTTCAGCTGGAATGGGCGTGATGGTAAGTATGGTTTAATTTAGAACAATGAAGAATTGTGTGTTTATTTCAATTAAAGGACTTTATTCTGGGTGTTTGTGGTTTTTTTTTATCTTTGACTATGGTGTTAGTAATGGGGGTGTCTTATAGACGCCTCTCCATTACTAACCTGGGCTTGATGTCAGCTGGCATTATAAGCTGACATCAACCCCAGCCCTATTACCCCACTGCCACCGCTACAGGGCAGTGGGAAAAGCGAGGCTAAGTGCCAGAATTGGCGCATCCTATGGATGAGCCATTTCTGGGGCGGCTGACGGCTGGTGTTTCTAGCCTGGGAGGGGGCCAATATTCATGGAACCCTTCCTGGGCTATTAATATCAGCCCCCAGCTGTCTGCCTAGCCTTTGCTAGCTATTAAAATAGGGGGGACCCCACATCATTTTTTTGAGGGTCCCCCATTTTAATAGCTAGTAAAGGTTAGGTGTTCAGCTGGAGGCTGATATTAGTAGCCTGGGAAGCTCCGTGGGTATTACCTCCTTCCCAGGCTTCAAACATCTGCCCCAGCCGTCTGCTTAACCTCCGCTAGAGACTAAAATTACGGGGTACCCCACGCCCATTTTTTTTTAATAAATCCTTTATTTTAACACTAAATGACAAGTACAGTAATCAACACTATCACTGTACTTCTTATATATGTGACTGACATGTTTCTATCTATCTAATCTATGTGTGATGCTCTATTCTTTCTATTCTAAATTGTCGGGTAACGATGCTGAATTGCCGGCCGGCTTTTTTAAAGAGACGGTGCATGAAAACACTATTATTTTTTTTAATAAATCCTTTAACACTAAATGACAAGTACAGTAAGCTGAGCGCTGCCATCCAGCTTGTCATCCTTCAGAGACACTGCAGAGCGCAGGCATTATGGGAACTTCCTATTCCGGTATCGATATTCTAAAAGTATCGGAACTCCGTATCGGAACTCCGATACTGCGAATATCGATCGATACCCAATATTTCAGTATCGGAATGCTCAACATTAATCAGAAGTCATTAAGAGGTTAAAGAGATTGGATACAATCTTCAGAGACCTCAGAGTCTTACAAAAAAATTTCTAGGCGACTGTAGTACTTGCGATATCTGGTGAATTTGTTACGATTTCTACATAGAACAGGTTTTTAATCCTGGTGCTGTGTGTGAAAATGAAAAACTTTGAATTATTGTTGAAAAGTGTTTTTCACCATTCAGCTACATCAGGGGCTCTGCAGATGAGATATGAGGTGTTGAAATTTTAAGCATTACTTCAACACCTGCACTCCAAAAGTGAATTGCCGCTTCTTCCCTTGTGAGCCTTTCCTTGTACCCAGTCAGCAGTTTACAACCACATATGGGGTATTTCAGCATTTCCACATTTGGAATAAATTGCAACCCTGAAACAGTTCCAGCAAAACAGAAAAAGAACAATGGAGTTCTCAAAAATCCACAAGATTAATTTCATTGCTGACAACTGTGAGTGAAGTAACACATTGGGGCCATAAATGGGATATTTCTAACAAGAAAAAAATGGTTAAAACTTTGAATTGTGTTTCTTTGTTAATACCTGCTGCTGGGTTAAAAGAAAAAAAATTACATTTCAAGAGCTGAATTTTTTTTTAAATTTCACTGTTTGTGTTAATAATGCCTTAAATTTTGACCATTGTTTTGATTTTTATTCCATAAATCAATAATACACGTAAAAATAAGCAACTTTGTAATATATCTTATCAGGGAAATCGGCTTCTTTCTCTATCAGTACTGAATGTTCATTTTCAAAATTCCACTGTTCTACATATTTCCAAAAATTGTCAGGTTCAGTTATGAAAGGAGCTATTTCTTAATAATTTTGACCTCCTGAATCCAAATCTGACAACAACAATTTTAGTTGGCTCTTGTTTCTATGATATCAAACAGTTTTCCTTTTATTGCAACATAAAATTAATGCATAAAAGTTTCAGCACCTTGAAATATTATTATTTTAGCAAATATAAAGATGCAGAATATTTTGTTATGCCAATTTTCTTATGTACAGACAAAGAGGAGAAAAGCTCAGCATATATTGCAAAAAGTATTTATTGAATAATACACGGTAAAGATAGATAAAAATTCAGACAATGAGGTAATCAGATTATAAAGTGCTAACAGGTAAAAATAGATCAATGGCATTATAGTCCCAATAAACCCGTGGGTTAATATGATTGCACATTGCCCAAGGGTAGTAAATGTTATAAATGCTAAATTTGAACATGTGAGCTGGAGTAAGGATCACAGAGTAACATCATAATCCCAATAACTACTAAGTAGATAGGAGTAGGAGAAAAAAACAATATTTTCTCAATAGAAAGCTCTGAGCCCAACTCTTATGCTAGAATCACTTGAATCCCACAGGATAATTTACCTGGCAAGGAAGCACAGTACGGGTAGAAAAGGAATGGTGAGGGTGAGAAGCCTCGTTTCGCGGCATTCCTGGCCGCTTTATCAAGGGCAAGTGGTGTCCTCATACTGCCCCAAGATGCATATATATGCATCTCATCCAATTAAGACCGCAGTGCATGTGGCTGAACGGCGAGGCACGCACCCAGAAGTGGCCAGCTATGCCGGGGGCGTGCCTCGCAAGTTACTTGACATAGAGTCTGCGTGCCAAAACGGCGCATGCGCGTGGTTCAGGGAGCACGTCGCGCGGACCCCGGCCGTCAAACCACCGTCCGCGCAGTTTATTTAGAGGAAACTTAGAAACAATTCAAATAACTAAAACATGTCTGAACACCATTGTAAATTATAAATCGTTACAGAAATTGCAGTACAAAATTTGGTCCTCATTCAGTGACAACTCTTTTTTGCTTGTCTCTTGTACTCCTGCATCGGATCATCTCTTATAGTTGTCCAACAGTAATCTGCAAGCAATAATGATTCCATTTTCCTTGATACCTTTTCTCCACAGCCACAATGTCTTGATTAAATCGGTCACTGTGCTTGTCCCTCACAGCTTTACAGTTTGGTGGAAAAACGTCTAGATGTAAATAATCTATAAGGAAATGTTACAGCCAAGATCCTTATATGATTTGATGAGATTTTGCACCAGCTCTTCATAGCTATTTGCTCTCGAGTTTCCCAAAAAACTAGTTACAACTAATTTCTTCAGAGCTTCCATTAAACTGTTGATGTTGTTGTTTGCCACAAGATTGCCCTCCAAGAAAAAGTATTGGGCAAGATCTTTATAATGGTTGTGGAACAAAGTAATCTGAACTTCGCCCACTAGGAGATTCCACTGCTGTAGCTTGGAGCCTAAGAGCTCAGTCTTACTCTTGGGCAGATCCAAATCTCTAACAAGATCGTTCAGTTCACTTTGTATTATAAAGTGTGGTTCAGTTGAGGTTGCTGACAGAAAGTCTGGGTTGTGAGAGGAAGATGTTTCAGGACATCAAGCGCCCTCTTCTTCCTCACTTGACTTGACTGAAAATCTCTCTTGTGCTTTTGGAATCGGCATTTCTTCTGTATGTGGTACTGGGTGTATTGCAGATAGAATATTTGGATATTGTAAAGTCCACTTCATCTTCCTTGAATGTTGGTGCTTTTATGAACTAAACACAGAGAGCCTGATTAACCAAGGCCATTGATTGTCTTGCTGGTCTTGATGAGGGGGCATGTTGGAGCAGACGCTCCTAATCATTAAGAGGCGCACACCTCTTAATGAATCAGGTGAGGTGCATAGTGGCTTGTGCCTTGCCACAAATCTTACTTCAGTCCTTGCTGGAATAAGATTTGTGGCGTAACAAACGCCGCCCTTATCATGAATTTGTCATACAGGGGTTTGCTATGCCCCAGCTCCGACTACTGTGTTGGAGCTGGGGCATAAATGCTGAGGAAAAGTTTGCGCATAACAAAGCAACTTTTCAAAGCTATTTTTGCCATAAATCTGGCAAAAATGCTTTAATGAATCGCTCGCAGAATGTATTGACTAAAATTAGCCACTAACCAAACTATATTATATAATGAAAAAGGATTATTGATGAGTCAATGCATTAAAAATGTATTTCCACATAAAATGACATGTCAGGTGTGAATTATGAAGCCGTGTCAAAGAGGTCATAGAGGCTTGGTGGTAACAGATTAAAGGAGTTGTCTTGTGATAAACACTAGTGGCATATAGTCATGATTTATCATGAGTATCTAATCTATAGAAATTGCTCTGGTTCCTATTGCTTCATGGACAACTCATTCTAATCAAAGGTTGACTATGTGGTCTTCTGGAGATAATATAGCACAGTATTTCCTTACTGCACTGTTACTCCGTGCTAATGGTTGGCAGAAGTCTTATTGATCAGATATCCAATCATTATGCTACCAGCATCTTAGTTTTTGCAACCCCTTTTACAGACCGCATATTACAATTTTTGACCTGATGATCAATTGTACAAAATAGCTAAAAATATATTGTGCCATTAGGAAAATGCCTTAGATGGAATGCTAGATCTTAAAGTTATAGGATGTTTTTAGTAACAACTTTGTCAAATGCTTCCAATAAAAACAACCCATCTATGTATAGAGTTCTGTGCTAAAACCCAGGCTACAGCAAGTTCCAATTTGACGTTAAAGGGCTATTCCATTGTAAGCAATTTATTGTTAGATTGGTGGAGGTTCCACCATAGTTACTTCAACAATTTCTAGATCAGGGGACTTGGCTATTTTGGCATTTTCAGGGCCATACAGTAGCATGTAAAAGTTTGGGCACCCCTGGTCAAAATTACTGATATTGCGAACATTTATGCAAGTTGAAGATTAGATGATCTCAAAAAGGCCTAAAATTAAAGCTGACACATTTCCTTTGTATTTTAGGAAAATATATATATATTGTAATTTTTTTCATTTCAAAAATTACAAAAAGGGAAATAGGCAGATGCAAAAGTTTTAGCAGACTCTGGAGTTGTGGAAGAGTCAACAGAAGAAAACCTCTCCTGCATCCTCACCATAAAATTCAGCATCAGAAGTATGAAAAAGAACATCTAAACAAGCTGATGCATTTTGGAACCAAGTCCTGTGGACAGTTGAGGTTAAAATACAACTCTTTGGCCACAATGATCAAAGATATGTGTGGAGAAAAAAGGACACAGAGTTTTAAGAAAAGAACGTCTCGCCAGCCATTAAGCATGGGTGTGGATCAATCATGCTTTGGGGTTGTGTTGCAGCCTATGGCACATGAAACATTTCATGGGTAGAGGGAAGAATGGATTCAATGAAATTTCAACAAATACTCAATGCAAACATAACACCATCTGTAAAAAAGCTGAAGTTAAAAAGAGGATGGCTTTTACAAGTGGATAATTATGATCCTAAACAAAAAAAGAAGAAAGAGACAATATAATATGTAAATGCACACCTATGAGTCAATAGTATTAAAGCAAAAAATTCCAAAATGTATTAATGTGCACCAACAGAAACATGCTAAAACCAATTAAAAACAGAAACCATACAAAAAGACCATCAAATACTGCAGTTTGGTTGAACAAAATGGCAGGTATAGAGGATCATACAGGAAGAAACATGTAGGTATATAGTATAATAAAGATATAGAACTCAAAACCAGGCATCCCTGGAGAAAATATTTAACCTCAGTATAGCACCTGTATAATGGCTCATATAACACATATATAACTATACAAATCCAGTGTGCGAGCAAAGAACCTGAAATGCAGACTAGTGTAGCCACTCCAACCTGTCAAAGGCAATGTTTACCAAATTTGATGTATGGTGGTTATTTGTAACATGTTCTTATGGGAGAGTGTACCTAGCAATTGATCTATGTCATTATCTGTACCTTCAGGTTATTGATTACTTGTGGACATGTTTTTTTTTGTATGGTTTCTGTTTTTAATTGGTTTCAGCATGTTTGTATCAGTGCACATTAATACATTTTGGAATTTTTTGATTTAACACTATTGACTCATAGGTGTGCATTTCCAAATTACATTGTCTCTTTCTTCTTTTTTTTGCTTCAGATCATCTTGTCAATGTAGTTATTTTGCACCTGGTCATTTTTTGCCCTATGATTGGCACTGGTGCACCCCCATTTACATATATCTACAATTATGATCCTAAACACACATCAAAATCCACAATAGACTACCTCAAAGGCGCAAGCTGAAGGTTTTACAATGGCCATCACAGTCACCTGATCTGAACATCATTGAAAATCTGTGGCTAGATGTCAAATAGCAGTGCATGCAAGACGACCCAGGAATCTCACAGAACTGGAAGAATTTTCCAAAGAATGGATGAAAATCCCTCAAATAATAATTGAAAGAATCTCGTCTGGCTACAAAAAGCGTTTACAAGTTGTGATACTTTCAAAAGGGGGAGCTACTAGGTACTAACCATGCAGGGTGTCACCGCACAGTTTGATGGGGACCAGGGAACAGGGGCTCCTGCCCTATCCCGAACACTAGGGGGAGCCCTAGCTTGCCCTATTCCCCGGGATACCTCTGAAGGTGAGGATTCCGGGGCCTCCGCCCTCGCCCTAACTCCTGAGTTAGCCCTCCATCTGTTCTCCTCCCCCACCCAGGGAAGGGGGCACTACTGTGCACCGTGGAATACCCGCCCAACAAACAAGGCTACACAGACAGGGGAAAACACAAAACTCCAGGCACACAAAATATTTACTCACATATAATAGAGGGAAGCACCAGGGTGTGAAGGTAGGGGGATAAACCAAAATGGAGAAGGATAAGGAATTACCATGCGTACAAACCAAACAGTCTCTGATAATCCCTCCAACTCTCCTTCTCATAATAACTCCTCTCCCTGCAGCAAAAGCTAGTTCTGACAAGGGCTAAAATCAGAGCCAAGATTATAAAGGGAAAATGAGTGGCTAACCGAGCTCAGCTGTGAGCGCCAAGATTTTCAACATGGCCGTTTAACCCCTGTTCTGCCAGAAGAAATAAAATATGTCTTAAAATGAAGGAGAAGTGCTTCTTCTCGGAGCTGGAGTAGGAGCCCTCAGACACTGCAGTCTTCTGGCTCCACCCCATTGCGGTAACCCTGTGACACCGGGTGCCCAAACTTTTGCATTGGCCCATTTTCCTTTTTGTAATTTTTAAAATGTAAAAGTTGAATATATACAGGTGCATCTCACTAAATTAGAATATCATCAAAAAGTTAATTTATTTCAGTTCTTCAATACAAAAAGTGAAACTCATATATTATATAGAGTCATTACAAACAGAGTGATCTATTTCAAGTTATGGCTTACAGCCAATGAAAACACAAAAGTCATTATATCAGTAAATTTGAACAATTAACAAAAAACACTTGCAAAGGCTTCCTAAGCGTTTAAAAGGGTCCCACAATCTTTCCCACAATCATGGGAAAGACTGCTGACTTGACAGATGTCCAGAAGGCAGTCATTGACACACTAAGTAAATGCAAAGTAAATTTTGCATTTCATTTGAAAATCAAGGTCCCAGAGTCTGGAGGAAGAGTGGAGAGGCCACAATCCAAGCTGCTTGAGGTCTAGTGTGAAGTTTCCACGATCAGTGATGGTTTGGGGAGCCATGTCATCTGCTGGTGTAGGTCCACTGTGTTTTATCAAGACCAAAGTCAGCGCAGCCGTCTACCAGGAAATTTTAGAGCACTACATCCTTCCCTCTGCCGACAAGCTTTTTGGAGATGGAAATTTCATTCTCCAGCAGGACTTGGCACCTGTCCACACTGCCAAAAGTACCAATATCTGGTTTAAAAACAACAGTATCACTGTGCTTGATTGGCCAGCAAACTCGCCTGACCTTAACCCCATAGAGAATCTATAGAGTATTGTCAAGAGGAAGATGAGAGACACCAGACCCAACAATGGAGACGAGCTGAAGGCTGCTATCAAAGCAACCCGGGCTTCCATAACACCTCAGTAGTGCCACTGACTGATCGCCTCCATGCCACGCTGTATTGAAAAAGTAATTGATGCAAAAGGAGCCCCGACCAAGTATTGAGTGCATTTACTGAACATGCATTTCAGTAGGCCAACATTTCATATTTTAAAAACATTTTTCAAGTATTCTAATTTACTGAGGTAATGACTTTTGTGTTTTCATTGGCTGTAATCCATAATCATCAACATTAACAGAAATAAACACTTGAAATAGATCACTCTGTTTGTAATGACTCTATATAATGAGTTTCACTTTTTGTATTGAAGAACTGAAATAAATTAACTTTTTGATGAAATTCTAATTTAGTGAGATGCACCTGTATATATGTTTTGCCTAAATTAAAAAGGAAACATGTCATCTTTAACTTTAATCCTTTTAGAGATCACTTCATTTTCAGCTTGCTTAAATGTTCACAATAACAGTAATTTTGACCAGGGGTGCCCAAACTTTTACATGCCACTGTAGACTTTTCATGAAGCAGCAGGGGGCATGTGCAACCTGCAGCCTAATTCAACTCTTAATACTTGCAGTCTTGTGACTACAAGAGGGACTGAGAACTCTCGGCAATCTAACTTTTGACCTGTAACTATTAATATGGTTAATTTTGGTTTTAAGTGGTACTTTTAATTACAAGACCTATGAAGAGATGGATCTTTGACAATCCCTCATTTTCATAATTACTAAAGCATTTATTGTGTCTAACAGGTGCATTCTAATTATCTAATTATTGCTGTTGAATAGATTTTGGTTTGTTTCCTAGTCCATGCAGTTTTTGGTGTATTGCTTTCCATTATTATTTTATATAAACTGCAGATCTAGGTCAGCTCTTTTTAGATGCTGCTGAGAAAAACAATTCTTTATGTTCATGTATTTGTTGGTGGTTGGTCTGTAACAGGAAGCAAATAATTCAGTAACAACGGGGGGGATGTTGAAATGTTTAGCACTATCTTCGGGGTGGCACAGTTGCAAATTTAGAATTCACTTGCAACTGTGCATTGTAAAATAAAAACTCTAAATACATTCTGGGATGTTTTATGGAAGTCTGTGTTCTCATTACTGTGGTTGGTCTATACTATTCTGAATATATGTCATTCATCATATTTCTCAGGAAGCTGTCATCTTTAATGACCTTGCAATTGTTCCTCTTTTCCTGTACATGATTTAACTCATCAGTATATGTGGAAAAAGTTTTTATTGATGCACAAAATATACATTTTGTTTTCTGAGACTATGAATGTGCTTTGATCGAAGCTCGTTTACCAAGGGATTGTGGTCTATTTTGTTCTGCAATGAGAACGTGGTCCTCTTTTTATGTAATGTGCCCTAATTGTTCAGCTTTATTCTTATCCTGGCACCTGGATTCTTGGATTTTCAGTAAAACAGTTTTTTTTTTTAATAATAATAATAAATAGCTGATGATTTTTAGTGATAGAAGCTCAAGCAGATGAGTTTTCTCATATTGGTGCACTTATTCGGGGAGAGTATTTAAGTACTAAAGTGCAATGTTTGGAACACCCCTTACAACCATAGAAATTAATTGGAACAGCTACATTTTTCTAAGGGTAGCAAGGGAATAAGTCACATAGGCACACACCATGTAAAGAAATTATGTGAAGTGAAAACGAACACCTCGGTATTCTGTTTTGGGTAGCAAAACCAGAACAATAATAAAAATCAACCATTTTAATATGGAGGTCCCTTTCTATTATGTATGCACCTGCATAGAGGAGTGTCATTTCCTTGTAATTGTCTACTACGCAGATAAGAATAATAATGTAGAGTCTCCACTACATTCTCTGTAGCAATGGTACACATTTGCCACCACTTCCAAGAGGGCATTTCACCGCCACATTCTCGTGTTTGTTGCGAGTCCCAGCGGTTAGATCTCCACCGATCTGCAATTGATCACCAATCTTTTGGGCAGGTGACAACTCTTTCTTTTAGGAATAACTTTCTAAAGGGGGTGGTCCGAAGTCAAACTAAATTTAATTCTAATTCACTTTCTATTTAGTGCCGTAAGCTAAGCAGTTTTCTAATATAGTGTAATACAGTTTCTCTACTGTTCCCTCTCTACACTATCTAAAAGCTATCCTATTTTTTTTCTTATTTCCTGTGTGATGACTTTTCATTTGAGTATCCCAGTATGGGATGGGAAATCCCATGAATTGGAAAAATTATCACAAAGTCCAAATTATTAACATTTTTGAAAATATTTTATTTCTCAGTATTAACAATTTTACAAGTAACCGAGGCAGCACCAATTACAATATAAATGATATGATGGACCAGATGATTTATCTGCTGGTGCCAAATCTAATGTACACACAGTTGTACCACCTGAACAGGCAAGTTTAGTCCTACCTAGCCTGTGTCCTTTCTCCAGCAGATACCCAGTTTCTCGATCCTTTGGAATTCTGGGTGAGCAAATTGGACCAGTGGCAAGAATTGGCCCAATTTACTCTCGGGACGTACTATCTTGTCCAGCCTCCATTCTCATGTTAGAAAGGGTGTTCAGTATAACTGGTGAATTTGTCACATCAAAGCAAACAAAAGTTATCTGTTATAAGAGTGGAAAACCTAATTTTTGTGAAAATGAATCAGGCATTTATCACTGCAGACTCTCATACACTGTCGGCTGATGCTAATGATTAAATCAGCCATACCATCTGTATGTCTGACTTTCCTTTGACTGTCATGTACCCCATTCTGCTGTTGCCAGTACCAATGGACCTGACTTTGCCAGGCTTTGACTTTCTGTTCATCCTGTCATCAATACACTAGTACTGCAGTTGCTGGTTCTATACTGCCAAGCATCTTGTGGCCTGCCCCATCCTAACTCTCTACCATGCTGCTCCTGTTGCAGCCACTGCGCAGCAATGCCATACACACACCTCCTGGCTACCACTGTGTTTGACTGTACAGCTGCTGCCATTGCTGGTCCTATACTGCTAAGCATCTTCTTGACTGCCCCGTCTTAACTCATAACCGTGCTGCACCTTCTACAGCCACTGTACAACCACGTCAACCACATATCGCCTGGTTGCCCACTGTATTTTATAATGGTAGACAATACTAGTGATGCTGGAAAACATACTCTCATGTTTTAGTATCTTCAAGATACAGCTGTGCAACTTTTTGTGCGCAGGAAAAACTGTATCATTTTTGGAAGACTTGATAAAAAGCCTTTGTAATTGCCTAATAATTTTGTGATTAACAGACCAGGTGGGGATCCCCCCAAAAAAGGAATTTTTTTTTTTTGCTTCTAGTTGAAAGGCCATTTTTTTCTTCGCATTCAAAACCTACAGTACACTTATACTTTGTCTCCATAATTAAAGGAATAATTTTTTTATGGCTATGAAAAAGCCATTTCTTCTTCATTTAGCAAAGTACAAAACTCTTCATACCCCCCAAACAGTGATAATTGTTGCACCCAACTATGTGAAAATGCCACGTCTTCTTCGGTTTGCAAATAACAGCGATGCATGCATCTTCCCCCCCAAAAGCGATCATTTTTAGAATGTTTATACAATTTAGGTAGCCTAAAAAGTCTGATACTGCATTATGCTGTTAAATACGCTGTTGGTTACCTCTCGTTTCTCCTAGCCAGGTAGGTCAAAGTTATTTGGACATTAAAAAAACTGTGTTTGCATTGCAGAGCTCAAAGCTTGTTCAACTGACTACAAAGGGAACTCACCATGTTCCACACATATTTTCCAGGCAATTATAGGACTTTTAATTAAGCAAATCACGCAAATTTATTTCCCACAAATCGTATTTTGGGGGACAAATTCAGCGAAGCGAGCAAATTAAAATTTCAAAAGATCCACTTATCTCTAGTATTAACGATCATTGTGTGTTCATGGAAGGCAGTTGGCCTGTCTAAATAGGCTATTAAACTACCTGCAATCAGCTTCTACTTATCTATGCTGTTTGACAGCCGCCATTGGCTATTGTAAACACATCCTTACTTGCCTAGCTTTGCAGACCCATTATTTTTGTCTTTCTCTCTTTAGGTTTCAAGTGGCACAGACTCCTGCTCTCCTGATTTGCCTTACACCCCCTTGCCATCAGCATCAAGAGACCCAACCACTCACAGAGGTAAAATGTACTTGCCATATTATTTATATAGGTTTTTATTGTAAGGTGGTAATAAGCTTAGAGCGCATTCTCTTACTTACACCTCGATATTGCCGACTCAGCAGTTTCCCTTTCTATTCTGCACTTTTTCAAACAAATAAGAAGAAAAACCATCCTTGCCAAGGCCCAGAGACACAGCATTGAGTTAACAAAGGGCAATGATTTGTGAAGGAGGAAAAAAAGCAAGAGTTAAACTTTCTATTGAAAGATGGCCATAGCAAAATGTAGGGACCATAGAACTGGCCTCAGCACCCTCAGGTCATTTTCTAGGTCACATAAGCAGAATGAGCTTGACATTTAAGCTCCTACCTCATAGACCAGATTTATTTCCCTAGGCCTACAACACATTGCACAACTACGCTGCATGATACATGATGTGAAATATCACTGAGTATGCTTCATCTGAAGAAGTGAAGACATAAATGATTGTCAGTATAAGAATGCTCAAGCTGAAGAGCTTGGATTATCTTCTGCTAACCTGAAAAGAAAGAAGTTGGTGTAGTTTATATAACTCCACAGAATACAAACACAGGAGTCTTGGATTTTATTTTATTTTTGCGTATTTCTAAATAGACATAGAGTTAAGAAGTTGGTGATAATTTATGTGTTCTAAATTTTAATATGATAATATTCCAAGATGATTCACTGCATTCAGTTTATTTTTTTGTCACTTGTAGTTTTAAAGTCTGAGAGGTCCATGGGTCTGAGATCTTATGGACTGTTGTCGGCTAGACAAGTACTAAGCATAAGAAATGTTTTCACAGCAATTTTAATGCACGTTGATCATATCATTGTTTGAAGGTCTAGGGTTATAGTGGTTTTCTGAGATTACACAAAATGGACCATAAATTAGAAAATGTTCCAAATAAAGAAATAACAATTACTCATCTCTTCAATCCCTTGACACTCCTGAGTCATAACTCTGATGGTTCCTGGCAATCCTATCCATAAGTTACCTGAACACCGCAGCCAGTCACTTGCCAAAGTGCTCACATACTATGCATGCAAATGTCACCTCTGAAGCTAATGATTGGCTGCAGTGGACAGATAGGATGTCATCACTTCCAAAATAGGGGAGCACTTATGTGCCACAACTGGAATTATATGATATGCCAATGAGTAATTACTTAACTTATTCATTATTTTAATACAATTTTCTACTTTAGATTGATATGTATATAATCTCAGAAAACCCCTTTGATTTCTTTAATTTGGGACCATAAATATTCTAATGGCCTGTCTTTCAGTTAATCCATCAATGATTAATGGGAGTCTAACTGACGATTGCACAGGAATGAGCTGCAGTATCAGACAAGTCCTTATTAGAGATGAGCGTTGTTCTACTCGAACTGTTCGCCAATCTCAAATTCGAGCTGTTTTGGGCGGTGTTCGAGCCGTTCGGCGAACACGAACAATTTGAGAAAAATTCGGCTGTTCGAGGTTATGTTCGATAACTGTTCGTGCACCAAAATCATAACTGGATTTTTTCTCAGTAATGATGAAAATTAATGTTAATACGCAGTTTGAGTGTACAGCGGGGTGGGGGGAGGGGCAGGGGATGGATCTCTGCAGGAATAATGAAGATCTCCATTTTTTTTTCTCTTTCCCGCATTTGCAGTGGGGAGGTGCAGTCTGTCAGCCTATCAGCAGCGCACACACGGAGCGAAGTGCTTTTTTTCACACAAGCAAGGGCATGTCTCATTGGCAGTGTATGTCACATGTCCTTGCCCTATAAGACCAAGCCATTTTCCCCATCGCCACCATTTTCTCACTGCTGCAGCTGCGTGTTAGACGGCACCGCTGTAGCTGTGTGCGCTATACCTTGTTAATTTCAAGCCAATTTTCGCACAAATATACAGATAGCTTGGGAGTAGGGAATAGTTGTGATTGCAGTCCTTTTAAGGACTAGGTTACAGCATTTCCTACGACTTTTATCAGGTAGGTCTGTGCTCTTAAATAGATAGGTTGTGGGAGTAAAGACTAATTGTAATTGGAGTCCTTTTCAGGACTAGGTTACATCAGTTCCTATCAGTTTTTGCCAGGCAGGTCTGTGCCAGTGCTGTGCAAGTTTTTTTCACAGCATTTGGCTGAATCTAGCAAAGCTAATCCTTTTTGGCCTATTGCAGAGTGTGTTAGTCAGTGGAGTAGCCTATCTGTGTTGCAAGATATACCACCTGTGTATAGAATACCAATTTTTTTACTGCACCTAGTGAAGTAAAATCTTTTGGGCATAGCATCATTCTATTAGTCCATCTATACTGACCTCCATCAGGTTGCAAACTGAATCTAATTTTTTTCTGCATCTAGCTCTGAAAAAATATTTGGCCTTCTAGCAGTGTGTCGGACTTTCTCTATTAGTCCATCTATACTGACCTCCATCAGGTTGCAAATTCAAAATAATTTTTATCTGCATCTACAGTACCTCTGAAAAAATATTTGGGCTTCTAGCTGTGTGTGGGACTTGTTGTATTAGTCCATCTATACTGACCTCCATCAGGTTGCAAACTGAATATATTTTTTCTGCATCTACCTCTGAAAAAATATTGGGCTTCTAGCTGTGTGTGGGACTTGTTGTATTAGTCCATCTATACTGACCTCCATCAGGTTGCAAACTGAATATAATTTTTTTCTGCATCTAGCTCTGAAAAAATATTTGGCCTTCTAGTAGTGTGTCGGACTTTCTCTATTAGTCCATCTATACTGACCTCCATCAGGTTGCAAATTAAAAATAATTTTTATCTGCATCTACAGTACCTCTGAAAAAATATTTGGCCTTCTAGCAGTGTGTCGGACTTTCTCTATTAGTCCATCTATACTGACCTCCATCAGGTTGCAAATTCAAAATAATTTTTATCTGCATCTACAGTACCTCTGAAAAAATATTTGGGCTTCTAGCTGTGTGTGGGACTTGTTGTATTAGTCCATCTATACTGACCTCCATCAGGTTGCAAACTGAATATATTTTTTTCTGCATCTACCTCTGAAAAAATATTGGGCTTCTAGCTGTGTGTGGGTCTTGTTCTATTAATCCATCTATACTGACCTCCATCAGGTTGCAAACTGAATATAATTTTTTTCTGCATCTAGCTCTGAAAAAATATTTGGCCTTCTAGCAGTGTGTCGGACTTTCTCTATTAGTCCATCTATACTGACCTCCATCAGGTTGCAAATTCAAAATAATTTTTATCTGCATCTACAGTACCTCTGAAAAAATATTTGGGCTTCTAGCTGTGTGTGGGACTTGTTGTATTAGTCCATCTATACTGACCTCCATCAGGTTGCAAACTGAATATATTTTTTTCTGCATCTACCTCTGAAAAAATATTGGGCTTCTAGTTGTGTGTGGGACTTGTTGTATTAGTCCATCTATACTGACCTCCATCAGGTTGCAAACTGAATATATTTTTTTCTGCATCTACCTCTGAAAAAATATTGGGCTTCTAGCTGTGTGTGGGACTTGTTGTATTAGTCCATCTATACTGACCTCCATCAGGTTGCAAACTGAATATATTTTTTTCTGCATCTACCTTTGAAAAAATATTGGGCTTCTAGCTGTGTGTGGGACTTGTTGTATTAGTCCATCTATACTGACCTCCATCAGGTTGCAAACTGAATATATTTTTTTCTGCATCTACCTCTGAAAAAATATTGGGCTTCTAGCTGTGTGTGGGACTTGTTGTATTAGTCCATCTATACTGACCTCCATCAGGTTGCAAACTGAATATAATTTTTTTCTGCATCTAGCTCTGAAAAAATATTTGGCCTTCTAGTAGTGTGTCGGACTTTCTCTATTAGTCCATCTATACTGACCTCCATCAGGTTGCAAATTAAAAATAATTTTTATCTGCATCTACAGTACCTCTGAAAAAATATTTGGCCTTCTAGCAGTGTGTCGGACTTTCTCTATTAGTCCATCTATACTGACCTCCATCAGGTTGCAAATTCAAAATAATTTTTATCTGCATCTACAGTACCTCTCAAAAAATATTTGGGCTTCTAGCTGTGTGTGGGACTTGTTGTATTAGTCCATCTATACTGACCTCCATCAGGTTGCAAACTGAATATATTTTTTTCTGCATCTACCTCTGAAAAAATATTGGGCTTCTAGCTGTGTGTGGGTCTTGTTCTATTAATCCATCTATACAGACCTCCATCAGGTTGCAAACTGAATATAATTTTTTTCTGCATCTAGCTCTGAAAAAATATTTGGCCTTCTAGCAGTGTGTCGGACTTTCTCTATTAGTCCATCTATACTGACCTCCATCAGGTTGCAAATTCAAAATAATTTTTATCTGCATCTACAGTACCTCTGAAAAAATATTTGGGCTTCTAGCTGTGTGTGGAACTTGTTGTATTAGTCCATCTATACTGACCTCCATCAGGTTGCAAACTGAATATATTTTTTTCTGCATCTACCTCTGAAAAAATATTGGGCTTCTAGCTGTGTGTGGGACTTGTTGTATTAGTCCATCTATACTGACCTCCATCAGGTTGCAAACTGAATATATTTTTTTCTGCATCTACCTCTGAAAAAATATTGGGCTTCTAGCTGTGTGTGGGACTTGTTGTATTAGTCCATCTATACTGACCTCCATCAGGTTGCAAATTGAATATAACTTTTTTCTGCATCTAACCCAGCCAATAGTTTTGGCCTAATACCACAGTTTGGCCACTCAGCTCTGCTCGGTTACCATCCATTGTTTTTTTGTGCAAACAACTCCAGAGTTGTGAATTAGTTAACCACCAAAATGAGTGGAAAAAGGCCTGCTGCTGGTGGAAAGGGGAATAGGCGTGTTGGGAAGGGGAAAAAAGGTTGTGTCCGTGGGGTAGGTGTTAAAGCAACAGTAACATCTGCAGAAGAAAGACCATCTTCCAGCCAAACTAAAATGTCTACTTCTTTTAGCGGACAATGTGATAAGATCCCTTTCTTACGGCCACGCCAATCGCTACAAATTCCAGATGAGGCACAAAAACAGCAGGTGTTTCAACGGATATCAAGTGCTCCTTTAAGTGGGCTCTCCTCCACATCAACTTCAATATCACAAATACTCCAGTCCTCAAAGGTGTCACCCAAATCGCACTTGCTTCCTCACAGCTCCCAAATCTCCAGCTGCCCGTCTGAGTATGAGGTAGAACAGATGGTTGAGTCTGCAGAGCTGTTTACTCATACTATAGCCTGGGAATCAGAGGTCGACTCCAGCGCTTCTGTGAATCCAGACGAGGAAATGATCTGCACTGATGCCCAGAATCTTTATGAGTCGGATCCAGGACCAGACGCAGAAGGTTCTGACCATAATGTAGACCCTCATTCCCAAACTGTAACTCCTGTTGGTGGAGACAATGAGGAAGACGATGATAAGACTCAAATACCTGATTGGAGCGACAACTTTAGTTTTTTGTCAGGGCAGGAACAGGTTGGCTCTGAGGACGACGGGTGTGATAACACACAGGGTGATGATGATGAGGTTGGAGATCCCACTTACTGTCAACCCACAGTCAGCCAAGAGATGAGGTCAGCAGAGGAGGTGGAGGAAGATGCTAGTGACGACGAGGTCAGGTTGCGCCTTCCTGGACAGAGATGTAGTACTGGAAGCACGTCAACAACTGCATCCTCAAACACAACTCTGCCTCTCACCACAAGTCGTGGTGGCTCTTCAGGTCGCATGGGTGCTAAGCCTTGCATAGCCTGGGCATTTTTTCAGATCGATAAAGATGACCCAACTCGTGTTATCTGTAACATTTGTCAGCAAAAGCTAAGTAGAGGCCAAAAAATACATAGTTTGAGTACTTCATGCATGAACCGGCACATGGACATGAAGCATAAGTTGCAGTGGGAAGCTCAGTGTGCTACAATGCGGCCTAGCCGGCCGGGCCAACCACCGTCTGCCATATCTTGTGCATCCGGGCCTCTTCATCCTCTGTGACTGGGGGGACAGCAGTCACACCTGTTTTGGGGCGCAGACCTGCCACCTCTTTACCCGCAACAGCCAGCGTGATTGGCAGGTCATCATTTTCTTTGGAGGTGGTAACACCAGCTGGTGTTGAGCGCTGTCCGACATCGATAGCACCACCTTTGGATCAAGGCAACCTAACATGTCCGCCTGCATCTTCCTCACAGACCGGCAGTTTGCCGGGGACACCCTTATCAACCCCGTCTAAGCACAATAGCCAGCCCTCGGTCCCTCAGATGTGGACAAGTAAAAGACCATTTCCTCCAAGCCATGAGAAAGCTAAGAGGTTGAATTTCACCATCTGCAAGCTCTTGGCTACAGAAATGCTGCCTTTCCGCCTGGTGGACACAGAGGATTTTCGAGACCTTATGTCCGTCGCAGTGCCCCAGTACCAGATGCCCAGTCGGCACTACTTCTCAAAGAAAGGTGTGCCAACCGTGGGACCGTCAAGTGTTCAGCACTCAAACCGTAACAGAACCACAGTATCTGCTGGTAACATCAATTTTGCGAATCATTTCACCACTTTTTTAGCCCATCCTTTGCAAGGCCACAGGAGACAAGAAGTCTGACACATAGTCAACGCCTAGAGACGATGGTACAGGAGTATCTCCAAGTAAACATTGAAGCCACGACTGTGTCACTGGACCCTTGCTCTTTTTGGGCTTCCAATCTGGATAAATGGCCGGAGCTAGCCACTTACGCCTTGGAGATCTTGTCATGCCCCGCAGCCAGCGTTCTGTCTGAACGTGTGTTCAGCGCTGCTGGTGGTGTGCTGACAGATAAGCGCACGCGGCTCTCCACTGATAATGTAGACAGACTCACGTTCATAAAGATGAACAAATCATGGATCCGAAACGACTTTTCTACCCCTGTGTCATCCTGGGGAGAGTAAAAGCTTGATGATTGGTTAAAATCACCCTACCAACCGTTTTAAGCTTTCAAATTACTAATCATGTTTATCTGTATCTTGACTGGAAAATAATTTGGGCTTTGTAGCAGTGTGCAGCACTGATCCTATTAGGCCATCTATAATAAGCTCCACCAGATTTAAAATTAAAAATAATTTTTAGCTGCATCTAGCCCGGAAAATAATTTTGGGGCTCCGAGATGCGCAAGACACATAAGTGCCTTCTTGCTGCACTACCTGCAGCATGACCCTCATATTGTCAGAATTCGAAGTAATCATGACTACTGGGTTGCCACACTCTTAGATCCCCCAAACTTTTCGATCAACCTTTTCATTTTAATAAAGACCAAAAAAATGGTCATTTTTGAAATTATAAGCATTAGCAGGTTGTTAGAAACTGAAATCAAACAGTTTTCAACTCAAAACTTTATTGTAGGTGATGTTACATTTTCACATAGGACCCCTTGTTCGAAAGGAGCTTCTGAACTCTCTCGTCCATTGAATTTGTCAGGTTTTGGATGGTTTCTGCTTCAATTGTTTTGCATGAGGACAGAATACCCTCCCAGAGCTGTTGCTTAGATGTGAACTGCCTCCCGCCATCATAGACACTCCTTTTAATGATGCTCCAAAGGTTCTGAATGGGGTAGAGGTCAGGGGAGCATGGGGGTCACACCATAAGTTTGTCCCCTTTTATGCCCATATCAGCCAGAGATGCAGATGTTTTATGTGCAGCATGAGATGGTGCATTATCATGCAGAAAAATGATCTTGCTGTGAAATACACGGTTCTTCTTCTTGAACCATGGCAGGAAGTGCTGTTTGAGAAAATCCACATACATTATGGAGTTCATCTTTAGCGCCTTCAGGGATCCTAAAGGGGCCGACAATCTCTCTCCCCATGATTCCAGCCCAAAACATTACTCCACCTCCTCCTTGTTGGCGCTGTAGCCGTGTTTGCGTGGGGTGTCCATCAACCAGCCATCCTCCACTCCATCCATCTGGACCATCGAGCGCTGCACGGCACTCATCCGTGAACAAAACAGTTTTGAAATCAGTCTTCATGTAATGTTTGGCCCACTGGAGCCGTTTCTGCTTGTGTGAAGTGGATAGAGGAGGTCGACAGGATGGCATATGCACAGCTGCAAACCTCTGAAGGACCCTGCATCTTGTTGTTCGGGGGACGTTGGAGGCACCAGCAGCTTCAAAAACTTGTCTGCTGCTATGACAAGGCTTTCTTGCCGCTGCTCTTTTAACCTGACGTAATTGCCTGTAGGAAAGAGTCCTCAATTTGCCCTTATCAGCACGCACACGTGTGTACTGTGAATCAGCTACATACTTCTTGATTGCCAAGACACTTCATCCTGATCATCGCACAATTTTGATTGTAGTCATGCCTTGACCTAAACACTCCACAATTTGTTGCTTCTCAGCAGCCGACACATCCTTTTTCTTTCCCATTTTGGCAGAAAATGTAGGCTGCTTAATAATGTGAGAGAGCCTTCTTAAGTAGTCTTGCCTTTCATTGGACACACCTGCCAAACTAATTAGCACAGGTGTCTGCAATTGCTTACAGTGATATAAAGAGCCCTGACACACATCACCATCAATGAGTTTAACTGACAAACAAACAAATTCTTCCCTTATCACTCCTAAACACTTTTTGCATAATAATTTGGAATGCAGTGTACATGTGCTTTTCCACAAAACACCAGTGGTTCACGTAGTGAATCTTACAGTTCTAACTTGCCAACCGTGGTCTGTATGGAATTGTTCAATAAAGGGCCCAAAATTAAGATAACATAGATGGGAGAGGTCTCTATGAATAGGAATTCCTAAGTATTTGATACCCTGTGAGGGCCAGGCAAAGGGAAAGTTGGACTGGATGGAATCCTATATGGATTTGGGGAGGGAGACATCGAGGGCCTCAGACTTCGCTGCATTGATTTTAAAATTTTACCATGTAACAAAGTGATCTATTTCAGCCATAACAGCAGGGATGGATATATGTGATTGAGTGATATATACTAGGACATCATCAGCAAATAGAGAGCACTTGTACTCGGTGCCTCCCACCTCAATCCACCTAATATTGGGGTTATGGCGAATTGATGAGAGCAGGTGCTCCGTCACTAGGATGTATAAGAGAGGGGACAGAGGACATCCCTGCCTTGTCCCATTGGTGATTGTGAAAGGTGATGAAAATGTTCTGACGCACCCCCTGGGCCTTGGGACACCCGGAGCCGGACCCTTTTTGGTGGATGCTGGTGGTTGTAGTCTTCGTGGCGGCGATCCGGTTCCGTGGCTCAGGGCGGTCAAACCAGTGGCGGAACTATTTATGTGGTTTTGATGTTTAAATGTCCGACTACGCCACCCGTGGATTGCGGTCAGAGTGAACCGCCGCTACAGGGCAGACCGCTGAGGCTGGTGTTGTGGGTGCAGCAGAGTGTAGCATAACTCCCCACGGGAGGAGTATAGCCTCAGGGCAGTGTATGCGGAGGATGGGGGTGATGGTGCAGGGCAGCAGCAGTAACGACACGGAGTCAGTGATGCAGTCCAGGGCCTTTACTCACAGTTCTTATTATCCAGACCACGTCTGCAGGTAACGGCTGCCCACGTCGTACTGTGCTCACCAGGTGAGGGGCTCAGACAACTCCCAGATAACTTTGGAGCACTTCACAGGACCCCCTTTGTGTGTCCTTTGTCTGGCCTTTCTTACCAACACTTCTGTCCGGCTGCCTCGGGCCTCCTCTTGGTAAACTTGGCGCCAGTTTCCCTGACCCTATGTGGTGCCTTCCTAGCGGGTGTAGCGAGGGGCTGCGCCACATAAAATGTCAGAGCCTCCGGTTTCTAGCTGAGGGTCGTTTCCTGCCTCCACTAGTTCGGGGACCGGTCTCCCCCTTTGGCCTGACCCCTCCACACAGGTGGATTCGGGCGTGCGGTGGCGACTCGCCCGTCCGCACCCCTGGGATCCCTTCATTCCTCGTTCCTGGAGCCTTCTCCGCTCCTCTTCCTTCCTTCTCCCTCTTCCAGGTCTGGGCCTCTGTTACTAGGCCCGCCTCCGGAGCAGAGCTCATGCAGAGCCCCTGCTCCCTGCCACTTCTGCTCAGACTTCTCTGCACTGAACTAAGATGGTGCCCACCTTTTATACTCCCTTCTCAATGCACCCAGGAACTGCTTCCTCCCTGCTCCTGCACTACAGGGTTCCCCTTCCTCAGTGTTCCCTCCCCCCACTCCAGCCAGGGACAGGGACTGTCGTGCCCATCTCAGGGGCATATTGGTCGCCCTGCCCCACGGCAATGTGGTGTAATGCATGCAGGTGTCGGGTCCTGATCCACACTCCATCCTTACCTGAGAGTGAGATATCACACCTCTGGGTGAGGTGCAATACGTCTGTAGCAACCGAGCCCTCAGGGTGCTACAGTTCCATTTATCTTCAGCCTAGGTGACGTATTGCGATACAGGGCCGTGATTTTGGCTATAAAAGGGTCCCCTAGACCCCTACCCCAAGCTTTTTAAGAGAATCATATATGGCGTGCCAGGAGACTCTATGGAATGCTTTCTCAGCATCCAACGAGAGTATCTAATTACAAATTTTTAACTGCATCTAGCCCAGGAAATACTTTGTGCCTAGTAGCAGTGTCTGCTAGTCAGCGGATTATCCCGGCTGTTAAGCAAGCTACACCACCTGTAGTTTAGACACTTAATTTTTTCAAAGGAAATGCTTCGGGACCATGGGATACTTAGTGAAGAGCATCAGGAGGCACCCCAAGGCATAGGGGCTGGGACTGGCAGTAGGATGCCTTGCGGTGGACAGCCGAGCTCGATCCTTATAAAAGCTTTTTAACTGCAGCAGCTTTAGTGGACGCTACTGGAGCTGGAATTACCGCGGCTGCTGGCATGAGACTTGCCCTCCAATAGATCCTTGTAAATGGATTTAAAGTGTATTCATTCAAATTAGAGAGACAATTTAAATTAAAAAGCTTAGAGCTGCCTCCACCACAGGGGGGCTCGCTCGACCCACCAGTGGACAGGCACCAGTATTGGGAGAGGGGGGCTGGCCGTCAGGGATCACCGCGGCTCTGGCACAAACCCGGCGACACGGAGGTGGCACGGGCAGGAGCGGACTGGCCGTGTCGGCTTCTCACTTTTTGGATTTTAGAAGGGCATGACATGCCTATATCTGTGTCTCCCCCTCCTTTTACTCCTCCACCTCTTTTATTTTCGCATGACTATATGTACTTGTCACTTTTCCATGTGTTAGTTATGTCTTCTGAGCAGTTTGTCAGCTTTTGGACACCTTTGAAGGTGTTTTCTATGTGTTTCTATGTGTTTTTGTTTGCCTGCCATTGGTTTTAACGGTGTTCGAAGGTGTTTGACGAACAGTTCGACGAACAGTTCGGCGAACACACGGGTGTTCGACGAACCGAACCGAACTCGAACACTACGGGGGTGGCTCAACACTAGTCATTATGCCTCAGTGCATTGAAGTGGATGAAGAAGTCATATGTGTTTGAGTCCCAGTAAACTTCATTAATATAGTAAAATCAATTAGCACATTGCTTCCATACCCTATGTTAACTTGATCTTTAGGTAGTTTTGCCTTAATCTGAATCAACAAAGTACAATTATAGGTTGAACTCGTGCATTGTCTTGTTTTCAATTTAGCTTTATTACAGAGTTACCGTACTTATATTTTATTTTATAGGGTCTTTTATTCCTTTATAATTTTGTTGTTTGGATAACAATAATTATGAATTGCTTTATATATAATGGTCAATGAATATTGAGGAGCTTCAATTGCATTCAGCTATTGAAGATAAATAATATTTATTGTTTCAAGAGACACAGTCTGTATGTACACTTGACAATTATCATTAGCACAAAAAAATAGTAGTAATATTAAAAAAACAGGTGACAAATGTTAAAGGGAATCTGTCAGCAGGATTTCAGCCCCCCAACTAATATTTGCATGTTTCTTTTTCAAAGGCAAGTTCAGCAATACATTTACATGGCCAGTCTGTTCCTCCTTTACTGAGAAATCAGCATCTGAATTGATATGCAAATGAGGCTGAAGAACTATGGTAGATCTGAAGCCTCTGTCACTCCAGCTCTATTCTCCACCCTGCGGCACATCCTCTTGCTTGACTGACAGACTCTATGCTGTGTGATTTCAGGGAAAAGAGACATCAGTCAAGCAGGAGGAGGAATAGAGCTAGAATAGTAAAGGTTTCAGATCAACCAAAGCTCTTCAGCCTCATTTGCACATCAAGGCATTTAATGGCATTGCTGGACTTGTCTAAAGGCCCCGTCACACTAAGCGATGCAGCAGCGATCCCGACAATGATACGACCTGTCAGGGATCGTTGCTGCATCGCTAATACATCGCTGGTGAGCTGTCAAACAGGCAGGCTCACCAGCGATCAGGGGAGCAGCGATATCGTGGAAAGAATGGTTCCACGATGTCCTGCTCCCGTTACCAGCCTGCTGCTTAAGCAGGAGCAGGCTGGTAACTATGGTAAACATCGGGTTACTAAGTGCGCGTTTGCCCCTAGTAACCCGCTGTTTACCATGGATACCACTCTGCTACGGTGCGCGGGAGCCCCGTGCACCGTAGCAGAGTGGTATCCATGGTAAACAGCGGGTTACTAAGTGCGCGCGTGCCCCTAGTAACCCGATGTTTACCATGGATACCAGCCTGATCGTTGGTCCCGCTGGTCACACACAGCGATGTGTGCTGGCCAGCGGGAGGCCAACGACCAAAAAATGGTCCAGGACACTTTGCAGCGATCAGCGACCTCACAGCAGGGGCCTGATCGTTGCAAAGTGTCACACATAGCGACATCGCTGGTGAGGTCGCTGGTGAGTCACCAAAACCGTGACTCAGCAGTGATCTCGCTAGCGATATCGCTATGTGAGACGGGGGCTTAAGATAGAGCTACATGTACATATAAACAGTTTGGGGGTGAATCCTGCTGACAGATTCCCTTTTAATATAGTTTGTTTCATATTTACATTTCCTACGTTGTTGCAACTGAACTTGTGCTCAAAAATAGTGATCGATGGACAATGGGTCTTAGGTTTAAAACTTTGCTTTGTAATTGTGCCATATATTGTCTGTCTCACAATTTTTTTCAGAACTTCTACCCTTTTAAGTACAGAAAACATGCAATAATATGCCTGCAGAAAAATACTATTATTTCTCTGTTCCATTTGTGGTATTCCAAGCGTAAAGGGAGAAGGGTCCTGCTGATCCACAGACTTGAATGCAATTTCACAGCTTCAAGCTATAGTTCCCCCAAATGCCTTGTGTTTTGGTTATTTATGCTGGGCCATTACTAAGCCCTCATTGCACATGGTTTTTTTGCAGCATCTTCCTGATGTCAGTGCTGTCTGTATGAAAAGGGGTAATACCCCACTGGAACATCAGATACTCTTATTCTTCTTTTTCACAAAAAAATAAGTTTGTCCAATATGCTGTATTCAATTAAGAAAAGAATAGTATTAGTGGAGGCCAATATACACATAGGCTCATTCACAGAAACTTAAGACTGTTGCTCAATTTTCAATCCTTCCACTTCTAACAAAAAGCCCTAAAATGGTATGGCATGGAAGTGAAGTAATACGGAACTGTGACCGTTACTAAAAAAACATGTTTGCAAATATCTGTCATTGTTGCAGGCATCCAGTAAAGGGTTATGAGGAGAGGAAATCATTATGAAAATAATTCTAAAATGCAAAAATGCACATCACTTGTGTTGACATCACTTGAAAGACATCCTGAGTTTGTGTGTGGCAGATTCCAGTTCGCTATTAGTTCTGATTTGAAGAAAGTCAATTGTACCCAATGTTGTGGTTACTAACTAGGTGTGTTAATTCACAAAACAATAGGCACTGGCCCACATGGTGCTATGGGTACCCGGATCGTGGGTCCTGTATTTTGTGATGAAAATGTAATCATAGCATTGTATATAGAAAAGAGGGAGTAGAAAAGGAGTGGCAGTCACCACAGGTGTGGCAGCAATGCCTGCGTTTCTACTTCTTTATCCACGCTGTGTATATGGACATATTCGAGCAATTCTATGGAATGGTATCTGATAATTGGGCATTTTTCTATAATTAAAAGGGTTACCCAGCACCTCTCAGCTCCACATCAGAAGGTGAAAGCTGCTGCTGATGTGGAGTCCTTTGGCCTCTTCCCAGGTATTCGAGGAGGTATCGTGCACCTGCCCTGTTGTGGTGTGCACAACGTCTGTCAAACGGCAAATCATCAGTGACTCAAACTTTCCCAATGTGGAAGTGAGAGGTGCTGGAAAAACGTTTTAGTCAGTGAAGCGATAATGTTGCATCAAAGCATAAGAAACAAAATGATTAATGATAGTATGCTTGGCTAGGATAATTTTTCATTATATCAACGAGCGAGTTCCTTTACTTTACAAGGTTAAGAACATCTGCACTTCTTTAGTATGAGAGAAAAAATACTTCCATATCTTCAAGTACAAAGTAAGAAAAACTTCCAGTACTGTATATTAGGCCGGGCAGAAACTCCACAAGCTCACTGTCCAGATCTAAATGATTTACTCCCCTCCTCTCCCATTTCTAAGTCCCATTGTAATGTAACCAGTGTGTGGGGAGAGTGTGCAGGCCAAGGCTTCCTGTGTAATGTCAAGCTCAGCACATTCATCAATGACAGTCAGGAAGGGTCATCCAGATGGGGAATCTCTTAATTCCCTTCCTGCTGGAGAACCTGACAAGCCCAGCTTTGGCCTGCCTTTTTTCAGGGAGGAATGGTCATAAGGTAATGATAAGTAAAGGCGCACAAGCAGGGGGCAATTTCACCTTCAAGTCTAGCAGTCATTATTGTTAAAGGTTTCTGGTGTACTATGTAAATGTACATGAAAACAATGGATATACTTTTCTTCATGTCTCCATCCCTAAAATCAAAGGATTACTGTTCTTGTTGGACTTGTGTGGAAATGAGAATTTATCTCTCTGCAAACCCTATTGCTTGTGTGCCACTATTAACAAAACGGGACCCCTTGTATTTCCATTTACTTCTTCTCACAGTATGTGTACGCTTCTTCAACTATTTGTATTGTTACAATACATCTAAGATCTGATCCAGTAGTCATGTGCAGAGGCGTAAATTGTTATCTTGAGTCCCAAAACAAAATCTGTAACCGGTCTTAGACTATCACCATATGCCATTTATAATTGTGGACCCCTCAAGCATTACAGGCCACTTGTGACTGCTGCTTCTGCACCCCATGTTCTTTTTTAATCTTTAAAGAGTATTTAGGGCCATTATGTGGCTGCCTGTTTTTCAAAAAGAATATGCATCCACATTCTAAGTGCTTTCCTAAATAACCCTTATTAAAAATAATATAGAAAACCGCCCCTATGCTTCTTTCGAAGAACGTTTTAAGAAAAAAGGTTCAAACTTTCAGGTTCTGCAATCCTGGCAGGATCCCACAACCTACACAACTACAGTGCTTTGAAAAAGTATTCATACCCCTGAACTTTTCCACATTTTTTCACGTTACATCCACAAATTGAAATATATTTTATTGGGATTTTATGGCATATTAACACAAAGTAGCAAGTATTTGTGAAGTGTAAAGGAAATGATATATGGTTCTCTAAACATGTTAAAAATATAAATCTGAAAATTGTGATGAGTGTTTGTATCAGTTCTTTGTAGGACCACCTTTCACTGCAATTACTGTTGTAAACCTTTTTGGGTATGCCTCTACCAGCTTTGCACATAAAGGGACTGAGATGTTTGCCAATTCTTCTTGGCAAACTAAATAGATTCACCCTCTGGATCTCTGCAGCTCCCCAGAGTTACCATGGGTCTCTTGGCTGCTTCTATAATTAGTAGCTCTCTCTTTGCTTGGGAGGTCAATTTATTTGGACAGTCATGTCTTGGTAGGTTTGCAGCTGTGTCATACTAATTCCTTTTATGGATGTTGGATTGAACAGTGCTCTATGAGATGTTCAGAACTTGGGCTATTTTTTTTAAACCTAATCCTGATTTACTCTTCTCTGCAACTTTATCCCTGACCTGTCTGGTGTGTTCATTTGTTTTCATGATGCTGTTTGATCCCTAATGTTCTCAAACAAACCTCTGAGGCCTCACAGAACATCTGTAGTTATACTGAGGATAAATTACACACAGTTGAACTAATTGTACTAATTATTTGACTACTGGAGGCAATTGGTCACTTAGGATTTTATTTAGGGGTATCAGACTACTGGAGGCTGAATACAAATATGCTTCACAATTTTCAGATTTATATCTTTAAGATAATTAGAAAACCAGGTATTATTTCCTTTACACTTCACAAATTCTTGCTACTTTGTGTAGGAATTTGACATAAAATCCTAATAAAATGCATTTATGTTGGTGGATGTAATGTGAAAAAATGAGGACAAGGGTATGAATACTTTTTCAAGGTGCTGTATATCTGCCGTCAGACTGTGGGATCTTGCATATTACAACGAGATCTCTTTGTTGTAACTAAACAAGCGTAGATTTTGCTTCAGCACAATAGTCACCAATCAGCAGCTGCAGCAATGAATTTACCAATACGTTACTCTTGTTTAGTCAGAGCAGAGAGATCTCATGATAACCTGTGGGATCTTGCCATCTGATGGCAGAAACGGCCTGAAGATCAACATGCCGGGATCCCACACCCTAGAAGTTAGGACCCGAGTTTTTCTAGAAAAATCTGATCATTTACATGTAGTTTATGGGGGGTTTTCTTTCTTTTTAATTATGGTTATTTAAAAAAGTATTTAGACAGCTACATACTATTGATATACAGTATAAGTTAGCAGGAAGAGGAAACAGAAAAAGTGAGATAATAGGATATGTTTATAGTCTTTTACTATGGAAATGCATAGTTTTGCATTGTGGCTGCTGACAGAAAACTGTAGGATATTTTCAAGCAAGACTATTTCCAAAGTCGCTTCATTTTGTATTTTAGTTCCATTGGATCTATAAAATATTTTTTGTAAAGGTTCACCGAGCCTTTAAATACTGTATACTTGTAAGAAGGATGTAGTATGCTTCTATACATTCCCAGATTTGATATTCTTCACAGTTTGCTCACATCCTAAGGTTTTAATTTTAAGTTCAATAAGAAAAGCTGTAAGACTTTCCCAAAGTTCCCATTTACTTAGTATATGTCATTGTGTTCTCATAATCTGCATATAGTACAAGCACTCAGCCACCGATACTGCATTCTGCAAAGGAATGTCAGGTTTATCCTTGGTAGCGTCCCTTCACTGAGAGGAAGCAGAACCTTGCATGGTGTCACTTTAATCCAAAAGGACAAGTCCGCTCCATTCAAGGGTCTTGCTAGTTGATGAGTTATGACAAGTGATGTCACCTCAGGATGATTCAGATGAATGACTTGCAGGGGTCACTTCTCCCTGTTGAATCCAGCAGAATTCTTGCTTTCCCTCTAACACATTGATCTAAGCAAGAATGAGCTGAGCTGACATGTAATTGTGTGGTTAACCTTACTACTCAAACCTCTCCACCCCATTCTTTTAGAAGCCCTCTTCTAAAATGGAACCAGAGAAGGTGAACAGAACATGGGGGGGTGGTGATGGAGGGGATGTCCTCCTAATTTTCTCTTTTATGTGGCTCATAAAAATGCAGTTGATTAATGGCAGTGCTCAATAAATTATCTCCCCTCCACATGGAGGATGAGCTTGGAGATTTATTTTACATTTTCACATGTTACTCATTTAGCCTGTGGATGACTGGAGAAAGATGCTGAGTCTGGGGAATCTGAGTGCAGAGGAGGGGTCCAAGGCTGTGCAGGAAACCTCAGGCAAATACTGAACTTAATATGGTGGGTAATATGTACAATTCCCAAAAGTCTTTCAAGGTGCGATTTTTAAATAGCAACCCACAGACATTTCCACAGCATCTAATATGCTGTTTGAACTTATAAACACTTCGGCTATAACAAAAGCAGATTCTTTTGATTTTTGCTAAAAGCAAGTTTCTAGCAGTGACAGGGATGAGAAGAACTTACATGTGGAACTTTTGTAGTTTATTTATCTTCCTCAATATTCTACTTCATTATTGTTTAATGTTTATTATTAGTAATCCTATCAAGTATACAGTGGTGGCCAAAAGTATTGGCACCCCGGCAATTCTGGCAGATAATACTCAGTTTTTTCCTGAAAATGATTGCAATCACAAATTTTTTGGTATTATTCTCTTCATTTAATTTGTTTGCAAGGAAAAACACAAAAGAGAATGAAGCAAAAATCAAATCATTGATCATTTCACACAAAACTCCAAAAATGGGCCAGACAAAAGTATTGGCACCCTCAGCCTAATACTTGGTTACACAACCTTTAGCCAAAATAACTGCGAACAACCGCTTCCGGTACCATCAATGAGTTTCTTACAATGCTCTGCTGGAATTGTAGACCATTCTTCTTTGGCAAACTGCTCCAGGTCCCTGATATTTGAAGGGTGCCTTCTCCAAACTGCCATTTTGAGATCTCTCCACAGGTGTTCTATGGGATTCAGGTCTGGACTCATTGCTGGCCACCTTAGAAGTCTCCAGTGCTTTCTCTCAAACCATTTTATAGTGCTTTTGGGAGTGTGTTTTGGGTCATTGTCCTGCTGGAAGACCCATGACCTCTGAGGGAGACCCAGCTTTCTCACACTGGGCCCTACATTATGCTGCAAAATTTGTTGGTAGTCTTCAGACTTCATAATGCCATGCACACGGTCAAGCAGTCCAGTGCCAGAGGCAGCAAAGCAATCCCAAAACATCAGGGAACCTCCGCCATGTTTGACTATAGGGACCGTGTTCTTTTCTTTGAATGCCTCTCTTTTTTTCCTGTACACTCTATGTTGATGCTTTTTCCCAAAAAGCTCTACGTTTGTCTCATCTGACCAGAGAACATTCTTCCAAAACGTTTTAGGCTTTCTCAGGTAAGTTTTGGCAAACTCCAGCCTGGCTTTTTTATGTCTCGGGGTAAGAAGTGGGGTCTTCCTGGGTATCCTACCATACAGTCCCTTTTCATTCAGACGCCGATGGATAGTACGGGTTGACAATGTTGTACCCTCGGACTGCAGGACAGCTTGAACTTGTTGGGATGTTAGTCGAGGTTCTTTATCCACCATCCGCACAATCTTGCGTTGAAATCTCTCGTCAATTTTTCTTTTCCGTCCGCATCTAGGGAGGTTAGCCACAGTGCCATGGGCTTTAACCCATTAAGCCCCGCGGGTGGTTTGCACGTTAATGACCGGGCCAATTTTTACAATTCTGACCACTGTCACTTTATGAGGTAATTACTCTGGAACGCTTCAACGGATCCCCCTGATTCTGAGATTGTTTTTTCGTGACATATTGTACTTCATGATTGTGGAAAAATTTCTTCGATATCACTTGCGTTTATTTGTGAAAAAAATGGAAATTTGGCGAAAATTTTGAAAATTTTGCAATTTTCAAAATTTGAATTTTTAAGCCCTGAAATCAGAGCGATATGTCACACAAAAGAGTTAATAAATAACATTTCCCACATGTCTACTTTACATCAGCACAATTTTGGAACCAAAATTTTTTTTTGTTAGGGAGCTATAAGGGTTAAAAGTTGACCAGCGATTTCTCATTTTTCCAACAAAATTTACAAAACCATTTTTTTAGGGACCACATCACATTTGAAGTCACTTTGAGAGGTCTTTATGACAGAAAATACCCAAAAAGTGACACCATTCTAAAAACTGCACCCCTCAAGGTGCTCAAAACCACATTCAAGAACTTTATTAACCCTTCAGGTGCTTCATAGGAATTTTTTGAATGTGGAAGAAAAAAATGAACATTTAACTTTTTTCACAAAAATGTTACTTTAGACCCAATTTTTTTTATTTTCACAGGGGTAACAAGAAAAAATGGACCGCAAAATTTGTTGTGCAATTTCCCCTGGGCACGCAGATACCCAATATTTGGGGAAAAAACACTGTTTGGGCGCACTGTAGGGCTCGGAAGGGAAGGAGCGCCATTTGACTTTTTGATTGTAAAATTTGCTTGAATAATTAGCGGACACCATGTTGCGTTTAGAGAGCCCCTGTGTGCCCAAACATTGGAGCTCCCCCACAAGTGACCCCATTTTGGAAACTAGACCCCACAAGGCACCTATCTAGATGCATAGTGAGCAGTTGCAACCCCCAGGTGCTTCACAAATTGATTCGTAAAAATGAAAAAGTGAAAAAAAAAACACTTTTTCATTTTTACGAATCAATTTGTGAAGCACCTGGGGGTTCCAACTGCTCACTATGCATCTAGATAGGTGCCTTGGGGGGTCTAGTTTCCAAAATGGGGTCACTTGTGGGGGAGCTCCAATGTTTGGGCACACAGGGACTCTCTAAATGCAACATGGTATCCGCTAACAAATTGAATGGAAAATCGGCTCAAATTGTTAGCGGACACCACATTGCGTTTGGAGAGCCCCTCTGTGCCCAAACTTTGGAGCTCCACACAAGTGACCCCATTTTGGAAACTAGACCCCCCAAGGAACCTTTATAGATGCATAGTGAGCACTTGGAACCCCCAGGTGCTTCACAAATTGATTCGTAATAATGAAAAAGTGAAAAAAAAAACACATTTTCATTTTTACGAATCAATTTGTGAAGCACCTAGGGGTTCCAAGTGCTCACTATGCATCTAGATAGGTGCCTTGGGGGGTCTAGTTTCCAAAATGGGGTCACTTGTGGGGGAGCTCCAATGTTTGGGCACACAGGGACTCTCTAAATGCAACATGGTATCCGCTAACAAATTGAATGGAAAATCGGCTCAAATTGTTAGCGGACACCACATTGCGTTTGGAGAGCCCCTCTGTGCCCAAACTTTGGAGCTCCCCCACAAGTGACCCCATTTTGGAAACTAGACCCCCCAAGGCACCTTTCTAGATGCATAGTGAGCACTTGGAACCCCCAGGTGCTTCACAAATTGATTCGTAATAATGAAAAAGTGAAAAAAAAAACACTTTTTCATATTTATGAATCAATTTGTGAAGCACCTGGGGTTCCAAGTGCTCACTATGCATCTAGATAGGTGCCTTGGGGGGTCTAGTTTCCAAAATGGGGTCACTTGTGGGGGAGCTCCAATGTTTGGGCACACAGGGACTCTCTAAATGCAACATGGTATCCGCTAACAAATTGAATGGAAAATCGGCTCAAATTGTTAGCGGACACCACATTGTGTTTGGAGAGCCCCTCTGTGCCAAACTTTGGAGCTCCCCCACAAGTGACCCCATTTTGGAAACTAGACCCCCGAAGGCACCTTTCTAGATGCATAGTGAGCACTTGGAACCCCCAGGTGCTTCACAAATTGATTCGTAATAATGAAAAAGTGAAAAAAAAAACACTTTTTCATTTTTATGAATCAATTTGTGAAGCACCTGGGGTTCCAAGTGCTCACTATGCATCTAGATAGGTGCCTTTGGGGGGTCTAGTTTCCAAAATGGGGTCACTTGTGGGGGAGCTCCAATGTTTGGGCACACAGGTACTCTCCAAATGCAACATGATATCCGCTAAGAATTTGAGCCGACAATTTGTTAGCGGATATCATGTTGCATTTGGAGAGTCCCTGTGTGCCCAAACATTGGAGCTCCCCCACAAGTGACCCCATTTTGGAAACTAGACCCCCCAAGGCACCTATCTAGATTCATAGTGAGCACTTGGAACCCCAGGTGCTTCACAAATTGATTCATAAAAATGAAAAAGTGTTTTTTTTTTCACTTTTTCATTATTATGAATCAATTTGTGAAGCACCTGGGGGTTCCAAGTGCTCACTATGCATCTAGAAAGTTGCCTTGGGGGGTCTAGTTTCCAAAATGGGGTCACTTGTGGGGGAGCTCCAAAGTTTGGGCACAGAGGGGCTCTCCAAACGCAATGTGGTGTCCGCTAACAATTTGAGCCGATTTTCCATTCAATTTGTTAGCGGATATCATGTTGCATTTAGAGAGTCCCTGCGTGCCCAAACATTGGAGCTCCCCCACAAGTGACCCCATTTTGGAAACTAGACCCCCCAAGGCACCTATCTAGATTCATAGTGAGCACTTGGAACCCCAGGTGCTTCACAAATTGATTCATAAAAATGAAAAAGTGTTTTTTTTTTCACTTTTTCATTTTTACGAATCAATTTGTGAAGCACCTGGGGATTCCAAGTGCTCACTATGCATCTAGATAGGTGCCTTGGGGGGTCTAGTTTCCAAAATGGGGTCACTTGTGGGGGAGCTCCAATGTTTGGGCACGCAGGGACTCTCTAAATGCAACATGATATCCGCTAACAAATTGAATGGAAAATCGGCTCAAATTGTTAGCGGACACCACATTGCGTTTGGAGAGCCCCTCTGTGCCCAAACTTTGGAGCTCCCCCACAAGTGACCCCATTTTGGAAACTAGACCCCCCAAGGCACCTTTCTAGATGCATAGTGAGCACTTGGAACCCCCAGGTGCTTCACAAATTGATTCGTAATAATGAAAAAGTGAAAAAAAAAACACTTTTTCATTTTTATGAATCAATTTGTGAAGCACCTGGGGTTCCAAGTGCTCACTATGCATCTAGATAGGTGCCTTTGGGGGGTCTAGTTTCCAAAATGGGGTCACTTGTGGGGGAGCTCCAATGTTTGGGCACACAGGGACTCTCCAAATGCAACATGATATCCGCTAAGAATTTGAGCCGACAATTTGTTAGCGGATATCATGTTGCATTTGGAGAGTCCCTGTGTGCCCAAACATTGGAGCTCCCCCACAAGTGACCCCATTTTGGAAACTAGACCCCCCAAGGCACCTATCTAGATTCATAGTGAGCACTTGGAACCCCAAGTGCTTCACAAATTGATTCATAAAAATGAAAAAGTGTTTTTTTTTTACTTTTTCATTATTACGAATCAATTTGTGAAGCACCTGGAGGTTCCAAGTGCTCACTATGCATCTAGAAAGTTGCCTTGGGGGGTCTAGTTTCCAAAATGGGGTCACTTGTGGGGGAGCTCCAAAGTTTGGGCACAGAGGGGCTCTCCAAACGCAATGTGGTGTCCGCTAACAATTTGAGCCGATTTTCCATTCAATTTGTTAGCGGATATCATGTTGCATTTAGAGAGTCCCTGCGTGCCCAAACATTGGAGCTCCCCCACAAGTGACCCCATTTTGGAAACTAGACCCCCCAAGGCACCTATCTAGATTCATAGTGAGCACTTGGAACCCCAGGTGCTTCACAAATTGATTCATAAAAATGAAAAAGTGTTTTTTTTTTCACTTTTTCATTTTTACGAATCAATTTGTGAAGCACCTGGGGATTCCAAGTGCTCACTATGCATCTAGATAGGTGCCTTGGGGGGTCTAGTTTCCAAAATGGGGTCACTTGTGGGGGAGCTCCAATGTTTGGGCACACAGGGGCTCTCCAAACGCAACATGGCGTCCGCTAACAATTTGAGCCGATTTTCCATTCAATTTGTTAGCGGACACCATGTCGCGTTTGGAGAGCCCGTGATGTGCCTAAACAGTGGAGCTCCCCCACAAGTGTCCCCATTTTGGAAACTATACCCCTCAAGGATTTTATTAAGGTGTATAGTGAACATTTTGAACCCAGAGGTAAGGCACAGAATTTGTTTACATTAGGTCATCATATTGAATAAGTTGTCATTATTTTTGAGCGCAAGTGCTCGCTACTTGAGTTTGCATCGGGTACTCAGGTATGCACCATGTACAGCGTGTGCTCGAGTGACATGCTCGAGTCCCTGCTCCGCATGTTTCACGGTTATTAGACACCCAAAAAAAAACATGCGGGGATCGTTCGTGCATGGCAGGCAATCCCCGTAAAGTTTTTTGGCCGCGAAGCATATGGGGCAGAGACTCGAGCATGTCACTCAAATACCCACAATACTCAATGCATACCAGAGCACCCGATGCAAACTCAAGTAGCGAGCACTTGCTCTCAACACTAGTCGCCATATCGTCATCTTTTTTTCTTACTTTTGAAAAAAATCCCAACCCCAGCCCTAACCCTAGCACAACCCTAACCCTAGCACAACCCTAGCCCCAGCACAACCCTGGCCCCAAACCCAGCCCTAACCCTAGCCCAATCCTAACCCAAGAGTTTATTTTTGACGCCGTTCCTTGTGCGGTGTAAGTGATTAGACGACTTTATTCTTCGGGTCGGTGTGATTACAGCAATACCAGAATCATATGGGGTTTTTATGACTGACAGCTGTCACACACTAAAAGACGCATTTTTTGTAAAATCTAGTTTTTGCATCGCCATATTTTGAGAGCTATAATTTTTCCAGATTTTGGCAGACAGTCATGTGACGGCTCGTTTTTTGCGGGATGATGTAACGTTGTTATTGGTGCCATTTTCAGGCACGTGACATTTTTTGATCGCTTTCTATTCCGATTTTTGGGAGGCAGAATAAACAAAAACCAACAATTCAGGAATTTTTTTTTTTTTTTTTATTCTGTTCCGCGTGTGGTAAAATTGATGAGGTAGCTTTATTCTTCGGGTCAGTACGTTTACAGCGGTACCACATTTGTATCATTTTTCTATGTTTTGGCGCTTATACACAATAAAAGCTATTTTATAGAAAAAAATATTTTTTAGTATCGCTTTATTCTGAGAGCTATAACTTTTTTATTTTTCGGCTGATGGAGCTGTGTGGCAGCTTGTTTTTTGCGGGACGAGATGACGTTTTCAGCGGTATCATTTTTATTTATATGCGTCTTTTTGATCGCGTGTTATTCCACTTTTTATTTGGCGGTATGGTGATAAAGCATTGTTTTTTGCTTCGTTTTTTTTTTTTACCGTGTTCACTGAAGGGGTTAACTAGTGGGACAGTTTTATAGGTCAGGTTTTTCCGGACGCGGCGATACCAAATATGTGTACTTTTATTGTTTTTTTTTTTATTTTTTTTATAATAATATTTATTGATGGGTACATTATATTTTTATTTTTGGTGTATTATTTTTTTTATTTTTTTATAATATTTTTGCACATTTTTTTTTTTTTTTTCCACTTTCACACAGTTTATACACTTTATTACTTTGTCCCACTCTGGGACTTTCAATTTTTTTTTTCTGATCGCCTGCATGGCACAGGAATGGAGCACCATCCCTATGCCATGAAGGCTGTCAGAAGTGCACAGTGTGAAGATTGCTTGGAGATGCACTGCGCATGTCCAAGCAATCTTCCTGCTCTCTGGTGACCCGGATGTTGTCATGACGACATCGGGTCGTCATGGCAACACCCGGGAAGCCTTTGCAGACTGCGCTGGAAGCCGGAAGAGGAGGTGAGTATCGCCGATCACCTCCCCTTGCCCCCGCAATGCCGCAATCGACTTCGATCGCAGCATCGCGGGGGTTAATGTGCTGGGAGCGGTGCAGGACCGCTCCCTGCACATAGTACCGGGTGTCAGCTGTGACAATCAGCTGACACCCGGCGGCGATCGCGCCCGCACAGCCTGTGTGCGCGCGCGATCGCGATGACGTACTAATACGGGTCTGGCTCTTAAGTCCCAGGGCACAGACGCGTATTAGTACGTCAGATGTTATTAAGGGGTTAAACCTCTTGATGACACAGCGCACGGAAGACACAGGAACATTCAGGTCTTTGGAGATGGACTTGTAGCCTTGAGATTGCTCATGCTTCCTCACAATTTGGTTTCTCAAGTCGTCAGACAGTTCTTTGGTCTTCTTTCTTTTCTCCATGCTCAATGTGATACACACAAGGACACAGGACAGAGGTTGAGTCAACTTTAATCCATGTTAACTGGCTGCAAGTGTGATTTAGTTATTGCCAACACCTGTTAGGGGCCACAGGTAAGTTACAGGTGCTGTTAATTACACGAATTAGAGAAGCATCACATGATTTTTCAAACAGTGCCAATACTTTTGTCCACCCCCTTTTTTAGGTTTGGTGTGGAATTGTATCCAATTTGGCTTTAGGACAATTCTTTTTGTGTTTTTTCATTGAAGACAAATTAAATGTCTTATAATAATACCAAAGAATTTGTGATTGCAATCATTTTCAGGAAGAAACTGAGTATCATCTGACAGAATTGCAGGGGTGCCAATACTTTTGGCCACCACTGTATTACTCCCTTTACTAAATGCATTCAATTTGTTGGTTCTGCCAAGTATTTCAGCCAAAAATGTGATGGTGCATAAATGATAGCAACTATAGTGCATATGTGTAAGGCAAGAATGAACTGACCTGACATGTAATTGTCTGGTTAACCTTACTAGTCAAACCTCTCCACCTCATTTTTTTAGAAACTCTTTTCTAAAATGGAACCAAAGAAGGTGAACAGTACATGAGGATGGGGGTGCAATACAATTTTAGTGTGAACGTGACCTTTCACATATGCATTATCAGTATTTTGTGAGTTTTTTATGATTTTGGCTGATTTATGAGCCAAAATCAGGAGTGTAACAATCAAAGGAAAAGTATAATGGAAACACGTCACCACGTCTGCGTTCTTCATACACTCCTGGTTTTAGCTTGCAAATACTGATGTGAAATACTGACCAAATATTGACTGTGAGAACATGGCTTTACGCTAATGCTGGTGCCCCTGTGTGGTTATAATAATAATCTTTATTTTTATATAGTGCTAACATATTCTGCAGTGCTTTACATACATTATCGTTGCTGTCCCCATCAGGGCTCACAATCTAGATTCCCTATCAGTATGTCTTTGGAGTGTGGGAGGAAACCGGAGAGCCCGGAGGAAACCCACGCAAACACAGGGAGAATATATATAAACTCCTTGCAGATATTGTCCTTGGTGGGATTTGAACCCAGGACCCCAGTGCTGCAGGACTGCAGTGCTAACCACTGCGCCACCATGCCGCCCCCTGCCCCCTTCCCCCTCCCTGCAAGGACGCAGACATACTCATCGCTGCTGCCGCGTGGTCACCTCTGCGTCGCTCAGCATCTCTCCATGCTTCCTTCTGTCTGTGCATGCTGCACAGACTTCCCAGTAACACGCATAGTGCATGCGCACTCCCCTGCTCTTAAAGGGGCAGCGCACGTAGGTTGAAAATGCCCCCGCCAGTAACTGGAGGCAGCCAATAGCTGGTGGTACCTGAACCCTGAGAAACCGCACCGGTGGTACCTGAATCATGTAACCATTAAAACGAAGCTCTAACACTGATGCTGCCTGTCTGTTCTTGGGCTGTGCTTCATTTGTGAATAATCCTCGCTGTAATTACTCTTACTGTCCCTTGATTGGCTCCACTTAGCACAATCACACGTCAAGTGAGCATAATTACAGCCAAGACACTGATTACAGCTTTTACTGTTAAGTAATGCAGTACCACCCAGATGACTGATAAAGCCACAGTGTAACATCTTATATTCCTAAGGGCTCATTCAGACAGTGTTCAGTCATTTGCAAAAAATGGTCTGAGGTTCATCATTATCTCTGATCAGATTTTCTTCATTGCTTGGTCACCTTGCTACAACTAAGTCCTCAAGAATACACAGACATGTGAACAGCCCCATAGATAATACTTGATGTGAGTTCTATTCATGAAAAACAGAGATTAGAACACATATGTGCAAAGCTGACGTCTGAATGAGCCCTTACAACAATTTTGCACTGTATCTAAAATATAAAAAAAATGCTTACCTACTGCAGTATTTAGTAAAATAGCAGTTCTATTTTGAAAGAGTGAGATGGCCACTATAGGGGCTTTCAGCAGGTCCACGCCGCCTGCCACTATAGGGGCTTTCAGCAGGTCCACGCCGCCTGCCACTATAGGGGCTTTCAGCAGGTCCACGCCGCCTGCCACTATAGGGGCTTTCAGCAAGTCCACGCCGCCTGCCACTATAGGGGCTTTCAGCAGGTCCACGCCGCCTGCCACTATAGGGGCTTTCAGCAGGTCCACCCCGCCTGCCACTATAGGGGCTTTCAGCAGGTCCACGCCGCCTGCCACTATAGGGGCTTTCAGCAGGTCCACGCCGCCTGCCACTATAGGGGCTTTCAGCAGGTCCACGCCGCCTGCCATTATAGGGGCTTTCAGCAGGTCCACGCCGCCTGCCACTATAGGGGCTTTCAGCAGGTCCACGCCGCCTGCCACTATAGGGGCTTTCAGCAGGTCCACGCCGCCTGCCACTATAGGGGCTTTCAGCAGGTCCACGCCGCCTGCCACTATAGGGGCTTTCAGCAGGTCCACGCCGCCTGCCACTATAGGGGCTTTCAGCAGGTCCACGCCGCCTGCCATGATAACCCATCAGCTAACTCAGATTGCCTCGTTTCAATGCAGCTATCAGTGATTGATAGCAGATTCTAAATGGTTAATATCAGTGACCAGAACTTATTCCGGCCGCTGCTGTTACAACCAGATGCTGGCTCCATGCAGTCCTCTTCACCCTGTGATGAAAACGTACATGACAGCTGAGTAAAGGGTTAAACTGTAACTGTCATTTCAAGAAGACATATAGAACAATGTCTGTGTTTGCCACTATCTTTTCCCTCCATAGAATCTTATCAGCAGCAACTGTCATCTCCTATATCATTAATGTAACAATCTGTCTTCACTAGAGATGAACAAATCGATCTGTGGAGGATCTAGTTCGAGTCAAATTTTCTGTAATTTGCTGTTAAATGTAAATTCAAAGATTTTGAGATTTGTGGTTCTCAAAAAAACAAGAACTTGCCTGGCACCATTTCCCACACTGCTGCAGCATCAGAGAGCGGGGTAATGTCATTGTGGGCTTCCCCATAATACCCTGCCGCTATGAGATCTAGCCGATATCATTCCTGGTACAGTGGTGGTTAGTACCTGAGCCGTCACAGATCAGCGGCTCCCAGCTGAGCATAGTTTGTACGGCAGAGTAGTTTTCCATCTCTAGAGTCACTGGGTAAGTCTTTTTTCTGTAGAGTGTAAGCTCTTAGGGTCTGTGGGATCTTCTTTCTCCTTTGCCTCACAACTGTTTTCCAAGCAATTACAAGTTTTCCAGTGTTAAGATTTGCTCATATTTATTTGGCAAAAATGAAATTTTGGAGGAAAAATCAGAGAAGTTGTCGAATTTGAATTTCAAAACATTCGCTCATCTCTTGTCTTCACTGATTACAGATTTTCCAGATTTTACCCATGAATTTAGAATGAATGATCAGGAAGAGAAAGAAGCAGATTGCACTGATAAAATATGATACAAAGGTTCTTATTTTCATGTGTACTATTGAGTTATACAAATTGTCTCTTCAGATTGATTTATGAAATAGAAATTAAAACGGTTACTTAAAGGAATACTGTCAGCATGGTACAACCACCTAAACTGTTTTTATGCCCCTGTTGCCTAGCCCTACCGTCTTTCTTTTGACTGATAGTTCACTGGTTTACAGGGATGGGCAGGAAATAGGGCCAATGTGGCAGAGCAATGGGAAGTGTATTGACACTCCCAGAATACTTAAAGGGGTATTCCCATCTCCAAGGTCCTATCCCAATATGTAGTGGGTGTAATAATAATAATAATAATATTAGCAAATACCTCCAATTAGAAATGTAGCATAGTTTTTCTGATTCGCTATGATTCAAATACATGTAACTTGTAGGCAAAAATGACAGTGAATTAGAAGCAATTAGTGCATTTATAGCAATCATTTGAAGTCCGCGTTACAGAGGCCTAGAAACTTACATGATGACTGAATGAAGAATATCAAACAAAGTAAAGTATGCAGCAGTCCTCTGCAAGTGTGAAGAATTATATATTGTTCCATCTTTCTTAGAAATATCAGGTTCTTAGGACCCAATTGTGTGAGCCCATATGCCAGGTCAAGGTGACCTCATTAGTTGGGACCCTACACTAAACAGACTCACCGCTCTTTGGTTTAGGCTGTCATCCCATTGGGGCTAATCTTCAACGCTTTCTTTGTGAATTATGTGAGAACACATTTCCACAGCTGATGTTCCATATTTTTTCTCCCTTGACGTCTAAAATCAGTGCAATTATTTTTTGTAACGTGAATGGGACTGCAGAAAATCCATTTATGGACAGTGATCAAAATTTTTACATTTCACTAAATGCAACTAAATGGAAATGGTAATCTGATAGTCATAGTTACCATGATTACTGATTTGATCTTAAAGTAGTTTTCCAGTCAAAATAAAGCCTTACACAAGGGACAAGATATGTAGGTAAAAAATAACAAACTCCGCTATACTCACTTACTGACACCCATCAAGATCCAGCATGCTGCACTGATGTCATTATTCTGCCTGCCACTGACATTGAATAGCGCATCATCATAAAACATCCAATTATCTGCTGCTGAAATCACCTGACCGCTGCTGCCAATCACAGGCCACAGTAGCCTGGCAGCTGGTGGAACAGTGTTAATGTACTGGTGTAGCACTGCAGGAATTCAGTGGCCTACAGAGCATGTGCAGGAACAGCAAGCAGTAATGGATGTTCTTGTAGATAGCAAAGGGTTGTAGGAAATAATCCAGAGAACAGTCTGGGTAAGAAAGTTCAGGAGCTGGAGACAGGAACTAGACTAACAGCTAGACACAATACTCAAGCAAAGAGGAAGAGATCTGTGTGGTTTTATAGGGGTTGTTCACTACTAGGACAACCCCTTCTTGATCTAAATGATTGGCCCTGATAAAATAAAAAAGCTTATACTCTCCTTCCATGCCGGCACCGTTCCAGCATTGTTGGCACTTGCGGTCCCGGGGCTCCCATGAGATTGTTGTGACATGTGTGCCAGGTGCCCAATCAGCGCTGGTGTCACTGTCCCTGCCTTCTATGGAATTAAACATGAAGAGGAAGTCCAGGCTGCAGCTGATCTCTCACTTCCTTTTCATGTTCAATTTGTCCGAAGGCAGGCACAGTGATGCCAGCGCTGATTGGGCGCCAGGCTCACATGTCAACAATTGCATGGGAGCATCGGGTCCGTGAGTGCCGAAACCGCTGGAATGGAAAGTGAGTATAAGCTTTTTTATTTTATCGGAGCCAAGTGTGGGGTATGAGAAGGAGTTGTCCAAGTAGTGGATGACTTCTTTAAGTAGGCCCAAACAGGAAACAAGATGGATTCCATAGGTTCAGAATCTGCCATCTTAATAAAGGGCAATTGCAGAACACAATAGCAGCCTCCAGTGGTAAGGAGATAAATTGCATCACAATTATTAAGGTGAACAATAGCAGCCACCTGTTAAGGGGAGCGGTTGCAGACAACTTTATTTAATGGAACGCAACCGACCCCGGGGTCCGCGATGCAGCCTAGAGGACTGCTGCCGAACACTTCCCGGGTGGAAAGGCAAACGACAACTAAATGATAAACCCCTCCGTGTTAACTTCACACCGGACAGGGTATAGCGGTACGCTCTATCTCCGTTTACTGCACAGAGGAGAGAGCGACCGGCGACGCACCTAACAATAATCTTATCCCTTCGTGTTAACGCACACGGAAGGGTAAGATGGTACGCACAATCTCCAAGAACCGCAGGGAGACGTGCATCCGTGGGAACAGCAGTAGCCCTGTCTTTGATACAGGCGCTATGCTATGGGGATTGGCGCTAAAGCGGTTCACACAATCTCCAAGAACCGCAGGGAGACGTGTGACTGGACTATGAGCAGTAGCCCTGTCTTCGGTACAGGCGCTACGCTATAGGAGACGGCGCTAGCTTGCGGGTGATTCCCGCCGGGTATTCGAGCACTCAGCCGGCGAGCTACCGGACTGAGCAAACCCGCTCTATTAAACTCACAGGCGGCTCGGGGTGTAAGGATGAACCCCCTGGTCAGAGCCAGTCAGCGAAGCGAAGCTACCTGCCTCTATGGAGCTAAACCTGCCTAGCGGAAACTATGGCTCTTTGAGCCCGGAGTCAGCGTGCACACCACAAACAGCTAGCTCAAATGATCTGAGCGCACCGCCATGTTTGTGGGCGGGTCTTTTAAAGATTAAGCCCTGCCCCACTGTCGCACCATTGGTGACGACACCCGTGACCAATCAGGCGGTGCCAGGTCACCGGGTCAGGTGGGTGCCAAACCACCAATCATGATCCGCCAGGTCACGGACATGCTCAGTGCGGCGAATCCTGGACTTAGACTCCACGAGCCCTGTCTCCCTCTGCAGCCTATGCTTAACACTGCTAGGCACAAATGCCTGCGAGACAATCTGCAGGGCTCGTGGAACAGCTAGGCGTTGAGGCTGACAACAATGCTGAGCAGTATCAGCCCTGGCTGGCCTGGAATGGAAGACCACAGAAGGTCCTGGACCCCTTTCAAATCCAGCCCCAGACCAATGCCTAACACCACCAGTGGTCAAACTGTAAAAGGACCCAAAATCCTGACAGTGATAACACCACTTCCTGTCTCTGTGCGAACTACAGTGTGGCCTGAGCTGGATCTAGCTGGGTGTTGGTAGGTATGACTGACTTTATTATATTTTATATAACCTGTCTTTCAGGCAAAGTTTCTTTTTGACCAGACAACTCTTCTAACGAAAAGTGATTATCATCCTGGACAATCACAAAAGTCATCAGTTTATAATGCATTTTCGAATGCACATTATTTGACATTAGAATAAACAGAAATGTTCATAGAGAAAGTAATTATTCTATTTTCACGTTTTCGTAAGTTCCAATACATTTTCTACTTGTCTATAGGTTCGGCTCATGCTTTTTGTTGCCTGGTAATATTTGAAATTAGGAACAACTGATGCACTGTAGATGTAGTAATACTTTTTTGATGTTCATATTTACTTATAAAGTGATGGACATATCCATAAAACCATAATTCTTTTACTACCACCATATTGGTTTTGTTGTGTTATTGATTTGTCATTCTTCACATTGATAATCCTTTTATGTGCTATGGAATCACAAGGAGTTATTTATGCTGCAAGCCGTAGTTTGTCAGTTGATGTCATGAGCTTACCTCACCTTTAATGCAGACAGGCACATAATGTGCAGCGAGCCCTCTATCATGTACCATTATAATTAGCACTGTCAAACCAGGACTCTGCAGCCCTCATGCATATCAGATTATAATATGTCTTCATAAGCAAGTGACTATACATGCACAATATTTCTCCTCTTATGAAGATTGCATGTCAATAAAGTAATTGAGTCTCCGAGGCTCCAGCAGGGAAAGATATAGAGGATGGGACTTTCAGTGTAGTGATGTATAACCATTATTATTCTGCTAGTCACCAGTGCTGACTCTGAGAGGAAGAGTGGACAAGAAATTGTCAAGTAAATGGCCACATTCAAGTGTTAATGCGTGTATGTGTATATATATATATATATATGTTTACAGTGCTCTGCATAAATCAGTACATCCAAACAGATTTGTCAGAAAGCCTTTAGTTTCCTTCCAGAATAAATTTTTATGGGATACCATACTACAAAACACTCCTATACATGTGGACCGTTGATTGCAAGCAAGATTTGTTATTTTGCGCACCCAAAAAAGTAATTTTCATAACAAATTCATTTAAGACCTTGTTGCAAGCATGAGTACACCCTAATGAAAGTCTTAGTGGCAAAGCTAAAGTTTAACCTAAATTCAACCACAGGTAAGTCTAATTATATATTTAAAAGGTGTCCAGCAGACGGGTGACAATAAGAGTTTGAATGGCCCTTTCTTAACAATCCATTCAAGGCTGCAGTTATCCCGGCTGCTTGTGCACCTTTTTCTACCACATTTTTTCCTTCCACTCAACTTTCCATTAATATGCTTGGATACAGCACTCTGTGAACAGCCAGCTTCTTTAGCAATGACCTTTTGTGGCTTACCCTCCTTGTGGAGTGTGTCAATGACTGCGTTCTGGACATCTGTCAGGTCAGCAGTCTTCCCATGATTGTGGAGCCTACTGAAACAGACTAAGGGACCTTTTTAAACTCATCGGAAGCCTTTGCAGGTGTTTTTGTTAATTATTCTAATTTACTGAGATAATGACTTTTGTGTTTTCATTGGCTGTAAGCCATAATCGTCAGCATTAACAGAAATACACACTTGAAATAGATTACTCTGTGTGTAATGACTCTATATAATATATGAGTTTCACTTGTATTGAAGAACTGAAATAAATTAACTTTTTGATGATATTCTAATTTAGTGAGAAGCACCTGTAGTTCTTAGCAGTAGAATATCCTATGACCTGACTGGTCACCTAGTTGGCTTAGCCTGGTAACATTATGGCATTTCTACATGTTCACTTAAACTTAAACTGTTTTACTGCTTACTGTAGATACTGGATTGTTTTAGGTGCAATCTGAGGATTTAAACTGCTATTTAATAATGAAGGGGTAGTAGATTTGTGCATAAAAAAATATTTAAGGTACTTGGGGGAGGACCATTGGATTTCATAGTATAAAATGGAATTTTATGTCCTTAGGTGAACTCTCACAATACATGTGATGGTTCCCTTTTTTACTTTTATCCCATCACTGATATTGTGGCACGCTCATAATTCCAGGGTCTCAGCAGTAAAACATCTGCTGTAGCTTGTTGTACTTTTATGATAGCATGCAGAGGCGGAGTGGGGTGGGGGCGGGGTGAAACTACAGAACTAGTGTCTGCTGTGTTGAGTTTACCTGCTCAAGACCTGTCCGGCTGTAAATCAGCACTCTCACAAAAACTCAACAGCAAGTTTGGGATTTGGTTTGAGCCATAAATACGTGAGCTTCTGACTCCTGTAAACACAGGCAAATTTATGCTTTAAATAAAGGATAACAGCCTGGATGGGTAACAGCTCCAGGGATCAGCGTGTATGAGTTCCCAGGCATTTTTCTTTTCTATGGGAAACTGATCTGTAAAAAGATCCCTATCTGTCAGAGCTTGATAAATCAAAGTCAACCAGCAGAGGCCCATGGAATGCTCACTTCTGACCTCACTAAAGGTTATCAAGGTACTCCTACTAAATTACTATGTATGTCAGAATCTTTAAAGGGAGTCTGTCACCCCCAAAATGCAATTTCATCATCCTAAACATTTATATAGGGGACATAGCCCCTATAAAACACATATCAGTAATGCTGGTTTTAGTGTTGTAGCTTCAGATAAAATGACTAAAATTTCATATGCAAATGAGGGCAATTTGGTGCATTCTTAGTGTAACCAAGAGTGTACAGTGCACAGCTGCACTCACAGAGTCTGGGTGCAGGCATACTACCATCTCAGCACTAACGTGAGTATAAAATATTAGTATCATTTATTAGTATCATTAAAACCAGTAAATATTACCAATACCTATAGGAAATATACCTATATTACCTATCCAAAGATGGACACATTTAAAATAATGAAGCTGACAGTGGTTCAGTTCATATAAGAAAAAATCACTTGATGTTGATTCTTACATAATGTGAGAATGGTCGCATATATAGACACTACAATGTATTCACATCAGAGTATAAAAATGGAATGATCTCACCCAATTATTCATATTCATGGATAGAGGGAGACGATCACCACATTATACATCCTTCTGATGCCAACCAGTTTTCTTAGTCAGGTAGAGCCAGCCGGAGGACTTAGCAGACCCTAGGAGGCATGCTATTATGGCCCTATTTCCTCATAACTCCCACCCTGACAAGGATAATCCACAACTGACCCTAATAATGGAATGACCTATGCTGAAAGCATGCGTCTCCCAACGCGTTTCTCACTATTGGCTTCCTCAGGGGAGATAGGTGCACGATATATTGTAATAGAAAGATTAGATGCCAGAATCCAGGTGGTGGATCTGGTTACTAACTGGTGCCAATTGGGAGACGCATGCTTTCAGCATTGAGCATTCCATTTTCAGGGTCAGTTGTGGACTTGCCCTTGTCAGGGCGGGAGCTATGGTGGAAATAAAGCCATAATAGCATGCCATGAGTCTGCTAGGCCCTCCGGCTGGCTCCACCTGACTAAGAAAACTGGTTGGCATCAGTAAGGTGTATAATGTGCCGATCGTCTCCTTCTATCCATGAATTGGGTTACATCATTCCATTTTTTATACTCTAATGTGAATGCATTGTAATGTCTGTATGTGACCATTCTCACATTATGTAAGAATCAACACCATGATTTTTTCTTAAATGAAATGAACCACTGTCAGCTTCATTATTTTAAATGTGTCCATGTTTGGATAGGTAATGTGTATGTCTTTAATTTCCTACAGGTATTGGTAATAATTACTGGTTTTAATAATACTATTAACAGTTATATTTTATACTCACCTTAGTGCTAGGAGTTATATACTGTGAGTTGGGAGTTTAAAGGACTACACAAGGCATCCCCCCATCTCTACTACTTTTTTTGCTCTTTTTTTTCATACTATGATCTCTCCTCATTTCTGAAGCAACCTGGAATTGTATCAAGCGGAGATCATAAACTGGAAGGAGCCAGAAACCAGAGTAAGCTGCACCCATAGTGAGTGCGCGCCTGCCCTGACACTGTGAGTGTGCCACTTGGCTCCTTCAATGTCAGTGCACATGCACAGGACAGGGGTTTGAGTTTAGGCAGTGCTTGCTGGCAAGAGAGAGCTGGATATGCAAATTGAATGAGCGTATCAGTGCACAAAAATGTCCTCATCTGCATATGAAATAAAAGTCACTTTATCTGCAACTACAGCACTAAAATATGCATTATTTGTATGATTTTTATCGGGGTAAGTCCTCTATGTACAATTTCAAATTAGCTGAATTTGCATTTTTGGGATGGCAGACTCCGTTTTGATGGAGACCAGTATATCAGTTTACATTTTGAGGCAAATTTTAAAATTAAAAGGGTGGTCCAAAGCCCAAATTAATTTTCATCCTAAATCCCTATCTATTTAATGCCATAATCTAAACTATTTTTTAATATACTTGAATTAAAATTCCCTTTCCTTTCCTCTCTACACTATCTGCTTTTATTTTTTTCACTTCCTTTTTGATGACGCTTAGTTTCAGAATCCCAGTGCATGCTGGGTACTCAAATGAAACATCATCGGGGCAGAGGCTGTGTGTCACTGTGTGTTCACAAGTTATAACTGTTCTTGACATAAAGTACAAAAATAACCTTAAAAGCAGAAGTATCTTGGGTTATCACTATACCAATGAATGAGAAGTCATTTCAAGTATCATCACAGTTCTCTTCCTCTCTGAAACGCTTAGCTATTTGCATATTTAAATTCCCAGAGGAGCATTAATTGGTTTATAACTCTCCTTACACCATCTTGGCACTTTCCACAAGGAAAAAAGTTATCCATTATTAACCCTTCAGAGGCCTCTCACTTAGCCACATCAGACCTCCTGCTTTGCACTGATGAAGGGCAAAGATTAGTGTTGAGCGAGCACTAAAATGCTCGGGTGCTCGAAGCTCGGGCCGAGCTCGCCATGATACTCGGGTGCTCGACCCGAGCAACGAGCCCAATGTTAGTCTGTGGGAGACTCGAGCATTTTTGCGGTGGCACCCCCGGCAGTCTTTTAAAAGCCTAACAAGTGCCCAAAACGATAGTGACAGTGTTCAAATGACATGGGGACAGCATGGGGATCGCCCCAGGAAGCATTTCTGACCCCCAGGTCACTGCTGTCAACAACGTGGTCAGAGGTATTAAGCCACTTTTACAGGCTCACAATAAAACGTTCAAAAACGAAAGTGAAACTTTTTTCCTGTGAAATATGTTAAGGAAGTTCCTTTCCAGGGTAAAGACTTGTGTATAAGTTAAAATAAATGACCAAAAACAAAAATACTCCTCCACACCTTCCGCTATGTTCACAAGTAGCATTTTTTATGCGTTTTTGCACTTTTGTATTGCTTTCAACTATGACAAATGCATTCACCGTGAAATGTAATTTTAACATTTTACAACCTTATCTGGCCATGTGCTGTGTGACACATGCATAAAGTGCTGAAAAGACAAGGGAACAGCATGGGGAAGACCACTGGAAGCATCTCTGACTCCCAGGTCACTGTCTAAAAGTGTGCCCATCATAAGTGATCCTTACCGCATCAGAAGATGCGGACTTGCAACTATCCCCATGCAAGTTCTAGTCCCATGGCAGTGTTCAATTGTACCTCCCCCATTCCTTGCAATACAAGCTCAAGTATGCAGCCTGCCACCCACCCACTCCCAGGCTGCAATACCATACTGCTTGCTTGCTTGAACTTGAAATTGGGCCTTTTAGGCATGTGGAGGCGGAATCTGGCCACCACGTCATGGCTGTGTTGGCGGCCTGGAATCCATACTCAGTCCCCAGCCGCCCGGCGGCCGGGTGTCCATACTCGGTCCCCAGCCGCCCCGCGGCCGGGTGTCCACACGGTCCCCAGCCGCCTGGGGGCAGCCGGGTGTACATAAACAGTCCTCAGCCGCCCCTATTTCTCCTTGGAACATCCCCCCACACACTTTTCTTATCCCGGCCTGCTTTAGGCAGCATTGGACGAGCCCACCAGAGAACCAGATTCCTCCGGTGGGCCCTGACTTCTCCATCGGTGGAGTTGAGAGTGCCAAGGTGAGGAGCTTGATGATGATGACAGAAGTTAGCATCTGCTATGTTTTCTTTTAATGCAAGTGTAAGTGTGCAGCCTGCCACCCACCCACCCCCAGACTGCAATTCCATACTGCTAGCTTGCACTTGAAATGGGGCCTTTTAGTTTGGAGGAGGCCGAAGCTGGCCACTACCTCATGGCTGCTTCGGCAGCGATGTATCCATACTCAGTCCCCAGCCGCCCATATTTGTCCTGGTGTGCCTTATACATAAGATTAAGCGCGTATACCAAAACATTACCTGTGCCCTCCCCAGTGCATTTAGTGGGAAGGAGAGCCTATTCCGCTGTAGTGTGTGCATGCCAAACCCCTGTTCATGGTACATGCGAAGATGCCTCCCACTTTGCACCTGTCGTTGCAGACTTGCAACTATCCCCATTCAAGTCCTTGTCCCAGGCCAGTGTTCAATTGTACCTCTCCCATTCCTTGCAATGCAAGCGCAAGTATGCTGCCTGCCACCCACCCACCCCCAGGCTGCAATACCATACTGCTTGCTTGCTTGCACTTTAAATTGGGCCTTTTAGGCATGTGGAGGCGGAATCTGGCCACCACGCCATGGCTGTGTCGGCGGCCTGGTATCCATACTCAGTCCCCAGCCGCCTGGTGGCCGGGTGTCCCCGCTTGCTCCCCAGCCTCCAGGGGGTGGCCGGGTGTCCATACTCGGTCCCCAGCCACCCCTATTTGTCCCGGTAACCTTTCCCACACTTTTCTTAGCCTGGCCTGCTTTAGGGCAGCATTGGCCGAGCCCACCGGACTATCAGACTCCTCCGGTGGGCCATGGCTTCTCCATCAGGGGAGTTGAGAGTGCCAAGGTGAGGAGCATGATGAGGATGATAGAAGTTAGCATCTGCTTTGTTTTGTTGTAATGCAAACGCATGTATGTAGTAGCGGCTAGGCCTGAGGTGGTCAGCGTTTTGGCGCATATCCTACCTCCTCCGAGGATTGCTGGATGTTTTCCTGCTAATATCCCAGTTCTATGACTCCCGTTAAAACAAAGCTTCAGGTGGTAAATGATGGATGAGGTAGTGGCAAAGGAGAAAGAGCAGGAGGAACAGGGACCATTCACATCAATATCAGGCCAGTCAACCAGATATGTCTTGTAGGATATGTTTCTGTAACAAAAGGCTACACAGTTATAGGGCATACAGTGAGTGCAATGCCTACCAAAAATTTTGAGCCACTCCAATGCCCCTTGGAAATGACATGGAGGTCAGAGGGCGTTAACTAAACCTTTTTTTCCATTTATAGCAACTGGGTCTCCCGTGCCAAAAAAAGCTGCCAAAAATTAGGACGGAGCAACTTGCAATGCCCCTTACAAGAGCCATGCAGTACAGCATATTACAAACATAAGTCCCATTATTGGGGAGTGGGTGTCCCATAGTATTTGCTTATGCTTTCCCAGCAAAAGCTGCCAAAAATTAGGACGGAGCAACTTGCAATGCCCCTTACAAGAGCCATGCAGTACAGCATAGTATTTGCTTATGCCTTGCAAGCTAAAGCTGCCAAAAATAAGGACGGAGGAACTTGCAATGCTGGCACCCTGGTGGTATAGTGGTGGTGGAGGCTGAGGATAAGGAGAAGAAGATTAAACAGACGAAACGAGGTAGCGTATACCCATGTGTGGGTGTGAAGTGGTGCATGTGAATACACCTCCCGAAATAACACAGTGGATTTGACTTTATGTTACTCTGCTGTCATTTGGTGGTGATGAGAAGTCTGGCCCAATCCATCCCTTGTTCATTTTGATAAGGGTCAGCTTGTCAGCATTGTCAGTTGACAGGCGAGTGCGCTTATCAGTTATAATTCCCCCAGCGGCACTTAAAACACGCTCCGATAACACGCTAGCGACAGGGCAGGCCAGGACCTCCAAGGCATACAGAGCGAGTTCATTCCAAGTGTCCAGCTTGGATACCCAATAATTAAAATGCACAGAGGAATCACGGAGGATGCTGGTACGATCGGCAAGGTACTCCCTCACCATCTTTTGAAACTTTCCACTCCTTGTGAGAGTACCCCACGCCTCAGGGCCTGTAAGCTGGGCGGGTGTCAGAAAACTGTCCCAGAACATTGACAGTGTTCCCCTGCCTCTGCTGGATTGGAGTTGCATCTCTCTCGCTTGTACACCTTGGTTGGGCAACGACCTGTGACCTCTGCCGCTAGCGTGTTCAGATGGGAATTTTTTTAAGAGTTCTGCAGCAAGGGCCTTCTGGTATTGCCCCATTTTTGTAGACCTCTCCACCTCAGGAATAAGAGAGTGAAAGTTCTCCTTGTAGCGGGGGTCTACAAGTGTCACCAACCAGTAATGACTGTCACCCAACATTTTGACAACGCGAGGGTCACGGTTAAGGCAGCGTAACATAAAGTCAGCCATGCGTGCCAGACTGGTAACGGGCAAGATTTCCGTGTCCTCACCAAGATGAAGACTGACCATGCTCTCCTCCTCCTCCTCCTCCTCCTCCTCCTCTTCCTCCTCCCCCCTGTCCTCAGGCCTCCCACGCTGAACCGACGGTATGACACTTGTACAGGTACTACCGTCTACAATGCATGATAGCAGCTCCTGTTCTTCCTCCTCCTCCTCTCCCTCATTGTCCCCCAATGCATGTTGGGATGAGATGAGGCTGGGCTGTGTGTAATCGCCCACTACGGCTTCTTGATCCATATCATCATACTCTGGCTGCAATGTCTCCTCTTTAATTCTCTGCAGAGAGCGTTGCAAATGACAGACAAGTGGGATGCTGACACTAATGATGGCGTCATCGCCACTCACCATCTTGGTGGCCTCCTCAAAGTTTGTTAGGATGGTACATATGTCAGACATCCAGGTCCACTCCTGAGGTCTTATGTGTGGAGTCTGACCTGAATATCGACGGCCTTGTTGCAGCTGGTACTCCACAACTGCTCTCTTCTGCTCACAAATCCTTTGCAACATGTGGAGGGTAGAGTTCCAACGTGTGGGGACATCACACACCAGTCGGTGTGCCGGAAGCTGCAAACGCTGCTGCAACACAGCAAGGGCGGTGGAAGCTGTAGCCGACTTGCGAAAATGAGCTGACAGGCGGCGTACTTTCACGAGCAGATCTGGCAACTCGGGGTACGATTTAAGAAACCGCTGAACCACGAGGTTAAGCACATGAGCCAGGCATGGTACGTGTGTGATCTCACCTCGCCTCAGAGCCGCCACCAGGTTACGGCCATTGTCACACACGACCATGCCGGGATGTAGGTTCAGCGGTCTCAGCCACAGATCTGCCTGCTCTTTCACAGCTGTCCACAACTCACAAGCAGTGTGAGGTTTATCACCTAAGCTTATGAGTTTCAGCACAGCCTGTTGCCGCTTGGCGGAGGCAGTACTGCAATGCTTCCAGCTTGTAACTGATGTGGTGATATCTGAGATGGAGGCTGAACATGAGGAGGAGGAGGAGGAGGAGGATGCGCAGGAGTTGTACACTGTGGGGGCAACTCTGACTGACATAGGGCCCGCAATCCTCGGTGTGGGGAGGATGTGTTCCGTCCCAAGGTCCGACTGGGTCCCAGCTTCCACTATGTTTACCCAGTGTGCCGTCAGAGAGATGTACCGTCCCTGGCCACAAGCACTTGTCCACGTGTCCTTTGTCAGGTGGACTCTCCCAGTAACTGCGTTGTTGAGGGCACGGCAGATGCTTTGGGACACGTGCTTGTGTAGTGCGGGGATGGCACACCGGGCAAAATAGTGTCGGCTGGGGACCGAGTACCGAGGGACTGCCACCGCCATAAGATTGCGGAAGGATTCCGTCTCCACCAGCCTAAAAGGCAGCATTTCCAATGCAAGCAGTCGTGAAATGTGCTAATTTAGGACTGTGGCCTGTGGGGCATTAGCTGCGAATTTCCGCTTTCGTTCAAAGGCCTGGGATATGGACAATTGAACGCTGCGGTGGGACGTGGACGTGGACGTTGATGCTGTTTCTTGAGAAACTGCCATAACAAGTGAAGACTGAGAGGAGGGGGCATCTTTACATGCAGTATGGAAAGGGGATTGCCTTGCACACACAACAGGGGGTTCTATTGCATGCACAACAGTGGAAGAAGCAGTGGTGACACCCGCTGACACTGGTCGTGGACCCTGGGTTTCGCCCCACAAAGTCGGGTGCTTTGCTGCCATGTGCCTGATCATGCTGGTGGTGGTCAGGCTGGTAGTTTTGTCACCCCTGCTGATGCTGGCATGGCAGGTGGAACATATGGCCTTTTTGGGGTTATCAGCAGAGTCTTTAAAAAAATTCCAGACTCTGGAAGACCTACCGCTTGTACTGGCAACGTCCCTCGTGTTGGTGTTACGGGGAACGGTTGCCTACCTTCTGTCTGCGGCCACCACACTGCTTCTTCCTGCCTGTTGGGGTACTCTGCCTCCCTCCCCCTGTGTGCTGCTGGCCTCACTCTGCATGTCCTCCTTTCACGTTGGGTTAGTTACTAAATCATCCACCACCTCCTCCTCTTCCACTTGCGCACCACGATCCTCCTCCTCACTTCCTGGCAATTGTGTCTCGTCATCGTCCACCTCTTGTGACAGATTGCCAACGTCGACTTCCTGTGGCCGTGGCTGTTCAAATATTTGGGCATCGCAACATGGGATCTCCTCTTCCACCACTTCAAGCGTATCAGGCGAGGGGCCCAAACATGGAAATGGACCAGTGAACAGCTCTTCAGAGTGTCCAAGTGTGGGATCACTTGCTGTCTGACGACACTCGGCATGGTGGGAGGAAGGAGCATCAGGGTGAGGAGGAGTATGCGGTCGAGACTCACGGCTACTAAGAGTTGACCGTGTGGAAGACAGACCGGAGGTGGTGGTGCCCAGGTAACTGGAAGTATTATCTGCTATCCAATTAATAACCTGTTCACACTGATCAGTTCTCCATACTGGTGTTGTTCTGTGCTTCCCTAGTAATTCGGTCAAGAAATGGGAGCGAGAAGATGTGGCTGTTGGTTGTGGCACATTTTCACCTTGGCCACGGCCCCGTCCTCTGCACGAACCATCACCAGAACGTCCACTTCCACGTCCCTTGCCACGTGCCTTGCCCATTGTAAATGAAGTAAAATAGCTTACACTTGCACTATCAATGGTAAAAGGGTAATAAAGAGTAGATTAGAACCGTGGAAGAGGAAAACCACAGTTATTGTTTACTGGGGTATACCACACTTTTTTAAATAGAGATATTTGCGGCTGAACAGTGAGCGACACACTCAAACTGCTTTTTTTTTAGATACCAAAGGCCCAAAACTGGATAGTACAGCGATTTGACCCGTGGAACTGCGAAACCACACTGGGATGTCGGGCCTACACAAGACTATTTTCAACAGATATATTTTTGTGTCACAACAGTCAGGAGACACTACTGTTTTTCTTTACGGAAAAAACTACCAAAACCTGAATAATAGAAATTTTTTACCGTGGGATGGCAAAACCACAGTTATTGTTTACTGGGGTATACCACACTTTTTTAAATAGAGATATTTGCGGCTGAACAGAGAGCGACACACTCAAACTGCTTTTTTTTTAGATACCAAAGGCCCAAAACTGGATAGTACAGTGATTTGACCCGTGGAACTGCGAAACCACACTGGGATGTCGGGCCTACACAAGACTATTTTCAACAGATATATTTTTGTGTCACAACAGTCAGGAGACACTACTGTTTTTCTTTACGAAAAAACTACCAAAAGATGAATAATAGAGATTTTTTACCGTGGGATGGCAAAACCACAGTTATTGTTTACTGGGGTATACCACACTTTTTTAAATAGAGATATTTGCGGCTGAACAGTGAGCGACACACTCAAACTGCTTTTTTTTTTAGATACAAATGGCCCAAAATGGATAATACAGAGGTGTGAACCGTGGAAGTGCAAAACAACACTTCTGTTTCTCTAGCCTACACCAGACTATTTTCAACAGTTATATTTGTGTCTGAAAAATCAGAGACACTCTTTTTTTTTTGGGGGGGGGGGGACACACCAAAAGGTTAATAAGACGGGTATTTGTACAGTGTGAAGGAGGAAAAAAAAAGGAGGATTTAGATGAAAAAAAAAGGATTTTTCCTGGCCCCCGACACCTGGTGCTAAGTCCAGCAATTTCAGCAACAGGAGCACACAGGACTGTAATGCAGCGTTTGCTGGTATAACCACTGTGTCTCCTATACAGCCTGCCTGCCTGGTGTCTGGGAAGGATATTAGTCCTGAAAAGGACTGTTTGTTTGTTCTGGTAGCCTTTACAGACCCTACACTAACTATTTTGCAGTTTATATCTCTCCCTAAATCAGCAGCGCTGTCCCTACACTGTCTAATCCTTAGCGACTGTGTCCAAGATGGCGGCGCCCCGTTTTAAATACTCGAGGTGACGCTGTGCGGCCAGCCAATCACTGTAATGCCCACAACCAACATGGCTGCAGCATTACAGTGACTGGCTGGCAATCCCTGCATGTTCATTGGCTCTGTAAAGAGCGCCAAACATGCAGGGCGGAGACCCGAGCTCCCGCCCGAGTAACCCGGAAATGCTCGGTGCTCGCCGAACATCCCGAGTAGCATGATGCTCGGGCGAGTACAGAGCAGTTTCGAGCATGTTCGCTCAACACTAGCAAAGATCCCAAAACACATGTCTGCAAATGGTTTTGCTTTTTATCTTAAATCATGTGGCAAGACTCATTAAAGTATCACTCTCATGAAGATTTTTTTTCATTAAACCTGTATATATGTGAATGTGCTGTAGTGTCAGTGTGTTAATATACTCCCATACTGCCGTCTTCTCCAGTATCCAGCGCTGTTCTGCTCCTCTTCTCAGTGATGTCACTGCTCGTCAGACTCTCTGTGACACACTGCGCTCTGCATGATCCGAAAGTGGCTTTTGCAATGTAAGTCAATGAAGCATCAGAGCAAGGCCCAGAACAAGGCTCCCATAGCCTTTTGTTTTAAAAGGGACTTCCGGTTCACGCATAGAACATACACTGATCAGGAAAGTCTGAAGAGCGGTGATATCACTGAGAAGAAGAGAAGAACAGCCTGGATCCTGAAAAGATCATTGATAGGTGAGTTTATTAATACATGTGACGTGCATGCCGCTCGGTTTAGATAGGGCTGAGACAGGTTTCATGAATTCTTTGGAAACCTGGGGGAACCGTTACTCAAGACGACCATATACTGCAGCTTCTCTGAGGCACAAAGGGGGGTACTGACTCCCAGACACACAATAGATTTACTTGCTGACCAGACACATTTGACAAGAGTCCTCATGAACAGTTGAACAGTAGCATTTAACGGAACAGCACGTCCAGTACCAAACAGTTTCTTCTTAAAGCAACAGGCTTTGTTAACAGTAATGGCTTCTCCTTGCAAAGGCACATTGATAACAGTCTTCCTCAGTAGCACAGTACAGCACAGATCAAGTCTCTTTAGCAACACCCTTCTATGTTCTCGCAACAGCAATGCTCAAACCAACAGTTACCGGTCCCCAGTGTCACGTCACAGGTTTTACCTTGGAATGCAGTGAGGTACGAGGGGGGATTAGATCGGAAGGATGAGTCCAGTCCTCAGACGTGGTGTTCAATCCTTGCTTCTGCTAAACAACAGTTAACTCCTTTCTCCACTGCTTTCTCCTGTAGATACCACTAGCAACCAAGCGGCAGTTGCAGTGAGAGAGTTTGCATCCTTTTAGCGCACTCTCCAGCTCAGAACTGACACTACTCAGTCTCTCTGAGGCAGGTCTGGCCACTCCCCCGAGCTGTACCCTTTTAATCTCTCTAGTTGCTGGATGCTTAACAACACCATGTGTGGTATCCACCCGTCACATACATTCACACTATACTACATGCATATTTTTCACACATTTAAGGAAAAAAAAAATTCCTAAAAAAAAGGGAGTGTTTTTTTTAAAGGGTCAATATTGATTGCTACCCTAATAGGTATCACTAGAGCTTCTGTCCACTTCCTCTGTGAAGAGGCTTTTTCCGCACTATAATAGGTGTGAGGTGCAGACCCAAAACTTTGGGACAATCGTGTATTGTAATATTGTTTTTTATTGTTCCAAGAAAAGCACATGATGATATTATAATTATTAATCTTATAAAAATGTTACCTCTTCAAGCAGGGACCTCTAATATCTTTTATTCTCAAGCCTCATGTACATGGAGGAGTCCTCTGCATGCAGCCTGTACAGCAGTACTGCTGTATAGGTTCTGTCTGACTATATTTGCAGAGATAATCCCCCCCTATCAGTAATACATTATGAGAGTACATACTGTACATATGGAACCTGATGAGCATGCCACCATTTTTTCTGATAACTGCTGGTACAAGACAGCAAAAGAAGCATTCAGCTATATCACAACTATACATAGGCTATTAGGGCACCTTGGGGTAATACCAAGGGGCAGACATTTTTGCTTCCCAAATTGTACAAGGTTATAGTTAACAATATTGAACCCATTTATATTCTGCTATACAGCTCCGTGTCATTGACAAATATAAAGAAAAATCTGTATCCCACACATGGGAGTTGCCACTTATAACATTAGTCCAAAGTAAATATTAGTCATCTACTAATTTCTTTGTCTTTTGGATATGGTTCATTTCGGATCAAGTTTCAATTCCTGCTATTCTGATCAATAAAGCTAAAGTTGTATAATATCCCCATGAGAGGCATGTTTTCAGATGCTTCAGAAAAGTATATAAAATCTATTGCCAGCCTTCAGCCCAGGTATCTGTGTACTAGCTTGTAAGAAGCAGGGTTATATATCAGAATATTACAAATACCTTGGTGTAAAACATACAGTACTGTTCTATGAAGTTGACGCGCCCCCTGGGCCAGTGTTGTTTGGGGGATACCCGGAGACGGATCAGATGGGGGTTGTAGTCTCCGAGTGGCGGTGACCCGGTCCGTGCCCAGGGTGTCAAGCTCAGTGTGTGGCAGTCCTACAGATGTTACTGGATGTTCTTTAGTGTCGACTACGCCACCCGTTGATTTGCGGTCACTACGGCCACCGCTGCAGCAGGGTCCGCTGAGGCTGGTGGTGTGTGTGCAGCTCAGGTAGTATAACCCCCAACGGGAGGGGTATAGCCTCAGGGGGTCAGTTGCAGAGGATGGTGGTTGTGGAGGTGCAGTGAGGATGGTAATGAAACTCAGAGTCGGGCTGTGCAGTTCAGGGTTTTTACTTACTGCTTTTGTGTTGGTCACTCCGGCCTTGAGTGACCACCCGAGCCGTGCTGCGTCCACCAGGTCCTGGACTCGGCCAACCCCCAGGTGATTCTGGAGCGTGTTCCTGAGCTCCCTTTCTGACTTGTCCTTTTCTCTGGCCTTCCCCACCAGGGATCCACCTAAGTCCGGCTCCCTCGGGCCTCTTGTTGGTAAAACCCTTGTCTCTGGGTTCCCTGACCCTATTCTTGGTTTGCCTTCCGGGTGGATTTAGTGGGTGGTCATGGCAGATCCTGCCCACGACCTCCGGTCTCTGGCTAAGGATTAGTGCCCTCCACCAGCTTGGGATCCGGTACCCTTGTGCCAACTCTTCACCCTCTGGTCTAATTTTGGGTTCTTGGAGTTCCCTCTTCTCCCCCTCTGGGTCCTTCTTTTCTCCTCTCTCTCACTCTCTTGGCCTTGGAGCTGGCTGAGCTGCTCTGCTTGTCGGACCAACCCTCTACAAAAGACCCTGTTCTAAGATGGTTCCCACCTTATATACTCCCTCTATGTGTGAGCTCAGGTGACCAGCACCCAATGAGCTCCTAGCATTACCCAGACTGCTCCCCCTATCTGCCCCTACACTACTGGGATGTTCCACCCCCCTCCCACTCCAGCCAGGGACAGACGCTGTCGTACCTGCACATTTCTCTAGTGGGAGTACCATTGGTCTGTCCCCCGGAAATGGGATGTATGTAGTGCATGCAGCCTACTGAGCTCAGTTCCACACTCCATCCTTACCCGGGAGTGGAATATCACACCTCTGGCTTGAGGTGTAATACCCCTGTAGCAGCCGAATCCTCAGGGTGCTACATTCCCCCCTGGTAAATCACAGCACGTCCTCGGGCTGTAAGATATAAAAAAAACATCCAAAACATACAATTTTTTCATAAACATAAACATATAAAACATCACATATATTATCAGCAATAACTTTTCATATAAAACTTTTCATAAATAACCTCCTTGTAAACACTCTTGCTCCTCCGGCCACGGTGCAACTTGTGACCGGGAAAAGTGCGACAGTCTCTTCAAGAAAAACAACAGTTTCCTATAAAACCGGTAGGGGGCGCCTTAGGAAGCGCAACTATATACAGGGGTAATATGGCCGCTCTCAGTCCTCGGCCAGGTAATGGGAATAGGGACACACGGGTTAACAGTTCACTCTTGTCCCAACGGGGACTTATTTAAAGCAGCAACAGTTCACTGTACCCTGATGGGTAACTATTTACAGTCTCTTTACCGTACTTTAACGACGGCGTCCTCCTGCTCCTTCTTTGGATTTAGACCCGTCCGGGTCCTCCTGCTCCTCCTCACACCGCAGCTCCTCCTCCGCCAGGCGATGCACACGGAGGGCGCAGGGTCCCCTGGCACACCTGTGCCGGGTGAAGGCGACCTCGTCCCCTACATACAGGTCACGACCTCTGTGTCCCTCCGGCAGATGGCTTTCTACGTCTCTGCGTGTGACAAAGACGTCGCCGGGGGTATGATGGTCTTTTATGAAGCCCCACCCATGCTGCAGGTTGAATTTAATCACAGTCCCGGTGGTACGGGGACCATGAGCTGCACGGGGGTTCCTCCTGGTCCGGCTCTTCTGCTCCGCGCTCCTTATCTGTGCTTGCTGTTCCCGGACCCGCCTCTCTCTCCGCTCCTTCTCGAAGACCTCGAGCTGCCGGCGGCAGCACTCTGCACGCTCCGCTGCGGCCGCCCGAGTCTCCTGAGTGAACCCCATGAGGTCTCCTCCGGTGGGGTCCCACTCAAACTGTGCCTCCTCTAGCGGGGGCTGGGTCCTCCTGACGGGCTTCGGAGCCGGAATCAGGGGCTCACACAGGGGCTTCGCCCTTTGGAGTTCCAGTTGGTAGTACTCCTGGGGCCATATGAAGGGCTGCCCATCCGGGCACGTATGCTGGGCGAACAGGTCCTCACCCAGGTGCGGTACTTTAGGTGTTATGGGCGCTGTGGTGGTAGCGGCGCCCGGGTTGACCAGGCCTTGCGACCAGGCTTGGGGCACGCTAAAGGAAAAGGGCACCGTAAGAACGGCGGCGCCCGTGGTTACTCGGCCCTGCGACCAGGCTGGTGGCTCCGCGGAGGTAGGGGGCGCTGTTGGAATGGCGGCGCCCGGGTGTACTAGGCCTTGCGACCAGGCCGATGGTATTTTCTGCTTTGCCGCGCTCAGGGTCGAAGCGCGTGACGTCACAGGGGTCGCGGCCGCGGTTTCCGGTTGAGGCCTAGTCTGCGGCGGTGACGATGCAGCGACGGGCACGGCAGGGGGAATTTCGGGCTCTGCGACGGGGAGCTGGGGCAGGCACGCGGTTTCCCGGCTCGGGGTAGAGACGTCCCCTTTACCTGCCTCCATTCGTTCAGCTCCCTTCTCGGCGCCGTCTCCGGCCTTGAGTCCTCCTGCACCATCCTCAGAGGCGGTCTGTCTCCTCGTCTCGGGTGGCGTGCTCCGCTGACGGGTTTCGGTCCGCTGGGCCATCTCTCGGCTCCACTCCGCCAACGTCTCTCGCTGCACCCGGGCCATCCTCCGTGCGAGGCCCTCCAGCGCAGTCTGTGCACACTCCCGGTCTCGGGGGAGCTGTGCCAGGACCTCCACTAGGCCTAGTGGGGTTGTGGCTTGTAGCAGGCTCCTGACCACTTGGTCGGTGCTGCCTGACTCTCCCTCCATCTCCGGGTAGGCTCTCTCTGGACTCCTCTCCAGACTTCTTGTCTCCGGGTGCGCTCTCTCCAGACTGCTCCAGGCGACACCCATCTTCGTTCTTTTGTTCTGTCTCCGCCCACATTGAGGGTGGTCCCGGGGCAACTTAGTGATTGTCAGTTCCAGGGGCAGTTCTCTCACGCTGATGGACACTTCCAGCATCACAGTCTCTGTTGGTGGGCGCGGTTTCCGCTTTTGGCGCCATTCATCGACCTGGCCCACGATGGGAGGTGGCCTCTTGCCACCCTCTGGCACGCCCATAATGGCGTCCGCTCTTCCAAGGCGGGAAATCTTTGGAAATGGCGGGAATCGTCTCCCAGTGGCGGGAAACTCCATGGATGGCGGGAAAAAGCTGCAAATAATAATAATAATAATAATAATAATAAGTTTATTTTTATAGCGCCAACATATTCCGCAGCACTTTACAAATTTTAGGGGGGACTTATACAGACAATACAGAATAAGCATATCTCATATCGAACGGAGTGAGGGCCCTGCTCGCGAGCTTACAGTCTATGAGGAAGTGGGGGAGACACAAAAGGTAAAAAGTACATATATTGTATAATGCAGCCTTGATATACTGAATAGGATAAATAATAATACATGGACTGGTCGCCAGCCAGTATGTGTGCAGTCCTGACAGAGGCTTTTATGTGCATGGTTGGTTTGAACCCGAAGTTGAAGAAGATTTTAATATGGGGGAAAGCTGGGATGGACAGAGTGTGTTTAGGTGATACGCCAGTCTAAAGAAATGTGTTTTTAGGGTTCGCTTGAAACTGTGGGTATTGGGAATTAATCGAACTGTCCTGGGTAGTGCATTCCAGAGAATTGGCGCAGCACGCGAGAAATCTTGGAGACGGGAGTGGGAAGTTCGGATTATGGAGGATTTTAGTTTCAAGTCATTTGCAGAACGGAGGGCACGTGTAGGGTGGTAGACTGAGACAAGGGAGGAGATGTAGGGGGGTACTGAAGCATGGAGCGCTTTGTGGGTAAGCGTGATCAGTTTAAAACAAACTCTATATTGGATGGGCAACCAATGCAATGACTGGCACAGGGAAGAGGCATCTGAGTAGCTGTTGGCGAGGAATATGATCCTGGCTGCTGCGTTCAGGACGGATTGGAGAGGGGAGAGTTTAGTAAGAGGGAGACCGATTAGTAGAGCGTTGCAATAGTCAAGACGAGAATGAATAAGAGCGACAGTAAGAGTTTTTGCCGAGTCAAAGGTGAGAAAAGTCCTGATTCTTGAGATGTTTTTGAGGTGTAGATGACATGAACGAGCGAGTGATTTGATGTGAGGAGTGAAAGAAAGATCTGAATCAAAAATGACCCCAAGACAGCGGGCTTGTAGCTGGGGAGTAATGGTTGAGCCACAAACGGAGATGGCAATATCGGGCACAGGTAGGTTAGTGGAGGGTGGAAAGACGAGTAGTTCAGTTTTTGACAGATTCAGTTTTAGGTAGAGGGAGGACATAATGTTAGACACAGCAGAAAGACAATCACTGGTCTTTTGTAGTAATGCAGGGGTGATGTCCGGAGCAGAGGTGTATAATTGGGTGTCATCAGCATAGAGATGGTACTGAAAACCGAATCTACTGATTGTTTGTCCAATAGGAGCGGTGTATAAGGAGAAAAGAAGGGGGCCTAGGACTGATCCTTGAGGAACCCCGACAGTAAGAGGGAGTAGGGAGGAGGAGGAGCCGGCAAAAGACACAGAGAAGGAGCGGTCAGAGAGATAAGAGGAGAACCAGGAGAGAACCGTGTCCTTGAGGCCAATAGTGCGGAGCATAGTGAGGAGGAGCTGGTGATCCACAGTGTCAAATGCTGCAGAGAGGACAACCGGCGGGAAACGACCTGTGATGGGGTCCGTTGGCGGGGACCCTCCGGAACCGGCGGGAGACTTCTTTTTGAGGTAACGGTGAACTTTTCTTCAGGCACGCAGTACCCGGTTGTTGCGGGCACGTAATCCTGCCGACTACGCCAAAGTTGACGCGCCCCCTGGGCCAGTGTTGTTTGGGGGATACCCGGAGCCGGATCAGATGGGGGTTGTAGTCTCCGAGTGGCAGTGACCCGGTCCGTGCCCAGGGTGTCAAGCTCAGTGTGTGGCAGTCCTACAGATGTTACTGGATGTTCTTTAGTGTCGACTACGCCACCCGTTGATTTGCGGTCACTACGGCCGCCGCTGCAGCAGGGTCCGCTGAGGCTGGTGGTGTGTGTGCAGCTCAGGTAGTATAACCCCCAACGGGAGGGGTATAGCCTCAGGGGGTCAGTTGCAGAGGATGGTGGTTGTGGAGGTGCAGTGAGGATGGTAATGAAACTCAGAGTTGGGCTGTGCAGTTCAGGGTTTTTACTTACTGCTTTTGTGTTGGTCACTCCGGCCTTGAGTGACCACCCGAGCCGTGCTGCGTCCACCAGGTCCTGGACTCGGCCAACCCCCAGGTGATTCTGGAGCGTGTTCCTGAGCTCCCTTTCTGACTTGTCCTTCTCTCTGGCCTTCCCCACCAGGGATCCACCTAAGTCCGGCTCCCTCGGGCCTCTTGTTGGTAAAACCCTTGTCTCTGGGTTCCCTGACCCTATTCTTGGTTTGCCTTCCGGGTGGATTTAGTGGGTGGTCGTGGCAGATCCTGCCCACGACCTCCGGTCTCTGGCTAAGGATTAGTGCCCTCCACCAGCTTGGGATCCGGTACCCTTGTGCCAACTCTTCACCCTCTGGTCTAATTTTGGGTTCTTGGAGTTCCCTCTTCTCCCCCTCTGGGTCCTTCTTTTCTCCTCTCTCTCACTCTCTTGGCCTTGGAGCTGGCTGAGCTGCTCTGCTTGTCGGACCAACCCTCTACAAAAGACCCTGTTCTAAGATGGTTCCCACCTTATATACTCCCTCTATGTGTGAGCTCAGGTGACCAGCACCCAATGAGCTCCTAGCATTACCCAGACTGCTCCCCCTATCTGCCCCTACACTACTGGGATGTTCCACCCCCCTCCCACTCCAGCCAGGGACAGACGCTGTCGTACTTGCACATTTCTCTAGTGGGAGTACCATTGGTCTGTCCCCCGGAAATGGGATGTATGTAGTGCATGCAGCCTACTGAGCTCAGTTCCACACTCCATCCTTACCCGGGAGTGGAATATCACACCTCTGGCTTGAGGTGTAATACCCCTGTAGCAGCCGAATCCTCAGGGTGCTACATAATATTGACTGCTTTTTTAGATAACTTTTCAGAATAATCTGTTGTCTGCATGTGACAAATAACACTATTTTTGGCTATTTGAATCTTGCAGTATTTAGTGGTCTCTCCTTTACAGGATGAAGTCTCTAGAAGTTATAGTAGCTTCTTTTTGTGTACTCTACTCTTTTCCCCTTAAATTTACACCTTTCCCTCTTCATAGACCACTATAAGCAGCAGCTGTAAACTGATACCTCAGTGAAGAAAAAACTGAGAATAAATTTGAGTTGTTTTTGATAATGAATTGCCAGTGCAGGAGAAGAAGTGACTGGTTACCTGGAAAAGGAGCATTTTTCTATAGTAGGATTAACAAAAATAAAGTGCTTTCTTCTACCATAAACAAAAGTTTTTTTTTTATGTTTTGTTTTTAAATCTTTGCTTGTAGTGTTGACTTGTGTAAAAATGCAGTTACTCTTTAAAGTGTCTTTCCAACCATAGATTATAAAATGTGTCCTAGTACTATTTAAAAGAGAGTGTCTCATTTTGATACAGTAAGCCCTGTATACAATGATGCTGGCTGGGAAAGCAGCTGATTTGATGCATGCATGACTCCAGAAATTCCCAGTACACCTCTATCCTCTCCTCAGGAAACTCTGGCTGGCTTTACTTTTTACAACACATTTTAGTGTTACATGCTGGCCTTTCAAATGAATGGCATTCTATGCTAATACATGGGCGATTCAGGTCCTCAAATGAATGAGCTCTTGATTGCCAAGCCTTATGTTCTGGTTGATAAAAGAGGGTGCTTCTAATATGATATACAGACAGGCCTTGTATATAGTTTATTTCCTCATTATGACAAGTTGCAGTAGTTTGCACTGTTCTCCCCATATGTTTATCACTTTATACATATCTTCAGTATAAGGATGCATATTCTGCTGCAGATTAGGGTTTTTCCATGGAATATATATATTATTTTTTATATGCCTCAACCTCCTTAATACGTTGTGAAGGTAGTGATACTATCCTGCAGCTAGTGATTGGCTGAGTGGACATTTCCAGCGTACTGGGGACAAGACCTTAATGCCAGTCTTGTAGGTTCTGTCTAAGTATTGAACGGGAGCTGTAGGAGATCACTAAGGGTAGATATTGCTTTTTTAAATGGCTGTTCATCTTTTTTAAAAGTGCAATATGTTACACTTTGGGACAATAATATCTATTATCTTTTTACAGTAATACCACCTTAATTAACCTTTATTAACCTACTTAAATATTGGTATGTATCCAGTATTCAGATTGGGGATAAGAATTAAAGTGGAATAGTAGCCAACAAAAATTAGCACTAATCAACACTGATCGCTGGGAAGGAGAGATTTTATCCCCTTTCAAGACTGTAATCAGGAGAATTTGAATGGAGAACTCAATTAGGCCGTAGGTGGGACTCTCAGCGGTGGCCAGTGGAATAGCTAGAGCCATACAGGCGCCAGGGCTAAATTGGGACCTAAATCATGGCTCACTTAGAAACACTCCCTGAAACTCATTACCTGGATTAATCAGAGACATATCGCACTTTTACACACTTAAATCTAGACTCAAACCTGTGCAGTTTGGTTTTTGAGGACAAATAAACTCGCTTGCAACACAGGAAATTACAACAAACTAATAATTTTCCTTCCAGACTGCACTTTAAGTTTCTCATGAGAAAAGCACTGTCACATAATAACCTGACTGGGTTCCAATATTGTCTTCCTCATCTGTCAAATGCCTCCATCTTTGCAAGTGGTGGTGATGTCATTGCTGCGAGGTGCCACTAAGCATCTCAGTCTAAGAAAAGAGCATACTCCTCTGCTGCTGGGTGCCACTCGCACCATCCAGCCAGTCATCTAGTTAGCACCTCCTGCTGGGCAGTGTGTAAAGCTGCCCTGCTGTTAGGTTTTAGCAATATGCCTACTATGTCTTGCTGACCGGCCATTGATTGAACCAGCTAGCAAACCAATCATTTATATCATCCTATTTATACTCCACACTGACAGTTTCAGTGCCAGTTAGAGGTTTAATCATTGTCTCTAGATCGCTATTACTGTTTCCTGATTTTTATTCCCCAGCTTACCTCCACAACCTCCTCCATTACACCCTTGGATTAGTAAATGTTTCAAACCCTGGACTGATTAAATTTTCTCATCCCTTCCAATCTGGTCTCTAATTCCATCCTCCTGTTCTGATCTCAGCTGTTCCCCTGACTATATCTCTGCCTGCTTATTTTGTCCTGATTTTCACTTTGCTTCTTGACTATTGTTCTGCCAGCTCACTCAACTGGCCAGCATTTACTCCATGGACACAAATCAGGAGCCATCACAGTAAATGCTAGATCCTTTTACAGGGGGAAAAGGGTGAGACCCAAAAAGTTTCCTGGAACATTTTAGTTAGAGTGGTTAGTGCTAAGACTGCTTTTGGAAACAATTTTAAGTATTGCCCAATCTCCATGAACATTCCCTGTAATATGCGCATTTAATATTTGTTTTTAGTGTATTATTGTGTAACCAGGTAGTAAAAAATCCATACTTGGACATGATATGTAATTTACTTAAAAAACAGAAGCATAGGCTTAAATGCCACCCGTGTGCCCTGGATGGGGCAATCTCTAAAGTGAACTTGGTAGCAAACGTTTAATGTCATAGTATAGTGGTGTATGATCAGGTGCTTTAACTTCACTTCAGCAGAACAGATTACAGGGTCAGTTCATGCAAGTAGTCATTAAAGTGCATTTTAAAGGGATTGGAAAGGATTATAAAATAATCTGCTTTGTTCCCCAAAAGCAATGTTATTCTTGTCCATTTCCTCGACTAAGAATGAACAGTACAAGACTAAGCTCATGGACAATAGCGACTCTACAGTATTTCTGGAAAAAAAAGATGCTTTCTTCTAATTCAACTATTCCACCATTTTAATAATTCTCAGTCCTACTGACATCACTGCGCTATGTACAGCAATAACCACTAAACCTTTTAACTGAATTTTACCTTGAATGCTCCTCACCAAATGCCTCATATAGATTGCATTGTTTCTACTATGAACATCATTAGTTTCATTATAACAAGTATCATTGATGGAAACCATTAAGAAAACAAAACATAACAAAAAAATGACCCTCGGAAAATCATTCCGTGTATCCATAAGTCAAGTATTATCATTACATCTCACACAGAATCCCGAATTCATCAGCATGACCTCATCTCCCATAACTCAGCTGCCTTCATCTTTTGTTTTCTTTGACAAATGTTTTTATAACCTATCCTCTTGTGATGAATAATTAGAGAAAAGATTAATTGTTTCCAGTAACCCCAAAGGCTAAGATACGGGCTCATAATTGCTCACTTCCTTACTTCCAGCCCTATAACTGCGAACTTTAACTTGGCACATTTCCTTTTCATTTGTAGAGGATTATGGTTTCTGTTTTCCAGCAGGTACATCCGTGATGTCACAGGGTAAAGTATCCCAGCTGCTTCTTGACACACCAAATAGTGAAGCAAGTTTGCAGTGGAGCGTTTCATCTAGAATACAACATCAGTTCTTAATATTTTTTAATGAAAAAAACACTATGCTGTCCAGCCTGGGGTATCATTTTTACAGTAATGAATGGAACTCAAGTGTGTTTAACAGTCTAATTTTTAGGACCTTATTTTATAACTTAATAGTACATGTCATGAAGGGTATCCAGAATCAACTGTTGCCATATTGATGAAATAAACTTTTTCACTGTACACCAACATACATAAAATTATTAGGTAGAGGTGGAAGAAGGGATTCATAGGACTCCAGTCTATTGGCCAGGTCCGTTATCTGTGACCACTGGACGGGAGGTCTGTGGCATCATGAATGTGGCATGATGTTTCACGATGTTTCAGCAGCCCTGCTAATCAAGAGAAGAGCCTAGAATGCCGGGAGTTAAAGGGATTTTCCCATGAACGAAAGTACATTTTAATAAATAGATCTTGGAATAATAATAAATTCCGCAATTCGATGTGTATAAATAAAATGTCCCTGTGCTGAAATAACCTTATAAATGTGCCCCTGTGTGATGGCTGTGTCTTACCATGTATGAAACACAGTCTGATCATACCTCAGCTCCTGGGCAGGGGAGGACGCAAAAGAGTATACAGACATTACAGCAGGGGATCACAGCTGATTCTTTCTTTGAGGTAAAACACTGGTTACCCATCCGCTACAGAGTTCAATATAAATTCATCACCCTCACTCACAAAGCTCTCCATGCTTCAGCACCGCCCTACATCTCCTCTCTCATCTCAGTCTACCACTCTACCTATGCCCTACGTTCTGCTAAAGACCCAAGATTAAGATCCTCAATAATCCAAACCTCCCACTCCCGTCTCTAAAATTTCTCACGTGCTGCGCCAATTCTTTGGAACACACTACCCAGGACTCTTCGCTTAACCCCCAATACCCACAGTTTTAAACGTGCCCTAAAAACGCATTTTTTCAGACTGGCCTCCCTTATCTAACTATCCCCCTTTTTTTTGTCGCTCCCCCCCATACAAAATTTCCTTCCAAACCAGGTCCCTCGTATCATCTGTTCACATACCCCCATGTATTTAAAAGGCTTGCCCAGTACTTTTAAAAATATGCCAATCTGTTTTAATGATAAATAGAAGCTTCTTTCTAATTACCTCCCGGTGCTGTTTATGCCTGTGAATGGAGCTTTCGGTGGCCACTCACAGGCAGCACGTGACCCCCCGCTGATGTCACATCAAGTGAGGTGTGACTCAGCGCTGGGTTCCCCGCGGTGGCTGCTGGGTTGTGGGAGGGGTTATTCCCCACATCACACCCAGCATCCACCGTGCGCTTTCCCAATGAATGGGGACAGGGAGAGCGCACAGTGGATGCCGGGTGTGACGCGCGGGGTAACCCCGCCCACAGTCCAGCAGCCACCGGTGGAATGTGGAAGAGGGACCTTTGGCTGCAGCCTGGACTTGTCGTGACGTCAGCAGATGTCAGAGCCAGCTGCAGCCGGGGGTCACGTGCTGCCTGTGAGCGGCCAGTGATAGCGCCGCTCACAGGCAGAAACAGCACCAGGAGGCAATTAGAAAGAAGCTTCTATTTATCATTAAACACATTGGCATATTTTTAAAAGTACTGGACAACCCCTTTAATAGACTTATATGTCTGCACTTGTTCACATACTGTTTGACAATACAAGCAATTGTTACCATCCACCTTTCGTATCTCCCCTCTTTCCTCATAGATTGTAAGCTTGCAAGTAGGGCTGACGCGCCCCCTGGGCCATGGGGTACCCGGTGCCGGGCCGGTAAATGCTGGGGGATGTCACAGTGGCGGTGACCCGGTCCATGATCCAGGGCGGTCAACAAAAAGGGGTTATTGATAGAGGATTTAAAGTGATTTTATAAAGTTCGTGACGCCACCTGTGGTATGCGGCTAGGGGAGCCGCCGCTGCGGAGCAGGTCCTCTGGAGCTGATGTTACTGCAGCAGGGATGGTGTGGCTCACCACAGGTAAAGCTTAGCTCTAGGGCAGTGTAGATGTTATGCTGGGCGTTGTAGTGCAGGGTTTGATGGCGCAGCAATAATCAGTCCACAACTTAATGGCGGTTTCCTCTTATCTTTACTGGCGGTGATTAGGCAAACCGGGACTAGGGTACTGGCTAGAAGTGGAAGTCCGGGCAGCCTGGAAGCAAGTAAAGAATCCTCCTTGCCAGGTGAAGTTGGAGGCCTACCCTTTCCACTAAACTCTTTGGCCGTGCTGCTTGTAGCTGTGCGGTGGCCCTCGTCCCTGAGTGCAACGTTTCTGTGCTCACCCGTATGGCAGGCAGCTCGGGCCTTGCTGGTGCGTCGCTCCCACGTGGCAGTGCTGGGCCCTCTGTGCTGCTGAGCCTCCGGGCGTCTGATGGGGCCAGGAGACCTGCAGTCTCCTGCCCTCCGGATTCTACTGCTGGACCTTCGGTGCCCCACAGCCTCGGACTCCAGTGTCCGGTTCTTCTGTGCTGGTTCTTCTGGGGTGAACTGCCGCGCAGCTCCAGTCCCCAGCTCCTCTCTCCTCAACGTCCTGACTTCAACTCCTCACACTAAGTCTCACTAACCCCACCCCCAGATCCCAGTTGCTAAGGGGAGGAACTCCCCTTGCTTGTCTGGAGCCAGGAAAGTGTTGCATGCTTAGTAAAACCTGATTAGGGGACCCCTGCTTGCTTCCAGGCATGGCATCACCTCTTGTGAGGGAGGCAATGCCACTGTGGCAACCGGACCCCTGGGGTGCCACATTCCCCCCTAGTTAACTTCAGTACTCCCGGACTAAGGATACCTTTCAAAATTAACAAATAACAATAACAGTTCACATTACAAACAGGTTACAAAGTCAAAAATTACAAAAACCAAACAAAAATTTAAAGCAGTCACTGCGGCGCTTAGTCCTTATGCCACAATCCTGGTAACTGTAATTTGGCTGGTGGGAACCGCATCAACCCACTTTGTGTATCGTCCCTGGGCGTGGCTTCAGGGAACTCTTTCCGTAGGCCTGGTCTTCAGCCACGCCTGCGGTTTATTTTCAAGGCCAATTAGTAACTATATTCAATATTGTCCTGACCACACCTAGTCCTGTGGTCCAATTGTCCATAAATTCAACAAATATACTTTTCCCAGACTATTTAACGGGTACAACTATAAACAACATACACTTTAGTTCTCTTATACTTTATACTTTAGTTTCTCCAGCGAGCAGGGAGCTGACCTTTTGTACTCCTGGTCAATCTACGTAGTACGTTAGTTGTCACTGTCCTACCCTGGTCCCTAGTGTCTACCGCTGGTGCGGTGGGTTCAATGTGAACTACACTACAGGTAGTCTGTGGTAACACTGGTAGGCTGGGTAATCTCCTACGAATTCTTTGGCTCACCATGGGTACGACAGGTTCACTGCTAACAGAGGGTCGATTCTCCTGGTCTTCTGATGATGAAACCTCTGTCTCTGGGGCCGACTGGTCTTCCAGCTGTTCTGGGACTTCTGCAGCTTCCGGTGAGGCCGCTTGGAGAAAGGTTAAGACCGGTACCACAATCGCTTTGTTCACCTGCGTCCAAGACCGGGGAAATTCTCAGAGGACTGTCTGAACCGTTTCCTCCACTTTTTCTGTTGGCCGAGGGCTGTCTGGATCTTCTTCTGTGTGTTTCAAGTGATCTCTTGAGACTGCCGCTGAAGTTTCCCCTCCTTCTTTGCTGATGAGGCACACTTTGGTGTTGTGGTAATTCGGGGGTAGGACGGTGTATGGCTCAACCTCCCACTGGTCATCTAATTTATGGACTCGTCTCTTCCTCTTAAGTACCTGTTCTCCAGGTGATAAGGGAACGGCAGGTGCGTGCTGATTGTAAGTCTTCTCTTGCTTCTGTCTCGACTGGGACAAACTTCTCTCAACACACTCTTGCACCTTGCGGTATTGTTGCTGCCGCTCGGTATCCCAATCCGCATCTGGAGATTTTGTCTCTGGTGTCAAGACTCCCATGTCCAAGTCAATGGGTAGCTTAACAGGTCTTGCTCTCATCAGGTAAGCGGGTGTACAGTTGGTGGAGTTTACCGGGATGTGGTTATACAGGTCCACCAAATCTGGTAACTTCTCTGGCCACAGGCTGCGCTCTTCAAGGGGCAACTTCTTCAACAGGTCTATCACCACCTGGTTCATCTTTTCACACAACCCGTTGGTCTGGAGATGATACGGCGTCGTCCTTATTTTCTTGCAGCCGTACAAGTTACAGAATTCCTGGAACACTTCTGCTTCAAAGGCTGGACCTTGATCAGTAAGCACCCGTTCAGGGTAACCGTGCGGATGACAAAAGTGCTGTTGGAACGCTTTGGCTGCCGTCTGAGCCGTCTGGCCTTTCACTGGCACTACTTCCAGGAACCGGGGGTAGTGGTCTACTATGGTTAGAGCGCAGACATAGCCTGACCTGCTTGGGGCTAGCTTCCCGTGGTCCAAGGCTACCAGTTCTAGTGGCTGTTTTGTGATGATGGGCTGCAGGGGAGCCCTCTGGCTGCCACGGTCTTTTCGTCTCAGGTTGCATGGACCACATTCTCGACACCATCTCTCGATTGCTTTCCTCATGCCAGCCCAGTAGAATCGTCACGTAGCAGGACTTCCAACTTCTTCCACCGGAAGTGTCCTGCTCCATCGTGGTACGCTTCTAAGACCATTGGGGCATCCCGCCTCGGGACTACCACCTGCCAGACCAGTTCGTGTGTCCGGGAGTTGATACTTCTTAAACACAGCTTTCCCTCGTAGATGAACAGTTTGCCCTTCTCCTTCCACAACTGTGGAGCATCTGGATCAGGGTGCGAGTCAGCTTGTGTCAGCAACTCCTTTACCAGGCGGACAGCCTGGTCGCTATCTTGCGTTTCCGCCCATCCATGGTGGGGCAATGGGTTGAACGTGGCCTCTCTGTTGGCGGAGCGCTTGTCCCTTACACAGTGGGAGCACTGGGTCACCCCGTGACAATGGAAAGCAGGAAGCTCTATCTCCTCCTGCTTTTCCGGGTCTTCTCCCCCATCTGGCAAGTTGGGCATCCTGGACAGTGCATCAGCATTTGCATTTTTATGCCCCGCCCGATACTTGATGGTAAACTCATAGTTAGACAGTCGGGCCATCCATCGTTGTTCTAGTGCACCAAGCTTCGCAGTCTCCAGGTGCGTCAGTGGGTTGTTATCTGTGAAGACTGTAAATCTGGAGGAGGCGAGATAGTGTTTGAAGCGCTCCGTTACAGCCCAGACTATGGCGAGAAACTCCAACTTGAAGGAACTGTAGTTGTCGGGGTTCCTTTCTGTGGGCCGGAGCTTCCTGCTAGTGTAGGCAATCACTCTCTCTCTGCCTTGCTGTACCTTGGACAGCACCGCTCCCAATCCCACATTGATGGCATCTGTATGAAGTGTAAAGGGTTGGCCATAGTCGGGGTAGGCCAGGACTTCGTCTCCGGTCAGAGCCATCTTCGGTTGGGTGAAAGATTCGCCTTCTGGTTTACCCCATTTGAACGGAAGTTTCGGGTTCTTGGCCTTCTTGGACTGGCCTACCAGGAGGTCCTGCATGGGTGCTGCTATCTTGGTGAAACCCTTGATAAATCTTCTGTAGTAGCCTACCAGCCCGAGGAACTGCCGCACTTCCTTGATAGTGGAGGGTCTTGGCCAGTCCTTGATTACGGTGACTTTTTCAAGGTCTGGCGCTATACCTTCGGCGCTCACCACATAACCTAGGTACTGCACCTTGGGCTTCAACAGGTGGCATTTGGACGGCTTTACCTTCAGGCCAAAACCAGATAGGGCTTCAAACACCTCGGCCAGGTGCTCCAGGTGGTCTTCATATGTCTTCGAGTAGACAATTACGTCGTCCAGGTACAGCAGGACAGTTTCGAAGTTCTTGTGTCCTAGGCAGCACTCCATTAACCGATAGAAGGTTCCTGGGGCGTTGCAGAGCCCGAATGGCATGCAGTTGAACTCGCTGAGGCCCATTAGTGTTGTAAACGCGGTCTTTTCTTTGTCCGCCTCTGCCACAGGAACCTGCCAGTACCCACTGGTGAGATCCAAAGTGGATAAATAATTAGAAGATCTTAGTGCAGCTAATGACTCCTCAATCCTGGGTAATGGGTAAGCGTCTTTATGTGTAATGCGGTTAATCTGCCTGTAATCAACACACATCCTCATTGTACCATCCTTCTTTCTAACGAGAACTAATGGAGCTGCCCAGGGGCTAGAATTATCTCTGATCACCCCGGCCTCCTTTATCTCCCGTAACATTCCTTTGGCACATTGATAGTGAGCTGGGGGTACAGGCCGGTACCTCTCTTTAATGGGTGGATGATCTCCTGTGGGGATTTGATGTTGGACCCCTTTTACCTGCCCAAAGTCTAGTGGGGGTTTGCTGAAGACTCGCTCATATTCTTGGACCACCCGGTATACTCCATGCTTTTGGTGCAAAGGGGTGGAGTCAGTGACTACTTGTAGCTTCTGACACTAATCCTCCATCTGTCCCTTGGAGCCGTTATCCTCCGCCGGTTTGGACGGAAGCAAGGGTTCCACTGTCTTTATTGAGTTGTTACTGACAGTGAATAGCTTAGCAAGGGTAGCATATCGGGGTAAATGGACCTCTTTCTCACCACAATTCAGGATGCGTATCGGTACTCTCCCCTTGCGGACATCGACTACCCCCCTGGCTATCAAGATGGTGGGCCTACTGTCAGAGTACACAGGTTCTACCAGGGCCTGATAATCTTGACCCCTGAGACCGATTGCTGCTCGACACCATATCAACATTTCACTCCTAGGGGGCATTGCAATGGGGAACGGATCACTCATCCTGACACTGCCAATTTCCCCTCCAGACAGCTCTACCTGTTGTCTTTTCATCAGGGCTCTGATCTCCTTCTGCAGAACTCGCTGCTGACTGGAACTGGCAGTCTCTGCGACCTGTTGCAACAAAACAATAATTTCTCCAAGACAATTTTCTATCACATTAGTGCCTAAGGTTATCATGGGATGACTTTCTCGGCGATCAATATCAACAATAATCATTCCTTGTGATGGCAATTCTACTTTGCCAACTTTTATGGTCATCTCTTTATACCCCACCTGAGGCTAGGGCTGACCATTGCTGGCATAGATGCTAAGATGTTCATCTGGACGGCGGGTAATGTCTGAATCAGTCCAGTATTGTTTATAAAGGATATACGGCATCGTGGTCACCTGGGACCCAGTGTCCAGCAACGCTTTCATTGGGATGCCATCAAGCATGACAGGTAGGAACGTCCGTCCTCCCACGTACTTGTCTCGCCAGCTTTGTGGGCCTGGTCGTCTTACTCCTGGGGGTTGGCCCCCTGCCCCAGGGGTTGCTCGTTTAAATTTCAGAAACTTGCGTAGTGCCCCGCCTTTTGACAGCGGCGGCAGATGGGTTGTCCGTCCTGGTCATAGCGATCGCTGTTCCTCCCTCTGGTCGGTGGAATTCTCTTCTGTCGTCGCCACGGGACATCATCTGGACTGGAAGCCAGCTGGATCTTTTCCTTGGGAGACACTTGCATGGCCTGCACGGTTTTAGTTAGTGTAGCCACACTTTTGGTCAGCTCCTGGACCTGAAGGCGCAGGTCTGCAAATGGATCATTATCTAGGGTCTGCGCGTCAGCCTCCACAGGTTCTGGGGAAAAGGATGCCACCTCCTGGTGGTAGGTGATAGCTGGGCGCCGGTGGGATGCAGCGCCTCCTGATGTTGATTCCCGTAGCACCCGGATGGCTCTGTCTTTAAATTGCGCAAAGTCCAGATCAGGATTTTGCAGAGCCATAATGCGCAGCTGTGTCCTGTGAGCGCTGGACAGGAGCCCCTCAATAAACTGCTCAGCTAGCAATCTGTCCTCATCATGCACCCTGTCAGGGTCTACGTGTTTGATGGCCCGCAGCGCCTCCTGCAGGTTTAGAGCATAGTCCTGTACACTGTCCTGCACCCTTTGTTTGCACCCATAAAACTTCATTTTAATTTCTGCTGCGGTGTGGGTGTCAAAGGTATCCTTCAATCGGGCCAGTATTTCTTTTACAGTGCCTTTGTCTCTGCCCGGCCAGGACTTCACCTCTCTCTGGGCTGCACCAATTAGCTGGCCTATGAGGATGCTGACCTTTTGCTCCTCAGACAGGGGGTATACTTTAAACAAACTGCGCAGTCTCTCCAAAAAGTCGTTCAGGGTGTGCGACTCCCCTGAGTACTGGGGCAACCACGCTGCCCCCGGTATATATGGCATTGATAACGGCATCACAGTGGCAGCGGCCACGCCTGTGGCTGAACCCTCCTCCATGGTGGGCATCTTCCTCCCCCCCCTAGTGAACCTCAGCCAGGTCCTGGGCGTCTGCTGACGTACCAGTATGCTGCTCTGCAGGCGGAGGGATCTCTTACCCGGCAGTTCTGGATCGGGACTTCTTTCTTCCCCTTCGGCGGGCGGCAAACCACGTGATAACACAGTTCAGTAAAGTCTATGGCACGCAGGACCCGGTTATATCGGACTTCGTGAATCCTGTTCGTGACGCCAAGTTGACGCGCCCCCTAGGCCGTGGGGTACCCGGTGCCGGGCCGGTAAATGCTGGGGGATGTCACAGTGGCGGTGACCCGGTCCGTGACCCAGGGCGGTCAATAAAAAGGGGTTATTGATAGAGGATTTATAGTGATTGTATAAAGTTCGTGATGCCACCTGTGGTATGCGGCTAGGGGAGCCGCCGCTGCGGAGCAGGTCCTCTGGAGCTGATGTTACTGCAGCAGGGATGGTGTGGCTCTCCACAGGTAGAGCTTAGCTCCAGGGCAGTGTAGATGTTATGGGTTATGCTGGTCGTTGTAGTGCAGGGTTTGATGGCGCAGCAATAATCAGTCCACAACTTAATGGCGGCTTCCTCTTATCTTTACCGGTGGTGATTAGGCAAACCGGGACTAGGGTACTGGCTAGAAGTGGAAGTCCGGGCTGCATGGAAGCAAGTAAAGAATCCTCCTTGCCAGGTGAAGTTGGAGGCCTACCCTTTCCACTAAACTCTTTGGCCGTGCTGCTTGTAGCTCTGCGGTGGCCCTCGTCCCTGAGTGCAACGTTTCTGTGCTCACCCGTATGGCAGGCAGCTCGGGCCTTGCTGGTGCGTCGCTCCCACGTGGCAGTGCTGGGCCCTCTGTGCTGCTGAGCCTCCGGGCGTCTGATGGGGCCAGGAGACCTGCAGTCTTCTGCCCTCCGTATTCTACTGCTGGGCCTTCGGTGCCCCACAGCCTCGGACTACTGTGTCCGGTTCTTCTTTGCTGGTTCTTTCTGGGGTGAACTGCCGCGCAGCTCCAGTCCCCAGCTCCTCTCTCCTTGACGTCCTGACTTCAACTCCTCACACTAAGTCTCACTAACCCCACCCCCAGATCCCAGTTGCTAAGGGGAGGAACTCCCCTTGCTGGTCTGGAGCCAGGAAAGTGTTGCATGCTTAGTAAAACCTGATTAGGGGACCCCTGCTTGCTTCCAGGCATGGCATCACCTCTTGTGAGGGAGGCAATGCCACTGTGGCAACCTGACCCCTGGGGTGCCACAGGGCCCTCTCTCCTACTGGTATCTGTTGATTTTTGTGATTATTGTTATTCTGTAATGTCTTTTATTGTCTGTACAAGTACCCTCTAAAATGTAAAGTGTTGCGAAATATGTTGGCACTATAGAAATAAAAATTATTATTATTATTTCCCTGCCTGTTTTTAAATAATGTTTTACTTCAAAGAAAGAATCAGCTGCAATCCCCTGCTGTAATGTCTGTATACTCTTTTGCTTCCTCCCCTGCCCAGAAGCTGAAGTATGATAAAACCATGTTCCTGCACGGTCAGACACGGCCATTACACAGTACATAGAAGGGGCACGTATATAACATTATCTCAGCACAGTAACTTTTCTTTAAACACATTCAATTGTGAAAGTTATTATTATTCCAAGATCTATTGATTAAAAATAACTTTTATTTGTGGGACAACCCCTTTAAACAGATTCACAGGCCTCCTGTCCTGCAGTCACAGATCACTCACTTGGCCGATGGACTGGAGTCTAGCAAATCCATTCCCTCATCTCTACTAATGGGTCTTGGTTACAAATTCTGTTCACGGCCCTTGTGGCTTTAAAATTGCTGCCATTTCGTAGCATTAAAATTGCAGAGACGTGAAGTACAGGCTTGTAAGATCACTATTTTTGCAAAGCTCTGTTTACATTTGCTTTGTGGTATCTTTAAAGAGGTTTTCCACTACTAATTTCCCCCCTTTCATACGTCCTAACTCTTCCTAACAATCAATTTTCTAAAATACTTCTATTACCTGCTCTACTCCTGTAAGATCATCTAGTCCTCTGTTGTGATTTTGGCTTTGCTACTTCCTATCTGTCAATCGGAATCAGATGAAATGAGCAGCGCATGTCGTTGGTGGGACAGGGCTACCTCTCAGTGAGTCAGAGCAGTTCAGCAGCATGCTCAGATCAGACTTCACTCTCCTCCTCTGCCTGGATCTTGCCGATGCTTTGGAGCGTCATCCATTCAGCTCTCAGGCACTGCGATGTGCTGCTTGTTATTAGAAAGCATGTCACAGGGCTTGTCAGCTGAAGAATGGCACTTCAAAGCATTGGCAGAGTCAGTCTGCAGCACGCATGACCTAGCTTATATCAGGCTTCACTCTCATCTCTGTTTGGATCCTGCTGAAGCTTTGAAGTGCTATCCCTTCACCTGAAAAGCCCCGTGAAATGCTTTCTAATAACAAGCAGCACATCGCAATGCCTGAGAGCTGAATGGATGGCTCTCCAAAGCATCGGCAGGATCCAGGCTGAGGAGGAGAGTGAAGTCTGATCTGAGCATGCTGCTGAACTGCTCTGACTCACTGAAAGGTAGCCCTGTCCCACCAACGACATGTGCTGCTCATTTCGTCTGATTCCGTTTGACAGATAGGAAGTAGCAAAGCCAAAATCACAACAGAGGACTAGATGATCTTACAGGAACAGAGCAGGTCATAGAAGTATAATAGAAAATTGTAAGGAAGAGTTAGGACTTAGGACGTATGAAAGTGGAGAAATTAATAGTGGGAAACCTCTTTAATAAACAGAAACCACAAATACAGTGTCACATCTGACACCCAATTGACCTCCCACTAAGGTGTCTGTAATTTAGAGAAAAAAATAGAGCTGCATTCATCACTAGTTTTTTTTTCTTTCCAAAAAAAATCTCCTGGCTGACTGAACAATAAATTGCAAAAATGCAGTGAACAGAGCAATAGTCACGTGCCAAATGCCATACATACAGCACTAGAGCCATTGAATGCTATGTACAAATGTTCAATGGACAAGGTGTCTGCTGTGGCAATTGATAAATGAGACCTATTGGTAAATGTGTTCTTTTTCTATTCAAATAAAATGACAATATCTCTAAAATGTAAAAAAAAAACAAAAGCGAACCAAGGGGTTACAGTAATAAAATATTACAGCCTTCACTCGACTGTTGAATTTAAAACCTGATCATACAAAGAACACTTAGGACTCATGGTGTCCATTTTCTGTAGAAAGTTTTTGAAGTTCCTTAAAGTCTGCAAGCTGTGCAGGGGTTAATCTGTGTTCATACTTCATACATTATTAATGATCATTATGTGGATTTCAAGGTTTCATTTCCTTTGAAGTCAAAAAGCTGCAGATGTCAGTGTGCGTGCCTGAGAAGGTGTTACAGATGTTATTGATATTTGGGTAACTTTGTAAAGCTCTGTCTGTAACACAATATCCTTATCATGTTGGTATTCATTTTTCTGGTGTCGCTTCCACATTTCAGAGGATGTGGCTGAGTGTTATTGACAGGACCAGAAAGGAGCAATTATGAATTCTTTTGTCGGATTCCATAATTTTCACACAGCTAATAGCTTTATTGATTTCAGGGGCGGACACAGACTGTAGTGGGCCCCTGTGCAAGAAATTTTTTGGGCCCCCCCCCCCTGCGCTTCATAAGGCAACAAAGTTATCTAAACATAACCCCCCCCCATGTGCATCTCTCGCCCCCCCATGTGCAGCTCTCATCCCCCCCATGTGCAGCTCTCATCCCCCCCATGTGCAGCTCTCATCCCCCCCCATGTGCAGCTCTCATCCCCCCCGTGCATCTCCCATCCCCCCCATGTGCATCTCTCATCCCCCCCATGTGCATCTCTCAACCCCCCCCATGTGCATCTCTCAACCCCCCCCATGTGCATCTCTCATCCCCCCCCATGTGCATCTCTCATCCCCCCCACTCCTAGTTAACTACTTGTATTTAAAACAAATAAAACTTGTTATACTTACCCCCATGCGATCCCTGCAGAATCCTGGCGCTCGTCCACGTCGCTGCCACCAGACGGTGCCACATACATAGCCATCAGCTTTTGTTTTGGCCAAAAGATTTTTAAAGCCGCCACCACGATAAGGTAGACTCTTCTGGCAGGGCCCTACTCTAACCTATTAAAATTTTCTTAAAATATCCAATACTCTTTTTAGATATATTTTTATTTAGTTTTCTTTAAGGGAATGTGTCATATACATTTTTTTTTAAAAATGACCAATAATACCACATACAGGGAATACTGCCACACCATGACCAGACCACATATTACCACAACATAGTGACCGAATAATACCACACAGAAGGGGGAAAAACTGCCACACCATGACCAGACCACATATTACCACCACATTACTAATATTACCACCACATTACTAATATTACCATAAGTGTCATTATGCACGGGAGCTCTATACATGGTATGTATAATGTAAGTGTCCAGGTAATCTAGTGATCACCAGTGACATTATACACAGGAGCTCTGTATATAGTGTCAGTGTACAGGTAATACAGTGATCACCAGTGACATTATACACAGGAGCCCGGTACATAGTATATAGTGTAAGTGTACATGTAATACACTGACTCACTGGTGACGTCTCTAGGTGAAGTCCTTCAGCTACGCTTTTCTCCTTCATCCAGCACAGACCGCCATTACGTCTTCCAGCCAGGACTCGTCTCTGCATAAAATAACACAGTTATCTAGTGCACATTCCCCAACTTCTACATTACGCAGCTGAATACAGACGTGTATCCACCATCAATATATGGTTAGTTATTATACAACCTACCATTCCAAATATAAATTGTAATCCACCACGGTGCCCCCATTAACTGTAAATAGGCACTTAATATATAATTTAATTAGAACCTCTACTCTTTCCGCCAATTTGTTACCAGTTACACTCCTGCATCCGCAACGCCCCCTACTCTATACTTCCTGCTCCCCGCATTCATTATTTACATGCACCCCCTGCCCCAATTCATTATATCATGTCCTGCTCTCCCCACCCCATCATCATTTATCATTTACTGTCCCCCACCCCACATTCATTATGTGCAGCTCATTATCCCCCTACTCCCAATTCCCCCATGTGCAGCTCATTTTCTCCCAATTCCCCCATGTGCAGCTCTCACCCCCCCATGTGCACATCTCTCATCCCCCTCCCCCACATGTGCCCCTCTCTCATCCCCCTCCCCCACATGTGCCCCTCTCTCATCCCCCTCCCCCACATGTGCACCTCTCTCATCCCCCTCCCCCACATGTGCACCTCTCTCATCCCCCTCCCCCACATGTGCACCTCTCTCATCCCCCTCCCCCACATGTGCACCTCTCATCCCCCTCCCCCACATGTGCACCTCTCTCATTCCCCCTCCCCCACATGTGCACCTCTCTCATCCCCCTCCCCCACATGTGCACCTCTCTCATCCCCCTCCCCCACATGTGCACCTCTCTCATCCCCCTCCCCCACATGTGCACCTCTCTCATCCCCCTCCCCCACATGTGCACCTCTCTCATCCCCCTCCCCCACATGTGCACACCTCTCATCCCCCTCCCCCACATGTGCACCTCTCTCATCCCCCTCCCCCACATGTGCACCTCTCTCATTCCCCTCCCCCACATGTGCACCTCCCATTCCCCCCACTCCTAGTAAATTGTATTTAAAAAAAAAAAAAAACTTGTTATACTTACCCCCATGCGATCCCTGCAGAATCCTGGCGCTCGTCCAAATCGATGACACCAGGTTCTCCTGACTTCCGGTCATGTGACGGTGCCGTCACATGACCGGAAGTCAGGGGAATCATGAAAGCGCTGCCGCAGCAGCGCAGCGCTGAGATGTTCCGGCCCCGGCGCTTAGCATGGGGCCGGGGGCCCCATGAGGAGAGAGACGCACAAGAGGGGGGCCCCCAAGGGGGCCCCTACCGGCTGGGCCCCATACTGGAGTCAGGGCAGTCATGCCCTGATGGCGGCCCTGCTGGAGGCTGAAGGGGCCCCCTCTCCCTCGGGGCCCCCGTTCAATGAACCGGCTGCACGGGCGGTAGTTCCGCCCCTGATTGATTTGGTAGCAGCTAAATGATCACTGCCAAGAAAATATGAGAAGCAATTACCACATTGTGTGTAGTTATTTCTATGTCAGAACATGCAAAATACTGGCAACTTCTGTGAAGGATTGGACTCCTAATAAAAACTTTTTTGGTCTTAACTAGAGATGAGCGGTGTTCGACTAGAACTGTTCGCCAATCTCAAATTCGAGCTGTTTTGGGCGGTGTTCGAGTTGTTCGACGAACCCGAACGATTTGCAAAAAATTCGGCTGTTCGAGGTTTTGTTCGATAACTGTTCATGCACCAAAAGCTTGTCCTGCATGTCTGGCGCTAATTAGAGCACCAATCATGCAGGGATTGCCTGCCACTCACTGTAATGCCACAGCCATGGTGGTTTGGCATTACAGTGATTGCCCAAATCGATGGGAACAGTGCCAACAGTGAAACATGAAAAGCCGGCAATTCAGCAGCGGCATACACCGGTACCCGACAATTTAGAACCGAAAGAATAGAGCTTCACACATAGATTAGATAGATAGAAACATGTCAGTCACATATATATGAAGTACAGTGACAGTGTTGGTTACTGTACTTGTCATTTAGTGTAAAGGATTTATCAAAAAAAATAATAGTGTTTTCATGCACCGTCTCTTTAAAAAAGCCGGCCGGCAATTCAGCATCGGTACCCGACAATTTGGAATAGAAAGAATAGAGAATCACACATAGATTAGATAGATAGAAACATGTCAGTCACATATATATGAAGTACAGTGACAGTGTTGCTTACTGTACTTGTCATTTAGTGTAAAGGATTTATTAAAAAAAATAATAGTGTTTTCATGCACTGTCTCTTTAAAAAAGCCGGCCGGCAATTCAGCATCTGTACCCGACAATTTATAACAGAAAGAATAGAGCATCACACATAGATTAGATAGATAGAAACATGTCAGTCACATATATATGAAGTACAGTGACAGTGTTGCTTACTGTACTTGTCATTTAGTGTAAAGGATTTATTTAAAAAAATAATAGTGTTTTCATGCACCGTCTCTTTAAAAAAGCCGGCCGGCAATTCAGCATCTGTACCCGACAATTTAAAACAGAAAGATAGAGCATCACACATAGATTAGATAGATAGAAACATGTCAGTCACATATATAAGAAGTACAGTGACAGTGTTGATTACTGTACTTGTCATTTAGTGTTAAAATAAAGGATTTATTTAAAAAAAAATTGGCGTGGGGTTCCCCGTAATTTTAGTCTCTAGCGGAGGTTAAGCAGACGGCTGGGGCAGATGTTTGAAGCCTGGGAAGGGGGTAATACCCACGAAGCTTCCCAGGCTACTAATATCAGCCCCCAGCGGAATACCTAGCCTTTACTAGCTATTAAAATGTGGGACCCCCCCCAAAAAATGACGTGGGGGTCCCCCCTATTTTAATAGCTAGCAAAGGCTAGGCAGACAGCTGGGGGCTGATATTAATAGCCCAGGAAGGGTGCCATGAATATTGGCCCCCTCCCAGGCTAGAAACACCAGCCGTCAGCCGCCCCAGAAATGGCGCATCCATAGGATGCGCCAATCCTGGCACTTAGCCTCGCTCTTCCCACTGCCCTGTAGCGGTGGCAGTGGGGTAATAGGGCTGGGGTTGATGTCAGCTTATAATGCCAGCTGACATCAAGCCCAGGTTAGTAATGGAGAGGCGTCTATAAGACACCCCCATTACTAACCCCATAGTCAAAGTTAAAAGAAAACACAAACACCCAGAATAAAGTCCTTTAATTGAAATAAAGACACAATCCTTTATTGTTCTAAATTAAACCATACTTACCACCACGCCCATTCCAGCTGAAGCCAACGATCTCCTGCAATAAAAGTAAAATAATAAAGCAACCTCATCCTTACCTTTCCATGGTTCCCAGGACAGCTTCAGCTCTGCTACATTGAGATGACAGGCTGGACCGCAGCAGAACGCTGCCATCCAGCCTGTCATCCCGCAGACACTGAGAAGCGCAGGCATGCTTGCGCTCCTCAGTGTCTCGCTGTGACGGCATAAAGATGAGCCGACAATGAACTCGGCTCACCTCATGCACGTCACTGACAGCGTGGGAGAATTCTACTGCACTCAGCGCTTCAGCGTGAGAATTTTCCCACGCTGTCAGTGACGTGCATGAGGTGAGCCGAGTTCATTGGACATGAATGAGCTCACCTCATGCACGTCACTGACAGCGTGGGAAAATTCTCACGCTGAAGCGCTGAGTGCAGGAGAATTTTCCCACGCTGTCAGTGACGTGCATGAGGTGAGCTCATTCATGTCCATTGAACTCAGCTGACCTCATGTACGTCACTGACAGCGTGGGAGAATTCTCACGCTCAAGCGCTGAGTGCAGGAGAATTCTTCCACGCTGTCAGTGACGTACATGAGGTGAGCTGAGTTCATTGGACATGACCTCGGCTCATCTGGATGCCGTCACAGCGAGACACTGAGGAGCGCAAGCATGCCTGTGCTTCTCAGTGTCTGCGGGATGACAGGCTGGATGGCAGCGTTCTGCTGCGGTCCAGCCTGTCATCTCGATGTAGCAGAGCTGAAGCTGTCTGGGAACCATGGAAAGGTAAGGATGAGGTTGCTTTATTATTTTACTTTTATTGCAGGAGATCGTTGGCTTCAGCTGGAATGGGCGTGACGGTAAGCATGGTTTAATTTAGAACAATAAAGAATTGTGTGTTTATTTCAATTAAAGGACTTTTTTCTGGGTGTTGTGTTTTTTTTAAATACTAGAAATTCACAGTGGTCATGTCTAATATTGGCGTGACCCCATGAATTTCGGGCTTAGGGCCAGCTGATAATGCCAAGCTGGCCCTAACCCCTTTATTACCCAGTGAGCCACCGCACCAGGGCCCTGGATGAGTTGGGTACAGCGCCAGAAGATGGCGCTTCTATGAACGCGCCATTTTCTGGGGTGGCTGCGGACTGCAATTTGCAGCTGGGGTGACCCAGAAAGCTTGGGTCTCCCTGCGCTGCAGATTCCAGCCCCCAGCTGCCTAGTTGTACCTGGCTGGACACAAAAATAGGGCGAAGCCCCACGTATTTTTTTTTTTTAATTATTTCATGAAATTCATGAAATAATTAAGAAAAAAAGGGCTTCCCTATATTGTTGTGTCCGGCCAGGTACAAATAGGCAGCTGGTGGTTGGGGGCAGCCCGTTCCTGCCTGCTGTACCTGGCTGGACACAAATATAGTGCGAAGCCCCACGTCAATTTTTTTTAAAATTATTTCATGAAACTAGATGGTGGCCCGATTCTAACGCATCGGGTATTCTAGAATATGTATGCGGCAGACCCGGCGCAATCAGCAGAGCGGTGTTTAAATTTGGCGCCAAAATCGCTGACTCCTCGCGGCCAGCAACCGCGACCAATCAGCAAAGCGGTGTTGAAATTTGGCGACTATATCACTGATTGGTCACGGCCGGCGGTCGTTACTAATCAGGAGAGCGGGGTTTAAATTTTGCGCCAATAATGCTGATAGGTTGTGGTTGCGACCAATCAGCAAAGCGGTGTTTAAATTTGGCGCCAATAATGGTGATTGGTCACGACCTCGACCATTCAGCAGAGCGGTGTTTAAATTTGGTGGCAACAATGTTGATTAGTCGCGGCCGGCGGTCGCGACTAATCAGCAGAGCGGGGTTTAAATTTTGCGCCAATAATGCTGATAGGTTGTGGTCGCGACCAATCAGCAAAGCGGTGTTTAAATTTGGCGCCAATAATGGTGATTGGTCACGACCTCGACCATTCAGCAGAGCGGTGTTTAAATTTGGCGGCAACAATGTTGATTAGTCGCGGCCGGCGGTCACGACCAATCAGCAGAGCGGGGTTTAAATTTGGCGCCAATAATGCTGATTGGTCGCAATCGCCGGCCGCGACCAATCAGCAGAGCGGTGTTTAAATTTGGCGTCAAAATCGCTGATTGGTCGCGGAAGGCAACTGTGACCAATCAGCAGAGCGGGGTTTAAATTTGGCGCCAATACTGCTGATTGGTCGCGGCCGGCAACCGTGACCAATCAGCCGAGCAGGGTTTAAATTTTGCGCCAATACTACTGATTGGTCGCGAACGGCAACCGCGATCAATCAGCAGAGCGGTGTTTAAATTTGGCGCCAATAATGCTGATTAGTCGCGGCCGGCATCCGCGACCAATTAGCAGAGCGGGGTTTAAATTTGGCGCCAATCTCGCTGATTGGTCGCGGCTGGAGTCCGCGACCAATCAGCAGAGCGTTGTTTAAATTTGGCGCCAATCTCACTGATTGGACGCGTCTGGCGTCCGCGACCAATCAGCAGAGCGTTGTTTAAATTTGGCGCCAAGCTCGCTGATTGGTCGCGGCCGCTATTTAAATGTGGCGCCCAAATCGGTGATTGGTCGCGGGCAGCGTCCGCGACCAATCAGCAGAGCGGTGTTTAACTTTAGCTCCAAGATCACTGATTGGTCGCGTGCGGAGAGCGCGACCAATCAGCTAATCGTATTGGTGAGGACCGGGGAGCGCCGCTGCCTGGTCGGATACTTCCGTTGCGAGAAGCCGGGAGATGAGCGACTGCTCGCAGCAGAAGTATCCCGACCCGCAGCGCCGCTCCCCTGTCCTCCCTTCACACCCTAGCCGCTGATGTCCCCACAGTATCCGCATGGTGTTACAAAGATCCGGACATTTGTGTTAAAAATCGCTGATTGGTCGCGGGCGCTGCCCGCGACCAATCACCGATTTGGGCGCCAAATTTAAATATCGGCCGCAACCAATCACCAATCTTGGCTCCACATTTAAATACCGCTGTGCTGATTGGTCGCCGACGCTGGGCGCAACCAATCACCGATTTTGGCGCCACATTTAAATAGCGTCCGCGACCAATCAGTACAGCGGTGTTTAAATGTGGAGCCAAGATGGGTGATTGGTCGCGGAGGATATTTAAATTTGGCGCCCAAATCGGTGATTGGTCGCGGCTGATATTTAAATTTGGCGCCCAAATCGGTTATTGGTCGCGGGCAGCGCCAGCGACCAATCAGCGATTTTTAACACAAATGTCCGGACCTTTGTAACACCATGCGGATACTGTGGGGACATCAGCGGCTAAGGTGTGAAGGGAGGACCGGGGAGCGGCGCTGCAGGTCGGGATACTTCTGCTGCGAGCGCCCGCTCATGTCCCGGGTTCTCGCAGCGGAAGTATCCGCACAGGCAGCGCCGCTGACATCCATGCGGCTAGGGTGTGAAGGGAGGACCGGGGAGCGGCGCTGACATCCAATTGGTCGCGGCCGCTATTTAAATGTGCGGCACAAATCGGTGATTGGTCGCCGTCTTGACCGCGACCAATCACTGATCTTGCCGCCAAAGTTAAACACTACTGTGCTGATTGGTCGCGGACGCTGCCCGCGACCAATCACAGATTTGTGCGCCAAATTTAAATATCGGCCGCGACCAATCACCGATCTTGGATCCACATTTAAACAACGCTGTGCTGATTGGTCGCGGCCGATATTTAAATGTGGCGCCCAAATCGGTGATTGGTCGCGGTCTTGGCGCGCGACCAATCACTGATCTTGCCGCCAAAGTTAAACACTACCGTGCTGATTGGTCGCGGACGCTGCCCGCGACCAATCACCGATTTGTGCGCCAAATTTAAATATCAGCCTCATGCACGTCACTGACAGCGTGGGAAAATTCTCCTGCACTCAGCGCTTCAGCGTGAGAATTCTCCCACGCTGTCAGTGACGTACATGAGGTGAGTTGAGTTCATTGGACATGAGCTCACCTCATGCACGTCACTGACAGCGTGGGAAAATTCTCACGCTGAAGCACTGAGTGCAGGAGAATTTTCCCACGCTGTCAGTGACGTGCATGAGGTGAGCCGAGTTCATTGGACATGACCTCGGCTAATCTTTATGCCGTCACAGAGAGACACTGAGGAGCGGAAGCATGCCTGCGCTTCTCTGTGTCTGCGGGATGACAGGCTGGATGGCAGCGTTCTGCTGCGGTCCAGCCTGTCATCTCGATGTAGCAGAGCTGAAGCTGTCGTGAGAACCATGGAAAGGTAAGGATGAGGTTGCTTTATTATTTTTCTTTTATTGCAGGAGATCGTTGGCTTCAGCTGGAATGGGCGTGATGGTAAGCATGGTTTAATTTAGAACAATAAAGAATTGTGTGTTTATTTCAATTAAAGGACTTTATTCTGGGTGTTTGTGTTTTTTTTTTAACTTTGACTATGGGGTTAGTAATGGGGGTGTCTTATAGACGCCTCTCCATTACTAACCTGGGCTTGATGTCAGCTGGCATTATAAGCTGACATCAACCCCAGCCCTATTACCCCACTGCCACCGCTACAGGGCAGTGGGAAGAGCGAGGCTAAGTGCCAGAATTGGCGCATCCTATGAATGCGCCATTTCTGGGGCGGCTGACGGCTGGTGTTTCTAGCCTGGGAGGGGGCCAATATTCACGGTACCCTTCCTGGGCCATTAGTATCAGCCCCCAGCTGTCTGCCTAGCCTTTGCTAGCTATTAAAATAGGGGGGACCCCACGTCATTTTTTTGGGGGGGTCCCCCATTTTAATAGCTAGTAAAGGCTAGGTATTCAGCTGGGGGCTGATATTAGTAGCCTGGGAAGCTCCGTGGGTATTACCCCCTTCCCAGGCTTCAAACATCTGCCCCAGCCGTCTGCTTAACCTCCGCTAGAGACTAAAATTACGGGGACCCCCACGCCAATTTTTTTTTTAATAAATCCTTTATTTTAACACTAAATGACAAGTACAGTAATCAACACTGTCACTGTACTTCTTATATATGTGACTGACATGTTTCTATCTATCTAATCTATGTGTGATGCTCTATCTTTCTGTTTTAAATTGTCGGGTACAGATGCTGAATTGCCGGCCGGCTTTTTTAAAGAGACGGTGCATGAAAACACTATTATTTTTTTAAATAAATCCTTTACACTAAATGACAAGTACAGTAACCAACACTATCACTGTACTTATTATATATGTGATTGGCATGTTTATATCTATCTATGTGTGATGCTCTATTCTTTCTGTTATAAATTGTCGGGTACCGCTGCTGAATTGCCGGCCGGCTTTTTTAAAGAGACGGTGCATGAAAACACTATTATTTTTTTAAATAAATCCTTTACACTAAATGACAAGTACAGTAACCAACACTATCACTGTACTTATTATATATGTGATTGGCATGTTTATATCTATCTATGTGTGATGCTCTATTCTTTCTGTTATAAATTGTCGGGTACCGCTGCTGAATTGCCGGCCGGCTTTTTTAAAGAGACGGTGCATGAAAACACTATTATTTTTTTAAATAAATCCTTTACACTAAATGACAAGTACAGTAAGCAACACTGTCACTGTGCTTCTTATATGTGTGACTGACATGTTTCTATCTATCTAATCTATGTGTGAAGCTCTATTCCTTCTTGTCTAAATTGTCGGGTACCGGTGTATGCCGCTGCTGAATTGCCGGCCGGCTTTTTTAAAGAGAGCGTCTTCTGAGCAGTTTGTCAGCTTTTGGACACCTTTGAAGGTGTTTTCTATGTGTTTCTATGTGTTTTTGTTTGCCTGCCATTGGTTTTAACGGTGTTCGACAGTGTTCTAAGGTGTTCGACGAACAGTTCGACGAACAGTTCCTCGAACATCCCGGTGTTCGACGAACCGAACCGAACCCGAACACTACGGGGGTGGCTCAACACTAGTCTTAACCTTAAAAAGATTCTTTTCAAATTGTCTCTAATTCACCAGTATAATGAATATACCGGTCAGTGGCATACACTGTGGGGCACGTGAGTCCGGGGGGCCTCCCGACTTTCAACTGTATCCACATCCTGGATGCAGCTATAGGTGAAAGCAATGATGGAAGAGGGAGTCATCAGCTGACACTCCCCCCTCCATCATTCTCCCTGTGCGACTGACGTCTCAGTGCAGCAGGCACAATGACATCATTATATCATTACGTAGGGCCACTTGTCACGGGTGTGTTGCCACGAAGATCGTCACGAGTACACAGCCAGACTTCTCGCAGCTGACTTGTTGGTGCTTTGTGTCTCTCGGCAGTGAGGGAGTTAATTCTCTCTCTCTCTGGGCTAGATGAGGTCCAGCCTCGCCCAGCTGCAATCAATACTTCTGTAGTGAGACTCCTTCATATACCTGCTGGTCTGTTTGGGAGGTGTCGGTGAAAGCATTTCATTCAGACTGACAGAGCGGATCGTGGTGTTTGGAGTTGCTGAGATAAGTGTATTTGGAAGTGTTTTTCCCTTTCCTCGCTTTATCATTTATCTCCTTTCCCGTTGGGTTTTCCTCTGTTGTAGTTGAGTAGTTGTTTGTATGCAAGGTGGTTTTGGTTTGTCCCTTGTACTGTCTCGTTCGTCTAAGTATTGTGTTTGGGCATATTATGTCTTGTTCCCTTTGGTTGTGATCGGGGTCCTTCTCAGGACTAGATTACTGTGGTGCAGGGATCTTCAGGAGGTAGGGGTTACGCTGGCGGCCTGGACCTCTGTACCTTTAACAGTACCTCCAGGTTGAGGGATTAGTCAGGGCCCCAGCTTAGGGTCAGCTTAGGCCCCCTACCTCCAGTATACGGAGACAGCGTGACATTTTCACCGACCCAACTTAGTTTTTCTCCAGCTACCATGGATCCAGTAGCCGGTCTAGCTCGGCAATTGCAGAGTTTGTCCATGGAGCTGGCGGACGTTAGGTCCAAGGTTTGGCATCCTCAGGAGCAAGCCGGACCAGAACCTAAAGTAGCTCTCCCTGATAGGTTCACTGGGGGGCGGGACAAGTTTTTTGTTTTCCGGGAGGCATGCAAATTGTACTTTCGGCTGCGGCCTCGGTCATCGGGGAGTGAAGAACAAAGGGTGGGAATTGTCATCTCGCTCCTACAAGGGGACCCACAATCCTGGGCGTTCTCTCTTCCCCCGGGTTCCCCGGCTCTCCAGTCAGTGGATAGGTTTTTCGCTGCTCTGGGACTCGTATATGATGACCCAGATCGGATCTCCCTTGCTGAGTCTAAGTTACGTAGGATCCAGCAGGGAGATCGTCCGGCGGAGGAATTCTGTTCGGAGTTCCGTAGGTGGGCCACGGACACCCAGTGGAATGACCCGGCTCTTAGGAGCCAGTTTTGTCATGGTTTATCCGACAAATTACAGGATGTGTTGGCACAGTATGACTCTCCCGTGTCACTGGAAGCCGCTATGGCCCTTGCTATTCGCGTGGACAGACGGCTTCGGGAGAGGTGCGGGATAATTCTACCCCCTGTGATGACTCCACCTCCTACAAGGTCCCCTCATATGGTGGTTCCCCTGGTCAGTCCAGAGGAGCCTAGGCAATTAGGAGGGACATCATTTCGGGGGAGGGGACCGGTGGTGCGCCATAAGGCAGGAAGGTGTTTCTTCTGCGGGAGAAAGGGACATTTTATTGGGGGGTGTCCATCCCGTCCCTTGCAGAGTGAAGAGTCGTCGGAAAACTGTTAATCCCAGGTTGTGTGGTGGACGGCAATCTGGGAGTAGGTATTTCGTCCCTAGGTTCGTCTCAGTTTCTCGTACCGGCGGAGGTGGTGGTGGGTACGAGAACTGAGAGGATATCTGTTCTTCTGGATAGTGGGGCCGGAGCTAATCTGGTTGATGCTCGGTTTGCCCGGGTCCAAGGTATGCGGTTGAGTGAGTTGGCTAAACCCATCCCCATATTCTCGATCGATGCCAGGCCTCTCGGTCAGGGAAGTTTTTTGCAAGCTGTGCATGACGTAAAACTTCAAGTGGGGGCAATACATAAAGAACTGTTGTCTTGCTACGTGTTGGAGGGACTTCCCACTCCTATTGTGTTGGGCCTTCCTTGGTTAGCTAAGCATAACCCGGTTATTAATTGGCAAACCAGGGAGATAAGCCAATGGAGTAAATTCTGTAATAAAAACTGCATGAACACGGTCATTGGTGCGGTTACTCCTTGGGTCTTACCTCCATTTCTGGCGGACTTTGAGGATGTATTCTCGGAGAAAGGGTGTCAGGAACTACCTCCTCATCGCGTGTATGACTGTTCTGTAAAACTGCTCCCTGAGGCCAAGTTACCTAAAGCTAGGTTGTATAACCTTTCTGGTCCTGAGAGGCAGGCCATGAAGGATTATATCTCAGAAAGTCTGGCTAAGGGGCATATTAGACCTTCATCTTCACCGGTGGCTGCGGGGTTCTTCTTTGTTAAGAAGAAAGATGGAGGCCTACGCCCTTGCCTGGATTTCCGTGAACTTAATCGGATTACGGTCCGAGATCCGTATCCGCTCCCACTTATTCCCGATCTCTTTAATCAGATCGTGGGCGCCAAATGGTTCTCTAAGTTGGATCTCAGGGGGGCGTACAATCTGATTAGGATGAAAGAGGGGGATGAGTGGAAGACGGCGTTTAACACTCCGGAGGGGCATTATGAGAACCTTGTCATGCCATTCGGTCTGACTAATGCCCCGGCGGTGTTTCAACACTTTGTTAATGACATCTTTCGCCGCCTGGTGGGACAGTTTGTTGTCATATATCTGGATGATATCTTAATTTACTCGCCGGATCTGGTGTCTCATCAGGAGCACGTTAGGCAGGTGTTACAGATCTTGCGGGATAATAAACTGTATGCCAAGTGGGAAAAGTGTGTGTTCGCCGTACAGGAACTCCAGTTTTTAGGCTTCCTGGTTTCAGCGTCCGGTTTTCGTATGGACCCTGGGAAAGTGCGGGCAGTTCTTGAGTGGGATCGGCCAGAGAACCTTAAGGCACTACAACGTTTCCTGGGGTTTGCTAATTATTACCGGAAGTTCATTCGTAATTTCTCGTCCATGGTTAAGCCTCTCACAGACATGACTAAAAAGGGGACGGATTTTTCTAGGTGGTCTGACAAGGCTTGTCAAGCATTCTCCTCTTTGAAAAAATGTTTTGCCTCGGCGCCCATACTCATTCAACCTGATGCGTCTCAGCCATTCATTGTAGAGGTAGACGCTTCCGAGGTAGGGGTGGGAGCAGTATTGTCACAGGGTTCGTCCCCTGGTAAGTGGCATCCGTGCGCCTTTTTCTCTAAAAAATTGTCGTCCGCTGAGAGGAATTACGATGTCGGCAATAGGGAACTCTTGGCCATTAAGTTAGCTTTTGAGGAGTGGCGCCATTTTTTGGAGGGGGCAGTTCATCCGGTCACCGTCATCACCGATCACAAGAACCTGCTATATCTGGAGTCCGCGAAACGTCTGAATCCCAGACAAGCTAGGTGGTCATTGTTTTTTACCAGGTTTAATTTTGTCGTTACATATCGTCCTGGGTCAAAAAATGTAAAGGCGGATGCCTTATCTCGTAGTTTCCCGGGGGCCGGGAATACGGACGACCCGATTCCTATCCTTCAGGAGGGGGTGGTGGTTTCGGCAGTATGCTCTGAGCTGGAGGAGGAGGTATTGGAGGCTCAGGGGGACGCCCCTGTTGGACCTCCAGGGAGACTGTTTGTTCCAGATCAGTTGCGACAAAAGGTGATCGAGGCACACCATAACTCTGTTTTTGCAGGACACCCGGGGAGTAAAGCAACTGTGGATCTCCTCTCGCGTCGGTTTTGGTGGCCTAACTTACATAAGGAGGTGGTAACTTTTGTCGCGTCCTGTGGGGTTTGTGCGCGCTCTAAGACCTCACATACCCGTCCGTCTGGGGCCCTCTTACCTTTGAAGATCCCGGAGCGTCCTTGGACTCATCTGTCTATGGACTTTATTACGGACCTCCCTCCGTCTTCGGGTAAAACGGTCATACTCGTTGTAGTGGACAGGTTCAGCAAGATGGCACATTTTATCGCTCTTCCGGCTCTCCCTAATGCTAAAACTCTTGCGCAAGTGTTCATTGGGGAGATTGCGAGGCTTCACGGGGTACCCTCCGAGGTGGTGTCTGATCGGGGGTCTCAGTTTGTGTCTAAGTTCTGGAAGGCGTTTTGTGCACGGCGGGGGATGCAGTTGTCATTCTCTTCGGCTTTTCATCCTCAGACCAATGGTCAGACGGAACGTATGAACCAGAGCTTGGAGACATATCTCCGGTGTTTTGTGTCAGAGAACCAGGAGGACTGGGCTTCTTTCTTACCTCTGGCAGAGTTTGCTCTTAATAATAGGCGGAGCGAGTCCACTGGTAAGTCCCCGTTTTTTGGGGCATATGGTTTTCACCCCCAGTTTTGTACTTTCAGTAGGGGGGGCTCTTCGGGGGTTCCTGAGGAGGAACGATTTTCCTCATCACTCGCTTCAGTATGGAGAGGGGTGCTGAAGAATCTGAATACTATGGGGAACCGATACAAACGTATGGCTGATAGGAGGAGAGTGTCTGGTCCGGACCTAAGTGTGAACGATTTGGTATGGTTGTCTACCAGGAATATTAAACTTAAGGTTCCCTCCTGGAAATTGGGTCCCAGGTTCATCGGGCCGTACAGAATCAGTTCTATTATTAATCCGGTGGCATTCCGTCTTGATCTTCCCCCTACGTTTAAAATTCACAACGTGTTTCACAGATCATTGCTTAAGAGGTATGTGGCGCCGGTGGTACCGTCACCTTTACCTCCCCCTCCAGTGGTTGTCAATGGTAACTTGGAGTTCCAGGTATCGAGGGTCATTGATTCACGCTTTAATCGCCGGTCCCTTCAGTACCTGGTTCATTGGAAGGGGTATGGTCCTGAGGAGAGGATGTGGGTTCCTGCGTCGGATATTAACGCAGACCGATTAGTTCGGGCCTTCCACACAACTCACCCGGATAAACCTGGCCCTGAGGGTCCAGAGGCCCCTCGTAGAAGGGGGGGTACTGTCACGGGTGTGTTGCCACGAAGATCGTCACGAGTACACAGCCTGACTTCTCGCAGCTGACTTGTTGGTGCTTTGTGTCTCTCGGCAGTGAGGGAGTTAATTCTCTCTCTCTCTGGGCTAGATGAGGTCCAGCCTCGCCCAGCTGCAATCAATACTTCTGTAGTGAGACTCCTTCATATACCTGCTGGTCTGTTTGGGAGGTGTCGGTGAAAGCATTTCATTCAGACTGACAGAGCGGATCGTGGTGTTTGGAGTTGCTGAGATAAGTGTATTTGGAAGTGTTTTTCCCTTTCCTCGCTTTATCATTTATCTCCTTTCCCGTTGGGTTTCCCTCTGTTGTAGTTGAGTAGTTGTTTGTATGCAAGGTGGTTTTGGTTTGTCCCTTGTACTGTCTCGTTCGTCTAAGTATTGTGTTTGGGCATATTATGTCTTGTTCCCTTTGGTTGTGATCGGGGTCCTTCTCAGGACTAGATTACTGTGGTGCAGGGATCTTCAGGAGGTAGGGGTTACGCTGGCGGCCTGGACCTCTGTACCTTTAACAGTACCTCCAGGTTGAGGGATTAGTCAGGGCCCCAGCTTAGGGTCAGCTTAGGCCCCCTACCTCCAGTATACGGAGACAGCGTGACACCACTATACTGTATAGAGGGCTGCGTGAGGCTATCATATTGTGTAGAGGGCTGTGTCGGGGCCATCATACTGTGTGTGGAAGACTATGGGGACCATCATACTGTGTGGGGTATCAGTGTACTGTAGGGTCATCATACTGTGCATGTGCAGGGTACTGTGGAGAAATTCATTGTGGGACTATCTTAGTGTATTTAGAGGTGCACATTTGTTGGCATCATACTTTATGGGGGCCATGAAAGGAGTATCATAGTGTGTGGGAACACTGAGGCACTTTAATAGGGGCAAAATTACTTTAGAAGCGCTACAAAGTTGTGGGATATGCTTTTATGTGACCCGGTCGAATATTATTTTTTTTTCGTGACAATTAGTACATCTGCTATTGAGCCCCATGATTTCTATGTATGTCCCTGATGCCAGTCTCTCTCTTGCTATTCCTAGATAATATTTAGTCATGTGTGCTGTCATGCTGACCAGTTTCTGCACATAAAACATATTGTGGACGATTTATTAAGGCTAAAGTTGCTCATGCCAGCCTTAGTGAATAGATCACTGGAGTACGATGTGTTGAATTCATTAAGAGGCACACACTACTTAATGAATTTGGGGCATCTTCTCAGTGATGTGCGCCTCTTTGCGCCTTGCCAGAAATGCGGCTCCAGTCACAGAGTATGAAACACCGGCACTTTTATTGAATGTGATGGGTGGACATAACCACGGATTGGACCAGCCCAGGTCCTCCACAGCTCCATCCATTTTGACAGAGCTGCTTGACACTGGAGTGAAAACGCCAAAAGTTACAAAATGTTTGCACAGCACCGCATTGCAAAAAGATTTTGCAGCTTTTCAAAGCAGTCTACGCTAGTTTTTTGGCATAAAAGTATTGACGAATTGGGGCCATCATGCTTTCACTCTGACTTATGCTACGTGACATGAAAAAATTTAAACATCAAATTGTTTGATGCTACCTTAACAGAGGTGCAGAGTCAAAGGGATCTCCAAATTCTTTACCCTTGAACTCCGGTAATTATTTTTAATAGTGATGATCGAGCACTAAAATGCTTGAGTGCTTGGCACTCAAATCAAGCAGGTCGGACGGGCTAATCTCGAGTACAAAGTATAACGGAAGTAAATGGGAAACTCAAGCATTTTTCCAGGAGGCCCTATCAGGAGGGATGGTGAGGCAGAAAATTTGCTGAGATGGATGGAAACAGCGCTCAAATGGAATGGTAACAGAGGAAGATATTGCCAGAATATTACACCACTTTTATGGAGTGTCAATAAAACATTCAAAACCGAAGATAAAATGGATTTTACAAGAAAAAATGTTAGGAAACATTCTTTCCTGTATAAAGACTTGTATATAAGGCAAAATGGAAAAGAGAAAAAAAATGCCTCCTCCACCCTTTAATAGCCGGGCCATCTCTCACCGTATTTGGCCTTCGCTTATGACTACAGTAGATGACATAATAGAGAGGGAAATAAAACTATACCCACCGGTAGTCACCGGTAAATGTAATTTTACCTTTTACTATCTTTTATGGCCATATGTAAACAAGAGACAAATGGAGTTTTTAGATGTAATTAGAGTAACAAAATCTTTTTAAAATACATATTGTGAGGCAGTGACCGGAATCGTATACGAGGGACATTATATATCCCCCAGAATGTGTACAGAGACCTATTAAATCCATTGGAGTGCATTGCAGTCACAGACACAGCTGCGGCTGCAATGCAGGAATGAAGGTGAGCAATCACCTGGTCAGACTACCTGGCTAAGCCAGATTAAGTAAAACCCGGCAGGGCCTTCATTTCTTGGAGGAGGTCACAGGAGGCAGTGGGGCGGCCTCCTCCCTCCAACCCGGATTTTCCAGTGGCTCTTGCCACAGGTCCTTTAAAACTCCTTCACTAAGGTTTTGTGTTGTTCTATGTTGCAACCTGCTAGGAGCACAGCATGTTAGCTCAGCAGGACTGAGTGTGGCTGAACCACCGCCTAGGAAGGCTCTGCACCTGTCAGGCTCTGAGAGGCCCGGCGTGGCCGTTGTCCCCGGCAACCATTGTTTATGGACTCATGTTAACCCGGCTGCGAGCCGGAGGACTTTCTGTTTAACCGTGAGTTGCTGAATAAAAGCTGTTTATGTTGGACTTGCTTGGGTCACTGCCTCAGTTACTGCATGGTGTGTACACCGCCGCCTTACAGCTTGGTGGAGAATGCGGGCATAGTGACTGAGGCATACCCCACCGGCAGCTGCATGACCACAATTTGGCCTGCCACCTTCCAGTTCCTCCCCGTGGACAAAATGGAGGAGCTGTTTAAGCAGCTGGTACTCACTCAGCAGCAACAGCAGGAGCAGTACCTGAGTCTCCAACGGCAACAGCAGGAGCAGCACCAGGATCTCCAACGGCAGCAGCAAAAAAACAAATGAACTGATGAAGCAACAAATTGCTGCCCTGCGGGAGACACCGACGGCATCAGCCCCGGAACGTCGAGACGCCCGGGACAAGGTTCGATCAGCGTTGAGGAAGATGGGACCGGAGGACGACGTGGAAGCCTTCCTTACCATCTACGAACGCACAGCAGAGCAGGAAAACCTACCAGCTGACCAGTGGGCGGAAGTGGTGGCTCCGTTTTTGGTTGGCGATGCCCAGAAGGCCTGTTTCGACCTCAGTCAGGAGGACGCCCGGGACTACCAGAGGCTCAAAGGTGAGATCCTTGCCCGGCTGGGGGTCAATACATATGTGATGGCTCAGCGTGTGTTTTCGTGGGCCTATGTGGAGACCCGACCCGCCCGGTCTCAGGCTTATGACCTCCTGCAGCTGGTAAAGAGGTGGCTCGAACCTGAGACTTTGTCCCCAGCCCAGATAGTGGAGAGGGTGGTGGTTGACCGGCTGGTGAGGACTCTGCCAGTCGCTATCCAACGTTGGGTGGGGCAAGGGGACCCCGGCACCCTCGACCAGGTGGTCAGTTTGGTCGAGCGCTACTCGGCTACTCAGGACTTCATTCGAGACTCCGCCCCCTCTCGGCTGTCACGCCGATCCCTGCTAACCCTGGAGTAGGGAAAGGGGTCGCGTCCCTCTGCTGGGGACAGTCAGCACCGTGCCCGTGCTGAAGGGGAACCCCGGAGTGAGAGCGGCAGGAGACTGGTTCCCTCCCAAACTGCCATAAGACCTAACAGTACCTCCTCCCTTAGGTGCTGGCGGTGTCAGGGGCCGGGACATGTGATTGCTAATTGTCCCCTGACTACGGAACTCATGGACTGCGTATATAGCCGCCGGGTCTCAATGTACGCCCAGACCGTCTGCACAGCGAGCGCCGAATCCTGGGACAGTGAACTCCAACTATGCCAGGTACTGGTTAATGGGTACCCCACGGAGGCCCTCCTGGACTCAGGGAGCCTCGTCACTCTGGTACATGGGTCGCTGGTGGCAGGAGACAAGCCCAGTGGATGGCCAGTCGGAGTTGTGTGTATCCATGGGGACCTCCGAGAGTACCCAACTGCAGAGATAGTTTTGTCCACGCCATGTGGAGACATAAAACATGTGGTGGGAGTGGTAAAAACTCTTCCCTATGGGACTGTGTTGGGAAGAGACTTGCCCCTGTTCTGGACTCAGTGGAAAAACAAAATCCACTCTCCCCCGGTAAAATGTATTTCAGACGCTGTGCCCGATGAACCTGCCGTAGGGGTGTCCAACCTAGGGACAGAATGTGACCCCGATAGGTTTCCCTTAGAGGTGTTGGCAGGAGAGGTCGAGGACACCCCATCGATCCCCGAGCTGAAAGTGTCCCGGGGCACGTTTGGGACAGCTCAGCTACGGGATCCCACCCTGACTCAGGTGCGGGAAAGGGTGTTAGAGATAAATGGCGTAGCTCACCAGCCCGCCCGGTGCAGATACTGTATTTCCACGCATGGTAATCAACGGTGAGTTACTCTACAGGACAGATAAGATCAGGGACGAGGTTGTAGAACAGTTAGTAGCACCTCAGTCGTACCGTAGAGAGATTATGGAGATGGCACACTCACACCTGCTGGGTGGACACTTAGGGGTGAAAAAGACGCTAGACCATATCTTACAGCGGTTCTTTTGGCCTGGGGTTTACGCGGAAGTCAAAAGGTATTGCGAATCCTGCCCCGAATGTCAGTTGACCTCACCCACTGCAAGTTTCCGTAGCCCATTGGTACCTCTGCCAGTGATAGAGGTGCCTTTTGAACGGATTGCAATGGATTTGGTTGGACCCATTGTAAAATCCACCCGTGGACACCAACATATACTGGTAGTCGTCGACTATGCCACTCGGTACCCGGAAGCTATACCACTAGGCCACACCTCGGCAAAACTGATTGCACGGGAGCTGTTTGCCATGTTCTGTCGCCTTGGACTCCCCAAGGAGATCCTGACGGATCAGGGGACCCCCTTTATGTCCAAAGTGACAAGGGAGCTATGCAAATTGCTAAAAATTAAACAATTGCGCACCTCGGTGTACCACCCTCAAACCGACGGGCTAGTAGAGCGGTTCAATAAAACCCTCAAGTCCATGTTAAAAAAGGTGGTTTCTAAGGATGGAAGGGATTGGGACATGTTGTTACCCTATTTGATGTTCGCCGTCCGTGAGGTACCCCAGGCTTCCACAGGGTTCTCTCCCTTTGAGTTATTGTACGGCAGATACCCTAGGGGTCTGTTGGACGTAGCATAAGAGACATGGGAACAAGAGCCAACTCCGCATAGGAGTATAATTGAACACGTGGCTAGTATGCAGGACCGGATCGCGGCGGTCATACCCATCGTGAAAGAGCATCTGTTAGATGCCCAGGCAGCTCAGAGGCGCACATATAATAAAAGAGCCAGAGTCAGAACTTTTAACAAGGGTGATCGGGTGTTAGTACTGGTACCCACAGCCGAGAGTAAGTTCATGGCCAAGTGGCAAGGACCATATGAGATTCGAGAAAAAGTGGGGGAGGTAAATTACCGGGTGTATCAGCCCAGAAGGAGGAAACCTGAGCAACTTTACCATGTAAACCTGTTAAAACCTTGGAAAGATCGAGAGTGTTTAGTTACAGACGTCACCCCGGGCATATCACCAGAGAGTTGTCTAACTTTAGCCAGGGAAGCATCCGAGGGGGAGGTCAGGATAAATGGTGCCCTCACTAAACAGCAGCGACGGGAGGCTCGCTCGCTGGTGCAGCACAATAACGACGTGTTCTCAGAGCTACCAGGTAGGACTACGGTTATCCAACATGACATTGTCACCGAACCTGGCGTAAGGGTACGAATAAGACCGTACCGGGTACCCGAGGCCCGGAGGCAAGCCATCACGGCTGAGGTAAAACAAATGTTTCAGCTAGGCGTCATAGAGGAATCACGGAGTGAGTGGGCTAGCCCCATCGTATTGATTCCAAAACCAGATGGATCATTACGCTTCTGTAACGATTTCCGGAAATTGAATGAAGTGTCAAAGTTTGACCTTTATCCAATGCCCAGGGTGGACGAGCTGATTGAGAGACTGGGGCAGGTCCAGTACTTTACCACGCTCGATCTCACCAAGGGTTACTGGCAGGTACCCCTCACAGATTCGGCGAAGGAAAAGACCGCCTTCGTAACTCCAGAGGGTCTATACCACTATGTGGTCTTACCTTTTGGGTTACATGGGGCCCCGGCTACATTCCAGAGGTTGATGGACATAGTGCTTAAGCCCCATCAGGAGTACGCATCCGCCTATTTAGATGACATTATCATCTTTAGCACTGACTGGCATACGCACCTATCCCAGGTACAAGCGGTTCTGGATTCTCTCAGAGCTGCGGGGTTAACGGCAAATCAAAAAAAATGTGCGATAGGGCTAGAGGAAGCCCGATACTTGGGGTATGTGATAGGCCGAGGAGCTATTAAGCCCCAAATCAATAAAGTTGAGGCCATAAAAAACTGGCCTAAACCGTCAAGTACAAAGCAGGTGAGGGCGTTCCTTGGCATCCTTGGGTATTACCGCCGGTTTATACCTAATTTTGCTGGGCGAACGGCAGCCCTGACTGATCTCTTGAAAGGAAAAAAATCAGTAATGGTTCAGTGGAACCCTAAGGCAGAAGAAGCTTTTCAGTCCATGAAGTTGGCCCTATGTGGACAACCGGTCCTCATCAGCCCCAACTTCAAGGAAACCTTCATTGTACAGAAAGATGCCTCGGAGGTAGGCCTAGGAGCGGTATTGTTACAAAAAGTGAATGGTGAAGAGCACCCGGTCACCTACTTGTGTAGGAAACTTGTCCCGGCAGAGAAAAACTATAGCGTGGTAGAGAAGGAGTGTTTGGCTATTAAGTGGGCCATGGAATCACTACGCTATTATTTACTCGGGCGTCAGTTCCGCTTGGTGACGGACCACTCACCCTTGGTATGGATGAGAAATGCCAAGGAGAGGAATGCGCGAGTCACCAGGTGGTTCCTGTCACTGCAAAATTTCAGTTTCTTGGTAGAACATCGCCCTGGGAAGTCGCAGGGAAATGCGGATGCCCTGTCCCGGGCACCCTGTATGGTGGCAAATGTTCAATCCCACAAGTTTGAACAGAGGGGGGGGATATGTGAGGCAGTGACCGGAATCGTATACGAAGGACGTTATATATCCCCCAGAATGTGTACAGAGACCTATTAAATCCATTGGAGTGCATTGCAGTCACAGACACAGCTGCGGCTGCAATGCAGGAATGAAGGTGAGCAATCACCTGGTCAGACTACCTGGCTAAGGCAGATTAAGTAAAACCCGGCAGGGCCTTCATTTCTTGGAGGAGGTCACAGGAGGCAGTGGGGCGGCCTCCTCCCTCCAACCCGGATTTTCTAGTGGCTCTTGCCACAGGTCCTTTAAAACTCCTTCACTAAGGTTTAGTGTTGTTCTATGTTGCAGCCTGCTAGGAGCACAGCAGGTTAGCTCAGCAGGACTGAGTGTGGCTGAACCACCGCCTAGGAAGGCTCTGCACCTGTCAGGCTCTGAGAGGCCCGGCGTGGCCGTTGTCCCCGCCAACCGTTGTTTATGGACTCATGTTAACCCGGCTGCGAGCCGGAGTACTTTCTGTTAAACCGTGAGTTGCTGAATAAAAGCTATTTATGTTGGACTTGCTTGGGTCACTGCCTCAGTTATTGCACGGTGTGTACACCGCCGCCTTACAATATATATTTTACATATAAAAAACATGTGAAAGGCACTTAAAATACAGTGTGCTAAGGACAGGCCATACACCCTAAAGAGTAACCAGCCAGGGATACACGAGTAGTAAGGATATAATCCTGCTTAAGTACATAATAGTATTCAAATTCACGAATAAACAAGTCCAAATGTATAAAAAACTGGCATAGGGGTAACTGTGGCACCCCAGGGGTCCGGTTGCCACAGTGACATTGCCTCCCTCAAAAGAGGTAATGCCATGCCTGGAAGCAAGCAGGGGTCCCCTAGTCAGGGATACTAAGCATGCAACACTTTCCTGGCTCCAGACCAGCAAAGGGAGCCCCCTCCCCTTGGCAACTGGTATCTGGGGGCGGGGTTAGTGAGTCTTAGTGTGAGGAGTTGAAGCGAGGACGTCGAGGAGAGAGCAGCTGGGGACTGGAGCTGCGCAGCAGCTCACCCCAGCAGTACCGCACAGAAGAACCGGACACCGGAGTCCGAAGCTGTGGGGCACTGAATTCCCAGCCGCAGAAACCGGAGGGCAGGAGACTGCAGGTCTCCTGGCCCCATCAGACGCCCGGAGGCTCAACAGCACCGCAGGGTCCAGCACCGCCACGTGGGAGCGACGCAACAGCAAGGCCCGAGCTGCCTGCCATACGGGTGAGCACAGACACGCCGCACTCAGGGACGAGGGCCACCGCATCGCTACAAGTAGCAGGGCCAAAGAGTTTAGTGGAAAGGGAAGGCCTCCAACTTCACCTGACAAGGAGGATTCTTTACTTGCTTCCAGGCTGCCCGGGCTTCCACTTATAACCAGTATCCTAGTCCAAGCCTGCCTAATCAGCACCAGTAAAGACCCTGGGACTGCACTTCCTTGTCTCTGTGTTTCTTGCTGCGCCATCAACCCCTGCACTACAATGCCCAGCACAACCTGAAACATCATCTACACTGCCCTGGAGCTAGCTCTTCCTGTGGAGAGCCACACCATCCCTGCTGCAGTAACATCAGCTTCAGAAGACTGCTCTGCAGCGGCGGCTTCCTTTAGCAGCATTCCACAGGTGGCGTCACGAACTTTAATATAAACTATAAAAATCCCCTGTAAATATAACCACTTTTATTGACCGCCCTGGGTCACGGACCAGGTCACCGCCACTGTGACATTCCCCAGCATCCACCGGCCCGGGTACCCCACGGCCCAGGGGCCATCATACTTGGCGTCATGAACAGGATTCACGAAGCCCGGTATAACCAGGTCTTGTGTGCCATAGACTTCATTGAACGGTGTTATCACGTGGTTTGCCGCCCGCCGAGAGGGAAGAAAGAAGCCCCGATCCGGAACCGCTGGGTAAGAGATCCCTCGGCCTGCAGAGCAGCATACTGGTACGTCAGCAGACGCCAAGGACCTGGCTGAGGTTCACTAAGGGGGAGGAAGATGCCCAACATGGAGGAGGGTTCAGCCACAGGCGCGGCCGCTTCCACTGTAATGCCGTTATCAATGCCATATATACTGGGGGCAGAGTGGTTGCCCCAGTACTCAGGAGAGTCGCACACCCTGAATGACTTTGAGGAGAGACTGCGCAGTTTGTTTAAAGTATACCCGCTGTCTGAGGAGCAAAAAGTCAGCATCCTCATAGGCCAGCTAATCGGTGCAGCCCAGAGAGAGGTGAAGTCCAGGCCAGGTAGAGACGAAGGCACTGTAAAAGAAATACTGGCCCGATTAAAGAATACCTTTGACACCTGCACCGCAGCAGAAATTAAAATGAAGTTTTACAGGTGGAAACAGAGGGTGCAGGACAGTGTACGGGACTATGCTCTAAACCTGCAGGAGGCGCTGCGGGCCATCAAACAGGTAGATCCTGACAGTGTGCGAGATGAGGACAGATTGCTAACTGAGCAGTTTATTGAGGGACTCCTGTCCAGCGCTCACAGGACACAGCTGCGCATTATGGCTCTGCAAAACCCTGATCTGGACTTTGCGCAATTTAAAGACAGAGCCATCCGGGTGCTGCGGGAATCAACACCAGGAGGCGCTGCATCCCACCGGCGCCCAGCTATCACCTACCACCAGGAGGTGGCATGCTTCTCCCCAGAACCTCTGGGGGCTGACGCGCAGACTCTGGACAATGACCCGTCTGCAGACCTGCGCCTTCAAGTCCAGGAGATGACCAAAAGTGTGGCTACATTAACCAAAACCGTGCAGGCCATTCAAGTGTCCCCCAAGGAAAAGATCCAGCTGGCTTCCAGTTCAGATGACGTCCCATGGCGACGACAGAGAAGGATTCCGTCGATCAGAGGGAGGAACAGACCAGGCCCACAAAGCTGGCGAGACAAGTACGTGGGAGGACGGACGTTCCTACCTGTCGTGCTTGATGGCATCCCAATGAATGCGTTGCTGGACACTGGGTCCCAGGTGACCACGATGCCATATATCCTTTATAAACAATACTGGACTGATTCAGACATTACCCACAGTCCAGATGAACATCTTAACATCTATGCCAGCAATGGACAGCCCTTGCGTCAGGTGGGGTATAAAGAGGTGACCATAAAAGTTGGCAAAGTATAATTGCCATCACAAGATGGCAGATTATTGTTGATATTGATCGTCGAGAAAGTCATCCCATGATAACCTTAGGCACGAATGTGATAGAAAATTGTCTTGCAGAAATTATTGTTTTGTTGCAACAGGTCGCAGAGACTGCCAGTTCCAGTCAGCACCGGGTTCTACCGAAAGAAATCAGAGCCCTGATGAAAAGACAACAGGTAGAACTGTCTGGAGGGGAAATTGGCAGTGTCAGGATGAGTGATCCGTTCCCCATTGCAATGCCCCCTAGGAGTGAAATGTTGATATGGTGTCGAGCAGCAATTGGTCTCAGGGGTCAAGATTATCAGGCCCTGGTAGGTAGAACCCATGTATTCTGACAGTAGACCCACCATCTTGACAGCCAGGGGGGTAGTCGATGTCCACAAAGGGAGAGTACCGATACGCATCCTGAATTGTGGGGAAAAAAAGGTCCATTTACCCCGGTATGCTACCCTTGCTAAGTTATTCACTGTCAGTAACAACTCAATAAAGACAGTGGAACCCTTGCCTCCATCCAAACCGGCGGAGGATAATGGCTCCAAGGGGCAGATCAAGGATTGGTGTCAGAAGCTACAAGTGGGCACTGACTCCACCCCTTTGCACCAAAAGCATGGAGTATACCGGGTGGTCCAAGAGTATGAGCGGGTCTTCAGTAAACACCCATTAGACTTTTGGCAGGTAAAAGGGGTCCAACATCATATCCCCACAGGAGATCATTCACCCATTAAAGAGAGGTACCGGCCTGTACCCCCAGCTCACTATCAATGTGCCAAGGGAATGTTACGGGAGATGAAGGAGGCTGGGGTGATCAGAGATAGTTTTAGCCCCTGGGCAGCTCCATTAGTTCTCGTGAGAAAGAAGGATGGTACAATGAGGATGTGTGTTGACTACAGGCAGATTAACCGCATTACACATAAGGATGCCTACCCATTACCCAGGATTGAGGAGTCACTAGCTGCATTAAGATCTGCTAATTATTTCTCCACTTTGGATCTCACCAGTGGGTATTGGCAGGTACCTGCGGCAGAGGCGGACAAAGAAAAGACCGCATTTACAACACCAATGGGCCTCAGCGAGTTCAACTGCATGCCATTCGGGCTCTGCAGCGCCCCAGGAACCTTCCAGCGGTTAATGCAGTGCTGCCTAGGACATAAGAACTTTGAAACGGTCCTGCTGTACCTGGACGACGTAATTGTCTACTCGAAGACATATGAAGACCACCTAGAGCACCTGGCCGAGGTGTTTGAAGCCCTATCTGGTTTTGGCCTGAAGGTAAAGCCGTCCAAATGCCACCTGTTGAAGCCCAAGGTGCAGTACCTAGGTCATGTGGTAAGCGCCGAAGGTGTAGCGCCAGACCCTGAAAAAGTCACTGTAATCAAGGACTGGCCAAGACCCTCCACTATTAAGGAAGTGCGGCAGTTCCGCGGGCTGGTAGGCTGCTACAGAAGATTTATCAAGGGCTTCACCAAGATAGCAGCACCCATGCAGGATCTCCTGGTAGGCCAGTCCAAGAAGGCCAAGAACCTGAAAACTCCGTTCAAATGGGGTAAACCTGAAGACGAATCCTTCACCCGACTGAAGATGGCTCTGACCGGAAACGAAGTCCAGGCCTACCCCGACTATGGCCAACCCTTTATACTCCATACAGATGCCAGCAACGTGGGATTGGGAGCGGTGCTGTCCCAGGTACAGCAAGGCAGAGAGAGAGTGATTGCCTACGCCAGCAGGAAGCTCCGACCCACGGAAAGGAACCCAGACAACTACAGTTCCTTCAAGTTGGAGTTTCTCGCCATAGTCTGGGCTGTAACAGAGCGCTTCAAGCACTATCTCGCCTTTACAGTCTTCACAGATGATAACCCTCTGACGCACCTGGAGACTGCGAAGCTTGGTGCCCTAGAGCAACGATGGATGGCCCGACTGTCTAACTACGAGTTCACCATCAAGTATCGGGCGAGGCATAAAAATGCAAATGCTGATGCGCTGTCCAGGATGCCCAACTTGCCAGATGGGGGAGAAGACCCGGAAGAGCTGGAGGAGATAGAGATCCCCGCTTTCCATCATTATGGGGTGACCCAGTGCTCCCACTGTGTAAGGGACAAGCGCTCCGCCAACAGAGAGGCCACGTTGAACCCATTGCCCCACCATGGATGGGCAGAAACGCAGGATAGCGATCCGGCTGTCCGCCTAGTCAAGGAGTTGCTGACGCAAGCTGACTCGTACCCTGATCCAGATGCTCCACAGGAGACCCAACAGTTGTGGAAGGAGAAGGGAAAACTGTTCATCTACGAAGGAAAGCTGTGTCGAAGAAGCATCAACTCCCGGACACATGATCTGGTCTGGCAGGTGGTAGTCCCGAGGCGGGATGCGCCAATGGTCTTAGAAACGTACCACGATGGAGCAGGAAACTTCGGATGGAAGAAGTTAGAAGTCCTGCTACGTGAGCGATTCTACTGGGTTGGCATGAGGAAGGCAATCGAGAGATGGTGTCGAGAATGTGGTCCATGCAAACTGAGACGGAAAGACCGTGACAGCCAGAGGGCCCCCCTGCAGCCCATCATCACCAAACAGCCACTAGAACTGGTAGCCTTGGACCACATGAAGCTAGCCCCAAGCAGGTCAGGCTATGTCTACGCTCTAACCATCGTAGACCACTACTCCCGGTTCCTGGTAGTAGTGCCAGTAAAAGACCAGACGGCTCAGACGGCAGCCAAAGCGTTCCAACAGTACTTTTGTCACCCGCACGGTTACCCTGAATGGGTGCTTACCGACCAAGGTCCAGCCTTTGAAGCAGAGGTGTTCCAGGAATTCTGTAACTTGTACGGCTGCAAGAAAATCAGGACAACGCCGTATCATCCCCAGACCAACGGGTTGTGTGAAAAGATGAACCAGGTGGTGATAGACCTGTTGAAGATGTTGCCCCTTGAAGAACGAAGCCTATGGCCAGAGAAGTTACCAGATTAGGTGGACCTGTATAACCACATCCCGGTGAACTCCACCAACTGTACACCCGCTTACCTGATGAGAGCAAGACCTGGCAAGCTACCCATTGACTTGCACATGGGAGTCCTAACACCAGAGACGACTTAACCAGATGTGGATTTGGATACTGAGCGGCAACAACAATACCGCAAAGTGCAAGAGTGTGTTGAAAGAAGTTTGTCCCAAGCAAGACAGAAGCAAGAGAAAACTTATAATCAGCACGCACCTGCCGTTCCCTTGTCACCTGGAGAACAGGTCCTTAAGAGAAAGAGATGACTCCACAAACTAGATGATCAGTGGGAGGTTGAGCCATACACCGTTCTAGCCTCAAACTACGATAACACCAAAGTGTGCCTCATCAGCAAAGATGGAGGAGAAACTTCAGCGACAGTCTCAAGAGACCACTTGAAGATATGTCCTGAACAGTTAAAACACACTGAAGAAGATCAAGACAACCCTCAGCCCACAGAAGGAGTGGAGGAAGTGGTCCAAACAGTACTCCGAGAATTTCCCCAGTCTTGGACGCAGGTGAACAATGCAATTGTAGTACTGGTCCTTACCTTACTCCAAGCAGCCTCACCGGAAGCTGCAGAAGTCCCAGAACATCTGGAAGACCAGTCGGCCTCAGAGACAGAAGTTTCATCATCAGCAGACCAGGAGAATCAACCCTCTGCTAGCAGTGAACCTGTCGTACCCATGGTGAGCCAAAGAATTCGTAGGAGGTTACCCAGCCTACCAGTGTTACCTCAGACTACCCGTAGAGTAGTTCACACTGAACCCACCACACCAGGGGTAGACACAAGGGACCAGGGTAGAGCAGTGACTACCAATGTACTACGTAGATCGACCAGGAGTACTAAAGGTCATCTCCCTGCCCGTTGGAGAAACTAAAATGTAAAGGATTATAAGTATAAGAGAACTAAAATGTATGCTGTATATACAGTGGTGGCCAAAAGTATTGGCACCCCTGCAATTCTGTCAGATAATACTCAGTTTCTTCCTGAAAATGATTGCAATCACAAATTCTTTGGTATTATCATCTTCATTTAATTTGCTTCCAAGGAAAAAACACAAAAAGAATTGACCTAAAGCCAAATTGGATACAATTCCACACCAAACCTAAAAAAGGGGGTGGACAAAAGTATTGGCACTGCTTGAAAAATCATGTGATGCTTCTCTAATTCATGTAATTAACAGCACCTGTAACTTACCTGTGGCACCTAATAGGTGTTGGCAATAACTAAATCACACTTGCAGCCAGTTAACATGGATTAAAGTTGACTCAACCTCTGTCCTGTGTCCTTGTGTGTACCACATTGAGCATGGAGAAAAGATAGAAGACCAAAGAACTGTCTGAGGACTTGAGAAACCAAATTGTGAGGAAGCATGAGCAATCTCAAGGCTACAAGTCCATCTCCAAAGGCCTGAATGTTCCTGTGTCTTCCGTGCGCAGTGTCATCAAGAAGTTTAAAGCCCATGGCACTGTGGCTAACCTCCCTAGATGTGGACGGAAAAGAAAAATTGACGAGAGATTTCAACGCAAGATTGTGCGGATGGTGGATAATGAACCTCGACTAACATCCAAGCAAGTTCAAGCTGCCCTGCAGTCCGAGGGTACAACAGTGTCAACCCGTACTATCCGTCGGCGTCTGAATGAAAAGGGACTGTATGGTAGGATACCCAGGAAGACCCCACTTCTTACCCGAGACATAAAAAAGCCAGGCTGGAGTTTGCCAAAACTTACCTGAGAAAGCCTAAAATGTTTTGGAAAAATGTTCTCTGGTCAGATGAGGCAAAAGTAGAGCTTTATGGCAAAAAGCATCAACATAAAGTGTACAGGAAAAAAAAGAGGCATTCAAAGAAAAGAACACGGTCCCTACAATCAAACATGGCGGAGGTTCCCTGATGTTTTGGGGTTGCTTTGCTGCCTCTGGCACTGGACTGCTTGACCGTGTGCATGGCATTATGAAGTCTGAAGACTACCAACAAATTTTGCAGCATAATGTAGGGCCCAGTGTGAGAAAGCTGGGTTTCTCTCAAAGGTCATGGGTCTTCCAGCAGGACAATGACCCAAAACACACTTCCAAAAGCACTATAAAATGGTTTGAGAGAAAGCACTGGAGACTTCTAAGGTGGCCAGCAATGAGTCCAGACCTGAATCCCATAGAACACCTGTGGAGAGATCTCAAAATGGCAGTTTGGAGAAGGCACCCTTCAAATATCAGGGACCTGGAGCAGTTTGCCAAAGAAGAATGGTCTACAATTCCAGCAGAGCATTGTAAGAAACTCATTGATGGTTACCGGAAGCGGTTGTTCGCAGTTGTTTTGGCTAAAGGTTGTGCAACCAAGTATTAGGCTGAGGGTGCCAATACTTTTGTCTGGCCCATTTTTGGAGTTTTGTGTGAAATGATCAATGATTTGATTTTTGCTTCATTCTCTTTTGTGTTTTTTCCTTGCAAGCAAATTAAATGAAGATAATAATACCAAAGAATTTGTGATTGCAATCATTTTCAGGAAGAAACTGAGTATTATCTGACAGAATTGCAGGGGTGCCAATACTGTTGGCCACCACTGTAGTTACCCATAAGGGTAAAGCAGAAAAGTTGTGTTTTCAAAGTGAATTGCAAAAGTTGGTCATGTGTGCATTTAGTTACCCGGTAGGAGTATAAAGACTTGTAGGTTATGGACGGTGAATGACCAAAAAACTTTCCATTGTAAATAGTTGCACTTATTAGAGTGTCCCCATTATTGGTTTTATGATTATAACAAATGACCTCAGAACAAAAACCCGTTTGGTGTGGCGGAAGACGTGGTCCAACACCTGGATCATCTATGCCCTGCAGCCACGCCCTGGGCCTAAGTTGAGGGTTTTCGGACGGGTCCCTCATGTTGCTCAAAAGTGCACCTGACTAAAGAAGAATCTTATTAACAGTGTTTTATAATGTTTTGATAACCAGTAATGTTCAAGAAATGTTAAATTCGTAATCTTGTAATGTGAACTGTTATTGTTATTTGTTATTTTGAAAAGTATCCTCAGTCCGGGAGTACTGAAGTTAACTAGGGGGGAATGTGGCACCCCGGGGGTCCGGTTGCCTGCCACAGTGGCATTGCCTCCTTCAAAAGAGGTAATGCCATGCCTGGAAGCAAGCAGGGGTCCCCTAGTCAGGGATACTAAGCATGCAACACTTTCCTGGCTCCAGACCAGCAAGGGAAGCCCCCTCCCCTTAGCAACTGGTATCTGGGGGCGGGGTTAGTGAGTCTTAGTGTGAAGAGTTGAAGCGAGGACGTCGAGGAGAGAGGACCTGGGGACTGGAGCTGCGCAGCTGCTCACCCCAGCAGTACCGCACAGAAGAACTGGACACCGGAGTCCGAGGCTGTGGGGCAGTGAAGGCTCAGCCGCAGAAACCGGAGGGCAGGAGACTGCAGGTCTCCTGGCCCCATCAGACGCCCGGAGGCTCAACAGCACCGCAGGGTCCAGCACCGCCACGAGGGAGCGACTCAACAGCAAGGCACGAGCTGCCTGCCATACGGGTGAGCACAGACACGCCGCACTCAGGGACGAGGGCAACCGCATCGCTACAAGTAGCAGGGCCAAAGAGTTTAGTGGAAAGGGAAGGCCTCCAACTTCACCTGACAAGGAGGATTCTTTACTTGCTTCCAGGCTGCCCGGGCTTCCACTTATAACCAGTATCCTAGTTCAGGCCTGCCTAATCAGCACCAGTAAAGCCCTGGGACTGCACTTCCTTGTCTCTGTGTTTCTTGCTGCGCCATCAACCCCTGCACTCCAACGCCCAGCACAACCTGCAACATCATATACACTGCCCTGGAGCTAGCTCTTCCTGTGGAGAGCCACACCATCCCTGCTGCAGTAACAAAAGCTTCAGTGGACTGCTCCGCAGCGGCGGCTCCCTTTAGCCGCATTCCACAGGTGGCGTCACGAACTTTAATATAAACTATAAAAATCCCCTGTAAATATAACCCCTTTTATTGACTGCCCTGGGTCACGGACCGGGTCACCGCCACTGTGACATTCCCCAGCATCCACCGGCCCGGCACCGGGTACCCCACGGCTCAGGGGGCGCGTCATACTCTTTAAATTATATAGTCTATTAAAAGGGCAGACAATGCTGCTATAATACCCATAAATTGGCCAGAAATCTGGGCATGTTGTGTGAGTGACATGGTGACACATCCTATTTAATTTATGAAGGAGGGACTCTGATAATCATAAAGCCTATGCGGACAATGCAAGAACTGGCAAAAATTAGAAGGAAGATGGACTCTGATACACCCTGGATTAGACATAAAGGAGCGCCTCATACATATTCTGTTAAAATTGTTAGGTAGTGGGACTCCTAGACTCATAAAGCCTATGCACTAAGTGCAAGGGCTGCCAACATTTAGGAGGAGGGACAGCAATACACACTGGAAGACACAATGAGAAAAAAAAAAACATTTTTCACATTTTTAAGGAGTGAAACTCCTAGACTGGTAAAGCCTATGCACTAATTGGAAGGGCTGAAAAATATTCATGCCTGGGGGGTATACAGTGGCATGTAAAAGTTTGGGCACCCCTGGTCAAAATTACTGTTATTGTGAACAGTTAAGTAAGTTGAAGATGAAATGTTCTCTAAAAGGCCTAAAGTTAAAGATCACACAATTCCTTTGTATTTTAGGCAAAACATATATATATGTTCATTTTTTACATTTTAAAAATTACAAAAAGAAAAATGGGCTGATGCAAAAGTCTGGGCTTCCTTAGAGATTTATGTGCTCAGATAACTTTGACCATGTTTTCAGACCTTAATTCACCTGTTAGGGTTATGGTTTGTTCACTATATCATCGTTAAGAAAGGCCAGGTGAATTAAATTTCCCAGCTTTGTAAAAACCCAGACTCCTCTGGCCTTGTGCCAAAAAACAGCAGCCATAGGTTCTTCTAGGCAGCTGCCTTGCACTCTGAAAATGAAAATGGTGGAGGCCCACAAAGCAGGAAAAGATTATAAGAAGATAGCAAAGTGTTTTCAAGTTGACCTTTACTCAGTTTGAAATGTAATTAAGAAATGGCATTTTACAGGAACAATGGAGGTCAAGATAAGGTCTAGAAGACCAAGCTAAACTTCAGTGCAAACTGCTCATAGGATTGCTATAGAGGCGAATCAGAACCCCCCACTTGATTGAAAAAGACCATCAGAAATATATAGCAGACTATGGAGTTGTTGTACATTGTTCTAATGCTCGGAGACACTTGCATAAATATGGCCTTCATGGAAGAGTCATTAGAAGAAAACCTCTCTTGCGTCCTCACCATAAAATTTAGCATCAGAAGTCTGCAAAAGAACATCTAAACAAGCCTGATGCATGTTGGAAACAAGTCCTGTCGACTGATGAGGTTAAAATCGAACTCTTTAGCCACAGTGATCAAAGGTATGTGTGAAGAAAAAAGGACACAGAATTTCAGGAAAAGAACATTTTGCAGAGTGCGCAGTCAGAATCTGTTCCTCACTCCAACTGAGTACTATCCCTACAGTAATAAGAACAGAATGGCAACAGCACTCACGATCCGGCCTTTATACAGGCATAGTCATGTGGTTCACTAGCCAATCACAGCCATGTGCTGCAGCCTTTCAACAAGCTTTATTAGACTGGTGAACCCGAACAGGAAACTGGACATACAGTAAAAAGTCCGTGTTCGGGACTCGGTACCAGACACTACGTGTCCGGTACAGACTTCAAACCTTACCGTTACCGTGTGACAAAAAAAACCTAAATTGTCTGAATGCGCAAAAGATCTGTAGAGTTATTCTTTGAAATATTCACACATATGAGATTTACAAAATATGGCAGGGTCATTAAGACACAATCTGGATGTGTCCTTAAGGAATTAAGTTGTTCTTTTAATCTTCTTTAATATAAATACTAAAAACTGAATAATGTGTTTGTCACACTCTCTGCTTTGTTTTTTACATAGCAATATGCAGTCGCTTACACACTTTGCATATAATATCTGTAAGAGCTTTGGCTCCTCCAACACCTATCATAAGCTATTTACAGTACAGTACTAACGTTTTCTTAAAGGGTTTTTCATCAGAATGCAGCCATGGGTCCAGCTCCAGGCACCTTCTGATTATGCTAGTGAAAGTGTCATCTTGACAGACATGTTCTTTGCAGTCAGTGCAGGTTGTAATCTTGTATTGCATTGCAACTATTCAGATCCATGGCCACCTGTGTAATAAATTGAATGCTCTAGTTCACCAAAGTGGAATCTACTTTAAGGCCACGTTTACACGTTCAGTATTTGGTCAGTATTTTACAACAGTATTTGTAAGCCAAAACCAGGAGTGGGTGATAAATACAGAAGTAGTGACGTGTTTCTATTATACTTTTCCTCTAACTGTTCCACTTCTGGTTTTGGTTTACAAATACTAATGTAAAATACTGACCAAATACTGAAAGTGTGAGCGTGACCTAATAGTGTGACTTTTGATCACGTGTTTGGGTCTGACACTGGAGCTTGGAAGCAATATATATTGCTGTGTTAGATAAGAATACTTTTTGCCCTTGATTTCTACTCCCCTTATATCCTCACATAATTCTATACCGCCAACATTCAAGATAAACTGAGTGGTATTTCAGTTTGTTTTAAACAGTCCACCTCATCTCTCCTTCTGTCCTCCACAGCTGACCCAGTTGGCTGAGGCCTCATTTTGACTGCCATCATTTAAGATATTTTAGTAACTATTGCCTCCTAAAACACTCCCAACACAAGACAGCTTCAGTTCTTCCCTTTGTTCCTTTTGATGCTTGATTCTATGAAATAGGTGACATCCTATTGTGAGGTGACTCGTACTGCATCATTGATCCTCTTATAGACAGGAATATTCTCCCTTCCTATACATCCACAGGCTCCATCTTCGCAGGGTTCTGATTGTCATTATCAATGGAAGGATATTTGGCAGGAGCTCTATCCAACTATCCAAGATTATGCTCACTACTCCAATCCCAGCCAACTTTTACATGCATTGACCATACTTTGTTCAACTTGCTTTATTACCCAACTTGTATTGAGTCGCCATATTCTCAGTGCCCTTTTTGGACCCATGCTCCACTATACTACCATGCACAGCACTGTTGCTGAAGCCGACTACTTCAAACTCGTGTCTTAACAACTCACGGTCCGTCTGCCGCTTCTGTGATCTCTCTTTGGAAGCTCATGAGGTTGTTCTTAGATGTCTTTGTATTTACAGAATAACTTTCATGAAAGGTTTTATTCCATAAACCTTTGTGGTGTAAGTGCATTAATATACTCACTGATCGCTGTCTTGCCCAGTTTCCAGAGCTGCTCTGGTCCTATGCTAAGTCCTATGACTGAAACGCTGACTCGCCGTATCAAACTGGGTTTATGCGTGAGCTGGAAGTTGCTTTTACAATGTAAGTCTATGGAGCCTATTTCTGACCCTCCATAGAAGTTACATTGTAAAAGTGATTTCAAGCTCACATATAAACCCTATTGTGATCCAATTGAATTGCAGTCAGGTGAGTGGGAAAAGAACAAAGTAGCACTGGAAAACAGTGAAGATGGATATCTGTAAATACAGTGGTGTTTAAAAGTTTATAAACCCTTCAAAATATTCCAAATTTCTCCATACATTTGTTCTAAAACTACTTCAAATTTTCATGCAGGACCTAAAAGTAGATAAAGAGAACTAAATCAAACAAATGAGTCAAAATAATAAGGCTCTGCTATTTTTAAATGAGGAAACTAATTTAATATTCCATGCCTATGAGTGGAAAAAGTATGTGATTCTTTAGGATTAGCAGATTAATCAAAGGTGAAATTAAAGTCTGTTGTTCTGGTTTTCAATCAATCGGATTACAATTAGGTGTGAGTTGGCAGCTTATTTTAAAAACAGGGATCTATTATAATCTGATCTTTACAACACTTGTTTGTGGAAGTCTATCATGGCACAAGTAAAGAGTACATCAGAAGAAGAGTTGTAGATGCTCATCAGGCTGGAAAAGTTCACGCAACCGTTTTTGAAGTGTTTGCTAAAGATCACCTGGATAAGCCAGAAGGCTACTTGAATAATGTATTGTGGATGTATGAGACCAAAATAAAGTTTTTTTAATTTAAGTTTTAGTCATTATATTTGGAGAAAGAAAACACTGCATTACATCATAAAAACCTCATACCATATGTAAAAAACAGTGGTGGTAGTACCATAGCTTACTCCTGTTTTGCAGCATCTGGTACAGGACGGCTACCATCATTGTTGGAACAATGAACTCTGAATTTTTTCAACAAATTCTAATGAAAAATGTGAGGAAAGCTGTCCATGAACTGAATTTTAAGAGAACATAAGTCATGCAGCAAGACAAGTCGTTATAAAAACAAAATGGTTACAGAAGAATAAAGTTAAAGTTTTGGAATGGCCAAGTCCAAGCCCTGTCCTTAATCTTATAGAATTGTTGTGGAAAGACCTGAAGCAGCAGAGTTCTTTTTAAAGTGGCTTTCAGGAAAAGGAGGAGTGAATGTTCAAGCAGTGAGTCCTTGATTCAAGGTTTCCTGCCATGAAGTTCTGGAAGTGGCTCCCTCGAGGCTAGTGGTGCAGATTTGGCCAGGGCATGGCCTAAACTAGAATTATGTCTATCAGAGTTAGCAGAACAATCAATCCGTTCATCGCATAAAAAACCTATACATTCAATAATTAACCTAGTTCCCAATTGGCAAAATGTTTTAAAGCACTACAGACTTTTCACTGCCTCATTAAAGTGTGCACTAGGTTCTGCATATTGACCCAAACCCTTCAAACCCTGAAGGAAGCCATTTTAGCTTTCCCTTCCTCTTTCTCATTACCTCCTAAGCCAACCTTCTTGAAGTACATTTTATAATATATAGGATGAATGAGGAAGTATCTCCATCTATCAAAAAGCTGAAATTCGCAAAGGCCCAAATGGATTTACTGCATCTTCCTATAAAAATTAGTTACCCTTACTCATTCTCCATCTGACTTCTTTTTGTTACACACACGCCGCTAGGGCGAGACGGGTTTCATGAATTCGCTGGAATCCTGGGGGAACTGTTACTTAGGGCAACAATAGTAGTCTGTAGCTTCTCTCAGGCACACGATAGTCAGTTGCTGACCAGACACATCTGACAAGAGTCTTTTTCAACAGTTTAACAGTGGAATTTAATCTGATGCACAGCCAGTGCAATTCAGTGATATTACAGCAACAATCTTCATTACAGTACAGTCTCATAAAGCAGGCACAGTAACATCAGTCTCTTCAGTAGCATAATTCAGCACAGATTAGATCTCTTGGCAGCACACTTCTATGCATAAATAGCAGGCTTTTCATTCAGAAGGACTCACTAGTACACAGCATTCTTTATCCTGCATGGAGATGGAAGGGGGGTGTTATGATGATGGAGATGATCCCTAAGACACGATTCCTTCCAGTCCTTATCTTTCTGCCTGATAATTTTCCACGCTGTTAGCTCAGGGATGCTTTTAAAGCAACAGCACTACTTCTGCATGTCACTTTTTTAATGCTTTGATGGATGGTCCTTGCCTGGACCAGGCTATGCTAACTGCTTCTATTTCCATGATCCCAAAGCCTAGCAAGGATTCCTTTAATAGGTTTTATTATGGAATGGTTTCCTTAATAAATATAGACCTCAAGCTTTTGGCCAAACTTTCAGCCCATATGCTGAATCAGTGATTGGGTACTCTAGTTGTAAAGGCCAGTTTAGCTTTGTATCACCCGGGCAAGCCTCGGACAACATTCGACTGATAGGTCACTTTCTTCATCAGTGTGAAGTTCAGGAAATGAAAGTTGTGCTTCTTTCATTAGAAATCACGAACACTTTTGACATCCTTTCTTGAGTCACAAGAGGACTCAAGTAACATATATGGCACATGATGTCTTGGTAGCAAGGTTCCATGATGCACAAGGTTTCATGCGCTTTAGACGTTTTTTTCCAAAAAAGTCATTTTATCTCATATTCACAGAATATGTGACAAATGTCTGATGACTGGTGGCCACAATGCTGGGACTCCCACTGATCACTAGAACGGGGGTCCCAATCCTCTGTTGTCTTTCACTGCATTTGGAATTGAATAAAGAATCATAGTGGTGCAAGAATGCTGCTACTCCTTTTAATGACTGTAAGAATAACAGAGGTATCAGAGTGCAGCTATCTCAATTCCTGTCAGTCCTGGTGACATGAATGGGGCAGCGACCATAGTTCTCCATTCAGTACTAACCACAGTGAGATGAAACAGGAAATTGGGACCCCTGTTTTAGTAATCAGTGCAGACCCAAGAGATCAGTCATTTGTACGTGATAAATGTCTCCTGTGGGAACAACCCTTTAAGTTCCTCCTATATTTCTGCAGAAAGTTGTGATAACCAAATCCTGAGAGCTAAAGTGTATATTCAGAGTATAATGGGCATAATTCTGTCTGACCTTCTCAGCATTTTGTGACTTTTTTGAGGGTGGAGGTATAACAGCTATTTTTGCATGTGCTTGGATATTCCTCTAAGACTGAGTACATTGACAAATAAAGCTGATTCAAGGAATTTACTGAACATTTCCAATGTCAACAGTCATTTAAATTATCCTAACTTTATACTGAATCTCCCAAATGCAATTAACAGCTAATAATACTTGTCACTTTTACTTGAAATCATTAATGGGAGGTCGTGGAAGATGTTGTAACACCCAAATTAAATTGTTTCAGTCTTCGGTTGTGGCCTGACTTTAAATCACTGGACTCTTATCTCTGGCTACCAGGGGCTTTTGTGTTTTTACTGCAGTTCATTTTTCTTCTTAATATAATGGATATCACAAAAAACGAATTTAATCTCTCGTAGATTAGTTTCTCAGAATGATCTCTTATTTCAGACAATATTTATAATGCAGCTATGTCAAATTGTATTTTTGTACATTTATTTTATGTTTTGTATGGAATATTGGATTTCAGATTTCCTTTAGCTAATTTGCATTGTGAAAATACTTAAAGGGGTTGCCTAGTTTCTTTTGTTAGTGCAGCTTTCCTGACCAGCTCTTTTGTCCATACAATGGCTGCTGGTGGAGGAGCATGTGACCAGACCTGTCCATCCGCCTCCTCCAATAGAAAAGCAGCTTTTCCTGTGAAGTGTTTTATGATTGGAGGAGGCTGATGGACAGGTCCGTTCACATGCTCCTCCACCAGCAGCCATTGTGTGGACAGGAGCGCTGGTCAGTGTGTGAGGAAAGCTGCACTAACAAGAAGAAGTGTCCGGTCTCTTTAATGAAGCACAGAATCCTTTTTCTTGCTGAAAGGAACACTACTGATACTCATGATCAGTTAGCATTGTATAAAATTCCTTGAAGATGTCCATGCTCACAGCTATGTTCACATTTTCATTAAAGAACATTCAAACCACAATCACCAAACCTATAGACGCTCAATCAACACAGATTTTTAGATCATGATTTGACTGTTAGTGCAGTTCCTGTGAATTTTCTGTGTCTTTACCTATTGTTCTGAGAATTAACATACCTGTTTAGATACAGTATACCGTAACCACATTAGTCCTACATATTCCTCAGCTCTGGATAAACAAACCCCAACCACTGATTGACAGCTTTCTGCCTATGCACAATGTACACAGAAAGCTACCAATCAGTGGTGTGTGTGGGGTTTTACAAAGCTCATCAGTTAGAGCAAGGGCAGACATATCACCGATGCAGCAACACCGGGGACCGCAGGTGGAGGAGGGCTCATCGGCACCAGCGACTTTTTCAGCTTAAATGCATTGTCGTGCAAGGGACCCCCTGGCTCCCTGGGCTGCAATACACACCTCAGGTCAATCAGAGGCTGACGTCAGTGTGCCTGTGACTAAAGTCACATGGCAGTGATGTCATGCACCATGGCATGCATGCCGACATCAGCTGCCGTCTCCTGCGCCAGCTATAGAAGAGGACACCGCGCGTCGAAGGAACGGAGGAAGGTGAGCATAATCTTTTTTTTTTATGTTTTGGAGAAGAACAAAACAGGGCATACATCCCCAGGAAGAAGCCCAGGATGAGGCACATTACCCCAAGAAGGGGCCCAGGATGCAGCTCTTTATCCCAAGAAGGGGACTAGGATGAGGCCCGTTGCCCCAGGAAAAGGGACCAGGATTTGGAACATTACCCCAGGATGGAGCACAGCACATTACCCCAGGAAGGGGACCATGATAGGGCACATTATCCCAGGATTGCTCACATTATCCTAGGGAGGGGATCAGGATGGGGTACATTACCCCAGGAAGGGTAACAGGATGAGGAACCTTACCCAAGGAAGGGGACAAGGATGGGGCACATTATCCCTGGATTGCTCACATTATCCTGGGAAGGGAACCAGGATGGGGCATATTACCCAAGGAAGGTGACCTGGATGGGGCACATTATCTCTGGACTGCTCACATTATCCCTAGAAGGGGACCAGAATGAGGCACGTTATCCCAGGAAGGGGAACCAGGTTGGGAGACATTATCCCAGGAAGGGGCCCACTATGAGGGACATTACTGGATGCCTGATTATTACCTGATAGCATCCTCTCCCAACCCTCCACCCCCATTTCATTATAAGAGCCTGATAATGTCTTCTCCCACCCAATTCAGTATGATGCTATCAGGGACTTATAATGAATATGTGTGTGTGGGGGAAACAAAGGACAGGGGCTAAGGCTATTTGCACATGTTCAGGATTTGCAGCTAAAATTTCAGCTGCAAATTCTGATGTGTTGGCAGGAAAAACGTTGCATAAAATATGTGGTTGTGACGTGTTTTTTACATGCGTTTTTCTTGAAAAAATGCCGCAAGCAATGATATTATGTATATTTTAATCTGCTGCAAATCTGCAAGGAAAAAGTTAGCAACATGTGCATGAGACTTCAGAGATCTCAATTTGCTTGTTCTGTAAAACTAGGTGCAGCAGGATTGGGAAATATGGAACATAACTTTTAATTTAAAACATATAGAAAGACACACAAAAGTATATAAACTTGGCTAAAAGAGATACAAGTAATAATAAATATATGGGTGTTATTCTGCAGTGGGAGGCTGAGAACCTCACAGCAAACACCAATGGATTTCCCACTACAGCAGAGATAAGATATTAATCAATTTCCACAACAATAATCAGACTTTAGAAATCGCACACTTCATCTCAAGTCCATTGTTTAAAATAAAATGGAAAAAGGAAGTCTTACCCAGATTCAACAGACCTAAAGATGATAGGTATCAAAATTTCAAGATCCTTCAGGATGGCGGCGAATCCATGCACCCATCATTCATCCAAGTGACTTGAGAAAAAAACTGTTTTGTTAATAAACATAAACTCCTCCCAACTTGTTTCTTCCCTGGGATTCATCAGAGGATGAAATAATTTAACTTAAGAGTAGTAATGAGCGAGCACTGAAATGCTCGGGTGCTCGTTGGTCAGGTCAAGCAAATCGTAATGCTCGGGTGCTCGACCCGAGCAACGAGCCCAATGTAAGTCTGTGGGAAACTCGAGCATTTTTCTGGCGGCCCCCCCCGGAGGTCTGCAGGGGTCCTAAGAATTGGCCAAATCGATGGAGGCAGTGCTCAAATTATATAGGAACAGCATGGGGAAGACCCCTAGAAGCATCTCTGACTCCCAGGTCACTGCTGTGAACAATGTTGTCAGAGTATTACGCCACTTTTACGGACTCACAATAAAACATACGGTGGGGCCCCTGCGGGTCCAGTTGCCACAGAGGTACTGCATCTCAGCCAGAGGTGTGGTACCCCACTCTCGGGAAAGGAGGGAGCACTACCCGGGACCCACACACCCACATCCAACACCACATCACTCCAGTAGGGAAGGGCGAGATTGCTCCTGAGGAGAGCACAGTCCCTGTCCCTGTCTGGAGGAGGGAACTAGGTAGAGGAGGTGGGTGGAGGAAGTAGTTTACCACGTAGAGTGACAGTTAGTGACGTGGGTCACATTACAGACAGTATAAAAAGACAGGGAGAAACATCTAGAAGCGCCCAGTGAGTGAGGACCGTTGAGGAGTAAGGTTAAGACAGAGTGAGGGCCCAGTCAGAGGGGCCCAGTAGGAGAGAGAACGAGAGGAGTGAGGGAGTCAGAGAAGGGCTCCAGAGACAGAGAAGGGATCCTAGGGGCACGGGAAGTGCTGAGTCTACCCGTGCACCCGAACTCACGCCGACCGTAGTCGGGAGGAGATATCAGGTTGCAGTAGGGGACCGGCCCCAGTCTAGGGGAGGACTGCAAGACTTAGCTAGCAAACCGGAGGTTGCAGTATTTCTAAGTGCCGTAGCCAAAACCACACACATTCGCTGAAAAGAAGGCCATATAGGACCAAGGGGACAGAGAGGACGTCGCCCGACAAGGCCCGCGGCCACTGGCTCGGGACACTGTGTGTGAGGCGCAGGGCAGGAGGGCGAGAGCCAGCCAGAGAGAGACGACACGGGAAAGGTACACAAGAAGGGGGTCCCGATCTAGTGCACCCAAGTTATCTGAGAGTTGGCTGGATCACTTCCCCTTGAGGACACAGGACTCGGTAGGCTGCTATATCCTGCTGGCAGTTGTAACCTGGAACATCATAAGAACTGTGAGTAAAAACTTGAAGACTGCACCCCGCTGTGTCCTTGACTTAATTGCTGCATCACCTGCCTTGCACTACACCAACAACAAAGCTATCTCTTTAACTGCCCCGGGGCCTAGCTCTACCCGTGGAGAGCTGAACCATCTCTGCTGCATCACCAACGGCCCCAGTGGATCTGAACAGCAGTGGTGGCTACCTATAGCTGCATACCATGGGTGGCGTCACGAAACTTTATCCCCAAAACTTTATTCCCCTCTGTTAATGACTGCCTGGGGCAATGGACCGGGTCACGCCACCATGACTATCCTAAAAGAACTGACCGGCCAGGCACTGAGTACTCCATGGCCCCAGGGGGCGCGTCAATACAAAAACAAAGCCAAAATGTTTTTTCCTGGAAAAATGTTAATGAAAATTCTTTCCAGGGTAATAACTTGTATATAAGGCAAAATAAATGACCAAAAACAAAAATGCTCCTCCACAACTTGGGCTATGCTTACACGTAGCATTTTTAATTTGTTTTTGCACTTTCGCATTGCTTTCAACAGTGAAAAATACATTCATCAGTAAATGTAATTTTAACATTTTTCTACCTTATCTGGTCATGTGCTGTGTGAGACATGATCAGACACATCCTATTTCATTTATGTAGACGGGACTGTGAAAGTCACAGCCTATTTTTACAAGGCCATCAGGAGGCCTTTACTATTGTTAGAGGGCCATCAGCCGGCTATGCTTTGTTGTTGTCATTATTAAGGAGTGGGTCTACTATACTGTTACTGTGTATGCAGTCACTGCAAGGGCTACCAAAAATTTGGACGGACGCCAATACCCCTTTGAAGAGACATAGATGAGGGCCTCATTAAAAAAAAATTGCCATTATAAAGAAATGGGTCTCATGTAATGTTATTGCGTATGCAGTGACTGCAAGGGTTGGCAAAAATTAGGATGCACTCCAATACCCCTTTGAAGAGACATAATGGAGGGCCTCAGTAAAAAAAAAATGTTCCCATTATAAAGAAGTGGGTCTCCTATAGTGGTAATGCCCATGCAGTGACTGCAAGGGCTGGCAAAAATTTTGACGCACTTCAATACCCCTTTGAAGAGACGTAGAGGAGGGCCTCATTTAAAGAATTGTTCCCATTATTAAGGAGTGGGTCTCCTATAGTGGTAATGCCCATGCAGTGACTGCAAGGGTTGCCAAAATTTGAACGCACTCCAATACCCCTTTAAGAGACGTAAAGGAGGTCCCATTAATAAAATTGTTCCCATTATTAAGGAGTGGGTCTCCTATAATGGTAATGCCCTTGCACTAAGTGAATAGGCTGAAAAACATTTACCCCTGGGGGGTATACACGAACATATTGTATAACATACAGAATGTTAGAGGTAGGCCTCTAAAAATATCTCCTACGGGCAGCATAAACAACCTTAAAAAAAATTATGTTGGTGTTGCATCACGGTCACCCTGGTGATAATGGTGTTGGAGGATGAGGAGAAGGAGAAGGAGGATGACAAAGATAAAATAGATGAAATCCTAAAGCGTATACCGATCTCTGGGTGTGAAGAGGTGCATGGGAATAGATATCATCCCCCCAAGAAAATGGATTTGACTTTATGTTCCGCTGCTATCCGGTGGTGTTGAGAAGTCTGATCCAATCCAACCCTTGTTCATTTTGATAAGAGTCAGCCTGTCAGCATTTTCAGTTGACAGGCAGATGTGCCAATCAGTTATAATGCCCCCAGCGGCACTAACAACCTGCTTTGACAAAACGCTAGAGGCAGGTCAGGCCTGAACCTCCAAGGTGTAGAGAGCCAGTTCATGCCTCGTGTCCAGCTTGGATGCCCAATAGTTATAAGGCACAGAGGAATCACAGAGGATGTTGGTACGGTCTGCAAGGTACTCATTCAGCATCTTCCAAAATGTTTCCCTCCTTGTCAGAGTACCCCGCGCATCAGGGCCTGGGCGCTAGGAGGGTCTGAGAAAACTGTCCCAGACCTTTGACAGTGTTCCCCTGCCTTTGCTGCATCGTATTTGTGTCTCGCTCGCCTATATTCCTTGGTTGTCCAACAAACTGTGACCACTTGCCTCCAGCGACCCTCTGGTACTGCAACATTTTATTAAACCTCTCCACCATGGGAAGGAGAGATAGAAAGTTCTCCTTGTAGCGTGGGTCTAGGAGTGTTACCAAAAAGAAATTAGTGTTGCCCAAATGCGTACAATGCCAGGGTCATGGTAAAGGTAGCAGAACATAATTTAAGCCATGTGTGCCAGTCTGACAACTGCCAAGACTACCCTGTCCTGACCAAGAGGACGGCTGTCCTCCTCCTTATTCTCCCTCTCCTCAGGCCATCCACGCTGAATAGACGGTATGACTGTTGTGTGGGTAGTAGGAAAACTGCTCCTGTTCCTCCTTCTCTTCATTATCACCCAACCCGCGTTGAGATGAGGCTGGGCTGTGTGGCATCACCCTGTATAGTTCCTTGCATTATCTCAATGTGCTCCGCCTGCAATGCCTCCTCTTTAATTGTGAGCAGCGAGCATTTCAGTAGACAGAGAAGCTGGATGGTGACACTAATTATGGCGTCATCGCCACTCACCATCTTGGTGAAGTCCTCAAGGTTTTGAAGGACAGCACAGATATCAGACATCCATGCCCACTCAACAGCTCTTATGTGCGGAGGCTGACCTGAATATCTACGGGCGTGTTGAAACTGGTACTCAACAACTGCCCTTTGCTGCTCACAAATCCTTCCCAACATATGCAATGCTGAGTTCTAAGGTGTGGCGACATCGGTGGGCTGGAAGCTGCAAATGCTGCTGAAGCACGGCGAGGGCAGCAGAAGCTGTAAGTGACTTTCTGAAATGGGCACACACGCAGTGTACTTTCAGAAGCTGCTCAGGCCGATTCGGGTAGGTTTTGAGAAACCGCTGAACCACTAGGTTGAGCACATGGGTCAGGCATGGTACGGGTGCGAAGCTTGCCAAGCCTCAGAGCTGCCACCAGGTTCAGGCCATTGTCACACACGACCATGTCTGGCTGTAGGTGCAGCAGTGACAGCCACAGATCTGCCTGCTCTGTTACAGCTGTTAACAACTCTGCAGTGGTGACTGATGTGGTCATTTCGGAGATGGAGGCTGAAAAGGAGGAGGAGGTGCAGGAGCTGTAGAATGTGGTGGCAATCCTGATAACGTGTTCCATCCCAGGGTCCGACTTGGTCCGACTTGATCCCGGCTTCCACTATATTAACCCAGTGTGCCGTCAGTGAGATATACCGTCCTTGGCCACAAGCACTTGTCCACATGTACATGGTTAGGTGGACCTTCCCAGTAAATGAGTTGGTGAGGGCGCTGCTAATGTTCTGGGACACGTGCTTGTGTAAGGCGGGGATGGCACACTGGGAGAAATAGTGGCTCCACAAGCCTAAAAGGCAACATTTCTAGTGAAAGCATTTGAGAAATGTGGCAGTTTAGTATTGTGGCCTGTTGGGCATTGGCTGTGGTTGCTGATGGTAGTGGTTACAAGTGTGCAATGACAGGTGCAGGGCGGGAGGCACCTTTGCCTGTGCCTTTGTGGCACCCCTGAGGGTTCGACCGCCACAGGGATGCTACACTTCTCTAATGGAGTGTAGTGTTCCTCCTCTGAGGTAAGAACAGTGTGATAGTCGTGACCCAAACCTTGCATCCAACACCACATTTCTCCACCAGAGGGGGCTAGTATGCACTAGGTGCTGCCCTCCTGGTTTCAGGGAGACTGGGGAACCAAGAGTGAGGGGAACCAGTTAGTGGGTGAGGGTGGAGGACTTACAATTTAGTTACACTTTAAATTTCATATTTAATAAAAAGCCATCTTGGGTCTTGGTTCTTTGATGATACATTGACTGTCTTTATGCTGTCAATTGCTGAGTGGTCTGTGATCTCCCACCCTAACGCGGATCCCGTGTGGGCCTGCATCGGATGGAGACACAGCCCTCGTACCCCGGCCTTGGGACGAGGGGCGGGTTGTAGACAAGGAATGTCTCGACCCGGTCAAGAACCAGGACCAAGAAGGCCCGGAGCTTAAGAGTGTGGCTCCATAGCAAATGGATCCCGGGGAGGATGCAGATGGAGCGGCGTACGCCACCTGTCCTCACCACCTGATATATTCAGAGGGAGTCCGGCTGCAAGAGGGGTACCGGCCCCCGACACCCGACCTTGCTACTCCATGTCCTGGTCGGGAAAGCCCGGTAGGCCCTGAGGATCCCACCGGGTATCGGGAGGAGCGGAGCTGCCACCCGTACCATTGTTCTGAGAGGAGCTCAGAGGGAGACCCGGCCTATTCACACACACGGACAGGAAAGGATTCTGTCTGTAGTTCAGAAACACTCTGGTGTAGGGTTCCGATGGAATGCTGGACTTACTCGGAGGTGGTCGGACCCCCGTCCCTTGTGACCGCAGGACTCCGCGGGGAGCAGGGAGTCGCCTTCCTTCTGCCAACTCTAAAGTGAGTAAAGCCTTGGAAGTTCACCCCTATGGCCTCCGGACAGTTTATTCTGCGCCACACCGCACGACGCGGCATCTGTTCTCCTCTACTACTACCCCCTCCATCCTGTCCCTCTGCCCTGAGGCCTTGCTCTGCCTGTGGGGAGTAGTAATAGCTATGGCCGCCTTACCATCATGCCTCAGCAGACTGCAACGGCGCTGGTGGCCTTCACCAGGTGCCACAGGTGGCGTAGTCGTAAATCAGCCACTCAACCCGGATAAGCCCACACCATCCTTTTAATGTAACGGCCCTGAGCACGGGTCGGGTCCGGGCCACGGCTGCACCCCATCTCTCCATCACAGGACCCGACTCCGAGTCCCCCATCTCCAAGGGTAAAGAAAAGGGCTTCTTCCGAGTAGAGGCGTCACACCATGCACAGGGGTTTGGCATGCACGCACAAAAGCGGAACAGGCAGTGGTGTCACTTGCAGACACTGTTTCTGGATACTGGTGTTCAGCCCAACTAGTTAGGTGCTTTGCTGTCATGTGCCTGAGCATGCTAGTGGTGGTCATGCTGGCATGGCAGATGTTGCAAATGACCTTTTTGGGGTTAACTTGACAGTCTTTAAAAAAGAGCCAGAGTCGGGAAAACCTAATAGTTGGACTGGCAACTTCCCTCGTGTTGGTGTTCTGGGGAACTGTTGCCCACCTTGTGTCTGTGGCCACCTCACTTCTTGTTCCTGCCTCTTGTGGTGCTATGCCTCCCTCCCCCTTTGTGATGCTGTCCTCAATATGCACGTCACCTTGCCAAGTTGCGTCAGTGACTTCATCGTTCACCACCTTGTCTTCCATGTATGCACCCTGGGCCTCCTCCTGACTTGCTGGCAATTGTCTCATCATAATCATCCACCTCTTGCGACAGTAATTGCACTTTCCCACCTTTTCCTTCGTGTGACCATGGCTGCTCAAATATTTAGGCCTCCTACAAAGTGGGACAGAAAGGTAGGGCAACATGATGTGGGTGCTTGTTGTGCTCCCTCAGAGGGCACAATTTCAGCTTGCCCATGGCCTCGGCCTCTACGTGCACCATCACTATCACATCCACTTCCCAGTCCCTTGCGACGTGCCTTGCCCATCTCCACATGAAGTATTATATTTGTCACGTTCCCAAAAATGTCAGGATTATTACCACAGTAATATCTGATCACGCCTCATGACTACAGTTTTAGGCAGTGGCCTAATAGTATGGTATTGGTCAGCGACCAAGTGTGAAGAGGTTTGAACAACACACAACTGGCAGACTTTAAATGGAGTATAATATTTGTCACGTTCCCAAAAATGTCAGGATTATTACCACAGTAATATCAGATCTCCTGAGAGGATGGACAAGTTTCTCGGCTTTCACAATACAGCAATGCTATTAAAATCAAACAAATCTGGCTGTATGCTGCTAACAAGCAAATGGAGCAGTAAAAATGGGTTATTATATTGCTTTTCAAGCAAATAATCAGGATTAAGAGAAAAAAGAATATTAGCACTGATATCTAGGGCTATGGATATCAGTAACAGCAGCAGACAGAAAGTTCAATGGATGCAATACTGTTCTATACACTCTCCACAAACTATGCCTGCCTAACTTCTGCTATCACCAGGATTGATAAGCATCTGAATTAGTCCTTATAAGGACTGTTAGTTTAGATGTATATTGCTGTGGAATACCTCACTAAATAAACCGCCAATTCTCTCCCTCACTCAGCTGCAGCTCTCCCTACTTTGTCTGTCTGAAGGGTAGACTGGGATGAGTATAGGGTCACCAGGTCTTATATAGACCCGATGACGCTATGTGACCAGCCAATCACTGTAATGTCACAACCAACATGGCTGTGGCATTACATTGACTGGTAGGCAATCCCCGCATGTTTATTCGCTGTCTAAACAAGGCCAAACATGCCGGGTGAGGACTTGAACAATGAGATGCTCCGGCGAGTACTGAGCAGTTCTGAGCACACTTGCTCATCACTGTTTAAGAGGTGTCAAAAAGTCCACCTCCTATGTGTCCACCTGTGTTACAAACTTATCCCAAGCTTTGTAAACTACTGGACACCATTCCCTCACTTCCTGATGCTATGCGCATCATTTCCATTCATTGGAATGCACTGCCGGTGTGTCATTTCCGCTCATTGGAATGCACACAACTCATTGTAAGTCTGCCGCTCGCATCACTTCCGGTGCGCCATCGCATCAAGTTAGTGCTCGTGATCCCTGTGCATTATATCCAGCACATCAATGCAGTGCATCTCCCATAATGGGCGGAACACAAATCGCTGCACCCATGGACCACATATATAATTTATTATACCATCGCGATTATGGGTGAAACAGATGTCGTCACATTTTTGGACCACACATATTACTTGAAATACCCCATTTTCATGCACCAACATACAAAAATAGGGTGCATAAACCATCAGAGGTAAAAAATAAAGAAGACTATTCATAAGTTAATATGGAGTAATTCCATATATATTAAGCATAGGAAGTAAGTCTGAGGTAAGTATAATTAGCAACCAAGTGTGTTCTCAATGTCCAGCTTATGCAAACGATAAAACGCACAGCTTGAAACATGCACAGCTTGAACATTTTTTTTCAAATTCAAGTTTTTTTTATTTTTTGTGTTGAAAAAGTACAAGAAAATACAATATACATAGTAAAAGGGGTAACGTAACTATAAATCTATGCATAACTACAGTACATTGGGGGGGTACAGGGAGGGTTTTCCATCAATATCCAGATCAAGCATGTATTTTTCCATATGAAAGATAGAGAGAGAGGGAGCGGACCACGGCAGACCACCAATCAATAGAGTGCGATTATGATCATTGTTGTGACGACATCCCGGATAACTTTAGTTGGGGGCTAGATGGTAGGCGTCAGAGTTTTGGAAATCCATCCAATCCCTCCAAATCACTCAGTATCTATCAACATCAGCCGGTGAGATGGCAATCAGATGCTCCATCCTATTAAGGAGGGAGATCTCCGCAAACCATTCCTCCACAGTGGGTGGGTCTCTGCTTTTCCAGTGTCGTAGAATGACATTCTTAGCCGCCTGTATTAGGTAGCCTATTGATGACCTTTTATAACTACGTTTACTTATTGGTAACATTGATAAAAGGAGGGCTTCTGGCGTATTAGGGATAGCCAAACCAGTTATTTTCTCAATCATGGGAACCACCTTTGCCCAAAATGCATTTATTATAGGGCACCCCCACCATATGTGTGACATTGTCCCTTCCCCCTCCCCACATCTCCAACATCTGTCTGAGACCACTGGGTACCATCTATGAAGGACTGCTGGTACCCGGTACCATCTAGAGATAATTTTGAAGGAGGTTTCCTGAGCTTTGGACCCTATTGAGGTTTTATGTGTTAGGAAGAAACATTTATCCCATTGTGAGTCAGAGAAGGACTTCCCCAGTTCCCTTTCCCATGCATCGCAGAATCCTGGCCTATTGTCAGTTACCTGGGCAATGAGGAGATTATACAGTAGGGAGATGGAGCGTGTAGGGGGTGACAATGATAGGCACAATTTTTCAAAGTTTGTGAGATCTCTATGAAGATGTGTGCGCTTCTTCACAGTTGAATAGAAGTGTTGTAATTGACTATATTCAAAATTAGCCTTCGGGGAAGTGGCTCTTCCCTGTAACAAGTCATTGAGGGGGAGCAGCGAAGTGTTGGAGATGACATGAGAAAAGAATATCGGATGGGATTTGTTTGAACCGAGAAATCTATTTGCAGATAGTCCTGGTGGGAAATCCGGATTATCTGAAATCGGGAGCAAGGGGCCCTGGGGGTCGATTAAGGATAAGCTTTTTTTATGGGATCTCAAAGCCAGAGCAGTGGCATAAGTACTATATATGACATAAGGCCAAGAGAGGGGACAGTTAAATGGGCGCACCATGGGAGAGTGGTAAGAGCTTTAGGACAAATGGATTGAGCTATTTTGACCCATAACTTCCCCTCCAAATGATGGAAGAAGTCCAGGATTCTAGCGTGTACTGCTGCCATGTAATACCTTCTACAATCCGGAAGGCTAAGGCCCCCCTTTTGTTTGTGTCTGATCAGAATGTCCCCCCGAATGCGTGGACGCCCACTTGCCCAGATAAATCTGCAAAAGCTACTGCGCAGTCTTTTCCAAAAATTTGAGGGAATTACCACGGGAATGGTTTGGAAGAGGTATAAGAGTTTAGGATAGGACGTTCATTTTTAGTATATTTATTCTGCCGAACCAGGAAAAATCCTTCACCGTCCAAGAAGTAAGATCTCTATGGAGTTGTTCAATAAAGGGCCCAAAATTAAGATAAAATAGACGGGAGATGTCTCTATGAATACGAATTCATAAGTATTTGATACCCTGTGAGGGCCAGGCAAAGGGAAAGTTGGACTGGATGGAATCCTGTATGGATTTGGGGAGGGAAACACCGAGGGCCTCAGACTTCGCTGCATTGATTTTAAAATTTGACCATGTACCAAAGTGATCTATTTCAGCCATAACAGCAGGGATGGATATATGTGGTTGAGTGATATATAGCAGGACATCATCAGCAAATGCAGAGCACTTGTACTCGGTGCCTCCCACCCCAATCCCCCTAATATTGGGATTATCGCGGATTGATGAGAGCAGGTGCTCCATCACTAGGATGTATAAGAGAGGGGACAGAGGACATCCCTGTCTTGTCCCATTGGTGATTATGAAAGGTGATGATAATGTTCCATTTATCTTCAGCCTAGCTGACGGATTGCGATACAGGGCCATGATTTTGGCTATAAAAGGGTCCCCTACCCCAAGCTTTTTAAGAGAGTAATATATGGTGTGCCAGGAGACTCTATCGAATGCTTTCTCAGCATCCAAAGAGAGTATCAGTAGAGGGATACCTCTTGATTGGGCATGATGAATAATGTCAATTGTCTTTAAAGTGTTGTCCGGAGCTTCCCGCCCAGGGAGGAATCCCACCTGATCCAAGTGTATGTGTGCAGTTAAGAAAGGTTCAGCTTGAACATTTTTAGGGGAGCTCAGGTTACCTGAATGGTCAAATGTAGCAATGTAGCAAAGCCGTGACACAATTTAGCATCCTATGTGTCAGGATGGCTCTTGATAGATTTGTATTGTTATACTTCCACTGCATGGTCTCTGAAGGAGAAATGTGACAACTTATTCTTACAAGATCGCCTTACAGAATAAAAAACAAACAAAAATGGACACAATGTTTGGGAAATACGTTTGTATAAAACATCTTAACATCTGTTTTTAAGGTTGGAGCTTTTGAAATTTGGCCTCATCTGAATAAATCTGTTACGAAGAGTATCTGTGAGTGGGTGGCTGGCTATTATTACTTATGATAGAGCAGCATTAATTCCAGGGTTTGCACATTTAACCACTTCGCACCAGAGCCTGTTTTTGCCTTCGTGACCGGGCCAATTTTTTCAATTCTGACCACTGCCAGTTTATGAAGTAATTACCCTGGAACGCTTCAACGTATTCCCCTGATTCTGAGATTGTTTTTTCGTGACATATTGTACTTCATGATAGTGGTAAAATTTCTTCGATATCACTTGCGTTTATTTGTGAAAAAATCGGAAATTTGGCGAACATTTTGAAAATTTTGCAATTTTCAAACTTTGAATTTTCATGCCCTTAAATCAGAGAGATATGTCACACAAAATAGTTAATAAATAACATTTCCCACATGTCTACTTTACATCAGCACAATTTTGGAACCAAAATTTTTTTTGTTAGGGAGCTATAAGGGTTAAAAGTTGACCAGTGATTTCTCATTTTTCCAACAAAGTTTACAAAAACATTTTTTTAGGGACCGCATCATATTTGAAGTCACTTTGAGGGGTCTTTATGACAGAAAATACCCAAAAGTGACACCATTCTAAAAACTGCACCCCTCAAGGTGCTCAAAACCACATTCAAGAACTGTATTAACCCTTCAGGTGCTTCACAGGAATTTTTGGAATGTGGAAGAAAAAAATTAACATTTAACTTTTTTCACAAAAATGTTACTTTAGACCCAATTTTTTTTATTTTCACAGGGGTAACAGGAAAAAATGGACCCCAAAATTTTTTGTGCAATTTCTCTTGAGTGCGCTGATACCCCATATGTGAGGGAAAACCACTGTTTGGGCGCACTGCAGGGTTCGGAAGGGAAGGAGCGCCATTTGACTTTTTGAACGTAAAATTTGTTTGAATAATTAGCGGACGCCATGTTGCATTTGGGGAGCCCCTGATGTGCCTAAACAGTGGAAACCCCCCACAAGTGACACCATTTTGGAAACTAGACCCCTTAGGGAACTTATCTAGATGTGTGGGGAGCACCTTGAACCCCAAGGTGCTTCACAGAAGTTTATAATATTGAGCTGTAAAAATAAAATTTGCACATTTTTCCCACAAAAACGTTTTTCATCCCTTAATTTTGGATTATCATAAGGGTAATAGGATAAATTGCACTATGAAATTTGTTGTGCAATTTCTCCTGAATACGCCGATACCCCATATGTGGAGGCAAACCACTGTTTGGGCGCACGGCAGGGTTTGAAATGGAAGGAGCGCCATTTTACTTTTTGAATGTAAAATTTGTTTAAATAATTAGCAGATGCCATGTTGCATTTGGGGAGCCCCTAATGTGCCTAAACAGTGGAAACCCCCCACAAGTGCCACCATTTTGGAAACTAAACCCCTTAGGGAACTTATCTAGATGTGTGGTGAGCCTCTTGCACCCCCAGCTGCTTCACAGAAGTTTATAATATTGAGCCATAAAAAAAAATTTTTCACATTTTTCCCACAAAAAATGTTTTTTTAATTCCCTAATTTTGCATCATCATAAGGGTAACAGGATAAATTGCACATGAAATTTGTTGTGCAATTTCTCCTGAGTACGCCGATACCCCATATGTGGGGGAAAACCACTGCTTTGGTGTACGGCAGGGTTCGGAAGAGAAAGGAGCGCTATGGGATAGGTTGCAGACACCATGTCACATTTGAAGAGTCGCTGACATGCCGAAACAGCAGAAACCCCCACAAGTGACCCCATTTTCTAAAATACACCTCACAAGGAATTCATCTTGGGAAGTATTGAGTATTTTTTAATTTATACCATTTGGGCAGTGAAAAAAGCATAATTATATTTTTACCACAAAAAAAAATGTTTTACCCTCAGATTTTACATTTTCACACAGGGCAATGGGTAAAAATGGTGCCGAAATGTGTCACAATTTCTTCTAAAAGTGGCAATACCCCATATGTGGCTGTATCATGCCGCTCAACCATACGGCGAGATCTGGGGGGGACGGAGCGCTATTTGACAATTGGAGAACAAATTATTGTAGAATAGGCATTTGGATTTGGGAGCACAAAATTTTCTGAATTTCTTTTGGGGGGCAAGGGCCATTTCGCTTTTCCAGAGCCTTTCTGCTACCAGTAACTTGCAAGTCCCTTATATTTTTAACAGATGACGGACCTGAGTGGGGACTAGCTTTTTTTGAGGACTGAGTTGAAGCTTTTATTGGGAACATTTTACGTAACATTTATCCGGCGCTCTAGGCTGAGCACTTACATTGGGGTTTCTATCTAAATTTCCAAGTGATGTAATTCAGATAAAACCCCTGCGGGATCCATTTACTGTAATGAGGCAGCAGAGTTACTCTGGACTCCGTCTGGCCTCTGTTTAGCGGTGTCCTTTTTTACTGAAGTGCACAAAACTGTGGCCAACCGCACTTTTATGCACGCCTAAAACAAATGACACCGTGGGATCACAGGCCAGACGGCGTCCACAGTGGCCTATATCTGTCTCATTACAGGGAATCTTCCATCATGGGTTCCGTCTGAATCACGTATTTCAGAGATTTACACGGAAACTCTGGTGTAAGTGCTCAGTGCAGAGCGCAGGATAAATGTGAGCAGAGCCTTACTGTGATCTTTGGGAGACATAATAAACAAATCAGTAGCAGGTGAAGAATTGGTTTTATTTACCTCATGCGGTATAAGTGATGAGATTACTTTATTCTTCGGGTCGGTGCGATTACGGAGATACCAGATTTATATCGGGTTTTTATGGCTGACAGTTGTCACACACTAAGAGACTCTTTTTTTTGCAAAATCTAGTTTTTGCATCGCCATATTTTGAGAGCTATAATTTTTCCATATTTCGGCCAACAGAGTCATGTGACAGCTTGTTTTTTGCGGGTCGAGTTGACATTTTTATTGGTACCATTTTTGGGTACATGACATTTTTTGATCGTTTTCTATTCCGTTTTTTGGGAGGTAAAATTAACAAAAATCAACAATTCAGGAATTGTTTTTTGAGGTTTTTTTTATGCTGTTCTGCCTGTGGTAAAAGTGATCAGGCAGCGTTATTCTTCGGGTCAGTACGTTTACAGCGATACTACACTTACTGTATATTTTTTTTATGTTTTGGCGCTTTAACACAATAAAACAATTTTATAGAAAAAATATTTTTTTTGCATTGCTTTATTCTGAACGCTATAACTTTTTTATTTTTCAGCTGATGGAGCTGTATGGCGGCTTTTTTTTTGCGGAACAAGATGATGTTTTCAGCGGTACCATTTTTACTTCCATTTTTCTTTTTGTTCACATTTTTTTCCACTTTTTGTTTGGCGATATGATGAAAAAGCATATTTTTTTGCTCCGTTTTTTATTTATTTTTATTACGGTGTGCACAGAAGGAGTTAATTAGTGTGACAGTTTTATAGATCGGGTTGTTTCGGACGCGGCGATACCAAATGTGTGTACTTTTTTTGGTTTTGCATAAATATACGGATTTATTGGTTTAATATTTTATTTATTTATTTTTATTTATTTTGTGATTTTTTTTAACAGTTTAAAAACATTTTTTTTTACTTTTTTTTTACATTTTTACTTAGTCCCTGTATGGGACATTAATTTTTATTTTTCTGATCACTGATCTCATGTAATGTAATAGACGTGTATTACATTACATGAGATCTTTGCTGACTTTCACAGTCAGTGTGTCCTGCCAGGCTTCAGCTGCAGGCTGAGCCAGGCAGGACACCATATATGGCAGATCTGGAGGCGGTCATATGACCTCCAGCTGCCATAGCAACGCCAGGTCCTGGAAGGTATAAGGGGGCCGTCGGAGAGGTAAGTGGACGACCCCCTCTCCTCCTGCTGTCTTCTATATGCCGCAATCACTATAGATCGCGGCATATAGAAGACAGCAAAGGGTTAACATCACTGGGACCTGATCCAATCAGGTCCCGATGATGTTCCCTGTCAGAGCTAACGCTCTGCACCGGAATCGCAGCGCTTGCAGGACCCTGGGGGTCCTGAGCGCTGCGAGACCACCCACCGTTTTTAAACATCGGCGCTGCACAGAGCCCAGCAAGTGCCGACGTTTATCTACAGTGGGCCGTCGCGAAGCGGTTAAGGAGGGTTTACAAACATATAATAAGAAAAAAGTACAATAAGCATGAGCTAACAGTGGCAGTATGGTACAAAGGGAAAGAAGACCCTGACCGCAGACATACAATCTACAAGGTATGGGGTTGCCTATCAAGTGGATGACAATCTAATGTGTTGAGGTAGTAAGTTCCAGGGGATGGGGTTGCTCAGGAAAAATCTTGAAGACAATTGTATGAAGAGCAGTCAAGAGGACAGAATCATGTCAGAACCAGAGATTATATTTGGGGATGTATTGGGATACTACCTCAGAGAAGTGTAGAAGGGATAAATTATTACAGTCATGTATGTCATTGATAACATTTTGAACTAAATTATTTGGATAATGGGAAGGCGATGAAAAGATTAGCAAAGCGAGGTGGTTAACTAGTCTGCAGAGTGCAAGATGGACTTGGGGGTGCAAGTGTGTTAGATAGGCCATAGAGAAAGATGTTGCACTAGGGTTGGTAGCAGATGATGCTGGCATGCACTGGCATTTACTCCAAGTTCAGGAAAAAGTAGATTAGAGAAATATTTTATAGTTGGGGGTGGTATGGATTTGGAAAGACAAGGTATAGTCAAAGGTTATGGTGAAGCAATGAACTTGCCAGTTAGGTGAAACTGTGGAGTAATTAACAGTGATTGTTACATGTTGTAGAGGTTTAGGTGAGATGTGGGAACGAGGATAAGTTCAGTTTTGTCCATATTGAGCAGGAGGAGAAGGAAGATATAGCAGATAGAAACTGTGGTATTTTGGATGGCAGAGATGTACTGATTGGGCCTGAGGGGTAGATTTAATGTCATCAGCATACAAGTGTGACTGGAAACTGTGGGACTTAAAGCGTTGTCACAGGCCGAAAGTAGAGAAAGTGAACAGTAGAAGTTTCAGAATACAGGCTTAAGGATGCTAGAAAAGAAGGGGTGGGGGTAGGGTTTTAACATTTAGCAAAGGGTAAAGAGAATTCTAGTAAGAGCAAGTAGAAAATATTGTCGATGGAGGAAAACTGATTTAGGAAGCAGAACACAAAATAATATTGTTTGCCTATTTGACAATTAGGGCATTTTCGGTACAGCAGTGGGGTCCAATAGTAGCAGTAATAACCTGTGGTCAGGCCTATAGGCTCTCTAGTATTTAGGGTGAGTGCCTACGATGCGTCCGGGCCTTCGACCCAGACGCTGTGGAAGAGCCGCCTGCGACTTCCGCTCATTTTATACAAATGAGCGGTGACCATTTCTTTTTTCACATGGGGACTTTCCTCATAGAGGTTAGGTCTATGAGGAATACCTGCATGCAGACCCGCAAGAGAAATTGACATGCTGCGGTCTGGAAAGAAGCGCCGCATGTCAGTTTCCGCGGGTGAACTGCAGACGCATAGTGGACATGGGATGTCTACAAATCCCATCTACTATGCTATAACATCTGGCCGCTGCGGATTTGACGCTGCATAGGTCCGCAGCGTCAAACCCGCAGCGGCTCCGGATCGTGGGCACACAACTTTAGGATGCTGCTCTACACCTCAATCTTTCACCTACAAAACTTCTGTCTTTGTGCAAAGAGGATTTGTCAGATCAGTGTCCATCTCCAGGTCAAATTCACAGACAGTTGTTTGGGAAGCAGAGCTTATGCCATAATGTACACTTTCAGCATTCACACAGATACCAATACCCAGGTGAAATAAAGTCTGATAACCCTTTTCTCACAGAACACACTTTCTTCCCTTTCTCTTATGAAATCCTGACTTGTGGCTGTACGTATCGGCTGCCATTTTCTCTTTTGAAATTTTGACTGTTTTGTTAGGTTAGCTTGAACGTTGCGTTTCTACATAGAAGGTTCACTGTGAATAGCAGAATAACACTGTGTGATGTGGCAGAACCATCTTGATTACAGGAGCTGCTGTTGGCCAAAATGTAGAAGTAACCAGACAATGAGGGATTTTTATCTGTTCTGTACAACATGTTCCTGCCCTTTGATGAAATTCACAGTATTGCTACATGTTGATAAACCCCAGTTTGCTGGTGGGCCTCTCTTTTTCACTTTGAGAGTATGAAATGTGACACATATATTATGAAGACTTCCTAAAGGCTATATTCTGAATCCCATCATTTCTAACTATTCTAGCTGAAGCATATTTGAAAGGTTAATCTGTTTTTTTTTTCTCAAATAATGTAAGTTTTCCATAAGCACAGCTGGAAATTTGAATGTTAGCAATTCAAATACTTTACCTTCAATACATATACAGCACTTAGACATCTTGGAAATACAGGTTCTCACAATGTGACACTTTCAAGCTTTCACCATCTCCTCAAGAATTGTCACCTAATTGTAATAAGTAACAACATTTTATATTCAAAATAAATTCATAGTCGCAAGCTGTAAGACATGGCATTGTCAAAAAAGCTGATTTTTAGAGATTTTTTTTTAAGAAAGAAATTTTAAGATATATGCCAGATTACCATTTATTAATAAAATAAAAGCCAGCACTGTTAATTTTTTTTTACAATACAACCGACTTAACTTTCCCAAACAAACTAGAATAGAAAGAGAATCCTGTGTGTTTTGAGTTAGAATTCTGCCATTTTTTTTGCACCTGACAAAGTTGACAGCCAATGCCGAAGCAGCTCATTACATTACTCCCCACGAGACATCTCTTTGGGACAAGTGAGGGGGTGTTTGGCATCCATTTTGTCTTTCTTTTTATCAGATATTTTCTTTTTACTGTTTTTTGTCATTTTGGCAAGGGTTTTTAAGTCATTATGTTGTATTTTTTCTTGACAGTCAACATCTAACTCTCCACAAGCCATTTCAACACATAAATATCGACTTATGAACTTTTTTTTTAAGAAAGATACCTAGTGATGTCTATCCACAGCAACAGGGTATCATTAGCCTTGTCTGAGAAGAAAAAAAACATTAGGATCAAAAATTTTAAGGAAACATACAAAATGTCATTAACACACCAACTGGCACCACCAGTACCATAAGTTACATCATCCTGACATCCCTGATGACAACTTGCACCTTATGTCATACTTACACCCTGTGACACAGCCTGGGTCTCTATCATTCAATGGCGATCATTTATGAAGAGTGAAAGGCAGAAGATTATAATAAGGGGGATTTGAACAACTGCTCTGAGCTTTGAAACATCGTATTTTCCATCATCTGATTTGCCATCTAACACATGTCACCTACAAAAATGCTTTTTACTTGCAGATATAGTGGTACTTTGCTGATAAATCTTTTTAAAATAATTTTAGGCTGGTTTAACTGGAGCACGGCTACAGGAAGAAAATTAAGTTCGATTGTCCCTGTAGACGCTTGATTCCTCTTTTTGGGAAGGTGCAGAGAGCAGTTACAGTCACTCCTTGCTGTAATCACTCCCTCACAAATTCATTGATAGTCTGCTGTGCAGCATGTGCGTGCAGAATGTGTGTGCAGCTTGTGTGTGCAGCTTGTGTGTGCAGAATGTGTGTGCAGCTTGTGTGTGCAGCATGTGCATGCAGCTTGTGCGTGCAGAATGTGTGTGCAGCATCTGTGTGCAGCTTGTGTGTGCAGCTTGTGTGTGCAGAATGTGTGTGCAGCTTGTGTGTGCAGCTTGTGTGTGCAGCATGTGTGTGCAGCATCTGTGTGCAGCTTGTGTGTGCAGCATCTGTATTCAGCTTGTGTGTGCAGAGCAGGCTGTCAATCAAAGTGCAGGGGAGTGATTACAGCCGCACTCATTGTGAAGTAAGTCGTGAATTCTATAGCTGCCTGCACTGCCCCAATGATTGGAAGGAAGCGGCTGCAAAGAGAATATAACATCATTTTCACCCTGTAACTGCTGTTCCACTAAGCCTGACAGATGCTTTTTACCTGCAGATTACCAATATATCTGCACGTAAATAGCATTTTTGGAGGTGGCAGGTTCCTTTTAACGACGTTCATAAGAATAGTACGTCACAGACAGAGGTTTACAGAAGACTTTTGTTGTAGATCAGAAAAAAGCTCCAATGTTTGTTGTTTGGTCACTTGTATACTGCATTCATCAGGAAAACCAAGGGCAGTATCCTTATTTGACTACCTCAGTGGGATGGTGGGTTGTGCAATTTATACTCATACGTTAAATGGCCAGGCAGCCGAGGATCTATTGAAGCACACTGGAGCTGCATTTTTAGTGTACTGAGGTAATATGCCCTAACAGTCTATGTACTTGCTTTTACTGTCAACTTTTATATTTATGCACATACTAGAACATTATTATTTAGGATCGTAAATAATTTAGAAGAATCCCATTTTGGAATTCGAAGATGTTAATACAAATTTATGAAAGATTGTGAAAAAATAACAAAAAAAACACACTGACACAATATTTCATACATTTCATTAACTAATAGGAAACAATAAGTAGTATACACAAATATGTTACCTGTTTAGCTGATACAACCTGTGCCAGACATCTAAACTATTACTTGGATTATTTTATTGAATACATAATAGAGCAACAGTGATGTAGATGACATTAAACAATCCACATGCAGAAGTAGCAAAGAAAATGTCAGCTCACCTCCACAAGTGTGCACGGACCACTTCCGGAAGACAACTTGAAGCAAACTAAGGTTTGGTCCAGCACTTATGTGAATGAAAAATCACCACTTACTTATTTTGATCAAATGTGTTCCTAGTTATTGCAATCTAACTGCTGTGGATATTTTCCTAATGTAAATTGTGCGATGGGGATTTTTAAGGTCACAGCATTTTAATTCCTTTTGAGGAATTTATCATGAATTTTATCAATACAATGCATAATGAAGTTTTCAATAATTCTGCAACAAAATCAATGGTAAAAACTGCATGAAACGCATGCGAATTTTGCTACGAATTTTAAGTTATTTCCCCATAACTTCTGCTGGAAATTTGCCACCATTAAATTTGCTGCAAATACAGGAACTGGTTTAAATTCTATGAAGAGACGTAGGCTAGATTCACACATCCCTATGGAGGTAGCGTCACATCAGCGTATTTTTTGTCCAAGTCCTGTTTGTGAAAAAAACGGACAGCTAACAGAGAGAAATAGGACCACTGTTATTCTGTTACGCAGTGCTGATGAGCATTTATTTCACTGACTGAACATTAGAGATGAGCGTTGTTCTACTCGAACTGTTCGCCAATCTCAAATTCGAGCTGTTTTGGGCGGTGTTCGAGCCGTTCGGCGAACACGAACAATTTGAGAAAAATTCGGCTGTTCGAGGTTATGTTCGATAACTGTTCGTGCACCAAAATCATAACTGGATTTTTTCTCAGTAATGATGAAAATTAATGTTAATACACAGTTTGAGTGTACAGCGGGGTGGGGGGAGGGGCAGGGGATGGATCTCTGCAGTAATAATGAAGATCTCCATTTTTTTTTCTCTTTCCCGCATTTACAGTGGGGAGGTGCAATCTGTCAGCCTATCAGCAGCGCACACACGGAGCGAAGTGTTTTTTTTCACACAAGCAAGGGCATGTGTCATTGGCAGTGTATGTCACATGTCCTTGCCCTATAAGACCAAGCCATTTTCCCCGTCGCCACCATTTTCTCACTGCTGCAGCTGCGTGTTAGACGGCACCGCTGTTGCTGTGTGCGCTATACCTTGTTAATTTCAAGCCAATTTTCGCACAAATCTACAGATAGCTTGGGAGTAGGGAATAGTTGTGATTGCAGTCCTTTTAAGGACTAGGTTACAGCATTTCCTACGACTTTTATCAGGCAGGTCTGTGCTCTTAAATAGATAGATTGTGGGAGTAAAGACTAATTGTAATTGGAGTCCTTTTCAGTACTAGGTTACATCAGTTCCTATCAGTTTTTGCCAGGCAGGTCTGTGCCAGTGCTGTGCAAGTTTTTTTCACAGCATTTGGCTGAATCTAGCAAAGCTAATCCTTTTTGGCCTATTGCAGAGTGTGTTAGTCAGTGGAGTAGCCTATCTGTGTTGCAAGATATACCACCTGTGTATAGAATACCAATTTTTTTACTGCACCTAGTGAAGTAAAATCTTTTGGGCATAGCATCATTCTATTAGTCCATCTATACTGACCTCCATCAGGTTGCAAATTGAATATAATTTTTTTCTGCATCTAGCTCTGAAAAAATATTGGGCTTCTAGCTGTGTGTGGGACTTGTTGTATTAGTCCATCTATACTGACCTCCATCAGGTTGCAAACTACATGTATTTTTTTCTTCATCTACCTCTGAAAAAATATTGGGCTTCTAGCTGTGTGTGGGACTTTTTCTATTAATCCATCTATACAGACCTCCATCAGGTTGCAAACTGAATATATTTTTTTCTGCATCTACCTCTGAAAAAATATTGGGCTTCTAGCTGTGTGTGGGACTTGTTGCATTAGTCCATCTATACTGACCTCCATCAGGTTGCAAACTGAATATATTTTTTTCTGCATCTACCTCTGAAAAAATATTGGGCTTCTAGCTGTGTGTGGGACTTGTTCTATTAATCCATATATACAGACCTCCATCAGGTTGCAAACTGAATATATTTTTTTCTGCATCTACCTCTGAAAAAATATTGGGCTTCTAGCTGTGTGTGGGACTTGTTGTATTAGTCCATCTATACTGACCTCCATCAGGTTGCAAACTGAATATATTTTTTTCTGCATCTACCTCTGAAAAAATATTGGGCTTCTAGCTGTGTGTGGGACTTGTTCTATTAATCCATCTATACAGACCTCCATCAGGTTGCAAACTGAATATATTTTTTTCTGCATCTACCTCTGAAAAAATATTGGGCTTCTAGCTGTGTGTGGGACTTGTTGTATTAGTCCATCTATACTGACCTCCATCAGGTTGCAAACTGAATATATTTTTTTCTGCATCTACCTCTGACAAAATATTGGGCTTCTAGCTGTGTGTGGGACTTGTTCTATTAATCCATCTATACAGACCTCCATCAGGTTGCAAACTGAATATATTTTTTTCTGCATCTACCTCTGAAAAAATATTTGGCCTTCTAGCAGTGTGTGGGACTTTCTCTATTAGTCCATCTATACTGACCTCCATCAGGTTGCAAATTGAATATAATTTTTTTCTGCATCTAACCCAGCCAATAGTTTTGGCCTAATACCACAGTTTGGCCACTCAGCTCTGCTCGGTTCCCATCCATTGTTTTTTTGTGCAAACAACTCCAGAGTTGTTAATTAGTTAACCACCAAAATGAGTGGAAAAAGGCCTGCTGCTGGTGGAAAGGGGAATAGGCGTGTTGGGAAGGGGAAAAAAGGTTGTGTCCGTGGGGTAGGTGTTAAAGCAACAGTAACATCTGCAGAAGAAAGACCATCTTCCAGCCAAACTAAAATGTCTACTTCTTTTAGCGGACAATGTGATAAGATCCCTTTCTTACGGCCACGCCAATCGCTACAAATTCCAGATGAGGCACAAAAACAGCAGGTGCTTCAACGGATATCAAGTGCTCCTTTAAGTGGGCTCTCCTCCACATCAACTTCAACATCACAAATACTCCAGTCCTCAAAGGTGTCACCCCAATCGCACTTGCTTCCTCACAGCTCCCAAATCTCCAGCTGCCCGTCTGAGTATGAGGTAGAACAGATGGTTGAGTCTGCAGAGCTGTTTACTCATACTATAGCCTGGGAATCAGAGGTCGACTCCAGCGCTTCTGTGAATCCAGACGAGGAAATGATCTGCACTGATGCCCAGAATCTTTATGAGTCGGATCCAGGACCAGACGCAGAAGGTTCTGACCATAATGTAGACCCTCATTCCCAAACTGTAACTCCTGTTGGTGGAGACAATGAGGAAGACAATGATAAGACTCAAATACCTGATTGGAGCGACAACTTTAGTTTTTTGTCAGGGCAGGAACAGGTTGGCTCTGAGGACGACGGGTGTGATAACGCACAGGGTGATGATGATGAGGTTGGAGATCCCACTTACTGTCAACCCACAGTCAGCCAAGAGATGAGGTCAGCAGAGGAGGTGGAGGAAGATGCTAGTGACGACGAGGTCAGGTTGCGCCTTCATGGACAGAGACGTAGTACTGGAAGCACGTCAACAACTGCATCCTCAAACACAACTCTGCCTCTCACCACAAGTCGTGGTGGCTCTTCAGGTCGCATGGGTGCTAAGCCTTGCATAGCCTGGGCATTTTTTCAGATCGATAAAGATGACCCAACTCGTGTTATCTGTAACATTTGTCAGCAAAAGCTAAGTAGAGGCCAAAAAATACATAGTTTGAGTTCTTCATGCATGAACCGGCACATGGACATGAAGCATAAGTTGCAGTGGGAAGCTCAGTGTTCTACAATGCGGCCTAGCCGGCCGGGCCAACCACCGTCTGCCATATCTTGTGCATCCGCGGCCTCTTCATCCTCTGTGACTGGGGGGACAGCAGTCACACCTGTTTTGGGGCGCAGACCTGCCACCTCTTTACCCGCAACAGCCAGCGTGATTGGCAGGTCATCATTTTCTTTGGAGGTGGTAACACCAGCTGGTGTTGAGCGCTGTCCGACATCGATAGCACCACCTTTGGATCAAGGCAACCTAACATGTCCGCCTGCATCTTTCTCACAGACCGGCAGTTTGCCGGGGACACCCTTATCAACCCCGTCTAAGCACAATAGCCAGCCCTCGGTCCCTCAGATGTGGACAAGTAAAAGACCATTTCCTCCTAGCCATGAGAAAGCTAAGAGGTTGAATTTCACCATCTGCAAGCTCTTGGCTACAGAAATGCTGCCTTTCCGCCTGGTGGACACAGAGGATTTTCGAGACCTTATGTCCGTCGCAGTGCCCCAGTACCAGATGCCCAGTCGGCACTACTTCTCAAAGAAAGGTGTGCCTGCGCTCCACCAGCATGTCGCACACAACATCACCGCTTCTTTGAGAAACTCTGTGTGTGACAGGGTACATTTCACCACAGACACTTGGACGAGTAGGCATGGACAGGGGCGTTACATGTCGCTGACTGGGCACTGGATAACTATGGTGACAGCAGGACAAGGGGCTGCTGTCCAAGTCTTGCCGTCCCCACGAGTTGTGCGTCAATCCTCTTTATGTCAAAGTTCCTCCACTGCTTCTGCCTCCTCAACCTCCTCTCGGTCTTCCACCTGCACCCAAAGCCTGTCTGGTCATGCCACAAGCTTTCTAACTGTGCAGAAGGGATCCTGCACACCTCCTTACTATGCTGGCAGTAGGGCTCAACGTCATCAGGCGGTTTTTACATTGAAATGTCTGGGAAATGTGAGTCACACAGCTGAGGAGTTGTGGTCAGCTCTGGAGAACCAGTTTCATGAATGGTTGTCTCCACTGGACCTGAAACCAGGGAAGGCCATGTGCGACAATGCTGCAAACCTGGGTGCGGCCCTTCGCCGGGGCAATGTCACACACGTGCCTTGTATGGCTCACGTGTTGAACCTGGTTGTCCAGCAATTTTTAGCCCACTATCCCAGACTAGATGGCCTTCTGCAGAGGGCACGGTCGCTGTGTGCTCACTTCCGCCGTTCGCATCCCGCAGCTCAGCGACTTACATCTCTACAGAAGTCGTTGGGCCTGCCACTTCACCGGCTAAAATGCGATGTGCCTACCCGGTGGAATTCAACTCTGCACATGTTGCAGCGACTGTGGCAGCACCGACAAGCCCTGGTGCAATACGTTCTGACGTATAGCCTGGGCCAACGAGATCCAGAGGTGGGGCAAATCACGCTGGAGGAGTGGTCTCAGATCAGGGACCTATGCACCCTTCTGCACAGTTTTGAAATGGCGACGAAGATGTTTAGTGCTGACGATGCCATTATCAGCATGACTATTCCGGTGATTTACATGCTGGAGCACATGTTAAACAGAATTCGGAGTCAGGTGGTGGCACAAGAGGAGGTGGAGGAAGTAGAGGAGGAGGAGTTGTATGCGGAAGGGCTAACATCTGCAAGGTCCAGACGGTCGGCAGCACCAAGGCGGCAGGCATGTGAGGGTGGGGGAGATGGTTTTACCAGGGCGCATGGTAGCAGCCAAACTAGTGAGGAAGGTGCAGGAGCCCAGGAAGAAGTGGAGGACGAACTGATGGAAGACTCATCAGATGAGGGAGACCTTGATCACATTTCTGTTGTGCGAGGTTGGGGGGAGAGGACAGAGGAAGGAAGCATGATTGTTACCTCGCCACCAACACAACAGGGACTTGGTGCTCCTGGATGCGCAACACACGAGTGCCTTCTTGCTGCACTACCTGCAACATGACCCTCGAATTGTGAGAATTAGAAATAATCCTGACTACTGGGTTGCCACACTGTTAGATCCCCGGTACAAAAGTAAATTTGCAGAAATTATTCCTGCCATAGAAAGGGATGCACGCATGCAGGAGTATCAGCAGAGACTGTTGCAGAATCTTACATGTGCTTTTCCACAAAACTCCAGTGGTGCACGTAGTGAATCTCACAGTTCCAACTTGCCAACCGTGGGACCGTCAAGTGTTCAGCACTCAAACCGTAACAGAACCACAGTATCTGCTGGTAACATCAATTTTGCGGAATCATTTCACCACTTTTTTAGCCCATCCTTTGCAAGGCCACAGGAGACAAGAAGTCTGACACATAGTCAACGCCTAGAGACGATGGTACAGGAGTATCTCCAAGTAAACATTGAAGCCATGACTGTGTCACTGGACCCTTGCTCTTTTTGGGCTTCCAATCTGGATAAATGGCCGGAGCTAGCCACTTACGCCTTGGAGATCTTGTCATGCCCCGCAGCGAGCGTTCTGTCTGAACGTGTGTTCAGCGCTGCTGGTGGTGTGCTGACAGATAAGCGCACGCGGCTCTCCACTGATAATGTAGACAGACTCACGTTCATAAAGATGAACAAATCATGGATCCGAAACGACTTTTCTACCCCTGTGTCATCCTGGGGAGAGTAAAAGCTTGATGATTGGTTAAAATCACCCTACCAACCGTTTTAAGCTTTCAAATTACTAATCATGTTTATCTGTATCTTGGCTGGAAAATAGTTTGGGCTTTGTAGCAGTGTGCAGCACTGATTCTATTAGGCCATCTATAATAAGCTCCACCAGATTTAAAATTACTAATCATGTTTATCTGTATCTTGACTGGAAAATAATTTGGGCTTTGTAGCAGTGTGCAGCACTGATCCTATTAGGCCATCTATACTAAAGCTTCACCAGATTTAAAATTAATAATAATTTTTAGCTGCATCTAGCCCGGAAAATAATTTTGGGGCTCCGAGATGCGCAAGACACATAAGTGCCTTCTTGCTGCACTACCTGCAGCATGACCCTCATATTGTCAGAATTCGAAGTAATCATGACTACTGGGTTGCCACACTCTTAGATCCCCCAAACTTTTCGATCAACCTTTTCATTTTAATAAAGACCAAAAAAATGGTCATTTTTGAAATTATAAGCATTAGCAGGTTGTTAGAAACTGAAATCAAACAGTTTTCAACTCTAAACTTTATTCTAGGTGATGTTACATTTTTACATAGGACCCATTGTTCGAAAGGAGCTTCTGAACTCTCTCGTCCATTGAATTTGTCAGGTTTTGGATGGTTTCTGCTTCAATTGTTTTGCATGAGGACAGAATACCCTCCCAGAGCTGTTGCTTAGATGTGAACTGCCTCCCGCCATCATAGACACTCCTTTTAATGATGCTCCAAAGGTTCTGAATGGGGTAGAGGTCAGGGGAGCATGGGGGTCACACCATAAGTTTGTCCCCTTTTATGCCCATATCAGCCAGAGATGCAGATGTTTTATGTGCAGCATGAGATGGTGCATTATCATGCAAAAAAATGATCTTGCTGTGAAATACACGGTTCTTCTTCTTGAACCATGGCAGGAAGTGCTGTTTGAGAAAATCCACATACTTTATGGAGTTCATCTTTAGCGCCTTCAGGGATCCTAAAGGGGCCGACAATCTCTCTCCCCATGATTCCAGCCCAAAACATTACTCCACCTCCTCCTTGTTGGCGCTGTAGCCGTGTTTGCGTGGGGTGTCCATCAACCAGCCATCCTCCACTCCATCCATCTGGACCATCGAGCGCTGCATGGCACTCATCCGTGAACAAAACAGTTTTGAAATCAGTCTTCATATAATGTTTGGCCCACTGGAGCCGTTTCTGCTTGTGTGAAGTGGATAGAGGAGGTCGACAGGATGGCGTATGCACAGCTGCAAACCTCTGAAGGACCCTGCATCTTGTTGTTCGGGGGACGTTGGAGGCACCAGCAGCTTCAAAAACTTGTCTGCTGCTATGACAAGACTTTTTTGCCGCTGCTCTTTCAACCTGACGTAATTGCCTGTAGTAAAGAGTCCTCAATTTGCCCTTATCAGCACGCACACGTGTGTACTGTGAATCAGCTACATACTTCTTGATTGCCAAGACACTTCATCCTGATCATCGCACAATGTTGATTGTAGTCATGCCTTGACCTAAACACTCCACAATTTGTTGCTTCTCAGCAGCCGACACATCCTTTTTCTTTCCCATTTTGGCAGAAAATGTAGGCTGCTTAATAATGTGAGACAGCCTTCTTAAGTAGTCTTGCCTTTCATTGGACACACCTGCCAAACTAGTTAGCACAGGTGTCTGCAATTGCTTACAGTGATATAAAGAGCCCTGACACACATCACCATCAATGAGTTTAACTGACAAACAAATTCTTCCCTTATCACTCCTAAACACTTTTTGCATAATAATTTGGAACACAGTGTACAAGTGCTTTTCCACAAAACACCAGTGGTTCACGTAGTGAATCTTACAGTTCTAACTTGCCAACCGTGGTCTGTATGGAGTTGTTCAATAAAGGGCCCAAAATTAAGATAACATAGATGGGAGAGGTCTCTATGAATAGGAATTCCTAAGTATTTGATACCCTGTGAGGGCCAGGCAAAGGGAAAGTTGGACTGGATGGAATCCTATATGGATTTGGGGAGGGAGACATCGAGGGCCTCAGACTTCGCTGCATTGATTTTAAAATTTGACCATGTAACAAAGTGATCTATTTCAGCCATAACAGCATGGATGGATATATGTGATTGAGTGATATATACTAGGACATCATCAGCAAATAGAGAGCACTTGTACTCGGTGCCTCCCACCTCAATCCACCTAATATTGGGGTTATGGCGAATTGATGAGAGCAGGTGCTCCGTCACTAGGATGTATAAGAGAGGGGACAGAGAACATCCCTGCCTTGTCCCATTGGTGATTGTGAAAGGTGATGAAAATGTTCTGACGCGCCTCTTGGGCCTTGGGACACCCGGAGCCGGACCCTTTTTGGTGGATGCTGGTGGTTGTAGTCTCCGTGGCGGCAACCCGGTTCCGTGGCTCAGGGCGGTCAAACCAGTGGCGGAACTATTTATGTGGTTTTGATGTTTAAATGTCCGACTACGCCACCCGTGGATTGCTGTTAGAGTGAACCGCCGCTCCAGGGCAGACCGCTGAGGCTGGTGTTGTGGGTGCAGCAGAGCGTAGCATAACTCCCCATGGGAGGAGTATAGCCTCAGGGCAGTGTATGCGGAGGATGGGGGTGATGGTGCAGGGCAGCAGCAGTAATGACACGGAGTCAGTGATGCAGTCCAGGGCCTTTACTCACAGTTCTTATTATCCAGACCACGTCTGCAGGTAACGGCTGCCCACGTCGTACTGTGCTCACCAGGTGAGGGGCTCAGACAACTCCCAGATAACTTTGGAGTGCTTCACAGGACCCCCTTTGTGTGTCCTTTGTCTGGCCTTTCTTACCAACCCTTCTGTCCAGCTGCCTCGGGCCTCCTCTTGGTAAACTTGGTGCCAGTTTCCCTGACCCTATGTGGTGCCTTCCTAGCGGGTGTAGCGAGGGGCTGCGCCACATAAAATGTCACAGCCTCCTGTTTCTAGCTGAGGGTCGTTTCCTGCCTCCACTAGTTTCGGGGACCGGTCTCCCCCTTTGGCCTGACCCCTCCACGCAGGTGGATTCGGGCGTGCGGTGGCGACTCGCCCGTCCGCACCCCTGAGATCCCTTCATTCCTCGTTCCTGGAGCCTTCTCCGCTCCTCTTCCTTCCTTCTCCCTCTTCCAGGCCTGGGCCTCTGTTACTAGGCCCGCCTCCGGAGCAGAGCTCATGCAGAGCCCCTGCTCCCTGCCACTTCTGCTCAGACTTCTCTGCACTGAACTAAGATGGTGCCCACCTTTTATACTCCCTTCTCAATGCACCCAGGAACTGCTTCCTCCCTGCTCCTGCACTACAGGGTTCCCCTTCCTCAGTGTTCCCTCCCCCCACTCCAGCCAGGGACAGGGACTGTTGTGCCCATCTCAGGGGCATATTGGTCGCCCTGCCCCACGGCAATGTGGTGTAATGCATGCAGGTGTCGGGTCCTGATCCACACTACATCCTTACCTGAGAGTGAGATATCACACCTCTGGGTGAGGTGCAATACCTCTGTAGCAACCGAGCCCTCAGGGTGCTACAGTTTCATTTATCTTCAGCCTAGGTGACGTATTGCGATACAGGGCCATGATTTTGGCTATAAAAGGGTCCCCTAGACCCCTACCCCAAGCTTTTTAAGAGAATCATATATGGCGTGCCAGGAGACTCTATGGAATGCTTTCTCAGCATCCAACGAGAGTATCTAATTACAAATTTTTAACTGCATCTAGCCCAGGAAATACTTTGTGCCTAGTAGCAGGGTCTGCTAGTCAGCGGATTATCCCGGCTGTTAAGCAAGCTACACCACCTGTAGTTTGGACACTTCATTTTTTCAAAGGAAATGCTTCGGGACCACGGGATACTCAGTGAAGAGCATCAGGAGGCACCCCAAGGCATAGGGTTCGGACTGGCAGTAGGATGCCTTGCGGTGGACAGCCGAGCTCGATCCTTATAAAAGCTTTTTAACTGCAGCAGCTTTAGTGGACGCTACTGGAGCTGGAATTACGCGGCTGCTGGCATGAGACTTGCCCTCCAATAGATCCTTGTAAATGGATTTAAAGTGTATTTATTCAAATTAGAGAGACAATTTAAATTAAAAAGCTTAGAGCTGCCTCCACCACAGGGGGGCTCGCTCGACCCACCAGCGGACAGGCACCAGTATTGGGAGAGGGGGGCTGGCCGTCAGGGTTCACCGCGGCTCTGGTACAAACCCGGCGACACGGAGGTGGCACGGGCAGGAGCGGACTGAGCGTGTCGGCTTCTCACTTTTTGGATTTTAGAAGGGCATGACATGCCTATATCTGTGTCTCCCCCTCCTTTTACTCCTCCACCTCTTTTCTTTTCGCATGACTATATGTACTTGTCACTTTTCCATGTGTTAGTTGTGTCTTCTGAGCAGTTTGTCAGCTTTTGGACACCTTTGAAGGTGTTTTCTATGTGTTTCTATGTGTTTTTGTTTGCCTGCCATTGGTTTTAACGGTGTTCGAAGGTGTTCGACGAACAGTTCGACGAACAGTTCGGCGAACACACGGGTGTTCGACGAACCGAACCGAACTCGAACACTACGGGGGTGGCTCAACACTACTGAACATGCTTGTGAATCTCCACATTCACTAGTTTCTTCCTTATGTCAGGTGAGACTCCCATAGAAAACCACAGTATAGCATCCAATTCTTTATACATTGCAATTCTGTAACATAGGAAACTGGAAATGGTCTTGTAAATCATTAAGAAATGCTGTTGTAAAAAAAACATTTTGCACACAGATGAGAGAAGTGAGAAAAAAACCTCCAAGTTTTCTTGATTCTATCAAGTTTTATTTACGCTTGTGTGAACCTGGCCCAGTGTCACCATCTGTGAGAAGCAGGTGTCATCCTAGCTAAATCTTACTGTATTTGTATCCGTTTTTTGTCTCATCCCTTTTTTTTCAGTCAAGCAGGCAGACTGTCCGATCCTTTTATCCATTGACTCCTAACAATGTATCAATTAAAAACGGATGAAACTCAAATGGAAAACTCAAGTACAAAGTCTGTCTTCCTAGTTTCATCCATGTATCATGAATCCCTGTAAACTTTAATAGTGGAGTCTGATCTGCACAATCTGATCAGGATAGGACTTGCTCTGAATAACATGGACCCGATTTTAAGGGTAGGTTCACACAATTATATTTTTGGACTGAGTGCTTTCCATGAAAAAACGGACAGCACAAGAACAGCACTAGGACCAATTTTATTCAATTGGTCTGTTCATATGAACTTATTTTTCACTAACCGAATCTGCATGTGAAAAAACTTGCTGCATGGACTATTTTTTTCCAAATGCTGAGTCAGACTCGTCCATTTAAATCTATCGGTGTGCAGAAAAAAAACAGATCACGTACATCAGTATAGTAACCATATTATTACAGATTCATTGTATTTCTGTAACATAGTAAACTGTGGTCTTATAAAATATTAAAGGGAATCTGTCCATAGGATCAATCCTCCTAATCTATATGGCATGCAGGTCACAGGAAGCTGAATAAAATGCTACCTTGATATCTGCGATCCGATGTCTTATTCCAGAGAAATCTACATTTTTCTTAATATGTAAATGAGCTGTTCAGGGCTATGGGCCGGACATAGATCTGCATGAGAATCTGCCTCCAGGCAGTAACTTGTGTGAGACATGTAATGACTGACAGTCTGCTCTCCGGATCTACATGTCTCACACTGGTAACGCCCCCTTTCATTTATAATAATCTCTGAAGGCGGAGTCTCATGCCGATCTATGTCCGGCCCATAGCCCTGATCAGCTCATTTACATGTAAAAAAATGTGGATGTTCCTGGAATAAGATATCAGATTCTGTTTCGCTTAGTTAAACTTAAATGTGTCAGTGTGGTGTCTGAGAAAAAAAATGGAGAACACTAGGATTTGTCACATGGATTTGTAAATGTGGATGTAATCAGATACATGCCTTAAATTTACAGTTAGCAACATTTCTGCGACAAACCTGCCATGTTTGAATTAACTGTACTATAAGTTTAATGTACAGGGTTATTAATACATTTATAATTGTAAAATCATATTGGTGTGGTGTTTTTTGTACTTTTGGTCATTTTTTGAAAATTTATTTAAAAAAAATAAGAAAACTTTTAACCCCTTCATGACCTTGCAATTTTCTTTTTTTTTTTCCACGTTTGTTTTCTCCTTCCCTCATTGTAAAAGTGATAACTTTTTTATCTTCCATCCTCTTAGCTGTATGAGGGCTTGTTTTTTCCAGGATGAGTTGTAATTTTGAATGACATGATTCATTTTACCATATATTGTACTGGAAAATGAAAAAAAAAATTCCAAGTGCGTTGAAATTGCAAAAAAGTGCAATTCCTCAATTGTTTTTTGTTTTTTTTATTTACCATGCTCACTATATGGTAAAACTGACCTGGCAATATGATTCTCCAGGTCAGTACGAATACGCAGATAAAAAATGTGTAGGTTTTTTTTCATTTAAGCAATGGAAAACAATTCCGAAATTTGTAGAAAAAAATTTTTTTTCCTGTGTTACCATTTTCCGAGACCAGTAACGTTTTCATTTTTTGGGATCTGGGGCTGAGTGAGGGCTTATTTTTTGTGCACTGAGCTGATGTTTTTATTGATACCATTTTGGGGTAGATACAATGTTTTGATTGCCTCTTATTGCATTATATTTTTATAAATCAGACTTTTATGAACGCAGCGATACCAAATATGTGTATTTTTTTTTTGTTTTATTTTTAATGGGGCAAATGGGGGTAATTTGAACTTTTGTGGTTTTTTTTAATTTTTAAAATTTTAAAACTATTTATTTTTTTTTACATTTTTACTTTATTTAATAATTCCCTTAAGAGACTTGAAGCTCCAATCATCCGATTGCCTGTGCTATACATACTGCTATGTGTAGCAGAAATCATGATCTGCTATGAAGGCTGGCCACAATCCAACGTTCACAGGAGTATTGTAATGACAGGCACGGGGGTTTTCAGCAGACCTCCGGCTGTCATGGCAACCCATCCTTGTCCCTGCCATGGGATCGTGGGGTGCCGATGGGTGGGATTAATGAAGCGGTTTCAGCCAGCACCTATTAAATCCGACTGTGATTGTTTGACAGCAGGATTTCACTGGTTAACAGCCGTGGCTGGAGCTCCGCTCCACCCACAGCTGTTAAAGGCACATGATGACTGATTAAATCAGTCATCATGTGGAGGAAAGCTGTGGTCTTGGTTTGCAAGCCAACATCAAAGGCGGGGACACGATCGTTGATGTAAGTATACATCAAAGGTCGTGAAGGGGTTAAATATCTTATCACATCTTGAAACATGAAACATCTGTTTTGTAATAACTTGAATAGTAAATTTGTATTCCTTATAAAAAAAATATTTTGGAGCATATTTGAACAATGCACAGTAGCATTCCACTGGAAATGGAAAAATAAATTGACAACTGGGTGTTACCATTCTCCTCCAGTGGACTGTGACACTGTCCAGTTGGTGCTGACACTGTCAGACTGTATGTACACCCTACTGACAGAGGTGTCACCATATTCATATATCTCCAAACAGGGAGAAATGGCACATACAGAGCGCACGTACTAGCATTGTTATTTCTTTGGGAATGTAAAGATTTACGAAACAAACACATCTGGTCGTCCCATATAGGGACATAATTGTGAATAAGAAGAATAAAATGCTACAACATTTATTAAATAAATAACCTAGCAATAAAAACATATCTACAGATAACACTTACCTGTTCACTGTTCTGAATCATTAGACAGTTTATGTTTTATTTAATATAGTATGAATCATTTCATGATACATTATATTATTACACTCAGAGAGAGAATCTCTGCTTGCCACAATATAGTAAAAATGGTCTTGGATAGACTAGTATGTCAGTGTATTAATAATCTGCTAGTATAAAATCACATATAGTTTTCTACAGCCATCCTGATCACTTTTTATGCCTTTCCCAAATAGTTGTGTATTTAAATAGCACATTAATTTTGATACATTCTCCTTCAGAGTAGCTATAATGTAAAGACAGCCTCTTAAGTGCAGAGAAAAGAACATTTTTATTATCATTATTACCCAATTACAGATGGAGGCGCAGGTGTCCAGAGTGGAAATGCAATCCACAGGCTTGTGTGCTTAAATCGCTACATTGTTAATGCCCCTTTTCTATGTAGCTTAAACAAGAGTTTATGTAGAGAACTGCCAATTGGGTTGGAAGCAGTTAACGTTTTTGCATTACATTTACTTGGTCTGATGCCCAGCAAAGTACAGCCATGTTTCCTTAGGGTGCCAGCTGCCATCTGTCTCCTTGACCTTTAATCAGATCAGCCAGAGTTGTGGATAGAAGAAAAGTGTGATGTGGACAGTAGTGATGACCCCGTAACTCTGCACATGTCTGCACGATGACTAATGGTTGCAGAGGGGCATCATTACAAGACAAGATGGCACACTGTTGATTCATGCTGGTGACGTACAGGAAGATACTTAGTGAATGTTTATTATATTGGGGAGTCTGCTTTTATAGATTACGTAAATCAACCATTTCTATAATTGATATGTATAATATTGATGCAAATAATATAATAGCACAAAAATATTACCCACATGTGCCTTTTTACATTGTATACACAGTTTTCTTGTAAGTTAGTGTCGTTATTCCTATATTGTACAGGTACACAAACCATGTTACTATTTAGTGATACAGAGGTCACAAAGGCGGTGGTGTCCAAAAAGCGGAGGCCCTGTGGCCTTGATATCATTTTATGGTCCATATACAATAGATGTTTTCAGCCAATTAACAAGCAACATTCTGAGCTCAAATAAAGAACGCCGGTGTATCAAAACGCGTTGCCAATCTACGTTTGCGATGTGGAATTCTTTTTTAATATTTTTCAATAAAAGTTTTGCATTTTAAGAAGCTGGATTTACCTTCTCCTTTGGATTCTGCAGCCTTGTCAGCAGTATACACAGGCGATGTGCTGGAGACAACAATTATTTTTATGCTGGCATAAACTATCCGATCAGTCAACAAACATCAGCTTTTGTTTTGGTGGCAGGTTCATGTCAGATGATAATTGGAAAGGTGCAGTCTTAAAACAGCTCATTTTCCAGTTTTTGGCCTGTATAAATGGTCCTTACACAAGCTACTAGCTGGAATGTTTCTATTCTTAAAAGGCTTTGTGGTTTAGAAAGCCCATTTCAAAAATCCCTCCCTATTACAGAATGCTGAGTTATTACAGAGGAATTCCTCATTCAAGGCCTGCACTTATTGGACAAAATGGAAATGATTTTCAAAATATACAGAATATCAAGCTCTGAAGGACTTGAACAGTAATTTAAATGAGAACCAGGGAATATCTTATTTCTGTGGAGGAACTGCTGGAAAATTGAACACTTGATGCCTGGTTTCCCCACAGATTAAAGCTGATCACTTGGGATCCCCGCAGTGCGACAATATGTGATAAGCTTATTGCTGAGGAACAAAAATGGATTATCAATTTTCATTTCACTCTCAGCTTCTTAACAATTATATCTTCCCCAGCAATTCTGTTGTATGAGGAATTAGTGGCATCTCTATAACCTTTCTGATGCCCATCACTGTGAGCTTGGTATTACGACTGTGAAGTGAAGGACTACAGTTGTAAAAAAAACCTCTCCCCTTTCATTTAGGAACTATGGACAGCATGAATCTGAGTGGCTGCGTGATTGCAGTCAGGTATGTCTTTTTCTGAAATGCTCACTCCAACTGAATGACGGGTCTCTCCCATGTGTGTACAAAGAGAGACACCGGTCAATCAACTGTAGCGTTGCAGGTAGAAGCCGGCTCTGGACAGCAGACTAGTTGTGTCTGGCCAGAGTTTCAGATAAAGGCATATTAAGCTGCAATCGCACAGCCAGGCTCTGATTCATGATTCCCATGGTCTGGACAGCATGAATCTAACAACAGATTCCCTTTAACATATTACTATTTTTAAGAAGTACAATTGAAAATGGTTTATGGAAAATTATTTGAAGAAAATTGACAAAATTCTCAATATAAAGGTCAAACCCGTATTCCGTGAAGACTACATTACATTTACAATACTGAGACAGGAGATGACAGTGCAGATAATCTATGTAGAAGAGAAGAGCTAGAGACAGAGCTTCTACCTCCTCATCCTCTCTACATAGAATCTTATAAGTACCAACTGCCATCTCCTCGCTCAGTAATGTAAAAGTCTGTCTTCACTGAATAATGATTTTACCTGTAAATTGAGAATTTTGAGAATTTAAAGATCAGCCATAGAAAGAAGTTCTCTCTGATAAGCCATATTACAAAGTTGCTTATTTTTACATGTACTATTGATTTGTGAAATAAAATTAAAAGGACAGTTACTCTTTAACCCCTTACCGACCTTAGGCGTGCTCAGGACGTCTCGGTCGGCAGGTACTTACCAACCTTAGACGTAGTGAGAACGTCCAGGTGATTTTGAGCGCACATAGGCGATGCGCGCGCGATTGCTGCCGGGTGTCAGCTGATTCTGACAGCTGACACCCGACAATCAGTGCCAGAAGCAGTGCCCGCACCATTCCCAGCACTTTAACCCCCTAAATGCTGTGATTGCTTGCTATTGCAGCAGTTAGCTGGCAGGCAGAGGAAGAGAAGCCCCTTTGCTCTTGGATCAGCACCCTCGCATGAAATGGCAGGGGCCCGATCGTTGCCATGGTGACCCTATGTCATCATGACGACATCCAGGTCATCAGGCAGTAGCAAGTTAAATTATGCACAGTTCATGATCTAACTTGTGTCAGTGCAGAACTGACAGTTATAAGGCACAGCAGTGCTCCTGCATTGCTATACCTTATAACTGCAATCAGACTGCAGAAAGTGAAAGTCCCATAGTGAAACTAAGTAAAAAAGTAAATAAAAATTGTAAAAATATTTTTGAAAAAGATCAAAAGATAATAGTAAAAAAAAGTATTGTACTGATACAAATTACAAATCTATGTAAAAAAAATTGTAATAAAAAAAGTACACGTTTGGTATTGCCGCGTCCAAAACGACCCGTTCCATAAAACTGTCCCACTAGTGAACACCTAAAACAAAAAACAATGCTTTTTCGTCATACTGCCAAAAAAAAATGGAATAAATGCGATCAAAATGACGAATGTAAATAAAAATGGTATCACTAAAAACGGCACTTGTCCCACAAAAAACAAGCTGCCATATGTCTCCATCAGCGGAAAAATAAAAAAGTTATAGCTCTCAGAATAAAGCGATGCAAAACTAACTATTTTTTCTGTAAAATAGTTTACATTGTTAATAGTTTTTATTAAAGCGCTCAAACATAAAAAAAAATAGAAATGTTTTAACGCTGTAATTGTACTGTCCCAAAGAATAAAGCTGCCTTTTTAATATTATCCCACGCGGATCGGCATAAAAAAAAAAATACCAAAAATTCCTGAATCGCTGGGTTTTGTTCATTCTGCCTCCCAAAAATTGGAATAGAAAGCGATCAAGAAATGTCATGAGCCTGAAAATGGTACCAATAAAAACGTCAACTCGTCCCGCAAAAAACAAGCTGTCACATGGCCAAAATATGGAAAAATTATAGCTGTCAAAATATGGATATCCTATATAAATATAAGAACAACACTGGCCAGATGGAGTCCAGAGCAACTTTGCTGCCTCATTATAGTGAATGGATCCCTCTTGGTTTTCATCTGAATCATGTCATTCGGAGATTTAGATGGAAACCCCATTATCCTGCTCAGCGTAGAGCGCAGGATAACTGTGATTCCAAATGTGATATAAAATGTTCCCAAAAACATTCAACTCAATCCAAAATAAAAAGCCCCCACTCAGGTCTGTCATCTGTTAAAAGAAATATAGGGGTCTTCCACCTTAGTGGTAGTATAAAGGCTCTGGAAAATCGCTATGGCTCATCGCCCCCCAAAAAGAAAAATCCAACAAATTCTGCGATCCCAAATCCAAATGCACCCCTCCCTTCTGAGCTCCAGTGTGCCTAAACCGCAGTTAACGTCCACATGTTTGGTATTTCTGTAGTGGTGTGAGCCTAATTTACGGTGCATGTCTCCAGAAGCTTGAGCTGTGCACTACAGCGTACTGGTCACTACAACGTCCTGTTCACTGCAGCATACTGGTCACTACAGCATACTGCTCACTACAATGGCAGTTTGCAGTTTTCACTCCACAACATCCACTGCTGCTTGTTTCTGGAAAACACCCAAGGAGTCAAAATCATCACTACGCCTGTAGATAAATTTCCAAAGGGGTATAATTTCCAAAAATGGTCACTTGAGGGGGGATTCTGCTCTTCTAGCACTTAGGGGCAGTACTATATTTCTGCTATCCTTGTGAAAATGAAAAAAATTTGGGGCTAAAACAAAATTTTAGTGTGAAGTACCTTGGGGTTCAATTTAGGCACATCAGGGGCTCTCCAAACGTGACATGGCGGCTGCTAATTATTTCTTCAAATTTTACATTCAAAAAGTCAAATGGCGTTCCTTAACTTCCGAGCCCTGCCTTGCACCCAGACAATAGTTTTCCTCCACATATGGGATATTGACGTACTCGGGAGAAATTGCACAACAAACTGTGTGTTGAAGTTCCTCCTGTTACCCGTTTAAAATGTTACATTTGGGGCTGAAAAACTTTTTTGTGGGAAAAATGTGATTTTTTTATTTTCACGGCTCAACGTTATGATCTTCTGTGAAGCACCTGGGGGTTCAAGGTGCTCAAAACACATCTAGATAAGTTCCCTGAGGGGTCTGGTTTCTAAAATGGTGTCATTTATGGGAGGTCTCCACTGTTTAGGTACATCAGGAGCTCTCCAAACCCGACATGGCAACCGCTAATTATTCCAGCAAATTTTAAAGTCAAATGGTGCTCCTTCCCTTTCGTGCCCTACCGTGCGCCCATACAGAAGTTTTTCCCCACATATGGGGAGGCGTACTCAGGAGAAATTGCACAACAATTTTTTGGGTCCTTTTTATCCTGTTACCCTTTTGAAAGTAAAAAAATTGGGTCTAAAGTAACATTTTTGTGAAAAAAAAGTTAAATGTTTATTTTTTCCTTCTACATTCCATTAATTCCTGTGAAGCACCTGAAGTGTTAATAAACTTCTTGAATGTGGCTTTGAGCACATTGAGGGGTGCAGTTTTAGAATAGTATCACTTTTGCATATTTTCTGTCATATAGACCCCTCAAAGTCACTTCAAATGTGATGTGGTCCCTAAAAAAATGTTTTTGTAAATTTTGTTGGAAAAATTAGAAATTGCTGGTCAACTTTCAACCCTTATAACTTCATAACAAAGAAAAAATTTGTTTAAAAATTGTGCTGATGTAAAGTAGACATGTAGTGGGAAATGTTATTATTGCCTATTTTGTGTGACATATCTCCAGGATTTAAGGGCATAAGAATTCAAAGTTTGAAAATTTCTAAATTTTAAAAATTCACACCAAATTTCCATTTTTTTCACAAATAATTGTACAAATTGTACAAATTTTACCACTATCATGAAGAACAATATGTCACGAAAAAAAGAATTAATGGGATATGTTGAGGCGTTCCAGAGTTATTTCCTTATAAATTGACAGTGGTCAGAATTATAAAATTTGGTCTGGTCATTAAGGTGCAAACAGCCTTGGGGGCTAAAGGGGTTAAGATCACACAACAGAGAAAATAAAGGATCAAAAGGACCAGCAAAGTAGTTGGGTGAATTGAGAATAACATAGAAAACAAATACAAAGGTTGGGAAGTAAGGGAAATTAAGGAGAGGAAGAAAGAGAAGAAACATGACTTTTCCAACTGCGGGCAGTTGTCTGCTTATCTGCTACAAATACAAAGGAGAGACAGAGGAACACTAATCGCTATAGGGTATTACCCAATGGACACATTTCTTTAGGTAAGGGTTAATGATAACTGCTCACCTTGTAGGGTTGTTTAACCCACAACTGAGGAATCAGGGATTGACAGCTGCTGCAGTACCCTCAGGTTGGCAGATCTCACCATCTGAGGCAAGAACCACAATGTCATAAATAATGACATCAACGGACTTAAGTAGTTTACAATGTAAAAGACTTAGGTCCTTCAATGTCATTTTTTATTTAATATTGTGGTTCTCCTGAAAACGCATTGAGAATAAACCGCATGGTCCATCCTGTACTACATTTTCTGGATTTCCACATCAGCAGCGCAGACTACCACTCCTATTTCCCTACAAATACAAAGGAGATAAGCTTCAGGATAGTTTTTATATCCATGAAACACTATTTTACTTTTACCTAATGTGGGACACTTCCACAGTATTGGACCAGCCAACACGACAACTGGTTAAAACTTTTAGGTTAGTTTTGATGATGAGAATATTGAGAATTTCCTTGGAGAAAGAGATCCAGATTAGGTACCATTGAGAATGAGACAGAATAACACATAAGAATGTGGCTTTGAATGGAGCATGGATCATTTCATAAAATGGCATATGCATGAGACCTGGAGAACCCATCCCTCTTAATACAGACTCTCTCATCTCTCGGCATCACAGACTTGTCCCTATCTTGGATCTCCTCATACCTAACAGACAGGACATTCAGTGTCTCCCACTCACACACCACCTCCTCATCTTGCCCCCTATCTGTTGATGACCCCCAAGGTTCAGTTCTAGGACCCTGCTCTTTTTCATCTACACCTTTGGCTTGGAACAGCTCATAGAGTCTCACAGCTTTCAGTATCACCTCTATGCTGATGACACACAGATCTACCTCTCCGGACCTGACATCTCCTCCCTACTAACCAAAATCCCTCAATGTCTGTCCACTATTTCATCCTTCTTCTCTGCTAGATTTCTAAAACTAAACATAAACAAAACAGAATTCATCATCTTTCCACCATCTCATTCATCCCCCCCCCACCTGACCTATCTATCAATGGCTGTTCACTCTCCCCTGAACCGCAAGCTCGCTGCCGTGGGGTAACCCTGGACTCTGATCTCTCCTTAAAACCACATATCTAAGCCCTTTCCACGTCCTGCCGACTCCAACTCAAAAATACCTCCTCGATCCGCACATTCCTCAACCACGAATCTGCAAAAACACTAATCCAGGAGGACTAAGGACTAATCCAGCTGCATATTTTCAGTGGTGATAGCAGATGTTAGGCAGGCAGGCAGGCAGGGTTTGTGGCAGTGAATACAGCACAAGAGGGTCCATTGCATGTTCTGTTTGCTCCTGCTGTTACAGATATCCTTAGACATAGCCCCAGATATCAGGGGCCAGGGCTATTTTTTTTTTTAACTTAATCCTGATTATTTTCTAAAAAAGTAAGTGTCCAACATTTTACTGCTCCATTTGCTTGATAGCACTGCAGAATACAGCCAGATCTTTTCCATCATCAGACGTGATCCCATATTACAGCGAAAAAAATCTAGAAATTTGTAGTGAACGTGGAAAATATTGTCCTCCATTTACAGTTTGTAGCAGTGTATCAGTAATGCTATTCACACTTGTTCGCTGTGAATAATAGGAAACTACAAGCCTGCTATTTAAAGGGAATCTGTCACCCCCTGGGACTTTTCAAGCTGCTAATATGGGCATACAGGTGATATAAATGTGAATCTATACTTACCTGTATGGCCCATATTAGCGGTCTGGTTTCTGTGTAATAGCTTTTTTATTAAATTATTTCTGCTAAGCTTCGCATCCCCCGGACACCAAGAAGTGCCTGCCTACTAGCCCTATTTCCATACTCACCCCACCTCCTCTGCACATCACAGGGCCCTGTGTCGTGCAGTTCCCGGCCAGATCCTGCAACTGTTTTGTAGCAGGGAACTTGTGCGCAGGCACCGGTGAGTCACTCCTCCTTCCCAGCGCCTGCGCGCAAGTTCCCTGCTCCAAACACTACACTGATGGCAAGGAGAAGAGCGCCGTCCGTACAGAGGAAACAGCGCAGGCGCGGGATCCGGCCGGGAACAGCATGTCACAGGGCCCTGTGACGTACAGGGGAGGTAGGGTGAGTATGGAATAGGGCTAGTAGGCGGGCATTTCTTGCCATCCAGGGGATGCAAAGCTTAGCAGAAATAAGCTATTACACAGCAACCAGACCGCTAATATGGGCCATACAGGTAAGTATAGATTCACATTTCTATGACCTGTATGCCCATATTAGCGGTCTGAAAAGTCCCATGGGGGTGACAGATTCCCTTTAAAACCGTGGGCATCCGTCAGACATATCACATATAACTACGGTACAAGTCCAGCCATTTGTAGCGACCGTGGAAAATATTGTCTTCCATTTACAGTTTCTAGCAGCGTGTCAGTGACGCTATTCACACGTGGTCACTGTGAATAATAGGAGACTACAAGCCCACTATTTAAAACCGTGGGCGTCCATCAGAGGTATCACATATAACTGCAGTACAAATCCAGTCATTTGTAGCGATCGTGGAAAATATTGTCTTCATTGTCTTCCATTTACAGTTTGTAGCAGTGTGTCAGTAAAGCTATTCACACGTGGTCGCTGTGAATAATAGGAAACTACAAGCCCGCTTTTTAAAACGTGGGCGTCCGTCAGATGCATCACATATAACTGCCATACAAATCCAGCCATTTGTAGCGACCGTGGACAATGTTGTCTTCCATTTACAGTTTCTAGCAGCGTGTCAGTGAAGCTATTCACACGTGGTCACTGTGAATAATAGGAAACTACAAGCCCACTATTTAAAACCGTGGGCGTCCGTCAGATGTATCACATATAACTGCGGTACAAATCCAGCCATTTGTAGTGACCATGGAAAATATTGTCCTTCCTTTAAAATGGGCAAGGCGCGTGGCAAGGGACGGGGAAGTGGACGTGATGCTGATGGTGTATGCAGAGGCCGAGGCTGTGGGCAAGCTGAAATTGTGCCACAACAAACACCTACATCTTGTCGCCCGACCTTCCTGTCCCAATTGCTAGGGGACCGCACACCACTATTGAACCCAGAGCAGTGTCAAAAGGTTGTTGGTTGGATAGCAGATAATGCTTCCAGTCACTTTGCCACCACCACCACTCTGTCTTCCACACGGTCAAGTCTCAGTAGCCATGAGTCTGGACCGCATATCCCTCACCCTGATCCTTTTTCCTCCCTCCATGCTGAGTGCCCGGAGACAACTGATCCCACACTTGGACACTCCGAAGAGCTGTTCACTTTTCCATTTATAGATTTGGGCCTCTGGCCCGGGGAGCTTCAAGCGGGGCAAGAGGAGATCGCAAGGAGCGATGCCCAAATATTTGAGCAGCTACGGTCATATGAAGGTGACGGTGGGAAAATGCAATTACTGTCACAAGAGGTAGATGATGGTGATGAGACACAATTGCCAGAAAATCAGCGGGAGGACCAGGGTGGAAGACTAGGTGGTGGACGATGAAATCACTGACCCAACCTGGCAAGGTGACATAAGATAAGATAAGATAAGATAAGATATACTTTATTTATCCCGGAGGAAATTGCGGTATCACAGCAGCAGAACACAGATCTCGAACATGACACATATGATAACATAACATTTGGAATGCTTTAGACATTGCTTTTCAGACATTTGTTAAACAACCCCATAGCTGTTGGAACAAACGATCTCCTGTATTTTTCCTTTTTACACCTTAGTTGTATTAGGCGATTGCTGAATGTGCTCTTCTGTTTCGCAAACAGTTCATAAAGCGGGTGTGTGTTGTTGCCCATTATAGCTCTGCACTTCTTCTTAATCCTATCCTCTACCACCTCTTCAAAAGTCCCAAGCTGTAGGCCCACCGTCGCGCTAGCCTTCTTTATAAGTTTGTTGAGCTTGTTGGCGTCAGCAACACGCACACTGTTACCCCAGCAAATTATTGCCGCAAAGGTGGCACTAGCCACAATGGATTGGTAGAACACCTCAAGCATTTTGCCACACACATTAAAAGACCTTAACTTCCTTAGGAAGTACAATCTACTCATCCCCTTCTTGTAGACCTTCTCCATGTGGCACTTCCAGTCTAGCTTGCTATCCAGGTAAACCCCCAAATATTTGAAACTGTCCACCATCTCCACATCCTGACCGTCAATGGTAACAGGTAGGCATACCTTCTTGCACCTTCCATAGCTCATCACCAACTCCCTGGTTTTCTTAACATTTAGTTCTAGATGGTTAGCCTGGCACCATACTACAAAGTCCGCAACCACCCTTCTATATTCCTCTTCATCCCGGTCCTTCCCAATACCGCCAACTATCACAGAGTCATCCGAGTACTTCTGGAGGTGACAACGGTCTGATTTATACTGAAAGTCAGCTGTGTACAATGTAAAGAGGAATGGCGACAGCACTGTTCCCTGCGGGGCTCCGACACTGCTCAGTACACTATCTGATGTAGCCGTCCCCCACCTAACAAACTGTGGCCTATCCGACAGGTAGTCAATTATCCAATTCACAAGTCCCTCATCCACCGCCATTTTAATCAACTTTCCACGCAGTAAGAGTGGCTGTAATGTGTTGAACGCACTAGAGAAATCAAAGAACAAAGCACGCACAGTGGTTCCATTATTGTCCAAAAAGGAATGTACTGTTTGTAGCAGAGACGCTACAGCATCGTCCACCCCCAGTCCCTGCCGGTACGCAAACTGAAGAGCATCAGTATGCGCCATCACCCTCGGACACAAGTGAGCAAGTACTATTCTCTCCAAGGACTTCATCGCATGCGATCTTAAGGCCACCGGTCTATAGTCCCCCGGGGAAGCCGGGAAGGTAGTCTTGGGAACCGGCACCAGGCAGGAAGTCTTCCATAGCACTGGTACTCTCTTTGATTGTAAGCTCTGGTTAAAGAGATGCTGGAAGACAGTACACAACTGATTTGCACACACTCTGAGGACACGTGGACTGAGACCGTCAGGCCCTGCTGCTTTGCCAATGGCCAGCTTACTAAACTGGTCCCTCACGTCATTTTTGGAGACCGAGAAATGATCTATTTCACCCCCTGTTAATTTAGCTAGTTGTTCCCCGGCCTCCTCCCCCTTCCCTGCTGCTACCGCACCTTTATTGCTGAATCTATTGAAGAACTCATTCATTTCATTAGCCATTCTAAGTCCACCACCCCCCTGCTCCGACCTTGCCTTAAACCCAGTCACTAGCTTCATTCCAGCCCACACCTCTCTGGAGCTTTTTTGTGCAAATTGATTTTCTAATTTAACTCTGAATGCCTCACGGGCAATCTTAATTTTCCCCTTTAGGTCTCGCTGTATAATTTTCAATGCCTCCTTGTCCTTCCTTTTAAAAGCCAGTTTTTTCATGTTTAGTAAATGTTTCAACTCTTTTGTAATCCATGGCTTATTGTTTGCATAACACCGAATCTCTTGAACAGGTACTACAATGTCCATACAGAAGTTGATGTAATCAGTAACTCTGCCAGTAATCTCATTAACATCACAATTCTCTTTCATGGTACACAACACCTCCCAGTCTGTACAATCAAAGCAGTCTTGTAACGCCTCCTCTGCTGCTGGACACCACTTCCTTATCTTTTTAATTGTCACTGGTTGTTTGCGGATGTCTGGTTGGTAAGCAGGAGACAATAGTATGAGGTTGTGGTCAGATTTCCCCAGGAGGGGTAATGCAGCCGATGAATAAGCATTCTTAACATTAGCAAAGAGGAGATCCAGTGTGTTGTTGTCCCGTGTAGGACATTTGACATATTGATAGAACTTTGGTATTGCAGATGAGATCTTTACTCGATTAAAATCCCCAGAAATTACAGTTAGAGAGTTTGGGTGTTTAGTCTGAAGCCGGGCCATCACCCCTGACAACACATCCCCAGCAGCCTCTGGGTTCGCAGATGGTGGTATATACATCACAACTACAATAACAAGAGTGAATTCTCTAGGCAGATAGTAAGGCCTGAGGCCCACTGCTAACAGTTCAATATTTGGACAGCAATGTTTCTCCTTAACAGTTACATGCCCCTGATTGCACCATCTGTTGTTAATAAAGACACAAAAACTGCCACAAATAAGTGCAGCTATAACCGGAAAGCATAAAACTCATAATTAAAAATATAATTTTATTGAGGTATACATATAAAAAGTAGACAAACAATAAAAAAAAAATGTTAAAAAAAGCAGGAACCCTTGAGTTCCCTACACAATAGCTCACTGAACCAATTAATGCTAATAATGAGTCCGATGTATAGGTAGGAGTATATCTCCTTACAAATAGCAATCATAGGAAATGCGAATACATAGGTTCAAAATCACATTGATAATGGATCCTTAAATATATAGAATGCTAGTGCAACTAGAGGATATTCATACCCAACAAGGGCATAAATACTGAAAAATAGTATTAGTAATAAATCCTTAATAATATAAAGTGCTAGTGCATAAAAAGGATATTCATACTTGGTAAGTGTAAGATGCTAATGCATATAGAGAATGCTCATACATAAAAAAATAAATGTTGCACATATAGAAATACAAATATATATAGAGTGTATAAAGGAAGTCCAAGAATAAGGATATATTACTTGCCAGAGAAAAGAGCTTGTAGGGAACCACCCCGACGACGCCGTTTCGCGAGTGCTTCTTCTGAGGGGACGCCCCCTCAGAAGAAGCACTCGCGAAACGGCGTCGTCGGGGTGGTTCCCTACAAGCTCTTTTCTCTGGCAAGTAATATATCCTTATTCTTGGACTTCCTTTATACACTCTATATATATATTTGTATTTCTATATGTGCAACATTTATTCTTGGACTTCCTTTATACACTCTATATATATTTGTATTTCTATATGTGCAACATTTATTTTTTTATGTATGAGCATTCTCTATATGCATTAGCATCTTACACTTACCAAGTATGAATATCCTTTTTATGCACTAGCACTTTATATTATTAAGGATTTATTACTAATACTATTTTTCAGTATTTATGCCCTTGTTGGGTATGAATATCCTCTAGTTGCACTAGCATTCTATATATTTAAGGATCCATTATCAATGTGATTTTGAACCTATGTATTCGCATTTCCTATGATTGCTATTTGTAAGGAGATATACTCCTACCTATACATCGGACTCATTATTAGCATTAATTGGTTCAGTGAGCTATTGTGTAGGGAACTCAAGGGTTCCTGCTTTTTTTAACATTTTTTTTTTATTGTTTGTCTACTTTTTATATGTATACCTCAATAAAATTATATTTTTAATTATGAGTTTTATGCTTTCCGGTTATAGCTGCACTTATTTGTGGCAGTTTTTGTGTCTTTAGTGTATCATTGGGAAAGTATATCGGGACCGTTGTGGTTTATACCCATCTGTTGTTAATGTAGAGTATCACTCCTCCACCTTTTTTCTTGCCGCATCTAACTCTCTCTCTATCAGCCCGAACCATTTGAAACCCTGGTACCGAGACACATGAATCTGGGACCTCCTCATGCAGCCAGGTTTCTGTAAAGCACATGAGACTGCATTCCCTAAACTCCTTCTGGGTCTTACTCAGAGCCAGCAGTTCATCCGACTTATTTCCCAGCGATCGTACGTTACCCATGATAATGGATGGGACCACTGGTTTAAACCTTCTCCTCCAGGACTTGATCTTCTTGCCTGCTCTGCAGCCTCTGAAAGGTCTCCTTATTTCCCGTGGAACATTCAGTATTGCCACTGCTGGAGAAGACTTTATCCTGCGCAGTTCCAGAAGACGATCCCTAGAATACACTGCTCGTTTAGCAACAGACCTAGGGTCCACCATCCCGTCATTGTTTCCACCCGTCACACCAGTCCTCTCCATGGCAGATCGTATGCAGTGACCTCCACCGCTCACATATGGCTGTATCCCTGTCACAGGCTGTAGGTAGCAGCATGCATCCTTCAGTAGCATTAGCTGAGATGGTCTGTATTGCGTGCCCCAGAGTGTCTGTACCTGCAGGAGACTTGTAAGTGGTGGAAGAAGATCCAGGTGCAGATCTCGTGCTGTGTGCCCAGCAGCAGTTGATAGTGTGAGAAGTGTTGTATCTTCCATCCCCAATATATGAGTATACAGGAACGTTGCAATCCAAAGAAGGTAATAAAATAATAAAATAAAATAACTGTAACAAAACTGTAACTGAAATAAAGTAGAAGCTTCTGCTGCTGCAATGGGCTGCCAGTAGTCCGGCGCCGTATTGTCTCCACAATCTAGCAGAGAGGCAGACAGGCATGTCCACACCCTCCGGAGTCAGAAAGTGAAAGGAGGCATGCAGAGTGAGGACAACAGCACACAGGGAGGCATAGCTCCACAACAGGCAGGAACAAGCAGTGTGGCCACAGACACAAGGCAGGCAACCGTTCCCCAGAACACCAACACGATGGAAGTTGCCAATACAACTGTTAGGTCTTCCCGAGTCTGGTTCTTTATTAAAAACTCTACAGATAACCCCAAAAAGGCCATTTGCACCATCTCCCAGGCCAGCATCAGCAGGGGTAGCTAAACTAGCAATCTGACCACACCAGCTTGATCAGGCACATGACAGCAAAGCATCCGACTAAGTGGGCCACATGTCAGGGTCCAGAAACAGTGTTTGCGGGTGTCTTCGCTTCTTGTTCCATTGCTGTGCGTGCACGCCAATCCCCTGTCCATGGTGCATGTGAAGATGTCTCCTGCCCTGCACCTGTCATTGCACACTCTCAACTATCACCATCAGCAACCACGTCCATGTCCTTTCCCAGCGCAGCGTTCAGTTGTCCCTACCCCAGTCCTTGGAATGCAAGTGCAAATATGCAGTCAACGTCCCACAGGCCACACTACTAAATTCATACATTTCTCGAATGCTTGCACTGAAAATGTTGCCTTTTTTGGCTCGTGGAGACGGAAACTTTCCACAACCTGATGGTGGCGGCCGTCCCTCGGTACTCAGTCCCCATCCACCACTATTTCTCCCGGTGTGCCGTCCCCGCATTAGACAAGCACATGTCCCAGAACATTAGCTGTGCCCTCAACAATGTAGTTACTGGGAAGGTCCACCTAACCACAGACACGTGGACAAGTGCTTGTGGCCAGGGACGGTACATCTCACTGACGACACACTGGGTTAATATAGTGGAAGCCGGGACCCAGTCTGACCTTGGGATGGAGCACGTCCTCCTGACGCCGAGGATTGTGGGCCCTGGGTCAATCAGGGTTGCCCCCACATTCTACAGCTCTTGAACCTCCTCATCCTCCTCCTCCTCTTCAGCATCCATCTCCGAAATGACTACATCAGTCAGAAGCTGGAAGCACTGCAGCACATGTGTGCCCATTTTAGAAAGTCAGCTCCAGCTTCCGCGCCCTTGCCGTGCTTTAGCATTGCTTGCAGCTTCCAGCTCACCAATTGGTGTGTGATGTCGGAACTCAACATTGCATATGTTGGGAAGGATTTGTGAGCAGCACAGGGCAGTTGTTGAGTACCAGCTTCAAAACGGCCGTCGGTATTTAGGTCAGCCTCCGCACATAAGAGCTGAGGAGTGGGCATAGATGTCAGACATCTGTGCCACCCTCCAAAACCTTGAGGACTCCATCAAGATGGTGAGTGACGATGACGCTATAATTAGCTTCACCATCCTACTTCTCTGTCTTCTAAAATGATCGTTGCTCACAATTAACCCCTTTACAACCCAAGGTGGTTTGCACGTTAATGACCAGGCCAATTTTTACAATTCTGACCATTGTCACTTTATGAGGTAATTACTCTGGAAAACTTCAATGAATCCCCCTGATTCTGAGAATGTTTTTTCATGACATATTGTACTTCATGATTGTGGTAAAATTTCTTCAATATCACTTCCGTTTATTTGTGAAAAAAATGGAAATTTGGCGAAAATTTAGAAAATTTTGCAATTTTCAAAATTTGAATTTTTATGCCCTTAAATCAGAGAGATATGTCACACACAATAATTAATAAATAACATTTCCCACATGTCTACTTTACATCAGCACAATTTTGGAACCAAAAAAGCGATTTCTCATTTTTCCAACAAAATTTACAAAACCATTTTTTTAGTGACCACATCATATTTAAAGTCACTTTGAGGGGTCTTTATGACAGAAAATACCCAAAAGTGACACCATTCTAAAAACTGCACCCCTCAAGGTGCTCAAAACCACATTCAAGAACTTTATTAACCCTTCAGGTGCTTCACAAGAATTTTTGGAATGTGGAAGAAAAAAATTAACATTTAACTTTTTCACAAAAATGTTACTTTAGACCCAATTTTTTTTATTTTCGCAGGGGTAACAGGAAAAAATGGACCCCAAAATTTGTTGTGTAATTTCCCCTGGGCACGCAGATACCCCATATGTGGGGAAAACCACTGTTTGGGTGCACGGCAGGGTTTGGAAGCGAAGGAGCGCCATTTGACTTTTTGAATGTAAAATTTGCTTGAATAATTAGCGGATGCCATGTTGCATTTGGGGAGCCTCTGATGTGCCTAAACAGTGGAAACCCCCCACAAGTGACACCATTTTGGAAAGTAGACCCCTCAGGGAACTTATCTAGATGTGTGGTGAGCACCTTGAACCCCCAGGTGCTTCACAGAAGTTTATAACATTGAGCCGTAAAAATAAAATTTTCACATTTTCCCACAAAAATTTTTTTCAGCCCCCACTTTTGCATTTTTATAAGGGTAACAGGAGAAATTGCACAATGCAGTTTGTTGTGCAATTTCTCCTAAGTAAGCAGATACCCCATATGTGGGGGAAAACCACTGTTTGAGCGCACGGCAGGGTTCGGAAGGGAAGGAACGCCATTTTACTTTTTAAATGTAAAATTTATTTTCACAAGGGTAAGAGGAGAAAATGGATCCCAAAAACTTTTGTGCAATTTCTCCTAAGTACGCCAATACCCCATATGTGGGGAAAATACAGTGTTTGGGCGCACGGCAGAGTTCAGAAGGGAAGGAGCACGGTGTGACTTTTTGAACGCAAAATCGGCTGGAATCGAGAGCGGACGCCATGTCGCGTTTGGAGAGCCCCTGATGTGCCTAAATAGTGGAAACCTCCCACAAGTGACCACATTTTGGAAACTACACCCCTCAAGGATTTTATCAAGGGATATAGTTAACATTTTGAACCCAGAGGTACAACACAGAATTTGATAACATTAGGTCATCATATTGAATAAGTTGTCATTAGTCTTGAGCGCAAGTACTCGCTACTTGAGTTTGCATCGGGTACTCAGGTATGCACCATGTATCACGGGTGCTCAAGTGAAATGCTCGAGTCCCCGCCCGCATATTTCACGGTTATTAGACACCCCAAAAAAAACATGCGGGGATCGCTCGTGCTTGGCAGGCAATCCCCGCGAGGTTTTTTTGGCTGCGAAGCATATGGGGCGGAGACTCGAGCACCTGCAATACTCAATGCATACCCGAGCACCCGATGCAAACTCAAGTAGCGAGCACTTGCATTCAACACTAGTTGCCATATCGTCATCTTTTTTATTTTTACTTTTGAAAAAATAAACAACCCTAACCCCAACCCTAACATTAGCACAACCCTAACCCCAACCCCAACCCCAGCCCTAGCGTTTATTTTTTACGCCGTTCCTAGTGTGGTATAAGTTATTAGACGACCTTATTCTTCGGGTCGGTGCGACTACAGAGATACCAGAATGATATCGGGTTTTTATGATTGACAGCTGTCACACACTAAAAGACACATATTTTGTAAAATCTAGTTTTTGCATCGCCATATTTTGAGAGCTATAATTTTTCCATATTTTGGCCTACAGAGTCATGTGATGGCTTGTTTTTTGCAGGATGAGTTGATCTTTTTATTGGTGCCATTTTCAGGCATGTGACATTTTTTGATCGCTTTCTATTCCAGCTTTTGGGAGGCAGAATAAGCAAAAACCAACAATTCACGAATTGTTTTTTTTTTTATTTTTTTATTCTACTCTGCGTGTGGTAAAATTGATAAGGTAGCTTTATTTTTCGGGTCAGTACATTTACAGCGGTACCAAATTTATATTGTTTTTCTATGTTTTGGCGCTTTTACACAATAAAAGCTATTTTATAGAAAAAATAATTTTTTTGCATCGCTTTATTCTGAGAGCTATAACTTTTTGATTTTTCGGATGATGGAGCCGTATGGTGGCTTATTTTTTGCGGGATAAGATGTCGTTTTCAGTGGTACCATTTCTATTTATATTCGTCTTTTTGCTATTTATATTCGTCTTTTTGATCGCGTGTTATTCCATTTTTTGTTTGGCGGTATGATGATAAAGCATTGTTTTTTGCTTCGTTTTTTATTTTTATTTTTTACTTTGTTCACTGAAGGGGTTAACTAATGGGACAATTTTATAGGTCAGGTCGTTCTGGACACGGCAATACCAAATATGTGTACTTTTATTGTTTTTTTTTTCATAATAATATTTATTGATGGGTACATTATATTTTTATTTTTGGTGTGTTATTTTTTTATTTTTTATATTTTTCCAATTTTTTTTTTAGTTTTTTTTTCACTTTCTGACAATTTTTTTTTTGTTTACTTTGTCCCACTATGGGACTTTCACTTTTTTTATTCTGATCGCCTGCATAGCATAGGGATGGAGCACCATCCCTGTGCTATGCAGGCTGTCAGCGCTGCACAGTGAGAAGATAGTTTGGTCATGTACTGCGTATGACCAAAAAATCTTCCTGCTGTCTGGTGACCCGGATGTTGTCATGACGACATCGGGTCGTCATGTCAACATCCGGGAAGCCGCGGCAGACAGCGCTGGAGGCCGGAAGAGGAGGTGAGTATACCGATCACCTCCCCTTAGCCACCGCAATGCTGCGATCGACTTCAATCGCAGCATTGAGGGGGTTAATGTGCCGGGAGCTGTGCGGGACCACTCCCTGCACATAGTACCGCGTGTCAGCTGTGACAATCAGCTGACACCCGGCGGAGATCGCGCCCGCATTGCCTGTGTGCGCGCGCGTTCACCATGACGTACTAATACGGGTCAGGCTCTTAAAGCCCAGGGCACAGATGCGTATTAGTACGTCTTTGGCTTTAAAGGGGTTAAAGAGGAGGCATTACATGCGAAGCACGATGAGATGGAGCAAGGAACCATACAGGGTGATTCCACACAGCACAGCCTCATGTTATCCCAATGTGGATTGGGTGACAATGAGGAAGAGGAGGAGGACGAAGAACAGGAGTTAGTTTCCTGTGCTATAGACTGTACTACCCGCACAACTGTCATACCATCCGTTCAGCGTGGATGGCCTGAGGAGAAGTAGGAGGAGGATGAGGAGGAGAGCATGGTCAGTCGTCCTCTTGGTGAAGACACGGAAGTCTTGCCTGTTAGCAGTCTGGCACACATGGCTGACTTTATGTTATGCTGCCTTTCCCGTGATTCTCGGGTTCTCCAAATTTTGGGTGACAGTCATTACTGGTTGGTGACACCTCTAGACCCACACTACAAGGATAACTTTCTATCTCTTATTCCCGTGGTGGACAGTTCTACTAAAATGGGACAGTACCAGAAGGCCCTTCTGAAAATGCTGGCGGCAGAGTTCACAGTTCGTTGGATAACCAAGGAGTACAAGCGAGTGAGACACAAATACGATCCAGCAGAGGAAGGTGAACACTGTCAAAGGTCTGGAAGAGTTTTCTCAGACCCTCTCATCCCACAGGCCCTGATGCAAGGGGTACTCTCACAAGGAGGGATAATTTTTCAAAGATGCTGAAGGAGTACCTTGCTGACTGTACCAACATCCTCTGTGATTCCTCTGTGCCTCATAATTATTGGGTATCCAAACTGGACACGTAGAATGAACTGGCTCTCTACGCCTTGGAGGTCCTGGTCTGCCCTGCCGCTAGTGTTTTGTCAGAACGGGTTTTTAGTGCCGCTGGGGGAATTATAACTGATAGGCGCATCCGCCTGTCAAATGATAATGCTGACAAATTGACTCTTATAAAAATGAACAAGGGCTGGATTGGGCCTGACTTCTCAATACCACCGAATGATAGCAGCGTAACATAAACTCAAATCCAGTGTCTTTTTTTTGGGAGGTCTATTCCCATGCACCTCTTCACACCCAGACATGGGTATACGCTTCCTGATTTTGTCTATTTTCTGTTGTCCTTCTCCTTCTCCTCATCCTCATCCTCCACCACCATATCACCAGGATGACAGTGATGCAACACCCACATAATGTTTTTTAAGGGTGTTTATGATGCCCATAGGAAATGTTTGCTATACAGTATGTTCATGTACACCCCCCAGGGGGAAATATTTTTCAGCCCATGCACTTAGTGCATGGGCATTGCAAGTATAGGAGACACGCTCCTTTCTAATGACTACATTTTTTAATGAGGCTCTCCTCTACGTCTCTTCCAAGGGGCATTGCAGTGCGTCCAAAGTTTTGGCAGCCTTTGCAGTCACTACATATGCAATAACAGTATGGGAGACCCACTTACTAATAATGAGAACATTTTTTCAGGAGGCACTCCTCTCCTTATCTTCCAAGGGGTATTGGAGTGCCTCCAAATTTTTGGCAGCTATTGCAGTCGCTGCATACGCAATAACTGCATAGCAGAATTGCACCTTTATAATGGGAACATTTTGTTACCGAGGCCCTCCTCTATGTGTCTTCAAATTGGTGTTGGCATTTTTCCTATATTTAAGCTGCCTTTTCAGTCACTGCATACGCAATAACTGTATAGCAGAACCGTTCCTTTCTAATGGGAACATGTTGTTACAGTGGCCCTCCTCTATGTGTCTTTAAATTGGTATTGGGGTATTTCCCAAATTTAGGCAGCCACTCCTTTATAATGGGAACATTTTTTTACTGAGGCCCTCCTCTATGTCTCTACAAAAGGGTATTGGGGGTATTGGGGGCGTCCAAATTTTTGGCAGCCCTTGCAGTCACTGCATACTCAATAACAGTATAGGAGTCCCACTCTTTAATAATGGGAACAACAAAGCATAGCCGGCTGATGGTCCGCTAACAATCGTGAGGGCCGACTGCTGGCCCTTTAAGAATAGTAAGAGCCGCCTGATGGCCCTATAAAAATAGGCATTGTGACTTTCAGAGTCCCTCCTTCATAAATGAAACAGAATGTGTCTGATCATGTCTCGCACACCACATGGGAAGATAAGGTAGTAAAATGTTAAAATAACATTTACTGGTAAATGCATTTGTCACCGTTGAAAGCAATGCAAAAGTGCAAAAACGCATCAAAAACGCTACGTGTGAACATATCCCAAGTTGTGGAAGATCATTTTTATTTTTGTTTATTTATTTTGCCTTATATACAAATCATTACACTGGAAAGAATGTTCCTTAACATTTTTCCCAGGAAAATCTATTTTGGTTTCATTTTTGTATGTTTTATTGTGCGTCCCTAAAAGTAGCATAATACTCTGACAACATTGTTGACAGCAGTGACCTGGGAGTCAGAGATGCTTGCAGGGGTCTTCCCCATGCTGTTCCCATGTAATTTCAGCACTGTTCCCATCGATTTTGGCAATTCTTTGGCCCCCTGCAGACCACCGGGGGGGGGGGTGGCACCTGAAAAATGCTTGCGTTTCCCATAGACTTACATTGGGCTCATTGCTCGGGTTGAGCACTCGAGCATTCCAATTTGCTCAACTCGAGCAACGAGTACCCGAGCATTTTAGTGCACGCTCATCACTAGTACTAAGTCAATAGGTTGTGAAACTCTCGTCTTATTTTCTTTAGGAAGTTGTGCCTTTGTAGCCTTGGATTTCTGTATACATGTGAGCAATACATATTTGCCATATGTGGCTACAGTTATTGTTGTCCATTTTGTACTAGGAAAAATGAGGACTTCATATGCAGTGCCTTTATTCTGCTTAATCAGCAATATTGTGTCCCTGTTATTTTAATTCACTTGTGATGTTACTTATTGCACCCGAGCCGTTGGCTTTAAGGCCATGTTCTCATATGCAAAAATGCTCTGTTTTCCACTGCTTTTTTCTGCAGATGTTGACACCAAAATAAGCACTCATAATCAAATTAAATTATTGCATTTTTGCGTAATTTTTTTATGAATTCTACCCCTTTTCTGAAGCATTTTTGTTGAATTTTTCAAATTGCTTTTTTTGTGTGTGTGGAAATGTTGGGATTCTATACTTCAAAACAAAACTGCATTTTCTCAAACTTTTTTCATAAACAGACAGTTCAGCAGTGTTTGATGTGTAACGGGCACAAGTTTTCTTGAAAACACACAGCAAATTTTCTGCACGAAAAAATACGTTACATGGGAACATGGCTTTAAGGTGCTATTCCAATGATCTGAACATGGATCAAAGATTTAGCTTTGACCATTTGTGTAGTGCCTTTTGATAATTGTTTCTGTTGTTATGCTTTCCATATTGTAGAGTATTTCCTCAAGTATCTTTTTTGTGTTGCATCGGAAACATGCTCTGGTTTCCTTCTTGTGCGACTTTGTATTCCTCACTTTGAAGAGAATGTAGCATCAGGAAATGACCTATTGTTTTATTCAAATTTTCGTGCTGTATGCATTTAAATAAAATCACAATCTTTATTAAAAATAAATACATTTTTGCAATTTTTACACTGGCAACTGGGGTTATTTTAGATTTCCTATTCTTTATAGAAAACTTATCAGAAGTCTCAATGTCACAATTTTAAGCAACACACGCCTCTTTCCTGTAGATATACAGAACTATGCAGAAGTTTTAGGCAGGTGTGGAAAAAATGCTGCTAAGTAAAAGTGCTTTCAAAAATAGAAGTGTTAATAGTTTATTTTTGTCAATTAACAAAATGAAAAGAGAATGAATAAAAATTTGGAGATGCATCCCTGATGGTATTGCATGATAGATAAAGTGGATATGGAAAGTCTACACACCCCTGTTAAAACGCCCAGTTTTTGTCATGTAACAATAATTCTAGCAAGAAGAATCATTTCAGAGCTTTTTCCACCTTTAATGTCACCCATAATTTGTACAAATCCATTCTTAAACAAAAATCATTTGAAGCAGAAAATAAAATGAACAAAACTAAAATAATGTGACTGTATAAGTGTGAACATCCTCCTATATTTGCGGATGTGTTTGTGTTCAAAATTAGCTTATCACATTTAGGCCATGTTCACACATTCAGTATTTTGTCAGTATTTTGCATCAATATTTGTACGTCAAAACCAGGAGTGGGACAATCAGAGGAAAAGTATAATAGAAACAAGTCACCACTTCTGCATTTTTCGCCCACTCCTGATTTTGGCTTATAAATACAGATGTAAAATACTGACCAAATACTGAACATGTGAACGTGGCCTTAAACTCATATTAAATAGTAGTCAGTACACAGCTGCCATCATTTAGGCTATGTTCTCATGCAGTGTTTTTGATGTTTTTTTCTGCAGCCATAACCAGCTCTTTTGTCACTAAAAATGCTGTGTTAAAAATGCACGTTCTGCAGTGTTTTCACAGAGTTTTCAGGGTGTTTTTGCCATTTTTTTTCAATGTTTTTTGTGTCCAGATTACATATGTACTTGGTCTACAATACATGCTTAATAAAGTCATTGTTAGTCACCCCCCCAAAAAACCCTGTATAAAAGCTAAAAGAATTGACATGCTGCAGATTAAAAAAAAAACAAAACACTTCAGTTCTCAAATTGTAGTCAGGAAAACAAAGTGTGTTTTCCATTAGATTTATGAATTTTCATAGATTTTTCAAGCACTATAAAAAACACCTTTTAATTTGCATAAAAAATGCTCCAAAAATGCTGTGTGTGAATATAGCCTTACAGTGATTGCGAGTAACCATATATAAAGTTAAGATGTTCTAGAAATAATTTTCCTGACATTTTCTTAGTTGCATTGTATAGAAAAAGCCATTTTCCTTAAACAGTTTACAACACAGCAAAGGGAAATCATTGTAAAATAATATCAGTCATGAGATAGGGATAAAAACATTATCAAGACATTAGATATACATCAGACATTGTGAAGACATCAAGAAGTAGCTTAACTCTTTCACTCCAAAGCCAGTTTTCACCTTCCTGACCAGGCCAATTTTTTCAATTCTGACTAGTGTCACTTTATGAGGTAATAACTATGGAACTCTTCAACGGATCCTAGTGATTCTGAGAAAGGTTTCTGAGGACATATTTCTCGGGAAGGGAAGGAGAGTAAATTGACTTTTGGAAGAAAAATTGTCTGGAATAGATAGTCGACGCCATCTCGTGTTTGTAGACCCTTGATGTGTCTAAACAGTGGAAACCCCTCAGAAGTGAACCCATTTTGGAAACTAAATGCCTCAAGGAATTTATCTAGTAGTGTCATGAGCACCCACAAATGCTTCACAGAATTTTATATGGTTGAGCCGTGAAAATGAAAAAATACATTTTTCACACACAAATGTTGCTTTAGCCTCAAATATTTCATTTTAGAAAGGGTAGCAGGAGAAAATGGACTATAATATTTGTTGTACAATTTCTCATGTGTACACCGATACCACATTTGTGGTGGAAAACTAATGTTTGGGCGCACTGTAGTGCTCAGAAGGGAATGACTGCCAATTGACTATTGCAACGCAAAATTGGCTGGAAAAATAGAGGACAATATGTTGCGTTTGCCTAAGCAGTGGAAACCCCCCACAAATGACCCCATTTGGGAAACTACACCACTGAAGGAACTTATCTAGAGTTGTGATGGGCACCTTGAACCCTCAGGTGCCTCACAGAATTTTGTATTGTTGAGCCGTGAAAATGAAAAAATTTATTTTTCCCACAAAAATGTTGCTTTAGGCCTAATTTTTTCATTTTAACAAGGGTAACAGGAGAAAATGGACCATGCAATTTGTTGTGCAATTTCTCCTGATCACACATATCCTGAGCACACAGATACCTCATATGTGGTGGAAAACTACTGTTTGGGAATAGGGCAGGGCTCAGAAGGAAAGGAGCGCCAATTGAATTCTGGAATGCAAGTTTGGCTGGAACAGATAAAGAATGACCTTGACAAGCCAAAACAGCAGAAACACCCACATGTGACCCCATTTTGGAAACTACACATCTTGAAGAATTCATATAGTGGTGTAGTGAGCATTTTTAACACTTAAGCGAGTCATAACATTGTATAACATTGGGCTGAGTCAATGGAAAATTAAAATTTTTTCCATTAAAATGTTACTTTGGCCACGAGTTTTCAATTTTCAAAAGGGATAATATGAGATAGTGGACCACAAAATATATAATGCAATTTCTCCTGAGTATGCCAATACCTGTGGTCGAAAACTACTTTTGAGGCATAGTGCAAAGCTTCGAAGGCAAGGAGCGCCATATTATAGTGCACATTTTGCTGGAATGATTTGAGGATGCCATGTCACATTGGCAGCGCCCCTGAGGTGTCAGAACACCAGAAACCACCCATAAGTGACCCCATTTTATAAAGTACATTTCTAAATATATTCATATAGGGGTGCAATAAAGATATTGACACCACGGGTGTGTCTCAGAACCTTACACTATTAGGCGGTGAAGAAAAATAATTACATTTTTACCACAAAAGTTTTGTTTTAGCCCAAGATTTTACATTGTCACATGGGGAAATATGTAAAAATGGCACCAAAATTTGTCACACAATTTCTGCTGAATGTGGCAATATTCCACATGTGGCTGTACTGTACTGCTTAGCCACACAGCGAGGCTTTGGTGGGACAGAGCGCTATTTGACTCTTGGAGAACAAATTATCATAGAATAGTTTGCGGGCTCCATATGCAGAGCCCCTAAGTGCCAGAAGAGCAGAATTTCCGCCCAAGTGACCCCATTTTGGAAATTACACCCTTCTGGGAATTTATCTACAGGTGTAGTGACGATTTTGACTCCATGGGTCTTTGCCACTAACAAGCAGCAGTGAGTGTTGCTAAATGAAAATTGCAAATTTGTCAGTTTAGTGTCCGGTACATTGTAGTGCCCGTACATTGTGCCCGTACATTGTGCCCAGCTCGTGCCTCTGGAGAAATGCACCTGTAAAGTGGGTTCTCATCACTACAGAAATACCAAATGTGGATGCTAACTGCGGTTTAGGCACACTGTGGGGATCAGAAGGGAAAAGGGCATTTGGATTTGAGAGCGCAGATTTTGCTGGATTTATTTTGGGGGACAAGTAGCCATTGCACTTTTCCAGAGCCTTTGTTCTACCAGTAACATGGAAGCCCCCTATATTTCCATTGACTGATGATGGACCTGAGTGGGGCCTGCTTTTTTGTGGATTGAGTTGAAGTTTTTATTGAGAACATTTTACATAAAATTTGGGATTACATTTATCCTCCACTCTACAGCGAGCACTTACAACTGGGTTTTCATCTGAATCTCTGAATGACGTGATTCAGATGAAACCCCCGACTGATCCATTCACTATAATGAGGCTGTAGAATTACACCAGACTCTGTCTGGCCTCTGTTCAGCGTTTTCATTGTTTTCAGAAGTGTACAAAACTGTGGTCAACCACCCTTTTATACACAATTAAAAAGACAGACACCACCTGATCATAGGACAGACTGTATCCATAATGTCTCCATCTGCCTCATTTTAGTGAATCTTCCACTGGGGTTGCCATCTGAATCACGTATTTCAGAGATTTACATGGAAACCCCGGTGTAAGCACTCAGCACAGAGCGCAGGATAAATGTGAGCCAAGCCTTGCTACAATCTATGGGAGACAGAATGAGCAAATCAATAATAGGTGAAGAATTGGTTTTATTTACTTTTTACGCCGTTCCTCATGCAGTGTAAGTAATTAAAAGACTTTATTCTTCAGGTCGGTGCGATTACAGCCATACCAGATTTATATAGTTTTTTATGTTTGGCTGCTGTCACATTCTAAGGCTTCTTTCACACGTCTTGATATTTCCAGTACTGGAAAAACCAGTACTGGAGATACGTGTGTGTCCGTGTGTGGCATATGTGTGGCAACCATGAGCCGCCCGTGTGCCGCATCAGTATCACACGTACCGGGCAACAGCGGTACAGTTTGCACTTTTCTCTGGCGCCGCATGCTGGAGACATCGCTCTCATTGTCCCCTGCTAACGTTGAGATCAGCATGAGCAGGGGGACAATGCTGAGAGTTGTATTCATCCCCCGCTGTATACATAGAGTATAAAATTAAGAATAAAATAAAAAACACGTACTCACCTTCACACCTAATCCCCTGAAGCCATTGTCCCCTGTAAAAAAAAAACAAAAAAAAACAATCTCCCTCATCCCTCATCTGTCCGAAGTTGAAAGAATCCATAGTGTCCCACGCTATAATCCATCTGTGTAACATTTGCTCATCAGCATGAGCGGTGGCATGAGGCTACCGCTCATGCTGAAGAGCAGAGGAGAATGACTCGATGCAGTGAGAGCGAGCCCCTGAACTGTGGTGAACTCAGTGAGATTATCGCAGTTTACCATGAGAAATTTGCTCACCATGAGAAACTCTGCAGGGTGTCAGCTCTCATATAGAGCTGACACCACCATTTGATAGCATCAGCGCTTGGCATGAGCTCCCGCGATTGTCACACAGTATACTTACAGCGGTTTTCAGTAATGCACCTCCCGCAGCGAAGTGCATATGGCACATGTCGTGAAGGGGTTAACAGTGGCATTATTTAGTACTGGACATCCCTCAAAAATTGATAAAACGATAAGAGGAAAATTGGTTTGGTAGGCTGTCAAAAGGACTACAGCAACATTAAAGGAGCTGCAGGAATTTCAGACAAGTACTGGTTGTGTACTTCTTATTTCTAGCCTGTAGGGCAGGGTGGCAAAATGGAAGCCTTTTCTTACAATTAAAAACATGCAAGCCTAGATATGCTTTACCAAAACCTACATCAAGTCTTTCAAAAGCATGTGGGGAAACATGTTCTGATCTAATGATCCCAAGTGTAACCTTTTTGGCCATAATTCCAAAAAGGTATATCTGACACAAGGCAATACTGCACATCATCAAAAGAGCACCATACCTACAGTGAAGCATGGTGGGGGCAGCATTATACTTTGGGCTGTTTGTCAGCAGCTGGAACTGGGGCATTAGTCAGAAATGATTGTACTTGTTATGATTTTTTACATGACAAAAACCTAGAATTTTCACAGGAATGTGATTTTTTTTATTTCCAATCTAAGTATATTCACTATAAGTATTTGTCTGTATTTCTCAGCATTGAGGACACCATTAATCCTGGCTAACTATCCAACTCCATTTGCAACTCCAAACTTCCAAGGACATTCAAATGGAAAAACTGACCAGCACCTCCTAGCTAGTGTGTACAGGTGCCAGCTTAAAAAACAGTTATAAGAAAAATATATACTGTAGCTGCACTTTAGGTTGCATGAATGGTAAATTTAATGCTACATTATTTACATATGGAATTTTGGCAAAATGGAACCACAATATTGCTCTAGAAAAGTTTCCAGTAGAAGGAAGGTGACGCGCCCCTGGGCCTGTGTCGCGCTGCGCTGCGCATGCGGGAGCTTACCCGGAGCCGGATCTGTGGAGGGTTGTAGTCTCGTGGCGGTGACCCGGTCCGTGCCCAGGGAGTCAAACTAGACGGCAGTCCATTAGTAGTAAATGGTTGATGACTACGCCACCCGTTGAGTGCAGCCAGGGGGCTGCTGCTGCAGGGCAGACCGCTGAGGCCGATGGTGGGATTGTGCAGCGTGATAGTATAACCCCCAACGGGAGGGGTATGGCCTCAGGGCAGCCGACGTGGATGATGGGGGTAGCAGGAACCACTCAGAGACGGTACGGTGTAGTTCAGGGTCTTTACTGGTAACAACAAAAGACCCTCCCGGAGTACTTGCTAGCGGATGGGGCCTGGTCAGTCCTTGAGCAGATGGGATCTCCCCTGGCCAGGCGTAGTTGTAGGCCTCCAAAACTGACTGTACTCTTCTGGCTACCTTGCTAGGAGCTGATGTAAGTAGCCCACGTCCCTGAGTGTACCGTGTGGTGCTCACCCGTATGGCCGGTGACTCGGGGCCTTCTAATGGCTTCCGCTCCACGATGGCGGTGCTGGTCCCACGCGTGTGACCGTGCCTTCGGGCTTCTGGGCCAGAGGACCTGAAATCCCCTGCCTGACGGATTCTGCTGCTGGGCAGGAATTAGTCCCCACAGCCTCGGACTCCGGGTCCGGTAAAAAGTCTTCTTAGTCAGGGCGAACTCTGCAGCTGCCAGCCCCTGACTCCTTGTAACTGCTGTTTCTTCCTATGCTGTCTCTACTTCTTCTCTTCTTCTACTCACTCACCCTGCCTCAGCCCCAGGTTTATATAGGGGAAGTTCTTCCCCTCCCAAGACTGGGCAGGAGGTGTGGCATGCACAGGATCCCTGACTAAAGGACCTCCCACCTGCTCTCAGACATAACATTACGTTACTGTGGCAACCAGACCCCTGGGGTGTCACATTCCCCCCTAGTAAAATTTAGTACTCCGGGACTAAACACATTTAGAAAACATAACAAGGCAAAACATTAATAATACAATAAGAAAACACATAAAGATGGTTACGGCGTGTCCGCAACCGGGTGCAGTCTCTGAAGAAAGCAAGGTGTCCATTTCACCAACACAGGGAGACGTAACCAGGTAGGGGTCTGTTCTACCCCGAGTCCTTGACAGTCTTTAGTCCATCCTGGGTTACGCTCCAACTATATACAAGGATTCCCGGTAAATCCACCAAGGATTCCTAAAAACAACTAGAAATACAAAATTACACACAAGCAACTATAGACAGGTAAACATTATAAAATAGCTTAAACATTTAGATCCTCCAACGTGCGGGTAACTGGCCTCTAGTGGCCCTAGTGGACCTACGGAGCTGACTGTCTGGCCCTGAACTACAGGGTGTAGGAGCTGTCAAGGGTAAACTGGGCAGCTGTCTACCGGCTCTTTGTCTCACTAGGGGTACGGCAGGCTCACTATAAGCAGAGGGTTGATTCACCTGTTCTACTTGTGTGGAGTCTTCTGCCTCCTGGACCGGCTGTTCTTCCAGCTCTACCCGTTGCTCCGTAGGTTCTTGGGATGATGGTTGGAGGAAGGTGAGTACGGGTACCACAACTGCACCATTGACTTGAGTCCAAGACCGAGGGAAGTCCCCGAGCACGGTACTAACCATATCTTCCCTTTCTCCCACGGGTCGATGGTCTTCTTGTTCCTCTTCAGGGTTCCTCAGTTGTTCGGGACACTTCTTCAGGTGGTCCCGGGATACAATGGCTGTGGTTTCCCCTCCGTCTTTACTGATGGTACAGACCTTTGGGTTCTCGTGGCTTGAGGGCAGTACGGTGTACGGGTCCTTCTCCCACTGGTCATCCAACTTGTGGAGCCGTCTTTTCCTCTTCAAGACCTGCTCTCCGGGTACCAGGGGAACAGCGGGAGCATACTGGTTGTAAGTCTTCTCTTGTCTTTCCCTAGCCTGACAGAGACTTCGCTCCACGCTCTCCTGTACTCTCCGGTACTGCTGCTGCCTCTCTGTGTCCCAGTCTGTTTCTGGTGAAGTGTCCTCAGGTGTCAGGACTCCCATTTCCAGGTCAACAGGTAACTTACCAGGTCTCGCCCTCATTAGGTAAGCCGGGGTACAGTTGGTGGAACCTACCGGGATGTGGTTGTATAGGTCCACCAGATCGGGCAACTTCTCAGGCCACAGACTGCGTTCTTCCAGGGGCAATGTTTTTAGAAGATCCATTACCACCTGGTTCATTTTTTCACAAAGTCCATTAGTTTGCGGATGGTAGGGTGTCGTCCTTATCTTCCGGCAGCCATACAGATTGCAGAATTCCTGGAAGACCTCCGCTTCAAAGGCAGGTCCCTGGTCCGTCAGCACTTGGTCCGGGTACCCGTGTGGACGGCAGAAGTGCTGCTGGAAGGCCCTAGCTGCTGTTTGAGCCGTTAAGTCCTTGACGGGGACGACAACCAAGAACCGGGAGTAATGATCCACGATGGTTAACGCGTAGACGTAGCCACTTCTGCTTGGGGTCAGTTTTACATGATCCAAGGCTACCAGTTCCAACGGTTGCCGGGTGACGATGGACTGCAGGGGAGTCTTCTGGCTGGCCCGGTCCTTCCTTCTCAGATTGCACGGGCCACAGTCTCTGCACCACTTCTCGATGGTTCCCCTCATGCCTACCCAGTGGAACCGCTCGCGCAGCAGGAACTCCAGCTTTTTCCACCCGAAGTGTCCAGCTCCGTCGTGGTATGCCTCCATCACCATGGCTGCGTCTCTTCGGGGCACCACTACTTGCCAGAGTAGTTCATGCGTCCGGGAGTTGACCATTCTGCGGCACAACTTCCCCTTGTAAAGGAATAGTCGACTCTTCTCCGCCCATAGTTGTTTGGCTTCCTCCGGAGCGTCTGGTTCAAGGCGAGCCTCCGGCCGAGTCAGCATCTCCTTCACCAGTCGGACGGCAGGGTCGCTGTCTTGCGTTTCCGCCCAGTTGTAGTGGGGTAAGGGGTTCAACGTAGCAGCCTGCTTACCCCTTACCCGGTGGGAATACTGGATAGTCCCATGACGGTGGAACGCAGGGAGTTCAACTTCTTCCAGTCCCTCCGGATCTTCTCCTTCGTCCGGCAGGTTGGGCATCCTGGACAGGGCGTCCGCGTTAGTATTGGAGCGTCCTGCCCGGTATTTGATTGTGAACTCGTAGTTGGACAGACGGGCCATCCACCTCTGCTCCAGGGCACCGAGTCTTGCCGTGTCCAGGTGTGTCAACGGGTTGTTATCCGTGTATACGGTGAACCGGGAAGAAGCGAGGTAATGCCTAAAGCGCTCGGTGACTGCCCATACCACGGCCAGGAACTCTAGCTTAAATGAGCTGTAATTTTCGGGGTTCCTTTCGGTGGGTCGCAGTTTTCGGCTGGCATAGGAGATTACTCGTTCTCTCCCCTGCTGAATCTGGGACAGTACGGCTCCTAGCCCGATGTTACTGGCGTCGGTGTAGAGGATGAAGGGCTGGCTATAGTCCGGGTACGCCAAGATTTCATCCCCCGTGAGGGCCATCTTCAGCTGGCGGAAGGACTCTTCTTCTAGCTTTTCCCATTTGAAGGGCGGCTTCTGGTTCTTGGCCTTCCGGGACTGGCCTATCAGGAGGTCCTGCATAGGTGCTGCCTTTTTGGTGAAACCGGGAATAAACCTTCGGTAGTAGCCTACCAACCCTAGGAACTGCCGCACTTCTTTTACGCTGGAGGGGCTTGGCCATCCCTTAATTGCGGTGATCTTATCGGGGTCGGGAGCCACTCCGTCAGCGCTCACCACGTGTCCCAGGTATTGCACCTTTGGTTTCAGGAGGTGACACTTGGAGGGTTTCACCTTTAGGCCGTAACTCGCCAGAGCTTCGAACACCTCCGCCAGGTGTTTCAGGTGGTCCTCATAAGTTTTGGAGTATACGATGACATCGTCCAGGTACAACAGGACCGTCTCGAAGTTTCTGTGGCCCAGACAGCACTCCATTAATCGTTGGAAGGTTCCTGGGGCGTTGCAGAGTCCGAACGGCATGCAGGTGAACTCGCTAAGTCCCATCGGGGTGGTGAATGCGGTCTTCTCCCGGTCCGCCTCTGCTACAGGAACCTGCCAGTACCCGCTAGTGAGATCCAAGGTAGAGAAGAAGTTAGCAGATCTTAAAGCAGCCAATGACTCCTCTATCCTTGGTAAGGGGTACGCATCCTTGTGTGTGATACGGTTGATTTTCCGGTAATCTACACACATCCTCATGGTGTTGTCTTTCTTTTTGACTAAAACTAGTGGGGCTGCCCAGGGGCTACAGCTATCCCGGATTACCCCAGCCTCCTTCATGTCTCTAAGCATCCCCTTGGCGTGTTGGTAATGTGCAGGGGGTACGGGTCGATACCTCTCTTTTATGGGAGGATGATCTCCCGTGGGGATGCGGTGTTCTACCCCCTTGACTCGCCCGAAGTCTAACGGGTGTTTACTAAACACTCTCTCATACTCTTGAACCACCCGATAGACTCCTTGTTTCTGATGTGAGGGAGTGGAGTCAGTACCCAGATGTAGTTGCTGACACCAGTCCTCCATGTCTTTCTTAGAGCCGTTACCTTCCTCCGGGTGAGATGGAGGCAAGGGTTCCACAGATTGTATAGAATTTTGATTAGTGGTATATAATTTGGCTAGCGTGGCATACCGGGGCAGGTACACTTCCCTCTCCCCGATATTTATTATGCGAACGGGCACCCTCCCATGGCGTACATTGACCACCCCCCGTGCTGTCAAAATGGTGGGCCTACTGTCTGAGTAAACTGGTTCTACCATTGCCTGGTAATCTCTACCTCTCAGACCAATAGCTGCCCGGCACCAAATCATCATTTCACTTTTTGGGGGCATGGCAATAGGAAAAGGGTCACACATTCTTACGCTACCAATCTCACCGCCGGAGAGTTCCACTTGTTGCCGTTGCATCAGTGCCCGGATCTCTTTCTGGAGCACCCGCTGCTCGCCGGAGCTGGCGTTCTTGGCAACCTGCTGTAAAAGGAAAATCACCTCTGCAAGACAATTTTCAATTACGTTAGTTCCTAGAGTTATTTTTGGGTGACTCTCATGTTTATCAATATCTACAATGATCAGTCCCTGTGCGGCCAGTTCGACTCTACCGATTTTGAGGGTCACCTCTTTAAATCCGATCTGTGGCACGGGCTGGCCATTGCTGGCGATGATACTCAAGTCGTCGTCAGGGTAGCGGGTAATATCCGAGTCATTCCAGTACTGCTTGAAGAGCACGTACGGGATGGTGGTGACCTGTGACCCGGTATCCAGTAGGGCACTCATGGGAATGCCATCCAGTACCACAGGCAAGACTGGACGTCCTCCCACATATCTGTCGCGCCAGTTCGATGGGCCTGGTGATCTTTTTCCTGGGGGTTGGCCCTCTACCCCAGGTTGTGCCCGTTTAAAGAACAGTACCTTTCCATATGTCCGGGTTGATTGCAGCGGCGGCAGATGGGTCGTCCGTCCTCGCTGTATCGGTCACTGGGTCTTCCTCTAGCCGGTGGGGTCCTCCTTGGTCGACGCCACGGGATGTCCTCCGGTCCGGATGCCAGCTGGATCTTCCCTGGGGTGGAAACCTGTAAAGACTGCACAGTTCGGGTTAGCGCAGCAACGCTCTTAACTAGCTCTTGGACCTGATGGTGTAGGTCTGGAGCCGGGTCATTGTCCAAAGCCTGCGCATGAGCTCCCACAGGCCCTGTCGACAAGGGCGCCGCCTCCTGGTGGTAAGTGATAGCTGGGCGCCTGTGGGTCACAACGCCACCCGGTGCTGGTTCTCGGAGCACCCGGATAGCTCTATCCTTGAACTGTGCAAAGTCCAGATGGGGATCCTGTAAGGCCATTGCCCGCAACTGGGTTCGGTGGGCATTGCAATATAAACCCTCTATAAATTGTTCAGTCAACAGCCTGTCCTCGTTTCCCACCCCATCAGGGTCGGTCTGCTTTATGGCCCTCAGGGCCTCTTGTAGGTTTAGTGCATAGTCCCTTATACTCTCATGCGCTCGCTGCTTGCACCCGTAGAATCTAAGCTTGATCTCGGCTGAGGTGCGGGTATCGAAGGTGTCCCTCAGCCGGGTTAGTATCTCTGCGACAGTCCTCCTCCCAGGTGGCCAAGATTTTACTTCTCTTTTGGCTGCCCCGGTTAGTTGGGCCACCAGGATGCTCACTTTTTGCTCTTCTGTGAGGGGGTACACCTGGAAGAGGCTATCCAGCTTTTCTCTAAAGTCATGCAGGGTATGTGACTCCCCTGAGTACTGGGGTAGCCAAGCTGCTCCCGGGATATAGGGCATGGTGAAGGGCATAACTGCAGCAGCGGTAGCGCTGGCGGGGGTTGAGGCAGTGAAGCTCTCCTCCGTATCCGACATCTTCCTCCCCCCTAGTGGACCGTGGCCTACCTTGCGATGATCCTCTTCCGTAGGCCGCGGCTCCGCAGTGGATCGTCAGGGTTGAGGACCTTCCGTCGCGCTCCTGTGACGTCGGCGTCTGCTGGGCTCCTTCCAGGACCTTACGCAACGTCCGGACGTGAGGCGGGGCTTCAGTTCTCGCGCGCTTTCGGAGTCCACGCCCCTCTTCTTCCCGCGCGGCGTCCTCAAGATGGCGTCCAATGGCGGGAAAACTCCACGGATGGCGGGAAGAAGGTCGAAGATGGCGCCGGATGGCGGGAAAACTTCGCGGATGGCGGGAAGAAGGTAGAAGATGGCGCCGGATGGCGGGAAACCTCCACGGATAGCGGGAATCTTCACCACTGGTAAGTTTGAACAGTCTTTGCTTTTCAGGCACGCAGTACCCGGTGGTTGCGGGCACGAAATCCTGCCGACTACGCCAAAGTTGACGCGCCCCTGGGCCTGTGTCGCGCTGCGCTGCGCATGCGGGAGCTTACCCGGAGCCGGATCTGTGGAGGGTTGTAGTCTCGTGGCGGTGACCCGGTCCGTGCCCAGGGAGTCAAACTAGACGGCAGTCCATTAGTAGTAAATGGTTGATGACTACGCCACCCGTTGAGTGCAGCCAGGGGGCTGCTGCTGCAGGGCAGACCGCTGAGGCCGATGGTGGGATTGTGCAGCGTGATAGTATAACCCCCAACGGGAGGGGTATGGCCTCAGGGCAGCCGACGTGGATGATGGGGGTAGCAGGAACCACTCAGAGACGGTACGGTGTAGTTCAGGGTCTTTACTGGTAACAACAAAAGACCCTCCCGGAGTACTTGCTAGCGGATGGGGCCTGGTCAGTCCTTGAGCAGATGGGATCTCCCCTGGCCAGGCGTAGTTGTAGGCCTCCCAAACTGACTGTACTCTTCTGGCTACCTTGCTAGGAGCTGATGTAAGTAGCCCACGTCCCTGAGTGTACCGTGTGGTGCTCACCCGTATGGCCGGTGACTCGGGGCCTTCTAATGGCTTCCGCTCCACGATGGCGGTGCTGGTCCCACGCGTGTGACCGTGCCTTCGGGCTTCTGGGCCAGAGGACCTGAAATCCCCTGCCTGACGGATTCTGCTGCTGGGCAGGAATTAGTCCCCACAGCCTCGGACTCCGGGTCCGGTAAAAAGTCTTCTTAGTCAGGGCGAACTCTGCAGCTGCCAGCCCCTGACTCCTTGTAACTGCTGTTTCTTCCTATGCTGTCTCTACTTCTTCTCTTCTTCTACTCACTCACCCTGCCTCAGCCCCAGGTTTATATAGGGGAAGTTCTTCCCCTCCCAAGACTGGGCAGGAGGTGTGGCATGCACAGGATCCCTGACTAAAGGACCTCCCACCTGCTCTCAGACATAACATTACGTTACTGTGGCAACCAGACCCCTGGGGTGTCACAAAGGTACTTAGCACACAAATTGGCCAATGTATAAGCCCAACAGCTAACGTCAAAACATACCTTATTGTTAGGTCCTTGTCCTGATAAGAAACCTCTCTTGGACTTAAGGCCCCGTCACACTTAGCGACGCTACAGCGATCCCGACAACGATACGACCTGTCAGGGATCGTTGCTGCGTCGCTATGTGATCGCTGGTGAGCTGTCAAACAGGCAGGCTCACCAGCGATCAGGGGAGCAGCGACATCGTGGAAAGAATCTTTCCACAATGTCCTGCTCCTGGTTACCAGCCTGCTGAAGCAGGAACAGGCTGGTAACCATGATAAACATCGGGTTGCTAGGGGCACACGCGCACCTAGTAACCCGCTGTTTATCATGGTTACCACTCTGCTACGGTGAGCGGGAGGTTACCGCTCATGTAGCAGAGTGGCAACCATGATAAACAGCGGGTTACTAAGTGCGCCTGCGCCCCTAGTAACCCGCTGTTTATCATGGTTACCAGCCTGATCGCTGGTCCCGCTGGTCACACACAGCGATGTGTGCTGACCAGCGGGAGGGCAAAGACCAAAAAATGGTCCAGGACATTCTGCAGCGATCAGCGACCTCACAGCAGGGGCCTGATCGCTGCAAAGTGTCACACATAGCGACATCGCTGGTGAGGTCGCTGTTGCATCACCAAAACCGTGACTCAGCAGCGATCTCGCTAGCGATCTCGCTATGTGAGACGGGGGCTTAAAAAGCCTTCAATTTATGGGTCAGGAAGGAATCAGCTAATTAAAACCACCTATGGCTGATGGGAATAGGAGTGCACGTGTCACAAGAGTTTGCTACAAATGGAAACACTGACCAGCACCTCCTAGCTAGTGTGTACAGGTGACAACTAAGACAACAGTTATAAGAAAAATATCTAACTGCACTCTAGGTTGCTAGAGTGGTAAACTTATACAATTGGATCTACATTACTGCCATAAAAAATAGATACGTGCTACATTATGTACATATGGAATTTTGGAAAAATGGAACCGCAATACTGCTCTGGAAAAATTTATGGTAGAAGGGAGGTACTTAGCCTATAAATTGACCAATGTATATGAGCCCAACAGCTAATGTCAAAGCGTATCTTATTGTTGGGTTCCTATCATGATAAGAAACCTCTCTTATGTACATAATGTAACACTTATCAATTTTTTATGGCAGTAATGTAGCTCCAATTGACTAAATTTACCATTACTATTCCGACCCCTTTAAATTTTTCACTCTTTGTTTCATTGCAGCCGTTTGGTAAAGTCTAAAACGTTCATTTTTTTTTCATTAAAGTATACTCTGCACCCCATCTTGACTGAAAAAAACCCACAAATGTAGAAATGTTTGCAAATTTATTAAAAAAGAAAAACTGAAATATCACATGGTCATAAATATTCAGACCCTTTGCTCAGACACTCATATTTAAGTCACATGCTGTCCATTTCCTTGTGATCCTCCTTGAGATGGTTCTACTCCTTCATTGGAGTCCAGCTATGTTTAATTAAACTGATAGGACTTGATTTGGAAAGGCACACACCTGTCTATATAAGACCTCACAGCTCACAGTGCATGTCAGACCAAATGAGAATCATGAGCTCAATGGAACTGCCCAAGGAGCTCAGAGACAGACTTGTGGCAAGGCACAGATCTGGCCAAGGTTACAAAAGAATTTCTGCATTACTCAAGGTTCCTAAGAGCACAGTGTCCTCCATAATCCTTAAATGGAAGAAGTTTGGGACCACCGGAAATCTTCCTAGACCTGGCTGTCTAGCCAAACTGAGCAATCATGGGAGAAGAGCCTTGGTGAGAGAGGTAAAGAAGAACCCCACAAAGCTTCTTTGTAGTCACAAAGAACCTTCTTTGTAGTCACAAAGAACCTTCTTTGTGGTCACAAAGAACCTTCTTTGTGGTCACAAAGAAGAACCTTTGTGGCCACAGACCACAAAGTTGACTGCATCACTGCAGCCCTCCACCAGTCGGGCCTTTATGGCAGAGTGGACCGACGGAAGCCTCTCCTCAGTGCAAGACATATGAAAGCCCGCATAGAGTTTGCTCAAAAACACATGAAGGTCTCCCAGACTATGAGAAATAACATTCTCTGGTCTGATGAGACGAAGGTAGAACTTTTTGGTGATAATTCTAAGCGGTATGTGAGGAGAAAACCAGGCACTGCTCATCACCTGCCCAATACAATCCCAACAGTGAAACATGGTGGTGGCAGCATCATACTGTGGGGGTGTTTTTCAGCTTCAGAAACAGGACGACTGGTTGCAATTGAAGGAAACATGAATGCGGCCAAGTACAGAGATATCCTGGATGAAAACCTCTTCCAGAGTGCTCTGGACCTCAGACTAGGCCGAAGGTTCACCTTCCAACAAGACAATGACCATAAGCACACAGCTAAAATAATAAAGGAGTGGATTCAGAACAACTCTTTGACCATTATTGACTGGCCCAGCCAGAGACCTGACCTAAACCCAATTGAGCATCTCTGGAGAGACCTGAAAATGGCTGTCCACCAACGCTCACCATCCAACCTGATGGAACTGGAGAGGATCTGCAAGGAAGAATGGCAGAGAATCCCCAAATCCAGGTGTGAAAAACTTGTTGCATCATTCCCAAGAAGACTCATGGCTGTACTAGCTCAAAAGGGTGCTTCAACTCAATACTGAGCAAAGGGTCTGAATACTTATGACCAAGTAATATTTCAGTTTTTCTTTTATAATAAATTTGCAAAAATTTCTACATTTGTGTTTTTTTTCAGTCAAGATGGGGTGCAGAGTGTACTTTAATGAGAAAAAAATGAACTTTTTAGAATTTACCAAATGGCTGCCATGAAACAAACAGTGAAAAATTTAAAGGGGTCTGCATACTTTCCGTTCCCACTGTATAATGCAGCTATATATTTTTTGTCCAAGGACCTTCCACCATGCTTCACTGTTCTTTCAGACACTCATTACTGTACCACTTTCCAGCTCGTTGGGGAACAAACTGCCTTATGTTTGTTATAGCCAACTATGTCAACATTTGAGTCATTAGTCTACAGCACCTGCTAATATTTTTCTCTTGTTACCATGTCAAAGGTATAGTTTTGAGCCACAATTCGTCCATGAAGTCCACTTCTGGCCAAACTTCTCTGCAACAGTAGGTGTACATTACTTGGTTGCACTGATTACTGGAAGTAATCTTCTGATTTTAAAGGGAAGTAAGCATAATGTGTTTTCATCTGCTGCACTAAGTTTCCTTGGCGACTATTGCATCTGTGGTCCTTATTGTTGCCCATTTCTTGGTGTCCTTAATACAGAGAGGTGTTTAATTGGCTCCAAATTTATTCTGCAGCAGGAAAATGATTCTAAAACATGCAGCCAATGTCTTTAAGAACTATCTTCAGTGTAAAGAAAAACAAGTCCTGGAAGTGATGATTTGGTCTCACAGAGCAATGATTTTAACAACATCGAGTCTGTTTTGGATTAGATGAAGAGACAAAAAGATTTTGTCGCACAGAGTGTGGGAAAGACTAAGTGCAACACGAAGGGATGAGGGGAAGGAAGCCCAGGCACTAGGGGAAGGGTGAGTGGAGACCCCTAGGCAGATCTAATGACCCCCTGCCTACCCTAATGTCCCTATATTGGTTCCACACCAATCGCCCATCAGGGAACCTAAGCCCTGTATATCCCTAGAGCTAGTCCCTAGATAGGGAGGGGGGTGAGCACTGCTCAGTCCCCACTATAAAACTTAAGACAACAAGGGAGACAAACAAAGGGGGAAAACTTAGCTTGAGCAGACACCAGAGAGATAACACCAAACATCCTTCAAGGGCACCAGAGAGGAAGGTACCCAACTGCTGTGGCTCCAAGCCCTCACAAGGGGAAATGTGAATATCACTGGCGACTCCCTGCAGCAGACTGAGAGTTTATAAACACCTAGGCCTAGTGTGTCAATCAGACCAGGAGGGAAGTTGTTGCTGTGTCCAAAAGTGGGAAGGATTTAGGAAGACGTCTGCAATGCCAAATGCAGTGACCTTATGCTGCTAAATGCAAAGCGACTGTCTGTCACATCTGACACACCCGTGACAGATTTACACAAGCCTCATGCCCAAAAATCTGTGGTTAGTTCTCCAAGATGTTTAGAATAACCTCCCTGCCAAGATCCTTCAAAAACTGTGTGCAAGTGACAAGTGTACCAAGAAGAATTCATGCTGTTTGAAGGCAAATAGTGGTCACTAGTGTTGAGCAAGTATGTTCTGTTTATCCTTTCGCCGTGTACGCTCGGGCCGAGCACCGAGTATTTATAGCTGCTCGGTGATATGCTTGAATCACTCTCTTGTGCATGATTTGTGAATGTTTGACAATTTTATTACATGGGAGGAATGTCTATTTCTTACACATTCCTCACATGTAATAAAGCTGCCAAACAGTTGCAAATCATGCACATGGGAGCGATTTAACCTTGGGAGCATACTCGGAACAGAACATACTCGCTCAACACTAGTGGTCACACCGAATATTTATGTGATGTGATTCTGTTAATGGCTAAAAATTAACTATTCACACAAGCAATGAGCGGATTGTTTAAAATTTGAATTCGCCACTTTGCATGGCTTTCCCCAAGAAATTCCATTCAAAGTGAAGTTATACAGGCTTTGTTGGTCTATACACATTGTATGTTCATGGCGCACATCTTGACGTCATGACCTTATGATGGCCTATAGTGAAAGACAGGCGGATGAGGCATTGCAATGACTGAAAGAAGAGTCCCTGAGGCCCCAGACAGCATTCAGCTAGCAGTTGGGTGTTCGGAGAGGTGAGCAATGAGATTTTTTTTTTGTTTGTTTTGCTTTTTAACCATTTTGCCTGCCCTTTATGGTCTACCAAAATGGCAGCCAGGCATTTTGTTTTGTATATCGAATTACAGTGTTAGGCTATGTGCCCACGATGCGGAAAAAACGCATGCGGATTGTACATGCGTTTTTCCTGCCAGGGACAAGCGGAAGTGAAGCATTCTTCACATGCATTTCCACATGTGGGTTGTCAAGCACTTTCCAAGCGATTTTAGCATCACTTGGAAAGTGCTTGACAACTTGGTCACACTATATAAATCCATGCAAACGGCATGGATTTATATACTGTGACGAAAGAATGTTAAAAAATAAAAAATAAATATTATACTTACCTTCTGATGGCCCCTGGAGTCTTTATTCGATGCGTCTCGGCTTGCTGGCAGCTCGCGGTACACTTAAGGACCTGCCGATGTCAGCGGTCGCGTGACCCGTCACATGACTAAATGACATCAGCGCAGGTCCTTTAGTCTACCGCGAGCTGCTGGCAAGCAGAGACCAGCACAACGGGGGCCATCAGAAGGTAAGTATAATATTTATTTTTTATTTTATTCTTTTTTTTACAAGTTCTATGATACCCGGGTCCAGAGGAGAGTCTCCTCATCTCCAAACCTGGGTACCATCCGCACATTGAAATGCATGGAATGCGCATCTACAGATCCAGTGATGCGAAATCTATGCGTTCCAATGGAAGTCAATGGCGGCGAAAACACAGCACTTCCGCAAAATAATTGGTAGTGCTGCGTTTTTTTCCGCAATGATAATCCGCAGCGGAAATTTCCGCAGCATGTGCACAGCACATGCGGATTATCATTGGGGACATGGCAGAATTGCCGCTGCGGAAACGCTTAAAAAACGCATCGTGGGCACACAGCCTTAAAGTACACATGGAACTGCAAAATTCAGGAAATTCAAGTAGAACTCAATCCTCCCTGGATTAATCTGCTCATCTCTAATTAACACTTCTGTTTTTGAAAGCTTTCTTACTTTATAGCATTTTTCTTTACTAAAGATTTTTTGCAACAGTCTGTTCATCAAGCTGTGCTCTTTCTGAGTCATTCTGCAGTTGAGACCTTAACCTGTAACAGAATTCATACTTTCAGCAGAATCAGTGGCATTAAAGAGAATCTGTCAGCAGTTTTTTGCTACCTCATCTGAGAGCAGTATGATGTAGACAAAGAAATCCTGAATCCAACGATGTATCATTTAGGTTATGGAGTACAGCCAGCAGTTCTGACACAATCATAGTTTTAGATATATCAGTGCAGCAGAGCTGAGAAAGCTAACCCTGCCCACATCAGGCTCTGTATATATCATGGCTATAAACAGTGAGGTGCTTATCACAGAAGGGGGCGGGGTCAGACTACCAGGCTGTGTCCCAGCTCCTGGTGCTAAAACAATCATTGCAAAGAAATAAAATCAGGAACTTGATAAGAGGCATCTGCTCAAATCTGTTTTTAACCCCTACAGCAAAAGGCTGCCGACAAATTCCCTTTAAGACATTACTCGATGTCTCAAGTAAAACAGTTCATTCTTCTGCAATCAATATCTGCATAATAACAGCATGGAGGATTACAGGAAGATAGCATACAAATAACAAAACTGAGAGATCATACAATACCGTCAAGAGAAAATTGAATGTACAAAAATAAATTATAACAGTTAACACAGTGCTGTCTGCTTCCTTCTTAATAAAGTCCTTCAGCAGTACAAGCCTACAGCTATTGTATACCCCAACATATAGTACAAATGTATTAGAGATGTATATACGAAAATCCTCTATGTACCAATGGACACATCTGTAAAATCCCACATGTGAAAATGGCTGATAGAACTGACATGAAGCAACACCCCTATTTGCAGGAGGGTCACGAGCTTCATGGTTTGATTTAAATGTTTTCTGTATGAATATTATATTTTTCATGCATTGTTCAAATGTTTCTGGATCAGATTTTCAGAGTTTGGTCCATGTATCAGTTTTTACCATTGGTGTTTCAATATTTTTTCTTATCTGCAAAAAAAACCTGATGACGGTTTTTCAATCTTCTACTCTCAAAAAAAACAAGAAAATTGAACAGTATTAAGATGCAACAAAAATTCCATCAGCGAACTGTCTGAGATTATCATTGCGGAAAAAATCCGCAGCACTACCAATTATTTTGCATAAACGCGGCGTTTTCGCCGCCTTTGACTTGCATTGAATCGCTTAATATCCACATGACTACAGTCATGGCCAAAAGTATTGAGAATGAGACAAATAGTATTTTTTCCAAAGTTTACTGCTTCATTTTTTGTAATGGCAATTTGCATATACTCCTGAATGTCAAAGAGTGATCAGCTTAACAGCAATTACTGTACTTGCAAAGTCAATATTTGCCCAGAAAATGAACTTTAACCCCCAAAACACATTTCAACATCATTGCAGTCCTGCCTTAAAAGGAGCAACTAACATCGTTTTAGTGATTGATCCATTAACACAGGTGTGGGTGTTGATGAGGACAGGGCTGGCGATCAATCAGTCATGATTAAGTAAGAATGACATCACTGGACACTTTAAAAGGAGGCTGGTTCTTGGTATCATTGTTTCTCTTCAGTTAACCATGGTTATCTCTAAAGAAACACGTGCAGCCATCATTGCACTGCACAAAAATGGCCTAACAGGGAAGAGTATCGCAGCTACAAAGATTGCACCTCAGTCAACAATCTATCACATCATCAAGAACTTCAAGGAGAGAGCTTCCATTGTTGTCAAAAAGGCTCCAGGGCGCCCAAGAAAGACCAGCAAGCGCCAGGACCGTATCTTAAAACTGTTTCAACTGTGGGATCGGACTACCAGCAGTGCTAAGCTTGCTCAGGAATGGCAGCAGGCTGGTGTGAGTGCTTCTGCATGCACTGTGAGGCGGAGACTCTTTGAGCAAGGGCTGGTTTCAAGGAGGGCAGCAAAGAAGCCACTTCTCTCCAGAAAAAACATCAGGGACCGACTGATATTCTGCAAAAGGTACAGGGAGTGGACTGCTGAAGACTGGGGCAAAGTCATTTTCTCTGATGAATCCCCTTTTCGATTGTTTGGGACATCTGGAAAACAGCTTATTCGGAAAAGAAGAGGTGAGCGCTACTACCAGTCTTGTCTCATGCCAACTGTAAAGCATCCTGAAACCATTCATGTGTGGGGTTGCTTCTCAACCAAGGGAATCGGCTCACTCACAGTCTTGCCTAAAACCACACAGCCATGAATAAAGAATGGTACCAGAATGTCCTCCAAGAGCAACTTCTCCCAACTGTCCAAGAGCAGTTTGGCGCCCAACAATGCCTTTTCCAGCATGATGGAGCACCTTGCCATAAAGCAAAGGTGATAACTAAATGGCTCATGGAACAAAACATAGAGATTTTGGGTCGATGGCCTGGAAACTCCCCAGATCTTAATCCCATTGAGAACTTGTGGTCAATCATCAAGAGACGGGTGGACAAACAAAAACCAACAAATTCGGGCAAAATGCAAGCATTGATTATGCAAGAATGGACTGCTATCAGTCAGGATTTGGTCCAAAAGTTGATTGAGAGCATGCCAGGGAGAATTACAGAGGTCTTGAAGAAGAAGGGGCAAAACACTGCAAATATTGACTTGCTGCATTAACTCATTCTAACTGTCAATATAACCTATTGGTACTCATAATATGATTGCAATTATATTTCTGTATGTGATGTAAACATCAGACAAACACTAATAAAAACCAGAGGCCAGCAGATCATGTGAAAATATAATTTTGGTGTCATTCTCAAAACTTTTGGCCATGACTGTACATATGCACATACGGATATTAAGCGATTCAATGTGCGGATGGTACCTGGGTCTGGAGAAGAGGAGACTCTCCTCCAGACCCAGGTACCATGGTACCTGTAAAAAAAAAAGAATTAAAATAAAAAAATACATTATACTCACCTTCTGATGGCCCCCGGTCTTTTCTCCGCTGCGTCCGGTCTCTTCTACGGCTCGCGATGGTCTAAAAGGACCTTCCATGATGTCATTTAGTCATGTGACGGGTCACGCGACCGCTGACGTCGACGGTTGCGTGACCTGTCACATGACTAAATGACGTCATGGCAGGTCCTTTCAGACCACCGCAAACCGTAGAAGAGACCGGATGCAGCGGAGAAAAGACCGGGGGCCATCAGAAGGTAAGTATAATGTTTTTTTTTTATTTTTTACCATTTTCAATCTTTTTTTCAACTATTAACTTGGTCACACTATATAAATCCATGCCGGTTGCATGGATTTATATAGTGTGACCAAGTTGTCAAGCACTTTCCAAGTGATGCTAAAATCGCTTGGAAAGCGCTTGACAACCCGCATGCAGAAATGCATGTGAAGAACGCTTTACTTCCGCTTGTCCCTGGCAGGAAAAACGCATGTAAAGTCCGCATGAGTTTTTTCTGCCAGGGAGATGCAGAAATGCTCAGGAAAAATCCGGAGCATTTCTGCATCGTGGGCACTTAGCCTAACAGTTTTCTTGACAGAAGTAGTATACTTTTGCTGTTATATTAAAGATTTGGACTGCACTATTATGTAGTTCCATCCTCTTGGGGCATTTGTCAAAATATACTTCATTGTTCGTTAAGATCCTAACAAATCCACTTTTGATTGGCTGAAAGGACTAGGTAACAAGGAGGTTATATTATTTGCCAAATAATTACTTTTCTAGTAACAGATGCCCTACAAGTGCATTTGTCTTTCTCCTATTTTTCTTTACATTGTTTGCTTTTATTGGCAATATAGTAAAACTAGTTTTGACATATGGAGATGCTCAGCAGCCCACAACTTCATCAGATTATTTGGTTTGCATTGAGAAGCAATGGCATGTAAAAGGTGTTAGCCAAATCACCCTTTAAACACAAGATTTCAACCTTGCGATTTATCCCGCCTCTTTTCCACCTCCTATTCCCAGCATTACTTTGAAAAAAGAATCCCAGTACAGTTTGTGTGGCCAAGACTTATTAGTATGCGGCAGAAATGCCAGAATCTGTTCCCAAGCCTATGCCGAGTGAAAAATGGCTTGCATTTTCCTGATAGCCCATGTGGTTGTAAAGAATAAATGGCTAATGAATTACAGATGAACATTGACGCCAATTAATCTTTCCGCTGTCCCTGGGTTATATGGCAGCCATTTAAAAGTTTAATCAATACACTAAAGTTGAAAACATGCAGGCACTGCAGTTGTTTGCCTGTAATAAACATCAGAAAGAAACAGCAGTCCCGTTAAGGCCTGTGCATTAGAATGACAGCTATTTATGCTTAATGGACTAAATATTTTTTATTGGGAGAGAGCAAATGTCAACTTAAGTTTTGCGAGGCCAGCGTTCTCTTCCTTTTCCTGGAAGGTGGGCGAGAGATTGGTGGCAGGTCGGTGACAGTGACAGATGAACGAATAAATAAGGAGGAGAATACATTGGGGACAAAGGAGGAACGAGAATCTATTGCTTGCTGCCTGAGAAGCAGCAAGGCCTCTGTTTCGCATTATGAAAGCCTTTCAGATTATACTACTACCACTGTTTCGTTGTTAAAGAAAATAGAATCTCATCAACATACTCTAACCTTATTATACCTCAGAAAATGGCCTCCAAAGAATGTGCAGTAGTTCTCTAGTTTAGGGCTGGATCCCCTAATTTAGGCCTGACTTAATACATAAGCCATTCTGCGTGAGCTCAGATCTACAATTATGTCTGTCAAGCTATACAATTTAGGATCTTCATGACATATACGGATGTGTAGGTCAGTCCTAATACACCGTAACATGTTTGGTTGCTGTTTTATAGAACATCTAGTCCTGAGTGTGGTTTCTGTAGTATTTCCAGATCAGCCATTACTCTCTTGGACATGAGGCGGTTCTTTGGCTGCTACCATAGTCAGCCATATTAGCACTTATTCACACAAACAATTTTTACATGCGGGTGCTGTCCAAGTACAGCATTCAAGCTGATTCTGATCAATTAACATCAATGGGCTATCAGTTCACCTCTTTGACGAGTCTCCTCATGGCTTAATCAAAAAGTCTGTGTAAAATGGACAGCACATGGACACCAAACAGGTTAAAGGGACCCTGTCAGTACAGAATGACTGTTCAAACCAAGCACAGGCGCTCGGTGCCCCATGGCAGAGCCAAACATTTACGTGCCCCTTATCATCTACTTGTTTTCCCTCTAACCTCCCCCCTTCTTTGATTGAAAGCTCTGGTGAATTAGGCACATATCTGGCCATCCATGCTACAGAAAATCAGAAGAACTGATCTACACCTGCGGGGATGGTGTAGATTGTGCTATAAGTTACAGTACACCCAGAAAAAGCAAACATGATCTGTGTCATAATTTACAACCTTAAAGAGGTAGTCTGAAGGATGTCATTTTCATTCCTTATCTTTTTAGTGCAATAATCTGAACTCATAAATTCCCCTATCTTTCTCTAACAACACTGTCACTGCTTTTCTATCTTTTTCCCTTCTTCCTTTTTGATGACACTTTGTTTGAGAATCCCAGTGCATGCTTGGATACTAAAACGAAGCGACATCAGGGGGCAAAGGCTGCAGTCACTGTCCCCTCCGTAAATTGAAGCATCATCAGTGACGCTCGTTTCGGCGGCTGGGCTAGTCCCTGCGCTCCGTGCACTGTACGATGTGTGCAATGACCGCACTCTCTTGCCGGCTCAGATCAGCACTAACAAGCCAGCTTATCTGAGCCAGCAACAGAGAGTGCGCTGTCAAACGAAGCATCATGAGAAAGGAGGTAGGGAAATAAAAAAAAATACAATAGCTGTAAGATAAGTGTAGTTAGGAAGGATAGGGAATTCTTATTGCATGTATATTAGAAAATAGTTTAGATTATGATACTAAATACAGGGTGGTCCAAAAGTAGGTGGACAGAAAGTGTAATAAGGTAATGAAGGGGGAGATTTATCAAACATGGTGTAAAGTGAATCTGGCTTAGTTGCCCTTAGCTACCAATCAGATTGCACTTTTCATTCCTCACAGACTCTTTGGAAAATGAATGGTGGAATCTGATTGGTTGCTAAGGGCAACTGAGCCAGTTTCACAGATCTAGTTTTCACAGATAGATCTCCCCTAAATCTGTTTTCTTTTCAGATAATTCAGATAACACATAATGGCAAATAATTTAAATACAGATCAAAGAAAATGGATTTTAACAGAGTATTGGAAATCTCAAAATGCTGAAACCGCTAGAGCAAACTGGGTTGAGACATTTGGTACTCAAGCCCCAAAGAGACAAACCATTTACCTCATTCGTGACAAATTCAATGCTACTGGCTCTATCCTTAATGCTCAAAAAACTAGTCGACCCAAAACAGTCTGTACAGAAGATAATGAACAACTTGTTGCTGAAACATTTGTTCAGAGTCCAAAAAAGTCCCCCAGAAGAGCCTCTTTGGAATTGGGAATTTCACGAGCTTCTATCATGCGAATCCTGAAATCTATTGGGTGGAAAGCTTATCGTCCACGTCTATTTCATGGTTTATTGGAGGATGATCCAGACAGGCGGCTGCAATTTAGTGTTTGATAAATCTCCCCCTTCATAACCTTATTACACTTTCTGTCCCCCTACTTTTGGACCACCCTGTATATAGAGATTTAGAATGAAATTTTCTTTGCCTTCAGACCACCCCTTTAAAGGGAACCTGTCACGTCCTAGCTACCCTCTACACTGCCCCCATAGCGTTGTTAGTGATGCAATGTGCATCACTAATAAGCTTTTTCCATTAAAATTGGAGCAGCTATAATGATTTTATAATCTTTAATATACTTAGATCCCACCAGCTCATTCAGTCATGGGGGCGTGCTTGTCATATTCAGTCATGGGCAGCACAGCATTCACTCACTGCTGGCGCCGCCCATGTATTTGAATACTACTCCCGGCAATCGCTGATATTGTGGGGCGCATGCATACTTGTAGATGTCCGGCGCCTGTGCAGTGAGTAGGCAAGCCACCTGATAAACTCTCTTTTCTTCTATGAAGAAGATATGGAGCTTGGTCTTCATAATATGCAGAATTTTATAAGTGAGTTTTGCTGATGGCAATGTTCCAACTATTTGTAATCATTTTATGTTGCATGGGGGATACATTTGCTGCATCTTTAAACTGTCTACTAGAGATGAGCGTTGTTCTACTCGAACTGTTCGCCAATCTCAAATTCGAGCTGTTTTGGGCGGTGTTCGAGCCGGTCGGCGAACACGAACAATTTGAGAAAAATTCGGCTGTTCGAGGTTATGTTCGATAACTGTTCGTGCACCAAAATCATAACTGGATTTTTTCTCAGTAATGATGAAAATTAATGTTAATACGCAGTTTGAGTGTACAGCGGGGCGGGGGGAGGGGCAGGGGATGGATCTCTGCAGGAACAATGAAGATCTCCATTTTTTTTTCTCTTTCCCGCATTTGCAGTGGGGAGGTGCAATCTGTCAGCCTATCAGCAGCGCACACACGGAGCGAAGTGCTTTTTTTCACACAAGCAAGGGCATGTGTGATTGGCAGTGTATGTCACATGTCCTTGCCCTATAAGACCAAGCCATTTTCCCCGTCGCCACCATTTTCTCACTGCTGCAGCTGCGTGTTAGACGGCACCGCTGTTGCTGTGTGCGCTATACCTTGTTAATTTCAAGCCAATTTTCGCACAAATATACAGATAGCTTGGGAGTAGGGAATAGTTGTGATTGCAGTCCTTTTAAGGACTAGGTTACAGCATTTCCTACGACTTTTATCAGGCAGGTCTGTGCTCTTAAATAGATAGATTGTGGGAGTAAAGACTAATTGTAATTGGAGTCCTTTTCAGGACTAGGTTACATCAGTTCCTATCAGTTTTTGCCAGGCAGGTCTGTGCCAGTGCTGTGCAAGTTTTTTTCACAGCATTTGGCTGAATCTAGCAAAGCTAATCCTTTTTGGCCTATTGCAGAGTGTGTTAGTCAGTGGAGTAGCCTATCTGTGTTGCAAGATATACCACCTGTGTATAGAATACCAATTTTTTTACCGCACCTAGTGAAGTAAAATCTTTTGGGCATAGCATCATTCTATTAGTCCATCTATACTGACCTCCATCAGGTTGCAAACTGAATATAATTTTTTTCTGCATCTAGCTCTGAAAAAATATTTGGGCATCTAGCGGTGTGTGGGACTTGGTCTATTAGTCCATCTATACTGACCTCCATCAGGTTGCAAATTAAAAATAATTTTTTTCTGCATCTAGCTCTGAAAAAATATTTGGGCTTCTAGCAGTGTGTGGGACTTGGTCTATTAGTCCATCTATACTGACCTCCATCAGGTTGCAAATTAAAAATAATTTTTTTCTTCATTTATCTCTGAAAAAATATTTGGGCTTCTAGCAGCGTGTGGGACTTGTTCTATTAGTCCATCTATACAGACCTCCATCAGGTTGCAAATTAAAAATAATTTTTTTCTGCATCTAGCTCTGAAAAAATATTTGGGCTTCTAGCAGTGTGTGGGACTTGGTCTATTAGTCCATCTATACTGACCTCCATCAGGTTGCAAATTAAAAATAATTTTTTTCTGCATCTAGCTCTGAAAAAATATTTGGGCTTCTAGCAGTGTGTGGGACTTGGTCTATTAGTCCATCTATACTGACCTCCATCAGGTTGCAAATTAAAAATAATTTTTTTCTGCATCTAGCTCTGAAAAAATATTTGGGCTTCTAGCGGTGTGTGGGACTTGGTCTATTAGTCCATCTATACTGACCTCCATCAGGTTGCAAATTAAAAATAATTTTTTTCTGCATCTAGCTCTGAAAAAATATTTGGGCTTCTAGCAGTGTGTGGGACTTGGTCTATTAGTCCATCTATACTGACCTCCATCAGGTTGCAAATTGAATAAAAAAATTTTCTGCATCTAGCTCTGAAAAAATATTTGGGCTTCTAGCGGTGTGTGGGACTTGGTCTATTAGTCCATCTATACTGACCTCCATCAGGTTGCAAATTAAAAATAATTTTTTTCTGCATCTAGCTCTGAAAAAATATTTGGGCTTCTAGCAGTGTGTGGGACTTGGTCTATTAGTCCATCTATACTGACCTCCATCAGGTTGCAAATTGAATAAAAAAAATTTCTGCATCTAGCTCTGAAAAAATATTTGGGCTTCTAGCGGTGTGTGGGACTTGGTCTATTAGTCCATCTATACTGACCTCCATCAGGTTGCAAATTGAATAAAAAAATGTTCTGCATCTAGCTCTGAAAAAATATTTGGGCTTCTAGCGGTGTGTGGGACTTGGTCTATTAGTCCATCTATACTGACCTCCATCAGGTTGCAAATTAAAAATAATTTTTTTCTGCATCTAACCCAGCCAATAGTTTTGGCCTAATACCACAGTTTGGCCACTCAGCTCTGCTCGGTTACCATCCATTGTTTTTTTGTGCAAACAACTCCAGAGTTGTGAATTAGTTAACCACCAAAATGAGTGGAAAAAGGCCTGCTGCTGGTGGAAAGGGGAATAGGCGTGTTGGGAAGGGGAAAAAAGGTTGTGTCCGTGGGGTAGGTGCAGAAGAAAGACCATCTTCCAGCCAAACTAAAATGTCTACTTCTTTTAGCGGACAATATGATAAGATCCCTTTCTTACGGCCACGCCAATCGCTACAAATTCCAGATGAGGCAAAAAACAGCAGGTGCTTCAACGGATATCAAGTGCTCCTTTAAGTGGGCTCTCCTCCACATCAACTTCAACATCACAAATACTCCAGTCCTCAAAGGTGTCACCCAAATCGCACTTGCTTCCTCACAGCTCCCAAATCTCCAGCTGCCCGTCTGAGTATGAGGTAGAACAGATGGTTGAGTCTGCAGAGCTGTTTACTCATACTATAGCCTGGGAATCAGAGGTCGACTCCAGCGCTTCTGTGAATCCAGACGAGGAAATGATCTGCACTGATGCCCAGAATCTTTATGAGTCGGATCCAGGACCAGACGCAGAAGGTTCTGACCATAATGTAGACCCTCATTCCCAAACTGTAACTCCTGTTGGTGGAGACAATGAGGAAGACGATGATAAGACTCAAATACCTGATTGGAGCGACAACTTTAGTTTTTTGTCAGGGCAGGAACAGGTTGGCTCTGAGGACGACGGGTGTGATAACGCACAGGGTGATGATGATGAGGTCGGAGATCCCACTTACTGTCAACCCACAGTCAGCCAAGAGATGAGGTCAGCAGAGGAGGTGGAGGAAGATGCTAGTGACGACGAGGTCAGGTTGCGCCTTCCTGGACAGAGACGTAGTACTGGAAGCACGTCAACAACTGCATCCTCAAACACAACTCTGCCTCTCACCACAAGTCGTGGTGGCTCTTCAGGTCGCATGGGTGCTAAGCCTTGCATAGCCTGGGCATTTTTTCAGATCGATAAAGATGACCCAACTCGTGTTATCTGTAACATTTGTCAGCAAAAGCTAAGTAGAGGCCAAAAAATACATAGTTTGAGTACTTCATGCATGAACCGGCACATGGACATGAAGCATAAGTTGCAGTGGGAAGCTCAGTGTGCTACAATGCGGTCTAGCCGGCCGGGCCAACCACCGTCTGCCATATCTTGTGCATCCGCGGCCTCTTCATCCTCTGTGACTGGGGGGACAGCAGTCACACCTGTTTTGGGGCGCAGACCTGCCACCTCTTTACCCGCAACAGCCAGCGTGATTGGCAGGTCATCATTTTCTTTGGAGGTGGTAACACCAGCTGGTCTTGAGCGCTGTCCGACATCGATAGCACCACCTTTGGATCAAGGCAACCTAACATGTCCGCCTGCATCTTCCTCACAGACCGGCAGTTTGCCGGGGACACCCTTATCAACCCCGTCTAAGCACAATAGCCAGCCCTCGGTCCCTCAGATGTGGACAAGTAAAAGACCATTTCCTCCTAGCCATGAGAAAGCTAAGAGGTTGAATTTCACCATCTGCAAGCTCTTGGCTACAGAAATGCTGCCTTTCCGCCTGGTGGACACAGAGGATTTTCGAGACCTTATGTCCGTCGCAGTGCCCCAGTACCAGATGCCCAGTCGGCACTACTTCTCAAAGAAAGGTGTGCCTGCGCTCCACCAGCATGTCGCACACAACATCACCGCTTCTTTGAGAAACTCTGTGTGTGACAGGGTGCATTTCACCACAGACACTTGGACGAGTAGGCATGGACAGGGGCGTTACATGTCACTGACTGGGCACTGGGTAACTATGGTGACAGCAGGACAAGGGGCTGCTGTCCAAGTCTTGCCGTCCCCACGAGTTGTGCGTCAATCCTCTTTATGTCATTTTTCCTCCACTGCTTCTGCCTCCTCAACCTCCTCTCGGTCTTCCACCTGCACCCAAAGCCTGTCTGGTCATGCCACAAGCTTTCTAACTGCGCAGAAGGGATCCTGCACACCTCCTTACTATGCTGGCAGTAGGGCTCAACGTCATCAGGCGGTTTTTACATTGAAATGTCTGGGAAATGTGAGTCACACAGCTGAGGAGTTGTGGTCAGCTCTGGAGAACCAATTTCATGAATGGTTGTCTCCACTGGACCTGAAACCAGGGAAGGCCGTGTGCGACAATGCTGCAAACCTGGGTGCGGCCCTTCGCCGGCGCAATGTCACACACGTGCCTTGTATGGCTCACGTGTTGAACCTGGTTGTCCAGCAATTTTTAGCCCACTATCCCAGACTAGATGGCCTTCTGCAGAGGGCACGGTCGCTGTGTGCTCACTTCCGCCGTTCGCATCCCGCAGCTCAGCGACTTAGATCTCTACAGAAGTCATTGGGCCTGCCACTTCACCGGCTAAAATGCGATGTGCCTACCCGGTGGAATTCAACTCTGCACATGTTGCAGCGACTGTGGCAGCACCGACAAGCCCTGGTGCAATACGTTCTGACGTATAGCCTGGGCCAACGAGATTCAGAGGTGGGGCAAATCACGCTGGAGGAGTGGTCTCAGATCAGGGACCTATGCACCCTTCTGCACAGTTTTGAAATGGCGACGAAGATGTTTAGTGCTGACGATGCCATTATCAGCATGACTATTCCGGTGATTTACATGCTGGAGCACATGTTAAACAGAATTCGGAGTCAGGTGGTGGCACAAGAGGAGGTGGAGGAAGTAGAGGAGGAGGAGTTGTATGCGGAAGGGCTAACATCTGCAAGGTCCAGACGGTCGGCAGCACCAAGGCGGCAGGCATGTGAGGGTGGGGGAGATGGTTTAACCAGGGCGCATGGTAGCAGCCAAACTAGTGAGGAAGGTGCAGGAGCCCAGGAAGTAGTGGAGGACGAACTGATGGAAGACTCATCAGATGAGGGAGACCTTGATCACATTTCTGTTGTGCGAGGTTGGGGGGAGAGGACAGAGGAAGGAAGCATGATTGTTACCTCGCCACCAACACAACAGGGACTTGGTGCTCCTGGATGCGCAACACACATGAGTGCCTTCTTGCTGCACTACCTGCAACATGACCCTCGAATTGTGAGAATTAGAAATAATCCTGACTACTGGGTTGCCACACTGTTAGATCCCCGGTACAAAAGTAAATTTGCAGAAATTATTCCTGCCATAGAAAGGGATGCACGCATGCAGGAGTATCAGCAGAGACTGTTGCAGAATCTTACATGTGCTTTTCCACAAAATACCAGTGGTGCACGTAGTGAATCTCACAGTTCCAACTTGCCAACCGTGGGACCGTCAAGTGTTCAGCACTCAAACCGTAACAGAACCACAGTATCTGCTGGTAACATCAATTTTGCGGAATCATTTCACCACTTTTTTAGCCCATCCTTTGCAAGGCCACAGGAGACAAGAAGTCTGACACATAGTCAACGCCTAGAGACGATGGTACAGGAGTATCTCCAAGTAAACATTGAAGCCACGACTGTGTCACTGGACCCTTGCTCTTTTTGGGCTTCCAATCTGGATAAATGGTCGGAGCTAGCCACTTACGCCTTGGAGATCTTGTCATGCCCCGCAGCCAGCGTTCTGTCTGAACGTGTGTTCAGCGCTGCTGGTGGTGTGCTGACAGATAAGCGCACGCGGCTCTCCACTGATAATGTAGACAGACTCACGTTCATAAAGATGAACAAATCATGGATCCGAAACGACTTTTCTACCCCTGTGTCATCCTGGGGAGAGTAAAAGCTTGATGATTGGTTAAAATCACCCTACCAACCGTTTTAAGCTTTCAAATTACTAATCATGTTTATCTGTATCTTGACTGGAAAATAATTTGGGCTTTGTAGCAGTGTGCAGCACTGATCCTATTAGGCCATCTATAATAAGCTTCACCAGATTTAAAATTAAAAATAATTTTTAGCTGCATCTAGCCCGGAAAATAATTTTGGGGCTCCGAGATGCGCAAGACACATAAGTGCCTTCTTGCTGCACTACCTGCAGCATGACCCTCATATTGTCAGAATTCGAAGTAATCATGACTACTGGGTTGCCACACTCTTAGATCCCCCAAACTTTTCGATCAACCTTTTCATTTTAATAAAGACCAAAAAAATGGTCATTTTTGAAATTATAAGCATTAGCAGGTTGTTAGAAACTGAAATCAAACAGTTTTCAACTCAAAACTTTATTCTAGGTGATGTTACATTTTCACATAGGACCCCTTGTTCGAAAGGAGCTTCTGAACTCTCTCGTCCATTGAATTTGTCAGGTTTTGGATGGTTTCTGCTTCAATTGTTTTGCATGAGGACAGAATACCCTCCCAGAGCTGTTGCTTAGATGTGAACTGCCTCCTGCCATCATAGACACTCCTTTTAATGATGCTCCAAAGGTTCTGAATGGGGTAGAGGTCAGGGGAGCATGGGGGTCACACCATAAGTTTGTCCCCTTTTATGCCCATATCAGCCAGAGATGCAGATGTTTTATGTGCAGCATGAGATGGTGCATTATCATGCAGAAAAATGATCTTGCTGTGAAATACACGGTTCTTCTTCTTGAACCATGGCAGGAAGTGCTGTTTGAGAAAATCCACATACATTATGGAGTTCATCTTTAGCGCCTTCAGGGATCCTAAAGGGGCCGACAATCTCTCTCCCCATGATTCCAGCCCAAAACATTACTCCACCTCCTCCTTGTTGGCGCTGTAGCCGTGTTTGCGTGGGGTGTCCATCAACCAGCCATCCTCCACTCCATTCATCTGGACCATCGAGCGCTGCACGGCACTCATCCGTGAACAAAACAGTTTTGAAATCAGTCTTCATGTAATGTTTGGCCCACTGGAGCCGTTTCTGCTTGTGTGAAGTGGATAGAGGAGGTCGACAGGATGGCGTATGCACAGCTGCAAACCTCTGAAGGACCCTGCATCTTGTTGTTCGGGGGACGTTGGAGGCACAAGCAGCTTCAAAAACTTGTCTGCTGCTATGACAAGGCTTTTTTGCCGCTGCTCTTTCAACCTGACGTAATTGCCTGTAGGAAAGAGTCCTCAATTTGCCCTTATCAGCACGCACACGTGTGTACTGTGAATCAGCTACATACTTCTTGATTGCCAAGACACTTCATCCTGATCATCGCACAATGTTGATTGTAGTCATGCCTTGACCTAAACACTCCACAATTTGTTGCTTCTCAGCAGCCGACACATCCTTTTTCTTTCCCATTTTGGCAGAAAATGTAGGCTGCTTAATAATGTGAGAGAGCCTTCTTAAGTAGTCTTGCCTTTATTGGACACACCTGCCAAACTAATTAGCACAGGTGTCTGCAATTGCTTACAGTGATATAAAGAGCCCTGACACACATCACCATCAATGAGTTTAACTGACAAACAAACAAATTCTTCCCTTATCACTCCTAAACACTTTTTGCATAATAATTTGGAACGCGGTGTACATGTGCTTTTCCACAAAACACCAGTGGTTCACGTAGTGAATCTTACAGTTCTAACTTGCCAACCGTGGTCTGTATGGAATTGTTCAATAAAGGGCCCAAAATTAAGATAACATAGATGGGAGAGGTCTCTATGAATAGGAATTCCTAAGTATTTGATACCCTGTGAGGGCCAGGCAAAGGGAAAGTTGGACTGGATGGAATCCTATATGGATTTAGGGAGGGAGACATCGAGGGCCTCAGACTTCGCTGCATTGATTTTAAAATTTTACCATGTAACAAAGTGATCTATTTCAGCCATAACAGCAGGGATGGATATATGTGATTGAGTGATATATACTAGGACATCATCAGCAAATAGAGAGCACTTGTACTCGGTGCCTCCCACCTCAATCCACCTAATATTGGGGTTATGGCGAATTGATGAGAGCAGGTGCTCCGTCACTAGGATGTATAAGAGAGGGGACAGAGGACATCCCTGCCTTGTCCCATTGGTGATTGTGAAAGGTGATGAAAATGTTCTGACGCACCCCCTGGGCCTTGGGACACCCGGAGCCGGACCCTTTTTGGTGGATGCTGGTGGTTGTAGTCTTCGTGGCGGCGATCCGGTTCCGTGGCTCAGGGCGGTCAAACCAGTGGCGGAACTATTTATGTGGTTTTGATGTTTAAATGTCCGACTACGCCACCCGTGGATTGCGGTCAGAGTGAACCGCCGCTACAGGGCAGACCGCTAAGGCTGGTGTTGTGGGTGCAGCAGAGCGTAGCATAACTCCCCACGGGAGGAGTATAGCCTCAGGGCAGTGTATGCGGAGGATGGGGGTGATGGTGCAGGGCAGCAGCAGTAACGACACGGAGTCAGTGATGCAGTTCAGGGCCTTTACTCACAGTTCTTATTATCCAGACCACGTCTGCAGGTAACGGCTGCCCACGTCGTACTGTGCTCACCAGGTGAGGGGCTCAGACAACTCCCAGATAACTTTGGAGCGCTTCACAGGACCCCCTTTGTGTGTCCTTTGTCTGGCCTTTCTTACCAACACTTCTGTCCGGCTGCCTCGGGCCTCCTCTTGGTAAACTTGGCGCCAGTTTCCCTGACCCTATGTGGTGCCTTCCTAGCGGGTGGAGCAAGGGGCTGCGCCACATAAAATGTCAGAGCCTCCAGTTTCTAGCTGAGGGTCGTTTCCTGCCTCCACTAGTTCGGGGACTGGTCTCCCCCTTTGGCCTGACCCCTCCACGCAGGTGGATTCGGGCGTGCGGTGGCGACTCGCCCGTCCGCACCCCTGGGATCCCTTCATTCCTCGTTCCTGGAGCCTTCTCCGCTCCTCTTCCTTTCTTCTCCCTCTTGCAGGCCTGGGCCTCTGTTACTAGGCCCGCCTCCGGAGCAGAGCTCATGCAGAGCCCCTGCTCCCTGCCACTTCTGCTCAGACTTCTCTGCACTGAACTAAGATGGTGCCCACCTTTTATACTCCCTTCTCAATGCACCCAGGAACTGCTTCCTCCCTGCTCCTGCACTGCAGGGTTCCCCTTCCTCAGTGTTCCCTCCCCCCACTCCAGCCAGGGACAGGGACTGTCGTGCCCATCTCAGGGGCATATTGGTCGCCCTGCCCCACGGCAATGTGGTGTAATGCATGCAGGTGTCGGGTCCTGATCCACACTCCATCCTTATCTGAGAGTGAGATATCACACCTCTGGGTGAGGTGCAATACGTCTGTAGCAACCGAGCCCTCGGTGCTACAGTTCCATTTATCTTCAGCCTAGGTGACGTATTGTGATACAGGGCCGTGATTTTGGCTATAAAAGGGTCCCCTAGACCCCTACCCCAAGCTTTTTAAGAGAATCATATATGGCGTGCCAGGAGACTCTATGGAATGCTTTCTCAGCATCCAACGAGAGTATCTACTTACAAATTTTTAACTGCATCTAGCCCAGGAAATACTTTGTGCCTAGTAGCAGTGTCTGCTAGTCAGCGGATTATCCCGGCTGTTAAGCAAGCTACACCACCTGTAGTTTGGACACTTAATTTTTTCAAAGGAAATGCTTCGGGACCACGGGATACTTAGTGAAGAGCATCAGGAGGCACCCCAAGGCATAGGGGCTGGGACTGGCACTAGGATGCCTTGCGGTGGACAGCCGAGCTCGATCCTTATAAAAGCTTTTTAACTGCAGCAGCTTTAGTGGACGCTACTGGAGCTGGAATTACGCGGCTGCTGGCATGAGACTTGCCCTCCAATAGATCCTTGTAAATGGATTTAAAGTGTATTCATTCGAATTAGAGGGACAATTTAAATTAAAAAGCTTAGAGCTGCCTCCACCACAGGGGGGCTCTCTCGACCCACCAGCGGACAGGCACCAGTATTGGGAGAGGGGGGCTGGCCGTCAGGGTTCACCGCGGCTCTGGCACAAACCCGGCGACACGGAGGTGGCACGGGCAGGAGCGGATTGGCCGTCTCGGCTTCTCACTTTTTGGATTTTAGAAGGGCATGACATGCCTATATCTGTGTTTCCCCCTCCTTTTACTCCTCCACCTCTTTTCTTTTCGCATGACTATATGTACTTGTCACTTTTCCATGTGTTAGTTGTGTCTTCTGAGCAGTTTGTCAGCTTTTGGACACCTTTGAAGGTGTTTTCTATGTGTTTCTATGTGTTTTTGTTTGCCTGCCATTGGTTTTAACGGTGTTCGAAGGTGTTCGACGAACAGTTCGACGAACTGTTCGGCGAACACACGGGTGTTCGACGAACCGAACCGAACTCGAACACTACGGGGGTGGCTCAACACTACTGTCTACAGATGTTCTTACATTTTTTTCCATCTCTCCTACTGCAGTGACATTGTGACTTTTTAAAAAGTTACATCCATAAATGTGTCTAAATGGGTAAGGATCAAGCCATGGCCACTTTTCCCACAAGTGATGGTGCATATTGTAAAAATGAATATAAATACTGGTACAAATTCTTAATGTATCACAGAACAGATTAGTCATAAATACATTGAGCCATACTGACTAATTCATCATCACAGAATTTTAGGCATATTAATTTGGGTGGACATTACATTTGCACATTTAAATACATAAAATGTAGTCTACTTGTACTTTTATTTTGCTTTCCACTTAAAACTTGATAATATAGAATGCTAGGTGTTATAAGTGCAACCTGAGTTGTGCAGATTTGATTAACAGGGTAAAGCAATAAAGTACTCGCTGGACTCGTATGACTGTCAATTGTGCAGCATTGCTTTGATAAATTACTGTTGAAGGTATCATTGTATTTATATCTGATAGTAAGTGACGGCAGACTGGCAGCTCCATCAATCAGCTCCCTCACAGCTGATTCCTGTGCTGCTGACAGTTAATCAGCGATCAAGAGAATGTTGTTCTTGATTTGCAGTAATGAGGATATGACAAGAAAAGTTTCCTCTTTCCTTGCGGCAGTCTGTGGATGAAAGACATCTGTGAATGTATTTCTCTCTCCTGCACTGAACTCCCCTAAAATTGTTGCAACTATTATTAAATGACCCAGCCAAGCCATTATTTGTGCCTATTTGTAGCACAGCAGCTCGTTAACTAATGTGTTAATCAATATGTTGTTGGCTGTCATTCAGTTTTCAAAGCGAGTGGAAGATTATGTGTGGGCAATAAGAAATGACAGCACAAATTTAGAACTAGTTTATGTGGTGTAAAGGTAAAACTTTGGATGTTAGATTTATTAAGGTTTTCTTTTCTCTCCCTGTATTCTTAGGCCATAATGCAAGAAATCTAATATACTATCAAAGTAAAGGCTTAGGCTGCGTGCACACGATGCGTTTTTCATGCATTTATGTTGCGGAATTTCCGCAGCGGAAACGCATCAAAAACGCATGGTAATCCGCACCCCATGGTCCCCAATGGCATTCCGCAATGTCAATGCACATGCTGCGGATTTTTCCGCAGCGTTTCTGCAGCGCTCATAAATCCGCAGCATGTTCATTAATTTTGCGGAAGCGCCGCCATTGACTTGCATTGAGACGCATAGAATGCGCGTCTGTACATTTGTACAAGCGGATTCTATGCGTCTCAATGTGGGGATGGTACCCAGTTCTGGAGGAGAGAAGACTCTCATCCAGACCTGGGTACCATTGTACCTGTAAAAAAAAGAATAAAATAAAAAATAAAGTTTATATTCACCTTTCCGAAGGCTTCTCTGCATGCTGGCAGCGCTGAAGGACCTTCGGTGACGTCACAGTCATGTGACCGCAGGCCCTTCACCGCTGTGTCTCGCGATATGCCGGCAGCCGGGAACCAGACAGGAACGAGCGCTGCAGTATACGCCGGGGCATCGGGGGTGAGTACAGCTTTATTTTAAGCATTGGTTTACGGTCACACTGTATAAATCCATGCTGTTTGCAAGGATTTATATAGTGTGACCTAGTTGTCAAGCACTTTCCAAGTGATGCTATCGCCTGGAAAGCGCTTGTGAATCCGCATGTATTCTGCAGGAAAAACGCATGCACAATCTGCATGCGTTTTTTCTGCCAGGGAGATGCAGAAATGCTGCAGAAATTTTCTGCTTCATTTCTGCATCGTGGGCACATAGCCTTATTCACACACATGTATTAGGGCTCTGTAGCTGTACTACTTCATCTATAGACTTCCTTTGGTGCCCAACTATACCTACAAGTGCTTCTCACTAAATTAGAATATCAACAAAAAGTTGATTTATTTCCGTTCTTCAATACAAAAAGTGAAACTCATATATTATATGCAGTCATTACAAACAGAGTGATCTATTTCAAGAGTTTATTTCTGTTAATGTTGATGATTATGGCTTACAGCCAATGAAAACACTCAAGGCATTATCTCAGTAAATTAGAATAATTAACAAAACACACCTGCAAAGGCTTCCGATGCATTTATAAAGGTCCCTTAGTCTGTTTCAGTAGGCTACACAATCATGGGGAAGACTGCTGACTTGACAGATGTCCAGAAGGCAGTCATTGACACACTCCACAATGAGGGTAAGCCACAAAAGGTCATTGCTAAAGAAGCTGGCTGTTCACAGAGTGCTGTTTCCAGGCATATTAATGGAAAGTTGAGTGGAAGGAAAAAGTGTGGTAGAAAAAGGTGCACAAACAACTGTGATGACCGCAGGTTTGAAAAGATTGTTAAGAAAAGGCCATTCAAAAATTTGGGGGAGATTCAAAAGGAGTGGACTGCTGCTGGAGTCATTGCTTCAAGAGCCACCACACACAGATGTATCTAGGACATGGGCTGCAAGTGTCGCATTTCTTGTGTCAAGCCACTCATGACCAATAGACAACGTCAGAAGCGTCTTATCTGGGACAAGAAGAAAAAGACCTGGACTGTTGCTCAGTGGTCCAAGGTATTGTTTTCAGACGAAATTAAATTTTGCATTCCATTTGGAAATCAAGGTCCCAGAGTCTGGAGGAAGAGTGGAGAGGCACACAATCCAAGCTGCTTGACGTCTAGTGTGAAGTCTCCACAATCAGTGATGGTTTGGGGAGCCATGTCATCAGCTGGTGTAGGTGCTTTGGTGTTTTATCAAGACCAAAGTCAGCGTAGCCGTCTACCAGGAAATTTTAGAGCACTTCATGCTTCCCTCTGCCGACAAGCTTTTTGGAGATGGAAATTTCATTCTCCAGCAGGAATTGGCACCTGTCCACACTGCCAAAAGTACTAATACTTGGTTTAAAAACAACAGTATCACTATGCTTGATTGGCCAGCAAACTCGCCTGATCTTAACCCCATTGATAATCTATGGGGTATTGTCAAAAGGAAGATGAGAGACACCAGACCCAACAATGCAGACGAGCTGAAGGCTTCTAACAAAGCAACCTGGACTTCCATAACACCTCAGCAGTGCCACAGGCTGATCGCCTCCATGCCACGCCGCATTGATGCAATAATTGATACAAAAGGAGCCTCGACCAAGTATTGAGTGCATTTACTGAACATACATTTCAGTAGGCCAACATTTCGTATTTTAAAAACATTTTTCAAGTTGTTGTTATAAAGTATTCTAATTTACTGAGATAATGACTTTTGTGTTTTCATTGGCTGTAAGCCATAATCATCAGGATGGGGAAGCAGATAATAGGATGGGGGAACAGGATGGGGGAGCATATAATAGGATGGGGGACTAGGATGGGGGAATATATAATAGGATGGGGAACCAGGATTGGGGAGCATATACCAGGATAGGAAACCATGATGTGGGAACATATACCAGGATGAGGGACCAGGATGGGGGAGCATATATTAGGATAGGGGACCAGGATTGGGGAGCATATACAAGGATGGGGAGGCATATAATAGGATGGGGGACCAAGATGGGGGAGCATATAATAGGATGGGGACCAGGATGAGGGAATATATAATAGAATGGGGGACCAGGATTGGGTAGCAAATACCAGGATGGGGGAGCATATATCAGGATAGGGGGGCCAGGATGGGGGAGCATATAATAAGATGGGGGGCCAGAATTGAGGAGCTTATACAAGGATGGGGGAGCATATAATAAGATGGAGGACCAGGATGGGAGAGTATATAATAGGATGGGGGATCAGGATGGGGGAATATATGATAGGATGGGGTACCAGGATGGGGGAGCATATACCAGGATGGGGGACCATGATGGTGGAGCACATACCAGGATGGGGGATCAGGATTGGGGAGCATATAATAGAGTTGGGGACCAGGATGGGGGAGCATATACCAGAATGGGGGACCAAAATAGGGGGAGCATATACTAGGATGGGGGACCAGGATTGGGGAGCATATACCAGGATGGGGGACCATGATGGGGGAGCATATACCAGGATGGGGGAGCATGTGATAGGATGGGGGACCAGGATTGGGGAGCATATACAAGGATGGGGGACCATGATGGGGAAGCACATACCAGGATGGGGGAGCATATAATAGGATGGGGGATCAGGATTGGGGAGCATATAATAGAGTGGGGACCAGGATGGGGGAGCATATACCAGAATGGGGGACCAAAATAGGGGGAGCATATACTAGGATGGGGGATCAAAATAGGGGGAGCATATACTAGGATGGGGGACCATGATGGGGGAGAATATATCAGAATGGGGAACCAGGATAGGGGGAGCATATAATAGGATAGAGGACCAGAATGCGGGAGCATATACCAGGATGGGGGACCAGGCTGGAGGAGCATATACCAGGCTGGGCAAGCATATATCAGGTTGGGGGAGCATACACCAGGCTGAGGGAACATATAATAGGATGGGGGGTTCAGGCTGAGGGAGCAAATACCAGGACTAGCTATTGAACCCGTTTTACGCCCGGATGGAGAGTATTTTTATTGGTACTTTTTTGTGCTATATTAAATGGAACCTGTCTCCAGAAATAACGCTATTAACCTGACGATATGCAGTTAATCTACAGGTTAACAGTGTTATTATGCTGTCCGGTGCCAGCCGAATGCAGGGGGAGAAAATGAAGTTTATTCTCCGGGCTATCATTCGGTTTCAGTCATGGAGGCGGGGGCAACGCCGGTTTAGTCATTGCTCTGAGAATACAGAGCGGCCGCTGTAACCGAGCCCCCGAACCTGACTTACAGCCTCCCTCAGCCAGTGTCAGTTAGGGCCGGGGTACAGTTACAGCGGCCGGTCTACTCAGAGCGGTGACCGAACCAGCACCGCCCCCACCCCCATGACTGCAACTGAATGCTGGCGGAAAGAATAAAGTTAATTTTCTCCCTGCTGTATTCGGCTGCGTGCAGGCACCGGACAGCATAATAACGCTGTTAACCTGCAGATTAACCTCATATCTGCAGGTTAATAGCGTTATTTCTGGTAACAGGTTCCCTTTAATTTTGTAGTACAATACTTCAATAAAATGGTGCCGGATAGCGCAGTATGTGCATGCACTAACTCCGGCGCCATTTTATTGAAGTAATGTACTACAATGTCAACATAGCAGAGCGTATGCACCGCCCAGCACCATTATCCCTATGGCCAGCCCATGCGCACTGCTATGCTGTCGTTGTAGTACGATGTAGTTACTTCAATAAAATGGTGCCGGAGTCAGCACGTTTGCATACTATGCTATCCAGAGCTATTTTATTGAAGACACTGTATATGCGAATTCATAGACACAGTGTCTTTAAAAAAAAATGGTACCGTAAATATACTGTAAATGCTCGCCACCTGGGCGTAGAACCAGTTCAATAGCTAGTTATTATATAAATAAACTAAACATTATGTGCATTCACAATTACATTCTTGCGTGGTAATATTCTCCTCAAAATTAAAACTATTGCGCAGCATAGCAATTGCAAAGTCTAGTTGTGAGCTTTTACAAGAATATCTGGAAGGTTGTCTTACTAAAACCTTTGTCACTAGTGTGGACGTAGCAATCTGTGCATCTCACCTATCCCCAGTAAGAAGGATTACATATGATTATTAGACTGCATATAGGGGACTAAGCTCAAAATTACAAGTGAATTGTTAGCAGGTAGTGATGAGGGAGCATACTCGCAAGTACTCAGTACTCACCCGAGCATCTCAGTACTCGAGATGCTCGCAGCTCGCCGAGTACTTCCGAGATGCTCGGGCGGATGCTCGGGTCCCCTCCCCGCATGTTTGGTGCTCTTTAGAGCACCAATAAACATGCAGGGATTGTCTGCCACACACTGTAATGCCGCAGCCATGTTGGTTGTGGCATTACAGTGATTGGCTGGCCGCACAGCGTCATCAGGTCTACATCAGACCTGGTGCCGCCGTGCTCGTCACAGTCTACTCCGCAATCAGGCAGTGTAGGGAGAGGTGCTGCTGAGCTAGGGAGAAATTTGGTTGTTTATTAGTTGGTGTAGGTATTCCACAAGATTCTCTACATATACATCTCAACTAACAGTCCTCCTGAGGACTAATCCAGCTGCAGAGATATCAGTGCTAGGCAGGCAGCAGGGTATATAGCAGACTGCAGTGCATATAGCAAGAGGGTCCACTCCAGTTCTGTCTGCTTGTGCTTTCACAGATATTTGTAGAAATAGCCCCAGGTATCAGGGGCCAGGAATAATTTTTTTTTATCTCAATCCTGATTATTTGCTTCAAAATTAATCCAGAGAACACCGTTGTTCTGCGCCATTTGCTTGTTGGCACTGCAGAATACAGCCAGGTCCTTTCCATATTACAGTGTTAAAAATCCAGCTATTTTAAAACTTTGGTTTGTATGTCACACGGATCACATATAAGTTTGCTCCAAATTCAGCCATTTGTAGTAGCCGTGAGTCTGGAATGCATATTCCTCACCGTGATCCTCCTTCCTCCCACCATGCTGAGTGCCCATAGACAACTGATCCCACACTTGGACACTCCGAAGAGCTGTTCACTTTTCCATTTATAGATTCGGGCTTCTTGCCTGGTCCTCTTGCAGCGGTGCAAGAGATCGCATGTAGCGATGCCCAAATATTTGAGCAGCCACGGTCATACGAAGGCGACGGTGGGAAAGTGTCACAAGAGGTGGACGATGATGAGACACAATTGCAAGAAAGTCAGGAGGAGGACCAGGGTGGGGAAGTGGAAGACGAGGTGGTGGATGATATAGTAACTGACCCAACCTGGCAGGGGGACATACAGAGCAAGGACAGCGGCACACAGGGGGAGGGAGGCAGAGCACACCAACAGGCAGGAAGAAGCAGTGTGGTGGCCGCAGACAGAAGGCAGGCAACCGTTCCCCGTAACACCAACACTAAAGAAGTTGCCAGTACAACTGTTAGGTCTTCCTGAGTCTGGTTGTTTTTTAAAGACTCTGCCAATAACCCCAAAAAGGCCATTTGCACCACCTGCCAGGCCAGCATCAGCAGGGGTAGAAAAACTAGCAGCCTGACCACCACCAACATGATCAGGCACATGGCAGCAAAGCACCCGACTAAGTGGGCCGAACCCCAGGGCCCAGGAACAGTGTCTGCGGGTGGCACCACTTCTGCTGTTGTGTGTGCAAGCCAATCCTCTGTCTATGGTGCATGCGAAGATGCCTCCTGCCCTGCACCTATTGTTGCACACTCTCAACTAGCACCATCAGCAAGCATGTCCACGTCCTTGTCCCAGCACAGCGTTCAGTTGTCCCTACTCCAGTCCTTGGAACGCAAGCGCAAATACGCAGCCAACGCCCCACAGGCAACACTACTAAATTCCCACATTTCGTGACTGCTTGCGCTCGAAATGTTGCCTTTTAGGCTCATGAAGATTGAAGCTTTCCGCAACCTAATGGCGGCGGCCGTCCCTCGGTACTCAGTCCCCAGCCACCACTATTTCTCCCGGTGTGCCGTCCCCGCATTACACAAGCACGTGTTCCACAACATTAGCCGTGCCCTCAACAATGCAGTTACTGGGAAACTCCACCTAACCACGGACACGTGGACAAGTACTTGTGGACAAGGACGGTACATCTCGCTGACGGCACGCTGGGTTAACATAGTGGAAGCCGGGACGCAGTCAGACCTTGGGACGGAACACATCGTCCCGACGCCGAAGATTGCGGACCCTAGGTCAATCAGGGTTGCCCCCACAGTCTAAAGCTCTTGCACCTCATCCTCCTCAGCCTCCTCATCCTCTTCAGCCTCCATCTCCAAAATGACCACATCAGTCACAAGCTGGAAGCACTGCAGCACTGCCGCAGCCAAGCAGCAACAGGCTGTGCTGAAGCTAATATGCTTTGGTGACAAACCGCACAATGCTGAAGAGTTGTGGACAGCTGTGAAACAGCAGGCTGATCTGTGGCTGACACCGCTGAACCTACAGACAGGCATGGTCGTGTGTGACAATGGCTGGAACCTGGTGGCGGCTGTGAGGCGAGCTCACACATGCACCATGCCTGGCCCATGTGCTTAACCTTGTGGTTCAGTAGTTTCTCAAAACCTACCCAAAGCTGCCGGATCTGCTTGTCAAGGTATGCCGCCTGTGTGCCCATTTTAGAACGTCAGCTACAGCTTCCACCGCCTATGCAGTGCTTCAGCAGCGTTTGCAGCTTCCGGCTTACAGACTGGTGTGTGATGTCCCTACGTGTTGGAACTCTACACTGCAGATGTTCGGAATGATTTGTGAGCAGAAGAGGGCAGTTGTCGACTACCAGCATCAACAAGGCCGTCGGTGTTCAGTTCAGACACCACACATAAGACCTCAGGAGTGGACATGGATGTCAGACATATGTACCATCCTCTAAAACTTTGAGGACTCCACCAAGATGGTGAGGGCGATGACGCCATAATTAGCTTCACCATCCTGCTTCTCTATCTTCTGAAATGCTCTCTGCTCACAATCAAAGAGGATGCATCGCAGGCGGAGCACGATGAGATGGAGCAAGGAACCATACAGGGTGATTACACACAGCCCAGCCTCATCTCATCCCAATGTGGATTGGGTGACAATGAGGAAGAGGAGGAGGAGCTAGTTTCATGCGCTATAGACGGTACTACCTGCACAACTGTCATACCTTCTGTTCAGCGTGGATGGCCTGAGGACAGGGAGGAGAAGGAGAGCATGGTCAGTCTTCCTCTTGGTGAGGATACGGAAGTCTTGCCTGCTAGCAGTCTGGCACGCATGGTGTTAGAACCCTCCTGTTAGTTTTTGCTATCTTGTGTTTTGCGGTCACGTGACCAGCTGCCTATATGTTCCAGCTCCGCCCTTCTGGCTTTGCTGGACTCCAGTGTTGTTTTGACTGTCTCTCTAGCTTGGTGCTTTTGTGCCCATCTCTCTCTAGTTTGCTTGGTCCTCTGGGACCTCTAGTACTTTTTGTCAGTTTATCTTTTGCTCTGCAACAACTTCTGTTAGGAGGTGTCCCATTTTTGTCCCAGTCCTTAGTTCCTTTAGGGACCCCTACCTTTCTCTATAGGTCTCCGTTCAGACTAGCCGAGGACGAATGCGGGTCTGTTCACAAGGAATAGGCAGCCCGCTACAACGTAGAGGCTCAGCTTAGTCTTACTGTAGGGACAGCTCTCCCCATCTTTCCTTAGCCTTTGTTGCAGATCATAACAGTAAGTCCAGCCCAAACAAAAACTTTAAGGAAAGAAATCCAGGGTTCAGTATGGTTTCTGTTCAAGATTTGGCTCAACGCCTGCAGGGATTGTCTTTGGAGGTGTCCGAGCTCCGGCAACACGTGAATAGCTGCTCTGGAGCGCATTTTGTGGAACCAAAGGTAGGACTGCCTGATATTTTTTATGGTAAACAACAAGAATTTTTTTCCTTTAAAAATGCTTGTTTATTAAATTTTCGTTTGAGACCAAGGTCCTCTGGGAATGAATCACAGCGCATTGGGTTTATCATGTCACTTTTGCGCAAGGAACCACAGGGGTGGGCCTTTTCTCTCCAACTTAATGATCCGTGTTTTAGGTCAGTGGAAGATTTTTTTTCTGCTATGGGGCTATTGTATGACGATCCTGATTGAGTCTCATCTGCTGAGACAGAACTGAGACGTTTGAAGCAGGGGTCAGGTGATGATGAAAATTATTGTACACACTTCAGAAGGTGGTCCTCAGAAGTGAAATGGAATGATTCGGCGTTAAAATGTTTTTTTCTTGCTGGTCTAAGTGAAAGGGTTAAGGATCTGCTGATTGCATTTCCAGCACCTGAGACCTTGCAGGAAGCCTTGCAATTAGCTATACGTGTGGACAGGAGACTGCGTGCCAGGGTTAATGATGAAAAAATTCCTGCAATGGCAGCTCCTAGTCCCCAGAGGGTCTGCTCGGACGGCGAGAACCGATGGAGGTTGGGGCGATGTCACTCCACTCTCAGGAAAGAGACCGCAGGTTTTCCAATGGATTGTGCTTTTATTGTGGTAAAACTGACCATTTGATTAAGAACTGTGAGCTTCGTTTAAGTAAAGAAAAAAAAATGGTCAGTTACGCCCGTATTGCTTGTTTGAGCTCTAAGGGAGTATTTCTTTCAGGGAGTACCTCATTGCAGGAAGATTTGATTGAATTTCAGGTATTTGTGGATTGTGGTTCAACACTTAATGTGATTGATAAGGGTTTTTTAGAAAAACTTAAATTGGAATCCAAACCTTTGTCATCACCTATTTCTGTGATTGCAGTTGATAACACTCCTTTGAAATATATTACTCACAAGGTTGCGGCATTTCCCCTCACTATCAATGGTATTCACCAAGAAATTTTGGACTTGGTGGTATTATAATTTACCCTCTCCAGTAATTTTAGGTTTGCCTTGGTTAAAACTGCACAATCCTTTACTGGACTGGTCTACTAATGTGATTAAGTCTTGGAGTCCTAAGTGCTATGATAAGTGTTGTAATGGTCGCATTGCGGCTGTGGAAAAAGGGGAATTACCTGTTCCTATTCAGGATTTTTGGAAGGTTTTTTCAGAGGAGAAGTCGCAAGTTTTACCTCCTCATAGGGACTATGATTGCACCATTGAGTTTGTTCCTGGAGCTACTCTTCCCAAGAGTCGCTTATTTAATCTGACTATCCCTGAGAGAAAGGCCTTGGAGGAATACATACAGACGAGCTTGGCTGCTGGTCACATTAGATCTTCTAAGTCGCCAGTGGCTGTTGGATTTTTCTTTGTTAAAAAAAAGGACGGGGGTTTGCGTCCATGTCTGGACTTTCGTGAAATTAATAAGATTACCGTACGCAATTCTTACCCATTGCCGCTAATTTCTGACTTGTTTAACCAGTTAGTGGGGGCCAAGTGGTTCTCTAAAATTGATCTCCGGGGGGCATACAATTTGTTACGTATGAAGGAGGGTGATGAATGGAAAACTGCTTTTAACACTCCGGTAGGTCATTTTGAGAATCTGGTGATGCCTTTTGGTCTTACCAATGCACCCGCGTTTTTTCAGAACCTTATTAATGACATCCTGAGACCTTTGATTGGTAAGAATGTGGTTGTGTATTTGGATGACATTCTGATTTATTCACCAGATCTGGAGTCCCATTGGCAGAGTGTACGTGAAGTGTTGCAGTTATTGAGTGATAATTCACTTTTTGCTAAGCTCGAGAAATGTGAGTTCGCTGTACAGAGAATTAGTTTTTTTGGCTACATTATCTCCAGTGAGGGCTTTGAGATGGACCCGGTGAAGGTTCAGGCTGTGCAGGAATGGCCTAGGCCTATTGGTTTGAAATCGATACAGAGATTTTTGGGTTTCGCCAATTATTACAGGAAATTCATTAAGAATTTTTCTATAATTGTTAAGCCACTGACTGATCTCACCAGGAAAGGTTCGAATACGGTCCAGTGGACTACTGAGGCCATATAAGCTTTTGTGTATCTCAAGGAGAGGTTCAGTTCTGCCCATATCCTTATGCAACCTGATGAGACCAAGCCTTTTTTGGTCGAGGTTGATGCTTCTTCGGTGGGGGTCGGTGCAGTTTTGTCTCTGGAGAACAAGGATGGAGTACATCCCTGTGCTTTTTTTTCAAAAAATTTTTCAGAAACCGAACTTAATTACGATGTTGGTAATCGGGAATTGCTGGCTATTAAACTCACGTTTGAACATTGGCATCATTTCTTGGAAGGTGCTAAATTTCCTATACAGGTTTTCACAGATCATAAGAATTTGATCTATCTGGAGGCTGCAAAGCGCTTAAATGCCCATCAAGCTAGGTGGGCACTTTTTTTTTCTCGGTTTAATTTTTCTGTTACTTACATCCCTGGTACTAAGAATGTTAAAGCCGATGCTTTATCTCACAGCTTTTCGCCCATGGTTTTACAGGAAGGAGCTGTGGTAGCAGCATTGGACTCCGTTTTGGAAGATGGGATTCTGAAAGCCCAAGAGGATGCCCCATATAACACTCCCCATAGGAGGTTGTTTGTGCCTAGAACCTTTAGGAAAGATTTGTTTGTGGAGTATCATGAGTCTCAGTTGGCAGGTCATCCAGGAATTTCTGAGACTAAGAGACTCATCAGTTGCAATTTTTGGTGGCCTGGGTGGCAGAAGGAAGTCATCAAGTGGGTGCGTCAATGTACTGTGTGTGCTAGGTCTAAGGCTTCACATACCCCTGCTGCGGGGTTGCTTTGCCCTCTGGAGGTTCCCAGTGCGCCTTGGACGCATCTGGCAATGGATTTTATTACTGACCTTCCTGTGTCCGAGGGTTTCACTGTCATCTGGGTGGTCGTGGACCGTTTTAGCAAGATGTGTCATTTGGTTCCATTCATTAAGCTACCCTGCGCTAAGACACTCGCTAAGGCGTTTGTTAAGGAAATTGTCAGGCTCCATGGCGTTCCCACCGACATTGTTTCTGATAAGGGACTTCAGTTTGTGGCTCGCTTTTGGTGTGCTTTTTGTGACAGGTTGGGAGTCCATTTGTCATTTTTGTTTGGGTATCATCCTGAGTCTAATGGACAGACAGAAATAAAGAACCAGGATGTTGAACAGTTTTTGCGTTGTTTTGTGGCAGACAATCAAGAGGGGTGGTCTGAGTTTCTGCCACTCACAGAATTTGCTCTTGACAACCATACATCCTCCTCTGCTGGGTGTTCTCCTTTTCTTTGTTGTACTGGGAGACATCCATCTTTTGGTTCGTTCTCCAAATTGGGGTCGGCTGTGCCGGAGGAGAAGAATTTTTCCGGTGATTTGGAGAGAGTTTGGACTAATGTACGTTGTAACCTTCAAGAGGTTAACAAAAAGTCCAAGAAGTATTTTAACAGGAAACGTAAAGAGGTTTTGTTTACTGTGGGTGACATGGTTTGGATGTCCTCAAAGAATCTGCGGTTGAGGATTCCCTCTAAAAAATTGGCTCCGAAGTTTGTGGGGCCATTTAAGGTGCTTCAGGTGGTTAACCAGTCTGCTGTTAGGTTGGAGGTCCCCACCTCCTGGAAGATTAATCCTGTGTTTCATGTTTCCTTGTTGAAAAAGGCTGATGTATCGGATAGGGTGGCCACTGTCACAGTTCCTCCGGTGGTGGAAGATGGCGAATATGAAATTTCTCGTATCCTGAATTCCAGAGGGCATAGAGGGAGATTGCAGTATCTCGTCGCTTGGAAAGGTTTCGGTCCCGAGGATAACTCCTGGGTAAGGGCGGATGATGTCTCTGCCCCTAGACTTGTCAGAGCTTTCCACAGGAGGTTTCCTGATAGGCCAGGGCCTGGAGGATCCGGAGGATCCTCATAGAAGAGGGGGTACTGTTAGAACCCTCCTGTTAGTTTTTGCTATCTTGTGTTTTGCGGTCACGTGACCAGCTGCCTATATGTTCCAGCTCCGCCCTTCTGGCTTTGCTGGACTCCAGTGTTGTTTTGACTGTCTCTCTAGCTTGGTGCTTTTGTGCCCATCTCTCTCTAGTTTGCTTGGTCCTCTGGGACCTCTAGTACTTTTTGTCAGTTTATCTTATGCTCTGCAACAACTTCTGTTTGGAGGTGTCCCATTTTTGTCCCAGTCCTTAGTTCCTTTAGGGACCCCTACCTTTCTCTATAGGTCTCCGTTCAGACTAGCCGAGGACGAAGGCGGGTCTGTTCACAAGGAACAGGCAGCCCGCTACAACGTAGGGGCTCAGCTTAGTCTTACTGTAGGGACAGCTCTCCCCATCTTTCCTTAGCCTATGTTGCAGATCATAACACATGGCTCAGTATATGTTACGCTGCCTTTCCCGTTACCCTCGCATTCTCAAATTTGGGTGACAGTCATTACTGTTTGGTGACACTTCTAGACCCACGCTACTAGGAGAACTTTCTATCTCTCTCTTATTCCTGAGGCGGACAGGTCTACAAAATGGGGCAGTACCAGAAGGCCCTTGTTGAGGAACTATTAAAAAAATTCCCATCTGAAAATGCTGGTGGCAGAGGTCACAGTTCGTTGGACAACCAAGGAGTACAGGCGAGAGAGACACAACTCCAATCCAGCAGAGGATGGGGAACACTGTTAAAGTTCTGGGAGAGTTTTCTCAGCCCCTCCCATTGCACAGGCCCTGAGGCGTGGGGTACTCTCACAAGGAGTGCAAAGTTTGGGAAGATGCTGAGGGAGTTCCTTGCCGTCCGTACCAATGTCCTCCGTGATTCCTCTGTGCCTTATAATTATTGAGTATCCAAGCTGGACACATGGAATGAACTGGCTCTCTACGCCTTGGAGGTCCGGGCCTGCCCTGCTGCTATCGTTTTTTCAGAGTGGGTTTTTAGTGCTGCTGGTGGAATTATAACTGATAAGCGCATCCGCCTGTCAACTGAAAATGCTGACAGGCTGACTCTTATAAAAATGAACAAGGGCTGGATTGGGCCAGACTTCTCAACACCACCGAATGATAGCAGCGTAGCATGAACTCAAATACAGTGTCCTTTTTTTTGGGAGGTCTAACTCTATTTGCATGCACCTCTGTCTTCACACCCACACATGGGTATACGCTTCCTGATTTTGGATATTTGCTCTTGTCCTCCTCCTTCTCCTCATCCTCGTCCTCCACCACCATATAACCAGGGTGACCGTGGTCTATGATGCAACACCCACATAATTTTTTTAAAGGGTGTTTATGATGCCCTTAGTGCATGGGCATTACAAGTATAGGAGACCCGCTCCTTTCTAATGGGAACATTTTTTTATGAGGCCTTCCTCCACGTCTTTTCCAAGGGGCATTGGAGTGCCTCCCAATTTTTGGCAGCCCTTGCATTCACTGCATAGGCCAACACTATGGGAGACCCACTTCCTAATAATGGGAACATTGTTTTCAGGAGGCCCTCTGACCTCCACGTCTCTTCCAAGGATCATTGGAGTGCATCCAAATTTTTGGCAACCCTTGCATTCATTGCATAGGCAAACACAATGGGAGACCCACTTTCTAATAATGGGAACATTTTTTTTCAGGAGGCCCTCCTCTAAGTCTCTTCAAAGGGGTATTGGGGTGCTTCCTAATTTTCAAAGGGGTATTGGGGTGCGTCCAAATTTTGGGCAGCCCTGCCACTCACTGCATATGCCAACACTATGGGAGACCCACTTCCTAATAATGGGAACATTGTTTTCAGGAGGCCCTCTGACCTCCACGTCTCTTCCAAGTGGCATTGGAGTAGGTCCAAATTTTTGGCAGCCCTTGCATTGACTGCATAGGTAAAGAGTATGGGAGACCCACTTCCTAATAATGGGAACATTGCTTTCAGGAGACCCTCCTCTAAGTCTCTTCAAAGGGGTATTGGGGTGCTTCCTAATTTTCAAAGGGGTATTGGGGTGTGTCCAAATTTTGGGCAGCCCTGCCACTCACTGCATATGCAATGACAGTATAGGAGACACACTTTTTAGTAATGGGAACAACAAAGCATAGCCGGTTGATGGCTCTCTAAGAATAGTGAGGGCCGACTGCTGGCCCTTTAAGAATAGTGAGGGCCGACTGCTGGCTCTTTAAGAATAGTAAAGGCCACCTGATGGCCCTATCAAAATAGGCTTTCTGGCTTTAAGAGTCCCTCCTTCATAAATGAAACAGGATTTGTCTGATCATGTATCACACACCAGACCAGATAAAGTTGTAAGATGTTAAAATTACATTTCCCAATGAATGCATTTGTCACGGTTGAAAGCAATGCAAAAGTGCAAAAATGCATCAAAAATGTTACGTATGAACATAGCCCAAGGTGTGAAGGAGTATTTTTGTTTTTCATTATTTATTTTGCCTTATATACAAGTCATTACCCTGGAAAGGATGTTCCTTAACATATTTCCCAGGAAAATCCATTTTGTTTTTGTTTTTGTATGTTTTATTGTGAGTCCATAAAAGTGTTCACAGCAGTGACCTGGGAGTCAGAAATGCTTCCAGCGGTCTTCCCCATGCTATTCCCATGTCATTTGAGCACTGTTCCGATCGATTTGGGAAATTTTTAGGCATTCTGCAGACCGCCGGGGGGAGCCACCTGAAAAATGCACAAGTTTCCCATAGACATACATTGGGGCTCGTTGCTCGGGTCGAGCACCTGAGTATTCCAATGTGCTCAAGCAACGAGCACCTAAACATTTTAGTGCTTGCCCATCACTATTAGCAGGACATAAGGGTGCACTCTACGATGAGCTATTGGAGAGAAAAAGGCTCATATATTGTTCTTGGACACAGACCCTCTGCTGCCTGAGTTCATTCCTGAGTGTCAAGTCATATATCGAGTTTGTATTTATTGTATATCACCCAACTGATCTTCTGCTAACAGCAGATTTGCACAGAAATCTTAAGAGAACTAAATCACTTAAAGATTTTTTATAGATACAAAAAGTTTTATGAAGTTTTGTGATCTTTTATGCTCATTGTAAGGTTCAGTCCTTGTTTTGAAAGGCGATCTTCTTATATATTATACGTTAGGCTGTGGTTGGTATTTCACAAGCTTGTGGTACACACCAATATGTGGCTTATATGTTTTTTTCTACAAGTGAAGTTTAGATTTAGAGCATATTCTGCACGTCTGGCACCTGATGGAGCAGTTCTTTTAGTTTGAGATTTCCAACATTATTGCATGGCAGCTCAGGTGCAGATATGGGCCCTAGCCCTAAGGTCTTGACAGTATGAGCAATGATACATTGTTGTCTCAGGGGAAAATACATTGTAATTGTTTAATTAGCTTATCGTTCACATTCTGTGCAATACGTTATTATTTTGTGGCCATGTTTTCTTGGTTCATGTGGTCTATGGCATGATAAAAATAAATGTGCTTGCTAGGATGTATATAAAGACATGTATAATATGCATATCGAGAGAAAAAATTTAATATTTATATAGAGAAGGTACAGTTAGCTCCGCACATGTCCTCTGTTATTACTTCTAGGACAGTACACATAAATTGATATCTGGGTGGTTTCATTCCTGGTAGTAATGTAATAATAATAATAATCATCTTTATTTTTTATATAGCGCTAACATATTCCGCAGCGCTTTACATACATTATCGTCGCTGTTCCCATCGGGGCTCACAATCTAGATTCCCTATCAGTATGTCTTTGGAGTGTGGGAGGAAACCGGAGGAAACCCACGCAAACACGGAGAGAACATACAAACTCCTTGCAGATGTTGTCCTTGGTGGGATTTGAACCCAGGACCCCAGCGCTGCAAGGCTGCAGTGCTAACCACTCCTCCACCGAGCCGCCCAGTAATGTGTATCTACACAGTATGACACAGTGAGTGTTTAATTTAATTTCAGACCCCACTGATGAGTGGAATTATATCACCTAATTATTAAATAATTATTAGTTGTAGTTGTCCAGATGTAAAATAGACCAATAAGATCTAGTGAGATGTCACACTGGGGATCCAGAGAAGTGATATAATATGCAACAGTAATGGCACTGATGTGCAAATTGTATGAACCAATTGTGCTTCTTTGTTGCTCATGGCCATTTTGGTGATGTGGCTCTGTCAATTACTAGTAAAAGCACTCCCCTCTTTTGGACAGAATGGAGAATGGTCCTCAGTGCAGGAGTTTGGGTTATTAGTGTGCTAAATTGGCCCCGTGGGGGCAGGGAGTTGGTCCATGGGCAGGCACAGTCTTCTGTGTCAGAGTTGTTCTTTATCACATTGGGCCATATTATATAGCATGAATATTATATCTGTAGATCTCATAACCAGAAAACATCTGGGTAAAAATCTGTTAGGAGTTTCGACCCCCCCCAAAAAAAAACTGAACAGAAAGTATGTAAAACATAATTATCTTGTAGAGAGCAGACACAAAAGTTGGTGTTTTTTAATATTATTTTTTCTGTGGCCTTTGAACATTTAATTTCACTGGAAATACATGGCAGAGTTCCCGTGACTGAGCCTAATAACAAAAGGAAGATAAGGAATCTCTCTTTCTCCCATTAATCCTGTGGAATTTAAAGATACCTTGGCCGTTCTGTTCTGACTTCAGTTTCTGAAATAATTGATTGTTCCTCGTTACATACAGATGTAAATGGAATTATAGCATTTATATTTTATGTTTTCTTTGAAGGATCAGTTTGTCCTCTTGAGTAATGTTCCTTATTAGAACTTCAAAGTTTTTTTTTGTTTTTCTTGTTTCTCTGCATGTTTATCTTGGGAGAAAAACGGAGACTGCCTGGTTGAATGAAGCTTGATTACTAACTCTTTGTGAATGATTTTGTATTATTAATAATATATAAGAGCTAACATATAAAAATCCTGTACAATAAGTTACTGTATAATGCACAGAGCAAAATGTAATATTGGTAAAAGGATGAAAAAGTGACTACTCCTTAATCATATTACCTGGTTTTACCAGCCTAAGGCTATGTGCACACGAAGCGTTTTTGATGCGTTTTCCCGCCGTGGAAACGCTGCGAAAACACTTGTTAATAGGTCTGCCATGCATAGCAATGCTAATCCTGATGTGCTGTGCACATGATGCGGAAATTTCCGCTTCGGATTCGCATTGCGTTAAAAAACGCAGCATGACCATTTTGCGGGCGCTTCCACCACGAATTCTCGCCCATTGACTTGCATTGAACAGCAGCAAACCCGCAGGTATATGTGGATTTGCTGCGTTTCAATTAAAGTCAATGGCCGTGAATTTGTGGCGGAAACACGGTGCGGGTGGTACCCGAGTTGTAGAGGAGGACTACAACTCCTCTCATCTGAATGCCGCTCCCGCTGATAACAGTGGGAGCGGTGTGGCTGGGAGGAGCAGTAGTCTTCCCAACCAAGCCGGCTACCATGCTGTGTACCATGCTTCTCCCGGCGGCCGGCGGTATACTGCGGGGAGCGGGCTCACTTCCCGCAGTGTACTGAGCTGCCAGGAGTCAGACCTACGGTGACGTCAGTGATCAGCTGATCGATTACGTGACCGATCAGCTGATTGTTCACGTAACCTCACCATGGGAACTTCAGAAGAAAGTTCCCAGGGTGATGTCGGTGAGAGCTCACCAGGGCTGATCAGCAGATCTTCAGCTGATTAACCCCAGTGACCTCCTGCAGCAGCATGTATACTGACAGGGGTGATTTTACACCCCTGTCAGTATACAGTGTTGTCTTCTACAGCAGTGACATCATGATAGCTGATGTCTCTGCAGTAGAAGTGACCCGGATTGTCGTGGGACACTCGGTGGTACGTGGACTGCGTCGTTGACGACGGACAGGTGAGGAAAGTGGTTGTTTGTTATTTTACGTTTTTTTCAGGAGATCAAGGGCTTCACGGACACGTACAATAATTTTTTTTTAAATAACCATGTGTTTCTTATTTCATTAAAAAACTTTATTCTGGCCATGTTTTTATTGAAAAGGCAGCGACCATTTTACTACAAAGTTAGCAATGGGGGCGTCTTATAGACTCCCTCCATTACTATCCTGGGCTTCATGTCAGCCGCCAATACAAGGCTGACGTGAACCCCAACCCCATTACCCCACTCGCCACAGCTACAGGGCAGTGGGAAGAGTTGAGGCTAAGCACCAGATTTGGCGCATCTTATGGATGCGCCATTTCTGGGACTGCTGAGGGGTGATATTAATAGCCGCAGAGGGGACTAGTATCCATGGCCCCTTTCCTGGCTATTAATATCAGCCCGCAGCTGTCTAGTTTAGCCTTTTCTGGTTAGATTTTATAGGGGGACCACATGTCAATTTTTTTCTGGGATCCCCCAATAATCTAGCCAGTAAAGGCTAAACAAACAGCTGTGGGTTGATATTAATAGCCAGGGAACATTGTTGGCTAATGGCCCCTTCCCCGGCTACTAATATCAGCCCCCAGAAGTCGGCTTTCCCTCTGCTGGGTATAAAAATAACGAGGGAGCCCACGCCATTTTTTTAAAAAAAAATTTTAGGCTCTGTGCCCACGATCCGGATGTAGCAGCGCTTTGAACGCATATTTTTTGCTGCGTCCAAAATGTTGCATTCTATTGAACGCAGGTAAATCCACATGTGTTCACTGAACCATGCAGATTTACTGCATTCAATACTTTCTAGTGGTCAAATTTCTGTTGCGCAGACTAGCTACTCCGCAAGAGAATTTGACATGCTGCAGTCCTGAAAGACGCACCGCATGTCAGTGTCCACGAGTGATTCTCAGCCTCTGATGCACGCACAGTGGACATGGGATTTCTAGAGATCCCATCCACTATGCTATGATTTTGACCAATTGAAGTCTCATTACATGCGGTGGATTCACATGTACCGGCAACAAAAGTTCAGCACTAGAACACCGCGTTTTGGACACAGCAAAAATACGCTGTGTCCAAATTGCTGCTGAGTGCTGATCGGGGGGACATAGTGTCTAACAAACCAACTGTGAGATGTTAATTATGGCCAGGGACCATGTTTTCAAATGCACCTTCCCAGTCTAAAAACCCCAGCTCACAGCAGCTGCATAAATTACTTCAATAGAAATGTTAATGAAGATTGGGCAAATTAGAGTAGCTGACACCTAGCTCTTTTGTTTGGTTATGACAAGGTGTCAATCACACCTTTTCATGACCAAACTTAATTAAAGTAAGCAAAGAGTTAAATAAACACACAGAGTAAACACTTTATTTGAAATACAACAGACACATTGTTTAATCATTCAAATTACCCAATATACTCACCCCAGTTCTGATGGTAATCCAAGGTTTAAGCAATGTTTCACCAAATAACTTTATTTAGCTCCAAAAAGCACTCATTGATGTACAAAAACGCTTAAAAAAACGCTTCACAAAAAATGCTTCAAAAACGCATCAAAAACGCATGTAAAATCTGCATGCATTTTTTCTGCCAAGGAGATGCAGAAACGCTCAGGAAATTTCTGCTTCAAATACGCATCGTGCGCACATAGCCTAAAAGACCACTAAAGCTGGAAATGTTTAATGAAAATGAACAGTAGATCATCTTACCCCCACTATTTGTCAGTTGTACAACATTTTGGCAGCATGGTGGCTCTGTAGTTAGCACTGCAGCCATGAAGCACTGGGGTCCTGGGTTCAAATCCTACCAATGACAACATCTGTAAGAAGTTTGTATGTGCTCCCCGCGTTTGCGTGGGTTTCCTCTGGGTTCTCCGGTTTCCTCCCACACTCCAAAGACATACTTGATAGGGAATCTAGATTGTGAGCCCCAATGGGGACAGTGCCAATAATGTCTGTAAAGTGCTGTGGAATTAATGGTGCTTTATAAGTCAGTAAAATAAATAAATAAAAATACATTTTCTACCTGTTCCTGAAACAGTCTTGTAGAAATCCTCTAAAGAATTTACTCTACTCCTGATCTGGTCCATTCCTCGAGCCAAAATAGTGGAGCTTAGGAAAGTGGTGGGAGCAAGAGAGCAGGACTTAACAATGAGGTGCAGCTTAAAGGGAATCAACAGTAGGATTAACCCTACTATGCCGTCTATATGGGCATGTAGGTCACAGAGAGCTGAATAAAATGATATGTTGTTATCTGTGATCCGATGTCTTATTCTAGAGAAATCTACATTATTCTTATATATAAATGAGCTGTTCACGACTATGGGTCGTGAAGGGTTCATCCTACTGACAAATTTCTTAAACTATTTGTCCTACTACAGACAGGACACATCATATTTATCAGTTATCATTGTAATATAAAATATAGGAAAGAAGGAGATTAAATGATGATTTTTTTTGTAGGGACTTTTGGGCATTTTCTATGTTTTTTTCTCTGTGGGATGAAAGATAACTCAGAAAAATGAACAAAAGCCAGATCAAAGATATGAACAGGGCAGATATATAATCAATCAATAAAATAAAGTTTTATTCATGCACTCTTATATATACATTTTTGTGCAAAAGTTTTAGGAAAGTGTGGAAAAGATACTGCACAGTAAGAATGCTTTCAAATATAGAAATGTACAAAAGAGAAATCTAAATCCAACCAATATTCAGTGTGACTACCCTTTTGACTTTTAAATAGCATCCATTCTTCTAGGTACACTTGCCCAAAGTCTGAGATTTTGTAGGATTATAATCAGGTGTACGAGTAAAAAGTTATACCAAACCTGTGATGATTTAGGTTGAAACATAGTCCTTAACTGTAACAGAAACTGCTGTGTTTGATGCTTGAAACTGAGTGAGAAACAGCCAAACTCTGCTACTCAGCAACAAGACACAAGGTATTTAAACTGCATCAACATGTTCTCTCCCGGGCAGATTTCACAGCTGACTGGGATTTCAAGATGTGATGTTTAAACTCTTTTTGAAGAAGTTCCTAGAAATGAAAAATGTTATGGACCGTAGATACAGTGGTAGACCAAGAAAACTTGCAGCAGATGAAACACACATCATACTTACTTTCGTTTTAAATCGAAAGATGTCCAGTAGTGCTATCAGCTCAGAACTAGTAGCAACCAGTGGGACCCAACTATACCCATCCACTGTTCAGAGAAGTCTGGCCAGAAGTGGTCTTCATGGATGAATTGTGGTAAAAAAGCCATACATTCTACAAGGAAACAATGCCAAGCAACTCAACTATGCACAAAAACATAAAAACTGAAGAGCAGAAAATGCCAACAGGTGCTCTGGACTGAAGATTCACTATGTTAAATATTTTGCTGTAACAGAAGGCAGTTTGTTCAATGAATGGCTGGAGAGTGGCACGATGATGAGTGTCTTCAGGATTAGTGAAGCATGACGGGGGTTCCACGCAAGTATACTGCAGCATTTCAGTAACTGGAGTTGTGGTTTTGATAAGGATATTAGTGTTGTCAATGCTGAGAAATACAGACAGATACTTATCCATCATGCAGTACCATCAGGAAGGAATCTGATTGGCTCCAAATTTATTCTGCTGTTGGACAATGACAACACACATACAGCCAATATTATTAAGAACTATATTTAGAGTAAAAAATTAGAAAGAGACCTTGAAGTGATGATACGGCTCACAGAGCCCTGATGTCAACATCATCCAGTCTGTCTGGGATTACATGAAGAGACTGTCTGTGAGCAAGCCTTGCATTTGCTGCTGAGACACACTATCTTCTGCTATCTTCACAGCATAGACAATTGCCTTCAGATGACCCAAAAGATAAAAGTCTAAGGGGTCAAATCGGGAGACCTTGGTGGCCATTCAACTGGCCCACGACGACAAATCCATTTTCCAGGAAAATGTTCATGTAGGAATGCTCGGACCTGACACCCATAATGTGGTGGTGCACCATCTTGTTGGAAAAACTCAGGGAACGTGCCATCTTCCGTGCATAAAGAGGGCAACACATCATCATGTAGCAATTTTAGATATCCAATGGCATTGAGGTTTCCATTGATGAAGAATGGCCCCACTATCTTTGTACCCCATATACCACACCATACCATTCAGATGTAAAGTGCCATGGAATAAATGGCGCTATAATAATATATAATAATAATACCATCAAGATACGAGATGTGCAGCATCTGAAACAACGGATACTGGAAACCTGTGCTAGCATTTCTTCTACGGTGTTGCTATCAGTGTGTCAAGAGTGGGAGAAGAGGGTTGCATTGACAATCCAAAACAATGGTCAGCACTTTGAACACATTTTTTAAGTGGTCATAAACTTGTAAAAAACTCATGAAAGAATATAGTTACGTTAAAACCAAGCACACCATTGTTTTTCTTATGAAATTCTCAATTAGTTTGATGTTTCACATGACCCTCTTCCTATTGAAAAAAATAAAGTTGGATCCAAAATAGCCGACTTCAAAATGGCCGCCATGGTCACCACCCATTTGGAAAAGTTTTCCCCCTCCTATATACTAATGTGCCACAAACAGGAAGTTGATATCACCAACCATTCCCATTTAATTTAGGTGTATCCATATAAATGGCCCACCCTGTAGATAGCACACTCATACATGTACACATATATGTACACATTCATTGCACACATAAATACATATATACATTTGTACATATGTCAAATAAACATACATACACTAGCACTGCAGATATGACACATACATATAAACATATACAGTACTTGCATATTTTGCAGCCTAGGCTTGGCTCTTAACTTGTAATGGGCGAACCCGAATGCTAAAGTTCGGGGTCCATACTGACACCTATTGTCCGTGCATGGACTCGGAACACTGACTTGTCACGGAAGTCCGTGTTACTGTTTGGGTTCGATAGCCTGAATAAAGCTTGTTGAAAGCTGGAGAGCAGTCAATTAACAAGCTTTTCCAGTGTGGGCACATCCGGCCCCATCACAGCCATGCCAAGTATTGTTATGGCTGTGATTGGCCGGCGCAGCATGTGACAAAAAAATAATTAAAAAAAGACATAGTGTCCCCCCTATATTTGATAACAAGTGCAGGTAAAACAGACAGCTGTGGGCTATTTTTATGCTTATCCATGACATTACTAACCCAGTAAATGAAAAGAGAAGAAAAGACACTGAAAAAAAATCCGGACCCTGTGGATTATTATTTATTTTTTAATAAATGGGGGAAAGAGGGAAATTGTTGGTGAGGTTTTTTTTTCAAACAAAAAGGTTTTTGCACTGTGTTTTTTTCAAATAAAGTTTTTTTTTTTAGTGCGTTTCTTCTCTTTATACTTACTGGTTTAGTAATGGAAGTGTCTGTAGATGCCTCTCCATTACTAACCCGTGGGCTTGATATCAACAGACATTACACAGCTGACATAAATCACACAATCACATTACACCAATTGCCACCGCACCAGGGCAGCCGGGTAGAGTCGAGGCTAAGCACCACAATTGGCGCATCTAATAGATGCGCCATTTCTGGGGTGGCTGAAAGCTGGTCTTATTAGGCTGGGAAGGGGCCAATATCCATGGCCCTTCCCAGCCTATTAATATAAGCCCCCCAGCAGTCTGCTTTGGCTTAGCTGGTTATTAAAAATAGAGGGGACCCTATATCATTCTTTTAGGGTCCCCTCATTTTTAATAACCAGCAAAGGCAAAGCATACAGCTGGGGGCTGATATTACTAGACTGGGAAGGTCCATGCATATTGGCCTCTTCCCAGCATAATAAGGCCAGCTCAAAGTTGTCTGCTTTCCCTTGGCTAGTTGTTAAAAATAGGGGGCCCCACATATTTTTTTTTCAATTATTTATTTATTAGTATTTTTCATTTATTTATTAGTAATAAATAAATAAATGAAAAAAACGGGGTGGGGGTCCCCCCTAATTTAAATAACCAGCTAAGGGAAAGCAGACAGCTGTGGGCTGTTCTTAATAGGCTGGGAATGCGCATGGTTATTGGCCATTCCCAACCTACAAATATCAGCCTGCAGTCGACCCATAAGTGGCGCATTAGATTTGATTCACCAAATCTGGTGCTTAACTTCAGCTCTTCCCAATTACCCTGGTGCAGTGGCAATCAGGGTAATTGTTTTGGGGGTTAGTAATGGAGAGGTATCAGTCAGACACCCACATTACTAACCCATTAGTAAAAATAGCACAGAAACAGAAAAAAACTTTATTTTAATAAAGACTCCTCCACTGTAGCCCTCCTCATTTATTATTATATAAAATAATCACACAATGTAATCCACGTTCATCTTCTTGATTTCCGGCACCTGTAGATAGCAGTAAAGCTACCGCTATGCACAGGCGCCTGCTGTTGAGTATTTTCATCAGCTTCACCTCCTCTTATTGCGATCAGCGAGAGCAGGTGACGCTGATGAGAGAAGTAATCACAGCCGCTGGTTCACACTCTGTCCTCTGTGTGACAGGGTGGGAACCCGCAGCCGTTCGTGATACCTAGTGGCTGACACCAGCGGTGACTTCAGTAAGGTTACCACCAGTCAGAGCCGCTGTTTCCCACACTGTTACACAGAGGACTGCGTGGGAACCGCCGGCTGTTCGGGCCTCCCATTCACCTGTGTGGAGCTTGGGTTCGAGATTGAATTTGGGTATCGTTATTTTTTATAAAGTTTGGCTGAACCCGACGGACCCGAACATCCACGGGTTCTCCCCATCCTTACACTTGAGCACAACACTAGTCAGGGGGATTTAGTTCTTCACAGGCTTACTCTTACTTGGCCGCAGAGCAGTGCCAGACTCCTTCCTCTTTCCCACTTCCATGTACCCGACTGCAGAGCTGGATAAAAGGCAACCAGGAACTTCTGCGGCTCTAAAGTACCAAAAAGTGAGGAGAAGCTCAGAAGGAATGGTGTTGTGAAGGAAGTGCTGGTCAGGTTTTTGATTTGAAGTTTAGATTGCTTGGGCTGCTGTCCTGCTGCCTCTTCTAAATGCTGTGCCACAACATCAGAGGCCTTTTTGGCACCTGAAGCCCTGGCGTCGAGTGAAGAAGGCTGAGGAGGATGAGGTGTTGATGGAAAGGAGTGGCTGGAGTACGCAAAGGACTGAATGGTGGGTGGCAAGACAGGTGACTAGAGTGGCGAGTATTCATTTTTATTTTATTTTTTTATTTTTATTTTTTTTACATAATCCAGTTGTAATGCTCTGGAGTCTTGGGAGACCCCAGAGCATAATAAGGAACATTAAATAACTTCAATGTGAATTGCGTTTCCCTGCCAAATTCTACCAATCTGCGAAATTGGTATTTCAACAGATTCGCAATGGTATCTTTGCATAAAAAAACAAATATGTTAAAAAAATATGTCCACTGTGACCTGCCCTGAGTTCATTTTGCAGGTCCAAGAAAGGTGATTCTGTTTTATGTAAGTCCCTCACATTCATAAGTATAGTAAATATTGCAGTATACTTGCATTTAGTTGTTGGCGTTCGCATTGTGGACCCTTGTGTTTGCTTATACAGTGATATCTCTGAGGTATGCAATGGAAGCATTTTGTAACTTATACCAGTGTGAACTGAGCCCACGTGCAGCTATCATAGTGCTGCTCAGCTTTTACAGGTGCCCACAGCTGAATTATAAATTCAACTGATGCCTCCTTTTCACTCAAAAATTATCATTGCCCGCAGTTATAGAAGGCTGTCATCCCATGGGGTATTATTTCCGCCCTTCAAGATAATATGGAAAGTTTAATTGCGTTGTTAATTGATTTTTTTGCACAACATTATTACCCTGATTAATTGCAGTGTTGATGAAAACATTAGACAGCAACAGCATCAGCTACGAGGAAACCGGTGGAAAGCAAGAGCCTTGTTCAGAATAGATAACCTTGATGTTAAAAGCCTCAGCCTTCAGATAAGTCTATTCATGACATATTGATGGTCCTTGAAAAGCGGGAAACTGATTGTATACAGAATGCAATCATTAAAGCCACTTCAACGAGCTCTTGATAAATTTGTTTTTTCCTGAAGGTTTCAGTGAAAGAAGGGTTTTCCTCTGCTCTTCCTACACTTTGCTGTATATCTCACTCAGTAAAATATACCAGCATTTTAGCTAGTGAATGGTGGGAAGGCAATAAGCCATTTGGTATTTACACGGTAGGGATCCCTTATGTGTAACCCAACTAATGATGTCACTCAGCCTTCTATAACTGCGGGCAATGTCATTCAGTCTTTTCAAAACGCATTTGTAATATCAGCCAGCTTATAGTGTTACAGTAAGTGTGTTATTCACTCCTGCGAGCTATTATAGCCTTAGAGGGGGTGTGTTATCACAAAATGACTTTTCAAACCAAGCCCACCACCTGGTAGGGAGCAATAGCCCTAATAAAAAAAAACTGCCTATGGTGTCCAAATGTGTTACTGTGTTTGCCAGAAATTCTTCTGTATTCAAATATGCTAATGAGGTGCTCAGTGCATCCCAGGTGTGGCCAATCAGTTCACTGCACCTCTTCACATACATATTTTCCATCTCTGCTGTCCTCTGTAATGCAGTCAATCAAGGAGTTCAGGGTGAGGGAGATAGATGGAAAATGTCATAGAAAATATTAAAAAAGGCTGACAGAGTCAGACTGTTGCCAGGCCACATTCACTCACCCCTTCTCCCTCCTCCCCTTCTCTCTGTTGCAGTATTAATTAAAAGCTGCCTTTATGTAAAATGGCAGTGGACATAGGGAAGTGAACCATCCTAATTAAATTGCCGAAAGTCCTTTTGAAGCTCTGGTGACTGAAAGAACTTGCCCTTTGAGAGAAAGACTGAGATTTAGAATGGACAGACAATTAGACAAAAGATCTTTTTAGATAACAATAGGGTTCCCAGTGTTTGCACATAAACAGAGCAGTGGAAGCCCTTTTGTACCCTGGAAATGCATTTTGAATTCAAGTGACATTGTGGTTTTCTGCAGGGAAAATGTTGCAATAGCTAGCCTAAACATGATGTCTCCAATAGAAAATATTGAATATTGAAGTTTATATAAATCCGATACTGATGAGATATACATTTTCAGCACCAGGGCTAACTAGGGAACGAGATGCATATTTTCTCATAACTGTAACCCCTGCCTATAAGCCAAAAATCAATAGTATATGGATAACTGACATCAGCCATGTCATGTTTGGTCTCTATATCACAATAACATTGCAATAAAAAAAATGGCGGTGATCTAGAACTTCTTCGATCATCTGGAGAGGAGTTATTGCATAACTTTCATTTTCATAAAATCCCTGGAGGGCTGAGAAGAGCCCACAATCCCGCCCATGTGAGGTCATCATGGATGGGTGTGTGGGTATAACTCAGGTACTAATAAAAGTTAAAGAAGAATTATGATCCGGGTTCCTGTAGAGAGATACACGTCTTGTATGCATGATTCCTGTTCCCTGAATGGCCCCAAGCAAAGTGCTTTCTTTCTGCTAAGCTGACTCGTCTCTGCGAGTGGCATAGTAAGTTCTTTTGTTATTTCCTTTTATTTTCTGTGACTGTATATGCTGTACTATTTTGTCCCCTTTGTAAAATCTTTTGTATATTTTTTTATAAACACTGCCTCGGGATCATAAAGCAGGTGGTCCCGTGCAGCTGACCAGTGTCATGACAGACAGTGACATGGCCAGTGGTAGGTGCCCCATGATTAGCACTGCTCCTGAGGTAACGGGGGAAGATGGGGAGAAGCGCCAAGATCATAAGGAAGGTGGTTATGTGCATTTGACCAGTGTCACAACGGACTATGATGTGGCCAATGGTAGTTGCCCCATTGTTAGCACAGCTCCTAACGTAACAAGGAGGGCAGGGAAGGTCTTATTCCCAGCCTGTCGGGGATGGGGGGTTGGGAAGGTATGTCCCACAACCTGTCAGGGTGAGGGAGATGTGTGTCCCACAATTTTTCAGGATAATGGGAAAGAGGTAACCATAGCCTGTCAGAAGCTGCCGAAGTCACATGTCCCTCTCCATATAAAGAGCAGACATGTTGTTTTGACCCTTTTTTTGTCAGTGCAACAGCGCAGAGAGGCAGCTCCTGCTGCTGCTACACTATAGTCAGATAGTTAGCTAGGCGGTTGATTGTCACTCAGTCAGCTAGTTCAGATAGATAGGATCCTGTGTGGCTGTAAAATTGACCATCCAGCAGATCAATTGTGTGGTTCAGAAACACCAGGCTACATTTCAGCATATAACTCTTTTGTGCTACTAATATTGTGCTCCAGCCTGGAGTCCACATTTGAGAACCTAAATTGTTTGTGCTTATGGTGGGCTCTAGAAACCAGGCCACATTTCAGCATATCATTTTTTTGTGCTCATATTTTTGCTCCAGCCAGGATTCTATATTTGAAAATTTAACTTCTTTGTGCTAATAGTGTGCTCCAGAAACCTAGCCCCATTTTAGCATATAACTCTTTTGTTCTTCTAATATTGTGCTTCAGCCAGGAGTTCATATTTGAGAATCTAAATTGTTTGTGCTAGTAGCATGGTCCAGAAAGCAGGCCACATTTCAGCATATAATTATTTTGTGCTCGTATTTTTTCTCCAGCCAGGAATCCACATTTGGGAATCTAAATTGTTTGTGCTAGTAGCGTGGTCCAGAAAGCAGGTCACATTTCAGCATAGAATTAATTTGTGCTTATATTTTTGTTCCAGCCAGGAGTCCACATTTGCGAATATAAATTGTTCGTACTAATAGTGTGCTCCAGAAAGCAGGTCACATTTCAGCATATAAATATTTTGTGCTCACATTTTTGCTCCAGGCAGGAGTCCACATTTCTGAATCTAAATTGTTTGTGCTAATTGCATTCTCTGGCCACACTATCTCTGCAAACACATACTGATTGTTCATTTAGTGATATGTGACTAACAGGTCTGGGCCTAGGGTTGTGAAAAATCTGGTTAAAAGAGGTGAAGGGTACATTCAACATGAGTGTGTTAAAGTGACGTTGTGATGGAAGGGGGAATAGGCTTGGTGTACGTGGGATAGGTGGTAATGTTACTGACAGCTCTACTGAACAAACTCCGCCTCATCCTATCCAAAGACAACTGACAACTTCTGTTACTGGATGGGCTACTCCACTCGCTTTTTTTGGCAGCCGCATAATGGTACGCCTTGTAGGTGAGGGACAGAAAGAGCATGTGCTCCTGTGGATGGCAAGCTTTGCATCAAGTGGTCTCTCCTCCTTTTCTTCCAATTTAACAACACACACAATACAGTCCTCAAAGGTGTCACCCCAATTACTCCTGTTTACCCCCATGGCACAACTCTACAACCACCCAACTGACTGTGGGGAACCACAAATGGGCAAGTCTGCAGAGTTGTTCACACATTCTATTCCATGGGCATCAGAGGTCTGCTCCAAAGATTCACAGACTCAAGAGGAGGAAAGCATCTGCACCGATGCCCCAAATTTTTTTCAGTTGGATCTGTGACCCGACAAAGTAGGGTCCGAGCAGAATCCAGACCCTCGTCACCAGATGTTAACCCCCAGGGGTGGAGGTGATCCTGATGAGACTCAGATACCTGAGGAGCACGCGGACTGTACTGTGCCGTTAGGACAGGAAGAGGAGGAGGGTGACTCTCAGGGCAAGGAGTGGGAGAACAAAGAGGATGGCGATGAGGTTATAGATCCCACTTGGTGTGAACCCAGAGGCATGAAGCTCAGTAGCTCAACAGAGGAGGTGGAGGAGGAAGATGAGGAGATTACGTGGCAGCCTCCCACACAGATATGGAGTGATGCAACCACGACAAGCACTGGATCCTGTGGCCAGCAGTGGTCGCGGGTCTGAAGTTCGAAGGGGCGGCAAGGGTTGCCTAGCGTGGGCCTTTTTTGAGACTGCATAGGATGACCCACCTCACGTTATCTGCCAACTTTGTAAAAAACTACTCATTAGAGGCAAAATTTGCAATAATTTGAATATTTAATGCATGAACTGGCACATGCGGGATCAACATGCGTCTGGGAATCTAACTGCGCTAAAATGCGGTCTAGTGGGCCTCGCCAACCACCTGGCCCAACTCATCAACCACATCTGCATCTTCTTCCTCCTTCACCGTGGCATGTGTTCTCTCACAGGTCTCTGGCCGCAGAACCTACACTTTTACCCTCTACAGGCGGAGTGAGTGAGAGCACGTCAGCTGTTACGGAAGTGGACATGCCTGCTTTTTTTGTTTCACTGAGCACACCACATCTTTCTCAATCCACCAGAACTTCTCCGCCTGATGTTAAAACAGGTTGTTGTGCTCACCCTGCTCCAACCTCTCTCAGCACAGCAGCCAGCCCTCGATCATGCAGTTTTGGTCACGTAAAATAGTCAACTACCTGTGTTGATATTTTTCTACCAATAATAGTCTACAAAACTGATGTTTGTGCCACCTGAGTATGGCTGAGTAGAAAAGCAGTTTGAGATATTGCATGAGGTATCAGGGCTCCCAGCACAACAGGCTTACACCGGTCCCTCACCCACCTCGTCTTAAATTGAACTTAAATTCAAAGCTGTAAATGCTGGCCCAGACCCTGATACCTCATGCATGGCCCATGCTTTACTGCTGCTGTGCCATTATAAAATTTCTACTGTGGGTCAATTGATGCCACATTTCCTGGTGTCTACCCCTAATTTTTTGGAAATGTTTGGACTCCAAGTTGGGTCTCTTTTATGTGTGTTGCCTGAATTTGTCAGGGCTTTCAGATCAGCTGGCCTCTACACCTGTCACTGTCCCATGCATCCCTGCAGCCCAATTATACTATATGTACGCCAGGTCAATTGATGCCATTTTTCCTGGTATCTGTCTTTAATCTGAGCTGTTTTGGCAGCTTTTTGCCCCCCTGAAGGGTTTGGCGTTCGGTTTGGCCTCCCATTGAATTCAATGGGGTTCAGATATGTTCGATGAACTGTTCAGCAAACTGCTCGGCGAACATTGGGATGTTTGCCTATCCGAACAGAACCGAACCTTGAAAGGTTAGCTCTTCTCTAGTTGTGATGTCGTGTGTGATGATGGGCTCCCATTAAGAGGTCACGGATCACTGACCTGGATGATAGACCGAAGTCCTGCAAATCCATTTTTCCTTCTCTACTATTAAAGCTGTGTCCTCTACAAGGAGCTGTGCTTAGTTTGAAAAGTCATGTTGTGCTGACAGACCCCTTTAATCTCTTAACGATTGCCGATACGCATTAAAACAGCGGGCTCTAAAAGTCCAAATATCTCCGGGGTTTCAGCTACCGGGGTAGCTGAGACTCTGGAGAACACGATCAGGGCCGTATTTTCCGGTCCCCGATCACGTCGCCATTATTCAATGAATAACGGCTATCAAGTAAAAAAAAAAAGTGTGCTCTCTATTGAAATCATTTCTCTCTCTTCTGACATGATATAAATGTCAGAGGAGAGAGAAATGATGTCCCAAAGTTCCCCTCGGTATCTCAACCATCCCCCAGGTCCTTCTGCTCTGTCCCCCCGGCCCTCTGCCTCTTCTTCCTGAAAAAAACTGTTGGGCGCATGCGCAGTGTGCCCGCCGACATCTGCCGGCCAGCACCCGGGAACAGCAAATAATTAGTAAATCATTCCCCCGTGTGTCATCCCTTTAGTCAGATTAATTTTATTTTATTTTAGAATTTTTATTTCTTTCATTCTTTGCCGTTAGGGTTGGGCTTAGGGCTTGGCTTGGGGTTAGGGTTGGGCTTAGGGTTGGGTTTTTTTCAAAAGTTAATAAAAAATGATAACGATATGACAACTTGTGTTGAGTGCAAGTGATCACTACTCGAGTTTGTATTGGGTGCTCGGGTATGCACCGAGTATTGCGGGTGCTCAAGTGACATGTTTGACTCCCCGCTCCACATGTTTCGCTGCTTTTAGACAGCCAAAAAAAAATACAAGGAATGTATACAGGCTATCCCCGCATATTTTTTTTGGGAGTCTATCAGCCGCGAAACATGCGGGGCAGGGACTCGAGCATGTCACTCGAGCACCTGATGCAAACTCGAGTAGCGAGCACTTGAACTCAACACTAATGACGACATATTCAATATGATGACCTAATGTTATTAAATTCTGTGTAGTATCTTTGGGTTCAAAATGCTCACTATAACCCTGGATAAAATTCTTGAGGGTAGTCGTTTCCAAAATGGGGTCAGTTGTGAGGGGTTTCTGCTGTTTAGGCATCTTAGGGGCCCTGCGAATGGGACAAGGCATCCGCCATCTTTCAGCCAAATTTGTGTTCCAAAATTCAAGTATTGCTCCTGCTGTTTGTCCAAACAGAACTTTTTGACTACATGTAGGATATCGCCGTGCTCATAATAAAGTGGGTAACAACTATGGGGTCCACTTTTTGTGTTAACTTTTGCTAAAGTGAGAAATTTTGGGCTAAAGCTAGATTTTTTTATGAAAAAAATGAACTTTTTCTATATGACGACCTAATGTTATCAAATTCTGTGTCGTACCTGTCAGCTCAAAATGCTCACTATACCCCTGGATAAAATCCTTGAGGGGTGTAGTTTCCAAAATGGGGTCAGTTGTGGGGGGTTTCTGCTGCTTAGGCACCTTAGGGGCCCTGTAAATGCAACATGGTGCCCGCCATTTCTTTCAGCCAAATTTGTGTTCCAAAAATCAAATATTGCTCCTTCAACTCCAAGCTCTTATGTTTGTCCAAACAGAACTTTTTGACTATATGTGGAGTATTGCCACACTCGTAAGAAAGTGGGTAACAAACTGTGGTGTCCACTTTTTTATGTTACCTCTTGCAAAAGTGAGAAATTTGGGGCTAAAGCAAGATTTTAGAGGTAAAAAAAACCTTTTCATTCCACTTTGCATTAATTCCTGTGTAGTAACTAAAGGGTTAAAAAACATCTTGACAACAGCGCATGTATTTGAGTAGTGCATTTCTAAAATGGTCTCACTTTTGGGGCGCTCCCAATGTATAGGCCCTTCAAAGTCAACTAAAATCAGAATAGGTCATTAAAGAAACCAATTTAATAAATTTGTTGAAAAATGAGAAATTGCTGCTAAAGTTTTAACCCATCTAAATTCCTAACAAAAAAAAATTATGTTTAAAAAATGATCCAGACGTAAGGTAGACATATGGGAAATGTTATTTATTAATTATTTTGTGTGGCATAACTATCTGATTTAAGGGTATACCAATTAAAATTTTGAAAATTGTGAAATTTTCTAATTTTTTTTGTCAAATTTTTGATATTTTCATAATTATACGCAAATCATCTTGACCAAAATTTACCACTAACATGAAGTACAATATGTCACAAAAAAACATTCTCAGAATCAGTGGAATTTGCTTAAGCGTTCCAGAGTTATTACCCCATAAAGTGACACTGGTCAGATTTAAAAAATTTGGCCTGGTCATTAAGGTCAAAATTAGCTCCATCATTAAAAGGTTAATGTACGTAGGCATTATTGCCAACAACTCATTATATACCATTTCTACAATAGTTTAAAAGGGTCATTGGCTTTAGATAAAAATCATTGTCTCTCCTACCAATAGAATATATCGGAGCCTTTAGATCTTGCACTTGAGTGAATAGGGCCAGTGGCGGACACAGGCAGAAGAGGGCACTTGTGCAAGAACAGTACATGAGCCCTTTGTGGTCCTATAGCTCATTATGATGCACAATTCCATCAGCTTTGGAGGTGGAAATGGGCCTGTTTACCCCTTGGGCTCCTGAGTGGCTATCCAGGTTACACCAATGGTATGTCCAACCCTGAATGGGGCCCAGCTACAACACCAGACACAACCTATAGTGGCGTTAGCATGGTGAAAAATCAGACTCTCTTTTTCTACAATGCACAATTTAGGCTTATGAAAAATATATTAATATAAGGCATAATATGTTCACTTTTTTCTAGTGTTTGCTGTTAAATTTTGAATGTATAGTGATGGATATTGTCAAGGTTCCTAGACTTTGTGGTATTGGGAAGAACAGACTGACATATCGGCCAGAGTAAGAAAATTATAAAGCCTATCATTAAATCAGACAAGCCTTGATCAATAAAGCTGCTCCTTGTTCTTGACAGCATTCATAGGAACGTCAGGGGCAGAAGGCCTCAAACAAGCTTCTTACTCTGTTTCTTTAACCTTTCTCCTTTGTCACATTTGTATCAGGCCAGGCTTTTTTTTATCCTGTTTTTATAAAAGAGGGGAACAGGAAGACAGCTTGCTTCAGATAAAGAAACAATGAAGACATATTTCATGACTTGGAACTGAATATCCCGGCAGGGGTTTAAAAAGCATCTTGGATGCTATTGCACACGTTTTACTACCTTTTTAAAAAGTGTGTGTGTTGCAGCCTTGAGCTATTTTAACACTACGGCCATAAATTGACGGCTCCGTAATAATACATGAAGGTTGAAATATAGCAACACTAACAAGTTATTTGATAGTCTCTTAGTACAATTTTACAAGAGGTGGAAAAGGGGGAGCGGTACTGGGATTATACTGGATTATTGCAGTAAGCAAGTTTTCTAAGGCTATGTGCGCACGATCAGGAATTGCTTGCAGAAATTTCTGCAGCGTTTCTGCACCTCTTGGCAGCAAAAGGGCTTCGGAAAATCTGCAGTGTTTTTGATGCGTTTTCATGCTTCTTTTATACATTTTTGTCTGCGGATTTGCCATGCATTTATTCCAATACATTGTATTGGAAAAACGCACAAACAATGGACATGCTGCTTCTTTTTCTGCACATGAAATTCAGTCAGGAAAATTCCTGATCATGTGCACAGAACTTGCAAAATGTCATAGGAAACTATGGGATAAGGTATGCAATGCGTTTTTGGCCCATTTCTGTGTGGAAAAAACGCAAAAAAACCTCACCCAAAACACACCGTGTGCACATAGCCTTAGGCAATGAAGAACACATGTAACCAAGTGAAAAGGGGTAAATTCGTTTTGAGATTTAATATTACACCAGTGGCTTTCTACTTCCTACTTCCTACAACACCCAATTGTCAATGGAAGTCAGACATGGATGTTCGGACTGGGCCAAAATGCTTGATTTGATGATTTGAGATAAATGGATTCCATGAAAGAAAGAGTAACCTAAAAAAATGTTGGATCTTCCAAATATGGTGCAATCACGTGGAGGCTATTCCACAAGGGATTAATACTTGTAGGTTTATTAAAAAATCATAAAACCGTGAATACATATAAGGAACGTTGATATACATAAAAAGGGAGGCAAGGGGGTCATAAAAAGATCACACAACGCTTTTCTTTTCATAGAGCCTTCATCAGGTAAGTTTGAGACCTTAGGGTTGACTGAACTCTTATACCCAGCATCTTTACTTGTGGGTGGGGTCACCCTCAGGGGTAACACCCAACGCACATATGGAACTACTCCTTTTCTCTATTGTGGAGTGTGGAGTCTAACTGATGAATATAGGTAGACTTCTATATACATGTTTTCCTTACAAATGATGAGAGATGTCATTGTTCAAATTTTAAAGTACATCACCTAGATGTGAGCTAAAATCCTATATTCACAAAATTACTATTTTGTCAATATGTGTGATTATCTACTGTGTGGAGTTACTAAAAGAAATCTGAAGATTGATTTAAGAAGGTATTTGATTAATGTGATGGAAATCAACAAACTAACAAAAAAATAAATATTTTTTTGTTGTTGCTTTCCATCACATTAATCAATTCAAGTCAATGAGTCAAAAACGTGGCAAAAATGCGCAAAAAATTGCCCGTAAGAGACTACTCCTCCCATTACATCATCCTATGGCCGCTCTCACTGACAATTACGGGAGCAGGCACCGCTGAGGGGAGAAGTAGTCTCCTTAGCCGGCGTCTGTGCGCTGTGTAAAAAAAAAAAGAAAGTAAAAATAAAGCTATAATAAAATAAAAAACACCTTATATTCACCTGTCCACCGTACCCCGAGTGTCCTACTGTGATCCGATCACACAGCAGTCTGCAATACACTATCAGGAGCGCGATCGCTCCCGGCAGTGTATAGCACTGCACTGCTGGGACTGAGTTTGCCGGAGTTCATCAGCTGAAGATCAGCTGAGAGCTCCGGTAACCTCACTTATGGCATCGTTGCTGCGTGAGAATTATCCCACGCAACACTGATGCAGTAAGTGAGGTCATCGAAGCTCTCAGCTGATCTTTAGCTGATATACTCAAGTGACCTCACTCCTGCAGCACAGCGCTATACACTGACAGGAGTGAGTACACTCCTGTCAGTGTATACAGTGCTGCCCTCTACAACAGTCACATCAGTGATTGCTGATGTGGCTGCAGTAGAAGTGACCTAGATCTTTGTGGGACACTGTGGATTGTGACATCACGGTGGACAGGTGAGGGATATTGTTGTTTTTTATTTTTGGTTTCTTACAGGAGACGAGGGCTTCGGGGATTAGGCTTTAGGTGAGTATATTGTGTTTTTTATTTTTTAAATTAAATTATTAAAACTGTGTTTAATTTTATTTAAAATAAAAGACTTTATTCTGGCCCTATCTTTATTTCAAAAACTTTACGATGGCGTTAGTAATGGGGGCATCTTATAAACGCCCTCCATTACTAACCCAGGCTTCGTGTCAGCTGCCAATACAAGGCTGACATGAACCCCAACCTTATTACCCCACTTGCCACTGCACCTAGGCAAGTAAGAAAAGCAGAGGCTAAGCGGCAGATTTGGCGTAGTGTCCAAAACGCTGTGTTCTATTGAACACAGGTAAATCCGCATATTTTCACTGAACCATGGAGATTTATTGCATTCAATACATTATAGTGGTCAAATTTCTGTTATGGAGACTAGCGAATCCGCAAGTGAATTTGACATGCTGTGGTACTGAAAGACGCGGTCCTGAATGTCTAGAAATACCATCCACTATGCTGTAACATCTGGCCGCTGCAGGTTTGATGCTGCATAAACACGCAGCATCAAAGCCGCAGCATTTCCTGATCATGGGCATGTACTTAAACTCACCCGCAGAATGTCAATTTCTGTAGCTGAGATTCTAGTCTACGCTGCAGATTTTGACTGATTGAAATGTCATTACATGAGGTTGATCTGCATGTACTGTCAAAACAAGTGCAGCATTGGAACACAGCTTTTTGGACGCAGCAAAAATATGCTGCATCCAAAGCACTGCTAGTTGCTGATCGTGGGGATGTAGCGGCTAACCAAACAGCTGTGAGCTCTTATTAATAGCCAGGGAACCCTTCCTAGGCTAAAAATAGCAGCTCTCCGTTGCCCCAGATATGACATGAATAGGAATTATGGCTGATGGGATTAGTGTTTATGGGATTAGGTGTCGTTGACCCCTAGCACTTTGTTTAGTGATGAAGAGGTGTCAACCAGACACCCTCATTACTAAACCTGTAAGCTGTAAGTAAAGAGTTAAATAAAGTAAGAGTTAAGTAAACACACACACTGAGAGTAAAACACTTTATTTGAAATAAAACAGACACATTCTTTAATCATTTAAATTAACCAATATACTCACCCCAGCTCTGACAGTAATCCAAGGGTTAAAGCGATGTCCCACTTTTCTTTTTTCAAATATCTTTATTTAGCTCCAAAAAGCATTCATTGTTGTACAAAGACGCATGCAGCAACTCTTAAAAAACGCATCAAAAATTCATCAAAAAAGGCATCAAAATCGTGGCAAAATGCGTGTTTTTGCTGCAGCGGTTTTCCTGCCAAGAGATGCAGAAACCTTGCAGAAATTTTTGCATTCATATCCTGAATCTCGTTTTTCAATCTCCTTTGCACTGTCCCATCCAGCAGTATCTTTCTCCATTCAGCCCCTCTTTACACAGCCCCATCCTATAGTATATCACCTGCCTCAGCCCCTCTATATACAGCCACATCCTGTCACATATCTCTTCTTTCAGCCCCTCTATATATATATATATATATATAGCCACATCCTACACTATGTCCCTTTTCTTAGCCTCCTCTATACATAGCCTCATTCTGCAGTATATTCCTCCCAGCTCCTATACTTCAGTATATCTCTCCTCACAATTCTTCTATACACAGCCCTCTCCTGCAGTATATATCTCCTCCCTGTTCATCTATATTCAGCCCATCCTGCAGTACTTCAAATGTGTAAAAAGTGCATATCTCTAACATAAATCTGTATATAATTTAATATGGATGTACATATGTAAAACATAAGCAAAACACCCATGCAGCCCACTTATAACGTGTGTTTACTCTCACTGGTAAATATTTCAGATTTTCCTTATTTGAAAACGTCCTATTAAATCTTTCTTACATTTTTCCATCTACTGAAATGTATGGCCTTGAAGTGGATACATTACATGCAAATTCTTACTAACCTCTGCATTTGCGCGTCTAAATTACCGAGAACAGATGAAAACTGCAGGGAGATTTTTCAGGCCATTAAGTCGTTACTTACTAATAGGAAATCTCTCTTGATCTTATTATTATTAGAAGTTAGTTCCACTAAATGTGGCGTATAAAGAACACAGACTCTACACTTCCGTATAAAACATCTGTGTATTCTGAGCCGAGATTGTGAAGCCTGCATACTATCCCATCCATAACTCCGCAATAGTTTCTGTCCAATAAATCACTGCGAGTTTGTGTAATAATATCACCATCACTAAAACATTTTGCCTTGCTTTACTAATTCCCTGACTCTGAGAATTAGGCTTCCATCTGCCAGGGCTCTGCCTCTCTGTTCCTGTAATCAGCAGAGACTTTCTGCTTATTTACAAGTGGTATTTATGTTACGTATTCCTCCACCATGGCGGCTGATTTTATCCAGACATCCTATCTGCCTAAATATTGTCTCATCCTGACAAACTCTTCTCATCTTTCTTTGTGTCCTTCTGGGATTTAAAACTGGCCAGCTAAATTCTAAACGTATGTGTCTTGGATTTATGTAGCTGTTTATATAGGATGTGATTGTATTATTGAGGTGTAGTCCAATAATCATTAGTGGCTTTCTTTTTCCTGTTCTTCTTGATTAATTTCAGATGATACTTTGGTTAACTTTAACCTGCTATATCTATGGCTCATTTCATCTGTATGTCTTTGCCTGTTGTTCTATGAACTTTTCCTTGAGTGCAAAATAAAAAAAAAAACAAGGTTTCCTGATGAGCGAAGTTAGACTAATGTCTTCAAATAGTTTGATGTCACCCTCTAGTGGACATATCCGGAAATGAAAATCCATCATGGGTTTGCAGCAAAGAATAGAAAAGATGTCTATTTCTAAATGTACTAAAGCTATGTATGTCAAATATAGCAATGGTTAGGTGTTTTTCTCACGGTGTGATAATGTGTTTTTACCTGGGATGTAGATAAACCAGTGGTGCAGTCCACTGCAAAGCAATGGAAAATCTGAGCAGACAATAATACCTATCGCTGTGATCAAAGCTGATATCCCCTCATCTTTAGAATTAGTGGCTGCTAGGTTGGGACTGTCCAAATACTGACTTATTTGATGATGCAGAGAGATGAGGTCCCAAAATATAAATGAGAGAGTATTATTAACATGTAGTTATTTCACAGTTTTTGTTGAATTTTTAACAACATGTTTTCACACCATGCTGGAAAATTGTATAAAAACGTGTAAATAAACCTTTAGATTCCAAAAGGATGACTATGAGAAGACTTTATCAAGACTGGCATTGTATACATCATTCTTGATCATCAGTCCACTAGTCCAATGTGCCAAATTCAAGAAGCAGATGCCCCTCAATAAGTTTGCCACGTTTGTAGTGATTTCGGTGCTCCAGAATCTGACATGAGATGGAGAAGATACCAGCTATAATTTATCCTGCTTTTAGACATGAATTCCTAATTAAGCTGCTGGGCTGTGCGTGACCATGCCCTTCTCTCCAAACCCCGCCTGCTCTTTAGAAAAAATGACAAAAGTCGTACATTTTATCACAACTATGTGCACACAAATGTGTGTCATCTCTACACCATAAAACTAGAGTAAGCAGCCTGATGAATTCCTCCTTTTGTCTTTTGGACACAGCAGTCCTGCTCTGCATCACAGTAAGGCTCTGTACTGCCCCATCACTGCCCTGGGTGAATGTACCCTAATATGCAGTATGTTTATGTTCACAGTCACTTTAGAGGAGACCTTTAGAGAACACATACAGTACAGACCAAAAGTTTGGACACACCTTCTCATTTAAAGATTTTTCTATATTTTCATGACTATGAAAATTGTACATTCACACTGAAGGCATCAAAACTATGAATTAACACATGTGGAATTATATACTTAACAAAAAAGTGTGAAACAACTGAAAATATGTCTTATATTCTAGGTTCTTCAAAGTAGCTACCTTTTGCTTTGATGACTGCTTTGCACACTCTTGGCATTCTCTTGATGAGCTTCAAGAGGTAGTCACCGGAAATGGTTTTCCAACAATCTTGAAGGAGTTCTCAGAGATGCTTAGCACTTGTTGGCCCTTTTGCCTTCACTCTGCGGTCCAGCTCACCCCAAACCATCTCAATTGGGTTCAGGTCTGGTGACTGTGGAGGCCAGGTCATCTGGCGTAGCACCCCATCACTCTCCCTCTTGGTCAGATAGCCCTTACACAGCCTGGAGGTGTGTTTGGGGTTATTGTCCTGTTGAAAAATAAATGATGGTCCAACTAAACGCAAACCGGATGGAATAGCATGCCGCTGCAAGATGCTGTGGTAGCCATGCTGGTTCAGTATGCCTTCAATTTTGAATAAATCCCCAACAGTGTCACCAGCAAAGCACCCCCACACCATCATACCTCCTCCTCCATGCTTCACGGTGGGAACCAGGCATGTAGAGTCCATCCGTTCACCTTTTCTGCGTCGCACAAAGACACGGTGGTTGGAACCAAAGATCTAAAATTTGGACTCATCAGACCAAAGCACAAATTTCCACTGGTCTAATGTCCATTCCTTGTGTTCTTTAGCCCAAACAAGTCTCTTCTGCTTGTTGCCTGTCCTTAGCAGTGGTTTCCTAGCAGCTATTTTACCATGAAGGCCTGCTGCACAAAGTCTCCTCTTAACAGTTGTTGAAGAGATGTGTCTGCTGCTAGAACTCTGTGTGGCATTGACCTGGTCTCTAGTCTGAGCTGCTGTTGACCTGTGATTTCTGAGGCTGGTGACTCGGATAAACTTATCCTCAGAAGCAGAGGTGACTCTTGGTCTTCATTTCCTGGGGCGGTCCTCATGTGAGCCAGTTTCTTTGTAGCACTTGATGGTTTTTGCAACTGCACTTGGGAACACTTTCAAAGTTTTCCCAATTTTTCGCACTGACTGACCTTCATTTCTTAAAGTAATGATGGCCACTCATTTTTCTTTACTTAGAATTTGTATTATGGCAAGAAAAAAAGCAGCTAACAGTCTATTCAGTAGGACTATCAACTGTGCCAACTTGGCACTATCAACTTGGCAAGAGAATGCCAAGAGTGTGCAAAGCAGTCTTCAAAGCAAAAGGTGGCTACTTTGAAGAACCTAGAATATAAGACATATTTTCAGTTGTTTCACACTTTTTTGTTAAGTATATAATTCCACATGTGTTAATTCATAGTTTTGATGCCTTCAGTGTGAATGTACAATTTTCATAGTCATGAAAATACTGAAAAATCTTTAAATGAGAAGGTGTGTCCAAACTTTTGGTCTGTACTGTATAAGTGTCAATTTCAATATTTTTGGAGGTAGAAATCTCAAGATCACAGATCTAACAATTGCCAAAAGCCTTTAAAATAGGGTCGCTGTAATATTTAGTGTGCAGTGAATATTCCACGGCTATTCTTTTCTTTATAGCGATTATAAAATGTGCTGTCTGCAAGTAAATTATGTGATGGGCTTGACCTGGAAATTCTCATTCTTAAGCCTCTATTTGGCTGGCACCAGTGCCATTGTGGATGTCAATTAAAGCTTAGCAGAACATGTGGCTTCCAGTACAGTATCCAGACACAAAACGTCAACTGACAGCACATGTCCAGATTACAGCCAGTCATGTCAAAGTCATCCAAAAAGCTAAGAGGCCCCCTCCCTCTTATTATACAAAGTAAGACATCCAAAGAACAAAGCGATGCTTGTCCCACAGCCAGCATGCACATAATGGAAACATTAGCCTGCAGATAACTTCTAATGTGTTAGCTTAATGGTCCCTTAATATGTAAGGAGCTATAAAGAGATCTCAGGCTGGGCTGTGGAGAATAATGTCAGCCGAGGTTCTGCTGAGGAGCTGAGTGCTCTACAGCAACACATAGTATCTCTTGTATCTATACATCATTTCATAGCCCCTAAATCATATTCTTCCATACTTTGTATACACTATATATTTCCACCAGATAAGAGAAGTGGCTTACATATATAAACAGCGACTCAGAATTCATCAGTGATTTGGTGTCATTCCTGCACCTATCATCTCCAGGAATGAGAGCAGACCCACTGTGTACTTTCTGGCACCTGGGCCTCATTCCCAACCAGTCATCCGTGTGAGCTTTGCTCAGTTTTCCCTCCGATTCTTTTCGGAGTGGTTTTTGTGTAAAGGCAGTGTACCTGGGTTCACCCATTTTGTTCTTTTATTTTTTTCCTTACTTTTTCAGCTGCATGATGTGCATTGAACTATGTATCTAACAGGCTGCAGCACATCACACATCAGCTGCCCATTAGTTTACACTGAACATTGCTGGATCAAATTGCTGACCAGAGATTAAAACTTTCACATCTCTCTTCCTATCACCCTCCGAGCAAAATTATTTCTGACTGTCTCCAGCTCTCTGCCAGACTGTTAGTCTTCTTTTATCTTTTTTGTCTCTTTTGCACCCCATTAGATTTCTTTTGTGTCTTGCGTTTCCCTTTCTCGTCATCTCTTTTTGAGTCAAAGTACCAAAGCATTCCCATATTCCTCGCCCTTCTATGTAATGACTGTTCCTGCCTCTGTATTTGAACACTCTAAACAAGATCACTATCGCTTTTTCTGAGGAAAGCTCCCAGACCAAGAAGATATGAGAAGAACCTTTTTTCTTCATCTTCTTTGTACTCATGGTTGTGAATTGATTCCCCGCGAGTCTTTTCTCTAACTAACACATGGTAGAATTTCAGCAATGAAAGTTTATATAATCATTGCCATAATTTAATATATTATAATATGTATTATGCTCTTTGCTTGTAGTTCTTGTACGGGGGTTGTTTACTGCCAAAGGAAAAAAAAACAATTTTTGTGGCTGTTTTATGAAAATTGCTAAAAAAAAATAAATAGATATGACTATATGAGCACAGTCACATTGCATTATAAGAAGCTGTGCAACTGTCTGAGCTTCAAGTAACCAAGGCACAAGTTCCCATTTACTGATTACAAGCAGAAATATTAAAGCCATTGATGAATTTTAAGAAAAAATAGTGATTATCATAGAATACAATGAGTGAGCATTATGTGGTAGACCTAGAACACTTCTTTAGGCAAACAGAGTTGTCCATGGTGAATGTGTACTGTTATTAGATGCTGTACACCTGAGGATTTCATATAGTCAGGCTGGGACCTAAGTAATCCTGAGAATGAAGGGCTACAGCACTATTCAGCATTTCATCCCCTTTTAAGTTTTCCCGCTGCAGCATCTCTCTATAGTTTGGATGCACAGGATGTATTGTGCACTAAAACATACTTTGCTATTGTTAAGTAAACACGTGGCCCACATGGTTTCATGCACTCACTGTGCCACATTGCTGGACTTACCTAGGAGGGGCCTAGCTGAGCTGCTACCTGGTGTTTACTGAAGCTCCTGATGGTGGAGTCAGCCTTGGCTGCAGGTAGCCACCAGGTACCACTCCTAGGAACTCCCCAGGTACGCAGGCATGGATATGGACTCGGACTTAGTTCAGGCTACTGATTCTAGATCCTCTGGCAGAACAGTTACTGACCTGGAGAGAGAGGACTCATTCAGGTATCGCCAGAGTGGCTTCAGGATACAGGTGCCGCAGATGCGGCTTCAGTGTTCGGAGACTGGTTGTAGCAGTCCAGGGACACTGAATACATGTAGAGGCACTAGCCTCACTAAGACCAGGGATTTCGGGTTCAGGAGTGACCGCACTTTGACAAGGGATTTTGGGTTCAGGAATGGTCGCACCAGGACCAGGGACTTAGGGTTCAGGCCTGGCTGCACTAGGACCAGGGACTTTGGGTTCAGGACTGGCCGCACCAGGACTAGGTTATAGGACACTGGCCACACTGGGACCAGGGGGAGACCTCACAACTTCACTGGCAGAACACCACATTACCTAATGACTTAATGTCTTGTTTGGCACCTCCCTATTGGAGGGTGCCTTTTAAGCATGGTGCCTCCCAGATATGGTTAGGAGCCATCTTGCAGGTGAGCACTTACATAAAATGCCTGTCAGCTATAGGCGGAGGGCATTTTACAATATGCGCACGCTGCCCCTTTAAGAGCAGGGGACCGCGCATGCTCTAGGCATGCCACAGGACTCAAAAGAAGGAAGTAAGCAGAGAGCATGCTGGGGGACCAAGCTGCACGGCCGGGGCTTATGCCGGCTTCCTTACATGGAGGCGAAGGGGAAGCTTTCAGGGGCGCCGGCTATACCGTTACAGATATTTTCCATTATCTTTGCTTTTTTTTTCTATTTGCAGTGAAAGTATTTTTGCTATCTCAGTTACGGTAATCTTTTAAATGGCAGTGAGTGTTTTCTCCATTATACCACGTTGTTTTTTGTATTCGTGAGATAAAATCCAAGAAAAAAATAAAGTGAGCATATACCCTCTAATAAGTAAATCAGAAAGTAGTAATAGTACATGTAAATAACAGAGTACTTAGTTAACACTATATTGATCTTTTGATTAAAAAAGCGTAAAAGCAATCCCACCACGACAAGGTGTCCCCAATCGGGGGAGTCCTATCCTATATCTAGTATTAAAACCTCACCTTGAGTCACCCTGCTCTGCCCTTATCTATATTGACGTTGGCTGACACAAGGTGAGGTTTTAATTCTAGAGATAGGATAGGACTCCCCAAAAGAGCATACCTTGTCGCATGCAGTGAGATTGCTTTTACACTTTTTTGATGAAAATGGTGTTAACTAAATACACTATTTTATCTACATGTCCTATTACTATTTACTTACTACAGGTTATATGCTCATTTTGTTTTTTTTTCTTGGATTTTATCTGTGAAATGACCACAGTATGAACGTGTTCCTACACGTTGCACTTATACAAACTTGTGCTCCTGCTCATTTCTTTGGCTTTGATGTATTCGTGAGATGTAAAACTCCTGTGAATAACTTTATGAAAAGTACTATGCAAATTGCCTCTTCAGAGAAAAAGAGGACTTGAACTCTATAGCGCCACCTATTGGAAGTAGCAATCCTACAAGTCACAATCAACCCTTTAACAAGTCGTGCAATATGACTTAGGATAAAAGCCAAATCAGAATCTCAGTTACCCCTATGAAAAGTACTAAACACCCAAATACAGTGATATCATATTCAGTAGAGTTTAGGGTTTTAGCCTATATTCAGGTCTTTGCTATGGAAGAGTTAAAACATAAATCACTACTAGTAACCTGATCACTAAAAGCAATTCCGACAGGCCGTTATGTCACTCTGCACCTAATATTGCTCTTCCCTATTCACGTTAAGTGCAATCAGGTTAATAGTCCCTGAGTCAGGAATACATGAATAGTAAGTAGACTGAATTTAAGGTCACATTACATCTTGAATGCAGGAGAAAAGCAGATAGGGTCAAGGGATGAGATGTTCTTTCGTGCGATGTACATTTGTGCAGAGACCACACGTGCAGTCAGCTGGTATTGGTTATCAGAAAGTCGTTATTAAATAGTCTCTGTTCATTTATTACTAATATTATTCATAGTACTCACTTCATGATTGTCTCTTGTTCTTTGTGGCGGTGGGATAAATGTGTATAAAAACCATATATAAGACATGCAGTGTAATCCCTTTAGTGCTAAAACATCGTTCCCTGATGACAGTGCTGTTACCACTGTCTGCTGATCACTACTTAGACATGCTAGTTCACATACACTAAGCCGCCTTCCTCTGCTTAAAAAAATCTATCTAATCTATAAATAAATTGATAATGGGGTTCCTAAATTGGTAAACTGGATTGGTAAATAAAAATGTACAAAGTAATCTGAATCTGACATAGAGATATAAAAACACTCTAATATCTCTGCATTTAATGGACTTGAATCTGCACACAGTAAGAAACTGGACCAATTGACACATTAATACGTATTTTTGTAATTGGTTATTATTTTTATTTAGCTCTGCTCCTTTATGGCTGAGTTGTGACCTGTGACTACATGGAGGTTGGGTTGGTGTGAATAACACCTTATGTGATATTATTCATTTAGGCTGCAGCTTTGCTTTATTAAAAGGGGAATATGTCTTTCTGTTATTAATAATGCCAGGTTACTCTTAGGGCTTATTTACACAAGCTGGACATGGCTGTTAAATAACCGCTAATTGACTACATGCAAACCAATTAGTGGTTGTTTAATGGTCTGTTTTATTCCAAATGGACCTTTAGAGAAGACAAAGGGTCACCGATAGCACCCAAACGCATACAAACTTCAAAGATAGGCAAATGGAAATCCATTGCACAAGTAAGTATGTATAGGGAACCTGACAGCATCTCCAGGCCCACCTAACGACCACCATGTATTTATTATTATCTTGATACCTTCTCTAACAAGTGCATTATATTTTCTTATTGATTTCTTCATATGCTAAAAAACTATTTTATAACTGCGGTGGCGATATGGTAATTAGTGGCTGACTTGTCGCGAAGGTGTTCTTTTTCCCACACTAATCATGCCACTAATCATGCTATCATGCTCCTTTGACCTGAGTAACATGGCTTGCAAAAGTGGAGTCATCACCCTCTTTTTGGAAATCTGTGCCTCCCTGACAATGCACAGTAAGCTAGTGGTACGCACCCTGGCTACAACGGTGTGCTGCTTATGCCCAGGGAGGTAGCGGTGATGTATGGCACAGCCAGCAGTGAGATTTGCCGAGCCGGCAGTAATGGTTGGGTCCTGCATCACCACTACCTCCCTGGGCATTCGCAGCTCACCAATGAAGCCGGTGTAGATATACTCGACTTACTGTGGTGGAATAGTAACATGATTAGTTGGATGAAAAAAGCAATTTTTTAACTGTGGGGAACTTGGGGAAAACAATGCCCCTATGACTATTCACCCACTAATTACATATTACCACTGCAGTTATAAAATCGTTTTTTGCTATATGCAGTAATCAGTAAGACACAAAAAAGGACTTGTTAGAAAAGTATAAAGATAGTAATAAATACATGGTGGCAGTTTAGGAGACCTTGGGAAGTTGTCAGGGTACCATTAATATTCACGGCCCTTACACCTTTATCTAACTGTCCATTCACGAACACATCTTTACCTACTAAACTCGGACTTGAGCCAAAGGCTAAGGGTACACAAATATGACTTGGGAAAATAAACTATGATTCACATTGGCTTCGCTCCACTTCATTTTTTTATTTTTCTTTATATATTTGAAGACAATAACAGATGCATAATGTCTCATAAAATATAACCTTTATTAAATATGGTCCAGCATTCGATTTGTCTGTTTTGTATGTATGTTATATTTATATATTTTTAACATATTTAATAAAGGTTATATTTTATGCAACATTATGCACCTGTTGTTGTCCTGTTGATGATATCTTTTGTTAGAGGTGTGTCTCCTAAATACCAAAAAACTGATCATTATTATGCTCTTTCGTGGTAGGTCTAATTCTTTGTATATTTGTCTGGACTGTACTTTTGTATTAAAGCCTTAAACTTGGTTTTTGTTTCTCTAAAGAGTTATTTTTTTTTAGCTCGATACCTTTCAGCTCAAAACTTGGCAGGGGGTGGAAACGAGTTGTGTAACTGAGGAGTGTTCATGTATGAGTTATACTTTGGAAAATGAGAGGAAAGTGTGTGCAACATTGAGTGAGTAGAAACAAATTTGGGCTGCACTCATACATCCATGTGCCAATTTCACTGAGTTCATTGAGTTTCACTGAGCCATGCACATCAGTTTTAAAAACAGATCCATGTGTCTGATCCAAGAGACCCGAAGCATGTCCTTTTATCATCCGTTTTGTGGATCAGACTTGACCCCCAAAGTCTTTGGGGTTCTGTATAAAACAGGTGACACTGAAGACAGTTATGTACTTCAGTGCTACATTCACGTTTCATCTTTACTGAGCCATTATTAAGAGTCAATAAATAAATACAATTTCAGGCAGTTCATACCTCCTTTAGTTTTTAAAAATGGATAAGAAAAAACTGAATGCACCATGGATGAAAAGCAGTAAATTTCCCAGGGATGTAAAAATGAACACAGATGTGTGAACGTAGCCTTAAAGTCATTCCCGTATGTTCTCCCTGCATTTGTTTTTGCTGTCTACTTACTGTTGCCTTGCTCCGATTTCCTCAATATTCTGTTAGGGAACTAATATTGTGAGCCCCAATGGGGACAGTGATAAAAATGACTATAAAGTGCTGCGGAATACGGAATATGTTGGCGTTGTATAAGCGAGGATAATAAAACACAAATTCACGCTTCCATACAGTCACCGATATAATAACAGTGTTGTACAGTGCGGTCACCACCATGAACTGCAAAAGAAATACTGTACCTATATCGCAGCACCAAGCAGATTATTGGATGGCATCTGTGGTTACTTGTTGGCAACGTCCAACCTGTTGTATTTTGCGGTCTAAGTGCTTTTATGCACTATCTTCCTATTTAGCGTTTTAGCACAGCGTTGGCTACTTGCTCTAGTAAAGAAAAGGTTAACGGTTCCTTTCACAAATTGGTCCATTACACATTGATGACCTTTTTAGCATCTGGAGGGTTACAAATGCTTATCTGCTGATGCACATATTCTGCTCTCCAGCTGTGTAATTGCTTGACTCCATTTCATATCCCTGTGAGTCTCTGCTAGTAACAACTTATCTTTGTTTGTAGGTCCACATCAATGTAATTGTGTGACCTGTGGTGTGTGTGACGTGTCCCCAGAGACGCTTCCCTCCACACCTCACCCCTCCATTCATGTCATGTCATCATTGATTTCTCATGTACTCTCACATTGAGACGTTCCATTTCTCTTGCTGCTGCCACTATTGTCACAGTGAGAACAGTTCTGGGAAAATTGGGAGAGATTATCTGGACTTGGGATTCAGTCAGTGGGGGGCCATAGTGGCATGGTCTTCTTGTACTGCCGGACTGCTGCAAATACCATTCCTACATATTTGTAACATAGTGTAGTATGTAGTACAGTGTTTACACATGCTGTAAGAAGAAAATGTGAGTTTTATGGTAAGTGTCAGCATCTTAGCTATCCTGCTCCCTCCCCTGCTAAATCTGTCATCTATCCTGAAATTGGGCAAACATCTTCTGAGAATATAATGCAAGGTGACAGCTGACTCACACTTCCATGTTTCACACCACCTCCAGTCACTACGCTGTCAAAGTCCCAGGAAGAATACGAACTGACTGGCATATACCTGAGGCCTGTCAGTAAAAGCTACTTGATAAACTATCCCTTCAAGAGCAATTCTGAAAATATCAGCTAATCAAACCGTATAGGACTTGCTTATTTTGCATGCAATCTTTTGCTCTGCTTTTTTCCAGTTTAAAATTTTTGATTTCGGCTTAGAATTGTAATTGACTTAAGCGCGGTTTAGATGAACACGATTGCTGCCTGATGCTGCTTGTGCCATGTCCACTTCATACATACTGGAGCTCCTTTGCATATTCTTTTGGTTACTTTTAGAAATGGCAATTAACTTCCATCCCAAAGGGAAACAAGCGACCTGCTGTAATACAACACGGACTACGTAACTGTCACCTGAGTCTCCCAAGATGCATTGCACTTGGTTAATAATAAATAAATAGACCTGTTGTCTAATACATCTACACTTTTGGAATGTTGTTGGAATGAACATTGATAAAAAAAATGATTTTATTTGTCTTCTTAAAGGGAACCTGTCAGGTCCCCCATGCCCTCCAACCCAGCAGCAGTCAGCCATGTGTGATTAAACTTCCTGCCTAACCTGCCCTGTATAACGTAAATTCAGTTAAATAATGCTTTAAAAAAACATTTATAACCTCCCCGTTTCCTATGCTAATGAGGGCTCTGACTAGTCAATGGGGCTCTTCAGAGACGCAGTGACGCTGTTGATATGATGTGCAGGAGCTGATGATGACGCCTCTCATGCAAATTATGTTATTACATGCACAGGGGCGTGATAACATGGAAAGAGGGCTGACTAGTCTGGGGAACTAACGCCCCATCAACTAGTCGAAGCCCTCATTAGCATAGTTAACGGGGGCATTATAAATGCTTTTTTAAAGCATTTATTTAACTGAATTACGTTATACAGGGCAGGTTAGGCAGGGAGTTTAGTCAAACATAGGTGAATGTTGCTGTGTTGGAGGGCATGGAGGACCTGACAGGTTCCCTTTAACACCCACCCATATGTTTTTAGGGGCTTTATTATACACTGTTATGCAAACTCCTTAGGCTATGTTCACACATCACGTTTTTGTCGAGAAAAGATGGAGCATTTTACTATCCCAGCAAAATGAATGAGATTCCTGAAAATTCATGCACGGGCTACTTATTTTTTCCATGCAGATTTGAAGCTGTTTCAGAACTGTGGCCTGTCAATTCTTTCAGTATTTTCTGCAGCATTTTTCACCTAGTCTAATGAATGGGAAAAATGTATAAAAAGAGCATCACAAACGTACACAAAACACATGTTTTTTTAAGCGTTTTTGTACATCAATGAATGCTTTATGGAGCTAAATAAAGTTATTTGGTGGGAAATTGCTTAAACCTTGGATTACCATCAGAACTGGGATGAGTATATTGGTTAATTTGAATGATTAAAGAATGTGTCTGTTGTATTTCAAATAAAGTGTTTACTCTGTGTCTGTATGTTTATTTAACTTTTTACTTTACTTTAATTAAGTTTGGTCATGAAAAGGTCTGATTGACACCTTGTTATAACCAAACAAAAAAATTAGGTGTCGGCTAGTCCCATTTGCCCAATCTCATTAGCATTTCCATTCATATAATTTCTGGGGCAGCTGTGAGCTGCTATTTTTAGCCTGGGAAGGTGACATTTGCAAACATGGTTCTTGGCCATAATTAACATCTCACAGCTGGTTCGTTACCTGCTATTTCCCCCAATCAGCACTCAGCAGCGATTTGGACGCTGCGTATTTTCGCTGAAGATCAGCTGATCAGCCCCGGTGAGGTCTCACTGCCATCACCCTGGGAACTTTTTTCTGAAAGTTCCCAGGGTGCAGTCACGTGAGCAGTCAGCTGATCGCTGACGTCACCGCAGGTCCTGGCAGCTCAGTACACTGTGGGGAGCGAGCCCGCTCCCCGCAATATACCGCCGGCCGCCGCGAGGAGAGGATCGCCGCCGGGGACCAGGAGGACACCAGGGGCCACCGGACAGGTGAGTATAGAGTTTTTTTTTTATTTTTACTTTGTTTTTTCTTTTTTTTACAGCGCGTGGTAGCCGGCTTGGCTGGGAAGACTACTGCTCCTCCGAGCCGCTGTTATCAGCAGGAGCGGCAGTCAGGATTAGAGGAGTTGTAGTCCCCCTCTCCAACCTGGGTACCACCCGCACCGCGTTTCTGCTGTAAATTCGCGGCCATTGACTTTAATTGAAACACAGCAAATCCACACATACATGCGGGTTTGCTGCGTTTCAATGGACCTCAATGGGCGCAAATTCGCTGCGGGATCGTGCTAGAAATGGTCATGCTGCATTTTTTAACGCAATGCAAATCCGGAGCGGAAAATTCCGCATCATGTGCACAGCTCATCCGGATTAGCATTACTATGCATGGCAGACCTATTAACAAGCGTTTCTGTAGCATTTCCACAGCATTTCCGCGGCGAGAAAACCGCCTCGAAAACCCTTCAAAAACACTACGTATGCACATAGCCTAAATGTGTATATGATTTTAAGTTCAACAAGGGAACGTGAATATGCATTTTTTTTTATGTCTCTCATAATACATGGCACTACTTACGTTATCCAGTGTTTTTGCCTATTTATCAACCAATCAACAACCTGTGACCACAGGGCCCATCTGTTTGTCAAATTAAAAAATAATTAAAAAAATGTAAACAGCTTTTCTATTACTGTGCAGATTTCCTGCTAATATTCTTTCCCATGATGCATGCATGTCCCCTCTATATGTGGCTGTCAGACCTGGCACTAAGCCATTAGAGCAGATTCTTTAAAGAGGTGGTCCACTGCATTGTATAGTGCGCCAATTGATTTACACCTTTAAGTACCGTATTTTTCAGACTACAAGATGCATCGAACCGTAAGACGTACCTAGGTTTTAGAGGAAGGAAAATAGAAAAAAAAGTTGAAGCTAAAAATGTGGTCATGATGCACTGTTATGGGATTTGGGGTCTGCTGCTGACACTGTAATAGGGATGATGTCCCACAATTCTGTACTAATATCCTTCTATATGTATGCTCTCATCCTGGTAAACATGGCCCCCATCCTGTTATACATGTCCACCATCCTGGTATACATGGCCACCATCCTGTTATACATGGTCCCTCATCCCCATCCTGGTATACATGGCCCCCCATCCTGGTATACATGGATCTAGTTGGAAGAACACATAGGTGGGCTGCGCTGCTGGAGTAAATCAATTCTTCAGAAATGATGATGAGGAAAAGGCTTTTTATTCACCATTGAGGTTTAAGGGGTAGCGTTTCTCCTTATGGAGAGTGACACCAGCTCTGGCACGTCAAGGTAAGGAGGCTTATTCACCATGCAGTGCTCCTCTGGGAAATGTAATATGCAAATTGCCTCTTCAGAGACAAAGAGGACTTGTACTCTATAGCACCACCTATACTTCCAATAGGTGGCTCTATAGAGTACAAGTCCTCTTTTTCTCTGAAGAGGCAATTTGCATATTAAATTTCCCAGAGGAGCATTGCATGGCGAATAAGCCTCCTTACCTTGACGTGCCAGAGCTGGTGTCACTCTCCATAAGGAGAAACGCTACCCCTTAGACCTCAGTCCAGAGCCTCTCACCTAACCAAATCAGCTCTCATACTTTGCACTGACGAGGGCCAACAGCCCAAAACACCGTGTCTGCAAATTGAGATTCTGATTTGGCTTTTATCCTAAGTCATATTGCACGACTCGTTAAAGGGTGGATTGTTACTTCCAATAGGTGGTGCTATAGAGTACAAGTCCTCTTTTTCTCTGAAGAGGCAATTTGCATATTTATGCACAATGTTTTTCAACGGCGAACTGGTGCAGCCCACCTACATGTTCATAAAACTGGATCCAATGTCTCCTGGAGAATTTATCTACCAGCCACGGATCAGCAGCAGCTGTTTTTCTGCATGCCTACATAGGAGTTGTGCATGTCACAACTCCAACAGGTGAGCATAACCATCACTCTCCTACTCTCCCTCCATAGGGTATCAATCTATTGTGCGCCCTGTTCCCCACATCTAGATTTACATATCCTGGTATACATATGGTATATATGGCCACCCATCCTGATATGCATGGCCCCCCATCCTGGTATACATGGCCCCCCGTCCTGGTATACATGGACCCTCATCATGGTATACATGGCCCCTAGTGATGAGCGAGCACTAAAATGCTTGTGTGGTCGTTGTTCAGGTCGAGCAAATTGGAATGCTCGGGTGCTGGAGGCCATTGTAAGTCTATGGGAAACTAAAGTATTTTTCCGGCAGCACCCCCCCCCCACAGCATGGGGAAGACCCCTGGAAGCATCTCTGACTCCCAGGTCACTGCTGTGAACAATGCTGTCAGAGAATTACTCCACTTTTACAATAAAACATACAAAAACGAAACCAAAATGGATTTTCCTGGGAAAAATGTTAAGGAACACCCTTCCAGGGTAATGAATTGTATATAAGGCAAAATAAATAGCCAAAAATAAAAATGATCCTCCACACCTTGGGCTATGTTCACACGTAGCATTTTTGATGCATTTTTGCACTTTTGCATTGCTTTCAACTGTGAAAAATACATTCACCCGTAAATGTCATTTTAACATTTTACTACCTTATCTGGCCATGTGGTGTGTGAGACATGATCAGACATATCCATACAGTGAAAAGACATGGGAACAGCATGGGGAAGACCCCAAGAATCATCTCTGACTCCCAGGTCACTGCCTAAAACCATGGTGATCAGACGTGATCCTATATTACTGCGGTAATAATACAGACATTTTTGGCATCGTGACAAATATTAAACTCCATTTAAATTGGGCAAGGCGCGTGGCAACGGATTCGAAAGTGGCCGTAAAGGTGATGGTGCACGCAGAGGCCAAAGCAGTGGGCAAGATGAAACTGTGCCTGCTTAGGGAGCACAACAAACACCCACATCATGTCGAACTACCTTCCTGTCCTGATTTCTAGGGGGCCGCAGAACACCACTATTGAACCCAGAGCAGTGTGAAAAGGTTGTTGGTTGGATAGCAGATAATGCTTCCAGTCAGTTAGCCACCACCACCACCCTGTCATCCACACAGTCCAGTCTCAGTAGCCGTGAGTCTGGACCACATTATTATTATTACTTTAGAGCCACTTATTCCATAGTACTTTACTTGTGAAAAGGGTTATATATCACAAAAACAATTACAATAATCTTGAACAAAAATGTGATGGTGACTGGTACAGGAGAGGAGAGGACCCTGCCCATGAGGGCTCACAGTCTACAAGGGATAGGTGAGGATACAGTAAGTGAGGGTAGAGCTGGTCATGCAGCTGTATGGTGGAGCGAGAGTTACTGCAGGTTGTACGCTTGTCGGAAGAGGTGGGCCTTCAGGTTCCTTTTGAAGGTTTCAGCAGAAGTTGAGAGTCTGATATGTTGGGGTACAGACTTCCAGAGAAGGGGGGATGCACGGGAGAAATCTTGCATGCAATTTTGGGAAGGGGAAATAAGAGGGGAGTAGAGAAGGAGATCTTGTGAGGATCGGAGATTGTGTGCAGGTAAGTACCGGGAGACTAGGTTACAGATGTATGGAGGAGACAGGTTGTGGTTTTGAACTGGAGTCTCTGGGCAATGAGGAGCCAGTGAAAGGATTGACAGAGAGGAGAGGCCGGGGAATAGCGGGGGGACAGGTGGATTAGTCAGGACCCAGAGTTTAGGATAGATTGGAGAGGTGCGAGAGTGTTGGAAGGAAGGCCACAGAGCAGGAGATTGCAGTAATCGAGGCAGGAGATGATGAGGGAATGCATTACTGTTTTTGCAGATTCTTGTTTGAGGAATGTGCGGATCCGGGAGATTTTTTTTACTTGGATTCGGCATATTCCTCACACTGATCCTCCTTCCTCCCACCGTTCCGAGTGCCCTGAGACAACTGATCCCACACTTGGACACTCCGAAGAGCTGTTTTGTTCATCTTTCCATTTATAGATTCTGGCCTCTCGCTCTGTTCGCTACAACCGGGGCAACAGGAGATCGCATGTAGCGATGCCAAATATTTCAACACCCATGGACAGATGAAGATGATGATGGGAAAGTGCAATTACTGTCGCAAAAGGTGAATGATGATGAGACACAATGAACAGAAAGTCAGGAGGAGGACCAGGGTGCCTAAGTGTAAGACAAGGTGGTGGACGATGAAGTCACTGACACAATCTGGCAAGGGGACATGCATAGCAAGGACAGCAGCGCAGAAGGGGAGGGAGGCATAGCACCACAACAGGCAGGAACAAGCAGTGGTGTGGCCACAGACACAAGGCGGGCAACTGTTCCCTAAAACACTAATACCAGGGAAGTTGCCAGTCCAACTGTTAGGTCTTCCAGAGTCTGGCTCTTTTTTAAAGACTGTCCAGTTAACCCCCAAAAAGCCATTTGCAACATCTGCCATGCCAGCATCAGCAGGGGCAGCAAAACTACCAGTCTGACCACCACCAGCATGCTTAGGCACATGACAGCAAAGCACCCGACTAGTTTGGTCGAACGCCAGGGTCCAGAGACACCACTGCCTGTTCCGCTGTTGTGCGTGCATGCCAATCCCCTGTCTATGGCGCAGGCGAATATGCCTTGCACCCTGCACCTGTTGTTATACACTTGCAACCATCACCATCACCGTCCACGTCCTTGACCCAGCTCAGTTCAGTTGTCCCTACCCCAGTCCTTTGAATGCAAGTGCAAATATGCAGCCAGCCACTCACCCACAGGCTGCAATACTAAAATGCAACATTTCTCAACTGCTTGCAGTAGAAATGTAGCCTTTTAGGCTCTAGGAGACGGAAACTTTCCTCAACCTCATCGCGGCAACTGGCCCTCGGTCCCCAGTCGACACTATTTCTTCCGGTGTGGCGTCCCCAACTTACACAAGCACGTGTCCCAGAACATTTCCCGTGCCCTCATCAACGCAGTTATTGGGGAGGACCACCTAACCACAAACACGTGGGCAAGTGCTTTTGGCCAGGGGTGGTACATCTCACTGATGCATCACTGGGTTAATATTGTGGAAGCCGGGACCCAATCGGACCCTGGGACGGAACACATCCTCCCGACGCAGAGGATTGTGGGTCCTGGGTTAATCAGGGCTGCCCCCACATTTTACTGCTCCTGCACTGCACCTCCTCCTCCTCTTTAGCCTCCATATCCTTTACTCGATAAATTGTTTTCAGGAGATATTCCAGATTATGTACTTAAACTTCATGGGTGCAAATAACAATGAGCAGCACTGTATGCTTAGATGACAAACTGCACACTCTTGCAGAGTTGTTGAAAGCTGTAACATAGAAAGCAGATCTGTGGCTCTCAACGCTGAACATACAGCAAGGCATGGTCATGTGTGACTATGGCCACAACCTGGTGGCTGCTCTGAAGCTATGCAAGCTCGCACACGTACCATGCCTGGCCCATGTGCTCAACTTAGTGGTTCAGCAGTTTCTCAAAACCTACCCGGATCTGCCAGAGCGGTTTGTGAACGTACGCCACATGTTTGCCCATTTCAGAAAGTCAGCTACAGCTTCCACTGCCCTGGCAGGGCTTCAGCAGTGTTTGTAGCTTCCAGCTCACCGACTGGTGTGCGATGTGACCATGCGTTGAAAATCAACGTTGCAGATGTTTGGAATGATTTGGAGCATCAGAAGGCAGTTGTTGAGTACCAGCTTCAACATACCCATCAGCATTCAGGTCAGCCTCCGCACATAAGAACTGATGAGTGGGCATGAATGTCTGACATCTGTGCCCTCCTCAAAAACTTTGGGGTCTGCACCAAGATGATGAGCGGTGATGATGCCATAATTAGCGTCATCATCCCACTTCTCTGTCTACTGAAACGCTCGCTGCTCACAATTAAAGAGGAGGCATTGCAAGCGGAGCAAGGAACTATACAGGGTGGTGCTACTCAGCCCAGCCTCATCTCATCTCAACACGGATTGGGTGATAATGAGGAGGAGGAGAAAGAAAATATGGACAGTCGTCCTCTTGGTGAGAACAGGGAAGTCTTTGCTGTTGGCAGTCTGGCACACATGGCTGACTTTATGTTCCGCTTCCTTTACCGTGACCCTCGCATTGTACGCATTTTGGGCATTACAGAAAACTGACGCGGCACGAGAGAATTCTTGGATACGGAGGTGTGAGGTTCTGATTAAGGAGGATGTTAGTCTTAGGTCAGTTCCAGAACAGAGGGCATGGCAGGGGTGATAGACATAAAAGAGGAATGAGATATAGGGCAGTGCAGAACTGTGGAGAGCTTGGTGGGTGAGAGAGATGAGTTTGTATTGTATTCTGTAATGAATGGGTAACCTAACCAGTGCAATGACTGGCACAGGGTAGAGTCATCGGTGAAGCGGCTTGATAGAAATATGACCCTGGCTGCTGCATTCAGAAGAGGAGACAGTTTGTTTAGAGGGAGACGGATTAGAAGAGAGTTGAAGTAGTGAATAAGAGTGACAGTAAGAGTTTTTGCAGTATCAAAGGTGAGAAGAGGTTGGATTTTGGAGATGTTTTTAAGGTGCAGGTGACATGAGCGAGTGAGTGATTTTCCATGTTGAATAAAGGAAAGTTGTGTGTCAAATATGACTCCAAGACAGCAGGCGTGCCGAGTGGGAGTTAAGGTGGCACCACCTAAAGGAAATTGCAAAGTCAGGTATAGGTAGGTTAGTAAAACTCAGGTATAGGTAAGTAGGTAGAGGGAGGAAACAGAAGGAGTTCATTTTTGTAGATATTCAGTTCAGGCCCTTGTTGAAGAATTAAAAAAAAATAAATAAAAAATTCCCATCTGACAATGCTGGCGGCAGAGGTCACAGACAGTTCATTGGACAACCAAGCAGTACACCAGGGTGACCATCATGCCATGCCCACATAATTTTTTTAAGAGTGTTTATGTTTAGAGACTAGCGAATATTTCATTATTCGTTTCGGATTACGATCGCCATTTTTGCAATATTCGCCAATGTATTTGTTGAATATTTGCCGAACATTGCCGAGCTCCATTGGATTCAATGGGGGCCAAAACCAAACGCATACACAGCACCTTCAAACGAGATCAAAAGCTGCCAAAACACATCAAATTAGGAGCAGACACCAGGAAAGTGCCATCAATTGAATCAGAGTACAAGTAGAATAATTATTATTTATTATTATAGTGCCATTTATTCCATGGAGCTTTACATGTGAAAAGAGGTCACCGACTGGTACTAGAGGAGAGGACTCAGTCGGACCCTGGGATGGAACACGTCTTCCCAACGAATAGGATTGCGGGCCCTGGGTCAATCAAGCTTCAACACAATGCTCACAAGGTAGACAGCAGCAGTGGTCGGCCTCCTAGACAATGAGCAAATTATTCATGATAATAGAGGCTACCCATTTCCTTAGCTTTCTGGTACTTTTCTGTGGGAATGAGCTTGTCTCCAACCAGCCAGGAATATTTCCAGGGAATTATGGCACACCATGGTATTAGCACCCAGTATCAGAAGTGAAGCCATCCACAATTTCCTTCTCAGTAATTTTATTTGGTAGACTGAGTGGCTGCCCAAACATGAGTTTCTCACAAAGGAGCAGAAGATACTGAGTGGCAGTAGGTGTAAGTTTCTTCAGCAGGGAGATTAGTTCAGAGATGTACAGAGGAGAAAGGTTATGGATGGCTTTGTAGGTCTGTGTTAGTAGTTTGAACTGGATACGCTGGGCAATTGGGAGCCAGTGAAGGGATCTTATAGATTGCAATCTTATAGATTGCTGGAGCCAGTCCACAGTTTAAAAAAGCAGCCATAGAGTGTCCGGAAAACCTTCACACAGACTTTTCTTAGCCAGGGCTGCTTCTCGGCAGGGTTGGACAGGCCCACTAGAGAACCGGAGAATCATCCTGTGGGCCCTGGCTTCTCCTTCAGGAGAGTTCATAGCGCAAACCTTGCAGCTGCTATGGAGCTCTTGAGCTGGGGAGAAAGGTGGGCCCTCAGAATCAAATCCTCTGGTGGGCTCAATGTTCTTCAGTCTGACACTGCTTCTCTGTGAGAGTTGTATTTCACCACAGCCATAGCTCAGTGAAGAGACTGGTATAGAGGGAAACCTTCTCTACTCCGGCTGTCATTTCTCCACCAACAAGGTTCCGGACATTATCACACACGACCAAGCCTGGCAGTATATTCAGCAGTGAGAGCCACAGATTTGCCTGCTGTGTTACAGCTTTCAACAACTGTGCAGCGGTGTGCGTTTTTTCACCTAAACATAAGCATATTATCTTCAGCACAGCCTGTTGCCGCTTGGCCCAGGCAGTGCTACAGTGCTTCAAGCTTGTTACTGATGTGGTCATTTTGGAGATGGAGGCCAAAGAGGAGGAGGAGGAGGTGCAGGAGCTGTACAATGTGATTACATTGAGGTTACATTGGCTAGTCTTGTTTTAATATTAAAGATCCTTCTGTGTTTATATATATATATATATATATATATATATATATATATATACATATATACAGTACAGACCAAAAGTTTGGACATACCTTCTCATTTAAAGATTTTTCTGTATTTTCTTGACTATGAAAATTGTACATTCACACAGAAGGCATCAAAACTATGAATTAACACATGTGGAATTATATACTTAACAAAAAAGTGTGAAACAACTGAAAATATGTCTTATATTCTAGGTTCTTCAAAGTAGCCACCTTTTGCTTTGATGACTGCTTTGGACACTCTTGGCATTATCTTGACGAGCTTCAAGAGGTAGTCACCGGAAATTGTCTTCCAAGAATCTTGAAGGAGTTCCCAGAGATGCTTAGCACTTGTTGGCCCTTTTGCCTTCACTCTACGGTCCAGCTCATCCCAAACCATCTCGATTGGGTTCAGGTCTGGTGACTGTGGAGGCCAGGTCATCTGGCGTAGCTCCCCATCACTCTCCTTCTTGGTCAAATAGCCCTTACACAGCCTGGAGGTGTGTTTGGGGTCATTGTTCTGTTGAAAAATAAATGATGGTCCATCTAAACGCAAACCGGATGGAATAGCATGCCGCTGCAAGATGCTGTGGTAGCCATGCTGGTTCAGTATGCCTTCAATTTTGAATAAATCCCCAACAGTGTCACCAACAAAGCACCCCCACACCATCACACCACCTCCTCCATGCTTCACGGTGGGAACCAGGCATGTAGAGTCCATCCGTTCACCTTTTCTGCGTCGCACAAAGACACAGTGGTTGGAACCAAAGATCTCAAATTTGGACTCATCAGACAAAAGCACAGATTTCCACTGGTCTAATGTCCATTCCTTGTGTTCTTTAGCCCAAACAAGTCTATTCTGCTTGTTGCCTGTCCTTAGCAGTGGTTTCCTAGCAGCTATTTTACCATGAAGGCCTGCTGCACAAAGTCTCCTCTTAACAGTTGTTGAAGAGATGTGTCTGCTGCTAGAACTCTGTGTGGCATTGACCTGGTCTCTAAACTGAGCTTCTGTTAACCTGTGATTTCTGAGGCTGGTGACTCGGATAAACTTATCCTTAGAAGCAGAGGTGACTCTTGGTCTTCCTTTCCTGGGGCGGTCCTCATGTGAACCAGTTTCTTTGTAGCACTTGATGGTTTTTGCAACTGCACTTGGGGACACTTTCAAAGTTTTCACAATTTTTTGCACTGACTGACCTTCATTTCTTAAAGTAATGATGGCCACTCGTTTTTCTTTACTTTGCTGCTTTTTTCTTGCCATAATACAAATTCTAACAGTCTATTCAGTAGGACTATCAGCTGTGTATCCACCAGGCTTCTGCACAACACAACTGATGGTCCCAACCCCATTTATAAGGCAAGAAATGCCACTTATTAAATCTGACAGGGCACACCTGTGAAGTGAAAACCATTTCCAGTGACTACCTCTTGAAGCTCATCAAGAGAGTGCCAAGAGTGTGCAAAGCAGTCATCAAAGCAAAAGGTGGCTACATTGAAGAACCTAGAATATAAGACATATTTTTAGTTGTTTCACACTTTTTTGTTAAGAATATAATTCCACATGTGTTAATTCATAGTTTTGATGCCTTCAGTGTGAATGTACAATTTTCATAGTCATGTAAATACAGAAAAATCTTTAAATGAGAAGGTGTGTCCAAACTTTTGGTCTGTACTGTATATATATATATTTTTTTTTTACGTCTCTTCAAATGCGTATTGGAGTGCATCCTAATTTTTGCCAGCCCTTCTAATTGCTGCATATATGGAATAACAGTATAGGAGACCCACTCCTTAATAATGGGAAGGATAATTCAAATAGATTCTATATTCTAGAATATTGCCTGTCTTATCTGAAATTCGTTTACAGGTGAGGTATTGCAGTATGGATAGCGTAGTACACCGATCCAGCCAGGTATTATTACCTTATACTGTGTGCTGCTAGTGCTGCCTAAAAAAATACTAATCTATTCTATTCCCTATCGATAGCGCTGTTAGATGCATTTACATTAGGGACAGGTGCTAGGTTGTAATATCATCTCAAGATGAATGTTCATTCTGGTCGCATAAATCTCTTCCACAGTCCATAACTTCTTTTTTAAGTAATTTCTTTGGTTTTATATATGTCATTACCCTGGAAAGAATGTTTAACATTTTTTTCAGGAAAATCCATTTTATCTTTTTTTTTTTGTATATTTTATTGTTAGACCGTAAAAGTGGCGCATTACTCTGACAACATTGTTCACAGATATGCTATTTGTCAGTGACCTACTGTGAATAGGTTTGAACACACAACTGCCATACTTTAAATGGAGTGTAATATCTGACACGTTCCCAAAAAATTCTGTATTATTACGGCAGTAAAATGGGATAACGTCTGATGACCATGGTTTTATGCAGTTGCCTAATAGTATGGTATTTGTCAGCGACCAAGTGTCAATAGTTTGGAACAACATACACCTGGCAGACTTTAAATGAAGTGTAATATCTAACACGTTCCCAAAAAGTTCTGTATTATTATGGCAGTAATATGGGATCACGTCTGATGGCCACGGTTTAAGGCAGTCACCTAATAGTATGGTATTTGTCAGCGACCAAGTGTCAATAGTTTGGAACAACATATATCTGGCAGACTTTAAATGCAGTGCAATATGTGACACATTCCCAAAAATTTCTGCATTATTAAGGCAGTAATATAGGATCAAGGCTGATGGCCATGGTTTCAGGCAGTCGCCTAATAGTATGGTATTTGTCAGAAACCAAGTGTGAATAGGTTAAGCAAAACACAACTAGCTGATTTTAAATGGAGTGTATAATATTTAGCACACACCACAAAATGTCTGTATTATTACGTCAGTAATATGGGATCACGTCTGATTATGGAAAAGTTTCTCTGCCTCCACAGTACAGTAATGCAAATATAATCAAAACAATCTGCCTGTATTCTGCTAACAATCAAATGGAGCAGTAAAATTATGTACTCTGGATTGCTTTTTAAGCAAATAATTAGGATTAAGAGCAAAAAAAATTAGCCCGGATATGTAGGGCTATATGGATATCTGTAACAGCAGCAGTAGCAGACAGAGCACGTAATGGACCTTATTGTGCTGTATACACTGCCACAAACCCTGCCTGCCTACCTAACTCCTGCTATCAGGATTAATATATGCAACTCGATTAGTCCTCAGAAGGACTGTTAGTTCAGATGGATATATGTCTTGTTGTGGAATACCTATATCAAAATATTACACTGCCAATTCTCTCCCTAGTTCAGCACCATCTCTTCCTACTCTGCCTGTTTCCGTTTTAGAGTGTGACGAGCATAGGGCCACCAGGTCTTATATAGACCCGATGACTCTACTCAGTCACTGTAATGCCACAACTAATATGGCTACGGCATTACAGTGCGTGGAAAGCAAACCCTGCATGTTAATTGGCTCTCTGAAGAGCACCAAACATGCAGGGCGGGGACCAGAGCATCCCGTAAATACTCGCCGAGGACACTAGCTCATCATTAATGGCCCCCTTTCCTAGTATGCATAGCCCCCATTCCCATCCTTTTGTACATGGCCCCCATCCCCATCCTTGTATACATGGCCCCCATCCCCATCCTTGTATACATGGCCCCCCCATCCTGGTATACATAGCCCCCCATCCTCATCGCATGTCACAGCCCAATATCCAGCACGTGCTTGCGGCCAATGAAAGCAGAGGAGAGAGGGAAAGCACGATAGATAGATAAATATTTGATAGATAGATGAGATAGATGCTATAGATAGGAGATTAGATAGATAGATATGTTAGATAGATAGATAGATATACAGATAGATAGGAGATTAGATATACATGAGATAGATAGAAGATAGGTAGATATGAGAGATTCTGTAGATAGATGGATAGATAGGAGATTAGATAGATATGAGATAAATACTGTAGATAGATAGATATGAGATACTGTATATAGATAGATACTATAGATATATATAGTACTATACTATAGATAGATAATAGTGTGACAAAGTCACTGGTAAAGTGCTGGAGGGGAGATATGTTTCCCTGAGATTATTAGCTTCAGTGAAATAAAAATTATTTGCTGAGAGGGGTTAATCCACCATTTGTAAAAGGGCGTGTTTTTATGAGAACAACCATAGAGAAGGAGGTTGTTCTCCATATCTCCACCTCAGGGTGTGGTCTGGGGTTTAAATACACGGCCTGCCGAGGCATTAGTTGTTCAGTATCTGTAGGCCAGCTCCAGAGAGAGGAGCTTGTGTTATTTTGTGCTTAACTGAACCTTGTGTTTTGCTAACCATGAGTGGCCGGACCCCGGCAAGGACTATGCTGTACATTTTCTTTTGTTTAGCTATTATGCCAGAAGGGCCGTGTTTATTTTTATGAACTCTATATTGGCTTATGCCGTTTAATAAACCAACAAGAAATTTAAAGAGACAGTGTTCCGTGTCTACCTCTGTGTAAAGTCGAGTGAGCTGATCTACCACAGGTGGTGTTTGAAGTGCGGACAGCGTTCCCAGTGAACACGTGTGACTGCTACAAGAAGGAATGTATGTCCTGGGTGAAGGCGGCAGTGAGCCAGGAAGCGGAGTCAGACAGCATGGAGGACTTGATTAAGCACCTTGTGAAAGCTCAACAGCAGCAACAGCTGGCCCAACAGCAGAAATAACTAGCACATCAGGAGATGAGTAAGCCGCTGACGCAACAGATATAACAACAGCAGCAGTAGCACCTGCAGCCACAGCAATAAGACCAGAACTGACAACAGCAGCAACAGATTGAATTGCTCACAGAGGCGGTTCGTGGGTGGCCGGCAGCCCCTCCCCCAATTCCAGGTCATGACGACACATATGTCTGGAAGGTGGTAAGACAAGCAATGCAAAAAATGACCCAGGGAGATGATTTGGAAGCCTTTTTGACTGTGTTTGAAAGGTTAGAAGAGTGGGAGAAGCTGCCACAGGAGCAGTGGGCGGAGGTGCTGGCCCCCTATTTGACTGGTGAGCCCCAGAAGGCTTATTATGACCTGGCCTTACAGGATGTCCAGGAATATTCCAAACTAAAAACTAAGATACTTGCACGCTCAGGAGTGACTGTCTGTCCGAGCTCAAAGGGTCCACCACTGGGCGTATTGCAGTGAAAAGCCCCCTGTCTCCCAAATGTTCAATCTGTTGCATCTGGTACAGAAGTGGCAGCAGCCGAAGTCCTCCACTCCAGCCCAGATGGTCGAGCGGGTCGTAATGGACAGATTTATCCATTCCCTTCCCAGACCGGTGCAGACCTGGGTTTCTCAGGGGGACTCCCGAAATGCAAATGATCTAGTGCGCCTAGTAGAAAGTTACCAGGTGGTTGAGATGTCCCTGAGGAAGCCGGGCATTGTTACATCCCCGTACTGGGATACCCAGAAGGAGCCCAAATCTCAAAAGGGGGGTAGTAGTAGAGCCACCACTGGAGGGAGTTTGAAGTCGAAAGGGGTCGCTGAGGGGTTGCCAAAAACCGCTGTTAAGGACTTGACCTGTTGGAGATGTCACAGTCCTGGACACATAGCCACCCGTTGTCCTCTGTCCTCTGAAGAGATGGACTGCAGCATGGGAAGGCGCTGTTCATATTTTGCTTATCCAGTCTGCAGTGTGGACTATCAATCTAGTGAGGAGCTGCAGGCATGTCCCATAACAATAAATGGCATACTGGTGACGGGACTCTTGGACTTGGGGAGTTTGGTGACTCTGATAAGGGCCACATTCCCCACCAGTTGATCCCCGGGAAAAACATGGGCGTCCGCTGTATTCACGGGGACGCCAAAGACTACCCTGTTGCCAGAGTGACTATAAAAATGAACTGCGGTGCTAAGTCCCATGAGGTTGGAGTAGTTAAGGACCTGCTACACCCAGTAATAATAGGGCGGGACTTTAGCCAGTCCTGGGATTTATGGCGGAAAGCAGGTATGCCACGTGATTCAGGAAGGAGCCGATTCCACCATGTTGAATCCCCAACACAGTCAGAGACGGATGAATTTCCCCTGTGTGTCCTTGCGGGTGACTAGGATGAGACGCTGACCCAAGAGGCCAAGATTCTTGAATTGGGGATTTGTGGGGGAAATTTTGGTACTGCTCAGACGCAGGATCTCAGATTGAAAAAGGCATTTTGATTATGTGTTTGTAATAAATGGGGATGCTCAAGAGCCGGGGGCTGACACCAGGTTCCCATATTTCACACTAAATGAGGAACTGCTTTATCCGGTCACTAAACCAAGAGGGGAAGTGGTAGAGCAGTTGGTCGTGCCGGGTTCCTATAGGCGTAGGGTGTTAGACCTGGTCCATTCTCCTATCTTGGGTGGGCATCTGGGAGTAGAGAAAACCCAAGAGCTGGTCCTGCAGAGGTTCTACTGGCCTGGATGTCACAGAGATATCGTTAATTACCTCCGGTCCTGCCCCACTTGTCAGCTAACTGCTCCCGTGTCCCACTTCCGAAGCCCTCTAGTGCAATTGCCAGTTATAGAGGTCCCATTTGACCGGATCGCCATGGACCTTGTCAGACTTTTGGTTAAGTCTACCAGGGAATACCAATATATCCTGGTAGTGCTGGACTATGCCACTCGGTATCCGGAGGCGGTACTACTGAGAAACTCCTTTTCCAGGAGTATAGCCAGAGAGCTAGTGCATATTTTCTCCCAGATGGGCCTGCCAAAGGAGATCCTGACTGACCAGGGAACTACTTTTATGTCCAAGGTAATGAGGGAGTTGTGTAAAGATCTCCAGATTACACAGCTCTGGACGTCTGTACACCATCCGCGGTTGGACGGTCTGGTGGAGAGATTCAACAAGACCTTGAAGTCTATGCTGAACAAGGTCGTGGAGAAGGATGGGCGAGACTGGGATTGCTTACTGCCGTACCTGCTGTTCTTCATCAGGGTAGTTCCCCAGAGCTCTATGGGATTCTCACTGTTTGAGCTGCTATACGGACGGCACCCTTGGGGACTTCTGGATATAGTGAAGGAGACCTGGGAAGCAGAGATTACACCCCACCAGAGCATCATCGAGCATGTGACCCAGATGTAGGATCGGATCACAAAGATGATGCCGATTGTGAAGGAGAGCCTCCTTCAAGCACAGGCAAGGGTCTATAATCAGGCCGCAAAGCTGAGACAATTCAATCTTGGAGACCGGGTATTGGTGTTAGTACCCATGGTCGAAAGTAAATTTCTGGCCAAGTGGCAAGGGCCGTATGAGGTGGTTTAGAAGTTGAGTGACGTCAACTATAAACTATGCTGGACATTTTCTTTTGTTTTGCTATTATGCCAAAAGAGCTGTGCTTATTTTTATGAACTCTATATTGGCTTATGCCATTTAATAAACCAACAAGAAATTTAAAGAGACAGTGTTCCGTGTCTACCTCTGTGTGCAGCCAAGTGCGCCAATCTACCACCATAGATAGAAGATTAGATAGTATTGAGATAGATACGGTAGATAGATATATAAATACTATAGATAGATAGGATAGATATGAGATAGATAATGTAGATATATAGTGTGATGAAAGCCGGCCGGTGGGTGCAGCTCTCTGGCGCCCCCTTACCTCTCAGGTCAGTCAAGGTACTGCACCTAGAGAAAGTAGTGCCAGGAAGCTGCAACCAGCGCAGGGAACACGGTAGTGTGTTATCCCTTCAACGTCACTAAACCGTAACGTCACTACACAGCACAACTCGCTAGCGCCCTCTTAGCCTCAGGTCAGTCAAGGAACTGCACCTAGGATAAGCGGTCGCCAGGGAGACTGTCCTGTAACCTACTGGGTATCGGGGCCCTCTGTAGTGAGGGCGGTATATATATCTTCCTTGGCCGCGCCAGGAATATATATATCTGAACCTCCGACCGTCACTACCAGCCTTCCCCAATCCCCAGTTGGTATGCTGCCACCAGTCCCTATTTTAGATATACGCCCAGTCCGTGAATGGGCCTATATCGGGTCAGGAACCAACCCTGGGTAGCGTTTTGGCTTGAGCCGAGCTCACACGGACGTGCGTTCGTTATGCAGAATAAAAGGCAGGCCCACAATTACTTGAGGTAATTGATTATAATAATACACTAGATACACGATATACAACTAAATATACACAGGTATAAGGTCAGGCTAAACTATACAACAATGGAATACAACACACAGAATCACCACAGCATATCAGTTACCGGTTTCTTGATTTTCTTGTGACGCAGGGAGAGGATTCTGCGGTCGCAGGCACGGTTCTTTGTTACAGGCTGAGGCCTACCACCGCATGGTCAAACTGCTCCTCCCCTTGGTGGCCTCAGCTGGTGCTCAGATGTTCAGCACACCACTCTTGGGTCAAAAACTGACTTGTCTCTTGTCTGTCCTGCTATCTTACCTGCCCCGTCCCGCCCACTGCTGGTGAGGTCAGCTGGCTCAGTCTCCACCCTCAGGTCTAACTTCGATCAGAAGCCCAAATTCTATGGAACCCAATAACTTCTTCTGGGATGGTCTCATGATACCCCCAGGGGTTCCCATGGATTCGGGCCGCCGTAACCGACCTTTTGATATCAATTATGATACCATACGGTCCTCAGGAATGGCTCCGCGCTATATCTTGGCTTCCAGAGCACGTACAAACGTCTACCGCGGAGGCTTGTGTGCGCAATGGCTCCGGGACGCCGTGATATTTTTTTATTGGCCCATCCCACGCAACATGCGTGTACTATTCATGTTTCTATATCTTATGCCTCCATGCTTGTGACAGACAAAGAAACTAGTCCTATGGGACAAATGGTCAGGTACAGATAGACGAAGCACCCCCCCCTGCTGGCTGTGTTTCCTCTCGAAGTCTTTGAAGCTCCTAGCATTCAAGTGTTAAGTAGGCTTCTTATCTTACAGGAGCCTGGATGGGGGGAAACTATCTAGTTGACGTTTTAACAGAAGGTCCCAAGGGTGGGGCTGCTGAAGTGTGGCCATCCCTGGATATGATTTATCATTACCAAGATGGCGGCTACAGGTTCATCACACCTCCCCCTATACGAGGGCGCGAGGGGGTAGCACATTCCTGTGTTCCCCCGTGCGTCCTTCTGCACCCTCCCCTTGCCGGGATAACCCGTCAGCGTTACCGTGGTCACGGCCTCTTCTGTGGCGAATGGAGAAGTGGTACTGCTGGAGAGCGAGGCTCCAGCGTAGCAACCTGCCATTCGACCCAGAGACCGTGTGTAACCAGCTGAGGGGGTTGTGGTCCGTCTCCACGGTGAAATGGCTCCCGTACAAGTAGGGCTGCAGACGCTGCAGGGCCCATACAATTGCCAGGCATTCTTTTTCCACCGTGGAGTAAGCCACCTCCCGGGGCAGTAGCTTCCTGCTCAGGTACAAGACAGGATGTTCCTGGCCTGTCGTGTTGACCTGACTTAGCACAGCACCGAGGCCAAAGTCACTGGCGTCGGTCTGTACCACAAACGGCCGGTCGAAGTCGGCAGCTTGCAGTACAGGGGAGCTACTTAGGGCGGCCTTGAGTGCCCCGAAAGCTGTCTCGCAGGCGACTGTCCAGTCGACTGCGACGGGCAGCTTCTTCTTGGTGAGGTCCGTCAGGGGCTTGGCCAGGGTGCTATAGTGTGGGACGAACCTCCTATAGTACCCGGCGGTCCCCAAGAAGGACATCACCTGCTTTTTGGTCCTAGGAGTGGGCCAGGATGCGATGGCATCCACTTTCCCCGGTTCTGGCTTCAGAACCCCCCCGCCTACCCGGTGACCCAGGTAGAGGACCTCACTCATGCCCAGCTGGCACTTTTCCGGCTTGATGGTCAAGCCTGCCCGGTGGATCCGACCGAGCACCTGCTGCAGGTGCTCTAGGTGATCCTCCCAAGTGGGACTGAAGACTGCAATATCGTCCAAGTACGCAGCCGCGTACCCTTCAAGTCCCTCAAGCAGCGTATTGACCATCCGCTGAAAAGTGGCAGGGGCATTCTTCATGCCGAATGGCATCACTGTGGACTCGTACAGTCCAAAAGGGGTGATAAAGGCAGAGCGTTCCCTTGCCGCGGGGGTCAGAGGAATCTGCCAGTACCCCCGGCTCAGATCCATGATGGTCAGGTACTTAGCCCCGGCCATCCGATCGAGCAGGTCATCGATGCGTGGTATGGGGAACGCATCGGTGGCCGTTACAGCGTTGAGCCCCCCGGTAGTCCACGCAGAACCGTGTAGTTCGGTCCTTCTTTGGTACGAGGACTACAGGCGAGGCCCACGCGCTGCTGGATGCCTGGATCACCCCCAGCTTCAGCATCTCGTCTATCTCTTGGCGCATGTTTCCCTGCACCTCGAAAGAGACCCGATATGCTGAACGCCGGATCGGCGGGTGATCGCCAGTGTCCACGTCGTGGACAGCCATCTCAGTCCTTCCGGGCAGGCTGCTGAACAGCCCCCGGAAGGGGTGCAGGGTGGTCCCCAGCTGGGACCGTTGGTCCTCCGTGAGCTGGTGGCCAACCCCCACATCCTCGATGGACCCACCCGCCTTGGCTTGGGTGAGCAGATCCAGGAGGGTTTCTACCTCTCCTTCCTCGGGAAGGTTGCACACTGGGTGGGCAGTCGCTTCCCGCTCATGATGAGCCTTCATCATGTTCACGTGGAAGGCCTTCCTCCTTCCACGGGCGTGATCCAGGGTGACCAGATAGGTGACGGCATTGAGTTTCTGGTGCACGAAGTAGGGACCTTCCCAGGCTGCCTGAAGCTTGTTCTGTGGTACGGGGACCAGTACCCACACCTTTTGACCCACCTGGTAGGTCCTCTCACAAGCATTCTGGTCGTACCACCGCTTCTGGTCGGCCTGGGCCTGGGCCATATTGTCCTGCACCAGCTTTGCCAAGGCCATCATCCTGTCCCGGTGGCGCACGACATACTCGATGACCGACACCTCGGGGGTGGCCAAATCCCCTTCCCATGCTTCCTTCACCAGAGCCAGGGGGCCCCGTACCCGTCGCCCGTACAGGAGCTCAAAGGGGGAGAACCCCGTTGAGGCCTGCGGAACCTCCCGGTAAGCAAATAGGAGGTGTGGGAGGTAACGCTCCCAGTCTCTCCCGTGGGAGTCGACCAACATCTTAAGCATCTGCTTTAAGGTGCCATTGAACCGCTCACACAGGCCATTAGTCTGTGGGTGATACGGGCTGGCCACCAGATGTTGCACCTGCATTTGCTTACAGAGGGACTCCATCAGCCGCGACATGAACTGGGTCCCTCGGTCGGTGAGCATTTCTTGGGGGAAACCCACTCTGGAGAAGATCTCCAGTAAGGCGGTAGCCACCTTGTCGGCCCGAATGGACGACAAAGCTACCGCTTCCGGGTACCGGGTGGCATAGTCCACTACCGTGAGTATGAAGCATTTCCCGGAGTGGCTGGGAGTGGACAGAGGTCCAATAAGATCCACAGCAACCCTCGAGAAAGGCTCTTCGATGATTGGCAGAGTTACCAGTGGGGCTTTGGGGCGCGGCCCCGCCTTCCCCACCCTCTGACAGGTGTCACACGAACGGCAGTAGGCACCCACCGCGGCTCCCATCCCAGGCCAGTAGAAATGCTGAGCTATCCTGGCCTTGGTTTTAGCGATCCCTAGGTGTCCGGCCATCGGAATCTCGTGTGCGATCCGCAACAATTCCGCCCTGAACGGATAGGGTACCACTAACTGTCGGTCCCTGGGCCACGCCTCCGGTGAACCCTGCTGGACCGTTACCCGGTACAGCCGTCCCTGGTCCCAGACCACCCGCTCGCAGTCTGACTCCATGGGAGGCTGTGCCGCCTGTTCCTTGAGAGCTTTCAGGCTGTCGTCTGCTTCCAACGCAGCCTGAAATTCCTGACTTGATGTGGCCAGAATCGACGAAACTGCCACATCCTCTGTCAGCCCCTCCGGGCATGTCACCTGGCCGCTGTCTGACCCGGCAGACACTTGGTCAGAAGTGGGGAAGCCGTCGGACCTCTGCAAGGCTCCTTGGGCTCCGGCGCTCCCACTCCTGGTGACAGCGGCTATGACCGCTGTGACCGTGGGTAGTGCCTGCTTCCCCTCTGTTTCTGACCAAGCCGCCCGATCAGGCAGGCTTCCTAGGCCTTTGGACATCTCGGATGTGGGGAACTCCTGCCCTGGGGTCTTACCTGGCGGCTCCTCTCTTGGGACACCCCCACCTCCCATGGCCTGTTCCTCCCCCTGCAGTGGGCCTATACTCAGCAGCCTGGATACCCCTGGGAGCCCTACACTGCCGGTAGCTGCCCCCCTCTCCATCCCTGAGCTTCCCTCTACAGAATCCTGCCCGCCCCCTCCCTCACCGGAGGACAAGAGGTCACGGCACGCCGGCTGAGCACCTCTGCGGGCATCCCCACACTCCCCACCTGCTTTCACTAACCCTGTTTGTGTTGTGTCTGTGCAGGTGTTACCCTCAGGTTTCACTCCCTCCTCCTCAGCAGGACACACACTACATACAACATGGTTGGCATTAGCAGCAGACAAATCAATACACTCTTGGGGGGCCGAACTTGGGGGTTCAGAGGGTACATACTGCGATACTAGACGCCCCAAGTCGGTCCCTAATAAAACATTTGCGGGAATATTTGGCGTTACTCCCACCTCCCGCATCCCCCTTCCGGCACCCCAGTCCAAATACACCATGGCAACGGGACGTGCCGGCTCCACGCCTCCAACCCCGGAGACGGAAAGAGTCTTTCCTGGTACCAAGTCCTGGGGGGACACCACCTCAGGCCGTACCAGTGTTCGTTCAGCGCCCGTGTCCCGCAGTCCCATGACCGCAGAACGGCCTATGGTGACGGGTTGGATGTTGTCCAGGGACCTACCACCACCCCCTCCCACACACAAAACATTGGGCGCTCTCTGGGAATGGGATGGGGTCTTTTGGCGCTGGGGACACTCAGCCCTAAAGTGTCCTGGTTTGTTGCATAGATGACAACGTCTTACGTCTGGTCCTTGCCTGGAGAGGGCAACAGGGGGATACACCCCTTGTGTTCTAGGGGCCGGGGAAACAGGGGCATGACTGGGCTTACCCCCTCTCCAGGTGCTGCTGGCAGACTTCTTCAGCTCAGGCGCCCTGTTATTGGCATACTCGTCTGCCAGGGCGGCTGTAGCAGAAGCCCCTGTTGGTTTTCGGTCACGGAGGAACTGTCGGAGGTCCTCTGGGCAGTTCCACAAGAACTGCTCCGTGACGAACAGTTCCTGGACCTCCTGGCGGGTAGTAAGCGCTAGACCCGAGGTCCAGTGCTCTGCGGCTCTCAACAGCGCCCGCATATGATCGGTCCAGGTGTCCTTGGGGCCACGCAGCAGGCTCCGGAACTTCTGGCGGTACGACTCGGGAGTGAGGTTGTACTGCCGGATCAGGGCCCGCTTGATGCAGTCGTAGTTCTGTACCTCCCCGGCAGGTAAGTCCCCCAAGGCATCCAGGGACTTACCCCTCAAACGGGGGGTCAGGTATCTGGCCCACTGATCCCGGGCCAGATGGTGCTGAAGACAGGTCCGTTCAAATGCCACCAGAAAGGAGTCCAGGTCCCCATCCTTCTCCAGTAGAGGGAAGTCCTCAGCTCGGACTTTGGACGACTTGGTCTCCTGATGGGTTGGTTGCTCTAGCGGAAGCCCCCGCTGGGCCAGGTCCAGTTGGTGCTGGCGCTCCGCAGCTCGCTCTGCACGCTCCGCAGCCTCCCGGCGCTCTGCAGCCCGCTCTGCACGCTCCGCAGCCTCCCGGCGCTCCGCAGCTTCGCGCTCCTCCTCCGCTGCCTTCTCTGATGCTGCCAGGAGGGTTTTGTAGACGGCATCGCCATGAGACTGGAGACTTGCCATAGCCGCTTGTAAAAGGGCTTGTGATCTGGACAGGCTGGGCTGGGTAGGTGGTGGGCAGCCCACTGCGGGACCGTATACTGGGGACTGGCTCCCTGAGGTGCCCGGGCTGGACTCCTCCTCGCCATGAGTAACAATGTCCTCCCCTCCTGCCACACGGACCGTAGCATTAGCCTCCTGCAGGGTCTTGCTCCTGGTGCCGTCTGCCATCTTGGTAACCGACACCGCTGCAACCCTGAGTTTGCACACACCTTGTTATACTTTTAGCCTGACCGTCTAATGTTGGGCTGACCTTAAGACTCCAGCAGTGGAAGTTACCACTGGCAGTCTTTAGTGCCTGGGAGTAGGGGTCCCACAACACTATTATTCTGCAATCCCACCGCTCTGCCACCAATGTGATGAAAGCCGGCCGGTGGGTGCAGCTCTCTGGCGCCCCCTTACCTCTCAGGTCAGTCAAGGTACTGCACCTAGAGAAAGTAGTGCCAGGAAGCTGCAACCAGCGCAGGGAACACGGTAGTGTGTTATCCCTTCAACGTCACTAAACCGTAACGTCACTACACAGCACAACTCGCTAGCGCCCTCTTAGCCTCAGGTCAGTCAAGGAACTGCACCTAGGATAAGCGGTCGCCAGGGAGACTGTCCTGTAACCTACTGGGTATCGGGGCCCTCTGTAGTGAGGGCGGTATATATATCTTCCTTGGCCGCGCCAGGAATATATATATCTGAACCTCCGACCGTCACTACCAGCCTTCCCCAATCCCCAGTTGGTATGCTGCCACCAGTCCCTATTTTAGATATACGCCCAGTCCGTGAATGGGCCTATATCCGGTCAGGAACCAACCCTGGGTAGCGTTTTGGCTTGAGCCGAGCTCACACGGACGTGCGTTCGTTATGCAGAATAAAAGGCAGGCCCACAATTACTTGAGGTAATTGATTATAATAATACACTAGATACACGATATACAACTAAATATACACAGGTATAAGGTCAGGCTAAACTATACAACAATGGAATACAACACACAGAATCACCACAGCATATCAGTTACCGGTTTCTTGATTTTCTTGTGACGCAGGGAGAGGATTCTGCGGTCGCAGGCACGGTTCTTTGTTACAGGCTGAGGCCTACCACCGCATGGTCAAACTGCTCCTCCCCTTGGTGGCCTCAGCTGGTGCTCAGATGTTCAGCACACCACTCTTGGGTCAAAAACTGACTTGTCTCTTGTCTGTCCTGCTATCTTACCTGCCCCGTCCCGCCCACTGCTGGTGAGGTCAGCTGGCTCAGTCTCCACCCTCAGGTCTAACTTCGATCAGAAGCCCAAATTCTATGGAACCCAATAACTTCTTCTGGGATGGTCTCATGATACCCCCAGGGGTTCCCATGGATTCGGGCCGCCGTAACCGACCTTTTGATATCAATTATGATACCATACGGTCCTCAGGAATGGCTCCGCGCTATATCTTGGCTTCCAGAGCACGTACAAACGTCTACCGCGGAGGCTTGTGTGCGCAATGGCTCCGGGACGCCGTGATATTTTTTTATTGGCCCATCCCACGCAACATGCGTGTACTATTCATGTTTCTATATCTTATGCCTCCATGCTTGTGACAGACAAAGAAACTAGTCCTATGGGACAAATGGTCAGGTACAGATAGACGAAGCACCCCCCCCTGCTGGCTGTGTTTCCTCTCGAAGTCTTTGAAGCTCCTAGCATTCAAGTGTTAAGTAGGCTTCTTATCTTACAGGAGCCTGGATGGGGGGAAACTATCTAGTTGACGTTTTAACAGAAGGTCCCAAGGGTGGGGCTGCTGAAGTGTGGCCATCCCTGGATATGATTTATCATTACCAAGATGGCGGCTACAGGTTCATCACATATAGATTTGATAGATAATGTAGATAGATAGATATGAGATAGACAGATAGAGATAGACACTAAAGTTTTCATGTATTTTTATTCCTAATCAACTTGTGCCCACTGACAAATGCATCGGGTGCGTTGATGTACAATTTGCACAGCTTGATTTGAACTAAATTAATCTGTTAGCGAGTCTCCCACACACCAGCCTCCCAGCACCACTGTGTGTAATGAAGATCTTTGTAACGAGGAGAATCTGCGAGTTGTGATGAGAGAACTTCAAGACGCTGGAGCTGGCAAGCATTGTCACCTCTTGTTAGGAATTTGATTGGTGCAAGCGAGTACTGGCACCAGTATCTTTGTCAGATGTTCTGCTTTCTGTCACTGTGCACAACTATTCTCCTGTCTATATTTTTGACAGTGTCTCCTCCGATTATAGCAATAATGTTACTTGCAGGGTGGCTCTATGTAGTCGTCCTTTATTCAAATTCTATCAATGATTTTCTACTCTTAACTCCCTATGAAATGCAGTTCCATGCTTCTTGTGACTTTTTGATTTTCAAAGCAATCATTTCTTATTGTTATGTTTATATTTAAAGGTTTAAAGGGAACCAGTCACATGACTCATGCGGTCTGAATCACACAGTCCGCGAATCAGAGACCCACTCCTGCACTACAAACGTATGTTTTACTCTGAAGTGCTGCAGTGTTTCAGAGTATGACATAGTTGAGAGCTGCGCAGCGACAAAGTGACTAGTCTCCACCGGCTTCTCTACGCTCAATGACTGACAGGTCTTTCCATACACACACATAGGGAAAGATCTGTCATTCTAGTTGACTGGCAGGAAGAAGCCGGTGAGACATACCTCTGTACCTAGTCATTTTCATCTCCAGCCTTCAGTTTGATTTTGTCTTTTCTGAAATTCTGCAGTGTTAGAATAAACCATACATGTTTGTGATGCAGGAGCGGGTCAGGCAGCAAGAATCATGTGACAGGTTCCCTTTAATACATTTGTAACTGAAAAGTATATATTTTATTGACTTGTATTTTGCATACTTTTATGCATAAAGGAACCACAGATCTTTATATAAGCTTATATTAGGCCTACATGTAGGAGGCTGTTTAGCAGTACTTGGACTGGCCAATGGCATAACTAGAGTCTGATTGGCCCCAGTGCAAAATTTAGACCTGGGCCCACAAATGCATGTTTGTTAGATGTATGAGCTCTTGTAGCATTCTTGATCCTATAAAGACATACGTGTTCGCCCCCCAATGTAGTGATGCACCCTATCCTGGCACCATCTTGTAATAATGTCACCCATTTTGGCCCAATCCGATAATAATGTACCCATTCTGGGCCCCTTCCTGGTATAATTTCCATCATCCTAGGCTCATTCCATTAATAATGTCCCCCATCATGTACTCCATCCTATAATAATGTCCTCCATCCTAGCCCCTTCTTGTATCGTTATATCTTATAAATGGGAGTCCCAATATAGCTGCAATATGGCCATGTTATGGGGCCAAAGGCCTCATTCAGACGCCAGTGATTTTTCACATATGCAAAAAAGGTACGAGTGTCATCAATGTTTTTGATCCGTGTCTCATCAGTGTTTGGTCAGTGATTTTCACATGTGGATAAATTAATTTCAAAGCTTCACCTTTCCATTAAAATGTTAATCACGGGCAGCACACGGACTGTACACTGATGCCATCCATGTATTGTCTGTAATTAAAAAAGGAAACATCTCAGTGATTTTTGTCCACAGTCCACAAAAAATCACAAACAGGTGAACAGCTAAGGGAACTGAAGGTAAACTAATCAAATTTGCAGATGATGCAAAGCTAGGAGGGATAGCTAACACTAGAGAAGACAGAAAAAAGGATTCAGAAGGATCTTGATAAGCTTGAACAATGGGCAATAACTAATAGAATTTTATGAAGCAGTAACACTGAAAAGCGAAACGCGTGTTGGGGTCCAAGGGGGTTCCTGTGTGCCAGCCTGCTGCACTGTTCCTTTTCCTCATCCTGCTCTCTGGTAAGCCATGGTCATTATATTGGATAGGCACATTATTTATGTACTCATAAAAGTTCCATAATGACCTGGTTATGCCTATCCGACTCATGAAGCATTGGTGTGCTATTATGACTCATCACCCTGTGTGGTGTTAATCTGTTAACTTTAGCCTATTTTTTGGATATACACACCTGTGTATCTTAAAGGAAAATAATTTTTTCTAGTATAGGTCTGTGCAGGATTGAAATATATACACATTTATAATTATATGCATCGCTGTGCACACTTTTTGTACCAATTTTCCTATCTGTTCTGTCTGTATTTTATCTATTGATATTTTTTAATATATACCTAATAAAAATTGTTTTTATTTGCATCTATAATACTCCGTATTCCTCCTGATTAATGAATGTCTTAACTTGGAGTTGGATGGGGGTTGCAGGGCCGTGATTTTCCGGCTGTGCCCCCCGGTATTTATATAAATAATGCCTGATCTGGGATTATTAGTGTTAATAGGAGACTTAATAGCTGTCTGCAAATATCTGAAGGGATGTCACAGTGTAGAGGCATCATGCTTATTCTCATTTGTACATGGAAACATGAGAAGCAATGGGATGAAACTAAAAGGGATACAGATTAGATATTAGAAAAAAAAATTGACAGTGAGGGTGATCAATGAGTGGAACAGGCTGCCACGAGAGGTGGTGAGTTCCCCTTCAATGGACGTCTTCAAACAGAGGCTGGACAGATATCTGCCTGAGATGGTTTAGTGAATCCTGCATTGAGCAGGGGGTTGGACATGATGACTCTGGAGGTCCCTCCCAACTCTAACATTCTATTATTCTATTACTATAATGAGTACATGTTCTATCCATGAAAATTATATATACTCCTATTGTAAAGTGACTGGTTCAATTTACACTATGAAAGTTACAATCATCCAAAGTCAGCTTCTACACTGCAATCCCTTCCCACTATCTTGGTGTAAAGGCTCAATTACAGGTTTTCCCCCAAAAATTGTGTTTACCACAAACTCCATCTACATTGTCATTCACAGTTCCCCATATACTGTGTCAGACATAAGCCTCTATAAGATGCAATGGCTTGATAACACAACCTGGGGTTTCAGGGACCAGTCTTTGTGAATATTCATGTATATGATCATTCAGGAAATAAAACATTTTGGAATCCCAGTATATAAACTACATAAAGCATGTTTTTAGGTGATCACCATTAGCAGTGACTGGTTTGGAGTGAATTACTCCAATTTATACCTTGAAAAATTGAATTGAAATTTTTTTTTATCATATCAGAAATGACCACCACTCTTTTCTTTTGTGTTTCAGGGGTTGCAGGGAAATGCCGCTATATTTACTATGGAAAACATTCCGAAGGCAACAGATTCATTCGTGATGACCAGCTCTAACCAGAGTGAAGTGAAGATCTTCCCATTCCCATTACTGGGAATTACTGCGGTTTATTGGGAAGGTCAATTCTTTACTCTCTCTAGTTGTGCTGGTATCTTGAGATTATATTATCAAAACTTCTAAAAATGTTCTACTTTTCTTATTGTATATCAGAAAATAAAATCTACTTTTTTAAGACAGAATATGTGTTTGCTTTTGCTTTTGACATGCCTATACTTGGTTATACTATTTAATTTTGTTAAAATTGTGTTGTCTATGTAGATGATTTACAGTACTTTTTCCATATACGGAAACAAATCATGTTGGTATGAAGGTAGGTGGTGAGATCATCATGGGTTGTAAACTGAGAGTCAGTAGCAGGACAGAACTGACAGACTAAAGCAGGTAAACAAGGCTTTTCTTTTGGCAGGTGCATCTCAGTAAAGTCCTTAAAGAATCATTCCAATTAGTGATGAGCGAGCACTAAAATACTCGGGTACTCGTTACTCGGGTCGAGTAAATCGTAATGCTTGGGTGCTCGACCTGAGTAATGACCCCAATGTAAGTCAATAGGAAACCCAAGCATTTTTCTGGCGGCCCCCACCCAGAGGTCTGCAGGGGGCCTATAAATTGGTCAAATCGATGGAAACAGTGCTGAAATGACACGGGAACACCATGGGGAAGACCCCTGGAAGCATTTCTGACTCCCAGATCACTGCTGTCAACAATGTTGTCAGAGGTATTACATCACTTTTATGGACTCACAATAAAACATACAAAAATGAAAACAAAATGGATTTTTCTAGAAAAAAATTAACATTCTTTCCAGGGTAATGACTTGTATATAAGGCAAATAAATAACCAAAAACAAAAATGCTCCTCCACACCTTAGGCTATGTTCACACGTAATGTTTTTGATGAGTTTTTGCACTTTTGCATTGCTTTCAATGGTGAAAAATACATTCACCAGTAAATGTAATTTTAACATTTTATTACATTATCTGGCAATGTGGTGTGTGAGACATGATTAGACACATCTTGTATCATTCATGAAGGAGGGACTCTGAAAGTCACAAAGCCTATTTTTACAGGACCATCAGGTGGCCCTTACTATTCTTAAATGGCCAGCAGTCGGTCCTCACTATTGTTAGAGGGGCATCAACTGGCTATTGCATTATAACATATCCATCTGAGGTGGTCAAAATTTCTTTTTCATATATTCTGTAAAGTTTGAAATTTGGATGTCCAGCAGCGGCTCTCACAATTTATAGAGTGCCAACATGTGGCCTCCACTATTTTGAGACCAAGATAGAGCTTTTGGTAACGCACATTATTCAACTGTGGAATATGGCTTACAAATAAAAGAACACAGTACTTCTAGTAAAATATGGCAGAGATTCAAAGATATTTAGGGGTTGTTTTGCTGACTCTTGCACATGGTGCCTTGACTGTGTGCAAGGCATCATGAAATGAGAATATTCCCAAAGGATTTTGGTTTGCAATGTAGGGCCCAGTGTCATAAAGCTGGCTTTGCATCCTAGGTCATAGATCTTCCAGAAGGACAATCTCCCCAAACCTAATTAAAGAAGCACCCAGAAATGGATGGAAACAAAGCACTGGAGAGTTCCAGTTCCAGTAGCATCAAGTTTCCCACCACTACCTCTTACATACAGAACCTACAAAGAAACTGTGAATGGACACATTAAATCAGGACATTTTTTTTTAAGTTTGATTAATTTCTGTCAAAATTGAAAAAATTTCTGCCGTCGATGAATTTTTGTCAACAATGATAAATTTCTGTCAACCTTGATTCATTTCTGAGTACAGATCACTGTAAAAATTAGGAATCGGTCAATGAGTGCATGGAAAACATCAATCAAGTTATGCACTGTGGAAGATATGTATACGACCAGAATGAACACTCCTTTCCTGCTGATTATACCATCTAGCACCTGTCCCTACTCTAAAAGCAGCTAACAGCATTATCAATAGGGAATAGATTTTTTTGTTTTTCAGCACGGAGTATAATACAATAATCCCTGACTATATGCCTGTAAGACTCTATCCTAACTGCTATAGGTCACCAGTACATGAATCTCAGATAAGAGAGGTAATATAGTGCAATAAAAAATAGAATTTAACCAGCTCCGAAGAGGTTTTTTTGGTATGTTGCACCACCAAACTGTGAAGGAACGCAAGCAACCCTGTCTGCTTTCATGAATTTCTACTTACAGATCACCCTTAAAAATTATGAATCGGTCAAAGAGTGCATGGAAAAAATCAATCAAGTTATGCACTGTGAAAGATATATATGTGACCAAAATATGAACACTCATTTCCAGCTGATTATACCTAGTACCTGTCCCTATTCTAAAAGCAGCTAACAGTGGTATCAATAGGGAATAGATTTTTTTTTTGTCTGCTTGCAGCAGCAAGAGTATAAAGAAATAATCCCTGGTTGAATGCGTGTAATACGCTATCCATATTGCGATAGCTCACCCGTACACAAATTTCAGATAAGATTTAATATTGTAGAATATAGAATTGATTTGAATTGGCCTTCCCATTATTTAGGAATGGGTCTCCTATACCATTATTGCGTATAGAGTAAGTGCAAGGGCTGCCAACAATTAGGACGCACTACAATACCAATTTGAAGAGACATAGTGAAGGGCCTCAGAAAAATTGTATTAAAAATTATTAACGAGTGGGTCTCTTATACTGTTATTGCGTATGCAGCAAGTTCAAGGGCTGCCAAATAATAGGATGCACTCCAATACCAATTTGAAGAGACATAGTGAAGGGCCTCAGAAAAATTGTATTAAAAATTATTAAGGAGTGGGTCTCTTATTCTTATTGCGTATGCAGCAAGTTCAAGGGCTGCCAAAAGTTAGGATGCGCTCCAATATCAATTTGAAGAGACGTAGTGGAGGGCTTCAGTCGAAAAAAAAATTCCCATTATTGAGGAGTGGGTCTCCTATCCTTTTATTGCATATGCAGCAAGTTCAAGGTCTGTCAAAAATTAGGACGCACTCCAATACCAATTTGAAGAGACGTAGTGGAGAGCGTCAGTAAAAAATGTATTTTCCATTATTATGGAGTGGTTCTCCTAGACTGGTAATGCCCATGCATTAAGTGCATGGGCTGAAAAATATTTACTCCTGGGGGCTATACATATATATTATATAGAATGTTAGAGGTAGGCTTCTAAGAATTGTTTCTACGGGCATCATATATGCCCTTAGAAAAATTATGTGGGCGTTGCATGATGGTCACCCTGGTGATATCGTGGTGGATGATGAGGAGAAGGAGAAGAATGACATGAAATAGACGAAATCCTGATGTGTATATCCATATCTGGATGTGAAGGGGTGCATGGGAATAGACTCTCCCCCAAAAAAACACTGGATTTGAGTTTATGTTCTGCAGCTGTCATCCGGTGGTGTCGAGAAGTCAGGCCCAATCCAACCCTTGTTGATTTTGATAAGAGTCAGCCTGTCAGCATTTTCAGTTGATAGGCGGATGAGCCTATCAGTTATAATATCGCCGGCGGCACTAAAAACCCTCTCTGACAAAACACTAGCAGCAGGGCAAGCAAGGACCTCCAAGGCGTAGAGAGACAGCTAATGCCACGTGTCTAGCTTGGACACCCAATAGGTGTAAGGCACAGAGGAATCACGAAGGATGCTGGTACGGTCACCAAGGTTCTCCTTCAGTATCTTTCAAAACTTTTCCCTCCTTGTCAGAGTACCCCGCACATCAGGGCCTGGGCACTGGGAGGGTCTAAGAAAACTGTCCCAGACCTTTGACAGTGTTCCCCTGCCTCTGCTGCATCTGGTTTGTGTCTCTCTCGCCTGTACTCCTTAGTTGTGCAAGGAACTGTGACCTCTGCCGCCAGTGTTGTCAGATGGGAATTTTTTTAATAATTCCTCAATAAGGGCCTTCTGGTGCTGCAACATTTTATTAGAACTGACTGCCACAGGAAGGAGAGATAGAAAGTTATCCTTGTAGCGCAGGCCTAGAAGTGTGACCAACCAGCAATTACTGTTGCCCAAAATACGTACAACGTGAGGGTCATGGGAAAGGCAGCGGAACATAAATTCAGCCATGTATGCCAGACTGCCAACAGCCCAGACTTCTCTGTCCCCACCAAGAGGACAACTGTCCAAGTTCTCCTCCCCCTGGTCCTCCTCCTCGTCCTCCCCCTCTTCAGGCCATCCACACTGAACAGAGGGTATGAATGTGATGTGGGTAGTACCATCTGTAGCGCAGGAAACCAGCACCTGTTCCTCCTCCTCCTCATTATCACCCAATCTGTATTGAGATGAGATGAGGCTGAGCTGTGTAGCATCACTCTGTATAGTTCCTTGCTCCATCTTATCGTGCTACACCTGCAATGCCTCCTCTTTAATTGTGAGCAGTGAGTGTTTCAGTAGACAGAGAAGCAGGATACATGCGTTTCTCACTTCGTTCATTTCTATTGAAGTTTTAAAAGCAGCCAGACAAGCACTGTTCAATAGTTTGCAGGACTCCCATGAAAATCAATGCAGATGTTTGGTAAAGAACTCAACCTCTCAAACCGCTTTTTACAGTACAATTAGTGCACCACATTTCAACTAGGGACTCACCTGTGCAGCCCTCCTCATATAGTGTTGATTATGCAGATCATATTGAGAAAGGCAACAGAAAATCCTGAGCTTTCAGATGAATCTTAAAGAGGTTGTCCACTACTTTTTCATTGATGACCTATACTTAGGATAGGTCATCAATGTTTGATCGGCCGAGGTCCGACACACAGCAGCCCCGATTATAAGCTGGCCATCTTCTGGTAGTGGCCTCAACTTGGTACTACACATCCACCTTCTATTCAAATCAATAGAAGGTGGATGTGTAGTACCCTGCGGCAGCCACTACTAGAAGACTGCCAGCTCCACAAGTGAGTATTTCCGGTCACTGCCCACGGTTGTTGACACTGATAATAGCTGATCAGCGGGTGCGCCAGGTGCCGGACCGATCAGACATTGATGACCTATCCTACGGATAGTTCATCAATGAAAAAGTAGTGGACAACCTTTTTAATGTTACAGACTCTTCTGTAGATGAAGAAAAAAAAAAGAAAACAGTTACTGAACACTACAAAAATGATTTATCCAGCATGGCTATGGTGCCAGCACTTGACAACACCCAACTCTTCAACTCCCTGGCAGAGAAGCAAATATGAGCGCAAGAAGAAGGAGGATATAATATTTTATGGGACTGCTGGATGACTACTGGACTTTATTTTAGTTCTTAGGTACAAATAGCTCAGTTTGCAACAATTTGATTTATTAGAAATTTATATCTATATGGGTGGGTGGGAACAAAGTACTGCGTAATGCATTGCGACCTGGTCCTTTGGTGGCTCTTCATTGACAGTATCATCTTCATTTGGAAAGCATCTCAGGACTTCCTTTAAAAGATTGATTAATATAAATGATTTCCATTTGAAACTTACGCCTACTTATAGTTATTCAAATATCAATTTTTTTCATCTAAATATTTTTATTGCTAATGACTCTCTCTCTACAAAATGCTATAGTAAGCTGGTTGAGTCGAACAGTTATATTGCCACTACTAGCTGCCATCTACTAGTTTGGTTGGCAAAGATACCAAAAGGCTGATTCACCAGATTACAGCGTAACTGTATGCATGCCAAAAACTTTTTGGAAGAAGCAGCTTTTAAAAAAAAAAACAATTCTTAAACAGAGGATTCATACAAGGATTTTTAAATGATACAATTCAGAATGTGCTATCCCAACCTAAAAAGATCTAAAAATTCGAAAAAAGTCACAATTTTTAACTTAGTCCATAAAGTTAACTAATTTGACCACCACAACATTACAGGAAGAGCTAGCAAATATTCCTATTATCACGCAGTACAACGGGCACACTGGCCCTTTCAAAAATATTATGAAGAAATTTTGGCCTATATTAAGACAAAATCCCATAATAGAGGAATCTATTCCAGATAAACCTAATATTTTTTCCGCAAAGCCCAAAATTTGGGAAATCTCATAGCCTCAACTATTCAGAATAAAACTAGTAATAAAAATAAAAATATGAACAAAATCAATATGAATAGTATTGAATTTTTTTTTATATACAGTACAGACCAAAAGTTTGGACACACCTTCTCATTTAAAGATTTTTCTGTATTTTCATGACTATGAAAATTGTACATTCACACTGAAGGCATCAAAACTATGAATTAACACATGTGGAATTATATACTTAACAAAAAGTGTGAAACAACTGAAAATATGTCTTATATTCTAGGTTCTTCAAAGTAGCCACCTTTTGCTTTGATGACTGCTTTGCACACTCTTGGCATTCTCTTGATGAACTTCGAGAGGTAGTCACCGGAAATGGTCTTCCAACCATCTTGAAGGAATTCCCAGAGATACTTAGCACGTGTTGGCCCTTTTGCCTTCACTCTGCGGTCCAGCTCACCCCAAACCATCTCGATTGGGTTCAGGTCTGGTGACTGTGGAGGCCAGGTCATCTGGCATAGCACCCCATCACTCTCCTTCTTGGTCAAATAGCCCTTACACAGCCTGGAGGTGTGTTTGGGGTCATTGTCCTGTTGAAAAATAAATGATGGTCCAACTAAACGCAAACCGGATGGAATAGCATGCCGCTGCAAGATGCTGTGGTAGCCATGCTGGTTCAGTATGCCTTCAATTTTGAATTAATCCCCAACAGAGTCACCAGTAAAGGACCCCCATACCATCACACCTCCTCCATGCTTCACGGTGGGAACCAGGCATGTAGAGTCCATCCGTTCACCTTTTCTGCGTCGCACAAAGACACAGTGGTTGGAACCAAAGATCTCAAATTTGGACTCATCAGACCAAAGCACAGATTTCCACTGGTCTAATGTCCATTCCTTGTGTTCTTTAGCCCAAACAAGTCTCTTCTGTTTGTTGCCTGTCCTTAGCAGTGTTTTCCTAGCAGCTATTTTACCATGAAGGCTTGCTGCACAAAGTCTCATCTTAACAGTTGTTGTAGAGATGTGTCTGCTGCTAGAACTCTGCGTGGCATTGACCTGGTCTCTAATCTGAGCTGCTGTTAACCTGCGATTTCTGAGGCTGGTGACTCTGATAAACATCCTCAGAAGCAGAGGTGACTCTTGGTCTTCCTTTCCTGGGGCGGTCCTCATGTGAGCCAGTTTCTTTGTAGCACTTGATGGTTTTTGCAACTGCACTTGGGGACACATTCAAAGTTTTCCCAATTTTTCGCACTGACTGACCTTCATTTCTTAAAGTAATGATGGCCACTCATTTTTCTTTACTTTGCTGCTTTTTTCTTGCCATAATACAAATTCTAACAGTCTATTCAGTAGGACTATCAGCTGTGTATCCACCAGGCTTCTGCACAACACAACTGATGGTCCCAACCCCATTTATAAGGCAAGAAATGCCACTTATTAAATCTGACAGGGCACACCTGTGAAGTGAAAACCATTTCCAGTGACTACCTCTTGAAGCTCATCAAGAGAGTGCCAAGAGTGTGCAAAGCAGTCATCAAAGCAAAAGGTGGCTACATTGAAGAACCTAGAATATAAGACATATTTTTAGTTGTTTCACACTTTTTTGTTAAGTATATAATTCCACATGTTAATTCATAGTTTTGATGCCTTCAGTGTGAATGTACAATTTTCAAAGTCATGAAAATACTGAAAAACATTTAAATGAGAAGGTGTGTCCAAACTTTTGGTCTGTACTGTATGTCTATGGGTTTCTTTCGGTGTGGTCACTTTTATGATTTTAAAAATGCCTCAAACACAATTTTTTTAAAGAAATAAATAATTTGGTAGCCACGAAACCTTCCCTATTAGTGGCCGTATTTCATGTTGCACGAGGGTGGTTTTCTATGCCATTATCTGCCCATGTGGGAAGATTTATGTGGGCTGCACTAAAATAGCCCTCTCGGAGCGTATTAGGGAACACATTTACAATATAAAATGAGGATTTAAGGTACATTCCTTATCCCGTAATTTTTTAACCAAACATACATAACCAATCCTCTAAGGATGCCATTTTTTGGGGGTTGGAGTATGTCCCTAAAAATTGGAGGGGGGAACTATATATCATTAATGTCTCACATTGAGTCAAAGTAAATTTCAACCTTAATACTTTGATTTACAATGATTTGAATCATGACAGAACTTGTTGCTTTTCAATAAATATAAAAGCACTCGGATCAAGTGAATTCAGTTTAGAATTTACAGTGGGGAAAAAAAGTATTTAGTCAGCCACCAATTGTGCAAGTTCTCCCACTTAAAAATATGAGAGAGGCCTGTAATTGACATCATAGGTAGACCTCAACTATGAGAGACAAAATGAGAAAACAAATCCTGAAAATTACATTGTCTGATTTGGAAAGAAATTTTTTCCAAATTTTGGTTGAAAATAAGTATTTGGTCAATTACAAACAAGCAAGATTTTTGGCTCTCACAGACCTGTAACTTCTTCTTTAAGAGGCTCCTCTGTCCTCCACTCATTATTTGTAGTACTGGCACCTGTTTGAACTTGTTATCAGTATAAAAGACACCTGTCCGCAACCTCAAACAGTCACACTCCAACTCCACTATTGTGAAGACCAAAGAGCTGTCGAAGGACACCAGAAACAAAATTGTAGCCCTGCACCAGGCTGGGAATCCTGAATCTGCAATAGGCAAGCAGCTTGGTGTGAAGAAATCAACTGATAATCTCCCTCGATCTGGGACTCCCACAAGATCTCACCCTATGGGGATAAAATGATCTCAAGAACGATGGGCAAAAATCCCAGAACCACATGGGAGGACCTAGTGAATGACCTGCAGAGAACTGGGACCAACGTTACAAAGGCTACCATCAGTAACACACTACGCCGCCAGGGACTCAGATCCTGCAGTGCCAGATGTGTCCCCCTGCTTAAGCCATTACATGTCTGGGCCCATCTAAAGTTTGCTAGAGAGCATTTACATAATCCAGAAGAGTATTGGGAGAATGTCATAAGGTCAGATGAAACCAAAGTAGAACTGTTTGGTAGAAACACAACTCGTCGTGTTTGGAGGAGAAAGACTGCAGAGTTGTATCCAAAGAACACCATACCTAATGTGAAGCATGCAGGTGGCAACATCATGCTTTGGGGCTGCTTCTCTGCCAAGGGACCAGGACGACTGAGCCATGTACATGAAAGAATGAATGGGGCCATATATCGTGAGATTTTGAGTGCAAACCTCCTTCTATCAGCAAGGGCATTGAAGATGAAACGTGGCTGGGTCTTTCAGCATGACAATGATCCCAAGCACACCACCATGGCAACGAAAGAGTGGCTTCGTAAGAAGCATTTCAAGGTCCTGGAGTGGCCTAGCCAGTCTCCTGATCTAAACCCTATGGAAAACCTTTGGAGGGAGTTGAAAGTCCGTGTTGCCCAGCGACAGCCCAAAACATCACTGATCTAGAGGAGATTTGCATGGAGGAATGGGCCAACATACCAGCAACAGTGTGTGCCAACCTTGCGAAGACTTACAGAAAACATTTGACCTCTGTCATTGCCATCAAAGGATATATAACAAAGTATTTAGATGAACTTTTGTAATTGACCCAATACTTATTTTCCACCAAAATTTGAAAAAATTTCTTTCCAAATCAGACAGTGTGATTTTTATAATTTGCTTATTTCCGTATTTTTGCTGCATCCAAAATGCTGTATTCTAATGCCGCACTTTTGTTGACAGCACATGCGGATCCACCGCATATAATGACATTTCAATTGGTCAAAATATGCAGTGGAGACTAGCATCTCCGCTACAGAACTTGACATACTGCGGGGTGAGTTTGGGTACGTGCCCATGATCAGGAGCCTCTGCAGGTTTGAAGCTGCGTGTTTATGCAGCATCAAACCCACAGCGTCCAGATGTTACAGCATAGTGGATGGGATTTCTAGAAATCCCATGTGCACTATGCATGCATCTGAGGCTGCGAATCACCCGTGGACACTGACATGTTGTGCATCTTTCAGGATCGCAGCATGTAAAATTCTCTTGCAGAGTCGCTAGTTTCCACAACAGAAATTTGACCATTAGAATGGATTAAATGCAGTAAATCCACATAGTTAAGCGAACACATGCAGATTTACATGCGTTCAAAAGAATGCAGTGTTTTGGACGCAGCAAAAATATGCTGCGTCCAAAGCCCTGCTATGTTCTGATCGTGGGCACATAGCCTAAAATGAAAAAAAAAATTACTTGGGCTCTCGAGTCATTTTCATAACCAGTAGAGGGAAAGCTGACCGCTGGGAGCTGATATTAGTAGCCAGGGAAGGGGCCATTAGCCAAAAATGTTCCCTGGCTATTAATAACAGCCCACAGCTATTTGATTAGACTTTACTGGCTAGATTACAGGGGAACCACAGAAAAAGATTGACGTAGGGTCCCCCTATAAAATCTAACCAGAAAAGGCTAAACAGACAGCTGTGGGCTGATATTAATAGCCAGGGAAGGGGTTATGGATACTAGCCCCCGCTGCAGCTAATAAAATCAGCTCTCAGCAGTCCCAGAAATGGTGCATCCATAAGATGCTTCAAATCTGGTGCCTAACCTCCGCTCTTCCCACTGCCGTGTAGCGGTGGCGAGTGGGGTAATAAGGTTGGGGTTCATGTCAGCCTTGTATTGGCGGCTTACATGAAGCCCAGGTTAGTAATGGAGAGGCTTCTATAAGATGCCCCATTACTAACCCCATAGTAAGGTTTTTGACGCTTTTTCAATGAAGACATGGCCAGAATAAAGTCTTTTACTGAAATAAAATTACACACGGTTTTAATAATTTATTTAACAATAAAAAACACCGTTATACTCACCTAATGCCCAATCCCCGAATCCCTCGTCTCCTGTAAAAAATAAAAATAAAAAACAACCATATCCTTCACCTGTCCGCAGTCATGACGTAATCCTAGTGTTCCACAGCAATCCAGGTCACTTCAACTGCAGCCACATCAATCACTGATGTGACTTCTGTAGAAGACAGCTCTGTATACTGACAGGAGTGTAATCACTCGTGTCAGTGTACATTGTTGCGCTGCTGGGGCTGAGTTCACCTGAAGATCAGCTGATAAGCCCCGGTGACCTCATTTACTGCATGAGTGTTGCATGGGAAACGGAGGTCCCGGAGCTCGTCAGCTGATCTTCAGCTGATGAACTCAGGTGAACTCAGTCCCAGCAGGGCTGCAAAGTACACTGCTGGGAGTGATCGTGCTCCTGTCAGTGTATTGCCAGCTGCCGGGATAGGGTTGCCGTACGACATCGGGAGGACAATGGACAGGTGAGAATGAAAGGTGTTTTTTTAATTTTAATATAGGTTTTTACTTCTTTTTTTTTAAACACCACACACAGACGCTGGCTGAGCAAACTACTTCTCCCCTCAGCTGAGCCTGCTCCCGCTGTTATCAGCGGGAGATGCGGCCGGATGATGGGAGGAGTAGTCGCCTTCCCCTGCCTGGTACCATTCTTTGTGTGTTTTTGCGTTTTTGACTCATTGACTTGAACTGAGTCAGTCAAATAAGCAGAAAATCCGCAACTATACAGTTGTGTTCAAAAGTTTATATACTCTGGCAGAATTTTTGCTTTCTTGGTCTTGTTTCAGAGAATATGAATGATAACAAAAAAACTTTTTCTCCACTCATTGTTATTGGTTGGGTGAAGCCATTTATTGTCAAACTACTGTGTTTTCTCTTTTTAAATCTTAATGACAACGAAAAACATCAAAATGACCCTGATCAAAAGTTCACATACCCTGGTGATTTTGGCCTGATAACATGAACAGAATTTGACAAAAATGGGTTTGAATGGCTACTAAAGCTAACATCCTCACCTGTGACCTGTTTGCTTGTAATCAGTGTGTGTGTTGAATGAGTTTCTGGGATCCAGACAGACTCTTGTATCTTTCATCCAACCACTGACGTTTCTGGATTGCGAGTCATGGGGAAAGCAAAAGAATTGTCAACGGATCTACGGTAAAAGGTAGTTGAACTGCATAACACAGGAAAGGGATACAAAAAGATATCCAAGGAATTGATAATGCCAGTCAGCAGCATTCAAACTGTGATTGACAAATGAAAAATTCAAAAATTTCAGCCACAACTGCCAGGAAAATTGTTTGGGATGCAAAGAAAAACACACAAATAACATCAGCTGAAATTCAGGATTCGGTGAAAACTAGCGGTGTGGCTGTTTCAAGATGCACAATAAGGAGGCACTTGAAGAAAAATGGTCTGCATGGTTGAGTCGCCAGAAGAAAGCCATTACTGTGCAAATGACACAAAGTATCTTGCCTACAATATGCCAAACAGCACAGAAACAAGCCTCAAAACTTCTGGAACAAAGTAATTTTGAGTGAAGAGACCAAAATTTAACTTTTTGGCCACAACCATAAACATTACATTTGTAGAGAGGTCAACAAGGCCTATGATGAAAGGAACACCATTCCTACTGTAAAGCACGGAGGTGGATCGCTAATGTTTTGGAGATGTGTGAGCTACAAAGGCACAGGAAGCTTGGTAAAAGATGAAGGAAAGATGAATGCAGCACGTTATCAGCAAATACTGGAGGCAAATTTGCACTCATCAGCCCGGAAGCTGCGCATGGGATGTAGTTGGACGTTCCAACATGACAACAATCCAAAATACAAGGTCAAGTTGACCTGTTATTGGCTACAGCAGAACAAAGTGAAGGTTCTATAGTGGCCATCTCAGTCTCCTGACCTCAATATCATTGAGCCACTCTGGGGAGATCTCAAGCGCGCTGTTCATGCTAGACAGCCCGGAATTTACAGGAACTGGAGGCTTTTTGCCAAGAAGAATGGGCAGCTTTACCATCTGAGAAAATAAAGAACCTCATCCATAACTACCACAAAAGACTTCAAGATGTCAGTGATGTTAGAGGGGGCAACACACGGTATTAAGAACTGGGGTATGTGAACTTTTGATCAGGATCATTTGGATGTTTTTGGTTGTCATTAAGATTTAAAAAGAGAAAACACAGTAGTTTGACATAAATGGCTTCACTCAATCAATAACCATGAGTGGAGAAAAAGTTTTTTGTTATCATTCATATTCTCTGAAACAAGGCCAAGAAAGCAAAACTTCAGCCGGGTATGTAAAGTTTTGAGCACAACTGTATTTACATCTGCGTTTTTGCTGCAAATTTGCCTGACTCAATTCAAGTCTATGGGTGAAAAACGCTGCAGAATTGCACAAAGAATTGACATTCTGCAGATTTAAACGCAATGACAATCATGTCAGGAAAATTCAGGATTGTCATTGCATTAGCTGGCACACGGATTACCTAGCGTGATTGGTGCATTTCCATGTGGAGAAAACGCATCAAAAACGCACAGTGTGCACATAGCCTTACACAGCCAATTAGCATGCGGAGATAGCCTGCGAGTCACTGTAATGTCGCAACCATCTTGGTAGTGGCATTACTGTGATTGGCTAGCCATATAACATCATCAGGGCTTATCAAAGGATAGGTGCCGCCAGGCTCACCACACTGACACCATTGCACACCTCTGTGACAGTTGTTATTGGAGGGAGAGATTGCTTGTCCAGGCCTGTGTGTGCACAGTTTAACAAATCAGAGTCCTGTAGTGTTGATACTGGTGCTGAAGCTGAATCATCATACTAAGAGTCCTTCTAAAGGCTAAACTTATGCTTTGCTGCTTGTATCAGATACATTCTGCATTTAGCCTAGGGAGGAAGAGAGTTGCAGGTGCAGGGAGAGTGGCTGAATACAGTCTTTAGGCAGGGCTTAGGGCTTTGCAGTCTGTTGTTAAATATATAGCTTTGGCACTTGACCCTTTTTTTGTGTGTGTGTGTTAAAAAAAAAATACTATATTGTGATCCATAGAGTATTATGTGCTTTGTGGTACATTTTGGTGTTATAATATACTCCAAAAAAGTGTTGAAACATTTTTCTGGATTCAATTACTCACCCATAAAGTATTACGTGCTTTCTGTTACATTTCGTTGGTATATAACACTCCAAAAAAGTGTTCACAAATGTTTCTGTATTCACTTACTCATCCATAGAATATTACGTCCTCTGGGGTACATTTCAGTGGTATATAACCCTCCAAAAAGTATTAAAAATTCTTTCAGTATTCAATTACTCATCCATAGAGTATTGCATGCTTTCTGTTACATTCTGTGGTTATGTAACCCTCCAAAAAAGCGTCAAAATTTTTTATCTGTATTCAATTACTCATCCATAGAGTATTACGTCATCTGTGGTACATTTCAGTAGTATATAACCATGCAAAAAAACGTTCAAAAATCTTTCAATATTCAATTACTCACTCATAGAGTATTATGTGCTTTCTGTTACATTTCATTAATATATAACACTCCAAAAAAACGTTCAAAAATGTTTCTGTATTCACTTACTAATCCATAGAATAGTCACGGTAAAAGAAAAAAAGTTTGCACTCACCGTCCCTTTAAAAGTCCATTATTGCATTGCAGCTAAAAGCAATGCAATAAAGGACTTTTAAAGGGACGGTGAGTGCAAACTTTTTTTTCTTTTTACATAGACTTGTCTGGCAACTGTTTACTTGAGGTTTGCACCCGAGATCCCGGAGTACTGGTTTGCAATATACTGTGTGGCGGGTAATTATATACCAGTGCTTTTGAGATTTTTGGTGCCGATTTTTTTTTTCTGCTTTTGGGTCATCCATAGAATATTACGTCTTCTGGGGTACATTTCAGTGGTATATAACCCTCCAAAAAAGCGGTGAAAAATGTACCTGTATTCAATTACTCATCCAAAGAGTATTACGTGCTCTGAGGTACTTTTCTTTGACATATAACACTCCAAAAAAGCGTTACAAAAATTTCTGTATTCACCTACTCATCCATAGAGTATTTCATGCTCTGGGGTACATTTCTGTGGCATATAATACTCCTAAAAAAAGCATTCAAAAATGTATCTGGATTCAATATCTCATCCACAGAGTATTACGTGCTTTCTATTACAATTCATTGGTATTGGGGTACATTTCTGGGGTACATTTCTGTGGTATATAACACTCCAAAAAAGCATTACATTTTTTTTCTGGAATCACTCATCCATAAAGTTTTCCATGCTCTGGGGTACATTTCTATGGCATAAAACACTCCAAAAAAGTGTTGAAAAATTTTCTGGATTCAATTAGTCGTCAACTTGTCATCCATACAGTGTAACATGCTTATTGGGTGGCAAAGATGACAGAATCAAGGGAGACTCCGGAGGGAGTGACCGAAGGAATGTCTGAGCCAGAGGAAGCTGGTGCGACAGCAGAGGTGGCAGGAACCTGTGGTCCAGAATTGGCTGCTTTCCTCTAATCACCAAGGCCAGAACAAAGGCCGCTGGGGTTCTTGTGAACTGTGGAGAGCCAGGATCCAGGAACTTGTGAGCGTACTGTGGGGCCTAGGCTGGTCGGAAGAGACAAGGAGGCGAGCTAGGACCAGGGCTGGAGAAATGCTATTGGGCCCGCTAGCCGCAAGTTACCGACAGTTAGCATCCCAGGGGGTGATCGTTACATATGACCAGAAGCGGAGAAGGGGGTCCATCGAAGAGTTTGGGACCTGTAATCACATATTGTTCAACCAGCGGGAAGTAGAGATGGAACATTTGCCTCGAAGGCTGCAAGAGCTGATGGCTGGAACCAGTGTCACGTTCCTCAAAATGGAGGTGCACCATCGCTGGTATGCGGTGGGTGTGATCCGAGAAGGAAGGGAGCAGGTTGAATCCTTCTTGAGGAATGACCAGGCCTGGGACAGGCTCCTCGAGGTAGCTCGAGACAGGGATACTCCCACCCCTGAGAGATCGTACTATCCTTGGGGTTCCTCACCTCTTATGCGGGTCCAGGCGATGGTGCAGGTGACAGGAGGCTGTCGCCCATTTCTCTATGTCAGGGGCTCCGGCACTACCCAAAGCTGGGTCAATTACAGCATTAGGAATTAGAATCCAGAAAGCAAGTGGAGGCTGTCCCCCCAGCCTCCCAAGGAAGGAGAAGAAGCGGACACCTGAAGAGGATTACTGTATTACCTCCTTATAATTTTTTCCTAGCTTTGCACTTTGTGCAAAGCCTTTATGAGTGGAGGATTTAACTTTAACTGTTTTGATTATTATTTTTAAAGAGATTATGTATCAATAAAAATTTAAATTTTATATTAAACACAATTTCAGTTACTGGGTAGATAATGGAACCTGGTTTTGTGATAAATGTTTACTTTTATGAGATTTGCTAGGGTATATGAGATCAGTTTCATGCATTAATCCCCAAATGTAGTTCCCCATCATGTTTTCATTATAGCTTCCCTGGTAGTGACGTTCAAAATGTAGATAACTTGATGAAAGCGTTCTCCTTGCCACTCTGAATAGACGGAATACAGCAAAGTGTATCAGCCTATGGCCATCCCTATGACCACTGTCAATATACAGTATGTAATCAAAGTATTCAGCAGGAGAGAAAATTATATGATAAACTAAAATTTAACTGTTAATAAGACGTTTAACAAGACAGTACCTAGAAATCAAATACAACCTTAAAGTGCTAGTGCTCCACAAAGTGAATCAGTGCTCAGTAAAAAAAAGTTTAGTCTCAGCACTCACTCTGATGGCATTCCACAGGCCAGGGAACCAGAGAATCCAAAACCTCAGGAGCTGTTGATGCCCATCAGAGATTCAAGTCCATCCAGAGGAGTGTTTACACTTAATTAATCTCCCCTGCCGTGCCCTTGCAGTGTTCCCGCCCTTACAAGGGCAGTCCCCAAGTGTGAGACTAGGCTTAATGTTCCTACCACAGCCAGAAGGTATGTTCTATAGTATAGTATGCAATCAATCCTGACGCATTTCCTCCCCCATGTGGGGAATTCATCAGGGGATATAGAAATTCATATATATTGGTTCCTGCAGTGGCAGTTCCCAAAGGAATTAAGACTGACTAGCATAGTCACTGCTAGTACAAAGTAGTTTGAGCTATGTCCCATTAGATGGTCCTATATAGGTGTAACATCCCTGGCGGCGTGCTTGCATAGTGCACCACCTCCCACTATGCAAGACCGCAATCTTAACTGTCAGTCCAGCCTGCAAACGTTGCTCCAGTTCATGCTGTGTGCATGTCTCTTGTCTGATTGCTTAGGGCGGTGGCCCGGTTACTTCCTGATTCTTATAGCTGCTGTGGACGCACTCCTAATGCGTCCCCAGCCTATTGCTGTGAGTCACTGGATATTTAAACCCCCTCCAACCAGAAGGAGGTGCCTGAGCAACACCTTCACTCAGTTTGTCTTTGCAACTGAATTGCCAGGTACTGTCCTGTATCTTGTCTGTTTCTGCCACCCTGGGGGCTGCATACCCAGGCCTGTTATCTCTGACTTCTAGTCTGTTTCCGCCACTCTGGGGGCTGCATACCCAGACCTGTTATCTCTGACTTCTAGTCTATTTCCGCCACTCTGGGGGCTGCATACCCAGACCTGTCATCTCTGACTTCTAGTCTGTTTCCACCACTCTTGGGGCTGTATACCCAGGCCTGTTACCTGTGACTTCTAGTCTGTTTCCGCCACCCTGGGGGCTGTATACCCAGGCTCGTTCTTGTATCTCTTTGCAGTATCAGTTCCTGTCTGAACTGTCTCCTAGCCTGTTACCTGTTTGTCTCTATGTCCATACCTTCCCTTTTCTTGCAGTGTCTGAACCTGCACCTAACTCCAACTCGTTGTCTCTGTACTTCTGTTTGTGAGTTTTGTGTCCACTCGCTACTTCATAGTAAGTACCTTGTGTGTATCTGGTTCTGCTTGTCCCTTTTCCCTTCCTCCGTATCTACCTCCTGTGTTCTAGCCATCTTCCTGTATTTTCCAGTCTGTTCCATGTGAACAGAGTCCTGTCCTCTCTGCCTGCACCTTCAGCCCGGTTCAGCTCTGCTTGCTCACCGCGCCAGCGGTTTCCCTCTGCTCTGACTTGCCCACCGCTCCGGCGGCTTCTCTCTGCTCTGCCTTGCCCACCGCTCCGGCATTTTCGCTCTGCTCTGCCTTGTCCACCGCACCTGCGGTTTTGCTCTGCCTTGTCCACCGCACCTGCGGTTTCGCTCTGCTCTGCCTTGTCCACCGCACCTGCGATTTCGCTCTGCTCTGCCTTGTCCACTGCACCTGCGGTGTTGCTCTGCTCTGCCTTGTCCACCGCACCTACGGCTTCTCTCTGCTCTGCCTTGCCCACCGCTCTGGCATTTTCGCTCTGCTCTGCCTTGTCCACCGCACCTGCGGTTTCGCTCTGCTCTGCCTTGTCCACCGCACCTGCGGTGTTGCTCTGCTCTGCCTTGTCCACTGCACCTGCGGTTTCGCTCTGCTCTGCCTTGTCCACCGCACCTGCGGTTTCGCTCTGCTTTGCCTTGCCCACCGCTCCGGCATTTTCGCTCTGCTCTGCCTTGTCCACTGCACCTGCGGTTTCGCTCTGCTCTGCCTTGTCCACCGCACCTGCGGTTTCGCTCTGCTCTGCCTTGTCCACCGCACCTGCGGTTTCGCTCTGCTCTGCCTTGTCCACAGCACCTGCGGTTTCGCTCTGCTCTGCCTTGTCCACCGCACCTGCGGTTTCGCTCTGCTCTGCCTTGTCCACCGCACCTGCAGTGTTGCTCTGCTCTGCCTTGTCCACCGCACCTGCGGTTTCGCTCTGCCTTGTCCACTGCACCTGCGGTGTTGCTCTGCTCTGCCTTGTCCACCGCACCTGCGGCTCCTCTCTGCTTTGCCTTGCCCACAGCTCCGGCATTTTCGCTCTGCTCTGCCTTGTCCACCGCACCTGCGGTTTCGCTCTGCTCTGCCTTGTCCACCGCACCTGCGGTGTTGCTCTGCTCTGCCTTGTCCACCGCACCTGCGGTTTCGCTCTGCTCTGCCTTGTCCACCGCACCTGCGGTTTCGCTCTGCTCTGCCTTGTCCACCGCACCTGCGGTTTCGCTCTGCTCTGCCTTGTCCACCGCACCTGCGATTTCGCTCTGCTCTGCCTTGTCCACTGCACCTGCGGTGTTGCTCTGCTCTGCCTTGTCCACCGCACCTACGGCTTCTCTCTGCTCTGCCTTGCCCACCGCTCTGGCATTTTCGCTCTGCTCTGCCTTGTCCACCGCACCTACGGTTTCGCTCTGCTCTGCCTTGTCCACCGCACCTGCGGTGTTGCTCTGCTCTGCCTTGTCCACTGCACCTGCGGTTTCGCTCTGCTCTGCCTTGTCCACCGCACCTGCGGTTTCGCTCTGCTCTGCCTTGTCCACCGCACCTGCGGTTTCGCTCTGCTCTGCCTTGTCCACCGCACCTGCGGTTTCGCTCTGCTCTGCCTTGTCCACCGCACCTGCGGTGTTGCTCTACTCTGCCGTGTCCACCGCACCTGCGGCTTCGCTCTGCTCTGCCTTGTCCACCGCACCTGCGGTTTCACTCTGCTCTGCCTTGTCCACCGCACCTGCGGTGTTGCTCTGCTCTGCCGTGTCCACCACACCTGCGGCTTCTCTCTGCTCTGCCTTGCCCACCGCTCCGGCATTTTCGCTCTGCTCTGCCTTGTCCACCGCACCTGCGGTGTTGCTCTGCTCTACCTTGTCCACCGCACCTGCGGCTTCTCTCTGCTTTGCCTTGCCCACCGCTCCGGCATTTTTGCTCTGCTCTGCCTTGTCCACTGCACCTGCGGTTTCGCTCTGCTCTGCCTTGTCCACCGCACCTGCGGTTTCGCTCTGCTCTGCCTTGTCCACCGCACCTGCGGTTTCGCTCTGCTCTGCCTTGTCCACCGCACCTGCGATTTTGCTCTGCTCTGCCTTGTCCACCGCACCTGCGGTGTTGCTGTGCTCTGCCTTGTCCACCGCACCTGCGGTTTCGCTCTGCTCTGCCTTGTCCACCGCACCTGCGGTTTCGCTCTGCTCTGCTTGTCTGCCGCATCTGCGGCTCTGTTCCTGTCTCCCAGTCTGTACAGGACCCTATCCAGCAGTTTTCGCTCCACTCTGCTTGCTTACTGCATCGGTGGTTCCTCTCTGCTCTGCCTTGTCCTCCGCTCCGGCGGTTTCGCTTTACTCTGCTTGTTTGCCGCATCTGCGGCTCTGTCCCTGTCTCCCTGCTTGAACGTTACATAATAAACATTATAAATAATAAATAGATATATACAATTTAATAAGCAACCTCAGAATTCAAGTCTCTTTTGTTGAGGTTCCCTGACAGGATGTCCATATCACAGGGCAGAGTACTTGGTAGCTTGAGGGACCTGTTCCAAACCCTCAACGTAGGCCCTGGGGTGGCTGCAGGGCATGGCGATACCAAGTTGGACCTCCGTTAGTGCCACACCAGACAGGTTTTTCTTCTGAGGTCACCTAAAAGGGGCACTCCAGGAAGTGCAATTATTTACAAGAAGCAGTTTTTGGGCTGCACATAGTCCTCAGCCACTAAGTTCTTTATGTAACAAGGGAAGTGTCCATTTCACTTAGATTGTCCATTATAATGCAAAACACAAGTTAATAAATACATACATAAAAATACACAATATAATACCCCAGGGACAACTATTTACACTGTCAGAGTTTCCTTCTTTACTCTCTGTATCTGACAGGGGTCTGACCTCGTGTGCTACGTGTCGACCTACGTGGTACTGGGATGCGTGAGGCATTAGTATTTGCACTACCTCCCATTCTGTCAGTTCTAAGTGTTGGGCAACTGCAGGGTTGCCTTAACCTCTCTACAGGACTGGCAAGTATATCATTGGCTGGGCCTTCATGCTCTGCTCCAACCGGGGATCCTTCTTCCGGGGATTCTTCTTGAGCAGGCTCTTCTGAAGCACTTACAGGCTCTACTTGTGTGGAGGGTCTTCTGGCTGTTGAAAGAAGTGGATCACAGGGATTATTACTGCTCCTCCTAGTTGAGGCCAATCTGCCGACAAAGCTCCTAAGTCAGTGTGGAGTACTGCTTTTTTAGGCTCCTCCGGTACGGTGAGAGGCACTTCTTCTTGGGGCTTTAGCTGGTCTGGACACAACTTCAGATAGTCTCTAGATACCGTTGCAGTCGTTATTCCTCCATCCTTAGTAATTCCTGTTACCAAATCTTGAATTTAACACAGTGTAGGGTTCTCTCTCCCACTGGTCATCAAGTTTGTGGTTTCTCCTCTTTCTTTTTAACACCACTTCTCCTGGTGTGAAGGGTGCTGCGGGCGCACTTTTATTATAGTGGGCTTCCTGCTTGTCCCTCACCAGAGTGAGACTGTCTTCGACACAGGCCTGTACTCTTCTGTACTGCTCCTGTCTGGTCGTGTCCCAATCCTCAGTGGACATATCTGCTTCTGGTTCTACTACACCAAGCTCCAGGTCCATGGGCAACTTCCCGGGTCTTGCACGCATGAGATATGCCGGAGTACAATTGGTGGAACTCACAGGTATGTGGTTGTACAGGTCTACCAGGTCAGGTAGTAGGTTTGGCCACTGATTTCTCTCCTCTAGTGGTATGGTCTTCAGCAGGTTGATGATGATGTTATTCATTTTTTCACAGAGACCGTTGGTTTGGGGATGGTACTGTGTAGTTCTGATCTTTTTACAACCGTACAGATGGCAGAACTCCTTGAATAATTCGGCTTCAAAGGCTGGGCCTTGATCCGTCAGCACCTGTTCAGGGTATCCATGGGGTCTGCAGAAATATGCTTGGAACATCTTCGCTGCTGTCTCTGCCGTCAGGTCTTTGACGGGGGCGACCAGCAGGAAACGTGAGTAGTGATCCACCATGGTCAGGGCATAGGAATATCCTGACCTGCTGAGTGACAGCTTGACATGGTCCAGGGCCACGATCTCCAAAGGTCGAGTTGTCTTGATGGGTTGCAGGATCTCTAGCTTTTTCCAGCAAAAGTGTCCCGCCTGATCGTGGTAGGCCTCCAACACCATATGGATGTCTGTCTTTGGCACTACTATCTGCCATACCATCTCATGGGTTTTTGGATTGACGTACCTCCGGCACAGCTTCTCACGGTAGATAAACAGCCGACTTCTCTTGTTCCACAGCTGCTTGGCTTGGGGGATTTCTGCCTCTTAGGGACTGTCCTACCAGGAGGCCGCTTTCTTAGTATAGTCCTTCACAAACCTCCGGTAATATCTAACAAGTCCCAGGAACTGACGTACCTCCTTGAGGCTCTTCGGCTCCGGCCATTTCTGGTTTCCAGTGACCTTCTCCGGGTCTGGTGCTACTCCCTCTGGACTAACATTGTGCCGCAGTTACTGTACCTTTCTCTTGAGCAGGTGGCACTTTGAGGGCTTCAGCTTCATCCCATACCGGGACAGTGACTAAAATACCTCTGCCAGATGCTTCAAGTGGTCCTCATACGTTTTAGAGTACACTATCACGTTGTTCAGGTATAGTAGTACAGTCTCAAAGTTGCGGTGTCCCAGGCAGCACTCCATCAATTTCTGGAACGTTCCGGGGGCATTGCAGAGTCCAAACGGCATACTATTGAACTTGCAGAGTCCCATCGTGGTGGTGAAGGCCGTCTTCTCCCGATCCTCCTCAGCCACAGCTACTTGCCAGTACCCACTAGTGAGGTCAAGGGTGGAGAAGTAATTTGCAGACTTTAAGGCAGCCAGGGATTCCTCTATTCGTGGTAAAGGGTATGCATCTTTAAGTGTAATGCGATTTACTTGTCTGTAATCTACACACATTCTCATGCTTCTGTCCTTTTTCCTGACTAGAACTAGGGGAGCTGCCCAGGGACTACAACTATCCCTTACTACCCGTGCCTTCTTCATGTCGTGCAACATCTCCTTCGCCTTCTGGTAGTGTGCTGGTGGTATAGGCCTGTAACGTTCTTTGATGGGTGGATGGTCACCTGTGGGGATATGGTGTTGAACCCCCTTAATCCTCCCAAAGTCAAGTGGGTGTTTACTGAATACCTGCTCGTATTCCTGAACCACCCGGTGTACACCCTGCTTCTGATGGGCAGGAGTGGTGTCTGTCCCAACATGGAGCTGTTGACACCAATCCTCCACCTGGGTTGCCGGGTCATTATCCTCTACTTCGTCTGGTGAGGTTAAGGACTCCGCCGTGTGTATGGAGTTATTTACTGTGTACAGTTTGGCAACAGTGGCATAGCGTGGTAATCTAACCTCGTCCTCCCCATAGTTTAGGAGGCGTACGGGCACCCTTCCATTGCGTACATCCACTACCCCTCTGGCAGTCAAGAGTGTAGGCCTATGTTCCGAGCTAAGGGGCTCTACTACCGCCTGGTAGCTCGGTCCTTTTAGACCTATTGCTGCTCTGCACCATATCAGCATTTCACTCATGGGGGGAATCACAATGGGTACCGGGTCTGACACCCGTACATTACCAATTTCACCACCGGTTAGCTTTACCTGTTGCTGGTACGTAAGGGCTCGGATCTCTTTCTGCAGCGCCCTTCTCTGCCCTGGTCTGGCAGTGTCAGCTATCTGTTGGAGCAAGAACACAACTTCTCCCAAACAGTTACTAACAATGTTAGTGCCAAGTACCATATACAAGTTTGTATCATCAGGATTAGTCTCTACTACATTTAGTCCCTGATCCTTCAGTTCCCCTCTTCCCACATTTACTGCCACATCCTTAACCCCGACTAGGTTAAGGGGGAGGCCGTTTGAGGCATAAACGGAAAGGTTTGGAGCTGGTGGGCTTATCGATGGACCAGAACCTTTTGTAGAGGACGTCAGGCATGATGGTTACCTGAGATCCTGTGTCCAGCAGAGCGGATGTTGCGATGCCGTCCAGCACAACGGACAGGAAAGGTCTTCCTCCCTCGAACTTGCTGTACCAGTCTTTTGGGCCTGGGGAGTCTACTCCTGGGTGTCGGCCCTCGGCCCCAAGGTTTTCTCGTTTAAAGGACAGCTCTGGATGGTGTGACCTGACTTGTGGCAGCGGTGGCAGACAGGGTCCCTCGGTGGACGGCGTTGGTCGCTGATCCTCCCAGGGGGTGGCATTGTCCTCTTCCTCCTCCTCATCCAGGGGACATCCTCAGGGCTGTCGGCTAGCAGGTTCCTCCCTTCCTCCTCGGGCTCCGTCCGCAGCTGCAGGGCAGTCAGTACAGTGGTCAGGGTTTTGCTCAACTGACACACTTCAGAGCGCAGGCTGTCCAGCTCACTTGGGGACGTTGCTTGCACCTTGGCTTCAGCAGCCACCGGGGAAAAGGTGGACGCTGCAGGCACTGGGGTGGCCCCACCCTGGTAACATTGGATGGCAGTTGTTTCCAGGGGCTGCAGTCCTTTTATAGCCATGTCCTTAAGGGTGTCAAAGGTGGAATCTGGATGATCTAGGGACCACCAACGCACAGTCCTGCTCTCCTCTTGGGACCTCAGTCCCCGGATAAACTGTTCCTTCAGCATTTCATTTTCATCATTGATGCTGGTTGGACTAACCTGTTTCAGAGGTTGCAGGGCCCCTTGTAAACGCCAGGCATAGTCCCGAACACTGTCCTCCGGTTGCTGAGAGCAGTTGTAGAACCTCATCCGGAGGTCTGTCTCAGTATGATTTTCAAAGACAATCTGTAACTTTTTAAAGATTGCGGACACTGACTCCTGGTCTGCGGCCGACCAGGTTTCTACTTCTCGCTTCGCAGCAACAGTCAATTGTCCCAATACAACAGTGGCTCTTTGCTTACCTGTCACAGAGTACATGTCCAGTATACCGCATATTTTCCTTTTAAATCCAGACAGGGTATCAGGTTTGCCGCTGTACTGGGGGAGCCACTTCGCTCCAGGGATGTACGGTAGGGCCATGGGTATGACAGGGGTTACAGGCCCTGCTGGTGGAGCGGCTGCTTCGGCCTGCTCGGCGCCGAGCATGGGTTGGGCATCAGGGCGGTTAACCGGTATTCCAGCGTTGTGCTGTTCTTCGGACATTCTGGCGCCCCCCCTAGCGAACTGTGGCCTACCTTCTTTTCTTTTCTTCCGGTAGGCCGCAGCTCCGCAGGTGACGGTCTTCTTCAGGACCTTGCGTCGTTTGCGTCCTACGTCAGAGCGTTCAGCGATGCTCCTTCCAGGACCTGGCGCTTCCTGGTTTGACGTCGAGGCGTGGGGCGTGTCCGGGGCCTCGCGCGCTTTAGCAGGTACGCCTCTCAGTTTCCCGCGGTTACGCCCTTCTTCCCGTTCGGCGGCCGAACAATGGCGGCAATCTTCACCACAGTTAAATACACAGTTTTTGATTAAAGGCGCACAGTACCCGGTGGCAACGGGCACAACACTCCGTCGTTGCAGCGGGCACGGAATCCTGTCCGTGACGCCAGGGAGAGATGACGCGCCCAAGGGATGGGGACTCGGCGCCCGGGCCTTGCTGTTAGTTTTGGGTGATGCGGCGGTGGCCGGCTCCCGAGGCCGTACCCTGGGGTCACTCTTTAAAAGAAAGAAGAAATGATGGGGGAAAGGTGTATGGGATAGGAAAGAGTTTGTGACGCCACCTGTGGTGTCTGGTGAGGATCACCAGCGCTGCTACAGTCCTCTGTCGGGCAGCTTAGATGGTGCGGCTCCCCACAGGTGGAGCGGGGCCTCAGGGCAGCGTAAGAGAAGGGATGCAGGACAGAGGGGACCCAGCCGGGTCGGAGGAAGAAAAGGCACACACACGACAGTTCACTTCAGTACCTTTACTGGTGGTGTTTCAGGCACGATCCGGGGCACTGTAGGGTGAAGGGTGCATTTCAGGACTCTCCCCAGTGAGCGGGTGTGGGGTCTCCTGTTTCTTGCCTTTTCCTGTTAAGTCTATGACCTGCCTGGAGCTAGGCCTAACTTGGTCTCTGTCTTGCACCAGCTGATCAGGTGGTAGGGCCTTCTGTTGGAGATCACACTCCCTGGTCTCTTGGGCATCAGTGATTCCTGACCCTGGTGTTACAGTCAGCTTTTGGTGTTCCTGGGACATGTAGTTCGCCAGGGATCCCGGTTGTTTCTGCTGGTCCTAGAGATCCTTGCAGACGCGGACCCAGTGTCCGGTAAATGGTTGTGGGGTGAGCTGGCTAAGCTCCTCTGCCCCCTATGTAGCTCGCTTACTCCACTTGCCTTCGGCTGCGCTCGGGGCCCTCACTAGGCTTCACACTGGCAGTAGACCTCGCTACTCTTCACCGCTCTTATGGCGTCGGCACGCCTTGGGCTCACTAACCTGAGCTCTTTGAGTCTGGGCTGGTCTGCCAACCTCTCTGGCTGCAGCAGACTTTAGACTTAGACTGTAGATTCCAGACTTAGACTGTAACTGGACTCCTTACAGACTTCAGACTCACTCCAGACTGAACTGCCTAGCTCCACCTCCCCTTTTTATATCCCTAACGGGCTCCCTCTGGTGGTCTGAGGTGGAAGGTGGAGGTGTGTGTATGCTGTGAGGGCCTCTTGTGGAGGAATCCGTCCATGCACCCCTCTAGGATCTGTGGCACTAATGCGCAGCAGGGCGCCACATACCACCTGCCGCAATACTCCATCAATTATTTTATCCCCACAGACTCATCTTCCTCTTGACAATACCCCATAGATTCTCTATGGGGTTAAGGTCAGGCGAGTTTGCTTGCCAATCAAGCACAGTGATACTGTTGTTTTTAAACCAGGTATTGGTACTTTTGGCAGTGTGGACAGGTGCCAAGTCCTGCTGGAGAATGAAATTTCCATTTCCAAAAAGCTTGTCGTCAGAGGGAAGCATGAAGTGCTCTAAAATTTCCTGGTAGATGGCTGCGCTGACTTTGTTCTTAATAAAACACAGTGGACCTACACCAGCAGATGACATGGCTCCCCAAACCATCACTGATTGTGGGAACGTCACACTAGACCTCAAGCAGCTTGGATTGTGTGACTCTCCACTCTCCCTCCAGACTCTGGGACCTTGATTTCCAAATGAAATGCAAAATTCACTTTCATTCAACACCTTGGACCACTGAGGAACAATGCCGGTCTTTTTCTCCTTGGCCCAGGTAAGAAACTTCTTGTGTTATCTATTGGTCATGAGTGGCTTGACACAAGGATTGCGACACTTGTAGCCCATGTCCTGGATACGTCTGTGTGTGGTAGCTTTTGAAGCAATGACTCCAGAAGCAGTCCACTCCTTATGAATCTCCCCCAAATTATTGAATGGCCTTTTCTTAACAATACTTTCAAGGCTTTGGTTATCCCGGTTGCTTGTGCACCTTTTTCTACCACACTTTTTCCTTCCATTCAACTTTCCATTAAAATGCTTGGATACAGCACTCTGTGAACAGCCAGCTTCTTTAGCAATGACCTTTTGTGGCTTACCCTCCTTGTGGAGTGTGTCAATGACTGCCTTCTGGACATCTGTCAAGTCAGCAGTCTCCCCACTGATTGTGTAGCCTACTGAAACAGAAGAATGGACCTTTTAAAATGCATTGGACGCCTTTGCAGGTGTTTTTTGTTAATGATTCTAATTTACTGAGATAATGACTTTTGTGTTTTCATTGGCTGTAAGCCATAATCATCAACATTAACAGAAATAAACACTTGAAATAGATCACTCTGTTTGTAATGATTCTATATAATATATGAGTTTCACTTTTTGTATTGAATAACTGAAATAAATTAACTTTTTGATGATATTCTAATTTAGCACTTGTAGTGTAGAACCTGCTTTCTGTGAAATTTCAGTGGTTTGAAATATAAACCAAAAATGGCCTGCTACTGGTGTACAAATTTGGTTGTTCAAAAATTGACTATTGTCATATTTACTCTAGAACTTGGTTGTGTGAAATTTCATTGGTTTGAAATAAAAAAACATTATTTATTATAATATTATTATTACCCCTGTACCCTGACTGCTCACTATACCTTGTGAAATTAAAATAAAGGGAAATGGACAAGACATGGAGTAATACTCACCAGGCCGCATGGGCGCTGTGATCCCACCGGCCGAAAAACCCGCATCCAGACGTCTGTCCAGGTCCTCGGTGCCCAAAATCCTTGAGGATGTGACTCCCGCAAGTGAGAACAAGGGGATGTATGGGTCCTCCACAGATGATGATAAGGGCAAGGAGGAGAATCCCTGCAATCTGGAACAACCAGATTGGCCCTGAGGAGAAAGCCTTGATGCTGGGAATAGACCAAGGGGGACCTCCTGACCCCATGCCGACCATCCGCTATGTATGAAGTGAGACTGCATCCCAGGCCCTCACCACTCATGGAGGGGATTCCAGGACGCAGGTCTTAGCAGCCAGCTGCAGATGATCGCAGCTACAGGTCCTCACCGTCTGCTGCTGATGCTGATCGCAGCCGCAGGTCCTCACCGACCGCTATGGATAATGATCATCGCCGCAGGTCCTCACCAGGAAAAGAGGCAGGCCGCCCGACTGTGTCATTGCCGCAATGGCCCGCCGCTGATGATGCACTTATGGTCACATCAGCCATAGCAGGCCCGCCCCCTCGCAGGCAGAAACTTGCCTCCGCTGCTGAGCTAGGCTGTGCCCAAGGATTCCTCTTGGCCCGTGCCCTGGCAGGAAGTCTAGATGGTGGCGCCCACACCAGAGGGGTCCAGTGAGGGGCTCCTGCGCCGTCGCCTAGCCCGTGGAGCACAGTCGGGGGACAGACATGCCGGAAGATGGGCCTGATGTGGGCAGCGCACTGTCAGCGATGGTGTCACTGCCAACTTCGCTCCACCGCTTTCGATCTGGGCCGAGTCAGCCAGGGGAGTGACTGCTGGCCGCCATACTGAGGGACTCCAAAAGCTGTTCCACAGAGACCATCTAGAGGTATGTGACAGGGGACTTGCTCTGTGCTCTGGGAGTGGGAAAGTAACAAAAACATCTCCCCAGGGTCCCCTTATAGATGACCCATCCACAGTAGCCCCATGGCCTCACCTACTCCAAACCCCCGTCATACCGGCTTCCGCCCACTGTCCTAGCCCAGTGCTCCAGCCTCTCCTGTTTAAGCTACAAAGTGGGCACCTACACCATATTAATGCTTATGAATTTAGAATGGCTTGTCATACAAGCTCTTCTCAGTGTACTATTGACGCGCCCAGGGGATGGGGAAACGACTCGGCGCCCGGGCCTTGCTGTTGGTTTTGGGGGGGGGGGGATGTCGCGGTGGCCGGCTCCCGGACCCATACCCTGGGGTCACTCTTAACAGCAAAAGGGAAAGGGGAATGTTTGTGACGCCACCTGTGGTGTCTGGTGAGGATCACTAGCGCTGCGACAGTCCTCTGAGGCCGGTGTTCAGGCAGCTTAGTTGGTGCGGCTCCCCACAGGTGGAGCGGGGCCTCAGGGCAACGTAGAGAGAGGGTGTAGAATAGAGCGTTTTTCGGGTGCAGAGCTGTGGAGGAAAGAACAGACAGAGGCAGTAATTGAAGTCATCCGAGTCTTTACTCACGGTGGTGCTTTCTCAGCTCAGTGCTTCTCTCTGCTGTCACACGGCGAGCTGCGGCCGCCAGGGTGGGGTTCAGCACACTCCAGGAGCGCTTGAAAGGACCCCCGCTCTAGTGTGTTCCTCTCTTGTTGAACTTCTCCGCCTTGTGTCCCCCACTGAGTTCTGTACGGGTACTGCGATGTCCCTTATGGGTAGCGTGCAGCTCCCGGACCGACTGGGTGCCCTTTTTGGTGACTTGTGGTGAGAACGTGGCGTAAGGCCGGGTCCCTCTGGATAAACTCAGATTAGGGCATACAGGTGGCGACTTCGCTCCTTCCGTATCCCCCTGGGATCCACATAAGCCTCTGGACTTTTCCGACAGAGACGTGAAGTGCAACGTCAGATAATCGGGGACCGGTACCCCCCTTTGCAGCAGGGTGTCTCTGGCCGGGCCAGAATAAGGAATGCAGGTGGCGACTCCGCTCCGTCCGCACCCCCTGAGATCCTTTCGCCTGTGGAGCCTAACTCCTCTGCTCCCCTCCTGGGCCTTCTTTCTTGGACCCTGACCGGGGACAGAGCCGGTTATAACTCTGCCCCAACCCCCCGTTTCGAGGCCTGAGACCGGGAACCGTGGACCTCTCAGCCGGCTGCAGCCTTGTGCTGACCTACCGTCCCAAAGACCCACGACCAAAGACCTTGTTATAAAGATGGCCTCCAGTTTTATATGATTCTAATTAAGTGCTTAAGTAAAGTGATTCCTCCACCCTCACTCACTACGTGGTTCCCCCTAACTTTGGTTCCCACCAACTCCTCCATTCAGGCCCGGGGCAGCACTATAGTGCTTTAGGCCCCCTACAGAACTGGAGTGGTGTAGTGTTGAGTGTGTGGTTGGGGTCCTGTGTAGTACTCCATCCTTACCTAGGAGAGGAGATACCACACCTCGTTCTGAGGTGCAGTACCCCTGTGGCGACTGAACCCTCAGGTGCGCCACACTATGTAGGTGTCCCAATACTTTTATACATATTTTTGGACCACGTAGATTCTTATTTGAAACAAAATCCTCTTGTGCCCTTTTGGAAGATCTGCTTATAAGTCTTATACTCGTCATTCAACTTTCCAGTTGCTTCTTCTACATAGGTTGACTAGTCTAGGAGAAGTAACAGAGAAGAGGAATGGTGAGGATGAGAATACCCCTTTCATTGGTTTGTGGAACGTTCTAATCTTTTGTGTTGCTACAGTCAATTTTCTTCATGGATGGCAAGGAGGAATTTAAGGATTTTTTTTTCTTTGGAGGGGGGGTGGATGGCGGATAACTTCTATGTACTCTATTATGTTTTTATCAATTCTATTAAAAAAAATGTAATAAAAAAATACAAGTGAAAGTTATATAGTTTCATTATGTGTTAATTATTTTTTTTAATTCTTTAGTTTTGTTCTGGTATATATTTTAAGAAAACAATGACACAATTGCAAAATATTATATAAAAAAGTTAAAATACTTCATAATAACTGATATCACTGACTGGTGTCAAGCTGCTAATATTTTGCTGTCCAACAGCTAATACTTAAACCAGTGGTACCATGCAGGAAAAATATTAGAAGAGGCCCTGATACTAGGGGCAGGGACATCAGGAGATGGACCCTACCTAACATTAAAGTGATGGCTTGCCCTAACTTTTGCATACCATACAGAATACATTCAAGATAACTGTTAAGTCGCATATGAATTTGATTTTATTTATTGTTAGCTAATATGCCTATATAAATATGTATGTTAGTCACGCAATTGCAAGAAAGTACTCATATACAGAGGCTTGTTCATTGTATAAGCATAGGTTTGTCCCCAGTCATGCCTTATAGGAGGAAACTGTGCCTATAAAGGAGACTGTGATGAGAATGGGGTTTGTCAATGTGATGGTGATTTCTTGTGAAACAAATATGACTGGGACTTACTTTGCCCACAGAAATATACGCTCTTTGAAAGCTTGTGAAAAGGCTGATCCCACAGTTCTGGTCACACTGTCAGGGAGATTAAGGGAGGACAGAGAATATGGTCAGAAGGGCTCAACCATCCTATGTCATGTAATGTGCTAATCCTTTACATAACAAACTTTTCAGCAGTGAAGAATATTCTTATCAAACAACGATCCCTTGCAGGTATGTTTGCCGGTAACCAAGATGCTGCGTTACTTAATTATCCTGCCTGTCATATGCTTAGCTGTAGAAGCTTATGGAAGTTGTCATTGTATCTTGAACATATCTAGAGCCTACAAAAGCAGAACTAGGGGTACTGAGACGATGCTGCGGTCTCTTACCTCACCCAGATACTGCAGAGAAGCCCTAAAACTTAATAAGATCAAAAGTACAAGTTGCATACTGTACATAACATTCCGCTGTATTTTCTACACCTGCATTCTTTCTTTATGGAAAAGTATGTATATGCTGTTTATCACATGGAGAAATTTAATTGAAGAAATATAAGTATAGAAATGTCATAATATATGCCACTGCTGGTAATTAGTGATCAGCGAGTGTGCTCGCCACTTCTCGGTACTCGCCCAAGTATCACTCTGCTCAACATGATCGGTGAGTATTTTCGGGGTTGCTTGGGCGGGAGCTCTGGTCCCCGCCCTGCATGTTTGGTGCTCTTTAGAAAGCCAATGAACATGCAGGGATTGTCTGCCATGCACTGTAATGCCGTAGCCATGTTAGTTGTGGCTTTACAGTGACTGGCTGGCCGCATAGCGTCATTGGGTCTATATAAGACTTAGTGACGCTAGGCTCATCACAGTCTATCCCGCAAACAGGCAGAGTAGGGAGAGATGCTGCTGTGTGAGGGACAGAATTGGCGGTGTAATAGTTACATATAGGTAGTGGTTCTCCTGGAGTATATGTATATCCATCTGAACTAACAGTCCTTCTGAGGACTAATCCATCTGTATAAATTAATCCTGATAGCAGGAGTTTGGTAGGCATGCAGACAGGGTTTGTGGCAGTGTATACAGCACAATTGCATGTTCTGTCTGCTCCTGCTGTCACAGATATCCATAGATACAACCCCAGATATCAGGGGCCAGGGCTAATGATTATTTGCTTAAAAAACAATCCAGAGTACACCATTTTACTGCTCCATTTGCTTGTTAGCACTGCAGAATACAGCCAGATCTTTTCCATCATCAGACGTGATCTCATATTACAGCAATAAAAATCCAGAAATTTGTAGTGAACATGGAAAATATTATCCTTCATTTACAGTTTGTAGCAGTGTGCCAGTGAAGCTATTCACACATGGTCACTGTGAATAATAGGAAACTACAAGCCCGCTATTTAAAACCGTGGGCGTCCGTCAGATGTATCACATATAACTGCGGTACAAATCCAGAGATTTGTAGCGAGCATGGAAAATATTATCTTCCATTTACAGTTTGTAGCAGTGTGTCAATGAAGCTATTAACATGTGGTCACTGTAAATAATAGGAAACTACAAGCCCGTTATTTAAAACAGCGGGCGTCTGTCAGACACATCACATATAACTGCGGTACAAATCTAGCCATTTGTAGCGAGCGTGAAAAATATTTTCTTCCATTTAAAATCGGCAAGGGACGGGGAAGTGGATGTGATGCTGAAGGTACATGCAAAGGCCAAGGCCGTGGGCAAGCTGAAATTGTGCCACAACAAACACCCACATTTTGTCTCCCAACCTTCCTGTTTCAATTGCTAGGGGACCGCAGCACACCACTATTGAACCCAGAGCAGTGTTAAAAGGTTGTTGGTTGGATAGGAGATAATGCTTCCAGTCACTTTGCTGCTACCACTGTGGCACCCTGCTGCGCACAGGTGCCACAGGACCCAGGGTGCATGGACGGACTTCTCCACAAGAGGCCCTCATTACATACAAACACCTCCACCCTTCCACCTCATACCACCAGAGGGAGCCCGTTAGAGATATATATATGGAGGGTGGAGCCAGGCAGTCAGTTAGTTGTTGGAGAGCATGCTGACGCTGAGAGCAGCGAAGACGCAGCGCGTCTGCTGCTGAGTCCTGAGGGCCCCGAGTGTGGCCGAAGGCAAGAGGAGAAAGGAGAGAGGAGTTGAGGGGGCAGAGGAGCATCATAGGCTCACCCCGATATACAAACCGGACACTGGGTCCGCGTCTACAGGGTCCCTTTATACCCAGGAGGGATCACCGGCATTCCAAGGGGGACTACAAGTCCCTGGACGACTTGAAGCTAGACCCATTACAGGACCAGGAACCACAAGGCCCCAGAATCCAGGGAGAGTGGTTACCAGCAGAAGGTCCTACTACCGAGCGTCAGGTGAAGGAACAGCACGACACATAAGCTAGGCCCAGTTGCAGGCTGGCCAGGAGCATACAGAGAGGCAGACATGGACCAGGAGGCCTTATACCCGCTCACTGGGGAGAAGTCCTGAAGTGCACCCATCCTACTAAGTACCCTGTACTATACCTGACATCCGCACCAGTAAAGGTATTGAAGCGAATCCCCTGTCTGTCAGTTACTCCTGCTGCGCCATCGCTACCACCTGCACTACAAGTCCCAGCATCGCCACCATCAAATTCCACACTGCCCCGGGGGCCCGCTCCACTTGTGGGGAGCAGAAACACCTCAGCTGCCATCCCATCACCCCCCGGAGGTCTGCAGCAGCGCTGGTAAACCTTACCAGGTACCACAGGTGGCATCACAAACTATTTATTTTATTTTTCCTATCCAAGTTACAATCCCCCTTTTTGGTTGACCGCCCTGGGCCATGGACCGGGCCAGCCACTGTGACATACCCCCCCCAGAATCCATAGGCCCGGCTGCCGAGTACCCCACAGGCCTGGGGGCGCGTCAACTTCTGGCATCATGAACAGGATTTCGTGCCGGTTGCAATGAACAGGATTACGTGCCCGTTGCCACCGGGTACTGTGCACCTTAAAAGACTGTAATGCTTACTGTGGTGAAGATTTCCCGCCAATTGCCGCTGTTTCCCGCCATTGTCCGCCATTTTCGAGTCGCCGCGCGGGAAGAAGAGGGGCGTAACCGTGGGAATCGGAAAGGTGTGACTGCTGGAAGCGCTCGAAGCTCAAGCCCCGCCTCGCGCTCTGACGCAGCACCAGGAAGCGTCAGGTCCTGGAAGGAGACCATCATCTGCGGAGCTGCGACCTACCCGATTAAAGAAACAGGAGGTAGGCTACGGTTCACTAGGGGGGCGCAACCATGGCCGACGACCAGCAAGCCGCCAGAGCACCGGTTAACGCTCCTGATGATCAACTTGCGCCTGGCGCTGCAAAGGCAGGAGCGGCTGCCCCACCAGCAGGGGTCCTGACTCCGTTGATACCCATGGCCCTGCCGTATATCCCTGGAGCAAAATGGCTTCCCCAGTATGATGGCAAACCAGACACCCTGTCTGGGTTCAAGAGAAAGATATGCGGTGTACTGGATATGTACTCAATGACTGGTAAGCAGAGAGCCGCTGTTGTGCTGGGACAATTGACTGGTGCTGCAGAGTGGGAAGTTGAAACCTGGCCAGCCGCAGACCAGGAATCAGTATCCATTATCTTTAAGAGAATGCAAACTGTCTTTGAAAACCGCACTGAGACAGATCTCCGGATGAGGTTCTACCACTGTGCCCAGAAACCTGAGGACAGAATCCGGGACTACGCCTGGCGCCTACAGGAAGCCCTGCGGGCCCTGAAACAGTTAAGTCCAGCCAGCATACAAGATGAGAATAAAATGCTGACGGAACAGTTCATCCGGGGGTTAAGGTCCCAGGAGGAGAGCAGAACTGTACGGTGGTGGGATTTAGATCATCCAGACGCCACCTTTGACACCCTGAAGGACACGGCTATTAAGGGTCTACAGCCCCTGGAAACATCAGGGACTGCTATCCAGCTTTACCAGGGTGGAGCCACCACAGTGCCTGCAGCACCCAGTGCTCCTTCATTAACGGCTGAAACAAAAATGCAAACAGTGCCTCCTAGCGAGCTGGACAGCCTGCGCTCTGAAGTGTGTCAGCTAAGTAAAACCCTGGCCACTGTCCTGATCACCCTGCAGCTACAGACGGAGCCCGAGCCGGAAGGAAGGATCCTACTCGCCGACAGCCCTGAGGATGTCCCCTGGATGAGGAGAAGAAGGAGGACAATGCCACCCCGTGGGAGGACAACGCCACCCCGTGGGAGGACCAACGACCCATGTCACCCTCCAGGAGACTTCATCTGCTACCGTTGCCACAAGGCAGGCCACACAGCGCGGAACTGTCCTTTAAAGGGCAAACCCTGGGGCCGAGGGCCGACACCCAGGAGTAAATCAACCAGGCCCATCAAGCTGGTACCATCGGTTTGTAGGAGGAAGGCCTTTCCTGTCCATCGTACTGGACGGTATAGCCACACCTGCATTACTGGACACCGGCTCACAGGTAACCATCATACCTGATGTCCTCTACAAAAGGTACTGGTCCGTAGATGAACTCCAGCCACCAGCCCCGAACCTCTCTGTGTATGCCTCTAACGGCCTTCCTCTTAACCTAGTAGGGGTTAAGGACGTGACAGTGAAGGTGGGGAGAGCGGAACTAAAGGACCAAGGACTGATTGTAGTGGAATCTAACCCTGGTGATACAGACTTGTATATGATACTTGGTACAAATATTGTTGGTAACTGTTTGGGAGAAGTGTTGTTTTTACTCCAACAGATTGCTGACACTGCCAAACCAGGGCAGAGGAAGGTGCTCCAGAGAGAGATTCGAGCCCTCCTGTACCAGCAACAGGTAAAGCTAACAGGTGGTGAGATTGGTAATGTACGGGTGACAGACCCGATACCCATTGTGATTCCCCCATGAGTGGGATGCTGATTTGGTGTAGGGCAGCAATAGGTCTCAAGGGACAGAACTACCAGGCGGTAGTGAAGCCCATTAGCTCAGACCACAGACCTACACTCCTAACTGCTAGAGGGGTAGTTGACGTACGCAATGGGAGGGTGCCCGTACGACTCCTAAATTGTGGGGAGGAGGAAGTCAAATTGCCAAGGTATGCCACTGTTGCTAGATTGTATACTGTGAATGATGATGCCATACACACAGTGGAATCCTTGACCCCACCAGATGCAGTGGAGGACAACGACTCCGAAGCTCAGCTGGAGGATTGGTGTCAACAGCTCCATGTTGGGACTGACGCCACTCCTGTCCACCAGAAACATGGTGTTTACAGAGTGGTTCAGGAATATGAACAAGTGTTTAGTAAACACCCACTTGACTTTGGTAGGGTTAAAGGGGTACAATACCACATACCCACCGGTAACCATCCACCCATTAAGGAGCGCTACCGACCCATACCACCAGAACATTATCAGAAAGCCAAGGAAATGTTGCGTGACATGAAAAAGTCATGGGTAGTAAGGGATAGCTGTAGCCCTTGGGCAGCTCCCCTGGTCCTGGTCAGGAAAAAGGACGGTAGCATGAGGATGTGTGTAGATTATAGACAGATTAATTCCATAACACATAAAGATGCATACCCTTTGCCCCGTATAGAGGAATCCCTGGCTGCACTAAAATCTGCCAATTACTTCTCTACACTGGATCTCACTAGTGGGTACTGGCAAGTCTCTGTTGCTGAGGGAGACCGGGAGAAGACGGTCTTCACCACCCCGATGGGACTGTGCGAGTTCAACAGTATGCCGTTTGGACTCTGCAATGCACCCGGAACGTTCCAGAGGCTGATGGAGTGTTGCTTGGGACATCGGAACTTCGAGACAGAGCTGCTGTACCTGGATGACTTTATCGTGTACTCGAGGACGTTTGAGGAACATCTGAAGCACCTGGTGGAGGTATTTGAAGCATTGTCCCCATATGGGATGAAACTAAAGCCTTCTAAATGCCACTTGCTCAAGCAGAAGGTTCAGTACCTGGGGCACGTAGTCAGCTCGGAGGGAGTAGCACCAGACCCGGAGAAGGTCATTGACATCCAGAAGTGGCCTGAGCCGAGAAGCATCAAAGAAGTATGGCAATTCCTGGGACTGGTCGGGTACTACAGGAGGTTCATAAAGGACTATACCAAAAAGTAGCACCTCTACAAGACCTCCTGGTAGGACAGTCCAAAAGAGGAAAGAGCCCCCCATTCCAGTGGGGCAAAGAACAGGCTGAATCCTTTGCAGTAATGAAGGAAATCCTGACTAGTGAAGAAATCCTGGCTTACCCTGACTACAGCCAGTCTTTCCTGCTGTACACCGACGCCAGCAACGAGGGACTGGGAGCTGTGTTGTCCCAGAAACAGAATGGAAGAGAGAATGTAATTGCGTATGCCAGCAGGAAGCTACGTCCTACCGAGAGGAACCCGGAGAACTACAGTTCCTTCAAGCTGGAGTTCCTGGCCTTGGTCTGGGCTATCACTGAAAGGTTCAAGCATTACCTAGCCTCAACTAATTTTACAGCTTTTACTGACAACAATCCCTTGACACACCTGGAGACAGCAAGGTGGGGAGCCATGGAACAGCGTTGGGTGGCCAGACTGTCAAATTATCAGTTCACCATCAAGTACCGGGCAGGTCACAAGAACACCAATGCTGATGCCCTGTCAAGGATGCCTCACCAGTCAGACACCGAGGATAAAGTGGATGATTTAGAGGAAGTTGAACTACCTGCTTTCCACCGAAGTGGAGTGGTCCATGAGCAACACGTCACCAGAAGACGTCAGGGAAGGACGCTGAATCCTCTACCCCACCACAGTTGGAAGGAGACCCAGGACAGTGACCTGGTTGTCAGCCTTATCAAAAGACTGATCACCCAGGAAGGTTCTCACCTGGAGAAGGATGCTCCTCCACAAGCCAAGCAACTGTGGAATGATAGAAGCCGGCTGTTCATCTACAGAGAGAAGCTGTGCAGAAGATATGTCAACCCCAAGACCCATGAAATGGTGTGGCAGATTGTTGTACCCAGGACGGATATCCAGATGGTGTTGGAAGCCTACCACGATCAAGAAGGTCACTTTGGCTGGAAGAAGTTGGAAACCCTCCTGAAGGACCGGTTCTATTGGGTTGGAATGCGGAGTTCCATAGAAAGGTGGTGCCGGAAATGTGGGCCCTGTAGCCTCAGAAGGAAAGACTACGGCAGCCAGAAAGCACCCTTGCAGTCCATCAAAACAACCCAGCCCCTGGAGATTGTCGCTCTGGATCACGTCAAGCTGTCACCCAGCAGGTGAGGCTATTCCTCTGCACTGACCATGGTGGATCATTATTCCCGGTTCCTGGTGGAAGCCCCTGTCAAGGATCTGACAGCAGAAACTGCAGCAAGAACGTTCCAAGCATACTTCTGCTGGCCCCATGAATACCCGGACAAAGTGCTGACTGATCAATGCCCTGCCTTTGAAGCCGAGCTGTTTAAAGAATTCTGTCATCTGTATGGGTGCAAGAATATCCGGACTACGCCATATCACCCTCAGACCAATGGTTTGTGTGAGAAAATGAGCAACATCGTCATAGACCTGCTGAAAACCTTACCCTTGGAAGAAAGAAATCAGTGGCCAGACAAACTACCTGACCTGGTAGATCTGTACAATCACATACCTGTGAGTTCTACTAATTGTACCCCAGCGTACCTCATGAGAGTAAGACCCGGAAAGTTGCCCATGGACCTGGAACTCGGAGTGGTAGAACCAGAAGCAGATATGTCCACTGAAGACTGGGATATAAATCGGCAAGAGCAGTACAGGAGAGTACAGGCCTGTGTCGAAGACAGTCTGAACAGAGTAAGGGAAAGACAGGAAGAGCAGTACAATAAACATGCACTAGCAGAACCCTTGGCACCTGGAGAGATAGTGCTAAAGCGGAAGAGAAGAAGTCACAAGCTCGATGACCAGTGGGAAAGAGAGCCCTACACAGTGCTGAACTCCAAATTTGACAACAGTAAAACCTGCCTGATTAGCAAAGATGGGGGAAAAACTACTGCAACAGTCTCAAATGACCACCTGAAAGTGTGCCAAGGTCTACTGAAGACAACGGAGGAAGAAGTACCTTCTATAGCACCGGAAGAACCCAAGGAAGAAGTGCTTCACACAGTTCTAGGAGATTTCCCTGCGGACTGGCCTCAACTTGATGGAGCAGTCATAATACACTTCTATCAACAACCAGAAGAACCTGTAAGCACCCTGGAGGAGCCTGCTCAGGAACAGGAAGAGTCCCCAGTAAGAGGAGGATCACCCGTTGAAGCAGAGCCTGCAGGCCCAGTGGACAGTGCACTTGCCAGTCCCATAGAGAGATTAAGGCAGTTTTACAATCTACCAGCACGTACACCTGCTAGATTAACAGAAAGTGCATGCACAGACACTAGTAACACCCCAGTGCTATGCAGGTCCACATGCAGCACACAAGGACAGATCCCTACCAGGTTTAGGGAATAAGCACAAGGTGCCTACACTATAAATAGTTACCCAGTTGGGTATTGCGTATTTGTTTATTGTGTAAACTGAAATAATATGTGTATTTAGTTACCCGTTAGGGTTCAAAGACTTGTAGGCTGAGGACTGTGAGCAGCCAAAAGCTGTCCTTGTAAATAGTTGCACTTATCATTATTATTAGACCACAGAACAAAAACCCGTTTGGCGTGGCCGAAGACGTGGTCCAGCACCTGGATCACTTATGCCCTGTAGCCACGCCCAGGGCCTACGTTGAGGGTTTTCATGCGGGTCCCTCATGTTTCTCATGTTCTTTCTTCGGTGAAATGGACACCTGGTTACGGGACATACTGTAACTTGTAAGATACCTGGTGGCGGGCTTGCATGGTGCACCATCTATCACTATGCAAGATCACAAACTTGAGCTTCAGTCCAGTCTGCTTGCCTGGCTTCTATTTATGCTGTCTGTTCGTCTCTGTTCTGACTGCTTAGGGCGGTGGCCCGGTTACTTCCTGTTTTTTGTAGATGCTGTGGGCACACCCCTAATGCATCCTCAGCCTATTGCTGTCTGTCACTGGATATTTAAACCAGCTCCACCTTGAAGCTGGTGCCTGAGCAACTCTTATCCTCAGAGAGCTTCTTGCCTCTGATGTGCCAGGTCCTGTTCTGTCTTTCCTGCCTGTCCGCCTTCCTGGAGGCAGTATTCCCAGGCCTGTCTGAACACGTTCCTAGCCTGTTCGTCCCGCCTTCTGGGGGCCGCATACCCAGACCTGTTATCTGTGTCTTCTAGCCTGTTTGTCCGCCATTCTGGGGGCCGCATACCCAGACTCGCTCCTGTATCTCGCTGCAGTGTCAGTTCCTGTGTGAACACTCAGTTCCTGTCTGAACACTCTCCTAGCCTGTTACCTGTTTTTCTCTATGTCCGTACCTTCCCTTTTTCTGCAGAGTCTGAACCTGCACCTAACTCCTACTCATTGTCGCTGTACTTCCGTTTGTGAGTTTAGAGTACACTCACTACTTCATTGCAAGTATCTTGTGTGTATCTGGTTCTGCCTTTCCCTTCCAGTCTGTTCCGTGTGAACAGAGCCCTGTCCCCTCTGCTCTGCCTTGTCACCGCTCCGGCGGTTCCTGCTTGCTCTGCCTTGCTCACCGCTCCAGGGGTTCCTGCCTGCTCTGCCTTGCTCACCGCTCCGGCGGTTCCTGCCTGCTCTGCCTTGCTCACCGCTCCGGCAGTTCCTGCCTGCTCTGCCTTGCTCACCGCTCCGGCGGTCCCTGCCTGCTCTGCCTTGCTCACCGCTCCGGCAGTTCCTGCCTGCTCTGCCTTGCTCACCACTCCTGCGGTTCCTGCCTGCTCTGCCTTGCTCACCGCTCCGGCGGTTCCTGCCTGCTCTGCCTTGCTCACCGCTCCTGCGGTTCCTGCCTGCTCTGCCTTGCTCACCGCTCCTGCGGTTCCTGCCTGCTCTGCCTTGCTCACCGCTCTGGCGGTTTCTCCCTGCTCTGCTTGCTCACCGCTCTGGCGGTACCTCTCTGCTCCGCCTTGCCCACCGCTCCGGCGGTTCCTCTCTGCTCTGCTTGTCTACCGCATCTGCGGTTCTGTTCCTGAATCCCAGTCTGTACTGGACCCTATCCAGCCTGTGCTCCAACCTGCTAGTACCTCCCCGTCTGCACGCCAGCCGTAATTGTCAGTACCCTCCTGTCTGCATACCAGCCGTGCCTGCCAGTATCCTCCTGTCTGCACTCCAGCCGTGCCTGCCAGTGCCCACCTGTCTGCATGCCAGCCGTGCCTGCCAATTCCCACCTGTCTGTGTGCCAGCCTAACCTGCCTGTTCCTGTATTCCCCAGTGTGGGTCAACAGCCGTGTCCGGGGTCTGGCCTGGAGTAGCACCTGGTCCCTCTGCTCGGTTCCTCCCTGGTGCACGGCGTCGTTAGCCGTCGTGCGACCTCGGTCTTATCGGGTTGATACTTAGTTACGCCCCTCCAGGCACTCTTCGGTTCATGGCACAGTGGAATCACTAAATCACGCACATGCCAGTCAGCCCGGGCGTGTGCATAACATAACTATTAATGTTATGATACTTATTGTTATTATTGTTGTAACCTGTTACAAAATGCTTCAGTCCAGGAGTACTGAATTGTACTAGGGGGGAATGTGGCACCCTGCTGTGCACAGGTACCACAGGACCCAGGGTGCATGGACGGACTTCTCCACAAGAGGCACTCATTACATACAAACACCTCCACCTTTCCACCTCATACCACCAGAGGGAGCCCGTTAGGGATATATATGGAGGGTGGAGCCAGGCAGTCAGTTAAGTGTTGGAGACCGTGCTGACGCTGAGAGCAGCGAAGACGCAGTGCATTTGCAGCTGAGTTCTGAGGGCCCCGAGTGTGGCCGAAGGCAAGAGGAGAAAGGAGAGAGGAGTTGAGGGGGCAGAGGAGCATCATAGGCTCACCCCGATATACAAACCAGACACCGGGTCCGCGTCTACAGGGTCCCTTTATACCCATTAGGGGTCACCAGCATTCCAGGAGGACTACAAGTCCCTGGACGACCTGAAGCTAGACCCATTACAGGACCAGGAACCACAAGGCCCCGTGTCCAGGGAGAGTGGTTACCAGCAGAAGGTCCTACTACCGAGCGACAGGTGAAGGAACAGCACGACACATAAGCTAGGCCCAGTTGCAGGCTGGCCAGGAGCATACAGAGAGGCAGACACGGACCAGGAGGCCTTATACCTGCTCACTGGGGAGAAGTCCTGAAGTGCACCCATCCTACTGAGTACCCTGGACCGTACCTGACATCCGCACCAGTAAAGGTATTGAAGCGAATCCCCTGTCTCTGTCAGTTACTCCTGCTGCGCCATCACTACCACCTGCACTACAAGTCCCAGCATCACCACCATCAAATTCCACACTGCCCCGGGGGCCCGCTCCACTTGTGGGGAGCAGAAACACCTCAGCTGCCATCCCATCACCCCCCGGAGGTCTGCAGCAGCGCTGGTAAACCTTACCAGGTACCACAGGTGGCGTCACAAACTATTTATTTTATTTTTCCTATCCAAGTTACAATCCCCCTTTTTGGTTGACCGCCCTAGGCCATGGACCGGGCCAGCCACTGTGACATACCCCCCTCTAGCATCCATAGGCCCAGCTGCCGAGTACCCCACAGCCCTGGGGGTGTGTCACCATCACCACCCTGTCTTCAACGCGGTCAAGTCTCAGCAGCCGTGAGTCTGGACTGCATATTCCTCACCCTGATCCTCCTTCCTCCCACCATACCGAGTGCTCGGAAACAACTGATCCCACACTTGGACACTCCGAAGAGCTGTTCACTTTTCCATTTATAGATTCAGGCCTCACGCCGGCCAGCTTCAAGTTGGGCAAGAGGAGAACGCGTGTAGCGATGCCCAAATATTTGAGCAGCTACAGTCACACGAAGGCGATGGTGTGAAAGTGCAATTACTGTCGCAAGAGGTGAATGATGATGATGATGAGACAAAATTGCCAGAAAGTCAGAAGGAGGACCAGGGTGCGGAAGTGGAAGACGAGGTGGTGGACGATAAAGTCACTGACTCAACCTGGCAAGAGGACATGCAGAGCGAGGACAGCAGCACACGGGGGGGGAGGCACAGCACCACAACAGGCAGGAACAAGCAGTGTGGGGCCACAGACACAAGGCGGGTAACCGCTCCCTGGAACACCAACATGAAGGAAGTTGCCTGTACAACTGTTAGGTCTTCCGGAGTCTAGTTCTTTTTTAAAAACTATGCAGATAACCCCAAAAAGGCCATTTGCACCGTCTGCGAGGCCAGCATCAGCAGGGGCAGCAAAACTAGCAGTCTGACCACCACCAGCATGATCAGGCACATGACAGCAAAGGAAGGATTTGTGAGCAGCACAGGGAAGTTGTTCATAACGTCCATTGGAATTCAGGTCAGCCTCCGCACATAAGGGCTGAGGAGTGGGCATGGATGTCAGACATCTGTGCCGTCCTGCAAAACTTTGAGGACTCCACCAAGATGGTGAGCTGCTATGACGCCATAATTAGCATCATCATCCCGCTTCTCTGTCTTCTGAAATGATCGCTGCTCACAATTAAAGAGGAGGCATTGCAGGTGGAGCACGATGAGATGGAGCAAGGAACCATACAGTGTGATTCCACACAGCCCAGCCTCATCCCATCCCAACGTGGATTGGGTGACAATCAGGAAGAGGAGGAAGAACAGGAGCTAGTTTCCTGTGCTATAGACGTTACTACCCGCACAACTGTCATACTGTTTGTTCAGCGGGGATGGGCTGAGGAGGAGGATGAGGAGGAGAGCATGGTCAGCCGTCCTCTTGGTGAGGACATGGAAGTCTTGCCTGTTAGCAATCTGGAACACATGGCTGAGTATATGTTCCGCTGCCTTTCCTGTAACCCTCGCATTCTCCAAATTGTGGCTGACAGTTATTACTGGTTGGTGACACTTCTAGACCCATGCTACAAGGAGAACTTTCTATCTCTTATTCCAGCGGTGGACAGGTCTACTAAAATGGGGCAGTACCAGAAGGTCCTTGTTGGGGAATTATTAAAAAAATTCCCATCTGAAAATGCTAGCGGCATTGTTCGCACTCCCTTGGACAACCAAGGAGTACAGGTGAGAGAGACACGAATACCATCCAGCAGAGGCAAGAGAACACTGTCAAGGTTCTGGGACAGTTTTCTCAGACTATCCCATCCGCCTTGATGCGCGGGGTAGTCTCACAAGGAGGGATAATTTTTACGAAGACGCTGAAGGAGTACCTTGCCGACCGTACCAATGTCCTCCATGATTCCTCTGTGCCTTATAATTACTGGGTATCCATGCTGGACACGTGGCATGAACTGGCTCTATACACCTTGGGGGTCCTGGCCTGCTCTGCTGCTGGCGTTTTGTCAGAGCGGGATTTTAGTGCCGCCGAGGGAATTAGATCTGATAGTCGCCTATCAACTGATAATGCTGACAGGCTGACTCTTATCAAAATGAACAAGTGCTGGATTGGGCCAGGCTTCTCAACACCACCAAATAATAGCAGCTTAACGTAAACTCAAATCCAGTGTCTTTTTTTCGGAGGTCTATTCCCGTGCACCTCTTCACACCCAGACATGGGTATATGCTTCCTTATTTTGTCTATTTGCTCTTGTCCTCCTTCTCCCCATCCTCATCCTCAACCACCATATCACCACCATAACTACCATATCACCATATCTATGTCTGTTGCAAAGGGCATTGGAGTGCCTCCAAATTTTTGGCAGCCCTTGCATTCACAGCATAGGCAATAACAGTATGGGAGACCCATTTCGTAATAATGGGACATTTTTTTTAATAAGGCCCTCCTCTATGTCTCTTCCAAGGGGTATTAGAGTGCTTCCAAATTTTTGGCAGCCATTGCATTCACTGCATACGCAAGAACAGTATGGGAGACCTGCTCATTTATAATGGGAACATTTTGTTACTGAGGCCCACCTCTATGTGTCCTCAAATTGGTATTGGGGTATTAGACAAATTTAGGCAGCCGTTTTACTCAATAACTATATAGTAGAATCGCTCCTTTCTAAAGGGAACATGTTGTTATGGAGGCCCTCCTCTACTTGTCTTTAAATTGTTATTGCGGTTTTTCCCAAATTTAGGGGGCCATTGTACTCACTGAATACGCAATAACTGTATAACAGAACCACTCATTCCTAATGGGAACATGTTGTTATGGAGGCCCTCCTCTATGTGTCTTTAAATTGGTATTGGGGTATTTTACAAATTTAGACAGCCGTTGTACTCACTGAATATGCAATAACTGTATAGCAAAACCGCTCCTTTCTAATGGGAAAATGTTGTTATGGAGGCCCTCCCCTACTTGTCTTTAAATTGTTATTGCGGTTTTTCCCAAATTTAGGTGGCCATTGTTCTCACTGAATACGCAATAACTGTATAGCAGAACCACTCCTTTCTAATGGGAATATGTTGTTACGGAGACCCTCCTCTATGTGTCTTTAAATTGGTATTGGAGTTTTTCCCAAATATAGGCAGTCATTGTACTCACTGCATAGACAAAAACTGTATAGCAGAATCGCTCTTTTCTAATGAAAACATGTTGTTATGAAGGCCCACCTCTATGTGTCTTTAAATTGGTATTGGGGTTTTTCCCAAATGTAGGCAGCTGTTGTATGAAATGCATACGCAATAACTGTATAGCAGAACTGCTCCTTTCTAATGGGAACATGTTATGGAGGCCGTCTTCTATGTGTTTTAGATTAGTATTGGGATTTTTCCTAAATTTAGGCAGCCCTTGCAGTCACTGCATGGGTAATACCACTATAGGAGACCCACTCCTTTATAATGGGAACATTTTTTTTACTGAGGCCCTCCTCTATGTCTCTTCAAAGGGGTATTGGGGTGCGTCCAAATTTTTGGGCAGCCCTTGCAGTGACTGCATACGCAATAACAGTATAAGAGACCCACTCTTTAATAATGGGAACAACAAAGCATAGCCGGCTGATGGCTCTCTAATAGTGAGGGCCGACTGCTGGCCCTTTAAGAATAGTAAGGGCTGCCTGATGGCCCTATAAAAATAGGCTTTGTGACTTTCAGAGTCCCTCCTTCTTAAATGAAACAGGATGTGTCTGATCATGTCTCGCACACCACATGGGAAGTTAAGGTAGTAAAATTTTAAATTGACATTTACCGGTAAATGTATTTTTCACCGTTGAAAGCAAAGCAAAGTGCAAAAACGCATCAAAAACGCTACGTGTGAACATAGCCCAAGGTGTGGAGGATAATTTTTGTTTTTGGTTATTTATTTTACCTTATATACAAGTCATTACCCTGGAACAGATGTTCCTTAACATTTTTCCCAGGAAAATCCATATTTATTTTGTTTTTGTATGTTTTATTGTGAGTCCGTAAATGTGGTGTAATAAGTCTGACAACATTGCTCACAGCAGTGACCTAGGAGTCAGAGATGCTTCCAGTGGTCTTCCCCATGCTGTTCCCATGTCATTTGAGCACTGTTCCCATTGATTTGGGCAGTTTTTAGGCCCTCTTCAGACCTGCGGGGGGGAAGGCCTCCGGAAAAATGCTCGCATTTCCCATAGACTTACATTGGGGCGGCACGGTGGTGCAGTGGTTAGCACTGCAGCCTTGCAGCGCTGGGGTCCTGGGTTCAAATCCCACCAAGGACAACATCTGCAAGGAGTTTGTATGTTCTCCCCGTGTTTGCGTGGGTTTCCTCTGGGTTCTCCGGTTTCCTCCCACACTTCAAAGACATACTGATAGGGAATTCAGATTGTGAGCCCTGATGGGGACAGCGACAATAATGTATGTAAAGCGCTGCGGAATATGTTAGCGCTATATAAAAATAAAGATTATTATTATTATTATTGGGCTTGTTGCTCGGGTTGAGCACTCGAGCATTCCAATTTGCTCAATTCGAGCAACGAGTACCCGAGCATTTTAGTGCTCGCTCATCACTACTGTTAATAGAGCACTCTAGCTAAAGTAGGCATTTAAAAATCTATGAATTACCAGACATGAGGTTTTATAAAACATAACAGTTAAAAGTATAGAAAAGCTGAGGGCTCTTAACCACTTCGTGCCAGAGCCTGTTTTTTGCCTTCGTGACCGGGCCAATTTTTTCAATTCTGACCACTGTCACTTTATGAAGTAATTACTCTGGAAAGCTTCAACGGATTCCCCTGATTCTGAGAATATTTTTTCGTGACATATTTTACTTCATGATAGTGGTAAAATTTCTTTGATATCACTTGCGTTTATTAGTGAAAAAATCGGAAATTTGGCGAAAATTTTGAAAATTTTGCAATTTTCAAACTTTGAATTTTCATGCCCTTAAATCAGAGAGATATGTCACACAAAATAGTTAATAAATAACATTTCCCACATGTCTACTTTACATCAGCACAATTTTGGAACCAAGATTTTTTTTCGTTAGAAAGCTATAAGGGTTAAAAGTTGACCAGCGATTTCTCATTTTTCCAACAAAATTTACAAAAACATTTTTTTCGGACCACATCTTATTTGAAGTGACTTTGAGGGGCCTTTGTGACAGAAAATACTCAAAAGTGACACAATTCTAAAAACTGCACCCCTCAAGGTGCTCAAAACCACATTGAAGAAGTTTATTAACCCTTCATGTGTTTCACGGGAATTTTTGGAATGTGGAAGAAAACAATGAACATTTAACTTTTTTTCACAAAACTATTACTTTAGACCCAATTTTTTTATTTTCACAAGGGTAACAGGAAAAAATGGACTACACAATTTGTAGTGCAATTTCTCATGAGCGTGCTGATACCCCATATGTGAGGGAAAACCACTGTTTGGGCGCACTGCAGGGTTCGGAAGGGAAGGAGCGCCATTAAACTTTTTGAATGTAAAATTAGTTTGAATAATTAGCGAACGCCATGTTGCGTTTGGAGAGCTCCTGATGTGCCTAAACAGTGGAAACCCCCCACAAGTGACACCATTTTGGAAACTAGACCCCTTACGGAACTTATCTAGATGTGTGGTGAGCACCTTGAACCCCAAGGTGCTTCACAGAAGTTTATAATATTGAGCGATAAAAAATTAAAATTTTCACATTTTTCCCACAAAAACATTTCTCATCCCTTAATTTTGCATTATCATAAGGGTAATAGGAGAAATTGCACCATGAAATTTGTTGTGCAATTTCTCCTGAACACGCTGATACCCCATATGTGGAGGAAAACCACTGTTTGGGCGCACGGCAGGGTTTGGAAGGGAAGGAGCACCATTTGACTTTTTGAATGTAAAATTTGCTTGAATAATTAGCGGACGCCATGTTGCATTTGGGGAGCCCCTGATGTGCCTAAACAGTGGAAACCCCCCACAAGTGACACCATTTTGGAAACTAGACCCCTTAGGGAACTTATCTAGATGTGTGGTGAGCACCTTAAACCCCAAGGTGCTTCACAGAAGTTTATAATATTGAGCTGTAAAAATAACATTTTCACATTTTTCCAACAAAAACGTTTTTCATCCCTTAATTTTGCATTATCATAAGGGTAACAGGAGAAATTGCACCATGAAATTTGCTGTGCAATTTGTCCTGAGTATGCCGATGCCCCATATGTGGGGGAAAATCACTATTTGGGTACACTGCAGAGTCCGGAAGGGAAGGAGCGACATTTGACTTTTTGAATGTAAAATTTGTTTGAATAATTAGCGGACGCCATGTCGCATTTGGGGAGCCCCTAATGTGCCTAAACAGTGGAAACCCCCCACAAGTGACACCATTTTGGAAACTAGACCCCTTAGGGAACTTATCTAGATGTGTGGTGAGCACCTTGCACCCCCAGGTGCTTCACAGAAGTTTATAATATTGAGCCTTAAAAATAAAATTTTCACATTTTTCCCACAAAAAATGTTTTTCATCCCCTAATTTTGCAGTATCATAAGGATAACAGGAGAAATTGCACCATGAAATTTGCTTTGCAATTTCTCCTGAGTACGCTGATGCCCCATATGTGGGGGAAAACCACTGCTTTGGTGTACGGCAGGGTTCTGAAGAGAAAGGAGCGCTATGTTGGCTGGGATAGGTTGCAGACACCATGTCACATTTGAAGAGTCGCTGACATGCCGAAACAGCAGAAACCCCCACAAGTGACCCCATTTTGTAAACTACACTTCTCAAGGAATCCATCTAGGGAAGTAGTGAGTATTTTTTAATTTTTAAATTTATACCATTGGGCAGTGAAGAAAACATAATTATATTTTTACCACAAAAAAATGTTTTACCCTCAGATTTTACATTTTCACACAGAGCAATGGGTAAAAATGGTGCCGAAATGTGTCACATAATTTCTTCTAAAAGAGGCAATACCCCATATGTGGCTGCATCGTACCGCTTAGCCAAACGGCGAGATCTGGGAGGGACGGAGCGCTATTTGACAATTGGAGAACAAATTATTGTAGAATAGGCATTTGGATTTGGCAGCACAAAATTTTCTGAATTTCTTTTGGGGGGCAAGGGCCATTTCGCTTTTCCAGAGTTTTTCTGCTACCGGTAACTTGGAAGTCCCTTATATTTTTAAGAGATAACGGACCGGAGTGGGGACTAGCTTTTTTTGAGGACTGAGTTGAAGCTTTTATTGGGAACATTTTACATATTGTTTATCCGGCGCTCTATGCTGAGCACTTACATCGGGATTTCCATCTAAATTTCCAAGTGATGTAATTTAGATGGGATCCATTTACTGTAATGAGGCAGCAGAGTTACTCTGGACTCTGTCTGGCCCATGTTTAGCGGTGTCCTTGTTTTCAGAAGTGCACAAAACTGTGGCCAACCGCACTTTTATGCACGCCTAAAAAAACTGACACCGTGGGATCACAGGCCAGACGGCATCCACAGAGGCCTATATCGGCCTCATTACAGGGAATCTTCCGTCATGGGTTCCGTCTGAATCACGTATTTCAGAGATTTACACGAAAACTCTGGTGTAAGTGCATAGCGCAGAGCGCAGGATAAATGTGAGCAGAGCCTTACTGCGATCTTTGGGAGACATAATAAACAAATCAGTAGCAGGTGAAGAATTGGTTTTATTTATTTTTTACGCCGTTCATCGTGCGGTATAAGTGATGAGATTACTTTATTCTTCGGGTCGGTGCGATAACAGAGATACCAGATTTATATCGGGTTTTTATGACTGACAGATGTCACACACTAAAAGATGCTTTTTTTGCAAAATCTAGTTTTTGCATCGCCATATTTTGAGAGCTATAATTTTTCCATATTTCGTCCGACAGAGTCATGTCACAGCTTGTTTTTTTCGGGACGAGTTTACATTTTTATTGGTACCATTTTTGGGTACGTGACATTTTTTGATCGCTTTCTATTCCGTTTTTTGGGACGTAAAATTAATAAAAACCAACAATTCAGGAATTGTTTTTTGAGGGTTTTTTTTATGCCGTTCTGCGTGTGGTAAAAGTGATAAGGCAGCATTATTCTTTGGGTCAGTACATTTACAGCGATACTACACTTACTGTATATTTTTTTTATGTTTTGGCGCTTTTACACAATAAAACAATTTTATAGAAAAAATATTTTTTTTGCATCGCTTTATTCTGAGATCTATAACTTTTTTATTTTTCGGCTGATGGAGCTGTATGGCGGCTGTTTTTGTTGCCGAACAAGATGACGTTTTCAGCGGTACCATTTTTATTTTAATTTTGCTTTTTGATCGTATTTTTTTCCACTTTTTGTTTGGCAATATGATGAAAAAGCATAGTTTTTTGCTCCGTTTTTTCTTTTTTCTTTTTATGGTGTGCACAGAAGGAGTTAATTAGTGTGACAGTTTTATAGATCAGGTTATTTCGGACGCGGCGATAGCAAATATGTGTACTTTTTTTGTTTTTGTATAAATATACGGATTTATTGGTTTAATATTTTTATCTATTTATATTTATTTTGTGATTTTTTTTTTAACAGTTTGAAAACATTTTTTAGACTTTTTTTACATTTTTACTTAGTCCCTGCATGGGACATTAATTTTTATTTTTCTAATCACTGTTCTCATGCAATGCAATAGACATGTATTGCATTGCATGAGAGCTGTGCTGACAGTTTCACACTGTCTGTCTCCTGCTAGACTTCAGCTGCAGGCTGAGCCTAGCAGGACACCATATATGGCAGATCCGGAGGCAGTCATGTGACCTCCGGCTGCCATAACAACGGCAGGTCCTGGAAGACATCAGGGGGCCGTCGGAGAGGTAAGTGGACGACCCCCTCTCCTCTCACTATCTTCTTAATGCCGCGATCAATATAGATCGTGGCATTTAGAAGATAGCAAAGGGTTAACATCATTGGGACCTGATCCAATCAGGTCCCGATGATGTCCCCTGTCAGAGCTGTCGCTCTGAACCGCAACAACAGCACTTGCAGGACCCTGGGGGTCCGGAGGGCTGCGGGACCACCAACCGTTCATAAACGTCGGTGCTGCACAGAGCCCAGGCAGCGCTGACGTTTATGTACAGTGGGCGGTCTGGAAGCGGTTAATGAGAGAAAAGGTATAGTGCATATTTCCAATCACAACTGGCAACCTTGTATCATTAACCTGAACTCCTATATAATATGTTTAGGACTGAGTCAGCAGTCTGCCTAAAATTTCATACCTAAAATTGCTTTGTGTCAAAAAGGTGAGACTATAGAGATGGAAATGAAAGCAGGTTGTAACTCAAAATTGGCAAAACAAGTACTCATAACAGAGGCGAATGGAGGATTTCCTGCACCAGGGACAGAAATTCAGTTTTGGGCCTCCCTCCCCCAAAAATAGTTTAATCGATTTGAGTAGTCGTCATGTGACTGCTCATGTGTAGTTTGCATATGCATAGTCACATGCCGAATAGCAGCTCTTCCTAATTCTCTCAATGTTCAATGATAAACTACAGCCCTTTCTTTTCTAAGAGAAGCAGGAAGAGGAATGAAAATCTCATATGAGTGGTCATGTAAGGACCCCTGGAACCCGCAAGCAGAGCCACATCCTGACAGTGGGTATATTACATGATGTTAAGATTGGGCATACTATAGTGCTATACTTTATAGTTAATGCTCCTAATATAAATACAGATGTAGTAATCCTTAACTTATCAAATGGCACAATATTTTATTAACATATCCATTTATCACATTTTCTCACAACTTATGGATTGCTAAATGTGTATAGGATCAGAACCAATAACATTCGGGAATACAGCACCAGAACCACCAACAGTGCAGAAATATACCATCAAAACCACAAACAGTACAAAAATACATCACTAGAACAACCATCGGTAAAAAAATGCAGCATCAGATAAGTACAAGAATACATTACCAGAATCACCAATAGTACAAGATTTTATCACTAGCTCCCCCATCAATACAGGAATGTATATCCAGAACCCCTATCAGTACAGGAATACATCACCAGAACCTCCATCAGTACAGAAATACATCACCAGAACCATATTCAGCACAGAATTACATCACCAGAACCATCAGCAGTACAAGAATACATAACCAGAACCACCAAAAGTATATGAATACATCACAAGAGCCATCAGTATGGAAATACAGCGCCAGAGAAACAATTAGTGCAGAAATACATTGCCAGAACCACAAAAGGTACAGAAATACATCACCAGAACCACCATTAGTACAGAAATACATCACCAAAACCACCATCAATACAGCAGCAGAAACAACATCAGTACATAATTAAATCACGAGAAGCACCATCAGTACAGAAATACAGTACCAAGCTTAGTACAGCGATCAATTGCAGTGTTACGTCAGCCCCATGTACAATTGGATCGCGTGAACTTACAACTCCCAGTGTGTCCTTAATAATGGTAAGGAGATGATGGGAATTGTTGTTACTAGCCATCATCAAACTGCAGACCGGAATCACAGTACTGACGAGATGTATCACACATAAACATTTACATTCAGGTACCTTATAGTTAACATCTTCTCAGATTTGAGTCAATCTCTTTCTTTTCTTTTCTTTTCCATCTTGTCCAGACACCATGATCACTTTTCACATCCACAGCTCATGTCTGCAGACTTCCATCTTCTCTCGTCTTCTGCAGCACATACCAACACAGTGCACTTAAAAATAACAGTGTCATTATAATGCTCCTGAATAAAAATATCCGCTCTACGCTGTGCCCCTGAATAACCCCCACAGTGGCTCTTATGGTTCATGGCCTCCACATTATCCTCTCCTTTCCATACTGGGCTCCCTCTTTACACTGTCCCCTCACACTGTGTCCCCCTATACTGTCTTTATACTGTCCTCCCCTACATCTGCATACTGTCCTTTCCATATTGTGACCTAACACTGTCCCGCATGCTGCACTCTCTGTATACTAACCCCCACACTACCCTGTATCTATACGGTTCCCTGCACAATTTTGTCACCCTATACTGTCTTATCACACTAATCCCCTCAAGGCTGTCACCTCACATGCCCCTGCCCTTACTGTCTCCGCCCACATTTACCCTCCCAGCCCATTAGTATGGACACAATTCTCCTCACACATTCCCAGCCCCTGTGCCAATATGGTCTGCTAACACATTCCCAGCCTCCTTGCCTTTACTGTCATCTCACATACCCCCCCGAACCCACCTCCTGCCTATACTGTCTCTGGTCATACTTGCCTTGCTGCAGAACACATCCTCTATGGCACAGGAGCAAAGTTAGCAGCGTGATCAGCTGACTTGATCATGCTGCTAAAGATGCCCTTACCCGGAAGTGTTGGTGGTCAGGGCTCCATTTGTGCTTGCATCAGAAAGATGCGAGTACAATTGAATGTTGGGAGCCAGCATTTTAAAACGTATCCAAGATTGACATCCGGCGCAGAGAATGGCCAAATGATACGTCAAGGGTCACCAAAATGCAGATGCCAGGGAGGAAACTCGGAGTGCTGCACCTCCGACTGGCTGGACCTCCATAAATACGCCTCTATAGATATTCTACTTTATGCCTAGAATTCTGTGTAATGTTAGAATTATTAATCAAGTACCACTACATGGTTAGTAAATTCTGGTAAAAGAAAAACATCCACTGTGGAAAAAAAATGCATATACTTATTGCAGAATTAACAAGATGTTTGTCATATTTACTTCATTTTCTCTAATAAAGTGGCAGTGACTTAACTGGTAATGAATTAATGGCTATGAACACATTTGACAAAACAATCATATTACTGTATGTAAGCAACTACTTTGAGTGTAAAAGTTGCACTTAGTTTTGATCTGCAATCTTTATTTCTTCATTTATTTTGAGACCGCCTGATATACAGTTTACAGCCTGCTCTTTGTGTCAGATGTTTTACAGGTTGATGGACTCCTCCCAATAATATAAGCTAGATTTCTCTGTGATCAGGGTGCTACTGCCTTCATTACAATAGCTTTCATTTACATATTACATGAAAAAATGGCCTGCATTAAAATATGATTACTAGTGATGAGCGAGCGTGTTCGCAACTGCTCCGTACTCACCCGAGCCTCTCACTGTTCGAGATGCTCAGCAAGTACTTCTGGGATGCTCGGGCGGGAGCTCGAGTCCCCGTCCCGCTTGTTTGGTGCTGTTTAGACAGTGAATAAACATGCGGGGAATGCCTGCCACTCACTTTCCTTGTAGTATGGTATTGGTCAGTAACCAAGTGTGAATAGGTTGAACAACACACAACTGGCAGACTTTTAATGCAGTGTAATATTTGGCACCCTCCAAAAAATTTCACAATTATTACCGCAGTAATATCGGATCACATCTGATGACCACGATTTTAGGCATTGGACTTATAGATATGGTATTTGTCAGCGACCAAGTGTGAATAGGTTGAACATCACACAACTGGCAGACTTTAAATGTAAAAACTATTCACACTTGGTCGCTGATCATTGCCAATACCATACTACAAAGATACTGCCTAAAACTGTAGTTATCAGATGTGATCCGATGTTACTGCGCTAATAATCCTGAATTTTTTGGGATCATGCCAGATATTGCACTCCCTTTAAAGTTCGCCAGTTGCGTGTTGTTCAAACCTATTCATCTAACTAAATAAACTGCCAATTCTCTCCCTCACTCAGCAACAGCTCTCCCTACTCTGCCTGTCTGAAGGGTAGACTGTGATGAGCATAGGGTCACTGGGTCTTATATAGACCCGATGACACTATGCGGCCAGCCAATTACTGTAATGCCACAACAAACATGGCTACAGCATTTCATTGACTGGCAGGTAATCCCTGTATATTTATTCACTGTCTAAACAGCACCAAACATGCGGGGTGGGGACGCAAGCTCCCGCCCGAACATCCAGGAAGTACTCGCCGAGTATCTTGAACTGTGAGATGCTCGGGTGAATACCGAGCAGTTGCGAGCACGCTCGCTCATCACTAGTGCTGATGCATCACACACAAATCCGATTAAACACAGATTGTAATGTTACAAAATAGGTAAAAAGCCAAGGGAGTGAATACTTTGGCAAGCCACTATATAGCTCAACACTCAAAAAAACAAGCCCTCATACAGGCTCATTGATTTTAAAATAAAAAAGTTGTAATTTGTTTTATTTACAAAGTTCAGAATTTTTTAAATCACTAAAATAATATAAAAAAACAGTTTAAAATTGTGGTATCGTCGTAATCGTACTGAGATGGACAATCATGGTGCTAGGTCATTTTTACTGCACAATGAATACTGTAAAAACAAAATGCAACAAACAATAGCATAATTCATTTTCTTATCTCCTTTTTTAGTAAATTATATGGTAAAGTGAATGGTGCCATTCCAGACTACAACTCAGCCCACAAAATAAAGGGTTTACAAGTTATATCACATCAATGTTAATTCTTCAAATCTTGAATGGACAGCAATTGCGTGTTCAGTTTTTGGTGCAAAAATGTGGGGGATTAACCTGAGAAAACATAATTTGTTAATTGGATCTTGTGTTTCATGAACATAGTAGATCAATGTGCAGAAGGATGTGCAAAGGTACATGGAGTCCCTGTGGCTTCTTATGATGGTGCTGTATTCACTCGGTTTGCAACTGTATTTCAGAGCGAGTGAGAAAAACTTTGTAATATGGCATCCTAAGGCTCTTGGAATCCAAGGGAACCACCTTTCATGTACTAAGGCTTCATATGCCTGTACAGCATACATTCATATTACAGCTTTGTGCTACTTGAAGGTTGTACAAACCGTTTTCCAGCCAAATGCATGAGGTCTAAGGTTTAAGCAACATCAAAATGTCTCATGAGCGTCAGTTTTTAGGTAAGTTCTAGGGTATGTGTTTACATGTGGGTAAATACTATTGTTCAGCACTGAGTCCTTAAATACAAGTACGTTATCCTAATCACCATCTTAGAGCTCCTCAAACAGTGTTTTTTTGTAAATAGATGAAAAAATCCAGCATCCAGGTCATCCATAAAAAATACACACTTTATTAATACCTAAGTTTAAAATTCATACAGAAAGTATTTAAATGGAATAAAGTCGCAACCCCTTGTCAAGGGATTAGATACACAGGCAAACGCATTTCGGAATAGGTTCCTTAATCATTGCATACTGACACTCCATGTGCTTTTTGGCATCTTAAGTCATATCCTGGTCAGACACCTGATGTCAGTGATCCAATCTCAGATAAGGAGACAAAACTATGTGTCTGACCAGGATATGGCTTAAGATGCCAAAAAGCACATGGAATGTCAGTATGCAATGATTAAGGAACCTATTCCGAAATGCGCTTGTCTGTGTATCTAATCCCTTCATAAGGGGTTGTGACTTTATTCCATTAAATACTTTCTGTATGAATTTTAAACTTACAGTGAAGAAAATAATTATTTGATCCCTTGCTGTTTTTGTAAGTTTGCCCACTGACATGAACAGTCTATAATTTTAAGGATAGGTTAATTTTAACATTGTGAGATAGAATATCCCCCAAAAAATCAAGAAAATCACATTGCATAAATTAGATACATTTATTTGTATTTTGCAGGGAGAAATAAGTATTTGATCCCCTACAAACCATTATGAGTTCTGGCTCCTACAGACCAATTAGACGCTTCTAATCAACTCATTACCTGTATTAAAGACAGCTGTCTTACATAGTCACCTGTATAAAAGACTCCTGTCCACAGACTCAATTAATCAGTCAGACTCTAACCTCTACAACATGGGCAAGACCAAAAAGCTTTTTAAGGATGTCAGGGACAAGATCATAGACCTGCACAAAGCTGGAATGGGCTACAAAATCCATAAGTGAGAAGGAGACAACTGTTGGTGCAATAGTAAGAAAATGGAAGAAATACAAAATGACTGTCAATCGACATCGATCTGGGGCACTGTGCAAAATCTCACCCCGTGGGGTATCCTTGATCATGAGGAAGGTGAGAGATCAGCCTAAAACTACATGTGGCGAACTTGTTAATGATCTCAAGGCAGCTGTGACCACAGTCACCAAGAAAACCATTGGTAACACATTACGCCTTAAAGGTTTAAAATCCTGCAGTGCCCGCAAGGTCCCCCTGCTCAAGAAGGCACATGTGCAGGCCCATCTGAAGTTTGCCAATGAACATCTGGATGATTCTGTGAGTTATTCGGAGAAGGTGCTGTGGTCAGATGAGCCAAAAATTGAGCTCTTTGGCATTAACTCAACTCGCCGTGTTTGGAGGAAGAGAAATACTGCCTGTGATGATACAGAGTAAAATCTTAATTATGCCAGACATACTCTACTTTCTGATGGCAAGAGCAGCATACCTTTATTTTTATGTTGACTCTTTAATCTGTGTTCTTCTTTAGTTGATTAACACAAACTATTATTTGTATAACCCTGAATGATGAATTCTATACCTTTGGAAACAATCAAGTTTACTATGCTAATGACCAATTGTACTAAAAGCCAGATAGATGTTTATTTACAATAGCCCCTGTGATACCAACCATGTAAATAGATTAGCTCAAACAATAATAGCTGAGCCCTGCATCTTTACCTCTTACCGGTGCCTGATGACCTCACACAGATGTAAATATAAACAGGGATGTCTGCCGTGCTGGAGACAGAATGAGACTTGGGACAGAGAATCAAGGAACATCAGAAAGACTTTAGAAGGAGAATCAGAGACATCCTTCAGGACAGCAGATGGATTGCATGGCATCCAAAGAGACACAGATTTGTATTCTACATGATTCTAGCCTAAGGGTACTGGCCCTGACTGGAAAGATTTCGGATCTGCTCCATTAACCATCAGAGAGACATGGATACATTTTGTGGAGTCCAGGAAAGGACAAAGAAGTCACCTGACCCCATGGATATGTTATTTTGGGGTTGCTTGCAGGGACCCACCGGTCTCCTAGAACCCATTGAGACATTTGGAGTGGCCAGGACAGACCCACCGGTCGCCTGGCCCCATCAATACTCTCGGGAGAGGCCAGGGTGGGACCCTTGGGTCTCCTGGCCTTGTACCTCGATGGACTGCTAGCTTCCTAAGCTTGCTGCTACCTCCTCTCTGTGGGGGCCCGCCAGAAGCAGAGGGCCACTGGTTGAGGTAGTCGGCCCAGGAAGTCTTCCAAGTCACAGCTGTTCTATCCCAGGTGGGCGGAGAAGGAAGGGTGAGACTGTGTAATGTTCTACCATCTTGGCTATTTGCTGGGACTGTTCTGTGTGTTTATTGTCTGCTTTGTGGTTCAATAAAGTATTGCCATGCTGTTTTACCCTCACCCTGTGTTGTCTGAGTAGCGTTACGCCCACGGAATACCCCGGGTCTTCACACTACCTATGACCCAAAGAACACCATCCCCACTGTCAAGCATGGAGGTGGAAACATTATGTTTTGGGGGTGTTTCTCTGCTAAGGGCATAGGACTACTTAACTGCATCAATAGGAGAATGAATGGAGCCATGTATCGTAAAATCCTGAGTAACAACGTCCTTCCCTCCACCAGTACATTAAAAATGGGTCATGGCTGGGTCTTCCAGCAAGACAATGACCCAAAACATACAGCCAAGGCAACAAAGGAGTGGCTCAAAAAGAAGCACATTGAGGTCATGGAGTGGCCTAGCCAGTCTCCAGACCTTAATCCCATAGAAAACTAATGGAGGGAGTTGAATCTCCGAGTTGCCAAGCGACAGCCTCAAAATCTGAATGATTTACAGATGATGTGCAAAGAGGAGTGGAACAAAATTCCTCCTGACATGTGCGCAACCCTCATCATCAACTACAAAAAAAGTCTGATTGCTGTGCTTGCCAACAAGGGTTTTCCCACCAAGTATTAAGTGTTGTTTGCTAGAGGAATCAAGTACTTATTTCTCACTGCAAAATGCAAATACATTTATCTAAGTTATACAATGTGATTTTCTTGGATATTCTATCTCTCAATGTTAAAATTAACCTATCCTTAGAATTATAGACTGTTCATGTCTTTGTCAGTGGGCAAACTTACAAAAACTGCAAGGGATCAAATAATTATTTCCTTCACTGTATATATTAAATATATTAATAAAGTGTGGATTTTTTATGGAAGACCTGGACGCTGGATTTTTTCATCTATTTTCGATTTACACTGGAGCACCACAGTTTTCCGTGCGTGGATCCTTCCAACGGTGAGCTGACTCTCTCCTTTTTTTGATTATTAGTGTTTTTTTGTGTTTGAGCATTTTTATTTAACCTCTAAAAATGTTAAGTCTTTCAAATATCCACAGCAATTTTACAGAACCCCCAGTGTGCTCTATATGCCAAATCATTCTAGTTTGATGAGAAGAGGGAAATTGTAGGGTCTCCTGTGCATGGCACTGTAAGCATCAATTTTCAAAGCAGCGAATCCTAAAAGGTCATCTATAGCCTGCTGTTTATAGCAATTCTTCCCATTCCGTGTTTATCTTACAGACCCCTTCCTCCTCCCTCACCGTAAAATAAATAAATCACTGTCGTTTTCTTTAATTTTTTTCTTGTTCGTCTTAAGGTCGGAAGCAATTGACTAGTACGTGGGTTCGGACCTGACAAAACAGATTGGCTGGTGGCCTGACATGTTTAGAAGAAAGTGTGTTTGACAGGCAAAGGGATGGAAGGAAGATATGGACAGCGATGCCCATGCCCGTCATAAAATGCCAACTCCCCCACTCAAGTCCTTCTCTGCCCTGTAAGTGTATCCTGATTAGTGTGGGTGGCAATGAAAAGAAGTATGTGTGCATGCTGATGGGGGAGGTTAGTAAGGAAAGAGCAGATATTTAAAAGTTTCTGACATGTGTCAGGGGCTCAGCCATTGAGACAGTGCAGCGTGATGTACTAGGACATGACATTAGCGGAGCCATCCATGCTAGCTTCGGGACATGTGGAGTTTGGTGTGTGTCACATTGAATTCACATCAGGGCACGTCTAGAGGAAAAGGGGATTAAAGCTAAAATGGACGAAAGAAGCAGCTTTAACTTAGAAAAAAGCAACAACTTTAAACTAAACAGTACATTAAAAGTTATTACAACATTTCATTACATGCAGTGTAATCAATTCAATATTTTCCTACAATAAAGTATGCAATGATTGCTTATGCTATTTGTTCAAGTTTCTCCTCTAGCAATAAATAAAAGTATACAAAATCATCAAGAAGAGAAGGTCTATGAGTATGAAGCTTTAGCTAGAAGCAAACTCCAATACTAGATAATGGCTAATATGGAAATAATTATATCTGCAGTTGAAACCAGAAGTTTACATACACTATATAAAAAGACACACATGCATAATTTTCTCAGTATCTGACATGAAATCTGAATAAACCTTTCCCGTTTTAAGTCAATTAAGATTACCATAATTTTTAATATTTGCCAAATGCCAGAATAATAAGAAAGAGAAAATGTTTTAAGGCATTTTTATTACTAAATGCAAAGTCAAAAGCTTACATACATTTCATTAGTATTTGGTGCCATTGCCCTTAAACTGAATGACTTGGGTCAAATGGTTGGGATATCCTTTCACAGGCTTCTCATAATAGTTAGTCGGAATTTGGGCTCATTCCTCCTGACAAAACTGGTGTAACTGATCCAGGTTTGTAGGTCGCCTTGCTCGCACCTGCCTTTTCAGCTTTGCCTATCAATTTTCAATAGGATTGAGATCAGGGCTTTGTGATGGCCACTCCAAAACATTGAGTTTGTTATCCTTAAGCCACTTTGTTACCATTTTGGCAGTATGCTTCGTGTCATCGTCCATTTGGAAGACCTATTTCCGCCCAAACTTTAACTTACTGGCTGATGTCTTGAGATGTTGCTTCAGTATTGCCACATAATCTTCTTTTCTCATGATGCTATCTATTTTGTGAAGTGTACCAGTTCCTCCTGCAGCAAAACAACCCCACAACATGATGCTGCCACCTCCGTGTTTCGCAGTTGGGATGGTCTTCTTAGGCTTCCAAGCTTCTCCCTTTTCCTCCAAACATAACGATGGTCATTATGCCCAAAAAGTTCAACTTTAGTTTCATCAGACCTCACGACATATCTCCAAAAATGAAGGTCTTTGTTCCTTTGTGCTTTTGCAAACATTAATCTGGCTTTATGTTTCTTTTGGAGTAATGGCTTCTTCCTGGCAGAGTGGCCTTTCAGCCCATGTTGATATAGTACTTGTTTCACTCTAGTTGACACAATCTTACCAGCTTCCGCCATCATCTTCACAAGGTCTTTTGCTTTTGTCCTTGGATTGATATGCACATGCTGGACCAAAGCACGTTCATTTCTGGGACACAGAACCCGTCTCCTTACTGAGCGGTATGATAGCTAGACATTCCCATCTTGTTTGTAATTGTTTGTACAGATGAATGAGGCACCTTCAAGTATCTTGAAATTGTATCCAAGGATGAGCCAGTCCACAATTCTCTTCTTGATATCTTGGCTGATTTCTTTCCCATTATGCTACACAAAGAAGCAGTGTGTTTCAGGTGTGCATTAAAATACATCCACAGGTGTGTCTCTAATTAACTCAGATGTTGCCAAAAAAACTATCAGAGGCTTCCAAACACATGACATCATCATATGGGCAGTCCAGAATTGTTTAAAGGCATAGTAATCTTAGTGTATGTAAACTTTTGACTTTGCAGTAAGGAATAAAAATGCATTAAAACATTCTGTCTCATTATCCTGGCATTTGGCAAATATTAAAAATTATGGTAATCGTAATTGACCTAAAACGGGAAAGGTTTATTCTGATTTCATGTCAGATATTGAGAAAAACATGCATATGTGTCTTTTTATATAGTGTATGTGAACTTCTGGGTTCAACTGTATTATTGCACTCACTAAATACAGGTAAGTAGGGCACCCCTCACAGCTATTGTTGGATTGGTTATGGGCATCACAAAAGGCCCCCGTGAAAGCTCCATTCTGTAAATGGTGACTATCATCTCCTTATACCACTTGTAGGGTAAAGGTGGGAAATTATTCCTGACTTCCCTCGGCTCTACAAAATGATCAGAATCGCTTCCACTTATGCATGGATCACTTGTAACTGGAAACATTTAATTTGTATTATTATACTCACTGCATACCCAAGTATTCCGAATCACATGATCTTGCATTATAGATGAGAAACAATGAAATACATACATATTAACGTGCTCCACTAGTGTGTGACAGAGAGCAAACTGTATGATAGTTTTATCATATTCCTATTTTTGTTTTGTTCTTCAGTAAATTCTCAGCTTACCTGATGTTGGCTTTTGTCCTATTTATGCATTTTCAACAATGTCTTTTTTCAGATTTTTTCTTCTCAATGCAGCCTTCATCTTCATCTATGTGCCCTTCAGCCAATAGATGAACTGCAGAAAGCATGCTCAAGGATACAGTCTACTGCAAGCCAATAAACATTTCACAGTCTCTCCTTAAAGCCAAAGCAAAGGTCGCGGATAGACGGCCTCACCTCATTGACCATTAAGGAGAGCACACTTTTACTCCCAGCATTCACCTGGGCTACCACACTACATAGAAGTAAGAGCTCAGTATAGATCTGCTCTCCTCCTGAATGAGGAGAGAAAGTGGTTGCAGCACCTGATGGTCACATACAACTCCCATAGGCCATCTGAAGGAAAACTCCTAGGGGCACCGCATCCTGTTTGCGACAAACATATGTACAAAGTGAACACACAAATGAAATAAAAATGAAATAAATAAAATATACACTGTATAAAATAGTCAGCACATCTGGCCAGTATTATAAAAACTCCTCTACCTAGCATATAAAAGACGTATGTTGTTCAAACAAATAAAAGTGAGATGCTGTGCAAATGTTACAAATTTTGTGTACTAGGACATATAAGTGTCACTTTTGCACCTCAAACAGCTTCAGAAGTTCTGGGTCACCTACAGGATTAATATATCTGCCACCCTGCATCCACCCACTCCAATCCATGGGTATATGCACCTTTGCATTATCTAGGGGCATTTTGCCACCCCCGTAAGAAGGATTCAGCTGTCCTGCGGTGCTGGCAGTCCCTTTAACACATGTAACATGCCAAATCACTGCACTCAATTGCACTCGCATCTCTTTGGCATAAGTACAATTGAATCTCTGACCATTGGCACATCCGGTGTCAGGGTGTCGTCAGCAGCGTGGCACAAGAAAACCAAATGAAAGAATTTAGCCAAAAATATTTGACTTTGTTTTCATCATTTTTTAAATGATGAAAATGATGCAGTATCACATGTCTGTGAGTGGCAAAAGTATTTGAACCTTCAGGATCAGTAGATAATTTGAAGGTGAAATTAAAGTTGGGTGTTTTTAATCAGTGCCATGACAATCAGGTATGAGTGGGTAACCTGTTTTATTGTCACATGTATATATTTATGTATACATTTGTACTTGTATATATACATATATAATATATATGTTTTAATCACGTGGTATATATTTATATATACCATTTATGCACTGGTGGCATATATTCATATACAGTGCTCAGAATTTGTCAGAAAACCTTTTCCTTTCAGAATCAACATTTTCTATGAGATACCATACTAAAAATACTCCCACAGGTGTGTGTGTGGTCCATAGATTGCAAATAAGTTTTGTTATTTTGCACACCCATAAAGTAATTTTCATAAAAAATGCATTGTAGACCATGTTGCAAAAATGAACAAAAATTCAACCAGATAAGTCCAATTAGCAAAAAGGTGTCCAGCAAATAGGTGACTATAAAAGTGTGTTACTCAACAAAGACAACCCATTCCCATTTCATGCTGTCAGCGATGGCGCCACATGGAATGGAAATGTCACAAGACCTGAGAAAGAAAATAATTTCTTTAAAAAAGAAAGGCTGCAAGAAGAACAACAAAACTTTACTTATCAGTCAGAATACAGTAGCACCTATGGGGAATTCTGAAGAGACAAGTTGAGCATCACTCCGTATCCAGCATTCAAACTCTAAAAGAGGTCATTGTTGAAGAATGGAAAAAGATTGAAGTTGCAATATGTTGCCAACTTGTTGATTCCATGTCTAAAAGGTCTTGGTCTTTAAAAATCATAGAGATCATACAAAATATTAGATGTAGTGGTTTTTGATGTGGGGTGTATTAACTTTTGAATTTACTAATTTGAGAAAAAAGTGAGATTTTGTGATGAAAGTTATCAACCTTACTTTCATGTTATGGGTTAAAACATGTTCTATGAAACTCACTCTTGTCAAAATTGTTCTTGTGTTCATTGAGATATTGAATAAAATCTTACTTTTCAAAGGAGGTGTACTCATTTATGCTGAGCACTGTATACTGTTTATTCGGTGACTCATTGGTTAGCACTGCAGCCTTGCAGTGCTTGGGTCCTGGGTTCAAATCCCACCAAGGACAACATCTGTAAGGAGTTTGTATGTTTTCCCCGTGTTTGCGTGGGTTTCCTCCGGGTTCTCCGATTTCCTCCCACACTCCAAAGACATACTGATAAGGAATTTACATTGTGAGCCCCAATGGGGACAGTACCAATATTGTCTGTGAAGCGCTGAAGAATTAATGGTGCTATATAAGTGAGTAAAATAAATAAATTCACTGGTAATATACATGCATCTATATGTTTTATCTATTGGTGCAATATATACCTACGTACTTGTATATGGTTTATTTCCACTACATGCTGTATATACTGTATGTATACAGTTTATTCACTGGTTTTATGTACACATTTTATTCACTCTTGACATATATTTATGTCTTTTTTTTATTCACTGCTGGTATTTATTTATATTCACACTTTATTCACTGCTAGTATATACTTATTAATACATACAAGGAATGAAATAGGTGTAGATAAAAATGCATCAAAAGTGATTAAATTCACGAATAACAATTATTTTTACTGCATCATAATTAAGAACAATAAACAAGTTTTTATCTTGATCTTTTTTTTATCAGGATTAATTAATTATTAATAATGATTACTCAGAAATTAGCAAACAATGGATAGAATTAGCAAGTGTAAATGTGCATTTCATGGTGCACATTTAAACTTAGTGCCCAGGGCAGAATGAGCTGTATATACTGTATAGCTCTATAGAGGATCATATGAATTTGACAGAAATACTATGCAGTGTTTTTTTGGACATCTATAATGTGCCACAAAGCTGCATTTGCCTTTACACAGCCTCCTACACATGACTGTGTCCTTTGCATGATGCATAGAATGGAAAGCTTAAGACCATAGATGGAAGGATTAAGGCATTGAACTTAGCATTTTTATAGTTGAGAACAAAAACACAGAAAAAAAATTGTTAGGATTCTTGGGGTCCAAGGAGTTTGAGGAAAAAACACCCCAAAACACGAGTCTGCAGATGGAATTTCTAATTTGGCATCTTTTCCTAAGGGATGTGACAAGGCTCTTTAACCCCTTTATGACATTAGACATATCCATACGCCCAGGTCGCCTGGTACTTACTGACCTTGGACGTATGGATTCGTCCAGGCAATTTTGCACGCACAGAGGCTGCGTGCGCGTGATCGCTACCGGTGTCAGTTGATTCTGACAGCTGACACCCAGCACTCAGTGCCTGGAGCAGTGACACACCACTCCCAGAACTTTAACCCCCTACATGCTGCAATCGAAATCAATTGCAGTGTTTAGAGAACAGGCAGAGGGAGGAAGCCCCCTCCGCCTTTCGATCAGCACCCCCGCGACGTCATCTCGGGGATTGTTCATTGCTATGGTGACCCAATGTCATCATGATGACATCTGAGTCACCAGAGCAAGCAAAGTTAGTAGATCATGCACAGTTCATGATCTAAGAAGTTTGTCTGTCATTGCAGCGCTGACAGTTTGTATAGTATAGGAATGCTCCTGCATTCCTATACTATAGAAGTGATCAGGCTGAAAAAATGAAAGTCCCATAGTGGGACAAAGTAAAAAAGTAAGAAAAAGTAAAAAAAAAAAAAAAAAAGTGAAAAGAAATTGTTAAAATATACCAAAAAATCAAAAATAATAAAAAAATAAATAAATTGTTCCCATAAATAAATATTTTTATGAAAAATATGAACAAAAAAAGTAAACATATTTGGTTGCGCCGTGTCGAGAGCGACCTGACCTATAAAACTGTATCACTAGTTAACCCCCATAGTGAACACCGTAAAAAAAAAAAAAAAAAACGAGGCAAAAAACATACTGCCAAACAAAAAGTGGAATAAAATGCAATGAAAAAGACAAATGTAAATAAAAATGGTACCGCTGAAAACTACATCTTATCCCACAAAAAACAAGCTGCCATATAGCTCAATCAGCTGAAAAATAAAAAAGCTATAGCTCTCAGAAAAAAGCGATGCAAAAATAATAATTTTTTCTATAAAATAATTTTTATTGTGTAAAAGCGCCAAAACATAAAAAAACGATATAAATGTGATATCTCTCTCTGTAATCGTACTGACCCAAAGAATAAAGCTGCCTTACCAATTTTACCAAATGCTGAACAACATAAAAAAAACAATTCCTGAATTGTTTCATTCTGCCTTGCAAAAATTGGAGTAGGAAGCGATAAAAAAAATGTCATGTGCCCAAAAATTGTACCAATAAAAACGTCAACTCGTCCCGCAAAAAACAAGACCTCACATGAAGTATGGAAAAATTATAGCCCTTAAAATATGGCGATGCACTAGTTTTTGCAAAAAAAGAAGTCTTTTAGTGTGTGACAGCTGCCAAACAAAAAAACCCATATAAATCTGGTATCACTGTAATCACACTGACCTGAAGAATAAAGTCGTCTAATCACTTATACCGCACGAGGAATGGTGTAAAAAATAAATAAAACCAGTTCTTCAGCTGCTGTTGATTTTTTCATTTTGCCTCTCAAAGATTGCACTAAGTCTTAGTTTACATTTATCCAGCGCTCTGCGCTTACACTGCGGTTTCCATGTGAATCTCTGAAATGCGAGATTCAGATGGAACACCCGGTGGAAAATTTCCTATAATGAGGCAGATGGAGGCACCGTGGAAACGGTCTGGCCTGTGATCTGGTGGTGTCTGTATTTTTAGGTGTGCATAAAAGTGCCATCAGTCACAGTTTTGTGCACCTCTGGAAAAAAAGGACACCGCTGAACAGAAGCCAGACAGAGTCCAGAATAACTCTGCTGCTTCATTATAGTGAATGAATCCCTCGGGGTTTCATCTGAATCACATCCCTTGGAGATTTAGATGGAAACCCCAATGTATGTGCTCATCATAGAGCAGAGGATAAATGTGATCCAAAATGTTATATAAAATGTTTCCAACAAAAGCTTCAAATCAGTCAACAAAAAAAGCCGCCACTGAAGTCTGTCATCTGTTATCAGAAATATAGGGGGCTTCCACGTTACTGGTAGCACAAAGGCTCTGGAAAAGCTAAATGGCTCATCGCCCCCCCAAATAAATCCAGCGAATTCTGCAAATTCCCATAGGGTTATAATTTCCAAAATGGGGTCACTTGAAGTGAGATTCTGCTCTTATAGTCCTTAAATTCTCTGTATATGGAGTCTGCAAACTATTCTAGTAAAATCTGCTCTCCAGGAGGCAAATTGCGCTCCATCCCATCCGAGTCTCGCCGTGCGGCTTAGCAGTACTGTCCAGCCACATATGGGGTGTTGCCACGTTCAGCAGAATTTGTGGGACAAATTTTGGTGTAAGTGTTACCCATTTCCCAGTGTGATAATGTAAAATCTGGGGCTAAAACTAAATTTTTGGGGAAAAAAATGTAATTATTTTTTCTCTACTGCCCAATGGTATAAATTTCTGTGACACACCCATAGTGACAATATGATCACTGCACCCCTAGATGAATTCATTGAGAGGTGCAGTGTTAAGGGGATGGTTGCAAACAACTTTATTAAATAATGGAAAGCAACTGAACCCGGGGTCCGCGATGCAGCCTGGAAGACTGCGGCCGAACACCTTTCGGGTAAGAAGGTAAAACAACCAACTGATATATCAATCCCTTCCGTGTTACTGCACACCGGAACGGGAATAGGGATTCGCACTATCTCCGTTAACTGCACGAGAGATGTGCGGCAAATAATGTAGCCGTAGCCCTGTTAACTGCACAGAGACTACGCAGCAGGCGCTAGGTTGTGTGTGTGATTCACGCCGGTGTATACGTGCTCCCAGCCGGCGTGCTACCGGACTGCAGAGTATCTCTCCACGTGGCTGACAGGCGGTGCCGGGAATACGGAGTCCGCAGTCTGCTCGGGGTGTATAGCGACCCCCTTGTCGGAGCCAGACTGTCAGACGAAGCTACCTGCCTCCCTCCATCTAAGGCTGCCTATCCCCCGCTAAACCAGCCTGTCCGAAGCTATAACAGCAAGAGCACACGTGGAGCCCAAACAACCAAGCGTCCACACAGTAACACCATCTCAGCTCAATGATCAGAGCGCGCCGCCATGTTTGTGGGCAGGCTATTTAAAGATTAAGCCCTGCCCACTGTCGCATTATTGGTGACGTCACCGGCGGCCAATCAGGCGGTGCCAGGTCACCGGATCAGCTGACTCCCAAACCACCAATCAATGTCCGCCATGTCACGGGCATGTTTAGAGCAGCGCATCCTGGACTTAGGCTGTAGTAGCCCTGTTTCCCTCCGCAACCTATGCTTCACATTGCTAGGAACAAAGACCTGAGAGACAACTTGTACATCTCGTGCACCAGCTAGGCATTGGGACTGACAGCGATGCTGAGTAGCATCTGCCCTGGCTGGACCAGAATGGGAGACCACAGAATCCACTGATGATTCTGAACCCATTTAAGATCCAGCAAATGCCCGACGCCTAACATGTAGTTTGTAAAATTGGGTCACTTATGGGGGGTTCTGCTGTTCTGGCACCTCAAGGGCTCTCCCAGTGGTTCATGGCACCCTTAAACCATGACAGTAAAACCTGCATGGCACTCCTTCCCTTCTGAGCTTTGCACTGTGCCTGAAAGTATTTTCCAACTACATGTAGGGTACTGGTGCACTCTGGAAAAAATGGACCTTTGCTTGTTATAAAAAATTCTCCTATTAGCCCTTAGAAAATTAAAAAACTTAGGGCTAAAACAACATTTTAGTGGTAAAAATGTAATTTATTCTTTCTTCATCGCCCAATGGTATAAAATTCTGAGGCACACGTGGTGTCAATATGATCACTGCACCCCTAGATGAATTCATTAGGGGTGTAGTTTGCAAAATGAGGTCACATATTGTGGGTTTCTGTTTTTCTGGCACCTCAGGGGCTCTGTCAATGTGACATGGCCCTCTCATATCATTCCAGCAAAATCTGAACTCCAATATGGCGTTTCTTACCTTCTGAGCTTTGCATTGTGTTACGCTCACACCCGGACTGACTGGCGTGTGCGTGGTTAGTGGTCCCACTGGGCCACGAACCGAGGAGTGCCTGGAGGGGCATGACTAGGGGCCTCACCAGATCCGACCATGAACACACGGTGCTTAATCGACTCCGTGGTCCGAGGAGGGACATGGGAGGTGGCCCAGGTGCTACTCCAGGTCAGATTCCGGTCCCAGCTGTTGACCCACACCGGGGAATGCAGGAACAGGCAGGATTGGCTGGTATGCAGACAGGTGGGTACTGGCAGGCACGGCTGGTATGCAGGCAGGTGGGTACCGGCAGGCACGGCTGGTATGCAGGCAGGTGGGTACCGGCAGGCACGGCTGGTATGCAGGCGGATACCGGCAGGCACGGCTGGTATGCAGGCAGGTGGGTACTGGCAGGCACGACTGGTATGCAGACAGGCCGATAATGCAGACAGGGGGGTACTGGCAGGTAGGGAAACAGGTTGGATTGGGACCAGTACAGACTCGGATACAGGTACAGAGCCGCAGGTGCGGTGGACAAGCTGAGCAGAGCAGAGCCGCAGGCACGGAGGACAAGCAGAGCAGAACCGCAGACACGGAGGACAAGCGGAGTAGAGCAGAACCGCAGACGCGGAGGACAAGCGGAGCAGAGCCAAACCACAGAAGCAGAGGACAAGCGGAGCAGAGCAGAGCAGAACCACAGACGCGGAGGACAAGCGGAGCAGAGCAGAGCAGAACCACAGACACGGAGGACAAGTGGAGCAGAGCAGAGCGGAACCACAGACGCGGAGGACAAGCGGAGCAGAGCAGAGCGGAACCGCAGACGTGGAGGACAAGCGGAGCAGAGCAGAGCGGAACCGCGGACGACAAGCGGAGCAGAGCAGAACCGCCGAGGTGGAGGACAAGCGGAGCAGAGCAGAACCGCAGAGGCGGAGGACAAGCGGAGCAGAGCAGAGCCGAACCGCAGAGGCGGAGGACAAGTGGAGCAGAGAAGAGCAGAACCGCAGAGGCGAAGGACAAGCGGAGCAGATCGGAACCGCAGACGGGGAGGACAAGCGGAGCAGAGCAGAGCGGAACCACAGACGCGGAGGACAAGCGGAGCAGAGCAGAGCGGAACCGCAGACGTGGAGGACAAGCGGAGCAGAGCGGAACCGCGGATGCGGAGGACAAGCGGAGCAGAGCAGACCGCCGAGGTGGAGGACAAGCGGAGCAGAGCAGAACCGCAGAGGCAGAGGAAAAGCGGAGCAGAGAAGAGCAGAACCGCAGATGCGGAGGACAAGTGGAGCAGAGCAGAGAAGAACCGCAGAGGCGGAGGACAAGCAGAGCACAGCAGAGCAGAACCGCGAACTCGGAGGACAAGTGGAGCAGAGCAGAACCGCAGACATGGAGGACAAGCGGAGCAGAGCGGAACCGCAGACGGGGAGGACAAGCGGAGCAGAGCAGAGCGGAACCACAGACGCGGAGGACAAGCGGAGCAGAGCAGAACCGCAGACGTGGAGGACAAGCGGAGCAGAGCGGAACCACGGATGCGGAGGACAAGCGGAGCAGAGCAGACCGCCGAGGTGGAGGACAAGCGGAGCAGAGCAGAACCGCAGAGGCAGAGGACAAGCGGAGCAGAGAAGAGCAGAACCGCAGAGGTGGAGGACAAGCGGAGAAGAGAAGAGCAGAACCACAGAGGCAGAGGACAAGTGGAGCAGAGCAGAACCGCAGACGCAGAGGACAAGTGGAGCAGAGCAGAGAAGAACCGCAGAGGCGGAGGACAAGCGGAGCACAGCAGAGCAGAACTGCGAACTCGGAGGACAAGCAGAGCAGAGCGGGACCGCAGACACGGAGGACAAGCGGAGCAGAGCAGAGTTAAGCTGCAGATGCAGAGGGCAAGAGGAGCAGAGCGGAGTAGAGCCCCAGGTGCAGAGGACAAGACAGGGTTCAATTCACATGGAACAGACTGGGAAACAGGAAGATAGCTAGAACACAGGAGGTAGATACACACAAGGTACTTGCAATGAAGTAGCGAGTGGACACAAAACTCACAAACAGAAGTACAGAGACAATGAGTTGGAGTTAGGTGCAGGTTCAGACACTGCAAGAAAAGGGAAGGATCGGACATAGAGACAAACTGGTACCGGGCTAGGACACAGTTCAGACAGGAACTGAACCTGGAACAAGATACAGGAACGAGCCTGGGTACTCAGCCCCCAGGGTGGCGGAAACAGACTAGAAGTCACAGATACAGGTAACGGGCCTGGGTACTCAGCCCCCAGGGTGGCGGAAACAGACAAGATACAGGACGGACCTGGCAACTCAGTTGCACAGAACACACTGAAAGAAAATGTTGCTCAGGCACCACTTACTGGGTGGAGGGGGTTTAAGTATCCAGTGACTCACAGCAATAGGCTGGGGACACATTAGGACTGTGCACACTGTAAATTTAAGAATCAGGAAGTAACAGGGCCACCGCCCTAAGCAATCAAACAAGAGACATGCACACAGCAAGTAATGGAGCAAAGTGTGCAGCCTGGACTGATAGGTAAGTTGGCGGTCTTGCATGGTGGGAGATGGTAAGCCATGCCAGCACGCTGCCAGGGACGTTATACATTGTGCCTCAAAAGTAGTTTTCAACCACATATTGGGTATCAGTATTCTCAGGAGAAATTGCACAACAAATTGAATCTTGCAATTTCTCCTGTTACCTTTGTAAAAAAAATATTGGAGCTAATATAGCATTTTGTAGGAAAAATGTGATTTTTTTTATTTTCACAGGTAAACATTATAAACTTCTGTGAAGCAATTGCGTGTTCAAGGTGCTCACCACACATCTAGATACATTCCTTGAGGGGTCTAATTTCCAAAATAGGGTCACTTGTTGGGGGTTTCCACTTTTTAGGCACATCAGGGGCTTTCCGAACGAGGCATGGTGTCCGGTCCGCTAATTGTTTCAGCAAATTTTACATTCAAAAAGTCAAATGGCGCTCCTTCCATTCTGAGCCTTGCCTTGTGCCCAAACAGTAGTTTTTCCCCTCATATGGGGTATTGGCATACTCAGGAGAAAATGCACAACAAATGTTAGGGTCCATTTTTCCTGTTACCCTTGTGAAAATAAAAAAATGGGTCAAAAGTAATTTTGTGAAAAAAAGTTAAATGTTCATTTTTTTCCCACATTCCAAAATTCCTGTGAATCACCTGAAGGGTTAATAAACTTCTTGATTGTGGTTTTGAGCTGTTGAGGGGTACAGTTTTTAGAATAGTGTAACTTTTGGGTATTTTCTGTCACATAAACACCTCAAAGGCACTTCAAATAATATGTGGTCCCTAAAAAAATTGGTTTTCTGAATTTTGTCGGAAAAATGAGAAATCGCTGGTCAACTTTTAACACTTATAACTTTGTAACAAAAATTTTTTTTTAAAAAAAATTGTGCTGATGTAAAGTAGACATGTGGAAAATTATAGTTATTAACTATTTTGTGTGACATAACTCTCTGATTTAAGGGCATAAATATTCAGTTTGAAAATTGCAAAATTTTAAACATTTTTGCCAAAGTTCCGGATTTTTCACAAATAAGCGCAAATAATATAGAAGAAATTTTACCACTCTCATGAAGTACAATATGTCCCAAAAATCTCAGAATCAGAGAGATCCGTTGAATCATTCCAGAGTAATTACCTCATAAAGTGACAGTGGTCAGAATAGTAAAATTTGGTCTGGTCATGAAGGTGCAAACAGCCTTGGCAGTAAAGGGGTTACAGGGTCAATATTGACTTTTAGGATTGTTACTTCCAGCAGGTGGCACTTGAATTCAAGTCCTCTTTCTGAAGAGGATATTTTCTGAGGTTTCCTCAAATACGAAAATATTCTGATACTGCATAAACAGGATTTTACCTTATAGTCCGCCACTAGACTCCCTCATAGGTATCACAATATCATTTGGCAATGGGTTCAAGGTTTCTCTTCCTTTCTTCTGACTGATGTTGCTGAGCATTGGCGCATTAGTTGTCAAGGAGAATTTTCCCACGCTGTCAGTGACGTGCATGAGGTGAGCTGAGTTCATTGGACATGAACTCGGCTCATCTGGATGCCTTCACAGCGAGACACTGAGGAGCGCAAGCATGCCTGCGCTTCTCAGTGTCTGAGGCATGGCAAGCTGGATGGCAGCTTTCGGCTGTGATCCAGCCTGTCATCTGAATGTAGCAGAGCTGAAGCTGTCCTGGGAACCATGGAAAGGTAAGGATGAGGTTGCTTTATTATTTCATTTTTATTGCAGGAGATCGTTGGCTTCAGCTGGAATGGGCATGAACATTAAAGAATTGTGTATTTATTTCAATTAAAGGACTTTATTCTGAGTGTTGTGTTTTGTTTTTTTTACTTTGACTATGGCGTTAGTAATGGGGGTGTCTTATAGATGCCTCTCCATTACTAACCTGGGCTTGATGTTAGCTGGTATTATAAGCTGACATCAACCCCAGCCCTATTACCCCACTGCCACAGCTACAGGGCAGTGGGAAGAGCGAGGCTAAGTGCCTGAAATGGCGCATCCTATGAATGTGCCATTTCTGGGGCGGCTGACAGCTGGTGTTTCGAGCCTGGGAGGGGGCCAATATTCATGGCACCCTTCCTGAGCTATTAATATCAGCCCCCAGCTGTCTGCCTAGCCTTTGCTAGCTATTAAAATAGGGGGGACCCCACGTCATTTATTTTGGGGTCCCTCATTTTAATAGATAGTAAAGGCTAGGTATTCAGCTGGGGGCTGATATTAGTAGCCTGGGAAGCTCCATGGGTATTACCCCCTTCCCAGGCTTCAAACATCTGCCCCAGCCGTCTGCTTAACCTCCGCTAGAGACTAAAATTACGGGGAACCCCAAGCCAATTTTTTTTTAATAAATCCTTTATTTTAACACTAAATGACGAGTACAGTAATCAACACTATCACTGTACTTATTATATAAGTGACTGACATGTTTCTATGTATCTAATCTATGTGTGATGCTCTATTCTTTCTTTTATAAATTGTCGGGTACCGATGCTGAATTGCCGACCGGCTTTTTTAAAGAGACGGTGCATGAAAACACTATTTTTTTTTTAATAAAGCCTTTAACACTAAATGACAAGTAAAGTAAGCAACACTGTCACTGTACTTCTTATATATGTGACTGACATGTTTCTATCTATCTAATCTATGTGTGATGCTCCATTCTTTCTGTTCTAAATTGTCGGGTACCAGTGTATGCCACTGCTGAATTGCTGGCTTTTCATGTAATACCTTCTACATTATTCTTAGCCATCCAGCTTGTCATCCTTCAGAGACACTGCCGAGCGCAGGCATTATGGGAACTTCCGATTCCGGTATTCGATATTCTAAAAGTATCAGAACTCAGTATCGGAACTCCGATACCGCGAATATCGGTCTATACCCGATATTTCAGTATCGGAATGCTCAACACTAACTGTGAGTTTTATCTCTGTGCTACTTGTCGTCTTTAACTTGTCTTACTTGTTTGGAGAGAATTGTACTGAAGAATTCTTCTGCATTCACCAGGGTCTTGCTGAGAGTTACGCTATCCTGGATGTCTGGAGTCCTCGGTTCCTGGGGTCCTCTGTGCCTGGGCCCATAACCTGTTGCACAGCTTCTGGATCCCCACAGTTGCGGTAGAAACTTCACAGAGCAGATTACATGGGATAACAAGCTTTTACTTCTCAGAACATGAGGTAAAGGAAAAAATGCACAGTCACACGGTACTGCACCAGGAAGTAAGAACAAAACAGAAAAAAACAAGAGAGACTTTTTTTCTTTTTACAATACAGCAAACAAGGAAACTTTACACAACTGTTGCATATACCAACAGTTTTTGATGCACTTTTGCATTGCTTTCAACCTTGACAAATGCATTCACCGGGAAATGTAATTTTAACATTTCACAATCTTATCTGGCCATGTGGTGTGTGAGACATGATAAGACATATCCAGTTTCATTTATGAAGTAGGGACCCTGAAAGTCACAAAGCCTAATTTTATAGGGCCATCAGGCGGCCTTTACTATTCTTAAAGGGCGAGCAGTCGGCCCTCGCTATTGTTAGAGAGCCATCAGCCGGTTATGCTTTGTTGCTCCCATTACTAAAGAGTGGGTCTCCTATACTGTTATTGTGTATGCAGTGAGTGGCAGCTCTGGCAAAAATTTGGATGCACCCCAATACCCCTTTGAAAATTTGGACGCACCCCAATACCCCCTTGAAGAGGGCCTCCTGAAAACAATGTTCCCATTATTAGGAAGTGGGTCTCCCATACTATTTGCCTATGCAGTGAATGCAAGGGCTGCCAAAAATTTGAACCTACTCCAATGCCCCTTGGAAGAGACGTAGAGGAGAGCCTCCTGAAAAAAAATGTTCCCATTAGTAGGAAGTGGGTCTCCCATTGTGTTTGCCTATGCAGTGAATGCAAGGGTTGCCAAAAATTTGGAGGCACACAAATGCCCCTTGGAAGAGGCGTGGAGGTCAGAGGGCCTCGTGAAAACAATGTTCCCATTATTAGGAAGTGGGTCTCCCATTGTGTTTGCCTATGCATTGAATGCAAGGGTTTCCAAAAATTTGGAGGCACTCCAAAGTTAGAACTCTCCTGTTAGGTTTTTTCTAGTTTGCTGGTCACATGACCATTTTTGCCTATTTGATCCGGCTCCACCCTCCTGGCCTTGCTGGACTTCATTGTATTTACTACTCTTGAGCTAGCTTGGTGCTCTGTTACCGTTCTCTGTTAGTTGTGCTAGGTCTTCGGACCTCTATGTTCTTTGTTGTGTGTTTGTCTTTGACTGCTACTATTTCTGCTAGGAGGTGTCCAACTTTATCCCAGTCCCTAGTTCTTGTAGGGATCCCTCCCTTGCATCTATAGGTCTTCGTACAGACTATCCGAGGACTTTAGCGGGTCTGATCGCAGGATCAGGTCCCCCGTTACATCGTAGGGATCCAGTTTAGTTCTATTGTAGGGACAGATCTCCTGTCTTTCCTTAATGCTTGTAGCAGATCATAACATCCAATGCCCATTGGAAGAGACATTGAGGGCCTCATGAAAAAATGTTCCCATTATTAGGAAGTGGGTCTCTCATACTGTTGCCTATGCAGTGAATGCAAGGGTTGCCAAAAATTTGGAGGCACTCCAATGCCCGCTGGAAGAGACGTAGAGGGCCTCATGAAAAAATGTTCCCATTATTAGGAAGTGGGTCTCCCATAGTGTTGGCCTATGCAGTGAATGCAAGGGCTGAAAAAAAAATTGGGAGGCACTCCAATGCCGCTTGGAAGAGACGTAGAGGGCCTCATGAAAAAATGTTCCCATTAGAATGGAGCAGGTTTCCTATACTTGTAATGGCCATGCATTAAGTGTATGGGTTGACAAACATTTACCCCTGAGGGGCATACATGAACATACTGTATACAAAATGTTTTTATGGGCATCATGAACACCCTTTAAAAAAATTATGTGGGTGTTGCATCACGGACCATGGTCGCCCTAGTGATATGGTGGTGGGGGATGATGAAGAGGAGAAGGAGGAAGACAAGAGCAAATAGCCAAAATCAGGAAGTGCATACCCATGTGTGGGTGTGAAAAGGTGCATGGGAACACAGCTCCCTAAAAAAGACACTGGATTTGAGTTTATGTTACGCTGCTCTCATTCGGTAGTGTTGAGAAGTCTGGCCCAATCCAGCCCTTGTTCATTTTTATAAGAGTCAGCCTGTCAGTTGACAGGCGGATGCGCTTATCAGTTATAATTCCACCAGTGGCACTAAAAGCCCACACAGATAACACGCTAGCGGCAGGGCAGGCCAGGACCTCCATGGCGTAGAGAGCCAGTTCATTCCACGTGTCCAGCTTGGATACCCAATAATTATAAGGCACAGAGTAATCACGGAGGATGTTGTTACGGTCGGCAAGGTACTCCCTCAGCATCTTCCCAAACTTTGCACTCCCTGTGAAAGCACCCCGCGCCTCAGGGCCTGTGCGATGGGAGGCCTGAGAAAACTCTCCCAGAACTTTAACAGTGTTCCCCTGCCTCTGCTGGATTGGAGTTGTACCTCTCTCGCTTGTACTCCTTGGTTGTCCAACGAACTGTGACCTCAGCCGCCAACATTTTCAGATGGGAATTTTTTTAATACTTCCACAACAAGGGCCTTCTGGTACAGCCCCATTCTTGTAGACCTGTCCGCCTCAGGAATAAGAGATATAAAGTTCTCCTTTCTAGAAGTGTCACCAACCAGTAATGACTGTCACCCAAAATTTTGAGAACGCGAGGGTCACGGGAAAGGCAGCGTAACATAACCTTGGGCCATGCGTGCCAGACTGCTAACAGGCAAGACTTTTTAAGCAAATAATCAGGATTAAGATAAAAAATATATATATTCCTGGCTCCTGATACCTGGGGCTATTTCTACAAATATCTGTAAAAGCACCAGCAGACAGAACTGGAATGGACTCTCTTGCTATGTGCATTGCAGTCTGCTATATACCCTCCCTGCCTAGCACTGATATCTCTGCAGCTGGATTAGTGCTCAGAAGGACTGTTAGTTGAGATGGATATGTAGAGAATCTTGTAGAATACCTACACCAACTAATAAACAACCGAATCTCTCCCTAGCTCAGCAGAACCTCTCCCTACACTGCCTTGCGGAGTAGACTGACGAGCACAGTGGCGCGAAGTCTGATATAGACTTGATGACGCTGTGCGGCCAGCCAATCACTGTAATGCCATAACCAACATGGCTGCGGCATTACAGTGTGTGGCAGACAATCCCTGCATGTTGATTGGCACTCTAAATTAACCCCGGAAATACTCGGCGAACGCCGAGAGTGAGATGCTTGGGCGAGCTCCGAGCAGTAATGAGCATGCTTGCTCATCACTAACTCTTAGGCCATGTTCCCATGTGCGAATATGCAGGGTTTCTTTCGCTGCCTCTTTTTCTGCAGGTGTCAACACCAAAATACACAATAGTAATCTACTATGATTTTAGCATTTATAAAGGGTTTTTTTTTCATTTATTTTCCTGTTATTGATGTGTTTTGGTGGATTTAACTCAGACTTTTTTACTTGTTTTTAGTACAGAAAAGCTGGGATTGTGTTTTTACATGCATTTTTGATGATCCACATAGAAGCCTATTGGGAGAAAAGTTAACAGAATATGCATAGTACAACATCATCATTGCACACTTTACTCAGTGATTTACTCAGTACTTATTAATTTAATAACATAATTAGTAAACTTTAACTCATGTTACTAAATGTTTAACTATTCTCACCTTGTATGAAATTTAGCAAAACACAATTTATGCTCAGATTTTTGCACTTGTTAAATCATAGAACATGTTCTTTCAGCTTAGAAAGCGTTAAAGAGGAAACTCCTTGCAGCACTGCTAGTTTATAAAAGCATGGAGAGGAGACATTTCCAGGGTGACAAATTGCATTGTGACAGTGACTGTCATGCTTAGTTATTCACTATAGAAATGTCCTGCATCTCCTACATTTGAAAAGCCGGACTTCTGAAATAATACACTCCATCAGGACAGCAAGGATCAGACAGAGAAGTTCTATCTGGACATTTGGCTTATACCTGGAAGGGGTGCCACAGTCCTGAGTCCTCTGTTCTAAACACTTATAAGCTATCTCTTCATTTTTAGCACCAGCTTCTCTTATTCTTCATGATCTGACACCTGGGAGGTTGTTTCAGATGAATTAACCTTTTCTAGATGTAGAATAATTTTATTCCTAAGTAATTCACATACAAAATAGGAAGTATAGTAGTACAATACTCTTAGGGTTAGTGCACACAACCGTTTTCTCTCCATTCGAGAAAATCGGCCCCATTATTCTGATCAGACTCTGATCAGAGTTTGATGACAGTAGAATCAGTTTTTCTTTGGAGAAAAAAAAAAGGTTTCGCCACATTATCCATTCTGTCAGTTTGTGAAAATTGGACCACAGTGGAATGTAATTCCGAGTGCGGTTCGATGTTTTTCATGGACCCATAGACTTGCATTGTCGATTTTGATCCAACACTCAGATCAAAATTTGAGATGTTTCAGATTTTCTCCTCGGGCCACTCGGTCCAAGAAAAAAAATCAGACGTATGCATAACACCATAGAATATCATGGATATGAGTGTTATCCGTTAAAACCACAGATGGCACTCATCCGATAAAATGGGTCGTGTGTAGTGTTGAGCCACCCCCGTAGTGTTCGAGTTCGGTTCGGTTCGTCGAACACCCGTGTGTTCGCCGAACTGTTCGTCGAACTGTTCGTCGAACACCTTCGAACACCGTTAAAACCAATGGCAGGCAAACAAAAACACATAGAAACACATAGAAAACACCTTCAAAGGTGTCCAAAAGCTGACAAACTGCTCAGAAGACACAACTAACACATGGAAAAGTGACAAGTACATATAGTCATGCGAAAAGAAAAGAGGTGGAGGAGTAAAAGGAGGGGGAGACACAGATATAGGCATGTCATGCCCTTCTAAAATCCAAAAAGTGAGAAGCCGAGACGGCCAGTCCGCTCCTGCCCGTGCCACCTCCGTGTCGCCGGGTTTGTGCCAGAGCCGCGGTGAACCCTGACGGCCAGCCCCCCTCTCCCAATACTGGTGCCTGTCCGCTGGTGGGTCGAGAGAGCCCCCCTGTGGTGGAGGCAGCTCTAAGCTTTTTAATTTAAATTGTCCCTCTAATTTGAATGAATACACTTTAAATCCATTTACAAGGATCTATTGGAGGGCAAGTCTCATGCCAGCAGCCGCGTAATTCCAGCTCCAGTAGCGTCCACTAAAGCTGCTGCAGTTAAAAAGCTTTTATAAGGATCGAGCTCGGCTGTCCACCGCAAGGCATCCTAGTGCCAGTCCCAGCCCCTATGCCTTGGGGTGCCTCCTGATGCTCTTCACTAAGTATCCCGTGGTCCCGAAGCATTTCCTTTGAAAAAATTAAGTGTCCAAACTACAGGTGGTGTAGCTTGCTTAACAGCCGGGATAATCCGCTGACTAGCAGACACTGCTACTAGGCACAAAGTATTTCCTGGGCTAGATGCAGTTAAAAATTTGTAAGTAGATACTCTCGTTGGATGCTGAGAAAGCATTCCATAGAGTCTCCTGGCACGCCATATATGATTCTCTTAAAAAGCTTGGGGTAGGGGTCTAGGGGACCCTTTTATAGCCAAAATCACGGCCCTGTATCACAATACGTCACCTAGGCTGAAGATAAATGGAACTGTAGCACCGAGGGCTCGGTTGCTACAGACGTATTGCACCTCACCCAGAGGTGTGATATCTCACTCTCAGATAAGGATGGAGTGTGGATCAGGACCCGACACCTGCATGCATTACACCACATTGCCGTGGGGCAGGGCGACCAATATGCCCCTGAGATGGGCACGACAGTCCCTGTCCCTGGCTGGAGTGGGGGGAGGGAACACTGAGGAAGGGGAACCCTGCAGTGCAGGAGCAGGGAGGAAGCAGTTCCTGGGTGCATTGAGAAGGGAGTATAAAAGGTGGGCACCATCTTAGTTCAGTGCAGAGAAGTCTGAGCAGAAGTGGCAGGGAGCAGGGGCTCTGCATGAGCTCTGCTCCGGAGGCGGGCCTAGTAACAGAGGCCCAGGCCTGCAAGAGGGAGAAGGAAGGAAGAGGAGCGGAGAAGGCTCCAGGAACGAGGAATGAAGGGATCCCAGGGGTGCGGACGGGCGAGTCACCACCGCACGCCCGAATCCACCTGCGTGGAGGGGTCAGGCCAAAGGGGGAGACCGGTCCCCGAACTAGTGGAGGCAGGAAACGACCCTCAGCTAGAAACCGGAGGCTCTGACATTTTATGTGGCGCAGCCCCTTGCTCCACCCGCTAGGAAGGCACCACATAGGGTCAGGGAAACTGGCGCCAAGTTTACCAAGAGGAGGCCCGATGCAGCCGGACAGAAGTGTTGGTAAGAAAGGCCAGACAAAGGACACACAAAGGGGGTCCTGTGAAGCGCTCCAAAGTTATCTGGGAGTTGTCTGAGCCCCTCACCTGGTGAGCACAGTACGACGTGGGCAGCCGTTACCTGCAGACGTGGTCTGGATAATAAGAACTGTGAGTAAAGGCCCTGAACTGCATCACTGACTCCGTGTCGTTACTGCTGCTGCCCTGCACCATCACCCCCATCCTCCGCATACACTGCCCTGAGGCTATACTCCTCCCGTGGGGAGTTATGCTACGCTCTGCTGCACCCACAACACCAGCCTTAGCGGTCTGCCCTGTAGCGGCGGTTCACTCTGACCGCAATCCACGGGTGGCGTAGTCGGACATTTAAACATCAAAACCACATAAATAGTTCCGCCACTGGTTTGACCGCCCTGAGCCACGGAACCGGATCGCCGCCACGAAGACTACAACCACCAGCATCCACCAAAAAGTGTCCGGCTCCGGGTGTCCCAAGGCCCAGGGGGTGCGTCAGAACATTTTCATCACCTTTCACAATCACCAATGGGACAAGGCAGGGATGTCCTCTGTCCCCTCTCTTATACATCCTAGTGACGGAGCACCTGCTCTCATCAATTCGCCATAACCCCAATATTAGGTGGATTGAGGTGGGAGGCACCGAGTACAAGTGCTCTCTATTTGCTGATGATGTCCTAGTATATATCACTCAATCACATATATCCATCCCTGCTGTTATGGCTGAAATAGATCACTTTGTTACATGGTAAAATTTTAAAATCAATGCAGCGAAGTCTGAGGCCCTCGATGTCTCCCTCCCTAAATCCATATAGGATTCCATCCAGTCCAACTTTCCCTTTGCCTGGCCCTCACAGGGTATCAAATACTTAGGAATTCCTATTCATAGAGACCTCTCCCATCTATGTTATCTTAATTTTGGGCCCTTTATTGAACAATTCCATACAGACCACGGTTGGCAAGTTAGAACTGTAAGATTCACTACGTGAACCACTGGTGTTTTGTGGAAAAGCACATGTACACCGCGTTCCAAATTATTATGCAAAAAGTGTTTAGGAGTGATAAGGGAAGAATTTGTTTGTTTGTCAGTTAAACTCATTGATGGTGATGTGTGTCAGGGCTCTTTATATCACTGTAAGCAATTGCAGACACCTGTGCTAATTAGTTTGGCAGGTGTGTCCAATGAAAGGCAAGACTACTTAAGAAGGCTCTCTCACATTATTAAGCAGCCTACATTTTCTGCCAAAATGGGAAAGAAAAAGGATGTGTCGGCTGCTGAGAAGCAACAAATTGTGGAGTGTTTAGGTCAAGGCATGACTACAATCAACATTGTGCGATGATCAGGATGAAGTGACTTGGCAATCAAGAAGTATGTAGCTGATTCACAGTACACACGTGTGCGTGCTGATAAGGGCAAATTGAGGACTCTTTCCTACAGGCAATTACGTCAGGTTGAAACAGCAGCGGCAAAAAAGCCTTGTCATAGCAGCAGACAAGTTTTTGAAGCTGCTTGTGCCTCCAACGTCCCCCGAACAACAAGATGCAGGGTCCTTCAGAGGTTTGCAGCTGTGCATATGCCATCCTGTCGACCTCCTCTATCCACTTCACACAAGCAGAAACGGCTCCAGTGGGCCAAACATTACATGAAGACTGATTTCAAAACTGTTTTGTTCACGGATGAGTGCCGTGCAGCGCTCGATGGTCCAGATGAATGGAGTGGAGGATGGCTGGTTGATGGACACCCCACGCAAACACGGCTACAGCGCCAACAAGGAGGAGGTGGAGTAATGTTTTGGGCTGGAATCATGGGAAGAGAGATTGTCGGCCCCTTTAGGATCCCTGAAGGCGCTAAAGATGAACTCCATAATGTATGTGGATTTTCTCAAACAGCACTTCCTGCCATGGTTCAAGAAGAAGAACCGTGTATTTCACAGCAAGATCATTTTTCTGCATGATAATGCACCATCTCATGCTGCACATAAAACATCTGCATCTCTGGCTGATATGGGCATAAAAGGGGACAAACTTATGGTGTGACCCCCATGCTCCCCTGACCTCTACCCCATTCAGAACCTTTGGAGCATCATTAAAAGGAGTGTCTATGATGGCGGGAGGCAGTTCACATCTAAGCAACAGCTCTGGGAGGGTATTCTGTCCTCATGCAAAACAATTGAAGCAGAAACCATCCAAAACCTGACAAATTCAATGGACGAGAGAGTTCAGAAGCTCCTTTCGAACAAGGGGTCCTATGTGAAAATGTAACATCACCTAGAATAAAGCTTTGAGTTGAAAACTGTTTGATTTCAGTTTCTAACAACCTGCTAATGCTTATAATTTCAAAAATGACCATTTTTTTGGTCTTTATTAAAATGAAAAGGTTGATCGAAAAGTTTGGGGGATCTAAGAGTGTGGCAACCCAGTAGTCATGATTACTTCGAATTCTGACAATATGAGGGTCATGCTGCAGGTAGTGCAGCAAGAAGGCACTTATGTGTCTTGCGCATCTCGGAGCCCCAAAATTATTTTCCGGGCTAGATGCAACTAAAAATTATTTTTAATTTTAAATCTGGTGAAGCTTATTATAGATGGCCTAATAGGATCAGTGCTGCACACTGCTACAAAGCCCAAATTATTTTCCAGTCAAGATACAGATAAACATGATTAGTAATTTGAAAGCTTAAAACGGTTGGTAGGGTAAATTTTAACCAATCATCAAGCTTTTACTCTCCCCAGGATGACACAGGGGTAGAAAAGTCATTTCGGATCCATGATTTGTTCATCTTTATGAACATGAGTCTGTCTACATTATCAGTGGAGAGCCGCGTGCGCTTATCTGTCAGCACACCACCAGCAGCGCTGAACACACGTTCAGACAGAACGCTGGCTGCGGGGCATGACAAGATCTCCAAGGCGTAAGTGGCTAGCTCCGGCCATTTATCCAGATTGGAAGCCCAAAAAGAGCAAGGGTCCAGTGACACAGTCGTGGCTTCAATGTTTACTTGGAGATACTCCTGTACCATCGTCTCTAGGCGTTGACTATGTGTCAGACTTCTTGTCTCCTGTGGCCTTGCAAAGGATGGGCTAAAAAAGTGGTGAAATGATTCCGCAAAATTGATGTTACCAGCAGATACTGTGGTTCTGTTACGGTTTGAGTGCTGAACACTTGACGGTCCCACGGTTGGCAAGTTGGAACTGTGAGATTCACTACGTGCACCACTGGTATTTTGTGGAAAAGCACATGTAAGATTCTGCAACAGTCTCTGCTGATACTCCTGCATGCGTGCATCCCTTTCTATGGCAGGAATAATTTCTGCAAATTTACTTTTGTACCGGGGATCTAACAGTGTGGCAACCCAGTAGTCAGGATTATTTCTAATTCTCACAATTCGAGGGTCATGTTGCAGGTAGTGCAGCAAGAAGGCACTCATGTGTGTTGCGCATCCAGGAGCACCAAGTCCCTGTTGTGTTGGTGGCGAGGTAACAATCATGCTTCCTTCCTCTGTCCTCTCCCCCCAACCTCGCACAACAGAAATGTGATCAAGGTCTCCCTCATCTGATGAGTCTTCCATCAGTTCGTCCTCCACTTCTTCCTGGGCTCCTGCACCTTCCTCACTAGTTTGGCTGCTACCATGCGCCCTGGTAAAACCATCTCCCCCACCCTCACATGCCTGCCGCCTTGGTGCTGCCTACCGTCTGGACCTTGCAGATGTTAGCCCTTCCGCATACAACTCCTCCTCCTCTACTTCCTCCACCTCCTCTTGTGCCACCACCTGACTCCGAATTCTGTTTAACATGTGCTCCAGCATGTAAATCACCGGAATAGTCATGCTGATAATGGCATCGTAAGCACTAAACATCTTCGTCGCCATTTCAAAACTGTGCAGAAGGGTGCATAGGTTCCTGATCTGAGACCACTCCTCCAGCGTGATTTGCCCCACCTCTGAATCTCGTTGGCCCAGGCTATACGTCAGAACGTATTGCACCAGGGCTTGTCGGTGCTGCCACAGTCGCTGCAACATGTGCAGAGTTGAATTCCACCGGGTAGGCACATCGCATTTTAGCCGGTGAAGTGGCAGGCCCAACGACTTCTGTAGAGATGTAAGTCGCTGAGCTGCGGGATGCGAACGGCGGAAGTGAGCACACAGCGACCGTGCCCTCTGCAGAAGGCCATCTAGTCTGGGATAGTGGGCTAAAAATTGCTGGACAACCAGGTTCAACACGTGAGCCATACAAGGCACGTGTGTGACATTGCCCCGGCGAAGGGCCGCACCCAGGTTTGCAGCATTGTCGCACACGGCCTTCCCTGGTTTCAGGTCCAGTGGAGACAACCATTCATGAAATTGGTTCTCCAGAGCTGACCACAACTCCTCAGCTGTGTGACTCACATTTCCCAGACATTTCAATGTAAAAACCACCTGATGACGTTGAGCCCTACTGCCAGCATAGTAAGGAGGTGTGCAGGATCCCTTCTGCGCAGTTAGAAAGCTTGTGGCATGACCAGACAGGCTTTGGGTGCAGGTGGAAGACCGAGAGGAGGTTGAGGAGGCAGTAGCAGTGGAGGAACTTTGACATAAAGAGGATTGACGCACAACTCGTGGGGACGGCAAGACTTGGACAGCAGCCCCTTGTCCTGCTGTCACCATAGTTACCCAGTGCCCAGTCAGCGACATGTTACGCCCCTGTCCATGCCTACTCATCCAAGTGTCTGTGGTGAAATGCACCCTGTCACACACAGAGTTTCTCAAAGAAGCGGTGATGTTGTGTGCGACATGCTGGTGGAGCGCAGGCACACCTTTCTTTGAGAAGTAGTGCCGACTGGGCATCTGGTACTGGGGCACTGCGACGGACATAAGGTCTCGAAAATCCTCTGTGTCCACCAGGCGGAAAGGCAGCATTTCTGTAGCCAAGAGCTTGCAGATGGTGAAATTCAACCTCTTAGCTTTCTCATGGCTAGGAGGAAATGGTCTTTTACTTGTCCACATCTGAGGGACCGAGGGCTGGCTATTGTGCTTAGACGGGGTTGATAAGGGTGTCCCCGGCAAACTGCCGGTCTGTGAGGAAGATGCAGGCGGACATGTTAGGTTGCCTTGATCCAAAGGTGGTGCTATCGATGTCGGACAGCGCTCAACACCAGCTGGTGTTACCACCTCCAAAGAAAATGATGACCTGCCAATCACGCTGGCTGTTGCGGGTAAAGAGGTGGCAGGTCTGCGCCCCAAAACAGGTGTGACTGCTGTCCCCCCAGTCACAGAGGATGAAGAGGCCGCGGATGCACAAGATATGGCAGACGGTGATTGGCCCGGCCGGCTAGGCCGCATTGTAGCACACTGAGCTTCCCACTGCAACTTATGCTTCATGTCCATGTGCCGGTTCATGCATGAAGTACTCAAACTATGTATTTTTTGGCCTCTACTTAGCTTTTGCTGACAAATGCTACAGATAACACGAGTTGGGTCATCTTTATCGATCTGAAAAAATGCCCAGGCTATGCAAGGCTTAGCACCCATGCGACCTGAAGAGCCACCACGACTTGTGGTGAGAGGCAGAGTTGTGTTTGAGGATGCAGTTGTTGACGTGCTTCCAGTACTACGTCTCTGTCCAGGAAGGCGCAACCTGACCTCGTCGTCACTAGCATCTTCCTCCACCTCCTCTGCTGACCTCATCTCTTGGCTGACTGTGGATTGACAGTAAGTGGGATCTCCGACCTCATCATCATCACCCTGTGCGTTATCACACCCGTCGTCCTCAGAGCCAACCTGTTCCTGCCCTGACAAAAAACTAAAGTTGTCGCTCCAATCAGGTATTTGAGTCTTATCATCGTCTTCCTCATTGTCTCCACCAACAGGAGTTACAGTTTGGGAATGAGGGTCTACATTATGGTCAGAACCTTCTGCGTCTGGTCCTGGATCCGACTCATAAAGATTCTGGGCATCAGTGCAGATCATTTCCTCGTCTGGATTCACAGAAGCGCTGGAGTCGACCTCTGATTCCCAGGCTATAGTATGAGTAAACAGCTCTGCAGACTCAACCATCTGTTCTACCTCATACTCAGACGGGCAGCTGGAGATTTGGGAGCTGTGAGGAAGCAAGTGCGATTTGGGTGACACCTTTGAGGACTGGAGTATTTGTGATGTTGAAGTTGATGTGGAGGAGAGCCCACTTAAAGGAGCACTTGATATCCGTTGAAGCACCTGCTGTTTTTGTGCCTCATCTGGAATTTGTAGCGATTGGCGTGGCCGTAAGAAAGGGATCTTATCACATTGTCCGCTAAAAGAAGTAGACATTTTAGTTTGGCTGGAAGATGGTCTTTCTTCTGCACCTACCCCACGGACACAACCTTTTTTCCCCTTCCCAACACGCCTATTCCCCTTTCCACCAGCAGCAGGCCTTTTTCCACTCATTTTGGTGGTTAACTAATTCACAACTCTGGAGTTGTTTGCACAAAAAAACAATGGATGGTAACCGAGCAGAGCTGAGTGGCCAAACTGTGGTATTAGGCCAAAACTATTGGCTGGGCTAGATGCAGAAAAAAATTATTTTTAATTTGCAACCTGATGGAGGTCAGTATAGATGGACTAATAGAACAAGTCCCACACGCTGCTAGAAGCCCAAATATTTTTTCAGAGATAAATGAAGAAAAAAATTATTTTTAATTTGCAACCTGATGGAGGTCAGTATAGATGGACTAATAGACCAAGTCCCACACACTGCTAGAAGCCCAAATATTTTTTCAGAGCTAGATGCAGAAAAAAAATATTTTTAATTTGCAACCTGATGGAGGTCAGTATAGATGGACTAATAGACCAAGTCCCACACACTGCTAGAAGCCCAAATATTTTTTCAGAGCTAGATGCAGAAAAAAATTATTTTTAATTTGCAACCTGATGGAGGTCAGTATAGATGGACTAATAGACCAAGTCCCACACACCGCTAGAAGCCCAAATATTTTTTCAGAGCTAGATGCAGAAATTTTTTTTATTCAATTTGCAACCTGATGGAGGTCAGTATAGATGGACTAATAGACCAAGTCCCACACACTGCTAGAAGCCCAAATATTTTTTCAGAGCTAGATGCAGAAAATTTTTTTATTCAATTTGCAACCTGATGGAGGTCAGTATAGATGGACTAATAGACCAAGTCCCACACACTGCTAGAAGCCCAAATAATTTTTCAGAGCTAGATGCAGAAAAAAATTATTTTTAATTTGCAACCTGATGGAGGTCAGTATAGATGGACTAATAGACCAAGTCCCACACACTGCTAGAAGCCCAAATATTTTTTCAGAGCTACATGCAGAAAAAAATTATTTTTAATTTGCAACCTGATGGAGGTCAGTATAGATGGACTAATAGAACAAGTCCCACACGCTGCTAGAAGCCCAAATATTTTTTCAGAGATAAATGAAGAAAAAAATTATTTTTAATTTGCAACCTGATGGAGGTCAGTATAGATGGACTAATAGACCAAGTCCCACACACTGCTAGAAGCCCAAATATTTTTTCAGAGCTAGATGCAGAAAAAAATTATTTTTAATTTGCAACCTGATGGAGGTCAGTATAGATGGACTATTAGACCAAGTCCCACACACTGCTAGAAGCCCAAATATTTTTTCAGAGCTAGATGCAGAAAAAAATTATTTTTAATTTGCAACCTGATGGAGGTCAGTATAGATGGACTAATAGACCAAGTCCCACACACTGCTAGAAGCCCAAATATTTTTTCAGAGCTAGATGCAGAAAAAAATTATTTTTAATTTGCAACCTGATGGAGGTCAGTATAGATGGACTAATAGACCAAGTCCCACACACCGCTAGAAGCCCAAATATTTTTTCAGAGCTAGATGCAGAAAAAAATTATATTCAGTTTGCAACCTGATGGAGGTCAGTATAGATGGACTAATAGAATGATGCTATGCCCAAAAGATTTTACTTCACTAGGTGCAGTAAAAAAATTGGTATTCTATACACAGGTGGTATATCTTGCAACACAGATAGGCTACTCCACTGACTAACACACTCTGCAATAGGCCAAAAAGGATTAGCTTTGCTAGATTCAGCCAAATGCTGTGAAAAAAACTTGCACAGCACTGGCACAGACCTGCCTGGCAAAAACTGATAGGAACTGATGTAACCTAGTCCTGAAAAGGACTCCAATTACAATTAGTCTTTACTCCCACAATCTATCTATTTAAGAGCACAGACCTGCCTGATAAAAGTCGTAGGAAATGCTGTAACCTAGTCCTTAAAAGGACTGCAATCACAACTATTCCCTACTCCCAAGCTATCTGTATATTTGTGCGAAAATTGGCTTGAAATTAACAAGGTATAGCGCACACAGCAACAGCGGTGCCGTCTAACACGCAGCTGCAGCAGTGAGAAAATGGTGGCGACGGGGAAAATGGCTTGGTCTTATAGGGCAAGGACATGTGACATACACTGCCAATCACACATGCCCTTGCTTGTGTGAAAAAAAGCACTTCGCTCCGTGTGTGCGCTGCTGATAGGCTGACAGATTGCACCTCCCCACTGCAAATGCGGGAAAGAGAAAAAAAAATGGAGATCTTCATTGTTCCTGCAGAGATCCATCCCCTGCCCCTCCCCCCGCCCCGCTGTACACTCAAACTGCGTATTAACATTAATTTTCATCATTACTGAGAAAAAATCCAGTTATGATTTTGGTGCACGAACAGTTATCGAACATAACCTCGAACAGCCGAATTTTTCTCAAATTGTTCGTGTTCGCCGACCGGCTCGAACACCGCCCAAAACAGCTCGAATTTGAGATTGGCGAACAGTTCGAGTAGAACAACGCTCATCTCTAGTCGTGTGCGCAAGCCCATACCTTGGGAAACTTGGAGAGACTTTGTTACAAATGTTAAATTGAAGCTAGTGTACATTAACCATGTTATACATAGTAAATAAAAAAAAAACAAAAAACAAGGATACCTCAGAAAAAAAAGCAACAGACCATTTGAATCCAATTTAAATAAGAAAATAGAGGTTAACAGGAGCACTGACCAAACCACGAAACTCCACTCTCTGCATGGGTCTATATATTTGAAGGTAATCTTTTTACCTATCTTTTATCTGAAAAGGCTTCACTGGACTAAGCAAAGTGCCTTAGTGCAGTCAATAAAAAGTTAAAGAGCCGTGCATACCTATAGTCCTATACCATATAGTCATACCTATGTGGTCCAGGAGAACTGTGTGGTGCCTACCCCGAAGGCTTTACGCCAAAACGCGCATCGGGGTAGGCGCCACACAGTTCTGCTGGACCATATAGGTATGACTATTTAGCACAGGAGAAGTGTGCGTTTCGGCGTAAAGCCTTCGGGGTAGGCGCCACACTGTTCTCCTGGACCATATAGGTATGACTATTTAGCACATTATATATGAATAATACACCTTTGGCTCTTTTTGCTGGGACTGCTAGGCCTAGTGTTTACAATTATGCACGACACTTTAACTTTTTATTGACTGCACTAAGGCACTTTGTTTAGTCCAGTGAAGCCATTTCAGATTTATCCATTCCATATACCTTTGCATATGCCATATCATATACAAGATTGATTGTCTTTGATAATCATGTACTATGTCATTTACATTGATCTGTATTCATATACATTCTATGTCCATGTAAAATGTTCAATGATAACTTATATCTTTCACTTGTGTATGTAATTGTCTTGTGTGAGCGCCTGTCTTTGCAGTGCCACCCAATGGCCTAACCATGATTCATTAAAGGTTTTTTAATTCACCTTGCTAATTTTGATCTTTTTAGTTTGGTTTTCTTTGTTGGTTTGTTTATTAGTTAGTATAGGCATTCCACGACATATATATAGTGTATCCAACTGAACTAACAGTCCTTATGAGGACTAATCCAGCTGCATATATTACTGGAGATAGCAAGAGTTAGGCAGGTTTTGTGGCAGTGTATTCAGCACAATAGGGTCCATTGCACGTTCTGTGCACGTTCTGTCTGCTGCTGTGACATATCTACAGGGTGGGCCATTTATATGGATACACCTAAATAAAATAGGAATGGTTGGTGATATAAACTTCCTGTTTGTGGCACATTAGTATATGGGAGGGGGAAAACTTTTCCAGATGGGTGGTGACCATGGTGGCCATTTTGAAGTCGGTCATTTTGGATCCAACTTTATTTTTTTCAATGGGAAGAGGGTCATGTGACACATCAAACTTACTGAGAATTTCATAAGAAAAACAATGGTGTGCTTGGTTTTAACGTAACTTTATTCTTTCATAATTTTTTTACAAGTTTATGACCATTTATAAATAGTGTTCAAAGTGCTGCCCATTGTGTTGGATTGTCAATGCAACCCTCTTCTCCCACTCTTGACACACTGATAGCAAAACCGCAGAAGAAATGCTAGCACAGGCTTCCAGTATCCGTTGTTTCAGATGCTGCACATCTCATATCTTCATGAAAGAGGAGGAGAACACTGAGTTAGAAGCTAAAAAATATAATTTTTATTTATTACATTCATTAAAATATTGCATAAATAATTCAAGTCATACGGTATTGGATGAAAGGATGAAGTAGCCCAGTGCAGGGCTGGAGCACCCGATCACAATGCATACACATAGGTTGCTGAGATCAGCTATGTAGATTAAACATGATTCAAAAGAGGGTAAGTATTAACATAACAAAAAAGGTAACACCCAACAGTAGGTAATTTCATGAATAATCCATGCCGCACTACCTTTATGATATCAATAGTGAATCAGAGCCTCTATAGAGAGAGAAAGGACCTACAAAGTAATCATGCTGAAGATTCATAGCGCCAGGGCACATATGTAAAAGAGGCTCCCTCCATAATTAGTGAGGGTCAGATAAAAAACAAGTGTACTCCATACCCATATTGTGGTGCCTGTAACAGGTCTCCAGCCCAGCCCCAAACGCATGCTTTCGCTGTAAGGCTTCCTCAGGGGGCGTGGTCAAACACACATCCTGTCTCGTGTTTTTAGCTACAAGGACCTTACACCCACATGTCCCACTAGGGCCAATAGCGGTCAGGTAAGCGGCGCATGCGCCCTCAAGACGTCGCGCCCGCGAAGGCCCCACCCCCCGTCAACCACTCAAGCAGTCACGTGGTCCGGCCGGCGCCAGGCCCGAACCATGGAGTGCCAGAGCGGGACAAAGACAGAGAGCGGGGCGCCGCAAAGCGGGGCCGAGAGAGCGCATGCGCACCACACACAACCACCACAAGTCGCAGATATATACAGGCTGCAGCCCCTGATGACGATATGAGTAGAGCAGAACGGAGCCTGCATGTGCTCATACTGCCATCTGTTCAAATGGGAAGGCTTCCCAGGCTAAATTGGTGACAATAGATGTAAACAAATGCAAATGTGCCCAAAGGTGACTCTAGTCAAAGTACAAATGTCCACTCCTACTTAAAGGACATTTAAAGGGGAAGTGTCCAGAACAAAGTATCCGGATCTAAAGTGAAAAAGTGCAATAAAAATTAACAATAGAGATATAATATTAAGTTTGAATAATCATGATTTACACATTATAGGCACTTCATACAATAGTATACAATCGATAAAAACAATACATAGAATATAAGTTTTGACTTCATGTCCACTTTGTATTTCTTTTTTCTGGATTCCCCAATACTGGAACTGTAAAGATTCATAGTCCATATGATTGATCCCAGAGGGCAGAGTCCTCCCAATATACAGCCCAGGAGTAGTTGGTCCCAGAGGGCAGAGTCCTCCCAATGTACAGATAGAAAGTACGTCAAAGAGGGGGGAGAGAGAGGGGTCATATGAGACACTAGGTCCTTACAGACTGTAAACATCATCTTGAAAAAGTAAAAATGAATATTAGAATTGACCAAATGCAATAACCATTAATAAAACCAATAAAATCAACACAAGATAATTAAATTAAGAAATCCGTGGCTGCGAAAAAGAGAGGAGAAGGCAGAGACATACAATGACTACAAATATGAAGCAAAGCCCAATGTTTCATTTAGGCCCTGCGGCACCATAGTTCCCAAAAGTGTAATCCAGCGGCATTCCTTTTGTGCTAGAAGGCATTTTATATTGCCCCCCGTAATACCACATTGTATATGTTCAATGCCACGCACCCTGAAACATTTAGGGTTACAATTATGAACTTTCCTATAGTGGCGGGGTATTGTTTTTAATTGGGAGGGGTCTATAGCGGTTTCAGCCGCAATAATACAGCCGCAATAATATCCCGCACATGTTCGTGTGTGCATATCCTAAGTTGGCGTGAGGTTAACCCAACATAGCTCTTGGGGCAGCTACACACAGCATAGTATATTACCTGTGAGGTGGAACATGTGATGTGCTGCTTGATTCTGTATGTCTTATTCCCGTCGGCTGTGGAAAAACTTGTCGTTCTCAATATGTTTTTGCATGCAATGCAATCGCCACATGGCGTACAAAACTGGACTGGGGAAGCATATCTGTACAGTCAGGGGCCTGTTCCATCAGGAAATCCTCAAGGGCCAGCAGGGCTTAACTCTCCAAAGAACTACTAGTAAGTTGTCCTTCTGCCCCTCTATTATGCAGCTTCTTAAGAGTGAGTTTCCTTGCAAATAAATATAGGTCCTTTATTGCTGGAAATAAATTGAAATTGTTAGTCGGTGCAAACGTCAGGCCCTTAGATAATACCTCCCTCTAGGTGGAGGTGAGAGTGTGTGTAGATAAGTTAATCACCTCCAGTCCAACCTTGTTCCGTTTTTCATGGTTATTAGGTGGTGGTATTTTGCGTTTAGTGGAATATTTATCCTTATTAGGTCCCATATTTCTTTAAGTATTGCACTTGGGTGCGCCTGCCACAGACCCCTCACTGGATGCATAGGAGGAAAATGAAGTCGTTCTAGATCGTGAATATGTCCTTGTACAGGTATGCTTCCCCAGTTCAGTTTTGTACGCTCTACAAGGTTCCCCCCCTTATCTTTATGTCCGGCGGTCGAGATATTTGTCAAACTAGTTATAGAGGAATTTCGCAAGATCCCGACCAATCGCACGTCTGACAACATGACCTCGGACCAACGCAGGGCCCTATGCGCACTTCAGGCTATGGACGATGTGGTCATTAAACCAGCGGATAAAGGGGGGAACATTGTCTTATGGCCTAAAACTATGTACGAGAGGGAGGCCTATAGACATCTTAGAGACAAAACAACCTATTGTAGTTAAGACCGGAACCCAATGACAACTTATTCGGCTGAATTGGAAGATATACTGTTCCGTGCTCTGGACAAAGGCATTATTCCGAAAAAGGTCTTTGACGGTCTTATTACTAGGTTTCCCAAAATTCCTACCATCTATTTCCTGCCTAAGGTTCACAAGAACCCATTGAAGCCGCCGGGACGTCCGATCGTGTCCGGCATTGGGGGGCTTTGCGAACCAATATGTAAATTCATTGATTTCTACTTGAAACCTTTGGTGGAAACTCTGCCCTCCTTTGCACGAGACACGACGGACGTCCTGGCTCGCATCGATGCGATGGTCTTGGATAGAGACATGATATTAGCCACAGCTGACATAGAGTCACTTTACACCTGTATACGACATCAAGACGGCCTTGAGGCATGTAAATTCTTTCTACAAAATAGCAATTGGGATGATCAGACTTGTGACCTAATCCTGGAGTTGTTGGCCTATATCCTGACACATAATTTCTTTGTGTTTAAAGATACATTCTACCTGCAGGGGTGCGGCACTGCGATGGGGGCGCCCTGTGCCCCTTCTTGTGCCAACCTCTTCTTGGGTTACTGGGAGAGGGACGTTTTTGGCGAGGGGGGTGCACGGGCTGCCGACCATGCGCAGTGCTGGATACGCTATATTGATGATGTACTGATCATTTGGCAAGGTACTGAGGCCCAATTCCCGGAATTTATGTTACAACTTAATGTTAATAGATTCAACATCATAGAATCATAGAATCATAGAATGGTAGAGTTGGAAGGGACCTCCTGGGTCATCTGGTCCAACCCCCTGCTCAAAGCAGGATTCACTAGATCATCTCAGACAGATGTCTGTCCAGCCTCTGTTTGAAGACGTCCATTGAAGGGGAACTCACCACCTCTCGTGGCAGCCTGTTCCACTCATTAATCACCCTAACTGTCAAAAAGTTTTTTCTAATATCTAATCTGTGTCTCCTCCCATTTAGTTTCATCCCATTGCTTCTAGTCTTTCCTTGTGCAAATGAGAATAAAGATGACATCAGACTAACATATTCCAGTAGCAGGACACAGGTGGACTTTTTAGACATCAGGATACATGTGGACTCTTCACTCCAACTTCAGACTGATGTACACCTTAAGTCCACCTCAGTAAACTCGTTACTACACTCCAGTTCAGGACACCCTTATTCCACTACTAAGGGTATCCCTGTGGGACAATTCATGAGAATAAGACGGATTTGCTCTTCGCACTTGTGCTTTGAAGCACAGTCTGATGATATGCGGGAAAGATTTAGAGCCCGTGAATACAGCAATAGGTGTATTAAAAATGGTTATATCAAGGCAAAAAGAAGGGGAAGGGACACTCTACTATATCCCACCCCTAAAAAACAGGGTGCCCAAGAAGTGGTTCGATTTATCTCAACCTAAAATGGGGAGTGGGATACTATGAGAGAATGTCTGGGGAAACACTGGAACATCTTAAAAACTGAGCCCGCTCTATCTCAATTTATTCCTGACTACCCACTTATGACGCCAAGAAGAAGTCCTAACCTAAAAGATTTATTGACACAAAGCCATTATATCCCCATGAAACTAAATCCATTTGGAACCCGTGGACCCCCTGCTGGATTTTTTTCCATGTGGCGATTGCATTGCATGCAAAAACATATTGAGAACGACAAGTTTTTCCACAGCCGACGGGAATAAGACATACAGAATCAAGCAGCACATCACATGTTCCACCTCACAGGTAATATACTATGCTGTGTGTAGCTGCCCCAAGAGCTATGTTGGGTTAACCTCACGCCAACTTAGGATACGCACACACGAACATGTGCGGGATATTATTGCGGCTGAAACCGCTATAGACCCCTCCCAATTAAAAACAATACCCCGCCACTATAGGAAAGTTCATAATTGTAACCCTAAATGTTTCATGGTGCGTGGCATTGAACATATACAATGTGATATTAGGGGGGGCAATATAAAACGCCTTCTAGCACAAATGGAATGCCGCTGGATTACACTTTTGGGAACTATGGTGCCGCAGGGCGTAAATGAAACATTGGGCTTTGCTTCATATTTGTAGTCATTGTATGTCTCTGCCTTCTCCTCTCTTTTTCGCAGCCACGGATTTCTTAATTTATTTATCTTGTGTTGTTTTTATTGGTTTTATTAATGGTTATTGCATTTGGTCAATTCTAATATTCATTTTTACTTTTTCAAGATGATGTTTACAGTCTGTAAGGACCTAGGGTCTCATATGACCCCTCTCTCTCCCCCCTCTTTGACGTACTTTCTGGCTGTACATTGGCAGGACTCTGCCCTCTGGGACCAACTACTCCTGGGCTGTATATTGGGAGGACTCTAGGCTCTGGGATCAATCATATGGACTATGAATCTTTACAGTTCCAGTATTGGGGAATCCAGAAAAAAGAAATACAAAGTGGACATGAAGTCAAAACATATATTCTATGTATTGTTTTTATCGATTGTATACTATTGTATGAAGTGCCTATAGTGTGTAAATCATGGTTATTCACCCCTAATATTATATCTCTATTGTTAATTTTTATTGCACTTTTGCACTTTAGATATCCGGATACTTTGTTCTGGACACTTCCCCTTTAAATGTCCTTTAAGTAGGAGTGGACATTTGTACTTTGACTAGAGTCACCTTTGGGCACATTTGCATTTGTTTACATCTATTGTCACCAATTTAGCCTGGGAAGCCTTCCCATTTGAACTGATGGCAGTATGAGCACATGCAGGCTCCGTTCTGCTCTGCTCATATCGTCATCAGGGGCTGCAGCCTGTATACATCTGCGACTTGTGGTGGTTGTGTGTGGTGCACATGCGCTCTCTCGGCCCCGCTTCGCGGCACCCCGCTCTCTGAATTTGTCCCGCTCTGGCACTCCATGGTTCGGGCCTGGCGCCGGCCGGACCACGTGACTGCTTGAGTGGTTGACGGGGGGTGGGGCCTTCGCGGGTGCGACGTCTTGAGGGCGCATGCGCCGCTTACCTGACCGCTATTGGCCCTAGTGGGACATTTGGGTGTAAGGTCCTTGCAGCTAAAAACACGAGACAGGATGTGTGTTTGACCACGCCCCCTGAGGAAGCCTTACAGCGAAAGCATGCGTTTGGGGCTGGGCTGGAGACCTGTTACAGGCACCACAATATGGGTATGGAGGACTCTTGTTTTTTATCTGACCCTCACTAATTATGGAGGGAGCCTCTTTGACATATGTGCCCTGGCGCTATGAATCTTCAGCATGATTACTTTGTAGGTCCTTTCTCTCTCTATAGAGGCTCTGATACACTATTGATATTATAAAGGTAGTGAGGCATGGATTATTCATGAAATTACCTACTGTTGGGTGTTACCTTTTTTGTTATGTTAATACTTACCCTCTTTTGAATCATGTTTAATCTACATAGCTGATCTCAGCAACCTATGTGTGTGCATTGTGATCGGGTGCTCCAGCCCTGCACTGGGCTACTTCATCCTTTCATCCAATACCGTATGACTTGAATTATTTATGCAATATTTTAATGAATGTAATAAATAAAAATTATATTTTTTAGCTTCTAACTCAGTGTTCTCCTCCTCTTTCATAAATTCTATATGAGTTGTATAGCTTCAATCTAGGGCACTTGCCCTTTCTCTGAAAATAAAACTAGGGATGTATTTTTGGAACGTATATAGATATATACATCTCGTATCTTCACAACATAGACAATTACTTTCAGATGACCCTAAAGATAAAAGTCTAAGGGGGTCAGATCGGGAGACCTTGGTGGCCATTCAACTGGCCCATGATGACCAATCCACTTTCCAGGAAACTGTTCATGTAGGAATGCTCGGACCTGACACCCATAATGTGGTGGCGCACCATCTTGTTGCATCAAAATTTAGACAGCCATTGCAGTCATTGCATACGCTATAACTGTATACCAGAACCATTCCTTTATAATGGTAATCTTTTCTTAACTGAGTCCCTCATCTATGTGTTTTTAAATTGATATTGGGATTTTATCAAAATTTAGGCAGCCGTTGTAGTCACTGCATACGCAATAACTGTATAGCAAAACCGCTCCTTTAAAATTGGAACATTTTTTTACTGAGGCCCTCCTCTATGTCTCTTCAAAGGGGTATTGGAGTGCATCCTAATTTTTGGCGGCCTTTGCAGTCACTGCATACGCAATAACAGTATAGGCGACCCGCTCCTTTATAATGGGAACATTTTTTTTTACTGAGGCTCTCCTCTATGTGTCTTCAATATGGTATTGGGGTTTTTCCAAAATTTGGGCAGCCCTTTCAGTCACTGCATTCGGAATAACAGTATAGGAGACCAGCTCCTTAATAATGGGAAATTATTTTTTTAAATCATGTCTCTACAGTTGTGCTCAAAAGTTTACATACCCGGCAGAATTTTTCCTTTCTTGGCCTTGTTTCAGAGAAAATGAATGATAACCAAAAAACTTTTTCGCCACTCATGGTTATTGGTTGGATGGAGCCATTTATTTTCAAACTACTGTGTTTTCTCTTTTTAAATCTTAATGACAATCAAAAACATCCAAATGACCCTGATCAAAAGTTGACATACCCTGGTGTTTTTGGCCTGATAACATGCTCACAATTTGACACAAATAGGTTTGAATGGCTACTAAATGTAACATCCTCACCTCTGACCTGTTTGATTGTAATCAGTGTGTGTGCATAAAAGCTGAGTGAGTTTCTGGGATCCAGACAGACTATTGCATCTTTCATCCAGCAACTGATGTTTCTGGATTGTGAGTCATGGGGAAAGAAAAAGAATTGTCAACAGAGCTACGGGAAAAGGTAGTTGAATTGTATAGCACAGGAAAGGGATACAAAAAAATATCCAAGGAATTAATAATCCCAGTCAGCAGTGTTCAAACTGTGAGTAACAAATGGAAAATCAGGGGCTCTGTAAAAACCGAACCACGGTCAGGTAGACCAACAAAAGTTTCAGCCACAACTGCCAGGAAAATTGTTCGGGATGCAAAGAAAAACACACAAATAACATCATTTGTCACGTTGCCAAAAATGTCTGTATTATTACCGCAGTAATATAGGATGTCTATAAGATAGCACATCTGATGGCCACAGTTTTAGGCAGTGACCTGGGAGTCAGAGATGATTACAGGAGTTTTCCCATGCTGTTCCCATGTATTTTCAGCACTGTATGGATGTGTCTGATCATGTCTTGTACACCACATGGGAAGATAAGGTAGTAAAATGTTAAAGTGACATTTACTGGAAAATGTATTTTTCATGGTTAAAAGGAATGCAAAAGTGCAAAAACTCTACTTGTGAACATAGCCCAAGGTGTGGAGGAGTATCTTTTTTGGGTTATTTATTTTGCCTTATATATAAGTCATTACCCTGGAATGTTCCTTAACTTTTTTTCCCAGGAAAATCCATTTTGGTTTGTTTTTCTATGTTTCATTGTGAGTCCATAAAAGTGGCATAATACTCTGACACCATTGTTCACACCAGTAACCTGGGAGACAGAGATGCTTCCAGGGGTATTCCCCATGCTGTTCCCATGTCATTTGAGCACTGTTCCCATCGATTTGGACAATTTTAGGCCCTCTGCAGACCTCTGGGGGGGGGGCCTCTGGAAAAATGCTCGAATTTCCCATAGACTTACATTGAGCTCGTTGCTCGGGTCGGGTACCCGAGCATTCAAATTCGCTCAACATGAGCAACGAGCACCCAAGCATTTTGGCGCTCGCTCAACACTAATATTTATATGTAAATATACTTTCCTTGTTTCTTTTACTGTCAGCAACACATAAAGCATTACCTAATACAGTCATGGCCGAAAGTGTTGGCACCCTTGAAATTGTTAACACATGTGTTATACACATGTTTATTTCCTTTGTATATTGGAACAACATAATAAAAAACTAGAAAAATCTGGAAACTGGACAAAATTTCACAGAAAACCCCAAAAATGGGCTTGGCAAAATTGTTGGCACCCTCAACTTAATATTTGGTTGCACACTCATTGAAATAAATAACTGCAGTCATTCCTATAACCATCAGCAAGCTTTTTAAACCTCTCAACTGGAATTTTGGACTACTCTTCTTTTGCAAACTGCTCCAGGTCTCTCATATTTGAAGGGTGCCTTCTCCCAACAGCAATATTAAGATCTCTCCACAGGTGTTCAATAGGATTTAGATCCGTACTCATTGCTGGCCACTTCAGAACTCTCCAGCGCTTTGTTTCCGTCCAATTCCGGGTGCTTCTTGAAGAATGTTTGGGAGACCCCTGTCCTAGGACGCAAACCCATCTTTCGTACACTGGGCACTACATTGCAATCGAAAAACCTTTGGTAATCTTCAGATTTCATGATGCCTTGCACACAGTCAAGACACCCAGTGTCAGAGGCAGCCAAACAACCCCAGAACCTCTTTGAACCTCCCCCAATGTTTGACTGTACAGTATTACAGTTTTCTTTTCTTTGTAAGCCTCATTCCGTTTTTGGTAAACAGTAAAATGGTGTGCCTTACCAAAAAACCTCTATCCTCATCACACCTGTCTACAAGATGCTTTCCCAGAAGGATTTTGGCTTACTCATGTACATTTTGGCAACGTGCCTTTGACCTTTCTTATGTCTCTGTGTCAGCAAAGTGGTCCTCCTGGGTTTCCTGTCATAGCGTCAAATGTCGACGGATAGTTTGCGCTGACACAGATGCACCCTGAGCCTGCAGGACAGTTTGCATTTCTTTGGAACTTGATTGGGCTTGCTTATCCACCATCTGGACAATCCTGCATTGTAACCTTTCATCAATGTTTCTCTGCCGTCCACATCCAGTGAGATTAGCTGCAATGCCATGGGTTCTAAACTTCTTGATTATGTTGGGCATCGTGGACAAAGGAACATCAAAATCTCTGGAGATGGACATATAACCTTGAGATTGTTGATGTTTTTCAACAATTTTGGTTCTCAAGTCCTCAGATATTTCTCTTGTCCTCTTTCTATTCCCATGCTAAGTGTGGCACACACTGACACACAATGCAAATATTGAGTCAACTTCTCACGTTTTTATCTGGTTTCAGGTGTGATTTTCATATTGCCCACACATATTACTTGCCACAGAATGAGCTTGAATGAACATCACATGCTTGAAACAAAGTTGTTTACAGACATTTTTGGAAAGGTGGCAATAATTTTGTCTGGCGCATTTTGGGGGTTTAGTGTGAAATTATGTCCAATTTTCCTTCTTTTTTCTTTTTTTGTGTGTTCTTCCAATACACACAAAGGAAATAAACATGTATAACAAAACATACAATTGCAATAATTTTCTAGCAGAAATACTTAATTTTCTTGAACAATTTCAAGGGTGTCCACACTTTCAGCCATGGCTGTATATTTTCTTACACAGGGTGAATTCTTCTTTCTCCTTTTTCAACTTTATAGTTTTTCATATTTACTATATCATTATATTGGTTTTGTTATGGAGTGGGTATTGGAACCACTGTGCCGTGATCCGAGGAGAGCCTGGAGGGATGTGACTAGGTGCCTTAGAAAGTCCGACCTCGGATGCATGGCGGCTGATGATACCGCAATTTGAGGAGAGACGAGTGAGGCGGGACCAGGTGCTACTCCAGGACTGATTCCGGGTGGCTGGCAGCTGACCCCCAAGGGACAGGAGGCAGGAGCGTCCAGGAATGGTAGACTGGCAGGACATAAGCAGGCTGGTGTTGTCGGGCATTTCAGAAAGGCAGGCTGTCACGGCTGGTATACAGGCAGGCGGGCATGGTTGATATACAAGTAGGCAGGTGTTAGTGGGCACAGCTGATATGCAGGACAGGTATACTGGGATACGAGCACTGGGACCTGAGAGCTAACAAGAGTGTTTAGAAACAGACTAACAACTTTGCACAGGCACCTCCCAAAGGATGAAGGTGCCTAAAATAATAAGTGTCTCCCAGCCATTAGCTGGGGATACTTTTGGATGGCGAGCGCTGTCCTTTTAGGATGGTGGGAACACGCACGTGCACGCCCTAAGCACAGTGCCTGGGGATCTGCAAGCCATGAATACACCCTGGGCAATAGCAGCAGGAGAATGAGGGAGAAGTGCGAGACCGTGGCAGTGAGTGAGTCAGCATCTCTGCAGGGGAGCTGAGGCAAAGTGCAGGGATGCCAGAGCTACAGTACCCCTTCCATTATGCCCCTTCTTTTTCAAGCCCGCAAGAAGTTTCTCCAGGACGAGAGGGACATGGAAGTTTTCTCTGGGCTCCCAGCACCTCTCCTCAGGACTAAACCCCTTCCAATTCACAAGATAAAAGGTTTTTCCTCTTACCCTCTTGGTGGCCAGAATGTTCTCTATCTCGAAAACGTCTTCAGTGCTAACTGGAGCAGGATTGGTACCAGGATCTTTGTAAAAAGGACTGATGATGACAGGCTTGAGGAGAGACACATGAAAAGAATTGGGAATCCGTAAAGAGGCCGGGCGTCTGAGCTTGTAGTCTGCTGTATGTTTCGCCACCTTTTGGCGCAAGTGGATTAGTGAACCCACTGTGCCACAGGGCTGGGTCTGCCTAGGTAGGTGCAGCGGCTAAGAGACTACCTGGTGTTCACTGCAGCTCCAGATGGTGGAGACAGGTTGGGCTGCAGGTACCAATCCTAGGCAGATGCCTGTACTGCAGCAGCTGACCCCAGTGTTAGGTAGCTGACACAGACTAGGGCTCTGTTCAGACGAATAGAATAAGTTCAGGTTTACTGCAAAATGATTACTGACATGGAGATTCAGGCAGATACTTCTGGGATAGGTTGTAGCAGTCCGGATACACGGATAGGGAAATGTTAAGACACTGGCTGCACCAGGCAGGGGACAATGTTCAGGGAACTGGCTACGCCAGGACCAGGGGACTACAGGAGCAGGTCTGGCCACTCCAGGACCAGGGGACAATGTTCAGGCTCTGGCCACACACAGACCAGGGATTTGGGTACAGGTCACTGGTAGTGTTGAGCCACCCCTGTAGTGTTCGAGTTCGGTTCGGTTCGTCGAACACCCTTGTGTTCGCCGAACTGTTCGTCGAACTGTTCGTCGAACACCGTTAAAACCAATGGCAGGCAAACAAAAACACATAGAAACACATAGAAAACACCTTCAAAGGTGTCCAAAAGCTGAAAAACTGCTCAGAAGACATAAATAACACATGGAAAAGTGACAAGTACATATAGTCATGCGAAAAGAAAAGAGGTGGAGGAGTAAAAGGAGGGGGAGACACAGATATAGCCATGTCATGCCCTTCTAAAATCCAAAAAGTGAGAAGCCGACACGGCCAGTCCGTTCCTGCCCGTGCCACCTCCGTTTGTGCCAGAGCCGCGGTGGACCCTGATGGCCAGCCCCCCTCTCCCAAAACTGGTGCCTGTCCGCTGGTGGGTCGAGCGTGCCCCCCTGTGGTGGAGGCAGCTCTAAGCTTTTTAATTTAAATTGTCTCTCTAATTTGAATGAATACACTTTAAATCCTTTTACAAGGATCTATTGAAGGGCAAGTCTCATGCCAGCAGCCGCGTAATTCCAGCTCCAGTAGCGTCCACTAAAGCTGCTGCAGTTAAAAAGCTTTTATAAGGATCAAGCTCGGCTGTCCACCGCAAGGCGTCCTACCGCCAGTCCCAGCCCCTATGCCTTGGGGTGCCTCCTGATGCTCTTCATCCCGTGGTCCCGAAGCATTTCCTTTGAAAAAATTAAGTGTCCAAACTACAGGTGGTGTAGCTTGCTTAACAGCCGGGATAATCCGCTGACTAGCAGACACTGCTACTAGGCACAAAGTATTTCCTGGGCTAGATGCAGTTAAAAATTTGTAATTAGATACTCTCGTTGGATGTTGAGAAAGCATTCCATAGAGTCTCCTGGCACGCCATATATTATTCTCTTAAAAAGCTTGGGGTAGGGGTCTAGGGGACCCTTTTATAGCCCAAATCACGGCCCTGTATCGCAATGCGTCACCTAGGCTGAAGATAAATGGAACTGTAGCACCCCGAGGGCTCGGTTGCTGCAGAGGTATTGCACCTCACCCAGAGGTGTGATATCTCACTCTCAGGTAAGGATGGAGTGTGGATCAGGACCCCGACACCTGCATGCATTACACCACATTGCCGTGGTGCAGGGCGACCAATATGCCCCTGAGATGGGCACGACAGTCCCTGTCCCTGGCTGGAGTGGGGGGAGGGAACACTGAGGAAGGGGAACCCTGTAGTGCAGGAGCAGGGAGGAAGCAGTTCCCGGGTGCATTGAGAAGGGAGTATAAAATATGGGCACCATCTTAGTTCAGTGCAGAGAAGTCTGAGCAGAAGTGACAGGGAGCAGGGGCTCTGTATGAGCTCTGCTCCAGAGGCGGGCCTAGTAACAGAGGCCCAGGCCTGGAAGAGGGAGAAGGAAGGAAGAGGAGCGGAGAAGGCTCCAGGAACGAGGAACGAAGGGATCCCAGGGGTGTGGACGGGCGAGTCGCCACCGCACGCCCGAATTCACATGCGTGGAGGGGTCAGGCCAAAGGGGGAGACCGGTCCCCGAAACTAGTGGAGGCGGGAAACGACCCTCAGCTAGAAACCGGAGGCTGTGACATTTTATGTGGCGCAGCCCCTCGCTACACCCGCTAGGAGGGCAGCACATAGGGTCAGGGAAACTGGCGCCAAGTTTACCAAGAGGAGGCCCGAGGCAGCCGGACAGAAGGGTTGGTAAGAAAGGCCAGACAAAGGACACACAAAGGGGGTCCTGTGAAGCGCTCCAAAGTTATCTGGGAGTTGTCTGAGCCCCTCACCTGGTGAGCACAGTACGACGTGGGCAGCCGTTACCTGCAGAAGTGGTCTGGATAATAAGAACTATGAGTAAAGGCCCTGGACTGCATTACTGACTCTGTGTCGTTACTGCTGCTGCCCTGCACCATCACCCCCATCCTCCGCATACACTGCCCTGAGGCTATACTCCTCCCGAGGGGAGTTATGCTACGCTCTGCTGCACCCACAACACCAGCCTCAGCGGTCTGCCCTGCAGCGGCGGTTCACTCTGACCGCAATCCACGGGTGGCGTAGTCGGACATTTAAACATGAAAACCACATAAATAGTTCCGCCACTGGTTTGACCGCCCTGAGCCACGGAACCGGGTTGCCGCCACGGAGACTACAACCACCAGCATCCACCAAAAAGGGTCCGACTCCGGATGTCCTAAGGCCCAGGGGGCGCGTCAGAACATTTTCATCACCTTTCATAATCACCAATGGGACAAGGCAGGGATGTCCTCTGTCCCCTCTCTTATACATCCTAGTGACGGAGCACCTGCTCTCATCAATTCGCCATAACCCCAATATTAGGTGGATTGAGCTGGGAGGCACCGAGTACAAGTGCTCTCTATTTGCTGATGATGTCCTAGTATATATCACTCAATCACATATATCCATCCCTGCTGTTATGACTGAAGTAGATCACTTTGTTACATGGTCAAATTTTAAAATCAATACAACGAAGTCTGAGGCCCTCGATGTCTCCCTCCCCAAATCCATACAGGATTCCATCCAGTCCAACTTTCCCTTTGCCTGGCCCTCACAGGGTATCAAATTCATAGGAATTCCTATTCATAGAGACCTCTCCCGTCTATGTTATCTTAATTTTGGGCCCTTTATTGAACAACTCCATACAGACCACGGTTGGCAAGTTAGAACTGTAAGATTCACTACGTGAACCACTGGTGTTTTGTGGAAAAGCACATGTACACTGTGTTCCAAATTATTATGCTAAAAGTGTTTAGGAGTGATAAGGGAAGAATTTGTTTGTCAGTTAAACTCATTGATGGTGATGTGTGTCAGCGCTCTATATATCACTGTAAGCAATTGCAGACACCTGTGCTAATTAGTTTGGCAGGTGTGTCCAATGAACGGCAAGACTACTTAAGAAGGCTGTCCCACATTATTAAGCAGCCTACATTTTCTGCCAAAATGGGAAAGAAAAAGGATGTGTCGGCTGCTGAGAAGCAACAAATTGTGGAGTGTTTAGGTCAAGGCATGACTACAACCAACATTGTGCGATGATCAGGATGAAGTGTCTTGGCAATCAAGAAGTATGTAGCTGATTCACAGTACACACGTGTGCGTGCTGATAAGGGCAAATTGAGGACTCTTTCCGATAGGCAATTACGTCAGGTTAAAAGAGCAGCGGCAAAAAAGCCTTGTCATAGCAGCAGACAAGGTTTTGAAGCTGCTGGTGCCTCCAACGTCCCCCGAACAACAAGATGCAGGGTCCTTCAGAGGTTTGCAGCTGTGCGTACGCCATCCTGTCGACCTCCTCTATCCACTGCACACAAGCAGAAACGGCTCCAGTGGGCCAAACATTACTTGAAGACTGATTTCAAAACTGTTTTGTTCACGGATGAGTGCCGTGCAACGCTCGATGGTCCAGATGGATGGAGTGGAGGATGGCTGGTTGATGGACACCCCACGCAAACACGGCTACAGCGCCAACAAGGAGGAGGTGGAGTAATGTTTTGGGCTGGAATCATGGGGAGAGAGATTGTCAGCCCCTTTAGGATCTCTGAAGGGGTAAAGATGAACTCCATCTTGTATGTGGAGTTTCTCAAACAGCACTTCCTGCCATGGTTCAAGAAGAAGAACCGTGTATTCCGCAGCAAGATCATTTTCATGCATGATAATGCACCGTCTCTTGCTGCACATAACACATCTGCATCTCTGGCTGATATGGGCATAAAAGGGGACAAACTTATGGTGTGACCCCCATGCTCCCCTGACCTCTACCCCATTCAGAACCTCTGGAGCATCATCAAAAGGAGTGTCTATGATGGCGGGAGGCAGTTCACATCTAAGCAACAGCTCTGGGAGGGTATTCTGTCCTCATGCAAAACAATTGAAGCAGAAACCATCCAAAACCTGACAAATTCAATGGACGAGAGAGTTCAGAAGCTCCTTTCGAATGAGGGGTCCTAAGTGCAAATGTAACATCACCTAGAATAAAGTTTTGAGTTGAAAACTGTTTGATTTCAGTTTCTAATAACCTGCTAATGCTTATAATTTCAAAAATGACCATTTTTTTGGTCTTTATTAAAATGAAAAGGTTGATCGAAGAGTGTGGGGGATTTAAGAGTGTGGCAACCCAGTAGTCAGGATTACTTCGAATTCTGACAGTCTGAGGGTCATGTTGCAGGTAGTGCAGCAAGAAGTCACTTATGTGTCTTGCGCATCTCGGAGCCCCAAAATTATTTTCCGGGCTAGATGCAGCTAAAAATTATTAATAATTTAAATCTGGTGGAGCTTAGTATAGATGGCCTAATAGAATCAGTACTGAACACTGCTACAAAGCCCAAATTATTTTCCAGCCAAGATACAGATAAACATGATTAGTAATTTGAAAGCTTAAAACGGTTGGTGAGGTGATTTTAACCAATCATCAAGCTTTTACTCTCCCCAGGATGACACAGGGGTAGAAAAGTCGTTTCGGATCCATGATTTGTTCATCTTTATGAACGTGATTCTGTCTACATTATCAGTGGAGAGCCGCGTGCGTTTATCTGTCAGCACACCACCAGCAGCGCTGAACACACGTTCAGACAGAACGCTGGCTGCGGGGCATGACAAGATCTCCAAGGCGTAAGTGGCGAGCTCCGGCCATTTATCCAGATTGGAAGCCAAACAAGAGCAAGGGTCCAGTGACACAGTCATGGCTTCAATGTTTACTTGGAGATACTCCTGTACCATCGTCTCTAGGCGTTGACTATGTGTCAGACTTTTTGTCTCCTGTGGCCTTGCAAAGGATGAGCTAAAAAGTGGTGAAATGATTCCGCAAAATTGATGTTACCAGCAGATACTGTGTTTCTGTTACGGTTTGAGTGCTGATCACTCGACGGTCCCACGGTTGGCAAGTTGGAACTGTGAGATTCACTACGTGCACCACTGGTGTTTTGTGGAAAAGCACATGTAAGATTCTGCAACAGTCTCTGCTGATACTCTTGCATGCGTGCATCCCTTTCTATGGCAGGAATTATTTCTGAAAATTTACTTTTGTACCGGGGATCTAACAGTGTGGCAACCCAGTAGTCAGGATAATTTCTAATTCTCCCAATTCGAGGGTCATGTTGCAGGTAGTGCAGCAAGAAGGCACTCATGTGTCTTGCGCATCCAGGAGCACCAAGTCCCTGTTGTGTTGGTGGCGAGGTAACAATCATGCTTCCTTCCTCTGTCCTCTCCCCCCAACCTCGCACAACAGAAATGTGATCAAGGTCTCCCTCATCTGATGAGTCTTCCATCAGTTCGTCCTCCACTTCTTCCTGGGCTCCTGCACCTTGCTCACTATTTTGGCTACTACCATGCGCCCTGGTAAAACCATCTCCCCCACCCTCACATGCCTGCCGCCTTGGTGCTGCCGACCGTCTGGACCTTGCAGATGTTAGCCCTTCCGCATACAACTCCTCCTCCTCTACTTCCTCCACCTCCTCTTGTGCCACCACCTGACTCAAAATTCTGTTTAACATGTGCTCCAGCATGTAAGTCACCGGAATAGTCATGCTGATAATGGCATCGTCAGCACTAAACATCTTCGTCGCCATTTCAAAACTGTGCAGAAGGGTGCATAGGTCCCTGATCTGAGACCACTCCTCCAGCGTGATTTGCCCCACCTCTGAATCTCGTTGGCCCAGGCTATACGTCAGAACGTATTGCACCAGGGCTTGTCGGTGCTGCCACAGTCGCTGCAACATGTGCAGAGTTGAATTCCACCGGGTAGGCACATCGCATTTTAGCCTGTGAAGTGGCAGGCCCAACGACTTCTGTAGAGATGTAAGTCGCTGAGCTGCGGGATGCGAACGGCGGAAGTGAGCACACAGCGACCGTGCCCTCTGCAGAAGGCCATCTAGTCCGGGATAGTGGGCTAAAAATTGCTGCACAACCAGGTTCAACACATGAGCCATACAAGGCACGTGTGTGACATTGCCCCGGCGAAGGGCCGCACCCAGGTTTGCAGCATTGTCGCACACGGCCTTCCCTGGTTTCAGGTCCAGTGGAGACAACCATTCATGAAATTGGTTCTCCAGAGCTGACCACAACTCCTCAGCTGTGTGACTCACATTTCCCAGACATTTCAAAGTAAAAACCGCCTGATGACGTTGAGCCCTACTGCCAGCATAGTAAGGAGGTGTGCAGGATCCCTTCTGCGCAGTTAGAAAGCTTGTGGCATGACCAGACAGGCTTTGGGTCCACGTGAAGAACCGAGAGGAGGTTGAGGAGGCAGAAGCAGTGGAGGAACTTTGACATAAAGAGGATTGACGCACAACTCGTGGGGACGGCAAGACTTGGACAGCAGCCCCTTGTACTGCTGTCACCATAGTTACCCAGTGCCCAGTCAGCGACATGTAACGCCCCTGTCCATGCCTACTCATCCAAGTGTCTGTGGTGAAATGCACCCTGTCACACACAGAGTTTCTCAAAGAAGCGGTGATGTTGTGTGAGACATGCTGGTGGAGCGCAGGCACACCTTTCTTTGAGAAGTAGTGCCGACTGGGCATCTGGTACTGGGGCACTGCGACGGACATAAGGTCTCGAAAATCCTCTGTGTCCACCAGGCGGAAAGGCAGCATTTCTGTAGCCAAAAGCTTGCAGATGGTGAAATTCAACCTCTTAGCTTTCTCATGGCTAGGAGGAAATGGTCTTTTACTTGTCCACATCTGAGGGACTGAGGGCTGGCTGTTGTGCTTAGACGGGGTTGATAAGGGTGTCCCCGGCAAACTGCCGGTCTGTGAGGAAGATGCAGGCGGACATGTTAGGTTGCCTTGATCCAAAGGTGGTGCTATCGATGTCGGACAGCGCTCAACACCAGCTGGTGTTACCACCTCCAAAGAAAATGATGACCTGCCAATCACGCTGGCTGTTGCGGGTAAAGAGGTGGCAGGTCTGCATCCCAAAACAGGTGTGACTGCTGTCCCCCCAGTCACAGAGGATGAAGAGGCCACAGATGCACAATATGGGGCAGACGGTGGTTGGCCCGGCCGGCTAGGCCGCATTGTAGCACAGTGAGCTTCCCACTGCAACTTATGCTTCATGTCCATGTGCCGGTTCATGCATGAAGTACTCAAACTATGTATTTTTTGGCCTCTACTTAGCTTTTGTTGACAAATGTTGCAGATAACACGAGTTGGGTCATCTTTATCGATCTGAAAAAATGCCCAGGCTATGCAAGGCTTAGCACCCATGCGACCTGAAGAGCCACCACGACTTGTGGTCAGAGGCAGAGTTGTGTTTGAGGATGCAGTTGTTGACGTGCTTCCAGTACTACGTCTCTGTCCAGGAAGGTGCAACCTGACCTCGTCATCACTAGCATCCTCCTCCACCTCCTCTGCTGACCTCATCTCTTGGCTGACTGTGGGTTGACAGTAAGTGGGATCTCCAACCTCATCATCATCACCCTGTGTGTTATCACACCCGTCGTCCTCAGAGCCAACCTGTTCCTGCCCTGACAAAAAACTAAAGTTGTCGCTCCAATCAGGTATTTGAGTCTCATCATCGTCTTCCTCATTGTCTCCACCAACAGGAGTAACAGTTTGGGAATGAGTGTCTACATTATGGTCAGAACCTTCTGCGTCTGGTCCTGGATCCGACTCATAAAGATTCTGGGCATCAGTGCAGATCATTTCCTCGTCTGGATTCACAGAAGCGCTGGAGCCGACCTCTGATTCCCAGGCTATAGTATGAGAAAACAGCTCTGCAGACTCAACCATCTGTTCTACCTCATACTCAGACGGGCAGCTGGAGATTTGGGAGCTGTGAGGAAGCAAGTGCGATTGGGGTGACACCTCTGAGGACTGGAGTATTTGTGATGTTGAAGTTGATGTGGAGGAGAGCCCACTTAAAGGAGCACTTGATATCCGTTGAAGCACCTGCTGTTTTTGTGCCTCATCTGGAATTTGTAGCGATTGGCGTGGCCGTAAGAAAGGGACCTTATCACATTGTCCGCTAAAAGAAGTAGACATTTTAGTTTTGCTGGAAGATGGTCTTTCTTCTGCAGATGTTACTGTTGCTTTAACACCTACTCCACGGACACAAACTTTTTTCCCCTTCCCAACACGCCTATTCCCCTTTCCACCAGCAGCAGGCCTTTTTCCACTCATTTTGGTGGTTAACTAATTCACAACTCTGGAGTTGTTTGCACAAAAAAACAATGGATGGGAACCAAGCAGAGCCGAGTGGCCAAACTGTGGTATTAGGCCAAAACTATTGTCTGGGTTAGATGCAGAAAAAAATTATATTCAGTTTGCAACCTGATGGAGGTCAGTATAGATGGACTAATAGAACAAGTCCCACACACAGATAGAAGCCCAAATATTTTTTCAGAGGTAGATGCAGAAAAAAATTATATTCAATTTGCAACCTGATGGAGGTCAGTATAGATGGACTAATAGAACAAGTCCCACACACAGCTAGAAGCCCAAATATTTTTTCAGAGGTAGATGCAGAAAAAAATTATATTCAATTTGCAACCTGATGGAGGTCAGTATAGATGGACTAATAGAACAAGTCCCACACACTGCTAGAAGGACAAATATTTTTTCAGAGCTAGATGCAGAAAAATATTATATTCAATTTGCAACCTGATGGAGGTCAGTATAGATCGACTAATAGAACAAGTCCCACACACTGCTAGAAGGCCAAATATTTTTTCAGAGCTAGATGCAGAAAAATATTATATTCAATTTGCAACCTGATGGAGGTCAGTACAGATGGACTAATAGAACAAGTCCCACACACAGCTAGAAGGCCAAATATTTTTTCAGAGCTAGATACAGAAAAATATTATATTCAATTTGCAACGTGATGGAGGTCAGTATAGATGGACTAATAGAACAAGTCCCACACACTGCTAGAAGGCCAAATATTTTTTCAGAGGTAGATGCAGAAAAAAATTATATTCAATTTGCAACCCTGATGGAGGTCAGTATAGATGGACTAATAGAACAAGTCCCACACACTGCTAGAAGGCCAAATATTTTTTCAGAGCTAGATGCAGAAAAAAATTATATTCAATTTGCAACCTGATGGAGGTCAGTATAGATGGACTAATAGAACAAGTCCCACACACTGCTAGAACGCCAAATATTTTTTCAGAGCTAGATGCAGAAAAAAATTATATTCAATTTGCAACCTGATGGAGGTCAGTATAGATGGACTAATAGAACAAGTCCCACACACTGCTAGAAGCCCAAATATTTTTTCAGAGCTAGATGCAGAAAAATATTATATTCAATTTGCAACTTGATGGAGGTCAGTATAGATGGACTAATAGAACAAGTCCCACACACGGCTAGAAGGCCAAATATTTTTTCAGAGCTAGATGCAGAAAAATATTATATTCAATTTGCAACCTGATGGAGGTCAGTATAGATGGACTAATAGAACAAGTCCCACACACTGCTAGAAGCCGAAATATTTTTTCAGAGCTAGATGCAGAAAAATATTATATTCAATTTGCAACCTGATGGAGGTCAGTATAGATGGACTAATAGAACATGTCCAACACACTGCTAGAAGGCCAAATATTTTTTCAGAGCTAGATGCAGAAAAATATTATATTCAATTTGCAACCTGATGGAGGTCAGTATAGATGGACTAATAGAACAAGTCCCACACACAGCTAGAAGCCCAAATATTTTTTCAGAGGTAGATGCAGAAAAAAATTATATTCAGTTTGCAGCCTGATGGAGGTCAGTATAGATGGACTAATAGAACAAGTCCCACACACAGCTAGAAGCCCAAATATTTTTTCAGAGCTAGATGCAGAAAAAAATTATATTCAATTTGCAACGTGATGGAGGTCAGTATAGATGGACTAATAGAACAAGTCCCACACACTGCTAGAAGGCCAAATATTTTTTTCAGAGCTAGATGCAGAAAAAAATTATATTTAATTTGCAACGTGATGGAGGTCATTATAGATGGACTAATAGACCAAGTCCCACACACTGCTAGAAGCCCAAATATTTTTTCAGAGCTAGATACAGAAAAATATTATATTCAATTTGCAACCTGATAGAGGTCAGTATAGATGGACTAATAGAACAAGTCCCACACACTGCTAGAAGGCCAAATATTTTTTCAGAGCTAGATGCAGAAAAATATTATATTCAATTTGCAACCTGATGGAGGTCAGTATAGATGGACTAATAGAACAAGTCACACACACAGCTAGAAGCCCAAATATTTTTTCAGAGGTAGATGCAGAAAAAAATTATATTCAATTTGCAACCTGATGGAGGTCAGTATAGATGGACTAATAGAACAAGTCCCACACACTGCTAGAAGGCCAAATATTTTTTCAGAGCTAGATGCAGAAAAATATTATATTCAATTTGCAACCTGATGGAGGTCAGTATAGATGGACTAATAGAACAAGTCCCACACACTGCTAGAAGGCCAAATATTTTTCAGAGCTAGATGCAGAAAAATATTATATTCAATTTGCAACGTTTTGGATGTCAGTATAGATGGACTAATAGAACAAGTCCCACACACTGCTAGAAGGCCGAATATTTTTTCAGAGGTAGATGCAGAAAAAAATTATATTCAATTTGCAACCTGATGGAGGTCAGTATAGATGGACTAATAGAACAAGTCCCACACACTGCTAGAAGGCCAAATATTTTTTCAGAGCTAGATGCAGAAAAAAATTATATTCAATTTGCAACCTGATGGAGGTCAGTATAGATAGACTAATAGAACAAGTCCCACACACAGCTAGAAGCCCAAATATTTTTTCAGAGGTAGATGCAGAAAAAAAATATATTCAATTTGCAACCTTATGGAGGTCAGTATAGATGGACTAATAGAATGATGCTATGCCCAAAAGGTTTTGCTTCACTAGGTGCAGTAAAAAAATTGGTATTCTATACACAGGTGGTGTAGCTTGCAACACAGATAGGCTACTCCACTGACTAACACACTCTGCAATAGGCCAAAAAGGATTAGCTTTGCTAGATTTAGCCAAATGCTGTGAAAAAAACTTGCACAGCACTGGCACAGACCTGCCTGGCAAAAACTGATAGGAACTGATCTAACTTAGTCCTGAAAAGGACTGCAATTACAATTAGTCTTTACTCCCAACCTATCTATTTAAGAGCACAGACCTGCCTGATAAAAGTCGTAGGAAATGCTGTAACCTAGTCCTTAAAAGGACTGCAATCACAACTATTCCCTACTCCCAAGCTATCTGTAGATCTGTGCGAAAATTGGCTTGAAATTAACAAGGTATAGCGCACACAGCAACAGCGGTGCCGTCTAACACGCAGCTGCAGCAGTGAGAAAATTGTGGCGACGGAGAAAATGGCTGGGTCTTATAGGGCAAGGACATGTGACATACACTGCCAATGACACATGCCCTTGCTTCTGTGAAAAAAAGCACTTCGCTCCTTGTGTGCGCTGCTGATAGGCTGACAGATTGCACCTCCCCACTGTAAATGCAGGAAAGAGAAAAGAAAAATGGAGATCTTCATTATTCCTGCAGAGATCCATCCCCTGCCCCTCCCCCCGCCCCGCTGTACACTCAAACTGCGTATTAACATTAATTTTCATCATTACTGAGAAAAAATCCAGTTATGATTTTTGTGCATGAACAGTTATCGAACATAACCTCGAACAGCCGAATTTTTTTCAAATCGTTCGTGTTCGCCGAACGGCTCGAACACCGCCCAAAACAGCTCGAATTTGAGATTGGCGAACAGTTCAAGTCGAACACTGCTCATCTCTAGTCACTGGCTACACCAGGACCAGAGGACCCAACAATTCACTAGTAGGGGAAACTGCATACTAATGAAAGCTGTTGCTTCGGTGACTCCCTAAGGGAAAGGGAGTCTTTTAAACAGGATGACTCTCACTAACAGTAGAGAGTAGTGATGAGTGAGCATACTCACAATTACTCTATACTCACCAGAGTATCTCAGTACTCGAGATGCTCGGAGCTCGCCGAGTACTTGTGAGATGCTCGGGCGGTTGCTCGGGTCCCCTCCCTGCATGTTTGGTGCTCTATACAGCACCAGTCAACATGCAGGGATTGCCTGCCACTCACTTTAATGCCGCAGCCATGTTGGTTGTGGCATTACAGTGATTGGCTGGCCGCACAGCGTCATCAGGTCTATATCAGACCTGGCGCCGCTGTTCTCGTCAGTCTACTCCGCAATCAGGCAGAGTAGGGAGAGGTGCTGCTGATCTAGGGAGAGATTTGATTGTGTATTAGGTAGTGTAGGGAGAAAACAAGTACATTACACATATCTATCTCAAAAAACAGTCCTTCTGAGGACTAATCCATCTGCAGAGATATCAGGCAGGCAATGTATATAGGCAGGCAGGCAGCGTATTTAGCAGACTGCAGTGCATATAGCACAAGAGGCTCCATTCCAGTACTGCCTTCTAGTGCTGTTAGATATTTCTAGACAAAGGCCCGGGTCTCAGGGGCCAGGAATAATTTTTTTTGGATCTTAATCCTCATTATTTGCTTAAAAAGCAATTCAGAGAACACCGTTTTTCTGCGCCATTTGCTTGTTGGCACTGCAGAATACAGCCAGGTCCTTTCCATATTACAGCGCTAAAAATCCAGCTATTTAAAACTGTGGTTTGTCTGTCACACGGATCACATATAATTGCGCTGAAAATACTGCCATTTTTGGCTTCCATTCAAATTTTTTTTCAGTGTGTCAGCAAAGTATTTGACACTGGTTTGCTGTTCAAAATAGTTACCTACAGGCCAGGTATTTAAACTGTGGTTTCTCCGTCACACGGATCACTTTCACATATAATTGCGCTGAAAATACTGCCATTTTTTGCCTCCATTCAAATTTTTTTTCAGTGTGTCAGCAAAGTTTTGGGCACTGGTTTGCTGTTCAAAATAGTTACCTACAGGCCAGGTATTTAAAACTGTGCTTTCTCAGTCACACGGATCACATTCACATATAATTGCGCTGAAAATACTGCCATTTTTGGCCTCCATTCAAATTTTTTTTCAGTGTGTCAGCAAAATTTTTGGCACCGGTTTGCTGTTCAAAATATTTACCTACAGGCCAGGAATTTAAAACTGTGGTTTCTCCATCACACGGATTACATATAACTTCGCACCAAATTCAGCCATTTGCAGTGAGCGTGGAAGATATTGTCCTCCATTTAAAATGGGCAAGGCGCGTGGCTAGGGACGGGGAACTGGACGTAATGGTGATGGTGCATTCAGAGGCCATAGGCAAGCTGAAATTGTGCCACAACAAACACCCACATCTTCTCGCCCGCCCTTCCTGTCCCAATTCCTATGGGACCGCAGCACACCACTATTGAACCCAGAGCAGTGTAAAAAGGTTATTGGTTGGATAGCGGATAATGCTTCCAGTCACTTAGCCACCACCACCACAACCCTGTCTTCTACACGGTCAAGTCTCAGTAGCCGTGAATCTGGACCGCATATTCCTCACCCTGATCCTCCTTCCTCCCACTATGCCGAGAGTCTGGAGACAAATGATCCCACGCTTGGACACTCTGAAGAGCTGTTCACTTTTCCATTTATAGATTCGGGCCTCTCATCGGGTCCACTTGAAGCGGGGCAAGAGGAGATCGCATGTAGCGATGCCCAAATATTTGAGCAGCCACGGCCACACAAAGGCGACGGTGGGAAAGTGTCACAAGAGGTGGGCGATGATAAGACACAATTGCCAGAAAGTCAGGAGGAGGACCAGGGTGTGGAAGTGGAAGACGAGGTGGTGGATGATATAGTAACTGACCCAACCTGGCAGGAGGACATGCAGAGCGAGGACAGCAGCACACAGGGGGAGGGAAGCAGAGCACCCCAACAGGCAGGAAGAAGCAGTGTGGTGGCTGCAGACAGAAGGCAGGCCACAGTTCCCTGTAACACCAACACTAAGGAAGTTGCCAGTACAACTGTTAGGTCTTCCCGAGTCTGGTTGTTTTTTAAAGACTCTGCTGATAACCACAAAAAGGCCATTTGCACCACCTGCCAGGCCATCATCAGCAGGGGTGGCAAAACTAGCAGCCTGAGCATCACCAGCATGATCAGACAGATGGCAGCAAAGCACCTGACTTTGTGGGCCGAACCTCAAGGTCCAGGAACAGTGTCTGCGGGTGGCTTCTTCCGCTGTTGTGCATGCAAGCCTATCCCCTGTCCATGGTGCATGCGAAGATGCCTCCTGCCCTGCACCTCTCGTTGCACACTCTCAAGTAGCACTCTCAAGTAGCAGCATCAGAAAGCACGGCCACGTCCTGTCCCAGTGCAGTGTTCAGTTGTCCATACCCCAGTCCTTGGAATGCAAGCACAAATACGCAGCCAACGCCCCACAGACCACACTACTAAATTCCCACATTTCACGACTGCTTCCGCTCGAAATGTTGCCTTTTAGACTCGTGGAGACGGAAGCATTCTGCAACCTGATGGCAGCAGCCGTCCCTCGGTACTCGGTACTCGGTCCCCAGCCGCCACTATTTCTCCCGGTGTGCCGTCCCCGCATTACACAAGCACGTGTCCCAAAACATTAGCCGTGCCCTCAACAACGCAGTTACAGGGAAAGTCCACCTAACCACAGACACGTGGACAAGTGCTTGTGGGCAGGGACGGTACATCTCGCTGATGGCACACTGGGTTAACATAGTGGAAGCCGGGACCCAGTCAGACCTTGGGACAAAACACGTCCTCCTGACGCCAAGGATTGCGGACCCTAGGTCAATGAGTGTTGCACACACAGTCCACAGCTCCTGCACCTCATCCTCCTCAGCCTCCTCCTCCTCTTCAGCCTCCATCTCCGAAATTACCACATCAGTCACAAGCTGGAGGCACTGCAGCACTGCCTCAGCCAAGCAACAGGCTGTGCTGAAGCTAATATGCTTAGGTGACAAAGCACACAATGCTGAAGAGTTGTGGACAGCTCTGAAAGAGCAGGCAGATCTGTGGCTTACACCGCTGAACATAAAGCCAGGCATGGTCATGTGTGACAGTGGTGGCAGCTAGGAGGCGAGACGAGCTCAAACAAGTACCATGCCTGGCCCATGTGCTTAACCTCATGGTTCAGCGGTTTCTCAAATCCTACCCAGAGCTGCGGATCTGCTTGTTAAAGTATGATGCCTGTGTGCCCATTTTATAAAGTCACCTACAGCTTTCGCAGCCCTTGCCGTGTTTCAGCAGCATTTGCAGCTTCCGGCTCACAGACTGGTGTGTGATGTCCCCACGAGTTGGAACTCTACACTGCAGATGTTGGGAAGGATTTGTGAGCAGAAGAGGGCAGTTGTTGATTACCCACATCAACAAGGCTGTCAGTATTCAGTTCAGACTCCACACAAAAGACCATAGGAGTGGACATGGATGTCAGACATACGTACCATCCTCCAAAACTTTGAGGACTCCACCAAGATGGTGAGCGGCGATGATGCCATAATTATTATTATTATTATTATTTATTATTATAGCGCCATTTATTCCATGGCGCTTTACATGTGATTAGCGTCACCATCCCTTCTCTGTCTTTTGAAATGCTCTCTTCTCACAATCAAAGAGGATGCATTGCAGGTGGAGCACAATAAGATGGAGCAAGGAACCATACAGGGTGATTACACGCAGCCCAGCCTCATCTCATCCCAACGTGGTTTGGGTGACAATGAGGAAGAGGAGGAGGAAGAACAGGAGCTAGTTTCATGCGCGATAGATGGTACTGCCTGCACAGCTGTCATACCTTCTGTTCAGCATGGATAGCCAGAGGACATAGAGGAGAAGGAGGAGAGCATGGTCAGTCATCCTCTTGGTGAGGACACGGAAGTCTTGCCTGTTAGCAGTCTGGCACGCATGGCTGAGTTTATGTTACGCTGTCTTTCCCATGACCCTCACGTTCTCAAAATTTTGGTTGACAGTCATTACTGGTTGGTGACACTTCTAGACCCACGCTACAAGGAGAACTTTATATCTCTTACTCCTGAGGCGGACAGGTCTGCAAAAATGGGGCTGTACCAGAAGGCCCTTGTTGCGGAACTATTAAAAAAATTCCCATCTGAAAACGCTGGTGGCAGAGGTCACAGTTCATTGGACAACCAAGGAGTACAGGCGAGAAAGACACAACTTTAATCCAGCAGAGGCAGGGGAACACTGTCAAAGTTCTGGGAGAATTTTCTCAGCACCTCCCATCGCACAGGTCCTGAGGTGCGGGGTACTCTCACAAGGAGTGCAACATTTGGGAAGATGCTGAGGGAGTACCTTGCCGACCGTACCAACGTCCTCCGTGATTCCTCTGTGCCTTATAATTATTGGGTATCCAAGCTGGATACGTGGAATGAACTGGCTCTCTATGCCTTGGAGGTCCTGGCCTGCCCTGTCGCCAGCATTTTATCAGAGCGGGTTTTTAGTGCCGCTGGTGGAATTATAACTGATAAGTACATCCGCCTGTCAACAGAAAATGCTGACAGGCTGACTCTTATAAAAATGAACAAGGGCTGGATTGGGCCAGACTTCTCAACACTACCGAATGATAGCAGCATAACATAAACTCAAATCCAGTGTATTATTTTGGGAGGTGTATTCCCAAGCACCTCCTCAAACACACACATGGGTATACACTTCCTGATTTTGGCTATTTGCTCTTGTCCTCCTCCTTCTCCTCATCCTCATCCTCCACCACCATATCACCAGGGTGACAGTGGTCTCTGATGCAACACCCACATAATTTTTTAAAGGGTGTTTATGATGCCCGTAAAAAAATTTTTTATACAGTATGTTCATGTATACCCCCAGGGGTAAATGTTTGTCAGCCCATACACTTAGCTCCTTTCTAATGAGAACATTTTTTTATGAGGCCCTCCTCCACGTCTCTTCCAAGGGGCATTGGAGTGCCTCTCAATTTTTGGCAGCCCTTGCGTTCACTGCATAGGCAAACATAATGGGAGACCCACTTCCTAATAATGGGAACATCGTTTCAAGGAGGCCCTCTGACCTCCACATCTCTTCCAAGGGGCATTGGAGTGCCTCCAAATTTTTGGCAACCCTTGCATTCACTGCATAGGCAAACATAATGGAAGACCCACTTCCTAATAATAGGAACATTATTTTCAGGAGGCCCTCTGACCTCCACGTCTCTTCCAAGGGGCATTGGAGTGCCTCAAAATTTTTTGGCAACCCTTGCATTCACTGCATAGGCAAACACAATGGGAGACCCACTTCCTAATAATGGGAACATTGTTTTCAGGAGGCCCTCCTTTAAGTCTCTTCAAAGAGGTATTGGGGTGCGTCCAAATTTTGGGCAGCCCTGCCACTCACTGCATATACAATAACAGTATAGGAGACCCACTATTTAGTAATGGGAAAAATAAAACATAGCAGGCTGATGGCTCTCTAAAAATAGTGAGGGCCGACTGCTGGCCCTTTAGGAATAGTAAAGGCCTCCTGATGGCCCTATAAAAATAGGCTTTGTGACTTTCAGAATCCCTCCTTCATAAATGAAATACGATGTGCCTGATGATATCTCACACACCTCATGGCCAGATGAGGTTGTTGAATGTTAAAATGACATTACCTGGTGAATGCATTTGTCACGGTTGAAAGCAATGCAAAAGTGCAAAAACACATCAGTGTGAACATAGCCCAAGGCGTGGAGGAGTATTTTTGTTTTTGGTTATTTATTTTGCTTTGTATGGAAAAGATGTTCCTTAACATATTTCCAAGGAAAATCCATTTTGGTTTTGTTTATGTATGTTTTATTGTGAGTCCATAAAAGTGACGTAATACCTCTGACAACGTTGTTGACAGAAGTGACCTGGGAGTCAGAAATGGTTCCAGGGGTCTTCCCCATGCTGTTCCATGTCATTTGAGCACTGTTCCCATCGATTTGGGAAATTTTTAAGCCCTCTGCAGACCGCCGGGGGGAGCCGCCTGAAAAATGCTCGAGTTTCCCATTGACTTACATTGAGCTCGTTGCTCGGGTCGAGCATCCGAGTATTCCAATGTGCTCGACCCGAGCATCGAGCACCCGAGCATTTTAGTGCTTGCCCATCACTAGTAGAGAGCCATCCAGCAAGTGAACTCATTATACTAAATGCTTTCCAGCCATTCACTGGGGTAATTTTACTATGTACGCACGCTGCCTTTTTAAGAATGGGGAAGCGGTCCCGCGCACACACTAGGCGAGTTGCCAGGAAGTGAGGCGTGCACAAGCAAGAGACATGTCAGCAGAAGGATACCACACTGTGGGTCTGGAGCAGTGCGCATGCCAGCGTGCCTACATGGAGGGGGAAGGGAAACCATGCAGGCGAGCTGGCAATGGTGTTACATTGGATTTATCTGTTTTAGAACCTCGAACGGACTGATGAAGCAAGGGCCTAGTTTATAGGAGGGTACCTTGAGATTCAGATACTGAGATGACAGCCAGACCTTGTCCCCTGCACGAAACAGAGGTGGATCCAGACGTCTCCGGTCTGTTTGTCTTTTCATCTGTTCAGGGGACTTCAATAGTGTGGACTTGGTATCATACCAGGTCCTAGAAAAAACCTTGACGAGGTATTCAGCAATATTGGAGGCAGTAGAAACAGGGAACAGAATGTTGGGATGTTGACTGTAGACCACAAAAAATGGAGATTTGGCAGAGTATTCACTCACATAGTTGTATGAGAATTCGGCCCAAGGCATGAGTTAGGCCCAGTCACTGTGGTGGACATTGACGAAGCGCTGCAAGAAGTTGGTCAGGATCCGAATGACCTGCTCTACCTGGCCATTGGATTGAGGATAGTAGGCTGAAGAGAAATCCACAGTGACATTTAGTAATTTGCAGGTGGCCTTCCAGAAGCGAGAAGTAAATTGGATGCCTCTATCCGACACAATATGGAGCGGTAGACCATGGAGGCTGAAAATGTGTAGAATAAACTTCTCTGCGAGCACTGGAGCAGATGGCAGACCAGACAGTTGAGTGAAATGGGCCATCTTGGAGAAGCGAACCACAACCACCCAGATGACGGTACACCCGGCCGATACAGTGATGAAATCCATTGCGATATGCAGCCAGAGAGCAGATGGTACGGGCAAAGAAAGTAGCCGACCAGTCGGGACCTGTTTCAGAGTTTTGTTCTGGCCATAAGAGGGACAGGCAGAGATGAATCCGCAATATCCTTGCACAAGGTAGGACACCAAAAATGTCAGGAGATGATGAGAGCCATTTTCTTCTGACCGGCATGGCCAGCCACCTTTGATGAGTGACTTCACAGAAGAACCCGCTTCCTATTTGGTTCAGTCATGTAAGTCTTTCCGAAAGGGAGCCGAGACAAATCCTACGGAGCGATGGTAAAAATTTTGGAGGGCTCATTGATATTTTGGGACTCCTCCTTCTGGTCGGAAGGCTGGAAGGATCTAGAGAGGGCATCAGCTTTAACGTTCTTATTTTCTGGCCGAAAATGGAGAGTGAAGCGGGCGAAGAACAGAACCCATCTGGCTTTTTGTGGGTTAAGTCATTGTGCAGATTGCAGATAGGATAGATTCTTGTGGTCAGTGTATATAACCACCGGATGCATAGCTCCTTTTAGCAAGAAGAGTCACTCCTCCAGAGCCAGTTTAATCACTAACAATTTTCCATCACCTATAGATTAATTGCGTTCTGGAGCAGAGAAGATTTTGGAAAAGAAGCTGCAGGTCACCATGCGACTGGAAGAAATAACTGCTTGTTACTGTCCGGACAATGCTGCACAAGAGCTGAGGAGAAGGCCTGTTCTAAAGACTCAAATACTTTCTCTGCCTCTGGAGCCCATATCTTGCAGGTCAGGACAGAAATATAAGAAGTCCAAGAGAAGAAATATGGAATAAACTGGCGGTAAAAATTTGCGAATCCGAGAAACTGCTGGATGGCTTTCAGACCGTCTGGAAGGGGCCACTTTAAGATGGCGGATACCTTCTCGGGATTCATTTTCAAGCTGGTCTCAGCGATGATGTACCCAAGAAACAGAAGAGAGGTCTGCTCGAAGACGCACTTCTCATATTTCGTGTGCAGATGGTTCTTCCTTAATCTCTGTAGGACCTGGCAAACATCCCTTCGGTGTGAAGGCAGATCAGGAGAGAACACCAAGATGTCGTCTAAGTATACTACCACACGTGTAGAGAAGGTCCCGGAAGATGTCAATCACCAGTTCTTGAAAGACAGCAGGGCACATTACAGAGGCCGAAGGTCATTACCCGATACTCATAATGGCCATCTCGGGTATAAAAGGCCTTTGAATCATGTTGTATGCCCCTGGAAGGTCAAGCGTTGTGAAGACTCTGGAACCTTTAAGACGATCATAAAACTTGGAAATCAGAGGCAGAGGAAACTTATTCTTGATCGCAATTTGGTTGAGACCCCTATAATCAATACAGAGTCGAAGTGAACCATCCTTTTTCTTCACAAAGAAGAATCCTGCTCCAGCCGGGGAGGAAGACTTCCGAATAAATCCCCTGGCAAGATTCACTTCAATATACTCGGACTTGGCTCGGGTCTCAGCCTGCGACAGGGGGTAGATTCATCTCCGTGGAGTGGAAGCGCCTGTTAGAATGTCGATGGGGCAGTCATACGGCCTATGAGGTGGTAGTGTCTCAGCCTCCTTTTTATCAAAGATGTCGGCGTACGTCCAATATGCAGCAGGCAAGCCAGGTAAATTAGATGGAGAAGCTGGAGGTCAAGCAGGACAAATGGGAACTAGACATCTCTTGTGGGACTCTTGTCCCCCATGGAGTACTTCTCCGGATTTCCTATCCAAGACAAGTTCATGTTTTTGCAGCCATGGCAGACCTAGAAGCAGGAGGTGAGACAGACCGAACCGCACATAGAGAGGAATATTCCCCAAGTGTAGCATTCCTACTCGAACCTCCACAGGCTCATTCACAAAAATGATGGTCTTGGAAGAGGTCTTCCATCCACCGAAGAAACCACCAACAGATCATTAAGACGTTGGTTCGGGATTTGATACCACTCCACAGTGGCCTGTTGAATAAGATTACCTGTGGAACCGGAGTCCAGGTAGGCCGACACGACAAAACAGATGCTGCCACAGGACACGGACACTGACAAAGTCAGCGATGGAGAGGAGCGATTCTCGCTCAGGTTGACCTCTCCAACAGACCCTAGGTCTTCCGGTCTCTCTGGGCAGGAGTGGATTATACTCAGGACTGCCATAATGGAAACACCTTCTCTCGACACAACGGACCTCCTGACGCTGCCTGGTCATCCTTACCTAGTCAACCTCCATGGACTCTGGAGAAGGTGCCGAAGCTGAGGCTTGCTGCATGATCGGCCTTTGAAAGGTAGGAACCAGGCGTACAGATCTTCTCTTTCGGGACATCTCCTCGGAACGGTCCTGAGGAAAGAAGATGATGCTGAGGAAGTACGGCCAGGTTCATCAAAGACTTTATGGAAGGCTTCAAGAAAAGACTGGAGGTTCGAAACAAGAGGATCACCTTTTTCCCATAGCGGATTAAGCCACACCAGAGCCTAGCCAGTGAGATGGGACATGATGAAGGCCACTTTGGCCCGATTCTAGATGAAGTGATGAGCCAATAATTTGAAGAGCAGCGTGCACTGGTTGACGAACCCCCGACATAGGGCAGGGCAGCATGGAGGAGCAGACAGACGGGGTCCAGGAACATAGCTCACAGGCTGATGGGTCGTGACCATTGATGCCGCAGGTTGGGGAGGTGGGGCTGCGGCCGAAGTTGTCAGCGTACCTAGGCAGGTGGTCAGTGTTTGCAGGTAGGAAAAGATTTTACCCTGCTGGTCTTTCTGGCCAGAGACCACCTGGTACAGATCAAAGATAGGGGAGGCCTGGGAGCCAGCGGATTCCATGGCCTGTGCAAACTGTAACATACTGGGTGGTGGAACCACTGTGCCATGATCCAAAGAGAGCCTAGAGGGGCCTGATTAGGTTCCTCACGAAGTCCAACCTCAGATGCACGCCGGCTGATGATTCCGTGATCTGAGGAGAGACAAGGGAGACGGGACCAGTGCTACACCAGGATTAACCTCGGGTGGATTGCAGGAACGGCCAGGAATTGTAGATTTGGCAAGTATAACAGACATAAAGACAGGCACGTACTGACAGGCACGACTGGTATCCAGGCAGGCAGATATAGGCGGGCACGGCTGATTGATAGGCAGGCAGGCGGGCATGGCTGATATACAGGCCGACAGGTGCTGATAGGCATGGCACCTCCCAACAAGTGGAGGTGCCTAAAATAATAAATGTCTCCCAGCCATTGGCTGGGGACAATTTAGGATGGAGCGCACTGTCCCTTTAAGAAGGTGGGACCTCGCACATATGCCCTAAGCACAGTGCCAGGGAATCTATGAGCCGCAGCAGGAGAAGGAGGGGTAAGTGTGGGACTACTGCAATGAGTGAGTCAGCGTTTCTGCTGGGGGAGGGAGGCAGAGTGCAGAGACACTGGAGCTACAGGTTTTAGATTCTTTAAAATTTTACTGTATTAAGGTGGTTTCCTAATTATGGAGAGATCAAGGCAACCATATTTACTACATTCACTACTTTTCCTATGCTGTGATTTCCCCCTTCTTCGCTGGCATTAGTCTCTAGTATGCAACCCAACTTTTCCTATACTGTGATTTCTCCCTTCTTTGCTGGCATTAGTCTCTGGTATGCATTTCACCTACTCACTGTTCTACACCCACCCTTATTTATGACCTCCTTGTTTACTCTTGCCTAAATATCCTGCATGTTGCCCAGTGTTAATTATCTGAAATAGATAAGCAGAGGCCACTCTCCTCTATTTAACAGCTGCCTGCACTTTGTAGCAAATATATTTGGGAGCTGTATGTCTGCAGGACATGTCATCTGCCAGTGTACCATACAAGTGTAACATAGAAGGGTACAGCTCTGAATTAGTCCTGAATTGAAACTGAAGGTAACTGGATACTTAGTCGCAGTAAACAATGTTCCTGTATAACACAGGTACTTTAGATGCAGCGACACAGAAAAACAGAGCAGCCAATACAGGGTTAATAAACATGGGAAGTTTATAATAACAGGTCAATCTCCACGCAGGGAGTAACAGGGGAAAATATGGGGGAAAACAAGGGAAGTAGCAGGTAAAAGTCTTTAACTGGCAGTTCACAGTTTAACTAGATATAGCAGAGCCGAACCGGTTGTAATCGACAGTTTTTACAGTTAGCTGACTCTTTTCCTCCACAAGGCAGTAGCCAGCTGATGCCGGGGTTGATTTCTTTGTGCTTCCTCGCCCAAACAATGCTCCGTCTTCTGGCGGCAGCAGGCGGTCTCCAGTTTTACCCGCTGAGCCCCTAGTCCATAACATGGCACCTCACGTGCTCGGCTCCACAGACCCTGCGTCTCTTCCCCCTCTAGTCAGCTTGACTCCTTCGGTCCACTGCACTCGGCTCTTGCTCCCAATACTGGAGCCAGGAGCCTGGACCCTCTCACACTGCTCTCCTGAGTGGGACTCTGCTCTCGCTTTCCTGCGCAAAAGTCCTTGTCTCTCCCTCTCTCTAGCCACGCCACCAGTTTTCCGGTCACATCACCTCCCAGCTCTCACTCGGACATGCCCCCAGCTTCCCAGTCACCTGACTCCTGTGCTAGAAGTCTGTCTTCCCCCTGCAACCAGAGGTACAGCCCCGGCAGTTCCGGATCGCTTGTTCTGAAAGTACTTACACCCCTGCTCTCCTTTATCTCGCCATTCCATGGGCGAGAGTTCCTTCACCAAACGTTCACATTCTTGGACTTCCTGGATGATGCGGTGCCATATGAATTGATCTTGTTCGTAATGGTGAGGAGGCACTCCTGCTGTTGTTCGTTCTGACCTGCTGTTGTTCGTTTGACCGATGAGGGCGTGCAGGGTCACTCGGATTCCCAATCTCCGCCTGCCCGGTGGCTTCAACCGAGGTTGTTCCCTCGCCACCTGCACTGGGGACTGCAGGTAATCGAGTGCTGGGGCTCGGAGGTAGAACCAACAATTCTTCTTCATCCACATCGTGGCTTGGGGCAACTGTGACAGGACCCTCTCTAGAAGCAGGTGATTCTTCTCCATCCTCGTCATCTTTAGACAGACAGGGTCGCAGCATACTATGATGAACCACTCTGGTAGGGGCTCCTTCAGCCCCCTCTGGTTGAACTTCATACACAGGTCCTTCAGCGCCAATCCTGCGCTTCACTCGGTGCGGGGTCCGTTCCCACCGCCTACTCAATTTGCCCCGGGGCCGCCTGTCCCGAACCAACACCCGCTCCCCAGACCTCAGAGCTGTCCCTCGAAGAGGCAATGTCTCATGATGTTTGAGCTCCTGAAACTTTTGTTGTACCAACCGTCGGAGGGTCTGCAGTCGATGCCGATGTTCCCAGACCAAGGAAGACATCCCCGTCTGTGGGTTGTCCTCCTCGGGGTCCAGCTCTAACTCAGCAATCTCTCACCCCTTTCACCTGAACAGCTAGGTATAAGGAGTGAACCCCGTCGTACTATTCACTCGGTTGTTGTAGACCCACACCTGCTCGGCCACAAACTAAGGCCATTGTACCTTCCGATCTTCCTCCAACGTGCGGAGCATTTGGATCATTGTCCGATTAAAGCGTTCACAGGCCCCATTTCCTTGAGGGTGGTAAGGAGTAGTCCGTGACTTCTCAATCTTGTACAACCGGTGCAGCTCTTCCATCACCCGGCCTTGGAAGCAGGCGCCTTGATCGGAATGGATCCTCTTTGGGCAGCCGTACACCCGAATGAAGTCTCGGCAGATGGCCTGCGCAGCTGACTAGGTGGTCTGGTCTCTGGTCGGCGTCACTACCGCAAACTTTGTGAAGTGGTCTGTCATTACCAGGCAATGTTCATACCCGAGATGCGCCGGTCCAACAGTCAAATAGTCGATCATCAGCACCTCCAAGGGGGGCAGAAGTCACAATGGTTTGTATGGGGACCCCCTGCTCCGGGGGCTTAAGCAGCTCACAGCTCCGACATCTTCGACAAGTGTCTTCTATTGTTGCTCGCAGTTGGGAATGATACACCAGCCTTTGCAACCACTGAAACGTCTTGTCTGGTCCGAAGTGAGCCCCTCGTTCAAGAGCCTCCTTAGCCACTACTCCGACCAACTTCTCTGGGTTCACCACTTGCCAGGTGGTCTTGAACTCTCGCAGTAGCTGCACCCGTCAGTACAGCAGCCCGTCTCGCAAACACACTCTCTCCCATTGTCCCAGCATTTTCAGTACTCCCGGGGACAGGGTACTCCTCTCTTCTCGACTGGGGACTTGCCGCAAAGCCACCATTGACGTAATTGAGCAACTTCTCTGTCAGTCTGTTGAAGTCGGATCGAGTCATTTCTTGGCCGCCTTACCACTTGTTCTTCCAACGTCTCTCCGATTTGTCCCTGCGCCGCGGCCAGCGGTCCCACGAAACTTCGGAAGCTAGGGGTCTCATCCGCCTCCAAATCTTCATCACGGTCATGATCAAGCCGTTCATAAGTCGCTCTGGAGAGGGCATCGGCGTGAGTATTCTCTGCCTTAGGCCAGTAGGCGATCTTATACCGGTACTTGGCCATGTGGGCCACCCACCGCTGATCCAGGGCCCCCAATTTCGCATTCTCCAGGTGGGCCAGTGGGTTGCTATCTGTTCTCACCAGTACTTCGGACCCGGACAAATACTCTGCAAACTTCTCGGTCATTGCCCAAACCAGAGCCAGCAACTCTAATTTAAAAGAGCTATAATTATCTGGGTTCCTCTTGGAGTCATGAAGGGAGCGGGTGGCGTACGCAATCACGCGCTCTTTCCCCTCCTGTACTTGGGATAACACGGCTCCCAGACCATGTAGGCTCCCATCAGTGTGGAGTATGAATGGTTGGGAGAAATCCGCATAGGCAAGTATTGGGGACTCGGTCAGGGCCATTTTTAGGGCACGGAAGGCCTCTTCCTGGCTGCTTCCCCACCGAATCGCCTGATTCTTGGAGCCCGCCGGCACTCCCTTAAGTAGCTCCAGCAATGGGTTGGCAATGCGGGTGAAGTTCTTCACAAATCTTCGGTAGTACCCGGCAAGTCCCAGGTAGGCCAGAATGTCCTTCACCATCTTCGGAGTAGGCCACTCCTGTACGGCGGCCACCTTTTCCTGGGTGGGCCTGACTCCTTCACCGGACACAGTATGACCGAGGGTTTTAGGAAGTTTCGCCTCCAGCACTTCGCCCCCAGCAATTTGCCCCCAGCAGTTCGCCCCCAGCAGTTCGCCCCCAGGTACATTTCGCCCCTGCACATTTCACCCCTATCATTTCGCCCCCAGGAAGATTCGCCCCCGCACATTTCGCCCCTGGACTGGGGCGAACTGGGGGCGATATGTTCGGGCGTGAAATGTGCCCGGGCAAAACATCCTGGGGGCCAAATGCTGGGGACGAAATGTGCGGGGGAAAAATGTACACGGGGGCGAATTGCTGGGGGCGAACTGCTGGGGGCGAAACATCCAATTCCCATCCCCGAGATATTCGATCTGTTTGAGGAACAGGTGGCACTTCTGAGGCTTCACCTTTAGGTCATGACTCTGCAGGCGACACAGTACTTGCTCCAGTCGCTGGAGGTGCTCCTCGAAGGTGCCGGCATAGACAATTATGTTGTCAAGGTAAATCAGTGTCGCCTCGAAGTTCAAATCTCCTAGGCACCTCTCCATCAGACGCTGGAACGTCCCGGGGGCATTAGTCAGGCCGAAGGGCATCCGATTGAATTCGAACAGTCCCATGGGTAATATGAACGCCGTCTTCGCACTGTCATGTTCGGCCACGGGCACCTGCCAGTACCCACTGGCCAGATCCAAGGAGGAGAAGTATCTTGCCTTCCCCAAGGCCGACAGGGACTCTTTGATTCGGCGTAGTGGGTAAGAGTCCCGTACTGTACAGGCATTCAGTCGTCTATAGTCCACACAGATCCGCAGGGTCCCATCTTTCTTCCGGACCAGGACAATCGGGGCTGCCCACGGACTGACTCTTCCGTATCACACCATTCTGTAACATATGGGCTAGTGTGGCGCCCCTGCTGTGCATTAGTGCCACAGATCCTAGAGAGGTGCATGGACGGATTCCTCCACAAGAGGCCCTCATAGCATACACACACCTCCACCTTCCACCTCAAACCACCAGAGGGAGCCCGTTAGGGATATAAAAAGGGAAGGTGGAGCCAGGCAGTCAGTTAGTTCCTGCAGTAGAGGAGCCTGAGCGAGGTCAGCCTGCAGTGGAGCTCAGTCTAGAGAACACAGCTAATAGTTCAGCTGTGGAGCACGAGGCTCCTGCAAGCTAGACTCAGGGAGCTCAGTTAGAGCCCAAGGCGTACCGACGCCATAAGAGCGGTGAAGCGCGGCAAGCTGCCGCTAGTGTGTATAGCCTAGTGAGTGCCTCGAGCGCGGCCGAAGGCTAGAGGAGTGAGTAGCATTGGGGGCAGAGGAGCTGTACAAGCTCACCCCAGAAAACATATACCGGACACCGGGTCCACATCTACAGGGCCGTATATTCCCCTGTAGAGACAACCGGAGACCCCTGGAAGACTTCAAGTCCCACGATCACCCAAGAGCTGATACGTATCAGAGCCAGGAGTCACGGAGGCCCCGCAAGCTGGGAGCATGTACTCCAAGAGAAGGCCCTACCACAAAGTCAGCCGATGCAGGACAGAGACAAAGTTAGGCCTAGCTCCAGGCAGGTCAGAAACTTACTACACAAAGGCAAGAAACAGGAGGCCCTATACCCGCTCACTGGGGAGAATCCTGATATGCACCCTTCACCCTACAGTGCTCCGGAATGTGCCTGAACTTCCATCAGTAAAAGGTACTGAAGAGAACTGTGTGTTTGCCTATCATTCTTCAGACCCGCCTGGGTTCCCCCTTGTCCTGCATCCCTACATCCACGCTGCTCTGAGGCCTAGCTCCACCTGTGGGGAGCTATACTACTCAAGCTGCCTTAACACCGGCCTCAGGGAGCTGCCGCAGCGCTGGTGAACCTCACCAGACACCACAGGTGGCGTCACGAACTTTCACATAATTATCCACCCTTTTAAAGAGAGGCCCAGGGTACGGGCCCGGGAGCCAACTACCGCGACATCCCCAAGACCTGGCAACAAGGCCCGGGCGCCGAGTCATCCCCATCCCCTGGCGTCACGAACAGGATTCCGTGCCCGCTGCAACGACGGAGTGTTGTGCCCATTGCCACCGGGTACTGTGCGCCTGTAATCAAAAACTGTGTCTTTAACTGTGGCGAAGATTGCCGCCATAGTTGGGCTGCCGAGCGGGAAGAAGGGCGTAACCGCGGGAAACTGAGGGGCGTACCTGCAAAAGCGCGTGAAGCCCCGGACACGCCCCATGCCTCGACGTCAAACCAGGAAGCGCCAGGTCCTGGAAGGAGCGTCGCTGAATGCTCTGACGTAGGACGCAAGCGACGCAAGGTCCTGAAGAAGACCGTCACCTGCGGAGCTGCGGCCCACCCGAAGAAAAGAAGGTAGGCCACGGTTCGCTAGGGGGGCGCCAGAATGTCCGAGGAACAGCACAACGCCGGAATACCGGTTAACCGCCCTGATGTTCAACCTGAGCTCGGCGCCGAGCAGGCCAAAGCAGCCGCTCCACCAGCAGGGCCTGTAACCCCTGTCATACCCATGGCCCTACCGTACTTCCCTGGAGCGAAGTGGCTCCCCCAGTACAGCAGCAAACCAGATACCCTGTCTGGATTCAAGCTGAAAATATGCGGTATACTGGACATGTACTCTATGACAGGCAAGCAAAGAGCCGCTGTTGTATTGGGACAATTGACTGGTGCTGCGGAGCGAGAAGTAGAAACCAGGTCGGCCGCAGATCAGGAGTCAGTGTCCGCAATGTTTAAAAAGTTACAGACTGTCTTTGAGAATCGTACTGAGACAGACCTCCGGATGAGGTTCTACAACTGCTCTCAGCAACCGGAGGACAGTGTTCGGGACTATGCCTGGCGTTTACAAGGGGCCCTGCAGGCTCTGAAACAGGTTAGTCCAATCAGCATCAACGATGAAAATAAAATGCTGAAAGAACAGTTTATCCGGGGACTGAGGTCCCAAGAGGAGAGCAGGACTGTGCGTTGGTGGTCCCTGGATCATCCAGATGCCACCTTTGACACCCTTAAGGACATGGCTATAAAAGGACTGCAGCCCCTGGAAACAACTGCTATCCAATGTTACCAGGGTGGGACCACCCCAGTGCCTGCAGCGTCCACCTTTTCCCCAGTGGCTGCGGAAGCCAAGGTGCAAGCAATGTCCCCTAGTGAGCTGTACAGCCTGCGCTCTGAAGTGCGTCGGTTGAGCAAAACCCTGACCACTGTACTGAGTGTCCTGCAGCTGTGGACGGAGCCCGAGGCAGAAGGAAGGATCCTGCTAGCCGACAGCCCTGAGGATGTCCCCTGGATGAGAAGGAGAAGGAAGACGACGCCACCCCGTGGAAGGACCAACAACCAGCGCCACCCTCAGCGAGACTTTGTCTGCCACCGCTGCCAGAAGGCAGGCCACACAGTGCGCGATTGCCCTTTAAACAAGCAGACCCTGGGTCCGAGGGCCAACACCCAGGAATAGACTCAGCAGGCCCCTCAGACTGGCACAGCAGGTACGTGGGAGGAAGACCTTTCCTGTCCATAATCCTGGACGGCATTGCGATACCTGCCCTGCTGGACACTGAATCTCAGGTAACAATTATGCCTGATGTCCTTTACAAGAGATACTGGTCCGTGGACAGTCTCCAACCCCCGAACCCAGATTTTTCAGTATATGCCTCTAACGGCCTCCCTCTTAACCTAGTCGGGGTTAAGGATGTGACGGTAAAGGTGGGGAGAATGGAGCTGAAGGACCAGGGACTCATTGTAGTAGAGACTGTCTCTGATGACTCAGGACTGAATATGGTACTAGGCACTAACATTGTTGGTAACTGTTTGCAGGAAGTGGTGTTTTTGCTCCAACAGCTCGCTAACGCCGCTAGACCGGGGCAGAGAAGAGCGATCCAGAAGGAGATCCGAGCCCTGATGTACCAGCAGCAAGTAAAGCTATCCGGTGGTGAGATTGGTACTGTGCCGGTAACAGACCCCATACCCATTGTAATTCCCCCAATGAGTGAAATGCTTATCTGGTGTAGAGCAGCAATAGGTCTTAAAGGACAGATCTACCAGTCGGTAGTAGAACCCCTTAGCTCAGAGCACAGACCTACACTCTTAACCGCCAGAGGGGTAGTAGATGTACGCAATGGGAGGGTGCCCATCCGTCTTCTCAACTATGGGGAAGATGAGGTCAGGTTACCACGCTATGCCACTGTTGCCAAGTTACACGCTGTAAATAACAACTCCATACACATGGCAGAGTCCTTAACCTCACCAGATGAAGTGGAGGATAATGACCCGGCAACTCAGGTGGAGGATTTTTTGTCAACAGCTCCATGTTGGGACAGACACCACTCCTGCCCATCAGAAGCAGGGTGTACACTGGGTGGTTCAGGAATACGAGCAGGTATTCAGCAAGCACCCACTTGACTTTGGGAGGATTAAGGGGGTACAACATCACATCACCACAGGTGATCATCCACCCATCAAAGAACGTTACAGGCCTATACCACCAGCACACTACCAGAAGGCGAAGGAGATGTTGCACGACATGAAGAAGGCACGGGTAGTAAGGGATAGTTGTAGTCCCTGGGCAGCTCCCCTAGTTCTAGTCAGGAAAAAGGACGGAAGCATGAGAATGTGTGTAGATTACAGACAAGTAAATCGCATTACAGATAAAGATGCATACCCTTTACCACGTATTGAGGAATCCCTGGCTGCCTTAAAGTCTGTAAATTACTTTTCCACTCTTGACCTCACTAGTGGGTACTGGCAAGTAGCTGTGGCTGAGGAGGATCGGGAGAAGACGGCCTTCACCACCCCGATGGGACTCTGCGAGTTCAATAGTATGCCGTTTTGACTCTGCAACGCCCCCGGAACGTTCCAGAGATTGATGGAGTGCTGCCTGGGACACCGCAACTTCAAGACTGTACTACTATACCTGGACGACGTGATAGTGTACTCCAAAATGTATGAGGACCACTTGAAGCACCTGGCGGAGGTATTTGAGTCGCTGTCATGGTATGGGAGGAAGCTGAAGCCCTCAAAGTGCCACCTGCTCAAGAGAAAGGTACAGTACCTGGGGCACGTTGTTAGTCCAGAGGGAGTAGCACCAGACCCGGAGAAGGTCACTGCCATCCAGAAGTGGCCGGAGCCGAAGAACCTCAAGGAGGTGCTTCAGTTCCTGGGACTAGTAGGATATTACCGGAGGATTGTAAAAGACTACACTAAGAAAGCAGCCCCTCTGCAAGACCTCTTGGTAGGACAGCCCCTCAAAGGCAGAAACCCCCCATTCCACTAGGGTAAGGAGCAAGCCGAGTCATTTCAGGAGATGAAGGAGATCCTGACAGGCAACGAGATCCTAGCCTACCCTGACTACAGCCAACCGTTCCTGCTGTATACTGATGCCAGCAACGAAGGACTGGGAGCTGTCCTAAGTCAGAAGCAGAATGGCCAAGAGAAAGTGATCGCATACGCAAGCAGGAAGCTCCGCCCGACTGAGAGGAACCCAGAGAACTATAGCAGCTTTAAGTTAGAGTTCCTGGCCTTGGTCTGGGCCATCACTGAAAGGTTCAAGCACTACCTAGCCTCCAGCAAGTTCACTGCCTACACTGACAATAACCCCTTGACCCACCTTGAAACAGCCAAGCTAGGAGCCATGGAGCAGCGATGGATGGCTCGGCTGTCAAACTACCAATTCACAATTAAATACTGGGCGGGCCGCAAGAACGCCAACGCCGATGCCCTGTCCAGGATGCCTCACCAGTCAGACACAGAAGAAGAAGTGGATGACCTGTAGGAGATTGAACTACCTGCCTTTCATTGGAATGGAATGGTCCACGAGCAAAGAGCCTCCAGGAGGCCTCGCGGTAAGACGGTAAACCCTTTGCCTCACCACAGCTGGAAAGAGACCCAGGACAGTGACCCGATTGTCAGCCGTATCAAGGAGCTGATAACCCAAGAAGGTTCCTCCCTGGAGAAGGATGCGTCTCTGCAAGCAAAGCAGCTGTGGAACGAGAGAAGCCGGCTGTTTATCTAACGTGAGAAGCTGTGCCGGAGGTACGTCAATCCAAGAACCTATGAGATGGTATGGAAGATAGTGGTCCCCAAGACAGACATCCAAATGGTGTTGGAGACCTACCACGATCAGGCGGGGAAGTTTGGCTGGAAGAAGCTAGAGACCCTGCTGAAGTGTCGATTCTACTGGGTAGGAATGCGCAGCTCCATTGAGCGGTGGTGCCGAAACGGTGGACCCTGTAGCCTCCAAAGAAAAGACTACAGCAGCCAGAAGGCACCCCTGCAACCCATCAAGACGACTCGACCCCTGGAGATCGTGGCCCTGGACCATGTCAAGCTGTCACCCAGCAGGTCAGGGTACTCCTATGCCCTGACCATGGTGGATCACTACTCCAGGTTCCTGGTGGTCACCCCCGTCAAAGACCTGACGGCAGAGACAGCTGAAAAAACGTTCCAGGCGTGTTTCTGCAGACCCCATGGATACCCTGAGCAGGTGCTGATGGACCAAGGCCCGGCCTTTGAGGCTGAGTTGTTCAAAGAGTTCTGCCATCTCTACGGGTGTAAAAAAATAAGAACTACACCGTACCACCCACAAACCAATGGTCTCTGTGAAAAGATGAACAACATCGTCATCGACCTGCTGAAGACCTTACCACTTGAGGAGAGAAACCAGTGGCCAGACCTACTAGCTGACCTGGTTGATCTGTACAATCACATACCTGTGAGTTCCACCAATTGCACTCCAGCTTATCTCATGCGAGCAAGACCAGGAAAGTTGCCCATGGACCTGGAGCTCGGTGTTGTAGAACCAGAAGCAGATGTGACCACTGAGGACTGGGACACGACCAGACTGGAGCAGTACAGAAGAGTACAAGCCTGTGTCGAAGACAGTCTCACTCGGGTGATGGACAAGCAGGAAGCTCAATACAACAGAGGTGCCCCAGCAGAACCCTTCACACCTGGTGCAGTAATGTTAAAAAGGAAGAGAAGGAACCATAAACTTGATGACCAGTGGGAGAGAGAACCCTACACTGTGTTAAATTCAAGATTCGGTAACAGGAAGACCTGTCTAATTACTAAGGATGGAGGAATAACGACTGCAACGGTGTCTAGAGACCATCTGAAGTTGTGTCCAGACCTGCTAAAGCCCCAAGAAGAAGTGCCTCTCATTATCCCGGAGGAACCTAAAGAAGCAGTAATCCATACTGACTTAGGAGACTTCCCGGCAGATTGGCCTCAACTAGGAGGAGCAGTAATAATACCTGTGATCCACTTCTTTCAACAGCCAGAAGACCCTCCACAGCAAGTAGAGCCTGTAAGTGCTTCAGAAGAGCCTGCTCAAGAAGAATCCCCGGAAGAAGGATCCCCGGTTGGAGCAGAGCAAGAAGGCCCAGCCAATGGTATACTTGCCAGTCCCGTAGAGAGGTTAAGGCAACCCTGCCGTTCCCCAACACTTAGAACTGACAGAATGGGAGGTAGTGCAAATACTAGTGCCTCACGCATCCCAGTACCACGTAGGTCTACACATAGTACACTAGTAAACACTATGGCCAGCATAATGAAAATCACGAATATGGAGTGCGGAAAAACCACAACTCACACCCCATGGTCGCACAAGAAATTGCTTACTCAAAATGAGTGTAAAAACACAAGAGAGAACTGAGTATACAGCATATAAAAAAGACTTTATTAATAGAAGTATAAATACACAATATTATAAATATAATGAAATGATGCAGATAGGGAGACGATACAGAGCCACAAGGGCGCAAATAGGGAGACAATCTGGAACCACAAGGGCACGTAATAACTATCCACGACTAACCAAAATGGTAGGATAAGGTAATAGAGGGAAAAAAGGGGAGGGAAAGAGGGGGGGGAGGGGAAAAAGAGCGACCCAAAGCAGCATATGCTGATGAATGGTAAGATAAGAGAGGTATCTATAGAAGGATATCAGTACATTAAATAATGGTAAATACATATCCCATTTTTCCCCCTAATGGGGCCAAAGTAGATAAAATCCATATATAGGATACACTCACCAAAAAGGTCACCAAGGGGCGCTCAAGGAGGGGGGCAGGGAACAAGGCAGGAGCAGACCAGTGTGGAACCTGCGGGCCTCGACGCGCGTTTCGCGGGTTTGCTTTATCAAGAGGCCTCTTGCTTTATCAAGAGGCCTCTTGATAAAGCAAACCCGCGAAACGCGCGTCGAGGCCCGCAGGTTCCACACTGGTCTGCTCCTGCCTTGTTCCCTGCCCCCTCCTTGAGCGCCCCTTGGTGACCTTTTTGGTGAGTGTATCCTATATACGGATTTTATCTACTTTGGCCCCATTAGGGGGAAAAATGGGATATGTATTTACCATTATTTAATGTACTGATATCCTTCTATAGATACCTCTCTTATCTTACCATTTATCAGCATATGCTGCTTTGGGTCGCTCCCCCCCCCCCCCTCTTTCCCTCCCCTTTTTTCCCTCTATTACACTATCCTACCATTTTGGTTAGTCGTGGATAGTTATTACGTGCCCTTGTGGTTCCAGATTGTCTCCCTATTTGCGCCCTTGTGGCTCTGTATCGTCTCCCTATCTGCATCATTTCATTATATTTATAATATTGTGTATTTATACTTCTATTAATAAAGTCTTTTTTATATGCTGTATACTCAGTTCTCTCTTGTGTTTTTACACATAGTACACTAGGTCAACCCCCTGTCAGATACACTGAGTAAAATAGTTAAACTTCTGACTAGTGTAAATAGTTACCCCTAGGGTATTATATAGTATTGTATTGTATATTACTGTATTATCTTGTATATTGCCATGTATTTATTGCCTTTTATATGCATTTAACTTATATTTTTGCCTTCAGTAATGGACAATTCAAGTGATATGGACACTTTACCAATTTACTTCTCATTACCCGTATGGGTACTTAAGAACTCTGTGGCTGAGGACTATGTGCAGCCCAAAGACTTTTCTTTGTAAATATTTGCACCTCCTGGAGTGCCCCTTTGAGTAACCTCTCCGGAAGAGACTTGGAATTCTAGATTGCTTATTCCAATACATATATCTATTTATTACTTATTAATGTTATATGCAACGTTTAAGAATGTGCCTCCTATAAAGGGAAGATTGTTATTGTTCATGTTATATTGTTGTTTCAAAATGTACTTCAGTCCGGGAGTACTGAGCTTTGCTAGGGGGGAATGTGGCGCCCCTGCTGTGCGTTAGTGCCACAGATCCTAGAGGGGTGCATGGACGGATTCCTCCACAAGAGGCCCTCATAGCATACACACACCTCCACCTTCCACCTCAGACCACCAGAGGGAGCCCGTTAGGGATATAAAAAGGGAAGGTGGAGCTAGGCAGTCAGTTAGTTCCTGCAGTAATGGAGCCTGAGAGAGGTCAGCCTGCAGTGGAGCTCAGTCTAGAGAACACAGCTAATAGTTCAGCAGTGGAGCACTAGGCTCCTGCAAGCTAGACTCAGGGAGCTCAGTTAGAGCCCAAGGCGTGCCGACGCCATAAGAGCGGTGAAGCGCGGCAAGCTGCCGCTAGTGTGTATAGCCTAGTGAGGGCCTCGAGCGCGGCCGAAGGCTAGGGGAGTGAGTAGCATTGGGGGCAGAGGAGCTGTACAAGCTCACCCCAGAAAACATATACCGGACACGGGGTCTGCGTCTACAGGGCCGTATATTCCCCTGTAGAGTCAACCGGAGACCCCTGGAAGACTTCAGGTCCCAGGATCACCCAAGAGCTGATACGTACCAGAGCCAGGAGTCACGGAGGCCCCACAAGCTGGGAGCGTGTACTCCAAAAGAAGGCCCTACCACAAAGTCAGCCGGTGCAGGACAGAGACAAAGTTAGGCCTAGCTCCAGGCAGGTCAGAAACTTACTACACAAAGGCAAGAAACAGGAGGCCCTATACCCGCTCACTGGGGAGAATCCTGATATGCACCCTTCACCCTACAGTGCTCCGTAATGTGCCTGAACTTCCATCAGTAAAAGGTACTGAAGAGAACTGTGTGTTTGCCTATCCTTCTTCAGACCCGCCTGGGTTCCCCCTTGTCCTGCATCCCTACATCCATGCTGCCCTGAGGCCTAGCTCCACCTGTGGGGAGCAATACTACTCAAGCTGCCTTAACACCGGCCTCAGTGGGCTGCCGCAGCGCTGGTGAACCTCACCATACACCACAGGTGGCGTCACGAACTTTCACATAATTATCCACCTTTTTAAAGAGAGGCCCAGGGTACGGGCCCGGGAGCCGACTACTGCGACATCCTCAAGACCAGGCAACAAGGCCCGGGCGCTGAGTCATCCCCATCCCCTGGGCACATCACTAGCATCTCCTTAACCTTGTTATACATCTGGGGAGGTATCTGCTGGTATCTCTCCTGCACTGGGGCAGTGCTCCCCATGGGAATCTTGTGTGTAATGGCTTTGGTGCAACCAAAATCATCCTCATGGCAAGCAAAGACTTCCTGGTACCGCTCCAGTACCTCCTCAACCTGCTGCACCTGTCGAGGTGTAAGTCCCGTCAACTCAGCCCGCATTCGTTCTAGGATTCTTCATCCTCCCTTCGCACTAGCCCGGTGGGATTCTGGCGGCACGGTGACCGCCAGAGTCCAGGGGTCTCCTCGTACAGCAGACAGCTGTACCACATCAAGTCGCACCAACTTCTCTGGTATTCCCAGAATCTGGGCTATTTCCGCCCTGGGAGGGAGTGTGAGATCATCTTCGCCCAGATTAACACACCGCACTATAACATTGCCACCCTGAACGGTGGCCAGTGTCCGAGCCACCAAGCGTCCGGGGGTTACTTTGTCCATCGATGTTGGTTCTATCTGAACTTCGACCCCCTTAAGAGGTGTGCTGGCCCGTGCGGATAACGTGAGTACAGTTTGTCCGGGGGGTAAGGTGAGCGCCGTAGCTGCTGGCACTATTATTTTCCCCAGGATCTTCCCTTCACTTGATGTTTCCTGGGCCTGTGCAGCTCGGATTAGTTGTTGAAAGACCCTCTTTTGGGGGGGTTCGCGGGTCCCACTGGTCTAGAGGAATCTCCTTCGGCTCACTAATTAGGATTTGCCCGATCTCTTTCAGCACATTCATTCCGAGGGTCACCGGGGGTCCACTTATGGTTCCCCCTGCAACCAGGACGACTACTTTTATTCCCACATCTTTTCCACACACTCGGATCTTCATCCACACCACCCCTGCGACTGGGATGGGTAATTGATTAACTGCCGTGAGTTTACTGGTCCCCATTCAGGCCACGTTATCTCTGGAAATCGCTGTTGAAAGTAGTCTTCTGTCTTCTTAGTCACCTGGGATCCCGTGTCAATCAGGCAGTGAACAGCCCGACCACTTATTTCGGCCCAGACAGTCGGGCTGGTGGAAACCAGGTCCTTGGAACTTCCTCTTTTTCTTTCCCCTTCCTCAGGCACCGGGCTGTGTCTCCCAAACACGGAGCCCGCTAGTTTAACGGCTGCCGCGACTGGGGCCGCCCTCGGCTAGCACAGCCCCTGGCGTAATGTCCTGCGCCTCCACACTTCCAGCAGGTCGTGTCTCTGTCTGTGTAGGGCTGCCTCACTCCCCTACAGAACTCTCCTGCAGGGGGGTCCTGAATTAAATTCTTTTCATAACTGGGGCAATCAATCTGGGTATCTCTGGTGTTGGGGCAGGGGTCTTCTTGAGACTGGACCATTGATCCCGCATCTCCTGTACCTCCTTTCGCATCTCTTGAGCCCATTCCAGTTCAGCTGCAGGCGGGGTGGGTACCTCGTTACTCCAGACCATCCCTGCCAGGGCCGTCAACCCAATCTCCTGCTCTCTCACACATGCCTCCGCCCCCACTTCTAGAAAAGTCATACGTGGGTTGGCGCGCAAGCGCTCCCACAAGGCCTACTTCAGCTGCACATCCCTGAGGCCTGCCACAAACTGGTCCTTTAAGATTACATCAGGGGGGGCCCATTCCCAAATTCCCCATGTCGTCTTTTCTAGTGATATAGGCATGCACCCTCTGTAAGGCATTAACATAATGCGTCACAGTCTCCCCCTCCTGCTGCAGTTGGTGAAACAGCCGTATCCTCAGCTCTCCTACATTGGTGGGATCCCCATGCATCTCCTCCAGTATCCGCACCACTTTTTCTACAGTATCCCGGTCATGGGGAGGGCGGTACATCACAGATTGTCCGGCCTCGCCGTACAGGGCCAGTAAGGCTATTTCGGCTTGCATAGCTGGGGTCATCGGTTGCATACGTAACATACTCCTAACTCTCTCAATCCAGTCCCACAGCATCATATTGTCCCCGGTGAACTTTGGGAGATTGCTGAGCATGGCCCCCAGCGGCAAGCTAGATTTAGGGGCTCCCAGGATGGACTGCTCAGCAGTGTCTGTGTCTAACGACTGCATCCTGCCGACTACGCCAAATGTAACACAGGTACTTTAGATGCAGCGACACAGAAACACAGAGCAGCCAATACAGGGTTAATAAACAGGGGAAGTTTATAATAACAGGGGAAAATATGGGGGAAAACAAGGGAAGTAGCAGGTAAAAGTCTTTAACTGACAGTTCACAGTTTAACTAGATATAGCAGAGCCGAACCGGTTGTAATCGACAGTTTTTACACTTAGCTGACTCTTTTCCTCCACAAGGCAGTCGCCAGCTGATGCCGGGGTTGATTTCTTTGGGCTTCCCCGCCCAAACAATGCTCCGTCTTCTGGCGGCAGCGGGCAGTCTCCAGTTTTACCCGCTGAGCCCCTAGTCCATAACACGGCACCTCACGTGCTCGGCTCCACAAACCCTGCGTCTCTTCCCTCTCTAGTCGGCTTGACTCCTCCGGTCCACTGCACTCGGCTCTTGCTCCCAGTACTGGAGCCAGGAGCCTGGACCCTCTCACACTGCTCTCCTGAGCGGGACTCTGCTCTCGCTTTCCTGCGCAAAAGTCCTCGTCTCTCCCTCTCTCTAGCCACACCACCAGTTTTCCGGTCACCTCACCTACCAGCTCTCACTCTGGACACGCCCCCAGCTTCCCAGTCACCTGACTCCTGTGCTGGAAGTCTGTCTTCCCCCTGCAAACAGAGGTACAGCCCCGGCAGTTCCGGATCCCTTGTTCTGAAAGCACTTACACCCCGGTCTTCCCTCTTACACCTGTTTGTTTTCACTCTCTCCTCTATAATCATTCACTTTCTTCTAACCCCCCTAATCCCTACACCTAATAAGGAACTTGTCATCTCTTCCTCCATCCTCCCCATCCAACTCACCTCCTCCTCAGAACTATTCCTCAACATACAACCCTGCATCTCTAAGCACAGACAGCCACCTCATGCCCTCTCCTGCTGCCACCTGCTAACACTTTCTCTGCTTCTCCTCACTGCTGGCGATATTTCTCCAAATCCTGGCACCCCCACCACATCCCCACAGTCACTTCTACCTTTCATCCTAGATAGTGATTGGCGAGCACTAAAATGCTTGGATGTGATGGGAGAGCAAATTGGAATGCTCGGGTGCTCGACCCGAGCAATGAGCCCAATGAAAGTCTATGGGAAACTCGAGCATTTTTCAGGCGGCTCCCCCCGGCGGTCTGCAGAGGGCCTAAAAATTGCCCAAATCGATGGGAACAGTGCTCAAATGACATGGGAATAGCATGGGGAAGACCCCTGGAAGCATTTTTGACTCCCAGGTCACTGCTGTCAACAACGTTGTCAGAGGTATTACACAACTTTCACGGACTCACAATAAACATACAAAAACGAAAACAAAATGGATTTTCCTGGGAAATATGTTAAGGAACATCCTTTACAGGGTAATGACTTGTATATAAGGCAAAATAAATATACAAAAATGCTCCTCCACACCTTGGGCTATGTTCACACGTAGCGTTTTTGATGCGTTTTTGCACTTTTGCATTGCTTTTAACCAAGACAAATGCATTCTCAGGGAAATGTCATTTTATCATTTTACAACCTTATCTGGCCATGTGGTGTGTGACACATCATCCGACAGTTCCTGTTTCATTTATGATGGAGGGACTCTGAAAGTCACAAAGCCTTTTTTTATAGGGCCATCAGGCGGCCCTTACTATTCTTAAAGGGCCAGAAGTTGGCCCTCGCTATTGTTAGAGAGCCATCAGCCGGCTATGCTTTGTTGTTCCCATTAATAACGAGTGGGTCTTCAATACTTATATTGCGTATGCAGTGACTGCAAGAGCTGCCAAAAAATTGGAGGCACTCCAATGCCCCTTGCAAGAGACATAGAGGTCAGAGAGCCTCCTAAAAACAATGTTCCCATTATTAGGAAGTGGGTCTCCCATATTGTTTACCTATGCAGTGAAGCAACGGCTGCCAAAATTTTGGAGGAACTCCAATGCCCCTTGCAAGAGACGTAGAGATCAGAGAGCCTCCTAAAAACAATGTTCCCATTATTAGGAAGTGGGTCTCACATAGTGTTTGCCTATGCAGTGAAGCAAGGACTGACAAAAATTTGGAGGAACTCCAATGCCCCTTGTAAGAGATGTAGAGGTTGGAGAGCCTCCTAAAAACAATGTTCCCATTATTAGGAAGTGGGTCTCCCATAGTGTTTGCCTGTGCAGTGAATGCTAAAGCTGCCAAAAATTTGAAGAAACTCCAATGCCCCTTGGAAGAGACGTAGAGGTTGGAGAGCCTCCTAAAAACAATGTTCCCATTATTAGGAAGTGGGTCTCACATAGTGTTTGCCTATGCAGTGAAGCAACGGCTGCCAAAATTTTGGCAGAACTCCAATGCCCCTTGCAAGAGACGTAGAGGTTGGAGAGCCTCCTAAAAACAATGTTCCCATTATTAGGAAGTGGGTCTCACATAGTGTTTGCCTATGCAGTGAAGCAAGGACTGACAAAAATTTGGAGGCACTCCAATGCCCCTTGCAAGAGAGGTAGAGGTCGGAGAGCCTCCTAAAAACAATGTTCCCATTATTAGGAAGTGGGTCTCCCATAGTGTTTGCCTATGCAGTAAATGCAAAAGCTGCCAAAAATTTGAAGACACTCCAATGCCCCTTGGAAGAGACGTAGAGGTTGGAGAGCCTCCTAAAAACAATATTCTCATTATTATAAAGTGGGTCTCCCATAGTGTTTGCCTATGCAGTGAATGCAAAAGCTGGCAAAAATTTGGAGGCACTCCAATGCCCCTTGGAAGAGATGTAGAGGTTGGAGAACCTCCTAAAAACAATGTTCCCATTATTAGGAAGTGGGTCTCCCATAGTGTTTGCCTATGCAGTGAATGCAAAAGCTGGCAAAAATTTAGAGGCACTTCAATGCCCCTTGGAAGAGACGTAGAGGTCGGAGAGCCTCCTAAAAACAATGTTCCCATTATTAGGAAGTGGGTCTCCAATAGTGTTTGCCTATGCAGTGAATGCAAAAGCTGCCAAAAATTTGGAGGAACTCCAATGCCCTTTGCAAGACACGAAGACGAGGTGATATGGTAGATATGGTGGTGAATGATATGGTGATGGAGGATGAGTAGAAGAAGGAGGACAAGAGCAAATAGACAAAATCAGGAAGTGTATACCCATGTCTGGGTGTGAAGACAGAGGTTCATGGGAATAAAATTAGACCTCCCAAAAAAAGATACTGTTTTTGAGTTTAGGTTACGCTGCTATCATTTGGTGGTGTTGAGAAGTCTGGCCCAATCCAACCCATGTTCATTTTTATAAGTCAGCCTGTCAGCATTTTCAGTTGACAGGCGGATGCGCCTATCGGTTATAATTCCACCGGCGGCACTATAAACCCGCTCTGATAAAATGGGACCTCCCAGGCGTAAAGAGCCAGTTCATTCCACGTGTCCAGCTTGGATTATTATTATTAATTATAAGGCACAGAGGAATCACGAAGGACGTTGGTACGGTCGGCAAGGTATTCCCTCACCATCTTCCCAAACTTTGCACTCCTTGTGAGAGTACCCTGCGCCTCAGGGCCCGTAAGATGGGAGGGTCTGAGAAAACAGTCCCAGAACTTTGACAGTGTTCCCCTGCCTCTGCTGGATTAAAGTTGTGTCTCTCTCGCCTGTACTCCTTGGTTGTCAAACGAACTGTGACCTCTGCCGCCAGCGTTTTCAGATGGGAATTTTTTTAAGAATTCCGCAACAAGGGCATTCTGGTACTGCCCCATTTTAGTAGATGTGTCCGCCTCGGGAATGAGAGATAGAAAATTCTCATTGCAGCATGGGTCTAAAAGTGTCACCAACCAGTAATGACTGTCACCCAAAATTTGAAGAACGCAAGGATCACGGGAAAGGCAGCGTAACGTAAACTCAGCCATGTGTGCCACACTGTTAACAGGCAAGACTTCCGTGTCCTCACCAAGAGGATGACAGACCATGCTCTCCTCCCCCCTGTCCTCAGGCTATCCACGCTGAACAGACGGTATGACAGTTGTGCAGGTAGTACCGTCTATAGCGCATGAAACCAACTCCTCCTCCTCTTCCTCATTGTCACCCAATCCACGTTGGGATGAGATGAGGCTGGGCTGTGTGGAATCACCCTGTATGGTTCCTTACTCCATCTCATCGTGCTCCGCCTGAAATGCATCCTCTTTGATTGTGAGCAGAGAGCATTTCAGAATACAGAGAAGTGGGATGATGACACTAATTATGTCTTCATCGCCGCTCACCGTCTTGGTGGAGTCCTCAAAGTTTTGGAGGATGATAAGTATGTCTGACATCCATGTCCACTCCTGAGGTCTTATGTGTGGTGTCTGAACTGAATACCAACGGCCTTGTTGATGCTGGTAGTCAACAACTGCTTTCTTCTGCTCACAAATACTTCCCAACATCTGCAATATAGAGTTCCAACGCGTGGGGACATCACACACCAGTCGGTGAGCCGGAAGCTGCAAACGCTGCTGAAACATGGCAAGGGCGGTTGAAGCTGTAGCTGACTTTCTAAAATGGGCACACAGGTGGCGTACTTTGACAAGCAGATCCAGCAGCTCCGGGTAGGTTTTGAGAAACCGCTGAAACAAGAGGGTTAAGCACATGGGCGAGGCATGCTACATGTGTGAGCTCGCCTCGCCTCAGAGCCGCCACCAGGTTCCGGCCATTGTCACACACGACCATGCCTGGCTGTAGGTTCAGCAGTGTCAACCACAGATCTGCCTGCTCTTTCAGAGCTGTCCACAACTGTTCAGCGTTGTGTGGTTTGTCACCTAAGCATATTAGCTTCAGCATAGCCTGTTGCTTGGCCGAGGCAATGCTGCAGTGCTTCCAGCTTGCGACTCATGTGGTCATTTTGGAGATGGATGCTGAAGAGGAGGTTCAGGAGCTGTAGAATGTGGGGGCAACCCTGATTGACCTTCCCAGTAACTGCTTTCTTGAGGGCACGGCTAATGTTGTGGGACAGGTGTTCGTGTAATGCGGGGACGGCACACCGGGAGAAATAGTGGCGGCTGGGGACTGAGTACCGAAGGACCGCCGCCGCCATCAGGTTGCGGAAAGCTTCAGTCTCTATGAGCCTAAAAGGCAAAATTTTGAGTGCAAGCAGTCGCAAAATGTGTGAACTTAGTAGTGAGGCCTGTGGGGCGTTGGCTGCGTATTTGCGCTTGCGTTGCAAGGACTGGGGTATGGACAACTGAATGCTGCACTGGGACAAGGACGTGCTTGATGATGGTGCTACTTGAGAGTGTGGAACGGCAGGTGCAGTGCAGGAGGCATCTTTGCATGCGCCATGTGTCTGATCATGCTGGTGGTGGCAGAGTCTTTAAAAAACAACCAGACTCTGGAAGACCTAACAGTTGTGCTGGCAACTTCCATCGTGTTAATGTTACGGGAAATGGTTTTGTCTGCGGCCACCACACTGCTTCTTCCTGTCTTTTGTGGTGCTAAGCCTCCCTCCCCCTGTGTGCTGCTGTCCTCGCTCTGTATATCCCCCCGCCAGGTTGGGTCAGTTCCTATATAATCCACCACCTCGACTTGCACTTCCGCACCCTAGTCCTCCTCCTGACTTGCTGGCAATTGTGTCTCATCATCGTCCACCTCTTGTAACAGTTTCCCACCATCGCCTTCGTGTGACCGTGGCTGCTCAAATATTTGGGCATCTGTAGTTCAAGCAAAGGTAATAGGTTTTTGACAACTATGAGACACAATTCCCTTTCACAACTGGTTCAGGACTCAACAAGAAGGGGGGCACTGCTAGACCTAATATTAATCAACAGACAAGACCGCATATCAAGCATACGAGTTGGGGGTCACTTGGGTAATAGTGATCACAAAATAATAAGTTTTCATGTATCCTTTAATAAGATGTGTAGTAGAGGGGTTACAAGGACACTAATCTTCAGGAAGGCAAATTTCCAACGGTTGAGAGATGATCTTAGTGCAACAAACTGGGACGATATCCTGAGACATAAAACTGCACAAAGCAAATGGTAGACATTTATTAGCATCCTGAATAGGACCTGTGCACAATATATACCCTTTGGGAATAAACATGCTAGAAATAGGAGGAAACCATTATGGCTAAATAGAGCTGTAGGGGCGCAATAAGTGACAAAAAGAAAGCATTTAGAGAACTAAAGCAAGTAGGTAGTGATGATGCATTAAAACAATACAGAAAATTAAATAAATACTGTAAAAACCAAATCAAGGCAGCAAAGATTGAGACAGAGAGACTCATTGCCATAGAAAGTAAAAATAATCCAAAAATATTCTTTAACTACATAAATAGTAAGAAACTAAAAAATTATAGTATTGGCCCCTTAAAAATAGTATGGGTGAAATGGTGGATGAGGAAAAAGCCAATATGCTAAATGATTTTTTTTCAACAGTATTTACATAAGAAAATCGCATGACAGAAAACATGATGAGTGATAGCAAAAATTCTCCATTAAATGTCACTTGCAGGAAGTACGGTGGCGTCTAAAAATCACTAAAGTTGACAAATCCCTGGGCCCGGATGGGATACACCCATGAGTACTGCAGGAATTAAGTAAAGTCATAGATAGACCATTATTTTTAATCTTTAAAGATTCCATAATAACAGAGTCTGTACCACAGGACTGGCGTATAGCAAATGTGGTGCCAATATTCAAAAAGGGGGCAAAAAACAAACTTGGAAATTATAGGTCAGTAAGCTTAACCTCTACTGTGGGTAAAATCCTGGAGGGTTTTCTAAGAGATGCTATACTAGAGTATCTGAAGAAGAATAACCTCATGACCCAATATCAACATGGGTTTACAAGGGACCGTTCCAGTCAAATTAATCTGATCAGATTTTATGAAGAGGTAAGTTCAAGACTGGACCAAGGAAATGCAGTGGATGTTGTGTATATGGACTTTTCAAAAGCTTTTGATACGGTTCCACACAAAAGGTTGATACATAAAATGAGAACAATGGGGATAGGGGAAAATATATGTAAGTGGGTTAAGAACTGGCTCAGTGATAGGAAATAAAAAGTGGTAATTAATGGAGCACACTCAGACTGGGTCACAGTTAACAGTGGGGTACCTCTGGGGTCAGTATTGGGCCTGCTTTTTAACATATTTATTAATGACCTTGTAGGGGGTATACAGAGTAGTATTTCAATATTTGCAGATGACTCTAAACTCTGCAGGGTAATCAATACAGAGGAGGACAATTTTTTATTACAGGAGGATCTATGTAAACTAGAAGCTTTATGCAAGATAATGCACTTGGGCAGAAGAAATAAAATGTATAATTATATGCTTAATTGTAAAACACTGGGCAAAACTGTCACTGAAAAAGACCTGGGTGTATTGGTGGATGACAAGCTCACGTTTGGTGGCCAGTGTCAGGCAGCTGCTGCAAAGGCAAATAAAATAATGGGATGCATTGAAAGAGGCATAGATGCTCATGAGGAGAAGATAATTTTACCTTTATACAAGTCACTAGTGCGCCCACACTTAGAATACTGTTCAGGTCTCCGGTGTATAAAAAAGACATATCTGAACTAGAGCGGGTACAGAGAAGAGCGACCAAGGTTATTAGAGGACTGGGGGGTCTGCAATGCCAAGACAGGTTATTACACTTGGGGTTATTTAGTTTGGAAAAACTAAGGCTTAGGGGTGATCTTATTACTATGTACAAATATATGAGGGGACAGTACAAAGACCTTTCTACTGATCTTTTCAATCTCAGGCCTGAGACGGGGATAAGGGGGGATCTTCTATGTTTTGAGGAAAGAAGGTTTAATCATAATCACAGATACGGATTCTATACTGTAAGAGCAGTGAGACTATGGAACTCTCTACCGCATGATGTTGTAATGAGGGATTCATTGCTAAAATTTAAGAAGGGCCTGGATGGCTTTCTTGAAAAGTATAATATTACAGGTTATATATACTATACTAGATTCCTTGATAGGGCGTTGATCCAGGGAACTAGTCTGATTGCCGTATGTGTATCCCTAAGTCAGGAAGAAATTTTTTCCCCAATGTGAAACCTAGTGTTTGCCACATGTTTTTTTTTTGCCTTTCTCTGGATCAACATGTTAGGCTATGGGTTGAACTAGATGCACTTAGTCTTCCTTCAACCTTAAAAACTATGTTACTATGTTATCTCTACATTCAATCTCCTCTTGCCCCGCTACAAGTGGACTGGACAAGAGGCCCGAATCTGTAAATGGAAAAGTGAACAGCTCTTCGGAGTGTCCAAGTGTGGGATCAGTTGTCTCCGGGCACTCGGCATGGTGGGAGGAATGAGGATCAGGGTAAGGAATATGCAGTCCAGACTCACGGCTACTGAGACTTGACTGTGTGGAAGACAGGGTGGTGGTGGTGGTGGTGGGTAAGTGACTGGAAGCATTATCTACTATCCAAACAATAACCTTTTCACACTGCTCTGTGTTCAATAGTGGTGTTTTGCGGTCACCTATTAATTGGAACAGGAAGGTCGAGCAAGAAGATGTGGGTGTTTGTTGTGGCACAATTTCAGCTAGCCCACGGCCTCAGCCTCTTCCTCTGCATGCACCATCATCACCATCACGTCCACTTCCCCGTCCCTTGTCACGCACCTTGCTCATTTTAAATGGAGGACAATATTTTCCACATTCAGTGCAAATGGCAGGATTTGAACCGCAGTGATATGTGATACGTGTGACGGAAAACCACAGTTTTAAATAGCTGACCTGTAGGTAACTATTTTTAACAGCGACCTCGTGTCAATAACTTCGCTGACACACTGCAACAAAATTTCAATGGAGGCCAGAAATGGCAGAATTTTCAGTGCACTTATATGTGATCCATGTGACGGAAAACCACAGTTTTAAATAGCTGGCCTGTAGGTAACTATTTTTAACAGCGAACTGGTGTCAATAACTTTGCTAACACACTGCAACAAAATTTCAATGGAAGCCAGAAATGGCAGAATTTTCAGCACAATTATATGTGATCCGTGTGACGGACAAACCACAGTTTAAAATAGATGGATTTTTAGCTCTGTAATATGGAAAGGATCTGGCTACATTCTGAAGTGCCAACAAGCAAATGGAGCAAAAAACGGTGTTTTATGGATTGCTTTTTAAGCAAATAATGAGGATTAAGATCCAAAAAAAAATTATTCCTGGCCCCTGATACCTGGGTCTATTTCTAGAAATAGCTGGAAAAGCACCAGCAGACAGAACTGGAATGGACCCTATTGCTATGTGCACTGTAGTCTGCCACATACACTGCCTGCCTGCCTAGCACTGATATCTATACAGCTGGATTAGTCCTCAGATGGACTGTTAGTTGGGATGGATATGTGTAGAACATGTTGTGGTATGCCTACACGAACTAAGAAACAAGCAACTAGCTCAGCTGCACCTCTCCCTACACTGCCTGATTCCGGATTAGACTGTGACGAGCATGGCGGCGCCAGGTCTGATAAAGACCTGATGACGCTGTGCGGCCAGCCAATCACTGTAATGCCACAACCAACATGGCTGCGGCATCACAGTGTGTGGCAGACAATCCCTGCATGTTCATTGGTGCTCTAAAGAGTGCTAAACATGCAGGGAGGGGACCCAAGCTCCAGCCGAGCAACCTCAGAAATACCCGGCGAGCGCTGAGCATCTCGAGCAGTGAGATGCTCGGGCGAGCACAGAGCAGTAGCGAGCATGCTCGCTCATCACTAATCCTAGATCCAGCACACATTTTTGCAACCTCTATAACCTTATACCTTATACCCATCCACCCAGCCCCCGCCCCCCCAGTCCTACTAACAGGAGCTCTATGGAACGCTCGCTCCGTCTGCAACAAACTTTCCTACATCCATGATCTTTTCATCAATAACAAACTTTTCTTCCTCGCCATCACCGAAACCTGGCTCACCCCCTCTGACACAGCCTCACCAGCTGCACTTTTGTATGGCGGACTCCACCTTTCCCACAACCCTCACCCCAGCAGCAAGCATGATGGAGAAGTTGGCTTTCTCCTGTCAGACAACTGCTCCTTCTCACATATCTCACTGCCACCCTCAATTACTCTCCCTTCTTTTGAAGTGCACTGTGTGCACATTTACTCACCCTTCAACTGGCTGTCATCTACCGCCCCCCATGGCCAGCCACCCCCTTCTTAGACCACTTCACCTACTTCACTTCCTTTCCACTGACATCCCCACTATCATCATGGGTGACTTCAACATCCCCATTGACACTTCCCACCCATCTGTCTCTAAGCTTCTATCCCTCACTTCCTCTTTTGGCTTTGCGCAATGGTCTTCAGCCCCCACTCACAAAGATGGCGACACACTGGACCTCATCTTCACCCACCTCTGTTCCCAATCCAACCTCTCTAACTCTCCTCTCCCTCTATCTAACCACAACTTACATTCTCTCCCCTCTCCAGGTCCACAATCCCCTATCCAGAAACTTGCACAGCTTCGCAGAAGTCTCAAACACCTCAACCTACACTCACTCTCCGAATCCCTCCTCCCTCTTACAGACATAAATTCCTTACACAATGCAGATGCTGCTGTCACCTTATATAACACCACAACAGCTGCAGCTCTTGAAACGGTCTCCCCCCTGATACATACCAAAGCTCGCACAATCAACAGGCAACCCTGGCACACCAGACTTACTAAAGAACTGAGACAAGCTTCCAGGGTTGCTGAGCGGAGATAGAAAAGGTCCCACTTCAACGAGCACTTCATCACCTTCAAACAAGCCCTCACTAATTTCAGATCCTCACTCAATGCAGCAAAACAAACATACTTCTCATCTCTCATATCCTCCCTGTCTCACAGCCCTAAACAGCTATTCAGTACTTTCCGTTCCCCAGAAGCTCCTCCCTCTCCACTCATCTCAGCTGAAGACTTTGCCTCATTCTTCAAGCAGAAGATTGACACCATCAGACAAAGCTTTTGCCATAAGTCCCCACAGTCCCTCCTCATATCTACTCCTGCTGCTCTCTCTTTGACCGTCTCCAATCTGGCTTTTGACTGCACTGTTCTACTGAAACTGCACTGACTAAAGTCACCAACGACCTACTGACCACCAAATCCAAGCGACACTACTCTGTCCTTCTCCTTCTGGACCTGTCATCTGCCTTTGACACAGTAGACCATTCCCTCCTACTACAGACTCTCTCATCTCTCGGAGAGGACGAAGGCAAAACACCAACAAAAGATGAACCCCAGGCATATCGATATTTAAATATAAATAGTAATCTTTATTATTAAAAATTTCATAACAAGGTGTGGGGAATACAAAATATAAAGTAAATACAATGGTGACAAACATGAAGCGCCTGGCAATATTTACCATGTAAATTAACACCAGCTCACTCACTATAGAAGTAGAAGGGCATATAAGCCACTATCAACACTGTGTGTGCATGGTGTCTGTAAGAAATCACGAGGCAGTCTCAACCGTGTTACTGTTTATATCTACTGTGGTGCACAAGAGCTGAACATGTTCCTATCGGTATCTCATACAGTGCACAGAGTCATGTAGAAAATACCTGTAATTGAGACAAACTCTGCCACTGCCCGTGCTCCAACCCTGACGCACATTTCTGCACTCAGCCTTTGTCAAGGGGCGTAGACAAACAGAGAAGGATCTGGTATAAAAAGGGGGGGGTCATCCAATGGAAGTCAAGCATATTGTTGCCCACGTCACATGCATCCGCCCACCGGAAACAATTGTAACCAAGCAATGGAACACGCTTACCCAGAGATGTCGCGTGCCTGCGGAAGTGAAGCATGCATCCCCACTGAGTGATGCCGCAAGCTGACGGGTGCATATGAGCCCTGCGGCGCATGCGTACACAGGCCACAGCACTAAGGGCAAGAGTGATAGAAGTGGACAACATGAGATATAATAATTGTAACAATTATCCCGTCCACATACTATCATGTAATGGGGCACAGAACAAAGTACAGGAATCAGGGTGTGCACATCTCTCGATAATCAAGTAGACAAGCAATTTTAATTATACAACAAATATAGGGGCGCAAGATGTCAACTCATAATAAACCATGATTACACATAATATTACGTATGTATAGATTTAAATGTAATGTTCCACATATAGAGGCATCCGGAGTGCATAATTAAGGGGACGAGTAAATTACTATCCATTTATAATTAGAATACCATCCCGTACATGTGACTCGCCCCCTGGGCCGTGGGGCACGCGGAACCGGGCAATAAGGAGACGCTGGGAGTAGTAGTGGCGGCCCGGTCCCGCGGCTCAGGGTGGTCAGACCAATGGTAGTCTGCTATGTGCTATTGATTATGTCCGACTACGCCACCCGTGGATTGCGGTTGTTAGGAACCGCCGCTGCAGGGCAGACCGCTGGGCCTGATGATGTATGCAGCTGGGATGATGTGACTCCCCACGGGAAGAGTGCGACCCCAGGGCAGTGTAGTGGATGGTGGGAGTGATGGTGGTGAGAGTCCCAGTACCGGTAGTGCCGGAGGAGCGAAAAAGCACACAGACAACGTACTGCAGTCCAGGGTCTTTACTCACGGTTAATATCCAAGTCACTTCTGCAGGGAATGACTGCCCGAGCCGTGCTGCGTCCACCAGGTGAGGGGCTCGGTCACCTCCCAGGCAGTTCAGGAGCATGGCACAGGACCCCCTTTAATCCTTTCTCTGGCCTGCCTCACCAGTGACCCACTTTTGTCCAGCTGCCGCGGACTTGTGCGGGTAAACGTGGGCCCTGTCCTCCACTGTCCTATATGGTGCCTTCCTAGCAGGTTTGATGAGGTGTCGCACCAATAAATGATCACGACGACCGGTCTCTGGCTGAGGGTAGTTTCTCCTCCACCAACTTGGGATCCGGTACCCTTAATCTGCCTGACCCTTCACCCTGGATTCTCGTGGGTTCTTAGGGTCCCTTCCACCTTCTTGTTCCTGAGCCCTTCTGTTTCTCTCTCTCTTCTCCTTCTTTCCTGTTCTGTCTTCTCCTCCTTCCCTTGGCCTCTTCTCCAGGCCCACTTCTCCTTCTCCTCTCAGGCTCCGGCCTCTTCTCTAGGCCTGCCTCTGGAGCAGCACTCAGCCTGAGCTGCTGCTCCCTGTCAGCTCTCCTCTCCTCACAGACTGAACACTGTTCTAAGATGGTGCCCACCTTTTATACCTCCCTCTGACCATGAGCCCAGGTGACCAGCAACCAATGAGCTCCTATCTACGCTCAGGAACCAACCCCTATCTGCCCCTACAGCACTGGGTGTTCCACCCCCCTCCCCACTCCAGGCAGGGACATAGTCGGTCGTGCCTGCACTTCTGTCTAGTGGGAGCACCGTTGAGCTGTCCCTTGGAAATGGGGTGTGTGTGCTGTATGCAGCTAACTGAGCCCTGGTCCATACTCCATCCTTACCCGGGAGTGGAATATCACACCTCTGGCAGAGGTGCAATACCCCTGTAGCGGCCGAGCCCTCGGGGCGCTACACATGCTGTAAGTGTTTCTTTAATTCAAATATTGCAACTAACCACTCTGGAAGCACACCATACGTATTTTTTAAACCAAATATTTATACTAGGTGCATTAATTATAATGAAAGATTGTGTACATACTCACACGTAAAGTGCTATAAATGTAATACATACATTACCCTACCATCATTGTCTGGCATACTAACCATAAACAATATAGACAGCATGTCACATACAAAATATGCTTAGATATGCACTAATGTCAATCACACTAAAAAAGTGAGAAACGTCATGGGCCTCACTTTTTTAGTGTGATTGACATTGTGCACTGTATGAGACACCGATAGGAACATGTTCAGCTCTTGTGCACCACAGTAAATATAAACAGTAACACGGTTGAGACTGCCCCATGATTTCTTACAGACACCATGCACACACAGTGTTGATAGTGGATTATACGCCCTTCTACTTCTATAGCGTGTGAGCTGGTGTTAATTTACATGGTAAATATTGCCAGGCACTTCATGTTTGTCACCATTGTATTTACTGTGTATGTTGTATCCCCCACACCTTGTTATGAAATTTTTAATAATAAAGATTACTATTTATATTTAAATATCGATATTCCTGGGGTTCATCTTTTGTTTGTGTTTTGCCTTCGTCCTCTCCATTTGATGTGGTGATCCGGCTACTATTTGTCCTATATTGGCAGTATTAAATATGGACAATACCTATTTATATATAATAATCATACTGCTTAGTTCTGTGAGTCACTCTCTCTCATCTCTCGGCATCACAGACTTGGCCCTATCTTGGATCTCCTCATACCTAACAGACCGGACATTCAGCATCTCCCGCTCACACACCACCTCCTCACCTCGCCCCCTATCTGTCAGTGTTCCCCAAGGCTCAGTTCTAGGACCCCTGCTCTTCTCCATCTACACCTTCGGCTTGGGATAGCTCATAGGGTCTCACGGCTTTCAGTATCACCTCTATGCTGATGACGCACAGATCTACCTCTCTGCACCTCCTTACTAACCAGAATCCCACACTGCCTGTTCGCTATTTCATCTTTCTTCTCTGCTAGATTCCTAAAGCTTAATATGGATAAAACTGAAATCATCATCTTTCTACCATCTCGCTCAACCCCCTCATCTGACCTATGTGTCAAAGTCAATGGCTGTCCACTCTCCCCAGTCCCGCAAGCTCGCTGCCTCAGGGTAACCCTTGAATCTGATCTCTCCTTCAAACCACATATCCAAGCCCTTTCCACTTCCTGCCAACTCCAGCTTCAAAATATTTCCCGGATCTGCACATTCCTCAACCACGAATCTGCAAAAACACTAGTACATGCCCTCATTATCTCCTGCCTCGACTACTGCAACCTCCTGCTCTGTGGCCTCCCTTCTACCACTCTCGCACCTCTCCATTCTATCCTAAATTCTGCTGCCCGCCTAATCCACCTGTCCCCCCGCTATTCCGCTATTCCCCGGCCTCTCCTCTTTGTCAATCCCTTCACTGGTTCCGCATTGCCCATAGACTCCAGTTCAAAACTCTAACCATGGCATATAAACCCATCCACAACCTGTCTCCTCCATACATCTGTGACCTAGTCTCCCGATACTTAACTGCACTCAACCTCCGATCCTCACAAGATCTCCTTCTCTACTCCCATCTTATCTCCTCTTCCCACAATCACATGCAAGATTTCTCCTGTGCATCCCCCCTACTCTGGAACTCTCTACCCCAACACATCAGACTCTCACCTACCGTGGAAACCTTCAAAAGTAACCTGAAGACCCACCTCTTCTGACTAGAGATGAGCGGTGTTCAACTAGAACTGTTCGCCAATCTCAAATTCGAGCTGTTTTGGGCGGTGTTCGAGCTGTTCGACGAACCCGAACGATTTGCAAAAAATTCGGCTGTTCGAGGTTATGTTCGATAACTGTTCGTGCACCAAAAGCGTGTCCTGCATGTCTGGCGCTATTTAGAGCACCAATCATGCAGGGATTGTCTGCCACTCACTGTAATGCCACAGCCATGGTGGTTGTGGCATTACAGTGATTGCCCAAATCGATGGGAACAGTGCCAACAGTGAAACATGAAAAGCCGGCAATTCAGCAGCGGCATACACCTGTACCCGACAATTTAGAACCGAAAGAATAGAGCTTCACACATAGATTAGATAGATATAAACATGTCAGCCACATATATACGAAGTACAGTGAAAGTGCTGCTTACTGTACTTGTCATTTAGCGTAAAGGATTTATCAAAAAAAATATTAGTGTTTTCGTGCACCGTCTCTTTAAAAAAGCCGGCCGGCAATTCAGCAGCGGTACCCGACAATTTATAACAGACAGAATAGAGCTTCACACATAGATTAGATAGATAGAAACATGTCAGCCACATATATACGAAGTACAGTGACAGTGTTGCTTACTGTACTTGTCATTTAGCGTAAAGGATTTATCAAAAAAAATAATAGTGTTTTCATGCACCGTCTCTTTAAAAAAGCCGGCCGGCAATTCAGCAGCGGTACCCGACAATTTATAACAGACAGAATAGAGCTTCACACATAGATTAGATAGATAGAAACATGTCAGTCACATATATATGAAGTACAGTGATAGTGTTGGTTACTGTACTTGTCATTTAGTATTAAAATAAAGGATTTATTATTAAAAATATTGGCGTGGGGTTCCCCTTAATTTTAGGCTCTAGCGGAGGTTAAGCAGACGGCTGGGGCAGATGTTTGAAGCCTGGGAAGGGGGTAATACCCACGGAGCTTCCCAGGCTACTAATATCAGCCCCCAGCTGAATACATAGCCTTTACTAGCTATTAAAATGGGGGACCCCCCCAAAAAAATGACGTGGGGTCCCCCCTAATTTAATAGCTAGCAAAGGCTAGGCAGACAGCTGGGGGCTGATATTAATAGCCCAGGAAGGGAGCCATGAATATTGGCCCCCTCCCAGGCTAGAAACACCAGCCGTCAGCCGCCCCAGAAATGGCGCATTCATAGGATGCGCCAATTCTGGCACTTAGCCTCGCTCTTCCACGCTGCCCTGGTGCGGTGGCAGGGGGTAATAGGGTTGGGGTTGATGTCAGCTTATAATGCCAGCTGACATCAAGCCCAGGTTAGTAATGGAGAGGCGTCTATAAGACACCCCCATTACTAACCCCATAGTCAAAGTTAAAAAAAACACAAACACCCAGAATAAAGTCCTTTAATTGAAATAAAGACACAATCCTTTATTGTTCTAAATTAAACCATACTTACCGTCACGCCCATTCCAGCTGAAGCCAACGATCTCCTGCAATAAAAGAAAAATAATAAAGCAACCTCATCCTTACCTTTCCATGGTTCCCATGACAGCTTCAGCTCTGCTACATCGAGATGACAGGCTGGACCGCAGCAGAACGCTGCCATCCAGCCTCTCATCCCGCAGACACTGAGAAGCGCAGGCTTGCTTGCGCTGCTCAGCGTCTCTCTGTGACGACATCCAGATGAGCCGAGTTCATGTCCAATGAACTCGGCTCACCTCATGCACGTCACTGACAGCGTGGGAAAATTCTCACGCTGAAGCGGTGAGTGCAGGAGAATTCTCCCACGCTGTCAGTGACGTGCATGAGGTGAGCCGAGTTCATTGGACATTAACTCGGCTCATCTGGATGCCCTCACAGAGAGACACTGTGGAGCGCAAGCAAGCCTGCGCTTCTCAGTGTCTGCGGGATGACAGGCTGGATGGCAGCGTTCTGCTGCGGTCCAGCCTGTCATCTCGATGTAGCAGAGCTGAAGCTGTCATGGGAACCATGGAAAGGTAAGGATGATGTTGCTTTATTATTTTTCTTTTATTTCAGGAGATCGTTGGCTTCAGCTGGAATGGGCGTGATGGTAAGTATGGTTTAATTTAGAACAATAAAGAATTGTGTGTTTATTTCAATTAAAGGACTTTTTTCTGGGTGTTGTGTTTTTTTTAAATACTTTACTAGAAATTCATGGTGGTCATGTCTAATATTGGCGTGACCCCATGAATTTCGGGCTTAGGGCCAGCTGATAATGCCAAGCTGGCCCTAACCCCTTTATTACCCAGTGAGCCACCGCATCAGGGCCCTGGATGAGTTGGGTACAGCGCCAGAAGATGGCGCTTCTATGAACGCGCCATTTTACGGGGTGGCTGCGGACTGCAATTTGCAGCGGGGGTGGCCCAGAAAGCTTGGGCCTCCCTGCGCTGCGGATTCCAGCCCCCAGCTGCCTAGTTGTACCTGGCTGGACACAAAAACAGGGCGAAGCCCCACGTCAATTTTCTTTAAATTATTTCATGAAATAATTAAGAAAAAAAGGGCTTCCCTATATTGTTGTGTCCGGCCAGGTACAAATAGGCAGCTGGTGGTTGGGGGCAGCCCGTTCCTGCCTGCTGTACCTGGCTGGACACAAATATAGTGCGAAGTCCCACGTCAATTTTTTTAAAATTATTTCATGAATTTCCTGAAATAATTTAAAAAAATTGAAGTGGGGCTTCGCACTATATTTGTGTCCAGCCAGGTACAGCAGGCAGGAACGGGCTGCCCCCATCCACCAGCTGCCTATTTGTACCTGGCCGGACACAACAATATAGGGAAGCCCTTTTTTTCTTAATTATTTCATGAATTTCATGAAATAATTAAAAAAAATTGAAGTGGGGCTTCGCACTATATTTGTGTCCAGCCAGGTACAGCAGGCAGGAATGGGCTGCCCCCATCCACCAGCTGCCTATTTGTACCTGGCCGGACACAACAATATAGGGAAGCCCTTTTTTTCTTAATTATTTCATGAATTTCATGAAATAATTAAAAAAAATTGAAGTGGGGCTTCGCACTATATTTGTGTCCAGCCAGGTACAGCAGGCAGGAACGGGCTGCCCCCAACCACCAGCTGCCTATTTGTACCTGGCCGGACACAACAATATAGGGAAGGCCTTTTTTTCTTAATTATTTCATGAATTTCATGAAATAATTAAAAAAAAAGTACGTGGGGCTTCGCCCTATTTTTGTGTCCAGCCAGGTACAACTAGGCAGCTGGGGGCTGGAATCTGCAGCGCAGGGAGGCCCAAGCTTTCTGGGCCCCCCCCCGCTACAAATTGCAGTCCGCAGCCACCCCAGAAAATGGCGCGTTCATAGAACCCAACTCATCCAGGGCCCTGGTGCGGTGGCTCACTGGGTAATAAAGGGGTTAGGGCCAGCTTGGTATTATCAGCCGGCCCCAAGCCCAAAATTCATGGGGTCACGCCAGTATTAGACATGACCGCCATGAATTTCTAGTAAAGTATTTAAAAAAAACACAACACCCAGAATAAAGTCCTTTAATTGAAATAAAGACACAATTCTTTATTGTTCTAAATTAAACCATACTTACCATCACACCCATTCCAGCTGAAGCCAACGATCTCCTGCAATAAAAGAAAAATAATAAACCAACCTCATCCTTACCTTTCCATGGTTCCCACGACAGCTTCAGCTCTGCTACATCGAGATGACTGGCTGGACCGCAGCAGAACGCTGCCATCCAGTCTGTCATCCCGCAGACACTGAGAAGCGCAGGCATGCTTGCGCTCCTCACTGTCTCGCTGTGACGGCATCCAGATGAGCCGAGGTCATGTCCAATGAACTCGGCTCACCTCATGCACGTCACTGACAGCGTGGGAAAATTCTCACGCTGAAGTGCTGAGTGCAGGAGAATTCTCCCACGCTGTCAGTGATGTGCATGAGGTGAGCTCATGTCCAATGAACTCAGCTCACCTCCTGCACGTCACTGACAGCGTGGGAAAATTCTCCTGCAATCAGCGCTTCAGCGTGAGAATTTTCCCACGCTGTCTGTGACGTGCATGAGGTGAGCCGAGTTCATTGGACATGAACTCGGCTCATCTGGATGTCGTCACAGAGAGACGCTGAGCAGCGCAAGCAAGCCTGCGCTTCTCAGTGTCTGCGGGATGACAGGCTGGATGGCAGCGTTCTGCTGCGGTCCAGCCTGTCATCTCGATGTAGCAGAGCTGAAGCTGTCGTGGGAACCATGGAAAGGTAAGGATGAGGTTGCTTTATTATTTTTCTTTTATTGCAGGAGATCGTTGGCTTCAGCTGGAATGGGCGTGACGGTAAGTATGGTTTAATTTAGAACAATAAAGGATTGTGTCTTTATTTCAATTAAAGGACTTTATTCTGGGTGTTTGTGTTTTTTTTAACTTTGACTATGGGGTTAGTAATGGGGGTGTCTTATAGACGCCTCTCCATTACTAACCTGGGCTTGATGTCAGCTGGCATTATAAGCTGACATCAACCCCAACCCTATTACCCCCTGCCACCGCACCAGGGCAGCGTGGAAGAGCGAGGCTAAGTGCCAGAATTGGCGCATCCTATGAATGCGCCATTTCTGGGGCGGCTGACGGCTGGTGTTTCTAGCCTGGGAGGGGGCCAATATTCATGGCTCCCTTCCTGGGCTATTAATATCAGCCCCCAGCTGTCTGCCTAGCCATTGCTAGCTATTAAATTAGGGGGGACCCCACGTCATTTTTTTGGGGGGGTCCCCCATTTTAATAGCTAGTAAAGGCTATGTATTCAGCTGGGGGCTGATATTAGTAGCCTGGGAAGCTCCGTGGGTATTACCCCCTTCCCATGCTTCAAACATCTGCCCCAGCCGTCTGCTTAACCTCCGCTAGAGCCTAAAATTAAGGGGAACCCCACGCCAATTTTTTTAATAATAAATCCTTTATTTTAATACTAAATGACAAGTACAGTAACCAACACTATCACTGTACTTCATATATATGTGACTGACATGTTTCTATCTATCTAATCTATGTGTGATGCTCTATCTTTCTGTTCTAAATTGTCGGGTACCGCTGCTGAATTGCCGGCCGGCTTTTTTAAAGAGACAGTGCATGAAAACACTATTATTTTTTTAAATAAATCCTTTACACTAAATGACAAGTACAGTAAGCAACACTATCACTGTACTTATTATATATGTGACTGACATGTTTCTATCTATCTAATCTATGTGTGAAGCTCTATTCTTTCTGTTCTAAATTGTCGGGTACAGATGCTGAATTGCCGGCCGGCTTTTTTAAAGAGACGGTGCATGAAAACACTAATATTTTTTTTAATAAATCCTTTACACTAAATGACAAGTGCAGTAACCAACACTGTCACTGTGCTTCTTATATGTGTGACTGACATGTTTCTATCTATCTAATCTATGTGTGATGCTCTATTCCTTCTTGTCTAAATTGTCGGGTACCGGTGTATGCCGCTGCTGAATTTGCCGGCCGGCTTTTTTAAAGAGAGTGTCTTCTGAGCAGTTTGTCAGCTTTTGGACACCTTTGCAGGTGTTTTCTATGTGTTTCTATGTGTTTTTGTTTGCCTGCCATTGGTTTTAACGGTGTTCGACGGTGTTCTAAGGTGTTCGACGAACAGTTCGACGAACAGTTCCTCGAACATCCCGGTGTTCGACGAACCGAACCGAACCCGAACACTACGGGGGTGGCTCAACACTACTTCTGACAAGCCTACAATCTGCATTAACCCTCTCTCCACCATACCTCTGCAAGAGCAGCTCTACCCTTACCTACTGTATCCTCACCCATCCCTTGTAGATTGTGAGCCCTCGTGGGCAGGGTCCTCTCTCCTCCTGTATCAGTCGTTCACTCATTTTTGTTCAAATTATTGTACTTGTTGTTTGCTATGTATACTACTTTTAAACATGTAAAGCGCCATGGAATTAATGGCGCTATAATAATAAATAATAATAATTCATCAACCACCCTGAAGGATTTACATCATGCCAGGATCCTCTTGAAAGAACTATAAAAATCACTTTTATCAGAAATGAAGGACCTTTGACTCACTTGACAAAACATTTCAAATTTGAGCGGATACCTAAAGGATTTATGATTTACAAGAATCTAGCAGGGGATTTTGGTAATCTTATTAGTTAGCAGGAATGGGATATCCATCATGTTTTTTGAGTTCTCCAAAAAAAACCTGTTTTATTTATCAGCCAAAACTGATGTGAGAATATGTTCAGGACAGACCAACTCATTAGAGAGTCATTTGAAAAACTCTAACCTTATAAATAATACATGAATAGAATTAGATATTAAAACATGAGGAAGAGATTGAAGTATTATTCTATAATGTCCACATGCATATTAAAATCAAATAATGTAAACTAATTCAAAAGAAACAAAATTAAAATGGATATTGACTGTTTAATGCTCGGGTACTCGTTCGAGTCGAGCAAATTGGAATGCTCGAGTGTTCGGTCTGAGTAACGAGCCCAATGTAAGTCTGTCTACGGGAAACTCAAGCATTTTTCTGGCGACTCCCCCCCGCCGGTCTGCAGAGGGCCTAAAAATTGCCCAAATCGATGGGAACAGTGCTCAAATGACATGGGAACAGCATGGGGAAGACCTCTGGAAGCATTTCTGACTCCCAGGTCAATGCTGTCAACTATGTTGTCAGAGGTATTACGGCACTTTTACGGACTCACAATAAAACATACAAAAACTGTGTTAAGGAACATCCATTCCAGGGTAATGACTTGTATATAATGCAAAATAAATATACAAAAACAAAATGCTCCTCCATACCTTGGGCTATGTTCACACAGCATTTTTGATGCATTTTTGCACTTTTGCATTGCTTTCAACCAAGACAAATGCATTCACCAGGAAATGTCATTTTAACATTTTACAACCTTATCTGGCCGTTTGGTGTGTGACACATCATTAGACACATCCTGCTTCATTTATGATGGAGGGACTCTGAAAGTCACAAAGCCTATTTTTATAGGACCATCAGGCGGCCCTTACTATTCTTAAAGGGCCGGCAGTTGGCCTTCGCTATTGTTAGGGAGCCATCAGCCGGCTATGTTTTGTTGTTTCCATTATTAACGAATGGGTCTCCTATACTGTTATTGCATATGCAGTGACCGCAAAGGCTGTCAAAAATTTGGATGTAACCCAATACCCCTTTGAAGAGACATAGAGGAGGGTCTCAGTAAAAACAATGTTCCCATAATAAAGGAGGGGGTCTCCTATAGTGGTAATGCCCATGTTGTGACTGCAAGGACTGCCAAAATTTGGGAAAAACCCCACTAACTATTTAAAGACACATAGAGCTGGGCCACAGTAACGACATATTCCCATTTAGAAAGGAGAGGGTCTCCCATACTGTTTGCCTATGCAGTGACTGCAATGGCTGTCAAAAATTTGGAGGCACTCCAATGCCCCTTGCAAGAGGCGTAGATGTCAGAGGGCTTCCTGAAAACAATGTTCCCATTATAAGGAAGTGAGTCTCCCATACTGTTTGACTATGCAGTGAAGGAACGACTGCCAAAAATTTGGAGGAACTCCAATGTCCCTTGCAAGAGACGTAGAGGTCAGAGGGCCTCCTGAAAACAATGTTCCCATTATTAGGAAATGGATATCCTATACTATTTGCCTACGCAGTGAAGCAACAGCTGCCAAAAATTTGGAGGAACTCCAATATCCCTTGCAAGACACATAGACATGTTGATATACATATGGTGGTGATATGGTGGTGGAGGATGAGGATGCGGAGAAGGAGGAGGACAAGAGCAAATAGACAAAATCAGGAAGCGTATACCCATGTCTGGGTGTGAAGACAGAGATGCATGGGAATAGAGTTAGACCTCCCAAAAAAAAGACATTGTATTTGAGTTTATGTAATGCTGCTATCATTCAGTGGTGTTGAGAAGTCTGGCCCAATCCAGCCCATGTTCATTTTTATAAGTCAGCCTGTCAGCATTATCAGTTGACAGGCGGATGCCACGTGTCCAGCTTGGATACCTAATAATTATAAGGCACAGAGGAATCACGGAGGATGTTGGTACGGTCAGCAAGGTACTCCCTCACCATCCTCCGAAACTTTTCCCTCCTTGGGAGAGTACCCAGCGCCTCAGGGCCTGTGCGATTGGATGGTCTGAGAAAACTGTCCCAGAACTTTGACAGTGTTCCCCTGCCTCTGCTGAATTGCATTTGTGTCTCTCTCGCCTGTACTACTTGGTTATCCAACGAACTGTGACCTCTGCCGCCAGCGTTTTCTGATGGGAATTTTTTTAAGAATTCCGCAACAAGGGCATTCTGGTACTGCCCCATTTTATTAGGCCTGTCCAGTGTGGGAATAAGCAGCAGAAAGTTTTCAATGTAGCGTGGGTCTAGAAGTGTCACCAACCAGTGATGACTGTCACTAGTGATAAGCGAGTATGTTTTGTTAACCCTTTCGCCAAGTATGCTCGGGCGAGCACCGAGTAGTTACAGCTGCTCAGTGTTATGTTTGAATCACTCCCGTGTGCATGATTTGCGATCGTTTGACAGCTTTAATACATGTGAGGAATGTCTGTTTCTTACACATTCCTCACATGTATTAAAGCTGTCAAACAGTCGCAAATCATGTACGCGGGAGTGATTCAAACATAACACCAAGCAGCTGTAACTACTATATCGCAGGAAACTAGCTACTGTTCTTCCTCCTCCTCTTCCTCATTGTCACCCAATTCACGTTGGGATGAGATGAGGCTGGGCTGTGTGTAATCACCCTGTATGGTTCCTTGCTCTATCTCATCGTGCTCCGCCTGCAATGCATCCTCTTTAATTGTGAGCAGAGAGCATTTCAGAATACAGAGAAGTGGGATGGTGACGCCAATAATGGCGTCATCGCCGCTCACCATCTTCGTGGAGTCCTCAAAGTTTTGGAGGATGGTACATACAGTACAGACCAAAAGTTTGGACACACCTTCTCATTTAAAGATTTTTCTGTATTTTCATGACTATGAAAATTGTACATTCACATTAAAGGCATAAAACTATGAATTAACACATGTGGAATTATATACTTAACAAAAAAGTGTGAAACAACTGAAAATATGTCTTATATTCTAGGTTCTTCAAAGTAGCCACCTTTTGCTTTGATGACTGCTTTGCACACTCTTGGCATTCTCTTGATAAGCTTCAAGAGGTAGTCACCGGAAATGGTTTTCACTTCACAGGTGTGCCCTGTCAGGTTTAATAAGTGGGATTTCTTACCTTATCAATGGGGTTGGGACCATCAGTTGTGTTGTGCAGAAGTCAGTTGGATACACAGCTGATACTCCTACTGAATAGACTGTTAGAATTTGTATTATGGCAAGAAAAAAGCAGCTAAGTAAGGAAAAACTAGTGGCCATCGTTACTTTAAGAAATGAAGGTCAGTCAGTGCGAAAAATTGGGAAAACTTTGAAAGTGTCCCCTAGTGCAGGTGCAAAAACCATCAAGCGCTACAAAGAAACTTGCTCACATGAGGACCGCCCCAGGAAAGGAAGACCAAGAGTCACCTCTGCTTCTGAGGATAAGTTTATCCGAGTCACCTGCCTCAGAAATCGCAGGTTAACAGCAGCTCAGATTAGAGACCAATTCAATGCCACACAGAGTTCTAGCAGCAGACACATCTCTACAACAACTGTTAAGAGGAGACTTTGTGCAGCAGGCCTTCATGATAAAATAGCTGCTAGGAAACCACTGCTAAGGACAGGCAACAAGCAGAAGAGACTTGTTTGGGCTAAAGAACACAAGGAATGGACATTAGACCAGTGGAAATCTGTGCTTTGTTCTGATGAGTCCAAATTTGAGATCTTTGGTTCCAACCACCGTGTCTTTGTGCGATGCAGAAAAGGTGAACGGATGGACTCTACATGCCTGGTTCCCACCGTGAAGCATGGAGGAGGAGGTGTGATGGTGTGGGGGTGCTTTGCTGGTAACACTTTTGGGGATTTATTCAAAATTGAAGGCATACTGAACCAGCATGGCTACCACAGCATCTTGCAGCGGCATGCTATTCCATCCGGTTTGCGTTTAGTTGGACCATCATTTATTTTTCAACAGGACAATAACCCCAAACACACCTCCAGGCTGTGTAAGGGCTATTTGACCAAGAAAGAGAGTGATGGGGTGCTACGCCAGATGACCTGGCCTCCACAGTCACCAGACCTGAACCCAATCGAGATGGTTTGGGGTGAGCTGGACCGCAGAGTGAAGGCAAAAGGGCCAACAAGTGCTAAGCATCTCTGGGAATTCCTTCAAGATTGTTGGAAGACCATTTCCGGTGACTACCTCTTGAAGCTCATCAAGAGAATGCCAAAAGTGTGCAAAGCAGTCATCAAAGGAAAGGTGGCTACTTTGAAGAACCTAGAATATAAGACATATTTTCAGTTGTTTCACACTTTTTTGTTAAGTATATAATTCCACATGTGTTAATTCATAGTTTTGATGCCTTCAGTGTGAATGTACAATTTTCATAGTCTTGAAAATACAGAAAAATCTTTAAATGAGAAGGTGTGTCCAAACTTTTGGTCTGTACTTTATGTCTGACATCCATGTTCACTCCTGAGATCTTATATGTGGAGTCTGAACTGAATACCGACAGCCTTGTTGATGCTGGTAGTCAACAACTGCCTTCATATGCTCACAAATCCTTCCCAACATCTGCAATGTAGAGTTCCAACGCGTGGGGACATCGCTGATCAGTCGGTGAGCTGGAAGCTGTAAACACTGCTGAAGCACGGCAAGGGCGGTGGAAGCTGTAGCTGACTTTCTAAAATGGGCACACAGGCGGCGCACTTTGACATGCAGATCTGGCAGATCCGGGTAGGTTTTGAGAAACCGCTAAACCACGAGGTTAAGCACATGGGCCAGGCATGGTACGTGTGTGAGCTCGCCTCGCCTCAGGGCCGCCACCAGGTTCCAGCCATTGTCACATACGATGATGCCTGGCTGTAAAGTCAGTGTTTTCAGTCACAGATCTGCCTGCTCTTTCAGAGCTGTCCACAACTCTTCAGCATTGTGCGGTTTGTCACCTAAGCATATTAGCTTCAGCACAGCCTTTTGCCTCTTAGCCGAGGCAGTGCTGCAGTCCTTCCAGCTTGAAACTGATGTGCTCATTTCGGAGATGGAGGCTGAAGATGAGGAGGAGGAGGTGCAGGAGCTGTTTAATGTGGGGGTAACCCTGATTTACTCAGGGCCTGCAATCCTCGGCGTCGGTAGGACGTGTTCTGTCCCAAGGTCCGATTGGTTCCCGGCTACCACTATATTAACCAAGTGTGCCATCAGAGAGATGTACCGTCCCTGCCCACAAGTACTTGTCCACGTGTCCGTGGTTTGGTAGACTTTCCCGGTAACTGCGTTGTTGAGGGCACGTCTAATGTTGTGGGAAATGTGCTCGTGTAATGCGGGGATGGCACACAGGGAGAAACAGTGGCAGCTGGGGACCGAGTACCGAGGGAAAGCTGCCGTCATCAGGTTGCAGAAAGCTTCTGTCTCTACGAGCCTAAAAGGCAACATTTTGAGCGCAAGCATTCACGAAATGTGTGAATTTAGTATTGTGGTCTGTGGGGCATTGGCTGCGTATTTGTGTTTGCGTTCCAAGGACTGTGGTAGGGACAACTGAACGCTGTGCTGGGAAAAGGACATGGGTGTGCTTGCTAATGGTGCAAGTTGAGAGTGTTCAACGACAAGTCGAGGGCAGGAGGCATCTTGGCATGCGCCATGGACAGGGGATTGGCATGCACACACAACAGTGGAACAAGCAGTGGTGTCACCCACAGACACTGTTGCTGGACCCTGGGTTCAGCCCACTTAGTCGGGTGCTTTGCTGCCATGTGCATGATCATGCTAGTGGTGGTCAGGCTGCTAGTTTTGCTACCCCTGCTGATGCTAGCCTGGCAGGTGGTGCAAATGGCCTTTTTGGGGTTATCTGCAGAGTCTTTAAAAAATAACCAGACTCGGGAAGACCTAACAGTTGTGCTGGCAACTTCTGTCATGTTGGCGTTACCTTGAACGTTTTCCCGCCCCGTGCCTGCGGCCACCACACTGATCATTCCTGCATGTTGTGGTTCTATGCCTCCCTCCCCCTGTGTGCTGCTGTCCTCGCTCTGTATGTCCCCCTGCCAGGTTGGGTCAGTTACTTTATCATCCACCACCTCATCTTCCACTTCTGCACCCTGATCCTCCTCCTGACTTTCTGGCAGTTGTGTCTCATCATCATCATCCACCTCTTATGACAGTAATTGCACTTTCCCACCGTCGCCTTCGTGTGCCCATGGCTGCTCCAATATTTGGGCATCGCTGCACGCGTTCTCCTCTTGACTCGCTTAAAGCTGGCAGGGCGAGAGGCCCGAACCTACAAATGGAAAAGTGAACAGCTTTTCTGAGTGTCCACATGTGGGATCAGTTGTCTCCAGGCACTCAGCATTGTGGGAGGAAGGATGATCAAGGTGAGGAATATCGGTACAGACTCAGAACTACTGAGACCTGACTGTGTGGAAGACAGGGTGGTGGTGGTAGTGGCAAAGTGACTGGAAGCATTATCTGCTATTGAACCAACAACCCTTTGACACTGCTCTGGGTTCAAAAGTGGTGTACTGCGGTCCCCTAGTAATTGGGACAGGAAGGTCGAGCGATAAGATGTGGGTGTTTGTTGTGGCACAATTTCGGCTTGTCCTCGGCCTCGGTCTCTGCATGCACCATCATCATCATGTTCACTTTACCGTCCCTTGCCACGCACCTTGCCCAGTTTTAATGGAGGACAATATTTTCCATGTTCACGAGAAATGGCTGATTTGACCGAGACACTGCAACAGAATGGAAATGGAAGAAATGTCTGATTTTGGAACAGTCTTATAGGTGATATGTCTGACAAAGAACCACGGTTTTAAATAACAGGCCTGTAATTTACTAATACTATTCTTCACAGAGATCTAGTGTAAATAGCTTGACCAACACACTTCAACGAAATGAAAATGGAAGAAATGTCTGGTTTTGGAACAGTCTTATAGTTGATATGTCTGACAGAGAACCACGGTTTTAAATAGCAGGCCTGTAATTTAGTAATACTATTCTTCACAGAGATCTAGTGTTAATAGCTTGACCGACACACTGCAACGAAATGGAAGGCCGAAATGGCTGATTTTGGAATGCTGTTATATGTGATACGTCTGACAGAGAACCACTGTTTTAAATAGCTGGCCTGTAATTTACTAATACTATTGTTCACAGACACTTAGTGTGAACAGCTTCACCAGCACACTGCAATGGAATGAAAATGGAAGAAATGTCTGATTTTGGAACAGTCTTATAGGTAATATGTCTGACAGAGAACCACGGTTTTAAATAGCAGGCCTGTAATTTACTAATACTATTGTTCACAGACACCTAGTTTGAATAGCTTAACCGACACACTGCAACAGAATGGAAAAGGAGGTCAATATTTTCCATGTTCAGTTCAAATTTCCGGATTTTTATCACTGAAATATGGAACAGATCTGGCTTTATTCTGCAGTGAGAACAAGCAAATGGAGCAGAAAAATGGTGTAGTCTGGATTGCTTTTTAAGCAAGTATCCAGGAGCAAGATCAAAAAAAAATCTGCCCTGGCCCCTGATATCTGGGGGTATGTCTACAAATATCTGTAATTATTACAGCAGCAGCAGACAGGACGTTCAATGGACCCTCTTGTGCTGTATCATACACTGCAGTCTGCCACATACACTGCCTGCCTGCCTAGCACTGATTATATGCAGCTGGATTAGTCCTCAGAAGGACTGTTAGTTCAGATGGATATATATACGTATATGTTGTGGAATACCTATACTAACAGGATGTTCAATAGACCCTCTTGTGCTGTATCATGCACTGTAATTTGCCACAAACCCTGCCTGCCTGCCTAACTCCTGCTATCACCACTGAATATATGCAGCTGGATTAGTCCTCAGAAGGGCTGTTAGTTCAGTTGGATAAGTACTGTATATATGTTGGGGAATATCTATACTAACTATAAACAAGCAAATCCCTCCCTGACTCAGCAGAAGCTCTCCCTACTCTGCCTGTTTCCGGGGAAGACTGTGACGAGCATAGCGGAGCTAGGTCTTATATAGACCTGATGATGCTGTGCGGCCAGCCAATCACTGTAATGCCCACAACCAACATGGCTACGGCATTGCAGAGCATGGCAGGCAATCCCTGCATGTTCATTGGTTCATCCCGCCCGAGCAACCTGGAAATACTCGCCGAGCTTGTCGAGCGCTGTGATGCTCGGGCGAGTACCGAGCAATGGCAAGCACGTTCGCTCATCACTAAATTCTACCTCTAAAAAATGTTTCTGTAACAAGAGTAGAAGTAGGAAGAATAATAAACAACAAATTAAAAACTAAAATACAAAAAGTAGGTATCTAATATATATAATCGTCGTATCCCGTCTACCACCGGCCGCGACCAGTCAGCGATTTGGCGCCAAATTTAAACACGCTCTCCGGTCCTCACTAACACGGTTCGCTGATTGGTCGCGGCCACGACCAATCAGCGATATTGGTGCCAAATTTAAACACCGCTCTGCTTGCAGCAGAAGTACCCCGACCGGCGGCACCGCTGATCTCCCGACGGAAAGTGTGAAGGGAGGACCGGGGAGCGGCGCCACCGGTAGGGATACTTCTGCTGCGAGCAGCCGGTCATCTCCCGGCTGCTCGCAGCAGAAGTATCCCGACCGCCGGCCGCAACCAATCAGCGAGATTGGCGCCAAATTTAAACACCGCTCTGCTGATTAGTCGCGACCGCCGGCCGCAACCAAGCAGCGATTTTTGCACCAAATTTAAACACGCTCTCCGGTCCTCAGTAACAGAGTTCGCTGATTGGTCGCAGCCGGCGACCAATGATGGTCCAACTAAACGCAAACCGGATGGAATTGCATGCCGCTGCAAGATGCGGTGGTAGCCATGCTGGTTCAGTATGCCTTAAATTTTGAATAAATCCCCAACAGTGTCACCAGCAAAGCACCCCCACACCATCACACCATCACACCTCCTCCTCAATGCTTCACGGTGGGAACCAGGCATGTAGAGTCCATCCGTTCACCTTTTCTGCGTCGCACAAAGACACGGTGATTGGAACCAAAGATCTCAAATTTAGCCCAAACAAGTCTCTTCTGCTTGTTGCCTGTCCTTAGCAGTGGTTTCCTAGCAGCTATTTTACCATGAAGGCCTGCTGCACAAAGTCTCCTCTTAACAGTTGTTGAAGAGATGTGTCTGCTGCTAGAACTCTGTGTGGCTTTGACCTGGTCTCTAATCTGAGCTGCTGTTAACCTGCGATTTCTGAGGCAGGTGACTCGGATAAACTTATCCTCAGAAGCAGAGGTGACTCTTGGTCTTCCTTTCCTGGAGCCATCCTCATGTGAACCAGTTTCTTTGTAGCGCTTGATGGTTTTTGCAACTGCACTTGGGGACACTTTCAAGGTTTTCCCAATTTTTCGCACTGACTGACCTTCATTTCTTAAAGTAATGATGGCAACTCGTTTTTATTTACTTAGCTGCTTTTTTCTTGCCATAATACAAATTCTAACAGTCTATTCAGTAGGACTATCAGCTGTGTATCCACCTAACTTCTGCACAACACAACTGATGGTCCCAACCCCATTTATAAGGTAAGAAATCCCACTTATTAAACCTGACAGGGCACACCTGTGAAGTGAAAACCATTTCTGGTGACTACCTCTTGAAGCTCATCAAGAGAATGCCAAGAGTGTGCAAAGCAGTCATCAAAGCAAAAGGTGGTTACTTTAAAGAACCTAGAATATAAGACATATTTTCAGTTGTTTCACACTTTTTTGTTAACTATATAATTCCACATGTGGTAATTCATAGTTTTGATGCCTTCAGTGTGAATGTACAATTTTCATAGTCATGAAAATACAGAAAAATCTTTAAATGAGAAAGTGTGTCCAAACTTTTGGTCTGTACTATATATATATATATATATATATATATATATATATATATATATATATATATATATATATATATATATATATATATATATATATATACACACATACATAAGTTATTTATAATATAAAAATAATTAACCTCAACAGGAAATACTGTACTATGAACTGAAAGATAATCGATATGGCAGAATTGCATTTTTTTGTCACACTGTCACACCTTTTCTGTCATCACTTCTTAATGCATAATAATCATAATATCATATATATCCTAAGTTGGTATAAATAAGCATGTCAGCTAATTCTGCAAAAAAACAAGCCCTCATTCAGCTCCCTCAACAGAAAAATAAAATGTTACAAGTCTTGGAAAATGGCGACACATACCATATTTTTTTTCAAACTTCTGAATGTGTTTCAACATAACAGTAAATCAAATAATAAAATCTATATGATTTTGGTATTGTCATCATCATACTGATCTGGAGAATCATGTCACTTCGTAATTTTGACCACACAATGAATTCCATTAAAAAAAAAACTAAATACAATGGATGAATTGATGAAATCAGTGCAAGTTTATATTATACTGTAGATTTATGCAGGGTGCCATTTCAATTTGGCCTCAGCAGAAAAGCTAGAATCCACACTGTCAGTGGTTATAGGTGACACTGCCCACATGTCAGTATCACACAGAAGTCACCAACAAAATGGTGCAGCACTACACAGAACGAGAGGAAGGGAAGGAGTGATGTCAAGCACATGTGAGCAGATCCTCCCCACATTTGCTGCAGTAGTAAGGTTAGCTAAGAGCACACTTGGTTTTCAAGGACACTCTCCCTTCTGTACCAGTCTGTTACTTTTAATTTGTTCACTGTAATTTATATGTATATTTTGTATGTAACCTCCTCACATATACAGCACAATGGAATCAATGGTGCTCTAAATATAAATAATAATAATAATGTGAGCAGCTGCTCCCCCTAGTGTTCAAAAGTTGAAAATATCCAAATTTTTTAAATAATTTTTCATATATATTATGGAATAAAAATGTTAACAATTAATCAATACACAAACTCACAGCCTATCTGGCTAGCAGACCTACCCAATTATGGGCACTCAGCAAGCATGAGGTGGGCTAACTGCCAGTTTACTGTATCAGGCAGCACCCGTTGAATTCTGCCCAAACTCAGCCATGCACCAAAACATCTCCTGGCAAGGTGACTCCTTGCATCCATAACCTCCACTTTCAATACCCCACTATATCCAGTCAAGAAGAAAACCCCAACTGGAACGCCAGTCAGCTATGAAATGGTCCACGACTTCCAAGCAGTCAATGCAGTCACTGTAGTTGACACCCCTCTCCTGCCACAGATACTTGCTTCTCAGTGTCTTCTTTTCTGTCCCCTTGTTCCAGAAGTGTATCCAATACAGCTTGCACGGGCAATGCTCTCTCAGGGAGTAGCTAACTGCCCCTCTTTATTTTCCACATCTCTAAAGACTGTGTTGGACTCTTGGTGTCCCTTTGACTTGTCCACAACCCTACCCCGATATGTGGATGATCTCCTTTTTTGCTGTACCACAGACTAGCTGTGTCATACCGAGTCCCTGCTAATATTCTTGGTAGAGCATGAATGCAAGGCCTCAAAACATAAACTCCAATTGTGCAAACTCATGGTAACTTTTCTTCGGCCGCTGCTTATCTCCAGGCAGCAAACATCTCAGCCCAGATATGGTTGAAGCTATACTCAAAGTTCCCTTTCCCAAGTTCACCAAATCTCTAAGAACATTTTGAGGCCTAGTCCAGTACTGCCGTCTCTAGATTCGGAATGCCCCTGGGATCATGGCCCCATGTTACGGAGTGGTGGAACCTCTGTGCTGCGGTGCAAGGAGGGACCAGAGGGGAGTGACTAATTATCTACTCGGCCTGACCAAGGTCGCACGGCGGCTCAGTCGACTCCGTGAACCAGGGAGGGACCGAGCAGAGGGACCAGGTGCCACTCTGGGACCGACCTTGTATGAGAGCAGGTGACTCCCACGGGTCAGAAGGTAGGAACTGACCGGTACAGTGGAAGAGCACGGCAGGCAGGCTGACGGATGGTCCAGGTAGTCAGGCAGGCTGATTCGGCTGATAGCCAGACAGGTGCTCCGGGTAGGCAAGCTGGCGGGCACAACAGGAAACAGGCAGGTGCTTCCAGGTAAGCAGGGAAGCGGCCACGGCAGGTGACAGGCAGGTGCTTCCAGGTAAGGAGGCAAGCGGGCACGGCAGGTAACAGGCAGGTGCTCCCAGGTAAGCAGGCGGGCAGACACGGCAGGTGACAGGCATGTGCTTCCAGTTAAGCAGGCTGGCGGGCACGGCAGGTAACAGGCATGTGCTTCCAGGTAAGCAGTCGGGCAGAGCCAAGACTGACAAGCAGTGGACCTAAGGGCTGAAGCAAAGTAAGTATCACAGAGCAACAACCTTGCACGGGCACCTCCATATTGGAGGAGGAGCCTTTTATAGAGAAAGTCCTCTGGCCATTGGCCGGGGACTTTTTAGGACGGCACACGTGGCCCCTTTAAGAGGGAGGGAGCGTGCACGCGCCCTAAGCGCAGAGCCAGGGAAGCTGCGAGTACCAGCAGCCGCAGCAGGGAGGCCAGAAGACGCCGGAGCAGGAGTGCGGCGGTAAGGGGGATGGCGTCTCTGCCTGGCAGGGGGCAGAGACGCCGATGCTACACCCCACAGTTTCACTGTCTGAAAACTGAACCTTATTACATCAAAAATGAGGCAATTGATACGTTTTACTCTCTTAAACTTGCCCTTTCTGCCTTAATTGCCCTCAATATCCCAGACAAAGGATTTTGTGTGGCCTGCTGAGAACCGGGAGACTCTGGTTCTCATCTTCCCATATTCAACTGTATTCTCGTCTTTTGGACATGAATACAGTTGCATACCTTGGCTCTGGGACAGGGGCAAAGTAGCCATCATCAGCCCCTGCCCTGACCCGCAGTGGTGTGATAAGGTCATCAGGCTGTTGACCTCATCACAATGCTGTTATTGCTGTCGCACAGCTCAGAGGTGGCAATGGTGTGGCTGTCAACAGTAAGCACTCCATGAAGGAGCTGAAAATTTAATATCCTGATTATTATAGGAGGGGTGTGGGTGTTTGGTGTTACTGTGAGGGCACATTATGAAGAAATTTGGGGGGAAATTTGAATGGGCACAGTAAGCAGGGGAGCAATGTGGGGGCATTTTGGAGAGGGGCAGTGTGGGGGGAACATTAAACTGAGGGGCAGTGTGGGGAGGGGACATTATAGATAAGGGCAGTATGGAGGTAAATTATGGAGAGGGGCAGTGTGTGAGGGTTATATTATGGAGAGGGGCAATTTGGAAGGACATTATAGAGAAAGGCAGTGAGGTTGTATAGGGCAATGTGGAGTTTATAATATGGAAAGGGCAGTGTTTGGGTGTAAATAATGGAGAGGGGTAGTGAAGGGGGTATATTTTGAAAAGGTGCAGGGTGGGGGTATATTATAGAGAGGGGCAGTGTTGGAGGTATATTATGAAAAGGGGCAGTGTGCGGGGGTACATAATAGAGAAACGCAGTGTGGGAGTATATTATGGAGAAGGACATATTATGATGAGGGGCAAAGTGTGTGGGACATTATAGAGAAAGGCAGTGTGGGGGTATATTATGGAGAGGGACAGTGTGGGGGTGATATTATAGAGAAGGACAGTGTGGATGGTATATTATGGAGAGGGGTAGTGTGGGGGACACATTAAGGAGAGGGGCAGTGTAGGGGGTATATTATGAGGAGGGACAGTGTGGGGGTAATATTATAGAGAGGGGCAGTGTGGGGGTATATTATGGAGACGGGCAGTGTTGGGGGTATATTATGAAGTGGGGCAGTGTGTGCAGGGTAAATAATAGAGAAGGGCAGTGTGGGTACATTATGGAGACGTGAAGAGTGAGGGAGTACATTATAGAGAAAGGCAGTGTGGGGTATATTATGGAGAGGGGCAGTGTGGCAGAGAATATTATGAAGAGGGGTAGTGTCGTGTGCACATTATGGAAAAGGTGGAAAAGGACAATGGGGGTTGATATTATACAGAGGGACAGTGTGGGGAGATGTTATAGAGAGAGGCAGTGTAGGGTTATATTATGGAGAGTGGCAGTGTGGGTGGAATATTTTGTGCATGAAGTACAGTGAGAGGAAATTATTTATTCAGGGGCTCAGCAGAGGAGATACTTTAATTTTTAAGGGCACTGTGTTGGGAGTGCTGCAGAAGGCCGGAGAAGAGAGAAGTCTGGAGAGACTAGCTTTGAGATTGAAATCTCATCATGGTGTCAGTACTATGATAAAAGGATGGAGACAAAAGGGATGGAAATGACTTTAATCAGAGAAGATGTAACCTATAAGATACCTGGATGTAAATGCTTATTTGTGATACTGACTACATCTCATAAGTACTGTGCTTCCTGAATGGTCCTCAGTGGCTGGTAACAACAACTCCAAGTTGTTAAGGACACACTGGAGGTTACAGCTTCACGTGATACAAGTGTATATAGGATTGACCTGAAACTGCAACTGATCACTGTACTAAGCTTGGTGATTGGTGATGAGCGAACGTGCTCGCCACTACTCGGTACTTGCCCGAGCATCACGATGCCCGACAAGCTCGGCGATCGGCAAGTATTTCAGGGTTGCTCAAGCGGGAACTCGGGTCCCCGCCCTGCACTTTTGCCGCTCTTTAGACCTGGCGCCGCTATACTCGTCATAGTCTTCCCCAGAAACAGGCAGAGTAGGGAGAGCTGCTGCTGAGTCTGGGAGAGATTTGCTTGTTTATAGCTAGTATAGGTATTCCACAACATATATATATATATATATATATATATATATGAACTAACAGTTCTCCTGAGGACTAATCCAGCTGCATATTTTCAGTGGTGATTGTGATAGCAGGAGTTAGGCAGGCAGGGTATGTGACAGACTACAGTGCATGATACAGCACAAGAGAGTCCATTGCATGTTAAACTTCTGACTGATCCTGTTGTGACAAATGTTTGTAGACATAGCCCCAGGTATCAGGGGCCAGGGATAATTTTTTTTCATCTTAATCCTTGTTATTTGCTTAAAAACCAAGGCAGGCTGGGTATGTGACTGACTGCAATGCATGATATAGCACAAGAGAGTCCATTGCATGTTAAATTTCTGACTAATCCTGTTGTGACAGATATTTGTAGACATAGCCCCAGGTATCAGTGGTCAGGGCTAATTTTTTTTTTATCTTAATCCTGGTTATTTGCTTAAAAAGCAATCCAGAGTACACAATTTTTCTGCTCCATTTGCTTGTTAGCACTGCAGAATACAGCCTGATCTTTTCCATATTACAGTGATGAAAAACCTGAAATTTGAACTGAACGTGGAAAATATTGGCCTCAATTTCCATTTTGTTGCTGTGTGTCCGTGAAGCTATTCACATGAGGCCTCTGTGAATAATAGTATTAGCAAACTACAGGCCTGCTATTTAAAATCGTGGTTCTCTGTCAGACGTGTCACATATAACTGCGTTCCAAAATCAGCCATTTCTGGCTTCCATTTTCATTTCATTGCAGTGTGTTGGTCAAGGTATTCACACTAGGTCTCTGTGAAGAATAGTATTAGTAAACTCCAGGCCTGCTATTTAAAACCGTGGTTCTCTGTCAGACGTATCACATATAAATGCGTTCCAAAATCAGCCATTTCTCATGAACGTGGAAAATATTGTCCTCTATTTAAAATGGGCAAGGTGCGTGGCAAGGGACGGGGAAGTGGACGTGATGGTGATAGTGCATGCAGAGGCCAAGGTCGAACCTGTGGCCAAGCTGAAATTGTGCCACAACAAACACCCACATCTTGTCGCTCGACCTTCCTGTCCCAATTACTAGGGGACCGCACAACACCACTATTGAACACAGAGCAGTGTCAAAAGGTTATTAGTTGGATAGCAGATAATGCTTCTAGTCACTTTTCCACTACCACCACCACCCTGTCTTCCACACGGTCAAGTCTCAGTAGCCGTGAGTCTGTACTGCATATTCCTCATCCTGATCCTCCTTCCTTCCACCATGCTGAGTGACCGGAAACAACTGATCCCACTTTTAGACACTCAGAAAAGCTGTTCACTTTTCCATTTGTAGATTCGGGCCTCTCGTCCAGCCAGCTTCGAGCGAGTCAAGAGGAGAACGTGTGTAGCAATGCCCAAATATTTGAGCAGCCACTGTTACATGAAGGCAACAGTGGGAAAGTGCAATTACTGTCGCAAGAGGTGGATGATGATGATGATGAGACATCAAGAGGTCCGGAAGAGGACCAGGGTGCGGAAGTGGAAGACGAAGACGAGGTGGTGGATGATAAAGTAACTGACCAAACCTGGCAGGGGAACATGCAGAGCGAGGACAACAGCACACAAGGGGAGGGAGGCATAGAACCACAACAGGCAGGAATAAGCAGTGTGGTGGCCGCAGACAGAAGGCGGGAAAGCCTTTCCCGTAATGCCAGCATGATGGAAGTTGCCAGTACAACTGTTACTGTTTGATTGTTTTTTAAAGACTCTGCAGATAATCCCAAAAAGGCCATTTGCACCACCTGCCAGGCCACCATCAGCAGGGGTAGCAAAACTAGCAGCCTGATCACTACCAGTATGATCAGGCACATGGCAGCAAAGCACCCGACTAAATGGGATAAACCCCAGGGTCCAGAAACAGTGTCTGCGTGTGACACCACTGTTTGTTCCACTGTTTTGCGTGCACGCATGCAAAGATACCTCCAGCCCTGCACCTGACGTTGCACACTCTCAACTAGCACCATCAGGAAGCACATCTACGTCCTTGTCCCAGAGCAGTGTTCGGTTATCCCTACCCCAGTCCTGGGAACGCAAACGCAAATACGTAGCCACCACCCCACAGGTGACACTACTAAATTCACACATTTCACGAATGCTTGCTTTTCGAAATGTTGCCTTTTAATCTCATGGAGATGGAAGCTTTCCACAAACTGATGGCGGCGGCCGTCCCTCTGTATTCGGTCCCCAGCCGCCACTATTTTTCCCACTGTGCCATCCCTGCATTATAAGAGCACGTGTCCCACAACATCAGCCGTGCCCTCAACAACTCAGTTACTGTGAAAGTCGACCTAACCATGGACACGTGGACAAGTGCTTTTGGGCTAGGATGGTACATCTCGATGATGGCACACTGGGTTAACATATTGGAAGCTGGGAACCAGTCGGACCTTGGACAGAACACATCCTCCCAATGCTGAGCATTGCGGGCCCTGGGTCAATTAGGGTTGCCCCCACATTCTACCACTCCTGCACCTCCTCCTCCTCTTCAGCCTTCATATCCGAAATGACCACATCAGTCAGAAGCTGGAAGCAGTGCAGCACTGTCTCGGCCAAGCAGCAACAGGCTGTGCTGGAGCTAATATACTTAGGTGACAAACCACACACTGCTGAAGAGTTGGAAGAGTTGTGGACTGATCTGAAAAAGCAGGCAGATCTGGGGCTGACACTGCTGACCCTACAGACAGGCATTGTCGTGTGTGACAATGGCCGGAACCTGGTGGCTGCTCTGAGGCAAGGCAAGCTCATACAGGTGCCATGCCTGGCCCATGTGCTTAACCTCGTGGTTCAGCGGTTTCTCAAAACCTACCCGGATCTGCCAGAGCTGCTTGTCAAAGTACATATTTCCTAAATTTTGGCAGTCGTTGGACTCACTGCATACCCTATCACTGTATAGCAGACCCGCTCCTTTCTAATGAGAACATGTTGTTACTGTGACCCAGCTCAATGTGTCTTTAAATTGGTATTTGGGTTTTTCCTAAATTTTGGCAGCCATTGAACTCACTGTATACCCTAAAACTAGCAAAGAAAACAACCAAAACAAATAATAATCTTAATAGATATACACATCTAATATATATAATTGTCTTATCCCGTCTGTCTGTCTGTCTATCTGTCTGTCTGTCCAGGAAATCCCACGTCGCTGATTGGTCAGCGACGCGGGATTTCAGAAAAATATGGCGGCCGTTAGCGGCTCACCCTCACACGCTCACCCTCACTTGCTCACCCTCACACCCTCAGACGCTCACCCTCAGACGCTCACCCTCAGACGCTCACCCTCAGACGCTCACCCTCAGACGCTCACCCTCACGCTCTGACGCTCACGCTCTGACGCTCGGATGCTCACGCTCGGACGCTCACGCTCTCACGCTCTGACGCTGGCGCTCACGCTCTGACGCTCACACACTCTGACGCTCACGCTCTGACGCTCACGCTCGGATGCTCACACTCGGGCGCTCACGCTCACGCTCTGACGCTCACGCTCTGACGCTCACGCTCTGACGCTCACGCTCTGACGCTCACGCTCAGATGCTCACGCTCAGATGCTCACGCTCTGACGCTCACGCTCATGCTCGGACGCTCATGCTCTGACGCTCACGCTCGGATGCTCACACTCGGGCGCTCACGCTCACACTCTGACGCTCACGCTCTGACGCTCCCTCTCGGACGTTCACGCTCTGACGCTCACGCTCGGACGCTCACGCTCGGACACTCACGCTCACGCTCTGACGCTCAAGCTCAAGCTCAGACGCTCATGCTCTGACACTCACGCTCTAATGCTCACGCTCACGCTCTGACGCTCACGCTCTGACTCTCACGCTCACGCTCTGATGCTCACGCTCTGACGCTCACGCTCTGACACTCACGCTCTGACACTCACGCTCTGACACTCACGCTCTGACACTCACGCTCTGACACTCAGGCTCGGACGCTCACGCTCTGACGCTCACGCTCTGACGCTCATGCTCGGACGCTCACGCTCTGACGCTCACGCTCGGACGCTCATGCTCAGACTCTCACGCTCACGCTCTGACGCTCACGCTCTGATGCTCACGCTTGGACGCTCACGCTCTGACACTCACACTCGGACGCTCACGCTCAGACGCTCACGCTCACGCGGATTTCAGAAAAATATGGCGGCCGTTAGCGGCTCACCCTCACACGCTCACCCACACACGCTCACCGTCATCTGCTCACCCTCACACCCTCAGACGCTCACCCTCAGACGCTCACCCTCACGCTCTGACGCTCACGCTCTGACACTCGGACGCTCACGCTCTCACGCTCACGCTCTGACGCTGACGCTCACGCTCTGACGCTCACACGCTCTGACGCTCATGCTCGGACGCTCTGACGCTCACGCTCGGACGCTCACGCTTGGACGCTCTGACTCTCACGCTGTGACACTCACGCTCGGACGCTCACCCTCGGACGCTCACGCTCGGACGCTCATGCTCAGACGCTCATGCTCAGACGCTCACGCTCGGACGCTCACGCTCTGATGCTCACGCTTGGACGCTCACGCTCTGACACTCACACTCGGACGCTCACGCTCAGACGCTCACGCTCACGCGGATTTCAGAAAAATATGGCGGCCGTTAGCGGCTCACCCTCACACGCTCACCCGCACACGCTCACCGTCATCTGCTCACCCTCACACCCTCAGACGCTCACCCTCAGACGCTCACCCTCACGCTCTGACACTCGGACGCTCACGCTCTGACGCTGATGCTCACGCTCTGACGCTCACACGCTCTGACGCTCACGCTCGGACGCTCTGACGCTCACGCTCGGATGCTCACGCTCGGACGCTCACGCTTGGACGCTCTGACTCTCACGCTGTGACACTCACGCTCGGACGCTCACGCTTGGACGCTCACCCTCGGACGCTCACCCTCGGACGCTCACGCTCGGGCGCTCACGCTCTGACGCTCACGCTCACGCTCGGGCGCTCACGCTCGGACGCTCACGCTCAGACGCTCGGACGCTCACGCTCTGACGCTCACGCTCGGACTCTGACGCTCGGACTCTGACGCTCACGCTCGGACTCTGACGCTCACGCTCGGACTCTGACGCTCACGCTCGGACTCTGACGCTCACGCTCTGACGCTCACGCTCGGACTCTGACGCTCACGCTCGGACTCTGACGCTCACGCTCGGACTCTGACGCTCACGCTCGGACTCTGACGCTCACGCTCTGATGCTCACGCTCTGATGCTCAGGCTCTGACGCTCACGCACTGACGCTCACGCTCGGACGCTCACGCTTGGATGCTCAGGCTCTGACGCTCACGCTCACTCTCTAATGCTCACGCTCTGATGCTCACGCTCACGCTCTGATGCTCACGCTCTGACGCTCACGCTCGGACGCTCATGCTCGGATGCTCACGCTCTGACGCTCACGCTTTGACGCTCACCCTCGGACGCTCACCCACGGACACTCACCCTCACACGCTCACCCTCACACGCTCACATTCTCACGCTCACATTCTCACGCTCCCATGCTCACCCTCACACACTCCCACGCTCACCCTCACACGCTCACCCTCACACTCTCACCCTCACTCGCTCCCACGCTCACCCGCTCACACGCTCACCCTGTGCTAGCCAGTCATCTCCCGGCTGCTCGCAGTAGAAGTTCCCCGACCAGCGGCCTCGCTCCCCGGTCCTCCAAAATTCATTAGGGGCCCCGGGGGGATACATTGGGGGGTTAATTTAAAGTAGTGCACAACCCATTTAAACACAGCTTCGCTGATTAGTCGCGCCCGGTTGGCCGCATACATATTCTAGAATACCCGATGCGTTAGAATCAGGCCACCATCTAGTACTGTATATGGGTAGTAACAAATACTTCACATAGGTAAATATAGGGAAAATTCCCCTAACACAGAATGTGCGCATGAGGTGAGGATTAGGACTCCTCGGTAAGTCACAAATAGCATAAGAAACAGAGAAACACCGAGATCAAGAATCCAAGATAAATGTGCAAATATTGATTTTATTTAGGGTCAAGTACAAACATATCGGAGTGGGTAAAAAAACAGAAAAAAAGGACACAAAAAACAAGTGGCAATCCAGAGAAAAAAACACGTGTACAAGGTAATATATATATAGATGGACCAAGCACTAAACATAAGGATTCAAAATTACAGTCATAGAATATGTTTATATATCACATGATAATCAACAAAATTGAAAAAGATTATGTTAAAATCTGAAAGAAATTGCATAGGTGCATAGGGAAAATACATCTAAATATCAGTAAAAGATAAAATACAAGTGCATAAATAGAAAATTACATTGAATGTAAAAGGTACCCCCAAAATATATAGATATCCAATGAATAAAGTGCAAAATTGCTAACTGCCCGAAATGTGGCATGTAGCTGTGGACAATGAATGTCCCATATGAATAGGTGACAGTGCTTATGGTTGGGTCCCTATGTTGAATATACAGGTGCATCTCAGTAAATTAGAATATCATCAAAAAGTTAATTTATTTCAGTTTTTCAATACAAAAAGTGAAACTCATATATTATATAGAGTGATCTATTTCAAGTGTTTATTTCTGTTAATGTTGATGATTATGGCTTACAGCCAATGAAAACACAAAAGTCATTATCTCATCAAATTAAAATAATTAACAAAAAACACCTGTAAAGGCTTCCTAAGAGTTTAAAAAGGTCCCCTAGTCTGTTTCAGTAGGCTCCACAATCATGGGGAAGACTGCTGACTTGACAGATGTCTTGAAGGCAGTCATTGACACACTCCACAAGGTCCCAGAGTTCCAATTTTCATTTGCAAATCAAGGTCCCAGAGTCTGGAGGAAGAGTGGAGAGGCACACAATCCAAGCTGCTTGAGGTCTAGTGTGAAGTTTCAACAATCAGTGATGCTTTGGGGAGCCATGGCATCTGCTGGTGTAGGTCCACTGTGTTTTATCAAGACCAAAGTCAGCACAGCCGTCTACCAGGAAATTTCAGAGCACGTAATGCTTCCCTCTTCCGACAAGCCATTTGGAGATGCAAATTTAATTCTCCAGCAGGACTTGACACCTGTTCACACTGCCAAAAGTACCAATACCTGGTTTAAAAACAACAGTATCACTGTGCTTAATTGGCCAGCAAACTCGCCTAACCTTAACCCCATAGAGAATCTATGGGGTATTGTCAAGAGGAAGATGAGAGACACCAGACCCAACAATGCAGACGAGCTGAAAGCTGCTATCAAAGCAACCTGGGCTTCCATAACACCTCATCAGTGCCACAGGCTGATCACCTCCATGCCACACCGCATTGATGCAGTAATTAATGCCAAAGGAGCCCCGACCAAGTATTGAGTGCATTTACTGAACATACATTTCAGTAGGCCAACATTTCGGATTTTAAAAACCTTTTTTAAGCTGTTGATATAAAGTATTCTAATTTACTGAGATAATGACTTTTGTGTTTTCATTGACTGTAAGCCATAATCATCAACATTAACAGAAATAAACACTTGAAATAGATCACTCTGTTTGTAATGACTCTATATAATATATGAGTTTCACTTTTTGTGTTGAATAACTGAAATAAATAAACTTTTGGATGTTATTCTAATTTAGTGAGATGCACCTGTATATGGTATAATGGACACTGAAACTATCAAGTATGAGTTCATATGGGGCAGTCTTACCATATACAGTGGGTACAGAAAGTATTCAGACCCCTTTAAATTTTTCACTCTTTGTTTCATTGCAGCCATTTGGTAAATTCTAAAAAGTTCATTTTTTTCTCATTAATGTACACTCTAATGTGCACCCTATCTTGACTGAAAAGAACCAGAAATGCAGAAATTTTTGCTAATTTATTAGAAAAGAAAAACTGAAATATGTACACTACACAGGTTTAAAATTATGTATATAAATATAAAATGTACCTATTCATATAAAACATAAGAAAGTGTATAGATTATAAAATAACAATGAAAAGAATAAGAAATCTAGCTGTATGACAAAAAGTGGTCAGAGAAATGGGGCTTAGACTAAGGAATTGGCTCACAGGTATTGAGCGTATCAATGCCGACGGATGAGAGGAAGAGGCGTGTAGTAATGCATTCACCAATGTTGGTTTTCGGAATATGTTGGTTTGAATAATATTGTCCATGTCATGTTTGATGATGATATCGAGAAATTCGATAGAGTCTTTTTTGAAATGGTAGGTAAGATGAATATTTTGATCGTGGTTTTTAAGGTGTGTCATAAATTCAGATAGTGATTCTGCTATCCCTTGCCAAATGAAAAAAATATCATCTATATACCACGCCCAAAAGAGTATGCGGTACATCCATTGGCATTGATCAGAATGGAAGAGGTCCCTCTCCCACAGCCCCAGGAACAAATTTGCATACGATGGTGCATATAAGGCCCCCATGGCAGTGCCCTGGAGCTGCAGGAAGAAGGACCCCTTAAAAATGAAAAAATTGTGAGTAAGGCAGAATTCTAGACATTGAACAATGAAGTCGATCATAGAAGGAGATGTATCAGACATTCTTAGGAAAGATTTGGTCGCTCGGATACCGTCAGAATGTTTAATGTTAGTATTTAGCTATTCGACATCACATGTTACCAAAAGTGTGTCACCATCAAGGTGTAATCTATCAATCTTTTTCAGAAGGTCACCTGTATCCAAGGTAAATGAGGGGAGGCATTCAACCAAAGGTTTAATTTTGGAGGCAATGTATTTCTCCATATTTTCCAAGAAATTACGATTGCCTGAGATTATTGGCCTGCCTGGTGGATTGTCTAGATTTTTATGGACTTTTGGCAGGAAATACAAAGTAGGAATGGTAGGCTCCTTCACTTGTAGAGCCAATAATAATTCCTTTGTGATAATGCCATTATTATTAGCTTCTTCCAATAATTTTGTGCATTTGGAAGAGAAAGACAGAAGGGGATTGAACGTTAGTTTTTTATAACATTCTTTATTTCTTTACTTGTCTAGAAGCTTCTGCTTCATACATAGATGAAGGCCAAATGACAATATTGCCGCCTTTGTCTGCAGGCTTAATTACAAGATCTGGTAAATTTCGTATTTTCTGTAGGCTCATTCTTTCATCATAATTCATATTACCGTTTGTTATATTCTGTTGCATATTTTTAAGACTCTCACTGACGATTTTAACAAATATGTCAACATTAGAGCAAGATGTTAATAGGGGAAATTTTTTAGAACGAGGGACAATATTTGAAGGAATCTTACCTCCTTCAGTCAAAGTGTGTTCATGGGCCAAATCAGTTAGGATTTTTAGTGCCTCCTGTTTCGTGTCTGTAGGGAGCAGAGTATGTATGTTTTCATCATGGAAAAATTTCTAAATAAGTAGGGATCTCGCAAAAAGATGCAGATCCTTGATTGTGGTGAACATATCAATCTTAGCATCACAACAAAAGGTAAAGCCTTTATCAAGGACCTTGAGATCTATATCAGATAGTGAGTGTGAACTCAGGTTAATTACCTTACTCCGTTTGTCCTCCGGAGATTGATCATCGTGCCGCCTATAACGAAGGTTACATAGATTCATTTACGCTTTGAGGTATCTTTCAATGACATGGTAAATGATGTAGAGGCATCAGAAAATTCACCCAGTGATGGAATGGAGGAAATTGATGTTGTACGACCACGTAGTGGTTCTTTTGAGGCAGGTTTCCTTCAATGGTAGATATTGTCTGATTATGAATCTTTTATATCATGGGCAAGTTTACTTGCGTGATTTTCTTGGATATTTTTAACCCATATCTCCAATTGTTTGTCCATGGCAAGATTAATGGATTGGAAATTTTCAGTTGATAATTCAGTTTTAGCCTGAGAATATGTTTCTTCTAAACGTAAGTCGATGTTATTGAGGGTTTTGCTATTTAAATTGATTAGTAGCTCCATAAATTTTCTAGAGCTACTATTGCAAATTTCCTCCCACTTTTTTATGAACTCAGTAACATCAATTGGAAAAGTGTAACTTGGATACGTAACCCTTTTGGAATAAGATTTTTGGTAATGTAGTTTTCTAAAAAAGCCCTATTCCACCACATCTTAGTACGTTTATACAACAAATCTTTTATAGAAGATGTAAAATCAATGGAGGTCTGACCACCAAAGCTACTGTCATTAGACCCACCACCACCAAATAGTTGGTTTACTTGACCAAGCCAAGATTGTTCTTTGGCTTTTAAATCCATGACTTTTGGATAGAGACCTGTGCAGAACACAGTATAAATAGCAAAGAAAACACTCAAAGAAATAATAATCTTAATAGATATACACATATATGTGTAGTAACAAATACTTCACATAGGTAAATATAGGGAAAATTCCCCCCTACCACAGAATGAGCGCATGATGTGAGGAATAGGACTCCTCAGTAAGTCACAAACAGCATAAGAAACAGAGAAACACAGAGATCAAGAATCCAAGATAGATGTGTAAATCTTGATTTTATTTAGGATCAAGTACAAACATATCGGGGTGGGTAAAAAAACAGAAAAAAGGACACAAAAACCAGGTGGCAATCCAGAGAAAAAAAACACGTGTACAAGGTAATATATATATAGATGGACTAAGCACTAAACATAAGGATTCAAAATTACACAGTAGTGTTGAGCCACCCCCGTAGTGTTCGGGTTCGGTTCGGTTCGTCGAACACCGGGATGTTCGAGGAACTGTTCGTCGAACTGTTCGTCGAACACCTTAGAACACCGTCGAACACCGTTAAAACCAATGGCAGGCAAACAAAAACACATAGAAACACATAGAAAACACCTGCAAAGGTGTCCAAAAGCTGACAAACTGCTCAGAAGACACTCTCTTTAAAAAAGCCGGCCGGCAAATTCAGCAGCGGCATACACCGGTACCCGACAATTTAGACAAGAAGGAATAGAGCATCACACATAGATTAGATAGATAGAAACATGTCAGTCACACATATAAGAAGCACAGTGACAGTGTTGGTTACTGCACTTGTCATTTAGTGTAAAGGATTTATTAAAAAAAATATTAGTGTTTTCATGCACCGTGTCTTTAAAAAAGCCGGCCGGCAATTCAGCATCTGTACCCGACAATTTAGAACAGAAAGAATAGAGCTTCACACATAGATTAGATAGATAGAAACATGTCAGTCACATATATAATAAGTACAGTGATAGTGTTGCTTACTGTACTTGTCATTTAGTGTAAAGGATTTATTTAAAAAAATAATAGTGTTTTCATGCACTGTCTCTTTAAAAAAGCCGGCCGGCAATTCAGAAGCGGTACCCGACAATTTAGAACAGAAAGATAGAGCATCACACATAGATTAGATAGATAGAAACATGTCAGTCACATATATATGAAGTACAGTGATAGTGTTGGTTACTGTACTTGTCATTTAGTATTAAAATAAAGGATTTATTATTAAAAAAATTGGCGTCGGGTTCCGCTTAATTTTAGGCTCTAGCGGAGGTTAAGCAGACGGCTGGGGCAGATGTTTGAAGCCTGGGAAGGGGGTAATACCCACGGAGCTTCCCAGGCTACTAATATCAGCCCCCAGCTGAATACATAGCCTTTACTAGCTATTAAAATGGGGGACCCCCCCAAAAAAATGACGTGGGGTCCCCCCTAATTTAATAGCTAGCAAAGGCTAGGCAGACAGCTGGGGGCTGATATTAATAGCCCAGGAAGGGAGCCATGAATATTGGCCCCCTCCCAGGCTAGAAACACCAGCCGTCAGCCGCCCCAGAAATGGCGCATTCATAGGATGCGCCAATTCTGGCACTTAGCCTCGCTCTTCCACGCTGCCCTGGTGCGGTGGCAGGGGGTAATAGGGTTGGGGTTGATGTCAGCTTATAATGCCAGCTGACATCAAGCCCAGGTTAGTAATGGAGAGGCGTCTATAAGACACCCCCATTACTAACCCCATAGTCAAAGTTAAAAAAAACACAAACACCCAGAATAAAGTCCTTTAATTGAAATAAAGACACAATCCTTTATTGTTCTAAATTAAACCATACTTACCGTCACGCCCATTCCAGCTGAAGCCAACGATCTCCTGCAATAAAAGAAAAATAATAAAGCAACCTCATCCTTACCTTTCCATGGTTCCCACGACAGCTTCAGCTCTGCTACATCGAGATGACAGGCTGGACCGCAGCAGAACGCTGCCATCCAGCCTGTCATCCCGCAGACACTGAGAAGCGCAGGCTTGCTTGCGCTGCTCAGCGTCTCTCTGTGACGACATCCAGATGAGCCGAGTTCATGTCCAATGAACTCGGCTCACCTCATGCACGTCACTGACAGCGTGGGAAAATTCTCACGCTGAAGCGCTGATTGCAGGAGAATTTTCCCACGCTGTCAGTGACGTGCAGGAGGTGAGCTGAGTTCATTGGACATGAGCTCACCTCATGCACATCACTGACAGCGTGGGAGAATTCTCCTGCACTCAGCACTTCAGCGTGAGAATTTTCCCACGCTGTCAGTGACGTGCATGAGGTGAGCCGAGTTCATTGGACATGACCTCGGCTCATCTGGATGCCGTCACAGCGAGACAGTGAGGAGCGCAAGCATGCCTGCGCTTCTCAGTGTCTGCGGGATGACAGACTGGATGGCAGCGTTCTGCTGCGGTCCAGCCAGTCATCTCGATGTAGCAGAGCTGAAGCTGTCGTGGGAACCATGGAAAGGTAAGGATGAGGTTGGTTTATTATTTTTCTTTTATTGCAGGAGATCGTTGGCTTCAGCTGGAATGGGTGTGATGATGGTAAGTATGGTTTAATTTAGAACAATAAAGAATTGTGTCTTTATTTCAATTAAAGGACTTTATTCTGGGTGTTGTGTTTTTTTTAAATACTTTACTAGAAATTCATGGCGGTCATGTCTAATACTGGCGTGACCCCATGAATTTTGGGCTTGGGGCCAGCTGATAATACCAAGCTGGCCCTAACCCCTTTATTACCCAGTGAGCCACCGCACCAGGGCCCTGGATGAGTTGGGTACAGCGCCAGAAGATGGCGCTTCTATGAACGCGCCATTTTCCGGGGTGGCTGCGGACTGCAATTTGTAGCGGGGGGGGGGGGCCAGAAAGCTTGGGCCTCCCTGCGCTGCAGATTCCAGCCCCCAGCTGCCTAGTTGTACCTGGCTGGACACAAAAATAGGGCGAAGCCCCACGTACTTTTTTTTTAATTATTTCATGAAATTCATGAAATAATTAAGAAAAAAAGGCCTTCCCTATATTGTTGTGTCCGGCCAGGTACAAATAGGCAGCTGGTGGTTGGGGGCAGCCCGTTCCTGCCTGCTGTACCTGGCTGGACACAAATATAGTGCGAAGCCCCACTTCAATTTTTTTTAATTATTTCATGAAATTCATGAAATAATTAAGAAAAAAAGGGCTTCCCTATATTGTTGTGTCCGGCCAGGTACAAATAGGCAGCTGGTGGATGGGGGCAGCCCGTTCCTGCCTGCTGTACCTGGCTGGACACAAATATAGTGCGAAGCCTCACTTCAATTTTTTTAAATTATTTCAGGAAATTCATGAAATAATTTAAAAAAAATTGACGTGGGGCTTCGCACTATATTTGTGTCCAGCCAGGTACAGCAGACAGGAACGGGCTGCCCCCAACCACCAGCTGCCTATTTGTACCTGGCCGGACACAACAATATAGGGAAGCCCTTTTTTTTCTTAATTATTTCATGAAATAATTTAAAGAAAATTGACGTGGGGCTTCGCCCTGTTTTTGTGTCCAGCCAGGTACAACTAGGCAGCTGGGGGCTGGAATCCGCAGCGCAGGGAGGCCCAAGCTTTCTGGGCCCCCCCCCCGCTGCAAATTGCAGTCCGCAGCCACCCCGGAAAATGGCGCGTTCATAGAAGCGCCATCTTCTGGCGCTGTACCCAACTCATCCAGGGCCCTGATGCGGTGGCTCACTGGGTAATAAAGGGGTTAGGGCTAGAGATGAGCGGTGTTCGACTAGAACTGTTCGCCAATCTCAAATTCGAGCTGTTTTGGGCGGTGTTCGAGTTGTTCGACGAACCCGAACGATTTGCAAAAAATTCGGCTGTTCGAGGTTATGTTCGATAACTGTTCGTGCACCAAAAGCGTGTCCTGCATGTCTGGCGCTATTTAGAGCACCAATCATGCAGGGATTGTCTGCCACTCACTGTAATGCCACAGCCATGGTGGTTGTGGCATTACAGTGATTGCCCAAATCGATGGGAACAGTGCCAACAGTGAAACATGAAAAGCCGGCAATTCAGCAGCGGCATACACCTGTACCCGACAATTTAGAACCGAAAGAATAGAGCTTCACACATAGATTAGATAGATATAAACATGTCAGCCACATATATACGAAGTACAGTGAAAGTGCTGCTTACTGTACTTGTCATTTAGCGTAAAGGATTTATCAAAAAAAATAATAGTGTTTTCATGCACCGTCTCTTTAAAAAAGCCGGCCGGCAATTCACCATCTGTACCCGACAATTTAGAATAGAAAGAATAGAGAATCACACATAGATTAGATAGATAGAAACATGTCAGCCACATATATACGAAGTACAGTGACAGTGTTGCTTACTGTACTTGTCATTTAGTGTAAAGGATTTATTAAAAAAAATAATAGTGTTTTCATGCACCGTCTCTTTAAAAAAGCCGGCCGGCAATTCAGCATCTGTACCCGACAATTTAGAATAGACAGAATAGAGCTTCACACATAGATTAGATAGATAGAAACATGTCAGTCACATATATATGAAGTACAGTGATAGTGTTGGTTACTGTACTTGTCATTTAGTATTAAAATAAAGGATTTATTATTAAAAAAATTGGCGTGGGGTTCCCCTTAATTTTAGGCTCTAGCGGAGGTTAAGCAGACGGCTGGGGCAGATGTTTGAAGCCTGGGAAGGGGGTAATACCCACGGAGCTTCCCAGGCTACTAATATCAGCCCCCAGCTGAATACATAGCCTTTACTAGCTATTAAAATGGGGGACCCCCCCAAAAAAATGACGTGGGGTCCCCCCTAATTTAATAGCTAGCAAAGGCTAGGCAGACAGCTGGGGGCTGATATTAATAGCCCAGGAAGGGAGCCATGAATATTGGCCCCCTCCCAGGCTAGAAACACCAGCCGTCAGCCGCCCCAGAAATGGCGCATTCATAGGATGCGCCAATTCTGGCACTTAGCCTCGCTCTTCCACGCTGCCCTGGTGCGGTGGCAGGGGGTAATAGGGTTGGGGTTGATGTCCGCTTATAATGCCAGCTGACATCAAGCCCAGGTTAGTAATGGAGAGGCGTCTATAAGACACCCCCATTACTAACCCCATAGTCAAAGTTAAAAAAAACACAAACACCCAGAATAAAGTCCTTTAATTGAAATAAAGACACAATCCTTTATTGTTCTAAATTAAACCATACTTACCGTCACGCCCATTCCAGCTGAAGCCAACGATCTCCTGCAATAAAAGAAAAATAATAAAGCAACCTCATCCTTACCTTTCCATGGTTCCCACGACAGCTTCAGCTCTGCTACATCGAGATGACAGGCTGGACCGCAGCAGAACGCTGCCATCCAGCCTGTCATCCCGCAGACACTGAGAAGCGCAGGCTTGCTTGCGCTGCTCAGCGTCTCTCTGTGACGACATCCAGATGAGCCGAGTTCATGTCCAATGAACTCGGCTCACCTCATGCACGTCACTGACAGCGTGGGAAAATTCTCACGCTGAAGCGCTGATTGCAGGAGAATTTTCCCACGCTGTCAGTGACGTGCAGGAGGTGAGCTGAGTTCATTGGACATGAGCTCACCTCATGCACATCACTGACAGCGTGGGAGAATTCTCCTGCACTCAGCACTTCAGCGTGAGAATTTTCCCACGCTGTCAGTGACGTGCATGAGGTGAGCCGAGTTCATTGGACATGACCTCGGCTCATCTGGATGCCGTCACAGCGAGACAGTGAGGAGCGCAAGCATGCCTGCGCTTCTCAGTGTCTGCGGGATGACAGACTGGATGGCAGCGTTCTGCTGCGGTCCAGCCAGTCATCTCGATGTAGCAGAGCTGAAGCTGTCGTGGGAACCATGGAAAGGTAAGGATGAGGTTGGTTTATTATTTTTCTTTTATTGCAGGAGATCGTTGGCTTCAGCTGGAATGGGTGTGATGATGGTAAGTATGGTTTAATTTAGAACAATAAAGAATTGTGTCTTTATTTCAATTAAAGGACTTTATTCTGGGTGTTGTGTTTTTTTTAAATACTTTACTAGAAATTCATGGCGGTCATGTCTAATACTGGCGTGACCCCATGAATTTTGGGCTTGGGGCCAGCTGATAATACCAAGCTGGCCCTAACCCCTTTATTACCCAGTGAGCCACCGCACCAGGGCCCTGGATGAGTTGGGTACAGCGCCAGAAGATGGCGCTTCTATGAACGCGCCATTTTCCGGGGTGGCTGCGGACTGCAATTTGTAGCGGGGGGGGGGGCCAGAAAGCTTGGGCCTCCCTGCGCTGCAGATTCCAGCCCCCAGCTGCCTAGTTGTACCTGGCTGGACACAAAAATAGGGCGAAGCCCCACGTACTTTTTTTTTAATTATTTCATGAAATTCATGAAATAATTAAGAAAAAAAGGCCTTCCCTATATTGTTGTGTCCGGCCAGGTACAAATAGGCAGCTGGTGGTTGGGGGCAGCCCGTTCCTGCCTGCTGTACCTGGCTGGACACAAATATAGTGCGAAGCCCCACTTCAATTTTTTTAAATTATTTCAGGAAATTCATGAAATAATTTAAAAAAAATTGACATGGGGCTTCGCACTATATTTGTGTCCAGCCAGGTACAGCAGACAGGAACGGGCTGCCCCCAACCACCAGCTGCCTATTTGTACCTGGCCGGACACAACAATATAGGGAAGCCCTTTTTTTTCTTAATTATTTCATGAAATAATTTAAAGAAAATTGACGTGGGGCTTCGCCCTGTTTTTGTGTCCAGCCAGGTACAACTAGGCAGCTGGGGGCTGGAATCCGCAGCGCAGGGAGGCCCAAGCTTTCTGGGCCCCCCCCCCCGCTGCAAATTGCAGTCCGCAGCCACCCCGGAAAATGGCGCGTTCATAGAAGCGCCATCTTCTGGCGCTGTACCCAACTCATCCAGGGCCCTGATGCGGTGGCTCACTGGGTAATAAAGGGGTTAGGGCTAGAGATGAGCGGTGTTCGAGTAGAACTGTTCGCCAATCTCAAATTCGAGCTGTTTTGGGCGGTGTTCGAGTTGTTCGACGAACCCGAACGATTTGCAAAAAATTCGGCTGTTCGAGGTTATGTTCGATAACTGTTCGTGCACCAAAAGCGTGTCCTGCATGTCTGGCGCTATTTAGAGCACCAATCATGCAGGGATTGTCTGCCACTCACTGTAATGCCACAGCCATGGTGGTTGTGGCATTACAGTGATTGCCCAAATCGATGGGAACAGTGCCAACAGTGAAACATGAAAAGCCGGCAATTCAGCAGCGGCATACACCTGTACCCGACAATTTAGAACCGAAAGAATAGAGCTTCACACATAGATTAGATAGATATAAACATGTCAGCCACATATATACGAAGTACAGTGAAAGTGCTGCTTACTGTACTTGTCATTTAGCGTAAAGGATTTATCAAAAAAAATAATAGTGTTTTCATGCACCGTCTCTTTAAAAAAGCCGGCCGGCAATTCACCATCTGTACCCGACAATTTAGAATAGAAGGAATAGAGAATCACACATAGATTAGATAGATAGAAACATGTCAGTCACATATATAAGAAGTGCAGTGACAGTGTTGATTACTGTACTTGTCATTTAGTGTAAAGGATTTATTTAAAAAAATAATAGTGTTTTCATGCACTGTCTCTTTAAAAAAGCCGGCCGGCAATTCAGCAGCGGTACCCGACAATTTATAACAGACAGAATAGAGCTTCACACATAGATTAGATAGATAGAAACATGTCAGTCACATATATATGAAGTACAGTGATAGTGTTGGTTACTTTACTTGTCATTTAGTATTAAAATAAAGGATTTATTATTAAAAAAATTGGCGTGGGGTTCCCCTTAATTTTAGGCTCTAGCGGAGGTTAAGCAGACGGCTGGGGCAGATGTTTGAAGCCTGGGAAGGGGGTAATACCCCGGAGCTTCCCAGGCTACTAATATCAGCCCCCAGCTGAATACATAGCCTTTACTAGCTATTAAAATGGGGGACCCCCCCAAAAAAATGACGTGGGGTCCCCCCTAATTTAATAGCTAGCAAAGGCTAGGCAGACAGCTGGGGGCTGATATTAATAGCCCAGGAAGGGAGCCATGAATATTGGCCCCCTCCCAGGCTAGAAACACCAGCCGTCAGCCGCCCCAGAAATGGCGCATTCATAGGATGCGCCAATTCTGGCACTTAGCCTCGCTCTTCCACGCTGCCCTGGTGCGGTGGCAGGGGGTAATAGGGTTGGGGTTGATGTCAGCTTATAATGCCAGCTGACATCAAGCCCAGGTTAGTAATGGAGAGGCGTCTATAAGACACCCCCATTACTAACCCCATAGTCAAAGTTAAAAAAAACACAAACACCCAGAATAAAGTCCTTTAATTGAAATAAAGACACAATCCTTTATTGTTCTAAATTAAACCATACTTACCGTCACGCCCATTCCAGCTGAAGCCAACGATCTCCTGCAATAAAAGAAAAATAATAAAGCAACCTCATCCTTACCTTTCCATGGTTCCCACGACAGCTTCAGCTCTGCTACATCGAGATGACAGGCTGGACCGCAGCAGAACGCTGCCATCCAGCCTGTCATCCCGCAGACACTGAGAAGCGCAGGCTTGCTTGCGCTGCTCAGCGTCTCTCTGTGACGACATCCAGATGAGCCGAGTTCATGTCCAATGAACTCAGCTCACCTCCTGCACGTCACTGACAGCGTGGGAGAATTCTCCTGCACTTAGCGCTTCAGCGTGAGAATTCTCCCGCTGAAGCGCTGAGTGCAGGAGAATTTTCCCACGCTGTCAGTGACGTGCATAAGGTGAGCTCATGTCCAATGAACTCAGCTCACCTCCTGCACGTCACTGACAGCGTGGGAGAATTCTCCTGCACTCAGCGCTTCAGTGTGAGAATTCTCCCACGCTGAAGCGCTGAGTGCAGGAGAATTTTCCCACGCTGTCAGTGACGTGCATGAGGTGAGCCGAGTTCATTGGACATTAACTCGGCTCATCTGGATGCCCTCACAGAGAGACACTGTGGAGCGCAAGCAAGCCTGCGCTTCTCAGTGTCTGCGGTATGACAGGCTGGATGGCAGCGTTCTGCTGCGGTCCAGCCTGTCATCTCGATGTAGCAGAGCTGAAGCTGTCATGGGAACCATGGAAAGGTAAGGATGATGTTGCTTTATTATTTTTCTTTTATTTCAGGAGATCGTTGGCTTCAGCTGGAATGGGCGTGATGGTAAGTATGGTTTAATTTAGAACAATAAAGAATTGTGTGTTTATTTCAATTAAAGGACTTTTTTCTGGGTGTTGTGTTTTTTTTAAATACTTTACTAGAAATTCATGGTGGTCATGTCTAATATTGGCGTGACCCCATGAATTTCGGGCTTAGGGCCAGCTGATAATGCCAAGCTGGCCCTAACCCCTTTATTACCCAGTGAGCCACCGCATCAGGGCCCTGGATGAGTTGGGTACAGCGCCAGAAGATGGCGCTTCTATGAACGCGCCATTTTCCGGGGTGGCTGCGGACTGCAATTTGCAGCGGGGGTGGCCCAGAAAGCTTGGGCCTCCCTGCGCTGCGGATTCCAGCCCCCAGCTGCCTAGTTGTACCTGGCTGGACACAAAAACAGGGCGAAGCCCCACGTCAATTTTCTTTAAATTATTTCATGAAATAATTAAGAAAAAAAGGGCTTCCCTATATTGTTGTGTCCGGCCAGGTACAAATAGGCAGCTGGTGGTTGGGGGCAGCCCGTTCCTGCCTGCTGTACCTGGCTGGACACAAATATAGTGCGAAGCCCCACGTCAATTTTTTTTAAATTATTTCATGAATTTCCTGAAATAATTTAAAAAAATTGAAGTGGGGCTTCGCACTATTTTTGTGTCCAGCCAGGTACAACTAGGCAGCTGGGGGCTGGAATCTGCAGCGCAGGGAGGCCCAAGCTTTCTGGGCCCCCCCCCGCTACAAATTGCAGTCCGCAGCCACCCCGGAAAATGGCGCGTTCATAGAAGCGCCATCTTCTGGCGCTGTACCCAACTCATCCAGGGCCCTGGTGCGGTGGCTCACTGGGTAATAAAGGGGTTAGGGCCAGCTTGGTATTATCAGCTGGCCCCAAGCCCAAAATTCATGGGGTCACGCCAGTATTAGACATGACCGCCATGAATTTCTAGTAAAGTATTTAAAAAAAACACAACACCCAGAATAAAGTCCTTTAATTGAAATAAAGACACAATTCTTTATTGTTCTAAATTAAACCATACTTACCATCACACCCATTCCAGCTGAAGCCAACGATCTCCTGCAATAAAAGAAAAATAATAAACCAACCTCATCCTTACCTTTCCATGGTTCCCACGACAGCTTCAGCTCTGCTACATCGAGATGACTGGCTGGACCGCAGCAGAACGCTGCCATCCAGTCTGTCATCCCGCAGACACTGAGAAGCGCAGGCATGCTTGCGCTCCTCACTGTCTCGCTGTGACGGCATCCAGATGAGCCGAGGTCATGTCCAATGAACTCGGCTCACCTCATGCACGTCACTGACAGCGTGGGAAAATTCTCACGCTGAAGTGCTGAGTGCAGGAGAATTCTCCCACGCTGTCAGTGATGTGCATGAGGTGAGCTCATGTCCAATGAACTCAGCTCACCTTATGCACGTCACTGACAGCGTGGGAGAATTCTCCTGCACTCACCGCTTCAGCTTGAGAATTTTCCCACGCTGTCAGTGACGTGCATGAGGTGAGCCGAGTTCATTGGACATGAACTCGGCTCATCTGGATGTCGTCACAGAGAGACGCTGAGCAGCGCAAGCAAGCCTGCGCTTCTCAGTGTCTGCGGGATGAGAGGCTGGATGGCAGCGTTCTGCTGCGGTCCAGCCTGTCATCTCGATGTAGCAGAGCTGAAGCTGTCGTGGGAACCATGGAAAGGTAAGGATGAGGTTGCTTTATTATTTTTCTTTTATTGCAGGAGATCGTTGGCTTCAGCTGGAATGGGCGTGACGGTAAGTATGGTTTAATTTAGAACAATAAAGGATTGTGTCTTTATTTCAATTAAAGGACTTTATTCTGGGTGTTTGTGTTTTTTTTAACTTTGACTATGGGGTTAGTAATGGGGGTGTCTTATAGACGCCTCTCCATTACTAACCTGGGCTTGATGTCAGCTGGCATTATAAGCTGACATCAACCCCAACCCTATTACCCCCTGCCACCGCACCAGGGCAGCGTGGAAGAGCGAGGCTAAGTGCCAGAATTGGCGCATCCTATGAATGCGCCATTTCTGGGGCGGCTGACGGCTGGTGTTTCTAGCCTGGGAGGGGGCCAATATTCATGGCTCCCTTCCTGGGCTATTAATATCAGCCCCCAGCTGTCTGCCTAGCCTTTGCTAGCTATTAAATTAGGGGGGACCCCACGTCAATTTTTTGGGGGGGTCCCCCATTTTAATAGCTAGTAAAGGCTATGTATTCAGCTGGGGGCTGATATTAGTAGCCTGGGAAGCTCCGTGGGTATTACCCCCTTCCCAGGCTTCAAACATCTGCCCCAGCCGTCTGCTTAACCTCCGCTAGAGCCTAAAATTAAGGGGAACCCCACGCCAATTTTTTTAATAATAAATCCTTTATTTTAATACTAAATGACAAGTACAGTAACCAACACTATCACTGTACTTCATATATATGTGACTGACATGTTTCTATCTATCTAATCTATGTGTGATGCTCTATCTTTCTGTTCTAAATTGTCGGGTACCGCTGCTGAATTGCCGGCCGGCTTTTTTAAAGAGACAGTGCATGAAAACACTATTATTTTTTTAAATAAATCCTTTACACTAAATGACAAGTACAGTAAGCAACACTATCACTGTACTTATTATATATGTGACTGACATGTTTCTATCTATCTAATCTATGTGTGAAGCTCTATTCTTTCTGTTCTAAATTGTCGGGTACAGATGCTGAATTGCCGGCCGGCTTTTTTAAAGAGACGGTGCATGAAAACACTAATATTTTTTTTAATAAATCCTTTACACTAAATGACAAGTGCAGTAACCAACACTGTCACTGTGCTTCTTATATTTGTGACTGACATGTTTCTATCTAATCTATGTGTGATGCTCTATTCCTTCTTGTCTAAATTGTCGGGTACCGGTGTATGCCGCTGCTGAATTTGCCGGCCGGCTTTTTTAAAGAGAGTGTCTTCTGAGCAGTTTGTCAGCTTTTGGACACCTTTGCAGGTGTTTTCTATGTGTTTCTATGTGTTTTTGTTTGCCTGCCATTGGTTTTAACGGTGTTCGACGGAGTTCTAAGGTGTTCGACGAACAGTTCGACGAACAGTTCCTCGAACATCCCGGTGTTCGACGAACCGAACCCGAACACTACGGGGGTGGCTCAACACTAGTTAGGGCCAGCTTGGCATTATCAGCTGGCCCTAAGTCCGAAATTCATGGGGTCACGCCAATATTAGACATGACCACCATGAATTTCTAGTAAAGTATTTAAAAAAAACACAACACCCAGAAAAAAGTCCTTTAATTGAAATAAACACACAATTCTTTATTGTTCTAAATTAAACCATACTTACCATCACGCCCATTCCAGCTGAAGCCAACGATCTCCTGAAATAAATGAAAAATAATAAAGCAACATCATCCTTACCTTTCCATGGTTCCCATGACAGCTTCAGCTCTGCTACATCGAGATGACAGGCTGGACCGCAGCAGAACGCTGCCATCCAGCCTGTCATCCCGCAGACACTGAGAAGCGCAGGCTTGCTTGCGCTCCACAGTGTCTCTCTGTGAGGGCATCCAGATGAGCCGAGTTAATGTCCAATGAACTCGGCTCACCTCATGCACGTCACTGACAGCGTGGGAAAATTCTCCTGCACTCAGCGCTTCAGCGTGGGAGAATTCTCACACTGAAGCGCTGAGTGCAGGAGAATTCTCCCACGCTGTCAGTGACGTGCAGGAGGTGAGCTGAGTTCATTGGACATGAGCTCACCTTATGCACGTCACTGACAGCGTGGGAGAATTCTCCTGCACTCAGCGCTTCAGCGGGAGAATTCTCACGCTGAAGCGCTGAGTGCAGGAGAATTCTCCCACGCTGTCAGTGACGTGCAGGAGGTGAGCTGAGTTCATTGGACATGAGCTCACCTTATGCACGTCACTGACAGCGTGGGAGAATTCTCCTGCACTCACCGCTTCAGCTTGAGAATTTTCCCACGCTGTCAGTGACGTGCATGAGGTGAGCCGAGTTCATTGGACATGAACTCGGCTCATCTGGATGTCGTCACAGAGAGACGCTGAGCAGCGCAAGCAAGCCTGCGCTTCTCAGTGTCTGCGGGATGAGAGGCTGGATGGCAGCGTTCTGCTGCGGTCCAGCCTGTCATCTCGATGTAGCAGAGCTGAAGCTGTCGTGGGAACCATGGAAAGGTAAGGATGAGGTTGCTTTATTATTTTTCTTTTATTGCAGGAGATCGTTGGCTTCAGCTGGAATGGGCGTGACGGTAAGTATGGTTTAATTTAGAACAATAAAGGATTGTGTCTTTATTTCAATTAAAGGACTTTATTCTGGGTGTTTGTGTTTTTTTTAACTTTGACTATGGGGTTAGTAATGGGGGTGTCTTATAGACGCCTCTCCATTACTAACCTGGGCTTGATGTCAGCTGGCATTATAAGCTGACATCAACCCCAACCCTATTACCCCCTGCCACCGCACCAGGGCAGCGTGGAAGAGCGAGGCTAAGTGCCAGAATTGGCGCATCCTATGAATGCGCCATTTCTGGGGCGGCTGACGGCTGGTGTTTCTAGCCTGGGAGGGGGCCAATATTCATGGCTCCCTTCCTGGGCTATTAATATCAGCCCCCAGCTGTCTGCCTAGCCTTTGCTAGCTATTAAATTAGGGGGGACCCCACGTCATTTTTTTGGGGGGGTCCCCCATTTTAATAGCTAGTAAAGGCTATGTATTCAGCTGGGGGCTGATATTAGTAGCCTGGGAAGCTCCGTGGGTATTACCCCCTTCCCAGGCTTCAAACATCTGCCCCAGCCGTCTGCTTAACCTCCGCTAGAGCCTAAAATTAAGGGGAACCCCACGCCAATTTTTTTAATAATAAATCCTTTATTTTAATACTAAATGACAAGTACAGTAACCAACACTATCACTGTACTTCATATATATGTGACTGACATGTTTCTATCTATCTAATCTATGTGTGAAGCTCTATTCTGTCTGTTATAAATTGTCAGGTACCGCTGCTGAATTGCCGGCCGGCTTTTTTAAAGAGACGGTGCATGAAAACACTATTATTTTTTTTGATAAATCCTTTACGCTAAATGACAAGTACAGTAAGCAGCACTTTCACTGTACTTCGTATATATGTGGCTGACATGTTTATATCTATCTAATCTATGTGTGAAGCTCTATTCTTTCGGTTCTAAATTGTCAGGTACAGGTGTATGCCGCTGCTGAATTGCCGGCTTTTCATGTTTCACTGTTGGCACTGTTCCCATCGATTTGGGCAATCACTGTAATGCCACAACCACCATGGCTGTGGCATTACAGTGAGTGGCAGACAATCCCTGCATGATTGGTGCTCTAAATAGCGCCAGCCATGCAGGACACGCTTTTGGTGCACGAACAGTTATCGAACATAACCTCGAACAGCCGAATTTTTTGCAAATCGTTCGGGTTCGTCGAACAACTCGAACACCGCCCAAAACAGCTCGAATTTGAGATTGGCGAACAGTTCTAGTCGAACACCGCTCATCTCTATTACACAGTCATAGAATATGTGTATATATCACATGATAATCAGCAAAATTGAAAAAGACCATGTTAAAATCTGAAAGAAAGCGCATAGGTGCATAGGGAAAATAAATATATATCCGTAAAAGATGATAAAATACAAGTGCATAAATAGAAAATGAAATTGAATGTAAAAGGTACCCCCAAAATTTATAGATATCCGATGAATAAAGTACTAATTTGATAACGCCCCAAAGTGGGGCAGGTAACTGTAGACTGTCCAATATGAATAGGTAACAGTGCTTATGGTTGGGTCCCTATGTGGGATATATATGGTATAATGGACACAAACTATCAAGCACAAGTTCATATGGGGCAGTCTTACCATATATTTAATGCATTGTATATTATAGCATAATATGCTAAGATGGACATAACTCTATAGGAAGGGGGGCCAAGGAGGATTTTCGCCAGGATGCATCCACGCCGACGCGGGTTTCGGTGTCAGCCTTCATCGGGGGGGGGGACATCATCCACAAGAAGGAGTGTATAAAAACGGGGATCCAGCCAATGACGGTGGTAATGGGTGTGGCTTGACGAATGATCACACAGGAGGTTCTCGTGCATCACCACATACCCACCCCACGTGACCACCGACGCCACGGTCTTGCGACGCGGCGGGGGAGGGACACAAGGGTAGGGGCGGCGACACACGGAACGCAGTGCAGCCATGCGTTCCACCCATACAGGAGTCATGGAAGCGTCAAGCCGCACCCATTACCACCGTAATTGGCTGAATCCCCCTTTTTTATACACTCCTTGTGGATGACATCACCCCAGACGAAGGCAGATGCCGAAACCTTACCATGTGTCAAAGTTGACCTCCATGTGTGAATAAGGGCAGACAAAGGACTCAGTCCCAAACTGTTTACACCAGCCTAGGGAAGCTTTAACCCCTTTACGACATAGGGCGTATTAGTGCCTATCTGTGCCCTGGGCCTTATGGACCAGATACGTATTAATACGCCCTATCTTTAATGCGGCACCGCAACCAAAGTCGCGGTGATAGCATTAAAATTCCGGTGCCATCTTACCTTAGGGTAGATGGCGCCGGCATCTCGGGGGGTGTCGCCGCCCCTTCACACCAACGATCGCTGTGATTGGCTGTTCAATTCTGAACAGCCAATCACAGCATTTCTCCCTGTTTCCGGAAACAGTGATGTGCAGCCTAGGATCGGTGCTCGGTGGATCCTAAGAGCACTGATACTAGGCTGTTGCCTAGTAACCCTAGCCCTCTCCCCAAACTGCTAGGATTGGTGTGATCGCCGATCAAATCGATCTCACCGATCAGACCGGGACCGCGCGGTAACAGGGCGGTCACGGGGCGGTGACCGGCTTGTGACCTGCCTGTCACCTCCCCATGACCCCCTGTGATGTCATAGAAGCTCCAGCCAGCTCTGATTGGAGCGATCGATGATGACATCGATCGCTCCAATCAGAGTACCTGAACACAGGTGACAGGGTGGTCACAGGACGGTGACCGGCTTGTTACCTGCCTGTCACCTCCCTGTGACCCCCTGTGGAGCGTGCCCTGGCCCCAGCCATCTCTGATTGGTGCGATCGATGTCATCATCGATCGCACTAATCAGAGTACCTCACCGGGAGGTGACCGGGTGGTGACCGGCCTGTGACCTGCCTGTCACCACCCTGTCACCCCCCTGTGACCGCCCTGCAGATCCTCACACTTGGTGAGGATTTCTACAGAGCGGTCACATCTGATCTGCGCTGTGCTGGGCCTTGTAGTGCCACAGAATCTTCTGTTACACTAAAAGACCTTTCTCCTACCTGCTCCAGTCGCTGCTGCTGCTCCGGCATCCTGCTGCGGTCTCCAGGGTCCTGGATCTCCTGCTCCGGCGTCCTGCTGCTGTCTCCAGGTTGCTGGGTCTCCAGCTGCGGCATCCTGCTGCTGTCTCCAGGATCCTGGGTCTCCAGCTCCTTATCCTGCTGCTGCGGATTCTGCTCCAGAGCCTCTTCCAGAACCTGCTGCTGATCCTGCTGAAAGAAGAACAGAGAAGACTTTGGTAAGTCCATCTCTGTTCTCCCCTCATCCACCCCTCTCCCCCATCCCCCCCCCCTCCCTTTACCCCCAATCCTCCTCCCCCCAGTTTTTTTTTTTCGTGCGTCCTGCAGCGGCCGAGCGCTGAGCTGTGTCTACGTCATTGATCAACTTCCGTGCTCGCTGCTTTTCAGGACTTTTTCTTGTCCCTGTCAATTCTCCCCCCCCCCACCTTTGCACCACATCCGCGCACACATCCAGCAGCTGCCGAGAGTTGATTGGTGACATAGTTCACTGATCCGCACTCGTGCTCGCTGTTTGCACCACCTACGGTAGTTCCTTTTTTTCTCTTCAGAAAAAAAAAGTTCACACCAAGCACACTGACGCACACACACTCTAAATAAAGTACTGACACACATGCACCACATACACGAGAAAAAAAAAATGTCCAGCTCATCCCAAACTCGCTATTCAGCGGAGGAGGCATATGCTATTGTTGCCTCCGACACAGACTGACAGCGAGGGCGAGGATCCCACATTTCTTTACTTTTCCGACGCCTCATCGTCCTCCTCTTCCTCCTCAGGTGCTGCTGGACCGCCCGCAGTCGTCGCAGGAGAGAAGATGTTCCAGCGCCCCCCACTACTGACCCCATATGGACCTCGCCCCCTGAAAATTTTGAGCCACTGATTCCTGATTTCGTGGCGGAATCAGGAATCAAGTTTGACACCACCAGCCTCACAGAAATAGACTTTTTCAAAGTCTTTTTCTCTGAGGATTTTATAAACCTCATAGTGGGCCAAACTAATTTGTATGCTCATCAATTTTTGGAACAAAACCGCTCTTCATCATTTTCTAACTGGTCTCCTGTAGATGCAGAAGAAATGCTGAAGTTTTGGGGCCTTGTCCTTCATATGGGGATCCTAAAAAAATCTGAGGTTCGGCAATACTGGAGTGTTGACGTTTTGTATAACACTCCAGTGTTCCGAATGGTCATGACCCGGACACGTTTTGAGGCGACCCGCAAGTTCTTGCATTACCAAGATAATGCAAGGTGTCCTGCACGCGATGACCCGAACTTTGATCGTCTTTTCAAAGTTCGACCGGTCATCGAGCACTTCAACAACAAGTTTGGTGATGTGTACGTGCCCCAAAGGGACATCTGCGTGGATGAGTCCTTAATTTCTTTTAAGGGGCGGCTTGAATTCCGGCAGTACCTGCCCAGTAAAAGGTCCAGGTACGGGATCAAGCTGTATAAACTTTGTGAGTACCTCAGGGTACACTCACAAGTTTAGAACTTATGAAGGGAAGGACTCCCGGATTGAAACCCCTGAATGCCCCCTGTTCTGGGAGTGAGTGGGAAAATTGTGTGGGACTTGGTGCACCCACTGCTGGATAAAGTTTATCACCTGTACGTGGATAACTTTTATACAAGTATCCCGCTCTTCAAGTCCCTCTCTGCGCGACATACCGCAGCTACTGTCTGCAAAAATCAGAAAGGCCTCCCAAAGACGCTAATTGGGCTGCTGCTCAGAAGGGGTGAGAGCAGAGCCCAATGTAGCGACCACCTATTGGTGGTCAAGTACAAGGACAAGAGGGATGTCCTTCTCTTGACCACCATACATGGTGATGGCAGCACCCTCAGCACTGTAAGAGGTTCCACTAAACAGGTTGCCAAACCAGACTGTGTAGTGGGGTACAACAAGTACATGGGGGGAGTTGATCTCTCCGATCAAGTCCTCCAGCCGTACAGTGCTTTGAGAAAGGCCAAGGTATGGTATAAGAAGCTGGCCGTGCACATTGTTCAGATGGCAATGCACAACGCTTTCCTTCTGTCAAAATGTGCAGGCCAGACTTCCGCGTCGTATCTTCACTTTCAGGAGACAGTTATCAAAGCCCTGATATTTGGCAGTGGTGGCGGAGCGGACCCCACTACTTCTGGAACTGAAGGACCTCGAATTGTACCGGGCCAGCATTTCCCGGGGCAGATCCCTCACAGCGGAAAAAAAGGTAAGTCACAAAAGAAGTGCCGAGTGTGTTAATGAAGGGGAATACGCAAGGACACCATTTACCAATGTGACACCTGCCCCGACAAACCTGGCATCTGCATGAAAGACTGCTTCAAAAGGTACCATACTTCCATGGACTATTGAATTAATTTCTGACGTATGACAACCTGACGAATAGTGTTGAGCCACCCCCGTAGTGTTCGAGTTCGGTTCGGTTCGTCGAACACCCGTGTGTTCGCCGAACTGTTCGTCGAACTGTTCGTCGAACACCTTCGAACACCGTTAAAACCAATGGCAGGCAAACAAAAACACATAGAAACACATAGAAAACACCTTCAAAGGTGTCCAAAAGCTGACAAACTGCTCAGAAGACACAACTAACACATGGAAAAGTGACAAGTACATATAGTCATGCGAAAAGAAAAGAGGTGGAGGAATAAAAGGAGGGGGAGACACAGATATAGGCATGTCATGCCCTTCTAAAATCCAAAAAGTGAGAAGCCGACACGTTCAGTCCGCTCCTGCCCGTGCCACCTCCGTGTCGCCGGGTTTGTGCCAGAGCCGCGGTGAACCCTGACGGCCAGCCCCCCTCTCCCAATACTGGTGCCTGTCCGCTGGTGGGTCGAGCGAGCCCCCCTGTGGTGGAGGCAACTCTAAGCTTTTTAATTTAAATTGTCTCTCTAATTTGAATGAATACACTTTAAATCCATTTACAAGGATCTATTGGAGGGCAAGTCTCATGCCAGCAGCCGCGTAATTCCAGCTCCAGTAGCGTCCACTAAAGCTGCTGCAGTTAAAAAGCTTTTATAAGGATCGAGCTCGGCTGTCCACCGCAAGGCACCCTACTGCCAGTCCCAGCCCCTATGCCTTGGGGTGCCTCCTGATGCTCTTCACTGAGTATCCCGTGGTCCCGAAGCATTTCCTTTGAAAAAATTAAGTGTCCAAACTACAGGTGGTGTAGCTTGCTTAACAGCTGGGATAATCCGCTGACTAGCAGACACTGCTACTAGGCACAAAGTATTTCCTGGGCTAGATGCAGTTAAAAATTTGTAATTAGATACTCTCGTTGGATGCTGAGAAAGCATTCCATAGAGTCTCCTGGCACGCCATATATGATTCTCTTAATAAGCTTGGGGTAGGGGTCTAGGGGACCCTTTTATAGCCAAAATCACGGCCCTGTATCACAATACGTCACCTAGGCTGAAGATAAATGGAACTGTAGCACCCTGAGGGCTCGGTTGCTACAGAGGTATTGCACCTCACCCAGAGGTGTGATATCTCACTCTCAGGTAAGGATGGAGTGTGGATCAGGACCCGACACCTGCATGCATTACACCACATTGCCGTGGGGCAGGGCGACCAATATGCCTCTGAGATGGCCACGACAGTCCCTGTCCCTGGCTGGAGTGGGGGGAGGGAACACTGAGGAAGGGGAACCCTGTAGTGCAGGAGCAGGGAGGAAGCAGTTCCTGGGTGCATTGAGAAGGGAGTATAAAAGGTGGGCACCATCTTAGTTCAGTGCAGAGAAGTCTGAGCAGAAGTGGCAGGGAGCAGGGGCTCTGCAAGAGCTCTGCTCCGGAGGCGGGCCTAGTAACAGAGGCCCAGGCCTGGAAGAGGGAGAAGGAAGGAAGAGGAGCGGAGAAGGCTCCAGGAACGAGGAATGAAGGGATCCCAGGGGTGCGGACGGGCGAGTCGCCACCGCACGCCCGAATCCACCTGCGTGGAGGGGTCAGGCCAAAGGGGGAGACCGGTCCCCGAAACTAGTGGAGGCAGGAAACGACCCTCAGCTAGAAACCGGAGGCTGTGACATTTTATGTGGCGCAGCCCCTCGCTACACCCGCTAGGAAGGCACCACATAGGGAAACTGGCGCCAAGTTTACCAAGAGGAGGCCCGAGGCAGCCGGACAGAAGGGTTGGTAAGAAAGGCCAGACAAAGGACACACAAAGGGGGTCCTGTGAAGTGCTCCAAAGTTATCTGGGAGTTGTCTGAGCCCCTCACCTGGTGAGCACAGTACGACGTGGGCAGCCGTTACCTGCAGACGTGGTCTGGATAATAAGAACTGTGAGTAAAGGCCCTGGACTGCATCACTGACTTTGTGTCGTTACTGCTGCTGCCCTGCACCATCACCCCCATCCTCGGCATACACTGCCCTGAGGCTATACTCCTCCCGTGGGGAGTTATGCTACGCTCTGCTGCACCCACAACACCAGCCTCAGCGGTCTGCCCTGCAGCGGCGGTTCACTCTGACCGCAATCCACGGGTGGCGTAGTCGGACATTTAAACATCAAAACCACATAAATTGCTCCGCCACTGGTTTGACCACCCTGAGCCACGGAACCGGGTCGCCGCCACGAAGACTACAACCACCAGCATCCACCAAAAAGGGTCCGGCTCCGGGTGTCCCAAGGCCCAGGGGGTGCATCAGAACATTTTCATCACCTTTCACAATCACCAATGGGACAAGGCAGGGATGTCCTCTGTCCCCTCTCTTATACATCCTAGTGACGGAGCACCTGCTCTCATCAATTCGCCATAACCCCAATATTAGGTGGATTGAGGTGGGAGGCACCGAGTACAAGTGCTCTCTATTTGCTGATGATGTCCTAGTATATATCACTCAGTCACATATATCCATCCATGCTGTTATGGCTGAAATAGATCACTTTGTTACATGGTCAAATTTTAAAATCAATGCAGCGAAGTCTGAGGCCCTCGATGTCTCCCTCCCCAAATCCATATAGGATTCCATCCAGTCCAACTTTCCCTTTGCCTGGCCCTCACATGGTATCAAATACTTAGGAATTCCTATTCATAGAGACCTCTCCCATCTATGTTATCTTAATTTTGGGCCCTTTATTGAACAACTCCATACAGACCATGGTTGGCAAGTTAGAACTGTAAGATTCACTACGTGAACCACTGGTGTTTTGTGGAAAAGCACATGTACACTGTGTTCCAAATAATTATGCAAAAAGTGTTTAGGAGTGATAAGGGAAGAATTTGTTTGTTTGTCAGTTAAACTCATTGATGGTGATGTGTGTCAGGGCTCTTTATATCACTGTAAGCAATTGCAGACACCTGTGCTAATTAGTTTGGCAGGTGTGTCCAATGAAAGGCAAGACTACTTAAGAAGGCTGTCTCACATTATTAAGCAGCCTACATTTTCTGCCAAAATGGGAAAGAAAAAGGATGTATCGGCTGCTGAGAAGCAACAAATTGTGGAGTGTTTAGGTCAAGGCATGACTACAATCAACATTGTGCGATGATCAGGATGAAGTGTCTTGGCAATCAAGAAGTATGTAGCTGATTCACAGTACACACGTGTGCGTGCTGATAAGGGCAAATTGAGGATTCTTTCCTACAGGCAATTACGTCAGGTTAAAAGAGCAGCGGCAAAAAAGCCTTGTCATAGCAGCAGACAAGTTTTTGAAGCTGCTGGTGCCTCCAACGTCCCCCGAACAACAAGATGCAGGGTCCTTCAGAGGTTTGCAGCTGTGCATACGCCATCCTGTCGACCTCCTCTAACCACTTCACACAAGCAGAAACGGCTCCAGTGGGCTAAACATTACATGAAGACTGATTTCAAAACTGTTTTGTTCACGGATGAGTGCCGTGCAGCGCTCGATGGTCCAGATGGATGGAGTGGAGGATGGCTGGTTGATGGACACCCCACGCAAACACGGCTACAGCGCCAACAAGGAGGAGGTGGAGTAATGTTTTGGGCTGGAATCATGGGGAGAGAGATTGTCGGCCCCTTTAGGATCCCTGAAGGCACTAAAGATGAACTCCATAATGTATGTGGATTTTCTCAAACAGCACTTCCTGCCATGGTTCAAGAAGAAGAACCGTGTATTTCACAGCAAGATCATTTTTTTGCATGATATTGCACCATCTCATGCTGCACATAAAACATCTGCATCTCTGGCTGATACAGGCATAAAAGGGGACAAACTTATGGTGTGACCCCCATGCTCCCCTGACCTCTACCCCATTCAGAACCTCTGGAGCATCATCAAAAGGAGTGTCTATGATGGCGGGAGGCAGTTCACATCTAAGCAACAGCTCTGGGAGGGTATTCTGTCCTCATGCAAAACAATTGAAGCAGAAACCATCCAAAACCTGACAAATTCAATGGACGAGAGAGTTCAGAAGCTCCTTTCGAACAAGGGGTCCTATGTGAAAATGTAACATCACCTAGAATAAAGTTTTGAGTTGAAAACTGTTTGATTTCAGTTTCTAATAACCTGCTAATGCTTATAATTTCAAAAATGACCATTTTTTTGGTCTTTATTAAAATGAAAAGGTTGATCGAAAAGTTTGGGGGATCTAAGAGTGTGGCAACCCAGTAGTCATGATTACTTCGAATTCTGACAATATGAGGGTCATGTTGCAGGTAGTGCAGCAAGAAGGCACTTATGTGTCTTGCGCATCTCGGAGCCCCAAAATTATTTTCCGGGCTAGATGCAGCTAAAAATTATTATTAATTTTAAATCTGGTGGAGCTTAGTATAGATGGCCTAATAGAATCAGTGCTGCACACTGCTACAAAGCCCAAATTATTTTCCAGCCAAGATACAGATAAACATGATTAGTAATTTGAAAGCTTAAAACGGTTGGTAGGGTGATTTTAACCAATCATCAAGCTTTTACTCTCCCCAGGATGACACAGTGGTAGAAAAGTCGTTTCGGATCCATGATTTGTTCATCTTTATGAACGTGAGTCTGTCTACATTATCAGTGGAGAGCCGCGTACGCTTATCTGTCAGCACACCACCAGCAGCGCTGAACACACGTTCAGACAGAACACTGGCTGCGGGGCATGACAAGATCTCCAAGGCGTAAGTGGCTAGCTCCGGCCATTTATCCAGATTGGAAGCCCAAAAAGAGCAAGGGTCCAGTGACACAGTCATGGCTTCAATGTTTACTTGGAGATACTCCTGTACCATCGTCTCTAGGCGTTGACTATGTGTCAGACTTCTTGTCTCCTGTGGCCTTGCAAAGGATGGGCTAAAAAAGTGGTGAAATGATTCCGCAAAATTGATGTTACCAGCAGATACTGTGGTTCTGTTACGGTTTGAGTGCTGAACACTTGACGGTCCCACGGTTGGCAAGTTGGAACTGTGAGATTCACTACGTGCACCACTGGTGTTTTGTGGAAAAGCACATGTAAGATTCTGCAACAGTCTCTGCTGATACTCCTGCATGCGTGCATCCCTTTCTATAGCAGGAATAATTTCTGCAAATTTACTTTTGTACCGGGGATCTAACAGTGTGGCAACCCAGTAGTCAGGATTATATCTAATTCTCACAATTCGAGGGTCATGTTGCAGGTAGTGCAGCAAGAAGGCACTCATGTGTGTTGCGCATCCAGGAGCACCAAGTCCCTGTTGTGTTGGTGGCGAGGTAACAATCATGCTTCCTTCCTCTGTCCTCTCCCCCCAACCTCGCACAACAGAAATGTGATCAAGGTCTCCCTCATCTGATGAGTCTTCCATCAGTTCGTCCTCCACTTCTTCCTTGGCTCCTGCACCTTCCTCACTAGTTTGGCTGCTACCATGCGCCCTGGTAAAACCATCTCCCCCACCCTCACATGCCTGCCGCCTTGGTGCTGCCGACCGTCTGGACCTTGCAGATGTTAGCCCTTCCGCATACAACTCCTCCTCCTCTACTTCCTCCACCTCCTCTTGTGCCACCACCTGACTCCGAATTCTATTTAACATGTGCTCCAGCATGTAAATCACCGGAATAGTCATGCTGATAATGGCATCGTCAGCACTAAACATCTTCGTCGCCATTTCAAAACTGTGCAGAAGGGTGCATAGGTCCCTGATCTGAGATCACTCCTCCAGCGTGATTTGCCCCACCTCTGGATCTCGTTGGCCCAGGCTATACGTCAGAACGTATTGCACCAGGGCTTGTCGGTGCTGCCACAGTTGCTGCAACATGTGCAGAGTTGAATTCCACCGGGTAGGCACATCGCATTTTAGCCGGTGAAGTGGCAGGCCCAACGACTTCTGTAGAGATGTAAGTCGCTGAGCTGCGGGATGCGAACGGCGGAAGTGAGCACACAGCGACCGTGCCCTCTGCAGAAGGCCATCTAGTCTGGGATAGTGGGCTAAAAATTGCTGGACAACCAGGTTCAACATGTGAGCCATACAAGGCATGTGTGTGACATTGCCCCGGCGAAGGGCCGCACCCAGGTTTGCAGCATTGTCGCACACGGCCTTCCCTGGTTTCAGGTCCAGTGGAGACAACCATTCATGAAATTGGTTCTCCAGAGCTGACCACAACTCCTCAGCTGTGTGACTCACATTTCCCAGACATTTCAAAGTAAAAACCGCCTGATGACGTTGAGCCCTACTGCCAGCATAGTAAGGAGGTGTGCAGGATCCCTTCTGCGCAGTTAAAAAGCTTGTGGCATGACCAGACAGGCTTTGGGTGCAGGTGGAAGACCGAGAGGAGGTTGAGGAGGCAGAAGCAGTGGAGGAACTTTGACATAAAGAGGATTGACGCACAACTCGTGGGGACGGCAAGACTTGGACAGCAGCCCCTTGTACTGCTGTCACCATAGTTACCCAGTGCCCAGTCAGCGACATGTAATGCCCCTGTCCATGCCTACTCGTCCAAGTGTCTGTGGTGAAATGCACCCTGTCACACACAGAGTTTCTCAAAGAAGCGGTGATGTTGTGTGCGACATGCTGGTGGAGCGCAGGCACACCTTTCTTTGAGAAGTAGTGCCGACTGGGTATCTGGTACTGGGGCACTGCGACGGACATAAGGTCTCGAAAATCCTCTGTGTCCACCAGGCGGAAAGGCAGCATTTCTGTAGCCAAGAGCTTGCAGATGGTGAAATTCAACCTCTTAGCTTTCTCATGGCTAGGAGGAAATGGTCTTTTACTTGTCCACATCTGAGGGACCGAGGGCTGGCTATTGTGCTTAGATGGGGTTGATAAGGGTGTCCCCGGCAAACTGCCGGTCTGTGAGGAAGATGCAGGCGGACATGTTAGGTTGCCTTGATCCAAAGGTGGTGCTATCGATGTCGGACAGCGCTCAAACACCAGCTGGTGTTACCACCTCCAAAGAAAATGATGACCTGCCAATCACGCTGGCTGTTGCGGGTAAAGAGGTGGCAGGTCTGCGCCCCAAAACAGGTGTGACTGCTGTCCCCCCAGTCACAGAGGATGAATAGGCCGCGGATGCACAAGATATGGCAGACGGTGGTTGGCCCGGCCGGCTAGGCCGCATTGTAGCACACTGAGCTTCCCACTGCAACTTATGCTTCATGTCCATGTGCCGGTTCATGCATGAAGTACTCAAACTATGTATTTTTTGGCCTCTACTTAGCTTTTGCTGACAAATGTTACAGATAACATGAGTTGGGTCATCTTTATCGATCTGAAAAAATGCCCAGGCTATGCAAGGCTTAGCACCCATGCGACCTGAAGAGCCACCACGACTTGTGGTGAGAGGCAGAGTTGTGTTTGAGGATGCAGTTGTTGACGTGCTTCCAGTACTACGTCTCTGTCCAGGAAGGCGCAACCTGACCTCGTCTTCACTAGCATCTTCCTCCACCTCCTCTGCTGACCTCATCTCTTGGCTGACTGTAGGTTGACAGTAAGTGGGATCTCCAACATCATCATCATCACCCTGTGCGTTATCACACCCGTCGTCCTCAGAGCCAACCTGTTCCTGCCCTGACAAAAAACTAAAGTTGTCGCTCCAATCAGGTATTTGAGTCTTATCATCGTCTTCCTCATTGTCTCCACCAACAGGAGTTACAGTTTGGAAATGAGGGTCTACATTATGGTCAGAACCTTCTGCGTCTGGTCCTGGATCCGACTCAAAGATTCTGGGCATCAGTGCAGATCATTTCCTCGTCTGGATTCACAGAAGCGCTGGAGTCGACCTCTGATTCCCAGGCTATAGTATGAGTAAACAGCTCTGCAGACTCAACCATCTGTTCTACCTCATACTCAGACGGGCAGCTGGAGATTTGGGAGCTGTGAGGAAGCAAGTGCGATTGGGGTGACACCTTTGAGGACTGGAGTATTTGTGATGTTGAAGTTGATGTGGAGGAGAGCCCACTTAAAGGAGCACTTGATATCCGTTGAAGCACCTGCTGTTTTTGTGCCTCATCTGGAATTTGTAGCGATTGGCGTGGCCGTAAGAAAGGGATCTTATCACATTGTCCGCTAAAAGAAGTAGACATTTTAGTTTGGCTGGAAGATGGTCTTTCTTCTACAGATGTTACTGTTGCTTTAACACCTACCCCACGGACACAACCTTTTTTCCCCTTCCCAACACGCCTATTCCCCTTTCCACCAGCAGCAGGCCTTTTTCCACTCATTTTGGTGGTTAACTAATTCACAACTCTGGAGTTGTTTGCACAAAAAAACAATGGATGGGAACCGAGCAGAGCTGAGTGGCAAAACTGTGGTATTAGGCCAAAACTATTGGCTGGGTTAGATGCAGAAAAAAATTATATTCGATTTGCAACCTGATGGAGGTCAGTATAGATGGACTAATAGAACAAGTCCCACGCACAGCTAGAAGCCCAAATATTTTTTCAGAGGTAGATGCAGAAAAAAAATATATTCAGTTTGCAACCTGATGGAGTTCAGTATAGATGGACTAATAGAGAAAGTCCCACACACTGCTAGAAGGCCAAATATTTTTTCAGAGCTAGATGCAGACAAAAAATTATTTTGAATTTGCAACCTGATGGAGGTCAGTATAGGTGGACTAATAGAACAAGTCCCACACACTGCTAGAAGGCCAAATATTTTTTCAGAGCTAGATGCAGAAAAAAATTATATTCAGTTTGCAACCTGATGGAGGTCAATATAGATGGACTAATAGAGAAAGTCCCACAAACTGCTAGAAGGCCAAATATTTTTTCAGAGCTAGATGCAGAAAAAAATTATATTCAGTTTGCAACCTGATGGAGGTCTGTATAGATGGATTAATAGAACAAGTCCCACACACAGCTAGAAGCCCAATATTTTTTCAGAGGTAGATGCAGAAAAAAATTATTTTTAATTTGCAACCTGATGGAGGTGAGTATAGATGGACTAATAGAGAAAGTCCCACACACTGCTAGAAGGCCAAATATTTTTTCAGAGCTAGATGCAGAAAAAAATTATATTCAGTTTGCAACCTGATGGAGGTCAGTATAGATGGACTAATAGAACAAGTCCCACACACAGCTAGAAGCCCAAATATTTTTTCAGAGGTAGAAGCAGATAAAAATTATTTTTAATTTGCAACCTGATGGGGGACAGTATAGATGGACTAATAGAGAAAGTCCCACACACTGCTAGAAGGCCAAATATTTTTTCAGAGCTAAATGCAGAAAAAAATTATATTCAGTTTGCAACCTGATGGAGGTCTGTATAGATGGATTAATAGAACAAGTCCCACACACAGCTAGAAGCCCAATATTTTTTCAGAGGTAGATGCAGAAAAAAAATTATTTTTAATTTGCAACCTGATGGAGGTCAGTATAGATGGACTAATAGAGAAAGTCCCACACACTGCTAGAAGGCCAAATATTTTTTCAGAGCTAGATGCAGAAAAAAATTATATTCAGTTTGCAACCTGATGGAGGTCAGTATAGATGGACTAATAGAACAAGTCCCACACACAGCTAGAAGCCCAAATATTTTTTCAGAAGTAGATGCAGATAAAAATTATTTTTAATTTGCAACCTGATGGAGGTCAGTATAGATGGACTAATAGAGAAAGTCCCACACACTGCTAGAAGGCCAAATATTTTTTCAGAGCTAGATGCAGATAAAAATTATTTTTAATTTGCAACCTGATGGAGGTCAGTATAGATGGACTAATAGAGAAAGTCCCACACACTGCTAGAAGGCCAAATATTTTTTCAGAGCTAGATGCAGATAAAAATTATATTCAGTTTGCAACCTGATGGAGGTCAGTATAGATGGACTAATAGAACAAGTCCCACACACAGCTAGAAACCCAAATATTTTTTCAGAGGTAGATGCAGATAAAAATTATTTTTAATTTGCAACCTGATGGAGGTCAGTATAGATGGACTAATAGAGAAAGTCCCACACACTGCTAGAAGGCCAAATATTTTTTCAGAGCTAGATGCAGATAAAAATTATTTTTAATTTGCAACCTGATGGAGGTCAGTATAGATGGACTAATAGAGAAAGTCCCACACACTGCTAGAAGGCCAAATATTTTTTCAGAGCTAGATGCAGAAAAAAATTATATTCAGTTTGCAACCTGATGGAGGTGTGTATAGATGGATTAATATAACAAGTCCCACACACAGCTAGAAGCCCAATATTTTTTCAGAGGTAGATGCAGAAAAAAAATGTATTCAGTTTGCAACCTGATGGAGGTCTGTATAGATGGATTAATAGAACAAGTCCCACACACAGCTAGAAGCCCAATATTTTTTCAGAGGTAGATGCAGAAAAAAAATATATTCAGTTTGCAACCTGATGGAGGTCAGTATAGATGGACTAATAGAGAAAGTCCCACACACTGCTAGAAGGCCAAATATTTTTTCAGAGCTAGATGCAGAAAAAAATTATATTCAGTTTGTAACCTGATGGAGGTCAGTATAGATGGACTAATAGAACAAGTCCCACACACAGCTAGAAGCCCAAATATTTTTTCAGAGGTAGATGCAGATTAAAATTATTTTTAGTTTGTAACCTGATGGAGGTCAGTATAGATAGACTAATAGAGAAAGTCCCACACACTGCTAGAAGGCCAAATATTTTTTCAGAGCTAGATGCAGATAAAAATTATTTTTAATTTGCAACCTGATGGAGGTCAGTATAGATGGACTAATAGAGAAAGTCCCACACACTGCTAGAAGGCCAAATATTTTTTCAGAGCTAGATGCAGAAAAAAATTATATTCAGTTTGCAACCTGATGGAGGTCAGTATAGATGGACTAATAGAACAAGTCCCACACACAGCTAGAAGCCCAAATATTTTTTTCAGAGGTAGATGCAGAAAAAAATTATTTTTAATTTGCAACCTGATGGAGGACAGTATAGATGGACTAATAGAGAAAGTCCCACACACTGCTAGAAGGCCAAATATTTTTTCAGAGCTAGATGCAAAAAAAAAAATTATATTCAGTTTGCAACCTGATGGAGGTCTGTATAGATGGATTAATAGAACAAGTCCCACACACAGCTAGAAGCCCAATATTTTTTCAGAGGTAGTTGCAGAAAAAAAATTATTTTTAATTTGCAACCTGATGGAGGTCAGTATAGATGGACTAATAGAGAAAGTCCCACACACTGCTAGAAGGCCAAATATTTTTTCAGAGCTAGATGCAGAAAAAAATTATATTCAGTTTGCAACCTGATGGAGGTCAGTATAGATGGACTAATAGAACAAGTCCCACACACAGCTAGAAGCCCAAATATTTTTTCAGAGGTAGATGCAGATAAAAATTATTTTTAATTTGCAACCTGATGGAGGTCAGTATAGATGGACTAATAGAGAAAGTCCCACACACTGCTAGACGGCCAAATATTTTTTCTGGGCTAGATGAAGATAAAAATTATTTTTAATATGCAACCTGATGGAGGTCAGTATAGATGGACTAATAGAGAAAGTCCCACACACTGCTAGAAGGCCAAATATTTTTTCAGAGCTAGATGCAGAAAAAAATTATATTCAGTTTGCAACCTGATGGAGGTCTGTATAGATGGACTAATAGAACAAGTCCCACACACAGCTAGAAGCCCAATATTTTTTCAGAGGTAGATGCAGAAAAAAAATGTATTCAGTTTGCAACCTGATGGAGGTCTGCATAGATGGATTAATAGAACAAGTCCCAAACACAGCTAGAAGCCCAATATTTTTTCAGAGGTAGATGCAGAAAAAAAATATACTCAGTTTGCAACCTGATGGAGGTCAGTATAGATGGACTAATAGAGAAAGTCCCACACACTGCTAGAAGGCCAAATATTTTTTCAGAGCTAGATGCAGAAAAAAATTATATTCAGTTTGCAACCTGATGGAGGTCAGTATAGATGGACTAATAGAACAAGTCCCACACACAGCTAGAAGCCCAAATATTTTTTCAGAGGTAGATGCAGATAAAAATTATTTTTAATTTGCAACCTGATGGAGGTCAGTATAGATGGACTAATAGAGAAAGTCCCACACACTGCTAGAAGGCCAAATATTTTTTCAGAGCTAGATGCAGATAAAAATTATTTTTAATTTGCAACCTGATGGAGGTCAGTATAGATGGACTAATAGAGAAAGTCCCACACACTGCTAGAAGGCCAAATATTTTTTCAGAGCTAGATGCAGAAAAAAATTATATTCAGTTTGCAACCTGATGGAGGTCAGTATAGATGGACTAATAGAATGATGCTATGCCCAAAAGATTTTACTTCACTAGGTGCAGTAAAAAAATTGGTATTCTATACACAGGTGGTATATCTTGCAACACAGATAGGCTACTCCACTGACTAACACACTCTGCAATAGGCCAAAAAGGATTAGCTTTGCTAGATTCAGCCAAATGCTGTGAAAAAAACTTGCACAGCACTGGCACACACCTGCCTGGCAAAAACTGATAGGAACTGATGTAACCTAGTCCTGAAAAGGACTGCAATTACAATTAGTCTTTACTCCCACAATCTATCTATTTAAGAGCACAGACCTGCCTGATAAAAGTCGTAGGAAATGCTGTAACCTAGTCCTTAAAAGGACTGCAATCACAACTATTCCCTACTCCCAAGCTATCTGTAGATTTGTGCGAAAATTGGCTTGAAATTAACAAGGTATAGCGCACACAGCAACAGCGGTGCCGTCTAACACGCAGCTGCAGCAGTGAGAAAATGGTGGCGACGGGGAAAATGGCTTGGTCTTATAGGGCAAGGACATGTGACATACACTGCCAATGACACATGCCCTTGCTTGTGTGAAAAACAGCAGTTCGCTCCGTGTGTGCGCTGCTGATAGGCTGACAGACTGCACCTCCCCAATGCAAATGCGGGAAAGAGAAAAAAAAATGGAGATCTTCATTATTCCTGCAGAGATCCATCCCCTGCCCCTCCCCCCACCCCGCTGTACACTCAAACTGCGTATTAACATTAATTTTCATCATTACTGAGAAAAAATCCAGTTATGATTTTGGTGCACGAACAGTTATCGAACATAACCTCGAACAGCCGAATTTTTCTCAAATCGTTCGTGTTCGCTGAACGGCTCGAACACCGCCCAAAACAGCTCGAATTTGAGATTGGCGAACAGTTCGAGTAGAACAACGCTCATTTCTACTGACGAACACTACAGAGCTGACGTAGTGTTCGTCAGGTTGTCATACTTCAGTTGTGTAGTGTTTGTCAGGTTGTCCTACACAACTGGCGTATAACACTACATTATAAAATTGACAAATCAGGTATCCGTTCCAAAAAGGGGGCACTTGTTGGGCATTTCCACTGTTTAGGCACATCAGGGGCTCTGAGAACATGACATGACGCCTGCAGACCATTCCATCAAAGTCTGCATTCCAAAGCGTCACTCCTTCCCTTCCGAGCCCTGACATGCGCCCAAACAGTAGTTTTCTTCAACAACTTTTGTGGTCCAATTTCTCCTAGTACCCTCGTGAAAATAAAAATATTGCGGCTAAAAGAGCGTTTTTGTGGAAAAAAAATGTTTGCTTTTTATCACGGCTCTACGTCATAAACCTTTGCAAAACACTTGGGGGTTCAAAGTGCTCACCACACATCTAGATAAGTTCCCTGAGGGGTCTAGTTTCCAAAATGGGGTCACTTGTGGGGGAGCTCCAATGTTTAGGCACACAGGGGCTCTCCAAACGTGACATGGTGTCCGCTAACAAATTGGAACTATGTCGCGTTTGGAGAGCCCCTGTGTGCCTAAACATTGGAGCTCCACCACAAGTGACCCCATTTTGGAAACTAGACCCCCAAAGGCACCTATCTAGAAGCATAGTGAGCACTTGGAACCCCCAGGTGCTTCACAAATTAATCCGTAAAAATAAAAAAAGTGTTTTTTTTTCCACTTTTTCATTTTTACGAATCAATTTGTGAAGCACCTGGGGGTTCCAAGTGCTCACTATGCATCTAGATAGGTGCCTTGGGGGGTCTAGTTTCCAAAATGGGGTGACTTGTGGGGGAGCTCCAATGTTTAGGCACACAGGGGCTTACCAAACGCGACATGGTGTCTGCTAACAAATTGAATGGAAAATCGGCTCAAATTGTTAGCGGACACCATGTTGCATTTGGAGAGCCCCTGTGTGCCCAAACATTGGAGCTCCCCCACAAGTGACCACATTTTGGAAACTAGAACCCCCAAGGTACCTATCTAGATGCATAGTGAGCACTTGGAACCCCCAGGTGCTTCACAAATGAATCTGTAAAAATAAAAAAGTGTTTTTTTTTCCACTTTTGTCCATTATTTCCTATTATTCCTTATATAAATTTGGGGCTAAAACAACATTTTAGTGGTAAAAATGTAATTCTTGTTTCTTTACTGCCCAATTTTATAACTTTCTGTGATGCATGTGTGGTGCGCTAATTATTCAAGCAAATTTTACAATCAAAAAGTCAAATGGCGCTCCTTCCCTTCCGAGCCCTGCCATGCACCAAAACAGTGCTTTTTCCCCACATATGGGGTATCTGCGTGCCCAGGAGAAATTGCACAACAAATTTTGGGGTCCATTTTTTCTTGTTACCCCTGAGAAAATAAAAAAAATTGGGTCTAAAGTAACATTTTTGTGAAAAAAGTTAAATGTTCATTTTTTTCCTCCACATTCCAAAAATTCCTGTGAAGCACCTGAAGGGTTAATAAAGTTCTTGAATGTGGTTTTGAGCACCTTGAGGGGTGCAGTTTTTAGAATGGTGTCACTTTTGGGTATTTTCTGTCATAAAGACCTCTCAAAGTGACTTCAAATGTGATGTGGTCCATAAAAAAATGGTTTTGTAAATTTTGTTGGAAAAATGAGAAATCGCTGGTCAACTTTTAACCCTTATAGCTCCCTAACAAAAAAAATTTTGGTTCCAAAATTGTGCTGATGTAAAGTAAACATGTGGGAAATGTTATTTATTAACTATTTGGTGTGACATATCTCTCTTATTTAAGGGCATAAAAATTCAAATTTTGAAAATTGCAAAATTTTCAAAATCTTCACCAAATTTCCATTTTTTTTTCACAAATAAACGCAAGTGATATCGAAGAAATTTTACCACAATCATGAAGTACAATATGTCACGAAAAAACAGTCTCAGAATCAGGGGGATCCCTTGAAGCGTTCCAGAGTAATTACCTCATAAAGTGACAGTGGTCAGAATTGTAAAAATTGGCCTGGTCATTAACGTGCAAACCACCCTCGGGGGTAAAGGGGTTAAATGTATTATCCAGGTCTAGGAAGGGAGGCCACACCCAGGTTTGCACAGAATGCAAAAAATACAAAGAAAAAAACACAAAATTGAGCTTGGTTTAAGTTGGTATACATGCAGCACATAAATGCATGTTTCACAATGGCCATGAATCAGAAAAACCTACAAAAAGCAAAATGAACATAAACCCTGCTGTAAATAAATAAAAAGCAAATGCATTTAAATGAAATAGGGTTCTTAGTAACAAAATTAGTATATAAGCCATCCCACCATCGACAAGGTGAACCCGTTCGGGACGGTCCTACACTGTCTAATATTAAAAAGCTTACCATGTGTCAAAGTTGACCTCAATGTGTGAATTAGGGTAGACAAAGGACTGAGTCCCAAACTGTTAACACCAGCCTAGGGAAGCTTTTAATGTATTATCCAGCTCTAGGAAGGAAGGTGTGGTAGGACGACTCGCTCTGCCACTTCCGGAAGTAAACTCAGGAACCCGGGTTTTCTTTGCAGGCTTTATTAACAGCATAAAGCTGTGCAATCCAGCAAAATAAATACAGCCTTACTTGACTAAGCAACAAAACAAAAGATAAACTGTAGCACAGTCCATATATGTGTGTGCGGGTCGCTCACACAAGTTATGGCCAGCCTTCAGCTCCCTCCTGAGCTATGGCTGTCCAGTCTGGAGACCTTGCCTCTCCAAACACAACACTGAGAAAAAAAAAGAGGACTGAACATTTAAACGTTGCTCAGCCACACCCGGGGGTGGAGGTATGGGGAATGACGTCCCTCCCATCTCAATGTCATTCCCCTAAAACAACGCCCTTTAAGAGAGTTAACCCACCAGCATATAACATGCTGGCAGAAAGTCCATTGGTTTCAGTTCACACAGGCTAGCAACCTGTGCGACACATACCTCCCCTCAAAAATCATACCAATGACTCTGTCACATACTCATGTCACAGAGGCCACACCCAGGTTTGCACAGAATGCAAAAAGTACAAAGAAAAAACACAAAATTGAGCTTAGTTTAAGTTGGTATACATGCAGCACATAAATGCATGTTTCACAATGGCCATGAATCAGAAAAACCTACAAGAAGCAAAATCAACATAAACCCTGCTGTAAATAAATAAAAAGCAAGTGCATTTAAATAGAATAGGGTTGTTAGTAAGGCTGCGTTCACACATTGCGTATTTTCACGCGCTTTTTTGCGCACGCTTTTTGAAAATATGCAATGTGCTTTGTGTCTGCCAGCAAAGTGAATGGGAAATTCACTTTGCCGTTCAGACACAGTGTAATTTTACGCAGTGGGAAAGCGCAGCTGCGTAAAGAATTGGCATGTCAATTTTTTACACAACTGCGTCCCGCGCTTTCTCTCTATTGTGCCCATTATAAGCGATGGAATTACTCAGCGGTGTTCACACACTGCGTAATTCCATCGCTTTTAAAGGAGGCGCAGGATGGATACTCACCTACCCGATGTCAGGGGAGAGGCGTCCGGTCCGGTCCGCTCCAATCCTGCGCTTCCAGCATCTGCCGGTGAGCCGATCAGCTGTTAGCTAACCGGCTTGTAACCGGCGTCCGGTCAGCTGATTACAAGCCGGTCACGTGACAGTCAGCTGATCGCTTCACGGCAGATGCTGGAAGCGCGGGACCGGAGCAGACGCGTCTCTCATCCATCGGGTAGGTGAGTATCCACACACACACACACACACACACACACACACACACGACACATAGACACACAGGACACATAGACACAGACAGTACACACACGACACAGACACAGACTGTACACATGTCACACTGAAATGAAGTGTGACATTACACATGTCACCCTTCATTTTTCACACTGCGTTTTTTGCTGCGCTTTTTTACGCAGTGTGTGAATGGAGGTGCTTTTTTTACCTGCGTAAAAAAACGCAGGTAAAACAAGCAGGAAAATACGCAGCGTAAAAAAACGCAGAAAAATACGCAATGTGTGAACGCAGCCTAACACTGTTTTTGATCAATAATAGTATATAAGACATCTCACCATCGACAATGTGAACCCGTTCGGGATGGTCCTACACTGTCTAATATTAAAAACCTTACCATGTGTTAAAGTTGACCTCAATGTGTGAATAAGGGCAGACAAAGGACTGAGTCCCAAACTGTTAACACCAGCCTAGGGAAGCTTTAAATGTATTATCCTGCTCTAGGAAGGGAGGCCACACCCAGGTTTGCACAGAATGCAAAAAATACTAAGAAAAAACACAAAATTGAGCTTGGTTTAAGTTGGTATACATGCAGCACATAAATGCATGTTTCACAATGGCCATGAATCAGAAAAACCTACAAAAAGCAAAATGAGCATAAACCCTGCTGTAAATAAATAAAAAGCAAGTGCATTTATATAAAATAGGGTTCTTAGTAACAAAATTAGTATATAAGCCATCCCACCATCGACAAGGTGAACCCGTTTGGGATGGTCCTACACTGTCTAATATTAAAAACCTTACCATGTGTCAAAGTTGACCTCAATTTGTGAATCTTTTTGCGAGATCCCTACTTTTTAAGAAATTTTCACATGATGAAAACATACATATTCTGCTTCCTACAGACACGGAACAGGAAGCATTAAAAATCCTTATTATGTTGGCCAATGAACACACTGTAGCATCGGCGTCCCTGCCTCCTGCTAGGCAGAGACGCCGTTCCCCTCATCTCCCTGCTCCGTCCTCGGCGTCCTCCTCCCGCGCTGCTGGCAGCGCTCGCTGCTTCCCTGGACACTGTGCTTAGGGCGCGCGCGCACTCCCTCTCTCTTAGAGGGGCCGCGCGCGCCGTCCTAAGGAGTCCCCGGCCAATTGCCGGTGGAGCTTCCATATATAAGGCACCTCCTCCAAAATGGAGGTGCCCGAGCAAAGTTGTTGTAAGCCTTTCACCTCTGCTTCAGCCCTCGGGTCCTGTTGCCAGTCTGTTTTCCAGCTCTGTCTACCTGCTTGCATTCCCTGCGGTCCGACAGTCTGTCTACCAGCATCCGCCAGTCTGTCTATGGACCAGTCCGCCTGTGGATCAGGAGGCACCTGCCTGATACCTGCCTGATACCTACCCGATACCTGCCTGATACCTGCCATCACTTGCCGTGACCACCTGCCAGCCAGCCGAGAGACTCTTACCCGCTCACCTGGGAGCGCTCACCTGCTATCCGCCTTCTAGCCTACCTGGAGGCTCTGCCGTCACTTGCCGTGACCACCTGCCAGCCAGCCGAGAGACTCTTACCCGCTCACCTGGGAGCGCTCACCTGCTATCCGCCTGCTAGCCTACCTGGAGGCTCTGCCGTCACTTGCCGTGACCACCTACCAGCCAGCCGAGAGACTCTTACCCGCTCACCTGGGAGCGCTCACCTGCTACCCGCCTGCTAGCCTACCTGGAGGCTTTGATCACCTGTCTGTCTAGAGACTTTCCTCGTCACTTGCCGTGACCACCTGCCCTTCTACCCAGAGACTGTTCCTGTCACTTGCCATGTCTACCTGCCCACCTTCCCTGGGAGCCACCCGCTTCCTTACAAGGACAGCCCCTTTGTATAGTAGCTCAGAGGTTCCACCTCCTAGACCCGTTACAGTTTGCTCGGGCCATGGAACCCGGTGGCACCCAAACTCCCGCGCTCTCGGACTTATGCCATGAATTATCCCGTCAGAGGTCCCAACAGGAGTCCATCCTGAGCCACCTGCGTAGTGTTAACTTCCGCCTGGACACACTGACTACCTCTTCGGGACCTGCTTCCAGTCGCACGACTCCTACCCCGGCAGCGTCGCTGCCATCAATACCATGGCATCCCTTCCCGGTCCCCGCCTTTCCGCCCCGCCTCGTTTTAGTGGAGATCCCGGTCAGGCACGGGGCTTCATTAACCAGTGCACCCTGCACTTCAAACTTTTGGCACACCAGTTTTCCACCGACCGAGCCAAAGTGGCCTTCATCATGTCCCATCTCACTGGGGAGGCGCTGGCTTGGCTAAATCCTCTATGGGAGAGAGGAGACCCCATAGTGTCCAACCTGCCAGTCTTTCTCACGGCCTTCCGGAAAGTCTTCAACGAACCAGGACGAAAGACCTCATCCGCCTCTTCTCTGCTACGCCTCCGTCATGGGAGTCTCACTGTGGGCCAATATGCCATACGGTTCCGTACTCTTCCTTCTGAGCTTGCCTGGGATAATGACGCCCTGGTGTCCGTCTTCTGGGAGGGTCTATCAGGTCGAATTAAAGATGAACTTGCCGGTCGGGACATTCCTACCACTCTCGACGACTTAATAACACTTGCCACCCGGATTGACATCCGGTTCCAGGAGCGTACCAAAGAGGTCACCCGTGAGAGGAGGTTTCCTCACCTTGCTCCTACCTTCCAGAATCCCGTCGCTTCCTCGGTTACTTCCCCAGGCACACTCACCCAAGCCTATGCAGGTCGACCAGACCAAGATGGTCAAAAGCCGTCAAGAATCACGCCGTGCCGAGGGGAACTGCTTCTACTGTGGCAGTAAGGAGCAGCGGATCCGTTCCTGCTTGGAGAGGTCGGGAAACGCCTGTGTCTAGGATCCCTCAGAGAGGTCGTCCTAGACAAGAATAAACCCTCTCCATCTCTGATGCTGTCGGTCTCTATCATCTGCAGGGAGAACCGTTATTTCGAACTAGCTCAACTTGATTCTGGAGCTGCCGGAAATCTAATTTCTCAGTCCCTGGTAGAGAAATACCGCATTCCCACCTAACCTCTGGCTGAACCCTTATCTGTCACCTCCGTGGATGGGGGTCTCTTACCACATCACATCCAACTTATCACCGAACCCATAACTCTGCAGGTGGGAATGCTGCACTCTGAGAGCATCTTCTTCCATGTTCTACCTGGACTTTCTCATGCCCTTTTGCTTGGCCTACCTTGGCTCCAGAGACATGCACCCGTGCTTGATTGGAAGACTGGAGAAGTCCTTCGCTGGGGACAGGACTGCCATAAGACTTGTTTAGTTCCCGTTCTTCCTGCCCGTCCTTCTCCTCCCCCAAGCCAATCTACTCGGCCTGCCGGTACCCTATTGGTCTTATGTTCATGTTTTTAATAAAAAGGAAGCAGAGACATTACCTCCTCATAGACCATACGATTGCCCTATCGACTTGGTACCTGGCGCTACTCCGCCCCGAGGGCGTATCTACCCTTTGTCCGCTGCTGAGACCTGGTCCATGTCTGAATATATCGAGGAGAACCTGGCCAGGGGATTTATCCGGAAGTCTACCTCCCCGGCGGGAGCAGGATTCTTCTTCGTTAAAAAGAAGGACCGCTCATTCCGTCCCTGCATAGACTATAGAGGCCTTAACCAGGTCACGGTGAAGAATAAATACCCCCTTCCGCTCATTCCTGAATTATTTGATCGTCTGAGGGCTGCTAGAATCTTCACCAAGCTGGATCTCCGTGGGGCCTATAGCCTGGTTCGTATCCGTCAAGGGGATGAATGGAAGATGGCATTCACCACCCGGGACGGCCACTATGAATACCTCGTAATGCCCTTCGGTCTCTGTAATGCTCCCGCCGTCTTTCAAGAGTTGGTCAATGATATCTTCCGCGACCTTCTCTACTCCTGCGTGGTGGTATACCTGGACGACATCTTGGTCTTCTCTCCAGATCTCCAGACACACCGGAGGGACGTTTGTCAGGTCCTGCTCAGGCTCAGGCAGAACCACCTCTACACAAAATTTGAGAAGTGCCTCTTTGAACAGACCTCGCTTCCATTTCTGGGCTACATCATCTCTCAGACCGGTCTACGAATGGATCCTGAGAAACTTTCTGCCATCCAGAAGTGGCCCCGACCGGAGGGGTTAAAGGCTATCCAGCGGTTCCTGGGCTTCGCCAACTACTACCGCCTCTTCATTCCGCACTTCTCTTCCCGGACTGCCCCTCTCTCTGCGCTCACCCGTAAGGGCGCTAATCCCAAAGAATGGCCGCCCGAGGCAGAGGAGGCCTTCCTGTCTTTGAAACAAGCTTTCTCTTTCGCTCCTGTGCTGCACCGTACGGACAGCAACAAAAAATTCTTCTTAGAAGTAGACGCTTCCTCCTCCGGAGCCGGAGCGGTGCTCACCCAAAAGTCGTCTTCCGGAAGAATGGTAACTAGTGTTGAGCGATACCTTCCGATATCGGGAAATATCAGATCGGATTGGATCGGACCGATACCGAAAAAGTATCGGATATCGCCGATTCTGATACCGGAAACCAATGCAAGTCAATGGGACAGAAATATCGGAATGAAAATAAACCCTTTCTTTCCTTGTAGGTTAATTCTACATGAAGGAAAACAACTAAGAATAATGTAGAATGTATTGGGGGAGGTGGGGGAGACAATAAAGGCATAGAGGTTTAGCCCAATCAAATGGAATAGCAGGAATTAATATTTTTTTTAAGACGTTCTTCACCTTCTTTTTTACTTCTCCCACACTTTCTCCTTCATCATCCTCAGCATCTTTTTCATCCTCTTCTTCTTCACCTTCTTCATCTTCTTCTTCTTCACCTTCTTCGTATTATTCTTTTTTTTTACATTCTTCATATTCTACTTCTTCATCTTCTTCATATTCTTCTTCTTCATCATATTCTTATTTGTGACAGGCTTTCCTGTAGTTGTTATATATAAAAGGTTGGACATTACACCTTTCGTTCTGCCCATCACAAAAGATTTACAACAGGATTTTTCCGCGTTCAGTTTGGCCTGCAGCAGGGGCACCACGAGGAGGAACGGACTCACCCCCATACACTGCTTAGTCATCTTCTGCTTATAATTTAGATATTATCTTTTGCTCTGATTTTTAGTCTTATGCTTAATGTTCTTCCGCTTTTTGTTCTGCAGCTTCTTGTATTTCTGCTTCTTGGTTTTCTGTCTCTTGTTCTTCTGTATCTTGGTGCTTGTCTTCTCTTCTTTGTCCTCTTGGTCAACTTCTTCAGGGTCATCTTCTTGGTCTTCTTCGGGGTGGTCTTCAGGGTCGTCGTCTTCGGGGGTCCTCGTCTTCGGGGTCCTCGTCTTCTTCGGGTTGGTCTTCTGGGTCCTCATCTTCGGGGTCCTCGTCTTCTTCGGGGTGGTCTTCAGGGTCCTCGTCTTCTTCGGGGTGGTCTTCAGGGTCCTCGTCTTCTTCGGGGTGGTCTTCAGGGTCCTCGTCTTCTTCGGGGTGGTCTTCAGGGTCCTCGTCTTCAGGGTCGTTGTCTTCGGGGTCCACGTCTTCTTAGGATTGGTCTTCAGGGTCCTCGTCTTCAGGGTCCTCGTCACGGAGATCCAGAGTGATTACCAAGAACCATTTCAAAAAGCTTGAACTTGGAAATGTAGCAGAAGGTACAAGAAAGCTGAGGAACTACCGAGAACCAGCTGACGGTACTGGAACCCGGATGGGTAGCAGAAGGTACAAGAGCCAATGGAACTGCCGAAGACCAGCTGACGGTACTGGAACTCGGTTACTAAGCAGGAGGTACCTGTGCCAGAAAGCACTACCAAGGACCAGCAGACGTTGGTGGAACTTGGATACCGAGAAGGAGGCACCTAATCCAAAGGCACTGCCGAGAACCAGCTGACGGTACTGGAACCCGGATGGGTAGCAGAAGGTACCCATGTAAAAAAAAGTTCAAGGCAGCGAGCCGGCCGCAGTTACCAAAACCCACAGTCCTACAGGGGGTGCTTATCCTATAGGCACTATGGAACCAGCCTTCATTGCCAGATCCCGCAGCCCACATAGGAGTCACCTAAACTGCAGGCACCATAGAGTCGGCTAACCCGACCGCAACACGACAGGACAACGCATTGGAGGCAAAGTGACGTTGACACTACCCGGAAACAGCTGGCGTGCTGGAACCAGGCTGGGCAGGAGGGAGTACCCGTGCCAAAGACATTGCGGAGAACCAGCTGACGGTACTGGAACCCGGATGGGTAGTAGAAGGTACAAGAGCCAATGGAACTGCCGAAGACCAGCTGACGGTACAGAAAGCACTACCAAGGACCAGCAGACGTTGGTGGAACTTGGATACCGAGAAGGAGGCACCTAATCCAAAGGCACTGCCGAGAACCAGCTGACGGTACTGGAACCCGGATGGGTAGCAGAAGGTACCCATGTAAAAAAAAGTTCAAGGCCGCGAGCCGGCCGCAGTTACCAAAACCCACAGTCCTACAGGGGGTGCTTGTCCTATTGGCACTATGGAACCAGCCTTCATTGCCTGATCCCGCAGCCCACATAGGAGTCACCTAAACTGCAGGCACCATAGAGTCGGCTAACCCGACCGCAACACGACAGGACAACGCATTGGAGGCAAAGTGACGTTGACACTACCCGGAAACAGCTGGCGTGCTGGAACCAGGCTGGGCAGGAGGGAGTACCCGTGCAAAAGTCACTGCCGAGAACCAGCTGATGGTACTGGAACCCGGATGGGTAGTAGAAGGTACAAGAGCAAATGGAACTACCGAGGACCAGCTGACGGTACTGGAACCCGGATGGGTAGCAGAAGGCACAAGAGCCAATGGAACTGCCGAAGACCAGCTGACGGTACTGGAACTCGGTTACTAAGCAGGAGGTACCTGTGCCAGAAAGCACTACCAAGGACCAGCAGACGTTGGAGGAACTTGGATACCGAGAAGGAGGCACCTAATCCAAAGGCACTGCCGAGAACCAGCTGATGGTACTGGAACCCGGATGGGTAGCAGAAGGTACCCATGTAAAAAAAGTTCAAGGCCGCGAGCCGGCCGCAGTTACCAAAACCAACAGTCCTACAGGGGGTGCTTGTCCTATTGGCACTATGGAATCAGCCTTCATTGCCAGATCCCGCAGCCCACATAGGAGTCACCTAAACTGCAGGCACCATAGAGTCGGCTAACCCGACCGCAACGCGACAGGACAACGCATTGGAGGCAAAGGGACATTGACACTACCCGGAAACAGCTGGCGTGCTGGAACCAGGCTGGGCAGGAGGGAGTACCCGTGCCAAAGTCACTGCCGAGAACCAGCTGACGGTACTGGAACCCGGATGGGTAGTAGAAGGTACAAGAGCAAATGGAACTACCGAGGACCAGCTGACGCTACTGGAACCCGGATGGGTAGCAAAAGGTACAAGAGCCAATGGAACTGCCGAAGACCAGCTGACGCTACTGGAACTCGGTTACTAAGCAGGAGGTACCTGTGCCAGAAAGCACTACCAAGGACCAGCAGACGTTGGTGGAACTTGGATACCGAGAAGGAGGCACCTAATCCAAAGGCACTGCCGAGAACCAGCTGACGGTGCTGGAACCCGATTGAGTAGCAGAAAGTACCCATGTAAAAAAAAGTTCAAGGCCGCGAGCCGGCCGCAGTTACCAAAACCCACAGTCCTACAGGGGGTGCTTGTCCTATTGGCACTATGGAACCAGCCTTCATTGCCAGATCCCGCATAGGAGTCACCTAAACAGCAGGCACCATAGAGTCGGCTAACCCGACCGCAACACGACAGGACAACGCATTGGAGGCAAAGTGACGTTGACACTACCCGGAAACAGCTGGCGTGCTGGAACCAGGCTGGGCAGGAGGGAGTACCCGTGCCAAAGTCACTTCCGAGAACCAGCTGACGGTACTGGAACCCGGATGGGTAGTAGAAGGTTCAAGAACAAATGGAACTACCGAGGACCAGCTGACTGTACTGGAACCCGGATGGGTAGCAGAAGGTACAAGAGCCAATGGAACTGCCGAAGACCAGCTGACGGTACTGGAACTCGGTTACTAAGCAGGAGGTACCTGTGCCAGAAAGCACTACCAAGGACCAGCAGACGTTGGTGGAACTTGGATACCGAGAAGGAGGCACCTAATCCAAAGGCACTGCCGAGAACCAGCTGACGGTACTGGAACCCGGATGGGTAGCAGAAGGTACCCATGTAAAAAAAAGTTCAAGGCCGCGAGCCGGCCGCAGTTACCAAAACCCACAGTCCTACAGGGGGTGCTTGTCCTATTGGCACTATGGAACCAGCCTTCATTGCCAGATCCCGCAGCCCACATAGGAGTCACCTAAACTGCAGGCACCATAGAGTCGGCTAACCCGACCGCAACACGACAGGACATTGCATTGGAGGCAAAGTGACGTTGACACTACCCGGAAACAGCTGGCGTGCTGGAACCAGGCTGGGCAGGAGGGTGTACCCATGCCAAAGTCACTGCCGAGAACCAGCTGACGGTACTGGAACCCGGATGGGTAGTAGAAGGTACAAGAGCAAATTGAACTACCGAGGACCAGCTGACGGTACTGGAACCCGGATGGGTAGCAGAAGGTACAAGAGCCAATGGAACTGCCGAAGACCAGCTGACGGTACTGGAACTCAGTTACTAAGCAGGAGGTACCTGTGCCAGAAAGCACTACCAAGAACCAGCAGACGTTGGTGGAACTTGGATACCGAGAAGGAGGCACCTAATCCAAAGGCACTGCCGAGAACCAGCTGACGGTACTGGAACCCGGATGGGTAGTAGAAGGTACAAGAGCAAATGGAACTACCGAGAACCAGCTGGTGGTGCTGGAACCCAGGGTAAATACTAAAAACAGAGTGGAGCCAGAGGTGTAATTGGAGCAAGTTTTAAATCAGTAGTACAGTGGATGTGGACAAAGCAGGAGAATTTGCCGGACACACAGCAGGGGAACAGCTGACGTTACTGAACCCCAATAACACTGGAGCAAGCGTTGACTGTGCAGACGGCACTTCTGAGCAGCAACTAGCGATATTGGAGCCCAGGGTAAATACTAAAAACAGAGGAGCCAGAGGTGTATTTGGAGGAGGTTTTAAATCAGTAGTACAGTGGATGTGGACAAAGCAGGAGAAATTGCCGTCCGCACAGCAGGGGAACAGCTGACGTTACCGAACCCCAATAACACGGCAGCAAGTGTTGACTGTGCAGACGGCACTTCCGAGCGCCAACTGGCGGTGTTGGAGCTCAGGGATAATACTGAAAACAGAGGAGCCAGAGGTGTATTTGGAGGAGGTTTTAAATCAGTAGTACAGTGGATGTGGACAGAGCAGGAGAAATTGCCGTCCGCACAGCAGGGGAACAGCTGACGTTACTGAACCCCAATGACACTGCAGCAAGTGTTGACTGTGCAGACGGCACTTCCGAGCGCCAACTGGCGGTGTTGGAGCTTAGGGATAATACTGAAAACAGAGGAGCCAGAGGTGTAATTGGAGCAACTTTAAAATCTGTAGTAGTGAGAATGTGGACAGAGCAGGAGAAATTGCCGTCCGCACAGCAGGGGAACAGCTGACGTTACCGAACCCCAATAACATGGCAGCAAGTGTTGACTGTGCAGACGGCACTTCCGAGCGCCAACTGGCGGTGCTGGAGCTCAGGGATAATACTGAAAACAGAGGAGCCAGAGGTGTAATTGGAGCAACTTTAAAATCTGTAGTAGTGAGAATGTGGACAGAGCAGGAGAAATTTTCGTCCGCACAGCAGGGGAACAGCTGACGTTACCGAACCCCAATAACATGGCAGCAAGTGTTGACTGTGCAGACGGCACTTCCGAGCGCCAACTGGCGGTGCTGGAGCTCAGGGATAATACTGAAAACAGAGGAGCCAGAGGTGTATTTGGAGGAGGTTTTAAATCAGTAGTACAGTGGATGTGGACAGAGCAGGAGAAATTGCCGTCCGCACAGCAGGGGAACAGCTGACGTTACTGAACCCCAATAACACGGCAGCAAGTGTTGACTGTGCAGACGGCACTTCCGAGCGCCAACTGGAGGTGTTGGAGCTCAGGGATAATACTGAAAACAGAGGAGCCAGAGGTGTAATTGGAGCAACTTTAAAATCTGTAGTAGTGAGAATGTGGACAGAGCAGGAGAAATTGCCATCCGCACAGCAGGGGAACAGCTGACGTTACTGAACCCCAATGACACGGCAGCAAGTGTTGACTGTGCAGACGGCACTTCAGAGCGCCAACTGGCGGTGTTGGAGCTCAGGGATAATACTGAAAACAGAGGAGCCAGAGGTATAATTGGAGCAACTTTAAAATCTGTAGTAGTGAGAATGTGGACAGAGCAGGAGAAATTGCCGTCCGCACAGCAGGGGAACAGCTGACGTTACTGAACCCCAATGACACGGCAGCAAGTGTTGACTGTGCAGACGGCACTTCCGAGCGCCAACTGGCGGTGTTGGAACTCAGGGATAATACTGAAAACAGAGGAGCCAGAGGTGTATTTGGAGGAGGTTTTAAATCAGTAGTACAGTGGATGTGGACAGAGCAGGAGAAATTGCCGTCCGCACAGCAGGGGAACAGCTGATGTTACTGAACCCCAATAACACGGCAGCAAGTGTTGACTGTGCAGACGGCACTTCCGAGCGCCAACTGGCGGTGTTGGAGCTCAGGGATAATACTGAAAACAGAGGAGCCAGAGGTGTAATTGGAGCAACTTTAAAATCTGTAGTAGTGAGAATGTGGACAGAGCAGGAGAAATTGCCGTCCGCACAGCAGAGGAACAGCTGACGTTACCGAACCCCAATGACACGGCAGCAAGTGTTGACTGTGCAGACGGCACTTCAGAGCGCCAACTGGCGGTGTTGGAGCTCAGGGATAATACTGAAAACAGAGGAGCCAGAGGTGTAATTGGAGCAACTTTAAAATCTGTAGTAGTGAGAATGTGGACAGAGCAGGAGAAATTGCCGTCCGCACAGCAGGGGAACAGCTGACATTACTGAACCCCAATGACACGGCAGCAAGTGTTGACTGTGCAGACGGCACTTCCGAGCGCCAACTGGTGGTGTTGGAGCTCAGGGATAATACTGAAAACAGAGGAGCCAGAGGTGTAATTGGAGCAACTTTAAAATCTGTAGTAGTGAGAATGTGGACAGAGCAGGAGAAAATGCCGTCCGCACAGCAGGGGAACAGCTGACGTTACTGAACCCCAATGACATGGCAGCAAGTGTTGACTGTGCAGACGGCACTTCCGAGCGCCAACTGGCGGTGTTGGAGCTCAGGGATTACAGTTCAGGTGGTAGAAACATGAACAGAACAGGAGACCTGGATACTTTTGCCAACAATTATTTATTCTGGAAGAGGACTGGCAAATTAATGAGAGATCCAGGCCTTGTTCATTTTGAGAAAAGTAAGCCGGTCAACCTTATCGGAGGATAGTCGCATGCGACGGTCTGTTAGTACACCACCTGCGGCACTAAAGACGCGTTCCGATAATACACTAGCAGCAGGGCAAGCTAGCACCTCCAATGCATACTGACTTAGCTCTGGCCATGTATCTAGCTTACAGACCCAAAACTTGAAGGGAGAAGAGCCGTCTGGGAGTACACTAAGAGGGCAAGATATGTAGTCTGTCACCATCTGACGGAAACGTTGCCTCCTGCTGACTGGAGCCGTCTGTGATGGTGTAGACATTTGTGGCGGCGGGGACACAAAACTTTGCCACATTTCGGCCATACCGGTCTTGCCTTGTGCTGAGGCGCTGCTTCTGCTCCCTCTTTGTGCAGAGCTTCCTCCACTGCCTCGACGCACTGAGCTGCTTTGTAAAGCACTAGCAGCACTGCTCTCGGTTGGAATGGAGAACATGATGGAATGCACCAGTGCGTCTTGGTACTCCCGCATTTTACGCTCCCGGTTCAACGGTGTTATGAGGCTTTGTAAGTTGTCCCGGTAGCGAGGATCTAGGAGGGTGGACACCCAATAATCAGCCGTGTTGAGAATGTGGGCGATGCGGCGGTCGTTTCTCAGGCACTGCAGCATGAAATCAACCATGTGCTGCAGACTGCCAACTGGCCAAGAAACGCTGTCCCCTGCTTGAGGCGTGATCTCTGCCTGCTCTGCATCACCCCACCCTCGCTCTAGATACTGACTACTAGAGCATTGTGTACCTCCCTCCTCTGGACAGATGTCTTCCTCATCCATTGACTCCTCCTCATCCTCCTCACAAAGTGTCCCCTGCCTAGGCCTTTGTGAGGAATCACGTTGCGCAGACTGTAGAGAAGCAGATGGTATTTGTGACTCCTCATCCTCCACCTCTTCCAAAACCTCGTCCCTTAGTGCTTGCAGTGTTTTTTCAAGCAGGCAGATAAGGGGGATAGTCATGCTGACTAGTGCATCATCTGCACTCGCCATCCGCGTGGAATAATCGAAGGCACGCAAAACGTGGCAAATGTCCTTCATAGAGGCCCACTCAGTGGTGGTGAAGTGTGAACGGCGCGCACTGCGACTTGTTTGCGCCTGCTGCAGCTGGTACTCCATTACTGCTGCCTGCTGCTCACACAACCTCTCCAACATATGTAACATTGAATTCCACCTGGTGGGTAGGTCACATATGATGCGATGTTCCAGAAGACGTAATCGGCGCTGCAGAGCTGCAATGCGTGATCTTGCATTGCTGGAACGCCGCAAGTGAGCGCACTCTATGCGGACCTTGTGAAGCAGTGCATCAAGATCCGGATAGTCCCTCAAAAAACTCTGCACAACCAAGTTGAGCACATGTGCCAGACATGGGATGTGAGTGAGGTTGCCTAGGCCCAGAGCTGCCACCAGATTTCGGCCATTGTCACACACTACCATGCCTGACTGGAGATTCGCTGGCACAAACCACACTTCGCTCTGCTGCTTGATGGCATTCCAGAGCTCCTGCGCTGTGTGGCTTCGATTCCCCAAAGAAATTAATTTTAATACGGCCTGTTGACGTTTGGCCACGGCTGTGCTCATATTGGTCACCATAACAGGTAACCGCTCACGGGTCGATGTGGAGGTAGACCGTGACGGCTCCTGCAGCGCTGATTCAGAGGAACTGGAGTATGAGGAGGAGTCAATGTGTACAGACTGGATTCCTGCAATCCTTGGAGTTGGCAGAACACGTACAGCGCCACTCTCAAGATCTGTACCCGGCTCCACAACATTTACCCAATGGGCAGTGAGGGAAAGGTATCGTCCCTGTCCATGCTTACTGGTCCATGCATCGGTGGTCAGGTGGACCTTGCTACTGACGGCGTTTTGTAGCGCATGTTTAATTTTTCCCTCCACATGATGTTGCAGGGCAGGGACGGCTTGCCTGCTGAAATAAAATCGGCTGGGCACGTTGTATTGTGGGACTGCCAATGCCATAAAGTTACGGAATGTGTCAGTCTCCACCAGCCTGAATGATAGCATTTCAAGGGCCAGTAGTTTAGCAATGCCAGCATTCAGAGCCTGTGCTCGGGGGTGGTTTGCCGAGTATGGGCGCCTTTTCTCCCATGCCTGTGCTAACGATGGCTGTAGACTGGCCTGGGAGTCTGAGGATGACTGGGAAAGTGGTGCTGTGGGTGGAATTACACTGTGTCTCTGTACAACAGTGCCAGAGATTCTTCCATGGCGATCCTGTGAGGAAGCTGAACCAGCTGTGTGTGAGCTGGAGGAAGAGGCTACAACACGAGCTGAAGAGGTGGTAGGTGGCGCTGTAGGTTGGCCTGCGTCTTCAGTGTGTTTTTGTAATTCCACCACGTGCTTGGTCCGCACATGTTTCCACATATTTGTGGTATTGAGGTTGCTGACACTTTTCCCTCTTTTCACCTTCTGATTACACAGCTTGCATTTGACAAAGCAAATGTCATCTGCAACTGTGTCAAAAAAGGACCAGGCACTGCAAGTCTTGGGAGCGCCCGCTTTGGATTTTGGAAGAGCCATGCTCCTAATGGGTGCCGAAGTGGAGGCTGCAGGCAACCAAGTCTGCCCCCTCCCTCTCCCTCCTTTTTGGGCTGTTCGGGGAATCTCTTCCTCAGAGCTGCTCCCACCACCTTCCTGTCCCTCACGCCATGATGGGTCAAGGACCTCATCATTTACACCACCCTCTTCAAACAACTGCTTCTCCTGGGTAGTCTCGACAGCACAGTACGCACCAGAAAGTGGCACCTGAGTCTCATCATCAGATGCGTACTGAGGTGTGCTGCTGACCATAGGCACTGGCCCACCCGCCTCTTCAGATTCAGAGAGACAAAACGGTTGCGCATCACTGCATACTACCTCTTCTTCAAATTCTCGAATTCTGCTTGGCTGGCCCCCTCTTTCCAAGCCAAGAGATTCAGAGAACAGAAGTAGAGATGGCTCCTGTCCAGGGCTCTCTGACTGCCTGGGCAATTTGGCAGGTGGTGAAGAGACAGATGGGTGCTCTTCAGCGCTCAGGACCTGAGAGGATCTGGAACTAATTGAAGTCGATGCGTTAGCTGCCATCCATCCGACCACGGCTTCAATTTGGTCCTCCCGCAGCAGTGGGGTACGGCTAGCTCCTACAAAGCTGCGCATAAAGGACTGTTCCCTGGTAAAACTGGGGGATGCTGAGTCACTGGTGCCCGCAGCAGGCACAGAATCCCCACGTCCTCTCCCTGCAGGCACAGAATCCTCACGTCCTCTCCCTGCAGAAACTCCATGCCCACGCCCACGATCACATGCCTTACTCCCTGCCTTCTTCATCTTGGTAGACTGATAAAGATAGGCAGAAGAGTACTAAGGGCTTATTGTGCTTATTCCTGAACAGCTGCTAACAGGTATAAGAAACACTAATTTTATAAAGTGTGGACTAGACTTTAATATGAGCTAATGTGGCCTACACAACTGTAAAGTGGAGTGTTTGGTGAACTTTATTTAGGTTTTTTTTGTCACAAAAAGACACTGGATGTGCCTAAAGATGTAATAACGATAGTATCACAAACTTTTTGTAGCTATTACAATGTAGGAAGGTAACCTACAATGCAATAGATGAGGCTGCAAAAAATAGGCTAATACTAATCTGGCTGGGGCTGCAGGGCCCAATGCTGCAGAAAGGCTCCTCTAACTACTCCTATATAGTGTGTTTGGAACCAATTTAGCTGAATACGGATTCAACCACCACACTAATAGGAGAAATCAGGAAAAATTATGAATTGGCAAAAAAGGACAATGTATGAGGCAGTGACACACACTGAGTGCACTACAACCAGACGTGGTTGAAGCACACACTACAGGGTGAGCTGCACTCACACACCAGACCTTGCAGACAGCGGTGAACAGTACAGATGCAGAGCACTGTGCACTAGCGCTGCAAGACCAAAAAAATGTCTCTATCTACTCCTATATAGTGTGTTTGGAACCACCACACTAATAGGAGATATCAGGAAAAATTATGAATTGGCAAAAAAGGACAATGCATGAGGCAGTGACACACACTGAGTGCACTACAACTAGACGTGGTTGAAGCACACACTACAGGGTGAGCTGCACTCACACACCAGACCTTGCAGACAGCGGTGAACAGTACAGATGCACTAGCGCTGCAAGACCAAAAAAATGTCTCTATCTACTCCTATATAGTGTGTTTGGAACAAATTTAGCTGAATACGGATGGAACCACCACACTAATAGGAGATATCAGGAAAAATTATGAATTGGCAAAAAAGGACAATGTATGAGGCAGTGACACACACTGAGTGCACTATAACCAGACGTGGCTGAAGCACACACTACAGGGTGAGCTGCACTCACACACAGAGACCTTGCAGAAAGCGGTGAACAGCACAGAGAACTGTGCACTAGCACTGCAAGGCACAGCGATTTATAAAGTAGCTTGGGTAAAGCAGAATAGACCAAATAGGTAGCTAAAACTGTCCCTCAGAACAACAGCATCCTATCCCTAACTGAATTCACAGCAGAGTGAGCTCAGAATGGCGGCGGCGGCTTTTATAGTGCATCATGACATCATTTCAGCAGCCAATCACAGCCATGCCATTAGTTAAGATGCCTACATGCCTAACAGGATGTGCCCACACTTCTTAGGATCCTCATTGGTTGAATAAAATGAAAATGGCTCATTGCATTATGGGAACTTCCGATTCCGGTAAACGATATTGCAAAAGTATCGGAATTAAGTATCGGAATTCCGATACCGCGAATATCGGCCGATACCCGATATTTCAGTATCGGAATGCTCAACACTAATGGTAACCTGCGGCTTCTTCTCCAAACTCTTCTCCTCATCTGAGCGCAATTATTCTATAGGAGACCGAGAATTGTTAGCCATTAAGTTGGCACTGGAGGAGTGGCGTTATCTGATCGAGGGGTCTCTTCACCCGGTAATAATCTACACGGATCACAAAAACTTGGCTTATCTTCAGAGTGCCCAAAGACTTAACCCGCGCCAAGCCCGGTGGTCCTTGTTCTTCGCCCGCTTTGATTTCATTCTTCATTTTCGCCTGGCAGACAAAAATATCAAAGCTGATGCCTTGTCCCAATCCTTTTTGTTCTCCGATCTAGAGGAGGAGCCAAAGCACATCATCGACCCTGCCAAGGTGATGCAGGTGGCTCCCGTGGATCTAAATCGTCTCCCACCCGGTAAGACGTTCGTAGCAGTACCTGATCGTGAGAAGGTTCTACACTGGGGACATTCGTCTAAGCTAGCTGGCCAGGTTGGCCAGAAAAAGACCCTCCTGCTTATTACCCGGCATTACTGGTGGCCTACCCTGCACAAGGACGTAATAAACTTTGTCTCAGCCTGTGCATCCTGCGCTCGCAACAAGGTTCCTAGACATCTGCCAGCCGGCCGCCTTTTGCCTCTTCCCATACCTGCTGCCCCGTGGCAGCATATAGCCATGGACTTTATAACGGATCTCCCTGTTTCTGCTGGTTGCACGGTCATTTGGGTGGTCGCTGACAGCTTCTCTAAGATGGCTCACTTCATTCCCCTGCCGGGTCTTCCGTCTGCATTTTAGTTGGCTAAAGACTTTATCCATCATATTTTCCGTCTCCATGGTCTCCCTCCCCACATCGTATCCGACCGAGGAGTTCAGTTCACCTCTCACTTCTGGAGAGCCATGTGTAAACTGCTGGGGGTCACCTTGGACTTCTCTGCTTATCACCCACAGTCCAATGGTCAAGTAGAGCGGTTTAACCAAATCTTAACCAGTTACCTCCGGCACTCTGTTAATGCCCACCATTCCGACTGGGTGGATCTTTTACCGTAGGCCGAATTTTCCTATAATAATCACGAGAGCGAGTCTTCCTCCAAATCCCCATTTTTTGTCTACGGTCAACATCCTCGGATCCCGTTTCCCGTCTCCGCCTCGGTGGATAATCCGTCCGCGGAATCTCTTGTTAGCGAATTCTCCTCCATTTGGGAGAGTACCTGGTCCGCACTTCTTCAGTCCTCCGAGCGGATGAATAAACAGGCTGACAAAAGACGTCTGGATCCGCCCCAATTCCGTCCTAGAGATAAAGTCTGGCTCTCGTCCAAATATGTCCGGCTCAAGATTCCTTCCTACAAGATAGGGCCTCGGTTCATTGGCCCACTGGAAGTTATCAAACAAATCAACCCGGTGGCCTATAAATTGAAACTCCCGGCCAACTTGCGGATCCCTAACTCCTTCCATGTGTCTCTCCTCAAACCTGTGTTACTTAACTCTTTTTCCAAGTCTACAGGTATGCCTCCTGCTCCAGTTTCCGCTGAGGACTAGTTTGAGGTAGAGAGCATTCTGGCCACCAAAAGGGTAAGAGGAAAGACCTTTTTTCTAGTGGATTGGAAGGGGTTTGGTCCTGAGGAGAGAACGTGGCAGCCCCGGGAGAATATCCATGCCCCGCTCATCCTTGATAAATTTCTCTCTGGCCTAAAAAAGGGGGGCCTAAAGGGGGGGGTTTCCCTTAGTGTTCGCCTATGCATTGAAAAGCAAAAGCTGACAAAAATTAGGAGGAAATGCAATGCCCGTTGCAAGAGTCGTGGAGGTTAGAGGTAATTAAAAACAACATGTCAATGCCCCTTGGAAGAGCTGTGGAGTTCAGAGTGGTTTAACAAGACGGTTTTAATGCCCCTTAGAAGAGACGTGGAGTTCAGAGTGGTTTAACAAGACAGTTTTAATGCCCCTTGGAAGAGATGTGGAGGTCACAGTAGCTTAACAAGATGGTTTTAATGCCCCTTGGAAGAGACGTGGAGTTCAGAGTGGTTTAACAAGACAGTTTTAATGCCCCTTGGAAGAGTGGTGGAGGTTACAGTGGAATAAAAAGACAATATCAATGCCCCTTGGAAGAGTGGTGGAGGTTACAGTGGAATAAAAAGACAATATCAACGCCCTGTGGAAGAGACGTGGAGGTCACAGTAGCTTAACAAGACGCTTTTAATGCCCCTTGGAAGAGTGGTGGAGGTCGCAGTGGAATAAAAAGACAATATTAACGACCCTTGGAAGAGACGTGGAGGTCACAGTAGCTTAACAAGACGATTTTAACGCCCCTTACAAGAGCCATGCAGTACAGCATATTAAAAACATTCCCATTATTGGGGAGTGGGTCTCCCATAGTCTTTGCCTATGCCTTCCAAGCAAAAGCTGCCAGAAATTAGGAAGGGGGAACTTGCAATGTCCCTTACAAGAGCCATGCAGTACAGCATATTAAAAACATTATTCCCATTATTGGGGAGTGGGTCTCCCATAGTTTTTGCCTATGCCTTCCAAGCAAAAGCTGCCAAAAATTAGGACAGAGGAACTTGCAATGCTGGCAACATGGACCACGGTCACCCTGGTGGTATAGTGGTCGTGGAGGCTGAGGATAAGGAAAAGACCAAAGAACAGCCCTAATGAGGAAGCGTACACCCTTGTGTGGGTGTGAAGCGATGCATGGGAATACACCTTCCGAAATAACACAGTGGATTTGACTTTATGTTACTCTGCTGTTATTTGGTGGTAATGAGAAGTCTGGCCCAATCCAGCCCTTGTTCATTTTGATAAGGGTCAGCTTGTCAGCATTGTCAGTTGACAGGCGAGTGCGCTTATCAGTTATAATTCCCCCAGCGGCACTAAATACACGCTCCGATAACACGCTAGCGGCAGGGCAGGCCAGGACCTCCAAGGCATACAGAATGAGTTCATTCCAAGTGTCCAGCTTGGATACCCAATAATTAAAATGCACAGAGGAATCACGGAGGACGCTGGTACTCCCTCACCATCTTTTGAAACTTTCCACTCTTTGTGAGAGTACCCTGCGCCTCAGGGCCTGTAAGCTGGGCAGGTCTCAGAAAACTGTCCTAGAACATTGACAGTGTTCCCCTGCCTCTGCTGGATTGGAGTTGCGTCTCTCTCGCCTGTATGCCTTAGTTGGGCAGCGAACTGTGACCTCTGCCGCTACCGTGTTCAGATGGGAATTTTTTTAATAGTTCTGCAGCAAGGGCCTTCTGGTACTGCCCCATTTTTGTAGACCTCTCCAACTCAGGAATAAGAGAGTGAAAGTTCTCCTTGTAGAGGGGGTCTAAAAGTGTTATCAACCAGTAATGACTGTCACCCAACATTTTGACAATGCGAGGGTCACGGTTAAGGCAGCGTAACAAAGTCAGCCATGGGTGCCAGACTGGTAACGGGCAAGACTTCTGTGTCCTCACCAAGATGACGACTGATAGTGTTGAGCGATCACTAAAATGCTCGGGTGCTCGAAGCTCGGGCCGAGCTTACCGTGATACTCGGTTGCTCGACCCGAGCAACGAGCCCAATGTTAGTCTACGAGAGACCCGAGCATTTTTGCGGAAGCACCCCCGGCAGTCTGTAGAAAGCCTAAAAAGTGCCCAAAACGATAGTGACAGTGCTCAAAAGACATGGGGGCAGCATGGGGATCGCCCCTGGAAGCATTTCTGACCCCCAAGTCACTGCTGTCAACAACGTGGTCAGAGGTATTAAGCCACTTTTGCGGGCTCAGAATAAAACGTTCAAAAACGAAACTGAAACGGTTTTCCTGTGAAATATGTTAAGGAATTTCCTTTCCAGGGTAAAAACTTGTGTATAAGGTAAAATAAATAACCAAAAACAAAAATACTCCTCCACACCTTGGGCTATGTTCACAATTAGCATTTTTCATGCGTTTTTGCACTTTTGTATTGCTTTCAACCGTGACAAATGCGTTCACTGGGAAATGTCATTTTAACATTTTACAACCTTATCTGGCCATGTGCTGTGTGACACATGCATACAGTGCTGAAAAGACAAGGGATCAGCATGGGGAAGACCCCTGGAAGCATCTCTGACCCCCAGGTCACTGTCTAAAAGTGTGCCCATCAGAAGTGATCCTTGCCGCATCAGAAGATGCAGACTTGCAACTATCCCCATGCAAGTCCTTGTCCCAGGGCAGTGTTCAATTGTACCTCCCCCATTCCTTGCAATGCAAGCGAAAATATGCAGCCAACCACCCACCCACCCGCAGGCTGCAATACCATACTGCTAGCTTTCACTTGAAATGGGGCCTTTTAGTTTGGAGGAGGCCGAAACTGGCCACTACCTCATGGCCGCTTCGGCAGCGAGGTATCCATACTCTGTCCCCAGCCGCCCGGCGGCCGGGTGTCCACGCTCGGTCCCCAGCCGCCAGGTGGCGGCCAGGTGTCCATACTCGGTCCCCAGCCGCCCTGATTTTTCCTGTCACCTTCCCACACACTTTTCTTAGCCTGGCCTGCTTTAGGGCAGCATTGAACGAGCCCACCGGAGAACCAGAGTCCTCCGGTGGGCCCTGGCTTCTCCATCAGGGGAGTTGAGAGTGCCAAGGTGAGGAGCATGATGATGATGATAGAAGTTAGCATCTGCTTTGTTTTCTTGGAATGCAAGCGCATGTATGTAGTAGCGGCTAGGCCTGAGGTTTTCCGCGTTTTGGCGCATATCCTACCTCCTCCGAGGATTGCTGGATGTTTTCCTGCTACTATCCCCGTTCTATGACTCCCGTTAAAACAAAGCTTCAGGTGATAAATGATGGATGAGGTGGTGGCAAAGTAGAAAGAGCAGGAGGAACAGGGACCATTCACATCAATATCAGGCCAGACAACCAGATATGTCTTGTAGGATATGTTTCTGTAACAAAAGGAGCGGTTCGGCTACACAGTTATAGGGCATAGAGTGAGTGCAATGCCTACCAAAAATTTCGAGCTACTCCAATGCCCCTTGGAAATGACATGGAGGTCAGAGGGCGTTAACTAAACCTTTTTTTCGATTTATAGCAACTGGGTCTCCCGTGCACTGTTGGCCTAAGCAGTGAATGGAAGGCTTTCCAAAAATTATGAGGAACTGCAATGCCCCTTACAAGAGCCATGTGTGGCACCCCAGGGCTCTGGTCACCACAGTAATAGAGATATTACGTCAGAGAGCAAGTGGGAGGTTTCCTGGTCAGGATCCCTTAAACATGCAACATCCTCCTGCCCCAGTCCTGGGAGGGGAGAATTCTGCCCTTATAAACTGGATCTGGGGCGGGGTTGAGTGAGTCAGAGATCAGTCAGAGTCAGAGTGAGAGCAAGGGAAAGTAACAGCAAGGAGCTCTGTAGGAGCTAGGAGCTAAAGACCAGGGGCTGGAAGCTGAGCAGAGCTCGCCCTAGCAGAAGACAATAGGAACCGGACACAGGAGTCCGAAGCTGTGAGGACTTATATATCCAGCAGCAGAAACCAGCCAGCGGGGGATTTCAGGTCTTCTGGCCATAGAAGCCCGGAGGCTCAGTCACAAGCAAGGGACCAGCACCGGCGTCGTGGAGCGGAGGCTAACAGAAGGCCCCAAGTCACCAGCCATACGGGTTAGCACTACACGGTACACTCAGGGACGTGGGCTACTTCTACCCGCTTACAGCAAGGTAGCCAGGAAGAGTGCAGACAGATGGGGAGGCCTACAACTCCACCTGGCCAGGGGAACTCCTGCTTGCTCACAGACTGACCAGGCCTCTTATGCTAGCCAGTACTCCCGGGAGGGTCTACCTTATAATCATCAGTAAAGACCCTGAACTGCACTGCAAAGACTCTGAGTCGTTCCTGCTCCGCTCGTGCACCATCACCCCCATCATCCACACTCACTGCCCTGAGGCTATACTCCTCCCGAGGGGAGTTATCCCATTCTATGCTGCGCACACAACACCAGCCTCAGCGGTCTGCCTCGCAGCGGTGGTACTCCCTGACCGCAATCCACGGGTGGCGCAGTCGGACAATTAACCTCAAAACCTAAGAAAGACTGCCACTGGTTTGACCAGCCTGAGCCACGGGACCGGGTCACCGCTACGGAGACTACAGACCCCAGAGACCCGGCACCGGGTATCCCACACACGTGTACACACAGCCCAGGGGGCGCGTCACATGCAGTACAGCATTTTACAAACATAAGTCCCATTATTGGGGAGTGGGTGTCCCATAGTATTTGCTTATGCCTTGCAAGCAAAAGCTGCCAAAAATTAGGACGGAGCAACTTGCAATGCCCCTTACAAGAGCCATGCAGTACAGCATATTACAAACATAAGTCCCATTATTGGGGAGTGGGTCTCCCATAGTATTTGCTTATGCTTTCCCAGCAAAAGCTGCCAAAAATTAGGACGGAGCAACTTGCAATGCCCCTTACAAGAGCCATGCAGTACAGCATATTACAAACATAAGTCCCATTATTGGGGAGTGGGTGTCCCATGGTATTTGCTTATGCTTTCCCAGCAAAAGCTGCCAAAAATTAGGATGGAGCAACTTGCAATGCCCCTTACAAGAGCCATGCAGTACAGCATATTACAAACATAAGTTCCATTATTGGGGAGTGGGTGTCCCATGGTATTTAATTATGCTTTCCCAGCAAAAGCTGCCAAAAATTAGGACGGAGGAACTTGCAATGTTGGCACCCTGGTGGTATAGTGGTGGTGGAGGCTGAGGATAAGGAGAAGAAGATTACACAGCCGAAACGAGGAAGCGTATACCCATGTGTGGGTGTGAAGCGGTGCATGGGAATACACCTCTCGAAATAACACAGTGGATTTGACTTTATGTTACTCTGCTGTCATTTGGTGGTGATGAGAAGTCTGGCCCAATCCAGCCCTTGTTCATTTTGATAAGGGTCAGCTTGTCAGCATTGTCAGTTGACAGGCGAGTGCGCTTATCAGTTATAATTCCCCCAGCGGCACTAAAAACACGCTCTGATAACACGCTAGCGGCAGGGCAGGCCAGGACCTCCAAGGCGTACAGAGCAAGTTCATTCCAAGTGTCCAGCTTGGATGCCCAATAATTAAAAGGCACAGAGGAATCACGGAGGACGCTGATACGATCGGCAAGGTACTCCCTCACCTTTTGAAACTTTCCACTCCTTGTGAGAGTACCCTGCGCCTCAGGGCCTGTAAGCTGAGCGGGTCTCAGAAAACTGTCCTAGAACATTGACAGTGTTCCCCTGCCTCTGCTGGATTGGAGTTGCATCTCTCTCGCCTGTACACCTTGGTTGGGCAACGAACTGTGACCTCTGCCTCTAGCGTGTTCAGATGGGAATTTTTTTAAGAGTTCTGCAGCAAGGGCCTTCTGGTATTGCCCCACTTTTGTAGACCTCTCCACCTCAGGAATAAGAGAGTGAAAGTTCTCCTTGTAGCGGGGGTCTACAAGTGTCACCAACCAGTAATGACAGTCACCCAACATTTTGACAACGCGAGGGTCACGGTTAAGGCAGCGTAACATAAAGTCAGCCATGCGTGCCAGACTGGTAACGGGCAAGATTTCCGTGTCCTCACCAAGATGACGACTGACCATGCTCTCCTCCTCCTCTTCCTCCTCCCCCCTGTCCTCAGGCCACCCACGCTGAACCGACGGTATGACACTTGTACAGGTTCTACCGTCTACAACGCATGATAGCAGCTCCTGTTCTTCCTCCTCCTCCTCCTCTCCCTCATTGTCCCCCAATGCACGTTGGGATGAGATGAGGCTGGGCTGTGTGTAATCGCCCGCTACGGCTTCTTGATCCATCTCATCATACTCTGGCTGCAATGCCTCCTCTTTAATTCTCTGCAGAGAGCATTGCAAAAGACAGACAAGTGGGATGCTGACACTAATGATGGCGTCATCGCCACTCACCATCTTGGTGGCCTCCTCAAAGTTTGTCAGGATGGTACATATGTCAGACATCCAGGTCCACTCCTGAGGTCTTATGTGTGGAGTCTGACCGGAATATCGATGGCCTTGTTGCAGCTGGTACTCCACAACTGCTCTCTTCTGCTCACAAATCCTTTGCAACATGTGGAGGGTAGAGTTCCAACGTGTAGGGACATCACACACCAGTCGGTGTGCCGGAAGCTGCAAACGCTGCTGCAACACAGCAAGGGCGGCGGAAGCTGTAGCCGACTTGTAAAAATGAACTGACAGGCGGCGTACTTTCACGAGCAGATCTGGCAACTCGGGGTACGATTTAAGAAACTGCTGAACCACGAGGTTAAGCACATGAGCCAGGCATGGTACGTGTGTGATCTCACCTCGCCTCAGAGCCGCCACCAGGTTACGGCCATTGTCACACACGACCATGCCGGGATGTAGGTTCAGCGGTCTCAGCCACAGATCTGCCTGCTCTTTCACAGCTGTCCACAACTCACAAGCAGTGTGAGGTTTATCACCTAAGCTTATGAGTTTCAACACAGCCTGTTGCCGCTTGGCGGAGGCAGTACTGCAATGCTTCCAGCATGTAACTGATGTTGTGATATCTGAGATGGAGGCTGAACATGAGGAGGAGGAGGAGGATGCGCAGGAGATGTACACTGTGGGGGCAACTCTGACTGACATAGGGCCCGCAATCCTCGGTGTGGGGAGGATGTGTTCCGTCCCAAGGTCCAACTGGGTCCCGGCTTCCACTATGTTTACCCAGTGTGCCGTCAGAGAGATGTACCATCCCTGGCCACAAGCACTTGTCCACATGTCCGTTGTCAGGTGGACTCTCCCAGTAACTGCATTGTTGAGGGCACAGCAGATGCTTTGGGACACGTGCTTGTGTAGCGTGGGGATGGCGCACCGGGCAAAATAGTGTCGGCTGGGGACCGAGTACAGAGGGACGGCCACCGCCATAAGATTGTGGAAGGATTCCGTCTCCACCAGCCTAAAAGGCAGCATTTCCAATGCAAGCAGTCGTGAAATGTGCGAATTTAGGACTGTGGCCTGTGGGGCGTTAGCTGCGAATTTCCGCTTTCGTTCAAAGGTCTGGGATATGGACAATTGAACGCTGCGGTGGGACGTGGACGTGGACGTTGATGCTGTTTCTTGAGAAACTGCCATAACAAGTGAAGACTGAGAGGAGGGGGCATCTTTACATGCAGTATGGACAGGGGATTGCCTTGCACACACAACAGGGGGTTATATTGCACGCACAACAGTGGAAGAAGCAGTGGTGACACCCGCTGACACTGGTTGGGACCCTGGGTTTCGCCCCACAAAGTCGGGTGCTTCGCTGCCATGTGCCTGATCATGCTGGTGGTGGTCAGGCTGGTAGTTTTGTCACCCATGCTGATGCTGGCATGGCAGGTGGAACATATGGCCTTTTGGGGTTATCAGTCGAGTCTTTAATAAAATTCCAGACTCTGGAAGACCTACCGCTTGTACTGGCAACGTCCCTCGTGTTGGTGTTACGGGGAACGGTTGCCTGCCTTCTGTCTGCGGCCACCACACTGCTTCTTCCTGCCTGTTGGGGTACTCTGCCTCCCTCCCCCTGTGTGCTGCTGGCCTCACTCTGCATGTCCTCCTTCCACGTTGGGTCAGTTACTAGATCATCCACCACCTCCTCCTCTTCCACTTGCGCACCACGATCCTCCTCCTCACTTCTTGGCAATTGTGTCTCGTCATCGTCCACCTCTTGTGACAGATTGCCAACGTCGACTTCCTGTGGCCGTGGCTGTTCAAATATTTGGGCATCGCAACATGGGATCTCCTCTTCCACCACTTCAAGCGTATCAGGCGAGGGGCCCAAATATGGAAATGGACCAGTGAACAGCTCTTCAGAGTGTCCAAGTGTGGGATCACTTGCTGTCTGACGACACTCGGCATGGTGGGAGGAAGGAGCATCAGGGTGAGGAGGAGTATACGGTCGAGACTCACGGCTACTAAGAGTTGACCGTGTGGAAGACAGACCGGAGGTGGTGGTGCCCAGGTAACTGGAAGTATTGTCTGCTATCCAATTAATAACCTGTTCACACTGATCAGTTCTCAATACTGGTGTTGTTCTGTGCTTCCCTAGTAATTCGGTCAAGAAGTAGGAGCGAGAAAATGTGGCTGTTGGTTGTGGCACATTTTCACCTTGGCCACGGCCCTGTCCTCTGCACGAACCATCACCAGAACGTCCACTTCCACGTCCCTTGCCACGCGCCTTGCCCATTGTAAATGAAGTAAAATAGCTTACACTTGCACTATCAATGGATAAAGGGAAATAAAGAGTAGATTAGAACCGTGGAAGAGGAAAACCACAGTTATTGTTTACTGGGGTATACCACACTTTTTTAAATAGAGATATTTGCGGCTGAACAGTGAGCGACACACTCAAACTGCTTTTTTTTTTAGATACCAAAGGCCCAAAACTGGATAGTACAGTGATTTGACCCGTGGAACTGCGAAACCACACTGGGATGTCGGGCCTACACAAGACTATTTTCAACAGATATATTTTTGTGTCACAACAGTCAGGAGACACTACTGTTTTTCTTTACGGAAAAAACTACCAAAACCTGAATAATAGAGATTTTTTACCATGGGATGGCAAAACCACAGTTATTGTTTACTGGGGTATACCACACTTTTTTAAATAGAGATATTTGCGGCTGAACAGTGACCGACACACTCAAACTGTTTTTTTTAGATACAAATGGCCCAAAAGTGGATAACACAGAGGTTTGAACCGTGAAACTGCAAAGCCATACTTGTATTTCTCGGGCCTACACCAGACTATTTTCAACAGATATATTTGTGTCTGAACAATCAGGAGACACTATTTATTTTTTACGGCAAAAAATGCCAAAAGCAGGATAATAGAGATGTTTTACCGTGGAACAGCAAAACCACAGTTATAATTTACTGGTGTATACCAGACTTTTTTGAATATATATATATTTGCGGCTTAACAGTGAGCGACACACTCAAACTGTTTTTTTTAGATACAAATGGGCCAAAAGTGGATAATACAGAGGTTTGTACCGTGGAACTGCAAAACCACACTTGTATTTCTCGGGCCTACACCAGACTATTTTCAACAGATATATTTGTGTCTGAAAAATCAGAGGCACACTTTTTTTTTTTGGGGGGGTGGGGGACACCAAAAGGTTAATAAGATGGGTATTTGTACATTGTGAAGGAGGAAAAAAAAAAGAGGATTTAGATTAAAAAAAAGGATTTTTCCTGGCCCCCGGGACCTGGAGCTAAGTCCAGCAATTTCAGCAACAGGAGCAGCACACAGGACTGTAATGCAGCGTTTGCTGGTATAACCACTGCGTCTCCTATACAGCCTGCCTGCCTGCCTGCTATACCTGGGATGGATATTAGTCCTGAGAAGGACTGTTTGTTTGTTCTGGCAGCCTTTACAGACCCTACACTAACTATTTTGCGGGATATATCTCTCCCTAAATCAGCAGCGCTGTCCCTACACTGTCTGATCCGGAGCGACTGTGTCCAAGATGGCGGCGCCCGGTTTTAAATACTCGAGGTGACGCTGTGCGGTCAGCCAATCACTGTAATGCCCACAAACAACATGGCTGCGGCATTACAGTGACTGGCTGGCAATCCCTGCATGTTCATTGGCTCTGTAAAGAGCGCCAAACATGCAGGGCGGAGACCCGAGCTCCCGCCCGAGTAACCCGGAAATGCTCGGTGCTCGCCGAACATCCCGAGTAGCGTGATGCTCGGGCGAGTACCGAGCAGTGTCGAGCATGTTCGCTCAACACTATTGCCTATGCATTGAAAGGAAAAAGCTGACTAAAATTAGGAGAAAATGCAATGCCCGTTGGAAGAGTCGTGGAGGTTAGAGGTAATTAAAAACAACATTTCAATGCCCCTTGGAAGAGCTGTGGAGTTCAGAGTGGCTTAACAAGATGGTTTTAATGCCCCTTGGAAGAGACGTGGAGGTCACAGTAGCTTAACAAGACCATTTTAATGCCCCTTGGAAGAGTGGTGGAGGTCGCAGTGGAATAAAAAGACAATATCAATGCCCCGTGGAAGAGACGTGGAGGTCACAGTAGCTTAAAAAGATGGTTTTAATACCCCTTGGAAGAGTGGTGGAGGTTGCAGTGGAATAAAAAGACAATATCAATGCCCCTTGGAAGAGTGGTGGAGGTTGCAGTGGAATAAAAAGACAATATCAATGCCCCTTGGAAGAGTGGTGGAGGTTGCAGTGGAATAAAAAGACAATATCAATGCCCTGTGGAAGAGACGTGGAGGTCACAGTAGCTTAACAAGACGATTTTAATGCCCCTTACAAGAGCCATGCAGTACTGCATATTAAAAACATTATTCCCATTATTGGGGAGTGGGTCTCCCATAGTCTTTGCCTATGCCTTCTAAGCAAAAGCTGCCAAAAATTAGGACGGAGGAACTTGCAATGCCCCGTACAAGAGCCACGCAGTACAGCATATTAAAAACATTATTCCCATTATGAGGGAGTGGGTCTCCCATAGTCTTTGCCTATACCTTCCAAGCAAAAGCTGCCAAAAATTAGGACAGAGGAACTTTCAATAATGGCAACACGGACCACGGTCACCCTGGTGGTATAGTGGTGGTGGAGGCTGAGGATAAGGAGAAGAGCAAAAAACAGCCGAAATGAGGAAGCGTATACCCATGTGTGGGTGTGAAGCGGTGCATGGGAATACACCTACCGAAACAACACAGTGGATTTGACTTTATGTTACTCTGCTGTCATTTGGTGGTGATGAGAAGTCTGGCTCAATCCAGCCCTTGTTTATTTTGATAAGGGTCAGCTCGTCAGCATTGTCAGTTGACAGGCGAGTGCGCTTATAAGTTATAATTCCCCCAGCGGCACGAAAAACACGCTCCGATAACACGCTAGCAGCAGGGCAGGCCAGGACCTCCAAGGCGTACAGAGCGAGTTCATTCCAAGTGTCCAGCTTGGATACCCAATAATTAAAAGGCACAGAGGAATCACGGAGGACGCTGGTACGGTCGGCAATGTACTCCCTCACCATCGTTTGAAGCTTTCCACTCCTTGTGAGAGGACCCCGCACCTCAGGGCCTGTAAGCTGGGCAGGTCTCAGAAAACTGTCCCAAAACGTTGACAGTGTTCCCCTGCCTCTGCTGGATTGTAGTTGCGTCTCTCTCACCTGTACGCCTTGGTTGGTCAACGAACTGTGACCTCTGCCGCCAGCGTGTTCAGATGGGAATTTTTTTAACAGTTCTGCAGCAAGGGCCTTCTGGTACTGCCCCATTTTTGTAGACCTCTACACCTCAGGAATAAGAGAGTGAAAGTTCTGCTGGTAGCGGGGGTCTAAAAGTGTCACCAACCAGTAATGACTGTCACCCAACATTTTGACAACGCGAGGGTCACGGTTAATGCAGCGTAACAAAGTCAGCCATGCGTGCCAGACTGGTAACGGGCAAGATTTCCGTGTCCTCACCAAGATGACGACTGACCATGCTCTCCTCTTCCTCCTCCTCCCCCCTGTCCTCAGGCCACCCATGCTGAACCGACTGGAGTGTCAGCTCCAGTAAAGAGGGAAATAGGAGAGTAGGGCAGGCCAGGCAGGTGCTGTTAGTGGGGGACTCAATTATTAGGGGAACAGATAGGGCAATCTGTTACAAAGACAGGGATCGTCGAACAGTGTGCTGCCTACCTGGCGCTCGAGTCCAGCACATCGCTGATCGGGTTGACAGATTACTGGGAGGGGCTGGTGAGTAGAGATGAGCGTTGTTCTACTCGAACTGTTCGCCAATCTCAAATTCGAGCTGTTTTGGGCGGTGTTCGAGCCGTTCGGCGAACACGAACGATTTGAGAAAAATTCGGCTGTTCGAGGTTATGTTCGATAACTGTTCGTGCACCAAAATCATAACTGGATTTTTTCTCAGTAATGATGAAAATTAATGTTAATACGCAGTTTGAGTGTACAGCGGGGTGGGGGGAGGGGCAGGGGATGGATCTCTGCAGGAATAATAAAGATCTCCATTTTTTTTTCTCTTTCCCGCATTTACAGTGGGGAGGTGCAATCTGTCAGCCTATCAGCAGCGCACACATGGAGCGAAGTGCTTTTTTTCACACAAGCAAGGGCATGTGTCATTGGCAGTGTATGTCACATGTCCTTGCCCTATAAGACCAAGCCATTTTCCCCGTCGCCACCATTTTCTCACTGCTGCAGCTGCGTGTTAGACGGCACTGCTGTTGCTGTGTGCGCTATACCTTGTTAATTTCAAGCCAATTTTCGCACAAATCTACAGATAGCTTGGGAGTAGGGAATAGTTGTGATTGCAGTCCTGATAAGGACTAGGTTACAGCATTTCCTATGACTTTTATCAGGCAGGTCTGTGCTCTTAAATAGATAGGTTGTGGGAGTAAAGACTAATTGTAATTGGAGTCCTTTTCAGGACTAGGTTACATCAGTTCCTATCAGTTTTTGCCAGGCAGGTCTGTGCCAGTGCTGTGCAAGTTTTTTTCACAGCATTTGGCTGAATCTAGCAAAGCTAATCCTTTTTGGCATATTGCATAGTGTGTTAGTCAGTGGAGTAGCCTATCTGTGTTGCAAGATATACCACCTGTGTATAGAATACCAATTTTTTTACTGCACCTAGTGAAGTAAAATCTTTTGGGCATAGCATCATTCTATTAGTCCATCTATACTGATCTCCATCAGGTTGCAAATTGAATATAATTTTTTTCTGCATCTAGCTCTGAAAAAATATTTGGCCTTCTAGCAGTGTGTGGGACTTTCTCTATTAGTCCATCTATACTGACCTCCATCAGGTTGCAAACTGAATATATTTTTTTCTGCATCTACCTCTGAAAAAATATTGGGCTTGTAGCTGTGTGTGGGACTTGTTCTATTAATCCATCTATACAGACCTCCATCAGGTTGCAAACTGAATATAATTTTTTTCTGCATCTACCTCTGAAAAAATATTTGGGCTTCTAGCTGTGTGTGGGACTTGTTCTATTACTCCATCTATACTGACCTCCATCAGGTTGCAAATTGAATATAATTTTTTTCTGCATCTAGCTCTGAAAAAATATTTGGCCTTCTAGCAGTGTGTGGGACTTTCTCTATTAGTCCATCTATACTGACCTCCATCAGGTTGCAAACTGAATATATTTTTTTCTGCATCTACCTCTGAAAAAATATTGGGCTTGTAGCTGTGTGTGGGACTTGTTCTATTACTCCATCTATACTGACCTCCATCAGGTTGCAAATTGAATATAATTTTTTTCTGCATCTAGCTCTGAAAAAATATTGGGCTTCTAGCTGTGTGTGGGACTTGTTGTATTAGTCCATCTATACTGACCTCCATCAGGTTGCAAACTGAATATATTTTTTTCTGCATCTACCTCTGAAAAAATATTGGGCTTCTAGCTGTGTGTGGGACTTGTTCTATTAATCCATCTATACAGACCTCCATCAGGTTGCAAACTGAATATAATTTTTTTCTGCATCTAGCTCTGAAAAAATATTTGGCCTTCTAGCAGTGTGTGGGACTTTCTCTATTAGTCCATTAATACTGACCTCCATCAGGTTGCAAATTAAAAATAATTTTTTTCTGCATCTAGCTCTGAAAAAATATTTGGCCTTCTAGCTGTGTGTGGGACTTGTTCTATTACTCCATCTATACTGACCTCCATCAGGTTGCAAATTGAATATAATTTTTTTCTACATCTAGCTCTGAAAAAATATTGGGCTTCTAGCTGTGTGTGGGACTTGTATTAATCCATCTATACTGACCTCCATCAGGTTGCAAACTGAATATATTTTTTTCTGCATCTACCTCTGAAAAAATATTGGGCTTCTAGATGTGTGTGGGACTTGTTCTATTAATCCATCTATACAGACCTCCATCAGGTTGCAAACTGAATATAATTTTTTTCTGCATCTACCTCTGAAAAAATATTTGGGCTTCTAGCTGTGTGTGGGACTTGTTCTATTAGTCCATCTATACTGACCTCCATCAGGTTGCAAATTAAAAATAATTTTATCTGCATCTACCTCTGAAAAAATATTTGGGCTTCTAGCTGTGTGTGGGACTTGTTCTATTAGTCCATCTCTACTGACCTCCATCAGGTTGCAAATTGAATATAATTTTTTTCTGCATCTAACCCAGCCAATAGTTTTGGCCTAGTACCACAGTTTGGCCACTCAGCTCTGCTCGGTTCCCATCCATTGTTTTTTTGTGCAAACAACTCCAGAGTTGTGAATTAGTTAACCACCAAAATGAGTGGAAAGGGGAATAGGCGTGTTGGGAAGGGGAAAAAAGGTTGTGTCCGTGGGGTAGGTGTTATAGCAACAGCAACATCTGCAGAAGAAAGACCATCTTCCAGCCAAACTAAAATGTCTACTTCTTTTAGCGGACAATGTGATAAGATCCCTTTCTTACGGCCACGCCAATCGCTACAAATTCCAGATGAGGCACAAAAACAGCAGGTGCTTCAACGGATATCAAGTGCTCCTTTAAGTGGGCTCTCCTCCACATCAACTTCAACATCACAAATACTCCAGTCCTCAAAGGTGTCACCCCAATCGCACTTGCTTCCTCACAGCTCCCAAATCTCCAGCTGCCCGTCTGAGTATGAGGTAGAACAGATGGTTGAGTCTGCAGAGCTGTTTACTCATACTATAGCCTGGGAATCAGAGGTCGACTCCAGCGCTTCTGTGAATCCAGACAAGGAAATGATCTGCACTGATGCCCAGAATCTTTATGAGTCGGATCCAGGACCAGACGCAGAAGGTTCTGACCATAATGTAGACCCTCATTCCCAAACTGTAACTCCTGTTGGTGGAGACAATGAGGAAGACGATGATGAGACTCAAATACCTGATTGGAGCGACAACTTTAGTTTTTTGTCAGGGCAGGAACAGGTTGGCTCTGAGGACGACGGGTGTGATAACGCACAGGGTGATGATGATGAGGTCGGAGATCCCACTTACTGTCAACCCACAGTCAGCCAAGAGATGAGGTCAGCAGAGGAGGTGGAGGAAGATGCTAGTGACGACGAGGTCAGGTTGCGCCTTCCTGGACAGAGACGTAGTACTGGAAGCACGTCAACAACTGCATCCTCAAACACAACTCTGCCTCTCACCACAAGTCGTGGTGGCTCTTCAGGTCGCATGGGTGCTAAGCCTTGCATAGCCTGGGCATTTTTTCAGATCGATAAAGATGACCCAACTCGTGTTATCTGTAACATTTGTCAGCAAAAGCTAAGTAGAGGCCAAAAAATACATAGTTTGAGTGCTTCATGCATGAACCGGCACATGGACATGAAGCATAAGTTGCAGTGGGAAGCTCAGTGTGCTACAATGCGGCCTAGCCGGCCGGGCCAGCCACCGTCTGCCATATCTTGTGCATCCGTGGCCTCTTCATCCTCTGTGACTGGGGGGACCGCAGTCACACCTGTTTTGGGGCGCAGACCTGCCACCTCTTTACCCGCAACAGCCAGCGTGATTGGCAGGTCATCATTTTCTTTGGAGGTGGTAACACCAGCTGGTGTTGAGCGCTGTCCGACATCGATAGCACCACCTTTGGATCAAGGCAACCTAACATGTCCGCCTGCATCTTCCTCACAGACCGGCAGTTTGACGGGGACACCCTTATCAACCCCGTCTAAGCACAATAGCCAGCCCTCGGTCCCTCAGATGTGGACAAGTAAAAGACCATTTCCTCCTAGCCATGAGAAAGCTAAGAGGTTGAATTTCACCATCTGCAAGCTCTTGGCTACAGAAATGCTGCCTTTCCACCTGGTGGACACAGAGGATTTTCGAGACTTTATGTCCGTCGCAGTGCCCCAGTACCAGATGCCCAGTCGGCACTACTTCTCAAAGAAAGGTGTGCCTGCGCTCCACCAGCATGTCGCACACAACATCACCGCTTCTTTGAGAAACTCTGTGTGTGACAGGGTGCATTTCACCACAGACACTTGGACGAGTAGGCATGGACAGGGGCGTTACATGTCGCTGACTGGGCACTGGGTAACTATGGTGACAGCAGGACAAGGGGCTGCTGTCCAAGTCTTGCCGTCCCCACGAGTTGTGCGTCAATCCTCTTTATGTCAAAGTTCCTCCACTGCTACTGCCTCCTCAACCTCCTCTCGGTCTTCCACCTGCACCCAAAGCCTGTCTGGTCATGCCACAAGCTTTCTAACTGCGCAGAAGGGATCCTGCACACCTCCTTACTATGCTGGCAGTAGGGCTCAACGTCATCAGGCGGTTTTTACTTTGAAATGTCTGGGAAATGTGAGTCACATAGCTGAGGAGTTGTGGTCAGCTCTGGAGAACCAATTTCATGAATGGTTGTCTCCACTGGACCTGAAACCAGGGAAGGCCGTGTGCGACAATGCTGCAAACCTGGGTGCGGCCCTTCGCCGGGGCAATGTCACACACGTGCCTTGTATGGCTCACGTGTTGAACCAGGTTGTCCAGCAATTTTTAGCCCACTATCCCAGACTAGATGGCCTTCTGCAGAGGGCACGGTCGCTGTGTGCTCACTTCCGCCGTTCGCATCCCGCAGCTCAGCGACTTACATCTCTACAGAAGTCGTTGGGCCTGCCACTTCACCGGCTAAAATGCGATGTGCCTACCCGGTGGAATTCAACTCTGCACATGTTGCAGCAACTGTGGCAGCACCGACAAGCCCTGGTGCAATACGTTCTGACGTATAGCCTGGGCCAACGAGATCCAGACGTGGGACAAATCACGCTGGAGGAGTGGTCTCAGATCAGGGACCTATGCACCCTTCTGCACAGTTTTGAAATGGCGACGAAGATGTTTAGTGCTGACGATGCCATTATCAGCATGACTATTCCGGTGATTTACATGCTGGAGCACATGTTAAACAGAATTCGGAGTCAGGTGGTGGCACAAGAGGAGGTGGAGGAAGTAGAGGAGGAGGAGTTGTATGCGGAAGGGCTAACATCTGCAAGGTCCAGATGGTCGGCAGCACCAAGGCGGCAGGCATGTGAGGGTGGGGGAGATGGTTTTACCAGGGCGCATGGTAGCAGCCAAACTAGTGAGGAAGGTGCAGGAGCCCAGGAAGAAGTGGAGGACGAACTGATGGAAGAGTCATCAGATGAGGGAGACCTTGATCACATTTCTGTTGTGCGAGGTTGGGGGGAGAGGACAGAGGAAGGAAGCATGATTGTTACCTCGCCACCAACACAACAGGGACTTGGTGCTCCTGGATGCGCAACACACGAGTGCCTTCTTGCTGCACTACCTGCAACATGACCCTCGAATTGTGAGAATTAGAAATAATCCTGACTACTGGGTTGCCACACTGTTAGATCCCCGGTACAAAAGTAAATTTGCAGAAATTATTTCTGCCATAAGAAAGGGATGCACGCATGCAGGAGTATCAGCAGAGACTGTTGCAGAATCTTACATGTGCTTTTCCACAAAACACCAGTGGTGCACGTAGTGAATCTCACAGTTCCAACTTGCCAACCGTGGGACCGTCAAGTGTTCAGCAATCAAACCATAACAGAACCACAGTATCTGCTGGTAACATCAATTTTGCGCAATCATTTCACCACTTTTTTAGCCCATCCTTTGCAAGGCCACAGGAGACAAGAAGTCTGACACATAGTCAACGCCTAGAGACGATGGTACAGGAGTATCTCCAAGTAAACATTGAAGCCATGACTGTGTCACTGGACCCTTGCTCTTTTTGGGCTTCCAATCTGGATAAATGGCTGGAGCTAGCCACTTACGCCTTGGAGATCTTGTCATGCCCCGCAGCCAGCGTTCTGTCTGAACGTGTGTTCAGCGCTGCTGGTGGTGTGCTGACAGATAAGCGCACGCGGTTCTCCACTGATAATGTAGACAGACTCACATTCACAAAGATGAATAAATCATGGATCCGAAACGACTTTTCTACCCCTGTGTCATCCTGGGGAGAGTAAAAGATGGATGATTGGTTAAAATCACCCTACCAACCGTTTTAAGCTTTCAAATTACTAATCATGTTTATCTGTATCTTGGCTGGAAAATAATTTGGGCTTTGTAGCAGTGTGCAGCACTGATCCTATTAGGCCATCTATACTAAGCTCCACCAGATTTAAAATTAATAATAATTTTTAGCTGCATCTAGCCCGGAAAATAATTTTGGGGCTCCGAGATGCGCAAGACACATAAGTGCCTTCTTGCTGCACTACCTGCAACATGACCCTCATATTGTCAGAATTCGAAGTAATCATGACTACTGGGTTGCCACACTCTTAGATCCGCCAAACTTTTCGATCAACCTTTTCATTTTAATAAAGACCAAAAAAATGGTCATTTTTGAAATTATAAGCATTAGCAGGTTATTAGAAACTGAAATCAAACAGTTTTCAACTCAAAACTTTATTCTAGGTGATGTTACATTTTCACATAGGACCCCTTGTTCGAAAGGAGCTTCTGAACTCTCTCGTCCATTGAATTTGTCAGGTTTTGGATGGTTTCTGCTTCAATTGTTTTGCATGAGGACAGAATACCCTCCCAGAGCTGTTGCTTAGATGTGAACTGCCTCCCGCCATCATAGACACTCCTTTTGATGATGCTCCAGAGGTTCTGAATGGGGTAGAGGTCAGGGGAGCATGGGAGTCACACCATAAGTTTGTCCCCTTTTATGCCCATATCAGCCAGAGATGCAGATGTTTTATGTGCAGCATGAGATGGTGCATTATCATGCAAAAAAATGATCTTGCTGTGAAATACACGGTTCTTCTTCTTGAACCATGGCAGGAAGTGCTGTTTGAGAAAATCCACATACATTATGGAGTTCATCTTTAGCGCCTTCAGGGATCCTAAAGGGGCCGACAATCTCTCTCCCCATGATTCCAGCCCAAAACATTACTCCACCTCCTCCTTGTTGGCGCTGTAGCCGTGTTTGCGTGGGATGTCCATCAACCAGCCATCCTCCACTCCATCCATCTGGACCATCGAGCGCTGCACGGCACTCATCCGTGAACAAAACAGTTTTGAAATCAGTCTTCATGTAATGTTTGGCCCACTGGAGCCGTTTCTGCTTGTGTGAAGTGGATAGAGGAGGTCGACAGGATGGCGTATGCACAGCTGCAAACCTCTGAAGGACCCTGCATCTTGTTGTTCGGGGGACGTTGGAGGCACCAGCAGCTTCAAAAACTTGTCTGCTGCTATGACAAGGCTTTTTTGCCGCTGCTCTTTTAACCTGACGTAATTGCTTGTAGGAAAGAGTCCTCAATTTGCCCTTATCAGCACGCACACGTGTGTACTGTGAATCAGCTACATACTTCTTGATTGCCAAGACACTTCATCCTGATCATCGCACAATGTTGATTGTAGTCATGCCGTGACCTAAACACTCCACAATTTGTTGCTTCTCAGCAGCCGACACATCCTTTTTCTTTCCCATTTTGGCAGAAAATGTAGGCTGCTTAATAATGTGAGACAGCCTTCTTAAGTAGTCTTGCCTTTCATTGGACACACCTGCCAAACTAATTAGCACAGGTGTCTGCAATTGCTTACAGTGATATAAAGAGCCCTGACACACATCACCATCAATGAGTTTAACTGACAAACAAACAAATTCTTCCCTTATCACTCCTAAACACTTTTTGCATAATAATTTGGAACACAGTGTACATGTGCTTTTCCACAAAACACCAGTGGTTCACGTAGTGAATCTTACAGTTCTAACTTGCCAACCGTGGTCTGTATGGAGTTGTTCAATAAAGGGCCCAAAATTAAGATAACATAGATGGGAGAGGTCTCTATGAATAGGAATTCCTAAGTATTTGATACCCTGTGAGGGCCAGGCAAAGGGAAAGTTGGACTGGATGGAATCCTATATGGATTTGGGGAGGGAGACATCGAGGGCCTCAGACTTTGCTGCATTGATTTTAAAATTTGACCATGTAACAAAGTGATCTATTTCAGCCATAACAGCATGGATGGATATATGTGATTGGATATATACTAGGACATCATCAGCAAATAGAGAGCACTTGTACTCGGTGCCTCCCACCTCAATCCACCTAATATTGGGGTTATGGCGAATTGATGAGAGCAGGAGCTCCGTCACTAGGATGTATAAGAGAGGGGACAGAGAACATCCCTGCCTTGTCCCATTGGTGATTGTGAAAGGTGATGAAAATGTTCTGACGCCCCCCCTGGGCCTTGGGACACCCGGAGCCGGACCCTTTTTGGTGGATGCTGGTGGTTGTAGTCTCCGTGGCGGCGACCCGGTTCCGTGGCTCAGGGCGGTCAAACCAGTGGCGGAACTATTTAGGTGGTTTTGATGTTTAAATGTCCGACTACGCCACCCGTGGATTGCGGTCAGAGTGAACCGCCGCTCCAGGGCAGACCGCTGAGGCTGGTGTTGTGGGTGCAGCAGAGCGTAGCATAACTCCCCACGGGAGGAGTATAGCCTCAGGGCAGTGTATGCGGAGGATGGGGGTGATGGTGCAGGGCTGCAGCAGTAACGACACGGAGTCAGTGATGCAGTCCAGGGCCTTTACTCACAGTTCTTATTATCCAGACCACGTCTGCAGGTAACGGCTGCCCACGTCGTACTGTGCTCACCAGGTGAGGGGCTCAGACAACTCCCAGATAACTTTGGAGCGCTTCACAGGACCCCCTTTGTGTGTCCTTTGTCTGGCCTTTCTTACCAACCCTTCTGTCCGGCTGCCTCGGGCCCCCTCTTGGTAAACTTGGCGCCAGTTTCCCTGACCCTATGCGGTGCCTTCCTAGCGGGTGTAGCGAGGGGCTGCACCACATAAAATGTCACAGCCGCCGGTTTCTAGCTGAGGGTCGTTTCCTGCCTCCACTAGCTTCGGGGACCGGTCTCCCCCTTTGGCCTGACCCCTCCACGCAGGTGGATTCGGGCGTGCGGTGGCGACTCGCCCGTCCGCACCCCTGGGATCCCTTCATTCCTCGTTCCTGGAGCCTTCTCCGCTCCTCTTCCTTCCTTCTCCCTCTTCCAGGCCTGGGCCTCTGTTACTAGGCCCGCCTCCGGAGCAGAGCTCATGCAGAGCCCCTGCTCCCTGCAACTTCTGCTCAGACTTCTCTGCACTGAACTAAGATGGTGCCCACCTTTTATACTCCCTTCTCAATGCACCCAGGAACTGCTTCCTCCCTGCTCCTGCACTACAGGGTTCCCCTTCCTCAGTGTTCCCTCCCCCCACTCCAGCCAGGGACAGGGACTGTCGTGCCCATCTCAGGGGCATATTGGTCACCCTGCCCCACGGCAATGTGGTGTAATCCATGCAGGTGTCGGGTCCTGATCCACACTCCATCCTTACCTGAGAGTGAGATATCACACCTCTGGGTGAGGTGCAATACCTCTGTAGCAACCGAGCCCTCAGGGTAATACAGTTCTATTTATCTTCAGCCTAGGTGACGTATTGCAATACAGGGCCGTGATTTTGGCTATAAAAGGGTCCCCTAGACCCCTACCCCAAGGTTTTTAAGAGAATCATATATGGCGTGCCAGGAGACTCTATGGAATGCTTTCTCAGCATCCAACGAGAGTATCTAATTACAAATTTTTAACTGCATCTAGCCCAGGAAATACTTTGTGCCTAGTAGCAGTGTCTGCTAGTCAGCGGATTATCCCGGCTGTTAAGAAAGCTACACCACCTGTAGTTTTGACACTTAATTTTTTCAAAGGAAATGCTTCGGGACCACGGGATACTCAGTGAAGAGCATCAGGAGGCACCCCAAGGCATAGGGGCTGGGACTGGCAGTAGGATGCCTTGCGGTGGACAGCCGAACTCGATCCTTTTAAAAGCTTTTTAACTGCAGCAGCTTTAGTGGACGCTACTGGAGCTGGAATTACGCGGCTGCTGGCATGAGACTTGCCCTCCAATAGATCCTTGTAAATGGATTTAAAGTGTATTCATTCAAATTAGAGAGACAATTTAAATTAAAAAGCTTAGAGCTGCCTCCACCACAGGGGGGCTCGCTCGACCCACCAGCGGACAGGCACCAGTATTGGGAGAGGGGGGCTGGCCGTCCGGGTTCACCGCGGCTCTGGCACAAACCCGGCGACACGGAGGTGGCACGGGCAGGAGCGGACTGAACGTGTCGGCTTCTCACTTTTTGGATTTTAGAAGGGCATGACATGCCTATATCTGTGTCTCCCCCTCCTTTTACTCCTCCACCTCTTTTCTTTTCGCATGACTATATGTACTTGTCACTTTTCCATGTGTTAGTTGTGTCTTCAGAGCAGTTTGTCAGCTTTTGGACACCTTTGAAGGTGTTTTCTATGTTCTTCTATGTGTTTTTGTTTGCCTGCCATTGGTTATAACGGTGTTCGAAGGTGTTCGACGAACAGTTCGGCGAACACACGGGTGTTCGACGAACCGAACCGAACTCGAACACTACGGGGGTGGCTCAACACTACTGGTGAGGACCCAGTGGACATGGTGCACATTGGCACAAATGACAAAGTTAAAGGTAGGTGGAAGGTCCTTAAAGATGATTTCAGGGAATTAGGCTGAAAGCAAGGACCTCCAAGGTGGTATTCTCTGAAATACTACCGGTACCACGTGCCACGCCAGAGAGGCAACGGGAGATTAGAGAGATAAATAAGTGGCTCAAGAACTGGTGTAGAAAGGAGGGATTTGGGTTCCTGGAGAACTGGGCTGACTTCTCAGTTGGCTACAGACACTACGCTAGGGACCGGCTGCACCTTAATGGGGAGGGTGCAGCTGTGCTGGGGGAGAAAATGGCTAGAAGGTTGGAGGAGTGTTTAAACTAGGGATTGGGGGGGAAGGTATTCATTTTATAGGTGAGGAAGATAGTGCAGATAGTGACCTGGGCACAAATAATGAAATTAGGGGTGGGGTTAGAACAGTCAATAAAGTAAGAAGGAATAGAGGTACAGAGAGATACATAAAATGCATGTACACTAATGCCAGAAGCCTCACCAACAAAATGGAGGAACTAGAATTAATTTTGTTGGAAAATAATTATGACATGGTAGGGATATCTGAGACGTGGCTGGACGAGAGCCATGACTGGGCAGTTAATTTACAGGGCTATAGTCTGTTCAGAAATGACCGTACAAACAAGCGAGGGGGCGGGGTGTTTTTATATGTGAAATCATCCTTAAAACCTGTCTTGCGGGAGGATATATGTGAATCTAATGAAACTGTAGAGTCCCTGTGGGTGGAGATAAGGGGAGGGGGAAAAAATAATAAATTACTGATAGGGGTTTGTTATAAGTCTCCAAAAATAATGGAAGTAGCGGAGAATATCCTCGTAAAGCAAATAGATGAAGCAGCGACTCAAGGAGAAGTCATTATTATGGGAGACTTCAACTACCCTGAAATACATTGGGGTACAGAAACATGTAGTTCAAGCAAAGGTAATAGGTTTTTGACAACTATGAGAGACAATTACCTTTCACAACTGGTTCAGGACCCAACAAGAAGGGGGGCACTGCTAGACCTAATATTAACCAATAGGCCAGACCGCATATCAAATATACGAGTTGGGGGTCACTTGGGTAACAGTGATCACAAAATAATACGTTTTCATGTAACCTTTAATAAGATGTGTAGCAGAGGGGTTACAAGGACACTAAACTTCAGGAAGGCAAATTTCCAACGCTTGAGAGATGATCTTAGTGCAATAAACTGGGACGATATCCTGAGACATAAAGCTACACAAAGCAAATAGACAACATTTATTAACATCCTGAACAGGACCTGTGCACAATATATACCCTTTGGGAATAAACTTGCTAGAAATAGGAGGAAACCACTATGGCTAAATAGAGCTGTAAGGGGCGCAATAAGTGACAAAAAGAAAGCATTTAGAGAACTAAAGCAAGTAGGTAGTGATGAGGCATTAAATAAATATAGAAAATTAAATAAATTATGTAAAAAACAAATCAAGGCAGCAAAGATTAAGGCAGAGAGAATCATTGCCAGAGAAAGAAAAAATAACCCCAAAATATTCTTTAACTACATAAATAGTAAAAAACTAAAAAACGATAGTGTTGGCCCCCTTAAAAATAGTCTGGGTGAAATGGTGGATGAGGATGAGGAAAAAGCCAATAAGCTAACTGATTTTTTTTCAACCGTATTTACACAAGAAAATCGCATGACAGAAAACATGATTAGTGATAACAAAAATTCTCCATTAAATGTCACTTGCTTAACCCAGCAGGAAGTACGGCGGCGTCTAAAAAACACTAAAGTTGACAAATCCCCGGGCCCGGATGGGATACACCCGCGGGTACTGCAAGAATTAAGTAACGTCATAGATAGACCATTATTTTTAATCTTTAAAGATTCCATAATAACAGGGTCTGTACCACAGGACTGGCGTATAGCAAATGTGGTGCCAATATTCAAAAAGGGTACAAAAACTGAACTTGGAAATTATAGGCCGGTAAGCTTAACCTCTACTGTGGGTAAAATTCTGGAGGGTTTACTAAGAGATGCTATAATAGAGTATCTGAAGAAGAATAACCTCATGACCCAATATCAACATGGGTTTACGAGGGACCGTTCCTGTCAAACTAATCTGATCAGTTTTTATGAGGAGGCAAGTTCTGGACTGGACCAAGGAAATGCAGTGGATGTTGTGTATATGGACTTTTCAAAAGCTTTTGATACGGTTCCACACAAAAGGTTGATACATAAAATGAGAACAATGGGGATAGGGGAAAATATATGTATGTGGGTTAAGAATTGGTCAGTGATAGGAAACAAAGGGTGGTTATTAATGGAAAACACTCAGACTGGGTCTCAGTTAACAGTGGGGTACCACAGGGGTCAGTATTGGGCCCCCTTCTTATTAACATATTTATTAATGACCTTGTAGGGGGCATACAGAGTAATATTTCAATATTTGCAGATGACACTAAACTCTGCAGGGTAATCAATACAGAGGAGGATAATTTTATATTACAGGAGGATCTATGTAAACTAGAAGCTTGGGCTGATAAATGGCAAATGAGCTTTAATGGGGATAAATGTAAGGTAATGCACTTGGGCAGAGGAAATAAAATGTATAATTATATGTGTAATTGTAAAACACTGGGCAAAACTGTAACTGAAAAGACCTGGGTGTAATGGTGGACGACAAGCTCACGTTTAGTGGTCAGTGTCAGGCAGCTGCTGCAAAGGCAAATAAAATAATGGGATGCATTAAAAGAGGCATAGATGCTAATGAGGAGAACATAATTTTACCTCTATACAAGTCATTAGTGCGACCACACTTAGAATACTGTGCACAGTTCTGGTCTCCGGTGTATAAGAAAGACAAAGCTGAACTAGAGCGGGTGCAGAGAAGAGCGACCAAGGTTATTAGAGGACTAGGGGGTCTGCAATACCAAGACAGGTTATTACACTTGGGGTTATTTACTGTGGAAAAATGAAGGCTTAGTGGTGATCTTATTACTATGTACAAGTATATGAGGGGACAGTACAAAGACCTTTCTACTGATCTTTTTACTCTGAGGCCTGAGACGGGGACAAGGGGGCATCTTCTACGTCTGGAGGAAAGAAGGTTTAATCATAATCACAGACAGGGATTCTTTACTCTAAGAGCAGTGAGACTATGGAACTGTCTGCCGCATGATGTTGTAATAAGTGATTCACTGTTAAAATTTAAGAAGGGCATGGATGCCTTTCTTGAAAAGTATAATATTACAGGTTATAAATACTAGATTCCTTAATAGGGTGTTAATCCAGGGAACTAGTCTGATTGTCGTATGGAGTCGGGAAGGAATTTTTTTCCCCAATGTGGAGCATAGTGTTTGCCACATGGGTTTTTTTTTACTTCCTCTGGATCAACATGTTAGGCTATGGGTTGAACTAGATGGACTTAGTCTTCCTTCAACCTTAAAAACTATGTTACTATGTTACAATGACGGTATGACAGTTGTACAGGTACTACCGTCTACAGCGCATGATATCAGCTCCTGTTCTTCCTCCTCCTCCTCCTCCTCTCCCTCATTGTCCCCCAATGCACATTGGGATGAGATGAGGCTGGGCTGTGTGTAATCGCCGGCTATGGCTTCTTGATCCATCTCATCATACTCTGGCTGCAATGCATCCTCTTTAATTCTCTGCAGAGAGCATTGCAAAAGACAGACAAGTGGGATGCTGACTAGAGATGAGCGGTGTTCGACTAGAACTGTTCTCCAATCTCAAATTCGAGCTGTTTTGGGCGGTGTTCGAGTTGTTCGACGAACCCGAACGATTTGCAAAAAATTCGGCTGTTCGAGGTTATGTTCGATAACTGTTCGTGCACCAAAAGCGTGTCCTGCATGTCTGGCGCGATTTAGAGCACCAATCATGCAGGGATTGTCTGCCACTCACTGTAATGCCACAGCCATGGTGGTTGTGGCATTACAGTGATTGCCCAAATCGATGGGAACAGTGCCAACAGTGAAACATGAAAAGCCGGCAATTCAGCAGCGGCATACACCTGTACCCGACAATTTAGAACCGAAAGAATAGAGCTTCACACATAGATTAGATATAAACATGTCAGCCACATATATACGAAGTACAGTGAAAGTGCTGCTTACTGTACTTGTCATTTAGTGTAAAGGATTTATCAAAAAAAATAATAGTGTTTTCATGCACCGTCTCTTTAAAAAAGCCGGCCGGCAATTCAGCAGCGGTACCCGACAATTTATAACAGACAGAATAGAGCTTCACACATAGATTAGATAGATAGAAACATGTCAGTCACATATATATGAAGTACAGTGATAGTGTTGGTTACTGTACTTGTCATTTAGTATTAAAACAAAGGATTTATTATTAAAAAAATTGGCGTGGGGTTCCCCTTAATTTTAGGCTCTAGCGGAGGTTAAGCAGACGGCTGGGGCAGATGTTTGAAGCCTGGGAAGGGGGTAATACCCACGGAGCTTCCCAGGCTACTAATATCAGCCCCCAGCTGAATACATAGCCTTTACTAGCTATTAAAATGGGGGACCCCCCCAAAAAAATGACGTGGGGTCCCCCCTAATTTAATAGCTAGCAAAGGCTAGGCAGACAGCTGGGGGCTGATATTAATAGCCCAGGAAGGGAGCCATGAATATTGGCCCCCTCCCAGGCTAGAAACACCAGCCGTCAGCCGCCCCAGAAATGGCGCATTCATAGGATGCGCCAATTCTGGCACTTAGCCTCGCTCTTCCACGCTGCCCTGGTGCGGTGGCAGGGGGTAATAGGGTTGGGGTTGATGTCAGCTTATAATGCCAGCTGACATCAAGCCCAGGTTAGTAATGAAGAGGCGTCTATAAGACACCCCCATTACTAACCCCATAGTCAAAGTTAAAAAAAACACAAACACCCAGAATAAAGTCCTTTAATTGAAATAAAGACACAATCCTTTATTGTTCTAAATTAAACCATACTTACCGTCACGCCCATTCCAGCTGAAGCCAACGATCTCCTGCAATAAAAGAAAAATAATAAAGCAACCTCATCCTTACCTTTCCATGGTTCCCACGACAGCTTCAGCTCTGCTACATCGAGATGACAGGCTGGACCGCAGCAGAACGCTGCCATCCAGCCTCTCATCCCGCAGACACTGAGAAGCGCAGGCTTGCTTGCGCTGCTCAGCGTCTCTCTGTGACGACATCCAGATGAGCCGAGTTCATGTCCAATGAACTCGGCTCACCTCATGCACGTCACTGACAGCGTGGGAAAATTCTCACGCTGAAGCGGTGAGTGCAGGAGAATTCTCCCACGCTGTCAGTGACGTGCATAAGGTGAGCTCATGTCCAATGAACTCAGCTCACCTCCTGCACGTCACTGACAGCGTGGGAGAATTCTCCTGCACTCAGCGCTTCAGCGTGAGAATTCTCCCACGCTGAAGCGCTGAGTGCAGGAGAATTTTCCCACGCTGTCAGTGACGTGCATAAGGTGAGCTCATGTCCAATGAACTCAGCTCACCTCCTGCACGTCACTGACAGCGTGGGAGAATTCTCCTGCACTCAGCGCTTCAGTGTGAGAATTCTCCCACGCTGAAGCGCTGAGTGCAGGAGAATTTTCCCACGCTGTCAGTGACGTGCATGAGGTGAGCCGAGTTCATTGGACATTAACTCGGCTCATCTGGATGCCCTCACAGAGAGACACTGTGGAGCGCAAGCAAGCCTGCGCTTCTCAGTGTCTGTGGGATGACAGGCTGGATGGCAGCGTTCTGCTGCGGTCCAGCCTGTCATCTCGATGTAGCAGAGCTGAAGCTGTCATGGGAACCATGGAAAGGTAAGGATGATGTTGCTTTATTATTTTTCTTTTATTTCAGGAGATCGTTGGCTTCAGCTGGAATGGGCGTGATGGTAAGTATGGTTTAATTTAGAACAATAAAGAATTGTGTGTTTATTTCAATTAAAGGACTTTTTCTGGGTGTTGTGTTTTTTTTAAATACTTTACTAGAAATTCATGGTGGTCATGTCTAATATTGGCGTGACCCCATGAATTTCGGGCTTAGGGCCAGCTGATAATGCCAAGCTGGCCCTAACCCCTTTATTACCCAGTGAGCCACCGCATCAGGGCCCTGGATGAGTTGGGTACAGCGCCAGAAGATGGCGCTTCTATGAACGCGCCATTTTCCGGGGTGGCTGCGGACTGCAATTTGCAGCGGGGGTGGCCCAGAAAGCTTGGGCCTCCCTGCGCTGCGGATTCCAGCCCCCAGCTGCCTAGTTGTACCTGGCTGGACACAAAAACAGGGCGAAGCCCCACGTACTTTTTTTTTAATTATTTCATGAAATAATTAAGAAAAAAAGGGCTTCCCTATATTGTTGTGTCCGGCCAGGTACAAATAGGCAGCTGGTGGTTGGGGGCAGCCCGTTCCTGCCTGCTGTACCTGGCTGGACACAAATGTAGCGCGAAGCCCCACGTCAATTTTTTTTAAATTATTTCATGAATTTCCTGAAATAATTAAAAAAAATTGAAGTGGGGCTTCGCACTATATTTGTGTCCAGCCAGGTACAGCAGGCAGGAACGGGCTGCCCCCATCCACCAGCTGCCTATTTGTACCTGGCCGGACACAACAATATAGGGAAGCCCTTTTTTTCTTAATTATTTCATGAATTTCATGAAATAATTAAAAAAAATTGAAGTGGGGCTTCGCACTATATTTGTGTCCAGCCAGGTACAGCAGGCAGGAACGGGCTGCCCCCAACCACCAGCTGCCTATTTGTACCTGGTCGGACACAACAATATAGGGAAGGCCTTTTTTTCTTAATTATTTCATGAATTTCATGAAATAATTAAAAAAAAAGTACGTGGGGCTTCGCCCTATTTTTGTGTCCAGCCAGGTACAACTAGCAGCTGGGGGCTGGAATCTGCAGCGCAGGGAGGCCCAAGCTTTCTGGGCCCCCCCCCCCCGCTACAAATTGCAGTCCGCAGCCACCCCGGAAAATGGCGCGTTCATAGAAGCGCCATCTTCTGGCGCTGTACCCAACTCATCCAGGGCCCTGGTGCGGTGGCTCCCTGGGTAATAAAGGGGTTAGGGCCAGCTTGGTATTATCAGCTGGCCCCAAGCCCAAAATTCATGGGGTCACGCCAGTATTAGACATGACCGCCATGAATTTCTAGTAAAGTATTTATAAAAAACACAACACCCAGAATAAAGTCCTTTAATTGAAATAAAGACACAATTCTTTATTGTTCTAAATTAAACCATACTTACCATCACACCCATTCCAGCTGAAGCCAACGATCTCCTGCAATAAAAGAAAAATAATAAACCAACCTCATCCTTACCTTTCCATGGTTCCCACGACAGCTTCAGCTCTGCTACATCGAGATGACAGGCTGGACCGCAGCAGAACGCTGCCATCCAGTCTGTCATCCCGCAGACACTGAGAAGCGCAGGCATGCTTGCGCTCCTCACTGTCTCGCTGTGACGGCATCCAGATGAGCCGAGGTCATGTCCAATGAACTCGGCTCACCTCATGCACGTCACTGACAGCGTGGGAAAATTCTCACGCTGAAGTGCTGAGTGCAGGAGAATTCTCCCACGCTGTCAGTGATGTGCATGAGGTGAGCTCATGTCCAATGAACTCAGCTCACCTCCTGCACATCACTGACAGCGTGGGAAAATTCTCCTGCAATCAGCGCTTCAGCGTGAGAATTTTCCCACGCTGTCAGTGACGTGCATGAGGTGAGCCGAGTTCATTGGACATGAACTCGGCTCATCTGGATGTCGTCACAGAGAGACGCTGAGCAGCGCAAGCAAGCCTGCGCTTCTCAGTGTCTGTGGGATGACAGGCTGGATGGCAGCGTTCTGCTGCGGTCCAGCCTGTCATCTCGATGTAGCAGAGCTGAAGCTGTCGTGGGAACCATGGAAAGGTAAGGATGAGGTTGCTTTATTATTTTTCTTTTATTGCAGGAGATCGTTGGCTTCAGCTGGAATGGGCGTGATGGTAAGTATGGTTTAATTTAGAACAATAAAGGATTGTGTCTTTATTTCAATTAAAGGACTTTATTCTGGGTGTTTGTGTTTTTTTTAACTTTGACTATGGGGTTAGTAATGGGGGTGTCTTATAGACGCCTCTCCATTACTAACCTGGGCTTGATGTCAGCTGGCATTATAAGCTGACATCAACCCCAACCCTATTACCCCCTGCCACCGCACCAGGGCAGCGTGGAAGAGCGAGGCTAAGTGCCAGAATTGGCGCATCCTATGAATGCGCCATTTCTGGGGCGGCTGACGGCTGGTGTTTCTAGCCTGGGAGGGGGCCAATATTCATGGCTCCCTTCCTGGGCTATTAATATCAGCCCCCAGCTGTCTGCCTAGCCTTTGCTAGCTATTAAATTAGGGGGGACCCCACGTCATTTTTTTGGGGGGGTCCCCCATTTTAATAGCTAGTAAAGGCTATGTATTCAGCTGGGGGCTGATATTAGTAGCCTGGGAAGCTCCGTGGGTATTACCCCCTTCCCAGGCTTCAAACATCTGCCCCAGCCGTCTGCTTAACCTCCGCTAGAGCCTAAAATTAAGGGGAACCCCACGCCAATTTTTTTAATAATAAATCCTTTATTTTAATACTAAATGACAAGTACAGTAACCAACACTATCACTGTACTTCATATATATGTGACTGACATGTTTCTATCTATCTAATCTATGTGTGATGCTCTATCTTTCTGTTCTAAATTGTCGGGTACCGCTGCTGAATTGCCGGCCGGCTTTTTTAAAGAGACAGTGCATGAAAACACTATTATTTTTTTAAATAAATCCTTTACACTAAATGACAAGTACAGTAAGCAACACTATCACTGTACTTATTATATATGTGACTGACATGTTTCTATCTATCTAATCTATGTGTGAAGCTCTATTCTTTCTGTTCTAAATTGTCGGGTACAGATGCTGAATTGCCGGCCGGCTTTTTTAAAGAGACGGTGCATGAAAACACTAATATTTTTTTTAATAAATCCTTTACACTAAATGACAAGTGCAGTAACCAACACTGTCACTGTGCTTCTTATATGTGTGACTGACATGTTTCTATCTATCTAATCTATGTGTGATGCTCTATTCCTTCTTGTCTAAATTGTCGGGTACCGGTGTATGCCGCTGCTGAATTTGCCGGCCGGCTTTTTTAAAGAGAGTGTCTTCTGAGCAGTTTGTCAGCTTTTGGACACCTTTGCAGGTGTTTTCTATGTGTTTCTATGTGTTTTTGTTTGCCTGCCATTGGTTTTAACGGTGTTCGACGGTGTTCGACGAACAGTTCGACGAACAGTTCCTCGAACATCCCGGTGTTCGACGAACCGAACCGAACCCGAACACTACGGGGGTGGCTCAACACTAATGCTGACGCTAATGACGGCGTCATCGCCACTCACCATCTTGGTGGACTCCTCAAAGTTTGTCAAGATGGTACATATGTCAGACATCCAGGTCCACTCCTGAGGTCTTATGTGTGGAGTCTGACCTGAATATTGACGGCCTTGTTGCAGCTGGTACTCCACAACTGCTCTCTTCTGCTCACAAATCCTTTGCAACATGTGGAGGGTAGAGTTCCAATGTGTGGGGACATCACACACCAGTCGGTGTGCCGGAAGCTGCAAACGCTGCTGCAACACAGCAAGGGTGGCGGAAGCTGTAGCCGACTTTCGAAAATGAGCTGACAGGCGGCATACTTTGACGAGCAGATCTGGCAACTCGGGGTACGATTTAAGAAAGCGCTGAACCACGAGGTTAAGCACATGAGCCAGGCATGGTACGTGTGTGATCTCGCCTCGCCTCAGAGCCGCCACCAGGTTACGGCCATTGTCGCACACGACAATGCCTGGATGTAGGTTCAGCAGTCTCAGCCACAGATCTGCCTGCTCTTTCACAGCTGTCCACAACTCACAAGCAGTGTGAGGTTTATCACCTAAGTTTATGAGTTTCAGCACAGCCTTTTGGCGCTTGGCTGAGGCAGTACTGCTGTGCTTCCAGCTTGTAACTGATGTGGTGATATCTGAGATGGAGACTGAACATGAGGAGGAGGAGGAGGATGATGCACAGGAGCTGTACACTGTGGGGCAACTCTGACTGACACAGGGCCCGCAATCCTCGGTGTGGGGAGGATGTGTTCCGTCCCAAGGTCCGACTGGGTCCCGGCTTCCACTATGTTTACTCAGTGTGCCGTCAGGGAGATGTACCGTCCGTGGCCACAAGCACTTATTCACGTGTCTGTTGTCAGGTGGACTCTCCCAGTAACTGGGTTGTTGAGGGCACGGCAGATGTTTGGGGCACGTGCTTGTGTAGTGGGGGGAGGGCACACCGGGCAAAATAGTGTCAGCTGGGGACCGAGTACCCAGGGACGGCCACCGCCTTAAGGTTGCGGAAGGATTCTGTCTCCACCAGCCTAAAAGGCAGCATTTCCAACGCAAGCAGTCGTGAAATGTACGAATTTAGGACTGTGGCCTGTTTGGCGTTGGCTGCGAATTTGCGCTTTCATTCAAAGGTCTGGGATATGGACAATTGAATGCTGCGGTGGGACGTGGATGTTGATGCTGTTTCTTGAGAAACTGCCATAACAAGTGAAAACTGAGAGGAGGGGGCATCTTTGCATGCAGTATGGAGAGGGGATTGCCTTGCACGCACAACAGGGGGTTCTCTTACATGCACAACAGCGGAAGAAGCAGTGGTGACACCCACTGACACTGGTCGTGGACCCTGGGGTTCGCCCCACAAAGTCGGGTGCTTTGCTGACATGTGCCTGATCATGCTGGTGGTGGTCAGGCTGGTAGTTTTGTCACCCCTGCTGATGCTGGCCTGGCAGGTGGTACAAATGGCCTTTTTTGGGTTATCAGCACAGTCTTTAAAAAAATTCCAGACTCTGGAAGACCTACCGGTTGTACTGGCAACGTCCCTCATGTTGGTGTTGCGGGGAACGGTTGCCTGCCTTCTGTCAGCGGCCATCACACTGCTTCTTCCTGCCTGTTGGGGTACTCTGCCTCCCTCCCCCTGTGTGCTGCTGGCCTCACTCTGCGTGTTCTCCTGCCACATTGGGTCAGTTACTAGATCATCCACCACCTCCTCCTCTTCCAATTCCGCACCACGGTCCTCCTCCTCACTTCGTGGCAATTGTGTCACGTCATCGTCCACCTCTTGTGACAAATTGCCAGCGTCGCCTTCCTGTGGCCATGGCTGTTCAAATATTTGGCCATCGCTACATGGGATCTCCTCTTCCACCACTTCAAGCAGAGCAGGCGAGGGGCCCAAATATGGAAATGGACCAGTGAACAGCTCTTCAGAGTGTCCAACTGTGGGAACAGTTGCTGTCTGACGACACTCGGCATGGTGGGAGGAAGGAGCATCAGGGTGAGGAGGAGTATGCAGTCGAGACTCACGGCTACTAAGAGTTGACCGTGTGGAAGACAGACCAGAGGTGGTGGTGCCCAGGTGACTGGAAGTATTATCTGCTATCCAATTAATAACCTGTTCACACTGATCAGTTCGCAATAGTGATGCTGTTGTGTGCTTCCCTAGTAATTCGGTCAAGAACTGGGAGCGAGAAGATGTGGCTGTGGGTTGTGGCACATTTTCACCTTGGCCACGGCCCCGTCCTCTGCACGCACCATCACCAGAATGTCCAGTCCCATGTCCCTTGCCACGCACCTTGCCCATTGTAATTGAAATAAAATAGCTTACACTCGCACTATCAATGGCAAAAGGGTAATAAAAAGGAGATTAGAACCGTGGAAGAGGAAAACCACAGTTCTATTTCTCTGGCCTACACCAGAATCTTTTAAACAGATATATTGGTGTCTGAACAGTCAGCGAGACACTGAAAATGTTTTTTTTTTATGGAAAAAAGACAAAAAAAGTGGATAATACAGAGATTTGAACCGTGGAACTGCAAAACCACAGTTATAATTTCCTGGTGTATACCAGACTTGGTAAAATAGATATATGTGTGTCTGAACAGTCAGCGACACACTGAAAATGTTTTTTTTTTTATGGAAAAAAGACAAAAAAGTGGACAATACAGAGATTTGAACCGTGGAACTGCAAAACCACAGTTATAATTTCCTGGTGTATACCAGACTTGTTAAAATAGATATATTTGTGTCTGAAAAGTCAGCGACACACTCAAACTGTTATTTTTTATGGAAAAAAGGCAAGCAGGTTGATAACACCCATATTAGAACCATGGAAGAGGAAAAACAAAGTTCTATTTCTCTGGCCTACACCAGAATCTTTTAAACAGATATATTTGTGTCTGAACAGTCAGCGAGACACAGAAAATGTTTTTTTTTATGGAAAAAAGACAAAAAAGTGGATAATACAGAGATTTGATCCATGGAACTGCAAAACCACAGTTATAATTTCCTGGTGTTTACCAGACTTGTTAAAATAGATATATTTGTGTCTGAATAGTCAGTGACACACTCAAACTGTTTTTTTTTTTATGGAAAGAAGGCAAGCAGGTTGATAAAACCCAGATTTGAACCGTGGAAGAGGAAAAACACAGTTCTAGTTATCTGGCCTACACCAGACTCTTTTAAACAGATATATTTGTGTCTGAACAGTCAGCGAGACACTCAAAATGTTTTTTTTTATTGAAAAAAGGCAAAAAAGTGGATAATACAGAGATTTGAACCGTGGAAGAACAATCACAGACACACTCAATTTTTTTTTTTTCGGGCGAAAAAATACCAAAAGGTTAATAAGACGCATATTTGTACAGTCTGACTGAGGAAAAACAAAACAAAACAGGATTTAGATGAAAAAAAAAAGATTTTTCCTGGCCCCTGAGACCTGGGGATAAGTCTAGCAATTTGACCAGCAGGAGCACACAGGACTGTAATGCAGTGTTTGTTGGTATAACCACAGCTTCTCCTATACAGCTTGCCTGCCTGATATCTGGGATGGATATTAGTCCTCAGAAGGACTGTTTGTTTTTTATTTTGCAGGCTTTAGAGACTCTACACTACCTATTTCGCAGTATAAATCTCTCCCTAGCTCAGCAGCACTCTCCATACACTGTCTGATCCGGAGCGACTGTGTCCAAGATGGCGGCGCCCGGTTTTAAATACTGGAGGTGACGCTGTGCGGCCAGCCAATCACTGTAATGCCCACAAACATCATGGCTGCGACATTACAGTGACTGGCTGGCAATCCCTGCATGTTCATTGGCTCTGTAAAGAGCGCCAAACATGCAAGGCGGAGACCCGAGCTCCCGCCTGAGTAACCCGGAAATGCTCGGTGCTCGCCGAACATTCCGAGTAGTGAGACGCTCGGGCGAGTACCGAGCAGTGTCGATCATGCTCGCTCAACACTAGTTAACATATGTTAAAATTGTTAGTGAGAGTCTTAAAAAGATACAACAGAATATAACAAATGGTAATATGAATTCTGATGAAAGAATGAGCCTATAGAAACTATGAAATCTACCAGATCTTGTAATTAAGCCTGCAGACAAAGGCGGCAATATTGTCATTTAGCCTTCATCTATGTATGAAGCAGTAGCTTCTAGACAACTAAAGAAAAAAGAATGTTATAAAAAAAACTAATGTTTAATTCCCTTCTGTCTTTCTCTTCCAAATTCACAAAATTATTGGAAGAAGCTAATAATAATGGCATTATCACAAAGGAATTATTATTGGCTCTACAAGTGAAGGAGCCTACCATTCCTACTTTGTATTTCCTGCCAAAAGTCCATAAAAATCTAGACATTCCACCAGGCAGGCCAATAATCTTGGGCAATCGTAAATTCTTGGAAAATATGGGGAAATACATCGACTCCAAACTTAAACCTTTGGTTGAATGCCTCCCCTCATTTACCTTGGATACAGGTGACCTTCTGATTGATTGATGGATTACACCTTGATGGCGACACACTTTTGGTAACATGTGATGTCGAATTGCTGAATACTAACATTAAACATTCTGACTATATCCGAGCGACCACATCTTTCCTAAGAATGTCTGATACATCTCCTTCTATGATCGACTTCATTGTTCAATGTCTAGAATTCTGCCTTACTCACAATTTTTTCATTTTTAAGGGGTCCTTCTTCCTGCAGCTCCAGGGCACTGCCATGGGGGCCTCATTCGCACCATCATAAGCAAATTTGTTCCTTGGGCAGTGGGAGAGGGACCTCTTCCATTCTGATCAATGCCAATGGATGTACTGCGCAGTCTTTTTGGCGTGGTATATAGATGATATTTTTTTCATTTGGCAAGAGACAGAAGAATCACTATCTGAATTTATGACACACCTTAATAACAACAATCAAAATATCTATCTTACCTACCATTTCAATAAAGACTCTATCGAATTTATTGATATTACCATCAATCGTGACATGTACAATATTATTCAAACAGACATATTCCGAAAACCAACAGTGGGGAATGCGTTACTGCACACCTCTTCCTCTCATCCGTCGGCATTGATACACTGAATACCTGTGAGCCAATATTCGGTAATATATTATGAGATATGCCTATGTCCCAAAATATATGTTGGCTTAGCTACTCGCCAATTGAAGGTTCGTGTCTGAGAGCATGTTAATGGAATAATTGCCGTTCAAGATGAAAGTGACATCCCAGTGCTCAAAACCATACCCAAGCTCTTTAAAATGTTTCATAACTGTAACCATAAGACCCTACGAATTAGAGGAATTGATAAGATCCATCCATCAAGAATTGATAAGATCTATCCTTTAATACGTGTTGGAAATATCAGTCAAAATATGGCACAAAGAGAAACCAAATGGATATGGACCCTACATACTATACATCCCCACGGCTTAAATGAAAACATCAGCTACACCCCATTTCTCTGACCACCTTTTGTCATCCAGCTAGGTTTCTTATTCTTTTTATTGTTATTTTATAATATATACACTTTCTTATGTGTTTTATGTATAGGTAAATTTTATATTTATATACATAATTTTAAACCTGTCTAGTGTTACTATATGTATTCGTTCTAGTCATTTTTTCACGTTTATTTATGCACTTTCACTTTTATTTTCTCTATTTAATTTGTTTAGCTTATGACTAGTGTTGAGCGATACCTTCCGATATCAGGAAATATTGTATCGGATTGGATCGGACCGATACTCAAAAAGTATCGGATATCGCCGATTCCGACACCGGAAACCAATGCAAGTCAATGGGACAATAATATCGGAATGAAAATAAACCCTTTCTTTCCTTGTAGGTTAATTCTACATCAAGTAAAGCAACTAAGAATAATGTAGAATGTATTACGCGAAAAGCCGGCAATTCATCAGCGGCATACACCGGTATCCGACAATTTACAACAGAAAGAATAGAGCTTCACACATAGATTAGATAGATAGAAACATGTCAGTCACATATATATGAAGTACAGGGACACTGTTGCTTACTGTACTTGTCATTTAGTGTAAAGGATTTATTAAAAAAAATAATAGTGTTTTCATGCACCGTCTCTTTAAAAAAGCCGGCCGGCAATTCAGCATCTGTACCCGACAATTTATAAAAGAAAGAACAGAGCATCACACATAGATTAGATAGATAGAAACATGTCAGTCACATATATATGAAGTACAGTGACAGTGTTGGTTACTGTACTTGTCATTTAGTGTAAAGGATTTATTTAAAAAAATAATAGTGTTTTCATGCACCGCCTCTTTAAGAAAGCCGGCCGGCAATTCAGCAGAGGTACCCGACAATTTATAACAGACAGAATAGAGCTTCACACATAGATTAGATAGATAGAAACATGTCAGTCACATATATATGAAGTACAGTGACAGTGTTGATTACTGTACTTGTCATTTAGTGTTAAAATAAAGGATTTATTTAAAAAAAAATTGGCGTGGGGTTCCCCGTAATTTTAGTCTCTAGCGGAGGTTAAGCAGACGGCTGGGGCAGATGTTTGAAGCCTGGGAAGGGGGTAATACCCACGGAGCTTCCCAGGCTACTAATATCAGCCCCCAGCTGAATACATAGCCTTTACTAGCTATTAAAATGGGGGACCCCCCCCCAAAAAAATGACGTGGGGTCCCCCCTAATTTAATAGCTAGCAAAGGCTAGGCAGACAGCTGGGGGCTGATATTAATAGCCCAGGAAGGGAGCCATGAATATTGGCCCCCTCCCAGGCTAGAAACACCAGCCGTCAGCCGCCCCAGAAATGGCGCATCCATAGGATGCGCCAATTCTGGCACTTCGCCTCGCTCTTCCCACTGCCCTGTAGCGGTGGCAGTGGGGTAATAGGGCTGGGGTTGATGTCAGCTTATAATGCCAGCTGACATCAAGCCCAGGTTAGTAATGGAGAGGCGTCTATAAGACACCCCCATTACTAACCCCATAGTCAAAGTTAAAAAAAACACAAACACCCAGAATAAAGTCCTTTAATTGAAATAAAGACACAATTCTTTATTGTTCTAAATTAAACCATACTTACCATCACGCCCATTCCAGCTGAAGTCAATGTCTTCTGCAATAAATGAAAAATAATAAAGCAACATCATCCTTACCTTTCCATGGTTCCCACGACGGCTCCAGCTCTGCTACATCGAGATGACAGGCTGGACCGCAGCAGAACGCTGCCATCCTGCCTGTCATCCTGCGGACACTGAGAAGCGCAGGCATGCTTGCTCTCCTCAGTGTCTCTCTGTGACGGCATCCAGATGAGCCGACAATGAACTCGGCTCTCCTCATGCACGTCACTGACAGCGTGGGAGAATTCTCCTGCACTCAGCGCTACAGCGTGAAAATTTTCCCACGCTGTCAGTGACGTGCATGAGGTGAGGTCATGTCCAATGAACTCAGCTCACCTCATGCACGTCACTGACAGCGTGGGAGAATTCTCACGCTGAAGCGCTGAGTGCAGGAGAATTTTCCCACGCTGTCAGTGACGTGCATGAGGTGAGCCGAGTTCATTGGACATGACCTTGGCTCATCTGGATGACGTCACAGAGAGACACTGAGGAGCGCAAGCAAGCCTGCGCTTCTCAGTGTACATAGTACATAGTTTGTAAAGCCGAATAAAGACTTGCGTCCAAGTTCGACCTGTAAGTTCTGTAGTTGCTAAAGTTGATCCAGAGGAGGGCAAAAACCCCAAATGATTTAGTGTCCGCGGGATGACAGGCTGGATGGCAGCGTTCTGCTGCGGTCCAGACTGTCATCTCGATGTAGCAGAGCTGAAGCTGTCGTGGGATCCATGGAAAGGTAAGGATGAGGTTGCTTTATTATTTTTCTTTTATTGCAGGAGATCGTTGGCTTCAGCTGGAATGGGCGTGATGGTAAGTATAGTTTAATTTAGAACAATAAATAATTGTGTGTTTATTTCAATTAAAGGACTTTATTCTGGTGTTTGTGTTTTTTTTAAATACTTTACTAGAAATTCATGGTGGTCATGTCTAATATTGGTGTGACCCCATGAATTTCGGGCTTAGGGCCAGCTGATAATGCCAAGCTGGCCTTAACCCCTTTATTACCCAGTGAGCCACCGCACCAGGGCCCTGGATGAGTTGGGTACAGCGCCAGAAGATGGCGCTTCTATGAACGCGCCATTTTCCGGGGCGGCTGCGGACTGCAATTTGCAGCGGGTGGGGCCCAGAAAGCTTGGGCCTCCCTGCGCTGCAGATTCCAGCCCCCAGCTGCCTAGTTGTACCTGGCTGGACACAAAAATAGGGCGAAGCTCCACGTAATTTTTTTTTAAATTATTTCATGAAATTCATGAAATAATTAAGAAAAAAAGGGCTTCCCTATATTGTTGTGTCCGCCCAGGTACAAATAGGCAGCTAGTGGTTGGAGGCAGCCCGTTCCTGCCTGCTGTACCTGGCTGGACACAAATATAGGGCGAAGCCCCACATCAATTTTTTTTTAAATTATTTCATGAATTTCCTGAAATAATTAAAAAAAAATTGACGTGGGGCTTCGCACTATATTTGTGTCCAGCCATGTACAGCAGGCAGGAGCGGGCTGCCCCCAACCACCAGCTGCCTATTTGTACCTGGCCGGACACAACAATATAGGGAAGCCCTTTTTTTCTTTATTATTTCATGAATTTCATTAAATAATTTAAAAAAAAAATACGTGGGGCTTCTCCCTATTTTTGTGTCCAGCCAGGTACAACTAGGCAGCTGGGGGATGGAATCTGCAGGGCAGGGAGACCCAAGCTTTCTGCCCTCCCCCCCCCGCTGCAAATTGCAGTCCGCAGCCACCCCGGAAAATGGCGCGTTCATAGAAGCTGGATGCTGTACCTGGCTGGCATACAAAAATATGGCAAAGCCCATGTCAAAATTTTTGGGAAAAATTAATTAAAAAATAAATAATAATTTAGGGACTGCATCTTTATTAACTCCTCAAATGTCATTTAGTGTTAAAATAAAGGATTTATTTAAAAAAAAAATTGGCGTGGGATCCCCCATAATTTTAGTCTCTAGCGGAGGTTAAGCAGACGGCTGGGGCAGATGTTTGAAGCCTGGGAAGGGGGTAAGACCCACGGAGCTTCCCAGACTACTAATATCAGCCCCCAGCTGAATACCTAGCCTTTACTAGCTATTAAAATGGGGGACCCCCCCAAAAAAATGACGTGGGGTCCCCCCTATTTTAATAGCTAGCAAAGGCTAGGCAGACAGCTGGGGGCTGATATTAATAGCCCAGGAAGGGTGCCATGAATATTGGCCCCCTCCCAGGCTAGAAACACCAGGCGTCAGCCACCCTAGAAATGGCGCATCCATAGGATGCGCCAACTCTGGCACTTAGCCTCGCTCTTCCACGCTGCCCTGGTGCGGTGGCAGGGGGTAATAGGGCTGGGGTTCATGTCAGCGCCAGCTGCCATGAAGCCCAGGTTAGCAATGATGGGCGTCTATAAGACACCCCCATTACTAACCTACAAAGTGTTAAAAAGAAAAAACACACTACACCCAGAAAAAAATAATTTATTTGAAATAAAACACACCATTTTATTTAATTCTTAGTTTACTAAAAAAAAAATAGTTACCTGTCCACGTTCCTGCGCTGATCTCCCATGCACAGCTGTCACATCTGGAGATGGTGACAGCTGTGCATGGCTGCTGTAAGCTCACGCTGCCGGGAACACGTCCGCTCCCGGCTGCGGGAGCCACTGACTGAGGTCACCGGAGTGCATTCAGGCAGCGCAGGTCCGGAAACCTCCCTTACGGCACTGCTGTACCGTGGGAATTTCTCACGATACAGCAGGGCCGTAAAGCAGGTAACCGGAGCAGCGCTTCCTGAACTCCGGTGAACCCGCTTATGCAATGACGGGGCTGCTTTACGGCCCCATCATTCTAGCGGCGGCGGCGGTTCAGAGCGGTCACATTCTATGTGGCTGCTCTAAACTGGAGATCATCGTGGGACACTCGTGGACTACTACGGAGGGGTAAGGATAAGCTTGTGGTTTATTATTTTATATTTTATTACAGGAGATCGATGGCTTCGGGGAATTAGGTGTCTAGGTGAGTATAGGTGTAGTTTTTTATTTTTTACTTTATTTTAGGTGGCGATCGGCGGGGACAGGTAATGTATGAACTAATTTATTGTAGGTAACCACTGGCCACCAATGACATGTATTTAAAATTTATTGGGGACCATGGGGCAATTTAAATAGCAGGATCAGGCTGATGGGAACTACTGCTCCCATCGAGCTGATCCTGCTGGCACGAGTGGACGGGGGACAGACATAGGCCGATGGGAGTAGTAGTGTCACATCGGCCTATGTCTGCCTGCACGCACACACCCGCACACACTCGCACAGACACCGCGCACATCCGCACACACTCGCAGACATCGCACAGACACCGCGCACACCCGCACACACTCGGAGACATCGCAAAGACACCGCGCACACCCACGCAGACATCGCACAGACACCCGCACACACCAATCATGACGGGTCTGGGAGGTGAGGCTGACCTGTGCGGCCGTGGGAAAGTTCATGTGAGTTCAAGCAAAGCAGTCAAGCATGAACTCACATGAACCCTCTGAGGGCACCGCGGCGACTTCAAATGAACAGCTGATCAGCATCACCTGATACCTCAGCTGTTCATTTGAAATAACCGGCGGGAAAGCGCAGCACAGAACGGGAAAGCCGGCGGTGAAGTCTTTTCACTGCCGGCTTCCCCGCCCGGGTCCTTCGCTCCCCGCTCCTTGGTGTTGCACTCCCCGCCCGGGGGAGGTGGCGAGGGGAGCGGAGGATCGGGGTGGGAGGCTGCGGGGAATCAGTATGGGGCTGTGTGATTGTTTAAAAGCCGGCGGCTATTTACCGCCCGCCGGCTTTTTACCGCGCGCAGGGTTTTAAACAATCAGGAGAATTCTCTCACGCTGGGATGGCATTCTGATGACAGGCTGGATGTCAGCTGAGTGCTGCCATCCAGCTTGTCATCGTTCAGAGACACTGCAGAGCGCAGGCATTATGGGAACTTCCGATTCCGGTATTCGATATTGTAAAAGTATCGGAATTAAGTATCGGAATTCCGATACTGAAATATCGGGTATCGGCCGATATTCGGGGTATCGGAATGCTCAACACTACTTATGACGTATCTAACATGATCAAAATTATCCTGTCTTGTAGACCACACCATAAGAAGGCTCTTCTATCAAGATCCAAGACGTTCTGAGGGATGTCCTAATTGTTCTTCTTTTGTGGAATCTTATTTTTATTTTATTTTTTGTTCTATTTCTACATTTATTATCAATTTCTACGTTTATTACTAATTTTATTTTCATATATATTTTCATTTTTATATAAATATTAATATATTTTATATAAATATAAATTTTTATTTTATTTTTTATTCTTTATTTTTTAATTGTTATTCCTTATTTTCATTTTATATTTACATTTTGTTCTTATTATTTTTTAGTTTCTATTATTATTACATCAATGCGAGCTGTGGCAAGAAGGTTTGCTGTGTTTGTCATTGTAGTGTCCAGAGGCTGGAGGCGCTACCAGGAGACAGGCCAGTACACCAGGAGATGTGGACGGGGCAGTAGGAGGGCAACAACCCAGCAGCAGGACCGCTACCTCCGCCTTTGTGCAAGGAGGAACAGGAGGAGCACTGCTAGAGCCCTGCAAAATGAACTCCAGCAGGCCACAAATGTGCATGTGTCTGCACAAACGGTTAGAAACCGACGCCATGAGGGTGGTATGAGGGCCCGACGTCCACAGATGGGGGTTGTGTTCACAGCCCAACACCGTGCAGGACGCTTGGCATTTGCCACAGAACACCAGGATTGGCAAAGTCGCCACTGGTGCCCTGTGCTCTTCACAAATGAAAGCAGGTTCACACTGAGCACATGTGACAAATGAGTCTGGAGACGCCGTGGAGAGAGATCTGTTGCCTGCAATATCCTTCAGCATGACCAGTTTGGCAGTGGTTCAGTAATGGTGTGGGGTGGCATTTCTTTGGAGGGCGGCGCAGCCCTCCATGTGCTCGCCAGAGGTAGCCTGACTGCCATTAGGTACTGAGATGAGATCCTCAGACCCCTTGTGAGACCATATGCTGGTGCGGTTGGCCCTGGGTTCTTCCTAATGCAGATCAATGCCAGACCTCATGTGGCTGGAGTGTGTCAGCAGTTCCTGCAAGATGAAGGCATTGAAGCTATGGACTGGCCCACCCGTTCCCCAGACCTGAATCCGATTGCGCGCATCTGGGACATCATGTCTCGCTCGATCCACCAACGTCACGTTGCACCACAGACTGTCCAGGAGTTGATGGACGCTTTAGTCCAGGTCTGGGAGGAGATCCCACAGGAGACCATTCGCAACCTCATCAGGAGCATGCCCAAGAATTGTAGGGAGGTCATATAGACGCGTGGAGGCCACACACAATACTGAGACTCATTTTGACTTGTTTTAAGGACATTACATCAAAGTTGGATCAGCCTGTAGTATGTTTTTCTACTTTAATTTTGGGGGTGACTCCAAATCCAGGCCTCCATTGGTTAATAAGTTTGATTTCCATTGATGATTTTTGTGTGATTTTGTGGTCAGCACATTCAACTTTCTACAGAACAAAGTATTCAATGAGAATATTTCATTCATTCAGATCTAGGATGTGTTATTTGAGTGTTCCATTTATTTTTTTGAGCAGTGTATATGGTAAGACTGCCCCATATGAACTCGTACTTGATAGTTTCAGTGTCCATTATAGCATATATATCCCATATAGGGATCCAGCCATGAGCACTGTTACCTATTCATATGGGATATTCATTGTCAACAGCTACATGCCCCATTTCGGGGAGTTATCAATTTAGCACTTTATTCATCGGATATCTATAACTTTTGGGGGTACCCTTTACATTCAATTTCATTTTCTATTTATGCACTTGTATTTTATCATTTTTTACTGATATATATTTATTTTCCCTATGCACCTATGCACTTTCTTTCAGATTTTAACATGGTCTTCAATTTTGTTGATTATCATGTGATATATACTCATATTCTATGACTGTGTAATTCTGAATCCTTATGTTTAGTGCTTGGTCTATATATATATATATATATATATATATATATATATATATATATATATATATATATATATATATATATATATATATATATATATATATATATATATATATATATATATATATATATATATATATATATATATATATATATATATAGCTGCATGCACACGATGCGTTTTTCATGCGTTTCCGCTGCGGTATTTCCGCAGCGGAAACGCATCAAAAACGCATGGTAATCCACACCCCATGGTCCCCAATGGCATTCCGCAATGTCAATGCACATGCTGCGGACTTTTCCGCAGCGTTTCTGCAGCGCTCATAAATCCGCAGCATGTTCATTAATTTTGCGGAAGCACCGCCATTGACTTGCATTGAGACGCATAATATCCGCGTCTGTACATTTGTAAAAGCGGATATCATGCGTCTCTATGTGCAGATGGTACCCAGTTCTGGAGGAGAGGAGACTCTCATCCAGACCTGGGTACCATTGTACCTGTAAAAAAAAGAATAAAATAAAAAATAAAGTTATATTCACCTGTCCGGCGGCTTCTCTCTGCATGCCGGCAGAGCTTCTCCTTCCAGGACCTGTGATGACGTCGCGGTCATGTGACCGCAGGCTGTCACGCGATAGCCCGGCAACCCGGAAGAAGCCAGGACGAGCGCTGCAGCACACGCCGGGGCATTGGGGGTGAGTATAGCTTTATTTTTTTTATTTTTACGGTCACACTGTATAAATCCATGCCGTTTGCATGGATTTATACAGTGTGACGTAGTTGTCAAGCACTTTCCAAGTGATGCTATCGCCTGGAAAGTGCTTGTCAGTCCGCATGAGGAAACACATGCGTTAACGCATGTGGATACGCATGTGAATCCGCATGTATTCTGCAGGAAAAACGCATGCACAATCTGCATGCGTTTTTTCTGCCAGGGAGATGCAGAAATTTTCTGCTTCATTTCTGCATCGTGGGCACATAGCCTAAATATATATATATATATACAGTACAGACCAAAAGTTTGGACACACCTTCTCATTTAAAGATTTTTCTGTATTTTCATGACTATGAAAATTGTACATTCACACTGAAGGCATCAAAACTATGAATTAACACATGTGGAATTATATACTTAACAAAAAAGTGTGAAACAACTGAAAATATGTCTTATATTCTAAATTCTTCAAAGTAGCCACCTTTTGCTTTGATGACTGCTTTGCACACTCTTGGCAATCTCCTGATGAGCTTCAAGAGGCAGTCACCAGAAATGGTCTTCCAACAATCTTGAAGGAGTTCCCAGAGATGCTTAGCACTTGTTGGGCCTTTTGCCTTCACTCTGCGGTCCAGCTCACCCCAAACCGTCTCAATTGGGTTCAGGTCTGGTGACTGTGGAGGCCAGATCATCTGGCGTAGCACCCCATCACTCTCCTACTTGATCAAATATCCCTTACACAGCCTGGAGATGTGTTTGGGGTCATTGTCCTGTTGAAAAATAAATGATGGTCCTACTAAACGCAAACCGGATGGAATAGCATGCCGCTGCAAGATGCTGTGGTAGCCATGCTGGTTCAGTATGCCTTCAATTTTGAATAAATCCCCAACAGTGTCACCAGCAAAGCACCCCCACACCATCACACCTCCTCCCTCATGCTTCACAGTGGGATCGAGGCATGTAGAGTCCATCCGTTCACCTTTTCATCAGACAAAAGCACAGATTTCCACTGGTCTAATGTCCATTCCTTGTGTTCTTTAGCCCAAACAATTAACAGTCTGAAGACCAGGCTCGACTATATGGGATAGGTGCCAGGAACACAACGTAATCCAAATATTCAAAGAAATAAGGTTCCGGCACTCAAAAATAATGTAGATAGTCAGATAGTTGCAATTTCAAATATAATTTCCTTTAATGGTTCTTCAGTGAAAAATGGCCCAACGTTTCAACCCCTTAGGGGTTTTCATCAGGGGCTTCAAATAAAATAATATTTACATGTGAACAAAAAGAACAAAAAAAGCAGGTATTAGTGCTGGTTACATACACATCAATGTGACTAGAAAAACATCAATATACGTAATGTGACTCTAAAGGGTATAAAATAGTGAAAACAATGTTGAGGAGACTGCAAAAAGGAAATGCAAGCATCCAAAATTAATAGGCATATTGGAAAAAGTACTGTACTCTTCATTAAGGACCAATAACATCGACTCATAGAATACATGTAATAGAGACCAATTATACTGTCTCCAATGATAGCAAATAATGAAGATACCAAAGATAAACAACAAAACAAGGAAAAATGAAAAAAGAGATAAAAAAGAGATATAGATAAAAGAGAGGAGAGGAGAGGGGGAGACATTAAAAGAATGATAGGTACCCCGGGTTTATGTAATTTAGACCATGAAGGATGAATAATCCTCAGGATCAGTATCTGGCAGCTGGAGAAGTAAAATAAAGATGAAGAGCAATAGAATTAATCGCAGGTATAGGAGTAAATGTGAAGTAGGAGAGGAAAAGATGATTATAAATACCAAAATAACGTGTCATATGAGTTCCCAAGGAGTGGGGATATTGTTCCTGGTGTAGTTGCCAGGGATTGTGGAGGAGGGATGTCCTGCCAACCTGTTAATACATAGTATGATGCATTATAAAAGTATGTGCTAGTCCAGGTGATCAAAATTCCCCCCAAGAACGGGACTCTGTAGATGTAATAGTCCTACCTGTGTCCTGTACGAAGTGACCGTAGTGTGCATCGTGTTAGTCTGGCTATAAATAGCCAGCGCGTGTGTATTACTTCCTGTTTCCTGTCAGTTGGAACGCAAGTTCCTGCTGTGTGGAACGCACCATTGCGCATGCGCGAGACGCGAATTTTCAGACCCAGTCTGATTGTGGAACGCAAGCTATGTGTTCCACTGCATAGTTGATACGGAAGATCAATGCACAGTATAGATAACGGTGTCCAAGGACAAACGGAGGTGCAGATGGGTAGTCTAATGTTCAGCACTGGTGGAACGGAACATAAAGGGATAACTATGAAGGAATGATAGAGAATAAAAAAAGATAATACTAATAAGAGGGAATGGAGAGGATTACGGGAGAAAACAGGAGAAATAATACAAAATGTACAATTTTCATAGTCATGAAAATACAGAAAAATCTTTAAATGAGAAGGTGTGTCCAAACTTTTGGTCTGTACTGTATATCTCACTGGTGCAAAGGGACATTGAACAATTGAAGACTAGTGTCTCTAGTGGTAGGTTTCCCCTCCGCATGAATCTTAGTAGAGAGGAGAAACAGGCCCTACATGCACTTACTTCTAACAACCAAATCATCATAAAGGCAGCGGACAAAGGGGGTGCGATAGTGGTCATGGACCGCTCTTATTACATTGGAGAAATCGAGGGACAACTTAATAACCCCGATGTATACACTAGGGTTCCTAACAACCCTACATCCCGGATCAGTCATCTTATTCAAACTAAGGTTGAATCACTTCTTAACACACAAGTCATATATCAAAAAATGTCGGATTATCTGATGAACAAACACCCCATTACCCTTGTCTTTTACACGCTCCCCAAGATCCACAAAAATTTACAACATCCGCCCGGACGTCCTATTGTCGCATCCACAGATTCCTTACTCTCCCCGTTGGCTATAACAGTTGAAAAAATCCTAACACCACTCTTACCGGCCATTCCATCCTTCCATCATTAAGGACTCATCTGATTTTTTTTCACATCTACATCAACTTGACACAATACCTCCTGGATCTATTTTGGTAACACTTGATGTTAACTGCCTATACACATCAATTAACCATGATGTAGGTATCGAGGCACTCACATGGTTCTTAGGGAAATACAGCAGTTTTTCCCAGTCCCGCAAAGATCTCTGTAAAGATTTCACAGATATTATTTTGCACAATAATTTCTTCCTTTTTGGAGACCGTTATTACATACAGAAGCGTGGGATGGCTATGGGATCCAATATGGCACCCCCTTATGCCAACATCTTCATGGCGTACTTTGAAGAAAAATTTGTAACACCAGACAGTGGCACGTATCCCTGGATCAGATTTTGGAAGCGCTATATAGATGACGTATTTGTCATTTGGGACCAGGATGAAACACACCTGATTCAATTCTTTGAGTATCTCAATGGCTGTACACCAGACATCTCCTTCTCCCTAACTCATGATAGGTGCCAGATTAGCTTCCTTGACATTATGGTCATCAAGGATGACCAGGGGCACTTATCCACTGACCTGTTTGTCAAATCCACGGATCGAAATGCCCTCCTTCACTATACCAGCTGTCATCCTAAACATGTTAAGAAATCACTCACTATCTCACAACACACTAGGATCCAGAGAATAGTATCTGACCCATCCCTCAGAAGTCAACGCCATGGAGAAATGGGACAAAAATTCATGAACAGGGGTTACCCTAAGCCCATTTAATTTCCTTCTCTTGTACAGAGAAGACGAAAACCTACAACGCAGAGAATGATTTTTGTCAATACCTATCATCCGTACCAAACATTTATCCAAGATATTCTTAAAGACCATTGGGCACTATTAGGGAGATCCTATCCAGACATATCTCACTTCCAACAACCGGTGCTGGTGTGCAACAAGAGACCACACAACCTGAGAGACAAACTAGTGAAGGCTGACATTGGCAGTTTACAGACAAACATACGACAGACTACCTTGACAACGCCTCGTTTGGGTAATTACCCGTGTTTGGGGTGTCACCAATGCTCAAATATGACCAAGGGCAGGTTTTTTACCCACCCTACAACTGGCAAGAGTTTCCCTATCAAAGGTTATTTTACCTGTGAGTCTTCTTTTGTCATCTATCTAATCAAATGTCTGTGCGGTATGGGATATGCTGGAGAAACCACCCAGCATATCCGAGACCGAATTAGCAAACACAAATCTACAATTAGATGTAAATACAATCTGCTGCCCATCTCCAACCATTTTTCTACACACAATCATTCTGTCTCACAACTCCGGTTTCAAATCATCGATCATGTTCCGATAAATAGGAGAGGGGACAATAGGATAGAGAGACTCAAAGAGAGAGAAACCTATTGGATTTTCACCCTCAAAACACTTGAACCTCATGGTCTCAACAGGGAATATGAGATTCACGTTTAATCAATCTTTGGTTTACTATACCACCAATGATGCACTTTTATTTTATACTAACATACCTCATGCATTAGGGTCTTGGATTGTTGTGTTACATCATTGGGTTTGGATACTAATGCATCAGTTGTTCTATTTATGTTGCATGCTCTATTTATGATCCATGGTCTACATGTTTTATCACTAATGTTATTCTCTTTCCTTTTCCAGACCCTTGATGTATAGAAAATACTCTATCACCCCCCGAGAAATTATTCCATCATCCCATATCCTTTTCACATCCATAGCGGTATATTTTTATTTGTTAGCACCATCTGTAGTACCCTTCACTGTCATTTAAGGTGTCTTCTGGTCTACCTGTATATAGAATCAATATCACACTGCTGGTATATATTATTTCTCCTGTTTTCTCCCGTAATCCTCTCCTTTCCCTCTTATTAGTATTATCTTTTTTTATTCTCTATCATTCCTTCATAGTTATCCCTTTATGTTCCGTTCCACCAGTGCTGAACATTAGACTACCCATCTGCACCTCCGTTTGTCCTTGGACACCGTTATCTATACTGTGCATTGATTTTCCGTATCAACTATGCAGTGGAACGCATAGCTTGCGTTCCACAATCAGACTGGGTCTGAAAATTTGCTTCTCGCGCATGCGCAATGGTGCGTTCCACACAGCAGGAACTTGCGTTCCAACAGACAGGAAACAGGAAGCAATACACACGCGCTGGCTATTTATAGCCAGACTAACACGATGCACACTACGGTCACCTCGTACAGGACACATGAAAGACTATTACATCTACAGGGTCCCGTTCTTGGGGGGATTTTTGATCACCTGGACTAGCACATACTTTTATAATGCATCATACTATGTATTAACAGGTTGGCAGGACATCCCTCCTCCACAATCCCTGGCAACTACACCAGGAACAATATCCCCACTCCTTGGGAACTCCCATGACACGTTATTTTGGTATTTATAATCATCTTTTCCTCTCCTACTTCACATTTACTCCTATACCTGCGATTAATTCTATTGCTCTTCATCTCTATTTTACTTCTCCAGCTGCCGGATACTGATCCTGAGGATTATTCATCCTTCATGGTCTAAATTACATAAACCCGGAGTACCTATCATTCTTTTAATGTCTCCCCCTCTCCTCTCCTCTCTTTTATCTATATCTCTTTTTTATCTCTTTTTCATTTTTCCTTGTTTTGTTGTTTATCTTTGGTATCTTCATTATTTGCTATCATTGGAGACAGTATAATTGGTCTCTATTACATGTATTCTATGAGTCGATGTTATTGGTCCTTAATGAAGAGTACAGTACTTTTTCCAATATGCCTATTAATTTTGGATGCTTGCATTTCCTTTTTGCAGTCTCCTCAACATTGTTTTCACTATTTTACACTCTTCAGAGTCACATTACGTATATTGATATTTTTCTAGTCACATTGATGTGTATGTAATCAGCACTAATACCTGCTTTTTTTTTGTTCTTTTGGTTCACATGTAAATATTATTTTATTTGAAGCCCCTGATGAAAACCCCTAAGGGGTTGAAACGTTGGGCCATTTTTCACTGAAGAACCATTAAAGGAAATTATATTTGAAATTGCAACTATCTGACTATCTACATTATTTTTGAGTGCCGGAACCTTATTTCTTTAGCCCAAACAAGTCTCTTCTGCTTGTTGCCTGTCCTTAGCAGTGGTTTCCTAGCAGCTATTTTACCATGAAGGCCTGCTGCACAAAGTCTCCTCTTAACAGTTGTTGAAGAGATGTGCCTGCTGCTAGAACTGTGTGGCATTGACCTGATCTCTAATCTGAGCTGCTGTTAACCTGCGATTTCTGAGGCTGGTGACTCGGATAAAGTTATCCTCAGAAGCAGAGGTGATTCTTGGTCTTCCTTTCCTGGGGCGGTCCTCATGTGAGCCAGTTTCTTTGTAGCGCTTGATGGCTTTTGCAACTGCACTTGGGGACACTTTCAAAGTTTTCCCAATTTTTCGCACTGACTGACCTTCATTTCTTAAAGTAATGATGGCCACTCGTTTTTCTTTACTTAGAATTTGTATGATGGCAAGAAAAAGCAGCTAACAGTCTATTCAGTAGGACTATCAGCTGTGTATCCACCAGACTTCTGCACAACACAACTTATGGTCCCCACCCCATTTATAAGGCAAGAAATCCCACTTATTAAACCTGACAGGGCACACCTGTGAAGTGAAAACCATTTCCGGTGCCTACCTCTTGAAGCTCATCAAGCGAATGTCAAGAGTGTGCAAAGCAGTCATCAAAGCAAAAGGTGGCCACTTTGAAGAACCTAGAATATAAGACATATTTTCAGTTGTTTCACACTTTTTTGTTAAGTATATAATTCCACATGTGTTAATTCATAGTTTTGATGCCTTCAGTGTGAATGTACAATTTTCATAGTCATGAAAATACAGAAAAATCTTTAAATGAGAAGGTGTGTCCAAACTTTTGGTCTGTACTGTATATATATATATATATATATATATATATATATATATATATATATATATATATATATATATATATATATATATATATATATATACACACACACACACATATATATATATATATTTTACCTTGTACAGGTGTTTTTTTTCTCTGGATTGCCACCTGGTTTTTGTGTCCTTTTTTCTGTTTTTTTACCCACCCCGATATGTTTGTACTTGACCCTAAATAAAATCAAGATTTGCACATCTATCTTGGATTCTTGATCCCTGTGTTTCTCTGTTTCTTATACCTTATAACTGTATAGCAGACCCGCTCCGTTCTAATGGGAACGTGTCATTACTGAGGCCTAGCTCTATGTGTCTTTAAATTGGTATTGGAGGTTTTCATAAATTTTGGCAGCCATTGGACTCATTGCATACCCTATAACTGTATAGCAGACCTGCTCTTTTCTAATGGGAACATGTCGTTACTGAGAGCCACCTCTGTGTGTCTTTAAATTTTTATTGGGGTTTTTCCCAAATTTTGGAAGCCCTTGCAGTCACTGCATGGGCATTACCACTATAGGAGACCCACTCCTTTATAATGGGAACATTATTTTTACTGAGACCCTACTCTACATCTCTTCAAAGTGGTATTGAGGTGAGTCAAAATTTTTGGCAGCCCTTGCAGTCACTGCATACCCAATAACAGTATAGGAGACACACTCTTTAATAATGGGAACAAAAAAGCATAGCCGACTGCTGGCCCTTTAAGAATTGTAAGGGCCGCCTGATGCCCCTATAATAATAGTCTTTGTGACTTTCAGAGTCCCTCCTTCAGAAATGAAACAGGATGTGTCTGATCATGTCTTACTCACCACATGGCAAGATAAGGTAGTAAAATGTTAAAATGACATTTACCGGTGAATGCATTTTTCACCGTTGAAAGCAATGCAAAAGTGCAAAAATGCATAAAAAACGCTACGTGTGAACATAGCCCAATGTGTGGAGGAGCATTTTTGTTTTTGTATATTAATTTTGCCTTATATACAAGTCATTGCCCTGGAAAGGATGTTCCTTAACATTTTTTTCACCGGAAAATCCATTTTGGTTTCATTTTTGTATGTTTTATTGTGAGTCCGTAAAAGTGGCGTAATACCTCTGACAACATTGTTGACAGCAGTGACCTGGGAGTCAGAGATGCTTCTAGGGCTGTTCCCCATGCTATTCCCATGTCATTTGAGCACTGTTCCCATCGATTTGGGCAATTTTTAGGCCCTCTGCAGACCGCCGGGGGGGGGGCTGCCGGAAAAATGCTTGAGTTTCCCATAGACTTACACTGGGCTCGATACTTGGACCAAGCACTCGAGCATTCCAATTTGCTCGACTCGAGCAATGAGAGTCCGAGCATTTTAGCGCTCGCTCATCACTATTGGTGATGTATTTCTGTACTGAAGGTGGTTCTGGTGATGTATTCATGTACTGACAGTGGCTCTGGTAATGTATTCATATACTGACAGTGGTTCTGGTGATATATTCATGAACTGACGGTGAATCTAGTGATGTATACATGTACTGATTTTGGTTCTGGCGCTACATTCATGTACTGATGGTAGTTCTAGTTATGTAGCAATCCATAATGTGTTTCTTGTTAAAACTGAAAAATCATCAAAACTTAGTTTTGAGACTATGAGGAAGATTTGGCTGAGTTTCTGCTTCAAAACCTTAGTGCAAGTTTGGGTGTGTTGGGTTTTTTATAGAAGAAACTGAGCAGAAACTCATCAAAACCTTTTCAAATACTCCAAACTTGGTTCTGATTATGTATTAATGCACTGACAGTGGTTCTGATGACTTATTCATGTAATTACCCATTTAAATTTTGTGTTGCCCTTAGGATTGATTTAGTATGACAATGTGGCCCTTTGACTAAAAATAGTTTTGCACCCAAGGTGTAGACTGAGTCATCATGGGATCTCCTTCCTGTGTTAGAACAGTGGTGGCTGCTGCAGAACTGGAGAAAAAGTCTTAGATGGTCCCCTCATACTCCATGTCCTTCACTCTGTATCTGAAACCCTTCAACAAGCCCAAACCCATCACCTCTCCACAGCCAAGCTCACCAAGTATGAGGTTATCCTCCTCACACATCCCAGCATATCTATCAAGCATTGAAATGTTATAAATCCAGCTACTTTATTACCAGTGAATTTTGAAAAAGGAGGAGAGGAAGAAGGTGGGGAGGGACCAAGAACCATAGGCCAGCTCCTCTATTTCAAACTAGTGGATGAGAAAGTTAAGTTCGAAATTACACATGAAAATGACGGTCAGGTGTTAATGAAAGCTGAAATCAAAGGCCTGGAAAACAACCGATGTACTGTTCAGTAACTCCTCTGCTGAGTGTTTTTTTAGATGACTTCAGAGTTTGGGAGAATGATCTACGACGATTCATCACCGGTTATGCCGTAGTCCACAATGGAAAGACAATAATACAGGAACCACTCTTCTTCAGCTGTTCTGCACAAGAGTCTGAGCTGAGGTAACGCACTGCAGCATGCAATCTGGGAAGGTATGGAAATTAATATATTCACTGTGATGCGCCCCCTGGGCTGTGGGGTACTCGGCAGCCGGGCCCTATGGCTACTTGCAGGGGGAAATCACGGTGGCTGGTCCGGTCCGAGGCCCAGGGCGGTCATTGAAGGGGGGAATATGTATGGGGGATTTGTCGTGACGCCACCTGTGGTGTCTGGTGAGGATCACCAGCGCTGCAAAAGTCCTCTGAGGCAGGTGGTAGGGCAGCTTGTGATGGAACGGCTCCCCACAGGTGGAGCAGGCCTCAGGGCAGTGTAGAAGAAGATGGAGGAGGTGCGCTGGGCTTTGTAGTGCAGGGAGGGAAAAGGTACCGGCGAAATGAAGGAGCGGAGGCAGTTCAGTGCAGTCATCCGAGTTTACTCACAGTTCCGTACAAGTTCCTCAGGTGTACAGTACTGGGGCAAGCCTCCCGCGTCGCACTGCATTCACCGGGCAGGGATTGGATTGAAGTGAGAGGTTGGCTTCTGCTATAGAAGTCAGAAGCCTCCGGTATTTTCCAGCCGAGGCTTGAAGCTGCACGACTGGGCCAGGGCCCGGTCCCCTTCTTGCGGCCTAGATCCTCCTGACACTTGGCAGGTTCGGGGTGTACGGGTGCTACCTGCACTCGCCGTACCCCCTAGGATCCCTTCAGTAGAACGGAGCCTACTCTCTGCTCCCCTCCTGGGCCTCAGTCCTGGGCCCTTTGTAGTGGAGCAGAGCTCCTAAAGAGCCTCTGCTCCCTGACAGCTCTCCAACTACTCGACTCTGTACACACTACTCTAAGATGGCTTCCCTATTTTATATCTTTACTGTATGAGTGCTCCCATGAACTACTTCCTCCACACACAACTGCTACTGGTTCCCCCTACCTTTGGGTTCCCTCCACCCCAGCCAGGGTCAAGGCTCAGCAGAAAACTACATTGCGTCTTGCCCCTCCTGCTGGCCGGGGTAGTGTAGTGTTGGATGTAGGTGTTGGGGTTCCATGCAGCACACCCTCCTTACCTGAGAGAAAGGGAGGCACCACACCTCTGGGTAAGGTGCAGTACCTCTGTGGTGACCGAACCCTCAGGGGCGCCACAACTGACTCGAGATACGCTTTTGGTATAGTACTTGGCACCATTTGACACAGCCACAAGTTCTTGACCTCTTCAGGCAAGCCCATTAAAAATTTCAGGGCAGTTCAACATCTGCTGAATGCCCTCACACAACCCCAAAGGGCACCCATAGATAAGGTACTGGCCCACACCCGAGAACAAACTGCTATTGCAGCGGAAATGATGCGGCTTCCCCGTCAGGGGTGCTAGCTGTTGCATCTGTCCCAATAGCCAATGATATACTGGCAGATCCAGCAGTGGAACACGCTGGGACTACGCACTCCGATAGGGGTGTAGGCACTGTACAGGCTCTACCTGCCATTAACACAAAATTACTACAAGCCTTCCAAGCCCAGGCATCACCTCAAGAGTGGAAGGCATGGAACGAGGGATATGCCTCACAGGCAGAATTGGGAATATGGGATATGACTTTTAGGGTCTGCCTCCCAAGCTGTCTGTTCCCCATAATGACTGCCCTTGCCCATTCCCCAGTGCATAACTCCTAGGGACTGATGTGCACAATAATATTACAAAATTTGCATGCCCCAGGGTTCCAGAATGCTGCTACTAGGATTGTACAGGGGTGACTTACATGTGCAAGACACAGGCCTATCCAAGTCCCAGTAAAATGTACCCCAAAACCAGATTACCATTCCAGAGACTGCAGATGGACTACATTCAGCTACCCAGGGTCGGTGCATATAAATATGCCCTGGTATGCATTGACTTATTCTCGGGTTTGCCAGAAGCTTGGGCTGTGTCTAAAGCCAACACCAGAACTATGGGCAAAAGACTAATAAGCAAGGTGGTGTGCAGATATGGAGTACCTGAAACCATAGACAGTGACAAAGGAACGCCCTTTACCCTTTACTCATGAAAGAAATTATGGCAGCACTAGGGTTAGAACAGGCCTTCCATATGAAATACTACCCACTGTGTAGTGGCAAGGTGGAATTCCTCAATGGCACCCTAAAGTTGAAAATACGGAAGTGTATACAAGGGACCCGCATGTCATGTATAGATTGTCTGCCAATAGCACTGAACTCCATAAGGGTCACATGTACAGGGAGGAAAAGATGCTACGAGATGCTTTTTGGGAGTGTGCCTAAGAAAGGGTTATACACTGACGAGCAAAAGGGTAACAATTAGTGTTGAGCGAGCACTAAAATGCTCGGGTGCTCGAAGCTCGGGCCGAGCTCGCCGTGATACTTGGGTGCTCGACCCGAGCAACGAGTCCAATGTTAGTCTATGGGAGAGTCGAGCATTTTTGCGGTGGCACCCCCGGCAGTTTTAAAAGCCTAACAAGTGCCCAAAACGATAGTGACAGTGCTCAAATGACATGGGGACAGCATGGGGATCGCCCAAGGAAGCATTTCTGACCCCCAGGTCACTGCTGTCAACAACGTGGTCAGAGGTATTAAGCCACTTTTACGGGCTCACAATAAAACGTTCAAAAACGAAAGTGAAACTTTTTTCCTGTGAAATATGTTAAGGAACATCCTTTCCAGGGAAAAGACTTGTGTATAAGTTAAAATAAATGACCAAAAACAAAAATACTCCTCCACACCTTCGACTATGTTCACAAGTAGCATTTTTTATGCGTTTTTGCACTTTTGTATTGCTTTCAACTATGACAAATGCATTCACCGGGAAATGTCATTTTAACATTTTACAATCTTATCTGGCCATGTGCTGTGTGACACATGCATATAGTGCTGAAAAGACATGGGAACAGCATGGGGAAGACCCCTGGAAGCATCTCTGACTCCCAGGTCACTGACTAAAAGTGTGCCCATCATAAGTGATCCTTGCCGCATCAGAAGATGCAGACTTGCAACTATCCGCATGCAAGTTCTAGTCCCAGGGCAGTGTTCAATTGTACCTCCCCCATTCCTTGCAATACAAGCGCAAGTATGCAGCCTGCCACCCACCCACCCCCAGGCTGCAATACCATACTGCTTGCTTGCTTGAACTTGAAATTAGGCCTTTTAGGCATGTGGAGGCGGAATCTGGCCACCACGTCATAGCTGTGTTGGCGGCCTGGAATCCATACTCAGTCCCCAGCCGCCCAGCGGCCGGGTGTCCATACTCGGTCCCCAGCCGCCCCGCGGCTGGGTGTCCACACACGGTCCCCAGCCGCCTGGGGGCAGCCGGGTGTCCATAAACGGTCCCCAGCCGCCCCTATTTCTCCTTGGAACATCCCCCACACACTTTTCTTAGCCCGGCCTGCTTTAGGCAGCATTGGACGAGCCCACCAGAGAACCAGACTCCTCCGGTGGGCCCTGACTTCTCCATCGGTGGAGTTGAGAGTGCCAAGGTGAGGAGCATGATGATGATGACAGAAGTTATCATTTGCTAAGTTTTCTTTTAATGCAAGTGTAAGTGTGCAGCCTGCCACCCACTCACCCCAAGACTGCAATTCCATACTGCTAGCTTGCACTTGAAATGGGGCCTTTTAGTTTGGAGGAGGCCGAAGCTGGCCACTACCTCATGGCTGCTTCGACAGCGAGGTATCCATACTCAGTCCCCAGCCACCCCTATTTGTCCTGGTGTGCCTTATACATAAGATTAAGCGCGTATACCAAAACATTACCTGTGCCCTCCCCAGTGCATTTAGTGGGAAGGAGAGCCTATTCCGCTGTAGTGTGTGCATGCCAAACCCCTGTTCATGGTACATGCGAAGATGCCTCCCACCTTGCACCTGTCGTTGCAGACTTGCAACTATCCCCATTCAAGTCCTTGTCCCAGGGCAGTGTTCAATTGTACCTCTCCCATTCCTTGCAATGCAAGCGCAAGTATGCAGCCTGCCACCCACCCACCCCCAGGCTGCAATACCAAACTGCTTGCTTGCTTGCACTTTAAATTGGGCCTTTCGGCATGTGGAGGCGGAATCTGGCCACCACGCCATGGCTGTGTCGGCGGCCTGGTATCCATACTCAGTCCCCAGCCGCCTGGTGACCGGGTGTCCCCGCTTGCTCCCCAGCCTCCAGGGGGTTGCCGCGTGTCCATAGCCACCACTATTTGTCCCGGTAACCTTTCCCACACTTTTATTAGCCTGGCCTGCTTTAGGGCAGCATTGGCCGAGCCCACCGGACTATCAGACTCCTCCGGTGGGCCCTGGCTTCTCCATCAGGGGAGTTGAGAGTGCCAAGGTGAGGAGCATGATGAGGATGATAGAAGTTAGCATCTGCTTTGTTTTGTTGTAATGCAAGCGCATGTAAGTAGTAGCGGCTAGGCCTGAGGTGGTCAGCGTTTTGGCGCATATCCTACCTCCTCCGAGGATTGCTGGATGTTTTCCTGCTACTATCCAAGTTCTATGACTCCCGTTAAAACAAAGCTTCAGGTGATAAATGATGGATGAGGTAGTGGCAAAGGAGAAAGAGCAGGAGGAACAGGGACCATTCACATCAATATCAGGCCAGTCAACCAGATATGTCTTGTAGGATATGTTTCTGTAACAAAAGGAGCGGTTCGGCTACACAGTTATAGGGCATACAGTGAGTGCAATGCCTACCAAAAATTTCGAGGCACTCCAATGCCCCTTGGAAATGACATGGAGGTCAGAGGGCGTTAACTAAACCTTTTTTTCCATTTATAGCAACTGGGTCTCCCGTGCACTGTTGGCCTAAGCAGTGAATGGAAGGCTTTCCAAAAATTATGAGGAACTGCAATGCCCCTTACAAGAGCCATGTGTGGCACCCCAGGGGTCTGGTCACCACAGTAATAGAGATATTTCGTCAGAGAGCAAGTGGGAGGTTTCCTGGTCAGGATCCCTTAAACATGCAACATCCTCCTGCCCCAGTCCTGGGAGGGGAGAATTCTGCCCTTATAAACTGGATCTGGGGCGGGGTTGAGTGAGTCAGAGATCAGTCAGAGTCAGAGTGAGAGCAAGGGAAAGTAACAGCAAGGAGCTCTGTAGGAGCTAGGAGCTAAAGACCAGGGGCTGGAAGCTGAGCAGAGCTCGCCCTGGCAGAAGACAATAGGAACCGGACACAGGAGTCCGAGGCTGTGAGGACTTATATATCCAGCAGCAGAAACCAGCCGGCAGGGGATTTCAGGTCCTCTGGCCATAGAAGCCCGGAGGCTCAGTCACAAGCAAGGGACCAGCACCGCCGTCGTGGAGCGGAGGCTAACAGAAGGCCCCAAGTCACCAGCCATACAGGTGAGCACTACACGGTACACTCAGGGACGTGGGCTACTTCTACCCGCTTACAGCAAGGTAGCCAGGAAGAGTGCAGACAGACGGGGAGGCCTACAACTCCACCTGACCAGGGGAACTCCTGCTTGCTCACAGACTGACCAGGCCTCTTATGCTAGCCAGTAATCTCGGGAGGGTCTACCTTATAATCATCAGTAAAGACCCTGAACTGCACCGCAAAGACTCTGAGTCGTTCCTGCTGCGGTCGTGCACCATCACCCCCATCATCCACACTCACTGCCCTGAGGCTATACTCCTCCCGTGGGGAGTTATCCCATTCTCTGCTGCGCACACAACACCAGCCTCAGCGGTCTGCCTCGCAGCGGTGGTACTCCCTGACCGCAATCCACGGGTGGCGCAGTCGGACAATTAACCTCAAAACCTAAGAAAGACTGCCACTGGTTTGACCAGCCTGAGCCACGGGACCGGGTCACCGCCACGGAGACTACAGACCCCAGAGACCCGGCACCGGGTATCCCACACACGTGTACACACGGCCCAGGGGGCGCGTCACATGCAGTACAGCATATTACAAACATAAGTCCCATTATTGGGGAGTGGGTCTCCCATAGTATTTGCTTATGCCTTGCAAGCAAAAGCTGCCAAAAATTAGGATGGAGCAACTTGCAATGCCCCTTACAAGAGCCATGCAGTACAGCATATTACAAACATAAGTCAAATTATTGGGGAGTGGGTCTCCCATAGTATTTGCTTATGCCTTGCAAGCAAAAGCTGCCAAAAATTAGGACGGAGCAACTTGCAATGCCCCTTACAAGAGCAATGCAGTACAGCATATTACAAACATAAGTCCCATTATTGGGGAGTGGGTCTCCCATAGTATTTGCTTATGCCTTGCAAGCAAAAGCTGCCAAAAATTAGGACGGAGCAACTTGCAATGCCCCTTACAAGAGCCATGCAGTACCGCATATTACAAACATAAGTTCCATTATTGGGGAGTGGGTGTCCCACAGTATTTGTTAATGCCTTGCAAGCAAAAGCTGCCAAAAATTAGGACGGAGCAACTTGCAATGCCCCTTACAAGAGCCATGCAGTACAGCATATTACAAATATAAGTCCCATTATTGGGGAGTGGGTCTCCCATAGTATTTGCTTATGCCTTGCAAGCAAAAGCTGCCAAAAATTAGGACGGAGCAACTTGCAATGCCCCTTACAAGAGCCATGCAGTACAGCATATTACAAACATAAGTCCCATTATTGGGGAGTGGGTCTCCCATAGTATTTGCTTATGCCTTGCAAGCAAAAGCTGCCAAAAATTAGGACGGAGCAACTTGCAATGCCCCTTACAAGAGCCATGCAGTACAGCATATTACAAACAGAAGTCCCATTATTGGGGAGTAGGTGTCCCATAGTATTTGCTTATGCCTTGCAAGCAAAAGTTGCCAAAAATAAGGACGGAGGAACTTGCAATGCTGGCACCCTGGTGGTATAGTGGTGGTGGAGGCTGAGAATAAGGAGAAGAAGATAAAACAGCCGAAACGAGGAAGCGTATACCCATATGTGGGTGTGAAGCGGTGCATGGGAATACACCTCCCGAAATAACACAGTGGATTTGACTTTATGTTACTCTGCTGTCATTTGGTGGTGATGAGAAGTCTGGCCCAATCCAGCCCTTGTTCATTTTGATAAGGGTAAGCTTGTCAGCATTGTCAGTTGACAGGCGAGTGCGCTTATCAGTTATAATTCCCCCAGCGGCACTAAAAACACGCTCCGATAACACGCTAGCGGCAGGGCAGGCCAGGACCTCCAAGGCGTACAGAGCGAGTTCATTCCAAGTGTCCTGCTTGGATACCCAATAATTAAAAGGCACAGAAGAATCACGTAGGACGCTGGTACGGTCGGCAAGGTACTCCCTCACCATCTTTTGAAACTTTCCACTCCTTGTGAGAGTACCCCGCGCCTCAGGGCCTGTAAGCTGGGCGGGTGTCAGAAAACTGTCCCAGAACGTTGACAGTGTTCCCCTGCCTCTGCTGGATTGGAGTTGCATCTCTCTCGCCTGTACACTTTGGTTGGGCAACGAACTGTGACCTCTGCCGCTAGCGTGTTCAGATGGGAATTTTTTTAAGAGTTCTGCAGCAAGGGCCTTCTGGTACTGCCCCATTTTTGTAGACCTCTCCACCTCAGGAATAAGAGAGTGAAGTGGTGACACTTGTAGCGGGGGTCTACAAGTGTCACCAACCAGTAATGACTGTCACCCAACATTTTGACAATGCGAGGGTCACGGTTAAGGCAGCGTAACTTAAGGTCAGCCATGCGTGCTAGACTGGTAACGGGCAAGATTTCCGTGTCCTCACCAAGATGACGACTGACCATGCTCTCCTCCTCCTCCTCTTCCTCCTCCCCCCTGTCCTCAGGCCACCCACGCTGAACCGACGGTATGACACTTGTACAGGTACTACCGTCTACAACGCATGATAGCAGCTCCTGTTCTTCCTCCTCCTCCTCCTCTCCCTTATTGTCCCCCAATGCACATTGGGATGAGATGAGGCTGGGCTGTGTGTAATCGCCCGCTACGGCTTCTTGATCCATCTCATCATACTCTGGCTGCAATGCCTCCTCTTTAATTCTCTGCAGAGAGCGTTTCAAAAGACAGACAAGTGGGATGCTGACACTAATGATGGCGTCATCGCCACTCACCATCTTGGTGGCCTCCTCAAAGTTTGTCAGGATGGTACATATGTCAGACATCCAGGTCCACTCCTGAGGTCTTATGTGTGGAGTCTGACTGGAATATCGATGGCCTTGTTGCAGCTGGTACTCCACAACTTCTCTCTTCTGCTCACAAATCCTTTGCAACATGTGGAGGGTAGAGTTCCAACGTGTGGGGACATCACACACCAGTCGGTGTGCCGGAAGCTGCAAAAGCTGCTGCAACACAGCAAGGGCGGCGGAAGCTGTAGCCGACTTGTAAAAATGAGCTGACAGGCGGCGTACTTTCACGAGCAGATCTGGCAACTCGGGGTACGATTTAAGAAACCGCTGAACCACGAGGTTAAGCACATGAGCCAGGCATGGTACGTGTGTGATCTCACCTCGCCTCAGAGCCTCCACCAGGTTACGGCCATTGTCACACACGACCATGCCGGGATGTAGGTTCAGCGGTCTCAGCCACAGATCTGCCTGCTCTTTCACAGCTGTCCACAACTCACAAGCAGTGTGAGGTTTATCACCTAAGCTTATGAGTTTCAGCACAGCCTGTTGCCGCTTGGCGGAGGCAGTACTGCAATGCTTCCAGTTTGTAACTGATGTGGTGATATCTGAGATGGAGGCTGAACATGAGGTGGAGGAGGAGGAGGAGAATGCACAGGAGCTGTACACTGTGGGGGCAACTCTGACTGACATAGGGCTCGCAATCCTCGGTGTGGGGAGGATGTGTTCCGTCCCAAGGTCCGACTGGGTCCCGGCTTCCACTATGTTTACCCAGTGTGCCGTCCGAGAGATGTACCGTCCCTGGCCACAAGCACTTGTCCACGTGTCCGTTGTCAGGTGGACTCTCCCAGTAACTGCGTTGTTGAGGGCACGGCAGATGCTTTGGGACATGTGCTTGTGTAGTTGTGTAGTGCGGGAATGGCACACCGGGCAAAATAGTGTCGGCTGGGGACCGAGTGCCGAGGGACGGCCACCGATATAAGATTGGATTCCGTCTCCACCAGCCTAAAAGGCAGAATTTCCAATGCAAGCAGTCGTGAAATGTGCGAATTTAGAGCTGTGGCCGGTGGGGCGTTAGCTGCGAATTTCCGCTTTCGTTCAAAGGTCTGGGATATGGACAATTGAACGCTGCGGTGGGACGTGGACGTGGACGTTGATGCTGTTTCTTGAGAAACTGCCATAACAAGTGAAGACTGAGAGGAGGGGGCATCTTTACATGCAGTATTGACAGGGGATTGCCTTGCACACACAACAGGGGGTTCTATTGCACGCACAACAGTGGAAGAAGCAGTGGTGACACCCGCTGACACTGGTCGTGGACCCTGGGTTTCGCCCCACAAAGTAGGGTGCTTTGCTGCCATGTGCCTGAACATGGTGTTGGTGGTCAGGCTGGTAGTTTTGTCACCCCTGCTGATGCTGGCATGGCAGGTGGAACATATGGCCTTTTTGGGGTTATCAGCAGAGTCTTTAAAAAAATCCAGACTCTGGAAGACCTACCGCTTGTACTGGCAACGTCCCTCGTGTTGGTGTTACGGGGAACGGTTGCCTGCCTTCTGTCTGCGGCCACCACACTGCTTCTTCCTGCCTGTTGGGGTACTCTGCCTCCCTCCCTCTGTGTGTTGCTGGCCTCACTCTGCATGTCCTCCTTCCACGTTGGGTCAGTTACTAGATCATCCACCACCTCCTCCTCTTCCACTTGCGCATCACAATCCTCCTCCTCACTTCCTGGCAATTGTGTCTCGTCATCGTCCACCTCTTGTGACAGATTGCCAACGTCGACTTCCTGTGGCCGTGGCTGTTCAAATATTTGGGCATCGCAACATGGGATCTCCTCTTCCACCACTTCAAGCGTATCAGGCGAGGGGCCCAAATATGGAAATGGACTAGTGAACTGCTCTTCAGAGTGTCCAAGTGTGGGATCACTTGCTGTCTGACGACACTCGGCATGGTGGGAGGAAGGAGCATCAGGGTGAGGAGGAGTATGCGGTCGAGACACACGGCTACTAAGAGTTGACCGTGTGGAAGACAGACCAGAGGTGGTGGTGCCCAGGTAACTGGAAGTATTATCTGCTATCCAATTAATAACCTGTTCACACTGATCAGTTCTCAATACTGGTGTTGTTCTGTGCTTCCCTAGTATTCGATCAAGAAGAGGGAGCGAGAAGATGTGGCTGTTGGTTGTGGCACATTTTCACCTTGGCCACGGCCCCGTCCTCTGCACGAACCATCACCAGAACGTCCACTTCCACGTTCCTTGCCACGCGCCTTGCCCATTGTAAATGAAGTAAAACAGCTTACACTTGCACTATCAATGGAAAAAGGGTAATAAAGAGTAGATTAGAACCGTGGAAGAGGAAAACCACAGTTATTGTTTACTGGGGTATACCACACTTTTTTAAATAGAGATATTTGCGGCTGAACAGTGAGCGACACACTCAAACTGCTTTTTTTTTTAGATACCAAAGGCCCAAAACTGGATAGTACAGTGATTTGACCCGTGGAACTGCGAAACCACACTGGGATGTCGGGCCTACACAAGACTATTTTCAACAGATATATTTTTGTGTCACAACAGTCAGGAGATACTACTGTTTTTCTTTACGGAAAAAACTACCAAAAGCTGAATAATAGAGATTTTTTACCGAGGGATGGCAAAACCACAGTTATTGTTTACTGGGGTATATCAAACTTTTTTAAATAGAGATATTTGCGGCTGAACAGTGAGCGACACACTCAAACTGCTTTTTTTTTAGATACCAAAGGCCCAAAACTGGATAGTACAGCGATGTAACCCATGGAACTGCGAAACCACACTGGGATGTCGGGCCTACACAAGACTATTTTCAACAGATATATTTTTGTGTCACAACAGTCAGGAGACACTACTGTTTTTCTTTACGGAAAATATACCAAAACCTGAATAATAGAGATTTTTTACCGTGGGATGGCAAAACCACAGTTATTGTTTACTGGGGTATACCACACTTTTTTAAATAGAGATATTTGCGGCTGAACAGTGAGCGACACACTCAAACTGCTTTTTTTTTTAGATACCAAAGGCCCAAAACTGGATAGTACAGCGATTTGACCCGTGGAACTGCGAAACCACACTGGGATGTCTGGCCTACACAAGACTATTTTCAACAAATATATTTTTGTATCACAACAGTCAGGAGACACTACTGTTTTTCTTTACGGAAAATATACCAAAACCTGAATAATAGAGATTTTTTACCGTGGGATGGCAAAACCACAGTTATTGTTTACTGGGGTATACCAGACCTTTTTAAATATATAGATTTGCGGCTGAACAGTGAGCGACACACTCAAACTGTTTTTTTTTTTTTAGATACAAATGGCCCAAAATGGATAATACAGAGGATTGAACCGTGGAAGTGCAAAACAACACTTCTGTTTCTCTAGCCTACACCAGACTATTTTCAACAGTTATATTTGTGTCTGAAAAATCAGAGACACGCTTTTTTTTGGGGGGGGCGGGGACACACCAAAAGGTTAATAAGACGGGTATTTGTATAGTGTGAAGGAGGAAAAAAAAAAGGAGGATTTAGATGAAAAAAAAAGGATTTTTCCTGGCCCCCGACACCTGGTGCTAAGTCCAGCAATTTCAGCAACAGGAGCACACAGGACTGTAATGCAGCGTTTGCTGGTATAACCACTGTGTCTCCTATACAGCCAGCCTGCCTGGTATCTGGGATGGATATTAGTCGTGAAAAGGACTGTTTGTTTGTTCTGGCAGCTTTTACAGACCCTACACTAACTATTTCGCAGTTTACATCTCTCCCTAAATCAGCAGCACTGTCCCTACACGGTCTAATCCGGAGCGACTGTGTCCAAGATGGCGGCACCCGGTTTTAAATACTCGAGGTGACGCTGTGCGGCCAGCCAATCACTGTAATGCCCACAACCAACATGGCTGCAGCATTACAGTGACTGGCTGGCAATCCCTGCATGTTCATTGGCTCTGTAAAGAGCGCCAAACATGCAGGGCGGAGACCCGAGCTCCCGCCCGAGTAACCCGGAAATGCTCAGTGCTCGCCGAACATCCCGAGTAGCGTGATGCTCGGGCGAGTACCGAGCAGTGTCGAGCATGTTCGCTCAACACTAGTAACAATGTTTTAAACTTTTGATTTTCAGGCTCCATATCTCACCTTCCACTACTGCTTCGAACGTGAGACTACCATCATTTTATAGACAATCATCTTGGCTATCTCATTCATAAATTTGACTTGCAACTATTTATTATATGATTATTATACAGATTCTTGTCATGTCACTGCATTTTTACTATTTTCATCCTGGTGGTGGAAAAATCTTCTTCCTGTATATGTAAAGTGCTGCAGAGCAGAAGTCATGACCGCGCTTCTGTCTGGTTGCGCTGTGGCACGTTACTGAAATGGTGTCCCAGTGTACTGTAGGTTGTTGTGGGGGGCATCACACTCACTTGTAGGCCGCAGACCTCCGCTGCCTCCAGGCTTCCGTCCTCAGGAGCCGCCGCGCACAATTTAGGGGAATCAAGTTCTCTACAACAGGCGAACGTTTACTAGTAAGTTTAAGTTCATCAGGTGGTGACAGGTGGGATAGGGCACAGCAATTCATGTTTTCTTCCTCCTTAGTACAACTCCTCTTCAGTCCTGTCACTAGTTCGTTCTGGACTGCCCCCTAGCCCACTGATTCTGTCAGCCTCAGGGATTTCCTGTCCACCTCAGCAGTGCACCCATAACCGGCCATCACCTTCTGCCTAAGCGGGTCCCTATCCATCTTCCACTGTACAGCAGAGGACACGATGTGTCCAGCAGACCCTATACCAGAGCCTGGGCTCCAGACGTGACAGGAGCGACCGCTGGGGATCCCAGTAATGCATCCGACTGCCTGGAACAAGCGACACATGCTGCCCCTAGCAACCCATCACTCCTGAACGTGACCTTCACTTTGCACTTCTCTAACTCCTCCACTATCAGGAAGTACCCCTTTTTTATCAACACTAGCTCATACCCACTGGGCTAGTTCTATCATTAACTACTTCCTATCCTGTAGACTAAACATATTATTCTTATCCTATTTGATATACTGCTGCTAAACCACTTACTTTGTAAACCATACTTTAGCTATCCTAAAGCTAATTCTATGCTTACCTTACATCATGCACTACTCAAATTATACATTAACACTTTACATTGCTTATATGCTGTACTTGACCATAATACATTTCATAAGATGCACATCATTATTACATATAAAATCACATTACACTGTTTCCCATAGTTTCCCATATCCTGTGTCCTCTCTATTTAGTCCAGTATAGTTGTCCTTGTTCCTGTTACTGCTTCAGCAGAGTCCATATCCTGATACCGCATCTGCGGTACCTACCTGCCTCCCTGGGGGCTGAGTACCCAGGCCTGAACCCTGTACCTAAAACCACGTCGGTGATATCTATACCCCATGGCTGCATTGGCTGTACCTGCCTGCTATCCTGAGACCTGTGTCTGCAAGTGTGAACCTGTCCCAGTGCAGTGATCATCCTCTCTCCAGAGTCTACACCTGTCCCATTGGTTGTCCTGTCTGCAGAGTCTGAACCTGTCTCAGTGGCAGTCCTGTCTGCACAGAGTGAACCCATCCCAGTGGCCTTCCTTTTGCACAGTCTGAACTTGTTCCAAGTGGCCATTTTGCCCTATTGAGAATCTAAAGTACTGTCTCTGCCCTTTGGGGTCAGCTGCTGATGGCAGACGCGCCCAGGAGTGGCACCTGGCAGCTACCTGCAGCACAAGTCTGACCTCACCACTAGAGGCTCCAACGATCACCAAGGTAGCTGCTTAGTTACGCCCCTCCAGGTTAAGTCCAGTCTGTGTCACAGTGGGTCCACAAACCATGTGCACCACCTAGAAACGTAACAGTTATTAGGTTGATTCCCTAGCGAAAGGTCACTGGTTCGAATTGAGGAGCAGCCATGAAGAAGATTTCCCAAGAAAAAGAGAAACAGCAACATTCAGCTCATCGATAGTAGTCTCTCGGCCAAGAAAATTGCCTAAGTGCATCATGTGAGTGCCATGACAGTTGGAAAAATACAAAATGAAGTCTGTTAATCCATTCAAAAGCCAAGATGTGGACGTCAGGGCAAAAAATCATAGTCAACAAGTTGCCTCACCACAAGGTATTTCAGTTTTTCCACGACAAACATGGCAGTGAAGGTGGCTCACAAGCTTGGTAATAGTGATCACAGACATTCATGCAAGCATAGTGCGACGCTCATTAGACAAGTCTGGAATGGTGGCCTGAAAAAAGGTGAAGAATCCTCGACTTCAATATCATAATAAGAAGCATTGGCTCGAATTTGCAAAAAATTATGAAAAGTGGACAGTAGAAGATTGGAACGGGTGATTTGGAGCAATGAGATGAAAGTCAATAGACTAGGCTCTGATTGGTGTAAGTTGGTCTGGAAGAAAAAAGGGAAAAATGGGCTAATGGATCGAGAAATTGAAGGAACTGTCAGTGCTGAGCAGGTAAAAAAGACACGCAAGGAAACCAATAGAGCCAAAATACAGTGTCTCGCCTGAAATGCAACTAAAAACAGCCATATCGGTTAAGCTTCTAGGATAAAGACACTTGGATACACAACAGTCACTGCAAACCATAGCCAAAAATGATGAGAACCGTAGCTCGCCGGATGAGACTGACATTAATAGTACTAATGTCGCTAGTCCTGACTCTTAATGATGTACTAAAGGGAGTCTGGACAATAAAATGATCCATGTGATAGCTGGATCCTAGGAAACCCAGACAGTTCTGCTCTTAGGCAAGAGGGCTGAATATTCCAGCTTTAGTTACAAGGGAAATCAAAAAATGTATTCATATGTTAAAATATCTATCAAAGATCTTTTAAGACCTTATGAATGGCAAAAGCGTGAAATAAATGAAAAAAGCAAGAAAAAAAAGTAAAGAAAAACTAAAAAATTATTCACTGCAAGTCCAAATCGCTGTTTCTAGCCCCACCCCCTTAAAATATCTCCATTAGGATATGTGCCCATGATGCAGATTTGAAGCAAAAATTTCCAGAGCGTTTTTTCCTCTCCCTGGCAGAAAAAACGCATGCGGATTTTACATGCGTTTTTAAGCGTTTTTTAAGTGTTTTTACATGCGTTTTCGCATGCATTTTTTCAAGCGGTTTTCCAAGCGATTTTGAGCATCACTCAAATGAATTTGGAAAAGGGCTTGACAATATAAGTTGGTCACACAATATATATAAATCCATGCAACTGGCATGGATTTATATTGTATGACCAGCTTATCAGGAGAGTTCTGCTTTCAACTGGTGCATCTATAATAAAAAAAAAAGAATTAAAAAGTAAAAAGAAAACAAAAACCTGATACCTCCCGGCGGCGATCCTCTCTCCTCGGCAGCCTGCAGTGTACTGCCAGGACCTGCGGTGACGTCGGCCATCAGCTGACCGGAGGGGGGAGAGGTGAGTATGAATATTTTTTTTTATTTTTTACTTTATAATTCTTTTTTAACTTGTGGGTTCGATGGTAGGCGGATCGGATGAGAGCAGTAGCAGTCTCCTCTTCTCCTGACCTGGGTACCATCTGCGCATTGAACCGCGACAAATCCGCATTTATAGATATATACATGAGGGTTTGTGCAGGGGCGTACATAGAAATCATGGGGCCCCATAGTAAAAGTCCAAATTGGGCGACCCTTCCCCGTAAAAAAAAAATCTGCAACGTAACTGGAATCACAGTGTATAGGCACAATCACAAAAGGACATAGCTATCTACTTTTGAAGACGGGGAAATGGACATGTCTTGTAGCATATACATAGTAAATGTGCCCATACTGAAGCCTTTTAGTGTTCTCAACCCTTTTATCGCCCTATAGATTTAAATACCCCCAAAAATGCATCCAACACACTGTATGGTAACCCCTACAGTAAATTCCCATACTGTAACCCCCACATGCACAGTATGATGACTCCATAGTCCCCCCAGCAAAGTATGATGTCCACACAACCACCCACACAATATGATAGCTCTGACAGCACCCAAACACAGTATGATGGTCCACACACACACCCCACAGCAACCCCCCTCACACAGTATGAAGGTCCCCGCAAAGCATGATGATCCCCACAGACCCACATTGTATGATGATCCTCACACAGTTTGATGGCCCCATAGGCCCTCCACAGGACCTCCAAACAATATGATGAAGGTACCTGTGGCGCCCCTGAGGGTTCAGTCGCCACAGAGGTACTGTACCTCACCCAGGTGTGGCATCTCCTTCTCTCAGGTAAGGATGGAATACTGCCCGGGACCCCAACACCTGCACTCAACACTACACTACTCCAGGCCAGCTGGATGGACATTATGCACTTCTTTTGCTGCCCTGTCCCTGGCTGGAGTGGGGGGAACCAAAGAGAGGGGGAACCATGTAGTGGGTGTGGGTGGAGGACGCAGGCAGGGGAGAACTTGGAGAATAGATATATAAAGAGAGGCCATCTTAGTTAGTTAGTGCAGTGAGTAGTAAGGAGAGAGAGGAGAAGAGGGGGGGGCAGAGTCTCTTCAGGAGCTCTGCTCCAGAGTGGGGTCTAGTAATAGAGGCCCAGGAGTGAGAGGGGAGTCAGGGAGGAAGGCTCCGGTAACAGAAGGGATCCCAGGGGGTACGGTGAGTGCAGGACGGCACCCGTATGCCCGAATCTGCCAAGCGTCAGAGGGATCAGGCCGAAGAAAGGGAACCGGTCCCTGGACCAGCTGTGTTACTCCAGGTCTCGGCTGGAAAACCGGAGGCTTCTGCGCTTCCATGGTGCAGTTGCCACAATCTCACCCAAGCTGCCGTGAAGGGCACCAAGTAGGTCCGGGAACTTCAGGTTGCCCAGAGGGATCTTAGAGTACCCGATCGGGACTGTGTGTGGGGGAGCGCAGGGCAGGAGGGAGAAGACCCAGCATGGGAAGTCAGTCAAGGAAGGAACATAAAGAAAGGGGGTCCTGTTAAGTGCTTCTGATATCCTTGAGGGAGTGCTGAACCCCTGCCTGGCAAGCACAGTGCGACGCGGGAGGCTGACACCTAGACAGTGTACCCGAGGAACCTAAAAGAACTGTGAGTAAACTCGGATGACTGCACCCCACTGCCTCTGTCAGTTATTTCCACCATGCTACCGCGCCTGCACTACAACGCCCAGCATTACCATCTGCAACTACACTGCCCTGGAGCCGTGCTCTGCCTGTGGAGAGCCGCACCAACCCAGCTGCCCTAACATCTGCTCCTGAGGTCTGCCGCAGCGCCGGTACCCATTACCGGGAACCACAGGTGGCGTCACGAGACAAACAAACTGTTAACAAACCCCTTTTAAAAAGTGACCCCAGAGTACGGGCCCGGGAACTGACTGCTGTGACATCCCAAGAAGGTAAAGGCCCGGGTACCGAGTCTCCCCCATATCCCCCCTGGGCGAGTCATACCCACAGTATGATGGTCAGCACTTTTCCCCCACATACAGTAAGCAGCACGGTGAATCAGCGGTTAGCACTGTATGGTGTCTCAGTGGTTAGCACTGCAGCCTTGCAGCGCTGGGGGTACTGGGTTCAAATCCCACCAAGGACAACATCTGCAAGGAGTTTGTATGTTCTCCCCGTGTTTGTGTGGGTTTCATCCGGGCTCTCCGGTTTCCTTGCACACTCCAAAGACATACTGATAGGGAATGTAGATTGTGAGCCCCAATGGGGACAGTGCCAATAATGTCTGTAAAGCGCTGTGGAATTAATGGTGCTATATAAGTGAGTAAAATAAATATATACCGTATTTTGCGGATTACAAGACGCACCCCAAATTTTGGGGTGCAAAATAGGAAAAAATATATATATATTTTTTAAATAAAATGGTGCGCCTTATAATCCTTTTTACCTGGGGGCAGTGGTAGTGGAGAGGGGTCACAGGAGCCAGGCACACACATACCGGAGACTGGCGGCAGAGGAGGCTGCAGCAGGAGACGGGCGATGCTGCCTCCCCGCCCTCGGAAGAAATGTCAGTGACTCAAGGAGGTGGTGGTGGCGGCGGGAGCTAGGCGAGTTCAGCGAGGCGATGCTGCGGCCCTGTCCTCAGAAGTCGGCGGTGAGCCTGTACATAGCCCTGCGCTGTGCTTTTGTAAAATGGCCGCCAGAGCATGCGCAGATTGAGATCTCTAGAGAACTCGGCCAGCTCCCGCCGCCACCACCACCGCCTTGAATCACTGACATTTCTTCTGAGGGCGGGGCCAAAGAATCGCCCCGCTACTGCCGCAGCTGCCAACCTCCTGGTTTGGGACCCCTATCCGACACCGCCCCCCAAGTAACCATAACTTTTCATTATAAGACGCACACCCTTTTTCCTCCCAAATTTGGGGGGAAAAAGTGTGTCTTATAATCCGAAAATTACGGTGAGTAAAATAAAATAAATAAATAATATTGGCCCCCACAGTAGTCCCCACCACAATATGATGGTCGCCACAAGCCCCCCACATCATATGATGACCCCCTTTCAGTAGTCCCCATCACAGTATAAGACCCCACAGACCCTTACAAGTCCTGACTAGGAGAGCATGAGCTGCCGTGCAGATAAATGTGTGTGAAGCAGTGATTTATACAATTTATTAATCTTCAGCTGTAATCCCCTCTGGTCCCAGAAGTTCCTCCTCAAGCCTTTTGGTGACCGACACAGGACAGTGTGACAGTAGCTCTAGCTCGGTGTGAAGGAGGCTTCCTGACTCTCTTTCTGCACAGTCACACCCCTCCTCCCCATAAACCTGTAAATAGCAGAATTCTATTTATGACCCCTCCCCTGCCTTAACACCCGCACATCCAACAATCAGCATGCAGGTGAAAACTCATCTGACTGAGTCATTTCACACAGAGAGCCCAGCGCTGCCCTGCTAACCTGCAGTGTCAGCTGAGTGTCACCCCTGACTCCTGGCTCCCTCTGTCTCCATTAGCCAGGCTCCAATGATCACCACACTCCGGGTGCTCAGCTCCTCTCTGCTGTGCACGCAGCGCAGTGATCTAGAGGGGCGTGTCTATGGACGGAGCAGCCGATTCCGGGCCCCCTGAACGCTGGGGCCCCATGGCAGTCGTGTGGTCTGCCTCTATGGGCGGTACGCCACTGGGTTTGCATCTATGGGTGCGATTTTGCCTCGAAATCGCACCCATATTGGTTGTGCTGTGGATTTTTCCGCAATAATAATCTGCACACCACATGCGTATTATCATTGGGAAACATGGCAGACCACTTAACAAGTGATTTTAATGCATTTCTGCGATGGAAATCCTCATCATGGGCACACAGCCTGATATAAAAATAATTTCAATGGGAAGGGAAATGCAATTAAAATGTTTTTTAGCAGTCCTTTGTGGTGGTAAAAAAAAATAAAACAAAACAAAAAAAATGTGAAAATATTTTCTATTTTTCCTTACATTTCACTTGATATCAGCAAGAAAATAAGGAATAAAAAAATACAATAAAATGTAATCCTCATGTATTGCCAAAGAAAGCCACAAAAATGATATGAATATCTAAAAGAGAATATTTTTTAGAGATTATAAGAGTGCATATATTATAAAAATTCACAGAGAAAATAGGAAAATTATATAAGCATATCCAAAAATATATATAGTAATAGAAAAATTACCCCTTTAAAAATTAGTAAATCTTGAATAGATAACTCATTAAAAACACCCAAATAACATCACAAAACTATACATATAAAGGGGGGCAGCAAGAGGATCACCTAAAAAACAAAAAGGTAGGAAGAAAGGGCATCTACAAAATATTTGTAGAACCCTAATGCTTACTTGCCCCTACCTGAGCCAAGGAGGTTGGCACCAAAAAATTGCATAATAACTAAGAAACTTAACGGCTACAAAAGGCAAAATAGAAATGAATAAATTCTTAGCCTATTGATAATGCAATGGTAATAACGAACAGGACAGCATACAGTATATAATCATAAACAGAATTTACCTCTATAAAATAAAAAGGAGTACATTTTTACAAAACTATGTTATCACCTTCCCGTGAGATATCAGGTTCATCAGGAGGCCATGAGGTAAATCTTTAGACCTATATAGGACAATGCAGAGAGACGCCAAATGAGGAACATGTGCTATAAAACTAAAAAATGCGCCTTGTGAGAAATGGGGAAAATAATTTGGTCCTGAACTGGTTAATCTAGCGCACAAGAAAGATATCACAGCTTAGAATATTCTAGGGAGGTGGAGCTCCCCTGCAATACACATGAATACATCCTGGGGGCCATGTACAAGAAAGGGCAGATTATCAGTGCCAGTCTGCTTTCCGTGTAAGAAACTGCAGAGTGCCGCCTGAAGAGAGATGCGGACCTCATATTGCATAGGCCAACAATTGCAGAGTCTCTGAGGTCAGACAAGAAAAGTAACCAGCAAAAGTGACCCCATTTTGGTATTTATCAAGGGGCATATTAAGCATTTTGATCTCACATGTGTTTTCTAGTACTAATTGTGCAATGACTAATGCACAGCAAAAACTCCAGTTTTCCCATGGTTTATAGTGATGAGTAAGCACTAAAATGCTCGGGTATTCATTGCTTGAGTGCGCGGTCCAAGTAATGGAATGCTCGAGTGCTCAGTCCGAGTAACGAGCCCAATGTAAGTCCAATAAATTCAAGCATATTTCTGGCGGCCCGCCCCCCCTTCCAAGGCGGTCTGCAGAGGGTCTAAAAATTGCCCAAATCGATGGGAACAGTACTCAAATGGCATGGGAACAGCATGGGGAAGACCCCTGGAAGCATTTCTGACTCCCAGGTCACTGCTGTCAACAATGTTGTCAGAAGTATTATGCCACTTTTACGGACTCCCAATAAAACATACAAAAACTAAATCAAAATGGATTTTCCTGGGAAACATGTTAAGGAACATCCTTTCCAGGGTAATGACTTGTATATAAGGCAAAATAAATATACAAAAACAAAAATGCTCCTCCACACATTGGCATGTCACAAAACTTTTCCAGAGGATGCAGAACCCTTATATATAAGCAAATCTATATATATATACATATAGAGATAAAGAAATATGTCACACATGCACAAGAAGCCATCTTTTGTGTGTTTCTGTGAGCTCGCTTGTGTTTCTCACAAATCAATTAGGTTCACACATAGCATTTTTGATGCGTTTTTTCACTTTTGCATTGCTTTCAACCAAGAAAAATGCATTCACCGGGAAATGTCATTTTAACATTTTACAACTTTATCTGTGGTGTGTGACATGGGAACAGCATGGGGAAGACCCCTGGAAGTATCTCTGACTCCCAGGGCACTGCCTAAAACTGATCATCTCATCAGACGTGATCCTATATTGCTGCAGCAATAATACAGACATTTTTGGCAATGTGACAAATCTTAATTTAAAATGGGCAAGGTGTGTGTCAAGGGACGGGGAAGTGGACGTTATGATGATGGTGATAGTGCACGCAGAGGCCATGGGCAAGATGAAACTGTGTCTGCTGAGGGAGCACAGCAAACACCCGTGTCATGTCAAACTACCTTCCTGTCCCGATTTCTAGGGGGCCGCAGAACACCACTATTGAAGCCAGAGCAGTGTGAAAAGGTTGTTGGTTGGATAGCAGATAAAGTTTCCAGTCAGTTTGCTACCACCACCCTGTGTTCCACATAGTGCAGTCTCAGTAGATGTGAGTATGGATCACATTATTATTATTACTTTATCGCCATTTAAACCATGGCACTTTACATGTGAAAAAGGGGTATACATCGCAAAAACAATTACAATAATCTTGAACAAAAATGTGACAGCGACTGGTACAGGAGAGGAGAGGACCCTGCCCGCGAGGGCTCAGTCTACAAGGCATGGGTGAGGATACAGTAGGCGAGGATAGAGCTGGTCTTGCAGCGGTGAGGTGGAGCGAGGGTTACTGCAGATTGTACGCATGTCACAAGAGGTGGGTCTTCAGCTTCATTTTAAAGGTTTCAATAGTAGGCGAGAGTGAGAAATGATGGGGTAGAGAGTTCCAGAGAAGGGGGGATGCACGGGAGAAATCTTGCATGCGATTGTGGGAAGAGGAGATAAGAGGGGAGTAGAGAAGGAGATCTTGTGAGGATCAGAGGTTTCATGCAGGTAAGTACCGGGAGACTAGGCTCAGTTGTATGGAGGAGACAGGTTGTGGATAGCTTTGCATTCCAACGTTAGGGTTTTCAACTGGAGTCTCTGGGTAATGGGGAGCCAGTGAAGGGATTGACAGAGAGGAGAGGCCAGGGAATAGCGAGGGGACTGGTAGATTAGTTGGGCAACAGAGTTTAGGATAGATTGGAGGAATGCGAGAGTGTTGTTAGAAGGGAGGCCACAGAGCAGGAGGTTGCAGTCGTCGAGAAGGAAGATGATGAGCGCGTGCACTAGTGTTTTTGTAGATTCGTGGTTGAGGAATGTGCGGATCCAGGAGATTTTTTTTACTTGGAGTTGGCATCTTCCTTACCCTGATCCTCCTTCCTCCTACCTTTCCAAGTGCCCTGAGACAACTTGTACACTTCGAAGAGCTGTTTTGTTCATCTTTCCATTTATAGATTCTGGCCTCTCGCTTGGTCCGCTCAGAAGTGGAAAGAGCTTGGATATGTGGTTTGAAGGAGAGATTAGAGTCCAGGGTTACCCCAAGAGCTGTTCAGTTTCCCATCGATAAATTTGGGCCTCTTGACTGGCCAGCTTCGAGCAGGGCAAAATAAAATTACATGTAGCGATTTGAGGAGACATGGTCACCCGAAGGTGACAGTGGGAAAGTGCAAATACTGTCGCAAGAGGTGGATATTGATGTGACCCAATGGACAGAAAGTAAGGAGGAGGACCAGGGTGCAGAAGTGGAAAACTAAGCGGTGGACGATGAAGTCACTAACCCAACCTAGCAAGGGGACATGTAGAGCGAGGACAGCAGCACACATGGGGAGGGAGGCGTAGCACCACAACAGGCCGGAACAAGCTGTGTGGTGGCCACAGACTTAAGGCGGGCAACTTCTCCCTGTAACACCAACAAAATGGAAGTGGCCAGTACAACTGTTAGGTTCTTTTATAAAGACTGTTTAGATAAGCCCAAAAAGGCCATTTGCAGCATCTGCCAGGCCATCATCAGCAAGAGTACCAAAACGATCAGCCTGACCACCACCAGCATGCTCAGGCACATGACAGCAAAGCACCTGACAAGCTGGGCCAAACACCAAGGTCCAGAAACAGTGTCTGCGGGTGACACCACTGCCTCTTCCGCTGTTGTGCGTGCATGCCAAGATGCCTCCCACCCTGCACCGGCATTGCAGACTTGCAACCATCACCGTCCACGTCCTTGTCCCTTTGCAGCATTCAGCTGTCCCTACCACAGTTCATGGAATCCAAACGCAAGTATGCAGCCAGCCAAACAGGCCACAATACTAAACTGACACATTTCTGGACTGCTTGCACTTGAAATGTTGCCTTTTAGGCTCGTGGAGGCGGAAGCTTTCCAGAACTTCATGGTGGCCGCCGGGTGTCCATACTCGGTCCCCAGCAGCCACTATTTCTCCCGGTATCGTCTCAACCTTCCACAAGCGCGGGTCCCAGAAAATTACCTGTGCCCTTCCCAGAGCACTTACGTGGGAAGGACTGCCTAACCACAATCACATGGACAAGTGAATGTGGCCAGGGATGGTACATCTCACTGACGCATGTCACTGGGTTAATATTGTGCTCGGTCTCCTAGACAATGACCAAATTATGCATGATGGTTGCATCATCCATCTCCTTAGCTTTGTGTTACTTGAAATGCAAGCGCAAGTATGCAGCTAACCACCCATCCATCCACAGGCCGCAATGCTAATCTGCCACATTTCTGGACTGCTTGCTTGCACTTGAAAGGTTGCCTTTTAGGCTCCTGTAGGTGAAAGCTTTTCACATCCTCATGCCGGCGGCGGCCAGGTGTCCATACTTGGTCCCCAGCCGCCACTATTTCTCCCAGTATCGTCTCCACCTTCCACAAGCGCGGGTCCCAGAAAATTACCCGTACCCTCCCCAGTGCACTTACTGGGAAGGACCGCCTAACCACAAACACATGGACAGGTGAATGTGGCCAGGGACAGTACGGAGCCAGTCTACAGTAAAAACAAAAACAGCCATAGAGTGTCCGGGAACCTTCCCACACACTTTTCTTAGCCAGGGCTGCTTCTCGGCAGGGATGGACGGGCCCACCAGAGAAACGGAGACTCCTCTGGTGGGCTCTGGCTTCTCCATCAGGAGAGTTCATAGTGCCGAGGTGAGATCGTGATGATGATAGAGGCCACCATCTCTTTAGCTTGCTGCTGGTACTTTTCTATGGAATCAGCTTGGTTCTAATCAGCCTGGAATATTTCCAGTGAACTTTGGCATGACGCCATGGTATTAGCAGTGCCCCCAGTAGCAGTAGCGAAGCCATCCACAATTTCCTTCTTAGGAATTTTATTTGGTAGACTGAGTGGCTGCCCAAATACATTAGTTTCTCACAAAGGAGCTGAAGATACTGAGTTGCAGTAGGTGCAAGTTTCTCCAGTATGTTAGATATCAGAGGGAGAACAGAGAGGGCAGCACAGTGGCTCAGTGATTAGCACTGAAGCCTTGCAGCGCTCGGGTCCTGGGTTCAAATCTCACCAAGGACAACATCTGCAAGGATTTTGTATGTTCTCCCCGTGTTTGCCTGGGTTTCCCCCTCAGTAAAAAAGCAGCCATAGAGTGTCTAGGAACATTCCCACACACTTTTGTTAGCCAGTCGGCATGGTTGGACTGACCCACTAGAGAACCGGAGAATCCTCCGTGGTCCCTGGCTTCTCCTTCAGGAGAGTTCATAGTGCCGAGGTGAGGTCATGATGATGATAGAGGCCACCATCTGCTTAGCTTTCTGTTACTTGGAATGCAAGTGTAAGTATGCAGCCAACCATCCACCCACAAGATGCAATACTAAACTGCCACATTTCTGGACTGCTTGCACTTGAAATGTTGCCTTTTAGGCTTGTGGAGGCAGAAGCTTTCCAAAACCTCATGGCGGCGGCCGGATGTCCATACTCGGTCCCCAGCCACCACTATTTCTCCCGGTATCGTCTCCGCCTTCCACAAGTGCGAGTCCCAGAACATTACCCGTGCCCTCCCCAGTGCATCTAAGTGGGAAGGACAGCCTAACCACAAACACGTGGACAAGTGAATGTGGCCAGGGACGGTTCATCTCACTGACGCATTCCACTGGGTTAATATTGTGGAAGCCGGGACCCAGTGAGACCCTGGGATGGAACACAACCTCCTGACGCAGAGGATTGCGGGCCCTGGGTCAATCAGGGTTACCCCTACATTCTACAGCTCCTGCACCACCTCCTCCTCTTCAGCCTCCATCTCCATCATTTGATTCATTTTTTCAGGACATATTCCAGAGTATTTAATTAAACTTTGTGTGTGGCAATAACAATAAGCAGGACTGTATGCTTAGGCGACAAACCGCACACTGTTGCAGAGTTGTTGAAAGCTGTATCAGAGAACCTTGTGTCAGCTCTGAAGCTAGGCAAGCTCGCACATGTACCATGCCTGGATGTCTGACATCTGTGCCCTCCTCCAAAACTTTGAGGACTCCACCAAGATGGTGAGCGGCGATGAAGCCATAATTAGCGTCACCATCCCGCCTCTCTGTCTACTGAAACGCTTGCTGCTCACAATTAAAGAGGAGGCATTGCAAGCACAGCAAGGAACTGTACAGGGTGATGCTACCCAGCCCAGCCTCATCTCAGCACGAATTGGGTGATAATGAGGAGGAGGAGGAAGAGAACATAGACAGTAATACTCTTGGTGAGAACAGGGAAGTCTTGGCTGTTGGCAGTCTGGCACGCAAGGTTGACTTTATGTTCCCCTGCCTTTACCGTGACCATCGCGTTGTACGCATTTTGCACATTACAGAAAACTGGCACGACACGAGAGAATTCTTGGAGACGGAGGTGTGAGGTTCTGATTAAGGAGGATGTCTGTCTTAGATCAGTTGCAAATGAGGGAAGAGATATAGGCCGGTGCAGAACTGTGGACAGCTTGGTCGGAGAGAGAGATGAGTTTGTATTGTATTCTGCAGTGATTGTTTAACCTAACCTGTGGCACAGGGTAGAGGCGTCTGTGAAGCGGCTTGATAGAAATACGACCCTGGCTGCTGCATTCAGAAGGGATTGGAGAGGAGATAGTTTGTTTAGAGGGAAACCGATTAGAAGAGAGTTGCACTATCGAATAAGAGTGACAGTATAAGAGTTTTTGCAGTATCAAAGGTGAGAAAAGCTCGACTTCTGGAGAAGTTTTTAAGGTGCAGGCGATATGAGCGAGTGAGTGATTTTCCAAGTTGAATAAAGGAAAGTTGTGTGTTGAATATGACTCCAAGATAGCAGGAGTGCCGAGTGGGAGTTATGGTGGCAGCACCTAAAGGAAATTGCAAAGTCAGGTATAGGTAGGTTAGTAGAGGGAGGAAACCGAAGGAGTTCATTTTGGGAGATAATAAGTTCAGGCTCTTGTTGAAGAATTATAACAAAAAAAATTCCCATCTGACAACGCTGGCGGCAGATGTCAAAGTCAGACAGTTCATTGGACAACCAAGAAGTGCAAGCGAGGAAGACACAAACCAGATGCGGCAGAGGCAGGAGAACGCTGTCAAAGGTCTGGGACAGTTTTCTCAGACCCTCCCAGCGCCCTGGCCCTGATACACGGGGTACTCTGACAAGGAGGGAAACGTTTTGGAAGATGCAAGCTGGACACGTGGCATGAACTGTCTTTCTACACCTTGGAGGTCCTGGCCGCTAGTGTTTTTTCAGAGATAGTTATAATGCTCCCGGCGGCACTAAAAACTAATAAAACTGATAGGTGCATCCGCCTGTCAACTGAAAATGCTGACAGGCTGACTCTTCTAAAAATGAACAAGGGCTGAATTGGGCCAGACTTCACAACACCACCAGATGCATCAAACATAAACTCAAATCCAGTGGTTATTTTTTGGGGGGGGTCTATTCTCATGCACCCCTTCATACCCAGCATGGGTATACCCTTCAGGAATTGTTCTATTTTATGTCTCCCTCCTCCTTCTCCTTATCCTCCACCACCATATCACCAGGGAGACCGTGATGCAACACCCACATAAATTTTTAAGGGTGGTTCTGATTAGAGACAAGCAAAGATTTCAATATTCGTTTCGGATTACAATCGCTGTTTTTGCAATATTTGCCAATGTAATTGTCTAATATTCGAAAAACATTGCCAAAACACCATTGGATTCAATGGGCGCCAAAACCAAATGTATACACAATACCTTCAAACGGGAACAAAAGCTGCCAAAACACATCAATTTACGGGCAGTCACCAGGAAAGTGCCATCAATTCACCCAGAGTACAAGTAGTATAATTATTATTATTCATTATTATAGCGCCATTTATTCCATTGCGCTTTACATGTGAAAAGAAGTCACTGACTTGTACAAGAGCGGAGAGGACCCTGCCCGTGAGGGCGCACAAACAGTCTATAAGGGATGGGTGAGGATATAGTAGGTGAGGTTACAGCTGGTCGTGAAGCGGTATGGTGGAGAGAGAGTTACTACAGGTTGTTGGCTTGTTGGAAGAGGTGGATCTTCAGCTTCCTTTTAAAGGTTTCAACAGTAGGCGAGAGTCAGATATGTTGGGATACACAGTTCAAGAGTAGAAGGGATGCATAGGAAAAATCTTGAATGCGATTGTGGGAAGAGGAGAGAAGACGGGAGTAGAGAAGGAGATCTTGTGAGGATTGGAGGTTGCGTGCTGGTATGTACCGGGAGACTAGGTCACACATATATGGAGCAGACAGGCTGGGGATTCCTTTGCATGTCATGGTTACGGTTTTAAACTGAAGTTTCTGGCCAATGGGGAGCCATTGAAGGGATCATAGATTGCAATCTTATAGATTGCTGGAGCCAGTCCACATTAAAAAGCAGCCATAGAGTGTCCAGGAACCTTCCCACACACTTTTCTTAGCCAGGGCTGCTTCTCGGCAGGGTTTTACAGACTTCTCCATCAGGAGAGGTCATGATAGTGCAAACTTTGCAGCTGCTATGGGGCTCTTGAGCAGGGGAGAACGGTGGGCCCTCAAAATCAAATCCTCTTGTGGGCCCAATGTTTTTCGCTGACACTGCTTCTCGGTGAGACTTGCATTTCACCACAGCCATATTCCTTAGCTCAGTGAAAGGACTGGCATAGAGGGAAAATATATCTACTCCGGCTGTCATTTCTCCGCCACCGGGTTCTGCCCATTGTCACACATGACCATGCCTGTATGCTCAGCGGTGAGAGCCACAGATCAGGCTGCTGTGTTACAGCTTTCAACAACTCTGCAGCGGTGGGCAGTTAGTCACCTAAACATTAAGCATATTATCTTCAGCACAGCCTGTTGCCGCTTGACTAAGGCAGAGCTGCAGTGCTTCCACCTTGTCACTGATGTGGTCATTTTGGAGATGGAGGCCGAACTGGAGGAGGAGGTGCAGGAACTGAACAATGTGATTACATTGAGGTTACATTGGTGAGTCTGGTTTTTATACTAAAGAAAGATCCTACTGTGTTTTTATTTATTTATTATTTTTTTTTTTACGTCTCTTCAAATGTGTACTGGAGTGCGTCCTAATTTTTGGCAGCCCTTGAAATTGTTGCATATGCAATAACAGTATAGGAGACACACTCCTTAATAATGGGAAGGACAAATCAAATAGATTCTATGTTCTAGAATATTAACTGTCTCATCTGAAATTCTTTTACGGGTGAGGTATCGCAGTATAAATAGCATATTACACCGATCCAGCCAGGTATTATTGCCTTATACTGCATGCTTCTGGTGCTGCCCAAACATTTTTTAAATCTATTCTATTCCCTATGGATAATGCTTTCAGATGCATTTACAATAGGAACAGGTGCTGTTGCTAGGTGGTATCATCACCAGCTTCACATGAGTGTTCATTCTGGTCACATAAATGTCTTCTACAGTCCATAACTTTATTTTTTTTTATTTCTTTGGCCTTATATACAAGTCATTACCCTGGAAAGAATGTTTAACGTTTTTTCCATTTTAGCTTGTTTTTTGTATGTTTTCTTTTTTTGTCAATCCACAAAAGTGGCATAATACTCCGACATTGTTCACAGATATGCTATTTGAATCCTCAACTGCAATACTTTAAATGGAGTGTAATATTTGACATGCTCACAATAATTGCTTGATTGTTATGGCAGTCATATGGGATAACGTCTGATAGCCACGGTTTCAGGCAGTTGCCTAATAGTATGGTATTTGTCAGTGACCAAGTGTCAATTGGTTCAAAAAAACACAGGTGGCTGACTTTAAAAGGAGTGGAATATTTGGCATGCTCCACAAAATTTCTGCATTATTACGGCAGTCATATGGATCACGTGCATCTGATCATTGAAAAAAGTTCCTCTGCTTCCACAATACAGTAATATGAATAAAACAAAAACAATCTGGCTGTATTCTGCGAACAAGCAAATGGAGCTGTATAATGGTGTACACTGACACACTGCTACAATTTATAAATGGAGGACAATATGTTCCACGTTCACTACAAAAGGCTGGATTTGAACCGCAGTTATATGTTATACGTCTGACAGAGAACCACGGTTTTAAATAGCAGGCCTGTAATTTACTAATACTATTCTTCACAGACACCTAGTGTGAAAAGCTTGACCGACACACTGCAGCAGAATGGAAATGGAAGAAATGTCTGATTTTCTAACAGTCTTATAGATTATATGTCTGAAGGCACCATAGTTTAAATAGCAGGCCTGTAATTTACTAATACTATTCTTCACAGAGACCTAGTGTGAATAGCTTAACCGACACACTGCAACAGAATGAAAAGGAGGCCAAAATTTTCCATGTTCAGTTCAAATTTCTGGATTATCGCTGAAATATGGAACAGATCTGGCTTTATTCTGCAGTGAGAACAAGCAAATGGAGCAGAAAAATGGTGTACTCTGGATTGCTTTTTAAGCAAATAACCAGGATTAAGAAAAAAAAAAATATTATTGAATATATGCAGCTGGATTAGTCCTCAGAAGGACTGTTAGTTCAGTTGGATATATATATGTTGTGGAATACATATATTAACTATAAACAAGCAAATCTCTCCCTGACGCAGCAGCTGCTCTCCCTACTCTGCCTGATTCCGGGGTAGACTCTGATGAGCATAGCGGTGTCAGGTCTTATATAGACCTGATGATGCTGTGCGGCCAGCCAATCACTGTAATGCCCACAACCAACATGGCTACGGCATTACAGTGCATGGCAGGCAATCCCTGCATGTTCATTGGCTCTGTAAAGAGCACCAAATGTGCAGGGAGGGGACCCGAGTTCCCGCCCAGCAACCCGGAAACACTCGCCGAGCTTGTCGAGTACCGAGATGCTTGGGCGAATACCGAGCAGTGGCGAGCACGTTCGCTCATCAGTAATGGTTTACCATTTTAGTGCAAAATATGTTGAATCCAGCATGTGCAACTGTGATCAAAACAGCTCTTTATTTTTGTGCTATGCTTCCTTGTTTTAAGAACATAATGAATATGGCCCTAATCTTCTGCCTGAACATAGAACAGGACTCAGGAATAAAGGAACACAATGCACATTTTATAACTTTAAATTTCATAAAGTGTTTTGGTCAAATGTGCCCTGCTCTTCATTTACCTAATAAATCAGTGATTCATTATCTGCAGTGACAAGCTGCCAATGTCAGTGGCACCGTTTGAGATTTTACAGATCTGTAATAAAGCACCCAAAGCCTGCTATGAGCCTATATTATATCGGCATGTTTGTCTAAATTTGTAGAGTCATGTGAAATCTGCAAGAAAAAAATGTGAAATGCTCCATTACACAAGCATCAGCAGCAATCTCACAGTAGAAGACTCCCTTGAACTGTTTATTATAATCTTAAACATGTTATATCAAATGCCCTATCGCACTAATGTGTTTAATTACTATTTTTGGCAGAAAAGATCATATAACATGGGAAAAATATCATGACTAGGTGTAGCGAGTGATGGATAACCAACAGAATTAACCGTCATGGCATGCACACTGCTAATTGGGTGTAATTGACTCATTTAATGAAAGGAGGAACCAGGAAGATCCAGCTGAACAAATCTTCTAAAATCCATATTTTATTGGGTCATGCAAAAAATCTTAAAAGTCCACCTTGGAGAGGAACAGCAAATGCGTTTCGAACTATAAGTTCTTAATCATTTTGCAATTTTCAAAATTTTAATTTTTAAGCCCTGAAATCAGAGCGATATGTCACACAAAAGAGTTAATAAATAACATTTCCCACATGTCTAATTTACATCAGCACAATTTTGGAACCAAAATTTTTTTTTGTTAGGGAGCTATAAGGGTTAAAAGTTGACCAGCGATTTCTCATTTTTCCAACAAAATTTATAAAACCATTTTTTTAGGGACCACATCACATTTGAAGTCACTTGGAGAGGTCTTTATGACAGAAAATACACAAAAGTGACACCATTCTAAAAACTGTACCCCTCAAGGTGCTCAAAACCACATTCAAGAACTTTATTAACCCTTCAGGTGCTTCACATGAATTTTTTGAATGTGGAAGAAAAAAATGAACATTTAACTTTTTTCACAAAAATGTTACTTTAGACCCAATTTTTTTTATTTTCACTGGGGTAACAAGAAAAAATGGACCCCAAAATTTGTTGTGCAATTTCCCCTGGGCACGCAGATACCCAATATTTGGGGAAGAAACACTGTTTGGGCGCACGGCAGGGCTCGGAAGGGAAGGAGCGCCATTTGACTTTTTGATTGTAAAATTTGCTTGAATAATTAGCGGACGCCATGTTGTGTTTGGAGAGCCCCTGTGTGCCCAAACTTTGGAGCTCCCCCACAAGTGACCCCATTTTGGAAACTAGACCCCCCAAGGCACCTTTATAGATGCATAGTGAGCACTTGGAACCCCCAGGTGCTTCACAAATTGATTCGTAAAAATGAAAAAGTGAAAAAAAAACACTTTTTCATTTTTACGAATCAATTTGTGAAGCACCTAGGGGTTCCAAGTGCTCACTATGCATCTAGATAGGTGCCTTGGGGGGTCTAGTTTCCAAAATGGGGTCACTTGTGGGGGAGCTCCAATGTTTGGGCACACAGGGACTCTCTAAATACAACATGGTATCCGCTAACAAATTGAATGGAAAATCGGCTCAAATTGTTAGCGGACACCACATTGCGTTTGGAGAGCCCCTCTGTGCCCAAACTTTGGAGCTCCCCCACAAGTGACCCCATTTTGGAAACTAGACCCCCCAAGGCACCTTTCTAGATGCATAGTGAGCACTTGGAACCCCCAGGTGCTTCACAAATTGATTCATAATAATGAAAAAGTGAAAAAAAAAACACTTTTTCATTTTTATGAAACAATTTGTGAAGCACCTGGGGTTCCAAGTGCTCACTATGCATCTAGATAGGTGCCTTGGGGGGTCTAGTTTCCAAAATGGGGTCACTTGTGGGGGAGCTCCAATGTTTGGGCACACAGGGGCTCTCCAAACGCAACATGGCGTCCGCTAACAATTTGAGCAGATTTTCCATTCAATTTGTTAGCGGACACCATGTCGCGTTTGGAGAGCCCGTGATGTGCCTAAACAGTGGAGCTCCCCCACAAGTGTCCCCATTTTGGAAACTATACCCCTCAAGGATTTTATTAAGGTGTATAGTGAACATTTTGAACCCAGAGGTACGGCACAGAATTTGTTTACATTAGGTCATCATATTGAATAAGTTGTCATTATTCTTGAGCGCAAGTGCTCGCTACTTGAGTTTGCATCGGGTACTCACCATGTACAGCGTGTGCTCGAGTGACATGCTCGAGTCCCTGCTCCGCATGTTTCACGGTTATTAGACACCCAAAAAAAAACATGCGGGGATCGCTCGTGCATGGCAGGCAATCCCCGTAAAGTTTTTTGGCCGCGAAGCATATGGGGCAGAGACTCGAGCATGTCACTCAAATACCCACGATACTTAATGCATACCAGAGCACCCGATGCAAACTCAAGTAGCGAGCACTTGCTCTCAACACTAGTCGCCATATCGTCATCTTTTTTTCTTACTTTTGAAAAAAATCCAAACCCCAGCCCTAACCCTAGCACAACCCTAGCCCTAGCACAACCCTAGCCCCAGCACAACCCTAGCCCCAGCACAACCCTAGCCCCAGCACAACCCTAGCCCCAGCACAACCCTAGCCCCAGCACAACCCTAGCCCCAGCACAACCCTAGCCCCAGCACAACCCTAGCCCCAGCACAACCCTAGCCCCAAACCCAGCCCTAACCCTAGCCCAATCCTAACCCAAGAGTTTATTTTTGATGCCGTTCCTTGTGCGGTATAAGTGATTAGACGACTTTATTCTTCGGGTCGGTGTGATTACAGCAATGCCAGAATCATATGGGGTTTTTATGACTGACAGCTGTCACACACTAAAAGATGCATTTTTTGTAAAATCTAGTTTTTGCATCGCCATATTTTGAGAGCTATAATTTTTCTAGATTTTGGCAGACAGTCATGTGACGGCTCATTTTTTGCGGGATGACTTGACGTTGTTATTGGTGCCATTTTCAGGCACGTGACATTTTTTGATCGCTTTCTATTCCGATTTTTGGGAGGCAGAATAAACAAAAACCAACAATTCAGGAATTGTTTTTTTTTTTTTTTTTTTTATTCTGTTCCGCGTGTGGTAAAATTGATGAGGTAGTTTTATTCTTCGGGTCAGTACGTTTACAGCGGTACCACATTTGTATCATTTTTCTTTGTTTTGGCGCTTATACACAATAAAAGCTATTTTATAGAAAAAAATATTTTTTAGTATCGCTTTATTCTGAGAGCTATAACTTTTATATTTTTCGGCTGATGGAGCTGTATGGCGGCTTGTTTTTTGCGGGACGAGATGACATTTTCAGCGGTATCATTTTTATTTATATGCATCTTTTTGATCGCGTGTTATTCCACTTTTTGTTTGGCGGTATGGTGATAAAGCATTGTTTTTTGCTTCGTTTTTTTTTTTTTTTTTTTTTTACCGTGTTCACTGAAGGGGTTAACTAGTGGGACAGTTTTATAGGTCAGGTTGTTCCGGACGCGGCGAAACCAAATATGTGTACTTTTATTGTTTTTTTTTTATTTTTTTTATAATAATATTTATTGATGGGTACATTATATTTTTATTTTTGGTGTATTATTTTTTTATTTTTTATAATATTTTTGCACATTTTTTTTTTTTTTTCCACTTTCACACAGTTTATACACTTTATTACTTTGTCCCACTCTGGGACTTTCACTTTTTTTTTTCTGATCGCCTGCATGGCACAGGAATGGAGCACCATCCCTATGCCATGAAGGCTGTCAGAAGTGCACAGTGTGAAGATTGCTTGGAGATGCACTGCGCATGTCCAAGCAATCTTCCTGCTCTCTGGTGACCCGGATGTTGTCATGACGACATCGGGTCGTCATGACAACACCCGGGAAGCCTTTGCAGACTGCTCTGGAAGCCAGAAGAGGAGGTGAGTATCGCCGATCACCTCCCCTTGCCCCCGCAATGCCGCGATCGACTTCGATCGCAGCATCGCGGGGGTTAATGTGCTGGGAGCGGTGCAGGACCGCTCCCTGCACATAGTACCTGGTGTCAGCTGTGACAATCAGCTGCCACCCAGCGGCGATCGTGCCCGCACAGCCTGTGTGCGCGCGCGATCGCGATGACGTACTAATACGGGTCTGGCTCTTAAGTCCCAGGGCACAGACGCGTATTAGTACGTCAGATGTTATTAAGGGGTTAAAGACACTACAGATTAAAACATAATTCAACAGAATCCAAGAGAAGTGAGGCCATGTTCACAAGCTTACAGTCTATGAGGAAAACAGAGATTCGGGAGGAGATGTAAGATAGTGCAGAACTGTGGAAAGCTTTGTGAGTGAGAGTGGTAAGTTTATATTGTTTTCTATAGTGTATAGGGAACCAGTGTAATGACTGGCAAAGGATGGAAGCATCGGTGTAACAGTTGTAAAGGAATAAGTTCCTGGCTGCTACATTCAGAATGGATTGGCGAGGGGAGAGTTTAGTAAGAAGGAGACTGTCAGGGAAAATGAGGGCTCACTAGGTAAGGTGAGCCCAAGGTCCAGGTGGGCTCACAGGCCAAGGGCGTTGGTGCAGCAATCGGGTGAAGCACACAGGACATGGATAGCAGACAGGAGACCATTAACAGAGGTACTAAAGCCTGCAGACATATAACTCAGGAACTGGACACCACAGACAGTGGACGCCCTGAAGACTGTAGGCAATTAGCAGTGATACTAAAAGCCACAGACATTTAACTCTGGGAACTCTGGGACTGGAAGTCACAGACAGCCAGAAATCAGAGTTAATAGAAGCCTCTGGCTGATTGCAGAATTACTGGAGACTGCAGGCAGACTGGAGACTAAGGGACTGGGAGCCGCAGGCAAACTGGAGGTGTCTTGGAGGCTACAGACAGGTTGCAGAGTTACTGAAGACCACAGGTAGATTGCACAGTTAGTGAAGACTGCAGGCAGAATGCAGAGTTACTGAAAACCACAGGCAGATTGCAGAGTAACTGAAGACCGCAAATAGACTGGAGACTCAAGGACTGGGAGACGCAGGCAGACAGAAGGCATCATGGAGACCGCAGACAAATAGCAGACAAAACTCCAAAGAAACAAGAAAGTCTAATACCATGGAAGCTGCAGGTGGCTAAGAGACATCCTGAAAACTGCCAGCGAACACAAAGCAGAGGTCCTAGAATACCAGAAAGAGGCAGCAGACAGATCTCTGGAGTAACTAGAAAGTGTGAAAAACATAGAAGCCGCAGGCAGATAGGAGACTTCCAGTAAAATCTAGCCAGTTAGCAGTGGTACTGAAAGCTGCAGACAAGGAACTTAGGGACTGGAAACCACAGGCAACCAGGAGATGTCCTGGAGACTGTGGATGATAAGAACTATGCACAGACAAGTCTTACTAGAAAATCTTAATACCAAGACACAGGTATGTGTCTTGGGAGGCCTCATATATACCTAGGAAGTTCAAAATATGGGAGTATACCTGGCATCTTGCAAAGCCCGACAGGGAGTAGAGCTCAGAACCTGGAACAGGTATGTAACAGAGAATGATAAGTAGAGTAGTCCAGATGAGAATAATTAAGCAATATGTTAATTTTTCAGTGGACTGGATCATTTAGGGGTTGTTTATGATGGCATAAAAATCATTGTTGTTGGCAGCATATTGCATCATATGAACAGGGAATGTGTTCTTGACAATATACATGCTGAATCGGGAAAGACCAATTGTATTAATGATCGCTCTCTCCCCATGCAATCTGTTTTGGCACTTGTGAATGTGTCATTACAGGAGTGCCGATTGATTATCATCAGTGATTGCTTATGGTCAGGATTAGACTTGACTAAATGCAGTCTAAGTAGCGCTGTGACCTATTTACATTTCCTATTCTCATCCCCTACAGGTTGATAGCATGGTCATATAGATAAAAATGTGCTTGATAGCTTCTGATCAGCACTTCCCTGTATGTAGTCACAGATTCATTATTTAGAACAGCTGTTCTCCCCTTGTTTTCAGCCCCCACCCCCTTCGCCACATACCCTCTCATGTTATATTAAGTTCCCTAACGTTCTGCAGGAGTGTTGTATTGTACAAAATGCATCATTTTGTTCTGTATTGAAATGGCTTGTAGTCTCATGCATTAATAAACACATAATTAATAATACATAGAGAAAATATATTGCATTTGCACATTTGGCAAGAAAGCAGTGGAGGAAGTTAATGCAAAGAGAGCTTTATGCCTGAGTAGCAATTGGGTGCTTTTTGATAAGTTTGCCGTGAGAGACACAAATAGAATTTCAGACAAATAAATTTATTGAGCTGTAATTCTGTGAGTGAAAGTTCCCTAAGGAACACAACAAAAAAATAGGCTATTAATTAATTCCCCGGGACTGGTTAAATGTTCGTACTAATTATATTACCAAATAAGCGTCTTGACACTTAAAGGTTACTGGAACAGAGGAAGACTGGCTGAATTAAGACAGCTATGGGCATGTTAAGTTATTGTTACAAGAGTAGATATTGGGGTGTGTCAGGAACCTTAGTTTTAACTCTGCATGTTCAACAGTAAATTGCATAATATACGATTGGTCAGTGAGTTTAACCCCTTGGAATTTGGAATTTTCCGTTTTTGCGTTTTTTATTCTCAGAGCCATAACTTTTTTCGTTTTCCTTCAATATGGTCGTGTGGGGGCTTGTTTTTTTCAGGACAAGGTGTACTTTTGAACAACACCATTGATTTTACCATATAGTATATCGGAAAATGGGGAAAAAAATTCCAAGTGGGGGGAAATTGCAAAAAAAAGTGCAATTAAACAATTGTTTATTTTTTTTTACATTGTTCACTAAATGCTAAAACTGACCAGCCATTTTGATTCTCCAGGACAGTATGACTACACAGATACCAAACATGTGTGGCACCCCTGCGGGGGATTACCACAGGATCCATAGGTGCAGGGAGAGATGTACACTTGGGCACACACAACACCTTCCACCCCAGGTCTGAGGGGAGGAGTCAGTTTCCAGGGAGACAGAAAAGTGGCAGTTAGTCTTGTGAGGGATGAAGGAGAGAGACACAGAGAGCTGTTGGCTGAGGACCAGTTAAGCCCTGAACTAGGAAACAGGTCTGTGTTGTGAAGCGCCCTAGAGAGAGGGACGGAGGCTAGAAGGAGAAAGAAAGAGATAAAACTATTATCCCTTTAGCTCACCCGAACACCGGAGTCCGAGATTGCTATTAATTCAGGAATAGCATAGAAAACTCGGACAGATCAGGAGGATTTACTCCCCCTGAAGAAGAAGGGGAAAGAGTTGCCAAACTTGATCAAGTATAGGACCAGGGGCTCAAAAAGAGAATTGGTAGCCCCAAGGAAAGGTCCTCATTGTCAGTTGTGGCGAAGGACCCCAAAGAAAGTAAAAAGTGGCAGGTTCAGCTTAAGGCCGGACTGATCCCAAATAACGCACACATTGTTAGAGGAGGCCTCACAAATCTCCAGAGTGAATATCTCTACCTGCACCGAAAACCTGGTTACCCTCCAGAACTGTACCTGTTACCGGACATCAGTAAAAGAAAGGTACTGAAACAAAGACTTAGTGTGTGTGTGCCTACTTTAACATTACTGCCTATAGCGTTCGTACAAGCCGTATGCTGATCACCTCAGCAACCATACACAGCGCTGGTAACCGATTTTACCAGTTACCACAGGAGGCGTCAGGACACAATACTCCCATCATCCTGATCCCCATCCCTTTACTGACGGTCCAGGGCACGGAACCGGAACTGACCAACCGTGATCCCCACAGAAGTAACCCATCCATCCCGGTATCCGAGTACCCCTACCCCTGTCGACCGACTCAGTTGTATAGGTTCTTTTTTATTTAAATGGTGAAAAAAATTCCAAAATTTGTAAGAAAAAAAAATAATGTCATTTTCCGAGACCCGTGGTGTCTCCATTTTTCGTGACCAAAAAACATAATTCTGGCATTTTGATTTTGTTTCTCGCTACGGCATTTACCGATAGGAATAATTTTTTTATGTTTTGATAGATCAGACATTTCTGAATGAGGCTATACTAAATATGTATATATATATATATATTATTTTTTTTATTGTTTTATTTTGAATGGGGCAAATGGGGAGGTAATCTGAACTTGGATTTTATTTTTTTAATATTTTTTTACACTTTTTACCTTCTTCAATAGTTTCCATAGGACACTTGAAACTGCTATCTTCTGATTGCCTGTGCTACACATAGCAGGGCTTCAGTCCTGCTAAGTGTAGCAGAATTGATCATCTGCTATGAACGCCGGCCACTGGGCTGCGGTCATAACAGATCAGTAATGACAACCATAGGGGTCTCTTGCAGACCCAGTTTGTCATGCCAACCCTTCGGCGCCCAACAATCATGTGACAGAGGTGCCGATGGGCAAAGTTAGTGACGCAATCATATTAAATGCCTCTGTCAGAGACTCACAGAGACATTTAACATGTTAACAGCTGCGGATGGCTCATGATTCAAATCACTTATTTGAACATGAGCTTCTTAGGAGACCTTTGCAGTCTCTTCAATGTTTACACTGCCCTGTATACTTGCTTGTCATCTTTTTAGAAGCTGTTGTGCTGTGTTACAACAGTGTTGTACCATTAGCGTTAATTGAACAACTCTGCAATACCCAGCACAGTGACTACTAAGTAGATGGCATCAGGGCTGCCACCAGGAATTTCAGGGCCCCATACTGACAAAATTTTTGGGGCCCCTTGCGACACCGTCCAGGCTCCACCCATCCCTTGAAGCTTCCACAATCCCACTCCCTACTCATGGAAAAACTCCACTTCTGCACCCCGTTCTCACCAATCACATATTAACAGTTGCTGTTAAAAAATTACGGACAGCTGTCAGACAGCGCATATATAGTAACAAAAACGGGAGTTAATCCTGAACCCTTTTAGAAGAAGCCCAAGGCGAAACGGCGTCATAGGGGTAAAGATCAGCACTGCCACCTACTTTCTGACACTGAAATTTTGTAAGTATGCTCTCTATATCATTGGTCATATAGACAATATGGCTAGAACACCAACAAGAAATCCCAGTTTAGTCCCTGTATATATAACTATTCAATGGTTTCTATTTGAGCAGATTTTGGCACTTGCACCTTATACTGGCACACAGAACTGTTATTTGCACACATTAAATTGCTGCTAATAGTTAATAGGATAAGGGGATATGAAATGAATTATGTTAAATGGCCTTGGCACTTGCACTTTATATAGATGCATACACAAAAGGATCATATGATATAGGTATATTTAGAACATTACATAAGAATTTCAGAGCATTCTGTTGATAATGGCACTTAAAATGGGAATAGGTGCAATTAAATATTAGTATGTAGAACCTAATTTTGTTGTAGACATTGTGATTTCAGCTTGTAGAGGGCCGTGGTTGTATTTTGAAAGCATCTGTATCTTTTTAATGTTGATTTTAAATTGTATGACATAAAAATATTTTCTTTTAAAACGTATGCTGGATATCTTCCTGCTGATACTAGACTAATGGACACTAGCTTCTTGTGATAATATAATTGGGAAACAATAATAATTGGACCTTTTTGAAGATGTGCGCCGCAGATGGCAGCACGCTGGCGCACAGAGCTTTATTGTTCCCTGCGACCCAGTGAGCAGAACCACAACAGGGGACCCACTCTTTGCTTCTGCTCACCAGGCCCCATATACCAGTAAGGGCAGTAATGCCCTGATGGTGGCCCTGGATGGCATGCAGAATTACAGAGCTGGAGTTATGAGGGGCTGTCTACCATATTTTACTGCTGCAACAAATCACTGGCCTCAACTGTTGCAATTAAATCGTACAGCTGTGACCAAAAGTTTTGAGACTGACATATTTTGGTTTTCACAAGGTTAGCTGCTTCAGCATTTATACAGGCAATTTTTATTAATTGTAGATTATTATGAAGAGTAAATTACAAAAAGTTGCATCCATTCATCATTGCTTTGCAACAGAAGGGCTTTAAAGGCAGTGACATTGTTGCTTGTAAGATTGTCCCTAGATCAACCATTTAGTGGACCATCAAGAACTTCAAACAGTGATTGCTGTGAAAAAGGCTGCATGGCACCCAAGAAATGTCCAGCAAGTTCCAAGATCGTCTCCTAAAGAGGATTCAGCTTCAGGATTGATTCAACACTAGTGTAGAGCTTGGTCAGGAATGGCTGCAAGAAGGTGTCAGTGCATCTATACGAACAGTGATGTGAAGGCTTTTGGAAGCTGGCATTGTGTCAAAAGTTGAAGCAAAGAAGCCCCTTCTCTACAATAAATATATCAAGTCAGAGGCGTAGCCAGGGGTGGGGGCAAAATCTCTGAGTGGGCCATTAACTAGTTGTAACCCTGATTAGAACTATGGTGGCACACCCTAATAGTGGGTATAGGGGAACCTCAGTAGATGACCAAGCCGTTACTGAAATTAAATTTATATACAAAGACAAACACTGATATTATTGCCATATGGTGACCATATAGTGGTTGATCGAGCACTGAAATACTCGAGTGCTTGGTACTCAAATCAAGCATAATGAAACTGAATTGAAAAATCGAGCATTCTTCAGAAGGACACTTTTTCTCACTCTCACTTATTTTAATTCTCACATTTTCAGTATCATCCCCATCTATTCCGAACCTGCACAAACTCTTTATCCTGCTGATACCTCAATGCTGAGTCGCTGCTGCCGTATGTGTCCCTTTTACTGCCCTTACTCTGTGGCACAAAAACAGTGCTCCTCTTACTGCTGCACATAATAATGCCCACCACTGTGCCCCTTATATAGTAAAAGCCTCCTTTGTGCACTCTAGATAGTAAAATTGCCCCCTAGAAAATATTAATGCATTGTGCAACTGCACTAGAAAAGTGCCCACATTTTGCCACTAGAAAATAATAATGCCCCATGTGCACCTTTGATGGACACAATACTCTGAGTGCCCCTATAACAATAATGCTTAAGTTGCCACTTAACATTTAATAATGTTCCCTGAGTCGCCTCATGTACAGCTCCCCCATATACAGTATAATTCCCCCACAGCTCCACTCTGCACAATATAATTCCCCCACAGCTGCCTATACAAAGTATAATTATCCCACAGCTCCCCTATACACAGTATTGTGAGGAACTGGCCATGGAATAAAGACTATTGGACCAATGGACATAGAGCAAAGTCCACAGCTCTAAGGGATACAGACTTTTTCCAGCACGGGGCACCTGTTACATCGATCTTATCCTTATGTTTTATTAAAGTTCTGCTTGTTTGTCAATTTAAGGTACCCAAATCTCTCCTGGAAACTGTTCATCCTCAGGAGTCAATGTTTCCATTCAAAGAAAATGACGGCACTTCCACTACAAAAACTAGGTGTGAACAGGTGCTTACTAAGAGCAGCTACCTCCATATATAATGAACAAATAAAGTAGCACACTGTAACACTGAGTATATAGATATGAAATATGAATAGCATAACTGCTGTAGAAAATAGAAATAAATGAAAAAAAAAAATTTTTTAGCGCATGTAAATATGAAGTATGGAAAATGAATAGCATTACTGCTGTAAATAAATGAGAAATCTTAGCGCTTAAATTGGCCAATTCATGTGTACCTGACAGCCGCGGTAAGGCATTTCTCGATGTCAGGACCTATCAATGTGAATACCTCTCTAAGAGACCTCCGTCTGCTTATGTGTGGGAAAGACAGATCCTGATGCATTTAAAACCACCTGCGGCATGGGGGTGGGGGTGGAGTGCTCAGTCAACTCTGAATCTAGTAACAAAGAAAATGACGGCACTTCCACTACAAAAACTAGGTGTGAACAGGTGCTTACTAAGAGCAGCTACCTCCATATATAATGAACAAATAAAGTAGCACACTGTAACACTGAGTATATAGATATGAAATATGAATAGCATAACTGCTGTAGAAAATAGAAATAAATGAAAAAAAAAAAATTTTTTAGCGCATGTAAATATGAAGTATGGAAAATGAATAGCATTACTGCTGTAAATAAATGAGAAATCTTAGCGCTTAAATTGGCCAATTCATGTGTACCTGACAGCCGCGGTAAGGCATTTCTCGATGTCAGGACCTATCAATGTGAATACCTCTCTAAGAGACCTCCGTCTGCTTATGTGTGGGAAAGACAGATCCTGATGCATTTAAAACCACCTGCGGCATGGGGGTGGGGGTGGAGTGCTCAGTCAACTCTGAATCTAGTAACAAAGAAAATGACGGCACTTCCACTACAAAAACTAGGTGTGAACAGGTGCTTACTAAGAGCAGCTACCTCCATATATAATGAACAAATAAAGTAGCACACTGTAACACTGAGTATATAGATATGAAATATGAATAGCATAACTGCTGTAGAAAATAGAAATAAATGAAAAAAAAATCTTTCCCACACATAAGCAGATGGAGGTCTCTTAGAGAGGTATTCACATTGATAGGTCCTGACTAGTGTTGAGCCACCCCGTAGTGTTCGGGTTCGGTTCGGTTCGTCGAACACCGGGATGTTCGAGGAACTGTTCGTCGAACTGTTCGTCGAACACCTTAGAACACCGTCGAACACCGTTAAAACCAATGGCAGGCAAACAAAAACACATAGAAACACATAGAAAACACCTGCAAAGGTGTCCAAAAGCTGACAAACTGCTCAGAAGACACTCTCTTTAAAAAAGCCGGCCGGCAAATTCAGCAGCGGCATACACCGGTACCCGACAATTTAGACAAGAAGGAATAGAGCATCACACATAGATTAGATAGATAGAAACATGTCAGTCACACATATAAGAAGCACAGTGACAGTGTTGGTTACTGCACTTGTCATTTAGTGTAAAGGATTTATTAAAAAAAATATTAGTGTTTTCATGCACCGTCTCTTTAAAAAAGCCGGCCGGCAATTCAGCATCTGTACCCGACAATTTAGAACAGAAAGAATAGAGCTTCACACATAGATTAGATAGATAGAAACATGTCAGTCACATATATAATAAGTACAGTGATAGTATTGCTTACTGTACTTGTCATTTAGTGTAAAGGATTTATTTAAAAAAATAATAGTGTTTTCATGCACTGTCTCTTTAAAAAAGCCGGCCGGCAATTCAGCAGCGGTACCCGACAATTTAGAACAGAAAGATAGAGCATCACACATAGATTAGATAGATAGAAACATGTCAGTCACATATATATGAAGTACAGTGATAGTGTTGGTTACTGTACTTGTCATTTAGTATTAAAATAAAGGATTTATTATTAAAAAAATTGGCGTGGGGTTCCCCTTAATTTTAGGCTCTAGCGGAGGTTAAGCAGACGGCTGGGGCAGATGTTTGAAGCCTGGGAAGGGGGTAATACCCACGGAGCTTCCCAGGATACTAATATCAGCCACCAGCTGAATACATAGCCTTTACTAGCTATTAAAATGGGGGACCCCCCAAAAAAAATGACGTGGGGTCCCCCCTAATTTAATAGCTAGCAAAGGCTAGGCAGACAGCTGGGGGCTGATATTAATAGCCCAGGAAGGGAGCCATGAATATTGGCCCCCTCCCAGGCTAGAAACACCAGCCGTCAGCCGCCCCAGAAATGGCGCATTCATAGGATGCGCCAATTCTGGCACTTAGCCTCGCTCTTCCACGCTGCCCTGGTGCGGTGGCAGGGGGTAATAGGGTTGGGGTTGATGTCAGCTTATAATGCCAGCTGACATCAAGCCCAGGTTAGTAATGGAGAGGCGTCTATAAGACACCCCCATTACTAACCCCATAGTCAAAGTTAAAAAAAACACAAACACCCAGAATAAAGTCCTTTAATTGAAATAAAGACACAATCCTTTATTGTTCTAAATTAAACCATACTTACCATCACGCCCATTCCAGCTGAAGCCAACGATCTCCTGCAATAAAAGAAAAATAATAAAGCAACCTCATCCTTACCTTTCCATGGTTCCCACGACAGCTTCAGCTCTGCTACATCGAGATGACAGGCTGGACCGCAGCAGAACGCTGCCATCCAGCCTGTCATCCCACAGACACTGAGAAGCGCAGGCTTGCTTGCGCTGCTCAGCGTCTCTCTGTGACGACATCCAGATGAGCCGAGTTCATGTCCAATGAACTCGGCTCACCTCATGCACGTCACTGACAGCGTGGGAAAATTCTCACGCTGAAGCGCTGATTGCAGGAGAATTTTCCCACGCTGTCAGTGACGTGCAGGAGGTGAGCTGAGTTCATTGGACATGAGCTCACCTCATGCACATCACTGACAGCGTGGGAGAATTCTCCTGCACTCAGCACTTCAGCGTGAGAATTTTCCCACGCTGTCAGTGACGTGCATGAGGTGAGCCGAGTTCATTGGACATGACCTCGGCTCATCTGGATGCCGTCACAGTGAGACAGTGAGGAGCGCAAGCATGCCTGCGCTTCTCAGTGTCTGCGGGATGACAGACTGGATGGCAGCGTTCTGCTGCGGTCCAGCCAGTCATCTCGATGTAGCAGAGCTGAAGCTGTCGTGGGAACCATGGAAAGGTAAGGATGAGGTTGGTTTATTATTTTTCTTTTATTGCAGGAGATCGTTGGCTTCAGCTGGAATGGGTGTGATGGTAAGTATGGTTTAATTTAGAACAATAAAGAATTGTGTCTTTATTTCAATTAAAGGACTTTATTCTGGGTGTTGTGTTTTTTTCAAATACTTTACTAGAAATTCATGGCGGTCATGTCTAATACTGGCGTGACCCCATGAATTTTGGGCTTGGGGCCAGCTGATAATACCAAGCTGGCCCTAACCCCTTTATTACCCAGTGAGCCACCGCACCAGGGCCCTGGATGAGTTGGGTACAGCGCCAGAAGATGGCGCTTCTATGAACGCGCCATTTTCCGGGGCGGCTGCGGACTGCAATTTGTAGCGGGGGGGGGCCCAGAAAGCTTGGGCCTCCCTGCGCTGCAGATTCCAGCCCCCAGCTGCCTAGTTGTACCTGGCTGGACACAAAAATAGGGCGAAGCCCCACGTACTTTTTTTTTAATTATTTCATGAAATTCATGAAATAATTAAGAAAAAAAGGCCTTCCCTATATTGTTGTGTCCGGCCAGGTACAAATAGGCAGCTGGTGGTTGGGGGCAGCCCGTTCCTGCCTGCTGTACCTGGCTGGACACAAATATAGTGCAAAGCCCCACTTCAATTTTTTTTAATTATTTCATGAAATTCATGAAATAATTAAGAGAAAAAGGGCTTCCCTATATTGTTGTGTCCGGCCAGGTACAAATAGGCAGCTGGTGGATGGGGGCAGCCCGTTTCTGCCTGCTGTACCTGGCTGGACACAAATATAGTGCGAAGCCCCACTTCAATTTTTTTTAATTATTTCATGAAATTCATGAAATAATTAAGAGAAAAAGGGCTTCCCTATATTGTTGTGTCCGGCCAGGTACAAATAGGCAGCTGGTGGATGGGGGCAGCCCGTTCCTGCCTGCTGTACCTGGCTGGACACAAATATAGTGCGAAGCCCCACTTCAATTTTTTTAAATTATTTCAGGAAATTCATGAAATAATTTAAAAAAAATTGACGTGGGGCTTCGCACTATATTTGTGTCCAGCCAGGTACAGCAGGCAGGAACGGGCTGCCCCCAACCACCAGCTGCCTATTTGTACCTGGCCGGACACAACAATATAGGGAAGCCCTTTTTTTCTTAATTATTTCATGAAATAATTTAAAGAAAATTGACGTGGGGCTTCGCCCTGTTTTTGTGTCCAGCCAGGTACAACTAGGCAGCTGGGGGCTGGAATCCGCAGCGCAGGGAGGCCCAAGCTTTCTGGGCCACCCCCGCTGCAAATTGCAGTCCGCAGCCACCCCGGAAAATGGCGCGTTCATAGAAGCGCCATCTTCTGGCGCTATACCCAACTCATCCAGGGCCCTGATGCGGTGGCTCACTGGGTAATAAAGGGGTTAGGGCCAGCTTGGCATTATCAGCTGGCCCTAAGCCCGAAATTCATGGGGTCTCGCCAATATTAGACATGACCACCATGAATTTCTAGTAAAGTATTTAAAAAAAACACAACACCCAGAAAAAAGTCCTTTAATTGAAATAAACACACAATTCTTTATTGTTCTAAATTAAACCATACTTACCATCACGCCCATTCCAGCTGAAGCCAACGATCTCCTGAAATAAAAGAAAAATAATAAAGCAACATCATCCTTACCTTTCCATGGTTCCCATGACAGCTTCAGCTCTGCTACATCGAGATGACAGGCTGGACCGCAGCAGAACGCTGCCATCCAGCCTGTCATCCCGCAGACACTGAGAAGCGCAGGCTTGCTTGCGCTCCACAGTGTCTCTCTGTGAGGGCATCCAGATGAGCCGAGTTAATGTCCAATGAACTCGGCTCACCTCATGCACGTCACTGACAGCGTGGGAAAATTCTCCTGCACTCAGCGCTTCAGCGTGGGAGAATTCTCACACTGAAGCGCTGAGTGCAGGAGAATTCTCCCACGCTGTCAGTGACGTGCAGGAGGTGAGCTGAGTTCATTGGACATGAGCTCACCTTATGCACGTCACTGACAGCGTGGGAAAATTCTCCTGCACTCACCGCTTCAGCTTGAGAATTTTCCCACGCTGTCAGTGACGTGCATGAGGTGAGCCGAGTTCATTGGACATGAACTCGGCTCATCTGGATGTCGTCACAGAGAGACGCTGAGCAGCGCAAGCAAGCCTGCGCTTCTCAGTGTCTGCGGGATGAGAGGCTGGATGGCAGCGTTCTGCTGCGGTCCAGCCTGTCATCTCGATGTAGCAGAGCTGAAGCTGTCGTGGGAACCATGGAAAGGTAAGGATGAGGTTGCTTTATTATTTTTCTTTTATTGCAGGAGATCGTTGGCTTCAGCTGGAATGGGCGTGACGGTAAGTATGGTTTAATTTAGAACAATAAAGGATTGTGTGTTTATTTCAATTAAAGGACTTTATTCTGGGTGTTTGTGTTTTTTTAAACTTTGACTATGGGGTTAGTAATGGGGGTGTCTTATAGACGCCTCTCCATTACTAACCTGGGCTTGATGTCAGCTGGCATTATAAGCTGACATCAACCCCAACCCTATTACCCCCTGCCACCGCACCAGGGCAGCGTGGAAGAGCGAGGCTAAGTGCCAGAATTGGCGCATCCTATGAATGCGCCATTTCTGGGGCGGCTGACGGCTGGTGTTTCTAGCCTGGGAGGGGGCCAATATTCATGGCTCCCTTCCTGGGCTATTAATATCAGCCCCCAGCTGTCTGCCTAGCCTTTGCTAGCTATTAAATTAGGGGGGACCCCACGTCATTTTTTTGGGGGGTCCCCCATTTTAATAGCTAGTAAAAGCTATGTATTCAGCTGGGGGCTGATATTAGTAGCCTGGGAAGCTCCGTGGGTATTACCCCCTTCCCAGGCTTCAAACATCTGCCCCAGCCGTCTGCTTAACCTCCGCTAGAGCCTAAAATTAAGGGGAACCCCACGCCAATTTTTTTAATAATAAATCCTTTATTTTAATACTAAATGACAAGTACAGTAACCAACACTATCACTGTACTTCATATATATGTGACTGACATGTTTCTATCTATCTAATCTATGTGTGAAGCTCTATTCTGTCTGTTATAAATTGTCGGGTACCGCTGCTGAATTGCCGGCCGGCTTTTTTAAAGAGACGGTGCATGAAAACACTATTATTTTTTTTGATAAATCCTTTACACTAAATGACAAGTACAGTAAGCAACACTATCACTGTACTTCATATATATGTGACTGACATGTTTCTTTCTATCTAATCTATGTATGATGCTCTATTCTGTCTGTTATAAATTGTCGGGTACCGCTGCTGAATTGCCGGCCGGCTTTTTTAAAGAGACAGTGCATGAAAACACTATTATTTTTTTAAATAAATCCTTTACAGTAAATGACAAGTACAGTAATCAACACTGTCACTGCACTTCTTATATATGTGACTGACATGTTTCTATCTATCTAATCTATGTGTGATTCTCTATTCCTTCTATTCTAAATTGTCGGGTACCGCTGCTGAATTGCCGGCCGGCTTTTTTAAAGAGACGGTGCATGAAAACACTATTATTTTTTTTGATAAATCCTTTACGCTAAATGACAAGTACAGTAAGCAACACTGTCACTGTACTTCGTATATATGTGGCTGACATGTTTATATCTATCTAATCTATGTGTGAAGCTCTATTCTTTCGGTTCTAAATTGTCGGGTACAGGTGTATGCCGCTGCTGAATTGCCGGCTTTTCATGTTTCACTGTTGGCACTGTTCCCATCGATTTGGGCAATCACTGTAATGCCACAACCACCATGGCTGTGGCATTACAGTGAGTGGCAGACAATCCCTGCATGATTGGTGCTCTAAATAGCGCCAGACATGCAGGACACGCTTTTGGTGCACGAACAGTTATCGAACATAACCTCGAATAGCCGAATTTTTTGCAAATCGTTCGGGTTCGTCGAACAACTCGAACACCGCCCAAAACAGCTCGAATTTGAGATTGGCGAACAGTTCTAGTCGAACACCGCTCATCTCTAGTCCTGACATCGAGAAACGCCTTACCGCGGCTGTCAGGTACACATGAATTGGCCAATTTATGCGCTAAGATTTCTCATTTATTTACAGCAGTAATGCTATTAATTTTCCATACTTCATATTTACATGCGCTAAAAAAATTTTTTTTCATTTATTTCTATTTTCTACAGCAGTTATGCTATTCATATTTCATATCTATATACTCAGTGTTACAGTGTGCTACTTTATTTGTTCAATGTTTCCATTCAGTGACAGTAAGCAAAGGAAGACGTGTGGGCTGAATCTCATGTACACATAAGACCTACATTAGCATTTCTTTCCTGCATCTGGAGGGGGCATATGTGTCTTTCTTCCTCTCTGCAGGGGGCATCCCTAATGGCTGGAGCTATATACACGTGCTACAGTCAGAGTTTCTGTCGTCTGGATTTGAGGAACTATCCTAAGGACTGTTTTTGCCGGCTGGAGCTGGATACCCACGATACGGTAGTGGTATCTATCGTCTGGATTTGAGGAATTATACTAAAGACAGTTGTTGATGGCTGGAGCTGAATACATGCGCTACAGTCAAGGTATCCGTTGTCTGGAGGAACATAGGCTGTGACTGCAAACTATGCCGATGGGAGATGCAAAAGCTGTGAGCCAACCAAAAGTTGGAAGACAGTGGGTATTGCATGGTACGGTGGCAGTGGAACTACCAGCCTTTGGTTGGGATCTTGTGGACTAGGGGCATTGCATTGTGGCCATCTACCCGGAGATCCTGCTCCTGCTGAAAAGAAAAAGAAAGAAAAGTTCCTGATCCCTGATGCTTGCCTGATCTCTCCTAATCCTCCCCAATCCCCCTCTAGCCCCTCTTTTTCCTCCCTCTCTGCCCCTCCCCACACCCACTTTTAGCCACCGAGTGCAGATTAGTACTTGATCGCTGATTAGTACTTGATTGCTCATTTTTTTATAATTTTTTGTCTTTTTCATGCGTCATACAGTGATCGAGCGTTCATCAGTGACGAAAATCACTAATCAACGTCTGTGCTCTCTGTTTACTAGGACTTTTTCTGTCCCTGTCCATTTTCTCCCCCTTCCCCTTTGCCCTACCTCCGTGCGTGCAACCAGCAGCAAATTACTGATCCGCTCTCATGCTCGTTGTTTTCCACAACTTTTTTCTTACTATTTTTTCTTCTCCCCCTTTTTTCACAACTCCATGTGTGCGTCCTGCAGCCGCCGAGCCACTGATCCGATGCACACCACTGATTAGCTTTTTTATCCCTGTCTTTTTTTTATCCCCTTTCTGCACCTGAGTGACACCTTGCCCTCCCTGAGCGGTGGGGTTACTCGGAGCCGGGTCAGTGTAGAGGTCGTGGGGGATGCAGTCGTGGCCTCGACCCATTCCGTGCCCAGGGCTGTCACATAAAAATATGGGGCTTTCAAGGATGAGTGGTATTTCGACTACGCCACCTGCGGTTCCTGGTGACGGTGACCACATCAGTCCTCTGAGGCCGGTGTTCTAGCAGCTCAGATGGTACTACTCCCCACAGGCGGAGTAGGCCTCAGGGCAGCGGGAAAGAGCACTATGTGGAAGTATGGTGGGTGCAGTGACGCGCAGGAATAAACAAGCTGAGGTGGTGTATGAAGTCATCCGGGTCTTTTCTCACTTTAGATGAACTTTCAGCCGCAAAGCTTCTTTCTGCTACATGCGGCATACTGCGGCCACTGGAAGGGGGGGTTCAACACTTCCCAGGTAGATCAGGAGCACCTGTCAAGACCCCTCTGGTGTGTGTTCCTTTCCTTGGTAAGTTCTCCCACTGAGTCTTCTCCTGACTGTGTGTGGTACGAACGTGGTGTAAGGCCGGGTCCCACTGGATAAACGCAGTGTGAGAGATACAGGTGGCGACTCCGCTCCGTCCGTATCCCCCTGGGATCCACTAAGCCTCCTGGCTTTTCTGACTGAGACGTGAAGTGACAAAGTCAGATATCAGGGGCCGGTTACCCCTTTTGCAGCAGGAATCCCTCTGGCTAGGCCAGAGTAAAGAATACAGGTGGCGACTCCGCTCCATCTGTATCCCCCTGGGATCCTTTTGCCTGTGGAGCCTATCTCCTCCGCTCCCCTCCAAGGCCTTTTTAGGACAGGACCTTGACCGGGTAGAGACAGTGGTTAACTCTGACCCGCTCCTCGTCTCAAGGCCAGAGTACGAGGTCCATGTATCTTCAGCTAGCTGCAGACTCTTGCTGGACCCTGACAGAAGACCACAATCAAAAGACCTTGAACCTAAGATGGCCGTAGATTAAATATGAATCAATAAGTGTTTCCTAAAAGTGTGTCCTCCACCCTCACCCAATACATGGTTACCCCTATCTTTGGTTCCCCCCATCTCCTCTATCCCGGACCGGGGCAGCACCCTGGTGCATTTAGGCCCCCTTCAGGACAGGAGTGGTGTAGTGTTGAGTGGTAAAGTGGGGTCCTGTGAGATGCTCCATCCTTACCTGGGAGAGGAGATACCACACCTCAATCTGAGGTGCAGTACCCCTGTGGCGACTGAACCCTCAGGGGCGCCACATTCCCCCCCGGGGAAACACAGTACGTCCGCGGGCTGCAATAGAGTAAAGAATTGGTACAGACACTCAAATTTTAAAAGTTTCTGTAAACATGAAACAATCTTCCCTTTATGGGAGGTTAGGACACTTTTGACAGGTGACCGGAGGTGTGGATAGCGGCTGTAACAGGGGCTGCTGTGGGCCCTCTGTTGGTGCGGACCAGTCCGGGTTGGGGCAGGTGTTCGCCCAGGTAAACGCAGGCGGTCCTGGGTCGGGAGTCGGGAGGCATAGCAGGTCTCCGGTAGTGGCGGCGGCTTGGGCCTCGGCCTCTGGAGCCAGGTGCTGCTCCCGTGCGATGGCGCACGGGGATAGGGATGCCGGCAGGATATTTAGGAGGGCTTCGGTGCATCCCGCGCCTGGGATAGGGGTTTCAGTCTTACCTGCACTTGGGCTGCACGGGGCCTCCTGGGCTTCCTCCGCCTGGGCTGGAGCCTCACTTGTCAGGCGCGACGAGTTCTGGTGGTGGGCCCTGATCCTCTGCAACACCTCTTCTCTCCACTCTGCGGTGGCCAGTCGCTGGGCCTCTTCGACCCTACGGGTCAGGTCTTACGTTTCACCACGGTGAAACTCGCCCTCCTCCGCGGTCAGGTAGATTCCCTTTATAGTGAGGGGTGTAGCAGCAGGTGGGCCAGCGATGGAGGACTTCTCCTTTGCTGCTTCCATCTTTGCTGCTGGGTGCAGTCTGTTTCTCCTCCTTCTTTTGGGGCGGCTCCAGGGCGGCTGGCTGACGGGCACTTCTTGGGACGTCCCATCCGTCTTGACGGACACTACTATGTGGACGGTCTCTGCTGGAGGGGGCGGTCTGCACTTTTGGCGCCATTGGGGAGCCAGGCCCACGATGAGAGGACTTTGGTTGCTGTTGTTTTTGCACATAATGGCATCCGTTCTTCCTGGGCGGGCGCCACATTGAGTGTGAAACGACAGTCTTTTTGTGAAAAGGCGCACAGTACCTGTCGGCAATGGGGATTATCCTTTTCCGTTGCTGCGGGCACGCTATCCTGCCGACTACGTCAAGTTTGAGTGACGCCTCGCCCTCCCTGAGCGGTGGGGTTACTCGGAGCCGGGTAAGTGTAGGGGTCGCGGGGGATGCAGTCGTGGCCTCGACCCATTCCGTGCCCAGGGCTGTCACATAAAAATATTGGGCTTTCAAGGATGAGTGGTATTTCGACTATGCCACCTGCGGTTCCTGGTGACGGCCACCTGCGCTGCATCAGTCCTCTAAGGCCGGTGTTCTAGCAGCTCAGATGGTAGTATTCCCCACAGGCGGAGTAGGCCTCAGGGCAGAGGGAAAGAGGACTATGTGGAAGTATGGTGGGTCCAGTGCCGCGCAGGAATAAACAAGCTGAGGCGGTGTATGAAGTCATCCGGGTCTTTACTCACTTTAGATGAACTTTCAGCCGCAAAGCTTCTCTCTGCTACACGCGGCGTACTGCGGCCACCGGTTCAACACTTCCCAGGTAGATCAGGAGCACCTGTCAAGACCCCTCTGGTGTGTGTTCCTTTCCTTGGTAAGTTCTCCCACTGAGTCTTCTCTTGACTGTGTGTGGTACGAACGTGGTGTAAGGCTGGGTCCCACTGGATAAACGCAGTGTGAGAGATACAGGTGGCGACTCTGCTCCATCCGTATCCCCCTGGGATCCACTAAGCCTCCGGGCTTTTCTGACTGAGACATGAAGTGCAAAGTCAGATATCGGGGGCCGGTTACCCCTTTTGCAGCAGGAATCCCTCTGGCTAGGCCAGAGTAAAGAATACAGGTGGCGACTCCGCTCCGTTCGTATCCCCCTGGCATCCTTTTGCCTGTGGAGCCTATCTCCTCCGCTCCCCTCTAAGGCCTTTTTAGGACAGGACCTTGATTTGGTTGAGACAGTGGTTAACTCTGACCCGCTCCTCGTCTCAAGGCCAGAGTATGAGGTCCGTGTATCTTCAGCCAGCTGCAGATTCTTGCTGGACCCTGACAGAAGACCACAATCAAAAGACCTTGAACCTAAGATGGCCGTAGATTAAATATGAATCAATAAGTGCTTCCTAAAAGTGTGTCCTCCACCCTCACCCATTACATGGTTCCCCCTATCTTTGGTTCCCTCCGTCTCCTCTATCCCGGACGGGGGAAGCACCCTGGTGCATTTAGGCCCCCTACAGGACAGGAGTGGTGTAGTGTTGAGTGGTAAAGTGGGGTCCTGTGAGATGCTCCATCCTTACCTGGGAGAGGAGATACCACACCTCAATCTGAGGTGCAGTACCCCTGTGGCGACTGAACCCTCAGGGGCGCCACACACCACATCCGTCCTTGCGCACTACAGCCGTCGAGTGCTGGTCGGTGATGAATATCACTGACCGATGTCTTCGGTTGTTGTTTTTTGTGAAAAAAGAATGAAAACAAAATCATTTAGATTAGTTGATAGGACTAGATTAGGGACTGTAAAAATAAACTGTAGCAATTGTCGTCTATTACAGTATTTTTTACTGAATTGAGTTACAGTTTGTAAAGAGTAAAAATATTCTGTAGTAATCGTCGTTTACTATGGTATTTTTTACTGAATTGAGTTAGTTAGTAAAGAGTAAAAATATACCCTAGTAATTGTCATCTACTACGGTATTTTTTACTGAATTGAGTTACAGTTAGTAAAGAGTAAAAAAATACCATAGTAATCATTGTCTACTCCAGTATTTTTCACTGAACTGAGTTACAGTTAGAAAAGAGTATAAATATACCGTAGTAATTGTTGCCTACTATGATATTTTTTACTGAATTGAGTTAGTGTCAGCACAGAAAAAAAGAATCATCTGTGCATCCTACAGCCGTCGAGCGCTGAACACTGATCAACCTCTGGTTGTTTTTTGATTGAGCAAATTAGGGACAGTAAAAATATACCATAGTATTCGTCGACTAAATCATTTTTTAATAAATTAAGTCTAGTGATCTAGCGTCACTGCTCGGTACTCACCCAAGCATCTCACTGCTCGAGATGTTCGGTGAGTATTTCCGGGATGCTCGGGCGTGAGCTAGGGTCCCCACCCTGCATGTTTGGCGCTCTTTAGAGAGCCACTGAACATACAGGGATTGTCTGCCACTCAATGTAATGCTGTAGCTATCTTGGTTGAGGCATTACAGTGATTGGCTGGCCACATAGTGTCATCGGGTCAATGTAAGACCTGGTGACCCTATGCTCGTCACAGTCTATCCCGGAAACAGGCAGAGTAGGGGGAGCTGCTGCTGTATGAGGGACAGAATTGGCAATGTAATAGTTAGATATAGGTATTCCACAGCAAGATACATATCCATCTGAACTAACAGTCCTTCTGAGGACTAATTCAGCCGTATATATTCAGTGGTGATAGAAGGAGTTAGGCAGGCAGAAATTGTGGACACTATACAGCACAATAGGGTTCATTGCATGTTCTGTCTGGTGCATCTGCTGCTTCTGCCTGTTACAGATAGCCATTGGACTAGATATCAGGGCTTTTTTTTTTTTTTGCTCTTAATGCTGATTATTTTCTTAAAAATCAATAGAGTCCAACATTTTACTGCTCCATTTGCTTGTTAGCAATGTAGAATACAGCAATATCTTTTCCATCATCAGACATGATCCCATATTACTGCTGTACAAATCCAGCAATTTTGTTAAACCCATTATGGATAGGCATTAGATGCAATTCTGTAGGCTTGGATCATATTAAATCGGCACTTGAATAGTTACCTCAGTGTTGCAGTCTGGTCGCACATGCATGATAGACAGTGCCTCCGCCCCTTCCTTACACGGACCACGTGACTCCTGGCATGCGGGTTGCATAGCAACCTGATGCCTGCGTGTCACCGACCGTGAACGGAAGTGAGGCAATAGGAAGCGGTCATCGCGCATGCGCGCCACAACCAACTGCATTTCCTAACGAACAGCTGTACATGATTATTGACAGGCAGCATCCCCCTATATATAGCACATAACACAGAGTACTCACTGCGCTCCTTGAAGAAGGTAACGAAACGCGCGTCGGAGCGTTCAGGCTTGCCCTCACGTGCTCATCCCTTGCAGTCCTGTTCCAGGTAAATTCATTATTATAATTAAAAGATTCTTTTTGGAAGTGGGGATTATTGGTATGGAGTACTGTTCTGTCTAACTCTCTTTAGTGACATCCATAACCCACTTCTTGTTATTCGTTTATACATGCTTATGCATAGTTGGCAAAATATATAAAATAAGCTTATAAAAAAATATACAAAAGTATATATATATATTTGCATTACTCTTTGCCTGGGTATAAAATATAATTGTCTATATCTATATATGATTGGCTATTTTGGATGGAGCATTAAGGGGGCTGTACCCCTGTTTGTTAGAAGTACGGGTATTTATTTATTTATTTTTTAATTTTTGAATAAAGATTAATGATTTTATATTACCCTCAATACTCTCTCTTTATTTGTGTGGATAAGATTTTTTTCTGTACAAATTCATGTTCTATAAATTTTGAGTTGGGTATGATATATAGTTACCTATGGATACCATTCGGGACCTTTTTTGTGCTTGTTAAATCCAGCAATTTGTAGGGACCGTGCAAAATATTATCATCCATTTACAGATTGGCAGCAGTGTGGCAGTGAAACTATTCACACGTGGTCGATGCCAATAATAGTAAACTACAAGGCTGGTATTTAAAACCGTGGGCATCCGTCAGACATATCAGATATTACTGCGGTATAAATCCAGCAATTTGTAGGAACCTTGCAAAATATTATCCTCCATGTACAGTTTGGCAGCAGTGTGGCAGTGAAACTATTCACATGTGGTCGCTACCAATAATAGCAAACTACAAGGCTGGTATTTAAAACCGTGGGCGTCAGTCAGACGTATCATATATTACTGTGGTACAAATCCAGAAATTTGTAAGGACCATGCAAAATATTATCCTCCATTTACAGTTTGGCAGCAGTGTGGAAGTGAAGCTATTCACACGTGGTTGCTGAAAATAAGAGTAAACTACAATGATAGTATTTAAAACATGGGCGTCCGTCAGACGTATCAGATATAACTGCGGTACAAATCCAGCAATTTGTAGGGACCGTGCAAAATATTATCCTCCATTTAAAATGGGCAAGTGACGTGGCAAGGGACGGGGAAGTGGACGTGATGGTGATGGTGCATGCAGAGGCCGAGGCCGTAGGCAAGCTCAAATTGTGCCACAACAAGCACCCACATCTTGTTGCCCTACCTTCCTATCCATATTACTAGGGGACCGCAGCACACCACTATTGAACCCAGAGCAGTGTCAAAAACTTGTTGGTTGGATAGCAGATAATTAGTGATGAGCGAATGTGCTCGCCACTACTCGGTACTCACCCGAGCATCACAGTGCCCGACGAGCTCGGCGCTCGGCAAGTATTTCCGGGTTGCTCGTGCGAGAGCTTGGGTCCCACCCTGCATGTTTGGCGCTCTTTAGCGAGCCACTGAACATGCAGGGATTGTCTGCCACTCAATGTAATGCTGTAGCCATCTTGGTTGCGGCATTACAGTGATTGGCTGGCCACATAGCATCATCAGGTCTATATAAGACAGTTGCATTTATTCAGTGGTGATAGCTGGAATTAGGCAGGGTATGGAGCAGACTGAAGTGCATACAGCACAAGAGGGTCTATAGCTGTCTGTCTGCTGCTGCTGCTGTGACAGATATTTGTAGACTTAGCCCCAGATATCAGGGCAAATTTTTTTTATCTTAATCCTGATTATTTGTTTAAAAAGCAATCCAGAGTACACCATTTTTCTGCTCCATTTGCTTGTTAGCACTGCAGAATACAGCCAGATCTTTTCCATATTACAGCGATAAAAATCCAGAAATTTTAACTGAACGTGGAAAATATTGGCCTCCATTTCCATTTTGTTGCAGTGTGTCGGTGAAGCTATTCTCACGAGGTCGCTGGGAAGAATAGTATTAGTAAACTATAGACCTGCTTTTTAAAATTGTGGTTCTCCGTCAGACGTATCACATACAACTGCGTTCCGAATTCAGCCATTTCTGGCCTCCATTTCCATTTTTCTGCAGTGTGTCGGTGAAGCTATTCACACGAGGTCGCAGTGAACAATAGTATTAGTAAACTACACGCCCACTTTTTAAACCCTGGGTGTCCGTCAGACGTATCACATTTAACTGCGGGACAAATCCAACCATTTGTAGTGAACGTGCTCCATTTGCAATTTGTAGCAGTGTGTCAGTGTACACCATTTTACCGCTCCAATTGCTTGTTCGCAGAATACAGACAGGATTTTTTACTTTTATTCACATTACTGTATTGTGGAAGCAAATGAACTTTTTTCAATGATCAGATGCACGTGATCCATATGACTGCCGTAATAATGCAGAAATTGTGTGGAGCATGCCAAGTATTCCACTCCATTTGAAGTCAGCCACCTGTGTTTTGTTGAACTAATTGACACTTGGTCGCTGACAAATACCATACTATTAGGCGACTGCTTCAAACCGTGGCCATCAGACGTTTTTCCATATGACTGCCCTAATAATCCAGCAATTTTTGCAGGTGTGTCAAATATTACACTCCATTTAAAGTATTGCAGTTGTGGGTTCAAACCTATTCACAGTTGGCCGCTGACAAATAGCCTATCTGTGAACAATGTTGTCAGAGTATTATGGCACTTTTGCGGACTGACAAAAAAACATACATAAAACAAGCTAAAATTATAAAAAAGTTAAGAAACATTCTCTCCAGGGTAATGACTTTATATAAGGCCAAAAAAATAAAAAAGTTATGGACTGTGGAAGACATTAATGCGACCAGAATGAACACTCATCTGTGGCTTGTGATGATACCACCTAGCAGCACCTGTCCCTATAATAAATGCATCCAACAGCGTTATTAGTAGGGAATAGAATAGAACTTAATTTTTTGGGGGCAGCACGCAGTAAAAGGCAATAACACCTGGCTGGATCGGTGTAATACACTATCCATACTGCGATACCTCACCCGTAAAAGAATTTCAGATGAGACAGTTAATATTCTAGAATATAGAATCTATTTGAATTGTCCGTCCAATTATTAAGGAGTGGGTCTCCTATACTGTTATTACAAAGGCAGCAATTTCAAGGGCTGACAAAAATTAGGATGAACTCCAATACACATTTGAAGAGGCGTAAACAAATAAATAAATAAAAAACACAGTAGGATCTTTCTTTAGTATAAAAACCAGACTCACCAATGTAACCTCAATGTAATCACATTGTTCAGCTACTGCACCTCTTTTTCCTCCTCTTGTTCAGTCTCCAACTCCAAAATGACCACATCAGTCACAAGCTGGAAGCACTGCAGCACTGCCTTGGCCAAGCAGGAAACCCACGCAAACACGGGGAGAACATACAAAATCCTTGCAGATGTTGTCCTTGGTGGGATTTGAACCCAGGACCCCAGCGCTGCAAGGTGTCAGTGCTAACCACTGAGCCACTGTGCTGCCCTCTTGGTTATCCCTCTGATATCTAGCATGCTGGAGAAATTTGCACCTACTGCTACTCGGTATCTTCAGCTCCTTTGTGAGAATCTAATGTATTTGGGCAGCCACTCAGTCTACCAAATAAAATTCCTGAGAAGGAAATTGTAGATGGCTTCGCTTTTGGTAATGGGTGCCAATAACAAACCACTGGAAATATTCCAGGTTGGATGGAGGCAAGCTGACTCTCACAGAAAAGTACCAGCAGCAAGCTAAGGAGATGGTGGCCTCTATCAACATCACGACCTGCAAAGTTTGCACTATGAACTCTCCTGAAGGAGAAGCCAGGGCCCACTGGAGGAGTCTCTGGTTCTCTGATGGGCCCGTCCAACACTGCTGAGAAGCAGCACTGGCTAAGAAAAGTCTGTGGGAAGTTTCCCGGACACTCTATGGCTGCTTTTTTACTGAGGAGTGGCTCCAGCAATCTATAACATTGCAGTCTATAAGATCCCTTCATTGGCTCCCCGTAGGCCAGAAACTTCAGTTTAAAACCGTAACCATGACATGCAAAGGAATCCACAGCCTGTCTGCTCCATATATGTGTGACCTAGTCTCCCAGTACATACCAGCACGCAACCTCCAATCCTCACAAGATCTCCTTCTCTACTCCCGTCTTCTCTCCTCTTCCCACAATCGCATACAAGATTTTTCCCGTGCATCCCTTCTACTCTTGAACTCGGTACCCCAACATATCAGACTCTCGCGTACTGTTGAAACCTTTAAAGGGAAGCTGAAGACCCACCGCTTCCGACAAGCCTACAACCTGCAGTAACCCTCGCTCCACCATACTGCTGCACGACCAGCTCTACCCTCACCTATGGTGTCCTCACCCATCACTTATAGACTGTTTGTGTGCTCTTACGGACAGGGTCCTCTCTGCTCTTGTACCAGTCAGTGACCTTTTTTCACATGTAAAGCGCAATGGAATAAATGGCACTATAATAATAAATAATAATAATTATACTATTTGTACTCTGGGTCAATTGATGGCACTTTCCTGGTGACTGCCCCTAAATTGATGTGTTTTGGCAGCTTTTGGTCCCGTTTGAAGGTGTTGTGCATGCGTTTGGTTTTGGTACCCATTGAATCCAATGGCGTTCGGCAATGTTTGGCGAATATTCGACAATTACATTGGCGAATATTGCAAAAATGATGATTGTAGTCCAAAAGAAATATTGAAATATTCACTCGTCTCTAATCAGGAACACCCTTAAAAAAATTATGTTGGTGTTGCATCACGGTCACCCTGGTGATATGGTGGTAGAGGATGAGGAGAAGGAGGAGGGCAATGACGCACCCCCAGGTCCGTGGGGTACTCGGCAGCCGTGCCTCTGGTTGCCGGGGGTTATCACGGTGGCTGGCCCGGTCCGTGACCCAGGGCGGTCAGTAAAAGGGGGAATATTTTTATATGGGGTTTTTGTGATTGTGTTCGTGACGCCACCTGTGGATTGCGGCTAGAGGGAGCAGTCCTCTGGAGCTGGTGTTGTGGCAGCAGGGATGGTGCGACTCTCCACAGGTAGAGCTAGCTCCAGGGCAGTGTAAGAAGATGGGGGTTGCGCTGGGCGTTGTAGTGCAGGGAGAGAGCGATGGCGCAGATCAAAGAATGGACGGAGGCAGTGCGGTGCAGTCATCCAATTTTTTACTCACAGTTCTTATGAGGGTTCCACTGGTGCACTGTACAGGTGTCAGCCTCCCACGTCGCGCTGCGTTCACCAGGCAGGAGTTCAGCACTTCCTCAAGTAGATCAGGGGTACCTGGCAGAACCCCCACTTTAACGTGTTCCTAGCTAGACCGACTTCACGCTGGGTCTTTCTCCCTCCTGCCCTGCTCTGCCCACTCTCAATCCCGCTCGGGTGCTCTGAAGTACCTCCTGTGCGTCGGATCCCGGACCTGCTTGACCCTCCTGGGGATTAGAATGCAGCTTTGGCAACCGACTATATAAGCCAGAAGCCTCCGGTTTTTCCAGCCGGGACTTGAAGTACATGACTGGGCCAGGGGCCATTCCCCTTCCTGCGGCCTACGATCCCTCTGTCTTCTGACAGATGCGGGGTGTACGGGTGCCTTCCTGCACTCGCCATACCCCCTAGGATCCCCTCTTTAGATCGGAGCCTACTCCCTGCTCCCCTCCTGGGCCTCTGACACTGGGCCCTACTTGTGGAGCAGAGCTCCTGCTGAGACTCTGCCCCTGGACTGTTCTTCTGAACTGTCCTCTCACTACTGCTTAACTGCTGAACTGCCACCCTAAGATGGCTTCCCTATTTTATACTCCTACCAAAGTGCTCCCCCTAACTATTTCCTCCACCCACACCCACTACTGATTCCCCCTACCTTTGGGTTCCCCCCACTCCAGTCAGGGCTCAGCAGAAACATACATTGCATCTTGCCCCTCCAGCCGGCCTGGAGCAGTGTAGTGTTGGATGGAGGTGTTGGGGTTCCAGGCAGCACTCCCTCCTTACCTGAGAGAAGAAGACACCACACCTCTGGGTGAGGTGCAGTACCTCTGTTGCGACTGAACCCTCAGGGGCGCCACAGCAACATAAAATAGAACAATTCCTGAAGTGTATATCCATGTCTGGGTGTCCAGGGGTGAATGGGAATAGATCCCCCAAAAAATAACCACTGGATTTGAGTTTATGTTTGATGCTATCATCTGGTGGTGTTGAGAGGTCTAGCCCAATCCAGCTCTTCATCATTTTTATAAGAGTCAGCCTGCCAGCATTTTCAGTTGACAGGCGGATGTGCCTATCAGTTTTATCAGTTATAATGCCCCCGGCAGCAATAAAACCATCTCTGACAAAGCGCTAGTGGTCAGGACTTGCAAGGCATAGAGAGACAGTTCATGCCACGTGTCCAGCTTGGATACCCAACAGTTGTAAGACACAGAGACAGAGAGGAATCATGGAGGACGCTGGTATGGTTGACAACGTAGTCCTTTGGCATCTTCCAAAACTTTTCTCTCCTTGTCAGAGTACCCCGTGTATCAGGGCCTGGGCATTGGGAGGGTCTGAGAAAACTGTCCCAGACCTTTGACAGCGTTCTCCTGTCGCTGCCACATCTGGTTTGTGTTTCCCTCGCTTGTACTCCTTGGTTGTCCAATGAACTGTCTGACTGTGACCTCTGCCGCCAGCGTTGTCAGATATTTGACACACAAATTTCCTTTTTTCAATGTGGAAAATCACTCACTCGCTCATGTCACCTACACCTTAAAAATATCTCCAGAATTCGACCTTTTCTCACCTTTGATACTGCAAAAACTCTTACTGTCGCTCTTATTCACTACTGCAACTCTTTTCTCAGGGCCGACTCCAGGTTTTTCTGGGCCCCAGGCGAAAGAGTCCCAGTGGGCCCCTTTAACACATACCACGATTCATGATGCACAGATACCACAGAGAAATATATATATAGTACAATGCAAAGATTTCACTTCTTACATTACATGAGTGATATTTGTTGGAAATTCCACAATAGCTCAGAAACCGGAGAATCGCTCCACACAGTATACTGGCCCCCATAAAATGCTCCATACAGAATACTGGCCTCCATAAAATGCTCCATACGGAATACTGGCCCCCATATAACGCTCCATACAGAATACTGGCCCCCATATAACACTCCATACAGAATACAGACCCCCATTAAATGCTCCGTACAGGATACTGGCCCCCATATAACGCTCCGTACAGGATACTGGTCACCTTATAATGCTCCTTACAGGATACTGGCCCCCATATAATGCTCCATGCAGGCTGTTCCATCCACATAATGTCCTTTGCAGGCTGTTCCCCCATTATAATGCCCCATGAAGGCTATTCCCCCCTTATAATGCCCCAAGCAGGATGTCACCCCCCATATAATGCTCCATGCAGGATGTCACTACCCTCCATATATTGCCCCATGCAGGATATCACTCCCCCCCCATATAATGCCCCATGCAGGATGTCACCCCCCCCATATAATGCCCCATGCAGGATGTCACACCCCATATAATGCCCATATGGGTCTCCCATAGTGTTGGCCTATGCAGTGAATGCAAGGGTTGCCAAAAATTTGGAGGCACTCCAATGCCCCTTGGAAGAGAAATGGAGGTCAGAGGGCCTTCTGAAAACAATGTTCCCAATATTAGGAAGAGGGTTTCCATTGTGTTTGCCTATGCAGTGAATGCAAGGGTTGCCAAAAATTTGTAGACACTCCAATTCACCTTGGAAGAGACGTGGAGGTCAGAGGGCCTCCTGAAAACAATGTTCCCATTATTAGGAAGTGGGTTTCCATTGTGTTTGCCTATGCAGTGAATGCAAGGGTTGCCAAAAATTTGGAGGCACTTCAATGCCCCTTGGAAGAGACGTAGAGGGTCTCATGAAAAAATGTTCCCATTATTAGGAAATGGGTCTCCCATAGTGTTGGCCTATGCAGTGAATGCAAGGGTTGCCAAAAATTGGGAGGCACTCCAATGCCCCTTGGAAGAGACGTGGAGGAGGGACTCATAAAAAAATGTTCCCATTAGAAAGGAGCGGGTCTCCTATACTTGTAATGCCCATGCACTAAGTGCATGGGCTGGCAAACATTTACCCCTGGAGTGTATACATGAACATACTGTATAAAAAAATTTTTTTACGGGCATCTTAAAGACCCTTTAAAAAAATTATGTGAGTGTTACATCACGGACCATGGTCACCCTAGTAATATGGTGGTGGAGGATGAGAATGAGGAGAAGGAGGAGGACAAGAGCAAATAGCCAAAATCAAAAAGTGTATACCCATGTGTGGGTGTGAAAAGGTGCATGGGAATACACCTCCCAAAAAAAGACACTGGATTTGAGTTTATGTTACGCTGCTATCATTTGGTGGTGTTGAGAAGTCTGGCCCAATCCAGCTCTTGTTCATTTTTATAAGAGTCAGCCTGTCAGCACTTTCATTTGACAGGTGGATGCGCTTATCAGTTATAAATCCACCAGCGGCACTAAAAACCCGCTCTGATAAAACTCTAGTGGCAGGCCAGGAGCCAGGACCTCCAAGGCGTAGAGAGCCAGTTCATTCCATGTGTCCAGCTTGGATACCCAATAATTATAAGGCACAGAGGAATCACGGAGGACATTGGTATGGTCGGCAAGGTACTCCCTCAGCATCTTCCCAAACTTTGCACTCCTTGTGAGAGTACCCCGCGGCTCAGAGCCTGTGTGAAGGGAGGGGCTGAGAAAATTCTCACAGAACTTTGACAGTGTTCCCCTGCCTCTGCTGGATTGGAGTTGTGTCTCTTCTGCCTGTAGTCCTTGGTTGTCCAATGAACTATGACCTCTGATGCCAGCGTTTTCAGATGGGATTTTTTTTAATTGATCCGCAACAAAGGGCTTTCTGGTACTGCCCCATTTTTGTAGACCTGTCCGCCTCAGGAATAAGAGATATAAAGTTCTCCTTGTAGTGTGGGTCTAGAAGTGTCACCAACCAGTAAGGACTGTCACCCAAAATTTTGACAACGCGAGGGTCATGGGAAAGGAGCGTAACATAAACTCAGCCATGCGTGCCAGACTTCTAACAGGCAAGTCTTCCGTGTCCACACCAAGAGGACAAGTGACCATTCTCTCCTCCTCCTCTTCCTCTCTGTCCTCAGCCCATCCACGCTGAACAGACGGTATGACAGTTGTGCAGTTAGTACCATCTATAGGGCATGAAACTAGCTCCTGTTCTTCCTCCTCCTACTCCTATTCCTCATTGTCACCCAGTCGATGTTGGGATGAGATGAGGCTGGGCTGTGTGTAATCACCCTGTATGGTTCCTTTCTGTTATGTTCTGCTACCAAAGCTAAGGAAAGAGAGGAGATCTGTCCCTACTATAAGACTCAGCTGAATCCCTACGATGTAACAGGGAACCTGATCCTGCGATCAGACCTGCTAAAGTCCTAATCTAGTCTGTACGGAGACCTATAGATTTGGGGAGGGAATCCCTACAAGTACTAAGGACTGGGAGGAATATGGGACACCTCCTAACAGAAATAGTAGCAGACAGACGAACAAACAAAATAGATAGAACATAGAGGTCCGTAGACCAAGCAAACTAACAGAGTTAGATACAGAGCACAGGCTAGCTAGAAAGTAGATATACAATGAAGTCCAGCAAAGCCAGAAGGGCGGAGCAGGATTAAATAGGCCAAAAAGGTCATGTGACCAGCAAAGGAAAAAAAACCTAACAGCAAGGTTCTAACAGTACCCCCCCTTCTAAGAGGATCCTCCGGATCCCCTAGGACCAGGCTTATCAGGAAATCTCCTGTGAAACGCTCTGATAAGTCTGGACGCGGAAACATCATCTGACCTCACCCAAGAGTTATCCTCGGGTCCGAAACCTTTCCAGGCCACAAGATACTGCAAACTACCTCTATACCGTCTAGAGTCAAGGATGCGAGAAATTTCATATTCCCCGTCCTCCACCACCGGAGGAACAGAGGCAGAGGCGTCACCATCCGACACAACAGCTTTTTTTAACAGAGAGACATGAAAGACCGGATTAATTCTCCAGGAGGTAGGAACCTCCAACCTAACAGCAGATTGGTTGACAACCTGAAGCACCTTAAAGGGCCCTACAAACTTGGGACCCAATTTCTTAGAAGGAATCCTCAACCGCAGATTCCTAGAGGACAACCAAACCATGTCACCAACAGCGAACAAAACCTCCTGTCGTTTCCTATCAAAGTAGTCTTTAGATTTTCTGTTGGCCTCCTGAAGATTACCACGCACATCCGTCCAAACTCTTTCCAAATCACCGGAAAAATTCTCCTCCTCAGGCACGGCAGATCCCAACTTGGAGAACGACCCAAACGACGGATGTCTCCCAGAACAACAAAAAAAAGGCGAACAACCAGCAGAAGAAGATGTATGATTGTTCAGAGCAAATTCGGCAAGTGGCAGAAACTCAGACCACCCCTCTTGATTGTCTGCCACAAAACAACGCAAGAACTGCTCAACATCCTGGTTTTTCCTTTCTGTCTGGCCATTAGATTCAGGATGATATCCGGACGAAAACGACAAATGAATTCCCAACCTGTCACAAAAGGCACGCCAAAAACGAGCCACGAACTGAGGACCCCTATCAGAAACAATGTCAGTAGGAACGCCATGAAGTCTGACAATTTCCTTGACAAAGGCCTTAGCGAGAGTTTTAGCGCAGGGCAGTTTGACGAAGGGAACCAAGTGACACATCTTGCTAAAACGGTCCACGACCACCCAGATGACAGTAAAACCCTCAGAGGGGGGAAGGTCAGTTATAAAGTCCATAGCCAAATGTGTCCAATGAGCACTGGGGACCTCCAAAGGACAAAGCAACCCCGCAGCAGGAGTATGTGAGGACTTAGATCTAGCACATATAGTACATTGGCGCACCCACTTAATGACTTCCTTCTGCCATCCAGGCCACCAAAAACTGCGACCCACCAGTCTCTTGGTCTCAGAGATTCCGGGATGACCTGCCAACCGAGATTCGTGACACTCAACAAACAAATCTCTCCTAAAGGTCCCAGGCACAAACAACCTCCCATGAGGAGTGTTAGATGGGGCATTCTCCTGAGCTTTAAGAATCTCATCTTCCAAAACGGAGTCTAAAGCAGCTATCACAACACCTTCTTGTAAAATGTTTTCCTCTTTCTCAGCACCGACTATGGGAGAAAAACTGCGAGACAAGGCATCCGCCTTAACATTCTTAGTACCAGGGATGTAAGTAACGGAGAAATTAAACCGCGAGAAAAACAGTGCCCACCTAGCCTGACGGGCATTCAGGCGCTTGGCAGCGTCAAGATATATCAGATTTTTATGATCCGTAAGAACCTGAACGGGAAATTCCGCACCTTCCAAGAAGTGGCGCCAGTGTTCAAATGCGAGTTTAATAGCCAATAATTCCCGATTACCAATATCGTAATTCAATTCAGTCTCCGAAAATTTTTTTGAAAAAAATGCACAGGGATGTAATCCATCCCCGTTATCCTGAGACAATACTGCGCCAACCCCCACAGAGGAAGCATCAACCTCAACCAAAAACGGCCTAGTAACATCAGGCTGCATAAGGATGGGAGCAGAGGTGAACCTCTCCTTGAGATACACAAAAGCTTCAATGGCCTCAGAAGACCACTGAACCGCATCAGCACCTTTCCTGGTGAGATCAGTCAGAGGTTTGACAATACTAGAAAAATTTTTTATGAATTTTCTATAGTAATTGGCGAAACCCAAAAATCTCTGTATGGATTTCAAACCAATAGGCCTAGGCCATTCCTGCACAGCCTGAACCTTAACCGGATCCATCTCAAAACCTTTGCTGGAGATAATGTAGCCCAAAAAACTAATTCTCTGTACAGCGAACTCACATTTCTCCAGCTTAGCAAAAAGCGAATTGTCCATTAATAACTGTAATACCTCACGCACGCTCCGCCAATGAGACTCCAGATCTGGCGAATAAATCAAAATGTCATCCAAATACACAACCACATTTTTACCGATCAAAGGTCTAAGGATGTCATTAATCAGATTCTGAAAAAATGCAGGAGCATTAGTAAGACCAAAAGGCATAACCAGATTCTCAAAATGACCCACAGGAGTGTTAAAAGCAGTCTTCCATTCATCACCCTCCTTCATGCGCAACAGATTGTATGCCCCCTTAAGGTCAATTTTAGAGAACCACTTGGCCCCCAATAACTGGTTAAACAGATCAGGAATCAATGGCAGTGGGTAAGGATTGCGTACCGTAATTTTGTTAATCTCACGAAAATCCAGACAAGGACGTAAACCGCCGTCCTTTTTTTTTACAAAAAAAAATCCAACCGCCACAGGAGACTTAGAGGGCCTAATGTGACCGGCGGCCAAACTTGTCTGTATGTATTCCTCCAAAGCCTTCCTCTCAGGAATAGTAAGGTTAAATAAACGACTTTTAGGAAGAGTCGCTCCAGGGACAAATTCAATAGAACAATCATAGTCTCTATGGGGAGGCAAAACCTGCGATTCTTTCTCAGAAAAAACTCTCCAAAAATCCTGAATAGGAACAGGCAATTCTCCCCTATCCAAAGCTGCAATACGCCCGTTACAACACTTGTCATAACATTTATGGCTCCAGGATTTAATTTCACTGGTAGACCAATCCAGTACAGGATTGTGAAATTTTAACCAGGGCAAACCCAATATTACTGGAGAAGGCAAGTTATTCAACACTACCAAATCCAATTTCTCATGGTGAACACCATTAATAGTGAGAGGAAATTCACAGACCTTGAGAGTAATATTCTTCAAAGGGGAGCCATCCACAGAAACCACAGCAATGGGGGATGATAAAGGTTCAGGTTTTAAATTGAGTTTTTCCACGAATCCCCCATCAATAACATTCAGTGTAGACCCGCAATCAACAAACACCCGAAATTCCATTAATTTTTCCTGAGCAATCGTGGAAGCAGCTAAAAATATACCCTTGGAATTTAAACAGGCAATACGGGCGTGACTGACCATTTTTTTTTCTTTCTTCATACGAAGCTCACAGCCTTTAATCAAATGACCAGATTTCCCGCAATAGAAACACAAGCCTTCTGAAAAACGACGGTGTTTTTCTTGAGAGCGAGGTGCCACCGATCCAATCTCCATCGGTTCACCACTGTTAGTACACACATTATCATAACCAGAAACTGACATAGCAGAGGATTTGCTCTCATTAACCCTAGCACGCAGTCTTCTATCCACCCGTATAGCTAATTGCATAGCCTGTTGCAAATCCTCAGGTGTAGGATAAGCAATTAGCAGGTCTTTAACCTTTTCACTGAGCCCAGCAAGAAATAGACTTTTCAGAGCAGAATCATTCCACCCTGTTTGAGTGGACCAACGACGAAAATGTGTACAATATTTTTCCATATTACCTGATCCTTGTTTTAAACGTCTCAACTCAGTCTCAGCTGATGCCACACGGTCAGGATCATCATATAATAGTCCTAAAGCAGAAAAAAAACTATCCACTGATCTGAAGCATGTATCACTAGGTTGCAAAGAAAAGGCCCACTCCTGAGGCTCTTTGCGCAAAAGTGACATTATGAACCCTACGCGCTGGGATTCATCCCCAGAGGACTTGGGTCTCAAACGAAAATACAATAAGCAAGCATTTTTAAATGAAAAAAATTCTCGATGTTCACCAAAAAATAAATCCGGCAAACATACCTTAGGCTCCAAGAAATATGCTCCAGGACAGTTACTCACGTGCTGACGGAGCTCGGCCACTTCCAGAGAGAGTCCCTGCAGGTGTTTAGCCAAATCCTGAACCGACACCATGATGGAACAAAAAAAAAATCTTTCCTTAGAGAATTTACAGGCTGGACTTACTGTTATGTTCTGCTACCAAAGCTAAGGAAAGAGAGGAGATCTGTCCCTACTATAAGACTCAGCTGAATCCCTACGATGTAACAGGGAACCTGATCCTGCGATCAGACCTGCTAAAGTCCTAATCTAGTCTGTACGGAGACCTATAGATTTGGGGAGGGAATCCCTACAAGTACTAAGGACTGGGAGGAATATGGGACACCTCCTAACAGAAATAGTAGCAGACAGACGAACAAACAAAATAGATAGAACATAGAGGTCCGTAGACCAAGCAAACTAACAGAGTTAGATACAGAGCACAGGCTAGCTAGAAAGTAGATATACAATGAAGTCCAGCAAAGCCAGAAGGGCGGAGCAGGATTAAATAGGCCAAAAAGGTCATGTGACCAGCAAAGGAAAAAAAACCTAACAGCAAGGTTCTAACACTTTCTCCATCTCATCGTGCTCCACCTGCAATGCATCCTCTTTGATTGTGAGCAGAGAGTGTTTCAGAAGACAGATAAGCGGGATGTTGACGCTAATTATGGCGTCATCGCCTCTCACCATCTTGGTGGAGTCCTCAAAGTTTTGGAGGATGGTACATATCTCTGACATCCTGAGGTCTTTTGGAGTCTGAACTGAATACCAACGGCCTTGTTGATGCTGGTACTCAACAACTGCCCTCTTCTGCTCACAAATCCTTCCCAACATCTGCAGTGTAGAGTTCCAACGCATGGGGACATCACACACCAGTCTGTGAGACGGAAGCTGCAAACGCTGCTGAAACACGGCAAGGGCGGCGGAAGCTGTGGGTGACTTTCTAAAATGGGCACACAGGCGGCATACTTTAACAAGCAGATCCGGCAGCTCTGGGTAGAATTTGTGAAACCGCTGAACCACGAGGTTAAGCATATGGGCCAGGCATGGCACGTGTGTGAGCTCGCCTCAGAGCCGCCAGCAGGTTCCGTTCATTGTCAAACAATACCATGCCTGGCTGTAGGTTCAGTGGTGTGAGCACAGATCTACCTGCTCTTTCAGAGCTGTGCACAACTCTTCAGCATTGTGCCGTTGTCACCTAAGCATATTAGCTTCAGCACAAGCCTGTTGCCGCTTGGCCGAGGCAGTGCTTCCAGCTTGTGACTGATGTGATCATTTTGGAGATGGAGGCTGAAGAGGAGGAGGAGGAGGCTGAGGAGGAGGAGGTGCAGGAACTGTAGACTGTGGGGGCAACCCTGATTGACCTAGGGAATGCAATCCTTGGCGTCGGGAGAACGTGTTCCATCCCAAGGTCCGACTGGGTCCCGACTTCCACTATGTTAACCCAGTGTGCCGTCAGCGAGATGTACCGTCCCTGCCCTCAAGCACTTGTCCATGTGTCCGTGGTTAGATGGACTTTCCCGGTAACTACATTGTTGAAGGCATGGCTAATGTTTTGGGACATGTGCTTGTGTAATACGGGGACGGCACACCCCGGGAGAAATAGTGGCCGTTGGGGACCGAGTACCGAGGGACGGCTGCCGCCATCAGGTTGTGGAATGCTTCTGTCTCCACGAGCCTAAAAGGCAACATATCCAGCGGAAGCAGTCGCGAAATGTGGGAATTTAGTAGTGTAAGCTGTGGGGCATTGGCTGTGTATTTGCGCTTGCGTTCCAAGGACTGGGGTATGGACAACTGAACGCAGCTCTGGTACAAGGACGTGGACGTGCTTCCTGATGTTGCTACTTGAGAGTGTGCAATGACAGATGCAGGGCAGGGGGCATCTTTGCATGCACCATGGACAGGGAATTTGCTTGCATGCACAACAGCGGAAGAAGAAGTGGTGCCACCCGCAGACACTGTTCCTGGACCCTGGGGTTCAGACCACAAAGTCGGGTGCTATGCTGCCATGTGCCTAATCATGCTGGTGGTGGTCAGGCTGGTCATTTTGCCACCCCTGCTGATGCTGGCCTGGCAGGTGGTGCATATGACCGTTTTGATGTTATCGGCAGAGCCTTTAAAAAACAACTAGACTCGTGAAGACCTAACAGTTGTACTGACAACTTCCTTCGTGTTGGTGCTATGGGGAACGGTTGCCTGCCTTCTGTCTGTGGCCACCACACTGCTTCTTCCTGCCTGTTGGGGTTCTCTTCCTCCCTCCCCCTGTGTGCTGCTGTCCTCGCTCTGCATGTCCTCCTGCCAGGTTGGGTCAGTTACTATATCATCCACCACCTCGTCTTCCACTTCCACACACTGGTCCTCCTCCTGACTTTCTGGAAATTGTGTCTCATCATCGTCTTCCTCTTGTGACACTTTCCCACCATCGCCTTCCTGTGACCGTGGCTGTTCAAATATTTGGGCATTGCTACATGCGATCTCCTCTTGCCCCGCTACAAATGGACCGGGCGAGAGGCCCAAATCTATAAATGGAAAAGTGAACCCACTTGGAAGTGTGGGATCAGTTGTCTCTGGGCACTCGGCATGGTGGGAGGAAGGAGTTTCAGGGTGAGGAATATGCGGTCCAGACTCACGGCTACTGAGACTTGACCATGTGGAAGACAGGGTGGTGGTGGTGGTGGCTAAGTGACTGGAGGCATTATCTGCTATCTTACCAATAACCTTTTCACACTGCTCTGTGTTCAATAGTGGTGTTCGACGGTCCTCTATTAATTGGGACAGGAAGGTCGAGCGAGAAGATGTGGGTGTTTGTTATGGCACAATTTCAGCGTGCCTCGGCCTCTGCATGCACCATCACCATCACGTCCAGTTCCCCGTCCCTTTCCTCGTGCCTTGCCCATTTTAAATGGAAAACAATATCTTCCACGCTCACTACAAATGGCTGAATTTGGAGCAAACCTATATGTGATCCATGTGACGGACATAACACAATTTTAAATACCTGGCCTGTAGGTAACTATTTTGAACAGCAAACTGGTGTCAATAGCTTCACTGACACACTGAAAAATTTTTTAATGGAGGCCAGAAATGGCAGTATTTTCTGAAAACGTACATGTTATCCGTGTGACGGAGAAAACATGGTTTTAAATACCTGGCCTGTAGGTAACTATTTTGAACAGCAAACTGGTGTCAATAGCTTTACTGACACACTGAAACAAATTTTTAATGGAGGCCAGAAATGGCAGTATTTTCTGTTCTACCTATACTACCTAATAAACAAGCACATCTCTCCCTAGCTCAGCACAACCTCTTCCTACACTGTCTGATTCCGGAGTGACTGTGACGAGCATGGCAGCGCCGGGTCTGATATAGACCTGATGACGCTATGCGGCCAGCCAATCACTGCAATGCCACAACCAACATGGCTACAGCATTACAGTAAGTGGCAGGCAATCCCTGCTTGTTCATTGGCTCTGTAAAGAGCGCCAAACATGCAGGGAGTAGACCCGAGCTCCCGCCGAGCAACCCCGGAAATGTTTGGCGAGCGCCAAGCATCTCGAGCAGTAAGATGCTCGGTCGAGCACCGAGCAGTAGCAAGCATGCTCGCTCATCATTAATATTTACATCTATCTGTATATCTATTTATTATCTATATATCTAGCTATTCATATATCTATCCATATATCTATTATCTATCTATCCATATATCTATTATATATCTATATATCTATCCATATATCTATTCATCTACTGTTTTTATCTATCCATATATCTATTAAACTATTTATTTATCCATATATCTACCAATATATCTATATATCCATATATATTACTACTATCTATCAATAAACCTATTTATCTATCCATATATCTGTCTATCCATATATCGATTCATGTATATTATCTATCTATCTATCCACATATCTATCATCTATCAATCTATGTATTATCTATGTATTATCTATCTATCCATATATCTATTATTTATATAATTTCTCTGTATCCATATATCTATTATCTATCTACATATATCTATCCATATATCTGTTATCTATCTATATATAGCTATCCATATACTGTATCTATTATCTATCTATCCATCTATCCTAATATCTATTAATCTAGTTATCTATCCATATATCTATTATCTATCAATATATGTATATATGCATATATCTAACTATTATCTATTTATCTATCTATCTATCTATCTATAAATCAATTTATCTATCCATATATCTATTATCTATCTATGTATCCATGTATCTATCAATATATTTATTATCTATCTATCCATATATCTATTAATCTATTTATCTATCCATATATCTATTATCTATAAATGTATTTATATAGCCATATATCTAACTATTATCTTTCTATCTATAACTCAATTTATTTATCCATATATTTATCCATATATCTATTATCTATCTAAATATCTATCCATATATCTATTATCTATCTATCTGTTTGTCTATTAATCTATTTATGTATCTATCCATATATCTATTATCTATCAATACATCTATATATCCATATATCTATTATCTATCTTTCTATAAATCTATTTATCCATATATCTATCCATATATCTATCTACTGATCTATTATCTCTCAATATATCTATCTATCTACATATCTATCCATCTATCGATCTATTATCTATCTATATATCTATATATCTATTATCTATCTTAGATAGATAATTAGATAGGTCAACAGATAATAGATATTTGGACAGCTAGATATATAGATAATAGATAGATATACAGATATATATAAACTAGCTATTGAACCTGTTCTACGCCCGGGTGGCGAGCATTTTTATTGGTATATGATCTCCCATGCTGGTATGTGCTGCCCCTCCTCCAGATATTTGTGCTGCCCCCCATCCTGGTATTTGTACTGCCCCCATCCTGGTATTTGCACTGTCCCCATCCTTTCCCACCATCTTATCCTAGCATGCATGGCACCCCTCATCCCTATCCTGGTATGCATGGCATCCCTCATCCCTATCCTGGTATGCATCGCACCCCTCATCCCTATCTTGGTATGCATGGCACCCCTCTTCCCTATCATGGTATGCATGGCACCCCTCATCCCTATCTTGGTATGCATGGCACCCCTCATCCCCATTCTGGTATGCATTGCATCCCTCACCCCCAATCCTGGTATGCATGGCACCCTTCACCCCTATCCTGGTATGCAAGGCACCCCTCATCCCTATGCTGGTATGTATGGCACCCCTCATCCCCATCCTGGTATGCATGGCCCCCTCATCCCCAATCCTGGTATGCATGGCACCCTTCACCCCCAATCCTGGTATGCATGGCACCCCTCACCCCCAATCCTGGTATGCATGGCACCCCTCACCCCCAATCCTAGTATGCATGGCATCTCTAACCCCAATCCTGGTATGCATGGCACCCCTCACCCCCAATCCAGGTATGCATGGCACCGCTCATCCCTCATCCTGGTATGCATGGCTCCCTCAGCCTTATCCTGGTATGCATGGGCCCCTCACCCCCATTCTGGTATGCATGGCACTCCTCGTCCCTATCCTGATATGCATGGCACTCCTCATCCCTATCCTGATATGCATGGTACCCCATCCCTCATCCCTATCCTGGTATGTATGGTACCCCTCATCCTGGTATGGATGGTACCCCTCACCCCTATCCTGGTATGCATGGCCCCTCATCCGAATCCTGGTATGTATGGCCCTCACACATCCCTATCCTGGTATGCATGGTACCCCTCATTCCTATCCTGGTATGAATGGCACCCCTCATCCCCAATCCTGGTATGTATGGCACCCCTCATCCCTAATCCTGGTATGCATGACACCCCTCATCCCCAATCCTGGTATGCATGGCACCCCTCATCCCCAATCCTGGTATGCATGGCACCCCTCATCCCCAATCCTGGTATGCATGGTGCCCCTCATCCCCAATCCTGGTATGCATGGTACTCCTCATCCCCAATCCTGGTATGCATGGCACCCCTCATCCCCAATCCTGGTATGCATGGCACCCATCATCCCCAATCTTAGTATGCATGGCACCCCTCATCCCCAATCCTGGTATGCATGACACCCTTCATCCCACATACTGGTATGCATGGCACCCCTCATCCCCAATCCTGATATGCATGGCACCCCTCATTCCAAATATGGTATACATTGCACCTCTCATCCCAATCCTGGTAAGCATGGCACCCCATCTCTCATCCTGGTATGCATTGCCCCCTCATCCCAAATTTGGTATACATGACACCCCTCATCCCAATCCTGGTATGTATGGCACCCCTCATCCCCCAATCCTGTTATGTATGGTACCCAAACCCTCATCCTGGTATGTAGTGCACCACTCATCCCCCAACCCTGGTATGCATGGCACCTAGTGATGAGCGAGAATGTTCGCTACTGCTCGCCGAATATTTCCGGGGTTGTTCAGCGGGAGCTCGGGTGTCCTCACTGCATGTTTGTCGCTCTTTACAGAGCCAATGAACATGCAGGGATTGCCTGCCACCCACTGTAATGCCGTAGCCATGTTGTTTGTGGCATTACAGTGATTGGCTGGTCGCACAGCATCATCAGGTCTATATCAGACCTGGCACCGCCATGCTCGTCACGGTCACTCCGGAATCAGACAGTGTAGGGAGAGGTGCTGCTGAGCTAGGGAGAGATTTGCTTGTTTCTAGTTAGTGTAGGTGTACCAAACTATGTTAGAGACACATATCCATCTCAACAAACAGTCCTTCTGAGGACTAATCCATCTGCAGAGATATCAAGCAAGCAGTGTATATAGGCAGGCAGGCAGGGTATATAGCAGACTGCAGTGCACATAGCACAAGAGGCTCCATTCCAGTTTTGTCTGCTGCTGCTGCTGTTAGATATTTCTAGAAATAGGCCCTGGTCTCAGGGGCCAGGAATAATTTTTTTTTTGGATCTTAATCCTCATTATTTGCTTAAAAAGCAATCCAGAGAACACCGCTGTTCTGCGCCATTTGCTTGTTGGCACTGCAGAATACAGCCAGGTCCTTTCCATGTTACAGAGCTAAAAATCCAGATATTTAAAACTGTGCTTTGTCACATATAATTGCACTACTGCCATTTCTGGTATCCATTAAAAATTAGTTTCAGTGTGTCAGTGATGCAATTGACACCAGTTTGCTGTTCAAAATAGTTACCTACAGGCCAGGTATGTAAAACTGTGGTTTGACCGCCACACGGAACACATATACGTTTTCAGAAAATACTGCCATTTCTGACCTCCATTAAAAATTTGTTTCAGGGTGTCAGTGAAGCAATTGACACCAGTTTGCTGTTCAAAATAGTTACCTACAGGCCAGGTATTTAAAACTGTGTTTTCTCAGTCACACGGTTCACATATACGTTTTCAGAAAATACTGTCATTTCTGACCTCAAATAAAAATTAGTTTCAGTGTGTCAGTGAAGCAATTGACACCAGTTTGCTGTTCAAAGCAGTGTGGTGGCCGCAGAAAGAAGGCAGGCAACCGTTTCCCGTAACACCAACACGAAGGAAGTTGCCAGTACAACTGTTAGGTCTTCACGAGTCTGGTTGTTTTTTATAGACTCTGCCGATAACCCCAAAAAGGCCATTTCCACCACCAGCCAGGCAAGCATCAGAAGGGGTGGCAAAACGACCACCCTGACCACCACCAGCATGATCAGGCACATGGCAGCAAAGCACCCGACTTTCTGCGCCGATCCACAGGGTCCAGGAACTGTGTCTGCGGGTGGCACCACTGCTTCTTCCACTGTTGTGCGTGCAAGCCAATCCCCTTTCCATGGTGCATGCGAAGATGCCTCCTGCACTGCACCTGTCATTGCACACTCTCAAGTAGCAGCATCAGAAAGCACGTCCACGTCCACGTTCCCTCAAAAATGCAGTTACCGAGAAAGTCCACCTAACCATGGACACATGGACAAGTGTTTGTGGGCAGGGACGGTACATCTTGCTGATGGCACATTGGGTTAACATAGTGGAAGCCGGAACCCAGTCGGACCTTGGGACGGAACTCGTCCTCCCGATGCCATTGATCGTAGGCCCTAGGTCAATCAGGGTTGACCCCACTGTCCACAGCTCCTGCACCTCATCCTCCTCAGCCTTCTCCTCCTCTTCAGCCTCCATCTCCGAAATGACCACATCAGTCACAAGCTGGAAGCTGTGTTGACGCTAATATGCTTAGGTGACAAACCGCACAATGCTGAAGAGTTGTGGACAGCTCTGAAATAGCAGGCAGATTTGTGGCTCACACCGCTGAACTTACAGCCCAGCATAGTCCTGTGTGACAATGGCCGGAAGCTCGTGGTGGCTCTGAGGCGAGGCGTGCTCACACACTTACCATGCCTGACCCATGTGCTTAACCTCATGGTTCAGCGATTTCTCAAATTCTACCCGGAGCTGCCGGATCTTCTTGTCAAAGTACGCCGCCTGTTTGCCCATTTTAGAAAGTCAGCTACAGCTTTCGCCGCCCTTGTCGTGCTTCAGCAGCGTTTGCAGCTTCCGGCTCATAGACTGGTGCGTGATGTCCCCACGCATTGGAACTCTACACTGCAGATGTTGGGAAGGATTTGTGAGAGAGGGCAGTTGTTAAGTACCAGCATCAACAAGGCCGTTGGTATTTGTGGCGCTCCTGCGGGTCCAGTTGCCACAGAGGTATTGCATCTCAGCCAGAGGTGTGTTACCCCACTCTCAGGTAAGGAGGGAGCACTACCCGGGACCCACACACTCACATCCAACACTACCTCACTCCTGAGGGAGGGTCCAGATAGCTCCTGAGGGAGAGCATCGGCCTGGTCCCTGTTAGGAAGGTGGAACTAAGTAGAGGAGGTGGGTGGAGGAAGTAGTTTAGGGGAGCACAGACAGAGCAGTATAAAAGAAGGGTAGAAACATCTAGAAGGGTCCATTTTCCTGGTTCCAGTCCTTGGTGCAGGAGTTCAATTGGTTGTCCAGAGGACCGTGAGGAGTAAGGTCCTGACGGCAAAGGGGCTCAGTAAAAGTGGCCCAGGAGGAGAGTGAGGAGAGAGCACTGGAGCAGTGAGAGGAGCTCCAGAGATAGAAGGGAACCTAGGGGCACGGCGAGTGCAGGATGCCACCTATGCGCCCGAGTTCACACTGATCGTGGAGGGATCAGGCCGCAGAAGGGGACCGGCCCTAGACTAGTGGAGGACTACAAGACTTCGCTAGCAAACCGGAGGTTGCGGTATCTTCATGTGCCGTAGCCACAGTCCACACACATTCGCTGAAAAGATGGTCATTTAGGACAAAGGGGACAAACTGGACGTCGCCCAACAAGGTCCACAGCCACTGGCTCGGGACACTGTGTGTGAGGCGCAGGGCAGGAGAGAGAGAGAGCCAGTGCAGGGAGAAGGTACACAGAAAGGGGTCTCGTTCAAGTACACCTAAGTTATCTGAGAGTTGGCTGGATCACTTCCCAGGAGGACACAGGACAACGCGGGCGGTTATAATTCGGCGGTTGTAACCTGGAGCATCTTGATAACAGTGAGTAAATACTTGAAGACTGCACCCCACTGTGTCCTTGACTTAATTACTGCGCCACCTGCCTTGCACTACACCACAACATCCTAAGCCTTCTATTTAACTGCCCTGTCCCCTAGCTCTACCCGTGGAGAGCTAAACCATCTCTGCTGCGTCACCAACAGCCCCAGTGGATCTGAACAGCAGTGGTGGCAACCTATAGCCGCATACCACGGGTGGCATCACAAACTTTATCCCCAAAACTTTATTTCCCCAATTAACTTTTCATTGATTGACCGCCCTGGGCAGACACAGGTCAATGCCGCCATGACTACCCCCAAATAGAACCGACCGGCCTGGCTTCCGAGTACCCCACGGCCCCAGGGGGCGGGTCATATTCAGTTCAGACTCCACACATAAGACCTCAGAAGTGGATATGGATGTCAGACATATGTACCATCCTCCAAAACTTTGAGGACTCCACCAAGATGGTGAGCGATGATGACGCCATAATTAGCATCAACATCCCGCTTCTCTGTCTTCTGAAACGCTCTCTGCTCACGATCAAAGAGGATGCATTGCAAGCGGAGCACGATGAGATGGATCAAGGAACCATACAGGGTGATTACACACAGCCCAGCCTCATCTCATCCCAACGTGGATTGGGTGACAATGAGGAAGAAGAGAAGGAGGAAGAAAAGGAGATAGTTTCATGCACTACAGACGGTACTACCTGCACAACTATAATACCGTCTGTTCAGGGTGTATGGCTTGAGGACAGAGAGGAGAAGGAGGAGGAGGAGAGCATGGTCACTCGTCCTCTTGGTGAGGACACAGAAGTCATGCCTGATAGCAGTCAGGCACGCATGGCTGAGTTTATGTTACACTGCCTTTCCCATGACCCTCGCATTCTCAAAATTTTGGGTGACAGTCATTACTGGTTGGTGACACTTCTAGACTCATGCTACAAGGAGGACTTTATAGCTCTTATTCCTGAGGCGGACAGGTCTACAAAAATGGGACAGTACCAGAAGGCTCTTGTTGCGGAACTATTAAAAAAATTTCCATCTGAAAACGCTGGCGGCAGAGGTCATAGTTTGTTGGACAACCAAGGACTACAGGTGAGAGAGACACAACTCCAATCCATCAGAGGCAGGGGAACACTGTGAAAGTTATGGGAGAATTTTCTCAGCCCCTCCCATCGCACAAGCCCTGAGGCGCGGGGTACTCTCACAAGGAGTGCAAAGTTTGGGTAGATGCTGAGGGAGTACCTTGCCGACCGTACCAATGTCCTCCGTGATTCCGCTATGCCTTATAATTATTGGGTTTCCAAGGTGGATATGTAGAGTGAACTGGAGTGGGTTTTCGTGCCGCTGGTGGAATTATAATTGATAAGCGCATCCGCCTGTTAACTGAAAATGCTAACAGACTGACTCTTATAAAAATGAACAAGGGCTGGATTGGGCCAGACTTCTCAACACCACCGAATGATAGCAGCGTAACATAAACTCAAATAAAGTGTCTTTTTTTAGGAGGTGTTTTCCCATGCACCTTTTCACACCCACACATAGGTATACGCTTCCTGATTTTGGCAATTTGCTCTTTTCCTCCTCCTTCTCCTCATCCTCCACCATCATATCACCAGGGTGACCATGGTCTGTGGTGCAACACCCACATAATTTTTTTATAGGGTGCTTATGATGCCTGTAAAAAAATTTTTTTATACAGTATGTTCATGTATACCCCCCAGGGGTAAATTTTTGTCCACCCATACACTTAGTGCATGGGCATTACAAGTATAGGAGACCTCTTCCTTTCTAATGGGAACATTTTTTTATGAGGCCCTCTAAGTTTCTTCCAAGGGGCATTGGAGTGCCTCCCAATTTTTGGCAGTCCTTGCATTCACTGCATTAGCCAACACTGTGGGAGACCCACTTCCTAATAATGGGAACATTTTTTCATGAGGCCCTCTATGTCTCTTCCATGGGGCATTGGAGTACCTCCCAATTTATTTTCAGCCCTTGCATTCACTGCATAGGCCAACACTATGGGAGACCCTCTCCTTTCTAATGGGAATTTGTCGTTACTGTGTCCCTGCTCTATGTGTCTTTAAATTCTTAGTGGGGTTTTTCCTAAATTTGGTCAGCCGTTGGACTCACTGCATATCCTATAACTGTATAGCAGACTCTCTTCTTTCTAATGGGAACATATCGTACTCGTTACTGTGGCCCTGCTCTATGTGTCTTTAAACTCTTAGTGGGGTTTTTCACAAATTTTGGTGAGCACTGAGCAATTCCCGGTTACTCGGGCGGGAGCTCGAGTCTCCGCCCTGCATGTTTGGCGCTCTTTACAGAGCCAATGAACATGCAGGGATTGCCAGCCAGTCACTGTAATGCCATGATGGTTGTGGGCATTACAGTGATTGGCTGGCCGCACAGCGTCACCTCGAGTATTTAAAACCGGGTGCCGCCATCTTGGACACAGTCTCTCCAGATCAGACGCTGTAGGGAGAGTGCTGCTGAGTTAGGGAGAGATTTATACTGCGAAATAGGTAGTGTAGGGTCTCTAAAGCCTGCAAAATCAAACAAACAGTCCTTCTCAGGACTAATATCCATCCCAGATATCAGGCAGGAAGGCATTACAGTCCTGTGTGCTGCTTTTCAAATTGCTAGACTTAGCCCCAGGTCTCAGGGGCCAGGAAGAATCCTTTTTTTTTCATCTAAGTCCTCTTTTTTTTTTTTTTCCTCAGTCAGACTGTACAAATACCCATCTTATTAACTTTTTGGTATTTCCCCCCCCCCAAAAAAAAAGTGTGAGCGTGTCTGTGAGTGTTCAGACACAAATATATCTGTTTAAAAGAGTCTGGTGTAGGCCAGATAACTAGAACTGTGGTTTTCCTCTTCCACGGTTCAAATCTCTGTATTATCCACTTTTTTGTCTTTTTTCAATAAAAAAAAACATTTTGAGTGTCTCGCTGACTGTTCAGACACAAATATATCTGTTTAAAAGAGTCTGGTGTAGGCCAGATAACTAGAACTGTGGTTTTCCTCTTCCACGGCTCAAATCTCTGTATTATCCACTTTTTTGCCTTTTTTCAATAAAAAAAACATTTTGAGTGTCTCGCTGACTGTTCAGACACAAATATATCTGTTTAAAAGAGTCTGGTGTAGGCCAGATAACTAGAACTGTGGTTTTCCTCTTCCACGGTTCAAATCTCCTTTTTGTTACCCTTTTGCCATTGATAGTGTGAGTGTAAGCTATTTTACTTCATTTACAATGGGCAAGGTGCATGGCAAGGGACGTGGAACTGGACGTTCTGGTGATGGTGCATGCAGAGGATGGGGCCGTGGCCAAGTTGAAAATGTGCCACAACCAACAGCCACATCTTCTCGCTCCCAGTTCTTGAATTACTAGGGAAGCACACAACAGCACCACTATTGCGAACTGATCAGTGTAAACAGGTTATTAATTGGATAGCAGATAATACTTCCAGTCACCTGGGCACCACCAACTCTGGTCTGTCTTCCACACGGTCAAGTGTTAGTAGCTGTGAGTCTCAACTGCATACTCCTCCTCACCCTGATGCTCCTTCCTCCCACCATGCCGAGTGTCGTCAGACAGCAACTGATCCCACAGTTGGACACTCTGAAGAGCTGTTCACTGATCCATTTCCTTATTTGGGTCCCTCGCCTGCTCCGCTTGAAGTGGTGGAAGAGGAGATCCCATGTAGCGATGGCCAAATATTTGAACAGCCACAGCAACAGGAAGGCGACGCTGGCAATTTGTCACAAGACGTGGACGATGACGAGACACAATTGCCACGAAGTGAGGAGGAGGACCGTGGTGCGGAAGTGGAAGAGGAGGAGGTGGTGGATGATCTAGTAACTGACCCAACGTGGCAGGAGGACACGCAGAGCAAGGCCAGCAGCACACAGGGGGAGGGAGGCAGAGTACCCCAACAGGTAGGAAGAAGTAGTGTGGTGGCTGCAGACAGAAGGCGGGCAACCGTTCCCCGTAACACCAACACGAGGGACGTTGCCCGTACATCCGGTAGTTCTTCCAGAGTCTGGAATTTTTTTAAAGACTCTGCTGATTACCCCAAAAAGGCCATTTGTACCACCTGCCAGGCCAGCATCAGCAGGGGTGACAAAACTACCAGCCTGACCACCACCAGCATGATCAGGCACATGTCAGAAAAGCACCCGACTTTGTGGGGCAAACCCCAGGGTCCACGACCAGTGTCAGCGGGTGTCACCACTGCTTCTTCCGCTGTTGTGTGTGTAAGAGAACCCCCTGTTGTGCGTGCAAGGCAATCCCCTGTCCATACTGCATGCAAAGATGCCCCCTCCTCTCAGTCTTCACTTGTTATGGCAGTTTCTCAAGAAACAGCATCAACGTCCACATCCACGTTCCACCACAGCGTTCAATTGTCCATATGCCAGACCTTTGAACGAAAGCGCAAATTCGCAGCCAACGCCCCAGAGGCCACAGTCCTAAATTCGCACATTTCACGACTGCTTGCGTTGGAAATGCTGCCTTTTAGGCTGGTGGAGACGGATTCCTTCCGCAACCTTATGGCGGTGGCCGTCCCTCAGTACTCAGTCCCCAGCCGACACTATTTTGCCCGGTGTGCCATCCCCGCACTACACAAGCACGTGTCCCAAAACATGCCCTCAACAACACAGTTACTGGGAGAGTCCACCTGACAACGGACACGTGGACAAGTACTTGTGGCCAGGGATGGTACATCTCCCTGACGGCACACTGGGTAAACATAGTGGAAGCCGGGACCCAGTCAGACCTTGGGACGGAACACATCCTCCCCACACTGAGGATTGCGAGCCCTATGTCAGTCAGAGTTGCCCCCACAGTGTACAGCTCCTGCACATCATCCTCCTCCTCCTCATGTTCAGCCTCCATCTCATATATCACCACATCAGTTACAAGCAGGAAGCACAGCAGTACTGCCTCAGCAACAGGCTGTGCTGAAACTCTTAAGCTTAGGTGATAAACCTCACGCTGCTTGTGAGTTGTGGACAGCTGTGAATGAGCAGGCAGATCTGTGGCTGAGACCGCTGAACCTATATCCAGGCACGGTCGTGTGTGATAATGGCCGTAACCTGGTGGCGGCTCTGAGGCGAGGCGAGATCACACACATACCATGCCTGGCTCATGTGCTTAACCTCGTGGTTCAGCGGTTTCTTAAATCGTACCTCGAGTTGCCAGATCTGCTCGTTAAAGTGCGCCGCCTGTCAGCTCATTTTCGGAAGTCGTCTACAGCTTCCGCCGCCCTAGCTGTGTTGCAGCAGCGTTTGCAGCTTCCGGCACACCGTCTGGTGTGTGATGTCCCCACACGTTGTAACTCTACCCTCCACATGTTGCAAAGGATTTGTGAGCAGAAGAGAGCAGTTGTGGAATACCAGCTGCAACAAGGCCGTCGATATTCAGGTCAGACTCCACACATAAGACCTCAGGAGTGGACCTGGATGTCTGACATATGTACCATCCTGACAAACTTTGAGGGGTTCACCAAGATGGTGAGTGGCGATGACGACATCATTAGCGTCAGCATCCCACTTGTCTGTCTTTTGCAACGCTCTTTGCAGAGAATTAAAGAGGAGGCATTGCAGCCAGAGTATGATGAGATGGATCAAGAAGCCGTAGCAGGCGATTACACACAGCCCAGCCTCATCTCATCCCAACGTGCATTGGGGGACAATGAGGGAGAGGAGGAGGAGGAGGAGGAAGAACAGGAGCTGGTATCATGCGCTGTAGTCGGTAGTACCTGTACAACTGTCATACCATTAGTTCAGCGTGGGTGGCCTGATGACAGGTGGGAGGAGGAGGAGGAGGAGGAGAGCATTGTCAGTCGTCATCTTGGTGAGGAAACAAGAGTCTTGCCCGTTACCAGTCTGGCACGCATGGCTGACTTTATGTTACGCTGCCTTAACCGTGACCCTCGCGTTGTCAAAATGTTGGGTGACAGTCATTAATGGTTGGTGACACTTTTAGACCCCCGCTACAAGGAGATCTTTCACTCTCTTATTCCTGAGGTGGAGAGGTCTACAAAAATGGGGCAGTACCAGAAGGCCCTTGCTGCAGAACTGTTAAAAAAATTCACATCTGAACACGCTAGCGGCAGAGGTCACAGTTCGTTGCCCAACCTAGGCGTACAGGCAAAAGAGACGAAACTCCAATAAAGCAGAGGCAGGGGAACACTATCAATGTTCTGGGACAGTTTTCTGAGACCTGCCCAGCTTACAGGCCCTGAGGCGTGGGGTACTCTCACAAGGAGTGGAAAGTTTCAAAAGATGGTGTGCGAGTACCTTGCTGACCGTACCAGCACCCTCCGTGATTCCTCTGTGCCTTTTAATTATTGGGTATCCAAGCTGGACACTTGGAATAAACTCGCTCTGTATGCCTTGGAGGTCGTGGCCTGCCCTGCCTCTAACGTGTTATCGGAGCGTGTTTTTAGTGCCGCTTGGGGAATTATAACTGATAAGCGCTTTCGCCTGTCAACTGACAATACTGACAAGCTGACCCTTATCCAAATGAACAAGGGCTGGATTGGGCCATACTTCTCATCACCACCAAATGACAGCAGAGTAACATAAAGTCAAATCCACTGTGTTATTTCGAGAGCTGTATTCCCATGCTCAGCTTCACACCCACACATGGGAATACGCTTGCTCATTTCGGCTGTTTTTTGCTCTTCTTATCCTCAGCCTCCACCACCACTATACCACCAGGGTGACCGTGTTTCGTGCTGCCAGCATTGCAAGTTCCTCCGTCCTAATTTTTGGCAGCTTTTGCTTGGAAGGCATAGGCAAAGACTATGGGAGACCCACTCCCCAATAATGGGAATAATGTTTTTAATATGCTGTACTGCATGGCTCTTGTAAGGGCATTAAAACCGTCTTGTTAAGTTACTGTGATCTCCACGTCTCTTCCAAGGGGCATTAAAACCGTCTTGTTAAACCACTCTGAACTCCACGTCTCTTCCAAAGGGCATTAAAACCATCTTTTTAAGCTACTGTGACCCCCACGTCTCTTCCAAGGGGCATTAAAACCGTCTTGTTAAACCACTCTGACCTCCACGTCTCTTCCAAGGGGCATTAAAACCGTCTTGTTAAACCACTCTGAACTCCACGTCTCTTCCAAGGGACATTAAAACCATCTTGTTAAGCTAATGTGACCTCCACATCTCTTCCAAGGGGCATTAAAACCATCTTGTTAAACCACTCTGAACTCCACGTCTCTTCCAAGGGGCATTAAAACCGTCTTGTTAAGCTACTGTGACCTGCACATCTCTTCCAAGGGGCATTAAAACCGTCTTGTTAAGCTACTGTGACCTCCACGTCTCTACCAAGGGGCATTAAAACTGTCTTGTTAAGCTACTGTGACCTCTACGTCTCTTCCAAGGGGCATTAAAACCGTTTTGTTAAACCACTCTGAACTCCACGTCTCTTCCAAGGGGCAATAAAACCGTCTTGTTAAACCACTCTGAACTCCACGTCTCTTCCAAAGGGCATTAAAACCATCTTTTTAAGCTACTGTGACCCCCACGTCTCTTCCAAGGGGCATTAAAACCGTCTTGTTAAACCACTCTGACCTCCACGTCTCTTCCAAGGGGCATTAAAACCGTCTTGTTAAACCACTCTGAACTCCACGTCTCTTCCAAGGGACATTAAAACCATCTTGTTAAGCTAATGTGACCTCCACATCTCTTCCAAGGGGCATTAAAACCATCTTGTTAAACCACTCTGAACTCCACGTCTCTTCCAAGGGGCATTAAAACCGTCTTGTTAAGCTACTGTGACCTGCACATCTCTTCCAAGGGGCATTAAAACCGTCTTGTTAAGCTACTGTGACCTCCACGTCTCTACCAAGGGGCATTAAAACTGTCTTGTTAAGCTACTGTGACCTCTACGTCTCTTCCAAGGGGCATTAAAACCGTTTTGTTAAACCACTCTGAACTCCACGTCTCTTCCAAGGGGCAATAAAACCATCTTGTTAAACCACTCTGACCTCCACGTCTCTTCCAAGGGGCATTAAAACCGTCTTGTTAAGCTACTGTGACCTCCACGCCTCTTCCAAGGGGCATTAAAACCGTCTTGTTAAACCATTCTGAACTCCACATCTCTTCCAAGGGGCATTAAAACCATCTTGTTAAGCTACTGTGACCTCTACGTCTCTTCCAAGGGGCATTAAAACCGTTTTGTTAAACCATTCTGAACTCCACATCTCTTCCAAGGGGCATTAAAACCATCTTATTAAGCTACTGTGACCTCTACGTCTCTTCCAAGGGGCATTAAAACCGTTTTGTTAAACCACTCTGAACTCCACAGCTCTTCCAAGGGGCATTAAAATGTTTTTTTTAATTACCTCTAACCTCCACAACTCTTCCAATGGGCATTGTATTTCCTCCTAATTTTAGTCAGCATTTACTTTTCAATGCATAGGCGAACGCTAAAGGAGACCGACTCCCCAATAATGGGTGGAACGTTTTTAGTACGCTTTAATCCACGTCTGTTTCAAGGGGCATTGCAGTTCCTCATAATTTTTGGAAAGCCTTCCATTCACTGCTTAGGCCAACAGTGTACAGGAGACCCAGTTACTATAAATGGAAAAAACGGTTTAGTTAAGTCCCTCTGACCTCCATGTCACTACCAAGGGGTATTGGAGTGCCTCGAAATTTTTGGTAGGCATTGCACTCACTGTATGCCCTATAACTGTGTAGACGAACCGCTCCTTTAGGTACAGAAGCATATCCTACTAGACATGTGTGGTTGACTCGCCTGATATTGATGTGAATGGCCCTGTTCCTCCTGCTCTTTCTCCTTTGCCACCATCTCATCCATCATTCATCACCTGAAGCTTTGTTTTAACAGTAGTCATAGAACTGGGATAATAGCAGGAAAACATCCAGCAATCCTTGGAGGAGGTAGGATATGCGCCAAAACGCTGACCACCTCAGGCCTAGCCGCTACTACATACATGCGCTTGCATTCCAAGGAACAGAAAGCTAAGGAGATGGATGGCCTCATGATCGTGAATAATTTACTCGTTGTGTAGGAAGCCGACCACTGCTGCTCTCTACCTTCTCAACTTTGTGCTGAAGCCTGATTGACCCAGGACCCGCAATCCTCTATGTCTGGAGGACGTGTTGCAACTCAGTGTCCAACTGTGTCCCAGCTTCCACAATATTAACCCAGCGTGAAGGCGTCAATGAGATGGACCATCCCTGGCCACATTCACTTGTCCATGTGTTTGTGGTTAGGCTGTCCTTCCCACTAAATGCACTGGGGAGGGCACAGATAATGTTTTGGTATGTACGCTTGTGTATAAGGCGCACCGGGACAAATAGGGGCGGCTGGGGACCGTTTATGGACACCCGGCTGCCCCCAGGCGGCTGGGGACTGTGTGTGGGCACCCAGCCGCGGGGCAGCTCGAGACCGAGTATGGATACCAGGCCGCTGACGCAGCCATGATGTGGTGGCTAGATTCTGCCTCCACATGCCTAAGAGGCCAAATTTCAAGTGTAAGCAAGCAAGTAGTATGGTATTGCAGCCTTGGGGTGGGTGGGTGGCAGGCTGCATACTTGAGCTTGCATTGCAAGGAATGGGGGAGGTACAATTGAACACTGCCCTGGGACAAGGACTTGCACGGGGATAGTTGCAAGTCTGCATCTTCTGATGCGGCAAGGATCACTTCTGATGGGCACACTTTTAGGCAGTGACCTGGGTGTCAGAGATGCTTCCAGGGGTCTTCCCCATGCTGTTCCCATGTCTTTTCAGCACTGTATGCATGTGTCACACAGCACATGGCTGGATAAGGTTGTAAAATGTTAAAATGACATTTCCCAGTGAATGCATTTGTCACAGTTGAAAGCAATACAAAAGTGCAAAGACACATAAACAATGCAACTTGTGAACATAGCCCAAGGTGTGGAGGAGTATTTTGGTTTTTGCTTATTTATTTTACCTTATACACAAGTCTTTACCCTGGAAAGGAACTTCCTTAACATATGTCACAGAAAGCAGTTTCAGTTTCGTTTTTGAACGTTTTATTGTGAGCCCTTAAAAGTGGCTTAATACCTCTGACCACGTTGTTGACAGCAGTGACCTGGGGGTCAGAAATGCTTCCTGGGGCGATCCCCATGCTGTCCCCATGTCATTTGAGCACTGTCACTATCGTTTTGGGCACTTTTTATTCTTTCTACAGACTGCCGGGGGTGCCGCCGCAAAAATGCTCGGGTCTCCCATAGACTAACATTGGGCTCGTTGCTCGGGTCGAGCACACGAGTATCACGGTGAGCTCGGCCCGAGCTTCGAGCACCCGAGCATTTTAGTGCTCGCTCAGCACTACTAGTTATCTGATCAATCTTAAAAAAGCAGCCAGACTCTGGAAGACCTAACAGTTGGACTGGCAACTTCCTTCGCATTGGTGTTCAGGGGCACAGTTGCCCGCCTTGCATTCTGCATATTCCTGCCTGTTGTGGTGCTTCGCCTCCCTCACCCTCTGTGCTGCTGTCCTCGCTATGCATGTCACCTTGCCAGGTTGGGTCAGTGACGTCATTGTCCATCACCTCGTCTTCCATGTACACACCCTGGGCCTCCTCCTGACTTTCTGGCAATTGTCTCATCATCATCCACCTCTTGCGATAGTAATTTCAGTTTCCCACCGTCGCCTTCATGTGACTGTGGCTGCTCAAATATTTGGGCATCGCTACTGTAAATGTGATCTCCTCTTGCTCCACTTGAAGCGGACTGGGCGAGAGACCCGAATCTATAAATGGAAAAGGGACAAGCTCCTCGGAGTCTCCAAGTGTGGAATCAGTTGTCTCCGGGCACTCGGCATGGTGGGAGAAAGGAGGATCAGGGTGAGGAATATGTGGTCCACACTAACGGTTAGTGAGGCTGGATCGTGTGGAAGACAGGGTGGTGGTTGTGGCAAACTGACTGGAAGCAATATCTGCTGTCCAACCAACAACCTTTTAAAACTGATCTGGCTTCCAGAGTGATGTTCCACAGCACACTAGAAATTGGGAAAGGAAGGTAGTTCGACATGATGTGGGTGTTTGTTGTTCTCCCTCAGCAGGCACAGTTTCATCTTGCCCATATCCTCGGCCTCTGCGTGCACCATCGACATCACGTCCCTTGCCAAGCGCCTTGCCCATTTTAAATGGAGTATAATATTTGTCACTACAGTAATATCGGATCATGTCTGATGACCACGGTTTTAGGCAGTGGCGTTATAGATATAAATAATCAGGATTAAGAGCAAAAAAAAAAATTAGCCTCGATATCTAGGGCTATGGATATCTGTAACAGCAGCAGACAGAACATGCAATGGACCCTATTCTGCTGTATACAGTGTCCACAAACTCTGCCTGCCTAACTCCTGGTATAACCAGTAATATATACAGCTGGATTAGTCCCTAGAATGATTGTTAGTTCAGATGTGTATATATAGTTGTGGAATACCTAATACCTCACTAATAAAGTGCCAATTCTCTAGCTCAGCAGCACCTCTCCCTACTCTGCCTGTCTGAAGGGTAGACTGTGAGGAGCATTGGGTTATCGGGTCTGATATAGACCAGTCAATCAATGTAATGACACAACCAACATGGCTGTGGCGACCAGTCAATGTAATACCACAACCAACATGACTGTGACATTACAGTGAGAGGCAGGCAATCCCTGCATGTTTATTCGCTGTTAAAACAGCACCAAACATGCAGAGAGGGAACTCGAGCTCCCGTCCTAGCATCCCGGAAGTACTCGCCGAACAACTCGAGCAGTGAGATGCTCGGGCGAGTACAGAGCAGGAGTCAGCACGCTCGCTCATCACTAAATATTACCACTCTTATATGCAATCCATGTACGGGTGAGCTATCGCACTAGGGATAGCGTATTACACGCGTTGATTATTGCCTTATACTCCTTGCTGCTGCAACCAAATAAAAAAATAAAATAAATAATTACATTATATTCCCTATTAATGTCACTGTTAGCTGTATTTACATAGGGACAGATGCTAGGTGGTAACAGAGTGTTCATTCTGGTCACATACATCTTTCCACAGTTCATAACTTGATTGATTTTGTCCATGCACTCATTGACCGATTCTTAATTTTTAATAGTGATCTGTACTCACAAATTCATGAAAACAGGCAGGGTTGTTTGTGCTCCTTTAAAGTTTGGTGCTGCCACGTCCAAGAAAAACTGTTCGGGGCCAGTTAAAATCTATTTGATATTCTCCAATATTACCTCTCTTATCTGCAATTCGTGTACGGGTGAGCTATCACACTATGGATAGTGTATTGCACACAACCAGCCAGGGATTATTGCCTTACATGCTGTGCTGCTGCAACCAAACAAAAAAATTAAATATATTCTATTCCCTATTGATACCACTGTTACCTGCATTTACAATAGGGACAGGTGCTAGGTGGTAACATCTGCTGGAAACGAGTGTTCATTGTTGTTGCATATATCTCTTCCACAGTCTATAGCTAGATTGATTTTTTTCCATACACTCATTGACCGATTCATAATTTTTATGGTGATCTGTACTCAGTAACTCATCAAAGTTGACAGAAATTTATCATAATTGACATACTTGGCTTTTATCCTAAGTTATATTGCATGACTCGTTAAAGGGTTGATTGTGACTTGTAGGATTGCTACTTCCAATAGGTTGCGCTATAGAGTACAAGTCCTCTTTTTCTCTGAAGAGGCAATTTGAATATCATACTTGACAGAAATTCATCAAAGTTTGCAGAAATTTTTCAAATTTGACAGAAATTAATCAAAGTTAACAAAATTTAATGATTTAATTAGTGATGATCGAGCATGCTCGGGCGAGCACCTATTATCTTCAGCGTGCTCGGGGATTAAGTTTTCATCACTCCGTGAACATGATTTGCGACTGTTTGACAGCTTTAATACATGTGAGGAATGCTGGAAAAACAGGCATTTCATGTTGCATTGCAACAGTAAAGGCACCCAATGACAGAGGCAGAAAAACAACCCCAAAAAATCTTTGAACCTACACCATATTTGACTGTAAGTACTGTGTTCTTTAATTTGTAGACCTCATTCCAGTAAACAGTTGAATGATGTGCTTTACCAAAAGGCTCTATCTTGGTCTCATCTGTCCCCAAGACACCTGCTGGACCTCTAAAAATAGTGGAGGCTGCCTGTTGGCACACTGTAAATTGTGAGGGCCGCCTGCTAGACAACCAAGTCTCAAACTTTATAGAATATATACGAAAAAGACAATTTGACCACCTTAGATAGATAAATTACATTGCAGTAGCAATATGGTGCTGGCACTCTAACAACACTGAGGGCCGATTTGAGGCCCTGTAACGATAGGAAGGGCCGCCTAATGGCCCTCTACAAATAGTGAAGGCTGTCTGATTGCACTGAAAAAATTAGGCTTTGTGACTTTCAGAGTCCCTCCTTCATAAATGAAACAGGATGTGTCTGACCATGTCTCACACACCACATGGCCCGATAAGGTAGTAAAATGTTAGAATTACATTTACTGGTGAATGTATTTTTCACCTTTGAAAGCAATGCCAACGTGTAAAAATGCAGCAAAAGCACTACGTGTAAATATAGCCCAAGGTGTGGAGGAGCATTTTTTTTACTGTTATTTATTTTGCATTATATAGAAGTCATTATCCTGGAAAGAATGCTTCTTAACATTTTTTCAAGGAAAATCCGTTATATCTTCATTTTTGAATGTTTTATTGGCAGTCCCTAAATGTGACATAATACTCTGAAAACACTGTTCACTAGAGATGAGCGGTGTTCGACTAGAACTGTTCGCCAATCTCAAATTCGAGCTGTTTTGGCCGGTGTTCGAGTTGTTCGACGAACCCGAACGATTTGCAAAAAATTCGGCTGTTCGAGGTTATGTTCGATAACTGTTCGTGCACCAAAAGCGTGTCCTGCATGTCTGGCGCTATTTAGAGCACCAATCATGCAGGGATTGTCTGCCACTCACTGTAATGCCACAGCCATGGTGGTTGTGGCATTACAGTGATTGCCCAAATCGATGGGAACAGTGCCAACAGTGAAACATGAAAAGCCGGCAATTCAGCAGCGGCATACACCTGTACCCGACAATTTAGAACCGAAAGAATAGAGCTTCACACATAGATTAGATAGATATAAACATGTCAGCCACATATATACGAAGTACAGTGAAAGTGCTGCTTACTGTACTTGTCATTTAGCGTAAAGGATTTATCAAAAAAAATAATAGTGTTTTCATGCACCGTCTCTTTAAAAAAGCCGGCCGGCAATTCAGCAGCGGTAACCGACAATTTAGAATAGAAAGAATAGAGAATCACACATAGATTAGATAGATAGAAACATGTCAGTCACATATATATGAAGTACAGTGACAGTGTTGCTTACTGTACTTGTCATTTAGCGTAAAGGATTTATCAAAAAAAATAATAGTGTTTTCATGCACCGTCTCTTAAAAAAGCCGGCCGGCAATTCAGCAGCGGTACCCGACAATTTATAACAGACAGAATAGAGCTTCACACATAGATTAGATAGATAGAAACATGTCAGTCACATATATATGAAGTACAGTGATAGTGTTGGTTACTGTACTTGTCATTTAGTATTAAAACAAAGGATTTATTATTAAAAAAATTGGCGTGGGGTTCCCCTTAATTTTAGGCTCTAGCGGAGGTTAAGCAGACGGCTGGGGCAGATGTTTGAAGCCTGGGAAGGGGGTAATACCCACGGAGCTTCCCAGGCTACTAATATCAGCCCCCAGCTGAATACATAGCCTTTACTAGCTATTAAAATGGGGGACCCCCCAAAAAAAATGACGTGGGGTCCCCCCTAATTTAATAGCTAGCAAAGGCTAGGCAGACAGCTGGGGGCTGATATTAATAGCCCAGGAAGGGAGCCATGAATATTGGCCCCCTCCCAGGCTAGAAACACCAGCCGTCAGCCGCCCCAGAAATGGCGCATTCATAGGATGCGCCAATTCTGGCACTTAGCCTCGCTCTTCCACGCTGCCCTGGTGCGGTGGCAGGGGGTAATAGGGTTGGGGTTGATGTCAGCTTATAATGCCAGCTGACATCAAGCCCAGGTTAGTAATGGAGAGGCGTCTATAAGACACCCCCATTACTAACCCCATAGTCAAAGTTAAAAAAAACACAAACACCCAGAATAAAGTCCTTTAATTGAAATAAAGACGCAATCCTTTATTGTTCTAAATTAAACCATACTTACCGTCACGCCCATTCCAGCTGAAGCCAACGATCTCCTGCAATAAAAGAAAAATAATAAAGCAACCTCATCCTTACCTTTCCATGGTTCCCACGACAGCTTCAGCTCTGCTACATCGAGATGACAGGCTGGACCGCAGCAGAACGCTGCCATCCAGCCTCTCATCCCGCAGACACTGAGAAGCGCAGGCTTGCTTGCGCTGCTCAGCGTCTCTCTGTGACGACATCCAGATGAGCCGAGTTCATGTCCAATGAACTCGGCTCACCTCATGCACGTCACTGACAGCGTGGGAAAATTCTCACGCTGAAGCGGTGAGTGCAGGAGAATTCTCCCACGCTGTCAGTGACGTGCATAAGGTGAGCTCATGTCCAATGAACTCAGCTCACCTCCTGCACGTCACTGACAGCGTGGGAGAATTCTCCTGCACTCAGCGCTTCAGTGTGAGAATTCTCCCACGCTGAAGCGCTGAGTGCAGGAGAATTTTCCCACGCTGTCAGTGACGTGCATGAGGTGAGCCGAGTTCATTGGACATTAACTCGGCTCCTCTGGATGCCCTCACAGAGAGACACTGTGGAGCTCAAGCAAGCCTGCGCTTCTCAGTGTCTGCGGGATGACAGGCTGGATGGCAGCGTTCTGCTGCGGTCCAGCCTGTCATCTCGATGTAGCAGAGCTGAAGCTGTCATGGGAACCATGGAAAGGTAAGGATGATGTTGCTTTATTATTTTTCTTTTATTTCAGGAGATCGTTGGCTTCAGCTGGAATGGGCGTGATGGTAAGTATGGTTTAATTTAGAACAATAAAGAATTGTGTGTTTATTTCAATTAAAGGACTTTTTTCTGGGTGTTGTGTTTTTTTTAAATACTTTACTAGAAATTCATGGTGGTCATGTCTAATATTGGCGTGACCCCATGAATTTCGGGCTTAGGGCCAGCTGATAATGCCAAGCTGGCCCTAACCCCTTTATTACCCAGTGAGCCACCGCATCAGGGCCCTGGATGAGTTGGGTACAGCGCCAGAAGATGGCGCTTCTATGAACGCGCCATTTTCCGGGGTGGCTGCGGACTGCAATTTGCAGCGGGGGTGGCCCAGAAAGCTTGGGCCTCCCTGCGCTGCGGATTCCAGCCCCCAGCTGCCTAGTTGTACCTGGCTGGACACAAAAACAGGGCGAAGCCCCACGTCAATTTTCTTTAAATTATTTCATGAAATAATTAAGAAAAAAAGGGCTTCCCTATATTGTTGTGTCCGGCCAGGTACAAATAGGCAGCTGGTGGTTGGGGGCAGCCCGTTCCTGCCTGCTGTACCTGGCTGGACACAAATATAGTGTGAAGCCCCACGTCAATTTTTTTTAAATTATTTCCTGAATTTCCTGAAATAATTTAAAAAAATTGAAGAGAGACGCTGAGCAGCGCAAGCAAGCCTGCGCTTCTCAGTGTCTGCGGGATGACAGGCTGGATGGCGGCGTTCTGCTGCGGTACAGCCTGTCATCTCGATGTAGCAGAGCTGAAGCTGTCGTGGGAACCATGGAAAGGTAAGGATGAGGTTGCTTTATTATTTTTCTTTTATTGCAGGAGATCGTTGGCTTCAGCTGGAATGGGCGTGATGGTAAGTATGGTTTAATTTAGAACAATAAAGGATTGTGTCTTTATTTCAATTAAAGGACTTTATTCTGGGTGTTTGTGTTTTTTTTAACTTTGACTATGGGGTTAGTAATGGGGGTGTCTTATAGACGCCTCTCCATTACTAACCTGGGCTTGATGTCAGCTGGCATTATAAGCTGACATCAACCCCAACCCTATTACCCCCTGCCACCACACCAGGGCAGCGTGGAAGAGCGAGGCTAAGTGCCAGAATTGGCGCATCCTATGAATGCGCCATTTCTGGGGCGGCTGACGGCTGGTGTTTCTAGCCTGGGAGGGGGCCAATATTCATGGCTCCCTTCCTGGGCTATTAATATCAGCCCCCAGCTGTCTGCCTAGCCTTTGCTAGCTATTAAATTAGGGGGGACCCCACGTCATTTTTTTGGGGGGGTCCCCCATTTTAATAGCTAGTAAAGGCTATGTATTCAGCTGGGGGCTGATATTAGTAGACTGGGAAGCTCCGTGGGTATTACCCCCTTCCCAGGCTTCAAACATCTGCCCCAGCCGTCTGCTTAACCTCCGCTAGAGCCTAAAATTAAGGGGAACCCCACGCCAATTTTTTTAATAATAAATCCTTTATTTTAATACTAAATGACAAGTACAGTAACCAACACTATCACTGTACTTCATATATATGTGACTGACATGTTTCTATCTATCTAATCTATGTGTGATGCTCTATCTTTCTGTTCTAAATTGTCGGGTACCGCTGCTGAATTGCCGGCCGGCTTTTTTAAAGAGACAGTGCATGAAAACACTATTATTTTTTTAAATAAATCCTTTACACTAAATGACAAGTACAGTAAGCAACACTATCACTGTACTTATTATATATGTGACTGACATGTTTCTATCTATCTAATCTATGTGTGAAGCTCTATTCTTTCTGTTCTAAATTGTCGGGTACAGATGCTGAATTGCCGGCCGGCTTTTTTAAAGAGACGGTGCATGAAAACACTAATATTTTTTTTAATAAATCCTTTACACTAAATGACAAGTGCAGTAACCAACACTGTCACTGTGCTTCTTATATGTGTGACTGACATGTTTCTATCTATCTAATCTATGTGTGATGCTCTATTCCTTCTTGTCTAAATTGTCGGGTACCGGTGTATGCCGCTGCTGAATTTGCCGGCCGGCTTTTTTAAACAGAGTGTCTTCTGAGCAGTTTGTCAGCTTTTGGACACCTTTGCAGGTGTTTTCTATGTGTTTCTATGTGTTTTTGTTTGCCTGCCATTGGTTTTAACGGTGTTCGACGGTGTTCTAAGGTGTTCGACGAACAGTTCGACGAACAGTTCCTCGAACATCCCGGTGTTCGACGAACCGAACCGAACCCGAACACTACGGGGGTGGCTCAACACTACTGTTCACACCAGCTACCTGGGATTCAGAGATGCATCCAAGGGTCTTGCCCATGCTGTTCCCATGCCATTTCAATCGATTTGACCAATTTTTAGACTCCCCTAGACCTCCAGGGGATGCTGCCTGAATAATGCTCAAGTTTCCCATTGACTTCCATTATACTCGTTACTAGAGATGAGCGTTGTTCTACTCGAACTGTTCGCCAATCTCAAATTCGAGCTGTTTTGGGCGGTGTTCGAGCCGATCGGCGAACACGAACAATTTGAGAAAAATTCGGCTGTTCGAGGTTATGTTCGATAACTGTTCGTGCACCGAAATCATAACTGGATTTTTTCTCAGTAATGATGAAAATTAATGTTAATACGCAGTTTGAGTGTACAGCGGGGCGGGGGGAGGGGCAGGGGATGGATCTCTGCAGGAACAATGAAGATCTCCATTTTTTTTTCTCTTTCCCGCATTTGCAGTGGGGAGGTGCAATCTGTCAGCCTATCAGCAGCGCACACACGGAGCGAAGTGCTTTTTTTCACACAAGCAAGGGCATGTGTGATTGGCAGTGTATGTCACATGTCCTTGCCCTATAAGACCAAGCCATTTTCCCCGTCGCCACCATTTTCTCACTGCTGCAGCTGCGTGTTAGACGGCACCGCTGTTGCTGTGTGCGCTATACCTTGTTAATTTCAAGCCAATTTTCGCACAAATATACAGATAGCTTGGGAGTAGGGAATAGTTGTGATTGCAGTCCTTTTAAGGACTAGGTTACAGCATTTCCTATGACTTTTATCAGGCAGGTCTGTGCTCTTAAATAGATAGATTGTGGGAGTAAAGACTAATTGTAATTGGAGTCCTTTTCAGGACTAGGTTACATCAGTTCCTATCAGTTTTTGCCAGGCAGGTCTGTGCCAGTGCTGTGCAAGTTTTTTTCACAGCATTTGGCTGAATCTAGCAAAGCTAATCGTTTTTGGCCTATTGCAGAGTGTGTTAGTCAGTGGAGTAGCCTATCTGTGTTGCAACATATACCACCTGTGTATAGAATACCAATTTTTTTACTGCACCTAGTGAAGTAAAATCTTTTGGGCATAGCATCATTCTATTAGTCCATCTATACTGACCTCCATCAGGTTGCAAATTAAAAATAATGTTTTTCTGCATCTAGCTCTGAAAAAATATTTGGGCTTCTAGCAGTGTGTGGGACTTGGTCTATTAGTCCATCTATACTGACCTCCATCAGGTTGCAAATTAAAAATAATTTTTTTCTGCATCTAGCTCTGAAAAAATATTTGGGCTTCTAGCAGTGTGTGGGACTTGGTCTATTAGTCCATCTATACTGACCTCCATCAGGTTGCAAATTAAAAATAATTTTTTTCTTCATTTATCTCTGAAAAAATATTTGGGCTTCTAGCAGCGTGTGGGACTTGTTCTATTAGTCCATCTATACTGACCTCCATCAGGTTGCAAATTAAAAATAATTTTTTTCTGCATCTAGCTCTGAAAAAATATTTGGGCTTCTAGCAGTGTGTGGGACTTGGTCTATTAGTCCATCTATACTGACCTCCATCAGGTTGCAAATTAAAAATAATTTTTTTCTGCATCTAGCTCTGAAAAAATATTTGGGCTTCTAGCAGTGTGTGGGACTTGGTCTATTAGTCCATCTATACTGACCTTCATCAGGTTGCAAATTAAAAATAATTTTTTTCTGCATCTAGCTCTGAAAAAATATTTGGGCTTCTAGCAGTGTGTGGGACTTGGTCTATTAGTCCATCTATACTGACCTCCATCAGGTTGCAAATTGAATAAAAAAATTTTCTGCATCTAGCTCTGAAAAAATATTTGGGCTTCTAGCGGTGTGTGGGACTTGGTCTATTAGTCCATCTATACTGACCTCCATCAGGTTGCAAATTAAAAATAATTTTTTTCTGCATCTAACCTAGCCAATAGTTTTGGCCTAATACCACAGTTTGGCCACTCAGCTCTGCTCGGTTACCATCCATTGTTTTTTTGTGCAAACAACTCCAGAGTTGTGAATTAGTTAACCACCAAAATGAGTGGAAAAAGGCCTGCTGCTGGTGGAAAGGGGAATAGGCGTGTTGGGAAGGGGAAAAAAGGTTGTGTCCGTGGGGTAGGTGCAGAAGAAAGACCATCTTCCAGCCAAACTAAAATGTCTACTTCTTTTAGCGGACAATGTGATAAGATCCCTTTCTTACGGCCACGCCAATCGCTACAAATTCCAGATGAGGCACAAAAACAGCAGGTGCTTCAACGGATATCAAGTGCTCCTTTAAGTGGGCTCTCCTCCACATCAACTTCAACATCACAAATACTCCAGTCCTCAAAGGTGTCACCCAAATCGCACTTGCTTCCTCACAGCTCCCAAATCTCCAGCTGCCCGACTGAGTGTGAGGTAGAACAGATGGTTGAGTCTGCAGAGCTGTTTACTCATACTATAGCCTGGGAATCAGAGGTCGACTCCAGCGCTTCTGTGAATCCAGACGAGGAAATGATCTGCACTGATGCCCAGAATCTTTATGAGTCGGATCCAGGACCAGACGCAGAAGGTTCTGACCATAATGTAGACCCTCATTCCCAAACTGTAACTCCTGTTGGTGGAGACAATGAGGAAGACGATGATAAGACTCAAATACCTGATTGGAGCGACAACTTTAGTTTTTTGTCAGGGCAGGAACAGGTTGGCTCTGAGGACGACGGGTGTGATAACGCACAGGGTGATGATGATGAGGTCGGAGATCCCACTTACTGTCAACCCACAGTCAGCCAAGAGATGAGGTCAGCAGAGGAGGTGGAGGAAGATGCTAGTGACGACGAGGTCAGGTTGCGCCTTCCTGGACAGAGACGTAGTACTGGAAGCACGTCAACAACTGCATCCTCAAACACAACTCTGCCTCTCACCACAAGTCGTGGTGGCTCTTTAGGTCGCATGGGTGCTAAGCCTTGCATAGCCTGGGCATTTTTTCAGATCGATAAAGATGACCCAACTCGTGTTATCTGTAACATTTGTCAGCAAAAGCTAAGTAGAGGCCAAAAAATACATAGTTTGAGTACTTCATGCATGAACCAGCACATGGACATGAAGCATAAGTTGCAGTGGGAAGCTCAGTGTGCTACAATGCGGTCTAGCCGGCCGGGCCAACCACCGTCTGCCATATCTTGTGCATCCGCGGCCTCTTCATCCTCTGTGACTGGGGGGACAGCAGTCACACCTGTTTTGGGGCGCAGACCTGCCACCTCTTTACCCGCAACAGCCAGCGTGATTGGCAGGTCATCATTTTCTTTGGAGGTGGTAACACCAGCTGGTCTTGAGCGCTGTCCGACATCGATAGCACCACCTTTGGATCAAGGCAACCTAACATGTCCGCCTGCATCTTCCTCACAGACCGTCAGTTTGCCGGGGACACCCTTATCAACCCCGTCTAAGCACAATAGCCAGCCCTCGGTCCCTCAGATGTGGACAAGTAAAAGACCATTTCCTCCTAGCCATGAGAAAGCTAAGAGGTTGAATTTCACCATCTGCAAGCTCTTGGCTACAGAAATGCTGCCTTTCCGCCTGGTGGACACAGAGGATTTTCGAGACCTTATGTCCGTCGCAGTGCCCCAGTACCAGATGCCCAGTCGGCACTACTTCTCAAAGAAAGGTGTGCCTGCGCTCCACCAGCATGTCGCACACAACATCACCGCTTCTTTGAGAAACTCTGTGTGTGACAGGGTGCATTTCACCACAGACACTTGGACGAGTAGGCATGGACAGGGGCGTTACATGTCGCTGACTGGGCACTGGGTAACTATGGTGACAGCAGGACAAGGGGCTGCTGTCCAAGTCTTGCCGTCCCCACGAGTTGTGCGTCAATCCTCTTTATGTCATTTTTCCTCCACTGCTTCTGCCTCCTCAACCTCCTCTCGGTCTTCCACCTGCACCCAAAGCCTGTCTGGTCATGCCACAAGCTTTCTAACTGCGCAGAAGGGATCCTGCACACCTCCTTACTATGCTGGCAGTAGGGCTCAACGTCATCAGGCGGTTTTTACATTGAAATGTCTGGGAAATGTGAGTCACACAGCTGAGGAGTTGTGGTCAGCTCTGGAGAACCAATTTCATGAATGGTTGTCTCCACTGGACCTGAAACCAGGGAAGGCCGTGTGCGACAATGCTGCAAACCTGGGTGCGGCCCTTCGCCGGGGCAATGTCACACACGTGCCTTGTATGGCTCACGTGTTGAACCTGGTTGTCCAGCAATTTTTAGCCCACTATCCCAGACTAGATGGCCTTCTGCAGAGGGCACGGTCGCTGTGTGCTCACTTCCGCCGTTCGCATCCCGCAGCTCAGCGACTTACATCTCTACAGAAGTCGTTGGGCCTGCCACTTCACCGGCTAAAATGCGATGTGCCTACCCGGTGGAATTCAACTCTGCACATGTTGCAGCGACTGTGGCAGCACCGACAAGCCCTGGTGCAATACGTTCTGACGTATAGCCTGGGCCAACGAGATTCAGAGGTGGGGCAAATCACGCTGGAGGAGTGGTCTCAGATCAGGGACCTATGCACCCTTCTGCACAGTTTTGAAATGGCGACGAAGATGTTTAGTGCTGACGATGCCATTATCAGCATGACTATTCCGGTGATTTACATGCTGGAGCACATGTTAAACAGAATTCGGAGTCAGGTGGTGGCACAAGAGGAGGTGGAGGAAGTAGACGAGGAGGAGTTGTATGCGGAAGGGCTAACATCTGCAAGGTCCAGAAGGTCGGCAGCACCAAGGCGGCAGGCATGTGAGGGTGGGGGAGATGATTTTACCAGGGCGCATGGTAGCAGCCAAACTAGTGAGGAAGGTGCAGGAGCCCAGGAAGAAGTGGAGGACGAACTGATGGAAGACTCATCAGATGAGGGAGACCTTGATCACATTTCTGTTGTGCGAGGTTGGGGGGAGAGGACAGAGGAAGGAAGCATGATTGCAACCTCGCCACCAACACAACAGGGACTTGGTGCTCCTGGATGCGCATCACACATGAGTGCCTTCTTGCTGCACTACCTGCAACATGACCCTCGAATTGTGAGAATTAGAAATAATCCTGACTACTGGGTTGCCACACTGTTAGATCCCCGGTACAAAAGTAAATTTGCAGAAATTATTCCTGCCATAGAAAGGGATGCACGCATGCAGGAGTATCAGCAGAGACTGTTGCAGAATCTTACATGTGCTTTTCCACAAAATACCAGTGGTGCACGTAGTGAATCTCACAGTTCCAACTTGCCAACCGTGGGACCGTCAAGTGTTCAGCACTCAAACCGTAACAGAACCACAGTATCTGCTGGTAACATCAATTTTGCGGAATCATTTCACCACTTTTTTAGCCCATCCTTTGCAAGGCCACAGGAGACAAGAAGTCTGACACATAGTCAACGCCTAGAGACGATGGTACAGGAGTATCTCCAAGTAAACATTGAAGCCACGACTGTGTCACTGGACCCTTGCTCTTTTTGGGCTTCCAATCTGGATAAATGGCCGGAGCTAGCCACTTATGCCTTGGAGATCTTGTCATGCCCCGCAGCCAGCGTTCTGTCTGAACGTGTGTTCAGCGCTGCTGGTGGTGTGCTGACAGATAAGCGCACGCGGCTCTCCACTGATAATGTAGACAGACTCACGTTCATAAAGATGAACAAATCATGGATCCGAAACGACTTTTCTACCCCTGTGTCATCCTGGGGAGAGTAAAAGCTTGATGATTGGTTAAAATCACCCTACCAACCGTTTTAAGCTTTCAAATTACTAATCATGTTTATCTGTATCTTGACTGGAAAATAATTTGGGCTTTGTAGCAGTGTGCAGCACTGATCCTATTAGGCCATCTATAATAAGCTTCACCAGATTTAAAATTAAAAATAATTTTTAGCTGCATCTAGCCCGGAAAATAATTTTGGGGCTCCGAGATGCGCAAGACACATAAGTGCCTTCTTGCTGCACTACCTGCAGCATGACCCTCATATTGTCAGAATTCGAAGTAATCATGACTACTGGGTTGCCACACTCTTAGATCCCCCAAACTTTTCGATCAACCTTTTCATTTTAATAAAGACCAAAAAAATGGTCATTTTTGAAATTATAAGCATTAGCAGGTTGTTAGAAACTGAAATCAAACAGTTTTCAACTCAAAACTTTATTCTAGGTGATGTTACATTTTCACATAGGACCCCTTGTTCGAAAGGAGCTTCTGAACTCTCTCGTCCATTGAATTTGTCAGGTTTTGGATGGTTTCTGCTTCAATTGTTTTGCATGAGGACAGAATACCCTCCCAGAGCTGTTGCTTAGATGTGAACTGCCTCCCGCCATCATAGACACTCCTTTTAATGATGCTCCAAAGGTTCTGAATGGGGTAGAGGTCAGGGGAGCATGGGGGTCACACCATAAGTTTGTCCCCTTTTATGCCCATATCAGCCAGAGATGCAGATGTTTTATGTGCAGCATGAGATGGTGCATTATCATGCAGAAAAATGATCTTTCTGTGAAATACACGGTTCTTCTTCTTGAACCATGGCAGGAAGTGCTGTTTGAGAAAATCCACAGACATTATGGAGTTCATCTTTAGCGCCTTCAGGGATCCTAAAGGGGCCGACAATCTCTCTCCCCATGATTCCAGCCCAAAACATTACTCCACCTCCTCCTTGTTGGCGCTGTAGCCGTGTTTGCGTGGGGTGTCCATCAACCAGCCATCCTCCACTCCATTCATCTGGACCATCGAGCGCTGCACGGCACTCATCCGTGAACAAAACAGTTTTGAAATCAGTCTTCATGTAATGTTTGGCCCACTGGAGCCGTTTCTGCTTGTGTGAAGTGGATAGAGGAGGTCGACAGGATGGCATATGCACAGCTGCAAACCTCTGAAGGACCCTGCATCTTGTTGTTCGGGGGACGTTGGAGGCACAAGCAGCTTCAAAAACGTGTCTGCTGCTATGACAAGGCTTTTTTGCCGCTGCTGTTTCAACCTGACGTAATTGCCTGTAGGAAAGAGTCCTCAATTTGCCCTTATCAGCACGCACACGTGTGTACTGTGAATCAGCTACATACTTCTTGATTGCCAAGACACTTCATCCTGATCATCGCACAATGTTGATTGTAGTCATGCCTTGACCTAAACACTCCACAATTTGTTGCTTCTCAGCAGCCGACACATCCTTTTTCTTTCCCATTTTGGCAGAAAATGTAGGCTGCTTAATAATGTGAGAGAGCCTTCTTAAGTAGTCTTGCCTTTCATTGGACACACCTGCCAAACTAATTAGCACAGGTGTCTGCAATTGCTTACAGTGATATAAAGAGCCCTGACACACATCACCATCAATGAGTTTAACTGACAAACAAACAAATTCTTCCCTTATCACTCCTAAACACTTTTTGCATAATAATTTGGAACGCGGTGTACATGTGCTTTTCCACAAAACACCAGTGGTTCACGTAGTGAATCTTACAGTTCTAACTTGCCAACCGTGGTCTGTATGGAATTGTTCAATAAAGGGCCCAAAATTAAGATAACATAGATGGGAGAGGTCTCTATGAATAGGAATTCCTAAGTATTTGATACCCTGTGAGGGCCAGGCAAAGGGAAAGTTGGACTGGATGGAATCCTATATGGATTTAGGGAGGGAGACATCGAGGGCCTCAGACTTCGCTGCATTGATTTTAAAATTTTACCATGTAACAAAGTGATCTATTTCAGCCATAACAGCAGGGATGGATATATGTGATTGAGTGATATATACTAGGACATCATCAGCAAATAGAGAGCACTTGTACTCGGTGCCTCCCACCTCAATCCACCTAATATTGGGGTTATGGCGAATTGATGAGAGCAGGTGCTCCATCACTAGGATGTATAAGAGAGGAGACAGAGGACATCCCTGCCTTGTTCCATTGGTGATTGTGAAAGGTGATGAAAATGTTCTGACGCACCCCCTGGGCCTTGGGACACCCGGAGCCGGACCCTTTTTGGTGGATGCTGGTGGTTGTAGTCTTCGTGGCGGCGATCCGGTTCCGTGGCTCAGGGCGGTCAAACCAGTGGCGGAACTATTTATGTGGTTTTGATGTTTAAATGTCTGACTACGCCACCCGTGGATTGCGGTCAGAGTGAACCGCCGCTACAGGGCAAACCGCTAAGGCTGGTGTTGTGGGTGCAGCAGAGCGTAGCATAACTCCCCACGGGAGGAGTATAGCCTCAGGGCAGTGTATGCGGAGGATGGGGGTGATGGTGCAGGGCAGCAGCAGTAACGACACGGAGTCAGTGATGCAGTTCAGGGCCTTTACTCACAGTTCTTATTATCCAGACCACGTCTGCAGGTAACGGCTGCCCACGTCGTACTGTGCTCACCAGGTGAGGGGCTCAGACAACTCCCAGATAACTTTGGAGCGCTTCACAGGACCTCCTTTGTGTGTCCTTTGTCTGGCCTTTCTTACCAACACTTCTGTCCGGCTGCCTCGGGCCTCCTCTTGGTAAACTTGGCGCCAGTTTCCCTGACCCTATGTGGTGCCTTCCTAGCGGGTGGAGCAAGGGGCTGCGCCACATAAAATGTCAGAGCCTCCGGTTTCTAGCTGAGGGTCGTTTCCTGCCTCCACTAGTTCGGGGACCGGTCTCCCCCTTTGGCCTGACCCCTCCATGCAGGTGGATTCGGGCGTGCGGTGGCGACACGCCCGTCCGCACCCCTGGGATCCCTTCATTCCTCGTTCCTGGAGCCTTCTCCGCTCCTCTTCCTTCCTTCTCCCTCTTGCAGGCCTGGGCCTCTGTTACTAGGCCCGCCTCCGGAGCAGAGCTCATGCAGAGCCCCTGCTCCCTGCCACTTCTGCTCAGACTTCTCTGCACTGAACTAAGATGGTGCCCACCTTTTATACTCCCTTCTCAATGCACCCAGGTACTGCTTCCTCCCTGCTCCTGCACTGCAGGGTTCCCCTTCCTCAGTGTTCCCTCCCCCCACTCCAGCCAGGGACAGGGACTGTCGTGCCCATCTCAGGGGCATATTGGTCGCCCTGCCCCACGGCAATGTGGTGTAATGCATGCAGGTGTCGGGTCCTGATCCACACTCCATCCTTATCTGAGAGTGAGATATCACACCTCTGGGTGAGGTGCAATACGTCTGTAGCAACCGAGCCCTCGGTGCTACAGTTCCATTTATCTTCAGCCTAGGTGACGTATTGTGATACAGGGCCGTGATTTTGGCTATAAAAGGGTCCCCTAGACCCCTACCCCAAGCTTTTTAAGAGAATCATATATGGCGTGCCAGGAGACTCTATGGAATGCTTTCTCAGCATCCAACGAGAGTATCTACTTACAAATTTTTAACTGCATCTAGCCCAGGAAATACTTTGTGCCTAGTAGCAGTGTCTGCTAGTCAGCGGATTATCCCGGCTGTTAAGCAAGCTACACCACCTGTAGTTTGGACACTTAATTTTTTCAAAGGAAATGCTTCGGGACCACGGGATACTTAGTGAAGAGCATCAGGAGGCACCCCAAGGCATAGGGGCTGGGACTGGCACTAGGATGCCTTGCGGTGGACAGCCGAGCTCGATCCTTATAAAAGCTTTTTAACTGCAGCAGCTTTAGTGGACGCTACTGGAGCTGGAATTACGCGGCTGCTGGCATGAGACTTGCCCTCCAATAGATCCTTGTAAATGGATTTAAAGTGTATTCATTTAAATTAGAGGGACAATTTAAATTAAAAAGCTTAGAGCTGCCTCCACCACAGGGGGGCTCTCTCGACCCACCAGCGGACAGGCACCAGTATTGGGAGAGGGGGGCTGGCCGTCAGGGTTCACCGCGGCTCTGGCACAAACCCGGCGACACGGAGGTGGCACGGGCAGGAGCGGACTGGCCGTCTCGGCTTCTCACTTTTTGGATTTTAGAAGGGCATGACATGCCTATATCTGTGTCTCCCCCTCCTTTTACTCCTCCACCTCTTTTCTTTTCGCATGACTATATGTACTTGTCACTTTTCCATGTGTTAGTTGTGTCTTCTGAGCAGTTTGTCAGCTTTTGGACACCTTTGAAGGTGTTTTCTATGTGTTTCTATGTGTTTTTGTTTGCCTGCCATTGGTTTTAACGGTGTTCGAAGGTGTTCGACGAACAGTTCGACGAACAGTTCGGCGAACACACGGGTGTTCGACGAACCGAACCGAACTCGAACACTACGGGGGTGGCTCAACACTACTCGTTACTCAGGTCGAGCTCCCGAGCGTTACAATGTGCTTGACCCGAGTAACAATTACCTGAGCATTTTAGTGCTCGCTCATCGCTACTATTAAGAGTTGGTGGAAAATTTCCTCAAAACATATAAACATCTTGGCTGTAACATGTCCTTAAAGATTCATTTCTTACATTCGCATCTAGACTTTTTCAACCAAACTGGGAGCAGTGAGTGACAAGCACGGTGAGAGATTTCACCAAGATATTGCAGCTGTGAAGAAAAGATATCAAGGAAAATGGAATCCATCAATGCTTACAGATTTCTGTTGGCCAATTGTAAGAGATGATGCGATGCAGGAGTACAAGAGACAAGCAAAAAAGAGTTGTCACTGAATGAGGACCAAATTGTATAGTGCAATTTCTGTAACTGTTTATAATTTGCAATAGTGTTTAGACATGTTTTAGTTATTTGAATTTCTGCTAAGTTTCCTCTAAATAAATATTACAAAATAGGCGTAACAAAATATTCTGCATCTTTATATTTTCAAAAATAATAATGTTGCAAAGTAGTGAAATTTTTATTCATTAATTGCAGTAAATGCAGTAAAAGGAAAACAGTTTGATATCATGGAAACAAGAGGCAACTAAAAACTAAGGAGGTTAAAATCATTAAGAAATTGCTCATAATAACATAACTGAAAATATGTAGAACAGTGTTCTTAATGATTCAGAGATTTCTTAAAGACTTTTCTTGTGCCTAAATGGTTAAGCCTTCCAGGAATCTGCCAATAGAAGGTGTTTTCCTGTGTCCCTTGTTGCCTCACAGAATTTGACTCCATTGATTTCCTTGTCTAGTGACTAAAAGAGATGTTATTTTGATTAATTAGAAAGTCACTAGCATATGGGCTTGCCTTCTATCCCATCTCCTGACATTTAAAGCCAGCTTTTTCTTGGTTGAGGGATATGAACTGCTGGTATTCTGTAAATGTTACATTGCAAGAAATCTACAGAGGTCAAGCAGGATAGAACCCACTGGGGCATGCTTTATAATGATGATTCCTTAGAGGGACATCATCAGATGAGATTTCATTGTGCGATTAAAGCATTATGAATATCGAAATAAGAAAAATAAATTCACAGCAAACCAAAAGTTGCTTCAAACTAAAGATATCTCTGATTGTGAAAAATGGTGCCACATGGGCTTGGACTGGCCCACAGGGGAACAGATGAGTCCCCCGATGGGCCGCTGTGCAGAACTGCTCCCGTGTCCCTTTAAATGATCAGTCTTTTGCATTTTACATTTAATGTAACATGTAGAGACAAGGGCAACAGTTCATCATTCATTTAACAATCTACTTAGTTAATCATTAGAAGCAGAGGCAAATTTATGAACATGTAATATTTGCGTATCAGTAGTGGGTCCTGAAAATCAATGGCACTGGTGGGCCCTTAACATTTCAGTCTGACACTGATACCACATAATACATGACTAGGCTAGATTCAAACTGCCACAATTGTTTACGTGTCTCTGGTGAATGGGTAATGTCATTTGAAAATAGTGTCTGATGTGCAGGCAGGATTTTGTAGAGCAGATTCATAGACAATTATTTGGAAAAATTTTCAGTAAAACTTGTATTTTATTTATTGAAATCCCTGGTGTTTGTATGTATGTGAGCCCAGTGGGTAGTTCTACACAGTGATTGTTAGTCTTCCCTGTATGACTGTGCGGCAGATAGCTGTCAATCACTTAGTAGGATCGCCCACCAAACTCATACATACAAACACCAAGAATTCCGAGGAATAAAACACAGGTCTTCTTCAACCAACCAACATATCATTCTGCTCCACTATTCCTTCTCTACACCATGTTGTAACGGGGTCCAAAGTGGTAGCCGTGAACTAGTGTCATGAGTCCAATACCCTTGCATATTACAGGAAAAACAAGAATTCTGGATGTGTGTGTGAGTGCTGGCAGTGCTGCTATGGGTACCTTCACCTTCAGACCGGTCCCATTCCACCCCTCACCAGGTCCATTACACTTCAATTCAAGGACACCAGTCGCATTCATAAAAAAAAGGCACTCTTTACTTGGCAACACACTTAAAGGGAATCTGTCACCCCTTGGCACTTATCTGACCTCTAATATGGGCATACAGGTGATAGAAATGTAAATCTATTCATATCTGTATGCCTCATATTACAGGTCTTGTTGCTGTGAAATGTCTTTTTATTCAATCAAGTTTCTGATGCTTGCAGGCCCAGGGTCCTGAAGAAATCCCCACCTACTGTGTGAATTATAATGATTCCCCCCTCCCCTGCATGTCACAGTGCCCTGTGAGGTGCCGTTGCCACAGGCAAATGTGGGCACTGTGACATGCAGGGGAAAAGGGAAACATTATAATTCACACAGGAGGTGGGGGTTTCTTCAGGGCCCCAGGCATACAAGCATCCGAAAACTTGTATGAATAAAAAGACATTTCACAGCAACAAGACCTCTACTATGAGGTATACAGATAGGTATATACAGTTATATGAAAAAGTTTGGGCACCCCTATTAATCTTAAGCTTAATGTTTTATAAAAATTGGTGTTTTTGCAACAGCTATTTCAGTTTGATATATGTAATAACTGTTGGACACAGTAATGTTTCTGCCTTGAAATGATGTTTATTGTACTAATAGAAAATGTGCAATCTGCATTCAAACAAAATTTGATAGGTGCATAAGTATGGGCACCTCACCAGAAAAGTGACATTAATATTTAGTAGATCCTCCATTTGCAAAAATAACAGCCTCTAGTCGTTTCCTGTAGCTTTTAATGAGTTCCTGGATCCTGGACGAAGGTATTTTTGACCATTCCTCTTTACAAAACAATTCCAGTTCAGTTAAGTTTGATGGTTGCCGAGCATGGACAGCCCACTTCAAATGATCCCACAGATGTTCAATGATATTCAGGTCTGGGGACTGGGATGGCCATTCCAGAACATTGTAATTGTTCCTCTGCATGAATGCCTGAGTAGATTTGGAGCTGTGTTTTGGATCATTGTCTTGCTGAAAGATCCATCCCCTGCGTAACTTCAACTTTATCACTGATTCTTGAACATTATTGTCAAGAATCTGCTGATACTGAGTGGAATCCATGTGTCCCTCAACTTTAACAAGATTCCCAGTGCCGGCAATGGCCACACAGCCCCAAAGCATGATGGAACCTCCACCAAATTTTACTGTGGGTAGCAAGTGTTTTTCTTGGAATGCTGTGTTTTTTTGTCGCCATGCATAACGCCTTTTTGTATGACCAAACAACTCAATCTTGGTTTCATCAGTCCACAGGACCTTCTTACAAAAAGAAATTGGCTTCTCCAAATGTGCTTTTGCATACCTCAGCCGACTCTGTTTGTGATGTGCTTGCAGAAACGGCTTCTTTCGCATTACTCTCCCATACAGCTTCTCCTTGTACAAAGTGCGTTGTATAGTTGACCGATGCACAGTGACACCATCTGCAGCAAGTTGATGCTGCAGCTCTCTGGAGGTGGTCTGAGGATTGTCCTTGACTGATCTCACCATTCTTCTTCTCTGCCTTTCTGATGTTTTTCTTGGCCTACCACTTCTGGCCTTAACGAGAACTGTCCCTGTGTTCTTCCATTTCCTTACTATGTTCCTCACAGTGGAAACTGACAGGTTAAATCTCTGAGACAGCTTTTTGTATCCTTCCCCTGAACAACTATGTTAAATAATCTTTGTTTTCAGATCATTTGACAGTTGTTTTGAGGAGCCCATGATGCCACTCTTCAGAGGAGATTCAAGCAGGAGAACAACTTGCAAGTGGCCACTTTAAGTAGCTTTTCTCATGATTGCATACACCTGGCTATGAAGTTCAAACCTCAATGAGGTTACAAAACCAAAAAAAGTGCTCTAGTAAGTCAGTGAAAAGTAGGTAGGAGTATTTAAAACAAGAAAATGATAAGGGTGCCCATACTTATGCACCTGTCAAATTTTGTTTGAATGCAGATTGCACATTTTCTGTTAGTACAATAAACCTCATTTCAAGGCAGAAACATTACTGTGTCCAACAGTTATTACATATATCAAACTGAAATAGCTGTTGCAAAAACACCAATTTTAAGAAAACATTAAGCTTAAGATTAATAGGGGTGCCCAAACTTTTTCATATAACTGTATTTGCATTTCAATCACCTGTATGCCCATATTAGTAGGGCAAATAAGTGCCATGGGGTGGCAGATTGCCTTTTACAAGGCAGTAGGCTGTACACTTTACAACTTCTTCTGTCTCATACAGAGGTATGTTCTTATTCTTATTTCAGGCATCGGCACTTTACATATTAACGGTAAACAAGCAAAGCAAGTCAGATAAACCTCTACCTTTCCGTTGCAGGAACACAAGGGTCAGTATGTTACGATGTGAACCCTGCACCCAAACAGCAGTCTGTGATCCCTTAACTAGGGCCTCTCTTAGAGCCCTGTCCCTCTACCATGTCCTTCTCTACAGGGCATACCACGTCTGGCCAGACTCACTTCTTCCTTTAATTCCATCACAAATAGGTTTTGCCCACTTGCCTTCTGAACTGGATCTCAGTCACCTCTAAAGTTCCTTAATGGTCCTTTCTGCTTTGTCTCTCTCAGCTCACTTCTCACTATCTCTGGTCCTCTCCAGATCTCTGCACACTTTTCTCTCCTACATCACAAACTTCCTGTTTCTCAAATTACCCAGAGATCCCCCAAATGCTCCTCCCCAACCTGGGCTGGCTCTACAGTTAACTCTTGTCATACTTGACTACAGAACTATAGCCTCTAGGAGATTAATACAAAAACAAAGTGCATTTACATACATATATGACAGTAGCATTGATGTCTTCAGGGGGGAACATGGCAGCTGGTCCACCTCTTCACAACACTGTTCACAAATCGCACTGCATGTACATCATGACAGGATCCCTGTAAAGCAGATCTACTGACCAAGTAGGCTGTCCTATGTAAGGTCGGTATATAACAATTATAGGTGCAAACCCAAAAATAAAAAATGTTTTGTTTTGCGGTTTAGCTACTGGGGTTGCTGAAAGAATACATCACAAGTGGGGTGACTTCATGAATACATCGGAACTATAAACTAAGTGGCGGTGTACTCTTTCAGAGCGCCTAGTGTCTGCATGGCACAATATTTTTTGTGCTGTTTTGACTACAGGGCTGCATATTAAACTAACTGATCCACTTTTAAAATCATGATCATACAGTGGACAGAATAAACAACTCAGTGACTTACAGGGGACATCTTTGATTGGGGTCATTTGCTTCCCCATCTTCTCTATCTGACCAAAACCACAATGATGACTTTTTCCATCTATAACTCACTTTTGCCGGATTTTTGCATAGATAACTTTGGCTCCATGTTTTCCTTGCACAACCCCAATACTCTTTACCAACCCCCAGTCTTAACCCTGGATTTTTGCAATCACCTGTTGGAGATCAAACTACCCCACTGAATTATAATCTGATAAAGGGATATCTGTCAACATGCTTGCTGATTGTTTCTAGCAAAAACCAACAATATATTTCTTAACCCTGCTGTACTGTTCGGGTCTATTTGACTCGAAAAAAAGTTTTTGAAGCTGCAGATTATTTATTATGAGGATCTGCAAATTTTGATTGTTAGGCATCTGCTGGATTTGAAATGAGTTCAGAACCACCAGTGGAGTCTGTGGTCTCCCATTCTGGTCCAGCTGGGGCTGATGCTGCTCAGCATTGTCATCAGTCCTAATGCCTAGCTGGTGCACGAGATATACAAGTTGTCTCTTGGGTCTTTGTTCCTAGCAACATGAAGTGTAGGTTGCGGAGGGAGACAGGGCTGCTACAGCCTAAGACCAGGATTCACGGCACTGAGCATGCCCGTGACATAGCGGACCGTGATTGGTGGTTTGGGAGTCAGCTGATCCGGTGACCTGGCACCGCCTGATTGGTTGCGGGTGACGTCACCAATAGTGCGACGGTGGGCAGGGCTTAATCTTTAAATAGCCCGCCCACAAACATGGTGGCGTGCTCTGTTCATTGAGCTGTGATGGTGTTGTTATGTGGACGCTGGATCGTTTGGGCTCCACGTGTGCTTTAGCTTCTGCCAGGCAGGTTTAGTGGGGGATAAGCAGCCTTAGATGGAGGGAGGCAGGTAGCTTCGTCTGACAGTCAGACTCCGACAAAGGGGTCGCCATACACCCCGAGTAGTCTGCAGACGCCGTATTCCCGGCACCGCCAGTAAGCCACGTGGAGAGATACCCCTCAGTCTGGTAGCACACCGGCTGGGAGCACGTATACACCAGCGTGAATCACACACGCATCCTAGTGCCTGCTGTGTAGTCCCTGTGCTGTAAACAGGGCTACAGATACATTATTTATCGCACATCTCTCGCGCAGTTAATTGAGATAGTGCGAATCCCTATTCCCGTTCCGGTGTGCAGTAACACGAAAGAGATTGTTATTTCTGTTGGATGTTTTACCTTCTTACCCGGAAGGTGTTCGGCCGCAGTCCTCCAGGCTGCATTGCGGACCCCGGGTTCGGTTGCTTTCCATTATTTAATAAAATTGTTTGCAACCGTCCCCTAACAGTGGTTAAGTGAGTTTATTTATGGATAGGTGTTGCTATTATGAGCGTTGTTGTTTTTTAAGTCTTTCTGTATGAAATAATTATTGTTATATATGTACTGTTCGGGTCAATATGATAGTGTTTTCTACAGATCTCCTGCCATATCTTCAGTCACATAAATGATTTATAATATCATTGTGGATTATTTATTGCATCTACTATTGTTTAACAATTTCTGCAGTTCCTGCAGGTCCCTGCACTCGATACATTTCCAAGTTACTGCAGATGGATGGGCTTTGAGTACAGGTCTATGCAGGTCTGTTCCGCTGTAGTATATAAGCTCTTATCATTGCTACACTGGTTAGTGTTTGCTGCTATTTTATTATTATAATTGTTGTTTATTTATATAGTACTATTATATTCTACAACACTGATTTAACCCTGTGAAAGTCGTAATTGTCCAATATTTCGAAAGTTGTAAAAAAAAGGGGCGAAGACATCCATTGAGTGAAGCTGAATTGTAAAAGCTTGCCAACACCTAATATTCTGAAGAAGATATCCAACTGGAGACAGATGAGAACCACATAAGTGGTGCGGAAAATTATTACGAGAATTCTGATTGTGAAATTAAATCTGATGGGGCACGATACCCAGACAACTGGTCCAATGCAAGAAATTCAGTATAAAAACAAAAATGTAATGTGGAACTTGCAGCCTTCTGCCCAGGCAGGAAAATTGTCCTCTACTAAAATCAGATAATTCTCTAATAACTAGCCGCTATTAGAGAAGTTTCGGATAAATGGATAGAGATTCTTCCAAAATTATACAATACTGAAGAAAATATCACTGTGGATGAACAAATTGTTTCACTCTGAGGGAGGTGCCTGTTCAATCAATATATACCGCGTAAGCCAGCAAAGTTTGGCATCAAGATATGGACACTTTGTGGCAGTAGCAGTTCATACGCGCTAAACGCTTAGCTATATATAGGAAAAAAGCCTAAAGAAAAACCTGAGAAGAATCAGGGTATGCGAGTTGTTTCAGATTTGACGTTTGGACTAAGAGGACAAAATGTTACATGTGACAACTTTTTTACATTGCATCAACTGGAGCAGCTGTTGCTAAAACAATGAAGTAAGTAGTCGAGATGACAAAGAGCCGAAGATGATATTAGATTATAATGCCACCAAAGGGGCAGTTGATACACTAGATCAACTATGTACACAAGCAGACGCAAAGCCAATTGGCAGCCAATGGTTTTATTTTATAACATTTTATAACATTGTTGATGTATCTGCCTACAATGCATTTGTTTTTTGGTAATAGCTTTAGTGGGGGTGTAGTTTTTACCAAGTAGTCTTAGGTCATACCACAGTGTGGTCGGTGTGGACCTTTCTCACTATTTTTATTGTGGTCCTATGAAGGACAATAAGTGAATGCAATATTTGCACTTATTTAGTGATCCTTCCTTCCCCCTTTATGTAATATAACTATAGGTATATGATATACTAAGGGATCAATAGGAAAGCATAATTACACTATACCATAAAATGGGATAAGTTGTATACTGTGGTTTCCTATATTTGGTAAAAAGAGGATTTAAACAGGCATCCCCCTTTTTGTGTCTCTGTTTAACAGAGAGTTTGTTTTCATTAAATGTGTGAGCACTATTTTCTGCACGTTAGTATTTCTACAAGTTTTTAAAGGTATTTATTAAAAGTTATTTTTTTAGCATTTTTTATGCTTCCTGTACCAATTGCTAGATTTCTCTTCGCATTTGTTTTTTGGCATGAAATAAACCCCGATGGGAACGTCAATAAACAGCATAAACAAAGACTCTTTTTGGAAGAATTAGGAAAGTCACTTGTTATTTCATCTATTTTAGAAAGAAAAGTAAAACCCCGAAGTGAAGGAGCAGCAGCTATAGTAAACCATATCCAGCAGCATGCTCAACAAAGCGAACCCACGGCCTCTACCAGCACTGGAGAAAGCATAAAAAGGAAAATATGCTGCATTTGTCCATCTTCATGTGATAGAAGGTGGAGGCCACGCAGAGGAAGGAAATGCTTTGAGAAGCACTGTAACTGATTTAGTTCCATATATTTTGACAACCCCTACTAATTTCTATAAAACAGCACCTCTATCTTCTCCCAAATCTGACATCAGGTATAGAGAAAGACTGCTGCACACACTGCATGCACATATTATGCATGTTAAAAGGACACATTTGTAATAACTGCAGGGCTTAATGTATCCCTGTCTATCAACCTTGATCTCTATTGTAGAGATGAGCGGTGTTCGACTTGAACTGTTCGCCAATCTCAAATTCGAGCTGTTTTGGGCAGTGTTCGAGCCGTTCGGCGAACACGAACGATTTGAAAAAAATTCGGCTGTTCGAGGTTATGTTCGATAACTGTTCGTGCACCAAAATCGTAACTGGATTTTTTCTCAGTAATGATGAAAATTAATGTTAATTCGCAGTTTGAGTGTACAGCGGGGCGGGGGAGGGGCAGGGGATGGATCTCTGCAGGAATAATGAAAATCTCCATATTTTTTCTCTTTCCCGCATTTACAGTGGGGAGGTGCAATCTGTCAGCCTTTCAGCAGCGCACACACGGAGCGAAGTGCTTTTTTTTCACACAAGCAAGGGCATGTGTCATTGGCAGTGTATGTCACATGTCCTTGCCCTATAAGACCAAGCCATTTTCCCCGTCGCCACCATTTTCTCACTGCTGCAGCTGCGTGTTAGACGGCACCGCTGTTGCTGTGTGCGCTATACCTTGTTAATTTCAAGCCAATTTTCGCACAAATCTACAGATAGCTTGGGAGTAGGGAAGAATTGTGATTGCAGTCCTTTTGAGGACTAGGTTACATCATTTCCTACGACTTTTATCAGGCAGGTCTATGCTCTTAAATAGATAGGTTGGGAGTAAAGACTAATTGTAATTGCAGTCCTTTTCAGGACTAAGTTACATCAGTTCCTATCAGTTTTTGCCAGGCAGGTCTGTGCCAGTGCTGTGCAAGTTTTTTTCACAGCATTTGGCTAAATCTAGCAAAGCAAATTCTTTTTGGCCTATTGCAGAGTGTGTTAGTCAGTGGAGTAGCCTATCTGTGTTGCAAGCTACACCACCTGTGTATAGAATGCCAATTTTTTTACTGCACATGTGAAGTAAAACCTTTTGGGTATAGCATCATTCTATTAGTCCATCTATACTAACCTCAACCAGGTTGCAAATTCAATATAATATTTTTCTGCATCTAGCTCTGAAAAAATATTTCGGCTTCTAGCAGTGTGTGGGACTTGTTCTATTAGTCCATCTATACTAACCTCCACCAGGTTGCAAATTAAAAATAATTTTTATCTGCATCTAGCTCTGAAAAAATATTTGGGCTTCTAGCAGTGTGTGGGACTTGGTCTATTAGTCCATCTATACTAACCTCCATCAGGTTGCAAATTCAATATAATTTTTTTCTGCATCAAGCTCTGAAAAAATATTTCGGCTTCTAGCAGTGTGTGGGACTTGGTCTATTAGTCCATCTATACTAACCTCCATCAGGTTGCAAATTCAATATAATTTTTTTCTGCATCTAACTCTGAAAAAATATTTCGGCTTCTACCAGTGTGTGGGACTTGTTCTATTAGTTCATCTATACTAACCTCCATCAGGTTGCAAATTCAATATAATTTTTTTCTGCATCTAGCTCTGAAAAAATATTTTGGCTTCTAGCAGTGTGTGGGACTTGGTCTATTAGTCCATCTATACTAACCTCCACCAGGTTACAAATTAAAAATACTTTTTATCTGCATCTAGCTCTGAAAAAATATTTGGGCTTCTAGCAGTGTGTGGAGCTTGGTCTATTAGTCCATCTATACTGACCTCCATCAGGTTGCAAATTCAATATAATTTTTTTCTGCATCTAGCTCTGAAAAAATATTTCGGCTTCTAGCAGTGTGTGGGACTTGGTCTATTAGTCCATCTATACTAACCTCCATCAGGTTGCAAATTCAATATAATTTTTTTCTGCATCTAACTCTGAAAAAATATTTCGGCTTCTACCAGTGTGTGGGACTTGTTCTATTAGTTCATCTATACTAACCTCCATCAGGTTGCAAATTCAATATAATTTTTTTCTGCATCTAGCTCTGAAAAAATATTTTGGCTTCTAGCAGTGTGTGGGACTTGGTCTATTAGTCCATCTATACTAACCTCCACCAGGTTACAAATTAAAAATACTTTTTATCTGCATCTAGCTCTGAAAAAATATTTGGGCTTCTAGCAGTGTGTGGAGCTTGGTCTATTAGTCCATCTATACTGACCTCCATCAGGTTGCAAATTCAATATAATTTTTTTCTGCATCTAGCTCTGAAAAAATATTTAGGCTTCTAGCAGTGTGTGGGACTTGGTCTATTAGTCCATCTATACTAACCTCCACCAGGTTGCAAATTAAAAATAATTTTTATCTGCATCCAGCTCTGAAAAAATATTTGGGCTTCTAGCAGTGTGTGGGACTTGGTCTAATAGTCCATCTATACTGACCTCCAACAGGTTGCAAATTCAATATAATTTTTTTCTGCATCTAGCTCTGAAAAAATATTTCGGCTTCTAGCAGTGTGTGGGACTTGGTCTATTAGTCCATCTATACTAACCTCCACCAGGTTGCAAATTAAAAATAATTTTTATCTGCATCTATCTCTGAAAAAATATTTGGGCTTCTAGCAGTGTGTGGGACTTGGTCTATTAGTCCATCTATACTAACCTCCATCAGGTTGCAAATTCAATATAATTTTTTTCTGCATCTAGCTCTGAAAAAATATTTCAGCTTCTAGCAGTGTGTGGGACTTGGTCTATTAGTCCATCTATACTGACCTCCATCAGGTTGCAAATTCAATATAATGTTTTTCTGCATCTAGCTCTGAAAAAATATTTGGGCTTCTAGCAGTGTGTGGGACTTGTTCTATTAGTCCATCTATGCTGACCTCCATCAGGTTGCAAATTCAATATAATTTTTTTCTGCATCTAGCTCTGAAAAAATATTTAGGCTTGCAGCAGTGTGTGGTACTCATTGTATTAGGCCATCAATACCAAGCTCCACCAGCTTTGAAATTAATAATAATTTTGAGCTGCATCTAGCCCTGAAAATAATTTTTCTTCCCAATAGTGGTAGCAATAGAAATATGGGGCGCGTGCCTGGCTAACAAAAATATACGCTTCATAACAAAAAACACCTGCCTAGCGCATTGCATTAATAAGATGGCATCATCGTCTCTCCCAGTGCTAGGCCTACTACGCCGGCTAGCATTCCTGTGCCTAAAACACAATGTATGGGTCCGCGCTAGCCACTATGCTGAGGGGTGTAAAGCTGCTGCTAACGCTTTATCACAAATCAATTGGCAGATTTTCACAGAGCTCTTCCCCAACGCCCAACCATCGGGCAGCAGTTGCCCACCCTCCCTATGGGATCTAGTGGCGAATAGTTGATGCCATTAATCAGAGCTAGTGTTGAGCATTCCGATACTGAAATATCGGGTATCGGCCGATATTCGCGGTATTGGAATTCCGATACGTAATTCCGATACTTTTGCAATATCGTATACCGGAATCGGAAGTTCCCATAATGCAATGAGCCATTTTCATTTTATTCAGCCAATGAGGATCCTAAGAAGTGTGGGCACATCCTGTTAGGCATGTAGGCATCTTAACTAATGGCATGGCTGTGATTGGCTGCTGAAATGATGTCATGATGCACTATAAAAGCCGCCGCCGCCATTTTGAGCTCACTCTGCTGTGAATTCAGTTAGGGATAGGATGCTGTTGTTCTGAGGGACAGTTTTAGCTACCTATTTGGTCTATTCTGCTTTACCCAAGCTACTTTATAAATTGCTGTGCCTTGCAGTGCTAGTGCACAGTTCTCTGTGCTGTTCACCGCTTTCTGCAAGGTCTCTGTGTGTGAGTGCAGCTCACCCTGTAGTGTGTGCTTCAGCCACGTCTGGTTATAGTGCACTCAGTGTGTGTCACTGCCTCATACATTGTCCTTTTTTGCCAATTCATAATTTTTCCTGATATCTCCTATTAGTGTGGTGGTTCCATCCGTATTCAGCTAAATTTGTTCCAAACACACTATATAGGAGTAGATAGAGAAATTTTTTTGGTCTTGCAGCGCTAGTGCACAGTGCTCTGCATCTGTACTGTTCACCGCTGTCTGCAAGGTCTGGTGTGTGAGTGCAGCTCACCCTGTAGTGTGTGCTTCAACCACGTCTGGTTGTAGTGCACTCAGTGTGTGTCACTGCCTCATACATTGTCCTTTTTTGCCAATTCATAATTTTTCCTGATTTCTCCTATTAGTGTGGTGGTTCCATCCGTATTCAGCTAAATTGGTTCCAAACACACTATATAGGAGTAGTTAGAGGAGCCTTTCTGCAGCATTGGGCCCTGCAGCCCCAGCCAGATTAGTATTAGCCTATTTTTTGCAGCCTCATCTATTGCATTGTAGGTTACCTTCCTACATTGTAATAGCTACAAAAAGTTTGTGATACTATCGTTATTACATCTTTAGGCACATCCAGTGTCTTTTTGTGACAAAAAAAAACTAAATAAAGTTCACCAAACACTCCACTTTACAGTTGTGTAGGCCACATTAGCTCATATTAAAGTCTAGTCCACACTTTATAAAATTAGTGTTTCTTATACCTGTTAGCAGCTGTTCAGGAATAAGCACACTAAGCCCTTAGTACTTTTCTGCCTATCTTTATCAGTCTACCAAGATGAAGAAGGCAGGGAGTAAGGCATGTGGTCATGGCCGTGGGTGTGGAGTTTCTGCAGGGAGAGGACGTGAGGATTCTGTGCCTGCAGGGAGAGGACGTGGGGATTCTGTGCCTGCTGCGGGCACCAGTGACTCAGCATCCCCCAGTTTTACCAGGGAACAGTCCTTTATGCGCAGCTTTGTAGGAGCTAGCCGTATCCCACTGCTGCGGGAGGACCAAATTGAAGCTGTTGTCGGATGGATGGCAGCTAACGCATCGACTTCAATTAGTTCCAGATCCTCTCAGGTCCTGAGCACTGAAGAGCACCCATCTGTCTCTTCACCACCTGCCAAATTGCCCAGGCAGTCAGAGAGCCCTGGACAGGAGCCATCTCTACTTCTGTTCTCTGAATCTCTTGGCTTGGAAAGAGGGGGCCAGCCAAGCAGAATTCGAGAATTTGAAGAAGAGGTAGTATGCAGTGATGCGCAACCGTTTTGTCTCTCTGAATCTGAAGAGGCGGGTGGGCCAGTGCCTATGGTCAGCAGCACACCTCAGTACGCATCTGATGATGAGACTCAGGTGCCACTTTCTGGTGCGTACTGTGCTGTCGAGACTACCCAGGAGAAGCATTTGTTTGAAGAGGGTGGTGTAGATGATGAGGTCCTTGACCCATCATGGCGTGAGGGACAGGAAGGTGGTGGGATCAGCTCTGAGGAAGAGATTCCCCGAACAGCCCAAAAAGGAGGGAGAGGGAGGGGGCAGACTTGGTTGCTTGTAGCCTCCACTTCGGCACCCATTAGGAGCATGGCTCTTCCAAAATCCAAAGCGGGCGCTCCCAAGACTTGCAGTGCCTGGTCCTTTTTTGACACAGTTGCAGATGACATTTGCTTTGTCAAATGCAAGCTGTGTAATCAGAAGGTGAAAAGAGGGAAAAGTGTCAGCAACCTCAATACCACAAATATGTGGAAACATGTGCGGACCAAGCACGTGGTGGAGTTACAAAAACACACTGAAGACCTAGGCCAACCTACAGCGCCACCTACCACCTCTTCAGCTCGTGTTGTAGCCTCTTTCTCCAGCTCACACACAGCTGGTTCGGCTTCCTCACAGGATCGCCATGGAAGAATCTCTGGCACTGTTGTACAGAGACACAGTGTAATTCCACCCACAGCACCACTTTCCCAGTCATCCTCACACTCCCAGGCCAGTCTACAGCCATCATTAGCACAGGCATGGGAGAAAAGGTGCCCATACTCGGCAAACCACCCCCGAGCACAGGCTCTGAATGCTGGCATTGCTAAACTACTGGCCCTTAAAATGCTATCATTCAGGCTGGTGGAGACTGACACATTCCATAACTTTATGGCATTGGCAGTCCCACAATACAACGTGCCCAGCCGATTTTATTTCAGCAGGCAAGCCGTCCCTGCCCTGCAACATCATGTGGAGGGAAAAATTAAACATGCGCTACAAAACGCCGTCAGTAGCAAGGTCCACCTGACCACCGATGCGTGGACCAGTAAGCATGGACAGGGACGATACCTTTCCCTCACTGCCCATTTGGTAAATGTTGTGGAGCCGGGTACAGATCTTGAGAGTGGCGCTGTACGTGTTCTGCCAACTCCAAGGATTGCAGGAATCCAGTCTGTACACATTGACTCCTCCTCATACTCCAGTTCCTCTGAATCAGCGCTGGAGGAGCCGTCACGGTCTACCTCCACATCGACCCGTGAACGGTTACCTGTTATGGTGACCAATATGAGCACAGCCGTGGCCAAACGTCAACAGGCCGTATTAAAATTAATTTCTTTTGGGAATCGAAGCCACACAGCGCAGGAGCTCTGGAATGCCATCAAGCAGCAGAGCGACGTGTGGTTTGTGCTAGCGAATCTCCAGCCAGGCATGGTAGTGTGTGACAATGGCCGAAATCTGGTGGCAGCTCTGGGCCTAGGCAACCTCACTCACATCCCATGTCTGGCACATGTGCTCAACTTGGTCGTGCAGAGTTTTTTGAGGAACTATCTGGATCTTGATGCACTGCTTCACAAGGTCCGCATAGAGTGCGCTCACTTGCGGCGTTCCAGCAATGCAAGATCACGCATTGCAGCTCTGCAGCGCCGATTACGTCTTCCGGAACATCGCATCATATGTGACCTACCCACCAGGTGGAATTCAACGTTACATATGTTGGAGAGGTTGTGTGAGCAGCAGGCAGCAGTAATGGAGTACCAGCTGCAGCAGGCGCAAACAAGTCGCAGTGCGCGCCGTTCACACTTCACCACCACTGAGTGGGCCTCTATGAAGGACATTTGCCACGTTTTGCGTGCCTTCGATTATTCCACGAGGATGGTGAGTGCAGATGATGCACTAGTCAGCATGACTATCCCCCTTATCTGCCTGCTTGAAAAAACACTGCAAGCACTAAGGGACGAGGTTTTGGAAGAGGTGGAGGATGAGGAGTCACAAATGCCATCTGCTTCTCTACAGTCTGCGCAACGTGGTTCCTCACAAAGGCCTAGGCAGGGGACACTTTGTGAGGAGGATGAGGAGGAGTCAATGGATGAGGAAGACATCTGTCCAGAGGAGGGAGGTACACAATGCTCTAGTAGTCAGTATCTAGAGCGAGGGTGGGGTGATGCAGAGCAGGCAGAGATCACGCCTCAAGCAGGGGACAGCGTTTCTTGGCCAGTTGGCAGTCTGCAGCACATGGTTGATTTCATGCTGCAGTGCCTGAGAAACGACCGCCGCATCGCCCACATTCTCAACACGGCTGATTATTGGGTGTCCACCCTCCTAGATCCTCGCTACCGGTACAACTTACAAAGCCTCATAACTCCGTTGAACCGGGAGCGTAAAATGCGGGAGTACCAAGACGCACTGGTGCATTCCATCATGTTCTCCATTCCAACCGAGAGCAGTGCTGCTAGTGCTTTACAAAGCAGCTCAGTGCATCGAGGCAGTGGAGGAAGCTCTGCACAAAGAGGGAGCAGAAGCAGTGCCTCAGCACAAGGCAAGACCAGTATGGCCGAAATGTGGCAAAGTTTTGTGTCCCCGCCGCCACAAATGTCTACACCATCACAGACTGCTCCAGTCAGCAGGAGGCAACGTTTCCGTCAGATGGTGACAGACTACATGTCTTGCCCTCTTAGTGTACTCCCAGACGGCTCTTCTCCCTTCAAGTTTTGGGTCTGTAAGCTAGATACATGACCAGAGCTAAGTCAGTATGCATTGGAGGTGCTAGCTTGCCCTGCTGCTAGTGTATTATCGGAACGCGTCTTTAGTGCCGCAGGTGGTGTACTAACAGACCGTCGCATGCGACTATCCTCCGATAACGTTGACCGGCTTACTTTTCTCAAAATGAACAAGGCCTGGTTCTCTCATGAATTTGCCAGTCCTCTTCCAGAATAAATAATTGTTGGCAAAAGTATCCAGGTCTCCTGTTCTGTTCATGTTTCTACCACCTGAACTGTAATCCCTGAGCTCCAACACCGCCAGTTGGCGCTCGGAAGTGCCGTTTGCACAGTCAACACTTGCTGCCGTGTCATTGGGGTTCAGTAACGTCAGCTGTTCCCCGGCTGTGCGGACGGCAATTTCTCCTGCTATGTCCACATTCTCACTACTACAGATTTTAAAGTTGCTCCAATTACACCTCTGGCTCCTCTGTTTTCAGTATTATCCCTGAGCTCCAACACCGCCAGTTGGCGCTCGGAAGTGCCGTCTGCACAGTCAACACTTGCTGCCATGTTATTGGGGTTCAGTAACGTCAGCTTTTCCCCTGCTGTGCGGACGGCAATTTCTCCTGCTCTGTCCACATTCTCACTACTAGAGATTTTAGAGTTGCTCCAATTACACCTCTGGCTCCTCTGTTTTCAGTATTATCCCTGAGCTCCAACACCGCCAGTTGGCGCTCGGAAGTGCCATCTGCACAGTCAACACTTGCTGCCGTGTCATTGGGGTTCAGTAACGTCAGCTGTTCCCCTGCTGTGCGGACGGCAATTTCTCCTGCTCTGTCCACATTCTCACTACTACAGATTTTAAAGTTGCTCCAATTACACCTCTGGCTCCTCTGTTTTCAGTATTATCCCTGAGCTCCAACACCGCCAGTTGGCGCTCGCAAGTGCCGTCTGCACAGTCAACACTTGCTGCCGTGTCATTGGGGTTCAGTAACGTCAGCTGTTCCCCTGCTGTGCGGACGGCAATTTCTCCTGCTCTGTCCACATTCTCACTACTACAGATTTTAAAGTTGCTCCAATTACACCTCTGGCTCCTCTGTTTTCAGTATTATCCCTGAGCTCCAACACCGCCAGTTGGCGCTCGGAAGTGCCGTCTGCACAGTCAACACTTGCTGCCTTGTCATTGGGGTTCAGTAACGTCAGCTGTTCCCCTGCTGTGCGGACGGCAATTTCTCCTGCTCTGTCCACATTCTCACTACTACAGATTTTAAAGTTGCTCCAATTACACCTCTGGCTCCTCTGTTTTCAGTATTATCCCTGAGCTCCAACACCGCCAGTTGGCGCTCGGAAGTGCCGTCTGCACAGTCAACACTTGCTGCCGTGTTATTGGGGTTCAGTAACGTCAGCTGTTCCCCTGCTGTGCGGACGGCAATTTCTCCTGCTCTGTCCACATCCACTGTACTACTGATTTAAAACCTCCTCGAAATACACCTCTGGCTCCTCTGTTTTCAGTATTATCCCTGAGCTCCAACACCGCCAGTTGGCGCTCGGAAGTGCCGTCTGCACAGTCAACACTTGCTGCCATGTTATTGGGGTTCGGTAACGTCAGCGGTTCCCCTGCTGTGCGGACGGCAATTTCTCCTGCTCTGTCCACATTCTCACTACTACAGATTTTAAAGTTGCTCCAATTACACCTCTGGCTCCCCTGTTTTCAGTATTATCCCTGAGCTCCAACACCGCCAGTTGGTGCTCAGAAGTGCCGTCTGCACAGTCAACACTTGCTGCCGTGTTATTGGGGTTCGGTAACGTCAGCTGTTCCCCTGCTGTGCGGACGGCAATTTCTCCTGCTTTGTCCTCATCCACTGTACTACTGATTTAAAACCTCCTCCAAATACACCTCTGGCTCCTCTGTTTTTAGTATTTACCCTGGGCTCCAATACCGCTACTTGCTGCTCAGGAGTGCCGTCTGCACAGTCAACGCTTGCTCCAGTGTTATTGGGGTTCAGTAACGTCAGCTGTTCCCCTGCTGTGTGTCCGGCAAATTCTCCTGCTTTGTCCACATCCACTGTACTACTGATTTAAAACTTGCTCCAATTACACCTCTGGCTCCACTCTGTTTTTAGTATTTACCCTGGGTTCCAGCACCGCCAGCTGGTTCTCGGTAGTTCCATTTGCTCTTGTACCTTCTACTACCCATCCGGGTTCCAGTACCGTCAGCTGGTTCTCGGCAGTGCCTTTGGATTAGGTGCCTCCTTCTCGGTATCCAAGTTCCACCAACGTCTGCTGGTTCTTGGTAGTGCTTTCTGGCACAGGTACCTCCTGCTTAGTAACCGAGTTCCAGTACCGTCAGCTGGTCTTCGGCAGTTCCATTGGCTCTTGTACCTTCTGCTACCCATCCGGGTTCCAGTACCGTCAGCTGGTCCTCGGTAGTTCAATTTGCTCTTGTACCTTCTACTACCCATCCGGGTTCCAGTACCGTCAGCTGGTTCTCGGCAATGACTTTGGCACGGGTACTCCCTCCTGCCCAGCCTGCTCCCAGCACGCCAGCTGTTTCCGGGTAGTGTCAACATTCCTTTGCCTCCAATGCGTTGTCCTGTCATGTTGCGGTCGGGTTAGCCGACTCTATGGTGCCTGCAGTTTAGGTGACTCCTATGTGTGCTGCGGGATCTGGCAATGAAGGCTGGTTCCATAGTGCCTATAGGACAAGCACCCCCTGTAGGACTGTGGGTTTTGGTAACTGCGGCCGGCTCGCGGCCTTGAACTTTTTTTTACATGGGTACCTTCTGCTACCCATCCGGGTTCCAGTACCGTCAGCTGGTTCTCGGCAGTGCCTTTGGATTAGGTGCCTCCTTCTCGGTATCCAAGTTCCACCAACGTTTGCTGGTCCTTGGTAATGCTTTCTGGCACAGGTACCTCCTGCTTAGTAACCGAGTTCCAGTACCGTCAGCTGGTCTTCGGCAGTTCCATTGGCTCTTGTACCTTCTGCTACCCATCTGGGTTCCAGTACCGTCAGCTGGTCCTCGGTAGTTCCATTTGCTCTTGTACCTTCTACTACCCATCCGGGTTCCAGTACCGTCAGCTGGTTCTTGGCAGTGACTTTGGCACGGGTACTCCCTCCTGCCCAGCCTGGTTCCAGCACGCCAGCTGTTTCCGGGTAGTGTCAACGTCACTTTGCCTCCAATGCGTTGTCCTGTCGTGTTGCGGTCGGGTTAGCCGACTCTATGGTGCCTGCAGTTTAGGTGACTCCTATGTGGGCTGCGGAATCAGGCAATGAAGGCTGGTTCCATAGTGCCAATAGGACAAGCACCCCCTGTAGGACTGTGGGTTTTGGTAACTGCGGCCGGCTCGCGGCCTTGAACTTTTTTTTACATGGGTACCTTCTGCTACCCATCCGGGTTCCAGTACCGTCAGCTGGTTCTCGGCAGTGCCTTTGCATTAGGTGCCTCTTTCTCGGTATCCAAGTTCCACCAACGTCTGCTGGTCCTTGGTAGTGCTTTCTGGCACAGGTACCTCCTGCTTAGTAACCGAGTTCCAGTACCGTCAGCTGGTCTTCGGCAGTTCCATTGGCTCTTGTACCTTCTGCTACCCATCTGGGTTCCAGTACCGTCAGCTGGTTCTCGGTAGTTCCTTAGCTTTCTTGTACCTTCTGCTACATTTCCAAGTTCAAGCTTTTTGAAATGGTTCTTGGTAATCACTCTGGATCTCCCTGACGAGGACCCTGAAGACGAGGACCCTGAAGACCAACCCTAAGAAGACAAGGACCCCGAAGACAATGACCCTGAAGACGAGGACCCTGAAGACCACTCCGAAGAAGACGAGGACCCTGAAGACCACCCCGAAGAAGACGAGGACCCTAAAGACCACCCTGAAGAAGACGAATACCCCGAAGACGAGGACCCAGAAGACCAACCCGAAGAAGACGAGGACCCTGAAGAAGAGGACCCCCGAAGACGACGACCCTGAAGACCACCCCGAAGAAGACCAAGAAGATGACCCTGAAGAAGTTGACCAAGAGGACAAAAAAGAGAAGACAAGCACCAAGATACAGAAGAACAAGAGACAGAAAACCAAGAAGCAGAAATACAACAAGCTGCAGAACAAAAAGCGGAAGAACATTAAGCATAAGACTAAAAATCAGAGCAAAAGATAATATCTAAATTATAAGCAGAAGATGACTAAGCAGTGTATGGGGGTGAGTCCGTTCCTCCTCGTGGTGCCCCTGGAAAAGACCTGCTGCTGCAGGCCAAACTGAACGCGGACAAATCCTGTTGTAAATCTTTTGTGACGGGCAGAACGAAAGGTGTAATGTCCAACCTTTTATAGATAACAACTACAGGAATGCCTGTCACAAATAAGAATATGATGAAGAAGAAGAATATGAAGAAGATGAAGAAGTAGAATATGAAGAATGTAAAAAAAAAGAATAATACGAAGAAGGTGAAGAAGAAGAAGATGAAGAAGGTGAAGAAGAAGAGGATGAAAAAGATGCTGAGGATGATGAAGGAGAAAGTGTGGGAGAAGTAAAAAAGAAGGTGAAGAGCATGGAAGTAGTGAAACATAAATATCTGACAAAATATAAAAATACTTAACATAGTCAATATTTCCGTAACTCAGAACGTCTTAAAAAAAATATTAATTCCTGCTATTCCATTTGATTGGGCTAAACCTCTATGCCTTTATTGTCTCCCCCTCCTCCCCCAATACATTCTACATTATTCTTAGTTGTTTTCCTTCATGTAGAATTAACCTACAAGGAAAGAAAGGGTTTATTTTCATTCCGATATTTCTGTCCCATTGACTTGCATTGGTTTCCGGTATCGGAATCGGCGATATCCGATACTTTTTCGGTATCGGTCCGATCCAATCCGATCCGATATTTCCCGATATCGGAAGGTATCGCTCAACACTAATCAGAGCATCAGTTGCCCCGTCGATGTGGCAAGCATACGGTAAGGCATGGGAAGAGTGGACACGACTAGTAGCAGGCAGACGGGTTGACCAATGTGAACAAGCCAGATCACAAGTCACCATAGAATTTCTCCACCAGCTAATGATGAGGGGCATATCAGGGGCGTCAGCGCAGTGGTGTCTGACCGGAGTAGCATTTCACTTCCAACTACTGAATTGGGGAGATGTGACAAAGATTCATCATCAGACAATCCATAAAAGGGTGGAAAAGGGGTCAGCCAAGTCAGGAGTGTAGACGTCCCGTCCCGTGTAACTAAAATTGATTTCTCACATCATATCCCTAACACCATTAACATGACACTCACAATTTGAAGCAACACTACTGTCTACTGCATTTGTGATCGCCTTCTTCGGGGCGCTATGCATAAGCGAATTAGTCCCTCAATCCAAAATTACCACCAGTGGAGGCTTATTACACCAGGACGTAGTCATAGCCAATAATGCAATACGTCTACGCATACGCCAATCGAAAACGGTTCCAGTGGGCAGGGGCACTTGGGTACTTCTACAACCCACAAACGGTACACTGAGTCGGGTAACAATAGTAAAAACATATATAACCATCAGATCACAAAGTCATTTCTTCCTATCACACATTGATGGAACGCCATTATCAAGATACCAGATCCAAGCTATATTTAATAAATGCATAACATCGGCAGGGAACCACCCCAAAGATTACGGGACACACTCATTCCGCATAGGCGCGACCACGGAAGCAGCAAGAGCAGGACTGTCAGAAGTTCAGAGGATAGGGAGATGGCGATCCAGGTGTTTGGCGAGATACATAAGACCGGACTTGTTATCCTAACGTGGTTTGTTTCTTTTACAGGTGACGCTAAGCCAACAGTGTGGGTGATAGGCCACTCATATATATATTGGGCAGAAAAAAGGGCGAAAGTCCGCCCAGGCGGGAGGAAATTAGAGTTTCATAACACATATTTCAACTGGAGAGGTATTAGAGGCCTGCTATGGCCACAGGTACTAATGGAGGTAATCAAGGTAGGAAGAGAGGCAAGAGGTCTGGTCATCTTAGTTATACAGGCCGGGGGAAACAACCTAGGTCATCACAAGAGCGCATAACTAATGGCAATAATGAAACTAGACACTGAGCGCTTCAGAGAATTTTTCACAAAACTAGCTATAGTATAGTCAGAGATTGTGCCGTTAGTGTATGGCAAGGTGCGCGAGACATCATGGCTATCGAACGGACAAGGCGGGTAATAAATATTCGGATGGCAAAATTTAGAAGAGACAGAGGCGGTGTAGTGATACGACACCGACAACTGGAAGGAGATAAAGCAGGCCTCATACGGCCCGACGGTGTTCACTTAATGGATATTGGACTGGACATATTCCTGTCAGGACTCCAGGACGGAGTGGAACAAGCGTTAAGAGTGATGGGTGGGGGTCAGAGTCCTGCATACGAGTACGCAGGATCCTCCGTGGCCTGGAAATAGAAAGGACATGTTGGAGAGTTACACTTGTTGGCCAACTTGCCGGAGTGGAGACCCAGGGCATGCTGCAACAAGCTGAATTATTTTAGAAATAAAATGCCTTTCTAATGGAATGAGTATAAAGAGTTAATAAAGCTGTGACCGATCCTCACCCTTCCAGTTGTAAGAGTTACATTATTGTATTGTCAAGGAAAGGGGGGCGGTAGGGGGGCGGAGCATCTGGGTTTGGTTGGGGGTCCCCACAGTCTGCCTAGGCTAGATGCATTTAAAAATTCTTATTAGATACACAGGCGGTGCAGCTTGCTTTGCAACTGGGCTACTACGCCCAAAGTATTGCCTAGGCTAGATGCAGTTAAAAATTCTACGCTGACTAGCAGACACTGAAGCTTTGGAGCAGACCTCTGAGTAAACAGCTCTTCACACTCAACCATCTGTGTTACCCCAAGCCATAGTGTATGTAGTTTCTTACAGTTAAAAGGGGGGGGAGCGACCCAACCCACCTGGAATTGATGATGCCAACCTCACGTAAGACACAGCAAGGGGACTCCAAAAAGAGTCTCCATTTTTTCCCAAAATTGTGGCACAGACACCACTTAACCCTAGAACACATACCTGGGGCCTCGCAGGGCCGCCCTGTTAATTGTTTTCTATTTTCTGCAAGATTACTTTAGTTAGAATTTTGAAACTCTAGGTATTCTTCATGTGCAGTATATAGTTGTTTGTCATTTGAGTTTGAGTTATTCCATGTTATTTGCACACGGGCCTAAAAGGTCCCAGGTATGTGAAAGTGTAGATTTTTATGGTCATGCGTTCTAGGGTTAAGTGGCATCAATTGCCCCACAGTTGCTTAAAACGGTTGGTGAGGTGATTTTACCAAATCCTCAAGCTTTTAGTCTCCCCAGGATGACACAGTGGTAGAAAAGTCCTTGCAAATCCATGATTTGTTCATCTTTATGAACGTGAGTCTGTCTACATTCTCAGTGGACAGCCGCGTGTGCTTATCTGCCAGCACACCACCAGCAGCGCTGAACACACGTTCAGAGAGAACGCTGGCTGCAGGGCATGATAAGATCTCCAAGGCGTGAGTGGCGAGCTCCGGCCATTTTTCCAGATTGGAATCCCAAAATGAGCAAGGGTCCAGTGACACAGTCGTGGCTTCGATGTTCACTTGGAGGTACTCCTGTACCATCCTCTCTAGGCGTTGACTATGTGTCAGACTTCTTGTCTCCTGTGGCCTTGCAAAGGATGGTCTAAAAAAGTGGTGAAACGATTCAACAAAATTGCTGCTACCAGCAGATACTGTGTTACTGTTACGGTTTGAGTGATGAAGACTCGACAGTCCCACGGTTGGCAAGTTAGAACTGTGAGATTCACTGCGTGCACCACTGGTGTTTTGTGGAAAAGCACATGTAAGATTCTGCAACAGTGTCTGCAGATACTCCTGCATGCGTAAATCCCTTTTTATGGCAGGAATTATTTTGGCAAATTTACTTCTGTACCGGGGATCTAAGAGTATGGCAACCCAGTAGTCGGGATTACTTCGAATTCTGACAATCCGAGGGTCATGTTGCAGGTAGTGCAGCAAGAAGGCACTCATGTGTCTTGCGCATCCAGGAGGACCAAGTCCTTGTTGGGTTGGTAGCGAGGTAAGAATCATGCTTCCTTCCTCTGCCCTCTCCCCCCAACCTCGCACAACAGAAATGTGATCAAGGTCTCCCTCATCTGATGAGTCTTCCATGCCCATCGCCAGTTCGTCCTCCACTTCTTCCTCGGCTCCTGCACCTTCCTCAACAGTTTGGCTGCTAACATGCGCCCTGGTTAATCCCTCTCCCCCACCCTCCCATGCCTGCCGCCTTGGTGCTGCCGACAGTCTGGACCTTGGAGATGTTTTCCCTTCCGCATACGACTCCTCCTCTACTTCCTCCACCTCCTCTTGTCCCACCACCTGACTCTGAATTCTGTTTAATGTGTGCTCCAGCATGTAAATCACCGGAATAGTCATGCTGATAATGGCATCGTTGTCAGCACTAAACATCTTCGTCACCATTTCAAAACTGTGCAGAAGGGTGTGTGGCGCCCCTGAGGGTTCAGTCGCCACAGAGTTACTGCATCTCACCCAGAGGTGTGGTATCTCACCCTCAGGTAAGGAAGGCGTATGGCTCGGGACCCTAACACCTGCATCCAACACATACCTGCAGTGGGGGTAGGGCGAGATTACTCCTAAGGGAGAGCACAGTCCCAGGTCCCTAGCTGGCGGGAAGGTCCTATGTAGTGGGTGCTTAGGGGAGCAGCTTAGGGGAGCACATGACAGGAGAGTATAAAAAGGAAGCCATCTTAGAAAGAGCAAGCCAGTCAGAGGAGGAAAAGTGACTGGAGCAGAGGCTTTGCATGAGCTCTGCTCCGGAGACGGGCCTAGCCTGGGAGGCACAGGACTCAAGGAGAGAAGAGAGGAGTGGGAGCAGGAAGGCTCCAGGAACCGAAGGGACCCTAGGGGTACGAGTCGTGCAGAAGGCCACCCGTACTCCCGCTGCTACCAGGAGGTAGAGGGGTCAGGCCAGATAAGGGGAACCGGTCCCTCAACAAGCGGAGAAACAGCAAGGCTCAACTAGAAACCGGAGGCTGCAGCATTTCATGTACTGCAGGACAAAGTCCACACCAGTCTCACTAAGAAGGTAGCCACATATGACCCAGGGGACGGAACACACGTCGCCCGCCAAGGCCGGGGGAAACCGGATAGAAGTGTCACTGGGTGTGAGTTGCAGGGAGAAGGCCAGAGAAAGGACACACAGAAGGGGGTCCTGCTAAGTACTCCAGAGCTATCTGGGGGTCGACTGAGCCCCTCACTGAGTACACACAGCACGACGGGGGAGATTGCTCTGGTACCTGTAATCTGAACTGCAACAACTGTGAGTAAAGATCTTGGGACTGCATCACACCGACTCTGTGTTCATTACTGACTCCCTGCACTACAACCACCATCATCCACTCACACTGCCCTGAAGCTACACTCTTCCTGTGGGGAGTAATAATACCATTGCTGCAAAACCACCAGCTTCAGGGGACTGTTCCGCAGTGGCGGCCCCTTTTGCCGCACTCCAGATCTGGCGTAGTCGGACATTATAAAACCCATATATACAAATTACCCTTGGATTGACCGCCCTGGGTCACGGACCGGGTCACCGCCACAGTGGCTACAACCCCCAGCGTCTACCGGCCCGGCTCCGGGTACCCCACGGCCCAGGGGGCGCGTCAAATTCATAGGTCCCTGATCTGAGACCACTCCTGCAGCGTGATTTGCCCCACCTCTGGATCTCGTTGGCCCAGGCTATACGTCAGAACGTATTGCACCAGGGCTTGTCGGTGCTGCCACAGTCGCTGCAACATGTGCAGAGTTGAATTCCACCGTGTCGGCACATCGCATTTCAGCCAGTGAACTGGCAGGCCCAACGACTTCTGTAGAGATGTAAGTCATTGAGCTGCGGGATGCGAACGGCGGAAGTGAGCACACAGCGACCGTGCCATCTGCAGAAGACCATCTAGTCCGGGATAGTGGGCTAAAAATTGATGGACAACCAGGTTCAACACGTGAGCCATACAAGGCACGTGTGTGACATTGCCCCGGCGAAGGGCCACACCCAGGTTTGCAGCATTGTCGCACACGGCCTTCCCTGGTTGCAGGTCCAGTGGAGACAACCATTCATGAAACTGGGTCTCCAGAGCTGACCACAACTCCTCAGCTGTGTGACTCACATTTCCCAGACATTTCAAAGTAAACACTGATGCCGTTGAGCCCTGCTGCCAGCATAGTAAGGAGGTGTGCAGGATTCTTTCTGCGCAGTTAGAAAGCAGGTGGCATTACCAGACAGGCTTTGGGTGCAGGTGGAGGACCGAGAGGAGGTTGAGGAGGCAGAAGCAGTGAAGGAGCTTCGAGATAAAGAGGATTGACGCACAACTCGTGGGGACGGCAAGACTTGGACAGCAGCCCCTTGTCCTGCTGTCACCATAGTTACCCAGTGCCCAGTCAGCGACATGTAACGCCCCTGTCCATGCCTACTGGTCCAAGTGTCTGTGGTGAAATGCACCCTGTCACACACAGAGTTTCTCAAAGAAGCGGTGATGTTGTGTGCGACATGCTGGTGGAGTGCAGGCACACCTTTCTTTGAGAAGTAGTGCCGACTGGGCATCTGGTACTGGGGCACTGCGACGGACATAAGGTCTCGAAAATCCTCTGTGTCCTCCAGGCGGAAAGGCAGCATTTCTGTAGCCAACAGTTTGCAGATGGTGAAATTCAACCTCTTAGCTTTGTCATGGCTAGGAGGAAATGGTCTTTTACTTTTCCACATCTGAGGGCCGAGGGCTGGCTGTTGTGCTTAGACGGGGTTGAGTAGGATGTCTCCGGCAAACTGCAGATCTGTGAGGAAGATGCAGGCGGACAGGTTAGGTTGCCTTGATCCAAGAGTACCGAAGCATTTTCAAACTTCAGCGGAATTCCGAGAACAATGGAAGCGTTCCGAAGCATTTTTAAACTTCAGCGGAATTCCGAGAACAATGGAAGCATTCCTAAAGCATTTTTAAACTTCAGCGGAATTCCGAGAACAATGGAAGAGTTCCGAAGCAAATTTAAACTTCAGCAGAATTCCGAGAACAATGGAAGAGTTCCAAAGCATTTTTAAACTTCAGCAGAATTCCGAGAACAATGGAAGAGTTCCGAAGCATTTTTAAACGTCAGCGGAATTCCGATAACAAAGGAAGAGTTCCGAAGCATTGACTTTTTGATTGTAAAATTTGCTTGAATAATTAGCGGACGCATTTGGAGAGTCCCTGTGTGCCCAAACATTGGAGCTCCCCCACAAGTGACCCCATTTTGGAAACTAGACCCCCCAAGGCACCTATCTAGATGCATAGTGAGCAGTTGGAACCCCCAGGTGCTTCACAAATTGATTCGTAAAAATGAAAAAGTGGAAAAAAAATACTTTTCCATTTTTACGAATCAATTTGTGAAGCACCTAAGGGTTCCAAGTGCTCACTATGCATCTAGATAGGTGCCTTGGGGGGTTTAGTTTCCAAAATGGGGTCACTTGTGGGGGAGCTCCAAAGTTTAGGCACGCAGGGGCTCTCCAAACGCAACATGGCGTCCGATAACAATTTGAGACGATTTTCCATTCAATTTGGTAGCGGACACCATGTCGCATTTGGAGAGCCCCTGATGTGCCTAAACAGTGGAGCTCCCCCACAAGTGACCCCATTTTGGAAACTATACCCCTCAAGGATTTTATTAAGGTGTAGTGAATATTTTGAACCCAGAGGTACGACACAGAATTTGATAACATTAGGTCATCATATTGAATAAGTTGTCATTAGTAGAGATGAGCGTTGTTCTACTCGAACTGTTCGCCAATCTCAAATTCGAGCTGTTTTGGGCGGTGTTCGAGCCGTTCGGCGAACACGAACAATTTGAGAAAAATTCGGCTGTTCGAGGTTATGTTCGATAACTGTTCGTGCACCAAAATCATAACTGGATTTTTTCTCAGTAATGATGAAAATTAATGTTAATACGCAGTTTGAGTGTACAGCGGGGTGGGGGGAGGGGCAGGGGATGGATCTCTGCAGGAACAATGAAGATCTCCATTTTTTTTTCTCTTTCCCGCATTTACAGTGGGGAGGTGCAATCTGTCAGCCTATCAGCAGCGCACACACGGAGCGAAGTGCTTTTTTTCACACAAGCAAGGGCATGTGTCATTGGCAGTGTATGTCACATGTCCTTGCCCTATAAGACCAAGCCATTTTCCCCGTCGCCACCATTTTCTCACTGCTGCAGCTGCGTGTTAGACGGCACCGCTGTTGCTGTGTGCGCTATACCTTGTTAATTTCAAGCCAATTTTCGCACAAATATACAGATAGCTTGGGAGTAGGGAATAGTTGTGATTGCAGTCCTTTTAAGGACTAGGTTACAGCATTTCCTACGACTTTTATCAGGCAGGTCTGTGCTCTTAAATAGATAGGTTGTGGGAGTAAAGACTAATTGTAATTGGAGTCCTTTTCAGGACTAGGTTACATCAGTTCCTATCAGTTTTTGCCAGGCAGGTCTGTGCCAGTGCTGTGCAAGTTTTTTTCACAGCATTTGGCTGAATCTAGCAAAGCTAATCCTTTTTGGCCTATTGCAGAGTGTGTTAGTCAGTGGAGTAGCCTATCTGTGTTGCAAGATATACCACCTGTGTATAGAATACCAATTTTTTTACTGCACCGAGTGAAGTAAAATCTTTTGGGCATAGCATCATTCTATTAGTCCATTTATACTGACCTCCATCAGGTTGCAAACTGAATCTAATTTTTTTCTGCATCTAGCTCTGAAAAAATATTTGGCCTTCTAGCAGTGTGTCGGACTTTCTCTATTAGTCCATCTATACTGACCTCCATCAGGTTGCAAACTGAATATATTTTTTTCTGCATCTACCTCTGAAAAAATATTGGGCTTCTAGCTGTGTGTGGGTCTTGTTCTATTAATCCATCTATACAGACCTCCATCAGGTTGCAAACTGAATATAATTTTTTTCTGCATCTAGCTCTGAAAAAATATTTGGCCTTCTAGCAGTGTGTCGGACTTTCTCTATTAGTCCATCTATACTGACCTCCATCAGGTTGCAAATTCAAAATAATTTTTATCTGCATCTACAGTACCTCTGAAAAAATATTTGGGCTTCTAGCTGTGTGTGGGACTTGTTGTATTAGTCCATCTATACTGACCTCCATCAGGTTGCAAACTGAATATATTTTTTTCTGCATCTACCTCTGAAAAAATATTGGGCTTCTAGCTGTGTGTGGGACTTGTTGTATTAGTCCATCTATACTGACCTCCATCAGGTTGCAAACTGAATATATTTGTTTCTGCATCTACCTCTGAAAAAATATTGGGCTTCTAGCTGTGTGTGGGACTTGTTGTATTAGTCCATCTATACTGACCTCCATCAGGTTGCAAACTGAATATAATTTTTTCTGCATCTAGCTCTGAACAAATATTTGGCCTTCTAGTAGTGTGTCGGACTTTCTCTATTAGTCCATCTATACTGACCTCCATCAGGTTGCAAATTAAAAATAATTTTTATCTGCATCTACAGTACCTCTGAAAAAATATTTGGCCTTCTAGCAGTGTGTCGGACTTTCTCTATTAGTCCATCTATACTGACCTCCATCAGGTTGCAAATTCAAAATAAATTTATCTGCATCTACAGTACCTCTGAAAAAATATTTGGGCTTCTAGCTGTGTGTGGGACTTGTTGTTTTAGTCCATCTATACTGACCTCCATCAGGTTGCAAACTGAATATATTTTTTTCTGCATCTACCTCTGAAAAAATATTGGGCTTCTAGCTGTGTGTGGGACTTGTTGTATTAGTCCATCTATACTGACCTCCATCAGGTTGCAAACTGAATATATTTTTTTCTGCATCTACCTCTGAAAAAATATTGGGCTTCTAGCTGTGTGTGGGACTTTTTGTATTAGTCCATCTATACTGACCTCCATCAGGTTGCAAACTGAATATATTTTTTTCTGCATCTACCTCTGAAAAAATATTGGGCTTCTAGCTGTGTGTGGGACTTGTTGTATTAGTCCATCTATACTGACTAGAGATGAGCGTTGTTCTACTCGAACTGTTCGCCAATCTCAAATTCGAGCTGTTTTGGGCGGTGTTCGAGCCGGTCGGCGAACACGAACAATTTGAGAAAAATTCGGCTGTTCGAGGTTATGTTCGATAACTGTTCGTGCACCAAAATCATAACTGGATTTTTTCTCAGTAATGATGAAAATTAATGTTAATACGCAGTTTGAGTGTACAGCGGGGCGGGGGGAGGGGCAGGGGATGGATCTCTGCAGGAACAATGAAGATCTCCATTTTTTTTTCTCTTTCCCGCATTTGCAGTGGGGAGGTGCAATCTGTCAGCCTATCAGCAGCGCACACACGGAGCGAAGTGCTTTTTTTCACACAAGCAAGGGCATGTGTGATTGGCAGTGTATGTCACATGTCCTTGCCCTATAAGACCAAGCCATTTTCCCCGTCGCCACCATTTTCTCACTGCTGCAGCTGCGTGTTAGACGGCACCGCTGTTGCTGTGTGTGCTATACCTTGTTAATTTCAAGCCAATTTTCGCACAAATATACAGATAGCTTGGGAGTAGGGAATAGTTGTGATTGCAGTCCTTTTAAGGACTAGGTTACAGCATTTCCTACGACTTTTATCAGGGAGGTCTGTGCTCTTAAATAGATAGGTTGTGGGAGTAAAGACTAATTGTAATTGGAGTCCTTTTCAGGACTAGGTTACATGAGTTCCTATCAGTTTTTGCCAGGCAGGTCTGTGCCAGTGCTGTGCAAGTTTTTTTCACAGCATTTGGCTGAATCTAGCAAAGCTAATCCTTTTTGGCCTATTGCAGAGTGTGTTAGTCAGTGGAGTAGCCTATCTGTGTTGCAAGATATAACACCTGTGTATAGAATACCAATTTTTTTACTGCACCTAGTGAAGTAAAATCTTTTGGGCATAGCATCATTCTATTAGTCCATCTATACTGACCTCCATCAGGTTGCAAACTGAATATAATTTTTTTCTGCATCTAGCTCTGAAAAAATATTTGGGCTTCTAGCGGTGTGTGGGACTTGGTCTATTAGTCCATCTATACTGACCTCCATCAGGTTGCAAATTAAAAATAATTTTTTTCTGCATCTACCTCTGAAAAAATATTTGGGCTTCTAGCAGTGTGTGGGACTTGGTCTATTAGTCCATCTATACTGACCTACATCAGGTTGCAAATTAAAAATATTTTTTTTCTGCATCTAGCTCTGAAAAAATATTTGGGCTTCTAGCGGTGTGTGGGACTTGGTCTATTAGTCCATCTATACTGACCTCCATCAGGTTGCAAATTAAAAATAATTTTTTTCTGCATCTAGCTCTGAAAAAATATTTGGGCTTCTAGCGGTGTGTGGGACTTGGTCTATTAGTCCATCTATACTGACCTCCATCAGGTTGCAAATTAAAAATAATTTTTTTCTGCATCTAGCTCTGAAAAAATATTTGGGCTTCTAGCAGTGTGTGGGACTTGGTCTATTAGTCCATCTATACTGACCTCCATCAGGTTGCAAATTAAAAATAATTTTTTTCTGCATCTAGCTCTGAAAAAATATTTGGGCTTCTAGCAGTGTGTGGGACTTGGTCTATTAGTCCATCTATACTGACCTCCATCAGGTTGCAAATTAAAAATAATTTTTTTCTGCATCTAGCTCTGAAAAAATATTTGGGCTTCTAGCGGTGTGTGGGACTTGGTCTATTAGTCCATCTATACTGACCTCCATCAGGTTGCAAATTAAAAATAATTTTTTTCTGCATCTAGCTCTGAAAAAATATTTGGGCTTCTAGCAGTGTGTGGGACTTGGTCTATTAGTCCATCTATACTGACCTACATCAGGTTGCAAATTAAAAATAATTTTTTTCTGCATCTAGCTCTGAAAAAATATTTGGGCTTCTAGCGGTGTGTGGGACTTGGTCTATTAGTCCATCTATACTGACCTCCATCAGGTTGCAAATTAAAAATAATTTTTTTCTGCATCTAGCTCTGAAAAAATATTTGGGCTTCTAGCAGTGTGTGGGACTTGGTCTATTAGTCCATCTATACTGACCTACATCAGGTTGCAAATTAAAAATAATTTTTTTCTGCATCTAGCTCTGAAAAAATATTTGGGCTTCTAGCAGTGTGTGGGACTTGGTCTATTAGTCCATCTATACTGACCTCCATCAGGTTGCCAATTAAAAATAATTTTTTTCTGCATCTAGCTCTGAAAAAATATTTGGGCTTCTAGCAGTGTGTGGGACTTGGTCTATTAGTCCATCTATACTGACCTCCATCAGGTTGCAAATTGAATAAAAAAATTTTCTGCATCTAGCTCTGAAAAAATATTTGGGCTTCTAGCGGTGTGTGGGACTTGGTCTATTAGTCCATCTATACTGACCTTCATCAGGTTGCAAATTAAAAATAATTTTTTTCTGCATCTAGCTCTGAAAAAATATTTGGGCTTCTAGCAGTGTGTGGGACTTGGTCTATTAGTCCATCTATACTGACCTACATCAGGTTGCAAATTAAAAATAATTTTTTTCTGCATCTAGCTCTGAAAAAATATTTGGACTTCTAGCAGTGTGTGGGACTTGGTCTATTAGTCCATCTATACTGACCTCCATCAGGTTGCAAATTAAAAATAATTTTTTTCTGCATCTAGCTCTGAAAAAATATTTGGGCTTCTAGCAGTGTGTGGGACTTGGTCTATTAGTCCATCTATACTGACCTCCATCAGGTTGCAAATTGAATAAAAAAAATTTCTGCATCTAGCTCTGAAAAAATATTTGGGCTTCTAGCGGTGTGTGGGACTTGGTCTATTAGTCCATCTATACTGACCTCCATCAGGTTGCAAATTAAAAATAATTTTTTTCTGCATCTAACCCAGCCAATAGTTTTGGCCTAATACCACAGTTTGGCCACTCAGCTCTGCTCGGTTACCATCCATTGTTTTTTTGTGCAAACAACTCCAGAGTTGTGAATTAGTTAACCACCAAAATGAGTGGAAAAAGGCCTGCTGCTGGTGGAAAGGGGAATAGGCGTGTTGGGAAGGGGAAAAAAGGTTGTGTCCGTGGGGTAGGTGCAGAAGAAAGACCATCTTCCAGCCAAACTAAAATGTCTACTTCTTTTAGCGGACAATGTGATAAGATCCCTTTCTTACGGCCACGCCAATCGCTACAAATTCCAGATGAGGCACAAAAACAGCAGGTGCTTCAACGGATATCAAGTGCTCCTTTAAGTGGGCTCTCCTCCACATCAACTTCAACATCACAAATACTCCAGTCCTCAAAGGTGTCACCCAAATCGCACTTGCTTCCTCACAGCTCCCAAATCTCCAGCTGCCCGTCTGAGTGTGAGGTAGAACAGATGGTTGAGTCTGCAGAGCTGTTTACTCATACTATAGCCTGGGAATCAGAGGTCGACTCCAGCGCTTCTGTGAATCCAGACGAGGAAATGATCTGCACTGATGCCCAGAATCTTTATGAGTCGGATCCAGGACCAGACGCAGAAGGTTCTGACCATAATGTAGACCCTCATTCCCAAACTGTAACTCCTGTTGGTGGAGACAATGAGGAAGACGATGATAAGACTCAAATACCTGATTGGAGCGACAACTTTAGTTTTTTGTCAGGGCAGGAACAGGTTGGCTCTGAGGACGACGGGTGTGATAACGCACAGGGTGATGATGATGAGGTCGGAGATCCCACTTACTGTCAACCCACAGTCAGCCAAGAGATGAGGTCAGCAGAGGAGGTGGAGGAAGATGCTAGTGACGACGAGGTCAGGTTGCGCCTTCCTGGACAGAGACGTAGTACTGGAAGCACGTCAACAACTGCATCCTCAAACACAACTCTGCCTCTCACCACAAGTCGTGGTGGCTCTTCAGGTCGCATGGGTGCTAAGCCTTGCATAGCCTGGGCATTTTTTCAGATCGATAAAGATGACCCAACTCGTGTTATCTGTAACATTTGTCAGCAAAAGCTAAGTAGAGGCCAAAAAATACATAGTTTGAGTACTTCATGCATGAACCGGCACATGGACATGAAGCATAAGTTGCAGTGGGAAGCTCAGTGTGCTACAATGCGGCCTAGCCGGCCGGGCCAATCACCGTCTGCCATATCTTGTGCATCCGTGGCCTATTCATCCTCTGTGACTGGGGGGACAGCAGTCACACCTGTTTTGGGGCGCAGACCTGCCACCTCTTTACCCGCAACAGCCAGCGTGATTGGCAGGTCATCATTTTCTTTGGAGGTGGTAACACCAGCTGGTGTTGAGCGCTGTCCGACATCGATAGCACCACCTTTGGATCAAGGCAACCTAACATGTCCGCCTGCATCTTCCTCACAGACCGGCAGTTTGCCGGGGACACCCTTATCAACCCCGTCTAAGCACAATAGCCAGCCCTCGGTCCCTCAGATGTGGACAAGTAAAAGACCATTTCCTCCTAGCCATGAGAAAGCTAAGAGGTTGAATTTCACCATCTGCAAGCTCTTGGCTACAGAAATGCTGCCTTTCCGCCTGGTGGACACAGAGGATTTTCGAGACCTTATGTCCGTCGCAGTGCCCCAGTACCAGATGCCCAGTCGGCACTACTTCTCAAAGAAAGGTGTGCCTGCGCTCCACCAGCATGTCGCACACAACATCACCGCTTCTTTGAGAAACTCTGTGTGTGACAGGGTGCATTTCACCACAGACACTTGGACGAGTAGGCATGGACAGGGGCGTTACATGTCGCTGACTGGGCACTGGGTAACTATGGTGACAGCAGGACAAGGGGCTGCTGTCCAAGTCTTGCCGTCCCCACGAGTTGTGCGTCAATCCTCTTTATGTCAAAGTTCCTCCACTGCTTCTGCCTCCTCAACCTCCTCTCGGTCTTCCACCTGCACCCAAAGCCTGTCTGGTCATGCCACAAGCTTTCTAACTGCGCAGAAGGGATCCTGCACACCTCCTTACTATGCTGGCAGTAGGGCTCAACGTCATCAGGCGGTTTTTACATTGAAATGTCTGGGAAATGTGAGTCACACAGCTGAGGAGTTGTGGTCAGCTCTGGAGAACCAATTTCATGAATGGTTGTCTCCACTGGACCTGAAACCAGGGAAGGCCGTGTGCGACAATGCTGCAAACCTGGGTGCGGCCCTTCGCCGGGGCAATGTCACACACGTGCCTTGTATGGCTGACGTGTTGAACCTGGTTGTCCAGCAATTTTTAGCCCACTATCCCAGACTAGATGGCCTTCTGCAGAGGGCACGGTCGCTGTGTGCTCACTTCCGCCGTTCGCATCCCGCAGCTCAGCGACTTACATCTCTACAGAAGTCGTTGGGCCTGCCACTTCACCGGCTAAAATGCGATGTGCCTACCCGGTGGAATTCAACTCTGCACATGTTGCAGCGACTGTGGCAGCACCGACAAGCCCTGGTGCAATACGTTCTGACGTATAGCCTGGGCCAACGAGATTCAGAGGTGGGGCAAATCACGCTGGAGGAGTGGTCTCAGATCAGGGACCTATGCACCCTTCTGCACAGTTTTGAAATGGCGACGAAGATGTTTAGTGCTGACGATGCCATTATCAGCATGACTATTCCGGTGATTTACATGCTGGAGCACATGTTAAACAGAATTCGGAGTCAGGTGGTGGCACAAGAGGAGGTGGAGGAAGTAGAGGAGGAGGAGTTGTATGCGGAAGGGCTAACATCTGCAAGGTCCAGACGGTCGGCAGCACCAAGGCGGCAGGCATGTGAGGGTGGGGGAGATGATTTTACCAGGGCGCATGGTAGCAGCCAAACTAGTGAGGAAGGTGCAGGAGCCCAGGAAGAAGTGGAGGACGAACTGATGGAAGACTCATCAGATGAGGGAGACCTTGATCACATTTCTGTTGTGCGAGGTTGGGGGGAGAGGACAGAGGAAGGAAGCATGATTGCTACCTCGCCACCAACACAACAGGGACTTGGTGCTCCTGGATGCGCAACACACATGAGTGCCTTCTTGCTGCACTACCTGCAACATGACCCTCGAATTGTGAGAATTAGAAATAATCCTGACTACTGGGTTGCCACACTGTTAGATCCCCGGTACAAAAGTAAATTTGCAGAAATTATTCCTGCCATAGAAAGGGATGCACGCATGCAGGAGTATCAGCAGAGACTGTTGCAGAATCTTACATGTGCTTTTCCACAAAATACCAGTGGTGCACGTAGTGAATCTCACAGTTCCAACTTGCCAACCGTGGGACCGTCAAGTGTTCAGCACTCAAACCGTAACAGAACCACAGTATCTGCTGGTAACATCAATTTTGCGGAATCATTTCACCACTTTTTTAGCCCATCCTTTGCAAGGCCACAGGAGACAAGAAGTCTGACACATAGTCAACGCCTAGAGACGATGGTACAGGAGTATCTCCAAGTAAACATTGAAGCCACGACTGTGTCACTGGACCCTTGCTCTTTTTGGGCTTCCAATCTGGATAAATGGCCGGAGCTAGCCACTTACGCCTTGGAGATCTTGTCATGCCCCGCAGCCAGCGTTCTGTCTGAACGTGTGTTCAGCGCTGCTGGTGGTGTGCTGACAGATAAGCGCATGCGGCTCTCCACTGATAATGTAGACAGACTCACGTTCATAAAGATGAACAAATCATGGATCCGAAACGACTTTTCTACCCCTGTGTCATCCTGGGGAGAGTAAAAGCTTGATGATTGGTTAAAATCACCCTACCAACCGTTTTAAGCTTTCAAATTACTAATCATGTTTATCTGTATCTTGACTGGAAAATAATTTGGGCTTTGTAGCAGTGTGCAGCACTGATCCTATTAGGCCATCTATACTAAAGCTTCACCAGATTTAAAATTAAAAATAATTTTTAGCTGCATCTAGCCCGGAAAATAATTTTGGGGCTCCGAGATGCGCAAGGCACATAAGTGCCTTCTTGCTGCACTACCTGCAGCATGACCCTCATATTGTCAGAATTCGAAGTAATCATGACTACTGGGTTGCCACACTCTTAGATCCCCCAAACTTTTCGATCAACCTTTTCATTTTAATAAAGACCAAAAAAATGGTCATTTTTGAAATTATAAGCATTAGCAGGTTGTTAGAAACTGAAATCAAACAGTTTTCAACTCAAAACTTTATTCTAGGTGATGTTACATTTTCACATAGGACCCCTTGTTCGAAAGGAGCTTCTGAACTCTCTCGTCCATTGAATTTGTCAGGTTTTGGATGGTTTCTGCTTCAATTGTTTTGCATGAGGACAGAATACCCTCCCAGAGCTGTTGCTTAGATGTGAACTGCCTCCCGCCATCATAGACACTCCTTTTAATGATGCTCCAAAGGTTCTGAATGGGGTACAGGTCAGGGGAGCATGGGGGTCACACCATAAGTTTGTCCCCTTTTATGCCCATATCAGCCAGAGATGCAGATGTTTTATGTGCAGCATGAGATGGTGCATTATCATGCAGAAAAATGATCTTGCTGTGAAATACACGGTTCTTCTTCTTGAACCATGGCAGGAAGTGCTGTTTGAGAAAATCCACATACATTATGGAGTTCATCTTTAGCGCCTTCAGGGATCCTAAAGGGGCCGACAATCTCTCTCCCCATGATTCCAGCCCAAAACATTACTCCACCTCCTCCTTGTTGGCGCTGTAGCCGTGTTTGCGTGGGGTGTCCATCAACCAGCCATCCTCCACTCCATCCATCTGGACCATCGAGCGCTGCACGGCACTCATCCGTGAACAAAACAGTTTTGAAATCAGTCTTCATGTAATGTTTGGCCCACTGGAGCCGTTTCTGCTTGTGTGAAGTGTATAGAGGAGGTCGACAGGATGGCGCATGCACAGCTGCAAACCTCTGAAGGACCCTGCATCTTGTTGTTCGGGGGACGTTGGAGGCACAAGCAGCTTCAAAAACTTGTCTGCTGCTATGACAAGGCTTTTTTGCCGCTGCTCTTTCAACCTGACGTAATTGCCTGTAGGAAAGAGTCCTCAATTTGCCCTTATCAGCACGCACACGTGTGTACTGTGAATCAGCTACATACTTCTTGATTGCCAGGACACTTCATCCTGATCATCGCACAATGCTGATTGTAGTCATGCCTTGACCTAAACACTCCACAATTTGTTGCTTCTCAGCAGCCGACACATCCTTTTTCTTTCCCATTTTGGCAGAAAATGTAGGCTGCTTAATAATGTGAGAGAGCCTTCTTAAGTAGTCTTGCCTTTCATTGGACACACCTGCCAAACTAATTAGCACAGGTGTCTGCAATTGCTTACAGTGATATAAAGAGCCCTGACACACATCACCATCAATGAGTTTAACTGACAAACAAACAAATTCTTCCCTTATCACTCCTAAACACTTTTTGTATAATAATTTGGAACGCAGTGTACATGTGCTTTTCCACAAAACACCAGTGGTTCACGTAGTGAATCTTACAGTTCTAACTTGCCAACCGTGGTCTGTATGGAGTTGTTCAATAAAGGGCCCAAAATTAAGATAACATAGATGGGAGAGGTCTCTATGAATAGGAATTCCTAAGTATTTGATACCCTGTGAGGGCCAGGCAAAGGGAAAGTTGGACTGGATGGAATCCTATATGGATTTGGGGAGGGAGACATCGAGGGCCTCAGACTTCGCTGCATTGATTTTAAAATTTTACCATGTAACAAAGTGATCTATTTCAGCCATAACAGCATGGATGGATATATGTGATTGAGTGATATATACTAGGACATCATCAGCAAATAGAGAGCACTTGTACTCGGTGCCTCCCACCTCAATCCACCTAATATTGGGGTTATGGCGAATTGATGAGAGCAGGTGCTCCGTCACTAGGATGTATAAGAGAGGGGACAGAGGACATCACTGCCTTGTCCCATTGGTGATTGTGAAAGGTGATGAAAATGTTCTGACGCACCCCCTGGGCCTTGGGACACCCGGAGCCGGACCCTTTTTGGTGGATGCTGGTGGTTGTAGTCTTCGTGGCGGCGACCCAGTTCCGTGGCTCAGGGCGGTCAAACCAGTGGCGGAACTATTTATGTGGTTTTCATGTTTAAATGTCCGACTACGCCACCCGTGGATTGCGGTCAGAGTGAACCGCCGCTACAGGGCAGACCACTGAGGCTGGTGTTGTGGGTGCAGCAGAGCGTAGCATAACTCCCCACGGGAGGAGAATAGCCTCAGGGCAGTGTATGCGGAGGATGGGGGTGATGGTGCAGGGCAGCAGCAGTAACGACACGGAGTCAGTGATGCAGTTCAGGGCCTTTACTCACAGTTCTTATTATCCAGACCACGTCTGCAGGTAACGGCTGCCCACGTCGTACTGTGCTCACCAGGTGAGGGGCTCAGACAACTCCCAGATAACTTTGGAGCACTTCACAGGACCCCCTTTGTGTGTCCTTTGTCTGGCCTTTCTTACCAACACTTCTGTCCGGCTGCCTCGGGCCTCCTCTTGGTAAACTTGGCGCCAGTTTCCCTGACCCTATGTGGTGCCTTCCTAGCGGGTGTAGCGAGGGGCTGCGCCACATAAAATGTCAGAGCCTCCGGTTTCTAGCTGAGGGTCGTTTCCTGCCTCCACTAGTTCGGGGACCGGTCTCCCCCTTTGGCCTGACCCCTCCACGCAGGTGGATTCGGGCGTGCGGTGGCGACTCGCCCGTCCGCACCCCTGGGATCCCTTCATTCCTCGTTCCTGGAGCCTTCTCCGCTCCTCTTCCTTCCTTCTCCCTCTTCCAGGCCTGGGCCTCTGTTACTAGGCCCGCCTCCGGAGCAGAGCTCATGCAGAGCCCCTGCTCCCTGCCACTTCTGCTCAGACTTCTCTGCACTGAACTAAGATGGTGCCCACCTTTTATACTCCCTTCTCAATGCACCCAGGAACTGCTTCCTCCCTGCTCCTGCACTACAGGGTTCCCCTTCCTCAGTGTTCCCTCCCCCCACTCCAGCCAGGGACAGGGACTGTCGTGCCCAGCTCAGGGGCATATTGGTCGCCCTGCCCCACGGCAATGTGGTGTAATGCATGCAGGTGTCGGGTCCTGATCCACACTCCATCCTTACCTGAGAGTGAGATATCACACCTCTGGGTGAGGTGCAATACGTCTTTAGCAACCGAGCCCTCAGGGTGCTACAGTTCCATTTATCTTCAGCCTAGGTGACGTATTGCGATACAGGGCCGTGATTTTGGCTATAAAAGGGTCCCCTAGACCCCTACCCCAAGCTTTTTAAGAGAATCATATATGGCGTGCCAGGAGACTCTATGGAATGCTTTCTCAGCATCCAACGAGAGTATCTAATTACAAATTTTTAACTGCATCTAGCCCAGGAAATACTTTGTGCCTAGTAGCAGTGTCTGCTAGTAAGCGGATTATCCCGGCTGTTAAGCAAGCTGCACCACCTGTAGTTTAGACACTTAATTTTTTCAAAGGAAATGCTTCGGGACCATGGGATACTTAGTGAAGAGCATCAGGAGGCACCCCAAGGCATAGGGGCTGGGACTGGCAGTAGGATGCCTTGCGGTGGACAGCCGAGCTCGATCCTTATAAAAGCTTTTTAACTGCAGCAGCTTTAGTGGACGCTACTGGAGCTGGAATTACCGCGGCTGCTGGCATGAGACTTGCCCTCCAATAGATCCTTGTAAATGGATTTAAAGTGTATTCATTCAAATTAGAGAGACAATTTAAATTAAAAAGCTTAGAGCTGCCTCCACCACAGGGGGGCTCGCTCGACCCACCAGCGGACAGGCACCAGTATTGGGAGAGGGGGGCTGGCCGTCAGGGTTCACCGCGGCTCTGGCACAAACCCGGCGACACGGAGGTGGCACGGGCAGGAGCGGACTGGCCGTGTCGGCTTCTCACTTTTTGGATTTTAGAAGGGCATGACATGCCTATATCTGTGTCTCCCCCTCCTTTTACTCCTCCACCTCTTTTATTTTCGCATGACTATATGTACTTGTCACTTTTCCATGTGTTAGTTATGTCTTCTGAGCAGTTTGTCAGCTTTTGGACACCTTTGAAGGTGTTTTCTATGTGTTTCTATGTGTTTTTGTTTGCCTGCCATTGGTTTTAACGGTGTTCGAAGGTGTTCGACGAACAGTTCGACGAACAGTTCGGCGAACACACGGGTGTTCGACGAACCGAACCGAACTCGAACACTACGGGGGTGGCTCAACACTAATACTGACCTCCATCAGGTTGCAAATTGAATATAATTTTTTTCTGCATCTAACCCAGCCAATAGTTTTGGCCTAATACCACAGTTTGGCCACTCAGCTCTGCTCGGTTACCATCCATTGTTTTTTTGTGCAAACAACTCCAGAGTTGTGAATTAGTTAACCAACAAAATGAGTGGAAAAAGGCCTGCTGCTGGTGGAAAGGGGAATAGGCGTGTTGGGAAGGGGAAAAAAGGTTGTGTCCGTGGGGTAGGTGTTAAAGCAACAGTAACATCTGCAGAAGAAAGACCATCTTCCAGCCAATCTAAAATGTCTACTTCTTTTAGCGGACAATGTGATAAGATCCCTTTCTTACGGCCACGCCAATCGCTACAAATTCCAGATGAGGCACAAAAACAGCAGGTGCTTCAACGGATATCAAGTGCTCCTTTAAGTGGGCTCTCCTCCACATCAACTTCAACATCACAAATACTCCAGTCCTCAAAGGTGTCACCCAAATCGCACTTGCTTCCTCACAGCTCCCAAATCTCCAGCTGCCCATCTGAGTATGAGGTAGAACAGATGGTTGAGTCTGCAGAGCTGTTTACTCATACTATAGCCTGTGAATCAGAGGTCGACTCCAGCGCTTCTGTGAATCCAGACGAGGAAATGATCTGCACTGATGCCCAGAATCTTTATGAGTCGGATCCAGGACCAGACGCAGAAGGTTCTGACCATAATGTAGACCCTCATTCCCAAACTGTAACTCCTGTTGGTGGAGACAATGAGGAAGACGATGATAAGACTCAAATACCTGATTGGAGCGACAACTTTAGTTTTTTGTCAGGGCAGGAACAGGTTGGCTCTGAGGACGACGGGTGTGATAACACACAGGGTGATGATGATGAGGTTGGAGATCCCACTTACTGTCAACCCACAGTCAGCCAAGAGATGAGGTCAGCAGAGGAGGTGGAGGAAGATGCTAGTGACGACGAGGTCAGGTTGCGCCTTCCTGGACAGAGACGTAGTACTGGAAGCACGTCAACAACTGCATCCTCAAACACAACTCTGCCTCTCACCACAAGTCGTGGTGGCTCTTCAGGTCGCATGGGTGCTAAGCCTTGCATAGCCTGGGCATTTTTTCAGATCGATAAAGATGACCCAACTCGTGTTATCTGTAACATTTGTCAGCAAAAGCTAAGTAGAGGCCAAAAAATACATAGTTTGAGTACTTCATGCATGAACCGGCACATGGACATGAAGCATAAGTTGCAGTGGGAAGCTCAGTGTGCTACAATGCGGCCTAGCCGGCCGGGCCAACCACCGTCTGCCATATCTTGTGCATCCGCGGCCTCTTCATCCTCTGTGACTGGGGGGACAGCAGTCACACCTGTTTTGGGGCGCAGACCTGCCACCTCTTTACCCGCAACAGCCAGCGTGATTGGCAGGTCATCATTTTCTTTGGAGGTGGTAACACCAGCTGGTGTTGAGCGCTGTCCGACATCGATAGCACCACCTTTGGATGAAGGCAACCTAACATGTCCGCCTGCATCTTCCTCACAGACCGGCAGTTTGCCGGGGACACCCTTATCAACCCCGTCTAAGCACAATAGCCAGCCCTCGGTCCCTCAGATGTGGACAAGTAAAAGACCATTTCCTCCTAGCCATGAGAAAGCTAAGAGGTTGAATTTCACCATCTGCAAGCTCTTGGCTACAGAAATGCTGCCTTTCCGCCTGGTGGACACAGAGGATTTTCGAGACCTTATGTCCGTCGCAGTGCCCCAGTACCATATGCCCAGTCGGCACTACTTCTCAAAGAAAGGTGTGCCTGCGCTCCACCAGCATGTCGCACACAACATCACCGCTTCTTTGAGAAACTCTGTGTGTGACAGGGTGCATTTCACCACAGACACTTGGACGAGTAGGCATGGACAGGGGCGTTACATGTCGCTGACTGGGCACTGGGTAACTATGGTGACAGCAGGACAAGGGGCTGCTGTCCAAGTCTTGCCGTCCCCACGAGTTGTGCGTCAATCCTCTTTATGTCAAAGTTCCTCCACTGCTTCTGCCTCCTCAACCTCCTCTCGGTCTTCCACCTGCACCCAAAGCCTGTCTGGTCATGCCACAAGCTTTCTAACTGCGCAGAAGGGATCCTGCACACCTCCTTACTATGCTGGCAGTAGGGCTCAATGTCATCAGGCGGTTTTTACTTTGAAATGTCTGGGAAATGTGAGTCACACAGCTGAGGAGTTGTGGTCAGCTCTGGAGAACCAATTTCATGAATGGTTGTCTCCACTGGACCTGAAACCAGGGAAGGCCGTGTGCGACAATGCTGCAAACCTGGGTGCGGCCCTTCGCCGGGGCAATGTCACACACGTGCCTTGTATGGCTCACGTGTTGAACCTGGTTGTCCAGCAATTTTTAGCCCACTATCCCAGACTAGATGGCCTTCTGCAGAGGGCACGGTCGCTGTGTGCTCACTTCCGCCGTTCGCATCCCACAGCTCAGCGACTTACATCTCTACAGAAGTCGTTGGGCCTGCCACTTCACCGGCTAAAATGCGATGTGCCTACCCGGTGGAATTCAACTCTGCACATGTTGCAGCGACTGTGGCAGCACCGACAAGCCCTGGTGCAATACGTTCTGATGTATAGCCTGGGCCAACGAGATTCAGAGGTGGGGCAAATCACGCTGGAGGAGTGGTCTCAGATCAGGGACCTATGCACCCTTCTGCACAGTTTTGAAATGGCGACGAAGATGTTTAGTGCTGACGATGCCATTATCAGCATGACTATTCCGGTGATTTACATGCTGGAGCACATGTTAAACAGAATTTGGAGTCAGGTGGTGGCACAAGAGGAGGTGGAGGAAGTAGAGGAGGAGGAGTTGTATGCGGAAGGGCTAACATCTGCAAGGTCCAGACGGTCGGCAGCACCAAGGCGGCAGGCATGTGAGGGTGGGGGAGATGGTTTTACCAGGGCGCATGGTAGCAGCCAAACTAGTGAGGAAGGTGCAGGAGCCCAGGAAGAAGTGGAGGACGAACTGATGGAAGACTCATCAGATGAGGGAGACCTTGATCACATTTCTGTTGTGCGAGGTTGGGGGGAGAGGACAGAGGAAGGAAGCATGATTGTTACCTCGCCACCAACACAACAGGGACTTGGTGCTCCTGGATGCGCAACACACATGAGTGCCTTCTTGCTGCACTACCTGCAACATGACCCTCGAATTGTGAGAATTAGAAATAATCCTGACTACTGGGTTGCCACACTGTTAGATCCCCGGTACAAAAGTAAATTTGCAGAAATTATTCCTGCCATAGAAAGGGATGCACGCATGCAGGAGTATCAGCAGAGACTGTTGCAGAATCTTACATGTGCTTTTCCACAAAATACCAGTGGTGCACGTAGTGAATCTCACAGTTCCAACTTGCCAACCGTGGGACCGTCAAGTGTTCAGCACTCAAACCGTAACAGAACCACAGTATCTGCTGGTAACATCAATTTTGCGGAATCATTTCACCACTTTTTTAGCCCATCCTTTGCAAGGCCACAGGAGACAAGAAGTCTGACACATAGTCAACGTCTAGAGACGATGGTACAGGAGTATCTCCAAGTAAACATTGAAGCCACGACTGTGTCACTGGACCCTTGCTCTTTTTGGGCTTCTAATCTGGATAAATGGCCGGAGCTAGCCACTTACGCCTTGGAGATCTTGTCATGCCCCGCAGCCAGCATTCTGTCTGAACGTGTGTTCAGCGCTGCTGGTGGTGTGCTGACAGATAAGCGCACGCGGCTCTCCACTGATAATGTAGACAGACTCACGTTCATAAAGATGAACAAATCATGGATCCGAAACGACTTTTCTACCCCTGTGTCATCCTGGGGAGAGTAAAAGCTTGATGATTGGTTAAAATCACCCTACCAACCGTTTTAAGCTTTCAAATTACTAATCATGTTTATCTGTATCTTGACTGGAAAATAATTTGGGCTTTGCAGCAGTGTGCAGCACTGATCCTATTAGGCCATCTATAATAAGCTCCACCAGATTTAAAATTAAAAATAATTTTTAGCTGCATCTAGCCCGGAAAATAATTTTGGGGCTCCGAGATGCGCAAGACACATAAGTGCCTTCTTGCTGCACTACCTGCAGCATGACCCTCATATTGTCAGAATTCGAAGTAATCATGACTACTGGGTTGCCACACTCTTAGATCCCCCAAACTTTTCGATCAACCTTTTCATTTTAATAAAGACCAAAAAAATGGTCATTTTTGAAATTATAAGCATTAGCAGGTTGTTAGAAACTGAAATCAAACAGTTTTCAACTCAAAACTTTATTGTAGGTGATGTTACATTTTCACATAGGACCCCTTGTTCGAAAGGAGCTTCTGAACTCTCTCGTCCATTGAATTTGTCAGGTTTTGGATGGTTTCTGCTTCAATTGTTTTGCATGAGGACAGAATACCCTCCCAGAGCTGTTGCTTAGATGTGAACTGCCTCCCGCCATCATAGACACTCCTTTTAATGATGCTCCAAAGGTTTTGAATGGGGTAGAGGTCAGGGGAGCATGGGGGTCACACCATAAGTTTGTCCCCTTTTATGCCCATATCAGCCAGAGATGCAGATGTTTTATGTGCAGCATGAGATGGTGCATTATCATGCAGAAAAATGATCTTGCTGTGAAATACACGGTTCTTCTTCTTGAACCATGGCAGGAAGTGCTGTTTGAGAAAATCCACATACATTATGGAGTTCATCTTTAGTGCCTTCAGGGATCCTAAAGGGGCCGACAATCTCTCTCCACATGATTCCAGCCCAAAACATTACTCCACCTCCTCCTTGTTGGCGCTGTAGCCGTGTTTGCGTGGGGTGTCCATCAACCAGCCATCCTCCACTCCATCCATCTGGACCATCGAGCGCTGCACGGCACTCATCCGTGAACAAAACAGTTTTGAAATCAGTCTTCATGTAATGTTTGGCCCACTGGAGCCGTTTCTGCTTGTGTGAAGTGGATAGAGGAGGTCGACAGGATGGCGTATGCACAGCTGCAAACCTCTGAAGGACCCTGCATCTTGTTGTTCGGGGGACGTTGGAGGCACCAGCAGCTTCAAAAACTTGTCTGCTGCTATGACAAGGCTTTCTTGCCGCTGCTCTTTTAACCTGACGTAATTGCCTGTAGGAAAGAGTCCTCAATTTGCCCTTATCAGCACGCACACGTGTGTACTGTGAATCAGCTACATACTTCTTGATTGCCAAGACACTTCATCCTGATCATCGCACAATGTTGATTGTAGTCATGCCTTGACCTAAACACTCCACAATTTGTTGCTTCTCAGCAGCCGACACATCCTTTTTCTTTCCCATTTTGGCAGAAAATGTAGGCTGCTTAATAATGTGAGAGAGCCTTCTTAAGTAGTCTTGCCTTTCATTGGACACACCTGCCAAACTAATTAGCACAGGTGTCTGCAATTGCTTACAGTGATATAAAGAGCCCTGACACACATCACCATCAATGAGTTTAACTGACAAACAAACAAATTCTTCCCTTATCACTCCTAAACACTTTTTGCATAATAATTTGGAACGCAGTGTACATGTGCTTTTCCACAAAACACCAGTGGTTCACGTAGTGAATCTTACAGTTCTAACTTGCCAACCGTGGTCTGTATGGAATTGTTCAATAAAGGGCCCAAAATTAAGATAACATAGATGGGAGAGGTCTCTATGAATAGGAATTCCTAAGTATTTGATACCCTGTGAGGGCCAGGCAAAGGGAAAGTTGGACTGGATGGAATCCTATATGGATTTGGGGAGGGAGACATCGAGAGCCTCAGACTTCGCTGCATTGATTTTAAAATTTTACCATGTAACAAAGTGATCTATTTCAGCCATAACAGCAGGGATGGATATATGTGATTGAGTGATATATACTAGGACATCATCAGCAAATAGAGAGCACTTGTACTCGGTGCCTCCCACCTCAATCCACCTAATATTGGGGTTATGGCGAATTGATGAGAGCAGGTGCTCCGTCACTAGGATGTATAAGAGAGGGGACAGAGGACATCCCTGCCTTGTCCCATTGGTGATTGTGAAAGGTGATGAAAATGTTCTGACGCACCCCCTGGGCCTTGGGACACCCGGAGCCGGACCATTTTTGGTGGATGCTGGTGGTTGTAGTCTTCGTGGCGGCGACCCGGTTCCGTGGCTCAGGGCGGTCAAACCAGTGGCGGAACTATTTATGTGGTTTTGATGTTTAAATGTCCGACTACGCCACCCGTGGATTGCGGTCAGAGTGGACCGCCGCTACAGGGCAGACCGCTGAGGCTGGTGTTGTGGGTGCAGCAGAGCGTAGCATAACTCCCCACGGGAGGAGTATAGCCTCAGGGCAGTGTATGCGGAGGATGGGGGTGACGGTGCAGGGCAGCAGCAGTAATGACACGGAGTCAGTGATGCAGTCCAGGGCCTTTACTCACAGTTCTTATTATCCAGACCACGTCTGCAGGTAACGGCTGCCCACGTCGTACTGTGCTCACCAGGTGAGGGGCTCAGACAACTCCCAGATAACTTTGGAGCACTTCACAGGACCCCCTTTGTGTGTCCTTTGTCTGGCCTTTCTTACCAACACTTCTGTCCGGCTGCCTCGGGCCTCCTCTTGGTAAACTTGGCGCCAGTTTCCCTGACCCTATGTGGTGCCTTCCTAGCGGGTGTAGCGAGGGGCTGCGCCACATAAAATGTCAGAGCCTCCGGTTTCTAGCTGAGGGTCGTTTCCTGCCTCCACTAGTTCGGGGATCGGTCTCCCCCTTTGGCCTGACCCCTCCACGCAGGTGGATTCGGGCGTGCGGTGGCGACTCGCCCGTCCGCACCCCTGGGATCCCTTCATTCCTCGTTCCTGGAGCCTTCTCCGCTCCTCTTCCTTCCTTCTCCCTCTTCCAGGCCTGGGCCTCTGTTACTAGGCCCGCCTCCGGAGCAGAGCTCATGCAGAGCCCCTGCTCCCTGCCACTTCTGCTCAGACTTCTCTGCACTGAACTAAGATGGTGCCCACCTTTTATACTCCCTTCTCAATGCACCCAGGAACTGCTTCCTCCCTGCTCCTGCACTACAGGGTTCCCCTTCCTCAGTGTTCCCTCCCCCCACTCCAGCCAGGGACAGGGACTGTCGTGCCCATCTCAGGGGCATATTGGTCACCCTGCCCCACGGCAATGTGGTGTAATGCATGCAGGTGTCGGGTCCTGATCCACACTCCATCCTTACCTGAGAGTGAGATATCACACCTCTGGGTGAGGTGCAATACGTCTGTAGCAACCGAGCCCTCAGGGTGCTACAGTTCCATTTATCTTCAGCCTAGGTGACGTATTGCGATACAGGGCCGTGATTTTGGCTATAAAAGGGTCCCCTAGACCCCTACCCCAAGCTTTTTAAGAGAATCATATATGGTGTGCCAGGAGACTCTATGGAATGCTTTCTCAGCATCCAAAGAGAGTATCTAATTACAAATTTTTAACTGCATCTAGCCCAGGAAATACTTTGTGCCTAGTAGCAGTGTCTGCTAGTCAGCGGATTATCCCGGCTGTTAAGCAAGCTACACCACCTGTAGTTTAGACACTTAATTTTTTCAAAGGAAATGCTTCGGGACCATGGGATACTTAGTGATGAGCATCAGGAGGCACCCCAAGGCATAGGGGCTGGGACTGGCAGTAGGATGCCTTGCGGTGGACAGCCGAGCTCGATCCTTATAAAAGCTTTTTAACTGCAGCAGCTTTAGTTGACGCTACTGGAGCTGAAATTACCGCGGCTGCTGGCATGAGACTTGCCCTCCAATAGATCCTTGTAAATGGATTTAAAGTGTATTCATTCAAATTAGAGAGACAATTTAAATTAAAAAGCTTAGAGCTGCCTCCACCACAGGGGGGCTCGCTCGACCCACCAGCGGACAGGCACCAGTATTGGGAGAGGGGGGCTGGCCGTCAGGGTTCACCGCGGCTCTGGCACAAACCCGGTGACACGGAGGTGGCACGGGCAGGAGCGGACTGGCCGTGTCGGCTTCTCACTTTTTGGATTTTAGAAGGGCATGACATGCCTATATCTGTGTCTCCCCCTCCTTTTACTCCTCCACCTCTTTTATTTTCGCATGACTATATGTACTTGTCACTTTTCCATGTGTTAGTTATGTCTTCTGAGCAGTTTGTCAGCTTTTGGACACCTTTGAAGGTGTTTTCTATGTGTTTCTATGTGTTTTTGTTTGCCTGCCATTGGTTTTAACGGTGTTCGAAGGTGTTCGACGAACAGTTCGACGAACAGTTCGGCGAACACACGGGTGTTCGACGAACCGAACCGAACTCGAACACTACGGGGGTGGCTCAACACTAGTCATTAGTCTTGAGTGCAAGTGCTTGCTACTTGAGTTTGCATCGGGTACTCAGGTATGCACCATGTACTGCGGAAACTCGAGCATGTCACTCAAATACCCACAATACTCAATGCATACCAGAACACCCGATGCAAACTCAAGTAGCGAGCACTTGCGCTCAACACTAGTCGCCATATTGACATCTTTTTTTCTTACTTTTGAAAAAAATCCCAACCCCATCACAACCCTAACCCCAACCCTAACCCCAACCCCAGCCCTAACCCTAACACAACCCTAACCGTAGCACAACCCTAACCCTAGCACAACCCTAACCCTAGCACAACCTTAACCTGAGAGTTTATTTTTTACGCCGTTCCTCATGCGGTATAAGTGATTAGACGACCTTATTCTTCGGGTCGGTGAGACTACAGCGATACCAGAATCATATGGGGTTTTTATGACTGACAGCTGTCACAAACTAAAAGACGCATTTTTTGTAAAATCTAGTTTTTGCATCGCCATATTTTGAGAGCTATAATTTTTCCAGATTTTGGCAGACAGTCATTTGACGGGTTTTTTTTTGCGGGATGAGTTGACGTTGTTATTGGTGACATTTTCAGGCACGTGACATTTTTTGATCGCTTTCTATTCCGATTTTTGGGAGGCAGAATAAACAAAAACCAACAATTCAGGAATTGTTTTTTTTTTTTTTTTTTATTCTGTTTCGCGTGTGGGAAAATTGATAAGGCAGCTTTATTCTTTGGGTCAGTACATTTACAGTGGTGCCACATTTATATCGTATTTCTATGTTTTGCACTTTTACATAATAAAAGCAATTTTATAGAAAAAATTATTTTTTAGCATAGCTTTATTCTGAGAGCTATAACTTTTTTATTTTTCGGCTGATGGAGATGTGTGGTGGCTTGTTTTTTGCGAGACGAGATGACGTTTTCAGCGGTACCATTTTTATTTATATTAGTCTTTTTGATCGCGTGTTATTCCATTTTTTGTTTGGCGGTAGGGTGATAAAGCATTGCTTTTTGCTTCGGTTTTTTTTTTTTTTTTTTACCGTGTTCACTGAAGGGGTTTACTAGTGGGACAGTTTTATAGGTCAGGTTGTTTCAGACGTGGTGATACCAAATATGTGTACTTTTATTGTTTTTTTTGTTTTTTTTTAGAATAATATTTATTGATGGGTATATTATAGTTTTATTTTTGGTGGATTCTTTTTTTTATTTTTTTTTTATATTTTTACAATTTTTTTTTTTTTCACTTTCTGATAGTTTTTATACTTTATTACTTTGTCCCACTGTGGGACTTTCACTTTTTTTCTCTGATCGCCTGCATGGCACAGGAATGCAGCACCATCCCTGTGTCATGCAGGCTGTCAGCGCCAGACAGGGAGAAGATTGTTTGGAGATGCACTGCGCATGTCCAAAAAATCTTCCTGCTGTCTGGTGACCCGGATGTTGTCATGACGACATCGGGTCGTCATGGCAACATCCTGGAAGCCACGGCAGACAGCGCTGGAAGCCGGAAGAGGAGGTGAGTATCTGCGATCACCTCCCCTTGCCTCCACAATGCTGCGATCGACTTGGATCGCAGCATCATGGTGGTTAATGTGCTGGTAGCGGTGCGTGACCGCTCCCTGCACATAGTACCGGGTGTCAGCTGTGACAATTAGCTGACACCTGGCGGCGATCGCGCCTGCACAGCCTGTGTGCGCGCGCGATCGCCATGACGTACTAATACGGGTCTGGCTCTTAAGTCCCAGGGCACAGACGCGCATTAGTAGGTCTAATGTTGTTAAGGGGTTAAACATCAGCAGAATTCCGAGAACAGTGGAAGAGTTCCAAAGCATTTTTAAACGTCAGCGGAATTCCGAGAACAATGGAAGAGATCCAAAGCATTTTTAAACTTCAGCAGAATTCTGAGAACAGTGGAAGAGATCCAAAGCATTTTTAAACGTCAGCAGATTTCTGAGATCAATGGAAGAGTTCCGAAGCATTTTTAAACATCAGCGGAATTCCGAGAACAATGGAAGAGTTCCAAAACATTTTTAAATGTCAGTGGAAATCCGAGAACAATGGAAGAGTTCTGAAACATTTTTAAACTTCAATGGAATTCCGAGAACAATGGAAGAGTTCCGAAGCATTTTTAAACTTCAGCGGAATTCCGAGAACAATGGAAGCATTCCGAAGCATTTTTAAACTTCAGCGGAATTCCGAGAACAATGGAAGAGTTCCGTAGCATTTTTAAACTTCATCAGAATTCCGAGAATAATGGAAGCATTCTGAAGCATTTTTAAACATCAGCGGAATTCCGAGAACAATGGAAGAGTTCCAAAGCATTTTTAAACGTCAACGGAATTCCGAGAACAATGGAAGAGTTCTGAAACATTTTTAAACTTCAACGGAATTCCGAGAACAATGGAAGAGTTCCGAAGCATTTTTAAACTTCAGCGGAATTCCGAGAACAATGGAAGAGTTTCGAAGCATTTTTAAATGTCAGCGGAATACTGAGAACAATGGAAGACTTCCGAAGCATTTTTAAACATCAGTGGAATTCTGAGAACAATGGAAGAGTTCCGAAGCATTTTTAAACGTCAGCGGAATTCCGAGAGCAATGGAAGAGTTCCGAAGCATTTTTAACATCAGCGGAATTCCAAGAACAATGGAAGAGTTCCGAAGCATTTTTAAACGTCAGTAGAATTCCGAGAACAATGGAAGAGTTCCGAAGCATTACTAAACGTGAGGGGAATTCCGAGAACATTGGAAGATTTCCAAAGCATTTTTAAACGTAACGGAATTCCGAGAGCAATGGAAGAGTTCCGAAGCATTTTTAAACGTCAGATGAGTTCCGAAGCATTTTTAAATGCCAGCGGAATTCTGAGAACAATGGAAGAGTTCCGAAGCATTTTTAAACATCAGCGGAATTCCAAGAACAATGGAAGCGTTACGAAGCATTTTTAAACATCAGCCTAATTCCGAGAACAATGGAAGTGTTCTGAAACATTTTTAAACTTCAGCGGAATTCCGAGAACAATGGAAGAGTACCAAAGCATTTTTAAACTTCAGTGGATTTCAAAGAAGAATGGAAGCGTTACGAAGCATTTTTAAACTTCATCAGAATTCCGAGAACAATGGAAGAGTTCCGAAGCAAATTTAAACTTCATCAGTATTCCGAGAACAATGGAAGAGTTCCAAAGCATTTTTAGACGTCAGCGGAATTCCGAGAATAATAGAAGAGTTCCCGAAGCATTTTTAAACATCAGTGGAATTCCGAGAATAATGGAAGAGTTCCGATGCATTATTAAACGTGAGCGGAATTCCGAGAACAATTTAAGAGTTCCGAAGCATTTTTAAACTTCAGCGGAATTCCGAGAACAATGGAAGAGTTCCGAAGCATTTTTAAACTTCAGCAGAATTCCGAGAACAATGGAAGAGTTCCGAAGCATTTTTAAATGTCAGCAGAATTCCGAGAACAATGGAAGAGTTCCGAAGCATTTTTAAACGTCAGTGGAATTCCGAGAACAATGGAAGAGTTCCAAAACATTTTTAAACTTCAGCGGAATTCCAAGAACAATGGAAGAGTTCCGAAGCATTTTTAAACATCAGCTGAATTCCGAGACCAACGGAAGAGTTCCGAAGCATTTTAAAACTTCAGTAGAATTCTGAGAACAATGAAAGAGTTCCGAAGCATTTTTAAAAGTAAGTGGAACTCCGAGAACAATGGAAATGTTCCGAAGAATTATTAAACGTCAGCGTAATTTCGAGAAAAATGGAAGAGTTCCGAAGCGTTTTTAAACTTCAGCGGAATTCCCAGAACAATGGAAGAGTTCCCAAGCATTTTTAAACATCACCAGAATTCCAAGAACAATGTAAGAGTTCCGAAGCATTTTTAAACGTCAGCGGAATTCCGAGAACAATGGAAGAGTTCCGAATACTTTTTTAAATGTCAGCGGAATTCCGAGAACAAGGTAAGAGTTCCGAAATATTTTTAAACTTCAGCAGAATTCCGAGAGCAAAGGAAGAGTTCCAAAGCATTTTTAAATGTCAGCGGAATTCCGAGAACAACGGAAGAATTGCGAAACATTTTAAAACTTCACTAGAATTCTGAGAACAATGAAAGAGTTCCGAAGCATTTTTAAACTTCAGCAGAATTCTGAGAACAAAGGAAGAGTTCCGAAGCAAATTTAAACTTCAGCAGAATTCCGAGAACAATGGAAGAGATCCGAAGCATTTTTAAATGTCAGTGTAATTACGAAAACAATGGAAGAGTTCCGAATCATTTTTAAACGTCAGCCTAATTCCGAGAACAATGGAAGTGTTCTGAAACATTTTTAAACTTCAGCGGAATTCCGAGAACAATGGAAGAGTACCAAAGCATTTTTAAACGTCAGTGGATTTCAGAGAAGAATGGAAGCGTTCCGAAGCATTTTTAAACTTCATCAGAATTCCGAGAACAATGGAAGAGTTCCGAAGCAAATTTAAACTTCATCAGTATTCCGAGAACAATGAAAGAGTTCCAAAGCATTTTTAGACGTCAGCGGAATTCCGAGAATAATAAAAGAGTTCCCGAAGCATTTTTAAACATCAGTGGAATTCCGAGAATAATGGAAGAGTTCCGAAGCATTATTAAACGTGAGCGGAATTCCGAGAACAATTTAAGAGTTCCGAAGCATTTTTAAACTTCAGCGGAATTCCGAGAACAATGGAAGAGTTCCGAAGCATTTTTAAACTTCAGCAGAATTCCGAGAACAATGGAAGAGTTCCGAAGCATTTTTAAATGTCAGCAGAATTTCGAGAACAATGGAATAGTTCCGAAGCATTTTTAAACGTCAGTGGAATTCCCAGAACAATGGAAGAGTTCCAAAACATTTTTAAACTTCAGCAGAATTCCGAGAACAATGGAAGAGTTCTGAAGCATTTTTAAACATCAGCTGAATTCCGAGACCAACGGAAGAGTTCCGAAGCATTTTAAAACTTCAGTAGAATTCTGAGAACAATGAAAGAGTTCCGAAGCATTTTTTAAAGTCAGTGGAACTCCGAGAACAATGGAAATGTTCCGAAGAATTATTAAACGTCAGCGTAATTTCGAGAAAAATGGAAGAGTTCCGAAGCATTTTTAAACTTCAGCGGATTTCCTAGAACAATGGAAGAGTTCCCAACCATTTTTAAACATCAGCAGAATTCCAAGAACAATGTAAGAGTTCCGAAGCATTTTTAAACTTCAGCGGAATTCCGAGAACAATGGAAGAGTTCCGAATACTTTTTTAAATGTCAGCGGAATTCCGAGAACAAGGTAAGAGTTCCAAAGCATTTTTAAATGTCAGCGGAATTCCGAGAACAACGGAAGAATTGCGAAACATTTTAAAACTTCACTAGAATTCTGAGAACAATGAAAGAGTTCCGAAGCATTTTTAAACTTCAGCAGAATTCTGAGAACAAAGGAAGAGTTCCGAAGCAAATTTAAACTTCAGCAGAGTTCCGAGAACAATGGAAGAGATCCGAAGCATTTTTAATCGTCAGTGTAATTACGAAAACAATGGAAGAGTTCCGAAGCATTTTTAAACTTCAGCAGAATTCTGAGAACAAAGGAAGAGTTCCGAAGCAAATTTAAATTTCAGCAGAGTTCCGAGAACAATGGAAGAGATCCGAAGCATTTTTAAATGTCAGTGTAATTACGAAAACAATGGAAGAGTTCCGAAGCATTTTTAAACGTCAGCGGAAATCCGAAAACAATGGAAAAGTTCCGAAGCATTATTAAACGTCAGCGTAATTCTGAGAACAATGGAAGAGTTCCGAAGAATTTTTAAGCTTCAGTGAAATTCCGAGAACAATAAAAGAGTTCCGAAGCATTTTTAAACTTCAGCGGAATTCCATGAACAATGGAAGAGTTCCGAAGCATTTTTAAACTTCAGCAGAAGTCCGAGAACAATGGAAGAGTTGTGAAGCATTTTTAAACATCAGTGGAATTCTGAGAACAATAGAAGAGTTCCAAAGCATTTTTAAATATCACCGGAATTCTGAGATCATTGGAAGAGTTCCGAAGCATTTTTAAATGTCAGCGGAATTCCGAGTACAATGGAAGAGTTCCAAAACATTTTTAAACATCAGCGGAATTCCGAGAACAATGGAAGAGTTCCGAATCATTTATAAACTTCATCGGAACTCCGAGAGCAATGGAAGAGTTCCGAAGCATTTTTAAACTTCATCAGAATTCCGAGAACAATGTAAGAGTTCCGAAGCAAATTTAAACTTCAGTAGAATTCTGAGAACAATGGAAGAGTTCTGAATCACTTTTAAACTTCAGCGGAATTCCGAGAACAATGGAAGAGTTCCGAAGCATTTTTAAACTTCAGCGGAATTCCGAGAACAATGGAAGCATTCCGAAGCATTTTTAAACTTCAGCGGAATTCCGAGAACAATGGAAGAGTTCCGAAGCATTTTTAAACATCAGCGGAATTCCGAGAACATTGGAAGAGTTCCGAAGCATTATTAAACATCAGCGGAATTCCGAGAACAATGGAAGAGTTCAGAAGCATTTTTAAATGTCAGCGGAATTCCGAGAACAATGGAAGGGTTCTTAAACATTTTTAAACATCAGCGGAATTCCGAGAACAATGTAAGAGTTCCAAAGCAAATTTAAACTTCAGCAGAATTCCGAGAACAATGTAAGAGTACCGAAGCATTTTTAAATTTACGCAGAATTCCGAGAACAATGGAAGGGTTCCTAAGCATTTTTAATCGTCAGCAGAATTCCGAGAACTATGGAAGCGTTCCGAAGCATTTTTAGACTTCAGCAGAATTCCGAGAACAATGTAAGAGTTCCGAAGCAAATTTAAACTTCAGCGGAATTCCGAGAACAATGGAAGAGTAGTGTTGAGCCACCCCCGTAGTGTTCGAGTTCGGTTCGGTTCGTCGAACACCTGTGTGTTCGCCGAACTGTTCGTCGAACTGTTCGTCGAACACCTTCGAACACCGTTAAAACCAATGGCAGGCAAACAAAAACACATAGAAACACATAGAAAACACCTTCAAAGGTGTCCAAAAGCTGACAAACTGCTCAGAAGACATAACTAACACATGGAAAAGTGACAAGTACATAGAGTCATGCGAAAATAAAAGAGGTGGAGGAGTAAAAGGAGGGGGAGACACAGATATAGGCATGTCATGCCCTTCTAAAATCCAAAAAGTGAGAAGCCGACACGGCCAGTCCGCTCCTGCCCGTGCCACCTCCGTGTCGCCGGGTTTGTGCCAGAGCCGCGGTGAACCCTGACGGCCAGCCCCCCTCTCCCAATACTGGTGCCTGTCCGCTGGTGGGTCGAGCGAGCCCCCCTGTGGTGGAGGCAGCTCTAAACTTTTTAATTTAAATTGTCTCTCTAATTTGAATGAATACACTTTAAATCCATTTACAAGGATCTATTGGAGGGCAAGTCTCATGCCAGCAGCCGCGGTAATTCCAGCTCCAGTAGCGTCCACTAAAGCTGCTGCAGTTAAAAAGCTTTTATAAGGATCGAGCTCGGCTGTCCACCGCAAGGCATCCTACTGCCAGTCCCAGCCCCTATGCCTTGGGGTTCCTCCTGATGCTCTTCACTAAGTATCCCATGGTCCCGAAGCATTTCCTTTGAAAAAATTAAGTGTCTAAACTACAGGTGGTGTAGCTTGCTTAACAGCCGGGATAATCCGCTGACTAGCAGACACTGCTACTAGGCACAAAGTATTTCCTGGGCTAGATGCAGTTAAAAATTTGTAATTAGATACTCTCGTTGGATGCTGAGAAAGCATTCCATAGAGTCTCCTGGCACGCCATATATGATTCTCTTAAAAAGCTTGGGGTAGGGGTCTAGGGGACCCTTTTATAGCCAAAATCACGGCCCTGTATCGCAATACGTCACCTAGGCTGAAGATAAATGGAACTGTAGCACCCTGAGGGCTCGGTTGCTACAGACGTATTGCACCTCACCCAGAGGTGTGATATCTCACTCTCAGGTAAGGATGGAGTGTGGATCAGGACCCGACACCTGCATGCATTACACCACATTGCCGTGGGGCAGGGCGACCAATATGCCCCTGAGATGGGCACGACAGTCCCTGTCCCTGGTTGGAGTGGGGGGAGGGAACACTGAGGAAGGGGAACCCTGTAGTGCAGGAGCAGGGAGGAAGCAGTTCCTGGGTGCATTGAGAAGGGAGTATAAAAGGTGGGCACCATCTTAGTTCAGTGCAGAGAAGTCTGAGCAGAAGTGGCAGGGAGCAGGGGCTCTGCATGAGCTCTGCTCCGGAGGCGGGCCTAGTAACAGAGGCCCAGGCCTGGAAGAGGGAGAAGGAAGGAAGAGGAGCGGAGAAGGCTCCAGGAACGAGGAATGAAGGGATCCCAGGGGTGCGGACGGGCGAGTCGAGGGGTCAGGCCAAAGGGGGAGACCGGTCCCCGAACTAGTGGAGGCAGGAAACGACCCTCAGCTAGAAACCGGAGGCTCTGACATTTTATGTGGCGCAGCCCCTCGCTACACCCGCTAGGAATGCACCACATAGGGTCAGGGAAACTGACGCCAAGTTTACCAAGAGGAGGCCCGAGGCAGCCGGACAGAAGTGTTGGTAAGAAAGGCCAGACAAAGGACACACAAAGGGGGTCCTGTGAAGTGCTCCAAAGTTATCTTGGAGTTGTCTGAGCCCCTCACCTGGTGAGCACAGTACGACGTGGGCAGCCGTTACCTGCAGACGTGGTCTGGATAATAAGAACTGTGAGTAAAGGCCCTGGACTGCATCACTGACTCCGTGTCGTTACTGCTGCTGCCCTGCACCATCACCCCCATCCTCCGCATACACTGCCCTGAGGCTATACTCCTCCTGTGGGGAGTTATGCTACGCTCTGCTGCACCCACAACACCAGCCTCAGCGGTCTGCCCTGTAGCGGCGGTTCACTCTGACCGCAATCCACGGGTGGCGTAGTCGGACATTTAAACATCAAAACCACATAAATAGTTCCGCCACTGGTTTGACCGCCCTGAGCCACGGAACTGGGTCGCCGCCACGAAGACTACAACCACCAGCATCCACCAAAAAGGGTCCGGCTCCGGGTGTCCCAAGGCCCAGGGGGTGCGTCAGAACATTTTCATCACCTTTCACAATCACCAATGGGACAAGGCAGGGATGTCCTCTGTCCCCTCTCTTATACATCCTAGTGACGGAGCACCTGCTCCCATCAATTCACCATAACCCCAATATTAGGTGGATTGAGGTGGGAGGCACCGAGTACAAGTGCTCTCTATTTGCTGATGATGTCCTAGTATATATCACTCAATCACATATATCCATCCCTGCTGTTATGGCTGAAATAGATCACTTTGTTACATGGTAAAATTTTAAAATCAATGCAGCGAAGTCTGAGGCCCTCGATGTCTCCCTCCCCAAATCCATATAGGATTCCATCCAGTCCAACTTTCCCTTTGCCTGGCCCTCACAGGGTATCAAATACTTAGGAATTCCTATTCATAGAGACCTCTCCCATCTATGTTATCTTAATTTTGGGCCCTTTATTGAACAATTCCATACAGACCACGGTTGGCAAGTTAGAACTGTAAGATTCACTACGTGAACCACTGGTGTTTTGTGGAAAAGCACATGTACACTGCGTTCCAAATTATTATGCAAAAAGTGTTTAGGAGTGATAAGGGAAGAATTTGTTTGTTTGTCAGTTAAACTCATTGATGGTGATGTGTGTCAGGGCTCTTTATATCACTGTAAGCAATTGCAGACACCTGTGCTAATTAGTTTGGCAGGTGTGTCCAATGAAAGGCAAGACTACTTAAGAAGGCTCTCTCACATTATTAAGCAGCCTACATTTTCTGCCAAAATGGGAAAGAAAAAGGTTGTGTCGGCTGCTGAGAAGCAACAAATTGTGGAGTGTTTAGGTCAAGGCATGACTACAGTCAACATTGTGCGATGATCAGGATGAAGTGTCTTGGCAATCAAGAAGTATGTAGCTGATTCACAGTACACACGTGTGCGTGCTGATAAGGGCAAATTGAGGACTCTTTCCTACAGGCAATTAAGTCAGGTTAAAAGAGCAGCGGCAAGAAAGCCTTGTCATAGCAGCAGACACGTTTTTGAAGCTGCTGGTGCCTCCAACGTCCCCCGAACAACAAGATGCAGGGTCCTTCAGAGGTTTGCAGCTGTGCATACGCCATCCTGTCGACCTCCTCTATCCACTTCACACAAGCAGAAACGGCTCCAGTGGGCCAAACATTACATGAAGACTGATTTCAAAACTGTTTTGTTCACGGATGAGTGCCGTGCAGCGCTCGATGGTCCAGATGGATGGAGTGGAGGATGACTGGTTGATGGACACCCCACGCAAACACGGCTACAGCGCCAACAAGGAGGAGGTGGAGTAATGTTTTGGGCTGGAATCATGGGGAGAGAGATTGTCGGCCCCTTTAGGATCCCTGAAGGCGCTAAAGATGAACTCCATAATGTATGTGGATTTTCTCAAACAGCACTTCCTGCCATGGTTCAAGAAGAAGAACCGTGTATTTCACAGCAAGATCATTTTTCTGCATGATAATGCACCATCTCATGCTGCACATAAAACATCTGCATCTCTGGCTGATATGGGCATAAAAGGGGACAAACTTATGGTGTGACCCCCATGCTCCCCTGACCTCTACCCCATTCAGAACCTTTGGAGCATCATTAAAAGGAGTGTCTATGATGGCGGGAGGCAGTTCACATCTAAGCAACAGCTCTGGGAGGGTATTCTGTCCTCATGCAAAACAATTGAAGCAGAAACCATCCAAAACCTGACAAATTCAATGGACGAGAGAGTTCAGAAGCTCCTTTCGAACAAGGGGTCCTATGTGAAAATGTAACATCACCTACAATAAAGTTTTGAGTTGAAAACTGTTTGATTTCAGTTTCTAACAACCTGCTAATGCTTATAATTTCAAAAATGACCATTTTTTTGGTCTTTATTAAAATGAAAAGGTTGATCGAAAAGTTTGGGGGATCTAAGAGTGTGGCAACCCAGTAGTCATGATTACTTCGAATTCTGACAATATGAGGGTCATGCTGCAGGTAGTGCAGCAAGAAGGCACTTATGTGTCTTGCGCATCTCGGAGCCCCAAAATTATTTTCCGGGCTAGATGCAGCTAAAAATTATTTTTAATTTTAAATCTGGTGGAGCTTATTATAGATGGCCTAATAGGATCAGTGCTGCACACTGCTACAAAGCCCAAATTATTTTCCAGTCAAGATACAGATAAACATGATTAGTAATTTGAAAGCTTAAAACGGTTGGTAGGGTGATTTTAACCAATCATCAAGCTTTTACTCTCCCCAGGATGACACAGGGGTAGAAAAGTCGTTTCGGATCCATGATTTGTTCATCTTTATGAACGTGAGTCTGTCTACATTATCAGTGGAGAGCCGCGTGCGCTTATCTGTCAGCACACCACCAGCAGCGCTGAACACACGTTCAGACAGAACGCTGGCTGCGGGGCATGACAAGATCTCCAAGGCGTAAGTGGCTAGCTCCGGCCATTTATCCAGATTGGAAGCCCAAAAAGAGCAAGGGTCCAGTGACACAGTCGTGGCTTCAATGTTTACTTGGAGATACTCCTGTACCATCGTCTCTAGGCGTTGAAAATGTGTCAGACTTCTTGTCTCCTGTGGCCTTGCAAAGGATGGGCTAAAAAAGTGGTGAAATGATTCCGCAAAATTGATGTTACCAGCAGATACTGTGGTTCTGTTACGGTTTGAGTGCTGAACACTTGACGGTCCCACGGTTGGCAAGTTGGAACTGTGAGATTCACTACGTGCACCACTGGTATTTTGTGGAAAAGCACATGTAAGATTCTGCAACAGTCTCTGCTGATACTCCTGCATGCGTGCATCCCTTTCTATGGCAGGAATAATTTCTGCAAATTTACTTTTGTACCGGGGATCTAACAGTGTGGCAACCCAGTAGTCAGGATTATTCCTAATTCTCACAATTCGAGGGTCATGTTGCAGGTAGTGCAGCAAGAAGGCACTCATGTGTGTTGCGCATCCAGGAGCACCAAGTCCCTGTTGTGTTGGTGGCGAGGTAACAATCATGCTTCCTTCCTCTGTCCTCTCCCCCCAACCTCGCACAACAGAAATGTGATCAAGGTCTCCCTCATCTGATGAGTCTTCCATCAGTTCGTCCTCCACTTCTTCCTGGGCTCCTGCACCTTCCTCACTAGTTTGGCTGCTACCATGCGCCCTGGTAAAACCATCTCCCCCACCCTCACATGCCTGCCGCCTTGGTGCTGCCGACCGTCTGGACCTTGCAGATGTTAGCCCTTCCGCATACAACTCCTCCTCCTCTACTTCCTCCACCTCCTCTTGTGCCACCACCTGACTCCGAATTCTGTTTAACATGTGCTCCAGCATGTAAATCACCGGAATAGTCATGCTGATAATGGCATCGTCAGCACTAAACATCTTCGTCGCCATTTCAAAACTGTGCAGAAGGGTGCATAGGTCCCTGATCTGAGACCACTCCTCCAGCGTGATTTGCCCCACCTCTGAATCTCGTTGGCCCAGGCTATACGTCAGAACGTATTGCACCAGGGCTTGTCGGTGCTGCCACAGTCGCTGCAACATGTGCAGAGTTGAATTCCACCGGGTAGGCACATTGCATTTTAGCCGGTGAAGTGGCAGGCTCAATGACTTCTGTAGAGATGTAAGTCGCTGAGCTGCGGGATGCGAACGGCGGAAGTGAGCACACAGCGACCGTGCCCTCTGCAGAAGGCCATCTAGTCTGGGATAGTGGGCTAAAAATTGCTGGACAACCAGGTTCAACACGTGAGCCATACAAGGCACGTGTGTGACATTGCCACGGCGAAGGGCCGCACCCAGGTTTGCAGCATTGTCGCACACGGCCTTCCCTGGTTTCAGGTCCAGTGGAGACAACCATTCATGAAATTGGTTCTCCAGAGCTGACCACAACTCCTCAGCTGTGTGACTCACATTTCCCAGACATTTCAAAGTAAAAACCGCCTGATGACGTTGAGCCCTACTGCCAGCATAGTAAGGAGGTGTGCAGGATCCCTTCTGCGCAGTTAGAAAGCTTGCGGCATGACCAGACAGGCTTTGGGTGCAGGTGGAAGACCGAGAGGAGGTTGAGGAGGCAGAAGCAGTGGAGGAACTTTGACATAAAGAGGATTGACGCACAACTCGTGGGGACGGCAAGACTTGGACAGCAGCCCCTTGTCCTGCTGTCACCATAGTTACCCAGTGCCCAGTCAGCGACATGTAACGCCCCTGTCCATGCCTACTCGTCCAAGTGTCTGTGGTGAAATGCACCCTGTCACACACAGAGTTTCTCAAAGAAGCGGTGATGTTGTGTGCGACATGCTGGTGGAGCGCAGGCACACCTTTCTTTGAGAAGTAGTGCCGACTGGGCATCTGGTACTGGGGCACTGCGACGGACATAAGGTCTCGAAAATCCTCTGTGTCCACCAGGCGGAAAGGCAGCATTTCTGTAGCCAAGAGCTTGCAGATGGTGAAATTCAACCTCTTAGCTTTCTCATGGCTAGGAGGAAATGGTCTTTTACTTGTCCACATCTGAGGGACCGAGGGCTGGCTATTGTGCTTAGACGGGGTTGATAAGGGTGTCCCCGGCAAACTGCCGGTCTGTGAGGAAGATGCAGGCGGACATGTTAGGTTGCCTTGATCCAAAGGCGGTGCTATCGATGTCGGACAGCGCTCAACACCAGCTGGTGTTACCATCTCCAAAGAAAATGATGACCTGCCAATCACGCTGGCTGTTGCGGGTAAAGAGGTGGCAGGTCTGCGCCCCAAAACAGGTGTGACTGCTGTCCCCCCAGTCACAGAGGATGAAGAGGCCGCGGATGCACAAGATCTGGCAGACGGTGGTTGGCCCGGCCGGCTAGGCCGCATTGTAGCACACTGAGCTTCCCACTGCAACTTATGCTTCATGTCCATGTGCCGGTTCATGCATGAAGTACTCAAACTATGTATTTTTTGGCCTCTACTTAGCTTTTGCTGACAAATGTTACAGATAACACGAGTTGGGTCATCTTTATCGATCTGAAAAAATGCCCAGGCTATGCAAGGCTTAGCACCCATGCGACCTGAAGAGCCACCACGACTTGTGGTGAGAGGCAGAGTTGTGTTTGAGGTTGCAGTTGTTGACGTGCTTCCAGTACTACGTCTCTGTCCAGGAAGGCGCAACCTGACCTCGTCGTCACTAGCATCTTCCTCCACCTCCTCTGCTGACCTCATCTCTTGGCTGACTGTGGGTTGACAGTAAGTGGGATCTCCAACCTCATCATCATCACCCTGTGTGTTATCACACCCGTCGTCCTCAGAGCCAACCTGTTCCTGCCCTGACAAAAAACTAAAGTTGTCGCTCCAATCAGGTATTTGAGTCTTATCATCGTCTTCCTCATTGTCTCCACCAATAGGAGTTACAGTTTGGGAATGAGGGTCTACATTATGGTCAGAACCTTCTGCGTCTGGTCCTGGATCCGACTCATAAAGATTCTGGGCATCAGTGCAGATCATTTCCTCGTCTGGATTCACAGAAGCGCTGGAGTCGACCTCTGATTCCCAGGCTATAGTATGAGTAAACAGCTCTGCAGACTCAACCATCTGTTCTACCTCATACTCAGACGGGCAGCTGGAGATTTGGGAGCTGTGAGGAAGCAAGTGCGATTTGGGTGACACCTTTGAGGACTGGAGTATTTGTGATGTTGAAGTTGATGTGGAGGAGAGCCCACTTAAAGGAGCACTTGATATCCGTTGAAGCACCTGCTGTTTTTGTGCCTCATCTGGAATTTGTAGCGATTGGCGTGGCCGTAAGAAAGGGATCTTATCACATTGTCCGCTAAAAGAAGTAGACATTTTAGTTTGGCTGGAAGATGGTCTTTCTTCTGCAGATGTTACTGTTGCTTTAACACCTACCCCACGGACACCAGCAGCAGGCCTTTTTCCACTCATTTTGGTGGTTAACTAATTCACAACTCTGGAGTTGTTTGCACAAAAAAACAATGGATGGTAACCGAGCAGAGCTGAGTGGCCAAACTGTGGTATTAGGCCAAAACTATTGGCTGGGTTAGATGCAGAAAATACTAATACAACAAGTCCCACACACAGCTAGAAGCCCAATATTTTTTCAGAGGTAGATGCAGAAAAAAATATATTCAGTTTGCAACCTGATGGAGGTCAGTATAGATGGACTAATACAACAAGTCCCATACACAGCTAGAAGCCCAATATTTTTTCAGAGGTAGATGCAGAAAAAAATATATTCAGTTTGCAACCTGATGGAGGTCAGTATAGATGGACTAATGCAACAAGTCCCACACACAGCTAGAAGCCCAATATTTTTTCAGAGGTAGATGCAGAAAAAAATATATTCAGTTTGCAACCTGATGGAGGTCAGTATAGATGGACTAATACAACAAGTCCCACACACAGCTAGAAGCCCAAATATTTTTTCAGAGGTACTGTAGATGCAGATAAAAATTATTTTGAATTTGCAACCTGATGGAGGTCAGTATAGATGGACTAATAGAGAAAGTCCGACACACTGCTAGAAGGCCAAATATTTTTTCAGAGCTAGATGCAGAAAAAAATTATATTCAGTTTGCAACCTTATGGAGGTCTGTATAGATGGATTAATAGAACAAGACCCACACACAGCTAGAAGCCCAATATTTTTTCAGAGGTAGATGCAGAAAAAAATATATTCAGTTTGCAACCTGATGGAGGTCAGTATAGATGGACTAATACAACAAGTCCCACACACAGCTAGAAGCCCAAATATTTTTTCAGAGGTACTGTAGATGCAGATAAAAATTATTTTGAATTTGCAACCTGATGGAGGTCAGTATAGATGGACTAATAGAGAAAGTCCGACACACTGCTAGAAGGCCAAATATTTTTTCAGAGGTACTGTAGATGCAGATAAAAATTATTTTTAATTTGCATCCTGATGGAGGTCAGTATAGATGGACTAATAGAGAAAGTCCGAAACACTACTAGAAGGCCAAATATTTTTTCAGAGCTAGATGCAGAAAAAAATTATATTCAGTTTGCAACCTGATGGAGGTCAGTATAGATGGACTAATACAACAAGTCCCACACACAGCTAGAAGCCCAATATTTTTTCAGAGGTAGATGCAGAAAAAAATATATTCAGTTTGCAACCTGATGGAGGTCAGTATAGATGGACTAATACAACAAGTCCCACACACAGCTAGAAGCCCAATATTTTTTCAGAGGTAGATGCAGAATAAAATATATTCAGTTTGCAACCTGATGGAGGTCAGTATAGATGGACTAATACAACAAGTCCCACACACAGCTAGAAGCCCAATATTTTTTCAGAGGTAGATGCAGAAAAAAATATATTCAGTTTGCAACCTGATGGAGGTCAGTATAGATGGACTAATACAACAAGTCCCACACACAGCTAGAAGCCCAAATATTTTTTCAGAGGTACTGTAGATGCAGATAAAAATTATTTTGAATTTGCAACCTGATGGAGGTCAGTATAGATGGACTAATAGAGAAAGTCCGACACGCTGCTAGAAGGCCAAATATTTTTTCAGAGCTAGATGCAGAAAAAAATTATATTCAGTTTGCAACCTGATGGAGGTCAGTATAGATGGACTAATACAACAAGTCCCACACACAGCTAGAAGCCCAATATTTTTTCAGAGGTAGATGCAGAAAAAAATATATTCAGTTTGCAACCTGATGGAGGTCAGTATAGATGGACTAATACAACAAGTCCCACACACAGCTAGAAGCCCAATATTTTTTCAGAGGTAGATGCAGAAAAAAATATATTCAGTTTGCAACCTGATGGAGGTCAGTATAGATGGACTAATACAACAAGTCCCACACACAGCTAGAAGCCCAAATATTTTTTCAGAGGTACTGTAGATGCAGATAAAAATTATTTTGAATTTGCAACCTGATGGAGGTCAGTATAGATGGACTAATAGAGAAAGTCCGACACGCTGCTAGAAGGCCAAATATTTTTTCAGAGCTAAATGCAGAAAAAAATTATATTCAGTTTGCAACCTGATGGAGGTCTGTATAGATGGATTAATAGAACAAGACCCACACACAGCTAGAAGCCCAATATTTTTTCAGAGGTAGAAGCAGAAAAAAATATATTCAGTTTGCAGCCTGATGGAGGTCAGTATAGATGGACTAATACAACAAGTCCCACACACAGCTAGAAGCCCAAATATTTTTTCAGAGGTACTGTAGATGCAGATAAAAATTATTTTGAATTTGCAACCTGATGGAGGTCAGTATAGATGGACTAATAGAGAAAGTCCGACACACTGCTAGAAGGCCAAATATTTTTTCAGAGCTAGATGCAGAAAAAAATTATATTCAGTTTGCAACCTGATGGAGGTCTGTATAGATGGATTAATAGAACAAGACCCACACACAGCTAGAAGCCCAATATTTTTTCAGAGGTAGATGCAGAAAAAAATATATTCAGTTTGCAACCTGATGGAGGTCAGTATAGATGGACTAATACAACAAGTCCCACACACAGCTAGAAGCCCAAATATTTTTTCAGAGGTACTGTAGATGCAGATAAAAATTATTTTGAATTTGCAACCTGATGGAGGTCAGTATAGATGGACTAATAGAGAAAGTCCGACACACTGCTAGAAGGCCAAATATTTTTTCAGAGGTACTGTAGATGCAGATAAAAATTATTTTTAATTTGCATCCTGATGGAGGTCAGTAAAGATGGACTAATAGAGAAAGTCCGACACACTACTAGAAGGCCAAATATTTTTCCAGAGCTAGATGCAGAAAAAAATTATATTCAGTTTGCAACCTGATGGAGGTCAGTATAGATGGACTAATACAACAAGTCCCACACACAGCTAGAAGATCAATATTTTTTCAGAGGTAGATGCAGAAAAAAATATATTCAGTTTGCAACCTGATGGAGGTCAGTATAGATGGACTAATACAACAAGTCCCACACACAGCTAGAAGCCCAATATTTTTTCAGAGGTAGATGCAGAAAAAAATATATTCAGTTTGCAACCTGATGGAGGTCAGTATAGATGGGCTAATACAACAAGTCCCAAACACAGCTAGAAGCCCAATATTTTTTCAGAGGTAGATGCAGAAAAAAATATATTCAGTTTGCAACCTGATGGAGGTCAGTATAGATGGACTAATACAACAAGTCCCACACACAGCTAGAAGCCCAAATATTTTTTCAGAGGTAGTGTAGATGCAGATAAAAATTATTTTGAATTTGCAACCTGATGGAGGTCAGTATAGATGGACTAATAGAGAAAGTCCGACACACTGCTAGAAGGCCAAATATTTTTTCAGAGCTAGATGCAGAAAAAAATTATATTCAGTTTGCAACTTTATGGAGGTCTGTATAGATGGATTAATAGAACAAGACCCACACAGAGCTAGAAGCCCAATATTTTTTCAGAGGTAGATGCAGAAAAAAATATATTCAGTTTGCAACCTGATGGAGGTCAGTATAGATGGACTAATACAACAAGTCCCACACACAGCTAGAAGCCCAAATATTTTTTCAGAGGTACTGTAGATGCAGATAAAAATTATTTTGAATTTGCAACCTGATGGAGGTCAGTATAGATGGACTAATAGAGAAAGTCCGACACACTGCTAGAAGGCCAAATATTTTTTCAGAGGTACTGTAGATGCAGATAAAAATTATTTTTAATTTGCATCCTGATGGAGGTCAGTATAGATGGACTAATAGAGAAAGTCCGAAACACTACTAGAAGGCCAAATATTTTTTCAGAGCTAGATGCAGAAAAAAATTATATTCAGTTTGCAACCTGATGGAGGTCAGTATAGATGGACTAATACAACAAGTCCCACACACAGCTAGAAGCCCAATATTTTTTCAGAGGTAGATGCAGAAAAAAATATATTCAGTTTGCAACCTGATGGAGGTCAGTATAGATGGACTAATACAACAAGTCCCACACACAGCTAGAAGCCCAATATTTTTTCAGAGGTAGATGCAGAATAAAATATATTCAGTTTGCAACCTGATGGAGGTCAGTATAGATGGACTAATACAACAAGTCCCACACACAGCTAGAAGCCCAATATTTTTTCAGAGGTAGATGCAGAAAAAAATATATTCAGTTTGCAACCTGATGGAGGTCAGTATAGATGGACTAATACAACAAGTCCCACACACAGCTAGAAGCCCAAATATTTTTTCAGAGGTACTGTAGATGCAGATAAAAATTATTTTGAATTTGCAACCTGATGGAGGTCAGTATAGATGGATTAATAGAGAAAGTCCGACACGCTGCTAGAAGGCCAAATATTTTTTCAGAGCTAGATGCAGAAAAAAATTATATTCAGTTTGCAACCTGATGGAGGTCAGTATAGATGGACTAATACAACAAGTCCCACACACAGCTAGAAGCCCAATATTTTTTCAGAGGTAGATGCAGAAAAAAATATATTCAGTTTGCAACCTGATGGAGGTCAGTATAGATGGACTAATACAACAAGTCCCACACACAGCTAGAAGCCCAATATTTTTTCAGAGGTAGATGCAGAAAAAAATATATTCAGTTTGCAACCTGATGGAGGTCAGTATAGATGGACTAATACAACAAGTCCCACACACAGCTAGAAGCCCAATATTTTTTCAGAGGTAGATGCAGAAAAAAATATATTCAGTTTGCAACCTGATGGAGGTCAGTATAGATGGACTAATACAACAAGTCCCACACACAGCTAGAAGCCCAAATATTTTTTCAGAGGTACTGTAGATGCAGATAAAAATTATTTTGAATTTGCAACCTGATGGAGGTCAGTATAGATGGACTAATAGAGAAAGTCCGACACGCTGCTAGAAGGCCAAATATTTTTTCAGAGCTAAATGCAGAAAAAAATTATATTCAGTTTGCAACCTGATGGAGGTCTGTATAGATGGATTAATAGAACAAGACCCACACACAGCTAGAAGCCCAATATTTTTTCAGAGGTAGAAGCAGAAAAAAATATATTCAGTTTGCAGCCTGATGGAGGTCAGTATAGATGGACTAATACAACAAGTCCCACACACAGCTAGAAGCCCAAATATTTTTTCAGAGGTACTGTAGATGCAGATAAAAATTATTTTGAATTTGCAACCTGATGGAGGTCAGTATAGATGGACTAATAGAGAAAGTCCGACACACTGCTAGAAGGCCAAATATTTTTTCAGAGCTAGATGCAGAAAAAAATTATATTCAGTTTGCAACCTGATGGAGGTCTGTATAGATGGATTAATAGAACAAGACCCACACACAGCTAGAAGCCCAATATTTTTTCAGAGGTAGATGCAGAAAAAAATATATTCAGTTTGCAACCTGATGGAGGTCAGTATAGATGGACTAATACAACAAGTCCCACACACAGCTAGAAGCCCAAATATTTTTTCAGAGGTACTGTAGATGCAGATAAAAATTATTTTGAATCTGCAACCTGATGGAGGTCAGTATAGATGGACTAATAGAGAAAGTCCGACACACTGCTAGAAGGCCAAATATTTTTTCAGAGGTACTGTAGATGCAGATAAAAATTATTTTTAATTTGCATCCTGATGGAGGTCAGTATAGATGGACTAATAGAGAAAGTCCGACACACTACTAGAAGGCCAAATATTTTTCCAGAGCTAGATGCAGAAAAAAATTATATTCAGTTTGCAACCTGATGGAGGTCAGTATAGATGGACTAATACAACAAGTCCCACACACAGCTAGAAGCCCAATATTTTTTCAGAGGTAGATGCAGAAAAAAATATATTCAGTTTGCAACCTGATGGAGGTCAGTATAGATGGACTAATACAACAAGTCCCACACACAGCTAGAAGCCCAATATTTTTTCAGAGGTAGATGCAGAATAAAATATATTCAGTTTGCAACCTGATGGAGGTCAGTATAGATGGACTAATACAACAAGTCCCACACACAGCTAGAAGCCCAATATTTTTTCAGAGGTAGATGCAGAAAAAAATATATTCAGTTTGCAACCTGATGGAGGTCAGTATAGATGGACTAATACAACAAGTCCCACACACAGCTAGAAGCCCAAATATTTTTTCAGAGGTACTGTAGATGCAGATAAAAATTATTTTGAATTTGCAACCTGATGGAGGTCAGTATAGATGGACTAATAGAGAAAGTCCGACACGCTGCTAGAAGGCCAAATATTTTTTCAGAGCTAGATGCAGAAAAAAATTATATTCAGTTTGCAACCTGATGGAGGTCAGTATAGATGGACTAATACAACAAGTCCCACACACAGCTAGAAGCCCAATATTTTTTCAGAGGTAGATGCAGAAAAAAATATATTCAGTTTGCAACCTGATGGAGGTCAGTATAGATGGACTAATACAACAAGTCCCACACACAGCTAGAAGCCCAATATTTTTTCAGAGGTAGATGCAGAAAAAAATATATTCAGTTTGCAACCTGATGGAGGTCAGTATAGATGGACTAATAAAACAAGTCCCACACACAGCTAGAAGCCCAATATTTTTTCAGAGGTAGATGCAGAAAAAAATATATTCAGTTTGCAACCTGATGGAGGTCAGTATAGATGGACTAATACAACAAGTCCCACACACAGCTAGAAGCCCAAATATTTTTTCAGAGGTACTGTAGATGCAGATAAAAATTATTTTGAATTTGCAACCTGATGGAGGTCAGTATAGATGGACTAATAGAGAAAGTCCGACACGCTGCTAGAAGGCCAAATATTTTTTCAGAGCTAAATGCAGAAAAAAATTATATTCAGTTTGCAACCTGATGGAGGTCTGTATAGATGGATTAATAGAACAAGACCCACACACAGCTAGAAGCCCAATATTTTTTCAGAGGTAGAAGCAGAAAAAAATATATTCAGTTTGCAGCCTGATGGAGGTCAGTATAGATGGACTAATACAACAAGTCCCACACACAGCTAGAAGCCCAAATATTTTTTCAGAGGTACTGTAGATGCAGATAAAAATTATTTTGAATTAGCAACCTGATGGAGGTCAGTATAGATGGACTAATAGAGAAAGTCCGACACACTGCTAGAAGGCCAAATATTTTTTCAGAGCTAGATGCAGAAAAAAATTATATTCAGTTTGCAACCTGATGGAGGTCTGTATAGATGGATTAATAGAACAAGACCCACACACAGCTAGAAGCCCAATATTTTTTCAGAGGTAGATGCAGAAAAAAATATATTCAGTTTGCAACCTGATGGAGGTCAGTATAGATGGACTAATACAACAAGTCCCACACACAGCTAGAAGCCCAAATATTTTTTCAGAGGTACTGTAGATGCAGATAAAAATTATTTTGAATTTGCAACCTGATGGAGGTCAGTATAGATGGACTAATAGAGAAAGTCCGACACACTGCTAGAAGGCCAAATATTTTTTCAGAGGTACTGTAGATGCAGATAAAAATTATTTTTAATTTGCATCCTGATGGAGGTCAGTATAGATGGACTAATAGAGAAAGTCCGACACACTACTAGAAGGCCAAATATTTTTCCAGAGCTAGATGCAGAAAAAAATTATATTCAGTTTGCAACCTGATGGAGGTCAGTATAGATGGACTAATACAACAAGTCCCACACACAGCTAGAAGCCCAATATTTTTTCAGAGGTAGATGCAGAAAAAAATATATTCAGTTTGCAACCTGATGGAGGTCAGTATAGATGGACTAATACAACAAGTCCCACACACAGCTAGAAGCCCAATATTTTTTCAGAGGTAGATGCAGAAAAAAATATATTCAGTTTGCAACCTGATGGAGGTCAGTATAGATGGGCTAATACAACAAGTCCCAAACACAGCTAGAAGCCCAATATTTTTTCAGAGGTAGATGCAGAAAAAAATATATTCAGTTTGCAACCTGATGGAGGTCAGTATAGATGGACTAATACAACAAGTCCCACACACAGCTAGAAGCCCAAATATTTTTTCAGAGGTAGTGTAGATGCAGATAAAAATTATTTTGAATTTGCAACCTGATGGAGGTCAGTATAGATGGACTAATAGAGAAAGTCCGACACACTGCTAGAAGGCCAAATATTTTTTCAGAGCTAGATGCAGAAAAAAATTATATTCAGTTTGCAACCTTATGGAGGTCTGTATAGATGGATTAATAGAACAAGACCCACACACAGCTAGAAGCCCAATATTTTTTCAGAGGTAGATGCAGAAAAAAATATATTCAGTTTGCAACCTGATGGAGGTCAGTATAGATGGACTAATACAACAAGTCCCACACACAGCTAGAAGCCCAAATATTTTTTCAGAGGTACTGTAGATGCAGATAAAAATTATTTTGAATTTGCAACCTGATGGAGGTCAGTATAGATGGACTAATAGAGAAAGTCCGACACACTGCTAGAAGGCCAAATATTTTTTCAGAGGTACTGTAGATGCAGATAAAAATTATTTTTAATTTGCATCCTGATGGAGGTCAGTATAGATGGACTAATAGAGAAAGTCCGAAACACTACTAGAAGGCCAAATATTTTTTCAGAGCTAGATGCAGAAAAAAATTATATTCAGTTTGCAACCTGATGGAGGTCAGTATAGATGGACTAATACAACAAGTCCCACACACAGCTAGAAGCCCAATATTTTTTCAGAGGTAGATGCAGAAAAAAATATATTCAGTTTGCAACCTGATGGAGGTCAGTATAGATGGACTAATACAACAAGTCCCACACACAGCTAGAAGCCCAATATTTTTTCAGAGGTAGATGCAGAATAAAATATATTCAGTTTGCAACCTGATGGAGGTCAGTATAGATGGACTAATACAACAAGTCCCACACACAGCTAGAAGCCCAATATTTTTTCAGAGGTAGATGCAGAAAAAAATATATTCAGTTTGCAACCTGATGGAGGTCAGTATAGATGGACTAATACAACAAGTCCCACACACAGCTAGAAGCCCAAATATTTTTTCAGAGGTACTGTAGATGCAGATAAAAATTATTTTGAATTTGCAACCTGATGGAGGTCAGTATAGATGGACTAATAGAGAAAGTCCGACACGCTGCTAGAAGGCCAAATATTTTTTCAGAGCTAGATGCAGAAAAAAATTATATTCAGTTTGCAACCTGATGGAGGTCAGTATAGATGGACTAATACAACAAGTCCCACACACAGCTAGAAGCCCAATATTTTTTCAGAGGTAGATGCAGAAAAAAATATATTCAGTTTGCAACCTGATGGAGGTCAGTATAGATGGACTAATACAACAAGTCCCACACACAGCTAGAAGCCCAATATTTTTTCAGAGGTAGATGCAGAAAAAAATATATTCAGTTTGCAACCTGATGGAGGTCAGTATAGATGGACTAATACAACAAGTCCCACACACAGCTAGAAGCCCAATATTTTTTCAGAGGTAGATGCAGAAAAAAATATATTCAGTTTGCAACCTGATGGAGGTCAGTATAGATGGACTAATACAACAAGTCCCACACACAGCTAGAAGCCCAAATATTTTTTCAGAGGTACTGTAGATGCAGATAAAAATTATTTTGAATTTGCAACCTGATGGAGGTCAGTATAGATGGACTAATAGAGAAAGTCCGACACGCTGCTAGAAGGCCAAATATTTTTTCAGAGCTAAATGCAGAAAAAAATTATATTCAGTTTGCAACCTGATGGAGGTCTGTATAGATGGATTAATAGAACAAGACCCACACACAGCTAGAAGCCCAATATTTTTTCAGAGGTAGAAGCAGAAAAAAATATATTCAGTTTGCAGCCTGATGGAGGTCAGTATAGATGGACTAATACAACAAGTCCCACACACAGCTAGAAGCCCAAATATTTTTTCAGAGGTACTGTAGATGCAGATAAAAATTATTTTGAATTTGCAACCTGATGGAGGTCAGTATAGATGGACTAATAGAGAAAGTCCGACACACTGCTAGAAGGCCAAATATTTTTTCAGAGCTAGATGCAGAAAAAAATTATATTCAGTTTGCAACCTGATGGAGGTCTGTATAGATGGATTAATAGAACAAGACCCACACACAGCTAGAAGCCCAATATTTTTTCAGAAGTAGATGCAGAAAAAAATATATTCAGTTTGCAACCTGATGGAGGTCAGTATAGATGGACTAATACAACAAGTCCCACACACAGCTAGAAGCCCAAATATTTTTTCAGAGGTACTGTAGATGCAGATAAAAATTATTTTGAATCTGCAACCTGATGGAGGTCAGTATAGATGGACTAATAGAGAAAGTCCGACACACTGCTAGAAGGCCAAATATTTTTTCAGAGGTACTGTAGATGCAGATAAAAATTATTTTTAATTTGCATCCTGATGGAGGTCAGTACAGATGGACTAATAGAGAAAGTCCGACACACTACTAGAAGGCCAAATATTTTTCCAGAGCTAGATGCAGAAAAAAATTATATTCAGTTTGCAACCTGATGGAGGTCAGTATAGATGGACTAATACAACAAGTCCCACACACAGCTAGAAGCCCAATATTTTTTCAGAGGTAGATGCAGAAAAAAATATATTCAGTTTGCAACCTGATGGAGGTCAGTATAGATGGACTAATACAACAAGTCCCACACACAGCTAGAAGCCCAATATTTTTTCAGAGGTAGATGCAGAAAAAAATATATTCAGTTTGCAACCTGATGGAGGTCAGTATAGATGGGCTAATACAACAAGTCCCAAACACAGCTAGAAGCCCAATATTTTTTCAGAGGTAGATGCAGAAAAAAATATATTCAGTTTGCAACCTGATGGAGGTCAGTATAGATGGACTAATACAGCAAGTCCCACACACAGCTAGAAGCCCAAATATTTTTTCAGAGGTACTGTAGATGCAGATAAAAATTATTTTGAATTTGCAACCTGATGGAGGTCAGTATAGATGGACTAATAGAGAAAGTCCGACACGCTGCTAGAAGGCCAAATATTTTTTCAGAGCTAAATGCAGAAAAAAATTATATTCAGTTTGCAACCTGATGGAGGTCTGTATAGATGGATTAATAGAACAAGACCCACACACAGCTAGAAGCCCAATATTTTTTCAGAGGTAGATGCAGAAAAAAATATATTCAGTTTGCAGCCTGATGGAGGTCAGTATAGATGGACTAATACAACAAGTCCCACACACAGCTAGAAGCCCAAATATTTTTTCAGAGGCACTGTAGATGCAGATAAAAATTATTTTTAATTTGCAACCTGATGGAGGTCAGTATAGATGGACTAATAGAGAAAGTCCGACACACTACTAGAAGGCCAAATATTTTTTCAGAGCTAGATGCAGAAAAAAATTATATTCAGTTTGCAACCTGATGGAGGTCAGTATAGATGGACTAATACAACAAGTCCCACACACAGCTAGAAGCCCAATATTTTTTCAGAGGTAGATGCAGAAAAAAATATATTCAGTTTGCAACCTGATGGAGGTCAGTATAGATGGACTAATACAACAAGTCCCACACACAGCTAGAAGCCCAATATTTTTTCAGAGGTAGATGCAGAAAAAAATATATTCAGTTTGCAACCTGATGGAGGTCAGTATAGATGGACTAATACAACAAGTCCCACACACAGCTAGAAGCCCAAATATTTTTTCAGAGGCACTGTAGATGCAGATAAAAATTATTTTTAATTTGCAACCTGATGGAGGTCAGTATAGATGGACTAATAGAGAAAGTCCGACACACTACTAGAAGGCCAAATATTTTTTCAGAGCTAGATGCAGAAAAAAATTATATTCAGTTTGCAACCTGATGGAGGTCAGTATAGATGGACTAATACAACAAGTCCCACACACAGCTAGAAGCCCAATATTTTTTCAGAGGTAGATGCAGAAAAAAATATATTCAGTTTGCAACCTGATGGAGGTCAGTATAGATGGACTAATACAACAAGTCCCACACACAGCTAGAAGCCCAATATTTTTTCAGAGGTAGATGCAGAAAAAAATATATTCAGTTTGCAACCTGATGGAGGTCAGTATAGATGGACTAATACAACAAGTCCCACACACAGCTAGAAGCCCAATATTTTTTCAGAGGTAGATGCAGAAAAAAATATATTCAGTTTGCAACCTGATGGAGGTCAGTATAGATGGACTAATACAACAAGTCCCACACACAGCTAGAAGCCCAAATATTTTTTCAGAGGTACTGTAGATGCAGATAAAAATTATTTTGAATTTGCAACCTGATGGAGGTCAGTATAGATGGACTAATAGAGAAAGTCCGACACGCTGCTAGAAGGCCAAATATTTTTTCAGAGCTAGATGCAGAAAAAAATTATATTCAGTTTGCAACCTGATGGAGGTCAGTATAGATGGACTAATACAACAAGTCCCACACACAGCTAGAAGCCCAATATTTTTTCAGAGGTAGATGCAGAAAAAAATATATTCAGTTTGCAACCTGATGGAGGTCAGTATAGATGGACTAATACAACAAGTCCCACACACAGCTAGAAGCCCAATATTTTTTCAGAGGTAGATGCAGAAAAAAATATATTCAGTTTGCAACCTGATGGAGGTCAGTATAGATGGACTAATACAACAAGTCCCACACACAGCTAGAAGCCCAATATTTTTTCAGAGGTAGATGCAGAAAAAAATATATTCAGTTTGCAACCTGATGGAGGTCAGTATAGATGGACTTATACAACAAGTCCCACACACAGCTAGAAGCCCAAATATTTTTTCAGAGGTACTGTAGATGCAGATAAAAATTATTTTGAATTTGCAACCTGATGGAGGTCAGTATAGATGGACTAATAGAGAAAGTCCGACACGCTGCTAGAAGGCCAAATATTTTTTCAGAGCTAAATGCAGAAAAAAATTATATTCAGTTTGCAACCTGATGGAGGTCTGTATAGATGGATTAATAGAACAAGACCCACACACAGCTAGAAGCCCAATATTTTTTCAGAGGTAGAAGCAGAAAAAAATATATTCAGTTTGCAGCCTGATGGAGGTCAGTATAGATGGACTAATACAACAAGTCCCACACACAGCTAGAAGCCCAAATATTTTTTCAGAGGTACTGTAGATGCAGATAAAAATTATTTTGAATTTGCAACCTGATGGAGGTCAGTATAGATGGACTAATAGAGAAAGTCCGACACACTGCTAGAAGGCCAAATATTTTTTCAGAGCTAGATGCAGAAAAAAATTATATTCAGTTTGCAACCTGATGGAGGTCTGTATAGATGGATTAATAGAACAAGACCCACACACAGCTAGAAGCCCAATATTTTTTCAGAGGTAGATGCAGAAAAAAATATATTCAGTTTGCAACCTGATGGAGGTCAGTATAGATGGACTAATACAACAAGTCCCACACACAGCTAGAAGCCCAAATATTTTTTCAGAGGTACTGTAGATGCAGATAAAAATTATTTTGAATCTGCAACCTGATGGAGGTCAGTATAGATGGACTAATAGAGAAAGTCCGACACACTGCTAGAAGGCCAAATATTTTTTCAGAGGTACTGTAGATGAAGATAAAAATTATTTTTAATTTGCATCCTGATGGAGGTCAGTATAGATGGACTAATAGAGAAAGTCCGACACACTACTAGAAGGCCAAATATTTTTCCAGAGCTAGATGCAGAAAAAAATTATATTCAGTTTGCAACCTGATGGAGGTCAGTATAGATGGACTAATACAACAAGTCCCACACACAGCTAGAAGCCCAATATTTTTTCAGAGGTAGATGCAGAAAAAAATATATTCAGTTTGCAACCTGATGGAGGTCAGTATAGATGGACTAATACAACAAGTCCCACACACAGCTAGAAGCCCAATATTTTTTCAGAGGTAGATGCAGAAAAAAATATATTCAGTTTGCAACCTGATGGAGGTCAGTATAGATGGACTAATACAGCAAGTCCCACACACAGCTAGAAGCCCAAATATTTTTTCAGAGGTACTGTAGATGCAGATAAAAATTATTTTGAATTTGCAACCTGATGGAGGTCAGTATAGATGGACTAATAGAGAAAGTCCGACACGCTGCTAGAAGGCCAAATATTTTTTCAGAGCTAAATGCAGAAAAAAATTATATTCAGTTTGCAACCTGATGGAGGTCTGTATAGATGGATTAATAGAACAAGACCCACACACAGCTAGAAGCCCAATATTTTTTCAGAGGTAGATGCAGAAAAAAATATATTCAGTTTGCAGCCTGATGGAGGTCAGTATAGATGGACTAATACAACAAGTCCCACACACAGCTAGAAGCCCAAATATTTTTTCAGAGGCACTGTAGATGCAGATAAAAATTATTTTTAATTTGCAACCTGATGGAGGTCAGTATAGATGGACTAATAGAGAAAGTCCGACACACTACTAGAAGGCCAAATATTTTTTCAGAGCTAGATGCAGAAAAAAATTATATTCAGTTTGCAACCTGATGGAGGTCAGTATAGATGGACTAATACAACAAGTCCCACACACAGCTAGAAGCCCAATATTTTTTCAGAGGTAGATGCAGAAAAAAATATATTCAGTTTGCAACCTGATGGAGGTCAGTATAGATGGACTAATACAACAAGTCCCACACACAGCTAGAAGCCCAATATTTTTTCAGAGGTAGATGCAGAAAAAAATATATTCAGTTTGCAACCTGATGGAGGTCAGTATAGTTGGACTAATACAGCAAGTCCCACACACAGCTAGAAGCCCAAATATTTTTTCAGAGGTACTGTAGATGCAGATAAAAATTATTTTTAATTTGCAACCTGATGGAGGTCAGTATAGATGGACTAATAGAGAAAGTCCGACACACTGCTAGAAGGCCAAATATTTTTTCAGAGCTAGATGCAGAAAAAAATTATATTCAGTTTGCAACCTGATGGAGGTCAGTATAGATGGACTAATAGAATGATGCTATGCCCAAAAGATTTTACTTCACTTGGTGCAGTAAAAAAATTGGTATTCTATACACAGGTGGTATATCTTGCAACACAGATAGGCTACTCCACTGACTAACACACTCTGCAATAGGCCAAAAAGGATTAGCTTTGCTAGATTCAGCCAAATGCTGTGAAAAAAACTTGCACAGCACTGGCACAGACCTGCCTGTCAAAAACTGATAGGAACTGATGTAACCTAGTCCTGAAAAGGACTCCAATTACAATTAGTCTTTACTCCCACAACCTATCTATTTAAGAGCACAGACCTGCCTGATAAAAGTCGTAGGAAATGCTGTAACCTAGTCCTTAAAAGGACTGCAATCACAACTATTCCCTACTCCCAAGCTATCTGTATATTTGTGCGAAAATTGGCTTGAAATTAACAAGGTATAGCGCACACAGCAACAGCGGTGCCGTCTAACACGCAGCTGCAGCAGTGAGAAAATGGTGGCGACGGGGAAAATGGCTTGGTCTTATAGGGCAAGGACATGTGACATACACTGCCAATGACACATACCCTTGCTTGTGTGAAAAAAAGCACTTCGCTCCGTGTGTGCGCTGCTGATAGGCTGACAGATTGCACCTCCCCACTGTAAATGCGGGAAAGAGAAAAAAAAATGGAGATCTTCATTGTTCCTGCAGAGATCCATCCCCTGCCCCTCCCCCCACCCCGCTGTACACTCAAACTGCGTATTAACATTAATTTTCATCATTACTGAGAAAAAATCCAGTTATGATTTTGCTGCACGAACAGTTATCGAACATAACTTCGAACAGCCAAATTTTTCTCAAATTGTTCGTGTTCGCCGAACGGCTCGAACACCGCCCAAAACAGCTCGAATTTGAGATTGGCGAACAGTTCGAGTAGAATAACGCTCATCTCTATGGAAGAGTTCCATAGCATTTTTAAACATCAGTGGAATTCCGAGAACAATGGAAGAGTTCCGAAGCATTTTTAAACTTCAGCAGAATTCCGAGAACAATGGAAGAGTTCCGAAGCATTTCTAAACTTCAGCAGATTTCCGAGAAAAATGCAGGAGTTCCAAAGCATTTTTAAACGTCAGCGGAATTCTGAGAACAATGGAAGAGTTCCGAAGCATTTTTAAACTTCAGCGGAATTCCGAGAACAATGGAAGGGTTCGGAAGCATTTTTAAACGTCAGTTGAATTCCGGGAACAAGGGAAGAGTTCCGAAGCAGTATTAAACGTGAGCGGAATTCCGCGAACAATGGCAGATTTCCGAAGCATTTTTAAACTTCAGCGGAATTCCGAGAACAATGGAAGAGTGCTGAAACATTTTTAAACTTCAGCGGAATTCCTAGAACAATGGAAGAGTTCCGAAGCATTTTTAAACTTCAGAGGAATTCCCAGAACAACATAAGAGTTCTGAAGCATTTTTAAACTTCATCAGAATTCCGAGAACAATGAAAGAGTTCCGAAGCATTTTTAAAAGTCAGTGGAACTCCGAGAACAATGGAAATGTTCCGAAGAATTATTAAACGTCAGCGGAATTCCGAGAACAATGGAAGAGTTCCGAATACTTTTTTAAATGTCAGCGGAATTCCGAGAACAATGTAAGAGTTCCGAAACATTTTTAAACTTCAGCAGAATTCTGCGAGCAAAGGAAGAGTTCCAAAGCATTTTTAAATGTCAGCGGAATTCCGAGAACAATGGAAGAGTTCCGAATACTTTTTTAAATGTCAGCGGAATTCCGAGAACAAGGTAAGAGTTCCAAAGCATTTTTAAATGTCAGCGGAATTCCGAGAACGGAAGAATTGCGAAACATTTTAAAACTTCACTAGAATTCTGAGAACAATGAAAGAGTTCCGCAGCATTTTTAAACTTCAGCAGAATTCTGAGAACAAAGGAAGAGTTCCGAAGCAAATTTAAACTTCAGCAGAATTCCGAGAACAATGGAAGAGATCCGAAGCATTTTTAAACATCAGCGGAATTCCGAGAACATTGGAAGAGTTCCGAAGCAAATTTAAACTTCAGTAGAATTCTGAGAACAATGGAAGAGTTCTGAATCACTTTTAAACTTCAGCGGAATTCCGAGAACAATGGAAGAGTTCCGAAGCATTTTTAAACATCAGCGGAATTCCGAGAACATTGGAAGAGTTCCGAAGCATTATTAAACATCAGCGGAATTCCGAGAACAATGGAAGAGTTCCGAAGCATTTTTAAATGTCAGCGGAATTCCGAGAACAATGGAAGGGTTCTGAAACATTTTTAAACTTCAGCAGAATTCCGAGAACAATGGAAGAGTTCCGAAGCATTTTTAAACGTCAGCGGAATTCCGAGAACAAAAGAAGAGTTCTGAAACATTTTTAAACATCAGCGGAATTCCGAGAACAATGTAAGAGTTCCAAAGCAAATTTAAACTTCAGCAGAATTCCGAGAACAATGTAAGGGTACCGAAGCATTTTTAAATTTACGCAGAATTCCGAGAACAATGGAAGGGTTCCTAAGCATTTTTAATCGTCAGCAGAATTCCGAGAACTATGGAAGAGTTCCGAAGCATTTTTAGACTTCAGCAGAATTCCGAGAACAATGTAAGAGTTCCGAAGCAAATTTAAACTTCAGCGGAATTCCGAGAACAATGGAAGAGTTCCATAGCATTTTTAAACATCAGCAGAATTCCAAGAACAATGGAAGAGTTCCGAAGCATTTTTAAACGTCAGCGGAATTCCGAGAACAATGGAAGAGTTCCGAATACTTTTTTAAATGTCAGCGGAATTCCGAGAACAAGGTAAGAGTTCCAAAGCATTTTTAAATGTCAGCGGAATTCCGAGAACAACGGAAGAATTGCGAAACATTTTAAAACTTCACTAGAATTCTGAGAACAATGAAAGAGTTCCGAAGCAAATTTAAACTTCAGCAGAGTTCCGAGAAAAATGGAAGAGATCCGAAGCATTTTTAAATGTCAGTGTAATTACGAAAACAATGGAAGAGTTCCGAAGCATTTTTAAACGTCAGCGGAAATCCGAAAACAATGGAAAAGTTCCGAAGCATTATTAAACGTCAGCGTAATTCTGAGAACAATGGAAGAGTTCCGAAGAATTTTTAAACTTCAGTGAAATTCCGAGAACAATGAAAGAGTTCCGAAGCATTTTTAAACTTCAGCGGAATTCCATGAACAATGGAAGAGTTCCGAAGCATTTTTAAACTTCAGCAGAAGTCCGAGAACAATGGAAGAGTTGTGAAGCATTTTTAAACATCAGTGGAATTCTGAGAACAATAGAAGAGTTCCAAAGCATTTTTAAATATCACCGGAATTCTGAGATCATTGGAAGAGTTCCGAAGCATTTTTAAATGTCAGCGGAATTCCAAGTACAATGGAAGAGTTCCAAAACATTTTTAAACATCAGCGGAATTCCGAGAACAATGGAAGAGTTCCGAAGCAAATTTAAACTTCAGTAGAATTCTGAGAACAATGGAAGAGTTCTGAATCACTTTTAAACTTCAGCGGAATTCCGAGAACAATGGAAGAGTTCCGATGCATTTTTAAACATCAGCGGAATTCCGAGAACATTGGAAGAGTTCCGAAGCATTATTAAACATCAGGGGAATTCCGAGAACAATGGAAGAGTTCCGAAGCATTTTTAAATGTCAGCAGAATTCCGAGAACAATGGAAGGGTTCTGAAACATTTTTAAACATCAGCGGAATTCCGAGAACAATGTAAGAGTTACAAAGCAAATTTAAACTTCAGCAGAATTCCGAGAACAATGTAAGAGTATAGAAGCATTTTTAAATTTACGCAGAATTCCAAGAACAATGGAATGGTTCCTAAGCATTTTTAATCGTCAGCAGAATTCCGAGAACTATGGAAGAGTTCCGAAGCATTTTTAGACTTCAGCAGAATTCCGAGAACAATGTAAGAGTTCCGAAGCAAATTTAAATTTCAGCGGAATTCCGAGAACAATGGAAGAGTTCCGAAGCATTTTTAAACATCAGCGGAATTCCGAGAACATTGGAAGAGTTCCGAAGCATTATTAAACATCAGCGGAATTCCGAGAACAATGGAAGAGTTCCGAAGCATTTTTAAAAGTCAGCGGAATTCCGAGAACAATGGAAGGGTTCTGAAACATTTTTAAACTTCAGCAGAATTCCGAGAACAATGGAAGAGTTCCGAAGCATTTTTAAACGTCAGCGGAATTCCGAGAACAAAAGAAGAGTTCTGAAACATTTTTAAACATCAGCGGAATTCCGAGAACAATGTAAGAGTTCCAAAGCAAATTTAAACTTCAGCAGAATTCCGAGAACAATGGAAGAGTTCGAATACTTTTTTAAATGTCAGCGGAATTCCGAGAACAATGTAAGCGTTCCGAAACATTTTTAAACTTCAGCAGAATTCTGCGAGCAAAGGAAGAGTTCCAAAGCATTTTTAAATATCAGCGGAATTCTGAGAACAACGGAAGAATTGCGAAACATTTTAAAACTTCACTAGAATTCTGAGAACAATGAAAGAGTTCCGAAGCATTTTTAAACTTCAGCAGAATTCCGAGAACAATGGAAGAGTTCCGAAGCATTTCTAAACTTCAGCAGATTTCCGAGAAAAATGCAGGAGTTCCAAAGCATTTTTAAACGTCAGCGGAATTCTGAGAACAATGGAAGAGTTCTGAAGCATTTTTAAACTTCAGCGGAATTCCGAGAACAATGGAAGAGTTCGGAAGCATTTTTAAACGTCAGTGGAATTCCGAGAACAAGGGAAGAGTTCCGAAGCAGTATTAAACGTGAGCGGAATTCCGCGAACAATGGCAGATTTCCGAAGCATTTTTAAACTTCAGCGGAATTCCGAGAACAATGGAAGAGTGCTGAAACATTTTTAAACTTCAGCGGAATTCCTAGAACAATGGAAGAGTTCCGAAGCATTTTTAAACTTCAGAGGAATTCCCAGAACAACATAAGAGTTCTGAAGCATTTTTAAACTTCAGCAGAATTCCGAGAACAATGAAAGAGTTCCGAAGCATTTTTAAAAGTCAGTGGAACTCCGAGAACAATGGAAATGTTCCGAAGAATTATTAAACGTCAGCGGAATTCCGAGAACAATGGAAGAGTTCCGAATACTTTTTTAAATGTCAGCGGAATTCCGAGAACAATGTAAGAGTTCCGAAACATTTTTAAACTTCAGCAGAATTCTGCGAGCAAAGGAAGAGTTCCAAAGCATTTTTAAATGTCAGCGGAATTCCGAGAACAATGGAAGAGTTCCGAATACTTTTTTAAATGTCAGCGGAATTCCGAGAACAAGGTAAGAGTTCCAAAGCATTTTTAAATGTCAGCGGAATTCCGAGAACGGAAGAATTGCGAAACATTTTAAAACTTCACTAGAATTCTGAGAACAATGAAAGAGTTCCGCAGCATTTTTAAACTTCAGCAGAATTCTGAGAACAAAGGAAGAGTTCCGAAGCAAATTTAAACTTCAGCAGAATTCCGAGAACAATGGAAGAGATCCGAAGCATTTTTAAACATCAGCGGAATTCCGAGAACATTGGAAGAGTTCCGAAGCAAATTTAAACTTCAGTAGAATTCTGAGAACAATGGAAGAGTTCTGAATCACTTTTAAACTTCAGCGGAATTCCGAGAACAATGGAAGAGTTCCGAAGCATTTTTAAACATCAGCGGAATTCCGAGAACATTGGAAGAGTTCCGAAGCATTATTAAACATCAGCGGAATTCCGAGAACAATGGAAGAGTTCCGAAGCATTTTTAAATGTCAGCGGAATTCCGAGAACAATGGAAGGGTTCTGAAACATTTTTAAACTTCAGCAGAATTCCGAGAACAATGGAAGAGTTCCGAAGCATTTTTAAACGTCAGCGGAATTCCGAGAACAAAAGAAGAGTTCTGAAACATTTTTAAACATCAGCGGAATTCCGAGAACAATGTAAGAGTTCCAAAGCAAATTTAAACTTCAGCAGAATTCCGAGAACAATGTAAGGGTACCGAAGCATTTTTAAATTTACGCAGAATTCCGAGAACAATGGAAGGGTTCCTAAGCATTTTTAATCGTCAGCAGAATTCCGAGAACTATGGAAGAGTTCCGAAGCATTTTTAGACTTCAGCAGAATTCCGAGAACAATGTAAGAGTTCCGAAGCAAATTTAAACTTCAGCGGAATTCCGAGAACAATGGAAGAGTTCCATAGCATTTTTAAACATCAGCAGAATTCCAAGAACAATGGAAGAGTTCCGAAGCATTTTTAAACGTCAGCGGAATTCCGAGAACAATGGAAGAGTTCCGAATACTTTTTTAAATGTCAGCGGAATTCCGAGAACAAGGTAAGAGTTCCAAAGCATTTTTAAATGTCAGCGGAATTCCGAGAACAACGGAAGAATTGCGAAACATTTTAAAACTTCACTAGAATTCTGAGAACAATGAAAGAGTTCCGAAGCAAATTTAAACTTCAGCAGAGTTCCGAGAAAAATGGAAGAGATCCGAAGCATTTTTAAATGTCAGTGTAATTACGAAAACAATGGAAGAGTTCCGAAGCATTTTTAAACGTCAGCGGAAATCCGAAAACAATGGAAAAGTTCCGAAGCATTATTAAACGTCAGCGTAATTCTGAGAACAATGGAAGAGTTCCGAAGAATTTTTAAACTTCAGTGAAATTCCGAGAACAATGAAAGAGTTCCGAAGCATTTTTAAACTTCAGCGGAATTCCATGAACAATGGAAGAGTTCCGAATCATTTTTAAACTTCAGCAGAAGTCCGAGAACAATGGAAGAGTTGTGAAGCATTTTTAAACATCAGTGGAATTCTGAGAACAATAGAAGAGTTCCAAAGCATTTTTAAATATCACCGGAATTCTGAGATCATTGGAAGAGTTCCGAAGCATTTTTAAATGTCAGCGGAATTCCGAGTACAATGGAAGAGTTCCAAAACATTTTTAAACATCAGCGGAATTCCGAGAACAATGGAAGAGTTCCGAATCATTTATAAACTTCAGCGGAACTCTGAGAGCAATGGAAGAGTTCCGAAGCATTTTTAAACTTCATCAGAATTCCGAGAACAATGTAAGAGTTCCGAAGCAAATTTAAACTTCAGTAGAATTCTGAGAACAATGGAAGAGTTCTGAATCACTTTTAAACTTCAGCGGAATTCCGAGAACAATGGAAGAGTTCCGAAGCATTTTTAAACATCAGCGGAATTCCGAGAACATTGGAAGAGTTCCGAAGCATTATTAAACATCAGGGGAATTCCGAGAACAATGGAAGAGTTCCGAAGCATTTTTAAATGTCAGCAGAATTCCGAGAACAATGGAAGGGTTCTGAAACATTTTTAAACATCAGCGGAATTCCGAGAACAATGTAAGAGTTACAAAGCAAATTTAAACTTCAGCAGAATTCCGAGAACAATGTAAGAGTATAGAAGCATTTTTAAATTTACGCAGAATTCCAAGAACAATGGAATGGTTCCTAAGCATTTTTAATCGTCAGCAGAATTCCGAGAACTATGGAAGAGTTCCGAAGCATTTTTAGACTTCAGCAGAATTCCGAGAACAATGTAAGAGTTCCGAAGCAAATTTAAATTTCAGCGGAATTCCGAGAACAATGGAAGAGTTCCGAAGCATTTTTAAACATCAGCGGAATTCCGAGAAAATTGGAAGAGTTCCGAAGCATTATTAAACATCAGCGGAATTCCGAGAACAATGGAAGAGTTCCGAAGCATTTTTAAATGTCAGCAGAATTCCGAGAACAATGGAAGGGTTCTGAAACATTTTTAAACATCAGCGGAATTCCGAGAACAATGTAAGAGTTACAAAGCAAATTTAAACTTCAGCAGAATTCCGAGAACAATGTAAGAGTATAGAAGCATTTTTAAATTTACGCAGAATTCCAAGAACAATGGAATGGTTCCTAAGCATTTTTAATCGTCAGCAGAATTCCGAGAACTATGGAAGAGTTCCGAAGCATTTTTAGACTTCAGCAGAATTCCGAGAACAATGTAAGAGTTCCGAAGCAAATTTAAATTTCAGCGGAATTCCGAGAACAATGGAAGAGTTCCGAAGCATTTTTAAACATTAGCGGAATTCCGAGAAAATTGGAAGAGTTCCGAAGCATTATTAAACATCAGCGGAATTCCGAGAACAATGGAAGAGTTCCGAAGCATTTTTAAAAGTCAGCGGAATTCCGAAAACAATGGAAGGGTTCTGAAACATTTTTAAACTTCAGCAGAATTCCGAGAACAATGGAAGAGTTCCGAAGCATTTTTAAACGTCAGCGGAATTCCGAGAACAAAAGAAGAGTTCTGAAACATTTTTAAACATCAGCGGAATTCCGAGAACAATGTAAGAGTTCCAAAGCAAATTTAAACTTCAGCAGAATTCCGAGAACAATGGAAGAGTTCCCAAGCATTTCTAAACTTCAGCAGATTTCCGAGAAAAATGCAGGAGTTCCAAAGCATTTTTAAACGTCAGCGGAATTCTGAGAACAATGGAAGAGTTCCGAAGCATTTTTAAACTTCAGCGGAATTCCGAGAACAATGGAAGAGTTCGGAAGCATTTTTAAACGTCAGTGGAATTCCGAGAACAAGGGAAGAGTTCGGAAGCAGTATTAAACGTGAGCGGAATTCCGCGAACAATGGCAGATTTCCGATGCATTTTTAAACTTCAGCGGAATTCCGAGAACAATGGAAGAGTTCCGAAGCATTTTTAAACTTCAGAGGAATTCGCAGAACAACATAAGAGTTCCGAAGCATTTTTAAACTTCAGCAGAATTCCGAGAACAATGAAAGAGTTCCGAAGCATTTTTAAAAGTCAGTGGAACTCCGAGAACAATGGAGATGTTCCGAAGAATTATTAAACGTCAGCGGAATTCCGAGAACAATGGAAGAGTTCGAATACTTTTTTAAATGTCAGCGGAATTCCGAGAACAATGTAAGCGTTCCGAAACATTTTTAAACTTCAGCAGAATTCTGCGAGCAAAGGAAGAGTTCCAAAGCATTTTTAAATATCAGCGGAATTCTGAGAACAACGGAAGAATTGCGAAACATTTTAAAACTTCACTAGAATTCTGAGAACAATGAAAGAGTTCCGAAGCATTTTTAAACTTCAGCAGAATTCCGAGAACAATGGAAGAGTTCCGAAGCATTTCTAAACTTCAGCAGATTTCCGAGAAAAATGCAGGAGTTCCAAAGCATTTTTAAACGTCAGCGGAATTCTGAGAACAATGGAAGAGTTCTGAAGCATTTTTAAACTTCAGCGGAATTCCGAGAACAATGGAAGAGTTCGGAAGCATTTTTAAACGTCAGTGGAATTCCGAGAACAAGGGAAGAGTTCCGAAGCAGTATTAAACGTGAGCGGAATTCCGCGAACAATGGCAGATTTCCGAAGCATTTTTAAACTTCAGCGGAATTCCGAGAACAATGGAAGAGTGCTGAAACATTTTTAAACTTCAGCGGAATTCCTAGAACAATGGAAGAGTTCCGAAGCATTTTTAAACTTCAGAGGAATTCCCAGAACAACATAAGAGTTCTGAAGCATTTTTAAACTTCAGCAGAATTCCGAGAACAATGAAAGAGTTCCGAAGCATTTTTAAAAGTCAGTGGAACTCCGAGAACAATGGAAATGTTCCGAAGAATTATTAAACGTCAGCGGAATTCCGAGAACAATGGAAGAGTTCCGAATACTTTTTTAAATGTCAGCGGAATTCCGAGAACAATGTAAGAGTTCCGAAACATTTTTAAACTTCAGCAGAATTCTGCGAGCAAAGGAAGAGTTCCAAAGCATTTTTAAATGTCAGCGGAATTCCGAGAACAATGGAAGAGTTCCGAATACTTTTTTAAATGTCAGCGGAATTCCGAGAACAAGGTAAGAGTTCCAAAGCATTTTTAAATGTCAGCGGAATTCCGAGAACGGAAGAATTGCGAAACATTTTAAAACTTCACTAGAATTCTGAGAACAATGAAAGAGTTCCGCAGCATTTTTAAACTTCAGCAGAATTCTGAGAACAAAGGAAGAGTTCCGAAGCAAATTTAAACTTCAGCAGAATTCCGAGAACAATGGAAGAGATCCGAAGCATTTTTAAACATCAGCGGAATTCCGAGAACATTGGAAGAGTTCCGAAGCAAATTTAAACTTCAGTAGAATTCTGAGAACAATGGAAGAGTTCTGAATCACTTTTAAACTTCAGCGGAATTCCGAGAACAATGGAAGAGTTCCGAAGCATTTTTAAACATCAGCGGAATTCCGAGAACATTGGAAGAGTTCCGAAGCATTATTAAACATCAGCGGAATTCCGAGAACAATGGAAGAGTTCCGAAGCATTTTTAAATGTCAGCGGAATTCCGAGAACAATGGAAGGGTTCTGAAACATTTTTAAACTTCAGCAGAATTCCGAGAACAATGGAAGAGTTCCGAAGCATTTTTAAACGTCAGCGGAATTCCGAGAACAAAAGAAGAGTTCTGAAACATTTTTAAACATCAGCGGAATTCCGAGAACAATGTAAGAGTTCCAAAGCAAATTTAAACTTCAGCAGAATTCCGAGAACAATGTAAGAGTACCGAAGCATTTTTAAATTTACGCAGAATTCCGAGAACAATGGAAGGGTTCCTAAGCATTTTTAATCGTCAGCAGAATTCCGAGAACTATGGAAGAGTTCCGAAGCATTTTTAGACTTCAGCAGAATTCCGAGAACAATGTAAGAGTTCCGAAGCAAATTTAAACTTCAGCGGAATTCCGAGAACAATGGAAGAGTTCCATAGCATTTTTAAACATCAGCAGAATTCCAAGAACAATGGAAGAGTTCCGAAGCATTTTTAAACGTCAGCGGAATTCCGAGAACAATGGAAGAGTTCCGAATACTTTTTTAAATGTCAGCGGAATTCCGAGAACAAGGTAAGAGTTCCAAAGCATTTTTAAATGTCAGCGGAATTCCGAGAACAACGGAAGAATTGCGAAACATTTTAAAACTTCACTAGAATTCTGAGAACAATGAAAGAGTTCCGAAGCAAATTTAAACTTCAGCAGAGTTCCGAGAAAAATGGAAGAGATCCGAAGCATTTTTAAATGTCAGTGTAATTACGAAAACAATGGAAGAGTTCCGAAGCATTTTTAAACGTCAGCGGAAATCCGAAAACAATGGAAAAGTTCCGAAGCATTATTAAACGTCAGCGTAATTCTGAGAACAATGGAAGAGTTCCGAAGAATTTTTAAACTTCAGTGAAATTCCGAGAACAATGAAAGAGTTCCGAAGCATTTTTAAACTTCAGCGGAATTCCATGAACAATGGAAGAGTTCCGAATCATTTTTAAACTTCAGCAGAAGTCCGAGAACAATGGAAGAGTTGTGAAGCATTTTTAAACATCAGTGGAATTCTGAGAACAATAGAAGAGTTCCAAAGCATTTTTAAATATCACCGGAATTCTGAGATCATTGGAAGAGTTCCGAAGCATTTTTAAATGTCAGCGGAATTCCGAGTACAATGGAAGAGTTCCAAAACATTTTTAAACATCAGCGGAATTCCGAGAACAATGGAAGAGTTCCGAATCATTTATAAACTTCAGCGGAACTCTGAGAGCAATGGAAGAGTTCCGAAGCATTTTTAAACTTCATCAGAATTCCGAGAACAATGTAAGAGTTCCGAAGCAAATTTAAACTTCAGTAGAATTCTGAGAACAATGGAAGAGTTCTGAATCACTTTTAAACTTCAGCGGAATTCCGAGAACAATGGAAGAGTTCCGAAGCATTTTTAAACATCAGCGGAATTCCGAGAACATTGGAAGAGTTCCGAAGCATTATTAAACATCAGGGGAATTCCGAGAACAATGGAAGAGTTCCGAAGCATTTTTAAATGTCAGCAGAATTCCGAGAACAATGGAAGGGTTCTGAAACATTTTTAAACATCAGCGGAATTCCGAGAACAATGTAAGAGTTACAAAGCAAATTTAAACTTCAGCAGAATTCCGAGAACAATGTAAGAGTATAGAAGCATTTTTAAATTTACGCAGAATTCCAAGAACAATGGAATGGTTCCTAAGCATTTTTAATCGTCAGCAGAATTCCGAGAACTATGGAAGAGTTCCGAAGCATTTTTAGACTTCAGCAGAATTCCGAGAACAATGTAAGAGTTCCGAAGCAAATTTAAATTTCAGCGGAATTCCGAGAACAATGGAAGAGTTCCGAAGCATTTTTAAACATCAGCGGAATTCCGAGAACATTGGAAGAGTTCCGAAGCATTATTAAACATCAGCGGAATTCCGAGAACAATGGAAGAGTTCCGAAGCATTTTTAAAAGTCAGCGGAATTCCGAGAACAATGGAAGGGTTCTGAAACATTTTTAAACTTCAGCAGAATTCCGAGAACAATGGAAGAGTTCCGAAGCATTTTTAAACGTCAGCGGAATTCCGAGAACAAAAGAAGAGTTCTGAAACATTTTTAAACATCAGCGGAATTCCGAGAACAATGTAAGAGTTCCAAAGCAAATTTAAACTTCAGCAGAATTCCGAGAACAATGGAAGAGTTCGAATACTTTTTTAAATGTCAGCGGAATTCCGAGAACAATGTAAGCGTTCCGAAACATTTTTAAACTTCAGCAGAATTCTGCGAGCAAAGGAAGAGTTCCAAAGCATTTTTAAATATCAGCGGAATTCTGAGAACAACGGAAGAATTGCGAAACATTTTAAAACTTCACTAGAATTCTGAGAACAATGAAAGAGTTCCGAAGCATTTTTAAACTTCAGCAGAATTCCGAGAACAATGGAAGAGTTCCGAAGCATTTCTAAACTTCAGCAGATTTCCGAGAAAAATGCAGGAGTTCCAAAGCATTTTTAAACGTCAGCGGAATTCTGAGAACAATGGAAGAGTTCTGAAGCATTTTTAAACTTCAGCGGAATTCCGAGAACAATGGAAGAGTTCGGAAGCATTTTTAAACGTCAGTGGAATTCCGAGAACAAGGGAAGAGTTCCGAAGCAGTATTAAACGTGAGCGGAATTCCGCGAACAATGGCAGATTTCCGAAGCATTTTTAAACTTCAGCGGAATTCCGAGAACAATGGAAGAGTGCTGAAACATTTTTAAACTTCAGCGGAATTCCTAGAACAATGGAAGAGTTCCGAAGCATTTTTAAACTTCAGAGGAATTCCCAGAACAACATAAGAGTTCTGAAGCATTTTTAAACTTCAGCAGAATTCCGAGAACAATGAAAGAGTTCCGAAGCATTTTTAAAAGTCAGTGGAACTCCGAGAACAATGGAAATGTTCCGAAGAATTATTAAACGTCAGCGGAATTCCGAGAACAATGGAAGAGTTCCGAATACTTTTTTAAATGTCAGCGGAATTCCGAGAACAATGTAAGAGTTCCGAAACATTTTTAAACTTCAGCAGAATTCTGCGAGCAAAGGAAGAGTTCCAAAGCATTTTTAAATGTCAGCGGAATTCCGAGAACAATGGAAGAGTTCCGAATACTTTTTTAAATGTCAGCGGAATTCCGAGAACAAGGTAAGAGTTCCAAAGCATTTTTAAATGTCAGCGGAATTCCGAGAACGGAAGAATTGCGAAACATTTTAAAACTTCACTAGAATTCTGAGAACAATGAAAGAGTTCCGCAGCATTTTTAAACTTCAGCAGAATTCTGAGAACAAAGGAAGAGTTCCGAAGCAAATTTAAACTTCAGCAGAATTCCGAGAACAATGGAAGAGATCCGAAGCATTTTTAAACATCAGCGGAATTCCGAGAACATTGGAAGAGTTCCGAAGCAAATTTAAACTTCAGTAGAATTCTGAGAACAATGGAAGAGTTCTGAATCACTTTTAAACTTCAGCGGAATTCCGAGAACAATGGAAGAGTTCCGAAGCATTTTTAAACATCAGCGGAATTCCGAGAACATTGGAAGAGTTCCGAAGCATTATTAAACATCAGCGGAATTCCGAGAACAATGGAAGAGTTCCGAAGCATTTTTAAATGTCAGCGGAATTCCGAGAACAATGGAAGGGTTCTGAAACATTTTTAAACTTCAGCAGAATTCCGAGAACAATGGAAGAGTTCCGAAGCATTTTTAAACGTCAGCGGAATTCCGAGAACAAAAGAAGAGTTCTGAAACATTTTTAAACATCAGCGGAATTCCGAGAACAATGTAAGAGTTCCAAAGCAAATTTAAACTTCAGCAGAATTCCGAGAACAATGTAAGAGTACCGAAGCATTTTTAAATTTACGCAGAATTCCGAGAACAATGGAAGGGTTCCTAAGCATTTTTAATCGTCAGCAGAATTCCGAGAACTATGGAAGAGTTCCGAAGCATTTTTAGACTTCAGCAGAATTCCGAGAACAATGTAAGAGTTCCGAAGCAAATTTAAACTTCAGCGGAATTCCGAGAACAATGGAAGAGTTCCATAGCATTTTTAAACATCAGCAGAATTCCAAGAACAATGGAAGAGTTCCGAAGCATTTTTAAACGTCAGCGGAATTCCGAGAACAATGGAAGAGTTCCGAATACTTTTTTAAATGTCAGCGGAATTCCGAGAACAAGGTAAGAGTTCCAAAGCATTTTTAAATGTCAGCGGAATTCCGAGAACAACGGAAGAATTGCGAAACATTTTAAAACTTCACTAGAATTCTGAGAACAATGAAAGAGTTCCGAAGCAAATTTAAACTTCAGCAGAGTTCCGAGAAAAATGGAAGAGATCCGAAGCATTTTTAAATGTCAGTGTAATTACGAAAACAATGGAAGAGTTCCGAAGCATTTTTAAACGTCAGCGGAAATCCGAAAACAATGGAAAAGTTCCGAAGCATTATTAAACGTCAGCGTAATTCTGAGAACAATGGAAGAGTTCCGAAGAATTTTTAAACTTCAGTGAAATTCCGAGAACAATGAAAGAGTTCCGAAGCATTTTTAAACTTCAGCGGAATTCCATGAACAATGGAAGAGTTCCGAATCATTTTTAAACTTCAGCAGAAGTCCGAGAACAATGGAAGAGTTGTGAAGCATTTTTAAACATCAGTGGAATTCTGAGAACAATAGAAGAGTTCCAAAGCATTTTTAAATATCACCGGAATTCTGAGATCATTGGAAGAGTTCCGAAGCATTTTTAAATGTCAGCGGAATTCCGAGTACAATGGAAGAGTTCCAAAACATTTTTAAACATCAGCGGAATTCCGAGAACAATGGAAGAGTTCCGAATCATTTATAAACTTCAGCGGAACTCTGAGAGCAATGGAAGAGTTCCGAAGCATTTTTAAACTTCATCAGAATTCCGAGAACAATGTAAGAGTTCCGAAGCAAATTTAAACTTCAGTAGAATTCTGAGAACAATGGAAGAGTTCTGAATCACTTTTAAACTTCAGCGGAATTCCGAGAACAATGGAAGAGTTCCGAAGCATTTTTAAACATCAGCGGAATTCCGAGAACATTGGAAGAGTTCCGAAGCATTATTAAACATCAGGGGAATTCCGAGAACAATGGAAGAGTTCCGAAGCATTTTTAAATGTCAGCAGAATTCCGAGAACAATGGAAGGGTTCTGAAACATTTTTAAACATCAGCGGAATTCCGAGAACAATGTAAGAGTTACAAAGCAAATTTAAACTTCAGCAGAATTCCGAGAACAATGTAAGAGTATAGAAGCATTTTTAAATTTACGCAGAATTCCAAGAACAATGGAATGGTTCCTAAGCATTTTTAATCGTCAGCAGAATTCCGAGAACTATGGAAGAGTTCCGAAGCATTTTTAGACTTCAGCAGAATTCCGAGAACAATGTAAGAGTTCCGAAGCAAATTTAAATTTCAGCGGAATTCCGAGAACAATGGAAGAGTTCCGAAGCATTTTTAAACATCAGCGGAATTCCGAGAAAATTGGAAGAGTTCCGAAGCATTATTAAACATCAGCGGAATTCCGAGAACAATGGAAGAGTTCCGAAGCATTTTTAAATGTCAGCAGAATTCCGAGAACAATGGAAGGGTTCTGAAACATTTTTAAACATCAGCGGAATTCCGAGAACAATGTAAGAGTTACAAAGCAAATTTAAACTTCAGCAGAATTCCGAGAACAATGTAAGAGTATAGAAGCATTTTTAAATTTACGCAGAATTCCAAGAACAATGGAATGGTTCCTAAGCATTTTTAATCGTCAGCAGAATTCCGAGAACTATGGAAGAGTTCCGAAGCATTTTTAGACTTCAGCAGAATTCCGAGAACAATGTAAGAGTTCCGAAGCAAATTTAAATTTCAGCGGAATTCCGAGAACAATGGAAGAGTTCCGAAGCATTTTTAAACATCAGCGGAATTCCGAGAAAATTGGAAGAGTTCCGAAGCATTATTAAACATCAGCGGAATTCCGAGAACAATGGAAGAGTTCCGAAGCATTTTTAAAAGTCAGCGGAATTCCGAAAACAATGGAAGGGTTCTGAAACATTTTTAAACTTCAGCAGAATTCCGAGAACAATGGAAGAGTTCCGAAGCATTTTTAAACGTCAGCAGAATTCCGAGAACAAAAGAAGAGTTCTGAAACATTTTTAAACATCAGCGGAATTCCGAGAACAATGTAAGAGTTCCAAAGCAAATTTAAACTTCAGCAGAATTCCGAGAACAATGGAAGAGTTCCCAAGCATTTCTAAACTTCAGCAGATTTCCGAGAAAAATGCAGGAGTTCCAAAGCATTTTTAAACGTCAGCGGAATTCTGAGAACAATGGAAGAGTTCCGAAGCATTTTTAAACTTCAGCGGAATTCCGAGAACAATGGAAGAGTTCGGAAGCATTTTTAAACGTCAGTGGAATTCCGAGAACAAGGGAAGAGTTCGGAAGCAGTATTAAACGTGAGCGGAATTCCGCGAACAATGGCAGATTTCCGATGCATTTTTAAACTTCAGCGGAATTCCGAGAACAATGGAAGAGTTCCGAAGCATTTTTAAACTTCAGAGGAATTCGCAGAACAACATAAGAGTTCCGAAGCATTTTTAAACTTCAGCAGAATTCCGAGAACAATGAAAGAGTTCCGAAGCATTTTTAAAAGTCAGTGGAACTCCGAGAACAATGGAGATGTTCCGAAGAATTATTAAACGTCAGCGGAATTCCGAGAACAATGGAAGAGTTCGAATACTTTTTTAAATGTCAGCGGAATTCCGAGAACAATGTAAGCGTTCCGAAACATTTTTAAACTTCAGCAGAATTCTGCGAGCAAAGGAAGAGTTCCAAAGCATTTTTAAATATCAGCGGAATTCTGAGAACAACGGAAGAATTGCGAAACATTTTAAAACTTCACTAGAATTCTGAGAACAATGAAAGAGTTCCGAAGCATTTTTAAACTTCAGCAGAATTCCGAGAACAATGGAAGAGTTCCGAAGCATTTCTAAACTTCAGCAGATTTCCGAGAAAAATGCAGGAGTTCCAAAGCATTTTTAAACGTCAGCGGAATTCTGAGAACAATGGAAGAGTTCTGAAGCATTTTTAAACTTCAGCGGAATTCCGAGAACAATGGAAGAGTTCGGAAGCATTTTTAAACGTCAGTGGAATTCCGAGAACAAGGGAAGAGTTCCGAAGCAGTATTAAACGTGAGCGGAATTCCGCGAACAATGGCAGATTTCCGAAGCATTTTTAAACTTCAGCGGAATTCCGAGAACAATGGAAGAGTGCTGAAACATTTTTAAACTTCAGCGGAATTCCTAGAACAATGGAAGAGTTCCGAAGCATTTTTAAACTTCAGAGGAATTCCCAGAACAACATAAGAGTTCTGAAGCATTTTTAAACTTCAGCAGAATTCCGAGAACAATGAAAGAGTTCCGAAGCATTTTTAAAAGTCAGTGGAACTCCGAGAACAATGGAAATGTTCCGAAGAATTATTAAACGTCAGCGGAATTCCGAGAACAATGGAAGAGTTCCGAATACTTTTTTAAATGTCAGCGGAATTCCGAGAACAATGTAAGAGTTCCGAAACATTTTTAAACTTCAGCAGAATTCTGCGAGCAAAGGAAGAGTTCCAAAGCATTTTTAAATGTCAGCGGAATTCCGAGAACAATGGAAGAGTTCCGAATACTTTTTTAAATGTCAGCGGAATTCCGAGAACAAGGTAAGAGTTCCAAAGCATTTTTAAATGTCAGCGGAATTCCGAGAACGGAAGAATTGCGAAACATTTTAAAACTTCACTAGAATTCTGAGAACAATGAAAGAGTTCCGCAGCATTTTTAAACTTCAGCAGAATTCTGAGAACAAAGGAAGAGTTCCGAAGCAAATTTAAACTTCAGCAGAATTCCGAGAACAATGGAAGAGATCCGAAGCATTTTTAAACATCAGCGGAATTCCGAGAACATTGGAAGAGTTCCGAAGCAAATTTAAACTTCAGTAGAATTCTGAGAACAATGGAAGAGTTCTGAATCACTTTTAAACTTCAGCGGAATTCCGAGAACAATGGAAGAGTTCCGAAGCATTTTTAAACATCAGCGGAATTCCGAGAACATTGGAAGAGTTCCGAAGCATTATTAAACATCAGCGGAATTCCGAGAACAATGGAAGAGTTCCGAAGCATTTTTAAATGTCAGCGGAATTCCGAGAACAATGGAAGGGTTCTGAAACATTTTTAAACTTCAGCAGAATTCCGAGAACAATGGAAGAGTTCCGAAGCATTTTTAAACGTCAGCGGAATTCCGAGAACAAAAGAAGAGTTCTGAAACATTTTTAAACATCAGCGGAATTCCGAGAACAATGTAAGAGTTCCAAAGCAAATTTAAACTTCAGCAGAATTCCGAGAACAATGTAAGAGTACCGAAGCATTTTTAAATTTACGCAGAATTCCGAGAACAATGGAAGGGTTCCTAAGCATTTTTAATCGTCAGCAGAATTCCGAGAACTATGGAAGAGTTCCGAAGCATTTTTAGACTTCAGCAGAATTCCGAGAACAATGTAAGAGTTCCGAAGCAAATTTAAACTTCAGCGGAATTCCGAGAACAATGGAAGAGTTCCATAGCATTTTTAAACATCAGCAGAATTCCAAGAACAATGGAAGAGTTCCGAAGCATTTTTAAACGTCAGCGGAATTCCGAGAACAATGGAAGAGTTCCGAATACTTTTTTAAATGTCAGCGGAATTCCGAGAACAAGGTAAGAGTTCCAAAGCATTTTTAAATGTCAGCGGAATTCCGAGAACAACGGAAGAATTGCGAAACATTTTAAAACTTCACTAGAATTCTGAGAACAATGAAAGAGTTCCGAAGCAAATTTAAACTTCAGCAGAGTTCCGAGAAAAATGGAAGAGATCCGAAGCATTTTTAAATGTCAGTGTAATTACGAAAACAATGGAAGAGTTCCGAAGCATTTTTAAACGTCAGCGGAAATCCGAAAACAATGGAAAAGTTCCGAAGCATTATTAAACGTCAGCGTAATTCTGAGAACAATGGAAGAGTTCCGAAGAATTTTTAAACTTCAGTGAAATTCCGAGAACAATGAAAGAGTTCCGAAGCATTTTTAAACTTCAGCGGAATTCCATGAACAATGGAAGAGTTCCGAATCATTTTTAAACTTCAGCAGAAGTCCGAGAACAATGGAAGAGTTGTGAAGCATTTTTAAACATCAGTGGAATTCTGAGAACAATAGAAGAGTTCCAAAGCATTTTTAAATATCACCGGAATTCTGAGATCATTGGAAGAGTTCCGAAGCATTTTTAAATGTCAGCGGAATTCCGAGTACAATGGAAGAGTTCCAAAACATTTTTAAACATCAGCGGAATTCCGAGAACAATGGAAGAGTTCCGAATCATTTATAAACTTCAGCGGAACTCTGAGAGCAATGGAAGAGTTCCGAAGCATTTTTAAACTTCATCAGAATTCCGAGAACAATGTAAGAGTTCCGAAGCAAATTTAAACTTCAGTAGAATTCTGAGAACAATGGAAGAGTTCTGAATCACTTTTAAACTTCAGCGGAATTCCGAGAACAATGGAAGAGTTCCGAAGCATTTTTAAACATCAGCGGAATTCCGAGAACATTGGAAGAGTTCCGAAGCATTATTAAACATCAGGGGAATTCCGAGAACAATGGAAGAGTTCCGAAGCATTTTTAAATGTCAGCAGAATTCCGAGAACAATGGAAGGGTTCTGAAACATTTTTAAACATCAGCGGAATTCCGAGAACAATGTAAGAGTTACAAAGCAAATTTAAACTTCAGCAGAATTCCGAGAACAATGTAAGAGTATAGAAGCATTTTTAAATTTACGCAGAATTCCAAGAACAATGGAATGGTTCCTAAGCATTTTTAATCGTCAGCAGAATTCCGAGAACTATGGAAGAGTTCCGAAGCATTTTTAGACTTCAGCAGAATTCCGAGAACAATGTAAGAGTTCCGAAGCAAATTTAAATTTCAGCGGAATTCCGAGAACAATGGAAGAGTTCCGAAGCATTTTTAAACATCAGCGGAATTCCGAGAAAATTGGAAGAGTTCCGAAGCATTATTAAACATCAGCGGAATTCCGAGAACAATGGAAGAGTTCCGAAGCATTTTTAAATGTCAGCAGAATTCCGAGAACAATGGAAGGGTTCTGAAACATTTTTAAACATCAGCGGAATTCCGAGAACAATGTAAGAGTTACAAAGCAAATTTAAACTTCAGCAGAATTCCGAGAACAATGTAAGAGTATAGAAGCATTTTTAAATTTACGCAGAATTCCAAGAACAATGGAATGGTTCCTAAGCATTTTTAATCGTCAGCAGAATTCCGAGAACTCTGGAAGAGTTCCGAAGCATTTTTAGACTTCAGCAGAATTCCGAGAACAATGTAAGAGTTCCGAAGCAAATTTAAATTTCAGCGGAATTCCGAGAACAATGGAAGAGTTCCGAAGCATTTTTAAACATCAGCGGAATTCCGAGAAAATTGGAAGAGTTCCGAAGCATTATTAAACATCAGCGGAATTCCGAGAACAATGGAAGAGTTCCGAAGCATTTTTAAAAGTCAGCGGAATTCCGAAAACAATGGAAGGGTTCTGAAACATTTTTAAACTTCAGCAGAATTCCGAGAACAATGGAAGAGTTCCGAAGCATTTTTAAACGTCAGCGGAATTCCGAGAACAAAAGAAGAGTTCTGAAACATTTTTAAACATCAGCGGAATTCCGAGAACAATGTAAGAGTTCCAAAGCAAATTTAAACTTCAGCAGAATTCCGAGAACAATGGAAGAGTTCCCAAGCATTTCTAAACTTCAGCAGATTTCCGAGAAAAATGCAGGAGTTCCAAAGCATTTTTAAACGTCAGCGGAATTCTGAGAACAATGGAAGAGTTCCGAAGCATTTTTAAACTTCAGCGGAATTCCGAGAACAATGGAAGAGTTCGGAAGCATTTTTAAACGTCAGTGGAATTCCGAGAACAAGGGAAGAGTTCGGAAGCAGTATTAAACGTGAGCGGAATTCCGCGAACAATGGCAGATTTCCGATGCATTTTTAAACTTCAGCGGAATTCCGAGAACAATGGAAGAGTTCCGAAGCATTTTTAAACTTCAGAGGAATTCGCAGAACAACATAAGAGTTCCGAAGCATTTTTAAACTTCAGCAGAATTCCGAGAACAATGAAAGAGTTCCGAAGCATTTTTAAAAGTCAGTGGAACTCCGAGAACAATGGAGATGTTCCGAAGAATTATTAAACGTCAGCGGAATTCCGAGAACAATGGAAGAGTTCGAATACTTTTTTAAATGTCAGCGGAATTCCGAGAACAATGTAAGCGTTCCGAAACATTTTTAAACTTCAGCAGAAATCTGCGAGCAAAGGAAGAGTTCCAAAGCATTTTTAAATGTCAGCGGAATTCCGAGAACAACGGAAGAATTGCGAAACATTTTAAAACTTCACTAGAATTCTGAGAACAATGAAAGAGTTCCGAAGCATTTTTAAACTTCAGCAGAATTCCGAGAACAAAGGAAAAGATCCAAAGCATTTTTAAATGTCAGTGTAATTCCGAAAACAATGGAAGAGTTCCGAAGCATTTTTAAACGTCAGCGGAATTCCGAGAACAATGGAAAAGTTCCGAAGCATTATTAAACGTCAGTGTAATTCTGAGAACAATGGAAGAGTTCCGAAGAATTTTTAAACTTCAGTGAAATTCCGAGAAAAATAAAAGAGTTCCGAAGCATTTTTAAACTTCAGCAGAATTTCGAGAAAAATGGAAGAGTTGTGAAGCATTTTTAAACATCAGCGGAATTCTGAGAACAATAGAAGAGTTCCAAAGCATTTTTAAATATCAGCGGAATTCTTAGAACATTGGAAGAGTTCAGAATCATTTTCAAATGTCAGCGGAATTCCGAGAACAATGGAAGAGTTCCAAAACATTTTTAAACTTCAGCGGAATTCCGAGAACAATGGAAGAGTTCTGAAGCATTTATAAACTTCAGCGGAATTCCGAGAGCAATTGAAGTGTTCCGAAGCATTTTTAAACTTCATCAGAATTCCGAGAACAATGTAAGAGTTCCGAAGCAAATTTAAACTTCAGCAGAATTCTGAGAACAATGGAAGAGTTCCGAAGCATTTTTAAACATTAGCGGAATTCCGAGAACATTGGAAGAGTTCGGAAGCATTATTAAACATCAGCGGAATTCCGAGAACAATGGAAGTGTTCCGAAGCATTTTTAAATGTCAGCGGAATTCCGAGAACAATGGAAGGGTTCAGAAACATTTTTAAACTTCAGCGGAATTCCGAGTACAATGGAAGAGTTCCGAAGCATTTTTAAACGTCAGCGGAATTCCGAGAACAATTGAAGAGTTCTGAAACATTTTTAAACATCAGCGGAATTCCGAGAACAATGTTAGAGTTCCAAAGCAAATTTAAACTTCAGCAGCATTCCGAGAATAATGTAAGAGTACCGAAGCATTTTTAAATTTAAGCAGAATTCCGAGAACAATGGAAGGGTTCCTAAGCATTTTTAAACGTCAGCGGAATTCCGAGAACAATGGAAGAATTCCGAAGCAAATTTAAACTTCAGCGGAATTCCGAGAACAATGGAAGAGTTCCATAGCATTTTTAAACATCAGCGGAATTCCGAGAACAATGGAAGAGTTCCGAAGCATTTTTAAACTTCAGCAGAATTCGGAGAACAATGGAAGAGTTCCGAAGCATTTCTAAACTTCAGCAGGTTTCTGAGAACAATGGAAGTGTTCGGAAGCATTTTTAAATGTCAGTGGAATTCCAAGAACAATGGAAGAAGAGTTCTGAAACATTTTTAAACTTCAGCGGAATTCTGTGAACAATGGAGGATTTCCGAAGCATTTTTAAACATCAGTGGAATTCCGAGAACAATGGAAGAGTGCTGAAACATTTTTAATCTTCAGCGGAATTCCGTGAAAAATGGAAGAGTTCCAAAGCATTTTTAAACATCAGTGGACTTCCGAGAACAATGGAAGAGTTCCGAAGCATTAATAAACATCAGCAGAATTCCGAGAACAATGGAAGAGTTCCGAAGCATTTTTAAACGTCAGCGGAATTCCGAGAACAATGGAAGGGTTCTAAAACATTTTTAAACTTCAGCGGAAGACCGAGAAGAATGGAAGAGTACTGAAGCATTTTTAAACTTCAGCGGAATTCCAAGAACAATGGAAGCATTCCGAAGCATTTTTAAACTTCAGCGGAATTCCAAAAACAATGGAAGCATTCCGAAGCATTTTTAAACTTCAGCGGAATTCCGAGAACAATGGAGGAGTTCCGAAGCATTTTTAAACATAAGCAGAATTCCGAGAACAATGGAAGAGTACCGAAGCAAATTTAAACTTCAACAGAATTCCGAGAACAATGGAAGAGTTCTCAAGCATTTTTAAACGTCAGCATATTTCCGAGAACAATAAATGAGTTCCAAAGCATTTTTAAACATCAGCGAAATTCCGAGAACAATGGAAGCATTCCGAAGCATTTTTAAACGTCAACCGAATTCCAAGAACAAGGGAAGAGTTCTGAAACATTTTTAAACTTCAATTGGATTCCGAGAACAAAGGAAGAGTTCCGAAGCATTTTTAAACTTCAGCGGAATTCCGAGAACAATGGAAGCATTCCGAAGCATTTTTAAACGTCAACCGAATTCCAAGAACAATGTAAGAGTTCTGAAACATTTTTAAACTTCAACGGAATTCCGAGAACAATGGAAGAATTACGAATCATTTTTAAACCTCACTAGAATTCCGAGAACAATGGAAGAGTTCCGAAGCATTTTTAAATGTCAGCGGAATTCTGAGAACAATGGAAGAGATCCGAAGCATTTTCAAACATCAGCGGAATTCTGAGAACAATGGAAGAATTCAGAAGCATTTTTAAACTTCAGCGGAATTCCCAGAACAATGGAAGCATTCCAAAGCATTTTTAAACTTCAACGGAATTCCGAGAACAATGGAAGAGTTCTGATTCATTTTTAAACGTCAGCAGAATTCCGAGAACAATGGAAGAGTTCCGAAGCATTTCTAAACGTCAATGGAATTCCGAGAACAATGGTAGAGTTCCAAAGCATTATTAAACGTGAGCGGAATTCCGAGAGCAATGGAAGATTTCCGAAGCATTTTTAAACTTCAGCGGAATTCCGAGAACAATGGAAGAGTATCGAAGCATTTTTAAACTTCAGCGGAATTCTGAGAACAATGGAATAGTTCCGAAGCTTTTTTAAACATCAGCGGAATTCCGGGAACAATGGAAGTGTTCCGAAGCATTTTTAAACTTCAGCGGAATTCCGAGAACATTGGAAGTGGTCAGAAGCATTTCAAAACTTCAGCGGAATTCTGAGAACAAAGGAAGAGTTCGAAAGCATTTTTAATTGTCAGTGGAATTCCGAGAACAATGGAAGAGTTCAGAATCATTATTAAACGTCAGCAGAATTCCACGAACAGTGGAAGAGTTCTGAAGCATTTTTAAACTTCAGCAGAATTCTGAGAACAATGGAAGAGTTCCGAAGCATTTTTAAACATCAGCAGAATTCCGAGAACAATGGAAGAGTTACGCAGCATTTTTAATTGTCAGCGGAATTCCGAGAACAATGGAAGAGTTCCGAACCATTTTTAAACTTCAGCAGAATTCTGAGAACAATGGAAGAGTTCCGAAGCATTTTTAAATGTCAGCAGATTTCTGAGAACAATGAAGGAGTTCCAAATCATTTTTAAACGACAGTGGAATTCTGAGAACAATGGAAGAGTTCCGAATCATTTTTAAACATCAGTGGAATTCCGAGAACAATGGAAGACTTCTGAAACATTTTTAAACTACAACGGAATTCCAAGAAAAATGGATGAGTTCTGAAGCATTTTTAAACGTCAGCGGATTTCCGAGAACAATGGAAGGGTTCTAAAACATTTTTAAACTTCAGCGGAAGACCGAGAACAATGGAAGAGTTCCGAAGCATTTTTAAACTTCAGCGGAATTCCGAGAACAATGGAAGCATTCCGAAGCATTTTTAAACTTCAGCGGAATTCCAAAAACAATGGAAGCATTCCGAAGCATTTTTAAACTTCAGCGGAATTCCGAGTACAATGGAGGAGTTCCGAAGCGTTTTTAAACTTCAGCGGAATTCCGAGAACAATGGAAGAGTTCGGAAGCATTTTTAAACGTAAGTGGAATTCCGAGAACAAGGGAAGAGTTCGGAAGCAGTATTAAACGTGAGCGGAATTCCGCGAACAATGGCAGATTTCCGATGCATTTTTAAACTTCAGCGGAATTCCGAGAACAATGGAAGAGTTCCGAAGCATTTTTAAACTTCAGAGGAATTCGCAGAACAACATAAGAGTTCCGAAGCATTTTTAAACTTCAGCAGAATTCCGAGAACAATGAAAGAGTTCCGAAGCATTTTTAAAAGTCAGTGGAACTCCGAGAACAATGGAGATGTTCCGAAGAATTATTAAACGTCAGCAGAATTCCGAGAACAATGGAAGAGTTCGAATACTTTTTTAAATGTCAGCGGAATTCCGAGAACAATGTGAGCGTTCCGAAACATTTTTAAACTTCAGCAGAATTCTGCGAGCAAAGGAAGAGTTCCAAAGCATTTTTAAATGTCAGCGGAATTCCGAGAACAACGGAAGAATTGCGAAACATTTTAAAACTTCACTAGAATTCTGAGAACAATGAAAGAGTTCCGAAGCATTTTTAAACTTCAGCAGAATTCCGAAAACAAAGGAAGAGTTCCGAAGCAAATTTAAACTTCAGCAGAATTCCGAGAACAAAGGAAAAGATCCAAAGCATTTTTAAATGTCAGTGTAATTCCGAAAACAATGGAAGAGTTCCGAAGCATTTTTAAACGTCAGCGGAATTCCGAGAACAATGGAAAAGTTCCGAAGCATTATTAAACGTCAGTGTAATTCTGAGAACAATGGAAGAGTTCCGAAGAATTTTTAAACTTCAGTGAAATTCCGAGAAAAATAAAAGAGTTCCGAAGCATTTTTAAACCTCAGCAGAATTTCGAGAAAAATGGAAGAGTTGTGAAGCATTTTTAAACATCAGCGGAATTCTGAGAACAATAGAAGAGTTCCAAAGCATTTTTAAATATCAGCGGAATTCTTAGAACATTGGAAGAGTTCAGAATCATTTTCAAATGTCAGCGGAATTCCGAGAACAATGGAAGAGTTCCAAAACATTTTTAAACTTCAGCGGAATTCCGAGAACAATGGAAGAGTTCTGAAGCATTTATAAACTTCAGCGGAATTCCGAGAGCAATTGAAGTGTTCCGAAGCATTTTTAAACTTCATCAGAATTCCGAGAACAATGTAAGAGTTCCGAAGCAAATTTAAACTTCAGCAGAATTCTGAGAACAATGGAAGAGTTCCGAAGCATTTTTAAACATTAGCGGAATTCCGAGAACATTGGAAGAGTTCGGAAGCATTATTAAACATCAGCGGAATTCCGAGAACAATGGAAGTGTTCCGAAGCATTTTTAAATGTCAGCGGAATTCCGAGAACAATGGAAGGGTTCAGAAACATTTTTAAACTTCAGCGGAATTCTGAGAACAATGTTAGAGTTCCGAAGCAAATTTAAACTTCAGCAGCATTCCGAGAATAATGTAAGAGTACCGAAGCATTTTTAAATTTAAGCAGAATTCCGAGAACAATGGAAGGATTCCTAAGCATTTTTAAACGTCAGCGGAATTCCGAGAACAATGGAAGAATTCCGAAGCAAATTTAAACTTCAGCGGAATTCTGAGAACAATGGAAGAGTTCCATAGCATTTTTAAACATCAGCGGAATTCCGAGAACAATGCAAGAGTTCCGAAGCATTTTTAAACTTCAGCAGAATTCGGAGAACAATGGAAGAGTTCCGAAGCATTTCTAAACTTCAGCAGATTTCTGAGAACAATGGAAGTGTTCGGAAGCATTTTTAAATGTCAGTGGAATTCCAAGAACAATGGAAGAAGAGTTCTGAAACATTTTTAAACTTCAGCGGAATTCTGTGAACAATGGAGGAGTTCCGAAGCATTTTTAAACATCAGTGGAATTCCGAGAACAATGGAAGAGTGCTGAAACATTTTTAATCTTCAGCGGAATTCCGTGAACAATGGAATAGTTCCAAAGCATTTTTAAACATCAGTGGACTTCCGAGAACAATGGAAGAGTTCCGAAGCATTAATAAACATCAGCAGAATTCCGAGAACAATGGAAGAGTTCCGAAGCATTTTTAAACGTCAGCGGAATTCCGAGAACAATGGAAGGGTTCTAAAACATTTTTAAACTTCAGCGGAAGACCGAGAAGAATGGAAGAGTACTGAAGCATTTTTAAACTTCAGCGGAATTCCAAGAACAATGGAAGCATTCCGAAGCATTTTTAAACTTCAGCGGAATTCCAAAAACAATGGAAGCATTCCGAAGCATTTTTAAACTTCAGCGGAATTCCGAGAACAATGGAGGAGTTCCGAAGCATTTTTAAACATAAGCAGAATTCCGAGAACAATGGAAGAGTACCGAAGCAAATTTAAACTTCAACAGAATTCCGAGAACAATGGAAGAGTTCTCAAGCATTTTTAAACGTCAGCATATTTCCAAGAACAATAAATGAGTTCCAAAGCATTTTTAAACGTCAGCGGAATTCTGAGAACAATGGAAGAGTTCCGAAGCATTTTTAAACATCAGCGAAATTCCGAGAACAAGGGAAGAGTTCTGAAACATTTTTAAACTTCAACTGGATTCCGAGAAGAAAGGAAGAGTTCCGAAGCATTTTTAAACTTCAGCGGAATTCCGAGAACAATGGAAGCATTCCGAAGCATTTTTAAACGTCAACCGAATTCCAAGAACAATGTAAGAGTTCTGAAACATTTTTAAACTTCAACGGAATTCCGAGAACAATGGAAGAATTACGAAGCATTTTTAAACCTCACAGGAATTCCAAGAACAATGGAAGAGTTCCGAAGCATTTCTAAACCTCAGTGGAATTCCGAGAACAGTGGAAGAGTTCTGAAACATTTTTTAAACTTCAGTCGATTTCCGAGAACAATGGAAGAGTTCCGAATCATTTTTAAACTTGAGCAGAATTCCGAGAACAATGTAAGCATTCTGAAGCATTTTTAAACTTCAGCGGAATTCCGAGAACAATCGAAGAGTTCCGAAGCATTTTTAGACGTCAGCAGATTTCCAAGAACAATGGAAGAGTTCCGAAGCATTTTTAAACTTCAGCAGAATTCTGAGAACAATGGAAGAGTTCCGAAGCATTTTTAAATGTCAGCAGATTTCTGAGAACAATGAAGGAGTTCCAAATCATTTTTAAACGTCAGTGGAATTCTGAGAACAATGGAAGAGTTCCGAAGCATTTTTAAACATCAGTGGAATTCCGAGAACAATGGAAGAGTTCCAACACATTTTTAAACGTCAGCGGAATTCCGAGAACAATGGAAGCATTCCGTAGCATTTTTAAACTTCAGCGGAATTCCAAAAACAATGGAAGCATTCTGAAGCATTTTTAAACTTCAGCGGAATTCCGAGAACAATGGAGGAGTTCCGAAGCATTTTTAAACATCAGCAGAATTCCGAGAACAATGGAAGAATAACGAAGCAAATTTAAACTTCAACAGAATTCCGAGAACAAAGGAAAAGATCCAAAGCATTTTTAAATGTCAGTGTAATTCCGAAAACAATGGAAGAGTTCCGAAGCATTTTTAAACGTCAGCGGAATTCCGAGAACAATGGAAAAGTTCCGAAGCAGTATTAAACGTCAGTGTAATTCTGAGAACAATGGAAGAGTTCCGAAGAATTTTTAAACTTCAGTGAAATTCCGAGAAAAATAAAAGAGTTCCGAAGCATTTTTAAACCTCAGCAGAATTTCGAGAAAAATGGAAGAGTTGTGAAGCATTTTTAAACATCAGCGGAATTCTGAGAACAATAGAAGAGTTCCAAAGCATTTTTAAATATCAGCGGAATTCTTAGAACATTGGAAGAGTTCAGAATCATTTTCAAATGTCAGCGGAATTCCGAGAACAATGGAAGAGTTCCAAAACATTTTTAAACTTCAGCGGAATTCCGAGAACAATGGAAGAGTTCTGAAGCATTTATAAACTTCAGCGGAATTCCGAGAGCAATTGAAGTGTTCCGAAGCATTTTTAAACTTCATCAGAATTCCGAGAACAATGTAAGAGTTCCGAAGCAAATTTAAACTTCAGCAGAATTCTGAGAACAATGGAAGAGTTCCGAAGCATTTTTAAACATTAGCGGAATTCCGAGAACATTGGAAGAGTTCGGAAGCATTATTAAACATCAGCGGAATTCCGAAAACAATGGAAGTGTTCCGAAGCATTTTTAAATGTCAGCGGAATTCCGAGAACAATGGAAGGGTTCAGAAACATTTTTAAACTTCAGCGGAATTCCGAGAACAATGGAAGAGTTCCGAAGCATTTTTAAACGTCAGCGGAATTCCGAGAACAATTGAAGAGTTCTGAAACATTTTTAAACATCAGCGGAATTCCGAGAACAATGTTAGAGTTCCGAAGCAAATTTAAACTTCAGCAGCATTCCGAGAATAATGTAAGAGTACCGAAGCATTTTTAAATTTAAGCAGAATTCCGAGAACAATGGAAGGATTCCTAAGCATTTTCAAACGTCAGCGGAATTCCGAGAACAATGGAAGAATTCCGAAGCAAATTTAAACTTCAGCGGAATTCCGAGAACAATGGAAGAGTTCCATAGCATTTTTAAACATCAGCGGAATTCCGAGAACAATGCAAGAGTTCCGAAGCATTTTTAAACTTCAGCAGAATTCGGAGAACAATGGAAGAATTCCGAAGCATTTCTAAACTTCAGCAGATTTCTGAGAACAATGGAAGTGTTCGGAAGCATTTTTAAATGTCAGTGGAATTCCAAGAACAATGGAAGAAGAGTTCTGAAACATTTTTAAACTTCAGCGGAATTCTGTGAACAATGGAGGAGTTCCGAAGCATTTTTAAACATCAGTGGAATTCCGAGAACAATGGAAGAGTGCTGAAACATTTTTAATCTTCAGCGGAATTCCGTGAACAATGGAAGAGTTCCAAAGCATTTTTAAACATCAGTGGACTTCCGAGAACAATGGAAGAGTTCCGAAGCATTAATAAATATCAGCAGAATTCCGAGAACAATGGAAGAGTTCCGAAGCATTTTTAAACGTCAGCGGAATTCCGAGAACAATGGAAGGGTTCTAAAACATTTTTAAACTTCAGCGGAAGACCGAGAAGAATGGAAGAGTACTGAAGCATTTTTAAACTTCAGCGGAATTCCAAGAACAATGGAAGCATTCCGAAGCATTTTTAAACTTCAGCGGAATTCCAAAAACAATCGAAGCATTCCGAAGCATTTTTAAACTTCGGCGGAATTCCGAGAACAATGGAGGAGTTCCGAAGCATTTTTAAACATAAGCAGAATTCCGAGAACAATGGAAGAGTACCGAAGCAAATTTAAACTTCAACAGAATTCCGAGAACAATGGAAGAGTTCTCAAGCATTTTTAAACGTCAGCATATTTCCGAGAACAATAAATGAGTTCCAAAGCATTTTTAAACGTCAGCGGAATTCTGAGAACAATGGAAGAGTTCCGAAGCATTTTTAAACATCAGCGAAATTCCGAGAACAAGGGAAGAGTTCTGAAACATTTTTAAACTTCAACTGGATTCCGAGAACAAAGGAAGAGTTCCGAAGCATTTTTAAACTTCAGCAGATTTCTGAGAACAATGGAAGTGTTCGGAAGCATTTTTAAATGTCAGTGGAATTCCAAGAACAATGGAAGAAGAGTTCTGAAACATTTTTAAACTTCAGCGGAATTCTGTGAACAATGGAGGAGTTCCGAAGCATTTTTAAACATCAGTGGAATTCCGAGAACAATGGAAGAGTGCTGAAACATTTTTAATCTTCAGCGGAATTCCGTGAACAATGGAATAGTTCCAAAGCATTTTTAAACATCAGTGGACTTCCGAGAACAATGGAAGAGTTCCGAAGCATTAATAAACGTCAGTGTAATTCTGAGAACAATGGAAGAGTTCCGAAGAATTTTTAAACTTCAGTGAAATTCCGAGAAAAATAAAAGAGTTCCGAAGCATTTTTAAACCTCAGCAGAATTTCGAGAAAAATGGAAGAGTTGTGAAGCATTTTTAAACATCAGCGGAATTCTGAGAACAATAGAAGAGTTCCAAAGCATTTTTAAATATCAGCGGAATTCTTAGAACATTGGAAGAGTTCAGAATCATTTTCAAATGTCAGCGGAATTCCGAGAACAATGGAAGAGTTCCAAAACATTTTTAAACTTCAGCGGAATTCCGAGAACAATGGAAGAGTTCTGAAGCATTTATAAACTTCAGCGGAATTCCGAGAGCAATTGAAGTGTTCCGAAGCATTTTTAAACTTCATCAGAATTCCGAGAACAATGTAAGAGTTCCGAAGCAAATTTAAACTTCAGCAGAATTCTGAGAACAATGGAAGAGTTCCGAAGCATTTTTAAACATTAGCGGAATTCCGAGAACATTGGAAGAGTTCGGAAGCATTATTAAACATCAGCGGAATTCCGAGAACAATGGAAGTGTTCCGAAGCATTTTTAAATGTCAGCGGAATTCCGAGAACAATGGAAGGGTTCAGAAACATTTTTAAACTTCAGCGGAATTCTGAGAACAATGTTAGAGTTCCGAAGCAAATTTAAACTTCAGCAGCATTCCGAGAATAATGTAAGAGTACCGAAGCATTTTTAAATTTAAGCAGAATTCCGAGAACAATGGAAGGATTCCTAAGCATTTTTAAACGTCAGCGGAATTCCGAGAACAATGGAAGAATTCCGAAGCAAATTTAAACTTCAGCGGAATTCTGAGAACAATGGAAGAGTTCCATAGCATTTTTAAACATCAGCGGAATTCCGAGAACAATGCAAGAGTTCCGAAGCATTTTTAAACTTCAGCAGAATTCGGAGAACAATGGAAGAGTTCCGAAGCATTTCTAAACTTCAGCAGATTTCTGAGAACAATGGAAGTGTTCGGAAGCATTTTTAAATGTCAGTGGAATTCCAAGAACAATGGAAGAAGAGTTCTGAAACATTTTTAAACTTCAGCGGAATTCTGTGAACAATGGAGGAGTTCCGAAGCATTTTTAAACATCAGTGGAATTCCGAGAACAATGGAAGAGTGCTGAAACATTTTTAATCTTCAGCGGAATTCCGTGAACAATGGAATAGTTCCAAAGCATTTTTAAACATCAGTGGACTTCCGAGAACAATGGAAGAGTTCCGAAGCATTAATAAACATCAGCAGAATTCCGAGAACAATGGAAGAGTTCCGAAGCATTTTTAAACGTCAGCGGAATTCCGAGAACAATGGAAGGGTTCTAAAACATTTTTAAACTTCAGCGGAAGACCGAGAAGAATGGAAGAGTACTGAAGCATTTTTAAACTTCAGCGGAATTCCAAGAACAATGGAAGCATTCCGAAGCATTTTTAAACTTCAGCGGAATTCCAAAAACAATGGAAGCATTCCGAAGCATTTTTAAACTTCAGCGGAATTCCGAGAACAATGGAGGAGTTCCGAAGCATTTTTAAACATAAGCAGAATTCCGAGAACAATGGAAGAGTACCGAAGCAAATTTAAACTTCAACAGAATTCCGAGAACAATGGAAGAGTTCTCAAGCATTTTTAAACGTCAGCATATTTCCAAGAACAATAAATGAGTTCCAAAGCATTTTTAAACGTCAGCGGAATTCTGAGAACAATGGAAGAGTTCCGAAGCATTTTTAAACATCAGCGAAATTCCGAGAACAAGGGAAGAGTTCTGAAACATTTTTAAACTTCAACTGGATTCCGAGAAGAAAGGAAGAGTTCCGAAGCATTTTTAAACTTCAGCGGAATTCCGAGAACAATGGAAGCATTCCGAAGCATTTTTAAACGTCAACCGAATTCCAAGAACAATGTAAGAGTTCTGAAACATTTTTAAACTTCAACGGAATTCCGAGAACAATGGAAGAATTACGAAGCATTTTTAAACCTCACAGGAATTCCAAGAACAATGGAAGAGTTCCGAAGCATTTCTAAACCTCAGTGGAATTCCGAGAACAGTGGAAGAGTTCTGAAACATTTTTTAAACTTCAGTCGATTTCCGAGAACAATGGAAGAGTTCCGAATCATTTTTAAACTTGAGCAGAATTCCGAGAACAATGTAAGCATTCTGAAGCATTTTTAAACTTCAGCGGAATTCCGAGAACAATCGAAGAGTTCCGAAGCATTTTTAGACGTCAGCAGATTTCCAAGAACAATGGAAGAGTTCCGAAGCATTTTTAAACTTCAGCAGAATTCTGAGAACAATGGAAGAGTTCCGAAGCATTTTTAAATGTCAGCAGATTTCTGAGAACAATGAAGGAGTTCCAAATCATTTTTAAACGTCAGTGGAATTCTGAGAACAATGGAAGAGTTCCGAAGCATTTTTAAACATCAGTGGAATTCCGAGAACAATGGAAGAGTTCCAACACATTTTTAAACGTCAGCGGAATTCCGAGAACAATGGAAGCATTCCGTAGCATTTTTAAACTTCAGCGGAATTCCAAAAACAATGGAAGCATTCTGAAGCATTTTTAAACTTCAGCGGAATTCCGAGAACAATGGAGGAGTTCCGAAGCATTTTTAAACATCAGCAGAATTCCGAGAACAATGGAAGAATAACGAAGCAAATTTAAACTTCAACAGAATTCCGAGAACAAAGGAAAAGATCCAAAGCATTTTTAAATGTCAGTGTAATTCCGAAAACAATGGAAGAGTTCCGAAGCATTTTTAAACGTCAGCGGAATTCCGAGAACAATGGAAAAGTTCCGAAGCAGTATTAAACGTCAGTGTAATTCTGAGAACAATGGAAGAGTTCCGAAGAATTTTTAAACTTCAGTGAAATTCCGAGAAAAATAAAAGAGTTCCGAAGCATTTTTAAACCTCAGCAGAATTTCGAGAAAAATGGAAGAGTTGTGAAGCATTTTTAAACATCAGCGGAATTCTGAGAACAATAGAAGAGTTCCAAAGCATTTTTAAATATCAGCGGAATTCTTAGAACATTGGAAGAGTTCAGAATCATTTTCAAATGTCAGCGGAATTCCGAGAACAATGGAAGAGTTCCAAAACATTTTTAAACTTCAGCGGAATTCCGAGAACAATGGAAGAGTTCTGAAGCATTTATAAACTTCAGCGGAATTCCGAGAGCAATTGAAGTGTTCCGAAGCATTTTTAAACTTCATCAGAATTCCGAGAACAATGTAAGAGTTCCGAAGCAAATTTAAACTTCAGCAGAATTCTGAGAACAATGGAAGAGTTCCGAAGCATTTTTAAACATTAGCGGAATTCCGAGAACATTGGAAGAGTTCGGAAGCATTATTAAACATCAGCGGAATTCCGAAAACAATGGAAGTGTTCCGAAGCATTTTTAAATGTCAGCGGAATTCCGAGAACAATGGAAGGGTTCAGAAACATTTTTAAACTTCAGCGGAATTCCGAGAACAATGGAAGAGTTCCGAAGCATTTTTAAACGTCAGCGGAATTCCGAGAACAATTGAAGAGTTCTGAAACATTTTTAAACATCAGCGGAATTCCGAGAACAATGTTAGAGTTCCGAAGCAAATTTAAACTTCAGCAGCATTCCGAGAATAATGTAAGAGTACCGAAGCATTTTTAAATTTAAGCAGAATTCCGAGAACAATGGAAGGATTCCTAAGCATTTTCAAACGTCAGCGGAATTCCGAGAACAATGGAAGAATTCGGAAGCAAATTTAAACTTCAGCGGAATTCCGAGAACAATGGAAGAGTTCCATAGCATTTTTAAACATCAGCGGAATTCCGAGAACAATGCAAGAGTTCCGAAGCATTTTTAAACTTCAGCAGAATTCGGAGAACAATGGAAGAGTTCCGAAGCATTTCTAAACTTCAGCAGATTTCTGAGAACAATGGAAGTGTTCGGAAGCATTTTTAAATGTCAGTGGAATTCCAAGAACAATGGAAGAAGAGTTCTGAAACATTTTTAAACTTCAGCGGAATTCTGTGAACAATGGAGGAGTTCCGAAGCATTTTTAAACATCAGTGGAATTCCGAGAACAATGGAAGAGTGCTGAAACATTTTTAATCTTCAGCGGAATTCCGTGAACAATGGAAGAGTTCCAAAGCATTTTTAAACATCAGTGGACTTCCGAGAACAATGGAAGAGTTCCGAAGCATTAATAAATATCAGCAGAATTCCGAGAACAATGGAAGAGTTCCGAAGCATTTTTAAACGTCAGCGGAATTCCGAGAACAATGGAAGGGTTCTAAAACATTTTTAAACTTCAGCGGAAGACCGAGAAGAATGGAAGAGTACTGAAGCATTTTTAAACTTCAGCGGAATTCCAAGAACAATGGAAGCATTCCGAAGCATTTTTAAACTTCAGCGGAATTCCAAAAACAATCGAAGCATTCCGAAGCATTTTTAAACTTCGGCGGAATTCCGAGAACAATGGAGGAGTTCCGAAGCATTTTTAAACATAAGCAGAATTCCGAGAACAATGGAAGAGTACCGAAGCAAATTTAAACTTCAACAGAATTCCGAGAACAATGGAAGAGTTCTCAAGCATTTTTAAACGTCAGCATATTTCCGAGAACAATAAATGAGTTCCAAAGCATTTTTAAACGTCAGCGGAATTCTGAGAACAATGGAAGAGTTCCGAAGCATTTTTAAACATCAGCGAAATTCCGAGAACAAGGGAAGAGTTCTGAAACATTTTTAAACTTCAACTGGATTCCGAGAACAAAGGAAGAGTTCCGAAGCATTTTTAAACTTCAGCGGAATTCCGAGAACAATGGAAGCATTCCGAAGCATTTTTAAACGTCAACCGAATTCCAAGAACAATGTAAGAGTTCTGAAACATTTTTAAACTTCAACGGAATTCCGAGAACAATGGAAGAATTACGAATCATTTTTAAACCTCACTAGAATTCCGAGAACAATGGAAGAGTTCCGAAGCATTTTTAAATGTCAGCGGAATTCTGAGAACAATGGAAGAGATCCGAAGCATTTTCAAACATCAGCGGAATTCTGAGAACAATGGAAGAATTCGGAAGCATTTTTAAACTTCAGCGGAATTCCCAGAACAATGGAAGCATTCCAAAGCATTTTTAAACTTCAACGGAATTCCGAGAACAATGGAAGAGTTCTGATTCATTTTTAAACGTCAGCAAAATTCCGAGAACAATGGAAGAGTTCCGAAGCATTTCTAAACGTCAATGGAATTCCGAGAACAATGGTAGAGTTCCAAAGCATTATTAAACGTGAGCGGAATTCCGAGAGCAATGGAAGATTTCCGAAGCATTTTTAAACTTCAGCGGAATTCCGAGAACAATGGAAGAGTATCGAAGCATTTTTAAACTTCAGCGGAATTCTGAGAACAATGGAATAGTTCCGAAGCTTTTTTAAACATCAGCGGAATTCCGGGAACAATGGAAGTGTTCCGAAGCATTTTTAAACTTCAGCGGAATTCCGAGAACATTGGAAGTGGTCAGAAGCATTTCAAAACTTCAGCGGAATTCTGAGAACAAAGGAAGAGTTCCAAAGCATTTTTAATTGTCAGTGGAATTCCGAGAACAATGGAAGAGTTCAGAATCATTATTAAACGTCAGCAGAATTCCGCGAACAGTGGAAGAGTTCTGAAGCATTTTTAAACTTCAGCAGAATTCTGAGAACAATGGAAGAGTTCCGAAGCATTTCTAAACATCAGCAGAATTCCGAGAACAATGGAAGAGTTACGCAGCATTTTTAATTGTCAGCGGAATTCCGAGAACAATGGAAGAGTTCCGAAGCATTTTTAAACTTCAGCAGAATTCTGAGAACAATGGAAGAGTTCCGAAGCATTTTTAAATGTCAGCAGATTTCTGAGAACAATGAAGGAGTTCCAAATCATTTTTAAACGACAGTGGAATTCTGAGAACAATGGAAGAGTTCCGAATCATTTTTAAACATCAGTGGAATTCCGAGAACAATGGAAGACTTCTGAAACATTTTTAAACTACAACGGAATTCCAAGAAAAATGGATGAGTTCTGAAGCATTTTTAAACGTCAGTGGATTTCCGAGAACAATGGAAGGGTTCTAAAACATTTTTAAACTTCAGCGGAAGACCGAGAACAATGGAAGAGTTCCGAAGCATTTTTAAACTTCAGCGGAATTCCGAGAACAATGGAAGCATTCCGAAGCATTTTTAAACTTCAGCGGAATTCCAAAAACAATGGAAGCATTCCGAAGCATTTTTAAACTTCAGCGGAATTCCGAGTACAATGGAGGAGTTCCGAAGCGTTTTTAAACATCAGCAGAATTCCGAGAACAATGGAAGAATACCGAAGCAAATTTAAACTTCAACAGAATTCCGAGAACAATGGAAGAGTTCCCAAGCATTTTTAAATGTCAGCATATTTCCGAGAACAATAAATGAGTTCCAAAGCATTTTTAAACGTCAGCGGAATTCTGAGAACAATGGAAGAGTTCCGAAGCATTTTTAAACATCAGCGAAATTCCGAGAACAAGGGAAGAGTTCTGAAACATTTTTAAACGTCAGCGGAATTCCGAGAACAATGGAAGAGTTCGGAAACATTTTTAAACTTCAACTGAATTCCGAGAACAAAGGAAGAGTTCCGAAGCATTTTTAAACTTCAGCGGAATTCCGAGAACAATGGAAGCATTCCGAAGCATTTTTAAACGTCAACCGAATTCCGAGAACAAAGTAAGATTTCTGAAACATTTTTAAACTTCAACGGAATTCCGAGAACAATGGAAGAATTACGAAGCATTTTTAAACCTCACAGGAATTCCAAGAACAATGGAAGAGTTCCGAAGCATTTCTAAACCTCAGTGGAATTCCGAGAACAGTGGAAGAGTTCTGAAACATTTTTTAAACTTCAGTCGATTTCCGAGAACAATGGAAGAGTTCCGAATCATTTTTAAACTTGAGCGGAATTCCGAGAACAATGTAAGCATTCTGAAGCATTTTTAAACTTCAGCGGAATTCCGAGAACAATCGAAGAGTTCCGAAGCATTTTTAGACGTCAGCAGATTTCCAAGAACAATGGAAGAGTTCCGAAGCAAATTTAAACTTCAGCAGAATTCCGAGAACAATGGAAGAATTCCGAAGCATTTTTAATTGTCAGCGGAATTCCGATAACAATGGAAGAGTTCCGAAGCATTTTTAAACTTAAGCAGAATTCTGAGAACAATGGAAGAGTTCCGAAGCATTTTTAAATGTCAGCAGATTTCTGAGAACAATGAAGGAGTTCCAAATCATTTTTAAACGTCAGTGGAATTCTGAGAACAATGGAAGAGTTCCGAAGCATTTTTAAACATCAGTGGAATTCCGAGAACAATGGAAGAGTTCCAACACATTTTTAAACGTCAGCGGAATTCCGAGAACAATGGAAGCATTCCGTAGCATTTTTAAACTTCAGCGGAATTCCAAAAACAATGGAAGCATTCTGAAGCATTTTTAAACTTCAGCGGAATTCCGAGAACAATGGAGGAGTTCCGAAGCATTTTTAAACATCAGCAGAATTCCGAGAACAATGGAAGAATAACGAAGCAAATTTCAACTTCAACAGAATTCCGAGAACAATGGAAGAGTTCCCAAGCATTTTTAAACGTCAGCATATTTCCGAGAACAATAAATGAGTTCCAAAGCATTTTTAAACGTCAGCGGAATTCTGAGAACAATGGAAGAGTTCCGAAGCATTTTTAAACATCAGCGAAATTCCGAGAACAAGGTAAGAGTTCTGAAACATTTTTAAACGTCATCGGAATTCCAAGAACAATGGAAGAGTTCGGAAACATTTTTAAACTTCAACTGAATTCCGAGAACAAAGGAAGGGTTCCGAAGCATTTTTAAACTTCAGCGGAATTCCGAGAACAATGGAAGCATTCCGAAGCATTTTTAAACGTCAACCGAATTCCGAGAACAATGGAAGAGTTCTGAAACATTTTTAAACTACAACGGAATTCCGAGAACAATAGAAGAATTCCGAAGCATTTTTAAACCTCACAGGAATTCCCAGAACAATGGAAGAGTTCCGAAGGATTTTTAAATGTCAGCGGAATTCTGAGAACAATGGAAGAGATCCGAAGCATTTTTAAACATCAGCGGAATTCCGAGAACAATGGAAGAAGTCGGAAGCTTTTTTAAACTTCAGCGGAATTCCCAGAACAATGGAAGCATTCCAAAGCATTTTTAAACTTCAGCGGAATTCCCAGAACAATGGAAGAGTTCTGAATCATTTTTAAACCTCAGCAGAATTCCGAGAACAATGGAAGAGTTCCGAAGCATTTTTAAACTTCAGCAGAATTCTGAGAACAATGGAAGAGTTCCGAAGCATTTCTAAACGTCAGTGGAATTCCGAGAACAATGGTAGAGTTCCAAAGCATTATTAAACGTGAGCGGAATTCCGAGAACAATGGAAGATTTCCGAAGCATTTTTAAACTTCAGCGGAATTCCGAGAACAATGGAAGCGTATCGAAGCATTTTTAAACTTCAGCGGAATTCTGAGAACAATGGAAGAGTTCCGAAGCTTTTTTAAACATCAGCAGAATTCCGGGAACAACCGAAGTGTTCCGAAGCATTTTTAAACTTCAGCAGAATTCCGAGAACAGCGGAAGTGTTCAGAAGCCTTTTAAAACTTCAGCGGAATTCCGAGAACAATGGAAGAGTTCAGAAGCATTATTAAACGTCAGCAGAATTCCGCGAACAATGGAAGAGTTCTGAAGCATTTTTAAACTTCAGCGGAATTCTGAGAACAATGGAAGAGTTCCGAAGCATTTTTAAACATCAGCAGAATTCCGAGAACAATGGAAGAGTTACGCAGCATTTTTAAACGTCAGCGGAATTCCGAGAATAATGGAATAGTTCTGAAACATTTTTAAGCTTCAGCGGAATTCCGAGAACAATGGAAGAGTACCGAAGCATTTTTAAACTTCAGCGGAATTCCGAGAACAATGGAAGCTTTCCGAAGCATTTTTAAACTTCAGCGGAATTCCGAGAACAATGGAAGCGTTCCGAAGCATTTTTAAACTTCAGCGGAATTCCTAGAACAATGGAAGAGTTCCGAAGCATTTTTAAAGGTCAGCAGAATTCCGAGAACAATAGAAGAGTTCTGAAGCATTGTTAAACTTCATCAGAATTCCGAGAACAATGTAAGAGTTCCAAAGCAAATTTAAACTTCAGCAGAATTTCGAGAACAATGAAGGAGTTCCAAAGCATTTTTGAACGTCAGCGGAATTCTGAGAACAATGGAAGAGTTCTGAAGCATTTTCAAACACCAGCGGAATTCCTAGAACAATGGAAGAGTTCCGAAGCATTTCTAAACGTCAGCGGAATTCCGAGAACAATGGAAGAGTTCTGAAACATTTTTAAACTTCATTCGATTTCCGAGAACAATGGAAGAGTTCCGAAGCATTTTTAAACTTGAGCGGAATTCCGAGAACAATGGAAGCATTCTGAAACATTTTTAAACTTCAGCGGAATTCCGAGAACAATGGAAGAGTTCCGAAGCCTTTTTAGACGTCAGCAGATTTCCGAGAACAATGGAAGAGTTCCGAAGCAAATTTAAACTTCAGCGGAATTCCGAGAACAATGGAAGAATTCCGAAGCATTTTTAATTGTCAGCGGAATTCCGAGAACAATGGAAGAGTTCCGAAGCATTTTTAAACTTCAGCAGAATTCTGAGAACAATGGAAGAGTTCCGAAGCATTTTTAAATGTCAGCAGATTTCTGAGAACAATGAAGGAGTTCCAAAGCATTTTTAAACGTCAGTGGAATTCTGAGAACAATGGAAATGTTCCGAAGCATTTTTAAACATCAGCGGAATTCCGAGAACAATGGAAGAGTTCAGAAACATTTTTAAACGTCAGCGGAATTCCGAGAACAATGGAAGACTTCTGAAACATTTTTAAACTTCAACGGAATTCCGAGAAAAATGGAAGAGTTCTGAAGCATTTTTAAACTTCAGCGGATTTCCGAGAACAATGGAAGCATTCCAAAGCATTTTTAAACTTCAGCCGAATTCCGAGAACAATGGAAGCGTTCTGAAGCATTTTTAAACATCACCAGAATTCCGAAAACAATTGAAGAGTTCTGAAACATTTTTATACTTCAACGGAATTCTGGGAACAATAGAAGAGATATGAAGCATTTTTAAACTTCACCGGAATTCCGAGAAAAATGGAAGAGTTCCGAAGCATTTTTAAACTTCAGCGGAATTCCGAGAACAATGGAAGTGTTCAGAAGCATTTTAAAACTTCAGCGGAATTCCGAGAACAAAGGAAGAGTTCCGAAGCATTTTTAAACATCAGTGGAAGTCCGAGAACAATGGAAGAGTTCCAAAACATTTTTAAACGTCAGCAGAATTCCGAGAACAATGGAAGACTTCTGAAACATTTTTAAACTTCAACGGAATTCCGAGAAAAATGGAAGAGTTCTGAAGCATTTTTAAATGTCAGCGGATTTCCGAGAACAATGGAAGGGTTCTAAAACATTTTTAAACTTCAGCGGAAGACCGAGAACAATGGAAGAGTTCCGAAGCATTTTTAAACTTCAGCGGAATTCCGAGAACAATGGAAGCATTCCGTAGCATTTTTAAACTTCAGCGGAATTCCAAAAACAATGGAAGCATTCCGAAGAATTTTTAAACTTCAGTGGAATTCCGAGAACAATGGAGGAGTTCCGAAGCATTTTTAAAACATCAGCAGAATTCCGAGAACAATGGAAGAATAACGAAGCAAATTTAAACTTCAACAGAATTCCGAGAACAATGGAAGAGTTCCCAAGCATTTTTAAACGTCAGCATATTTCGAGAACAATAAATGAGTTCCAAAGCATTTTTAAACGTCAGCGGAATTCTGAGAACAATGGAAGAGTTCCGAAGCATTTTTAAACATCAGCGAAATTCCGAGAACAAGGGAAGAGTTCTGAAACATTTTTAAACGTCAGCGGAATTCCGAGAACAATGGAAGAGTTCGGAAACATTTTTAAACTTCAACTGAATTCCGAGAACAAAGGAAGGGTTCCGAAGCATTTTTAAACTTCAGCGGAATTCCGAGAACAATGGAAGCATTCCGAAGCATTTTTAAACGTCAACCGAATTCCAAAAACAATGTAAGAGTTCTGAAACATTTTTAAACTTCAACGGAATTCCGAGAACAATGGAAGAATTCCGAAGCATTTTTAAACCTCACAGGAATTCCGAGAACAATGGAAGAGTTCCAAAGCATTTTTAAATGTCAGCGTAATTCTGAGAACAATGGAAGAGATCCGAAGCATTTTTAAACATCAGCGGAATTCCGAGAACAATGGAAGAATTCGGAAGCATTTTTAAACTTCAGCGGAATTCCCAGAACAATGGAAGCATTCCAAAGCATTTTTAAACTTCAGCGGAATTCCGAGAACAATGGAAGAGTTCTGAATCATTTTTAAACCTCAGCAGAATTCCGAGAACAATGGAAGAGTTCCGAAGCATTTTTAAACTTCAGCAGAATTCTGAGAACAATGGAAGAGTTCCGAAGCATTTCTAAACGTCAGTGGAATTCCGAGAACAATGGTAGAGTTCCAAAGCATTATTAAACGTGAGCGGAATTTCGAGAACAATGGAAGATTTCCGAAGCATTGTTAAACTTCAGCGGAATTCCGAGAACAATGGAAGAGTATCGAAGCATTTTTAAACTTCAGCGGAATTCTGAGAACAATGGAAGAGTTCCGAAGCTTTTTTAAACATCAGCAGAATTCCGGGAACAACGGACGTGTTCCAAAGCATTTTTAAACTTCAGCAGAATTCCGAGAACAGCGGAAGTGTTCAGAAGCATTTTTAAACGTCAGTGGAATTCCGAGAACAATGGAAGAGTTCAGAAGCATTATTAAACGTCAGCAGAATTCCACGAACAATGGAAGAGTTCCGAAGCATTTTTAAACATCAGCAGAATTCCGAGAACAATGGAAGAGTTACGCAGCATTTTTAAACGTCAGCGGAATTCCGAGAAAAATGGAATAGTTCTGAAACATTTTTAAGCTTCAGCGGAATTCCGAGAACAATGGAAGAGTACCGAAGCATTTTTAAACTTCAGCGGAATTCTGAGAACAATGGAAGCTTTCCGAAGCATTTTTAAACTTCAGCGGAATTCCGAGAACAATTGAATCGTTCCGAATCATTTTTAAACTTCAGCGGAATTCCTAGAACAATGGAAGAGTTCCGAAGCATTTTTAAAGGTCAGCAGAATTCCGAGAACAATAGAAGAGTTCTGAAGCATTTTTAAACTTCATCAGAATTCCGAGAACAAAGTAAGAGTTCCAAAGCAAATTTAAACTTCAGCAGAATTTCGAGAACAATGAAGGAGTTCCAAAGCATTTTTGAACGTCAGCGGAATTCTGAGAACAATGGAAGAGTTCTGAAGCATTTTCAAACACCAGCGGAATTCTTAGAACAATGGAAGAGTTCGGAAGCATTTCTAAACGTCAGCGGAATTCCGAGAACAATGGAAGAGTTCTGAAACATTTTTAAACTTCATTCGATTTCCGAGAACAATGGAAGGGTTCCGAAGCATTTTTAAACTTGAGCGGAATTCCGAGAACAATGGAAGCACTCTGAAGCATTTTTAAACTTCAGCGGAATTCCGAGAACAATGGAAGAGTTCCGAAGCCTTTTTAGACGTCAGCAGATTTCCGAGAACAATGGAAGAGTTCCGAAGCAAATTTAAACTTCAGCGGAATTCCGAGAACAATGGAAGAATTCCGAAGCATTTTTAATTGTCAGCGGAATTCCGAGAACAATGGAAGAGTTCCGAAGCATTTTTAAACTTCAGCAGAATTCTGAGAACAATGGAAGAGTTCCAAGCATTTTTAAATGTCAGCAGATTTCTGAGAACAATGAAGGAGTTCCAAAGCATTTTTAAACGTCAGTGGAATTCTGAGAACAATGGAAGAGTTCCGAAGCATTTTTTAACATCAGCGGAATTCCGAGAACAATGGAAGAGTTCCGAAACATTTTTAAACGTCAGCGGAATTCCGAGAACAATGGAAGACTTCTGAAACATTTTTAAACTTCAACGGAATTCCGAGAAAAATGGAAGCGTTCTGAAGCATTTTTAAACTTCAGCGGATTTCCGAGAACAATGGAAGCATTCCAAAGCATTTTTAAACTTCAGCCGAATTCCGAGAACAATGGAAGCGTTCTGAAGCATTTTTAAACATCACCAGAATTCCGAGAACAATGGAAGAGTTCCAAAGCATTTTTAAACGTGAACGGAATACCGAGAACAATGGAAGAGTTCTGAAAGATTTTTATACTTCAACGGAATTCTGGGAACAATGGAAGAGAAATGAAGCATTTTTAAATTTCATCGGAATTCCGAGAACAAAGGAAGAGTTCCGAAGCATTTTTAAACATCAGTGGAATTCCGAGAACAATGGAAGAGTTCAGAAGCATTATTAAACGTCAGCAGAATTCCGCGAACAATGGAAGAGTTCTGAAGCATTTTTAAACTTCAGCGGAATTCTGAGAACAATGGAAGAGTTCTGAAGCATTTTTAAACATCAGCAGAATTCCGAGAACAATGGAAGAGTTACGCAGCATTTTTAAACGTCAGCGGAATTCCGAGATTAATGGAATAGTTCTGAAACATTTTTAAACTTCAGCGGAATTCCAAGAACAATGGAAGAGTACCGAAGCATTTTTAAACTTCAGCGGAATTCCGAGAACAATGGAAGCTTTCCGAAGCATTTTTAAACTTCAGCAGAATTCCGAGAACAATGGAAGCGTTCCGAAGCATTTTTAAACTTCAGCGGAATTCCTAGAACAATGGAAGAGTTCCGAAGCATTTTTAAAGGTCAGCAGAATTCCGAGAACAATATAAGAGTTCTGAAGCATTTTTAAACTTCATCAGAGTTCCGAGAACAATGTAAGAGTTCCAAAGCAAATTTAATCTTCAGCAGAATTCCGAGAACAATGAAGGAGTTCCAAAGCATTTTTGAACGTCAGCGGAATTCTGAGAACAATGGAAGAGTTCTGAAGCATTTTCAAACACCAGCGGAATTCCTAGAACAATGGAAGCGTTCCGAAGCATTTCTAAACGTCAGTGGAATTCCGAGAACAATGGAAGAGTTCCGAAGCATTTTTAGACGTCAGCAGATTTCCGAGAACAATGGAAGAGTTCCGAAGCAAATTTAAACTTCTGCAGAATTCCGAGAATAATGGAAGAATTCCGAAGCATTTTTAATTGTCAGCCAAATTCCGAGAACAATGGAAGAGTTCCGAACCATTTTTAAACTTCAGCAGAATTCTGAGAACAATGGAAGAGTTCCGAAGCATTTTTAAATGTCAGCAGATTTCTGAGAACAATGAAGGAGTTCCAAAGCATTTTTAAACGTCAGTGGAATTCTGAGAACAATGGAAGAGTTCCGAAGCATTTTTAAACGTCAGCGGAATTCCAAGAACAATGGAAGATTTCCGAAACATTTTTAAACGTCAGCGGAATTCCGAGAACAATGGAAGACTTCTGAAACATTTTTAAACTTCATCGGAAATCGTAGAAAAATGGGAGTTCTGAATCATTTTTAAACTTCAGCGGATTTCCGAGAACAATGGAAGCATTCCAAAGCATTTTTAAACTTCAGCCGAATTCCGAGAACAATGGAAGCGTTCTGAAGCATTTTTAAACATCACCAGAATTCCGAGAACAATGAAAGAGTTCCGAAGCATTTTTAAACGTCAACGGAATACCGAGAACAATGGAAGAGTTCTGAAACATTTTTATACTTCAACGGAATTCTGGGAACAATGGAAGAGATATGAAGCATTTTTAAACTTCACCGGAATTCCGAGATCAATGGAAGAGTTCCAAAGCATTTTTAAATGTCAGCGGAATTCTGAGAACAATGGAAGAGTTCCGAAGCATTTTTAAACATCAGCGGAATTCCGAGAACAATGGAAGAGTACTGAAGCATTTTTAAACTTCAGCGGAATTCTGAGAAATAATAAAGTGTTCTGAAGCATTTTTTAAACTTCAGCGGAATTCCGAGAACAATGGAAGAGTTGCGAAGCATTTTTAAACTTCATCAGAATTCCGAGAACAATGTAAGAGTTCCCAAGCAAATTTATACTTCAGCAGAATTCCGAGAACAATGAAGGAGTTCCAAATCATTTTTGAATGTCAGCGGAATTCTGAGAGCAATGGAAGAGTTCCGAAGAATTTTTAAACACCAGCGGAATTCCGAGAACAATGGAAGAGTTGCGAAGCATTTTTAAACTTCAGCGGATTTCCGAGAACAATGGAAGAGTTCCGAAGCATTTTTAAACTTCAGCGGATATCCTAGAGAACAATGGACGCTTTCCGATGCATTTTTAAACTTCAGCGGAATTCCGAGAACAATGGAAGTGTTCCGAAGCATTTCTAGACATCAGCAAATTTCCGAGAACAATGGAAGAGTTCAGATGCAAATTTAAACTTCAGCAGAAATCCAAGAACAATGGAAGAGTTCCGAAGCATTTTTAATTGTCAGCGGAATTCCGAGAACAATGGAAGAGTTACGAAGCATTTTTAAACTTCAGCAGAATTCTGAGAACAATGGAAGAGTTCCGAAGCATTTTTAATTATCAGCGGAATTCCGAGAACAATGGAAGAGTTACGAAGCATTTTTAAACTTCAGCAGAATTCTAAGAACAATGGAAGAGTTCCGAAACATTTTTAAACGTCAGCAGAATTCCGAGAACAATGGAACCATTCCGAAGAATTTTTAAATGTCAGCAGAATTCTGAGAACAATGGAAGAGTTCCGAAGCATTTTTAAACATCAGCGGAATTCCGAGAACAATGGATGAGTTCCAAAACATTTTTAAACATCAGCGGAATTCCGAGAACAATGGAAGACTTCTGAAACATTTTTAAACTTCAATGAAATTCCGAGAAAAATGGAAGAGTTCTGAAGCATTCTTAAACTTCAGCGGATTTCCGAGAACAATGGAAGCATTGCAAAGCATTTTTAAACTTCAGCCGAATTCCGAGAACAATGGAAGAGTTCCGAAGCATTTTTAAACTTGAGCAGAATTTCGAGAACAATGGAAGCGTTCTGAAGCATTTTTAAACATCACCAGAATTCCGAGAACAATGGAAGAGTTCCGAATCATTTTTAAATGTCAACGGAAAACCGAGAACAATGGAGGAGTTCTGAAACATTTTTATACTTCAACGGAATTCTGGGAACAATGGAAGAGATATGAAGCATTTTTAAACTTCACCGGAATTCCGAGAACAATGGAAGAGTTCCGAAGCATTTTTAAATGTCAGCGGAATTCTGAGAAAAATGGAAGAGTTCCGAAGCATTTTTAAACATCAGCGGAATTCTGAGAACAATGGAAGAGTTCCGAAGCATTTTTAAACTTCATCAGAATTCCGAGAACAATGTAAGAGTTCCCAAGCAAATTTAAACTTCAGCAGAATTCCGAGAACAATGAAGGAGTTCCAAATCATTTTTGAATGTCAGCGGAATTCTGAGAACAATGGAAGAGTTCCGAAGCATTTTTAAACACTAGGGGAATTCCGAGAACAATGGAAGAGTTCCGAAGCATTTTTAAACTTCAGCGGATTTCCGAGAACAATGGAAGAGTTCCGAAGCATTTTTAAACTTGAGCGGAAATCCTAGAGAACAAAGGACGCTTTCAGACAAATTTTTAAACTTCAGCGGAATTCCGAGAACAATGGAAGAGTTCAGATGCAAATTTAAACTTCAGCAGAAATCCGAGAACAATGGAAGAGTTCCGAAACATTTTTAATTGTCAGCGGAATTCCGAGAACAATGGAAGAGTTCCGAAGCATTTTTAAACTTCAGCAGAATTCTGAGAACAATGGATGAGTTCCGAAGCATTTTTAAACGTCAGCAAATTTCCGAGAACAATGAAGGAGTTCCAAAGCATTTTTAAACGTCAATGGAATTCTGAGAACAATGGAAGTGTTCCGAAGCATTTTTAAACATCAGCAGAATTCCGAGAACAATGTAAGAGTTCCGGAACATTTTTAAATGTCAGCGGAATTCCGAGAACAATGGAAGAGTTCTGAAACATTTTTAAACTTCAGCGGAATTCTGAGAACAATGGAAGAGTTCTGAAGCATTTTTAAACATCAGCAGAATTCCGAGAACAATGGAAGAGTTACGCAGCATTTTTAAATGTCAGCGGAATTACGAGAATAATGGAATAGTTCTGAAACATTTTTAAGCTTCAGCGGAATTCCAAGAACAATGGAAGAGTACCGAAGCATTTTTAAACTTCAGCGGAATTCCGAGAACAATGGAAGCTTTCCGAAGCATTATTAAACTTCAGCAGAATTCCGAGAATCTTCAGAACAATGAAGGAGTTCCAAAGTTCCAAAGAATTTGGAGTTCCAAAGAATTTTTGAACGTCAACAGAATTCTGAGAACAATGGAAGAGTTATGAAGCATTTTCAAACACCAGCGGAATTCCTAGAACAATGGAAGAGTTCCAAAGCATTTCTATACGTCAGCGGAATTCCGAGAACAATGGAAGAGTTCTGAAACATTTTTAAACTTCAGTCGATTTCCGAGAACAATGGAAGAGTTCCGAAGCATTTTTAAACTTGAGCGGAATTCCGAGAACAATGGAAGCATTCTGAAGCATTTTTAAACTTCAGCGGAATTCCGAGAACAATGAAAGAGTTCTGAAGCATTTTTAGACATCAGCAGATTTCCGAGAACAATGGAAGAGTTCCGAAGCAAATTTAAACTTCTGCAGAATTCCGAGAATAATGGAAGAATTCCGAAGCATTTTTAATTGTCAGCCGAATTCCGAGAACAATGGAAGAGTTCCGAACCATTTTTAAACTTCAGCAGAATTCTGAGAACAATGGAAGAGTTCCGAAGCATTTTTAAATGTCAGCAGATTTCTGAGAACAATGAAGGAGTTCCAAAGCATTTTTAAACGTCAGTGGAATTCTGAGAACAATGGAAGAGTTCTGAAGCATTTTTAAACGTCAGCGGAATTCCAAGAACAATGGAAGATTTCCGAAACATTTTTAAACGTCAGCGGAATTCCGAGAACAATGGAAGACTTCTGAAACATTTTTAAACTTCATCGGAATTCCTAGAAAAATGGGAGTTCTGAAGCATTTTTAAACTTCAGCGGATTTCCGAGAACAATGGAAGCATTCCAAAGCATTTTTAAACTTCAGCCGAATTCTGGGAACAATGGAAGAGATATGAAGCATTTTTAAACGTCACCGGAATTCCGAGAACAATGGAAGAGTTCCGAAGCATTTTTAAATGTCAGCGGAATTCTGAGAACAATGGAAGAGTTCCGAAGCATTTTTAAACATCAGCGGAATTCCGAGAACAATGGAAGAGTACTGAAGCATTTTTAAACTTCAGCGGAATTCTGAGAAATATTAAAGTGTTCTGAAGCATTTTTTAAACTTCAGCGGAATTCCGAGAACAATGGAAGAGTTCCGAAGCCTTTTTAAACTTCATCAGAATTCCGAGAACAATGTAAGAGTTCCCAAGCAAATTTATACTTCAGCAGAAATCCGAGAACAATGAAGGAGTTCCAAATCATTTTTGAATGTCAGCGGAATTCTGAGAACAATGGAAGAGTTCCGAAGCATTTTTAAACACCAGCGGAATTCCGAGAACAATGGAAGAGTTCCGAAGCATTTTTAAACTTCAGCGGATTTCCGAGAACAATGGAAGAGTTCGGAATCATTTTTAAACTTCAGCGGAAATCCTAGAGAACAATGGACGCTTTCCAATGCATTTTTAAACTTCAGCGGAATTCCGAGAACAATGGAAGAGTTCCGAAGCATTTCTAGACATCAGCTGATTTCCGAGAACAATGGAAGAGTTCAGATGCAAATTTTAACTTCAGCAGAAATCCGAGAACAATGGAAGAGTTCCGAAGCATTTTTAATTGTCAGCGGAATTCCGAGAACAATGGAAGAGTTCCGAAGCATTTTTAAACGTCAGCAGATTTCCGAGAACAATGGAAGAGTTCCGAAGCATTTTTAAACTTGAGCGGAAATCCTAGAGAACAAAGGACGCTTTCAGACAAATTTTTAAACTTCAGCGGAATTCCGAGAACAATGGAAGAGTTCCGAAGCATTTTTAATTGTCAGCGGAATTCCGAGAACAATGGAAGAGTTCCGAAGCATTTTTAAACGTCAGCGGATTTCCGAGAACAATGGAAGAGTTCCGAAGCATTTTTAAACTTGAGCGGAAATCCTAGAGAACAAAGGACGCTTTCAGACAAATTTTTAAACTTCAGCGGAATTCCGAGAACAATGGAAGAGTTCAGATGCAAATTTAAACTTCAGCAGAAATCCGAGAACAATGGAAGAGTTCCGAAACATTTTTAATTGTCAGCGGAATTCCGAGAACAATGGAAGAGTTCCGAAGCATTTTTAAACTTCAGCAGAATTCTGAGAACAATGGATGAGTTCCGAAGCATTTTTAAACGTCAGCAAATTTCCGAGAACAATGAAGGAGTTCCAAAGCATTTTTAAATGTCAATGGAATTCTGAGAACAATGGAAGTGTTCCGAAGCATTTTTAAACATCAGCAGAATTCCGAGAACAATGTAAGAGTTCCGGAACATTTTTAAATGTCAGCGGAATTCCGAGAACAATGGAAGAGTTCTGAAACATTTTTAAACTTCAGCGGAATTCTGAGAACAATGGAAGAGTTCTGAAGCATTTTTAAACATCAGCAGAATTCCGAGAACAATGGAAGAGTTACGCAGCATTTTTAAATGTCAGCGGAATTACGAGAATAATGGAATAGTTCTGAAACATTTTTAAGCTTCAGCGGAATTCCAAGAACAATGGAAGAGTACCGAAGCATTTTTAAACTTCAGCGGAATTCCGAGAACAATGGAAGCTTTCCGAAGCATTATTAAACTTCAGCAGAATTCCGAGAATCTTCAGAACAATGAAGGAGTTCCAAAGTTCCAAAGAATTTGGAGTTCCAAAGAATTTTTGAACGTCAACAGAATTCTGAGAACAATGGAAGAGTTATGAAGCATTTTCAAACACCAGCGGAATTCCTAGAACAATGGAAGAGTTCCAAAGCATTTCTAAACGTCAGCGGAATTTCGAGAACAATGGAAGAGTTCTGAAACATTTTTAAACTTCAGTCGATTTCCGAGAACAATGGAAGAGTTCCGAAGCATTTTTAAACTTGAGCGGAATTCCGAGAACAATGGAAGCATTCTGAAGCATTTTTAAACTTCAGCGGAATTCCGAGAACAATGAAAGAGTTCTGAAGCATTTTTAGACATCAGCAGATTTCCGAGAACAATGGAAGAGTTCCGAAGCAAATTTAAACTTCTGCAGAATTCCGAGAATAATGGAAGAATTCCGAAGCATTTTTAATTGTCAGCCGAATTCCGAGAACAATGGAAGAGTTCCGAACCATTTTTAAACTTCAGCAGAATTCTGAGAACAATGGAAGAGTTCCGAAGCATTTTTAAATGTCAGCAGATTTCTGAGAACAATGAAGGAGTTCCAAAGCATTTTTAAACGTCAGTGGAATTCTGAGAACAATGGAAGAGTTCTGAAGCATTTTTAAACGTCAGCGGAATTCCAAGAACAATGGAAGATTTCCGAAACATTTTTAAACGTCAGCGGAATTCCGAGAACAATGGAAGACTTCTGAAACATTTTTAAACTTCATCGGAATTCCTAGAAAAATGGGAGTTCTGAAGCATTTTTAAACTTCAGCGGATTTCCGAGAACAATGGAAGCATTCCAAAGCATTTTTAAACTTCAGCCGAATTCTGGGAACAATGGAAGAGATATGAAGCATTTTTAAACGTCACCGGAATTCCGAGAACAATGGAAGAGTTCCGAAGCATTTTTAAATGTCAGCGGAATTCTGAGAACAATGGAAGAGTTCCGAAGCATTTTTAAACATCAGCGGAATTCCGAGAACAATGGAAGAGTACTGAAGCATTTTTAAACTTCAGCGGAATTCTGAGAAATATTAAAGTGTTCTGAAGCATTTTTTAAACTTCAGCGGAATTCCGAGAACAATGGAAGAGTTCCGAAGCCTTTTTAAACTTCATCAGAATTCCGAGAACAATGTAAGAGTTCCCAAGCAAATTTATACTTCAGCAGAAATCCGAGAACAATGAAGGAGTTCCAAATCATTTTTGAATGTCAGCGGAATTCTGAGAACAATGGAAGAGTTCCGAAGCATTTTTAAACACCAGCGGAATTCCGAGAACAATGGAAGAGTTCCGAAGCATTTTTAAACTTCAGCGGATTTCCGAGAACAATGGAAGAGTTCCGAATCATTTTTAAACTTCAGCGGAAATCCTAGAGAACAATGGACGCTTTCCAATGCATTTTTAAACTTCAGCGGAATTCCGAGAACAATGGAAGAGTTCCGAAGCATTTCTAGACATCAGCTGATTTCCGAGAACAATGGAAGAGTTCAGATGCAAATTTTAACTTCAGCAGAAATCCGAGAACAATGGAAGAGTTCCGAAGCATTTTTAATTGTCAGCGGAATTCCGAGAACAATGGAAGAGTTCCGAAGCATTTTTAAACGTCAGCAGATTTCCGAGAACAATGGAAGAGTTCCGAAGCATTTTTAAACTTGAGCGGAAATCCTAGAGAACAAAGGACGCTTTCAGACAAATTTTTAAACTTCAGCGGAATTCCGAGAACAATGGAAGAGTTCCGAAGCATTTTTAATTGTCAGCGGAATTCCGAGAACAATGGAAGAGTTCCGAAGCATTTTTAAACGTCAGCGGATTTCCGAGAACAATGGAAGAGTTCCGAAGCATTTTTAAACTTGAGCGGAAATCCTAGAGAACAAAGGACGCTTTCAGACAAATTTTTAAACTTCAGCGGAATTCCGAGAACAATGGAAGAGTTCAGATGCAAATTTAAACTTCAGCAGAAATCCGAGAACAATGGAAGAGTTCCGAAACATTTTTAATTGTCAGCGGAATTCCGAGAACAATGGAAGAGTTCCGAAGCATTTTTAAACTTCAGCAGAATTCTGAGAACAATGGATGAGTTCCGAAGCATTTTTAAACGTCAGCAAATTTCCGAGAACAATGAAGGAGTTCCAAAGCATTTTTAAATGTCAATGGAATTCTGAGAACAATGGAAGTGTTCCGAAGCATTTTTAAACATCAGCAGAATTCCGAGAACAATGTAAGAGTTCCGGAACATTTTTAAATGTCAGCGGAATTCCGAGAACAATGGAAGAGTTCTGAAACATTTTTAAACTTCAGCGGAATTCTGAGAACAATGGAAGAGTTCTGAAGCATTTTTAAACATCAGCAGAATTCCGAGAACAATGGAAGAGTTACGCAGCATTTTTAAATGTCAGCGGAATTACGAGAATAATGGAATAGTTCTGAAACATTTTTAAGCTTCAGCGGAATTCCAAGAACAATGGAAGAGTACCGAAGCATTTTTAAACTTCAGCGGAATTCCGAGAACAATGGAAGCTTTCCGAAGCATTATTAAACTTCAGCAGAATTCCGAGAATCTTCAGAACAATGAAGGAGTTCCAAAGTTCCAAAGAATTTGGAGTTCCAAAGAATTTTTGAACGTCAACAGAATTCTGAGAACAATGGAAGAGTTATGAAGCATTTTCAAACACCAGCGGAATTCCTAGAACAATGGAAGAGTTCCAAAGCATTTCTAAACGTCAGCGGAATTTCGAGAACAATGGAAGAGTTCTGAAACATTTTTAAACTTCAGTCGATTTCCGAGAACAATGGAAGAGTTCCGAAGCATTTTTAAACTTGAGCGGAATTCCGAGAACAATGGAAGCATTCTGAAGCATTTTTAAACTTCAGCGGAATTCCGAGAACAATGAAAGAGTTCTGAAGCATTTTTAGACATCAGCAGATTTCCGAGAACAATGGAAGAGTTCCGAAGCAAATTTAAACTTCTGCAGAATTCCGAGAATAATGGAAGAATTCCGAAGCATTTTTAATTGTCAGCCGAATTCCGAGAACAATGGAAGAGTTCCGAACCATTTTTAAACTTCAGCAGAATTCTGAGAACAATGGAAGAGTTCCGAAGCATTTTTAAATGTCAGCAGATTTCTGAGAACAATGAAGGAGTTCCAAAGCATTTTTAAACGTCAGTGGAATTCTGAGAACAATGGAAGAGTTCTGAAGCATTTTTAAACGTCAGCGGAATTCCAAGAACAATGGAAGATTTCCGAAACATTTTTAAACGTCAGCGGAATTCCGAGAACAATGGAAGACTTCTGAAACATTTTTAAACTTCATCGGAATTCCTAGAAAAATGGGAGTTCTGAAGCATTTTTAAACTTCAGCGGATTTCCGAGAACAATGGAAGCATTCCAAAGCATTTTTAAACTTCAGCCGAATTCTGGGAACAATAGAAGAGATATGAAGCATTTTTAAACGTCACCGGAATTCCGAGAACAATGGAAGAGTTCCGAAGCATTTTTAAATGTCAGCGGAATTCTGAGAACAATGGAAGAGTTCCGAAGCATTTTTAAACATCAGCGGAATTCCGAGAACAATGGAAGAGTACTGAAGCATTTTTAAACTTCAGCGGAATTCTGAGAAATATTAAAGTGTTCTGAAGCATTTTTTAAACTTCAGCGGAATTCCGAGAACAATGGAAGAGTTCCGAAGCCTTTTTAAACTTCATCAGAATTCCGAGAACAATGTAAGAGTTCCCAAGCAAATTTATACTTCAGCAGAAATCCGAGAACAATGAAGGAGTTCCAAATCATTTTTGAATGTCAGCGGAATTCTGAGAACAATGGAAGAGTTCCGAAGCATTTTTAAACACCAGCGGAATTCCGAGAACAATGGAAGAGTTCCGAAGCATTTTTAAACTTCAGCGGATTTCCGAGAACAATGGAAGAGTTCCGAATCATTTTTAAACTTCAGCGGAAATCCTAGAGAACAATGGACGCTTTCCAATGCATTTTTAAACTTCAGCGGAATTCCGAGAACAATGGAAGAGTTCCGAAGCATTTCTAGACATCAGCTGATTTCCGAGAACAATGGAAGAGTTCAGATGCAAATTTTAACTTCAGCAGAAATCCGAGAACAATGGAAGAGTTCCGAAGCATTTTTAATTGTCAGCGGAATTCCGAGAACAATGGAAGAGTTCCGAAGCATTTTTAAACGTCAGCAGATTTCCGAGAACAATGGAAGAGTTCCGAAGCATTTTTAAACTTGAGCGGAAATCCTAGAGAACAAAGGACGCTTTCAGACAAATTTTTAAACTTCAGCGGAATTCCGAGAACAATGGAAGAGTTCCGAAGCATTTTTAATTGTCAGCGGAATTCCGAGAACAATGGAAGAGTTCCGAAGCATTTTTAAACGTCAGCGGATTTCCGAGAACAATGGAAGAGTTCCGAAGCATTTTTAAACTTGAGCGGAAATCCTAGAGAACAAAGGACGCTTTCAGACAAATTTTTAAACTTCAGCGGAATTCCGAGAACAATGGAAGAGTTCCGAAGCATTTTTAATTGTCAGCGGAATTCCGAGAACAATGGAAGAGTTCCGAAGCATTTTTAAACGTCAGCGGATTTCCGAGAACAATGGAAGAGTTCCGAAGCATTTTTAAACTTGAGCGGAAATCCTAGAGAACAAAGGACGCTTTCAGACAAATTTTTAAACTTCAGCGGAATTCCGAGAACAATGGAAGAGTTCAGATGCAAATTTAAACTTCAGCAGAAATCCGAGAACAATGGAAGAGTTCCGAAACATTTTTAATTGTCAGCGGAATTCCGAGAACAATGGAAGAGTTCCGAAGCATTTTTAAACTTCAGCAGAATTCTGAGAACAATGGATGAGTTCCGAAGCATTTTTAAACGTCAGCAAATTTCCGAGAACAATGAAGGAGTTCCAAAGCATTTTTAAATGTCAATGGAATTCTGAGAACAATGGAAGTGTTCCGAAGCATTTTTAAACATCAGCAGAATTCCGAGAACAATGTAAGAGTTCCGGAACATTTTTAAATGTCAGCGGAATTCCGAGAACAATGGAAGAGTTCTGAAACATTTTTAAACTTCAGCGGAATTCTGAGAACAATGGAAGAGTTCTGAAGCATTTTTAAACATCAGCAGAATTCCGAGAACAATGGAAGAGTTACGCAGCATTTTTAAATGTCAGCGGAATTACGAGAATAATGGAATAGTTCTGAAACATTTTTAAGCTTCAGCGGAATTCCAAGAACAATGGAAGAGTACCGAAGCATTTTTAAACTTCAGCGGAATTCCGAGAACAATGGAAGCTTTCCGAAGCATTATTAAACTTCAGCAGAATTCCGAGAATCTTCAGAACAATGAAGGAGTTCCAAAGTTCCAAAGAATTTGGAGTTCCAAAGAATTTTTGAACGTCAACAGAATTCTGAGAACAATGGAAGAGTTATGAAGCATTTTCAAACACCAGCGGAATTCCTAGAACAATGGAAGAGTTCCAAAGCATTTCTAAACGTCAGCGGAATTTCGAGAACAATGGAAGAGTTCTGAAACATTTTTAAACTTCAGTCGATTTCCGAGAACAATGGAAGAGTTCCGAAGCATTTTTAAACTTGAGCGGAATTCCGAGAACAATGGAAGCATTCTGAAGCATTTTTAAACTTCAGCGGAATTCCGAGAACAATGAAAGAGTTCTGAAGCATTTTTAGACATCAGCAGATTTCCGAGAACAATGGAAGAGTTCCGAAGCAAATTTAAACTTCTGCAGAATTCCGAGAATAATGGAAGAATTCCGAAGCATTTTTAATTGTCAGCCGAATTCCGAGAACAATGGAAGAGTTCCGAACCATTTTTAAACTTCAGCAGAATTCTGAGAACAATGGAAGAGTTCCGAAGCATTTTTAAATGTCAGCAGATTTCTGAGAACAATGAAGGAGTTCCAAAGCATTTTTAAACGTCAGTGGAATTCTGAGAACAATGGAAGAGTTCTGAAGCATTTTTAAACGTCAGCGGAATTCCAAGAACAATGGAAGATTTCCGAAACATTTTTAAACGTCAGCGGAATTCCGAGAACAATGGAAGACTTCTGAAACATTTTTAAACTTCATCGGAATTCCTAGAAAAATGGGAGTTCTGAAGCATTTTTAAACTTCAGCGGATTTCCGAGAACAATGGAAGCATTCCAAAGCATTTTTAAACTTCAGCCGAATTCTGGGAACAATGGAAGAGATATGAAGCATTTTTAAACGTCACCGGAATTCCGAGAACAATGGAAGAGTTCCGAAGCATTTTTAAATGTCAGCGGAATTCTGAGAACAATGGAAGAGTTCCGAAGCATTTTTAAACATCAGCGGAATTCCGAGAACAATGGAAGAGTACTGAAGCATTTTTAAACTTCAGCGGAATTCTGAGAAATATTAAAGTGTTCTGAAGCATTTTTTAAACTTCAGCGGAATTCCGAGAACAATGGAAGAGTTCCGAAGCCTTTTTAAACTTCATCAGAATTCCGAGAACAATGTAAGAGTTCCCAAGCAAATTTATACTTCAGCAGAAATCCGAGAACAATGAAGGAGTTCCAAATCATTTTTGAATGTCAGCGGAATTCTGAGAACAATGGAAGAGTTCCGAAGCATTTTCAAACACCAGCGGAATTCCGAGAACAATGGAAGAGTTCCGAAGCATTTTTAAACTTCAGCGGATTTCCGAGAACAATGGAAGAGTTCCGAATCATTTTTAAACTTCAGCGGAAATCCTAGAGAACAATGGACGCTTTCCAATGCATTTTTAAACTTCAGCGGAATTCCGAGAACAATGGAAGAGTTCCGAAGCATTTCTAGACATCAGCTGATTTCCGAGAACAATGGAAGAGTTCAGATGCAAATTTTAACTTCAGCAGAAATCCGAGAACAATGGAAGAGTTCCGAAGCATTTTTAATTGTCAGCGGAATTCCGAGAACAATGGAAGAGTTCCGAAGCATTTTTAAACGTCAGCAGATTTCCGAGAACAATGAATGAGTTCAAAAGCATTTTTAAACGTCAGTGGAATTCTGAGAACAATGGAAGTGTTCCGAAGCATTTTTAAACATCAGCGGAATTCCGAGAACAATGGAAGCATTCTGAAGCATTTTTAAACTTTAGCGGAATTTCGAGAACAATGGAAGAGTTCCGAAGCAAATTTAAACTTCAGCAGAATTCCGAGAACAATGGAAGAATTCCGAAGCATTTTTAATTGTCAGCGGAATTCCGAGAACAATGGAAGAGTTCCGAAGCATTTTTAAACTTCAGCAGAATTCTGAGAACAATGGAAGAGTTCCGAAGCATTTTTAAATGTCAGCAGATTTCTGAGAACAATGAAGGAGTTCCAAAGCATTTTTAAACGTCGGTGGAATTCTGAGAACAATGGAAGAGTTCCGAAGCATTTTTAAACATCAGCGGAATTCCGAGAACAATGGATGAGTTCCGAAACATTTTTAAACGTCAGCGGAATTCCGAGAACAATGGAAGACTTCTGAAACATTTTTAAACTTCAACGGAATTCCGAGAAAAATGGAAGAGTTCTGAAGCATTCTTAAACTTCAGCGGATTTCCGAGAACAATGGAAGCATTGCGAAGCATTTTTAAACTTCAGCCGAATTCCGAGAACAATGGAAGAGTTCCGAAACATTTTTAAACTTGAGCAGAATTTCGAGAACAAGGGAAGCGTTCTGAAGCATTTTTAAACATCACCAGCATTCCGAGAACAATGGAAGAGTTCCGAATCATTTTTAAACGTCAACGGAATACCGAGAACAATGGAAGAGTTCTGAAACATTTTTATACTTCAACGGAATTCTGGGAACAATGGAAGAGATATGAAGCATTTTTAAACTTCACCGAAATTCCGAGAACAATGGAAGAGTTCCGAAGCATTTTTAAATGTCAGCGGAATTCTGAGAACAATGGAAGAGTTCCGAAGCATTTTTAAACATCAGCGGAATTCTGAGAACAATGTAAGAGTTCCCAAGCAAATTTAAACTTCAGCAGAATTCCGAGAACAATGAAGGAGTTCCAAATCATTTTTGAATGTCAGCGGAATTCTGAGAACAATGGAAGAGTTCCGAAGCATTTTTAAACACCAGGGGAATTCTGAGAACAATGGAAGAGTTCCGAAGCATTTTTAAACTTCAGCGGATTTCCGAGAACAATGGAAGAGTTCCGAAGCATTTTTAAACTTGAGCGGAAATCCTAGAGAACAAAGGACGCTTTCAGACGAATTTTTAAACTTCAGCGGAATTCCGAGAACAATGGAAGAGTTCAGATGCAAATTTAAACTTCAGCAGAATTCTGAGAACAATGGAAGATTTCCGAAGCATTTTTAAACGTCAGCAAATTTCCGAGAACAATGAAGGAGTTCCAAAGCATTTTTAAACGTCAGTGGAATTCTGAGAACAATGGAAGTGTTCCGAAGCATTTTTAAACATCAGCAGAATTCCGAGAACAATGGAAGAGTTCCGAAGCATTTTTAAACGTCAGCGGAATTCCGAGAACAATGGAAGAGTTCTGAAACATTTTTAAACTTCAACGGAATACCGAGAAAAATGGAAGAATTCCGAAGCATTTTTAAACTTCAGCGGATTTCCAAGAACAATGGAAGCATTCCGAAGCATTTTTAAACTTCAGCGGAATTTCGATAACAATGGAAGAGTTCCGAAGCATTTTTAAACTTCTGCGGATTTCCAAGAACAATGGAATCATTCTGAAGCATTTTTAAACTTCAGCGGAATTTCGATAACAATAGAAGCATTCTGAAGCATTTTTAAACTTCAGCGGATTTCCGAGAACAATGGAAGCATTGCGAAGCATTTTTAAACTTCAGCCGAATTCCGAGAACAATGGAAGAGTTCCGAAGCATTTTTAAACTTCAGCAGAATTTCGAGAACAATGGAAGCGTTCTGAAGCATTTTTAAACATCACCAGAATTCCGAGAACAATGGAAGAGTTCCGAAGCATTTTTAAATGTCAACGGAATACCGAGAACAATGGAAGAGTTCTGAAACATTTTTATACTTCAACGGAATTCTGGGAACAATGGAAGAGATATGAAGCATTTTTAAACTTCACCGGAATTCCGAGAACAATGGAAGAGTTCCGAAGCATTTTTAAATGTCAGCGGAATTCTGAGAACAATGGAAGAGTTCCGAAGCATTTTTAAACATCAGCGGAATTCCGAGAACAATGGAAGAGTTCCGAACTATTTTTAAACTTCATCAGAATTCCGAGAACAATGTAAGAGTTCCCAAGCAAATTTAAACTTCAGCAGAATTCCGAGAACAAAGAAGGAGTTCCAAATCATTTTTGAATGTCAGCGGAATTCTGAGAACAATGGAAGAGTTCCGAATCATTTTTCAACACCAGGGGAATTCCGAGAACAATGGAAGAGTTCCGAAGCATTTTTAAACTTCAGCGGATTTCCGAGAACAATGGAAGAGTTCCGAAGCATTTTTAAACTTGAGCGGAAATCCTAGAGAACAAAGGACGCTTTCAGACGAATTTTTAAACTTCAGCGGAATTCCGAGAACATTGGAAGAGTTCAGATGCAAATATAAACTTCAGCAGAAATCCGAGAACAATGGAAGAGTTCCGAAACATTTTTTATTGTCAGCGGAATTCCGAGAACAATGGAAGAGTTCCGAAGCATTTTTAAACTTCAGCAGAATTCTGAGAACAATGGAAGAGTTCCGAAGCATTTTTAAACGTCAGCAAATTTCCGAGAACAATGAAGGAGTCCCAAAGCATTTTTAAACATCAGTGGAATTCTGAGAACAATGGAAGTGTTCCGAAGCATTTTTAAACATCAGCAGAATTCCGAGAACAAAGGAAGAGTTCCGAAACATTTTTAAACGTCAGCGGAATTCCGAGAACAATGGAAGAGTTCTGAAACATTTTTAAACTTCAACGGAATACCGAGAAAAATGGAAAAATTCCGAAGCATTTTTAAACTACAGCGGATTTCCAAGAACAATGGAAGCATTCCGAAGCATTTTTAAACTTCAGCGGAATTTCGATAACAATGGAAGAGTTCCGAAGCATTTTTAAACTTCAGCGGATTTCCGAGAACAATGGAAGAGTTCCGAAGCATTTTTAAACTTCAGCGGAAATCCTAGAGAACAATGGACGCTTTCCGATGCATTTTTAAACTTCAGCGGAATTCCGAGAACAATGGAAGAGTTCCGAAGCATTTCTAGACATCAGCAGATTTCCGAGAACAATGGAAGAGTTCAGATGCAAATTTAAACTTCAGCAGAAATCCGAGAACAATGGAAGAGTTCCGAAGCATTTTTAATTGTCAGCGGAATTCCGAGAACAATGGAAGAGTTCAGAAGCATTTTTAAACGTCAGCAGATTTCCGAGAACAATGAATGAGTTCAAAAGCATTTTTAAACGTCAGTGGAATTCTGAGAACAATGGAAGTGTTCCGAAGCATGTTTAAACATCAGCGGAATTCCGAGAACAATGGAAGAGTTCTGAAACATTTTTAAATGTCAGCGGAATTCCGAGAACAATGGAAGCATTCTGAAGCATTTTTAAACTTTAGCGGAATTTCGAGAACAATGGAAGAGTTCCGAAGCAAATTTAAACTTCAGCAGAATTCCGAGAACAATGGAAGAATTCCGAAGCATTTTTAATTGTCAGCGGAATTCCGAGAACAATGGAAGAGTTCCGAAGCATTTTTAAACTTCAGCAGAATTCTGAGAACAATGGAAGAGTTCCGAAGCATTTTTAAATGTCAGCAGATTTCTGAGAACAATGAAGGAGTTCCAAAGCATTTTTAAACGTCGGTGGAATTCTGAGAACAATGGAAGAGTTCCGAAGCATTTTTAAACATCAGCAGAATTCCGAGAACAATGGATGAGTTCCGAAACATTTTTAAACGTCAGCGGAATTCCGAGAACAATGGAAGACTTCTGAAACATTTTTAAACTTCAACGGAATTCCGAGAAAAATGGAAGAGTTCTGAAGCATTCTTAAACTTCAGCGCATTTCCGAGAACAATGGAAGCATTGCGAAGCATTTTTAAACTTCAGCCGAATTCCGAGAACAATGGAAGAGTTCCGAAACATTTTTAAACTTGAGCAGAATTTCGAGAACAATGGAAGCGTTCTGAAGCATTTTTAAACATCACCAGAATTCCGAGAACAATGGAAGAGTTCCGAATCATTTTTAAACGTCAACGGAATACCGAGAACAATGGAAGAGTTCTGAAACATTTTTATACTTCAACGGAATTCTGGGAACAATGGAAGAGATATGAAGCATTTTTAAACTTCACCGAAATTCCGAGAACAATGGAAGAGTTCCGAAGCATTTTTAAATGTCAGCGGAATTCTGAGAACAATGGAAGAGTTCCGAAGCATTTTTAAACATCAGCGGAATTCTGAGAACAATGTAAGAGTTCCCAAGCAAATTTAAACTTCAGCAGAATTCCGAGAACAATGAAGGAGTTCCAAATCATTTTTGAATGTCAGCGGAATTCTGAGAACAATGGAAGAGTTCCGAAGCATTTTTAAACACCAGGGGAATTCCGAGAACAATGGAAGAGTTCCGAAGCATTTTTAAACTTCAGCGGATTTCCGAGAACAATGGAAGAGTTCCGAAGCATTTTTAAACTTGAGCGGAAATCCTAGAGAACAAAGGACGCTTTCAGACGAATTTTTAAACTTCAGCGGAATTCCGAGAACAATGGAAGAGTTCAGATGCAAATTTAAACTTCAGCAGAATTCTGAGAACAATGGAAGATTTCCGAAGCATTTTTAAACGTCAGCAAATTTCCGAGAACAATGAAGGAGTTCCAAAGCATTTTTAAACGTCAGTGGAATTCTGAGAACAATGGAAGTGTTCCGAAGCATTTTTAAACATCAGCAGAATTCCGAGAACAATGGAAGAGTTCCGAAGCATTTTTAAACGTCAGCGGAATTCCGAGAACAATGGAAGAGTTCTGAAACATTTTTAAACTTCAACGGAATACCGAGAAAAATGGAAGAATTCCGAAGCATTTTTAAACTTCAGCGGATTTCCAAGAACAATGGAAGCATTCCGAAGCATTTTTAAACTTCAGCGGAATTTCGATAACAATGGAAGAGTTCCGAAGCATTTTTAAACTTCTGCGGATTTCCAAGAACAATGGAAGCATTCTGAAGCATTTTTAAACTTCAGCGGAATTTCGATAACAATAGAAGCATTCTGAAGCATTTTTAAACTTCAGCGGATTTCCGAGAACAATGGAAGCATTGCGAAGCATTTTTAAACTTCAGCCGAATTCCGAGAACAATGGAAGAGTTCCGAAGCATTTTTAAACTTCAGCAGAATTTCGAGAACAATGGAAGCGTTCTGAAGCATTTTTAAACATCACCAGAATTCCGAGAACAATGGAAGAGTTCCGAAGCATTTTTAAATGTCAACGGAATACCGAGAACAATGGAAGAGTTCTGAAACATTTTTATACTTCAACGGAATTCTGGGAACAATGGAAGAGATATGAAGCATTTTTAAACTTCACCGGAATTCCGAGAACAATGGAAGAGTTCCGAAGCATTTTTAAATGTCAGCGGAATTCTGAGAACAATGGAAGAGTTCCGAAGCATTTTTAAACATCAGCGGAATTCCGAGAACAATGGAAGAGTTCCGAACTATTTTTAAACTTCATCAGAATTCCGAGAACAATGTAAGAGTTCCCAAGCAAATTTAAACTTCAGCAGAATTCCGAGAACAAAGAAGGAGTTCCAAATCATTTTTGAATGTCAGCGGAATTCTGAGAACAATGGAAGAGTTCCGAATCATTTTTCAACACCAGGGGAATTCCGAGAACAATGGAAGAGTTCCGAAGCATTTTTAAACTTCAGCGGATTTCCGAGAACAATGGAAGAGTTCCGAAGCATTTTTAAACTTGAGCGGAAATCCTAGAGAACAAAGGACGCTTTCAGACGAATTTTTAAACTTCAGCGGAATTCCGAGAACATTGGAAGAGTTCAGATGCAAATATAAACTTCAGCAGAAATCCGAGAACAATGGAAGAGTTCCGAAACATTTTTTATTGTCAGCGGAATTCCGAGAACAATGGAAGAGTTCCGAAGCATTTTTAAACTTCAGCAGAATTCTGAGAACAATGGAAGAGTTCCGAAGCATTTTTAAACGTCAGCAAATTTCCGAGAACAATGAAGGAGTCCCAAAGCATTTTTAAACATCAGTGGAATTCTGAGAACAATGGAAGTGTTCCGAAGCATTTTTAAACATCAGCAGAATTCCGAGAACAAAGGAAGAGTTCCGAAACATTTTTAAACGTCAGCGGAATTCCGAGAACAATGGAAGAGTTCTGAAACATTTTTAAACTTCAACGGAATACCGAGAAAAATGGAAAAATTCCGAAGCATTTTTAAACTACAGCGGATTTCCAAGAACAATGGAAGCATTCCGAAGCATTTTTAAACTTCAGCGGAATTTCGATAACAATGGAAGAGTTCCGAAGCATTTTTAAACTTCAGCGGATTTCCGAGAACAATGGAAGAGTTCCGAAGCATTTTTAAACTTCAGCGGAAATCCTAGAGAACAATGGACGCTTTCCGATGCATTTTTAAACTTCAGCGGAATTCCGAGAACAATGGAAGAGTTCCGAAGCATTTCTAGACATCAGCAGATTTCCGAGAACAATGGAAGAGTTCAGATGCAAATTTAAACTTCAGCAGAAATCCGAGAACAATGGAAGAGTTCCGAAGCATTTTTAATTGTCAGCGGAATTCCGAGAACAATGGAAGAGTTCAGAAGCATTTTTAAACGTCAGCAGATTTCCGAGAACAATGAATGAGTTCAAAAGCATTTTTAAACGTCAGTGGAATTCTGAGAACAATGGAAGTGTTCCGAAGCATGTTTAAACATCAGCGGAATTCCGAGAACAATGGAAGAGTTCTGAAACATTTTTAAACGTCAGCGGAATTCCGAGAACAATGGAAGCATTCTGAAGCATTTTTAAACTTTAGCGGAATTTCGAGAACAATGGAAGAGTTCCGAAGCAAATTTAAACTTCAGCAGAATTCCGAGAACAATGGAAGAATTCCGAAGCATTTTTAATTGTCAGCGGAATTCCGAGAACAATGGAAGAGTTCCGAAGCATTTTTAAACTTCAGCAGAATTCTGAGAACAATGGAAGAGTTCCGAAGCATTTTTAAATGTCAGCAGATTTCTGAGAACAATGAAGGAGTTCCAAAGCATTTTTAAACGTCGGTGGAATTCTGAGAACAATGGAAGAGTTCCGAAGCATTTTTAAACATCAGCAGAATTCCGAGAACAATGGATGAGTTCCGAAACATTTTTAAACGTCAGCGGAATTCCGAGAACAATGGAAGACTTCTGAAACATTTTTAAACTTCAACGGAATTCCGAGAAAAATGGAAGAGTTCTGAAGCATTCTTAAACTTCAGCGCATTTCCGAGAACAATGGAAGCATTGCGAAGCATTTTTAAACTTCAGCCGAATTCCGAGAACAATGGAAGACTTCCGAAACATTTTTAAACTTGAGCAGAATTTCGAGAACAATGGAAGCGTTCTGAAGCATTTTTAAACATCACCAGAATTCCGAGAACAATGGAAGAGTTCCGAATCATTTTTAAACGTCAACGGAATACCGAGAACAATGGAAGAGTTCTGAAACATTTTTATACTTCAACGGAATTCTGGGAACAATGGAAGAGATATGAAGCATTTTTAAACTTCACCGAAATTCCGAGAACAATGGAAGAGTTCCGAAGCATTTTTAAATGTCAGCGGAATTCTGAGAACAATGGAAGAGTTCCGAAGCATTTTTAAACATCAGCGGAATTCTGAGAACAATGTAAGAGTTCCCAAGCAAATTTAAACTTCAGCAGAATTCCGAGAACAATGAAGGAGTTCCAAATCATTTTTGAATGTCAGCGGAATTCTGAGAACAATGGAAGAGTTCCGAAGCATTTTTAAACACCAGGGGAATTCCGAGAACAATGGAAGAGTTCCGAAGCATTTTTAAACTTCAGCGGATTTCCGAGAACAATGGAAGAGTTCCGAAGCATTTTTAAACTTGAGCGGAAATCCTAGAGAACAAAGGACGCTTTCAGACGAATTTTTAAACTTCAGCGGAATTCCGAGAACAATGGAAGAGTTCAGATGCAAATTTAAACTTCAGCAGAATTCTGAGAACAATGGAAGATTTCCGAAGCATTTTTAAACGTCAGCAAATTTCCGAGAACAATGAAGGAGTTCCAAAGCATTTTTAAACGTCAGTGGAATTCTGAGAACAATGGAAGTGTTCCGAAGCATTTTTAAACATCAGCAGAATTCCGAGAAAAATGGAAGAGTTCCGAAGCATTTTTAAACGTCAGCGGAATTCCGAGAACAATGGAAGAGTTCTGAAACATTTTTAAACTTCAACGGAATACCGAGAAAAATGGAAGAATTCCGAAGCATTTTTAAACTTCAGCGGATTTCCAAGAACAATGGAAGCATTCCGAAGCATTTTTAAACTTCAGCGGAATTTCGATAACAATGGAAGAGTTCCGAAGCATTTTTAAACTTCTGCGGATTTCCAAGAACAATGGAAGCATTCTGAAGCATTTTTAAACTTCAGCGGAATTTCGATAACAATAGAAGCATTCTGAAGCATTTTTAAACTTCAGCGGATTTCCGAGAACAATGGAAGCATTGCGAAGCATTTTTAAACTTCAGCCGAATTCCGAGAACAATGGAAGAGTTCCGAAGCATTTTTAAACTTCAGCAGAATTTCGAGAACAATGGAAGCGTTCTGAAGCATTTTTAAACATCACCAGAATTCCGAGAACAATGGAAGAGTTCCGAAGCATTTTTAAATGTCAACGGAATACCGAGAACAATGGAAGAGTTCTGAAACATTTTTATACTTCAACGGAATTCTGGGAACAATGGAAGAGATATGAAGCATTTTTAAACTTCACCGGAATTCCGAGAACAATGGAAGAGTTCCGAAGCATTTTTAAATGTCAGCGGAATTCTGAGAACAATGGAAGAGTTCCGAAGCATTTTTAAACATCATCGGAATTCCGAGAACAATGGAAGAGTTCCGAACTATTTTTAAACTTCATCAGAATTCCGAGAACAATGTAAGAGTTCCCAAGCAAATTTAAACTTCAGCAGAATTCCGAGAACAAAGAAGGAGTTCCAAATCATTTTTGAATGTCAGCGGAATTCTGAGAACAATGTAAGAGTTCCGAAACATTTTTAAACGTCAGCGGAATTCCGAGAACAATGGAAGAGTTCTGAAACATTTTTAAACTTCAACGGAATACCGAGAAAAATGGAAGAATTCCGAAGCATTTTTAAACTTGAGCGGATTTCCAAGAACAATGGAAGCATTCCGAAGCATTTTTAAACTTCAGCGGAATTTCGATAACAATGCAAGAGTTCCGAAGCATTTTTAAACTTCTGCAGAATTTCGAGAACAATGGAAGTGTTCTGAAGCATTTTTAAACATCACCAGAGTTCTGAGAACAATGGAAGTGTTCTGATGCATTTTTAAACATCACCAGAGTTCTGAGAACAATGGAAGAGTTCCGAAGCATTTTTAAACGTCAACAGAATTCCGAGAACAATGGAAGAGTTCTGAAACATTTTTATACTTCAACAGAATTCTGAGAACAATGGAAGAGTTATGAAGCAATTTTAAACTTCACCGGAATTCCGAGAAAAATGGAAGAGTTCCGAAGCATTTTTAAATGTCAGCGGAATTCTGACAGCAATGAAAGAGTTCCGAAGCATTTTTAAACATCAGCTTAATTCTGAGAACAATGGAAGAGTTCCTATGCATTTTTAAACGTCAGTGGAATTCCGTGAACAGTGGAAGAGATTTGAAACATTTTTAAACTTCTGCGGAATTCCGAGAATAATGGAAGCGTTCCAAAGCATTTTTAAACTTCAGTAGAATTCCGAGAACAATGGAAGAGTTCTGAAGCATTTCTAAACTTCATCAGTGGAATTCCGAGAACAGTGGAAGAGTTCCAAAGCAAATTTAAACTTCAGCAGAATTCCGAGAACAATGGAAGAGTACCGAAGCATTTTTAAATGTGATCAGAATACTGAGAACAATGGAAGATTTCTGAAGCATTTTTAAACTTCAGCCGAATTTAGAGAACAATGGAAGAGTTCCGAAGCATTTCTAAACGTCAGCAGAATTCCGAGAGCAATGGAAGAGTTCTGAAGCATTTTTAAATGTCAGCAGATTTCTGAGAACAATGGCCGAAGCATTTTTAAACTTTAGCGGAATTCCGAGAACAATGGAGGCGTTCCGAAGCATTTTTAAACATCAGCAGTATTCCGAGAACAATGGAAGAGTACCGAAGCAAATTTAAACTTCAACAGAATTCCGAGAACAATGGAAGAGTTCCCAAGCATTTTTAAACGTCAGCATATTTCCGAGAACAATAAAGGAGTTCCAAAGCATTTTTAAACGTCAGCGGAATTCTGAGAACAATGGAAGAGTTCCGAAGCATTTTTAAAAATCAGCAAAATTCCGAGAACAAGGGAAGAGTTCTGAAACATTTTTAAACGTCAGCGGAATTCCGAGAACAATGGAAGAGTTCGGAAACATTTTTAAACTTCAACTGAATTCCGAGAACAAAAGAAGAGTTCTGAATCATTTTTAATCTTCAGTGGAATTCCGAGAACAATGGAAGCATTTCGAAGCATTTTTAAACTTCAGCGGAATTCCGAGAACAATGGAAGAGTTCCGAAGCATTTTTAAACTTCATCAGAATTCCGAGAACAATGGAAGTATTCTGAAGAATTTTTAAACATCAGAGGAACTTTGAGAACAATGGAACAGTTCCGAAGCATTTTTAAACGTCAACCGAATTCCGAGAACAATGGAAGAGTTCTGAAACATTTTTAAACTTCAACGGAATTCCGAGAACAATGGAAGAATTACGAATAGAGATGAGCATTGTTCTACTCGAACTGTTCGCCAATCTCAAATTCGAGCTGTTTTGGGCGGTGTTCGAGCCGTTCGGCGAACACGAACAATTTGAGAAAAATTCGGCTGTTCGAGGTTATGTTCGATAACTGTTCGTGCACCAAAATCATAACTGGATTTTTTCTCAGTAATGATGAAAATTAATGTTAATACGCAGTTTGAGTGTACAGCGGGGTGGGGGGAGGGGCAGGGGATGTGTTAGAACCTTGCTGTTAGGTTTTTTTTCCTTTGCTGGTCACATGACCTTGTTGGCCTATTTAATCCTGCTCCGCCCTTCTGGCTTTGCTGGACTTCATTGTATATCTACTTTCTAGCTAGCCTGTGCTCTGTGTCTTGCTCTGTTAGTTTGCTTGGTCTTCGGACCTCTATGTTCTTTATATTTTGTTTGTTCGTCTGTCTGCTACTATTTCTGTTAGGAGGTGTCCCATATTCCTCCCAGTCCTTAGTACTTGTAGGGATTCCTCCCCCACATCTATAGGTCTTCGTACAGACTAGCTTAGGACTTTAGCAGGTCTGATCGCAGGATCAGGTTCCCTGTTACATCGTAGGGATTCAGCTGAGTCCTATAGTAGGGACAGATCTCCTCTCTTTCCTTAGCTCTGGTAGCAGAACATAACAGTAAGTCCAGCCAGCAAATTCTCTAAGGAAAGATTTTTTTTTGTTCCATCATGGTGTCGGTTCAGGATTTGGCTAAACACCTGCAGGGACTCTCTCTGGAAGTGGCCGAGCTCCGTCAGCACGTGAGTAACTGTTCTGGAGCACATTTCTTGGAGCCTAAGGTATGTTTGCCGGATTTATTTTTTGGTGAACATCGAGAATTTTTTTCATTTAAAAATGCTTGCTTATTGTATTTTCGTTTGAGACCCAAGTCCTCTGGGGATGAATCCCAGCGCGTAGGGTTCAAAATGTCACTTTTGCGCAAAGAGCCTCAGGAGTGGGCCTTTTCTTTGCAACCTAGTGATACATGCTTCAGATCAGTGGATAGTTTTTTTTCTGCTTTAGGACTATTATATGATGATCCTGACCGTGTCGCATCAGCTGAGACTGAGTTGAGACGTTTAAAACAAGGATCAGGTAATGTCGAAAAATATTGTACACATTTTCGTCGTTGGTCCACTCAAACAGGGTGGAACGATTCTGCTCTGAAAAGTCTATTTCTTGCTGGGCTCAGTGAAAGGGTTAAAGACCTGCTAATTGCTTATCCTACACCTGAGGATTTGCAACAGGCTATGCAATTAGCTATACGGGTGGATAGAAGACTGCGTGCTAGGGTTAATGAGAGCAAATCCTCTGCTATGTCAGTTTCTGGTTATGAGAATGTGTGTACTAACAGTGGTGAACCGATGGAGATTGGATCGGTGGCACCTCGCTCTCAAGAAAAAGACCGTCGTTTTTCGAAAGGCTTGTGTTTCTATTGCGGAAAATCTGGTCATTTGATTAAAGGCTGTGAGCTTCGTATGAAGAAAGAAAAAAAAATGGTCAGTCACGCCCGTATTGCCTGTTTAAATTCCAAGGGTGTATTTTTAGCTGCTTCCACGATTGCTCAGGAAAAATTAATGGAATTTCGGGTGTTTGTTGATTGCGGGTCTACACTGAATGTAATTGATGGGGGATTCGTGGAAAAACTCAATTTAAAACCTGAACCTTTATCATCCCCCATTGCTGTGGTTTCTGTGGATGGTTCCCCTTTGAAGAATATTACTCTCAAGGTCTGTGAATTTCCTCTCACTATTAATGGTGTTCACCATGAGAAATTGGATTTGGTAGTGTTGAATAACTTGCCTTCTCCAGTAATATTGGGATTGCCCTGGTTAAAATTTCACAATCCTGTACTGGATTGGTCTACCAGTGAAATTAAATCCTGGAGCCATAAATGTTATGACAAGTGTTGTAACGGGCGTATTGCAGCTTTGGATAGGGGAGAATTACCTGTTCCTATTCAGGATTTTTGGAGAGTTTTTTCTGAGAAAGATTCGCAGGTTTTGCCTCCCCATAGAGACTATGATTGTTCTATTGAATTTGTCCCTGGAGCGACTCTTCCTAAAAGTCGTTTATTTAACCTTACTATTCCTGAGAGGAAGGCTTTGGAGGAATACATACAGACAAGTTTGGCCGCCGGTCACATTAGGCCCTCTAAGTCTCCTGTGGCGGTTGGATTTTTTTTTGTAAAAAAAAAGGACGGCGGTTTACGTCCTTGTCTGGATTTTCGTGAGATTAACAAAATTACGGTACGCAATCCTTACCCACTGCCATTGATTCCTGATCTGTTTAACCAGTTATTGGGGGCCAAGTGGTTCTCTAAAATTGACCTTAAGGGGGCATACAATCTGTTGCGCATGAAGGAGGGTGATGAATGGAAGACTGCTTTTAACACTCCTGTGGGTCATTTTGAGAATCTGGTTATGCCTTTTGGTCTTACTAATGCTCCTGCATTTTTTCAGAATCTGATTAATGACATCCTTAGACCTTTGATCGGTAAAAATGTGGTTGTGTATTTGGATGACATTTTGATTTATTCGCCAGATCTGGAGTCTCATTGGCGGAGCGTGCGTGAGGTATTACAGTTATTAATGGACAATTCGCTTTTTGCTAAGCTGGAGAAATGTGAGTTCGCTGTACAGAGAATTAGTTTTTTGGGCTACATTATCTCCAGCAAAGGTTTTGAGATGGATCCGGTTAAGGTTCAGGCTGTGCAGGAATGGCCTAGGCCTATTGGTTTGAAATCGATACAGAGGTTTTTGGGTTTCGCCAATTACTATAGAAAATTCATAAAAAATTTTTCTAGTATTGTCAAACCTCTGACTGATCTCACCAGGAAAGGTGCTGATGCGGTTCAGTGGTCTTCTGAGGCCATTGAAGCTTTTGTGTATCTCAAGGAGAGGTTCACCTCTGCTCCCATCCTTATGCAGCCTGATGTTACTAGGCCGTTTTTGGTTGAGGTTGATGCTTCCTCTGTGGGGGTTGGCGCAGTATTGTCTCAGGATAACGGGGATGGATTACATCCCTGTGCCTTTTTTTCAAAAAATTTTTCGGAGACTGAATTGAATTACGATATTGGTAATCGGGAATTATTGGCTATTAAACTCGCATTTGAACACTGGCGCCACTTCTTGGAAGGTGCGGAATTTCCCGTTCAGGTTCTTACGGATCATAAAAATCTGATATATCTTGACGCTGCCAAGCGCCTGAATGCCCGTCAGGCTAGGTGGGCACTGTTTTTCTCGCGGTTTAATTTCTCCGTTACTTACATCCCTGGTACTAAGAATGTTAAGGCGGATGCCTTGTCTCGCAGTTTTTCTCCCATAGTCGGTGCTGAGAAAGAGGAAAACATTTTACAAGAAGGTGTTGTGATAGCTGCTTTAGACTCCGTTTTGGAAGATGAGATTCTTAAAGCTCAGGAGAATGCCCCATCTAACACTCCTCATGGGAGGTTGTTTGTGCCTGGGACCTTTAGGAGAGATTTGTTTGTTGAGTGTCACGAATCTCGGTTGGCAGGTCATCCCGGAATCTCTGAGACCAAGAGACTGGTGGGTCGCAGTTTTTGGTGGCCTGGATGGCAGAAGGAAGTCATTAAGTGGGTACGCCAATGTACTGTATGTGCTAGATCTAAGTCCTCACATACTCCTGCTGCGGGGTTGCTTTGTCCTTTGGAGGTCCCCAGTGCTCCTTGGACACATTTGGCTATGGACTTTATAACTGACCTTCCCCCCTCTGAGGGTTTTACTGTCATCTGGGTGGTCGTGGACCGTTTTAGCAAGATGTGTCACTTGGTTCCCTTCATCAAACTGCCCTGCGCTAAAACTCTCGCTAAGGCCTTTGTCAAGGAAATTGTCAGACTTCATGGCGTTCCTACTGACATTGTTTCTGATAGGGGTCCTCAGTTCGTGGCTCGTTTTTGGCGTGCCTTTTGTGACAGGTTGGGAATTCATTTGTCGTTTTCGTCCGGATATCATCCTGAATCTAATGGCCAGACAGAAAGGAAAAACCAGGATGTTGAGCAGTTCTTGCGTTGTTTTGTGGCAGAAAATCAAGAGGGGTGGTCTGAGTTTCTGCCACTTGCCGAATTTGCTCTGAACAATCATACATCTTCTTCTGCTGGTTGTTCGCCTTTTTTTTGTTGTTCTGGGAGACATCCGTCGTTTGGGTCGTTCTCCAAGTTGGGATCTGCCGTGCCTGAGGAGGAGAATTTTTCCGGTGATTTGGAAAGAGTTTGGACGGATGTGCGTGGTAATCTTCAGGAGGCCAACAGAAAATCTAAAGACTACTTTGATAGGAAACGACAGGAGGTTTTGTTCGCTGTTGGTGACATGGTTTGGTTGTCCTCTAGGAATCTGCGGTTGAGGATTCCTTCTAAGAAATTGGGTCCCAAGTTTGTAGGGCCCTTTAAGGTGCTTCAGGTTGTCAACCAATCTGCTGTTAGGTTGGAGGTTCCTACCTCCTGGAGAATTAATCCGGTCTTTCATGTCTCTCTGTTAAAAAAAGCTGTTGTGTCGGATGGTGACGCCTCTGCCTCTGTTCCTCCGGTGGTGGAGGACGGGGAATATGAAATTTCTCGCATCCTTGACTCTAGACGGTATAGAGGTAGTTTGCAGTATCTTGTGGCCTGGAAAGGTTTCGGACCCGAGGATAACTCTTGGGTGAGGTCAGATGATGTTTCCGCGTCCAGACTTATCAGAGCGTTTCACAGGAGATTTCCTGATAAGCCTGGTCTTAGGGGATCCGGAGGATCCTCTTAGAAGGGGGGGTACTGTTAGAACCTTGCTGTTAGTTTTTTTTTCCTTTGCTGGTCACATGACCTTGTTGGCCTATTTAATCCTGCTCCGCCCTTCTGGCTTTGCTGGACTTCATTGTATATCTACTTTCTAGCTAGCCTGTGCTCTGTGTCTTGCTCTGTTAGTTTGCTTGGTCTTCGGACCTCTATGTTCTTTATATTTTGTTTGTTCGTCTGTCTGCTACTATTTCTGTTAGGAGGTGTCCCATATTCCTCCCAGTCCTTAGTACTTGTAGGGATTCCTCCCCCACATCTATAGGTCTTCGTACAGACTAGCTTAGGACTTTAGCAGGTCTGATCGCAGGATCAGGTTCCCTGTTACATCGTAGGGATTCAGCTGAGTCCTATAGTAGGGACAGATCTCCTCTCTTTCCTTAGCTCTGGTAGCAGAACATAACAGGATGGATCTCTGCAGGAACAATGAAGATCTCCATTTTTTTTCCTCTTTCCCGCATTTACAGTGGGGAGGTGCAATATGTCAGCCTATCAGCAGCGCACACACGGAGCGAAGTGCTTTTTTTCACACAAGCAAGGGCATGTGTCATTGGCAGTGTATGTCACATGTCCTTGCCCTATAAGACCAAGCCATTTTCCCCGTCGCCACCATTTTCTCACTGCTGCAGCTGCGTGTTAGACGGCACCGCTGTTGCTGTGTGCGCTATACCTTGTTAATTTCAAGCCAATTTTCGCACAAATCTACAGATAGCTTGGGAGTAGGGAATAGTTGTGATTGCAGTCCTTTTAAGGACTAGGTTACAGCATTTCCTACGACTTTTATCAGGCAGGTCTGTGCTCTTAAATAGATAGATTGTGGGAGTAAAGACTAATTGTAATTGGAGTCCTTTTCAGGACTAGGTTACATGAGTTCCTATCAGTTTTTGCCAGGCAGGTCTGTGCCAGTGCTGTGCAAGTTTTTTTCACAGCATTTGGCTGAATCTAGCAAAGCTAATCCTTTTTGTTCTATTGCAGAGTGTGTTAGTCAGTGGAGTAGCCTATCTGTGTTTCAAGATATACCACCTGTGTATAGAATACCAATTTTTTTACTGCACCTAGTGAAGTAAAATCTTTTGGGCATAGCATCATTCTATTAGTCCATCTATACTGACCTCCATCAGGTTGCAAATTGAATATATTTTTTTTCTGCATCTAGCTCTGAAAAAATATTGGGCTTCAAGCTGTGTGTGGGACTTGTTGTATTAGTCCATCTATACTGACCTCCATCAGGTTGCAAACTGCATATATTTTTTTCTTCATCTACCTCTGAAAAAATATTGGGCTTCTAGCTGTGTGTGGGACTTGTTCTATTAATCCATCTATACAGACCTCCATCAGGTTGCAAACTGAATATATTTTTTTCTGCATCTACCTCTGAAAAAATATTGGGCTTCTAGCTGTGTGTGGGACTTGTTGTATTAGTCCATCTATACTGACCTCCATCAGGTTGCAAACGGAATATATTTTTTTCTGCATCTACCTCTGAAAAAATATTGGGCTTCTAGCTGTGTGTGGGACTTGTTCTATTAATCCATCTATACAGACCTCCATCAGGTTGCAAACTGAATATATTTTTTTCTGCATCTACCTCTGAAAAAATATTGGGCTTGTAGCTGTGTGTGGGACTTGTTCTATTAATCCATCTATACAGACCTCCATCAGGTTGCAAACTGAATAAAATATTTTTCTGCATCTACCTCTGAAAAAATATTTGGGCTTCTAGCTGTGTGTGGGACTTGTTCTATTAGTCCATCTATACTGACCTCCATCAGGTTGCAAATTGAATATAAATTTTTCTGCATCTAACCCAGCCAATAGTTTTGGCCTAATACCACAGTTTGGCCACTCAGCTCTGCTCGGTTCCCATCCATTGTTTTTTTGTGCAAACAACTCCAGAGTTGTGAATTAGTTAACCACCAAAATGAGTGGAAAAAGGCCTGCTGCTGGTTTAAAGGTGAATAGGCGTGTTGGGAAGGGGAAAAAAGGTTGTGTCCGTGGGGTAGGTGTTAAAGCAACAGTAACATCTGCAGAAAAAAGACCATCTTCCAGCCAAACTAAAATGTCTACTTCTTTTAGCGGACAATGTGATAAGATCCCTTTCTTACGGCCACGCCAATCGCTACAAATTCCAGATGAGGCACAAAAACAGCAGGTGCTTCAAGGGATATCAAGTGCTCCTTTAAGTGGGCTCTCCACATCAACTTCAACATCACAAATACTCCAGTCCTCAAAGGTGTCACCCCAATCGCACTTGCTTCCTCACAGCTCCCAAATCTCCAGCAGCCCGTCTGAGTATGAGGTAGAACAGATGGTTGAGTCTGCAGAGCTGTTTACTCATACTATAGCCTGGGAATCAGAGGTCGACTCCAGCGCTTCTGTGAATCCAGACGAGGAAATGATCTGCACTGATGCCCAGAATCTTTATGAGTCGGATCCAGGACCAGACGCAGAAGGTTCTGACCATAATGTAGACCCTCATTCCCAAACTGTAACTCCTGTTGGTGGAGACAATGAGGAAGACGATGATAAGACTCAAATACCTGATTGGAGCGACAACTTTAGTTTTTTGTCAGCGCAGGAACAGGTTGGCTCTGAGGACGACGGGTGTGATAACGCACAGGGTGATGATGATGAGGTTGGAGATCCCACTTACTGTCAACCCACAGTCAGGCAAGAGATGAGGTCAGCAGAGGAGGTGGAGGAAGATGCTAGTGACGACGAGGTCAGGTTGCGCCTTCCTGGACAGAGACGTAGTACTGGAAGCACGTCAACAACTGCATCCTCAAACACAACTCTGCCTCTCACCACAAGTCGTGGTGGCTCTTCAGGTCGCATGGGTGCTAAGCCTTGCATAGCCTGGGCATTTTTTCAGATCGATAAAGATGACCCAACTCGTGTTATCTGTAACATTTGTCAGCAAAAGCTAAGTAGAGGCCAAAAAATACATAGTTTGAGTACTTCATGCATGAACCGGCACATGGACATGAAGCATAAGTTGCAGTGGGAAGCTCAGTGTGCTACAATGCGGCCTAGCCGGCCGGGCCAACCACCGTCTGCCATATCTTCTGCATCCACGGCCTCTTCATCCTCTGTGACTGGGGGGACAGCAGTCACACCTGTTTTGGGGCGCAGACCTGCCACCTCTTTACCCGCAACAGCCAGCGTGATTGGCAGGTCATCATTTTCTTTGGAGGTGGTAACACCAGCTGGTGTTGAGCGCTGTCCGACATTGATAGCACCACCTTTGGATCAAGGCAACCTAACATGTCCGCCTGCATCTTCCTCACAGACCGGCAGTTTGCCGGGGACACCCTTATCAACCCCGTCTAAGCACAATAGCCAACCCTCGGTCCCTCAGATGTGGACAAGTAAAAGACCATTTCCTCCTAGCCATGAGAAAGCTAAGAGGTTGAATTTCACCATCTGCAAGCTCTTGGCTACAGAAATGCTGCCTTTCCGCCTGGTGGACACAGAGGATTTTCGAGACCTTATGTCCGTCGCAGTGCCCCAGTACCAGATGCCCAGTCGGCACTACTTCTCAAAGAAAGGTGTGCCTGCGCTCCACCAGCATGTCGCACACAACATCACCGCTTCTTTGAGAAACTCTGTGTGTGACAGGGTGCATTTCACCACAGACACTTGGACGAGTAGGCATGGACAGGGGCGTTACATGTCGCTGACTGGGCACTGGGTAACTATGGTGACAGCAGGACAAGGAGCTTCTGTCCAAGTCTTGCCGTCCCCACGAGTTGTGCGTCAATCCTCTTTATGTCAAAGTTCCTCCACTACTTCTGCCTCCTCAACCTCCTCTCGGTCTTCCACCTGCACCCAAAGCCTGTTTGGTCATGCCACAAGCTTTCTAACTGCGCAGAAGGGATCCTGCACACCTCCTTACTATGCTGGCAGTAGGGCTCAACGTCATCAGGCGGTTTTTACATTGAAATGTCTGGGAAATGTGAGTCACACAGCTGAGGAGTTGTGGTCAGCTCTGGAGAACCAATTTCATGAATGGTTGTCTCCACTGGACCTGAAACCAGGGAAGGCCGTGTGCGACAATGCTGCAAACCTGGGTGCGGCCCTTCGCTGGGGCAATGTCACACACGTGCCTTTTATGGCTCACGTGTTGAACCTGGTTGTCCAGCAATTTTTAGCCCACTATCCCAGACTAGATGGCCTTCTGCAGAGGGCACGGTCGCTGTGTGCTCACTTCCGCCGTTCGCATCCCGCAGCTCAGCGACTTACATCTCTACAGAAGTCGTTGGGCCTGCCACTTCACCGGCTAAAATGCGATGTGCCTACCCGGTGGAATTCAACTCTGCACATGTTGCAGCGACTGTGGCAGCACCGACAAGCCCTGGTGCAATACGTTCTGACGTATAGCCTGGGCCAACGAGATCCAGAGGTGGGGCAAATCACGCTGGAGGAGTGGTCTCAGATCAGGGACCTATGCACCCTTCTGCACAGTTTTGAAATGGCGACGAAGATGTTTAGTGCTGACGATGCCATTATCAGCCTGACTATTCCGGTGATTTACATGCTGGAGCACATGTTAAACAGAATTCGGAGTCAGGTGGTGGCACAAGAGGAGGTGGAGGAAGTAGAGGAGGAGGAGTTGTATGCAGAAGGGCTAACATCTGCAAGGTCCAGACGGTCGGCAGCACCAAGGCGGCAGGCATGTGAGGGTGGGGGAGATGGTTGTACCAGGGCGCGTGGTAGCAGCCAAACTAGTGAGGAATGTGCAGGAGCCCAGGAAGAAGTGGAGGACGAACTGATGGAAGACTCATCAGATGAGGGAGACCTTGATCACATTTCTGTTGTGCGAGGTTCGGGGGATAGGACAGAGGAAGGAAGCATGATTGTTACCTCGCCACCAACACAACAGGTACTTGGTGCTCCTGGATGCGCAACACACATGAGTGCCTTCTTGCTGCACTACCTGCAACATGACCCTCGAATTGTGAGAATTAGAAATAATCCTGACTACTGGGTTGCCACACTGTTAGATCCCCGGTACAAAAGTAAATTTGCAGAAATTATTCCTGCCATAGAAAGGGATGCACGCATGCAGGAGTATCAGCAGAGACTGTTGCAGAATCTTACATGTGCTTTTCCACAAAATACCAGTGGTGCACGTAGTGAATCTCACAGTTCCAACTTGCCAACCGTGGGACCGTCAAGTGTTCAGCACTCAAACCGTAACAGACCCACAGTATCTGCTGGTAACATCAATTTTGCGAAATCATTTCACCACTTTTTTAGCCCATCCTTTGCAAGGCCACAGGAGACAAGAAGTCTGACACATAGTCAACGCCTAGAGACGATGGTACAGGAGTATCTCCAAGTAAACATTGAAGCCATGACTGTGTCACTGGACCCTTGCTCTTTTTGGGCTTCCAATCTGGATAAATGGCCGGAGCTAGCCACTTACGCCTTGGAGATCTTGTCATGCCCCGCAGCCAGCGTTCTGTCTGAACGTGTGTTCAGCGCTGCTGGTGGTGTGCTGACAGATAAGCGCACGCGGCTCTCCACTGATAATGTAGACAGACTCACGTTCATAAAGATGAACAAATCATGGATCCAAAACGACTTTTCTACCCCTGTGTCATCCTGGGGAGAGTAAAAGCTTGATGATTGGTTAAAATCACCCTACCAACCGTTTTAAGCTTTCAAATTACTAATCATGTTTATCTGTATCTTGGCTGGAAAATAATTTGGGCTTTGTAGCAGTGTGCAGCACTGATTCTATTAGGCCATGTATAATAAGCTCCACCAGATTTAAAATTACTAATCATGTTTATCTGTATCTTGACTGGAAAATAATTTGGGCTTTGTAGCAGTGTGCAGCACTGATCCTATTAGGCCATCTATACTAAAGCTTCACCAGATTTAAAATTAATAATAATTTTTAGCTGCATCTAGCCCGGAAAATAATTTTGGGGCTCCGAGATGCGCAAGACACATAAGTGCCTTCTTGCTGCACTACCTGCAGCATGACCCTCATATTGTCAGAATTCGAAGTAATCATGACTACTGGGTTGCCACACTCTTAGATCCCCCAAACTTTTCGATCAACCTTTTCATTTTAATAAAGACCAAAAAAATGGTCATTTTTGAAATTATAAGCATTAGCAGGTTGTTAGAAACTGAAATCAGTTTTCAACTCAAAACTTTATTCTAGGTGATGTTACATTTTCACATAGGACCCCTTGTTCGAAAGGAGCTTCTGAACTCTCTCGTCCATTGAATTTGTCAGGTTTTGGATGGTTTCTGCTTCAATTGTTTTGCATGAGGACAGAATACCCTTCCAGAGCTGTTGCTTAGATGTGAACTGCCTCCCGCCATCATAGACACTCCTTTTAATGATGCTCCAAAGGTTCTGAATGGGGTAGAGGTCAGGGGAGCATGGGGGTCACACCATAAGTTTGTCCCCTTTTATGCCCATATCAGCCAGAGATGCATATGTTTTATGTGCAGCATGAGATGGTGCATTATCATGCAAAAAAATGATCTTGCTGTGAAATACACGGTTCTTCTTCTTGAACCATGGCAGGAAGTGCTGTTTGAGAAAATCCACATACATTATGGAGTTCATCTTTAGCGCCTTCAGGGATCCTAAAGGGGCCGACAATCTCTCTCCCCATGATTCCAGCCCAAAACATTACTCCACCTCCTCCTTGTTGGCGCTGTAGCCGTGTTTGCGTGGGGTGTCCATCAACCAGCCATCCTCCACTCCATCCATCTGGACCATCGAGCGCTGCACGGCACTCATCCGTGAACAAAACAGTTTTGAAATCAGTCTTCATGTAATGTTTGGCCCACTGGAGCCGTTTCTGCTTGTGTGAAGTGGATAGAGGAGGTCGACAGGATGGCGTATGCACAGCTGCAAACCTCTGAAGGACCCTGCATCTTGTTGTTCGGGGGACGTTGGAGGCACCAGCAGCTTCAAAAACTTGTCTGCTGCTATGACAAGGCTTTTTTGCCGCTGCTCTTTCAACCTGACGTAATTGCCTGTAGGAAAGAGTCCTCAATTTGCCCTTATCAGCACGCACACGTGTGTACTGTGAATCAGCTACATACTTCTTGATTGCCAAGACACTTCATCCTGATCATCGCACAATGTTGATTGTAGTCATGCCTTGACCTAAACACTCCACAATTTGTTGTTTCTCAGCAGCCGACACATCCTTTTTCTTTCCCATTTTGGCAGAAAATGTAGGCTGCTTAATAATGTGAGACAGCCTTCTTAAGTAGTCTTGCCTTTCATTGGACACACCTGCCAAACTAATTAGCACAGGTGTCTGCAATTGCTTACAGTGATATAAAGAGCCCTGACACACATCACCATCAATGAGTTTAACCGACAAACAAACAAATTCTTCCCTTATCACTCCTAAACACTTTTTGCATAATAATTTGGAACACAGTGTACATGTGCTTTTCCACAAAACACCAGTGGTTCACGTAGTGAATCTTACAGTTCTAACTTGCCAACCGTGGTCTGTATGGAGTTGTTCAATAAAGGGCCCAAAATTAAGATAACATAGATGGGAGAGGTCTCTATGAATAGGAATTCCTAAGTATTTGATACCCTGTGAGGGCCAGGCAAAGGGAAAGTTGGACTGGATGGAATCCTATATGGATTTGGGGAGGGAGACATCGAGGGCCTCAGACTTCGCTGCATTGATTTTAAAATTTGACCATGTAACAAAGTGATCTATTTCAGCCATAACAGCATGGATGGATATATGTGATTGAGTGATATATACTAGGACATCATCAGCAAATAGAGAGCACTTGTACTCGGTGCCTCCCACCTCAATCCACCTAATATTGGGGTTATGGCGAATTGATGAGAGCAGGTGCTCCGTCACTAGGATGTATAAGAGAGGGGACAGAGAACATCCCTGCCTTGTCCCATTGGTGATTGTGAAAGGTGATGAAAATGTTCTGACGCGCCCACTGGGCCTTGGGACACCCGGAGCCGGACCCTTTTTGGTGGATGCTGGTGGTTGTAGTCTCCGTGGCAGCAACCCGGTTCCGTGGCTCAGGGCGGTCAAACCAGTGGCGGAACTATTTATGTGGTTTTGATGTTTAAATGTCCGACTACGCCACCCGTGGATTGCGGTCAGAGTGAACCGCCGCTCCAGGGCAGACCGCTGAGGCTGGTGTTGTGGGTGCAGCAGAGCGTAGCATAACTCCCCACGGGAGGAGTATAGCCTCAGGGCAGTGTATGCGGAGGATGGGGGTGATGGTGCAGGGTAGCAGCAGTAATGACATTGAGTCAGTGATGCAGTCCAGGGCCTTTACTCACAGTTCTTATTAACCAGACCACGTCTGCAGGTAACGGCTGCCCACGTCGTACTGTGCTCACCAGGTGAGGGGCTCAGACAACTCCCAGATAACTTTGGAGTGCTTCATAGGACCCCCTTTGTGTGTCCTTTGTCTGGCCTTTCTTACCAACCCTTCTGTCCGGCTGCCTCGGGCCTCCTCTTGGTAAACTTGGCGCCAGTTTCCCTGACCCTATGTGGTGCCTTCCTAGTGGGTTTAGCGAGGGGCTGCGCCACATAAAATGTCACAGCCTCCTGTTTCTAGCTGAGGGTCGTTTCCTGCCTCCACTAGTTTCGGGGACCGGTCTCCCCCTTTGGCCTGACCCCTCCACGCAGGTGGATTCGGGCGTGCGGTGTCGACTCGCCCGTCCGCACCCCTGAGATCCCTTCGTTCCTCGTTCCTGGAGCCTTCTCCGCTCCTCTTCCTTCCTTCTCCCTCTTCCAGGCCTGGGCCTCTGTTACTAGGCCCGCCTCCGGATCAGAGCTCATGCAGAGCCCCTGCTCCCTGCCACTTCTGCTCAGACTTCTCTGCACTGAACTAAGATGGTGCCCACCTTTTATACTCCCTTCTCAATGCACCCAGGAACTGCTTCCTCCCTGCTCCTGCACTACAGGGTTCCCCTTCCTCAGTGTTCCCTCCCCCCACTCCAGCCAGGGACAGGGACTGTCGTGCCCATCTCAGGGGCATATTGGTCGCCCTGCCCCATGGCAATGTGGTGTAATGCATGCAGGTGTCGGGTCCTGATCCACACTACATCCTTACCTGAGAGTGAGATATCACACCTCTGGGTGAGGTGCAATACCTCTGTACCAACCGAGCTCTCAGGGTGCTACAGTTCCATTTATCTTCAGCCTAGGTGACGTATTGTGATACAGGGCCGTGATTTTGGCTATAAAAGGGTCCTCTAGACCCCTACCCCAAGCTTTTTAAGAGAATCATATATGGCGTGCCAGGAGACTCTATGGAATGCTTTCTCAGCATCCAACGAGAGTATCTAATTACAAATTTTTAACTGCATCTAGCCCAGGAAATACTTTGTGCCTAGTAGCAGGGTCTGCTAGTCAGCGGATTATCCCGGCTGTTAAGCAAGCTACACCACCTGTAGTTTGGACACTTCATTTTTTCAAAGGAAATGCTTGGGGACCACGGGATACTCAGTGAAGAGCATCAGGAGGCACCCCAAGGCATAGGGGCTCGGACTGGCAGTAGGATGCCTTGCGGTGGACAGCCGAGCTCGATCCTTATAAAAGCTTTTTAACTGCAGCAGCTTTAGTGGACGCTACTGGAGCTGGAATTACGCGGCTGCTGGCATGAGACTTGCCCTCCAATAGATCCTTCTAAATGGATTTAAAGTGTATTTATTCAAATTAGAGAGACAATTTAAATTAAAAAGCTTAGAGCTGCCTCCACCACAGGGGGGCTCGCTCGACCCACCAGCGGACAGGCACCAGTATTGGGAGAGGGGGGCTGGCCGTCAGGGTTCACCGCGGCTCTGGCACAAACCCGGCGACACGGAGGTGGCACGGGCAGGAGTGGACTGAACGTGTCGGCTTCTCACTTTTTGGATTTTAGAAGGGCATGACATGCCTATATCTGTGTCTCCCCCTCCTTTTACTCCTCCACCTCTTTTCTTTTCGCATGACTATATGTACTTGTCACTTTTCCATGTGTTAGTTGTGTCTTCTGAGCAGTTTGTCAGCTTTTGGACACCTTTGAAGGTGTTTTCTATGTGTTTCTATGTGTTTTTGTTTGCCTGCCATTGGTTTTAACGGTGTTCGAAGGTGTTCGACGAACAGTTCGACGAACAGTTTGGCGAACACACGGGTGTTCGACGAACCAAACCGAACTCGAACACTACGGGGGTGGCTCAACACTAATTACGAAGCATTTTTAAACCTCACAGGAATTCCGAGAACAATAGAAAAGTTCCAAAGCATTTTTAAATGTCAGCGGAATTCTTAGAACAATGGAAGAGATCCGAAGCATTTTTAAACATCAGCAGAATTACGAGAACAATGGAAGAGTTCTGAAGCATTTTTAAATTTCAGCGGAATTCCGTGAACAATGGAAGAATTCGGAAGCATTTTTAAACTTCAGCGGAATTCCGAGAACAATGGAAACATTCCAAAGCATTTTTAAACTTCAGCGGAATTCCGAGAACAATGGAAGAGTTCTGAATCATTTTTAAACGTCAGCAGAATTCTGAAAACAATGGAAGAGTTCCGAAGCATTTTTAAACTTCAGCAGAATTCTGAGAACAATGGAAGAGTTCCGAAGCATTTCTAAACGTCAGTGGAATTCGGAGAACAATGGTAGAGTTCCAATGCATTATTAAACGTGAGCGGAATTCTGAGAACAATGGAAGATTTCCGAAGCATTTTTAAACTTCATCGGAATTCCGAGAACAATGGAAGAGTACCGAAGCATTTTTAAACTTCAGTGGAATTCCGAGAACAATGGAAGAGTTCCAAAGCCTTTTTAAACATCAGCAGAATTCCGAGAACAATGGAAGTGTTCCGAAGCATTTTTAAACGTCAGTGGAATTCCGAGAACAATGGAAGAGTTCAGAAGCATTATTAAACGTCAGCAGAATTCCGCGAACAACGGAAGAGTTCTGAAGCATTTTGTAGCTTCAGCAGAATTCTGAGAACAATGGAAGAGTTCCGAAGCATTTTTAAACATCAGCAGAATTCCGAGAACAATGGAAGAGTTACGCAGCATTTTTAAACGTCAGCGGAATTCCGAGAATAATGGAATAGTTCTGAAACATTTTTAAGCTTCAGTGGAATTCCGAGAACAATGGAAGAGTACCGAAGCATTTTTAAACTTCAGCGGAATTCCGAGAGCAATGGAAGAATTACGAAGCATTTTTAAACCTCACAGGAATTCCGAGAACAATGGAAGAGTTCCGAAGCATTTTTAAATGTCAGCGGAATTCCGAGAACAATGAAAGAGATCCGAAGCATTTTTAAACATCAGCGGAATTCCGAGAACTATGGAAGAATTCGGAAGCATTTTTAAACTTCAGCGGAATTCCCAGAACAATGGAAGCATTCCAAAGCATTTTTAAACTTCAGCGGAATTCCGAGAACAATGGAAGAGTTCTGAATCATTTTTAAACGTCAGCAGAATTCCGAGAACAATGGAAGAGTTCCGAAGCATTTTAAAACTTCAGCAGAATTCTGAGAACAATGGAAGAGTTACGAAGCATTTCTAAACGTCAGTGGAATTCCGAGAACAATGGTAGAGTTCCAAAGCATTATTAAACGAGAGCGGAATTCTGAGAACAATGGAAGATTTCCGAAGCATTTTTAAACTTCAGCGGAATTCCGAGAACAATGGAAGAGTATCAAAGCATTTTTAAACTTCAGCGGAATTCTGAGAACAAAGGAAGAGTTCCGAAGCTTTTTTAAACATCAGCGGAATTCCGGGAACAATGCAAGTGTTCCGAAGCATTTTTAAACTTCAGCGGAATTCCGAGAACAGCGGAAGTGTTCAGAAGCATTTTAAAACTTCAGCGGAATTCCGAGAACAAAGGAAGAGTTCCGAAGCATTTTTAAACGTCAGTGGAATTCCGAGAACAATGGAAGAGTTGAGAAGCATTATTAAACGTCAGCAGAATTCCACGAACAATGGAAGAGTTCTGAAGCATTTTTAAACTTCAGCGGAATTCTGAGAACAATGGAAGAGTTCCGAAGCATTTTTAAACATCAGCAGAATTCCGAGAACAATGGAAGAGTTACGCAGCATTTTTAAACGTCAGCGGAATTCCGAGAATAATGGAATAGTTCTGAAACATTTTTAAGCTTCAGCGGAATTCCGAGATCAATGGAAGAGTACCGAAGCATTTTTAAACTTCAGCGGAATTCCGAGAACAATGGAAGCTTTCCGAAGCATTTTTAAACTTCAGCGGAATTCCGAGAACAATGGATGCGTTCCGAAGCATTTTTAAACTTCAACGGAATTCCTAGAACAATGGAAGAGTTCCGAAGCATTTTTAAAGGTCAGCAGAATTCCGAGAACAATAGAAGAGTTCTGAAGCATTTTTAAACTTCATCAGAATTCCGAAAACAATGTAAGAGTTCCAAAGCAAATTTAAACTTCAGCAGAATTCCGAGAACAATGAAGGAGTTCCAAAGCATTTTTGAAAGTCAGTGGAATTCTGAGAACAATGGAAGAGTTCTGAAGCATTTTCAAACACCAGCAGAATTCCTAGAACAATGGAAGAGTTCCGAAGCATTTCTAAACGTCAGCGGAATTCCGAGAATGATGGAAGAGTTCTGAATCATTTTTAAACTTCAGTCAATTTCCGAGAACAATGGAAGAGTTCCGAAGCATTTTTAAACTTGAGCGGAATTCCGAGAACAATGGAAGAGTTCCAAAGCATTTTTAAATGTCAACGGAATTCTGAGAACAATGGAAGAGTTCAGAAGCATTATTAAATGTCAGCAGAATTCCGCGAACAATGGAAGAGTTCTGAAGCATTTTTAAGCTTCAGCGGAATTCTGAGAAAAATGGAAGAGTTCCGAAGCATTTTTAAACATCAGCAGAATTCCGAGAACAATGGAAGAGTTACGCAGCATTTTTAAACGTCAGCGGAATTCCGAGAATAATGGAATAGTTCTGAAACATTTTTAAGCTTCAGTGGAATTCCGAGAACAATGGAAGAGTACCGAAGCATTTTTAAACTTCAGCGGAATTCCGAGAACAATGGAAGCTTTCCGAAGCATTTTTAAACTTCAGCAGGATTCCGAGAACAATGGATGCGTTCCGAAGCATTTTTAAACTTCAGCGGAATTCCTAGAACAATGGAAGAGTTCCGAAGCATTTTTAAAGGTCAGCAGAATTCCGAGAACAATAGAAGAGTTCTGAAGCATTTTTAAACTTCATCAGAATTCCGAAAACAATGTAAGAGTTCCAAAGCAAATTTAAACTTCAGCAGAATTCCGAGAACAATGAAGGAGTTCCAAAGCATTTTTGAAAGTCAGTGGAATTCTGAGAACAATGGAAGAGTTCTGAAGCATTTTCAAGCACCAGCGGAATTCCTAGAACAATGGAAGAGTTCTGAAGCATTTCTAAACATCAGCGGAATTCCGAGAACGATGGAAGTGTTCTGAAACATTTTTAAACTTCAGTCAATTTCCGAGAACAATGGAAGAGTTCCGAAGCATTTTTAAACTTGAGCGGATTTCCGAGAACAATGGAAGAGTTCCGAAGCATTTTTAAATGTCAGCGGAATTCTGAGAACAATGGAAGAGTTCCGAAGCATTTTTAAACTACATCAGAATTCCGAGAACAATGTAAGAGTTCCCAAGCAAATTTAAACTTCAGCAGAATTCCGAGAACAATGAAGGAGTTCCAAATTATTTTTAAATGTCAGCGGAATACTGAGAACCATGGAAGAGTTCCGAAGCATTTTTAAACACCAGCGGAATTCCGAGAACAATGGAAAAGTTCCGAAGCATTTTTAAACTTGAGCGGAAATCCTAGAGAACAATGGACGCTTTCCGAAGCATTTTTAAACTTTAGCGGAATTCCGAGATCAATGGAAGAGTTCCGAAGCATTTCTAAACTTCATCAGTGGAATTCCGAGAACAATGGAAGAGTTCCAAAGCAAATTTAAACTTCAGCAGAATTCCGAGAACAATGGAAGAGTACCGAAGCATTATTAAACGTGAGCGGAATAACAAGAACAATGGAAGATTTCCGAAGCATTTTTAAACTTCAGCGGAATTTAGAGAACAATGGAAGAGTTCCGAAGCATTTTTAAACGTCAGCAGAATTCCGAGAACAATGGAAGAGTTCCAAAGTATTTTTAAATGTCAGCGGATTTCTGAGAACAATGGACGAAGCATTTCTAAACTTCAGCGGAATTCCGAGAACAATGGAAGTGTTCCGTAGCATTTATAAACTTCATCAGAATTCCAAGAACAATGGATACGTTCTGAAGGATTTTTAAACATCAGAGGAATTCGGAGAAAAATGGAAGAGTTCCGAAGCATTATTAAACGTGAGCGGAATTCCTAGAACAATGGAAGAATTCCGAAGCATTTTTAAGCTTCAGTGGAATTCCGAGAACAATGGAAGAGTACCGAAGCATTTTTAAACTTCAGCGGAATTCCGAGAACAATGGAAGCTTTCCGAAGCATTTTTAAACTTCAGCGGAATTCCGAGAACAATGGATGCGTTCCGAAGCATTTTTAAACTTCAGCGGAATTCCTAGAACAATGGAAGAGTTCCGAAGCATTTTTAAAGGTCAGAAGAATTCCGAGAACAATAGAAGAGTTCTGAAGCATTTTTAAACTTCATCAGAATTCCGAAAACAATGTAAGAGTTCCAAAGCAAATTTAAACTTCAGCAGAATTCCGAGAACAATGAAGGAGTTCCAAAGCATTTTTGAAAGTCAGTGGAATTCTGAGAACAATGGAAGAGTTCTGAAGCATTTTCAAGCACCAGCGGAATTCCTAGAACAATGGAAGAGTTCCGAAGCATTTCTAAACATCAGCAGAATTCCGAGAATGATGGAAGTGTTCTGAAACATTTTTAAACTTCAGTCAATTTCCGAGAACAATGGAAGAGTTCCGAAGCATTTTTAAACTTGAGCGGATTTCCGAGAACAATGGAAGAGTTCCGAAGCATTTTTAAATGTCAGCGGAATTCTGAGAACAATGGAAGAGTTCCGAAGCATTTTTAAACTACATCAGAATTCCGAGAACAATGTAAGAGTTCCGAAGCAAATTTAAACTTCAGCAGAATTCCGAGAACAATGAAGGAGTTCCAAATTATTTTTAAATGTCAGCGGAATACTGAGAACCATGGAAGAGTTCCGAAGCATTTTTAAACACCAGCGGAATTCCGAGAACAATGGAAAAGTTCTGAAGCATTTTTAAACTTGAGCGGAAATCCTAGAGAACAATGGACGCTTTCCGAAGCATTTTTAAACTTTAGCGGAATTCCGAGATCAATGGAAGAGTTCCGAAGCATTTCTAAACTTCATCAGTGGAATTCCGAGAACAATGGAAGAGTTCCAAAGCAAATTTAAACTTCAGCAGAATTCCGAGAACAATGGAAGAGTACCGAAGCATTATTAAACGTGAGCGGAATAACAAGAACAATGGAAGATTTCCGAAGCATTTTTAAACTTCAGCGGAATTTAGAGAACAATGGAAGAGTTCCGAAGCATTTTTAAACGTCAGCAGAATTCCGAGAGCAATGGAAGAGTTCCAAAGTATTTTTAAATGTCAGCGGATTTCTGAGAACAATGGACGAAGCATTTCTAAACTTCAGCGGAATTCCGAGAACAATGGAAGTGTTCCGTAGCATTTATAAACTTCATCAGAATTCCAAGAACAATGGATACGTTCTGAAGCATTTTTAAACATCAGAGGAATTCGGAGAAAAATGGAAGAGTTCCGAAGCATTATTAAACGTGAGCGGAATTCCTAGAACAATGGAAGAATTCCGAAGCATTTTTAAACTTCAGCGGAATTCCGAGAAAAATGGAAGAGTTCCGAAGCATTTTTAAACTTCAGCAGAATTCCGAGAACAATGGAAGAGTTCTGAAGCATTTTTAAATGTCAGCAGAATTCCGAGAACAATGGAAGAGTTCCGAAGCATTTTTAAACATCCGCGGAATTCTGAGAACAATGGAAGCGTTCAGAAGCATTATTAAACGTCAGCAGAATTCCGCGAACAATGGAAGAGTTCTGAAGCATTTTTAAGCTTCAGCGGAATTCTGAGAAAAATGGAAGAGTTCCGAAGCATTTTTAAACATCAGCAGAATTCCGAGAACAATGGAAGAGATACGCAGCATTTTTAAACGTCAGCGGAATTCCGAGAATAATGGAATAGTTCTGAAACATTTTTAAGCTTCAGTGGAATTCCGAGAACAATGGAAGAGTACCGAAGCATTTTTAAACTTCAGCGGAATTCCGAGAACAATGGAAGCTTTCCGAAGCATTTTTAAACTTCAGCGGAATTCCGAGAACAATGGATGCGTTCCGAAGCATTTTTAAACTTCAGCGGAATTCCTAGAACAATGGAAGAGTTCCGAAGCATTTTTAAAGGTCAGCAGAATTCCGAGAACAATAGAAGAGTTCTGAAGCATTTTTAAACTTCATCAGAATTCCGAAAACAATGTAAGAGTTCCAAAGCAAATTTAAACTTCAGCAGAATTCCGAGAACAATGAAGGAGTTCCAAAGCATTTTTGAAAGTCAGTGGAATTCTGAGAACAATGGAAGAGTTCTGAAGCATTTTCAAGCACCAGCGGAATTCCTAGAACAATGGAAGAGTTCTGAAGCATTTCTAAACATCAGCGGAATTCCGAGAACGATGGAAGTGTTCTGAAACATTTTTAAACTTCAGTCAATTTCCGAGAACAATGGAAGAGTTCCGAAGCATTTTTAAACTTGAGCGGATTTCCGAGAACAATGGAAGAGTTCCGAAGCATTTTTAAATGTCAGCGGAATTCTGAGAACAATGGAAGAGTTCCGAAGCATTTTTAAACTACATCAGAATTCCGAGAACAATGTAAGAGTTCCCAAGCAAATTTAAACTTCAGCAGAATTCCGAGAACAATGAAGGAGTTCCAAATTATTTTTAAATGTCAGCGGAATACTGAGAACCATGGAAGAGTTCCGAAGCATTTTTAAACACCAGCGGAATTCCGAGAACAATGGAAAAGTTCTGAAGCATTTTTAAACTTGAGCGGAAATCCTAGAGAACAATGGACGCTTTCCGAAGCATTTTTAAACTTTAGCGGAATTCCGAGATCAATGGAAGAGTTCCGAAGCATTTCTAAACTTCATCAGTGGAATTCCGAGAACAATGGAAGAGTTCCAAAGCAAATTTAAACTTCAGCAGAATTCCGAGAACAATGGAAGAGTACCGAAGCATTATTAAACGTGAGCGGAATAACAAGAACAATGGAAGATTTCCGAAGCATTTTTAAACTTCAGCGGAATTTAGAGAACAATGGAAGAGTTCCGAAGCATTTTTAAACGTCAGCAGAATTCCGAGAACAATGGAAGAGTTCCAAAGTATTTTTAAATGTCAGCGGATTTCTGAGAACAATGGACGAAGCATTTCTAAACTTCAGCGGAATTCCGAGAACAATGGAAGTGTTCCGTAGCATTTATAAACTTCATCAGAATTCCAAGAACAATGGATACGTTCTGAAGCATTTTTAAACATCAGAGGAATTCGGAGAAAAATGGAAGAGTTCCGAAGCATTATTAAACGTGAGCGGAATTCCTAGAACAATGGAAGAATTCCGAAGCATTTTTAAACTTCAGCGGAATTCCGAGAAAAATGGAAGAGTTCCGAAGCATTTTTAAACTTCAGCAGAATTCCGAGAACAATGGAAGAGTTCTGAAGCATTTTTAAATGTCAGCAGAATTCCGAGAACAATGGAAGAGTTCCGAAGCATTTTTAAACATCAGCGGAATTCTGAGAACAATGGAAGCGTTCAGAAGCATTATTAAACGTCAGCAGAATTCCGCGAACAATGGAAGAGTTCTGAAGCATTTTTAAGCTTCAGCGGAATTCTGAGAAAAATGGAAGAGTTCCGAAGCATTTTTAAACATCAGCAGAATTCCGAGAACAATGGAAGAGATACGCAGCATTTTTAAACGTCAGCGGAATTCCGAGAATAATGGAATAGTTCTGAAACATTTTTAAGCTTCAGTGGAATTCCGAGAACAATGGAAGAGTACCGAAGCATTTTTAAACTTCAGCGGAATTCCGAGAACAATGGAAGCTTTCCGAAGCATTTTTAAACTTCAGCGGAATTCCGAGAACAATGGATGCGTTCCGAAGCATTTTTAAACTTCAGCGGAATTCCTAGAACAATGGAAGAGTTCCGAAGCATTTTTAAAGGTCAGCAGAATTCCGAGAACAATAGAAGAGTTCTGAAGCATTTTTAAACTTCATCAGAATTCCGAAAACAATGTAAGAGTTCCAAAGCAAATTTAAACTTCAGCAGAATTCCGAGAACAATGAAGGAGTTCCAAAGCATTTTTGAAAGTCAGTGGAATTCTGAGAACAATGGAAGAGTTCTGAAGCATTTTCAAGCACCAGCGGAATTCCTAGAACAATGGAAGAGTTCCGAAGCATTTCTAAACATCAGCGGAATTCCGAGAACGATGGAAGTGTTCTGAAACATTTTTAAACTTCAGTCAATTTCCGAGAACAATGGAAGAGTTCCGAAGCATTTTTAAACTTGAGCGGATTTCCGAGAACAATGGAAGAGTTCCGAAGCATTTTTAAATGTCAGCGGAATTCTGAGAACAATGGAAGAGTTCCGAAGCATTTTTAAACTACATCAGAATTCCGAGAACAATGTAAGAGTTCCCAAGCAAATTTAAACTTCAGCAGAATTCCGAGAACAATGAAGGAGTTCCAAATTATTTTTAAATGTCAGCGGAATACTGAGAACCATGGAAGAGTTCCGAAGCATTTTTAAACACCAGCGGAATTCCGAGAACAATGGAAAAGTTCCGAAGCATTTTTAAACACCAGCGGAAATCCTAGAGAACAATGGATGCTTTCCGAAGCATTTTTAAACTTTAGCGGAATTCCGAGAACAATGGAAGAGTTCCAAAGCAAATTTAAACTTCAGCAGAATTCCGAGAACAATGGAAGAGTACCGAAGCATTATTAAACGTGAGCGGAATAACAAGAACAATGGAAGATTTCCGAAGCATTTTTAAACTTCAGCGGAATTTAGAGAACAATGGAAGAGTTCCAAAGCATTTTTAAACGTCAGCAGAATTCCGAGAACAATGGAAGAGTTCCAAAGTATTTTTAAATGTCAGCGGATTTCTGAGAACAATGGACGAAGCATTTCTAAACTTCAGCGGAATTCCGAGAACAATGGAAGTGTTCCGTAGCATTTATAAACTTCATCAGAATTCCAAGAACAATGGATACGTTCTGAAGCATTTTTAAACATCAAAGGAATTCGGAGAAAAATGGAAGAGTTCCGAAGCATTATTAAACGTGAGCGGAATTCCTAGAACAATGGAAGAATTCCGAAGCATTTTTAAACTTCAGCGGAATTCCAAGAAAAATGGAAGAGTTCCGAAGCATTTTTAAACTTCAGCAGAATTCCGAGAACAATGGAAGAGTTCTGAAGCATTTTTAAATGTCAGCAGAATTCCGAGAACAATGGAAGAGTTCCGAAGCATTTTTAAACATCCGCGGAATTCTGAGAACAATGGAAGCGTTCAGAAGCATTATTAAACGTCAGCAGAATTCCGCGAACAATGGAAGAGTTCTGAAGCATTTTTAAGCTTCAGCGGAATTTTGAGAAAAATGGAAGAGTTCCGAAGCATTTTTAAACATCAGCAGAATTCCGAGAACAATGGAAGAGATACGCAGCATTTTTAAACGTCAGCGGAATTCCGAGAATAATGGAATAGTTCTGAAACATTTTTAAGCTTCAGTGGAATTCCGAGAACAATGGAAGAGTACCGAAGCATTTTTAAACTTCAGCGGAATTCCGAGAACAATGGAAGCTTTCCGAAGCATTTTTAAACTTCAGCAGGATTCCGAGAACAATGGATGCGTTCCGAAGCATTTTTAAACTTCAGCGGAATTCCTAGAACAATGGAAGAGTTCCGAAGCATTTTTAAAGGTCAGCAGAATTCCGAGAACAATAGAAGAGTTCTGAAGCATTTTTAAACTTCATCAGAATTCCGAAAACAATGTAAGAGTTCCAAAGCAAATTTAAACTTCAGCAGAATTCCGAGAACAATGAAGGAGTTCCAAAGCATTTTTGAAAGTCAGTGGAATTCTGAGAACAATGGAAGAGTTCTGAAGCATTTTCAAGCACCAGCGGAATTCCTAGAACAATGGAAGAGTTCTGAAGCATTTCTAAACATCAGCGGAATTCCGAGAACGATGGAAGTGTTCTGAAACATTTTTAAACTTCAGTCAATTTCCGAGAACAATGGAAGAGTTCCGAAGCATTTTTAAACTTGAGCGGATTTCCGAGAACAATGGAAGAGTTCCGAAGCATTTTTAAATGTCAGCGGAATTCTGAGAACAATGGAAGAGTTCCGAAGCATTTTTAAACTACATCAGAATTCCGAGAACAATGTAAGAGTTCCCAAGCAAATTTAAACTTCAGCAGAATTCCGAGAACAATGAAGGAGTTCCAAATTATTTTTAAATGTCAGCGGAATACTGAGAACCATGGAAGAGTTCCGAAGCATTTTTAAACACCAGCGGAATTCCGAGAACAATGGAAAAGTTCCGAAGCATTTTTAAACTTGAGCGGAAATCCTAGAGAACAATGGACGCTTTCCGAAGCATTTTTAAACTTTAGCGGAATTCCGAGATCAATGGAAGAGTTCCGAAGCATTTCTAAACTTCATCAGTGGAATTCCGAGAACAATGGAAGAGTTCCAAAGCAAATTTAAACTTCAGCAGAATTCCGAGAACAATGGAAGAGTACCGAAGCATTATTAAACGTGAGCGGAATAACAAGAACAATGGAAGATTTCCGAAGCATTTTTAAACTTCAGCGGAATTTAGAGAACAATGGAAGAGTTCCGAAGCATTTTTAAACGTCAGCAGAATTCCGAGAACAATGGAAGAGTTCCAAAGTATTTTTAAATGTCAGCGGATTTCTGAGAACAATGGACGAAGCATTTCTAAACTTCAGCGGAATTCCGAGAACAATGGAAGTGTTCCGTAGCATTTTTAAACTTCATCAGAATTCCAAGAACAATGGATACGTTCTGAAGCATTTTTAAACATCAGAGGAATTCAGAGAAAAATGGAAGAGTTCCGAAGCATTATTAAACGTGAGCGGAATTCCTAGAACAATGGAAGAATTCCGAAGCATTTTTAAACTTCAGCGGAATTCCGAGAAAAATGGAAGAGTTCCGAAGCATTTTTAAACTTCAGCAGAATTCCGAGAACAATGGAAGAGTTCTGAAGCATTTTTAAATGTCAGCAGAATTCCGAGAACAATGGAAGAGTTCCGAAGCATTTTTAAACATCAGCGGAATTCTGAGAACAATGGAAGCGTTCAGAAGCATTATTAAACGTCAGCAGAATTCCGCGAACAATGGAAGAGTTCTGAAGCATTTTTAAGCTTCAGCGGAATTCTGAGAAAAATGGAAGAGTTCCGAAGCATTTTTAAACATCAGCAGAATTCCGAGAACAATGGAAGAGATACGCAGCATTTTTAAACGTCAGCGGAATTCCGAGAATAATGGAATAGTTCTGAAACATTTTTAAGCTTCAGTGGAATTCCGAGAACAATGGAAGAGTACCGAAGCATTTTTAAACTTCAGCGGAATTCCGAGAACAATGGAAGCTTTCCGAAGCATTTTTAAACTTCAGCGGAATTCCGAGAACAATGGATGCGTTCCGAAGCATTTTTAAACTTCAGCGGAATTCCTAGAACAATGGAAGAGTTCCCAAGCATTTTTAAAGGTCAGCAGAATTCCGAGAACAATAGAAGAGTTCTGAAGCATTTTTAAACTTCATCAGAATTCCGAAAACAATGTAAGAGTTCCAAAGCAAATTTAAACTTCAGCAGAATTCCGAGAACAATGAAGGAGTTCCAAAGCATTTTTGAAAGTCAGTGGAATTCTGAGAACAATGGAAGAGTTCTGAAGCATTTTCAAGCACCAGCGGAATTCCTAGAACAATGGAAGAGTTCTGAAGCATTTCTAAACATCAGCGGAATTCCGAGAACGATGGAAGTGTTCTGAAACATTTTTAAACTTCAGTCAATTTCCGAGAACAATGGAAGAGTTCCGAAGCATTTTTAAACTTGAGCGGATTTCCGAGAACAATGGAAGAGTTCCGAAGCATTTTTAAATGTCAGCGGAATTCTGAGAACAATGGAAGAGTTCCGAAGCATTTTTAAACTACATCAGAATTCCGAGAACAATGTAAGAGTTCCCAAGCAAATTTAAACTTCAGCAGAATTCCGAGAACAATGAAGGAGTTCCAAATTATTTTTACATGTCAGCGGAATACTGAGAACCATGGAAGAGTTCCGAAGCAATTTTAAACACCAGCGGAATTCCGAGAACAATGGAAAAGTTCCGAAGCATTTTTAAACTTGAGCGGAAATCCTAGAGAACAATGGACGCTTTCCGAAGCATTTTTAAACTTTAGCGGAATTCCGAGAACAATGGAAGAGTTCCAAAGCAAATTTAAACTTCAGCAGAATTCCGAGAACAATGGAAGAGTACCGAAGCATTATTAAACGTGAGCGGAATAACAAGAACAATGGAAGATTTCCGAAGCATTTTTAAACTTCAGCGGAATTTAGAGAACAATGGAAGAGTTCCGAAGCATTTTTAAACGTCAGCAGAATTCCGAGAACAATGGAAGAGTTCCAAAGTATTTTTAAATGTCAGCGGATTTCTGAGAACAATGGACGAAGCATTTCTAAACTTCAGCGGAATTCCGAGAACAATGGAAGTGTTCCGTAGCATTTATAAACTTCATCAGAATTCCAAGAACAATGGATACGTTCTGAAGCATTTTTAAACATCAGAGGAATTCGGAGAAAAATGGAAGAGTTCCGAAGCATTATTAAACGTGAGCGGAATTCCTAGAACAATGGAAGAATTCCGAAGCATTTTTAAACTTCAGCAGAATTCCGAGAACAATGGAAGAGTTCCGAAGCATTTTTAAACATCCGCGGAATTCTGAGAACAATGGAAGCGTTCAGAAGCATTATTAAACGTCAGCAGAATTCCGCGAACAATGGAAGAGTTCTGAAGCATTTTTAAGCTTCAGTGGAATTCTGAGAAAAATGGAAGAGTTCCGAAGCATTTTTAAACATCAGCAGAATTCCGAGAACAATGGAAGAGATACGCAGCATTTTTAAACGTCAGCGGAATTCCGAGAATAATGGAATAGTTCTGAAACATTTTTAAGCTTCAGTGGAATTCCGAGAACAATGGAAGAGTTCTGAAGCATTTTTAAATGTCAGCAGAATTCCGAGAACAATGGAAGAGTTCCGAAGCATTTTTAAACATCAGCGGAATTCTGAGAACAATGGAAGCGTTCAGAAGCATTATTAAACGTCAGCAGAATTCCGCGAACAATGGAAGAGTTCTGAAGCATTTTTAAGCTTCAGCGGAATTCTGAGAAAAATGGAAGAGTTCCGAAGCATTTTTAAACATCAGCAGAATTCCGAGAACAATGGAAGAGATACGCAGCATTTTTAAACGTCAGCGGAATTCCGAGAATAATGGAATAGTTCTGAAACATTTTTAAGCTTCAGTGGAATTCCGAGAACAATGGAAGAGTACCGAAGCATTTTTAAACTTCAGCGGAATTCCGAGAACAATGGAAGCTTTCCGAAGCATTTTTAAACTTCAGCGGAATTCCGAGAACAATGGATGCGTTCCGAAGCATTTTTAAACTTCAGCGGAATTCCTAGAACAATGGAAGAGTTCCGAAGCATTTTTAAAGGTCAGCAGAATTCCGAGAACAATAGAAGAGTTCTGAAGCATTTTTAAACTTCATCAGAATTCCGAAAACAATGTAAGAGTTCCAAAGCAAATTTAAACTTCAGCAGAATTCCGAGAACAATGAAGGAGTTCCAAAGCATTTTTGAAAGTCAGTGGAATTCTGAGAACAATGGAAGAGTTCTGAAGCATTTTCAAGCACCAGCGGAATTCCTAGAACAATGGAAGAGTTCCGAAGCATTTCTAAACATCAGCGGAATTCCGAGAACGATGGAAGTGTTCTGAAACATTTTTAAACTTCAGTCAATTTCCGAGAACAATGGAAGAGTTCCGAAGCATTTTTAAACTTGAGCGGATTTCCGAGAACAATGGAAGAGTTCCGAAGCATTTTTAAATGTCAGCGGAATTCTGAGAACAATGGAAGAGTTCCGAAGCATTTTTAAACTACATCAGAATTCCGAGAACAATGTAAGAGTTCCCAAGCAAATTTAAACTTCAGCAGAATTCCGAGAACAATGAAGGAGTTCCAAATTATTTTTAAATGTCAGCGGAATACTGAGAACCATGGAAGAGTTCCGAAGCATTTTTAAACACCAGCGGAATTCCGAGAACAATGGAAAAGTTCCGAAGCATTTTTAAACTTGAGCGGAAATCCTAGAGAACAATGGACGCTTTCCGAAGCATTTTTAAACTTTAGCGGAATTCCGAGAACAATGGAAGAGTTCCAAAGCAAATTTAAACTTCAGCAGAATTCCGAGAACAATGGAAGAGTACCGAAGCATTATTAAACGTGAGCGGAATAACAAGAACAATGGAAGATTTCCGAAGCATTTTTAAACTTCAGCGGAATTTAGAGAACAATGGAAGAGTTCCGAAGCATTTTTAAACGTCAGCAGAATTCCGAGAACAATGGAAGAGTTCCAAAGTATTTTTAAATGTCAGCGGATTTCTGAGAACAATGGACGAAGCATTTCTAAACTTCAGCGGAATTCCGAGAACAATGGAAGTGTTCCGTAGCATTTATAAACATCATCAGAATTCCAAGAACAATGGATACGTTCTGAAGCATTTTTAAACATCAGAGGAATTCGGAGAAAAATGGAAGAGTTCCGAAGCATTATTAAACGTGAGCGGAATTCCTAGAACAATGGAAGAATTCCGAAGCATTTTTAAACTTCAGCGGAATTCCGAGAAAAATGGAAGAGTTCCGAAGCATTTTTAAACTTCAGCAGAATTCCGAGAACAATGGAAGAGTTCTGAAGCATTTTTAAATGTCAGCAGAATTCCGAGAACAATGGAAGAGTTCCAAAGCATTTTTAAACATCCGCGGAATTCTGAGAACAATGGAAGCGTTCAGAAGCATTATTAAACGTCAGCAGAATTCCGCGAACAATGGAAGAGTTCTGAAGCATTTTTAAGCTTCAGCGGAATTCTGAGAAAAATGGAAGAGTTCCGAAGCATTTTTAAACATCAGCAGAATTCCGAGAACAATGGAAGAGATACGCAGCATTTTTAAACGTCAGCGGAATTCCGAGAATAATGGAATAGTTCTGAAACATTTTTAAGCTTCAGTGGAATTCCGAGAACAATGGAAGAGTACCGAAGCATTTTTAAACTTCAGCGGAATTCCGAGAACAATGGAAGCTTTCCGAAGCATTTTTAAACTTCAGCGGAATTCTGAGAACAATGGATGCATTCCGAAGCATTTTTAAACTTCAGCGGAATTCCTAGAACAATGGAAGAGTTCCGAAGCATTTTTAAAGGTCAGCAGAATTCCGAGAACAATAGAAGAGTTCTGAAGCATTTTTAAACTTCATCAGAATTCCGAAAACAATGTAAGAGTTCCAAAGCAAATTTAAACTTCAGCAGAATTCCGAGAACAATGAAGGAGTTCCAAAGCATTTTTGAAAGTCAGTGGAATTCTGAGAACAATGGAAGAGTTCTGAAGCATTTTCAAGCACCAGCGGAATTCCTAGAACAATGGAAGAGTTCCGAAGCAATTCTAAACATCAGCGGAATTCCGAGAACGATGGAAGTGTTCTGAAACATTTTTAAACTTCAGTCAATTTCCGAGAACAATGGAAGAGTTCCGAAGCATTTTTAAACTTGAGCGGATTTCCGAGAACAATGGAAGAGTTCCGAAGCATTTTTAAATGTCAGCGGAATTCTGAGAACAATGGAAGAGTTCCGAAGCATTTTTAAACTACATCAGAATTTCGAGAACAATGTAAGAGTTCCCAAGCAAATTTAAACTTCAGCAGAATTCCGAGAACAATGAAGGAGTTCCAAATTATTTTTAAATGTCAGCGGAATACTGAGAACCATGGAAGAGTTCCGAAGCATTTTTAAACACCAGCGGAATTCCGAGAACAATGGAAAAGTTCCGAAGCATTTTTAAACTTGAGCGGAAATCCTAGAGAACAATGGACGCTTTCCGAAGCATTTTTAAACTTTAGCGGAATTCCGAGAACAATGGAAGAGTTCCAAAGCAAATTTAAACTTCAGCAGAATTCCGAGAACAATGGAAGAGTACCGAAGCATTATTAAACGTGAGCGGAATAACAAGAACAATGGAAGATTTCCGAAGCATTTTTAAACTTCAGCGGAATTTAGAGAACAATGGAAGAGTTCCGAAGCATTTTTAAACATCAGCAGAATTCCGAGAACAATGGAAGAGTTCCAAAGTATTTTTAAATGTCAGCGGATTTCTGAGAACAATGGACGAAGCATTTCTAAACTTCAGCGGAATTCCGAGAACAATGGAAGTGTTCCGTAGCATTTATAAACTTCATCAGAATTCCAAGAACAATGGATACGTTCTGAAGCATTTTTAAACATCAGAGGAATTCGGAGAAAAATGGAAGAGTTCCGAAGCATTATTAAACGTGAGCGGAATTCCTAGAACAATGGAAGAATTCCGAAGCATTTTTAAACTTCAGCGGAATTCCGAGAAAAATGGAAGAGTTCCGAAGCATTTTTAAACTTCAGCAGAATTCCGAGAACAATGGAAGAGTTCTGAAGCATTTTTAAATGTCAGCAGAATTCCGAGAACAATGGAAGAGTTCCGAAGCATTTTTAAACATCAGCGGAATTCTGAGAACAATGGAAGCGTTCAGAAGCATTATTAAACGTCAGCAGAATTCCGCGAACAATGGAAGAGTTCTGAAGCATTTTTAAGCTTCAGCGGAATTCTGAGAAAAATGGAAGAGTTCCGAAGCATTTTTAAACATCAGCAGAATTCCGAGAACAATGGAAGAGATACGCAGCATTTTTAAACGTCAGCGGAATTCCGAGAATAATGGAATAGTTCTGAAACATTTTTAAGCTTCAGTGGAATTCCGAGAACAATGGAAGAGTACCGAAGCATTTTTAAACTTCAGCGGAATTCCGAGAACAATGGAAGCTTTCCGAAGCATTTTTAAACTTCAGCGGAATTCCGAGAACAATGGATGCGTTCCGAAGCATTTTTAAACTTCAGCAGAATTCCGAGAACAATGGAAGAGTTCTGAAGCATTTTTAAATGTCAGCAGAATTCCGAGAACAATGGAAGAGTTCCGAAGCATTTTTAAACATCAGCGGAATTCTGAGAACAATGGAAGCGTTCCGAAGCATTTTTTAACATCAGCGGAATTCCGAGAACAATGAAAGAGTTCTGAAGCATTTTCAAACACCAGCGGAATTCCTAGAACAATGGAAGAGTTCCGAAGCATTTCTAAACGTCAGCGGATTTCCAAGAACGATGGAAGAGTTCTGAAACATTTTTAAACTTGAGCGGAATTCCGAGAACAATGGAAGCATTCTGAAGCATTTTTAAATATCAGCGGAATTCCGAGAACAATGGAAGAGTTCCGAAGCATTTTTAGACGTCAGCAGATTTCCGAAAACAATGGAAGAGTTCTGAAGCAAATTTAAACTTCAGCAGAATTCTGAGAACAATGGAAGAATTCCGAATCATTTTTAATTGTCAGCGGAATTCTGAGAACAATGGAAGAGTTCCGAAGCATTTTTAAACTTCAGCAGAATTCTAAGGACAATGGAAGAGTTCCGAAGCATTTTTAAATGTCAGCAGATTTCCGAGAACAGTGAAGGAGTTCCAAAGCATTTTTAAACGTCAGTGGAATTCTGAAAACAATGGAAGAGTTCCGAAGCATTTTTAAACATCAGCGGAATTCCGAGAACAATGGAAGCGTTCTGAAGCATTTTTAAACATCACCAGAATTCCGAGAACAATGGAAGAGTTCCGAAGCATTTTTAAACGTCAACGGAATACCGAGAACAATGGAAGAGTTCTGAAACATTTTTATACTTCAACGGAATTCTGGGAACAAGGGAAGAGTTATGAAGCATTTTTAAGCTTCACTGGAATTCCGAGAACAATGGAAGAGTTCCGCAGCATTTTTAAAGGTCAGCAGAATTCCGAGAAGAATAGAAGAGTTCTGAAGCATTTTTAAACTTCATCAGAATTCCGAAAACAATGTAAGAGTTCCAAAGCAAATTTAAACTTCAGCAGAATTCCGAGAACAATGAAGGAGTTCCAAAGCATTTTTGAAAGTCAGTGGAATTCTGAGAAAAATGGAAGAGTTCTGAAGCATTTTCAAACACCAGCGGAATTCCTAGAACAATGGAAGAGTTCCGAAGCATTTCTAAACGTCAGCGGAATTCCGAGAACGATGGAAGAGTTCTGAATCATTTTTAAACTTCAGTCAATTTCCGAGAACAATGGAAGAGTTCCGAAGCATTTTTAAACTTGAGCGGAATTCCGAGAACAATGGAAGAGTTCCAAAGCATTTTTAAATGTCAACGGAATTCTGAGAACAATGGAAGAGTTCAGAAGCATTATTAAATGTCAGCAGAATTCCGCGAACAATGGAAGAGTTCTGAAGCATTTTTAAGCTTCAGCGGAATTCTGAGAAAAATGGAAGAGTTCCGAAGCATTTTTAAACATCAGCAGAATTCCGAGAACAATGGAAGAGTTACGCAGTATTTTTAAACGTCAGCGGAATTCCGAGAATAATGGAATAGTTCTGAAACATTTTTAAGCTTCAGTGGAATTCCGAGAACAATGGAAGAGTGCCGAAGCATTTTTAAACTTCAGCGGAATTCCGAGAACAATGGAAGCTTTCCGAAGCATTTTTAAACTTCAGCAGGATTCCGAGAACAATGGATGCGTTCCGAAGCATTTTTAAACTTCAGCGGAATTCCTAGAACAATGGAAGAGTTCCGAAGCATTTTTAAAGGTCAGCAGAATTCCGAGAACAATAGAAGAGTTCTGAAGCATTTTTAAACTTCATCAGAATTCCGAAAACAATGTAAGAGTTCCAAAGCAAATTTAAACTTCAGCAGAATTCCGAGAACAATGAAGGAGTTCCAAAGCATTTTTGAAAGTCAGTGGAATTCTGAGTACAATGGAAGAGTTCTGAAGCATTTTCAAGCACCAGCGGAATTCCTAGAACAATGGAAGAGTTCCAAAGCATTTCTAAACATCAGCGGAATTCCGAGAACGATGGAAGTGTTCTGAAACATTTTTAAACTTCAGTCAATTTCCGAGAACAATGGAAGAGTTCCGAAGCATTTTTAAACTTGAGCGGATTTCCGAGAACAATGGAAGAGTTCCGAAGCATTTTTAAATGTCAGCGGAATTCTGAGAACAATGGAAGAGTTCCGAAGCATTTTTAAACTACATCAGAATTCCGAGAACAATGGAAGAGTTCCCAAGCAAATTTAAACTTCAGCAGAATTCCGAGAACAATGAAGGAGTTCCAAATTATTTTTAAATGTCAGCGGAATACTGAGAACCATGGAAGAGTTCCGAAGCATTTTTAAACACCAGCGGAATTCCGAGAACAATGGAAAAGTTCCGAAGCATTTTTAAACTTGAGCGGAAATCCTAGAGAACAATGGACGCTTTCCGAAGCATTTTTAAACTTTAGCGGAATTCCGAGAACAATGGAAGAGTTCCGAAGCATTTCTAAACTTCATCAGTGGAATTCCGAGAACAATGGAAGAGTTCCAAAGCAAATTTAAACTTCAGCAGAATTCCGAGAACAATGGAAGAGTACCGAAGCATTATTAAACGTGAGCGGAATAACAAGAACAATGGAAGATTTCCGAAGCATTTTTAAACTTCAGCGGAATTTAGAGAACAATGGAAGAGTTCCGAAGCATTTTTAAACGTCAGCAGAATTCCGAGAACAATGGAAGAGTTCCAAAGTATTTTTAAATGTCAGCGGATTTCTGAGAACAATGGACGAAGCATTTCTAAACTTCAGCGGAATTCCGAGAACAATGGAAGTGTTCCGTAGCATTTATAAACTTCATCAGAATTCCAAGAACAATGGATACGTTCTGAAGCATTTTTAAACATCAGAGGAATTCGGAGAAAAATGGAAGAGTTCCGAAGCATTATTAAACGTGAGCGGAATTCCTAGAACAATGGAAGAATTCCGAAGCATTTTTAAACTTCAGCGGAATTCCGAGAAAAATGGAAGAGTTCCGAAGCATTTTTAAACTTCAGCAGAATTCCGAGAACAATGGAAGAGTTCTGAAGCATTTTTAAATGTCAGCAGAATTCCGAGAACAATGGAAGAGTTCCGAAGCATTTTTAAACATCAGCGGAATTCTGAGAACAATGGAAGCGTTCAGAAGCATTATTAAACGTCAGCAGAATTCCGCGAACAATGGAAGAGTTCTGAAGCATTTTTAAGCTTCAGCGGAATTCTGAGAAAAATGGAAGAGTTCCGAAGCATTTTTAAACATCAGCAGAATTCCGAGAACAATGGAAGAGTTACGCAGCATTTTTAAACTACATCAGAATTCCGAGAACAATGTAAGAGTTCCCAAGCAAATTTAAACTTCAGCAGAATTCCGAGAACAATGAAGGAGTTCCAAATTATTTTTAAATGTCAGCGGAATACTGAGAACCATGGAAGAGTTCCGAAGCATTTTTAAACACCAGCGGAATTCCGAGAACAATGGAAAAGTTCCGAAGCATTTTTAAACTTGAGCGGAAATCCTAGAGAACAATGGACGCTTTCCGAAGCATTTTTAAACTTTAGCGGAATTCCGAGAACAATGGAAGAGTTCCAAAGCAAATTTAAACTTCAGCAGAATTCCGAGAACAATGGAAGAGTACCGAAGCATTATTAAACGTGAGCGGAATAACAAGAACAATGGAAGATTTCCGAAGCATTTTTAAACTTCAGCGGAATTTAGAGAACAATGGAAGAGTTCCGAAACATTTTTAAACGTCAGCAGAATTCCGAGAACAATGGAAGAGTTCCAAAGTATTTTTAAATGTCAGCGGATTTCTGAGAACAATGGACGAAGCATTTCTAAACTTCAGCGGAATTCCGAGAACAATGGAAGTGTTCCGTAGCATTTATAAACTTCATCAGAATTCCAAGAACAATGGATGCGTTCTGAAGCATTTTTAAACATCAGAGGAATTCGGAGAAAAATGGAAGAGTTCCGAAGCATTATTAAACGTGAGCGAAATTCCTAGAACAATGGAAGAATTCCGAAGCATTTTTAAACTTCAGCGGAATTCCGAGAAAAATGGAAGAGTTCCGAAGCATTTTTAAACTTCAGCAGAATTCCGAGAACAATGGAAGAGTTCTGAAGCATTTTTAAATGTCAGCAGAATTCCGAGAACAATGGAAGAGTTCCGAAGCATTTTTAAACATCAGCGGAATTCTGAGAACAATGGAAGCGTTCCGAAGCATTTTTTAACATCAGCGGAATTCCGAGAACAATGGAAGAGTTCTGAAGCATTTTCAAACACCAGCGGAATTCCTAGAACAATGGAAGAGTTCCGAAGCATTTCTAAACGTCAGCGGAATTCCGAGAACGATGGAAGAGTTCTGAAACATTTTTAAACTTGAGCGGAATTCCGAGAACAATGGAAGCATTCTGAAGCATTTTTAAATATCAGCGGAATTCCGAGAACAATGGAAGAGTTCCGAAGCATTTTTAGACATCAGCAGATTTCCGAAAACAATGGAAGAGTTCTGAAGCAAATTTAAACTTCAGCAGAATTCCGAGAACAATGGAAGAATTCCGAATCATTTTTAATTGTCAGCGGAATTCCGAGAACAATGGAAGAGTTCCGAAGCATTTTTAAACTTCAGCAGAATTCTAAGGACAATGGAAGAGTTCCGAAGCATTTTTAAATGTCAGCAGATTTCCGAGAACAGTGAAGGAGTTCCAAAGAATTTTTAAACGTCAGTGGAATTCTGAAAACAATGGAAGAGTTCCGAAGCATTTTTAAACATCAGCGGAATTCCGAGAACAATGGAAGCGTTCTGAAGCATTTTTAAACATCACCAGAATTCCGAGAACAATGGAAGAGTTCCGAAGCATTTTTAAACGTCAACGGAATACCGAGAACAATGGAAGAGTTCTGAAACATTTTTATACTTCAACGGAATTCTGGGAACAAGGGAAGAGTTATGAAGCATTTTTAAGCTTCACTGGAATTCCGAGAACAATGGAAGAGTTCCGAAGCATTTTTAAATGTCAGCGAAATTCTGAGAACAATGGAAGAGTTCCGAAGCATTTTTAAACATCAGCAAAATTCCGAGAACAATGGAAGAGTACAGAAGCATTTTTAAGCTTCAGCGGAATTCTGCGAAATATTAAAGCGTTCTGAAGCATTTTTAAACTTCAGCGGAATTCCGAGAACAATGGAAGAGTTTCAAAGCATTTTTAAACTTCATCAGAATTCCGAGAACAATGTAAGAGTTCCCAAGCAAATTTAAACTTCAGCAGAATTCCGAGAACAATGAAGGAGTTCCAAATCATTTTTGAATGTCAGCGGAATACTGAGAACAATGGAAGAGTTCCGTAGCATTTTTAAACACCAGCGGAATTCCGAGAACAATGGAAGAGTTCCGAAGCATTTTTAAACTTCAGCAGATTTCCGAGAACAATGGAAGAGTTCCGAAGCATTTTTAAACTTGAGCGGAAATCATAGAGAACAATGGACGCTTTCCGAAGCATTTTTAAACTTTAGCGGAATTCCGAGAACAATGGAAGAGTTCCGAAGCATTTCTAAACTTCATCAGTGGAATTCCGAGAACAATGGAAGAGTTCCAAAGCAAATTTAAACTTCAGCAGAATTCCGAGAACAATGGAAGAGTACCGAAGCATTATTAAACGTGAGCGGAATGCCGAGAACAATGGAAGATTTCTGAAGCATTTTTAAACTTCAGCGGAATTTAGAGAACAATGGAAGAGTTCCAAAGCATTTTAAAACGTCAGCAGAATTCCGAGAACAATGGAAGAGTTCCAAAGCATTTTTAAATGTCAGCTGATTTCTGAGAACAATGGACGAAGCATTTTTAAACTTCAGCGGAATTCCGAGAACAATGGAAGTGTTCCGTAGCATTAATAAACTTCATCAGAATTCCAAGAACAATGGACGCGTTCTGAAGCATTTTTAAACATCAGAGGAATTCCGAGAAAAATGGAAGAGTTCCGAAGCATTTTTAAACTTCAGCAGAATTCCCAGAACAATGGATGAGTTCTGAAGCATTTTTAAATGTCAGCAGAATTCCGAGAACAATGAAAGAGTTCTGAAACATTGTTATACTTCAACAGAATTCTGAGAACAATGGAAGAGTTATGAAGCAATTATAAACTTCACCGGAATTCCGAGAACAATGGAGGAGTTCCGAAGCATTTTTAAACGTCAGCAGAATTCCGAGAACAATGGAACAGTTCCGAAGCATTTTTAAACTTCAGCGGAATTCTGAGAACAATGGAAGAGTTCCGAAGCATTTTTAAACATCAGCCGAATTCCGAGAACAATGGAAGAGTTCCGAAGCACTTTTAAATGTCAGCGGAATTCCGAGAATAATAGAAGAGTTCCGAAACATTTTTAAACGTCAGCGGAATACCGAGAACAATGGAAGAGTTCTGAAACATTTTTAAACTTCAACGGAATACCGAGAAAAATGGAAGAATTCCGAAGCATTTTTAAACTTCAGCGGATTTCCAAGAACAATGGAAGAATTCCGAAGCATTTTAAAACTTCAGCGGAATTCCAATAACAATGGAAGAGTTCCGAAGCATTTTTAAACTTCAGCAGAATTTCGAGAACAATGGAAGTGTTCTGAAGCATTTTTAAACATCACCAGAATTCTGAGAACAATGGAAGAGTTCCGAAGCATTTTTAAACGTCAACGGAATTCCGAGAACAATGGAAGAGTTCTGAAACATTTTTATACTTCAACAGAATTCTGAGAACAATGGAAGAGTTATGAAGCAATTATAAACTTCACCGGAATTCTGAGAACAATGAAAGAGTTCCGAAGCATTTTTAAACATCAGCGGAATTTTGAGAACAATGGAAGAGTTCTGAAGCATTTTAAACGTCAGTGGAATTCCGTGAAAAATGGAAGAGATGTGAAACATTTTTAAACTTCAGCGGAATTCCGAGAACAATGGAAGAGTTCCGAAGCATTTTTAAACTTCAGCGGAATACCGAGAATAATGGAAGCGTTCCAAAGCATTTTTAAACTTCAGCAGAATTCCGAGAACAATGGAAGAGTTCCGAAGCATTTCTAAACTTCATCAGTGGAATTCCGAGAACAATGGAAGAGTTCCAAAGCAAATTTAAACTTCAGCAGAATTCCGAGAACAATGGAAGAGTACCAAAGCATTATTAAACGTGAGCGGAATACCGAGAACAATGGAAGATTTCCGAAGCATTTTTAAACTTCAGCGGAATTCAGAGAACAATGGAAGAGTTCCGAAGCATTTTTAAACTTCAGCAGAATTCCGAGAACAATGGAAGAGTTCCGAAGCATTTTTAAATGTCAGCGGAATTCTGAGAACAATGAAAGAGTTCCGAAGCATTTTTAAACATCAGCTGAATTCTGAGAACAATGGAAGAGTTCTGAAGCATTTTAAATGTCAGTGGAATTCCGTGAACAATGGAAGAGATCTGAAATATTTTTAAACTTCAGCGGAATTCCGAGAACAATGGAAGAGTTCCGAAGCATTTTTAAACTTCAGCGGAATTCCGAGAATAATGGAAGCGTTCCAAAATATTTTTAAACTTCAGCAGAATTCCGAGAACAATGGAAGAGTTCCGAAGCATTTCTAAACTTCATCAGAGGAATTCCGAGAACAATGGAAGAGTTCCAAAGCAAATTTAAATTTCAGCAGAATTCCGAGAACAATGGAAGAGTACCGAAGCATTATTAAACGTGAGCGGAATACCGAGAACAATGGAAGATTTCCGAAGCATTTTTAAACTTCAGCGGAATTCAGAGAACAATGGAAGAGTTCCGAAGCATTTTTAAACGTCAGCAGAATTCCGAGAACAATGGAAGAGTTCCGAAGCATTTTTAAATGTCAGCGGATTTCTGAGAAAAATGGAAGAATCATTTTTAAACTTTAGCGTAATTCCGAGAACAATGGAAGTGTTCCGTAGCATTTATAAGCTTTATCAGAATTCCAAGAACAATGGACGCGTTCTGAAGCATTTTTAAACATCAGAGGAATTCCGAGAAAAATTGAAGAGTTCCGAAGCATTATTAAACGAGAGCGGAATTCCGAGAACAATGGAAGAATTCCGAAGCATTTTTAAACTTCAGCGGAATTCCGAGAAAAATGGAAGAGTTCCGAAGCATTTTTAAACTTCAGCAGAATTCCGAGAACAATGGAAGAGTTATGAAGCATTTTTAAATGTCAGCAGAATTCCGAGAAGAATTGAAGAGTTCCGAAGCATTTTTAAACATCAGCCGAATTCCGAGAACAATGGAAGAGTTCCGAAGCATTTTTTAATGTCAGCGGAATTCCGAGAATAATAGAAGAGTTCCGAAACATTTTTAAACGTCAGCGGAATACCGAGAACAATGGAAGAGTTCTGAAACATTTTTAAACTTCAACCGAATACCGAGAAAAATGGAAGAATTCCGAAGCATTTTTAAACTTCAGCGGATTTCCAAGAACAATGGAAGAATTCCGAAGCATTTTTAAACTTCAGCGGAATTCCAATAACAATGGAAGAGTTCCGAAGCATTTTTAAACTTCAGCAGAATTTCGAGAACAATGGAAGTGTTCTGAAGCATTTTTAAACATCACCAGAATTCTGCGAACAATGGAAGAGTTCCGAAGCATTTTTAAACGTCAAAGGAATTCCGAGAACAATGGAAGAGTTCTGAAACATTTTTATACTTCAACAGAATTCTGAGAACAATGGAAGAGTTATGAAGCAATTATAAACTTCACTGGAATTCCGAGAACAATGGAAGAGTTCCGAAGCATTTTTAAATGTCAGCGGAATTCTGAGAACAATGAAAGAGTTCCGAAGCACTTTTAAACATCAGCGGAATTCTGAGAACAATGGAAGAGTTCTGAAGCATTTTAAACGTCAGTGGAATTCCGTGAACAATGGAAGAGATGTGAAACATTTTTAAACTTCAGCAGAATTCCGAGAACAATGGAAGAGTACCGAAGCATTATTAAACGTGAGCGGAATACCAAGAACAATGGAAGATTTCCGAAGCATTTTTAAACGTCAGCAGAATTCCGAGAACAATGGAAGAGTTCCGAAGCATTTCTAAACTTCATCAGTGGAATTCCGAGAACAATGGAAGAGTTCCAAAGCAAATTTAAACTTCAGCAGAATTCCGAGAACAATGGAAGAGTTCCGAAGCATTTCTAAACTTCATCAGTGGAATTCCGAGAACAATGGAAGAGTTCCAAAGCAAATTTAAACTTCAGCAGAATTCCGAGAACAATGGAAGAGTACCAAAGCATTATTAAACGTGAGCGGAATACCGAGAACAATGGAAGATTTCCGAAGCATTTTTAAACTTCAGCGGAATTCAGAGAACAATGGAAGAGTTCCGAAGCATTTTTAAACTTCAGCAGAATTCCGAGAACAATGGAAGAGTTCCGAAGCATTTTTAAATGTCAGCGGAATTCTGAGAACAATGAAAGAGTTCCGAAGCATTTTTAAACATCAGCTGAATTCTGAGAACAATGGAAGAGTTCTGAAGCATTTTAAATGTCAGTGGAATTCCGTGAACAATGGAAGAGATCTGAAATATTTTTAAACTTCAGCGGAATTCCGAGAACAATGGAAGAGTTCCGAAGCATTTTTAAACTTCAGCGGAATTCCGAGAATAATGGAAGCGTTCCAAAATATTTTTAAACTTCAGCAGAATTCCGAGAACAATGGAAGAGTTCCGAAGCATTTCTAAACTTCATCAGAGGAATTCCGAGAACAATGGAAGAGTTCCAAAGCAAATTTAAATTTCAGCAGAATTCCGAGAACAATGGAAGAGTACCGAAGCATTATTAAACGTGAGCGGAATACCGAGAACAATGGAAGATTTCCGAAGCATTTTTAAACTTCAGCGGAATTCAGAGAACAATGGAAGAGTTCTGAAGCATTTTTAAACGTCAGCAGAATTCCGAGAACAATGGAAGAGTTCCGAAGCATTTTTAAATGTCAGCGGATTTCTGAGAAAAATGGAAGAATCATTTTTAAACTTTAGCGTAATTCCGAGAACAATGGAAGTGTTCCGTAGCATTTATAAGCTTTATCAGAATTCCAAGAACAATGGACGCGTTCTGAAGCATTTTTAAACATCAGAGGAATTCCGAGAAAAATTGAAGAGTTCCGAAGCATTATTAAACGAGAGCGGAATTCCGAGAACAATGGAAGAATTCCGAAGCATTTTTAAACTTCAGCGGAATTCCGAGAAAAATGGAAGAGTTCCGAAGCATTTTTAAACTTCAGCAGAATTCCGAGAACAATGGAAGAGTTATGAAGCATTTTTAAATGTCAGCAGAATTCCGAGAAGAATTGAAGAGTTCCGAAGCATTTTTAAACATCAGCCGAATTCCGAGAACAATGGAAGAGTTCCGAAGCATTTTTTAATGTCAGCGGAATTCCGAGAATAATAGAAGAGTTCCGAAACATTTTTAAACGTCAGCGGAATACCGAGAACAATGGAAGAGTTCTGAAACATTTTTAAACTTCAACCGAATACCGAGAAAAATGGAAGAATTCCGAAGCATTTTTAAACTTCAGCGGATTTCCAAGAACAATGGAAGAATTCCGAAGCATTTTTAAACTTCAGCGGAATTCCAATAACAATGGAAGAGTTCCGAAGCATTTTTAAACTTCAGCAGAATTTCGAGAACAATGGAAGTGTTCTGAAGCATTTTTAAACATCACCAGAATTCTGCGAACAATGGAAGAGTTCCGGAGCATTTTTAAACGTCAAAGGAATTCCGAGAACAATGGAAGAGTTCTGAAACATTTTTATACTTCAACAGAATTCTGAGAACAATGGAAGAGTTATGAAGCAATTATAAACTTCACTGGAATTCCGAGAACAATGGAAGAGTTCCGAAGCATTTTTAAATGTCAGCGGAATTCTGAGAACAATGAAAGAGTTCCGAAGCACTTTTAAACATCAGCGGAATTCTGAGAACAATGGAAGAGTTCTGAAGCATTTTAAACGTCAGTGGAATTCCGTGAACAATGGAAGAGATGTGAAACATTTTTAAACTTCAGCAGAATTCCGAGAACAATGGAAGAGTACCGAAGCATTATTAAACGTGAGCGGAATACCAAGAACAATGGAAGATTTCCGAAGCATTTTTAAACGTCAGCAGAATTCCGAGAACAATGGAAGAGTTCCGAAGCATTTCTAAACTTCATCAGTGGAATTCCGAGAACAATGGAAGAGTTCCAAAGCAAATTTAAACTTCAGCAGAATTCCGAGAACAATGGAAGAGTACCGAAGCATTATTAAACGTGAGCGGAATACCGAGAACAATGGAAGATTTCCGAAGCATTTTTAAACTTCAGCGGAATTCAGAGAACAAAGGAAGAGTTCCGAAGCATTTTTAAACGTCAGCAGAATTCCGAGAACAATGGAAGAGTTTCGAAGCATTTTTAAATGTCAGCGGAATTCTGAGAACAATGAAAGAGTTCCGAAGCATTTTTAAACATCAGCGGAATTCTGAGAACAATGTAAGAGTTCTGAAGCATTTTAAACGTCAGTGGAATTCCGTGAACAATGGAAGAGATGTGAAATATTTTTAAACTTCAGCGGAATTCCGAGAACAATGGAAGAGTTCCGAAGCATTTTTAAACTTCAGCGGAATTCCGAGAATAATGGAAGCGTTCCAAAACATTTTTAAACTTCAGCAGATTTCCGAGAACAATGGAAGAGTTCCGAAGCATTTCTAAACTTCATCAGTGGAATTCCGAGAACAATGGAAGAGTTCCAAAGCAAATTTAAATTTTAGCAGAATTCCGAGAACAATGGAAGAGTACCGAAGCATTATTAAACGTGAGCGGAATACCGAGAACAATGGAAGATTTCCGAAGCATTTTTAAACTTCAGCGGAGTTCAGAGAACAATGGAAGAGTTCCGAAGCATTTTTAAACGTCAGCAGAATTCTAAGAACAATGTAAGAGTTCCGAAGCATTTTTAAATGTCAGCGGATTTCTGAGAACAATGGACGAAGCATTTTTAAACTTTAGCGGAATTCCGAGAACAATGGAAGTGTTCCGTAGCATTTTTAAACGTCAGTGGAATTCTGAGAATTTTAGAAGAGTTCCGAAGCATTATTAAACTTGAGCGGAATTCTGAGAACAAAGGAAGAGTTCCAAAGCATTTTTAAACGTCAGTGGTATTCCGAGAATAAAGGAAGAGTTCCGAAGCATTATTAAACATCAGTGGAATGCCGAGGACAATGGAAGAGTTCCGAAGCATTTTCAAACATCAGCGGAATTCCGAGAACTATGGAAGAGTTTGGGAACATTTCTAAACTTCAGCGGAATTCCAAGAACAATGGAAGAGTTCCGAAGCATTTTTAAATGTCAGCTGAATTTCAAGAACAAAGGAAGAGTTCTGAAGCATTTTAAATGTCAGCTTAATTCCCAGAACAATGGAAGGGTTCCGAAACATTTTTAAGCTTCAGCTGAATTCCGAGAACAATGGAAGAGTTCCGAAGCATTTTTAAACATTAGCGGAATTCCAAGAACAACGGAAGAGTTCCGACACATTTTAAAACTTCAGTAGAATTCTGAGAACAATGAAAGAGTTCCGAAGAATTTTTAAATGTCAGAGGAATTCCGAGAACAATGGAAGAGTTCCAAAGCATTTTTAAACTTCAGCGGAATTGCGAGAACAATGTAAGAGTTCCGAAGCATTTTTAAACGTCATCAGAATACCAAGAACAATGGAAGAGTTCCGAAGCATTTGTAAATGTCAGCGGAATTCCGAGAACAATGGAAGAGTTCCGAAACCTTTTTTAAACGTCAGCTGAATTCCGAGAACAATGGAAGAGATCCGAAACATTTTTAAACTTCAGCGTAATTCTGAGAACAACGGAAGTGTTCCGAAGCATTTTTAAACGTCAGCGGAATTCCAAGAACAATGGAAGAATTCCGAAACATTTTAAATCTTCAGTAGAATTCTGAGAACAATGAAAGAGTTCTGAAGCATTTTTAAACTTCAGCAGAATTCCGAGAACAATGGAAGTGTTCCGAAGCAAATTTAAACTTCAGCAGAATTCCGAGAACAATGCAAGATTTCCGAAGCATTTTTAAATGTCAGCGGAATTCTGAAAACAATGGAAGAGTTCCGACGCATTTTTAAATGTCAGCGGAATTCCGAGAACAACGAAACATTTCCGAAGCATTATTAAATGTCAGCGTAATTCCGATAACAATGGAAGAGTTCCAATTCATTTTTAAACTTCAGCGGAATTCCGAGAACAATGAAAGAGTTCCGAAGCATTTTTAAACTACAGCGGAATTCCGAGAACAATGGAAGAGTTCTGAAGCACTTTTAATCATCAGGGGAATTCTTAGAACAATGGAAGAGTTCCAAAGCATTTTTAAACGTTATCGGAATTTCGAGAACAATGGAAGTGTTCCAAAATATTTTTAAACTTCAGCGGAATTCCTAGAACAATGGAAGAGCTCAGAAGCATTTCTAAATGTCAGCGGAATTCCGAGAACAATGGAAGAGTTCTGAAACATTTTTAAACTTCAGTCGATTTCCGAGAACTATGGAAGAGTTCCGAAGCATTTTTAAACTTGAGTGGAATTCTGAGAACAATGGAAGCATTTTGAAGCATTTTTAAACTTCAGCGGAATTCCGAGAACAATGGAAGAGTTCCGAAGCATTTTTAGACGTCAGCAGATTTCCGAGAACAATGGAAGAGTTCCGAAGCAAATTTAAACTTCAGCAGAATTCCGAGAACAATGGAAGAATTCCGAAGCATTTTTAGTTGTCAGCGGAATTCCGAGAACAATGGAAGAGTTCCGAAGCATTTTTAAACTTTAGCAGAATTCTGAGAACAATGGAAGAGTTCCCAAGCATTTTTAAACGTCAGCAGATTTCCGAGAACAATGAAGGAGTTCCAAAGCATTTTTAAATGTCAGTGGAATTCTGAGAGCAATGGAAGAGTTCCGAAGCATTTTTTAACATCAGCGGAATTCAGAGAACAATGGAAGAGTTCCGAAACATTTTTAAACGTCAGCGGAATTCCGAGAGCAATGGAAGACTTCTGAAACATTTTTAAACTTCAACGGAATTCCGAGAAAAATGGAAGAGTTCTGAAGCATTTTTAAACTTCAGCGGATTTCCGAGAACAATGGAAGCATTCCGAAGCATTTTTAAACTTCAGCCGAATTCCGAGAACAATGGAAGAGTTCCGAAGCATTTTTAAACTTCAGCAGAATTCCGAGAACAATGGAAGCGTTCTGAAGCATTTTTAAACATCACCAAATTCCGAGAACAATGGAAGAGCTCCGAAGCATTTTTAAATGTCAGCGGAATTCTGAGAACAATGGAAGAGTTCCGAAGCATTTTAAAACATCAGCGGAATTCCGAGAACAATAGAAGAGTACAGAAGCATTTTTAAACTTCAGCGAAATTCTGAGAAATATTAAAGCGTTCTGAAGCATTTTTAAACTTTAGCGGAATTCCGAGAATAATGGAAGAGTTCCGAAGCATTTTTAAACTTCATCAGAATTCCGAGAACAATGTAAGAGTTCCCAAGCAAATTTAAACTTCAGCAGAATTCTGAGAACAATGAAGTAGTTCCAAATCATTTTTGAATGTCAGCGGAATTCTGAGAACAATGGAAGAGTTCCGAAGCATTTTTAAACACCAGCAGAATTCCGAGAACAATGGAAGAGTTCTGAAGCATTTTTAAACTTCAGCGGATTTCCGAGAACAATGGAAGAGTTCCGACACATTTTAAAACTTCAGTAGAATTCTGAGAACAATGAAAGAGTTCCAAAGCATTTTTAAACTTCAGCGGAATTCCGAGAACAATGGAACAGTTCCGAAGCATTTTTAAACATCATCGGAATTCCGAGAACAATGGATGAGTTCCGAAGCATTTTTAAACGTCAGCGGAATTCCGAGAATAATAGAAGAGTTCCGAAGCATTTTTAAACGTCAGTGGAATTCCGAGAATTTTAGTAGAGTTCCGAAGCATTATTAAACTTGAGCGGAATTCCGAGAACAAAGGAAGAGTTCCAAAGCATTTTTAAACGTCAGTGGTATTCCGAGAATAAAGGAAGAGTTCTGAAGCATTATTAAACATCAGCGGAATGCCGAGGACAATGGAAGAGTTCCGAAGCATTTTCAAACATCAGCGGAATTCCGAGAACTATGGAAGAGTTTGGGAACATTTCTAAACTTCAGCGGAATTCCAAGAACAATGGAAGAGTTCCGAAGCATTTTTAAATGTCAGCTGAATTTCAAGAACAAAGGAAGAGTTCTGAAGAATTTTAAATGTCAGCTTAATTCCCAGAACAATGGAAGGGTTCCGAAACATTTTTAAGCTTCAGCTGAATTCCGAGAAAAATGGAAGAGTTCCGAAGCATTTTTAAACATTAGCGGAATTCCAAGAACAACGGAAGAGGTCCGACACATTTTAAAACTTCAGTAGAATTCTGAGAACAATGAAAGAGTTCCGAAGCATTTTTAAATGTCAGAGGAATTCCGAGAACAATGGAAATGTTCTGAAGAATTATTAAACGTCAGCTTAATTCCGAGACTAATGGAAGAGTTCCAAAGCATTTTTAAACTTCAGCGGAATTCCGAGAACAATGTAAGAGTTCCGAAGCATTTTTAAACGTCATCAGAATACCAAGAACAATGGAAGAGTTCCGAAGCATTTTTAAATGTCAGCGGAATTCCGAGAACAATGGAAGAGTTCCGAAACCTTTATTAAACGTCAGCTGAACTCCGAGAACAATGGAAGAGATCCGAAACATTTTTAAACTTCAGCGTAATTCCGAGAACAATGGAAGTGTTCCGAAGCATTTTTAAACGTCATCGGAATTCCAAGAACAACAGAAGAATTCCGAAACATTTTAAATCTTCAGTAGAATTCTGAGAACAATGAAAGAGTTCTGAAGCATTTTTAAACTTCAGCAGAATTCCGAGAACAATGGAAGTGTTCCGAAGCAAATTTAAACTTCAGCAGAATTCCGAGAACAATGCAAGAGTTCCGAAGCATTTTTAAATGTCAGCGGAATTCTGAAAACAATGGAAGAGTTCCGACGCATTTTTAAATGTCAGCGGAATTCCGAGAACAATGAAACATTTCCAAAGCATTATTAAATGTCAGCGTAATTCCGATAACAATGGAAGAGTTCCAATTCATTTTTAAACTTCAGCGGAATTCCGAGAACAATGAAAGAGTTCCGAAGCATTTTTAAACTACAGCGGAATTCCGAGAACAATGGAAGAGTTCTGAAGCACTTTTAAACATCAGGGGAATTCTGAGAGCAATAGAGGAGTTCTGAAGCATCTTTAAACTTCAGCGGAATTCTTAGAACAATGGAAGAGTTCCGAAGCATTTTTAAACATTATCGGAATTTCGAGAGCAATGGAAGTGTTCCAAAATATTTTTAAACTTCAGCGGAATTCCTAGAACAATGGAAGAGCTCAGAAGCATTTCTAAACGTCAGCGGAATTCCGAGAACAATGGAAGAGTTCTGAAACATTTTTAAACTTCAGTCGATTTCCGAGAACTATGGAAGAGTTCCGAAGCATTTTTAAACTTGAGTGGAATTCTGAGAACAATGGAAGCATTTTGAAGCATTTTTAAACTTCAGCGGAATTCCGAGAACAATGGAAGAGTTCCGAAGCATTTTTAGACGTCAGCAGATTTCCGAGAACAATGGAAGAGTTCCGAAGCAAATTTAAACTTCAGCAGAATTCTGAGATCAATGGAAGAATTCCGAAGCATTTTTAATTGTCAGCGGAATTCCGAGAAAAATGGAAGAGTTCCGAAGCATTTTTAAACTTTAGCAGAATTCTGAGAACAATGGAAGAGTTCCCAAGCATTTTTAAACGTCAGCAGATTTCCGAGAACAATGAAGGAGTTCCAAAGCATTTTTAAATGTAAGTGGAATTCTGAGAGCAATAGAAGAGTTCCGAAGCATTTTTAAACATCAGCGGAATTCAGAGAACAATGGAAGAGTTCCGAAACATTTTTAAATGTCAGCGGAATTCCGAGAGCAATGGAAGACTTCTGAAACATTTTTAAACTTCAACGGAATTCCGAGAAAAATGGAATAGTTCTGAAGCATTTTTAAACTTCAGCGGATTTCCGAGAAGAATGGAAGCATTCCGAAGCATTTTTAAACTTCAGCCGAATTCCGAGAACAATGGAAGAGTTCCGAAGCATTTTTAAACTTCAGCAGAATTCCGAGAACAATGGAAGCGTTCTGAAGCATTTTTAAACATCACCAGAATTCCGAGAACAATAGAAGAGTTCCGAAGCATTTTTAAATGTCATCGGATTACCGAAAACAATGGAAGAGTTCTGAAACATTTTTATACTTCAACGGAATTCTGAGAACAATGGAAGAGTTATGAAGCATTTTTAAACTTCGCCGGAATTCCGAGAACAATGGAAGAGTTCCGAAGCATTTTTAAACGTCAACGGAATACCGAGAAAAATGGAAGAGTTCTGAAACATTTTTATACTTCAACGGAATTCTGAGAACAATGGAAGAGTTATGAAGCATTTTTAAACTTCACCGAAATTCCGAGAACAATGGAAGAGTTCCGAAGCATTTTTAAATGTCAGCGGAATTCTGAGAACAATGGAAGAGTTCCGAAGCATTTTTAAACAGCAGTGGAATTCCGAGAACAATGGAAGAGTACAGAAGCATTTTTAAACTTCAGCGGAATTCTGAGAAATATTAAAGCGTTCTGAAGCATTTTTAAACTTTAGCGGAATTCCGAGAATAATGGAAGAGTTCCGAAGCATTTTTAAACTTCATCAGAATTCCGAGAACAATGTAAGAGTTCCCAAGCAAATTTAAACTTCAGCAGAATTCCGAGAACAATGAAGGAGTTCCAAATCATTTTTGAATGTCAGCGGAATTCTGAGAACAATGAAAGAGTTCCGAAGCAATTTTAAACACCAGCAGAATTCCGAGAACAATGGAAGAGTTCTGAAGCATTTTTAAACTTCAGCGGATTTCCGAGAACAATGGAAGAGTTCCGACACATTTTAAAACTTCAGTAGAATTCTGAGAACAATGAAAGAGTTCCAAAGCATTTTTAAACTTCAGCGGAATTCCAAGAACAATGGATCAGTTCCGAAGCATTTTTAAACATCATCGGAATTCCGAGAACAATGGATGAGTTCCGAAGCATTTTTAAACGTCAGCGGAATTCCGAGAATAATAGAAGAGTTCCGAAGCATTTTTAAACGTCAGTGGAATTCCGAGAATTTTAGAAGAGTTCCGAAGCATTATTAAACTTGAGCGGAATTCCGAGAACAAAGGAAGAGATCCAAAGCATTTTTAAACGTCAGTGGTATTCCGAGAATAAAGGAAGAGTTCCGAAGCATTATTAAACATCAGCGGAATGCCGAGGACAATGGAAGAGTTCCGAAGCATTTTCAAACATCAGCGGAATTCCGAGAACTATGGAAGAGTTTGGGAACATTTCTAAACTTCAGCGGAATTCCAAGAACAATGGAAGAGTTCCGAAGCATTTTTAAATGTCAGCTGAATTTCAAGAACAAAGGAAGAGTTCTGAAGAATTTTAAATGTCAGCTTAATTCCCTGAACAATGGAAGGGTTCCGAAACATTTTTAAGCTTCAGCTGAATTCCGAGAACAATGGAAGAGTTCCGAAGGATTTTTAAACATTAGCGGAATTCCAAGAACAACGGAAGAGTTCCGACACATTTTAAAACTTCAGTAGAATTCTGAGAACAATGAAAGAGTTCCGAAGCATTTTTAAATGTCAGAGGAATTCCAAGAACAATGGAAATGTTCTGAAGAATTATTAAACGTCAGCTTAATTCTGAGACTAATGGAAGAGTTCCAAAGCATTTTTAAACTTCAGCGGAATTGCGAGAACAATGTAAGAGTTCCGAAGCATTTTTAAATGTCATCAGAATACCAAGAACAATGGAAGAGTTCCGAAGCATTTTTAAATGTCAGCGGAATTCCGAGAACAATGGAAGAGTTCCGAAACCTTTTTTAAACGTCAGCTGAATTCCGAGAACAATGGAAGAGATCCGAAACATTTTTAAACTTCAGCGTAATTCCAAGAACAATGGAAGTGTTCCGAAGCATTTTTAAACGTCATCGGAATTCCAAGAACAACAGAAGAATTCCGAAACATTTTAAATCTTCAGTAGAATTCTGAGAACAATGAAAGAGTTCTGAAGCATTTTTAAACTTCAGCAGAATTCCGAGAACAATGGAAGTGTTCCGAAGCAAATTTAAACTTCAGCAGAATTCCGAGAACAATGCAAGAGTTCCGAAGCATTTTTAAATGTCAGCGGAATTCTGAAAACAATGGAAGAGTTCCGACGCATTTTTAAATGTCAGCGGAATTCCGAGAACAACAAAACATTTCCGAAGCATTATTAAATGTCAGCGTAATTCCGATAACAATGGAAGAGTTCCAATTCATTTTTAAACTTCAGCGGAATTCCGAGAACAATGAAAGAGTTCCGACGCATTTTTAAACTACAGCGGAATTCCGAGAACAATGGAAGAGTTCCGAAGCATTTTTAGACATCAGCAGATTTCCGAGAACAAGGGAAGAGTTCCGAAGCAAATTTAAACTTCAGCAGAATTCTGAGAACAATGGAAGAATTTGAAGCATTTTTAGTTGTCAGCGGAAATCCGAGAACAATGGAAGATTTCCGAAGCATTTTTAAACTTTAGCAGAATTCTGAGAACAATGGAAGAGTTCCCAAGCATTTTTAAACGTCAGCAGATTTCCGAGAACAATGAAGGAGTTCCAAAGCATTTTTAAATGTCAGTGGAATTCTGAGAGCAATGGAAGAGTTCCGAAGCATTTTTAAACATCAGCGGAATTCAGAGAACAATGGAAGATATCCGAAACATTTTTAAACGTCAGCGGAATTCCGATAGCAATGGAAGACTTCTGAAACATTTTTAAACTTCAACGGAATTCCGAGAAAAATGGAATAGTTCTGAAGCATTTTTAAACTTCAGCGGATTTCCGAGAAGAATGGAAGCATTCCGAAGCATTTTTAAACTTCAGCCGAATTCCGAGAACAATGGAAGAGTTCCGAAGCATTTTTAAACTTCAGCGGAATTCCGAGAAAAATGGAAGAGTTCCGAAGCATTTTTAAACTTCAGCAGAATTCCGAGAACAATGGAAGAGTTCTGATGCATTTTTAAATGTCAGCTGAATTCCGAGAACAATGGAAGAGTTCCGAAGCATTTTTAAACGTCAGCGGAATTCTCAGAACAATGGAAGAGTTCCGAAGCATTTTCAAACATCAGCGGAATTCCGACAACAATGGAAGAGTTCCGAAGCATTTTTAAACGTCAGCGGAATTCCGAGAACAATGGAAGAGTTCCGAAGCATTTTTAAACTTCAGCAGAATTCCGAGAACAATGGAAGAGTTCCGAAGCATTTTTAAACATCAGCGGAATTCTGAGAACAATGGAAGAGTTCCGAAGCATTTTTAAACGTCAGCGGAATTCCGAGAATAATAGAAGAGTTCCGAAGCATTTTTAAACGTCAGTGGAATTCCGAGAATTTTAGTAGAGTTCCGAAGCATTATTAAACTTGAGCGGAATTCCGAGAACAAAGGAAGAGTTCCAAAGCATTTTTAAACGTCAGTGGTATTCCGAGAATAAAGGAAGAGTTCTGAAGCATTATTAAACATCAGCGGAATGCCGAGGACAATGGAAGAGTTCCGAAGCATTTTCAAACATCAGCGGAATTCCGAGAACTATGGAAGAGTTTGGGAACATTTCTAAACTTCAGCGGAATTCCAAGAACAATGGAAGAGTTCCGAAGCATTTTTAAATGTCAGCTGAATTTCAAGAACAAAGGAAGAGTTCTGAAGAATTTTAAATGTCAGCTTAATTCCCAGAACAATGGAAGGGTTCCGAAACATTTTTAAGCTTCAGCTGAATTCCGAGAAAAATGGAAGAGTTCCGAAGCATTTTTAAACATTAGCGGAATTCCAAGAACAACGGAAGAGGTCCGACACATTTTAAAACTTCAGTAGAATTCTGAGAACAATGAAAGAGTTCCGAAGCATTTTTAAATGTCAGAGGAATTCCGAGAACAATGGAAATGTTCTGAAGAATTATTAAACGTCAGCTTAATTCCGAGACTAATGGAAGAGTTCCAAAGCATTTTTAAACTTCAGCGGAATTCCGAGAACAATGTAAGAGTTCCGAAGCATTTTTAAACGTCATCAGAATACCAAGAACAATGGAAGAGTTCCGAAGCATTTTTAAATGTCAGCGGAATTCCGAGAACAATGGAAGAGTTCCGAAACCTTTATTAAACGTCAGCTGAACTCCGAGAACAATGGAAGAGATCCGAAACATTTTTAAACTTCAGCGTAATTCCGAGAACAATGGAAGTGTTCCGAAGCATTTTTAAACGTCATCGGAATTCCAAGAACAACAGAAGAATTCCGAAACATTTTAAATCTTCAGTAGAATTCTGAGAACAATGAAAGAGTTCTGAAGCATTTTTAAACTTCAGCAGAATTCCGAGAACAATGGAAGTGTTCCGAAGCAAATTTAAACTTCAGCAGAATTCCGAGAACAATGCAAGAGTTCCGAAGCATTTTTAAATGTCAGCGGAATTCTGAAAACAATGGAAGAGTTCCGACGCATTTTTAAATGTCAGCGGAATTCCGAGAACAATGAAACATTTCCAAAGCATTATTAAATGTCAGCGTAATTCCGATAACAATGGAAGAGTTCCAATTCATTTTTAAACTTCAGCGGAATTCCGAGAACAATGAAAGAGTTCCGAAGCATTTTTAAACTACAGCGGAATTCCGAGAACAATGGAAGAGTTCTGAAGCACTTTTAAACATCAGGGGAATTCTGAGAGCAATAGAGGAGTTCTGAAGCATCTTTAAACTTCAGCGGAATTCTTAGAACAATGGAAGAGTTCCGAAGCATTTTTAAACATTATCGGAATTTCGAGAGCAATGGAAGTGTTCCAAAATATTTTTAAACTTCAGCGGAATTCCTAGAACAATGGAAGAGCTCAGAAGCATTTCTAAACGTCAGCGGAATTCCAAGAACAATGGAAGAGTTCTGAAACATTTTTAAACTTCAGTCGATTTCCGAGAACTATGGAAGAGTTCCGAAGCATTTTTAAACTTGAGTGGAATTCTGAGAACAATGGAAGCATTTTGAAGCATTTTTAAACTTCAGCGGAATTCCGAGAACAATGGAAGATTTCCGAAGCATTTTTAGACGTCAGCAGATTTCCGAGAACAATGGAAGAGTTCCGAAGCAAATTTAAACTTCAGCAGAATTCTGAGATCAATGGAAGAATTCCGAAGCATTTTTAATTGTCAGCGGAATTCCGAGAAAAATGGAAGAGTTCCGAAGCATTTTTAAACTTTAGCAGAATTCTGAGAACAATGGAAGAGTTCCCAAGCATTTTTAAACGTCAGCAGATTTCCGAGAACAATGAAGGAGTTCCAAAGCATTTTTAAATGTAAGTGGAATTCTGAGAGCAATAGAAGAGTTCCGAAGCATTTTTAAACATCAGCGGAATTCAGAGAACAATGGAAGAGTTCCGAAACATTTTTAAATGTCAGCGGAATTCCGAGAGCAATGGAAGACTTCTGAAACATTTTTAAACTTCAACGGAATTCCGAGAAAAATGGAATAGTTCTGAAGCATTTTTAAACTTCAGCGGATTTCCGAGAAGAATGGAAGCATTCCCAAGCATTTTTAAACTTCAGCCGAATTCCGAGAACAATGGAAGAGTTCCGAAGCATTTTTAAACTTCAGCAGAATTCCGAGAACAATGGAAGCGTTCTGAAGCATTTTTAAACATCACCAGAATTCCGAGAACAATAGAAGAGTTCCGAAGCATTTTTAAATGTCATCGGATTACCGAAAACAATGGAAGAGTTCTGAAACATTTTTATACTTCAACGGAATTCTGAGAACAATGGAAGAGTTATGAAGCATTTTTAAACTTCGCCGGAATTCCGAGAACAATGGAAGAGTTCCGAATCATTTTTAAACGTCAACGGAATACCGAGAACAATGGAAGAGTTCTGAAACATTTTTATACTTCAACGGAATTCTGAGAACAATGGAAGAGTTATGAAGCATTTTTAAACTTCACCGAAATTCCGAGAACAATGGAAGAGTTCCGAAGCATTTTTAAATGTCAGCGGAATTCTGAGAACAATGGAAGAGTTCCGAAGCATTTTTAAACAGCAGTGGAATTCCGAGAACAATGGAAGAGTACAGAAGCATTTTTAAACTTCAGCGGAATTCTGAGAAATATTAAAGCGTTCTGAAGCATTTTTAAACTTTAGCGGAATTCCGAGAATAATGGAAGAGTTCCGAAGCATTTTTAAACTTCATCAGAATTCCGAGAACAATGTAAGAGTTCCCAAGCAAATTTAAACTTCAGCAGAATTCCGAGAACAATGAAGGAGCTCCAAATCATTTTTGAATGTCAGCGGAATTCTGAGAACAATGAAAGAGTTCCGAAGCAATTTTAAACACCAGCAGAATTCCGAGAACAATGGAAGAGTTCTGAAGCATTTTTAAACTTCAGCGGATTTCCGAGAACAATGGAAGAGTTCCAACACATTTTAAAACTTCAGTAGAATTCTGAGAACAATGAAAGAGTTCCAAAGCATTTTTAAACTTCAGCGGAATTCCAAGAACAATGGATCAGTTCCGAAGCATTTTTAAACATCATCGGAATTCCGAGAACAATGGATGAGTTCCGAAGCATTTTTAAACGTCAGCGGAATTCCGAGAATAATAGAAGAGTTCCGAAGCATTTTTAAACGTCAGTGGAATTCCGAGAATTTTAGAAGAGTTCCGAAGCATTATTAAACTTGAGCGGAATTCCGAGAACAAAGGAAGAGTTCCAAAGCATTTTTAAACGTCAGTGGTATTCCGAGAATAAAGGAAGAGTTCCGAAGCATTATTAAACATCAGCGGAATGCCGAGGACAATGGAAGAGTTCCGAAGCATTTTCAAACATCAGCGGAATTCCGAGAACTATGGAAGAGTTTGGGAACATTTCTAAACTTCAGCGGAATTCCAAGAACAATGGAAGCGTTCCGAAGCATTTTTAAATGTCAGCTGAATTTCAAGAACAAAGGAAGAGTTCTGAAGAATTTTAAATGTCAGCTTAATTCCCTGAACAATGGAAGGGTTCCGAAACATTTTTAAGCTTCAGCTGAATTCCGAGAACAATGGAAGAGTTCCGAAGGATTTTTAAACATTAGCGGAATTCCAAGAACAACGGAAGAGTTCCGACACATTTTAAAACTTCAGTAGAATTCTGAGAACAATGAAAGAGTTCCGAAGCATTTTTAAATGTCAGAGGAATTCCAAGAACAATGGAAATGTTCTGAAGAATTATTAAACGTCAGCTTAATTCTGAGACTAATGGAAGAGTTCCAAAGCATTTTTAAACTTCAGCGGAATTGCGAGAACAATGTAAGAGTTCCGAAGCATTTTTAAACGTCATCAGAATACCAAGAACAATGGAAGAGTTCCGAAGCATTTTTAAATGTCAGCGGAATTCCGAGAACAATGGAAGAGTTCCGAAACCTTTTTTAAACGTCAGCTGAATTCCGAGAACAATGGAAGAGATCCGAAACATTTTTAAACTTCAGCGTAATTCCGAGAACAATGGAAGTGTTCCGAAGCATTTTTAAACGTCATCGGAATTCCAAGAACAACAGAAGAATTCCGAAACATTTTAAATCTTCAGTAGAATTCTGAGAACAATGAAAGAGTTCTGAAGCATTTTTAAACTTCAGCAGAATTCCGAGAACAATGGAAGTGTTCCGAAGCAAATTTAAACTTCAGCAGAATTCCGAGAACAATGCAAGAGTTCCGAAGCATTTTTAAATGTCAGCGGAATTCTGAAAACAATGGAAGAGTTCCGACGCATTTTTAAATGTCAGCGGAATTCCGAGAACAACAAAACATTTCCGAAGCATTATTAAATGTCAGCGTAATTCCGATAACAATGGAAGAGTTCCAATTCATTTTTAAACTTCAGCGGAATTCCGAGAACAATGAAAGAGTTCCGAAGCATTTTTAAACTACAGCGGAATTCCGAGAACAATGGAAGAGTTCCGAAGCATTTTTAGACATCAGCAGATTTCCGAGAACAAGGGAAGAGTTCCGAAGCAAATTTAAACTTCAGCAGAATTCTGAGAACAATGGAAGAATTTGAAGCATTTTTAGTTGTCAGTTGAAATCCGAGAACAATGGAAGATTTCCGAAGCATTTTTAAACTTTAGCAGAATTCTGAGAACAATGGAAGAGTTCCCAAGCATTTTTAAACGTCAGCAGATTTCCGAGAACAATGAAGGAGTTCCAAAGCATTTTTAAATGTCAGTGGAATTCTGAGAGCAATGGAAGAGTTCCGAAGCATTTTTAAACATCAGCGGAATTCAGAGAACAATGGAAGATATCCGAAACATTTTTAAACGTCAGCGGAATTCCGATAGCAATGGAAGACTTCTGAAACATTTTTAAACTTCAACGGAATTCCGAGAAAAATGGAATAGTTCTGAAGCATTTTTAAACTTCAGCGGATTTCCGAGAAGAATGGAAGCATTCCGAAGCATTTTTAAACTTCAGCCGAATTCCGAGAACAATGGAAGAGTTCCGAAGCATTTTTAAACTTCAGCGGAATTCCGAGAAAAATGGAAGAGTTCCGAAGCATTTTTAAACTTCAGCAGAATTCCGAGAACAATGGAAGAGTTCTGATGCATTTTTAAATGTCAGCTGAATTCCGAGAACAATGGAAGAGTTCCGAAGCATTTTTAAACGTCAGCGGAATTCTCAGAACAATGGAAGAGTTCCGAAGCATTTTCAAACATCAGCAGAATTCCGACAACAATGGAAGAGTTCCGAAGCATTTTTAAACGTCAGCGGAATTCCGAGAACAATGGAACAGTTCCGAAGCATTTTTAAACTTCAGCAGAATTCCGAGAACAATGGAAGAGTTCCGAAGCATTTTTAAACATCAGCGGAATTCTGAGAACAATGGAAGAGTTCCGAAGCATTTTTAAACGTCAGCGGAATTCCGAGAATAATAGAAGAATTCTGAAGCATTTTTAAACGTCAGTGGAATTCCGAGAATAATGGAAGAGTTCTGAAGCATTATTAAACTTGAGCGGAATTCCGAGAACAAAGGAAGAGTTCCATAGCATTTTTAAACATCAGTGGAATTCCGAGAATAAAGGAAGAGTTCCGAAGCATTATTAAACATCAGCGGAATGCCGAGGACAATGGAAGAGTTCCAAAGCATTTTCAAACATCAGCGGAATTCCGAGAACTATGGAAGAGTTCGGAAACATTTCTAAACTTCAGCGGAATTCCAAGAACAATGGAAGAGTTCCGAAGCATTTTTAAATGTCAGCAGAATTTCAAGAACAAAGGAAGAGTTCTGAAGCATTTTAAATGTCAGCTTAATTCCCAGAACAATGGAAGGGTTCCGAAACATTTTTAAGCTTCAGCTGAATTCCGAGAACAATGGAAGAGTTCCGAAGCATTTTTAAACATTAGCGGAATTCCAAGAACAACGGAAGAGTTCCGACACATTTTAAAACTTCAGTAGAATTCTGAGAACAATGAAAGAGTTCCGAAGCATTTTTAAATGTCAGAGGAATTCCGAGAACAATGGAAATGTTTTGAAGAATTATTAAACGTCAGCTTAATTCCGAGACTAATGGAAGAGTTTCAAAGCATTTTTAAACTTCAGCGGAATTGCGAGAACAATGTAAGAGTTCCGAAGCATTTTTAAACGTCATCAGAATACCAAGAACAATGGAAGAGTTCCGAAGCATTTTTAAATGTCAGCGGAATTCCGAGAACAATGGAAGAGTTCCGAAACCTTTTTTAAACGTCAGCTGAATTCCGAGAAAAATGGAATAGATCCGAAACATTTTTAAACTTCAGCGTAATTCCGAGAACAATGGAAGTGTTCCGAAGCATTTTTAAACGTCAGCGGAATTCCAAGAACAACGGAAGAATTCCGAAACATTTTAAATCTTCAGTAGAATTCTGAGAACAATGAAAGAGTTCTGAAGCATTTTTAAACTTCAGCAGAATTCCGAGAACAATGGAAGTGTTCCGAAGCAAATTTAAACTTCAGCAGAATTCCGAGAACAATGCAAGAGTTCCGAAGCATTTTTAAATGTCAGCGGAATTCTGAAAACAATGGAAGAGTTCCGACGCATTTTTAAATGTCAGCGGAATTCCGAGAACAACGAAACAATTCCGAAGCATTATTAAATGTCAGCGTAATTCCGATAACAATGGAAGAGTTCCAATTCATTTTTAAACTTCAGCGGAATTCCGAGAACAATGAAAGAGTTCCGAAGCATTTTTAAACTACAGCGGAATTCCGAGAACAATGGAAGAGTTCCGAAGCATTTTTAGACGTCAGCAGATTTCCGAGAACAATGGAAGAGTTCCGAAGCAAATTTAAACTTCAGCAGAAATCTGAGAACAATGGAAGAATTCCGAAGCATTTTTAGTTGTCAGCGGAATTCCGAGAACAATGGAAGAGTTCCGAAGCATTTTTAAACTTTAGCAGAATTCTGAGAACAATGGAAGAGTTCCGAAGGATTTTTAAACGTCAGCGGAATTCTCAAAACAATGGAAGAGTTCCGAAGCATTTTCAAACATCAGCAGAATTCCGAGAACAATGGAAGAGTTCCGAAGCATTTTTAAACGTCAGCGGAATTCCGAGAACAATGGAAGAGTTCCGAAGCATTTTTAAACGTCAGTGGAATTCCGAGAATAATAGAAGAATTCTGAAGCATTTTTAAACGTCAGTGGAATTCCGAGAATAATGGAAGAGTTCCGAAGCATTATTAAACTTGAGCGGAATTCCGAGAACAAAGGAAGAGTTCCATAGCATTTTTAAACGTCAGTGGAATTCCGAGAATAAAGGAAGAGTTCCGAAGCATTATTAAACATCAGCGGAATGCCGAGGACAATGGAAGAGTTCCGAAGCATTTTCAAACATCAGCGGAATTCTGAGAACTATGGAAGAGTTCGGAAACATTTCTAAACTTCAGCGGAATTCCAAGAACAATGGAAGAGTTCCGAAGCATTTTTAAATGTCAGCAGAATTTCAAGAACAAAGGAGGAGTTCTGAAACATTTTAAATGTCAGCTTAATTCCCAGAACAATGGAAGGTCTCCGAAACATTTTTAAGCTTCAGCTGAATTCCGAGAACAATGGAAGAGTTCCGAAGCATTTTTAAACTTTAGCGGAATTCCAAGAACAACGGAAGAGTTCCGACACATTTTAAAACTTCAGTAGAATTCTGAGAACAATGAAAGAGTTCCGAAGCATTTTTAAATGTCAGAGGAATTCCGAGAACAATGGAAATGTTCCGAAGAATTATTAAACGTCAGGTTAATTAGGAGAAAAATGGAAGAGTTCCAAAGCATTTTTAAACTTCAGCGGAATTACGAGAAAAATGTAAGAGCTCCGAAGCATTTTTAAACGTCAGCAGAATACCAAGAACAGTGGAAGAGTTCCAAAGCATTTTTAAATGTCAGCGGAATTCCGAGAACAATGGAAGAGTTCCGAAACATTTTTAAACTTCAGCGTAATTCCGAGAACAATGGAACAGTTCCGAAGCATTTTTAAACGTCAGTGGAATTCCGAGAACAAGGGAAGAATTCCGAAGCATTTTAAATCTTCAGTAGAATTCTGAGAACAATGAAAGAGTTCCGAAGCATTTTTAAACTTCAGCAGAATTCCGAGAACAATGGAAGTGCTCCGAAGCAAATTTAAACTTCAGCAGAATTCCGAGAACAATGCAAGAGTTCCGAAGCATTTTTAAATGTCAGCGGAATTCTGAAAACAACGGAAGAGTTCCGAAGCATTTTTAAACGTCAGCGGAATTCCGAGAACAATGAAAGAGTTCCGAAGCATTTTTAAACTACAGCGGAATTCCGAGAACAATGGAAGAGTTCTGAAGCACTTTTAAACATCAGTAGAATTCTGAGAACAATATAGGAGTTCTGAAGCATTTTTAAACTTCAGCGGAATTCCTAGAACAATGGAAGAGTTCAGAAGCATTTCTAAACATCAGCGGAATTCTGAGAACAATGGAAGAGTTCTGAAACATTTTTAAACTTCAGTCGATTTCCGAGAACAATGGAAGAGTTCCGAAGCATTTTTAAACTTGAGCGGAATTCCGAGAACAATGGAAGCATTTTGAAGCATTTTTAAAGTTCAGCGGAATTCCGAGAACAATGCAAGAGTTCGAAAGCATTTTTAGACGTCAGCAGATTTCCGAGAACAATGGAAGAGTTCCGAATCAAATTTAAACTTCAGCAGAATTCCGAGAACAATGGAAGAATTCCGAAGCATTTTTAATTGTCAGCGGAATTCCGAGAACAATGGAAGAGTTCCGAAGCATTTTTAAACATCAGTGGAATTCCAAGAACAATGGAAGAGTTCCGAAACATTTTTAAACGTCAGCGGAATTCCGAGAGCAATGGAAGATTTCTGAAACATTTTTAAACTTCAACGGAATTCCGAGAAAAATGGAAGGGTTCTGAAGCATTTTTAAACTTCAGCGGATTTCCGAGAACATTGGAAGCATTCCGAAGCATTTTTAAACTTCAGCCGAATTCCAAGAACAATGGAAGAGTTCCGAAGCATTTTTAAACTTCAGCAGAATTCCGAGAACAATGGAAGCGTTCTGAAGCATTTTTAAACATCACTAGAAATCTGAGAACAATGGAAGAGTTCCGAAGCATTTTTAAACGTCAACGGAATACCGAGAACAATGGAAGATTTCTGAAACATTTTTATACTTCAACGGAATTCTGAGAACAATGGAAGAGTTATGAAGCATTTTTAAACTTCAACGGAATTCCGAGAACACTGGAAGAGTTACAAAGCATTTTTAAATGTCAGCGGAATTCTGAGAACAATGGAAGAGTTCCGAAGCATTTTTAAACAATAGCTGAATTCCGAGAACAATGGAAGAGTACAGAAGCATTTTTAAACTTCAGCGGAATTCCGAGAACAATGGAAGAGTTCCAAAGCATTCTTAAACTTCATCAGAAGTCCGAGAACAATGTAAGAGTTCCCAAGCAAATTTAAACTTCAGCAGAATTCCGAGAACAATGAAGGAGTTCCAAATCATTTTTGAATGTCAGCGGAATTCTAAGAACAATGGAAGAGTTCTGAAGCATTTTCAAACTTCAGCGGATTTCCGAGAACAGTGGAAGAGTTCCGACACATTTTAAAACTTCAGTAGAATTCTGAGAACAATGAAAGAGTTCCGAAGCATTTTTAAATGTCAGAGGAATTCCGAGAACAATGGAAATGTTCCGAAGAATTATTAAATGTCAGCTTAATTCCGAGTAAAATGGAAGAGTTCGAAAAGAATTTTTAAACTTCAGCGGAATTCCGAGAACAATGGAAGAGTTCCGAAACCTTTTTTAAACGTCAGCTGAATTCCGAGAACAATGGAAGAGTTCCGAAACATTTTTAAACGTCAGCGGAATTCCGAGAACAACGGAAGAATTCCGAAACATTTTAAATCTTCAGTAGAATTCTGAGAACAATGAAAGAGTTCCGAAGCATTTTTAAACTTCAGCAGAATTCCGAGAAGAATGGAAGTGTTCCGAAGGAAATTTAAACTTCAGCTGAATTCCGAGAACAATGCAAGAGTTCCAAAGCATTTTTAAATGTCAGCGGAATTCTCAAAACAATGGAAGCGTTCCGACGCATTTTTAAACATCAGCAGAATTCCGAGAACAACGAAACTTTTACGAAGCATTATTAAATGTCAGCGTAATTCTGAGAACAATGGAAGCGTTCCAATTCATTTTTAAACTAAAGCGGAACTCCGAGAACAATGAAAGAGTTCCGAAGCATTTTTAAACATCATGGGAATTCTGAGAACAATAGAGGAGTTCTGAAGCATTTTTAAACTTCAGCGGAATTCTTAGAACAATGGAAGAGTTCTGAAGCATTTTTAAACATTAACGGAATTCCGAGAACAATGGAAGAGTTCTGAAGCATTTTTAAATGTCAGCGGAATTCCGAGAACAATGGAAGAGTTCTGAAACATTTTTAAACTTCAAAGGAATTCCGAAAACAATGGATGAGTTCCGAAGCATTATTAAACTTGAGCGGAATTCTGAGAACAATGGAAGCATTCCGAAGCATTTTTAAACTTCAGCGGAATTCCGAGAACAATGGTAGAGTCCCGAAGCATTTTTAAACTTCATCTGAATTCCGAGAACAATGGAAGAGTTCCGAAGCATTTTTAAACTTCAGCAGAATTCCGAGAACAATGGAAGTGCTCCGAAGCAAATTTAAACTTCAGCAGAATTCCGAGAACAATGCAAGAGTTCCGAAGCATTTTTAAATGTCAGCGGAATTCTGAAAACAACGGAAGAGTTCCGAAGCATTTTTAAACGTCAGCGGAATTCCGAGAACAATGAAAGAGTTCCGAAGCATTTTTAAACTACAGCGGAATTCCGAGAACAATGGAAGAGTTCTGAAGCACTTTTAAACATCAGTAGAATTCTGAGAACAATATAGGAGTTCTGAAGCATTTTTAAACTTCAGCGGAATTCCTAGAACAATGGAAGAGTTCAGAAGCATTTCTAAACATCAGCGGAATTCTGAGAACAATGGAAGAGTTCTGAAACATTTTTAAACTTCAGTCGATTTCCGAGAACAATGGAAGAGTTCCGAAGCATTTTTAAACTTGAGCGGAATTCCGAGAACAATGGAAGCATTTTGAAGCATTTTTAAAGTTCAGCGGAATTCCGAGAACAATGCAAGAGTTCGAAAGCATTTTTAGACGTCAGCAGATTTCCGAGAACAATGGAAGAGTTCCGAATCAAATTTAAACTTCAGCAGAATTCCGAGAACAATGGAAGAATTCCGAAGCATTTTTAATTGTCAGCGGAATTCCGAGAACAATGGAAGAGTTCCGAAGCATTTTTAAACATCAGTGGAATTCCAAGAACAATGGAAGAGTTCCGAAACATTTTTAAACGTCAGCGGAATTCCGAGAGCAATGGAAGATTTCTGAAACATTTTTAAACTTCAACGGAATTCCGAGAAAAATGGAAGGGTTCTGAAGCATTTTTAAACTTCAGCGGATTTCCGAGAACATTGGAAGAATTCCGAAGCATTTTTAAACTTCAGCCGAATTCCAAGAACAATGGAAGAGTTCCGAAGCATTTTTAAACTTCAGCAGAATTCCGAGAACAATGGAAGCGTTCTGAAGCATTTTTAAACATCACTAGAAATCTGAGAACAATGGAAGAGTTCCGAAGCATTTTTAAACGTCAACGGAATACCGAGAACAATGGAAGATTTCTGAAACATTTTTATACTTCAACGGAATTCTGAGAACAATGGAAGAGTTATGAAGCATTTTTAAACTTCAACGGAATTCCGAGAACACTGGAAGAGTTACAAAGCATTTTTAAATGTCAGCGGAATACTGAGAACAATGGAAGAGTTCCGAAGCATTTTTAAACAATAGCTGAATTCCGAGAACAATGGAAGAGTACAGAAGCATTTTTAAACTTCAGCGGAATTCCGAGAACAATGGAAGAGTTCCAAAGCATTCTTAAACTTCATCAGAAGTCCGAGAACAATGTAAGAGTTCCCAAGCAAATTTAAACTTCAGCAGAATTCCGAGAACAATGAAGGAGTTCCAAATCATTTTTGAATGTCAGCGGAATTCTAAGAACAATGGAAGAGTTCTGAAGCATTTTCAAACTTCAGCGGATTTCCGAGAACAGTGGAAGAGTTCCGACACATTTTAAAACTTCAGTAGAATTCTGAGAACAATGAAAGAGTTCCGAAGCATTTTTAAATGTCAGAGGAATTCCGAGAACAATGGAAATGTTCCGAAGAATTATTAAACGTCAGCTTAATTCCGAGTAAAATGGAAGAGTTCGAAAAGAATTTTTAAACTTCAGCGGAATTCCGAGAACAATGGAAGAGTTCCGAAACCTTTTTTAAACGTCAGCTGAATTCCGAGAACAATGGAAGAGTTCCGAAACATTTTTAAACGTCAGCGGAATTCCGAGAACAACGGAAGAATTCCGAAACATTTTAAATCTTCAGTAGAATTCTGAGAACAATGAAAGAGTTCCGAAGCATTTTTAAACTTCAGCAGAATTCCGAGAAGAATGGAAGTGTTCCGAAGGAAATTTAAACTTCAGCTGAATTCCGAGAACAATGCAAGAGTTCCAAAGCATTTTTAAATGTCAGCGGAATTCTCAAAACAATGGAAGCGTTCCGACGCATTTTTAAACATCAGCGGAATTCCGAGAACAACGAAACTTTTACGAAGCATTATTAAATGTCAGCGTAATTCCGAGAACAATGGAAGCGTTCCAATTCATTTTTAAACTAAAGCGGAACTCCGAGAACAATGAAAGAGTTCCGAAGCATTTTTAAACATCATGGGAATTCTGAGAACAATAGAGGAGTTCTGAAGCATTTTTAAACTTCAGCGGAATTCTTAGAACAATGGAAGAGTTCTGAAGCATTTTTAAACATCAACGGAATTCCGAGAACAATGGAAGAGTTCTGAAGCATTTTTAAATGTCAGCGGAATTCCGAGAACAATGGAAGAGTTCTGAAACATTTTTAAACTTCAAAGGAATTCCGAAAACAATGGATGAGTTCCGAAGCATTATTAAACTTGAGCGGAATTCTGAGAACAATGGAAGCATTCCGAAGCATTTTTAAACTTCAGCGGAATTCCGAGAACAATGGTAGAGTCCCGAAGCATTTTTAAACTTCATCTGAATTCCGAGAACAATGGAAGAGTTCCGAAGCATTTTTAAACTTCAGCAGAATTCTGAGAACAATGGAAGAGTTCCGAAGCATTTTTAAACGTCAGCAGATTTCCGAGAACAATGAAGGAGTTCCAAAGCATTTTTAAACGTCAGTGGAATTCTGAGAACAATGGAAGAGTTCCGAAGCATTTTTAAAATTGAGCGGAATTCCGAGAACAATGGAAGCATTCTGAAGCATTTTTAAACTTCAGCGGAATTCCTAGAACAATGGAAGAGTTCCGAAGCATTTTTAAACTTTAGCGGAATTCCGAGAACAATGGAAGAGTTACGAAGCATTTTTAAACGTCAGTGGAATTCCGAGAACAATGGAAGAGTTCCGAAGCATTTTTAAACGACACCAGAATTCCAAGAACAATGGAAGAGTTCCGAAGCATTTTTAAATGTCAGCGGAATTCCGAGAACAATGGAAGAGTTCCAAAGCATTTTTAATCATCAGTGGAATTCCGAGAACAAGGGAATAGTTCCAAAGCAATTTTAAACTTCAGCAGAAATCCAAGAACAATGGAAGAGTTCCGAAGCATTTTTAAACATCAGCGGAATTCCGAGAAAAATGGAAGAGTTCTGAAGAATTTTTAAATGTCAGCGGAATTCCGAGAACAATGGAAGAGTTCTGAAACATTTTTAAACTTCAAAGGAATTCCGAAAACAATGGAAGAGTTCCGAAGCATTATTAAACTTGAGCGGAATTCCGAGAACAATGGAAGCATTCCGAAGCATTTTTAACTTCAGCGGAATTCCGAGAAGAATGGTAGAGTTCCGAAGCATTTTTAAACTTGAGCGGAATTCCGAGAACAATGGAAGCATTTTGAAGCATTTTTAAAGTTCAGCGGAATTCCGAGAACAATGCAAGAGTTCGAAAGCATTTTTAGACGTCAGCAGATTTCCGAGAACAATGGAAGAGTTCCGAATCAAATTTAAACTTCAGCAGAATTCCGAGAACAATGGAAGAATTCCGAAGCATTTTTAATTGTCAGCGGAATTCCGAGAACAATGGAAGAGTTCCGAAGCATTTTTAAACATCAGTGGAATTCCAAGAACAATGGAAGAGTTCCGAAACATTTTTAAACGTCAGCGGAATTCCGAGAGCAATGGAAGATTTCTGAAACATTTTTAAACTTCAACGGAATTCCGAGAAAAATGGAAGGGTTCTGAAGCATTTTTAAACTTCAGCGGATTTCCGAGAACATTGGAAGCATTCCGAAGCATTTTTAAACTTCAGCCGAATTCCAAGAACAATGGAAGAGTTCCGAAGCATTTTTAAACTTCAGCAGAATTCCGAGAACAATGGAAGCGTTCTGAAGCATTTTTAAACATCACTAGAAATCTGAGAACAATGGAAGAGTTCCGAAGCATTTTTAAACGTCAACGGAATACCGAGAACAATGGAAGATTTCTGAAACATTTTTATACTTCAACGGAATTCTGAGAACAATGGAAGAGTTATGAAGCATTTTTAAACTTCAACGGAATTCCGAGAACACTGGAAGAGTTACAAAGCATTTTTAAATGTCAGCGGAATACTGAGAACAATGGAAGAGTTCCGAAGCATTTTTAAACAATATCTGAATTCCGAGAACAATGGAAGAGTACAGAAGCATTTTTAAACTTCAGCGGAATTCCGAGAACAATGGAAGAGTTCCAAAGCATTCTTAAACTTCATCAGAAGTCCGAGAACAATGTAAGAGTTCCCAAGCAAATTTAAACTTCAGCAGAATTCCGAGAACAATGAAGGAGTTCCAAATCATTTTTGAATGTCAGCGGAATTCTAAGAACAATGGAAGAGTTCTGAAGCATTTTCAAACTTCAGCGGATTTCCGAGAACAGTGGAAGAGTTCCGACACATTTTAAAACTTCAGTAGAATTCTGAGAACAATGAAAGAGTTCCGAAGCATTTTTAAATGTCAGAGGAATTCCGAGAACAATGGAAATGTTCCGAAGAATTATTAAACGTCAGCTTAATTCCGAGTAAAATGGAAGAGTTCGAAAAGAATTTTTAAACTTCAGCGGAATTCCGAGAACAATGGAAGAGTTCCGAAACCTTTTTTAAACGTCAGCTGAATTCCGAGAACAATGGAAGAGTTCCGAAACATTTTTAAACGTCAGCGGAATTCCGAGAACAATGGAAGAATTCCGAAACATTTTAAATCTTCAGTAGAATTCTGAGAACAATGAAAGAGTTCCGAAGCATTTTTAAACTTCAGCAGAATTCCGAGAAGAATGGAAGTGTTCCGAAGGAAATTTAAACTTCAGCTGAATTCCGAGAACAATGCAAGAGTTCCATAGCATTTTTAAATGTCAGCGGAATTCTCAAAACAATGGAAGCGTTCCGACGCATTTTTAAACATCAGCGGAATTCCGAGAACAACGAAACTTTTACGAAGCATTATTAAATGTCAGCGTAATTCCGAGAACAATGGAAGCGTTCCAATTCATTTTTAAACTAAAGCGGAACTCCGAGAACAATGAAAGAGTTCCGAAGCATTTTTAAACATCATGGGAATTCTGAGAACAATAGAGGAGTTCTGAAGCATTTTTAAACTTCAGCGGAATTCTTAGAACAATGGAAGAGTTCTGAAGCATTTTTAAACATCAACGGAATTCCGAGAACAATGGAAGAGTTCTGAAGCATTTTTAAATGTCAGCGGAATTCCGAGAACAATGGAAGAGTTCTGAAACATTTTTAAACTTCAAAGGAATTCCGAAAACAATGGATGAGTTCCGAAGCATTATTAAACTTGAGCGGAATTCTGAGAACAATGGAAGCATTCCGAAGCATTTTTAAACTTCAGCGGAATTCCGAGAACAATGGTAGAGTCCCGAAGCATTTTTAAACTTCATCTGAATTCCGAGAACAATGGAAGAGTTCCGAAGCATTTTTAAACTTCAGCAGAATTCTGAGAACAATGGAAGAGTTCCGAAGCATTTTTAAACGTCAGCAGATTTCCGAGAACAATGAAGGAGTTCCAAAGCATTTTTAAACGTCAGTGGAATTCTGAGAACAACGGAAGAGTTCCGAAGCATTTTTAAAATTGAGCGGAATTCCGAGAACAATGGAAGCATTCTGAAGCATTTTTAAACTTCAGCGGAATTCCTAGAACAATGGAAGAGTTCCGAAGCATTTTTAAACTTTAGCGGAATTCCGAGAACAATGGAAGAGTTCCGAAGCATTTTTAAACGTCAGTGGAATTCCGAGAACAATGGAAGAGTTCCGAAGCATTTTTAAACGACACCAGAATTCCAAGAACAATGGAAGAGTTCCGAAGCATTTTTAAATGTCAGCGGAATTCCGAGAACAATGGAAGAGTTCCAAAGCATTTTTAATCATCAGTGGAATTCCGAGAACAAGGGAATAGTTCCAAAGCAATTTTAAACTTCAGCAGAAATCCAAGAACAATGGAAGAGTTCCGAAGCATTTTTAAACATCAGCGGAATTCCGAGAAAAATGGAAGAGTTCTGAAGAATTTTTAAATGTCAGCGGAATTCCGAGAACAATGGAAGAGTTCTGAAACATTTTTAAACTTCAAAGGAATTCCGAAAACAATGGAAGAGTTCCGAAGCATTATTAAACTTGAGCGGAATTCCGAGAACAATGGAAGCATTCCGAAGCATTTTTAACTTCAGCGGAATTCCGAGAAGAATGGTAGAGTTCCGAAGCATTTTTAAACTTCATCTGAATTCCGAGAACAATGGAAGAGTTCCGAATCATTTTTAAACTTCAGCAGAATTCTGAGAACAATGGAAGAGTTCCGAAGCATTTTTAAACGTCAGCAGATTTCCGAGAACAACGAAGGAGTTCCAGAGCATTTTTAAACGTCAGTGGAATTCTGAGAACAATGGAAGAGTTCGGAAGTATTTTTAAACATCAGCGGAATTCCGAGAACAATGGAAGAGCTCTGAAACATTTTTAAACTTCAAAGGAATACCAAGAAAAATGGAAGAATTCCGATGCATTTTTAAACTTCAGCGGATTTCCAAGAACAATGGAAGCATTCCGAAGCATTTTTAAATTTCAGCGGAATTCCGATAACAATGGAAGAGTTCCGAAGCATTTTTAAACTTCAGCAGAATTTCGAGAACAATGGAAGTGTTCTGAAGCATTTTTAAACATCACCAGAATTCTGAGAACAATGGTAGAGTTCCGAAGCAATTTTAAACGTCAACGGAATTCCGAGAACAATGGAAAGGTTCTGAAACATTTTTATACTTCAACAGAATTCTGAGAACAATGGAAGAGTTATGAAGCAATATTAAACTTCACAGGAATTCCGAGAACAATGGAAGAGTTCTGAAGCATTTTTAAATGTCAGCGGAATTCTGAGAACAATGAAAGAGTTCCGAAGCATTTTTAAACATCAGCGGAATTCTGAGAACAATGGAAGAGTTCCGAAGCATTTTTAAACGTCAATGGAATTCCGTGAACAATGGAAGAGATCTGAAACATTTTTAAACTTTAGCAGAATTTCGAGAGCAATGGAAGCGTTCCAAAGCATTTTTAAACTTCTGCAGAATTCCGAGAACAATGGAAGAGTTCCGAAGCATTTCTAAACTTCATCAGTGGAAATCCGAGAACAATGGAAGAGTTCCAAAGCAAATTTAAACTTCAGCAGAATTCCGAGAACAATGGAAGAGTACCGAAGCATTATTAAACGTGAGCGGAATTCCGAGAACAAGGGAAGAATTCCAAAGCATTTTAAATCTTCAGTAGAATTCTGAGAACAATGAAAGAGTTCCGAAGCATTTTTAAACTTCAGTAGAATTCCGAGAACAATGGAAGTGTTCCGAAGCAAATTTAAACTTCATCAGAATTCCGAGAACAATGCAAGAGTTCCGAAGCATTTTTAAATGTGAGCGGAATTCTGAAAACAATGGAAGAGTTCCGACGCATTTTTAAACGTCAGCGGAATTCCGAGAACAACGAAACATTTCCGAAGCATTATTAAATGTCAGCGTAATTCCGAGAAAAATGGAAGAGTTCCAATTCATTTTTAAACTTCAGCGGAATTCCGAGAACAATGAAAGAGTTCCCAAGCAATTTTAAACTACAGCGGAATTCCGAGAACAATGGAAGAGTTCTGAAGCACTTTTAAACATCAGGGGAATTCTGAGAACAATAGAGGAGTTCTGAAGCATTTTTAAACTTCAGCGTAGTTCCTAGAACAATGGAAGAGTTCAGAAGCATTTCTAAACATCAGCGGAATTCTGAGAACAATGGAAGAGTTCTGAAACATTTTTAAACTTCAGTCGATTTCCGAGAACAATGGAAGATTTCCGAAGCATTTTTAAACTTGAGCGGAATTCCGAGAACAATGGAAGCATTTTGAAGCATTTTTAAACTTCAGCGGAATTCCGAGAACAATGCAAGAGTTCCGAAGCATTTTTAGACATCAGCAGATTTCCGAGAACAATGGAAGAGTTCCGAAGCAAATTTAAACTTCAGCAGAATTCCGAGAACAATGGAAGAATTCCGAAGCATTTTTAATTGTCAGCGGAATTCCGAGAACAATGGAAGAGTTCCGAAGCATTTTTAAACATCAGCGGAATTCCGAGAACAATGGAAGAATTCCGAAACATTTTTAAACGTCAGCGGAATTCCGAGAGCAATGGAAGATTTCTGAAACATTTTTAAACTTCATCGGAATTCCGAGAAAAATGGAAGGGTTCTGAAGCATTTTTAAACTTCAGCCGAATTCCGAGAACAATGGAAGAGTTCCGAAGCATTTTTAAACTTCAGCAGAATTCCGAGAACAGTGGAAGCGTTCTGAAGCATTTTTAAACATCACTAGAATTCCGAGAACAATGGAAGAGTTCCGAAGCATTTTTAAACGTCAACGGAATACCGAGAACAATGGTAGAGTTCTGAAACATTTTTTTACTTCAACGGAATTCTGAGAACAATGGAAGAGTTATGAAGCATTTTTAAACTTCACCGGAATTCCGAGAACAATGGAAGAGTTCCGAAGCATTTTTAAACTTTAGCGGAATTCCGAGAACAATGGAAGAGTTCCGAAGCATTTTTAAACATCAGTGGAATTCCGAGAACAATGGAAGAGTTCCGAAGCATTTTTAAACAACACCAGAATTCCAAGAACAATGGAAGAGTTCCGAAGCATTTTTAAATGTCAGCGGAATTCCGAGAACAATGGAAGAGTTCCAAAGCATTTTTAATCATCAGTGGAATTCCGAGAACAAGGGAATAGTTCCAAAGCAATTTTAAACTTCAGCAGAAATCCAAGAACAATGGAAGAGTTCCGAAGCATTTTTAAACATCAGCGGAATTCCGAGAACAATGGAAGAGTTCCGAAGCATTATTAAACTTGAGCGGAATTCCGAGAACAATGGAAGCATTCCGAAGCATTTTTAACTTCAGCGGAATTCCGAGAAGAATGGTAGAGTTCCGAAGCATTTTTAAACTTCATCTGAATTCCGAGAACAATGGAAGAGTTCCGAAGCATTTTTAAACGTCAGCAGATTTCCGAGAACAATGAAGGAGTTCCAAAGCATTTTTAAACGTCAGTGGAATTCTGAGAACAATGGAAGAGTTCGGAAGTATTTTTAAACATCAGCGGAATTCCGAGAACAATGGAAGAGTTCTGAAACATTTTTAAACTTCAACGGAATACCGAGAAAAATGGAGGAATTCCGATGCATTTTTAAACCAGCGGATTTCCAAGAACAATGGAAGCATTCCGAAGCATTTTTAAATTTCAGCGGAATTCCGATAACAATGGAAGAGTTCCAAAGCATTTTTAAACTTCAGCAGAATTTTGAGAACAATGGAAGTGTTCTGAAGCATTTTTAAACATCACCAGAATTCTGAGAACAATGGTAGAGTTCCGAAGCAATTTTAAATGTCAACGGAATTCCGAGAACAATGGAAGAGTTCTGAAACATTTTTATACTTCAACAGAATTCTGAGAACAATGGAAGAGTTATGAAGCAATATTAAACTTCACAGGAATTCCGAGAACATTGGAAGAGTTCCGAAGCATTTTTAAATGTCAGCGGAATTCTGAGAACAATGAAAGAGTTCCGAAGCATTTTTAAACATCAGCGGAATTCTGAGAACAATGGAAGAGTTCGGAAGCATTTTTAAACGTCAATGGAATTCCGTGAACAATGGAAGAGATCTGAAACATTTTTAAACTTTAGCAGAATTTCGAGAGCAATGGAAGCGTTCCAAAGCATTTTTAAACTTCAGCAGAATTCCGAGAACAATGGAAGAGTTCCGAAGCATTTCTAAACTTCATCAGTGGAAATCCGAGAACAATGGAAGAGTTCCAAAGCAAATTTAAACTTCAGCAGAATTCCGAGAACAATGGAAGAGTACCGAAGCATTATTAAACGTGAGCGGAATTCCGAGAACAAGGGAAGAATTTCAAAGCATTTTAAATCTTCAGTAGAATTCTGTGAACAATGAAAGAGTTCCGAAGCATTTTTAAACTTCAGCAGAATTCCGAGAACAATGGAAGTGTTCCGAAGCAAATTTAAACTTCATCAGAATTCCGAGAACAATGCAAGAGTTCCGAAGCATTTTTAAATGTGAGCAGAATTCTGAAAACAATGGAAGAGTTCCGAAGCATTTTTAAACGTCAGCGGAATTCCGAGAACAACGAAACATTTCCGAAGCATTATTAAATGTCAGCGTAATTCCGAGAAAAATGGAAGAGTTCCAATTCATTTTTAAACTTCAGCGGAATTCCGAGAACAATGAAAGAGTTCCCAAGCAATTTTAAACTACAGCAGAATTCCGAGAACAATGGAAGAGTTCTGAAGCACTTTTAAACATCAGGGGAATTCTGAGAACAATAGAGGAGTTCTGAAGCATTTTTACACTTCAGCGGAGTTCCTAGAACAAAGGAAGAGTTCAGAAGCATTTCTAAACGTCAGCGGAATTCTGAGAACAATGGAAGAGTTCTGAAACAATTTTAAACTTCAGTCGATTTCCGAGAACAATGGAAGATTTCCGAAGCATTTTTAAACTTGAGCGGAATTCCGAGAACAATGGAAGCATTTTGAATCATTTTTAAACTTCAGCGGAATTCCGAGAACAATGCAAGAGTTCCGAAGCATTTTTAGACATCAGCAGATTTCCGAGAACAATGGAAGGGTTCGGAAGCAAATTTAAACTTCAGCAGAATTCCGAGAACAATGGAAGAATTCCGAAGCATTTTTAATTGTCAGCGGAATTCCGAGAACAATGGAAGAGTTCCGAAGCATTTTTAAACATCAGCGGAATTCCGAGAACAATGGAAGAATTCCGAAACATTTTTAAACGTCAGCGGAATTCCGAGAGCAATGGAAGATTTCTGAAACATTTTTAAACTTCAACGGAATTCCGAGAAAAATGGAAGGGTTCTGAAGCATTTTTAAACTTCAGCCGAATTCCGAGAACAATGGAAGAGTTCCGAAGCATTTTTAAACTTCAGCAGAATTTCGAGAACAGTGGAAGCGTTCTGAAGCATTTTTAAACATCACTAGAATTCCGAGAACAATGGAAGAGTTCCGAAGCATTTTTAAACGTCAACGGAATACCGAGAACAATGGTAGAGTTCTGAAACATTTTTATACTTCAACGGAATTCTGAGAACAATGGAAGAGTTTTGAAGCATTTTTAAACTTCACCGGAATTCCGAGAACAATGGAAGAGTTCCGAAGCATTTTTAAATGTCAGCGGAATTCTGAGAACAATGGAAGAGGTCCGTAGCATTTTTAAACATCAGCGGAATTCCAAGAACAATGGAAGAGTACAGAAGCATTATTAAACTTCAGCGGAATTCTGAGAAAAATTAAAGCGTTCTGAAGCATTTTTAAACTTCAGCTGAATTCCGAGAACAATGGAAGAGTTCCGAAGCATTTTTAAACTTCATCAGAAGTCCGAGAACAATGTAAGAGTTCCCAAGCAAATTTAAACTTCAGCAGAATTCCGAGAAGAATGAAGGAGTTCCAAATCATTTTTGAATGTCAGCGGAATTCTGAGAACAATGGAAGAGTTCTGAAGCATTTTTAAACTTCAGCGGATTTCCGAGAACAATGGAAGAGTTCCGAAGCATTTTTAAACTTGAGCGGAAATCCTAGAGAACAATGGACGCTTTCTGAAGCATTTTTAAACTTCAGCGGAATTCCGAGATCAATGGAAGTGTTCCGAAGCATTTTTAGACGTCAGCAGAATTCCGAGAACAATGGAAGAGTTCAGATGCAAATTTAAACTTCAGCAGGAATCCGAGAACAATGTAAGAGTTCCGAAGCATTTTTAATTGTCAGCAGAATACCAAGAACAATGGAAGAGTTCCGAAGCATTTTTAAATGTCAGCAGAATTCCGTGAACAATGGAAGAGTTCCGAAACCTTTTTTAAACGTCAGCTGAATTCCGAGAACAATGGAAGAGTTCCGAAACATTTTTAAACTTCAGCGTAATTCCGAGAACAATGGAAGAGTTCCGAAGCATTTTTAAACGTCAGCGGAATTCCGACAACAATGGAAGAATTCCGAAACATTTTAAATCTTCAGTAGAATTCTGAGAACAATGAAAGAGTTCCGAAGCATTTTTAAACTTCAGCAGAATTCCGAGAACAATGGAAGTGTTCCGAAGCAAATTTAAACTTCAGCTGAATTCCGAGAACAATGCAAGAGTTCCGAAGCATTTTTAAATGTCAGCGGAATTCTCAAAACAATGGAAGAGTTCCGATGCATTTTTAAACATTAGCGGAATTCCGAGAACAACGAAACATTTCCGAAGCTTTATTAAATGTCAGCGTAATTCCGAGAACAATGGAAGAGTTCCGAAGCATTTTTAAACATCAGGGGAATTCTGAGAACAATAGAGGAGTTCTGAAGCATTTTTAAACTTCAGCGGAATTCTTAGAACAATGGAAGAGTTCCGAAGCATTTTTAAACGTTATCAGAATTTCGAGAACAATGGAAGTGTTCCAAAACATTTTTAAACTTCAGCGGAATTCCTTGTACAATGGAAGAGTTCAGAAGCATTTCTAAACGTCAGCAGAATTCCGAGAACAATGGAAGAGTTCTGAAACATTTTTAAACTTCAGTCGATTTCCGAGAACAAGGGAAGAGTTCCGAAGCATTTTTAAACTTGTGCGGAATTCCGAGAACAATGGAAGCATTCTGAAGCATTTTTAAACTTCAGCGGAATTCCGAGAACAATGGAAGAGTTCCGAAGCATTTTTAAACTTCAGCGGAATTCCGAGAACAATGGAAGAGTTCCAAAGCATTTTTAAACATCAACGGAATTCCGAGAACAATGGAAGAGTTCTGAAACATTTTTAATACTTCAACAGAATTCTGAGACCAATGGAAGAGTTATGAAGCAATTTTAAACTTCACAGGAATTCCGAGAACAATGGAAGAGTTCCGAAGCATTTTTAAATGTCAGCGGAATTCTGAGAACAATGAAAGAGTTCCGAAGCATTTTTAAACATCAGTGGAATTCTGAGAACAATGGAAGAGTTCCGAAGCATTTTTAAACGTCAATGGAATTCCGTGAACAATGGAAGAGATGTGAAACATTTTTAAACTTTAGCGGAATTCCGAGAACAATGGAAGAGTTCCGAAGCATTTTTAAACTTCAGCGGAATTCCGAGAATAATGGAAGCGTTCCAAAGCATTTTTAAACTTCAGCAGATTTCCGAGAACAATGGAAGAGTTCCGAAGCATTTCTAAACTTCATCAGTGTAAATCCGAGAACAATGGAAGAGTTCCAAAGCAAATTTAAACTTCAGCAGAATTCCGAGAACAATGGAAGAGTACCGAAGCATTATTAAACGTGAGCGGAATTCCGAGAACAAGGGAAGAATTCCAAAGCATTTTAAATCTTCAGTAGAATTCTGAGAACAATGAAAGAGTTCCGAAGCATTTTTAAACTTCAGCAGAATTCCGAGAACAATGGAAGTGTTCCGAAGCAAATTTAAACTTCATCAGAATTCCGAGAACAATGCAAGAGTTCCGAAGCATTTTTAAATGTGAGCAGAATTCTGAAAACAATGGAAGAGTTCCGAAGCATTTTTAAACGTCAGCGGAATTCCGAGAACAACGAAACATTTCCGAAGCATTATTAAATGTCAGCGTAATTCCGAGAAAAATGGAAGAGTTCCAATTCATTTTTAAACTTCAGCGGAATTCCGAGAACAATGAAAGAGTTCCCAAGCAATTTTAAACTACAGCAGAATTCCGAGAACAATGGAAGAGTTCTGAAGCACTTTTAAACATCAGGGGAATTCTGAGAACAATAGAGGAGTTCTGAAGCATTTTTAATCTTCAGCGGCGTTCCTAGAACAAAGGAAGAGTTCAGAAGAATTTCTAAACGTCAGCGGAATTCTGAGAACAATGGAAGAGTTCTGAAACATTTTTAAACTTCAGTCGATTTCCGAGAACAATGGAAGATTTCCGAAGCATTTTTAAACTTGAGCGGAATTCCGAGAACAATGGAAGCATTTTGAAGCATTTTTAAACTTCAGCGGAATTCCGAGAACAATGCAAGAGTTCCGAAGCATTTTTAGACATCAGCAGATTTCCGAGAACAATGGAAGGGTTCGGAAGCAAATTTAAACTTCAGCAGAATTCCGAGAACAATGGAAGAATTCCGAAGCATTTTTAATTGTCAGCGGAATTCCGAGAACAATGGAAGAGTTCCGAAGCATTTTTAAACATCAGCGGAATTCCGAGAACAATGGAAGAATTCCGAAACATTTTTAAACGTCAGCGGAATTCCGAGAGCAATGGAAGATTTCTGAAACATTTTTAAACTTCAACGGAATTCCGAGAAAAATGGAAGGGTTCTGAAGCATTTTTAAACTTCAGCCGAATTCCGAGAACAATGGAAGAGTTCCGAAGCATTTTTAAACTTCAGCAGAATTTCGAGAACAGTGGAAGCGTTCTGAAGCATTTTTAAACATCACTAGAATTCCGAGAACAATGGAAGAGTTCCGAAGCATTTTTAAACGTCAACGGAATACCGAGAACAATGGTAGAGTTCTGAAACATTTTTATACTTCAACGGAATTCTGAGAACAATGGAAGAGTTTTGAAGCATTTTTAAACTTCACCGGAATTCCGAGAACAATGGAAGAGTTCCGAAGCATTTTTAAATGTCAGCGGAATTCTGAGAACAATGGAAGAGGTCCGTAGCATTTTTAAACATCAGCGGAATTCCAAGAACAATGGAAGAGTACAGAAGCATTATTAAACTTCAGCGGAATTCTGAGAAAAATTAAAGCGTTCTGAAGCATTTTTAAACTTCAGCTGAATTCCGAGAACAATGGAAGAGTTCCGAAGCATTTTTAAACTTCATCAGAAGTCCGAGAACAATGTAAGAGTTCCCAAGCAAATTTAAACTTCAGCAGAATTCCGAGAAGAATGAAGGAGTTCCAAATCATTTTTGAATGTCAGCGGAATTCTGAGAACAATGGAAGAGTTCTGAAGCATTTTTAAACTTCAGCGGATTTCCGAGAACAATGGAAGAGTTCCGAAGCATTTTTAAACTTGAGCGGAAATCCTAGAGAACAATGGACGCTTTCTGAAGCATTTTTAAACTTCAGCGGAATTCCGAGATCAATGGAAGTGTTCCGAAGCATTTTTAGACGTCAGCAGAATTCCGAGAACAATGGAAGAGTTCAGATGCAAATTTAAACTTCAGCAGGAATCCGAGAACAATGTAAGAGTTCCGAAGCATTTTTAATTGTCAGCAGAATACCAAGAACAATGGAAGAGTTCCGAAGCATTTTTAAATGTCAGCAGAATTCCGTGAACAATGGAAGAGTTCCGAAACCTTTTTTAAACGTCAGCTGAATTCCGAGAACAATGGAAGAGTTCCGAAACATTTTTAAACTTCAGCGTAATTCCGAGAACAATGGAAGAGTTCCGAAGCATTTTTAAACGTCAGCGGAATTCCGACAACAATGGAAGAATTCCGAAACATTTTAAATCTTCAGTAGAATTCTGAGAACAATGAAAGAGTTCCGAAGCATTTTTAAACTTCAGCAGAATTCCGAGAACAATGGAAGTGTTCCGAAGCAAATTTAAACTTCAGCTGAATTCCGAGAACAATGCAAGAGTTCCGAAGCATTTTTAAATGTCAGCGGAATTCTCAAAACAATGGAAGGGTTCCGATGCATTTTTAAACATTAGCGGAATTCCGAGAACAACGAAACATTTCCGAAGCTTTATTAAATGTCAGCGTAATTCCGAGAACAATGGAAGAGTTCCGAAGCATTTTTAAACATCAGGGGAATTCTGAGAACAATAGAGGAGTTCTGAAGCATTTTTAAACTTCAGCGGAATTCTTAGAACAATGGAAGAGTTCCGAAGCATTTTTAAACGTTATCAGAATTTCGAGAACAATGGAAGTGTTCCAAAACATTTTTAAACTTCAGCGGAATTCCTTGTACAATGGAAGAGTTCAGAAGCATTTCTAAACGTCAGCAGAATTCCGAGAACAATGGAAGAGTTCTGAAACATTTTTAAACTTCAGTCGATTTCCGAGAACAAGGGAAGAGTTCCGAAGCATTTTTAAACTTGTGCGGAATTCCGAGAACAATGGAAGCATTCTGAAGCATTTTTAAACTTCAGCGGAATTCCGAGAACAATGGAAGAGTTCCGAAGCATTTTTAAACTTCAGCGGAATTCCGAGAACAATGGAAGAGTTCCAAAGCATTTTTAAACATCAACGGAATTCCGAGAACAATGGAAGAGTTCTGAAACATTTTTAATACTTCAACAGAATTCTGAGACCAATGGAAGAGTTATGAAGCAATTTTAAACTTCACAGGAATTCCGAGAACAATGGAAGAGTTCCGAAGCATTTTTAAATGTCAGCGGAATTCTGAGAACAATGAAAGAGTTCCGAAGCATTTTTAAACATCAGTGGAATTCTGAGAACAATGGAAGAGTTCCGAAGCATTTTTAAACGTCAATGGAATTCCGTGAACAATGGAAGAGATGTGAAACATTTTTAAACTTTAGCGGAATTCCGAGAACAATGGAAGAGTTCCGAAGCATTTTTAAACTTCAGCGGAATTCCGAGAATAATGGAAGCGTTCCAAAGCATTTTTAAACTTCAGCAGATTTCCGAGAACAATGGAAGAGTTCCGAAGCATTTCTAAACTTCATCAGTGTAAATCCGAGAACAATGGAAGAGTTCCAAAGCAAATTTAAACTTCAGCAGAATTCCGAGAACAATGGAAGAGTACCGAAGCATTATTAAACGTGAGCGGAATTCCGAGAACAAGGGAAGAATTCCAAAGCATTTTAAATCTTCAGTAGAATTCTGAGAACAATGAAAGAGTTCCGAAGCATTTTTAAACTTCAGCAGAATTCCGAGAACAATGGAAGTGTTCCGAAGCAAATTTAAACTTCATCAGAATTCCGAGAACAATGCAAGAGTTCCGAAGCATTTTTAAATGTGAGCAGAATTCTGAAAACAATGGAAGAGTTCCGAAGCATTTTTAAACGTCAGCGGAATTCCGAGAACAACGAAACATTTCCGAAGCATTATTAAATGTCAGCGTAATTCCGAGAAAAATGGAAGAGTTCCAATTCATTTTTAAACTTCAGCGGAATTCCGAGAACAATGAAAGAGTTCCCAAGCAATTTTAAACTACAGCAGAATTCCGAGAACAATGGAAGAGTTCTGAAGCACTTTTAAACATCAGGGGAATTCTGAGAACAATAGAGGAGTTCTGAAGCATTTTTAATCTTCAGCGGCGTTCCTAGAACAAAGGAAGAGTTCAGAAGAATTTCTAAACGTCAGCGGAATTCTGAGAACAATGGAAGAGTTCTGAAACATTTTTAAACTTCAGTCGATTTCCGAGAACAATGGAAGATTTCCGAAGCATTTTTAAACTTGAGCGGAATTCCGAGAACAATGGAAGCATTTTGAAGCATTTTTAAACTTCAGCGGAATTCCGAGAACAATGCAAGAGTTCCGAAGCATTTTTAGACATCAGCAGATTTCCGAGAACAATGGAAGGGTTCGGAAGCAAATTTAAACTTCAGCAGAATTCCGAGAACAATGGAAGAATTTCCCAAGCATTTTTAATTGTCAGCGGAATTCCGAGAACAATGGAAGAGTTCCGAAGCATTTTTAAACATCAGCGGAATTCCGAGAACAATGGAAGAATTCCGAAACATTTTTAAACGTCAGCGGAATTCCGAGAGCAATGGAAGATTTCTGAAACATTTTTAAACTTCAACGGAATTCCGAGAAAAATGGAAGGGTTCTGAAGCATTTTTAAACTTCAGCCGAATTCCGAGAACAATGGAAGAGTTCCGAAGCATTTTTAAACTTCAGCAGAATTTCGAGAACAGTGGAAGCGTTCTGAAGCATTTTTAAACATCACTAGAATTCCGAGAACAATGGAAGAGTTCCGAAGCATTTTTAAACGTCAACGGAATACCGAGAACAATGGTAGAGTTCTGAAACATTTTTATACTTCAACGGAATTCTGAGAACAATGGAAGAGTTATGAAGCATTTTTAAACTTCACCGGAATTCCGAGAACAATGGAAGAGTTCCGAAGCATTTTTAAATGTCAGCGGAATTCTGAGAACAATGGAAGAGTTCCGAAGCATTTTTAAACATCAGCGGAATTCCAAGAACAATGGAAGAGTACAGAAGCATTTTTAAACTTCAGCGGAATTCTGAGAAAAATTAAAGCGTTCTGAAGCATTTTTAAACTTCAGCTGAATTACGAGAACAATGGAAGAGTTCCGAAGCATTTTTAAACTTCATCAGAAGTCCGAGAACAATGTAAGAGTTCCCAAGCAAATTTAAACTTCAGCAGAATTCCGAGAAGAATGAAGGAGTTCCAAATCATTTTTGAATGTCAGCGGAATTCTGAGAACAATGGAAGAGTTCTGAAGCATTTTTAAACTTCAGCGGATTTCCGAGAACAATGGAAGAGTTCCGAAGCATTTTTAAACTTGAGCGGAAATCCTAGAGAACAATGGACGCTTTCTGAAGCATTTTTAAACTTCAGTGGAATTCCGAGATCAATGGAAGTGTTCCGAAGCATTTTTAGACGTCAGCAGAATTCCGAGAACAATGGAAGAGTTCAGATGCAAATTTAAACTTCAGCAGGAATCCGAGAACAATGTAAGAGTTCCGAAGCATTTTTAATTGTCAGCAGAATACCAAGAACAATGGAAGAGTTCCGAAGCATTTTTAAATGTCAGCAGAATTCCGTGAACAATGGAAGAGTTCCGAAACCTTTTTTAAACGTCAGCTGAATTCCGAGAACAATGGAAGAGTTCCGAAACATTTTTAAACTTCAGCGTAAATCCGAGAACAATGGAAGAGTTCCGAAGCATTTTTAAACATCAGCGGAATTCCGACAACAATGGAAGAATTTCGAAACATTTTAAATCTTCAGTAGAATTCTGAGAACAATGAAAGAGTTCCGAAGCATTTTTAAACTTCAGCAGAATTCCGAGAACAATGGAAGTGTTCCGAAGCAAATTTAAACTTCAGCTGAATTCCGAGAACAATGCAAGAGTTCAGAAGCATTTTTAAATGTCAGCGGAATTCTCAAAACAATGGAAGGGTTCCGATGCATTTTTAAACATTAGCGGAATTCCGAGAACAACGAAACATTTCCGAAGCATTATTAAATGTCAGCGTAATTCCGAGAACAATGGAAGAGTTCCGAAGCATTTTTAAACATCAGGGGAATTCTGAGAACAATAGAGGAGTTCTGAAGCATTTTTAAACTTCAGCGGAATTCTTAGAACAATGGAAGAGTTCCGAAGCATTTTTAAACGTTATCAGAATTTCGAGAACAATGGAAGTGTTCCAAAACATTTTTAAACTTCAGCGGAATTCCTTGTACAATGGAAGAGTTCAGAAGCATTTCTAAACGTCAGCAGAATTCCGAGAACAATGGAAGAGTTCTGAAACATTTTTAAACTTCAGTCGATTTCCGAGAACAAGGGAAGAGTTCCGAAGCATTTTTAAACTTGTGCGGAATTCCGAGAACAATGGAAGCATTCTGAAGCATTTTTAAACTTCAGCGGAATTCCGAGAACAATGGAAGAGTTCCGAAGCATTTTTAAACTTCAGCGGAATTCCGAGAACAATGGAAGAGTTCCAAAGCATTTTTAAACATCAACGGAATTCCGAGAACAATGGAAGAGTTCTGAAACATTTTTAATACTTCAACAGAATTCTGAGACCAATGGAAGAGTTATGAAGCAATTTTAAACTTCACAGGAATTCCGAGAACAATGGAAGAGTTCCGAAGCATTTTTAAATGTCAGCGGAATTCTGAGAACAATGAAAGAGTTCCGAAGCATTTTTAAACATCAATGGAATTCTGAGAACAATGGAAGAGTTCCGAAGCATTTTTAAACGTCAATGGAATTCCGTGAACAATGGAAGAGATGTGAAACATTTTTAAACTTTATCGGAATTCCGAGAACAATGGAAGAGTTCCGAAGCATTTTTAAACTTCAGCGGAATTCCGAGAATAATGGAAGCGTTCCAAAGCATTTTTAAACTTCAGCAGAATTCCGAGAACAATGGAAGAGTTCCGAAGCATTTCTAAACTTCATCAGTGGAAATCCGAGAACAATGGAAGAGGTCCAAAGCAAATTTAAACTTCAGCAGAATTCCGAGAACAATGGAATAGTACCGAAGCATTATTAAACGTCAGCGGAATACCGAGAACAATGGAAGATTTCCGAAGCATTTTTAAACTTCAGCGGAATTCAGAGAACAATGGAAGAGTTCCGAAGCATTTTTAAAAGTCACCAGAATTCCGAGAACAATGGAAAAGTTCCGAAGCATTTTTAAATGTCAGTGGATTTCTGAGAACAATGGACGAAGCATTTTTAAACTTTAGCGGAATTCCGAGAACAATGGAAGTGTTCCGTAGCATTTATAAACTTCAACAGAATTCCAAGAACAATGGAAGAGTTCCGAAGCATTTTTAAACTTCAGCAGAATTCCGAGAACAATGGAAGAGTTCTGAATCATTTTTAAATGTCAGCAGAATTCCGAGAACAATGGAAGAGTTCCGAAGCACTATTAAACGTGAGCGGAATTCAGAGAACTATGGAAGAATTCCGCAAAATTTTTAAACTTCAGCGGAATTCCGAGAAAAATGGAAGAGTTCCGAAGCATTTTTAAACTTCTGCAGAATTCCGAGAACAATAGAAGTGTTCTGAAGCATTTCTAAATGTTAGCAGAATTCCGAGAACAATGGAAGAGTTCCAAAGCATTTTTAAACGTCAGCGGAATTCTGAGAACAATGGAAGAGTTCCGAAGCATTTTTAAACATCAGCGGAATTCCGAGCACAATGGAAGAGTTCCGAAGCATTTTTAAATGTCAGCGGAATTCCGAGAACAATGGAACAGTTCCGAAGCATTTTTAAACTTCAGCAGAATTCCGAGAACAATGGAAGAGTTCCAAAGCATTTTTAAACATCAGCGGAATTCTGAGAACAATGGAAGAGTTCCTAAGAATTTTTAAACGTCAGTGGAAATCCGAGAATAAAGGAAGAGTTCCGAAGCATTATTAAACATCAGCGGAATGCCGAGGACAATGGAAGAGTTCCGAAGCATTTTCAAACATCAGCGGAATTCCGAGAACAATGGAAGAGTTCGGAAACATTTCTAAACTTCAGCGGAATTCCAAGAACAATGGAAGAGTTCCGAAGCATTTTTAAATGTCAGCAGAATTTCAAGAACAAAGGAAGAGTTCTGAAGCATTTTAAATGTCAGCTTAATTCCCAGAACAATGGAAGGGTTCCGAAATATTTTTAAGCTTCAGCTGAATTCCGAGAACAGTGGAAGAGTTCCGAAGCATTTTTAAATGTCAGCAGATTTCTGAAAACAATGGAAGAGTTCCGACGCATTTTTAAACGTCAGCGGAATTACGAGAACAACAAAACATTTCCGAAGCATTATTAAATGTCAGCTTTATTCCGAGAACAATGGAAGAGTTCTGAAGCACTTTTAAACATCAGGGGAATTCTGAGAACAATAGAAGAGTTCTGAAACTTTTTTAAACTTCAGCGGAATTGTTAGAACAATGGAAGAGTTCCGAAGCATTTTTAAGCGTTATCGGAATTTCGAGAACAATGGAAGTGTTCCAAACATTTTTAAACTTCAGTGGAATTCCAAGAACAATGGAAGAGTTCCGAAGCATTTTTAAACATCAGCAGAATTCTGAGAACAATGGATGAGTTCCACAACATTTTTAAACTTCAGCGGAATTCCGAGAACAATGGAAGAGTTCCGAAGCATTTTTAAACTTTAACGGAATTCCGAGAACAATTGAAGAGTTCCGAAGCATTTTTAAACGTCAGCGGAATTCCGGGAACAATGGAAGAGTTCCGAAGCATTTTTAAACGACACCAGAATTCCAAGAACAATGGAAGAGTTCCGAAGCATTTTTAAACTTCAGCAGAATTCCAAGAACAAAGGAAGAGTTCCAAAGCATTTTTAAACATTAACGGAATTCCGAGAACAATGGAAGAGTTCCGAAGCATTTTTAAACGACACCAGAATTCCAAGAACAATGGAAGAGTTCCGAAGCATTTTTAAACTTCAGCAGAATTCCAAGAACAAAGGAAGAGTTCCGAAGCATTTTTAAACGTCAGCGGAATTCCGAGAACAATGGAAGAGTTCTGAAACATTTTTAAACTTCAAAGGAATTCCGAAAACAATGGAAGAGTTCCGAAGCATTATTAAACTTCAGCCGAATTCCGAGAACAATGGAAGCATTCCGAAGCATTTTTAAACTTCAGCGGAATTCCGAGAACAATGGTAGAGTTCCGAAGCATTTTTAAACTTCATCTGAATTCCGAGAACAAAGGAAGAGTTCCGATGCAAATTTAAACTTCAGCAGAATTCCGTGAACAATGGAAGAGTTCCGAAGCATTTTTAAATGACAGTGGAATTCCGAGAATAATGGAAGAGTTCCGAAGCATTATTAAAATTGAGCGGAATTCCGAGAACAAAGGAAGAGTTCCAAAGCATTTTTAAACGTCAATGGAATTCCGAGAATAAAGCAAGAGTTCCGAAGCATTATTAAACATCAGCGGAATTCCGAGGACAATGGAAGAGTTCCGAAGCACTTCTAAACATCAGCGGAATACCGAGAACAATGGAATCGTTTGGAAACCTTTTTCGACTTCAGCGGAATTCCAAGAACAATGGAAGAGTAGAGATGAGCGTTGTTCTACTCCAACTGTTTGCCAATCTCAAATTCGAGCTGTTTTGGGTGGTGTTCGAGCCGTTCGGCGAACACGAACAATTTGAGAAAAATTCGGCTGTTCGAGGTTATGTTCGAAAACTGTTCGTGCACCAAAATCATAACTGGATTTTTTCTCAGTAATGATGAAAATTAATGTTAATACGCAGTTTGAGTGTACAGCGGGGTGGGGGGAGGGGCAGGGGATGGATCTCTGCAGGAACAATGAAGATCTCCATTTTTTTTTCTCTTTCCCGCATTTGCAGTGGGGAGGTGCAATCTGTCAGCCTATCAGCAGCGCACACACGGAGCGAAGTGCTTTTTTTCACACAAGCAAGGGCATGTGTCATTGGCAGTGTATGCCACATGTCCTTGCCCTATAAAACCAAGCCATTTTCCCCGTCGCCACCATTTTCTCACTGCTGCAGCTGCGTGTTAGACAGCACCGCTGTTGCTGTGTGCGCTATACCTTGTTATTTCAAGCCAATTTTCGCACAAATCTACAGATAGCTTGGGAGTAGGGAATAGTTGTGATTGCAGTCCTTTTAAGGACTAGGTTACAGCATTTCCTATGACTTTTATCAGGCAGGTCTGTGCTCTTAAATAGATAGATTGTGGGAGTAAAGACTAATTGTAATTGGAGTCCTTTTCAGGACTAGGTTACATCAGTTCCTATCAGTTTTTGCAAGGCAGGTCTGTGCCAGTGCTCCGCAAGTTTTTTTCACAGCATTTGGCTGAATCTAGCAAAGCTAATCCTTTTTGGCCTATTGCAGAGTGTGTTAGTCAGTGGAGTAGCCTATCTGTGTTGCAAGATATACCACCTGTGTATAGAATACCAATTTTTTTACTGCACCTAGTGAAGTAAAATCTTTTGGGCATAGCATCATTCTATTAGTCCATCTATACTGACCTCCATCAGGTTGCAAATTGAATATAATTTTTTTCTGCATCTAGCTCTGAAAAAATATTGGGCTTCTAGCTGTGTGTGGGACTTGTTCTATTAATCCATCTATGCAGACCTCCATCAGGTTGCAAACTGAATATATTTTTTTCTGCATCTACCTCTGAAAAAATATTGGGCTTCTAGCTGTGTGTGGGACTTGTTCTATTAATCCATCTATACAGACCTCCATCAGGTTGCAAACTGAATATATTTTTTTCTGCATCTACCTCTGAAAAAATATTGGGCTTCTAGCTGTGTGTGTGACTTGTTCTATTAATCCATCTATACAGACCTCCTTCAGGTTGCAAACTGAATATATTTTTTTCTGCATCTACCTCTGAAAAAATATTGGGCTTCTAGCTGTGTGTGGGACTTGTTCTATTAATCCATCTATACAGACCTCCATCAGGTTGCAAACTGAATATATTTTTGTCTGCATCTACCTCTGAAAAAATATTGGGCTTCTAGCTGTGTGTGGGACTTGTTGTATTAGTCCATCTATACTGACTTCCATCAGGTTGCAAACTGAATATATTTTTTTTCTGCATCTACCTCTGAAAAAATATTGGGCTTCTAGCTGTGTGTGGGACTTGTTGTATTAGTCCATCTATACTGACCTCTATCAGGTTGCAAACTGAATATATTTTTTTCTGCATCTACCTCTGAAAAAATATTGGGCTTCTAGCTGTGTGTGGGACTTGTTCTATTAATCCCTCTATACAGACCTCCATCAGGTTGCACACTGAATATATTTTTTTCTGCATCTACCTCTGAAAAAATATTGGGCTTCTAGCTGTGTGTGGGACTTGTTCTATTAATCCATCTATACAGACCTCCATCAGGTTGCAAACTGAATATATTTTTTTTCTGCATCTACCTCTGAAAAAATTTTGGGCTTCTAGCTGTGTGTGGGACTTGTTGTATTAGTCCATCTATACTGACCTCCATCAGGTTGCAAACTGAATATATTTTTTTCTGCATCTACCTCTGAAAAAATATTGGGCTTCTAGCTGTGTGTGGGACTTGTTCTATTAATCCATCTATACAGACCTCCATCAGGTTGCAAACTGAATATATTTTTTTCTGCATCTAGCTCTGAAAAAATATTGGGCTTCTAGCTGTGTGTGGGACTTGTTCTATTAATCCATCTATACAGACCTCCATCAGGTTGCAAACTGAATATATTTTTTTCTGCATCTACCTCTGAAAAAATATTGGGCTTCTAGCTGTGAGTGGGACTTGTTCTATTAATCCATCTATACAGACCTCCATCAGGTTGCAAACTGAATATATTTTTTTCTGCATCTACCTCTGAAAAAATATTGGGCTTCTAGCTGTGTGTGGGACTTGTTGTATTAGTCCATCTATACTGACCTCCATCAGGTTGCAAACTGAATATATTTTTTTCTGCATCTACCTCTTAAAAAATATTGGGCTTCTAGCTGTGTGTGGGACTTGTTCTATTAATCCATCTATACAGACCTCCATCAGGTTGCAAATTGAATATAATTTTTTTCTGCATCTAACCCACCCAATAGTTTTGGCCTAATACCACAGTTTGGCCACTCAGCTCTGCTCGGTTCCCATCCATTGTTTTTTTGTGCAAACAACTCCAGAGTTGTGAATTAGTTAACCACCAAAATGAGTGGAAAAAGGCCTGCTGCTGGTGGAAAGGGGAATAGGCATGTTGGGAAGGGGAAAAAAGGTTGTGTCCGTGGGGTAGGTGTTAAAGCAACAGTAACATCTGCAGAAGAAAGACCATCTTCCAGCCAAACTAAAATGTCTACTTCTTTTAGCGGACAATGTGATAAGATCCCTTTCTTACGGCCACGCCAATCGCTACAAATTCCAGATGAGGCACAAAAACAGCAGGTGCTTCAACGGATATCAAGTGCTCCTGGGCTCTCCTCCGCATCAACTTCAACATCACAAATACTCCAGTCCTCAAAGGTGTCACCCCAATCGCACTTGCTTCCTCACAGCTCCCAAATCTCCAGCTGCCCGTCTGAGTATGAGGTAGAACAGATGGTTGAGTCTGCAGAGCTGTTTACTCATACTATAGCCTGGGAATCAGAGGTCGACTCCAGCGCTTCTGTGAATCCAGACGAGGAAATGATCTGCACTGATGCCCAGAATCTTTATGAGTCGGATCCAGGACCAGACGCAGAAGGTTCTGACCATAATGTAGACCCTCATTCCCAAACTGTAACTCCTGTTGGTGGAGACAATGAGGAAGACGATGATAAGACTCAAATACCTGATTGGAGCGACAACTTTAGTTTTTTGTCAGGGCAGGAACAGGTTGGCTCTGAGGACGACGGGTGTGAAAACGCACAGGGTGATGATGATGAGGTTGGAGATCCCACTTACTGTCAACCCACAGTCAGCCAAGAGATGAGGTCAGCAGAGGAGGTGGAGGAAGATGCTAGTGACGACGAGGTCAGGTTGCGCCTTCCTGGACAGAGACGTAGTACTGGAAGCACGTCAACAACTGCATCCTCAAACACAACTCTGCCTCTCACCACAAGTCGTGGTGGCTCTTCAGGTCGCATGGGTGCTAAGCCTTGCATAGCCTGGGCATTTTTTCAGATCGATAAAGATGACCCAACTCGTGTTATCTGTAACATTTGTCAGCAAAAGCTAAGTAGAGGCCAAAAAATACATAGTTTGAGTACTTCATGCATGAACCGGCACATGGACATGAAGCATAAGTTGCAGTGGGAAGCTCAGTGTGCTACAATGCGGCCTAGCCGGCCGGGCCAACCACCGTCTGCCTTATCTTGTGCATCCGCGGCCTCTTCATCCTCTGTGACTGGGGGGACAGCAGTCACACCTGTTTTGGGGCGCAGACCTGCAACCTCTTTACCCGCAACAGCCAGCGTGATTGGCAGGTCATCATTTTCTTTGGAGGTGGTAACACCAGCTGGTGTTGAGCGCTGTCCGACATCGATAGCATCACCTTTGGATCAAGGCAACCTAACATGTCCGCCTGCATCTTGCTCACAGACCGGCAGTTTGCCGGGGACACCCTTATCAACCCCGTCTAAGCACAATAGCGAGCCCTCGGTCCCTCAGATGTGGACAAGTAAAAGACCATTTCCTCCTAGCCATGAGAAAGCTAAGAGGTTGAATTTCACCATCTGCAAGCTCTTGGCTACAGAAATGCTGCCTTTCCGCCTGGTGGACACAGAGGATTTTCGAGACCTTATGTCCGTCGCAGTGCCCCAGTACCAGATGCCCAGTCGGCACTACTTCTCAAAGAAAGGTGTGCCTGCGCTCCACCAGCATGTCGCACACAACATCACCGCTTCTTTGAGAAACTCTGTGTGTGACAGGGTGCATTTCACCACAGACACTTGGACGAGTAGGCATGGACAGGGGCGTTACATGTCGCTGACTGGGCACTGGGTAACTATGGTGACAGCAGGACAAGGGGCTGCTGTCCAAGTCTTGCCGTCCCCACGAGTTGTGCGTCAATCTTCTTTATGTCAAAGTTCCTCCACTGCTTCTGCCTCCTCAACCTTCTCTCGGTCTTCCACCTGCACCCAAAGCCTGTCTGGTCATGCCACAAGCTTTCTAACTGCACAGAAGGGATCCTGCACACCTCCTTACTATGCTGGCAGTAGGGCTCAAAGTCATCAGGCGGTTTTCACATTGAAATGTCTGGGAAATGTGAGTCACACAGCTGAGGAGTTGTGGTCAGCTCTGGAGAACCAATTTCATGAATGGTTGTCTCCACTGGACCTGAAACCAGGGAAGGCCGTGTGCGACAATGCTGCAAACCTGGGTGCGGCCCTTCGCCGGGGCAATGTCACACACGTGCCTTGTATGGCTCACGTGTTGAACCTGGTTGTCCAGCAATTTTTAGCCCACTATCCCAGACTAGATGGCGTTCTGCAGAGGGCACGGTCGCTGTGTGCTCACTTCCGCCGTTCGCATCCCGCAGCTCAGCGACTTACATCTCTACAGAAGTCGTTGGGCCTGCCACTTCACCGGCTAAAATGCGATGTGCCTACCCGGTGGAATTCAACTCTGCACATGTTGCAGCGACTGTGGCAGCACCGACAAGCCCTGGTGCAATACGTTCTGACGTATAGCCTGGGCCAACGAGATTCAGAGGTGGGGCAAATCACGCTGGAGGAGTGGTCTCAGATCATGGACCTATGCACCCTTCTGCACAGTTTTGAAATGGCGACGAAGATGTTTAGTGCTGACGATGCCATTATCAGCATGACTATTCCGGTGATTTACATGCTGGAGCACATGTTAAACAGAATTCGGAGTCAGGTGGTGGCACAAGAGGAGGTGGAGGAAGTAGAGGAGGAGGAGTTGTATGCGGAAGGGCTAACATCTGCAAGGTCCAGACGGTCGGCAGCACCAAGGCGGCAGGCATGTGAGGGTGGGGGAGATGGTTTTACCAGGGCGCATGGTAGCAGCCAAACTAGTGAGGAAGGTGCAGGAGCCCAGGAAGAAGTGGAGGACGAACTGATGGAAGACTCATCAGATGAGGGAGACCTTGATCACATTTCTGTTGTGCGAGGTTGGGGGGAGAGGACAGAGGAAGGAAGCATGATTGTTACCTCGCCACCAACACAACAGGGACTTGGTGCTCCTGGATGCGCAACACACATGAGTGCCTTCTTGCTGCACTACCTGCAACATGACCCTCGAATTGTGAGAATTAGAAATAATCCTGACTACTGGGTTGCCACACTGTTAGATCCCCGGTACAAAAGTAAATTTGCAGAAATTATTCCTGCCATAGAAAGGGATGCACGCATGCAGGAGTATCAGCAGAGACTGTTGCAGAATCTTACATGTGCTTTTCCACAAAATACCAGTGGTGCACGTAGTGAATCTCACAGTTCCAACTTGCCAACCGTGGGACCGTCAAGTGTTCAGCACTCAAACCGTAACAGAACCACAGTATCTGCTGGTAACGTCAATTTTGCGGAATCATTTCACCACTTTTTTAGCCCATCCTTTGCAAGGCCACAGGAGACAAGAAGTCTGACACATAGTCAACGCCTAGAGACGATGGTACAGGAGTATCTCCAAGTAAACATTGAAGCCACGACTGTGTCACTGGACCCTTGCTCTTTTTGGGCTTCCAATCTGGATAAATGGCCGGAGCTAGCCACTTACGCCTTGGAGATCTTGTCATGCCCCGCAGCCAGCGTTCTGTCTGAACGTGTGTTCAGCGCTGCTGGTGGTGTGCTGACAGATAAGCGCACGCGGCTCTCCACTGATAATGTAGACAGACTCACGTTCATAAAGATGAACAAATCATGGATCCGAAACGACTTTTCTACCCCTGTGTCATCCTGGGGAGAGTAAAAGCTTGATGATTGGTTGAAATCACCCTACCAACCGTTTTAAGCTTTCAAATTACTAATCATGTTTATCTGTATCTTGGCTGGAAAATAATTTGGGATTTGTAGCAGTGTGCAGCACTGATTCTATTAGGCCATCTATAATAAGCTCCACCAGATTTAAAATTACTAATCATGTTTATCTGTATCTTGACTGGAAAATAATTTGGGCTTTTTAGCAGTGTGCAGCACTGATCCTATTAGGCCATCTATACTAAAGCTTCACCAGATTTAAAATTAATAATAATTTTTAGCTGCATCTAGCCCGGAAAATAATTTTGGGGCTCCGAGATGCGCAAGACACATAAGTGCCTTCTTGCTGCACTACCTGCAGCATGACCCTCATATTGTCAGAATTCGAAGTAATCATGACTACTGGGCTGCCACACTCTTAGATCCCCCAAATTTTTCGATCAACCTTTTCATTTTAATAAAGACCAAAAAAATGGTCATTTTTGAAATTATAAGCATTAACAGGTTGTTAGAAACTGAAATCAAACAGTTTTCAACTCAAAACTTTATTCTAGGTGATATTACATTTTCACATAGGACCCCTTGTTCGAAAGGAGCTTCTGAACTCTCTCGTCCATTGAATTTGTCATGTTTTGGATGGTTTCTGCTTCAATTGTTTTGCATGAGGACAGAATACCCTCCCAGAGCTGTTGCTTATATGTGAACTGCCTCCCGCCATCATAGACTCTCCTTTTAATGATGCTCCAAAGGTTCTGAATGGGGTACAGGTCAGGGGAGCATGGGGGTCACACCATAAGTTTGTCCCCTTTTATGCCCATATCAGCCAAAGATGCAGATGTTTTATGTGCAGCATGAGATGGTGCATTATCATGCAGAAAAATGATCTTGCTGTGAAATACACGGTTCTTCTTCTTGAACCATGGCAGGAAGTGCTGTTTGAGAAAATTCACATACATTATGGAGTTCATCTTTAGCGCCTTCAGGGATCCTAAAGGGGCCGACAATCTCTCTCCCCATGATTCCAGCCCAAAACATTACTCCACCTCCTCCTTGTTGGCGCTGTAGCCGTGTTTGCGTGGGGTGTCCATCAACCAGCCATCCTCCACTCCATCCATCTGGACCATCGAGCGCTGCACGGAACTCATCCGTGAACAAAACAGTTTTGAAATCAGTCTTCATGTAATGTTTGGCCCACTGGAGCTGTTTCTGCTTGTGTGAAGTGGATAGAGGAGGTCGACAGGATGGCGTATGCACAGCTGCAAACCTCTGAAGGACCCTGCATCTTGTTGTTCGGGGGACGTTGGAGGCACCAGCAGCTTCAAAAACTTGTCTGCTGCTATGACAAGGCTTTTTTGCCGCTGCTCTTTCAACCTGACGTAATTGCCTGTAGGAAAGAGTCCTCAATTTGCCCTTATCAGCACGCACACGTGTGTACTGTGAATCAGCTACATACTTCTTGATTGCCAAGACTCTTCATCCTGATCATCGCACAATGTTGATTGTAGTCATGCCTTGACCTAAACACTCCACAATTTGTTGCTTCTCAGCAGCCGACACATCCTTTTTCTTTCCCATTTTGGCAGAAAATGTAGGCTGCTTAATAATGTGAGACAGCCTTCTTAAGTAGTCTTGCCTTTCATTGGACACACCTGCCAAACTAATTAGCACAGGTGTCTGCAATTGCTTACAGTGATATAAAGAGCCCTGACACACATCACCATCAATGAGTTTAACTGACAAACAAACAAATTCTTCCCTTATCACTCCTAAACACTTTTTGCATAATAATTTGGAACGCAGTGTACATGTGCTTTTCCACAAAACACCAGTGGTTCACGTAGTGAATCTTACAGTTCTAACTTGCCAACCGTGGTCTGTATGGAGTTGTTCAATAAAGGGCCCAAAATTAAGATAACATAGATGGGAGAGGTTTCTATGAATAGGAATTCCTAAGTATTTGATACCCTGTGAGGGCCAGGCAAAGGGAAAGTTGGACTGGATGGAATCCTATATGGATTTGGAGAGGGAGACATCGAGGGCCTCAGACTTCGCTGCATTGATTTTAAAATTTGACCATGTAACAAAGTGATCTATTTCAGCCATAACAGCATGGATGGATATATGTGATTGAGTGATATATACTAGGACATCATCAGCAAATAGAGAGCACTTGTACTCGGTGCCTCCCACCTCAATCCACCTAATATTGGGGTTATGGCGAATTGATGAGAGCAGGTGCTCCGTCACTAGGATGTATAAGAGACGGGACAGAGGACATCCCTGCCTTGTCCCATTGGTGATTGTGAAAGGTGATGAAAATGTTCTGATGCACCCCCTGGGCCTTGGGACACCCGGAGCCGGACCCTTTTTGGTGGATGCTGGTGGTTGTAGTCTTCGTGGCGGCGACCCGGTTCCATGGCTCAGGGTGGTCAAACCAGTGGCGGAACTATTTATGTGGTTTTGATGTTTAAATGTCCGACTACGCCACCCGTGGATTGCGGTCAGAGTGAACCGCCGCTGCAGGGCAGACCGCTGAGGCTGGTGTTGTGGGTGCAGCAGAGCGTAGCATAACTCCCCACGGGAGGAGTATAGCCTCAGGGCAGTGTATGCGGAGGATGGGGGTGATGGTGCAGGGCAGCAGCAGTAACGACACGGAGTCAGTGATGCAGTCCAGGGCCTTTACTCACAGTTCTTATTATCCAGACCACGTCTGCAGGTAACGGCTGCCCACGTCGTACTGTGCTCACCAGGTGAGGGGCTCAGACAACTCCCAGATAACTTTGGAGCGCTTCACAGGACCCCCTTTGTGTGTCCATTGTCTGGCCTTTCTTACCAACCCTTCTGTCCGGCTGCCTCGGGCCTCCTCTTGGTAAACTTGGCGCCAGTTTCCCTGACCCTATGTGGTGCCTTCCTAGCGGGTGTAGCGAGGGGCTGCGCCACATAAAATGTCACAGCCTCCGGTTTCTAGCTGAGGGTCGTTTCCTGCCTCCACTAGTTTCGGGGACCGTCTCCCCCTTTGGCCTGACCCCTCCACGCAGGTGGATTCGGGCGTGCGGTGGCGACTCGCCCGTCCGCACCCCTGGGATCCCTTCATTCCTCGTTCCTGGAGCCTTCTCCGCTCCTCTTCCTTCCTTCTCCCTCTTCCAGGCCTGGGCCTCTGTTACTAGGCCCGCCTCCGGAGCAGAGCTCATGCAGAGCCCCTGCTCCCTGCCACTTCTGCTCAGACTTCTCTGCACTGAACTAAGATGGTGCCCACCTTTTATACTCCCTTCTCAATGCACCCAGGAACTGCTTCCTCCCTGCCCCTGCACTACAGGGTTCCCCTTCCTCAGTGTTCCCTCCCCCCACTCCAGCCAGGGACAGGGACTGTCGTGCCCATCTCAGAGGCATATTGGTCACCCTGCCCCACGGCAATGTGGTGTAATGCATGCAGGTGTCGGGTCCTCATCCACACTCCATCCTTACCTGAGAGTGAGATATCACACCTCTGGGTGAGGTGCAATACCTCTGTAGCAACCGAGCCCTCAGGGTGCTACAGTTCCATTTATCTTCAGCCTAGGTGACGTATTGTGATACAATGCCGTGATTTTAGCTCTAAAAGGGTCCCCTAGACCCCTACCCCAAGCTTTTTAAGAGAATCATATATGGCGTGCCAGGAGACTCTATGGAATGCTTTCTCAGCATCCAACGAGAGTATCTAATTACAAATTTTTAACTGCATCTAGCCCAGGAAATACTTTGTGCCTAGTAGCAGTGTCTGCTAGTCAGCGGATTATCCCGGCTGTTAAGCAAGCTACACCACCTGTAGTTTAGACACTTAATTTTTTCAAAGGAAATGCTTCGGGACCATGGGATACTCAGTGAAGAGCATCAGGAGGCACCCCAAGGCATAGGGGCTGGGACTGGCAGTAGGATGCCTTGCGGTGGACAGCCGAGCTCGATCCTTATAAAAGCTTTTTAACTGCAGCAGCTTTAGTGGACGCTACTGGAGCTGGAATTACCCGGCTGCTGGCATGAGACTTGCCCTCCAATAGATCCTTGTAAATGGATTTAAAGTGTATTCATTCAAATTAGAGAGACAATTTAAATTAAAAAGCTTAGAGCTGCCTCCACCACAGGGGGGCTCGCTCGACCCACCAGCGTACAGGCACCAGTATTGGGAGACGGGGGCTGGCCATCAGGGTTCACCGCGGCTCTGGCACAAACCCGGCGACACGGAGGTGGCACAGGCAGGAGCGGACTGGCCGTGTCGGCTTCTCACTTTTTGGATTTTAGAAGGGCATGACATGCCTATATCTGTGTCTCCCCCTCCTTTTACTCCTCCACCTCTTTTATTTTCGCATGACTATATGTACTTGTCACTTTTCCATGTGTTAGTTATGTCTTCTGAGCAGTTTGTCAGCTTTTGGACACCTTTGAAGGTGTTTTCTATGTGTTTCTATGTGTTTTTGTTTGCCTGCCAGTGGTTTTAACGGTGTTCGAAGGTGTTCGACGAACAGTTCGACGAACAGTTCGGCGAACACACGGGTGTTCAACGAACCGAACCGAACTTGAACACTACGGGGGTGGCTCAACACTATGGAAGAGTTCCGAAGCATTTTTAAATGTAAGCAGAATTCCAAGAACAAAGGAAGAGTTCCGAAGCATTTTTAAATGTCAGCGGAATTCCCAGAACAAAGGAAGATTTCTGAAACATTTATAAACTTCAGCTGAATACCGAGAACAATGGAAGAGTTCCGAAGCATTTTTAAACTTCAGCAGAATTCCGAGAACAATGGAAGGGTTCCGAAGTATTTTTAAACGTCAGCAAAATACCCAGAGCAATGGAAGAGTTCCGAAGCATTTTTAAACATCAGCGGAATTCCGAGAACAATGGAAGAGTTCCGAAACCTTTTTTAATCGTCAGCGGAATTCCGAGAACAATGAAAGAATTCCGAAACATTTTAAAACTTCAGTAGAATTCCGAGAACAGTGGACGTGTTCCGAAGCAAATTTAAACTTCAGCAGAATTCCGAGAGCAATGGAAGAGTTCCGAAGCATTTTTAAATGTCATTGGAATTCTGAAAACAATGGAAGAGTTCCGACGCATTTTTAAACGTCAGCGGAATTCTGAGAACAATGAAAAAGTTCCGAAGCATCATTAAACGTCAGCGTAGTTCCGAGAACAATGGAAAAGATCTGATTCATTTTTAAACTTCAGCAGAATTCCGAGAACAATTGAAGAGTTATGAAGCATTTTTAAACTTCAGCAGAATTCTGAGAACAATGGAAGATTTCTGAAGCATTTTTAAACATAAGCGGAATTCTGAGAACAATGGCACAGTTCCGAAGCATTTTTAAACATCAGTGGACTTCCGCGAACAATGGAAGAGTTCCGAAGCATTATTAAACATTAACAGAATTCCGAGAACAATGGAAGAGTTACGAAGCATTTTTAAACTTCATCGGAAGTCCGAGAACAATGGAAGACTAACGAAGCATTTTTAAACTTCAGTGGAATACCGAGAACAATGGAAGCATTCCGAAGCATTTTTAAACTTCAGCGGAATTCCGAGAACAATGGAGGAGTTCCGAAGCATTTTTAAACGTCAGCAGAATTCCGAGAACAATGGAAGAGTTCCGAAGCAAATTTAAACTTCATTTTAATTCCGAGAACAATGGAAGAGTTCCCAAGCTTTTTTAAACATCAGCAGATTTCGGAGAACAATGAAGGAGTCCCAAAGCATTTTTAAACGTCAGCGGAATTCTGAGAACAATGGAAGAGTTCCGAAGCATTTTTAAACATCAGCGAAATTCCGAGAACAAGGGAAGAGTTCTGAAACATTTTTAAACGTCAGCGGAATTCCGAGAACAATGGAAGAGTTCAGAAACATTTTTAAACTTCAACTGGATTCCGAGAACAAAGGAAGAGTTACGAAGCATTTTTAAACTTCAGCGGAATTCCGAGAACAATGGAAGCATTCCGAAGCATTTTTAAACTTCAGCGGAATTCCGAGAACAATGGAAGAGTTACGAAGCATTTTTAAACTTCATCAGAATTCTGAGAACAATGGAAGTATTCTGAAGCATTTTTAAACATCAGAGGAATTTCGAGAACAATGGAAGAGTTCCGAAGCATTTTTAAACGTCATCCGAATTCCAAGAACAAGGGAAGAGTTCTGAAACATTTTTAAACTTCAACAGAATTCTGAGAACAATGGAAGAGTTACGAAGCATTTTTAAACTTCACAGGAATTCCGAGAACAATGGAAGAGTTCCGAAGCATTTTTAATTGTCAGCGGAATTCTGAGAACAATGGAAGAGTTCCGAAGCATTTTTAAACGCCATTGGAATTCCGAGAACAATGGATGAGTTCCGAAGCATTAGTAAATGTCAGCAGTATTCCGAGAACAATGGAAGAGTTCCGAAGCATTGTTAAACTTCAGCGGTATTCTGAGAACAATGGAAGAGTTCCGAAGCATTTTTAAACTTCAGCAGAATTTCGAGAACAATGGAAGAGTTCTGAAGCATTTTTAAACATCAGCGGAATTCTGAGAACAATAGCAGAGTTCTGAACCATTTTTAAATATCAGCAGAATTCTGAGAACAATGGAAGAGTTCCGAAGCATTTTTAAACATTAACGGAATTCCGAGAACAATGGAATAGTTCCGAAATATTTTTAAACTTCAGCGAAATTCCGAGAGCTATGGAAGAGTTCCGAAGCATTTTTAAACGTCAGCGGAATTCCGAGAACAATGGAAGAGTTCCAAAACATTTTTAAACTTCAGCGGAATTCCGAGAACAATGGAAGAGTTCCGAAGCATTTTTAAACTTCAGCGGAATTCCGAGAACAATGGAAGAGTTCCGAAGCATTTTTATACTTCAGCAGAATTCTGAAAACAATGGAGGAGTTCCGAAGCATTTTTAAACGTCAGCATAATTCCGAGAACAATGGAAGAGTTCCAAAACATTTTTAAACTTCAGCGGAATTTTGACAGCAATGGAAGAGTTCTGAAGAATTATCAAACGTGAATGGAATTCCGAGAACAATGGTAGAGTTACGAAGCATTTTTAAATGTCAGCGGAATTCTGAGAACAATGGAAGAGTTCCGAAGCATTTTTAAACATCAGCTTAATTCCGAGAACAATGGAAGAGTTCTGAAGCATTTTTAAATGTCAGCGGAATTCCGTGAACAATGGAAGCATTTCAAAGCATTTTTAAACTTCATCTGAATTCCGAGAACAATGGAAGAGTTCCGAATCATTTTTAAATGTCAGCAGAATTCCGAGAACAATGGAAGAGTTCCGAAGCATTTATAAACTTCAGCAGAATTCTGGGAACAATGGAAGAGTTCCGAAGCATTTCTAAATGTCAGTGGAATTCCGAGAACAATGTAAGAGTTCCAAATCATTATTAAACGTGACCGGAATTCCGAGAACAATGGAAGATTTCCAAAGCATTTTTAATCTTCAGCGGAATTAAGAGAACAATGGAAGAGTACCGAAGCATTTTTAAACTTCAGCGGAATTCTGAGAACAATGGAAGAGCTGCGAAGCTTTTTTAAACATCAGCGGAATTCCGAGAACAATGGAAGTGTTCCGAAGCATTTTTAAACTTCAGCGGAATTCTGAGAACAAAGGAAGAGTTCCGAAGCATTTTTAAACGTCAGTGGAATTCCGAGAACAATGGAAGAGTTCCGAAGCATTATGAAACGTCAGCAGAATTCCGAGAACAATGGAAGAGTTCCGAAGCATTTTTAAACTTCAGCGGAATTCTGAGAACAATGCAAGAGTTCCGAAGCATTTTTAAACATCAGCGGAATTCCGAGAACAATGGAAGAGTTCCGAAGCATTTTTAAACGTCAGCGGAATTCCGAGAACAATGGAAGAGTTACGAAGCATTATTAAACATCAGCGGAATTCCGAGGACAATGGAAGAGTTCCGAAGCATTTTTAAACATCAGCGGAATTCCGAGAACAATGCAAGAGTTCGGAAACATTTTTAAACTTCAGCGGAATTCCAAGAACAATGGAAGAGTTCCGAAGCATTTTTAAATGTCAGCAGAATTCCAAGATCAAAGGAAGAGTTTCGAAGCATTTCTAAAGGTCAGCGGAATTCCCAGAACAAAGGAAGATTTCTGAAACATTTATAAACTTCAGCTGAATTCCGAGAACAATGGAAGAGTTCCGAAGTATTTTTAAACATTAGCGGAATTCCGAGAACAATGGAAGAGTTCCGAAACATTTTTAAACGTCAGTGGAATTCCGAGAACAATGGAAATGTTCAGAAGAATTATTAAACGTCAGCGTAATTCCTAGAAAAATGGAAGAGATCTGAAGCATTTTTAAACTTCAGTGGTATTCTGAGAACAATGGAAGCGTTCCGAAGCATTTTTAAACTTCAGCAGAATTCCAAGAACAATGGAAGAGTTCCGAAGCATTTTTAAACTTCAGCGGAATTCCGAGAACAATGGAAGAGTTTCGAAGCATTTTTATACTTCAGCAGAATTCTGAAAACAATGGAGGAGTTCCGAAGCATTTTTAAACGTCAGCAGAATTCCGAGAACAATAGAAGAGTTCCAAAACATTTTTAAACTTCAGCGGAATTTTGAGAGCAATGGAAGAGTTCTGAAGAATTATCAAACGTGAGTGGAATTCCGAGAACAATGGTAGATTTCCGAAGCATTTTTAAATGTCAGCGGAATTCTGAGAACAATGGAAGAGTTCCGAAGCATTTTTAAACATCAGCTTAATTCCGAGAACAATGGAAGAGTTCTGAAGCATTTTTAAATGTCAGCGGAATTCCGTGAACAATGGAAGCATTCCAAAGCATTTTTAAACTTCATCTGAATTCCGAGAACAATGGAAGAGTTCCGAATCATTTTTAAATGTCAGCAGAATTCCGAGAACAATGGAAGAGATCCGAAGCATTTATAAACTTCAGCAGAATTCTGGGAACAATGGAAGAGTTCCGAAGCATTTCCAAATGTCAGTGGAATTCCGAGAACAATGTAAGAGTTCCAAAGCATTACTAAATGTGACCGGAATTCCGAGAACAATGGAAGATTTCCAAAGCATTTTTAATCTTCAGCGGAATTAAGAGAACAATGGAAGAGTACCGAAGCATTTTTAAACTTCAGCGGAATTCTGAGAACAATGGAAGAGCTCCGAAGCTTTTTTAAACATCAGCGGAATTCCGAGAACAATGGAAGTGTTCCGAAGCATTTTTAAACTTCAGCGGAATTCTGAGAACAAAGGAAGAGTTCCGAAGCATTTTTAAACGTCAGTGGAATTCCGAGAACAATGGAAGAGTTCCGAAGCATTATGAAACGTCAGAAGAATTCCGAGAACAATGGACGAGTTCCGAAGCATTTTTAAACTTCAGCGGAATTCTGAGAACAATGGAAGAGTTCCGAAGCATTTTTAAACATCAGCTGAATTCCGAGAACAATGGAAGAGTTCCGAAGCATTTTTAAACGTCAGCGGAATTCCGAGAACAATGGAAGAGTTCCGAAGCATTATTAAACATCAGTGGAATTCCGAGGACAATGGAAGAGTTCCGAAGCATTTTTAAACATCAGCAGAATTCCGAGAACAATGCAAGAGTTCGGAAACATTTTTAAACTTCAGCGGAATTCCAAGAACAATGGAAGAGTTCCGAAGCTTTTTTAAACATCAGCGGAATTCCGAGAACAATGGAAGTGTTCCGAAGCATTTTTAAACTTCAGCGGAAGTCTGAGAACAAAGGAAGAGTTCCGAAGCATTTTTAAACGTCAGTGGAATTCCGAGAACAATGGAAGAGTTCCGAAGCATTATGAAACGTCAGCAGAATTCCGAGAACAATGGAAGAGTTCCGAAGCATTTTTAAACTTCAGCGGAATTCTGGAACAATGGAAGAGTTCCGAAGCATTTTTAAACATCAGCGGAATTCCGAGAACAATGGAAGAGTTCCGAAGCATTTTTAAACGTCAGCGGAATTCCGAGAACAATGGAAGAGTTACGAAGCATTATTAAACATCAGCGGAATTCCGAGGACAATGGAAGAGTTCCGAAGCATTTTTAAACATCAGCGGAATTCCGAGAACAATGCAAGAGTTCGGAAACATTTTTAAACTTCAGCGGAATTCCAAGAACAATGGAAGAGTTCCAAAGCATTTTTAAATGTCAGCAGAATTCCAAGATCAAAGGAAGAGTTCCGAAGCATTTCTAAATGTCAGCGGAATTCCCAGAACAAAGGAAGATTTCTGAAACATTTATAAACTTCAGCTGAATTCCGAGAACAATGGAAGAGTTCCGAAGCATTTTTAAACATTAGTGGAATTCCGAGAACAATGGAAGAGTTCCGAAACATTTTTAAACGTCAGTGGAATTCCGAGAACAATGGAAATGTTCAGAAGAATTATTAAACGTCAGCGTAATTCCTAGAAAAATGGAAGAGATCTGAAGCATTTTTAAACTTCAGCGGTATTCTGAGAACAATGTAAGCGTTCCGAAGCATTTTTAAACTTCAGCAGAATTCCAAGAACAATGGAAGAGTTCCGAAGCATTTTTAAACTTCAGCAGAATTCCGAGAACAATGGAAGAGTTCCGAAGCATTTTTAAACGTCAGCGGAATTCCGAGAACAATGAAAGAGTTCCGATGCATTATTAAACATCAGCGGAATTCCGAGGACAATGGAAGAGTTCCGAAGCATTTTTAAACATCAGCGGAATTCCGAGAACAATGCAAGAGTTCGGAAACATTTTTAAACTTCAGCGGAATTCCAAGAACAATGGAAGAGTTCCGAAGCATTTTTAAATGTCAGCAGAATTCCAAGAACAAAGGAAGAGTTCCGAAGCATTTCTAAATGTGAGCGGAATTTCCAGAACAAAGGAAGATTTCTGAAACATTTATAAACTTCAGCTGAATTCTGAGAACAATGGAAGAGTTCCGAAGCATTTTTAAACATTAGCGGAATTCCGAGAACAATGGAAGAGTTCCGAAACATTTTTAAACGTCAGTGGAATTCCGAGAACAATGGAAATGTTCAGAAGAATTATTAAACGTCAGCGTAATTCCGAGAAAAATGGAAGAGATCTGAAGCATTTTTAAACTTCAGCGGTATTCTGAGAACAATGTAAGCGTTCCGAAGCATTTTTAAACTTCAGCAGAATTCCAAGAACAATGGAAGAGTTCCGAAGCATTTTTAAACTTCAGCAGAATTCCGAGAACAATGGAAGAGTTCCGAAGCATTTTTAAACTTCAGCAGAATTCCGAGAACAATGGAAGAGTTCCGAAGCATTTTTAAACATTAGCGGAATTCCGAGAACAATGGAAGAGTTCCGAAACATTTTTAAACGTCAGTGGAATTCCGAGAACAATGGAAATGTTCAGAAGAATTATTAAACGTCAGCGTAATTCTGAGAAAAATGGAAGAGATCTGAAGCATTTTTAAACTTCAGCGGTATTCTGAGAACAATGTAAGCGTTCCGAAGCATTTTTAAACTTCAGCAGAATTCCGAGAACAATGGAAGAGTTCCGAAGCATTTTTAAACTTCAGCAGAATTCCGAGAACAATGGAAGAGTTCCGAAGCATTTTTATACTTCAGCAGAATTCTGAAAACAATGGAGGAGTTCCGAAGCATTTTTAAACGTCAGCAGAATTCCGAGAACAATGGAAGAGTTCCAAAACATTTTTAAACTTCAGCGGAATTTTGAGAGCAATGGAAGAGTTCTGAAGAATTATCAAACGTGAGTGGAATTCCGAGAACAATGGTAGATTTCCAAAGCATTTTTAAATGTCAGCGGAATTCTGAGAACAATGGAAGAGTTCCGAAGCATTTTTAAACATCAGCTTAATTCCGAGAACAATGGAAGAGTTCTGAAGCATTTTTAAATGTCAGCGGAATTCCGTGAACAATGGAAGCATTCCAAAGCATTTTTAAACTTCATCTGAATTCTGAGAACAATGGAAGAGTTCCGAATCATTTTTAAATGTCAGCAGAATTCCGAGAACAATGGAAGAGATCCGAAGCATTTATAAACTTCAGCAGAATTCTGGGAACAATGGAAGAGTTCCGAAGCATTTCCAAATGTCAGTGGAATTCCGAGAAAAATGTAAGAGTTCCAAAGCATTACTAAATGTGACCGGAATTCCGAGAACAATGGAAGATTTCCAAAGCATTTTTAATCTTCAGCGGAATTAAGAGAACAATGGAAGAGTACCGAAGCATTTTTAAACTTCAGCGGAATTCTGAGAACAATGGAAGAGCTCCGAAGCTTTTTTAAACATCAGCGGAATTCCGAGAACAATGGAAGTGTTCTGAAGCATTTTTAAACTTCAGCGGAATTCTGAGAACAAAGGAAGAGTTCCGAAGCATTTTTAAACGTCAGTGGAATTCCGAGAACAATGGAAGAGTTCCGAAGCATTATGAAACGTCAGAAGAATTCTGAGAACAATGGACGAGTTCCGAAGCATTTTTAAACTTCAGCGGAATTCTGAGAACAATGGAAGAGTTCCGAAGCATTTTTAAACATTAGCGGAATTCCGAGAACAATGGAAGAGTTCCGAAGCATTTTTAAACGTCAGCGGAATTCCGAGAACAATGGAAGAGTTCCGAAGCATTATTAAACATCAGCGGAATTCCGAGGACAATGGAAGAGTTCCGAAGCATTTTTAAACATCAGCGGAATTCCGAGAACAATGCAAGAGTTCGGAAACATTTTTAAACTTCAGCGGAATTCCAAGAACAATGGAAGAGTTCCGAAGCATTTTTAAATGTCAGCAGAATTCCAAGAACAAAGGAAGAGTTCCGAAGCATTTCTAAATGTGAGCGGAATTTCCAGAACAAAGGAAGATTTCTGAAACATTTATAAACTTCAGCTGAATTCTGAGAACAATGGAAGAGTTCCGAAGCATTTTTAAACATTAGCGGAATTCCGAGAACAATGGAAGAGTTCCGAAACATTTTTAAACGTCAGTGGAATTCCGAGAACAATGGAAATGTTCAGAAGAATTATTAAACGTCAGCGTAATTCTGAGAAAAATGGAAGAGATCTGAAGCATTTTTAAACTTCAGCGGTATTCTGAGAACAATGTAAGCGTTCCGAAGCATTTTTAAACTTCAGCAGAATTCCGAGAACAATGGAAGAGTTCCGAAGCATTTTTAAACTTCAGCGGAATTCCGAGAACAATGGAAGAGTTCCGAAGCATTTTTATACTTCAGCAGAATTCTGAAAACAATGGAGGAGTTACGAAGCATTTTTAAACGTCAGCAGAATTCCGAGAACAATGGAAGAGTTCCAAAACATTTTTAAACTTCAGCGGAATTTTGAGAGCAATGGAAGAGTTCTGAAGAATTTTCAAACGTGAGTGGAATTCCGAGAACAATGGTAGATTTCCGAAGCATTTTTAAATGTCAGCGGAATTCTGAGAACAATGGAAGAGTTCCGAAGCATTTTTAAACATCAGCTTAATTCCGAGAACAATGGAAGAGTTCTGAAGCATTTTTAAATGTCAGCGGAATTCCGTGAACAATGGAAGCATTCCAAAGCATTTTTAAACTTCATCTGAATTCTGAGAACAATGGAAGAGTTCCGAATCATTTTTAAATGTCAGCAGAATTCCGAGAACAATGGAAGAGATCCGAAGCATTTATAAACTTCAGCAGAATTCTGGGAACAATGGAAGAGTTCCGAAGCATTTCCAAATGTCAGTGGAATTCCGAGAAAAATGTAAGAGTTCCAAAGCATTACTAAATGTGACCGGAATTCCGAGAACAATGGAAGATTTCCAAAGCATTTTTAATCTTCAGCGGAATTAAGAGAACAATGGAAGAGTACCGAAGCATTTTTAAACTTCAGCGGAATTCTGAGAACAATGGAAGAGCTCCGAAGCTTTTTTAAACATCAGCGGAATTCCGAGAACAATGGAAGTGTTCTGAAGCATTTTTAAACTTCAGCGGAATTCTGAGAACAAAGGAAGAGTTCCGAAGCATTTTTAAACGTCAGTGGAATTCCGAGAACAATGGAAGAGTTCCGAAGCATTATGAAACGTCAGAAGAATTCTGAGAACAATGGACGAGTTCCGAAGCATTTTTAAACTTCAGCGGAATTCTGAGAACAATGGAAGAGTTCCGAAGCATTTTTAAACATTAGCGGAATTCCGAGAACAATGGAAGAGTTCCGAAGCATTTTTAAACATCAGCGGAATTCCGAGGACAATGGAAGAGTTCCGAAGCATTTTTAAACATCAGCGGAATTCCGAGAACAATGCAAGAGTTCGGAAACATTTTTAAACTTCAGCGGAATTCCAAGAACAATGGAAGAGTTCCGAAGCATTTTTAAATGTCAGCAGAATTCCAAGAACAAAGGAAGAGTTCCGAAGCATTTCTAAATGTGAGCGGAATTTCCAGAACAAAGGAAGATTTCTGAAACATTTATAAACTTCAGCTGAATTCTGAGAACAATGGAAGAGTTCCGAAGCATTTTTAAACATTAGCGGAATTCCGAGAACAATGGAAGAGTTCCGAAACATTTTTAAACGTCAGTGGAATTCCGAGAACAATGGAAATGTTCAGAAGAATTATTAAACGTCAGCGTAATTCCGAGAAAAATGGAAGAGATCTGAAGCATTTTTAAACTTCAGCGGTATTCTGAGAACAATGTAAGCGTTCCGAAGCATTTTTAAACTTCAGCAGAATTCCGAGAACAATGGAAGAGTTCCGAAGCATTTTTAAACTTCAGCGGAATTCCGAGAACAATGGAAGAGTTCCGAAGCATTTTTATACTTCAGCAGAATTCTGAAAACAATGGAGGAGTTACGAAGCATTTTTAAACGTCAGCAGAATTCCGAGAACAATGGAAGAGTTCCAAAACATTTTTAAACTTCAGCGGAATTTTGAGAGCAATGGAAGAGTTCTGAAGAATTTTCAAACGTGAGTGGAATTCTGAGAACAATGGTAGAGTTCCGAAGCATTTTTAAATGTCAGCGGAATTCTGAGAACAATGGAAGAGTTACGAAGCATTTTTAAACATCAGCTTAATTCCGAGAACAATGGAAGAGTTCTGAAGCATTTTTAAATGTCAGCGGAATTCCGTGAACAATGGAAGCATTCCAAAGCATTTTTAAACTTCATCTGAATTCCGAGAACAATGGAAGAGTTCCGAATCATTTTTAAGTGTCAGCAGAATTCCGAGAACAATGGAAGAGTTCCGAAGCATTCATAAACTTCAGCAGAATTCTGGGAACAATGGAAGAGTTCCGAAGCATTTCCAAATGTCAGTGGAATTCCGAGAACAATGTAAGAGTTCCAAAGCATTACTAAACGTGACCGGAATTCCGAGAACAATGGAAGATTTCCAAAGCATTTTTAATCTTCAGCGGAATTAAGAGAACAATGGAAGAGAACCGAAGCATTTTTAAACTTCAGCGGAATTCTGAGAACAATGGAAGAGTTCCAAAGCATTTTTAAACGTCAACCGAATTCCAAGAACAATGGAAGAGTTCTGAAACATTTTTAAACTTCAACAGAATTCCGAGAACAATGGAAGAGTTACGAAGCATTTTTAAACTTCACAGGAATTCTGAGAACAATGGAAGAGTTCCAAAGCATTTTTAATTGTCAGCGGAATTCTGAGAACAATGGAAGAGTTCCGAAGCATTTTTAAATGCCAGTGGAATTCCGAGAACAATGGATGAGTTCCGAAGCATTATTAAACGTCAGCAGAATTCCGAGAACAATGGAAGAGTTCCGAAGCATTTTTAAACTTCAGCAGAATTCTGAGAACAATGGAAGAGTTCTGAAGCATTTTTAAACATCAGCGGAATTCCGAGAACAATGGAATGGTTCTTAAACATTTTTAAACTTCAGCGAAATTCCGAGAACAGTGGAAGAGTACCGAAGCATTTTTATACTTCAGCGGAATTCCGAGAACAATGGAAGCGTTTCGAAGCATTTTTAAACTTCAGCGGAATTCTGAGAACAATGGAAGCGTTCCGAAGCATTTTTAAACTTCAGCGGAATTGCGAGAACAACGGAAGAAATCCGAAACATTTTAAATCTTCAGTAGAATTCTGAGAACAATGAAAGAGTTCCGAAGCATTTTTAAACTTCAGCAGAATTCCGAGAACAAAGGAAGAGTTCCGAAGCATTTTTAAATGTCAGCGGAATTCCGAGAACAATGAAAAAGTTCCGAAGCATTATTAAACATCAGCGTAATTCCGAGAACAATGGAAGAGTTCCGATTCATTTTTAAACTTCAGCGGATTTCCGACAAAAATGAAAGAGTTCCGAAGCATTGTTAAACTTCAGCGGTATTCTGAGAACAATGTAAGAATTCCGAAGCATTTTTAAACTTCAGCAGAATTCCGAGAACAATGGAAGAGTTCTGAAGAATTTTTAAACATCAGCGGAATTCTGAGAACAATGGAAGAGTTCCGAAGCATTTTTAAACATTAACGGAATTCCGAGAACAATGGAGTAGTTCCAAAATATTTTTAAACTTCAGCGAAATTCCGAGAGCTATGGAAGAGTTCCGAAGCATTTTTAAACGTCAGCGGAATTCCGAGAACAATGGAAGAGTTCCAAAACATTTTTAAACTTCAGCGGAATTCCGAGAACAATGGAAGAGTTCCGAAGCATTTTTAAACATTAGCGGAATTCCGATAACAACGGAAGAGTTCCGAAACATTTTTAAACGTCATTGGAATTCCGAGAACAATGGAAATGTTCAGAAGAATTATTAAACGTCAGCGTAATTCCGAGAAAAATGGAAGAGATCTGAAGCATTTTTAAACTTCAGCGGTATTCTGAGAACAATGGAAGCGTTCCGAAGCATTTTTAAACTTCAGCAGAATTCCGAGAACAATGGAAGAGTTCCGAAGCATTTTTAAACTTCAACGGAATTCCGAGAACAATGGAAGAGTTACGAAGCATTTTTAAACTTCATCAGAATTCTGAGAACAATGGAAGTATTCTGAAACATTTTTAAACATCAGAGGAATTTCGAGAACAATGGAAGAGTTCCGAAGCATTTTTAAACGTCAACCAAATTCCAAGAACAATGGAAGAGTTCTGATGCATTTTTAAACTTCAACAGAATTCCGAGAACAATGGAAGAGTTACGAAGCATTTTTAAACTTCACAGGAATTCCGAGAACAATGGAAGAGTTACGAAGCATTTTTAATTGTCAGCGGAATTCTGAGAACAATGGAAGAGTTCCGAAGCATTTTTAAACGCCAGTGGAATTCCGAGAACAATGGATGAGTTCCGAAGCATTATTAAACGTCAGCAGAATTCCGAGAACAATGGAAGAGTTCCGAAGCATTTTTAAACTTCAGCAGAATTCTGAGAACAATGGAAGAGTTCTGAAGCATTTTTAAACATCAGCGGAATTCCGAGAACAATGGAATAGTTCTTAAACATTTTTAAACTTCAGCGAAATTCCGAGAACAATGGAAGAGTTCCGAAGCATTTTTAAATGTCAGCAGAATTCCAAGATCAAAGGAAGAGTTCCGAAGCATTTCTAAATGTCAGCGGAATTCCCAGAACAAAGGAAGATTTCTGAAACATTTATAAACTTCAGCTGAATTCCGAGAACAATGGAAGAGTTCCGAAACATTTTTAAACGTCAGTGGAATTCCGAGAACAATGGAAATGTTCAGAAGAATTATTAAACGTCAGCGTAATTCCTAGAAAAATGGAAGAGATCTGAAGCATTTTTAAACTTCAGCGGTATTCTGAGAACAATGGAAGCGTTCCGAAGCATTTTTAAACTTCAGCAGAATTCCAAGAACAATGGAAGAGTTCCGAAGCATTTTTAAACTTCAGCGGAATTCCGAGAACAATGGAAGAGTTCCGAAGCATTTTTATACTTCAGCAGAAGTCTGAAAACAATGGAGGAGTTCCGAAGCATTTTTAAACGTCAGCAGAATTCCGAGAACAATGGAAGAGTTCCAAAACATTTTTAAACTTCAGCGGAATTTTGAGAGCAATGGAAGAGTTCTGAAGAATTATCAAACGTGAGTGGAATTCCGAGAACAATGGTAGATTTCCGAAGCATTTTTAAATGTCAGCGGAATTCTGAGAACAATGGAAGAGTTCCGAAGCATTTTTAAACATCAGCTTAATTCCGAGAACAATGGAAGAGTTCTGAAGCATTTTTAAATGTCAGCGGAATTCCGTGAACAATGGAAGCATTCCAAAGCATTTTTAAACTTCATCTGAATTCTGAGAACAATGGAAGAGTTCCGAATCATTTTTAAATGTCAGCAGAATTCCGAGAACAATGGAAGAGATCGGAAGCATTTATAAACTTCAGCAGAATTCTGGGAACAATGGAAGAGTTCCGAAGCATTTCCAAATGTCAGTGGAATTCCGAGAACAATGTAAGAGTTCCAAAGCATTACTAAATGTGACCGGAATTCCGAGAACAATGGAAGATTTCCAAAGCATTTTTAATCTTCAGCGGAATTAAGAGAACAATGGAAGAGTACCGAAGCATTTTTAAACTTCAGCGGAATTCTGAGAACAATGGAAGAGCTCCGAAGCTTTTTTAAACATCAGCGGAATTCCGAGAACAATGGAAGTGTTCTGAAGCATTTTTAAACTTCAGCGGAATTCTGAGAACAAAGGAAGAGTTCCGAAGCATTTTTAAACGTCAGAAGAATTCCGAGAACAATGGACAAGTTCCGAAGCATTTTTAAACTTCAGCGGAATTCTGAGAACAATGGAAGAGTTCCGAAGCATTTTTAAACATCAGCGGAATTCCGAGAACAATGGAAGAGTTCCGAAGAATTTTTAAACGTCAGCGGAATTCCGAGAACAATGGAAGAGTTCCGAAGCATTATTAAACATCAGCGGAATTCCGAGGACAATGGAAGAGTTCCGAAGCATTTTTAAACATCAGCGGAATTCCGAGAACAATGCAAGAGTTCGGAAACATTTTTAAACTTCAGCGGAATTCCAAGAACAATGGAAGAGTTCCGAAGCATTTTTAAATGTCAGCAGAATTCCAAGAACAAAGGAAGAGTTCCGAAGCATTTCTAAATGTCAGCGGAATTTCCAGAACAAAGGAAGATTTCTGAAACATTTATAAACTTCAGCTGAATTCTGAGAACAATGGAAGAGTTCCGAAGCATTTTTAAACATTAGTGGAATTCCGAGAACAATGGAAGAGTTCCGAAACATTTTTAAACGTCAGTGGAATTCCGAGAACAATGGAAATGTTCAGAAGAATTATTAAACGTCAGCGTAATTCCGAGAAAAATGGAAGAGATCTGAAGCATTTTTAAACTTCAGCGGTATTCTGAGAACAATGGAAGCGTTCCGAAGCATTTTTAAACTTCAGCAGAATTCCGAGAACAATGGAAGAGTTCCGAAGCATTTTTAAACTTCAGCGGAATTCCGAGAACAATGGAAGAGTTCCGAAGCATTTTTATACTTCAGCAGAATTCTGAAAACAATGGAGGAGTTCCGAAGCATTTTTAAACGTCAGCAGAATTCCGAGAACAATGGAAGAGTTCCAAAACATTTTTAAACTTCAGCGGAATTTTGAGAGCAATGGAAGAGTTCTGAAGAATTTTCAAACGTGAGTGGAATTCTGAGAACAATGGTAGAGTTCCGAAGCATTTTTAAATGTCAGCGGAATTCTGAGAACAATGGAAGAGTTCCGAAGCATTTTTAAACATCAGCTTAATTCCGAGAACAATGGAAGAGTTCTGAAGCATTTTTAAATGTCAGCGGAATTCCGTGAACAATGGAAGCATTCCAAAGCATTTTTAAACTTCATCTGAATTCCGAGAACAATGGAAGAGTTCCGAATCATTTTTAAGTGTCAGCAGAATTCCGAGAACAATGGAAGAGTTCCGAAGCATTCATAAACTTCAGCAGAATTCTGGGAACAATGGAAGAGTTCCGAAGCATTTCCAAATGTCAGTGGAATTCCGAGAACAATGTAAGAGTTCCAAAGCATTACTAAACGTGACCGGAATTCCGAGAACAATGGAAGATTTCCAAAGCATTTTTAATCTTCAGCGGAATTAAGAGAACAATGGAAGAGAACCGAAGCATTTTTAAACTTCAGCGGAATTCTGAGAACAATGGAAGAGTTCCAAAGCATTTTTAAACGTCAACCGAATTCCAAGAACAATGGAAGAGTTCTGAAACATTTTTAAACTTCAACAGAATTCCGAGAACAATGGAAGAGTTACGAAGCATTTTTAAACTTCACAGGAATTCTGAGAACAATGGAAGAGTTCCAAAGCATTTTTAATTGTCAGCGGAATTCTGAGAACTATGGAAGAGTTCCGAAGCATTTTTAAATGCCAGTGGAATTCCGAGAACAATGGATGAGTTCCGAAGCATTATTAAACGTCAGCAGAATTCCGAGAACAATGGAAGAGTTCCGAAGCATTTTTAAACTTCAGCAGAATTCTGAGAACAATGGAAGAGTTCTGAAGCATTTTTAAACATCAGCGGAATTCCGAGAACAATGGAATGGTTCTTAAACATTTTTAAACTTCAGCGAAATTCCGAGAACAGTGGAAGAGTACCGAAGCATTTTTATACTTCAGCGGAATTCCGAGAACAATGGAAGCGTTTCGAAGCATTTTTAAACTTCAGCGGAATTCTGAGAACAATGGAAGCGTTCCGAAGCATTTTTAAACTTCAGCGGAATTGCGAGAACAACGGAAGAAATCCGAAACATTTTAAATCTTCAGTAGAATTCTGAGAACAATGAAAGAGTTCCGAAGCATTTTTAAACTTCAGCAGAATTCCGAGAAAAATGGAAGTGTTCCGAAGCAAATTTAAACTTCAGCAGAATTCCGAGAACAAAGGAAGAGTTCCGAAGCATTTTTAAATGTCAGCGGAATTCCGAGAACAATGAAAAAGTTCCGAAGCATTATTAAACATCAGCGTAATTCCGAGAACAATGGAAGAGTTCCGATTCATTTTTAAACTTCAGCGGATTTCCGACAAAAATGAAAGAGTTCCGAAGCATTGTTAAACTTCAGCGGTATTCTGAGAACAATGTAAGAATTCCGAAGCATTTTTAAACTTCAGCAGAATTCCGAGAACAATGGAAGAGTTCTGAAGAATTTTTAAACATCAGCGGAATTCTGAGAACAATGGAAGAGTTCCGAAGCATTTTTAAACATTAACGGAATTCCGAGAACAATGGAATAGTTCCAAAATATTTTTAAACTTCAGCGAAATTCCGAGAGCTATGGAAGAGTTCCGAAGCATTTTTAAACTTCAGCGGAATTCCGAGAACAATGGAAGAGTTCCGAAGCATTTTTAAACATTAGCGGAATTCCGATAACAACGGAAGAGTTCCGAAACATTTTTAAACGTCATTGGAATTCCGAGAACAATGGAAATGTTCAGAAGAATTATTAAACGTCAGCGTAATTCCGAGAAAAATGGAAGAGATCTGAAGCATTTTTAAACTTCAGCGGTATTCTGAGAACAATGGAAGCGTTCCGAAGCATTTTTAAACTTCAGCAGAATTCCGAGAACAATGGAAGAGTTCCGAAGCATTTTTAAACTTCAACGGAATTCCGAGAACAATGGAAGAGTTACGAAGCATTTTTAAATGTCAGCGGAATTCTGAGAACAATGGAAGAGTTCCGAAGCATTTTTAAACATCAGCTTAATTCCGAGAACAATGGAAGAGTTCTGAAGCATTTTTAAATGTCAGCGGAATTCCGTGAACAATGGAAGCATTCCAAAGCATTTTTAAACTTCATCTGAATTCTGAGAACAATGGAAGAGTTCCGAATCATTTTTAAATGTCAGCAGAATTCCGAGAACAATGGAAGAGATCGGAAGCATTTATAAACTTCAGCAGAATTCTGGGAACAATGGAAGAGTTCCGAAGCATTTCCAAATGTCAGTGGAATTCCGAGAACAATGTAAGAGTTCCAAAGCATTACTAAATGTGACCGGAATTCCGAGAACAATGGAAGATTTCCAAAGCATTTTTAATCTTCAGCGGAATTAAGAGAACAATGGAAGAGTACCGAAGCATTTTTAAACTTCAGCGGAATTCTGAGAACAATGGAAGAGCTCCGAAGCTTTTTTAAACATCAGCGGAATTCCGAGAACAATGGAAGTGTTCTGAAGCATTTTTAAACTTCAGCGGAATTCTGAGAACAAAGGAAGAGTTCAGAAGCATTTTTAAACGTCAGAAGAATTCCGAGAACAATGGACAAGTTCCGAAGCATTTTTAAACTTCAGCGGAATTCTGAGAACAATGGAAGAGTTCCGAAGCATTTTTAAACATCAGCGGAATTCCGAGAACAATGGAAGAGTTCCGAAGAATTTTTAAACGTCAGCGGAATTCCGAGAACAATGGAAGAGTTCCGAAGCATTATTAAACATCAGCGGAATTCCGAGGACAATGGAAGAGTTCCGAAGCATTTTTAAACATCAGCGGAATTCCGAGAACAATGCAAGAGTTCGGAAACATTTTTAAACTTCAGCGGAATTCCAAGAACAATGGAAGAGTTCCGAAGCATTTTTAAATGTCAGCAGAATTCCAAGAACAAAGGAAGAGTTCCGAAGCATTTCTAAATGTCAGCGGAATTTCCAGAACAAAGGAAGATTTCTGAAACATTTATAAACTTCAGCTGAATTCTGAGAACAATGGAAGAGTTCCGAAGCATTTTTAAACATTAGTGGAATTCCGAGAACAATGGAAGAGTTCCGAAACATTTTTAAACGTCAGTGGAATTCCGAGAACAATGGAAATGTTCAGAAGAATTATTAAACGTCAGCGTAATTCCGAGAAAAATGGAAGAGATCTGAAGCATTTTTAAACTTCAGCGGTATTCTGAGAACAATGGAAGAGTTCCGAAGCATTTTTAAACGCCAGTGGAATTCCGAGAACAATGGATGAGTTCCGAAGCATTATTAAACGTCAGCAGAATTCCGAGAACAATGGAAGAGTTCCGAAGCATTTTTAAACTTCAGCAGAATTCTGAGAACAATGGAAGAGTTCTGAAGCATTTTTAAACATCAGCGGAATTCCGAGAACAATGGAATAGTTCTTAAACATTTTTAAACTTCAGCGAAATTCCGAGAACAATGGAAGAGTTCCGAAGCATTTTTAAATGTCAGCAGAATTCCAAGATCAAAGGAAGAGTTCCGAAGCATTTCTAAATGTCAGCGGAATTCCCAGAAAAAAGGAAGATTTCTGAAACATTTATAAACTTCAGCTGAATTCCGAGAACAATGGAAGAGTTCCGAAGCATTTTTAAACATTAGCGGAATTCCGAGAACAATGGAAGAGTTCCGAAACATTTTTAAACGTCAGTGGAATTCCGAGAACAATGGAAATGTTCAGAAGAATTATTAAACGTCAGCGTAATTCCTAGAAAAATGGAAGAGATCTGAAGCATTTTTAAACTTCAGCGGTATTCTGAGAAGAATGGAAGCGTTCCGAAGCATTTTTAAACTTCAGCAGAATTCCAAGAACAATGGAAGAGTTCTGAAGCATTTTTAAACTTCAGCGGAATTCCGAGAACAATGGAAGAGTTCCGAAGCATTTTTATACTTCAGCAGAATTCTGAAAACAATGGAGGAGTTCCGAAGCATTTTTAAACGTCAGCAGAATTCCGAGAACAATGGAAGAGTTCCAAAACATTTTTAAACTTCAGCGGAATTTTGAGAGCAATGGAAGAGTTCTGAAGAATTATCAAATGTGAGTGGAATTCCGAGAACAATGGTAGATTTCCGAAGCATTTTTAAATGTCAGGGGAATTCTGAGAACAATGGTAGAGTTCCGAAGCATTTTTAAACATCAGCTTAATTCCGAGAACAATGGAAGATTTCTGAAGCATTTTTAAATGTCAGCGGAATTCCGTGAACAATGGAAGCATTCCAAAGCATTTTTAAACTTCATCTGAATTCTGAGAACAATGGAAGAGTTCCGAATCATTTTTAAATGTCAGCAGAATTCCGAGAACAATGGAAGAGATCGGAAGCATTTATAAACTTCAGCAGAATTCTGGGAACAATGGAAGAGTTCCGAAGCATTTCCAAATGTCAGTGGAATTCCGAGAACAATGTAAGAGTTCCAAAGCATTACTAAATGTGACCGGAATTCCGAGAACAATGGAAGATTTCCAAAGCATTTTTAATCTTCAGCGGAATTAAGAGAACAATGGAAGAGTACCGAAGCATTTTTAAACTTCAGCGGAATTCTGAGAACAATGGAAGAGCTCCGAAGCTTTTTTAAACATCAGCGGAATTCCGAGAACAATGGAAGTGTTCTGAAGCATTTTTAAACTTCAGCGGAATTCTGAGAACAAAGGAAGAGTTCCGAAGCATTTTTAAACGTCAGAAGAATTCCGAGAACAATGGACAAGTTCCGAAGCATTTTTAAACTTCAGCGGAATTCTGAGAACAATGGAAGAGTTCCGAAGCATTTTTAAACATCAGCGGAATTCCGAGAACAATGGAAGAGTTCCGAAGAATTTTTAAACGTCAGCGGTATTCCGAGAACAATGGAAGAGTTCCGAAGCATTATTAAACATCAGCGGAATTCCGAGGACAATGGAAGAGTTCCGAAGCATTTTTAAACATCAGCGGAATTCCGAGAACAATGCAAGAGTTCGGAAACATTTTTAAACTTCAGCGGAATTCCAAGAACAATGGAAGAGTTCCGAAGCATTTTTAAATGTCAGCAGAATTCCAAGAACAAAGGAAGAGTTCCGAAGCATTTCTAAATGTCAGCGGAATTTCCAGAACAAAGGAAGATTTCTGAAACATTTATAAACTTCAGCTGAATTCTGAGAACAATGGAAGAGTTCCGAAGCATTTTTAAACATTAGTGGAATTCCGAGAACAATGGAAGAGTTCCGAAACATTTTTAAACGTCAGTGGAATTCCGAGAACAATGGAAATGTTCAGAAAAATTATTAAACGTCAGCGTAATTCCGAGAAAAATGGAAGAGATCTGAAGCATTTTTAAACTTCAGCGGTATTCTGAGAACAATGGAAGCGTTCCGAAGCATTTTTAAACTTCAGCAGAATTCCGAGAACAATGGAAGAGTTCCGAAGCATTTTTAAACTTCAGCGGAATTCCGAGAACAATGGAAGAGTTCCGAAGCATTTTTATACTTCAGCAGAATTCTGAAAACAATGGAGGAGTTCCGAAGCATTTTTAAACGTCAGCAGAATTCCGAGAACAATGGAAGAGTTCCAAAACATTTTTAAACTTCAGCGGAATTTTGAGAGCAATGGAAGAGTTCTGAAGAATTTTCAAACGTGAGTGGAATTCTGAGAACAATGGTAGAGTTCCGAAGCATTTTTAAATGTCAGCGGAATTCTGAGAACAATGGAAGAGTTCCGAAGCATTTTTAAACATCAGCTTAATTCCGAGAACAATGGAAGAGTTCTGAAGCATTTTTAAATGTCAGCGGAATTCCGTGAACAATGGAAGCATTCCAAAGCATTTTTAAACTTCATCTGAATTCCGAGAACAATGGAAGAGTTCCGAATCATTTTTAAGTGTCAGCAGAATTCCGAGAACAATGGAAGAGTTCCGAAGCATTCATAAACTTCAGCAGAATTCTGGGAACAATGGAAGAGTTCCGAAGCATTTCCAAATGTCAGTGGAATTCCGAGAACAATGTAAGAGTTCCAAAGCATTACTAAACGTGACCGGAATTCCGAGAACAATGGAAGATTTCCAAAGCATTTTTAATCTTCAGCGGAATTAAGAGAACAATGGAAGAGAACCGAAGCATTTTTAAACTTCAGCGGAATTCTGAGAACAATGGAAGAGTTCCGAGGCATTTTTAAACGTCAACCGAATTCCAAGAACAATGGAAGAGTTCTGAAACATTTTTAAACTTCAACAGAATTCCGAGAACAATGGAAGAGTTACGAAGCATTTTTAAACTTCACAGGAATTCTGAGAACAATGGAAGAGTTCTTAAGCATTTTTAATTGTCAGCGGAATTCTGAGAACAATGGAAGAGTTCCGAAGCATTTTTAAATGCCAGTGGAATTCCGAGAACAATGGATGAGTTCCGAAGCATTATTAAACGTCAGCAGAATTCCGAGAACAATGGAAGAGTTCCGAAGCATTTTTAAACTTCAGCAGAATTCTGAGAACAATGGAAGAGTTCTGAAGCATTTTTAAACATCAGCGGAATTCCGAGAACAATGGCATAGTTCTTAAACATTTTTAAACTTCAGCGAAATTCCGAGAACAGTGGAAGAGTACCGAAGCATTTTTATACTACAGCGGAATTCCGAGAACAATGGAAGCGTTTCGAAGCATTTTTAAACTTCAGTGGAATTGCGAGAACAACGGAAGAAATCCGAAACATTTTAAATCTTCAGTAGAATTCTGAGAACAATGAAAGAGTTCCGAAGCATTTTTAAACTTCAGCAGATTTCCGAGAAAAATGGAAGTGTTCCGAAGCAAATTTAAACTTCAGCAGAATTCCGAGAACAAAGGAAGAGTTCCGAAGCATTTTTAAATGTCAGCGGAATTCTGAAAACAATGGAAGAGTTCCGACGCATTTTTAAACGTCAGCGGAATTCCGAGAACAATGAAAAAGTTCCGAAGCATTATTAAACATCAGCGTAATTCCGAGAACAATGGAAGAGTTCCGATTCATTTTTAAACTTCAGCGGATTTCCGACAAAAATGAAAGAGTTCCGAAGCATTGTTAAACTTCAGCGGTATTCTGAGAACAATGGAAGAATTCCGAAGCATTTTTAAACTTCAGCAGAATTCCGAGAACAATGGAAGAGTTCTGAAGCATTTTTAAACATCAGCGGAATTCTGAGAACAATGGAAGAGTTCCGAAGCATTTTTAAACATTAACGGAATTCCGAGAACAATGGAATAGTTCCAAAATATTTTTAAACTTCAGCGAAATTCCGAGAGCTATGGAAGAGTTCCGAAGCATTTTTAAACGTCAGCGGAATTCCGAGAACAATGGAAGAGTTCCAAAACATTTTTAAACTTCAGCGGAATTCCGAGAACAATGGAAGAGTTCCGAAGCATTTTTAAACATTAGCGGAATTCCGATAACAATGGAAGAGTTCCGAAGCATTTTTAAATGTCAGCAGAATTCCAAGAACAAAGGAAGAGTTCCGAAGCATTTCTAAATGTGAGCGGAATTTCCAGAACAAAGGAAGATTTCTGAAACATTTATAAACTTCAGCTGAATTCTGAGAACAATGGAAGAGTTCCGAAGCATTTTTAAACATTAGCGGAATTCCGAGAACAATGGAAGAGTTCCGAAACATTTTTAAACGTCAGTGGAATTCCGAGAACAATGGAAATGTTCAGAAGAATTATTAAACGTCAGCGTAATTCCGAGAAAAATGGAAGAGATCTGAAGCTTTTTTAAACTTCAGCGGTATTCTGAGAACAATGGAAGCGTTCCGAAGCATTTTTAAACTTCAGCAGAATTCCGAGAACAATGGAAGAGTTCCGAAGCATTTTTAAACTTCAGCGGAATTCCGAGGACAATGGAAGAGTTCTGAAGCATTTTTATACTTCAGCAGAATTCTGAAAACAATGGAGGAGTTACGAAGCATTTTGAAATGTCAGCAGAATTCCGAGAACAATGGAAGAGTTCCAAAACATTTTTAAACTTCAGCGGAATTTTGAGAGCAATGGAAGAGTTCTGAAGAATTTTCAAACGTGAGTGGAATTCTGAGAGCAATGGTAGAGTTCCGAAGCATTTTTAAATGTCAGCGGAATTCTGAGAACAATGGAAGAGTTCCGAAGCATTTTTAAACATCAGCTTAATTCCGAGAACAATGGAAGAGTTCTGAAGCATTTTTAAATGTCAGCGGAATTCCGTGAACAATGGAAGCATTCCAAAGCATTTTTAAACTTCATCTGAATTCCGAGAACAATGGAAGAGTTCCGAATCATTTTTAAGTGTCAGCAGAATTCCGAGAACAATGGAAGAGTTCCAAAGCATTCATAAACTTCAGCAGAATTCTGGGAACAATGGAAGAGTTCCGAAGCATTTCCAAATGTCAGTGGAATTCCGAGAACAATGTAAGAGTTCCAAAGCATTACTAAACGTGACCGGAATTCCGAGAACAATGGAAGATTTCCAAAGCATTTTTAATCTTCAGCGGAATTAAGAGAACAATGGAAGAGAACCGAAGCATTTTTAAACTTCAGCGGAATTCTGAGAACAATGGAAGAGTTCCAAAGCATTTTTAAACGTCAACCGAATTCCAAGAACAATGGTAGAGTTCTGAAACATTTTTAAACTTCAACAGAATTCCGAGAACAATGGAAGAGTTACGAAGCATTTTTAAACTTCACAGGAATTCTGAGAACAATGGAAGAGTTCCAAAGCATTTTTAATTGTCAGCGGAATTCTGAGAACAATGGAAGAGTTCCGAAGCATTTTTAAATGCCAGTGGAATTCCGAGAACAATGTATGAGTTCCGAAGCATTATTAAACGTCAGCAGAATTCCGAGAACAATGGAAGAGTTCCGAAGCATTTTTAAACTTCAGCAGAATTCTGAGAACAATGGAAGAGTTCTGAAGCATTTTTAAACATCAGCGGAATTCCGAGAACAATGGAATAGTTCTTAAACATTTTTAAACTTCAGCGAAATTCCGAGAACAGTGGAAGAGTACCGAAGCATTTTTATACTTCAGCGGAATTCCGAGAACAATGGAAGCGTTTCGAAGCATTTTTAAACTTCAGCGGAATTCTGAGAACAATGGAAGCGTTCCGAAGCATTTTTAAACTTCAGCGGAATTGCGAGAACAACGGAAGAAATCCGAAACATTTTAAATCTTCAGTAGAATTCTGAGAACAATGAAAGAGTTCCGAAGCATTTTTAAACTTCAGCAGAATTCCGAGAAAAATGGAAGTGTTCCGAAGCAAATTTAAACTTCAGCAGAATTCCGAGAACAAAGAAAGAGTTCCGAAGCATTTTTAAATGTCAGCGGAATTCCGAGAACAATGAAAAAGTTCCGAAGCATTATTAAACATCAGCGTAATTCCGAGAACAATGGAAGAGTTCCGATTCATTTTTAAACTTCAGCGGATTTCCGACAAAAATGAAAGAGTTCCGAAGCATTGTTAAACTTCAGCGATATTCTGAGAACAATGTAAGAATTCCGAAGCATTTTTAAACTTCAGCAGAATTCCGAGAACAATGGAAGAGTTCTGAAGAATTTTTAAACATCAGCGGAATTCTGAGAACAATGGAAGAGTTCCGAAGCATTTTTAAACATTAACGGAATTCCGAGAACAATGGAATAGTTCCAAAATATTTTTAAACTTCAGCGAAATTCCGAGAGCTATGGAAGAGTTCCGAAGCATTTTTAAACGTCAGCGGAATTCCGAGAACAATGGAAGAGTTCCAAAACATTTTTAAACTTCAGCGGAATTCCGAGAACAATGGAAGAGTTCCGAAGCATTTTTAAACATTAGCGGAATTCCGATAACAACGGAAGAGTTCCGAAACATTTTTAAACGTCATTGGAATTCCGAGAACAATGGAAATGTTCAGAAGAATTATTAAACGTCAGCGTAATTCCGAGAAAAATGGAAGAGATCTGAAGCATTTTTAAACTTCAGCGGTATTCTGAGAACAATGGAAGCGTTCCGAAGCATTTTTAAACTTCAGCAGAATTCCGAGAACAATGGAAGAGTTCCGAAGCATTTTTAAACTTCAACGGAATTCCGAGAACAATGGGAGAGTTACGAAGCATTTTTAAACTTCATCAGAATTCTGAGAACAATGGAAGTATTCTGAAACATTTTTAAACATCAGAGGAATTTCGAGAACAATGGAAGAGTTCCGAAGCATTTTTAAACGTCAACCAAATTCCAAGAACAATGGAAGAGTTCTGATGCATTTTTAAACTTCAACAGAATTCCGAGAACAATGGAAGAGTTACGAAGCATTTTTAAACTTCACAGGAATTCCGAGAACAATGGAAGAGTTCCGAAGCATTTTTAATTGTCAGCGGAATTCTGAGAACAATGGAAGAGTTCCGAAGCATTTTTAAACGCCAGTGGAATTCCGAGAACAATGGATGAGTTCCGAAGCATTATTAAACGTCAGCAGAATTCCGAGAACAATGGAAGAGTTCCGAAGCATTTTTAAACTTCAGCAGAATTCTGAGAACAATGGAAGAGTTCTGAAGCATTTTTAAACATCAGCGGAATTCCGAGAACAATGGAATAGTTCTTAAACATTTATAAACTTCAGCTGAATTCCGAAAACAATGGAAGAGTTCCGAAGCATTTTTAAACATTAGCGGAATTCCGAGAACAATGGAAGAGTTCCGAAACATTTTTAAACGTCAGTGGAATTCCGAGAACAATGGAAATGTTCAGAAGAATTATTAAACGTCAGCGTAATTCCAAGAAAAATGGAAGAGATCTGAAGCATTTTTAAACTTCAGCGGTATTCTGAGAACAATGGAAGCGTTCCGAAGCATTTTTAAACTTCAGCAGAATTCCAAGAACAATGGAAGAGTTCCGAAGCATTTTTAAACTTCAGCGGAATTCCGAGAACAATGGAAGAGTTCCGAAGCATTTTTATACTTCAGCAGAATTCTGAAAACAATGGAGGAGTTCCGAAGCATTTTTAAACGTCAGCAGAATTCCGAGAACAATGGAAGAGTTCCAAAACATTTTTAAACTTCAGCGGAATTTTGAGAGCAATGGAAGAGTTCTGAAGAATTATCAAACGTGAGTGGAATTCCGAGAACAATGGTAGATTTCCGAAGCATTTTTAAATGTCAGCGGAATTCTGAGAACAATGGAAGAGTTCCGAAGCATTTTTAAACATCAGCTTAATTCCGAGAACAATGGAAGAGTTCTGAAGCATTTTTAAATGTCAGCGGAATTCCGTGAACAATGGAAGCATTCCAAAGCATTTTTAAACTTCATCTGAATTCTGAGAACAATGGAAGAGTTCCGATTCATTTTTAAATGTCAGCAGAATTCCGAGAACAATGGAAGAGATCGGAAGCATTTATAAACTTCAGCAGAATTCTGGGAACAATGGAAGAGTTCCGAAGCATTTCCAAATGTCAGTGGAATTCCGAGAACAATGTAAGAGTTCCAAAGCATTACTAAATGTGACCGGAATTCTGAGAACAATGGAAGATTTCCAAAGCATTTTTAATCTTCAGCGGCATTAAGAGAACAATGGAAGAGTACCGAAGCATTTTTAAACTTCAGCGGAATTCTGAGAACAATGGAAGAGCTCCGAAGCTTTTTTAAACATCAGCGGAATTCCGAGAACAATGGAAGTGTTCTGAAGCATTTTTAAACTTCAGCGGAATTCTGAGAACAAAGGAAGAGTTCCGAAGCATTTTTAAACGTCAGAAGAATTCCGAGAACAATGGACAAGTTCCGAAGCATTTTTAAACTTCAGCGGAATTCTGAGAACAATGGAAGAGTTCCGAAGCATTTTTAAACATCAGCGGAATTCCGAGAACAATGGAAGAGTTCCGAAGCATTTTTAAACGTCAGCGGAATTCCGAGAACAATGGAAGAGTTCCGAAGCATTATTAAACATCAGCGGAATTCCGAGGACAATGGAAGAGTTCCGAAGCATTTTTAAACATCAGCGGAATTCCGAGAACAATGCAAGAGTTCGGAAACATTTTTAAACTTCAGCGGAATTCCAAGAACAATGGAAGAGTTCCGAAGCATTTTTAAATGTCAGCAGAATTCCAAGAACAAAGGAAGAGTTCCGAAGCATTTCTAAATGTCAGCGGAATTTCCAGAACAAAGGAAGATTTCTGAAACATTTATAAACTTCAGCTGAATTCTGAGAACAATGGAAGAGTTCCGAAGCATTTTTAAACATTAGTGGAATTCCGAGAACAATGGAAGAGTTCCGAAACATTTTTAAACGTCAGTGGAATTCCGAGAACAATGGAAATGTTCAGAAGAATTATTAAACGTCAGCGTAATTCCGAGAAAAATGGAATAGATCTGAAGCATTTTTAAACTTCAGCGGTATTCTGAGAACAATGGAAGCGTTCCGAAGCATTTTTAAACTTCAGCGGAATTCCGAGAACAATGGAAGAGTTCCGAAGCATTTTTATACTTCAGCAGAATTCTGAAAACAATGGAGGAGTTCCGAAGCATTTTTAAATGTCAGCAGAATTCCGAGAACAATGGAAGAGTTCCAAAACATTTTTAAACTTCAGCGGAATTTTGAGAGCAATGGAAGAGTTCTGAAGAATTTTCAAACGTGAGTGGAATTCTGAGAACAATGGTAGAGTTCCGAAGCATTTTTAAACATCAGCTTAATTCCGAGAACAATGGAAGAGTTCTGAAGCATTTTTAAATGTCAGCGGAATTCCGTGAACAATGGAAGCATTCCAAAGCATTTTTAAACTTCATCTGAATTCCGAGAACAATGGAAGAGTTCCGAATCATTTTTAAGTGTCAGCAGAATTCCGAGAACAATGGAAGAGTTCCGAAGCATTCATAAACTTCAGCAGAATTCTGGGAACAATGGAAGAGTTCCGAAGCATTTACAAATGTCAGTGGAATTCCGAGAACAATGTAAGAGTTCCAAAGCATTACTAAACGTGACCGGAATTCCGAGAACAATGGAAGATTTCCAAAGCATTTTTAATCTTCAGTGGAATTAAGAGAACAATGGAAGAGAACCGAAGCATTTTTAAACTTCAGCGGAATTCTGAGAACAATGGAAGAGTTCCGAGGCATTTTTAAACGTCAACCGAATTCCAAGAACAATGGAAGAGTTCTGAAACATTTTTAAACTTCAACAGAATTCCGAGAACAATGGAAGAGTTACGAAGCATTTTTAAACTTCACAGGAATTCTGAGAACAATGGAAGAGTTCTTAAGCATTTTTAATTGTCAGCGGAATTCTGAGAACAATGGAAGAGTTCCGAAGCATTTTTAAATGCCAGTGGAATTCCGAGAACAATGGATGAGTTCCGAAGCATTATTAAACGTCAGCAGAATTCCGAGAACAATGGAAGAGTTCCGAAGCATTTTTAAACTTCAGCAAAATTCTGAGAACAATGGAAGAGTTCTGAAGCATTTTTAAACATCAGCGGAATTCCGAGAACAATGGAATAGTTCTTAAACATTTTTAAACTTCAGCGAAATTCCGAGAACAGTGGAAGAGTACCGAAGCATTTTTATACTACAGCGGAATTCCGAGAACAATGGAAGCGTTTCGAAGCATTTTTAAACTTCAGTGGAATTGCGAGAACAACGGAAGAAATCCGAAACATTTTAAATCTTCAGTAGAATTCTGAGAACAATGAAAGAGTTCCGAAGCATTTTTAAACTTCAGCAGATTTCCGAGAAAAATGGAAGTGTTCCGAAGCAAATTTAAACTTCAGCAGAATTCCGAGAACAAAGGAAGAGTTCCGAAGCATTTTTAAATGTCAGCGGAATTCTGAAAACAATGGAAGAGTTCCGACGCATTTTTAAACGTCAGCGGAATTCCGAGAACAATGAAAAAGTTCCGAAGCATTATTAAACATCAGCGTAATTCCGAGAACAATGGAAGAGTTCCGATTCATTTTTAAACTTCAGCGGATTTCCGACAAAAATGAAAGAGTTCCGAAGCATTGTTAAACTTCAGTGGTATTCTGAGAACAATGGAAGAATTCCGAAGCATTTTTAAACTTCAGCAGAATTCCGAGAACAATGGAAGAGTTCTGAAGCATTTTTAAACATTAACGGAATTCCGAGAACAATGGAAGAGTTCCAAAATATTTTTAAACTTCAGCGGAATTCCGAGAACAATGGAAGAGTTCCGAAGCATTTTTAAACATTAGCAGAATTCCGATAACAACGGAAGAGTTCCGAAACATTTTTAAACGTCATTGGAATTCCGAGAACAATGGAAATGTTCAGAAGAATTATTAAACGTCAGCGTAATTCCGAGAAAAATGGAAGAGATCTGAAGCATTTTTAAACTTCAGCGGTATTCTGAGAACAATGGAAGCGTTCCGAAGCATTTTTAAACTTCAGCAGAATTCCGAGAACAATGGAAGAGTTCCGAAGCATTTTTAAACTTCAACGGAATTCCGAGAACAATGGAAGAGTTACGAAGCATTTTTAAACTTCATCAGAATTCTGAGAACAATGGAAGTATTCTGAAGCATTTTTAAACATCAGAGGAATTTCGAGAACAATGGAAGAGTTCCGAAGCATTTTTAAACGTCAACCAAATTCCAAGAACAATGGAAGAGTTCTGAAGCATTTTTAAACTTCAACAGAATTCCGAGAACAATGGAAGAGTTATGAAGCATTTTTAAACTTCACAGGAATTCCGAGAACAATGGAAGAGTTCCGAAGCATTTTTAATTGTCAGCGGAATTCTGAGAACAATGGAAGAGTTCCGAAGCATTTTTAAACTTCAGCAGAATTCTGAGAACAATGGAAGAGTTCTGAAGCATTTTTAAACATCAGCGGAATTCCGAGAACAATGGAATAGTTCTTAAACATTTTTAAACTTCAGCGAAATTCCGAGAACAATGGAAGAGTACCGAAGCCTTTTTATACTTCAGCGGATTTCCGAGAACAATGGAAGCGTTTCGAAGCATTTTTAAACTTCAGCGGAATTCTGTGAACAATGGAAGCGTTCCGAAGCATTTTTAAACTTCAGCGGAATTGCGAGAAGAACGGAAGAAATCCGAAACATTTTAAATCTTCAGTAGAATTCTGAGAACAATGAAAGAGTTCCGAAGCATTTTTACACTTCAGCAGAATTCCGAGAACAATGGAAGAGTTCCGAAGCATTTATAAACTTCAGCAGAATTCTGGGAACAATGGAAGAGTTCCGAAGCATTTCCAAATGTCAGTGGAATTCCGAGAACAATGTAAGAGTTCCAAAGCATTACTAAATGTGACCGGAATTCCGAGAACAATGGAAGATTTCCAAAGCATTTTTAATCTTCAGCGGAATTAAGAGAATAATGGAAGAGTACCGAAGCATTTTTAAACTTCAGCGGAATTCTGAGAACAATGGAAGAGCTCCGAAGCTTTTTTAAACATCAGCTGAATTCCGAGAACAATGGAAGTGTTCCGAAGCATTTTTAAACTTCAGCGGAATTCTGAGAACAAAGGAAGAGTTCTGAAGCAATTTTAAATGTCAGTGGAATTCCTAGAAGAATGGAAGAGTTCCGAAGCATTTTTAAACATCAGCGGAATTCCGAGAACAATGGAAGAGTTCCGAAGCATTTTTAAACGTCAGCAGAATTCCGAGAACAATGGAAGAGTTCCAAAACATTTTTAAACTTCAGCGGAATTCCGAGAACAATGGAAGTGTTCCGAAGCATTTTTAATCTTCAGCGGAATTCTTAGAACAAAGGAAGAGTTCCGAAAGCATTTTTAAACGTCATTGGAATTCCTAGAACAATGGAAGAGTTCCGAAGCATTTTTAAACATCAGCGGAATTCCGAGAACAATGGAAGAGTTCCGAAGCATTTTTAAACGTCAGCAGAATTCCTAGAACAATGGAAGAGTTCCAAAACATTTTTAAACTTCAGCGGAATTTTGAGAGCAATGGAAGAGTTCTGAAGAATTATCAAACGTGAGTGGAATTCCGAGAACAATGGTAGAGTTCCAAAGGATTTTTAAATGTCAGCAGAATTCTGAGAACAATGGAAGAGTTCCGAAGCATTTTTAAACATCAGCTTAATTCCGAGAATAATGGAAGAGTTCTGAAGCATTTTTAAATGTCAGCGGAATTCCGTGAACAATGGAAGCATTCCAAAGCATTTTTAAACTTCATCTGAATTCCGAGAACAATGGAAGAGATCCGAATCATTTTTAAATGTCAGCAAAATTCCGAGAACAATGGAAGAGTTCCGAAGCATTTATAAACTTCAGCAGAATTCTGGGAACAATGGAAGAGTTCCGAAGCGTTTCCAAATGTCAGTGGAATTCCGAGAACAATGTAAGAGTTCCAAAGCATTACTTAATGTGACCGGAATTCCGAGAACAATGGAAGATTTCCAAAGCATTTTTAATCTTCAGCGGAATTAAGAGAACAATGGAAGAGTACCGAAGCATAGTTAAACTTCAGCGGAATTCTGAGAACAATGGAAGAGGTCCGAAGCTTTTTTAAACATCAGCGGAATTCCGAGAACAATGGAAGTGTTCCGAAGCATTTTTAAACTTCAGCGGAATTCTGAGAACAAAGGAAGAGTTCCGAAGCATTTTTAAACGTCAGTGGAATTCCGAGAAGAATGGAAAAGTTAGGAAGCATTATTAAACATCAGCGGAATTCCGAGGACAATGGAAGAGTTCCGAAGCATTTTTAAACGTCAGCGGAATTCCGAGAACAATGGAAGAGTTCCGAAGCATTTTTAAACATCAGCGGAATTCCGAGAACAATGCAAGAGTTCGGAAACATTTTTAAACTTCAGCGGAATTCCAAGAACAATGGAAGAGTTCCGAAGCATTTTTAAATGTCAGCAGAATTCCAAGATCAAAGGAAGAGTTCCGAAGCATTTCTAAATGTCAGCGGAATTCCCAGAACAAAGGAAGATTTCTGAAACATTTATAAACTTTAGCTGAATTCCGAGAACAATGGAAGAGTTCTGAAGCATTTTTAAACATTAGCGGAATTCCGAGAACAATGGAAGAGTTCCGAAACATTTTTAAACGTCAGTGGAATTCCGAGAACAATGGAAATGTTCAGAAGAATTATTAAACGTCAGCGTAATTCCTAGAAAAATGGAAGAGATCTGAAGCATTTTTAAACTTCAGCGGTATTCTGAGAACAATGGAAGCGTTCTGAAGCATTTTTAAACTTCAGCAGAATTCCAAGAACAATGGAAGAGTTCCGAAGCATTTTTAAACTTCAGCGGAATTCCGAGAACAATGGAAGAGTTCCGAAGCATTTTTATACTTCAGCAGAATTCTGAAAACAATGGAGGAGTTCCGAAGCATTTTTAAACGTCAGCAGAATTCCGAGAACAATAGAAGCGTTCCAAAACATTTTTAAACTTCAGCGGAATTTTGAGAGCAATGGAAGAGTTCTGAAGAATTATCAAACGTGAGTGGAATTCGGGGAACAATGGTAGATTTCCGAAGCATTTTTAAATGTCAGCGGAATTCTGAGAACAATGGAAGAGTTCCAAAGCATTTTTAAACATCAGCTTAATTCCGAGAACAATGGAAGAGTTCTGAAGCATTTTTAAATGTCAGCGGAATTCCGTGAACAATGGAAGCATTCCAAAGCATTTTTAAACTTCATCTGAATTCCGAGAACAATGGAAGAGTTCCGAATCATTTTTAAATGTCAGCAGAATTCCGAGAACAATGGAAGAGATCCGAAGCATTTATAAACTTCAGCAGAATTCTGGGAACAATGGAAGAGTTCCGAAGCATTTCCAAATGTCAGTGGAATTCCGAGAACAATGTAAGAGTTCCAAAGCATTACTAAATGTGACCGGAATTCCGAGAACAATGGAAGATTTCCAAAGCATTTTTAATCTTCAGCGGAATTAAGAGAACAATGGAAGAGTACCAAAGCATTTTTAAACTTCAGCGGAATTCTGAGAACAATGGAAGAGCTCCGAAGCTTTTTTAAACATCAGCGGAATTCCGAGAACAATGGAAGTGTTCCGAAGCATTTTTAAACTTCAGCGGAATTCTGAGAACAAAGGAAGAGTTCCGAAGCATTTTTAAACGTCAGTGGAATTCCGAGAACAATGGAAGAGTTCCGAAGCATTATGAAACGTCAGAAGAATTCCGAGAACAATGGACGAGTTCCGAAGCATTTTTAAACTTCAGCGGAATTCTGAGAACAATGGAAGAGTTCCGAAGCATTTTTAAACATCAGCGGAATTCCGAGAACAATGGAAGAGTTCCGAAGCATTTTTAAACGTCAGCGGAATTCCGAGAACAATGGAAGAGTTCCGAAGCATTATTAAACATCAGTGGAATTCCGAGGACAATGGAAGTGTTCCGAAGCATTTTTAAACATCAGCAGAATTCCGAGAACAATGCAAGAGTTCGGAAACATTTTTAAACTTCAGCGGAATTCCAAGAACAATGGAAGAGTTCCAAAGCTTTTTTAAACATCAGCAGAATTCCGAGAACAATGGAAGTGTTCCGAAGCATTTTTAAACTTCAGCGGAATTCTGAGAACAAAGGAAGAGTTCCGAAGCATTTTTAAACGTCAGTGGAATTCCGAGAACAATGGAAGAGTTCCGAAGCATTATGAAACGTCAGCAGAATTCCGAGAACAATGGAAGAGTTCCGAAGCATTTTTAAACTTCAGCGGAATTCTGAGAACAATGGAAGAGTTCCGAAGCATTTTTAAACATCAGCGGAATTCCGAGAACAATGGAAGAGTTCCAAAGCATTTTTAAACGTCAGCGGAATTCCGAGAACAATGGAAGAGTTACGAAGCATTATTAAACATCAGCGGAATTCCGAGGACAATGGAAGAGTTCCGAAGCATTTTTAAACATCAGCGGAATTCCGAGAACAATGCAAGAGTTCGGAAACATTTTTAAACTTCAGCGGAATTCCAAGAACAATGGAAGAGTTCCGAAGCATTTTTAAATGTCAGCAGAATTCCAAGATCAAAGGAAGAGTTCCGAAGCATTTCTAAATGTCAGCGGAATTCCCAGAACAAAGGAAGATTTCTGAAACATTTATAAACTTCAGCTGAATTCCGAGAACAATGGAAGTGTTCCGAAGCATTTTTAAACTTCAGCGGAATTCTGAGAACAAAGGAAGAGTTCCGAAGCAATTTTAAATGTCAGTGGAATTCCTAGAAGAATGGAAGAGTTCCGAAGCATTTTTAAACATCAGCGGAATTCCTAGAACAATGGAAGAGTTCCGAAGCATTTTTAAACGTCAGCAGAATTCCGAGAACAATGGAAGAGTTCCAAAACATTTTTAAACTTCAGCGGAATTCCGAGAACAATGGAAGTGTTCCGAAGCATTTTTAAACTTCAGCGGAATTCTGAGAACAAAGGAAGAGTTCCGAAGCATTTTTAAACGTCAGTGGAATTCCTAGAACAATGGAAGAGTTCCGAAGCATTTTTAAACATCAGCGGAATTCCGAGAACAATGGAAGAGTTCCGAAGCATTTTTAAACGTCAGCAGAATTCCGAGAACAATGGAAGAGTTCCAAAACATTTTTAAACTTCAGCGGAATTTTGAGAGCAATGGAAGAGTTCTGAAGAATTATCAAACGTGAGTGGAATTCCGAGAACAATGGTAGAGTTCCGAAGGATTTTTAAATGTCAGCAGAATTCTGAGAACAATGGAAGAGTTCCGAAGCATTTTTAAACATCAGCTTAATTCCGAGAACAATGGAAGAGTTCTGAAGCATTTTTAAATGTCAGCGGAATTCTGTGAACAATGGAAGCATTCCAAAGCATTTTTAAACTTCATCTGAATTCCGAGAACAATGGAAGAGTTCCGAATCATTTTTAAATGTCAGCAAAATTCCGAGAACAATGGAAGAGTTCCGAAGCATTTATAAACTTCAGCAGAATTCTGGGAACAATGGAAGAGTTCCGAAGCATTTCCAAATGTCAGTGGAATTCCGAGAACAATGTAAGAGTTCCAAAGCATTACTAAACGTGACCGGAATTCCGAGAACAATGGAAGATTTCCAAAGCATTTTTAATCTTCAGCGGAATTAAGAGAACAATGGAAGAGTACCGAAGCATAGTTAAACTTCAGCGGAATTCTGAGAACAATGGAAGAGGTCCGAAGCTTTTTTAAACATCAGCGGAATTCCGAGAACAATGGAAGTGTTCCGAAGCATTTTTAAACGTCAGCGGAATTCCGAGGACAATGGAAGAGTTCCGAAGCATTTTTAAATGTCAGCGGAATTCCGAGAACAATGGAAGAGTTACGAAGCATTATTAAACATCAGCGGAATTCCGAGGACAATGGAAGAGTTCCGAAGCATTTTTAAACATCAGCGGAATTCCGAGAACAATGCAAGAGTTCGGAAACATTTTTAAACTTCAGCGGAATTCCAAGAACAATGGAAGAGTTCCGAAGCATTTTTAAATGTCAGCAGAATTCCAAGATCAAAGGAAGAGTTCCGAAGCATTTCTAAATGTCAGCGGAATTCCCAGAACAAAGGAAGATTTCTGAAACATTTATAAACTTTAGCTGAATTCCGAGAACAATGGAAGAGTTCCGAAGCATTTTTAAACATTAGCGGAATTCCGAGAACAATGGAAGAGTTCCGAAGCATTTTTAAACATTAGCGGAATTCCGAGAACAATGGAAGAGTTCCGAAACATTTTTAAACGTCAGTGGAATTCCGAGAACAATGGAAATGTTCAGAAGAATTATTAAACGTCAGCGTAATTCCTAGAAAAATGGAAGAGATCTGAAGCATTTTTAAACTTCAGCGGTATTCTGAGAACAATGGAAGTGTTCCGAAGCATTTTTAAACTTCAGCAGAATTCCAAGAACAATGGAAGAGTTCCGAAGCATTTTTAAACTTCAGCGGAATTCCGAGAACAATGGAAGAGTTCCGAAGCATTTTTATACTTCAGCAGAATTCTGAAAACAATGGAGGAGTTCCGAAGCATTTTTAAACGTCAGCAGAATTCCGAGAACAATAGAAGCGTTCCAAAACATTTTTAAACTTCAGCGGAATTTTGAGAGCAATGGAAGAGTTCTGAAGAATTATCAAACGTGAGTGGAATTCCGAGAACAATGGTAGATTTCCGAAGCATTTTTAAATGTCAGCGGAATTCTGAGAACAATGGAAGAGTTCCGAAGCATTTTTAAACATCAGCTTAATTCCGAGAACAATGGAAGAGTTCTGAAGCATTTTTAAATGTCAGCGGAATTCCGTGAACAATGGAAGCATTCCAAAGCATTTTTAAACTTCATCTGAATTCCGAGAACAATGGAAGAGTTCCGAATCATTTTTAAATGTCAGCAGAATTCCGAGAACAATGGAAGAGATCCGAAGCATTTATAAACTTCAGCAGAATTCTGGGAACAATGGAAGAGTTTCGAAGCATTTCCAAATGTCAGTGGAATTCCGAGAACAATGTAAGAGTTCCAAAGCATTACTAAATGTGACCGGAATTCCGAGAACAATGGAAGAGTTCCGAAGCATTATGAAACGTCAGCAGAATTCCGAGAACAATGGAAGAGTTCCGAAGCATTTTTAAACTTCAGCGGAATTCTGAGAACAATGGAAGAGTTCCGAAGCATTTTTAAACATCAGCAGAATTCCGAGGACAATGGAAGAGTTCCGAAGCATTTTTAAACGTCAGCGGAATTCCGAGAACAATGGAAGAGTTACGAAGCATTATTAAACATCAGCAGAATTCCGAGGACAATGGAAGAGTTCCGAAGCATTTTTAAACATCAGCGGAATTCCGAGAACAATGCAAGAGTTCGGAAACATTTTTAAACTTCAGCGGAATTCCAAGAACAATGGAAGAGTTCCGAAGCATTTTTAAATGTCAGCAGAATTCCAAGATCAAAGGAAGAGTTCCGAAGCATTTCTAAATGTCAGCGGAATTCCGAGAACAAAGGAAGATTTCTGAAACATTTACAAACTTCAGCTGAATTCCGAGAACAATGGAAGTGTTCCGAAGCATTTTTAAACTTCAGCGGAATTCTGAGAACAAAGGAAGAGTTCCGAAGCAATTTTAAATGTCAGTGGAATTCCTAGAAGAATGGAAGAGTTCCGAAGCATTTTTAAACATCAGCGGAATTCCGAGAACAATGGAAGAGTTCCGAAGCATTTTTAAACGTCAGCAGAATTCCGAGAACAATGGAAGAGTTCCAAAACATTTTTAAACTTCAGCGGAATTCCGAGAACAATGGAAGTGTTCCGAAGCATTTTTAAACTTCAGCGGAATTCTGAGAACAAAGGAAGAGTTCCGAAGCATTTTTAAACGTCAGTGGAATTCCTAGAACAATGGAAGAGTTCCGAAGCATTTTTAAACATCAGCGGAATTCCGAGAACAATGGAAGAGTTCCATAGCATTTTTAAACGTCAGCAGAATTCCGAGAACAATGGAAGAGTTCCAAAACATTTTTAAACTTCAGCGGAATTTTGAGAGCAATGGAAGAGTTCTGAAGAATTATCAAACGTGAGTGGAATTCCGAGAACAATGGTAGAGTTCCGAAGGATTTTTAAATGTCAGCAGAATTCTGAGAACAATGGAAGAGTTCCAAAGCATTTTTAAACATCAGCTTAATTCCGAGAACAATGGAAGAGTTCTGAAGCATTTTTAAATGTCAGCGGAATTCCGTGAACAATGGAAGCATTCCAAAGCATTTTTAAACTTCATCTGAATTCCGAGAACAATGGAAGAGTTCCGAATCATTTTTAAATGTCAGCAAAATTCCGAGAACAATGGAAGAGTTCCGAAGCATTTATAAACTTCAGCAGAATTCTGGGAACAATGGAAGAGTTCCGAAGCATTTCCAAATGTCAGTGGAATTCCGAGAACAATGTAAGAGTTCCAAAGCATTACTAAACGTGACCGGAATTCCGAGAACAATGGAAGATTTCCAAAGCATTTTTAATCTTCAGCGGAATTAAGAGAACAATGGAAGAGTACCGAAGCATAGTTAAACTTCAGCGGAATTCTGAGAACAATGGAAGAGGTCCGAAGCTTTTTTAAACATCAGCGGAATTCCGAGAACAATGGAAGTGTTCCGAAGCATTTTTAAACTTCAGCGGAATTCTGAGAACAAAGGAAGAGTTCCGAAGCATTTTTAAACGTCAGTGGAATTCCGAGAAGAATGGAAAAGTTAGGAAGCATTATTAAACATCAGCGGAATTCCGAGGACAATGGAAGAGTTCCGAAGCATTTTTAAACGTCAGCGGAATTCCGAGAACAATGGAAGAGTTACGAAGCATTATTAAACATCAGCGGAATTCCGAGGACAATGGAAGAGTTCCGAAGCATTTTTAAACATCAGCGGAATTCCGAGAACAATGCAAGAGTTCGGAAACATTTTTAAACTTCAGCGGAATTCCAAGAACAATGGAAGAGTTCCGAAGCATTTTTAAATGTCAGCAGAATTCCAAGATCAAAGGAAGAGTTCCGAAGCATTTCTAAATGTCAGCGGAATTCCCAGAACAAAGGAAGATTTCTGAAACATTTATAAACTTTAGCTGAATTCCGAGAACAATGGAAGAGTTCCGAAGCATTTTTAAACATTAGCGGAATTCCGAGAACAATGGAAGAGTTCCGAAACATTTTTAAACGTCAGTGGAATTCCGAGAACAATGGAAATGTTCAGAAGAATTATTAAACGTCAGCGTAATTCCTAGAAGAATGGAAGAGATCTGAAGCATTTTTAAACTTCAGCGGTATTCTGAGAACAATGGAAGCGTTCCGAAGCATTTTTAAACTTCAGCAGAATTCCAAGAACAATGGAAGAGTTCCGAAGCATTATGAAACGTCAGCAGTATTCCGAGAACAATGGAAGAGTTCCGAAGCATTTTTAAACTTCAGCGGAATTCTGAGAACAATGGAAGAGTTCCGAAGCATTTCCAAATGTCAGTGGAATTCCGAGAACAATGTAAGAGTTCCAAAGCATTACTAAATGTGACCGGAATTCCGAGAACAATGGAAGATTTCCAAAGCATTTTTAATCTTCAGCGGAATTAAGAGAACAATGGAAGAGTACCGAAGCATTTTTAAACTTCAGCGGAATTCTGAGAACAATGGAAGAGCTCCGAAGCTTTTTTAAACATCAGCGGAATTCCGAGAACAATGGAAGTGTTCCGAAGCATTTTTAAACTTCAGCGGAATTCTGAGAACAAAGGAAGAGTTCCGAAGCATTTTTAAACGTCAGTGGAATTCCGAGAACAATGGAAGAGTTCCGAAGCATTATGAAACGTCAGAAGAATTCCGAGAACAATGGACGAGTTCCGAAGCATTTTTAAACTTCAGCGGAATTCTGAGAACAATGGAAGAGTTCCGAAGCATTTTTAAACATCAGCAGAATTCCGAGAACAATGGAAGAGTTCCGAAGCATTTTTAAACGTCAGCGGAATTCCGAGAACAATGGAAGAGTTCCGAAGCATTATTAAACATCAGCGGAATTCCGAGGACAATGGAAGAGTTCCGAAGCATTTCTAAATGTCAGCGGAATTTCCAGAACAAAGGAAGATTTCTGAAACATTTATAAACTTCAGCTGAATTCTGAGAACAATGGAAGAGTTCCGAAGCATTTTTAAACATTAGCGGAATTCCGAGAACAATGGAAGAGTTCCGAAACATTTTTAAACGTCAGTGGAATTCCGAGAACAATGGAAATGTTCAGAAGAATTATTAAACGTCAGCGTAATTCCGAGAAAAATGGAAGAGATCTGAAGCATTTTTAAACTTCAGCGGTATTCTGAGAACAATGGAAGCGTTCCGAAGCATTTTTAAACTTCAGCAGAATTCCGAGAACAATGGAAGAGTTCCGAAGCATTTTTAAACTTCAGCGGAATTCCGAGAACAATGGAAGAGTTCCGAAGCATTTTTATACTTCAGCAGAATTCTGAAAACAATGGAGGAGTTCCGAAGCATTTTTAAACGTCAGCAGAATTCCGAGAACAATGGAAGAGTTCCAAAACATTTTTAAACTTCAGCGGAATTTTGAGAGCAATGGAAGAGTTCTGAAGAATTTTCAAACGTGAGTGGAATTCTGAGAACAATGGTAGAGTTCCGAAGCATTTTTAAATGTCAGCGGAATTCTGAGAACAATGGAAGAGTTCCGAAGCATTTTTAAACATCAGCTTAATTCCGAGAACAATGGAAGAGTTCTGAAGCATTTTTAAATGTCAGCGGAATTCCGTGAACAATGGAAGCATTCCAAAGCATTTTTAAACTTCATCTGAATTCCGAGAACAATGGAAGTGTTCCGAATCATTTTTAAGTGTCAGCAGAATTCCGAGAACAATGGAAGAGTTCCGAAGCATTCATAAACTTCAGCAGAATTCTGGGAACAATGGAAGAGTTCCGAAGCATTTCCAAATGTCAGTGGAATTCCGAGAACAATGTAAGAGTTCCAAAGCATTTCTAAACGTGACCGGAATTCCGAGAACAATGGAAGATTTCCAAAGCATTTTTAATCTTCAGCGGAATTAAGAGAACAATGGAAGAGTACCGAAGCATTTTTAAACTTCAGCGGAATTCTGAGAACAATGGAAGAGTTCCGAAGCATTTTTAAACGTCAACCGAATTCCAAGAACAATGGAAGAGTTCTGAAACATTTTTAAACTTCAACAGAATTCCGAGAACAATGGAAGAGTTACGAAGCATTTTTAAACTTCACAGGAATTCTGAGAACAATGGAAGAGTTCCGAAGCATTTTTAATTGTCAGCGGAATTCTGAGAACAATGGAAGAGTTCCGAAGCATTTTTAAATGCCAGTGGAATTCCGAGAACAATGGATGAGTTCCGAAGCATTATTAAACGTCAGCAGAATTCCGAGAACAATGGAAGAGTTCCGAAGCATTTTTAAACTTCAGCAGAATTCTGAGAACAATGGAAGAGTTCTGAAGCATTTTTAAACATCAGCGGAATTCCGAGAACAATGGAATAGTTCTTAAACATTTTTAAACTTCAGCGAAATTCCGAGAACAGTGGAAGAGTACCGAAGCATTTTTATACTTCAGCGGAATTCCGAGAACAATGGAAGCGTTTCGAAGCATTTTTAAACTTCAGCGGAATTCTGAGAACAATGGAAGCGTTCCGAAGCATTTTTAAACTTCAGCGGAATTGCGAGAACAACGGAAGAAATCCGAAACATTTTAAATCTTCAGTAGAATTCTGCGAACAATGAAAGAGTTCCGAAGCATTTTTAAACTTCAGCAGAATTCCGAGAAAAATGGAAGTGTTCCGAAGCAAATTTAAACTTCAGCAGAATTCCGAGAACAAAGGAAGAGTTCCGAAGCATTTTTAAATGTCAGCGGAATTCTGAAAACTGTTATGTTCTGCTACCAGAGCTAAGGAAAGAGAGGAGATCTGTCCCTACGATAGAACTCAGCTGAATCCCTACGATGTAACAGGGGACCTGATCCTGCGATCAGACCTGCTAAAGTCCTAAGCTAGTCTGTACGAAGACCTATAGATGTGGGGGAGGAATCCCTACAAGTACTAAGGACTGGGAGGAATATGGGACACCTCCTAACAGAAATAGTAGCAGACAGACGAACAAACAAAATATAAAGAACATAGAGGTCAGTAAACCAAGCAAACTAACAGAGCAAGACACAGAGCACAGGCTAGCTAGAAAGTAGATATACAATGAAGTCCAGCAAAGCCAGAAGGGCGGAGCAGGATTAAATAGGCCAACAAGGTCATGTGACCAGCAAAGGAAAAAAAACCTAACAGCAAGGTTCTAACAGTACCCCCCCCCTTCTAAGAGGATCCTCCGGATCCCCTAGGACCAGGCTTATCAGGAAATCTCCTGTGAAACGCTCTGATAAGTCTGGACGCGGAAACATCATCTGACCTCACCCAAGAGTTATCCTCGGGTCCGAAACCTTTCCAGGCCACAAGATACTGCAAACTACCTCTATACCGTCTAGAGTCAAGGATGCGAGAAATTTCATATTCCCCGTCCTCCACCACCGGAGGAACAGAGGCAGAGGCGTCACCATCCGACACAACAGCTTTTTTTAACAGAGAGACATGAAAGACCGGATTAATTCTCCAGGAGGTAGGAACCTCCAACCTAACAGCAGATTGGTTGACAACCTGAAGCACCTTAAAGGGCCCTACAAACTTGGGACCCAATTTCTTAGAAGGAATCCTCAACCGCAGATTCCTAGAGGACAACCAAACCATGTCACCAACAGTGAACAAAACCTCCTGTCGTTTCTTATCAAAGTAGTCTTTAGATTTTCTGTTGGCCTCCTGAAGATTACCACGCACATCCGTCCAAACTCTTTCCAAATCACCGGAAAAATTCTCCTCCTCAGGCACGGCAGATCCCAACTTGGAGAACGACCCAAACGACGGATGTCTCCCAGAACAACAAAAAAAAGGCGAACAACCAGCAGAAGAAGATGTATGATTGTTCAGAGCAAATTCGGCAAGTGGCAGAAACTCAGACCACCCCTCTTGATTGTCTGCCACAAAACAACGCAAGAACTGCTCAACATCCTGGTTTTTCCTTTCTGTCTGGCCATTAGATTCAGGATGATATCCGGACGAAAACGACAAATGAATTCCCAACCTGTCACAAAAGGCACGCCAAAAACGAGCCACGAACTGAGGACCCCTATCAGAAACAATGTCAGTAGGAACGCCATGAAGTCTGACAATTTCCTTGACAAAGGCCTTAGCGAGAGTTTTAGCGCAGGGCAGTTTGATGAAGGGAACCAAGTGACACATCTTACTAAAACGGTCCACGACCACCCAGATGACAGTAAAACCCTCAGAGGGGGGAAGGTCAGTTATAAAGTCCATAGCCAAATGTGTCCAAGGAGCACTGGGGACCTCCAAAGGACAAAGCAACCCCGCAGCAGGAGTATGTGAGGACTTAGATCTAGCACATACAGTACATTGGCGTACCCACTTAATGACTTCCTTCTGCCATCCAGGCCACCAAAAACTGCGACCCACCAGTCTCTTGGTCTCAGAGATTCCGGGATGACCTGCCAACCGAGATTCGTGACACTCAACAAACAAATCTCTCCTAAAGGTCCCAGGCACAAACAACCTCCCATGAGGAGTGTTAGATGGGGCATTCTCCTGAGCTTTAAGAATCTCATCTTCCAAAACGGAGTCTAAAGCAGCTATCACAACACCTTCTTGTAAAATGTTTTCCTCTTTCTCAGCACCGACTATGGGAGAAAAACTGCGAGACAAGGCATCCGCCTTAACATTCTTAGTACCAGGGATGTAAGTAACGGAGAAATTAAACCGCGAGAAAAACAGTGCCCACCTAGCCTGACGGGCATTCAGGCGCTTGGCAGCGTCAAGATATATCAGATTTTTATGATCCGTAAGAACCTGAACGGGAAATTCCGCACCTTCCAAGAAGTGGCGCCAGTGTTCAAATCCGAGTTTAATAGCCAATAATTCCCGATTACCAATATCGTAATTCAATTCAGTCTCCGAAAAATTTTTTGAAAAAAAGGCACAGGGATGTAATCCATCCCCGTTATCCTGAGACAATACTGCGCCAACCCCCACAGAGGAAGCATCAACCTCAACCAAAAACGGCCTAGTAACATCAGGCTGCATAAGGATGGGAGCAGAGGTGAACCTCTCCTTGAGATACACAAAAGCTTCAATGGCCTCAGAAGACCACTGAACCGCATCAGCACCTTTCCTGGTGAGATCAGTCAGAGGTTTGACAATACTAGAAAAATTTTTTATGAATTTTCTATAGTAATTGGCGAAACCCAAAAACCTCTGTATCGATTTCAAACCAATAGGCCTAGGCCATTCCTGCACAGCCTGAACCTTAACCGGATCCATCTCAAAACCTTTGCTGGAGATAATGTAGCCCAAAAAACTAATTCTCTGTACAGCGAACTCACATTTCTCCAGCTTAGCAAAAAGCGAATTGTCCATTAATAACTGTAATACCTCACGCACGCTCCGCCAATGAGACTCCAGATCTGGCGAATAAATCAAAATGTCATCCAAATACACAACCACATTTTTACCGATCAAAGGTCTAAGGATGTCATTAATCAGATTCTGAAAAAATGCAGGAGCATTAGTAAGACCAAAAGGCATAACCAGATTCTCAAAATGACCCACAGGAGTGTTAAAAGCAGTCTTCCATTCATCACCCTCCTTCATGCGCAACAGATTGTATGCCCCCTTAAGGTCAATTTTAGAGAACCACTTGGCCCCCAATAACTGGTTAAACAGATCAGGAATCAATGGCAGTGGGTAAGGATTGCGTACCGTAATTTTGTTAATCTCACGAAAATCCAGACAAGGACGTAAACCGCCGTCCTTTTTTTTTACAAAAAAAAATCCAACCGCCACAGGAGACTTAGAGGGCCTAATGTGACCGGCGGCCAAACTTGTCTGTATGTATTCCTCCAAAGCCTTCCTCTCAGGAATAGTAAGGTTAAATAAACGACTTTTAGGAAGAGTCGCTCCAGGGACAAATTCAATAGAACAATCATAGTCTCTATGGGGAGGCAAAACCTGCGATTCCTTCTCAGAAAAAACTCTCCAAAAATCCTGAATAGGAACAGGCAATTCTCCCCTATCCAAAGCTGCAATACGCCCGTTACAACACTTGTCATAACATTTATGGCTCCAGGATTTAATTTCACTGGTAGACCAATCCAGTACAGGATTGTGACATTTTAACCAAGGCAATCCCAATATTACTGGAGAAGGCAAGTTATTCAACACTACCAAATCCAATTTCTCATGGTGAACACCATTAATAGTGAGAGGAAATTCACAGACCTTGAGAGTAATATTCTTCAAAGGGGAGCCATCCACAGAAACCACAGCAATGGGGGATGATAAAGGTTCAGGTTTTAAATTGAGTTTTTCCACGAATCCCCCATCAATTACATTCAGTGTAGACCCGCAATCAACAAACACCCGAAATTCCATTAATTTTTCCTGAGCAATCGTGGAAGCAGCTAAAAATACACCCTTGGAATTTAAACAGGCAATACGGGCGTGACTGACCATTTTTTTTTCTTTCTTCATACGAAGCTCACAGCCTTTAATCAAATGACCAGATTTTCCGCAATAGAAACACAAGCCTTTCGAAAAACGACGGTCTTTTTCTTGAGAGCGAGGTGCCACCGATCCAATCTCCATCGGTTCACCACTGTTAGTACACACATTATCATAACCAGAAACTGACATAGCAGAGGATTTGCTCTCATTAACCCTAGCACGCAGTCTTCTATCCACCCGTATAGCTAATTGCATAGCCTGTTGCAAATCCTCAGGTGTAGGATAAGCAATTAGCAGGTCTTTAACCCTTTCACTGAGCCCAGCAAGAAATAGACTTTTCAGAGCAGAATCGTTCCACCCTGTTTGAGTGGACCAACGACGAAAATGTGTACAATATTTTTCCACATTACCCGATCCTTGTTTTAGACGTCTCAACTCAGTCTCAGCTGATGCGACACGGTCAGGATCATCATATAATAGTCCTAAAGCAGAAAAAAAACTATCCACTGATCTGAAGCATGTATCACTAGGTTGCAAAGAAAAGGCCCACTCCTGAGGCTCTTTGCGCAAAAGTGACATTATGAACCCTACGCGCTGGGATTCATCCCCAGAGGACTTGGGTCTCAAACGAAAATACAATAAGCAAGCATTTTTAAATGAAAAAAATTCTCGATGTTCACCAAAAAATAAATCCGGCAAACATACCTTAGGCTCCAAGAAATGTGCTCCAGAACAGTTACTCACGTGCTGACGGAGCTCGGCCACTTCCAGAGAGAGTCCCTGCAGGCGATGAGCCAAATCCTGAACCGACACCATGATGGAACAGAAAAATCTTTCCTTAGAGAATTTGCTGGCTGGACTTACTGTTATGTTCTGCTACCAGAGCTAAGGAAAGAGAGGAGATCTGTCCCTACGATAGAACTCAGCTGAATCCCTACGATGTAACAGGGGACCTGATCCTGCGATCAGACCTGCTACAGTCCTAAGCTAGTCTGTACGAAGACCTATAGATGTGGGGGAGGAATCCCTACAAGTACTAAGGACTGGGAGGAATATGGGACACCTTCTAACAGAAATAGTAGCAGACAGACGAACAAACAAAATATAAAGAACATAGAGGTCAGTAAACCAAGCAAACTAACAGAGCAAGACACAGAGCACAGGCTAGCTAGAAAGTAGATATACAATGAAGTCCAGCAAAGCCAGAAGGGCGGAGCAGGATTAAATAGGCCAACAAGGTCATGTGACCAGCAAAGGAAAAAAAACCTAACAGCAAGGTTCTAACAAAAACAATGGAAGAGTTCCGACGCATTTTTAAACGTCAGCGGAATTCCGAGAACAATGAAAAAGTTCCGAAGCATTATTAAACATCAGCGTAATTCCGAGAACAATGGAAGAGTTCCGATTCATTTTTAAACTTCAGCGGATTTCCGACAAAAATGAAAGAGTTCCGAAGCATTGTTAAACTTCAGCGGTATTCTGAGAACAATGGAAGAATTCCGAAGCATTTTTAAACTTCAGCAGAATTCCGAGAACAATGGAAGAGTTCTGAAGCATTTTTAAACATCAGCGGAATTCTGAGAACAATGGAAGAGTTCCGAAGCATTTTTAAACATTAACGGAATTCCGAGAACAATGGAATAGTTCCAAAATATTTTTAAACTTCAGCGAAATTCCGAGAGCTATGGAAGAGTTCCGAAGCATTTTTAAACGTCAGCGGAATTCCGAGAACAATGGAAGAGTTCCAAAACATTTTTAAACTTCAGCGGAATTCCGAGAACAATGAAAGAGTTCCGAAGCATTTTTAAACATTAGCGGAATTCCGATAACAACGGAAGAGTTCCGAAACATTTTTAAACGTCATTGGAATTCCGAGAACAATGGAAATGTTCAGAAGAATTATTAAACGTCAGCGTAATTCCGAGAAAAATGGAAGAGATCTGAAGCATTTTTAAACTTCAGCGGTATTCTGAGAACAATGGAAGCGTTCCGAAGCATTTTTAAACTTCAGCAGAATTCCGAGAACAATGGAAGAGTTCCGAAGCATTTTTAAACTTCAACGGAATTCCGAGAACAATGGAAGAGTTACGAAGCATTTTTAAACTTCATCAGAATTCTGAGAACAATGGAAGTATTCTGAAGCATTTTTAAACATCAGAGGAATTTCGAGAACAATGGAAGAGTTCCGAAGCATTTTTAAACGTCAACCGAATTCCAAGAACAATGGAAGAGTTCTGAAGCATTTTTAAACTTCAGCGGAATTCTGAGAACTATGGAAGAGTTCCGAAGCATATTTAAACGTCAGTGGAATTCCGAGAACAATGGAAGAGTTCCGAAGCATTTTTAAACTTCAGCGGAATTCTGAGAACTATGGAAGAGTTCCGAAGCATTTTTAAACATCAGCGGAATTCCGAGAACAATGGAAGAGTTCCGATGCATTTTTAAACTTCAGCGGAATTCCGAGAACAATGGAAGAGTTACGAAGCATTTTTAAACTTCATCAGAATTCTGAGAACAATGGAAGTATTCTGAAGCATTTTTAAACATCAGAGGAATTTCGAGAACAATGGAAGAGTTCCGAAGCATTTTTAAAAGTCAACCGAATTCCAAGAACAATGGAAGAGTTCTGAAACATTTTTAAACTTCAACAGAATTCCGAGAACAATGGAAGAGTTACGAAGCATTTTTAAACTTCACAGGAATTCCGAGAACAATGGAAGAGTTCCGAAGCATTTTTAATTGTCAGCGGAATTCTGAGAACAATGGAAGAGTTCCGAAGCATTTTTAAATGCCAGTGGAATTCCGAGAACAATGGATGAGTTCCGAAGCATTATTAAACGTCAGCAGAATTCCGAGAACAATGGAAGAGTTCCGAAGCATTTTTAAACTTCAGCAGAATTCTGAGAACAATGGAAGAGTTCTGAAGCATTTTTAAACATCAGCGGAATTCCGAGAACAATGGAATAGTTCTTAAACATTTTTAAACTTCAGCGAAATTCCGAGAACAGTGGAAGAGTACCGAAGCATTTTTATACTTCAGCGGAATTCCGAGAACAATGGAAGCGTTTCGAAGCATTTTTAAACTTCAGCGGAATTCTGAGAACAATGGAAGCGTTCCGAAGCATTTTTAAACTTCAGCGGAATTGCGAGAACAACGGAAGAAATCCGAAACATTTTAAACCTTCAGTAGAATTCTGAGAACAATGAAAGAGTTCCGAAGCATTTTTAAACTTCAGCAGAATTCCGAGAACAATGGAAGTGTTCCGAAGCAAATTTAAACATCAGCAGAATTCCGAGAACAAAGGAAGAGTTCCGAAGCATTTTTAAATGTCAGCGGAATTCTGAAAACAATGGAAGAGTTCCGACGCATTTTTAAACGTCAGCGGAATTCCGAGAACAATGAAAAAGTTCCGAAGCATTATTAAACATCAGCGTAATTCCGAGAACAATGGAAGAGTTCCGATTCATTTTTAAACTTCAGCGGATTTCCGAGAAAAATGAAAGAGTTCCGAAGGTTTGTTAAACTTCAGCGGTATTCTGAGAACAATGGAAGAATTCCGAAGCATTTTTAAACTTCTGCAGAATTCCGAGAACAATGGAAGAGTTCTGAAGCATTTTTAAACATCAGCGAAATTCTGAGAACAATGGAAGAGTTCCGAAGCATTTTTAAACATTAACGGAATTCCGAGAACAATGGAATAGTTCCAAAATATTTTTAAACTTCAGCGAAATTCCGAGAGCTATGGAAGAGTTCCGAAGCATTTTTAAACGTCAGCGGAATTCCGAGAACAATGGAAGAGTTCCAAAACATTTTTAAACTTCAGCGGAATTCCGAGAACAATGGAAGAGTTCCGAAGCATTTTTAAACATTAGCGGAATTCCGATAACAACGGAAGAGTTCCGAAACATTTTTAAACGTCATTGGAATTCCAAGAACAATGGAAATGTTCAGAAGAATTATTAAACGTCAGCGTAATTCCGAGAAAAATGGAAGAGATCTGAAGCATTTTTAAACTTCAGCGGTATTCTGAGAACAATGGAAGCGTTCCGAAGCATTTTTAAACTTCAGCAGAATTCCGAGAACAATGGAAGAGTTCTGAAGCATTTTTAAACTTCAGCGGAATTCCGAGAACAATGGAAGAGTTACGAAGCATTTTTAAACTTCATTAGAATTCTGAGAACAATGGAAGAGTTACGAAGCATTTTTAAACTTCACAGGAATTCCGAGAACAATGGAAGAGTTCCGAAGCATTTTTAATTGTCAGCGGAATTTTGAGAACAATGGAAGAGTTCCGAAGCATTTTTAAACGCCAGTGGAATTCCGAGAACAATGGATGAGTTCCGAAGCATTATTAAACGTCAGCAGAATTCCGAGAACAATGGAAGAGTTCCGAAGCATTTTTAAACTTCAGCAGAATTCTGAGAACAATGGAAGAGTTCTGAAGCATTTTTAAACATCAGCGGAATTCCGAGAACAATGGAATAGTTCTTAAACATTTTTAAAATTCAGCGAAATTCCGAGAACAATGGAAGAGTACCGAAGCATTTTTGTACTTCAGCGGAATTCCGAGAACAATGGAAGCGTTTCGAAGCATTTTTAAACTTCAGCGGAATTCTGAGAACAATGGAAGCGTTCCGAAGCATTTTTAAACTTCAGCGGAATTGCGAGAACAACGGAAGAAATCCGAAAAATTTTAAATCTTCATTAGAATTCTGAGAACAATGAAAGAGTTCCGAAGCATTTTTAAACTTCAGCAGAATTCCGAGAACAATGGAAGAGTTCTGAATCATTTTTAAATGTCAGCAGAATTCCGAGAACAATGGAAGAGTTCCGAAGCATTTATAAACTTCAGCAGAATTCTGGGAACAATGGAAGAGTTCCGAAGCATTTCCAAATGTCAGTGGAATTCCGAGAACAATGTAAGAGTTCCAAAGCATTACTAAATGTGACCGGAATTCCAAGAACAATGGAAGATTTCCAAAGCATTTTTCATCTTCAGCGGAATTAAGAGAACAATGGAAGAGTACCGAAGCATTTTTAAACTTCAGCGGAATTCTGAGAAAAATGGAAGAGCTCTGAAGCTTTTTTAAACATCAGTGGAATTCCGAGAACAATGGAAGTGTTCCGAAGCATTTTTAAACTTCAGCGGCATTCTGAGAACAAAGGAAGAGTTCCGAAGCATTTTTTAACGTCAGTGGAATTCCGAGAACAATGGAAGAGTTCCGAATCATTTTTAAATGTCAGCAGAATTCCGAGAACAATGGAAGAGTTCCGAAGCATTTATAAACTTCAGCAGAATTCTGGGAACAATGGAAGAGTTCCGAAGCATTTCCAAATGTCAGTGGAATTCCGAGAACAATGTAAGAGTTCCAAAGCATTACTAAACGTGACCGGATTTCCGAGAACAATGGAAGATTTCCAAACATTTTTAATCTTCAGCGGAATTTAGAGAACAATGGAAGAGTACCGAAGCATAGTTAAACTTCAGCAGAATTTTGAGAACAATGGAAGAGGTCCGAAGCTTTTTTAAACATCAGCGGAATTCCGAGAACAATGGAAGTGTTCCGTAGCATTTTTAAACTTCAGCGGAATTCTGAGAACAAAGGAAGAGTTCCGAAGCATTTTTAAACGTCAGTGGAATTCCGAGAACAATGGAAGAGTTCCGAAGCATTATGAAACGTCAGCAGAATTCCGAGAACAATGGAAGAGTTCCGTAGCATTTTTAAACTTCAGCGGAATTCTGAGAACAATGGAAGAGTTACGAAGCATTTTTAAACTTCATCAGAATTCTGAGAACGATGGAAGTATTCTGAAGCATTTTTAAACATCAGAGGAATTTCGAGAACAATGGAAGAGTTCCGAAGCATTTTTAAACGTCAACCGAATTCCAAGAACAATGGAAGAGTTCTGAAACATTTTTAAACTTCAACAGAATTCCGAGAACAATGGAAGAGTTACGAAGCATTTTTAAACTTCACAGGAATTCCGAGAACAATGGAAGAGTTCCGAATCATTTTTAATTGTCAGCGGAATTCTGAGAACAATGGAAGAGTTCCGAAGCATTTTTAAATGCCAGTGGAATTCCGAGAACAATGGATGAGTTCCGAAGCATTATTAAACGTCAGCAGAATTCCGAGAACAATGGAAGAGTTCTGAAGCATTTTTAAACTTCAGCAGAATTCTGAGAACAATGGAAGAGTTCTGAAGCATTTTTAAACATCAGCGGAATTCCGAGAACAATGGAATAGTTCTTAAACATTTTTAAACTTCAGCGAAATTCCGAGAACAGTGAAAGAGTACCGAATCATTTTTATACTTCAGCGGAATTCCGAGAACAATGGAAGCGTTTCGAAGCATTTTTAAACTTCAGCGGAATTCTGAGAACAATGGAAGCGTTCCGAAGCATTTTTAAAATTCAGTGGAATTGCGAGAACAACGGAAGAAATCCAAAACATTTTAAATCTTCAGTAGAATTCTGAGAACAATGAAAGAGTTCCGAAGCATTTTTAAACTTCAGCAGAATTCCGAGAACAATGGAAGTGTTCCGAAGCAAATTTAAACTTCAGCAGAATTACGAGAACAAAGGAAGAGTTCCGAAGCATTTTTAAATGTCAGCGGAATTCTGAAAACAATGGAAGAGTTCCGACGCATTTTTAAACGTCAACGGAATTCCGACAACAATGAAAAAGTTCCGAAGCATTATTAAACATCAGCGTAATTCCGAGAACAATGGAAGAGTTCCGATTCATTTTTAAACTTCAGCGGATTTCCGAGAAAAATGAAAGAGTTCCGAAGCATTGTTAAACTTCAGCGGTATTCTGAGAACAATGGAAGAGTTCTGAAGCATTTTTAAACATCAGCGAAATTCTGAGAACAATGGAAGAGTTCCGAAGCATTTTTAAACATTAACGGAATTCCGAGAACAATGGAATAGTTCCAAAATATTTTTAAACTTCAGCGAAATTCCGAGAGCTATGGAAGAGTTCCGAAGCATTTTTAAACGTCAGCGGAATTCCGAGAGCAATGGAAGAGTTCCAAAACATTTTTAAACTTCAGCGGAATTCCGAGAACAATGGAAGAGTTCCGAAGCATTTTTAAACATTAGCGGAATTCCGATAACAACGGAAGAGTTCCGAAACATTTTTAAACGTCATTGGAATTCCGAGAACAATCCAAATGTTCAGAAGAATTATTAAACGTCAGCATAATTCCGAGAAAAATGGAAGAGATCTGAAGCATTTTTAAACTTCAGCGGTATTCTGAGAACAATGGAAGCGTTCCGAAGCATTTTTAAACTTCAGCAGAATTCCGAGAACAATGGAAGAGTTCTGAAGCATTTTTAAACTTCAGTGGAATTCCGAGAACAATGGAAGAGTTACGAAGCATTTTTAAACTTCATCAGAATTCTGAGAACAATGGAAGTATTCTGAAGCAATTTTAAACATCAGAGGAATTTCGAGAACAATGAAAGAGTTCCGAAGCATTTTTAAACGTCAACCGAATTCCAAGAACAATGGAAGAGTTCTGAAACATTTTTAAACTTCAACAGAATTCCGAGAACAATGGAAGAGTTACGAAGAATTTTTAAACTTCACAGGAATTCCGAGAACAATGGAAGAGTTCCGAAGCATTTTTAATTGTCAGCGGAATTCTGAGAACAATGGAAGAGTTCCGAAGCATTTTTAAACGCCAGTGGAATTCCGAGAACAATGGAATAGTTCTTAAACATTTTTAAACTTCAGCGAAATTCCGAGAACAATGGAATAGTTCTTAAACATTTTTAAACTTCAGCGAAATTCCGAGAACAATGGAAGAGTACCGAAGCATTTTTATACTTCAGCGGAATTCCGAGAACAATGGAAGCGTTTCGAAACATTTTTAAACTTCAGCGGAATTCTGAGAACAATGGAAGCGTTCCGAAGCATTTTTAAACTTCAGCGGAATTGCGAGAACAACGGAAGAAATCCGAAACATTTTAAATCTTCAGTAGAATTCTGAGAACAATCAAAGAGTTCCGAAGCATTTTTAAACTTCAGCAGAATTCCGAGAACAATGGAAGAGTTCCGAATCATTTTTAAATGTCAGCAGAATTCCGAGAACAATGGAAGAGTTCCAAAGCATTTATAAACTTCAGCAGAATTCTGGGAACAATGGAAGAGTTCCGAAGCATTTCCAAATGTCAGTGGAATTCCGAGAACAATGTAAGAGTTCCAAAGCATTACTAAATGTGACCGGAATTCCGAGAACAATGGAAGATTTCCAAAGCATTTTTAATCTTCAGCGGAATTAAGAGAACAATGGAAGAGTACCGAAGCATTTTTAAACTTCAGCGGAATTCTGAGAACAATGGAAGAGCTCCGAAGCTTTTTTAAACATCAGCGGAATTCCGAGAACAATGGAAGTGTTCCGAAGCATTTTTAAACTTCAGCGGAATTCTGAGAACAAAGGAAGAGTTCCGAAGCATTTTTAAACGTCAGTGGAATTCCTAGAACAATGGAAGAGTTCCGAATCATTTTTAAACATCAGCGGAATTCCGAGAACAATGGAAGAGTTCCGAAGCATTTTTAAACGTCAGCAGAATTCCGAGAACAATGGAAGAGTTCCAAAACATTTTTAAACTTCAGCGGAATTCCGAGAACAATGGAAGTGTTCCGAAGCATTTTTAAACTTCAGTGGAATTCTGAGAACAAAGGAAGAGTTCCGAAGCATTTTTAAACGTCAGTGGAATTCCTAGAACAATGGAAGAGTTCCGAAGCATTTTTAAACATCAGCGGAATTCCGAGAACAATGGAAGAGTTCCGAAGCATTTTTAAATGTCAGCAGAATTCCGAGAACAATGGAAGAGTTCCAAAACATTTTTAAACTTCAGCGGAATTTTGAGAGCAATGGAAGAGTTCTGAAGAATTATCAAACGTGAGTGGAATTCCGAGAACAATGGTAGAGTTCCGAAGCATTTTTAAATGTCAGCAGAATTCTGAGAACAATGGAAGAGTTCCGAAGCATTTTTAAACGCCAGTGGAATTCCGAGAACAATGGATGAGTTCCGAAGCATTATTAAACGTCAGCAGAATTCCGAGAACAATGGAAGAGTTCCGAAGCATTTTTAAACTTCAGCAGAATTCTGAGAACAATGGAAGAGTTCTGAAGCATTTTTAAACATCAGCGGAATTCCGAGAACAATGGAATAGTTCTTAAACATTTTTAAAATTCAGCGAAATTCCGAGAACAATGGAAGAGTACCGAAGCATTTTTGTACTTCAGCGGAATTCCGAGAACAATGGAAGCGTTTCGAAGCATTTTTAAACTTCAGCGGAATTCTGAGAACAATGGAAGCGTTCCGAAGCATTTTTAAACTTCAGCGGAATTGCGAGAACAACGGAAGAAATCCGAAAAATTTTAAATCTTCATTAGAATTCTGAGAACAATGAAAGAGTTCCGAAGCATTTTTAAACTTCAGCAGAATTCCGAGAACAATGGAAGAGTTCTGAATCATTTTTAAATGTCAGCAGAATTCCGAGAACAATGGAAGAGTTCCGAAGCATTTATAAACTTCAGCAGAATTCTGGGAACAATGGAAGAGTTCCGAAGCATTTCCAAATGTCAGTGGAATTCCGAGAACAATGTAAGAGTTCCAAAGCATTACTAAATGTGACCGGAATTCCAAGAACAATGGAAGATTTCCAAAGCATTTTTCATCTTCAGCGGAATTAAGAGAACAATGGAAGAGTACCGAAGCATTTTTAAACTTCAGCGGAATTCTGAGAAAAATGGAAGAGCTCTGAAGCTTTTTTAAACATCAGTGGAATTCCGAGAACAATGGAAGTGTTCCGAAGCATTTTTAAACTTCAGCGGCATTCTGAGAACAAAGGAAGAGTTCCGAAGCATTTTTTAACGTCAGTGGAATTCCGAGAACAATGGAAGAGTTCCGAATCATTTTTAAATGTCAGCAGAATTCCGAGAACAATGGAAGAGTTCCGAAGCATTTATAAACTTCAGCAGAATTCTGGGAACAATGGAAGAGTTCCGAAGCATTTCCAAATGTCAGTGGAATTCCGAGAACAATGTAAGAGTTCCAAAGCATTACTAAACGTGACCGGATTTCCGAGAACAATGGAAGATTTCCAAACATTTTTAATCTTCAGCGGAATTTAGAGAACAATGGAAGAGTACCGAAGCATAGTTAAACTTCAGCAGAATTTTGAGAACAATGGAAGAGGTCCGAAGCTTTTTTAAACATCAGCGGAATTCCGAGAACAATGGAAGTGTTCCGTAGCATTTTTAAACTTCAGCGGAATTCTGAGAACAAAGGAAGAGTTCCGAAGCATTTTTAAACGTCAGTGGAATTCCGAGAACAATGGAAGAGTTCCGAAGCATTATGAAACGTCAGCAGAATTCCGAGAACAATGGAAGAGTTCCGTAGCATTTTTAAACTTCAGCGGAATTCTGAGAACAATGGAAGAGTTACGAAGCATTTTTAAACTTCATCAGAATTCTGAGAACGATGGAAGTATTCTGAAGCATTTTTAAACATCAGAGGAATTTCGAGAACAATGGAAGAGTTCCGAAGCATTTTTAAACGTCAACCGAATTCCAAGAACAATGGAAGAGTTCTGAAACATTTTTAAACTTCAACAGAATTCCGAGAACAATGGAAGAGTTACGAAGCATTTTTAAACTTCACAGGAATTCCGAGAACAATGGAAGAGTTCCGAATCATTTTTAATTGTCAGCGGAATTCTGAGAACAATGGAAGAGTTCCGAAGCATTTTTAAATGCCAGTGGAATTCCGAGAACAATGGATGAGTTCCGAAGCATTATTAAACGTCAGCAGAATTCCGAGAACAATGGAAGAGTTCTGAAGCATTTTTAAACTTCAGCAGAATTCTGAGAACAATGGAAGAGTTCTGAAGCATTTTTAAACATCAGCGGAATTCCGAGAACAATGGAATAGTTCTTAAACATTTTTAAACTTCAGCGAAATTCCGAGAACAGTGAAAGAGTACCGAATCATTTTTATACTTCAGCGGAATTCCGAGAACAATGGAAGCGTTTCGAAGCATTTTTAAACTTCAGCGGAATTCTGAGAACAATGGAAGCGTTCCGAAGCATTTTTAAAATTCAGTGGAATTGCGAGAACAACGGAAGAAATCCAAAACATTTTAAATCTTCAGTAGAATTCTGAGAACAATGAAAGAGTTCCGAAGCATTTTTAAACTTCAGCAGAATTCCGAGAACAATGGAAGTGTTCCGAAGCAAATTTAAACTTCAGCAGAATTACGAGAACAAAGGAAGAGTTCCGAAGCATTTTTAAATGTCAGCGGAATTCTGAAAACAATGGAAGAGTTCCGACGCATTTTTAAACGTCAACGGAATTCCGACAACAATGAAAAAGTTCCGAAGCATTATTAAACATCAGCGTAATTCCGAGAACAATGGAAGAGTTCCGATTCATTTTTAAACTTCAGCGGATTTCCGAGAAAAATGAAAGAGTTCCGAAGCATTGTTAAACTTCAGCGGTATTCTGAGAACAATGGAAGAGTTCTGAAGCATTTTTAAACATCAGCGAAATTCTGAGAACAATGGAAGAGTTCCGAAGCATTTTTAAACATTAACGGAATTCCGAGAACAATGGAATAGTTCCAAAATATTTTTAAACTTCAGCGAAATTCCGAGAGCTATGGAAGAGTTCCGAAGCATTTTTAAACGTCAGCGGAATTCCGAGAGCAATGGAAGAGTTCCAAAACATTTTTAAACTTCAGCGGAATTCCGAGAACAATGGAAGAGTTCCGAAGCATTTTTAAACATTAGCGGAATTCCGATAACAACGGAAGAGTTCCGAAACATTTTTAAACGTCATTGGAATTCCGAGAACAATCCAAATGTTCAGAAGAATTATTAAACGTCAGCATAATTCCGAGAAAAATGGAAGAGATCTGAAGCATTTTTAAACTTCAGCGGTATTCTGAGAACAATGGAAGCGTTCCGAAGCATTTTTAAACTTCAGCAGAATTCCGAGAACAATGGAAGAGTTCTGAAGCATTTTTAAACTTCAGTGGAATTCCGAGAACAATGGAAGAGTTACGAAGCATTTTTAAACTTCATCAGAATTCTGAGAACAATGGAAGTATTCTGAAGCAATTTTAAACATCAGAGGAATTTCGAGAACAATGAAAGAGTTCCGAAGCATTTTTAAACGTCAACCGAATTCCAAGAACAATGGAAGAGTTCTGAAACATTTTTAAACTTCAACAGAATTCCGAGAACAATGGAAGAGTTACGAAGAATTTTTAAACTTCACAGGAATTCCGAGAACAATGGAAGAGTTCCGAAGCATTTTTAATTGTCAGCGGAATTCTGAGAACAATGGAAGAGTTCCGAAGCATTTTTAAACGCCAGTGGAATTCCGAGAACAATGGAATAGTTCTTAAACATTTTTAAACTTCAGCGAAATTCCGAGAACAATGGAATAGTTCTTAAACATTTTTAAACTTCAGCGAAATTCCGAGAACAATGGAAGAGTACCGAAGCATTTTTATACTTCAGCGGAATTCCGAGAACAATGGAAGCGTTTCGAAACATTTTTAAACTTCAGCGGAATTCTGAGAACAATGGAAGCGTTCCGAAGCATTTTTAAACTTCAGCGGAATTGCGAGAACAACGGAAGAAATCCGAAACATTTTAAATCTTCAGTAGAATTCTGAGAACAATCAAAGAGTTCCGAAGCATTTTTAAACTTCAGCAGAATTCCGAGAACAATGGAAGAGTTCCGAATCATTTTTAAATGTCAGCAGAATTCCGAGAACAATGGAAGAGTTCCAAAGCATTTATAAACTTCAGCAGAATTCTGGGAACAATGGAAGAGTTCCGAAGCATTTCCAAATGTCAGTGGAATTCCGAGAACAATGTAAGAGTTCCAAAGCATTACTAAATGTGACCGGAATTCCGAGAACAATGGAAGATTTCCAAAGCATTTTTAATCTTCAGCGGAATTAAGAGAACAATGGAAGAGTACCGAAGCATTTTTAAACTTCAGCGGAATTCTGAGAACAATGGAAGAGCTCCGAAGCTTTTTTAAACATCAGCGGAATTCCGAGAACAATGGAAGTGTTCCGAAGCATTTTTAAACTTCAGCGGAATTCTGAGAACAAAGGAAGAGTTCCGAAGCATTTTTAAACGTCAGTGGAATTCCTAGAACAATGGAAGAGTTCCGAATCATTTTTAAACATCAGCGGAATTCCGAGAACAATGGAAGAGTTCCGAAGCATTTTTAAACGTCAGCAGAATTCCGAGAACAATGGAAGAGTTCCAAAACATTTTTAAACTTCAGCGGAATTCCGAGAACAATGGAAGTGTTCCGAAGCATTTTTAAACTTCAGTGGAATTCTGAGAACAAAGGAAGAGTTCCGAAGCATTTTTAAACGTCAGTGGAATTCCGAGAACAATGGAAGAGTTCCGAAGCATTTTTAAACATCAGCGGAATTCCGAGAACAATGGAAGAGTTCCGAAGCATTTTTAAATGTCAGCAGAATTCCGAGAACAATGGAAGAGTTCCAAAACATTTTTAAACTTCAGCGGAATTTTGAGAGCAATGGAAGAGTTCTGAAGAATTATCAAACGTGAGTGGAATTCCGAGAACAATGGTAGAGTTCCGAAGCATTTTTAAATGTCAGCAGAATTCTGAGAACAATGGAAGACTTCCGAAGCATTTTTAAACATCAGCTTAATTCCGAGAACAATGGAAGAGTTCTGAAGCATTTTTAAATGTCAGCGGAATTCCGTGAACAATGGAAGCATTCCAAAGCATTTTTAAACTTCATCTGAATTCCGAGAACAATGGAAGAGTTCCGAATCATTTTTAAATTTCAGCAGAATTCCGAGAACAATGGAAGAGTTCCAAAGCATTTATAAACTTCAGCAGAATTCTGGGAACAATGGAAGAGTTCCGAAGCATTTCCAAATGTCAGTGGAATTCCGAGAACAATGTAAGAGTTCCAAAGCATTACTAAACGTGACCGGAATTCCGAGAACAATGGAAGATTTCCAAAGCATTTTTAATCTTCAGCGGAATTAAGAGAACAATGGAAGAGTAACGAAGCATTTTTAAACGTCAGTGGAATTCCGAGAACAATGGAAGAGTTCTGAAGCATTTTTAAACATCAGCGGAATTCCGAGAACAATGGAAGAGTTCCGAAGCATTTTTAAACGTCAGCAGAATTCCGAGAACAATGGAAGAGTTCCGAAGCATTATTAAACATGAGCGGAATTCCGAGGACAATGGAAGAGTTCCGAAACATTTTTAAACTTCAGCAGAATTCTGAGAACAATGGAAGAGTTTTGAAGCATTTTTAAACATCAGCGGAATTCCGAGAACAATGCAAGAGTTCGGAAACATTTTTAAACTTCAGCGGAATTCCAAGAACAATGGAAGAGTTCCGAAGCATTTTCAAATGTCAGCAGAATTCCAAGAACAAAGGAAGAGTTCCGAAGCATTTCTAAATGTCAGCGGAATTCCCAGAAAAAAGGAAGATTTCTGAAACATTTATAAACTTCAGCTGAATTCCGAGAACAATGGAAGAGTTCCGAAGCATTTTTAAACATTAGCGGAATTCCGAGAACAACGCAAGAGTTCCGAAACATTTTTAAACGTCATTGCAATTCCAAGAACAATGGAAATGTTCAGAAGAATTATTAAACGTCAGCGTAATTCCGAGAAAAATGGAAGAGATCTGAAGCATTTTTAAACTTCAGGGGTATTCTGAGAACAATGGAAGCGTTCCGAAGCATTTTTAAACTTCAGCAGAATTCCGAGAACAATGGAAGAGTTCCGAAGCATTTTTAAACTTCATCAGAATTCTGAGAACAATGGAAGTATTCTGAAGCATTTTTAAACATCAGAGTAATTTCGAGAACAATGGAATAGTTCCGAAGCATTTTTAAACGTCAACCGAATTCCAAGAACAATGGAAGAGTTCTGAAACATTTTTAAACTTCAACAGAATTCCGAGAACAATGGAAGAGTTACGAAGCATTTTTAAACTTCACAGGAATTCCGAGAACAATGGAAGAGTTCCGAAGCATTTTTAATTGTCAGCGGAATTCTGAGAGCAATGGAAGAGTTCCGAAGCATTTTTAAATACCAGTGGAATTCCGAGAACAATGGATGAGTTCCGAAGCATTATTAAACGTCAGCGTAATTCCGAGAACAATGGAAGAGTTCCGATTCATTTTTAAACTTCAGTGGATTTCCGAGAAAAATGAAAGAGTTCCGAAGCATTGTTAAACTTCAGTGGTATTCTGAGAACAATGGAAGAGTTCCGAAGCATTTTTAAACTTCAGCAGAATTCCGAGAACAATGGAAGAGTTCTGAAGCATTTTTAAACATCAACGGAATTCTGAGAACAATAGCAGAGTTCTGAACCATTTTTAAATATCAGCGGAATTCTGAGAACAATGGAAGAGTTCCGAAGCATTTTTAAACATTAACGGAATTTCGAGAACAATGGAATAGTTCCAAAATATTTTTAAACTTCAGCGAAATTCCGAGAGCTATGGAAGAGTTCCGAAGCATTTTTAAACGTCAGCGGAATTCCGAGAACAATGGAAGAGTTCCAAAACATTTTTAAACTTCAGCGGAATTCCGAGAACAATGGAAGAGTTCCGAAGCATTTATAAACATTAGCGGAATTCCGAGAACAACGGAAGAGTTCCGAAACATTTTTAAACGTCATTGGAATTCCGAGTACAATGGAAATGTTCAGAAGAATTATTAAACGTCAGCGCAATTCCGAGAAAAATGGAAGAGATCTGAAGCATTTTTAAACTTCAGCGGTTTTCTGAGAACAATGGAAGCGTTCCGAAGCATTTTTAAACTTCAGCAGAATTCCGAGAACAATGGAAGAGTTCCGAAGCATTTTTAAACTTCAGCGGAATTCCGAGAACAATGGAAGAGTTACGAAGCATTTTTAAACTTCATCAGAAATCTGAGAACAATGGAAATATTCTGAAGCGTTTTTAAACGTCAGAGGAATTTCGAGAACAATGGAAGAGTTCCGAAGCATTTTTAAACGTCAACCGAATTCCAAGAACAATGGAAGAGTTCTGAAACATTTTTAAACTTCAACAGAATTGCGAGAACAGTGGAAGAGTTACGAAGCATTTTTCAACTTCACAGGAATTCCGAGAACAATGGAAGAGTTCCGAAGCATTTTTAATTGTCAGCGGAATTCTGAGAACAATGGAAGAGTTCCGATGCATTTTTAAACGCCAGTGGAATTCCGAGAACAATGGATGAGTTCCGAAGCATTATTAAACGTCAGCAGAATTCCGAGAACAATGGAAGAGTTCCGAAGCATTTTTAAACTTCAGCAGAATTCTGAGAACAATGGAAGAGTTTTGAAGCATTTTTAAACATCAGCGGAATTCCGAGAACAATGGAATAGTTCTTAAACATTTTTAAACTTCAGCGAAATTCCGAGAACAATGGAAGAGTACCGAAGCATTTTTATACTTCAGCGGAATTCCGAGAACAATGGAAGCGTTTCGTAGCATTTTTAAACTTCAGCGGAATTCTGAGAACAATGGAAGCATTCCGAAGTATTTTTAAACTTCAGCGGAATTGCCAGAACAACGGAAGAAATCCGAAACATTTTAAATCTTCAGCAGAATTCCGAGAACAATGGAAGTGTTCCGAAGCAAATTTAAACTTCAGCAGAATTCCGAGAACAAAGGAAGAGTTCCGAAGCATTTTTAAATGTCAGCGGAATTCTGAAAACAATGGAAGAGTTCCGACGCATTTTTAAACGTCAGCGGAATTCCGAGAACAATGAAAAAGTTCCGAAGCATTATTAAACATCAGCGTAATTCCGAGAACAATGGAAGAGTTCCGATTCATTTTTAAACTTCAGCGGATTTCCGAGAAAAATGAAAGAGTTCCGAAGCATTGTTAAACTTCAGCGGTATTCTGAGAACAATGGAAGAGTTCCGAAGCATTTTTAAACTTCAGCAGAATTCCGAGAACAATGTTAGAGTTCTGAAGCATTTTTAAACATCAGCGGAATTCTGAGAACAATAGCAGAGTTCTGAACGATTTTTAAATATCAGCGGAATTCTGAGAACAATGGAAGAGTTCCGAAGCATTTTTAAACATTAACGGAATTCCAAGAACAATGGAATAGTTCCAAAATATTTTTAAACTTCAGCGAAATTCCGAGAGCTATGGAAGAGTTCCGAAGTATTTTTAAACGTCAGCGGAATTCCGAGAACAATGTAAGAGTTCCAAAACATTTTTAAACTTCAGCAGAATTCCGAGAACAATGGAAGAGTTCCGAAGCATTTTTAAACTTCAGCGGAATTACGAGAACAATGGAAGAGTTCCGAAGCACTTTTATACTTCAGCAGAATTCTGAAAACAATGGAGGAGTTCCGAAGCATTTTTAAATGTCAGCAGAATTCCAAGAACAAAGGAAGAGTTCCAAAGCATTGCTAAATGTCAGCGGAATTCCCAGAACAAAGGAAGATTTCTGAAACATTTATAAACTTCAGCTGAATTCCGAGAACAATGGAAGAGTTCCGAAGCATTTTTAAACATTAGCGGAATTCCGAGAACAATGGAAGAGTTCCGAAACATTTTTAAACATCAGTGGAATTCCGAGAACAATGGAAATGTTCAGAAGAATTATTAAACGTCAGCGTAATTCCGAGAAAAATGGAAGAGATCTGAAGCATTTTTAAACTTCAGTGGTATTCTGAGAACATTGGAAGCATTCCGAAGCATTTTTAAACTTCAGCAGAATTCCGAGAACAATGGAAGAGTTCCGAAGCATTTTTAAACTTCAGCGGAATTCCGAGAACAATGGAAGAGTTCCGAAGCATTTTTACACTTCAGCAGAATTCTGAAAACAATGGAGGAGTTTCGAAGCATTTTTAAATGTCAGCAGAATTCCGAGAACAATGGAAGAGTTCCAAAACATTTTTAAACTTCAGCGGAATTTTGAGAGCAACGGAAGAGTTCTGAATAATTATCAAACGTGAGTGGAATTCCGAGAACAATGGTAGAGTTCCGAAGCATTTTTAAATGTCAGCGGAATTCTGAGAACAATGGAAGAGTTCCAAAGCATTTTTAAACATCAGCTTAATTCCGAGAACAATGGAAGAGTTCTGAAGCATTTTTAAATGTCAGCGGAATTCCGTGAACAATGGAAGCATTCCAAAGCATTTTTAAACTTCATCTGAATTCCGAGAACAATGGAAGAGTTCCGAATCATTTTTAAATGTCAGCAGAATTCCGAGAACAATGGAAGAGTTCCGAAGCATTTATAAACTTCAGCAGAATTCTGGGAACAATGGAAGAGTTCCGAAGCATTTCCAAATGTCAGTGGAATTGCGAGAACAATGTAAGAGTTCCAAAGCATTACTAAACGTGACCGGAATTCCGAGAACAATGGAAGATTTCCAAAGCATTTTTAATCTTCAGCGGAATAAGGAGAACAATGGAAGAGTACCGAAGCATTTTTAAACTTCAGCGGAATTCTGAGAACAATGGAAGAGCTCCGAAGCTTTTTTAAACATCAGCGGAATTCCGAGAACAATGGAAGTGTTCCGAAGCATTTTTAAACTTCAGCGGAATTCTGAGAACATTGGAAGAGTTCCAAAGCATTTTTAAACATCAGCGGAATTCCGAGAACAATGGAAGAGTTCCAAAATATTTTTAAACTTCAGCGAAATTCCGAGAGCTATGGAAGAGTTCCGAAGCATTTTTAAATGTCAGCGGAATTCCGAGAACAATGGAAGAGTTCCAAAACATTTTTAAACTTCAGCGGAATTCCGAGAACAATGGAAGAGTTCCGAAGCATTTTTAAACATTAGCGGAATTCCGAGAACAACGGAAGAGTTCCGAAACATTTTTAAACGTCATTGGAATACCGAGAACAATGGAAATGTTCAGAAGAATTATTAAACGTCAGCGTAATTCCGAGAACAATGGAAGAGTTAAGAAGCATTTTTAAAATTCATCAGAATTCTGAGAACAATGGAAGCGTTCCGAATCATTTTTAAACTTCAGCAGAATTCCGAGAACAATGGAAGAGTTCCGAAGCATTTTTAAACTTCAGCGGAATTCCGAGAACAATGGAAGAGTTAAGAAGCATTTTTAAAATTCATCAGAATTCTGAGAACAATGGAAGTATTATGATGCATTTTTAAACATCAGAGGAATTTCGAGAACAATGGACAAGTTCCGAAGCATTTTTAAACGTCAACCGAATTCCAAGAACAATGGAAGAGTTACGAAGCATTTTTAAACTTCACAGGAATTCCGAGAACAATGGAAGCGCTCCGAAGCATTTTTAATTGTCAGCGGAATTCTGAGAACAATGGAAGAGTTCCGAAGCATTTTTAAATGCCAGTGGAATTCCGAGAACAATGGATGAGTTCCGAAGCATTATTAAACGTCAACAGAATTCCGAGAACAATGGAAGAGTTCCGAAGCATTTTTAAACTTCAGCAGAATTCTGAGAACAATGGAAGAGTTCTGAAGCATTTTTAAACATCAGCGGAATTCCGAGAACAATGGAATAGTTCTTAAACATTTGTAAACTTCAGCGAAATTCCGAGAACAATGGAAGAGTACCGAAGCATTTTTATACTTCAGCGGAATTGCGAGAACAACGGAAGAAATCCGAAACATTTTAAATCTTCAGTAGAATTCTGAGAACAATGAAAGAGTTCCGAAGCATTTTTAAACTTCAGCAGAATTCCGAGAACAATGGAAGCGTTTCGAAGCATTTTTAAACTTCAGTGGAATTCTGAGAACAATGGAAGCGTTCCGAAGCATTTTTAAACTTCAGCGGAATTGCGAGAACAATGGAAGAAATCCGAAACATTTTAAATCTTCAGTAGAATTCTGAGAACAATGAAAGAGTTCCGAAGCAAATTTAAACTTCAGCAGAATTCCGAGAACAAAGGAAGAGTTCCGAAGCATTTTTAAATGTCAGCGGAATTCTGAAAACAATGGAAGAGTTCCGACGCATTTTTAAACGTCAGCGGAATTCCGAGAACAATGAAAAAGTTCCGAAGCATTATTAAACATCAGCGTAATTCCGAGAACAATGGAAAAGTTCCGATTCATTTTTAAACTTTAGCGGATTTCCGAGAAAAATGAAAGAGTTCCGAAGCATTGTTAAACTTCAGCGGTATTCTGAGAAAAATGGAAGAGTTCCGAAGCATTTTTAAACTTCAGCAGAATTCCGAGAACAATGGAAGAGTTCTGAAGCATTTTTAAACATCAGCAGAATTCTGAGAACAATAGCAGAGTTCTGAACCATTTTTAAATATCAGCGGAATTCTGAGAACAATGGAAGAGTTCCGAAGCATTTTTAAACATTAACGGAATTCCGAGAACAATGGAATAGTTCCAAAATATTTTTAAACTTCAGCGAAATTCCGAGAGCTATGGAAGAGTTCCGAAGCATTTTTAAACGTCAGCGGAATTCCGAGAACAATGGAAGAGTTCCAAAACATTTTTAAACTTCAGCGGAATTCCGAGAACAATGGAAGAGTTCCGAAGCATTTTTAAACTTCAGCGGAATTCCGAGAACAATGGAAGAGTTCCGAAGCATTTTTATACTTCAGCAGAATTCTGAAAACAATGGAGGAGTTCCGAAGCATTTTTAAACGTCAGTGGAATTCCGAGAACAATGGAAGAGTTCCGAAGCATTATGAAACGTCAGCAGAATTCCGAGAACAATGGAAGAGTTCCGAAGCATTTTTAAACTTCATCGGAATTCTGAGAACAATGGAAGAGTTCCGAAGCATTTTTAAACGTCAGCGGAATTCCGAGAACAATGGAAGAGTTCCGAAGCATTATTAAACATCAGCGGAATTCCGAGGACAATGGAAGAGTTCCGAAGCATTTTTAAACATCAGCGGAATTCCGAGAACAATGCAAGAGTTCGGAAACATTTTTAAACTTCAGCGGAATTCCAAGAACAATGGAAGAGTTCCGAAGCATTTTTAAATGTCAGCAGAATTCCAAGAACAAAGGAAGAGTTCCGAACCATTTCTAAATGTCAGCGGAATTCCCAGAACAAAGGAAGATTTCTGAAACATTTATAAACTTCAGCTGATTTCTGAGAACAATGGAAGAGTTCCGAAGCATTTTTAAACATTAGCAGAATTCCGAGAACAATGGAAGAGTTCCGAAACATTTTTAAACGTCAGTGGAATTCCGAGAACAATGGAAATGTTCAGAAGAATTATTAAACGTCAGCGTAATTCTGAGAAAAATGGAAGAGATCTGAAGCATTTTTAAACTTCAGCGGTATTCTGAGAACAATGGAAGCGTTCCGAAGCATTTTTAAACTTCAGCAGAATTCCGAGAACAATGGAAGAGTTCCGAAGCATTTTTAAACTTCAGCGGAATTCCGAGAACAATGGAAGAGTTCCGAAGCAGTTTTATACTTCAGCAGAATTCTGAAAACAATGGAGGAGTTCCAAAGCATTTTTAAACGTCAGCACAGCAGGATTCCAAGAACAATGGAAGAGTTCCAAAACATTTTTAAACTTCAGCGGAATTTTGAGAGCAATGGAAGTGTTCTGAAGAATTATCAAACGTGAGTGGAATTACGAGAACAATGGTAGAGTTCCGATGCATTTTTAAATGTCAGCGGATTTCTGAGAACAATGGAAGAGTTCCGAAGCATTTTTAAACATCAGCTTAATTCCGAGAACAATGGAAGAGTTCAGAAGCATTTTTAAATGTCAGCGGAATTCCGTAAACAATGGAAGCATTCCAAAGCATTTTTAAACTTCATCTGAATTCCGAGAACAATGGAAGAGTTCTGAATCATTTTTAAATGTCAGCAGAATTCCGTGAACAATGGAAGAGTTCCGAAGCATTTATAAACTTCAGCAGAATTCTGGGAACAATGGAAGAGTTCCGAAGCATTTCCAAATGTCAGTGGAATTCGGAGAACAATGTAATAGTTCCAAAGCATTACTAAATGTGACCGGAATTCCGAGAACAATGGATGATTTCCAAAGCATTTTTAATCTTCAGCGGAATTAAGAGAACAATGGAAGAGTACCGAACCATTTTTAAACTTCAGCGGAATTCTGAGAACAATGGAAGAGCTCCGAAGCTTTTTTAAACATCAGCGGAATTCCGAGAACAATGGAAGTGTTCCGAAGCATTTTTAAACTTCAGCGGAATTCTGAGAACAAAGGAAGAGTTCCGAAGCATTTTTAAACATCAGTGGAATTCCGAGAACAATGGAAGAGTTCCGAAGCATTTTTAAACATCAGCGGAATTCCGAGAACAATGGAAGAGTTCCGAAGCATTTTTAGACGTCAGCAGAATTCCGAGAACAATGGAAGAGTTCGGAAGCATTATTAAACATCAGGGGAATTCCGAGGACAATGGAAGAGTTCCGAAGCATTTTTAAACATCAGCGCAATTCCGAGAACAATGCAAGAGGTCAGAAACATTTTTAAACTTCAGCGTAATTCCAAGAACAATGGAAGGGTTCCGAAGCATTTTTAAATGTCAGCAGAATTCCAAGAACAAAGGAAGAGTTCCGAAGCATTTCTAAATATCAGCGGAATTCCCAGAACAAAGGAAGATTTCTGAAACATTTATAAACTTCAGCTGAATTCCGAGAACAAAGGAAGAGTTCCGAAGCATTTTTAAACATTAGCGGAATTCCGAGAACAATGGAAGAGTTCCGAAACATTTTTAAACGTCAGTGGAATTCCGAGAACAATGGAAGAGTTCCGAAGCATTTTTAAACGTCAGTGGAATTCCGAGAACAATGGAAATGTTCAGAAGAATTATTAAACGTCAGCGTAATTCCGAGAAAAATGGAAGAGATCTGAAGCATTTTTAAACTTCAGCGGTATTCTGAGAACAATGGAAGCGTTCCGAAGCATTTTTAAACTTCAGCAGAATTCCGAGAGCAATGGAAGAGTTCCGAAGCATTTTTAAACTTCAGCGGAATTCCGAGAACAATGGAAGAGTTCCGAAGCATTTTTATACTTCAGCAGAATTCTGAAAACAATGGAGGAGTTCCGAAGCATTTTTAAACGTCAGCAGAATTCCGAGAACAATTGAAGAGTTCCAAAACATTTTTAAACTTCAGCGGAATTTTGAGAGCAATGGAAGAGTTCTGAAGAATTATCAAACGTGAGTGGAATTCCGAGAACAATGGTAGAGTTCCGAATCATTTTTAAATGTCAGCGGAATTCTGAGAACAATGGAAGAGTTTCGAAGCATTTTTAAACATCAGCTTAATTCCGAGAACAATGTAAGAGTTCTGAAGCATTTTTAAATGTCAGCGGAATTCCGTGAACAATGGAAGCATTCCAAAGCATTTTTAAACTTCATGTGAATTCCGAGAACAATGGAAGAGTTGCGAATCATTTTTAAATGTCAGCAGAATTCCGAGAACAATGGAAGAGTTCCGAAGCATTTATAAACTTCAGCAGAATTCTGGGAACAATGGAAGAGTTCCGAAGCATTTCCAAATGTCAGTGGAATTCCGAGAACAATGTAAGAGTTCCAAAGCATTACTAAACGTGACCGGAATTCCGAGAACAATGGAAGATTTCCAAAGCATTTTTAATCTTCAGCGGAATTAAGAGAACAATGGAAGAGTACCGAAGCATTTTTAAACTTCAGCGGGATTCTGAGAACAATGGAAGAGCTCCGAAGCTTTTTTAAACATCAGCGGAATTCCGAGAACAATGGAAGTGTTCCGAAGCATTTTTAAACTTCAGCGGAATTCTGAGAACAAAGGAAGAGTTCCGAAGCATTTTTAAACGTCAGTGGAATTCCGAGAACAATGGAAGAGTTCCGAAGCATTATGAAACGTCAGCAGAATTCCGAGAACAATGGAAGAGTTCCGAAGCATTTTTAAACTTCAGCGGAATTCTGAGAACAATGGAAGAGTTCCGAAGCATTTTTAAACATCAGCGGAATTCCGAGAACAATGGAAGAGTTCCGAAGCATTTTTAAACGTCAGCAGAATTCCGAGAACAATGGAAGAGTTCCGAAGCATTATTAAACATCAGCGGAATTCCGAGGACAATGGAAGAGTTCCGAAGCATTTTTAAACATCAGCGGAATTCCGAGAACAATGCAAGAGTTCGGAAACATTTTCAAACTTCAGCGGAATTCCAAGAACAATGGAAGAGTTCCGAAGCATTTTTAAATGTCAGCAGAATTCCAAGAACAAAGGAAGAGTTCCGAAGCATTTCTAAATGTCAGCGGAATTCCCAGAACAAAGGAAGATTTCTGAAACATTTATAAACTTCAGCTGAATTTCGAGAACAATGGAAGAGTTCCGAAGCATTTTTAAACATTAGTGGAATTCCGAGAACAACGGAAGAGTTCCGAAACATTTTTAAACGTCATTGGAATTCCGAGAACAATGGAAATGTTCAGAAGAATTATTAAACGTCAGCGTAATTCCGAGATAAATGGAAGAGATCTGAAGCATTTTTAAACTTCAGCGGTATTCTGAGAACAATGGAAGCATTCCGAAGCATTTTTAAACTTCAGCGGAATTCCGAGAACAATGGAAGAGTTCCGAACCATTTTTAAACTTCAGCGGAATTCCGAGAACAATGGAAGAGTTCCGAAGCATTTTTATACTTCTGCAGAATTCTGAAAACAATGGAGGAGTTCCGAAGCATTTTTAAACGTCAGCAGAATTCCGAGAACAATGGAAGAGTTCGAAAACATTTTTAAACTTCAGCGTAATTTTGAGAGCAATGGAATAGTTCTGAAGAATTATCAAACATGAGTGGAATTCCGAGAACAATGGTAGAGTTCCGAAGCATTTTTAAATGTCAGCGGACTTCTGAGAACAATGGAAGAGTTCCGAAGCATTTTTAAACATCAGCTTAATTCCGAGAACAATTGAAGAGTTCTGAAGCATTTTTAAATGTCAGCGGAATTCTGTGAACAATGGAAGCATTCCAAAGCATTTTTAAACTTCATCTGAATTCCGAGAACAATGGAAGAGTTCCGAATCATTTTTAAATGTCAGCAGAATTCTGAGAACAATGGAAGAGTTCCAAAGCATTATGAAACGTCAACAGAATTCCGAGAACAATGGAAGAGTTCCGAAGCATTTTTAAACTTCAGCGGAATTCTGAGAACAATGGAAGAGTTCCGAATCATTTTTAAATGTCAGCGGAATTCCGAGAACAATGGAAGAGTTCCGAAGCATTATTAAACATCAGCGGAATTCCGAGGACAATGGAAGAGGTCCGAAGCATTTTTAAACATCAGCGGAATTCTGAGAACAATGCAAGAGTTCGGAAACATTTTTAAACTTCAGCGGAATTCCAAGAACAATGGAAGAGTTCTGAAGAATTTTTAAATGTCAGCAGAATTCCAAGAACAAAGGAAGAGTTCCGAAGCATTTCTAAATGTCAGCGGAATTCCCAGAACAAAGGAAGATTTCTGAAACAATTATAAACTTCAGCTGAATTCCGAGAACAATGAAAGAGTTCCGAAGCATTTTTAAACATTAGCGGAATTCCGAGAACAACGGAAGAGTTCCGAAACATTTTTAAATGTCAGTGGAATTCCGAGAACAATGGAAATGTTCAGAAGAATTATTAAACGTCAGCGTAATTCCGTGAAAAATGGTAGAGATCTGAAGCATTTTTAAACTTCAGTGGTATTCTGAGAACAATGGAAGAGTTCCGAAGCATTTTTAAACGTCAGCAAAATACTCAGTACAGTGGAAGAGTTCCGAAGCATTTTTAAACTTCAGCAGAATTCTGAGAACAATGGAAGAGTTCTGAAGCATTTTTAAACATCAGCGGAATTCCGAGAACAATGGAATAGTTCTTAAACATTTTTAAACTTCAGCGAAATTCCGAGAACAATGGAAGAGTACCGAAGCATTTTTATACTTCAGCGGAATTGCGAGAACAACGGAAGAAATCCGAAACATTTTAAATCTTCAGTAGAATTCTGAGAACAATGAAAGAGTTCCGAAGCATTTTTAAACTTCAGCAGAATTCCGAGAACAATGGAAGCGTTTCGAAGCATTTTTAAACTTCAGCGGAATTCTGAGAACAATGGAAGCGTTCCGAAGCATTTTTAAACTTCAGCGGAATTTTGAGAGCAATGGAAGAGTTCTGAAGAATTATCAAACGTGAGTGGAATTCCGAGAACAATGGTAGAGTTCCGAATCATTTTTAAATGTCAGCGGAATTCTGAGAACAATGGAAGAGTTCTGAAGCATTTTTAAACATCAGCTTAATTCCGAGAACAATGTAAGAGTTCTGAAGCATTTTTAAATGTCAGCGGAATTCCGTGAACAATGGAAGCATTCCAAAGCATTTTTAAACTTCATGTGAATTCCGAGAACAATGGAAGAGTTGCGAATCATTTTTAAATGTCAGCAGAATTCCGAGAACAATGGAAGAGTTCCGAAGAATTTATAAACTTCAGCAGAATTCTGGGAACAATGGAAGAGTTCCGAAGCATTTCCAAATGTCAGTGGAATTCCGAGAACAATGTAAGAGTTCCAAAGCATTACTAAACGTGACCGGAATTCCGAGAACAATGGAAGATTTCCAAAGCATTTTTAATCTTCAGCGGAATTAAGAGAACAATGGAAGAGTACCGAAGCATTTTTAAACTTCAGCGGAATTCTGAGAACAATGGAAGAGCTCCGAAGCTTTTTTAAACATCAGCGGAATTCCGAGAACAATGGAAGTGTTCCGATGCATTTTTAAACTTCAGCGGAATTCTGAGAACAAAGGAAGAGTTCCGAAGCATTATGAAACGTCAGCAGAATTCCGAGAACAATGGAAGAGTTAGGAAGCATTTTTAAACATCAGCGGAATTCCGAGAACAATGGAATAGTTCCGATGCATTTTTAAATGTCAGCGGAATTCCGAGAACAATGGAAGAGTTCCGAAGCATTATTAAACATCAGCGGAATTCCGAGGACAATGGAAGAGGTCCGAAGCATTTTTAAACATCAGCGGAATTCTGAGAACAATGCAAGAGTTCGGAAACATTTTTAAACTTCAGCGGAATTCCAAGAACAATGGAAGAGTTCCGAAGCATTTTTAAATGTCAGCAGAATTCCAAGAACAAAGGAAGAGTTCCGAAGAATTTATAAACTTCAGCAGAATTCTGGGAACAATGGAAGAGTTCCGAAGCATTTCCAAATGTCAGTGGAATTCCGAGAACAATGTAAGAGTTCCAAAGCATTACTAAACGTGACCGGAATTCCGAGAACAATGGAAGATTTCCAAAGCATTTTTAATCTTCAGCGGAATTAAGAGAACAATGGAAGAGTACCGAAGCATTTTTAAACTTCAGCGGAATTCTGAGAACAATGGAAGAGCTCCGAAGCTTTTTTAAACATCAGCGGAATTCCGAGAACAATGGAAGTGTTCCGATGCATTTTTAAACTTCAGCGGAATTCTGAGAACAAAGGAAGAGTTCCGAAGCATTATGAAACGTCAGCAGAATTCCGAGAACAATGGAAGAGTTAGGAAGCATTTTTAAACATCAGCGGAATTCCGAGAACAATGGAATAGTTCCGATGCATTTTTAAATGTCAGCGGAATTCCGAGAACAATGGAAGAGTTCCGAAGCATTATTAAACATCAGCGGAATTCCGAGGACAATGGAAGAGGTCCGAAGCATTTTTAAACATCAGCGGAATTCTGAGAACAATGCAAGAGTTCGGAAACATTTTTAAACTTCAGCGGAATTCCAAGAACAATGGAAGAGTTCCGAAGCATTTTTAAATGTCAGCAGAATTCGAAGAACAAAGGAAGAGTTCCGAAGCATTTCTAAATGTCAGCGGAATTCCCAGAACAAAGGAAGATTTCTGAAACAATTATAAACTTCAGCTGAATTCCGAGAACAATGAAAGAGTTCCGAAGCATTTTTAAACATTAGCGGAATTCCAAGAACAATGGAAGAGTTCCGAAGCAATTTTAAACATCAGCAGAATTCCGAGAACAATGGAAGAGTTCCAAAGCATTTTTAAACATCAGCGGAATTCCAAGAACAATGGAAGAGTTCCGAAGCATTTTTAAACGTCAGCGGAAATCTAAGAACAATGGAAGTGTTCTGAAACATTTTTAAATTTCAGTGGAATTCTGAGAACAATGGAAGAGTTCCGAAGCATTTTTAAACTTTAGCAGAATTCTGAGAACAATGGAAGCGTTCTGAAGCATTTTTAAACTTCAGCGGAATTCCGAGAACAATGGAAGAGTTCCGAAGCATTTTTAAACGTCAGTGGAATTCCGAGAATAAAGGAAGAGTTACCAAGCATTATTAAACATCAGCGTAATTCTGAGGACAATGGAAGAGTTCCGAAGCATTTTTAAACATCAGCGGAATTCCGATAACAAGTTAAGAGTTTGCAAACATTTTTAAAATTCAGCGGAATTCCAAGAACAATGGAAGAGTTCCGAAGCATTTTTAAATGTCAGCAGAATTCCAAGAACAATGGAAGAGTTCCGAAGCATTTTTAAATGTCAGCGGAATTCCAAGAACAATGGAAGAGTTATGAAGCATTTTTAAACATTAGCGGAATTCCAAGAACAACCGAAGAGTTCCGAAACATTTTAAAACTTCAGTAGAATTCTGAGAACAATGAAAGAGTTCCGAAGCATTTTTAAACGTCAGTGGAATTCCGAGAACAATGGAAGAGTTGCAAAGCATTTTTAAACTTCAGCGGAATTCCGAAAACAATGGAAGAGTTCCGAAGCATTTTTAAACGTCAGCGGAATTCCGAGAACAATGGAAGAGTTCCGAAAACTTTTTTAAACATTAGCGGAATTCCGAGAACAACCGAAGAAATCCGAAACATTTTAAAACTTCAGTAAAATTCTGAGAACAATGAAAGAGTTCTGAAGCATTTTTAAATTTCAGCGGAATTCCGAGAACAATGGAAGCATTCCGAATCATTTTTAAACTTCAGCGGAATTCCGAGAACAATGGAAGAGTTCCGAAGCATTTTTAAACTTCATTAGAATTCCGAGAACAACGGAAGAATTCTGAAGCATTTTTAAACATCAGAGGAATTTCGAGAACAATGGAAGAGTTCCGAAGCATTTTTAAACGTCAACCGAATTACGAGAACAATGGAAGAGTTCTGAAACATTTTTAAACTTTAATGGAATTCCGAGAACAATGGAAGAGTTCCGAAGCATTTTTAAATGTCAGCGGAATTCTGAGAACAATGCAAGAGTTCCGAAGCATTTTTAAACATCAACGGAATTCCGAGAACAATGGAAGAGTACCGAAGCATTTTTAAACTTCAGCGGAATTCCGAGAACAAAGGAAGAATTCCGAAGCATTTTTAAACGTCAGTGGATTTCCGAGAACAATGGAAGAGTTCCGAAGCATTATTAAACGTCAGCAGAATTTCGAGAACAATGGAAGAGTTCCGAAGCATTTTTAAACTTCAGCGGAATTCTGAGAACAATGGAAGCGTTCCGAAGCATTTTTAAACTTCAGCGCAATTCTGAGAACAACGGAAGAAATCCGAAACATTTTAAAACTTCAGTAGAATTCTGAGAAAAATGAAAGAGTTCCGAAGCATTTTTAAACTTCAGCAGAATTCTGAGAACAATGGAAGTGTTCCAAAGCAAATTTAAACTTCAGCAGAATTCCGAGAACAAAGGATGAGTTCCGAAGCATTTTTAAATGTCAACGAAATTCTGAAAACAATGGAAGAGTAACGACGCATTTTTAAACGTCAGCGGAATTCCGAGAACATTGAAAAAGTTCCGAAGCATTACTAAACATCAGCGTAATTCCGAGAACAATGGAGGAGTTCCGATTCATTTTTAAACTTCAGCGGATTTCCGAGAACAATGAAAGAGTTCCGAAGCATTGTTAAAGTTCAGCGTTATTCCGAGAACAATGGAAGAGTTCCGAAGCATTTTTAAACTTCAGCAGAATTCCGAGAACAATGGAAGAGTTGCGAAGCATTTTTAAACATTAACGGAATTCCGAGAACAATGGAAGAGTTCCAAAACATTTTTAAACTTAAGGGAAATTCCGAGAACAATGGAAGAGTTCCGAAGCATTTTTAAACTTCAGCGGAATTCTGAGAAAAATGGAAGAGTTCCGAAGCATTTTTATACTTCAGCAGAATTTCGAGAACAATGGAGGAGTTCCGAAGCATTTATAAACGTCAGCGAAATTCCGAGAACAATGGAAGAGTTCCAAAACATTTTTAAACTTCAGCGGAATTTTGGGAGCAATGGAAGAGTTCCGAAGAATTATTAAACGTGAGTGGAATTCTGAGAACAATGGAAGAGTTCCAAAGCATTTTTAAACTTTAGCGGAATTCTGAGAACAATGGAAGAGTTCCAAAGCAATTTTAAGCGTCAGCAGAATTCTGAAAACAATGGAAGAGTTCCAAAGCATTTTTAAACATCAGCGGAATTCCAAGAACAATGGAAGAGTTCTGAAACATTTTTAAACTTCAGTGGAATACTGAGAACAATGGAAGAGTTCTGACGCATTTTTAAACGTCAGCAGAATTCCGAGAACATTGAAAAGGTTCCGAAGCATTATGAAACATCAGCGTAATTCCGAGAACAATGGAGGAGTTCCGATTCATTTTTAAACTTCAGCGGATTTCCGAGAACAATGAAAGAGTTCCGAAGCATTGTTAAACTTCAGCAGTGTTCCGAGAACAATGGAATAGTTCCAAAGCATTTTTAAACTTCAGCAGAATTCCGAGAACAATGGAAGAGTTCTGAAGCATTTTTAAATATCAGCGGAATTCTGAGAACAATAGCAGAGTTCTGAAACATTTTTAAATATCAGTGGAATTCTGAGAACAATGGAAGAGTTGCGAAGCATTTTTAAACATTAACGGAATTCCGTGAACAATGGAATAGTTCCAAAACATTTTTAAACTTCAGCGGAATTCCAAGAGCAATGGAAGAGTTCCGAAGCATTTTTAAATGTCAGCGGAATTCCGAGAACAATGGAAGAGTTCCAAAACATTTTTAAACATCAGGGGAATTCCGAGAACAATGGAAGAGTTCCGAAGCATTTTTAAACTTCAGCGGAATTCCGAGTACAATGGAAGAGTTCCAAAGCATTTTTAAACTTCAGCGGAATTCCGAGAACAATGGAGGAGTTCCGAAGCATTTTTAAACGTCAGCGGAATTCCGAGAACAATGGAAGAGTTCCAAAACATTTTTAAACTTCAGCGGAATTTTGGGAGCAATGGAAGAGTTCTGAAGAATTATTTAACGTGAGTGGAATTCTGAGAACAATGGAAGAGTTCCGAAGCATTTTTAAACTTCAGCGGTATTCCGAGAATAATGGAAGAGTTCTGAAGCATTTTTAAACATTAGCGGAATTCCAAGAACAACGGAAGAGTTCCGAAACATTTTAAAACTTCAGTAGAATTCTGAGAACAATGAAAGAGTTCCGAAGCATTTTTAAACGTCAGTGGAATTCTGAGAACAATGGAAAAGTTCCGAAGAATTATTAAACGTTAGCGTAATTCCGAGAAAAATGGAAGAGTTCCAAATCATTTTTAAACTTCAGCGGAATTCCGAAAACAATGGAAGAGTTCCGAAGCATTTTTAAACATCAGCAGAATTCCGAGAACAAAGGAAGAGTTCCGAAGCATTTTTAAACGGCAGCAGAATACCAAGAACATTGGAAAAGTTGCGAAAACGTTTTTAAATGTCAGCGGAATTCCGAGAACAATGGAAGAAATCCGAAACATTTTCAAACTTCAGTAGAATTCTGAGAACAATGAAAGAGTTCCGAAGTATTTTTAAACTTCAGCAGAATTCCGAGAACAATGGAAGTGTTCCGAAGCAAATTTAAACTTCAGCAGAATTCCGAGAACAAAGTAAGAGTTCCGAAGCATTTTTAAGCGTCAGCGGAATTCCGAGAACAATGAAAAAGTTCCGAAGCATTATTAAACATCAGCGTAATTCCGAGAACAATGGAAGTGTTCCGATTCATTTTTAAACTTAAGCGGATTTCCGAGAACAATGAAAGAGTTCCGAAGCATTGTGAAACTTCAGCGGTATTCCGAGAACAATGGAAGAGTTCCGAAGCATTTTTAAACTTCAGCAGAATTCCGAGAACAATGGAAGAGTTCTGAAGCATTTTTAAACATCAGCAGAATTCTGAGAACAATAGCAGAGTTCTGAAGCATTTTTAAATATCAGCGGATTTCTGAGAACAATGGAAGACTTCAGAAGCATTTTTAAACATTACCGGAATTCCGAGAACAATGGAATAGTTCCAAAACATTTTTAAACTTCAGCGGAATTCCGAGAGCAATGGAAGAGTTCTGAAGCATTTTTAAATGCCAGCGGAATTCCGAGAACAATGGAAGAGTTCCAAAACATTTTTAAACTTCAGCGGAATTCCGAGAATAATGGAAGAGTTCCGAAGAATTTTTAAACTTCAGCGGAATTCCGAGAACAATGGAAGAGTTCCGAAGCATTTTTAAACTTCAGCGGAATTGCAAGAACAATGGAGGAGTTCCAAAGCATTTTTAAACGTCAGCGGAATTCCGAGAACAATGGAAGAGTTCCAAAACATTTTTAAACTTCAGCGGAATTTCGAGAGCTATGGAAGAGTTCCGAAGAATTATTAAACGTGAGTGGAATTCCGAGAACTATGGAATAGTTCCGAAGCATTTTTAAACTTCAGCGGAATACCGAGAACAATGGAAGAGTTCCGAAGCAATTTTATACGTCAGCAGAATTCCGAGAACAATGGAAGAGTTCCAAAGCATTTTTAAACATCAGCGGAATTCCAAGAACAATAGAAGAGTTCCGAAGCATTTTTAAACATCAGCGGAAATCCAAGAACAATGGAAGAGTTCTGAAACATTTTTAAACTCCAGTGAAATTCTGAGAACAATGGAAGAGTTCCGAAGCATTTTTAAACTGCAGCAGAATTCCGAGAACAATGGAAGCCTTCTGAAGCATTTTTAAACTTCAGCGGAATTCCGAGAACAATGGAAGAGTTCCAAAGCATTTTTAAACTTCATCAGAATTCCGAGAACAATGTAAGAGTTCCGAAGCAAATTTAAACTTCAGCATAAATCCGAGAACAATGGTAGAGTTCCGAAGCATTTTTAAACATCAGCGGAATTCGAAGAACAATGGCAGAGTTCCGAACCATTTTTAAACGTCAGCGGAAATCCAAGAACGATGGAAGAGTTCTGAAACATTTTTAAACTTCAGCGGAATTCTGAGAACAATGGAAGAGTTCCGAAGCATTTTTAAACTTCAGCAGTATTCCGAAAACAATGGAAGCATTCTGAAGCATTTTTAAACTTCAGTGGAATTCCGAGAACAATGAAAGAGTTCCGAAGCATTTTTAAACCTCACCAGAACTCCGAGAACAATGGAAGAGTACCGAAGCATTTTTAAACTTCATCAGAATTCCGAGAACAATGTAAGAGTTCCGAAGCAAATTTAAACTTCAGTGGAATTCCGAGAACAATGAAAGAGTTCCGAAGCAAATTTAAACTTCAGCAGAATTCCGAGAACAATGTAAGAGTTCCGAAGCATTTTTAAACTTCAGTGGAATTCCGAGAACAATGGAAGAGTTCTGAAGCATTTTTAAACTTCATCAGAATTCCGATAATAATGAAAGCGTTCTGAAGCATTTTTAAACATAAGCGGAATTCCGAGAACAATGGAAGAGATCCGATGCATTTTTAAACGTAAACCGAATTCCAAGAACAATGGAAGAGTTTCGAAGCATTTTTAAACTTCATTAGAATTCCAAGAACAACATAAGAGTTCCGAAGCAATTTTAAGCTTCAGCAGAATTCCGAGAACAATGGAAGAGTTCCGAAGCATTTTTAAACGTCAGCAAAATTCGGAGAACAATGGAAGAGTTCCGAAGCATTTTTAAACTTCAGAAGAATTCCGAGAACAATGGAAGCATTCCGAAGCATTTTTAAACGTCAGCAGATTTCCGAGAACAATGAAGGAGTTCCAAAGCATTTTTGAACGTCAGCGGAATTCCGAGAACAATGGAAGAGTTCCGAAGCATTTTTAAACGTCAGCGGATTTCCAAGAACAAAGTAAGAGTTCCGAAGCATTATTAAACGTGAGCGGAATTCCGAGAACAAAGGAAGATTTCCGAAGCATTTTTAAACTTCAGCGGAATTCCGAGAACAATGGAAGAGTTCTGAAGCATTTTTAAACGTCAGCAGAATTCCGAGAACAATGGAAGAGTTCCAAAGCATTTTTAAACGTCAGTGGAATTCTGAGAAAAATGGAAGAGTTCCTAAGCATTTTTAAACGTCAGCGGAATTCCGAGAACAATGGAAGTGTTTCGAAGCATTTTTAAACGTCATCAGAATTTTCTAGAATAATGGAAGCATTCTGAAGCATTTTTAAACATCAGCTGAATTCCGAGAACAATGGAAGAGTTCCAAAACATTTTTAAACTTCAGCGGAATTCCGAGAATAATGGAAGAGTTCCGAAGCATTTTTAAACTTCAGCGGAATTCCGAGAACAATGGAAGAGTTCCGAAGCATTTTTAAACTTCAGCGGAATTGTGAGAACAATGGAGGAGTTCCAAAGCATTTTGAAACGTCAGCGGAATTCCGAGAACAATGGAAGAGTTCCAAAACATTTTTAAACTTCAGCGGAATTTCGAGAGCTATGGAAGAGTTCCGAAGAATTATTAAACGTGAGTGGAATTCCGAGAACTATGGAATAGTTCCGAAGCATTTTTAAACTTCAGCGGAATACCGAGAACAATGGAAGAGTTCCGAACCAATTTTATACGTCAGCAGAATTCCGAGAACAATGGAAGAGTTCCAAAGCATTTTTAAACATCAGCGGAATTCCAAGAACAATAGAAGAGTTCCGAAGCATTTTTAAACATCAGCGGAAATCCAAGAACAATGGAAGAGTTCTGAAACATTTTTAAACTCCAGTGGAATTCTGAGAACAATGGAAGAGTTCCGAAGCATTTTTAAACTGCAGCAGAATTCCGAGAACAATGGAAGCCTTCTGAAGCATTTTTAAACTTCAGCGGAATTCCGAGAACAATGGAAGAGTTCCGAAACACTTTTAAACTTCATCAGAATTCCGAGAACATTTGAAGAGTTCCAAAGCATTTTTAAACTTCATCAGAATTCCGAGAACAATGTAAGAGTTCCGAAGCAAATTTAAACTTCAGCATAAATCCGAGAACAATGGTAGAGTTCCGAAGCATTTTTAAACATCAGCGGAATTCGAAGAACAATGGCAGAGTTCAGAACCATTTTTAAACGTCAGCGGAAATCCAAGAACGATGGAAGAGTTCTGAAACATTTTTAAACTTCAGCGGAATTCTGAGAACAATGGAAGAGTTCCGAAGCATTTTTAAACTTCAGCAGAATTCCGAAAACAATGGAAGCGTTCTGAAGCATTTTTAAACTTCAGTGGAATTCCGAGAACAATGAAAGAGTTCCGAAGCATTTTTAAACCTCACCAGAACTCCGAGAACAATGGAAGAGTTCCGAAGCATTTTTAAACTTCATCAGAATTCCGAGAACAATGTAAGAGTTCCGAAGCAAATTTAAACTTCAGCAGAATTCCGAGAACAATGGAAGTGTTCCGAAGTATTTTTAAAAGTCAGCGGAATTCCGAGAACAATGGAAGATTTCCGAAGCATTTTTAAACTTCAGCAGAATTCTGAGAACAATGGAAGAGTTCCGAAGCATTTTTAAACGTCAGCAGATTTCCAAGAACAATGAAGGAGTTCCGAAACATTTTTAATCGTCAACGGAATTCTGAGAACAATGGAAGAGTTCTGAAACATTTTTAAGCTTCAAGGGAATTTCGAGAACAATGCAAGAGTTCCGAAGCATTTTTAAACTTCAGCGGAATTCCGAGAACAAAGGAAGCATTCCGAAGCATTTTTAAACTTCAGAAGAATTCCGAGAACAATGGAAGCATTCCGAAGCATTTTTAAACGTCAGCAGATTTCCGAGAACAATGAAGGAGTTCCAAAGCATTTTTGAACGTCAGCGGAATTCCGAGAACAATGGAAGAGTTCCGAAGCATTTTTAAACGTCAGCGGATTTCCAAGAACAAAGTAAGAGTTCCGAAGCATTATTAAACGTGAGCGGAATTCCGAGAACAAAGGAAGATTTCCGAAGCATTTTTAAACTTCAGCGGAATTCCGAGAACAATGGAAGAGTTCTGAAGCATTTTTAAACGTCAGCAGAATTCCGAGAACAATGGAAGAGTTCCAAAGCATTTTTAAACGTCAGTGGAATTCTGAGAAAAATGGAAGAGTTCCTAAGCATTTTTAAACGTCAGCGGAATTCCGAGAACAATGGAAGTGTTTCGAAGCATTTTTAAACGTCATCAGAATTTTCTAGAATAATGGAAGCATTCTGAAGCATTTTTAAACATCAGCTGAATTCCGAGAACAATGGAAGAGTTCCAAAACATTTTTAAACTTCAGCGGAATTCCGAGAATAATGGAAGAGTTCCGAAGCATTTTTAAACTTCAGCGGAATTCCGAGAACAATGGAAGAGTTCCGAAGCATTTTTAAACTTCAGCGGAATTGCGAGAACAATGGAGGAGTTCCAAAGCATTTTGAAACGTCAGCGGAATTCCGAGAACAATGGAAGAGTTCCAAAACATTTTTAAACTTCAGCGGAATTTCGAGAGCTATGGAAGAGTTCCGAAGAATTATTAAACGTGAGTGGAATTCCGAGAACTATGGAATAGTTCCGAAGCATTTTTAAACTTCAGCGGAATACCGAGAACAATGGAAGAGTTCCGAAGCAATTTTATACGTCAGCAGAATTCCGAGAACAATGGAAGAGTTCCAAAGCATTTTTAAACATCAGCGGAATTCCAAGAACAATAGAAGAGTTCCGAAGCATTTTTAAACATCAGCGGAAATCCAAGAACAATGGAAGAGTTCTGAAACATTTTTAAACTCCAGTGGAATTCTGAGAACAATGGAAGAGTTCCGAAGCATTTTTAAACTGCAGCAGAATTCCGAGAACAATGGAAGCCTTCTGAAGCATTTTTAAACTTCAGCGGAATTCCGAGAACAATGGAAGAGTTCCGAAACACTTTTAAACTTCATCAGAATTCCGAGAACATTTCAAGAGTTCCAAAGCATTTTTAAACTTCATCAGAATTCCGAGAACAATGTAAGAGTTCCGAAGCAAATTTAAACTTCAGCATAAATCCGAGAACAATGGTAGAGTTCCGAAGCATTTTTAAACATCAGCGGAATTCGAAGAACAATGGCAGAGTTCCGAACCATTTTTAAACGTCAGCGGAAATCCAAGAACGATGGAAGAGTTCTGAAACATTTTTAAACTTCAGCGGAATTCTGAGAACAATGGAAGAGTTCCGAAGCATTTTTAAACTTCAGCAGAATTCCGAAAACAATGGAAGCGTTCTGAAGCATTTTTAAACTTCAGTGGAATTCCGAGAACAATGAAAGAGTTCCGAAGCATTTTTAAACCTCACCAGAACTCCGAGAACAATGGAAGAGTTCCGAAGCATTTTTAAACTTCATCAGAATTCCGAGAACAATGTAAGAGTTCCGAAGCAAATTTAAACTTCAGTGGAATTCCGAGAACAATGAAAGAGTTCCGAAGCAAATTTAAACTTCAGCAGAATTCCGAGAACAATGGAAGTGTTCCGAAGTATTTTTAAAAGTCAGCGGAATTCCGAGAACAATGGAAGATTTCCGAAGCATTTTTAAACTTCAGCAGAATTCTGAGAACAATGGAAGAGTTCCGAAGCATTTTTAAACGTCAGCAGATTTCCAAGAACAATGAAGGAGTTCCGAAACATTTTTAATCGTCAACGGAATTCTGAGAACAATGGAAGAGTTCTGAAACATTTTTAAGCTTCAAGGGAATTTCGAGAACAATGCAAGAGTTCCGAAGCATTTTTAAACTTCAGCGGAATTCCGAGAACAAAGGAAGCATTCCGAAGCATTTTTAAACTTCAGTGGAATTCCGAGAACAATGGAAGAGTTCTGAAGCATTTTTAAACTTCATCAGAATTCCGATAATAATGAAAGCGTTCTGAAGCATTTTTAAACATAAGCGGAATTCCGAGAACAATGGAAGAGATCCAATGCATTTTTAAACGTAAACCGAATTTCAAGAACAATGGAAGAGTTTCGAAGCATTTTTAAACTTCATTAGAATTCCAAGAACAACATAAGAGTTCCGAAGCAATTTTAAGCTTCAGCAGAATTCCGAGAACAATGGAAGAGTTCCGAAGCATTTTTAAACGTCAGCAAAATTCGGAGAACAATGGAAGAGTTCCGAAGCATTTTTAAACTTCAGAAGAATTCCGAGAACAATGGAAGCATTCCGAAGCATTTTTAAACGTCAGCAGATTTCCGAGAACAATGAAGGAGTTCCAAAGCATTTTTGAACGTCAGCGGAATTCCGAGAACAATGGAAGAGTTCCGAAGCATTTTTAAACGTCAGCGGATTTCCAAGAACAAAGTAAGAGTTCCGAAGCATTATTAAACGTGAGCGGAATTCCGAGAACAAAGGAAGATTTCCGAAGCATTTTTAAACTTCAGCGGAATTCCGAGAACAATGGAAGAGTTCTGAAGCATTTTTAAACGTCAGCAGAATTCCGAGAACAATGGAAGAGTTCCAAAGCATTTTTAAACGTCAGTGGAATTCTGAGAAAAATGGAAGAGTTCCTAAGCATTTTTAAACGTCAGCGGAATTCCGAGAACAATGGAAGTGTTTCGAAGCATTTTTAAACGTCATCAGAATTTTCTAGAATAATGGAAGCATTCTGAAGCATTTTTAAACATCAGCTGAATTCCGAGAACAATGGAAAAGATCCGAAGCACTTTTAAACGTCATCGGAATTCCGAGAACAATGGAAGTGTTCTGAAACATTTTTAACCATCAACAGAATTCCGAGAACAATGGAAGAGTTCTGAAGTATTTTTAAACTTCAGCGGAATGCCGAGAACAATGGAAGAGTTCCGAAGTATTTTTAAACGTCAGCTGAATTCCGAGAACAATGGAAGAGTTCCGAAGCTTTTTTAAATCTCAGCGGAATTCCGAGAACAATGGAAGCGTTCCGAAGCATTTTTAAACTTCATCAGAATTCCAAGAACAATGTAAGAGTTCCGAAGCAAATTTAAACTTCAGCAGAATTCCGAGAACAATGGAAGATTTCCGAAGCATTTTTAAACGTCAGCAGAACTCGGAGAACAATGGAAGAGTTCCAAAGCATTTTTAAACTTCAGAAGAATTCCGAGAACAATGGAAGAGTTCCGAAGCATTCTTAAACGTCAGCAGATTTCCGAGAACAATGAAGGAGTTCCAAAACGTTTTTGAATGTCAGCGGTATTCTGAGAATAATGGAACAGTTCTGAAGCCTTTTTAAATGTCAGCAGAATTCCGAGAACAATGGAAGAGTTCTGAAGCCATTTTAAACATCAGCGGAATTCCGAGAACAATGGAAGATTTCCGAAGCATTTTTAAATGTCAGCAGAATTCTGAGAACAATATAAGAGTTCCGAAGCATTTTTAAACATCAGGGCAATTCCGAGAACAATGGAAGAGTTCCGAAGCATTTTTAAACTTCAGCAGAATTCCGAGAACAATGGAAGAGTTCCGAAGCAAATGTAAACTTCAGCGGAATTCTGAGAATAATGGAAGCATTCTGAAGCATTTTTAAACATCATCTGAATTCCGAGAACAATTGAAAAGATCCGAAGCACTTTTAAACGTCATCGGAATTCTGAGAACAATGGAAGTGTTCTGAAACATTTTTAACCATCAGCGGAATTCCGAGAACAAAGGAAGGGTTCCGAAACATTTTTAAACTTCAGCGGAATTCCGAGAAAAATGGAAGAGTACCGAAGCATTTTTAAGCGTCAGTGGAATTCCGAGAACAATGGAACAATGAAGGAGTTCCAAAACGTTTTTGAATGTCAGCAGTATTCTGAGAACAATGGAAGAGTTCTGAAGCCTTTTTAAATGTCAGCAGAATTCCGAGAACTATGGAAGAGTTCTGAAGCCATTTTAAACATCAGCGGAATTCCGAGAACAATGGAAGATGTCCAAAGCATTTTTAAACGTCAGCAGATTTCCGAGAACAAAGGAAGTGTTCCGAAGCATTTTTAAACACCAGAGGAATTCTGAGAACAAAGGAAGAGTTCCGAAGCATTTTTAAACATCAGCGGAATTCCGAGAACAATGGAATAGTTCTGAAACATTTTTAAACTCCAGCGGAATTCTGAGAACAATGGAAGAGTTCCGATGCATTTTTAAACATCATCGGAATTCCGAGAAGAATAGAAGAGTTCCGAAGCATTATTAAATATCAGCAGAATTCCGAGCACAATGGAAGAGTTCCGAAGCATTTTTAAACTTCAGGGCAATTCCGTGAACAATGGAAGGGTTCCAAAGCATTTTTAAACTTCAGCAGAATTCCGAGAACAATGGAAGAGTTCCGAAGCATTTTTAAACTTCAGCAGAATTCCGAGAACAATGGAAGAGTTCGGAAGCAAATGTAAACTTCAGCGGAATTCTGAGAACAATGGAAGAGTTCCAATGCATTTTTAAACATCATCGGAATTCCGAGAACAATGGAGGAGTTCCGAAGCATTATTAAATATCAGCTGAATTCCGAGCACAATGGACGAGTTCCGAAGCATTTTTAAACTTCAGGGCAATTCCGAGAACAATGGAAGGGTTCCAAAGCATTTTTAAACGTCAGCGTAATTCCGAGAACAATGGAAGAGTTCCGAAGCATTTTTAAACGTCAGCAGATTTCCGAGAACAATGAAGGATTTCCAAAGCATTTTTAAATGTCAGCGGAAGAGTTCTGAAACATTTTTAAACTTCAACGGAATTCCTTGAACAATGGAAGAGTTCCAAAGCATTTTTAAACTTCAGCGGAATTCCGAGAACAACTTAAGCATTCTGAAGCATTTTTAAACTTCGGCGGAATTCCGAGAACAATGGAAGAGTTATGAAGCATTTTTAAACTTCATCAGAATTCCGAGAACAATGGAAGCGTTCTGAAGCATTTTTAAACATCAGAGTAATTCCAAGAACAATCAGGTTGCAAATTAAAAATAATTTTTATCTGCATCTAGCTCTGAAAAAATATTTGGCCTTCTAGCAGTGTGTGGGACTTTCTCTATTAGTCCATCTATACTGACCTCCATCAGGTTGCAAATTAAAAATAATTTTTTTCTGCATCTAGCTCTGAAAAAATATTTGGCCTTCTAGCGGTGTGTGGGACTTGGTCTATTAGTCCATCTATACTGACCTCCATCAGGTTGCAAATTAAAAATAATTTTTTTCTGCATCTAGCTCTGAAAAAATATTTGGGCTTCTAGCTGTGTGTGGGACTTGTTCTATTAATCCATCTATACAGACCTCCATCAGGTTGCAAACTGAATATAATTTTTTTCTGCATCTACCTCTGAAAAAATATTTGGACTTCTAGCTGTGTGTGGGACTTGTTCTATTAGTCCTTCTATACTGACCTCCAGCAGGTTGCAAATTGAATATAATTTTTTTCTGCATCTAGCTCTGAAAAAATAGTTGGGCTTCTAGCGGTGTGTGGGACTCGGTCTATTAGTCCATCTATACTGACCTCCATCAGGTTGCAAATTAAAAATAATTTATATCTGCATCTAGCTCTGAAAAAATATTTGGGCTTCTAGCAGTGTGTGGGACTTGGTCTATTAGTCCATCTATACTGACCTCCATCAGGTTGCAAATTCAAAATAATTTTTTGTCTGCATCTAGCTCTGAAAAAATATTTGGCCTTCTAGCAGTGTGTGGGACTTTCTCTATTAGTCCATCTATACTGAACTCAATCAGGCTGCAAATTAAAAATAATTTTTATCTGCATCTACCTCTGAAAAAATATTTGGGCTTCTAGCGGTGTGTGGGACTTGGTCTATTAGTCCATCTATACTGACCTCCATCAGGTTGCAAATTAAAAATAATTTTTTTCTGCATCTAGCTCTGAAAAAATATTTGGGCTTCTAGCAGTGTGTGGGACTTGGTCTATTAGTCCATCTATACTGACCTCCATCAGGTTGCAAATTAAAAATAATTTTTTTCTGCATCTAGCTCTGAAAAATGATTTGGGCTTCTAGCAGTGTGTGGGACTTGGTCTATTAGTCCATCTATACTGACCTCCATCAGGTTGCAAATTAAAAATAATTTTTTTCTGCATCTAGCTCTGAAAAAATAGTTGGGCTTCTAGCGGTGTGTGGGACTTGGTCTATTAGTCCATCTATACTGACCTCCATCAGGTTGCAAATTAAAAATAATTTTTTTCTGCATCTAGCTCTGAAAAAATATTTGGGCTTCTAGCAGTGTGTGGGACTTGGTCTATTAGTCCATCTATACTGACCTCCATCAGGTTGCAAATTAAAAATAATTTTTATCTGCATCTACAGTACCTCTGAAAAAATATTTGGGCTTCTAGCAGTGTGTGGGACTATTTGTATTAGTCCATCTATACTGACCTCCATCAGGTTGCAAATTCAAAATAATTTTTTTCTGCATCTAACCCAGCCAATAGTTTTGGCCTAATACCACAGTTTGGCCACTCAGCTCTGCTCGGTTACCATCCATTGTTTTTTTGTGCAAACAACTCCAGAGTTGTGAATTAGTTAACCACCAAAATGGAAAGGGGAATAGGCGTGTTGGGAAGGGGAAAAAAGGTTGTGTCCGTGGGGTAGGTGTTATAGCAGCAGTAACATCTGCAGAAGAAAGACCATCTTCCAGCCAAACTAAAATGTCTACTTCTTTTAGCGGACAATGTGATAAGATCCCTTTCTTATGGCCACGCCAATCGCTACAAATTCCAGATGAGGCACAAAAACAGCAGGTGCTTCAACGGATATCAAGTGCTCCTTTAATTGGGCTCTCCTCCACATCAACTTCAACATCACAAATACTCCAGTCCTCAAAGGTGTCACCCAAATCGCACTTGCTTCCTCACAGCTCCCAAATCTCCAGCTGCCCGTCTGAGTATGAGGTAGAACAGATGGTTGAGTTTGCAGAGCTGTTTACTCATACTATAGCCTGGGAATCAGAGGTCGACTCCAGCGCTTCTGTGAATCCAGACGAGGAAATGATCTGCACTGATGCCCAGAATCTTTATGAGTCGGATCCAGGACCAGACGCAGAAGGTTCTGACCATAATGTAGACCCTCATTCCCAAACTGTAACTCCTGTTGGTGGAGACAATGAGGAAGACGATGATAAGACTCAAATACCTGATTGGAGCGACAACTTTAGTTTTTTGTCAGGGCAGGAACAGGTTGGCTCTGAGGACGACGGGTGTGATAACGCACAGGGTGATGATGATGAGGTCGGAGATCCCACTTACTGTCAACCCACAGTCAGCCAAGAGATGAGGTCAGCAGAGGAGGTGGAGGAAGATGCTAGTGACGACGAGGTCAGGTTGCGCCTTCCTGGACAGAGACGTAGTACTGGAAGCACGTCAACAACTGCATCCTCAAACACAACTCTGCCTCTCACCACAAGTCGTGGTGGCTCTTCAGGTCGCATGGGTGCTAAGCCTTGCATAGCCTGGGCATTTTTTCAGATCGATAAAGATGACCCAACTCGTGTTATCTGTAACATTTGTCAGCAAAAGCTAAGTAGAGGCCAAAAAATACATAGTTTGAGTACTTCATGCATGAACCGGCACATGGACATGAAGCATAAGTTGCAGTGGGAAGCTCAGTGTGCTACAATGCGGCCTAGCCGGCCGGGCCAATCACCGTCTGCCATATCTTGTGCATCCGCGGCCTCTTCATCCTCTGTGACTGGGGGGACAGCAGTCACACCTGTTTTGGGGCGCAGACCTGCCACCTCTTTACCCGCAACAGCCAGCGTGATTGGCAGGTCATCATTTTCTTTGGAGGTGGTAACACCAGCTGGTGTTGAGCGCTGTCCGACATCGATAGCACCACCTTTGGATCAAGGCAACCTAACATGTCCGCCTGCATCTTCCTCACAGACCGGCAGTTTGCCGGGGACACCCTTATCAACCCCGTCTAAGCACAATAGCCAGCCCTCGGTCCCTCAGATGTGGACAAGTAAAAGACCATTTCCTCCTAGCCATGAGAAAGCTAAGAGGTTGAATTTCACCATCTGCAAGCTCTTGGCTACAGAAATGCTGCCTTTCCGCCTGGTGGACACAGAGGATTTTCGAGACCTTATGTCCGTCGCAGTGCCCCTGTACCAGATGCCCAGTCGGCACTACTTCTCAAAGAAAGGTGTGCCTGCGCTCCACCAGCATGTCGCACACAACATCACCGCTTCTTTGAGAAACTCTGTGTGTGACAGGGTGCATTTCACCACAGACACTTGGACGAGTAGGCATGGACAGGGGCGTTACATGTCGCTGACTGGGCACTGGGTAACTATGGTGACAGCAGGACAAGGGGCTGCTGTCCAAGTCTTGCCGTCCCCACGAGTTGTGCGTCAATCCTCTTTATGTCAAAGTTCCTCCACTGCTTCTGCCTCCTCAACCTCCTCTCGGTCTTCCACCTGCACCCAAAGCCTGTCTGGTCATGCCACAAGCTTTCTAACTGCGCAGAAGGGATCCTGCACACCTCCTTACTATGCTGGCAGTAGGGCTCAACGTCATCAGGCGGTTTTTACATTGAAATGTCTGGGAAATGTGAGTCACACAGCTGAGGAGTTGTGGTCAGCTCTGGAGAACCAATTTCATGAATGGTTGTCTCCACTGGACCTGAAACCAGGGAAGGCCGTGTGCGACAATGCTGCAAACCTGGGTGCGGCCCTTCGCCGGGGCAATGTCACACACGTGCCTTGTATGGCTCACGTGTTGAACCTGGTTGTCCAGCAATTTTTAGCCCACTATCCCAGACTAGATGGCCTTCTGCAGAGGGCACAGTCGCTGTGTGCTCACTTCCGCCGTTCGCATCCCGCAGCTCAGCGACTTACATCTCTACAGAAGTCGTTGGGCCTGCCACTTCACCGGCTAAAATGCGATGTGCCTACCCGGTGGAATTCAACTCTGCACATGTTGCAGCGACTGTGGCAGCACCGACAAGCCCTGGTGCAATACGTTCTGACGTATAGCCTGGGCCAACGAGATTCAGAGGTGGGGCAAATCACGCTGGAGGAGTGGTCTCAGATCAGGGACCTATGCACCCTTCTGCACAGTTTTGAAATGGCGACGAAGATGTTTAGTGCTGACGATGCCATTATCAGCATGACTATTCCGGTGATTTACATGCTGGAGCACATGTTAAACAGAATTCGGAGTCAGGTGGTGGCACAAGAGGAGGTGGAGGAAGTAGAGGAGGAGGAGTTGTATGCGGAAGGGCTAACATCTGCAAGGTCCAGACGGTCGGCAGCACCAAGGCGGCAGGCATGTGAGGGTGGGGGAGATGGTTTTACCAGGGCGCATGGTAGCAGCCAAACTAGTGAGGAAGGTGCAGGAGCCCAGGAAGAAGTGGAGGATGAACTGATGGAAGACTCATCAGATGAGGGAGACCTTGATCACATTTCTGTTGTGCGAGGTTGGGGGGAGAGGACAGAGGAAGGAAGCATGATTGTTACCTCGCCACCAACACAACAGGGACTTGGTGCTCCTGGATGCGCAACACACATGAGTGCCTTCTTGCTGCACTACCTGCAACATGACCCTCGAATTGTGAGAATTAGAAATAATCCTGACTACTGGGTTGCCACACTGTTAGATCCCCGGTACAAAAGTAAATTTGCAGAAATTATTCCTGCCATAGAAAGGGATGCACGCATGCAGGAGTATCAGCAGAGACTGTTGCAGAATCTTACATGTGCTTTTCCACAAAATACCAGTGGTGCACGTAGTGAATCTCACAGTTCCAACTTGCCAACCGTGGGACCGTCAAACCGTAACAGAACCACAGTATCTGCTGGTAACATCAATTTTGCGGAATCATTTCACCACTTTTTTAGCCCATCCTTTGCAAGGCCACAGGAGACAAGAAGTCTGACACATAGTCAACGCCTAGAGACGATGGTACAGGAGTATCTCCAAGTAAACATTGAAGCCACGACTGTGTCACTGGACCCTTGCTCTTTTTGGGCTTCCAATCTGGATAAATGGCCGGAGCTAGCCACTTACGCCTTGGAGATCTTGTCATGCCCCGCAGCCAGCGTTCTGTCTGAACGTGTGTTCAGTGCTGCTGGTGGTGTGCTGACAGATAAGCGCACGCGGCTCTCCACTGATAATGTAGACAGACTCACGTTCATAAAGATGAACAAATCATGGATCCGAAACGACTTTTCTACCCCTGTGTCATCCTGGGGAGAGTAAAAGCTTGATGATTGGTTAAAATCACCCTACCAACCGTTTTAAGCTTTCAAATTACTAATCATGTTTATCTGTATCTTGACTGGAAAATAATTTGGGCTTTGTAGCAGTGTGCAGCACTGATCCTATTAGGCCATCTATACTAAAGCTTCACCAGATTTAAAATTAAAAAATAATTTTTAGCTGCATCTAGCCCGGAAAATAATTTTGGGGCTCCGAGATGCGCAAGGCACATAAGTGCCTTCTTGCTGCACTACCTGCAGCATGACCCTCATATTGTCAGAATTCGAAGTAATCATGACTACTGGGTTGCCACACTCTTAGATCCCCCAAACTTTTCGATCAACCTTTTCATTTTAATAAAGACCAAAAAAATGGTCATTTTTGAAATTATAAACATTAGCAGGTTGTTAGAAACTGAAATCAAACAGTTTTCAACTCAAAACTTTATTCTAGGTGATGTTACATTTTCACATAGGACCCCTTGTTCGAAAGGAGCTTCTGAACTCTCTCGTCCATTGAATTTGTCAGGTTTTGGATGGTTTCTGCTTCAATTGTTTTGCATGAGGACAGAATACCCTCCCAGAGCTGTTGCTTAGATGTGAACTGCCTCCCGCCATCATAGACACTCCTTTTAATGATGCTCCAAAGGTTCTGAATGGGGTAGAGGTCAGGGGAGCATGGGGGTCACACCATAAGTTTGTCCCCTTTTATGCCCATATCAGCCAGAGATGCAGATGTTTTATGTGCAGCATGAGATGGTGCATTATCATGCAGAAAAATGATCTTGCTGTGAAATACACGGTTCTTCTTCTTGAACCATGGCAGGAAGTGCTGTTTGAGAAAATCCACATACATTATGGAGTTCATCTTTAGCGCCTTCAGGGATCCTAAAGGGGCCGACAATCTCTCTCCCCATGATTCCAGCCCAAAACATTACTCCACCTCCTCCTTGTTGGCGCTGTAGCCGTGTTTGCGTGGGGTGTCCATCAACCAGCCATCCTCCACTCCATCCATCTGGACCATCGAGCGCTGCACGGCACTCATCCGTGAACAAAACAGTTTTGAAATCAGTCTTCATGTAATGTTTGGCCCACTGGAGCCGTTTCTGCTTGTGTGAAGTGGATAGAGGAGGTCGACAGGATGGCGCATGCACAGCTGCAAACCTCTGAAGGACCCTGCATCTTGTTGTTCGGGGGACGTTGGAGGCACAAGCAGCTTCAAAAACTTGTCTGCTGCTATGACAAGGCTTTTTTGCCGCTGCTCTTTCAACCTGACGTAATTGCCTGTAGGAAAGAGTCCTCAATTTGCCCTTATCAGCACGCACACGTGTGTACTGTGAATCAGCTACATACTTCTTGATTGCCAAGACACTTCATCCTGATCATCGCACAATGTTGATTGTAGTCATGCCTTGACCTAAACACTCCACAATTTGTTGCTTCTCAGCAGCCGACACATCCTTTTTCTTTCCCATTTTGGCAGAAAATGTAGGCTGCTTAATAATGTGAGAGAGCCTTCTTAAGTAGTCTTGCCTTTCATTGGACACACCTGCCAAACTAATTAGCACAGGTGTCTGCAATTGCTTACAGTGATATAAAGAGCCTTGACACACATCACCATCAATGAGTTTAACTGACAAACAAACAAATTCTTCCCTTATCACTCCTAAACACTTTTTGTATAATAATTTGGAACGCAGTGTACATGTGCTTTTCCACAAAACACCAGTGGTTCACGTAGTGAATCTTACAGTTCTAACTTGCCAACCGTGGTCTGTATGGAGTTGTTCAATAAAGGGCCCAAAATTAAGATAACATAGATGGGAGAGGTCTCTATGAATAGGAATTCCTAAGTATTTGATACCCTGTGAGGGCCAGGCAAAGGGAAAGTTGGACTGGATGGAATCCTATATGGATTTGGGGAGGGAGACATCGAGGGCCTCAGACTTCGCTGCATTGATTTTAAAATTTTACCATGTAACAAAGTGATCTATTTCAGCCATAACAGCATGGATGGATATATGTGATTGAGTGATATATACTAGGACATCATCAGCAAATAGAGAGCACTTGTACTCGGTGCCTCCCACCTCAATCCACCTAATATTGGGGTTATGGCGAATTGATGAGAGCAGGTGCTCCGTCACTAGGATGTATAAGAGAGGGGACAGAGGACATCACTGCCTTGTCCCATTGGTGATTGTGAAAGGTGATGAAAATGTTCTGACGCACCCCCTGGGCCTTGGGACACCCGGAGCCGGACCCTTTTTGGTGGATGCTGGTGGTTGTAGTCTTCGTGGCGGCGACCCAGTTCCGTGGCTCAGGGCGGTCAAACCAGTGGCGGAACTATTTATGTGGTTTTCATGCTTAAATGTCCGACTACGCCACCCGTGGATTACGGTCAGAGTGAACCGCCGCTACATGGCAGACCACTGAGGCTGGTGTTGTGGGTGCAGCAGAGCGTAGCATAACTCCCCACGGGAGGAGTATAGCCTCAGGGCAGTGTATGCGGAGGATGGGGGTGATGGTGCAGGGCAGCAGCAGTAACGACACGGAGTCAGTGATGCAGTTCAGGGCCTTTACTCACAGTTCTTATTATCCAGACCACGTCTGCAGGTAACGGCTGCCCACGTCGTACTGTGCTCAAAAGGTTAGGGGCTCAGACAACTCCCAGATAACTTTGAAGCACTTCACAGGACCCCCTTTGTGTGTCCTTTTTCTGGCCTTTCTTACCAACACTTCTGTCCGGCTGCCTCGGGCCTCCTCTTGGTAAACTTGGCGCCAGTTTCCCTGACCCTATGTGGTGCCTTCCTAGCGGGTGTAGCGAGGGGCTGCGCCACATAAAATGTCAGAGCCTCCGGTTTCTAGCTGAGGGTCGTTTCCTGCCTCCACTAGTTGGGGGACCGGTCTCCCCCTTTGGCCTGACCCCTCCACGCAGGTGGATTCGGGCGTGCGGTGGCGACTCGCCCGTCCGCACCCCTGCGATCCCTTCATTCCTCGTTCCTGGAGTCTTCTCCGCTCCTCTTCCTTCCTTCTCCCTCTTCCAGGCCTGGGCCTCTGTTACTAGGCCCGCCTCCGGAGCAGAGCTCATGCAGAGCCCCTGCTCCCTGCCACTTCTGCTCAGACTTCTCTGCACTGAACTAAGATGGTGCCCACCTTTTATACTCCCTTCTCAATGCACCCAGGAACTGCTTCCTCCCTGCTCCTGCACTACAGGGTTCCCCTTCCTCAGTGTTCCCTCCCCCCACTCCAGCCAGGGACAGGGACTGTCGTGCCCATCTCAGGGGCATATTGGTCGCCCTGCCCCACGGCAATGTGGTGTAATGCATGCAGGTGTCGGGTCCTGATCCACACTCCATCCTTACCTGAGAGTGAGATATCACACCTCTGGGTGAGGTGCAATACGTCTGTAGCAACCGAGCCCTCAGGGTGCTACAGTTCCATTTATCTTCAGCCTAGGTGACGTATTGCGGTACAGGGCCATGATTTTGGCTATAAAAGGGTCCCCTAGACCCCTACCCCAAGCTTTTTAAGAGAATCATATATGGCGTGCCAGGAGACTCTATGGAATGCTTTCTCAGCATCCAACGAGAGTATCTAATTACAAATTTTTAACTGCATCTAGCCCAGGAAATACTTTGTGCCTAGTAGCAGTGTCTGCTAGTGAGCGGATTATCCCGGCTGTTAAGCAAGCTGCACCACCTGTAGTTTAGACACTTAATTTTTTCCAAGGAAATGCTTCGGGACCATGGGATACTTAGTGAAGAGCATCAGGGGGCACCCCAAGGCATAGGGGCTGGGACTGGCAGTAGGATGCCTTGCGGTGGACAGCCGAGCTCGATCCTTATAAAAGCTTTTTAACTGCAGCAGCTTTAGTGGACGCTACTGGAGCTGGAATTACCGCGGCTGCTGGCATGAGACTTGCCCTCCAATAGATCCTTGTAAATGGATTTAAAGTGTATTCATTCAAATTAGAGAGACAATTTAAATTAAAAAGCTTAGAGCTGCCTCCACCACAGGGGGGCTCGCTCGACCCACCAGCGGACAGGCACCAGTATTGGGAGAGGGGGGCTGGCCGTCAGGGTTCACCGCGGCTCTGGCACAAACCCGGCGACACGGAAGTGGCACGGGCAGGAGCGGACTGGCCGTGTCGGCTTCTCACTTTTTGGATTTTAGAAGGGCATGACATGCCTATATCTGTGTCTCCCCCTCCTTTTACTCCTCCACCTCTTTTATTTTCGCATGACTATATGTACTTGTCACTTTTCCATGTGTTAGTTATGTCTTCTGAGCAGTTTGTCAGCTTTTGGACACCTTTGAAGGTGTTTTCTATGTGTTTCTATGTGATTTTGTTTGCCTGCCATTGGTTTTAACGGTGTTCGAAGGTGTTCGACGAACAGTTCGACGAACAGTTTGGCGAACACACGGGTGTTCGACGAACCGAACCGAACTCGAACACTACGGGGGTGGCTCAACACTACCTAATACCACAGTTTGGCCACTCAGCTCTGCTCGGTTCCCATGCATTTTTTTTTTTTGTGCAAACAACTCCAGAGTTGTGAATTAGTTAACCACCAAAATGAGTGGAAAAATGCCTGCTGCTGGTGGAAAGGGGAATAGGCGTGTTGGGAAGGGGAAAAAAGGTTGTGTCCGTGGGGTAGGTGTTAAAGCAACAGTAACATCTGCAGAAGAAAGACCATCTTCCAGCCAAACTAAAATGTCTACTTCTTTTAGCGGACAATGTGATAAGATCCCTTTCTTACGGCCACGCCAATCGCTACAAATTCCAGATGAGGCACAAAAACAGCAGGTGCTTCAACGGATATCAAGTGCTCCTTTAAGTGTGCTCTCCTCCGCATCAACTTCAACATCACAAATACTCCAGTCCTCAAAGGTGTCACCCCAATCGCACTTGCTTCCTCACAGCTCCCAAATCTCCAGCTGCCCGTTTGAGTATGAGGTAGAACAGATGGTGGAGTCTGCAGAGCTGTTTACTCATACTATAGCCTTGGAATCAGAGGTCGACTCCAGCGCTTCTGTGAATCCAGACGAGGAAATGATCTGCACTGATGCCCAGAATCTTTATGAGTCGGATCCAGGACCAGACGCAGAAGGTTCTGACCATAATGTAGACCCTCATTCCCAAACTGTAACTCCTGTTGGTGGAGACAATGAGGAAGACGATGATGAGACTCAAATACCTGATTGGAGCGACAACTTTAGTTTTTTTGTCAGGGCAGGAACAGGTTGGCTCTGAGGACGACGGGTGTGATAACGCACAGGGTGATGATGATGAGGTTGGAGATCCCACTTACTGTCAACCCACAGTCAGCCAAGAGATGAGGTCAGCAGAGGAGGTGGAGGAAGATGCTAGTGACGACGAGGTCAGGTTGCGCCTTCTTGGACAGAGACGTAGTACTGGAAGCACGTCAACAACTGCATCCTCAAACACAGCTCTGCCTCTCACCACAAGTCGTGGTGGCTCTTCAGGTCGCATGGGTGCTAAGCCTTGCATAGCCTGGGCATTTTTTCAGATCGATAAAGATGACCCAACTCGTGTTATCTGTAACATTTGTCAGCAAAAGCTAAGTAGAGGCCAAAAAATACATAGTTTGAGTACTTCATGCATGAACCGGCACATGGACATGAAGCATAAGTTGCAGTGGGAAGCTCAGTGTGCTACATTGCGGCCTAGCCGGCCGGGCCAACCACCGTCTGCCATATCTTGTGCATCCGTGGCCTCTTCATCCTCTGTGACTGGGGGGACAGCAGTCACACCTGTTTTGGGGCGCAGACCTGCCACCTCTTTACCCGCAACAGCCAGCGTGATTGGCAGGTCATCATTTTCTTTAAAGGTGGTAACACCAGCTGGTTTTGAGCGCTGTCCGACATCGATAGCACCACCTTTGGATCAAGGCAACCTAACATGTCCGCCTGCATCTTCCTCACAGACCGGCAGTTTGCCGGGGACACCCTTACCAACCCCATCTAAGCACAATAGCCAGCCCTCGGTCCCTCAGATGTGGACAAGTAAAATACCATTTCCTCCTAGCCATGAGAAAGCTAAGAGGTTGAATTTCACCATCTGCAAGCTCTTGGCTACAGAAATGCTGCCTTTCCGCCTGGTGGACACAGAGGATTTTCGAGACCTTATGTCCGTCGCAGTGCCCCAGTACCAGATGCGGCACTACTTGTCAAAGAAAGGTGTGCCTGCGCTCCACCTGCATGTCGCACACAACATCACCGCTTCTTTGAGAAACTCTGTGTGTGACAGGGTGCATTTCACCACAGACACTTGGACGAGTAGGCATGGACAGGGGCGTTACATGTCGCTGACTGGGCACTGGGTAACTATGGTGACAGCAGGACAAGGGGCTGCTGTCCAAGTCTTGCCGTCCCCACGAGTTGTGCGTCAATCCTCTTTATGTCAAAGTTCCTCCATTGCTTCTGCCTCCTCAACCTCCTCTCGGTCTTCCACCTGCACCCAAAGCCTGTCTGGTCATGCCACAAGCTTTCTAACTGTGCAGAAGGGATCCTGCACACCTCCTTACTATGCTGGCAGTAGGGCTCAACGTCATCAGGCGGTTTTTACTTTGAAATGTCTGGGAAATGTGAGTCACACAGCTGAGGAGTTGTGGTCAGCTCTGGAGAACCAATTTCATGAATGGTTGTCTCCACTGGACCTGAAACCAGGGAAGGCCGTGTGCGACAATGCTGCAAACCTGGGTGCGGCCCTTCGCCGGGGCAATGTCACACACGTGCCTTGTATGGCTCACGTGTTGAACCTGGTTGTCCAGCAATTTTTAGCCCACTATCCCATACTGGATGGCCTTCTGCAGAGGGCACGGTCGCTGTGTGCTCACTTCCGCCGTTCGCATCCCGCAGCTCAGCGACTTACATCTCTACAGAAGTCGTTGGGCCTGCCACTTCACCGGCTAAAATGCGATGTGCCTACCCGGTGGAATTCAACTCTGCACATGTTGCAGCGACTGTGGCAGCACCGACAAGCCCTGGTGCAATACGTTCTGACGTATAGCCTGGGCCAACGAGATCTAGAGGTGGGGCAAATCACGCTGGAGGAGTGGTCTCAGATAAGGGACCTATGCATCCTTCTGCACAGTTTTGAAATGGCGACGAAGATGTTTAGTGCTGACGATGCCATTATCAGCATGACTATTCCGGTGATTTACATGCTGGTGCACATGTTAAACAGAATTCGGAGTCAGGTGGTGGCACAAGAGGAGGTGGAGGAAGTAGAGGAGGAGGAGTTGTATGCGGAAGGGCTAACATCTGCAAGGTCCAGACGGTCGGCAGCACCAAGGCGGCAGGCATGTGAGTTTGGGGGAGATGGTTTTACCAGGGCGCATGGTAGCAGCCAAACTAGTGAGGAAGGTGCAGGAGCCCAGGAAGAAGTGGAGGACGAACTGATGGAAGACTCATCAGATGAGGGAGACCTTGATCACATTTCTGTTGTGCGAGGTTGGGGGGAGAGGACAGAGGAAGGAAGCATGATTGTTACCTCGCCACCAACACAAAAGGGACTTGGTGCTCCTGGATGCGCAACACACATGAGTGCCTTCTTGCTGCACTACCTGCAACATGACCCTCGAATTGTGAGAATTAGAAATAATCCTGACTACTGGGTTGCCACACTGTTAGATCCCCGGTACAAAAGTAAATTTGCAGAAATTATTCCTGCCATAGAAAGGGATGCACGCATGCAGGAGTATCAGCAGAGACTGTTGCAGTATCTTACATGTGCTTTTCCACAAAACACCAGTGGTGCACGTAGTGAATCTCACAGTTCCAACTTGCCAACCGTGGGACCGTCAAGTGTTCAGCACTCAAACCGTAACAGAACCACAGTATCTGCTGATAACATCAATTTTGCGGAATCATTTCACCACTTTTTTAGCCCATCCTTTGCAAGGCCACAGGAGACAAGAAGTCTGACACATAGTCAATGCCTAGAGACGATGGTACAGGAGTATCTCCAAGAAAACATTGAAGCCATGACTGTGTCACTGGACCCTTGCTCTTTTTGTGCTTCCAATCTGGATAAATGGCCGGAGCTAGCCACTTATGCCTTGGAGATCTTGTCATGCGCCGCAGCCAGCGTTCTGTCTGAACGTGTGTTCAGCGCTGCTGGTGGTGTGCTGACAGATAAGCGCACGCGGCTCTCCACTGATAATGTAGACAGACTCACGTTCATAAAGATGAACAAATCATGGATCCGAAATGACTTTTCTACCCCTGTGTCATCCTGGGGAGAGTAAAAGCTTTATGATTGGTTAAAATCACCCTACCAACCGTTTTAAGCTTTCAAATTACTAATCATGTTTATCTGTATCTTGGCTGGAAAATAATTTGGGCTTTGTAACAGTGTGCAGCACTGATTCTATTAGGCCATCTATAATAAGCTCCACCAGATTTAAAATTACTAATCATGTTTATCTGTATCTTGACTGGAAAATAATTTGGGCTTTGTAGCAGTGTGCAGCACTGATCCTATTAGGCCATCTATACTAAGCTCCACCAGATTTAAAATTAATAATAATTTTTAGCTGCATCTAGCCCGGAAAATAATTTTGGGGCTCCGAGATGCGCAAGACACATAAGTGCCTTCTTGCTGCACTACCTGCAACATGACCCTCATATTGTCAGAATTCAAAGTAATCATGACTACTGGGTTGCCACACTCTTAGATCCCCCAAACTTTTCGATCAACCTTTTCATTTTAATAAAGACCAAAAAAATGGTCATTTTTGAAATTATAAGCATTAGCAGATTATTAGAAACTGAAATCAAACAGTTTTCAACTCAAAACTTTATTCTAGGTGATGTTACATTTTCACATAGGACCCCTTGTTCGAAAGGAGCTTCTGAACTCTCTCGTCCATTGAATTTGTCAGGTTTTGGATGGTTTCTGCTTCAATTGTTTTGCATGAGGACAGAATACCCTCCCAGAGCTGTTGCTTAGATGTGAACTGCCTCCCGCCATCATAGACACTCCTTTTGATGATGCTCCAGAGGTTCTGAATGGGGTAGAGGTCAGGGGAGCATGGGGGTCACACCATAAGTTTGTCCCCTTTTATGCCCATATCAGCCAGAGATGCAGATGTTTTATGTGCAGCATGAGATGGTACATAATCATGCAAAAAAATGATCTTGCTGTGAAATACACGGTTCTTCTTCTTGAACCATGGCAGGAAGTGCTGTTTGAGAAAATCCACATACATTATGGAGTTCATCTTTAGCGCCTTCAGGGATCCTAAAGGGGCCGACAATCTCTCTCCCCATGATTCCAGCCCAAAACATTACTCCACCTCCTCCTTGTTGGCGCTGTAGCCGTGTTTGCGTGGGGTGTCCATCAACCAGCCATCCTCCACTCCATCCATCTGGACCATCGAGCGCTGCACGGCACTCATCCGTGAACAAAACAGTTTTGAAATCAGTCTTCATGTAATGTTTGGCCCACTTGAGCCGTTTCTGCTTGTGTGAAGTGGGAGAAAGAATTAGAACCGAGTACTAAGTTGCTAAATATGATTAAATATCCAATATATACATCATACATTTTGCAACCTACTCATGGACATATGTCTCTGACCACTCGTTTAAATCAGTTTAATAGGAAGGATGCCGAAGCAAAAACAACGAGTCTAAGGCCCATTATATGAAAAAAATAGAAAATATTTTATTAGACATTATTGTTTAAACAATATCCGGAGTGACGCAAATATGCAACCAATACGTGAGTGAGTTAAAACATACTAAAAACATATATGAGTATTACAGCAGATCACCACAGGTAACCGGTGTATATCTCACTAATATCCCCATTTCACCACTCATTATCACATAGAAAAAAATACACATAAGGGGAAAAAGGAGAAACCATCCAAATATCACAGATTGTCATATCCAATGACTCCCAAATATACTGTGTTCTCCCTCTCCTCCCTAAAAGCAAATGAAGAGTAGAATCTAGTTACCTTTGTAGCGTGGCACCGGTACTCTGTGTGATTCCCCGACGCGCGTTTCGGCGCTAATGCCTTTCTCAAGGGGATGGCCTTGGATGAGCCCGGAGTGTTTAAATATGACGTCGCCCATGTTTCTAGCCAATCAAGTAAAGGTCACGCCCATTCCGAAAAAGAGGGCGATCACATGGGCATCGTCATAGCGACCATAGCCGCTGTTAGAAATATCCCGCGACCCGGAAGTAGACGATCACGTGGGCATCGTCATAGCGACATAGCCGCTGTTTAATGTATCACACGACCCGGAAGTGGGTGATCACATGGGCATCATCATAGCAACATAACCACTGCTTATTGTACCCCACGACCCGGAAGTGACGCAGAGTGCGTCGCCGTAACCCAGACAACAGGACCCTCCGGCATCGCAGCAAAAACGCTACCCAGGATGTCGAAGGAACCAGGCGTGAGGGGACAGCGGTGCACCTGCGTACAGAGTCGATGGTAGATTACCGCCACATATCACACTGAACACTGCTGTCTAAGCCCTATTTCAGCACAGATACTGATATTACCATTTTAGCCCTTATTTACCCCTATATTGTCCCTTAATACACATAGATGTTATTCACGACACCAATATTCAAAATATCGTAATATATATATATACTTCTATAGATACACATGTATCATTGATGGTTATTACCTCTACGTATTAGTATTGTGAGTAACATCAGTAACAACTGAGCATAAATACAGGACAAATTAATTAACAATAGACTTATTTACATGTAATTACACACCATGAATGGATATTAGGGATATCCAAATATAAATACATGTATTTCTCCCGTGACCATACCATCACTTCATATCACAAATTTTAAGTCCTAAATTATGGTTACATACCAATATTATGTGAATCAGGGCCAAATACCAGTACACAAAGGGGGGATCACCACCCACATATACATCATCTAACCCTCTATGTGTACATAGAATCATATAACATAGATAAAATATAATCACAACAACTGTGCGGGTAGAAATACATAGAAATCATTGGATATATATTTTTTCTTCTTTTTTGCGAATTCCTCTGTATTCGTATGACATCTAAGGCGAAATATCACGGATTGTGATCACGGGTGTGATATATAGCAATGTTGCAAAGACGGCCCCATCTATGGACGCACAATGGACCATACTCATCCAAACCAATAAATTCATTAGGCCTGCTGAAAAGATATCATAGTTAAAAACCACATCAAAAACAACATAAAACCGTTATTACACATATGGGTTGTATAGGACACCATGATGTAACTACAAGATAGGTTCACAAAAATGGGGCAAACGTATTATTTTCATTAAGGCCATTTGGGTGTAGGGTTCCAAGGGTCCAGATCCACCTTGTCTCCATACGGGCAAGTTTCTGTGAGATGGGCCCACCCCTTATCCCCCCGTCCACCATATCTATACCTTTTACCACCAACAGTTTAGCATTGCAATCGTGGTGGATTTTAAAGTGTTTAGGTATCGTCTTAAGGGATGATATATCTTTTTGTTCAGACGCAGCTATTATCCCAAGGACATGTTCTCTAACCCGTATTTTTAGGCAGCGCGTGGTCATCCCAACGTAGATAAGGCCACATGGGCATGTGGCATGATATATCACATTGCGTGATATACATGTAATATATTTTTTGATCTTATATATCTGTTTGCCCGTGGAATCGACAAATGTGGTACTTCTAGCCACGTTGGGACAGGCCACACACCGCCCACATGGTATACATCCGGGATTGACACTAATATTGTCCATAAATGTCTGCACTTTACCACCCTCATAATGGCTCCGGACCAAATGGTCACGGAGATTTTTTGCACGGCGAAATACGATTGCCGGTGTTTTTGGGACGTATTGGGATAATACAGGATCAGCTCTCAATACTGGCCAAGCTTTGTTGAGAGCATCTCTAACGGCGGGTATCTGAGTGTGGAATGTTGTTATAAATCTAACCATATCATTCTCTTGTTTATCACGGGATTTATATAATAAATCATTCCGTGAAGAGTATTTGGCCCGATTATAGGCTTTTTTGATCATTCTACGACTATACCCACGCTCATAGAAACGCTCCCTCAGTTCCAATGATTGTTTCTCAAATTCCTGCTCCGTGGAGCAGATCCTGCGGAGACGCAGAAACTGCCCCACCGGAACAGCTCGAACCATATGCGATGGATGGGATGAGGAAGCGTGGAGAAGGGTGTTAGATGCAGTCGGTTTCCTAAAGATATTAGTTTGGACGGCATTGTCCCTATCACGTATTAAACATACGTCCAGAAACTCAATTCTGTGCGGATCGTATGCAAACGTGATATGTATGTTCATTGTATTGATGTTTAAAGAATCCATGAATATAACAAGATGTTCACATGAACCCTGCCAGATCAGAAAGATGTCATCAATGTACCGCGTCCAAGAAAGGACGCGGCCCATTGACGACCCCTGATCGGGCAGGGAGAGGTCCTTCTCCCACAGCCCCAGAAATAGGTTAGCATATGAGGGGGCAAAGGCCGCCCCCATAGCAGTCCCCTGGAGCTGTAGGTAGAAGGACCCCTTAAACACAAAAAAATTATGAGTAAGTGTAAATTCCAATAACTCCATTATTAGAGCTTGTATATCCATAGCTAGAGATGATCCTCTCAGAAAATAATGGGTGGCACGTAGGCCATCATCATGTCTAATATTGGTATATAGCGACTCCACGTCGGCTGTTACCAATAAAGAATCGGTCTCTAGAAAGAGTCCGTCTACTCTTCTAAGCAGGTCACTCGTATCCTTTAAGAACGAAGGGAGATTCTCCACCAGTGGGTTCAATTTAGAGTCTATCCATCTATTGATGGACTCCAAGTAATTCCCCCTACCCGATATAATAGGCCTTCCGGGAGGTTTATTCAGATTTTTATGTAGTTTTGGGAGAAGGTATAGGGTGGGAATTGTTGGCTCGGCCACAGATAATGTAGATGCCAGTTCATCCGTAATGACTCCTCCACTAACTGCCTTATCCAGAATCCCTTTCAGTTGTGCCTGAAAGCCAAGGAGTGGATTATATGTAAGTCTCTTATAGCATATTCCATCTCGTAACTGGCGAAATGCTTCTGTTTCATACATGTGCCGTGGCCAAACCACCAAATTCCCACCCTTATCGGCTGGTTTAATTACCACATCTGGTAAGTTCTTCAAAGTTTTAAGCCGTTCTCTCTCCTCCCTACTCAAGTTATCACCAGAAATGTATCTTGGGATCTTATGTAACTCATTAGATACAATCTGCACAAACATCTCCACATTAGTATTACTAGATAAAGGGGGGAACCGCTTGGAGCCCTTTCTAATAGATGGAGGTACCTTGTCACCATCTACGGAATTATGCTCCACCGCTAATTCCTCTAGCGTTCTCAATGCTCGTTGCTCCTCCTCAGTGGGAAATAGATTCCTTATATTGGGATCATGGAATTGATGTTTAAAAATCAAGGATATAGCAAATATATGTAGATCCTTGATTAATGTAAATTCATCAAATCCCGCTGAGGGGGAAAAGGATAATCCCCTGCCAAGTAAAGAGAGATCGGACTCAGATAACATGTGTTGACTCAAATTAATTACCTTGTTGTCATTTTTCTTTATTTCGGGTGGTCTAAAGTTTTGCCGCTTATAAGGATGATAATTAATATCACGATGTTTTCTTGTCTGTGAACTGGACCTAGTCACCCTTGATGTAGATGCATCTTCACCAATTTCATTAATAGATGATCCAGATGTAAACGATGATGTACGGGATAGTCGAGTTTGTTGAGTAGCTATTTTTCGCCACCAATATACCCTTTTAGACTGATAATCGCGCATGTCTCTATTAATTTTTTTGAATTGGACCTCTTGTATTTTTTTGACAATGCCGTCCAAAGATTTCTCCAATTTTGCATCAAAAACGGGTAATTTATCCGAAGGGCAACTTGTCTTAAAGACTGCCTGAGCAGTATCAATAGATGCATCTAAATCAATAATTTTACCCGTATTGAGCTCGATCAACTGTTTCATAAGATTGATGGAACATTCATCACAGGTTGCTTCCCATTTAGAGATGAATAATACATCATCTACAGGGAAGGTAGGGACAATTCGCACACGTAGACCCCTTGGTATCATTTTTCTATTAAGGTAGGTATCCAGAAACGCCCTATTCCACCATAGCCGAGTACGTTTAACCATCATGTCTTGCATTCTGGAAAAATCCTCCTCCCATTTGCGACTCCCATCTTGCTGGGGAGTGTCACCATCCACCCCAAACGCCTGTTCAACTTGATTAAGCCATGCCTTTTCCTTGGGTTTATAATCCATACTTCTAATATCACAACCTGTGCTAGACACAGTAAATAGAATATGAGAGAAAGAATTAGAACCGAGTACTAAGTTGCTAAATATGATTAAATATCCAATATATACATCATACATTTTGCAACCTACTCATGGACATATGTCTCTGACCACTCGTTTAAATCAGTTTAATAGGAAGGATGCCGAAGCAAAAACAACGAGTCTAAGGCCCATTATATGAAAAAAATAGAAAATATTTTATTACACATTATTGTTTAAACAGTATCCGGAGTGACGCAAATATGCAACCAATACGTGAGTGAGTTAAAACATACTAAAAACATATATGAGTATTACAGCAGATCACCACAGGTAACCGGTGTATATCTCACTAATATCCCCATTTCACCACTCATTATCACATAGAAAAAAATACACATAAGGGGAAAAAGGAGAAACCATCCAAATATCACAGATTGTCATATCCAATGACTCCCAAATATACTGTGTTCTCCCTCTCCTCCCTAAAAGCAAATGAAGAGTAGAATCTAGTTACCTTTGTAGCGTGGCACCGGTACTCTGTGTGATTCCCCGACGCGCGTTTCGGCGCTAATGCCTTTCTCAAGGGGATGGCCTTGGATGAGCCCGGAGTGTTTAAATATGACGTCGCCCATGTTTCTAGCCAATCAAGTAAAGGTCACGCCCATTCCGAAAAAGAGGGCGATCACATGGGCATCGTCATAGCGACCATAGCCGCTGTTAGAAATATCCCGCGACCCGGAAGTAGACGATCACGTGGGCATCGTCATAGCGACATAGCCGCTGTTTAATGTATCACACGACCCGGAAGTGGGTGATCACATGGGCATCATCATAGCAACATAACCACTGCTTATTGTACCCCACGACCCGGAAGTGACGCAGAGTGCGTCGCCGTAACCCAGACAACAGGACCCTCCGGCATCGCAGCAAAAACGCTACCCAGGATGTCGAAGGAACCAGGCGTGAGGGGACAGCGGTGCACCTGCGTACAGAGTCGATGGTAGATTACCGCCACATATCACACTGAACACTGCTGTCTAAGCCCTATTTCAGCACAGATACTGATATTACCATTTTAGCCCTTATTTACCCCTATATTGTCCCTTAATACACATAGATGTTATTCACGACACCAATATTCAAAATATCGTAATATATATATATACTTCTATAGATACACATGTATCATTGATGGTTATTACCTCTACGTATTAGTATTGTGAGTAACATCAGTAACAACTGAGCATAAATACAGGACAAATTAATTAACAATAGACTTATTTACATGTAATTACACACCATGAATGGATAATAGGGATATCCAAATATAAATACATGTATTTCTCCCGTGACCATACCATCACTTCATATCACAAAGTCCTAAATTATGGTTACATGGGCCCATCTCACAGAAACTTGCCCGTATGGAGACAAGGTGGATCTGGACCCTTGGAACCCTACACCCAAATGGCCTTAATGAAAATAATACGTTTGCCCCATTTTTGTGAACCTATCTTGTAGTTACATCATGGTGTCCTATACAACCCATATGTGTAATAACGGTTTTATGTTGTTTTTGATGTGGTTTTTAACTATGATATCTTTTCAGCAGGCCTAATGAATTTATTGGTTTGGATGAGTATGGTCCATTGTGCGTCCATAGATGGGGCCGTCTTTGCAACATTGCTATATATCACACCCGTGATCACAATCCGTGATATTTCGCCTTAGATGTCATACGAATACAGAGGAATTCGCAAAAAAGAAGAAAAAATATATATCCAATGATTTCTATGTATTTGTACCCGCACAGTTGTTGTGATTATATTTTATCTATGTTATATGATTCTATGTACACATAGAGGGTTAGATGATGTATATGTGGGTGGTGATCCCCCCTTTGTGTACTGGTATTTGGCCCTGATTCACATAATATTGGTATGTAACCATAGTTTAGGACTTAAAATTTGTGATATGAAGTGATGGTATGGTCACGGGAGAAATACATGTATTTATATTTGGATATCCCTAATATCCATTCATGGTGTGTAATTACATGTAAATAAGTCTATTGTTAATTAATTTGTCCTGTATTTATGCTCAGTTGTTACTGATGTTACTCACAATACTAATACGTAGAGGTAATAACCATCAATGATACATGTGTATCTATAGAAGTATATATATATATTACGATATTTTGAATATTGGTGTCGTGAATAACATCTATGTGTATTAAGGGACAATATAGGGGTAAATAAGGGCTAAAATGGTAATATCAGTATCTGTGCTGAAATAGGGCTTAGACAGCAGTGTTCAGTGTGATATGTGGCGGTAATCTACCATCGACTCTGTACGCAGGTGCACCGCTGTCCCCTCACGCCTGGTTCCTTCGACATCCTGGGTAGCGTTTTTGCTGCGATGCCGGAGGGTCCTGTTGTCTGGGTTACGGCGACGCACTCTGCGTCACTTCCGGGTCGTGGGGTACAATAAGCAGTGGTTATGTTGCTATGATGATGCCCATGTGATCACCCACTTCCGGGTCGTGTGATACATTAAACAGCGGCTATGTCGCTATGACGATGCCCACGTGATCGTCTACTTCCGGGTCGCGGGATATTTCTAACAGCGGCTATGGTCGCTATGACGATGCCCATGTGATCGCCCTCTTTTTCGGAATGGGCGTGACCTTTACTTGATTGGCTAGAAACATGGGCGACGTCATATTTAAACACTCCGGGCTCATCCAAGGCCATTCCCTTGAGAAAGGCATTAGCGCCGAAACGCGCGTCGGGGAATCACACAGAGTACCGGTGCCACGCTACAAAGGTAACTAGATTCTACTCTTCATTTGCTTTTAGGGAGGAGAGGGAGAACACAGTATATTTGGGAGTCATTGGATATGACAATCTGTGATATTTGGATGGTTTCTCCTTTTTCCCCTTATGTGTATTTTTTTCTATGTGATAATGAGTGGTGAAATGGGGATATCAGTGAGATATACACCGGTTACCTGTGGTGATCTGCTGTAATACTCATATATGTTTTTAGTATGTTTTAACTCACTCACGTATTGGTTGCATATTTGCGTCACTCCGGATACTGTTTAAACAATAATGTCTAATAAAATATTTTCTATTTTTTTCATATAATGGGCCTTAGACTCGTTGTTTTTTCATTGTGTGAAGTGGATAGAGGAGGTCGACAAGATGGCGTATGCACAGCTGCAAACCTCTGAAGGACCCTGCATCTTGTTGTTCGGGGGACGTTGGAGGCACCAGCAGCTTCAAAAACTTGTTGTAGCGCTGGCGTCCCTGCCCTCTGCTAGGCAGGGACGCTGCTCCCCTCACCGCTCTGCTCCGTGCCCGGCGTCCTCTCCCCGCTCTGCTGTCAGCGCGCGCTCCTTCCCGGCGTCCTTCTCCCGCTCTGCTCTCAGCGCGCGCTCCTTCCCGGCCCCTGTGCTTAGGGCGCGCGCGCGCGCGCTCCCCTCCTCTTAAAGGGGCCGCGCGCGCCGTCCTAAGGAGTCCCCGGCCAATGGCCGGAGGACTTCATCATATATAAGGCACCTCCTCCAAAATGGAGGTGCCCGAGCAATGCTGTTTGCACCTGTGTCTCACCTGTGCTTCAGCCCTCAGGTCCCGTTGCCAGTTACCTGCCAGTTTCCTGCCAGTTTCCTGCTAGTTACCTGCCAGTTACCTGCCTGATTCCTGCCTGAATACTTGTTACCTGTCTGCCAGTCTGAGGTCCGACGGTCTGCCTTACTACTCCGGTCAGTCTGTCTATGGACCAGCTTGCCCGCTCACCTGGGAGCGCTTCTCCGTTATCTGCCTGCTTGCCAGCCCGGAGGCTCCGTTGTCACGTGCTGTGACCACCAGCTATCTCAGAGACTCTTGCCCGCTCACCTGGGAGCGCATCTCCGTTACCTGCCTGCTTGCCAGCCCGGAGGCTCCGTTGTCACGTGCTGTGACCACCAGCTATCTCAGAGACTCTTGCCCGCTCACCTGGGAGCGCATCTCCGTTACCTGCCTGCTTGCCAGCCCGGAGGTCCCGTTGTCACGTGCGGTGACCACCAGCTATTCCAGAGACTCTTGCCCGCTCACCTGGGAGCGCTTCTCCGTTACCTACCTGCCTGCCAGCCCGGAGGTTCCGCCGTCACGTGCCGTGACCACCTGCTATTCCAGAGACTCTCGCTTGCTCACCTGGGAGCACACATCTACCATCTGCCTGCTAGCCTACCCGGAGGCTCTGCCATCACAGGTCGTACCTACCCCTTACCCAGAGACTGCCCTGATCACTTGCCGTAACTCCCTGTCCGTTCACCCAGAGACTGCCACCCGCTCCCTTACAAGGGCCGCCCCCTTGTATAGTAGCTCAGAGGTTCCGCCTCCCGGACCCGTTACAGTTTGCTCGGGCCATGGAACCCGGTGGCACCCAAGCTCCCTCGCTCATGGACCTGTGTCATGAACTGTCCCGTCAAAGGTCCCAACAGGAGTCCATCCTGGGTCACCTGCGGAATGTCAATACTCGCCTGGACACTCTGACTGCACTACCTGCAGCCACTGCCAGTACCATGACTCGCAACCCGGCAGCTTCGCTACCCACTAATACCATGGTAACCTATCCCGGTCCCCGGCTGTCTGCACCTCCTCGCTTCGGAGGCGACTCCGTCCAGGCTCGGGGCTTCATAAATCAGTGCACCCTGCACTTTGAACTTTTGTCCCATCAGTTTAATTCCGATCGGGCCAAAATTGCCTTTATCATGTCCCATCTCACCGGGGAGGCCCTGGCCTGGCTAAATCCTCTATGGGAGAGAGGAGACCCCCTGGTGTCCAACTTGCCTGCTTTTCTCTCGGCTTTCCGGAAAGTCTTCGACGAACCCGGACGGAAGACCTCATCCGCATCCTCTCTGCTACGCCTCCGTCAGGAGGGTCTCACCGTGGGCCAATATGCCATACGGTTCCGCACCCTTGCCTCGGAGCTGGCCTGGGATAACGACGCTCTGGTGTCCGTCTTCTGGGAGGGTCTGTCCGGTCGTATTAAAGATGAACTTGCTGGTCGGGACATTCCTACCTCTCTCGATGATCTAATAACCCTTGCCAACCGGATTGACCTACGGTTCCAGGAGCGTGCCAAAGAGGTCACCCGTGAGAGAAGGATTCCACGTTTAGCTCCTACTTTCCAGAAACCCGTCATTCCCTCCATCTCTCCCCAGGTACACTCTCCTGAGCCTATGCAGGTCGACCTGACCAAGATGGTCAAAACCCATCAGGACTCACGCCGTGCCGAGGGGAGCTGCTTCTACTGTGGCAGTAAGGAGCACCGGATCCGTGCCTGCCCGGAGAGGTCGGGAAACGCCTGTGTCTAGGTTCGCTCAGAGAGGTCCACCTAGACAAGAATAAATCCTCTCCATCCCTGCTGTTGTCAGTTTCGATCATCTACGGGGAGAACCGTTATTTCGAACTAGCCCAACTTGACTCTGGAGCAGCCGGGAACCTTATTTCACAGTCCCTGGTTGAGAAATACCGCATCCCCACCAAACCTCTGGCTGTACCCTTGTCTGTCGCTGCCGTGGATGGGGGCCTCTTACCTCGCCCCATTCAACTCATCACCGAATCCATTACCCTGCAGGTGGGAATGCTGCATTCTGAAAGTATCTCCTTTCATGTTCTGCCTGGACTCTCTCACGCCCTCTTGCTAGGTCTGCCCTGGCTCCAGAGACATGCACCCGTGCTAGACTGGCAAACCGGAGAGGTCCTTCGCTGGGGACAAGACTGTCATAAAACCTGCCTGGTTCCCGTCCATCCCGTCCGTCCCTCTCCTACCCCAGCTAATCTACCTGGACTTCCGATTCCTTATTGGTCTTATGCAGATGTCTTTAATAAAAAGGAGGCAGAGACATTACCACCACATAGACCATACGACTGTCCCATCGATCTGCTACCCGGTACTACTCCTCCCCGTGGGCGTATCTATCCTTTATCCGCTGCTGAGACCCGGTCAATGTCCGAATATATTGAGGAGAATCTGGCCAGAGGATTCATCCGGAAATCTACCTCCCCGGCGGGAGCAGGCTTCTTTTTCGTCAAAAAGAAGGACGGCTCTCTCCGTCCCTGTATAGACTATAGAGGCCTAAACCTGATCACGGTGAAGAATAAGTACCCCCTTCCGCTCATTCCAGAATTATTTGATCGTCTGAGGGGGGCTAGGATCTTCACCAAACTGGACCTTCGTGGGGCGTACAACCTGGTTCGTATTCGTCAGGGGGATGAATGGAAGACGGCATTCAACACCCGGGACGGCCACTATGAATACCTGGTAATGCCCTTTGGTCTCTGTAACGCTCCTGCCGTCTTTCAAGAGTTGGTCAATGACATCTTCCGGGACCTTCTCTACTCCTGCGTAGTGGTGTACCTGGACGACATCTTGGTCTTCTCTCCGGATCTCCAGACTCACCGGAGGGACGTTCGTCAGGTCCTGCTCAGGCTAAGGCAGAACCATCTCTACGCTAAATTTGAGAAGTGCCTCTTTGAGCAGACCTCGCTTCCGTTTCTGGGCTACATTATCTCTCAGACCGGCCTACAAATGGATCCTGAGAAACTGTCTGCCATCGAGAAATGGCCCCGACCGGAGGGGTTGAAGGCCATTCAGCGATTCCTGGGCTTCGCCAACTACTACCGCCTCTTCATACCACACTTCTCTTCCCGGACGGCCCCAATTTCTGCGCTCACCCGTAAAGGTACTAATCCCAAAGAGTGGCCACCCGAAGCAGAGGAGGCCTTTCTTTCCCTTAAACAGGCCTTCTCTTCCGCCCCGGTGCTGCATCGCCCAGATGGCAACAAGCAGTTCTTCCTGGAAGTTGACGCCTCCTCCTCTGGAGCCGGAGCGGTACTTACTCAAAAATCATCTTCCGGGAGGATGGTAACTTGTGGCTTCTTCTCTAAACTCTTCTCCTCCTCTGAGCGCAACTATTCCATAGGAGACCGAGAGTTATTGGCCATCAAACTGGCATTGGAGGAGTGGCGTTACCTGCTCGAGGGGGCTCTTCACCCGGTAATAATTTACACTGACCACAAGAACTTGGCTTACCTCCAGCATGCCCAGAGACTTAACCCGCGCCAAGCCCGGTGGTCCTTGTTTTTTGCTCGTTTTGATTTTGTCCTTCATTTTCGCCCGGCTGACAAAAACGTCAAGGCGGACGCCTTGTCTCGGTCCTTTCTGGTGTCTGATCTCGAGGAGGATCCGAAACATATCATCGATCCCGCCAGAGTAATGCAGGTGGCTCCCGTGAGTCTAAATCGTCTTCCTCCTGGTAAGACGTTCGTACCAGTACCTGATCGGGAGAAGATCCTACACTGGGGTCATTCGTCTAAACTAGCTGGCCACGCCGGTCAGAAAAAGACCCTCCAGCTTATTACCCGGCACTACTGGTGGCCTAACCTGCACAAGGATGTAATAGACTTTGTTTCTGCCTGTGTGTCCTGCGCCCGCAACAAAGTTCCGAGACACCTGCCAGCCGGCCGCCTCCTACCTCTGCCAGTACCTGCTGCCCCCTGGCAGCATATAGCGATGGACTTCATTACTGATCTGCCCGTCTCTGCCGGTTGTACGGTCATTTGGGTGGTCGCTGACCGCTTCTCCAAGATGGCTCACTTCATTCCACTGCCAGGTCTTCCGTCTGCACCCGAGCTGGCTAAAGACTTTATCCGCCACATCTTCCGTCTTCATGGCCTGCCCCGTCACATCGTGTCGGATCGTGGGGTACAGTTCACTTCACGTTTCTGGAGAGCCACTTGTAAATTGCTGGACGTCACCCTGGACTTCTCCTCCGCTTACCACCCACAGTCTAATGGTCAAGTGGAGCGGATCAATCAGAACCTGACCAGTTACCTTCGGCACTTCGTTAATGCCCACCATTCTGACTGGGTGGATCTCCTGCCATGGGCCGAATTCTCGTACAACAATCACGAGAGCGAGTCTTCCTCCAAATCCCCGTTTTTTGTAGTCTACGGTCAGCATCCTCGGATTTCGTTTCCCGTCTCCACCTCGGCGGACAATCCGGCTGCGGAATCTCTTGTTAACAAATTTTCCTCCATATGGGAGAGTACCCGGTCCGCACTCCTTCTGTCATCCGAGCGTATGAAAAGACACGCTGACAAAAAACGTCTGGACCCTCCTCAATTCCGCCCTGGGGATAAAGTCTGGCTCTCGTCCAAATATGTCCGGCTCAAGATCCCTTCCTATAAGTTAGGGCCTCGGTTCATCGGCCCACTGGAGGTCATCAGTCAGATCAACCCGGTGGCCTATAAATTGAAACTCCCGGCCAACTTACGGATCCCTAACTCCTTCCATGTGTCTCTCCTCAAACCTGTGGTGCTTAACTCTTTTTCCAAGTCTACAGGTACGCCTCCTGCTCCGGTTTCTGCTGAGGACGAGTTTGAGGTAGAGAACATTCTTGCCACCAAAAGGGTAAGAGGAAAGACCTTTTTTCTGGTAGATTGGAAGGGGTTTGGTCCTGAGGAGAGAACGTGGGAGCCCCGGGAGAACATCCATGCCCCTCTCATCCTAGCTAAATTTCTGTCTGGCCTAAAAAAGGGGGGCCTAAAGGGGGGGGTACTGTAGCGCTGGCGTCCCTGCCCTCTGCTAGGCAGGGACGCTGCTCCCCTCACCGCTCTGCTCCGTGCCCGGCGTCCTCTCCCCACTCTGCTGTCAGCGCGCGCTCCTTCCCGGCGTCCTTCTCCCGCTCTGCTCTCAGCGCGCGCTCCTTCCCGGCCCCTGTGCTTAGGGCGCGCGCGCTCCCCTCCTCTTAAAGGGGCCGCGCGCGCCGTCCTAAGGAGTCCCCGGCCAATGGCCGGAGGACTTCATCATATATAAGGCACCTCCTCCAAAATGGAGGTGCCCGAGCAATGTTGTTTGCACCTGTGTCTCACCTGTGCTTCAGCCCTCAGGTCCCGTTGCCAGTTACCTGCCAGTTTCCTGCCAGTTTCCTGCTAGTTACCTGCCAGTTACCTGCCTGATTCCTGCCTGAATACTTGTTACCTGTCTGCCAGTCTGAGGTCCGACGGTCTGCCTTACTACTCCGGTCAGTCTGTCTATGGACCAGCTTGCCCGCTCACCTGGGAGCGCTTCTCCGTTATCTGCCTGCTTGCCAGCCCGGAGGCTCCGTTGTCACGTGCTGTGACCACCAGCTATCTCAGAGACTCTTGCCCGCTCACCTGGGAGCGCATCTCCGTTACCTGCCTGCTTGCCAGCCCGGAGGCTCCGTTGTCACGTGCTGTGACCACCAGCTATCTCAGAGACTCTTGCCCGCTCACCTGGGAGCGCATCTCCGTTACCTGCCTGCTTGCCAGCCCGGAGGTCCCGTTGTCACGTGCGGTGACCACCAGCTATTCCAGAGACTCTTGCCCGCTCACCTGGGAGCGCTTCTCCGTTACCTACCTGCCTGCGAGCCCGGAGGTTCCGCCGTCACGTGCCGTGACCACCTGCTATTCCAGAGACTCTCGCTTGCTCACCTGGGAGCACACATCTACCATCTGCCTGCTAGCCTACCCGGAGGCTCTGCCATCACAGGTCGTACCTACCCCTTACCCAGAGACTGCCCTGATCACTTGCCGTAACTCCCTGTCCGTTCACCCAGAGACTGCCACCCGCTCCCTTACAAGGGCCGCCCCCTTGTATAGTAGCTCAGAGGTTCCGCCTCCCGGACCCGTTACACTTGTCTGCTGCTATGACAAGGCTTTTTTGCCGCTGCTCTTTTAACCTGACGTAATTGCCTGTAGGAAAGAGTCCTCAATTTGCCCTTATCAGCACGCACACGTGTGTACTGTGAATCAGCTACATACTTCTTGATTGCCAAGACACTTCATCCTGATCATCCACAATGTTGATTGTAGTCATGCCTTGACCTAAACACTCCACAATTTGTTGCTTCTCAGCAGCCGACACATCCTTTTTCTTTCCCATTTTGGCAGAAAATGTAGGCTGCTTAATAATGTGAGACATCCTTCTTAAGTAGTCTTGCCTTTCATTGGACACACCTGCCAAACTAATTAGCACAGGTGTCTGCAATTGCTTACAGTGATATAAAGAGCCCTGACACACATCACCATCAATGAGTTTAACTGACAAACAAACAAATTCTTCCCTTATCACTCCTAAACACTTTTTGCATAATAATTTGGAACACAGTGTACATGTGCTTTTCCACAAAACACCAGTGGTTCACGTAGTGAATCTTACAGTTCTAACTTGCCAACCGTGGTCTGTATGGAATTGTTCAATAAAGGGCCCAAAATTAAGATAACATAGATGGGAGAGGTCTCAATGAATAGGAATTCCTAAGTATTTGATACCCTGTGAGGGCCAGGCAAAGGGAAAGTTGGACTGGATGGAATCCTATATGGATTTGGGGAGGGAGACATCGAGGGCCTCAGACTTCGCTGCATTGATTTTAAAATTTGACCATGTAACAAAGTGATCTATTTCAGCCATAACAGCATGGATGGATATATGTGATTGAGTGATATATACTAGGACATCATCAGCAAATAGAGAGCACTTGTACTCGGTGCCTCCCACCTCAATCCACCTAATATTGGGGTTATGGCGAATTGATGAGAGCAGGTGCTCCGTCACTAGGATGTATAAGAGAGGGGACAGAGGACATCCCTGCCTTGTCCCATTGGTGATTGTGAAAGGTGATGAAAATGTTCTGATGCACCCCCTGGGCCTTGGGACACCCGGAGCCGGACCCTTTTTGGTGGATGCTGGTGGTTGTAGTCTTCGTGGCGGCGACCCGGTTCCGTGGCTCAGGGTGGTCAAACCAGTGGCGGAACTATTTATGTGGTTTTGATGTTTAAATGTCCGACTACGCCACCCGTGGATTGCGGTCAGAGTGAACCGCCGCTGCAGAGCAGACCGCTGAGGCTGGTGTTGTGGGTGCAGCAGAGCGTAGCATAACCCCCACGGGAGGAGTATAGCCTCAGGGCAGTGTATGCGGAGGATGGGGGTGATGGTGCAGGGCAGCAGCAGTAACGACACGGAGTCAGTGATGCAGTCCAGGGCCTTTACTCACAGTTCTTATTATCCAGACCACGTCTGCAGGTAACGGCTGCCCACGTCGTACTGTGCTCACCAGGTGAGGGGCTCAGACAACTCCCAGATAACTTTGCAGTGCTTCACAGGACCCCCTTTGTGTGTCCTTTGTCTGGCCTTTCTTACCAACCCTTCTGTCCGGCTGCCTCGGGCCTCCTCTTGGTAAACTTGGCGCCAGTTTCCCTGACCCTATGTGGTGTCTTCCTAGCGGGTGTAGCGAGGGGCTGCACCACATAAAATGTCACAGCCTCCGGTTTCTAGCTGAGGGTCGTTTCCTGCCTCCACTAGTTTCAGGGACCGGTCTCCCCCTTTGGCCTGACCCCTCCACGCAGGTGGATTCGGGCGTGCAGTGGCGACTCGCCCGTCCGCACCCCTGGGATACCTTCATTCCTCGTTCCTGGAGCCTTCTCCGCTCCTCTTCCTTCCTTCTCCCTCTTCCAGGCCTGGGCCTCTGTTACTAGGCCCGCCTCCGGAGCAGAGCTCATGCAGAGCCCCTGCTCCCTGCCACTTCTGCTCAGACTTCTCTGCACTGAAATAAGATGGTGCCCACCTTTTATACTCCCTTCTCAATGCACCCAGGAACTGCTTCCTCCCTGCTCCTGCACTATAGGGTTCCCCTTCCTCAGTGTTCCCTCCCCCCACTCCAGCCAGGGACAGGGACTGTCGTACCCATCTCAGAGGCATATTGGTCACCCTGCCCCACGGCAATGTGGTGTAAGGCATGCAGGTGTCGGGTCCTGATCCACACTCCATCCTTACCTTAGAATGAGATATCACACCTCTGGGTGAGGTGCAATACCTCTGTAGCAACCGAGCCCTCAGGGTGTTACAGTTCCATTTACCTTCAGCCTAGGTGACGTATTGTGATACAGGGCCGTGATTTTGGCTATAAAAGGGTCCCCTAGACCCCTACCCCAAGCTTTTTAAGAGAATCATATATGGAGTGCCAGGAGACTCTATGGAATGCTTTCTCAGCATCCAACGAGAGTATCTAATTACAAATTTTTAAGTGCATCTAGCCCAGGAAATTCTTTGTGCCTAGTAGCAGTGTCTGCTAGTCGGCGGATTATCCCAGCTGTTAAGCAAGCTACACCACCTGTAGTTTGGACACTTAGTTTTTTCAAAGGAAATGCTTCGGGACCACGGAATACTCAGTGAAAAGCATCAGGAGGCAACCCAAGGCATGGGGGCTGGGACTGGCAGTAGGATGCCTTGCGGTTTACAGCCGAGCTCGATCCTTATAAAAGCTTTTCAACTGCAGCAGCTTTAGTGGACGCTACTGGAGCTGGAATTACGCGGCTGCTGGCATGAGACTTGCTCTCCAATAGATCCTTGTAAATGGATTTAAAGTGTATTCATTCAAATTAGAGAGACAATTTAAATTAAAAAGCTTAGAGCTGCCTCCACCACAGGGGGGCTCGCTCGACCCACCAGCGGACAGGCACCAGTATTGGGAGAGGGGGGCTGGCCGTCAGGGTTCACCGCGGCTCTGGCACAAACCCGGCGACACGGAGGTGGCACGGGCAGGAGCGGACTGAACGTGTCGGCTTCTCACTTTTTGGATTTTAGAAAGGCATGACATGCCTATATCTGTGTCCCCCCCTCCTTTTACTCCTCCACCTCTTTTCTTTTCGCATGACTATATGTACTTGTCACTTTTCCATGTGTTAGTTGTGTCTTCTGAGCAGTTTGTCAGCTTTTGGACACCTTTGAAGGTGTTTTCTATCTGTTTCTATGTGTTTTTGTTTGCCTGCCATTGGTTTTAACGGTGTTCGAATGTGTTCGACGAACAGTTCGACGAACAGTTCGGCGAACACACGGGTGTTCGACGAACCGAACCGAACTCGAACACTACGGGGGTGGCTCAACACTAGTTCCGAAGCATTTTTAAACGTCAGCAGAATTTCGAGAACAATGGAAGAGTTCCGAAGCATTTTTAAACGTCAGTGGAATTCTGAGAACAATGGAAGAGTTCCGAAGCATTTTTAAACATCAGCGGAATTCCAAGAACAATGGAAAAGTTCCGATGCATTTTTGAACATCAGCGGAATTCCGAGAACAATGGAAGAGTTCTGAAACATTTTTAAACTTCAGCGGAATTCCGACAACAATGGAAGAGTACCGAAGCATTTTTAAACTTCAGCGGAATTCCTAGAGCAATGGAAGCGTTCCGAAGCATTTTAAACTTGAGAGGAATTCCGAGAACAATGGAAGCGTTATGAAGCATTTTTAAACGTCACCTGTATTCCAAGAACAATGGAAGAGTTCCGAAGCACTTTTAAATTTCAGCGGAATTCCGAGAACAATGGCAGAGTTGCGAAGCATTTTTAAACGTTAGCAGATTTCCGAGAACAATGAAGGAGTTCGAAAGCATTTTTGAACGTCAGCGGAATTCTGAGAACAATGGATGAGTTCCGAAGCATTTTTAAACACCAGCGGAATTCCGAGAATAAAGGAAGTGTTCCGAAGCATTTTTAAACATCAGCGGAATTCCGAGAACTATGGAAGGGTTCCGAAGCATTTTTAAACTTCAGCAGAATTCCGAGAACAATGGAAGAGTTCCGAAGCATTTTAAAACTTCAGCAGAATTCCCAGAACAATGTAAGAGTTCCGAAGCAAATGTAAACTTCAGCAGAATTCCGAGAACAATGAAAGAGTTCCGAAGCATTTTTAAACATCAGCAGAATTCTGATAACATTGGAAGAGTTCCGAAGCATTTTTAAACTTCAGCAGAATTCCGAGAACAATGGAAGAGTTCCAAATCATTTTTAAACGTCAGTGGAATTCTGAGAACAATGGAAGGGTTACGAAGCATTTTTAAACATCAGCGGAATTCCGAGAACAATGGAAAAGTTCCGAAGCATTTTAAAACGTCAGCGGAATTCTGAGAACAATGGAAGAGCTCTGAAACATTTTTAAACTTCAGCGGAATTCCGAGAACAATGGAAGAGTACCAAAGCATTTTTAAACTTCAGTGGAATTCCGAGTTCAATGGAAGCATTCCGAAGCATTGCAAACTTCAGTGGAATTCCGAGAACAATGGAAGCATTCCGAAGCATTTTTAAACTTCAGCGGAATTCCGAGAACAATGGAAGAGTTCCGAAGCACTTTTAAATTTCAGCAGAATTCCGAGAACAATGGCAGAGTTCCGAAGCATTTTTAAACGTTAGCAGATTTCCGAGAACAATGCAGGAGTTCCAAAGCATTTTTGAACGTCAGCGGAATTCTGAGAAAAATGGAAGAGTTCCGAAGCATTTTTAAACACCAGCGGAATTCCGAGAATAATGGAAGAGTTCTGAAACATTTTTAAACTTCAGCGGAATTCCGACAACAATGGAAGAGTACCGAAGCATTTTTAAACTTCAGCGGAATTCCTAGAGCAATGGAAGCGTTCCGAAGCATTTTAAACTTGAGAGGAATTACAAGAACAATGGAAGCGTTACGAAGCATTTTTAAACGTCAGCGGTATTCCAAGAACAAGGGAAGAGTTCCGAAGCACTTTTAAATTTCAGCGGAATTCCGAGAACTATGGAAGGGTTCCGAAGCAATTTTAAACTTCAGCCGAATTCCGAGAACAATGAAAGAGTTCCGAAGCATTTTTAAACATCAGCAGAATTCTGATAACAATGGAAGAGTTCCGAAGCATTTTTAAACTTCAGCAGAATTCCGAGAACAATGGAAGAGTTCCAAATCATTTTAAACGTCAGTGGAATTCTGAGAACAATGGAAGGGTTCCGAAGCATTTTTAAACATCAGCGGAATTCCGAGAACAATGGAAAAGTTCCGAAGCATTTTAAAACGTCAGCGGAATTCCGAGAACAATGGAAGAGTTCAGAAGCATTTTTAAACTTCATCAGAATTCCGAGAACAATGTAAAAGTTCCGAAGCAAATTTAAACTTCAGCAGAATTCCGAGAACAATGGAAGAGTTCCAAAGCATTTTTAAACATCAGCAGATTTTCGAGAACAATGAAGGAGTTCCAAAGCATTTTTGAACCTCAGCGGAATTCTGAGAACAATGGAAGAGTTCCGAAGCATTTTTAAACACCAGAGGAATTCCGAGAACAAAGGAAGAGTTCCGAAGCATTTTTAAACATCAGAGGAATTCCGAGAACAATGGAATAGTTATGAAACATTTTTAAACTTCAGCGGAATTCTGAGAACAATGGAAGAGTTCCGATGCAATTTTAAACATCATCGGAATTCCTAGAACAATGGAAGAGTTTTGAAGCATTATTAAATATCAGCGGAAATCCGAGAACAATGGAAGAGTTCCGAAGCATTTTTAAACTTCAGCGCAATTCCGAGAACATTGGAAGGGTTCCAAAGCATTTTTAAACTTCAGCAGAATTCCGAGAACAATGGAAGAGTTCCAAAGCATTTTTAAACTTCAGCAGAATTCCGAGAACAATGGAAGAGTTCCGCAGCAAATGTAAACTTCAGCAGAATTCCGGAACAATGAAAGAGTTCCGAAGCATTTTTAAACGTCAGCGGAATTCCGATAACAATGGAAGAGTTCCGAAGCATTTTTAAACGTCAGCAGATTTCCGAGAACAATGAAGGATTTCCAAAGCATTTTTAAACGTCAGCGGAATTCTGAGAACAATGGAAGAGTTCTGAAACATTTTTAAACGTCAGTGGAATTCCGAGAACAATGGGAGAGTTCTGAAACATTTTTAAACTTCAACGGAATTCCTTGAACAATGGAAGAGTTCCAAAGCATTTTTAAACGTCAGCAGATTTCCGAGAACAATGAAGGAGTTCGAAAGCATTTTCAAACGTCAGCGGAATTCCGAGAACAATGGGAGAGTTCCGAAACATTTTTAAACTTCAGCGGAATTCCGAGAACAATGGAAGCGTTCCAAAGCGTTTTTAAACTTCAGCGGAATTCTGAGAACAATGGAAGAGTTCCAAAGCATTTTTAAATGTCAGCAGATTTCCGAGAACAATGAAGGAGTTCCGAAACATTTTTAAATGTCAGCGGAATTCCGAGAACAATGGAAGAGTCCTGAAACATGTTTAAACTTCAACTGAATTTCGAGAACAATGGACGAGTTCCGAAGCATTTTTAAACTTCAGCGGAATTCCGAGAACAATGGAAGCATTCCGAAGCATTTTTAAACTTCAGCGGAATTCCGAGAACAATGGAAGAGTTCCGAAGCATTTTGAAACTTCATCAGAATTCCGAGAATAATGGAAGAGCTCTGAAACATTTTTAAACTTCAGCGGAATTCCGAGAACAATGGAAGAGTACCAAAGCATTTTTAAACTTCAGTGGAATTCCGAGTTCAATGGAAGCATTCCGAAGCATTGTAAACTTCAGTGGAATTCCGAGAACAATGGAAGCATTCCGAAGAATTTTTAAACTTCAGCGGAATTCCGAGAACATTGGAAGGGTTCCAAAGCATTTTTAAACTTCAGCAGAATTCCGAGAACAATGGAAGAGTTCCAAAGCATTTTTAAACTTCAGCAGAATTCCGAGAACAATGGAAGAGTTCCGCAGCAAATGTAAACTTCAGCAGAATTCCGGAACAATGAAAGAGTTCCGAAGCATTTTTAAACGTCAGCGGAATTCCGATAACAATGGAAGAGTTCCGAAGCATTTTTAAACGTCAGCAGATTTCCGAGAACAATGAAGGATTTCCAAAGCATTTTTAAACGTCAGCGGAATTCTGAGAACAATGGAAGAGTTCTGAAACATTTTTAAACGTCAGTGGAATTCCGAGAACAATGGGAGAGTTCTGAAACATTTTTAAACGTCAGTGGAATTCCGAGAACAATGGAAGAGTTCTGAAACATTTTTAAACGTCAGTGGAATTCCGAGAACAATGGGAGAGTTCTGAAACATTTTTAAACTTCAACGGAATTCCTTGAACAATGGAAGAGTTCCAAAGCATTTTTAAACGTCAGCAGATTTCCGAGAACAATGAAGGATTTCCAAAGCATTTTCAAACGTCAGCGGAATTCCGAGAACAATGGGAGAGTTCCGAAGCATTTTTAAACTTCAGCGGAATTCCGAGAACAATGGAAGCGTTCCGAAGCATTTTTAAACTTCAGCGGAATTCTGAGAACAATGGAAGAGTTCCAAAGCATTTTTAAATGTCAGCAGATTTCCGAGAACAATGAAGGAGTTCCGAAACATTTTTAAATGTCAGCGGAATTCCGAGAACAATGGAAGAGTCCTAAAACATGTTTAAACTTCAACTGAATTTCGAGAACAATGGACGAGTTCCGAAGCATTTTTAAACTTCAGCAGAATTCCGAGAACAATGGAAGCATTCCGAAGCATTTTTAAACTTCAGCGGAATTCCGAGAACAATGGAAGAGTTCCGAAGCATTTTGAAACTTCATCAGAATTCCGAGAATAATGGAAGTGTTGTGAAACAATTTTATACATCAGCGGAATTCCGAGAACAATGGAAGAGATCCGAAGCATTTTTAAACGTCAACGCAATTCCGAGAACAATGGAACAGTTCTGAACCATTTTTAAATGTCAGCGGAATGCCGAGAGCAATGGAAGAGTTCCTAAGCATTTTTAAACGTCAGCGGAATTCCGAGAACAATGGAAGAGTTCCGAAGCATTTTTAAATATCAGCGGAATTCTGAGAACAATGGAAGCATTCCGAAGCATTTTTGAACGTCAGCAGAATTCCGATAATAATGGAAGTGTTCCGAAGCATTTTTAAACTTCATCAGAATTCCAAGAACAATGGAATAGTTCCGATGCAAATTTAAACTTCAGCAGAATTCCGAGAACAATGGAAGAGTTCCGAAGCATTTTTAAACGTCAGCGGAATTCTGAGAACAATGAAAGAGTTCCAAAGCATTTTTAAACTTCAGCAGAATTCCGAGAACAATAGAAGAGTTCCGAAGCATTTTTAAACATCAGCAGATTTCCGAGAACAATGAAGGAGTGCCAAAGCATTTTTGAACGTCAGCGGAATTCTGAGAACAATGGAAGAGTTCCGAAGCATTTTTAAACATCAGCGGAATTCCGAGAACAATGGAAGTGTTCCGAAGCATTTTTAAATGTCAGCGGAATTCTGAGAACAATGAAAGAGTTCCAAAACATTTTTAAATATCAGCGGAATTCCGAGAACAATGGAAGGGTTCCGAAGCATTTTTAAACTTCAGCGGAATTCCGAGAACAATGGAACAGTTCCGAAGCATTTTTAACCGCCAGTGGAATTCCGAGAACAATGGAAGAGTTCCAATTCATTATTAAATGTGAGCAGAATTCCGAGAACAATGGAAGAGTTCCGAAGCATTTTTAAACGTCAGCAGAACTTCTAGAACAATGGAAGAGTTCCGAAGCATTCTTAAACGTCAGTGGAATTCTGAGAAAAATGGAAGAGTTCCGAAGCATTTTTAAACACCAGCGGAATTCCGAGAATAATGGAAGAGTTCTGAAACATTTTTAAACTTCAGCGGAATTCCGACAACAATGGAAGAGTACCGAAGCATTTTTAAACTTCAGCGGAATTCCTAGAGCAATGGAAGCGTTCCGAAGCATTTTAAACTTGAGAGGAATTCCAAGAACAATGGAAGCGTTACGAAGTATTTTTAAACGTCAGCGGTATTCCAAGAACAATGGAAGAGTTCCGAAGCACTTTTAAATTTCAGCGGAATTCCGAGAACTATGGAAGGGTTCCGAAGCAATTTTAAACTTCAGCCGAATTCCGAGAACAATGAAAGAGTTCCGAAGCATTTTTAAACTTCAGCAGAATTCCGAGAAGAATGGAAGAGTTGCAAATCATTTTTAAACGTCAGTGGAATTTTGAGAACAATGGAAGGGTTCCGAAGCATTTTTAAACATCAGCGGAATTCCGAGAACAATGGAAAAGTTCCGAAGCATTTTAAAACGTCAGCGGAATTCTGAGAACAATGGAAGAGTTCAGAAGCATTTTTAAACGTCAGTAAAATTCGGAGAACAATGAAAGAGTTCCGAAGCATTTTTAAACTTCATCAGAATGCCGAGAACAATGTAAAAGTTCCGAAGCAAATTTAAACTTCAGCAGAATTCCGAGAACAATGGAAGAGTTCCAAAGCATTTTTAAACATCAGCAGATTTTCGAGAACAATGAAGGAGTTCCAAAGCATTTTTGAACCTCAGCGGAATTCTGAGAACAATGGAAGAGTTCCGAAGCATTTTTAAACACCAGAGGAATTCCGAGAACAAAGGAAGAGTTCCGAAGCATTTTTAAACATCAGCGGAATTCCGAGAACAATGGAATAGTTCTGAAACATTTTTAAACTTCAGCGGAATTCTGAGAACAATGGAAGAGTTCCGATGCAATTTTAAACATCATCGGAATTCCTAGAACAATGGAAGAGTTTTGAAGCATTATTAAATATCAGCGGAAATCCGAGAACAATGGAAGAGTTCCGAAGCATTTTTAAACTTCAGCGCAATTCCGAGAACATTGGAAGGGTTCCAAAGCATTTTTAAACTTCAGCAGAATTCCGAGAACAATGGAAGAGTTCCAAAGCATTTTTAAACTTCAGCAGAATTCCGAGAACAATGGAAGAGCTCCGAAGCAAATGTTAACTTCAGCAGAATTCCTGAACAATGAAAGAGTTCCGAAGCATTTTTAAACGTCAGCGGAATTCCGATAACAATGGAAGAGTTCCGAAGCATTTTTAAACGTCAGCAGATTTCCGAGAACAATGAAGGATTTCCAAAGCATTTTTAAACGTCAGCGGAATTCTGAGAACAATGGAAGAGTTCTGAAACATTTTTAAACGTCAGTGGAATTCCGAGAACAATGGGAGAGTTCTGAAACATTTTTAAACTTCAACGGAATTCCTTGAACAATGGAAGAGTTCCAAAGCATTTTTAAACGTCAGCAGATTTCCGAGAACAATGAAGGATTTCCAAAGCATTTTCAAACGTCAGCGGAATTCCGAGAACAATGGGAGAGTTCCGAAGCATTTTTAAACTTCAGCGGAATTCCGAGAACAATGGAAGCGTTCCGAAGCATTTTTAAACTTCAGCGGAATTCTGAGAACAATGGAAGAGTTCCAAAGCATTTTTAAACCTCAGTAGATTTCCGAGAACAATGAAGGAGTTCCGAAACATTTTTAAATGTCAGCGGAATTCCGAGAACAATGGAAGAGTCCTGAAACATGTTTAAACTTCAACTGAATTTCGAGAACAATGGACGAGATCCGAAGCATTTTTAAACTTCAGCGGAATTCCGAGAACAATGGAAGCATTCCGAAGCATTTTTAAACTTCAGCGGAATTCCGAGAACAATGGAAGTGTTCCGAAGCATTTTGAAACTTCATCAGAATTCCGAGAATAATGGAAGTGTTGTGAAACAATTTTATACATCAGCGGAATTCCGAGAACAATGGAAGAGATCCGAAGCATTTTTAAACGTCAACGCAATTCCGAGAACAATGGAACAGTTCTGAACCATTTTTAAATGTCAGCAGAATGCCGAGAGCAATGGAAGAGTTCCTAAGCATTTTTAAACGTCAGCGGAATTCCGAGAACAATGGAAGAGTTCCAAAGCATTTTTAAATATCAGCGGAATTCTGAGAACAATGGAAGCATTCCGAAGCATTTTTGAACGTCAGCAGAATTCCGATAATAATGGAAGAGTTCCGAAGCATTTTTAAACTTCATCAGAATTCCAAGAACAATGGAATAGTTCCGATGCAAATTTAAACTTCAGCAGAATTCCGAGAACAATGGAAGAGTTCCGAAGCATTTTTAAACGTCAGCGGAATTCTGAGAACAATGAAAGAGTTCCAAAGCATTTTTAAACTTCAGCAGAATTCCGAGAACAATGGAAGAGTTCCGAAGCATTTTTAAACATCAGCAGATTTCCGAGAACAATGAAGGCGTGCCAAAGCATTTTTGAACGTCAGCGGAATTCTGAGAACAATGGGAGAGTTCGGAAGCATTTTTAAACATCAGCGGAATTCCGAGAACAATGGAAGTGTTCCGAAGCATTTTTAAATGTCAGCGGAATTCTGAGAACAACGAAAGAGTTCCAAAACATTTTTAAACATCAGCGGAATTCCGAGAACAATGGAAGGGTTCCGAAGCATTTTTAAACTTCAGCGGAATTCCGAGAACAATGGAACAGTTCCGAAGCATTTTTAACCGCCAGTGGAATTCCGAGAACAATGGAAGAGTTCCAATTCATTATTAAATGTGAGCAGAATTCCGAGAACAATGGAAGAGTTCCGAAGCATTTTTAAACGTCAGCAGAATTTCTAGAAGAATGGAAGAGTTCCGAAGCATTTTTAAACGTCAGTGGAATTCTGAGAACAAAGGAAGAGTTCCGAAGCATTTTTAAACATGAGCGGAATTCCAAGAACAATGGAAAAGTTCCGATGCATTTTTGAACATCAGCTGAATTCCGAGAACTATGGAAGGGTTCCGAAGCATTTTTAAACTTCAGCAGAATTCCGAGAACAATGGAAGAGTTCCGAAGCATTTTTAAATGTCTGCAGATTTCCGCGTACAATGAAGTATTTCCAAAGCATTTTTGAACGTCAGCGGAATTCTGAGAACAATGGAAGAGTACCGAAGCATTTTTAAACACCAGCGGAATTCCGAGAACAAAGGAAATGTTCCGAAGCATTATTAAAACTCAGCGGAATTCCGAGAACAATGGAAGAGTTCCGAAGCATTTTTAAACTTCAGCGCAATTCCGAGAACATTGGAAGGGTTCCAAAGCATTTTTAAACTTCAGCAGAATTCCGAGAACAATGGAAGAGTTCCGAAGCATTTTTAAACTTCAGCAGAATTCCGAGAACAATGGAAGAGTTCCGAAGCAAATGTAAACATCAGCAGATTTCCAAGAACAATGAAGGAGTTCCAAAGCATTTTTGAACGTCAGCGGAATTCTGAGAACAATGGAAGAGTTGTGAAGCATTTTTAAATGTCAGCGGAATTCTGAGAACAATGAAAGAGTTCCAAAACATTTTTAAACATCAGCGGAATTCCGAGAACAATGGAAGGGTTCTGAAGCATTTTTAAACTTCAGCGGAATTCCGAGAACAATGGAACAGTTCCGAAGCATTTTTAACTGCAAGTGGAATTCCGCGAACAAAGGAAGAGTTCCAATGCATTATTAAATGTGAGCAGAATTCCGAGAAAAATGGAAGAGTTCCGAAGCATTTTTAAACGTCAGCAGAATTTCGAGAACAATGGAAGAGTTCCGAAGCATTTTTAAACGTCAGTGGAATTCTGAGAACAATGGAAGAGTTCCGAAGCATTTTTGAACATCAGCGGAATTCCGAGAACTATGGAAGGGTTCCGAAGCATTTTTAAACTTCAGCGGAATTCCGAGAACAATGGAAGAGTTCCAAAGCATTTTTAAAAGTCAGCAGATTTCCGAGAACAATGAAGGTGTTCTGAAACATTTTTAAATGTCAGCGGAATTCCGAGAACAATGGAAGAGTTCTGAAATATGTTTAAACTTCAACGGAATTTCGAGAGCAATGGAAGAGTTCCGAAGTATTTTTAAACTTCAGCGGAATTCCGAGAACAATGGAAGTATTCCGAAGCATTTTTAAACTTCAGCGGAATTCCGAGAACAATGGAAGAGTTCCGAAGCATTTTTAAACTTCATCAGAATTCCGAGAATAATGCAAGTGTTGTGAAACAATTTTATACATCAGCGGAATTCCGAGAACAATTGAAGAGATCCGAAGCATTTTTAAACGTCAATGCAATTCCAAGAACAATGGAACAGTTCTGAACAATTTTTAAATGTCAGCGGAATTCTGAGAACAATGGAAGAGTTCCGAAGGATTTTTAAACATCAGCGGAATGCCGAGAACAATGGAAGAGTTCATAAGCATTTTTAAACGTCAGCTGAATTCCGAGAACAATGGAAGAGTTCCGAAGCATTTTTAAATGTCAGCGGAATTCTGAGAACAATGGAAGAGTTCCGAAGCATTTTTAAACGTCAGCAGAATTCAGAGAATAATGAAAGAGTTCCGAAGCATTTTTAAACTTCATCAGAATTCCAAGAACAATGTAAGAGTTCCGAAGCATTTTTAAACGTCAGCGGAATTCTGAGAACAATGAAAGAGTTCCAAAGCATTTTTAAACTTCAGCAGAATTCCGAAAACAATGGAAGAGTTCCGAAGCATTTTTAAACATCAGCGGAATTCCGATAACAATGGAAGTGTTCCGAAGCATGTTTAAATGTCAGCGGAATTCTGAGAACAATGGGAGAGTTCCGAAGCATTTTTAAACATCAGCGGAATTCCGAGAACAATGGAAGAGTTCCGAAGCATTTTTAAACGTTAGTGGATTTCCGAGAACAATGGAAGAGTTCCAATGCATTATTAAATGTGAGCAGAATTCCGAGAACAATGGAAGAGTTCCGAAGCATTTTTAAACGTCAGCAGAATTTCGAGATCAATGGAAGAGTTCCGAAGCATTTTTAAACCTCACTGGAATTCTGAGAACAATGGAAGAGTTCAGAAGCATTTTTAAACATCAGCGGAATTCTAAGAACAATGGAAAAGTTCCGATGCATTTTTTAACATCAGCGGAATTCCGAGAACAATGGAAGAGTTCTGAAACATTTTTAAACTTCAGCGGAATTCTGAGAACAATGGAAGAGTACCGAAGCATTTTTAAACTTCAGCGGAATTCCGAGAACAATGGAAGCGTTCCGAAGCATTTTTAAACTTCAGCAGAATTCCGAGAACAATGGAAGAGTTCCAAAGCATTTTTAAACATCAGTAGATTTCCGAGAACAATGAAGGCGTTTTGAAATATTTTTAAATGTCAGCGGAATTCCGAGAACAATGGAAGATTTCTGAAACATGTTTAAACTTCAACGGAATTTCGAGAACAATGGAAGAGTTCCGAAGCACTTTTAAACCTCAGTGGAATTCCGAGAACAATGGAAGCATTCCGAAGCATTTTTAAACTTCAGCGGAATTCCGAGAACAATGGAAGCGTTCCGAAGCATTTTTAAACTTCATAAGAATTCCGAGAATAATGGAAGCGTTGTGAAACAATTTTATACATCAGCGGAAATTCAGAGAACAATGGTAGAATTCCGAATCATTTTTAAACATCAGCGGAATGCCGAGAATAATGGAAGAGTTCCTAAGCATTTTTAAATGTCAGCGGAATTCCGAGAACAATGGAAGAGTTCCGAAGCATTTTTAAATGTCAGCAGAATTCCGAGAATAATGGAAGAGTTTCGAAGCATTTTTAAACTTCATCAGAATTCCAAGAACAATGTAAGAGTTCCGATGCTAATTTAAACTTCAGCAGAATTCCGAGAACAAAGGAAGAGTTCCGAAGCATTTTTAAACGTGAGCGGAATTCTGAGAACAATGGAAGCGTTCCAAAGCATTTTTAAACTTCAGCAGAATTCCGAGAACAATGGAAGAGTTTCTCAGCATTTTTAAACATCAGCAGATTTCCGAGAACAATGAGGGAGTTTTAAAACATTTTTGAACGTCAGCAGAATTCCGAGAACAATGGAAGAGTTCAGAAGCATTTTTAAACGTCAGCGGAATTCTGAGAACAATGAAAGAGTTCCAAAGCATTTTTAAACTTCAGCAGAATTCAGAGAACAATGGAAGATTTCCGATTCATTTTTAAACATCAACGGAATTCCGAGAACAATGGAAGAGTTCCGAAGCATTTTTAAACATCAGCAGATTTCCGAAAACAATGAATGAGTTCGAAAGCATTTTTAAACGTAAGCGGAATTCTGAGAGCAATGGAAGAGTTTTGAAACATTTTTAAACTTCAACGGAATTCCGAGAACAATGGAAGTGTTCCAAAGCATTTTTAAACTTCAGCGGAATTCCGAGAACAATGGAAGCATTCCAAAGCATTTTTAACCTTCAGCGGAATTCCGAGAACAATGGAAGAGTTCCGAAGCATTTTTAAACTTCATCAGAATTCCGAGAACAATGGAAGCGTTCTGTAGCATTTTTAAACATCAGAGGAATTCCGAGAACAATGGAAGAGTTCCGAAGCATTTTTAAACCTCACTGGAATTCTGAGAACAATGGAAGAGTTCCGAAGCATTTTTAAACATCAGCGGAATTCTAAGAACAATGGAAAAGTTCCGATGCATTTTTTAACATCAGCGGAATTCCGAGAACAATGGAAGAGTTCTGAAACATTTTTAAACTTCAGCGGAATTCTGAGAACAATGGAAGAGTACCGAAGCATTTTTAAACTTCAGCGGAATTCCGAGAACAATGGAAGCGTTCCGAAGCATTTTTAAACTTCAGCAGAATTCCGAGAACAATGGAAGAGTTCCAAAGCATTTTTAAACATCAGTAGATTTCCGAGAACAATGAAGGCGTTTCGAAACATTTTTAAATGTCAGCGGAATTCCGAGAACAATGGAAGATTTCTGAAACATGTTTAAACTTCAACGGAATTTCGAGAACAATGGAAGAGTTCCGAAGCACTTTTAAACCTCAGTGGAATTCTGAGAACAATGGAAGCATTCCGAAGCATTTTTAAACTTCAGCGGAATTCCGAGAACAATGGAAGCGTTCCGAAGCATTTTTAAACTTCATAAGAATTCCGAGAATAATGGAAGCGTTGTGAAACAATTTTATACATCAGCGGAATTCCGAGAACAATGGTAGAGTTCCGAATCATTTTTAAACATCAGCGGAATGCCGAGAATAATGGAAGAGTTCCTAAGCATTTTTAAATGTCAGCGGAATTCCGAGAACAATGGAAGAGTTCCGAAGCATTTTTAAATGTCAGCAGAATTCCGAGAATAATGGAAGAGTTTCGAAGCATTTTTAAACTTCATCAGAATTCCAAGAACAATGTAAGAGTTCCGATGCTAATTTAAACTTCAGCAGAATTCCGAGAACAAAGGAAGAGTTCCGAAGCATTTTTAAACGTGAGCGGAATTCTGAGAACAATGAAAGCGTTCCAAAGCATTTTTAAACATCAGCAGAATTCCGAGAACAATGAGGGAGTTCCAAAACATTTTTGAACGTCAGCAGAATTCCGAGAACAATGGAAGAGTTCAGAAGCATTTTTAAACGTCAGCGGAATTCTGAGAACAATGAAAGAGTTCCAAAGCATTTTTAAACTTCAGCAGAATTCAGAGAACAATGGAAGATTTCCGATTCATTTTTAAACATCAACGGAATTCCGAGAACAATGGAAGAGTTCCGAAGCATTTTTAAACGTCAGCAGATTTCCGAAAACAATGAATGAGTTCGAAAGCATTTTTAAACGTAAGCGGAATTCTGAGAGCAATGGAAGAGTTTTGAAACATTTTTAAACTTCAACGGAATTCCGAGAACAATGGAAGTGTTCCAAAGCATTTTTAAACTTCAGCGGAATTCCGAGAACAATGGAAGCATTCCGAAGCATTTTTAAACTTCAGCGGAATTCCGAGAACAATGGAAGAGTTCCGAAGCATTTTTAAACTTCATCAGAATTCCGAGAACAATGGAAGCGTTCTGTAGCATTTTTAAACATCAGAGGAATTCCGAGAACAATGGAAGAGTTCCGATTCATTTTTAAATGTCAACGGAATTCCGAGAACAATAGAAGAGTTCCGAAGCATTTTTAAACGTCAGTGGAATTCCGAGAACAATGGAAGAGTTCCAAAGCATTATTAAATGTGAGCGGAATTCCGAGAACAATGGAAGAGTTCCGAAGCATTTTCAAACTTCAGCGGAATTCCGAGAACAGTGGAAGAGTTCCGAAGCATTTTTAATCTTCAGCAGAATTCCGAGAACAATGGAAGAGTTCTGAAGCATTTTTAAATGTCAGCAGAATTCCAAGAACAATGGAAGAGTTCTGAAGCATTTTTAAACATCAGAGGAATTCCAAGAACAATGGAAGCGTTCCGATTCATTTTTAAACATCAACGGAATTCCGAGAACAATGGAAGAGTTCCGAAGCATTTTTAAACATCAGCAGAATTCCCAGAACAATGGAAGAGTTCCGAAGCATTTTTAATCTTCATCGGAATTCCGAGAAAAATTGAAGAGTTCGGAAACATTTTTAAACTTCAGCGGAATTCCGAGAACAATGGAAGAGTTCCCAAGCATTTTTAAATGTCAGCAGAATTCCAAGAACAAAGGAAGAGTTCCGATGCATTTTTAAATGTCAGCAGAATTCTGAGAACAATGGAAGATTTCAGAAACATTTTTAAACTTCAGCGGAATTTCGAGAACAATGGAAGACTACCGAAGCACTTTTAAACTTCAGCGGATTTCCGAGAACAATGGAAGAGTTCCGAAGCATTTTTAAACTTCAGCGGAATTCTGAGAACAATGGAAGCGTTCCTGAAGCATTTTTAAACTTCAGCGGAATTCCGAGAACAATGGAATAGTTCCAAAGCATTTTTAAACGTCAGCAGATTTCCGAGAACAATGAAGGAGCTCCGAAACATTTTTAAATGTCAGCGGAATTCCGAGAACAATGGAAGAGTTCTGAAACATTTTTATACTTCAGCAGAATTTCTAGAACAATGGAAGCATTCCGAATCATTTTTAAACTTCAGCGGAATTCCGAGAACAATGGAAGAGTTCCGAAGCATTTTTAAACTTCATCCGAATTCCGAGAATAATGGAAGCGTTGTGAAACAATTTTATACATCATCAGAATTCCGAGAACAATGGAAGAGATCCGAAGCACAATGGAACAGTTCTGAAACATTTTTAAATGTCAGCGGAATTCAGAGAACAATGGAAGAGTTCCGAAGCATTTTTAAACGTCAGTGGAATTCCGAGAACAATGGAAGAGTTCCAAAGCATTTTTAAATGTCAGCGGGATTCTGAGAAAAATGGAAGGGTTCCGAAGCATTTTTAAACTTCATCAGCATTCCGAGAACAATGTAAGTGTTCCGATGCAAATTTAAACTTCAGCAGAATTCCGAGAACAATGGAAGAGTTCCGAAGCATTTTTAAATGTCAGCGGAATTCTGAGAACAATGAAAGAGTTCCAAAGCATTTTTAAACATCAGCAGATTTCCGAAAATGATGAAGGCGTTCCAAAGCATTTTTGAACATCAGAGGAATTCTAAGAACAATGGAAGAGTTCCGAAGCATTTTTAAACATCAGTGGAATTCCGAGAACAATGGAAGAGTTCCGAAGCATTTTTAAAAGTATGGGGAATTCTGAGAACAATGGAAGAGTTCCGAAGCATTTTTAAAGATCAGCGGAATTTCGAGAACAATGGAAGGGTTCCGAAGCATTTTTAAACTTCAGCAGATTTCCGAGAACAATGAGGGAGTTCCAAAACATTTTTGAACGTCAGCAGAATTCCGAGAACAATGGAAGAGTTCAGAAGCATTTTTAAACGTCAGCGGAATTCTGAGAACAATGAAAGAGTTCCAAAGCATTTTTAAACTTCAGCAGAATTCCGAGAACAATGGAAGATTTCCGATTCATTTTTAAACATCAACGGAATTCCGAGAACAATGGAAGAGTTCCGAAGCATTTTTAAACGTCATCAGATTTCCGAAAACAATGAATGAGTTCGAAAGCATTTTTAAACGTAAGCGGAATTCTGAGAGCAATGGAAGAGTTTTGAAACATTTTTAAACTTCAACGGAATTCCGAGAACAATGGAAGTGTTCCAAAGCATTTTTAAACTTCAGCGGAATTCCGAGAACAATGGAAGCATTCCGAAGCATTTTTAAACTTCAGCGGAATTCCGAGAACAATGGAAGAGTTCCTAAGCATTTTTAAACTTCATCAGATTTCCGAGAACAATGGAAGCGTTCTGTAGCATTTTTAAACATCAGAGGAATTCCGAGAACAATGGAAGAGTTCCGATTCATTTTTAAATGTCAACGGAATTCCGAGAATAATAGAAGAGTTCCGAAGCATTTTTAAACGTCAGTGGAATTCCGAGAACAATGGAAGAGTTCCAAAGCATTATTAAATGTGAGCGGAATTCCGAGAACAATGGAAGAGTTCCGAAGCATTTTCAAACTTCAGCGGAATTCCGAGAACAGTGGAAGAGTTCCGAAGCATTTTTAATCTTCAGCAGAATTCCGAGAACAATGGAAGAGTTCTGAAGCATTTTTAAATGTCAGCAGAATTCCAAGAACAATGGAAGAGTTCTGAAGCATTTTTAAACATCAGAGGAATTCCAAGAACAATGGAAGAGTTCCGATTCATTTTTAAACATCAACGGAATTCCGAGAACAATGGAAGAGTTCCGAAGCATTTTTAAACATCAGCAGAATTCCCAGAACAATGGAAGAGTTCCGAAGCATTTTTAATCTTCATCGGAATTCCGAGAAAAATTGAAGAGTTCGGAAACATTTTTAAACTTCAGCGGAATTCCGAGAACAATGGAAGAGTTCCCAAGCATTTTTAAATGTCAGCAGAATTCCAATAACAAAGGAAGAGTTCCGATGCATTTTTAAATGTCAGCAGAATTCCGAGAACAATGGAAGATTTCAGAAACATTTTTAAACTTCAGCGGAATTCCGAGAACAATGGAAGACTACCGAAGCATTTTTAAACTTCAGCGGATTTCCGAGAACAATGGAAGAGTTCCGAAGCATTTTTAAACATCAGCAGATTTCCGAAAATGATGAAGGCGTTCCAAAGCATTTTTGAACATCAGAGGAATTCTAAGAACAATGGAAGAGTTCCGAAGCATTTTTAAACATCAGTGGAATTCCGAGAACAATGGAAGAGTTCCGAAGCATTTTTAAAAGTATGGGGAATTCTGAGAACAATGGAAGAGTTCCGAAGCATTTTTAAAGATCAGCGGAATTTCGAGAACAATGGAAGGGTTCCGAAGCATTTTTAAACTTCAGCAGATTTCCGAGAACAATGAGGGAGTTCCAAAACATTTTTGAACGTCAGCAGAATTCCGAGAACAATGGAAGAGTTCAGAAGCATTTTTAAACGTCAGCGGAATTCTGAGAACAATGAAAGAGTTCCAAAGCATTTTTAAACTTCAGCAGAATTCCGAGAACAATGGAAGATTTCCGATTCATTTTTAAACATCAACGGAATTCCGAGAACAATGGAAGAGTTCCGAAGCATTTTTAAACGTCATCAGATTTCCGAAAACAATGAATGAGTTCGAAAGCATTTTTAAACGTAAGCGGAATTCTGAGAGCAATGGAAGAGTTTTGAAACATTTTTAAACTTCAACGGAATTCCGAGAACAATGGAAGTGTTCCAAAGCATATTTAAACTTCAGCGGAATTCCGAGAACAATGGAAGCATTCCGAAGCATTTTTAAACTTCAGCGGAATTCCGAGAACAATGGAAGAGTTCCTAAGCATTTTTAAACTTCATCAGATTTCCGAGAACAATGGAAGCGTTCTGTAGCATTTTTAAACATCAGAGGAATTCCGAGAACAATGGAAGAGTTCCGATTCATTTTTAAATGTCAACGGAATTCCGAGAATAATAGAAGAGTTCCGAAGCATTTTTAAACGTCAGTGGAATTCCGAGAACAATGGAAGAGTTCCAAAGCATTATTAAATGTGAGCGGAATTCCGAGAACAATGGAAGAGTTCCGAAGCATTTTCAAACTTCAGCGGAATTCCGAGAACAGTGGAAGAGTTCCGAAGCATTTTTAATCTTCAGCAGAATTCCGAGAACAATGGAAGAGTTCTGAAGCATTTTTAAATGTCAGCAGAATTCCAAGAACAATGGAAGAGTTCTGAAGCATTTTTAAACATCAGAGGAATTCCAAGAACAATGGAAGAGTTCCGATTCATTTTTAAACATCAACGGAATTCTGAGAACAATGGAAGAGTTCCGAAGCATTTTTAAACATCAGCAGAATTCCCAGAACAATGGAAGAGTTCCGAAGCATTTTTAATCTTCATCGGAATTCCGAGAAAAATTGAAGAGTTCGGAAACATTTTTAAACTTCAGCGGAATTCCGAGAACAATGGAAGAGTTCCCAAGCATTTTTAAATGTCAGCAGAATTCCAATAACAAAGGAAGAGTTCCGATGCATTTTTAAATGTCAGCAGAATTCCGAGAACAATGGAAGATTTCAGAAACATTTTTAAACTTCAGCGGAATTCCGAGAACAATGGAAGACTACCGAAGCATTTTTAAACTTCAGCGGATTTCCGAGAACAATGGAAGAGTTCCGAAGCATTTTTAAACTTCAGCGGAATTCTGAGAACAATGGAAGCGTTCCTGAAGCATTTTTAAACTTCAGCGGAATTCCGAGAACAATGGAAGAGTTCCAAAGCATTTTTAAACATCAGCAGATTTCCGAAAATGATGAAGGCGTTCCAAAGCATTTTTGAACATCAGAGGAATTCTAAGAACAATGGAAGAGTTCCGAAGCATTTTTAAACATCAGTGGAATTCCGAGAACAATGGAAGAGTTCCGAAGCATTTTTAAAAGTATGGGGAATTCTGAGAACAATGGAAGAGTTCCGAAGCATTTTTAAAGATCAGCGGAATTTCGAGAACAATGGAAGGGTTCCGAAGCATTTTTAAACTTCAGCAGATTTCCGAGAACAATGAGGGAGTTCCAAAACATTTTTGAACGTCAGCAGAATTCCGAGAACAATGGAAGAGTTCAGAAGCATTTTTAAACGTCAGCGGAATTCTGAGAACAATGAAAGAGTTCCAAAGCATTTTTAAACTTCAGCAGAATTCCGAGAACAATGGAAGATTTCCGATTCATTTTTAAACATCAACGGAATTCCGAGAACAATGGAAGAGTTCCGAAGCATTTTTAAACGTCATCAGATTTCCGAAAACAATGAATGAGTTCGAAAGCATTTTTAAACGTAAGCGGAATTCTGAGAGCAATGGAAGAGTTTTGAAACATTTTTAAACTTCAACGGAATTCCGAGAACAATGGAAGTGTTCCAAAGCATTTTTAAACTTCAGCGGAATTCCGAGAACAATGGAAGCATTCCGAAGCATTTTTAAACTTCAGCGGAATTCCGAGAACAATGGAAGAGTTCCTAAGCATTTTTAAACTTCATCAGATTTCCGAGAACAATGGAAGCGTTCTGTAGCATTTTTAAACATCAGAGGAATTCCGAGAACAATGGAAGAGTTCCGATTCATTTTTAAATGTCAACGGAATTCCGAGAATAATAGAAGAGTTCCGAAGCATTTTTAAACGTCAGTGGAATTCCGAGAACAATGGAAGAGTTCCAAAGCATTATTAAATGTGAGCGGAATTCCGAGAACAATGGAAGAGTTCCGAAGCATTTTCAAACTTCAGCGGAATTCCGAGAACAGTGGAAGAGTTCCGAAGCATTTTTAATCTTCAGCAGAATTCCGAGAACAATGGAAGAGTTCTGAAGCATTTTTAAATGTCAGCAGAATTCCAAGAACAATGGAAGAGTTCTGAAGCATTTTTAAACATCAGAGGAATTCCAAGAACAATGGAAGAGTTCCGATTCATTTTTAAACATCAACGGAATTCCGAGAACAATGGAAGAGTTCCGAAGCATTTTTAAACATCAGCAGAATTCCCAGAACAATGGAAGAGTTCCGAAGCATTTTTAATCTTCATCGGAATTCCGAGAAAAATTGAAGAGTTCGGAAACATTTTTAAACTTCAGCGGAATTCCGAGAACAATGGAAGAGTTCCCAAGCATTTTTAAATGTCAGCAGAATTCCAATAACAAAGGAAGAGTTCCGATGCATTTTTAAATGTCAGCAGAATTCCGAGAACAATGGAAGATTTCAGAAACATTTTTAAACTTCAGCGGAATTCCGAGAACAATGGAAGACTACCGAAGCATTTTTAAACTTCAGCGGATTTCCGAGAACAATGGAAGAGTTCCGAAGCATTTTTAAACTTCAGCGGAATTCTGAGAACAATGGAAGCGTTCCTGAAGCATTTTTAAACTTCAGCGGAATTCCGAGAACAATGGAAGAGTTCCAAAGCATTTTTAAACGTCAGCAGATTTCCGAGAACAATGAAGGAGCTCCGAAACATTTTTAAATGTCAGCGGAATTCCGAGAACAATGGAAGAGTTCTGAAACATTTTTAAACTTCAGCAGAATTTCTAGAACAATGAAAGCATTCCGAATCATTTTTAAACTTCAGCGGAATTCCGAGAACAATGGAAGAGTTCCGAAGCATTTTTAAACTTCATCAGAATTCCGAGAATAATGGAAGCGTTGTGAAACAATTTTATACATCATCAGAATTCCGAGAACAATGGAAGAGATCCGAAGCACAATGGAACAGTTCTGAAACATTTTTAAATGTCAGCGGAATTCAGAGAACAATGGAAGAGTTCCGAAGCATTTTTAAACGTCAGTGGAATTCCGAGAACAATGGAAGAGTTCCAAAGCATTTTTAAATGTCAGCGGGATTCTGAGAAAAATGGAAGGGTTCCGAAGCATTTTTAAACTTCATCAGCATTCCGAGAACAATGTAAGAGTTCCGATGCAAATTTAAACTTCAGCAGAATTCCGAGAACAATGGAAGAGTTCCGAAGCATTTTTAAATGTCAGCGGAATTCTGAGAACAATGAAAGAGTTCCAAAGCATTTTTAAACATCAGCAGATTTCCGAAAACGATGAAGGCGTTCCAAAGCATTTTTGAACATCAGAGGAATTCTAAGAACAATGGAAGAGTTCCGAAGCATTTTTAAACATCAGTGGAATTCCGAGAACAATGGAACAGTTCCGAAGCATTTTTAAAAGTATGGGGAATTCTGAGAACAATGGAAGAGTTCCGAAGCATTTTTAAACATCAGCGGAATTTCGAGAACAATGGAAGGGTTCCGAAGCATTTTTAAACTTCAGCGGAATTCCGAGAACAATGGAAGAGTTCTGAAACATTTTTAAACTTCAGCGGAGTTCCGACAACAATGGAAGAATACCGAAGCATTTTTAAACTTCAGCGGAATTCTGAGAACAATGGAAGCGTTCCGAAGCATATTAAACTTGAGAGGAATTCCGAGACCAATGGAAGCGTTATGAATCATTTTTAGACGTCAGCGGTATTCAAAAAACAATGGAAGAGTTCCAAAGCACTTTTAAATTTCAGCAGAATTCCGAGAACAATGGCAGAGTTCCGAAGCATTTTTAAACGTCAGCAGATTTCCGAGAACAATGAAGGAGTTCCAAAGCATTTTTAAATGTCAGCGGAATTCTGAGAGCAATGGAAGAGTTCCGAAGCATTTTTAAACGTCAGCGGAATTCCGAGAACAATGGAATAGTTCCGAAGCATTTTTAAAAGTCAGCGGAATTCTGAGAACAATGAAAGAGTTCCAAAGCATTTTTAAACATCAGCGGAATTCCGAGAACAATGGAAGGGTTCCGAAGCATTTTTAAACTTTAGCGGAATTCCGAGAACAATGGAAGAGTTCTGAAACATTTTTAAACTTCAGCGGAATTCCGTCAACAATGGAAGAATACCGAAGCATTTTTAAACTTCAGCAGAATTCCGAGAACAATGGAAGCTTTCCGAAGCATTGTAAACTTGAGAGGAATTCCGAGAACAATGGAAGCTTTATGAAGCATTGTTAGACGTCAGCGGCATTCCAAAAACAATGGAAGAGTTCCGAAGCACTTTTAAATTTCAGCAGAATTCCGAGAGCAATGGCAGAGTTCCGAAGCATTTTTAAACGTCAGCAGATTTCCGAGAACAATGAATGAATTCCAAAGCATTTTTGAAGGTCATCGGAATTCTGAGAACAATGGAAGAGTTTCGAAGCATTTTTAAACACCAGCGGAATTCCGAGAACAAAGGAAGTGTTCCAAAGCATTTTCAAACATCAGCGGAATTCCTAGAACTATGGAAGGGTTCCGAAGCATTTTTAAACTTCAGCTGAATTCCGAGAACAATGGAAGCATTCTGTAGCATTTTTAAACATCAGAGGAATTCCGAGAACAATGGAAGAGTTCCGATTCATTTTTAAATGTCAACCGAATTCCGAGAACAATGGAAGAGTTCCGAAGCATTTTTAAACGTCAGTGGAATTCCGAGAACAATGGAAGAGTTCCAAAGCATTATTAAACGTGAGCGGAATTCCGAGAACAATGGAAGAGTTCCGAAGCATTTTTAAACGTCAGTGGAATTCCGAGAACAATGGAAGAGTTCCGAAGCATTTTTAAACGTCAGCAGAATTCCGAGAATAATGGAAGAGTTACGAAGCATTTTTAAACTTCATCAGAATTCCAAGAACAATGTAAGAGTTCCGAAGCATTTTTAAACTTCAGCGGAATTCTGAGAACAATGAAAGAGTTCCAAAGCATTTTTAAACTTCTGCAGAATTCCGAGAACAATTGAAGAGTTCCGAAGCATTTGTAAACATCAGCAGATTTAAGAAAACAATGAAGGAGTTCCAAAGCATTTTTGAATGTCAGCGGAATTCTGAGAACAATGGAAGAGTTCAGAAGCATTTTTAAACATCAGCTGAATTCCGAGAACAATGGAAGAGTTCCGAAGCATTTTTAAACTTCAGCGGAATTCCGAGAAAAATAGAAGAGTTCCGAAGCATTTTTAAACGTCAGTGGAATTCCGAGAACAATGGAAGAGTTCCAATGCATTATGAAATGAGAGCAGAATTCCGAGAACAATGGAAGAGTTCCGAAGCATTTTTAAACGTCAGCAGAATATCGAAAACAATGGAAGAGTTCCGAAGCATTTTTAAACGTCAGCAGATTTCCGAGTACAATGAAGGAGTTCCGAAACATTTTTAAATGTCAGCGGAATTCCGGAAACAATGGAAGAGTTCTGAAACATGTTTAAACTTCAACGGAATTTCGAGAACAATGGAAGAGTTCCGAAGCATTTTTAAACTTCTGCGGAATTCCGAGAACAATTGAAGCATTCCGAAGCATTTTTAAACTTCAGCGGAATTCCGAGAAAAATAGAAGAGCTCCGAAGCATTTTTAAACGTCAGTGGAATTCCGAGAACAATGGAAGAGTTCCGAAGCATTTTTAAACGTCAGTGGAATTCTGAGAACAATGGAAGAGTTCCGAAGCATTTTTGAACATCAGCAGAATTCCGAGAACTATGGAAGGGTTCCGAAGCATTTTTAAACTTCAGCGGAATTCCGAGAACAATGGAAGAGTTCCAAAGCATTTTTAAAAGTCAGCAGATTTCCGAGAACAATGAAGGTGTTCTGAAACATTTTTAAATGTCAGCGGAATTCCGACAACAATGGAAGAGTTCTGAAATATGTTTAAACTTCAACGGAATTTCGAGAGCAATGGAAGAGTTCCGAAGTATTTTTAAACTTCAGCGGAATTCCGAGAACAATGGAAGTATTCCGAAGCATTTTTAAACTTCAGCGGAATTCCGAGAACAATGGAAGAGTTCCGAAGCATTTTTAAACTTCATCAGAATTCCGAGAATAATGCAAGTGTTGTGAAACAATTTTATACATCAGCGGAATTCCGAGAACAATTGAAGAGATCCGAAGCATTTTTAAACGTCAATGCAATTCCAAGAACAATGGAACAGTTCTGAACAATTTTTAAATGTCAGCGGAATTCTGAGAACAATGGAGGAGTTCCGAAGGATTTTTAAACATCAGCGGAATGCCGAGAACAATGGAAGAGTTCATAAGCATTTTTAAACGTCAGCTGAATTCCGAGAACAATGGAAGAGCTCCGAAGCATTTTTAAATGTCAGCGGAATTCTGAGAACAATGGAAGAGTTCCGAAGCATTTTTAAACGTCAGCAGAATTCAGAGAATAATGAAAGAGTTCCGAAGCATTTTTAAACTTCATCAGAATTCCAAGAACAATGTAAGAGTTCCGAAGCATTTTTAAACGTCAGCGGAATTCTGAGAACAATGAAAGAGTTCCAAAGCATTTTTAAACTTCAGCAGAATTCCGAAAACAATGGAAGAGTTCCGAAGCATTTTTAAACATCAGCGGAATTCCGATAACAATGGAAGTGTTCCGAAGCATGTTTAAATGTCAGCGGAATTCTGAGAACAATGGGAGAGTTCCGAAGCATTTTTAAACATCAGCGGAATTCCGAGAACAATGGAAGAGTTCCGAAGCATTTTTAAACGTTAGTGGATTTCCGAGAACAATGGAAGAGTTCCAATGCATTATTAAATGTGAGCAGAATTCCGAGAACAATGGAAGAGTTCCGAAGCATTTTTAAACGTCAGCAGAATTTCGAGAACAATGGAAGAGTTCAGAAGCATTTTTAAACATCAGCGGAATTCTAAGAACAATGGAAAAGTTCCGATGCATTTTTTAACATCAGCGGAATTCCGAGAACAATGGAAGAGTTCTGAAACATTTTTAAACTTCAGCGGAATTCTGAGAACAATGGAAGAGTACCGAAGCATTTTTAAACTTCAGCGGAATTCCGAGAACAATGGAAGCGTTCCGAAGCATTTTTAAACTTCAGCAGAATTCCGAGAACAATGGAAGAGTTCCAAAGCATTTTTAAACATCAGTAGATTTCCGAGAACAATGAAGGCGTTTCGAAATATTTTTAAATGTCAGCGGAATTCCGAGAACAATGGAAGATTTCTGAAACATGTTTAAACTTCAACGGAATTTCGAGAACAATGGAAGAGTTCCGAAGCACTTTTAAACCTCAGTGGAATTCCGAGAACAATGGAAGCATTCCGAAGCATTTTTAAACTTCAGCGGAATTCCGAGAACAATGGAAGCGTTCCGAAGCATTTTTAAACTTCATAAGAATTCCGAGAATAATGGAAGCGTTGTGAAACAATTTTATACATCAGCGGAAATTCCGAGAACAATGGTAGAATTCCGAATCATTTTTAAACATCAGCGGAATGCCGAGAATAATGGAAGAGTTCCTAAGCATTTTTAAATGTCAGCGGAATTCCGAGAACAATGGAAGAGTTCCGAAGCATTTTTAAATGTACGCAGTATTCCGAGAATAATGGAAGAGTTTCGAAGCATTTTTAAACTTCATCAGAATTCCAAGAACAATGTAAGAGTTCCGATGCTAATTTAAACTTCAGCAGAATTCCGAGAACAAAGGAAGAGTTCCGAAGCATTTTTAAACGTGAGCGGAATTCTGAGAACAATGAAAGCGTTCCAAAGCATTTTTAAACTTCAGCAGAATTCCGAGAACAATGGAAGAGTTTCTCAGCATTTTTAAACATCAGCAGATTTCCGAGAACAATGAGGGAGTTCCAAAACATTTTTGAACGTCAGCAGAATTCCGAGAACAATGGAAGAGTTCAGAAGCATTTTTAAACGTCAGCGGAATTCTGAGAACAATGAAAGAGTTCCAAAGCATTTTTAAACTTCAGCAGAATTCAGAGAAGAATGGAAGATTTCCGATTCATTTTTAAACATCAACGGAATTCCGAGAACAATGGAAGAGTTCCGAAGCATTTTTAAACGTCAGCAGATTTCCGAAAACAATGAATGAGTTCGAAAGCATTTTTAAACGTAAGCGGAATTCTGAGAGCAATGGAAGAGTTTTGAAACATTTTTAAACTTCAACGGAATTCCGAGAACAATGGAAGTGTTCCAAAGCATTTTTAAACTTCAGCGGAATTCCGAGAACAATGGAAGCATTCCGAAGCATTTTTAAACTTCAGCGGAATTCCGAGAACAATGGAAGAGTTCCGAAGCATTTTTAAACTTCATCAGAATTCCGAGAACAATGGAAGCGTTCTGTAGCATTTTTAAACATCAGAGGAATTCCGAGAACAATGGAAGAGTTCCGAAGCATTTTTAAACCTCACTGGAATTCTGAGAACAATGGAAGAGTTCCGAAGCATTTTTAAACATCAGCGGAATTCTAAGAACAATGGAAAAGTTCCGATGCATTTTTTAACATCAGCGGAATTCCGAGAACAATGGAAGAGTTCTGAAACATTTTTAAACTTCAGCGGAATTCTGAGAACAATGGAAGAGTACCGAAGCATTTTTAAACTTCAGCGGAATTCCGAGAACAATGGAAGCGTTCCGAAGCATTTTTAAACTTCAGCAGAATTCAGAGAATAATGAAAGAGTTCCGAAGCATTTTTAAACTTCATCAGAATTCCAAGAACAATGTAAGAGTTCCGAAGCATTTTTAAACGTCAGCGGAATTCTGAGAACAATGAAAGAGTTCCAAAGCATTTTTAAACTTCAGCAGAATTCCGAAAACAATGGAAGAGTTCCGAAGCATTTTTAAACATCAGCGGAATTCCGATAACAATGGAAGTGTTCCGAAGCATGTTTAAATGTCAGCGGAATTCTGAGAACAATGGGAGAGTTCCGAAGCATTTTTAAACATCAGCGGAATTCCGAGAACAATGGAAGAGTTCCGAAGCATTTTTAAACGTTAGTGGATTTCCGAGAACAATGGAAGAGTTCCAATGCATTATTAAATGTGAGCAGAATTCCGAGAACAATGGAAGAGTTCCGAAGCATTTTTAAACGTCAGCAGAATTTCGAGAACAATGGAAGAGTTCAGAAGCATTTTTAAACATCAGCGGAATTCTAAGAACAATGGAAAAGTTCCGATGCATTTTTTAACATCAGCGGAATTCCGAGAACAATGGAAGAGTTCTGAAACATTTTTAAACTTCAGCGGAATTCTGAGAACAATGGAAGAGTACCGAAGCATTTTTAAACTTCAGCGGAATTCCGAGAACAATGGAAGCGTTCCGAAGCATTTTTAAACTTCAGCAGAATTCCGAGAACAATGGAAGAGTTCCAAAGCATTTTTAAACATCAGTAGATTTCCGAGAACAATGAAGGCGTTTCGAAATATTTTTAAATGTCAGCGGAATTCCGAGAACAATGGAAGATTTCTGAAACATGTTTAAACTTCAACGGAATTTCGAGAACAATGGAAGAGTTCCGAAGCACTTTTAAACCTCAGTGGAATTCCGAGAACAATGGAAGCATTCCGAAGCATTTTTAAACTTCAGCGGAATTCCGAGAACAATGGAAGCGTTCCGAAGCATTTTTAAACTTCATAAGAATTCCGAGAATAATGGAAGCGTTGTGAAACAATTTTATACATCAGCGGAAATTCCGAGAACAATGGTAGAATTCCGAATCATTTTTAAACATCAGCGGAATGCCGAGAATAATGGAAGAGTTCCTAAGCATTTTTAAATGTCAGCGGAATTCCGAGAACAATGGAAGAGTTCCGAAGCATTTTTAAATGTACGCAGTATTCCGAGAATAATGGAAGAGTTTCGAAGCATTTTTAAACTTCATCAGAATTCCAAGAACAATGTAAGAGTTCCGATGCTAATTTAAACTTCAGCAGAATTCCGAGAACAAAGGAAGAGTTCCGAAGCATTTTTAAACGTGAGCGGAATTCTGAGAACAATGAAAGCGTTCCAAAGCATTTTTAAACTTCAGCAGAATTCCGAGAACAATGGAAGAGTTTCTCAGCATTTTTAAACATCAGCAGATTTCCGAGAACAATGAGGGAGTTCCAAAACATTTTTGAACGTCAGCAGAATTCCGAGAACAATGGAAGAGTTCAGAAGCATTTTTAAACGTCAGCGGAATTCTGAGAACAATGAAAGAGTTCCAAAGCATTTTTAAACTTCAGCAGAATTCAGAGAAGAATGGAAGATTTCCGATTCATTTTTAAACATCAACGGAATTCCGAGAACAATGGAAGAGTTCCGAAGCATTTTTAAACGTCAGCAGATTTCCGAAAACAATGAATGAGTTCGAAAGCATTTTTAAACGTAAGCGGAATTCTGAGAGCAATGGAAGAGTTTTGAAACATTTTTAAACTTCAACGGAATTCCGAGAACAATGGAAGTGTTCCAAAGCATTTTTAAACTTCAGCGGAATTCCGAGAACAATGGAAGCATTCCGAAGCATTTTTAAACTTCAGCGGAATTCCGAGAACAATGGAAGAGTTCCGAAGCATTTTTAAACTTCATCAGAATTCCGAGAACAATGGAAGCGTTCTGTAGCATTTTTAAACATCAGAGGAATTCCGAGAACAATGGAAGAGTTCCGAAGCATTTTTAAACCTCACTGGAATTCTGAGAACAATGGAAGAGTTCCGAAGCATTTTTAAACATCAGCGGAATTCTAAGAACAATGGAAAAGTTCCGATGCATTTTTTAACATCAGCGGAATTCCGAGAACAATGGAAGAGTTCTGAAACATTTTTAAACTTCAGCGGAATTCCAAGAAAAATGGCAGCATTCCGAAGCATTTTAAACTTGAGATGAATTCGGAGAACCATCGAAGCGTTATGAAGCATTTTTAGACGTCAGCGGTATTCCAAGAACAATGGATGAGTTCCGAAGCACTTTTAAATTTCAGCAGAATTCCGAAAACAATGGCAGAGTTCCGAAGCATTTTTAAACGTCAGCAGATTTCCGAGAAGAATGAAGGAGTTCCAAAGCATTTTTGAACGTCAGCGGAATTCTGAGAACAATGGTAGAGTTCCGAAGCATTTTTAAACACCAGCGGAATTCCGAGAACAAAGGAAGTGTTCCAAAGCATTTTTAAACATCAGCGGAATTCCGAGAAATATGGAAGGGTTCCGAAGCATTTTTAAACTTCAGCTGAATTCTGAGAACAATGGAAGCATTCTGTAGCATTTTTAAACATCAGAGGAATTCCGAGAACAATGGAAGAGTTCTGATTCATTTTTAAATGTCAACGGAATTCCGAGAACAATGGAAGAGTTCCGATTCATTTTTAAACGTCAGTGGAATTCCGAGAACAATGGAAGAGTTCCAATGCATTATGAAATGAGACCAGAATACCGAGTACAATGAAGGAGTTCCGAAACATTTTTAAATGTCAGCGGAATTCCGAGAACAATGGAAGAGTTCTGAAACATGTTTAAACTTCAACGGAATTTCGAGAACAATAGAAGAGTTCCGAAGCATTTTTAAACACCAGCGGAATTCCGAGAACAAAGGAAGTGTTCCAAAGCATTTTTAAACATCAGCGGAATTCCGAGAACTATGGAAGGGTTCTGAAACATTTTTAAACTTCAGCTGAATTCCGAGAACAATGGAAGCATTCTGTAGCATTTTTAAACATCAGAGGAATTCCGAGAACAATGGAAGAGTTCCGATTCATTTTTAAATGTCAACGGAATTCCGAGAACAATGGAAGAGTTCCAAAGCATTTTTAAACGTCAGTGGAATTCTGAGAACAATGGAAGAGTTCCAAAGCATTATTAAACGTGAGCGCAATTCCGAGAACAATGGAAGAGATCCGAAGCATTTTTAAACGTCATCAGAATTCCGAGAATAATGGAAGAGTTACGAAGCATTTTTAAACTTCATCAGAATTCCAAGTACAACGTAAGAGTTCCGAAGCATTTTTAAACTTCAGCGGAATTCTGAGAACAATGAAAGAGTTCCTAAGCATTTTTAAACTTCTGCAGAATTCCGAGAACAATTGAAGAGTTCCGAAGCATTTGTAAACATCAGCAGATTTAAGAAAACAATGAAGGAGTTCCAAAGTATTTTTGAACGTCAGCGGAATTCTGAGAACAATGGAAGAGTTCCGAAGCATTTTTAAACATCAGCGGAATTCTGAGAACAATGGAAGAGTTCCGAAGCATTTTTAAACTTCAGCGGAATTCCGAGAAAAATAGAAGAGTTCCGAAGCATTTTTAAACGTCAGTGGAATTCCGAGATCAATGGAAGAGTTCCAATGCATTATGAAATGATAGCAGAATTCCGAGAACAATGGAAGAGTTCCGAAGCATTTTTAAACGTCAGCAGAATATCGAGAACAATGGAAGAGTTCCGAAGCATTTTTAAACGTCAGCAGATTTCCGAGTACAATGAAGGAGTTCCGAAACATTTTTAATTGTCAGCAGAATTCCGAGAACAATGGAAGAGTTCCGAAGCATTTTTAAACTTCAGCGGAATTCCGAGAACAATGGAAGAGTTCCGAAGCATTTTTAAACTTCATCAGAATTCCGACAATAATGGAAGCGTTGTGAAACAATTTTATACATCATCAGAATTCCGAGAACAATGGAAGAGATCCGAAGCATTTTTAAACGTCAACGCAATTCCGAGAACAATGGAGCAGTTTTGAAACATTTTTAAATGTCAGCGGTATTCTGATAACAAGGGAAGAGTTCCGAAGCATTTTTAAACATCAGCGGAATTCCGAGAACAATGGAAGAGTTCCGAAGCATTTTTAAATGTCAGCGGAATTCTGAGAACAATGGAAGAGTTCCGAAGCATTTTTAAACGTCAGCAGAATTCCGAGAATAATGGAAGAGTTCCGAAGCATTTTTAAACTTCATCAGAATTCCGAGAACAATGTAAGAGTTCCGATGCAAATTAAACTTCAGCAGAATTCCGAGAAAAATGTAAGAGTTCCGAAGCATTTTTAAACATCAGCGGAATTCCGAGAACAATGGAAGAGTTCCGAAGTATTTTTAAATGTCAGCAGACTTCTGAGAACAATGGAAGAGTTCCGAAGCATTTTTAAACATCAGCGTAATTCCGAGAACAATGGAAGAATTCCGAAGCATTTTTAAACTTCAGCGGAATTCCGACAACAATGGAAGAATACAGAAGCATTTTTAAACTTCAGCGGAATTCCAAGAACAATGGAAGCGTTCCGAAGCATTTTAAACTTGAGAGGAATTCGGAGAACAATCGAAGCGTTATGAAGCATTTTTAGACGTCAGCGGTATTCCAAGAACAATGGATGAGTTCCGAAGCACTTTTAAATTTCAGCAGAATTCTGAGAACAATGGCAGAGTTCCGAAGCATTTTTAAATGTCAGCAGATTTCCGAGAACAATGAAGGAGTTCCAAAGCATTTTTGAACGTCAGCGGAATTCTGAGAACAATGGTAGAGTTCTGAAGCATTTTTAAACACCAGCGGAATTCCGAGAACAAAGGATGTGTTCCAAAGCATTTTTAAACATCAGCGGAATTCCGAGAAATATGGAAGGGTTCCGAAGCATTTTTAAACATCAGAGGTATTCCGAGAACAATGGAAGAGTTCCAATTCATTTTTAAATGTCAAAGGAATTCCGAGAACAATGGAAGAGTTCCGATTCATTTTTAAACGTCAGTGGAATTCCGAGAACAATGGAAGAGTTCCAATGCATTATGAAATGAGAGCAGAATTCCGAGAACAATGGAAGAGTTCCGAAGCATTTTTAAACTTCATCAGAATTCCGAGAACAATGGAAGCGTTCTGTAGCATTTTTAAACATCAGAGGAATTCCGAGAACAATGGAAGAGTTCCGAAGCATTTTTAAACCTCACTGGAATTCTGAGAACAATGGAAGAGTTCCGAAGCATTTTTAAACATCAGCGGAATTCTAAGAACAATGGAAAAGTTCCGATGCATTTTTTAACATCAGCGGAATTCCGAGAACAATGGAAGAGTTCTGAAACATTTTTAAACTTCAGCGGAATTCCAAGAACAATGGCAGCATTCCGAAGCATTTTAAACTTGAGATGAATTCGGAGAACCATCGAAGCGTTATGAAGCATTTTTAGACGTCAGCGGTATTCCAAGAACAATGGATGAGTTCCGAAGCACTTTTAAATTTCAGCAGAATTCCGAAAACAATGGCAGAGTTCCGAAGCATTTTTAAACGTCAGCAGATTTCCGAGAAGAATGAAGGAGTTCCAAAGCATTTTTGAACGTCAGCGGAATTCTGAGAACAATGGTAGAGTTCCGAAGCATTTTTAAACACCAGCGGAATTCCGAGAACAAAGGAAGTGTTCCAAAGCATTTTTAAACATCAGCGGAATTCCGAGAAATATGGAAGGGTTCCGAAGCATTTTTAAACTTCAGCTGAATTCTGAGAACAATGGAAGCATTCTGTAGCATTTTTAAACATCAGAGGAATTCCGAGAACAATGGAAGAGTTCTGATTCATTTTTAAATGTCAACGGAATTCCGAGAACAATGGAAGAGTTCCGATTCATTTTTAAACGTCAGTGGAATTCCGAGAACAATGGAAGAGTTCCAATGCATTATGAAATGAGACCAGAATACCGAGTACAATGAAGGAGTTCCGAAACATTTTTAAATGTCAGCGGAATTCCGAGAACAATGGAAGAGTTCTGAAACATGTTTAAACTTCAACGGAATTTCGAGAACAATAGAAGAGTTCCGAAGCATTTTTAAACACCAGCGGAATTCCGAGAACAAAGGAAGTGTTCCAAAGCATTTTTAAACATCAGCGGAATTCCGAGAACTATGGAAGGGTTCTGAAACATTTTTAAACTTCAGCTGAATTCCGAGAACAATGGAAGCATTCTGTAGCATTTTTAAACATCAGAGGAATTCCGAGAACAATGGAAGAGTTCCGATTCATTTTTAAATGTCAACGGAATTCCGAGAACAATGGAAGAGTTCCAAAGCATTTTTAAACGTCAGTGGAATTCTGAGAACAATGGAAGAGTTCCAAAGCATTATTAAACGTGAGCGCAATTCCGAGAACAATGGAAGAGATCCGAAGCATTTTTAAACGTCATCAGAATTCCGAGAATAATGGAAGAGTTACGAAGCATTTTTAAACTTCATCAGAATTCCAAGTACAACGTAAGAGTTCCGAAGCATTTTTAAACTTCAGCGGAATTCTGAGAACAATGAAAGAGTTCCTAAGCATTTTTAAACTTCTGCAGAATTCCGAGAACAATTGAAGAGTTCCGAAGCATTTGTAAACATCAGCAGATTTAAGAAAACAATGAAGGAGTTCCAAAGTATTTTTGAACGTCAGCGGAATTCTGAGAACAATGGAAGAGTTCCGAAGCATTTTTAAACATCAGCGGAATTCTGAGAACAATGGAAGAGTTCCGAAGCATTTTTAAACTTCAGCGGAATTCCGAGAAAAATAGAAGAGTTCCGAAGCATTTTTAAACGTCAGTGGAATTCCGAGATCAATGGAAGAGTTCCAATGCATTATGAAATGATAGCAGAATTCCGAGAACAATGGAAGAGTTCCGAAGCATTTTTAAACGTCAGCAGAATATCGAGAACAATGGAAGAGTTCCGAAGCATTTTTAAACGTCAGCAGATTTCCGAGTACAATGAAGGAGTTCCGAAACATTTTTAATTGTCAGCAGAATTCCGAGAACAATGGAAGAGTTCCGAAGCATTTTTAAACTTCAGCGGAATTCCGAGAACAATGGAAGAGTTCCGAAGCATTTTTAAACTTCATCAGAATTCCGACAATAATGGAAGCGTTGTGAAACAATTTTATACATCATCAGAATTCCGAGAACAATGGAAGAGATCCGAAGCATTTTTAAACGTCAACGCAATTCCGAGAACAATGGAGCAGTTTTGAAACATTTTTAAATGTCAGCGGTATTCTGATAACAAGGGAAGAGTTCCGAAGCATTTTTAAACATCAGCGGAATTCCGAGAACAATGGAAGAGTTCCGAAGCATTTTTAAATGTCAGCGGAATTCTGAGAACAATGGAAGAGTTCCGAAGCATTTTTAAACGTCAGCAGAATTCCGAGAATAATGGAAGAGTTCCGAAGCATTTTTAAACTTCATCAGAATTCCGAGAACAATGTAAGAGTTCCGATGCAAATTAAACTTCAGCAGAATTCCGAGAAAAATGTAAGAGTTCCGAAGCATTTTTAAACATCAGCGGAATTCCGAGAACAATGGAAGAGTTCCGAAGTATTTTTAAATGTCAGCAGACTTCTGAGAACAATGGAAGAGTTCCGAAGCATTTTTAAACATCAGCGTAATTCCGAGAACAATGGAAGAATTCCGAAGCATTTTTAAACTTCAGCGGAATTCCGACAACAATGGAAGAATACAGAAGCATTTTTAAACTTCAGCGGAATTCCAAGAACAATGGAAGCGTTCCGAAGCATTTTAAACTTGAGAGGAATTCGGAGAACAATCGAAGCGTTATGAAGCATTTTTAGACGTCAGCGGTATTCCAAGAACAATGGATGAGTTCCGAAGCACTTTTAAATTTCAGCAGAATTCTGAGAACAATGGCAGAGTTCCGAAGCATTTTTAAATGTCAGCAGATTTCCGAGAACAATGAAGGAGTTCCAAAGCATTTTTGAACGTCAGCGGAATTCTGAGAACAATGGTAGAGTTCTGAAGCATTTTTAAACACCAGCGGAATTCCGAGAACAAAGGATGTGTTCCAAAGCATTTTTAAACATCAGCGGAATTCCGAGAAATATGGAAGGGTTCCGAAGCATTTTTAAACATCAGAGGTATTCCGAGAACAATGGAAGAGTTCCAATTCATTTTTAAATGTCAAAGGAATTCCGAGAACAATGGAAGAGTTCCGATTCATTTTTAAACGTCAGTGGAATTCCGAGAACAATGGAAGAGTTCCAATGCATTATGAAATGAGAGCAGAATTCCGAGAACAATGGAAGAGTTCCGAAGCATTTTTAAACGTCAGCAGATTTCCGAGTACAATGAAGGAGTTCCGAAACATTTTTAAATGTCAGCGGAATTCCGAGAACAATGGAAGAGTTCTGAAACATGTTTAAACTTCAACGGAATTTCGAGAACAATGGAAGAGTTCCGAAGCATTTTTAAACATCAGCTGAATTCCGAGAACAATGTAAGAGTTCCGATGCAAATTTAAACTTCAGCAGAATTCCGAGAACAATGGAAGAGTTCCGAAGCATTTTTAAACATCAGCTGAATTACGAGAACAATGGAAGAGTTCCGAAGTATTTTTAAATGTCAGCGGAATTCTGAGAACAATGGAAGAGTTCCGAAGCATTTTTATACATCAGCGGAATTCCGAGAACAATGGAAGAGTTCTGAAACATTTTTAGACTTCAGCGGAATTCCGTCAACAATGGAAGAATACCGAAGCATTTTTAAACTTCAGCGGAATTCCAAGAACAATGGATGCGTTCCGAAGCATTTTAAACTTGAGATGAATTCGGAGAACCATTGAAGCGTTATGAAGCATTTTTAGACGTCAGCGGTTTTCCAAGAACAATGGATGAGTTCCGAAGCACTTTTAAATTTCAGCAGAATTCCGAGAACAATGGCAGAGTTCCGAAGCATTTTTAAACGTCAGCAGATTTCCGAGAACAATGAAGGAGTTCCAAAGCATTTTTGAACGTCAGCGGAATTCTGAGAACAATGGTAGAGTTCCGAAGCATTTTTAAACACCAGCGGAATTCCGAGAACAAAGGAAGTGTTCCAAAGCATTTTTAAACATCAGCGGAATTCCGAGAAATATGGAAGGGTTCCGAAGCATTTTTAAACTTCAGCTGAATTCCGAGAACAATGGAAGCATTCTGTAGCATTTTTAAACATCAGAGGAATTCCGAGAACAATGGAAGAGTTCTGATTCATTTTTAAATGTCAACGGAATTCCGAGATCAATGGAAGAGTTCCAAAGCATTTTTAAACGTCAGTGGAATTCCGAGAACAATGGAAGAGTTCCAAAGCATTATTAAATGTGAGCGTAATTCCGAGAACAATGGAAGAGTTCCGAAGCATTTTTAAACGTCAGCAGAATTCCGAGAATAATGGAAGAGTTACGAAGCATTTTTAAACGTCAGCAGAATTCCGAGAATAATTGAAGAGTTCCGAAGCATTTTTAAACTTCATCAGAATTCTGAGAACAATGTAAGAGTTCCGATGCAAATTTAAACTTCAGCAGAATTCCGAGAACAAAGGAAGAGTTCTGAAGCATTTTTAAACATCAGTGGAATTCCGAGAACAATGGAAGAGTTCCGAAGTATTTTTAAATGTCAGCGGAATTCTGAGAACAATGGAAGAGTTCCGAAGCATTTTTAAACATCAGCGGAATTCCCAGAACAATGGAAGGGTTCCGAAGCATTTTTAAACTTCAGCGGTATTCCGAGAACAATGGAAGAGTTCTGAAACATTTTTAGACTTCAGCAGATTTCCGACAACAATGGAAGAATACCGAAGCATTTTTAAACTTCAGCGGAATTCCAAGAACAATGGAAGCGTTCTGAATCATTTTAAACTTGAGAGGAATTCCGAGAACAATCGAAGCGTTATGAAGCATTTTTAGACGTCAGCGGTATTCCAAGAACAATGTAAGAGTTCCGAAGCATTTTTAAACATCAGCGGAATTCTGAGAACAATGGAAGAGTTCCGAAGCATTTTTAGACATCAGCGGAATTCCGAGAACAATGGAAGTGTTCCGAAGCATTTTTAAACTACAGCGGAATTCCGAGAACAATGGAAGAGTTCTGAAACATTTTTAGACTTCAGCGGAATTCCGTCAACAATGGAAGAATACCGAAGCATTTTTAAACTTCAGCGGAATTCCAAGAACAATGGAAGCGTTTCGAAGCATTTTAAACTTGAGATGAATTCGGAGAACCATCGAAGCGTTATGAAGCGTTTTTAGACGTCAGGGGTATTCCAAGAACAATGGATGAGTTCCGAAGCATTTTTAAACGTCAGCAGAATTCTGAGAACAATGGTAGCGTTCCGAAGCATTTTTAAACACCAGCGGAATTCCGAGAACAAAGGAAGTGTTCCAAAGCATTTTTAAACATCAGCGGAATTCCGAGAAATATGGAAGGGTTCCGAAGCATTTTTAAACTTCAGCTGAATTCTGAGAACAATGGAAGCATTCTGTAGCATTTTTAAACATCAGAGGAATTCCGAGAACAATGGAAGAGTTCTGATTCATTTTTAAATGTCAACGGAATTCCGAGAACAATGGAAGAGTTCCGACTCATTTTTAAACATCAGTGGAATTCCGAGAACAATGGAAGAGTTCCAATGCATTATGAAATGAGAGCAGAATTCCAAGAACAATGGAAGAGTTCTGAAGCATTTTTAAACGTCAGCAGAATATCGAGAACAATGGAAGAGTTCCGAAGCATTTTTAAACGTCAGCAGATTTCCGAGTACAATGACGGAGTTCCGAAACATTTTTAAATGTCAGCGGAATTCCGAGAACAATGGAAGAGTTCTGAAACATGTTTAGACTTCAACGGAATTTCGAGAACAATAGAAGAGTTCCGAAGCATTTTTAAACACCAGCGGAATTCCGAGAACAAAGGAAGTGTTCCAAATCATTTTTAAACATCAGCGGAATTCCGAGAACTATGGAAGGGTTCTGAAGCATTTTTAAACTTCAGCTGAATTCCGAGAACAATGGAAGCATTCTGTAGCATTTTTAAACATCAGAGGAATTCCGAGAACAATGGAAGAGTTCCGATTCATTTTTAAATGTCAACGGAATTCCGAGAACAATGGAAGAGTTACAAAGCATTTTTAAACGTCAGTGGAATTACGAGAACAATGGAAGAGTTCCAAAGCATTATTAAATGTGAGCGGAATTCCGAGAACAATGGAAGAGTTCCGAAGCATTTTTAAACGTCAGCAGAATTCCGAGAATAATGTAAGAGTTCCGAAGCATTTTTAAACTTGAGCGGAATTCTGAGAACAATGAAAGAGTTCCAAAGCATTTTTAAACTTCTGCAGAATTCCAAGAACAATTGAAGAGTTCCGAAGCATTTGTAAACATCAGCAGATTTAAGAAAACAATGAAGGAGTTCCAAAGTATTTTTGAATGTCAGCGGAATTCTGAGAACAATGGAAGAGTTCCAAAGCATTTTTAAACATCAACGGAATTCCGAGAACAATGGAAGAGTTCCGAAGCATTTTTAAACTTCAGCGGAATTCCGAGAAAAATAGAAGAGTTCCGAAGCATTTGTAAACGTCAGTGGAATTCCGAGAACAATGGAAGAGTTCCAATGCATTATGAAATGAGAGCAGAATTCCGAGAACAATGGAAGAATTTCCGAGTACAATGAAGCAGTTCCGAAACATTTTTAATTGTCAGCGGAATTCCGAGAAAAATGGAAGAGTTCTGAAACATGTGTAAACTTCAACGGAATTTCGAGAACAATGTAAGAGTTCCGAAGCATTTTTAAACTTCAGCGGAATTCCGAGAACAATGGAAGAGTTCCGAAGCATTTTTAAACTTCATCAGAATTCTGACTATAATGGAAGCGTTGTGAAACAATTTTATACATCATCAGAATTCCGAGAACAATGGAAGAGATCCGAAGCATTTTTAAACGTCAACGCAATTCCGAGAACAATGGAGCAGTTCTGAAACATTTTTAAATGTCAGCGGTATTCTGATAACAAGGGAAGAGTTCCAAAGCATTTTTAAACATCAGCGGAATTCCGAGAACAATGCAAGAGTTCCGAAGCATTTTTAAATGTCAGCGGAATTCTGAGAACAATGGAAGAGTTCCGAAGCATTTTTAAACGTCAGCAGAATTCCGAGAATAATGGAAGAGTTCCGAAACATTTTTAAACTTCATCAGAATTCCGAGAACAATGTAAGAGTTCCGATGCAAATTTAAACTTCAGCAGAATTCCGAGAACAATGGAAGAGTTCCGAGGCATTTTTAAACATCAGCGGAATTCCGAGAACAATGGAAGAGTTGCGAAGTATTTTTAAATGTCAGCGGAATTCTGAGAACAATGGAAGAGTTCCGAAGCATTTTTAAACATCAGCGGAATTCCGAGAACAATGGAAGGGTTCCGAAGCATTTTTAAACTTCAGCGGAATTTCGAGAACAATGGAAGAGTTCTAAAACATTTTTAGACTTCAGCGGAATTCCGACAACAATGGAAGAATACCGAAGCATTTTTAAACTTCAGCGGAATTCCAAGAACAATGGAAGCGTTCCGAAACATTTTAAACTTGAGAGGAATTCGGAGAACAATCGAAGCGTTATGAAGCATTTTTAGACGTCAGCGGTATTCCAAGAACAATGGATGAGTTCCGAAGCACTTTTAAATTTCAGCAGAATTCTGAGAACAATGGCAGAGTTCCGAAGCATTTTTAATTGTCAGCAGATTTCCGAGAACAATGAAGGAGTTCCAAAGCATTTTTGAACGTCAGCGGAATTCTGAGAACAATGGTAGAGTTCCGAAGCATTTTTAAACACCAGCGGAATTCCGAGAACAAAGGAAGTGTTCCGAAGCATTTTTAAACTTCAGCGGAATTCCGAGAAAAATAGAAGAGTTCCGAAGCATTTTTAAACGTCAGTGGAATTTCGAGAACAATGGAAGAGTTCCGAAGCATTTTTAAACGTCAGCAGAATATCAAGAACAATGGAAGAGTTCCGAAGCATTTTTAAACGTCAGCAGATTTCCGAGTACAATGAAGGAGTTCCGAAACATTTTTAAATGTCAGCGGAATTCCGAGAACAATGGAAGAGTTCTGAAACATGTTTAAACTTCAACGGAATTTCGAGAACAATGGAAAAGTTCCGAAGCATTTTTAAACTTCAGCGGAATTCCGAGAACAATGGAAGCATTCCGAAGTATTTTTAAACTTCAGCGGAATTCCGAGAACAATGGAAGAGTTCCGAAGCATTTTTAAACTTCATCAGAATTCCGACAATAATGGAAGCGTTGTGAAACAATTTTATACATCATCAGAATTCCGAGAACAATGGAAGAGATCCGAAGCATTTTTAAACGTCAACGCAATTCCGAGAACAATGGAAGAGTTCCGAAGCATTTTTAAATGTCAGCGGAATTCTGAGAATAAGGGAAGAGTTCCGAAGCATTTTTAAACATCAGTGGAATTCCGAGAACAATGGAAGAGTTCCGAAGCATTTTTAAATGTCAGCGGAATTCTGAGAACAATGGAAGAGTTCCGAAGCATTTTTAAATGTCAGCAGAATTCCGAGAATAATGGAAGAGTTCCGAAGCATTTTTAAACTTCATCAGAATTCCGAGAACAATGTAAGAGTTCCGATGCAAATTTAAACATCAGCAGAATTCCGAGAACAATGGAAGAGTTCCGAGGCATTTTTAAACATCAGCGGAATTCCAAGAACAATGGAAGAGTTGCGAAGTATTTTTAAATGTCAGCGGAATTCTGAGAACAATGGAAGAGTTCCGAAGCATTTTTAAACATCAGCGGAATTCCGAGATCAATGGAAGGGTTCCGAAGCATTTTTAAACTTCAGCGGAATTTCGAGAACAATGGAAGAGTTCTGAAACATTTTTAGACTTCAGCGGAATTCCGACAACAATGGAAGAATACCGAAGCATTTTTAAACTTCAGCGGAATTCCAAGAACAATGGAAGCGTTCCGAAACATTTTAAACTTGAGAGGAATTCGGAGAACAATCGAAGCGTTATGAAGCATTTTTAGACGTCAGCGGTATTCCAAGAACAATGGATGAGTTCCGAAGCACTTTTAAATTTCAGCAGAATTCTGAGAACAATGGCAGAGTTCCGAAGCATTTTTAATTGTCAGCAGATTTCCGAGAACAATGAAGGAGTTCCAAAGCATTTTTGAACGTCAGCGGAATTCTGAGAACAATGGTAGAGTTCCGAAGCATTTTTAAACACCAGCGGAATTCCGAGAACAAAGGAAGTGTTCCGAAGCATTTTTAAACTTCAGCGGAATTCCGAGAAAAATAGAAGAGTTCCGAAGCATTTTTAAACGTCAGTGGAATTTCGAGAACAATGGAAGAGTTCCGAAGCATTTTTAAACGTCAGCAGAATATCGAGAACAATGGAAGAGTTCCGAAGCATTTTTAAACGTCAGCAGATTTCCGAGTACAATGAAGGAGTTCCGAAACATTTTTAAATGTCAGCGGAATTCCGAGAACAATGGAAGAGTTCTGAAACATGTTTAAACTTCAACGGAATTTCGAGAACAATGGAAAAGTTCCGAAGCATTTTTAAACTTCAGCGGAATTCCGAGAACAATGGAAGCATTCCGAAGCATTTTTAAACTTCAGCGGAATTCCGAGAACAATGGAAGAGTTCCGAAGCATTTTTAAACTTCATCAGAATTCCGACAATAATGGAAGCGTTGTGAAACAATTTTATACATCATCAGAATTCCGAGAACAATGGAAGTGATCCGAAGCATTTTTAAACGTCAACGCAATTCCGAGAACAATGGAAGAGTTCCGAAGCATTTTTAAATGTCAGCGGAATACTGAGAATAAGGGAAGAGTTCCGAAGCATTTTTAAACATCAGTGGAATTCCGAGAACAATGGAAGAGTTCCGAAGCATTTTTAAATGTCAGCGGAATTCTGAGAACAATGGAAGAGTTCCGAAGCATTTTTAAATGTCAGCAGAATTCCGAGAATAATGGAAGAGTTCCGAAGCATTTTTAAACTTCATCAGAATTCCGAGAACAATGTAAGAGTTCCGATGCAAATTTAAACTTCAGCAGAATTCCGAGAACAATGGAAGAGTTCCGAAGCATTTTTAAACATCAGCTGAATTCCGTGAACAATGGAAGAGTTCCGAAGTATTTTTAAATGTCAGCGGAATTCTGAGAACAATGGAAGAGTTCCGAAGCATTTTTATACATCAGCGGAATTCCGAGAACAATGGAAGAGTTCTGAAACATTTTTAGACTTCAGCGGAATTCCGTCAACAATGGAAGAATACCGAAGCATTTTTAAACTTCAGCGGAATTCCAAGAACAATGGAAGCGTTCCGAAGCATTTTAAACTTGAGATGAATTCGGAAAACCATCGAAGCGTTATGAAGCATTTTTAGACGTCAGCGGTATTCCAAGAACAATGGATGAGTTCCGAAGCACTTTTAAATTTCAGCAGAATTCCGAGAACAATGGCAGAGTTCCGAAGCATTTTTAAACTTCATCAGAATTCCGAGAACAATGTAAGAGTTCCGATGTAAATTAAACTTCAGCAGAATTCCGAGAAAAATGTAAGAGTTCCGAAGCATTTTTAAACATCAGCGGAATTCCGAGAACAATGGAAGAGTTCCGAAGTATTTTTAAATGTCAGCAGACTTCTGAGAACAATGGAAGAGTTCCGAAGCATTTTTAAACATCAGCGTAATTCCGAGAACAATGGAAGAATTCCGAAGCATTTTTAAACTTCAGCGGAATTCCGACAACAATGGAAGAATACAGAAGCATTTTTAAACTTCAGCGGAATTCCAAGAACAATGGAAGCGTTCCGAAGCATTTTAAACTTGAGAGGAATTCGGAGAACAATCGAAGCGTTATGAAGCATTTTTAGACGTCAGCGGTATTCCAAGAACAATGGATGAGTTCCGAAGCACTTTTAAATTTCAGCAGAATTCTGAGAACAATGGCAGAGTTCCGAAGCATTTTTAAATGTCAGCAGATTTCCGAGAACAATGAAGGAGTTCCAAAGCATTTTTGAACGTCAGCGGAATTCTGAGAACAATGGTAGAGTTCCGAAGCATTTTTAAACACCAGCGGAATTCCGAGAACAAAGGATGTGTTCCAAAGCATTTTTAAACATCAGCGGAATTCCGAGAAATATGGAAGGGTTCCGAAGCATTTTTAAACATCAGAGGAATTCCGAGAACAATGGAAGAGTTCCAATTCATTTTTAAATGTCAAAGGAATTCCGAGAACAATGGAAGAGTTCCGATTCATTTTTAAACGTCAGTGGAATTCCGAGAACAATGGAAGAGTTCCAATGCATTATGAAATGAGAGCAGAATTCCGAGAACAATGGAAGAGTTCCGAAGCATTTTTAAACGTCAGCAGATTTCCGAGTACAATGAAGGAGTTCCGAAACATTTTTAAATGTCAGCGGAATTCCGAGAACAATGGAAGAGTTCTGAAACATGTTTAAACTTCAACGGAATTTCGAGAACAATGGAAGAGTTCCGAAGCATTTTTAAACATCAGCTGAATTCCGAGAACAATGTAAGAGTTCCGATGCAAATTTAAACTTCAGCAGAATTCCGAGAACAATGGAAGAGTTCCGAAGCATTTTTAAACATCAGCTGAATTACGAGAACAATGGAAGAGTTCCGAAGTATTTTTAAATGTCAGCGGAATTCTGAGAACAATGGAAGAGTTCCGAAGCATTTTTATACATCAGCGGAATTCCGAGAACAATGGAAGAGTTCTGAAACATTTTTAGACTTCAGCGGAATTCCGTCAACAATGGAAGAATACCGAAGCATTTTTAAACTTCAGCGGAATTCCAAGAACAATGGATGCGTTCCGAAGCATTTTAAACTTGAGATGAATTCGGAGAACCATTGAAGCGTTATGAAGCATTTTTAGACGTCAGCGGTTTTCCAAGAACAATGGATGAGTTCCGAAGCACTTTTAAATTTCAGCAGAATTCCGAGAACAATGGCAGAGTTCCGAAGCATTTTTAAACGTCAGCAGATTTCCGAGAACAATGAAGGAGTTCCAAAGCATTTTTGAACGTCAGCGGAATTCTGAGAACAATGGTAGAGTTCCGAAGCATTTTTAAACACCAGCGGAATTCCGAGAACAAAGGAAGTGTTCCAAAGCATTTTTAAACATCAGCGGAATTCCGAGAAATATGGAAGGGTTCCGAAGCATTTTTAAACTTCAGCTGAATTCCGAGAACAATGGAAGCATTCTGTAGCATTTTTAAACATCAGAGGAATTCCGAGAACAATGGAAGAGTTCTGATTCATTTTTAAATGTCAACGGAATTCCGAGATCAATGGAAGAGTTCCAAAGCATTTTTAAACGTCAGTGGAATTCCGAGAACAATGGAAGAGTTCCAAAGCATTATTAAATGTGAGCGTAATTCCAAGAACAATGGAAGAGTTCCGAAGCATTTTTAAACGTCAGCAGAATTCCGAGAATAATGGAAGAGTTACGAAGCATTTTTAAACGTCAGCAGAATTCCGAGAATAATTGAAGAGTTCCGAAGCATTTTTAAACTTCATCAGAATTCTGAGAACAATGTAAGAGTTCCGATGCAAATTTAAACTTCAGCAGTATTCCGAGAACAAAGGAAGAGTTCTGAAGCATTTTTAAACATCAGTGGAATTCCGAGAACAATGGAAGAGTTCCGAAGTATTTTTAAATGTCAGCGGAATTCTGAGAACAATGGAAGAGTTCCGAAGCATTTTTAAACATCAGCGGAATTCCCAGAACAATGGAAGGGTTCCGAAGCATTTTTAAACTTCAGCGGTATTCCGAGAACAATGGAAGAGTTCTGAAACATTTTTAGACTTCAGCAGATTTCCGACAACAATGGAAGAATACCGAAGCATTTTTAAACTTCAGCGGAATTCCAAGAACAATGGAAGCGTTCTGAATCATTTTAAACTTGAGAGGAATTCCGAGAACAATCGAAGCGTTATGAAGCATTTTTAGACGTCAGCGGTATTCCAAGAACAATGTAAGAGTTCCGAAGCATTTTTAAACATCAGCGGAATTCTGAGAACAATGGAAGAGTTCCGAAGCATTTTTAGACATCAGCGGAATTCCGAGAACAATGGAAGGGTTCCGAAGCATTTTTAAACTACAGCGGAATTCCGAGAACAATGGAAGAGTTCTGAAACATTTTTAGACTTCAGCGGAATTCCGTCAACAATGGAAGAATACCGAAGCATTTTTAAACTTCAGCGGAATTCCAAGAACAATGGAAGCGTTCCGAAGCATTTTAAACTTGAGATGAATTCGGAGAACCATCGAAGCGTTATGAAGCGTTTTTAGACGTCAGGGGTATTCCAAGAACAATGGATGAGTTCCGAAGCATTTTTAAACGTCAGCAGAATTCTGAGAACAAAGGTAGCGTTCCGAAGCATTTTTAAACACCAGCGGAATTCCGAGAACAAAGGAAGTGTTCCAAAGCATTTTTAAACATCAGCGGAATTCCGAGAAATATGGAAGGGTTCCGAAGCATTTTTAAACTTCAGCTGAATTCTGAGAACAATGGAAGCATTCTGTAGCATTTTTAAACATCAGAGGAATTCCGAGAACAATGGAAGAGTTCTGATTCATTTTTAAATGTCAACGGAATTCCGAGAACAATGGAAGAGTTCCGACTCATTTTTAAACATCAGTGGAATTCCGAGAACAATGGAAGAGTTCCAATGCATTATGAAATGAGAGCAGAATTCCAAGAACAATGGAAGAGTTCTGAAGCATTTTTAAACGTCAGCAGAATATCGAGAACAATGGAAGAGTTCCGAAGCATTTTTAAACGTCAGCAGATTTCCGAGTACAATGACGGAGTTCCGAAACATTTTTAAATGTCAGCGGAATTCCGAGAACAATGGAAGAGTTCTGAAACATGTTTAGACTTCAACGGAATTTCGAGAACAATAGAAGAGTTCCGAAGCATTTTTAAACACCAGCGGAATTCCGAGAACAAAGGAAGTGTTCCAAATCATTTTTAAACATCAGCGGAATTCCGAGAACTATGGAAGGGTTCTGAAGCATTTTTAAACTTCAGCTGAATTCCGAGAACAATGGAAGCATTCTGTAGCATTTTTAAACATCAGAGGAATTCCGAGAACAATGGAAGAGTTCCGATTCATTTTTAAATGTCAACGGAATTCCGAGAACAATGGAAGAGTTACAAAGCATTTTTAAACGTCAGTGGAATTACGAGAACAATGGAAGAGTTCCAAAGCATTATTAAATGTGAGCGGAATTCCGAGAACAATGGAAGAGTTCCGAAGCATTTTTAAACGTCAGCAGAATTCCGAGAATAATGGAAGAGTTACGAAGCATTTTTAAACTTCATCAGAATTCCAAGAACAATGTAAGAGTTCCGAAGCATTTTTAAACTTCAGCGGAATTCTGAGAACAATGAAAGAGTTCCAAAGCATTTTTAAACTTCTGCAGAATTCCAAGAACAATTGAAGAGTTCCGAAGCATTTGTAAACATCAGCAGATTTAAGAAAACAATGAAGGAGTTCCAAAGTATTTTTGAATGTCAGCGGAATTCTGAGAACAATGGAAGAGTTCCAAAGCATTTTTAAACATCAACGGAATTCCGAGAACAATGGAAGAGTTCCGAAGCATTTTTAAACTTCAGCGGAATTCCGAGAAAAATAGAAGAGTTCCGAAGCATTTGTAAACGTCAGTGGAATTCCGAGAACAATGGAAGAGTTCCAATGCATTATGAAATGAGAGCAGAATTCCGAGAACAATGGAAGAATTTCCGAGTACAATGAAGCAGTTCCGAAACATTTTTAATTGTCAGCGGAATTCCGAGAAAAATGGAAGAGTACTGAAACATGTGTAAACTTCAACGGAATTTCGAGAACAATGGAAGAGTTCCGAAGCATTTTTAAACTTCAGCGGAATTCCGAGAACAATGGAAGAGTTCCGAAGCATTTTTAAACTTCATCAGAATTCTGACTATAATGGAAGCGTTGTGAAACAATTTTATACATCATCAGAATTCCGAGAACAATGGAAGAGATCCGAAGCATTTTTAAACGTCAACGCAATTCCGAGAACAATGGAGCAGTTCTGAAACATTTTTAAATGTCAGCGGTATTCTGATAACAAGGGAAGAGTTCCAAAGCATTTTTAAACATCAGCGGAATTCCAAGAACAATGCAAGAGTTCCGAAGCATTTTTAAATGTCAGCGGAATTCTGAGAACAATGGAAGAGTTCCGAAGCATTTTTAAACGTCAGCAGAATTCCGAGAATAATGGAAGAGTTCCGAAACATTTTTAAACTTCATCAGAATTCCGAGAACAATGTAAGAGTTCCGATGCAAATTTAAACTTCAGCAGAATTCCGAGAACAATGGAAGAGTTCCGAGGCATTTTTAAACATCAGCGGAATTCCGAGAACAATGGAAGAGTTGCGAAGTATTTTTAAATGTCAGCGGAATTCTGAGAACAATGGAAGAGTTCCGAAGCATTTTTAAACATCAGCGGAATTCCGAGAACAATGGAAGGGTTCCGAAGCATTTTTAAACTTCAGCGGAATTTCGAGAACAATGGAAGAGTTCTAAAACATTTTTAGACTTCAGCGGAATTCCGACAACAATGGAAGAATACCGAAGCATTTTTAAACTTCAGCGGAATTCCAAGAACAATGGAAGCGTTCCGAAACATTTTAAACTTGAGAGGAATTCGGAGAACAATCGAAGCGTTATGAAGCATTTTTAGACGTCAGCGGTATTCCAAGAACAATGGATGAGTTCCGAAGCACTTTTAAATTTCAGCAGAATTCTGAGAACAATGGCAGAGTTCCGAAGCATTTTTAATTGTCAGCAGATTTCCGAGAACAATGAAGGACTTCCAAAGCATTTTTGAACGTCAGCGGAATTCTGAGAACAATGGTAGAGTTCCGAAGCATTTTTAAACACCAGCGGAATTCCGAGAACAAAGGAAGTGTTCCGAAGCATTTTTAAACTTCAGCGGAATTCCGAGAAAAATAGAAGAGTTCCGAAGCATTTTTAAACGTCAGTGGAATTTCGAGAACAATGGAAGAGTTCCGAAGCATTTTTAAACGTCAGCAGAATATCAAGAACAATGGAAGAGTTCCGAAGCATTTTTAAACGTCAGCAGATTTCCGAGTACAATGAAGGAGTTCCGAAACATTTTTAAATGTCAGCGGAATTCCGAGAACAATGGAAGAGTTCTGAAACATGTTTAAACTTCAACGGAATTTCGAGAACAATGGAAAAGTTCCGAAGCATTTTTAAACTTCAGCGGAATTCCGAGAACAATGGAAGCATTCCGAAGCATTTTTAAACTTCAGCGGAATTCCGAGAACAATGGAAGAGTTCCGAAGCATTTTTAAACTTCATCAGAATTCCGACAATAATGGAAGCGTTGTGAAACAATTTTATACATCATCAGAATTCCGAGAACAATGGAAGAGATCCGAAGCATTTTTAAATGTCAGCGGAATTCTGAGAATAAGGGAAGAGTTCCGAAGCATTTTTAAACATCAGTGGAATTCCGAGAACAATGGAAGAGTTCCGAAGCATTTTTAAATGTCAGCGGAATTCTGAGAACAATGGAAGAGTTCCGAAGCATTTTTAAATGTCAGCAGAATTCCGAGAATAATGGAAGAGTTCCGAAGCATTTTTAAACTTCATCAGAATTCCGAGAACAATGTAAGAGTTCCGATGCAAATTTAAACTTCAGCAGAATTCCGAGAACAATGGAAGAGTTCCGAAGCATTTTTAAACATCAGCTGAATTCCGAGAACAATGGAAGAGTTCCGAAGTATTTTTAAATGTCAGCGGAATTCTGAGAACAATGGAAGAGTTCCGAAGCATTTTTATACATCAGCGGAATTCCGAGAACAATGGAAGAGTTCTGAAACATTTTTAGACTTCAGCGGAATTCCGTCAACAATGGAAGAATACCGAAGCATTTTTAAACTTCAGCGGAATTCCAAGAACAATGGAAGCGTTCCGAAGCATTTTAAACTTGAGATGAATTCGGAAAACCATCGAAGCGTTATGAAGCATTTTTAGACGTCAGCGGTATTCCAAGAACAATGGATGAGTTCCGAAGCACTTTTAAATTTCAGCAGAATTCCGAGAACAATGGCAGAGTTCCGAAGCATTTTTAAACGTCAGCAGATTTCCGAGAACAATGAAGGAGTTCCAAAGCATTTTTGAACGTCAGCGGAATTCTGAGAACAATGGTAGGGTTCCGAAGCATTTTTAAACACCAGCGGAATTCTGAGAACAAAGGAAGTGTTCCAAAGCATTTTTAAACATCAGCGGAATTCCGAGAAATATGGAAGGGTTCCGAAGCATTTTTAAACTTCAGCTGAATTCCGAGAACAATGGAAGCATTCTGTAGCATTTTTAAACATCAGAGGAATTCCGAGAACAATGGAAGAGTTCCGATTCATTTTTAAATGTCAACGGAATTCCGAGATGAATGGAAGAGTTCCAAAGCATTTTTAAACGTCAGTGGAATTCCGAGAACAATGGAAGAGTTCCAAAGCATTATTAAATTTGAGCGGAATTCCGAGAACAATGGAAGAGTTCCGAAGCATTTTTAAACGTCAGCAGAATTCCGAGAATAATGGAAGAGTTACGAAGCATTTTTAAACGTCAGCAGAATTCCGAGAATAATTGAAGAGTTCCGAAGCATTTTTAAACTTCATCAGAATTCTGAGAACAATGTAAGAGTTCCGATGCAAATTTAAACTTCAGCAGAATTCCGAGAACAAAGGAAGAGTTCCGAAGCATTTTTAAACATCAGTGGAATTCCGAGAACAATGGAAGAGTTCCGAAGTATTTTTAAATGTCAGTGGAATTCTGAGAACAATGGAAGAGTTCCGAAGCATTTTTAAACATCAGCGGAATTCCCAGAACAATGGAAGGGTTCCAAAGCATTTTTAAACTTCAGCGGTATTCCGAGAACAATTGAAGAGTTCTGAAACATTTTTAGACTTCAGCAGAATTCCGACAACAATGGAAGAATACCGAAGCATTTTTAAACTTCAGCGGAATTCCAAGAACAATGGAAGCATTCCGAAGCATTTTAAACTTGAGAGGAATTCCGAGAACAATCGAAGCGTTATGAAGCATTTTTAGACGTCAGCGGTATTCCAAGAACAATGTAAGAGTTTCGAAGCATTTTTAAACATCAGCGGAATTCTGAGAACAATGGAAGAGTTCCGAAGCATTTTTAAACGTCAGCAGAAATCCGAGAATAATGTAAGAGTTCCGAAGCATTTTTAAACATCAGCGGAATTGCGAGAACAATGGAAGAGTTCCGAAGCATTTTTAAACTTCAGCGGAATTCCGAGAAAAATAGAAGAGTTCCGAAGCATTTTTAAACGTCAGCAGATTTCCGAGTACAATGAAGGAGTTCCGAAACATTTTTAAATGTCAGCGGAATTTCGAGTACAATGGAAGAGTTCCAATGCATTATGAAATGAGAGCAGAATTCCGAGAACAATGGAAGAGTTCCGAAGCATTTTTAAACGTCAGCAGAATATCGAGAACAATGGAAGAGTTCCGAAGCATTTTTAAACGTCAGCAGATTTCCGAGTACAATGAAGGAGTTCCGAAACATTTTTAAATGTCAGCGGAATTCCGAGAACAATGGAAGAGTTCTGAAACATGTTTAAACTTCAACGGAATTTCGAGAACAATGGAAAAGTTCCGAAGCATTTTTAAACTTCAGCGGAATTCCGAGAACAATGGAAGCATTCCGAAGCATTTTTAAACTTCAGCGGAATTCCGAGAACAATGGAAGAGTTCCGAAGCATTTTTAAACTTCATCAGAATTCCGACAATAATGGAAGCGTTGTGAAACAATTTTATACATCATCAGAATTCCGAGAACAATGGAAGAGATCCGAAGCATTTTTAAACGTCAACGCAATTCCGAGAACAATGGAGCAGTTCTTAAACATTTTTAAATGTCAGCGGTATTCTGAGAATAAGGGAAGAGTTCCGAAGCATTTTTAAACGTCAGCAGAATTCCGAGAATAATGGAAGAGTTCCGAAGCATTTTAAACTTCATCAGAATTCCGAGAACAATGGAAGAGTTCTGAAGTATTTTTAAATGTTAGCGGAATTCTGAGAACAATGGAAGAGTTCCGAAGCATTCTTATACATCAGCGGAATTCCGAGAACAATGGAAGGGTTCCGAAGCATTTTTAAACTTCAGCGGAATTCCGAGAACAATGGAAGAGTTCTGAAACATTTTTAGACTTCAGCGGAATTCCGTCAACAATGGAAGAATACCGAAGCATTTTTAAACTTCAGCGGAATTCCAAGAACAATGGAAGCGTTCCGAAGCATTTTAAACTTGAGATGAATTCGGAGAACCATCGAAGCGTTATGAAGCGTTTTTAGAAGTCAGCGGTATTCCAAGAACAATGGATGAGTTCCGAAACATTTTTAAATGTCAGCAGATTTCCGAGAACAATGAAGGAGTTCCAAAGCATTATTCAACGTCAGCGGAATTCTGAGAACAATGGTAGAGTTCCGAAGCATTTTTAAACACCAGCGGAATTCCGAGAACAAAGGAAGTGTTCCAAAGCATTTTTAAACATCAGCGGAATTCCGAGAAATATGGAAGGGTTCCGAAGCATTTTTAAACTTCAGCTGAATTCTGAGAACAATGGAAGCATTCTGTAACATTTTTAAACATCAGAGGAATTCCGAGAACAATGGAAGAGTTCTGATTCATTTTTAAATGTCAACGGAATTCCGAGAACAATGGAAGAGTTCCGATTCATTTTTAAACGTCAGTGGAATTCCGAGAACAATGGAAGAGTTCCAATGCATTATGAAATGAGAGCAGAATTCCAAGAACAATGGAAGAGTTCTGAAGCATTTTTAAACGTCAGCAGAATATCGAGAACAATGGAAGAGTTCCGAAGCATTTTTAAACGTCAGCAGATTTCCGAGTACAATGACGGAGTTCCGAAACATTTTTAAATGTCAGCGGAATTCCGAGAACAATGGAAGAGTTCTGAAACATGTTTAGAATTCAACGGAATTTCGAGAACAATAGAAGAGTTCCGAAGCATTTTTAAACACCAGCGGAATTCCGAGAACAAAGGAAGTGTTCCAAAGCATTTTTAAACATCAGCGGAATTCCGAGAACTATGGAAGGGTTCTGAAGCATTTTTAAACTTCAGCTGAATTCCGAGAACAATGGAAGCATTCTGTAGCATTTTTAAACATCAGAGGAATTCCGAGAACAATGGAAGAGTTCCGATTCATTTTTAAATGTCAACGGAATTCCGAGAACAATGGAAGAGTTCCGAAGCATTTTTAAACGTAAGCAGAATTCCGAGAATAATGGAAGAGTTACGAAGCATTTTTAAACTTCATCAGAATTCCAAGAACAATGTAAGAGTTCCGAAGCATTTTTAAACTTCAGCGGAATTCTGAGAACAATGAAAGAGTTCCAAAGCATTTTTAAACTTCTGCAGAATTCCGAGAACAATTGAAGAGTTCCGAAGCATTTGTAAACATCAGCAGATTTAAGAAAACAATGAAGGAGTTCCAAAGTATTTTTGAATGTCAGCGGAATTCTGAGAACAATGGAAGAGTTCCAAAGCATTTTTAAACATCAGCGGAATTCCGAGAACAATGGAAGAGTTCCGAAGCATTTTTAAACTTCAGCGGAATTCCGAGAAAAATAGAAGAGTTCCGAAGCATTTGTAAACGTCAGTGGAATTCCGAGAACAATGGAAGAGTTCCAATGCATTATGAAATGAGAGCAGAATTCCGAGAACAATGGAAGAGTTCCGAAGCATTTTTAAACGTCAGCAGAATATCGAGAACAATGGAAGAGTTCCGAAGCATTTTTCAACGTCAGCAGATTTCCGAGTACAATGAAGGAGTTCCGAAACATTTTTAATTGTCAGCGGAATTCCGAGAAAAATGGAAGAGTTCTGAAACATGTGTAAACTTCAACGGAATTTCGAGAACAATGGAAAAGTTCCGAAGCATTATTAAACTTCAGCGGAATTCCGAGAACAATGGAAGAGTTCCGAAGCATTTTTAAACTTCATCAGAATTCTGACTATAATGGAAGCGTTGTGAAACAATATTATACATGATCAGAATTCCGAGAACAATGGAAGAGATCCGAAGCATTTTTAAACGTCAACGCAATTCCGAGAACAATGGAGCAGTTCTGAAACATTTTTAAATGTCAGCGGTATTCTGATAACAAGGGAAGAGTTCCGAAGCATTTTTAAACTTCAGCGGAATTCCGAGAACAATGGAAGAGTTCCAAAGCATTTTTAAACGTCAGCAGATGTCCGAGAACAATGAAGGAGCTCCGAAACATTTCTAAATGTCAGCGGAATTCCGAGAACAATGGAAGAGTTCTGAAACATTTTTAAACTTCAGCAGAATTTCGAGAACAATGGAAGCATTCCGAATCATTTTTAAACTTCAGTGGAATTCTGAGAACAATGGAAGAGTTCCGAAGCATTTTTAAACTTCATCAGAATTCCGAGAATAATGGAAGCATTGTGAAACAATTTTATACATCATCAGAATTCCGAGAACAATGGAAGAGATCCGAAGCACAATGGAACAGTTCTGAAACATTTTTAAATGTCAGCGGAAATCAGAGAACAATGGAAGAGTTCCGAAGCATTTTTAAACGTCAGTGGAATTCCGAGAACAATGGAAGAGTTCCAAAGCATTTTTAAATGTCAGCGGAATTCTGAGAAAAATGGAAGGGTTCCGAAGCATTTTTAAACTTCAGCAGAATTCCGAGAACAATGGAAGAGTTCCGAAGCATTTTTAAACATCAGCAGATTTACGAGAACAATGAAGGAGTTCCAAAGCATTTTTGAACGTCAGCGGAATTCTGAGAACAATGGAAGAGTTCCGAAGCATTTTTAAACATCAGCGGAATTCCGATAACAATGGAAGTGTTCCGAAGCATGTTTAAATGTCAGCGGAATTCTGAGAACAATGGGAGAGTTCCGAAGCATTTTTAAACATCAGCGGAATTCCGAGAACAATGGAAGAGTTCCGAAGCATTTTTAAACGTTAGTGGAATTCCGAGAACAATGGAAGAGTTCCAATGCATTATTAAATGTGAGCAGAATTCCGAGAACAATGGAAGAGTTCCAAAGCACTTTTAAACGTCAGCAGAATTTTGTGAACAATGGAAGAGTTCCGAAGCATTTTTAAATGTCAGTGGAATTCTGAGAACAATGGAAGAGTTCCGAAGCATTTTTAAACATCAGCGGAATTCTAAGAACAATGGAAAAGTTCCGATGCATATTTGAACATCAGCGGAATTCCGAGAACAATGGAAGAGTTCCGAAGCATTTTTAAACTTCATCAGAATTCTGACTATAATGGAAGCGTTGTGAAACAATTTTATACATGATCAGAATTCCGAGAACAATGGAAGAGATCCGAAGCATTTTTAAACGTCAACGCAATTCCGAGAACAATGGAGCAGTTCTGAAACATTTTTAAATGTCAGCGGTATTCTGATAACAAGGGAAGAGTTCCGAAGCATTTTTAAACATCAGCGGAATTCCGAGAACAATGCAAGAGTTCCGAAGCATTTTTAAATGTCAGCGGAATTCTGAGAACAATGGAAGAGTTCCGAAGCATTTTTAAACGTCAGCAGAATTCCGAGAATAATGGAAGAGTTCCGAAGCATTTTTAAACTTCATCAGAATTCCGAGAACAATGTAAGAGTTCCGATGCAAATTTAAACTTCAGCAGAATTCCGAGAACAATGGAAGAGTTCCGAGGCATTTTTAAATATCAGCGGAATTCCGAGAACAATGGAAGAGTTCCGAAGTATTTTTAAATGTCAGCGGAATTCTGAGAACAATGGAAGAGTTCCGAAGCATTTTTAAACATCAGCGGAATTCCGAGAACAATGGAAGGGTTCCGAAGCATTTTTAAACTTCATCGGAATTTCGAGAACAATGGAAGAGTTCTGAAACATTTTTAGACTTCAGCGGAATTCCAACAACAATGGAAGAATACCGAAGCATTTTTAAACTTCAGCGGAATTCCAAGAACAATGGAAGCGTTCCGAAACATTTTAAACTTGAGAGGAATTCGGAGAACAATCGAAGCGTTATGAAGCATTTTTAGATGTCAGCGGTATTCCAAGAACAATGGATGAGTTCCGAAGCACTTTTAAATTTCAGCAGAATTCTGAGAACAATGGCAGAGTTCCGAAGCATTTTTAAATGTCAGCAGAATTCCGAGAACTATGGAAGAGTTCTAAAACATGTTTAAACTTCAACGGAATTTCGAGAACAATAGAAGAGTTCCGAAGCATTTTTAAACACCAGCGGAATTCCGAGAACAAAGGAAGTGTTCCAAAGCATTTTTAAACATCAGAGTAATTCCGAGAACAATGGAAGATTTCCGATTCATTTTTAAATGTCAACGGAATTCCGAGAACAATGGAAGAGTTCCAAAGCATTTTTAAACATCAGTGGAATTCCGAGAACAATGGAAGAGTTCCAAAACATTATTAAAAGTGAGCGGAATTCCGAGAACAATGGAAGAGTTCCGAAGCATTTTTAAATGTCAGCAGAATTCCGAGAATAATGGAAGAGTTACAAAGCATTTTTAAACTTCATCAGAATTCCAAGAACAATGGAAGAGTTCCGAAGCATTTTTAAACTTCAGCGGAATTCTGAGAACAATGAAAGAGTTCCAAAGCATTTTTAAACTTCTGCAGAATTCCGAGAACAATTGAAGCGTTCCGAAGCATTTTTAAACATCAGCAGATTTAAGAAAACAATGAAGGAGTTCCAAAGTATTTTTGAACGTCAGCGGAATTCTGAGAACAATGGAAGAGTTCCGAAGCATTTTTAAACATCAGCGGAATTCCGAGAACAATGGAAGAGTTCCGAAGCATTTTTAAACTTCAGCGGAATTCTGAGAAAAGTAGAAGAGTTCCGAAGCATTTGTAAACGTCAGTGGAATTCTGAGAACAATGGAAGAGTTCCAATGCATTATGAAATGAGAGCAGAATTCCGAGAACATTGGAAGAGTTCTGAAGCAATTTTAAACGTCAGCAGAATATCGAGAACAATGGAAGAGTTCCGAAGCATTTTTAAATGTCAGCAGATTTCCGAGTACAATGAAGGAGTTCCGAAACATTTTTATTTGTCAGTGGAATTCCGAGAACAATGGAAGAGATCTGAAACATGTGTAAACTTCAACGGAATTTCGAGAACAATGGAAGAGTTCCGAAGCATTTTTAAACTTCAGCGGAATTCCGAGAACAATGGAAGAGTTCCGAAGCATTTTTAAACTTCATCAGAATTCCGACAATAATGGAAGCATTGTGAAACAATTTTATACATCATCAGTGTTCCGAGAACAATGGAAGAGATCCGAAGCATATTTAAACGTCAACGCAATTCCGAGAACAATGGAGCAGTTCTGAAACATTTTTAAATGTCAGCGGTATTCTGATAACAAGGGAAGAGTTCCGAAGCATTTTTAAACATCAGCGGAATTCCGAGAACAATGGAAGAGTTCCGAAGCATTTTTAAATGTCAGCGGAATTCTGAGAACAATGGAAGAGTTCCGAAGCATTTTTAAACGTCAGCAGAATTCCGAGAATAATGGAAGAGTTCCAAAGCATTTTTAAACTTCATCAGAATTCCGAGAACAATGTAAGAGTTCCGATGCAAATTTAAACTTCAGCAGAATTCCGAGAACAATGGAAGAGTTCCGAAGCATTTTTAAACGTTAGTGGAATTCCGAGAACAATGTAAGAGTTCCAATGCATTATTAAATGTGAGCAGAATTCCGAGAACAATGGAAGAGTTCCGAAGCATTTTTAAACGGCAGCAGAATTTCGAGAACAATGGTAGAGTTCCGAAGCATTTTTAAACGTCAGTGGAATTCTGAGAACAATGGAAGAGTTCCGAAGCATTTTTAAACATCAGCGGAATTCTAAGAACAATGGAAAAGTTCCGATGCATTTTTGAACATCAGCGGAATTCCGAGAACAATGGAAGAGTTCTGAAACATTTTTAAACTTCAGCGGAATTCTGAGAACAATGGAAGAGTACCGAAGCATTTTTAAACTTCAGCGGAATTCCGAGAACAATGGAAGAATTACGAAGCATTTTTAAACTTCATCAGAATTCCGAGAACAATGGAAGCGTTGTGAAACAATTTTAAATATCAGAGGAATTCCTAGAACAATGGAAGCATTCCGAAGCATTTTTAAACTTCAGCAGAATTCCGAGAAAAATGGAAGAGTTCCAAAGCATTTTTAAACATCAGTAGATTTCCGAGAACAATGAAGGCGTTTCGAAACATTTTTAAATGTCAGCGGAATTCCGAGAACAATGGAAGATTTCTGAAACATGTTTAAACTTCAACGGAATTTCGAGAACAATGGAAGAGTTCCGAAGCACTTTTAAACCTCAGTGGAATTCCGAGAACAATGGAAGCGTTCCGAAGCATTTTTAAACTTCATAAGAATTCCGATAATAATGGAAGCGTTGTGAAACAATTTTATACATCAGCGGAATTCCGAGAACAATGGAAGAGTTCCGATTCATTTTTAAATGTCAACGGAATTCCGAGAACAATAGAAGAGTTCCGAAGCATTTTTAAACGTCAGTGGAATTCCGAGAACAATGGAAGAGTTCAAAAGCATTATTAAATGTGAGCGGAATACCGAGAACAATGGAAGAGTTCTGAAGCATTTTCAAACTTCAGCGGAATTCCGAGAACAGTGGAAGAGTTCCAAAGCATTTTTAATCTTCAGCAGAATTCCGAGAACAATGGAAGAGTTCTGAAGAATTTTTAAATGTCAGCAGAATTCCAAGAACAATGGAAGAGTTCTGAAGCATTTTTAAACATCAGAGGAATTCCAAGAACAATGGAAGAGTTCCGATTCATTTTTAAACATCAACGGAATTCCGAGAACAATGGAAGAGTTCCCAAGCATTTTTAAATGTCAGAAGAATTCCAAGAACAAAGGAAGAGTTCCGATGCATTTTTAAACTTCAGCGGAATTCTGAGAACAATGGAAGCGTTCCTGAAGCATTTTTAAACTTCAGCGGAATTCCGAGAACAATGGAAGAGTTCCAAAGCATTTTTAAACTTCAGCGGAATTCTGAGAACAATGGAAGCGTTCCTGAAGCATTTTTAAACTTCAGCGGAATTCCGAGAACAATGGAAGAGTTCCAAAGCATTTTTAAACGTCAGCAGATGTCCGAGAACAATGAAGGAGCTCCGAAACATTTCTAAATGTCAGCGGAATTCCGAGAACAATGGAAGAGTTCTGAAACATTTTTAAACTTCAGCAGAATTTCGAGAACAATGGAAGCATTCCGAATCATTTTTAAACTTCAGTGGAATTCTGAGAACAATGGAAGAGTTCCGAAGCATTTTTAAACTTCATCAGAATTCCGAGAATAATGGAAGCATTGTGAAACAATTTTATACATCATCAGAATTCCGAGAACAATGGAAGAGATCCGAAGCACAATGGAACAGTTCTGAAACATTTTTAAATGTCAGCGGAAATCAGAGAACAATGGAAGAGTTCCGAAGCATTTTTAAACGTCAGTGGAATTCCGAGAACAATAGAAGAGTTCCAAAGCATTTTTAAATGTCAGCGGAATTCTGAGAAAAATGGAAGGGTTCCGAAGCATTTTTAAACTTCAGCAGAATTCCGAGAACAATGGAAGAGTTCCGAAGCATTTTTAAACATCAGCAGATTTACGAGAACAATGAAGGAGTTCCAAAGCATTTTTGAACGTCAGCGGAATTCTGAGAACAATGGAAGAGTTCCGAAGCATTTTTAAACATCAGCGGAATTCCGATAACAATGGAAGTGTTCCGAAGCATGTTTAAATGTCAGCGGAATTCTGAGAACAATGGGAGAGTTCCGAAGCATTTTTAAACATCAGCGGAATTCCGAGAACAATGGAAGAGTTCCGAAGCATTTTTAAACGTTAGTGGAATTCCGAGAACAATGGAAGAGTTCCAATGCATTATTAAATGTGAGCAGAATTCCGAGAACAATGGAAGAGTTCCAAAGCACTTTTAAACGTCAGCAGAATTTTGTGAACAATGGAAGAGTTCCGAAGCATTTTTAAATGTCAGTGGAATTCTGAGAACAATGGAAGAGTTCCGAAGCATTTTTAAACATCAGCGGAATTCTAAGAACAATGGAAAAGTTCCGATGCATATTTGAACATCAGCGGAATTCCGAGAACAATGGAAGAGTTCTGAAACATTTTTAAGCTTCAGCGGAATTCTGAGAATAATGGAAGAGTACCGAAGCATTTTTAAACTTCAGCGGAATTCTGAGAACAATGGAAGAGGTACGAAGCATTTTTAAACTTCATCAGAATTCCGAGAACAATGGAAGCGTTCTGAAGCATTTTTAAATATAAGAGGAATTCCGAGAACAATGGAAGCTTTCCGAAGCATTTTTAAACTTCAGCAGAATTCCGAGAACAATGGAAGAGTTCCAAAGCATTTTTAAACATCAGTAGATTTCCGAGAACAATGAAGGCGTTTCGAAACATTTTTAAATGTCAGCGGAATTCCGAGAACAATGGAAGATTTCTGAAACATGTTTAAACTTCAACGGAATTTCGAGAACAATGGAAGAGTTCCGAAGCACTTTTAAACCTCAGTGGAATTCCGAGAACAATGGAAGCATTCCGAAGCATTTTTAAACTTCAGCGGAATTCGGAGAACAATGGAAGCGTTCCGAAGCATTTTTAAACTTCATAAGAATTCCGAGAATAATGGAAGCGTTGTGAAACAATTTTATACATCAGCGGAATTCCGAGAACAATGGAAGAGTTCCGAAGCATTTTTAAACATCAGCGGAATGCCGAGAATAATGGAAGAGTTCCTAAGCATTTTTAAACGTCAGCAGATTTCCGAGAACAATGATGGAGTTCCAAAGCATTTTTAAACGTCAGCGGAATTCTGAGAACAATGGAAGAGTTCCGAAGCATTTTTAAACGTCAGCGGAATTCCGAGAACAATGGAATAGTTCCGAAGCATTTTTAAATGTCAGCGGAATTCTGAGAACAATGAAAGAGTTCCAAAGCATTTTTAAACATCAGCAGAATTCCGAGAACAATGGAAGGGTTCCGAAGCATTTTTAAACTTTAGCGGAATTCCGAGAACAATGGAAGAGTTCTGAAACATTTTTAAACTTCAGCGGAATTCCGTCAACAATGGAAGAATACCGAAGCATTTTTAAACTTCAGCAGAATTCCGAGAACAATGAAAGCGTTCCGAAGCATTTTAAACTTGAGAGGAATTCCGAGAACAATGGAAGCTTTATGAAGCAGTTTTAGACGTCAGCGGTATTCCAAAAACAATGGAAGAGTTCCGAAGCACTTTTAAATTTCAGCAGAATTCCGAGAACAATGGCAGAGTTCCGAAGCATTTTTAAACGTCAGCAGATTTCCGAGAACAATGAATGAATTCCAAAGCATTTTTGAAGGTCAGCGGAATTCTGAGAACAATGGAAGAGTTTCGAAGCATTTTTAAACACCAGCGGAATTCCGAGAACAAAGGAAGTGTTCCAAAGCATTTTTAAACATCAGCGGAATTCCGAGAACTATGGAAGGGTTCCGAAGCATTTTTAAACTTCAGCTGAATTCCGAGAACAATGGAAGCATTCTGTAGCATTTTTAAACATCAGAGGAATTCCGAGAACAATGGAAGAGTTCCGATTCATTTTTAAATGCCAACGGAATTCCGAGAACAATGGAAGAGTTCCGAAGGATTTTTAAACGTCAGTGGAATTCCGAGAACAATGGAAGAGTTCCAAAGCATTATTAAACGTGAGCGGAATTCCGAGAACAATGGAAGAGTTCCAAAGCATTTTTAAACGTCAGTGGAATTCTGAGAACAATGGAAGAGTTTCGAAGCATTTTTAAACATCAGCAGAATTCCGAGAATAATGGAAGATTTACGAAGCATTTTTAAACTTCATCAGAATTCCAAGAACAATGTAAGAGTTCCGAATCATTTTTAAACTTCAGCGGAATTCTGAGAACAATGAAAGAGTTCCAAAGCATTTTTAAACTTCTGCAGAATTCCGAGAACAATTGAAGAGTTCCGAAGCATTTGTAAACATCAGCAGATTTAAGAAAACAATGAAGGAGTTCCAAAGCATTTTTGAACGTCAGCGGAATTCTGAGAACAATGGAAGAGTTCCAATGCATTATGAAATGAGAGCATAATTCCGAGAACAATGGAAGAGTTCCGAAGCATTTTTAAATGTCAGCAGAATATCGAGAACAATGGAAGAGTTCCGAAGCATTTTTAAACGTCAGCAGATTTCCGAGTACAATGAAGGAGTTTCGAAACATTTTTAAATGTCAGCGGAATTCCGAAAACAATGGAAGAGTTCTGAAACATGTTTAAACTTCAACGGAATTTCGAGAACAATGGAAGAGTTCCGAAGCATTTTTAAACTTCTGCGGAATTCCGAGAACAATGGGAGCATTCCGAAGCATTTTTAAACTTCAGCGGAATTCCGAGAACAATGGAAGAGTTCCGAAGCATTTTTAAAGTTCATCAGAATTCCGACAATAATGGAAGCGTTGTGAAACAATTTTATACATCATCAGAATTCCGAGAACAATGTCAGAGATCCGAAGCATTTTTAAACGTCAACGCAATTCCGAGAACAATGGAGCAGTTCTGAAACATTTTTAAATGTCAGCGGTATTGTGATAACAAGGGAAGAGTTCTGAAGCATCTTTAAACATCAGCGGAATTCAGAGAACAATGGAAGAGTTCTGAAGCATTTTTAAATGTCAGCGGAATTCTGAGAACAATGGAAGAGTTCCGAAGCATTTTTAAACGTCAGCAGAATTCCGAGAATAATAGAAGAGTTCCGAAGCATTTTTAAACATCATCAGAATTCCGAGAACAATGTAAGAGTTCCGATGCAAATTTATTCTTCAGCAGAATTCCGAGAACAATGGAAGAGTTCCGAAGCATTTTTAAACATCAGCGGAATTCTGAGAACAATGGAAGAGTTCCGAAGTATTTTTAAATGTCAGCGGAATTCTGAGAACAATGGAAGAGTTCCGAAGCATTTTAAAACATCAGCGGAATTCCGAGAACAATGGAAGGGTTCCGAAGCATTTTTAAACTTCAGCGGAATTCCGAGAACAATGGAAGAGTTCTGAAACATTTTTAGACTTCAGCGGAATTCCGACAACAATGGAAGAATACCGAAGCATTTTTAAACTTCAGCGGAATTCGTAGAACAATGGAAGCGTTCCGAATCATTTTGAACTTGAGAGGAATTCGGAGAACAATCGAAGCATTATGAAGCATTTTTAGACGTCAGCGGTATTCCAAGAACAATGGATGAGTTCCGAAGCACTTTTAAATTTCAGCAGAATTCTGAGAACAATGGCAGAGTTTCGAAGCATTTTTAAACGTCAGCAGATTTCCGAGAACAATGAAGCAGTTCCAAAGCATTTTTGAACGTCAGCGGAATTCTGAGAACAATGGTAGAGTTCCGAAGCATTTTTAAACACCAGCGGAATTCCGAGAACAAAGGAAGTATTCCAAAGCATTTTTAAACATCAGCGGAATTCTGAGAAATATGGAAGGGTTCCGAAGCATTTTTAAACTTCAGCTGAATTCCGAGAACAATGGAAGCATTCTGTAGCATTTTTAAACATCAGAGGAATTCCGAGAACAATGGAAGAGTTCCGATTTATTTTTAAATGTCAAAGGAATTCCGAGAACAATGGAAGAGTTCCGATTCATTTTTAAACGTCAGTGGAATTCCGAGAACAATGGAAGAGTTCCAGTGCATTATGAAATGAGAGCAGAATTCCAAGAACAATGGAAGAGTTCCGAAGCATTTTTAAACGTCAGCAGAATATCGAGAACAATGGAAGAGTTCCGAAGCATTTTTAAACGTCAGCAGATTTCCGAGTACAATGAATGAGTTCTGAAACATGTTTAAACTTCAACGGAATTTCGAGAACAATAGAAGCATTCCGAATCAGTTTTAAACTTCAGCGGGATGCCGAGAACAATGGAAGAGTTCCGAAGCATTTTTGAACTTCATCAGAATTACGAGAATAATGGAAGCGTTGAGAAACAATTTTATACATCATCAGAATTCAGAGAACAATGGAAGAGATCCGAAGCATTTTTAAACGTCAACGCAATTCCGAGAACAATGGAGCAGTTCTGAAACATTTTTAAATGTCAGTGGTATTCTGAGAACAAAGGAAGAGTTCCGAAGCATTTTTAAATGTCAGCGGAATTCTGAGAACAATGGAAGAGTTCCGAATAGAGATGAGCGTTGTTCTACTCGAACTGTTCGCCAATCTCAAATTCGAGCTGTTTTGGGCGGTGTTCGAGCCGGTCGGCGAACACGAACAATTTGAGAAAAATTCGGCTGTTCGAGGTTATGTTCGATAACTGTTCGTGCACCAAAATCATAACTGGATTTTTTCTCAGTAATGATGAAAATTAATGTTAATACGCAGTTTGAGTGTACAGCGGGGCGGGGGGAGGGGCAGGGGATGGATCTCTGCAGGAACAATGAAGATCTCCATTTTTTTTTCTCTTTCCCGCATTTGCAGTGGGGAGGTGCAATCTGTCAGCCTATCAGCAGCGCACACACGGAGCGAAGTGCTTTTTTTCACACAAGCAAGGGCATGTGTGATTGGCAGTGTATGTCACATGTCCTTGCCCTATAAGACCAAGCCATTTTCCCCGTCGCCACCATTTTCTCACTGCTGCAGCTGCGTGTTAGACGGCACCGCTGTTGCTGTGTGCGCTATACCTTGTTAATTTCAAGCCAATTTTCGCACAAATATACAGATAGCTTGGGAGTAGGGAATAGTTGTGATTGCAGTCCTTTTAAGGACTAGGTTACAGCATTTCCTACGACTTTTATCAGGCAGGTCTGTGCTCTTAAATAGATAGATTGTGGGAGTAAAGACTAATTGTAATTGGAGTCCTTTTCAGGACTAGGTTACATCAGTTCCTATCAGTTTTTGCCAGGCAGGTCTGTGCCAGTGCTGTGCAAGTTTTTTTCACAGCATTTGGCTGAATCTAGCAAAGCTAATCCTTTTTGGCCTATTGCAGAGTGTGTTAGTCAGTGGAGTAGCCTATCTGTGTTGCAAGATATACCACCTGTGTATAGAATACCAATTTTTTAACTGCACCTAGTGAAGTAAAATCTTTTGGGCATAGCATCATTCTATTAGTCCATCTATACTGACCTCCATCAGGTTGCAAACTGAATATAATTTTTTTCTGCATCTAGCTCTGAAAAAATATTTGGGCTTCTAGCAGTGTGTGGGACTTGGTCTATTAGTCCATCTATACTGACCTCCATCAGGTTGCAAATTAAAAATAATTTTTTTCTTCATTTAGCTCTGAAAAAATATTTGGGCTTCTAGCAGTGTGTGGGACTTGTTCTATTAGTCCTTCTATACTGACCTCCAGCAGGTTGCAAATTGAATATAATTTTTTTCTGCATCTAGCTCTGAAAAAATATTTGGGCTTCTAACGGTGTGTGGGACTTGGTCTATTAGTCCATCTATACTGACCTCCATCAGGTTGCAAATTAAAAATAATTTTTTTCTGCATCTAGCTCTGAAAAAATATTTGGGCTTCTAGCAGTGTGTGGGACTTGGTCTATTAGTCCATCTATACTGACCTCCATCAGGTTGCAAATTGAATAAAAAAATTTTCTGCATCTAGCTCTGAAAAAATATTTGGGCTTCTAGCGGTGTGTGGGACTTGGTCTATTAGTCCATCTATACTGACCTCCATCAGGTTGCAAATTCAAAATAATTTTTTTCTGCATCTAACCCAGCCAATAGTTTTGGCCTAATACCACAGTTTGGCCACTCAGCTCTGCTCGGTTACCATCCATTGTTTTTTTGTGCAAACCACTCCAGAGTTGTGAATTAGTTAACCACCAAAATGAGTGGAAAAAGGCCTGCTGCTGGTGGAAAGGGGAATAGGCGTGTTGGGAAGGGGAAAAAAGGTTGTGTCCGTGGGGTAGGTGCAGAAGAAAGACCATCTTCCAGCCAAACTAAAATGTCTACTTCTTTTAGCGGACAATGTGATAAGATCCCTTTCTTACGGCCACGCCAATCGCTACAAATTCCAGATGAGGCACAAAAACAGCAGGTGCTTCAACGGATATCAAGTGCTCCTTTAAGTGGGCTCTCCTCCACATCAACTTCAACATCACAAATACTCCAGTCCTCAAAGGTGTCACCCAAATCGCACTTGCTTCCTCACAGCTCCCAAATCTCCAGCTGCCCGTCTGAGTATGAGGTAGAACAGATGGTTGAGTCTGCAGAGCTGTTTACTCATAATATAGCCTGGGAATCAGAGGTCGACTCCAGCGCTTCTGTGAATCCAGACGAGGAAATGATCTGCACTGATGCCCAGAATCTTTATGAGTCGGATCCAGGACCAGACGCAGAAGGTTCTGACCATAATGTAGACCCTCATTCCCAAACTGTAACTCCTGTTGGTGGAGACAATGAGGAAGACGATGATAAGACTCAAATACCTGATTGGAGCGACAACTTTAGTTTTTTGTCAGGGCAGGAACAGGTTGGCTCTGAGGACGACGGGTGTGATAACGCACAGGGTGATGATGATGAGGTCGGAGATCCCACTTACTGTCAACCCACAGTCAGCCAAGAGATGAGGTCAGCAGAGGAGGTGGAGGAAGATGCTAGTGACGACGAGGTCAGGTTGCGCCTTCCTGGACAGAGACGTAGTACTGGAAGCACGTCAACAACTGCATCCTCAAACACAACTCTGCCTCTCACCACAAGTCGTGGTGGCTCTTCAGGTCGCATGGGTGCTAAGCCTTGCATAGCCTGGGCATTTTTTCAGATCGATAAAGATGACCCAACTCGTGTTATCTGTAACATTTGTCAGCAAAAGCTAAGTAGAGGCCAAAAAATACATAGTTTGAGTACTTCATGCATGAACCGGCACATGGACATGAAGCATAAGTTGCAGTGGGAAGCTCAGTGTGCTACAATGCGGTCTAGCCGGCCGGGCCAACCACCGTCTGCCATATCTTGTGCATCCGCGGCCTCTTCATCCTCTGTGACTGGGGGGACAGCAGTCACACCTGTTTTGGGGCGCAGACCTGCCACCTCTTTACCCGCAACAGCCAGCGTGATTGGCAGGTCATCATTTTCTTTGGAGGTGGTAACACCAGCTGGTCTTGAGCGCTGTCCGACATCGATAGCACCACCTTTGGATCAAGGCAACCTAACATGTCCGCCTGCATCTTCCTCACAGACCGGCAGTTTGCCGGGGACACCCTTATCAACCCCGTCTAAGCACAATAACCAGCCCTCGGTCCCTCAGATGTGGACAAGTAAAAGACCATTTCCTCCTAGCCATGAGAAAGCTAAGAGGTTGAATTTCACCATCTGCAAGCTCTTGGCTACAGAAATGCTGCATTTCCGCCTGGTGGACACAGAGGATTTTCGAGACCTTATGTCCGTCGCAGTGCCCCAGTACCAGATGCCCAGTCGGCACTACTTCTCAAAGAAAGGTGTGCCTGCGCTCCACCAGCATGTCGCACACAACATCTCCGCTTCTTTGAGAAACTCTGTGTGTGACAGGGTGCATTTCACCACAGACACTTGGACGAGTAGGCATGGACAGGGTTGTTACATGTCGCTGACTGGGCACTGGGTAACTATGGTGACAGCAGGACAAGGGGCTGCTGTCCAAGTCTTGCCGTCCCCACGAGTTGTGCGTCAATCCTCTTTATGTCATTTTTCCTCCACTGCTTCTGCCTCCTCAACCTCCTCTCGGTCTTCCACCTGCACCCAAAGCCTGTCTGGTCATGCCACAAGCTTTCTAACTGCGCAGAAGGGATTCTGCACACCTCCTTACTATGCTGGCAGTAGGGCTCAACGTCATCAGGCGGTTTTTACATTGAAATGTCTGGGAAATGTGAGTCACACAGCTGAGGAGTTGTGGTCAGCTCTGGAGAACCAATTTCATGAATGGTTGTCTCCACTGGACCTGAAACCAGGGAAGGCCGTGTGCGACAATGCTGCAAACCTGGGTGCGGCCCTTCGCCGGGGCAATGTCACACACGTGCCTTGTATGGCTCACGTGTTGAACCTGGTTGTCCAGCAATTTTTAGCCCACTATCCCAGACTAGATGGCCTTCTGCAGAGGGCACGGTCGCTGTGTGCTCACTTCCGCCGTTCGCATCCCGCAGCTCAGCGACTTACATCTCTACAGAAGTCGTTGGGCCTGCCACTTCACCGGCTAAAATGCGATGTGCCTACCCGGTGGAATTCAACTCTGCACATGTTGCAGCGACTGTGGCAGCACCGACAAGCCCTGGTGCAATACGTTCTGACGTATAGCCTGGGCCAACGAGATTCAGAGGTGGGGCAAATCACGCTGGAGGAGTGGTCTCAGATCAGGGACCTATGCACCCTTCTGCACAGTTTTGAAATGGCGACGAAGATGTTTAGTGCTGACGATGCCATTATCAGCATGACTATTCCGGTGATTTACATGCTGGAGCACATGTTAAACAGAATTCGGAGTCAGGTGGTGGCACAAGAGGAGGTGGAGGAAGTAGAGGAGGAGGAGTTGTATGCGGAAGGGCTAACATCTGCAAGGTCCAGACGGTCGGCAGCACCAGGGCGGCAGGCATGTGAGGGTGGGGGAGATGATTTTACCAGGGCGCATGGTAGCAGCCAAACTAGTGAGGAAGGTGCAGGAGCCCAGGAAGAAGTGGAGGACAAACTGATGGAAGACTCATCAGATGAGGGAGACCTTGATCACATTTCTGTTGTGCGAGGTTGGGGGGAGAGGACAGAGGAAGGAAGCATGATTGTTACCTCGCCACCAACACAACAGGGACTTCGTGCTCCTGGATGCGCAACACACATGAGTGCCTTCTTGCTGCACTACCTGCAACATGACCCTCGAATTGTGAGAATTAGAAATAATCCTGACTACTGGGTTGCCACACTGTTAGATCCCCGGTACAAAAGTAAATTTGCAGAAATTATTCCTGCCATAGAAAGGGATGCACGCATGCAGGAGTATCAGCAGAGACTGTTGCAGAATCTTACATGTGCTTTTCCACAAAATACCAGTGGTGCACGTAGTGAATCTCACAGTTCCAACTTGCCAACCGTGGGACCGTCAAGTGTTCAGCACTCAAACCGTAACAGAACCACAGTATCTGCTGGTAACATCAATTTTGCGGAATCATTTCACCACTTTTTTAGCCCATCCTTTGCAAGGCCACAGGAGACAAGAAGTCTGACACATAGTCAACGCCTAGAGACGATGGTACAGGAGTATCTCCAAGTAAACATTGAAGCCACGACTGTGTCACTGGACCCTTGCTCTTTTTGGGCTTCCAATCTGGATAAATGGCCGGAGCTAGCCACTTACGCCTTGGAGATCTTGTCATGCCCCGCAGCCAGCGTTCTGTCTGAACGTGTGTTCAGCGCTGCTGGTGGTGTGCTGACAGATAAGCGCACGCGGCTCTCCACTGATAATGTAGACAGACTCACGTTCATAAAGATGAACAAATCATGGATCCGAAACGACTTTTCTACCCCTGTGTCATCCTGGGGAGAGTAAAAGCTTGATGATTGGTTAAAATCACCCTACCAACCGTTTTAAGCTTTCAAATTACTAATCATGTTTATGTGTATCTTGACTGGAAAATAATTTGGGCTTTGTAGCAGTGTGCAGCACTGATCCTATTAGGCCATCTATAATAAGCTTCACCAGATTTAAAATTAAAAATAATTTTTAGCTGCATCTAGCCCGGAAAATAATTTTGGGGCTCCGAGATGTGCAAGACACATAAGTGCCTTCTTGCTGCACTACCTGCAGTATGACCCTCATATTGTCAGAATTCGAAGTAATCATGACTACTGGGTTGCCACACTCTTAGATCCCCCAAACTTTTCGATCAACCTTTTCATTTTAATAAAGACCAAAAAAATGGTCATTTTTGAAATTATAAGCATTAGCAGGTTGTTAGAAACTGAAATCAAACAGTTTTCAACTCAAAACTTTATTCTAGGTGATGTTACATTTTCACATAGGACCCCTTGTTCGAAAGGAGCTTCTGAACTCTCTCGTCCATTGAATTTGTCAGGTTTTGGATGGTTTCTGCTTCAATTGTTTTGCATGAGGACAGAATACCCTCCCAGAGCTGTTGCTTAGATGTGAACTGCCTCCCGCCATCATAGACACTCCTTTTAATGATGCTCCAAAGGTTCTGAATGGGGTAGAGGTCAGGGGAGCATGGGGGTCACACCATAAGTTTGTCCCCTTTTATGCCCATATCAGCCAGAGATGCAGATGTTTTATGTGCAGCATGAGATGGTGCATTATCATGCAGAAAAATGATCTTGCTGTGAAATACACGGTTCTTCTTCTTGAACCATGGCAGGAAGTGCTGTTTGAGAAAATCCACATACATTATGGAGTTCATCTTTAGCGCCTTCAGGGATCCTAAAGGGGCCGACAATCTCTCTCCCCATGATTCCAGCCCAAAACATTACTCCACCTCCTCCTTGTTGGCGCTGTAGCCGTGTTTGCGTGGGGTGTCCATCAACCAGCCATCCTCCACTCCATTCATCTGGACCATCGAGCGCTGCACGGCACTCATCCGTGAACAAAACAGTTTTGAAATCAGTCTTCATGTAATGTTTGGCCCACTGGAGCCGTTTCTGCTTGTGTGAAGTGGATAGAGGAGGTCGACAGGATGGCGTATGCACAGCTGCAAACCTCTGAAGGACCCTGCATCTTGTTGTTCGGGGGACGTTGGAGGCACAAGCAGCTTCAAAAACTTGTCTGCTGCTATGACAAGGCTTTTTTGCCGCTGCTCTTTCAACCTGACGTAATTGCCTGTAGGAAAGAGTCCTCAATTTGCCCTTATCAGCACGCACACGTGTGTACTGTGAATCAGCTACATACTTCTTGATTGCCAAGACACTTCATCCTGATCATCGCACAATGTTGATTGTAGTCATGCCTTGACCTAAACACTCCACAATTTGTTGCTTCTCAGCAGCCGACACATCCTTTTTCTTTCCCATTTTGGCAGAAAATATAGGCTGCTTAATAATGTGAGAGAGCCTTCTTAAGTAGTCTTGCCTTTCATTGGACACACCTGCCAAACTAATTAGCACAGGTGTCTGCAATTGCTTACAGTGATATAAAGAGCCCTGACACACATCACCATCAATGAGTTTAACTGACAAACAAACAAATTCTTCCCTTATCACTCCTAAACACTTTTTGCATAATAATTTGGAACGCGGTGTACATGTGCTTTTCCACAAAACACCAGTGGTTCACGTAGTGAATCTTACAGTTCTAACTTGCCAACCGTGGTCTGTATGGAATTGTTCAATAAAGGGCCCAAAATTAAGATAACATAGATGGGAGAGGTCTCTATGAATAGGAATTCCTAAGTATTTGATACCCTGTGAGGGCCAGGCAAAGGGAAAGTTGGACTGGATGGAATCCTATATGGATTTAGGGAGGGAGACATCGAGGGCCTCAGACTTCGCTGCATTGATTTTAAAATTTTACCATGTAACAAAGTGATCTATTTCAGCCATAACAGCAGGGATGGATATATGTGATTGAGTGATATATACTAGGACATCATCAGCAAATAGAGAGCACTTGTACTCGGTGCCTCCCACCTCAATCCACCTAATATTGGGGTTATGGCGAATTGATGAGAGCAGGTGCTCCATCACTAGGATGTATAAGAGAGGGGACAGAGGACATCCCTGCCTTGTCCCATTGGTGATTGTGAAAGGTGATGAAAATGTTCTGACGCACCCCCTGGGCCTTGGGACACCCGGAGCCGGACCCTTTTTGGTGGATGCTGGTGGTTGTAGTCTTCGTGGCGGCGATCCGGTTCCGTGGCTCAGGGCGGTCAAACCAGTGGTGGAACTATTTATGTGGTTTTGATGTTTAAATGTCCGACTACGCCACCCGTGGATTGCGGTCAGAGTCAACCGCCGCTACAGGGCAGACCGCTAAGGCTGGTGTTGTGGGTGCAGCAGAGCGTAGCATAACTCCCCACGGGAGGAGTATAGCCTCAGGGCAGTGTATGCGGAGGATGGGGGTGATGGTGCAGGGCAGCAGCAGTAACGACACGGAGTCAGTGATGCAGTTCAGGGCCTTTACTCACAGTTCTTATTATCCAGACCACGTCTGCAGGTAACGGCTGCCCACGTCGTACTGTGCTCACCAGGTGAGGGGCTCAGACAACTCCCAGATAACTTTGGAGCGCTTCACAGGACCCCCTTTGTGTGTCCTTTGTCTGGCCTTTCTTACCAACACTTCTGTCCGGCTGCCTCGGGCCTCCTCTTGGTAAACTTGGCGCCAGTTTCCCTGACCCTATGTGGTGCCTTCCTAGCGGGTGGAGCAAGGGGCTGCGCCACATAAAATGTCAGAGCCTCCGGTTTCTAGCTGAGGGTCGTTTCCTGCCTCCACTAGTTCGGGGACCGGTCTCCCCCTTTGGCCTGACCCCTCCACGCAGGTGGATTCGGGCGTGCGGTGGCGACTCGCCCGTCCGCACCCCTGGGATCCCTTCATTCCTCGTTCCTGAAGCCTTCTCCGCTCCTCTTCCTTCCTTCTCCCTCTTGCAGGCCTGGGCCTCTGTTACTAGGCCCGCCTCCGGAGCAGAGCTCATGCAGAGCCCCTGCTCCCTGCCACTTCTGCTCAGACTTCTCTGCACTGAACTAAGATGGTGCCCACCTTTTATACTCCCTTCTCAATGCACCCAGGAACTGCTTCCTCCCTGCTCCTGCACTGCAGGGTTCCCCTTCCTCAGTGTTCCCTCCCCCCACTCCAGCCAGGGACAGGGACTGTCGTGCCCATCTCAGGGGCATATTGGTCGCCCTGCCCCACGGCAATGTGGTGTAATGCATGCAGGTGTCGGGTCCTGATCCACACTCCATCCTTATCTGAGAGTGAGATATCACACCTCTGGGTGAGGTGCAATACGTCTGTAGCAACCGAGCCCTCGGTGCTACAGTTCCATTTATCTTCAGCCTAGGTGACGTATTGTGATACAGGGCCGTGATTTTGGCTATAAAAGGGTCCCCTAGACCCCTACCCCAAGCTTTTTAAGAGAATCATATATGGCGTGCCAGGAGACTCTATGGAATGCTTTCTCAGCATCCAACGAGAGTATCTACTTACAAATATTTAACTGCATCTAGCCCAGGAAATACTTTGTGCCTAGTAGCAGTGTCTGCTAGTCAGCCGATTATCCCGGCTGTTAAGCAAGCTACACCACCTGTAGTTTGGACACTTAATTTTTTCAAAGGAAATGCTTCGGGACCACAGGATACTTAATGAAGAGCATCAGGAGGCACCCCAAGGCATAGGGGCTGGGACTGGCACTAGGATGCCTTGCGGTGGACAGCCGAGCTCGATCCTTATAAAAGCTTTTTAACTGCAGCAGCTTTAGTGGACGCTACTGGAGCTGGAATTACGCGGCTGCTGGCATGAGACTTGCCCTCCAATAGATCCTTGTAAATGGATTTAAAGTGTATTCATTCAAATTAGAGGGACAATTTAAATTAAAAAGCTTAGAGCTGCCTCCACCACAGGGGGGCTCTCTCGACCCACCAGCGGACAGGCACCAGTATTGGGAGAGGGGGGCTGGCCGTCAGGGTTCACCGCGGCTCTGGCACAAACCCGGCGACACGGAGGTGGCACGGGCAGGAGCGGACTGGCCGTCTCGGCTTCTCACTTTTTGGATTTTAGAAGGGCATGACATGCCTATATCTGTGTCTCCCCCTCCTTTTACTCCTCCACCTCTTTTCTTTTCGCATGACTATATGTACTTGTCACTTTTCCATGTGTTAGTTGTGTCTTCTGAGCAGTTTGTCAGCTTTTGGACACCTTTGAAGGTGTTTTCTATGTGTTTCTATGTGTTTTTGTTTGCCTGCCATTGGTTTTAACGGTGTTCGAAGGTGTTCGACGAACAGTTCGACGAACAGTTCGGCGAACACACGGGTGTTCGACGAACCGAACCGAACTCGAACACTACGGGGGTGGCTCAACACTAGTTAATACGCAGTTTGAGTGTACAGCGGGGTGGGGGGAGGGGCAGGGGATGGATCTCTGCAGGAACAATGAAGATCTCCATTTTTTTTTCTCTTTCCCGCATTTACAGTGGGGAGGTGCAATCTGTCAGCCTATCAGCAGCGCACACACGGAGCGAAGTGCTTTTTTTCACACAAGCAAGGGCATGTGTCATTGGCAGTGTATGTCACATGTCCTTGCCCTATAAGACCAAGCCATTTTCCCCATCGCCACCATTTTCTCACTGCTGCAGCTGCGTGTTAGACGGCACCGCTGTTGCTGTGTGCGCTATACCTTGTTAATTTCAACCCAATTTTCGCACAAATATACAGATAGCTTGGGAGTAGGGAATAGTTGTGATTGCAGTCCTTTTAAGGACTAGGTTACAGCATTTCCTACGACTTTTATCAGGGAGGTCTGTGCTCTTAAATAGATCGGTTGTGGGAGTAAAGACTAATTGTAATTGCAGTCCTTTTCAGGACTAGGTTACATGAGTTCCTATCAGTTTTTGCCAGGCAGGTCTGTGCCAGTGCTGTGCAAGTTTTTTTCACAGCATTTGGCTGAATCTAGCAAAGCTAATCCTTTTTGGCCTATTGCAGAGTGTGTTAGTCAGTGGAGTAGCCTATCTGTGTTGCAAGATATACCACCTGTGTATAGAATACCAATTTTTTTACTGCACCTAGTGAAGTAAAATCTTTTGGGCATAGCATCATTCTATTAGGCCATCTATACTGACCTCCATCAGGTTGCAAATTAAAACTAATTTTTATCTGCATCTACAGTACCTCTGAAAAAATATTTGGGCTTCTAGCAGTGTGTGGGACTTGTTCTATTAGTCCATCTATACTGACCTCCATCAGGTTGCAAACTGAATATATTTTTTTCTGCATCTACCTCTGAAAAAATATTGGGCTTCTAGCTGTGTGTGGGTCTTGTTCTATTAATCCATCTATACTGACCTCCATCAGGTTGCAAACTGAATATATTTTTTTCTGCATCTACCTCTGAAAAAATATTTGGCCTTCTAGTAGTGTGTCGGACTTTCTCTATTAGTCCATCTATACTGACCTCCATCAGGTTGCAAATTAAAGCTAATTTTTATCTGCATCTACAGTACCTCTGAAAAAATATTTGGGCTTCTAGCAGTGTGTGGGACTTGTTCTATTAGTCCATCTATACTGACCTCCATCAGGTTGCAAACTGAATATATTTTTTTCTGCATCTACCTCTGAAAAAATATTTGGCCTTCTAGTAGTGTGTCGGACTTTCTCTATTAGTCCATCTATACTGACCTCCATCAGGTTGCAAATTAAAACTAATTTTTATCTGCATCTACAGTACCTCTGAAAAAATATTTGGGCTTCTAGCAGTGTGTGGGACTTGTTCTATTAGTCCATCTATACTGACCTCCATCAGGTTGCAAACTGAATATAGATTATTCTGCATCTACCTCTGAAAAAATATTGGGCTTCTAGCTGTGTGTGGGTCTTGTTCTATTAATCCATCTATACTGACCTCCATCAGGTTGCAAACTGAATATATTTTTTTCTGCATCTACCTCTGAAAAAATATTTGGCCTTCTAGTAGTGTGTCGGACTTTCTCTATTAGTCCATCTATACTGACCTCCATCAGGTTGCAAACTGAATATAATTTTTTTCTGCATCTAGCTCTGAAAAAATATTTGGCCTTCTAGTAGTGTGTCGGACTTTCTCTATTAGTCCATCTATACTGACCTCCATCAGGTTGCAAATTAAAACTAATTTTTATCTGCATCTACAGTACCTCTGAAAAAATATTTGGGCTTCTAGCAGTGTGTGGGACTTGTTCTATTAGTCCATCTATACTGACCTCCATCAGGTTGCAAACTGAATATATTTTTTTCTGCATCTACCTCTGAAAAAATATTGGGCTTCTAGCTGTGTGTGGGTCTTGTTCTATTAATCCATCTATACTGACCTCCATCAGGTTGCAAACTGAATATAATTTTTTTCTGCATCTAGCTCTGAAAAAAATATTTGACCTTCTAGTAGTGTGTCGGACTTTCTCTATTAGTCCATCTATACTGACCTCCATCAGGTTGCAAATTAAAACTAATTTTTATCTGCATCTACAGTACCTCTGAAAAAATATTTGGGCTTCTAGCTGTGTGTGGGACTTGTTCTATTAGTCCATCTATACTGACCTCCATCAGGTTGCAAACTGAATATATTTTTTTCTGCATCTACCTCTGAAAAAATATTTGGCCTTCTAGTAGTGTGTGGGACTTTCTCTATTAGTCCATCTATACTGACCTCCATCAGGTTGCAAATTAAAACTAATTTTTATCTGCATCTACAGTACCTCTGAAAAAATATTTGGGCTTCTAGCAATGTGTGGGACTTGTTCTATTAGTCCATCTATACTGACCTCCATCAGGTTGCAAACTGAATATATTTTTTTCTGCATCTACCTCTGAAAAAATATTGGGCTTCTAGCTGTGTGTGGGTCTTGTTCTATTAATCCATCTATACTGACCTCCATCAGGTTGCAAACTGAATATAGATTATTCTGCATCTACCTCTGAAAAAATATTGGGCTTCTAGCTGTGTGTGGGTCTTGTTCTATTAATCCATCTATACTGACCTCCATCAGGTTGCAAACTGAATATATTTTTTTCTGCATCTACCTCTGAAAAAATATTTGGCCTTCTAGTAGTGTGTCGGACTTTCTCTATTAGTCCATCTATACTGACCTCCATCAGGTTGCAAACTGAATATAATTTTTTTCTGCATCTAGCTCTGAAAAAATATTTGGCCTTCTAGTAGTGTGTCGGACTTTCTCTATTAGTCCATCTATACTGACCTCCATCAGGTTGCAAATTAAAACTAATTTTTATCTGCATCTACAGTACCTCTGAAAAAATATTTGGGCTTCTAGCAGTGTGTGGGACTTGTTCTATTAGTCCATCTATACTGACCTCCATCAGGTTGAAAACTGAATATATTTTTTTCTGCATCTACCTCTGAAAAAATATTGGGCTTCTAGCTGTGTGTGGGTCTTGTTCTATTAATCCATCTATACTGACCTCCATCAGGTTGCAAACTGAATATAATTTTTTTCTGCATCTAGCTCTGAAAAAAATATTTGACCTTCTAGTAGTGTGTCGGACTTTCTCTATTAGTCCATCTATACTGACCTCCATCAGGTTGCAAATTAAAACTAATTTTTATCTGCATCTACAGTACCTCTGAAAAAATATTTGGGCTTCTAGCTGTGTGTGGGACTTGTTGTATTAGTCCATCTATACTGACCTCCATCAGGTTGCAAACTGAATATATTTTTTTCTGCATCTACCTCTGAAAAAATATTTGGCCTTCTAGTAGTGTGTGGGACTTTCTCTATTAGTCCATCTATACTGACCTCCATCAGGTTGCAAATTAAAACTAATTTTTATCTGCATCTACAGTACCTCTGAAAAAATATTTGGGCTTCTAGCAATGTGTGGGACTTGTTCTATTAGTCCATCTATACTGACCTCCATCAGGTTGCAAACTGAATATATTATTTTCTGCATCTACCTCTGAAAAAATATTGGGCTTCTAGCTGTGTGTGGGTCTTGTTCAATTAATCCATCTATACTGACCTCCATCAGGTTGCAAACTGAATATAATTTTTTTCTGCATCTAGCTCTGAAAAAATATTTGGCCTTCTAGTAGTGTGTCGGACTTTCTCTATTAGTCCATCTATACTGACCTCCATCAGGTTGCAAATTAAAAATAATTTTTATCTGCATCTACAGTACCTCTGAAAAAATATTTGGGCTTCTAGCTGTGTGCGGGACTTGTTGTATTAGTCCATCTATACTGACCTCCATCAGGTTGCAAACTGAATATATTTTTTTCTGCATCTACCTCTGAAAAAATATTTGGCCTTCTAGTAGTGTGTCGGACTTTCTCTATTAGTCCATCTATACTGACCTCCATCAGGTTGCAAATTAAAACTAATTTTTATCTGCACCTACAGTACCTCTGAAAAAATATTTGGGCTTCTAGCAGTGTATGGGACTTGTTCTATTAGTCCATCTATACTGACCTCCATCAGGTTGCAAACTGAATATAGTTTTTTCTGCATCTACCTCTGAAAAAATATTGGGCTTCTAGCTGTGTGTGGGTCTTGTTCTATTAATCCATCTATACTGACCTCCATCAGGTTGCAAACTGAATATATTTTTTTCTGCATCTACCTCTGAAAAAATATTTGGCCTTCTAGTAGTGTGTCGGACTTTCTCTATTAGTCCATCTATACTGACCTCCATCAGGTTGCAAATTCAAAATAATTTTTTTCTGCATCTAACCCAGCCAATAGTTTTGGCCTAATACCACAGTTTGGCCATTCAGCTCTGCTCGGTTACCATCCATTGTTTTTTTGTGCAAACAACTCCAGAGTTGTGAATTAGTTAACCACCAAAATGAGTGGAAAAAGGCCTGCTGCTGGTGGAAAAGGGAATAGGCGTGTTGGGAAGGGGAAAAAATGTTGTGTCCGTGGGGTAGGTGTTAAAGCAACAGTAGCATCTGCAGAAGAAAGACCATCTTCCAGCCAAACTAAAATGTCTACTTCTTTTAGCGGACAATGTGATAAGATCCCTTTCTTACGGCCACGCCAATCGCTACAAATTCCAGATGAGGCACAAAAACAGCAGGTGCTTCAACGGATATCAAGTGCTCCTTTAAGTGGGCTCTCCTCCACATCAACTTCAACATCACAAATACTCCAGTCCTCAAAGGTGTCACCCAAATCGCACTTGCTTCCTCACAGCTCCCAAATCTCCAGCTGCCCATCTGAGTATGAGGTAGAACAGATGGTTGAGTCTGCAGAGCTGTTTACTCATACTATAGCCTGGGAATCAGAGGTCGACTCCAGCGCTTCTGTGAATCCAGACGAGGAAATGATCTGCACTGATGCCCAGAATCTTTATGAGTCGGATCCAGGACCAGACGCAGAAGGTTCTGACCATAATGTAGACCCTCATTCCCAAACTGTAACTCCTGTTGGTGGAGACAATGAGGAAGACGATGATAAGACTCAAATACCTGATTGGAGCGACAACTTTAGTTTTTTGTCAGGGCAGGAACAGGTTGGCTCTGAGGACGACGGGTGTGATAACGCACAGGGTGATGATGATGAGGTCGGAGATCCCACTTACTGTCAACCCACAGTCAGCCAAGAGATGAGGTCAGCAGAGGAGGTGGAGGAAGATGCTAGTGACGACGAGGTCAGGTTGCGCCTTCCTGGACAGAGACGTAGTACTGGAAGCACGTCAACAACTGCATCCTCAAACACAACTCTGCCTCTCACCACAAGTCGTGGTGGCTCTTCAGGTTGCATGGGTGCTAAGCCTTGCATAGCCTGGGCATTTTTTCAGATCGATAAAGATGACCCAACTCGTGTTATCTGTAACATTTGTCAGCAAAAGCTAAGTAGAGGCCAAAAAATACATAGTTTGAGTACTTCATGCATGAACCGGCACATGGACATGAAGCATAAGTTGCAGTGGGAAGCTCAGTGTGCTACAATGCGGCCTAGCCGGCCGGGCCAACCACCGTCTGCCATACCTTGTGCATCCGCGGCCTCTTCATCCTCTGTGACTGGGGGGACAGCAGTCACACCTGTTTTGGGGCGCAGACCTGCCACCTCTTTACCCGCAACAGCCAGCGTGATTGGCAGGTCATCATTTTCTTTGGAGGTGGTAACACCAGCTGGTGTTGAGCGCTGTCCGACATCGATAGCACCACCTTTGGATCAAGGCAACCTAACATGTCCGCCTGCATCTTCCTCACAGACCGGCAGTTTGCCGGGGACACCCTTATCAACCCCGTCTAAGCACAATAGCCAGCCCTCGGTCCCTCAGATGTGGACAAGTAAAAGACCATTTCCTCCTAGCCATGAGAAAGCTAAGAGGTTGAATTTCACCATCTGCAAGCTCTTGGCTACAGAAATGCTGCCTTTCCGCCTGGTGGACACAGAGGATTTTCGAGACCTTATGTCCGTCGCAGTGCCCCAGTACCAGATGCCCAGTCGGCACTACTTCTCAAAGAAAAGTGTGCCTGCGCTCCACCAGCATGTCGCACACAACATCACCGCTTCTTTGAGAAACTCTGTGTGTGACAGGGTGCATTTCACCACAGACACTTGGACGAGTAGGCATGGACAGGGGCGTTACATGTCGCTGACTGGGCACTGTGTAACTATGGTGACAGCAGGACAAGGGGCTGCTGTCCAAGTCTTGCCGTCCCCACGAGTTGTGCGTCAATCCTCTTTATGTCAAAGTTCCTCCACTGCTTCTGCCTCCTCAACCTCCTCTCGGTCTTCCACCTGCACCCAAAGCCTGTCTGTTCATGCCACAAGCTTTCTAACTGCGCAGAAGGGATCCTGCACACCTCCTTACTATGCTGGCAGTAGGGCTCAACGTCATCAGGCGGTTTTTACATTAAAATGTCTGGGAAATGTGAGTCACACAGCTGAGGAGTTGTGGTCAGCTCTGGAGAACCAATTTCATGAATGGTTGTCTCCACTGGACCTGAAACCAGGGAAGGCCGTGTGCGACAATGCTGCAAACCTGGGTGCGGCCCTTCGCCGGGGCAATGTCACACACGTGCCTTGTATGGCTCACGTGTTGAACCTGGTTGTCCAGCAATTTTTAGCCCACTATCCCAGACTAGATGGCCTTCTGCAGAGGGCACGGTCGCTGTGTGCTCACTTCCGCCATTCGCATCCCGCAGCTCAGCGACTTACATCTCTACAGAAGTCGTTGGGCCTGCCACTTCACCGGCTAAAATGCGATGTGCCTACCCGGTGGAATTCAACTCTGCACATGTTGCAGCGACTGTGGCAGCACCGACAAGCCCTGGTGCAATACGTTCTGACGTATAGCCTGGGCCAACGAGATTCAGAGGTGGGGCAAATCACGCTGGAGGAGTGGTCTCAGATCAGGGACCTATGCACCCTTCTGCACAGTTTTGAAATGGCGACGAAGATGTTTAGTGCTGACGATGCCATTATCAGCATGACTATTCCGGTGATTTACATGCTGGAGCACATGTTAAACAGAATTCGGAGTCAGGTGGTGGCACAAGAGGAGGTGGAGGAAGTAGAGGAGGAGGAGTTGTATGCGGAAGGGCTAACATCTGCAAGGTCCAGAAGGTCGGCAGCACCAAGGCGGCAGGCATGTGAGGGTGGGGGAGATGGTTTTACCAGGGCGCATGGTAGCAGCCAAACTAGTGAGGAAGGTGCAGGAGCCCAGGAAGAAGTGGAGGACGAACTGATGGAAGACTCATCAGATGAGGGAGACCTTGATCACATTTCTGTTGTGCGAGGTTGGGGGGAGAGGACAGAGGAAGGAAGCATGATTGTTACCTCGCCACCAACACAACAGGGACTTGGTGCTCCTGGATGCGCAACACACATGAGTGCCTTCTTGCTGCACTACCTGCAACATGACCCTCGAATTGTGAGAATTAGAAATAATCCTGACTACTGGGTTGCCACACTGTTAGATCCCCGGTACAAAATTAAATTTGCAGAAATTATTCCTGCCATAGAAAGGGATGCACGCATGCAGGAGTATCAGCAGAGACTGTTGCAGAATCTTACATGTGCTTTTCCACAAAATACCAGTGGTGCACGTAGTGAATCTCACAGTTCCAACTTGCCAACCGTGGGACCGTCAAGTGTTCAGCACTCAAACCGTAACAGAACCACAGTATCTGCTGGTAACATCAATTTTGCGGAATCATTTCACCACTTTTTTAGCGCATCCTTTGCAAGGCCACAGGAGACAAGAAGTCTGACACATAGTCAACGCCTAGAGACGATGGTACAGGAGTATCTCCAAGTAAACATTGAAGCCACGACTGTGTCACTGGACCCTTGCTCTTTTTGGGCTTCCAATCTGGATAAATGGCCGGAGCTAGCCACTTACGCCTTGGAGATCTTGTCATGCCCCGCAGCCAGCGTTCTGTCTGAACGTGTGTTCAGCGCTGCTGGTGGTGTGCTGACAGATAAGCGCACGCGGCTCTCCACTGATAATGTAGACAGACTCACGTTCATAAAGATGAACAAATCATGGATTCGAAACGACTTTTCTACCCCTGTGTCATCCTGGGGAGAGTAAAAGCTTGATGATTGGTTAAAATCACCCTACCAAACGTTTTAAGCTTTCAAATTACTAATCATGTTTATCTGTATCTTGACTGGAAAATAATTTGGGCTTTGTAGCAGTGTGCAGCACTGATCCTATTAGGCCATCTATAATAAGCTCCACCAGATTTAAAATTAAAAATAATTTTTAGCTGCATCTAGCCCGGAAAATAATTTTGGGGCTCCGAGATGCGCAAGACACATGAGTGCCTTCTTGCTGCACTACCTGCAGCATGACCCTCATATTGTCAGAATTCGAAGTAATCATGACTACTGGGTTGCCACACTCTTAGATCCCCCAAACTTTTCGATCAACCTTTTCATTTTAATAAAGACCAAAAAAATGGTCATTTTTGAAATTATAAGCATTAGCAGGTTGTTAGAAACTGAAATCAAACAGTTTTCAACTCAAAACTTTATTCTAGGTGATGTTACATTTTCACATAGGACCCCTTGTTCGAAAGGAGCTTCTGAACTCTCTCGTCCATTGAATTTGTCAGGTTTTGGATGGTTTCTGCTTCAATTGTTTTGCATGAGGACAGAATACCCTCCCAGAGCTGTTGCTTAGATGTGAACTGCCTCCCGCCATCATAGACACTCCTTTTAATGATGCTCCAAAGGCTCTGAATGGGGTAGAGGTCAGGGGAGCATGGGGGTCACACCATAAGTTTGTCCCCTTTTATGCCCATATCAGCCAGAGATGCAGATGTTTTATGTGCAGCATGAGATGGTGCATTATCATGCAGAAAAATGATCTTGCTGTGAAATACACGGTTCTTCTTCTTGAACCATGGCAGGAAGTGCTGTTTGAGAAAATCCACATACATTATGGAGTTCATCTTTAGCGCCTTCAGGGATCCTAAAGGGGCCGACAATCTCTCTCACCATGATTCCAGCCCAAAACATTACTCCACCTCCTCCTTGTTGGCGCTGTAGCCGTGTTTGCGTGGGGTGTCCATCAACCAGCCATCCTCCACTCCATCCATCTGGACCATCGAGTGCTGCATGGCACTCATCCGTGAACAAAACAGTTTTGAAATCAGTCTTCATGTAATGTTTGGCCCACTGGAGCCGTTTCTGCTTGTGTGAAGTGGATAGAGGAGGTCGACAGGATGGCGTATGCACAGCTGCAAACCTCTGAAGGACCCTGCATCTTGTTGTTCGGGGGACGTTGGAGGCACAAGCAGCTTCAAAAACTTGTCTGCTGCTATGACAAGGCTTTTTTGCCGCTGCTCTTTCAACCTGACGTAATTGCCTGTAGGAAAGAGTCCTCAATTTGCCCTTATCAGCACGCACACGTGTGTACTGTGAATCAGCTACATACTTCTTGATTGCCAAGACACTTCATCCTGATCATCGCACAATGTTGATTGTAGTCATGCCTTGACCTAAACACTCCACAATTTGTTGCTTCTCAGCAGCCGACACATCCTTTTTCTTTCCCATTTTGGCAGAAAATGTAGGCTGCTTAATAATGTGAGAGAGCCTTCTTAAGTAGTCTTGCCTTTCATTGGACACACCTGCCAAACTAATTAGCACAGGTGTCTGCAATTGCTTACAGTGATATAAAGAGCCCTGACACACATCACCATCAATGAGTTTAACTGACAAACAAACAAATTCTTCCCTTATGACTCCTAAACACTTTTTGCATAATAATTTGGAACGCGGTGTACATGTGCTTTTCCACAAAACACCAGCGGTTCACGTAGTGAATCTTACAGTTCTAACTTGCCAACCGTGGTCTGTATGGAATTGTTCAATAAAGGGCCCAAAATTAAGATAACATAGATGGGAGAGGTCTCTATGAATAGGAATTCCTAAGTATTTGATACCCTGTGAGGGCCAGGCAAAGGGAAAGTTGGACTGGATGGAATCCTATATGGATTTGGGGAGGGAGACATCGAGGGCCTCAGACTTCGCTGCATTGATTTTAAAATTTTACCATGTAACAAAGTGATCTATTTCAGCCATAACAGCATGGATGGATATATGTGATTGAGTGATATATACTAGGACATCATCAGCAAATAGAGAGCACATGTACTCGGTGCCTCCCACCTCAAATCCACCTAATATTGGGGTTATGGCGAATTGATGAGAGCAGGTGCTCCGTCACTAGGATGTATAAGAGAGGGGACAGAGGACATCCCTGCCTTGTCCCATTGGTGATTGTGAAAGGTGATGAAAATGTTCTGACGCACCCCCTGGGCCTTGGGACACCCGGAGCCGGACCCTTTTTGGTGGATGCTGGTGGTTGTAGTCTTCGTGGCGGCGACCCGGTTCCGTGGCTTAGGGCGGTCAAACCAGTGGCGGAACTATTTATGTGGTTTTGATGTTTAAATGTCCGACTACGCCACCCGTGGATTGCGGTCAGAGTGAACCGCCGCTACAGGGCAGACCGCTGAGGCTGGTGTTGTGGGTGCAGCAGAGCGTAGCATAACTCCCCACGGGAGGAGTATAGCCTCAGGGCAGTGTATGCGGAGGATGGGGGTGATGGTGCAGGGCAGCAGCAGTAACGACACGGAGTCAGTGATGCAGTCCAGGGCCTTTACTCACAGTTCTTATTATCCAGACCACGTCTGCAGGCAACGGCTGCCCACGTCGTACTGTGCTCACCAGGTGAGGGGCTCAGACAACTCCCAGATAACTTTGGAGCACTTCACAGGACCCCCTTTGTGTGTCCTTTGTCTGGCCTTTCTTACCAACACTTCTGTCCGGCTGCCTCGGGCCTCCTCTTGGTAAACTTGGCGCCAGTTTCCCTGACCCTATGTGGTGCCTTCCTAGCGGGTGTAGCGAGGGGCTGCGCCACATAAAATGTCAGAGCCTCCGGTTTCTAGCTGAGGGTCGTTTCCTGCCTCCACTAGTTCGGGGACCGGTCTCCCCCTTTGGCCTGACCCCTCCACACAGGTGGATTCGGGCGTGCGGTGGCGACTCGCCCGTCCGCACCCCTGGGATCCCTTCATTCCTCATTCCTGGAGCCTTCTCTGCTCCTCTTCCTTCCTTCTCCCTCTTCCAGGCCTGGGCCTCTGTTACTAGGCCCGCCTCCGGAGCAGAGCTCATGCAGAGCCCCTGCTCCCTGCCACTTCTGCTCAGACTTCTCTGCACTGAACTAAGATGGTGCCCACCTTTTATGCTCCCTTCTCAATGCACCCAGTAACTGCTTCCTCCCTGCTCCTGCACTACAGGGTTCCCCTTCCTCAGTGTTCCCTCCCCCCACTCCAGCCAGGGACAGGGACTGTCGTGCCCATCTCAGGGGCATATTGGTCGCCCTGCCCCACGGCAATGTGGTGTAATGCATGCAGGTGTCGGGTCCTGATCCACACTCCATCCTTACCTGAGAGTGAGATATCACACCTCTGGGTGAGGTGCAATACGTCTGTAGCAACCGAGCCCTCAGGGTGCTACAGTTCCATTTATCTTCAGCCTAGGTGACGTATTGCGATACAGGGCCATGATTTTGGCTCTAAAAGGGTCCCCTAGACCCCTACCCCAAGCTTTTTAAGAGAATCATATATGGCGTGCCAGGAGACTCTATGGAATGCTTTCTCAGCATCCAACGAGAGTATCTAATTACAAATTTTTAACTGCATCTAGCCCAGGAAATACTTTGTGCCTAGTAGCAGTGTCTGCTAGTCAGCGGATTATCCCGGCTGTTAAGCAAGCTACACCACCTGTAGTTTTTAGACACTTAATTTTTTCAAAGGAAATGCTTCGGGACCATTGGATACTCAGTGAAGAGCATCAGGAGGCACCCCAAGGCATAGGGGCTGGGACTGGCAGTAGGATGCCTTGCGGTGGACAGCCGAGCTCGATCCTTATAAAAGCTTTTTAACTGCAGCAGCTTTAGTGGACGCTACTGGAGCTGGAATTACGCGGCTGCTGGCATGAGACTTGCCCTCCAATAGATCCTTGTAAATGGATTTAAAGTGTATTCATTCAAATTAGAGAGACAATTTAAATTAAAAAGCTTAGAGCTGCCTCCACCACAGGGGGGCTCGCTCGACCCACCAGCGGACAGGCACCAGTATTGGGAGAGGGGGGCTGGCCATCAGGGTTCACCGCGGCTCTGGCACAAACCCGGCGACACGGAGGTGGCACGGGCAGGAGCGGACTGGCTGTGTCGGCTTCTCACTTTTTGGATTTTAGAAGGGCATGACATGCCTATATCTGTGTCTCCCCCTCCTTTTACTCCTCCACCTCTTTTATTTTCGCATGACTATATGTAATTGTCACTTTTCCATGTGTTAGTTGTGTCTTCTGAGCAGTTTGTCAGCTTTTGGACACCTTTGAAGGTGTTTTCTATGTGTTTCTATGTGTTTTTGTTTGCCTGCCATTGGTTTTAACGGTGTTCGAAGGTGTTCGACGAACAGTTCGACGAACACACGGGTGTTCGACGAACCGAACCGAACTCGAACACTACGGGGGTGGCTCAACACTAGTTCCGAAGCATTTTTGAACTTCATCAGAATTCCAAGAATAATGGATGCGTTGTGAAACAATTTTATACATCATCAGAATTCCGAGAACAATGGAAGAGATCCGAAGCATTTTTAAACGTCAACGCAATTCCGAAAACAATGGAGCAGTTCTGAAACATTTTTAAATGTCAGCTGTTTTCTGAGAACAATGGAAGAGTTCCGAAGCATTTTTAAATGTCAGCGGAATTCTGAGAACAATGGAAGAGTTCCAAAGCATTTTTAAACGTCAGCAGAATTCCGAGAATAATGGAAGAGTTCCGAAGCATTTTTAAACTTCATCAGAAATCCGAGAACAATGTAAGAGTTCCGATGCAAATTTAAACTTCAGCAGAATTCCGAGAACAATGGAAGAGTTCCGAAGCATTTTTAAACATCATTGGAATTCCGAGAACAATGGAAGAGTTCCGAAGTATTTTTAAATGTCAGCGGAATTCTGAGAACAATGGAAGAGTTCCGAAGCATTTTTAAACGTCAGCAGAATATCGAGAACAATGGAAGAGTTCAGAAGCATTTTTAAACGTCAGCAGATTTCCGAGTACAATGAAGGAGTTCCGAAAATTTTTTAAATGTCAGCGGAATTCCGAGAACAATGGAAGAGTTCTGGAACATGTTTAAACCTCAACGGAATTTCGAGAACAATGGAAGAGTTCCGTAGCATTTTTAAACTTCAGCGGAATTCCGAGAACAATGGAAGAGTTCCAATGCATTATGAAATGAGAGCAGAATTCCGAGAACAATGGAAGAGTTCCGAAGCATTTTTAAACGTCAGCAGAATATCGAGAACAATGGAAGAGTTCCGAAGCATTTTTAAACGTCAGCGGAATTCCGAGAACAATGGAAGAGTTCCGAAGCATTTTTAAACTTCATCAGAATCCCGCCAATAATGGAAGCGTTGTGAAACAATTTTATACATCATCAGAATTCCAAGAACAATGGAAGAGATCCGAAGCATTTTTAAACGTCAACGCAATTCCGAGAACAATGGAGCAGTTCTGAAACATTTTTAAATGTCAGCGGTATTCTGAGAACAAGGGAAGAGTTCCGAAGCATTTTTAAACATCAGCGGAATTCAGAGAACAATGGAAGAGTTCTGAAACATTTTTAGACTTCAGCGGAATTCCGTCAACAATGGAAGAATACCGAAGCATTCTTAAACTTCAGCGAAATTCCGAGAACAATGGAAGTGTTCTGAAGCATTTTAAACTTGAGAGGAATTCCGAGAACAATTCAAGCTTTATGAAGCATTTTTAGACGTCAGCGGTATTCCAAAAACAATGGAAGAGTTCCGAAGCACTTTTAAATTTTAGCAGAATTCCGATAACAATGGCAGAGTTCCGAAGCATTTTTAAATGTCAGCAGATTTCCGAGAACAATGAAGGAGTTCCAAAGCATTTTTGAACGTCAGCGGAATTCTGAGAACAATGGAAGAGTTTCGAAGCATTTTTAAACACCAGCGGAATTCCGAGAACAAAGGAAGTGTTCCAAAGCATTTTTAAACATCAGCGGAATTCCGAGGACTATGGAAGGGTTCTGAAGCATTTTTAAACTTCAGCTGAATTCCGAGAACAATGGAAGCATTCTGTAGCATTTTTAAACATCAGAGGAATTCCTAGAACAATGGAAGAGTTCCGATTCATTTTTAAATGTCAACGGAATTCCGAGAACAATGGAAGAGTTCCAAAGCATTTTTAAACGTCAGTGGAATTCCGAGAACAATGGAAGAGTTCCGAAGCATTTTTAATCTTCAGCGGAATTCTGAGAACAATGAAAGAGTTCCAAAGCATTTTTAAACTTCTGCAGAATTCCGAGAACAATTGAAGAGTTCCGAAGCATTTGTAAACATCAGCAGATTTAAGAAAACAATGAAGGAGTTCCAAAGTATTTTTGAACGTCAGCGGAATTCTGAGAACAATGGAAGAGTTCCGAAGCATTTTTAAACATCAGCGGAATTACGAGAACAATGGAAGAGTTCCGAAGCATTTTTAAACTTCAGCGGAATTCCGAGAAAAATAGAAGAGTTCCGAAGCATTTTTAAACGTCAGTGGAATTCCGAGAACAATGGAAGAGTTCCGAAGCATTTTTAAACGTCAGCAGAATATCGAGAACAATGGAAGAGTTCCGAAGCATTTTTAAACGTCAGCAGATTTCCGAGTACAATGAAGGAGTTCCGAAACATTTTTAATTGTCAGCGGAATTCCGAGAACAATGGAAGAGTTCTGAAACATGTTTAAACTTCAACGGAATTTCGAGAACAATGGAAGAGTTCCGAAGCATTTTTAAACTTCAGCGGAATAACGAGAACAATGGAAGAGTTCCGAAGAATTTTTAAACTTCATCAGAATTCCGACAATAATGGAAGCATTGTGAAACAATTTTATACATCTTCAGAATTCCGAGAACAATGGAAGAGATCCGAAGCATTTTTAAACGTCAACGCAATTCCGAGAACAATGGAGCAGTTCTGAAACATTTTTAAATGTCAGCAGTATTCTGATAACAAGGGAAGAGTTCCGAAGCATTTTTAAACATCAGCGGAATTCCGAGAACAATGGAAGAGTTCCGAAGCATTTTTAAATGTCAGCGGAATTCTGAGAACAATGGAAGAGTTCCGAAGCATTTTTAAACGGCAGCAGAATTCCGAGAATAATGGAAGAGTTCCGAAGCATTTTTAAACTTCATCAGAATTCCGAGAACAATGTAAGAGTTCCGATGCAAATTTAAACTTCAGCAGAATTCCGAGAACAATGGAAGAGTTCCGAAGCATTTTTAAACGTCAGCAGAATTCCGAGAATAATGGAAGAGTTCCGAAGCATTTTTAAACTTCATCAGAATTCCGAGAACAATGTAAGAGTTCCGATGCAAATTTAATCTTCAGCAGAATTCCGAGAACAATGGAAGAGTTCCGAAGCATTTTTAAACATCAGCGGAATTCCGAGAACAATGGAAGAGTTCCGAAGTATTTTTAAATGTCAGCGGAATTCTGAGAACAATGGAAGAGTTCCGAAGCATTTTTAAACGTCAGCAGAATATCGAGAGCAATGGAAGAGTTCCGAAGCATTTTTAAACATCAGCAGATTTCCGAGTACAATGAAGGAGTTCCGAAAATTTTTTAAATGTCAGCGGAATTCCGAGAACAATGGAAGAGTTCTGGAACATGTTTAAACTTCAACGGAATTTCGAGAACAATGGAAGTGTTCCGAAGCATTTTTAAACTTCAGCGGAATTCCGAGAACAATGGAAGAGTTCCAATGCATTATGAAATGAGAGCAGAATTCCGAGAACAATGGAAGAGTTCCGAAGCATTTTTAAACGTCAGCAGAATATCGAGAACAATGGAAGAGTTCCGAAGCATTTTTAAACGTCAGCAGATTTCCGAGTACAATGAAGGAGTTCCGAAACATTTTTAATTGTCAGCAGAATTCCGAGAACAATGGAAGAGTTCTGAAACATGTTTAAACTTCAACGGAATTTCGAGAACAATGGAAGAGTTCCGAAGCATTTTTAAACTTCAGCGGAATTCCGAGAACAATGGAAGAGTTCCGAAGCATTTTTAAACTTCATCAGAATCCCGCCATTAATGGAAGCGTTGTGAAACAATTTTATACATCATCAGAATTCCGAGAACAATGGAAGAGATCCGAAGCATTTTTAAACGTCAACGCAATTCCGAGAACAATGGAGCAGTTCTGAAACATTTTTAAATGTCAGCGGTATTCTGAGAACAAGGGAAGAGTTCCGAAGCATTTTTAAACATCAGCGGAATTCAGAGAACAATGGAAGAGTTCTGAAACATTTTTAGACTTCAGCGGAATTCCGTCAACAATGGAAGAATACCGAAGCATTCTTAAACTTCAGCGAAATTCCGAGAACAATGGAAGTGTTCTGAAGCATTTTAAACTTGAGAGGAATTCCGAGAACAATTCAAGCTTTATGAAGCATTTTTAGACGTCAGCGGTATTCCAAAAACAATGGAAGAGTTCCGAAGCACTTTTAAATTTTAGCAGAATTCCGATAACAATGGCAGAGTTCCGAAGCATTTTTAAATGTCAGCAGATTTCCGAGAACAATGAAGGAGTTCCAAAGCATTTTTGAACGTCAGCGGAATTCTGAGAACAATGGAAGAGTTTCGAAGCATTTTTAAACACCAGCGGAATTCCGAGAACAAAGGAAGTGTTCCAAAGCATTTTTAAACATCAGCGGAATTCCGAGAACTATGGAAGGGTTCTGAAGCATTTTTAAACTTCAGCTGAATTCCGAGAACAATGGAAGCATTCTGTAGCATTTTTAAACATCAGAGGAATTCCTAGAACAATGGAAGAGTTCCGATTCATTTTTAAATGTCAACGGATTTCCGAGAACAATGGAAGAGTTCCAAAGCATTTTTAAACGTCAGTGGAATTCCGAGAACAATGGAAGAGTTCCGAAGCATTTTTAATCTTCAGCGGAATTCTGAGAACAATGAAAGAGTTCGAAAGCATTTTTAAACTTCTGCAGAATTCCGAGAACAATTGAAGAGTTCCGAAGCATTTGTAAACATCAGCAGATTTAAGAAAACAATGAAGGAGTTCCAAAGTATTTTTGAACGTCAGCGGAATTCTGAGAACAATGGAAGAGTTCCGAAGCATTTTTAAACATCAGCGGAATTCCGAGAACAATGGAAGAGTTCCGAAGCATTTTTAAACTTCAGCGGAATTCCGAGAAAAATAGAAGAGTACCGAAGCATTTTTAAACGTCAGTGGAATTCCGAGAACAATGGAAGAGTTCCAATGCATTATGAAATGAGAGCAGAATTCCGAGAACAATGGAAGAGTTCCGAAGCATTTTTAAACGTCAGCAGAATATCGAGAACAATGGAAGAGTTCCGAAGCATTTTTAAACGTCAGCAGATTTCCGAGTACAATGAAGGAGTTCCGAAACATTTTTAATTGTCAGCGGAATTCCGTGAACAATGGAAGAGTTCTGAAACATGTTTAAACTTCAACGGAATTTCGAGAACAATGGAAGAGTTCCGAAGCATTTTTAAACTTCAGCGGAATAACGAGAACAATGGAAGAGTTCCGAAGAATTTTTAAACTTCATCAGAATTCCGACAATAATGGAAGCATTGTGAAACAATTTTATACATCTTCAGAATTCCGAGAACAATGGAAGAGATCCGAAGCATTTTTAAACGTCAACGCAATTCCGAGAACAATGGAGCAGTTCTGAAACATTTTTAAATGTCAGCAGTATTCTGATAACAAGGGAAGAGTTCCGAAGCATTTTTAAACATCAGCGGAATTCCGAGAACAATGGAAGAGTTCCGAAGCATTTTTAAATGTCAGCGGAATTCTGAGAACAATGGAAGAGTTCCGAAGCATTTTTAAACGGCAGCAGAATTCCGAGAATAATGGAAGAGTTCCGAAGCATTTTTAAACTTCATCAGAATTCCGAGAACAATGTAAGAGTTCCGATGCAAATTTAAACTTCAGCAGAATTCCGAGAACAATGGAAGAGTTCCGAAGCATTTTTAAACGTCAGCAGAATTCCGAGAATAATGGAAGAGTTCCGAAGCATTTTTAAACTTCATCAGAATTCCGAGAACAATGTAAGAGTTCCGATGCAAATTTAATCTTCAGCAGAATTCCGAGAACAATGGAAGAGTTCCGAAGCATTTTTAAACATCAGCGGAATTCCGAGAACAATGGAAGAGTTCCGAAGTATTTTTAAATGTCAGCGGAATTCTGAGAACAATGGAAGAGTTCCGAAGCATTTTTAAACGTCAGCAGAATATCGAGAGCAATGGAAGAGTTCCGAAGCATTTTTAAACATCAGCAGATTTCCGAGTACAATGAAGGAGTTCCGAAAATTTTTTAAATGTCAGCGGAATTCCGAGAACAATGGAAGAGTTCTGGAACATGTTTAAACTTCAACGGAATTTCGAGAACAATGGAAGTGTTCCGAAGCATTTTTAAACTTCAGCGGAATTCCGAGAACAATGGAAGAGTTCCAATGCATTATGAAATGAGAGCAGAATTCCGAGAACAATGGAAGAGTTCCGAAGCATTTTTAAACGTCAGCAGAATATCGAGAACAATGGAAGAGTTCCGAAGCATTTTTAAACGTCAGCAGATTTCCGAGTACAATGAAGGAGTTCCGAAACATTTTTAATTGTCAGCAGAATTCCGAGAACAATGGAAGAGTTCTGAAACATGTTTAAACTTCAACGGAATTTCGAGAACAATGGAAGAGTTCCGAAGCATTTTTAAACTTCAGCGGAATTCCGAGAACAATGGAAGAGTTCCGAAGCATTTTTAAACTTCATCAGAATCCCGCCATTAATGGAAGCGTTGTGAAACAATTTTATACATCATCAGAATTCCGAGAACAATGAAAGAGATCCGAAGCATTTTTAAACGTCAACGCAATTCCGAGAACAATGGAGCAGTTCTGAAACATTTTTAAATGTCAGCGGTATTCTGAGAACAAGGGAAGAGTTCCGAAGCATTTTTAAACATCAGCGGAATTCAGAGAACAATGGAAGAGTTCTGAAACATTTTTAGACTTCAGCGGAATTCCGTCAACAATGGAAGAATACCGAAGCATTCTTAAACTTCAGCGAAATTCCGAGAACAATGGAAGTGTTCTGAAGCATTTTAAACTTGAGAGGAATTCCGAGAACAATTCAAGCTTTATGAAGCATTTTTAGACGTCAGCGGTATTCCAAAAACAATGGAAGAGTTCCGAAGCACTTTTAAATTTTAGCAGAATTCCGATAACAATGGCAGAGTTCCGAAGCATTTTTAAATGTCAGCAGATTTCCGAGAACAATGAAGGAGTTCCAAAGCATTTTTGAACGTCAGCGGAATTCTGAGAACAATGGAAGAGTTTCGAAGCATTTTTAAACACCAGCGGAATTCCGAGAACAAAGGAAGTGTTCCAAAGCATTTTTAAACATCAGCGGAATTCCGAGAACTATGGAAGGGTTCTGAAGCATTTTTAAACTTCAGCTGAATTCCGAGAACAATGGAAGCATTCTGTAGCATTTTTAAACATCAGAGGAATTCCTAGAACAATGGAAGAGTTCCGATTCATTTTTAAATGTCAACGGATTTCCGAGAACAATGGAAGAGTTCCAAAGCATTTTTAAACGTCAGTGGAATTCCGAGAACAATGGAAGAGTTCCGAAGCATTTTTAATCTTCAGCGGAATTCTGAGAACAATGAAAGAGTTCGAAAGCATTTTTAAACTTCTGCAGAATTCCGAGAACAATTGAAGAGTTCCGAAGCATTTGTAAACATCAGCAGATTTAAGAAAACAATGAAGGAGTTCCAAAGTATTTTTGAACGTCAGCGGAATTCTGAGAACAATGGAAGAGTTCCGAAGCATTTTTAAACATCAGCGGAATTCCGAGAACAATGGAAGAGTTCCGAAGCATTTTTAAACTTCAGCGGAATTCCGAGAAAAATAGAAGAGTACCGAAGCATTTTTAAACGTCAGTGGAATTCCGAGAACAATGGAAGAGTTCCAATGCATTATGAAATGAGAGCAGAATTCCGAGAACAATGGAAGAGTTCCGAAGCATTTTTAAACGTCAGCAGAATATCGAGAACAATGGAAGAGTTCCGAAGCATTTTTAAACGTCAGCAGATTTCCGAGTACAATGAAGGAGTTCCGAAACATTTTTAATTGTCAGCGGAATTCCGTGAACAATGGAAGAGTTCTGAAACATGTTTAAACTTCAACGGAATTTCGAGAACAATGGAAGAGTTCCGAAGCATTTTTAAACTTCAGCGGAATAACGAGAACAATGGAAGAGTTCCGAAGAATTTTTAAACTTCATCAGAATTCCGACAATAATGGAAGCATTGTGAAACAATTTTATACATCTTCAGAATTCCGAGAACAATGGAAGAGATCCGAAGCATTTTTAAACGTCAACGCAATTCCGAGAACAATGGAGCAGTTCTGAAACATTTTTAAATGTCAGCAGTATTCTGATAACAAGGGAAGAGTTCCGAAGCATTTTTAAACATCAGCGGAATTCCGAGAACAATGGAAGAGTTCCGAAGCATTTTTAAATGTCAGCGGAATTCTGAGAACAATGGAAGAGTTCCGAAGCATTTTTAAACGGCAGCAGAATTCCGAGAATAATGGAAGAGTTCCGAAGCATTTTTAAACTTCATCAGAATTCCGAGAACAATGTAAGAGTTCCGATGCAAATTTAAACTTCAGCAGAATTCCGAGAACAATGGAAGAGTTCCGAAGCATTTTTAAACGTCAGCAGAATTCCGAGAATAATGGAAGAGTTCCGAAGCATTTTTAAACTTCATCAGAATTCCGAGAACAATGTAAGAGTTCCGATGCAAATTTAATCTTCAGCAGAATTCCGAGAACAATGGAAGAGTTCCGAAGCATTTTTAAACATCAGCGGAATTCCGAGAACAATGGAAGAGTTCCGAAGTATTTTTAAATGTCAGCGGAATTCTGAGAACAATGGAAGAGTTCCGAAGCATTTTTAAACGTCAGCAGAATATCGAGAGCAATGGAAGAGTTCCGAAGCATTTTTAAACATCAGCAGATTTCCGAGTACAATGAAGGAGTTCCGAAAATTTTTTAAATGTCAGCGGAATTCCGAGAACAATGGAAGAGTTCTGGAACATGTTTAAATTTCAACGGAATTTCGAGAACAATGGAAGTGTTCCGAAGCATTTTTAAACTTCAGCGGAATTCCGAGAACAATGGAAGAGTTCCAATGCATTATGAAATGAGAGCAGAATTCCGAGAACAATGGAAGAGTTCCGAAGCATTTTTAAACGTCAGCAGAATATCGAGAACAATGGAAGAGTTCCGAAGCATTTTTAAACGTCAGCAGATTTCCGAGTACAATGAAGGAGTTCCGAAACATTTTTAATTGTCAGCAGAATTCCGAGAACAATGGAAGAGTTCTGAAACATGTTTAAACTTCAACGGAATTTCGAGAACAATGGAAGAGTTCCGAAGCATTTTTAAACTTCAGCGGAATTCCGAGAACAATGGAAGAGTTCCGAAGCATTTTTAAACTTCATCAGAATCCCGCCATTAATGGAAGCGTTGTGAAACAATTTTATACATCATCAGAATTCCGAGAACAATGGAAGAGATCCGAAGCATTTTTAAACGTCAACGCAATTCCGAGAACAATGGAGCAGTTCTGAAACATTTTTAAATGTCAGCGGTATTCTGAGAACAAGGGAAGAGTTCCGAAGCATTTTTAAACATCAGCGGAATTCAGAGAACAATGGAAGAGTTCTGAAACATTTTTAGACTTCAGCGGAATTCCGTCAACAATGGAAGAATACCGAAGCATTCTTAAACTTCAGCGAAATTCCGAGAACAATGGAAGTGTTCTGAAGCATTTTAAACTTGAGAGGAATTCCGAGAACAATTCAAGCTTTATGAAGCATTTTTAGACGTCAGCGGTATTCCAAAAACAATGGAAGAGTTCCGAAGCACTTTTAAATTTTAGCAGAATTCCGATAACAATGGCAGAGTTCCGAAGCATTTTTAAATGTCAGCAGATTTCCGAGAACAATGAAGGAGTTCCAAAGCATTTTTGAACGTCAGCGGAATTCTGAGAACAATGGAAGAGTTTCGAAGCATTTTTAAACACCAGCGGAATTCCGAGAACAAAGGAAGTGTTCCAAAGCATTTTTAAACATCAGCGGAATTCCGAGAACTATGGAAGGGTTCTGAAGCATTTTTAAACTTCAGCTGAATTCCGAGAACAATGGAAGCATTCTGTAGCATTTTTAAACATCAGAGGAATTCCTAGAACAATGGAAGAGTTCCGATTCATTTTTAAATGTCAACGGATTTCCGAGAACAATGGAAGAGTTCCAAAGCATTTTTAAACGTCAGTGGAATTCCGAGAACAATGGAAGAGTTCCGAAACATTTTTAATCTTCAGCGGAATTCTGAGAACAATGAAAGAGTTCGAAAGCATTTTTAAACTTCTGCAGAATTCCGAGAACAATTGAAGAGTTCCGAAGCATTTGTAAACATCAGCAGATTTAAGAAAACAATGAAGGAGTTCCAAAGTATTTTTGAACGTCAGCGGAATTCTGAGAACAATGGAAGAGTTCCGAAGCATTTTTAAACATCAGCGGAATTCCGAGAACAATGGAAGAGTTCCGAAGCATTTTTAAACTTCAGCGGAATTCCGAGAAAAATAGAAGAGTACCGAAGCATTTTTAAACGTCAGTGGAATTCCGAGAACAATGGAAGAGTTCCAATGCATTATGAAATGAGAGCAGAATTCCGAGAACAATGGAAGAGTTCCGAAGCATTTTTAAACGTCAGCAGAATATCGAGAACAATGGAAGAGTTCCGAAGCATTTTTAAACGTCAGCAGATTTCCGAGTACAATGAAGGAGTTCCGAAACATTTTTAATTGTCAGCGGAATTCCGAGAACAATGGAAGAGTTCTGAAACATGTTTAAACTTCAACGGAATTTCGAGAACAATGGAAGAGTTCCGAAGCATTTTTAAACTTCAGCGGAATAACGAGAACAATGGAAGAGTTCCGAAGAATTTTTAAACTTCATCAGAATTCCGACAATAATGGAAGCATTGTGAAACAATTTTATACATCTTCAGAATTCCGAGAACAATGGAAGAGATCCGAAGCATTTTTAAACGTCAACGCAATTCCGAGAACAATGGAGCAGTTCTGAAACATTTTTAAATGTCAGCAGTATTCTGATAACAAGGGAAGAGTTCCGAAGCATTTTTAAACATCAGCAGAATTCCGAGAACAATGGAAGAGGTCCGAAGCATTTTTAAATGTCAGCGGAATTCTGAGAACAATGGAAGAGTTCCGAAGCATTTTTAAACGTCAGCAGAATTCCGAGAATAATGGAAGAGTTCCGAAGCATTTTTAAACTTCATCAGAATTCCGAGAACAATGTAAGAGTTCCGATGCAAATTTAAATTTCAGCAGAATTCCGAGAACAATGGAAGAGTTCCGAAGCATTTTTAAACGTCAGCAGAATTCCGAGAATAATGGAAGAGTTCCGAAGCATTTTTAAACTTCATCAGAATTCCGAGAACAATGTAAGAGTTCCGATGCAAATTTAAACTTCAGCAGAATTCCGAGAACAATGGAAGAGTTCCGAAGCATTTTTAAACATCAGCGGAATTCCGAGAACAATGGAAGAGTTCCGAAGTATTTTTAAATGTCAGCGGAATTCTGAGAACAATGGAAGAGTTCCGAAGCATTTTTAAACGTCAGCAGAATATCGAGAACAATGGAAGAGTTCCGAAGCATTTTTAAACGTCAGCAGATTTCCGAGTACAATGAAGGAGTTCCGAAAATTTTTTAAATGTCAGCGGAATTCCGAGAACAATGGAAGAGTTCTGGAACATGTTTAAACTTCAACAGAATTTCGAGAACAATGGAAGAGTTCCGAAGCATTTTTAAACTTCAGCGGAATTCCGAGAACAATGGAAGCATTCCGAAGCATTTTTAAACTTCAGCGGAATTCCGAGAACAATGGAAGAGTTCCGAAGCATTTTTAAACTTCATCAGAATTCCGTCAATAATGGAAGCGTTGTGAAACAATTTTATACATCATCAGAATTCCGAGAACAATGGAAGAGATCCGAAGCATTTTTAAACGTCAACGCAATTCTGAGAACAATGGAGCAGTTCTGAAACATTTTTAAATGTCAGCAGTATTCTGAGAACAAGGGAAGAGTTCCGAAGCATTTTTAAACATCAGCGGAATTCCGAGAACAATGGAAGAGTTCTGAAACATTTTTAGACTTCAGCGGAATTCCGTCAACAATGGAAGAATACCGAAGAATTTTTAAACTTCAGCGGAATTCCGAGAACAATGAAAGCGTTCTGAAGCATTTTAAACTTGAGAGGAATTCCGAGAACAATGGAAGCTTTATGAAGCATTTTTAGACGTCAGCGGTATTCCAAAAACAATGGAAGAGTTCCCAAGCACTTTTAAATTTCAGCAGAATTCCGATAACAATGGCAGAGTTCCGAAACATTTTTAAACGTCAGCAGATTTCCGATAACAATGAACGAGTTCCAAAGCATTTTTGAACGTCAGCGGAATTCTGAGAACAATGGAAGAGTTTCGAAGCATTTTTAAACACCAGCGAAATTCCGAGAACAAAGGAAGTGTTCCAAAGCATTTTTAAACATCAGCGGAATTCCGAGAACTATGGAAGGGTTCTGAAGCATTTTTAAACTTCAGCTGAATTCCGAGAACAATGGAAGCATTCTGTAGCATTTTTAAACATCAGAGGAATTCCGAGAACAATGGAAGAGTTCCGATTCATTTTTAAATGTCAACGGAATTCCAAGAACAATGGAAGAGTTCCAAAGCATTTTTAAATGTCAGTGGAATTCCGAGAACAATGGAAGAGTTCCAAAGCATTATTAAACGTGAGCGGAATTCCGAGAACAATGGAAGAGTTCCGAAGCATTTTTAAACGTCAACAGAATTCCGAGAATAATGGAAGAGTTATGAAGCATTTTTAAACTTCAACGGAATTCTGAGAACAATGAAAGAGTTCCAAAGCATTTTTAAACTTCTGCAGAATTCCGAGAACAATTGAAGAGTTCCGAAGCATTTGTAAACATCAGCAGATTTAAGAAAACAATGAAGGAGTTCCAAAGTATTTTTGAACGTCAGCGGAATTCTGAGAACAATGGAAGAGTTCCGAAGCATTTTTAAACATCAGCGGAATTCCGAGAACAATGGAAGAGTTACGAAGCATTTTTAAACTTCAGCGGAATTCCGAGAAAAATAGAAGAGTTCCGAAGCATTTTTAAACGTCAGTGGAATTCCGAGAACAATGGAAGAGTTCCAATGCATTATGAAATGAGAGCAGAATTCCGAGAACAATGGAAGAGTTCCGAAGCATTTTTAAACGTCAGCAGAATATCGAGAACAATGGAAGAGTTCCGAAGCATTTTTAAACGTCAGCAGATTTCCGAGTACAATGAAGGAGTTCTGAAACATTTTTAATTGTCAGCGGAATTCCGAGAACAATGGAAGAGTTCTGAAACATGTTTAAACTTCAACGGAATTTCGAGAACAATGGAAGAGTTCCGAAGCATTTTTAAACTTCAGCGGAATTCCGAGAACAATGGAAGAGTTCCGAAGCATTTTTAAACTTCATCAGAATTCCGCCAATAATGGAAGCATTGTGAAACAATTTTATACATCATCAGAATTCCGAGAACAATGGAAGAGATCCGAAGCATTTTTAAACGTCAACGCAATTCCGAGAACAATGGAGCAGTTCTGAAACATTTTTAAATGTCAGCGGTATTCTGAGAACAAGGGAAGAGTTCCGAAGCATTTTTAAACATCAGCGGAATTCAGAGAACAATGGAAGAGTTCTGAAACATTTTTAGACTTCAGCGGAATTCCGTCAACAATGGAAGAATACCGAAGCATTCTTAAACTTCAGCGAAATTCCAAGAACAATGGAAGTGTTCTGAAGCATTTTAAACTTGAGAGGAATTCCGAGAACAATGGAAGCTTTATGAAGCATTTTTAGACGTCAGCGGTATTCCAAAAACAATGGAAGAGTTCCGAAGCACTTTTAAATTTTAGCAGAATTCCGATAACAATGGCAGAGTTCCGAAGCATTTTTAAACGTCAGCAGATTTCGGAGAACAATGAAGGAGTTCCAAAGCATTTTTGAACGTCAGCGGAATTCTGAGAACAATGGAAGAGTTTCGAAGCATTTTTAAACACCAGCGGAATTCCGAGAACAAAGGAAGTGTTCCAAAGCATTTTTAAACATCAGCGGAATTCCGAGAACTATGGAAGGGTTCTGAAGCATTTTTAAACTTCAGCTGAATTCCGAGAACAATGGAAGCATTCTGTAGCATTTTTAAACATCAGAGGAATTCCTAGAACAATGGAAGAGTTCCGATTCATTTTTAAATGTCAACGGAATTCCGAGAACAATGGAAGAGTTCCAAAGCATTTTTAAACGTCAGTGGAATTCCGAGAACAATGGAAGAGTTCCGAAGCATTTTTAAACTTCAGCGGAATTCTGAGAACAATGAAAGAGTTCCAAAGCATTTTTAAACTTCTGCAGAATTCCGAGAACAATTGAAGAGTTCCGAAGCATTTGTAAACATCAGCAGATTTAAGAAAACAATGAAGGAGTTCCAAATTATTTTTGAACGTCAGCGGAATTCTGAGAACAATGGAAGAGTTCCGAAGCATTTTTAAACATCAGCGGAATTCCGAGAACAATGGAAGAGTTCCGAAGCATTTTTAAACATCAGCGGAATTCCGAGAACAATGGAAGGGTTCCGAAGCATTTTTAAACATCAGAGGAATTCCGAGAACAATGGAAGAGTTCCGATTAATTTTTAAATGTCAAAGGAATTCCGAGAACAATGGAAGAGTTCCGATTCATTTTTAAACGTCAGTGGAATTCCGAGAACAATGGAAGAGTTCCAATGCATTATGAAATGAGAGCAGAATTCCGAGAACAATGGAAGAGTTCCGAAGCATTTTTAAACGTCAGCAGAATATCGAGAACAATGGAAGAGTTCCGAAGAATTTTTAAACGTCAGCAGATTTCCGAGTACAATGAAGGAGTTCCGAAACATTTTTAAATGTCAGCGGAATTCCGAGAACAATGGAAGAGTTCTGAAACATGTTTAAACTTCAACGGAATTTCGAGAACAATGGAAGCATTCCGAAGCATTTTTAAACTTCAGCGGAATTCCGAGAACAATGGAAGAGTTCCGAAGCATTTTTAAACTTCATCAGAATTCCGAGAATAATGGAAGCGTTGTGAAACAATTTTATACATCATCAGAATTCCGAGAACAATGGAAGAGATCCGAAGCATTTTTAAACGTCAACGCAATTCCGAGAACAATGGAGCAGTTCTGAAACATTTTTAAATGTTAGCGGTATTCTGAGAACAATGGAAGAGTTCCGAAGCATTTTTAAATGTCAGCGGAATTCTGAGAACAATGGAAGAGTTCCGAAGCATTTTTAAACGTCAGCAGAATTCCGAGAATAATGGAAGAGTTCCGAAGCATTTTTAAACTTCATCAGAATTCTGAGAACAATGTAAGAGTTCCGATGCAAATTTAAACTTCAGCAGAATTCCGAGAACAAAGGAAGAGTTCCGAAGCATTTTTAAACATCAGTGGAATTGCGAGAACAATGGAAGAGTTTCGAAGTATTTTTAAATGTCAGCGGAATTCTGAGAACAATGGAAGATTTCCTAAGCATTTTTAAACATCAGCGGATTTCCCAGAACAATGGAAGGGTTCTGAAACATTTTTCGACTTCAGCAGAATTCCGACAACAATGGAAGAATACCGAAGCATTTTTAAACTTCAGCGGAATTCCAAGAACAATGGAAGCTTTCCGAAGCATTTTAAACTTGAGAGGAATTCCGAGAACAATCGAAGCGTTATGAAGCATTTTTAGACTTCAGCGGTATTCCAAGAACAATGGATGAGTTCCGAAGCACTTTTAAATTTCAGCAGAATTCTGAGAACAATGGCAGAGTTCCGAAGCATTTTTAAATGTCAGCAGATTTCCGAGAACAATGAAGGAGTTCCAAAGCATTTTTGAACGTCAGCGGAATTCTGAGAACAATGGTAGAGTTCCGAAGCATTTTTAAACACCAGCGGAATTCCGAGAAGAAAGGAAGTGTTCCAAAGCATTTTTAAACATCAGCGGAATTCCGAGAACTATGGAAGGGTTCTGAAGCATTTTTAAACTTCAGCTGAATTCCGAGAACAATGGAAGCATTCTGTAGCATTTTTAAACATCAGAGGAATTCCGAGAACAATGGAAGAGTTCCGATTCATTTTTAAATGTCAACGGAATTCCAAGAACAATGGAAGAGTTCCAAAGCATTTTTAAATGTCAGTGGAATTCCGAGAACAATGGAAGAGTTCCAAAGCATTATTAAACGTGAGCGGAATTCCGAGAACAATGGAAGAGTTCCGAAGCATTTTTAAACGTCAGCAGAATTCCGAGAATAATGGAAGAGTTATGAAGCATTTTTAAACTTCAACGGAATTCTGAGAACAATGAAAGAGTTCCAAAGCATTTTTAAACTTCTGCAGAATTCCGAGAACAATTGAAGAGTTCCGAAGCATTTTTAAACGTCAGTGGAATTCCGAGAACAATGGAAGAGTTCCAATGCATTATGAAATGAGAGCAGAATTCCGAGAACAATGGAAGAGTTCCGAAGCATTTTTAAACGTCAGCAGAATATCGAGAACAATGGAAGAGTTCCGAAGCATTTTTAAACGTCAGCAGATTTCCGAGTACAATGAAGGAGTTCTGAAACATTTTTAATTGTCAGCGGAATTCCGAGAACAATGGAAGAGTTCTGAAACATGTTTAAACTTCAACGGAATTTCGAGAACAATGGAAGAGTTCCGAAGCATTTTTAAACTTCAGCGGAATTCCGAGAACAATGGAAGAGTTCCGAAGCATTTTTAAACTTCATCAGAATTCCGCCAATAATGGAAGCATTGTGAAACAATTTTATACATCATCAGAATTCCGAGAACAATGGAAGAGATCCGAAGCATTTTTAAACGTCAACGCAATTCCGAGAACAATGGAGCAGTTCTGAAACATTTTTAAATGTCAGCGGTATTCTGAGAACAAGGGAAGAGTTCCGAAGCATTTTTAAACATCAGCGGAATTCAGAGAACAATGGAAGAGTTCTGAAACATTTTTAGACTTCAGCGGAATTCCGTCAACAATGGAAGAATACCGAAGCATTCTTAAACTTCAGCGAAATTCCAAGAACAATGGAAGTGTTCTGAAGCATTTTAAACTTGAGAGGAATTCCGAGAACAATGGAAGCTTTATGAAGCATTTTTAGACGTCAGCGGTATTCCAAAAACAATGGAAGAGTTCCGAAGCACTTTTAAATTTTAGCAGAATTCCGATAACAATGGCAGAGTTCCGAAGCATTTTTAAACGTCAGCAGATTTCGGAGAACAATGAAGGAGTTCCAAAGCATTTTTGAACGTCAGCGGAATTCTGAGAACAATGGAAGAGTTTCGAAGCATTTTTAAACACCAGCGGAATTCCGAGAACAAAGGAAGTGTTCCAAAGCATTTTTAAACATCAGCGGAATTCCGAGAACTATGGAAGGGTTCTGAAGCATTTTTAAACTTCAGCTGAATTCCGAGAACAATGGAAGCATTCTGTAGCATTTTTAAACATCAGAGGAATTCCTAGAACAATGGAAGAGTTCCTATTCATTTTTAAATGTCAACGGAATTCCGAGAACAATGGAAGAGTTCCAAAGCATTTTTAAACGTCAGTGGAATTCCGAGAACAATGGAAGAGTTCCGAAGCATTTTTAAACTTCAGCGGAATTCTGAGAACAATGAAAGAGTTCCAAAGCATTTTTAAACTTCTGCAGAATTCCGAGAACAATTGAAGAGTTCCGAAGCATTTGTAAACATCAGCAGATTTAAGAAAACAATGAAGGAGTTCCAAATTATTTTTGAACGTCAGCGGAATTCTGAGAACAATGGAAGAGTTCCGAAGCATTTTTAAACATCAGCGGAATTCCGAGAACAATGGAAGAGTTCCGAAGCATTTTTAAACATCAGCGGAATTCCGAGAACAATGGAAGGGTTCCGAAGCATTTTTAAACATCAGAGGAATTCCGAGAACAATGGAAGAGTTCCGATTAATTTTTAAATGTCAAAGGAATTCCGAGAACAATGGAAGAGTTCCGATTCATTTTTAAACGTCAGTGGAATTCCGAGAACAATGGAAGAGTTCCAATGCATTATGAAATGAGAGCAGAATTCCGAGAACAATGGAAGAGTTCCGAAGCATTTTTAAACGTCAGCAGAATATCGAGAACAATGGAAGAGTTCCGAAGAATTTTTAAACGTCAGCAGATTTCCGAGTACAATGAAGGAGTTCCGAAACATTTTTAAATGTCAGCGGAATTCCGAGAACAATGGAAGAGTTCTGAAACATGTTTAAACTTCAACGGAATTTCGAGAACAATGGAAGCATTCCGAAGCATTTTTAAACTTCAGCGGAATTCCGAGAACAATGGAAGAGTTCCGAAGCATTTTTAAACTTCATCAGAATTCCGAGAATAATGGAAGCGTTGTGAAACAATTTTATACATCATCAGAATTCCGAGAACAATGGAAGAGATCCGAAGCATTTTTAAACGTCAACGCAATTCCGAGAACAATGGAGCAGTTCTGAAACATTTTTAAATGTTAGCGGTATTCTGAGAACAATGGAAGAGTTCCGAAGCATTTTTAAATGTCAGCGGAATTCTGAGAACAATGGAAGAGTTCCGAAGCATTTTTAAACGTCAGCAGAATTCCGAGAATAATGGAAGAGTTCCGAAGCATTTTTAAACTTCATCAGAATTCTGAGAACAATGTAAGAGTTCCGATGCAAATTTAAACTTCAGCAGAATTCCGAGAACAAAGGAAGAGTTCCGAAGCATTTTTAAACATCAGTGGAATTGCGAGAACAATGGAAGAGTTTCGAAGTATTTTTAAATGTCAGCGGAATTCTGAGAACAATGGAAGATTTCCTAAGCATTTTTAAAAATCAGCGGATTTCCCAGAACAATGGAAGGGTTCTGAAACATTTTTCGACTTCAGCAGAATTCCGACAACAATGGAAGAATACCGAAGCATTTTTAAACTTCAGCGGAATTCCAAGAACAATGGAAGCTTTCCGAAGCATTTTAAACTTGAGAGGAATTCCGAGAACAATCGAAGCATTATGAAGCATTTTTAGACTTCAGCGGTATTCCAAGAACAATGGATGAGTTCCGAAGCACTTTTAAATTTCAGCAGAATTCTGAGAACAATGGCAGAGTTCCGAAGCATTTTTAAATGTCAGCAGATTTCCGAGAACAATGAAGGAGTTCCAAAGCATTTTTGAACGTCAGCGGAATTCTGAGAACAATGGTAGAGTTCCGAAGCATTTTTAAACACCAGCGGAATTCCGAGAAGAAAGGAAGTGTTCCAAAGCATTTTTAAACATCAGCGGAATTCCGAGAACTATGGAAGGGTTCTGAAGCATTTTTAAACTTCAGCTGAATTCCGAGAACAATGGAAGCATTCTGTAGCATTTTTAAACATCAGAGGAATTCCGAGAACAATGGAAGAGTTCCGATTCATTTTTAAATGTCAACGGAATTCCAAGAACAATGGAAGAGTTCCAAAGCATTTTTAAATGTCAGTGGAATTCCGAGAACAATGGAAGAGTTCCAAAGCATTATTAAACGTGAGCGGAATTCCGAGAACAATGGAAGAGTTCCGAAGCATTTTTAAACGTCAGCAGAATTCCGAGAATAATGGAAGAGTTATGAAGCATTTTTAAACTTCAACGGAATTCTGAGAACAATGAAAGAGTTCCAAAGCATTTTTAAACTTCTGCAGAATTCCGAGAACAATTGAAGAGTTCCGAAGCATTTGTAAACATCAGCAGAATTAAGAAAACAATGAAGGAGTTCCAAAGTATTTTTGAACGTCAGCGGAGTTCTGAGAACAATGGAAGAGTTCCGAAGCATTTTTAAACATCAGCGGAATTCCGAGAACAATGGAAGAGTTCCGAAGCATTTTTAAACTTCAGCGGAATTCCGAGAAAAATAGAAGAGTTCCGAAGCATTTTTAAACGTCAGTGGAATTCCGAGAACAATGGAAGAGTTCCAATGCATTATGAAATGAGAGCAGAATTCCGAGAACAATGGAAGAGTTCCGAAGCATTTTTAAACGTCAGCAGAATATCGAGAACAATGGAAGAGTTCCGAAGCATTTTTAAACGTCAGCAGATTTCCGAGTACAATGAAGGAGTTCTGAAACTTTTTAATTGTCAGCGGAATTCCGAGAACAATGGAAGAGTTCTGAAACATGTTTAAACTTCAACGGAATTTCGAGAACAATGGAAGAGTTCCGAAGCATTTTTAAACTTCAGCGGAATTCCGAGAACAATGGAAGAGTTCCGAAGCATTTTTAAACTTCATCAGAATTCCGCCAATAATGGAAGCATTGTGAAACAATTTTATACATCATCAGAATTCCGAGAACAATGGAAGAGATCCGAAGCATTTTTAAACGTCAACGCAATTCCGAGAACAATGGAGCAGTTCTGAAACATTTTTAAATGTCAGCGGTATTCTGAGAACAAGGGAAGAGTTCCGAAGCATTTTTAAACATCAGCGGAATTCAGAGAACAATGGAAGAGTTCTGAAACATTTTTAGACTTCAGCGGAATTCCGTCAACAATGGAAGAATACCGAAGCATTCTTAAACTTCAGCGAAATTCCGAGAACAATGGAAGTGTTCTGAAGCATTTTAAACTTGAGAGGAATTCCGAGAACAATGGAAGCTTTATGAAGCATTTTTAGACGTCAGCGGTATTCCAAAAACAATGGAAGAGTTCCGAAGCACTTTTAAATTTTAGCAGAATTCCGATAACAATGGCAGAGTTTCGAAGCATTTTTAAACGTCAGCAGATTTCGGAGAACAATGAAGGAGTTCCAAAGCATTTTTGAACGTCAGCGGAATTCTGAGAACAATGGAAGAGTTTCGAAGCATTTTTAAACACCAGCGGAATTCCGAGAACAAAGGAAGTGTTCCAAAGCATTTTTAAACATCAGCGGAATTCCGAGAACTATGGAAGGGTTCTGAAGAATTTTTAAACTTCAGCTGATTTCCGAGAACAATGGAAGCATTCTGTAGCATTTTTAAACATCAGAGGAATTCCTAGAACAATGGAAGAGTTCCGATTCATTTTTAAATGTCAACGGAATTCCGAGAACAATGGAAGAGTTCCAAAGCATTTTTAAATGTCAGTGGAATTCCGAGAACAATGGAAGAGTTCCGAAGCATTTTTAAACTTCAGCGGAATTCTGAGAACAATGAAAGAGTTCCAAAGCATTTTTAAACTTCTGCAGAATTCCTTGAACAATTGAAGAGTTCCGAAGCATTTGTAAACATCAGCAGATTTAAGAAAACAATGAAGGAGTTCCAAATTATTTTTGAACGTCAGCGGAATTCTGAGAACAATGGAAGAGTTCCGAAGCATTTTTAAACATCAGCGGAATTCCGAGAACAATGGAAGAGTTCCGAAGCATTTTTAAACATCAGCGGAATTCCGAGAACAATGGAAGGGTTCCGAAGCATTTTTAAACATCAGAGGAATTCCGAGAACAATGGAAGAGTTCCGATTAATTTTTAAATGTCAAAGGAATTCCGAGAACAATGGAAGAGTTCCGATTCATTTTTAAACGTCAGTGGAATTCCGAGAACAATGGAAGAGTTCCAATGCATTATGAAATGAGAGCAGAATTCCGAGAACAATGGAAGAGTTCTGAAGCATTTTTAAACGTCAGCAGAATATCGAGAACAATGGAAGAGTTCCGAAGCATTTTTAAACGTCAGCAGATTTCCGAGTACAATGAAGGAGTTCCGAAACATTTTTAAATGTCAGCGGAATTCCGAGAACAATGGAAGAGTTCTGAAACATGTTTAAACTTCAACGGAATTTCGAGAACAATGGAAGCATTCCGAAGCATTTTTAAACTTCAGCGGAATTCCGAGAACAATGGAAGAGTTCCGAAGCATTTTTAAACTTCATCAGAATTCCAAGAATAATGGAAGCGTTGTGAAACAATTTTATACATCATCAGAATTCCGAGAACAATGGAAGAGATCCGAAGCATTTTTAAACGTCAACGCAATTCCGAGAACAATGGAGCAGTTCTGAAACATTTTTAAATGTTAGCGGTATTCTGAGAACAATGGAAGAGTTCCGAAGCATTTTTAAATGTCAGTGGAATTCTGAGAACAATGGAAGAGTTCCGAAGCATTTTTAAACGTCAGCAGAATTCCGAGAATAATGGAAGAGTTCCGAAGCATTTTTAAACTTCATCAGAATTCTGAGAACAATGTAAGAGTTCCGATGCAAATTTAAACTTCAGCAGAATTCCGAGAACAAAGGAAGAGTTCCGAAGCATTTTTAAACATCAGTGGAATTGCGAGAACAATGGAAGAGTTTCGAAGTATTTTTAAATGTCAGCGGAATTCTGAGAACAATGGAAGATTTCCGAAGCATTTTTAAACATCAGCGGATTTCCCAGAACAATGGAAGGGTTCTGACACATTTTTAGACTTCAGCAGAATTCCGACAACAATGGAAGAATACCGAAGCATTTTTAAACTTCAGCGGAATTCCAAGAACAATGGAAGCTTTCCGAAGCATTTTAAACTTGAGAGGAATTCCGAGAACAATCGAAGCGTTATGAAGCATTTTTAGACTTCAGCGGTATTCCAAGAACAATGGAAGAGTTCCGAAGCATTTTTAAATGTCAGCGGAATTCTGAGAACAATGGAAGAGTTCCGAAGCATTTTTAAACGTCAGCAGAATTCCCAGAATAATGGAAGAGTTCCGAAGCATTTTTAAACTTCATCAGATATCTGAGAACAATGTAAGAGTTCCGATGCAAATTTAAACTTCAGCAGAATTCCGAGAACAAAGGAAGAGTTCCGAAGCATTTTTAAACATCAGTGGAATTGTGAGAACAATGGAAGAGTTTCGAAGTATTTTTAAATGTCAGCGGAATTCTGAGAACAATGGAAGAGTTCCGAAGCATTTTTAAACATCAGCGGAATTCCCAGAACAATGGAAGGGTTCCGAAGCATTTTTAAACTTCAGCGGAATTCCGAGAACAATGGAAGAGTTCTGAAACATTTTTAGACTTCAGCAGAATTCCGACAACAATGGAAGAATAGCGAAGCATTTTTAAACTTCAGCGGAATTCCAAGAACAATGGAAGCGTTCCGAAGCATTTTAAACTTGAGAGGAATTCCGAGAACAATCGAAGCGTTATGAAGCATTTTTAGACGTCAGCGGTATTCCAAGAACAATGGAAGAGTTCCGAAGCATTTTTAAACGTCAGCAGAATTCCGAGAATAATGTAAGAGTTCCGAAGCATTTTTAAACTTCAGCGGAATTCCGAGAAAAATAGAAGAGTTCCGAAGCATTTTTAAACGTCAGTGGAATTTCGAGAACAATGGAAGAGTTCCAATGCATTATGAAATGAGAGCAGAATTCCGAGAACAATGGAAGAGTTCCGAAGCATTTTTAAACGTCAGCAGAATATCGAGAACAATGGAAGAGTTCCGAAGCATTTTAGAACGTCAGCAGATTTCCGAGTACAATGAAGGAGTTCCGAAACATTTTTAAATGTCAGCGGAATTCCGAGAACAATGGAAGAGTTCTGAAACATGTTTAAACTTCAACGGAATTTCGAGAACAATGGAAAAGTTCCGAAGCATTTTTAAAATTCAGCGGAATTCCGAGAACAATGGAAGCATTCCGAAGCATTTTTAAACATCAGCGGAATTCCGAGAACTATGGAAGGGTTCTGAAGCATTTTTAAACTTCAGCTGAATTCCGAGAACAATGGAAGCATTCTGTAGCATTTTTAAACATTAGAGGAATTCCGAGAACAATGGAAGAGTTCCGATTCATTTTTAAATGTCAACGGAATTCCGAGAACAATGGAAGAGTTCCAAAGCATTTTTAAACGTCAGTGGAATTCCGAGGACAATGGAAGAGTTCCGAAGCATTTTAAACTTGAGAGGAATTCCGAGAACAATCGAAGCGTTATGAAGCATTTTTAGACGTCAGCGGTATTCCAAGAACAATGGATGAGTTCCGAAGCACTTTTAAATTTCAGCAGAATTCTGAGAACAATGGCAGAGTTCCGAAGCATTTTTAAACGTCAGCAGATTTCCGAGAACAATGAAGGAGTTCCAAAGCATTTTTGAACGTCAGCGGAATTCTGAGAACAATGGTAGAGTTCCGAAGCATTTTTAAACACCAGCGGAATTCCGAGAACAAAAGAAGTGTTCCAAAGCATTTTTAAACATCAGCGGAATTCCGAGAAATATGGAAGGGTTCCGAAGCATTTTTAAACTTCAGCTGAATTCTGAGAACAATGGAAGCATTCTGTAGCATTTTTAAACATCAGAGGAATTCCGAGAACAATGGAAGAGTTCTGATTCATTTTTAAATGTCAACGGAATTCCGAGAACAATGGAAGAGTTCCAATGCATTATGAAATGAGAGCAGAATTCCGAGAACAATGGAAGAGTTCCGTAGCATTTTTAAACGTCAGCAGAATATCGAGAACAATGGAAGAGTTCCGAAGCATTTTTAAACGTCAGCAGATTTACGAGTACAATGAAGGAGTTCCGAAACATTTTTAAATGTCAGCGGAATTCCGAGAACAATGGAAGAGTTTTGAAACATGTTTAAGCTTCAACGGAATTTCGAGAACAATAGAAGAGTTCCGAAGCATTTTTAAACTTCAGCAGAATTCCGAGAACAATGGAAGAGTTCCGAAGCAAATGTAAAATTCAGCAGAATTCCGAGAACAATGAAAGAGTTCCGAAGCATTTTTAAATGTCCGCGGAATTCTGATAAAAATGGAAGAGTTCCGAAGCATTTTTAAACTTCAGCAGAATTCCGAGAACAATGAAAGAGTTCCGAAGCATTTTTAAACATCAGCAGATTTCCGAGAACAATGAAGGAGTTCCGAAGCATTTATAAACGTCAGCGGAATTCTGAGAACAATGGAAGAGTTCTGAAACATTTTTAAATTTCAACGGAATTCCGAGAACAATGGAAGAGTTCCAAAGCATTTTTAAACTTGAGCGGAATTCCTAGAACAATGGAAGCATTCCGAAGCATTTTTAAACTTCAGCGGAATTCTGAGAACAATGGAAGAGTTCCGAAGCATTTTTAAACTTCATCAGAATTACGAGAACAATGGAAGCGTTCTGAAGCATTTTTAAACAACAGAGGAATGCCGAGAACAATGGAAGAGTTCCGAAACATTTTTAAACGTCAGTGGAATTCTGAGAACAATGGAAGAGTTCCAATGCATTATTAAATGTGAGCAGAATTCCGAGAACAATGGAAGAGTTCCAATGCATTATTAAATGTGAGCAGATTTCTGAGAACAATGGAAGAGTTCCGAAGCATTTTTAAACATCAGCAGAATTTCGAGAACAATGGAAGAGTTCCGAAGAATTTATAAACGTCAGCGGAATTCTGAGAACAATATAAGAGTGTCAAAGCATTTTTAAATGGCAGCGGAATTCTGAGATCAATGGAAGAGTTCCGAAGCATTTTTAAACATCAGCGGAAAAACGAGAACAATGGAAGAGTTCCGAAGCATTTTTAAACTTCAGCGGAATTCCGAGAACAATGGAAGAGTTCCGAAGCATTTTTAAACGTCAGTGGAATTCCGAGAACAATGGAAGAGTTCCAATGCATTATTAACTGTGAGCAGAATTCCGAGAACAAAGGAAGAGTTCCGAAGCATTTTTAAACGTCAGCAGAATTTCGAGAACAATGGAAGAGTTCCGAAGCATTTTTAAACGTCAGTGGAATTCTGAGAATAATGGAAGAGTTCCGAAGCATTTTGAAACTTCAGCAGAATTCCGAGAACAATGGAAGAGTTCCAAAGCATTTTTAAACGTCAGTGGAATTCTGAGAACAATGAAAGAGTTCCAAAGCATTTTTAAACTTCAGCAGAATTCTGAGAACAATGGAAGAGTTCCGAAGCATTTTTAAACATCAGCAGATTTCTGAGAATAATGAAGGAGTTCCAAAGCATTTTTGAATTTCAGCGGAAATCTGAGAACAAGGGAAGAGTTCCGAAGCATTTTTAAACATCAGCGGAATTCAGAGAACAATGGAAGAGTTCTGAAACATTTTTAGACTTCAGCGGAATTCCGTCAACAATGGAAGAATACCGAAGCATTCTTAAACTTCAGCGAAATTCCGAGAACAATGGAAGTGTTCTGAAGCATTTTAAACTTGAGAGGAATTCCGAGAACAATGGAAGCTTTATGAAGCATTTTTAGACGTCAGCGGTATTCCAAAAACAATGGAAGAGTTCCGAAGCACTTTTAAATTTTAGCAGAATTCCGATAACAATGGCAGAGTTTCGAAGCATTTTTAAACGTCAGCAGATTTCGGAGAACAATGAAGGAGTTCCAAAGCATTTTTGAACATCAGCGGAATTCTGAGAACAATGGAAGAGTTTCGAAGCATTTTTAAACACCAGCGGAATTCCGAGAACAAAGGAAGTGTTCCAAAGCATTTTTAAACATCAGCGGAATTCCGAGAACTATGGAAGGGTTCTGAAGCATTTTTAAACTTCAGCTGAATTCCGTGAACAATGGAAGCATTCTGTAGCATTTTTAAACATCAGAGGAATTCCTAGAACAATGGAAGAGTTCCGATTCATTTTTAAATGTCAACGGAATTCCGAGAACAATGGAAGAGTTCCAAAGCATTTTTAAACGTCAGTGGAATTCCGAGAACAATGGAAGAGTTCCGAAGCATTTTTAAACTTCAGCGGAATTCTGAGAACAATGAAAGAGTTCCAAAGCATTTTTAAACTTCTGCAGAATTCCTTGAACAATTGAAGAGTTCCGAAGCATTTGTAAACATCAGCAGATTTAAGAAAACAATGAAGGAGTTCCAAATTATTTTTGAACGTCAGCGGAATACTGAGAACAATGGAAGAGTTCCGAAGCATTTTTAAACATCAGCGGAATTCCGAGAACAATGGAAGAGTTCCGAAGCATTTTTAAACATCAGCGGAATTCCGAGAACAATGGAAGGGTTCCGAAGCATTTTTAAACATCAGAGGAATTCCGAGAACAATGGAAGAGTTCCGATTAATTTTTAAATGTCAAAGGAATTCCGAGAACAATGGAAGAGTTCCGATTCATTTTTAAACGTCAGTGGAATTCCGAGAACAATGGAAGAGTTCCAATGCATTATGAAATGAGAGCAGAATTCCGAGAACAATGGAAGAGTTCCGAAGCATTTTTAAACGTCAGCAGAATATCGAGAACAATGGAAGAGTTCCGAAGCATTTTTAAACGTCAGCAGATTTCCGAGTACAATGAAGGAGTTCCGAAACATTTTTAAATGTCAGCGGAATTCCGAGAACAATGGAAGAGTTCTGAAACATGTTTAAACTTCAACGGAATTTCGAGAACAATGGAAGCATTCCGAAGCATTTTTAAAATTCAGCGGAATTCCGAGAACAATGGAAGCATTCCGAAGCATTTTTAAACATCAGCGGAATTCCGAGAACTATGGAAGGGTTCTGAAGCATTTTTAAACTTCAGCTGAATTCCGAGAACAATGGAAGCATTCTGTAGCATTTTTAAACATTAGAGGAATTCCGAGAACAATGGAAGAGTTCCGATTCATTTTTAAATGTCAACGGAATTCCGAGAACAATGGAAGAGTTCCAAAGCATTTTTAAACGTCAGTGGAATTCCGAGGACAATGGAAGAGTTCCGAAGCATTTTAAACTTGAGAGGAATTCCGAGAACAATCGAAGCGTTATGAAGCATTTTTAGACGTCAGCGGTATTCCAAGAACAATGGATGAGTTCCGAAGCACTTTTAAATTTCAGCAGAATTCTGAGAACAATGGCAGAGTTCCGAAGCATTTTTAAACGTCAGCAGATTTCCGAGAACAATGAAGGAGTTCCAAAGCATTTTTGAACGTCAGCGGAATTCTGAGAACAATGGTAGAGTTCCGAAGCATTTTTAAACACCAGCGGAATTCCGAGAACAAAAGAAGTGTTCCAAAGCATTTTTAAACATCAGCGGAATTCCGAGAAATATGGAAGGGTTCCGAAGCATTTTTAAACTTCAGCTGAATTCTGAGAACAATGGAAGCATTCTGTAGCATTTTTAAACATCAGAGGAATTCCGAGAACAATGGAAGAGTTCTGATTCATTTTTAAATGTCAACGGAATTCCGAGAACAATGGAAGAGTTCCAATGCATTATGAAATGAGAGCAGAATTCCGAGAACAATGGAAGAGTTCCGTAGCATTTTTAAACGTCAGCAGAATATCGAGAACAATGGAAGAGTTCCGAAGCATTTTTAAACGTCAGCAGATTTACGAGTACAATGAAGGAGTTCCGAAACATTTTTAAATGTCAGCGGAATTCCGAGAACAATGGAAGAGTTTTGAAACATGTTTAAGCTTCAACGGAATTTCGAGAACAATAGAAGAGTTCCGAAGCATTTTTAAACTTCAGCAGAATTCCGAGAACAATGGAAGAGTTCCGAAGCAAATGTAAAATTCAGCAGAATTCCGAGAACAATGAAAGAGTTCCGAAGCATTTTTAAATGTCCGCGGAATTCTGATAAAAATGGAAGAGTTCCGAAGCATTTTTAAACTTCAGCAGAATTCCGAGAACAATGAAAGAGTTCCGAAGCATTTTTAAACATCAGCAGATTTCCGAGAACAATGAAGGAGTTCCGAAGCATTTATAAACGTCAGCGGAATTCTGAGAACAATGGAAGAGTTCTGAAACATTTTTAAATTTCAACGGAATTCCGAGAACAATGGAAGAGTTCCAAAGCATTTTTAAACTTGAGCGGAATTCCTAGAACAATGGAAGCATTCCGAAGCATTTTTAAACTTCAGCGGAATTCTGAGAACAATGGAAGAGTTCCGAAGCATTTTTAAACTTCATCAGAATTACGAGAACAATGGAAGCGTTCTGAAGCATTTTTAAACAACAGAGGAATGCCGAGAACAATGGAAGAGTTCCGAAACATTTTTAAACGTCAGTGGAATTCTGAGAACAATGGAAGAGTTCCAATGCATTATTAAATGTGAGCAGAATTCCGAGAACAATGGAAGAGTTCCAATGCATTATTAAATGTGAGCAGATTTCTGAGAACAATGGAAGAGTTCCGAAGCATTTTTAAACATCAGCAGAATTTCGAGAACAATGGAAGAGTTCCGAAGAATTTATAAACGTCAGCGGAATTCTGAGAACAATATAAGAGTGTCAAAGCATTTTTAAATGGCAGCGGAATTCTGAGATCAATGGAAGAGTTCCGAAGCATTTTTAAACATCAGCGGAAAAACGAGAACAATGGAAGAGTTCCGAAGCATTTTTAAACTTCAGCGGAATTCCGAGAACAATGGAAGAGTTCCGAAGCATTTTTAAACGTCAGTGGAATTCCGAGAACAATGGAAGAGTTCCAATGCATTATTAACTGTGAGCAGAATTCCGAGAACAAAGGAAGAGTTCCGAAGCATTTTTAAACGTCAGCAGAATTTCGAGAACAATGGAAGAGTTCCGAAGCATTTTTAAACGTCAGTGGAATTCTGAGAATAATGGAAGAGTTCCGAAGCATTTTGAAACTTCAGCAGAATTCCGAGAACAATGGAAGAGTTCCAAAGCATTTTTAAACGTCAGTGGAATTCTGAGAACAATGAAAGAGTTCCAAAGCATTTTTAAACTTCAGCAGAATTCTGAGAACAATGGAAGAGTTCCGAAGCATTTTTAAACATCAGCAGATTTCTGAGAATAATGAAGGAGTTCCAAAGCATTTTTGAATTTCAGCGGAAATCTGAGAACAAGGGAAGAGTTCCGAAGCATTTTTAAACATCAGCGGAATTCAGAGAACAATGGAAGAGTTCTGAAACATTTTTAGACTTCAGCGGAATTCCGTCAACAATGGAAGAATACCGAAGCATTCTTAAACTTCAGCGAAATTCCGAGAACAATGGAAGTGTTCTGAAGCATTTTAAACTTGAGAGGAATTCCGAGAACAATGGAAGCTTTATGAAGCATTTTTAGACGTCAGCGGTATTCCAAAAACAATGGAAGAGTTCCGAAGCACTTTTAAATTTTAGCAGAATTCCGATAACAATGGCAGAGTTTCGAAGCATTTTTAAACGTCAGCAGATTTCGGAGAACAATGAAGGAGTTCCAAAGCATTTTTGAACATCAGCGGAATTCTGAGAACAATGGAAGAGTTTCGAAGCATTTTTAAACACCAGCGGAATTCCGAGAACAAAGGAAGTGATCCAAAGCATTTTTAAACATCAGCGGAATTCCGAGAACTATGGAAGGGTTCTGAAGCATTTTTAAACTTCAGCTGAATTCCGTGAACAATGGAAGCATTCTGTAGCATTTTTAAACATCAGAGGAATTCCTAGAACAATGGAAGAGTTCCGATTCATTTTTAAATGTCAACGGAATTCCGAGAACAATGGAAGAGTTCCAAAGCATTTTTAAACGTCAGTGGAATTCCGAGAACAATGGAAGAGTTCCGAAGCATTTTTAAACTTCAGCGGAATTCTGAGAACAATGAAAGAGTTCCAAAGCATTTTTAAACTTCTGCAGAATTCCTTGAACAATTGAAGAGTTCCGAAGCATTTGTAAACATCAGCAGATTTAAGAAAACAATGAAGGAGTTCCAAATTATTTTTGAACGTCAGCGGAATTCTGAGAACAATGGAAGAGTTCCGAAGCATTTTTAAACATCAGCGGAATTCCGAGAACAATGGAAGAGTTCCGAAGCATTTTTAAACATCAGCGGAATTCCGAGAACAATGGAAGGGTTCCGAAGCATTTTTAAACATCAGAGGAATTCCGAGAACAATGGAAGAGTTCCGATTAATTTTTAAATGTCAAAGGAATTCCGAGAACAATGGAAGAGTTCCGATTCATTTTTAAACGTCAGTGGAATTCCGAGAACAATGGAAGAGTTCCAATGCATTATGAAATGAGAGCAGAATTCCGAGAACAATGGAAGAGTTCCGAAGCATTTTTAAACGTCAGCAGAATATCGAGAACAATGGAAGAGTTCCGAAGCATTTTTAAACGTCAGCAGATTTCCGAGTACAATGAAGGAGTTCCGAAACATTTTTAAATGTCAGCGGAATTCCGAGAACAATGGAAGAGTTCTGAAACATGTTTAAACTTCAACGGAATTTCGAGAACAATGGAAGCATTCCGAAGCATTTTTAAACTTCAGCGGAATTCCGAGAACAATGGAAGAGTTCCGAAGCATTTTTAAACTTCATCAGAATTCCAAGAATAATGGAAGCGTTGTGAAACAATTTTATACATCATCAGAATTCCGAGAACAATGGAAGAGATCCGAAGCATTTTTAAACGTCAACGCAATTCCGAGAACAATGGAGCAGTTCTGAAACATTTTTAAATGTTAGCGGTATTCTGAGAACAATGGAAGAGTTCCGAAGCATTTTTAAATGTCAGTGGAATTCTGAGAACAATGGAAGTGTTCCGAAGCATTTTTAAACGTCAGCAGAATTCCGAGAATAATGGAAGAGTTCCGAAGCATTTTTAAACTTCATCAGAATTCTGAGAACAATGTAAGAGTTCCGATGCAAATTTAAACTTCAGCAGAATTCCGAGAACAAAGGAAGAGTTCCGAAGCATTTTTAAACATCAGTGGAATTGCGAGAACAATGGAAGAGTTTCGAAGTATTTTTAAATGTCAGCGGAATTCTGAGAACAATGGAAGATTTCCGAAGCATTTTTAAACGTCAGCGGATTTCCCAGAACAATGGAAGGGTTCTGACACATTTTTAGACTTCAGCAGAATTCCGACAACAATGGAAGAATACCGAAGCATTTTTAAACTTCAGCGGAATTCCAAGAACAATGGAAGCTTTCCGAAGCATTTTAAACTTGAGAGGAATTCCGAGAACAATCGAAGCGTTATGAAGCATTTTTAGACTTCAGAGGTATTCCAAGAACAATGGATGAGTTCCGAAGCACTTTTAAATTTCAGCAGATTTCTGAGAGCAATGGCAGAGTTCCGAAGCATTTTTAAATGTCAGCAGATTTCCGAGAACAATGAAGGAGTTCCAAAGCATTTTTGAACGTCAGCGGAATTCTGAGAACAATGGTAGAGTTCCGAAGCATTTTTAAACACCAGCGGAATTCCGAGAAGAAAGGAAGTGTTACAAAGCATTTTTAAACATCAGTGGAATTCCGAGAAATATGGAAGGGTTCCGAAGCATTTTTAAACATCAGAGGAATTCCGAGAACAATGGAAGAGTTCCGATTCATTTTTAAATGTCAAAGGAATTCCGAGAACAATGGAAGAGTTCTGATTCATTTTTAAACGTCAGTGGAATTCCGAGAACAATGGAAGAGTTCCAATGCATTATGAAATGAGTGCAGAATTCCGAGAACAATGGAAGAGTTCCGAAGCATTTTTAAACGTCAGCAGAATATCGAGAACAATGGAAGAGTTCCGAAGCATTTTTAAACGTCAGCAGATTTCCGAGTACAATGAAGGAGTTCTGAAACATTTTTAAATGTCAGCGGAATTCCGAGAACAATGGAAGAGTTCTGAAACATGTTTAAACTTCAACGGAATTTCGAGAACAATGGAAGCATTCCGAAGCATTTTTAAACTTCAGCGGAATTCCGAGAACAATGGAAGAGTTCCGAAGCATTTTTAAACTTCATCAGAATTCCGAGAATAATGGAAGCGTTGTGAAACAATTTTATACATCATCAGAATTCCGAGAACAATGGAAGAGATCCGAAGCATTTTTAAACGTCAACGCAATTCCGAGAACAATGGAGCAGTTCTGAAACATTTTTAAATGTTAGCGGTATTCTGAGAACAATGGAAGAGTTCCGAAGCATTTTTAAATGTCAGCGGAATTCTGAGAACAATGGAAGAGTTCCGAAGCATTTTTAAACGTCAGCAGAATTCCCAGAATAATGGAAGAGTTCCGAAGCATTTTTAAACTTCATCAGATATCTGAGAACAATGTAAGAGTTCCGATGCAAATTTAAACTTCAGCAGAATTCCGAGAACAAAGGAAGAGTTCCGAAGCATTTTTAAACATCAGTGGAATTGCGAGAACAATGGAAGAGTTTCGAAGTATTTTTAAATGTCAGCGGAATTCTGAGAACAATGGAAGAGTTCCGAAGCAATTTTAAACATCAGCGGAATTCCCAGAACAATGGAAGGGTTCCGAAGCATTTTTAAACTTCATCAGAATTCCGAGAATAATGGAAGCGTTGTGAAACAATTTTATACATCATCAGAATTCCGAGAACAATGGAAGAGATCCAAAGCATTTTTAAACGTCAACGCAATTCCGAGAACAATGGAGCAGTTCTGAAACATTTTTAAATGTTAGCGGTATTCTGAGAACAATGGAAGAGTTCCGAAGCATTTTTAAATGTCAGCGGAATTCTGAGAACAATGGAAGAGTTCCGAAGCATTTTTAAACGTCAGCAGAATTCCCACAATAATGGAAGAGTTCCGAAGCATTTTTAAACTTCATCAGATATCTGAGAACAATGTAAGAGTTCCGATACAAATTTAAACTTCAGCAGAATTCCGAGAACAAAGGAAGAGTTCCGAAGCATTTTTAAACATCAGTGGAATTGCGAGAACAATGGAAGAGTTTCGAAGTATTTTTAAATGTCAGCGGAATTCTGAGAACAATGGAAGAGTTCCGAAGCATTTTTAAACATCAGCGGAATTCCCAGAACAATGGAAGGGTTCCGAAGCATTTTTAAACTTCAGCGGAATTCCGAGAACAATGGAAGAGTTCTGAAACATTTTTAGACTTCAGCAGAATTCCGACAACAATGGAAGAATAGCGAAGCATTTTTAAACTTCAGCGGAATTCCAAGAACAATGGAAGCGTTCCGAAGCATTTTAAACTTGAGAGGAATTCCGAGAACAATCGAAGCGTTATGAAGCATTTTTAGACGTCAGCGGTATTCCAAGAACAATGGAAGAGTTCCGAAGCATTTTTAAACGTCAGCAGAATTCCGAGAATAATGTAAGAGTTCCGAAGCATTTTTAAACTTCAGCGGAATTCCGAGAAAAATAGAAGAGTTCCGAAGCATTTTTAAACGTCAGTGGAATTTCGAGAACAATGGAAGAGTTCCAATGCATTATGAAATGAGAGCAGAATTCCCAGAACAATGGAAGAGTTCCGAAGCATTTTTAAACGTCAGCAGAATATCGAGAACAATGGAAGAGTTCCGAAGCATTTTAGAACGTCAGCAGATTTCCGAGTACAATGAAGGAGTTCCGAAACATTTTTAAATGTCAGCGGAATTCCGAGAACAATGGAAGAGTTCTGAAACATGTTTAAACTTCAACGGAATTTCGAGAACAATGGAAAAGTTCCGAAGCATTTTTAAAATTCAGCGGAATTCCGAGAACAATGGAAGCATTCCGAAGCATTTTTAAACATCAGCGGAATTCCGAGAACTATGGAAGGGTTCTGAAGCATTTTTAAACTTCAGCTGAATTCCGAGAACAATGGAAGCATTCTGTAGCATTTTTAAACATTAGAGGAATTCCGAGAACAATGGAAGAGTTCCGATTCATTTTTAAATGTCAACGGAATTCCGAGAACAATGGAAGAGTTCCAAAGCATTTTTAAACGTCAGTGGAATTCCGAGGACAATGGAAGAGTTCCGAAGCATTTTAAACTTGAGAGGAATTCCGAGAACAATCGAAGCGTTATGAAGCATTTTTAGACGTCAGCGGTATTCCAAGAACAATGGATGAGTTCCGAAGCACTTTTAAATTTCAGCAGAATTCTGAGAACAATGGCAGAGTTCCAAAGCATTTTTAAACGTCAGCAGATTTCCGAGAACAATGAAGGAGTTCCAAAGCATTTTTGAACGTCAGCGGAATTCTGAGAACAATGGTAGAGTTCCGAAGCATTTTTCAACACCAGCGGAATTCCGAGAAGAAAGGAAGTGTTCCAAAGCATTTTTAAACATCAGCGGAATTCCGAGAACTATGGAAGGGTTCTGAAGCATTTTTAAACTTCAGCTGAATTCCGAGAACAATGGAAGCATTCTGTAGCATTTTTAAACATCAGAGGAATTCCGAGAACAATGGAAGAGTTCCGATTCATTTTTAAATGTCAACGGAATTCCAAGAACAATGGAAGAGTTCCAAAGCATTTTTAAATGTCAGTGGAATTCCGAGAACAATGGAAGAGTTCCAAAGCATTATTAAACGTGAGCGGAATTCCGAGAACAATGGAAGAGTTCCGAAGCATTTTTAAACGTCAGCAGAATTCCGAGAATAATGGAAGAGTTATGAAGCATTTTTAAACTTCAACGGAATTCTGAGAACAATGAAAGAGTTCCAAAGCATTTTTAAACTTCTGCAGAATTCCGAGAACAATTGAAGAGTTCCGAAGCATTTGTAAACATCAGCAGATTTAAGAAAACAATGAAGGAGTTCCAAAGTATTTTTGAACGTCAGCGGAGTTCTGAGAACAATGGAAGAGTTCCGAAGCATTTTTAAACATCAGCGGAATTCCGAGAACAATGGAAGAGTTCCGAAGCATTTTTAAACTTCAGCGGAATTCCGAGAAAAATAGAAGAGTTCCGAAGCATTTTTAAACGTCAGTGGAATTCCGAGAACAATGGAAGAGTTCCAATGCATTATGAAATGAGAGCAGAATTCCGAGAACAATGGAAGAGTTCCGAAGCATTTTTAAACGTCAGCAGAATATCGAGAACAATGGAAGAGTTCCGAAGCATTTTTAAACGTCAGCAGATTTCCGAGTACAATGAAGGAGTTCTGAAACTTTTTAATTGTCAGCGGAATTCCGAGAACAATGGAAGAGTTCTGAAACATGTTTAAACTTCAACGGAATTTCGAGAACAATGGAAGAGTTCCGAAGCATTTTTAAACTTCAGCGGAATTCCGAGAACAATGGAAGAGTTCCGAAGCATTTTTAAACTTCATCAGAATTCCGCCAATAATGGAAGCATTGTGAAAAATTTTATACATCATCAGAATTCCGAGAACAATGGAAGAGATCCGAAGCATTTTTAAACGTCAACGCAATTCCGAGAACAATGGAGCAGTTCTGAAACATTTTTAAATGTCAGCGGTATTCTGAGAACAAGGGAAGAGTTCCGAAGCATTTTTAAACATCAGCGGAATTCAGAGAACAATGGAAGAGTTCTGAAACATTTTTAGACTTCAGCGGAATTCCGTCAACAATGGAAGAATACCGAAGCATTCTTAAACTTCAGCGAAATTCCGAGAACAATGGAAGTGTTCTGAAGCATTTTAAACTTGAGAGGAATTCCGAGAACAATGGAAGCTTTATGAAGCATTTTTAGACGTCAGCGGTATTCCAAAAACAATGGAAGAGTTCCGAAGCACTTTTAAATTTTAGCAGAATTCCGATAACAATGGCAGAGTTTCGAAGCATTTTTAAACGTCAGCAGATTTCGGAGAACAATGAAGGAGTTCCAAAGCATTTTTGAACGTCAGCGGAATTCTGAGAACAATGGAAGAGTTTCGAAGCATTTTTAAACACCAGCGGAATTCCGAGAACAAAGGAAGTGTTCCAAAGCATTTTTAAACATCAGCGGAATTCTGAGAACTATGGAAGGGTTCTGAAGCATTTTTAAACTTCAGCTGAATTCCGAGAACAATGGAAGCATTCTGTAGCATTTTTAAACATCAGAGGAATTCCTAGAACAATGGAAGAGTTCCGATTCATTTTTAAATGTCAACGGAATTCCGAGAACAATGGAAGAGTTCCAAAGCATTTTTAAACGTCAGTGGAATTCCGAGAACAATGGAAGAGTTCCGAAGCATTTTTAAACTTCAGCGGAATTCCGAGAACAATGGAAGGGTTCCGAAGCATTTTTAAACATCAGAGGAATTCCGAGAACAATGGAAGAGTTCCGATTAATTTTTAAATGTCAAAGGAATTCCGAGAACAATGGAAGAGTTCCGATTCATTTTTAAACGTCAGTGGAATTCCGAGAACAATGGAAGAGTTCCAATGCATTATGAAATGAGAGCAGAATTCCGAGAACAATGGAAGAGTTCCGAAGCATTTTTAAACGTCAGCAGAATATCGAGAACAATGGAAGAGTTCCGAAGCATTTTTAAACGTCAGCAGATTTCCGAGTACAATGAAGGAGTTCCGAAACATTTTTAAATGTCAGCGGAATTCCGAGAACAATGGAAGAGTTCTGAAACATGTTTAAACTTCAACGGAATTTCGAGAACAATGGAAGCATTCCGAAGCATTTTTAAACTTCAGCGGAATTCCGAGAACAATGGAAGAGTTCCGAAGCATTTTTAAACTTCATCAGAATTCCAAGAATAATGGAAGCGTTGTGAAACAATTTTATACATCATCAGAATTCCGAGAACAATGGAAGAGATCCGAAGCATTTTTAAACGTCAACGCAATTCCGAGAACAATGGAGCAGTTCTGAAACATTTTTAAATGTTAGCGGTATTCTGAGAACAATGGAAGAGTTCCGAAGCATTTTTAAATGTCAGTGGAATTCTGAGAACAATGGAAGAGTTCCGAAGCATTTTTAAACGTCAGCAGAATTCCGAGAATAATGGAAGAGTTCCGAAGCATTTTTAAACTTCATCAGAATTCTGAGAACAATGTAAGAGTTCCGATGCAAATTTAAACTTCAGCAGAATTCCGAGAACAAAGGAAGAGTTCCGAAGCATTTTTAAACATCAGTGGAATTGCGAGAACAATGGAAGAGTTTCGAAGTATTTTTAAATGTCAGCGGAATTCTGAGAACAATGGAAGATTTCCGAAGCATTTTTAAACATCAGCGGATTTCCCAGAACAATGGAAGGGTTCTGACACATTTTTAGACTTCAGCAGAATTCCGACAACAATGGAAGAATACCGAAGCATTTTTAAACTTCAGCGGAATTCCAAGAACAATGGAAGCTTTCCGAAGCATTTTAAACTTGAGAGGAATTCCGAGAACAATCGAAGCGTTATGAAGCATTTTTAGACTTCAGCGGTATTCCAAGAACAATGGATGAGTTCCGAAGCACTTTTAAATTTCAGCAGAATTCTGAGAACAATGGCAGAGTTCCGAAGCATTTTTAAATGTCAGCAGATTTCCGAGAACAATGAAGGAGTTCCAAAGCATTTTTGAACGTCAGCGGAATTCTGAGAACAATGGTAGAGTTCCGAAGCATTTTTAAACACCAGCGGAATTCCGAGAAGAAAGGAAGTGTTACAAAGCATTTTTAAACATCAGTGGAATTCCGAGAAATATGGAAGGGTTCCGAAGCATTTTTAAACATCAGAGGAATTCCGAGAACAATGGAAGAGTTCCGATTCATTTTTAAATGTCAAAGGAATTCGAGAACAATGGAAGAGTTCCGATTCATTTTTAAACGTCAGTGGAATTCCGAGAACAATGGAAGAGTTCCAATGCATTATGAAATGAGTGCAGAATTCCGAGAACAATGGAAGAGTTCCGAAGCATTTTTAAACGTCAGCAGATTTCCGAGTACAATGAAGGAGTTCTGAAACATTTTTAAATGTCAGCGGAATTCCGAGAACAATGGAAGAGTTCTGAAACATGTTTAAACTTCAACGGAATTTCGAGAACAATGGAAGCATTCCGAAGCATTTTTAAACTTCAGCGGAATTACGAGAACAATGGAAGAGTTCCGAAGCATTTTTAAACTTCATCAGAATTCCGAGAATAATGGAAGCGTTGTGAAACAATTTTATACATCATCAGAATTCCGAGAACAATGGAAGAGATCCGAAGCATTTTTAAACGTCAACGCAATTCCGAGAACAATGGAGCAGTTCTGAAACATTTTTAAATGTTAGCGGTATTCTGAGAACAATGGAAGAGTTCCGAAGCATTTTTAAATGTCAGCGGAATTCTGAGAACAATGGAAGAGTTGCGAAGCATTTTTAAACGTCAGCAGAATTCCCAGAATAATGGAAGAGTTCCGAAGCATTTTTAAACTTCATCAGATATCTGAGAACAATGTAAGAGTTCCGATGCAAATTTAAACTTCAGCAGAATTCCGAGAACAAAGGAAGAGTTCCGAAGCATTTTTAAACATCAGTGGAATTGCGAGAACAATGGAAGAGTTTCGAAGTATTTTTAAATGTCAGCGGAATTCTGAGAACAATGGAAGAGTTCCGAAGCATTTTTAAACATCAGCGGAATTCCCAGAACAATGGAAGGGTTCCGAAGCATTTATAAACTTCATCAGAATTCCGAGAATAATGGAAGCGTTGTGAAACAATTTTATACATCATCAGAATTCCGAGAACAATGGAAGAGATCCAAAGCATTTTTAAACGTCAACGCAATTCCGAGAACAATGGAGCAGTTCTGAAACATTTTTAAATGTTAGCGGTATTCTGAGAACAATGGAAGAGTTCCGAAGCATTTTTAAATGTCAGCGGAATTCTGAGAACAATGGAAGAGTTCCGAAGCATTTTTAAACGTCAGCAGAATTCCCAGAATAATGGAAGAGTTCCGAAGCATTTTTAAACTTCATCAGATATCTGAGAACAATGTAAGAGTTCCGATGCAAATTTAAACTTCAGCAGAATTCCGAGAACAAAGGAAGAGTTCCGAAGCATTTTTAAACATCAGTGGAATTGCGAGAACAATGGAAGAGTTTCGAAGTATTTTTAAATGTCAGCGGAATTCTGAGAACAATGGAAGAGTTCCGAAGCATTTTTAAACATCAGCGGAATTCCCAGAACAATGGAAGGGTTCCGAAGCATTTTTAAACTTCAGCGGAATTCCGAGAACAATGGAAGAGTTCTGAAACATTTTTAGACTTCAGCAGAATTCCGACAACAATGGAAGAATAGCGAAGCATTTTTAAACTTCAGCGGAATTCCAAGAACAATGGAAGCGTTCCGAAGCATTTTAAACTTGAGAGGAATTCCGAGAACAATCGAAGCGTTATGAAGCATTTTTAGACGTCAGCGGTATTCCAAGAACAATGGAAGAGTTCCGAAGCATTTTTAAACGTCAGCAGAATTCCGAGAATAATGTAAGAGTTCCGAAGCATTTTTAAACTTCAGCGGAATTCCGAGAAAAATAGAAGAGTTCCGAAGCATTTTTAAACGTCAGTGGAATTTCGAGAACAATGGAAGAGTTCCAATGCATTATGAAATGAGAGCAGAATTCCGAGAACAATGGAAGAGTTACGAAGCATTTTTAAACGTCAGCAGAATATCGAGAACAATGGAAGAGTTCCGAAGCATTTTAGAACGTCAGCAGATTTCCGAGTACAATGAAGGAGTTCCGAAACATTTTTAAATGTCAGCGGAATTCCGAGAACAATGGAAGAGTTCTGAAACATGTTTAAACTTCAACGGAATTTCGAGAACAATGGAAAAGTTCCGAAGCATTTTTAAAATTCAGCGGAATTCCGAGAACAATGGAAGCATTCCGAAGCATTTTTAAACATCAGCGGAATTCCGAGAACTATGGAAGGGTTCCGAAGCATTTTTAAACTTCAGCAGATTTCCGAGAACAATGAAGGCGTTCCAAAGCATTTTTAAACGTCAGCAGATTTCCGAGAACAATGAAGGAGTTCCAAAGCATTTTTGAACGTCAGCGGAATTCTGAGAACAATGGTAGAGTTCCGAAGCATTTTTAAACACCAGCGGAATTCCGAGAACAAAAGAAGTGTTCCAAAGCATTTTTAAACATCAGCGGAATTCCGAGAAATATGGAAGGGTTCCGAAGCATTTTTAAACTTCAGCTGAATTCTGAGAACAATGGAAGCATTCTGTAGCATTTTTAAACATCAGAGGAATTCCGAGAACAATGGAAGAGTTCTGATTCATTTTTAAATGTCAACGGAATTCCGAGAACAATGGAAGAGTTCCAATGCATTATGAAATGAGAGCAGAATTCCGAGAACAATGGAAGAGTTCCGTAGCATTTTTAAACGTCAGCAGAATATCGAGAACAATGGAAGAGTTCCGAAGCATTTTTAAACGTCAGCAGATTTCCGAGTACAATGAAGGAGTTCCGAAACATTTTTAAATGTCAGCGGAATTCCGAGAACAATGGAAGAGTTTTGAAACATGTTTAAGCTTCAACGGAATTTCGAGAACAATAGAAGAGTTCCGAAGCATTTTTAAACTTCAGCAGAATTCCGAGAACAATGGAAGAGTTCCGAAGCAAATGTAAAATTCAGCAGAATTCCGAGAACAATGAAAGAGTTCCGTAGCATTTTTAAATGTCCGCGGAATTCTGATAAAAATGGAAGAGTTCCGAAGCATTTTTAAACTTCAGCAGAATTCCGAGAACAATGAAAGAGTTCCGAAGCATTTTTAAACATCAGCAGATTTCCGAGAACAATGAAGGAGTTCCGAAGCATTTATAAACGTCAGCGGAATTCTGAGAACAATGGAAGAGTTCTGAAACATTTTTAAATTTCAACGGAATTCCGAGAACAATGGAAGAGTTCCAAAGCATTTTTAAACTTGAGCGGAATTCCTAGAACAATGGAAGCATTCCGAAGCATTTTTAAACTTCAGCGGAATTCTGAGAACAATGGAAGAGTTCCGAAGCATTTTTAAACTTCATCAGAATTACGAGAACAATTTAAGCGTTCTGAAGCATTTTTAAACAACAGAGGAATTCCGAGAACAATGGAAGAGTTCCGATTCATTTTTAAATGTCAACGGAATTCCGAGAACAATGGAAGAGTTCCGAAACATTTTTAAACGTCAGTGGAATTCCGAGAACAATGGAAGAGTTCCAATGCATTATTAAATGTGAGCAGAATTCCGAGAACAATGGAAGAGTTCCAATGCATTATTAAATGTGAGCAGATTTCTGAGAACAATGGAAGAGTTCCGAAGCATTTTTAAACATCAGCAGAATTTCGAGAACAATGGAAGAGTTCCGAAGAATTTATAAACGTCAGCGGAATTCTGAGAACAATATAAGAGTGTCAAAGCATTTTTAAATGGCAGCGGAATTCTGAGATCAATGGAAGAGTTCCGAAGCATTTTTAAACATCAGCGGAAAAACGAGAACAATGGAAGAGTTCCGAAGCATTTTTAAACTTCAGCGGAATTCCGAGAACAATGGAAGAGTTCCGAAGCATTTTTAAACATCAGTGGAATTCCGAGAACAATGGAAGAGTTCCAATGCATTATTAACTGTGAGCAGAATTCCGAGAACAAAGGAAGAGTTCCGAAGCATTTTTAAACGTCAGCAGAATTTCGAGAACAATGGAAGAGTTCCGAAGCATTTTTAAACGTCAGTGGAATTCTGAGAATAATGGAAGAGTTCCGAAGCATTTTGAAACTTCAGCAGAATTCCGAGAACAATGGAAGAGTTCCAAAGCATTTTTAAACGTCAGTGGAATTCTGAGAACAATGGAAGAGTTCCGAAGCATTTTTAAACATCATCAGATTTCTGAGAATAATGAAGGAGTTCCAAAGCATTTTTGAATTTCAGCGGAAATCTGAGAAAAATGGAAGAGTTCCGAAGAATTTTTAAATGTCAGTGGAATTCTGAGAACAATGGAAGAGTTCCGAAGCATTTTTAAACGTCAGCGGAATTCTGAGAACAATGAAAAAGTTCCAAAGCATTTTTAAACTTCAGCAGAATTCCGAGAACAAAGGAAGAGATCCGAAGCATTTTTAAACGTCAGTGGAATTCTGAGAACAATGGAAGAGTTCCGAAGCATTTTTAAACGTCAGCGGAATTCTGAGAACAATGAAAAAGTTCCAAAGCATTTTTAAACTTCAGCAGAATTCCGAGAACAAAGGAAGAGATCCGAAGCATTTTTAAACATCAGCAGATTTCCGAGAACAATGAAGGAGTTCCAAAGCATTTTTAAATGTCAGCGGAATTCCAAGAACAATGGAAGAGTTTTGAAGCATTTTTAAACATCAGCGGAATTCCGAGAACAATGGAAGAGTTCTGAAGTATTTTTAAACTTTAGCGGAATTCCGAGAACAATGGAAAAGTTCCGAAGCATTTTTAAACGTCAGTGGAATTTCGAGAACAATGGAAGAGTTCCAAAGCACTTTTAAACGTCAGCAGAATTCCGAGAACAATGGAAGAGTTCTGAAGCATTTTTAAACTTCATCAGAATTCCGAGAACAATGTAAGAGTTCCGAAGCAAATTTAAACTTCAGCAGAATTCCGAGAACAATGGAAGAGTTCCGAAGCATTTTTAAACATCAGCGGAATTCCGAGAACAATGGAAGAGTTACGAAGCATTTTAAAACTTCAGCGGAATTCTGAGAACAATGGAAGAGTTCTGAAGCATTTTTAATTGTCAGCAGAATTCCAACAACAATGGAAGAGTTCCGAAGCATTTTTAAACGTCAGCAGAATTTTGAGAACAATGTAAGAGTTCTGAAGCATTTTTAAACATCAGTGGAATTCTGAGAACAATGGAAGAGTTCCAATGCATTATTAAATGTGAGCAGAATTCCGAGAACAATGGAAGAGTTCCGAAGCATTTTTAAACGTCAGCAGAATTTCGAGAACAATGGAAGAGTTCCGAAGAATTTTTAAACGTCAGTGGAATTCTGAGAACAATGGAAGAGTTCCGAAGCATTTTTAAACGTCAGGGGAATTCTGAGAACAATGAAAAAGTTCCAAAGCATTTTTAAACTGCAGCAGAATTCCGAGAACAAAGGAAGAGATCCGAAGCATTTTTAAACATCAGCAGATTTCCGAGAACAATGAAGGAGTTCCAAAGCATTTTTAAATGTCAGCGGAATTCCAAGAACAATGGAAGAGTTTTGAAGCATTTTTAAACATCAGCGGAATTCCGAGAACAATGGAAGAGTTCTGAAGTATTTTTAAACTTCAGCAGAATTCCGAGAACAATGGAAGAGTTCCGAAGCATTTTTAAACGTCAGTGGAATTTCGAGAACAATGGAAGAGTTCCAAAGCATTATTAAATGTGAGCAGAATTCAGAGAACACTGGAAGCGTTCCGAAGCATTTTTAAACTTCGGCGGTATTCCGAGAACAATGGAAGAGTTCCGAAGCACTTTTAAACGTCAGCAGAATTCCGAGAACAATGGAAGAGTTCTGAAGCATTTTTAAACTTCATCAGAATTCCGAGAACAATGTAAGAGTTCCGAAGCAAATTTAAACTTCAGCAGAATTCCGAGAACAATGGAAGAGTTCCGAAGCATTTTTAAACGTCAACGGAAATCCAAGAACGATGGAAGAGTTACGAAGCAAATTTAAACTTCAGCAGAATTCCGAGAACAATGGCAGAGTTCCGAAGCATTTTTAAACGTCAGCAGATTTCCGAGAACAATGAAGGAGTTCCAAAGCATTTTTAAACGTCAGCGGAATTCTGAGAACAATGGAAGAGTTCTGAAACATTTTTAAATGACATGGGAATTCCAAGAACAATGGAAGTGTTCCGAAGCATTTTTAAACATCAGCAGAATTCTGAGAACTATGGAAGGGTTCCGAAGCATTTTTAAACTTCAGCAGAATTACGAGAATAATGGAAGAGTTCCGAATCATTTTTAAACACCAGCAGAATTCCGAGAACAATGGAAGAGTTCCGAAGCAAATGTAAACTTCAGCAGAATACCGAGAACAATGAAAGAGTTCCGAAGCATTTTTAAACGTCAACGGAAATCCAAGAACAATGGAACAGTTACGAAGCACTTTTAAATTTCAGCAGAATTCCGAGAACAATGGCCGAGTTCAGAAGCATTTTTAAACGTCAGCAGATTTCCGAGGACAATGAAGTAGTTCCAAAGCATTTTTAAACGTCAGTGGAATTCTGAGAAAAATGGAAGAGTTCTGAAGCATTTTTAAATGTCAGCAGAATTCCGACAACAATGGAAGAGTTCCGAAGCATTTATAAACGTCAGCAGAATTTTGAGAACAATGGAAGAGTTCTGAAGCATTTTTAAACATCAGTGGAATTCCGAGAACAATGGAAGAGTTCCAATGCATTATTAAATGTGAGCAGAATTCCGAGAACAATGGAAGAGTTCCGAAGCATTTTTAAACGTCAGCAGAATTTCGAGAACAATGGAAGAGTTCCAAAGAATTTTTAAACGTCAGTGGAATTCTGAGAACAATGGAAGAGTTCTGAAGCATTTTTAAACGTCAGCGGAATTCTGAGAACAATGAAAAAGTTCCAAAGCATTTTTAAACTTCCTCAGAATTCCGAGAACAATGAAGGAGTTCCAAAGCATTTTTAAATGTCAGCGGAATTCCAAGAACAATGGAAGAGTTTCGAAGCATTTTTAAACATCAGCGGAATTCCGAGAACAATGGAAGAGTTCTGAAGCATTTTTAAACTTCAGCAGAATTCCGAGAACAATGGAGGAGTTCAGAAACATTTTTAAACTTCAGCGGAATTCCGAGAAAAATGGAACAGTTCCGAAGCATTTTTAAACATCAGTGGAATTCCGAGAACAATGGAAGAATTCCAATGCATTATGAAATGAGAGCAGAATTCCAAGAACAATGGAAGAGTTCCAACGCATTTTTAAACATCAGCGGAATTCCAAGAACAATGGAAAAGTTCCGATGCATTTTTAAACATCAGCGAAATTCCGAGAACAATGGAAGAGTTCTGAAACATTTTTAAAGTTCAGCGGAATTCCGACAACAATGGAAGCGTTCCGAAGCATTTTAAACTTGAGAGGAATTCCGAGAACAATGGAAGCGTTCCGAAGCATTTTTAAACTTCGTCGGTATTCCGAGAACAATGGAAGAGTCCCGAAGCATTTTTAAACATCAGCAGAATTCCGAGAACAATGGCAGAGTTCTGAAGCATTTTTAAACTTCATCAGAATTCCGAAAACAATGTAAGAGTTCCGAAGCAAATTTAATCTTCAGCAGAATTCCGAGTACAATGGAAGAGTTCCGAAGCATTTTTAAACGTCAGCGGAATTCCAAGAACAATGGAAGAGTTCCGAAGCACTTTTAAATTTCAGCAGAATTCCGAGAACAGTGGCAGAGTTCCGAAGCATTTTTAAATGTCAGCAGATTTCCGAGAACAATGTAGGAGTTCCAAAGCATTTTTGAACGTCAGCAGAATTCTGAGAACGATGGAAGAGTTCAGAAGCATTTTTAAATACCAGCGGAATTCCAAGAACAAAGGAAGTGTTCCGAAGTATTTTTAAACATCAGCGGAATTCCGAGAACTCTGGAAGGGTTCCAAAGCATTTTTAAACTTCAACAGATTTCCGAGAACAATGGAAGAGTTCCGAAGCATTTTTAAACTTCAGCAGAATTCCGAGAACAATGGAAGAGTTCCGAAGCAAATTTAAAATTCAGCAGAATTCCGAGAACAATGAAAGAGTTCCGAAGCATTTTTAAACGTCCGCGGAATTCGGATAAAAATGGAAGAGTTCCGAAGCATTTTTAAACTTCAGCAGAATTCCGAGAACAATGGAAGAGTTCCGAAGCATTTTTAAACATCAGCAGATTTCCGAGAACAATGAAGGCGTTCCGAAGCATTTATAAACGTCAGCGGAATTCTGAGAACAATGGAAGAGTTCTGAAACATTTTTAAATTTCAACGGAATTCCGAGAACAATGGAAGAGTTCCAAAGCATTTTTAAACTTGAGCGGAATTCCTAGAACAATGGAAGCATTCCGAAGCATTTTTAAACTTCAGCGGAATTCCGAGAACAATGGAAGAGTTCCGAAGCATTTTTAAACTTCATCAGAATTCCGAGAACAATGGAAGCGTTCTGAAGCATTTTTAAACAACAGAGGAATTCCGAGAACAATGGAAGAGTTCCGATTCATTTTTAAATGTCAACGGAATTCCGAGAACAATGGAAGAGTTCCGAAACATTTTTAAACGTCAGTGGAATTCCGAGAACAATGGAAGAGTTCCAATGCATTATTAAATGTGAGCAGAATTCCGAGAACAATGGAAGAGTTCCAATGCATTATTAAATGTGAGCAGATTTCTGAGAACAATGAAGGAGTTCCAAAGCATTTTTGAACATCAGCGGAATTCTGAGAACAATGGAAGAGTTCCAAAGCATTTTTAAATGTCAGCGGAATTCCGAGAACAATGGAAGAGTTCCGAAGCATTTTTAAACATCAGCAGAATTTCGAGAACAATGGAAGAGTTCCGAAGAATTTTTAAACATCAGCGGAAAAACGAGAACAATGGAACAGTTCCGAAGCATTTTTAAACTTCAGCGGAATTCCGAGAACAATGGAAGAGTTCCGAAGCATTTTTAAACGTCAGTGGAATTCCGAGAACAATGGAAGAGTTCCAATGCATTATTAACTGTGAGCAGAATTCCGAGAACAAAGGAAGAGTTCCGAAGCATTTTTAAACGTCAGCAGAATTCCGACAACAATGGAAGAGTTCCGAAGCATTTTTAAACGTCAGCCGAATTTTGAGAACAATGGAAGAGTTCTGAAGCATTTTTAAACATCAGTGGAATTCCGAGAACAATGGAAGAGTTCCGAAGCATTTTAAAACTTCAGCGGAATACTGAGAACAATGGAAGAGTTCTGAAGCATTTTTAAATGTGAGCAGAATTCCGAGAACAATGGAAGAGTTCCGAAGCATTTTTAAACGTCAGCAGAATTTCGAGAACAATGGAAGAATTCCGAAGAATTTTTAAACGTCAGCAGAGTTCTGAGAATAATGGAAGAGTTCCGAAGCATTTTTAAACGTCAGCGAATTCCGAGAACAATGGAAGAGTTCTGAAGCATTTTTAAATGTCAGCAGAATTCCGACAACAATGGAAGAGTTCCGAAGCATTTTTAAACGTCAGCAGAATTTTGAGAACAATGGAAGAGTTCTGAAGCATTTTTAAACATCAGTGGAATTCCGAGAACAATGGAAGAGTTCCGAAGCATTTTAAAACTTCAGCGGAATTCTGAGAACAATGGAAGAGTTCTGAAGCATTTTTAAATGTGAGCAGAATTCCGAGAACAATGGAAGAGTTCCGAAGCATTTTTAAACGTCAGCAGAATTTCCAGAACAATGGAAGAATTCCGAAGAATTTTTAAACGTCAGCAGAGTTCTGAGAATAATGGAAGAGTTCCGAAGCATTTTTAAACGTAAGCGGAATTCTGAGAACAATGAAAGACTTCCAAAGCAATTTTAAAGTTCTGCAGAATTCCGAGAACAATGGAAGAGTTCCGAAGCATTTTTAAACGTCAGCAGAATATCGAGAACAATGGAAGAGTTCCAAAGCATTTTTAAACGTCAGCAGATTTCCGAGAACAATGAAGGAGTTCCGAAACATGTTTAAATGTCAGCGGAATTCCGAGAACAATGGAAGAATTCTGAAACATGTGTAAACTTCAGCGGAATTCCGAGAACAATGGAAGAGTTCCGAAGCATTTTTAAACTTCATCAGAATTCCGAGAATAATGGAAGTGTTGTGAAACAATTTTATACATCATCAGAATTCCGAGAACAATGGAAGAGATCCGAAGCATTTTTAAACGTCAACGCAATTCCGAGAACAATGGATCAGTTCTGAAACATTTTTAAATGTCAGCGGTATTCCAAGAACAATGGAAGAGTTCCGAAGCACTTTTAAATTTCAGCAGAATTCCAAGAACAATGGCAGAGTTCTGAAGCATTTTTAAACGTCAGCAGATTTCCGAGAACAATGAAGGAGTTTCAAAGCATTTTTGAACGTCAGCGGAATTCCGAGAACAAAGGAAGTGTTCCGAAGAATTTTTAAACATCAGCGGAATTACGAGAACTATGGAAGGGTTCCGAAGCATTTTTAAACTTCAGCTGAATTCCGAGAACAATGGAAAAGTTCCGAAGCATTTTTAAACGTCAGTGGAATTTCGAGAACAATGGAAGAGTTCCAAAGCATTATTAAATGTGAGCAGAATTCCGAGAACAATGGAAGCGTTCCGAAGCATGTTTAAACTTCCGCGGTATTCCGAGAACAATGGAAGAGTTCCAAAGCACTTTCAAACGTCAGCAGAATTCCGAGAACAATGGAAGAGTTCTGAAGCATTTTTAAACTTCATCAGAATTCCGAGAACAATGTAAGAGTTCCGAAGCAAATTTAAACTTCAGCAGAATTCCGAGAACAATGGAAGAGTTCCGAAGCATTTTTAAACATCAGCGGAATTCCGAGAACAATGGAAGAGTTACGAAGCATTTTAAAACTTCAGCGGAATTCTGAGAACAATGGAAGAGTTCTGAAGCATTTTTAAATGTCAGCAGAATTCCAACAACAATGGAAGAGTTCCGAAGCATTTTTAAACATCAGCAGAATTTTGAGAACAATGTAAGAGTTCTGAAGCATTTTTAAACATCAGTGGAATTCTGATAACAATGGAAGAGTTCCAATGCATTATTAAATGTGAGCAGAATTCCGAGAACAATGGAAGAGTTCCGAAGCATTTTTAAACGTCAGCAGAATTTCGAGAACAATGGAAGAGTTCCGAAGAATTTTTAAACGTCAGTGGAATTCTGAGAACAATGGAAGAGTTCCGAAGCATTTTTAAACGTCAGGGGAATTCTGAGAACAATGAAAAAGTTCCAAAGCATTTTTAAACTGCAGCAGAATTCCGAGAACAAAGGAAGAGATCCGAAGCATTTTTAAACATCAGCAGATTTCCGAGAACAATGAAGGAGTTCCAAAGCATTTTTAAATGTCAGCGGAATTCCAAGAACAATGGAAGAGTTTTGAAGCATTTTTAAACATCAGCGGAATTCCGAGAACAATGGAAGAGTTCTGAAGTATTTTTAAACTTCAGCAGAATTCCGAGAACAATGGAAGAGTTCCGAAGCATTTTTAAACGTCAGTGGAATTTCGAGAACAATGGAAGAGTTCCAAAGCATTTTTAAACGTCAGGGGAATTCTGAGAACAATGAAAAAGTTCCAAAGCATTTTTAAACTGCAGCAGAATTCCGAGAACAAAGGAAGAGATCCGAAGCATTTTTAAACATCAGCAGATTTCCGAGAACAATGAAGGAGTTAAAAAGCATTTTTAAATGTCAGCGGAATTCCAAGAACAATGGAAGAGTTTTGAAGCATTTTTAAACATCAGCGGAATTCCGAGAACAATGGAAGAGTTCTGAAGTATTTTTAAACTTCAGCAGAATTCCGAGAACAATGGAAGAGTTCCGAAGCATTTTTAAACGTCAGTGGAATTTCGAGAACAATGGAAGAGTTCCAAAGCATTATTAAATGTGAGCAGAATTCCGAGAACAATGGAAGCGTTCCGAAGCATTTTTAAACTTCGGCGGTATTCCGAGAACAATGGAAGAGTTCCGAAGCACTTTTAAACGTCAGCAGAATTCCGAGAACAATGGAAGAGTTCTGAAGCATTTTTAAACTTCATCAGAATTCCGAGAACAATGTAAGAGTTCCGAAGCAAATTTAAACTTCAGCAGAATTCCGAGAACAATGGAAGAGTTCCGAAGCATTTTTAAACGTCAACGGAAATCCAAGAACGATGGAAGAGTTACGAAGCAAATTTAAACTTCAGCAGAATTCCGAGAACAATGGCAGAGTTCCGAAGCATTTTTAAACGTCAGCAGATTTCCGAGAACAATGAAGGAGTTCCAAAGCATTTTTAAACGTCAGCGGAATTCTGAGAACAATGGAAGAGTTCTGAAACATTTTTAAATGACATGGGAATTCCAAGAACAATGGAAGTGTTCCGAAGCATTTTTAAACATCAGCAGAATTCTGAGAACTATGGAAGGGTTCCGAAGCATTTTTAAACTTCAGCAGAATTACGAGAATAATGGAAGAGTTCCGAATCATTTTTAAACACCAGCAGAATTCCGAGAACAATGGAAGCGTTCCGAAGCAAATGTAAACTTCAGCAGAATACCGAGAACAATGAAAGAGTTCCGAAGCATTTTTAAACGTCAACGGAAATCCAAGAACAATGGAAGAGTTACGAAGCACTTTTAAATTTCAGCAGAATTCCGAGAACAATGGCCGAGTTCAGAAGCATTTTTAAACGTCAGCAGATTTCCGAGGACAATGAAGTAGTTCCAAAGCATTTTTAAACGTCAGTGGAATTCTGAGCACAATGGAAGAGTTCTGAAGCATTTTTAAATGTCAGCAGAATTCCGACAACAATGGAAGAGTTCCGAAGCATTTATAAACGTCAGCAGAATTTTGAGAACAATGGAAGAGTTCTGAAGCATTTTTAAACATCAGTGGAATTCCGAGAACAATGGAAGAGTTCCAATGCATTATTAAATGTGAGCAGAATTCCGAGAACAATGGAAGAGTTCCGAAGCATTTTTAAACGTCAGCAGAATTTCGAGAACAATGGAAGAGTTCCGAAGAATTTTTAAACGTCAGTGGAATTCTGAGAACAATGGAAGAGTTCTGAAGCATTTTTAAACGTCAGCGGAATTCTGAGAACAATGAAAAAGTTCCAAAGCATTTTTAAACTTCCTCAGAATTCCGAGAACAAAGGAGGAGATCCGAAGCATTTTTAAACATCAGCAGATTTGCGAGAACAATGAAGGAGTTCCAAAGCATTTTTAAATGTCAGCGGAATTCCAAGAACAATGGAAGAGTTTCGAAGCATTTTTAAACATCAGCGGAATTCCGAGAACAATGGAAGAGTTCTGAAGCATTTTTAAACTTCAGCGGAATTCCGAGAACAATGGAGGAGTTCAGAAACATTTTTAAACTTCAGCGTAATTCCGAGAAAAATGGAACAGTTCCGAAGCATTTTTAAACATCAGTGGAATTCCGAGAACAATGGAAGAATTCCAATGCATTATGAAATGAGAGCAGAATTCCAAGAACAATGGAAGAGTTCCAACGCATTTTTAAACATCAGCGGAATTCCAAGAACAATGGAAAAGTTCCGATGCATTTTTAAACATCAGCGAAATTCCGAGAACAATGGAAGAGTTCTGAAACATTTTTAAAGTTCAGCGGAATTCCGAGAACAATGGAAGAGTTCCGAAGCATTTTTAAACGTCAGCAGAATTCTGAGAACAATGAAAGAGTTCCAAAGCATTTTTAAACTTCAGCAGAATTCCGAGAACAATGGAAGAGTTCCGAAGCATTTATAAACATCAGCAGATTTAAGAGAACAATGAAGGAGTTCCAAAGCATTTTTGAACGTCAGTGGAATTCTGAGAACAATGGAAGAGTTCCGAACCATTTTTAAACATCAGCGGAATTCCGAGAAAAATGGAAGAGTTCCGAAGCATTTTTAAACATCAGTGGAATTCCGAGAACAATGGAAGAATTCCAATGCATTATGAAATGAGAGCAGAATTCCAAGAACAATGGAAGAGTTCCGATGCGTTTTTAAAAGTCAGCAGAATTTTGAGAACAATGGAAGAGTTCTGAAGCATTTTTAAAGTTCAGCGGAATTCCAACAACAATGGATGCGTTCCGAAGCATTTTAAACTTGAGAGGAATTCCGAGAACAATGGAAGCGTTCCGAAGCATTTTTAAACTTCAGCGGTATTCCGAGAACAATGGAAGAGTCCCGAAGCATTTTTAAACATCAGCAGAATTCCGAGAACAATGGCAGAGTTCTGAAGCATTTTTAAACTTCATCAGAATTCCGAAAACTATGTAAGAGTTCCGAAGCAAATTTAATCTTCAGCAGAATTCCGAGTACAATGGAAGAGTTCCGAAGCATTTTTAAACGTCAGCGGAATTCCAAGAACAATGGAAGAGTTCCGAAGCACTTTTAAATTTCAGCAGAATTCCGAGAACAGTGGCAGAGTTCCGAAGCATTTTTAAATGTCAGCAGATTTCCGAGAACAATGTAGGAGTTCCAAAGCATTTTTGAAAGTCAGCAGAATTCTGAGAACGATGGAAGAGTTCAGAAGCATTTTTAAATACCAGCGGAATTCCAAGAACAAAGGAAGTGTTCCGAAGTATTTTTAAACATCAGCGGAATTCCGAGAACTCTGGAAGGGTTCCAAAGCATTTTTAAACTTCAGCAGAATTCCGAGAACAATGGAAGAGTTCCGAAGCATTTTTAAACTTCAGCAGAATTCCGAGAACAATGGAAGAGTTCCGAAGCAAATGTAAAATTCAGCAGAATTCCGAGAACAATGAAAGAGTTCCGAAGCATTTTTAAACGTCCGCGGAATTCGGATAAAAATGGAAGAGTTCCGAAGCATTTTTAAACTTCAGCAGAATTCCGAGAACAATGGAAGAGTTCCGAAGCATTTTTAAACATCAGCAGATTTCCGAGAACAATGAAGGCGTTCCGAAGCATTTATAAACGTCAGCGGAATTCTGAGAACAATGGAAGAGTTCTGAAACATTTTTAAATTTCAACGGAATTCCGAGAACAATGGAAGAGTTCCAAAGCATTTTTAAACTTGAGCGGAATTCCTAGAACAATGGAATCATTCCGAAGCATTTTTAAACTTCAGCGGAATTCCGAGAACAATGGAAGAGTTCCGAAGCATTTTTAAACTTCATCAGAATTCCTAGAACAATGGAAGCGTTCTGAAGCATTTTTAAACAACAGAGGAATTCCGAGAACAATGGAAGAGTTCTGATTCATTTTTAAATGTCAACGGAATTCCGAGAACAATGGAAGAGTTCCGAAACATTTTTAAACGTCAGTGGAATTCCGAGAACAATGGAAGAGTTCCAATGCATTATTAAATGTGAGCAGAATTCCGAGAACAATGGAAGAGTTCCAATGCATTATTAAATGTGAGCAGATTTCCGAGAACAATGAAGGAGTTCCAAAGCATTTTTGAACATCAGCGGAATTCTGAGAACAATGGAAGAGTTCCAAAGCATTTTTAAATGTCAGCGGAATTCCGAGAACAATGGAAGAGTTCCGAAGCATTTTTAAACATCAGCAGAATTTCGAGAACAATGGAAGAGTTCCGAAGAATTTTTAAACGTCAGCGGAATTCTGAGAACAATATAAGAGTGTCAAAGCATTTTTAAATGTCAGCGGAATTCTGAGAACAATGGAAGAGTTCCGAAGCATTTTTAAACATCAGCGGAAAAACGAGAACAATGGAAGAGTTCCGAAGCATTTTTAAACTTCAGCGGAATTCCGAGAACACTGGAAGAGTTCCGAAGCATTTTTAAACGTCAGTGGAATTCCGAGAACAATGGAAGAGTTCCAATGCATTATTAACTGTGAGCAGAATTCCGAGAACAAAGGAAGAGTTCCGAAACATTTTTAAACGTCAGCAGAATTTCGAGAACAATGGAAGAGTTCCGAAGCATTTTTAAACGTCAGTGGAATTCTGAGAATAATGGAAGAGTTCCGAAGCATTTTGAAACTTCAGCAGAATTCCGAGAACAATGGAAGAGTTCCGAAGCATTTTTAAACGTCAGTGGAATTCTGAGAACAATGAAAGAGTTCCAAAGCATTTTTAAACTTCAGCAGAATTCCGAGAACAATGGAAGAGATCCGAAGCATTTTTAAACATCAGCAGATTTCCGAGAACAATGAAGGAGTTCCAAAGCATTTTTAAATGTCAGCGGAATTAGAAAAGAACAATGGAAGAGTTTTGAAGCATTTTTAAACATCAGCGGAATTCCGAGAACAATGGAAGAGTTCTGAAGTATTTTTAAACTTCAGCGGAATTCCGAGAACAATGGAAGAGTTCCGAAGCATTTTTAAACGTCAGTGGAATTTCGAGAACAATGGAAGAGTTCCAAAGCATTATTAAATGTGAGCAGAATTCCGAGAACAATGGAAGCGTTCCGAAGCATTTTTAAACTTCCGCGGTATTCCGAGAACAATGGAAGAGTTCTGAAGCATTTTTAAACTTCATCAGAATTCCGAGAACAATGTAAGAGTTCCGAAGCAAATTTAAACTTCAGCAGAATTCCGAGAACAATGGAAGAGTTCCGAAGCATTTTTAAACGTCAACGGAAATCCAAGAACAATGGAAGAGTTACGAAGCAAATTTAAACTTCAGCAGAATTCCGAGAACAATGGCAGAGTTCCGAAGCATTTTTAAACGTCAGCAGATTTCCGAGAACAATGAAGGAGTTCCAAAGCATTTTTAAACGTCAGCGTAATTCTGAGAACAATGGAAGAGTTCTGAAACATTTTTAAATGACATGGGAATTCCAAGAACAATGGAAGTGTTCCGAAGCATTTTTAAACATCAGCAGAATTCTGAGAACTATGGAAGGGTTCCGAAGCATTTTTAAACTTCAGCGGAATTCCGAGAATAATGGAAGAGTTCCGAATCATTTTTAAACTTCAGCAGAATACCGAGAACAATGGAAGAGTTCCGAAGCAAATGTAAACTTCAGCAGAATACCGAGAACAATGAAAGAGTTCCGAAGCATTTTTAAACGTCAACGGAAATCCAAGACCAATGGAAGAGTTACGAAGCACTTTTAAATTTCAGCAGAATTCCGAGAACAATGGCAGAGTTCAGAAGCATTTTTAAACGTCAGCAGATTTCCGAGGACAATGAAGTAGTTCCAAAGCATTTTTAAACGTCAGTGGAATTCTGAGAACAATGGAAGAGTTCTGAAGCATTTTTAAATGTCAGCAGAATTCCGACAACAATGGAAGAGTTCCGAAGCATTTATAAACGTCAGCAGAATTTTGAGAACAATGGAAGAGTTCTGAAGAATTTTTAAACATCAGTGGAATTCCGAGAACAATGGAAGAGTTCCAATGCATTATTAAATGTGAGCAGAATTCCGAGAACAATGGAAGAGTTCCGAAGCATTTTTAAACGTCAGCAGAATTTCGAGAACAATGGAAGAGTTCCGAAGAATTTTTAAACGTCAGTGGAATTCTGAGAACAATGGAAGAGTTCTGAAGCATTTTTAAACGTCAGCGGAATTCTGAGAACAATGAAAAAGTTCCAAAGCATTTTTAAACTTCCTCAGAATTCCGAGAACAAAGGAGGAGATCTGAAGCATTTTTAAACATCAGCAGATTTGCGAGAACAATGAAGGAGTTCCAAAGCATTTTTAAATGTCAGCGGAATTCCAAGAACAATGGAAGAGTTTCGAAGCATTTTTAAACATCAGCGGAATTCCGAGAACAATGGAAGAGTTCTGAAGCATTTTTAAACTTCAGCGGAATTCCGAGAACAATGGAGGAGTTCAGAAACATTTTTAAACTTCAGCGGAATTCCGAGAAAAATGGAACAGTTCCGAAGCATTTTTAAACATCAGTGGAATTCCGAGAACAATGGAAGAATTCCAATGCATTATGAAATGAGAGCAGAATTCCAAGAACAATGGAAGAGTTCCAACGCATTTTTAAACATCAGCGAAATTCCGAGAACAATGCAAGAGTTCTGAAACATTTTTAAAGTTCAGCGGAATTCCGACAACAATGGAAGCGTTCCGAAGCATTTTAAACTTGAGAGGAATTCCGAGAACAATGGAAGCGTTCCGAAGCATTTTTAAACTTCATCGGTATTCCGAGAACAATGGAAGAGTCCCGAAGGATTTTTAAACATCAGCAGAATTCCGAGAACAATGGCAGAGTTCTGAAGCATTTTTAAACTTCATCAGAATTCCGAAAACAAATTAAGAGTTCCGAAGCAAATTTAATCTTCAGCAGAATTCCGAGTACAATGGAAGAGTTCCGAAGCATTTTTAAACGTCAGCGGAATTCCAAGAACAATGGAAGAGTTCCGAAGCACTTTTAAATTTCAGCAGAATTCCGAGAACAGTGGCAGAGTTCCGAAGCATTTTTAAATGTCAGCAGATTTCCGAGAACAATGTAGGAGTTCCAAAGCATTTTTGAACGTCAGCAGAATTCTGAGAACGATGGAAGAGTTCAGAAGCATTTTTAAATACCAGCGGAATTCCAAGAACAAAGGAAGTGTTCCGAAGTATTTTTAAACATCAGCGGAATTCCGAGAACTCTGGAAGGGTTCCAAAGCATTTTTAAACTTCAACAGAATTCCGAGAACAATGGAAGAGTTCCGAACCATTTTTAAACTTCAGCAGAATTCCGAGAACAATGGAAGAGTTCCGAAGCAAATGTAAAATTCAGCAGAATTCCGAGAACAATGAAAGAGTTCCGAAGCATTTTTAAACGTCCGCGGAATTCGGATAAAAATGGAAGAGTTCCGAAGCATTTTTAAACTTCAGCAGAATTCCGAGAACAATGGAAGTGTTCCGAAGCATTTTTAAACATCAGCAGATTTCCGAGAACAATGAAGGAGTTCCAAAGCATTTTTAAACTTCATCAGAATTCCGAGAACAATGGAAGCGTTCTGAAGCATTTTTAAACAACAGAGGAATTCCGAGAACAATGGAAGAGTTCCGATTCATTTTTAAATGTCAACGGAATTCCGAGAACAATGGAAGAGTTCCAATGCATTATTAAATGTGAGCAGAATTCCGAGAACAATGGAAGAGTTCCAATGCATTATTAAATGTGAGCAGATTTCCGAGAACAATGAAGGAGTTCCAAAGCATTTTTGAACATCAGCGGAATTCTGAGAACATTGGAAGAGTTCCAAAGCATTTTTAAATGTCAGCGGAATTCCGAGAACAATGGAAGAGGTCCGAAGCATTTTTAAACGTCAGCGGAATTCTGAGAACAATATAAGAGTGTCAAAGCATTTTTAAATGTCAGCGGAATTCTGAGAACAATGGAAGAGTTCTGAAACATTTTTAAATTTCAACGGAATTCCGAGAACAATGGAAGAGTTCCAAAGCATTTTTAAACTTGAGCGGAATTCCTAGAACAATGGAAGCATTCCGAAGCATTTTTAAACTTCAGCGGAATTCCGAGAACAATGGAAGAGCTCCGAAGCATTTTTAAACGTCAGTGGAATTCCGAGAACAATGGAAGAGTTCCAATGCATTATTAACTGTGAGCAGAATTCCGAGAACAAAGGAAGAGTTCCGAAGCATTTTTAAACGTCAGCAGAATTCCGACAACAATGGAAGAGTTCCGAAGCATTTTTAAACGTCAGCAGAATTTTGAGAACAATGGAAGAGTTCTGAAGAATTTTTAAACATCAGTGGAATTCCGAGAACAATGGAAGAGTTCCGAAGCATTTTAAAACTTCAGCGGAATTCTGAGAACAATGGAAGAGTTCTGAAGCATTTTTAAATGTGAGCAGAATTCCGAGAACAATGGAAGAGTTCCGAAGCATTTTTAAACGTCAGCAGAATTTCGAGAACAATGGAAGAATTCCGAAGAATTTTTAAACGTCAGCAGAGTTCTGAGAATAATGGAAGAGTTCCGAAGCATTTTTAAACGTCAGCGAATTCCGAGAACAATGGAAGAGTTCTGAAGCATTTTTAAATGTCAGCAGAATTCCGACAACAATGGAAGAGTTCCGAAGCATTTTTAAACGTCAGCAGAATTTTGAGAACAATGGAAGAGTTCTGAAGCATTTTTAAACATCAGTGGAATTCCGAGAACAATGGAAGAGTTCCGAAGCATTTTAAAACTTCAGCGGAATTCTGAGAACAATGGAAGAGTTCTGAAGCATTTTTAAATGTGAGCAGAATTCCGAGAACAATGGAAGAGTTCCGAAGCATTTTTAAACGTCAGCAGAATTTCGAGAACAATGGAAGAATTCCGAAGAATTTTTAAACGTCAGCAGAGTTCTGAGAATAATGGAAGAGTTCCGAAGCATTTTTAAACGTCAGCGGAATTCTGAGAACAATGAAAGACTTCCAAAGCATTTTTAAACTTCTGCAGAATTCCGAGAACAATGGAAGAGTTCCGAAGCATTTTTAAACGTCAGCAGAATATCGAGAACAATGGAAGAGTTCCAAAGCATTTTTAAACGTCAGCAGATTTCCGAGAACAATGAAGGAGTTCCGAAACATGTTTAAATGTCAGCGGAATTCCGAGAACAATGGAAGAATTCTGAAACATGTTTAAACTTCAACGGAATTTTCGAGAACAATGGAAGAGTGTCGAAGCATTTTTAAACTTCAGCGGAATTCCGAGAACAATGGAAGCATTCCGAAGCATTTTTAAACTTCAGCGGAATTCCGAGAACAATGGAAGAGTTCCGAAGCATTTTTAAACTTCATCAGAATTCCGAGAATAATGGAAGTGTTGTGAAACAATTTTATACATCATCAGAATTCCGAGAACAATGGAAGAGATCCGAAGCATTTTTAAACGTCAACGCAATTCCGAGAACAATGGATCAGTTCTGAAACATTTTTAAATTTCAGCAGAATTCCAAGAACAATGGCAGAGTTCTGAAGCATTTTTAAACGTCAGCAGATTTCCGACAACAATGAAGGAGTTTCAAAGCATTTTTGAACGTCAGCGGAATTCCGAGAACAAAGGAAGTGTTCCGAAGAATTTTTAAACATCAGCGGAATTCCGAGAACTATGGAAGGGTTCCGAAGCATTTTTAAACTTCAGCTGAATTCCGAGAACAATGGAAGTGTTCTGTAGCATTTTTAAACATCGGAGGAATTCCGAGAACAATGGAAGAGTTCTGATTAATTTTTAAATGTCAACGGAATTCCGAGAACAATGGAAGAGTTCCGAAGCATTTTTAAACATCAGCAGAATTTCGAGAACAATGGAAGAGTTCCGAAGCATTTTTAAACGTCAGCGGAATTCTGAGAACAATGAAAGAGTTCCAAAGCCTTTTTAAACTTCAGCGAAATTCCGAGAACAGTGGAAGAGCTCCGAAGCATTTTTACGCATCAGCAGAATTTCGAGAACAATGGAAGAAATCCGAAGCATTTTTAAACGTCAGTGGAATTCCGAGAACAATGAAAGAGTTCCAATGCATTATTAAATGTGACCAGAATTCCGAGAACAATGGAAGAGTTCCGAAGCATTTTTAAACGTCAGCAGAATTTCGAGAACAATGGAAGAGTTCCGAAGCATTTTTAAACGTCAGTGGAATTCTGAGAACTCTGGAAGGGTTCCAAAGCATTTTTAAACGTCAGCAGAATTCCGAGAACAATGGAAGAGTTCCGAAGCATTTTTAAATATCATCGGAATTCTGAGAACAATGGAAGAGTTCCAAAGCATTTTTAAACATCAGCGGAATTCTGAGAACAATGGAAGAGTTCCGAAGCATTTTTAAACGTCAGCAGAATTCCGAGAATAATGGAAGAGTTCCGAAGCATTTTTAAACTTCATCAGAATTCCAAGAAGAATGTATGAGTTCCAATGCAAATTTAAACTTCAGCAGAATTCCGAGAACAATGGAAGAGTTCCGAAGCATTTTTAAACGTCAGCAGAATTCTGAGAACAATGAAAGAGTTCCAAAGCATTTTTAAACTTCAGCAGAATTCCGAGAACAATGGAAGAGTTCCGAAGCATTTGTAAACATCAGCAGATTTAAGAGAACAATGAAGGAGTTCCAAAGCATTTTTGAACGTCAGTGGAATTCTGAGAACAATGGAAGAGTTCCGAACCATTTTTAAACATCAGCGGAATTCCGAGAACAATGGAAGAGTTCCGAAGCATTTTTAAACTTCAGCGGAATTCCGAGAAAAATGGAAGAGTTCCAAAGCATTTTTAAACATCAGTGGAATTCCGAGAACAATGGAAGAATTCCAATGCATTATGAAATGAGAGCAGAATTCCAAGAACAATGGAAGAGTTCCGATGCGTTTTTAAAAGTCAGCAGAATTTTGAGAACAATGGAAGAGTTCCGAAGCATTTTTAAACGTCAGTGGAATTCTGAGAGCAATGGAAGAGTTCCGAAGCATTTTTAAACGTCAGTGGAATTCCGAGAACAATGAAAGAGTTCCAATGCATTATTAAATGTGACCAGAATTCCGAGAAAATTGGAAGAGTTCCAAAGCATTTTTAAACGTCAGCAGAATTTCGAGAACAATGGAAGAGTTCCGAAGCATTTTTAAACGTCAGTGGAATTCTGAGAGCAATGGAAGAGTTCCGAAGCATTTTTAAACATCAGCGGAATTAAAAGAACAATGGAAAAGTTCCGATGCATTTTTAAACATCAGCAAAATTCCGAGAACAATGGAAGAGTTCTGAAACATTTTTAAAGTTCAGCGGAATTCCAACAACAATGGATGCGTTCCGAAGCATTTTAAACTTGAGAGGAATTCTGAGAACAATGGAAGCGTTCCGAAGCATTTTTAAACTTCAGCGGTATTCCGAGAACAATGGAAGAGTCCCGAAGCATTTTTAAACATCAGCAGAATTCCGAGAACAATGGCAGAGTTCCAAAGCATTATTAAATGTGAGCAGAATTCCGAGAACAATGGAAGCGTTCCGAAGCATTTTTAAACTTCAGCGGTATTCCGAGAACAATGGAAGAGTCCCGAAGCATTTTTAAACATCAGCAGAATTCCGAGAACAATGGGAGAGTTCTGAAGCATTTTTAAACTTCATCAGAATTCCGAAAACTATGTAAGAGTTCCGAAGCAAATTTAATCTTCAGCAGAATTCCGAGTACAATGGAAGAGTTCCGAAGCATTTTTAAACGTCAGCGGAATTCCAAGAACAATGGAAGAGTTCCGAAGCACTTTTAAATTTCAGCAGAATTCCGAGAACAGTGGCAGAGTTCCGAAGCATTTTTAAATGTCAGCAGATTTCCGAGAACAATGTAGGAGTTCCAAAGCATTTTTGAACGTCAGCAGAATTCTGAGAACGATGGAAGAGTTCAGAAGCATTTTTAAATACCAGCGGAATTCCAAGAACAAAGGAAGTGTTCCGAAGTATTTTTAAACATCAGCGGAATTCCGAGAACTCTGGAAGGGTTCCAAAGCATTTTTAAACTTCAGCAGAATTCCGAGAACAATGGAAGATTTCCGAAGCATTTTTAAACTTCAGCAGAATTCCGAGAACAATGGAAGAGTTCCGAAGCAACTGTAAAATTCAGCAGAATTCCGAGAACAATGAAAGAGTTCCGAAGCATTTTTAAACGTCCGCGGAATTCGGATAAAAATGGAAGAGTTCCGAAGCATTTTTAAACTTCAGCAGAATTCCGAGAACAATGGAAGAGTTCCGAAGCATTTTTAAACATCAGCAGATTTCCGAGAACAATGAAGGCGTTCCGAAGCATTTATAAACGTCAGCGGAATTCTGAGAACAATGGAAGAGTTCTGAAACATTTTTAAATTTCAACGGAATTCCGAGAACAATGGAAGAGTTCCAAAGCATTTTTAAACTTGAGCGGAATTCCTAGAACAATGGAATCATTCCGAAGCATTTTTAAACTTCAGCGGAATTCCGAGAACAATGGAAGAGTTCCGAAGCATTTTTAAACTTCATCAGAATTCCGAGAACAATGGAAGCGTTCTGAAGCATTTTTAAACAACAGAGGAATTCCGAGAACAATGGAAGAGTTCTGATTCATTTTTAAATGTCAACGGAATTCCGAGAACAATGGAAGAGTTCCGAAACATTTTTAAACGTCAGTGGAATTCCAAGAACAATGGAAGAGTTCCAATGCATTATTAAATGTGAGCAGAATTCCGAGAACAATGGAAGAGTTCCAATGCATTATTAAATGTGAGCAGATTTCCGAGAACAATGAAGGAGTTCCAAAGCATTTTTGAACATCAGCGGAATTCTGAGAACAATGGAAGAGTTCCAAAGCATTTTTAAATGTCAGCGGAATTCCGAGAACAATGGAAGAGTTCCGAAGCATTTTTAAACATCAGCAGAATTTCGAGAACAATGGTAGAGTTCCGAAGAATTTTTAAACATCAGCGGAATTCTGAGAACAATATAAGAGTGTCAAAGCATTTTTAAATGTCAGCGGAATTCTGAGAACAATGGAAGAGTTCCGAAGCATTTTTAAACATCAGCGGAAAAACGAGAACAATGGAAGAGTTCCGAAGCATTTTTAAACTTCAGCGGAATTCCGAGAACACTGGAAGAGTTCCGAAGCATTTTTAAACGTCAGTGGAATTCCGAGAACAATGGAAGAGTTCCAATGCATTATTAACTGTGAGCAGAATTCCGAGAACAAAGGAAGAGTTCCGAAACATTTTTAAACGTCAGCAGTATTTCGAGAACAATGGAAGAGTTCCGAAGCATTTTTAAACGTCAGTGGAATTCTGAGAATAATGGAAGAGTTCCGAAGCATTTTTAAACATCAGCAGATTTCTGAGAACAATGAAGGAGTTCCAAAGCATTTTTGAATTTCAGCGGAAATCTGAGAAAAATGGAAGAGTTCCGAAGCATTTTTAAACATCAGCGGAATTCCGAGAACAATGGAAGAGTTCCGAAGCATTTTAAAACTTCAGCGGAATTCTGAGAACAATGGAAGAGTTCTGAAGCATTTTTAAATGTCAGCAGAATTCCGACAACAATGGAAGAGTTCCGAAGCATTTTTAAACGTCAGTGGAATTCTGAGAACTCTGGAAGGGTTCCAAAGCATTTTTAAATGTCAGCGGAATTCCGAGAACAATGGAAGAGTTTCGAAGCATTTTTAAACATCAGCGGAATTCCGATAACAATGGAATAGTTCTGAAGCATTTTTAAATATCATCGGAATTCTGAGAACAATGGAAGAGTTCCAAAGCATTTTTAAACATCAGCGGAATTCTGAGAACAATGGAAGAGTTCCGAAGCATTTTTAAACGTCAGCAGAATTCCGAGAATAATGGAAGAGTTCCGAAGCATTTTTAAACTTCATCAGAATTCCAAGAAGAATGTATGAGTTCCAATGCAAATTTAAACTTCAGCAGAATTCCGAGAACAATGGAAGAGTTCCGAAGCATTTTTAAACGTCAGCAGAATTCTGAGAACAATGAAAGAGTTCCAAAGCATTTTTAAACTTCAGCAGAATTCCGAGAACAATGGAAGAGTTCCGAAGCATTTGTAAACATCAGCAGATTTAAGAGAACAATGAAGGAGTTCCAAAGCATTTTTGAACGTCAGTGGAATTCTGAGAACAATGGAAGAGTTCCGAACCATTTTTAAACATCAGCGGAATTCCGAGAACAATGGAAGAGTTCCGAAGCATTTTTAAACTTCAGCGGAATTCCGAGAAAAATGGAAGAGTTCCGAAGCATTTTTAAACATCAGTGGAATTCCGAGAACAATGGAAGAATTCCAATGCATTATGAAATGAGAGCAGAATTCCAAGAACAATGGAAGAGTTCCGATGCGTTTTTAAAAGTCAGCAGAATTTTGAGAACAATGGAAGAGTTCCGAAGCATTTTTAAACGTCAGTGGAATTCTGAGAGCAATGGAAGAGTTCCGAAGCATTTTTAAACATCAGCGGAATTACAAGAACAATGGAAAAGTTCCGATGCATTTTTAAACATCAGCAAAATTCCGAGAACAATGGAAGAGTTCTGAAACATTTTTAAAGTTCAGCGGAATTCCAACAACAATGGATGCGTTCCGAAGCATTTTAAACTTGAGAGGAATTCTGAGAACAATGGAAGCGTTCCGAAGCATTTTTAAACTTCAGCGGTATTCCGAGAACAATGGAAGAGTCCCGAAGCATTTTTAAACATCAGCAGAATTCCGAGAACAATGGGAGAGTTCTGAAGCATTTTTAAACTTCATCAGAATTCCGAAAACTATGTAAGAGTTCCGAAGCAAATTTAATCTTCAGCAGAATTCCGAGTACAATGGAAGAGTTCCGAAGCATTTTTAAACGTCAGCGGAATTCCAAGAACAATGGAAGAGTTCCGAAGCACTTTTAAATTTCAGCAGAATTCCGAGAACAGTGGCAGAGTTCCGAAGCATTTTTAAATGTCAGCAGATTTCCGAGAACAATGTAGGAGTTCCAAAGCATTTTTGAACGTCAGCAGAATTCTGAGAACGATGGAAGAGTTCAGAAGCATTTTTAAATACCAGCGGAATTCCAAGAACAAAGGAAGTGTTCCGAAGTATTTTTAAACATCAGCGGAATTCCGAGAACTCTGGAAGGGTTCCAAAGCATTTTTAAACTTCAGCAGAATTCCGAGAACAATGGAAGATTTCCGAAGCATTTTTAAACTTCAGCAGAATTCCGAGAACAATGGAAGAGTTCCGAAGCAACTGTAAAATTCAGCAGAATTCCGAGAACAATGAAAGAGTTCCGAAGCATTTTTAAACGTCCGCGGAATTCGGATAAAAATGGAAGAGTTCCGAAACATTTTTAAACTTCAGCAGAATTCCGAGAACAATGGAAGAGTTCCGAAGCATTTTTAAACATCAGCAGATTTCCGAGAACAATGAAGGCGTTCCGAAGCATTTATAAACGTCAGCGGAATTCTGAGAACAATGGAAGAGTTCTGAAACATTTTTAAATTTCAACGGAATTCCGAGAACAATGGAAGAGTTCCAAAGCATTTTTAAACTTGAGCGGAATTCCTAGAACAATGGAATCATTCCGAAGCATTTTTAAACTTCAGCGGAATTCCGAGAACAATGGAAGAGTTCCGAAGCATTTTTAAACTTCATCAGAATTCCGAGAACAATGGAAGCGTTCTGAAGCATTTTTAAACAACAGAGGAATTCCGAGAACAATGGAAGAGTTCTGATTCATTTTTAAATGTCAACGGAATTCCGAGAACAATGGAAGAGTTCCGAAACATTTTTAAACGTCAGTGGAATTCCAAGAACAATGGAAGAGTTCCAATGCATTATTAAATGTGAGCAGAATTCCGAGAACAATGGAAGAGTTCCAATGCATTATTAAATGTGAGCAGATTTCCGAGAACAATGAAGGAGTTCCAAAGCATTTTTGAACATCAGCGGAATTCTGAGAACAATGGAAGAGTTCCAAAGCATTTTTAAATGTCAGCGGAATTCCGAGAACAATGGAAGAGTTCCGAAGCATTTTTAAACATCAGCAGAATTTCGAGAACAATGGTAGAGTTCCGAAGAATTTTTAAACGTCAGCGGAATTCTGAGAACAATATAAGAGTGTCAAAGCATTTTTAAATGTCAGCGGAATTCTGAGAACAATGGAAGAGTTCCGAAGCATTTTTAAACATCAGCGGAAAAACGAGAACAATGGAAGAGTTCCGAAGCATTTTTAAACTTCAGCGGAATTCCGAGAACACTGGAAGAGTTCCGAAGCATTTTTAAACGTCAGTGGAATTCCGAGAACAATGGAAGAGTTCCAATGCATTATTAACTGTGAGCAGAATTCCGAGAACAAAGGAAGAGTTCCGAAACATTTTTAAACGTCAGCAGTATTTCGAGAACAATGGAAGAGTTCCGAAGCATTTTTAAACGTCAGTGGAATTCTGAGAATAATGGAAGAGTTCCGAAGCATTTTTAAACATCAGCAGATTTCTGAGAACAATGAAGGAGTTCCAAAGCATTTTTGAATTTCAGCGGAAATCTGAGAAAAATGGAAGAGTTCCGAAGCATTTTTAAACATCAGCGGAATTCCGAGAACAATGGAAGAGTTCCGAAGCATTTTAAAACTTCAGCGGAATTCTGAGAACAATGGAAGAGTTCTGAAGCATTTTTAAATGTCAGCAGAATTCCGACAACAATGGAAGAGTTCCGAAGCATTTTTAAACGTCAGTGGAATTCTGAGAACTCTGGAAGGGTTCCAAAGCATTTTTAAATGTCAGCGGAATTCCGAGAACAATGGAAGAGTTTCGAAGCATTTTTAAACATCAGCGGAATTCCGAGAACAATGGAATAGTTCTGAAGCATTTTTAAATATCATCGGAATTCTGAGAACAATGGAAGAGTTCCAAAGCATTTTTAAACATCAGCGGAATTCTGAGAACAATGGAAGAGTTCCGAAGCATTTTTAAACGTCAGCAGAATTCCGAGAATAATGGAAGAGTTCCGAAGCATTTTTAAACTTCATCAGAATTCCAAGAAGAATGTATGAGTTCCAATGCAAATTTAAACTTCAGCAGAATTCCGAGAGCAATGGAAGAGTTCCGAAGCATTTTTAAACGTCAGCAGAATTCTGAGAACAATGAAAGAGTTCCAAAGCATTTTTAAACTTCAGCAGAATTCCGAGAACAATGGAAGAGTTCCGAAGCATTTGTAAACATCAGCAGATTTAAGAGAACAATGAAGGAGTTCCAAAGCATTTTTGAACGTCAGTGGAATTCTGAGAACAATGGAAGAGTTCCGAACCATTTTTAAACATCAGCGGAATTCCGAGAACAATGGAAGAGTTCCGAAGCATTTTTAAACTTCAGCGGAATTCCGAGAAAAATGGAAGAGTTCCGAAGCATTTTTAAACATCAGTGGAATTCCGAGAACAATGGAAGAATTCCAATGCATTATGAAATGAGAGCAGAATTCCAAGAACAATGGAAGAGTTCCGATGCGTTTTTAAAAGTCAGCAGAATTTTGAGAACAATGGAAGAGTTCCGAAGCATTTTTAAACGTCAGTGGAATTCTGAGAGCAATGGAAGAGTTCCGAAGCATTTTTAAACATCAGCGGAATTACAAGAACAATGGAAAAGTTCCGATGCATTTTTAAACATCAGCAAAATTCCGAGAACAATGGAAGAGTTCTGAAACATTTTTAAAGTTCAGCGGAATTCCAACAACAATGGATGCGTTCCGAAGCATTTTAAACTTGAGAGGAATTCTGAGAACAATGGAAGCGTTCCGAAGCATTTTTAAACTTCAGCGGTATTCCGAGAACAATGGAAGAGTCCCGAAGCATTTTTAAACATCAGCAGAATTCCGAGAACAATGGCAGAGTTCTGAAGCATTTTTAAACTTCATCAGAATTCCGAAAACTATGTAAGAGTTCCGAAGCAAATTTAATCTTCAGCAGAATTCCGAGTACAATGGAAGAGTTCCGAAGCATTTTTAAACGTCAGCGGAATTCCAAGAACAATGGAAGAGTTCCGAAGCACTTTTAAATTTCAGCAGAATTCCGAGAACAGTGGCAGAGTTCCGAAGCATTTTTAAATGTCAGCAGATTTCCGAGAACAATGTAGGAGTTCCAAAGCATTTTTGAACGTCAGCAGAATTCTGAGAACGATGGAAGAGTTCAGAAGCATTTTTAAATACCAGCGGAATTATAAGAACAAAGGAAGTGTTCCGAAGTATTTTTAAACATCAGCGGAATTCCGAGAACTCTGGAAGGGTTCCAAAGCATTTTTAAACTTCAGCAGAATTCCGAGAACAATGGAAGATTTCCGAAGCATTTTTAAACTTCAGCAGAATTCCGAGAACAATGGAAGAGTTCCGAAGCAACTGTAAAATTCAGCAGAATTCCGAGAACAATGAAAGAGTTCCGAAGCATTTTTAAACGTCCGCGGAATTCGGATAAAAATGGAAGAGTTCCGAAGCATTTTTAAACTTCAGCAGAATTCCGAGAACAATGGAAGAGTTCCGAAGCATTTTTAAACATCAGCAGATTTCCGAGAACAATGAAGGCGTTCCGAAGCATTTATAAACGTCAGCGGAATTCTGAGAACAATGGAAGAGTTCTGAAACATTTTTAAATTTCAACGGAATTCCGAGAACAATGGAAGAGTTCCAAAGCATTTTTAAACTTGAGCGGAATTCCTAGAACAATGGAATCATTCCGAAGCATTTTTAAACTTCAGCGGAATTCCGAGAACAATGGAAGAGTTCCGAAGCATTTTTAAACTTCATCAGAATTCCGAGAACAATGGAAGCGTTCTGAAGCATTTTTAAACAACAGAGGAATTCCGAGAACAATGGAAGAGTTCTGATTCATTTTTAAATGTCAACGGAATTCCGAGAACAATGGAAGAGTTCCGAAACATTTTTAAACGTCAGTGGAATTCCGAGAACAATGGAAGAGTTCCAATGCATTATTAAATGTGAGCAGAATTCCGAGAACAATGGAAGAGTTCCAATGCATTATTAAATGTGAGCAGATTTCCGAGAACAATGAAGGAGTTCCAAAGCATTTTTGAACATCAGCGGAATTCTGAGAACAATGGAAGAGTTCCAAAGCATTTTTAAATGTCAGCGGAATTCCGAGAACAATGGAAGAGTTCCGAAGCATTTTTAAACATCAGCAGAATTTCGAGAACAATGGTAGAGTTCCGAAGAATTTTTAAACGTCAGCGGAATTCTGAGAACAATATAAGAGTGTCAAAGCATTTTTAAATGTCAGCGGAATTCTGAGAACAATGGAAGAGTTCCGAAGCATTTTTAAACATCAGCGGAAAAACGAGAACAATGGAAGAGTTCCGAAGCATTTTTAAACTTCAGCGGAATTCCGAGAACACTGGAAGAGTTCCGAAGCATTTTTAAACGTCAGTGGAATTCCGAGAACAATGGAAGAGTTCCAATGCATTATTAACTGTGAGCAGAATTCCGAGAACAAAGGAAGAGTTCCGAAACATTTTTAAACGTCAGCAGTATTTCGAGAACAATGGAAGAGTTCCGAAGCATTTTTAAACGTCAGTGGAATTCTGAGAATAATGGAAGAGTTCCGAAGCATTTTTAAACATCAGCAGATTTCTGAGAACAATGAAGGAGTTCCAAAGCATTTTTGAATTTCAGCGGAAATCTGAGAAAAATGGAAGAGTTCCGAAGCATTTTTAAACATCAGCGGAATTCCGAGAACAATGGAAGAGTTCCGAAGCATTTTAAAACTTCAGCGGAATTCTGAGAACAATGGAAGAGTTCTGAAGCATTTTTAAATGTCAGCAGAATTCCGACAACAATGGAAGAGTTCCGAAGCATTTTTAAACGTCAGTGGAATTCTGAGAACTCTGGAAGGGTTCCAAAGCATTTTTAAATGTCAGCGGAATTCCGAGAACAATGGAAGAGTTTCGAAGCATTTTTAAACATCAGCGGAATTCCGAGAACAATGGAATAGTTCTGAAGCATTTTTAAATATCATCGGAATTCTGAGAACAATGGAAGAGTTCCAAAGCATTTTTAAACATCAGCGGAATTCTGAGAACAATGGAAGAGTTCCGAAGCATTTTTAAACGTCAGCAGAATTCCGAGAATAATGGAAGAGTTCCGAAGCATTTTTAAACTTCATCAGAATTCCAAGAAGAATGTATGAGTTCCAATGCAAATTTAAACTTCAGCAGAATTCCGAGAACAATGGAAGAGTTCCGAAGCATTTTTAAACGTCAGCAGAATTCTGAGAACAATGAAAGAGTTCCAAAGCATTTTTAAACTTCAGCAGAATTCCGAGAACAATGGAAGAGTTCCGAAGCATTTGTAAACATCAGCAGATTTAAGAGAACAATGAAGGAGTTCCAAAGCATTTTTGAACGTCAGTGGAATTCTGAGAACAATGGAAGAGTTCCGAACCATTTTTAAACATCAGCGGAATTCCGAGAACAATGGAAGAGTTCCGAAGCATTTTTAAACTTCAGCGGAATTCCGAGAAAAATGGAAGAGTTCCGAAGCATTTTTAAACATCAGTGGAATTCCGAGAACAATGGAAGAATTCCAATGCATTATGAAATGAGAGCAGAATTCCAAGAACAATGGAAGAGTTCCGATGCGTTTTTAAAAGTCAGCAGAATTTTGAGAACAATGGAAGAGTTCCGAAGCATTTTTAAACGTCAGTGGAATTCTGAGAGCAATGGAAGAGTTCCGAAGCATTTTTAAACATCAGCGGAATTACAAGAACAATGGAAAAGTTCCGATGCATTTTTAAACATCAGCAAAATTCCGAGAACAATGGAAGAGTTCTGAAACATTTTTAAAGTTCAGCGGAATTCCAACAACAATGGATGCGTTCCGAAGAATTTTAAACTTGAGAGGAATTCTGAGAACAATGGAAGCGTTCCGAAGCATTTTTAAACTTCAGCAGTATTCCGAGAACAATGGAAGAGTCCCGAAGCATTTTTAAACATCAGCAGAATTCCGAGAACAATGGCAGAGTTCTGAAGCATTTTTAAACTTCATCAGAATTCCGAAAACTATGTAAGAGTTCCGAAGCAAATTTAATCTTCAGCAGAATTCCGAGTACAATGGAAGAGTTCCGAAGCATTTTTAAACGTCAGCGGAATTCCAAGAACAATGGAAGAGTTCCGAAGCACTTTTAAATTTCAGCAGAATTCCGAGAACAGTGGCAGAGTTCCGAAGCATTTTTAAATGTCAGCAGATTTCCGAGAACAATGTAGGAGTTCCAAAGCATTTTTGAACGTCAGCAGAATTCTGAGAACGATGGAAGAGTTCAGAAGCATTTTTAAATACCAGCGGAATTATAAGAACAAAGGAAGTGTTCCGAAGTATTTTTAAACATCAGCGGAATTCCGAGAACTCTGGAAGGGTTCCAAAGCATTTTTAAACTTCAGCAGAATTCCGAGAACAATGGAAGATTTCCGAAGCATTTTTAAACTTCAGCAGAATTCCGAGAACAATGGAAGAGTTCCGAAGCAACTGTAAAATTCAGCAGAATTCCGAGAACAATGAAAGAGTTCCGAAGCATTTTTAAACGTCCGCGGAATTCGGATAAAAATGGAAGAGTTCCGAAGCATTTTTAAACTTCAGCAGAATTCCGAGAACAATGGAAGAGTTCCGAAGCATTTTTAAACATCAGCAGATTTCCGAGAACAATGAAGGCGTTCCGAAGCATTTATAAACGTCAGCGGAATTCTGAGAACAATGGAAGAGTTCTGAAACATTTTTAAATTTCAACGGAATTCCGAGAACAATGGAAGAGTTCCAAAGCATTTTTAAACTTGAGCGGAATTCCTAGAACAATGGAATCATTCCGAAGCATTTTTAAACTTCAGCGGAATTCCGAGAACAATGGAAGAGTTCCGAAGCATTTTTAAACTTCATCAGAATTCCGAGAACAATGGAAGCGTTCTGAAGCATTTTTAAACAACAGAGGAATTCCGAGAACAATGGAAGAGTTCTGATTCATTTTTAAATGTCAACGGAATTCCGAGAACAATGGAAGAGTTCCGAAACATTTTTAAACGTCAGTGGAATTCCGAGAACAATGGAAGAGTTCCAATGCATTATTAAATGTGAGCAGAATTCCGAGAACAATGGAAGAGTTCCAATGCATTATTAAATGTGAGCAGATTTCCGAGAACAATGAAGGAGTTCCAAAGCATTTTTGAACATCAGCGGAATTCTGAGAACAATGGAAGAGTTCCAAAGCATTTTTAAATGTCAGCGGAATTCCGAGAACAATGGAAGAGTTCCGAAGCATTTTTAAACATCAGCAGAATTTCGAGAACAATGGTAGAGTTCCGAAGAATTTTTAAACGTCAGCGGAATTCTGAGAACAATATAAGAGTGTCAAAGCATTTTTAAATGTCAGCGGAATTCTGAGAACAATGGAAGAGTTCCGAAGCATTTTTAAACATCAGCGGAAAAACGAGAACAATGGAAGAGTTCCGAAGCATTTTTAAACTTCAGCGGAATTCCGAGAACACTGGAAGAGTTCCGAAGCATTTTTAAACGTCAGTGGAATTCCGAGAACAATGGAAGAGTTCCAATGCATTATTAACTGTGAGCAGAATTCCGAGAACAAAGGAAGAGTTCCGAAACATTTTTAAACGTCAGCAGTATTTCGAGAACAATGGAAGAGTTCCGAAGCATTTTTAAACGTCAGTGGAATTCTGAGAATAATGGAAGAGTTCCGAAGCATTTTTAAACATCAGCAGATTTCTGAGAACAATGAAGGAGTTCCAAAGCATTTTTGAATTTCAGCGGAAATCTGAGAAAAATGGAAGAGTTCCGAAGCATTTTTAAACATCAGCGGAATTCCGAGAACAATGGAAGAGTTCCGAAGCATTTTAAAACTTCAGCGGAATTCTGAGAACAATGGAAGAGTTCTGAAGCATTTTTAAATGTCAGCAGAATTCCGACAACAATGGAAGAGTTCCGAAGCATTTTTAAACGTCAGTGGAATTCTGAGAACTCTGGAAGGGTTCCAAAGCATTTTTAAATGTCAGCGGAATTCCGAGAACAATGGAAGAGTTTCGAAGCATTTTTAAACATCAGCGGAATTCTGAGAACAATGGAATAGTTCTGAAGCATTTTTAAATATCATCGGAATTCTGAGAACAATGGAAGAGTTCCAAAGCATTTTTAAACATCAGCGGAATTCTGAGAACAATGGAAGAGTTCCGAAGCATTTTTAAACGTCAGCAGAATTCCGAGAATAATGGAAGAGTTCCGAAGCATTTTTAAACTTCATCAGAATTCCAAGAAGAATGTATGAGTTCCAATGCAAATTTAAACTTCAGCAGAATTCCGAGAACAATGGAAGAGTTCCGAAGCATTTTTAAACGTCAGCAGAATTCTGAGAACAATGAAAGAGTTCCAAAGCATTTTTAAACTTCAGCAGAATTCCGAGAACAATGGAAGAGTTCCGAAGCATTTGTAAACATCAGCAGATTTAAGAGAACAATGAAGGAGTTCCAAAGCATTTTTGAACGTCAGTGGAATTCTGAGAACAATGGAAGAGTTCCGAACCATTTTTAAACATCAGCGGAATTCCGAGAACAATGGAAGAGTTCCGAAGCATTTTTAAACTTCAGCGGAATTCCGAGAAAAATGGAAGAGTTCCGAAGCATTTTTAAACATCAGTGGAATTCCGAGAACAATGGAAGAATTCCAATGCATTATGAAATGAGAGCAGAATTCCAAGAACAATGGAAGAGTTCCGATGCGTTTTTAAAAGTCAGCAGAATTTTGAGAACAATGGAAGAGTTCCGAAGCATTTTTAAACGTCAGTGGAATTCTGAGAGCAATGGAAGAGTTCCGAAGCATTTTTAAACATCAGCGGAATTACAAGAACAATGGAAAAGTTCCGATGCATTTTTAAACATCAGCAAAATTCCGAGAACAATGGAAGAGTTCTGAAACATTTTTAAAGTTCAGCGGAATTCCAACAACAATGGATGCGTTCCGAAGCATTTTAAACTTGAGAGGAATTCTGAGAACAATGGAAGCGTTCCGAAGCATTTTTAAACTTCAGCGGTATTCCGAGAACAATGGAAGAGTCCCGAAGCATTTTTAAACATCAGCAGAATTCCGAGAACAATGGCAGAGTTCTGAAGCATTTTTAAACTTCATCAGAATTCCGAAAACTATGTAAGAGTTCCGAAGCAAATTTAATCTTCAGCAGAATTCCGAGTACAATGGAAGAGTTCCGAAGCATTTTTAAACGTCAGCGGAATTCCAAGAACAATGGAAGAGTTCCGAAGCACTTTTAAATTTCAGCAGAATTCCGAGAACAGTGGCAGAGTTCCGAAGCATTTTTAAATGTCAGCAGATTTCCGAGAACAATGTAGGAGTTCCAAAGCATTTTTGAACGTCAGCAGAATTCTGAGAACGATGGAAGAGTTCAGAAGCATTTTTAAATACCAGCGGAATTATAAGAACAAAGGAAGTGTTCCGAAGTATTTTTAAACATCAGCGGAATTCCGAGAACTCTGGAAGGGTTCCAAAGCATTTTTAAACTTCAGCAGAATTCCGAGAACAATGGAAGATTTCCGAAGCATTTTTAAACTTCAGCAGAATTCCGAGAACAATGGAAGAGTTCCGAAGCAACTGTAAAATTCAGCAGAATTCCGAGAACAATGAAAGAGTTCCGAAGCATTTTTAAACGTCCGCGGAATTCGGATAAAAATGGAAGAGTTCCGAAGCATTTTTAAACTTCAGCAGAATTCCGAGAACAATGGAAGAGTTCCGAAGCATTTTTAAACATCAGCAGATTTCCGAGAACAATGAAGGCGTTCCGAAGCATTTATAAACGTCAGCGGAATTCTGAGAACAATGGAAGAGTTCTGAAACATTTTTAAATTTCAACGGAATTCCGAGAACAATGGAAGAGTTCCAAAGCATTTTTAAACTTGAGCGGAATTCCTAGAACAATGGAATCATTCCGAAGCATTTTTAAACTTCAGCGGAATTCCGAGAACAATGGAAGAGTTCCGAAGCATTTTTAAACTTCATCAGAATTCCGAGAACAATGGAAGCGTTCTGAAGCATTTTTAAACAGCAGAGGAATTCCGAGAACAATGGAAGAGTTCTGATTCATTTTTAAATGTCAACGGAATTCCGAGAACAATGGAAGAGTTCCGAAACATTTTTAAACGTCAGTGGAATTCCGAGAACAATGGAAGAGTTCCAATGCATTATTAAATGTGAGCAGAATTCCGAGAACAATGGAAGAGTTCCAATGCATTATTAAATGTGAGCAGATTTCCGAGAACAATGAAGGAGTTCCAAAGCATTTTTGAACATCAGCGGAATTCTGAGAACAATGGAAGAGTTCCAAAGCATTTTTAAATGTCAGCGGAATTCCGAGAACAATGGAAGAGTTCCGAAGCATTTTTAAACATCAGCAGAATTTCGAGAACAATGGAAGAGTTCCGAAGAATTTTTAAACGTCAGCGGAATTCTGAGAACAATATAAGAGTGTCAAAGCATTTTTAAATGTCAGCGGAATTCTGAGAACAATGGAAGAGTTCCGAAGCATTTTTAAACATCAGCGGAAAAACGAGAACAATGGAAGAGTTCCGAAGCATTTTTAAACTTCAGCGGAATTCCGAGAACACTGGAAGAGTTCCGAAGCATTTTTAAACGTCAGTGGAATTCCGAGAACAATGGAAGAGTTCCAATGCATTATTAACTGTGAGCAGAATTCCGAGAACAAAGGAAGAGTTCCGAAACATTTTTAAACGTCAGCAGTATTTCGAGAACAATGGAAGAGTTCCGAAGCATTTTTAAACGTCAGTGGAATTCTGAGAATAATGGAAGAGTTCCGAAGCATTTTTAAACATCAGCAGATTTCTGAGAACAATGAAGGAGTTCCAAAGCATTTTTGAATTTCAGCGGAAATCTGAGAAAAATGGAAGAGTTCCGAAGCATTTTTAAACATCAGCGGAATTCCGAGAACAATGGAAGAGTTCCGAAGCATTTTAAAACTTCAGCGGAATTCTGAGAACAATGGAAGAGTTCTGAAGCATTTTTAAATGTCAGCAGAATTCCGACAACAATGGAAGAGTTCCGAAGCATTTTTAAACGTCAGCAGAATTTTGAGAACAATGGAAGAGTTCTGTAGCATTTTTAAACATCAGTGGAATTCCGAGAACAATGGAAGAGTTCCAATGCATTATTAAATGTGAGCAGAATTCCAAGAACAATGGAAGAGTTCCGAAGCATTTTTAAACGTCAGCAGAATTTCGAGAACAATGGAAGAGTTCCGAAGAATTTTTAAACGTCAGTGGAATTCTGAGAACAATGGAAGAGTTCCGAAGCATTTTTAAACGTCAGCGGAATTCTGAGAACAATGAAAAAGTTCCAAAGCATTTTTAAAGTTCAGCAGAATTCCGAGAACAAAGGAAGAGATCCGAAGCATTTTTAAACATCAGCAGATTTCCGAGAACAATGAAGGAGTTCCAAAGCATTTTTAAATGTCAGCGGAATTCCAAGAACAATGGAAGAGTTTTGAAGCATTTTTAAACATCAGCGGAATTCCGAGAACAATGGAAGAGTTCTGAAGCATTTTTAAACTTCAGCGGAATTCCAAGAACAATGGAAAAGTTCCGAAGCATTTTTAAACGTCAGTGGAATTTCGAGAACAATGGAAGAGTTCAAAAGCATTATTAAATGTGAGCAGAATTACGAGAACAATGGAAGCGTTCCGAAGCATTTTTAAACTTCCGCGGTATTCCGAGAACAATGGAAGAGTTCCGAAGCACTTTTAAACGTCAGCAGAATTCCGAGAACAATGGAAGAGTTCTGAAGCATTTTTAAACTTCATCAGAATTCCGAAAACAATGTAAGAGTTCCGAAGCAAATTTAATCTTCAGCAGAATTCCGAGTACAATGGAAGAGTTCCGAAGCATTTTTAAACGTCAGCGGAATTCCAAGAACAATGGAAGAGTTCCGAAGCACTTTTAAATTTCAGCAGAATTCCGAGAACAGTGGCAGAGTTCCGAAGCATTTTTAAATGTCAGCAGATTTCCGAGAACAATGTAGGAGTTCCAAAGCATTTTTGAACGTCAGCAGAATTCTGAGAACGATGGAAGAGTTCAGAAGCATTTTTAAATACCAGCGGAATTATAAGAACAAAGGAAGTGTTCCGAAGTATTTTTAAACATCAGCGGAATTCCGAGAACTCTGGAAGGGTTCCAAAGCATTTTTAAACTTCAGCAGAATTCCGAGAACAATGGAAGATTTCCGAAGCATTTTTAAACTTCAGCAGAATTCCGAGAACAATGGAAGAGTTCCGAAGCAACTGTAAAATTCAGCAGAATTCCGAGAACAATGAAAGAGTTCCGAAGCATTTTTAAACGTCCGCGGAATTCGGATAAAAATGGAAGAGTTCCGAAGCATTTTTAAACTTCAGCAGAATTCCGAGAACAATGGAAGAGTTCCGAAGCATTTTTAAACATCAGCAGATTTCCGAGAACAATGAAGGCGTTCCGAAGCATTTATAAACGTCAGCGGAATTCTGAGAACAATGGAAGAGTTCTGAAACATTTTTAAATTTCAACGGAATTCCGAGAACAATGGAAGAGTTCCAAAGCATTTTTAAACTTGAGCGGAATTCCTAGAACAATGGAATCATTCCGAAGCATTTTTAAACTTCAGCGGAATTCCGAGAACAATGGAAGAGTTCCGAAGCATTTTTAAACTTCATCAGAATTCCGAGAACAATGGAAGCGTTCTGAAGCATTTTTAAACAACAGAGGAATTCCGAGAACAATGGAAGAGTTCTGATTCATTTTTAAATGTCAACGGAATTCCGAGAACAATGGAAGAGTTCCGAAACATTTTTAAACGTCAGTGGAATTCCGAGAACAATGGAAGAGTTCCAATGCATTATTAAATGTGAGCAGAATTCCGAGAACAATGGAAGAGTTCCAATGCATTATTAAATGTGAGCAGATTTCCGAGAACAATGAAGGAGTTCCAAAGCATTTTTGAACATCAGCGGAATTCTGAGAACAATGGAAGAGTTCCAAAGCATTTTTAAATGTCAGCGGAATTCCGAGAACAATGGAAGAGTTCCGAAGCATTTTTAAACATCAGCAGAATTTCGAGAACAATGGTAGAGTTCCGAAGAATTTTTAAACGTCAGCGGAATTCTGAGAACAATATAAGAGTGTCAAAGCATTTTTAAATGTCAGCGGAATTCTGAGAACAATGGAAGAGTTCCGAAGCATTTTTAAACATCAGCGGAAAAACGAGAACAATGGAAGAGTTCCGAAGCATTTTTAAACTTCAGCGGAATTCCGAGAACACTGGAAGAGTTCCGAAGCATTTTTAAACGTCAGTGGAATTCCGAGAACAATGGAAGAGTTCCAATGCATTATTAACTGTGAGCAGAATTCCGAGAACAAAGGAAGAGTTCCGAAACATTTTTAAACGTCAGCAGTATTTCGAGAACAATGGAAGAGTTCCGAAGCATTTTTAAACGTCAGTGGAATTCTGAGAATAATGGAAGAGTTCCGAAGCATTTTTAAACATCAGCAGATTTCTGAGAACAATGAAGGAGTTCCAAAGCATTTTTGAATTTCAGCGGAAATCTGAGAAAAATGGAAGAGTTCCGAAGCATTTTTAAACATCAGCGGAATTCCGAGAACAATGGAAGAGTTCCGAAGCATTTTAAAACTTCAGCGGAATTCTGAGAACAATGGAAGAGTTCTGAAGCATTTTTAAATGTCAGCAGAATTCCGACAACAATGGAAGAGTTCCGAAGCATTTTTAAACGTCAGTGGAATTCTGAGAACTCTGGAAGGGTTCCAAAGCATTTTTAAATGTCAGCGGAATTCCGAGAACAATGGAAGAGTTTCGAAGCATTTTTAAACATCAGCGGAATTCCGAGAACAATGGAATAGTTCTGAAGCATTTTTAAATATCATCGGAATTCTGAGAACAATGGAAGAGTTCCAAAGCATTTTTAAACATCAGCGGAATTCTGAGAACAATGGAAGAGTTCCGAAGCATTTTTAAACGTCAGCAGAATTCCGAGAATAATGGAAGAGTTCCGAAGCATTTTTAAACTTCATCAGAATTCCAAGAAGAATGTATGAGTTCCAATGCAAATTTAAACTTCAGCAGAATTCCGAGAACAATGGAAGAGTTCCAAAGCATTTTTGAATTTCAGCGGAAATCTGAGAAAAATGGAAGAGTTCCGAAGCATTTTTAAACATCAGCGGAATTCCGAGAACAATGGAAGAGTTCCGAAGCATTTTAAAACTTCAGCGGAATTCTGAGAACAATGGAAGAGTTCTGAAGCATTTTTAAATGTCAGCAGAATTCCGACAACAATGGAAGAGTTCCGAAGCATTTTTAAACGTCAGTGGAATTCTGAGAACTCTGGAAGGGTTCCAAAGCATTTTTAAATGTCAGCGGAATTCCGAGAACAATGGAAGAGTTTCGAAGCATTTTTAAACATCAGCGGAATTCCGAGAACAATGGAATAGTTCTGAAGCATTTTTAAATATCATCGGAATTCTGAGAACAATGGAAGAGTTCCAAAGCATTTTTAAACATCAGCGGAATTCTGAGAACAATGGAAGAGTTCCGAAGCATTTTTAAACGTCAGCAGAATTCCGAGAATAATGGAAGAGTTCCGAAGCATTTTTAAACTTCATCAGAATTCCAAGAAGAATGTATGAGTTCCAATGCAAATTTAAACTTCAGCAGAATTCCGAGAACAATGGAAGAGTTCCGAAGCATTTTTAAACGTCAGCAGAATTCTGAGAACAATGAAAGAGTTCCAAAGCATTTTTAAACTTCAGCAGAATTCCGAGAACAATGGAAGAGTTCCGAAGCATTTGTAAACATCAGCAGATTTAAGAGAACAATGAAGGAGTTCCAAAGCATTTTTGAACGTCAGTGGAATTCTGAGAACAATGGAAGAGTTCCGAACCATTTTTAAACATCAGCGGAATTCCGAGAACAATGGAAGAGTTCCGAAGCATTTTTAAACTTCAGCGGAATTCCGAGAAAAATGGAAGAGTTCCGAAGCATTTTTAAACATCAGTGGAATTCCGAGAACAATGGAAGAATTCCAATGCATTATGAAATGAGAGCAGAATTCCAAGAACAATGGAAGAGTTCCGATGCGTTTTTAAAAGTCAGCAGAATTTTGAGAACAATGGAAGAGTTCCGAAGCATTTTTAAACGTCAGTGGAATTCTGAGAGCAATGGAAGAGTTCCGAAGCATTTTTAAACATCAGCGGAATTACAAGAACAATGGAAAAGTTCCGATGCATTTTTAAACATCAGCAAAATTCCGAGAACAATGGAAGAGTTCTGAAACATTTTTAAAGTTCAGCGGAATTCCAACAACAATGGATGCGTTCCGAAGCATTTTAAACTTGAGAGGAATTCTGAGAACAATGGAAGCGTTCCGAAGCATTTTTAAACTTCAGCGGTATTCCGAGAACAATGGAAGAGTCCCGAAGCATTTTTAAACATCAGCAGAATTCCGAGAACAATGGCAGAGTTCTGAAGCATTTTTAAACTTCATCAGAATTCCGAAAACTATGTAAGAGTTCCGAAGCAAATTTAATCTTCAGCAGAATTCCGAGTACAATGGAAGAGTTCTGAAGCATTTTTAAACGTCAGCGGAATTCCAAGAACAATGGAAGAGTTCCGAAGCACTTTTAAATTTCAGCAGAATTCCGAGAACAGTGGCAGAGTTCCGAAGCATTTTTAAATGTCAGCAGATTTCCGAGAACAATGTAGGAGTTCCAAAGCATTTTTGAACGTCAGCAGAATTCTGAGAACGATGGAAGAGTTCAGAAGCATTTTTAAATACCAGCGGAATTATAAGAACAAAGGAAGTGTTCCGAAGTATTTTTAAACATCAGCGGAATTCCGAGAACTCTGGAAGGGTTCCAAAGCATTTTTAAACTTCAGCAGAATTCCGAGAACAATGGAAGATTTCCGAAGCATTTTTAAACTTCAGCAGAATTCCGAGAACAATGGAAGAGTTCCGAAGCAACTGTAAAATTCAGCAGAATTCCGAGAACAATGAAAGAGTTCCGAAGCATTTTTAAACGTCCGCGGAATTCGGATAAAAATGGAAGAGTTCCGAAGCATTTTTAAACTTCAGCAGAATTCCGAGAACAATGGAAGAGTTCCGAAGCATTTTTAAACATCAGCAGATTTCCGAGAACAATGAAGGCGTTCCGAAGCATTTATAAACGTCAGCGGAATTCTGAGAACAATGGAAGAGTTCTGAAACATTTTTAAATTTCAACGGAATTCCGAGAACAATGGAAGAGTTCCAAAGCATTTTTAAACTTGAGCGGAATTCCTAGAACAATGGAATCATTCCGAAGCATTTTTAAACTTCAGCGGAATTCCGAGAACAATGGAAGAGTTCCGAAGCATTTTTAAACTTCATCAGAATTCCGAGAACAATGGAAGCGTTCTGAAGCATTTTTAAACAACAGAGGAATTCCGAGAACAATGGAAGAGTTCTGATTCATTTTTAAATGTCAACGGAATTCCGAGAACAATGGAAGAGTTCCGAAACATTTTTAAACGTCAGTGGAATTCCGAGAACAATGGAAGAGTTCCAATGCATTATTAAATGTGAGCAGAATTCCGAGAACAATGGAAGAGTTCCAATGCATTATTAAATGTGAGCAGATTTCCGAGAACAATGAAGGAGTTCCAAAGCATTTTTGAACATCAGCGGAATTCTGAGAACAATGGAAGAGTTCCAAAGCATTTTTAAATGTCAGCGGAATTCCGAGAACAATGGAAGAGTTCCGAAGCATTTTTAAACATCAGCAGAATTTCGAGAACAATGGTAGAGTTCCGAAGAATTTTTAAACGTCAGCGGAATTCTGAGAACAATATAAGAGTGTCAAAGCATTTTTAAATGTCAGCGGAATTCTGAGAACAATGGAAGAGTTCCGAAGCATTTTTAAACATCAGCGGAAAAACGAGAACAATGGAAGAGTTCCGAAGCATTTTTAAACTTCAGCGGAATTCCGAGAACACTGGAAGAGTTCCGAAGCATTTTTAAACGTCAGTGGAATTCCGAGAACAATGGAAGAGTTCCAATGCATTATTAACTGTGAGCAGAATTCCGAGAACAAAGGAAGAGTTCCGAAACATTTTTAAACGTCAGCAGTATTTCGAGAACAATGGAAGAGTTCCGAAGCATTTTTAAACGTCAGTGGAATTCTGAGAATAATGGAAGAGTTCCGAAGCATTTTTAAACATCAGCAGATTTCTGAGAACAATGAAGGAGTTCCAAAGCATTTTTGAATTTCAGCGGAAATCTGAGAAAAATGGAAGAGTTCCGAAGCATTTTTAAACATCAGCGGAATTCCGAGAACAATGGAAGAGTTCCGAAGCATTTTAAAACTTCAGCGGAATTCTGAGAACAATGGAAGAGTTCTGAAGCATTTTTAAATGTCAGCAGAATTCCGACAACAATGGAAGAGTTCCGAAGCATTTTTAAACGTCAGTGGAATTCTGAGAACTCTGGAAGGGTTCCAAAGCATTTTTAAATGTCAGCGGAATTCCGAGAACAATGGAAGAGTTTCGAAGCATTTTTAAACATCAGCGGAATTCCGAGAACAATGGAATAGTTCTGAAGCATTTTTAAATATCATCGGAATTCTGAGAACAATGGAAGAGTTCCAAAGCATTTTTAAACATCAGCGGAATTCTGAGAACAATGGAAGAGTTCCGAAGCATTTTTAAACGTCAGCAGAATTCCGAGAATAATGGAAGAGTTCCGAAGCATTTTTAAACTTCATCAGAATTCCAAGAAGAATGTATGAGTTCCAATGCAAATTTAAACTTCAGCAGAATTCCGAGAACAATGGAAGAGTTCCAAAGCATTTTTGAATTTCAGCGGAAATCTGAGAAAAATGGAAGAGTTCCGAAGCATTTTTAAACATCAGCGGAATTCCGAGAACAATGGAAGAGTTCCGAAGCATTTTAAAACTTCAGCGGAATTCTGAGAACAATGGAAGAGTTCTGAAGCATTTTTAAATGTCAGCAGAATTCCGACAACAATGGAAGAGTTCCGAAGCATTTTTAAACGTCAGTGGAATTCTGAGAACTCTGGAAGGGTTCCAAAGCATTTTTAAATGTCAGCGGAATTCCGAGAACAATGGAAGAGTTTCGAAGCATTTTTAAACATCAGCGGAATTCCGAGAACAATGGAATAGTTCTGAAGCATTTTTAAATATCATCGGAATTCTGAGAACAATGGAAGAGTTCCAAAGCATTTTTAAACATCAGCGGAATTCTGAGAACAATGGAAGAGTTCCGAAGCATTTTTAAACGTCAGCAGAATTCCGAGAATAATGGAAGAGTTCCGAAGCATTTTTAAACTTCATCAGAATTCCAAGAAGAATGTATGAGTTCCAATGCAAATTTAAACTTCAGCAGAATTCCGAGAACAATGGAAGAGTTCCGAAGCATTTTTAAACGTCAGCAGAATTCTGAGAACAATGAAAGAGTTCCAAAGCATTTTTAAACTTCAGCAGAATTCCGAGAACAATGGAAGAGTTCCGAAGCATTTGTAAACATCAGCAGATTTAAGAGAACAATGAAGGAGTTCCAAAGCATTTTTGAACGTCAGTGGAATTCTGAGAACAATGGAAGAGTTCCGAACCATTTTTAAACATCAGCGGAATTCCGAGAACAATGGAAGAGTTCCGAAGCATTTTTAAACTTCAGCGGAATTCCGAGAAAAATGGAAGAGTTCCGAAGCATTTTTAAACATCAGTGGAATTCCGAGAACAATGGAAGAATTCCAATGCATTATGAAATGAGAGCAGAATTCCAAGAACAATGGAAGAGTTCCGATGCGTTTTTAAAAGTCAGCAGAATTTTGAGAACAATGGAAGAGTTCCGAAGCATTTTTAAACGTCAGTGGAATTCTGAGAGCAATGGAAGAGTTCCGAAGCATTTTTAAACATCAGCGGAATTACAAGAACAATGGAAAAGTTCCGATGCATTTTTAAACATCAGCAAAATTCCGAGAACAATGGAAGAGTTCTGAAACATTTTTAAAGTTCAGCGGAATTCCAACAACAATGGATGCGTTCCGAAGCATTTTAAACTTGAGAGGAATTCTGAGAACAATGGAAGCGTTCCGAAGCATTTTTAAACTTCAGCGGTATTCCGAGAACAATGGAAGAGTCCCGAAGCATTTTTAAACATCAGCAGAATTCCGAGAACAATGGCAGAGTTCTGAAGCATTTTTAAACTTCATCAGAATTCCGAAAACTATGTAAGAGTTCCGAAGCAAATTTAATCTTCAGCAGAATTCCGAGTACAATGGAAGAGTTCCGAAGCATTTTTAAACGTCAGCGGAATTCCAAGAACAATGGAAGAGTTCCGAAGCACTTTTAAATTTCAGCAGAATTCCGAGAACAGTGGCAGAGTTCCGAAGCATTTTTAAATGTCAGCAGATTTCCGAGAACAATGTAGGAGTTCCAAAGCATTTTTGAACGTCAGCAGAATTCTGAGAACGATGGAAGAGTTCAGAAGCATTTTTAAATACCAGCGGAATTATAAGAACAAAGGAAGTGTTCCGAAGTATTTTTAAACATCAGCGGAATTCCGAGAACTCTGGAAGGGTTCCAAAGCATTTTTAAACTTCAGCAGAATTCCGAGAACAATGGAAGATTTCCGAAGCATTTTTAAACTTCAGCAGAATTCCGAGAACAATGGAAGAGTTCCGAAGCAACTGTAAAATTCAGCAGAATTCCGAGAACAATGAAAGAGTTCCGAAGCATTTTTAAACGTCCGCGGAATTCGGATAAAAATGGAAGAGTTCCGAAGCATTTTTAAACTTCAGCAGAATTCCGAGAACAATGGAAGAGTTCCGAAGCATTTTTAAACATCAGCAGATTTCCGAGAACAATGAAGGCGTTCCGAAGCATTTATAAACGTCAGCGGAATTCTGAGAACAATGGAAGAGTTCTGAAACATTTTTAAATTTCAACGGAATTCCGAGAACAATGGAAGAGTTCCAAAGCATTTTTAAACTTGAGCGGAATTCCTAGAACAATGGAATCATTCCGAAGCATTTTTAAACTTCAGCGGAATTGCGAGAACAATGGAAGAGTTCCGAAGCATTTTTAAACTTCATCAGAATTCCGAGAACAATGGAAGCGTTCTGAAGCATTTTTAAACAACAGAGGAATTCCGAGAACAATGGAAGAGTTCTGATTCATTTTTAAATGTCAACGGAATTCCGAGAACAATGGAAGAGTTCCGAAACATTTTTAAACGTCAGTGGAATTCCGAGAACAATGGAAGAGTTCCAATGCATTATTAAATGTGAGCAGAATTCCGAGAACAATGGAAGAGTTCCAATGCATTATTAAATGTGAGCAGATTTCCGAGAACAATGAAGGAGTTCCAAAGCATTTTTGAACATCAGCGGAATTCTGAGAACAATGGAAGAGTTCCAAAGCATTTTTAAATGTCAGCGGAATTCCGAGAACAATGGAAGAGTTCCGAAGCATTTTTAAACATCAGCAGAATTTCGAGAACAATGGAAGAGTTCCGAAGAATTTTTAAACGTCAGCGGAATTCTGAGAACAATATAAGAGTGTCAAAGCATTTTTAAATGTCAGCGGAATTCTGAGAACAATGGAAGAGTTCCGAAGCATTTTTAAACATCAGCGGAAAAACGAGAACAATGGAAGAGTTCCGAAGCATTTTTAAACTTCAGCGGAATTCCGAGAACACTGGAAGAGTTCGGAAGCATTTTTAAACGTCAGTGGAATTCCGAGAACAATGGAAGAGTTCCAATGCATTATTAACTGTGAGCAGAATTCCGAGAACAAAGGAAGAGTTCCGAAACATTTTTAAACGTCAGCAGTATTTCGAGAACAATGGAAGAGTTCCGAAGCATTTTTAAACGTCAGTGGAATTCTGAGAATAATGGAAGAGTTCCGAAGCATTTTTAAACATCAGCAGATTTCTGAGAACAATGAAGGAGTTCCAAAGCATTTTTGAATTTCAGCGGAAATCTGAGAAAAATGGAAGAGTTCCGAAGCATTTTTAAACATCAGCGGAATTCCGAGAACAATGGAAGAGTTCCGAAGCATTTTAAAACTTCAGCGGAATTCTGAGAACAATGGAAGAGTTCTGAAGCATTTTTAAATGTCAGCAGAATTCCGACAACAATGGAAGAGTTCCGAAGCATTTTTAAACGTCAGCAGAATTTTGAGAACAATGGAAGAGTTCTGTAGCATTTTTAAACATCAGTGGAATTCCGAGAACAATGGAAGAGTTCCAATGCATTATTAAATGTGAGCAGAATTCCAAGAACAATGGAAGAGTTCCGAAGCATTTTTAAACGTCAGCAGAATTTCGAGAACAATGGAAGAGTTCCGAAGAATTTTTAAACGTCAGTGGAATTCTGAGAACAATGGAAGAGTTCCGAAGCATTTTTAAACGTCAGCGGAATTCTGAGAACAATGAAAAAGTTCCAAAGCATTTTTAAAGTTCAGCAGAATTCCGAGAACAAAGGAAGAGATCCGAAGCATTTTTAAACATCAGCAGATTTCCGAGAACAATGAAGGAGTTCCAAAGCATTTTTAAATGTCAGCGGAATTCCAAGAACAATGGAAGAGTTTTGAAGCATTTTTAAACATCAGCGGAATTCCGAGAACAATGGAAGAGTTCTGAAGCATTTTTAAACTTCAGCGGAATTCCAAGAACAATGGAAAAGTTCCGAAGCATTTTTAAACGTCAGTGGAATTTCGAGAACAATGGAAGAGTTCAAAAGCATTATTAAATGTGAGCAGAATTACGAGAACAATGGAAGCGTTCCGAAGCATTTTTAAACTTCCGCGGTATTCCGAGAACAATGGAAGAGTTCCGAAGCACTTTTAAACGTCAGCAGAATTCCGAGAACAATGGAAGAGTTCTGAAGCATTTTTAAACTTCATCAGAATTCCGAAAACAATGTAAGAGTTCCGAAGCAAATTTAATCTTCAGCAGAATTCCGAGTACAATGGAAGAGTTCCGAAGCATTTTTAAACGTCAGCGGAATTCCAAGAACAATGGAAGAGTTCCGAAGCACTTTTAAATTTCAGCAGAATTCCGAGAACAGTGGCAGAGTTCCGAAGCATTTTTAAATGTCAGCAGATTTCCGAGAACAATGTAGGAGTTCCAAAGCATTTTTGAACGTCAGCAGAATTCTGAGAACGATGGAAGAGTTCAGAAGCATTTTTAAATACCAGCGGAATTCCAAGAACAAAGGAAGTGTTCCGAAGTATTTTTAAACATCAGCGGAATTCCGAGAACTCTGGAAGGGTTCCAAAGCATTTTTAAACTTCAACAGAATTCCGAGAACAATGGAAGAGTTCCGAAGCATTTTTAAACTTCAGCAGAATTCCGAGAACAATGGAAGAGTTCCGAAGCAATTGTAAAAGTCAGCAGAATTCCGAGAACAATGAAAGAGTTCCGAAGCATTTTTAAACGTCCGCGGAATTCGGATAAAAATGGAAGAGTTCCGAAGCATTTTTAAACTTCAGCAGAATTCCGAGAACAATGGAAGAGTTCCGAAGCATTTTTAAACATCAGCAGATTTCCGAGAACAATGAAGGCGTTCCGAAGCATTTATAAACGTCAGCGGAATTCTGAGAACAATGGAAGAGTTCTGAAACATTTTTAAATTTCAACGGTATTCCGAGAACAATGGAAGAGTTCCAAAGCATTTTTAAACTTGAGCGGAATTCCTAGAACAATGGAAGCATTCCGAAGCATTTTTAAACTTCAGCGGAATTCCGAGAACAATGGAAGAGTTCCGAAGCATTTTTAAACTTCATCAGAATTCCGAGAACAATGGAAGCGTTCTGAAGCATTTTTAAACAACAGAGGAATTCCGAGAACAATGGAAGAGTTCCGATTCATTTTTAAATGTCAACGGAATTCCGAGAACAATGGAAGAGTTCCGAAACATTTTTAAACGTCAGTGGAATTCCGAGAACAATGGAAGAGTTCCAATGCATTATTAACTGTGAGCAGAATTCCGAGAACAAAGGAAGAGTTCCGAAACATTTTTAAACGTCAGCAGTATTTCGAGAACAATGGAAGAGTTCCGAAGCATTTTTAAACGTCAGTGGAATTCTGAGAATAATGGAAGAGTTCCGAAGCATTTTTAAACATCAGCAGATTTCTGAGAACAATGAAGGAGTTCCAAAGCATTTTTGAATTTCAGCGGAAATCTGAGAAAAATGGAAGAGTTCCGAAGCATTTTTAAACATCAGCGGAATTCCGAGAACAATGGAAGAGTTCCGAAGCATTTTAAAACTTCAGCGGAATTCTGAGAACAATGGAAGAGTTCTGAAGCATTTTTAAATGTCAGCAGAATTCCGACAACAATGGAAGAGTTCCGAAGCATTTTTAAACGTCAGCAGAATTTTGAGAACAATGGAAGAGTTCTGTAGCATTTTTAAACATCAGTGGAATTCCGAGAACAATGGAAGAGTTCCAATGCATTATTAAATGTGAGCAGAATTCCAAGAACAATGGAAGAGTTCCGAAGCATTTTTAAACGTCAGCAGAATTTCGAGAACAATGGAAGAGTTCCGAAGAATTTTTAAACGTCAGTGGAATTCTGAGAACAATGGAAGAGTTCCGAAGCATTTTTAAACGTCAGCGGAATTCTGAGAACAATGAAAAAGTTCCAAAGCATTTTTAAAGTTCAGCAGAATTCCGAGAACAAAGGAAGAGATCCGAAGCATTTTTAAACATCAGCAGATTTCCGAGAACAATGAAGGAGTTCCAAAGCATTTTTAAATGTCAGCGGAATTCCAAGAACAATGGAAGAGTTTTGAAGCATTTTTAAACATCAGCGGAATTCCGAGAACAATGGAAGAGTTCTGAAGCATTTTTAAACTTCAGCGGAATTCCAAGAACAATGGAAAAGTTCCGAAGCATTTTTAAACGTCAGTGGAATTTCGAGAACAATGGAAGAGTTCAAAAGCATTATTAAATGTGAGCAGAATTACGAGAACAATGGAAGCGTTCCGAAGCATTTTTAAACTTCCGCGGTATTCCGAGAACAATGGAAGAGTTCCGAAGCACTTTTAAACGTCAGCAGAATTCCGAGAACAATGGAAGAGTTCTGAAGCATTTTTAAACTTCATCAGAATTCCGAAAACAATGTAAGAGTTCCGAAGCAAAGTTAATCTTCAGCAGAATTCCGAGTACAATGGAAGAGTTCCGAAGCATTTTTAAACGTCAGCGGAATTCCAAGAACAATGGAAGAGTTCCGAAGCACTTTTAAATTTCAGCAGAATTCCGAGAACAGTGGCAGAGTTCCGAAGCATTTTTAAATGTCAGCAGATTTCCGAGAACAATGTAGGAGTTCCAAAGCATTTTTGAACGTCAGCAGAATTCTGAGAACGATGGAAGAGTTCAGAAGCATTTTTAAATACCAGCGGAATTCCAAGAACAAAGGAAGTGTTCCGAAGTATTTTTAAACATCAGCGGAATTCCGAGAACTCTGGAAGGGTTCCAAAGCATTTTTAAACTTCAACAGAATTCCGAGAACAATGGAAGAGTTCCGAAGCATTTTTAAACTTCAGCAGAATTCCGAGAACAATGGAAGAGTTCCGAAGCAATTGTAAAAGTCAGCAGAATTCCGAGAACAATGAAAGAGTTCCGAAGCATTTTTAAACGTCCGCGGAATTCGGATAAAAATGGAAGAGTTCCGAAGCATTTTTAAACTTCAGCAGAATTCCGAGAACAATGGAAGAGTTCCGAAGCATTTTTAAACATCAGCAGATTTCCGAGAACAATGAAGGCGTTCCGAAGCATTTATAAACGTCAGCGGAATTCTGAGAACAATGGAAGAGTTCTGAAACATTTTTAAATTTCAACGGTATTCCGAGAACAATGGAAGAGTTCCAAAGCATTTTTAAACTTGAGCGGAATTCCTAGAACAATGGAAGCATTCCGAAGCATTTTTAAACTTCAGCGGAATTCCGAGAACAATGGAAGAGTTCCGAAGCATTTTTAAACTTCATCAGAATTCCGAGAACAATGGAAGCGTTCTGAAGCATTTTTAAACAACAGAGGAATTCCGAGAACAATGGAAGAGTTCCGATTCATTTTTAAATGTCAACGGAATTCCGAGAACAATGGAAGAGTTCCGAAACATTTTTAAACGTCAGTGGAATTCCGAGAACAATGGAAGAGTTCCAATGCATTATTAAATGTGAGCAGAATTCCGAGAACAATGGAAGAGTTCCAATGCATTATTAAATGTGAGCAGATTTCCGAGAACAATGAAGGAGTTCCAAAGCATTTTTGAACATCAGTGGAATTCTGAGAACAATGGAAGAGTTCCAAAGCATTTTTAAATGTCAGCGGAATTCCGAGAACAATGGAAGAGTTCCGAAGCATTTTTAAACATCAGCAGAATTTCGAGAACAATGGAAGAGTTCCGAAGAATTTTTAAACATCAGCGGAAAAACGAGAACAATGGAAGAGTTCCGAAGCATTTTTAAACTTCAGCGGAATTCCGAGAACAATGGAAGAGTTCCGAAGCATTTTTAAACGTCAGTGGAATTCCGAGAACAATGGAAGAGTTCCAATGCATTATTAACTGTGAGCAGAATTCCGAGAACAAAGGAAGAGTTCCGAAGCATTTTTAAACGTCAGCAGAATTCCGACAACAATGGAAGAGTTCCGAAGCATTTTTAAACGTCAGCCGAATTTTGAGAACAATGGAAGAGTTCTGAAGCATTTTTAAACATCAGTGGAATTCCGAGAACAATGGAAGAGTTCCGAAGCATTTTAAAACTTCAGCGGAATTCTGAGAACAATGGAAGAGTTCTGAAGCATTTTTAAATGTGAGCAGAATTCCGAGAACAATGGAAGAGTTCCGAAGCATTTTTAAACGTCAGCAGAATTTCGAGAACAATGGAAGAATTCCGAAGAATTTTTAAACGTCAGCAGAGTTCTGAGAATAATGGAAGAGTTCCGAAGCATTTTTAAACGTAAGCGGAATTCTGAGAACAATGAAAGACTTCCAAAGCAATTTTAAACTTCTGCAGAATTCCGAGAACAATGGAAGAGTTCCGAAGCATTTTTAAACGTCAGCAGAATATCGAGAACAATGGAAGAGTTCCAAAGCATTTTTAAACGTCAGCAGATTTCCGAGAACAATGAAGGAGTTCCGAAACATGTTTAAATGTCAGCGGAATTCCGAGAACAATGGAAGAATTCTGAAACATGTGTAAACTTCAGCGGAATTCCGAGAACAATGGAAGAGTTCCGAAGCATTTTTAAACTTCATCAGAATTCCGAGAATAATGGAAGTGTTGTGAAACAATTTTATACATCATCAGAATTCCGAGAACAATGGAAGAGATCCGAAGCATTTTTAAACGTCAACGCAATTCCGAGAACAATGGATCAGTTCTGAAACATTTTTAAATTTCAGCGGTATTCCAAGAACAATGGAAGAGTTCCGAAGCACTTTTAAATTTCAGCAGAATTCCAAGAACAATGGCAGAGTTCTGAAGCATTTTTAAACGTCAGCAGATTTCCGAGAACAATGAAGGAGTTTCAAAGCATTTTTGAACGTCAGCGGAATTCCGAGAACAAAGGAAGTGTTCCGAAGAATTTTTAAACATCAGCGGAATTACGAGAACTATGGAAGGGTTCCGAAGCATTTTTAAACTTCAGCTGAATTCCGAGAACAATGGAAGTGTTCTGTAGCATCTTTAAACATCGGAGGAATTCCGAGAACAATGGAAGAGTTCCGTTTAATTTTTAAATGTCAACGGAATTCCGAGAACAATGGAAGAGTTCCGAAGCATTTTTAAACGTCAGTGGAATTCCGAGAACAATGGAAGAGTTCCGAAGCATTTTTAAACTTCAGCAAAATTCCGAGAACAGTGGAAGAGCTCCGAAGCACTTTTAATCTTCAGCAGAATTTCGAGAACAATGGAAGAGTTCCGAAGCATTTTTAAACGTCAGCGGAATTCTGAGAACAATGAAAGAGTTCCAAAGCCTTTTTAAACTTCAGCGAAATTCCGAGAACAGTGGAAGAGCTCTGAAGCATTTTTACGCATCAGCAGAATTTCGAGAACAATGGAAGAGTTCCGAAGCATTTTTAAACGTCAGTGGAATTCCGAGAACAATGAAAGAGTTCCAATGCATTATTAAATGTGACCAGAATTCCGAGAACAATGGAAGAGTTCCGAAGCATTTTTAAACGTCAGCAGAATTTCGAGAACAATGGAAGAGTTCCGAAGCATTTTTAAACGTCAGTGGAATTCTGAGAACTCTGGAAGGGTTCCAAAGCATTTTTAAATGTCAGCGGAATTCCGAGAACAATGGAAGAGTTTCGAAGCATTTTTAAACATCAGCGGAATTCCGAGAACAATGGAATAGTTCTGAAGCATTTTTAAATATCATCGGAATTCTGAGAACAATGGAAGAGTTCCAAAGCATTTTTAAACATCAGCGGAATTCTGAGAACAATGGAAGAGTTCCGAAGCATTTTTAAACGTCAGCAGAATTCCGAGAATAATGGAAGAGTTCCGAAGCATTTTTAAACTTCATCAGAATTCCAAGAACAATGTATGAGTTCCAATGCAAATTTAAACTTCAGCAGAATTCCGAGAACAATGGAAGAGTTCCGAAGCATTTTTAAACGTCAGCAGAATTCTGAGAACAATGAAAGAGTTCCAAAGCATTTTTAAACTTCAGCAGAATTCCGAGAACAATGGAAGAGTTCCGAAGCATTTGTAAACATCAGCAGATTTAAGAGAACAATGAAGGAGTTCCAAAGCATTTTTGAACGTTAGTGGAATTCTGAGAACAATGGAAGAGTTCCGAACCATTTTTAAACATCAGCGGAATTCCGAGAAAAATGGAAGAGTTCCGAACCATTTTTAAACATCAGTGGAATTCCGAGAACAATGGAAGAATTCCAATGCATTATGAAATGAGAGCAGAATTCCAAGAACAATGGAAGAGTTCCGATGCGTTTTTAAAAGTCAGCAGAATTTTGAGAACAATGGAAGAGTTCTGAAGCATTTTTAAACGTCAGTGGAATTCTGAGAGCAATGGAAGAGTTCCGAAGCATTTTTAAACATCAGCGGAATTACAAGAACAATGGAAAAGTTCCGATGCATTTTTAAACATCAGCGAAATTCCGAGAACAATGGAAGAGTTCTGAAACATTTTTAAAGTTCAGCGGAATTCCAACAACAATGGATGCGTTCCGAAGCATTTTAAACTTGAGAGGAATTCCGAGAACAATGGAAGCGTTCCGAAGCATTTTTAAACTTCAGCGGTATTCCGAGAACAATGGAAGAGTCCCGAAGCATTTTTAAACATCAGCAGAATTCCGAGAACAATGGCAGAGTTCTGAAGCATTTTTAAACTTCATCAGAATTCCGAAAACTATGTAAGAGTTCCGAAGCAAATTTAATCTTCAGCAGAATTCCGAGTACAATGGAAGAGTTCCGAAGCATTTTTAAACGTCATCGGAATTCCAAGAACAATGGAAGAGTTCCGAAGCACTTTTAAATTTCAGCAGAATTCCGAGAACAGTGGCAGAGTTCCGAAGCATTTTTAAATGTCAGCAGATTTCCGAGAACAATGTAGGAGTTCCAAAGCATTTTTGAAAGTCAGCAGAATTCTGAGAACGATGGAAGAGTTCAGAAGCATTTTTAAATACCAGCGGAATTCCAAGAACAAAGGAAGTGTTCCGAAGTATTTTTAAACATCAGCGGAATTCCGAGAACTCTGGAAGGGTTCCAAAGCATTTTTAAACTTCAGCAGAATTCCGAGAACAATGGAAGAGTTCCGAAGCATTTTTAAACTTCAGCAGAATTCCGAGAACAATGGAAGAGTTCCGAAGCAAATGTAAAATTCAGCAGAATTCCGAGAACAATGAAAGAGTTCCGAAGCATTTTTAAACGTCCGCGGAATTCGGATAAAAATGGAAGAGTTCCGAAGCATTTTTAAACTTCAGCAGAATTCCGAGAACAATGGAAGAGTTCCGAAGCATTTTTAAACATCAGCAGATTTCTGAGAACAATGAAGGCGTTCCGAAGCATTTATAAACGTCAGCGGAATTCTGAGAACAATGGAAGAGTTCTGAAACATTTTTAAATTTCAACGGAATTCCGAGAACAATGGAAGAGTTCCAAAGCATTTTTAAACTTGAGCGGAATTCCTAGAACAATGGAATCATTCCGAAGCATTTTTAAACTTCAGCGGAATTCCGAGAACAATGGAAGAGTTCCGATGCATTTTTAAACTTCATCAGAATTCCTAGAACAATGGAAGCGTTCTGAAGCATTTTTAAACAACAGAGGAATTCCGAGAACAATGGAAGAGTTCTGATTCATTTTTAAATGTCAACGGAATTCCGAGAACAATGGAAGAGTTCCGAAACATTTTTAAACGTCAGTGGAATTCCGAGAACAATGGAAGAGTTCCAATGCATTATTAAATGTGAGCAGAATTCCGAGAACAATGGAAGAGTTCCAATGCATTATTAAATGTGAGCAGATTTCCGAGAACAATGAAGGAGTTCCAAAGCATTTTTGAACATCAGCGGAATTCTGAGAACAATGGAAGAGTTCCAAAGCATTTTTAAATGTCAGCGGAATTCCGAGAACAATGGAAGAGTTCCGAAGCATTTTTAAACATCAGCAGAATTTCGAGAACAATGGAAGAGTTCCGAAGAATTTTTAAACATCAGCGGAAAAACGAGAACAATGGAAGAGTTCCGAAGCATTTTTAAACTTCAGCGGAATTCCGAGAACAATGGAAGAGTTCCGAAGCATTTTTAAACGTCAGTGGAATTCCGAGAACAATGGAAGAGTTCCAATGCATTATTAACTGTGAGCAGAATTCCGAGAACAAAGGAAGAGTTCCGAAGCATTTTTAAACGTCAGCAGAATTCCGACAACAATGGAAGAGTTCCGAAGCATTTTTAAACGTCAGCCGAATTTTGAGAACAATGGAAGAGTTCTGAAGCATTTTTAAACATCAGTGGAATTCCGAGAACAATGGAAGAGTTCCGAAGCATTTTAAAACTTCAGCGGAATTCTGAGAACAATGGAAGAGTTCTGAAGCATTTTTAAATGTGAGCAGAATTCCGAGAACAATGGAAGAGTTCCGAAGCATTTTTAAACGTCAGCAGAATTTCGAGAACAATGGAAGAATTCCGAAGAATTTTTAAACGTCAGCAGAGTTCTGAGAATAATGGAAGAGTTCCGAAGCATTTTTAAACGTAAGCGGAATTCTGAGAACAATGAAAGACTTCCAAAGCAATTTTAAACTTCTGCAGAATTCCGAGAACAATGGAAGAGTTCCGAAGCATTTTTAAACGTCAGCAGAATATCGAGAACAATGGAAGAGTTCCAAAGCATTTTTAAACGTCAGCAGATTTCCGAGAACAATGAAGGAGTTCCGAAACATGTTTAAATGTCAGCGGAATTCCGAGAACAATGGAAGAATTCTGAAACATGTGTAAACTTCAGCGGAATTCCGAGAACAATGGAAGAGTTCCGAAGCATTTTTAAACTTCATCAGAATTCCGAGAATAATGGAAGTGTTGTGAAACAATTTTATACATCATCAGAATTCCGAGAACAATGGAAGAGATCCGAAGCATTTTTAAACGTCAACGCAATTCCGAGAACAATGGATCAGTTCTGAAACATTTTTAAATTTCAGCGGTATTCCAAGAACAATGGAAGAGTTCCGAAGCACTTTTAAATTTCAGCAGAATTCCAAGAACAATGGCAGAGTTCTGAAGCATTTTTAAACGTCAGCAGATTTCCGAGAACAATGAAGGAGTTTCAAAGCATTTTTGAACGTCAGCGGAATTCCGAGAACAAAGGAAGTGTTCCGAAGAATTTTTAAACATCAGCGGAATTACGAGAACTATGGAAGGGTTCCGAAGCATTTTTAAACTTCAGCTGAATTCCGAGAACAATGGAAGTGTTCTGTAGCATTTTTAAACATCGGAGGAATTCCGAGAACAATGGAAGAGTTCCGTTTAATTTTTAAATGTCAACGGAATTCCGAGAACAATGGAAGAGTTCCGAAGCATTTTTAAACGTCAGTGGAATTCCGAGAACAATGGAAGAGTTCCGAAGCATTTTTAAACTTCAGCAAAATTCCGAGAACAGTGGAAGAGCTCCGAAGCACTTTTAATCTTCAGCAGAATTTCGAGAACAATGGAAGAGTTCCGAAGCATTTTTAAACGTCAGCGGAATTCTGAGAACAATGAAAGAGTTCCAAAGCCTTTTTAAACTTCAGCGAAATTCCGAGAACAGTGGAAGAGCTCCGAAGCATTTTTACGCATCAGCAGAATTTCGAGAACAATGGAAGAGTTCCGAAGCATTTTTAAACGTCAGTGGAATTCCGAGAACAATGAAAGAGTTCCAATGCATTATTAAATGTGACCAGAATTCCGAGAACAATGGAAGAGTTCCGAAGCATTTTTAAACGTCAGCAGAATTTCGAGAACAATGGAAGAGTTCCGAAGCATTTTTAAACGTCAGTGGAATTCTGAGAACTCTGGAAGGGTTCCAAAGCATTTTTAAATGTCAGCGGAATTCCGAGAACAATGGAAGAGTTTCGAAGCATTTTTAAACATCAGCGGAATTCCGAGAACAATGGAATAGTTCTGAAGCATTTTTAAATATCATCGGAATTCTGAGAACAATGGAAGAGTTCCAAAGCATTTTTAAACATCAGCGGAATTCTGAGAACAATGGAAGAGTTCCGAAGCATTTTTAAACGTCAGCAGAATTCCGAGAATAATGGAAGAGTTCCGAAGCATTTTTAAACTTCATCAGAATTCCAAGAACAATGTATGAGTTCCAATGCAAATTTAAACTTCAGCAGAATTCCGAGAACAATGGAAGAGTTCCGAAGCATTTTTAAACGTCAGCAGAATTCTGAGAACAATGAAAGAGTTCCAAAGCATTTTTAAACTTCAGCAGAATTCCGAGAACAATGGAAGAGTTCCGAAGCATTTGTAAACATCAGCAGATTTAAGAGAACAATGAAGGAGTTCCAAAGCATTTTTGAACGTTAGTGGAATTCTGAGAACAATGGAAGAGTTCCGAACCATTTTTAAACATCAGCGGAATTCCGAGAAAAATGGAAGAGTTCCGAACCATTTTTAAACATCAGTGGAATTCCGAGAACAATGGAAGAATTCCAATGCATTATGAAATGAGAGCAGAATTCCAAGAACAATGGAAGAGTTCCGATGCGTTTTTAAAAGTCAGCAGAATTTTGAGAACAATGGAAGAGTTCTGAAGCATTTTTAAACGTCAGTGGAATTCTGAGAGCAATGGAAGAGTTCCGAAGCATTTTTAAACATCAGCGGAATTACAAGAACAATGGAAAAGTTCCGATGCATTTTTAAACATCAGCGAAATTCCGAGAACAATGGAAGAGTTCTGAAACATTTTTAAAGTTCAGCGGAATTCCAACAACAATGGATGCGTTCCGAAGCATTTTAAACTTGAGAGGAATTCCGAGAACAATGGAAGCGTTCCGAAGCATTTTTAAACTTCAGCGGTATTCCGAGAACAATGGAAGAGTCCCGAAGCATTTTTAAACATCAGCAGAATTCCGAGAACAATGGCAGAGTTCTGAAGCATTTTTAAACTTCATCAGAATTCCGAAAACTATGTAAGAGTTCCGAAGCAAATTTAATCTTCAGCAGAATTCCGAGTACAATGGAAGAGTTCCGAAGCATTTTTAAACGTCATCGGAATTCCAAGAACAATGGAAGAGTTCCGAAGCACTTTTAAATTTCAGCAGAATTCCGAGAACAGTGGCAGAGTTCCGAAGCATTTTTAAATGTCAGCAGATTTCCGAGAACAATGTAGGAGTTCCAAAGCATTTTTGAAAGTCAGCAGAATTCTGAGAACGATGGAAGAGTTCAGAAGCATTTTTAAATACCAGCGGAATTCCAAGAACAAAGGAAGTGTTCCGAAGTATTTTTAAACATCAGCGGAATTCCGAGAACTCTGGAAGGGTTCCAAAGCATTTTTAAACTTCAGCAGAATTCCGAGAACAATGGAAGAGTTCCGAAGCATTTTTAAACTTCAGCAGAATTCCGAGAACAATGGAAGAGTTCCGAAGCAAATGTAAAATTCAGCAGAATTCCGAGAACAATGAAAGAGTTCCGAAGCATTTTTAAACGTCCGCGGAATTCGGATAAAAATGGAAGAGTTCCGAAGCATTTTTAAACTTCAGCAGAATTCCGAGAACAATGGAAGAGTTCCGAAGCATTTTTAAACATCAGCAGATTTCCGAGAACAATGAAGGCGTTCCGAAGCATTTATAAACGTCAGCGGAATTCTGAGAACAATGGAAGAGTTCTGAAACATTTTTAAATTTCAACGGAATTCCGAGAACAATGGAAGAGTTCCAAAGCATTTTTAAACTTGAGCGGAATTCCTAGAACAATGGAATCATTCCGAAGCATTTTTAAACTTCAGCGGAATTCCGAGAACAATGGAAGAGTTCCGAAGCATTTTTAAACTTCATCAGAATTCCTAGAACAATGGAAGCGTTCTGAAGCATTTTTAAACAACAGAGGAATTCCGAGAACAATGGAAGAGTTCTGATTCATTTTTAAATGTCAACGGAATTCCGAGAACAATGGAAGAGTTCCGAAACATTTTTAAACGTCAGTGGAATTCCGAGAACAATGGAAGAGTTCCAATGCATTATTAAATGTGAGCAGAATTCCGAGAACAATGGAAGAGTTCCAATGCATTATTAAATGTGAGCAGATTTCCGAGATCAATGAAGGAGTTCCAAAGCATTTTTGAACATCAGCGGAATTCTGAGAACAATGGAAGAGTTCCAAAGCATTTTTAAATGTCAGCGGAATTCCGAGAACAATGGAAGAGTTCCGAAGCATTTTTAAACGTCAGCGGAATTCTGAGAACAATATAAGAGTGTCAAAGCATTTTTAAATGTCAGCGGAATTCTGAGAACAATGGAAGAGTTCCGAAGCATTTTTAAACATCAGCGGAAAAACGAGAACAATGGAAGAGTTCCGAAGCATTTTTAAACTTCAGCGGAATTCCGAGAACACTGGAAGAGTTCCGAAGCATTTTTAAACGTCAGTGGAATTCCGAGAACAATGGAAGAGTTCCAATGCATTATTAACTGTGAGCAGAATTCCGAGAACAAAGGAAGAGTTCCGAAACATTTTTAAACGTCAGCAGAATTTCGAGAACAATGGAAGAGTTCCGAAGCATTTTTAAACGTCAGTGGAATTCTGAGAATAATGGAAGAGTTCCGAAGCATTTTGAAACTTCAGCAGAATTCCGAGAACAATGGAAGAGTTCCGAAGCATTTTTAAACGTCAGTGGAATTCTGAGAACAATGAAAGAGTTCCAAAGCATTTTTAAACTTCAGCAGAATTCCGAGAACAATGGAAGAGATCCGAAGCATTTTTAAACATCAGCAGATTTCCGAGAACAATGAAGGAGTTCCAAAGCATTTTTAAATGTCAGCGGAATTCCAAGAACAATGGAAGAGTTTTGAAGCATTTTTAAACATCAGCGGAATTCCGAGAACAATGGAAGAGTTCTGAAGTATTTTTAAACTTCAGCGGAATTCCGAGAACAATGGAAGAGTTCCGAAGCATTTTTAAACGTCAGTGGAATTTCGAGAACAATGGAAGAATTCCAAAGCATTATTAAATATGAGCAGAATTCCGAGAACAATGGAAGCGTTCCGAAGCATTTTTAAACTTCCGCGGTATTCCGAGAACAATGGAAGAGTTCCGAAGCACTTTTAAACGTCAGCAGAATTCCGAGAACAATGGAAAAGTTCTGAAGCATTTTTAAACTTCATCAGAATTCCGAGAACAATGTAAGAGTTCCGAAGCAAATTTAAACTTCAGCAGAATTCCGAGAACAATGGAAGAGTTCCGAAGCATTTTTAAACGTCAACGGAAATCCAAGAACAATGGAAGAGATACGAAGCAAATTTAAACTTCAGCAGAATTCCGAGAACAATGGCAGAGTTCCGAAGCATTTTTAAACGTCAGCAGATTTCCGAGAACAATGAAGGAGTTCCAAAGCATTTTTAAACGTCAGCGGAATTCTGAGAACAATGGAAGAGTTCTGAAACATTTTTAAATGACATGGGAATTCCAAGAACAATGGAAGTGTTCCGAAGCATTTTTAAACATCAGAAGAATTCTGAGAACTATGGAAGGGTTCCGAAGCATTTTTAAACTTCAGCGGAATTCCGAGAATAATGGAAGAGTTCTGAATCATTTTTAAACTTCAGCAGAATTCCGAGAACAATGGAAGAGTTCCGAAGCAAATGTAAACTTCAGCAGAATACCGAGAACAATGAAAGAGTTCCGAAGCATTTTTAAACGTCAACGGAAATCCAAGAACAATGGAAGAGTTACGAAGCACTTTTAAATTTCAGCAGAATTCCGAGAACAATGGCAGATTTCAGAAGCATTTTTAAACGTCAGCAGATTTCCGAGGACAATGAAGTAGTTCCAAAGCATTTTTAAACGTCAGTGGAATTCTGAGAACAATGGAAGAGTTCTGAAGCATTTTTAAATGTCAGCAGAATTCCGACAACAATGGAAGAGTTCCGAAGCATTTATAAACGTCAGCAGAATTTTGAGAACAATGGAAGAGTTCTGAAGCATTTTTAAACATCAGTGGAATTCCGAGAACAATGGAAGAGTTCCAATGCATTATTAAATGTGAGCAGAATTCCGAGAACAATGGAAGAGTTCCGAAGCATTTTTAAACGTCAGCAGAATTTCGAGAACAATGGAAGAGTTCCGAAGAATTTTTAAACGTCAGTGGAATTCTGAGAACAATGGAAGAGTTCTGAAGCATTTTTAAACGTCAGCGGAATTCTGAGAACAATGAAAAAGTTCCAAAGCATTTTTAAACTTCCTCAGAATTCCGAGAACAAAGGAGGAGATCTGAAGCATTTTTAAACATCAGCAGATTTGCGAGAACAATGAAGGAGTTCCAAAGCATTTTTAAATGTCAGCGTAATTCCAAGAACAATGGAAGAGTTTCGAAGCATTTTTAAACATCAGCGGAATTCCGAGAACAATGGAAGAGTTCTGAAGCATTTTTAAACTTCAGCGGAATTCCGAGAACAATGGAGGAGTTCAGAAACATTTTTAAACTTCAGCGGAATTCTGAGAAAAATGGAACAGTTCCGAAGCATTTTTAAACATCAGTGGAATTCCGAGAACAATGGAAGAATTCCAATGCATTATGAAATGAGAGCAGAATTCCAAGAACAATGGAAGAGTTCCAACGCATTTTTAAACATCAGCGGAATTCCAAGAACAATGGAAAAGTTCCGATGCATTTTTAAACATCAGCGAAATTCCGAGAACAATGCAAGAGTTCTGAAACATTTTTAAAGTTCAGCGGAATTCCGACAACAATGGAAGCGTTCCGAAGCATTTTAAACTTGAGAGGAATTCCGAGAACAATGGAAGCGTTCCGAAGCATTTTTAAACTTCATCGGTATTCCGAGAACAATGGAAGAGTCCCGAAGCATTTTTAAACATCAGCAGAATTCCGAGAACAATGGCAGAGTTCTGAAGCATTTTTAAACTTCATCAGAATTCCGAAAACAAAGTAAGAGTTCCGAAGCATTTTTAAACGTCAGCGGAATTCCAAGAACAATGGAAGAGTTCCGAAGCACTTTTAAATTTCAGCAGAATTCCGAGAACAGTGGCAGAGTTCCGAAGCATTTTTAAATGTCAGCAGATTTCCGAGAACAATGTAGGAGTTCCAAAGCATTTTTGAACGTCAGCAGAATTCTGAGAACGATGGAAGAGTTCAGAAGCATTTTTAAATACCAGCGGAATTCCAAGAACAAAGGAAGTGTTCCGAAGTATTTTTAAACATCAGCGGAATTCCGAGAACTCTGGAAGGGTTCCAAAGCATTTTTAAACTTCAACAGAATTCCGAGAACAAAGGAAGAGTTCCGAACCATTTTTAAACTTCAGCAGAATTCCGAGAACAATGGAAGAGTTCCGAAGCAAATGTAAAATTCAGCAGAATTCCGAGAACAATGAAAGAGTTCCGAAGCATTTTTAAACGTCCGCGGAATTCGGATAAAAATGGAAGAGTTCCGAAGCATTTTTAAACTTCAGCAGAATTCCGAGAACAATGGAAGAGTTCCGAAGCATTTTTAAACATCAGCAGATTTCCGAGAACAATGAAGGAGTTCCGAAGCATTTTTAAACTTCATCAGAATTCCGAGAACAATGGAAGCATTCTGAAGCATTTTTAAACAACAGAGGAATTCCGAGAACAATGGAAGAGTTCCGATTCATTTTTAAATGTCAACGGAATTCCGAGAACAATGGAAGAGTTCCGAAACATTTTTAAACGTCAGTGGAATTCCGAGAACAGTGGAAGAGTTCCAATGCATTATTAAATGTGAGCAGAATTCCGAGAACAATGGAAGAGTTCCAATGCATTATTAAATGTGAGCAGATTTCCGAGAACAATGAAGGAGTTCCAAAGCATTTTTGAACATCAGCGGAATTCTGAGAACAATGGAAGAGTTCCAAAGCATTTTTAAATGTCAGCGGAATTCCGAGAACAATGGAAGAGGTCCGAAGCATTTTTAAACGTCAGCGGAATTCTGAGAACAATATGAGTGTTAAAGCATTTTTAAATGTCAGCGGAATTCTGAGAACAATGGAAGAGTTCTGAAACATTTTTAAATTTCAACGGAATTCCGAGAACAATGGAAGAGTTCCAAAGCATTTTTAAACTTGAGCGGAATTCCTAGAACAATGGAAGCATTCCGAAGCATTTTTAAACTTCAGCGGAATTCCGAGAACAATGGAAGAGTTCCGAAGCATTTTTAAACTTCATCAGAATTCCGAGAACAATGGAAGCGTTCTGAAGCATTTTTAAACAACAGAGGAATTCCGAGAACAATGGAAGAGTTCCGATTCATTTTTAAATGTCAACGGAATTCCGAGAACAATGGAAGAGTTCCGAAACATTTTTAAACGTCAGTGGAATTCCGAGAACAATGGAAGAGTTCCAATGCATTATTAAATGTGAGCAGAATTCCGAGAACAATGGAAGAGTTCCAATGCATTATTAAATGTGAGCAGATTTCCGAGAACAATGAAGGAGTTCCAAAGCATTTTTGAACATCAGCGGAATTCTGAGAACAATGGAAGAGTTCCAAAGCATTTTTAAATGTCAGCGGAATTCCGAGAACAATGGAAGAGGTCCGAAGCATTTTTAAACGTCAGCGGAATTCTGAGAACAATATAAGAGTGTCAAAGCATTTTTAAATGTCAGCGGAATTCTGAGAACAATGGAAGAGTTCCGAAGCATTTTTAAACTTCAGCGGAATTCCGAGAACAATGGAAGAGTTCCGAAGCATTTTTAAACGTCAGTGGAATTCCGAGAACAATGGAAGAGTTCCAATGCATTATTAACTGTGAGCAGAATTCCGAGAACAAAGGAAGAGTTCCGAAGCATTTTTAAACGTCAGCAGAATTCCGACAACAATGGAAGAGTTCCGAAGCATTTTTAAACGTCAGCAGAATTTTGAGAACAATGGAAGAGTTCTGAAGCATTTTTAAACATCAGTGGAATTCCGAGAACAATGGAAGAGTTCCGAAGCATTTTAAAACTTCAGCGGAATTCTGAGAACAATGGAAGAGTTCTGAAGCATTTTTAAATGTGAGCAGAATTCCGAGAACAATGGAAGAGTTCCGAAGCATTTTTAAACGTCAGCAGAATTTCGAGAACAATGGAAGAATTCTGAAGAATTTTTAAACGTCAGCAGAGTTCTGAGAATAATGGAAGAGTTCCGAAGCATTTTTAAACGTCAGCGAATTCCGAGAACAATGGAAGAGTTCTGAAGCATTTTTAAATGTCAGCAGAATTCCGACAACAATGGAAGAGTTCCGAAGCATTTTTAAACGTCAGCAGAATTTTGAGAACAATGGAAGAGTTCTGAAGCATTTTTAAACATCAGTGGAATTCCGAGAACAATGGAAGAGTTCCGAAGCATTTTAAAACTTCAGCGGAATTCTGAGAACAATGGAAGAGTTCTGAAGCATTTTTAAATGTGAGCAGAATTCCGAGAACAATGGAAGAGTTCCGAAGCATTTTTAAACGTCAGCAGAATTTCGAGAACAATGGAAGAATTCCGAAGAATTTTTAAACGTCAGCAGAGTTCTGAGAATAATGGAAGAGTTCCGAAGCATTTTTAAACGTCAGCGGAATTTTGAGAACAATGAAAGACTTCCAAAGCATTTTTAAACTTCTGCAGAATTCCGAGAACAATGGAAGAGTTCCGAAGCATTTTTAAACGTCAGCAGAATATCGAGAACAATGGAAGAGTTCCAAAGCATTTTTAAACGTCAGCAGATTTCCGAGAACAATGAAGGAGTTCCGAAACATGTTTAAATGTCAGCGGAATTCCGAGAACAATGGAAGAGTTTCGAAGCATTTTTAAACTTCAGCGGAATTCCGAGAACAATGGAAGCATTCCGAAGCATTTTTAAACTTCAGCGGAATTCCGAGAACAATGGAAGAGTTCCGAAGCATTTTTAAACTTCATCAGAATTCCGAGAATAATGGAAGTGTTGTGAAACAATTTTATACATCATCAGAATTCCGAGAACAATTGAAGAGATCCGAAGCATTTTTAAACGTCAACGCAATTCCGAGAACAATGGATCAGTTCTGAAACATTTTTAAATTTCAGCAGAATTCCAAGAACAATGGCAGAGTTCTGAAGCATTTTTAAACGTCAGCAGATTTCCGACAACAATGAAGGAGTTTCAAAGCATTTTTGAACGTCAGCGGAATTCCGAGAACAAAGGAAGTGTTCCGAAGAATTTTTAAACATCAGCGGAATTCCGAGAACTATGGAAGGGTTCCGAAGCATTTTTAAACTTCAGCTGAATTCCGAGAACAATGGAAGTGTTCTGTAGCATTTTTAAACATCGGAGGAATTCCGAGAACAATGGAAGAGTTCTGATTAATTTTTAAATGTCAATGGAATTCAGAGAACAATGGAAGAGTTCCGAAGCATTTTTAAACGTCAGTGGAATTCCGAGAACAATGGAAGAGTTCCGAAGCATTTTTAAACTTCAGCGAAATTCCGAGAACAGTGGAAGAGCTCCGAAGCATTTTTAATCTTCAGCAGAATTCTGAGAACAATGGAAGAGTTCCGAAGCATTTTTAAACGTCAGTGGAATTCTGAGAACAATGGAAGAGTTCCAATGCATTATTAAATGTGACCAGAATTCCGAGAACAATGGAAGAGTTCCGAAGCATTTTTAAACATCAGCAGAATTTCGAGAACAATGGAAGAGTTCCGAAGCATTTTTAAACGTCAGTGGAATTCTGAGAACAATGGAAGAGTTCCGAAGCATTTTTAAACGTCAGCGGAATTCTGAGAACAATGAAAGAGTTCCAAAGCCTTTTTAAACTTCAGCGAAATTCCGAGAACAGTGGAAGAGCTCCGAAGCATTTTTACGCATGAGCAGAATTTCGAGAACAATGGAAGAGTTCCGAAGCATTTTTAAACGTCAGTGGAATTCCGAGAACAATGAAAGAGTTCCAATGCATTATTAAATGTGACCAGAATTCCGAGAACAATGGAAGAGTTCCGAAGCATTTTTAAACGTCAGCAGAATTTCGAGAACAATGGAAGAGTTCCGAAGCATTTTTAAACGTCAGTGGAATTCTGAGAACTCTGGAAGGGTTCCAAAGCATTTTTAAATGTCAGCGGAATTCCGAGAACAATGGAAGAGTTTCGAAGCATTTTTAAACATCAGCGGAATTCCGAGAACAATGGAATAGTTCTGAAGCATTTTTAAATATCATCGGAATTCTGAGAACAATGGAAGAGTTCCAAAGCATTTTTAAACATCAGCGGAATTCTGAGAACAATGGAAGAGTTCCGAAGCATTTTTAAACGTCAGCAGAATTCCGAGAATAATGGAAGAGTTCCGAAGCATTTTTAAACTTCATCAGAATTCCAAGAAGAATGTATGAGTTCCAATGCAAATTTAAACTTCAGCAGAATTCCGAGAACAATGGAAGAGTTCCGAAGCATTTTTAAACGTCAGCAGAATTCTGAGAACAATGAAAGAGTTCCAAAGCATTTTTAAACTTCAGCAGAATTCCGAGAACAATGGAAGAGTTCCGAAGCATTTGTAAACATCAGCAGATTTAAGAGAACAATGAAGGAGTTCCAAAGCATTTTTGAACGTCAGTGGAATTCTGAGAACAATGGAAGAGTTCCGAAGCATTTTTAAACGTCAGTGGAATTCTGAGAGCAATGGAAGAGTTCCGAAGCATTTTTAAACATCAGCGGAATTACAAGAACAATGGAAAAGTTCCGATGCATTTTTAAACATCAGCAAAATTCCGAGAACAATGGAAGAGTTCTGAAACATTTTTAAAGTTCAGCGGAATTCCAACAACAATGGATGCGTTCCGAAGCATTTTTAAACTTCAGCGGTATTCCGAGAACAATGGAAGAGTCCCGAAGCATTTTTAAACATCAGCAGAATTCCGAGAACAATGGCAGAGTTCTGAAGCATTTTTAAACTTCATCAGAATTCCGAAAACTATGTAAGAGTTCCGAAGCAAATTTAATCTTCAGCAGAATTCCGAGTACAATGGAAGAGTTCCGAAGCATTTTTAAACGTCAGCGGAATTCCAAGAACAATGGAAGAGTTCCGAAGCACTTTTAAATTTCAGCAGAATTCCGAGAACAGTGGCAGAGTTCCGAAGCATTTTTAAATGTCAGCAGATTTCCGAGAACAATGTAGGAGTTCCAAAACATTTTTGAACGTCAGCAGAATTCTGAGAATGATGGAAGAGTTCAGAAGCATTTTTAAATACCAGCGGAATTCCAAGAACAAAGGAAGTGTTCCGAAGTATTTTTAAACATCAGCGGAATTCCGAGAACTCTGGAAGGGTTCCAAAGCATTTTTAAACTTCAGCAGAATTCCGAGAACAATGGAAGATTTCCGAAGCATTTTTAAACTTCAGCAGAATTCCGAGAACAATGGAAGAGTTCCGAAGCAACTGTAAAATTCAGCAGAATTCCGAGAACAATGAAAGAGTTCCGAAGCATTTTTAAACGTCCGCGGAATTCGGATAAAAATGGAAGAATTCCGAAGCATTTTTAAACTTCAGCAGAATTCCGAGAACAATGGAAGAGTTCCGAAGCATTTTTAAACATCAGCAGATTTCCGAGAACAATGAAGGCGTTCCGAAGCATTTATAAACGTCAGCGGAATTCTGATAACAATGGAAGAGTTCTGAAACATTTTTAAATTTCAACGGAATTCCGAGAACAATGGAAGAGTTCCAAAGCATTTTTAAACTTGAGCGGAATTCCTAGAACAATGGAATCATTCCGAAGCATTTTTAAACTTCAGCGGAATTCCGAGAACAATGGAAGAGTTCCGAAGCATTTTTAAACTTCATCAGAATTCCGAGAACAATGGAAGCGTTCTGAAGCATTTTTAAACAACAGAGGAATTCCGAGAACAATGGAAGAGTTCTGATTCATTTTTAAATGTCAACGGAATTCCGAGAACAATGGAAGAGTTCCGAAACATTTTTAAACATCAGTGGAATTCCGAGAACAATGGAAGAGTTCCAATGCATTATTAAATGTGAGCAGAATTCCGAGAACAATGGAAGAGTTCCAATGCATTATTAAATGTGAGCAGATTTCCGAGAACAATGAAGGAGTTCCAAAGCATTTTTGAACATCAGCGGAATTCTGAGAACAATGGAAGAGTTCCAAAGCATTTTTAAATGTCAGCGGAATTCCGAGAACAATGGAAGAGTTCCGAAGCATTTTTAAACATCAGCAGAATTTCGAGAACAATGGAAGAGTTCCGAAGAATTTTTAAACGTCAGCGGAATTCTGAGAACAATATAAGAGTGTCAAAGCATTTTTAAATGTCAGCGGAATTCTGAGAACAATGGAAGAGTTCCGAAGCATTTTTAAACATCAGCGGAAAAACGAGAACAATGGAAGAGTTCCGAAGCATTTTTAAACTTCAGCGGAATTCCGAGAACACTGGAAGAGTTCCGAAGCATTTTTAAACGTCAGTGGAATTCCGAGAACAATGGAAGAGTTCCAATGCATTATTAACTGTGAGCAGAATTACGAGAACAAAGGAAGAGTTCCGAAACATTTTTAAACGTCAGCAGTATTTCGAGAACAATGGAAGAGTTCCGAAGCATTTTTAAACGTCAGTGGAATTCTGAGAATAATGGAAGAGTTCCGAAGCATTTTTAAACATCAGCAGATTTCTGAGAACAATGAAGGAGTTCCAAAGCATTTTTGAATTTCAGCGGAAATCTGAGAAAAATGGAAGAGTTCCGAAGCATTTTTAAACATCAGCGGAATTCCGAGAACAATGGAAGAGTTCCGAAGCATTTTAAAACTTCAGCGGAATTCTGAGAACAATGGAAGAGTTCTGAAGCATTTTTAAATGTCAGCAGAATTCCGACAACAATGGAAGAGTTCCGAAGCATTTTTAAACGTCAGCAGAATTTTGAGAACAATGGAAGAGTTCTGTAGCATTTTTAAACATCAGTGGAATTCCGAGAACAATGGAAGAGTTCCAATGCATTATTAAATGTGAGCAGAATTCCAAGAACAATGGAAGAGTTCCGAAGCATTTTTAAACGTCAGCAGAATTTCGAGAACAATGGAAGAGTTCCGAAGAATTTTTAAACGTCAGTGGAATTCTGAGAACAATGGAAGAGTTCCGAAGCATTTTTAAACGTCAGCGGAATTCTGAGAACAATGAAAAAGTTCCAAAGCATTTTTAAACTTCAGCAGAATTCCGAGAACAAAGGAAGAGATCCGAAGCATTTTTAAACATCAGCAGATTTCCGAGAACAATGAAGGAGTTCCAAAGCATTTTTAAATGTCAGCGGAATTCCAAGAACAATGGAAGAGTTTTGAAGCATTTTTAAACATCAGCGGAATTCCGAGAACAATGGAAGAGTTCTGAAGCATTTTTAAACTTCAGCGGAATTCCAAGAACAATGGAAGAGTTCCGAAGCATTTTTAAACGTCAGTGGAATTTCGAGAACAATGGAAGAGTTCAAAAGCATTATTAAATGTGAGCAGAATTACGAGAACAATGGAAGCGTTCCGAAGCATTTTTAAACTTCCGCGGTATTCCGAGAACAATGGAAGAGTTCCGAAGCACTTTTAAACGTCAGCAGAATTCCGAGAACAATGGAAGAGTTCTGAAGCATTTTTAAACTTCATCAGAATTCCGAGAACAATGTAAGAGTTCCGAAGCAAATTTAAACTTCAGCAGAATTCCGAGAACAATGGAAGAGTTCCGAAGCATTTTTAAACGTCAACGGAAATCCAAGAACAATGGAAGAGTTACGAAGCACTTTTAAATTTCAGCAGAATTCCGAGAACAATGGCAGAGTTCCAAAGCATTTTTAATCGTCAGCAGATTTCCGAGAACAATGAAGGAGTTCCAAAGCATTTTTAAACGTCAGCGGAATTCTGAGAACAATGGAAGAGTTCTGAAACCTTTTTAAATGACATGGGAATTCCAAGAACAATGGAAGTGTTCCGAAGCATTTTTAAACATCAGCAGAATTCTGAGAACTATGGAAGGGTTCCGAAGCATTTTTAAACTTCAGCGGAATTCCGAGAATAATGGAAGAGTTCCGAATCATTTTTAAACTTCAGCAGAATTCCGAGAACAATGGAAGATTTCCGAAGCAAATGTAAACTTCAGCAGAATACCGAGAACAATGAAAGAGTTCCAAAACATTTTCAAACGTCAGCGGAATTCTGATAACAATGGAACAGTTCCGAAGCAAATGTAAACTTCAGCAGAATACCGAGAACAATGAAAGAGTTCCGAAGCATTTTTAAACGTCAACGGAAATCCAAGAACAATGGAAGAGTTACGAAGCACTTTTAAATTTCAGCAGAATTCCGAGAACAATGGCAGAGTTCAGAAGCATTTTTAAACGTCAGCAGATTTCCGAGGACAATGAAATAGTTCCAAAGCATTTTTAAACGTCAGTGGAATTCTGAGAACAATGGAAGAGTTCTGAAGCATTTTTAAATGTCAGCACAATTCCGACAACAATGGAAGAGTTCCGAAGCATTTTTAAACTTCTTCAGAATTCCGAGAACAAAGGAGGAGATCCGAAGCATTTTTAAACATCAGCAGATTTGCGAGAACAATGAAGGAGTTCCAAAGCATTTTTAAACTTCAGCAGAATTCCGAGAACAATGGAAGAGTTCCGAAGCATTTTTAAACGTCAGCAGAATTCTGAGAACAATGAAAGAGTTCCAAAGCATTTTTAAACTTCAGCAGAATTCCGAGAACAATGGAAGAGTTCCGAAGCATTTGTAAACATCAGCAGATTTAAGAGAACAATGAAGGAGTTCCAAAGCATTTTTGAACGTCAGTGGAATTCTGAGAACAATGGAAGAGTTCCGAACCATTTTTAAACATCAGCGGAATTCCGAGAACAATGGAAGAGTTCCGAAGCATTTTTAAACTTCAGCGGAATTCCGAGAAAAATGGAAGAGTTCCGAAGCATTTTTAAACATCAGTGGAATTCCGAGAACAATGGAAGAATTCCAATGCATTATGAAATGAGAGCAGAATTCCAAGAACAATGGAAGAGTTCCGATGCGTTTTTAAAAGTCAGCAGAATTTTGAGAACAATGGAAGAGTTCCGAAGCATTTTTAAACGTCAGTGGAATTCTGAGAGCAATGGAAGAGTTCCGAAGCATTTTTAAACATCAGCGGAATTACAAGAACAATGGAAAAGTTCCGATGCATTTTTAAACATCAGCAAAATTCCGAGAACAATGGAAGAGTTCTGAAACATTTTTAAAGTTCAGCGGAATTCCAACAACAATGGATGCGTTCCGAAGCATTTTAAACTTGAGAGGAATTCTGAGAACAATGGAAGCGTTCCGAAGCATTTTTAAACTTCAGCGGTATTCCGAGAACAATGGAAGAGTCCCGAAGCATTTTTAAACATCAGCAGAATTCCGAGAACAATGGCAGAGTTCTGAAGCAATTTTAAACTTCATCAGAATTCCGAAAACTATGTAAGAGTTCCGAAGCAAATTTAATCTTCAGCAGAATTCCGAGTACAATGGAAGAGTTCCGAAGCATTTTTAAACGTCAGCGGAATTCCAAGAACAATGGAAGAGTTCCGAAGCACTTTTAAATTTCAGCAGAATTCCGAGAACAGTGGCAGAGTTCCGAAGGATTTTTAAATGTCAGCAGATTTCCGAGAACAATGTAGGAGTTCCAAAACATTTTTGAACGTCAGCAGAATTCTGAGAACGATGGAAGAGTTCAGAAGCATTTTTAAATACCAGCGGAATTCCAAGAACAAAGGAAGTGTTCCGAAGTATTTTTAAACATCAGCGGAATTCCGAGAACTCTGGAAGGGTTCCAAAGCATTTTTAAACTTCAGCAGAATTCCGAGAACAATGGAAGATTTCCGAAGCATTTTTAAACTTCAGCAGAATTCCGAGAACAATGGAAGAGTTCCGAAGCAACTGTAAAATTCAGCAGAATTCCGAGAACAATGAAAGAGTTCCGAAGCATTTTTAAACGTCCGCGGAATTCGGATAAAAATGGAAGAGTTCCGAAGCATTTTTAAACTTCAGCAGAATTCCGAGAACAATGGAAGAGTTCCGAAGCATTTTTAAACATCAGCAGATTTCCGAGAACAATGAAGGCGTTCCGAAGCATTTATAAACGTCAGCGGAATTCTGAGAACAATGGAAGAGTTCTGAAACATTTTTAAATTTCAACGGAATTCCGAGAACAATGGAAGAGTTCCAAAGCATTTTTAAACTTGAGCGGAATTCCTAGAACAATGGAATCATTCCGAAGCATTTTTAAACTTCAGCGAATTCCGAGAACAATGGAAGAGTTCCGAAGCATTTTTAAACTTCATCAGAATTCCGAGAACAATGGAAGCGTTCTGAAGCATTTTTAAACAACAGAGGAATTCCGAGAACAATGGAAGAGTTCTGATTCATTTTTAAATGTCAGCGGAATTCCGAGAACAATGGAAGAGTTCCGAAACATTTTTAAACGTCAGTGGAATTCCGAGAACAATGGAAGAGTTCCAATGCATTATTAAATGTGAGCAGAATTCCGAGAACAATGGAAGAGTTCCAATGCATTATTAAATGTGAGCAGATTTCCGAGAACAATGAAGGAGTTCCAAAGCATTTTTGAACATCAGCGGAATTCTGAGAACAATGGAAGAGTTCCAAAGCATTTTTAAATGTCAGCGGAATTCCGAGAACAATGGAAGAGTTCCGAAGCATTTTTAAACATCAGCAGAATTTCGAGAACAATGGAAGAGTTCCGAAGAATTTTTAAACGTCAGCGGAATTCTGAGAACAATATAAGAGTGTCAAAGCATTTTTAAATGTCAGCGGAATTCTGAGAACAATGGAAGAGTTCCGAAGCATTTTTAAACATCAGCGGAAAAACGAGAACAATGGAAGAGTTCCGAAGCATTTTTAAACTTCAGCGGAATTCCGAGAACACTGGAAGAGTTCCGAAGCATTTTTAAACGTCAGTGGAATTCCGAGAACAATGGAAGAGTTCCAATGCATTATTAACTGTGAGCAGAATTCCGAGAACAAAGGAAGAGTTCCGAAACATTTTTAAACGTCAGCAGTATTTCGAGAACAATGGAAGAGTTCCGAAGCATTTTTAAACGTCAGTGGAATTCTGAGAATAATGGAAGAGTTCCGAAGCATTTTTAAACATCAGCAGATTTCTGAGAACAATGAAGGAGTTCCAAAGCATTTTTGAATTTCAGCGGAAATCTGAGAAAAATGGAAGAGTTCCGAAGCATTTTTAAACATCAGCGGAATTCCGAGAACAATGGAAGAGTTCCGAAGCATTTTAAAACTTCAGCGGAATTCTGAGAACAATGGAAGAGTTCTGAAGCATTTTTAAATGTCAGCAGAATTCCGACAACAATGGAAGAGTTCCGAAGCATTTTTAAACGTCAGCAGAATTTTGAGAACAATGGAAGAGTTCTGTAGCATTTTTAAACATCAGTGGAATTCCGAGAACAATGGAAGAGTTCCAATGCATTATTAAATGTGAGCAGAATTCCAAGAACAATGGAAGAGTTCCGAAGCATTTTTAAACGTCAGCAGAATTTCGAGAACAATGGAAGAGTTCCGAAGAATTTTTAAACGTCAGTGGAATTCTGAGAACAATGGAAGAGTTCCGAAGCATTTTTAAACGTCAGCGGAATTCTGAGAACAATGAAAAAGTTCCAAAGCATTTTTAAACTTCAGCAGAATTCCGAGAACAAAGGAAGAGATCCGAAGCATTTTTAAACATCAGCAGATTTCCGAGAACAATGAAGGAGTTCCAAAGCATTTTTAAATGTCAGCGGAATTCCAAGAACATTGGAAGAGTTTTGAAGCATTTTTAAACATCAGCGGAATTCCGAGAACAATGGAAGAGTTCTGAAGCATTTTTAAACTTCAGCGGAATTCCAAGAACAATGGAAGAGTTCCGAAGCATTTTTAAACGTCAGTGGAATTTCGAGAACAATGGAAGAGTTCCAATGCATTATTAACTGTGAGCAGAATTCCGAGAACAAAGGAAGAGTTCCGAAACATTTTTAAACGTCAGCAGTATTTCGAGAACAATGGAAGAGTTCCGAAGCATTTTTAAACGTCAGTGGAATTCTGAGAATAATGGAAGAGTTCCGAAGCATTTTTAAACATCAGCAGATTTCTGAGAACAATGAAGGAGTTCCAAAGCATTTTTGAATTTCAGCGGAAATCTGAGAAAAATGGAAGAGTTCCGAAGCATTTTTAAACATCAGCGGAATTCCGAGAACAATGGAAGAGTTCCGAAGCATTTTAAAACTTCAGCGGAATTCTGAGAACAATGGAAGAGTTCTGAAGCATTTTTAAATGTCAGCAGAATTCCGACAACAATGGAAGAGTTCCGAAGCATTTTTAAACGTCAGCAGAATTTTGAGAACAATGGAAGAGTTCTGTAGCATTTTTAAACATCAGTGGAATTCCGAGAACAATGGAAGAGTTCCAATGCATTATTAAATGTGAGCAGAATTCCAAGAACAATGGAAGAGTTCCGAAGCATTTTTAAACGTCAGCAGAATTTCGAGAACAATGGAAGAGTTCCGAAGAATTTTTAAACGTCAGTGGAATTCTGAGAACAATGGAAGAGTTCCGAAGCATTTTTAAACGTCAGCGGAATTCTGAGAACAATGAAAAAGTTCCAAAGCATTTTTAAACTTCAGCAGAATTCCGAGAACAAAGGAAGAGATCCGAAGCATTTTTAAACATCAGCAGATTTCCGAGAACAATGAAGGAGTTCCAAAGCATTTTTAAATGTCAGCGGAATTCCAAGAACATTGGAAGAGTTTTGAAGCATTTTTAAACATCAGCGGAATTCCGAGAACAATGGAAGAGTTCTGAAGCATTTTTAAACTTCAGCGGAATTCCAAGAACAATGGAAGAGTTCCGAAGCATTTTTAAACGTCAGTGGAATTTCGAGAACAATGGAAGAGTTCAAAAGCATTATTAAATGTGAGCAGAATTACGAGAACAATGGAAGCGTTCCGAAGCATTTTTAAACTTCCGCGGTATTCCGAGAACAATGGAAGAGTTCCGAAGCACTTTTAAACGTCAGCAGAATTCCGAGAACAATGGAAGAGTTCTGAAGCATTTTTAAACTTCATCAGAATTCCGAGAACAATGTAAGAGTTCCGAAGCAAATTTAAACTTCAGCAGAATTCCGAGAACAATGGAAGAGTTCCGAAGCATTTTTAAACGTCAACGGAAATCCAAGAACAATGGAAGAGTTACGAAGCACTTTTAAATTTCAGCAGAATTCCGAGAACAATGGCAGAGTTCCAAAGCATTTTTAATCGTCAGCAGATTTCCGAGAACAATGAAGGAGTTCCAAAGCATTTTTAAACGTCAGCGGAATTCTGAGAACAATGGAAGAGTTCTGAAACCTTTTTAAATGACATGGGAATTCCAAGAACAATGGAAGTGTTCCGAAGCATTTTTAAACATCAGCAGAATTCTGAGAACTATGGAAGGGTTCCGAAGCATTTTTAAACTTCAGCGGAATTCCGAGAATAATGGAAGAGTTCCGAATCATTTTTAAACTTCAGCAGAATTCCGAGAACAATGGAAGAGTTCCGAAGCAAATGTAAACTTCAGCAGAATACCGAGAACAATGAAAGAGTTCCAAAACATTTTTAAACGTCAGCGGAATTCTGATAACAATGGAACAGTTCCGAAGCAAATGTAAACTTCAGCAGAATACCGAGAACAATGAAAGAGTTCCGAAGCATTTTTAAACGTCAACGGAAATCCAAGAACAATGGAAGAGTTACGAAGCACTTTTAAATTTCAGCAGAATTCCGAGAACAATGGCAGAGTTCAGAAGCATTTTTAAACGTCAGCAGATTTCCGAGGACAATGAAATAGTTCCAAAGCATTTTTAAACGTCAGTGGAATTCTGAGAACAATGGAAGAGTTCTGAAGCATTTTTAAATGTCAGCACAATTCCGACAACAATGGAAGAGTTCCGAAGCATTTTTAAACTTCTTCAGAATTCCGAGAACAAAGGAGGAGATCCGAAGCATTTTTAAACATCAGCAGATTTGCGAGAACAATGAAGGAGTTCCAAAGCATTTTTAAATGTCAGCGGAATTCCAAGAACAATGGAAGAGTTTCGAAGCATTTTTAAACATCAGCGGAATTCCGAGAACAATGAAAGAGTTCCAAAGCATTTTTAAACTTCAGCAGAATTCCGAGAACAATGGAAGAGTTCCGAAGCATTTGTAAACATCAGCAGATTTAAGAGAACAATGAAGGAGTTCCAAAGCATTTTTGAACGTCAGTGGAATTCTGAGAACAATGGAAGAGTTCCGAACCATTTTTAAACATCAGCGGAATTCCGAGAACAATGGAAGAGTTCCGAAGCATTCTTAAACATCAGTGGAATTCCGAGAACAAAGGAGGAGATCCGAAGCATTTTTAAACATCAGCAGATTTGCGAGAACAATGAAGGAGTTCCAAAGCATTTTTAAATGTCAGCGGAATTACAAGAACAATGGAAGAGTTTCGAAGCATTTTTAAACATCAGAGGAATTCCGAGAACAATGGAAGAGTTCTGAAGCATTTTTAAACTTCAGCGGAATTCCGAGAACAATGGAAGAGTTCAGAAACATTTTTAAACTTCAGCGGAATTCCGAGAAAAATGGAAGAGTTCCGAAGCATTTTTAAACATCAGTGGAATTCCGAGAACAATGGAAGAATTCCAATGCATTATGAAATGAGAGCAGAATTCCAAGAACAATGGAAGAGTTCCGACGCATTTTTAAAAGTCAGCAGAATTTTGAGAACAATGGAAGAGTTCCGAAGCATTTTTAAACGTCAGTGGAATTCTGAGAGCAATGGAAGAGTTCCGAAGCATTTTTAAACATCAGCGGAATTCCAAGAACAATGGAAAAGTTCCGATGCATTTTTAAACATCAGCGAAATTCCGAGAACAATGGAAGAGTTCTGAAACATTTTTAAAGTTCAGCGGAATTCCGACAACAATGGAAGCGTTCCGAAGCATTTTAAACTTGAGAGGAATTCCGAGAACAATGGAAGCGTTCCGAAGCATTTTTAAACTTCAGCGGTATTCCGAGAACAATGGAAGAGTCCCGAAGCATTCTTAAACATCAGCAGAATTCCGAGAACAATGGAAGAGTTCTGAAGCATTTTTAAACTTCATCAGAATTCCGAAAACAATGTAAGAGTTCCGAAGCAAATTTAATCTTCAGCAGAATTCCGAGTACAATGGAAGAGTTCCGAATCATTTTTAAACGTCAGCGGAATTCCAAGAACAATGGAAGAGTTCCGAAGCACTTTTAAATTTCAGCAGAACTCTGAGAACAGTGGCAGAGTTCCGAAGCATTTTTAAATGTCAGCAGATTTCCGAGAACAATGTAGGAGTTCCAAAGCATTTTTTAACGTCAGCAGAATTCTGAGAACGATGGAAGAGTTCCGAAGCATTTTTAAATACCAGCGGAATTCCAAGAACAAAGGAAGTGTTCCGAAGTATTTTTAAACATCAGCGGAATTCCGAGAACTCTGGAAGGGTTCCAAAGCATTTTTAAACTTCAGCAGAATTCCGAGAACAATGGAAGAGTTCCGAAGCATTTTTAAACTTCAGCAGAATTCCGAGAACAATGGAAGAGTTCCGAAGCAAATGTAAAATTCAGCAGAATTCCGAGAACAATGAAAGAGTTCCGAAGCATTTTTAAACGTCCGTGGAATTCTGATAAAAATGGAAGAGTTCCGAAGCATTTTTAAACTTCAGCAGAATTCCGAGAACAATGGAAGAGTTCTGAAGCATTTTTAAACATCAGCAGATTTCCGAGAACAATGAAGGAGTTCCGAAGCATTTATAAACGTCAGCGGAATTCTGAGAACAATGGAAGAGTTCTGAAACATTTTTAAATTTCAACGGAATTCCGAGAACAATGGAAGAGTTCCAAAGCATTTTTAAACTTGAGCGGAATTCCTAGAACAATGGAAGCATTCCGAAGCATTTTTAAACTTCAGCGGAATTCCGAGAACAATGGAAGAGTTCCGAAGCATTTTTAAACTTCATCAGAATTCCGAGAACAATGGAAGCGTTCTGAAGCATTTTTAAACAACAGAGGAATTCCGAGAACAATGGAAGAGTTCCGATTCATTTTTAAATGTCAACGGAATTCCGAGAACAATGGAAGAGTTCTGAAGCATTTTTAAACTTCAGCGGAATTCCGAGAACAATGGAAGAGTTCAGAAACATTTTTAAACTTCAGCGGAATTCCGAGAACAATGGAAGAGTTCCGATTCATTTTTAAATGTCAGCGGAATTCCGAGAACAATGGAAGAGTTTCGAAGCATTTTTAAACATCAGCGGAATTCCGAGAACAATGGAATAGTTCTGAAGCATTTTTAAATATCATCGGAATTCTGAGAACAATGGAAGAGTTCCAAAGCATTTTTAAACATCAGCGGAATTCTGAGAACAATGGAAGAGTTCCGAAACATTTTTAAACGTCAGTGGAATTCCGAGAACAATGGAAGAGTTCCAATGCATTATTAAATGTGAGCAGAATTCCGAGAACAATGGAAGAGTTCCAATGCATTATTAAATGTGAGCAGATTTCCGAGAACAATGAAGGAGTTCCAAAGCATTTTTGAACATCAGCGGAATTCTGAGAACAATGGAAGAGTTCCAAAGCATTTTTAAATGTCAGCGGAATTCCGAGAACAATGGAAGAGTTCCGAAGCATTTTTAAACATCAGCAGAATTTCGAGAACAATGGAAGAGTTCCGAAGAATTTTTAAACGTCAGCGGAATTCTGAGAACAATATAAGAGTGTCAAAGCATTTTTAAATGTCAGCGGAATTCTGAGAACAATGGAAGAGTTCCGAAGCATTTTTAAACATCAGCGGAAAAACGAGAACAATGGAAGAGTTCCGAAGCATTTTTAAACTTCAGCGGAATTCCGAGAACACTGGAAGAGTTCCGAAGCATTTTTAAACGTCAGTGGAATTCCGAGAACAATGGAAGAGTTCCAATGCATTATTAACTGTGAGCAGAATTCCGAGAACAAAGGAAGAGTTCCGAAACATTTTTAAACGTCAGCAGTATTTCGAGAACAATGGAAGAGTTCCGAAGCATTTTTAAACGTCAGTGGAATTCTGAGAATAATGGAAGAGTTCCGAAGCATTTTTAAACATCAGCAGATTTCTGAGAACAATGAAGGAGTTCCAAAGCATTTTTGAATTTCAGCGGAAATCTGAGAAAAATGGAAGAGTTCCGAAGCATTTTTAAACATCAGCGGAATTCCGAGAACAATGGAAGAGTTCCGAAGCATTTTAAAACTTCAGCGGAATTCTGAGAACAATGGAAGAGTTCTGAAGCATTTTTAAATGTCAGCAGAATTCCGACAACAATGGAAGAGTTCCGAAGCATTTTTAAACGTCAGCAGAATTTTGAGAACAATGGAAGAGTTCTGTAGCATTTTTAAACATCAGTGGAATTCCGAGAACAATGGAAGAGTTCCAATGCATTATTAAATGTGAGCAGAATTCCAAGAACAATGGAAGAGTTCCGAAGCATTTTTAAACGTCAGCAGAATTTCGAGAACAATGGAAGAGTTCCGAAGAATTTTTAAACGTCAGTGGAATTCTGAGAACAATGGAAGAGTTCCGAAGCATTTTTAAACGTCAGCGGAATTCTGAGAACAATGAAAAAGTTCCAAAGCATTTTTAAACTTCAGCAGAATTCCGAGAACAAAGGAAGAGATCCGAAGCATTTTTAAACATCAGCAGATTTCCGAGAACAATGAAGGAGTTCCAAAGCATTTTTAAATGTCAGCGGAATTCCAAGAACAATGGAAGAGTTTTGAAGCATTTTTAAACATCAGCGGAATTCCGAGAACAATGGAAGTGTTCTGAAGCATTTTTAAACTTCAGCGGAATTCCAAGAACAATGGAAGAGTTCCGAAGCATTTTTAAACGTCAGTGGAATTTCGAGAACAATGGAAGAGTTCAAAAGCATTATTAAATGTGAGCAGAATTACGAGAACAATGGAAGCGTTCCGAAGCATTTTTAAACTTCCGCGGTATTCCGAGAACAATGGAAGAGTTCCGAAGCACTTTTAAACGTCAGCAGAATTCCGAGAACAATGGAAGAGTTCTGAAGCATTTTTAAACTTCATCAGAATTCCGAGAACAATGTAAGAGTTCCGAAGCAAATTTAAACTTCAGCAGAATTCCGAGAACAATGGAAGAGTTCCGAAGCATTTTTAAACGTCAACGGAAATCCAAGAACAATGGAAGAGTTACGAAGCACTTTTAAATTTCAGCAGAATTCCGAGAACAATGGCAGAGTTCCGAAGCATTTTTAATCGTCAGCAGATTTCCGAGAACAATGAAGGAGTTCCAAAGCATTTTTAAACGTCAGCGGAATTCTGAGAACAATGGAAGAGTTCTGAAACCTTTTTAAATGACATGGGAATTCCAAGAACAATGGAAGTGTTCCGAAGCATTTTTAAACATCAGCAGAATTCTGAGAACTATGGAAGGGTTCCGAAGCATTTTTAAACTTCAGCGGAATTCCGAGAACAATGGAAGAGTTCCGAAGCAAATGTAAACTTCAGCAGAATACCGAGAACAATGAAAGAGTTCCAAAACATTTTTAAACGTCAGCGGAATTCTGATAACAATGGAACAGTTCCGAAGCAAATGTAAACTTCAGCAGAATACCGAGAACAATGAAAGAGTTCCGAAGCATTTTTAAACGTCAACGGAAATCCAAGAACAATGGAAGAGTTACGAAGCACTTTTAAATTTCAGCAGAATTCCGAGAACAATGGCAGAGTTCAGAAGCATTTTTAAACGTCAGCAGATTTCCGAGGACAATGAAGTAGTTCCAAAGCATTTTTAGACGTCAGTGGAATTCTGAGAACAATGGAAGAGTTCTGAAGCATTTTTAAATGTCAGCACAATTCCGACAACAATGGAAGAGTTCCGAAGCATTTTTAAACTTCTTCAGAATTCCGAGAACAAAGGAGGAGATCCGAAGCATTTTTAAACATCAGCAGATTTGCGAGAACAATGAAGGAGTTCCAAAGCATTTTTAAATGTCAGCGGAATTCCAAGAACAATGGAAGAGTTTCGAAGCATTTTTAAACATCAGCGGAATTCCGAGAACAATGGAAGAGTTCTGAAGTATTTTTAAACTTCAGCGGAATTCCGAGAAAAATGGAAGATTTCCGAAGCATTTTTAAACATCAGTGGAATTCCGAGAACAATGGAAGAATTCCAATGCATTATGAAATGAGAGCAGAATTCCGAGAACAATGGAAGAGTTCCGAAGCATTTTTAAACGTCAGCAGAATTCTGAGAACAATGAAAGAGTTCCAAAGCATTTTTAAACTTCAGCAGAATTCCGAGAACAATGGAAGAGTTCCGAAGCATTTGTAAACATCAGCAGATTTAAGAGAACAATGAAGGAGTTCCAAAGCATTTTTGAACGTCAGTGGAATTCTGAGAACAATGGAAGAGTTCCGAACCATTTTTAAACATCAGCGGAATTCCGAGAACAATGGAAGAGTTCCGAAGCATTTTTAAACTTCAGCGGAATTCTGAGAAAAATGGAAGAGTTCCGAAGCATTTTTAAACATCAGTGGAATTCCGAGAACAATGGAAGAATTCCAATGCATTATGAAATGAGAGCAGAATTCCAAGAACAATGGAAGAGTTCCGATGCGTTTTTAAAAGTCAGCAGAATTTTGAGAACAATGGAAGAGTTCCGAAGCATTTTTAAACGTCAGTGGAATTCTGAGAGCAATGGAAGAGTTCCGAAGCATTTTTAAACATCAGCGGAATTACAAGAACAATGGAAAAGTTCCGATGCATTTTTAAACATCAGCAAAATTCCGAGAACAATGGAAGAGTTCTGAAACATTTTTAAAGTTCAGCGGAATTCCAACAACAATGGATGCGTTCCGAAGCATTTTAAACTTGAGAGGAATTCTGAGAACAATGGAAGCGTTCCGAAGCATTTTTAAACTTCAGCGGTATTCCGAGAACAATGGAAGAGTCCCGAAGCATTTTTAAACATCAGCAGAATTCCAAGAACAATGGCAGAGTTCTGAAGCATTTTTAAACTTCATCAGAATTCCGAAAACTATGTAAGAGTTCCGAAGCAAATTTAATCTTCAGCAGAATTCCGAGTACAATGGAAGAGTTCCGAAGCATTTTTAAACGTCAGCGGAATTCCAAGAACAATGGAAGAGTTCCGAAGCACTTTTATATTTCAGCAGAATTCCGAGAACAGTGGCAGAGTTCCGAAGCATTTTTAAATGTCAGCAGATTTCCGAGAACAATGTAGGAGTTCCAAAGCATTTTTGAACGTCAGCAGAATTCTGAGAACGATGGAAGAGTTCAGAAGCATTTTTAAATACCAGCGGAATTCCAAGAGCAAAGGAAGTGTTCCGAAGTATTTTTAAACATCAGCGGAATTCCGAGAACTCTGGAAGGGTTCCAAAGCATTTTTAAACTTCAGCAGAATTCCGAGAACAATGGAAGATTTCCGAAGCATTTTTAAACTTCAGCAGAATTCCGAGAACAATGGAAGAGTTCCGAAGCAACTGTAAAATTCAGCAGAATTCCGAGAACAATGAAAGAGTTCCGAAGTATTTTTAAACGTCCGCGGAATTCGGATAAAAATGGAAGAGTTCCGAAACATTTTTAAACTTCAGCAGAATTCCGAGAACAATGGAAGAGTTCCGAAGCATTTTTAAACATCAGCAGATTTCCGAGAACAATGAAGGCGTTCCGAAGCATTTATGAACGTCAGCGGAATTCTGAGAACAATGGAAGAGTTCTGAAACATTTTTAAATTTCAACGGAATTCCGAGAACAATGGAAGAGTTCCAAAGCATTTTTAAACTTGAGCGGAATTCCTAGAACAATGGAATCATTCCGAAGCATTTTTAAACTTCAGCGGAATTCCGAGAACAATGGAAGAGTTCCGAAGCATTTTTAAACTTCATCAGAATTCCGAGAACAATGGAAGCGTTCTGAAGCATTTTTAAACAACAGAGGAATTCCGAGAACAATGGAAGAGTTCTGATTCATTTTTAAATGTCAACGGAATTCCGAGAACAATGGAAGAGTTCCGAAACATTTTTAAACGTCAGTGGAATTCCGAGAACAATGGAAGAGTTCCAATGCATTATTAAATGTGAGCAGAATTCCGAGAACAATGGAAGAGTTCCAATGCATTATTAAATGTGAGCAGATTTCCGAGAACAATGAAGGAGTTCCAAAGCATTTTTGAACATCAGCGGAATTCTGAGAACAATGGAAGAGTTCCAAAGCATTTTTAAATGTCAGCGGAATTCCGAGAACAATGGAAGAGTTCCGAAGCATTTTTAAACATCAGCAGAATTTCGAGAACAATGGAAGAGTTCCGAAGCATTTTTAAACGTCAGCGGAATTCTGAGAACAATATAAGAGTGTCAAAGCATTTTTAAATGTCAGCGGAATTCTGAGAACAATGGAAGAGTTCCGAAGCATTTTTAAACATCAGCGGAAAAACGAGAACAATGGAAGAGTTCCGAAGCATTTTAAACTTCAGCGGAATTCCGAGAACACTGGAAGAGTTCCGAAGCATTTTTAAACGTCAGTGGAATTCCGAGAACAATGGAAGAGTTCCAATGCATTATTAACTGTGAGCAGAATTCCGAGAACAAAGGAAGAGTTCCGAAACATTTTTAAACGTCAGCAGTATTTCGAGAACAATGGAAGAGTTCCGAAGCATTTTTAAACGTCAGTGGAATTCTGAGAATAATGGAAGAGTTCCGAAGCATTTTTAAACATCAGCAGATTTCTGAGAACAATGAAGGAGTTCCAAAGCATTTTTGAATTTCAGCGGAAATCTGAGAAAAATGGAAGAGTTCCGAAGCATTTTTAAACATCAGCGGAATTCCGAGAACAATGGAAGAGTTCCGAAGCATTTTAAAACTTCAGCGGAATTCTGAGAACAATGGAAGAGTTCTGAAGCATTTTTAAATGTCAGCAGAATTCCGACAACAATGGAAGAGTTCCGAAGCATTTTTAAACGTCAGCAGAATTTTGAGAACAATGGAAGAGTTCTGTAGCATTTTTAAACATCAGTGGAATTCCGAGAACAATGGAAGAGTTCCAATGCATTATTAAATGTGAGCAGAATTCCAAGAACAATGGAAGAGTTCCGAAGCATTTTTAAACGTCAGCAGAATTTCGAGAACAATGGAAGAGTTCCGAAGAATTTTTAAACGTCAGTGGAATTCTGAGAACAATGGAAGAGTTCCGAAGCATTTTTAAACGTCAGCGGAATTCTGAGAACAATGAAAAAGTTCCAAAGCATTTTTAAACTTCAGCAGAATTCCGAGAACAAAGGAAGAGATCCGAAGCATTTTTAAACATCAGCAGATTTCCGAGAACAATGAAGGAGTTCCAAAGCATTTTTAAATGTCAGCGGAATTCCAAGAACAATGGAAGAGTTTTGAAGCATTTTTAAACATCAGCGGAATTCCGAGAACAATGGAAGAGTTCTGAAGCATTTTTAAACTTCAGCGGAATTCCAAGAACAATGGAAGAGTTCCGAAGCATTTTTAAACGTCAGTGGAATTTCGAGAACAATGGAAGAGTTCAAAAGCATTATTAAATGTGAGCAGAATTACGAGAACAATGGAAGCGTTCCGAAGCATTTTTAAACTTCCGCGGTATTCCGAGAACAATGGAAGAGTTCCGAAGCACTTTTAAACGTCAGCAGAATTCCGAGAACAATGGAAGAGTTCTGAAGCATTTTTAAACTTCATCAGAATTCCGAGAACAATGGAAGAGTTCCGAAGCATTTTTAAACGTCAACGGAAATCCAAGAACAATGGAAGAGTTACGAAGCACTTTTAAATTTCAGCAGAATTCCGAGAACAATGGCAGAGTTCCGAAGCATTTTTAATCGTCAGCAGATTTCCGAGAACAATGAAGGAGTTCCAAAGCATTTTTAAACGTCAGCGGAATTCTGAGAACAATGGAAGAGTTCTGAAACCTTTTTAAATGACATGGGAATTCCAAGAACAATGGAAGTGTTCCGAAGCATTTTTAAACATCAGCAGAATTCTGAGAACTATGGAAGGGTTCCGAAGCATTTTTAAACTTCAGCGGAATTCCGAGAATAATGGAAGAGTTCCGAATCATTTTTAAACTTCAGCAGAATTCCGAGAACAATGGAAGAGTTCCGAAGCAAATGTAAACTTCAGCAGAATACCGAGAACAATGAAAGAGTTCCAAAACATTTTTAAACGTCAGCGGAATTCTGATAACAATGGAACAGTTCCGAAGCAAATGTAAACTTCAGCAGAATACCGAGAACAATGAAAGAGTTCCGAAGCATTTTTAAACGTCAACGGAAATCCAAGAACAATGGAAGAGTTACGAAGCACTTTTAAATTTCAGCAGAATTCCGAGAACAATGGCAGAGTTCAGAAGCATTTTTAAACGTCAGCAGATTTCCGAGGACAATGAAGTAGTTCCAAAGCATTTTTAAACGTCAGTGGAATTCTGAGAACAATGGAAGAGTTCTGAAGCATTTTTAAATGTCAGCACAATTCCGACAACAATGGAAGAGTTCCGAAGCATTTTTAAACTTCTTCAGAATTCCGAGAACAAAGGAGGAGATCCGAAGCATTTTTAAACATCAGCAGATTTGCGAGAACAATGAAGGAGTTCCAAAGAATTTTTAAATGTCAGCGGAATTCCAAGAACAATGGAAGAGTTTCGAAGCATTTTTAAACATCAGCGGAATTCCGAGAACAATGGAAGAGTTCTGAAGCATTTTTAAACTTCAGCGGAATTCCGAGAACAATGGAAGAGTTCAGAAACATTTTTAAACTTCAGCGGAATTCCGAGAAAAATGGAAGAGTTCCGAAGCATTTTTAAACATCAGTGGAATTCCGAGAACAATGGAAGCATTCCGAAGCATTTTTAAACTTCAGCGGAATTCCGAGAACAATGGAAGAGTTCCGAAGCATTTTTAAACTTCATCAGAATTCCGAGAACAATGGAAGCGTTCTGAAGCATTTTTAAACAACAGAGGAATTCCGAGAACAATGGAAGAGTTCCGATTCATTTTTAAATGTCAACGGAATTCCGAGAACAATGGAAGAGTTCTGAAGCATTTTTAAACTTCAGCGGAATTCCGAGAACAATGGAAGAGTTCAGAAACATTTTTAAACTTCAGCGGAATTCCGAGATAAATGGAAGAGTTCCGAAGCATTTTTAAACATCAGTGGAATTCCGAGAACAATGGAAGAATTCCAATGCATTATGAAATGAGAGCAGAATTCCAAGAACAATGGAAGAGTTCCGACGCATTTTTAAAAGTCAGCAGAATTTTGAGAACAATGGAAGAGTTCCGAAGCATTTTTAAACGTCAGTGGAATTCTGAGAGCAATGGAAGAGTTCCGAAGCATTTTTAAACATCAGCGGAATTCCAAGAACAATGGAAAAGTTCCGATGCATTTTTAAACATCAGCGAAATTCCGAGAACAATGGAAGAGTTCTGAAACATTTTTAAAGTTCAGCGGAATTCCGACAACAATGGAAGCGTTCCGAAGCATTTTAAAATTGAGAGGAATTCCGAGAACAATGGAAGCGTTCCGAAGCATTTTTAAACTTCAGCGGTATTCCGAGAACAATGGAAGAGTCCCGAAGCATTCTTAAACATCAGCAGAATTCCGAGAACAATGGAAGAGTTCTGAAGCATTTTTAAACTTCATCAGAATTCCGAAAACAATGTAAGAGTTCCGAAGCAAATTTAATCTTCAGCAGAATTCCGAGTACAATGGAAGAGTTCCAAAGCATTTTTAAACGTCAGCGGAATTCCAAGAACAATGGAAGAGTTCCGAAGCACTTTTAAATTTCAGCAGAACTCTGAGAACAGTGGCAGAGTTCCGAAGCATTTTTAAATGTCAGCAGATTTCCGAGAACAATGTAGGAGTTCCAAAGCATTTTTTAACGTCAGCAGAATTCTGAGAACGATGGAAGAGTTCCGAAGCATTTTTAAATACCAGCGGAATTCCAAGAACAAAGGAAGTGTTCCGAAGTATTTTTAAACATCAGCGGAATTCCGAGAACTCTGGAAGGGTTCCAAAGCATTTTTAAACTTCAGCAGAATTCCGAGAACAATGGAAGAGTTCCGAAGCATTTTTAAACTTCAGCAGAATTCCGAGAACAATGGAAGAGTTCCGAAGCAAATGTAAAATTCAGCAGAATTCCGAGAACAATGAAAGAGTTCCGAAGCATTTTTAAACGTCCGTGGAATTCTGATAAAAATGGAAGAGTTCCGAAGCATTTTTAAACTTCAGCAGAATTCCGAGAACAATGGAAGAGTTCTGAAGCATTTTTAAACATCAGCAGATTTCCGAGAACAATGAAGGAGTTCCGAAGCATTTATAAACGTCAGCGGAATTCTGAGAACAATGGAAGAGTTCTGAAACATTTTTAAATTTCAACGGAATTCCGAGAACAATGGAAGAGTTCCAAAGCATTTTTAAACTTGAGCGGAATTCCTAGAACAATGGAAGCATTCCGAAGCATTTTTAAACTTCAGCGGAATTCCGAGAACAATGGAAGAGTTCCGAAGCATTTTTAAACTTCATCAGAATTCCGAGAACAATGGAAGCGTTCTGAAGCATTTTTAAACAACAGAGGAATTCCTAGAACAATGGAAGAGTTCCGATTCATTTTTAAATGTCAACGGAATTCCGAGAACAATGGAAGAGTTCCGAAACATTTTTAAACATCAGTGGAATTCCGAGAACAATGGAAGAGTTCCAATGCATTATTAAATGTGAGCAGATTTCCGAGAACAATGAAGGAGTTCCAAAGCATTTTTGAACATCAGCGGAATTCTGAGAACAATGGAAGAGTTCCAAAGCATTTTTAAATGTCAGCGGAATTCCGAGAACAATGGAAGAGTTCCAAAGCATTTTTAAACATCAGCAGAATTTCGAGAACAATGGAAGAGTTCTGAAGAATTTTTAAACGTCAGCGGAATTCTGAGAACAATATAAGAGTGTCAAAGCATTTTTAAATGTCAGCGGAATTCTGAGAACAATGGAAGAGTTCCGAAGCATTTTTAAACATCAGCGGAATTCCGAGAACAATGGCAGAGTTCCGAAGCATTTTTAAATGTCAGTGGAATTCCGAGAACAATGGAAGAGTTCCAATGCATTATTAACTGTGAGCAGAATTCCGAGAACAAAGGAAGAGTTCCGAAGCATTTTTAAACGTCAGCAGAATTTCGAGAACAATGGAAGAGTTCCGAAGCATTTTTAAACGTCAGTGGAATTCTGAGAAAAATGGAAGAGTTCCGAAGCATTTTGAAACTTCAGCAGAATTCCGAGAACAATGGAAGAGTTCCGAAGCATTTTTAAACGTCAGTGGAATTCTGAGAACAATGAAAGTGTTCCAAAGCATTTTTAAACTTCAGCAGAATTCCGAGAACAATGGAAGAGTTCCGAAGCATTTTTAAACATCAGCAGATTTCTGAGAACAATGAAGGAGTTCCAAAGCATTTTTGAATTTCAGCGGAAATCTGAGAAAAATGGAAGAGAACCGAAGCGTTTTTAAACATCAGCGGAATTCCGAGAACAATGGAAGAGTTCCGAAGCATTTAAAAACTTCAGCGGAATTCTGAGAACAATGGAAGAGTTCTGAAGCATTTTTAAATGTCAGCAGAATTCCGACAACAATGGAAGAGTTCCGAAGAATTTTTAAACGTCAGCAGAATTTTGAGAACAATGGAAGAGTTCTGAAGCATTTTTAAACGTCAGCAGAATTTCGAGAACAATGGAAGAGTTCCGAAGCATTTTTAAACGTCAGCGGAATTCTGAGAACAATGAAAAAGTTCCAAAGCATTTTTAAACTTCAGCAGAATTCCGAGATCAAAGGAAGAGATCCGAAGCATTTTTAAACATCAGCAGATTTCCGAGAACAATGAAGGAGTTCCAAAGCATTTTTAAATGTCAGCGGAATTCCAAGAACAATGGAAGAGTTTTGAAGCATTTTTAAACATCAGCGGAATTCCGAGAACAATGGAAGAGTTCTGAAGCATTTTTAAACTTCAGCGGAATTCCGAGAACAATGAAAGAGTTCCGAAGCATTTTTAAACGTCAGTGGAATTTCGAGAACAATGGAAGAGTTCCAAAGCATTATTAAATGTGAGCAGAATTCCGAGAACAATGGAAGCGTTCCGAAGCATTTTTAAACTTCCTCGTTATTCCGAGAACAATAGAAGAGTTCCGAAGCACTTATAAACGTCAGCAGAATTTCGAGAACAATGGAAGAGTTCTGAAGCATTTTTAAACTTCATCAGAATTCCGAGAACAATGTAAGAGTTCCGAAGCAAATTTAAACTTCAGCAGAATTCCGAGAACAATGGAAGAGTTCCGAAGCATTTTTAAACGTCAACGGAAATCCAAGAACAATGGAAGAGTTACGAAGCACTTTTAAATTTCAGCAGAATTCCGAGAACAATGGCAGAGTTCCGAAGCATTTTTAAACGTCAGCAGATTTCCGAGAACAATGAAGGAGTTCCAGAGCATTTTTAAACGTCAGCTGAATTCTGAGAACAATGGAAGAGTTCTGAAACATTTTTAAATGACATGGGAATTCCAAGAACAATGAAAGTGTTCCGAAGCAATTTTAAACATCAGCAGAATTCTGAGAACTATGGAAGGGTTCCGAAGCATTTTTAAACTTCAGCGGAATTCCGAGAATAATGGAAGAGTTCCGAATCATTTTTAAACTTCAGCAGAATTCCGAGAACAATGGAAGAGTTCCGAAGCAAATGTAAACTTCAGCAGAATACCGAGAACAATGAAAGAGTTCCAAAACATTTTTAAACGTCAGCGGAATTCTGATAACAATGGAACAGTTCCGAAGCAAATGTAAACTTCAGCAGAATACCGAGAACAATGAAAGAGTTCCGAAGCATTTTTAAACGTCAACGGAAATCCAAGAACAATGGAAGAGTTACGAAGCACTTTTAAATTTCAGCAGAATTCCGAGAACAATGGCAGAGTTCAGAAGCATTTTTAAACGTCAGCAGATTTCCGAGGACAATGAAGTAGTTCCAAAGCATTTTTAAATGTCAGTGGAATTCTGAGAACAATGGAAGAGTTCTGAAGCATTTTTAAATGTCAGCACAATTCCGACAACAATGGAAGAGTTCCGAAGCATTTTTAAACTTCTTCAGAATTCCGAGAACAAAGGAGGAGATCCGAAGCATTTTTAAACATCAGCAGATTTGCGAGAACAATGAAGGAGTTCCAAAGCATTTTTAAATGTCAGCGGAATTCCAAGAACAATGGAAGAGTTTCGAAGCATTTTTAAACATCAGCGGAATTCCGAAAACAATGGAAGAGTTCTGAAGCATTTTTAAACTTCAGCGGAATTCCGAGAACAATGGAAGAGTTCAGAAACATTTTTAAACTTCAGCGGAATTCCGAGAAAAATGGAAGAGTTCCGAAGCATTTTTAAACATCAGTGGAATTCCGAGAACAATGGAAGAATTCCAATGCATTATGAAATGAGAGCAGAATTCCAAGAACAATGGAAGAGTTCCGACGCATTTTTAAAAGTCAGCAGAATTTTGAGAACAATGGAAGAGTTCCGAAGCATTTTTAAACGTCAGTGGAATTCTGAGAGCAATGGAAGAGTTCCGAAGCATTTTTAAACATCAGCGGAATTCCAAGAACAATGGAAAAGTTCCGATGCATTTTTAAACATCAGCGAAATTCCGAGAACAATGGAAGAGTTCTGAAACATTTTTAAAGTTCAGCGGAATTCCGACAACAATGGAAGCGTTCTGAAGCATTTTAAACTTGAGAGGAATTCCGAGAACAATGGAAGCGTTCCGAAGCATTTTTAAACTTCAGCGGTATTCCGAGAACAATGGAAGAGTCCCGAAGCATTCTTAAACATCAGCAGAATTCCGAGAACAATGGAAGAGTTCTGAAGCATTTTTAAACTTCATCAGAATTCCGAAAACAATGTAAGAGTTCCGAAGCAAATTTAATCTTCAGCAGAATTCCGAGTACAATGGAAGAGTTCCGAACCATTTTTAAACGTCAGCGGAATTCCAAGAACAATGGAAGAGTTCCGAAGCACTTTTAAATTTCAGCAGAACTCTGAGAACAGTGGCAGAGTTCCGAAGCATTTTTAAATGTCAGCAGATTTCCGAGAACAATGTAGGAGTTCCAAAGTATTTTTTAACGTCAGCAGAATTCTGAGAACGATGGAAGAGTTCCGAAGCATTTTTAAATACCAGCGGAATTCCAAGAACAAAGGAAGTGTTCCGAAGTATTTTTAAACATCAGCGGAATTCCGAGAACTCTGGAAGGGTTCCAAAGCATTTTTAAACTTCAGCAGAATTCCGAGAACAATGGAAGAGTTCCGAAGCATTTTTAAACTTCAGCAGAATTCCGAGAACAATGGAAGAGTTCCGAAGCAAATGTAAAATTCAGCAGAATTCCGAGAACAATGAAAGAGTTCCGAAGCATTTTTAAACGTCCGTGGAATTCGGATAAAAATGGAAGAGTTCCGAAGCATTTTTAAACTTCAGCAGAATTCCGAGAACAATGGAAGAGTTCTGAAGCATTTTTAAACATCAGCAGATTTCCGAGAACAATGAAGGAGTTCCGAAGCATTTATAAACGTCAGCGGAATTCTGAGAACAATGGAAGAGTTCTGAAACATTTTTAAATTTCAACGGAATTCCGAGAACAATGGAAGAGTTCCAAAGCATTTTTAAACTTGAGCGGAATTCTTAGAACAATGGAAGCATTCCGAAGCATTTTTAAACTTCAGCGGAATTCCGAGAACAATGGAAGAGTTCCGAAGCATTTTTAAACTTCATCAGAATTCCGAGAACAATGGAAGCGTTCTGAAGCATTTTTAAACAACAGAGGAATTCCGAGAACAATGGAAGAGTTCCGATTCATTTTTAAATGTCAACGGAATTCCGGGAACAATGGAAGAGTTCCGAAACATTTTTAAACATCAGTGGAATTCCGAGAACAATGGAAGAGTTCCAATGCATTATTAAATGTGAGCAGAATTCCGAGAACAATGGAAGAGTTCCAATGCATTATTAAATGTGAGCAGATTTCCGAGAACAATGAAGGAGTTCCAAAGCATTTTTGAACATCAGCGGAATTCTGAGAACAATGGAAGAGTTCCAAAGCATTTTTAAATGTCAGCGGAATTCCGAGAACAATGGAAGAGTTACAAAGCATTTTTAAACATCAGCAGAATTTCGAGAACAGTGGAAGAGTTCTGAAGAATTTTTAAACGTCAGCGGAATTCTGAGAACAATATAAGAGTGTCAAAGCATTTTTAAATGTCAGCGGAATTCTGAGAACAATGGAAGAGTTCCGAAGCATTTTTAAACATCAGCGGAAAAACGAGAACAATGGAAGAGTTCCGAAGCATTTTTAAACTTCAGCGGAATTCCGAGAACAATGGCAGAGTTCCGAAGCATTTTTAAACGTCAGTGGAATTCCGAGAACAATGGAAGAGTTCCAATGCATTATTAACTGTGAGCAGAATTCCGAGAACAAAGGAAGAGTTCCGAAGCAGTTTTAAACGTCAGCAGAATTTCGAGAACAATGGAAGAGTTCCGAAGCATTTTTAAACGTCAGTGGAATTCTGAGAATAATGGAAGAGTTCCGAAGCATTTTGAAACTTCAGCAGAATTCCGAGAACAATGGAAGAGTTCCGAAGCATTTTTAAACGTCAGTGGAATTCTGAGAACAATGAAAGTGTTCCAAAGCATTTTTAAACTTCAGCAGAATTCCGAGAACAATGGAAGAGTTCCGAAGCATTTTTAAACATCAGCAGATTTCTGAGAACAATGAAGGAGTTCCAAAGCATTTTTGAATTTCAGCGGAAATCTGAGAAAAATGGAAGAGAACCGAAGCATTTTTAAACATCAGCAGAATTCCGAGAACAATGGAAGAGTTCCGAAGCATTTTAAAACTTCAGCGGAATTCTGAGAACAATGGAAGAGTTCTGAAGCATTTTTAAATGTCAGCAGAATTCCGACAACAATGGAAGAGTTCCGAAGAATTTTTAAACGTCAGCAGAATTTTGAGAACAATGGAAGAGTTCTGAGGCATTTTTAAACATCAGTGGAATTCCGAGAACAATGGAAGAGTTCCAATGCATTATTAAATGTGAGCAGAATTCCGAGAACAATGGAAGAGTTCCGAAGCATTTTTAAACGTCAGCAGAATTTTGAGAACAATGGAAGAGTTCCGAAGAATTTTTAAACGTCAGTGGAATTCTGAGAACAATGGAAGAGTTCCGAAGCATTTTTAAACGTCAGCGGAATTCTGAGAACAATGAAAAAGTTCCAAAGCATTTTTAAACTTCAGCAGAATTCCGAGATCAAAGGAAGAGATCCGAAGCACTTTTAAACATCAGCAGATTTCCGAGAACAATGAAGGAGTTCCAAAGCATTTTTAAATGTCAGCGGAATTCCAAGAATAATGGAAGAGTTCCGAAGCATTTTTAAACTTCATCAGAATTCCGAGAACAATGTAAGAGTTCCGAAGCAAATTTAAACTTCAGCAGAATTCCGAGAACAATGGAAGAGTTCCGAAGCATTTTTAAACGTCAACGGTAATCCAAGAACAATGGAAGAGTTACGAAGCACTTTTAAATTTCAGCAGAATTCCGAGAACAATGGCAGAGTTCCGAAGCATTTTTAAACGTCAGCAGATTTCCGAGAACAATGAAGGAGTTCCAAAGCATTTTTAAACGTCAGCTGAATTCTGAGAACAATGGAAGAGTTCTGAAACATTTTTAAATGACATGGGAATTCCAAGAACAATGAAAGTGTTCCGAAGCAATTTTAAACATCAGCAGAATTCTGAGAACTATGGAAGGGTTCCGAAGCATTTTTAAACTTCAGCGGAATTCCGAGAATAATGGAAGAGTTCCGAATCATTTTTAAACTTCAGCAGAATTCCGAGAACAATGGAAGAGTTCCGAAGCAAATGTAAACTTCAGCAGAATACCGAGAACAATGAAAGAGTTCCAAAACATTTTTAAACGTCAGCGGAATTCTGATAACAATGGAAGAGTTCCGAAGCAAATGTAAACTTCAGCAGAATACCGAGAACAATGAAAGAGTTCCGAAGCATTTTTAAACGTCAACGGAAATCCAAGAACAATGGAAGTGTTACGAAGCACTTTTAAATTTCAGCAGAATTCCGAGAACAATGGCAGAGTTCAGAAGCATTTTTAAACGTCAGCAGATTTCCGATGACAATGAAGTAGTTCCAAAGCATTTTTAAACGTCAGTGGAATTCTGAGAACAATGGAAGAGTTCTGAAGAATTTTTAAATGTCAGCAGAATTCCGACAACAATGGAAGAGTTCCGAAGCATTTATAAACGTCAGCAGAATTTTGAGAACAATGGAAGAGTTCTGAAGCATTTTTAAACATCAGTGAAATTCCGAGAACAATGGAAGAGTTCCAATGCATTATTAAATGTGAGCAGAATTCCGAGAACAATGGAAGAGTTCTGAAGCATTTTTAAACGTCAGCAGAATTTCGAGAACAATGGAAGAGTTCCGAAGAATTTTTAAACGTCAGTGGAATTCTGAGAACAATGGAAGAGTTCTGAAGCATTTTTAAACGTCAGCGGAATTCTGAGAACAATGAAAAAGTTCCAAAGCATTTTTAAACTTCCTCAGAATTCCGAGAACAAAGGAGGAGATCCGAAGCATTTTTAAACATCAGCAGATTTGCGAGAACAATGAAGGAGTTCCAAAGCATTTTTAAATGTCAGCGGAATTCCAAGAACAATGGAAGAGTTTCGAAGCATTTTTAAACATCAGCGGAATTCCGAGAACAATGGAAGAGTTCTGAAGCATTTTTAAACTTCAGCGGAATTCCGAGAACAATGGAAGAGTTCAGAAACATTTTTAAACTTCAGCGGAATTCCGAGAAAAATGGAAGAGTTCCGAAGCATTTTTAAACATCAGTGGAATTCCGAGAACAATGGAAGAATTCCAATGCATTATGAAATGAGAGCAGAATTCCAAGAACAATGGAAGAGTTCCGACGCATTTTTAAAAGTCAGCAAAATTTTGAGAACAATGGAAGAGTTCCGAAGCATTTTTAAACGTCAGTGGAATTCTGAGAGCAATGGAAGAGTTCCGAAGCATTTTTAAACATCAGCGGAATTCCAAGAACAATGGAAAAGTTCCGATGCATTTTTAAACATCAGCAAAATTCCGAGAACAATGGAAGAGTTCTGAAACATTTTTAAAGTTCAGCGGAATTCCGACAACAATGGAAGCGTTTCGAAGCATTTTAAACTTGAGAGGAATTCCAAGAACAATGGAAGCGTTCCGAAGCATTTTTAAACTTCAGCGGTGTTCCGAGAACAATGGAAGAGTCCCGAAGCATTTTTAAACATCAGCAGAATTCCGAGAACAATGGAAGAGTTCTGAAGCATTTTTAAACTTCATCAGAATTCCGAAAACAATGTAAGAGTTCCGAAGCAAATTTAATCTTCAGCAGAATTCCGAGTACAATGGAAGAGTTCCGAAGCATTTTTAAACGTCAGCGGAATTCCAAGAACAATGGAAGAGTTCCGAAGCACTTTTAAATTTCAGCAGAATTCCGAGAACAGTGGCAGAGTTCCGAAGCATTTTTAAATGTCAGCAGATTTCCGAGAACAATGTAGGAGTTCCAAAGCATTTTTGAACGTCAGCAGAATTCTGAGAACGATGGAAAAGTTCAGAAGCATTTTTAAATACCAGCGGAATTCCAAGAACAAAGGAAGTGTTCCGAAGTATTTTTAAACATCAGCGGAATTCCGAGAAATCTGGAAGGGTTCCAAAGCATTTTTAAACTTCAACAGAATTCCGAGAACAATGGAAGAGTTCCGAAGCATTTTTAAACTTCAGCAGAATTCCGGGAATAATGGAAAAGTTCCGAAGCAAATGTAAAATTCAGCAGAATTCCGAGAACAATGAAAGAGTTCCGAAGCATTTTTAAACGTCCGCGGAATTCGGATAAAAATGGAAGAGTTCCGAAGCATTTTTAAACTTCAGCAGAATTCCGAGAACAATGGAAGAGTTCCGAAGCATTTTTAAACATCAGCAGATTTCCGAGAACAATGAAGGAGTTCCGAAGCATTTATAAACTTCAGCGGAATTCTGAGAACAATGGAAGAGTTCTGAAACATTTTTAAACAACAGAGGAATTCCGAGAACAATGGACGAGTTCCGATTCATTTTTAAATGTCAACGGAATTCCGAGAACAATGGAAGAGTTCCGAAACATTTTTAAACGTCAGTGGAATTCGGAGAACAATGGAAGAGTTCCAATGCATAATTAAATGTGAGCAGAATTCCGAGAACAATGGAAGAGTTCCAATGCATTATTAAATGTGAGCAGATTTCCGAGAACAATGAAGGAGTTCCAAAGCATTTTTGAACATCAGCGGAATTCTGAGAACAATGGAAGAGTTCCAAAGCATTTTTAAATGTCAGCGGAATTCCGAGAACAATGGAAGAGTTCCGAAGCATTTTTAAACATCAGCAGAATTTCGAGAACAATGGAAGAGTTCCGAAGAATTTTTAAACTTCAGCGGAATTCCGAGAACAATGGAAGAGTTCCGAAGCATTTTTAAACGTCAGCAGAATTTCGAGAACAATGGAAGAGCTCCGAAGCATTTTTAAACGTCAGTGGAATTCTGAGAATAATGGAAGAGTTCCGAAGCATTTTGAAACTTCAGCAGAATTCCGAGAACAATGGAAGAGTTCCGAAGCATTTTTAAACGTCAGTGGAATTCTGAGAACAATGAAAGAGTTCCAAAGCATTTTTAAACTTCAGCAGAATTCCGAGAACAATGGAAGAGTTCCGAAGCATTTTTAAACATCAGCAGATTTCTGAGAACAATGAAGGAGTTCCAAAGCATTTTTGAATTTCAGCGGAAATCTGAGAAAAATGGAAGAGTTCCGAAGCATTTTTAAACATCAGCGGAATTCCGAGAACAATGGAAGAGTTCCGAAGCATTTTAAAACTTCAGCGGAATTCTGAGAACAATGGAAGAGTTCTGAAGCATTTTTAAATGTCAGCAGAATTCCAACAACAATGGAAGAGTTCCGAAGCATTTTTAAACGTCAGCAGAATTTTGAGAACAATGGAAGAGTTCTGAAGCATTTTTAAACATCAGTGGAATTCCGAGAACAATGGAAGAGTTCCGAAGCATTTTAAAACTTCAGCGGAATTCTGAGAACAATGGAAGAGTTCTGAAACATTTTTAAATGTGAGCAGAATTCCGAGAACAATGGAAGAGTTCCGAAGCATTTTTAAACGTCAGCAGAATTTCGAGAACAATGGAAGAATTCCGAAGAATTTTTAAACGTCAGCAGAATTCTGAGAATAATGGAAGAGTTCCGAAGCATTTTTAAACGTCAGAGGAATTCTGAGAACAATGAAAGACTTCCAAAGCATTTTTAAACTTCTGCAGATTTCCGAGAACAATGGAAGAGTTCCAAAGCATTTTTAAACGTCAGCAGAATTTCGAGAACAATGGAAGAGTTCCAAAGCATTTTTAAACGTCAGCAGATTTCCGAGAACAATGAAGGAGTTCCGAAACATTTTTAAATGTCAGAAGAATTCCGAGAACAATGGAAGAATTCTGAAACATGTTTAAACTTCAACGGAATTTCGAGAACAATGGAAGAGTTCCGAAGCATTTTTAAACTTCAGCAGAATTCCGAGAACAATGGAAGAGTTCCGAAGCATTTTTAAACATCAGCAGATTTCCGAGAACAATGAAGGAGTTCCGAAGCATTTATAAACGTCAGCGGAATTCTGAGAACAATGGAAGAGTTCTGAAACATTTTTAAACAACAGAGGAATTCCGAGAACAATGGAAGAGTTCCGATTCATTTTTAAATGTCAACGGAATTCCGAGAACAATGGAAGAGTTCTGAAACATTTTTAAACGTCAGTGGAATTCCGAGAACAATGGAAGAGTTCCAATGCATAATTAAATGTGAGCAGAATTCCGAGAACAATGGAAGAGTTCCAATGCATTATTAAATGTGAGCAGATTTCCGAGAACAATGAAAGAGTTCCAAAGCATTTTTGAACATCAGCGGAATTCTGAGAACAATGGAAGAGTTCCAAAGCATTTTTAAATGTCAGCGGAATTCCGAGAACAATGGAAGAGTTCCGAAGCATTTTTAAACATCAGCAGAATTTCGAGAACAATGGAAGAGTTCCGAAGAATTTTTAAACTTCAGCGGAATTTCGAGAACAATGGAAGAGTTCCGAAGCATTTTTAAACGTCAGCAGAATTTCGAGAACAATGGAAGAGCTCCGAAGCATTTTTAAACGTCAGTGGAATTCTGAGAATAATGGAAGAGTTCCGAAGCATTTTGAAACTTCAGCAGAATTCCGAGAACAATGGAAGAGTTCCGAAGCATTTTTAAACGTCAGTGGAATTCTGAGAACAATGAAAGAGTTCCAAAGCATTTTTAAACTTCAGCAGAATTCCGAGAACAATGGAAGAGTTCCGAAGCATTTTTAAACGTCAGCAGAATTTTGAGAACAATGGAAGAGTTCTGAAGCATTTTTAAACATCAGTGGAATTCCGAGAACAATGGAAGAGTTCCGAAGCATTTTAAAACTTCAGCGGAATTCTGAGAACAATGGAAGAGTTCTGAAGCATTTTTAAATGTGAGCAGAATTCCGAGAACAATGGAAGAGTTCCGAAGCATTTTTAAACGTCAGCAGAATTTCGAGAACAATGGAAGAATTCCAAAGAATTTTTAAACGTCAGCAGAATTCTGAGAATAATGGAAGAGTTCCGAAGCATTTTTAAACTTCAGAGGAATTCTGAGAACAATGAAAGACTTCCAAAGCATTTTTAAACTTCTGCAGAATTCCGAAAACAATGGAAGAGTTCCAAAGCATTTTTAAACGTCAGCAGATTTCCGAGAACAATGAAGGAGTTCCGAAACATTTTTAAATGTCAGCAGAATTCCGAGAACAATGGAAGAATTCTGAAACATGTTTAAACTTCAACGGAATTTCGAGAACAATGGAAGAGTTCCGAAGCATTTTTAAACTTCAGCGGAATTCCGAGAACAATGGAAGCATTCCGAAGCATTTTTAAACTTCAGCGGAATTCCGAGAACAATGGAAGAGTTCCGAAGCATTTTTAAACTTCATCAGAAATCCGAGAATAATGGAAGTGTTGTGAAACAATTTTATACATCATCAGAATTCCGAGAACAATGGAAGAGATCCGAAGCATTTTTAAACGTCAACGCAATTCCGAGAACAATGGATCAGTTCTGAAACATTTTTAAATGTCAGCGGTATTCCAAGAACAATGGAAGAGTTCCGAAGCACTTTTAAATTTCAGCAGAATTCCAAGAACAATGGCAGAGTTCTGAAGCATTTTTAAACGTCAGCAGATTTCCGAGAACAATGAAGGAGTTTCAAAGCATTTTTGAACGTCAGCGGAATTCCGAGAACAAAGGAAGTGTTCCGAAGAATTTTTAAACATCAGCGGAATTCCAAGAACTATGGAAGGGTTCCGAAGCATTTTTAAACTTCAGCTGAATTCCGAGAACAATGGAAGTGTTCTGTAGCATTTTTAAACATCGGAGAAATTCCGAGAACAATGGAAGAGTTCCGATTAATTTTTAAATGTCAACGGAATTCCGAGAACAATGGAAGAGTTCCGAAGCATTTTTAAACGTCAGTGGAATTCCGAGAACAATGGAAGAGTTCCGAAGCATTTTTAAACTTCAGCGAAATTCCGAGAACAGTGGAAGAGCTCCGAAGCATTTTTAATCTTCAGCAGAATTCCGAGAACAATGGAAGAGTTCCGAAGCATTTTTAAACGTCAGTGGAATTCTGAGAACAATGGAAGAGTTCCAATGCATTATTAAATGTGACCAGAATTCCGAGAACAATGGAAGAGTTCCGAAGCATTTTTAAACATCAGCAGAATTTCGAGAACAATGGAAGAGTTCCGAAGCATTTTTAAACGTCAGTGGAATTCTGAGAACAATGGAAGAGTTCCGAAGCATTTTTAAACGTCAGCGGAATTCCGAGAACAATGAAAGAGTTCCAAAGCATTTTTAAACTTCAGCGAAATTCCGAGAACAGTGGAAGAGCTCCGAAGCATTTTTACGCATCAGCAGAATTTCGAGAACAATGGAAGAGTTCTGAAGCATTTTTAAACTTCATCAGAATTCCGAAAACAATGTAAGAGTTCCGAAGCAAATTTAATCTTCAGCAGAATTCCGAGTACAATGGAAGAGCTCCGAAGCATTTTTAAACGTCAGTGGAATTCTGAGAATAATGGAAGAGTTCCGAAGCATTTTGAAACTTCAGCAGAATTCCGAGAACAATGGAAGAGTTCCGAAGCATTTTTAAACGTCAGTGGAATTCTGAGAACAATGAAAGAGTTCCAAAGCATTTTTAAACTTCAGCAGAATTCCGAGAACAATGGAAGAGTTCCGAAGCATTTTTAAACGTCAGCAGAATTTTGAGAACAATGGAAGAGTTCTGAAGCATTTTTAAACATCAGTGGAATTCCGAGAACAATGGAAGAGTTCCGAAGCATTTTAAAACTTCAGCGGAATTCTGAGAACAATGGAAGAGTTCTGAAGCATTTTTAAATGTGAGCAGAATTCCGAGAACAATGGAAGAGTTCCGAAGCATTTTTAAACGTCAGCAGAATTTCGAGAACAATGGAAGAATTCCAAAGAATTTTTAAACGTCAGCAGAATTCTGAGAATAATGGAAGAGTTCCGAAGCATTTTTAAACTTCAGAGGAATTCTGAGAACAATGAAAGACTTCCAAAGCATTTTTAAACTTCTGCAGAATTCCGAAAACAATGGAAGAGTTCCAAAGCATTTTTAAACGTCAGCAGAATTTCGAGAACAATGGAAGAGTTCCAAAGCATTTTTAAACGTCAGCAGATTTCCGAGAACAATGAAGGAGTTCCGAAACATTTTTAAATGTCAGCAGAATTCCGAGAACAATGGAAGAATTCTGAAACATGTTTAAACTTCAACGGAATTTCGAGAACAATGGAAGAGTTCCGAAGCATTTTTAAACTTCAGCGGAATTCCGAGAACAATGGAAGCATTCCGAAGCATTTTTAAACTTCAGCGGAATTCCGAGAACAATGGAAGAGTTCCGAAGCATTTTTAAACTTCATCAGAAATCCGAGAATAATGGAAGTGTTGTGAAACAATTTTATACATCATCAGAATTCCGAGAACAATGGAAGAGATCCGAAGCATTTTTAAACGTCAACGCAATTCCGAGAACAATGGATCAGTTCTGAAACATTTTTAAATGTCAGCGGTATTCCAAGAACAATGGAAGAGTTCCGAAGCACTTTTAAATTTCAGCAGAATTCCAAGAACAATGGCAGAGTTCTGAAGCATTTTTAAACGTCAGCAGATTTCCGAGAACAATGAAGGAGTTTCAAAGCATTTTTGAACGTCAGCGGAATTCCGAGAACAAAGGAAGTGTTCCGAAGAATTTTTAAACATCAGCGGAATTCCAAGAACTATGGAAGGGTTCCGAAGCATTTTTAAACTTCAGCTGAATTCCGAGAACAATGGAAGTGTTCTGTAGCATTTTTAAACATCGGAGAAATTCCGAGAACAATGGAAGAGTTCCGATTAATTTTTAAATGTCAACGGAATTCCGAGAACAATGGAAGAGTTCCGAAGCATTTTTAAACGTCAGTGGAATTCCGAGAACAATGGAAGAGTTCCGAAGCATTTTTAAACTTCAGCGAAATTCCGAGAACAGTGGAAGAGCTCCGAAGCATTTTTAATCTTCAGCAGAATTCCGAGAACAATGGAAGAGTTCCGAAGCATTTTTAAACGTCAGTGGAATTCTGAGAACAATGGAAGAGTTCCAATGCATTATTAAATGTGACCAGAATTCCGAGAACAATGGAAGAGTTCCGAAGCATTTTTAAACATCAGCAGAATTTCGAGAACAATGGAAGAGTTCCGAAGCATTTTTAAACGTCAGTGGAATTCTGAGAACAATGGAAGAGTTCCGAAGCATTTTTAAACGTCAGCGGAATTCCGAGAACAATGAAAGAGTTCCAAAGCATTTTTAAACTTCAGCGAAATTCCGAGAACAGTGGAAGAGCTCCGAAGCATTTTTACGCATCAGCAGAATTTCGAGAACAATGGAAGAGTTCCGAAGCATTTTTAAACGTCAGTGGAATTCCGAGAACAATGAAAGAGTTCCAATGCATTATTAAATGTGACCAGATTTCCGAGAACAATGGAAGAGTTCCGAAGCATTTTTAAACGTCAGCAGAATTTCGAGAACAATGGAAGAGTTCCGAAGCATTTTTAAACGTCAGTGGAATTCTGAGAACTCTGGAAGGGTTCCAAAGCATTTTTAAATGTCAGCGGAATTCCGAGAACAATGGCAGAGTTTCGAAGCATTTTTAAACATCAGCGGAATTCCGAGAACAATGGAATAGTTCTGAAGCATTTTTAAATATCATCGGAATTCTGAGAACAATGGAAGAGTTCCAAAGCATTTTTAAACATCAGCGGAATTCTGAGAACAATGGAAGAGTTCCGAAGCATTTTTAAATGTCAGCAGAATTCCGAGAATAATGGAAGAGTTCCGAAGCATTTTTAAACTTCATCAGAATTCCAAGAACAATGTATGAGTTCCAATGCAAATTTAAACTTCAGCAGAATCCCGAGAACAATGGAAGAGTTCCGAAGCATTTTTAAACGTCAGCAGAATTCTGAGAACAATGGAAGAGTTCCGAAGCATTTGTAAACATCAGCAGATTTAAGAGAACAATGAAGGAGTTCCAAAGCATTTTGAACGTCAGTGGAATTCTGAGAACAATGGAAGAGTTCCGAACCATTTTTAAACATCAGCGGAATTCCGAGAACAATGGAAGAGTTCTGAAGCATTTTTAAACTTCAGCGGAATTCCGAGAAAAATGGAAGAGTTCCGAAGCATTTTTAAACATCAGTGGAATTCCGAGAACAATGGAAGAATTCCAATGCATTATGAAATGAGAGCAGAATTCCATGAACAATGGAAGAGTTCCGATGCGTTTTTAAAAGTCAGCAGAATTTTGAGAACAATGGAAGAGTTCCGAAGCATTTTTAAACGTCAGTGGAATTCTGAGAGCAATGGAAGAGTTCCGAAGCATTTTTAAACATCAGCGGAATTACAAGAACAATGGAAAAGTTCCGATGCATTTTTAAATGTCAGCAGATTTCCGAGAACAATGTAGGAGTTCCAAAGCATTTTTGAACGTCAGCAGAATTCTGAGAACGATGGAAGAGTTCAGAAGCATTTTTAAATACCAGCGGAATTCCAAGAACAAAGGAAGTGTTCCGAAGTATTTTTAAACATCAGCGGAATTCCGAGAACTCTGGAAGGGTTCCAAAGCATTTTTAAACTTCAACAGAATTCCGAGAACAATGGAAGAGTTCCGAAGCATTTTTAAACTTCAGCAGAATTCCGAGAACAATGGAAGAGTTCCGAAGCAAATGTAAAATTCGGCAGAATTCCGAGAACAATGAAAGAGTTCCGAAGCATTTTTAAACATCCGCGGAATTCGGATAAAAATGGAAGAGTTCCGAAGCATTTTTAAACTTCAGCAGAATTCCGAGAACAATGGAAGAGTTCCGAAGCATTTTTAAACATCAGCAGATTTCCGAGAACAATGAAGGAGTTCCGAAGCATTTATAAACGTCAGCGGAATTCTGAGAACAATGGAAGAGTTCTGAAACATTTTTAAATTTCAACGGAATTCCGAGAACAATGGAAGAGTTCCAAAGCATTTTTAAACTTGAGCGGAATTCCTAGAACAATGGAAGCATTGCGAAGCATTTTTAAACTTCAGCGGAATTCCGAGAACAATGGAAGAGTTCCGAAGCATTTTTAAACTTCATCAGAATTCCGAGAACAATGGAAGCGTTCTGAAGCATTTTTAAACAACAGAGGAATTCCGAGAACAATGGAAGAGTTCCGATTCATTTTTAAATGTCAGTGGAATTCCGAGAACAATGGAAGAGTTCCAATGCATTATTAAATGTGAGCAGAATTCCGAGAACAATGGAAGAGTTCCAATGCATTATTAAATGTGAGCAGATTTCCGAGAACAATGAAGGAGTTCCAAAGCATTTTTGAACATCAGCGGAATTCTGAGAACAATGGAAGAGTTCCAAAGCATTTTTAAATGTCAGCGGAATTCCGAGAACAATGGAAGAGTTCCGAAGCATTTTTAAACATCAGCAGAATTTCGAGAACAATGGAAGAGTTCCGAAGAATTTTTAAACGTCAGCGGAATTCTGAGAACAATATAAGATTGTCAAAACATTTTTAAATGTCAGCGGAATTCTGAGAACAATGGAAGAGTTCCGAAGCATTTTTAAACATCAGCGGAAAAACGAGAACAATGGAAGAGTTCCGAAGCATTTTTAAACTTCAGCGGAATTCCGAGAACAATGGAAGAGTTCTGAAGCATTTTTAAACGTCAGTGGAATTCCGAGAACAATGGAAGAGTTCCAATGCATTATTAACTGTGAGCAGAATTCCGAGAACAAAGGAAGAGTTCCGAAGCATTTTTAAACGTCAGCAGAATTTCGAGAACAATGGAAGAGTTCCGAAGCATTTTTAAACGTCAGTGGAATTCTGAGAATAATGGAAGAGTTCCGAAGCATTTTGAAACTTCAGCAGAATTCCGAGAACAATGGAAGAGTTCCGAAGCATTTTTAAACGTCAGTGGAATTCTGAGAACAATGAAAGAGTTCCAAAGCATTTTTAAACTTCAGCAGAATTCCGAGAACAATGGAAGAGTTCTGAAGCATTTTTAAACATCAGCAGATATCTGAGAACAATGAAGGAGTTCCAAAGCATTTTTGAATTTCAGCGGAAATCTGAGAAAAATGGAAGAGTTCCGAAGCATTTTTAAACATCAGCGGAATTCCGAGAACAATGGAAGAGTTCCGAAGCATTTTAAAACTTCAGCAGAATTTTGAGAACAATGGAAGAGTTCTGAAGCATTTTTAAACATCAGTGGAATTCCGAGAACAATGGAAGAGTTCCGAAGCATTTTAAAACTTCAGCGGAATTCTGAGAACAATGGAAGAGTTCTGAAGCATTTTTAAATGTGAGAAGAATTCCGAGAACAATGGAAGAGTTCCGAAGCATTTTTAAACGTCAGCAGAATTTCGAGAACAATGGAAGAATTCCGAAGAATTTTTAAATGTCAGCAGAATTCTGAGAATAATGGAAGAGTTCCGAAGCATTTTTAAACGTCAGCGGAATTCTGAGAACAATGAAAGACTTCCAAAGCATTTTTAAACTTCTGCAGAATTCCGAGAACAATGGAAGAGTTCCGAAGCATTTTTAAACGTCAGCAGAATATCGAGAACAATGGAAGAGTTCCAAAGCATTTTTAAACGTCAGCAGATTTCCGAGAACAATGAAGGAGTTCCGAAACATTTTTGAATGTCAGCGGAATTCCGAGAACAATGGAAGAATTCTGAAACATGTTTAAACTTCAACGGAATTTCGAGAACAATGGAAGAGTTCCGAAGCATTTTTAAACTTCAGCGGAATTCCGAGAACAATGGAAGCATTCCGAAGCATTTTTAAACTTCAGCGGAATTCCGAGAACAATGGAAGAGTTCCGAAGCATTTTTAAACTTCATCAGAATTCCGAGAATAATGGAAGTGTTGTGAAACAATTTTATACATCATCAGAATTCCGAGAACAATGGAAGAGATCTGAAGCATTTTTAAACGTCAACGCAATTCCGAGAACAATGGATCAGATCTGAAACATTTTTAAATGTCAGCGGTATTCCAAGAACAATGGAAGAGTTCCGAAGCACTTTTAAATTTCAGCAGAATTCCAAGAACAATGGCAGAGTTCTGAAGCATTTTTAAACGTTAGCAGATTTCCGAGAACAATGAAGGAGTTTCAAAGCATTTTTGAACGTCAGCAGAATTCCGAGAACAAAGGAAGTGTTCCGAAGAATTTTTAAACATCAGTGGAATTCCGAGAACTATGGAAGGGTTCCGAAGCATTTTTAAACTTCAGCTGAATTCCGAGAACAATGGAAGTGTTCTGTAGCATTTTTAAACATCGGAGAAATTCCGAGAACAATGGAAGAGTTCCGATTAATTTTTAAATGTCAACAGAATTCCGAGAACAATGGAAGAGTTCCGAAGCATTTTTAAACGTCAGTGGAATTCCGAGAACAATGGAAGAGTTCCGAAGCATTTTTAAACTTCAGCGAAATTCCGAGAACAGTGGAAGAGCTCCGAAGCATTTTTAATCTTCAGCAGAATTCCGAGAACAATGGAAAAGTTCCGAAGCATTTTTAAACGTCAGTGGAATTCTGAGAACAATGGAAGAGTTCCAATGCATTATTAAATGTGAACAGAATTCCGAGAACAATGGAAGAGTTCCGAAGCATTTTTAAACGTCAGCAGAATTTCGAGAACAATGGAAGAGTTCCGAAACATTTTTAAACGTCAGTGGAATTCTGAGAACTCTGGAAGGGTTCCAAAGCATTTTTAAATGTCAGCGGAATTCCGAGAACAATGGAAGAGTTTCGAAGCATTTTTAAACATCAGCGGAATTCCGAGAACAATGGAATAGTTCTGAAGCATTTTTATATATCATCGGAATTCTGAGAACAATGGAAGAGTTCCAAAGCATTTTTAAACATCAGCGGAATTCTGAGAACAATGGAAGAGTTCCGAAGCATTTTTAAACGTCAGCAGAATTCCGAGAATAATGGAAGAGTTCCGAAGCATTTTTAAACTTCATCAGAATTCCAAGAACAATGTATGAGTTCCAAAGCAAATTTAAACTTCAGCAGAATTCCGAGAACAATAGAAGAGTTCCGAAGCATTTTTAAACGTCAGCAGAATTCTGAGAACAATGAAAGAGTTCCAAAGCATTTTTAAACTTCAGCAGAATTCCGAGAACAATGGAAGAGTTCCGAAGCATTTGTAAACATCAGCAGATTTAAGACAACAATGAAGGAGTTCCAAAGCATTTTTGAACGTCAGTGGAATTCTGAGAACAATGGAAGAGTTCCGAACCATTTTTAAACATCAGCGGAATTCCGAGAACAATGGAAGAGTTCCGAAGCATTTTTAAACTTCAGCGGAATTCCGAGAAAAATGGAAGAGTTCCGAAGCATTTTTAAACATCAGTGGAATTCCGAGAACAATGGAAGAATTCCAATGCATTATGAAATGAGAGCAGAATTCCAAGAACAATGGAAGAGTTCCGATGTGTTTTTAAAAGTCAGCAGAATTTTGAGAACAATGGAAGAGTTCCAAAGCATTTTTAAACGTCAGTGGAATTCTGAGAGCAATGGAAGAGTTCCGAAGCATTTTTAAACATCAGCGGAATTACAAGAACAATGGAAAAGTTCCGATGCATTTTTAAACATCAGCGAAATTCCGAGAACAATGGAAGAGTTCTGAAACATTTTTAAAGTTCAGCGGAATTCCGACAACAATGGATGCGTTCCGAAGCATTTTAAACTTGAGAGGAATTCCGAGAACAATGGAAGCGTTCCGAAGCATTTTTAAACTTCAGCGGTATTCCGAGAACAATGGAAGAGTCCCGAAGCATTTTTAAACATCAGCAGAATTCCGAGAACAATGGCAGAGTTCTGAAGCATTTTTAAACTTCATCAGAATTCCGAAAACAATGTAAGAGTTCCGAAGCAAATTTAATCTTCAGCAGAATTCCGAGTACAATGGAAGAGTACCGAAGCATTTTTAAACGTCAGCGGAATTCCAAGAACAATGGAAGAGTTCCGAAGCACTTTTAAATTTCAGCAGAATTCCGAGAACAGTGGCAGAGTTCCAAAGCATTTTTAAATGTCAGCAGATTTTCGAGAACAATGTAGGAGTTCCAAAGCATTTTTGAACGTCAGCAGAATTCTGAGAACGATGGAAGAGTTCAGAAGCATTTTTAAATACCAGCGGAATTCCAAGAACAAAGGAAGTGTTCCGAAGTATTTTTAAACATCAGCGGAATTCCGAGAACTCTGGAAGGGTTCCAAAGCATTTTTAAACTTCAGCAGAATTCCGAGAACAATGGAAGAGTTCCGAAGCATTTTTAAACTTCAGCAGAATTCCGAGAACAATGGAAGAGTTCCGAAGCAAATGTAAAATTCAGCAGAATTCCGAGAACAATGAAAGAGTTCCGAAGCATTTTTAAACGTCCGCGGAATTCTGATAAAAATGGAAGAGTTCCGAAGCATTTTTAAACTTCAGCAGAATTCCGAGAACAATGGAAGAGTTCCGAAGCATTTTTAAACATCAGCAGATTTCCGAGAACAATGAAGGCGTTCCGAAGCATTTATAAACGTCAGTGGAATTCTGAGAACAATGGAAGAGTTCTGAAACATTTTTAAATTTCAACGGAATTCCGAGAACAATGGAAGAGTTCCAAAGCATTTTTAAACTTGAGCGGAATACCTAAAACAATGGAAGCATTCCGAAGCATTTTTAAACTTCAGCGGAATTCCGAGAACAATGGAAGAGTTCCGAAGCATTTTTAAACTTCATCAGAATTCCGAGAACAATGGAAGCGTTCTGAAGCATTTTTAAACAACAGAGGAATTCCGAGAACAATGGAAGAGTTCTGATTCATTTTTAAATGTCATCGGAATTCCGAGAACAATGGAAGAGTTCCGAAACATTTTTAATCGTCAGTGGAATTCCGAGAACAATGGAAGAGTTCCAATGCATTATTAAATGTGAGCAGAATTCCGAGAACAATGGAAGAGTTCCAATGCATTATTAAATGTGAGCAGATTTCCGAGAACAATGAAGGAGTTCCAAAGCATTTTTGAACATCAGCGGAATTCTGAGAACAATGGAAGAGTTCCAAAGCATTTTTAAATGTCAGCGGAATTCCGAGAACAATGGAAGAGTTCCGAAGCATTTTTAAACGTCAGTGGAATTCCGAGAACAATGGAAGAGTTCCGAAGCATTTTTAAACATCAGCGGAAAAACGAGAACAATGGAAGAGTTCCGAAGCATTTTTAAACTTCAGCAGAATTCCGAGAACACTGGAAGAGTTCCGAAGCATTTTTAAACGTCAGTGGAATTCCGAGAACAATGGAAGAGTTCCAATGCATTATTAACTGTGAGCAGAATTCCTAGAACAAAGGAAGAGTTCCGAAACATTTTTAAACGTCAGCAGAATTTCGAGAACAATGGAAGAGTTCCGAAGCATTTTTAAACGTCAGTGGAATTCTGAGAATAATGGAAGAGTTCCGAAGCATTTTGAAACTTCAGCAGAATTCCGAGAACAATGGAAGAGTTCCGAAGCATTTTTAAACGTCAGTGGAATTCTGAGAACAATGAAAGAGTTCCAAAGCATTTTTAAACTTCAGCAGAATTCCGAGAACAATGGAAGAGTTCCGAAGCATTTTTAAACATCAGCAGATTTCTGAGAACAATGAAGGAGTTCCAAAGCATTTTTGAATTTCAGCGGAAATCTGAGAAAAATGGAAGAGTTCCGAAGCATTTTTAAACGTCAGTGGAATTCTGAGAACTCTGGAAGGGTTCCAAAGCATTTTTAAATGTCAGCGGAATTCCGAGAACAATGGAAGAGTTTCGAAGCATTTTTAAACATCAGCGGAATTCCGAGAACAATGGAATAGTTCTGAAGCATTTTTATATATCATCGGAATTCTGAGAACAATGGAAGAGTTCCAAAGCATTTTTAAACATCAGCGGAATTCTGAGAACAATGGAAGAGTTCCGAAGCATTTTTAAACGTCAGCAGAATTCCGAGAATAATGGAAGAGTTCCGAAGCATTTTTAAACTTCATCAGAATTCCAAGAACAATGTATGAGTTCCAAAGCAAATTTAAACTTCAGCAGAATTCCGAGAACAATAGAAGAGTTCCGAAGCATTTTTAAACGTCAGCAGAATTCTGAGAACAATGAAAGAGTTCCAAAGCATTTTTAAACTTCAGCAGAATTCCGAGAACAATGGAAGAGTTCCGAAGCATTTGTAAACATCAGCAGATTTAAGACAACAATGAAGGAGTTCCAAAGCATTTTTGAACGTCAGTGGAATTCTGAGAACAATGGAAGAGTTCCGAACCATTTTTAAACATCAGCGGAATTCCGAGAACAATGGAAGAGTTCCGAAGCATTTTTAAACTTCAGCGGAATTCCGAGAAAAATGGAAGAGTTCCGAAGCATTTTTAAACATCAGTGGAATTCCGAGAACAATGGAAGAATTCCAATGCATTATGAAATGAGAGCAGAATTCCAAGAACAATGGAAGAGTTCCGATGTGTTTTTAAAAGTCAGCAGAATTTTGAGAACAATGGAAGAGTTCCGAAGCATTTTTAAACGTCAGTGGAATTCTGAGAGCAATGGAAGAGTTCCGAAGCATTTTTAAACATCAGCGGAATTACAAGAACAATGGAAAAGTTCCGATGCATTTTTAAACATCAGCGAAATTCCGAGAACAATGGAAGAGTTCTGAAACATTTTTAAAGTTCAGCGGAATTCCGACAACAATGGATGCGTTCCGAAGCATTTTAAACTTGAGAGGAATTCCGAGAACAATGGAAGCGTTCCGAAGCATTTTTAAACTTCAGCGGTATTCCGAGAACAATGGAAGAGTCCCGAAGCATTTTTAAACATCAGCAGAATTCCGAGAACAATGGCAGAGTTCTGAAGCATTTTTAAACTTCATCAGAATTCCGAAAACAATGTAAGAGTTCCGAAGCAAATTTAATCTTCAGCAGAATTCCGAGTACAATGGAAGAGTACCGAAGCATTTTTAAACGTCAGCGGAATTCCAAGAACAATGGAAGAGTTCCGAAGCACTTTTAAATTTCAGCAGAATTCCGAGAACAGTGGCAGAGTTCCAAAGCATTTTTAAATGTCAGCAGATTTTCGAGAACAATGTAGGAGTTCCAAAGCATTTTTGAACGTCAGCAGAATTCTGAGAACGATGGAAGAGTTCAGAAGCATTTTTAAATACCAGCGGAATTCCAAGAACAAAGGAAGTGTTCCGAAGTATTTTTAAACATCAGCGGAATTCCGAGAACTCTGGAAGGGTTCCAAAGCATTTTTAAACTTCAGCAGAATTCCGAGAACAATGGAAGAGTTCCGAAGCATTTTTAAACTTCAGCAGAATTCCGAGAACAATGGAAGAGTTCCGAAGCAAATGTAAAATTCAGCAGAATTCCGAGAACAATGAAAGAGTTCCGAAGCATTTTTAAACGTCCGCGGAATTCTGATAAAAATGGAAGAGTTCCGAAGCATTTTTAAACTTCAGCAGAATTCCGAGAACAATGGAAGAGTTCCGAAGCATTTTTAAACATCAGCAGATTTCCGAGAACAATGAAGGCGTTCCGAAGCATTTATAAACGTCAGTGGAATTCTGAGAACAATGGAAGAGTTCTGAAACATTTTTAAATTTCAACGGAATTCCGAGAACAATGGAAGAGTTCCAAAGCATTTTTAAACTTGAGCGGAATACCTAGAACAATGGAAGCATTCCGAAGCATTTTTAAACTTCAGCGGAATTCCGAGAACAATGGAAGAGTTCCGAAGCATTTTTAAACTTCATCAGAATTCCGAGAACAATGGAAGCGTTCTGAAGCATTTTTAAACAACAGAGGAATTCCGAGAACAATGGAAGAGTTCTGATTCATTTTTAAATGTCATCGGAATTCCGAGAACAATGGAAGAGTTCCGAAACATTTTTAAACGTCAGTGGAATTCCGAGAACAATGGAAGAGTTCCAATGCATTATTAAATGTGAGCAGAATTCCGAGAACAATGGAAGAGTTCCAATGCATTATTAAATGTGAGCAGATTTCCGAGAACAATGAAGGAGTTCCAAAGCATTTTTGAACATCAGCGGAATTCTGAGAACAATGGAAGAGTTCCAAAGCATTTTTAAATGTCAGCGGAATTCCGAGAACAATGGAAGAGTTCCGAAGCATTTTTAAACGTCAGTGGAATTCCGAGAACAATGGAAGAGTTCCGAAGCATTTTTAAACATCAGCGGAAAAACGAGAACAATGGAAGAGTTCCGAAGCATTTTTAAACTTCAGCAGAATTCCGAGAACACTGGAAGAGTTCCGAAGCATTTTTAAACGTCAGTGGAATTCCGAGAACAATGGAAGAGTTCCAATGCATTATTAACTGTGAGCAGAATTCCTAGAACAAAGGAAGAGTTCCGAAACATTTTTAAACGTCAGCAGAATTTCGAGAACAATGGAAGAGTTCCGAAGCATTTTTAAACGTCAGTGGAATTCTGAGAATAATGGAAGAGTTCCGAAGCATTTTGAAACTTCAGCAGAATTCCGAGAACAATGGAAGAGTTCCGAAGCATTTTTAAACGTCAGTGGAATTCTGAGAACAATGAAAGAGTTCCAAAGCATTTTTAAACTTCAGCAGAATTCCGTGAACAATGGAAGAGTTCCGAAGCATTTTTAAACATCAGCAGATTTCTGAGAACAATGAAGGAGTTCCAAAGCATTTTTGAATTTCAGCGGAAATCTGAGAAAAATGGAAGAGTTCCGAAGCATTTTTAAACATCAGCGGAATTCCGAGAACAATGGAAGAGTTCTGAAGCATTTTAAAACTTCAGCGGAATTCTGAGAACAATGGAAGAGTTCTGAAGCATTTTTAAATGTTAGCAGAATTCCGACAACAATGGAAGAGTTCCGAAGCATTTTTAAACGTCAGCAGAATTTTGAGAACAATGGAAGAGTTCTGTAGCATTTTTAAACATCAGTGGAATTCCAAGAACAATAGAAGAGTTCCAATGCATTATTAAATGTGAGCAGAATTCCGAGAACAATGGAAGAGTTCCGAAGCATTTTTAAACGTCAGCAGAATTTCGAGAACAATGGAAGAGTTCCGAAGAATTTTTAAACGTCAGTGGAATTCTGAGAACAATGGAAGAGTTCCGAAGCATTTTTAAACGTCAGCGGAATTCTGAGAACAATGAAAAAGTTCCAAAGCATTTTTAAACTTCAGCAGAATTCCGAGAACAAAGGAAGAGATCCGAAGCATTTTTAAACATCAGCAGATTTCCGAGAACAATGAAGGAGTTCCAAAGCATTTTTAAATGTCAGCGGAATTCCAAGAACAATGGAAGAGTTTTGAAGCATTTTTAAACATCAGCAGAATTCCGAGAACAATGGAAGAGTTCTGAAGCATTTTTAAACTTCAGCGGAATTCCGAGAACAATGAAAGAGTTCCGAAGCATTTTTAAATGTCAGTGGAATTTCGAGAACAATGGAAGAGTTCAAAAGCATTATTAAATGTGAGCAGAATTACGAGAACAATGAAAGCGTTCCGAAGCATTTTTAAACTTCCGCGGTATTCCGAGAACAATGGAAGAGTTCCGAAGCACTTTTAAACGTCAGCAGAATTCCGAGAACAATGGAAGAGTTCTGAAGCATTTTTAAACTTCATCAGAATTCCGAGAACAATGCAAGAGTTACGAAGCACTTTTAAATTTCAGCAGAATTCCGAGAACAATGGCAGAGTTCCGAAGCATTTTTAATCGTCAGCAGATTTCCGAGAACAATGAAGGAGTTCCAAAGCATTTTTAAACGTCAGCGGAATTCTGAGAACAATGGAAGAGTTCTGAAACCTTTTTAAATGACATGGGAATTCCAAGAACAATGGAAGTGTTCCGAAGCATTTTTAAACATCAGCAGAATTCTGAGAACTATGGAAGGGTTCCGAAGCATTTTTAAACTTCAGCGGAATTCCGAGAATAATGGAAGAGTTCCGAAGCAAATGTAAACTTCAGCAGAATACCGAGAACAATGAAAGAGTTCCAAAACATTTTTAAACGTCAGCGGAATTCTGATAACAATGGAAGAGTTCCGAAGCAAATGTAAACTTCAGCAGAATACCGAGAACAATGAAAGAGTTCCGAAGCATTTTTAAACATCAACGGAAATCCAAGAACAATGGAAGAGTTACGAAGCACTTTTAAATTTCAGCAGAATTCCGAGAACAATGGCAGAGTTCAGAAGCATTTTTAAACGTCAGCAGAATTTCGAGAACAATGGAAGAATTCCGAAGAATTTTTAAATGTCAGCAGAATTCTGAGAATAATGGAAGAGTTCCGAAGCATTTTTAAACGTCAGCGGAATTCTGAGAACAATGAAAGACTTCCAAAGCATTTTTAAACTTCTGCAGAATTCCGAGAACAATGGAAGAGTTCCGAAGCATTTTTAAACGTCAGCAGAATATCGAGAACAATGGAAGAGTTCCAAAGCATTTTTAAACTTCATCAGAATTCCGAGAATAATGGAAGTGTTGTGAAACAATTTTATACATCATCAGAATTCCGAGAACAATGGAAGAGATCCGAAGCATTTTTAAACGTCAACGCAATTCCGAGAACAATGGATCAGTTCTGAAACATTTTTAAATGTCAGCGGTATTCCAAGAACAATGGAGGAGTTCCGAAGCACTTTTAAATTTCAGCAGAATTCAAAGAACAATGGCAGAGTTCTGAAGCATTTTTAAACGTCAGCAGATTTCCGAGAACAATGAAGGAGTTTCAAAGCATTTTTGAACGTCAGCGGAATTCCGAGAACAAAGGAAGTGTTCCGAAGAATTTTTAAACATCAGTGGAATTCCGAGAACTATGGAAGGGTTCCGAAGCATTTTTAAACTTCAGCTGAATTCCGAGAACAATGGAAGTGTTCTGTAGCATTTTTAAACATCGGAGAAATTCCGAGAACAATGGAAGAGTTCCGATTAATTTTTAAATGTCAACGGAATTCCGAGAACAATGGAAGAGTTCCGAAGCATTTTTAAACGTCAGTGGAATTCTGAGAACAATGGAAGAGTTCCAATGCATTATTAAATGTGAACAGAATTCCGCGAACAATGGAAGAGTTCCGAAGCATTTTTAAACGTCAGCAGAATTTCGAGAACAATGGAAGAGTTCCGAAACATTTTTAAACGTCAGTGGAATTCTGAGAACTCTGGAAGGGTTCCAAAGCATTTTTAAATGTCAGCGGAATTCCGAGAACAATGGAAGAGTTTCGAAGCATTTTTAAACATCAGCGGAATTCCGAGAACAATGGAATAGTTCTGAAGCATTTTTAAATATCATCGGAATTCTGAGAACAATGGAAGAGTTCCAAAGCATTTTTAAACATCAGCGGAATTCTGAGAACAATGGAAGAGTTCCGAAGCATTTTTAAACGTCAGCAGAATTCCGAGAATAATGGAAGAGTTCCGAAGCATTTTTAAACTTCATCAGAATTCCAAGAACAATGTATGAGTTGCAATGCAAATTTAAACTTCAGCAGAATTCCGAGAACAATGGAAGAGTTCCGAAGCATTTTTAAACGTCAGCAGAATTCTGAGAACAATGAAAGAGTTCCAAAGCATTTTTAAACTTCAGCAGAATTCCGAGAACAATGGAAGAGTTCCGAAGCATTTGTAAACATCAGCAGATTTAAGACAACAATGAAGGAGTTCCAAAGCATTTTTGAACGTCAGTGGAATTCTGAGAACAATGGAAGAGTTCCGAACCATTTTTAAACATCAGCGGAATTCCGAGAACAATGGAAGAGTTCCAAAGCATTTTTAAACTTCAGCGGAATTCCGAGAAAAATGGAAGAGTTCCGAAGCATTTTTAAACATCAGTGGAATTCCGAGAACAATGGAAGAATTCCAATGCATTATGAAATGAGAGCAGAATTCCAAGAACAATGGAAGAGTTCCGATGCGTTTTTAAAAGTCAGCAGAATTTTGAGAACAATGGAAGAGTTCCGAAGCATTTTTAAACGTCAGTGGAATTCTGAGAGCAATGGAAGAGTTCCGAAGCATTTTTAAACATCAGCGGAATTACAAGAACAATGGAAAAGTTCCGATGCATTTTTAAACATCAGCGAAATTCCGAGAACAATGGAAGAGTTCTGAAACATTTTTAAAGTTCAGCGGAATTCCGACAACAATGGATGCGTTCCGAAGCATTTTAAACTTGAGAGGAATTCCGAGAACAATGGAAGCGTTCCGAAGCATTTTTAAACTTCAGCAGTATTCCGAGAACAATGGAAGAGTCCCGAACCATTTTTAAACATCAGCAGAATTCCGAGAACAATGGCAGAGTTCTGAAGCATTTTTAAACTTCATCAGAATTCCGAAAACAATGTAAGAGTTCCGAAGCAAATTTAATCTTCAGCAGAATTCCGAGTACAATGGAAGAGTACCGAAGCATTTTTAAACGTCAGCGGAATTCCAAGAACAATGGAAGAGTTCCGAAGCACTTTTAAATTTCAGCAGAATTCCGAGAACAGTGGCAGAGTTCCGAAGCATTTTTAAATGTCAGCAGATTTTCGAGAACAATGTAGGAGTTCCAAAGCATTTTTGAACGTCAGCAGAATTCTGAGAACGATGGAAGAGTTCAGAAGCATTTTTAAATACCAGCGGAATTCCAAGAACAAAGGAAGTGTTCCGAAGTATTTTTAAACATCAGCGGAATTCCGAGAACTCTGGAAGGGTTCCAAAGCATTTTTAAACTTCAGCAGAATTCCGAGAACAATGGAAGAGTTCCGAAGCATTTTTAAACTTCAGCAGAATTCCGAGAACAATGGAAGAGTTCCGAAGCAAATGTAAAATTCAGCAGAATTCCGAGAACAATGAAAGAGTTCCGAAGCATTTTTAAACGTCCGCGGAATTCTGATAAAAATGGAAGAGTTCCGAAGCATTTTTAAACTTCAGCAGAATTCCGAGAACAATGGAAGAGTTCCGGAGCATTTTTAAACATCAGCAGATTTCCGATAACAATGAAGGCGTTCCGAAGCATTTATAAACGTCAGTGGAATTCTGAGAACAATGGAAGAGTTCTGAAACATTTTTAAATTTCAACGGAATTCCGAGAACAATGGAAGAGTTCCAAAGCATTTTTAAACTTGAGCGGAATACCTAGAACAATGGAAGCATTCCGAAGCATTTTTAAACTTCAGCGGAATTCCGAGAACAATGGAAGAGTTCCGAAGCATTTTTAAACTTCATCAGAATTCCGAGAACAATGGAAGCGTTCTGAAGCATTTTTAAACAACAGAGGAATTCCGAGAACAATGGAAGAGTTCTGATTCATTTTTAAATGTGATCGGAATTCCGAGAACAATGGAAGAGTTCCGAAACATTTTTAAACGTCAGTGGAATTCCGAGAACAATGGAAGAGTTCCAATGCATTATTAAATGTGAGCAGAATTCCGAGAACAATGGAAGTGTTCCAATGCATTATTAAATGTGAGCAGATTTCCGAGAACAATGAAGGAGTTCCAAAGCATTTTTGAACATCAGCGGAATTCTGAGAACAATGGAAGAGTTCCAAAGCATTTTTAAATGTCAGCGGAATTCCGAGAAGAATGGAAGAGTTCCGAAGCATTTTTAAACATCAGCAGAATTTCGAGAACAATGGAAGAGTTCCGAAGAATTTTTAAACGTCAGCGGAATTCTGAGAACAATATAAGAGTGTCAAAGCATTTTTAAATGTCAGCGGAATTCTGAGAACAATGGAAGAGTTCCGAAGCATTTTTAAACATCAGCGGAAAAACGAGAACAATGGAAGAGTTCCGAAGCATTTTTAAACTTCAACAGAATTCCGAGAACACTGGAAGAGTTCCGAAGCATTTTTAAACGTCAGTGGAATTCCGAGAACAATGGAAGAGTTCCAATGCATTATTAACTGTGAGCAGAATTCCGAGAACAAAGGAAGAGTTCCGAAACATTTTTAAACGTCAGCAGAATTTCGAGAACAATGGAAGAGTTCCGAAGCATTTTTAAACGTCAGTGGAATTCTGAGAATAATGGAAGAGTTCCGAAGCATTTTGAAACTTCAGCAGAATTCCGAGAACAATGGAAGAGTTCCGAAGCATTTTTAAACGTCAGTGGAATTCTGAGAACAATGAAAGAGTTCCAAAGCATTTTTAAACTTCAGCAGAATTCCGAGAACAATGGAAGAGTTCCGAAGCATTTTTAAACATCAGCAGATTTCTGAGAACAATGAAGGAGTTCCAAAGCATTTTTGAATTTCAGCGGAAATCTGAGAAAAATGGAAGAGTTCCGAAGCATTTTTAAACATCAGCGGAATTCCGAGAACAATGGAAGAGTTCTGAAGCATTTTAAAACTTCAGCGGAATTCTGAGAACAATGGAAGAGTTCTGAAGCATTTTTAAATGTCAGCAGAATTCCGACAACAATGGAAGAGTTCCGAAGCATTTTTAAACGTCAGCAGAATTTTGAGAACAATGGAAGAGTTCTGTAGCATTTTTAAACATCAGTAGAATTCCAAGAACAATAGAAGAGTTCCAATGCATTATTAAATGAAAGCAGAATTTCGAGAACAATGGAAGAGTTCCGAAGCATTTTTAAACGTCAGCAGAATTTCGAGAACAATGGAAGAGTTCCGAAGAATTTTTAAACGTCAGTGGAATTCTGAGAACAATGGAAGAGTTCCGAAGCATTTTTAAACGTCAGCGGAATTCTGAGAACAATGAAAAAGTTCCAAAGCATTTTTAAACTTCAGCAGAATTCCGAGAACAAAGGAAGAGATCCGAAGCATTTTTAAACATCAGCAGATTTCCGAGAACAATGAAGGAGTTCCAAAGCATTTTTAAATGTCAGCGGAATTCCAAGAACAATGGAAGAGTTTTGAAGCATTTTTAAACATCAGCAGAATTCCGAGAACAATGGAAGAGTTCTGAAGCATTTTTAAACTTCAGCGGAATTCCGAGAACAATGGAAGAGTTCCGAAGCATTTTTAAATGTCAGTGGAATTTCGAGAACAATGGAAGAGTTCAAAAGCATTATTAAATGTGAGCAGAATTACGAGAACAATGGAAGCGTTCCGAAGCATTTTTAAACTTCCGCGGTATTCCGAGAACAATGGAAGAGTTCCGAAGCACTTTTAAACGTCAGCAGAATTCCGAGAACAATGGAAGAGTTCTGAAGCATTTTTAAACTTCATCAGAATTCCGAGAACAATGTAAGAGTTCCGAAGCAAATTTAAACTTCAGCAGAATTCCGAGAACAATGGAAGAGTTCCGAAGCATTTTTAAACGTCAACGGAAATCCAAGAACAATGGAAGAGTTACGAAGCACTTTTAAATTTCAGCAGAATTCCGAGAACAATGGCAGAGTTCCGAACCATTTTTAATCGTCAGCAGATTTCCGAGAACAATGAAGGAGTTCCAAAGCATTTTTAAACGTCAGCGGAATTCTGAGAACAATGGAAGAGTTCTGAAACCTTTTTAAATGACATGGGAATTCCAAGAACAATGGAAGTGTTCCGAAGCATTTTTAAACATCAGCAGAATTCTGAGAACTATGGAAGGGTTCCGAAGCATTTTTAAACTTCAGCAAAATTCCGAGAATAATGGAAGAGTTCCGAAGCAAATGTAAACTTCAGCAGAATACCGAGAACAATGAAAGAGTTCCAAAACATTTTTAAACGTCAGCGGAATTCTGATAACAATGGAAGAGTTCCGAAGCAAATGTAAACTTCAGCAGAATACCGAGAACAATGGAAGAGTTCCGAAGCATTTTTAAACATCAACGGAAATCCAAGAACAATGGAAGAGTTACGAAGCACTTTTAAATTTCAGCAGAATTCCGAGAACAATGGCAGAGTTCAGAAGCATTTTTAAACGTCAGCCTATTTCCGAGGACAATGAAGTAGTTCCAAAGCATTTTTAAACGTCAGTGGAATTCTGAGAACAATGGAAGAGTTCTGAAGCATTTTTAAATGTCAGCAGAATTCCAAAAACAATGGAAGAGTTCCGAAGCATTTATAAACGTCAGCAGAATTTTGAGAACAATGGAAGAGTTCTGAAGCATTTTTAAACATCAGTGGAATTCCGAGAACAATGGAAGAGTTCCAATGCATTATTAAATGTGAGCAGAATTCCGAGAACAATGGAAGAGTTCCGAAGCATTTTTAAACGTCAGCAGAATTTCGAGAACAATGGAAGAGTTCCGAAGAATTTTTAAACGTCAGTGGAATTCTGAGAACAATGGAAGAGTTCTGAAACATTTTTAAACGTCAGCGGAATTCTGAGAACAATGAAAAAGTTCCAAAGCATTTTTAAACTTCTTCAGAATTCCGAGAACAAAGGAGGAGATCCGAAGCATTTTTAAACATCAGCAGATTTGCGAGAACAATGAAGGAGTTCCAAAGCATTTTTAAATGTCAGCGGAATTCCAAGAACAATGGAAGAGTTTCGAAGCATTTTTAAACATCAGCGGAATTCCGAGAACAATGAAAGAGCTCTGAAGCATTTTTAAACTTCAGCGAAATTCCGAGAACAATGGAAGTGTTCAGAAACATTTTTAAACTTCAGCGGAATTCCGAGAAAAATGGAAGAGTTCCGAAGCATTTTTAAACATCAGTGGAATTCCGAGAACAATGGAAGAATTCCAATGCATTATGAAATGAGAGCAGAATTCCAAGAACAATGGAAGAGTTCCGACGCATTTTTAAAAGTCAGCAGAATTTTGAGAACAATGGAAGAGTTGCGAAGCATTTTTAAACGTCAGTGGAATTCTGAGAGCAATGGAAGAGTTCCGAAGCATTTTTAAACATCAGCGGAATTCCAAGAACAATGGAAAAGTTCCGATGCATTTTTAAACATCAGCGAAATTCCGAGAACAATGGAAGAGTTCTGAAACATTTTTAAAGTTCAGCGGAATTCCGACAACAATGGAAGCGTTCCGAAGCATTTTAAACTTGAGAGGAATTCCGAGAACAATGGAAGCGTTCCGAAGCATTTTTAAACTTCAGCGGTATTCCGAGAACAATGGAAGAGTCCCGAAGCATTCTTAAACATCAGCAGAATTCCGAGAACAATGGAAGAGTTCTGAAGCATTTTTAAACTTCATCAGAATTCCGAAAACAATGTAAGAGTTCCGAAGCAAATTTAATCTTCAGCAGAATTCCGAGTACAATGGAAGAGTTCCGAAGCATTTTTAAACGTCAGCGGAATTCCAAGAACAATGGAAGAGTTCCGAAGCACTTTTAAATTTCAGCAGAACTCTGAGAACAGTGGCAGAGTTCCGAAGCATTTTTAAATGTCAGCAGATTTCCGAGAACAATGTAGGAGTTCCAAAGCATTTTTTAACGTCAGCAGAATTCTGAGAACGATGGAAGAGTTCAGAAGCATTTTTAAATACCAGCGGAATTCCAAGAACAAAGTAAGTGTTCCGAAGTATTTTTAAACATCAGCGGAATTCCGAGAACTCTGGAAGGGTTCCAAAGCATTTTTAAACTTCAGCAGAATTCCGAGAACAATGGAAGAGTTCCGAAGCATTTTTAAACTTCAGCAGAATTCCGAGAACAATGGAAGAGTTCCGAAGCAAATGTAAAATTCAGCAGAATTCCGAGAACAATGAAAGAGTTCCGAAGCATTTTTAAACGTCCGTGGAATTCTGATAAAAATGGAAGAGTTCCGAAGCATTTTTAAACTTCAGCAGAATTCCGAGAACAATGGAAGAGTTCCGAAGCATTTTTAAACATCAGCAGATTTCCGAGAACAATGAAGGAGTTCCGAAGCATTTATAAACGTCAGCGGAATTCTGAGAACAATGGAAGAGTTCTGAAACATTTTTAAATTTCAACGGAATTCCGAGAACAATGGAAGAGTTCCAAAGCATTTTTAAACTTGAGCGGAATTCCTAGAACAATGGAAGCATTCCGAAGCATTTTTAAACTTCAGCGGAATTCCGAGAACAATGGAAGAGTTCCGAAGCATTTTTAAACTTCATCAGAATTCCGAGAACAATGGAAGCGTTCTGAAGCATTTTTAAACAACAGAGGAATTCCGAGAACAATGGAAGAGTTTAGATTCATTTTTAAATGTCAACGGAATTCCGAGAACAATGGAAGAGTTCCGAAACATTTTTAAACATCAGTGGAATTCCGAGAACAATGGAAGAGTTCCAATGCATTATTAAATGTGAGCAGAATTCCGAGAACAATGGAAGAGTTCCGAAGCATTTTTAAACGTCAGCAGAATTTCGAGAACAATGGAAGAGTTCCGAAGAATTTTTAAACGTCAGTGGAATTCTGAGAACAATGGAAGAGTTCTGAAGCATTTTTAAACGTCAGCGGAATTCTGAGAACAATGAAAAAGTTCCAAAGCATTTTTAAACTTCAGCAGAATTCCGAGATGAAAGGAAGAGATCCGAAGCATTTTTAAACATCAGCAGATTTCCGAGAACAATGAAGGAGTTCCAAAGCATTTTTAAATGTCAGCGGAATTCCAAGAACAATGGAAGAGTTTTGAAGCATTTTTAAACATCAGCGGAATTCCGAGAACAATGGAAGAGTTCTGAAGCATTTTTAAACTTCAGCGGAATTCCGAGAACAATGGAAGAGTTCCGAAGCATTTTTAAACGTCAGTGGAATTTCGAGAACAATGGAAGAGTTCCAAAGCATTATTAAATGTGAGCAGAATTCCGAGAACAATGGAAGAGTTCCGAAGCATTTTTAATCTTCCGCGGTATTCCGAGAACAATAGAAGAGTTCCGAAGCACTTTTAAACGTCAGCAGAATTCCGAGAACAATGGAAGAGTTCTGAAGCATTTTTAAACTTCATCAGAATTCCGAGAACAATGTAAGAGTTCCGAAGCAAATTTAAACTTCAGCAGAATTCCGAGAACAATGGAAGAGTTCCGAAGCATTTTTAAACGTCAACGGAAATCCAAGAACAATGGAAGAGTTACGAAGCACTTTTAAATTTCAGCAGAATTCCGAGAACAATGGCAGAGTTCCGAAGCATTTTTAAACGTCAGCAGATTTCCGAGAACAATGAAGGAGTTCCAAAGCATTTTTAAACGTCAGCGGAATTCTGAGAACAATGGAAGAGTTCTGAAACATTTTTAAATGACATCTGAATTCCAAGAACAATGAAAGTGTTCCGAAGCTATTTTAAACATCAGCAGAATTCTGAGAACTATGGAAGGGTTCCGAAGCATTTTTAAACTTCAGCGGAATTCCGAGAATAATGGAAGAGTTCCGAATCATTTTTAAACTTTAGCAGAATTCCGAGAACAATGGAAGAGTTCCAAAGCAAATGTAAACTTCAGCAGAATACCGCGAACAATGAAAGAGTTCCGAAGCATTTTTAAACGTCAACGGAAATCCAAGAACAATGGAAGTGTTACGAAGCACTTTTAAATTTCAGCAGAATTCCGAGAACAATGGCAGAGTTCAGAAGCATTTTTAAACGTCAGCAGATTTCCGATGACAATGAAGTAGTTCCAAAGCATTTTTAAACGTCAGTGGAATTCTGAGAACAATGGAAGACTTCTGAAGAATTTTTAAATGTCAGCACAATTCCGACAACAATGGAAGAGTTCCGAAGCATTTATAATTTTGAGAACAATGGAAGAGTTCTGAAGCATTTTTAAACATCAGTGGAATTCCGAGAACAATGGAAGAGTTCCAATGCATTATTAAATGTGAGCAGAATTCCGAGAACAATGGAAGAGTTCCGAAGCATTTTTAAACGTCAGCAGAATTTCGAGAACAATGGAAGAGTTCCGAAGAATTTTTAAACGTCAGTGGAATTCTGAGAACAATGGAAGAGTTCTGAAGCATTTTTAAACGTCAGCGGAATTCTGAGAACAATGAAAAAGTTCCAAAGCATTTTTAAACTTCCTCAGAATTCCGAGAACAAAAAAGGAGATCCGAAGCATTTTTAAACATCAGCAGATTTGCGAGAACAATGAAGGAGTTCCAAAGCATTTTTAAATGTCAGCGGAATTCCAAGAACAATGGAAGAGTTTCGAAGCATTTTTAAACATCAGCGGAATTCTGAGAACAATGGAAGAGTTCTGAAGCATTTTTAAACTTCAGCGGAATTCCGAGAACAATGGAAGAGTTCAGAAACATTTTTAAACTTCAGCGGAATTCCGAGAAAAATGGAAGAGTTCCGAAGCATTTTTAAACATCAGTGGAATTCCGAGAACAATGGAAGAATTCCAATGCATTATGAAATGAGAGCAGAATTCAAAGAACAATGGAAGAGTTCCGACGCATTTTTAAAAGTCAGCAGAATTTTGAGAACAATGGAAGAGTTCCGAAGCATTTTTAAACGTCAGTGGAATTCTGAGAGCAATGGAAGAGTTCCGAAGCATTTTTAAACATCAGCGGAATTCCAAGAACAATGGAAAAGTTTCGATGCATTTTTAAACATCAGCGAAATTCCGAGAACAGTGGAAGAGTTCTGGAACATTTTTAAAGTTCAGCGGAATTCCGACAACAATGGAAGCGTTCCGAAGCATTTTAAACTTGAGAGGAATTCCGAAAACAATGGAAGCGTTCCGAAGCATTTTTAAACTTCAGCGGTATTCCAAGAAAAATGGAAGAGTCCCGAAGCATTTTTAAAGTTCAGCAGAATTCCGAGAACAATGGAAGAGTTCTGAAGCATTTTTAAACTTCATCAGAATTCCGAAAACAATGTAAGAGTTCCGAAGCAAATTTAATCTTCAGCAGAATTCCGAGTACAATGGAAGAGTTCCAAAGCATTTTTAAACGTCAGCGGAATTCCAAGAACAATGGAAGAGTTCCGAAGCACTTTTAAATTTCAGCAGAACTCTGAGAACAGTGGCAGAGTTCGGAAGCATTTTTAAATGTCAGCAGATTTCCGAGAACAATGTAGGAGTTCCAAAGCATTTTTTAACGTCAGCAGAATTCTGAGAACGATGGAAGAGTTCCGAAGCATTTTTAAATACCAGCGGAATTCCAAGAACAAAGGAAGTGTTCTGAAGTATTTTTAAACATCAGCGGAATTCCGAGAACTCTGGAAGGGTTCCGAAGCATTTTTAAACATCAGCAGATTTCCGAGAACAATGAAGGAGTTCCGAAGCATTTTTAAACGTCAGCGGAATTCTGAGAACAATGGAAGAGTTCTGAAACATTTTTAATTTTCAACGGAATTCCGAGAACAATGGAAGAGTTCCAAAGCATTTTTTAACTTGAGCGGAATTCCGAGAACAATGGAAGCATTCCGAAGCATTTTTAAACTTCAGCGGAATTCCGAGAACAATGGAAGAGATCCGAAGCATTTTTAAACTTCATCAGAATTCCGAGAACAATGGAAGAGTTCCAAAGCATTTTTAAACTTGAGCGGAATTCCGAGAACAATGGAAGCATTCCGAAGAATTTTTAAACGTCAGTGGAATTCTGAGAACAATGGAAGAGTTCCGAAGCATTTTTAAACGTCAGCGGAATTCTGAGAACAATGAAAAAGTTCCAAAGCATTTTTAAACTTCAGCAGAATTCCGAGAAGAAAGGAAGAGATCCGAAGCATTTTTAAACATCAGCAGATTTCCGAGAACAATGAAGGAGTTCCAAAGAATTTTTAAATGTCAGCGGAATTCCAAGAACAATGGAAGAGTTTCGAAGCATTTTTAAACATCAGCGGAATTCCGAGAACAATGGAAGAGTTCTGAGGCATTTTTAAACTTCAGCGGAATTCCGAGAACAATGGAAGAGTTCTGAAGCATTTTTAAACGTCAGTGGAATTCCAAGAACAATGGAAGAGTTCCAAAGCATTATTAAATGTGAGCAGAATTCCGAGAACAATGGAAGCGTTCCAAAGCATTTTTTAACTTCCGCGGTATTCCGAGAACAATGGAAGAGTTCCGAAGCACTTTTAAATGTCAGCAGAATTCCGAGAACAATGGAAGAGTTCTGAAGCATTTTTAAACTTCATCAGAATTCCGAGAACAATGTAAGAGTTCCGAAGCAAATTTAAACTTCAGCAGAATTCCGAGAACAATGGAAGAGTTCCGAAGCATTTTTAAACGTCAACGGAAATCCAAGAACAATGGAAGAGTTACGAAGCACTTTTAAATTTCAGCAGAATTCTGAGAACAATGGCAGAGTTCCGAAGCATTTTTAAACGTCAGCAGATTTCCGAGAACAATGAAGGAGTTCCAAAGCATTTTTAAACGTCAGCGGAATTCTGAGAACAATGGAAGAGTTCTGAAACATTTTTAAACTTCAGCAGAATTCCGAGAATAATGGAAGAGTTCCGAATCATTTTTAAACTTCAGCAGAATTCCGAGAACAATGGAAGAGTTCCGAAGCAAATGTAAACTTCAGCAGAATACCGAGAACAATGAAAGAGTTCTGAAGCATTTTTAATCGTCAGCGGAATTCTGATAACAATGGAAGAGTTACGAAGCTTTTTTAAACTTCAGCAGAATTCCGAGAACAATGGAAGAGTTCCAAAACATTTTTCAACATCAACGGAATTCTGAGAACAATGGAAGAGTTCTGAAACATTTTTAAACGTCAGGGGAATTCCGAGAACAATGGAACAGTTCTGAAACATTTTTAAACTTCAGCGGAATTCCGAGAACAATAGAAGAGTTCCGAAGCATTTTTAAACTTCATCAGAATTCCGAGAACATTTGAAGCATTCTGAAGCATTTTTAAACATCAAAGGAATTCTGAGAACAATGGAAGAGTTCCGAAGCATTTTTAAACATCAACGTAATTCCGCGAACAATGGAAGAGTTCCGAAGCATTTTTAAACGTCAGTGGAATTCCGAGAACAATGGAAGAGTTCCAAAGCATTATTAAATGTGAGCGGAATTCCGAGAACAATGGAAGAGTTCCGAAGCATTTTTAAACTTCATCAGAATTCCGAGAACATTTGAAGCATTCTGAAGCATTTTTAAACATCAGAGGAATTCCGAGAACAATGGAAGAGTTCCGAAGCATTTTTAAACATCAACGTAATTCCGAGAACAATGGAAGAGTTCCGAAGCATTTTTAAACGTCAGTGGAATTCCGAGAACAATGGAAGAGTTCCAAAGCATTATTAAATGTGAGCGGAATTCCGAGAACAATGGAAGAGTTCCGAAGCATTTTTAAACGTCAGCAGAATTTCGAAAACAATGGAAGAGTTCCGAAGAATTTTTAAACGTCAGCGGAAGTCGGAGAACAATGAAAGAGTGTCAAAGCATTTTTAAATGTCAGCGGAATTCTGAGAACAATGGAAAAGTTCCGAAGCATTTTTAAACATCAGCGGATTTCCGAGAACAATGTAAGGGTTCTGAAGCATTTTTAAACTTCAGTAGAATTCCGAGATCAATGGAAGAGTTCCGAAGCATTTTTAAACGTCAGTGGAATTCCGAGAACAATGGAAGAGTTCCAATGCGTTATTAAATGTGAGCAGAATTCCGAGAACAAAGGAAGAGTTCCGAATCATTTTTAAACGTCAGCAGAATTTCGAGAACAATGGAAGAGTTCCGAAGCATTTTTAAACATCAGTGGAATTCTGAGAATAATGGAAGAGTTCCGAAGCATTTTTAAACTTCATCAGAATTCCAAGAACAATGGAAGAGTTCCGAAGCATTTTTAAACTTCAGCAGAATTCCGAGAACAATGGAAGAGTTCCGAAGCATTTTTAAACGTCAGTGGAATTCTGAGAATAATGGAAGAGTTCCGAAGCATTTTTAAACTTCATCAGAATTCCAAGAGCAATGGAAGAGTTCCGAGGCATTTTTAAACTTCAGCAGAATTCCGAGAACAATGGAAGAGTTCCGAAGCATTTTTAAACGTCAGTGGAATTCCGAGAACAATGGAAGAGCTCCAATGCATTATTAAATGTGAGCAGAATTCCGAGAACAATGGAAGAGTTCTGAAGCATTTTTAAACGTCAGCAGTAGAGATGAGCGTTGTTCTACTCGAACTGTTCGCCAATCTCAAATTCGAGCTATTTTGGGCGGTGTTCAAGCCGTTCGGCGAACACGAACATTTTGAGAAAAATTCGGCTGTTTGAGTTTATGTTCGATAACTGTTCGTGCACCAAAATCATAACTGGATTTTTTCTCAGTAATGATGAAAATTAATGTTAATATGCAGTTTGAGTGTACAGCGGGGTGGGGGGAGTGGCTGGGGATGGATCTCTGCAGGAACAATGAAGATCTCCATTTTTTTTTCTCTTTCCCGCATTTACAGTGGGGAGGTGCAATCTGTCAGCCTATCAGCAGCGCACACACGGAGCGAAGTGCTTTTTTTCACACAAGCAAGGGCATGTGTCATTGGCAGTGTATGTCACATGTCCTTGCCCTATAAGACCAAGCAATTTTCCCCGTCACCACCATTTTCTCACTGCTGCAGCTGCGTGTTAGACGGCACTGCTGTTGCTGTGTGCGCTATACCTTATTAATTTCAAGCCAATTTTCGCACAAATCTACAGATAGCTTGGGAGTAGGGAATAGTTGTGATTGCAGTCCTTTTAAGGACTAGGTTACAGCATTTCCTACGACTTTTATCAGGCAGGTCTGTGCTCTTAAATAGATATATTGTGGGAATAAAGACTAATTGTAATTGGAGTCCATTTCAGGACTAGGTTACATCAGTTCCTATCAGTTTTTGCCAGGCAGGTCTGTGCCAGTGCTGTGCAATTTTTTTTCACAGCATTTGGCTGAATCTAGCAAAGCTAATCCTTTTTGGCCTATTGCAGAGTGTGTTAGTCAGTGGAGTAGCCTATCTGTGTTGCAAGATATACCACCTGTGTATAGAATACCAATTTTTTTACTGCACCTAGTGAAGTAAAATCTTTTGGGCATAGCATCATTCTATTAGTCCATCTATACTGACCTCCATCAGGTTGCAAATTGAATATAATTTTTTTCTGCATCTAGCTCTGAAAAAATATTGGGCTTCTAGCTGTGTGTGGGACTTGTTGTATTAGTCCATCTATACTGACCTCCATCAGGTTGCAAACTGAATATATTTTTTTCTGCATCTACCTCTGAAAAAATATTGGGCTTGTAGCTGTGTGTGGGACTTGTTCTATTAATCCATCTATACAGACCTCCATCAGGTTGCAAACTGAATATATTTTTTTCTGCATCTACCTCTGAAAAAATATTGGGCTTCTAGCTGTTTGTGGGACTTGTTGTATTAGTCCATCTATACTGACCTCCATCAGGTTGCAAACGGAATATATTTTTTTCTGCATCTACCTCTGAAAAAATATTGGGCTTCTAGCTGTGTGTGGGACTAGTTCTATTAATCCATCTATACAGACCTCCATCAGGTTGCAAACTGAATATATTTTTTTCTGCATCTAGCTCTGAAAAAATATTGGGCTTCTAGCAGTGTGTGGGACTTTCTCTATTAGTCCATCTATACTGACCTCCATCAGGTTGCAAATTGAATATAATTTTTATCTGCATCTAGCTCTGAAAAAATATTTGGCCTTCTAGCAGTGTGTGGGACTTTCTCTATTAGTCCATCTATACTGACCTCCATCAGGTTGCAAATTAAAAATAATTTTTATCTGCATCTACCTCTGAAAAAATATTTGGGCTTCTAGCTGTGTGTGGGACTTGTTCTATTACTCCATCTATACTGACCTCCATCAGGTTGCAAACTGAATATATTTTTTTCTGCATCTACCTCTGAAAAAATATTGGGCTTCTAGCTGTGTGTGGGACTTGTTGTATTAGTCCATCTATACTGACCTCCATCAGGTTGCAAATTAAAAATAATTTTTATCTGCATCTACAGTACCTCTGAAAAAATATTTGGGCTTCTAGCAGTGTGTGGGACTTGTTCTATTATTCCATCTATACTGACCTCCATCAGGTTGCAAACTGAATATATTTTTTTCTGCATCTACCTCTGAAAAAATATTGGGCTTCTAGCTGTGTGTGGGTCTTGTTCTATTAATCCATCTATACTGACCTCCATCAGGTTGCAAACTGAATATAATTTTTTTCTGCATCTAGCTCTGAAAAAATATTTGGCCTTCTAGTAGTGTGTCGGACTTTCTCTATTACTCCATCTATACTGACCTCCATCAGGTTGCAAATTAAAACTAATTTTTATCTGCATCTACAGTACCTCTGAAAAAATATTTGGGCTTCTAGCTGTGTGTGGGACTTGTTGTATTAGTCCATCTATACTGACCTCCATCAGGTTGCAAACTGAATATATTTTTTTCTGCATCTACCTCTGAAAAAATATTTGGCCTTCTAGTAGTGTGTCGGACTTTCTCTATTAGTCCATCTATACTGACCTCCATCAGGTTGCAAATTAAAACTAATTTTTATCTGCATCTACAGTACCTCTGAAAAAATATTGGGCTTCTAGCTGTGTGTGGGTCTTGTTCTATTAATCCATCTATACTGACCTCCATCAGGTTGCAAACTGAATATATTTTTTTCTGCATCTACCTCTGAAAAAATATTTGGCCTTCTAGTAGTGTGTCGGACTTTCTCTATTAGTCCATCTATACTGACCTCCAACAGGTTGCAAATTAAAACTAATTTTTTTTTGCATCTACAGTACCTCTGAAAAAATTTTTGGGCTTCTAGCAGTGTGTGGGACTTGTTCTATTAGTCCATCTATACTGACCTCCATCAGGTTGCAAACTGAATATATTTTTTTCTGCATCTACCTCTGAAAAAATATTGGGCTTCTAGCTGTGTGTGGGTCTTGTTCTATTAATCCATCAATACTGACCTCCATCAGGTTGCAAACTGAATATATTTTTTTCTGCATCTAGCTCTGAAAAAATATTTGGCCTTCTAGTAGTGTGTCGGACTTTCTCTATTAGTCCATCTATACTGACCTCCATCAGGTTGCAAATTAAAACTAACTTTTATCTGCATCTACAGTACCTCTGAAAAAATATTTGGGCTTCTAGCAGTGTGTGGGACTTGTTCTATTAGTCCATCTATACTGACCTCCATCAGGTTGCAAACTGAATATATTTTTTTCTGCATCTACCTCTGAAAAAATATTGGGCTTCTAGCTGTGTGTGGGTCTTGTTCTATTAATCCATCTATACTGACCTCCATCAGGTTGCAAACTGAATATAATTTTTTTCTGCATCTAGCTCTGAAAAAATATTTGGCCTTCTAGTAGTGTGTCGGACTTTCTCTATTAGTCCATCTATACTGACCTCCATCAGGTTGCAAATTAAAACTAATTTTTATCTGCATCTACAGTACCTCTGAAAAAATATTTGGGCTTCTAGCTGTGTGTGGGACTTGTTGTATTAGTCCATCTATACTGACCTCCATCAGATTGCAAACTGAATATATTTTTTTCTGCATCTACCTCTGAAAAAATATTTGGCCTTCTAGTAGTGTGTCGGACTTTCTCTATTAGTCCATCTATACTGACCTCCATCAGGTTGCAAATTAAAACTAATTTTTATCTGCATCTACAGTACCTCTGAAAAAATATTTGGGCTTCTAGCAGTGTGTGGGACTTGTTCTATTAGTCCATCTATACTGACCTCCATCAGGTTGCAAACTGAATATATTTTTTTCTGCATCTACCTCTGAAAAAATATTGGGCTTCTAGCTGTGTGTGGGTCTTGTTCTATTAATCCATCTATACTGACCTCCATCAGGTTGCAAACTGAATATATTTTTTTCTGCATCTACCTCTGAAAAAATATTTGGCCTTCTAGTAGTGTGTCGGACTTTCTCTATTAGTCCATCTATACTGACCTCCATCAGGTTGCAAACTGAATATAATTTTTTTCTGCATCTAGCTCTGAAAAAATATTTGGCCTTCTAGTAGTGTGTCGGACTTTCTCTATTAGTCCATCTATACTGACCTCCATCAGGTTGCAAATTAAAACTAACTTTTATCTGCATCTACAGTACCTCTGAAAAAATATTTGGGCTTCTAGCAGTGTGTGGGACTTGTTCTATTAGTCCATCTATACTGACCTCCATCAGGTTGCAAACTGAATATATTTTTTTCTGCATCTACCTCTGAAAAAATATTTGGCCTTCTAGTAGTGTGTCGGACTTTCTCTATTTGTCCATCTATACTGACCTCCATCAGGTTGCAAATTAAAACTAATTTTTATCTGCATCTACATTACCTCTGAAAAAATATTTGGGCTTCTAGCTGTGTGTGGGACTTGTTGTATTAGTCCATCTATACTGACCTCCATCAGGTTGCAAATTCAAAATAATTTTTTTCTGCATCTAACCCAGCCAATAGTTTTGGCCTAATACCACAGTTTGGCCACTCAGCTCTGCTCGGTTACCATCCATTGTTTTTTTGTGCAAACAACTCCAGAGTTGTGAATTAGTTAACCACCAAAATGAGTGGAAAAAGGCCTGCTGCTGGTGGAAAGGGGAATAGGCGTGTTAGGAAGAGGAAAAAAGGTTGTGTCCGTGGGGTAGGTGTTAAAGCAACAGTAACATCTGCAGAAGAAAGACCATCTTCCAGCCAAACTAAAATGTCTACTTCTTTTAGCGGACAATGTGATAAGATCCCTTTCTTACGGCCACGCCAATCGCTACAAATTCCAGATGAGGCACAAAAACAGCAGGTGCTTCAACGGATATCAAGTGCTCCTTTAAGTGGGCTCTCCTCCACATCAACTTCAACATCACAAATACTCCAGTCCTCAAAGGTGTCACCCAAATCGCACTTGCTTCCTCACAGCTCCCAAATCTCCAGCTGCCCGTCTGAGTATGAGGTAGAACAGATGGTTGAGTCTGCAGAGCTGTTTACTCATACTATAGCCTGGGAATCAGAGGTCGACTCCAGCGCTTCTGTGAATCCAGACGAGGAAATGATCTGCACTGATGCCCAGAATCTTTATTAGTCGGATCCAGGACCAGACGCAGAAGGTTCTGACCATAATCTAGACCCTCATTCCCAAACTGTAACTCCTGTTGGTGGAGACAATGAGGAAGACGATGATAAGACTCAAATACCTGATTGGAGCGACAACTTTAGTTTTTTGTCAGGGCAGGAACAGGTTGGCTCTGAGGACGACGGGTGTGATAACGCACAGGGTGATGATGATGAGGTCGGAGATCCCACTTACTGTCAACCCACAGTCAGCCAAGAGATGAGGTCAGCAGAGGAGGTGGAGGAAGATGCTAGTGACGACGAGGTCAGGTTGCGCCTTCCTGGACAGAGACGTAGTACTGGAAGCACGTCAACAACTGCATCCTCAAACACAACTCTGCCTCTCACCACAAGTCGTGGTGGCTCTTCAGGTCGCATGGGTGCTAAGCCTTGCATAGCCTGGGCATTTTTTCAGATCGATAAAGATGACCCAACTCGTGTTATCTGTAACATTTGTCAGCAAAAGCTAAGTAGAGGCCAAAAAATACATAGTTTGAGTACTTCATGCATGAATCGGCACATGGACATGAAGCATAAGTTGCAGTGGGAAGCTCAGTATGCTACAATGCGGCCTAGCCGGCCGGGCCAACCACCGTCTGCCATATCTTGTGCATCCGCGGCCTCTTCATCCTCTGTGACTGGGGGGACAGCAGTCACACCTGTTTTGGGGCGCAGACCTGCCACCTCTTTACCCGCAACAGCCAGCGTGATTGGCAGGTCATCATTTTCTTTGGAGGTGGTAACACCAGCTGGTGTTGAGCGCTGTCCGACATCGATAGCACCACCTTTGGATCAAGGCAACCTAACATGTCCGCCTGCATCTTCCTCACAGACCGGCAGTTTGCCGGGGACACCCTTATCAACCCCGTCTAAGCACAATAGCCAGCCCTCGGTCCCTCAGATGTGGACAAGTAAAAGACCATTTCCTCCTAGCCATGAGAAAGCTAAGAGGTTGAATTTCACCATCTGCAAGCTCTTGGCTACAGAAATGCTGCCTTTCCGCCTGGTGGACACAGAGGATTTTCGAGACCTTATGTCCGTCGCAGTGCCCCAGTACCAGATGCCCAGTCGGCACTACTTCTCAAAGAAAGGTGTGCCTGCGCTCCACCAGCATGTCGCACACAACATCACCGCTTCTTTGAGAAACTCTGTGTGTGACAGGGTGCATTTCACCACAGACACTTGGACGAGTAGGCATGGACAGGGGCGTTACATGTCGCTGACTGGGCACTGGGTAACTATGGTGACAGCAGGACAAGGGGCTGCTGTCCAAGTCTTGCCATCCCCACGAGTTGTGCGTCAATCCTCTTTATGTCAAAGTTCCTCCACTGCTTCTGCCTCCTCAACCTCCTCTCGGTCTTCCACCTGCACCCAAAGCCTGTCTGGTCATGCCACAAGATTTCTAACTGCGCAGAAGGGATCCTGCACACCTCCTTACTATGCTGGCAGTAGGGCTCAACGTCATCAGGCGGTTTTTACATTGAAATGTCTGGGAAATGTGAGTCACACAGCTGAGGAGTTGTGGTCAGCTCTGGAGAACCAATTTCATGAATGGTTGTCTCCACTGGACCTGAAACCTGGGAAGGCCGTGTGCGACAATGCTGCAAACCTGGGTGCGGCCCTTCGCCGGGGCAATGTCACACATGTGCCTTGTATGGCTCACATGTTGAACCTGGTTGTCCAGCAATTTTTAGCCCACTATCCCAGACTAGATGGCCTTCTGCAGAGGGCACGGTCGCTGTGTGCTCACTTCCGCCGTTCGCATCCCGCAGCTCAGCGACTTACATCTCTACAGAAGTCGTTGTGCCTGCCACTTCACCGGCTAAAATGCGATGTGCCTACCCGGTGGAATTCAACTCTGCACATGTTGCAGCGACTGTGGCAGCACCGACAAGCCCTGGTGCAATACGTTCTGACGTATAGCCTGGGCCAACGAGATTCAGAGGTGGGGCAAATCACGCTGGAGGAGTGGTCTCAGATCAGGGACCTATGCACCCTTCTGCACAGTTTTGAAATGGCGACGAAGATGTTTAGTGCTGACGATGCCATTATCAGCATGACTATTCCGGTGATTTACATGCTGGAGCACATGTTAAACAGAATTCGGAGTCAGGTGGTGGCACAAGAGGAGGTGGAGGAAGTAGAGGAGGAGGAGTTGTATGCGGAAGGGCTAACATCTGCAAGGTCCAGAAGGTCGGCAGCACCAAGGCGGCAGGCATGTTAGGGTGGGGGAGATGGTTTTACCAGGGCGCATGGTAGCAGCCAAACTAGTGAGGAAGGTGCAGGAGCCCAGGAAGAAGTGGAGGACGAACTGATGGAAGACTCATCAGATGAGGGAGACCTTGATCACATTTCTGTTGTGCGAGGTTGGGGGGAGAGGACAGAGGAAGGAAGCATGATTGTTACCTCGCCACCAACACAACAGAGACTTGGTGCTCCTGGATGCGCAACACACATGAGTGCCTTCTTGCTGCACTACCTGCAACATGACCCTCGAATTGTGAGAATTAGAAATAATCCTGACTACTGGGTTGCCACACTGTTAGATCCCCGGTACAAAAGTAAATTTGCAGAAATTATTCCTGCCATAGAAAGGGATGCACGCATGCAGGAGTATCAGCAGAGACTGTTGCAGAATCTTACATGTGCTTTTCCACAAAATACCAGTGGTGCACGTAGTGAATCTCACAGTTCCAACTTGCCAACCGTGGGACCGTCAAGTGTTCAGCACTCAAACCGTAACAGAACCACAGTATCTGCTGGTAACATCAATTTTGCAGAATCATTTCACCACTTTTTTAGCGCATCCTTTGCAAGGCCACAGGAGACAAGAAGTCTGACACATAGTCAACGCCTAGAGACGATGGTACAGGAGTATCTCCAAGTAAACATTGAAGCCACGACTGTGTCACTGGACCCTTGCTCTTTTTGGGCTTCCAATCTGGATAAATGGCCGGAGCTAGCCACTTACGCCTTGGAGATCTTGTCATGCCCCGCAGCCAGCGTTCTGTCTGAACGTGTGTTCAGCGCTGCTGGTGGTGTGCTGACAGATAAGCGCACGCGGCTCTCCACTGATAATGTAGACAGACTCACGTTCATAAAGATGAACAAATCATGGATCCGAAACGACTTTTCTACCCCTGTGTCATCCTGGGGAGAGTAAAAGCTTGATGATTGGTTAAAATAACCCTACCAAACGTTTTAAGCTTTCAAATTACTAATCATGTTTATCTGTATCTTGACTGGAAAATAATTTGGGCTTTGTAGCAGTGTGCAGCACTGATCCTATTAGGCCATCTATAATAAGCTCCACCAGATTTAAAATTAAAAATAATTTTTAGCTGCATCTAGCCCGGAAAATAATTTTGGGGCTCCGAGATGCGCAAGACACATAAGTGCCTTCTTGCTGCACTACCTGCAGCATGACCCTCATATTGTCAGAATTCGAAGTAATCATGACTACTGGGTTGCCACACTCTTAGATCCCCCAAACTTTTCGATCAACCTTTTCATTTTAATAAAGACCAAAAAAATGGTCATTTTTGAAATTATAAGCATTAGCAGGTTGTTAGAAACTGAAATCAAACAGTTTTCAACTCAAAACTTTATTCTAGGTGATGTTACATTTTCACATAGGACCCCTTGTTCGAAAGGAGCTTCTGAACTCTCTCGTCCATTGAATTTGTCAGGTATTGGATGGTTTCTGCTTCAATTGTTTTGCATGAGGACAGAATACCCTCCCAGAGCTGTTGCTTAGATGTGAACTGCCTCCCGCCATCATAGACACTCCTTTTAATGATGTTCCAAAGGTTCTGAATGGGGTAGAGGTCAGGGGAGCATGGGGGTCACACCCTAAGTTTGTCCCCTTTTATGCCCATATCAGCCAGAGATGCAGATGTTTTATGTGCAGCATGAGATGGTGCATTATCATGCAGAAAAATGATCTTGCTGTGAAATACACGGTTCTTCTTCTTGAACCATGGCAGGAAGTGCTGTTTGAAAAAATCCACATACATTATGGAGTTCATCTTTAGCGCCTTCAGGGATCCTAAAGGGGCCGACAATCTCTCTCCCCATGATTCCAGCCCAAAACATTACTCCACCTCCTCCTTGTTGGCGCTGTAGCCGTGTTTGCGTGGGGTGTCCATCAACCAGCCATCCTCCACTCCATCCATCTGGATCATCGAGCGCTGCACGGCACTCATCCGTGAACAAAACAGTTTTGAAATCAGTCTTCATGTAATGTTTGGCCCACTGGAGCCGTTTCTGCTTGTGTGAAGTGGATAGAGGAGGTCGACAGGATGGCGTATGCACAGCTGCAAACCTCTGAAGGACCCTGCATCTTGTTGTTCGGGGGACGTTGGAGGCACAAGCAGCTTCAAAAACTTGTCTGCTGCTATGACAAGGCTTTTTTGCCGCTGCTCTTTCAACCTGACGTAATTGCCTGTAGGAAAGAGTCCTCAATTTGCCCTTATCAGCACGCACACGTGTGTACTGTGAATCAGCTACATACTTCTTGATTGCCAAGACACTTCATCCTGATCATCGCACAATGTTGATTGTAGTCATGCCTTGACCTAAACACTCCACAATTTGTTGCTTCTCAGCAGCCGACACTTCCTTTTTCTTTCCCATTTTGGCAGAAAATGTAGGCTGCTTAATAATGTGAGAGAGCCTTCTTAAGTAGTCTTGCCTTTCATTGGACACACCTGCCAAACTAATTAGCACAGGTGTCTGCAATTGCTTACAGTGATATAAAGAGCCCTGACACACATCACCATCAATGAGTTTAACTGACAAACAAACAAATTCTTCCCTTATCACTCCTAAACACTTTTTGCATAATAATTTGGAACGCGGTGTACATGTGCTTTTCCACAAAACACCAGCGGTTCACGTAGTGAATCTTACAGTTCTAACTTGCCAACCGTGGTCTGTATGGAGTTGTTCAATAAAGGGCCCAAAATTAAGATAACATAGATGGGAGAGGTCTCTATGAATAGGAATTAATAAGTATTTGATACCCTGTGAGGGCCAGGCAAAGGGAAAGTTGGACTGGATGGAATCCTATATGGATTTGGGGAGGGAGACATCGAGGGCCTCAGACTTCGCTGCATTGATTTTAAAATTTGACCATGTAACAAAGTGATCTATTTCAGCCATAACAGGCTTAGGGCAGTGTATGCGGAGGATGGGTGTGATGGTGCAGGGCAGCAGCAGTAACGACACGGAGTCAGTGATGCAGTCCAGGGCCTTTACTCACAGTTCTTATTATCCAGACCACGTCTGCAGGTAACGGCTGCCCACGTCGTACTGTGCTCACCAGGTGAGGGGCTCAGACAACTCCCAGATAACTTTGGAGCGCTTCACAGGACCCCCTTTGTGTGTCCTTTGTCTGGCCTTTCTTACCAACCCTTCTGTCCGGCTGCCTCGGGCCTCCTCTTGGTAAACTTGGCGCCAGTTTCCCTGACCCTATGTGGTGCCTTCCTAGCGGGTGTAGCGAGGAGCTGCGCCACATAAAATGTCACAGCCTCCTGTTTCTAGCTGAGGGTCATTTCCTGCCTCCACTAGTTTTGGGGACCGGTCTCCCCCTTTGGCCTGACCCCTCCACGCAGGTGGATTTGGGCGTGCGGTGGCGACTCGCCCGTCCGCACCCCTGGGATCCCTTCGTTCCTCGTTCCTGAAGCCTTCTCCGCTCCTCTTCCTTCCTTCTCCCTCTTCCAGGCCTGGGCCTCTGTTACTAGGCCCACTTCCGGAGCAGAGCTCATGTAGAGCCCCTGCTCCCTGCCACTTCTGCTCAGACTTCTCTGCACTGAACTGAGATGGTGCCCACCTTTTATACTCCCTTCTCAATGCACCTAGGAACTGCTTCCTCCCTGCTCCTGCACTACAGGGTTCCCCTTCCTCAGTGTTCCCTCCAGCCAGGGACAGGGACTGTCGTGCCCATCTCAGGGGCATATTGGTCGCCCTGCCCCACGGCAATGTGGTGTAATGCATGCAGGTGTCGGGTCCTGATCCACACTACATCCTTACCTGAGAGTGAGATATCACACCTCTGGGTGAGGTGCAATACCTCTGTAGCAACCGAGCCCTCAGGGTGCTACAGTTCCATTTATCTTCAGCCTAGGTGACGTATTGCGATACAGGGCCGTGATTTTGGCTATAAAAGGGTCCCCTAGACCCCTACCCCAAGCTTTTTAAGAGAATCATATATGGCGTGCCAGGAGACTCTATGGAATGCTTTCTCAGCATCCAACGAGAGTATCTAATTACAAATTTTTAACTGCATCTAGCCCAGGAAATACTTTGTGCCTAGTAGCAGTGTCTGCTAGTCAGCGGATTATCCCGGCTGTTAAGAAAGCTACACCACCTGTAGTTTGGACACTTAATTTTTTCAAAGGAAATGCTTCGGGACCACGGGATACTCAGTGAAGAGCATCAGGAGGCACCCCAAGGCATAGGGGCTGGGACTGGCAGTAGGATGCCTTGCGGTGGACAGCCGAGCTCGATCCTTATAAAAGCTTTTTAACTGCAGCAGCTTTAGTGGACGCTACTGGAGCTGGAATTACGCGGCTGCTGGCAGGAGACTTGCCCTCCAATAGATCCTTGTAAATGGATTTAAAGTGTATTCATTCAAATTAGAGAGACAATTTAAATTAAAAAGCTTAGAGCTGCCTCCACCACAGGGGGGCTCGCTCGACCCACCAGCGGACAGGCACAAGTAATGGGAGAGGGGGACTGGCCATCAGGGTTCACCGCGGCTCTGGCACAAACCCGGCGACACGGAGGTGGCACGGGCAGGAGCGGACTGGCCGTGTCGGCTTCTCACTTTTTGGATTTTAGAAGGGCATGACATGCCTATATCTGTGTCTCCCCCTCCTTTTACTCCTCCACCTCTTTTCTTTTCGCATGACTATATGTACTTGTCACTTTTCCATGTGTTAGTTGTGTCTTCTGAGCAGTTTGTCAGCTTTTGGACACCTTTGAAGGTGTTTTCTATGTGTTTCTATGTGTTTTTGTTTGCCTGCCATTGGTTTTAATGGTGTTCGAAGGTGTTCGACGAACAGTTCGACGAACAGTTCGGCGAACACACGGGTGTTCGACGAACCGAACCGAACTCGAACACTACGGGGGTGGCTCAACACTAGTCAGCAGAATTTCGAGAACAATGGAGGAGTTCCGAAGCATATTTAAACGTCAGTGGAATTCATAGAACAATGGAAGAGTGCTGAAGCATTTTTAAATGTCTGCAGAATTCCGACAACAATGGAAGAGTTCCTAAGCATTTTTAAACGTCAGCAGAATTTTGAGAACAATGGAAGAGTTCTGAAGCATTTTTAAACGTCAGTGGAATTCCGAGAACAATGGAAGAGTTCCAATGCATTATTAAATGTGAGCAGAATTCCGAGAACAATGGAAGAGTTCCGAAGCATTTTTAAACGTCAGCAGAATTTCAAGAACAATGGAAGAGTTCCGAAGCATTTTTAAACGTCAGTGGAATTCTGAGAACAACGGAAGAGTTCCGAAGCATTTTTAAACGTCAGTGGAATTCTGAGAATAATGGAAGAGTTCCGAAGCATTTTTAAACTTCATCAGAATTCCAAGAACAATGGAAGAGTTCCGAAGCATTTTTAAACTTCAGAATTCCGAGAACAATGGAAGAGTTCCGAAGCATTTTTAAACGTCAGTGGAATTCTGAGAATAATGAAAGAGTTCCGAAGCATTTTTAAACTTCATCAGAATTCCAAGGACAATGGAAGAGTTCCGATGCATTTTTAAACTTCAGCAGAATTCCGAGAACAATGGAAGAGTTCCGAAGCATTTTTAAACATCAGCAGATTTCTGAGAACAATGAAGGAGTTCCAAAGCATTTTTGAATTTCAGCGGAAATCTGTGAAAAATGGAAGAGTTCCGAAGCATTTTTAAACATCAGCGGAATTCCGAGAACAATGGAAGAGTTCCGAAGCATTTTAAAACTTCAGCGGAATTCCGAGAACAATGGAAGAGTTCCAATGCATTATTAAATGTGAGCAGAATTCCGAGAACAATGGAAGAGTTCCGAAGCATTTTTAAACGTCAGCAGAATTTCGAGAACAATGGAGGAGTTTCGAAGCATATTTAAACGTCAGTGGAATTCGGAGAACAATGGAAGAGTGCTGAAGCATTTTTAAATGTCTGTAGAATTCCGACAACAATGGAAGAGTTCCTAAGCATTTTTAAACGTCAGCAGAATTTTGAGAACAATGGAAGAGTTCTGAAGCATTTTTAAACGTCAGTGGAATTCCGAGAACAATGGAAGAGTTCCAATGCATTATTAAATGTGAGCAGAATTCCGAGAACAATGGAAGAGTTCCGAAGCATTTTTAAACGTCAGCAGAATTTCAAGAACAATGGAAGAGTTCCGAAGCATTTTTAAACGTCAGTGGAATTCTGAGAACAATGGAAGAGATCCGAAGCATTTTTAAATGTCAGCGGAATTCTGAGAACAATGAAAGAGTTCCAAAGCATTTTTAAACTTCAGCAGAATTCCGAGAACAATGGAAGAGTTCCGAAGCATTTTTAAACATCAGCAGATTTCTGAGAACAATGAAGGAGTTCCAAAGCATTTTTGAATTTCAGCGGAAATCTGAGAAAAATGGAAGAGTTCCAAAGCATTTTTAAACATCAATGGAATTCCGAGAACAATGGAAGAGTTCCGAAGCATTTTAAAACTTCAGCGGAATTCCGAGAACAATGGAAGAGTTACAATGCATTATTAAATGTGAGCAGAATTCCGAGAACAATGGAAGAGTTCCGAAGCATTTTTAAACATCAGCAGAATTTCGAGAACAATGAAGGAGTTCCGAAGCATATTTAAATGTCAGTGGAATCCGGAGAACAATGGAAGAGTGCTGAAGCATTTTTAAATGTCTGCAGAATTCCTACAACAATGGAAGTGTTCCGAAGCATTTTTAAACGTCAGCAGAATTTTGAGAACAATGGAAGAGTTCTGAAGCATTTTTAAATGTCAGTGGAATTCCGAGAACAATGGAAGAGTTCCCATGCATTATTAAATGTGAGCAGAATTCCGAGAACAATGGAAGAGTTCCGAAGCATTTTTAAACATCAGCAGAATTTCGAGAACAATGGAATTGTTCCGAAGCATATTTAAACATCAGCAGATTTCCAAGAACAATGAAGTTGTTCCAAAGTATTTTTAAATGTCAGTGGAACTCCAAGAACAATGGAAGAGTTTCGAAGCATTTTTAAACATCAGCGGAATTCCGAGAACAATGGAAGAGTTCGGAAGCATTTTTAAATGTCAGCGCAATTCAGAGAACAATGGAAGAGTTCCGAAGCATTTATAAACATCAGCGGAATTCCGAGAACAATGGAAGAGTTCTGAAGCATTTTTAAACTTCAGCGGAATTCCGAGAACAATGGAAGAGTTCCGAAGCATTTTTAAACGTCAGTGGAATTCTGAGAACAATGGAAGAGTTCCAATGCATTATTAAATGTGAGCAGAATTCTGAGAACAATGGAAGCGTTCGGAAGCATTTTTAAACTTCCGCGGTATTCCGAGAACAATGGAATAGTTCCGAAGCACTTTTAAACGTCAGCAGAATTCCGAGAACAATGGAAGAGTTCTGAAGCATTTTTAAACTTCATCAGAATTCCGAGAACAATGTAAGAGTTCCGAAGCAAATATAAACTTCAGCAGAATTCCGAGAACAATGGAAGAGTTCCCAAGCATTTTTAAACATCAGCGGAAATCCAAGAACAATGGCAGAGTTCCGAAGCATTTTTAAACCTCAGCAGATTTCCGAGAACAAGGAAGGAGTTCCAAAGCATTTTTAAACGACAGGGGAATTCCGAGAACAATGGAAGTGTTCCAAAGCATTTTTAAACACCAGTGGAATTCCGAGAACAAAGGAAGTATTCCGAAGCATTTTTAAACATCAGCAGAATTCTGAGAACTATGGAAGGGTTCCGAATCATTTTTAAACTTCAGCGGAATTCCGAGCACAATGGAAGAGTTCTGAAGCATTTTTAAATGTCAGTGGAATTCCGAGAACAATGGAAGAGTTCCAATGCATTATTAAATGTGAGCAGAATTCCGAGAACAATGGAAGAGTTCCGAAGCATTTTTAAACGTCAGTGGAATTCTGAGAACAATGGAAGAGTTCCGAAGCATTTTTAAACGTCAGCGGAATTCTGAGAACAATGAAACAGTTCCAAAGCATTTTTAAACTTCAGCAGAATTCCGAGAACAATGGAAGAGTTCCGAAGCATTTTTAAACTTCAGCAGAATTTCGAGAACAATGGAAGAGTTCCAAAGCAAATGTAAGCTTCAGCAGAATTCCTAGAACAATGAAAGAGTTCCGAAGCATTTTTAAACGTCAGCAGAATTCTGATAACAATGGAAGAGTTCCGAAACATTTTTAAACTTCAGCAGAATTCCGAGAACAATGGAAAAGTTCCGAAGCATTTTTAAACGTCAGCAGATTTCCGTGAATAATGAAGGAGTTCCAAAGCATTTTTAAATGTCAGCGGAATTCCGAGAACAATGGAAGAGTTCTGAAACATTTTTAAACGTCAGGTGAATTCCGAGAACAATGGAAGAGTTCTGAAACATTTTTAAACTTCAGCGGAATTCCAAGAAAAATGGAAACATTCCGAAGCATTTTTAAACTTCAGCGGAATTCCGAGAACAATGGAAGAGTTCCAAAGCATTTTTAAACTTCATCAGAATTCCGAGAACAATGGAAGCGTTCTGAAGCCTTTTTAAACATCAGAGGAATTCCGAGAACAATGGAAGTGTTCCGATTCATTTTTAAACATCAACGTAATTCCGAGAACAATGGAAGAGTTCTGAAGCATTTTTAAACATCAGCGGAATCCCGAGAACAATGGAAGAGTTCCGAAGCATTTTTAAACGTCAGCGGAATTCCGAGAACAATGGAAGAGTTCGGAAACATTTTTAATCTTCAGCAGAATTCCAAGAACAAAGGAAGAGTTCCGAAGCATTTTTAAACGTCAGTGGAATTCCGAGAACAATGGAAGAGTTCCAATGCATTATTAAATGTGAGCAGAATTCCGAGAACAATGGAAGAGTTCCGAAGCATTTTTAAACGTCAGCAGAATTTCAAGAACAATGGAAGAGTTCCGAAGCATTTTTAAACGTCAGTGGAATTCTGAGAACAATGGAAGAGTTCCGAAGCACTTTTAAACGTCAGCGGAATTCTGAGAACAATGAAAGAGTTCCAAAGCATGTTTAAACTTCAGCAGAATTCCGAGAACAATGGAAGAGTTCCGAAGCATTTTTAAACATCAGCAGATTTCTGAGAACAATGAATGCGTTCCAAAGCATTTTTGAATTTCAGCGGAAATCTGAGAAAAATGGAAGAGTTCCGAAGCATTTTTAAACATCAATGGAATTCCTAGAACAATGGAAGAGTTCCGAAGCATTTTAAAACTTCAGCGGAATTCCGAGAACAATGGAAGAGTTCCGAAGCATTTTTAAACGTCAGTGGAATTCCGAGAACAATGGAAGAGTTACATTGCATTATTAAATGTGAGCATAATTCCGAGAACAATGGAAGAGTTCCGAAGCATTTTTAAACATCAGCAGAATTTCGAGAACAATGGAGGAGTTCCGAAGCATATTTAAACATCAGTGGAATTCGGAGAACAATGGAAGAGTGCTGAAGCATTTTTAAATGTCTGCAGAATTCCTACAACAATGGAAGAGTTCCGAAGCATTTTTAAACGTCAGCAGAATTTTGAGAACAATGGAAGTGTTCTGAAGCATTTTTAAATGTCAGTGGAATTCCGAGAACAATGGAAGAGTTCCAATGCATTATTAAATGTGAGCAGAATTCCGAGAACAATGGAAGAGTTCCGAAGCATTTTTAAACATCAGCAGAATTTCGAGAACAATGGAATACTTCCGAAGCATATTTAAACATCAGCAGATTTCCAAGAAGAATGAAGGAGTTCCAAAGTATTTTTAAATGTCAGCGGAATTCCAAGAACAATGGAAGAGTTTTGAAGCATTTTTAAACATCAGCGGAATTCCGAGAACAATGGAAGAGTTCCGAAGCATTTTTAAATGTCAGCGGAATTCGGAGAACAATGGAAGAGTTCCGAAGCATTTTTAAACATCAGCGGAATTCCGAGAACAATGGAAGAGTTCTGAAGCATTTTTAAACTTCAGCGGAATTCCGAGAACAATGGAAGAGTTCCGAAGCATTTTTAAACGTCAGTGGAATTCTGAGAACAATGGAAGAGTTCCAATGCATTATTAAATGTGAGCAGAATTCTGTGAACAATGGAAGCGTTCCGAATCATTTTTAAACTTTCGCGGTATTCCGAGAACAATGGAAGAGTTTCGAAGCACTTTTAAACGTCAGCAGAATTCCGAGAACAATGGAAGAGTTCTGAAGCATTTTTAAACTTCATCAGAATTCCGAGAACAATGTAAGAGTTCCGAAGCAAATATAAACTTCAGCAGAATTCCGAGAACAATGTAAGAGTTCCCAAGCATTTTTAAACATCAGCGGAAATCCAAGAACAATGGCAGAGTTCTGAAGCATTTTTAAACCTCAGCAGATTTCCGAGAACAAGGAAGGAGTTCCAAAGCATTTTTAAACGACAGGGGAATTCCGAGAACAATGGAAGTGTTCCAAAGCATTTTTAAACACCAGTGGAATTCCGAGAACAAAGGAAGTGTTCCGAAGCATTTTTAAACATCAGCAGAATTCTAAGAACTATGGAAGGGTTCCGAATCATTTTTAAACTTCAGCGGAATTCCGAGAACAATGAAAGAGTTCTGAAGCATTTTTAAACATCAGCAGATATCTGAGAACAATGAAGGGGTTCCAAAGCATTTTTGAATTTCAGCGGAAATCTGAGAAAAATGGAAGAGTTCCGAAGCATTTTTAAACATCAATGGAATTCCGAGAACAATGGAAGAGTTCCGAAGCATTTTAAAACTTCAGCGGAATTCCGAGAACAATGGAAGAGTTCCGAAGCATTTTTAAACGTCAGTGGAATTCCGAGAACAATGGAAGAGTTCCAATGCATTATTAAATGTGAGCAGAATTCCGAGAACAATGGAAGAGTTCTGAAGCATTTTTAAACGTCAGCGGAATTCTGAGAACAATGAAAAAGTTCCAAAGCATTTTTAAACTTCAGCAGAATTCCGAGAACAATGTAAGGGGTCCGAAGCAATTTTAAACATCAGCAGATTTCCGAGAACAATGAAGGAGTTCCAAAGTATTTTTAAATGTCAGCGGAATTCCAAGAACAATGGAAGAGTTTCGAAGCATTTTTAAACATCAGCGGAATTCCGAGAACAATAGAAGAGTTCCGAAGCATTTTTAAATGTCAGCGGAATTCTGAGAACAATGGAAGATTTCCGAAGCATTTTTAAACATCAGCGGAATTCCGAGAACAATGGAAGAGTTCTGAAGCATTTTTAAACTTCAGCGGAATTCCGAGAACAATGGAAGAGTTCCGAAGCATTTTTAAACGTCAGTGGAAATCTGAGAACAATGGAAGAGTTCCAATGCATTATTAAATGTGAGCAGAATTCTGAGAAAAATGGAAGCGTTCCGAAGCATTTTTAAACTTCCGCGGTATTCCGAGAACAATGGAAGAGTTCCGAAGCACTTTTAAACGTCAGCAGAATTCCGAGAACAATGGAAGAGTTCTGAAGCATTTTTAAACTTCATCAGAATTCCGATAACAATGTAAGAGTTCCGAAGCAAATTTAAACTTCAGCAGAATTCCGAGAACAATGGAAGAGTTCCCATGCATTTTTAAATATCAGCGGAAATCCAAGAACAATGGCAGAGTTCCAAAGCATTTTTAAACGTCAGCAGATTTCCGAGAACAATGAAGGAGTTCCAAAGCATTTTTAAACATCAGCAGAATTCTGAGAACTATAGAAGGGTTCCGAAGCATTTTTAAACTACAGCGGAATTCCGAATACAATGGAAGACTACCGAAGCATTTTTAAACTTCATCGGAATTCCGAGAACAATGGAAGTGTTCCGAAGCATTTTTAAACTTCAGCGGAATTCCGAGAACAATGGAAGTGTTTCGAAGCATTTTTAAACTTCAGCGGAATTCCGAGAACAATGGAAGTGTTCCAAAGCATTTTTAAATGTCAGCAGATTTCTGAGAACAATGAAGGAGTTCCGAAACATTTTTAAATGTCAGCGGAATTCCGAGAACAATGGAAGAGTTCTGAAACATGTTTAAACTTCAACGGAATTCCGAATACAATGGAAGTGTTCCAAAGCATTTTTAAACAACAGTGGAATTCCGAGAACAAAGGAAGTGTTCCAAAGCATTTTTAAACTTCAGCGGAATTCCGAATACAATGGAAGAGTTCCGAAGCATTTTTAAACTTCAGCAGAATTTCTAGAACAATGGAAGAGTTCCGAAGCAATTGTAAACTTCAGCAGAATTCTGATAACAATGGAAGAGTTACGAAGCATTTTTAAACTTCAGCAGAATTCCGAGAACAATGGAAGCATTCCGAAGCATTTTTAAACTTCAGCGGAATTCCGAGAACAATAAAAGAGTTCCGAAGCATTTTTAAACTTCATCAGAATTCCGAGAACAATGGAAGCGTTCTGAAGCATTTTTAAACATCAGAGGAATTCCGAGAACAATGGAAGAGTTCCGATTCATTTTTAAACATCAACGTAATTCCGAGAACAATGGAAGAGTTCCGAAGCTTTTTTAAACATCAGCGGAATTCCGAGAACAATGGAAGAGTTCCGAAGCATTTTTAAACGTCAGCGGAATTCCGAGAACAATGGAAGAGTTCGGAAACATTTTTAAACTTCAGCGGAATTCCAAGAACAAAGGAAGAGTTCCGAAGCATTTTTAAATGTCAGCAGAATTCCAAGAACAAAGCAAGAGTTCCGAAGCATTTTTAAATGTTAGCGGAATTCCAAGAAAAATGGAAGAGTTCAGCAACATTTTTAAACTTCAGCGGAATTCCGAGAACAAGACTACCGAAGCATTTTTAAACTTCATCGGAATTCCGAGAACAATGGAAGTGTTCCGAAGCATTTTTAAACTTCAGCGGAATTCCAAGAACAATGGAAGTGTTTCGAAGCATTTTTAAACTTCAGCGGAATTCCGAGAACAATGGAAGTGTTCCAAAGCATTTTTAAACGTCAGCAGATTTCTGAGAACAATGAAGGAGTTCCGAAACATTTTTAAACGTCAGCGGAATTCGGAGAACAATGGAAGAGTTCTGAAACATGTTTAAACTTCATTGGAATTTCGAGAACAATGGAAAAGTACCGAAGCATTTTTAAACTTCAGCGGAATTCCGAAAACAATGGAGACATTCCGAAGCAATTTTAAACTTCAACGGAATTCCGAGAACAATGGAAGAGATCCGAAGCATTTTGAAATGTCAATGTAATTCCGAGAACAATGGAAGAGTTCTGAAACATTTTTAAACTTCACCGAAATTCCAAGAACAATTGAAGAGTTCCGAAGCATTTTTAAATGTCAGCGGAATTCTGAGAACAATGGAAGAGTTCCGGAGCATTTTTAAACATCAGCAGAATGCCGAGAACAATGGAAGAGTTCCGAAGCATTTTTAAACGTCAGCGGAATTCTGAGAACAATGGAAGAGTTCCAAAGCATTTTTAAACTTCAGCAGAATTCCGAGAACAATGAAAGAGTTCCGAAGCATTTTTAAACGTCAGCAGATTTTCGAGAACAAGGAAGGAGTTCCAAAGCATTTTTGAATGTCAGCAGAATTCTGAGAACAATGGAAGAGTTCCGAAGCATTTTTAAATGTCAACGGAATTCCGAGAACAATGTAACAGTTTCGAAGCATTTTTAAAAATCAGCGGAAATTGGAGATCAATTAAAGAGTTCCGAAGCATTTTTAAATGTCAGTGGAATTCTGAGAACAATGGAAGAGTTCCGAAGCATTTTAAAATTTCAGCGGTATTCCGAGAACAATGGAAGAGTTCCGAAGCATTTTTAAATGGCAGCAGAATTCCAAGAACAATGGAAGAGTTCCGAAGCATTTTTAAACTTCATCAGAATTCTGAGAACAATGTAAGAGTTCTGAAGCAAATTTAAGCTTCAGCAGAATTCCGAGAACAATGGAAGAGTTGAGAAGCATTTTTAAACATCAGCGGAATTCCGAGAACATTTGAAGAGTTCGGAAGCATTTTTAGACTTCAGCAGAATTCCGAGAACAATGGCAGAGTTCCGAAGCATTTTTAAACATCAGCAGATTTCTGCGAACAATGAAGGAGTTCCAAATCATTTTTGAACGTCAGTGGAATTCTGAGAACAATGGAAGTGTTCCGAACTATTTTTAAACACCGGCGGAATTCCGAGAACAAAGTAAGAGTTCCGAAGCATTTTTAAACATCAGCGGAATTCATAGAACAATGGAAGAGTTCTGAAACATTTTTCAACTTGAACGGAACTCCGAGTACAATGGAAGCGTTCCGAAGCATTTTAAAACTTCAGTGGTATTCCGAGAAAAATGGAAGAGTTCCGAAGCAAATTTACGCTTCAGCAGAATTCCGAGAACAAAGGAAGAGTTTCGAAGCATTTTTAAACATCAGCGGAATTCCGAGAACAATGGAAGAGTTCCGAAGCATTTTTAAATGTCAGCGGAATTCTGAGAACAATGGAGGAGTTCCTAATCATTTTTAAACACCAGCAGAATGCCGAGAACAATGGAAGAGTTCCGAAGCATTTTTAAATGTCAGCGGAATTCTGAGAACAATGGAAGAGTTCCAAAGCATTTTTAAACTTCAGCAGAATTCCGACAACAATGGAAGAGTTCCGAAACATTTTTAAACGTCAGCAGATTTCCGAGAACAATGAAGGAGTTCCAAAGCATTTTTGAACGTCAGCGGAATTTCGAGAACAATGGAACAGTTTCGAAGCATTTTTAAATGTCATTGGAATTCTGAGAACAATGGAAGCATTCCGAAGCATTTTTAAACTTCAGCGGTATTCCGGGAACAATGGAAGAGTTCCGAAGCATTTTTAAACGTCAGCAGAATTCCGAGAACAATAGATGAGTTTGGAAGCATTTTTAAACTTCAGCGGAATTCCGAGAACAATGGCAGAGTTCCGAAGCATTTTTAAACGTCAGCAGATTTCTGAGAACAATGAAGGAGTTCCAAATCATTTTTGAACGTCAGCGGAATTCTGAGAACAATGGAAGAGTTCCGAAGCATTTTTAAACAATGGTGGAATTCCGAGAACAAAGGAAGAGATCCGAAGCATTTTTAAACATCTGCGGAATTCCGAGAATAATGGAAGAGTTCTGAAACATTTTTAAACTTCAGTGGAATTCTGAGAACAATTGATGAGTTCCGAAGCATTTTTAAACATCAGCGGAATTCCGAGAACAATGGATGAGTTCCGAAGCATTATTAAACATCAGCGGAATTCCGAGAAGAATGGAAGAGTTCCGAAAATTTTTTAAACTTCAGCAGAATTCCGAGAACAAAGGAAATGTTCCGGAGTATTTTTAAACTTCAGCAGTATTCCGAGAACAATGGAAGAGTTCTGAAGCATTTTTAAACTTCAGCAGAATTCCGATAACAATGGAAGAGTTCTGAGGCAAATGTAAACTTCAGCAGAATTCCGAAAACAATGAAAGAGTTCTGAAACATTTTTAAACGTCAGTGGAATTCCGAGAACAATGGAAGAGTTCTGAGACATTTTTAAACTTCATCGGAATTCCGCGAACAATGGAAGAGTTCCTAAGCATTTTTAAACTTCAGCGGAATTCCGAGAACAATGGAAGCATTCCGAACTATTTTTAAACTTCAGCGGAATTCCGAGAACAATGGAAGCGGTCTGAAACATTTTTAAACGTCAACGAAATTCTGAGAACAATGGAAGCATTCAGATTCTTTTTTAAACATCAACGGAATTCCGAGAACAATGGAAGAGTTCCGAAGCATTTTTAAACTTCATCAGAATTCCGAGAACAATGTAAGAGTTCCTAAGCATTTTTAAACTTCAGCGGAATTCCGAGAACAATGGAAGCATTCCGAACCATTTTTAGACTTCAGCGGAATTCCGAGAACAATGGAAGAGTTCTGAAACATTTTTAAACGTCAGAGGAATAGCGAGAACAATGAAAGAGTTCTGAAACATTTTTAAACTTCAGCGGAATTCCGAGAACAATGGAAGCATTCCGAACTATTTTTAAACTTCAGCGGAATTCCGAGAACAATGGAAGAGTTCCGAAGCATTTTTAAACTTCATCAGAATTCCGAGAACAATGGAAGCGGTCTGAAGCATTTTTAAACGTCAACGAAATTCTGAGAAAAATTGAAGAGTTCAGATTCTTTTTTAATCGTCAACGGAATTCCCAGAACAATGGAAGAGTTCCGATGCGTTTTTAAATGTCAGCGGAATTCCGAGAATAATAGAAGAGTTCCGAAACATTATTAAACGTGAGCGGAATTTCGAGAACAATGGAAGAGTTCCGAAGCATTTTTAAACTTCAGCGCAATTCCGACAACAATGGAAGAGTACCGAAGGATTTTTAAACTTCAGCGGAATTCCGAGAATCAATGGAAGCGTTCCAAAGCATTTTAAACTTCAGCGGAATTCCGAGAACAATGGAAGCGTTCCAAAGCATTTTTAAACGTCAGCAGAATTCCAAGAACAATGGAAGAGTTCCGAAGCATTTTTAAACTTCATCAGAATTCCGAGAACAATGTAAGAGTTCCGAAGCAAATTTAAACTTCAGCAGAATTCCGAGAACAATGGAAGAGTTCCGAAGCAATTTTAAACGTCAGCGGAATTCCGAGAACAATTGACGAGTTCGGAAGCATTTTTAAACTTCAGCAGAATTCCGAGAACAATGGCAGAGTTCTGAAGCATTTTTAAACGTCAGCAGATTTCCGAGAACAATGAAGGAGTTCCAAATCATTTTTGAACGTCAGCGAAATTCTGAGAACAATGGAAGAGTTCCTAAGCATTTTTAAACACCAGCGGAATTCCGAGAACAATGGAAGAGTTCCGAAGCAATTTTAAACTTCAATGGAATTCCGAGAACAATTGAAGAGTTCCGAAGCATTTTTAAACTTCATCAGAATTCCGAGAATAATGGAAGCGTTCTGAAACATTTTTAAACATCAGCTGAATTCCGAGAACAATGTAAGAGATCCGAAGCATTTTGAAACGTCAATGGAATTCCGAGAACAATGGAAGAGTTCTGAAACATTTTTAAAAGTCAACGGAAATCTGAGATCAATAGAAGAGTTCCGAAGCATTTTTAAACGTCAGTGGAATTCTGAGAACAATGGAAGACTTCCGAAGTATTTTTAAACATCAGCGGAATTCCGAGAACAAGGGAATAGTTCCGAAGCATTTTTAAACATCAGCGGAATTCCGAGAACAATGGAAGAGTTTTAAAACATTTTTAAACTTCAGCAGAATTCCGACAACAATGGAAGAGTTCCGAAGCATTTCAAACTTCAGCGGAATTCCGAGAACAATGGAAGCATTCTGAAGCATTTTAAAACTTCAGCGGTATTCCGAGAACAATGGAAGAGTTCCGAAGCATTTTTAAACGGCAGCAGAATTCCGAGAACAATGGAAGAGTTCCGAAGCATTTTTAAACTTCATCAGAATTCTGAGAACAATGTAAGAACTCTGAAGCAAATTTAGGCTTCAGCAGAATTCCGAGAACAGTGGAAGAGTTCCAGAAGCATTTTTAAACATCAGCGGAATTCCGAGAACAATTGAAGAGTTCGGAAGCATTTTTAAACTTCAGCAGAATTCCGAGAACAATGGCAGAGTTCCGAAGCATTTTTAAATGTCAGCGGATTTCTGAGAACAATGGAAGAGTTCCTAATCATTTTTAAACATCAGCAGAATGCCGAAAACAATGGAAGAGTTCCGAAGCATTTTTAAACGTCAGCAGAATTCTGAGAACAATGGAAGAGTTCCAAAGCATTTTTAAACTTCAGCAGAATTCCGAGAACAATGGAAGTGTTCCGAAGCATTTTTAAACGTCAGCAGATTTCCGAAAACAATGAAGGAGTTCCAAAGCATTTTTGAATGTCAGCGGAATTCTGAGAGCAATGGAAGAGTTCCAAAGCATTTTTAAATGTCAGCGGAATTCCGAGAATAATTGAAGAGTTCGGAAGCATTTTTAAACTTCAGCAGAATTCCTAGAACAATGGCAGAGTTCCGAAGCATTTTTAAATGTCAGCAGATTTCCGAGAACAATGAAGGAGTTCCAAATCATTTTTGAACGACAGCAGAATTCTGAGAACAATGGAAGAGTTCCGAAGCACTTTTAAACACCGGCGGAATTCCGAGAACAAAGGAAGAGTTCCGAAGCATTTTTAAACATCAGCGGAATTCCAAGAACATTGGAAGAGTTCTGAAACATTTTTAAACTTCAACAAAATTCCGAGAACAATGGAAGAGTTCCGAAGCAATTTTAAACTTCACCAAAATTCCGAGAACAATGGAAGAGTTCCAAAGCATTTTTAAACACCGGCGGAATTCCGAGAACAATGGAAGAGTTCCGAAGCATTTTTAAATGTCAGCGAAATTCTGAGAAAAATGGAAGATTTCCTAATCATTTTTAAACATCAGCAGAATGCCGAGAACAATGGAAGAGTTCCGAAGCAATTTTAAACGTCAGCAGAATTCTGAGAACAATGGAAGAGTTCAAATGCATTTTTAAGCTTCAGCAGAATTCCGAGAACAATGGAAGTGTTCCGAAGCATTTTTAAACGTCAGCAGATTTCCGAGAACAAGGAAGGAGTTCCAAAGCATTTTTGAACATCAGCGGAATTCTGAGAACAATGGAAGAGTTCCAATGCATTATTAAATGTGAGCAGATTTCCGAGAACAATGAAGGAGTTCCAAAGCATTTTTGAACATCAGCGGAATTCTGAGAACAATGGAAGAGTTCCAAAGCATTTTTAAATGTCAGCGGAATTCCGAGAACAATGGAAGAGTTTCGAAGCATTTTTAAACATCAGCAGAATTCCGAGAACAATGGAAGAGTTCCGAAGCATTTTTAAATGTCAGCGGAATTCTGAGAACAATGGAAGAATTCCTAATCATTTTTAAACATCAGCAGAATGCCGAGAACAATGGAAGAGTTCCGAAGCATTTTTAAACGTCAGCAGAATTCTGAGAACAATAGAAGAGTTCCGAAGCATTTTTAAACATCAGCGGAATTCTGAGAACAATGGAAGAGTTCTGAAACATTTTTAAACTTCAACGAAATTCCGAGAACAATGGAAGAGTTCCGAAGCAATTTTAAACTTCACCAAAATTCCGAGAACAATGGAAGAGTTCCGAAGCATTTTTAAACACCGGCGGAATTCCGAGAACAATGGAAGAGTTCCGAAGCATTTTTAAATGTCAGCGAAATTCTGAGACAAACGGAAGATTTCCTAATCATTTTTAAACATCAGCAGAATGCCGAGAACAATGGAAGGGTTCCGAAGCATTTTTAAACGTCAGCAGAATTCCGAGAACAATGGAAGTGTTCCGAAGCATTTTTAAACGTCAGCAGATTTCCGAGAACAATGAAGGAGTTCCAAAGCATTTTTGAACGTCAGCGGAATTCTGAGAGCAATGGAAGAGTTCCAAAGCATTTTTAAATGTCAGCGGAATTCCGAGAACAATGGAAGAGTTTCGAAGCATTTTTAAACATCAGCAGAATTCCGAGAACAATGGAAGAGTTATGAAGCAAATGTAAACTCCAGCTGAATTCCGAGAACAATGAAAGAGTTCCGAAGCATTTTAAACTTCAGCAGAATTCCGAGAACAATGGAAGCGTTCCGAAGCATTTTAAACTTCAGCGGTATTCCGAGAACAATGGAAGAGTTCCGAAGCAAATTTAAGCTTCAGCAGAATTCCGAGAACAATGGAAGAGTTCCGAAGCATTTTTAAACTTCACTGGAATTACGAGAACAATGGAAGAGTTCCGAAGCATTTTTAAATGTCAGCGGAATTCTGAGAACAATGGAGGAGTTCCTTATCATTTTTAAACATCAGCAGAATACCGAGAACAATGGAAGAGTTCCGAAGCATTTTTAAACGTCAGCGGAATTCTGAGAGCAATGGAAGAGTGCCAAAGCATTTTTAGACTTCAACAGAATTCCGACAACAATGGAAGAGTTCCGAAGCATTTTTAAACGTCAGCAGATTTCCGAGAACAATGAAGGAGTACCAAAGCATTTTTGAACGTCAGCGGAATTCAGAGAATAATAGAAGAGTTCCGAAGCATTATTAAACATGTGCGGTATTCCGAGGACAATGGAAGAGTTCCGAAGCATTTTTAAACTTCAGCAGAAATTCGAGAACAATGGCAGAGTTCCGAAGCATTTTTAAACGTCAGCAGATTTCCGAGAACAATGAAGGAGTTCCAAATAATTTTTGAACGTCAGCGGAATTCTGAGAACAATGGAAGAGTTCCGAAGCACTTTTAAACACCGGCGGAATTCCGAGAACAAAGGAAGTGTTCCGAAGCATTTTCAAACATCAGCGGAATTCCGAGAACAATGGAAGAGTTCTGAAACATTTTTAAACTTCAACGAAATTCCGAGAACAATGGAAGAGTTCCGAAGCAATTTTAAACTTCACCGGATTTCCGAGAACAATGGAAGTGTTCCGAAGCATTTTTAAACACCGGCGGAATTCCGAGAATAATGGAAGAGTTAAGAAGCAAATGTAAACTTCAGCTGAATTCCGAGAACAATGAAAGAGTTCCGAATCATTTTAAACTTCAGCGGAATTCCGAGAACAATGGAAGCGTTCCGAAGCATTTTAAAACTTCAGCGGTATTCCGAGAACAATGGAAGAGTTTCAAAGCAAATTTAAGCTTCAGCAGAATTCCGAGAACAATGGAAGAGTTCCGAAGCATTTTTAAACTTAATGGGAATTCCGAGAACAATGGAAGAGTTCCGAAGCATTTTTAAATGTCAGCGGAATTCTGAGAACAATGGAGGAGTTCCTTATAATTTTTAAACATCAGCAGAATGCCGAGAACAATGGAAGAGTTCCGAAGCATTGTTAAACGTCAGCGGAATTCTGAGAACAATGGAAGAGTGCCAAAGCATTTTTAAACTTCATCAGAATTCCGACAACAATGGAAGAGTTCCGAAGCATTTTTAAACATCAGCAGATTTCCGAGAACAATGAAGGAGTACCAAAGCATTTTTGAACGTCAGCGGAATTCAGAGAATAGTAGAAGAGTTCCGAAGCATTATTAAATGTGTGCGGTATTCCGAGTAAAATGGAAGAGTTCCGAAGCATTTTTAAACTTCAGTGGAATTCCGAGAACAGTGGAAGAGTTCCGAACATTTTTCATCTTCAGCAGAATTCCGAGAACAATGGAAGAGTTCTGAAGCATTTTTAAATGTCAGCAGAATTCCGAGAACAATGGAAGTGTTCCGAAGCATTTTTAAACGTCAGCGGAATTCCGAGAACAATGGAAGAGTTCTGAAACATTTTTAAACTTCAGCGGAATTCTGAGAACAATGGAAGAGTTCCGAAGCATTTTTAAACTTCAGCAGAATTCCGAGAACAATGGCAGATTTCCGAAGAATTTTTAAACGTCAGCAGATTTCCGAGAACAATGAAGGAGTTCCAAATCATTTTTGAACGACAGCAGAATTCTGAGAATAATGGAAGAGTTCCGAAGCACTTTTAAACACCGGCGGAATTCCGAGAACAATGGAAGAGTTCTGAAACATTTTTAAACTTCAACGAAATTCCGAGAACAATGGAAGAGTTCCGAAGCAATTTTAAACTTCACCAAAATTCCGAGAACAATGGAAGAGTTCCGAAGCATTTTTAAACACCGGCGGAATTCCGAGAACAATGGAAGAGTTCCGAAGCATTTTTAAATGTCAGCGGAATTCTGAGAACAATGGAAGAGTTCCTAATGATTTTTAAACATCAGCAGAATGCCGAAAACAATGGAAGAGTTCCGAAGCATTTTTAAATGTCAGCAGAATTCTGAGAACAATGGAAGAGTTCCGAAGCATTTTTAAACAACGGCGGAATTCCGAGAACAATGGAAGAGTTCCGAAGCATTTTTAAATGTCAGCGGAATTCTGAGAACAATGGAAGAGTTCCTAATGATTTTTAAACATCAGCAGAATGCCGAAAACAATGGAAGAGTTCCGAAGCATTTTTAAACGTCAGCAGTATTCTGAGAACAATGAAAGAGTTCCAAAGCATTTTTAAACTTCAGCAGAATTCCGAGAACAATGGTAGTGTTCCGAAGCATTTTTAAATGTCAGCGGAATTCCGAGAACAATTGAAGAGTTCGAAAGCATTTTTAAACTTCAGCAGAATTCCGAGAACAATGGCAGAGTTCCGAAGCATTTTTAAACGTCAGCAGATTTCCGAGAACAATGAATGAGTTCCAAATCATTTTTGAATGACAGCAGAATTCTGAGAACAATGGAAGAGTTCCGAAGCACTTTTAAACACCGGCGGAATTCCGAGAACAAAGGAAGAGTTCCGAAGCATTTTTAAACATCAGCTGAATTCTGAGAACAATGGAAGATTTCTGAAACATTTTTAAACTTCAATGAAATTCCGAGAACAATGGAAGAGTTCCGAAGCAATTTTAAACTTCACCAAAATTCCGAGAACAATGGAAGAGTTCCGAAGCATTTTTAAACACCGGCGGAATTCCGAGAACAATGGAAGAATTCCTAATCATTTTTAAACATCAGCAGAATGCCGAGAACAATGGAAGAGTTCCGAAGCATTTTTAAACGTCAGCAGAATTCTGAGAACAATGGAAGAGATCCAAAGCATTTTTAAACTTCAGCAGAATTCCGAGAACAATGGAAGTGTTCCGAAGCATTTTTAAACGTCAGCAGATTTCCGAGAACAATGAAGGAGTTCCAAAGCATTTTTGAACGTCAGCGGAATTCTGAGAGCAATGGAAGAGTGCCAAAGCATTTTTAAACTTCAACAGAATTCCGACAACAATGGAAGAGTTCCGAAGCATTTTTAAACGTCAGCAGATTTCCGAGAACAATGAAGGAGTACCAAAGCATTTTTGAACGTCAGCGGAATTCAGAGAATAATAGAAGAGTTCCGAAGCATTATTAAACGTGTGCGGTATTCCGAGGACAATGGAAGAGTTCCGAAGCATTTTTAAACTTCAGCAGAAATTCGAGAACAATGGCAGAGTTCCGAAGCATTTTTAAACGTCAGCAGATTTCCGAGAACAATGAAGGAGTTCCAAATAATTTTTGAACGTCAGCGGAATTCTGAGAACAATGGAAGAGTTCCGAAGCACTTTTAAACACCGGCGGAATTCCGAGAACAAAGGAAGAGTTCCGAAGCATTTTCAAACATCAGCGGAATTCCGAGAACAATGGAAGAGTTCTGAAACATTTTTAAACTTCAACGAAATTCCGAGAACAATGGAAGAGTTCCGAAGCAATTTTAAACTTCACCGGATTTCCGAGAACAATGGAAGTGTTCCGAAGCATTTTTAAACACCGGCGGAATTCCGAGAATAATGGAAGAGTTAAGAAGCAAATGTAAACTTCAGCTGAATTCCGAGAACAATGAAAGAGTTCCGAATCATTTTAAACTTCAGCGGAATTCCGAGAACAATGGAAGCGTTCCGAAGCATTTTAAAACTTCAGCGGTATTCCGAGAACAATGGAAGAGTTTCAAAGCAAATTTAAGCTTCAGCAGAATTCCGAGAACAATGGAAGAGTTCCGAAGCATTTTTAAACTTAATGGGAATTCCGAGAACAATGGAAGAGTTCCGAAGCATTTTTAAATGTCAGCGGAATTCTGAGAACAATGGAGGAGTTCCTTATAATTTTTAAACATCAGCAGAATGCCGAGAACAATGGAAGAGTTCCGAAGCATTGTTAAACGTCAGCGGAATTCTGAGAACAATGGAAGAGTGCCAAAGCATTTTTAAACTTCATCAGAATTCCGACAACAATGGAAGAGTTCCGAAGCATTTTTAAACATCAGCAGATTTCCGAGAACAATGAAGGAGTACCAAAGCATTTTTGAACGTCAGCGGAATTCAGAGAATAGTAGAAGAGTTCCGAAGCATTATTAAATGTGTGCGGTATTCCGAGTAAAATGGAAGAGTTCCGAAGCATTTTTAAACTTCAGTGGAATTCCGAGAACAGTGGAAGAGTTCCGAACATTTTTCATCTTCAGCAGAATTCCGAGAACAATGGAAGAGTTCTGAAGCATTTTTAAATGTCAGCAGAATTCCGAGAACAATGGAAGTGTTCCGAAGCATTTTTAAACGTCAGCGGAATTCCGAGAACAATGGAAGAGTTCTGAAACATTTTTAAACTTCAGCGGAATTCTGAGAACAATGGAAGAGTTCCGAAGCATTTTTAAACTTCAGCAGAATTCCGAGAACAATGGCAGATTTCCGAAGAATTTTTAAACGTCAGCAGATTTCCGAGAACAATGAAGGAGTTCCAAATCATTTTTGAACGACTGCAGAATTCTGAGAATAATGGAAGAGTTCCGAAGCACTTTTAAACACCGGCTGAATTCCGAGAACAAAGGAAGAGTTCCGAAGCATTTTTAAACATCAGCGGAATTCCGAGAACAATGGAAGAGTTCTGAAACATTTTTAAACTTCAACGAAATTCCGAGAACAATGGAAGAGTTCCGAAGCAATTTTAAACTTCACCAAAATTCCGAGAACAATGGAAGAGTTCCGAAGCATTTTTAAACACCGGCGGAATTCCGAGAACAATAGAAGAGTTCCGAAGCATTTTTAAATGTCAGCGGAATTCTGAGAACAATGGAAGAGTTCCTAATGATTTTTAAACATCAGCAGAATGCCGAAAACAATGGAAGAGTTCCGAAGCATTTTTAAACGTCAGCAGAATTCTGAGAACAATGGAAGAGTTCCAAAGCATTTTTAAACTTCAGCAGAATTCCGAGAACAATTGTAGTGTTCCGAAGCATTTTTAAACGTCAGCAGATTTCCGAGAACAATGAAGGAGTTCCAAAGCATTTTTGAAAGTCAGCGGAATTCTGAGAGCAATGGAAGAGTTCCAAAGCATTTTTAAATGTCAGCGGAATTCCGAGAACAATTGAAGAGTTCGGAAGCATTTTTAAACTTCAGCAGAATTCCGAGAACAATGGCAGAGTTCCGAAGCATTTTTAAACGTCAGCAGATTTCCGAGAACAATGAATGAGTTCCAAATCATTTTTGAATGACAGCAGAATTCTGAGAGCAATGGAAGAGTTCCGAAGCACTTTTAAACACCGGCGGAATTCCGAGAACAAAGGAAGAGTTCCGAAGCATTTTTAAACTTCACCAAAATTCCGAGAACAATGGAAGAGTTCCGAAGCAATTTTAAACTTCACCAAAATTCCGAGAACAATGGAAGAGTTCCGAAGCATTTTTAAACACCGGCGGAATTCCGAGAACAATGGAAGAGTTCCGAAGCATTTTTAAATGTCAGCGAAATTCTGAGACAAATGGAAGATTTCCTAATCATTTTTAAACATCAGCAGAATGCCGAGAACAATGGAAGGGTTCCGAAGCATTTTTAAACGTCAGCAGAATTCCGAGAACAATGGAAGTGTTCCGAAGCATTTTTAAACGTCAGCAGATTTCCGAGAACAATGAAGGAGTTCCAAAGCATTTTTGAACGTCAGCGGAATTCTGAGAGCAATGGAAGAGTTCCAAAGCATTTTTAAATGTCAGCGGAATTCCGAGAACAATGGAAGAGTTTCGAAGCATTTTTAAACATCAGCAGAATTCCGAGAACAATGGAAGAGTTATGAAGCAAATGTAAACTCCAGCTGAATTCCGAGAACAATGAAAGAGTTCCGAAGCATTTTAAACTTCAGCAGAATTCCGAGAACAATGGAAGCGTTCCGAAGCATTTTAAACTTCAGCGGTATTCCGAGAACAATGGAAGAGTTCCGAAGCAAATTTAAGCTTCAGCAGAATTCCGAGAACAATGGAAGAGTTCCGAAGCATTTTTAAACTTCACTGGAATTACGAGAACAATGGAAGAGTTCCGAAGCATTTTTAAATGTCAGCGGAATTCTGAGAACAATGGAGGAGTTCCTTATCATTTTTAAACATCAGCAGAATACCGAGAACAATGGAAGAGTTCCGAAGCATTTTTAAACGTCAGCGGAATTCTGAGAGCAATGGAAGAGTGCCAAAGCATTTTTAAACTTCAACAGAATTCCGACAACAATGGAAGAGTTCCGAAGCATTTTTAAACGTCAGCAGATTTCCGAGAACAATGAAGGAGTACCAAAGCATTTTTGAACGTCAGCGGAATTCAGAGAATAATAGAAGAGTTCCGAAGCATTATTAAACGTGTGCGGTATTCCGAGGACAATGGAAGAGTTCCGAAGCATTTTTAAACTTCAGCAGAAATTCGAGAACAATGGCAGAGTTCCGAAGCATTTTTAAACGTCAGCAGATTTCCGAGAACAATGAAGGAGTTCCAAATAATTTTTGAACGTCAGCGGAATTCTGAGAACAATGGAAGAGTTCCGAAGCACTTTTAAACACCGGCGGAATTCCGAGAACAAAGGAAGAGTTCCGAAGCATTTTCAAACATCAGCGGAATTCCGAGAACAATGGAAGAGTTCTGAAACATTTTTAAACTTCAACGAAATTCCGAGAACAATGGAAGAGTTCCGAAGCAATTTTAAACTTCACCGGATTTCCGAGAACAATGGAAGTGTTCCGAAGCATTTTTAAACACCGGCGGAATTCCGAGAATAATGGAAGAGTTAAGAAGCAAATGTAAACTTCAGCTGAATTCCGAGAACAATGAAAGAGTTCCGAATCATTTTAAACTTCAGCGGAATTCCGAGAACAATGGAAGCGTTCCGAAGCATTTTAAAACTTCAGCGGTATTCCGAGAACAATGGAAGAGTTTCAAAGCAAATTTAAGCTTCAGCAGAATTCCGAGAACAATGGAAGAGTTCCGAAGCATTTTTAAACTTAATGGGAATTCCGAGAACAATGGAAGAGTTCCGAAGCATTTTTAAATGTCAGCGGAATTCTGAGAACAATGGAAGAGTTCCTAATGATTTTTAAACATCAGCAGAATGCCGAAAACAATGGAAGAGTTCCGAAGCATTTTTAAATGTCAGCAGAATTCTGAGAACAATGGAAGAGTTCCGAAGCATTTTTAAACAACGGCGGAATTCCGAGAACAATGGAAGAGTTCCGAAGCATTTTTAAATGTCAGCGGAATTCTGAGAACAATGGAAGAGTTCCTAATGATTTTTAAACATCAGCAGAATGCCGAAAACAATGGAAGAGTTCCGAAGCATTTTTAAACGTCAGCAGAATTCTGAGAACAATGGAAGAGTTCCAAAGCATTTTTAAACTTCAGCAGAATTCCGAGAACAATTGTAGTGTTCCGAAGCATTTTTAAACGTCAGCAGATTTCCGAGAACAATGAAGGAGTTCCAAAGCATTTTTGAAAGTCAGCGGAATTCTGAGAGCAATGGAAGAGTTCCAAAGCATTTTTAAATGTCAGCGGAATTCCGAGAACAATTGAAGAGTTCGGAAGCATTTTTAAACTTCAGCAGAATTCCGAGAACAATGGCAGAGTTCCGAAGCATTTTTAAACGTCAGCAGATTTCCGAGAACAATGAATGAGTTCCAAATCATTTTTGAATGACAGCAGAATTCTGAGAACAATGGAAGAGTTCCGAAGCACTTTTAAACACCGGCGGAATTCCGAGAACAAAGGAAAAGTTCCGAAGCATTTTTAAACATCAGCGGAATTCTGAGAACAATGGAAGAGTTCTGAAACATTTTTAAACTTCAACGAAATTCTGAGAACAATGGAAGAATTCCTAATCATTTTTAAACATCAGCAGAATGCCGAGAACAATGGAAGAGTTCCGAAGCATTTTTAAACGTCAGCAGAATTCTGAGAACAATGGAAGAGTTCCGAAGCATTTTTAAACGTCAGCAGAATTCTGAGAACAATAGAAGAGTTCCGAAGCATTTTTAAACATCAGCGGAATTCTGAGAACAATGGAAGAGTTCTGAAACATTTTTAAACTTCAACGAAATTCCGAGAACAATGGAAGAGTTCCGAAGCAATTTTAAACTTCACCGGATTTCCGAGAACAATGGAAGTGTTCCGAAGCATTTTTAAACACCGGCGGAATTCCGAGAATAATGGAAGAGTTAAGAAGCAAATGTAAACTTCAGCTGAATTCCGAGAACAATGAAAGAGTTCCGAATCATTTTAAACTTCAGCGGAATTCCGAGAACAATGGAAGCGTTCCGAAGCATTTTAAAACTTCAGCGGTATTCCGAGAACAATGGAAGAGTTTCAAAGCAAATTTAAGCTTCAGCAGAATTCCGAGAACAATGGAAGAGTTCCGAAGCATTTTTAAACTTAATGGGAATTCCGAGAACAATGGAAGAGTTCCGAAGCATTTTTAAATGTCAGCGGAATTCTGAGAACAATGGAGGAGTTCCTTATAATTTTTAAACATCAGCAGAATGCCGAGAACAATGGAAGAGTTCCGAAGCATTGTTAAACGTCAGCGGAATTCTGAGAACAATGGAAGAGTGCCAAAGCATTTTTAAACTTCATCAGAATTCCGACAACAATGGAAGAGTTCCGAAGCATTTTTAAACATCAGCAGATTTCCGAGAACAATGAAGGAGTACCAAAGCATTTTTGAACGTCAGCGGAATTCAGAGAATAGTAGAAGAGTTCCGAAGCATTATTAAATGTGTGCGGTATTCCGAGTAAAATGGAAGAGTTCCGAAGCATTTTTAAACTTCAGTGGAATTCCGAGAACAGTGGAAGAGTTCCGAACATTTTTCATCTTCAGCAGAATTCCGAGAACAATGGAAGAGTTCTGAAGCATTTTTAAATGTCAGCAGAATTCCGAGAACAATGGAAGTGTTCCGAAGCATTTTTAAACGTCAGCGGAATTCCGAGAACAATGGAAGAGTTCTGAAACATTTTTAAACTTCAGCGGAATTCTGAGAACAATGGAAGAGTTCCGAAGCATTTTTAAACTTCAGCAGAATTCCGAGAACAATGGCAGATTTCCGAAGAATTTTTAAACGTCAGCAGATTTCCGAGAACAATGAAGGAGTTCCAAATCATTTTTGAACGACAGCAGAATTCTGAGAATAATGGAAGAGTTCCGAAGCACTTTTAAACACCGGCGGAATTCCGAGAACAATGGAAGAGTTCTGAAACATTTTTAAACTTCAACGAAATTCCGAGAACAATGGAAGAGTTCCGAAGCAATTTTAAACTTCACCAAAATTCCGAGAACAATGGAAGAGTTCCGAAGCATTTTTAAACACCGGCGGAATTCCGAGAACAATGGAAGAGTTCCGAAGCATTTTTAAATGTCAGCGGAATTCTGAGAACAATGGAAGAGTTCCTAATGATTTTTAAACATCAGCAGAATGCCGAAAACAATGGAAGAGTTCCGAAGCATTTTTAAATGTCAGCAGAATTCTGAGAACAATGGAAGAGTTCCGAAGCATTTTTAAACAACGGCGGAATTCCGAGAACAATGGAAGAGTTCCGAAGCATTTTTAAATGTCAGCGGAATTCTGAGAACAATGGAAGAGTTCCTAATGATTTTTAAACATCAGCAGAATGCCGAAAACAATGGAAGAGTTCCGAAGCATTTTTAAACGTCAGCAGAATTCTGAGAACAATGGAAGAGTTCCAAAGCATTTTTAAACTTCAGCAGAATTCCGAGAACAATTGTAGTGTTCCGAAGCATTTTTAAACGTCAGCAGATTTCCGAGAACAATGAAGGAGTTCCAAAGCATTTTTGAAAGTCAGCGGAATTCTGAGAGCAATGGAAGAGTTCCAAAGCATTTTTAAATGTCAGCGGAATTCCGAGAACAATTGAAGAGTTCGGAAGCATTTTTAAACTTCAGCAGAATTCCGAGAACAATGGCAGAGTTCCGAAGCATTTTTAAACGTCAGCAGATTTCCGAGAACAATGAATGAGTTCCAAATCATTTTTGAATGACAGCAGAATTCTGAGAACAATGGAAGAGTTCCGAAGCACTTTTAAACACCGGCGGAATTCCGAGAACAAAGGAAAAGTTCCGAAGCATTTTTAAACATCAGCGGAATTCTGAGAACAATGGAAGAGTTCTGAAACATTTTTAAACTTCAACGAAATTCTGAGAACAATGGAAGAATTCCTAATCATTTTTAAACATCAGCAGAATGCCGAGAACAATGGAAGAGTTCCGAAGCATTTTTAAACGTCAGCAGAATTCTGAGAACAATGGAAGAGTTCCGAAGCATTTTTAAACGTCAGCAGAATTCTGAGAACAATAGAAGAGTTCCGAAGCATTTTTAAACATCAGCGGAATTCTGAGAACAATGGAAGAGTTCTGAAACATTTTTAAACTTCAACGAAATTCCGAGAACAATGGAAGAGTTCCGAAGCAATTTTAAACTTCACCAAAATTCCGAGAACAATGGAAGAGTTCCGAAGCATTTTTAAACACCGGCGGAATTCCGAGAACAATGGAAGAGTTCCGAAGCATTTTTAAATGTCAGCGAAATTCTGAGACAAATGGAAGATTTCCTAATCATTTTTAAACATCAGCAGAATGCCTAGAACAATGGAAGGGTTCCGAAGCATTTTTAAACGTCAGCAGAATTCCGAGAACAATGGAAGTGTTCCGAAGCATTTTTAAACGTCAGCAGATTTCCGAGAACAATGAAGGAGTTCCAAAGCATTTTTGAACGTCAGCGGAATTCTGAGAGCAATGGAAGAGTTCCAAAGCATTTTTAAATGTCAGCGGAATTCCGAGAACAATGGAAGAGTTTCGAAGCATTTTTAAACATCAGCAGAATTCCGAGAACAATGGAAGAGTTATGAAGCAAATGTAAACTCCAGCTGAATTCCGAGAACAATGAAAGAGTTCCGAAGCATTTTAAACTTCAGCAGAATTCCGAGAACAATGGAAGCGTTCCGAAGCATTTTAAACTTCAGCGGTATTCCGAGAACAATGGAAGAGTTCCGAAGCAAATTTAAGCTTCAGCAGAATTCTGAGAACAATGGAAGAGTTCCGAAGCATTTTTAAACTTCACTGGAATTCCGAGAACAATGGAAGAGTTCCGAAGCATTTTTAAATGTCAGCGGAATTCTGAGAACAATGGAGGAGTTCCTTATCATTTTTAAACATCAGCAGAATACCGAGAACAATGGAAGAGTTCCGAAGCATTTTTAAACGTCAGCGGAATTCTGAGAGCAATGGAAGAGTGCCAAAGCATTTTTAAACTTCAACAGAATTCCGACAACAATGGAAGAGTTCCGAAGCATTTTTAAACGTCAGCAGATTTCCGAGAACAATGAAGGAGTACCAAAGCATTTTTGAACGTCAGCGGAATTCAGAGAATAATAGAAAAGTTCCGAAGCATTATTAAACGTGTGCGGTATTCCGAGGACAATGGAAGAGTTCCGAAGCATTTTTAAACTTCAGCAGAAATTCGAGAACAATGGCAGAGTTCCGAAGCATTTTTAAACGTCAGCAGATTTCCGAGAACAATGAAGGAGTTCCAAATAATTTTTGAACGTCAGCGGAATTCTGAGAACAATGGAAGAGTTCCGAAGCACTTTTAAACACCGGCGGAATTCCGAGAACAAAGGAAGAGTTCCGAAGCATTTTCAAACATCAGCGGAATTCCGAGAACAATGGAAGAGTTCTGAAACATTTTTAAACTTCAACGAAATTCCGAGAACAATGGAAGAGTTCCGAAGCAATTTTAAACTTCACCGGAATTCCGAGAACAATGGAAGTGTTCCGAAGCATTTTTAAACACCGGCGGAATTCCGAGAATAATGGAAGAGTTAAGAAGCAAATGTAAACTTCAGCTGAATTCCGAGAACAATGAAAGAGTTCCGAATCATTTTAAACTTCAGCGTTATTCCGAGAACAATGGAAGCGTTCCGAAGCATTTTAAAACTTCAGCGGTATTCCGAGAACAATGGAAGAGTTTCAAAGCAAATTTAAGCTTCAGCAGAATTCCGAGAACAATGGAAGAGTTCCGAAGCATTTTTAAACGTCAGCGGAATTCCGAGAACAATGGAAGATTTCCGAAGCATTTTTAAACTTCATCAGAATTCCGAGAACAATGTAAGAGTTCCGAAGCAAATTTAAACTTCAGAAGAATTCCGAGAACAATGGATGAGTTCCGAAGCTTTTTAAACATCAGCGGAATTACGAGAACAATGGAAGAGTTCCGAAGCACTTTTAAACTTCAGCAGAAATCCGAGAACAATGTAAGTGTTCCGAAGCATTTTTAAACGTCAGCGGAATTCCGAGAACAATGGAAGAGTTCTGAAGCATTTTTAAATGTCAGCAGAATTCCGAGAACAATGTAAGTGTTCCGAAGCATTTTTAAACGTCAGCGGAATTCCGAGAACAATGGAAGAGTTCTGAAACATTTTTAAACTTCAGCGGAATTCTGAGAACAATGGAAGAGTTCCGAAGCATTTTTAAACTTCAGCAGAATTCCGAGAACAATGGCAAATTTCCGAAGCATTTTTAAACGTCAACAGATTTCCGAGACCAATGAAGGAGTTCCAAATCATTTTTGAACGACTGCAGAATTCTGAGAATAATGGAAGAGTTCCGAAGCACTTTTAAACACCGGCTGAATTCCGAGAACAAACCAAGAGTTCCGAAGCATTTTTAAACATCAGCGGAATTCCGAGAACAGTGGAAGAGTTCTGAAACATTTTTAAACTTCAACGAAATTCCGAGAACAATGGAAGAGTTCCGAAGCAATTTTAAACTTCACCAAAATTCCGAGAACAATGGAAGAGTTCCGAAGCATTTTTAAACACCGGCGGAATTCCGAGAACAATAGAAGAGTTCCGAAGCATTTTTAAATGTCAGCGGAATTCTGAGAACAATGGAAGAGTTCCTAATGATTTTTAAACATCAGCAGAATGCCGAAAACAATGGAAGAGTTCCGAAGCATTTTTAAACGTCAGCAGAATTCTGAGAACAATGGAAGAGTTCCAAAGCATTTTTAAACTTCAGCAGAATTCCGAGAACAATTGTAGTGTTCCGAAGCATTTTTAAATGTCAGCAGATTTCCGAGAACAATGAAGGAGTTCCAAAGCATTTTTGAAAGTCAGCGGAATTCTGAGAGCAATGGAAGAGTTCCAAAGCATTTTTAAATGTCAGCGGAATTCCGAGAACAATTGAAGAGTTCGGAAGCATTTTTAAACTTCAGCAGAATTCCGAGAACAATGAATGAGTTCCAAATCATTTTTGAATGACAGCAGAATTCTGAGAACAATGGAAGAGTTCCGAAGCACTTTTAAACACCGGCGGAATTCCGAGAACAAAGGAAGAGTTCCGAAGCATTTTTAAACATCAGCGGAATTCTGAGAACAATGGAAGAGTTCTGAAACATTTTTAAACTTCAACGAAATTCCGAGAACAATGGAAGAGTTCCGAAGCAATTTTAAACTTCACCAAAATTCCGAGAACAATGGAAGAGTTCCGAAGCATTTTTAAACACCGGCGGAATTCCGAGAACAATGGATGAGTTCCGAAGCATTTTTAAATGTCAGCGGAATTCTGAGAACAATGGAAGAATTCCTAATCATTTTTAAACATCAGCAGAATGCCGAGAACAATGGAAGAGTTCCGAAGCATTTTTAAACGTCAGCAGAATTCTGAGAACAATGGAAGAGTTCCGACGCATTTTTAAACGTCAGCAGAATTCTGAGAACAATAGAAGAGTTCCGAAGCATTTTTAAACATCAGCGGAATTCTGAGAACAATGGAAGAGTTCTGAAACATTTTTAAACTTCAACGAAATTCCGAGAACAATGGAAGAGTTCCGAAGCAATTTTAAACTTCACCAAAATTCCGAGAACAATGGAAGAGTTCCGAAGCATTTTTAAACACCGGCGGAATTCCGAGAACAATGGAAGCGTTCCGAAGCATTTTAAAACTTCAGCGGTATTCCGAGAACAATGGAAGAGTTTCAAAGCAAATTTAAGCTTCAGCAGAATTCCGAGAACAATGGAAGAGTTCCGAAGCATTTTTAAACGTCAGCGGAATTCCGAGAACAATGGAAGATTTCCGAAGCATTTTTAAACTTCATCAGAATTCCGAGAACAATGTAAGAGTTCCGAAGCAAATTTAAACTTCAGAAGAATTCCGAGAACAATGGATGAGTTCCGAAGCTTTTTAAACATCAGCGGAATTACGAGAACAATGGAAGAGTTCCGAAGCACTTTTAAACTTCAGCAGAAATCCGAGAACAATGTAAGTGTTCCGAAGCATTTTTAAACGTCAGCGGAATTCCGAGAACAATGGAAGAGTTCTGAAGCATTTTTAAATGTCAGCAGAATTCCGAGAACAATGTAAGTGTTCCGAAGCATTTTTAAACGTCAGCGGAATTCCGAGAACAATGGAAGAGTTCTGAAACATTTTTAAACTTCAGCGGAATTCTGAGAACAATGGAAGAGTTCCGAAGCATTTTTAAACTTCAGCAGAATTCCGAGAACAATGGCAGATTTCCGAAGCATTTTTAAACGTCAACAGATTTCCGAGACCAATGAAGGAGTTCCAAATCATTTTTGAACGACTGCAGAATTCTGAGAATAATGGAAGAGTTCCGAAGCACTTTTAAACACCGGCTGAATTCCGAGAACAAACCAAGAGTTCCGAAGCATTTTTAAACATCAGCGGAATTCCGAGAACAATGGAAGAGTTCTGAAACATTTTTAAACTTCAACGAAATTCCGAGAACAATGGAAGAGTTCCGAAGCAATTTTAAACTTCACCAAAATTCCGAGAACAATGGAAGAGTTCCGAAGCATTTTTAAACACCGGCGGAATTCCGAGAACAATAGAAGAGTTCCGAAGCATTTTTAAATGTCAGCGGAATTCTGAGAACAATGGAAGAGTTCCTAATGATTTTTAAACATCAGCAGAATGCCGAAAACAATGGAAGAGTTCCGAAGCATTTTTAAACGTCAGCAGAATTCTGAGAACAATGGAAGAGTTCCAAAGCATTTTTAAACTTCAGCAGAATTCCGAGAACAATTGTAGTGTTCCGAAGCATTTTTAAACGTCAGCAGATTTCCGAGAACAATGAAGGAGTTCCAAAGCATTTTTGAAAGTCAGCGGAATTCTGAGAGCAATGGAAGAGTTCCAAAGCATTTTTAAATGTCAGCGGAATTCCGAGAACAATTGAAGCGTTCGGAAGCATTTTTAAACTTCAGCAGAATTCCGAGAACAATGGCAGAGTTCCGAAGAATTTTTAAACGTCAGCAGATTTCCGAGAACAATGAATGAGTTCCAAATCATTTTTGAATGACAGCAGAATTCTGAGAACAATGGAAGAGTTCCGAAGCACTTTTAAACACCGGCGGAATTCCGAGAACAAAGGAAGAGTTCCGAAGCATTTTTAAACATCAGCGGAATTCTGAGAACAATGGAAGAGTTCTGAAACATTTTTAAACTTCAACGAAATTCCGAGAACAATGGAAGAGTTCCGAAGCATTTTTAAACACCGGCGGAATTCCGAGAACAATGGATGAGTTCCGAAGCATTTTTAAATGTCAGCGGAATTCTGAGAACAATGGAAGAATTCCTAATCATTTTTAAACATCAGCAGAATGCCGAGAACAATGGAAGAGTTCCGAAGCATTTTTAAACGTCAGCAGAATTCTGAGAACAATGGAAGAGTTCCGACGCATTTTTAAACGTCAGCAGAGTTCTGAGAACAATAGAAGAGTTCCGAAGCATTTTTAAACATCAGCGGAATTCTGAGAACAATGGAAGAGTTCTGAAACATTTTTAAACTTCAACGAAATTCCGAGAACAATGGAAGAGTTCCGAAGCAATTTTAAACTTCACCAAAATTCCGAGAACAATGGAAGAGTTCCGAAGCATTTTTAAACACCGGCGGAATTCCGAGAACAATGGAAGCGTTCCGAAGCATTTTAAAACTTCAGCGGTATTCCGAGAACAATGGAAGAGTTTCAAAGCAAATTTAAGCTTCAGCAGAATTCCGAGAACAATGGAAGAGTTCCGAAGCATTTTTAAACGTCAGCGGAATTCCGAGAACAATGGAAGATTTCCGAAGCATTTTTAAACTTCATCAGAATTCCGAGAACAATGTAAGAGTTCCGAAGCAAATTTAAACTTCAGAAGAATTCCGAGAACAATGGATGAGTTCCGAAGCTTTTTAAACATCAGCGGAATTACGAGAACAATGGAAGAGTTCCGAAGCACTTTTAAACTTCAGCAGAAATCCGAGAACAATGTAAGTGTTCCGAAGCATTTTTAAACGTCAGCGGAATTCCGAGAACAATGGAAGAGTTCTGAAGCATTTTTAAATGTCAGCAGAATTCCGAGAACAATGTAAGTGTTCCGAAGCATTTTTAAACGTCAGCGGAATTCCGAGAACAATGGAAGAGTTCTGAAACATTTTTAAACTTCAGCGGAATTCTGAGAACAATGGAAGAGTTCCGAAGCATTTTTAAACTTCAGCAGAATTCCGAGAACAATGGCAGATTTCCGAAGCATTTTTAAACGTCAACAGATTTCCGAGACCAATGAAGGAGTTCCAAATCATTTTTGAACGACTGCAGAATTCTGAGAATAATGGAAGAGTTCCGAAGCACTTTTAAACACCGGCTGAATTCCGAGAACAAACCAAGAGTTCCGAAGCATTTTTAAACATCAGCGGAATTCCGAGAACAATGGAAGAGTTCTGAAACATTTTTAAACTTCAACGAAATTCCGAGAACAATGGAAGAGTTCCGAAGCAATTTTAAACTTCACCAAAATTCCGAGAACAATGGAAGAGTTCCGAAGCATTTTTAAACACCGGCGGAATTCCGAGAACAATAGAAGAGTTCCGAAGCATTTTTAAATGTCAGCGGAATTCTGAGAACAATGGAAGAGTTCCTAATGATTTTTAAACATCAGCAGAATGCCGAAAACAATGGAAGAGTTCCGAAGCATTTTTAAACGTCAGCAGAATTCTGAGAACAATGGAAGAGTTCCAAAGCATTTTTAAACTTCAGCAGAATTCCGAGAACAATTGTAGTGTTCCGAAGCATTTTTAAACGTCAGCAGATTTCCGAGAACAATGAAGGAGTTCCAAAGCATTTTTGAAAGTCAGCGGAATTCTGAGAGCAATGGAAGAGTTCCAAAGCATTTTTAAATGTCAGCGGAATTCCGAGAACAATTGAAGCGTTCGGAAGCATTTTTAAACTTCAGCAGAATTCCGAGAACAATGGCAGAGTTCCGAAGAATTTTTAAACGTCAGCAGATTTCCGAGAACAATGAATGAGTTCCAAATCATTTTTGAATGACAGCAGAATTCTGAGAACAATGGAAGAGTTCCGAAGCACTTTTAAACACCGGCGGAATTCCGAGAACAAAGGAAGAGTTCCGAAGCATTTTTAAACATCAGCGGAATTCTGAGAACAATGGAAGAGTTCTGAAACATTTTTAAACTTCAACGAAATTCCGAGAACAATGGAAGAGTTCCGAAGCATTTTTAAACACCGGCGGAATTCCGAGAACAATGGATGAGTTCCGAAGCATTTTTAAATGTCAGCGGAATTCTGAGAACAATGGAAGAATTCCTAATCATTTTTAAACATCAGCAGAATGCCGAGAACAATGGAAGAGTTCCGAAGCATTTTTAAACGTCAGCAGAATTCTGAGAACAATGGAAGAGTTCCGACGCATTTTTAAACGTCAGCAGAGTTCTGAGAACAATAGAAGAGTTCCGAAGCATTTTTAAACATCAGCGGAATTCTGAGAACAATGGAAGAGTTCTGAAACATTTTTAAACTTCAACGAAATTCCGAGAACAATGGAAGAGTTCCGAAGCAATTTTAAACTTCACCAAAATTCCGAGAACAATGGAAGAGTTCCGAAGCATTTTTAAACACCGGCGGAATTCCGAGAACAATGGAAGCGTTCCGAAGCATTTTAAAACTTCAGCGGTATTCCGAGAACAATGGAAGAGTTTCAAAGCAAATTTAAGCTTCAGCAGAATTCCGAGAACAATGGAAGAGTTCCGAAGCATTTTTAAACGTCAGCGGAATTCCGAGAACAATGGAAGATTTCCGAAGCATTTTTAAACTTCATCAGAATTCCGAGAACAATGTAAGAGTTCCGAAGCAAATTTAAACTTCAGAAGAATTCCGAGAACAATGGATGAGTTCCGAAGCTTTTTAAACATCAGCGGAATTACGAGAACAATGGAAGAGTTCCGAAGCACTTTTAAACTTCAGCAGAAATCCGAGAACAATGTAAGTGTTCCGAAGCATTTTTAAACGTCAGCGGAATTCCGAGAACAATGGAAGAGTTCTGAAGCATTTTTAAATGTCAGCAGAATTCCGAGAACAATGTAAGTGTTCCGAAGCATTTTTAAACGTCAGCGGAATTCCGAGAACAATGGAAGAGTTCTGAAACATTTTTAAACTTCAGCGGAATTCTGAGAACAATGGAAGAGTTCCGAAGCATTTTTAAACTTCAGCAGAATTCCGAGAACAATGGCAGATTTCCGAAGCATTTTTAAACGTCAACAGATTTCCGAGACCAATGAAGGAGTTCCAAATCATTTTTGAACGACTGCAGAATTCTGAGAATAATGGAAGAGTTCCGAAGCACTTTTAAACACCGGCTGAATTCCGAGAACAAACCAAGAGTTCCGAAGCATTTTTAAACATCAGCGGAATTCCGAGAACAATGGAAGAGTTCTGAAACATTTTTAAACTTCAACGAAATTCCGAGAACAATGGAAGAGTTCCGAAGCAATTTTAAACTTCACCAAAATTCCGAGAACAATGGAAGAGTTCCGAAGCATTTTTAAACACCGGCGGAATTCCGAGAACAATAGAAGAGTTCCGAAGCATTTTTAAATGTCAGCGGAATTCTGAGAACAATGGAAGAGTTCCTAATGATTTTTAAACATCAGCAGAATGCCGAAAACAATGGAAGAGTTCCGAAGCATTTTTAAACGTCAGCAGAATTCTGAGAACAATGGAAGAGTTCCAAAGCATTTTTAAACTTCAGCAGAATTCCGAGAACAATTGTAGTGTTCCGAAGCATTTTTAAACGTCAGCAGATTTCCGAGAACAATGAAGGAGTTCCAAAAGCATTTTTGAAAGTCAGCGGAATTCTGAGAGCAATGGAAGAGTTCCAAAGCATTTTTAAATGTCAGCGGAATTCCGAGAACAATTGAAGCGTTCGGAAGCATTTTTAAACTTCAGCAGAATTCCGAGAACAATGGCAGAGTTCCGAAGAATTTTTAAACGTCAGCAGATTTCCGAGAACAATGAATGAGTTCCAAATCATTTTTGAATGACAGCAGAATTCTGAGAACAATGGAAGAGTTCCGAAGCACTTTTAAACACCGGCGGAATTCCGAGAACAAAGGAAGAGTTCTGAAGCATTTTTAAACATCAGCGGAATTCTGAGAACAATGGAAGAGTTCTGAAACATTTTTAAACTTCAACGAAATTCCGAGAACAATGGAAGAGTTCCGAAGCAATTTTAAACTTCACCAAAATTCCGAGAACAATGGAAGAGTTCCGAAGCATTTTTAAACACCGGCGGAATTCCGAGAACAATGGATGAGTTCCGAAGCATTTTTAAATGTCAGCGGAATTCTGAGAACAATGGAAGAATTCCTAATCATTTTTAAACATCAGCAGAATGCCGAGAACAATGGAAGAGTTCCGAAGCATTTTTAAACGTCAGCAGAATTCTGAGAACAATGGAAGAGTTCCGACGCATTTTTAAACGTCAGCAGAATTCTGAGAACAATAGAAGAGTTCCGAAGCATTTTTAAACATCAGCGGAATTCTGAGAACAATGGAAGAGTTCTGAAACATTTTTAAACTTCAACGAAATTCCGAGAACAATGGAAGAGTTCCGAAGCAATTTTAAACTTCACCAAAATTCCGAGAACAATGGAAGAGTTCCGAAGCATTTTTAAACTTCACTGGAATTCCGAGAACAATGGAAGAGTTCCGAAGCATTTTTAAATGTCAGCGGAATTCTGAGAACAATGGAGGAGTTCCTTATCATTTTTAAACATCAGCAGAATACCGAGAACAATGGAAGAGTTCCGAAGCATTTTTAAACGTCAGCGGAATTCTGAGAGCAATGGAAGAGTGCCAAAGCATTTTTAAACTTCAACAGAATTCCGACAACAATGGAAGAGTTCCGAAGCATTTTTAAACGTCAGCAGATTTCCGAGAACAATGAAGGAGTACCAAAGCATTTTTGAACGTCAGCGGAATTCAGAGAATAATAGAAGAGTTCCGAAGCATTATTAAACGTGTGCGGTATTCCGAGGACAATGGAAGAGTTCCGAAGCATTTTTAAACTTCAGCAGAAATTCGAGAACAATGGCAGAGTTCCGAAGCATTTTTAAACGTCAGCAGATTTCCGAGAACAATGAAGGAGTTCCAAATAATTTTTGAACGTCAGCGGAATTCTGAGAACAATGGAAGAGTTCCGAAGCACTTTTAAACACCGGCGGAACTCCGAGAACAAAGGAAGAGTTCCAAAGCATTTTCAAACATCAGCGGAATTCCGAGAACAATGGAAGAGTTCTGAAACATTTTTAAACTTCAACGAAATTCCGAGAACAATGGAAGAGTTCCGAAGCAATTTTAAACTTCACCGGAATTCCGAGAACAATGGAAGTGTTCCGAAGCATTTTTAAACACCGGCGGAATTCCGAGAATAATGGAAGAGTTAAGAAGCAAATGTAAACTTCAGCTGAATTCCGAGAACAATGAAAGAGTTCCGAATCATTTTAAACTTCAGCGTTATTCCGAGAACAATGGAAGCGTTCCGAAGCATTTTAAAACTTCAGCGGTATTCCGAGAACAATGGAAGAGTTTCAAAGCAAATTTAAGCTTCAGCAGAATTCCGAGAACAATGGAAGAGTTCCGAAGCATTTTTAAACGTCAGCGGAATTCCGAGAACAATGGAAGATTTCCGAAGCATTTTTAAACTTCATCAGAATTCCGAGAACAATGTAAGAGTTCCGAAGCAAATTTAAACTTCAGAAGAATTCCGAGAACAATGGATGAGTTCCGAAGCTTTTTAAACATCAGCGGAATTACGAGAACAATGGAAGAGTTCCGAAGCACTTTTAAACTTCAGCAGAAATCCGAGAACAATGTAAGTGTTCCGAAGCATTTTTAAACGTCAGCGGAATTCCGAGAACAATGGAAGAGTTCTGAAGCATTTTTAAATGTCAGCAGAATTCCGAGAACAATGTAAGTGTTCCGAAGCATTTTTAAACGTCAGCGGAATTCCGAGAACAATGGAAGAGTTCTGAAACATTTTTAAACTTCAGCGGAATTCTGAGAACAATGGAAGAGTTCCGAAGCATTTTTAAACTTCAGCAGAATTCCGAGAACAATGGCAGATTTCCGAAGCATTTTTAAACGTCAACAGATTTCCAAGACCAATGAAGGAGTTCCAAATCATTTTTGAACGACTGCAGAATTCTGAGAATAATGGAAGAGTTCCGAAGCACTTTTAAACACCGGCTGAATTCCGAGAACAAACCAAGAGTTCCGAAGCATTTTTAAACATCAGCGGAATTCCGAGAACAATGGAAGAGTTCTGAAACATTTTTAAACTTCAACGAAATTCCGAGAACAATGTAAGAGTTCCGAAGCAAATTTAAACTTCAGAAGAATTCCGAGAACAATGGATGAGTTCCGAAGCTTTTTAAACATCAGCGGAATTACGAGAACAATGGAAGAGTTCCGAAGCACTTTTAAACTTCAGCAGAAATCCGAGAACAATGTAAGTGTTCCGAAGCATTTTTAAACGTCAGCGGAATTCCGAGAACAATGGAAGAGTTCTGAAGCATTTTTAAATGTCAGCAGAATTCCGAGAACAATGTAAGTGTTCCGAAGCATTTTTAAACGTCAGCGGAATTCCGAGAACAATGGAAGAGTTCTGAAACATTTTTAAACTTCAGCGGAATTCTGAGAACAATGGAAGAGTTCCGAAGCATTTTTAAACTTCAGCAGAATTCCGAGAACAATGGCAGATTTCCGAAGCATTTTTAAACGTCAACAGATTTCCAAGACCAATGAAGGAGTTCCAAATCATTTTTGAACGACTGCAGAATTCTGAGAATAATGGAAGAGTTCCGAAGCACTTTTAAACACCGGCTGAATTCCGAGAACAAACCAAGAGTTCCGAAGCATTTTTAAACATCAGCGGAATTCCGAGAACAATGGAAGAGTTCTGAAACATTTTTAAACTTCAACGAAATTCCGAGAACAATGTAAGAGTTCCGAAGCAAATTTAAACTTCAGAAGAATTCCGAGAACAATGGATGAGTTCCGAAGCTTTTTAAACATCAGCGGAATTACGAGAACAATGGAAGAGTTCCGAAGCACTTTTAAACTTCAGCAGAAATCCGAGAACAATGTAAGTGTTCCGAAGCATTTTTAAACGTCAGCGGAATTCCGAGAACAATGGAAGAGTTCTGAAGCATTTTTAAATGTCAGCAGAATTCCGAGAACAATGTAAGTGTTCCGAAGCATTTTTAAACGTCAGCGGAATTCCGAGAACAATGGAAGAGTTCTGAAACATTTTTAAACTTCAGCAGAATTCCGAGAACAATGGCAGATTTCCGAAGCATTTTTAAACGTCAACAGATTTCCGAGACCAATGAAGGAGTTCCAAATCATTTTTGAATGACAGCAGAATTCTGAGAACAATGGAAGAGTTCCGAAGCACTTTTAAACACCGGCGGAATTCCGAGAACAAAGGAAGAGTTCCGAAGCATTTTTAAACATCAGCGGAATTCTGAGAACAATGGAAGAGTTCTGAAACATTTTTAAACTTCAACGAAATTCCGAGAACAATGGAAGAGTTCCGAAGCAATTTTAAACTTCACCAAAATTCCGAGAACAATGGAAGAGTTCCGAAGCATTTTTAAACACCGGCGGAATTCCGAGAACAATGGATGAGTTCCGAAGCATTTATAAATGTCAGCGGAATTCTGAGAACAATGGAAGAATTCCTAATCATTTTTAAACATCAGCAGAATGCCGAGAACAATGGAAGAGTTCCGAAGCATTTTTAAACGTCAGCAGAATTCTGAGAACAATGGAAGAGTTCCGAAGCATTTTTAAACGTCAGCAGAATTCTGAGAACAATAGAAGAGTTCCGAAGCATTTTTAAACATCAGCGGAATTCTGAGAACAATGGAAGAGTTCTGAAACATTTTTAAACTTCAACGAAATTCCGAGAACAATGGAAGAGTTCCGATGCAATTTTAAACTTCACCAAAATTCCGAGAACAATGGAAGAGTTCCGAAGCATTTTTAAACACCGGCGGAATTCCGAGAACAATGGAAGAGTTCCGAAGCATTTTTAAATGTCAGCGAAATTCTGAGACAAATGGAAGATTTCCTAATCATTTTTAAACATCAGCAGAATGCCGAGAACAATGGAAGGGTTCCGAAGCATTTTTAAACGTCAGCAGAATTCCGAGAACAATGGAAGTGTTCCGAAGCATTTTTAAACGTCAGCAGATTTCCGAGAACAATGAAGGAGTTCCAAAGCATTTTTGAACGTCAGCGGAATTCTGAGAGCAATGGAAGAGTTCCAAAGCATTTTTAAATGTCAGCGGAATTCCGAGAACAATGGAAGAGTTTCGAAGCATTTTTAAACATCAGCAGAATTCCGAGAACAATGGAAGAGTTATGAAGCAAATGTAAACTCCAGCTGAATTCCGAGAACAATGGAAGAGTTTCAAAGCAAATTTAAGCTTCAGCAGAATTCCGAGAACAATGGAAGAGTTCCGAAGCATTTTTAAACTTAATGGGAATTCCGAGAACAATGGAAGAGTTCCGAAGCATTTTTAAATGTCAGCGGAATTCTGAGAACAATGGAGGAGTTCCTTATAATTTTTAAACATCAGCAGAATGCCGAGAACAATGGAAGAGTTCCGAAGCATTGTTAAACGTCAGCGGAATTCTGAGAACAATGGAAGAGTGCCAAAGCATTTTTAAACTTCATCAGAATTCCGACAACAATGGAAGAGTTCCGAAGCATTTTTAAATGTCAGCGGAATTCTGAGAACAATGGAGGAGTTCCTTATAATTTTTAAACATCAGCAGAATGCCGAGAACAATGGAAGAGTTCCGAAGCATTGTTAAACGTCAGCGGAATTCTGAGAACAATGGAAGAGTGCCAAAGCATTTTTAAACTTCATCAGAATTCCGACAACAATGGAAGAGTTCCGAAGCATTTTTAAACATCAGCAGATTTCCGAGAACAATGAAGGAGTACCAAAGCATTTTTGAACGTCAGCGGAATTCAGAGAATAGTAGAAGAGTTCCGAAGCATTATTAAATGTGTGCGGTATTCCGAGGAAAATGGAAGAGTTCCGAAGCATTTTTAAACTTCAGTGGAATTCCGAGAACAGTGGAAGAGTTCCGAACATTTTTCATCTTCAGCAGAATTCCGAGAACAATGGAAGAGTTCTGAAGCATTTTTAAATGTCAGCAGAATTCCGAGAACAATGGAAGTGTTCCGAAGCATTTTTAAACGTCAGCGGAATTCTGAGAACAATGGAAGAGTTCTGAAACATTTTTAAACTTCAGCGGAATTCTGAGAACAATGGAAGAGTTCCGAAGCATTTTTAAACTTCAGCAGAATTCCGAGAACAATGGCAGATTTCCGAAGAATTTTTAAACGTCAGCAGATTTCCGAGAACAATGAAGGAGTTCCAAATCATTTTTGAACGACAGCAGAATTCTGAGAATAATGGAAGAGTTCCGAAGCACTTTTAAACACCGGCGGAATTCCGAGAACAATGGAAGAGTTCTGAAACATTTTTAAACTTCAACGAAATTCCGAGAACAATGGAAGAGTTCCGAAGCAATTTTAAACTTCGCCAAAATTCCGAGAACAATGGAAGAGTTCCGAAGCATTTTTAAACACCGGCGGAATTCCGAGAACAATGGAAGAGTTCCGAAGCATTTTTAAATGTCAGCAGAATTCTGAGAACAATGGAAGAGTTCCTAATGATTTTTAAACATCAGCAGAATGCCGAAAACAATGGAAGAGTTCCGAAGCATTTTTAAATGTCAGCAGAATTCTGAGAACAATGGAAGAGTTCCGAAGCATTTTTAAACAACGGCGGAATTCCGAGAACAATGGAAGAGTTCCGAAGCATTTTTAAATGTCAGCGGAATTCTGAGAACAATGGAAGAGTTCCGACGCATTTTTAAACGTCAGCAGAATTCTGAGAACAATAGAAGAGTTCCGAAGCATTTTTAAACATCAGCGGAATTCTGAGAACAATGGAAGAGTTCTGAAACATTTTTAAACTTCAACGAAATTCCGAGAACAATGGAAGAGTTCCGAAGCAATTTTAAACTTCACCAAAATTCCGAGAACAATGGAAGAGTTCCGAAGCATTTTTAAACGTCAGCAGATTTCCGAGAACAATGAAGGAGTACCAAAGCATTTTTGAACGTCAGCGGAATTCAGAGAATAATAGAAGAGTTCCGAAGCATTATTAAACGTGTGCGGTATTCCGAGGACAATGGAAGAGTTCCGAAGCATTTTTAAACTTCAGCAGAAATTCGAGAACAATGGCAGAGTTCCGAAGCATTTTTAAACGTCAGCAGATTTCCGAGAACAATGAAGGAGTTCCAAATAATTTTTGAACGTCAGCGGAATTCTGAGAACAATGGAAGAGTTCCGAAGCACTTTTAAACACCGGCGGAACTCCGAGAACAAAGGAAGAGTTCCAAAGCATTTTCAAACATCAGCGGAATTCCGAGAACAATGGAAGAGTTCTGAAACATTTTTAAACTTCAACGAAATTCCGAGAACAATGGAAGAGTTCCGAAGCAATTTTAAACTTCACCGGAATTCCGAGAACAATGGAAGTGTTCCGAAGCATTTTTAAACACCGGCGGAATTCCGAGAATAATGGAAGAGTTAAGAAGCAAATGTAAACTTCAGCTGAATTCCGAGAACAATGAAAGAGTTCCGAATCATTTTAAACTTCAGCGTTATTCCGAGAACAATGGAAGCGTTCCGAAGCATTTTAAAACTTCAGCGGTATTCCGAGAACAATGGAAGAGTTTCAAAGCAAATTTAAGCTTCAGCAGAATTCCGAGAACAATGGAAGAGTTCCGAAGCATTTTTAAACGTCAGCGGAATTCCGAGAACAATGGAAGATTTCCGAAGCATTTTTAAACTTCATCAGAATTCCGAGAACAATGTAAGAGTTCCGAAGCAAATTTAAACTTCAGAAGAATTCCGAGAACAATGGATGAGTTCCGAAGCTTTTTAAACATCAGCGGAATTACGAGAACAATGGAAGAGTTCCGAAGCACTTTTAAACTTCAGCAGAAATCCGAGAACAATGTAAGTGTTCCGAAGCATTTTTAAACGTCAGCGGAATTCCGAGAACAATGGAAGAGTTCTGAAGCATTTTTAAATGTCAGCAGAATTCCGAGAACAATGAAGGAGTTCCAAAGCATTTTTGAACGTCAGCGGAATTCTGAGAGCAATGGAAGAGTTCCAAAGCATTTTTAAATGTCAGCGGAATTCCGAGAACAATGGAAGAGTTTCGAAGCATTTTTAAACATCAGCAGAATTCCGAGAACAATGGAAGAGTTATGAAGCAAATGTAAACTCCAGCTGAATTCCGAGAACAATGGAAGAGTTTCAAAGCAAATTTAAGCTTCAGCAGAATTCCGAGAACAATGGAAGAGTTCCGAAGCATTTTTAAACTTAATGGGAATTCCGAGAACAATGGAAGAGTTCCGAAGCATTTTTAAATGTCAGCGGAATTCTGAGAACAATGGAGGAGTTCCTTATAATTTTTAAACATCAGCAGAATGCCGAGAACAATGGAAGAGTTCCGAAGCATTGTTAAACGTCAGCGGAATTCTGAGAACAATGGAAGAGTGCCAAAGCATTTTTAAACTTCATCAGAATTCCGACAACAATGGAAGAGTTCCGAAGCATTTTTAAACATCAGCAGATTTCCGAGAACAATGAAGGAGTACCAAAGCATTTTTGAACGTCAGCGGAATTCAGAGAATAGTAGAAGAGTTCCGAAGCATTATTAAATGTGTGCGGTATTCCGAGGAAAATGGAAGAGTTCCGAAGCATTTTTAAACTTCAGTGGAATTCCGAGAACAGTGGAAGAGTTCCGAACATTTTTCATCTTCAGCAGAATTCCGAGAACAATGGAAGAGTTCTGAAGCATTTTTAAATGTCAGCAGAATTCCGAGAACAATGGAAGTGTTCCGAAGCATTTTTAAACGTCAGCGGAATTCTGAGAACAATGGAAGAGTTCTGAAACATTTTTAAACTTCAGCGGAATTCTGAGAACAATGGAAGAGTTCCGAAGCATTTTTAAACTTCAGCAGAATTCCGAGAACAATGGCAGATTTCCGAAGAATTTTTAAACGTCAGCAGATTTCCGAGAACAATGAAGGAGTTCCAAATCATTTTTGAACGACAGCAGAATTCTGAGAATAATGGAAGAGTTCCGAAGCACTTTTAAACACCGGCGGAATTCCGAGAACAATGGAAGAGTTCTGAAACATTTTTAAACTTCAACGAAATTCCGAGAACAATGGAAGAGTTCCGAAGCAATTTTAAACTTCGCCAAAATTCCGAGAACAATGGAAGAGTTCCGAAGCATTTTTAAACACCGGCGGAATTCCGAGAACAATGGAAGAGTTCCGAAGCATTTTTAAATGTCAGCAGAATTCTGAGAACAATGGAAGAGTTCCTAATGATTTTTAAACATCAGCAGAATGCCGAAAACAATGGAAGAGTTCCGAAGCATTTTTAAATGTCAGCAGAATTCTGAGAACAATGGAAGAGTTCCGAAGCATTTTTAAACAACGGCGGAATTCCGAGAACAATGGAAGAGTTCCGAAGCATTTTTAAATGTCAGCGGAATTCTGAGAACAATGGAAGAGTTCCGACGCATTTTTAAACGTCAGCAGAATTCTGAGAACAATAGAAGAGTTCCGAAGCATTTTTAAACATCAGCGGAATTCTGAGAACAATGGAAGAGTTCTGAAACATTTTTAAACTTCAACGAAATTCCGAGAACAATGGAAGAGTTCCGAAGCAATTTTAAACTTCACCAAAATTCCGAGAACAATGGAAGAGTTCCGAAGCATTTTTAAACGTCAGCAGATTTCCGAGAACAATGAAGGAGTACCAAAGCATTTTTGAACGTCAGCGGAATTCAGAGAATAATAGAAGAGTTCCGAAGCATTATTAAACGTGTGCGGTATTCCGAGGACAATGGAAGAGTTCCGAAGCATTTTTAAACTTCAGCAGAAATTCGAGAACAATGGCAGAGTTCCGAAGCATTTTTAAACGTCAGCAGATTTCCGAGAACAATGAAGGAGTTCCAAATAATTTTTGAACGTCAGCGGAATTCTGAGAACAATGGAAGAGTTCCGAAGCACTTTTAAACACCGGCGGAACTCCGAGAACAAAGGAAGAGTTCCAAAGCATTTTCAAACATCAGCGGAATTCCGAGAACAATGGAAGAGTTCTGAAACATTTTTAAACTTCAACGAAATTCCGAGAACAATGGAAGAGTTCCGAAGCAATTTTAAACTTCACCGGAATTCCGAGAACAATGGAAGTGTTCCGAAGCATTTTTAAACACCGGCGGAATTCCGAGAATAATGGAAGAGTTAAGAAGCAAATGTAAACTTCAGCTGAATTCCGAGAACAATGAAAGAGTTCCGAATCATTTTAAACTTCAGCGTTATTCCGAGAACAATGGAAGCGTTCCGAAGCATTTTAAAACTTCAGCGGTATTCCGAGAACAATGGAAGAGTTTCAAAGCAAATTTAAGCTTCAGCAGAATTCCGAGAACAATGGAAGAGTTCCGAAGCATTTTTAAACGTCAGCGGAATTCCGAGAACAATGGAAGATTTCCGAAGCATTTTTAAACTTCATCAGAATTCCGAGAACAATGTAAGAGTTCCGAAGCAAATTTAAACTTCAGAAGAATTCCGAGAACAATGGATGAGTTCCGAAGCTTTTTAAACATCAGCGGAATTACGAGAACAATGGAAGAGTTCCGAAGCACTTTTAAACTTCAGCAGAAATCCGAGAACAATGTAAGTGTTCCGAAGCATTTTTAAACGTCAGCGGAATTCCGAGAACAATGGAAGAGTTCTGAAGCATTTTTAAATGTCAGCAGAATTCCGAGAACAATGTAAGTGTTCCGAAGCATTTTTAAACGTCAGCGGAATTCCGAGAACAATGGAAGAGTTCTGAAACATTTTTAAACTTCAGCGGAATTCTGAGAACAATGGAAGAGTTCCGAAGCATTTTTAAACTTCAGCAGAATTCCGAGAACAATGGCAGATTTCCGAAGCATTTTTAAACGTCAACAGATTTCCAAGACCAATGAAGGAGTTCCAAATCATTTTTGAACGACTGCAGAATTCTGAGAATAATGGAAGAGTTCCGAAGCACTTTTAAACACCGGCTGAATTCCGAGAACAAACCAAGAGTTCCGAAGCATTTTTAAACATCAGCGGAATTCCGAGAACAATGGAAGAGTTCTGAAACATTTTTAAACTTCAACGAAATTCCGAGAACAATGTAAGAGTTCCGAAGCAAATTTAAACTTCAGAAGAATTCCGAGAACAATGGATGAGTTCCGAAGCTTTTTAAACATCAGCGGAATTACGAGAACAATGGAAGAGTTCCGAAGCACTTTTAAACTTCAGCAGAAATCCGAGAACAATGTAAGTGTTCCGAAGCATTTTTAAACGTCAGCGGAATTCCGAGAACAATGGAAGAGTTCTGAAGCATTTTTAAATGTCAGCAGAATTCCGAGAACAATGTAAGTGTTCCGAAGCATTTTTAAACGTCAGCGGAATTCCGAGAACAATGGAAGAGTTCTGAAACATTTTTAAACTTCAGCGGAATTCTGAGAACAATGGAAGAGTTCCGAAGCATTTTTAAACTTCAGCAGAATTCCGAGAACAATGGCAGATTTCCGAAGCATTTTTAAACGTCAACAGATTTCCAAGACCAATGAAGGAGTTCCAAATCATTTTTGAACGACTGCAGAATTCTGAGAATAATGGAAGAGTTCCGAAGCACTTTTAAACACCGGCTGAATTCCGAGAACAAACCAAGAGTTCCGAAGCATTTTTAAACATCAGCGGAATTCCGAGAACAATGGAAGAGTTCTGAAACATTTTTAAACTTCAACGAAATTCCGAGAACAATGTAAGAGTTCCGAAGCAAATTTAAACTTCAGAAGAATTCCGAGAACAATGGATGAGTTCCGAAGCTTTTTAAACATCAGCGGAATTACGAGAACAATGGAAGAGTTCCGAAGCACTTTTAAACTTCAGCAGAAATCCGAGAACAATGTAAGTGTTCCGAAGCATTTTTAAACGTCAGCGGAATTCCGAGAACAATGGAAGAGTTCTGAAGCATTTTTAAATGTCAGCAGAATTCCGAGAACAATGTAAGTGTTCCGAAGCATTTTTAAACGTCAGCGGAATTCCGAGAACAATGGAAGAGTTCTGAAACATTTTTAAACTTCAGCAGAATTCCGAGAACAATGGCAGATTTGCGAAGCATTTTTAAACGTCAACAGATTTCCGAGACCAATGAAGGAGTTCCAAATCATTTTTGAATGACAGCAGAATTCTGAGAACAATGGAAGAGTTCCGAAGCACTTTTAAACACCGGCGGAATTCCGAGAACAAAGGAAGAGTTCCGAAGCATTTTTAAACATCAGCGGAATTCTGAGAACAATGGAAGAGTTCTGAAACATTTTTAAACTTCAACGAAATTCCGAGAACAATGGAAGAGTTCCGAAGCAATTTTAAACTTCACCAAAATTCCGAGAACAATGGAAGAGTTCCGAAGCATTTTTAAACACCGGCGGAATTCCGAGAACAATGGATGAGTTCCGAAGCATTTATAAATGTCAGCGGAATTCTGAGAACAATGGAAGAATTCCTAATCATTTTTAAACATCAGCAGAATGCCGAGAACAATGGAAGAGTTCCGAAGCATTTTTAAACGTCAGCAGAATTCTGAGAACAATGGAAGAGTTCCGAAGCATTTTTAAACGTCAGCAGAATTCTGAGAACAATAGAAGAGTTCCGAAGCATTTTTAAACATCAGCGGAATTCTGAGAACAATGGAAGAGTTCTGAAACATTTTTAAACTTCAACGAAATTCCGAGAACAATGGAAGAGTTCCGATGCAATTTTAAACTTCACCAAAATTCCGAGAACAATGGAAGAGTTCCGAAGCATTTTTAAACACCGGCGGAATTCCGAGAACAATGGAAGAGTTCCGAAGCATTTTTAAATGTCAGCGAAATTCTGAGACAAATGGAAGATTTCCTAATCATTTTTAAACATCAGCAGAATGCCGAGAACAATGGAAGGGTTCCGAAGCATTTTTAAACGTCAGCAGAATTCCGAGAACAATGGAAGTGTTCCGAAGCATTTTTAAACGTCAGCAGATTTCCGAGAACAATGAAGGAGTTCCAAAGCATTTTTGAACGTCAGCGGAATTCTGAGAGCAATGGAAGAGTTCCAAAGCATTTTTAAATGTCAGCGGAATTCCGAGAACAATGGAAGAGTTTCGAAGCATTTTTAAACATCAGCAGAATTCCGAGAACAATGGAAGAGTTATGAAGCAAATGTAAACTCCAGCTGAATTCCGAGAACAATGGAAGAGTTTCAAAGCAAATTTAAGCTTCAGCAGAATTCCGAGAACAATGGAAGAGTTCCGAAGCATTTTTAAACTTAATGGGAATTCCGAGAACAATGGAAGAGTTCCGAAGCATTTTTAAATGTCAGCGGAATTCTGAGAACAATGGAGGAGTTCCTTATAATTTTTAAACATCAGCAGAATGCCGAGAACAATGGAAGAGTTCCGAAGCATTGTTAAACGTCAGCGGAATTCCGAGAACAATGGAAGAGTGCCAAAGCATTTTTAAACTTCATCAGAATTCCGACAACAATGGAAGAGTTCCGAAGCATTTTTAAATGTCAGCGGAATTCTGAGAACAATGGAGGAGTTCCTTATAATTTTTAAACATCAGCAGAATGCCGAGAACAATGGAAGAGTTCCGAAGCATTGTTAAACGTCAGCGGAATTCTGAGAACAATGGAAGAGTGCCAAAGCATTTTTAAACTTCATCAGAATTCCGACAACAATGGAAGAGTTCCGAAGCATTTTTAAACATCAGCAGATTTCCGAGAACAATGAAGGAGTACCAAAGCATTTTTGAACGTCAGCGGAATTCAGAGAATAGTAGAAGAGTTCCGAAGCATTATTAAATGTGTGCGGTATTCCGAGGAAAATGGAAGAGTTCCGAAGCATTTTTAAACTTCAGTGGAATTCCGAGAACAGTGGAAGAGTTCCGAACATTTTTCATCTTCAGCAGAATTCCGAGAACAATGGAAGAGTTCTGAAGCATTTTTAAATGTCAGCAGAATTCCGAGAACAATGGAAGTGTTCCGAAGCATTTTTAAACGTCAGCGGAATTCTGAGAACAATGGAAGAGTTCTGAAACATTTTTAAACTTCAGCGGAATTCTGAGAACAATGGAAGAGTTCCGAAGCATTTTTAAACTTCAGCAGAATTCCGAGAACAATGGCAGATTTCCGAAGAATTTTTAAACGTCAGCAGATTTCCGAGAACAATGAAGGAGTTCCAAATCATTTTTGAACGACAGCAGAATTCTGAGAATAATGGAAGAGTTCCGAAGCACTTTTAAACACCGGCGGAATTCCGAGAACAATGGAAGAGTTCTGAAACATTTTTAAACTTCAACGAAATTCCGAGAACAATGGAAGAGTTCCGAAGCAATTTTAAACTTCGCCAAAATTCCGAGAACAATGGAAGAGTTCCGAAGCATTTTTAAACACCGGCGGAATTCCGAGAACAATGGAAGAGTTCCGAAGCATTTTTAAATGTCAGCAGAATTCTGAGAACAATGGAAGAGTTCCGAAGCATTTTTAAACAACGGCGGAATTCCGAGAACAATGGAAGAGTTCCGAAGCATTTTTAAATGTCAGCGGAATTCTGAGAACAATGGAAGAGTTCCTAATGATTTTTAAACATCAGCAGAATGCCGAAAACAATGGAAGAGTTCCGAAGCATTTTTAAACGTCAGCAGTATTCTGAGAACAATGAAAGAGTTCCAAAGCATTTTTAAACTTCAGCAGAATTCCGAGAACAATGGTAGTGTTCCGAAGCATTTTTAAATGTCAGCGGAATTCCGAGAACAATTGAAGAGTTCGAAAGCATTTTTAAACTTCAGCAGAATTCCGAGAACAATGGCAGAGTTCCGAAGCATTTTTAAACGTCAGCAGATTTCCGAGAACAATGAATGAGTTCCAAATCATTTTTGAATGACAGCAGAATTCTGAGAACAATGGAAGAGTTCCGAAGCACTTTTAAACACCGGCGGAATTCCGAGAACAAAGGAAGAGTTCCGAAGCATTTTTAAACATCAGCGGAATTCTGAGAACAATGGAAGATTTCTGAAACATTTTTAAACTTCAACGAAATTCCGAGAACAATGGAAGAGTTCCGAAGCAATTTTAAACTTCACCAAAATTCCGAGAACAATGGAAGAGTTCCGAAGCATTTTTAAACACCGGCGGAATTCCGAGAACAATGGAAGAATTCCTAATCATTTTTAAACATCAGCAGAATGCCGAGAACAATGGAAGAGTTCCGAAGCATTTTTAAACGTCAGCAGAATTCTGAGAACAATGGAAGAGATCCAATGCATTTTTAAACTTCAGCAGAATTCCGAGAACAATGGAAGTGTTCCGAAGCATTTTTAAACGTCAGCAGATTTCCGAGAACAATGAAGGAGTTCCAAAGCATTTTTGAACGTCAGCGGAATTCTGAGAGCAATGGAAGAGTTCTAAAGCATTTTTAAATGTCAGCGGAATTCCGAGAACAATGGAACAGTTTCGAAGCATTTTTAAACATCAGCAGAATTCCGAGAACAATGGAAGAGTTACGAAGCAAATGTAAACTTCAGCTGAATTCCGAGAACAATGAAAGAGTTCCGAAGCATTTTAAACTTCAGCAGAATTCCGAGAACAATGGAAGCGTTCCGAAGCATTTTAAACTTCAGCGGTATTCCGAGAACAAAGGAAGAGTTCCGAAGCAAATTTAAGCTTCAGCAGAATTCCGAGAACAATGGAAGAGTTCCGAAGCATTTTTAAACTTCACGGGAATTCCGAGAACAATGGAAGAGTTCCGAATCATTTTTAAATGTCAGCGGAATTCTGAGAACAATGGAGGAGTTCCTTATCATTTTTAAACATCAGCAGAATGCCGAGAACAATGGAAGAGTTCCGAAGCATTTTTAAACGTCAGCGGAATTCTGAGAACAATGAAGGAGTACCAAAGCATTTTTGAACGTCAGCAGAATTCATAGAATAAAAGAAGAGTTCCGAAGCATTATTAAATGTGTGCGGTATTCCGAATACAATGGAAGAGTTCCGAAGCATTTTTAAACTTCAGCAGAATTCCGAGAATAATGGCAGAGTTCCGAAGAATTTTTAAACGTCAGCAGATTTCCGAGAACAATGAAGGAGTACCAAAGCATTTTTGAACATCAGCGGAATTCTGAGAGCAATGGAAGAGTTCTAAAGCATTTTTAAATGTCAGCGGAATTCCGAGAACAATGGAACAGTTTCGAAGCATTTTTAAACATCAGCAGAATTCCGAGAACAATGGAAGAGTTACGAAGCAAATGTAAACTTCAGCTGAATTCCGAGAACAATGAAAGAGTTCCGAAGCATTTTAAACTTCAGCAGAATTCCGAGAACAATGGAAGCGTTCCGAAGCATTTTAAACTTCAGCGGTATTCCGAGAACAAAGGAAGAGTTCCGAAGCAAATTTAAGCTTCAGCAGAATTCCGAGAACAATGGAAGAGTTCCGAAGCATTTTTAAACTTCACGGGAATTCCGAGAACAATGGAAGAGTTCCGAATCATTTTTAAATGTCAGCGGAATTCTGAGAATAATGGAGGAGTTCCTTATCATTTTTAAACATCAGCAGAATGCCAAGAACAATGTAAGAGTTCCGAAGCATTTTTAAACGTCAGCGGAATTCTGAGAACAATGAAGGAGTACCAAAGCATTTTTGAACGTCAGCAGAATTCATAGAATAATAGAAGAGTTCCGAAGCATTATTAAATGTGTGCGGTATTCCGAATACAATGGAAGAGTTCCGAAGCATTTTTAAACTTCAGCAGAATTCCGAGAACAATGGCAGAGTTCCGAAGAATTTTTAAACGTCAGCAGATTTCCGAGAACAATGAAGGAGTACCAAAGCATTTTTGAACGTCAGCGGAATTCAGAGAATAATAGAAGAGTTCCGAAGCATTATTAAACGTGTGCGGTATTCCGAGGAAAATGGAAGAGTTCCGAAGCATTTTTAAACTTCAGTGGAATTCCGAGAACAGTGGAAGAGTTCCGAAGCATTTTTAATCTTCAGCAGAATTCCGAGAACAATGGAAGAGTTCTGAAGCTTTTTTAAATGTCAGCAGAATTCCGAGAACAATGGAAGTGTTCCGAAGCATTTTTAAACGTCAGCGGAATTCCGAGAACAATGGAAGATTTCCGAGGCATTTTTAAACTTCATCAGAATTCCGAGAACAATGTAAGAGTTCCGAAGCAAATTTAAACTTCAGAAGAATTCCGAGAACAATGGATGAGTTCCGAAGCTTTTTAAACATCAGCGGAATTACGAGAACAATGGAAGAGTTCCGAAGCACTTTTAAACTTCAGCAGAAATCCGAGAACAATGGCAGAGTTCCGAAGCATTACTAAACATCAGCGGAATTCCGAGAACAATGGAAGAGTTCCAAAGCATTTTTAAAGTTCATCGGAATTCCGCGAACAATGGAAGAGTTCCTAAGCATTTTTAAACTTCAGCAGAATTCCGAGAAGAATGGAAGCATTCCGAACCATTTTTAAACTTCAGCGGAATTCCGAGAACAATGGAAGAGTTCCGAAGCATTTTTAACTTCATCAGAATTCCGAGAACAATGGAAGTGGTCTGAAGCATTTTTAAACGTCAACGAAATTCTGAGAAAAATGGAAGAGTTCAGATTCTTTTTTAAACGTCAACGGAATTCCGAGAACAATGGAAGAGTTCCGATGCATTTTTAAATGTCAGCGGAATTCCGAGAATAATAGAAGAGTTCCAAAGCATTATTAAACGTGAGCGGAATTTTGAGAACAATGGAAGAGTTCCGAAGAATTTTTAAACTTCAGCGGAATTCCGACAACAATGGAAGAGTACCGAAGCATTTTTAAATTTCAGCGGAATTCCGAGAACAATGGAAGCGTTCTGAAGCATTTTAAACTTCAGCGGAATTCCGAGAACAATGGAAGCGTTCCAAAGCATTTTTAAACGTCAGCAGAATTCCGAGAACAATGAAAGAGTTCCGAAGCATTTTTCAACTTCATCAGAATTCCGAGAACAATGTAAGAGTTCCGAAGAAAATTTAAACTTCAGCAGAATTCCGAGAACAGTGGAATAGTTCCGAAGCAATTTTAAACGTCAGCGGAATTCCGAGAACAATTGAAGAGTTCGGAAGCATTTTTAAACTTCAGCAGAATTCCGAGAACAATGGCAGAGTTCCGAAGCATTTTTAAACGTCAGCAGATTTCCGAGAACAATGAAGGAGTTCCAAATCATTTTTGAACATCAGCGGAATTCTGAGAACAATGGAAGAGTTCCGAAGCATTTTTAAACACCAGCGGAATTCCGAGAACAAAGGAAGAGTTCCGAAGCATTTTTAAATGTCAGCGGAATTCTGAGAACAATGGAGGAGTTCCTTATCATTTTTAAACATCAGCAGAATACCGAGAACAATGGAAGAGTTCCGAAGCATTTTTAAACGTCAGCGGAATTCTGAGAGCAATGGAAGAGTGCCAAAGCATTTTTAAACTTCAACAGAATTCCGACAACAATGGAAGAGTTCCGAAGCATTTTTAAACGTCAGCAGATTTCCGAGAACAATGAAGGAGTACCAAAGCATTTTTGAACGTCAGCGGAATTCAGAGAATAATAGAAGAGTTCCGAAGCATTATTAAACGTGTGCGGTATTCCGAGGACAATGGAAGAGTTCCGAAGCATTTTTAAACTTCAGCAGAAATTCGAGAACAATGGCAGAGTTCCGAAGCATTTTTAAACGTCAGCAGATTTCCGAGAACAATGAAGGAGTTCCAAATAATTTTTGAACGTCAGCGGAATTCTGAGAACAATGGAAGAGTTCCGAAGCACTTTTAAACACCGGCGGAATTCCGAGAACAAAGGAAGAGTTCCGAAGCATTTTCAAACATCAGCGGAATTCCGAGAACAATGGAAGAGTTCTGAAACATTTTTAAACTTCAACGAAATTCCGAGAACAATGGAAGAGTTCCGAAGCAATTTTAAACTTCACCGGAATTCCGAGAACAATGGAAGTGTTCCGAAGCATTTTTAAACACCGGCGGAATTCCGAGAATAATGGAAGAGTTAAGAAGCAAATGTAAACTTCAGCTGAATTCCGAGAACAATGAAAGAGTTCCGAATCATTTTAAACTTCATCGGAATTCCGAGAACAATGGAAGTGTTCCGAAGCATTTTAAAACTTCAGCGGTATTCCGAGAACAATGGAAGAGTTTCAAAGCAAATTTAAGCTTCAGCAGAATTCCGAGAACAATGGAAGAGTTCCGAAGCATTTTTAAACTTAATGGGAATTCCGAGAACAATGGAAGAGTTCCGAAGCATTTTTAAATGTCAGCGGAATTCTGAGAACAATGGAGGAGTTCCTTATAATTTTTAAACATCAGCAGAATGCCGAGAACAATGGAAGAGTTCCGAAGCATTGTTAAACGTCAGCGGAATTCTGAGAACAATGGAAGAGTGCCAAAGCATTTTTAAACTTCATCAGAATTCCGACAACAATGGAAGAGTTCCGAAGCATTTTTAAACATCAGCAGATTTCCGATAACAATGAAGGAGTACCAAAGCATTTTTGAACGTCAGCGGAATTCAGAGAATAGTAGAAGAGTTCCGAAGCATTATTAAATGTGTGCGGTATTCCGAGGAAAATGGAAGAGTTCCGAAGCATTTTTAAACTTCAGTGGAATTCCGAGAACAGTGGAAGAGTTCCGAACATTTTTCATCTTCAGCAGAATTCCGAGAACAATGGAAGAGTTCTGAAGCATTTTTAAATGTCAGCAGAATTCCGAGAACAATGGAAGTGTTCCGAAGCATTTTTAAACTTCAGCGGAATTCCGAGAACAATGGAAGAGTTCTGAAACATTTTTAAACTTCAGCGGAATTCTGAGAACAATGGAAGAGTTCCGAAGCATTTTTAAACTTCAGCAGAATTCCGAGAACAATGGCAGATTTCCGAAGAATTTTTAAACGTCAGCAGATTTCCGAGAACAATGAAGGAGTTCCAAATCATTTTTGAACGACAGCAGAATTCTGAGAATAATGGAAGAGTTCCGAAGCACTTTTAAACACCGGCGGAATTCCGAGAACAATGGAAGAGTTCTGAAACATTTTTAAACTTCAACGAAATTCCGAGAACAATGGAAGAGTTCCGAAGCAATTTTAAACTTCGCCAAAATTCCGAGAACAATGGAAGAGTTCCGAAGCATTTTTAAACACCGGCGGAATTCCGAGAACAATGGAAGAGTTCCGAAGCATTTTTAAATGTCAGCAGAATTCTGAGAACAATGGAAGAGTTCCTAATGATTTTTAAACATCAGCAGAATGCCGAAAACAATGGAAGAGTTCCGAAGCATTTTTAAATGTCAGCAGAATTCTGAGAACAATGGAAGAGTTCCGAAGCATTTTTAAACAACGGCGGAATTCCGAGAACAATGGAAGAGTTCCGAAGCATTTTTAAATGTCAGCGGAATTCTGAGAACAATGGAAGAGTTCCTAATGATTTTTAAACATCAGCAGAATGCCGAAAACAATGGAAGAGTTCCGAAGCATTTTTAAACGTCAGCAGTATTCTGAGAACAATGAAAGAGTTCTAAAGCATTTTTAAACTTCAGCAGAATTCCGAGAACAATGGTAGTGTTCCGAAGCATTTTTAAATGTCAGCGGAATTCCGAGAACAATTGAAGAGTTCGAAAGCATTTTTAAACTTCAGCAGAATTCCGAGAACAATGGCAGAGTTCCGAAGCATTTTTAAACGTCAACAGATTTCCGAGAACAATGAATGAGTTCCAAATCATTTTTGAATGACAGCAGAATTCTGAGAACAATGGAAGAGTTCCGAAGCACTTTTAAACACCGGCGGAATTCCGAGAACAAAGGAAGAGTTCCGAAGCATTTTTAAACATCAGCGGAATTCTGAGAACAATGGAAGATTTCTGAAACATTTTTAAACTTCAACGAAATTCCGAGAACAATGGAAGAGTTCCGAAGCAATTTTAAACTTCACCAAAATTCCGAGAACAATGGAAGAGTTCCGAAGCATTTTTAAACACCGGCGGAATTCCGAGAACAATGGAAGAATTCCTAATCATTTTTAAACATCAGCAGAATGCCGAGAACAATGGAAGAGTTCCGAAGCATTTTTAAACGTCAGCAGAATTCTGAGAACAATGGAAGAGATCCAATGCATTTTTAAACTTCAGCAGAATTCCGAGAACAATGGAAGTGTTCCGAAGCATTTTTAAACGTCAGCAGATTTCCGAGAACAATGAAGGAGTTCCAAAGCATTTTTGAACGTCAGCGGAATTCTGAGAGCAATGGAAGAGTTCTAAAGCATTTTTAAATGTCAGCGGAATTCCGAGAACAATGGAACAGTTTCGAAGCATTTTTAAACATCAGCAGAATTCCGAGAACAATGGAAGAGTTACGAAGCAAATGTAAACTTCAGCTGAATTCCGAGAACAATGAAAGAGTTCCGAAGCATTTTAAACTTCAGCAGAATTCCGAGAACAATGGAAGCGTTCCGAAGCATTTTAAACTTCAGCGGTATTCCGAGAACAAAGGAAGAGTTCCGAAGCAAATTTAAGCTTCAGCAGAATTCCGAGAACAATGGAAGAGTTCCGAAGCATTTTTAAACTTCACGGGAATTCCGAGAACAATGGAAGAGTTCCGAATCATTTTTAAATGTCAGCGGAATTCTGAGAACAATGGAGGAATTCCTTATCATTTTTAAACATCAGCAGAATGCCGAGAACAATGGAAGAGTTCCGAAGCATTTTTAAACGTCAGCGGAATTCTGAGAACAATGAAGGAGTACCAAAGCATTTTTGAACGTCAGCAGAATTCATAGAATAAAAGAAGAGTTCCGAAGCATTATTAAATGTGTGCGGTATTCCGAATACAATGGAAGAGTTCCGAAGCATTTTTAAACTTCAGCAGAATTCCGAGAACAATGGCAGAGTTCCGAAGAATTTTTAAACGTCAGCAGATTTCCGAGAACAATGAAGGAGTACCAAAGCATTTTTGAACATCAGCGGAATTCTGAGAGCAATGGAAGAGTTCTAAAGCATTTTTAAATGTCAGCGGAATTCCGAGAACAATGGAACAGTTTCGAAGCATTTTTAAACATCAGCAGAATTCCGAGAACAATGGAAGAGTTACGAAGCAAATGTAAACTTCAGCTGAATTCCGAGAACAATGAAAGAGTTCCGAAGCATTTTAAACTTCAGCAGAATTCCGAGAACAATGGAAGCGTTCCGAAGCATTTTAAACTTCAGCGGTATTCCGAGAACAAAGGAAGAGTTCCGAAGCAAATTTAAGCTTCAGCAGAATTCCGAGAACAATGGAAGAGTTCCGAAGCATTTTTAAACTTCACGGGAATTCCGAGAACAATGGAAGAGTTCCGAATCATTTTTAAATGTCAGCGGAATTCTGAGAATAATGGAGGAGTTCCTTATCATTTTTAAACATCAGCAGAATGCCAAGAACAATGTAAGAGTTCCGAAGCATTTTTAAACGTCAGCGGAATTCTGAGAACAATGAAGGAGTACCAAAGCATTTTTGAACGTCAGCAGAATTCATAGAATAATAGAAGAGTTCCGAAGCATTATTAAATGTGTGCGGTATTCCGAATACAATGGAAGAGTTCCGAAGCATTTTTAAACTTCAGCAGAATTCCGAGAACAATGGCAGAGTTCCGAAGAATTTTTAAACGTCAGCAGATTTCCGAGAACAATGAAGGAGTACCAAAGCATTTTTGAACGTCAGCGGAATTCAGAGAATAATAGAAGAGTTCCGAAGCATTATTAAACGTGTGCGGTATTCCGAGGAAAATGGAAGAGTTCCGAAGCATTTTTAAACTTCAGTGGAATTCCGAGAACAGTGGAAGAGTTCCGAAGCATTTTTAATCTTCAGCAGAATTCCGAGAACAATGGAAGAGTTCTGAAGCTTTTTTAAATGTCAGCAGAATTCCGAGAACAATGGAAGTGTTCCGAAGCATTTTTAAACGTCAGCGGAATTCCGAGAACAATGGAAGATTTCCGAAGCATTTTTAAACTTCATCAGAATTCCGAGAACAATGTAAGAGTTCCGAAGCAAATTTAAACTTCAGAAGAATTCCGAGAACAATGGATGAGTTCCGAAGCTTTTTAAACATCAGCGGAATTACGAGAACAATGGAAGAGTTCCGAAGCATTACTAAACATCAGCGGAATTCCGAGAACAATGGAAGAGTTCCAAAGCATTTTTAAAGTTCATCGGAATTCCGCGAACAATGGAAGAGTTCCTAAGCATTTTTAAACTTCAGCAGAATTCCGAGAAGAATGGAAGCATTCCGAACCATTTTTAAACTTCAGCGGAATTCCGAGAACAATGGAAGAGTTCCGAAGCATTTTTAACTTCATCAGAATTCCGAGAACAATGGAAGTGGTCTGAAGCATTTTTAAACGTCAACGAAATTCTGAGAAAAATGGAAGAGTTCAGATTCTTTTTTAAACGTCAACGGAATTCCGAGAACAATGGAAGAGTTCCGATGCATTTTTAAATGTCAGCGGAATTCCGAGAATAATAGAAGAGTTCCAAAGCATTATTAAACGTGAGCGGAATTTTGAGAACAATGGAAGAGTTCCGAAGAATTTTTAAACTTCAGCGGAATTCCGACAACAATGGAAGAGTACCGAAGCATTTTTAAATTTCAGCGGAATTCCGAGAACAATGGAAGCGTTCTGAAGCATTTTAAACTTCAGCGGAATTCCGAGAACAATGGAAGCGTTCCAAAGCATTTTTAAACGTCAGCAGAATTCCGAGAACAATGAAAGAGTTCCGAAGCATTTTTCAACTTCATCAGAATTCCGAGAACAATGTAAGAGTTCCGAAGAAAATTTAAACTTCAGCAGAATTCCGAGAACAGTGGAATAGTTCCGAAGCAATTTTAAACGTCAGCGGAATTCCGAGAACAATTGAAGAGTTCGGAAGCATTTTTAAACTTCAGCAGAATTCCGAGAACAATGGCAGAGTTCCGAAGCATTTTTAAACGTCAGCAGATTTCCGAGAACAATGAAGGAGTTCCAAATCATTTTTGAACATCAGCGGAATTCTGAGAACAATGGAAGAGTTCCGAAGCATTTTTAAACACCAGCGGAATTCCGAGAACAAAGGAAGAGTTCCGAAGCATTTTTAAACATCAGCGGAATTCCGAGAACAATGGAAGAGTTCTGAAACATTTTTAAACTTCAACGGAATTCCGAGAACAATGGAAGAGTTCCGAAGCAATTTTAAACTTCAACGGAATTCCGAGAACAATGGAAGAGTTCCGAAGCATTTTTAAACTTCATCAGAATTCCGAGAATAATGGAAGCGTTCTGAAACATTTTTAAACATCAGCTTTATTCCAAGAACAATGGAAGAGATCCGAAGCATTTTGAAACGTCAATGGAATTCCGAGAACAATGGAAGAGTTCTGAAACATTTTTAAACTTCAATGGAATTCCGAGAACAATGGAAGAGTTCCTAAGCATTTTTAAACTTCAGCGGAATTCCGAGAACAATGGAAGCATTCCGAACCATTTTTAAACTTCATCAGAATTTCGAGAACAATGGAAGTGGTCTGAAGCATTTTTAAACGTCAACAAAATTCTGAGAAAAATGGAAGAGTTCAAATTCTTTTTTAAATGTCAACGGAATACCGAGAACAATGGAAGAGTTCCAATGCATTTTTAAATGTCAGCGGAATTCTGAGAACAATGGAAGAATTCCTAATCATTTTTAAACATCAGCAGAATGCCGAGAACAATGGAAGAGTTCCGAAGCATTTTTAAGCGTCAGCAGAATTCTGAGAAAAATGGAAGAAATCCAAAGCATTTTTAAACTTCAGCAGAATTCCGAGAACAATGGAAGTGTTCTGAAGCATTTTTAAACGTCAGCAGATTTCCGAGAACAATGAAGGAGTTCCAAAGCATTTTTGAACGTCAGCGGAATTTTGAGAGCAATGGAAGAGTTACAAAGCATTTTTAAATGTCAGCGGAATTCCGAGAACAATGGAACAGTTTCGAAGCATTTTTAAACTTCAGCAGAATTCTGAGAACAATGGAAGAGTTACGAAGCAAATGTAAACTTCAGCTGAATTCCGAGAACAATGAAAGAGTTCCGAAGCATTTTAAACTTCAGCAGAATTCCGAGAACAATGGAAGCGTTCCGAAGCATTTTAAACTTCAGCGGTATTCCGAGAACAAAGGAAGAGTTCCGAAGCAAATTTAAGCTTCAGCAGAATTCCGAGAACAATGGAAGAGTTCCTTATCATTTTTAAACATCAGCAGAATGCCGAGAACAATGGAAGAGTTCCGAAGCATTTTTAAACGTCAGCGGAATTCTGAGAACAATGAAGGAGTACCAAAGCATTTTTGAACGTCAGCAGAATTCATAGAATAATAGAAGAGTTCCGAAGCATTATTAAATGTGTGCGGTATTCCGAATACAATGGAAGAGTTTCGAAGCATTTTTAAACTTCAGCAGAATTCCGAGAACAATGGCAGAGTTCCGAAGAATTTTTAAACGTCAGCAGATTTCCGAGAACAATGAAGGAGTACCAAAGCATTTTTGAACGTCAGCGGAATTCAGAGAATAATAGAAGAGTTCCGAAGCATTATTAAACGTGTGCGGTATTCCGAGGAAAATGGAAGAGTTCCGAAGCATTTTTAAACTTCAGTGGAATTCCGAGAACAGTGGAAGAGTTCCGAAGCATTTTTAATCTTCAGCAGAATTCCGAGAACAATGGAAGAGTTCTGAAGCTTTTTTAAATGTCAGCAGAATTCCGAGAACAATGGAAGTGTTCCGAAGCATTTTTAAACGTCAGCGGAATTCCGAGAACAATGGAAGATTTCCGAAGCATTTTTAAACTTCATCAGAATTCCGAGAACAATGTAAGAGTTCCGAAGCAAATTTAAACTTCAGAAGAATTCCGAGAACAATGGATGAGTTCCGAAGCTTTTTAAACATCAGCGGAATTACGAGAACAATGGAAGAGTTCCGAAGCACTTTTAAACTTCAGCAGAAATCCGAGAACAATGGCAGAGTTCCGAAGCATTACTAAACATCAGCGGAATTCCGAGAACAATGGAAGAGTTCCAAAGCATTTTTAAAGTTCATCGGAATTCCGCGAACAATGGAAGAGTTCCTAAGCATTTTTAAACTTCAGCAGAATTCCGAGAAGAATGGAAGCATTCCGAACCATTTTTAAACTTCAGCGGAATTCCGAGAACAATGGAAGAGTTCCGAAGCATTTTTAACTTCATCAGAATTCCGAGAACAATGGAAGTGGTCTGAAGCATTTTTAAACGTCAACGAAATTCTGAGAAAAATGGAAGAGTTCAGATTCTTTTTTAAACGTCAACGGAATTCCGAGAACAATGGAAGAGTTCCGTTGCATTTTTAAATGTCAGCGGAATTCCGAGAATAATAGAAGAGTTCCAAAGCATTATTAAACGTGAGCGGAATTTTGAGAACAATGGAAGAGTTCCGAAGCATTTTTAAACTTCAGCGGAATTCCGACAACAATGGAAGAGTACCGAAGCATTTTTAAATTTCAGCGGAATTCCGAGAACAATGGAAGCGTTCTGAAGCATTTTAAACTTCAGCGGAATTCCGAGAACAATGGAAGCGTTCCAAAGCATTTTTAAACGTCAGCAGAATTCCGAGAACAATGAAAGAGTTCCGAAGCATTTTTCAACTTCATCAGAATTCCGAGAACAATGTAAGAGTTCCGAAGAAAATTTAAACTTCAGCAGAATTCCGAGAACAGTGGAATAGTTCCGAAGCAATTTTAAACGTCAGCGGAATTCCGAGAACAATTGAAGAGTTCGGAAGCATTTTTAAACTTCAGCAGAATTCCGAGAACAATGGCAGAGTTCCGAAGCATTTTTAAACGTCAGCAGATTTCCGAGAACAATGAAGGAGTTCCAAATCATTTTTGAACATCAGCGGAATTCTGAGAACAATGGAAGAGTTCCGAAGCATTTTTAAACACCAGCGGAATTCCGAGAACAAAGGAAGAGTTCCGAAGCATTTTTAAACATCAGCGGAATTCCGAGAACAATGGAAGAGTTCTGAAACATTTTTAAACTTCAACGGAATTCCGAGAACAATGGAAGAGTTCCGAAGCAATTTTAAACTTCAACGGAATTCCGAGAACAATGGAAGAGTTCCGAAGCATTTTTAAACTTCATCAGAATTCCGAGAATAATGGAAGCGTTCTGAAACATTTTTAAACATCAGCTTTATTCCAAGAACAATGGAAGAGATCCGAAGCATTTTGAAACGTCAATGGAATTCCGAGAACAATGGAAGAGTTCTGAAACATTTTTAAACTTCAATGGAATTCCGAGAACAATGGAAGAGTTCCTAAGCATTTTTAAACTTCAGCGGAATTCCGAGAACAATGGAAGCATTCCGAACCATTTTTAAACTTCATCAGAATTTCGAGAACAATGGAAGTGGTCTGAAGCATTTTTAAACGTCAACGAAATTCTGAGAAAAATGGAAGAGTTCAAATTCTTTTTTAAATGTCAACGGAATACCGAGAACAATGGAAGAGTTCCAATGCATTTTTAAATGTCAGCGGAATTCCGAGAATAATAGAAGAGTTCCAAAGCATTTTTAAATGTCAGCGGAATTCTGAGAACAATGGAAGAATTCCTAATCATTTTTAAACATCAGCAGAATGCCGAGAACAATGGAAGAGTTCCGAAGCATTTTTAAGCGTCAGCAGAATTCTGAGAAAAATGGAAGAAATCCAAAGCATTTTTAAACTTCAGCAGAATTCCGAGAACAATGGAAGTGTTCTGAAGCATTTTTAAACGTCAGCAGATTTCCGAGAACAATGAAGGAGTTCCAAAGCATTTTTGAACGTCAGCGGAATTTTGAGAGCAATGGAAGAGTTACAAAGCATTTTTAAATGTCAGCGGAATTCCGAGAACAATGGAACAGTTTCGAAGCATTTTTAAACTTCAGCAGAATTCTGAGAACAATGGAAGAGTTACGAAGCAAATGTAAACTTCAGCTGAATTCCGAGAACAATGAAAGAGTTCCGAAGCATTTTAAACTTCAGCAGAATTCCGAGAACAATGGAAGCGTTCCGAAGCATTTTAAACTTCAGCGGTATTCCGAGAACAAAGGAAGAGTTCCGAAGCAAATTTAAGCTTCAGCAGAATTCCGAGAACAATGGAAGAGTTCCGAAGCATTTTTAAACTTCACGGGAATTCCGAGAACAATGGAAGAGTTCCGAATCATTTTTAAATGTCAGCGGAATTCTGAGAATAATGGAGGAGTTCCTTATCATTTTTAAACATCAGCAGAATGCCGAGAACAATGGAAGAGTTCCGAAGCATTTTTAAACGTCAGCGGAATTCTGAGAACAATGAAGGAGTAGCAAAGCATTTTTGAACGTCAGCAGAATTCATAGAATAATAGAAGAGTTCCGAAGCATTATTAAATGTGTGCGGTATTCCGAATACAATGGAAGAGTTCCGAAGCATTTTTAAACTTCAGCAGAATTCCGAGAACAATGGCAGAGTTCCGAAGAATTTTTAAACGTCAGCAGATTTCCGAGAACAATGAAGGAGTACCAAAGCATTTTTGAACGTCAGCGGAATTCAGAGAATAATAGAAGAGTTCCGAAGCATTATTAAACGTGTGCGGTATTCCGAGGAAAATGGAAGAGTACCGAAGCATTTTTAAACTTCAGTGGAATTCCGAGAACAGTGGAAGAGTTCCGAAGCATTTTTAATCTTCAGCAGAATTCCGAGAACAATGGAAGAGTTCTGAAGCTTTTTTAAATGTCAGCAGAATTCCGAGAACAATGGAAGTGTTCCGAAGCATTTTTAAACGTCAGCGGAATTCCGAGAACAATGGAAGATTTCCGAAGCATTTTTAAACTTCATCAGAATTCCGAGAACAATGTAAGAGTTCCGAAGCAAATTTAAACTTCAGAAGAATTCCGAGAACAATGGATGAGTTCCGAAGCTTTTTAAACATCAGCGGAATTACGAGAACAATGGAAGAGTTCCGAAGCACTTTTAAACTTCAGCAGAAATCCGAGAACAATGGCAGAGTTCCGAAGCATTACTAAACATCAGCGGAATTCCGAGAACAATGGAAGAGTTCCAAAGCATTTTTAAAGTTCATCGGAATTCCGCGAACAATGGAAGAGTTCCTAAGCATTTTTAAACTTCAGCAGAATTCCGAGAAGAATGGAAGCATTCCGAACCATTTTTAAACTTCAGCGGAATTCCGAGAACAATGGAAGAGTTCCGAAGCATTTTTAACTTCATCAGAATTCCGAGAACAATGGAAGTGGTCTGAAGCATTTTTAAACGTCAACGAAATTCTGAGAAAAATGGAAGAGTTCAGATTCTTTTTTAAACGTCAACGGAATTCCGAGAACAATGGAAGAGTTCCGTTGCATTTTTAAATGTCAGCGGAATTCCGAGAATAATAGAAGAGTTCCAAAGCATTATTAAACGTGAGCGGAATTTTGAGAACAATGGAAGAGTTCCGAAGCATTTTTAAACTTCAGCGGAATTCCGACAACAATGGAAGAGTACCGAAGCATTTTTAAATTTCAGCGGATTTCCGAGAACAATGGAAGCGTTCTGAAGCATTTTAAACTTCAGCGGAATTCCGAGAACAATGGAAGCGTTCCAAAGCATTTTTAAACGTCAGCAGAATTCCGAGAACAATGAAAGAGTTCCGAAGCATTTTTCAACTTCATCAGAATTCCGAGAACAATGTAAGAGTTCCGAAGAAAATTTAAACTTCAGCAGAATTCCGAGAACAGTGGAATAGTTCCGAAGCAATTTTAAACGTCAGCGGAATTCCGAGAACAATTGAAGAGTTCGGAAGCATTTTTAAACTTCAGCAGAATTCCGAGAACAATGGCAGAGTTCCGAAGCATTTTTAAACGTCAGCAGATTTCCGAGAACAATGAAGGAGTTCCAAATCATTTTTGAACATCAGCGGAATTCTGAGAACAATGGAAGAGTTCCGAAGCATTTTTAAACACCAGCGGAATTCCGAGAACAAAGGAAGAGTTCCGAAGCATTTTTAAACATCAGCGGAATTCCGAGAACAATGGAAGAGTTCTGAAACATTTTTAAACTTCAATGGAATTCCGAGAACAATGGAAGAGTTCCGAAGCAATTTTAAACTTCAACGGAATTCCGAGAACAATGGAAGAGTTCCGAAGCATTTTTAAACTTCATCAGAATTCCGAGAATAATGGAAGCGTTCTGAAACATTTTTAAACATCAGCTTTATTCCAAGAACAATGGAAGAGATCCGAAGCATTTTGAAACGTCAATGGAATTCCGAGAACAATGGAAGAGTTCTGAAACATTTTTAAACTTCAATGGAATTCCGAGAACAATGGAAGAGTTCCTAAGCATTTTTAAACTTCAGCGGAATTCCGAGAACAATGGAAGCATTCCGAACCATTTTTAAACTTCATCAGAATTTCGAGAACAATGGAAGTGGTCTGAAGCATTTTTAAACGTCAACGAAATTCTGAGAAAAATGGAAGAGTTCAAATTCTTTTTTAAATGTCAACGGAATACCGAGAACAATGGAAGAGTTCCAATGCATTTTTAAATGTCAGCGGAATTCCGAGAATAATAGAAGAGTTCCAAAGCATTTTTAAATGTCAGCGGAATTCTGAGAACAATGGAAGAATTCCTAATCATTTTTAAACATCAGCAGAATGCCGAGAACAATGGAAGAGTTCCGAAGCATTTTTAAGCGTCAGCAGAATTCTGAGAAAAATGGAAGAAATCCAAAGCATTTTTAAACTTCAGCAGAATTCCGAGAACAATGGAAGTGTTCTGAAGCATTTTTAAACGTCAGCAGATTTCCGAGAACAATGAAGGAGTTCCAAAGCATTTTTGAACGTCAGCGGAATTTTGAGAGCAATGGAAGAGTTACAAAGCATTTTTAAATGTCAGCGGAATTCCGAGAACAATGGAACAGTTTCGAAGCATTTTTAAACTTCAGCAGAATTCTGAGAACAATGGAAGAGTTACGAAGCAAATGTAAACTTCAGCTGAATTCCGAGAACAATGAAAGAGTTCCGAAGCATTTTAAACTTCAGCAGAATTCCGAGAACAATGGAAGCGTTCCGAAGCATTTTAAACTTCAGCGGTATTCCGAGAACAAAGGAAGAGTTCCGAAGCAAATTTAAGCTTCAGCAGAATTCCGAGAACAATGGAAGAGTTCCGAAGCATTTTTAAACTTCACGGGAATTCCGAGAACAATGGAAGAGTTCCGAATCATTTTTAAATGTCAGCGGAATTCTGAGAATAATGGAGGAGTTCCTTATCATTTTTAAACATCAGCAGAATGCCGAGAACAATGGAAGAGTTCCGAAGCATTTTTAAACGTCAGCGGAATTCTGAGAACAATGAAGGAGTACCAAAGCATTTTTGAACGTCAGCAGAATTCATAGAATAATAGAAGAGTTCCGAAGCATTATTAAATGTGTGCGGTATTCCGAATACAATGGAAGAGTTCCGAAGCATTTTTAAACTTCAGCAGAATTCCGAGAACAATGGCAGAGTTCCGAAGAATTTTTAAACGTCAGCAGATTTCCGAGAACAATGAAGGAGTACCAAAGCATTTTTGAACGTCAGCGGAATTCAGAGAATAATAGAAGAGTTCCGAAGCATTATTAAACGTGTGCGGTATTCCGAGGAAAATGGAAGAGTACCGAAGCATTTTTAAACTTCAGTGGAATTCCGAGAACAGTGGAAGAGTTCCGAAGCATTTTTAATCTTCAGCAGAATTCCGAGAACAATGGAAGAGTTCTGAAGCTTTTTTAAATGTCAGCAGAATTCCGAGAACAATGGAAGTGTTCCGAAGCATTTTTAAACGTCAGCGGAATTCCGAGAACAATGGAAGATTTCCGAAGCATTTTTAAACTTCATCAGAATTCTGAGAACAATGTAAGAGTTCCGAAGCAAATTTAAACTTCAGAAGAATTCCGAGAACAATGGATGAGTTCCGAAGCTTTTTAAACATCAGCGGAATTACGAGAACAATGGAAGAGTTCCGAAGCACTTTTAAACTTCAGCAGAAATCCGAGAACAATGGCAGAGTTCCGAAGCATTACTAAACATCAGCGGAATTCCGAGAACAATGGAAGAGTTCCAAAGCATTTTTAAAGTTCATCGGAATTCCGCGAACAATGGAAGAGTTCCTAAGCATTTTTAAACTTCAGCAGAATTCCGAGAAGAATGGAAGCATTCCGAACCATTTTTAAACTTCAGCGGAATTCCGAGAACAATGGAAGAGTTCCGAAGCATTTTTAACTTCATCAGAATTCCGAGAACAATGGAAGTGGTCTGAAGCATTTTTAAACGTCAACGAAATTCTGAGAAAAATGGAAGAGTTCAGATTCTTTTTTAAACGTCAACGGAATTCCGAGAACAATGGAAGAGTTCCGATGCATTTTTAAATGTCAGCGGAATTCCGAGAATAATAGAAGAGTTCCAAAGCATTATTAAACGTGAGCGGAATTTTGAGAACAATGGAAGAGTTCCGAAGCATTTTTAAACTTCAGCGGAATTCCGACAACAATGGAAGAGTACCGAAGCATTTTTAAATTTCAGCGGAATTCCGAGAACAATGGAAGCTTTCTGAAGCATTTTAAACTTCAGCGGAATTCCGAGAACAATGGAAGCGTTCCAAAGCATTTTTAAACGTCAGCAGAATTCCGAGAACAATGAAAGAGTTCCGAAGCATTTTTCAACTTCATCAGAATTCCGAGAACAATGTAAGAGTTCCGAAGAAAATTTAAACTTCAGCAGAATTCCGAGAACAGTGGAATAGTTCCGAAGCAATTTTAAACGTCAGCGGAATTCCGAGAACAATTGAAGAGTTCGGAAGCATTTTTAAACTTCAGCAGAATTCCGAGAACAATGGCAGAGTTCCGAAGCATTTTTAAACGTCAGCAGATTTCCGAGAGCAAAGAAGGAGTTCCAAATCATTTTTGAACATCAGCGGAATTCTGAGAACAATGGAAGAGTTCCGAAGCATTTTTAAACACCAGCGGAATTCCGAGAACAAAGGAAGAGTTCCGAAGCATTTTTAAACATCAGCGGAATTCCGAGAACAATGGAAGAGTTCTGAAACATTTTTAAACTTCAACGGAATTCCGAGAACAATGGAAGAGTTCCGAAGCAATTTTAAGCTTCAACGGAATTCCGAGAACAATGGAAGAGTTCCGAAGCATTTTTAAACTTCATCAGAATTCCGAGAATAATGGAAGCGTTCTGAAACATTTTTAAACATCAGCTTTATTCCAAGAACAATGGAAGAGATCCGAAGCATTTTGAAACGTCAATGGAATTCCGAGAACAATGGAAGAGTTCTGAAACATTTTTAAACTTCAATGGAATTCCGAGAACAATGGAAGAGTTCCTAAGCATTTTTAAACTTCAGCGGAATTCCGAGAACAATGGAAGCATTCCGAACCATTTTTAAACTTCATCAGAATTTCGAGAACAATGGAAGTGGTCTGAAGCATTTTTAAACGTCAACGAAATTCTGAGAAAAATGGAAGAGTTCAAATTCTTTTTTAAATGTCAACGGAATACCGAGAACAATGGAAGAGTTCCAATGCATTTTTAAATGTCAGCGGAATTCCGAGAATAATAGAAGAGTTCCAAAGCATTTTTAAACTTCAGCAGAATTCTGAGAACAATGGAAGAGTTACGAAGCAAATGTAAACTTCAGCTGAATTCCGAGAACAATGAAAGAGTTCCGAAGCATTTTAAACTTCAGTGGAATTCCGAGAACAATGGAAGCGTTCCGAAGCATTTTAAAACTTCAGCGGTATTCCAAGAACAATGGAAGAGTTCCGAAGCAACTTTAAGCTTCATCAGAATTCCGAGAACAATGGAAGAGTTCCGAAGCATTTTTAAACGTCAGCGGATTTCCGAGAACAATTGAAGAGTTCGGAAGCATTTTTAAACTTCAGCTGAATTCCGAGAACAATGGAAGAGTTCCGAAGCATTTTTAAACGTCAGCAGATTTCCGAGAACAATGAAGGAGTTCCAAATCATTTTTGAACGTCAGCGGAATTCTGAGAACAAAGGAAGAGTTCCGAAGCATTTTTAAACATCAGCGGAATTCCGAGAACAATGGAAGAGTTCTGAAACATTTTTAAACTTTAACGGAATTCCGAGAACAATGGAAGAGTTCCGAAGCAATTTTAAACTTCAACGGAATTCCGAGAACAATGATAGAGTTCCGAAGCATTTATAAACTTCATCAGAATTCTGAGAATAATGGAAGCGTTCTGAAACATTTTTAAACATCAGCGGAATTCCAAGAACAATGGAAGAGATCCGAAGCATTTTGAAACGTCAATGGAATTCCGAGGACAATGGAAGAGTTCTGAAACATTTTTAAACTTCAACGGAATTCAGAGAACAATGGAAGAGTTCCTAAGCATTTTTAAACTTCAGCGGAATTCCGAGAACAATGGAAGCATTCCGAACCATTTTTAAACTTCATCAGAATTCCGAGAGCAATGGAAGTGGTCTGAAGCATTTTTAAACGTCAACGAAATTCTGAGAAAAATGGAAGAGTTCAAATTCTTTTTTAAACGTCAACGGAATACCGAGAACAATGGAAGAGTTCCAATGCATTTTTAAATGTCAGCGGAATTCCGAGAATAATAGAAGAGTTCCGAAGCATTATAAAACGTGAGCGGAATTTCGAGAACAATGGAAGAGTTCCGAAGCATTTTTAAACTTCAGCGGAATTCCGACAACAATGGAAGAGTACCGAAGCATTTTTAAATTTCAGCGGAATTCCGAGAACAATGGAAGCGTTCCGAAGCATTTTAAACTTCAGCGGAATTCTGAGAACAATGGAAGCGTTCTGAAGCATTTTTAAACGTCAGCAGAATTCCGAGAACAATGGAAGAGTTCCGAAGCATTTTTAAACTTCATCAGAATTCCGAGAACAATGTAAGAGTTCCGAAGCAAATTTAAACTTCAGCAGAATTCCGAGAACAATGGAAAAGTTCCGAAGCAATTTTAAACATCAGCGGAATTCCGAGAACAATTGAAGAGTTCCGAAGCATTTTTAAACTTCAGCAGAATTCCGAGAACAATGGCAGAGTTCCGAAGCATTTTTAAACGTCAGCAGTTTTCCGAGAACAATGATGGAGTTCCAAATCATTTTTGAACGTCAGCGGAATTCTGAGAACAATGGAAGAGTTCCGAAGCATTTTTAAACACCAGCGGAATTCCGAGAACAAAGGAAGAGTTCCGAAGCATTTTTAAACATCAGCGGAATTCCAAGAACAATGGAAGAGTTCTGAAACATTTTTAAACTTCAACGGAATTCCGAGAACAATGGAAGATTTCCGAAGCAATTTTAAACTTCAACGGAATTCTGAGAACAATGGAAGAGTTCCGAAGCATTTTTAAACTTCATCAGAATTCCGAGAATAATGGAAGCGTTCTGAAACATTTTTAAACATCAGCGGAATTCCGAGAACAATGGAAGAGATCCGATGCATTTTTAAATGTCAGCGGAATTCCGAGAATAATAGAAGAGTTCCAAAGCATTATTAAACGTGAGCGGAATTTTGAGAACAATGGAAGAGTTCCGAAGCATTTTTAAACTTCAGCGGAATTCCGACAACAATGGAAGAGTATCGAAGCATTTTTAAATTTCAGCGGAATTCCGAGAACAATGGAAGCGTTCTGAAGCATTTTAAACTTCAGCGGAATTCCGAGAACAATGAAAGAGTTCCGAAGCATTTTTCAACTTCATCAGAATTCCGAGAACAATGTAAGAGTTCCGAAGAAAATTTAAACTTCAGCAGAATTCCGAGATCAGTGGAATAGTTCCGAAGCAATTTTAAACGTCAGCGGAATTCCGAGAACAATTGAAGAGTTCGGATGCATTTTTAAACTTCAGCAGAATTCCGAGAACAATGGCAGAGTTCCGAAGCATTTTTAAACGTCAGCAGATTTCCGAGAACAATGAAGGAGTTCCAAATCATTTTTGAACGTCAGCGGAATTCTGAGAACAATGGAAGAGTTCCGAAGCATTTTTAAACACCAGCGGAATTCCGAGAACAAAGGAAGAGTTCCGAAGCATTTTTAAACATCAGCGGAATTCCGAGAACAATGGAAGAGTTCTGAAACATTTTTAAACTTCAACGGAATTCCGAGAACAATGGAAGAGTTCCGAAGCAATTTTAAACTTCAACGGAATTCCGAGAACAATGGAAGAGTTCCGAAGCATTTTTAAACTTCATCAGAATTCCGAGAATAATGGAAGCGTTCTGAAACATTTTTAAACATCAGCGGAATTCCAAGAACAATGGAAGAGATCCGAAGCATTTTGAAACGTCAATGGAATTCCGAGAACAATGGAAGAGTTCTGAAACATTTTTAAACTTCAATGGAATTCCGAGAACAATGGAAGAGTTCCTAAGCATTTTTAAACTTCAGCGGAATTCCGAGAACAATGGAAGCATTCCGAACCATTTTTAAACTTCATCAGAATTTCGAGAACAATGGAAGTGGTCTGAAGCATTTTTAAACGTCAACGAAATTCTGAGAAAAATGGAAGAGTTCAAATTCTTTTTTAAATGTCAACGGAATACCGAGAACAATGGAAGAGTTCCAATGCATTTTTAAATGTCAGCGGAATTCCGAGAATAATAGAAGAGTTCCAAAGCATTTTTAAATGTCAGCGGAATTCTGAGAACAATGGAAGAATTCCTAATCATTTTTAAACATCAGCAGAATGCCGAGAACAATGGAAGAGTTCCGAAGCATTTTTAAGCGTCAGGAGAATTCTGAGAAAAATGGAAGAAATCCAAAGCATTTTTAAACTTCAGCAGAATTCCGAGAACAATGGAAGTGTTCTAAAGCATTTTTAAACATCAGCAGATTTCCGAGAACAATGAAGGAGTTCCAAAGCATTTTTGAACGTCAGCGGAATTTTGAGAGCAATGGAAGAGTTACAAAGCATTTTTAAATGTCAGCGGAATTCCGAGAACAATGGAACAGTTTCGAAGCATTTTTAAACTTCAGCAGAATTCTGAGAACAATGGAAGAGTTACGAAGCAAATGTAAACTTCAGCTGAATTCCGAGAACAATGAAAGAGTTCCGAAGCATTTTAAACTTCAGTGGAATTCCGAGAACAATGGAAGCGTTCCGAAGCATTTTAAAACTTCAGCGGTATTCCAAGAACAATGGAAGAGTTCCGAAGCAACTTTAAGCTTCATCAGAATTCCGAGAACAATGGAAGAGTTCCGAAGCATTTTTAAACGTCAGCGGATTTCCGAGAACAATTGAAGAGTTCGGAAGCATTTTTAAACTTCAGCTGAATTCCGAGAACAATGGAAGAGTTCGGAAGCATTTTTAAACGTCAGCAGATTTCCGAGAACAAAGAAGGAGTTCCAAATCATTTTTGAACGTCAGCGGAATTCTGAGAACAATGGAAGAGTTCCGAAGCATTTTTAAACAACAGCGGAATTCCGAGAACAAAGGAAGAGTTCCGAAGCATTTTTAAACATCAGCGGAATTCCGAGAGCAATGGAAGAGTTCTGAAACATTTTTAAACTTTAACGGAATTCCGAGAACAATGGAAGAGTTCCGACGCAATTTTAAACTTCAAGGGAATTCCGAGAACAATGATAGAGTTCCGAAGCATTTTTAAACTTCATCAGAATTCTGAGAATAATGGAAGCGTTCTGAAACATTTTTAAACATCAGCGGAATTCCAAGAACAATGGAAGAGATCCGAAGCATTTTGAAACGTCAATGGAATTCCGAGAACAATGGAAGAGTTCTGAAACATTTTTAAACTTCAACGGAATTCCGAGAACAATGGAAGCATTCCGAACCATTTTTAAACTTCATCAGAATTCCGAGAGCAATGGAAGTGGTCTGAAGCATTTTTAAACGTCAACGAAATTCTGAGAAAAATGGAAGAGTTCAAATTCTTTTTTAAACGTCAACGGAATACCGAGAACAATGGAAGAGTTCCAATGCATTTTTAAATGTCAGCGGAATTCCGAGAATAATAGAAGAGTTCCGAAGCATTATAAAACGTGAGCGGAATTTCGAGAACAATGGAAGAGTTCCGAAGCATTTTTAACCTTCAGCGGAATTCCGACAACAATGGAAGAGTACCGAAGCATTTTTAAATTTCAGCGGAATTCCGAGAACAATGGAAGCGTTCCGAAGCATTTTAAACTTCAGCGGAATTCTGAGAACAATGGAAGCGTTCTGAAGCATTTTTAAACGTCAGCAGAATTCCGAGAACAATGGAAGAGTTCCGAAGCATTTTTAAACTTCATCAGAATTCCGAGAACAATGTAAGAGTTCCGAAGCAAATTTAAACTTCAGCAGAATTCCGAGAACAATGGAAGAGTTCCAAAGCAATTTTAAACATCAGCGGAATTCCGAGAACAATTGAAGAGTTCCGAAGCATTTTTAAACTTCAGCAGAATTCCGAGAACAATGGCAGAGTTCCGAAGCATTTTTAAACGTCAGCAGTTTTCCGAGAACAATGAAGGAGTTCCAAATCATTTTTGAACGTCAGCGGAATTCTGAGAACAATGGAAGAGTTCCGAAGCATTTTTAAACACCAGCGGAATTCCGAGAACAAAGGAAGAGTTCCGAAGCATTTTTAAACATCAGCGGAATTCCGAGAACAATGGAAGAGTTCTGAAACATTTTTAAACTTCAACGGAATTCCGAGAACAATGGAAGATTTCCGAAGCAATTTTAAACTTCAACGGAATTCTGAGAACAATGGAAGAGTTCCGAAGCATTTTTAAACTTCATCAGAATTCCGAGAATAATGGAAGCGTTCTGAAACATTTTTAAACATCAGCGGAATTCCGAGAACAATGGAAGAGATCCGAAGCATTTTGAAATGTCAATGGAATTCCGAGAAAAATGGAAGAGTTCCGAAGCATTTTTAAACTTCACCGGAATTCCGAGAACATTGGAACAGTTTCGAAGCATTTTTAAAAGTCAGCGGAAATCCGAGATCAATAGAAGAGTTCCGTAGCAATTTTAAATGTCAGTGGAATTGTGAGAACAATGGAAGAGTTCCGAAGTATTTTTAAACATCAGCGAATACCGAGAACAATGGAATAGTTCCGAAGCATTTTTAAACGTCAGCGGAATTCCGAGAACAATGGAAGAACTCTAAAACATTTTTAAACTTCAGCGGAATTCCGACAACAATGGAAGAGTACCGAAGCATTTTTAAACTTCAGCGGAATTCCGAGAACAATGAATGGGTTCCGAAGCATTTTAAACTTCAGCGGAATTCCGAGAACAATTGAAGAGTTCGGAAGCATTTTTAAACATCAGCAGAATTCCGAGAACAATGGCAGAGTTCCGAAGCATTTTTAAACGTCAGCAGATTTCCGAGAACAATGAAGGAGTTCCAAATCATTTTTGAACGTCAGCGGAATTCTGAGAACAATGGAAGAGTTCCGAAGCACTTTTAAACACCGTCGGAATTCCGAGAACAAAGGAAGAGTTCCGAAGCATTTTTAAACATCAGCGGGATTCCGAGAAAAATGGAAGATTTCTGAAACATTTTTAAACTTCAACGAAATTCCGAGTACAATGGAAGAGTTCTGAAGCATTTTTAAACACCGGCGGAATTCCGAGAACAATGGAAGAGTTCCGAAGCATTTTTAAATGTCAGCGGAATTCTGAGAACAATGGAAGAGTTCCTAATCATTTTTAAACATCAGCAGAATGCCGAGAACAATGGAAGAGTTCCGAAGCATTTTTAAGCGTCAGCAGAATTCTGAGAAAAATGGAAGAGTTCCAAAGCATTTTTAAACTTCAGCAGAATTCCGAGAACAATGGAAGTGTTCTGAAGCATTTTTAAACGTCAGCAGATTTCCGAGAACAATGAAGGAGTTCCAAAGCATTTTTGAACGTCAGCGGAATTCTGAGAGCAATGGAAGAGTTACAAAGCATTTTTAAATGTCAGCGGAATTCCGAGAACAATGGAACAGTTTCGAAGCATTTTTAAACTTCATCAGAATTCTGAGAACAATGGAAGAGTTCCGAAGCAATTTTAAACTTCAATGGAATTCCGAGAACAATGGAAGAGTTCCGAAGCATTTTTAAACTTCATCAGAATTCCGAGAATAATGGAAGCCTTCTGAAACATTTTTAAACATCAGCGGAATTCCAAGAACAATGGAAGAGATCCGAAGCATTTTGAAACGTCAATGGAATTCCGAGAACAATGGAAGAGTTCTGAAACATTTTTAAACTTCAATCGAATTCCGAGAACAATGGAAGAGTTCCTAAGCATTTTTAAACTTCAGCGGAATTCCGTGAACAATGGAAGCATTCCGAACCATTTTTAAACTTCATCAGAATTCCAAGAACAATGGAAGTGGTCTGAAGCATTTTTAAACGTCAACGAAATTCTGAGAAAAATGGAAGAGTTCAAATTCTTTTTTAAATGTCAACGGAATACCGAGAACAATGGAAGAGTTCCAATGCATTTTTAAATGTCAGCGGAATTCCGAGAATATTAGAAGAGTTCCAAAGCATTTTTAAATGTCAGCGGAATTCTGAGAACAATGGAAGAGTTCCTAATCATTTTTAAACATCAGCAGAATGCCGAGAACAATGGAAGAGTTCCGAAGCATTTTTAAGCGTCAGCAGAATTCTGAGAAAAATGGAAGTGTTCTGAAGCATTTTTAAATGTCAGCAGAATTCCGAGAACAATGAAGGAGTTCCAAAGCATTTTTGAACGTCAGCGGAATTTTGAGAGCAATGGAAGAGTTACAAAGCATTTTTAAATGTCAGCGGAATTCCGAGAACAATGGAACAGTTTCGAAGCATTTTTAAACTTCAGCAGAAATCTGAGAACAATGGAAGAGTTACGAAGCAAATGTAAACTTCAGCTGAATTCCGAGAACAATGAAAGAGTTCCGAAGCATTTTAAACTTCAGCAGAATTCCGAGAACAATGGAAGCGTTCCGAAGCATTTTAAAACTTCAGCTGAATTCCGAGAACAATGGCAGAGTTCCGAAGCATTTTTAAACGTCAGCAGATTTCCGAGAACAATGAAGGAGTTCCAAATCATTTTTGAACGTCAGCGGAATTCTGAGAACAATGGAAGAGTTCCGAAGCATTTTTAAACACCAGCGGAATTCCGAGAACAAAGGAAGAGTTCCGAAGCATTTTTAAACATCAGCGGAATTCCGAGAACAATGGAAGAGTTCTGAAACATTTTTAAACTTTAACGGAATTCCGAGAACAATGGAAGAGTTCCGAAGCAATTTTAAACTTCAACGGAATTCCGAGAACAATGATAGAGTTCCGAAGCATTTTTAAACTTCATCAGAATTCTGAGAATAATGGAAGCGTTCTGAAACATTTTTAAACATCAGCGGAATTCCAAGAACAATGGAAGAGATCCGAAGCATTTTGAAACGTCAATGGAATTCCGAGAACAATGGAAGAGTTCTGAAACATTTTTAAACTTCAACGGAATTCCGAGAACAATGGAAGAGTTCCTAAGCATTTTTAAACTTCAGCGGAATTCCGAGAACAATGAAAGCATTCCAAACCATTTTTAAACTTCATCAGAATTCCGAGAACAATGGAAGAGTTCCAATGCATTTTTAAATGTCAGCGGAATTCCGAGAATAATAGAAGAGTTCCGAAGCATTATAAAACGTGAGCGGAATTTCGAGAACAATGGAAGAGTTCGAAAGCATTTTTAAACTTCAGCGGAATTCCGATAACAATGGAAGAGTACCGAAGCATTTTTAAATTTCAGCGGAATTCCGAGAACAATGGAAGCGTTCCGAAGCATTTTAAACTTCAGCGGAATTCTGAGAACAATGAAAGTGTTCCGAAGCATTTTTAAACGTCAGCAGAATTCCGAGAACAATGGAAGAGTTCCGAAGCATTTTTAAACTTTATCAGAATTCCGAGAACAATGTAAGAGTTCCGAAGTAAATTTAAACTTCAGCAGAATTCCGAGAACAATGGAAGAGTTCCGAAGCAATTTTAAACATCAGTGGAATTCCGAGAACAATTGAAGAGTTCGGAAGCATTTTTAAACTTCAGCAGAATTCCGAGAACAATGGCAGAGTTCCGAAGCATTTTTAAACGTCAGCAGTTTTCCGAGAACAATGAAGGAGTTCCAAATCATTTTTGAACGTCAGCGGAATTCTGAGAACAATGGAAGAGTTCCGAAGCATTTTTAAACATCAGCGGAATTCCGAGAACAATGGAAGTGTTCTGAAACATTTTTAAACTTCAACGGAATTCCGAGAACAATGGAAGAGTTCCGAAGCAATTTTAAACTTCAACGGAATTCTGAGAACAATGGAAGAGTTCCGAAGCATTTTTAAACTTCATCAGAATTCCGAGAATAATGGAAGCGTTCTGAAACATTTTTAAACATCAGCGGAATTCCGAGAACAATGGAAGAGATCCGAAGCATTTTGAAATGTCAATGGAATTCCGAGAACAATGGAAGAGTTCTGAAACATTTTTAAACTTCAAAGGAATTCCGAGAAAAATGGAAGAGTTCCGAAGCATTTTTAAACTTCACCGGAATTCCGAGAACATTGGAACAGTTTCGAAGCATTTTTAAAAGTCAGCGGAAATCCGAGATCAATAGAAGAGTTCCGTAGCAATTTTAAATGTCAGTGGAATTGTGAGAACAATGGAAGAGTTCCGAAGTATTTTTAAACATCAGCGGAATACCGAGAACAATGGAATAGTTCCGAATCATTTTTAAACATCAGCAGAATGCCGAGAACAATGGAAGAGTTCCGAAGCATTTTTAAGCGTCAGCAGAATTCTGAGAAAAATGGAAGAGTTCCAAAGGATTTTTAAACTTCAGCAGAATTCCGAGAACAATGGAAGTGTTCTGAAGCATTTTTAAACGTCAGCAGATTTCCGAGAACAATGAAGGAGTTCCAAAGCATCTTTGAACGTCAGCGGAATTCTGAGAGCAATGGAAGAGTTACAAAGCATTTTTAAATGTCAGCGGAATTCCGAGAACAATGGAACAGTTTCGAAGCATTTTTAAACTTCAGCAGAATTCTGAGAACAATGGAAGAGTTCCGAAGCAATTTTAAACTTCAACGGAATTCCGAGAACAATGGAAGAGTTCCGAAGCATTTTTAAACGTCAGCAGATTTCCGAGAACAATGAAGGAGTTCCAAATCATTTTTGAACGTCAGCGGAATTCTGAGAACAATGGAAGAGTTCCGAAGCGTTTTTAAACTTCAGCGGAATTCCGAGAACATTGGAAGCGTTCCGAAGCATTTTAAACTTCAGAGGAATTCCGAGAACAATGGAAGCGTTCCGAAGCATTTTTAAACTTCAGCGGAATTCCGAGAACAATGGAAGAGTTCTGAAGCATTTTTAAACATCACCAGATTTCCGAGAACAATGAAGGAGTTCCAAAGCATTTTTAAACATCAGCGGAATTCTGAGAACAATGGAACAGTTCTGAAACATTTTTAAACGTCAGTGGAATTCCGAGAACAATGGAAGAGTTCCAAAGCATTTTTAAACTTCAGCGGAATTCCAAGAACAATGGAAGCATTCCGAAGCATTTTTAAACTTCAGCGGAATTCCGAGAACAATGTAAGAGTTCCTAAGCATTTTTAAACTTCATCAGAATTCTGAGAACAATGGAAGCATACTGAAGCATTTTTAAACATCAGAGGAATTCTGAGAACAATGGAAGAGTTCCGAAGCATTTTTAAACGTCAACGGATTTCCGAGAACAATGGAAGAGTTCTGAAACATTTTTAAACTTCAGCAGAATTCCGAGAACAATGGAAGCGTTCCAAAGCATTTTAAACTTCAGCGGAATTCCGAGAACAATGGAAGCATTCCGAAGCTTTTTTAAACTTCAGCGGAATTCCGAGTACAATGGAAGAGTTCCGAAGCATTTTTAAACGTCAGCAGATTTCCGAGAACAATGAAGGAGTTCCAAAGCATTTTTAAACGTCATCGGAATTCTGAGAACAATGGAAGAGTTCTGAAACATTTTTAAACGTCAGTGAAATTCCGAGAAAAATGGGAGCATTCCGAACCATTTTTAAACTTCAGCGGAATTCCGAGAACTATGGAAGAATTCCGAAGCATTTTTAAATTTCATCAGAATTCCGAGAACAATAGAAGAGTTCTGAAGCATTTTTAAACGTCAGTGGAATTCTGAGAACAGTGGAAGATTTCCGAAGCATTTTTAATCTTCAGCAGAATTCCGAGAACAATGGAAGAGTTCTGAAGCATTTTTAAACTTCAGCGGAATTCCGAGAACAATAGAAGAGTTCAGAAGCATTTCTAAACTTCATCAGAATTCCGAGAATAAGGGAAGCGTTCTGAAACATTTTTAAACATCAGCAGAATTCCGATAACAAAGGATGAGATCCGAAGCATTTTTAAACGTCAACCGAATTCCGAGAACAATGGAATAGTTCTGAAACATTTTTAAACATCAACGGAATTCCCAGAACAATGGAAGAGTTCCGAAGCATTTTTAAACTTCACCGGAATTCCGAGAACAATGGAAGAGATCCGAAGCATTTTTAAACTTCAGCTGAATGACAAGAACAATGTAAGAGTTCCGCAGCAAATTTAAACTTCAGCAGAATTCCGAGAACAATGTAAGAGTTCCGAAGCATTTTTAAATGTCAGTGGAATTGCGAGAACAATGGAAGAGATCTGAAGCATTTTTAAATGTCAGCAGAATTCCGAGAACAATGAAGGAGTTCCGAAACATTTTTAAACTTCAGCGGAATTCTGAGAACAATGTAAGAGTTCCGAATCATATTTAAACGTCAGCAGATTTCTGAAAACAATGAAGGCGTTCCAAAGCATTTTTAAACATCAGCGGAATTCTGAGAACAATGGAAGCGTTCTGAAGCATTTTTAAACATCAGAGGAATACCGAGAACAATGGAAGAGTTCCGAAGCATTTTTAAACGTCAGCGGAATTCCGCGAATAATAGAAGAGAACCGAAGCATTATTAAACGTGAGCGGTATTCCGAGGACAATAGAAGAGCTCCGAAGCATTTTTTAACTTCAGTGGAATTCCGAGAACAATGGAAGAGTACCGAAGCATTTTTAAACTTCAGCGGAATTCCGAGAACAATGGAAGCTTTCTGAAGCATTTTTAAACATCAGCAGAATTCCGAGAACAATGGAAGAGTTCCGAAGCATTTTTAAACTTCATCAGAATTCCGAGAACAATGTAAGAGTTCAGAAGCAAATTTAAACTTCAGCAGAATTCCGAGAACAATGGATGAGTTCCGAAGCTTTTTAAACGTCAGCGGAATTACGAGAACAATGTAAGAGTTCCGAAGCACATTTAAACTTCAGCAGAAATCCGAGAACAATGGCAGAGTTCCGAAGCATTTTTAAACATCAGCAGAATTCCGAGAACAATGGAAGAGTTCCAAAGCATTACTAAACATCAGCGGAATTCCGAGAACAATGGAAGAGTTCCGAAGCATTTTTAAACTTCAACGGAATTCCGAGAACAATGGAAGAGTTCCGAAGCATTTTTAAACTTCAGCGGATTTCCGAGAACAATGTAAGAGTTCCGAAGCATTTTTAAACTTCATCAGAATTCCGAGAACAATGGAAGCGTTCTGAAGCATTGTTAAACATCAGAGGAATTCCGAGAACAATGGAAGAGTTCCGAAGCATTTTTAAATGTCAACGGAATTCCGAGAACAATGGAAGAGTACTGAAGAATTTTTAAACTTTAGCGGAATTTCGAGAACAATGGAAGCATTCGGAAGCATTTTAAACTTCAGCGGAATTCCGAGAACAATGGAAGCGTTCTGAAGCATTTTTAAACTTCAGCTGATTTCCGAGAACAATGGAAAAGTTCCAAAGCATTTTTAAACGTCAGCAGATTTCCGAGAACAATTAAGTAGTTCCAAAGCATTTTTAAACGTCAGCGGAATTCAGAGAACAATGGAAGAGTTCTGAAACATTTTTAAACGTCAGTGGAATTCCGAGAACAATGAAAGAGTTCCGAAGCATTATTAAACTTGAGTGGAATTCTGAGAACAATGGAAGCATTCTGAAGCATTTTTAAACATCAGAGGAATTCCGAGAATAATAGAAGAGTTCCGAAGCATTATTAAACGTGAGCGGAATTCCGAGGACAGTGGAAGAATTCTGAAGCATTTTTAAACTTCAGTGGAATTCCGAGAACAGTGGAAGAGTTCCGAAGCATTTTAATCTTCAGCAGAATTCCAAGAACAATGGACGAGTTCTGAACCATTTTTAAACGTCAGCAGAATTCCTAGAACAATGTAAGAGTTAGAAAGCAAATTTAAACTTCAGCAGAATTCAGTGAACAATGGATGAGTTCCGAAGCATTTTTAAACGTCAGCACAATTACGAGAACAATGGAAGAGTTCTGAAGCACTTTTAAACTTCAGCAGATATCCGAGAACAATGGCTGAGTTCTGAAGCATTTTTAAATGTCAGCAGAATTCCAAGAACAAAGGAAGAGTACCGAAGCATTTTTAAACTTCAGCGGAATTCCTAGAACAATGGAAGCGTTCCGAAGCATTTTAAACTTCAATAGAATTCCGAGAACAATTGAAGCGTTCTGAAGCATTTTTAAACTTCAGTGGAATTCCGAGAACAATGGAAAAGTTCCGAAGCATTTTTAAATGTAAGCAGATTTCCGAGAACAATGAAGGAGTTCCAAAGCATTTTTAAACGTCAGCGGAATTCTGAGAACAATGGAAGAGTTCTGAAACATTTTTAAATGTCAGTGGAATTCAGAGGACAATGAAAGAGTTCCGAAGCATTATCAAACGTGAGCGGAATTCTGAGAACAATGGAAGAGTTCTGAAACATTTTTAAACTTCAACGGAATTCCGAGAACAATGGAAGGGTTCGAAGCATTTTTAAACATCAGCGGAATTCCGAGAACAATGGAAGAGTTCTGAAACATTTTTAAACTTCAACAGAATTCCGAGAATAATGGAAGCGTTCTGAAACATTTTTAAACATCAGCGGAATTCCGAGAACAATGGAAGAGATCCGAAGCATTTTGAAATGTCAATGGAATTCCAAGAACAATGGAAGAGTTCTGAAACATTTTTAAACTTCAACGGAATTCCGAGAACAATGGAAGGGTTCCGAAGCATTTTTAAACTTCACCGGAATTCCGAGAACATTGGAACAGTTTCGAAGCATTTTTAAAAGTCAGCGGAAATCCGAGATCAATAGAAGAGTTTCGTAGCAATTTTAAATGTCAGTGGAATTCTGAGAACAATGGAAGAGTTCCGAAGTATTTTTAAACATCAGCGGAATACCGAGAACAATGGAATAGTTCCGAAGCATTTTTAAACGTCAGCGGAATTCCGAGAACAATGGAAGAATTCTAAAACATTTTTAAACTTCAGCGGAATTCCGACAACAATGGAAGAGTACCGAAGCATTGTTAAACTTCAGCGGAATTCCGAGAACAATGGATGGGTTCCGAAGCATTTTAAACTTCAGCGGAATTCCGAGAACAATTGAAGAGTTCGGAAGCATTTTTAAACATCAGCAGAATTCCGAGAGCAATGGCAGAGTTCCGAAGCATTTTTAAACGTCAGCAGATTTCCGAGAACAATGAAGGAGTTCCAAATCATTTTTGAACGTCAGCGGAATTCTGAGAACAATGGAAGAGTTCCCAAGCACTTTTAAACACCGTCGGAATTCCGAGAACAAAGGAAGAGTTCCGAAGCATTTTTAAACATCAGCGGAATTCCGAGAAAAATGGAAGATTTCTGAAACATTTTTAAACTTCAACGAAATTCCGAGAACAATGGAAGAGTTCCGAAGCATTTTTAAACACCGGCGGAAATCCGAGAACAATGGAAGAGTTCCGAAGCATTTTTAAATGTCAGCAGAATTCTGAGAACAATGGAAGAGTTCCTAATCATTTTTAAACATCAGCAGAATGCCGAGAACAATGGAAGAGTTCCGAAGCATTTTTAAGCGTCAGCAGAATTCTAAGAAAAATGGAAGAGTTACAAAGCATTTTTAAACTTCAGCAGAATTCCGAGAACAATGGAAGTGTTCTGAAGCATTTTTAAACGTCAGCAGATTTCCGAGAACAATGAAGGAGTTCCAAAGCATTTTTGAACGTCAGCGGAATTCTGAGAGCAATGGAAGAGTTACAAAGCATTTTTAAATGTCAGCGGAATTCCGAGAACAATGGAACAGTTTCGAAGCATTTTTAAACTTCAGCAGAATTCTGAGAACAATGGAAGAGTTACGAAGCAAATGTAAACTTCAGCTGAATTCCGAGAACAATGAAAGAGTTCCGAAGCATTTTAAACTTCAGCGGAATTCCGAGAAAAATGGAAGCGTTCCGAAGCATTTTAAAACTTCAGCGGTATTCCAAGAACAATGGAAGAGTTCCGAAGCAACTTTAAGCTTCATCAGAATTCCGAGAACAATGGAAGAGTTCCGAAGCATTTTTAAACGTCAGCGGAATTCCGAGAACAATTGAAGAGTTCGGAAGCATTTTTAAACTTCAGCTGAATTCCGAGAACAATGGCAGAGTTCCGAAGCATTTTTAAACGTCAGCAGATTTCCGAGAACAATGATGGAGTTCCAAATCATTTTTGAACGTCAGCGGAATTCTGAGAACAATGGAAGAGTTCCGAAGCATTTTTAAACACCTGCGGAATTCTGAGAACAAAGGGAGAGTTCCGAAGCATTTTTAAACATCAGCGGAATTCCGAGAACAATGGAAGAGTTCTGAAACATTTTTAAAATCAACGGAATTCCGAGAACAATGGAAGAGTTCCGAAGCAATTTTAAACTTCACGGGAATTCCGAGAACAATGGAAGAGTTCCGAAGCATTTTTAAATGTTAGCAGAATTCTGAGAACAATGGAGGAGTTCCTTATCATTTTTAAACATAGGCAGAATGACGAGAAAAATGGAAGAGTTCCGAAGCATTTTTAAACGTCAGCGGAATTCTGAGAACAATGTAAGAATTCCGAAGCAAATTTAAACTTCAGCAGAATTCCGAGAGCAATGGATGAGTTCCGAAGCTTTTTAAACATCAGCAGAATTACGAGAACAATGGAAGAGTTTCGAAGCACTTTTAAACTTCAGCAGAAATACGAGAACAATGGCAGAGTTCCGAAGCATTTTTAAATGTTAGCAGAATTCTGAGAACAATGGAGGAGTTCCTTATCATTTTTAAACATAGGCAGAATGCCGAGAAAAATGGAAGAGTTCCGAAGCATTTTTAAACGTCAGCGGAATTCTGAGAACAATGTAAGAATTCCGAAGCAAATTTAAACTTCAGCAGAATTCCGAGAGCAATGGATGAGTTCCGAAGCTTTTTAAACATCAGCGGAATTCCGAGAACAATGGAAGAGATCCGAAGCATTTTGAAATGTCAATGGAATTCCAAGAACAATGGAAGAGTTCTGAAACATTTTTAAACTTCAACGGAATTCCGAGAACAATGGAAGGGTTCCGAAGCATTTTTAAACTTCACCGGAATTCCGAGAACATTGGAACAGTTTCGAAGCATTTTTAAAAGTCAGCGGAAATCCGAGATCAATAGAAGAGTTTCGTAGCAATTTTAAATGTCAGTGGAATTCTGAGAACAATGGAAGAGTTCCGAAGTATTTTTAAACATCAGCGGAATACCGAGAACAATGGAATAGTTCCGAAGCATTTTTAAACGTCAGCGGAATTCCGAGAACAATGGAAGAATTCTAAAACATTTTTAAACTTCAGCGGAATTCCGACAACAATGGAAGAGTACCGAAGCATTTTTAAACTTCAGCGGAATTCCGAGAACAATGGATGGGTTCCGAAGCATTTTAAACTTCAGCGGAATTCCGAGAACAATTGAAGAGTTCGGAAGCATTTTTAAACATCAGCAGAATTCCGAGAGCAATGGCAGAGTTCCGAAGCATTTTTAAACGTCAGCAGATTTCCGAGAACAATGAAGGAGTTCCAAATCATTTTTGAACGTCAGCGGAATTCTGAGAACAATGGAAGAGTTCCCAAGCACTTTTAAACACCGTCGGAATTCCGAGAACAAAGGAAGAGTTCCGAAGCATTTTTAAACATCAGCGGAATTCCGAGAAAAATGGAAGATTTCTGAAACATTTTTAAACTTCAACGAAATTCCGAGAACAATGGAAGAGTTCCGAAGCATTTTTAAACACCGGCGGAAATCCGAGAACAATGGAAGAGTTCCGAAGCATTTTTAAATGTCAGCAGAATTCTGAGAACAATGGAAGAGTTCCTAATCATTTTTAAACATCAGCAGAATGCCGAGAACAATGGAAGAGTTCCGAAGCATTTTTAAGCGTCAGCAGAATTCTAAGAAAAATGGAAGAGTTACAAAGCATTTTTAAACTTCAGCAGAATTCCGAGAACAATGGAAGTGTTCTGAAGCATTTTTAAACGTCAGCAGATTTCCGAGAACAATGAAGGAGTTCCAAAGCATTTTTGAACGTCAGCGGAATTCTGAGAGCAATGGAAGAGTTACAAAGCATTTTTAAATGTCAGCGGAATTCCGAGAACAATGGAACAGTTTCGAAGCATTTTTAAACTTCAGCAGAATTCTGAGAACAATGGAAGAGTTACGAAGCAAATGTAAACTTCAGCTGAATTCCGAGAACAATGAAAGAGTTCCGAAGCATTTTAAACTTCAGCGGAATTCCGAGAAAAATTGAAGCGTTCCGAAGCATTTTAAAACTTCAGCGGTATTCCAAGAACAATGGAAGAGTTCCGAAGCAACTTTAAGCTTCATCAGAATTCCGAGAACAATGGAAGAGTTCCGAAGCATTTTTAAACGTCAGCGGAATTCCGAGAACAATTGAAGAGTTCGGAAGCATTTTTAAACTTCAGCTGAATTCCGAGAACAATGGCAGAGTTCCGAAGCAATTTTAAACGTCAGCAGATTTCCGAGAACAATGATGGAGTTCCAAATCATTTTTGAACGTCAGCGGAATTCTGAGAACAATGGAAGAGTTCCGAAGCATTTTTAAACACCTGCGGAATTCCGAGAACAAAGGGAGAGTTCCGAAGCATTTTTAAACATCAGCGAAATTCCGAGAACAATGGAAGAGTTCTGAAACATTTTTAAAATCAACGGAATTCCGAGAACAATGGAAGAGTTCCGAAGCAATTTTAAACTTCACGGGAATTCCGAGAACAATGGAAGAGTTCCGAAGCATTTTTAAATGTTAGCAGAATTCTGAGAACAATGGAGGAGTTCCTTATCATTTTTAAACATAGGCAGAATGCCGAGAAAAATGGAAGAGTTCCGAAGCATTTTTAAACGTCAGCGGAATTCTGAGAACAAAGTAAGAATTCCGAAGCAAATTTAAACTTCAGCAGAATTCCGAGAACAATGGATGAGTTCCGAAGCTTTTTAAACATCAGCAGAATTACGAGAACAATGGAAGAGTTTCGAAGCACTTTTAAACTTCAGCAGAAATACGAGAACAATGGCAGAGTTCCGAAGCATTACTAAACTTCAGCGGAATTCCGAGAACAATGTAAGAGTTCAAATCATTTTTAAACTTCATCAGAATTCTGAGAACAATGGAAGCGTTCTGAAGCATTTTTAAACATCAGAGGAATTCCGAGAACAATGGAAGAGTTCCGAAGCATTTTTAAACGTCAACAGAATTCCGAGAACAATGGAAGACTTCCGAAGCATTTTTAAACGTCAGCGGAATTCCGAGAATAATAGAAGAGTTCCGAAGCATTATTAAACGTGAGCAGAAATCCGAGGACAATGGAAGAGTTCGGAAGCATTATTAAATGTCAGCAGACTTCCAAGAAAAATGGAAGAGTTCTGAAGCATTTTTAAACTTCAGCGGAATTCCGAGAACAATGGAAGCGTTCCGAAGCATTTTAAACTTCAGAGGAATTCCGAGAACATTGGAAGCGTTCCGAAGCATTTTTAAACTTCAGCGGAATACCGAGTAACAATGGAAGAGTTCTGAAGCATTTTTAAACATCACCAGATTTCCGAGAACAATGAAGGAGTTCCAAAGCATTTTTAAATGTCAGCGGAATTCTGAGAACAATGGAACAGTTCTGAAACATTTTTAAACGTCAGTGGAATTCCGAGAACAATGGAAGAGTTCCAAAGCATTTTTAAACTTCAGCGGAATTCCAAGAACAATGGAAGCATTCCGAAGCATTTTTAAACTTCAGCGGAATTCCGAGAACAATGTAAGAGTTCCTAAGCATTTTTAAACTTCATCAGAATTCCGAGAACAATGGAAGCATACTGAAGCATTTTTAAACATCAGAGGAATTCTGAGAACAATGGAAGAGTTCCGAAGCATTTTTAAACGTCAACGGATTTCCGAGAACAATGGAAGAGTTCTGAAACATTTTTAAACTTCAGCAGAATTCCGAGAACAATGGAAGCGTTCCAAAGCATTTTAAACTTCAGCGGAATTCCGAGAACAATGGAAGCATTCTGAAGTTTTTTTAAACTTCAGCGGAATTCCGAGTACAATGGAAGAGTTCCGAAGCATTTTTAAACGTCAGCAGATTTCCGAGAACAATGAAGGAGTTCCAAAGCATTTTTAAACGTCATCGGAATTCTGAGAACAATGGAAGAGTTCTGAAACATTTTTAAACGCCAGTGAAATTCCGAGAACAATGGAAGCATTCCGAAGCATTTTTAAACTTCAGTGGAATTCCGAGAACAATGGAAGAGTTCCGAAGCATTTTTAAATTTCATCAGAATTCCGAGAACAATGGAAGCGTTCTGAAGCATTCTTTAACATCAGAGGAATTCCGAGCACAATGGAAGAGTTCCGAAGCATTTTTAAACGTCAGTGGAATTCTGAGAAAAGTGGAAGATTTCCGAAGCATTTTTAATCTTCAGCAGAATTCCGAGAACAATGGAAGAGTTCAGAAGCATTTCTAAACTTCATCAGAATTCCGAGAATAATGGAAGCGTTCTGAAACATTTTTAAACATCAGCAGAATTCCGATAACAAAGGATGAGATCCGAAGCATTTTTAAACGTCAACCAAATTCCGAGAACAATGGAAAAGTTCTGAAACATTTTTAAACATCAACGGAATTCCCAGAACAATGGAAGAGTTCCGAAGCATTTTTAAACTTCACCGGAATTCCGAGAACAATGGAAGAGATCCGAAGCATTTTTAAACTTCAGCTGAATGACAAGAACAATGTAAGAGTTCCGCAGCAAATTTAAACTTCAGCAGAATTCCAAGAACAATGTAAGAGTTCCGAAGCATTTTTAAACGTCAGTGGAATTGCGAGAACAATGGAAGAGATCTGAAGCATTTTTAAATGTCAGCAGAATTCCGAGAACAATGAAGGAGTTCCGAAACATTTTTAAACGTCAGCAGATTTCCGAGAACAATGAAGGCGTTCCAAAGCATTTTTAAACATCAGTGGAATTCTGAGAACAATGGAAGCGTTCTGAAGCATTTTTAAACATCAGAGGAATACCGAGAACAATGGAAGAGTTCCGAAGCATTTTTAAACGTCAGCGGAATTCCGCGAATAATAGAAGAGTTCCGAAGCATTATTAAACGTGAGCGGTATTCCGAGGACAATAGAAGAGTTCCGAAGCATTTTTAAACTTCAGTGGAATTCCGAGAACAATGGAAGAGTACCGAAGCATTTTTAAACTTCAGCGGAATTCCGAGAACAATGGAAGCTTTCTGAAGCATTTTTAAACATCAGCAGAATACCGAGAACAATGGAAGAGTTCCGAAGCATTTTTAAACTTCATCAGAATTCCGATAACAATGTAAGAGTTCAGAAGCAAATTTAAACTTCAGCAGAATTCCGAGAACAATGGATGAGTTCCGAAGCTTTTTAAACGTCAGCGGAATTACGAGAACAATGTAAGAGTTCCGAAGCACTTTTAAACTTCAGCAGAAATCCGAGAACAATGGCAGAGTTCCGAAGCATTTTTAAACATCAGCAGAATTCCGAGAACAATGGAAGAGTTCCAAAGCATTACTAAACATCAGCAGAATTCCGAGAACAATGGCAGAGTTCCGAAGCATTTTTAAACATCAGCAGAATTCCGAGAACAATGGAAGAGTTCCAAAGCATTACTAAACATCAGCAGAATTCCTAGAACAATGGAAGAGTTCCGAAGCATTTTTAAACTTCAGCGGAATTCCGAGAACAATGGAAGAGTTCCGAAGCATTTTTAAACTTCAGCGGAATTCCGAGAACAATGTAAGAGTTCCGAAGCATTTTTAAACTTCATCAGAATTCCGAGAACAATGGAAGCGTTCTGAACCATTGTCAAACATCAGAGGAATTCCGAGAACAATGGAAGAGTTCCGAAGCATTTTTAAATGTCAACGGAATTCCGAGAACAATGGAAGAGTACTGAAGAATTTTTAAACTTTAGCTGAATTTCGAGAACAATGGAAGCATTCGGAAGCATTTTAAACTTCAGCGGAATTCCGAGAACAATGGAAGCGTTCTGAAGCATTTTTAAACTTCAGCTGAATTCCGAGAACAATGGAAAAGTTCCAAAGCATTTTTAAACGTCAGCAGATTTCCGAGAACAATTAAGGAGTTCCAAAGCATTTTTAAACGTCAGCGGAATTCAGAGAACAATGGAAGAGTTCTGAAACATTTTTAAACGTCAGTGGAATTCCGAGAACAATGAAAGAGTTCCGAAGCATTATTAAACTTGAGCGGAATTCTGAGAACAATGGAAGCATTCTGAAGCATTTTTAAACATCAGAGGAATTCCGAGAACAATGGAAGAGTTCCGAAGCATTTTTAAACATCAACCGAATTCCAAAAACAATGGAACAGTTCCGAAGCATTTTTAAACGTCAGCGGAATTCCGAGGACAGTGGAAGAATTCTGAAGCATTTTTAAACTTCAGTTGAATTTCGAGAACAGTGGAAGAGTTCCGAAGCATTTTAATCTTCAGCAGAATTCCAAGAACAATGGACGAGTTCTGAACCATTTTTAAACGTCAGCAGAATTCCTAGAACAATGTAAGAGTTCGAAAGCAAATTTAAACTTCAGCAGAATTCCGTGAACAATGGATGAGTTCCGAAGCATTTTTAAACGTCAGCACAATTACGAGAACAATGGAAGAGTTCTGAAGCATTTTTAAATGTCAGCAGAATTCCAAGAACAATGGAAGCGTTCGGAAGCATTTTAAACTTCAGTAGAATTCCGAGAACAATTGAAGCGTTCTGAAGCATTTTTAAACTTCAGTGGAATTCCGAGAACAATGGAAAAGTTCCGAAGCATTTTTACATGTAAGCAGATTTCCGAGAACAATGAAGGAGTTCCAAAGCATTTTTAAACGTCAGCGGAATTCTGAGAACAATGGAAGAGTTCTGAAACATTTTTAAATGTCAATGGAATTCAGAGGACAATGAAAGAGTTCCGAAGCATTATCAAACGTGAGCGGAATTCTGAGAACAATGGAAGCGTTCTGAGGCATTTTTAAACATCAGAGGAATACCGAGAACAATGGAAGAGTTCCGAAGCACTTTTAAACGTCAACCGAATACCGAGAACAATGGAAGAGTTCCGAAGCATTTTTAACCATCAGCGGAATTCCGAGAATTATATAAGAGTTCCGAAGCATTATAAAACCTGAGCGGAATTCCGAGGACAATGGAAGAGTTCCAAAGTAAATTTAAACTTCAGCAGAATTCCGAGAACAATGGATGAGTTCCGAAGCATTTTTAAACGTCAGCGCAATTACGAGAAAAATGGAAGAGTTCTGAAGCACTTTTAAACTCCAGCAGAAATCCGAGAACAATGGCAGAGTTCCGAAGCATTTTTAAACATCAGAGGAATTCCGAGAACAATGGAAGAGTTCCGAAGCATTTTTAAACTTTATCAGAATTCCGAGAACAATGGAAGCGTTCAGAAGCATTTTTAAACTTCAGCTGATTTCCGAGAACAGGGGAAGAGTTCCGAAGCATTTTTAATCTTCAACAGAATTCCGAGAACAATGGAATAATTCTGAAGCATTTTTAAATGTCAGCAGAATTCCAAGAACAATGGAAGAGTTCCGAAGCATTTTTAAACGTCAGCGGAATTCCGAAAACAATGGAAGAGTTCTGAAACATTTTTAAACTTCACGGGAATTCCGAGAACAATGGAAGAGTACCGAAGCATTTTTAAACTTCAGCGGAATTCCGAGAACAATGAAAGCGTTCTGAATCATTTTAAACTTCATCAGAATTCCGAGAACAATGGAAGCGTTCCGAAGCATTTTTAAACATCAGCTGAATTCCGAGTACAATGGTAGAGTTCCGAAGCATTTCTAAACGTCAGCAGATTTCCGAGAACAATGAAGGAGTTCCGAAGCATTATTAAACTTCAGCGGAATTCCGAGAACAATGGAAGAGTTCCGAAGCATTTTTAAACTTCATCAGAATTCCGAGAACAATCGAAGAGTTCCGAAGCATTTTTAAACGTCAGTGGAATTCCGAGAATAATAGAAGAGTTCCGAAGCATTATAGAATTTGAGCGGAATTCCGAGAACAGTGGAAGAGTTCCGAAGCATTTTTAAACGTCAGCAGAATTCCGAGAACAGTGGAAGAGTTCCGAAGCATTTTTAAACGTCAGCAGAATTCCGAGAACAATGTAAGAGTTACGAAGCATTTTTAAACTTCATCTGAATGACAAGAACAATGTAAGAGTTACGAAGCATTTTTAAATGTCAGCGGAATTCTGAGAACACTGAAAGAGTTCCGAAGCATTTTTAAACATCAGCGGAATTCTGAGAACAATGGAACAGTTCCGAAGCATTTTTAAACGGCAGCGGAATTCCGAGAATAATAGAAGAGTTCCGAAGCATTATTAAACGTGAGCAGAATTCCGAGGACAGTGGAAGAGTTCTGAAGCATTTTTAAACTTCAGTGGAATTCCGAGAACAGTGGAAGAGTTCCGAAGCATTTTAATCTTCAGCAGAATTCCGAGAACAATGGACGAGTTCTGAACTATTTTTAAACGTCAGCAGAATTCCTAGAACAATGTAAGAGTTCCAAAGCAAATTTAAACTTCAGCAGAATTCCGAGAACAATGGATGAGTTCCGAAGCATTTTTAAACGTCAGCACAATTACGAGAACAATGGAAGAGTTCTGAAGCACTTTTAAACTTCAGCAGAAATCCGAGAACAATGGATGAGTACCGAAACATTTTTAAACATCATCGGAATTCCGAGAACATTGGAAGCGCTCCGAAGCATTTTTAAACTTCAGCTGAATTACGAGTACAATGGAAGAGTTCTGAAGCATTTTTAAACTTCATCAGAATTCCGAGAACAATCGAAGAGTTCCGAAGCATTTTTAAACGTCAGTGGAATTCCGAGAATAATAGAAGAGTTCCGAAGCATTATTGAACGTGAGCGGAATTCCGAGAACAGTGGAAGAGTTCCAAAGCATTTTTAATCTTCAGCAGAATTCCGAGAATAATGGAAGAGTTCTGTAGCATTTTTATATGTCAGCAGAATTCCGAGAACAATGATGGAGTTCCGAAACATTTTTAAACTTCAGCGGAATTCCGAGCACAATGGAAGAGTTCCGAAGCATTTTTAAACTTCATCAGAATTCTGAGAATAATGGAAGCGTTCTGAAACATTTTTAAACATCAGCGGAATTCCGAGAACAAAGGAAGAGATCCAAAGCATTTTTAAACGTCAACCGAATTCCGAGAACAATGGAAAAGTTGTGAAACATTTTTAAACATCAACGGAATTCCGAGAACAATGGAAGAGTTCCGAAGCATTTTAATCTTCAGCAGAATTCCGAGAACAATGGACGAGTTCTGAACTATTTTTAAACGTCAGCAGAATTCCTAGAACAATGTAAGAGTTCCAAAGCAAATTTAAACTTCAGCAGAATTCCGAGAACAATGGATGAGTTCCGAAGCATTTTTAAACGTCAGCACAATTACGAGAACAATGGAAGAGTTCTGAAGCACTTTTAAACTTCAGCAGAAATCCGAGAACAATGGCTGAGTACCGAAACATTTTTAAACATCATCGGAATTCCGAGAACATTGGAAGCGCTCCGAAGCATTTTTAAACTTCAGCTGAATTACGAGTACAATGGAAGAGTTCTGAAGCATTTTTAAACTTCATCAGAATTCCGAGAACAATCGAAGAGTTCCGAAGCATTTTTAAACGTCAGTGGAATTCCGAGAATAATAGAAGAGTTCCGAAGCATTATTGAACGTGAGCGGAATTCCGAGAACAGTGGAAGAGTTCCAAAGCATTTTTAATCTTCAGCAGAATTCCGAGAATAATGGAAGAGTTCTGTAGCATTTTTATATGTCAGCAGAATTCCGAGAACAATGATGGAGTTCCGAAACATTTTTAAACTTCAGCGGAATTCTGAGCACAATGGAAGAGTTCCGAAGCATTTTTAAACTTCATCAGAATTCTGAGAATAATGGAAGCGTTCTGAAACATTTTTAAACATCAGCGGAATTCCGAGAACAAAGGAAGAGATCCAAAGCATTTTTAAACGTCAACCGAATTCCGAGAACAATGGAAAAGTTGTGAAACATTTTTAAACATCAACGGAATTCCGAGAACAATGGAAGAGTTCCGAAGCATTTTAATCTTCAGCAGAATTCCGAGAACAATGGACGAGTTCTGAACTATTTTTAAACGTCAGCAGAATTCCTAGAACAATGTAAGAGTTCCAAAGCAAATTTAAACTTCAGCAGAATTCCGAGAACAATGGATGAGTTCCGAAGCATTTTTAAACGTCAGCACAATTACGAGAACAATGGAAGAGTTCTGAAGCACTTTTAAACTTCAGCAGAAATCCGAGAACAATGGCTGAGTACCGAAACATTTTTAAACATCATCGGAATTCCGAGAACATTGGAAGCGCTCCGAAGCATTTTTAAACTTCAGCTGAATTACGAGTACAATGGAAGAGTTCTGAAGCATTTTTAAACTTCATCAGAATTCCGAGAACAATCGAAGAGTTCCGAAGCATTTTTAAAACGTCAGTGGAATTCCGAGAATAATAGAAGAGTTCCGAAGCATTATTGAACGTGAGCGGAATTCCGAGAACAGTGGAAGAGTTCCAAAGCATTTTTAATCTTCAGCAGAATTCCGAGAATAATGGAAGAGTTCTGTAGCATTTTTATATGTCAGCAGAATTCCGAGAACAATGATGGAGTTCCGAAACATTTTTAAACTTCAGCGGAATTCCGAGCACAATGGAAGAGTTCCGAAGCATTTTTAAACTTCATCAGAATTCTGAGAATAATGGAAGCGTTCTGAAACATTTTTAAACATCAGCGGAATTCCGAGAACAAAGGAAGAGATCCAAAGCATTTTTAAACGTCAACCGAATTCCGAGAACAATGGAAAAGTTGTGAAACATTTTTAAACATCAACGGAATTCCGAGAACAATGGAAGATTTCCGAAGCATTTTTAAACTTCACCGGAATTCCGAGAACAATGGAAGAGTTCCAAAGCATTTTTAAATGTCAGCTTAATTCTGAGAGCAATGGAAGAGTTCCGAAGCATTTTTAAACGTCAGCAGAATTCCGAGAACAATGGAACAGTTACGAAGCATTTTTAAACTTCATCTGAATGACAAGAACAATGTAAGAGTTCCGAAGCATTTTCAAATGTCAGCGGAATTCTGAGAACACTGAAAGTGTTCCGAAGCATTTTTAAATATCAGCGAAATTCTGAGAACAATGGAAGAGTTCCAAAGCATTTTTAAACGTCAGTGGAATTCCGAGAACAATGAAAGAGTTCCGAAGCATTATTAAACTTGAGCGGAATTCTGAGAACAATGGAAGCGTTCTGAAGCATTTTTAAACATCAGAGGAATTCCGAGAACAATGGAAGAGTTCCGAAGCATTTTTAAACATCAACCGAATTCCGAGAACAATGGAACAATTCCGAAGCATTTTTAAACGGCAGCGGAATTCCGAGAATAATAGAAGAGTTCCGAAGCATTATTAAACGTGAGCGGAATTCCGAGGACAGTGGAAGAGTTCTGAAGCATTTTTAAACTTCAGTGGAATTCCGAAAACAGTGGAAGAGTTCCGAAGCATTTTAATCTTCAGCAGAATTCCGAGAATAATGGACGAGTTCTGAACCATTTTTAAACGTCAGCAGAATTCCGAGAACAATGGAAGAGTTCTGAAGCACTTTTAAACTTCAGCAGAAATCCGAGAACAATGGCTGAGTTCAGAAACATTTTTAAACATCAGCGGAATTCCGAGAACAATGGAAGAGTACCGAAGCATTTTTAAACTTCAGCGGAATTCCTAGAACAATGGAAGCATTCCGAAGCATTTTAAACTTCAGTAGAATTCCGAGAACAATTGAAGCGTTCTGAAGCATTTTTAAACTTCAGTGGAATTCCGAGAACAATGGAAAAGTTCCGAAGCATTTTTAAATGTAAGCAGATTTCCGAGAACAATGAAGGAGTTCCAAAGCATTTTTAAACGTCAGCGGAATTCTGAGAACAATGGAAGAGTTCGGAAACATTTTTAAATGTCAGTGGAATTCAGAGGACAATGATAGAGTTGCGAAGCATTATCAAACGTGAGCGGAATTCTGAGAACAATGGAAGCGTTCTGAGGCATTTTTAAACATCAGAGGAATACCGAGAACAATGGAAGAGTTCCGAAGCATTTTTAAATGTCAACCGAATACCGAGAACAATGGAAGAGTTCCGAAGCATTTTTAACCGTCAGCGGAATTCCGAGAATTATATAAGAGTTCCGAAGCACTATTAAATGTGAGCGGAATTCCGAGGACAATGGAAGAGTTCCAAAGTAAATTTAAACTTCAGCAGAATTCCGAGAACAATGGATGAGTTCCGAAGCATTTTTAAACGTCAGTGCAATTACGAGAAAAATGGAAGAGTTCTGAAGCACTTTTAAACTTCAGCAGAAATCCGAGAACAATGGCATAGTTCCGAAGCATTTTTAAACATCAGCGGAATTCCGAGAACAATGGAACAGTTCCGAAGCATTTTTAAACGGCAGCGGAATTCCGAGAATAATAGAAGAGTTCCGAAGCATTATTAAACGTGAGCAGAATTCCGAGGACAGTGGAAGAGTTCTGAAGCATTTTTAAACTTCAGTGGAATTCCGAGAACAGTGGAAGAGTTCCGAAGCATTTTAATCTTCAGCAGAATTCCGAGAACAATGGACGAGTTCTGAACTATTTTTAAACGTCAGCAGAATTCCTAGAACAATGTAAGAGTTCCAAAGCAAATTTAAACTTCAGCAGAATTCCGAGAACAATGGATGAGTTCCGAAGCATTTTTAAACGTCAGCACAATTACGAGAACAATGGAAGAGTTCTGAAGCACTTTTAAACTTCAGCAGAAATCCGAGAACAATGGATGAGTACCGAAACATTTTTAAACATCATCGGAATTCCGAGAACATTGGAAGCGCTCCGAAGCATTTTTAAACTTCAGCTGAATTACGAGTACAATGGAAGAGTTCTGAAGCATTTTTAAACTTCATCAGAATTCCGAGAACAATCGAAGAGTTCCGAAGCATTTTTAAACGTCAGTGGAATTCCGAGAATAATAGAAGAGTTCCGAAGCATTATTGAACGTGAGCGGAATTCCGAGAACAGTGGAAGAGTTCCAAAGCATTTTTAATCTTCAGCAGAATTCCGAGAATAATGGAAGAGTTCTGTAGCATTTTTATATGTCAGCAGAATTCCGAGAACAATGATGGAGTTCCGAAACATTTTTAAACTTCAGCGGAATTCCGAGCACAATGGAAGAGTTCCGAAGCATTTTTAAACTTCATCAGAATTCTGAGAATAATGGAAGCGTTCTGAAACATTTTTAAACATCAGCGGAATTCCGAGAACAAAGGAAGAGATCCAAAGCATTTTTAAACGTCAACCGAATTCCGAGAACAATGGAAAAGTTGTGAAACATTTTTAAACATCAACGGAATTCCGAGAACAATGGAAGAGTTCCGAAGCATTTTAATCTTCAGCAGAATTCCGAGAACAATGGACGAGTTCTGAACTATTTTTAAACGTCAGCAGAATTCCTAGAACAATGTAAGAGTTCCAAAGCAAATTTAAACTTCAGCAGAATTCCGAGAACAATGGATGAGTTCCGAAGCATTTTTAAACGTCAGCACAATTACGAGAACAATGGAAGAGTTCTGAAGCACTTTTAAACTTCAGCAGAAATCCGAGAACAATGGCTGAGTACCGAAACATTTTTAAACATCATCGGAATTCCGAGAACATTGGAAGCGCTCCGAAGCATTTTTAAACTTCAGCTGAATTACGAGTACAATGGAAGAGTTCTGAAGCATTTTTAAACTTCATCAGAATTCCGAGAACAATCGAAGAGTTCCGAAGCATTTTTAAACGTCAGTGGAATTCCGAGAATAATAGAAGAGTTCCGAAGCATTATTGAACGTGAGCGGAATTCCGAGAACAGTGGAAGAGTTCCAAAGCATTTTTAATCTTCAGCAGAATTCCGAGAATAATGGAAGAGTTCTGTAGCATTTTTATATGTCAGCAGAATTCCGAGAACAATGATGGAGTTCCGAAACATTTTTAAACTTCAGCGGAATTCTGAGCACAATGGAAGAGTTCCGAAGCATTTTTAAACTTCATCAGAATTCTGAGAATAATGGAAGCGTTCTGAAACATTTTTAAACATCAGCGGAATTCCGAGAACAAAGGAAGAGATCCAAAGCATTTTTAAACGTCAACCGAATTCCGAGAACAATGGAAAAGTTGTGAAACATTTTTAAACATCAACGGAATTCCGAGAACAATGGAAGAGTTCCGAAGCATTTTAATCTTCAGCAGAATTCCGAGAACAATGGACGAGTTCTGAACTATTTTTAAACGTCAGCAGAATTCCTAGAACAATGTAAGAGTTCCAAAGCAAATTTAAACTTCAGCAGAATTCCGAGAACAATGGATGAGTTCCGAAGCATTTTTAAACGTCAGCACAATTACGAGAACAATGGAAGAGTTCTGAAGCACTTTTAAACTTCAGCAGAAATCCGAGAACAATGGCTGAGTACCGAAACATTTTTAAACATCATCGGAATTCCGAGAACATTGGAAGCGCTCCGAAGCATTTTTAAACTTCAGCTGAATTACGAGTACAATGGAAGAGTTCTGAAGCATTTTTAAACTTCATCAGAATTCCGAGAACAATCGAAGAGTTCCGAAGCATTTTTAAAACGTCAGTGGAATTCCGAGAATAATAGAAGAGTTCCGAAGCATTATTGAACGTGAGCGGAATTCCGAGAACAGTGGAAGAGTTCCAAAGCATTTTTAATCTTCAGCAGAATTCCGAGAATAATGGAAGAGTTCTGTAGCATTTTTATATGTCAGCAGAATTCCGAGAACAATGATGGAGTTCCGAAACATTTTTAAACTTCAGCGGAATTCCGAGCACAATGGAAGAGTTCCGAAGCATTTTTAAACTTCATCAGAATTCTGAGAATAATGGAAGCGTTCTGAAACATTTTTAAACATCAGCGGAATTCCGAGAACAAAGGAAGAGATCCAAAGCATTTTTAAACGTCAACCGAATTCCGAGAACAATGGAAAAGTTGTGAAACATTTTTAAACATCAACGGAATTCCGAGAACAATGGAAGATTTCCGAAGCATTTTTAAACTTCACCGGAATTCCGAGAACAATGGAAGAGTTCCAAAGCATTTTTAAATGTCAGCTTAATTCTGAGAGCAATGGAAGAGTTCCGAAGCATTTTTAAACGTCAGCAGAATTCCGAGAACAATGGAACAGTTACGAAGCATTTTTAAACTTCATCTGAATGACAAGAACAATGTAAGAGTTCCGAAGCATTTTCAAATGTCAGCGGAATTCTGAGAACACTGAAAGTGTTCCGAAGCATTTTTAAATATCAGCGAAATTCTGAGAACAATGGAAGAGTTCCAAAGCATTTTTAAACGTCAGTGGAATTCCGAGAACAATGAAAGAGTTCCGAAGCATTATTAAACTTGAGCGGAATTCTGAGAACAATGGAAGCGTTCTGAAGCATTTTTAAACATCAGAGGAATTCCGAGAACAATGGAAGAGTTCCGAAGCATTTTTAAACATCAACCGAATTCCGAGAACAATGGAACAATTCCGAAGCATTTTTAAACGGCAGCGGAATTCCGAGAATAATAGAAGAGTTCCGAAGCATTATTAAACGTGAGCGGAATTCCGAGGACAGTGGAAGAGTTCTGAAGCATTTTTAAACTTCAGTGGAATTCCGAAAACAGTGGAAGAGTTCCGAAGCATTTTAATCTTCAGCAGAATTCCGAGAATAATGGACGAGTTCTGAACCATTTTTAAACGTCAGCAGAATTCCGAGAACAATGGAAGAGTTCTGAAGCACTTTTAAACTTCAGCAGAAATCCGAGAACAATGGCTGAGTTCAGAAACATTTTTAAACATCAGCGGAATTCCGAGAACAATGGAAGAGTACCGAAGCATTTTTAAACTTCAGCGGAATTCCTAGAACAATGGAAGCATTCCGAAGCATTTTAAACTTCAGTAGAATTCCGAGAACAATTGAAGCGTTCTGAAGCATTTTTAAACTTCAGTGGAATTCCGAGAACAATGGAAAAGTTCCGAAGCATTTTTAAATGTAAGCAGATTTCCGAGAACAATGAAGGAGTTCCAAAGCATTTTTAAACGTCAGCGGAATTCTGAGAACAATGGAAGAGTTCGGAAACATTTTTAAATGTCAGTGGAATTCAGAGGACAATGATAGAGTTGCGAAGCATTATCAAACGTGAGCGGAATTCTGAGAACAATGGAAGCGTTCTGAGGCATTTTTAAACATCAGAGGAATACCGAGAACAATGGAAGAGTTCCGAAGCATTTTTAAATGTCAACCGAATACCGAGAACAATGGAAGAGTTCCGAAGCATTTTTAACCGTCAGCGGAATTCCGAGAATTATATAAGAGTTCCGAAGCACTATTAAATGTGAGCGGAATTCCGAGGACAATGGAAGAGTTCCAAAGTAAATTTAAACTTCAGCAGAATTCCGAGAACAATGGATGAGTTCCGAAGCATTTTTAAACGTCAGTGCAATTACGAGAAAAATGGAAGAGTTCTGAAGCACTTTTAAACTTCAGCAGAAATCCGAGAACAATGGCATAGTTCCGAAGCATTTTTAAACATCAGCGGAATTCCGAGAACAATGGAAGAGTTCCGAAGCATTTTTAAACATCAGCGGAATTCCGAGAACAATGGACGCGTTCCGAAGCATTTTTAAGCTTCAGCGGAATTCCGAGAACAATGGAAGCATTCCGAAGCATTTTTAAACTTCAGCGAAATTCCGAGAAAATTTGTAAGAGTTCCGAAGCATTTTTAAACTTTATCAGAATTCCGAGAACAATGGAAGCGTTCAGAAGCATTTTTAAACTTCAGCGGATTTCTGAGAACAGGGGAAGAGTTCCGAAGCATTTTTAATCTTCAGCATAATTGCCAGAACAATGGAAGAGTTCTGAAGCATTTTTAAATGTCAGCAGAATTCCAAGAACAATGGAAGAGTTCCGAAGCATTTTTAAACTTCAGGTGAATTCCGAGTACAATGGAAGAGTTCTGAAGCATTTCTAAACGTCAGCAGATTTCCGAGAACAATGAAGGAGTTCCAAAGCATTTTTAAACTTCAGTGGAATTCCGAGAACAATGTAAGAGTTCCGAAGCAATTTTAAACTTCATCAGAATTCCGAGAAGAATCGAAGAGTTCCGAAGCATTTTTAAACGTCAGTGGAATTCCGAGAATAATAGAAGAGTTCCGAAGCATTATTGAACGTGAGCGGAATTCCGAGAACAGAGGAAGAGTTCCGAAGCATTTTTAATCTTCAGTAGAATTCCGAGAACAATGGAAGAGTTCTGAAGCATTTTTATATGTCAGCAGAATTTCGAGAACGATGAAGGAGTTCCGAAACATTTTTAAACTTCGGCGGAATTCCGAGAACAATGGAAGAGTTCCGAAGCATTTTTAAACTTCATCAGAATTCGGAGAATAATGGAAGCGTTCTGAAACATTTTTAAACATCAGCGGAATTCCGAGAACAAAGGAAGAGATCCGAAGCATTTTTAAACGTCAACCGAATTCTGAGAACAATGGAAAAGTTGTGAAACATTTTTAAACATCAACGGAATTCCGAGAACAATGGAAGAGTTCCGAAGCATTTTTAAACTTCACCGGAATTCCGAGAACAATGGAAGAGTTCCAAAGCATTTTTAAATGTCAGCTTAATTCTGAGAGCAATGGAAGAGTTCCGAAGCATTTTTAAACGTCAGCAGAATTCTGAGAACAATGGAAGAGTTACGAAGCATTTTTAAACTTCATATGAATGACAAGAACAATGTAAGAGTTCCGAAGCATTTTTAAACATCAGCGGAATTCCGAGAACAATGGACGCGTTCCGAAGCATTTTTAAGCTTCAGCGGAATTCCGAGAACAATGGAAGCATTCCGAAGCATTTTTAAACTTCAGCGAAATTCCGAGAAAATTTGTAAGAGTTCCGAAGCATTTTTAAACTTTATCAGAATTCCGAGAACAATGGAAGCGTTCAGAAGCATTTTTAAACTTCAGCGGATTTCTGAGAACAGGAGAAGAGTTCCGAAGCATTTTTAATCTTCAGCAGAATTCCGAGAACAATGGAAGAGTTCTGAAGCATTTTTAAATGTCAGCAGAATTCCAAGAACAATGGAAGAGTTCCAAAGCATTTTTAAACGTCAGCGGAATTCCGAGAACAATCGAAGAGTTCTGAAACATTTTTAAACTTTACAGGAATTCCGAGAACAATGGAAGAGTACCAAAGCATTTTTAAACTTCAGCGGAATTCCGAGAACAATGGAAGCGTTCCGAAGCATTTTAAACTTCAGCAGAATTCCGAGAACAATGGAAGTGTTCCGAAGCATTTTTAAACGTCAGCGGAATTCCGAGAACAATGGAAGGGTTCTGAAACATTTTTAAACTTCAGCGGAATTCCGAGAACAATGGAAGAGTACCGAAGCATTTTTAAACTTCAGCGGAATTCCGAGAACAATGGAAGCGTTCTGAAGCATTTTTAAACATCAGCAGAATTCCGAGAACAATGGAAGAGTTCCGAAGCATTTTTAAACTTCATCAGAATTCCGAGAACAATGTAAGAGTTCAGAAGCAAATTTAAACTTCAGCAGAATTCCGAGAACAGTGGATGAGTTCCGAAGGTTTTTAAACGTCAGCGGAATTACGAGAACAATGTAAGAGTTCCGAAGCACTTTTAAACATCAGCAGAAATCCGAGAACAATGGCAGAGTTCCGAAGCATTTTTAAACATCAGCAGAATTCCGAGAACAATGGAAGAGTTCCAAAGCATTACTAAACATCAGCGGAATTCCGAGAACAATGGAAGAGTTCCGAAGCATTTTTAAACTTCAGCGGAATTCCGAGAACAATGGAAGAGTTCCGAAGCATTTTTAAACTTCAGCGGAATTCCGAGAACAATGTAAGAGTTCCGAAGCATTTTTAAACTTCATCAGAATTCCGAGAACAATGGAAGCGTTCTGAAGCATTGTTAAACATCAGAGGAATTCCGAGAACAATGGAAGAGTTCCGAAGCATTTTTAAATGTCAACGGAATTCCGAGAACAATGGAAGAGTTCTGAAACCTTTTTAAACTTCAGCCGAATTCCGAGAACAATGGAAGAGTACTGAAGATTTTTTAAACTTTAGCGGAATTTCGTGAACAATGGAAGCATTCGGAAGCATTTTAAACTTCAGCGGAATTCCGAGAACAATGGAAGCGTTCTGAAGCATTTTTAAACTTCAGCTGAATTCCGAGAACAATGGAAAAGTTCCAAAGCATTTTTAAACGTCAGCAGATTTCCGAGAACAATTAAGGAGTTCCAAAGCATTTTTAAACGTCAGCGGAATTCAGAGAACAATGGAAGAATTCTGAAACATTTTTAAACGTCAGTGGAATTCCGAGAACAATGAAAGAGTTACGAAGCATTATTAAACTTGAGCGGAATTCTGAGAACAATGGAAGCATTCTGAAGCATTTTTAAACATCAGAGGAATTCCGAGAACAATGGAAGAGTTCCGAAGCATTTTTAAACATCAACCGAATTCCGAGAACAATGGAACAGTGCCGAAGCATTTTTAAACGGCAGTGGAATTCTGAGAATAATAGAAGAGTTCCGAAGCATTATTAAACTTCACTGGAATTCCAAGAACAATGTAAGAGTTCCAAAACATTTTTAAATGTCAGCTTAATTCTGAGAGCAATGGAAGAGTTCCGAAGCATTTTTAAACGTCAGCAGAATTCCGAGAACAATGGAAGAGTTACGAAGCATTTTTAAACTTCATCTGAATGACAAGAACAATGTAAGAGTTCCGAAGCATTTTTAAATGTCAGCGGAATTCTGAGAACACTGAAAGAGTTCCGAAGCATTTTTAAACATCAGTGGAATTCCGAGAACAATGAAAGAGTTCCGAAGCATTATTAAACTTGAGCGGAATTCTGAGAACAATGGAAGCGTTCTGAAACATTTTTAAACATCAGAGGAATTCCGAGAACAATGGAAGAGTTCCGAAGCATTTTTAAATGTCAGCAGAATTCCGAGAACAATGGAAGAGTTACGAGGAATTTTTAAACTTCATCTGAATGACAAGAACAATGTAAGAGTTCCGAAGCATTTTTAAATGTCAGCGGAATTCTGAGAACACTGAAAGAGTTCCGAAGCATTTTTAAACATCAGCGGAATTCTGAGAACAATGGAACAGTTCCGAAGCATTTTTAAACGGCAGCGGAATCCCGAGAATAATAGAAGAGTTCCGAAGCATTATTAAACATGAGCGGAATTCCGAGGACAGTGGAAGAGTTCTGAAGCATTTTTAAACTTCAGTGGAATTCCGAGAACAGTGGAAGTGTTCCGAAGCATTTTAATCTTCAGCAGAATTCCGAGAACAATGGACGAGTTCTGAAGCATTTCTAAACGTCAGCAGATTTCTGAGAACAATGAAGGAGTTCCGAAGCATTTTTAAACTTCAGCGGAATTCCGAGAACAATGGAAGAGTTCCGAAGCATTTTTAAATTTCATCAGAATTCCGAGAACAATCGAAGAGTTCCGAAGCATTTTTAAACGTCAGTGGAATTCCGAGAATAATAGAAGCGTTCTGAAGCATTATTGAACGTGAGCGGAATTCCGAGAACAGTGGAAGAGTTCCAAACCATTTTTAATCTTCAGCAGAATTCCGAGAACAATGGAAGAGTTCTGTAGCATTTTTATATGTCAGCAGAATTCCGAGAACAATGAAGGAGTTCCGAAACATTTTTAAACTTCAGCGGAATTCCGAGAACAATGGAAGAGTTCCGAAGCATTTTTAAACTTCATCAGAATTCCGAGAATAATGCAAGCGTTCTGAAACATTTTTAAACATCAGCGGAATTCCGAGAACAAAGGAAGAGATCCGAAGCAATTTTAAACGTCAACCGAATTCCGAGAACAATGGAAAAGTTGTGAAACATTTTTAAACATCAACGGAATTCCGAGAACAATGGAAGAGTTCCGAAGCATTTTTAAACTTCACCGGAATTCCGAGAACAATGACAGAGTTCCAAAGCATTTTTAAATGTCAGCTTAATTCTGAGAGCAATGGAAGAGTTCCGAAGCATTTTTAAACGTCAGCAGAATTCCGAGAACAATGGAAGAGTTACGAAGCATTTTTAAACTTCATCTGAATGACAAGAACAATGTAAGAGTTCCGAAGCATTTTTAAACATCAGCGGAATTCTGAGAACAATGGAAGAGTTCCAAAGCATTTTTAAACGTAAGTGGAATTCCGAGAACAATGGAAGAGTACCGAAGCATTTTTAAACTTCAGCGGAATTCCTAGAACAATGGAAGCGTTCCGAAGCATTTTAAACTTCAGTAGAATTCCGAGAACAATTGAAGCGTTCTGAAGCATTTTTAAACTTCAGTGGAATTCCGAGAACAATGGAAAAGTTCCAAAGCATTTTTAAATGTAAGCAGATTTCCGAGAACAATGAAGGAGTTCCAAAGCATTTTTAAACGTCAGCGGAATTCTGAGAACAATGGAAGAGTTCGGAAACATTTTTAAATGTCAGTGGAATTCAGAGGACAATGAAAGAATTCCGAAGCATTATCAAACGTGAGCGGAATTCTGAGAACAATGGAAGCGTTCTGAGGCATTTTTAAACATCAGAGGAATACCGAGAACAATGGAAGAGTTCCGAAGCATTTTTAAACGTCAACCGAATATGGAGAACAATGGAAGAGTTCCGAAGCATTTTTAAACATCAGCGGAATTCCGAGAACAATGGAAGAGTTCCGATGCATTTTTAAACATCAGCGTAATTCCGAGAACAATGGACGCGTTCCGAAGCATTTTTAAACTTCAGCTGAATTCCGAGAACAATGGAAGCATTCCGAAGCATTTTTAAACTTCAGCGAAATTCCGAGAAAATTTGTAAGAGTTCCGAAGCATTTTTAAACTTTATCAGAATTCCGAGAACAATGGAAGCGTTCAGAACCATTTTTAAACTTCAGCGGAATTCCGAGAACAATGTAAGAGTTCCGAAGCAATTTTAAACTTCATCAGAATTCCGAGAAGAATCGAAGAGTTCTGAAGCATTTTTAAACGTCAGTGGAATTCCGAGAATAATAGAAGAGTTCCGAAGCATTATTGAACGTGAGCGGAATTCCGAGAACAGAGGAAGAGTTCCGAAGCATTTTTAATCTTCAGTAGAATTCCGAGAACAATGGAAGAGTTCTGAAGCATTTTTATATGTCAGCAGAATTTCGAGAACGATGAAGGAGTTCCGAAACATTTTTAAACTTCGGCGGAATTCCGAGAACAATGGAAGAGATCCGAAGCATTTTTAAACGTCAACCGAATTCCGAGAACAATGGAAAAGTTGTGAAACATTTTTAAACATCAACGGAATTCCGAGAACAATGGAAGAGTTCCGAAGCATTTTTAAACTTCACCGGAATTCCGAGAACAATGGAAGAGTTCCAAAGCATTTTTAAATGTCAGCTTAATTCTGAGAGCAATGGAAGAGTTCCGAAGCATTTTTAAACGTCAGCAGAATTCTGAGAACAATGGAAGAGTTACGAAGCATTTTTAAACTTCATATGAATGACAAGAACAATGTAAGAGTTCCGAAGCATTTTTAAACATCAGCGGAATTCCGAGAACAATGGACGCGTTCCGAAGCATTTTTAAGCTTCAGCGGAATTCCGAGAACAATGGAAGCATTCCGAAGCATTTTTAAACTTCAGCGAAATTCCGAGAAAATTTGTAAGAGTTCCGAAGCATTTTTAAACTTTATCAGAATTCCGAGAACAATGGAAGCGTTCAGAAGCATTTTTAAACTTCAGCGGATTTCTGAGAACAGGAGAAGAGTTCCGAAGCATTTTTAATCTTCAGCAGAATTCCGAGAACAATGGAAGAGTTCTGAAGCATTTTTAAATGTCAGCAGAATTCCAAGAACAATGGAAGAGTTCCAAAGCATTTTTAAACGTCAGCGGAATTCCGAGAACAATCGAAGAGTTCTGAAACATTTTTAAACTTTACAGGAATTCCGAGAACAATGGAAGAGTACCAAAGCATTTTTAAACTTCAGCGGAATTCCGAGAACAATGGAAGCGTTCCGAAGCATTTTAAACTTCAGCAGAATTCCGAGAACAATGGAAGTGTTCCGAAGCATTTTTAAACGTCAGCGGAATTCCGAGAACAATGGAAGGGTTCTGAAACATTTTTAAACTTCAGCGGAATTCCGAGAACAATGGAAGAGTACCGAAGCATTTTTAAACTTCAGCGGAATTCCGAGAACAATGGAAGCGTTCTGAAGCATTTTTAAACATCAGCAGAATTCCGAGAACAATGGAAGAGTTCCGAAGCATTTTTAAACTTCATCAGAATTCCGAGAACAATGTAAGAGTTCAGAAGCAAATTTAAACTTCAGCAGAATTCCGAGAACAGTGGATGAGTTCCGAAGGTTTTTAAACGTCAGCGGAATTACGAGAACAATGTAAGAGTTCCGAAGCACTTTTAAACATCAGCAGAAATCCGAGAACAATGGCAGAGTTCCGAAGCATTTTTAAACATCAGCAGAATTCCGAGAACAATGGAAGAGTTCCAAAGCATTACTAAACATCAGCGGAATTCCGAGAACAATGGAAGAGTTCCGAAGCATTTTTAAACTTCAGCGGAATTCCGAGAACAATGGAAGAGTTCCGAAGCATTTTTAAACTTCAGCGGAATTCCGAGAACAATGTAAGAGTTCCGAAGCATTTTTAAACTTCATCAGAATTCCGAGAACAATGGAAGCGTTCTGAAGCATTGTTAAACATCAGAGGAATTCCGAGAACAATGGAAGAGTTCCGAAGCATTTTTAAATGTCAACGGAATTCCGAGAACAATGGAAGAGTTCTGAAACCTTTTTAAACTTCAGCCGAATTCCGAGAACAATGAAAGAGTACTGAAGATTTTTTAAACTTTAGCGGAATTTCGTGAACAATGGAAGCATTCGGAAGCATTTTAAACTTCAGCGGAATTCCGAGAACAATGGAAGCGTTCTGAAGCATTTTTAAACTTCAGCTGAATTCCGAGAACAATGGAAAAGTTCCAAAGCATTTTTAAACGTCAGCAGATTTCCGAGAACAATTAAGGAGTTCCAAAGCATTTTTAAACGTCAGCGGAATTCAGAGAACAATGGAAGAATTCTGAAACATTTTTAAACGTAAGTGGAATTCCGAGAACAATGGAAGAGTACCGAAGCATTTTTAAACTTCAGCGGAATTCCTAGAACAATGGAAGCGTTCCGAAGCATTTTAAACTTCAGTAGAATTCCGAGAACAATTGAAGCGTTCTGAAGCATTTTTAAACTTCAGTGGAATTCCGAGAACAATGGAAAAGTTCCAAAGCATTTTTAAATGTAAGCAGATTTCCGAGAACAATGAAGGAGTTCCAAAGCATTTTTAAACGTCAGCGGAATTCTGAGAACAATGGAAGAGTTCGGAAACATTTTTAAATGTCAGTGGAATTCAGAGGACAATGAAAGAATTCCGAAGCATTATCAAACGTGAGCGGAATTCTGAGAACAATGGAAGCGTTCTGAGGCATTTTTAAACATCAGAGGAATACCGAGAATAATGGAAGAGTTCCGAAGCATTTTTAAACGTCAACCGAATATGGAGAACAATGGAAGAGTTCCGAAGCATTTTTAAACATCAGCGGAATTCCGAGAACAATGGAAGAGTTCCGATGCATTTTTAAACATCAGCGTAATTCCGAGAACAATGGACGCGTTCCGAAGCATTTTTAAACTTCAGCTGAATTCCGAGAACAATGGAAGCATTCCGAAGCATTTTTAAACTTCAGCGAAATTCCGAGAAAATTTGTAAGAGTTCCGAAGCATTTTTAAACTTTATCAGAATTCCGAGAACAATGGAAGCGTTCAGAACCATTTTTAAACTTCAGCGGATTTCTGAGAACAGGGGAAGAGTTCCGAAGCATTTTTAATCTTCAGCAGAATTCCGAGAACAATGGAAGAGTTCTGAAGCATTTTTAAATGTCAGCAGAATTCCAAGAACAATGGAAGAGTTCCGAAGCATTTTTAAACTTCACGGTAATTCCGAGAACAATGGAAGTGTACCAAAGCATTTTTAAACTTCAGCGGAATTCCGAGAACAATGGACGAGTTCCGAAGCATTTCTAAACGTCAGCAGATTTCCCAGAACAATGAAGGAGTTCCAAAGCATTTTTAAACTTCAGCGGAATTCCGAGAACAATGTAAGAGTTCCGAAGCATTTTTAAACTTCATCAGAATTCCGAGAAGAATCGAAGAGTTCCGAAGCATTTTTAAACGTCAGTGGAATTCCGAGAATAATAGAAGAGTTCCGAAGCATTATTGAACGTGAGCGGAATTCCGAGAACAGAGGAAGAGTTCCGAAGCATTTTTAATGTTCAGCAGAATTCCGAGAGCAATGGAAGAGTTCTGAAGCATTTTTATATGTCAGCAGAATTTCGAGAACAATGAAGGAGTTCCGAAACATTTTTAAACTTCAGCGGAATTCCGAGAACAATGGAAGAGTTCCGAAGCATTTTTAAACTTCATCAGAATTCCGAGAATAATGGAAGCGTTCTGAAACATTTTTAAACATCAGCGGAATTCCGAGAACAAAGGAAGAGATCCGAAGCATTTTTAAACATCAACCGAATTCTGAGAACAATGGAAAAGTTGTGAAACACTTTTAAACATCAACGGAATTCCGAGAACAATGGAAGAGTTCCGAAGCATTTTTAAACATCACCGGAATTCCGAGAACAATGGAAGAGTTCCTAAGCATTTTTAAATGTCAGCTTAATTCTGAGAGCAATGGAAGAGTTCCAAAGCATTTTTAAACGTCAGCAGAATTCTGAGAACAATGGAAGAGTTACGAAGCATTTTTAAACTTCATATGAATGACAAGAACAATGTAAGAGTTCCGAATCATTTTTAAATGTCAGCGGAATTCTGAGAACACTGAAAGAGTTCCGAAGCATTTTTAAACATCAGCGGAATTCTGAGAACAATGGAAGAGTTCCAAAGCATTATTAAACGTGAGCGGAATTCCGAGAACAATGGAAGATTTTCGAAGCATTTTTAAACTTCAGCGGAATTCCGAGAACAATGGAAGTGTTCCAAAGCATTATTAAACGTGAGTGGAATTCTGAGAACAATGGAAGAGTTCCGAAGCATTTTTAAACTTCAGAGGAATTCCGAGAACAATGGAAGAGTTCCGAAGCATTTTTAAACGTCAACCGAATTCCGAGAACAATGGAAAAGTTGTGAAACATTTTTAAACATCAACGGAATTCCGAGAACAATGGAAGAGTTCCGAAGCATTTTTAAACTTCACCGGAATTCCGAGAACAATGGAAGAGTTCCAAAGCATTTTTAAATGTCAGCTTAATTCTGAGAGCAATGGAAGAGTTCCGAAGCATTTTTAAACGTCAGCAGAATTCTGAGAACAATGGAAGAGTTACGAAGCATTTTTAAACTTCATATGAATGACAAGAACAATGTAAGAGTTCCGAAGCATTTTTAAACATCAGCGGAATTCCGAGAACAATGGACGCGTTCCGAAGCATTTTTAAGCTTCAGCGGAATTCCGAGAACAATGGAAGCATTCCGAAGCATTTTTAAACTTCAGCGAAATTCCGAGAAAATTTGTAAGAGTTCCGAAGCATTTTTAAAATTTATCAGAATTCCGAGAACAATGGAAGCGTTCAGAAGCATTTTTAAACTTCAGCGGATTTCTGAGAACAGGAGAAGAGTTCCGAAGCATTTTTAATCTTCAGCAGAATTCCGAGAACAATGGAAGAGTTCTGAAGCATTTTTAAATGTCAGCAGAATTCCAAGAACAATGGAAGAATTCCAAAGCATTTTTAAACGTCAGCGGAATTCCGAGAACAATCGAAGAGTTCTGAAACATTTTTAAACTTTACAGGAATTCCGAGAACAATGGAAGAGTACCAAAGCATTTTTAAACTTCAGCGGAATTCCGAGAACAATGGAAGCGTTCCGAAGCATTTTAAACTTCAGCAGAATTCCGAGAACAATGGAAGTGTTCCGAAGCATTTTTAAACGTCAGCGGAATTCCGAGAACAATGGAAGGGTTCTGAAACATTTTTAAACTTCAGCGGAATTCCGAGAACAATGGAAGAGTACCGAAGCATTTTTAAACTTCAGCGGAATTCCGAGAACAATGGAAGCGTTCTGAAGCATTTTTAAACATCAGCAGAATTCCGAGAACAATGGAAGAGTTCCGAAGCATTTTTAAACTTCATCAGAATTCCGAGAACAATGTAAGAGTTCAGAAGCAAATTTAAACTTCAGCAGAATTCCGAGAACAGTGGATGAGTTCCGAAGGTTTTTAAACGTCAGCGGAATTACGAGAACAATGTAAGAGTTCCGAAGCACTTTTAAACTTCAGCGGAATTCCGAGAACAATGGAAGAGTTCCGAAGCATTTTTAAACTTCAGCGGAATTCCGAGAACAATGTAAGAGTTCCGAAGCATTTTAAAACTTCATCAGAATTCCGAGAACAATGGAAGCGTTCTGAAGCATTGTTAAACATCAGAGGAATTCCGAGAACAATGGAAGAGTTCCGAAGCATTTTTAAATGTCAACGGAATTCCGAGAACAATGGAAGAGTTCTGAAACATTTTTAAACTTCAGCCGAATTCCGAGAACAATGGAAGAGTACTGAAGATTTTTTAAACTTTAGCGGAATTTCGAGAACAATGGAAGCATTCGGAAGCATTTTAAACTTCAGCGGAATTCCGAGAACAATGGAAGCGTTCTGAAGCATTTTTAAACTTCAGCTGAATTCCGAGAACAATGGAAAAGTTCCAAAGCATTTTTAAACGTCAGCAGATTTCCGAGAACAATTAAGGAGTTCCAAAGCATTTTTAAACGTCAGCGGAATTCAGAGAACAATGGAAGAGTTCTGAAACATTTTTAAACGTCAGTGGAATTCCGAGAACAATGAAAGAGTTACGAAGCATTATTAAACTTGAGCGGAATTCTGAGAACAATGGAAGCATTCTGAAGCATTTTTAAACATCAGAGGAATTCCGAGAACAATGGAAGAGTTCCGAAGCATTTTTAAACATCAACCGAATTCCGAGAACAATGGAACAGTGCCGAAGCATTTTTAAACGGCAGTGGAATTCTGAGAATAATAGAAGAGTTCCGAAGCATTATTAAACTTCACTGAAATTCCAAGAACAATGTAAGAGTTCCAAAGCATTTTTAAATGTCAGCTTAATTCTGAGAGCAATGGAAGAGTTCCGAAGCATTTTTAAACGTCAGCAGAATTCCGAGAACAATGGAAGAGTTACGAAGCATTTTTAAACTTCATCTGAATGACAAGAACAATGTAAGAGTTCCGAAGCATTTTTAAATGTCAGCGGAATTCTGAGAACACTGAAAGAGTTCCGAAGCATTTTTAAACATCAGTGGAATTCCGAGAACAATGAAAGAGTTCCGAAGCATTATTAAACTTGAGCGGAATTCTGAGAACAATGGAAGCGTTCTGAAACATTTTTAAACATCAGAGGAATTCCGAGAACAATGGAAGAGTTCCGAAGCATTTTTAAACGTCAGTGGAATTCCGAGAATAATAGAAGAGTTCCGAAGCATTATTGAACGTGAGCGGAATTCCGAGAACAGAGGAAGAGTTCCGAAGCATTTTTAATGTTCAGCAGAATTCCGAGAGCAATGGAAGAGTTCTGAAGCATTTTTATATGTCAGCAGAATTTCGAGAACAATGAAGGAGTTCCGAAACATTTTTAAACTTCAGCGGAATTCCGAGAACAATGGAAGAGTTCCGAAGCATTTTTAAACTTCATCAGAATTCCGAGAATAATGGAAGCGTTCTGAAACATTTTTAAACATCAGCGGAATTCCGAGAACAAAGGAAGAGATCTGAAGCATTTTTAAACATCAACCGAATTCTGAGAACAATGGAAAAGTTGTGAAACACTTTTAAACATCAACGGAATTCCGAGAACAATGGAAGAGTTCCGAAGCATTTTTAAACATCACCGGAATTCCGAGAACAATGGAAGAGTTCCTAAGCATTTTTAAATGTCAGCTTAATTCTGAGAGCAATGGAAGAGTTCCAAAGCATTTTTAAACGTCAGCAGAATTCTGAGAACAATGGAAGAGTTACGAAGCATTTTTAAACTTCATATGAATGACAAGAACAATGTAAGAGTTCCAAATCATTTTTAAATGTCAGCGGAATTCTGAGAACACTGAAAGAGTTCCGAAGCATTTTTAAACATCAGCGGAATTCTGAGAACAATGGAAGAGTTCCAAAGCATTATTAAACGTGAGCGGAATTCCGAGAACAATGGAAGATTTTCGAAGCATTTTTAAACTTCAGCGGAATTCCGAGAACAATGGAAGTGTTCCAAAGCATTATTAAACGTGAGTGGAATTCTGAGAACAATGGAAGAGTTCCGAAGCATTTTTAAACTTCAGAGGAATTCCGAGAACAATGGAAGAGTTCCGAAGCATTTTTAAACGTCAACCGAATTCCGAGAACAATGGAAAAGTTGTGAAACATTTTTAAACATCAACGGAATTCCGAGAACAATGGAAGAGTTCCGAAGCATTTTTAAACTTCACCGGAATTCCGAGAACAATGGAAGAGTTCCAAAGCATTTTTAAATGTCAGCTTAATTCTGAGAGCAATGGAAGAGTTCCGAAGCATTTTTAAACGTCAGCAGAATTCTGAGAACAATGGAATAGTTACGAAGCATTTTTAAACTTCATATGAATGACAAGAACAATGTAAGAGTTCCGAAGCATTTTTAAACATCAGCGGAATTCCGAGAACAATGGACGCGTTCCGAAGCATTTTTAAGCTTCAGCGGAATTCCGAGAACAATGGAAGCATTCCGAAGCATTTTTAAACTTCAGCGAAATTCCGAGAAAATTTGTAAGAGTTCCGAAGCATTTTTAAACTTTATCAGAATTCGAGAACAATGGAAGCGTTCAGAAGCATTTTTAAACTTCAGCGGATTTCTGAGAACAGGAGAAGAGTTCCGAAGCATTTTTAATCTTCAGCAGAATTCCGAGAACAATGGAAGAGTTCTGAAGCATTTTTAAATGTCAGCAGAATTCCAAGAACAATGGAAGAATTCCAAAGCATTTTTAAACGTCAGCGGAATTCCGAGAACAATCGAAGAGTTCTGAAACATTTTTAAACTTTACAGGAATTCCGAGAACAATGGAAGAGTACCAAAGCATTTTTAAACTTCAGCGGAATTCCGAGAACAATGGAAGCGTTCCGAAGCATTTTAAACTTCAGCAGAATTCCGAGAACAATGGAAGTGTTCCGAAGCATTTTTAAACGTCAGCGGAATTACGAGAACAATGGAAGGGTTCTGAAACATTTTTAAACTTCAGCGGAATTCCGAGAACAATGGAAGAGTACCGAAGCATTTTTAAACTTCAGCGGAATTCCGAGAACAATGGAAGCGTTCTGAAGCATTTTTAAACATCAGCAGAATTCCGAGAACAATGGAAGAGTTCCGAAGCATTTTTAAACTTCATCAGAATTCCGAGAACAATGTAAGAGTTCAGAAGCAAATTTAAACTTCAGCAGAATTCCGAGAACAGTGGATGAGTTCCGAAGGTTTTTAAACGTCAGCGGAATTACGAGAACAATGTAAGAGTTCCGAAGCACTTTTAAACTTCAGCGGAATTCCGAGAACAATGGAAGAGTTCCGAAGCATTTTTAAACTTCAGCGGAATTCCGAGAACAATGTAAGAGTTCCGAAGCATTTTTAAACTTCATCAGAATTCCGAGAACAATGGAAGCGTTCTGAAGCATTGTTAAACATCAGAGGAATTCCGAGAACAATGGAAGAGTTCCGAAGCATTTTTAAATGTCAACGGAATTCCGAGAACAATGGAAGAGTTCTGAAACATTTTTAAACTTCAGCCGAATTCCGAGAACAATGGAAGAGTACTGAAGATTTTTTAAACTTTAGCGGAATTTCGAGAACAATGGAAGCATTCGGAAGCATTTTAAACTTCAGCGGAATTCCGAGAACAATGGAAGCGTTCTGAAGCATTTTTAAACTTCAGCTGAATTCCGAGAACAATGGAAAAGTTCCAAAGCATTTTTAAACGTCAGCAGATTTCCGAGAACAATTAAGGAGTTCCAAAGCATTTTTAAACGTCAGCGGAATTCAGAGAACAATGGAAGAGTTCCGAAACATTTTTAAACGTCAGTGGAATTCCGAGAACAATGAAAGAGTTACGAAGCATTATTAAACTTGAGCGGAATTCTGAGAACAATGGAAGCATTCTGAAGCATTTTTAAACATCAGAGGAATTCCGAGAACAATGGAAGAGTTCCGAAGCATTTTTAAACATCAACCGAATTCCGAGAACAATGGAACAGTGCCGAAGCATTTTTAAACGGCAGTGGAATTCTGAGAATAATAGAAGAGTTCCGAAGCATTATTAAACTTCACTGGAATTCCAAGAACAATGTAAGAGTTCCAAAGCATTTTTAAATGTCAGCTTACTTCTGAGAGCAATGGAAGAGTTCCGAAGCATTTTTAAACGTCAGCAGAATTCCGAGAACAATGGAAGAGTTACGAAGCATTTTTAAACTTCATCTGAATGACAAGAACAATGTAAGAGTTCCGAAGCATTTTTAAATGTCAGCGGAATTCTGAGAACACTGAAAGAGTTCCGAAGCATTTTTAAACATCAGTGGAATTCCGAGAACAATGAAAGAGTTCCGAAGCATTATTAAACTTGAGCGGAATTCTGAGAACAATGGAAGCGCTCTGAAACATTTTTAAACATCAGAGGAATTCCGAGAACAATGGAAGAGTTCCGAAGCATTTTTAAACGTCAGCAGAATTCCGAGAACAATGGAAGAGTTCCGAAGCATTTTTAAACATCAGCGGAATTCTGAGAACAATGGAACAGTTCCGAAGCATTTTTAAACGGCAGCGGAATCCCGAGAATAATAGAAGAGTTCCGAAGCATTATTAAACATGAGCGGAATTTCGAGGACAGTGGAAGAGTTCTGAAGCATTTTTAAACTTCAGTGGAATTCCGAGAATAGTGGAAGTGTTCCGAAGCATTTTAATCTTCAGCAGAATTCCGAGAACAATGGACGAGTTCTGAAGCATTTCTAAACGTCAGCAGATTTCTGAGAACAATGAAGGAGTTCCGAAGCATTTTTAAACTTCAGCGGAATTCCGAGAACAATGGAAGAGTTCCGAAGCATTTTTAAATTTCATCAGAATTCCGAGAACAATCGAAGAGTTCCGAAGCATTTTTAAACGTCAGTGGAATTCCGAGAATAATAGAAGCGTTCTGAAGCATTATTGAACGTGAGCGGAATTCCGAGAACAGTGGAAGAGTTCCAAACCATTTTTAATCTTCAGCAGAATTCCGAGAACAATGGAAGAGTTCTGTAGCATTTTTATATGTCAGCAGAATTCCGAGAACAATGAAGGAGTTCCGAAACATTTTTAAACTTCAGCGGAATTCCGAGAACAATGGAAGAGTTCCGAAGCATTTTTAAACTTCATCAGAATTCCGAGAATAATGCAAGCGTTCTGAAACATTTTTAAACATCAGCGGAATTCCGAGAACAAAGGAAGAGATCCGAAGCAATTTTAAACGTCAACCGAATTCCGAGAACAATGGAAAAGTTGTGAAACATTTTTAAACATCAACGGAATTCCGAGAACAATGGAAGAGTTCCGAAGCATTTTTAAACTTCACCGGAATTCCGAGAACAATGGAAGAGTTCCAAAGCATTTTTAAATGTCAGCTTAATTCTGAGAGCAATGGAAGAGTTCCGAAGCATTTTTAAACGTCAGCAGAATTCCGAGAACAATGGAAGAGTTACGAAGCATTTTTAAACTTCATCTGAATGACAAGAACAATGTAAGAGTTCCGAAGCATTTTTAAATGTCAGCGGAATTCTGAGAACACTGAAAGAGTTCCGAAGCATTTTTAAACATCAGCGGAATTCTGAGAACAATGGAAGAGTTCCAAAGCATTTTTAAACGTCAGTGGAATTCCGAGAACAATGGAAGAGTACCGAAGCATTTTTACACTTCAGCGGAATTCCTAGAACAATGGAAGCGTTCCGAAGCATTTTAAACTTCAGTAGAATTCCGAGAACAATTGAAGCGTTCTGAAGCATTTTTAAACTTCAGTGGAATTCCGAGAACAATGGAAAAGTTCCGAAGCATTTTTAAATGTAAGCAGATTTCCGAGAACAATGAAGGAGTTCCAAAGCATTTTTAAACGTCAGCGGAATTCTGAGAACAATGGAAGAGTTCGGAAACATTTTTAAATGTCAGTGGAATTCAGAGGACAATGAAAGAATTCCGAAGCATTATCAAACGTGAGCGGAATTCTGAGAACAATGGAAGCGTTCTGAGGCATTTTTAAACATCAGAGGAATACCGAGAACAATGGAAGAGTTCCGAAGCATTTTTAAACGTCAACCGAATATGGAGAACAATGGAAGAGTTCCGAAGCATTTTTAAACATCAGCGGAATTCCGAGAACAATGGAAGAGTTCCGAAGCATTTTTAAACATCAGCGGAATTCCGAGAACAATGGACGCGTTCCGAAGCATTTTTAAACTTCAGCTGAATTCCGAGAACAATGGAAGCATTCCGAAGCATTTTTAAACTTCAGCGAAATTCCGAGAAAATTTGTAAGAGTTCCGAAGCATTTTTAAACTTTATCAGAATTCCGAGAACAATGGAAGCGTTCAGAACCATTTTTAAACTTCAGCAGATTTCTGAGGACAGGGGAAGACTTCCGAAGCATTTTTAATCTTCAGCAGAATTCCGAGAACAATGGAAGAGTTCTGAAGCATTTTTAAATGTCAGCAGAATTCCAAGAACAATGGAAGAGTTCCGAAGCATTTTTAAACGTCAGCGGAATTCCGAGAACAATGGAAGAGTTCTGAAACATTTTTAAACTTCACGGTAATTCCGAGAACAATGGAAGTGTACCAAAGCATTTTTAAACTTCAGCGGAATTCCGAGAACAATGGACGAGTTCCGAAGCATTTCTAAACGTCAGCAGATTTCCCAGAACAATGAAGGAGTTCCAAAGCATTTTTAAACTTCAGCGGAATTCCGAGAACAATGTAAGAGTTCCGAAGCATTTTTAAACTTCATCAGAATTCCGAGAAGAATCGAAGAGTTCCGAAGCATTTTTAAACGTCAGTGGAATTCCGAGAATAATAGAAGAGTTCCGAAGCATTATTGAATGTGAGCGGAATTCCGAGAACAGAGGAAGAGTTCCGAAGCATTTTTAATGTTCAGCAGAATTCCGAGAGCAATGGAAGAGTTCTGAAGCATTTTTATATGTCAGCAGAATTTCGAGAACAATGAAGGAGTTCCGAAACATTTTTAAACTTCAGCGGAATTCCGAGAACAATGGAAGAGTTCCGAAGCATTTTTAAACTTCATCAGAATTCCGAGAATAATGGAAGCGTTCTGAAACATTTTTAAACATCAGCGGAATTCCGAGAACAAAGGAAGAGATCCGAAGCATTTTTAAACATCAACCGAATTCTGAGAACAATGGAAAAGTTGTGAAACACTTTTAAACATCAACGGAATTCCGAGAACAATGGAAGAGTTCCGAAGCATTTTTAAACTTCAGCGGAATTCCGAGAACAATGGAAGAGTTCCGAAGCATTTTTAAACTTCATCAGAATTCCGTGAACAATCGAAGAGTTCCGAAGCATTTTTAAACGTCAGTGGAATTCCGAGAATAATAGAAGCGTTCTGAAGCATTATTGAACGTGAGCGGAATTACGAGAACAGTGGAAGAGTTACGAAGCATTTTTAAACTTCATCTGAATGACAAGAACAATGTAAGAGTTCCGAAGCATTTTTAAATGTCAGCGGAATTCTGAGAACACTGAAAGAGTTCCGAAGCATTTTTAAACATGAGCGGAATTCTGAGAACAATGGAAGAGTTCCAAAGCATTATTAAACGTGAGCGGAATTCCGAGAACAATGGAAGATTTTCGAAGCATTTTTAAACTTCAGCGGAATTCCGAGAACAATGGAAGTGTTCCAAAGCATTATTAAACGTGAGTGGAATTCTGAGAACAATGGAAGAGTTCCGAAGCATTTTTAAGCTTCAGAGGAATTCCGAGAACAATGGAAGAGTTCCGAAGCATTTTTAATCGTCAGCAGAATTCCAAGAACAATGGAAGAGTTCCGAAGCATTTTTAAACGACAGCGGAAATCCTAGAACAATGGAAGAGTTCTAATACATTTTTAAACTTCAGCGGAATTCTGAGAACAATGGAAGAGTTCCAAAGCATTTTTAAACTTCAGCAGAATTCCGAGAACAATGGAAGCGTTCTGAACCATTTTTAAACGTCAGCAGAATTCCTAGAACAATGTAAGAGTTCCAAAGCAAATTTAAACTTCAGCAGAATTCCGAGAACAATGGATGAGTTCCGAAGCATTTTTAAACGTCAGCACAATTACGAGAACAATGGAAGAGTTGTGAAGCACTTTTAAACTTCAGCAGAAATCCGAGAACAATGGCTGAGTACCGAAACATTTTTAAACATCATCGGAATTCCGAGAACAATGGAAGCGTTCCGAAGCATTTTTAAACTTCAGCTGAATTACGAGTACAATGGAAGAGTTCTGAAGCATTTCTAAACGTCAGCAGATTTCTGAGAACAATGAAGGAGTTCCGAAGCATTTTTAAACTTCAGCGGAATTCCGAGAACAATGGAAGAGTTCCGAAGCATTTTTAAACTTCATCAGAATTCCGAGAATAATGGAAGCGTTCTGAAGCATTATTGAACGTGAGCGGAATTCCGAGAACAGTGGAAGAGTTCCAAACCATTTTTAATCTTCAGCAGAATTCCGAGAACAATGGAAGAGTTCTGTAGCATTTTTATATGTTAGCAGAATTCCGAGAACAATGAAGGAGTTCCGAAACATTTTTAAACTTCAGCGGAATTCCGAGAACAATGGAAGAGTTCCGAAGCATTTTTAAACTTCATCAGAATTCCGAGAATAATGGAAGCGTTCTGAAACATTTTTAAACATCAGCGGAATTCCGAGAACAAAGGAAGAGATCCGAAGCATTTTTAAACGTCAACCGAATTCCGAGAACAATGGAAAAGTTGTGAAACATTTTTAAACATCAACGGAATTCCGAGAACAATGGAAGAGTTCCGAAGCATTTTTAAACTTCACCGGAATTCCGAGAACAATGGAAGAGTTCCAAAGCATTTTTAAATGTCAGCTTAATTCTGAGAGCAATGGAAGAGTTCCGAAGCATTTTTAAACGTCAGCAGAATTCCGAGAACAATGGAAGAGTTACGAAGCATTTTTAAACTTCATCTGAATGACAAGAACAATGTAAGAGTTCCGAAGCATTTTTAAATGTCAGCGGAATTCTGAGAACACTGAAAGAGTTCCGAAGCATTTTTAAACATCAGCGGAATTCTGAGAACAATGGAAGAGTTCCAAAGCATTTTTAAACGTCAGTGGAATTCCGAGAACAATGAAAGAGTTCCGAAGCATTATTAAACTTGAGCGGAATTCTGAGAACAATGGAAGCGTTCTGAAGCATTTTTAAACATCAGAGGAATTCCGAGAACAATGGAAGAGTTCCGAAGCATTTTTAAACATCAACCGAATTCCGAGAACAATGGAACAATTCCGAAGCATTTTTAAACAGCAGCGGAATTTCGAGAATAATAGAAGAGTTCCGAAGCATTTTTAAACGTGAGCGGAATTCCGAGGAAAGTGGAAGAGTTCTGAAGCATTTTTAAACTTCAGTGGAATTCCGAAAACAGTGGAAGAGTTCCGAAGCATTTTAATCTTCAGCAGAATTCCGAGAACAATGGACGAGTTCTGAACCATTTTTAAACGTCAGCAGAATTCCTAGAACAATGTAAGAGTTCCAAAGCAAATTTAAACTTCAGCAGAATTCCGAGAACAATGGATGAGTTCCGAAGCATTTTTAAACGTCAGCACAATTACGAGAACAATGGAAGAGTTCTGAAGCACTTTTAAACTTCAGCAGAAATCCGAGAACAATGGCTGAGTTCCGAAACATTTTTAAACATCATCGGAATTCCGAGAACAATGGAAGAGTACCGATGCATTTTTAAACTTCAGCGGAATTCCTAGAACAATGGAAGCGTTCCGAAGCATTTTAAACTTCAGTAGAATTCCGAGAACAATTGAAGCGTTCTGAAGCATTTTTAAACTTCAGTGGAATTCCGAGAACAATGGAAAAGTTCCGAAGCATTTTTAAATGTAAGCAGATTTCCGAGAACAATGAAGGAGTTCCAAAGCATTTTTAAACGTCAGCGGAATTCTGAGAACAATGGAAGAGTTCGGAAACATTTTTAAATGTCAGTGGAATTCAGAGGACAATGAAAGAGTTCCGAAGCATTATCAAACGTGAGCGGAATTCTGAGAACAATGGAAGCGTTCTGAGGCATTTTTAAACATCAGAGGAATACCGAGAACAATGGAAGAGTTCCGAAGCATTTTTAAACGTCAACCGAATACCGAGAACAATGGAAGAGTTCCGAAGCATTTTTAAACGTCAGCGGAATTCCGAGAATTATATAAGAGTTCCGAAGCATTATTAAACGTGAGCGGAATTCCGAGGACAATGGAAGAGTTCCAAAGTAAATTTAAACTTCAGCAGAATTCCGAGAACAATGGATGAGTTCCGAAGCATTTTTAAACGTCAGCGCAATTACGAGAAAAATGGAAGAGTTCTGAAGCACTTTTAAACTTCAGCAGAAATCCGAGAACAATGGCAGAGTTCCGAAGCATTTTTAAACATCAGCGGAATTCCGAGAACAATGGAAGAGTTCCGAAGCATTTTTAAACATCAGCGGAATTCCGAGAACAATGGACGCGTTCCGAAGCATTTTTAAACTTCAGCGGAATTCCGAGAACAATGGAAGCATTCCGAAGCATTTTTAAACTTCAGCGAAATTCCGAGAAAATTTGTAAGAGTTCCGAAGCATTTTTAAACTTTATCAGAATTCCGAGAACAATGGAAGCGTTCAGAACCATTTTTAAACTTCAGCGGATTTCTGAGAACAGGGGAAGAGTTCCGAAGCATTTTTAATCTTCAGCAGAATTCCGAGAACAATGGAAGAGTTCTGAAGCATTTTTAAATGTCAGCAGAATTCCAAGAACAATGGAAGAGTTCCGAAGCATTTTTAAACGTCAGCGGAATTCCTAGAACAATGGAAGAGTTCTGAAACATTTTTAAACTTCACGGTAATTCCGAGAACAATGGAAGTGTACCAAAGCATTTTTAAACTTCAGCGGAATTCCGAGAACAATGGACGAGTTCCGAAGCATTTCTAATCGTCAGCAGATTTCCGAGAACAATGAAGGAGTTCCAAAGCATTTTTAAACTTCAGCGGAATTCCGAGAACAATGTAAGAGTTCCGAAGCATTTTTAAACTTCATCAGAATTCCGAGAAGAATCGAAGAGTTCCGAAGCATTTTTAAACGTCAGTGGAATTCCGAGAATAATAGAAGAGTTCTGAAGCATTATTGAACGTGAGCGGAATTCCGAGAACAGAGGAAGAGTTCCGAAGCATTTTTAATCTTCAGCAGAATTCCGAGAACAATGGAAGAGTTCTGAAGCATTTTTATATGTCAGCAGAATTTCGAGAGCAATGAAGGAGTTCCGAAACATTTTTAAACTTCAGCGGAATTCCGAGAACAATGGAAGAGTTCCGAAGCATTTTTAAACTTCATCAGAATTCCGAGAATAATGGAAGCGTTCTGAAACATTTTTAAACATCAGCAGAATTCCGAGAACAAAGGAAGAGATCCGAAGCATTTTTAAACGTCAACCGAATTCTGAGAACAATGGAAAAGTTGTGAAACACTTTTAAACATCAACGGAATTCCGAGAACAATGGAAGAGTTCCGAAGCATTTTTAAACTTCACCGGAATTCCGAGAACAATGGAAGAGTTCCTAAGCATTTTTAAATGTCAGCTTAATTCTGAGAGCAATGGAAGAGTTCCGAAGCATTTTTAAACGTCAGCAGAATTCTGAGAACAATGGAAGAGTTACGAAGCATTTTTAAACTTCATATGAATGACAAGAACAATGTAAGAGTTCCGAAGCATTTTTAAATGTCAGCGGAATTCTGAGAACACTGAAAGAGTTCCGAAGCATTTTTAAACATCAGCGGAATTCTGAGAACAATGGAAGAGTTCCAAAGCATTATTAAACATGAGCGGAATTCCGAGAACAATGGAAGATTTTCGAAGCATTTTTAAACTTCAGCGGAATTCCGAGAACAATGGAAGTGTTCCAAAGCATTATTAAACGTGAGTGGAATTCTGAGAACAATGGAAGATTTCCGAAGCATTTTTAAACTTCAGAGGAATTCCGAGAACAATGGAAGAGTTCCGAAGCATTTTTAATCGTCAGCAGAATTCCAAGAACAATGGAAGAGTTCCGAAGCATTTTTAAACGACAGCGGAAATCCTAGAACAATGGAAGAGTTCTAATACATTTTTAAACTTCAGCGGAATTCTGAGAACAATGGAAGAGTTCCAAAGCATTTTTAAACTTCAGCAGAATTCCGAGAACAATGGAAGCGTTCTGAAGCTTTTTTAAACTTCAGCGGATTTCCGAGAACAATGGAAGAGTCCCGAAGCATTTTTAAACTTTATCAGAATTCCGAGAACAATGGAAGAGTTCCGAAGCATTTTTAAACTTCATCAGAATTCCGAGAACAATGTAAGAGTTCCGATGCAAATTGAATCTTTTTGCAGAATTCCAAGAACAATGGAAGAGTTCCGAAGCATTCTTAAACTTTATCAGAATTCCGAGAACAATGGAAGAGTTCCGAAGCATTTTTAAACGTCAGCGGAATTCCGAGAACAATGTAAGAGTTCCGATGCAAATTTAATCTTTTTGCAGAATTCCGAGAACAATGGAAGAGTTCCGAAGCATTTTTAAACGTCAGCGGAATTACGAGAACAATGGAAGAGTTCCGAAGCATTTTTAAACTTCGCCAGAATTCTGAGAACAATGGAAGAGTTCCGAAGCATTTTTAAACTTCAGAAGATTTCAAAGAACAATGAAGGAGTTCCGAAACATTTTTAATCATCATGCGAATTCCGAGAACAATGGAAGCATTCCGAAGCATTTTTAAACATCAGTGGAATTCCGAGAACAATGGAAGAGATCCGAAGCACTTTTAAACGTCAACGGAATTCCGAGAACAATGGAAGAGTTCCGAAGCATTTTTAAACATCAGCGGAATTCCGAGAACAATGGAAGCATTCTGAAGCATTTTTAAACTTCAGCAGAATTCCGAGAACAATGGAAAAGTTCCGAAGCATTTTTAAACGTCAGCAGATTTCCGAGAACAATGAAGGAGTTCCAAAGCATTTTTAAACGTCAGCGGAATTCAGAGAACAATGGAAGAGTTCTGAAACATTTTTAAACGTCATCGGAATTCCGAGAACAAAGGAAGAGTTCCGAAGCATTTTTAAACTTCAGCGGAATTGTGAGAACAATGGAAGCATTCTGAAGCATTTTTAAACTTCAGCGGAATTCCAAGAAAAATGGAAAAGTTCCGAAGAATTTTTAAACGTCAGCAGATTTCCGAGAACAATGAAGGAGTTCCAAAGCATTTTTAAACGTCAGCGGAATTCAGAGAACAATGGAAGTGTTCTGAAACATTTTTAAACGTCAGTGGTATTCCGAGAACAATGAAAGAGTTCCGAAGCATTATTAAACGTGAGCAGAATTCTGAGAATAATAGAAGAGTTCCGAAGCATTATAATCTTCAGCAGATTTCCGAGAACAATGGACGAGTTCTGAACCATTTTTAAACGTCAGCAGAATTCCTAGAACAATGTAAGAGTTCCAAAGCAAATTTAAACTTCAGCAGAATTCCGAGAACAATGGATGAGTTCCGAAGCATTTGTAAACGTCAGCACAATTACGAAAACAATGGAAGAGTTCTGAAGCACTTTTAAACTTCAGCAGAAATCCGAGAACAATGGATGAGTTCCGAAACATTTTTAAACATCATCGGAATTCCGAGAACAATGGAAGAGTTCCGAAGCATTTTTAAACGTCAGCGGAATTCCGAGAACAATGGAAGAGTACCGAAGCATTTTTAAACTTCAGCGGAATTCCTAGAACAATGGAAGCGTTCCGAAGCATTTTAAACTTCAGTAGAATTCCGAGAACAATTGAAGCGTTCTGAAGCATTTTTAAACTTCAGTGGAATTCTGAGAACAATGGAAAAGTTCCGAAGCATTTTTAAATGTAAGCAGATTTCCGAGAACAATGAAGGAGTTCCAAAGCATTTTTAAACGTCAGTGGAATTCTGAGAACAATGGACGAGTTCTGAACCATTTTTAAACGTCAGCAGAATTCCTAGAACAATGTAAGAGTTCCAAAGCAAATTTAAACTTCAGCAGAATTCCGAGAACAATGGATGAGTTCCGAAGCATTTTTAAACGTCAGCACAATTACGAGAACAATGGAAGAGTTCTGAAGCACTTTTAAACTTCAGCAGAAATCCGAGAACAATGGCTGAGTTCCGAAACATTTTTAAACATCATCGGAATTCCGAGAACAATGGAAGAGTACCGATGCATTTTTAAACTTCAGCGGAATTCCTAGAACAATGGAAGCGTTCCGAAGCATTTTAAACTTCAGTAGAATTCCGAGAACAATTGAAGCGTTCTGAAGCATTTTTAAACTTCAGTGGAATTCCGAGAACAATGGAAAAGTTCCGAAGCATTTTTAAATGTAAGCAGATTTCCGAGAACAATGAAGGAGTTCCAAAGCATTTTTAAACGTCAGCGGAATTCTGAGAACAATGGAAGAGTTCGGAAACATTTTTAAATGTCAGTGGAATTCAGAGGACAATGAAAGAGTTCCGAAGCATTATCAAACGTGAGCGGAATTCTGAGAACAATGGAAGCGTTCTGAGGCATTTTTAAACATCAGAGGAATACCGAGAACAATGGAAGAGTTCCGAAGCATTTTTAAACGTCAACCGAATACCGAGAACAATGGAAGAGTTCCGAAGCATTTTTAAACGTCAGCGGAATTCCGAGAATTATATAAGAGTTCCGAAGCATTATTAAACGTGAGCGGAATTCCGAGGACAATGGAAGAGTTCCAAAGTAAATTTAAACTTCAGCAGAATTCCGAGAACAATGGATGAGTTCCGAAGCATTTTTAAACGTCAGCGCAATTACGAGAAAAATGGAAGAGTTCTGAAGCACTTTTAAACTTCAGCAGAAATCCGAGAACAATGGCAGAGTTCCGAAGCATTTTTAAACATCAGCGGAATTCCGAGAACAATGGAAGAGTTCCGAAGCATTTTTAAACATCAGCGGAATTCCGAGAACAATGGACGCGTTCCGAAGCATTTTTAAACTTCAGCGGAATTCCGAGAACAATGGAAGCATTCCGAAGCATTTTTAAACTTCAGCGAAATTCCGAGAAAATTTGTAAGAGTTCCGAAGCATTTTTAAACTTTATCAGAATTCCGAGAACAATGGAAGCGTTCAGAACCATTTTTAAACTTCAGCGGATTTCTGAGAACAGGGGAAGAGTTCCGAAGCATTTTTAATCTTCAGCAGAATTCCGAGAACAATGGAAGAGTTCTGAAGCATTTTTAAATGTCAGCAGAATTCCAAGAACAATGGAAGAGTTCCGAAGCATTTTTAAACGTCAGCGGAATTCCTAGAACAATGGAAGAGTTCTGAAACATTTTTAAACTTCACGGTAATTCCGAGAACAATGGAAGTGTACCAAAGCATTTTTAAACTTCAGCGGAATTCCGAGAACAATGGACGAGTTCCGAAGCATTTCTAATCGTCAGCAGATTTCCGAGAACAATGAAGGAGTTCCAAAGCATTTTTAAACTTCAGCGGAATTCCGAGAACAATGTAAGAGTTCCGAAGCATTTTTAAACTTCATCAGAATTCCGAGAAGAATCGAAGAGTTCCGAAGCATTTTTAAACGTCAGTGGAATTCCGAGAATAATAGAAGAGTTCTGAAGCATTATTGAACGTGAGCGGAATTCCGAGAACAGAGGAAGAGTTCCGAAGCATTTTTAATCTTCAGCAGAATTCCGAGAACAATGGAAGAGTTCTGAAGCATTTTTATATGTCAGCAGAATTTCGAGAGCAATGAAGGAGTTCCGAAACATTTTTAAACTTCAGCGGAATTCCGAGAACAATGGAAGAGTTCCGAAGCATTTTTAAACTTCATCAGAATTCCGAGAATAATGGAAGCGTTCTGAAACATTTTTAAACATCAGCAGAATTCCGAGAACAAAGGAAGAGATCCGAAGCATTTTTAAACGTCAACCGAATTCTGAGAACAATGGAAAAGTTGTGAAACACTTTTAAACATCAACGGAATTCCGAGAACAATGGAAGAGTTCCGAAGCATTTTTAAACTTCACCGGAATTCCGAGAACAATGGAAGAGTTCCTAAGCATTTTTAAATGTCAGCTTAATTCTGAGAGCAATGGAAGAGTTCCGAAGCATTTTTAAACGTCAGCAGAATTCTGAGAACAATGGAAGAGTTACGAAGCATTTTTAAACTTCATATGAATGACAAGAACAATGTAAGAGTTCCGAAGCATTTTTAAATGTCAGCGGAATTCTGAGAACACTGAAAGAGTTCCGAAGCATTTTTAAACATCAGCGGAATTCTGAGAACAATGGAAGAGTTCCAAAGCATTATTAAACATGAGCGGAATTCCGAGAACAATGGAAGATTTTCGAAGCATTTTTAAACTTCAGCGGAATTCCGAGAACAATGGAAGTGTTCCAAAGCATTATTAAACGTGAGTGGAATTCTGAGAACAATGGAAGATTTCCGAAGCATTTTTAAACTTCAGAGGAATTCCGAGAACAATGGAAGAGTTCCGAAGCATTTTTAATCGTCAGCAGAATTCCAAGAACAATGGAAGAGTTCCGAAGCATTTTTAAACGACAGCGGAAATCCTAGAACAATGGAAGAGTTCTAATACATTTTTAAACTTCAGCGGAATTCTGAGAACAATGGAAGAGTTCCAAAGCATTTTTAAACTTCAGCAGAATTCCGAGAACAATGGAAGCGTTCTGAAGCTTTTTTAAACTTCAGCGGATTTCCGAGAACAATGGAAGAGTCCCGAAGCATTTTTAAACTTTATCAGAATTCCGAGAACAATGGAAGAGTTCCGAAGCATTTTTAAACTTCATCAGAATTCCGAGAACAATGTAAGAGTTCCGATGCAAATTGAATCTTTTTGCAGAATTCCAAGAACAATGGAAGAGTTCCGAAGCATTCTTAAACTTTATCAGAATTCCGAGAACAATGGAAGAGTTCCGAAGCATTTTTAAACGTCAGCGGAATTCCGAGAACAATGTAAGAGTTCCGATGCAAATTTAATCTTTTTGCAGAATTCCGAGAACAATGGAAGAGTTCCGAAGCATTTTTAAACGTCAGCGGAATTACGAGAACAATGGAAGAGTTCCGAAGCATTTTTAAACTTCGCCAGAATTCTGAGAACAATGGAAGAGTTCCGAAGCATTTTTAAACTTCAGAAGATTTCAAAGAACAATGAAGGAGTTCCGAAACATTTTTAATCATCATGCGAATTCCGAGAACAATGGAAGCATTCCGAAGCATTTTTAAACATCAGTGGAATTCCGAGAACAATGGAAGAGATCCGAAGCACTTTTAAACGTCAACGGAATTCCGAGAACAATGGAAGAGTTCCGAAGCATTTTTAAACATCAGCGGAATTCCGAGAACAATGGAAGCATTCTGAAGCATTTTTAAACTTCAGCAGAATTCCGAGAACAATGGAAAAGTTCCGAAGCATTTTTAAACGTCAGCAGATTTCCGAGAACAATGAAGGAGTTCCAAAGCATTTTTAAACGTCAGCGGAATTCAGAGAACAATGGAAGAGTTCTGAAACATTTTTAAACGTCATCGGAATTCCGAGAACAAAGGAAGAGTTCCGAAGCATTTTTAAACTTCAGCGGAATTGTGAGAACAATGGAAGCATTCTGAAGCATTTTTAAACTTCAGCGGAATTCCAAGAAAAATGGAAAAGTTCCGAAGAATTTTTAAACGTCAGCAGATTTCCGAGAACAATGAAGGAGTTCCAAAGCATTTTTAAACGTCAGCGGAATTCAGAGAACAATGGAAGTGTTCTGAAACATTTTTAAACGTCAGTGGTATTCCGAGAACAATGAAAGAGTTCCGAAGCATTATTAAACGTGAGCAGAATTCTGAGAATAATAGAAGAGTTCCGAAGCATTATAATCTTCAGCAGATTTCCGAGAACAATGGACGAGTTCTGAACCATTTTTAAACGTCAGCAGAATTCCTAGAACAATGTAAGAGTTCCAAAGCAAATTTAAACTTCAGCAGAATTCCGAGAACAATGGATGAGTTCCGAAGCATTTGTAAACGTCAGCACAATTACGAAAACAATGGAAGAGTTCTGAAGCACTTTTAAACTTCAGCAGAAATCCGAGAACAATGGATGAGTTCCGAAACATTTTTAAACATCATCGGAATTCCGAGAACAATGGAAGAGTTCCGAAGCATTTTTAAACGTCAGCGGAATTCCGAGAACAATGGAAGAGTACCGAAGCATTTTTAAACTTCAGCGGAATTCCTAGAACAATGGAAGCGTTCCGAAGCATTTTAAACTTCAGTAGAATTCCGAGAACAATTGAAGCGTTCTGAAGCATTTTTAAACTTCAGTGGAATTCTGAGAACAATGGAAAAGTTCCGAAGCATTTTTAAATGTAAGCAGATTTCCGAGAACAATGAAGGAGTTCCAAAGCATTTTTAAACGTCAGTGGAATTCTGAGAACAATGGAAGAGTTCGGAAACATTTTTAAATGTCAGTGGAATTCAGAGGACAATGAAAGAGTTCCGAAGCATTATCAAACGTGAGCGGAATTCTGAGAACAATGGAAGCGTTCTGAGGCATTTTTAAACACCAGAGGAATACCGAGAACAATGGAAGAGTTCCGAAGCATTTTTAAACGTCAACCGAATACCGAGAACAATGGAAGGGTTCCGAAGCATTTTTAACCGTCAGCGGAATTCCGAGAATTATATAAGAGTTCCGAAGCATTATTAAACGTGAGCGGAATTCCGAGGACAATGGAAGAGTTCCAAAGTAAATTTAAACTTCAGAAGAATTCCGAGAACAATGGATGAGTTCCGAAGCATTTTTAAACGTCAGCGCAATTACGAGAAAAATGGAAGAGTTGTGAAGCACTTTTAAACTTCAGCAGAAATCCGAGAACAATGGCAGAGTTCCGAAGCATTTTTAAACTTCAGCGAAATTCCGAGAAAATTTGTAAGAGTTCCGAAGCATTTTTAAACTTTATCAGAATTCCGAGAACAATGGAAGCGTTCAGAAGCATTTTTAAACTTCAGCGGATTTCTGAGAACAGGGGAAGAGTTCCGAAGCATTTTTAATCTTCAGCAGAATTCCGAGAACAATGGAAGAGTTCTGAAGCATTTTTAAATGTCAGCAGAATTCCAAGAACAATGGAAGAGTTCCGAAGCATTTTTAAACGTCAGCGGAATTCCGAGAACAATGGAAGAGTTCTGAAACATTTTTAAACTTCACGGGAATTCCGAGAACAATGGAAGTGTACCAAAGCATTTTTAAACTTCAGCGGAATTCCGAGAACAATGGAAGCGTTCCGAAGCATTTTAAACTTCAGCAGAATTCCGAGAACAATGGAAGCGTTCCGAATAATTTTTAAACTTCAGCTGAATTCCGAGTACAATGGACGAGTTCCGAAGCATTTCTAAACGTCAGCAGATTTCCGAGAACAATGAAGGAGTTCCAAAGCATTTTTAAACTTCAGCGGAATTCCGAGAACAATGTATGAGTTCCGAAGCATTTTTAAACTTCATCAGAATTCCGGGAAGAATCCAAGAGTTCCGAAGCATTTTTAAACGTCAGTGGAATTCCGAGAATAAAAGAAGAGTTCCGAAGCATTATTGAACGTGAGCGGAATTCCGAGAACAGAGGAAGAGTTCCGAAGCATTTTTAATCTTCAGCAGAATTCCGAGAACAATGGAAGAGTTCTGAAGCATTTTTATATGTCAGCAGAATTTCGAGAACAATGAAGGAGTTCCGAAACATTTTTAAACTTCAGCGGAATTCAGAGAACAATGGAAGAGTTCCGAAGCATTTTTAAACTTCATCAGAATTCCGAGAATAATGGAAGCGTTCTGAAACATTTTTAAACATCAGCGGAATTCCGATAACAAAGGAAGAGATCCGAAGCATTTTTAAACGTCAACCGAATTCCGAGAACAATGGAACAGTTCCGAAGCATTTTTAAACATCAACCGAATTCCGAGAACAATGGAACATTTCCGAAGCATTTTTAAACGGCAGCGGAATTCCGAGAATAATAGAAGAGTTCCGAAGCATTATTAAACTTGAGCGGAATTCCGAGGACAGTGGAAGAGTACTGAAGCATTTTTAAACTTCAGTGGAATTCCGAGAACAGTGGAAGAGTTCCGAAGCATTTTAATCTTCCGCAGAATTCCGAGAACAATGGACGAGTTCTGAACCATTTTTAAACGTCAGCAGAATTCCTAGAACAATGTAAGAGTTCCAAAGCAAATTTAAACTTCAGCAGAATTCCGAGAACAATGGATGAGTTCCGAAGCATTTTTAAATGTCAGCACAATTACGAGAACAATGGAAGAGTTCTGAAGCACTTTTAGACTTCAGCAGAAATCCGAGAACAATGGAAGAGTTACGAAGCATTTTTAAACTTCATCTGAATGACAAGAACAATGTAAGAGTTCCGAAGCATTTTTAAATGTCAGCGGAATTCTGAGAACACTGAAAGAGTTCCGAAGCATTTTTAAACATCAGCGGAATTCTGAGAATAATGGAAGAGTTCCAAAGCATTTTTAAACGTCAGTGGAATTCCGAGAACAATGAAAGAGTTCCGAAGCATTATTAAACTTGAGCGGAATTCTGAGAACAATGGAAGCGTTCTGAAGCATTTTTAAACATCAGAGGAATTCCGAGAACAATGGAAGAGTTCCGAAGCATTTTTAAACATCAACCGAATTCCGAGAACAATGGAACAATTCCGAAGCATTTTTAAACAGCAGCGGAATTCCGAGAATAATAGAAGAGTTCCGAAGCATTTTTAAACGTGAGCGGAATTCCGAGGAAAGTGGAAGAGTTCTGAAGCATTTTTAAACTTCAGTGGAATTCCGAAAACAGTGGAAGAGTTCCGAAGCATTTTAATCTTCAGCAGAATTCCGAGAACAATGGACGAGTTCTGAACCATTTTTAAACGTCAGCAGAATTCCTAGAACAATGTAAGAGTTCCAAAGCAAATTTAAACTTCAGCAGAATTCCGAGAACAATGGATGAGTTCCGAAGCATTTTTAAACGTCAGCACAATTACGAGAACAATGGAAGAGTTCTGAAGCACTTTTAAACTTCAGCAGAAATCCAAGAACAATGGCTGAGTTCCGAAACATTTTTAAACATCATCGGAATTCCGAGAACAATGGAAGAGTTCCGAAGCATTTTTAAACGTCAGCGGAATTCCGAGAACAATTGAAGAGTGCCGAAACATTTTTAAACTTCAGCGGAATTCCTAGAATAATGGAAGCGTTCCGAAGCATTTTAAACTTCAGTAGAATTCCGAGAACAATTGAAGCGTTCTGAAGCATTTTTAAACTTCAGTGGAATTCAGAGAACAATAGAAAAGTTCCGAAGCATTTTTAAATGTAAGAAGATTTCCGAGAACAATGAAGGAGTTCCAAAGCATTTTTAAACATCAGCGGAATTCTGAGAACAATGGAAGAGTTCGGAAACATTTTTAAATGTCAGTGGAATTCAGAGGACAATGAAAGAGTTCCGAAGCATTATCAAACGTGAGCGGAATTCTGAGAACAATGGAAGCGTTCTGAGGCATTTTTAAACATCAGAGGAATACCGAGAACAATGGAAGAGTTCCGAAGCATTTTTAAACGTCAACCGAATACCGAGAACAATGGAAGAGTTCCGAAGCATTTTTAAACGTCAGCGGAATTCCGAGAATTATATAAGAGTTCCGAAGCATTATTAAACGTGAGCGGAATTCCGAGGACAATGGAAGAGTTCCAAAGTAAATTTAAACTTCAGCAGAATTCCGAGAACAATGGATGAGTTCCGAAGCATTTTTAAACGTCAGCGCAATTACGAGAAAAATGGAAGAGTTCTGAAGCACTTTTAAACTTCAGCAGAAATCCGAGAACAATGGCAGAGTTCCGAAGCATTTTTAAACATCAGCGGAATTCCGAGAACAATGGAAGAGTTCCGAAGCATTTTTAAACATCAGCGGAATTCCGAGAACAATGGACGCGTTCCGAAGCATTTTTAAACTTCAGCGGAATTCCGAGAACAATGGAAGCATTCCGAAGCATTTTTAAACTTCAGCGAAATTCCGAGAAAATTTGTAAGAGTTCCGAAGCATTTTTAAACTTTATCAGAATTCCGAGAACAATGGAAGCGTTCAGAAGCATTTTTAAACTTCAGCGGATTTCTGAGAACAGGGGAAGAGTTCCGAAGCATTTTTAATCTTCAGCAGAATTCCGAGAACAATGGAAGAGTTCTGAAGCATTTTTAAATGTCAGCAGAATTCCAAGAATAATGGAAGAGTTCCGAAGCATTTTTAAATGTCAGCGGAATTCCGAGAACAATGGAAGAGTTCTGAAACATTTTTAAACTTCACGGGAATTCCGAGAACAATGGAAGTGTACCAAAGCATTTTTAAACTTCAGCGGAATTCCGAGAACAATGGAAGCGTTCCGAAGCATTTTAAACTTCAGCAGAATTCCGAGAACAATGGAAGCGTTCCGAATAATTTTTAAACTTCAGCTGAATTCCGAGTACAATGGACGAGTTCCGAAGCATTTCTAAACGTCAGCAGATTTCCGAGAACAATGAAGGAGTTCCAAAGCATTTTTAAACTTCAGCGGAATTCCGAGAACAATGTAAGAGTTCCGAAGCATTTTTAAACTTCATCAGAATTCCGGGAAGAATCCAAGAGTTCCGAAGCATTTTTAAACGTCAGTGGAATTCCGAGAATAAAAGAAGAGTTCCGAAGCATTATTGAACGTGAGCGGAATTCCGAGAACAGACGAAGAGTTCCGAAGCATTTTTAATCTTCAGCAGAATTCCGAGAACAATGGAAGAGTTCTGAAGCATTTTTATATGTCAGCAGAATTTCGAGAACAATGAAGGAGTTCCGAAACATTTTTAAACTTCAGCGGAATTCCGAGAACAATGGAAGAGTTCCGAAGCATTTTTAAACTTCATCAGAATTCCGAGAATAATGGAAGCGTTCTGAAACATTTTTAAACATCAGCGGAATTCCGATAACAAAGGAAGAGATCCGAAGCATTTTTAAACGTCAACCGAATTCCGAGAACAATGGAACAGTTCCGAAGCATTTTTAAACATCAACCGAATTCCGAGAACAATGGAACAGTTCCGAAGCATTTTTAAACGGCAGCGGAATTCCGAGAATAATAGAAGAGTTCCGAAGCATTATTAAACTTGAGCGGAATTCCGAGGACAGTGGAAGAGTACTGAAGCATTTTTAAACTTCAGTGGAATTCCGAGAACAGTGGAAGAGTTCCGAAGCATTTTAATCTTCCGCAGAATTCCGAGAACAATGGACGAGTTCTGAACCATTTTTAAACGTCAGCAGAATTCCTAGAACAATGTAAGAGTTCCAAAGCAAATTTAAACTTCAGCAGAATTCCGAGAACAATGGATGAGTTCCGAAGCATTTTTAAATGTCAGCACAATTACGAGAACAATGGAAGAGTTCTGAAGCACTTTTAAACTTCAGCAGAAATCCGAGAACAATGGAAGAGTTACGAAGCATTTTTAAACTTCATCTGAATGACAAGAACAATGTAAGAGTTCCGAAGCATTTTTAAATGTCAGCGGAATTCTGAGAACACTGAAAGAGTTCCGAAGCATTTTTAAACATCAGCGGAATTCTGAGAATAATGAAAGAGTTCCAAAGCATTTTTAAACGTCAGTGGAATTCCGAGAACAATGAAAGAGTTCCGAAGCATTATTAAACTTGAGCGGAATTCTGAGAACAATGGAAGCGTTCTGAAGCATTTTTAAACATCAGTGGAATTCCGAGAACAATGGAAGAGATCCGAAGCACTTTTAAACGTCAACGGAATTCCGAGAACAATGGAAGAGTTCCGAAGCATTTTTAAACATCAGCGGAATTCCGAGAACAATGGAAGCATTCTGAAGCATTTTTAAACTTCAGCAGAATTCCGAGAACAATGGAAAAGTTCCGAAGCATTTTTAAACGTCAGCAGATTTCCGAGAACAATGAAGGAGTTCCAAAGCATTTTTAAACGTCAGCGGAATTCAGAGAACAATGGAAGAGTTCTGAAACATTTTTAAACGTCATCGGAATTCCGAGAACAAAGGAAGAGTTCCGAAGCATTTTTAAACTTCAGCGGAATTGTGAGAACAATGGAAGCATTCTGAAGCATTTTTAAACTTCAGCGGAATTCCAAGAAAAATGGAAAAGTTCCGAAGAATTTTTAAACGTCAGCAGATTTCCGAGAACAATGAAGGAGTTCCAAAGCATTTTTAAACGTCAGCGGAATTCAGAGAACAATGGAAGTGTTCTGAAACATTTTTAAACGTCAGTGGTATTCCGAGAACAATGAAAGAGTTCCGAAGCATTATTAAACGTGAGCAGAATTCTGAGAATAATAGAAGAGTTCCGAAGCATTATAATCTTCAGCAGATTTCCGAGAACAATGGACGAGTTCTGAACCATTTTTAAACGTCAGCAGAATTCCTAGAACAATGTAAGAGTTCCAAAGCAAATTTAAACTTCAGCAGAATTCCGAGAACAATGGATGAGTTCCGAAGCATTTGTAAACGTCAGCACAATTACGAAAACAATGGAAGAGTTCTGAAGCACTTTTAAACTTCAGCAGAAATCCGAGAACAATGGATGAGTTCCGAAACATTTTTAAACATCATCGGAATTCCGAGAACAATGGAAGAGTTCCGAAGCATTTTTAAACGTCAGCGGAATTCCGAGAACAATGGAAGAGTACCGAAGCATTTTTAAACTTCAGCGGAATTCCTAGAACAATGGAAGCGTTCCGAAGCATTTTAAACTTCAGTAGAATTCCGAGAACAATTGAAGCGTTCTGAAGCATTTTTAAACTTCAGTGGAATTCTGAGAACAATGGAAAAGTTCCGAAGCATTTTTAAATGTAAGCAGATTTCCGAGAACAATGAAGGAGTTCCAAAGCATTTTTAAACGTCAGTGGAATTCTGAGAACAATGGAAGAGTTCGGAAACATTTTTAAATGTCAGTGGAATTCAGAGGACAATGAAAGAGTTCCGAAGCATTATCAAACGTGAGCGGAATTCTGAGAACAATGGAAGCGTTCTGAGGCATTTTTAAACACCAGAGGAATACCGAGAACAATGGAAGAGTTCCGAAGCATTTTTAAACGTCAACCGAATACCGAGAACAATGGAAGGGTTCCGAAGCATTTTTAACCGTCAGCGGAATTCCGAGAATTATATAAGAGTTCCGAAGCATTATTAAACGTGAGCGGAATTCCGAGGACAATGGAAGAGTTCCAAAGTAAATTTAAACTTCAGAAGAATTCCGAGAACAATGGATGAGTTCCGAAGCATTTTTAAACGTCAGCGCAATTACGAGAAAAATGGAAGAGTTGTGAAGCACTTTTAAACTTCAGCAGAAATCCGAGAACAATGGCAGAGTTCCGAAGCATTTTTAAACTTCAGCGAAATTCCGAGAAAATTTGTAAGAGTTCCGAAGCATTTTTAAACTTTATCAGAATTCCGAGAACAATGGAAGCGTTCAGAAGCATTTTTAAACTTCAGCGGATTTCTGAGAACAGGGGAAGAGTTCCGAAGCATTTTTAATCTTCAGCAGAATTCCGAGAACAATGGAAGAGTTCTGAAGCATTTTTAAATGTCAGCAGAATTCCAAGAACAATGGAAGAGTTCCGAAGCATTTTTAAACGTCAGCGGAATTCCGAGAACAATGGAAGAGTTCTGAAACATTTTTAAACTTCACGGGAATTCCGAGAACAATGGAAGTGTACCAAAGCATTTTTAAACTTCAGCGGAATTCCGAGAACAATGGAAGCGTTCCGAAGCATTTTAAACTTCAGCAGAATTCCGAGAACAATGGAAGCGTTCCGAATAATTTTTAAACTTCAGCTGAATTCCGAGTACAATGGACGAGTTCCGAAGCATTTCTAAACGTCAGCAGATTTCCGAGAACAATGAAGGAGTTCCAAAGCATTTTTAAACTTCAGCGGAATTCCGAGAACAATGTATGAGTTCCGAAGCATTTTTAAACTTCATCAGAATTCCGGGAAGAATCCAAGAGTTCCGAAGCATTTTTAAACGTCAGTGGAATTCCGAGAATAAAAGAAGAGTTCCGAAGCATTATTGAACGTGAGCGGAATTCCGAGAACAGAGGAAGAGTTCCGAAGCATTTTTAATCTTCAGCAGAATTCCGAGAACAATGGAAGAGTTCTGAAGCATTTTTATATGTCAGCAGAATTTCGAGAACAATGAAGGAGTTCCGAAACATTTTTAAACTTCAGCGGAATTCCGAGAACAATGGAAGAGTTCCGAAGCATTTTTAAACTTCATCAGAATTCCGAGAATAATGGAAGCGTTCTGAAACATTTTTAAACATCAGCGGAATTCCGATAACAAAGGAAGAGATCCGAAGCATTTTTAAACGTCAACCGAATTCCGAGAACAATGGAACAGTTCCGAAGCATTTTTAAACATCAACCGAATTCCGAGAACAATGGAACATTTCCGAAGCATTTTTAAACGGCAGCGGAATTCCGAGAATAATAGAAGAGTTCCGAAGCATTATTAAACTTGAGCGGAATTCCGAGGACAGTGGAAGAGTACTGAAGCATTTTTAAACTTCAGTGGAATTCCGAGAACAGTGGAAGAGTTCCGAAGCATTTTAATCTTCCGCAGAATTCCGAGAACAATGGACGAGTTCTGAACCATTTTTAAACGTCAGCAGAATTCCTAGAACAATGTAAGAGTTCCAAAGCAAATTTAAACTTCAGCAGAATTCCGAGAACAATGGATGAGTTCCGAAGCATTTTTAAATGTCAGCACAATTACGAGAACAATGGAAGAGTTCTGAAGCACTTTTAGACTTCAGCAGAAATCCGAGAACAATGGAAGAGTTACGAAGCATTTTTAAACTTCATCTGAATGACAAGAACAATGTAAGAGTTCCGAAGCATTTTTAAATGTCAGCGGAATTCTGAGAACACTGAAAGAGTTCCGAAGCATTTTTAAACATCAGCGGAATTCTGAGAATAATGGAAGAGTTCCAAAGCATTTTTAAACGTCAGTGGAATTCCGAGAACAATGAAAGAGTTCCGAAGCATTATTAAACTTGAGCGGAATTCTGAGAACAATGGAAGCGTTCTGAAGCATTTTTAAACATCAGAGGAATTCCGAGAACAATGGAAGAGTTCCGAAGCATTTTTAAACATCAACCGAATTCCGAGAACAATGGAACAATTCCGAAGCATTTTTAAACAGCAGCGGAATTCCGAGAATAATAGAAGAGTTCCGAAGCATTTTTAAACGTGAGCGGAATTCCGAGGAAAGTGGAAGAGTTCTGAAGCATTTTTAAACTTCAGTGGAATTCCGAAAACAGTGGAAGAGTTCCGAAGCATTTTAATCTTCAGCAGAATTCCGAGAACAATGGACGAGTTCTGAACCATTTTTAAACGTCAGCAGAATTCCTAGAACAATGTAAGAGTTCCAAAGCAAATTTAAACTTCAGCAGAATTCCGAGAACAATGGATGAGTTCCGAAGCATTTTTAAACGTCAGCACAATTACGAGAACAATGGAAGAGTTCTGAAGCACTTTTAAACTTCAGCAGAAATCCAAGAACAATGGCTGAGTTCCGAAACATTTTTAAACATCATCGGAATTCCGAGAACAATGGAAGAGTTCCGAAGCATTTTTAAACGTCAGCGGAATTCCGAGAACAATTGAAGAGTGCCGAAACATTTTTAAACTTCAGCGGAATTCCTAGAATAATGGAAGCGTTCCGAAGCATTTTAAACTTCAGTAGAATTCCGAGAACAATTGAAGCGTTCTGAAGCATTTTTAAACTTCAGTGGAATTCAGAGAACAATAGAAAAGTTCCGAAGCATTTTTAAATGTAAGAAGATTTCCGAGAACAATGAAGGAGTTCCAAAGCATTTTTAAACATCAGCGGAATTCTGAGAACAATGGAAGAGTTCGGAAACATTTTTAAATGTCAGTGGAATTCAGAGGACAATGAAAGAGTTCCGAAGCATTATCAAACGTGAGCGGAATTCTGAGAACAATGGAAGCGTTCTGAGGCATTTTTAAACATCAGAGGAATACCGAGAACAATGGAAGAGTTCCGAAGCATTTTTAAACGTCAACCGAATACCGAGAACAATGGAAGAGTTCCGAAGCATTTTTAAACGTCAGCGGAATTCCGAGAATTATATAAGAGTTCCGAAGCATTATTAAACGTGAGCGGAATTCCGAGGACAATGGAAGAGTTCCAAAGTAAATTTAAACTTCAGCAGAATTCCGAGAACAATGGATGAGTTCCGAAGCATTTTTAAACGTCAGCGCAATTACGAGAAAAATGGAAGAGTTCTGAAGCACTTTTAAACTTCAGCAGAAATCCGAGAACAATGGCAGAGTTCCGAAGCATTTTTAAACATCAGCGGAATTCCGAGAACAATGGAAGAGTTCCGAAGCATTTTTAAACATCAGCGGAATTCCGAGAACAATGGACGCGTTCCGAAGCATTTTTAAACTTCAGCGGAATTCCGAGAACAATGGAAGCATTCCGAAGCATTTTTAAACTTCAGCGAAATTCCGAGAAAATTTGTAAGAGTTCCGAAGCATTTTTAAACTTTATCAGAATTCCGAGAACAATGGAAGCGTTCAGAAGCATTTTTAAACTTCAGCGGATTTCTGAGAACAGGGGAAGAGTTCCGAAGCATTTTTAATCTTCAGCAGAATTCCGAGAACAATGGAAGAGTTCTGAAGCATTTTTAAATGTCAGCAGAATTCCAAGAATAATGGAAGAGTTCCGAAGCATTTTTAAATGTCAGCGGAATTCCGAGAACAATGGAAGAGTTCTGAAACATTTTTAAACTTCACGGGAATTCCGAGAACAATGGAAGTGTACCAAAGCATTTTTAAACTTCAGCGGAATTCCGAGAACAATGGAAGCGTTCCGAAGCATTTTAAACTTCAGCAGAATTCCGAGAACAATGGAAGCGTTCCGAATAATTTTTAAACTTCAGCTGAATTCCGAGTACAATGGACGAGTTCCGAAGCATTTCTAAACGTCAGCAGATTTCCGAGAACAATGAAGGAGTTCCAAAGCATTTTTAAACTTCAGCGGAATTCCGAGAACAATGTAAGAGTTCCGAAGCATTTTTAAACTTCATCAGAATTCCGGGAAGAATCCAAGAGTTCCGAAGCATTTTTAAACGTCAGTGGAATTCCGAGAATAAAAGAAGAGTTCCGAAGCATTATTGAACGTGAGCGGAATTCCGAGAACAGACGAAGAGTTCCGAAGCATTTTTAATCTTCAGCAGAATTCCGAGAACAATGGAAGAGTTCTGAAGCATTTTTATATGTCAGCAGAATTTCGAGAACAATGAAGGAGTTCCGAAACATTTTTAAACTTCAGCGGAATTCCGAGAACAATGGAAGAGTTCCGAAGCATTTTTAAACTTCATCAGAATTCCGAGAATAATGGAAGCGTTCTGAAACATTTTTAAACATCAGCGGAATTCCGATAACAAAGGAAGAGATCCGAAGCATTTTTAAACGTCAACCGAATTCCGAGAACAATGGAACAGTTCCGAAGCATTTTTAAACATCAACCGAATTCCGAGAACAATGGAACAGTTCCGAAGCATTTTTAAACGGCAGCGGAATTCCGAGAATAATAGAAGAGTTCCGAAGCATTATTAAACTTGAGCGGAATTCCGAGGACAGTGGAAGAGTACTGAAGCATTTTTAAACTTCAGTGGAATTCCGAGAACAGTGGAAGAGTTCCGAAGCATTTTAATCTTCCGCAGAATTCCGAGAACAATGGACGAGTTCTGAACCATTTTTAAACGTCAGCAGAATTCCTAGAACAATGTAAGAGTTCCAAAGCAAATTTAAACTTCAGCAGAATTCCGAGAACAATGGATGAGTTCCGAAGCATTTTTAAATGTCAGCACAATTACGAGAACAATGGAAGAGTTCTGAAGCACTTTTAAACTTCAGCAGAAATCCGAGAACAATGGAAGAGTTACGAAGCATTTTTAAACTTCATCTGAATGACAAGAACAATGTAAGAGTTCCGAAGCATTTTTAAATGTCAGCGGAATTCTGAGAACACTGAAAGAGTTCCGAAGCATTTTTAAACATCAGCGGAATTCTGAGAATAATGAAAGAGTTCCAAAGCATTTTTAAACGTCAGTGGAATTCCGAGAACAATGAAAGAGTTCCGAAGCATTATTAAACTTGAGCGGAATTCTGAGAACAATGGAAGCGTTCTGAAGCATTTTTAAACATCAGAGGAATTCCGAGAACAATGGAAGAGTTCCGAAGCATTTTTAAACATCAACCGAATTCCGAGAACAATGGAACAATTCCGAAGCATTTTTAAACAGCAGCGTAATTCCGAGAATAATAGAAGAGTTCCGAAGCATTTTTAAACGTGAGCGGAATTCCGAGGAAAGTGGAAGAGTTCTGAAGCATTTTTAAACTTCAGTGGAATTCCGAAAACAGTGGAAGAGTTCCGAAGCATTTTAATCTTCAGCAGAATTCCGAGAACAATGGACGAGTTCTGAACCATTTTTAAACGTCAGCAGAATTCCTAGAACAATGTAAGAGTTCCAAAGCAAATTTAAACTTCAGCAGAATTCCGAGACAATGGATGAGTTCCGAAGCATTTTTAAACGTCAGCACAATTACGAGAACAATGGAAGAGTTCTGAAGCACTTTTAAACTTCAGCAGAAATCCAAGAACAATGGCTGAGTTCCGAAACATTTTTAAACATCATCGGAATTCCGAGAACAATGGAAGAGTTCCGAAGCATTTTTAAACGTCAGCGGAATTCCGAGAACAATGGAAGAGTACCGAAACATTTTTAAACTTCAGCGGAATTCCTAGAATAATGGAAGCGTTCCGAAGCATTTTAAACTTCAGTAGAATTCCGAGAACAATTGAAGCGTTCTGAAGCATTTTTAAACTTCAGTGGAATTCAGAGAACAATAGAAAAGTTCCGAAGCATTTTTAAATGTAAGAAGATTTCCGAGAACAATGAAGGAGTTCCAAAGCATTTTTAAACATCAGCGGAATTCTGAGAACAATGGAAGAGTTCGGAAACATTTTTAAATGTCAGTGGAATTCAGAGGACAATGAAAGAGTTCCGAAGCATTATCAAACGTGAGCGGAATTCTGAGAACAATGGAAGCGTTCTGAGGCATTTTTAAACATCAGAGGAATACCGAGAACAATGGAAGAGTTCCGAAGCATTTTTAAACGTCAACCGAATACCGAGAACAATGGAAGAGTTCCGAAGCATTTTTAAACGTCAGCGGAATTCCGAGAATTATATAAGAGTTCCGAAGCATTATTAAACGTGAGCGGAATTCCGAGGACAATGGAAGAGTTCCAAAGTAAATTTAAACTTCAGCAGAATTCCGAGAACAATGGATGAGTTCCGAAGCATTTTTAAACTTCAGCGGAATTCCGAGAACAATGGAAGCATTCCGAAGCATTTTTAAACTTCAGCGAAATTCCGAGAAAATTTGTAAGAGTTCCGAAGCATTTTTAAACTTTATCAGAATTCCGAGAACAATGGAAGCGTTCAGAAGCATTTTTAAACTTCAGCGGATTTCTGAGAACAGGGGAAGAGTTCCGAAGCATTTTTAATCTTCAGCAGAATTCCGAGAACAATGGAAGAGTTCTGAAGCATTTTTAAATGTCAGCAGAATTCCAAGAACAATGGAAGAGTTCCGAAGCATTTTTAAACGTCAGCGGAATTCCGAGAACAATGGAAGAGTTCTGAAACATTTTTAAACTTCACGGTAATTCCGAGAACAATGGAAGTGTACCAAAGCATTTTTAAACTTCAGCGGAATTCCGAGAACAATGGAAGCGTTCCGATGCATTTTAAACTTCAGCAGAATTCCGAGAACAATGGAAGCGTTCCGAAGCATTTTTAAACTTCAGCTGAATTCCGAGTACAATGGACGAGTTCCGAAGCATTTCTAAACGTCAGCAGATTTCCGAGAACAATGAAGGAGTTCCAAAGCATTTTTAAACTTCAGCGGAATTCCGAGAACAATGTAAGAGTTCCGAAGCATTTTTAAACTTCATCAGAATTCCGAGAAGAATAGAAGAGTTCCGAAGCATTTTTAAACGTCAGTGGAATTCCGAGAATAATAGAAGAGTTCCGAAGCATTATTGAACGTGAGCGGAATTCCGAGAACAGAGGAAGAGTTCCGAAGCATTTTTAATCTTCAGCAGAATTCCGAGAACAATGGAAGAGTTCTGAAGCATTTTTATATGTCAGCAGAATTTCGAGAACAATGAAGGAGTTCCGAAACATTTTTAAACTTCAGCGGAATTCCGAGAACAATGGAAGAGTTCCGAAGCATTTTTAAACTTCATCAGAATTCCGAGAATAATGGAAGCGTTCTGAAACATTTTTAAACATCAGCGGAATTCCGAGAACAAAGGAAGAGATCCGAAGCATTTTTAAACGTCAACCGAATTCTGAGAACAATGGAAAAGTTGTGAAACACTTTTAAACATCAACGGTATTCCGAGAACAATGGAAGAGTTCCTAAGCATTTTTAAATGTCAGCTTAATTCTGAGAGCAATGGAAGAGTTCCGAAGGATTTTTAAACGTCAGCAGAATTCTGAGAACAATGGAAGAGTTACGAAGCATTTTTAAACTTCATATGAATGACAAGAACAATGTAAGAGTTCCGAAGCATTTTTAAATGTCAGCAGAATTCCAAGAACAATGGAAGAGTTCCGAAACATTTTTAAACATCAGCGGAATTCCGAGAACAATGGAAGAGTTCCAAAGCATTTTTAAACTTCAGCAGAATTCCGAGAACAATGGAAGCGTTCTGAAGCTTTTTTAAACTTCAGCGGAATTCCGAGAACAATGGAAGAGTTCCGATGCATTTTTAAACGTCAGCGGAATTCCGAGAACAATGTAAGAGTTCCGATGCAAATTTAATCTTTTTGCAGAATTCCGAGAACAATGGAAGAGTTCCGAAGCATTTTTAAACGTCAGCGGAATTCCGAGAACAATGGAAGTGTTCCGAAGCATTTTTAAACTTCGCCAGAATTCTGAGAACAATGGAAGAGTTCCGAAGCATTCTTAAACTTCAGAAGATTTCAAAGAACAATGAAGGAGTTCCGAAACATTTTTAATCATCATGGGAATTCCGAGAACAATGGAAGCATTCCGAAGAATTTTTAAACATCAGTGGAATTCCGAGAACAATGGAAGAGATCCGAAGCACTTTTAAACGTCATAGGAATTCCGAGAACAATGGAAGAGTTCCGAAGCATTTTTAAACATCAGCGGAATTCCGAGAACAATGGAAGCATTCTGAAGCATTTTTAAACTTCAGCGGAATTCCGAGAACAATGGAAAAGTTCCGAAGCAGTTTTAAACGTCAGCAGATTTCCGAGAACAATGAAGGAGTTCCAAAGCATTTTTAAACGTCAGCGGAATTCAGAGAACAATGGAAGAGTTCTGAAACATTTTTAAACGTCATCGGAATTCCGAGAACAATGAAAGAGTTCCGAAGCATTATTAAATGTGAGCGGAATTCTGAGAATAATAGAAGAGTTCCGAAGCATTATAATCTTCAGCAGAATTCCGAGAACAATGGACGAGTTCTGAACCATTTTTAAACGTCAGCAGAATTCCTAGAACAATGTAAGAGTTCCAAAGAAAATTTAAACTTCAGCAGAATTCCGAGAACAATGGATGAGTTCCGAAGCATTTTTAAACGTCAGCACAATTACGAGAACAATGGAAGAGTTCTGAAGCACTTTTAAACTTCAGCAGAAATCCGAGAACAATGGATGAGTTCCGAAACATTTTTAAACATCATCGGAATTCCGAGAACAATGGAAGAGTTCCGAAGCATTTTTAAACGTCAGCGGAATTCCGAGAACAATGGAAGAGTACCGAAGCATTTTTAAACTTCAGCGGAATTCCTAGAACAATGGAAGCGTTCCGAAGCATTTTAAACTTCAGTAGAATTCCGAGAACAATTGAAGCGTTCTGAAGCATTTTTAAACTTCAGTGGAATTCCGAGAACAATGGAAAAGTTCCGAAGCATTTTTAAATGTAAGCAGATTTCCGAGAACAATGAAGGAGTTCCAAAGCATTTTTAAACATCAGCGGAATTCTGAGAACAATGGAAGAGTTCAGAAACATTTTTAAATGTCAGTGGAATTCAGAGGACAATGAAAGAGTTCCGAAGCATTATCAAACGTGAGCGGAATTCTGAGAACAATGGAAGCGTTCTGAGGCATTTTTAAACATCAGAGGAATACCGAGAACAATGGAAGAGTTCCGAAGCATTTTTAAACGTCAACCGAATACCGAGAACAATGGAAGAGTTCCGAAGCATTTTTCACCGTCAGCGGAATTCCGAGAATTATATAAGAGTTCCGAAGCATTATTAAACGTGAGCGGAATTCCGAGGGCAATGGAAGCGTTCCAAAGTAAATTTAAACTTCAGCAGAATTTTGAGAACAATGGATGAGTTCCGAAGCATTTTTAAACGTCAGCGCAATTACGAGAAAAATGGAAGAGTTCTGAAGCACTTTTAAACTTCAGCAGAAATCCGAGAACAATGGCAGAGTTCCGAAGCATTTTTAAACATCAGCGGAATTCCGAGAACAATGGAAGAGTTCCGAAGCATTTTTAAACATCAGCGGAATTCCGAGAACAATGGACGCGTTCCGAAGCATTTTTAAACTTCAGCGGAATTCCGAGAACAATGGAAGCGTTCCGATGCATTTTAAACTTCAGCAGAATTCCGAGAACAATGGAAGCGTTCCGAAGCATTTTTAAACTTCAGCTGAATTCCGAGTACAATGGACGAGTTCCGAAGCATTTCTAAACGTCAGCAGATTTCCGAGAACAATGAAGGAGTTCCAAAGCATTTTTAAACTTCAGCGGAATTCCGAGAACAATGTAAGAGTTCCGAAGCATTTTTAAACTTCATCAGAATTCCGAGAAGAATAGAAGAGTTCCGAAGCATTTTTAAACGTCAGTGGAATTCCGAGAATAATAGAAGAGTTCCGAAGCATTATTGAACGTGAGCGGAATTCCGAGAACAGAGGAAGAGTTCCGAAGCATTTTTAATCTTCAGCAGAATTCCGAGAACAATGGAAGAGTTCTGAAGCATTTTTATATGTCAGCAGAATTTCGAGAACAATGAAGGAGTTCCGAAACATTTTTAAACTTCAGCGGAATTCCGAGAACAATGGAAGAGTTCCGAAGCATTTTTAAACTTCATCAGAATTCCGAGAATAATGGAAGCGTTCTGAAACATTTTTAAACATCAGCGGAATTCCGAGAACAAAGGAAGAGATCCGAAGCATTTTTAAACGTCAACCGAATTCTGAGAACAATGGAAAAGTTGTGAAACACTTTTAAACATCAACGGTATTCCGAGAACAATGGAAGAGTTCCTAAGCATTTTTAAATGTCAGCTTAATTCTGAGAGCAATGGAAGAGTTCCGAAGGATTTTTAAACGTCAGCAGAATTCTGAGAACAATGGAAGAGTTACGAAGCATTTTTAAACTTCATATGAATGACAAGAACAATGTAAGAGTTCCGAAGCATTTTTAAATGTCAGCAGAATTCCAAGAACAATGGAAGAGTTCCGAAACATTTTTAAACATCAGCGGAATTCCGAGAACAATGGAAGAGTTCCAAAGCATTTTTAAACTTCAGCAGAATTCCGAGAACAATGGAAGCGTTCTGAAGCTTTTTTAAACTTCAGCGGAATTCCGAGAACAATGGAAGAGTTCCGATGCATTTTTAAACGTCAGCGGAATTCCGAGAACAATGTAAGAGTTCCGATGCAAATTTAATCTTTTTGCAGAATTCCGAGAACAATGGAAGAGTTCCGAAGCATTTTTAAACGTCAGCGGAATTCCGAGAACAATGGAAGTGTTCCGAAGCATTTTTAAACTTCGCCAGAATTCTGAGAACAATGGAAGAGTTCCGAAGCATTCTTAAACTTCAGAAGATTTCAAAGAACAATGAAGGAGTTCCGAAACATTTTTAATCATCATGGGAATTCCGAGAACAATGGAAGCATTCCGAAGCATTTTTAAACATCAGTGGAATTCCGAGAACAATGGAAGAGATCCGAAGCACTTTTAAACGTCATAGGAATTCCGAGAACAATGGAAGAGTTCCGAAGCATTTTTAAACATCAGCGGAATTCCGAGAACAATGGAAGCATTCTGAAGCATTTTTAAACTTCAGCGGAATTCCGAGAACAATGGAAAAGTTCCGAAGCAGTTTTAAACGTCAGCAGATTTCCGAGAACAATGAAGGAGTTCCAAAGCATTTTTAAACGTCAGCGGAATTCAGAGAACAATGGAAGAGTTCTGAAACATTTTTAAACGTCATCGGAATTCCGAGAACAATGAAAGAGTTCCGAAGCATTATTAAATGTGAGCGGAATTCTGAGAATAATAGAAGAGTTCCGAAGCATTATAATCTTCAGCAGAATTCCGAGAACAATGGACGAGTTCTGAACCATTTTTAAACGTCAGCAGAATTCCTAGAACAATGTAAGAGTTCCAAAGAAAATTTAAACTTCAGCAGAATTCCGAGAACAATGGATGAGTTCCGAAGCATTTTTAAACGTCAGCACAATTACGAGAACAATGGAAGAGTTCTGAAGCACTTTTAAACTTCAGCAGAAATCCGAGAACAATGGATGAGTTCCGAAACATTTTTAAACATCATCGGAATTCCGAGAACAATGGAAGAGTTCCGAAGCATTTTTAAACGTCAGCGGAATTCCGAGAACAATGGAAGAGTACCGAAGCATTTTTAAACTTCAGCGGAATTCCTAGAACAATGGAAGCGTTCCGAAGCATTTTAAACTTCAGTAGAATTCCGAGAACAATTGAAGCGTTCTGAAGCATTTTTAAACTTCAGTGGAATTCCGAGAACAATGGAAAAGTTCCGAAGCATTTTTAAATGTAAGCAGATTTCCGAGAACAATGAAGGAGTTCCAAAGCATTTTTAAACATCAGCGGAATTCTGAGAACAATGGAAGAGTTCAGAAACATTTTTAAATGTCAGTGGAATTCAGAGGACAATGAAAGAGTTCCGAAGCATTATCAAACGTGAGCGGAATTCTGAGAACAATGGAAGCGTTCTGAGGCATTTTTAAACATCAGAGGAATACCGAGAACAATGGAAGAGTTCCGAAGCATTTTTAAACGTCAACCGAATACCGAGAACAATGGAAGAGTTCCGAAGCATTTTTCACCGTCAGCGGAATTCCGAGAATTATATAAGAGTTCCGAAGCATTATTAAACGTGAGCGGAATTCCGAGGGCAATGGAAGCGTTCCAAAGTAAATTTAAACTTCAGCAGAATTCCGAGAACAATGGATGAGTTCCGAAGCATTTTTAAACGTCAGCGCAATTACGAGAAAAATGGAAGAGTTCTGAAGCACTTTTAAACTTCAGCAGAAATCCGAGAACAATGGCAGAGTTCCGAAGCATTTTTAAACATCAGCGGAATTCCGAGAACAATGGAAGAGTTCCGAAGCATTTTTAAACATCAGCGGAATTCCGAGAACAATGGACGCGTTCCGAAGCATTTTTAAACTTCAGCGGAATTCCGAGAACAATGGAAGCATTCCGAAGCATTTTTAAACTTTAGCGAAATTCCGAGAAAATTTGTAAGAGTTCCGAAGCATTTTTAAACTTTATCAGAATTCCGAGAACAATGGAAGCGTTCAGAAGCATTTATAAACTTCAGCGGATTTCTGAGAACAGGGGAAGAGTTCCGAAGCATTTTTAATCTTCAGCAGAATTCCGAGAACAATGGAAGAGTTCTGAAGCATTTTTAAATGTCAGCAGAATTCCAAGAACAATGGAAGAGTTCCGAAGAATTTTTAAACGTCAGCGGAATTCCGAGAACAATGGAAGAGTTCTGAAACATTTTTAAACTTCACGGGATTTCCGAGAAAAATGGAAGTGTACCAAAGCATTTTTAAACTTCAGCGGAATTCCGAGAACAATGGAAGCTTTCCGAAGCATTTTAAACTTCAGCAGAATTCCGAGAACAATGGAAGCGTTCCGAAGCATTTTTAAACTTCAGCTGAATTCCGAGTACAATGGACGAGTTCCGAAGCATTTCTAAACGTCAGCAGATTTCCGAGAACAATGAAGGAGTTCCAAAGCATTTTTAAACTTCAGCGGAATTCCGAGAACAATGTAAGAGTTCCGAAGCATTTTTAAACTTCATCAGAATTCCGAGAAGAATCGAAGAGTTCCGAAGCATTTTTAAACGTCAGTGGAATTCCGAGAATAATAGAAGAGTTCCGAAGCATTATTGAACGTGAGCGGAATTCCGAGAACAGAGGAAGAGTTCCGAAGCATTTTTAATCTTCAGCAGAATTCCGAGAACAATGGAAGAGTTCTGAAGCATTTTTATATGTCAGCAGAATTTCGAGAACAATGAAGGCGTTCCGAAACATTTTTAAACTTCAGCGGAATTCCGAGAACAATGGAAGAGTTCCGAAGCATTTTTAAACTTCATCAGAATTCCGAGAATAATGGAAGCGTTCTGAAACATTTTTAAACATCAGCGGAATTCCGATAACAAAGGAAGAGATCCGAAGCATTTTTAAACGTCAACCGAATTCTGAGAACAATGGAACAGTTCCGAAGCATTTTTAAACATCAACCGAATTCCGAGAACAATGGAACAGTTCCGAAGCATTTTTAAACGGCAGCGGAATTCCGAGAATAATAGAAGAGTTCCGAAGCATTATTAAACTTGAGCGGAATTCCGAGGACAGTGGAAGAGTACTGAAGCATTTTTAAACTTCAGTGGAATTCCGAGAACAGTGGAAGAGTTCCGAAGCATTTTAATCTTCCGCAGAATTCCGAGAACAATGGACGAGTTCTGAACCATTTTTAAACGTCAGCAGAATTCCTAGAACAATGTAAGAGTTCCAAAGCAAATTTAAACTTCAGCAGAATTCCGAGAACAATGGATGAGTTCCGAAGCATTTTTAAATGTCAGCACAATTACGAGAACAATGGAAGAGTTCTGAAGCACTTTTAAACTTCAGCAGAAATCCGAGAACAATGGAAGAGTTACGAAGCATTTTTAAACTTCATCTGAATGACAAGAACAATGTAAGAGTTCTGAAGCATTTTTAAATGTCAGCGGAATTCTGAGAACACTGAAAGAGTTCCGAAGCATTTTTAAACATCAGCGGAATTCTGAGAATAATGGAAGAGTTCCAAAGCATTTTTAAACGTCAGTGGAATTCCGAGAACAATGAAAGAGTTCCGAAGCATTATTAAACTTGAGCGGAATTCTGAGAACAATGGAAGCGTTCTGAAGCATTTTTAAACATCAGAGGAATTCCGAGAACAATGGAAGAGTTCCGAAGCATTTTTAAACATCAACCGAATTCCGAGAACAATGGAACAATTCCGAAGCATTTTTAAACAGCAGCGTAATTCCGAGAATAATAGAAGAGTTCCGAAGCATTTTTAAACGTGAGCGGAATTCCGAGGAAAGTGGAAGAGTTCTGAAGCATTTTTAAACTTCAGTGGAATTCCGAAAACAGTGGAAGAGTTCCGAAGCATTTTAATCTTCAGCAGAATTCCGAGAACAATGGACGAGTTCTGAACCATTTTTAAACGTCAGCAGAATTCCTAGAACAATGTAAGAGTTCCAAAGCAAATTTAAACTTCAGCAGAATTCCGAGACAATGGATGAGTTCCGAAGCATTTTTAAACGTCAGCACAATTACGAGAACAATGGAAGAGTTCTGAAGCACTTTTAAACTTCAGCAGAAATCCAAGAACAATGGCTGAGTTCCGAAACATTTTTAAACATCATCGGAATTCCGAGAACAATGGAAGAGTTCCGAAGCATTTTTAAACGTCAGCGGAATTCCGAGAACAATGGAAGAGTACCGAAACATTTTTAAACTTCAGCGGAATTCCTAGAATAATGGAAGCGTTCCGAAGCATTTTAAACTTCAGTAGAATTCCGAGAACAATTGAAGCGTTCTGAAGCATTTTTAAACTTCAGTGGAATTCAGAGAACAATAGAAAAGTTCCGAAGCATTTTTAAATGTAAGAAGATTTCCGAGAACAATGAAGGAGTTCCAAAGCATTTTTAAACATCAGCGGAATTCTGAGAACAATGGAAGAGTTCGGAAACATTTTTAAATGTCAGTGGAATTCAGAGGACAATGAAAGAGTTCCGAAGCATTATCAAACGTGAGCGGAATTCTGAGAACAATGGAAGCGTTCTGAGGCATTTTTAAACATCAGAGGAATACCGAGAACAATGGAAGAGTTCCGAAGCATTTTTAAACGTCAACCGAATACCGAGAACAATGGAAGAGTTCCGAAGCATTTTTAAACGTCAGCGGAATTCCGAGAATTATATAAGAGTTCCGAAGCATTATTAAACGTGAGCGGAATTCCGAGGACAATGGAAGAGTTCCAAAGTAAATTTAAACTTCAGCAGAATTCCGAGAACAATGGATGAGTTCCGAAGCATTTTTAAACTTCAGCGGAATTCCGAGAACAATGGAAGCATTCCGAAGCATTTTTAAACTTCAGCGAAATTCCGAGAAAATTTGTAAGAGTTCCGAAGCATTTTTAAACTTTATCAGAATTCCGAGAACAATGGAAGCGTTCAGAAGCATTTTTAAACTTCAGCGGATTTCTGAGAACAGGGGAAGAGTTCCGAAGCATTTTTAATCTTCAGCAGAATTCCGAGAACAATGGAAGAGTTCTGAAGCATTTTTAAATGTCAGCAGAATTCCAAGAACAATGGAAGAGTTCCGAAGCATTTTTAAACGTCAGCGGAATTCCGAGAACAATGGAAGAGTTCTGAAACATTTTTAAACTTCACGGTAATTCCGAGAACAATGGAAGTGTACCAAAGCATTTTTAAACTTCAGCGGAATTCCGAGAACAATGGAAGCGTTCCGATGCATTTTAAACTTCAGCAGAATTCCGAGAACAATGGAAGCGTTCCGAAGCATTTTTAAACTTCAGCTGAATTCCGAGTACAATGGACGAGTTCCGAAGCATTTCTAAACGTCAGCAGATTTCCGAGAACAATGAAGGAGTTCCAAAGCATTTTTAAACTTCAGCGGAATTCCGAGAACAATGTAAGAGTTCCGAAGCATTTTTAAACTTCATCAGAATTCCGAGAAGAATCGAAGAGTTCCGAAGCATTTTTAAACGTCAGTGGAATTCCGAGAATAATAGAAGAGTTCCGAAGCATTATTGAACGTGAGCGGAATTCCGAGAACAGAGGAAGAGTTCCGAAGCATTTTTAATCTTCAGCAGAATTCCGAGAACAATGGAAGAGTTCTGAAGCATTTTTATATGTCAGCAGAATTTCGAGAACAATGAAGGAGTTCCGAAACATTTTTAAACTTCAGCGGAATTCCGAGAACAATGGAAGAGTTCCGAAGCATTTTTAAACTTCATCAGAATTCCGAGAATAATGGAAGCGTTCTGAAACATTTTTAAACATCAGCGGAATTCCGAGAACAAAGGAAGAGATCCGAAGCATTTTTAAACGTCAACCGAATTCTGAGAACAATGGAAAAGTTGTGAAACACTTTTAAACATCAACGGTATTCCGAGAACAATGGAAGAGTTCCTAAGCATTTTTAAATGTCAGCTTAATTCTGAGAGCAATGGAAGAGTTCCGAAGGATTTTTAAACGTCAGCAGAATTCTGAGAACAATGGAAGAGTTACGAAGCATTTTTAAACTTCATATGAATGACAAGAACAATGTAAGAGTTCCGAAGCATTTTTAAATGTCAGCAGAATTCCAAGAACAATGGAAGAGTTCCGAAACATTTTTAAACATCAGCGGAATTCCGAGAACAATGGAAGAGTTCCAAAGCATTTTTAAACTTCAGCAGAATTCCGAGAACAATGGAAGCGTTCTGAAGCTTTTTTAAACTTCAGCGGAATTCCGAGAACAATGGAAGAGTTCCGATGCATTTTTAAACGTCAGCGGAATTCCGAGAACAATGTAAGAGTTCCGATGCAAATTTAATCTTTTTGCAGAATTCCGAGAACAATGGAAGAGTTCCGAAGCATTTTTAAACGTCAGCGGAATTCCGAGAACAATGGAAGTGTTCCGAAGCATTTTTAAACTTCGCCAGAATTCTGAGAACAATGGAAGAGTTCCGAAGCATTCTTAAACTTCAGAAGATTTCAAAGAACAATGAAGGAGTTCCGAAACATTTTTAATCATCATGGGAATTCCGAGAACAATGGAAGCATTCCGAAGCATTTTTAAACATCAGTGGAATTCCGAGAACAATGGAAGAGATCCGAAGCACTTTTAAACGTCATAGGAATTCCGAGAACAATGGAAGAGTTCCGAAGCATTTTTAAACATCAGCGGAATTCCGAGAACAATGGAAGCATTCTGAAGCATTTTTAAACTTCAGCGGAATTCCGAGAACAATGGAAAAGTTCCGAAGCAGTTTTAAACGTCAGCAGATTTCCGAGAACAATGAAGGAGTTCCAAAGCATTTTTAAACGTCAGCGGAATTCAGAGAACAATGGAAGAGTTCTGAAACATTTTTAAACGTCATCGGAATTCCGAGAACAATGAAAGAGTTCCGAAGCATTATTAAATGTGAGCGGAATTCTGAGAATAATAGAAGAGTTCCGAAGCATTATAATCTTCAGCAGAATTCCGAGAACAATGGACGAGTTCTGAACCATTTTTAAACGTCAGCAGAATTCCTAGAACAATGTAAGAGTTCCAAAGAAAATTTAAACTTCAGCAGAATTCCGAGAACAATGGATGAGTTCCGAAGCATTTTTAAACGTCAGCACAATTACGAGAACAATGGAAGAGTTCTGAAGCACTTTTAAACTTCAGCAGAAATCCGAGAACAATGGATGAGTTCCGAAACATTTTTAAACATCATCGGAATTCCGAGAACAATGGAAGAGTTCCGAAGCATTTTTAAACGTCAGCGGAATTCCGAGAACAATGGAAGAGTACCGAAGCATTTTTAAACTTCAGCGGAATTCCTAGAACAATGGAAGCGTTCCGAAGCATTTTAAACTTCAGTAGAATTCCGAGAACAATTGAAGCGTTCTGAAGCATTTTTAAACTTCAGTGGAATTCCGAGAACAATGGAAAAGTTCCGAAGCATTTTTAAATGTAAGCAGATTTCCGAGAACAATGAAGGAGTTCCAAAGCATTTTTAAACATCAGCGGAATTCTGAGAACAATGGAAGAGTTCAGAAACATTTTTAAATGTCAGTGGAATTCAGAGGACAATGAAAGAGTTCCGAAGCATTATCAAACGTGAGCGGAATTCTGAGAACAATGGAAGCGTTCTGAGGCATTTTTAAACATCAGAGGAATACCGAGAACAATGGAAGAGTTCCGAAGCATTTTTAAACGTCAACCGAATACCGAGAACAATGGAAGAGTTCCGAAGCATTTTTCACCGTCAGCGGAATTCCGAGAATTATATAAGAGTTCCGAAGCATTATTAAACGTGAGCGGAATTCCGAGGGCAATGGAAGCGTTCCAAAGTAAATTTAAACTTCAGCAGAATTCCGAGAACAATGGATGAGTTCCGAAGCATTTTTAAACGTCAGCGCAATTACGAGAAAAATGGAAGAGTTCTGAAGCACTTTTAAACTTCAGCAGAAATCCGAGAACAATGGCAGAGTTCCGAAGCATTTTTAAACATCAGCGGAATTCCGAGAACAATGGACGCGTTCCGAAGCATTTTTAAACTTCAGCGGAATTCCGAGAACAATGGAAGCATTCCGAAGCATTTTTAAACTTTAGCGAAATTCCGAGAAAATTTGTAAGAGTTCCGAAGCATTTTTAAACTTTATCAGAATTCCGAGAACAATGGAAGCGTTCAGAAGCATTTATAAACTTCAGCGGATTTCTGAGAACAGGGGAAGAGTTCCGAAGCATTTTTAATCTTCAGCAGAATTCCGAGAACAATGGAAGAGTTCTGAAGCATTTTTAAATGTCAGCAGAATTCCAAGAACAATGGAAGAGTTCCGAAGAATTTTTAAACGTCAGCGGAATTCCGAGAACAATGGAAGAGTTCTGAAACATTTTTAAACTTCACGGGATTTCCGAGAAAAATGGAAGTGTACCAAAGCATTTTTAAACTTCAGCGGAATTCCGAGAACAATGGAAGCTTTCCGAAGCATTTTAAACTTCAGCAGAATTCCGAGAACAATGGAAGCGTTCCGAAGCATTTTTAAACTTCAGCTGAATTCCGAGTACAATGGACGAGTTCCGAAGCATTTCTAAACGTCAGCAGATTTCCGAGAACAATGAAGGAGTTCCAAAGCATTTTTAAACTTCAGCGGAATTCCGAGAACAATGTAAGAGTTCCGAAGCATTTTTAAACTTCATCAGAATTCCGAGAAGAATCGAAGAGTTCCGAAGCATTTTTAAACGTCAGTGGAATTCCGAGAATAATAGAAGAGTTCCGAAGCATTATTGAACGTGAGCGGAATTCCGAGAACAGAGGAAGAGTTCCGAAGCATTTTTAATCTTCAGCAGAATTCCGAGAACAATGGAAGAGTTCTGAAGCATTTTTATATGTCAGCAGAATTTCGAGAACAATGAAGGCGTTCCGAAACATTTTTAAACTTCAGCGGAATTCCGAGAACAATGGAAGAGTTCCGAAGCATTTTTAAACTTCATCAGAATTCCGAGAATAATGGAAGCGTTCTGAAACATTTTTAAACATCAGCGGAATTCCGATAACAAAGGAAGAGATCCGAAGCATTTTTAAACGTCAACCGAATTCTGAGAACAATGGAACAGTTCCGAAGCATTTTTAAACATCAACCGAATTCCGAGAACAATGGAACAGTTCCGAAGCATTTTTAAACGGCAGCGGAATTCCGAGAATAATAGAAGAGTTCCGAAGCATTATTAAACTTGAGCGGAATTCCGAGGACAGTGGAAGAGTACTGAAGCATTTTTAAACTTCAGTGGAATTCCGAGAACAGTGGAAGAGTTCCGAAGCATTTTAATCTTCCGCAGAATTCCGAGAACAATGGACGAGTTCTGAACCATTTTTAAACGTCAGCAGAATTCCTAGAACAATGTAAGAGTTCCAAAGCAAATTTAAACTTCAGCAGAATTCCGAGAACAATGGATGAGTTCCGAAGCATTTTTAAATGTCAGCACAATTACGAGAACAATGGAAGAGTTCTGAAGCACTTTTAAACTTCAGCAGAAATCCGAGAACAATGGAAGAGTTACGAAGCATTTTTAAACTTCATCTGAATGACAAGAACAATGTAAGAGTTCTGAAGCATTTTTAAATGTCAGCGGAATTCTGAGAACACTGAAAGAGTTCCGAAGCATTTTTAAACATCAGCGGAATTCTGAGAATAATGGAAGAGTTCCAAAGCATTTTTAAACGTCAGTGGAATTCCGAGAACAATGAAAGAGTTCCGAAGCATTATTAAACTTGAGCGGAATTCTGAGAACAATGGAAGCGTTCTGAAGCATTTTTAAACATCAGAGGAATTCCGAGAACAATGGAAGAGTTCCGAAGCATTTTTAAACATCAACCGAATTCCGAGAACAATGGAACAATTCCGAAGCATTTTTAAACAGCAGCGTAATTCCCAGAATAATAGAAGAGTTCCGAAGCATTTTTAAACGTGAGCGGAATTCCGAGGAAAGTGGAAGAGTTCTGAAGCATTTTTAAACTTCAGTGGAATTCCGAAAACAGTGGAAGAGTTCCGAAGCATTTTAATCTTCAGCAGAATTCCGAGAACAATGGACGAGTTCTGAACCATTTTTAAACGTCAGCAGAATTCCTAGAACAATGTAAGAGTTCCAAAGCAAATTTAAACTTCAGCAGAATTCCGAGAACAATGGATGAGTTCCGAAGCATTTTTAAACGTCAGCACAATTACGAGAACAATGGAAGAGTTCTGAAGCACTTTTAAACTTCAGCAGAAATCCAAGAACAATGGCTGAGTTCCGAAACATTTTTAAACATCATCGGAATTCCGAGAACAATGGAAGAGTTCCGAAGCATTTTTAAACGTCAGCGGAATTCCAAGAACAATGGAAGAGTACCGAAACATTTTTAAACTTCAGCGGAATTCCTAGAATAATGGAAGCGTTCCGAAGCATTTTAAACTTCAGTAGAATTCCGAGAACAATTGAAGCGTTCTGAAGCATTTTTAAACTTCAGTGGAATTCAGAGAACAATAGAAAAGTTCCGAAGCATTTTTAAATGTAAGAAGATTTCCGAGAACAATGAAGGAGTTCCAAAGCATTTTTAAACATCAGCGGAATTCTGAGAACAATGGAAGAGTTCGGAAACATTTTTAAATGTCAGTGGAATTCAGAGGACAATGAAAGAGTTCCGAAGCATTATCAAACGTGAGCGGAATTCTGAGAACAATGGAAGCGTTCTGAGGCATTTTTAAACATCAGAGGAATACCGAGAACAATGGAAGAGTTCCGAAGCATTTTTAAACGTCAACCGAATACCGAGAACAATGGAAGAGTTCCGAAGCATTTTTAAACGTCAGCGGAATTCCGAGAATTATATAAGAGTTCCGAAGCATTATTAAACGTGAGCGGAATTCCGAGGACAATGGAAGAGTTCCAAAGTAAATTTAAACTTCAGCAGAATTCCGAGAACAATGGATGAGTTCCGAAGCATTTTTAAACTTCAGCGGAATTCCGAGAACAATGGAAGCATTCCGAAGCATTTTTAAACTTCAGCGAAATTCCGAGAAAATTTGTAAGAGTTCCGAAGCATTTTTAAACTTTATCAGAATTCCGAGAACAATGGAAGCGTTCAGAAGCATTTTTAAACTTCAGCGGATTTCTGAGAACAGGGGAAGAGTTCCGAAGCATTTTTAATCTTCAGCAGAATTCCGAGAACAATGGAAGAGTTCTGAAGCATTTTTAAATGTCAGCAGAATTCCAAGAACAATGGAAGAGTTCCGAAGCATTTTTAAACGTCAGCGGAATTCCGAGAACAATGGAAGAGTTCTGAAACATTTTTAAACTTCACGGTAATTCCGAGAACAATGGAAGTGTACCAAAGCATTTTTAAACTTCAGCGGAATTCCGAGAAAAATGGAAGCGTTCCGATGCATTTTAAACTTCAGCAGAATTCCGAGAACAATGGAAGCGTTCCGAAGCATTTTTAAACTTCAGCTGAATTCCGAGTACAATGGACGAGTTCCGAAGCATTTCTAAACGTCAGCAGATTTCCGAGAACAATGAAGGAGTTCCAAAGCATTTTTAAACTTCAGCGGAATTCCGAGAACAATGTAAGAGTTCCGAAGCATTTTTAAACTTCATCGGAATTCCGAGAACAATGGAAGAGTTCCGAAGCATTTTTAAACGTCAGCGGAATTCCGAGAACAATGGAAGAGTACCGAAGCATTTTTAAACTTCAGCGGAATTCCTAGAACAATGGAAGCGTTCCGAAGCATTTTTAAACGTCAGCGGAATTCCGAGAACAATGGAAGAGTACCGAAGCATTTTTAAACTTCAGCGGAATTCCGAGAACAATGGAAGCGTTCCGAAGCATTTTAAACTTCAGTAGAATTCCGAGAACAATTGAAGCGTTCTGAAGCATTTTTAAACTTCAGTGGAATTCCGAGAACAATGGAAAAGTTCCGAAGCATTTTTAAATGTAAGCAGATTTCCGAGAACAATGAAGGAGTTCCAAAGCATTTTTAAACATCAGCGGAATTCTGAGAACAATGGAAGAGTTCAGAAACATTTTTAAATGTCAGTGGAATTCAGAGGACAATGAAAGAGTTCCGAAGCATTATCAAACGTGAGCGGAATTCTGAGAACAATGGAAGCGTTCTGAGGCATTTTTAAACATCAGAGGAATACCGAGAACAATGGAAGAGTTCCGAAGCATTTTTAAACGTCAACCGAATACCGAGAACAATGGAAGAGTTCCGAAGCATTTTTCACCGTCAGCGGAATTCCGAGAATTATATAAGAGTTCCGAAGCATTATTAAACGTGAGCGGAATTCCGAGGGCAATGGAAGCGTTCCAAAGTAAATTTAAACTTCAGCAGAATTCCGAGAACAATGGATGAGTTCCGAAGCATTTTTAAACGTCAGCGCAATTACGAGAAAAATGGAAGAGTTCTGAAGCACTTTTAAACTTCAGCAGAAATACGAGAACAATGGCAGAGTTCCGAAGCATTTTTAAACATCAGCGGAATTCCGAGAACAATGGAAGAGTTCCGAAGCATTTTTAAACATCAGCGGAATTCCGAGAACAATGGACGCATTCCGAAGCATTTTTAAACTTCAGCGGAATTCCGAGAACAATGGAAGCATTCCGAAGCATTTTTAAACTTTAGCGAAATTCCGAGAAAATTTGTAAGAGTTCCGAAGCATTTTTAAACTTTATCAGAATTCCGAGAACAATGGAAGCGTTCAGAAGCATTTATAAACTTCAGCGGATTTCTGAGAACAGGGGAAGTGTTCCGAAGCATTTTTAATCTTCAGCAGAATTCCGAGAACAATGGAAGAGTTCTGAAGCATTTTTAAATGTCAGCAGAATTCCAAGAACAATGGAAGAGTTCCGAAGAATTTTTAAACGTCAGCGGAATTCCGAGAACAATGGAAGAGTTCTGAAACATTTTTAAACTTCACGGGATTTCCGAGAAAAATGGAAGTGTACCAAAGCATTTTTAAACTTCAGCGGAATTCCGAGAACAATGGAAGCTTTCCGAAGCATTTTAAACTTCAGCAGAATTCCGAGAACAATGGAAGCGTTCCGAAGCATTTTTAAACTTCAGCTGAATTCCGAGTACAATGGACGAGTTCCGAAGCATTTCTAAACGTCAGCAGATTTCCGAGAACAATGAAGGAGTTCCAAAGCATTTTTAAACTTCAGCGGAATTCCGAGAACAATGTAAGAGTTCCGAAGCATTTTTAAACTTCATCAGAATTCCGAGAAGAATCGAAGAGTTCCGAAGCATTTTTAAACGTCAGTGGAATTCCGAGAATATTAGAAGAGTTCCGAAGCATTATTGAACGTGAGCGGAATTCCGAGAACAGAGGAAGAGTTCCGAAGCATTTTTAATCTTCAGCAGAATTCCGAGAACAATGGAAGAGTTCGGAAGCATTTTTATATGTCAGCAGAATTTCGAGAACAATGAAGGAGTTCCGAAACATTTTTAAACTTCAGCGGAATTCCGAGAACAATGGAAGAGTTCCGAAGCATTTTTAAACTTCATCAGAATTCCGAGAATAATGGAAGCGTTCTGAAACATTTTTAAACATCAGCGGAATTCCGAGAACAAAGGAAGAGATCCGAAGCATTTTTAAACGTCAACCGAATTCTGAGAACAATGGAAAAGTTGTGAAACACTTTTAAACATCAACGGTATTCCGAGAACAATGGAAGAGTTCCTAAGCATTTTTAAATGTCAGCTTAATTCTGAGAGCAATGGAAGAGTTCCGAAGGATTTTTAAACGTCAGCAGAATTCTGAGAACAATGGAAGAGTTACGAAGCATTTTTAAACTTCATATGAATGACAAGAACAATGTAAGAGTTCCGAAGCATTTTTAAATGTCAGCAGAATTCCAAGAACAATGGAAGAGTTCCGAAACATTTTTAAACATCAGCGGAATTCCGAGAACAATGGAAGAGTTCCAAAGCATTTTTAAACTTCAGCAGAATTCCGAGAACAATGGAAGCGTTCTGAAGCTTTTTTAAACTTCAGCGGAATTCCGAGAACAATGGAAGAGTTCCGATGCATTTTTAAACGTCAGCGGAATTCCGAGAACAATGTAAGAGTTCCGATGCAAATTTAATCTTTTTGCAGAATTCCGAGAACAATGGAAGAGTTCCGAAGCATTTTTAAACGTCAGCGGAATTCCGAGAACAATGGAAGTGTTCCGAAGCATTTTTAAACTTCGCCAGAATTCTGAGAACAATGGAAGAGTTCCGAAGCATTCTTAAACTTCAGAAGATTTCAAAGAACAATGAAGGAGTTCCGAAACATTTTTAATCATCATGGGAATTCCGAGAACAATGGAAGCATTCCGAAGCATTTTTAAACATCAGTGGAATTCCGAGAACAATGGAAGAGATCCGAAGCACTTTTAAACGTCATAGGAATTCCGAGAACAATGGAAGAGTTCCGAAGCATTTTTAAACATCAGCGGAATTCCGAGAACAATGGAAGCATTCTGAAGCATTTTTAAACTTCAGCGGAATTCCGAGAACAATGGAAAAGTTCCGAAGCAGTTTTAAACGTCAGCAGATTTCCAAGAACAATGAAGGAGTTCCAAAGCATTTTTAAACGTCAGCGGAATTCAGAGAACAATGGAAGAGTTCTGAAACATTTTTAAACGTCATCGGAATTCCGAGAACAAAGGAAGAGTACCGAAGCATTTTTAAACATCAGCGGAATTGTGAGAACAATGGAAGCATTCTGAAGCATTTTTAAACTTCAGCGGAATTCCAAGAAAAATGGAAAAGTTCCGAAGAATTTTTAAACGTCAGCAGATTTCCGAGAACAATGAAGGAGTTCCAAAGCATTTTTAAACGTCAGCGGAATTCAGAGAACAATGGAAGTGTTCTGAAACATTTTTAAACGTCAGTGGAATTGCGAGAACAATGAAAGAGTTCCGAAGCATTATTAAATGTGAGCGGAATTCTGAGAATAATAGAAGAGTTCCGAAGCATTATAATCTTCAGCAGAATTCCGAGAACAATGGACGAGTTCTGAACCATTTTTAAACGTCAGCAGAATTCCTAGAACAATGTAAGAGTTCCAAAGAAAATTTAAACTTCAGCAGAATTCCGAGAACAATGGATGAGTTCCGAAGCATTTTTAAACGTCAGCGCAATTACGAGAAAAATGGAAGAGTTCTGAAGCACTTTTAAACTTCAGCAGAAATCCGAGAACAATGGCAGAGTTCCGAAGCATTTTTAAACATCAGCGGAATTCCGAGAACAATGGAAGAGTTCCGAAGCATTTTTAAACATCAGCGGAATTCCGAGAACAATGGACGCATTCCGAAGCATTTTTAAACTTCAGCGGAATTCCGAGAACAATGGAAGCATTCCGAAGCATTTTTAAACTTTAGCGAAATTCCGAGAAAATTTGTAAGAGTTCCGAAGCATTTTTAAACTTTATCAGAATTCCGAGAACAATGGAAGCGTTCAGAAGCATTTATAAACTTCAGCGGATTTCTGAGAACAGGGGAAGAGTTCCGAAGCATTTTTAATCTTCAGCAGAATTCCGAGAACAATGGAAGAGTTCTGAAGCATTTTTAAATGTCAGCAGAATTCCAAGAACAATGGAAGAGTTCCGAAGAATTTTTAAACGTCAGCGGAATTCCGAGAACAATGGAAGAGTTCTGAAACATTTTTAAACTTCACGGGATTTCCGAGAAAAATGGAAGTGTACCAAAGCATTTTTAAACTTCAGCGGAATTCCGAGAACAAGGGAAGCTTTCCGAAGCATTTTAAACTTCAGCAGAATTCCGAGAACAATGGAAGCGTTCCGAAGCATTTTTAAACTTCAGCTGAATTCCGAGTACAATGGACGAGTTCCGAAGCATTTCTAAACGTCAGCAGATTTCCGAGAACAATGAAGGAGTTCCAAAGCATTTTTAAACTTCAGCGGAATTCCGAGAACAATGTAAGAGTTCCGAAGCATTTTTAAACTTCATCAGAATTCCGAGAAGAATCGAAGAGTTCCGAAGCATTTTTAAACGTCAGTGGAATTCCGAGAATAATAGAAGAGTTCCGAAGCATTATTGAACGTGAGCGGAATTCCGAGAACAGAGGAAGAGTTCCGAAGCATTTTTAATCTTCAGCAGAATTCCGAGAACAATGGAAGAGTTCTGAAGCATTTTTATATGTCAGCAGAATTTCGAGAACAATGAAGGAGTTCCGAAACATTTTTAAACTTCAGCGGAATTCCGAGAACAATGGAAGAGTTCCGAAGCATTTTTAAACTTCATCAGAATTCCGAGAATAATGGAAGCGTTCTGAAACATTTTTAAACATCAGCGGAATTCCGAGAACAAAGGAAGAGATCCGAAGCATTTTTAAACGTCAACCGAATTCTGAGAACAATGGAAAAGTTGTGAAACACTTTTAAACATCAACGGTATTCCGAGAACAATGGAAGAGTTCCTAAGCATTTTTAAATGTCAGCTTAATTCTGAGAGCAATGGAAGAGTTCCGAAGGATTTTTAAACGTCAGCAGAATTCTGAGAACAATGGAAGAGTTACGAAGCATTTTTAAACTTCATATGAATGACAAGAACAATGTAAGAGTTCCGAAGCATTTTTAAATGTCAGCAGAATTCCAAGAACAATGGAAGAGTTCCGAAACATTTTTAAACATCAGCGGAATTCCGAGAACAATGGAAGAGTTCCAAAGCATTTTTAAACTTCAGCAGAATTCCGAGAACAATGGAAGCGTTCTGAAGCTTTTTTAAACTTCAGCGGAATTCCGAGAACAATGGAAGAGTTCCGATGCATTTTTAAACGTCAGCGGAATTCCGAGAACAATGTAAGAGTTCCGATGCAAATTTAATCTTTTTGCAGAATTCCGAGAACAATGGAAGAGTTCCGAAGCATTTTTAAACGTCAGCGGAATTCCGAGAACAATGGAAGTGTTCCGAAGCATTTTTAAACTTCGCCAGAATTCTGAGAACAATGGAAGAGTTCCGAAGCATTCTTAAACTTCAGAAGATTTCAAAGAACAATGAAGGAGTTCCGAAACATTTTTAATCATCATGGGAATTCCGAGAACAATGGAAGCATTCCGAAGCATTTTTAAACATCAGTGGAATTCCGAGAACAATGGAAGAGATCCGAAGCACTTTTAAACGTCATAGGAATTCCGAGAACAATGGAAGAGTTCCGAAGCATTTTTAAACATCAGCGGAATTCCGAGAACAATGGAAGCATTCTGAAGCATTTTTAAACTTCAGCGGAATTCCGAGAACAATGGAAAAGTTCCGAAGCAGTTTTAAACGTCAGCAGATTTCCAAGAACAATGAAGGAGTTCCAAAGCATTTTTAAACGTCAGCGGAATTCAGAGAACAATGGAAGAGTTCTGAAACATTTTTAAACGTCATCGGAATTCCGAGAACAAAGGAAGAGTACCGAAGCATTTTTAAACATCAGCGGAATTCCGAGAACAATGGAAGCATTCTGAAGCATTTTTAAACTTCAGCGGAATTCCAAGAAAAATGGAAAAGTTCCGAAGAATTTTTAAACGTCAGCAGATTTCCGAGAACAATGAAGGAGTTCCAAAGCATTTTTAAACGTCAGCGGAATTCAGAGAACAATGGAAGTGTTCTGAAACATTTTTAAACGTCAGTGGAATTGCGAGAACAATGAAAGAGTTCCGAAGCATTATTAAATGTGAGCGGAATTCTGAGAATAATAGAAGAGTTCCGAAGCATTATAATCTTCAGCAGAATTCCGAGAACAATGGACGAGTTCTGAACCATTTTTAAACGTCAGCAGAATTCCTAGAACAATGTAAGAGTTCCAAAGAAAATTTAAACTTCAGCAGAATTCCGAGAACAATGGATGAGTTCCGAAGCATTTTTAAACGTCAGCACAATTACGAGAACAATGGAAGAGTTCTGAAGCACTTTTAAACTTCAGCAGAAATCCGAGAACAATGGATGAGTTCCGAAACATTTTTAAACATCATCGGAATTCCGAGAACAATGGAAGAGTTCCGAAGCATTTTTAAACGTCAGCGGAATTCCGAGAACAATGGAAGAGTACCGAAGCATTTTTAAACTTCAGCGGAATTCCTAGAACAATGGAAGCGTTCCGAAGCATTTTAAACTTCAGTAGAATTCCGAGAACAATTGAAGCGTTCTGAAGCATTTTTAAACTTCAGTGGAATTCCGAGAACAATGGAAAAGTTCCGAAGCATTTTTAAATGTAAGCAGATTTCCGAGAACAATGAAGGAGTTCCAAAGCATTTTTAAACATCAGCGGAATTCTGAGAACAATGGAAGAGTTCAGAAACATTTTTAAATGTCAGTGGAATTCAGAGGACAATGAAAGAGTTCCGAAGCATTATCAAACGTGAGCGGAATTCTGAGAACAATGGAAGCGTTCTGAGGCATTTTTAAACATCAGAGGAATACCGAGAACAATGGAAGAGTTCCGAAGCATTTTTAAACGTCAACCGAATACCGAGAACAATGGAAGAGTTCCGAAGCATTTTTCACCGTCAGCGGATTTCCGAGAATTATATAAGAGTTCCGAAGCATTATTAAACGTGAGCGGAATTCCGAGGGCAATGGAAGCGTTCCAAAGTAAATTTAAACTTCAGCAGAATTCCGAGAACAATGGATGAGTTCCGAAGCATTTTTAAACGTCAGCGCAATTACGAGAAAAATGGAAGAGTTCTGAAGCACTTTTAAACTTCAGCAGAAATCCGAGAACAATGGCAGAGTTCCGAAGCATTTTTAAACATCAGCGGAATTCCGAGAACAATGGAAGAGTTCCGAAGCATTTTTAAACATCAGCGGAATTCCGAGAACAATGGACGCGTTCCGAAGCATTTTTAAACTTCAGCGGAATTCCGAGAACAATGGAAGCATTCCGAAGCATTTTTAAACTTTAGCGAAATTCCGAGAAAATTTGTAAGAGTTCCGAAGCATTTTTAAACTTTATCAGAATTCCGAGAACAATGGAAGCGTTCAGAAGCATTTTTAAACTTCAGCGGATTTCTGAGAACAGGGGAAGAGTTCCGAAGCATTTTTAATCTTCAGCAGAATTCCGAGAACAATGGAAGAGTTCTGAAGCATTTTTAAATGTCAGCAGAATTCCAAGAACAATGGAAGAGTTCCGAAGAATTTTTAAACGTCAGCGGAATTCCGAGAACAATGGAAGAGTTCTGAAACATTTTTAAACTTCACGGGATTTCCGAGAAAAATGGAAGTGTACCAAAGCATTTTTAAACTTCAGCGGAATTCCGAGAACAATGGAAGCTTTCCGAAGCATTTTAAACTTCAGCAGAATTCCGAGAACAATGGAAGAGTTCTGAAACATTTTTAAACTTCACGGGATTTCCGAGAAAAATGGAAGTGTACCAAAGCATTTTTAAACTTCAGCGGAATTCCGAGAACAATGGAAGCTTTCCGAAGCATTTTAAACTTCAGCAGAATTCCGAGAACAATGGAAGCGTTCCGAAGCATTTTTAAACTTCAGCTGAATTCCGAGTACAATGGACGAGTTCCGAAGCATTTCTAAACGTCAGCAGATTTCCGAGAACAATGAAGGAGTTCCAAAGCATTTTTAAACTTCAGCGGAATTCCGAGAACAATGTAAGAGTTCCGAAGCATTTTTAAACTTCATCAGAATTCCGAGAAGAATCGAAGAGTTCCGAAGCATTTTTAAACGTCAGTGGAATTCCGAGAATAAAAGAAGAGTTCCGAAGCATTATTGAACGTGAGCGGAATTCCGAGAACAGAGGAAGAGTTCCGAAGCATTTTTAATCTTCAGCAGAATTCCGAGAACAATGGAAGAGTTCTGAAGTAATTTTATATATCAGCAGAATTTCGAGAACAATGAAGGAGTTCCGAAACATTTTTAAACTTCAGCGGAATTTCGAGAACAATGGAAGAGTTCCGAAGCATTTTTAAACTTCATCAGAATTCCGAGAATAATGGAAGCGTTCTGAAACATTTTTAAACATCAGCGTAATTCCGAGAACAAAAGAAGAGATCCGAAGCATTTTTAAACGTCAACCGAATTCTGAGAACAATGGAACAGTTCCGAAGCATTTTTAAACATCAACCGAATTCCGAGAACAATGGAACAGTTCCGAAGCATTTTTAAACGGCAGCGGAATTCCGAGAATAATAGAACAGTTCCGATGCATTATTAAACGTGAGTGGAATTCCGAGGACAGTGGAAGAGTACTGAAGCATTTTTAAACTTCATTGGAAATCCGAGAACAGTGGAAGAGTTCCGAAGCATTTTAATCTTCAGCAGAATTCCGAGAACAATGGACGAGTTCTGAACCATTTTTAAACGTCAGAATTCCTAGAACAATGTAAGAGTTCCAAAGCAAATTTAAACTTCAGCAGAATTCCGAGAACAATGGATGAGTTCCGAAGCAATTTTAAATGTCAGCACAAATACGAGAACAATGGAAGAGTTCTGAAGCACTTTTAAACTTCAGCAGAAATCCGAGAACAATGGCTGAGTTCCGAAACATTTTTAAACATCATCGGAATTCCGAGAACAATGGAAGAGTTCCGAAGCATTATTAAACATCAGCGGAATTCCGAGAACAATGGGAGAGTTCTGAAGCATTTTTAAATGTCAGCAGAATTCCGAGAACAATGGAAGATTTCTGAAGCATTTTTAAACGTCAGCGGAATTCCGAGAACAATTGAAGCATTCTGAAGCATTTTTAAACTTCAGTGGAATTCCGAGAACAATGGAAAAGTTCCGAAGCATTTTTAAATGTAAGCAGATTTCTGAGAACAATGAAGGAGTTCCAAAGCATTTTTAAACGTCAGCGGAATTCTGAGAACAATGGAAGAGTTCGGAAACATTTTTAAATGTCAGTGGAATTCAGAGGACAATGAAAGAGTTCCGAAGCATTATCAAACGTGAGCGGAATTCTGAGAACAATGGAAGCGTTCTGAGGCATTTTTAAACATCAGAGGAATACCGAGAACAATGGAAGAGTTCCGAAGCATTTTTAAACGTCAACCGAATACCGAGAACAATGGAAGAGTTCCGAAGAATTTTTAACCGTCAGCGGAATTCCAAGAATTATATAAGAGTTCCGAAGCATTATTAAACGTGAGCGGAATTCTGAGGACAATGGAAGAGTTCCAAAGTAAATTTAAACTTCAGCAGAATTCCGAGAACAATGGATGAGTTCCGAAGCATTTTTAAACGTCAGCGCAATTACGAGAAAAATGGAAGAGTTCTGAAGCACTTTTAAACTTCAGCAGAAATCCGAAAACAATGGAAGCGTTCAGAAGCATTTTTAAACTTCAGCGGATTTCCGAGAAAAGGGGAAGAGTTCCGAAGCATTTTTAATCTTCAGCAGAATTCCGAGAACAATGGAAGAGTTCTGAAGCATTTTTAAATGTGAGCAGAATTCCAAGAACAATGGAAGAGTTCCGAAGCATTTTTAATCGTCAGCGGAATTCCGAGAACAATGGAAGAGTTCTGAAACATTTTTAAACTTCAGCTGAATTCCGAGTACAATGGAAGAGTTCCGAAGCATTTCTAAACGTCAGCAGATTTCCGAGAACAATGAAGGAGTTCCAAAGCATTTTTAAACTTCAGCGGAATTCCGAGAACAATGGAAGAGTTCCGAAGCATTTTTTAACTTCATCAGAATACCGAGAACAATCGAAGAGTTCCGAAGCATTTTTAAACGTCAGTGGAATTCCGAGAATAATAGAAGAGTTCCGAAGCATTATTGAACGTGAGCGGAAATCCGAGAACAAAGGAAGAGTTCCGAAGCATTTTTAATCTTCAGCAGAATTTCGAGAACAACGGAAGAGTTCTGAAGCATTTTTATATGTCAGCAGAATTTTGAGAACAATGAAGGAGTTCCAAAACATTTTTAAACATCAGCGGAATTCCGAGAACAATGGAAGAGTTCCGAAGCATTTTTAAACTTCATCAGAATTCTGAGAATAATGGAAGCGTTCTGAAGCATTATTAAACGTGAGTGGAATTCCGAGAACAATGGAAGAGTTAAGAAGCATTTTTAAACGTCAGCAGAATTCCGAGAACAATGGAAGAGTTCCGAAACATTTTTAAATGACAGCGGAAATCCGAGAACAATGGAAGAGTTCTGAAACATTTTTAAACTTCAGCGGAATTCTGAGAACAATGGAAGAGTTCCAAAGCATTTTAAAACTTCAGCAGCATTCCGAGAACAATGGAAGCGTTCTGAAGTTTTTTAAACTTCATCGGAATTCCGAGAACAATGTAAAAGTCCCGAAGCATTTTTAAACTTCATCAGAATTCCGAGAACAATGTAAGAGTTCCGAAGCATTTTTAAACTTCAGCAGAATTCCGAGAACAATGGAAAAGTTCTGAAACATTTTTAAACATCAATGGATTTCCGAGAACAATGGAAGAGTTCCGAAGCATTTTTAAACGTCAGCAGAATTCCGAGAACAATGGAAGAGTTCCGAAGGATTTTTAAACTTCACTGGAATTCCGAGAACAATGAAAGCGTTCCGATGCATTTTTAAATGTCAGGGGAATTCTGAGAACAATGGAAGATTTCTGAAGCATTTTTAAACATTAGCGGAATGCCGAGAACAATGGAAGAGTTCCGAATCATTTTTAAATGTCAGTGGAATTCCGAGAACAATAGAAGAGTTCCTAAGCATTTTTAAACTTCAGCAGAATTACGAGAACAATGGAAGAGCTCTGAAACATTTTTAAACTTCAGTGGAATTCCGAGAACAATGGAAGCATTCCAAAGCATTTTTAAACTTCATCAGAATTCCGAGAATAATGGAAGCGTTCTGAAGCATTTTTAAACATCGGAGGAATTCCGAGAACAATGGAAGAGATCCGAAGCACTTTTAAATGTCATTAGAATTCCGAGAACAATGGAAGAGTTCTGAAACATTTTTAAACATCAACGGAATTCCGAGAACAATGGAAAAGTTCCGAAGCATTTTTAAACTTCACCGGAATTCCGAGAACAATGGAAAAGTTCCGAAGGATTTTTAAACTTCATTAGAATTCCAAGAACAATGTAAGAGTTCCGAAGCAAATTTAAACTTCAGCAGAATTCTGAGAACAATGGAAGAGTTCCGAAGCATTTTTAATCGTCAGCAGAATTCCGAGAACAATGGAAGAGTTCCAAAACATTTTTAATCTTCAGCGGAATTCCGAGAACAATGGAAGAGTTCCGAAGCATTATTAAACGTGAGTGGAATTCCGAGAACAATGGAAGAGTTCCGAAGCATTTTTAAACTTCAGCGGAATTCAGAGAACAATGGAAGAGTTCCGAAGCATTTTTAATCGTCAGCAGAATTCCGAGAACAATGGATGAGTTCCGAAACATTTTTAAACATCAGCGGAATTCCGAGAACAATGGAAGAGTTCCAAAGCATTTTTAAACGACAGCGGAAATTCGAGAACAATGGAAGAGTTCTGAAACCTTTTTAAACTTCAGCAGAATTCCGAGAACAATGGAAGCGTCCTGAAGCATTTTTAAACTTCAGCGGAATTCCGAGAACAATGGAAGAGTCCCGAAGCATTTTTAAACTTTATCAGATTTCCGAGAACAATGGAAGAGTCCCGAAGCATTTTTAAACTTTATCAGAATTCCGAGAACAATGGAAGAGTTACGAAGCATTTTTAAACGTCGCCAGAATTCCGAGAACAATGGAAGAGTTCCGAAGCATTTTTAAACTTCATCAGAATTCCGAGAACAATCGAAGAGTTCCGAAGCATTTTTAAACGTCAGTGGAATTTTGAGAATAATAGAAGAGTTCCGAAGCATTATTGAACGTGAGCGGAAATCCGAGAACAGAGGAAGAGTTCAGAAGCATTTTTAATCTTCAGCAGAATTCCGAGAACAATGGAAGAGTTCTGAAGCATTTTTATATGTCAGCAGAATTTTGAGAACAATGAAGGAGTTCCGAAACATTTTTAAACATCAGCGGAATTCCGATAACAATGGAAGAGTTCCGAAGCATTTTTAAACTTCATCAGAATTCCGAGAATAATGGAAGCGTTCTGAAGCATTATTAAACGTGAGTGGAATTCCGAGAACAATGGAAGAGTTCCGAAGCATTATTAAACTTCAGCGGAATTCCGAGAACAATGGGAGAGTTCCAAAGCATTTTTAAACGTCAGGAGAATTCCGAGAACAATGGAACAGCGCCGAAGCATTTTTAAACGGCAGTGGAATTCCGAGAATAATAGAAGGGTTCCGAAGCATTATTGAACGTGAGCGGAAATCCGAGAACAGAGGAAGAGTTCCGAAGCATTTTTAATCTTCAACAGAATTCCGAGAACAATGGAAGCGTTCTGAAGCTTTTTAAAACTTCATCGGAATTCCGAGAACAATGTAAAAGTCCCGAAGCATTTTTAAACTTCATCAGAATTCCGAGAACAATGTAAGAGTTCCGAAGCATTTTTAAACTTCAGCAGATTTCAAAGAACAATGAAGGAGTTCCGAAACATTTTTAAATGTCATCGGAATTCTGAGAACAATGGAAGCGTTCTGAAACATTTTTAAACTTCAGCGGAATTCCGAGAACAATGGAAGCATTCTGAAGCATTTTTCAACTTAAGCGGAATTCCACGAACAATAGAAGAGTTACGAAGAATTTCTAAACTTCATCATAATTCCGAGAATAATGGAAGCGTTCTGAAGCATTTTTAAACATCAGCGGAATTCCGAGAACAATGGAAGAGATCCGAAGCACTTTTAAACGTCATCGGAATTCCAAGAACAATGGAAGAGTTCTGAAACATTTTTAAACATCAACGGAATTCCGAGAACAATGGAAGAGTTCTGAAGCATTTTTAAACTTCACCGGAATTCCGAGAACAATGGAAGAGTTCCGATGCATTTTTAAATGTCAGCGGAATTCTGAGAACAATGGAAGAGTTCCGAAGCATTTTTACACATCAGCGGAATGCCGAGAACAATGGAAGAGTTCCGAACATTATTAATCTTCAGCGGAATTCCGAGAACAATGGCAGAGTTCCAAAGCATTTTTAAACGTCAGCAGAATTCCGAGAACAATGGAAGAGTTCCGAAATATTTTTAAACATCAGCGGAATTCCGAGACCAATGGAAGAGTTCCGAAGCATTTTTAAACGTCAGCAGAATTCCGAGAACAATGGAAGAGATCCAAAGGATTTTTAAACTTCACTGGAATTCCGAGAACAATGAAAGCGTTCCGATGCATTTTTAAATGTCAGCGGAATTCTGAGAACAATGGAAGATTTCCGAAGCATTTTTAAACATTAGCGGAATGCCGAGAACAATGGAAGAGTTCCGAATCATTTTTAAATGTCAGTGGAATTCCGAGAACAATAGAAGAGTTCCTAAGCATTTTTAAACTTCATCAGAATTCCGAGAACAATGGAAGAGCTCTGACACATTTTTAAACTTCAGTGGAATTCCGAGAACAATGGAAGCATTCCAAAGCATTTTTAAACTTCATCAGAATTCCGAGAATAATGGAAGCGTTCTGAAGCATTTTTAAACATCGGCGGAATTCCGAGAACAATGGAAGAGATTCGAAGCACTTTTAAATGTCATCAGAATTCCGAGAACAATGGAAGAGTTCTGAAACATTTTTAAACATCAACGGAATTCCGAGAACAATGGAAAAGTTCCGAAGCATTTTTAAACTTCACCGGAATTCCGAGAACAATGGAAAAGTTCCGAAGGATTTTTAAACTTCATTAGAATTCCTAGAACAATGTAAGAGTTCCGAAGCAAATTTAAAATTCAGCAGAATTCTGAGAACAATGGAAGAGTTCCGAAGCATTTTTAATCGTCAGCAGAATTCCAAGAACAATGGAAGAGTTCTGAAACATTTTAAAACTTCAGCGGAATTCTGAGAACAATGGAAGAGCTCCAAAGCATTTTTAAACTTCAGCAGAATTCCGAGAACAATGGAAGAGTCCCGAAACATTTTTAAACTTTATCAGAATTCTGAGAACAATGGAAGAGTTCCGAAGCATTTTTAAATTTCATCAGAATTCCGAGAACAATGTAAGATTTCCGATGCAAATTTAATCTTTTTGCAGAATTCCGAGAACAATGGAAGAGTTCTGAAGCATTTTTAAACTTCGGCAGAATTCCGAGGACAATGGAAGAGTTCCGAGGCATTTTTAAACTTCAGCAGATTTCAAAGAGCAATGAAGGAGTTCCGAAACATTTTTAATCATCATCGGAATTCCGAGAACATTGGAAGCATTCCGAAGCATTTTTAAACATCAGCGGAATTCCGAGAACAATGGAAGAGATCCGAAGCACTTTTAAACGTCATCGGAATTCCGAGAACAATGGAAGAGTTCCGAAGCATTTTTAAACGTCAGCAGATTATCGAGAACAATGAAGGAGTTCCAAAGCATTTTTAAACGTCAGTGGAATTCCGAGAACAATGAAAGATTTCCGAAGCATTATTAAACGTGAGCGGAAATCCGAGAACAGAGGAAGAGTTCCGAAGCATTTTTAATCTTCAGCAGAATTCCGAGAACAACGGAAGAGTTCTGAAGCATTTTTATATGTCAGCAGAATTTTGAGAACAATGAAGGAGTTCCAAAACATTTTTAAACATCAGCGGAATTCCGAGAACAATGGAAGAGTTCCGAAGCATTTTTAAACTTCATCAGAATTCTGAGAATAATGGAAGCGTTCTGAAGCATTATTAAACGTGAGTGGAATTCCGAGAACAATGGAAGAGTTAAGAAGCATTTTTAAACGTCAGCAGAATTCCGAGAACAATGGAAGAGTTCCGAAACATTTTTAAATGACAGCGGAAATCCGAGAACAATGGAAGAGTTCTGAAACATTTTTAAACTTCAGCGGAATTCTGAGAACAATGGAAGAGTTCCAAAGCATTTTAAAACTTCAGCAGCATTCCGAGAACAATGGAAGCGTTCTGAAGTTTTTTAAACTTCATCGGAATTCCGAGAACAATGTAAAAGTCCCGAAGCATTTTTAAACTTCATCAGAATTCCGAGAACAATGTAAGAGTTCCGAAGCATTTTTAAACTTCAGCAGAATTCCGAGAACAATGGAAAAGTTCTGAAACATTTTTAAACATCAATGGAATTCCGAGAACAATGGAAGAGTTCCGAAGCATTTTTAAACGTCAGCAGAATTCCGAGAACAATGGAAGAGTTCCGAAGGATTTTTAAACTTCACTGGAATTCCGAGAACAATGAAAGCGTTCCGATGCATTTTTAAATGTCAGGGGAATTCTGAGAACAATGGAAGATTTCTGAAGCATTTTTAAACATTAGCGGAATGCCGAGAACAATGGAAGAGTTCCGAATCATTTTTAAATGTCAGTGGAATTCCGAGAACAATAGATGAGTTCCTAAGCATTTTTAAACTTCAGCAGAATTACGAGAACAATGGAAGAGCTCTGAAACATTTTTAAACTTCAGTGGAATTCCGAGAACAATGGAAGCATTCCAAAGCATTTTTAAACTTCATCAGAATTCCGAGAATAATGGAAGCGTTCTGAAGCATTTTTAAACATCGGAGGAATTCCGAGAACAATGGAAGAGATCCGAAGCACTTTTAAATGTCATTAGAATTCCGAGAACAATGGAAGAGTTCTGAAACATTTTTAAACATCAACGGAATTCCGAGAACAATGGAAAAGTTCCGAAGCATTTTTAAACTTCACCGGAATTCCGAGAACAATGGAAAAGTTCCGAAGGATTTTTAAACTTCATTAGAATTCCAAGAACAATGTAAGAGTTCCGAAGCAAATTTAAACTTCAGCAGAATTCTGAGAACAATGGAAGAGTTCCGAAGCATTTTTAATCGTCAGCAGAATTCCAAAAACAATGGAAGAGTTCCGAAACATTTTTAAACATCAGCGGAATTCCGAGAACAATGGAAGAGTTTCGAAGCATTTTTAAACAACAGCGGAAATCCGAGAACAATGGAAGAGTTCTGAAACATTTTAAAACTTCAGCGGAATTCTGAGAACAATGGAAGAGTTCCAAAGCATTTTTAAACTTCAGCGGAATTCCGAGAACAATGGAAGCGTTCTGAAGCATTTTTAAACTTCAGCGGAATTCCGAGAACAATGGAAAAGTTCTGAAGCATTTTTAAACGTCAGCAGATTTCCAAGAACAATGAAGGAGTTCCAAAGCATTTTTAAACGTCAGTGGAATTCCGAGGACAATGAAAGATTTCCGAAGCATTATTAAACGTGAGCGGAATTCTGAGAATAATAGAAGAGTTCCGAAGCATTATTAAACGTGAGCTGAATTCCGAGGACAGTGGAAGAGTTCCGAAGCATTTTTAAACTTTAGTGGAATTCCGAGAACAATGGAAGAGTTCTGAAACATTTTTAAACATCAGAGGAATTCCGAGAACAATGGAAGAGTTCCGAAGCATTTTTAAACGTCAGTGGAAATCCGAGAAAAATAGAAGAGTTCCGAAGCATTATTGAACGTGAGCGGAATTCCGCGAACAGTGGAAGAGTTCCGAAGCATTTTTAATCTTCAGCAGAATTCCGAGAACAATGGAAAAGTTCTGAAACATTTTTAAACATCAATGGAATTCCGAGAACAATGGAAGAGTTCCGAAGCATTTTTAAACTTCACCGGAATTCCGAGAACAATGGAAGGGTTCCGAAGCATTTTTAAATGTCAGCTTAATTCTGAGAGCAATGGAAGAGTTCCGAAGCATTTTTAAAACGTCAGTAGAATTCCGAGAATAATGGAAGAGTTGCGAAGCATTTTTAAACTTCATCTGAATGACAAGAACAATGTAAGAGTTCCGCAGCAAATTTAAACTTCAGCAGAATTCTGAGAACAATGGAAGAATTCCGAAGCATTTTTAAACGTCAGCGGAATTCCGAGAACAATGGAGGAGTTCCGAAGAATTTTTAAACTTCAGCAGTATTCCGAGAACAATGGAAGAGTTCCGAAGCATTTTTAAATGTCAGCGGAATTCCGAGAACAATGGAAGAGTTGCGAAGCATTTTTAAACATCCGCGGAATTCCGAGAACAATGGAAGAGTTCCGAAGCATTTTTAAATGTCAGCGGAATTCTGAGAACACTGAAAGAGTTCCGAAGCATTTTTAAACTTCAGTGGAATTCTGAGAACAATGGAAGAGTTCCAAAGCATTTTTAAACGTCAGCGGAATTCCGAGAACAATGGAAGAGTTCCAAAACATTTTTAAACTTCAGCGGAATTCCGAGAACAATGGAAGAGTTCCGAAGCATTATTAAACGTGAGTGGAATTCCGAGAATAATGGAAGAGTTCCGAAGCATTTTTAAACTTCAGCGGAATTCAGAGAACAATGAAAGAGTTCCGAAGCATTTTTAATCGTCAGCAGAATTCCGAGAACAATGGATGAGTTCCGAAGCATTTTTAAACTTCAGCAGATTTCAAAGAACAATGAAGGAGTTCCGAAACATTTTTAAATGTCATCGGAATTCTGAGAACAATGGAAGCGTTCTGAAACATTTTTAAACTTCAGCGGAATTCCGAGAACAATGGAAGAGTTGCGAAGCATTTTTAAACATCCGCGGAATTCCGAGAACAATGGAAGAGTTCCGAAGCATTTTTAAATGTCAGCGGAATTCTGAGAACACTGAAAGAGTTCCGAAGCATTTTTAAACTTCAGTGGAATTCTGAGAACAATGGAAGAGTTCCAAAGCATTTTTAAACGTCAGCGGAATTCCGAGAACAATGGAAGAGTTCCAAAACATTTTTAAACTTCAGCGGAATTCCGAGAACAATGGAAGAGTTCCGAAGCATTATTAAACGTGAGTGGAATTCCGAGAACAATGGAAGAGTTCCGAAGCATTTTTAAACTTCAGCGGAATTCAGAGAACAATGGAAGAGTTCCGAAGCATTTTTAATCGTCAGCAGAATTCCGAGAACAATGGATGAGTTCCGAAACATTTTTAAACATCAGCGGAATTCCGAGAACAATGGAAGAGTTCCAAAGCATTTTTAAACGACAGCGGAAATTCGAGAACAATGGAAGAGTTCTGAAACCTTTTTAAACTTCAGCAGAATTCCGAGAACAATGGAAGCGTTCTGAAGCGTTTTTAAACTTCAGCGGAATTCCGAGAACAATGGAAGAGTCCCGAAGCATTTTTAAACTTTATCAGAATTCCGAGAACAATGGAAGAGTCCCGAAGCATTTTTAAACTTTATCAGAATTCCGAGAACAATGGAAGAGTTACTAAGCATTTTTAAACGTCGCCAGAATTCCGAGAACAATGGAAGAGTTCCGAAGCATTTCTAAACTTCATCAGAATTCCGAGAACAATCGAAGAGTTCCGAATCATTTTTAAACGTCAGTGGAATTCCGAGAATAATAGAAGAGTTCCGAAGCATTATTGAACGTGAGCGGAAATCCGAGAACAGAGGAAGAGTTCCGAAGCATTTTTAATCTTCAGCAGAATTCCGAGAACAATGGAAGAGTTCTGAAGCATTTTTATGTGTCAGCAGAATTTTGAGAACAATGAAGGAGTTCCGAAACATTTTTAAACATCAGCGGAATTCCGATAACAATGGAAGAGTTCCGAAGCATTTTTAAACTTCATCAGAATTCCGAGAATAATAGAAGAGTTCCGAAGCATTATTGAACGTGAGCGGAAATCCGAGAACAGAGGAAGAGTTCCGAAGCATTTTTAATCTTCAGCAGAATTCCGAGAACAATGGAAGCGTTCTGAAGCTTTTTAAAACTTCATCGGAATTCCGAGAACAATGTAAAAGTCCCGAAGCATTTTTAAACTTCATCAGAATTCCGAGAACAATGTAAGAGTTCCGAAGCATTTTTAAACTTCAGCAGATTTCAAAGAACAATGAAGGAGTTCCGAAACATTTTTAAATGTCATCGGAATTCTGAGAACAATGGAAGCGTTCTGAAACATTTTTAAACTTCAGCGGAATTCCGAGAACAATGGAAGCATTCCGAAGCATTTTTCAACTTAAGCGGAATTCCACGAACAATAGAAGAGTTACGAAGCATTTCTAAACTTCATCATAATTCCGAGAATAATGGAAGCGTTCTGAAGCATTTTTAAACATCAGCGGAATTCCGAGAACAATGGAAGAGATCCGAAGCACTTTTAAACGTCATCGGAATTCCAAGAACAATGGAAGAGTTCTGAAACATTTTTAAACATCAACGGAATTCCGAGAACAATGGAAGAGTTCTGAAGCATTTTTAAACTTCACCGGAATTCCGAGAACAATGGAAGAGTTCCGATGCATTTTTAAATGTCAGCGGAATTCTGAGAACAATGGAAGAGTTCCGAAGCATTTTTACACATCAGCGGAATGCCGAGAACAATGGAAGAGTTCCGAAGCATTATTAAACGTGAGTGGAATTCCGAGAACAATGGAAGAGTTCCGAACATTATTAAACTTCAGCGGAATTCCGAGAACAATGGCAGAGTTCCAAAGCATTTTTAAACGTCAGCAGAATTCCGAGAACAATGGAAGAGTTCCGAAATATTTTTAAACATCAGCGGAATTCCGAGACCAATGGAAGAGTTCCGAAGCATTTTTAAACGTCAGCAGAATTCCGAGAACAATGGAAGAGATCCAAAGGATTTTTAAACTTCACTGGAATTCCGAGAACAATGAAAGCGTTCCGATGCATTTTTAAATGTCAGCGGAATTCTGAGAACAATGGAAGATTTCCGAAGCATTTTTAAACATTAGCGGAATGCCGAGAACAATGGAAGAGTTCCGAATCATTTTTAAATGTCAGTAGAATTCCGAGAACAATAGAAGAGTTCCTAAGCATTTTTAAACTTCATCAGAATTCCGAGAACAATGGAAGAGCTCTGACACATTTTAAAACTTCAGTGGAATTCCGAGAACAATGGAAGCATTCCAAAGCATTTTTAAACTTCATCAGAATTCTGAGAATAATGGAAGCGTTCTGAAGCATTTTTAAACATCGGCGGAATTCCGAGAACAATGGAAGAGATCCGAAGCACTTTTAAATGTCATCAGAATTCCGAGAACAATGGAAGAGTTCTGAAACATTTTTAAACATCAACGGAATTCCGAGAACAATGGAAAAGTTCCGAAGCATTTTTAAACTTCACCGGAATTCCGAGAACAATGGAAAAGTTCCGAAGGATTTTTAAATTTCATTAGAATTCCTAGAACAATGTAAGAGTTCCGAAGCAAATTTAAAATTCAGCAGAATTCTGAGAACAATGGAAGAGTTCCGAAGCATTTTTAATCGTCAGCAGAATTCCAAGAACAATGGAAGAGTTCCGAAACATTTTTAAACATCAGCGGAATTCCGAGAACATTGGAAGAGTTCCGAAGCATTTTTAAACGACAGCGGAAATCCGAGAACAATGGAAGAGTTCTGAAACATTTTAAAACTTCAGCGGAATTCTGAGAACAATGGAAGAGCTCCAAAGCATTTTTAAACTTCAGCAGAATTCCGAGAACAATGGAAGAGTCCCGAAACATTTTTAAACTTTATCAGAATTATGAGAACAATGGAAGAGTTCCGAAGCATTTTTAAATTTCATCAGAATTCCGAGAACAATGTAAGAGTTCCGATGCAAATTTAATCTTTTTGCAGAATTCCGAGAACAATGGAAGAGTTCCGAAGCATTTTTAAACGTCGGCAGAATTCCGAGAACAATGGAAGAGTTCCGAAGCATTTTTAAACTTCAGCAGATTTCTAAGAACAATGAAGGAGTTCCGAAACATTTTTAATCGTCATCGGAATTCCGAGAACAATGGAAGCATTCCGAAGCATTTTTAAACATCAGCGGAATTCCGAGAACAATGGAAGAGGTCCGAAGCACTTTTAAACATCATCGGAATTCCGAGAACAATGGAAGAGTTCCGAAGAATTTTTAAACATTAGCGGAAAGCCGAGAACAATGGAAGCGTTCCGAAGCATTTTTAAACTTCATCAGAATTCCGAGAACAATGTAAGAGTTCCGATGCAAATTTAATCTTTTTGCAGAATTCCGAGAACAATGGAAGAGTTCTGAAGCATTTTTAAACTTCGGCAGAATTCCGAGGACAATGGAAGAGTTCCGAAGCATTTTTAAACTTCAGCAGATTTCAAAGAACAATGAAGGAGTTCCAAAACATTTTTAATCATCATCGGAATTCCGAGAACATTGGAAGCATTCCGAAGCATTTTTAAACATCAGCGGAATTCCGAGAACAATGGAAGAGATCCGAAGCACTTTTAAACGTCATCGGAATTCCGAGAACAATGGAAGAGTTCCGAAGCATTTTTAAACTTCAGCGGAATTCCGAGAACAATGGAAGCGTTCTGAAGCATTTTAAAACTTCAGTGGAATTCCGAGAACAATGGAAAAGTTCTGAAGCATTTTTAAACGTCAGCTGATTTCCGAGAACAATGAAGGAGTTCCAAAGCATTTTTAAACGTCAGTGGAATCCCGAGAACAATGAAAGATTTCCGAAGCATTATTAAACGTGAGCGGAATTCTGAGAATAATAGAAGAGTTCCGAAGCATTATTAAACGTGAGCTGAATTCCGAGGACAGTGGAAGAGTTCCTAAGCATTTTTAAACTTTAGTGGAATTCCGAGAACAATGGAAGAGTTCTGAAACATTTTTAAACATCAGAGGAATTCCGAGAACAATGGAAGAGTTCCGAAGCATTTTTAAATGTCAGTGGAAATCCGAGAAAAATAGAAGAGTTCCGAAGCATTATTGAACGTGAGCGGAATTCCGCGAACAGTGGAAGAGTTCCGAAGTATTTTTAATCTTCAGCAAAATTCCGAGAACAATGGAAAAGTTCTGAAACATTTTTAAACATCAATGGAATTCCGAGAACAATGGAAGAGTTCCGAAGCATTTATAAACTTCACCGGAATTCCGAGAACAATGGAAGGGTTCCGAAGCATTTTTAAATGTCAGCTTAATTCTGAGAGCAATGGAAGAGTTCCGAAGCATTTTTAAAACGTCAGTAGAATTCCGAGAACAATGGAAGAGTTACGAAGCATTTATAAACTTCACCGGAATTCCGAGAACAATGGAAGGGTTCCGAAGCATTTTTAAATGTCAGCTTAATTCTGAGAGCAACGGAAGAGTTCCGAAGCATTTTTAAAACGTCAGCAGAATTCCGAGAACAATGGAAGAGTTGCGAAGCATTTTTAAACGTCAGCGGAATTCCGAGAACAATGGAAGAGTTCCGAAGAATTTTAAAACTTCAGCAGAATTCCGAGAACAATGGAAGAGTTCCGAAGCATTTTTAAATGTCAGCGGAATTCCGAGAACAATGGAAGAGTTGCGAAGCATTTTTAAACATCAGCGGAATTCCGAGAACAATGGAAGAGTTCCGAAGCATTTTTAAATGTCAGCGGAATTCTGAGAACACTGAAAGAGTTCCGAAGCATTTTTAAACTTCAGTGGAATTCTGAGAACAATGGAAGAGTTCCAAAGCATTTTTAAACGTCAGCGGCATTCCGAGAACAATGGAAGAGTTCCAAAACAATTTTAAACTTCAGCGGAATTCCGAGAACAATGGAAGAGTTCCGAAGCATTATTAAACGTGAGTGTAATTCCGAGAACAATGGAAGAGGTCCGAAGCATTTTTAAAGATCAGAGGAAAGCCGAGAACAATGGAAGAGTTCCGAAGCATTTTTAAACTTCATCAGAATTCCGAGAACAATGTAAGAGTTCCGATGCAAATTTAATCTTTTTGCAGAATTCCGAGAACAATGGAAGAGTTCCGAAGCATTTTTAAACTTCGGCAGAATTCCGAGGACAATGGAAGAGTTCCGAAGCATTTTTAAACTTCAGCAGATTTCAAAGAACAATGAAGGAGTTCCGAAACATTTTTAATCATCATCGGAATTCCGAGAACATTGGAAGCATTCCGAAGCATTTTTAAGCATCAGCGGAATTCCGAGAACAATGGAAGAGTTCCGAAGCACTTTTAAACGTCATCGGAATTCCGAGAACAATGGAAGAGTTCCGAAGCATTTTTAAACTTCAGCAGAATTCCGAGAACAATGGAAGCGTTCTGAAGCATTTTTAAACTTCAGCAGAATTCCGAGAACAATGGAAAAGTTCTGAAACATTTTTAAACATCAATGGAATTCTGAGAACAATGGAAGAGTTCCGAAGCATTTATAAACTTCACCGGAATTCCGAGAACAATGGAAGGGTTCCGAAGCATTTTTAAATGTCAGCTTAATTCTGAGAGCAATGGAAGAGTTCCGAAGCAATTTTAAAACGTCAGTAGAATTCCGAGAACAATGGAAGAGTTACGAAGCATTTATAAACTTCACCGGAATTCCGAGAACAATGGAAGGGTTCCGAAGCATTTTTAAATGTCAGCTTAATTCTGAGAGCAATGGAAGAGTTCCGAAGCATTTTTAAAACGTCAGCAGAATTCCGAGAACAATGGAAGAGTTCCGAAGCATTTTTAAACGTCAGCGGAATTCCGAGAACAATGGAAGAGTTCCGAAGAATTTTTAAACTTCAGCAGAATTCCGAGAACAATGGAAGAGTTCCGAAGCATTTTTAAATGTCAGCGGAATTCCGAGAACAATGGAAGAGTTGCGAAGCATTTTTAAACATCAGCAGAATTCCGAGAACAATGGAAGAGTTCCGAAGCATTTTTAAATGTCAGCGGAATTCTGAGAACACTGAAAGAGTTCCGAAGCATTTTTAAACTTCAGTGGAATTCTGAGAACAATGGAAGAGTTCCAAAGCATTTTTAAACGTCAGCGGCATTCCGAGAACAATGGAAGAGTTCCAAAACAATTTTAAACTTCAGCGGAATTCCGAGAACAATGGAAGAGTTACGAAGCATTTTTAAACGTCGCCAGAATTCCGAGAACAATGGAAGAGTTCCGAAGCATTTTTAAACTTCAGCAGATTTCAAAGAACAATGAAGGAGCTCCAAAACATTTTTAATCGTCATCGGAATTCCGAGAACAATGGAAGAGTTCTGAAACATTTTTAAACTTCTGCGGAATTCCGAGAACAATGGAAGCATTCCGGAGCATTTTTAAACTTCATCAGAATTCCGCGAACAATTTAAGACTTCCGAAGATTTTTAAACTTCATCAGAATTTCGAGAATAATGGAAGCGTTCTGAAGCATTTTTAAACATCAGCGGAATTCCGAGAACAATGGAAGAGATCCGAAGCGCTTTTAAACATCATCGGAATTCCGAGAACAAGGGAAGAGTTCTGAAACATTTTTAAACATCAACGGAATTCCAAAAACAATGGAGCAGTTCCGAAGCATTTTTTAAACTTCACCGAAATTCCGCGAACAATGGAAGAGTTCCGATGCATTTTTAAATGTCAGCGGAATTCTGAGTACAATGGAAGAGATCCGAAGCATTTTTAAACATCAGCGGAATGCCGAGAACAATGGAAGAGTTCCGAAGCATTATTAAACGTGAGTGGTATTCCGAGAACAATGGAAGAGTTCCAAAGCATTTTTAAACGTCAGCAGAATTCCGAGAACAATGGAAGAGTTCCGAAGCATTTTTAAACTTCAGCAGTTTTCAAAGAACAATGAAGGAGTTCTGAAACATTTTTAATCGTCATCGGAATTCCGAGAACAATGGAAGCATTTCGAAGCATTTTTAAACATCAGAGGAATTCCGAGAACAATAGAAGAGATCCGAAGCACTTTTAAACGTCATCGGAATTCCGAGAACAATGGAAGAGTTCCAAATCATTTTTAAACTTCAGCGGAATTCCGAGAACAATGGAAGCGTTCTGAAGCATTTTTAAACTTCAGCGGAATTCTGAGAACAATGGAAGAGTTCCAAAGCATTTTTAAACGTCAGCGGAATTCCGAGAACAATGGAAGAGCTCCAAAACATTTTTAAACTTCAGCGGAATTCCGAGAACAATGGAAGAGTTCCGAAGCATTATTAAACGTATGTGGAATTCCGAGAACAATGGAAGAGGTCCGAAGCATTTTTAAACTTCAGCGGAATTCAGAGAACAATGGAAGAGTTCCGAAGCATTTTTAATCGTCAGCAGAATTCCGAGAACAATGGAAGAGTTCTGAAACATTTTTAAACATCAGCGGAAATCCGAGAACAATGGAAGAGTTCCGAAGCATTTTTAAACGACAGCGGAAATTCGAGAACAATGGAAGAGTTCTGAAACATTTTTAAACTTCAGCAGAATTCTGAGAACAATGGAAGAGTTCCAAAGCATTTTTAAACTTCAGCAGAATTCCGAGAACAATGGAAGCGTTCTGAAGCATTTTTAAACGTCAGCAGAATTCCAAGAACAATGGAAGAGTTCCGAAGCATTTTTAAACTTCAGCAGATTTCAAAGAACAATGAAGGAGTTCCGAAACATTTTTAATCATCATCGGAATTCCGAGAACATTGGAAGCATTCCGAAGCATTTTTAAACATCAGCGGAATTCCGAGAACAATGGAAGAGATCCGAAGCACTTTTAAACGTCATCGGAATTCCGAGAACAATGGAAGAGTTCCGAAGCATTTTTAAACTTCAGCGGAATTCCGAGAACAATGGAAGCGTTCTGAAGCATTTTTAAACTTCAGCGGAATTCCGAGAACAATGGAAAAGTTCTGAAGCATTTTTAAACGTCAGCAGATTTCCGAGAACAATGAAGGAGTTCCAAAGCATTTTTAAACGTCAGTGGAATTCCGAGAACAATGAAAGATTTCCGAAGCATTATTAAACGTGAGCGGAATTCTGAGAATAATAGAAGAGTTCCGAAGCATTATTAAACGTGAGCTGAATTCCGAGGACAGTGGAAGAGTTCCTAAGCATTTTTAAACTTTAGTGGAATTCCGAGAACAATGGAAGAGTTCCGAAGCATTTTTAAACGTCAGTGGAAATCCGAGAAAAATAGAAGAGTTCCGAAGCATTATTGAACGTGAGCGGAATTCCGCGAACAGTGGAAGAGTTCCGAAGCATTTTGAATCTTCAGCAGAATTCCGAGAACAATGGAAAATTTCTGAAACATTTTTAAACATCAATGGAATTCCGAGAACAATGGAAGAGTTCCGAAGCATTTATAAACTTCACCGGAATTCCGAGAACAATGGAAGGGTTCCGAAGCATTTTTAAATGTCAGCTTAATTCTGAGAGCAATGGAAGAGTTCCGAAGCATTTTTAAAACGTCAGTAGAATTCCGAGAACAATGGAAGAGTTACGAAGCATTTATAAACTTCACCGGAATTCCGAGAACAATGAAAGGGTTCCGAAGCATTTTTAAATGTCAGCTTAATTCTGAGAGCAATGGAAGAGTTCCGAAGCATTTTTAAAACGTCAGCAGAATTCCGAGAACAATGGAAGAGTTCCGAAGCATTTTTAAACATCAGCGGAATTCCGAGAACAATGGAAGAGTTCCGAAGAATTTTAAAACTTCAGCAGAATTCCGAGAACAATGGAAGAGTTCCAAATCATTTTTAAACTTCAGCGGAATTCCGAGAACAATGGAAGCGTTCTGAAGCATTTTTAAACTTCAGCGGAATTCTGAGAACAATGGAAGAGTTCCAAAGCATTTTTAAACGTCAGCGGAATTCCGAGAACAATGGAAGAGCTGCAAAACATTTTTAAACTTCAGCGGAATTCCGAGAACAATGGAAGAGTTCCGAAGCATTATTAAACGTATGTGGAATTCCGAGAACAATGGAAGAGGTCCGAAGCATTTTTAAACTTCAGCGGAATTCAGAGAACAATGGAAGAGTTCCGAAGCATTTTTAATCGTCAGCAGAATTCCGAGAACAATGGAAGAGTTCTGAAACATTTTTAAACATCAGCGGAAATCCGAGAACAATGGAAGAGTTCCGAAGCATTTTTAAACGACAGCGGAAATTCGAGAACAATGGAAGAGTTCTGAAACATTTTTAAACTTCAGCAGAATTCTGAGAACAATGGAAGAGTTCCAAAGCATTTTTAAACTTCAGCAGAATTCCGAGAACAATGGAAGCGTTCTGAAGCATTTTTAAACGTCAGCAGAATTCCGAGAACAATGGAAGAGTTCCGAAGCATTTTCAAACTTCAGCAGATTTCAAAGAACAATGAAGGAGTTCCGAAACATTTTTAATCATCATCGGAATTCCGAGAACATTGGAAGCATTCCGAAGCATTTTTAAACATCAGCGGAATTCCGAGAACAATGGAAGAGATCCGAAGCACTTTTAAACGTCATCGGAATTCCGAGAACAATGGAAGAGTTCCGAAGCATTTTTAAACTTCAGCGGAATTCCGAGAACAATGGAAGCGTTCTGAAGCATTTTTAAACTTCAGCGGAATTCCGAGAACAATGGAAAAGTTCTGAAGCATTTTTAAACGTCAGCAGATTTCCGAGAACAATGAAGGAGTTCCAAAGCATTTTTAAACGTCAGTGGAATTCCGAGAACAATGAAAGATTTCCGAAGCATTATTAAACGTGAGCGGAATTCTGAGAATAATAGAAGAGTTCCGAAGCATTATTAAACGTGAGCTGAATTCCGAGGACAGTGGAAGAGTTCCTAAGCATTTTTAAACTTTAGTGGAATTCCGAGAACAATGGAAGAGTTCCGAAGCATTTTTAAACGTCAGTGGAAATCCGAGAAAAATAGAAGAGTTCCGAAGCATTATTGAACGTGAGCGGAATTCCGCGAACAGTGGAAGAGTTCCGAAGCATTTTGAATCTTCAGCAGAATTCCGAGAACAATGGAAAATTTCTGAAACATTTTTAAACATCAATGGAATTCCGAGAACAATGGAAGAGTTCCGAAGCATTTATAAACTTCACCGGAATTCCGAGAACAATGGAAGGGTTCCGAAGCATTTTTAAATGTCAGCTTAATTCTGAGAGCAATGGAAGAGTTCCGAAGCATTTTTAAAACGTCAGTAGAATTCCGAGAACAATGGAAGAGTTACGAAGCATTTATAAACTTCACCGGAATTCCGAGAACAATGGAAGGGTTCCGAAGCATTTTTAAATGTCAGCTTAATTCTGAGAGCAATGGAAGAGTTCCGAAGCATTTTTAAAACGTCAGCAGAATTCCGAGAACAATGGAAGAGTTCCGAAGCATTTTTAAACATCAGCGGAATTCCGAGAACAATGGAAGAGTTCCGAAGAATTTTAAAACTTCAGCAGAATTCCGAGAACAATGGAAGAGTTCCGAAGCATTTTTAAATGTCAGCGGAATTCCGAGAACAATGGAAGAGTTGCGAAGCATTTTTAAACATCAGCGGAATTCCGAGAACAATGGAAGAGTTCCGAAGCATTTTTAAATGTCAGCGGAATTCTGAGAAAACTGAAAGAGTTCCGAAGCATTTTTAAACTTCAGTGGAATTCTGAGAACAATGGAAGAGTTCCAAAGAATTTTTAAATGTCAGCGGCATTCCGAAAACAATGGAAGAGTTCCAAAACAATTTTAAACTTCAGCGGAATTCAGAGAACAATGGAAGAGTTCCGAAGCATTATTAAACGTGAGTGTAATTCCGAGAACAATGGAAGAGGTCCGGAGCATTTTTAAACATCAGCGGAAAGCCGAGAACAATGGAAGAGTTCCGAAGCATTTTTAAACTTCATCAGAATTCCGAGAACAATGTAAGAGTTCCGATGCAAATTTAATCTTTTTGCAGAATTCCGAGAACAATGGAAGAGTTCCGAAGCATTTTTAAACTTCGGCAGAATTCCGAGGACAATGGAAGAGTTCCGAAGCATTTTTAAACTTCAGCAGATTTCAAAGAACAATGAAGGAGTTCCGAAACATTTTTAATCATCATCGGAATTCCGAGAACATTGGAAGCATTCCGAACCATTTTTAAACATCAGCGGAATTCCGAGAACAATGGAAGAGATCCGAAGCACTTTTAAACGTCATCGGAATTCCGAGAACAATGGAAGAGTTCCGAAGCATTTTTAAACTTCAGCGGAATTCCGAGAACAATGGAAGCGTTCTGAAGCATTTTTAAACTTCAGCGGAATTCCGAGAACAATGGAAAAGTTCTGAAGCATTTTTAAACGTCAGCAGATTTCCGAGAACAATGAAGGAGTTCCAAAGCATTTTTAAACGTCAGTGGAATTCCGAGAAATTCCGAGAACAATGAAAGATTTCCGAAGCATTATTAAACGTGAGCGGAATTCTGAGAATAATAGAAGAGTTCCGAAGCATTATTAAACGTGAGCTGAATTCCGAGGACAGTGGAAGAGTTCCTAAGCATTTTTAAACTTTAGTGGAATTCCGAGAACAATGGAAGAGTTCTGAAACATTTTTAAACATCAGAGGAATTCCGAGAACAATGGAAGAGTTCCGAAGCATTTTTAAACGTCAGTGGAAATCCGAGAAAAATAGAAGAGTTCCGAAGCATTATTGAACGTGAGCGGAATTCCGCGAACAGTGGAAGAGTTCCGAAGCATTTTTTATCTTCAGCAGAATTCCGAGAACAATGGAAAAGTTCTGAAACATTTTTAAACATCAATGGAATTCCGAGAACAATTGAAGAGTTCCGAAGCATTTATAAACTTCACCGGAATTCCGAGAACAATGGAAGGGTTCCGAAGCATTTTTAAATGTCAGCTTAATTCTGAGAGCAATGGAAGAGTTCCGAAGCATTTTTAAAACGTCAGTAGAATTCCGAGAACAATGGAAGAGTTACGAAGCATTTATAAACTTCACCGGAATTCCGAGAACAATGGAAGGGTTCCGAAGCATTTTTAAATGTCAGCTTAATTCTGAGAGCAATGGAAGAGTTCCGAAGCATTTTTAAACTTCAGCAGAATTCCGAGAACAATGGAAGAGTTCCGAAGCATTTTTAAATGTTAGCGGAATTCCGAGAACAATGGAAGAGTTGCGAAGCATTTTTAAACATCAGCGGAATTCCGAGAACAATGGAAGAGTTCCGAAGCATTTTTAAATGTCAGCGGAATTCTGAGAACACTGAAAGAGTTCCGAAGCATTTTTAAACTTCAGTGGAATTCTGAGAACAATAGAAGAGTTCCAAAGCATTTTTAAACGTCAGCGGCATTCCGAGAACAATGGAAGAGTTCCAAAACAATTTTAAACTTCAGCGGAATTCCGAGAACAATGGAAGAGTTCCGAATCATTATTAAACCTGAGTGTAATTCCGAGAACAATGGAAGAGGTCCGAAGCATTTTTAAACTTCAGCGGAATTCAGAGAACAATGGAAGTGTTCCGAAGCATTTTTAATCGTCAGCAGAATTCCGAGAACAATGGAAGAGTTCCGAAACATTTTTAAACATCAGCGGTATTCCGAGAACAATGGAAGAGTCCCGAAGCATTTTTAAACTTCAGCAGATTTCAAAGAACAATGAAGGAGCTCCAAAACATTTTTAATCATCATCGGAATTCCGAGAATAATGGAAGAGTTCTGAAACATTTTTAAACTTCTGCGGAATTCCGAGAACAATGGAAGCATTCCGAAGCATTTTTAAACTTCATCAGAATTCCGCGAACAATTTAAGACTTCCGAAGCTTTTTTAAACTTCATCAGAATTTCGAGAATAATGGAAGCATTCTGAAGCATTTTTAAACATCAGCGGAATTCCGAGAACAAGGGAAGAGATCCGAAGCGCTTTTAAACATCATCGGAATTCCGAGAACAAGGGAAGAGTTCTGAAACATTTTTAAACATCAACGGAATTCCAAGAACAATGGAGCAGTTCCGAAGCATTTTTTAAACTTCACCGAAATTCCGCGAACAATGGAAGAGTTCCGATGCATTTTTAAATGTCAGCAGAATTCTGAGTACAATGGAAGAGATCCGAAGCATTTTTAAACATCAGCGGAATGCCGAGAACAATGGAAGAGTTCCGAAGCATTATTAAACGTGAGTGGAATTCCGAGAACAATGGAAGAGTTCCGAAGCATTATTAAACTTCAGCGGAATTCCGAGAACAATGGAAGAGTTCCAAAGCATTTTTAAACGTCAGCAGAATTCCGAGAACAATGGAAGAGTTCCGAAGCATTTTTAAACTTCAGCAGTTTTCAAAGAACAATGAAGGAGTTCTGAAACATTTTTAATCGTCATCGGAATTCCGAGAACAATGGAAGCATTTCGAAGCATTTTTAAACATCAGCGGAATTCCGAGAACAATAGAAGAGATCCGAAGCACTTTTAAACGTCATCGGAATTCCGAGAACAATGGAAGAGTTCCAAATCATTTTTAAACTTTATCAGAATTCCGAGAACAATGGAAGAGTCCCGAAGCATTTTTAAACGTCAGCAGAATTCCGAGAACAATGGAAGAGTTCCGAAGCATTTTTAAACGACAGCGGAAATCCGAGATCAATGGAAGAGTTCCGAAGCATTTTTAAACTTCAGCAGTATTCTGAGAACAATGGAAGAGTTCCGAAGCATTTTTAAACGTGAGCGGAATTCCGAGAACAATGGAAGAGTTCTGAAACATTTTTAAACTTCAACAGAATTCCGATAACAATGGAAGAGTTCCGAAGCATTTTTAAACTTCAGGGGAATTCCGAGAACAATGGAAGCTTTCCAATGCATTTTTAACTTTCTGCGGAATTCCGAGAACAATGGAGGAGTTCCGAAGCATTTTTCAACTTCATCAGAATTCCGAGAATAATGGAAGCGTTCTGAAGCATTTTGAAACATCAGCAGAATTCCGAGAATAATGGAAGAGTTCCGAAGCATTTTTAAACGTCAACGGAATACCGAGAACAATGGAAGAGTTCTGAAACTTTTTTAAACTTCAATGGAATTCTGAGAGCAATGGAAAAGTTTCGAAGCATTTTTAAACGTCAGCGGAATTCCGAGAACAATGGAAGAGTTTCAAAGCATTTTTAACCTTTACCGGATTTCCGAGAACAATGGAAGAGTTCCGAAGCATTTTTAAATGTGAGCAGAATTTTGAGAATAATGGAAGAGTTCCGAAGCTAATTTAAACTTCAGCAGAATTCCGAGAACAATGGAAGAGTTCTGAAGCATTTTTAAATGTCAGCGGAATTCTGAAAACAATGGAAGAGTTCCGAAACATTTTTAAACATCAGCGGAATTCTGAGAACAGTGGAAGAGTTCCGACGCATTATTAAACATCAGCATAATTTCGAGAACAATGGAAGAGTTCCGAAGCATTTTTAAACTTCAGGGAAATTCCGAGAACAATGGAAGCTTTCCAATGCATTTTTAACTTTCTGCGGAATTCCGAGAACAATGGAGGAGTTCCGAAGCATTTTTCAACTTCATCAGAATTCCGAGAATAATGGAAGCGTTCTGAAGCATTTTGAACCATCAGCGGAATTCCGAGAATAATGGAAGAGTTACGAAGCATTTTTAAACATCAACGGAATTCCGAGAACAATGGAAGAGTTCTGAAACTTTTTTAAACTTCAATGGAATTCTGCGAACAAGGGAAAAGTTTCGAAGCATTTTTAAACGTCAGCGGAATTCCGAGAACAATGGAAGAGTTCTGAAGCTTTTTTAAACTTCAATGGAATTCTGCGAACAATGGAAAAGTTTCGAAGCATTTTTAAACGTCAGCGGAATTCCGAGAACAATGGAAGAGTTTCAAAGTATTTTTAACCTTTACCGGATTTCCGAGAACAATGGAAGAATTCCGAAGCATTTTTAAATGTCAGCGGAATTCTGAAAACAATGGAAGAGTTCCGAAACATTTTTAAACATCAGCGGAATTCCGAGAAGAATGAAAGAGTTACAGAGCATTTTTAAACTTTAGCAGAATTCCGAGAACAATGGAAGAGTTCTGAAGCATTTTTAAACATCAGCAGAATTCTGAGAATAATAGAAGAGTTCTGAAGCACTTTCAAATATCAGTGGAATTCTGAGAACAATGGAAGAGTTCCAAAACAATTTTAAACTTCAGCGGAATTCCGAGAACAATGGAAGAGTTCCGAAGCATTTTTAAACTTCAGCGGAATTCCAAGAACAATCAAAGAGTTCCGAAGCATTTTTAAACTTCAGCGGAATTCCGAGAACAATGGAAGCTTTCCAATGCATTTTTAAACTTCAGCGGAATTCCGAGAACAATTGAAGAGTTCCGAAGCATTTTTCAACTTCATCAGAATTCCGAGAGTAATGGAAGCGTTCTGAAGCATTTTTAAACATCAGCGGAATGCCGAGAACAATGGAAGAGTTCCGAAGCATTATTAAACTTCAGCGGAATTCCGAGAACAATGGAAGAGTTCCAAAGCATTTTTAAACGTCAGCAGAATTCCGAGAACAATGGAAGAGTTCCGAAGCATTTTTAAACTTCAGCAGATTTCAAAGAACAATGAAGGAGTTCTGAAACATTTTTAATCATCATCGGAATTCCGAGAACAATGGAAGCATTCCGAATCATTTTCAAACATCAGCGGAATTCCGAGAACAATGGAAGAGATCCAAAGCACTTTTAAACGTCATCGGAATTCCGAGAACAATGGAAGAGTTCCGAAGCATTTTTAAACTTCAGCGGAATTCCGAGAACAATGGAAGCGTTCTGAAGCATTTTTAAACTTCAGCGGAATTCCGAGAACAATGGAAAAGTTCTGAAGCATTTTTAAACGTCAGCAGATTTCCGAGAACAATGAACGAGTTCCAAAGCATTTTTAAACGTCAGTGGAATTCCTAGAACAATGAAAGAGTTCCGAAGCATTATTAAAAGTGAGCGGAATTCTGAGAATAATAGAAGAATTCCGAAGCATTATTAAACGTGAGCTGAATTCCGAGGACAGTGGAAGAGTTCCGAAGCATTTTTAAACTTTAGTGGAATTCCGAGAACAATGGAAGAGTTCTGAAACATTTTTAAACATCAGAGGAATTCCGAGAACAATGGAAGAGTTCCGAAGCATTTTTAAACTTCACCGGAATTCCGAGAACAATGGAAGGGTTCCGAAGCATTTTTACATGTCACCTTAATTCTGAGAGCAATGGAAGAGTTCCGAAGCATTTTTAAAACGTCAGCAGAATTCCGAGAACAATGGAAGAGTTACGAAGCATTTTTAAACTTCATCTGAATGACAAGAACAATGTAAGAGTTCCGCAGCAAATTTAAACTTCAGCAGAATTCCGAGAACAATGGAAGAGTTCCGAAGCATTTTTAAACGTCAGCGGAATTCCGAGAACAATGGAAGAGTTCCGAAGAATTTTTAAACTTCAGCAGAATTCCGAGAACAATGGAAGAGTTCCGAAGCATTTTTAAATGTCAGCGGAATTCCGAGAACAATGGAAGAGTTGCGAAGCATTTTTAAACATCAGCGGAATTCCGAGAACAATGGAAGAGTTCCGAAGCATTTTTAAATGTCAGCGGAATACTGAGAACACTGAAAGAGTTCCGAAGCATTTTTAAACTTCAGCGGAATTCTGAGAACAATGGAAGAGTTCCAAAGCATTTTTAAACGTCAGCGGAATTCCGAGAACAATTGAAGAGTTCCAAAACATTTTTAAACTTCAGCAGAATTCCGAGAACAATGGAAGAGTTCCGAAGCATTATTAAACGTGAGTGGAATTCCGAGAACAATGGAAGAGGTCCGAAGCATTTTTAAACTTCAGCGGAATTCAGAGAACAATGGAAGAGTTCCGAAGCATTTTTAATCGTCAGCAGAATTCCGATCACAATGGAAGAGTTCCGAAACATTTTTAAACATCAGCGGAATTCCGAGAACAATGGAAGAGTTCCGAAGTATTTTTAAACGACAGCGGAAATTCGAGAACAATGGAAAAGTTCTGAAACATTTTTAAACTTCAGCAGAATTCCGAGAACAATGGAAGAGTTCCGAAGCATTATTAAACGTGAGTGGAATTCCGAGAACAATGGAAGAGGTCCGAAGCATTTTTAAACTTCAGCGGAATTCAGAGAACAATGGAAGAGTTCCGATGCATTTTTAAACGTGAGCGGAATTCCGATGACAATGGAAGAGTTCTGAAACAGTTTTAAACTTCAACAGAATTCCGATAACAATGGAAGAGTTCCGAAGCATTTTTAAACTTCAGGGGAATTCTGAGAACAATGGAAGCTTTCCAATGCATTTTTAACTTTCTGCGGAATTCCGAGAACAATGGAGGAGTTCCGAAGCATTTTTCAACTTCATCAGAATTCCGAGAATAATGGAAGCGTTCTGAAGCATTTTGAAACATCAGCGGAATTCCGAGAATAATGGAAGAGTTCCGAAGCATTTTTAAACATCAACGGAATACCGAGAACAATGGAAGAGTTCTGAAACTTTTTTAAACTTCAATGGAATTCTGAGAACAATGGAAAAGTTTCAAAGCATTTTTAACCTTTACCGGATTTCCGAGAACAATGGAAGAGTTCCGAAGCATTTTTAAATGTGAGCAGAATTTTGAGAATAATGGAAGAGTTCCGAAGCTAATTTAAACTTCAGCAGAATTCCGAGAACAATGGAAGAGTTCCGAAGCATTTTTAAATGTCAGCGGAATTCTGAAAACAATGGAAGAGTTCCGAAACATTTTTAAACATCAGCGGAATTCTGAGAACAGTGGAAGAGTTCCGACGCATTATTAAACATCAACATAATTTCGAGAACAATGGAAGAGTTCCGAAGCATTTTTAAACTTCAGGGGAATTCCGAGAACAATGGAAGCTTTCCAATGCATTTTTAACTTTCTGCGGAATTCCGAGAACAATGGAGGAGTTCCGATCCATTTTTCAACTTCATCAGAATTCAGAGAATAATGGGAGCGTTCTGAAGCATTTTGAACCATCAGCGGAATTCCGAGAATTATGGAAGAGTTCCGAAGCATTTTTAAACGTCAACGGAATTCCGAGAACAATGGAAGAGTTCTGAAACTTTTTTAAACTTCAATGGAATTCTGCCAACAATGGAAAAGTTTCGAAGAATTTTTAAATGTCAGCGGAATTCCGAGAACAATGGAAGAGTTCTGAAACTTTTTTAAACTTCAATGGAATTCTGCGAACAATGAAAAAGTTTCGAAGCATTTTTAAACGTCAGCGGAATTCCGAGAACAATGGAAGAGTTTCATAGTATTTTTAACCTTTACCGGATTTCTGAGAACAATGGAAGAGTTCCGAAGCATTGTTAAATTTGAGCAGAATTTTGAGAACAATGGAAGAGTTCCGAAGCTAATTTAAACTTCAGCAGAATTCCGAGAACAATGGAAGAATTCCGAAGCATTTTTAAATGTCAGCGGAATTCTGAAAACAATGGAGAGTTCCGAAGCATTTTTAAACTTCAGCGGAATTCCGAGAACAATGAAAGAGTTACGAAGCATTTTTAAACTTCAGCCGAATTCCGAGAACAATGGAAGAGTTCCGAAGCATTTTTAAACTTCAGCGGAATTCCAAGAACAATCAAAGAGTTCCGAAGCATTTTTAAACTTCAGCGGAATTCCGAGAACAATAGAAGCTTTCCAATGCATTTTTAAACTTCAGCGGAATTCCGAGAACAATTGAAGAGTTCCGAAGCATTTTTAAACTTCAGCAGAATTCCGAGAACAATGGAAGAGTTCCGAAGCATTATTAAACGTGAGTGGAATTCCGAGAACAATGGAAGAGGTCCGAAGCATTTTTAAACTTCAGCGGAATTCAGAGAACAATGGAAGAGTTCCGAAGCATTTTTAATCGTCAGCAGAATTCCGATCACAATGGAAGAGTTCCGAAACATTTTTAAACATCAGCGGAATTCCGAGAACAATGGAAGAGTTCCGAAGTATTTTTAAACGACAGCGGAAATTCGAGAACAATGGAAAAGTTCTGAAACATTTTTAAACTTCAGCAGAATTCCGAGAACAATGGAAGAGTTCCGAAGCATTATTAAACGTGAGTGGAATTCCGAGAACAATGGAAGAGGTCCGAAGCATTTTTAAACTTCAGCGGAATTCAGAGAACAATGGAAGAGTTCCGATGCATTTTTAAACGTGAGCGGAATTCCGATGACAATGGAAGAGTTCTGAAACAGTTTTAAACTTCAACAGAATTCCGATAACAATGGAAGAGTTCCGAAGCATTTTTAAACTTCAGGGGAATTCTGAGAACAATGGAAGCTTTCCAATGCATTTTTAACTTTCTGCGGAATTCCGAGAACAATGGAGGAGTTCCGAAGCATTTTTCAACTTCATCAGAATTCCGAGAATAATGGAAGCGTTCTGAAGCATTTTGAAACATCAGCGGAATTCCGAGAATAATGGAAGAGTTCCGAAGCATTTTTAAACATCAACGGAATACCGAGAACAATGGAAGAGTTCTGAAACTTTTTTAAACTTCAATGGAATTCTGAGAACAATGGAAAAGTTTCAAAGCATTTTTAACCTTTACCGGATTTCCGAGAACAATGGAAGAGTTCCGAAGCATTTTTAAATGTGAGCAGAATTTTGAGAATAATGGAAGAGTTCCGAAGCTAATTTAAACTTCAGCAGAATTCCGAGAACAATGGAAGAGTTCCGAAGCATTTTTAAATGTCAGCGGAATTCTGAAAACAATGGAAGAGTTCCGAAACATTTTTAAACATCAGCGGAATTCTGAGAACAGTGGAAGAGTTCCGACGCATTATTAAACATCAACATAATTTCGAGAACAATGGAAGAGTTCCGAAGCATTTTTAAACTTCAGGGGAATTCCGAGAACAATGGAAGCTTTCCAATGCATTTTTAACTTTCTGCGGAATTCCGAGAACAATGGAGGAGTTCCGATCCATTTTTCAACTTCATCAGAATTCAGAGAATAATGGGAGCGTTCTGAAGCATTTTGAACCATCAGCGGAATTCCGAGAATTATGGAAGAGTTCCGAAGCATTTTTAAACGTCAACGGAATTCCGAGAACAATGGAAGAGTTCTGAAACTTTTTTAAACTTCAATGGAATTCTGCCAACAATGGAAAAGTTTCGAAGAATTTTTAAATGTCAGCGGAATTCCGAGAACAATGGAAGAGTTCTGAAACTTTTTTAAACTTCAATGGAATTCTGCGAACAATGAAAAAGTTTCGAAGCATTTTTAAACGTCAGCGGAATTCCGAGAACAATGGAAGAGTTTCATAGTATTTTTAACCTTTACCGGATTTCTGAGAACAATGGAAGAGTTCCGAAGCATTGTTAAATTTGAGCAGAATTTTGAGAACAATGGAAGAGTTCCGAAGCTAATTTAAACTTCAGCAGAATTCCGAGAACAATGGAAGAATTCCGAAGCATTTTTAAATGTCAGCGGAATTCTGAAAACAATGGAGAGTTCCGAAGCATTTTTAAACTTCAGCGGAATTCCGAGAACAATGAAAGAGTTACGAAGCATTTTTAAACTTCAGCCGAATTCCGAGAACAATGGAAGAGTTCCGAAGCATTTTTAAACTTCAGCGGAATTCCAAGAACAATCAAAGAGTTCCGAAGCATTTTTAAACTTCAGCGGAATTCCGAGAACAATAGAAGCTTTCCAATGCATTTTTAAACTTCAGCGGAATTCCGAGAACAATTGAAGAGTTCCGAAGCATTTTTAAACTACATCAGAATTCCGAGAGTAATGGAAGCGTTCTGAAGCATTTTTAAACATCAGCGGAATTCCGAGAACAATGGAAGAGTTCTGAAACTTTTTTAAACTTCTGCGGAATTCCGAGAACAATGGAAGCTTTCCAATGCAATTTTAAACTTCAGCGGAATTCCAAGAACAATGGAAGAGTTCCGAAGCATTTTTAAACTTCATCAGAATTCCGAGAGTAATGGAAGCGTTCTGAAGCATTTTTAAACTTCATCGGAATTCCGAGAACAATGGAAGAGTTCTGAAACTTTTTTAAACTTCAGCAGTATTCCGAGAACAATGGAAGAGTTCCAAAGCATTTTTAAACGTGAGCGGAATTCCGAGAACAATGGAAGCGTTCTGAAGCGTTTTTAAACTTCAGCGGAATTCCGAGAACAATGGAAGAGTCCCGAAGCATTTTTAAACTTTATCAGAATTCCGAGAACAATGGAAGAGTCCCGAAGCATTTTTAAACGTCAGCAGAATTCCGAGAACAATGGAAGAGTTCCGAAACATTTTTAAACATCAGCAGAATTCCGAGAACAATGGAAGAGTTCCGAAGCATTTTTAAACGACAGCGGAAATCCGAGATCAATGGAAGAGTTCCGAAGCATTTTTAAACTTCAGCAGAATTCCGAGAACAATGGAAGAGTTCCAAAGCATTTTTAAACGTGAGCGGAATTCCGAGAACAATGGAAGCGTTCTGAAGCGTTTTTAAACTTCAGCGGAATTCCGAGAACAATGGAAGAGTCCCGAAGCATTTTTAAACTTTATCAGAATTCCGAGAACAATGGAAGAGTCCCGAAGCATTTTTAAACGTCAGCAGAATTCCGAGAACAATGGAAGAGTTCCGAAACATTTTTAAACATCAGCAGAATTCCGAGAACAATGGAAGAGTTCCGAAGCATTTTTAAACGACAGCGGAAATCCGAGATCAATGGAAGAGTTCCGAAGCATTTTTAAACTTCAGCAGTATTCTGAGAACAATGGAAGAGTTCCGAAGCATTTTTAAACGTGAGCGGAATTCCGAGAACAATGGAAGAGTTCTGAAACATTTTTAAACTTCAACAGAATTCCAATAACAATGGAAGAATTCCGAAGCATTTTTAAACTTCAGGGGAATTCCGAGAACAATGGTAGCTTTCCAATGCATTTTTAACTTTCTGCGGAATTCCGAGAACAATGGAGGAGTTCCGAAGCATTTTTCAACTTCATCAGAATTCTGAGAATAATGGAAGCGTTCTGAAGCATTTTGAAACATCAGCGGAATTCCGAGAATAATGGAAGAGTTCCAAAGCATTTTTAAACGTCAATGGAATAACGAGAACAATGGAAGAGTTCTGAAACTTTTTTAAACTTCAATGGAATTCTGAGAACAATGGAAAAGTTTCGAAGCATTTTTAAACGTCAGCGGAATTCCGAGAACAATGGAAGAGTTTCAAAGCATTTTTAACCTTTACCAGATTTCCGAGAACAATGGAAGAGTTCCGAAGCATTTTTAAATGTGAGCAGAATTTTGAGAATAATGGAAGAGTTCCGAAGCTAATTTAAACTTCAGCAGAATTCCGAGAACAATGGAAGAGTTCTGAAGCATTTTTAAATGTCAGCGGAATTCTGAAAACAATGGAAGAGTTCCGAAACATTTTTAAACATCAGCGGAATTCTGAGAACAGTGGAAGAGTTCCGACGCATTATTAAACATCAGCATAATTTCGAGAACAATGGAAGAGTTCCGAAGCATTTTTAAACTTCAGGGGAATTCCGAGAACAATGGAAGCTATCCAATGCATTTTTAACTTTCTGCGGAATTCCGAGAACAATGGAGGAGTTCCGAAGCATTTTTCAACTTCATCAGAATTCCGAGAATAATGGAAGCGTTCTGAAGCATTTTGAACCATCAGCGGAATTCCGAGAATAATGGAAGAGTTCCGAATAGTGTTGAGCCACCCCCGTAGTGTTCGGGTTCGGTTCGGTTCGTCGAACACCGGGATGTTCGAGGAACTGTTCGTCGAACTGTTCGTCGAACACCTTAGAACACCGTCGAACACCGTTAAAACCAATGGCAGGCAAACAAAAACACATAGAAACACATAGAAAACACCTGCAAAGGTGTCCAAAAGCTGACAAACTGCTCAGAAGACACTCTCTTTAAAAAAGCCGGCCGGCAAATTCAGCAGCGGCATACACCGGTACCCGACAATTTAGACAAGAAGGAATAGAGCATCACACATAGATTAGATAGATAGAAACATGTCAGTCACACATATAAGAAGCACAGTGACAGTGTTGGTTACTGCACTTGTCATTTAGTGTAAAGGATTTATTAAAAAAAATATTAGTGTTTTCATGCACCGTCTCTTTAAAAAAGCCGGCCGGCAATTCAGCATCTGTACCCGACAATTTAGAACAGAAAGAATAGAGCTTCACACATAGATTAGATAGATAGAAACATGTCAGTCACATATATAATAAGTACAGTGATAGTGTTGCTTACTGTACTTGTCATTTAGTGTAAAGGATTTATTTAAAAAAATAATAGTGTTTTCATGCACTGTCTCTTTAAAAAAGCCGGCCGGCAATTCAGCAGCGGTACCCGACAATTTAGAACAGAAAGATAGATCATCACACATAGATTAGATAGATAGAAACATGTCAGTCACATACATATGAAGTACAGTGATAGTGTTGGTTACTGTACTTGTCATTTAGTATTAAAATAAAGGATTTATTATTAAAAAAATTGGCGTGGGGTTCCCCTTAATTTTAGGCTCTAGCAGAGGTTAAGCAGACGGCTGGGGCAGATGTTTGAAGCCTGGGAAGGGGGTAATACCCACGGAGCTTCCCAGGCTACTAATATCAGCCCCCAGCTGAATACATAGCCTTTACTAGCTATTAAAATGGGGGACCCCCCAAAAAAAATTACGTGGGGTCCCCCCTAATTTAATAGCTAGCAAAGGCTAGGCAGACAGCTGGGGGCTGATATTAATAGCCCAGGAAGGGAGCCATGAATATTGGCCCCCTCCCAGGCTAGAAACACCAGCCGTCAGCCGCCCCAGAAATGGCGCATTCATAGGATGCGCCAATTCTGGCACTTAGCCTCGCTCTTCCACGCTGCCCTGGTGCGGTGGCAGGGGGTAATAGGGTTGGGGTTGATGTCAGCTTATAATGCCAGCTGACATCAAGCCCAGGTTAGTAATGGAGAGGCGTCGATAAGACACCCCCATTACTAACCCCATAGTCAAAGTTAAAAAAAACACAAACACCCAGAATAAAGTCCTTTAATTGAAATAAAGACACAATCCTTTATTGTTCTAAATTAAACCATACTTACCGTCACGCCCATTCCAGCTGAAGCCAACGATCTCCTGCAATAAAAGAAAAATAATAAAGCAACCTCATCCTTACCTTTCCATGGTTCCCACGACAGCTTCAGCTCTGCTACATCGAGATGACAGGCTGGACCGCAGCAGAACGCTGCCATCCAGCCTGTCATCCCGCAGACACTGAGAAGCGCAGGCTTGCTTGCGCTGCTCAGCGTCTCTCTGTGACGACATCCAGATGAGCCGAGTTCATGTCCAATGAACTCGGCTCACCTCATGCACGTCACTGACAGCGTGGGAAAATTAAGGGGAACCCCACGCCAATTTTTTTTAATAATAAATCCTTTATTTTAATACTAAATGACAAGTACAGTAACCAACACTATCACTGTACTTCATATATATGTGACTGACATGTTTCTATCTATCTAATCTATGTGTGAAGCTCTATTCTGTCTGTTATAAATTGTCGGGTACCGCTGCTGAATTGCCGGCCGGCTTTTGTAAAGAGACGGTGCATGAAAACACTATTATTTTTTTTGATAAATCCTTTACGCTAAATGACAAGTACAGTAAGCAGCACTTTCACTGTACTTCGTATATATGTGGCTGACATGTTTATATCTATCTAATCTATGTGTGAAGCTCTATTCTTTCGGTTCTAAATTGTCGGGTACAGGTGTATGCCGCTGCTGAATTGCCGGCTTTTCATGTTTCACTGTTGGCACTGTTCCCATCGATTGGGCAATCACTGTAATGCCACAACCACCATGGCTGTGGCATTACAGTGAGTGGCAGACAATCCCTGCATGATTGGTGCTCTAAATAGCGCCAGACATGCAGGACACGCTTTTGGTGCACGAACAGTTATCGAACATAACCTCGAACAGCCGAATTTTTTGCAAATCGTTCGGGTTCGTCGAACAACTCGAACACCGCCCAAAACAGCTCGAATTTGAGATTGGTGAACAGTTCTAGTCGAACACCGCTCATCTCTAGTTCCGAAGCATTTTTAAACGTCAGCGGAATTCCGAGAACAATGGAAGAGTTCTGAAACTTTTTTAAACTTCAATGGAATTCTGCCAACAATGGAAAAGTTTCGAAGAATTTTTAAACGTCAGCGGAATTCCGAGAACAATGGAAGAGTTCTGAAACTTTTTTAAACTTCAATGGAATTCTGCGAACAATGGAAAAGTTTCGAAGCATTTTTAAACGTCAGCGGAATTCCGAGAACAATGGAAGAGTTTCAAAGTATTTTTAACCTTTACCGGATTTCTGAGAACAATGGAAGAGTTCCGAAGCATTGTTAAATTTGAGCAGAATTTTGAGAACAATGGAAGAGTTCCGAAGCTAATTTAAACTTCAGCAGAATTCCGAGAACAATGGAAGAATTCCGAAGCATTTTTAAATGTCAGCGGAATTCTGAAAACAATGGAGAGTTCCGAAACATTTTTAAACATCAGCGGAATTCCGAGAACAGTGGAACAGTTCCGACGCATTATTAAACATCAGCGTAATTTCGAGAACAATGGAAGAATTCCGAAGCATTTTTAAACTTCAGCGGAATTCCGAGAACAATGAAAGAGTTACGAAGCATTTTTAAACTTCAGCGTAATTCCGAGAACAATGGAAGAGTTCTGAAGCATTTTTAAACATCAGCAGAATTCTGAGAATAATAGAAGAGTTCTGAAGCACTTTCAAATATCAGTGGAATTCTGAGAACAATGGAAGAGTTCCAAAACAATTTTAAACTTCAGCCAAATTCCGAGAACAATGGAAGAGTTCCGAAGCATTTTTAAACTTCAGCGGAATTCCAAGAACAATCAAAGAGTTCCGAAGCATTTTTAAACTTCAGCGGAATTCCGAGAACAATGGAAGCTTTCCAATGCATTTTTAAACTTCAGCGGAATTCCGAGAACAATTGAAGAGTTCCGAAGCATTTTTAAACTTCATCAGAATTCCGAGAGTAATGGAAGCATTCTGAAGCATTTTTAAACATCAGCGGAATTCCGAGAACAATGGAAGAGTTCTGAAACTTTTTTAAACTTCTGCGGAATTCCGAGAACAATGGAAGCTTTCCAATGCAATTTTAAACTTCAGCGGAATTCCAAGAACAATGGAAGAGTTCCGAAGCATTTTTAAACTTCATCAGAATTCCGAGAGTAATGGAAGCGTTCTGAAGCATTTTTAAACTTCATCGGAATTCCGAGAATAATGGAAGAGTTCTGAAACTTTTTTAAACTTCAGCAGAATTCCGAGAACAATGGAAGAGTTCCAAAGCATTTTTAAACGTGAGCGGAATTAAGAGAACAATGGAAGCGTTCTGAAGCGTTTTTAAACTTCAGCGGAATTCCGAGAACAATTCAAGAGTCCCGAAGCATTTTTAAACTTTATCAGAATTCCGAGAACAATGGAAGAGTCCCGAAGCATTTTTAAACGTCAGCAGAATTCCGAGAACAATGGAAGAGTTCCGAAACATTTTTAAACATCAGCAGAATTCCGAGAACAATGGAAGAGTTCCGAAGCATTTTTAAACGACAGCGGAAATCCGAGATCAATGGAAGAGTTCCGAAGCATTTTTAAACTTCAGCAGTATTCTGAGAACAATGGAAGAGTTCCGAAGCATTTTTAAACGTGAGCGGAATTCCGAGAACAATGGAAGAGTTCTGAAACATTTTTAAACATCAACGGAATTCCGAGAACAATGGAAAAGTTCCGAAGCATTTTTAAACTTCACCGGAATTCCGAGAACAATGGAAAAGTTCCGAAGGATTTTTAAATTTCATTAGAATTCCTAGAACAATGTAAGAGTTCCGAAGCAAATTTAAAATTCAGCAGAATTCTGAGAACAATGGAAGAGTTCCGAAGCATTTTTAATCGTCAGCAGAATTCCAAGAACAATGGAAGAGTTCCGAAACATTTTTAAACAGCAGCGGAATTCCGAGAACATTGGAAGAGTTCCGAAGCATTTTTAAACGACAGCGGAAATCCGAGAACAATGGAAGAGTTCTGAAACATTTTAAAACTTCAGCGGAATTCTGAGAACAATGGAAGAGCTCCAAAGCATTTTTAAACTTCAGCAGAATTCCGAGAACAATGGAAGAGTCCCGAAACATTTTTAAACTTTATCAGAATTATGAGAACAATGGAAGAGTTCCGAAGCATTTTTAAATTTCATCAGAATTCCGAGAACAATGTAAGAGTTCCGATGCAAATTTAATCTTTTTGCAGAATTCCGAGAACAATGGAAGAGTTCCGAAGCATTTTTAAACGTCGGCAGAATTCCGAGAACAATGGAAGAGTTCCGAAGCATTTTTAAACTTCAGCAGATTTCTAAGAACAATGAAGGAGTTCCGAAACATTTTTAATCGTCATCGGAATTCCGAGAACAATGGAAGCATTCCGAAGCATTTTTAAACATCAGCGGAATTCCGAGAACAATGGAAGAGATCCGAAGCACTTTTAAACATCATCGGAATTCCGAGAACAATGGAAGAGTTCCGAAGAATTTTTAAACATTAGCGGAAAGCCGAGAACAATGGAAGCGTTCCGAAGCATTTTTAAACTTCATCAGAATTCCGAGAACAATGTAAGAGTTCCGATGCAAATTTAATCTTTTTGCAGAATTCCGAGAACAATGGAAGAGTTCTGAAGCATTTTTAAACTTCGGCAGAATTCCGAGGACAATGGAAGAGTTCCGAAGCATTTTTAAACTTCAGCAGATTTCAAAGAACAATGAAGGAGTTCCAAAACATTTTTAATCATCATCGGAATTCCGAGAACATTGGAAGCATTCCGAAGCATTTTTAAACATCAGCGGAATTCCGAGAACAATGGAAGAGATCCGAAGCACTTTTAAACGTCATCGGAATTCCGAGAACAATGGAAGAGTTCCGAAGCATTTTTAAACTTCAGCGGAATTCCGAGAACAATGGAAGCGTTCTGAAGCATTTTAAAACTTCAGTGGAATTCCGAGAACAATGGAAAAGTTCTGAAGCATTTTTAAACGTCAGCAGATTTCCGAGAACAATGAAGGAGTTCCAAAGCATTTTTAAACGTCAGTGGAATCCCGAGAACAATGAAAGATTTCCGAAGCATTATTAAACGTGAGCGGAATTCTGAGAATAATAGAAGAGTTCCGAAGCATTATTAAACGTGAGCTGAATTCCGAGGACAGTGGAAGAGTTCCTAAGCATTTTTAAACTTTAGTGGAATTCCGAGAACAATGGAAGAGTTCTGAAACATTTTTAAACATCAGAGGAATTCCGAGAACAATGGAAGAGTTCCGAAGCATTTTTAAATGTCAGTGGAAATCCGAGAAAAATAGAAGAGTTCCGAAGCATTATTGAACGTGAGCGGAATTCCGCGAACAGTGGAAGAGTTCCGAAGTATTTTTAATCTTCAGCAAAATTCCGAGAACAATGGAAAAGTTCTGAAACATTTTTAAACATCAATGGAATTCCGAGAACAATGGAAGAGTTCCGAAGCATTTATAAACTTCACCGGAATTCCGAGAACAATGGAAGGGTTCCGAAGCATTTTTAAATGTCAGCTTAATTCTGAGAGCAATGGAAGAGTTCCGAAGCATTTTTAAAACGTCAGTAGAATTCCGAGAACAATGGAAGAGTTACGAAGCATTTATAAACTTCACCGGAATTCCGAGAACAATGGAAGGGTTCCGAAGCATTTTTAAATGTCAGCTTAATTCTGAGAGCAACGGAAGAGTTCCGAAGCATTTTTAAAACGTCAGCAGAATTCCGAGAACAATGGAAGAGTTGCGAAGCATTTTTAAACGTCAGCGGAATTCCGAGAACAATGGAAGAGTTCCGAAGAATTTTAAAACTTCAGCAGAATTCCGAGAACAATGGAAGAGTTCCGAAGCATTTTTAAATGTCAGCGGAATTCCGAGAACAATGGAAGAGTTGCGAAGCATTTTTAAACATCAGCGGAATTCCGAGAACAATGGAAGAGTTCCGAAGCATTTTTAAATGTCAGCGGAATTCTGAGAACACTGAAAGAGTTCCGAAGCATTTTTAAACTTCAGTGGAATTCTGAGAACAATGGAAGAGTTCCAAAGCATTTTTAAACGTCAGCGGCATTCCGAGAACAATGGAAGAGTTCCAAAACAATTTTAAACTTCAGCGGAATTCCGAGAACAATGGAAGAGTTCCGAAGCATTATTAAACGTGAGTGTAATTCCGAGAACAATGGAAGAGGTCCGAAGCATTTTTAAAGATCAGAGGAAAGCCGAGAACAATGGAAGAGTTCCGAAGCATTTTTAAACTTCATCAGAATTCCGAGAACAATGTAAGAGTTCCGATGCAAATTTAATCTTTTTGCAGAATTCCGAGAACAATGGAAGAGTTCCGAAGCATTTTTAAACTTCGGCAGAATTCCGAGGACAATGGAAGAGTTCCGAAGCATTTTTAAACTTCAGCAGATTTCAAAGAACAATGAAGGAGTTCCGAAACATTTTTAATCATCATCGGAATTCCGAGAACATTGGAAGCATTCCGAAGCATTTTTAAGCATCAGCGGAATTCCGAGAACAATGGAAGAGTTCCGAAGCACTTTTAAACGTCATCGGAATTCCGAGAACAATGGAAGAGTTCCGAAGCATTTTTAAACTTCAGCAGAATTCCGAGAACAATGGAAGCGTTCTGAAGCATTTTTAAACTTCAGCAGAATTCCGAGAACAATGGAAAAGTTCTGAAACATTTTTAAACATCAATGGAATTCCGAGAACAATGGAAGAGTTCCGAAGCATTTATAAACTTCACCGGAATTCCGAGAACAATGGAAGGGTTCCGAAGCATTTTTAAATGTCAGCTTAATTCTGAGAGCAATGGAAGAGTTCCGAAGCATTTTTAAAACGTCAGTAGAATTCCGAGAACAATGGAAGAGTTACGAAGCATTTATAAACTTCACCGGAATTCCGAGAACAATGGAAGGGTTCCGAAGCATTTTTAAATGTCAGCTTAATTCTGAGAGCAATGGAAGAGTTCCGAAGCATTTTTAAAACGTCAGCAGAATTCCGAGAACAATGGAAGAGTTCCGAAGCATTTTTAAACGTCAGCGGAATTCCGAGAACAATGGAAGAGTTCCGAAGAATTTTTAAACTTCAGCAGAATTCCGAGAACAATGGAAGAGTTCCGAAGCATTTTTAAATGTCAGCGGAATTCCGAGAACAATGGAAGAGTTGCGAAGCATTTTTAAACATCAGCAGAATTCCGAGAACAATGGAAGAGTTCCGAAGCATTTTTAAATGTCAGCGGAATTCTGAGAACACTGAAAGAGTTCCGAAGCATTTTTAAACTTCAGTGGAATTCTGAGAACAATGGAAGAGTTCCAAAGCATTTTTAAACGTCAGCGGCATTCCGAGAACAATGGAAGAGTTCCAAAACAATTTTAAACTTCAGCGGAATTCCGAGAACAATGGAAGAGTTACGAAGCATTTTTAAACGTCGCCAGAATTCCGAGAACAATGGAAGAGTTCCGAAGCATTTTTAAACTTCAGCAGATTTCAAAGAACAATGAAGGAGCTCCAAAACATTTTTAATCGTCATCGGAATTCCGAGAACAATGGAAGAGTTCTGAAACATTTTTAAACTTCTGCGGAATTCCGAGAACAATGGAAGCATTCCGGAGCATTTTTAAACTTCATCAGAATTCCGCGAACAATTTAAGACTTCCGAAGATTTTTAAACTTCATCAGAATTTCGAGAATAATGGAAGCGTTCTGAAGCATTTTTAAACATCAGCGGAATTCCGAGAACAATGGAAGAGATCCGAAGCGCTTTTAAACATCATCGGAATTCCGAGAACAAGGGAAGAGTTCTGAAACATTTTTAAACATCAACGGAATTCCAAAAACAATGGAGCAGTTCCGAAGCATTTTTTAAACTTCACCGAAATTCCGCGAACAATGGAAGAGTTCCGATGCATTTTTAAATGTCAGCGGAATTCTGAGTACAATGGAAGAGATCCGAAGCATTTTTAAACATCAGCGGAATGCCGAGAACAATGGAAGAGTTCCGAAGCATTATTAAACGTGAGTGGTATTCCGAGAACAATGGAAGAGTTCCAAAGCATTTTTAAACGTCAGCAGAATTCCGAGAACAATGGAAGAGTTCCGAAGCATTTTTAAACTTCAGCAGTTTTCAAAGAACAATGAAGGAGTTCTGAAACATTTTTAATCGTCATCGGAATTCCGAGAACAATGGAAGCATTTCGAAGCATTTTTAAACATCAGAGGAATTCCGAGAACAATAGAAGAGATCCGAAGCACTTTTAAACGTCATCGGAATTCCGAGAACAATGGAAGAGTTCCAAATCATTTTTAAACTTCAGCGGAATTCCGAGAACAATGGAAGCGTTCTGAAGCATTTTTAAACTTCAGCGGAATTCTGAGAACAATGGAAGAGTTCCAAAGCATTTTTAAACGTCAGCGGAATTCCGAGAACAATGGAAGAGCTCCAAAACATTTTTAAACTTCAGCGGAATTCCGAGAACAATGGAAGAGTTCCGAAGCATTATTAAACGTATGTGGAATTCCGAGAACAATGGAAGAGGTCCGAAGCATTTTTAAACTTCAGCGGAATTCAGAGAACAATGGAAGAGTTCCGAAGCATTTTTAATCGTCAGCAGAATTCCGAGAACAATGGAAGAGTTCTGAAACATTTTTAAACATCAGCGGAAATCCGAGAACAATGGAAGAGTTCCGAAGCATTTTTAAACGACAGCGGAAATTCGAGAACAATGGAAGAGTTCTGAAACATTTTTAAACTTCAGCAGAATTCTGAGAACAATGGAAGAGTTCCAAAGCATTTTTAAACTTCAGCAGAATTCCGAGAACAATGGAAGCGTTCTGAAGCATTTTTAAACGTCAGCAGAATTCCAAGAACAATGGAAGAGTTCCGAAGCATTTTTAAACTTCAGCAGATTTCAAAGAACAATGAAGGAGTTCCGAAACATTTTTAATCATCATCGGAATTCCGAGAACATTGGAAGCATTCCGAAGCATTTTTAAACATCAGCGGAATTCCGAGAACAATGGAAGAGATCCGAAGCACTTTTAAACGTCATCGGAATTCCGAGAACAATGGAAGAGTTCCGAAGCATTTTTAAACTTCAGCGGAATTCCGAGAACAATGGAAGCGTTCTGAAGCATTTTTAAACTTCAGCGGAATTCCGAGAACAATGGAAAAGTTCTGAAGCATTTTTAAACGTCAGCAGATTTCCGAGAACAATGAAGGAGTTCCAAAGCATTTTTAAACGTCAGTGGAATTCCGAGAACAATGAAAGATTTCCGAAGCATTATTAAACGTGAGCGGAATTCTGAGAATAATAGAAGAGTTCCGAAGCATTATTAAACGTGAGCTGAATTCCGAGGACAGTGGAAGAGTTCCTAAGCATTTTTAAACTTTAGTGGAATTCCGAGAACAATGGAAGAGTTCCGAAGCATTTTTAAACGTCAGTGGAAATCCGAGAAAAATAGAAGAGTTCCGAAGCATTATTGAACGTGAGCGGAATTCCGCGAACAGTGGAAGAGTTCCGAAGCATTTTGAATCTTCAGCAGAATTCCGAGAACAATGGAAAATTTCTGAAACATTTTTAAACATCAATGGAATTCCGAGAACAATGGAAGAGTTCCGAAGCATTTATAAACTTCACCGGAATTCCGAGAACAATGGAAGGGTTCCGAAGCATTTTTAAATGTCAGCTTAATTCTGAGAGCAATGGAAGAGTTCCGAAGCATTTTTAAAACGTCAGTAGAATTCCGAGAACAATGGAAGAGTTACGAAGCATTTATAAACTTCACCGGAATTCCGAGAACAATGAAAGGGTTCCGAAGCATTTTTAAATGTCAGCTTAATTCTGAGAGCAATGGAAGAGTTCCGAAGCATTTTTAAAACGTCAGCAGAATTCCGAGAACAATGGAAGAGTTCCGAAGCATTTTTAAACATCAGCGGAATTCCGAGAACAATGGAAGAGTTCCGAAGAATTTTAAAACTTCAGCAGAATTCCGAGAACAATGGAAGAGTTCCAAATCATTTTTAAACTTCAGCGGAATTCCGAGAACAATGGAAGCGTTCTGAAGCATTTTTAAACTTCAGCGGAATTCTGAGAACAATGGAAGAGTTCCAAAGCATTTTTAAACGTCAGCGGAATTCCGAGAACAATGGAAGAGCTGCAAAACATTTTTAAACTTCAGCGGAATTCCGAGAACAATGGAAGAGTTCCGAAGCATTATTAAACGTATGTGGAATTCCGAGAACAATGGAAGAGGTCCGAAGCATTTTTAAACTTCAGCGGAATTCAGAGAACAATGGAAGAGTTCCGAAGCATTTTTAATCGTCAGCAGAATTCCGAGAACAATGGAAGAGTTCTGAAACATTTTTAAACATCAGCGGAAATCCGAGAACAATGGAAGAGTTCCGAAGCATTTTTAAACGACAGCGGAAATTCGAGAACAATGGAAGAGTTCTGAAACATTTTTAAACTTCAGCAGAATTCTGAGAACAATGGAAGAGTTCCAAAGCATTTTTAAACTTCAGCAGAATTCCGAGAACAATGGAAGCGTTCTGAAGCATTTTTAAACGTCAGCAGAATTCCGAGAACAATGGAAGAGTTCCGAAGCATTTTCAAACTTCAGCAGATTTCAAAGAACAATGAAGGAGTTCCGAAACATTTTTAATCATCATCGGAATTCCGAGAACATTGGAAGCATTCCGAAGCATTTTTAAACATCAGCGGAATTCCGAGAACAATGGAAGAGATCCGAAGCACTTTTAAACGTCATCGGAATTCCGAGAACAATGGAAGAGTTCCGAAGCATTTTTAAACTTCAGCGGAATTCCGAGAACAATGGAAGCGTTCTGAAGCATTTTTAAACTTCAGCGGAATTCCGAGAACAATGGAAAAGTTCTGAAGCATTTTTAAACGTCAGCAGATTTCCGAGAACAATGAAGGAGTTCCAAAGCATTTTTAAACGTCAGTGGAATTCCGAGAACAATGAAAGATTTCCGAAGCATTATTAAACGTGAGCGGAATTCTGAGAATAATAGAAGAGTTCCGAAGCATTATTAAACGTGAGCTGAATTCCGAGGACAGTGGAAGAGTTCCTAAGCATTTTTAAACTTTAGTGGAATTCCGAGAACAATGGAAGAGTTCCGAAGCATTTTTAAACGTCAGTGGAAATCCGAGAAAAATAGAAGAGTTCCGAAGCATTATTGAACGTGAGCGGAATTCCGCGAACAGTGGAAGAGTTCCGAAGCATTTTGAATCTTCAGCAGAATTCCGAGAACAATGGAAAATTTCTGAAACATTTTTAAACATCAATGGAATTCCGAGAACAATGGAAGAGTTCCGAAGCATTTATAAACTTCACCGGAATTCCGAGAACAAAGGAAGGGTTCCGAAGCATTTTTAAATGTCAGCTTAATTCTGAGAGCAATGGAAGAGTTCCGAAGCATTTTTAAAACGTCAGTAGAATTCCGAGAACAATGGAAGAGTTACGAAGCATTTATAAACTTCACCGGAATTCCGAGAACAATGGAAGGGTTCCGAAGCATTTTTAAATGTCAGCTTAATTCTGAGAGCAATGGAAGAGTTCCGAAGCATTTTTAAAACGTCAGCAGAATTCCGAGAACAATGGAAGAGTTCCGAAGCATTTTTAAACATCAGCGGAATTCCGAGAACAATGGAAGAGTTCCGAAGAATTTTAAAACTTCAGCAGAATTCCGAGAACAATGGAAGAGTTCCGAAGCATTTTTAAATGTCAGCGGAATTCCGAGAACAATGGAAGAGTTGCGAAGCATTTTTAAACATCAGCGGAATTCCGAGAACAATGGAAGAGTTCCGAAGCATTTTTAAATGTCAGCGGAATTCTGAGAAAACTGAAAGAGTTCCGAAGCATTTTTAAACTTCAGTGGAATTCTGAGAACAATGGAAGAGTTCCAAAGAATTTTTAAATGTCAGCGGCATTCCGAAAACAATGGAAGAGTTCCAAAACAATTTTAAACTTCAGCGGAATTCAGAGAACAGTGGAAGAGTTCCGAAGCATTATTAAACGTGAGTGTAATTCCGAGAACAATGGAAGAGGTCCGGAGCATTTTTAAACATCAGCGGAAAGCCGAGAACAATGGAAGAGTTCCGAAGCATTTTTAAACTTCATCAGAATTCCGAGAACAATGTAAGAGTTCCGATGCAAATTTAATCTTTTTGCAGAATTCCGAGAACAATGGAAGAGTTCCGAAGCATTTTTAAACTTCGGCAGAATTCCGAGGACAATGGAAGAGTTCCGAAGCATTTTTAAACTTCAGCAGATTTCAAAGAACAATGAAGGAGTTCCGAAACATTTTTAATCATCATCGGAATTCCGAGAACATTGGAAGCATTCCGAACCATTTTTAAACATCAGCGGAATTCCGAGAACAATGGAAGAGATCCGAAGCACTTTTAAACGTCATCGGAATTCCGAGAACAATGGAAGAGTTCCGAAGCATTTTTAAACTTCAGCGGAATTCCGAGAACAATGGAAGCGTTCTGAAGCATTTTTAAACTTCAGCGGAATTCCGAGAACAATGGAAAAGTTCTGAAGCATTTTTAAACGTCAGCAGATTTCCGAGAACAATGAAGGAGTTCCAAAGCATTTTTAAACGTCAGTGGAATTCCGAGAAATTCCGAGAACAATGAAAGATTTCCGAAGCATTATTAAACGTGAGCTGAATTCCGAGGACAGTGGAAGAGTTCCTAAGCATTTTTAAACTTTAGTGGAATTCCGAGAACAATGGAAGAGTTCTGAAACATTTTTAAACATCAGAGGAATTCCGAGAACAATGGAAGAGTTCCGAAGCATTTTTAAACGTCAGTGGAAATCCGAGAAAAATAGAAGAGTTCCGAAGCATTATTGAACGTGAGCGGAATTCCGCGAACAGTGGAAGAGTTCCGAAGCATTTTTTATCTTCAGCAGAATTCCGAGAACAATGGAAAAGTTCTGAAACATTTTTAAACATCAATGGAATTCCGAGAACAATTGAAGAGTTCCGAAGCATTTATAAACTTCACCGGAATTCCGAGAACAATGGAAGGGTTCCGAAGCATTTTTAAATGTCAGCTTAATTCTGAGAGCAATGGAAGAGTTCCGAAGCATTTTTAAAACGTCAGTAGAATTCCGAGAACAATGGAAGAGTTACGAAGCATTTATAAACTTCACCGGAATTCCGAGAACAATGGAAGGGTTCCGAAGCATTTTTAAATGTCAGCTTAATTCTGAGAGCAATGGAAGAGTTCCGAAGCATTTTTAAACTTCAGCAGAATTCCGAGAACAATGGAAGAGTTCCGAAGCATTTTTAAATGTTAGCGGAATTCCGAGAACAATGGAAGAGTTGCGAAGCATTTTTAAACATCAGCGGAATTCCGAGAACAATGGAAGAGTTCCGAAGCATTTTTAAATGTCAGCGGAATTCTGAGAACACTGAAAGAGTTCCGAAGCATTTTTAAACTTCAGTGGAATTCTGAGAACAATAGAAGAGTTCCAAAGCATTTTTAAACGTCAGCGGCATTCCGAGAACAATGGAAGAGTTCCAAAACAATTTTAAACTTCAGCGGAATTCCGAGAACAATGGAAGAGTTCCGAATCATTATTAAACCTGAGTGTAATTCCGAGAACAATGGAAGAGGTCCGAAGCATTTTTAAACTTCAGCGGAATTCAGAGAACAATGGAAGTGTTCCGAAGCATTTTTAATCGTCAGCAGAATTCCGAGAACAATGGAAGAGTTCCGAAACATTTTTAAACATCAGCGGTATTCCGAGAACAATGGAAGAGTCCCGAAGCATTTTTAAACTTCAGCAGATTTCAAAGAACAATGAAGGAGCTCCAAAACATTTTTAATCATCATCGGAATTCCGAGAATAATGGAAGAGTTCTGAAACATTTTTAAACTTCTGCGGAATTCCGAGAACAATGGAAGCATTCCGAAGCATTTTTAAACTTCATCAGAATTCCGCGAACAATTTAAGACTTCCGAAGCTTTTTTAAACTTCATCAGAATTTCGAGAATAATGGAAGCATTCTGAAGCATTTTTAAACATCAGCGGAATTCCGAGAACAAGGGAAGAGATCCGAAGCGCTTTTAAACATCATCGGAATTCCGAGAACAAGGGAAGAGTTCTGAAACATTTTTAAACATCAACGGAATTCCAAGAACAATGGAGCAGTTCCGAAGCATTTTTTAAACTTCACCGAAATTCCGCGAACAATGGAAGAGTTCCGATGCATTTTTAAATGTCAGCAGAATTCTGAGTACAATGGAAGAGATCCGAAGCATTTTTAAACATCAGCGGAATGCCGAGAACAATGGAAGAGTTCCGAAGCATTATTAAACGTGAGTGGAATTCCGAGAACAATGGAAGAGTTCCGAAGCATTATTAAACTTCAGCGGAATTCCGAGAACAATGGAAGAGTTCCAAAGCATTTTTAAACGTCAGCAGAATTCCGAGAACAATGGAAGAGTTCCGAAGCATTTTTAAACTTCAGCAGTTTTCAAAGAACAATGAAGGAGTTCTGAAACATTTTTAATCGTCATCGGAATTCCGAGAACAATGGAAGCATTTCGAAGCATTTTTAAACATCAGCGGAATTCCGAGAACAATAGAAGAGATCCGAAGCACTTTTAAACGTCATCGGAATTCCGAGAACAATGGAAGAGTTCCAAATCATTTTTAAACTTTATCAGAATTCCGAGAACAATGGAAGAGTCCCGAAGCATTTTTAAACGTCAGCAGAATTCCGAGAACAATGGAAGAGTTCCGAAGCATTTTTAAACGACAGCGGAAATCCGAGATCAATGGAAGAGTTCCGAAGCATTTTTAAACTTCAGCAGTATTCTGAGAACAATGGAAGAGTTCCGAAGCATTTTTAAACGTGAGCAGAATTCCGAGAACAATGGAAGAGTTCTGAAACATTTTTAAACTTCAACAGAATTCCGATAACAATGGAAGAGTTCCGAAGCATTTTTAAACTTCAGGGGAATTCCGAGAACAATGGAAGCTTTCCAATGCATTTTTAACTTTCTGCGGAATTCCGAGAACAATGGAGGAGTTCCGAAGCATTTTTCAACTTCATCAGAATTCCGAGAATAATGGAAGCGTTCTGAAGCATTTTGAAACATCAGCAGAATTCCGAGAATAATGGAAGAGTTCCGAAGCATTTTTAAACGTCAACGGAATACCGAGAACAATGGAAGAGTTCTGAAACTTTTTTAAACTTCAATGGAATTCTGAGAGCAATGGAAAAGTTTCGAAGCATTTTTAAACGTCAGCGGAATTCCGAGAACAATGGAAGAGTTTCAAAGCATTTTTAACCTTTACCGGATTTCCTAGAACAATGGAAGAGTTCCGAAGCATTTTTAAATGTGAGCAGAATTTTGAGAATAATGGAAGAGTTCCGAAGCTAATTTAAACTTCAGCAGAATTCCGAGAACAATGGAAGAGTTCTGAAGCATTTTTAAATGTCAGCGGAATTCTGAAAACAATGGAAGAGTTCCGAAACATTTTTAAACATCAGCGGAATTCTGAGAACAGTGGAAGAGTTCCGACGCATTATTAAACATCAGCATAATTTCGAGAACAATGGAAGAGTTCCGAAGCATTTTTAAACTTCAGGGAAATTCCGAGAACAATGGAAGCTTTCCAATGCATTTTTAACTTTCTGCGGAATTCCGAGAACAATGGAGGAGTTCCGAAGCATTTTTCAACTTCATCAGAATTCCGAGAATAATGGAAGCGTTCTGAAGCATTTTGAACCATCAGCGGAATTCCGAGAATAATGGAAGAGTTACGAAGCATTTTTAAACATCAACGGAATTCCGAGAACAATGGAAGAGTTCTGAAACTTTTTTAAACTTCAATGGAATTCTGCGAACAAGGGAAAAGTTTCGAAGCATTTTTAAACGTCAGCGGAATTCCGAGAACAATGGAAGAGTTCTGAAGCTTTTTTAAACTTCAATGGAATTCTGCGAACAATGGAAAAGTTTCGAAGCATTTTTAAACGTCAGCGGAATTCCGAGAACAATGGAAGAGTTTCAAAGTATTTTTAACCTTTACCGGATTTCCGAGAACAATGGAAGAATTCCGAAGCATTTTTAAATGTCAGCGGAATTCTGAAAACAATGGAAGAGTTCCGAAACATTTTTAAACATCAGCGGAATTCCGAGAACAGTGGAAGAGTTCCGACGCATTATTAGACAACAGCGTAATTTCGAGAACAATGGAAGAGTTCCGAAGCATTTTTAAACTTCAGCGGAATTCCGAGAAGAATGAAAGAGTTACAGAGCATTTTTAAACTTTAGCAGAATTCCGAGAACAATGGAAGAGTTCTGAAGCATTTTTAAACATCAGCAGAATTCTGAGAATAATAGAAGAGTTCTGAAGCACTTTCAAATATCAGTGGAATTCTGAGAACAATGGAAGAGTTCCAAAACAATTTTAAACTTCAGCGGAATTCCGAGAACAATGGAAGAGTTCCGAAGCATTTTTAAACTTCAGCGGAATTCCAAGAACAATCAAAGAGTTCCGAAGCATTTTTAAACTTCAGCGGAATTCCGAGAACAATGGAAGCTTTCCAATGCATTTTTAAACTTCAGCGGAATTCCGAGAACAATTGAAGAGTTCCGAAGCATTTTTCAACTTCATCAGAATTCCGAGAGTAATGGAAGCGTTCTGAAGCATTTTTAAACATCAGCGGAATTCCGAGAACAATGGAAGAGTTCTGAAACTTTTTTAAACTTCTGCGGAATTCCGAGAACAATGGAAGCTTTCCAATGCAATTTTAAACTTCAGCGGAATTCCAAGAACAATGGAAGAGTTCCGAAGCATTTTTAAACTTCATCAGAATTCCGAGAGTAATGGAAGCGTTCTGAAGCATTTTTAAACTTCATCGGAATTCCGAGAACAATGGAAGAGTTCTGAAACTTTTTTAAACTTCAGCAGTATTCCGAGAACAATGGAAGAGTTCCAAAGCATTTTTAAACGTGAGCGGAATTCCGAGAACAATGGAAGCGTTCTGAAGCGTTTTTAAACTTCAGCGGAATTCCGAGAACAATGGAAGAGTCCCGAAGCATTTTTAAACTTTATCAGAATTCCGAGAACAATGGAAGAGTCCCGAAGCATTTTTAAACGTCAGCAGAATTCCGAGAACAATGGAAGAGTTCCGAAACATTTTTAAACATCAGCAGAATTCCGAGAACAATGGAAGAGTTCCGAAGCATTTTTAAACGACAGCGGAAATCCGAGATCAATGGAAGAGTTCCGAAGCATTTTTAAACTTCAGCAGAATTCCGAGAACAATGGAAGAGTTCCAAAGCATTTTTAAACGTGAGCGGAATTCCGAGAACAATGGAAGCGTTCTGAAGCGTTTTTAAACTTCAGCGGAATTCCGAGAACAATGGAAGAGTCCCGAAGCATTTTTAAACTTTATCAGAATTCCGAGAACAATGGAAGAGTCCCGAAGCATTTTTAAACGTCAGCAGAATTCCGAGAACAATGGAAGAGTTCCGAAACATTTTTAAACATCAGCAGAATTCCGAGAACAATGGAAGAGTTCCGAAGCATTTTTAAACGACAGCGGAAATCCGAGATCAATGGAAGAGTTCCGAAGCATTTTTAAACTTCAGCAGTATTCTGAGAACAATGGAAGAGTTCCGAAGCATTTTTAAACGTGAGCGGAATTCCGAGAACAATGGAAGAGTTCTGAAACATTTTTAAACTTCAACAGAATTCCAATAACAATGGAAGAATTCCGAAGCATTTTTAAACTTCAGGGGAATTCCGAGAACAATGGTAGCTTTCCAATGCATTTTTAACTTTCTGCGGAATTCCGAGAACAATGGAGGAGTTCCGAAGCATTTTTCAACTTCATCAGAATTCTGAGAATAATGGAAGCGTTCTGAAGCATTTTGAAACATCAGCGGAATTCCGAGAATAATGGAAGAGTTCCAAAGCATTTTTAAACGTCAATGGAATAACGAGAACAATGGAAGAGTTCTGAAACTTTTTTAAACTTCAATGGAATTCTGAGAACAATGGAAAAGTTTCGAAGCATTTTTAAACGTCAGCGGAATTCCGAGAACAATGGAAGAGTTTCAAAGCATTTTTAACCTTTACCAGATTTCCGAGAACAATGGAAGAGTTCCGAAGCATTTTTAAATGTGAGCAGAATTTTGAGAATAATGGAAGAGTTCCGAAGCTAATTTAAACTTCAGCAGAATTCCGAGAACAATGGAAGAGTTCTGAAGCATTTTTAAATGTCAGCGGAATTCTGAAAACAATGGAAGAGTTCCGAAACATTTTTAAACATCAGCGGAATTCTGAGAACAGTGGAAGAGTTCCGACGCATTATTAAACATCAGCATAATTTCGAGAACAATGGAAGAGTTCCGAAGCATTTTTAAACTTCAGGGGAATTCCGAGAACAATGGAAGCTTTCCAATGCATTTTTAACTTTCTGCGGAATTCCGAGAACAATGGAGGAGTTCCGAAGCATTTTTCAACTTCATCAGAATTCCGAGAATAATGGAAGCGTTCTGAAGCATTTTGAACCATCAGCGGAATTCCGAGAATAATGGAAGAGTTCCGAATAGTGTTGAGCCACCCCCGTAGTGTTCGGGTTCGGTTCGGTTCGTCGAACACCGGGATGTTCGAGGAACTGTTCGTCGAACTGTTCGTCGAACACCTTAGAACACCGTCGAACACCGTTAAAACCAATGGCAGGCAAACAAAAACACATAGAAACACATAGAAAACACCTGCAAAGGTGTCCAAAAGCTGACAAACTGCTCAGAAGACACTCTCTTTAAAAAAGCCGGCCGGCAAATTCAGCAGCGGCATACACCGGTACCCGACAATTTAGACAAGAAGGAATAGAGCATCACACATAGATTAGATAGATAGAAACATGTCAGTCACACATATAAGAAGCACAGTGACAGTGTTGGTTACTGCACTTGTCATTTAGTGTAAAGGATTTATTAAAAAAAATATTAGTGTTTTCATGCACCGTCTCTTTAAAAAAGCCGGCCGGCAATTCAGCATCTGTACCCGACAATTTAGAACAGAAAGAATAGAGCTTCACACATAGATTAGATAGATAGAAACATGTCAGTCACATATATAATAAGTACAGTGATAGTGTTGCTTACTGTACTTGTCATTTAGTGTAAAGGATTTATTTAAAAAAATAATAGTGTTTTCATGCACTGTCTCTTTAAAAAAGCCGGCCGGCAATTCAGCAGCGGTACCCGACAATTTAGAACAGAAAGATAGATCATCACACATAGATTAGATAGATAGAAACATGTCAGTCACATACATATGAAGTACAGTGATAGTGTTGGTTACTGTACTTGTCATTTAGTATTAAAATAAAGGATTTATTATTAAAAAAATCGGCGTGGGGTTCCCCTTAATTTTAGGCTCTAGCGGAGGTTAAGCAGACGGCTGGGGCAGATGTTTGAAGCCTGGGAAGGGGGTAATACCCACGGAGCTTCCCAGGCTACTAATATCAGCCCCCAGCTGAATACATAGCCTTTACTAGCTATTAAAATGGGGGACCCCCCAAAAAAAATTACGTGGGGTCCCCCCTAATTTAATAGCTAGCAAAGGCTAGGCAGACAGCTGGGGGCTGATATTAATAGCCCAGGAAGGGAGCCATGAATATTGGCCCCCTCCCAGGCTAGAAACACCAGCCGTCAGCCGCCCCAGAAATGGCGCATTCATAGGATGCGCCAATTCTGGCACTTAGCCTCGCTCTTCCACGCTGCCCTGGTGCGGTGGCAGGGGGTAATAGGGTTGGGGTTGATGTCAGCTTATAATGCCAGCTGACATCAAGCCCAGGTTAGTAATGGAGAGGCGTCGATAAGACACCCCCATTACTAACCCCATAGTCAAAGTTAAAAAAAACACAAACACCCAGAATAAAGTCCTTTAATTGAAATAAAGACACAATCCTTTATTGTTCTAAATTAAACCATACTTACCGTCACGCCCATTCCAGCTGAAGCCAACGATCTCCTGCAATAAAAGAAAAATAATAAAGCAACCTCATCCTTACCTTTCCATGGTTCCCACGACAGCTTCAGCTCTGCTACATCGAGATGACAGGCTGGACCGCAGCAGAACGCTGCCATCCAGCCTGTCATCCCGCAGACACTGAGAAGCGCAGGCTTGCTTGCGCTGCTCAGCGTCTCTCTGTGACGACATCCAGATGAGCCGAGTTCATGTCCAATGAACTCGGCTCACCTCATGCACGTCACTGACAGCGTGGGAAAATTAAGGGGAACCCCACGCCAATTTTTTTTAATAATAAATCCTTTATTTTAATACTAAATGACAAGTACAGTAACCAACACTATCACTGTACTTCATATATATGTGACTGACATGTTTCTATCTATCTAATCTATGTGTGAAGCTCTATTCTGTCTGTTATAAATTGTCGGGTACCGCTGCTGAATTGCCGGCCGGCTTTTGTAAAGAGACGGTGCATGAAAACACTATTATTTTTTTTGATAAATCCTTTACGCTAAATGACAAGTACAGTAAGCAGCACTTTCACTGTACTTCGTATATATGTGGCTGACATGTTTATATCTATCTAATCTATGTGTGAAGCTCTATTCTTTCGGTTCTAAATTGTCGGGTACAGGTGTATGCCGCTGCTGAATTGCCGGCTTTTCATGTTTCACTGTTGGCACTGTTCCCATCGATTGGGCAATCACTGTAATGCCACAACCACCATGGCTGTGGCATTACAGTGAGTGGCAGACAATCCCTGCATGATTGGTGCTCTAAATAGCGCCAGACATGCAGGACACGCTTTTGGTGCACGAACAGTTATCGAACATAACCTCGAACAGCCGAATTTTTTGCAAATCGTTCGGGTTCGTCGAACAACTCGAACACCGCCCAAAACAGCTCGAATTTGAGATTGGTGAACAGTTCTAGTCGAACACCGCTCATCTCTAGTTCCGAAGCATTTTTAAACGTCAGCGGAATTCCGAGAACAATGGAAGAGTTCTGAAACTTTTTTAAACTTCAATGGAATTCTGCCAACAATGGAAAAGTTTCGAAGAATTTTTAAACGTCAGCGGAATTCCGAGAACAATGGAAGAGTTCTGAAACTTTTTTAAACTTCAATGGAATTCTGCGAACAATGGAAAAGTTTCGAAGCATTTTTAAACGTCAGCGGAATTCCGAGAACAATGGAAGAGTTTCAAAGTATTTTTAACCTTTACCGGATTTCTGAGAACAATGGAAGAGTTCCGAAGCATTGTTAAATTTGAGCAGAATTTTGAGAACAATGGAAGAGTTCCGAAGCTAATTTAAACTTCAGCAGAATTCCGAGAACAATGGAAGAATTCCGAAGCATTTTTAAATGTCAGCGGAATTCTGAAAACAATGGAGAGTTCCGAAACATTTTTAAACATCAGCGGAATTCCGAGAACAGTGGAACAGTTCCGACGCATTATTAAACATCAGCGTAATTTCGAGAACAATGGAAGAATTCCGAAGCATTTTTAAACTTCAGCGGAATTCCGAGAACAATGAAAGAGTTACGAAGCATTTTTAAACTTCAGCGTAATTCCGAGAACAATGGAAGAGTTCTGAAGCATTTTTAAACATCAGCAGAATTCTGAGAATAATAGAAGAGTTCTGAAGCACTTTCAAATATCAGTGGAATTCTGAGAACAATGGAAGAGTTCCAAAACAATTTTAAACTTCAGCCAAATTCCGAGAACAATGGAAGAGTTCCGAAGCATTTTTAAACTTCAGCGGAATTCCAAGAACAATCAAAGAGTTCCGAAGCATTTTTAAACTTCAGCGGAATTCCGAGAACAATGGAAGCTTTCCAATGCATTTTTAAACTTCAGCGGAATTCCGAGAACAATTGAAGAGTTCCGAAGCATTTTTAAACTTCATCAGAATTCCGAGAGTAATGGAAGCGTTCTGAAGCATTTTTAAACATCAGCGGAATTCCGAGAACAATGGAAGAGTTCTGAAACTTTTTTAAACTTCTGCGGAATTCCGAGAACAATGGAAGCTTTCCAATGCAATTTTAAACTTCAGCGGAATTCCAAGAACAATGGAAGAGTTCCGAAGCATTTTTAAACTTCATCAGAATTCCGAGAGTAATGGAAGCGTTCTGAAGCATTTTTAAACTTCATCGGAATTCCGAGAATAATGGAAGAGTTCTGAAACTTTTTTAAACTTCAGCAGAATTCCGAGAACAATGGAAGAGTTCCAAAGCATTTTTAAACGTGAGCGGAATTCCGAGAACAATGGAAGCGTTCTGAAGCGTTTTTAAACTTCAGCGGAATTCCGAGAACAATTCAAGAGTCCCGAAGCATTTTTAAACTTTATCAGAATTCCGAGAACAATGGAAGAGTCCCGAAGCATTTTTAAACGTCAGCAGAATTCCGAGAACAATGGAAGAGTTCCGAAACATTTTTAAACATCAGCAGAATTCCGAGAACAATGGAAGAGTTCCGAAGCATTTTTAAACGACAGCGGAAATCCGAGATCAATGGAAGAGTTCCGAAGCATTTTTAAACTTCAGCAGATTTCAAAGAACAATGAAGGAGTTCCGAAACATTTTTAAATGTCATCGGAATTCTGAGAACAATGGAAGCGTTCTGAAACATTTTTAAACTTCAGCGGAATTCCGAGAACAATGGAAGAGTTGCGAAGCATTTTTAAACATCCGCGGAATTCTGAGAACAATGGAAGAGTTCCGAAGCATTTTTAAACGTGAGCGGAATTCCGAGAACAATGGAAGAGTTCTGAAACATTTTTAAACTTCAACAGAATTCCAATAACAATGGAAGAATTCCGAAGCATTTTTAAACTTCAGGGGAATTCCGAGAACAATGGTAGCTTTCCAATGCATTTTTAACTTTCTGCGGAATTCCGAGAACAATGGAGGAGTTCCGAAGCATTTTTCAACTTCATCAGAATTCTGAGAATAATGGAAGCGTTCTGAAGCATTTTGAAACATCAGCGGAATTCCGAGAATAATGGAAGAGTTCCGAAGCATTTTTAAACGTCAATGGAATAACGAGAACAATGGAAGAGTTCTGAAACTTTTTTAAACTTCAATGGAATTCTGAGAACAATGGAAAAGTTTCGAAGCATTTTTAAACGTCAGCGGAATTCCGAGAACAATGGAAGAGTTTCAAAGCATTTTTAACCTTTACCAGATTTCCGAGAACAATGGAAGAGTTCCGAAGCATTTTTAAATGTGAGCAGAATTTTGAGAATAATGGAAGAGTTCCGAAGCTAATTTAAACTTCAGCAGAATTCCGAGAACAATGGAAGAGTTCTGAAGCATTTTTAAATGTCAGCAGAATTCTGAAAACAATGGAAGAGTTCCGAAACATTTTTAAACATCAGCGGAATTCTGAGAACAGTGGAAGAGTTCCGACGCATTATTAAACATCAGCATAATTTCGAGAACAATGGAAGAGTTCCGAAGCATTTTTAAACTTCAGGGGAATTCCGAGAACAATGGAAGCTTTCCAATGCATTTTTAACTTTCTGCGGAATTCCGAGAACAATGGAGGAGTTCCGAAGCATTTTTCAACTTCATCAGAATTCCAAGAATAATGGAAGCGTTCTGAAGCATTTTGAACCATCAGCGGAATTCCGAGAATAATGGAAGAGTTCCGAATAGTGTTGAGCCACCCCCGTAGTGTTCGGGTTCGGTTCGGTTCGTCGAACACCGGGATGTTCGAGGAACTGTTCGTCGAACTGTTCGTCGAACACCTTAGAACACCGTCGAACACCGTTAAAACCAATGGCAGGCAAACAAAAACACATAGAAACACATAGAAAACACCTGCAAAGGTGTCCAAAAGCTGACAAACTGCTCAGCAGACACTCTCTTTAAAAAAGCCGGCCGGCAAATTCAGCAGCGGCATACACCGGTACCCGACAATTTAGACAAGAAGGAATAGAGCATCACACATAGATTAGATAGATAGAAACATGTCAGTCACACATATAAGAAGCACAGTGACAGTGTTGGTTACTGTACTTGTCATTTAGTATTAAAATAAAGGATTTATTATTAAAAAAATTGGCGTGGGGTTCCCCTTAATTTTAGGCTCTAGCGGAGGTTAAGCAGACGGCTGGGGCAGATGTTTGAAGCCTGGGAAGGGGGTAATACCCACGGAGCTTCCCAGGCTACTAATATCAGCCCCCAGCTGAATACATAGCCTTTACTAGCTATTAAAATGGGGGACCCCCCAAAAAAAATTACGTGGGGTCCCCCCTAATTTAATAGCTAGCAAAGGCTAGGCAGACAGCTGGGGGCTGATATTAATAGCCCAGGAAGGGAGCCATGAATATTGGCCCCCTCCCAGGCTAGAAACACCAGCCGTCAGCCGCCCCAGAAATGGCGCATTCATAGGATGCGCCAATTCTGGCACTTAGCCTCGCTCTTTCACGCTGCCCTGGTGCGGTGGCAGGGGGTAATAGGGTTGGGGTTGATGTCAGCTTATAATGCCAGCTGACATCAAGCCCAGGTTAGTAATGGAGAGGCGTCGATAAGACACCCCCATTACTAACCCCATAGTCAAAGTTAAAAAAAACACAAACACCCAGAATAAAGTCCTTTAATTGAAATAAAGACACAATCCTTTATTGTTCTAAATTAAACCATACTTACCGTCACGCCCATTCCAGCTGAAGCCAACGATCTCCTGCAATAAAAGAAAAATAATAAAGCAACCTCATCCTTACCTTTCCATGGTTCCCACGACAGCTTCAGCTCTGCTACATCGAGATGACAGGCTGGACCGCAGCAGAACGCTGCCATCCAGCCTGTCATCCCGCAGACACTGAGAAGCGCAGGCTTGCTTGCGCTGCTCAGCGTCTCTCTGTGACGACATCCAGATGAGCCGAGTTCATGTCCAATGAACTCGGCTCACCTCATGCACGTCACTGACAGCGTGGGAAAATTAAGGGGAACCCCACGCCAATTTTTTTTAATAATAAATCCTTTATTTTAATACTAAATGACAAGTACAGTAACCAACACTATCACTGTACTTCATATATATGTGACTGACATGTTTCTATCTATCTAATCTATGTGTGAAGCTCTATTCTGTCTGTTATAAATTGTCGGGTACCGCTGCTGAATTGCCGGCCGGCTTTTGTAAAGAGACGGTGCATGAAAACACTATTATTTTTTTTGATAAATCCTTTACGCTAAATGACAAGTACAGTGAGCAGCACTTTCACTGTACTTCGTATATATGTGGCTGACATGTTTATATCTATCTAATCTATGTGTGAAGCTCTATTCTTTCGGTTCTAAATTGTCGGGTACAGGTGTATGCCGCTGCTGAATTGCCGGCTTTTCATGTTTCACTGTTGGCACTGTTCCCATCGATTGGGCAATCACTGTAATGCCACAACCACCATGGCTGTGGCATTACAGTGAGTGGCAGACAATCCCTGCATGATTGGTGCTCTAAATAGCGCCAGACATGCAGGACACGCTTTTGGTGCACGAACAGTTATCGAACATAACCTCGAACAGCCGAATTTTTTGCAAATCGTTCGGGTTCGTCGAACAACTCGAACACCGCCCAAAACAGCTCGAATTTGAGATTGGCGAACAGTTCTAGTCGAACACCGCTCATCTCTAGTTCCGAAGCATTTTTAAACGTCAGCGGAATTCCGAGAACAATGGAAGAGTTCTGAAACTTTTTTAAACTTCAATGGAATTCTGCCAACAATGGAAAAGTTTCGAAGAATTTTTAAACGTCAGCGGAATTCCGAGAACAATGGAAGAGTTCTGAAACTTTTTTAAACTTCAATGGAATTCTGCGAACAATGGAAAAGTTTCGAAGCATTTTTAAACGTCAGCGGAATTCCGAGAACAATGGAAGAGTTTCAAAGTATTTTTAACCTTTACCGGATTTCTGAGAACAATGGAAGAGTTCCGAAGCATTGTTAAATTTGAGCAGAATTTTGAGAACAATGGAAGAGTTCCGAAGCTAATTTAAACTTCAGCAGAATTCCGAGAACAATGGAAGAATTCCGAAGCATTTTTAAATGTCAGCGGAATTCTGAAAACAATGGAGAGTTCCGAAACATTTTTAAACATCAGCGGAATTCCGAGAACAGTGGAACAGTTCCGACGCATTATTAAACATCAGCGTAATTTCGAGAACAATGGAAGAATTCCGAAGCATTTTTAAACTTCAGCGGAATTCCGAGAACAATGAAAGAGTTACGAAGCATTTTTAAACTTCAGCGTAATTCCGAGAACAATGGAAGAGTTCTGAAGCATTTTTAAACATCAGCAGAATTCTGAGAATAATAGAAGAGTTCTGAAGCACTTTCAAATATCAGTGGAATTCTGAGAACAATGGAAGAGTTCCAAAACAATTTTAAACTTCAGCCAAATTCCGAGAACAATGGAAGAGTTCCGAAGCATTTTTAAACTTCAGCGGAATTCCAAGAACAATCAAAGAGTTCCGAAGCATTTTTAAACTTCAGCGGAATTCCGAGAACAATGGAAGCTTTCCAATGCATTTTTAAACTTCAGCGGAATTCCGAGAACAATTGAAGAGTTCCGAAGCATTTTTAAACTTCATCAGAATTCCGAGAGTAATGGAAGCGTTCTGAAGCATTTTTAAACATCAGCGGAATTCCGAGAACAATGGAAGAGTTCTGAAACTTTTTTAAACTTCTGCGGAATTCCGAGAACAATGGAAGCTTTCCAATGCAATTTTAAACTTCAGCGGAATTCCAAGAACAATGGAAGAGTTCCGAAGCATTTTTAAACTTCATCAGAATTCCGAGAGTAATGGAAGCGTTCTGAAGCATTTTTAAACTTCATCGGAATTCCGAGAACAATGGAAGAGTTCTGAAACTTTTTTAAACTTCAGCAGAATTCCGAGAACAATGGAAGAGTTCCAAAGCATTTTTAAACGTGAGCGGAATTCCGAGAACAATGGAAGCGTTCTGAAGCGTTTTTAAACTTCAGCGGAATTCCGAGAACAATGGAAGAGTCCCGAAGCATTTTTAAACTTTATCAGAATTCCGAGAACAATGGAAGAGTCCCGAAGCATTTTTAAACGTCAGCAGAATTCCGAGAACAATGGAAGAGTTCAGAAACATTTTTAAACATCAGCAGAATTCCGAGAACAATGGAAGAGTTCCGAAACATTTTTAAACGACAGCGGAAATCCGAGATCAATGGAAGAGTTCCGAAGCATTTTTAAACTTCAGCAGTATTCTGAGAACAATGGAAGAGTTCCGAAGCATTTTTAAACGTGAGCGGAATTCCGAGAACAATGGAAGAGTTCTGAAACATTTTTAAACTTCAACAGAATTCCGATAACAATGGAAGAGTTCCGAAGCATTTTTAAACTTCAGGTGAATTCCGAGAACAATGGTAGCTTTCCAATGCATTTTTAACTTTCTGCGGAATTCCGAGAACAATGGAGGAGTTCCGAAGCATTTTTCAACTTCATCAGAATTCCGAGAATAATGGAAGCGTTCTGAAGCATTTTGAAACATCAGCGGAATTCCGAGAATAATGGAAGAGTTCCGAAGCATTTTTAAACGTCAACGGAATACCGAGAACAATGGAAGAGTTCTGAAACTTTTTTAAACTTCAATGGAATTCTGAGAACAATGGAAAAGTTTCGAAGCATTTTTAAATGTGAGCAGAATTTTGAGAATAATGGAAGAGTTCCGAAGCTAATTTAATCTTCAGCAGAATTCCGAGAACAATGGAAGAGTTCCGAAGCATTTTTAAATGTCAGCGGAATTCTGAAAACAATGGAAGAGTTCCGAAACATTTTTAAACATCAGCGGAATTCTGAGAACAGTGGAAGAGTTCCGACGCATTATTAAACATCAGCATAATTTCGAGAACAATGGAAGAGTTCCGAAGCATTTTTAAACTTCAGGGGAATTCCGAGAACAATGGAAGCTTTCCAATGCATTTTTAACTTTCTGCGGAATTCCGAGAACAATGGAGGAGTTCCGAAGCATTTTTCAACTTCATCAGAATTCCGAGAATAATGGAAGCGTTCTGAAGCATTTTGAACCATCAGCGGAATTCCGAGCATAATGGAAGAGTTCCGAAGCATTTTTAAACGTCAGCGGAATTCCGAGAAAAATGGAAGAGTTCTGAAACTTTTTTAAACTTCAATGGAATTCTGCCAACAATGGAAAAGTTTCGAAGAATTTTTAAACGTCAGCGGAATTCCGAGAACAATGGAAGAGTTCTGAAACTTTTTTAAACTTCAATGGAATTCTGCGAACAATGGAAAAGTTTCAAAGCATTTTTAAACGTCAGCGGAATTCCGAGAACAATGGAAGAGTTTCAAAGTATTTTTACCCTTTACCGGATTTCCGAGAACAATGGAAGAGTTCCGAAGCATTGTTAAATTTGAGCAGAATTTTGAGAACAATGGAAGAGTTCCAAAGCTAATTTACACTTCAGCAGAATTCCGAGAACAATGGAAGAATTCCGAAGCATTTTTAAATGTCAGCGGAATTCTGAAAACAATGGAAGAGTTCCGAAACATTTTTAAACATCAGCGGAATTCCGAGAACAGTGGAAGAGTTCCGACGCATTATTAAACATCAGCGTAATTTCGAGAACAATGGAAGAGTTCCGAAGCATTTTTAAACTTCAGCTGAATTCCGAGAACAATGAAAGAGTTACGAAGCATTTTTAAACTTCAGCAGAATTCCGAGAACAATGGAAGAGTTCTGAAGCATTTTTAAACATCAGCAGAATTCTGAGAATAATAGAAGAGTTCTGAAGCACTTTCAAATATCAGTGGAATTCTGAGAACAATTGAAGAGTTCCAAAACAATTTTAAACTTCAGCCGAATTCCGAGAACAATGGAAGAGTTCCGAAGCATTTTTAAACTTTAGCGGAATTCCAAGAACAATCAAAGAGTTCCGAAGCATTTTTAAACTTCAGAGGAATTCCGAGAACAATGGAAGCTTTTCAATGCATTTTTAAACTTCAGCGGAATTCCGAGAACAATTGAAGAGTTCCGAAGCATTTTTAAACTTCATCAGAATTCCGAGAGTAATGGAAGCGTTCTGAAGCATTTTTAAACATCAGCGGAATTCTGAGAACAATGGAAGAGTTCTGAAACTTTTTTAAACTTCTGCGGAATTCCGAGAACAATGGAAGCTTTCCAATGCAATTTTAAACTTCAGCGGAATTCCAAGAACAATTGAAGAGTTCCGAAACATTTTTAAACTTCATCAGAATTCCGAGAGTAATGGAAGCGTTCTGAAGCATTTTTAAACTTCATCGGAATTCTGAGAACAATGGAAGAGTTCTCAAACTTTTTTAAACTTCAGCGGAATTCCGAGAACAATGGAAGAGTTTCCAAGCTTTTTTAACCTGCACCGGAATTCCGAGAACAATGGAAGAGTTCCAAAGTATTTTTAAATGTCAGCATAATTCTGAGTACAATGGAAGAGTTCCAAAGCATTTTTAAACGTCAGCGGAATTCCGAGAACAATGGAAGAGTTCGGAAACATTTTTAAACTTCAGTGGAATTCCGAGAACAATGTAAGAGTTCCAAAGCATTTTTAAATATGAGCAGAAGTCCAAGAACAAAGGAAGAGTTCCGAAGCATTTTTAAATGTCAGCGGAATTCCGAGAACAATGGAAGAGTTCCGAAAATTTTTTAAACTTCAGCGGAATTCTGAGAACAATGAAGAGTTCTGAAGCATGTTTAAACGTCAGTGGAATTCCGAGAACAATGGAAATGTTCCGAAGAATTATTAAACGTCACTGTAATTCCGAGAAAAATGGAAGAGTTCCGAAGCATTTTTAAACTTCAGCGGAATTCCGAGAACAATGGAAAAGTTCCGAAGCATTTTTAAATTTCAGCAGAATTCCAAGAACAATGGAACAGTTCCGAAGCATTTTTAAAATTCAGCAGAATTCCGAGAACAATGGAAGAGTTCCGAAGCATTTTTAAACTTCAGCAGAATTCTGAGAACAATGGAAGAGTTCCGAACCATTTTTAAAACACAGCGGAATTCCGAGAACAATGGAAGAGTTCCGAAGAATTTTTAGACGTCAGCGGAATTCCGAGAACAATGGAAGAGTTCTGAAACATTTTTAAACTTCAAAGGATTTCCGAAAACAATGGAAGAGTTCTGAAGCATTTTTAAACTTCAGCGGAATTCCGAGAACAATGAAAGCATTCCGAAGCATTTTTAAACTTCAGTCGAATTCCGAGAACAATGGATGAGTTCCGAAGCATTTTTAAACTTCATCAGAATTCTGAGAACAATGGAAGAGTTCCGAAGCAAATTTAAACCAGCAGAATTCCGAAAACAATGGAAGAGTTCTGAAGCAATTCGAAATGTCAGCGGAATTCCGAGAATAATAGAAGAGTTCCGAAGCATTTTTAAACTTCAGCGGAATTCCAAGAGCAAAGGAAGAGTTCCGAAGCATTTTTAATTGTCAGCGGAATTCCAAGAACAATGGAAGAGTTCCGAAACTTTTTTAAACTTCAGTGGAATTCCGAGAACAATGGAAGTGTTCCGAAATCTTTTTTAATTGTCAGCGGAATTCCAAGAACAATGGAAGAGTTCCGAAGCATTTTTAAACATTAGCGGAATTCTGAGAACAACGCAAGAGTTTCGAAACATTTTAAAACTTCAGTAGAATTGTGAGAACAATGGAAGAGTTCCGAAGCATTTTTAAACGTCAGCAGAATTCCAAGAACAATGGAAGAGTTCCGAAGCATTTTTAAACGTCAGCGGAATTCCGAGAACAATGGAAGTGTTCCGAAATCTTTTTTAATTGTCAGCGGAATTCCAAGAACAATGGAAGAGTTCCGAAACTTTTTTAAACTTTAGCGGAATTCCGAGAACAATGGAAGAGTTCCGAAGCATTTTTAAACATCACCCGAATTCCGAGGACAATGGAAGAGTTCCGAAGCATTTTTAAACTTCAACGGAATTCCGAGAACAATGGAAGAGTTCCAAAGCATTTTTAAACATTAGCGGAATTCCACGAACATCGGAAGCGTTCCGAAACATTTTAAAACTTCAGTAGAAATCTGAGAACAAAGGAAGAGTTGAGAAGCATTTTTAAACGTCAGCAGATTTCCAAGAACAATGGAAAAGTTCCGAAGCATTTTTAAATGTCAGCGGAATTCCGAGAACAATTGAAGAGTTCCAAAGCATTTTTAAACTTCATCAGAATTCCGAGAGTAACGGAAGCGTTCTGAAGCATTTTTAAACATCAGCGGAATTCCGAGAACAATGGAAGAGTTCTGAAACTTTTTTAAACTTCTGCGGAATTCCGAGAACAATGGAAGCTTTCCAATGCAATTTTAAACTTCAGCGGAATTCCAAGAACAATGGAAGAGTTCCGAAGCATTTTTAAACTTCATCAGAATTCCGAGAGTAATGGAAGCGTTCTGAAGCATTTTTAAACTTCATCGGAATTCCGAGAACAATGGAAGAGTTCTGAAACTTTTTTAAACTTCAGCGGAATTCCGAGAACAACGGAAGAGTTTCGAAGCTTTTTTAACCTGCACCGGAATTCCGAGAACAATGGAGGAGTTCCAAAGTATTTTTAAATGTCAGCGTAATTCTGAGTACAATGGAAGAGTTCCAAAGCATTTTTAAATGTCAGCGGAATTCCGAGAACAATTTAAGAGTTCGGAAACATTTTTAAACTTCAGTGGAATTCCGAGAACATTGTAAGAGTTCCAAAGCATTTTTGAATATGAGCAGAAGTCCAAGAACAAAGGAAGAGTTCCGAAGCATTTTTAAATGTCAGCGGAATTCCGAGAACAATGGAAGAGTTCCGAAAAATTTTTAAACTTCAGCGGAATTCTGAGAACAATGAAGAGTTCTGAAGCATGTTTAAACGTCAGTGGAATTCCGAGAACAATGGAAATGTTCCGAAGAATTATTAAACGTCACCGTAATTCCGAGAAAAATGGAAGAGTTCCGAAGCATTTTTAAACTTCAGCGGAATTCCGAGAACAATGGAAGAGTTCCGAAGCATTTTTAAATTTCAGCAGAATTCCGAGAACAATTGAACAGTTCCGAAGCATTTTTAAAATTCAGCAGAATTCCGAGAACAATGGAAGAGTTCCGAAGAATTTTTAGATGTCAGCGGAATTCCGAGAACAATGGAATAGTTCTGAAACATTTTGAAACTTCAAAGGATTTCCGAAAACAATGGAAGAGTTCTGAAGCATTTTTAAACTTCAGTGGAATTTCGAGAACAATTGAAGCATTCCGAAGCATTTTTAAACTTCAGCGGAATTCCAAGAGCAAAGGAAGAGTTCCAAAGCATTTTTAATTGTCAGCGGAATTCAAAGAACAATGGAAGAGTTCCGAAACTTTTTTAAACTTCAGTGGAATTCCGAGAAAAATGGAAGAGTTCCGAAGCATTTTTAAACTTCAGCGGAATTCCGAGAACAATGGAAGAGTTCCGAAGCATTTTTAAACTTCAGCAGAATTCTGAGAACAATGGAAGAGTTCCGAACCATTTTTAAAACTCAGCGGAATTCCGAGAACAATGGAAGAGTTCCGAAGAATTTTTAGATGTCAGCGGAATTCCGAGAACAATGGAAAAGTTCTGAAACATTTTTAAACTTCAAAGGATTTCCGAAAACAATGGAAGAGTTCTGAAGCATTTTTAAACTTCAGCGGAATTCCGAGAACAATGAAAGCATTCCGAAGCATTTTCAAACTTCAGTGGAATTCCGAGAACAATGGAAGAGTTCCGAAGCATATTTAAACTTCATCAGAATTCTGAGAACAATGGAAGAGTTCCGAAGCAAATTTAAACCAGCAGAATTCCGAAAACAATGGAAGAGTTCTGAAGCAATTCTAAATGTCAGCGGAATTCCGAGAATAAAAGAAGAGTTCCGAAGCATTTTTAATTGTCAGCGGAATTCCAAGAACAATGGAAGAGTTCCGAAACTTTTTTAAACTTCAGTGGAATTCCGAGAACAATGGAAGAGTTCCGAAGCATTTTTAAACATTAGCGGAATTCTGAGAACAACGCAAGAGTTTTGAAACATTTTAAAACTTCAGTAGAATTCTGAGAACAATGGAAGAGTTCCGAGCATTTTTAAACGTCAGCAGAATTCCAAGAACAATGGAAGAGTTCCGAAGCATTTTTAAACGTCAGCGGAATTCCGAGAACAATGGAAGTGTTCCGAAATCTTTTTTAATTGTCACCAGAATTCCAAGAACAATGGAAGAGTTCCGAAACTTTTTTAAACTTTAGCGGAATTCCGAGAACAATGGAAGAGTTCCGAAGCAATTTTAAACCTCAGCAGAATTCTGAGAACAATGGAAGAATTCCGAATAACATTTTAAAACTTCAGTAGAGTTCTGAGAACAATGAAGAGCTCTGAAGCATTTTTAAACTTCAGCAGAATTCCGAGAACAATGGAAGAGTTCCGAAGCATTTTTAAACGTTAGCGGAATTCCTAGAACAATGGAAGAGTTCGGAAACATTTTTAAACATCACCCGAATTCCGAGGACAATGGAAGAGTTCCGAAGCATTTTTAAACTTCAACGAAATTCCGAGAACAATGGAAGTGTTCCAAAGCATTTTTAAACATTAGCGGAATTCCACGAACATCGGAAGCGTTCCGAAACATTTTAAAACTTCAGTAGAAATCTGAGAACAATGGAAGAGTTGACAAGCATTTTTAAACGTCAGCAGATTTCCAAGAACAATGGAAAAGTTCCGAAGCATTTTTAAATGTCAGCGGAATTCCGAGAACAATGGAAGTGTTCCGAAGCATTTTTAAACGTCTTCTGAATTCCGAGAACAACGGAAGAATTCCGAAACATTTTAAAACTTCAGTAGAATTCTAAGAACAATGAAAGAGTTCCGAAGCATTTTTAAACTTCAGTTGAATTCTGTGAACAATGGAAGAGATCCGAAGCATTTTTAAACATCAGCGTATTTCCGAGAACAATGGAAGAGTTCCGAAGCATTTTTAAACGTCAGCGGAATTCTGAGAACAATGGAAGAGTTCTGAAGCATTTTTAAATGTCAGCAGAATTCCGAAAACAATCGAAGAGTTCTGAAGCATTTTTAAACTTCATCAGAATTCTGAGAACAATGGAAGACATCCGAAGCATTTTTAAAAATCAGCGGATTTCCGATAAAAATGGAAGAGTTCTGAAGCATTTTTAAACTTCATCAGAATTCTGAGAACAATGGAATAACTTCTGAAGCATTTTTAAACGTCAGTGGAATTCCGAGAACAGTGGAAGAGGTGGAAAAACATTTTTAAAACTTCAGCCGAATTCCGAGAACAATGGAAGAGCTCCGAAGCATTTTTAAATGTTAGCAGAAGTCCAGGAACAAAGGAAGAGTTCCGAAGCATTTTTAAATGTCAACGGAATTCCAAGAACAATGGAAGAGTTCTGAAACATTTTTAAACTTCAGTGGAATTCCGAGAACAATGGAAGAGTTCCAAAGAATTTTTAAACATTAGCGGAATTCCGAGAACAACGGAAGAATTCCCAAACATTTTAAAACTTCAGTAGAGTTCTGAGAACAATGAAAGAGTTCCGAAGCATTTTTAAACTTCAGCAGAATTCCGAGAACAATGGAAAAGTACCGTAGCAAATTTAAACTTCAGCCGAATTCTGAGAACAATGGAAGAGTTCCGAAGCATTTTTAAACGACAGCAGAATTCCAAGAACAATGGAAGAGTTCCGAAGCATTTTTAAACGTCAGCAGAATTCCGAGAACAATGGAAGTGTTTCGAAATCTTTTTTAATTGTCAGCGGAATTCCGAGAACAATGGAAGAGTTACGAAACATTTTTAAACTTCAGCGGAATTCCGAGAACAACGGAAGAATTCCGAAACATTTTAAAACTTCAGTAGAATTATGAGAACAATGAAAGAGTTCCGAAGCATTTTTAAACTTCAGCAGAATTCCGAGAACAATTTAAAAGTGCCGTAGAAAATTTAAACTTCAACCGAATTCTGAGAACAATGCAAGAGTTCCGAAGCATTTTTAAATGTCGGCAGAATTCTGAAAACAATGGAAGAGTTCTGAAGAATTTTTAAGTGTCAGAGGACTTACGAGAACAATGGAAAAGTTCCGAAACATTATTAAACGTCAGCATAATTCCGAGAGCAATGGAAGAGTTCCAAAGCATTTTTAAACATGAGTGGAAATCCGAGAACAATGGAAGAGTTCCGAAGCATTTTTAAACATGAGTGGAATTCCGAGAACAATGGAAGAGTTCCGAGGCATTTTTAAACATCAGCGGAATTCCGAGAACAATGGAAGAGTTCTGAAACATTTTTAAACTTCAGCGGAATTCTGAGTACAAAGGAAGAGTTCTGAAACATTTTTAAACTTCAGCGGAATTCTGAGTACAAAGGAAGAGTTCTGAAACATTTTTAAACTTCAGCGGAATTCCGAGAACAATGGAAGAGTTCCGAAGCATTTTTAAACGTCAGCGCAATTCCGATAACAATGGAAGAAATCCAAAACATTTTTAAACTTCAGAAGAATTCCGAGAACAATGGAACTGTTCCGAAGCATTTTTAAAATTCAGCAGAATTCCGAGAACAATGGAAGAGTTCCGAAGCATTTTTAAACATCAGCGGAATTCCGAGAACAATGGAAGAGTTCCAAAGAATTTTTAAACGTCAGCGGAATTCCGAGGACAATGGAAGATTTCTGAAACATTTTTAAACTTCAAAGGAATTCCGAAAAAAATGGAAGAGTACCGAAGCATTTTTAAACTTCAGTGGAATTCCTAGAACAATGGAAGTGTCCGAAACCTTTTTTAATTGTCAGCGGAATTCCGAGAACAACGGAAAAGTACCGAAGCAAATTTAAACTTCAGCCCAATTCTGAGAACAATGCAAGAGTTCCGAAGTATTTTTAAATGTCAGCGGAATTCTGAAAACAATGGAAGAGTTCTGAAGCATTTTTAAGTGTCAGAGGAATTCCGAGAACAATGGAAAAGTTCCGAAGCATTATTAAACGTCAGCGTAATTCCGAGAACAATTGAAGAGTTCCGAAGCATTTTTAAACTGCAGGGGAATTCCGAGAACAATGAAAGAGTTCCGAAGCATTTTTAAACTTCAGCGGAATTCCTAGAACAATGGAAGAGTTCCGAAGGATTTTTAAACTTCAGCAGAATTCCGAGAACAATGGAAGAGTTCTGAAGCATTTTTAAACATCAGCGGAATTCTGAGAGCAATAGAAGAGTTCTGAAGCATTTTTAAATGTCAGCGGAATTCCGAGAACAATGGAAAATTTCCGAAGCATTAATAAACGTCAGCGTTATTCCGAGAACAATGGAAGAGTTCCGAAGCATTTTTAAACTGCAGCCGAATTCAGAGAACAATGAAAGAGCTCCGAAGCATTTTTAAACTTCAGCAGAATTACGAGAACAATGGAAGAGTTCTGAAGCATTTTTAAATATCAGCGGAATTCTGAGAACAATGGAAGAGTTCCGAAGCATTTTTAAACGTCAGCGGAATTCCGAGAACAATTTAAGAGTTCGGAAACATTTTTAAACTTCAGTGGAATTCCGAGAACATTGTAAGAGTTCCAAAGCATTTTTAAATATGAGCAGAAGTCCAAGAACAAAGGAAGAGTTCCGAAGCATTTTTAAATGTCAGCGGAATTCCGAGAACAATGGAAGAGTTCCGAAAAATTTTTAAACTTCAGCGGAATTCTGAGAACAATGAAGAGTTCTGAAGCATGTTTAAACGTCAGTGGAATTCCGAGAACAATGGAAATGTTCCGAAGAATTATTAAACGTCACCGTAATTCCGAGAAAAATGGAAGAGTTCCGAAGCATTTTTAAACTTCAGCGGAATTCCGAGAACAATGGAAGAGTTCCGAAGCATTTTTAAATTTCAGCAGAATTCCGAGAACAATTGAACAGTTCCGAAGCATTTTTAAAATTCAGCAGAATTCCGAGAACAATGGAAGAGTTCCGAAGAATTTTTAGATGTCAGCGGAATTCCGAGAACAATGGAATAGTTCTGAAACATTTTGAAACTTCAAAGGATTTCCGAAAACAATGGAAGAGTTCTGAAGCATTTTTAAACTTCAGTGGAATTTCGAGAACAATTGAAGCATTCCGAAGCATTTTTAAACTTCAGCGGAATTCCAAGAGCAAAGGAAGAGTTCCGAAGCATTTTTAATTGTCAGCGGAATTCAAAGAACAATGGAAGAGTTCCGAAACTTTTTTAAACTTCAGTGGAATTCCGAGAAAAATGGAAGAGTTCCGAAGCATTTTTAAACTTCAGCGGAATTCCGAGAACAATGGAAGAGTTCCGAAGCATTTTTAAACTTCAACAGAATTCTGAGAACAATGGAAGAGTTCCGAACCATTTTTAAAACTCAGCGGAATTCCGAGAACAATGGAAGAGTTCCGAAGAATTTTTAGATGTCAGCGGAATTCCGAGAACAATGGAAAAGTTCTGAAACATTTTTAAACTTCAAAGGATTTCCGAAAACAATGGAAGAGTTCTGAAGCATTTTTAAACTTCAGCGGAATTCCGAGAACAATGAAAGCATTCCGAAGCATTTTCAAACTTCAGTGGAATTCCGAGAACAATGGAAGAGTTCCGAAGCATATTTAAACGTCATCAGAATTCTGAGAACAATGGAAGAGTTCCGAAGCAAATTTAAACCAGCAGAATTCCGAAAACAATGGAAGAGTTCTGAAGCAATTCTAAATGTCAGCGGAATTCCGAGAATAAAAGAAGAGTTCCGAAGCATTTTTAATTGTCAGCGGAATTCCAAGAACAATGGAAGAGTTCCGAAACTTTTTTAAACTTCAGTGGAATTCCGAGAACAATGGAAGAGTTCCGAAGCATTTTTAAACATTAGCGGAATTCTGAGAACAACGCAAGAGTCTTGAAACATTTTAAAACTTCAGTAGAATTCTGAGAACAATGGAAGAGTTCCGAGCATTTTTAAACGTCAGCAGAATTCCAAGAACAATGGAAGAGTTCCGAAGCATTTTTAAACGTCAGCGGAATTCCGAGAACAATGGAAGTGTTCCGAAATCTTTTTTAATTGTCACCAGAATTCCAAGAACAATGGAAGAGTTCCGAAACTTTTTTAAACTTTAGCGGAATTCCGAGAACAATGGAAGAGTTCCGAAGCAATTTTAAACCTCAGCAGAATTCTGAGAACAATGGAAGAATTCCGAATAACATTTTAAAACTTCAGTAGAGTTCTGAGAACAATGAAGAGTTCTGAAGCATTTTTAAACTTCAGCAGAATTCCGAGAACAATGGAAGAGTTCCGAAGCATTTTTAAACGTTAGCGGAATTCCTAGAACAATGAAAGAGTTCGGAAACATTTTTAAACATCACCCGAATTCCGAGGACAATGGAAGAGTTCCGAAGCATTTTTAAACTTCAACGAAATTCCGAGAACAATGGAAGTGTTCCAAAGCATTTTTAAACATTGGCGGAATTCCACGAACATCGGAAGCATTCCGAAACATTTTAAAACTTCAGTAGAAATCTGAGAACAATGGAAGAGTTGACAAGCATTTTTAAACGTCAGCAGATTTCCAAGAACAATGGAAAAGTTCCGAAGCATTTTTAAATGTCAGCGGAATTCCGAGAACAATGGAAGTGTTCCGAAGCATTTTTAAACGTCTTCTGAATTCCGAGAACAATGGAAGAATTCCGAAACATTTTAAAACTTCAGTAGAATTCTAAGAACAATGAAAGAGTTCCGAAGCATTTTTAAACTTCAGTTGAATTCTGTGAACAATGGAAGAGATCCGAAGCATTTTTAAACATCAGCGGAATTCTGAGAACAATGGAAGAGTTCTGAAGCATTTTTAAATGTCAGCAGAATTCCGAAAACAATCGAAGAGTTCTGAAGCATTTTTAAACTTCATCAGAATTCTGAGAACAATGGAAGACATCCGAAGCATTTTTAAAAATCAGCGGATTTCCGATAAAAATGGAAGAGTTCTGAAGCATTTTTAAACTTCATCAGAATTCTGAGAACAATGGAATAACTTCTGAAGCATTTTTAAACGTCAGTGGAATTCCGAGAACAGTGGAAGAGGTGGAAAAACATTTTTAAAACTTCAGCCGAATTCCGAGAACAATGGAAGAGCTCCGAAGCATTTTTAAATGTTAGCAGAAGTCCAGGAACAAAGGAAGAGTTCCGAAGCATTTTTAAATGTCAACGGAATTCCAAGAACAATGGAAGAGTTCTGAAACATTTTTAAACTTCAGTGGAATTCCGAGAACAATGGAAGAGTTCCAAAGAATTTTTAAACATTAGCGGAATTCCGAGAACAACGGAAGAATTCCCAAACATTTTAAAACTTCAGTAGAGTTCTGAGAACAATGAAAGAGTTCCGAAGCATTTTTAAACTTCAGCAGAATTCCGAGAACAATGGAAAAGTACCGTAGCAAATTTAAACTTCAGCCGAATTCTGAGAACAATGGAAGAGTTCCGAAGCATTTTTAAACGACAGCAGAATTCCAAGAACAATGGAAGAGTTCCGAAGCATTTTTAAACGTCAGCAGAATTCCGAGAACAATGGAAGTGTTTCGAAATCTTTTTTAATTGTCAGCGGAATTCCGAGAACAATGGAAGAGTTACGAAACATTTTTAAACTTCAGCGGAATTCCGAGAACAACGGAAGAATTCCGAAACATTTTAAAACTTCAGTAGAATTATGAGAACAATGAAAGAGTTCCGAAGCATTTTTAAACTTCAGCAGAATTCCGAGAACAATTTAAAAGTGCCGTAGCAAATTTAAACTTCAACCGAATTCTGAGAACAATGCAAGAGTTCCGAAGCATTTTTAAATGTCGGCAGAATTCTGAAAACAATGGAAGAGTTCTGAAGAATTTTTAAGTGTCAGAGGACTTACGAGAACAATGGAAAAGTTCCGAAACATTATTAAACGTCAGCATAATTCCGAGAGCAATGGAAGAGTTCCAAAGCATTTTTAAACATGAGTGGAATTCCGAGAACAATGGAAGAGTTCCGAAGCATTTTTAAACATGAGTGGAATTCCGAGAACAATGGAAGAGTTCCGAGGCATTTTTAAACATCAGCGGAATTCCGAGAACAATGGAAGAGTTCTGAAACATTTTTAAACTTCAGCGGAATTCTGAGTACAAAGGAAGAGTTCTGAAACATTTTTAAACTTCAGCGGAATTCTGAGTACAAAGGAAGAGTTCTGAAACATTTTTAAACTTCAGCGGAATTCCGAGAACAATGGAAGAGTTCCGAAGCATTTTTAAACGTCAGCGCAATTCCGATAACAATGGAAGAAATCCAAAACATTTTTAAACTTCAGAAGAATTCCGAGAACAATGGAACTGTTCCGAAGCATTTTTAAAATTCAGCAGAATTCCGAGAACAATGGAAGAGTTCCGAAGCATTTTTAAACATCAGCGGAATTCCGAGAACAATGGAAGAGTTCCAAAGAATTTTTAAACGTCAGCGGAATTCCGAGGACAATGGAAGATTTCTGAAACATTTTTAAACTTCAAAGGAATTCCGAAAAAAATGGAAGAGTACTGAAGCATTTTTAAACTTCAGTGGAATTCCGAGAACAATGGAAGTGTCCGAAACCTTTTTTAATTGTCAGCGGAATTCCGAGAACAACGGAAAAGTACCGAAGCAAATTTAAACTTCAGCCCAATTCTGAGAACAATGCAAGAGTTCCGAAGTATTTTTAAATGTCAGCGGAATTCTGAAAACAATGGAAGAGTTCTGAAGCATTTTTAAGTGTCAGAGGAATTCCGAGAACAATGGAAAAGTTCCGAAGCATTATTAAACGTCAGCGTAATTCCGAGAACAATTGAAGAGTTCCGAAGCATTTTTAAACTGCAGGGGAATTCCGAGAACAATGAAAGAGTTCCGAAGCATTTTTAAACTTCAGCGGAATTCCTAGAACAATGGAAGAGTTCCGAAGGATTTTTAAACTTCAGCAGAATTCCGAGAACAATGGAAGAGTTCTGAAGCATTTTTAAACATCAGCGGAATTCTGAGAGCAATAGAAGAGTTCTGAAGCATTTTTAAATGTCAGCGGAATTCCGAGAACAATGGAAAATTTCCGAAGCATTAATAAACGTCAGCGTTATTCCGAGAACAATGGAAGAGTTCCGAAGCATTTTTAAACTGCAGCCGAATTCAGAGAACAATGAAAGAGCTCCGAAGCATTTTTAAACTTCAGCAGAATTACGAGAACAATGGAAGAGTTCTGAAGCATTTTTAAATATCAGCGGAATTCTGAGAACAATGGAAGAGTTCCGAAGCATTATTAAACATGAGTGGAATTCCGAGAACAATGGAAGAGTTCTGAAACATTTTTAAACTTCAAAGGAATTCCGAAAACAATGGAAGAGTTCCGAATCATTTTTAAACTTCAGCGCAATTCCGAGAACAATGGAAGCATTCCGAAGCATTTTTAAACTTCAGCGGAATTCCGAGAACAATGGAAGAGTTCCGAAGCATTTTTAATCTTCATCAGAATTTCGAGAACAATGGAAGAGTTCCGAAGCAAATTTAAACTTCAGGAGAAATCCGAGAACAATGTAAGTGTTACTAAGCATTTTTAAACTACAGCAAAATTCAGAGAACAATGAAAGAGTTCTGAAACATTTTTAAACATCAACGGAATTCCGAGAAGAATGGAAGAGTTCCAAAGTATTTTTAAACTTCAGCGGAATTCCGAGAACAAGGGCAGCATTCCGAAGTATTTTTAATCTTCAGCGGAATTCCGAAAACAATGGAAGAGTCCTGAAACATTTTTAAACTTCAGTGGAATTCTGAGAACAATGAAAGAGTTCCGAAGCATTTTTAAACTTCAGCAGAATTACGAGAACAATGGAAGAGTTCTGAAGCATTTTTAAATATCAGCGGAATTCTGAGAAAAATGGAAGAGTTCCGAATCATTATTAAACATGAGTGGAATTCCGAGAACAATGGAAGAGTTCCGAAGCATTTTTAAACTTCATCGGAATTCCGAGAACAATGGAAGAGTTCCGAAGCATTTTTAAACGTCAGCAGAATTCCGATAACAATGGAAGAGTTCCGAAGAATTTTGAAACACCAGCGGAATTCCGAGAACAATGGAAAAGTTCTGAAACATTTTTAAACTTCAGCGGAATTCTAAGAACAATAGAAGAGTTCTGAAGCATTTTTAAACTTCAGCAGAATCCCGAGAACAATGGAAGCGATCTGAAGCATTTTTAAACTTCAGCGGAATTCCGAGAACAATGGAAGAGTTCCGAAGCATTTTTAAACATCAGCGCAATTCCGAGAACAATGGAAGAAATCCAAAACATTTTTAAACTTCAGAAGAATTCCGAGAACAATGGAACTGTTCCGAAGCATTTTTAAAATTCAGCAGAATTTCGAGAACAATGGAAGAGTTCCGAAGCATTTTTAAACATCAGCGGAATTCCGAGAACATTGGAAGAGTTCCGAATAATTTTTAAACGTCAGCGGAATTCCGAGGACAATGGAAGAGTTCTGAAACATTTTTAAACTTCAAAGGAATTCCGAAAAAAATGGAAGAGTACCGAAGCCTTTTTAAACTTCAGTGGAATTCCGAGAACAATGGAAGTGTCCGAAACCTTTTTTAATTGTCAGCGGAATTCCGAGAGCAATGGAAGAGTTCCAAAACATTTTTAAACTTCAGCGGAATTCCGAGAACAATGGAAAAGTACAGAAGCAAATTTAAACTTCAGCCGAATTCTGAGAACAATGCAAGAGTTCCGAAGCATTTTTAAATGTCAGCGGAATTCTGAAAACAATGGAAGAGTTCTGAAGCATTTTTAAGTGTCAGAGGAATTCCGAGAACAATGGAAAAGTTCCGAAGCATTATTAAACGTCAGCGTAATTCCGAGAACAATTGAAGAGTTCCGAAGCATTTTTAAACTGCAGGGGAATTCCGAGAACAATGAAAGAGTTCCGAAGCATTTTTAAACTTCAGCGGAATTCCTAGAACAATGGATGAGTTCTGAAGGATTTTTAAACTTCAGCAGAATTCCGAGAACAATGGAAGAGTTCTGAAGCATTTTTAAACATCAGCGGAATTCTGAGAGCAATAGAAGAGTTCTGAAGCATTTTTAAATGTCAGCGGAATTCCGAGAACAATGGAAAATTTCCGAAGCATTATTAAACGTCAGCGTTATTCCGAGAACAATGGAAGAGTTCCGAAGCATTTTTAAACTGCAGTGGAATTCAGAGAACAATGAAAGAGTTCCGAAGCATTTTTAAATGTCAGCGGAATTCCGAGAACAATGGAAGTGTTCCGAAGCATTTTTAAACGTCTTCTGAATTCCGAGAACAACGGAAGAATTCCGAAACATTTTAAAACTTCAGTAGAATTCTAAGAACAATGAAAGAGTTCCGAAGCATTTTTAAACTTCAGTTGAATTCTGTGAACAATGGAAGAGATCCGAAGCATTTTTAAACATCAGCGTATTTCCGAGAACAATGGAAGAGTTCCGAAGCATTTTTAAACGACAGCAGAATTCCAAGAACAATGGAAGAGTTCCGAAGCATTTTTAAACGTCAGCAGAATTCCGAGAACAATGGAAGTGTTTCGAAATCTTTTTTAATTGTCAGCGGAATTCCGAGAACAATGGAAGAGTTACGAAACATTTTTAAACTTCAGCGGAATTCCGAGAACAACGGAAGAATTCCGAAACATTTTAAAACTTCAGTAGAATTATGAGAACAATGAAAGAGTTCCGAAGCATTTTTAAACTTCAGCAGAATTCCGAGAACAATTTAAAAGTGCCGTAGCAAATTTAAACTTCAACCGAATTCTGAGAACAATGCAAGAGTTCCGAAGCATTTTTAAATGTCGGCAGAATTCTGAAAACAATGGAAGAGTTCTGAAGAATTTTTAAGTGTCAGAGGACTTACGAGAACAATGGAAAAGTTCCGAAACATTATTAAACGTCAGCATAATTCCGAGAGCAATGGAAGAGTTCCAAAGCATTTTTAAACATGAGTGGAATTCCGAGAACAATGGAAGAGTTCCGAAGCATTTTTAAACATGAGTGGAATTCCGAGAACAATGGAAGAGTTCCGAGGCATTTTTAAACATCAGCGGAATTCCGAGAACAATGGAAGAGTTCTGAAACATTTTTAAACTTCAGCGGAATTCTGAGTACAAAGGAAGAGTTCTGAAACATTTTTAAACTTCAGCGGAATTCTGAGTACAAAGGAAGAGTTCTGAAACATTTTTAAACTTCAGCGGAATTCCGAGAACAATGGAAGAGTTCCGAAGCATTTTTAAACGTCAGCGCAATTCCGATAACAATGGAAGAAATCCAAAACATTTTTAAACTTCAGAAGAATTCCGAGAACAATGGAACTGTTCCGAAGCATTTTTAAAATTCAGCAGAATTCCGAGAACAATGGAAGAGTTCCGAAGCATTTTTAAACCAGCGGAATTCCGAGAACAATGGAAGAGTTCCAAAGAATTTTTAAACGTCAGCGGAATTCCGAGGACAATGGAAGATTTCTGAAACATTTTTAAACTTCAAAGGAATTCCGAAAAAAATGGAAGAGTACCGAAGCATTTTTAAACTTCAGTGGAATTCCGAGAACAATGGAAGTGTCCGAAACCTTTTTTAATTGTCAGCGGAATTCCGAGAACAACGGAAAAGTACCGAAGCAAATTTAAACTTCAGCCCAATTCTGAGAACAATGCAAGAGTTCCGAAGTATTTTTAAATGTCAGCGGAATTCTGAAAACAATGGAAGAGTTCTGAAGCATTTTTAAGTGTCAGAGGAATTCCGAGAACAATGGAAAAGTTCCGAAGCATTATTAAACGTCAGCGTAATTCCGAGAACAATTGAAGAGTTCCGAAGCATTTTTAAACTGCAGGGGAATTCCGAGAACAATGAAAGAGTTCCGAAGCATTTTTAAACTTCAGCGGAATTCCTAGAACAATGGAAGAGTTCCGAAGGATTTTTAAACTTCAGCAGAATTCCGAGAACAATGGAAGAGTTCTGAAGCATTTTTAAACATCAGCGGAATTCTGAGAGCAATAGAAGAGTTCTGAAGCATTTTTAAATGTCAGCGGAATTCCGAGAACAATGGAAAATTTCCGAAGCATTAATAAACGTCAGCGTTATTCCGAGAACAATGGAAGAGTTCCGAAGCATTTTTAAACTGCAGCCGAATTCAGAGAACAATGAAAGAGCTCCGAAGCATTTTTAAACTTCAGCAGAATTACGAGAACAATGGAAGAGTTCTGAAGCATTTTTAAATATCAGCGGAATTCTGAGAACAATGGAAGAGTTCCGAAGCATTATTAAACATGAGTGGAATTCCGAGAACAATGGAAGAGTTCTGAAACATTTTTAAACTTCAAAGGAATTCCGAAAACAATGGAAGAGTTCCGAATCATTTTTAAACTTCAGCGCAATTCCGAGAACAATGGAAGCATTCCGAAGCATTTTTAAACTTCAGCGGAATTCCGAGAACAATGGAAGAGTTCCGAAGCATTTTTAATCTTCATCAGAATTTCGAGAACAATGGAAGAGTTCCGAAGCAAATTTAAACTTCAGGAGAAATCCGAGAACAATGTAAGTGTTACTAAGCATTTTTAAACTACAGCAAAATTCAGAGAACAATGAAAGAGTTCTGAAACATTTTTAAACATCAACGGAATTCCGAGAAGAATGGAAGAGTTCCAAAGTATTTTTAAACTTCAGCGGAATTCCGAGAACAAGGGCAGCATTCCGAAGTATTTTTAATCTTCAGCGGAATTCCGAAAACAATGGAAGAGTCCTGAAACATTTTTAAACTTCAGTGGAATTCTGAGAACAATGAAAGAGTTCCGAAGCATTTTTAAACTTCAGCAGAATTACGAGAACAATGGAAGAGTTCTGAAGCATTTTTAAATATCAGCGGAATTCTGAGAAAAATGGAAGAGTTCCGAAGCATTATTAAACATGAGTGGAATTCCGAGAACAATGGAAGAGTTCCGAAGCATTTTTAAACTTCATCGGAATTCCGAGAACAATGGAAGAGTTCCGAAGCATTTTTAAACGTCAGCAGAATTCCGATAACAATGGAAGAGTTCCGAAGAATTTTGAAACACCAGCGGAATTCCGAGAACAATGGAAAAGTTCTGAAACATTTTTAAACTTCAGCGGAATTCTAAGAACAATAGAAGAGTTCTGAAGCTTTTTTAAACTTCAGCAGAATCCCGAGAACAATGGAAGCGATCTGAAGCATTTTTAAACTTCAGCGGAATTCCGAGAACAATGGAAGAGTTCCGAAGCATTTTTAAACGTCAGCGCAATTCCGAGAACAATGGAAGAAATCCAAAACATTTTTAAACTTCAGAAGAATTCCGAGAACAATGGAACTGTTCCGAAGCATTTTTAAAATTCAGCAGAATTCCGAGAACAATGGAAGAGTTCCGAAGCATTTTTAAACATCAGCGGAATTCCGAGAACATTGGAAGAGTTCCGAAGAATTTTTAAACGTCAGCGGAATTCCGAGGACAATGGAAGAGTTCTGAAACATTTTTAAACTTCAAAGGAATTCCGAAAAAAATGGAAGAGTACCGAAGCCTTTTTAAACTTCAGTGGAATTCCGAGAACAATGGAAGTGTCCGAAACCTTTTTTAATTGTCAGCGGAATTCCGAGAGCAATGGAAGAGTTCCAAAACATTTTTAAACTTCAGCGGAATTCCGAGAACAATGGAAAAGTACAGAAGCAAATTTAAACTTCAGCCGAATTCTGAGAACAATGCAAGAGTTCCGAAGCATTTTTAAATGTCAGCGGAATTCTGAAAACAATGGAAGAGTTCTGAAGCATTTTTAAGTGTCAGAGGAATTCCGAGAACAATGGAAAAGTTCCGAAGCATTATTAAACGTCAGCGTAATTCCGAGAACAATTGAAGAGTTCCGAAGCATTTTTAAACTGCAGGGGAATTCCGAGAACAATGAAAGAGTTCCGAAGCATTTTTAAACTTCAGCGGAATTCCTAGAACAATGGATGAGTTCTGAAGGATTTTTAAACTTCAGCAGAATTCCGAGAACAATGGAAGAGTTCTGAAGCATTTTTAAACATCAGCGGAATTCTGAGAGCAATAGAAGAGTTCTGAAGCATTTTTAAATGTCAGCGGAATTCCGAGAACAATGGAAAATTTCCGAAGCATTATTAAACGTCAGCGTTATTCCGAGAACAATGGAAGAGTTCCGAAGCATTTTTAAACTGCAGTGGAATTCAGAGAACAATGAAAGAGTTCCGAAGCATTTTTAAACTTCAGCAGAATTACGAGAACAATGGAAGAGTTCTGAAGCATTTTTAAACATCAGCGGAATTCTGAGAACAATAGAAGAGTTCTGAAGCATTTTTAAATATCAGCGGAATTCTGAGAACAATGGAAGAGTTCCGAAGCATTATTAAACATGAGTGGAATTCCGAGAACAATGGAAGAGTTCCGAAGCATTTTTAAACTTCATCGGAATTCCGAGAACAATGGAAGAGTTCCGAAGCATTTTTAAACGTCAGCAGAATTCCGATAACAATGGAAGAGTTCCGAAGAATTTTGAAACACCAGCGGAATTCCGAGAACAATGGAAAAGTTCTGAAACATTTTTAAACTTCAGCGGAATTCTAAGAACAATAGAAGAGTTCTGAAGCATTTTTAAACTTCAGCAGAATCCCGAGAACAATGGAAGCGATCTGAAGCATTTTTAAACTTCAGCGGAATTCCGAGAACAATGGAAGAGTTCCGAAGCATTTTTAAACGTCAGCGCAATTCCGAGAACAATGGAAGAAATCCAAAACATTTTTAAACTTCAGAAGAATTCCGAGAACAATGGAACTGTTCCGAAGCATTTTTAAAATTCAGCAGAATTCCGAGAACAATGGAAGAGTTCCGAAGCATTTTTAAACATCAGCGGAATTCCGAGAACATTGGAAGAGTTCCGAAGAATTTTTAAACGTCAGCGGAATTCCGAGGACAATGGAAGAGTTCTGAAACATTTTTAAACTTCAAAGGAATTCCGAAAAAAATGGAAGAGTACCGAAGCCTTTTTAAACTTCAGTGGAATCCCGAGAACAATGGAAGTGTCCGAAACCTTTTTTAATTGTCAGCGGAATTCCGAGAGCAATGGAAGGGTTCCAAAACATTTTTAAACTTCAGCGGAATTCCGAGAACAATGGAAAAGTACAGAAGCAAATTTAAACTTCAGCCGAATTCTGAGAACAATGCAAGAGTTCCGAAGCATTTTTAAATGTCAGCGGAATTCTGAAAACAATGGAAGAGTTCTGAAGCATTTTTAAGTGTCAGAGGAATTCCGAGAACAATGGAAAAGTTCCGAAGCATTATTAAACGTCAGCGTAATTCCGAGAACAATTGAAGAGTTCCGAAGCATTTTTAAACTGCAGGGGAATTCCGAGAACAATGAAAGAGTTCCGAAGCATTTTTAAACTTCAGCGGAATTCCTAGAACAATGGATGAGTTCTGAAGGATTTTTAAACTTCAGCAGAATTCCGAGAACAATGGAAGAGTTCTGAAGCATTTTTAAACATCAGCGGAATTCTGAGAGCAATAGAAGAGTTCTGAAGCATTTTTAAATGTCAGCGGAATTCCGAGAACAATGGAAAATTTCCGAAGCATTATTAAACGTCAGCGTTATTCCGAGAACAATGGAAGAGTTCCGAAGCATTTTTAAACTGCAGTGGAATTCAGAGAACAATGAAAGAGTTCCGAAGCATTTTTAAACTTCAGCAGAATTACGAGAACAATGGAAGAGTTCTGAAGCATTTTTAAACATCAGCGGAATTCTGAGAACAATAGAAGAGTTCTGAAGCATTTTTAAATATCAGCGGAATTCTGAGAACAATGGAAGAGTTCCGAAGCATTATTAAACATGAGTGGAATTCCGAGAACAATGGAAGAGTTCCGAAGCATTTTTAAACTTCAGCGGAATTCCGAAAACAATGGAAGAGTTCCGAAGCATTTTTAAACGTCAGCAGAATTCCGATAACAATGGAAGAGTTCCGAAGCATTTTGAAACACCAGCGGAATTCCGAGAACAATGGAAAAGTTCTGAAACATTTTTAAACTTCAGCGGAATTCTAAGAACAATAGAAGAGCTCTGAAGCATTTTTAAACTTCAGCAGAATCCCAAGAACAATGGAAGCGATCTGAAGCATTTTTAAACTTCAGCGGAATTCCGAGAACAATGGAAGAGTTCTGAAGCATTTTTAAACATCAGTGGAATTCTGAGAACAATGGAAGAGTTCCGAAGCACTTTTAAACTTCAGCGGAATTCCGAGAACAATGGAAGCATTCCTAAGCATTTTTAAACTTCAGCGGAATTCCAAGAACAATGGAAGAGTTCCGAAGAATTTTAAAATGTCGGCAGAATTCCAAGAACAAAGGAAGAGTTCCGAAGCATTTTTAAATGTCAACGGAATTCCAAGAACAATGGAAGAGTTCTGAAACATTTTTAAACTTCAGTGGAATTCCGAGAACAATGGAAGAGTTCCAAAGCATTTTTAAACATTAGCGGAATTCCGAGAACAATGGAAGAATTCCGAAACATTTTTAAACTTCAGTAGAATTCTGAGAACAATGAAAGAGTTCCAAAGCATTTTTAAACTTCAGCAGAATTCCGAGAACAATGGAAAAGTACCGTAGCAAATTTAAACTTCAGCCGAAATCTGAGAACAATGGAAGAGTTCCGAAGCATTTTTAAACGACAGCAGAATTCCAAGAACAATGGAAGAGTTCCGAAACATTTTTAAACTTCAGCGGAATTCCGAGAACAATGGAAAAGTACTGAAGCAAATTTAAACTTCAGCCAAATTCTGAAAACAATGCAAGAGTTCCGAAGCATTTTTAAATGTCAGCGGAATTCCAAGAACAATTGAAGAGTTCCGAAGCATTTTTAAATGTCAGCGGAATTCCGAGAACAACGGAAGAATTCCGAAACATTTTAAAACTTCAGTAGAATTATGAGAACAATGAAAGAGTTCCGAAGCATTTTTAAACTTCAGCAGAATTCCGAGAACAATTTAAAAGTGCCGTAGCAAATTTAAACTTCAACCGAATTCTGAGAACAATGCAAGAGTTCCGAAGCATTTTTAAATGTCGGCAGAATTCTGAAAACATTGGAAGAGTTCTGAAGAATTTTTAAGTGTCAGAGGACTTCCGAGAACAAAGGAAAAGTTCCGAAACATTATTAAACGTCAGCATAATTCCGAGAGCAATGGAAGAGTTCCGAAGCATTTTTAAACATGAGTGGAATTCCGAGAACAATGGAAGAGTTCTGAAACATTTTTAAACTTCAGCGGAATTCTGAGTACAAAGGAAGAGTTCTGAAACATTTTTAAACTTCAGCGGAATTCCGAGAACAATGGAAGAGTTCCGAAGCATTTTTAAACGTCAGCGCAATTCCGATAACAATGGAAGAAATCCAAAACATTTTTAAACTTCAGAAGAATTCCAAGAACAATGGAACTGTTCCGAAGCATTTTTAAAATTCAGCAGAATTCCGAGAACAATGGAAGAGTTCCAAAGAATTTTTAAACGTCAGCGGAATTCCGAGGACAATGGAAAAGTTCTGAAACATTTTTAAACTTCAAAGGAATTCCGAAAAAAATGGAAGAGTACCGAAGCATTTTTAAACTTTAGTGGAATTCCGAGAACAATGGAAGTGTCCGAAAACTTTTTTAATTGTCAGCGGAATTCCGAGAACAATGGAAAAGTACCGAAGGAAATTTAAACTTCAGCCCAATTTTTAAACTGCAGGGGAATTCCGAGAACAATGAAAGAGTTCCGAAGCATTTTTAAACTTCAGCGGAATTCCTAGAACAATGGAAGAGTTCCGAAGGATTTTTAAACTTCAGCAGAATTCCGAGAACAATGGAAGAGTTCTGAAGCATTTTTAAACATCAGCGGAATTCTGAGAGCAATAGAAGAGTTCTGAAGCATTTTTAAATGTCAGTGGAATTCCGAGAACAATGGAAAATTTCCGAAGCATTATTAAACGTCAGCGTTATTCCGAGAACAATGGAAGAGTTCCGAAGCATTTTTAAACTGCAGCAGAATTTAGAGAACAATGAAAGAGTTCCGAAGCATTTTTAAACTTCAGCAGAATTATGAGAACAATGGAAGAGTTCTGAAGCATTTTTAAACATCAGCGGAATTCTGAGAACAATAGAAGAGTTCTGAAGCATTTTTAAATATCAGCGGAATTCTGAGAACAATGGAAGAGTTCCGAAGCATTATTAAACATGAGTGGAATTCCGAGAACAATGGAAGTGTTCCGAAGCATTTTAAAACTTCAGCAGAATTCCGATAACAATGGAAGAGTTCCGAAGCATTTTGAAACACCAGCGGAATTCCGAGAACAATGGAAAAGTTCTGAAACATTTTTAAACTTCAGCGGAATTCTAAGAACAATAGAAGAGTTCTGAAGCATTTTTAAACTTCAGCAGAATCCCGAGAACAATGGAAGCGATCTGAAGCATTTTTAAACTTCAGCGGAATTCCGAGAACAATGGAAGAGTTCCGAAGCATTTTTAAACGTCAGCGGAATTCTGAGAACAATGGAAGAGTTCCGAAGCATTATTAAACATGAGTGGAATTCCGAGAACAATGGAAGAGTTCCGAAGCATTTTTAAACGTCAGCGCAATTCCGATAACAATGGAAGAAATACAAAACATTTTTAAACTTCAGAAGAATTCCGAGAACAATGGAACTGTTCCGAAGCATTTTTAAAATTCAGCAGAATTCCGAGAACAATGGAAGAGTTCCGAAGCATTTTTAAACATCAGCGGCATTCCGAGAACATTGGAAGAGTTCTGAAGAATTTTTAAACGTCAGCGGAATTCCGAGGACATTGGAAGAGTTCTGAAACATTTTTAAACTTCAAAGGAATTCCGAAAAAAATGGAAGAGTACCGAAGCATTTTTAAACTTCAGTGGAATTCCGAGAACAATGGACGTGTCCGAAACCTTTTTTAATTGTCAGCGGAATTCCAAGAGCAATGGAAGAGTTCCAAAACATTTTTAAACTTCAGCGGAATTCCGAGAACAATGGAAAAGTACCGAAGCAAATTTAAACTTCAGCCGAATTCTGAGAACAATGCAAGAGTTCCGAAGCATTTTTAAATGTCAGCGGAATTCTGAAAACAGTGGAAGAGTTCTGAAGCATTTTTAAGTGTCAGAGGAATTCCGAGAACAATGGACAAGTTCCGAAGCATTATTAAACGTCAGCGTAATTCCGAGAACAATTGAAGAGTTCCGAAGCATTTTTAAACTTCAGCAGAATTCCGAGAACAATGGAAGAGTTCCTAAACAGTTTTAAACTTCAGCGGATTTCCGAGAGCAATGGAAGAGTTCCGAAGCATTATTAAACATGAGCGGAATTCTGAGAACAATGGAAGAATTCCGAAGCATTTTTAAACTTCAGCAGAATTCCGAGAACAATGGACGAGTTCCAAAACATTTTTAAACTTCAGCGGAATCCTGAGAACAATGGAATAGTTCCGAAGCATTTTTAAACTTCAGCGGAATTCCGAGAACAACGGAAGAGTTCCGAAGCATTTTTAAACTTCAGCGGAATTCCGAGAACAATGGAAGAGTTCCTAAAGTTTTAAACTTCAGCGGATTTCTGAGAACAATGGAAGAGTTCCGAAGCATAATTAAACATGAGCGGAATTCTGAGAACAATGGAAGAGTTCCGAAGCATTTTTAAACTTCAGCAGAATTCCGAGAACAATGGAAGAGTTCCAAAACATTTTTAAACTTCAGCGGAATCCTGAGAACAATGGAAGAGTTCCGAAGCATTTTTAAACTTCAGCGGAATTCTGAGAACAATGGAAGAGTTCCGAAGCAAATTTAAGCTTCAGGAGAAATCCGAGAACAATGTAAGTGTTACTAAGCATTTTTAAACTACAGCAAAATTCAGAGAACAATGAAAGAGTTCTGAAACATTTTTAAACATCAACGGAATTCCGAGAAGAATGGAAGAGTTCCAAAGTATTTTTAAACTTCAGCGGAATTCCGAGAACAAGGGCAGCATTCCGAAGTATTTTTAATCTTCAGCGGAATTCCGAAAACAATGGAAGAATACCGAAGCATTTTTAAACATCAGCGGAATTCTGAGAACAATGGAAGAATACCGAAGCATTTTTAAACATCAGCGGAATTCTGAGAACAATGGAAGAATACCGAAGCATTTTTAAACATCAGCGGAATTCTGAGAGCAATAGAAGAGTTCTGAAGCATTTTTAAATGTCAGCGGAATTCCGAGAACAATGGAAAATTTCCGAAGCATTATTAAATGTCAGCGTTATTCCGAGAACAATGGAAGAGTTCCGAAGCATTTTTAAACTGCAGCGGAATTCAGAGAACAATGAAAGAGTTCCGAAGCATTTTTAAACTTCAGCAGAATTACGGGAACAATGGAAGAGTTCTGAAGCATTTTTAAACATCAGCGGAATTCTGAGAACAATAGAAGAGTTCTGAAGCATTTTTAAATATCAGCGGAATTCCGAAAACAATGGAAGAGTTCCGAAGCATTTTTAAACGTCAGCAGAATTCCGATAACAATGGAAGAGTTCCGAAGCATTTTGAAACACCAGCGGAATTCCGAGAACAATGGAAAAGTTCTGAAACATTTTTAAACTTCAGCGGAATTTTAAGAACAATAGAAGAGTTCTGAAGCATTTTTAAACTTCAGCAGAATCCCGAGAACAATGGAAGCGATCTGAAGCATTTTTAAACTTCAGCGGAATTCCGAGAACAATGGAAGAGTTCTGAAGCATTTTTAAACATCAGTGGAATTCTGAGAACAATGGAAGAGTTCCGAAGCATTTTTAAACTTCAGCGGAATTCCGAGAACAACGGAAGAGTTCCGAAGCATTTTTAAACTTCAGCGGAATTCCGAGATCAATGGAAGAGTTCCTAAACAGTTTTAAACTTCAGCGGATTTTCGAGAACAATGGAAGAGTTCCGAAGCATTATTAAACATGAGCGGAATTCTAAGAGCAATGGAAGAGTTCCGAAGCATTTTTAAACTTCAGCAGAATTCCGAGAACAATGGAAGAGTTCCAAAACATTTTTAAACATCAGCGGAATCCTGAGAACAATTTGAAGAGTTCCGAAGCATTTTTAAACTTCAGCGGAATTCCGAGAACAACGGAAGAGTTCCGAAGCATTTTTAAACTTCAGCGGAATTCCGAGAACAATGGAAGAGTTCCTAAACAGTTTTAAACTTCAGCGGATTTCCGAGAACAATGGAAGAGTTCCGAAGCATTATTAAACATGAGCGGAATTCTGAGAACAATGGAAGAGTTCCGAAGCATTTTTAAACTTCAGCAGAATTCCGAGAACAATGGAAGAGTTCCAAAACATTTTTAAACTTCAGCGGAATCCTGAGAACAATGGAAGAGCTCCGAAGCATTTTTAAACTTCAGCGGAATTCCGAGAACAACGGAAGAGTTCCGAAGCATTTTTAAACTTCAGCGGAATTCCGAGAACAATGGAAGAGTTCCTAAACAGTTTTAAACTTCAGCGGATTTCCGAGAACAATGGAAGAGTTCCGAAGCATTATTAAACATGAGTGGAATTCTGAGAACAATGGAAGAGTTCCGAAGCATTTTTAAACATCAGCAGAATTCTGAGAACAATGGAAGAGTACCGAAGCATTTTTAAACATCAGCGGAATTCTGAGAACAATGGAAGAGTTCCGAAGCATTTTTAAATGTCAGCAGATTTCTGAGAACAATGAAGGAGTTCCAATGCATTTTTAAACGTCAGCGGAATTCTGAGAACAATTTAAGAGTTCCGAAACATTTTTAAACATCAACGGAATTCCGAGAAGAATGGAAGAGTTCCAAAGTATTTTTAAACTTCAGCGGAATTCCGAGAACAATGGAAGCATTCCGAAGTATTTTTAATCTTCAGCGGAATACTGAGAACAATGGAAGAGTTCCGAAGCTTTTTTAAACTTCAGCCGAATTCCGAGAACAATGGAAGAGTTCCAAAACATTTTTAAACTTCAGCGGAATTCTGAGAACAATGGAAGAGTTCCGAAGCATTTTTAAACTTCAGCGGAATTCCGAGAACAATGGATAAGTTCCGAAGCATCTTTTATCTTCAGCGGAGTTCCGAGAACAATGGAAGAGTTCCGAAGCATTTTTAAACTTCAGCGGAATTCCGAGAACAATGGAAGAGCTCTGAAGCATTTTTAAACATCAGTGAAATTCTGAGAACAATGGAAGAGTTACAAAGCATTTTTAAACTTCAGCAGAATTCCGAGAACAATGAAAGAGTTCCAAAATATTTTTAAACTTCTGCGGAATTCTGAGAACAATGGGAGATTTCCGAAGCATTTTTAAACTTCAGCAGAATTCCGAGAACAATTTAAAAGTGCCGTAGCAAATTTAAACTTCAACCGAATTCTGAGAACAATGCAAGAGTTCCGAAGCATTTTTAAATGTCGGCAGAATTCTGAAAACATTGGAAGAGTTCTGAAGAATTTTTAAGTGTCAGAGGTCTTCCGAGAACAAAGGAAAAGTTCCGAAACATTATTAAACGTCAGCATAATTCCGAGAGCAATGGAAGAGTTCCGAAGCATTTTTAAACATGAGTGGAATTCCGAGAACAATGGAAGAGTTCTGAAACATTTTTAAACTTCAGCGGAATTCTGAGTACAAAGGAAGAGTTCTGAAACATTTTTAAACTTCAGCGGAATTCTGAGTACAAAGGAAGAGTTCTGAAACATTTTTAAACTTCAGCGGAATTCCGAGAACAATGGAAGAGTTCCGAAGCATTTTTAAACGTCAGCGCAATTCCGATAACAATGGAAGAAATCCAAAACATTTTTAAACTTCAGAAGAATTCCAAGAACAATGGAACTGTTCCGAAGCATTTTTAAAATTCAGCAGAATTCCGAGAACAATGGAAGAGTTCCAAAGAATTTTTAAACGTCAGCGGAATTCCAAGGACAATGGAAAAGTTCTGAAACATTTTTAAACTTCAAAGGAATTCCGAAAAAAATGGAAGAGTACCGAAGCATTTTTAAACTTTAGTGGAATTCCGAGAACAATGGAAGTGTCCGAAAACTTTTTTAATTGTCAGCGGAATTCCGAGAACAATGGAAAAGTACCGAAGGAATTTTAAACTTCAGCCCAATTCTGAGAACAATGCAAGAGTTCCGAAGCATTTTTAAATGTCAGCGGAATTCTGAAAACAATGGAAGAGTTCCAAAGCATTTTTAAACTGCAGGGGAATTCCGAGAACAATGAAAGAGTTCCGAAGCATTTTTAAACTTCAGCGGAATTCCTAGAACAATGGAAGAGTTCCGAAGGATTTTTAAACTTCAGCAGAATTCCGAGAACAATGGAAGAGTTCTGAAGCATTTTTAAACATCAGCGGAATTCTGAGAGCAATAGAAGAGTTCTGAAGCATTTTTAAATGTCAGTGGAATTCCGAGAACAATGGAAAATTTCCGAAGCATTATTAAACGTCAGCGTTATTCCGAGAACAATGGAAGAGTTCCGAAGCATTTTTAAACTGCAGCCGAATTCAGAGAACAATGAAAGAGTTCCGAAGCATTTTTAAACTTCAGCAGAATTATGAGAACAATGGAAGAGTTCTGAAGCATTTTTAAACATCAGCGGAATTCTGAGAACAATAGAAGAGTTCTGAAGCATTTTTAAATATCAGCGGAATTCTGAGAACAATGGAAGAGTTCCGAAGCATTATTAAACATGAGTGGAATTCCGAGAACAATGGAAGAGTTCCGAAGCATTTTAAAACTTCAGCAGAATTCCGTTAACAATGGAAGAGTTCCGAAGCATTTTGAAACACCAGCGGAATTCCGAGAACAATGGAAAAGTTCTGAAACATTTTTAAACTTCAGCGGAATTCTAAGAACAATAGAAGAGTTCTGAAGCATTTTTAAACTTCAGCAGAATCCCGAGAACAATGGAAGCGATCTGAAGCATTTTTAAACTTCAGCGGAATTCCGAGAACAATGGAAGAGTTCCGAAGCATTTTTAAACGTCAGCGCAATTCCGATAACAATGGAAGAAATACAAAACATTTTTAAACTTCAGAAGAATTCCGAGAACAATGGAACTGTTCCGAAGCATTTTTAAAATTCAGCAGAATTCCGAGAACAATGGAAGAGTTCCGAAGCATTTTTAAACATCAGCGGCATTCCGAGAACATTGGAAGAGTTCTGAAGAATTTTTAAACGTCAGCGGAATTCCGAGGACATTGGAAGAGTTCTGAAACATTTTTAAACTTCAAAGGAATTCCGAAAAAAATGGAAGAGTACCGAAGCATTTTTAAACTTCAGTGGAATTCCGAGAACAATGGACGTGTCCGAAACCTTTTTTAATTGTCAGCGGAATTCCAAGAGCAATGGAAGAGTTCCAAAACATTTTTAAACTTCAGCGGAATTCCGAGAACAATGGAAAAGTACCGAAGCAAATTTAAACTTCAGCCGAATTCTGAGAACAATGCAAGAGTTCCGAAGCATTTTTAAATGTCAGCGGAATTCTGAAAACAGTGGAAGAGTTCTGAAGCATTTTTAAGTGTCAGAGGAATTCCGAGAACAATGGAAAAGTTCCGAAGCATTATTAAACGTCAGCGTAATTCCGAGAACAATTGAAGAGTTCCGAAGCATTTTTAAACTTCAGCAGAATTCCGAGAACAATGGAAGAGTTCCTAAACAGTTTTAAACTTCAGCGGATTTCCGAGAACAATGGAAGAGTTCCGAAGCATTATTAAACATGAGCGGAATTCTGAGAACAATGGAAGAATTCCGAAGCATTTTTAAACTTCAGCAGAATTCCGAGAACAATGGAAGAGTTCCAAAACATTTTTAAACTTCAGCGGAATCCTGAGAACAATGGAATAGTTCCGAAGCATTTTTAAACTTCAGCGGAATTCCGAGAACAACGGAAGAGTTCCGAAGCATTTTTAAACTTCAGCGGAATTCCGAGAACAATGGAAGAGTTCCTAAAGTTTTAAACTTCAGCGGATTTCCGAGAACAATGGAAGAGTTCCGAAGCATAATTAAACATGAGCGGAATTCTGAGAACAATGGAAGAGTTCCGAAGCATTTTTAAACTTCAGCAGAATTCCGAGAACAATGGAAGAGTTCCAAAACATTTTTAAACTTCAGCGGAATCCTGAGAACAATGGAAGAGTTCCGAAGCATTTTTAAACTTCAGCGGAATTCTGAGAACAATGGAAGAGTTCCGAAGCAAATTTAAACTTCAGGAGAAATCCGAGAACAATGTAAGTGTTACTAAGCATTTTTAAACTACAGCAAAATTCAGAGAACAATGAAAGAGTTCTGAAACATTTTTAAACATCAACGGAATTCCGAGAAGAATGGAAGAGTTCCAAAGTATTTTTAAACTTCAGCGGAATTCCGAGAACAAGGGCAGCATTCCGAAGTATTTTTAATCTTCAGCGGAATTCCGAAAACAATGGAAGAATACCGAAGCATTTTTAAACATCAGCGGAATTCTGAGAACAATGGAAGAATACCGAAGCATTTTTAAACATCAGCGGAATTCTGAGAACAATGGAAGAATACCGAAGCATTTTTAAACATCAGCGGAATTCTGAGAGCAATAGAAGAGTTCTGAAGCATTTTTAAATGTCAGCGGAATTCCGAGAACAATGGAAAATTTCCGAAGCATTATTAAATGTCAGCGTTATTCCGAGAACAATGGAAGAGTTCCGAAGCATTTTTAAACTGCAGCGGAATTCAGAGAACAATGAAAGAGTTCCGAAGCATTTTTAAACTTCAGCAGAATTACGGGAACAATGGAAGAGTTCTGAAGCATTTTTAAACATCAGCGGAATTCTGAGAACAATAGAAGAGTTCTGAAGCATTTTTAAATATCAGCGGAATTCCGAAAACAATGGAAGAGTTCCGAAGCATTTTTAAACGTCAGCAGAATTCCGATAACAATGGAAGAGTTCCGAAGCATTTTGAAACACCAGCGGAATTCCGAGAACAATGGAAAAGTTCTGAAACATTTTTAAACTTCAGCGGAATTCTGAAAACAATGGAAGAGTTCTGAAGCATTTTTAAGTGTCAGAGGAATTCCGAGAACAATGGAAAAGTTCCGAAGCATTATTAAACGTCAGCGTAATTCCGAGAACAATTGAAGAGTTCCGAAGCATTTTTAAACTGCAGGGGAATTCCGAGAACAATGAAAGAGTTCCGAAGCATTTTTAAACTTCAGCGGAATTCCTAGAACAATGGATGAGTTCTGAAGGATTTTTAAACTTCAGCAGAATTCCGAGAACAATGGAAGAGTTCTGAAGCATTTTTAAACATCAGCGGAATTCTGAGAGCAATAGAAGAGTTCTGAAGCATTTTTAAATGTCAGCGGAATTCCGAGAACAATGGAAAATTTCCGAAGCATTATTAAACGTCAGCGTTATTCCGAGAACAATGGAAGAGTTCCGAAGCATTTTTAAACTGCAGTGGAATTCAGAGAACAATGAAAGAGTTCCGAAGCATTTTTAAACTTCAGCAGAATTACGAGAACAATGGAAGAGTTCTGAAGCATTTTTAAACATCAGCGGAATTCTGAGAACAATAGAAGAGTTCTGAAGCATTTTTAAATATCAGCGGAATTCTGAGAACAATGGAAGAGTTCCGAAGCATTATTAAACATGAGTGGAATTCCGAGAACAATGGAAGAGTTCCGAAGCATTTTTAAACTTCAGCGGAATTCCGAAAACAATGGAAGAGTTCCGAAGCATTTTTAAACGTCAGCAGAATTCCGATAACAATGGAAGAGTTCCGAAGCATTTTGAAACACCAGCGGAATTCCGAGAACAATGGAAAAGTTCTGAAACATTTTTAAACTTCAGCGGAATTCTAAGAACAATAGAAGAGCTCTGAAGCATTTTTAAACTTCAGCAGAATCCCAAGAACAATGGAAGCGATCTGAAGCATTTTTAAACTTCAGCGGAATTCCGAGAACAATGGAAGAGTTCTGAAGCATTTTTAAACATCAGTGGAATTCTGAGAACAATGGAAGAGTTCCGAAGCATTTTTAAACTTCAGCGGAATTCCGAGAACAACGGAAGAGTTCCGAAGCATTTTTAAACTTCAGCGGAATTCCGAGAACAATGGAAGAGTTCCTAAACAGTTTTAAACTTCAGCGGATTTCCGAGAACAATGGAAGAGTTCCGAAGCATTATTAAACATGAGCGGAATTCTGAGAACAATGGAAGAGTTCCGAAGCATTTTTAAACTTCAGCAGAATTCCGAGAACAATGGAAGAGTTCCAAAACATTTTTAAACTTCAGCGGAATCCTGAGAACAATGGAAGAGTTCCGAAGCATTTTTAAACTTCAGCGGAATTCCGAGAACAACGGAAGAGTTCCGAAGCATTTTTAAACATCAGCGGAATTCCGAGAACAATGGAAGAGTTCCTAAACAGTTTTAAACTTCAGCGGATTTCCGAGAACAATGGAAGAGTTCCGAAGCATTATTAAACATGAGCGGAATTCTGAGAACAATGGAAGAGTTCCGAAGCATTTTTAAACTTCAGCAGAATTCCGAGAACAATGGAAGTGTTCCAAAGTATTTTTAAACTTCAGCGGAATTCCGAGAACAAGGGCAGCATTCCGAAGTATTTTTAATCTTCAGCGGAATTCTGAAAACAATGGAAGAGTCCTGAAACATTTTTAAACTTCAGTGGAATTCTGAGAACAATGAAAGAGTTCCGAAGCATTTTTAAACTTCAGCAGAATTACGAGAACAATGGAAGAGTTCTGAAACATTTTTAAACATCAGCGGAATTCTGAGAACAATAGAAGAGTTCTGAAGCATTTTTAAATATCAGCGGAATTCTGAGAACAATGGAAGAGTTCCGAAGCATTTTTAAATGTCAGCAGAATTCCGATAACAATGGAAGAGTTCCGAAGCATTTTGAAACACCAGCGGAATTCCGAGAACAATGGAAAAGTTCTGAAACATTTTTAAACTTCAGCGGAATTCTAAGAACAATAGAAGAATTCTGAAGCATTTTTAAACTTCAGCAGAATCCCGAGAACAATGGAAGCGATCTGAAGCATTTTTAAACTTCAGCGGAATTCCGAGAAGAATGGAAGAGTTCCGAAGCATTTTTAAACGTCAGCGCAATTCCGATAACAATGGAAGAAATCCAAAACATTTTTAAACTTCAGAAGAAATCCGAGAACAATGGAACTGTTCCGAAGCATTTTTAAAATTCAGCAGAATTCCGAGAACAATGGAAGAGTTCCGAAGCATTTTTAAACATCAGCAAAATTCCGAGAACATTGGAAGAGTTCCGAAGAATTTCTAAACGTCAGCGGAATTCCGAGGACAATGGAAGAGTTCTGAAACATTTTTAAACTTCAAAGGAATTCCGAAAAAAATGGAAGAGTACCGAAGCCTTTTTAAACTTCAGTGGAATTCCGAGAACAATGGAAGTGTCCGAAACCTTTTTTAATTGTCAGCGGAATTCCGAGAGCAATGGAAGAGTTCAAAAACATTTTTAAACTTCAGCGGAATTCCGAGAACAATGGAAAAGTACCGAAGCAAATTTAAACTTCAGCCGAATTCTGAGAACAATGCAAGAGTTCCGAAGCATTTTTAAATGTCAGCGGAATTCTGAAAACAATGGAAGAGTTCTGAAGCATTTTTAAGTGTCAGAGGAATTCCGAGAACAATGGAAAAGTTCCGAAGCATTATTAAACGTCAGCGTAATTCCGAGAACAATTGAAGAGTTCCGAAGCATTTTTAAACTGCAGGGGAATTCCGAGAACAATGAAAGAGTTCCGAAGCATTTTTAAGCTTCAGCGGAATTCCTAGAACAATGGATGAGTTCCGAAGGATTTTTAAACTTCAGCAGAATTCCGAGAACAATGGAAGAGTTCTGAAGCATTGTTAAACATCAGCGGAATTCTGAGAGCAATAGAAGAGTTCTGAAGCATTTTTAAATGTCAGCGGAATTCCGAGAACAATGGAAAATTTCCGAAGCATTATTAAACGTCAGCGTTATTCCGAGAACAATGGAAGAGTTCCGAAGCATTTTTAAACTGCAGCGGAGTTCAGAGAACAATGAAAGAGTTCCGAAGCATTTTTAAACTTCAGCAGAATTACGAGAACAATGGAAGAGTTCTGAAGCATTTTTAAACATCAGCGGAATTCTGAGAACAATAGAAGAGTTCTGAAGCATTTTTAAATATCAGCGGAATTCTGAGAACAATGGAAGAGTTCCGAAGCATTATTAAACATGCGTGGAATTCCGAGAACAATGGAAGAGTTCCGAAGCATTTTTAAACGTCAGCGGAATTTCGATAACAATGGAAGAGTTCCGAATCATTTATAAACTTCAGCAGAATTCCGAGAACAATGGAAGAGTTCCGAAGCATTTTTAAATGTCAGCAGATTTCCGAGAACAATTAAGGAGTTCCAATGCATTTTTAAACGTCAGCGGAATTCTGAGAACAATGGAAGTGTTCCGAAACATTTTTAAACATCAACTGAATTCCGAGAAGAATGGAAGAGTTCCAAAGTATTTTTAAACTTCAGCGGAATTCCGAGAACAATGGCAGCATTCCGAAGTATTTTTAATCTTCAGCGGAATTACGAGAACAATGGAAGAGTCCTGAAACATTTTTAAACTTCAGCAGAATTCTGAGAGAAATGAAAGAGTTCTGAAACATTTTTAAACTTCAGCGGAATTCCGAGAACAATGGAAGCGTTCTGAAGCATTTTTAAACTTCAGCAGAATTCCGAGTACAATGGAAGAGTTCTGAAGCACTTTTAAACTTCAGCGGAATTCCGAGAACAATGGAAGCATTCCTAAGCATTTTTAAACTTCAGCGGAATTCCAAGAACAATGGAAGAGTTCCGAAGAATTTTAAAATGTCGGCAGAATTCCAAGAACAAAGGAAGAGTTCCGAAGCATTTTTAAATGTCAACGGAATTCCAAGAACAATGGAAGAGTTCTGAAACATTTTTAAACTTCAGTGGAATTCCGAGAACAATGGAAGAGTTCCAAAGCATTTTTAAACATTAGCGGAATTCCGAGAACAATGGAAGAATTCCGAAACATTTTTAAACTTCAGTAGAATTCTGAGAACAATGAAAGAGTTCCAAAGCATTTTTAAACTTCAGCAGAATTCCGAGAACAATGGAAAAGTACCGTAGCAAATTTAAACTTCAGCCGAAATCTGAGAACAATGGAAGAGTTCCGAAGCATTTTTAAACGACAGCAGAATTCCAAGAACAATGGAAGAGTTCCGAAACATTTTTAAACTTCAGCGGAATTCCGAGAACAATGGAAAAGTACTGAAGCAAATTTAAACTTCAGCCAAATTCTGAAAACAATGCAAGAGTTCCGAAGCATTTTTAAATGTCAGCGGAATTCCAAGAACAATTGAAGAGTTCCGAAGCATTTTTAAATGTCAGCGGAATTCCGAGAACAACGGAAGAATTCCGAAACATTTTAAAACTTCAGTAGAATTATGAGAACAATGAAAGAGTTCCGAAGCATTTTTAAACTTCAGCAGAATTCCGAGAACAATTTAAAAGTGCCGTAGCAAATTTAAACTTCAACCGAATTCTGAGAACAATGCAAGAGTTCCGAAGCATTTTTAAATGTCGGCAGAATTCTGAAAACATTGGAAGAGTTCTGAAGAATTTTTAAGTGTCAGAGGACTTCCGAGAACAAAGGAAAAGTTCCGAAACATTATTAAACGTCAGCATAATTCCGAGAGCAATGGAAGAGTTCCGAAGCATTTTTAAACATGAGTGGAATTCCGAGAACAATGGAAGAGTTCTGAAACATTTTTAAACTTCAGCGGAATTCTGAGTACAAAGGAAGAGTTCTGAAACATTTTTAAACTTCAGCGGAATTCCGAGAACAATGGAAGAGTTCCGAAGCATTTTTAAACGTCAGCGCAATTCCGATAACAATGGAAGAAATCCAAAACATTTTTAAACTTCAGAAGAATTCCAAGAACAATGGAACTGTTCCGAAGCATTTTTAAAATTCAGCAGAATTCCGAGAACAATGGAAGAGTTCCAAAGAATTTTTAAACGTCAGCGGAATTCCGAGGACAATGGAAAAGTTCTGAAACATTTTTAAACTTCAAAGGAATTCCGAAAAAAATGGAAGAGTACCGAAGCATTTTTAAACTTTAGTGGAATTCCGAGAACAATGGAAGTGTCCGAAAACTTTTTTAATTGTCAGCGGAATTCCGAGAACAATGGAAAAGTACCGAAGGAAATTTAAACTTCAGCCCAATTTTTAAACTGCAGGGGAATTCCGAGAACAATGAAAGAGTTCCGAAGCATTTTTAAACTTCAGCGGAATTCCTAGAACAATGGAAGAGTTCCGAAGGATTTTTAAACTTCAGCAGAATTCCGAGAACAATGGAAGAGTTCTGAAGCATTTTTAAACATCAGCGGAATTCTGAGAGCAATAGAAGAGTTCTGAAGCATTTTTAAATGTCAGTGGAATTCCGAGAACAATGGAAAATTTCCGAAGCATTATTAAACGTCAGCGTTATTCCGAGAACAATGGAAGAGTTCCGAAGCATTTTTAAACTGCAGCAGAATTTAGAGAACAATGAAAGAGTTCCGAAGCATTTTTAAACTTCAGCAGAATTATGAGAACAATGGAAGAGTTCTGAAGCATTTTTAAACATCAGCGGAATTCTGAGAACAATAGAAGAGTTCTGAAGCATTTTTAAATATCAGCGGAATTCTGAGAACAATGGAAGAGTTCCGAAGCATTATTAAACATGAGTGGAATTCCGAGAACAATGGAAGAGTTCCGAAGCATTTTAAAACTTCAGCAGAATTCCGATAACAATGGAAGAGTTCCGAAGCATTTTGAAACACCAGCGGAATTCCGAGAACAATGGAAAAGTTCTGAAACATTTTTAAACTTCAGCGGAATTCTAAGAACAATAGAAGAGTTCTGAAGCATTTTTAAACTTCAGCAGAATCCCGAGAACAATGGAAGCGATCTGAAGCATTTTTAAACTTCAGCGGAATTCCGAGAACAATGGAAGAGTTCCGAAGCATTTTTAAACGTCAGCGGAATTCTGAGAACAATGGAAGAGTTCCGAAGCATTATTAAACATGAGTGGAATTCCGAGAACAATGGAAGAGTTCCGAAGCATTTTTAAACGTCAGCGCAATTCCGATAACAATGGAAGAAATACAAAACATTTTTAAACTTCAGAAGAATTCCGAGAACAATGGAACTGTTCCGAAGCATTTTTAAAATTCAGCAGAATTCCGAGAACAATGGAAGAGTTCCGAAGCATTTTTAAACATCAGCGGCATTCCGAGAACATTGGAAGAGTTCTGAAGAATTTTTAAACGTCAGCGGAATTCCGAGGACATTGGAAGAGTTCTGAAACATTTTTAAACTTCAAAGGAATTCCGAAAAAAATGGAAGAGTACCGAAGCATTTTTAAACTTCAGTGGAATTCCGAGAACAATGGACGTGTCCGAAACCTTTTTTAATTGTCAGCGGAATTCCAAGAGCAATGGAAGAGTTCCAAAACATTTTTAAACTTCAGCGGAATTCCGAGAACAATGGAAAAGTACCGAAGCAAATTTAAACTTCAGCCGAATTCTGAGAACAATGCAAGAGTTCCGAAGCATTTTTAAATGTCAGCGGAATTCTGAAAACAGTGGAAGAGTTCTGAAGCATTTTTAAGTGTCAGAGGAATTCCGAGAACAATGGACAAGTTCCGAAGCATTATTAAACGTCAGCGTAATTCCGAGAACAATTGAAGAGTTCCGAAGCATTTTTAAACTTCAGCAGAATTCCGAGAACAATGGAAGAGTTCCTAAACAGTTTTAAACTTCAGCGGATTTCCGAGAACAATGGAAGAGTTCCGAAGCATTATTAAACATGAGCGGAATTCTGAGAACAATGGAAGAATTCCGAAGCATTTTTAAACTTCAGCAGAATTCCGAGAACAATGGAAGAGTTCCAAAACATTTTTAAACTTCAGCGGAATCCTGAGAACAATGGAATAGTTCCGAAGCATTTTTAAACTTCAGCGGAATTCCGAGAACAACGGAAGAGTTCCGAAGCATTTTTAAACTTCAGCGGAATTCCGAGAACAATGGAAGAGTTCCTAAAGTTTTAAACTTCAGCGGATTTCTGAGAACAATGGAAGAGTTCCGAAGCATAATTAAACATGAGCGGAATTCTGAGAACAATGGAAGAGTTCCGAAGCATTTTTAAACTTCAGCAGAATTCCGAGAACAATGGAAGAGTTCCAAAACATTTTTAAACTTCAGCGGAATCCTGAGAACAATGGAAGAGTTCCGAAGCATTTTTAAACTTCAGCGGAATTCTGAGAACAATGGAAGAGTTCCGAAGCAAATTTAAGCTTCAGGAGAAATCCGAGAACAATGTAAGTGTTACTAAGCATTTTTAAACTACAGCAAAATTCAGAGAACAATGAAAGAGTTCTGAAACATTTTTAAACATCAACGGAATTCCGAGAAGAATGGAAGAGTTCCAAAGTATTTTTAAACTTCAGCGGAATTCCGAGAACAAGGGCAGCATTCCGAAGTATTTTTAATCTTCAGCGGAATTCCGAAAACAATGGAAGAATACCGAAGCATTTTTAAACATCAGCGGAATTCTGAGAACAATGGAAGAATACCGAAGCATTTTTAAACATCAGCGGAATTCTGAGAACAATGGAAGAATACCGAAGCATTTTTAAACATCAGCGGAATTCTGAGAGCAATAGAAGAGTTCTGAAGCATTTTTAAATGTCAGCGGAATTCCGAGAACAATGGAAAATTTCCGAAGCATTATTAAATGTCAGCGTTATTCCGAGAACAATGGAAGAGTTCCGAAGCATTTTTAAACTGCAGCGGAATTCAGAGAACAATGAAAGAGTTCCGAAGCATTTTTAAACTTCAGCAGAATTACGGGAACAATGGAAGAGTTCTGAAGCATTTTTAAACATCAGCGGAATTCTGAGAACAATAGAAGAGTTCTGAAGCATTTTTAAATATCAGCGGAATTCCGAAAACAATGGAAGAGTTCCGAAGCATTTTTAAACGTCAGCAGAATTCCGATAACAATGGAAGAGTTCCGAAGCATTTTGAAACACCAGCGGAATTCCGAGAACAATGGAAAAGTTCTGAAACATTTTTAAACTTCAGCGGAATTTTAAGAACAATAGAAGAGTTCTGAAGCATTTTTAAACTTCAGCAGAATCCCGAGAACAATGGAAGCGATCTGAAGCATTTTTAAACTTCAGCGGAATTCCGAGAACAATGGAAGAGTTCTGAAGCATTTTTAAACATCAGTGGAATTCTGAGAACAATGGAAGAGTTCCGAAGCATTTTTAAACTTCAGCGGAATTCCGAGAACAACGGAAGAGTTCCGAAGCATTTTTAAACTTCAGCGGAATTCCGAGATCAATGGAAGAGTTCCTAAACAGTTTTAAACTTCAGCGGATTTTCGAGAACAATGGAAGAGTTCCGAAGCATTATTAAACATGAGCGGAATTCTAAGAGCAATGGAAGAGTTCCGAAGCATTTTTAAACTTCAGCAGAATTCCGAGAACAATGGAAGAGTTCCAAAACATTTTTAAACATCAGCGGAATCCTGAGAACAATTTGAAGAGTTCCGAAGCATTTTTAAACTTCAGCGGAATTCCGAGAACAACGGAAGAGTTCCGAAGCATTTTTAAACTTCAGCGGAATTCCGAGAACAATGGAAGAGTTCCTAAACAGTTTTAAACTTCAGCGGATTTCCGAGAACAATGGAAGAGTTCCGAAGCATTATTAAACATGAGCGGAATTCTGAGAACAATGGAAGAGTTCCGAAGCATTTTTAAACTTCAGCAGAATTCCGAGAACAATGGAAGAGTTCCAAAACATTTTTAAACTTCAGCGGAATCCTGAGAACAATGGAAGAGCTCCGAAGCATTTTTAAACTTCAGCGGAATTCCGAGAACAACGGAAGAGTTCCGAAGCATTTTTAAACTTCAGCGGAATTCCGAGAACAATGGAAGAGTTCCTAAACAGTTTTAAACTTCAGCGGATTTCCGAGAACAATGGAAGAGTTCCGAAGCATTATTAAACATGAGTGGAATTCTGAGAACAATGGAAGAGTTCCGAAGCATTTTTAAACATCAGCAGAATTCTGAGAACAATGGAAGAGTACCGAAGCATTTTTAAACATCAGCGGAATTCTGAGAACAATGGAAGAGTTCCGAAGCATTTTTAAATGTCAGCAGATTTCTGAGAACAATGAAGGAGTTCCAATGCATTTTTAAACGTCAGCGGAATTCTGAGAACAATTTAAGAGTTCCGAAACATTTTTAAACATCAACGGAATTCCGAGAAGAATGGAAGAGTTCCAAAGTATTTTTAAACTTCAGCGGAATTCCGAGAACAATGGAAGCATTCCGAAGTATTTTTAATCTTCAGCGGAATACTGAGAACAATGGAAGAGTTCCGAAGCTTTTTTAAACTTCAGCCGAATTCCGAGAACAATGGAAGAGTTCCAAAACATTTTTAAACTTCAGCGGAATTCTGAGAACAATGGAAGAGTTCCGAAGCATTTTTAAACTTCAGCGGAATTCCGAGAACAATGGATAAGTTCCGAAGCATCTTTTATCTTCAGCGGAGTTCCGAGAACAATGGAAGAGTTCCGAAGCATTTTTAAACTTCAGCGGAATTCCGAGAACAATGGAAGAGCTCTGAAGCATTTTTAAACATCAGTGAAATTCTGAGAACAATGGAAGAGTTACAAAGCATTTTTAAACTTCAGCAGAATTCCGAGAACAATGAAAGAGTTCCAAAATATTTTTAAACTTCTGCGGAATTCTGAGAACAATGGGAGATTTCCGAAGCATTTTTAAACTTCAGCAGAATTCCGAGAACAATTTAAAAGTGCCGTAGCAAATTTAAACTTCAACCGAATTCTGAGAACAATGCAAGAGTTCCGAAGCATTTTTAAATGTCGGCAGAATTCTGAAAACATTGGAAGAGTTCTGAAGAATTTTTAAGTGTCAGAGGTCTTCCGAGAACAAAGGAAAAGTTCCGAAACATTATTAAACGTCAGCATAATTCCGAGAGCAATGGAAGAGTTCCGAAGCATTTTTAAACATGAGTGGAATTCCGAGAACAATGGAAGAGTTCTGAAACATTTTTAAACTTCAGCGGAATTCTGAGTACAAAGGAAGAGTTCTGAAACATTTTTAAACTTCAGCGGAATTCTGAGTACAAAGGAAGAGTTCTGAAACATTTTTAAACTTCAGCGGAATTCCGAGAACAATGGAAGAGTTCCGAAGCATTTTTAAACGTCAGCGCAATTCCGATAACAATGGAAGAAATCCAAAACATTTTTAAACTTCAGAAGAATTCCAAGAACAATGGAACTGTTCCGAAGCATTTTTAAAATTCAGCAGAATTCCGAGAACAATGGAAGAGTTCCAAAGAATTTTTAAACGTCAGCGGAATTCCAAGGACAATGGAAAAGTTCTGAAACATTTTTAAACTTCAAAGGAATTCCGAAAAAAATGGAAGAGTACCGAAGCATTTTTAAACTTTAGTGGAATTCCGAGAACAATGGAAGTGTCCGAAAACTTTTTTAATTGTCAGCGGAATTCCGAGAACAATGGAAAAGTACCGAAGGAATTTTAAACTTCAGCCCAATTCTGAGAACAATGCAAGAGTTCCGAAGCATTTTTAAATGTCAGCGGAATTCTGAAAACAATGGAAGAGTTCCAAAGCATTTTTAAACTGCAGGGGAATTCCGAGAACAATGAAAGAGTTCCGAAGCATTTTTAAACTTCAGCGGAATTCCTAGAACAATGGAAGAGTTCCGAAGGATTTTTAAACTTCAGCAGAATTCCGAGAACAATGGAAGAGTTCTGAAGCATTTTTAAACATCAGCGGAATTCTGAGAGCAATAGAAGAGTTCTGAAGCATTTTTAAATGTCAGTGGAATTCCGAGAACAATGGAAAATTTCCGAAGCATTATTAAACGTCAGCGTTATTCCGAGAACAATGGAAGAGTTCCGAAGCATTTTTAAACTGCAGCCGAATTCAGAGAACAATGAAAGAGTTCCGAAGCATTTTTAAACTTCAGCAGAATTATGAGAACAATGGAAGAGTTCTGAAGCATTTTTAAACATCAGCGGAATTCTGAGAACAATAGAAGAGTTCTGAAGCATTTTTAAATATCAGCGGAATTCTGAGAACAATGGAAGAGTTCCGAAGCATTATTAAACATGAGTGGAATTCCGAGAACAATGGAAGAGTTCCGAAGCATTTTAAAACTTCAGCAGAATTCCGTTAACAATGGAAGAGTTCCGAAGCATTTTGAAACACCAGCGGAATTCCGAGAACAATGGAAAAGTTCTGAAACATTTTTAAACTTCAGCGGAATTCTAAGAACAATAGAAGAGTTCTGAAGCATTTTTAAACTTCAGCAGAATCCCGAGAACAATGGAAGCGATCTGAAGCATTTTTAAACTTCAGCGGAATTCCGAGAACAATGGAAGAGTTCCGAAGCATTTTTAAACGTCAGCGCAATTCCGATAACAATGGAAGAAATACAAAACATTTTTAAACTTCAGAAGAATTCCGAGAACAATGGAACTGTTCCGAAGCATTTTTAAAATTCAGCAGAATTCCGAGAACAATGGAAGAGTTCCGAAGCATTTTTAAACATCAGCGGCATTCCGAGAACATTGGAAGAGTTCTGAAGAATTTTTAAACGTCAGCGGAATTCCGAGGACATTGGAAGAGTTCTGAAACATTTTTAAACTTCAAAGGAATTCCGAAAAAAATGGAAGAGTACCGAAGCATTTTTAAACTTCAGTGGAATTCCGAGAACAATGGACGTGTCCGAAACCTTTTTTAATTGTCAGCGGAATTCCAAGAGCAATGGAAGAGTTCCAAAACATTTTTAAACTTCAGCGGAATTCCGAGAACAATGGAAAAGTACCGAAGCAAATTTAAACTTCAGCCGAATTCTGAGAACAATGCAAGAGTTCCGAAGCATTTTTAAATGTCAGCGGAATTCTGAAAACAGTGGAAGAGTTCTGAAGCATTTTTAAGTGTCAGAGGAATTCCGAGAACAATGGAAAAGTTCCGAAGCATTATTAAACGTCAGCGTAATTCCGAGAACAATTGAAGAGTTCCGAAGCATTTTTAAACTTCAGCAGAATTCCGAGAACAATGGAAGAGTTCCTAAACAGTTTTAAACTTCAGCGGATTTCCGAGAACAATGGAAGAGTTCCGAAGCATTATTAAACATGAGCGGAATTCTGAGAACAATGGAAGAATTCCGAAGCATTTTTAAACTTCAGCAGAATTCCGAGAACAATGGAAGAGTTCCAAAACATTTTTAAACTTCAGCGGAATCCTGAGAACAATGGAATAGTTCCGAAGCATTTTTAAACTTCAGCGGAATTCCGAGAACAACGGAAGAGTTCCGAAGCATTTTTAAACTTCAGCGGAATTCCGAGAACAATGGAAGAGTTCCTAAAGTTTTAAACTTCAGCGGATTTCCGAGAACAATGGAAGAGTTCCGAAGCATAATTAAACATGAGCGGAATTCTGAGAACAATGGAAGAGTTCCGAAGCATTTTTAAACTTCAGCAGAATTCCGAGAACAATGGAAGAGTTCCAAAACATTTTTAAACTTCAGCGGAATCCTGAGAACAATGGAAGAGTTCCGAAGCATTTTTAAACTTCAGCGGAATTCTGAGAACAATGGAAGAGTTCCGAAGCAAATTTAAACTTCAGGAGAAATCCGAGAACAATGTAAGTGTTACTAAGCATTTTTAAACTACAGCAAAATTCAGAGAACAATGAAAGAGTTCTGAAACATTTTTAAACATCAACGGAATTCCGAGAAGAATGGAAGAGTTCCAAAGTATTTTTAAACTTCAGCGGAATTCCGAGAACAAGGGCAGCATTCCGAAGTATTTTTAATCTTCAGCGGAATTCCGAAAACAATGGAAGAATACCGAAGCATTTTTAAACATCAGCGGAATTCTGAGAACAATGGAAGAATACCGAAGCATTTTTAAACATCAGCGGAATTCTGAGAACAATGGAAGAATACCGAAGCATTTTTAAACATCAGCGGAATTCTGAGAGCAATAGAAGAGTTCTGAAGCATTTTTAAATGTCAGCGGAATTCCGAGAACAATGGAAAATTTCCGAAGCATTATTAAATGTCAGCGTTATTCCGAGAACAATGGAAGAGTTCCGAAGCATTTTTAAACTGCAGCGGAATTCAGAGAACAATGAAAGAGTTCCGAAGCATTTTTAAACTTCAGCAGAATTACGGGAACAATGGAAGAGTTCTGAAGCATTTTTAAACATCAGCGGAATTCTGAGAACAATAGAAGAGTTCTGAAGCATTTTTAAATATCAGCGGAATTCCGAAAACAATGGAAGAGTTCCGAAGCATTTTTAAACGTCAGCAGAATTCCGATAACAATGGAAGAGTTCCGAAGCATTTTGAAACACCAGCGGAATTCCGAGAACAATGGAAAAGTTCTGAAACATTTTTAAACTTCAGCGGAATTTTAAGAACAATAGAAGAGTTCTGAAGCATTTTTAAACTTCAGCAGAATCCCGAGAACAATGGAAGCGATCTGAAGCATTTTTAAACTTCAGCGGAATTCCGAGAACAATGGAAGAGTTCTGAAGCATTTTTAAACATCAGTGGAATTCTGAGAACAATGGAAGAGTTCCGAAGCATTTTTAAACTTCAGCGGAATTCCGAGAACAACGGAAGAGTTCCGAAGCATTTTTAAACTTCAGCGGAATTCCGAGATCAATGGAAGAGTTCCTAAACAGTTTTAAACTTCAGCGGATTTTCGAGAACAATGGAAGAGTTCCGAAGCATTATTAAACATGAGCGGAATTCTAAGAGCAATGGAAGAGTTCCGAAGCATTTTTAAACTTCAGCAGAATTCCGAGAACAATGGAAGAGTTCCAAAACATTTTTAAACATCAGCGGAATCCTGAGAACAATTTGAAGAGTTCCGAAGCATTTTTAAACTTCAGCGGAATTCCGAGAACAACGGAAGAGTTCCGAAGCATTTTTAAACTTCAGCGGAATTCCGAGAACAATGGAAGAGTTCCTAAACAGTTTTAAACTTCAGCGGATTTCCGAGAACAATGGAAGAGTTCCGAAGCATTATTAAACATGAGCGGAATTCTGAGAACAATGGAAGAGTTCCGAAGCATTTTTAAACTTCAGCAGAATTCCGAGAACAATGGAAGAGTTCCAAAACATTTTTAAACTTCAGCGGAATCCTGAGAACAATGGAAGAGCTCCGAAGCATTTTTAAACTTCAGCGGAATTCCGAGAACAACGGAAGAGTTCCGAAGCATTTTTAAACTTCAGCGGAATTCCGAGAACAATGGAAGAGTTCCTAAACAGTTTTAAACTTCAGCGGATTTCCGAGAACAATGGAAGAGTTCCGAAGCATTATTAAACATGAGTGGAATTCTGAGAACAATGGAAGAGTTCCGAAGCATTTTTAAACATCAGCAGAATTCTGAGAACAATGGAAGAGTACCGAAGCATTTTTAAACATCAGCGGAATTCTGAGAACAATGGAAGAGTTCCGAAGCATTTTTAAATGTCAGCAGATTTCTGAGAACAATGAAGGATTTCCAATGCATATTTAAACGTCAGCGGAATTCTGAGAACAATTTAAGAGTTCCGAAACATTTTTAAACATCAACGGAATTCCGAGAAGAATGGAAGAGTTCCAAAGTATTTTTAAACTTCAGCGGAATTCCGAGAACAATGGAAGCATTCCGAAGTATTTTTAATCTTCAGCGGAATACTGAGAACAATGGAAGAGTTCCGAAGCTTTTTTAAACTTCAGCCGAATTCCGAGAACAATGGAAGAGTTCCAAAACATTTTTAAACTTCAGCGGAATTCTGAGAACAATGGAAGAGTTCCGAAGCATTTTTAAACTTCAGCGGAATTCCGAGAACAATGGATAAGTTCCGAAGCATCTTTTATCTTCAGCGGAGTTCCGAGAACAATGGAAGAGTTCCGAAGCATTTTTAAACTTCAGCGGAATTCCGAGAACAATGGAAGAGCTCTGAAGCATTTTTAAACATCAGTGAAATTCTGAGAACAATGGAAGAGTTACAAAGCATTTTTAAACTTCAGCAGAATTCCGAGAACAATGAAAGAGTTCCAAAATATTTTTAAACTTCTGCGGAATTCTGAGAACAATGGGAGATTTCCGAAGCATTTTTAAACTTCAGCAGAATTCCGAGAACAATTTAAAAGTGCCGTAGCAAATTTAAACTTCAACCGAATTCTGAGAACAATGCAAGAGTTCCGAAGCATTTTTAAATGTCGGCAGAATTCTGAAAACATTGGAAGAGTTCTGAAGAATTTTTAAGTGTCAGAGGTCTTCCGAGAACAAAGGAAAAGTTCCGAAACATTATTAAACGTCAGCATAATTCCGAGAGCAATGGAAGAGTTCCGAAGCATTTTTAAACATGAGTGGAATTCCGAGAACAATGGAAGAGTTCTGAAACATTTTTAAACTTCAGCGGAATTCTGAGTACAAAGGAAGAGTTCTGAAACATTTTTAAACTTCAGCGGAATTCTGAGTACAAAGGAAGAGTTCTGAAACATTTTTAAACTTCAGCGGAATTCCGAGAACAATGGAAGAGTTCCGAAGCATTTTTAAACGTCAGCGCAATTCCGATAACAATGGAAGAAATCCAAAACATTTTTAAACTTCAGAAGAATTCCAAGAACAATGGAACTGTTCCGAAGCATTTTTAAAATTCAGCAGAATTCCGAGAACAATGGAAGAGTTCCAAAGAATTTTTAAACGTCAGCGGAATTCCAAGGACAATGGAAAAGTTCTGAAACATTTTTAAACTTCAAAGGAATTCCGAAAAAAATGGAAGAGTACCGAAGCATTTTTAAACTTTAGTGGAATTCCGAGAACAATGGAAGTGTCCGAAAACTTTTTTAATTGTCAGCGGAATTCCGAGAACAATGGAAAAGTACCGAAGGAATTTTAAACTTCAGCCCAATTCTGAGAACAATGCAAGAGTTCCGAAGCATTTTTAAATGTCAGCGGAATTCTGAAAACAATGGAAGAGTTCCAAAGCATTTTTAAACTGCAGGGGAATTCCGAGAACAATGAAAGAGTTCCGAAGCATTTTTAAACTTCAGCGGAATTCCTAGAACAATGGAAGAGTTCCGAAGGATTTTTAAACTTCAGCAGAATTCCGAGAACAATGGAAGAGTTCTGAAGCATTTTTAAACATCAGCGGAATTCTGAGAGCAATAGAAGAGTTCTGAAGCATTTTTAAATGTCAGTGGAATTCCGAGAACAATGGAAAATTTCCGAAGCATTATTAAACGTCAGCGTTATTCCGAGAACAATGGAAGAGTTCCGAAGCATTTTTAAACTGCAGCCGAATTCAGAGAACAATGAAAGAGTTCCAAAGCATTTTTAAACTTCAGCAGAATTATGAGAACAATGGAAGAGTTCTGAAGCATTTTTAAACATCAGCGGAATTCTGAGAACAATAGAAGAGTTCTGAAGCATTTTTAAATATCAGCGGAATTCTGAGAACAATGGAAGAGTTCCGAAGCATTATTAAACATGAGTGGAATTCCGAGAACAATGGAAGAGTTCCGAAGCATTTTAAAACTTCAGCAGAATTCCGTTAACAATGGAAGAGTTCCGAAGCATTTTGAAACACCAGCGGAATTCCGAGAACAATGGAAAAGTTCTGAAACATTTTTAAACTTCAGCGGAATTCTAAGAACAATAGAAGAGTTCTGAAGCATTTTTAAACTTCAGCAGAATCCCGAGAACAATGGAAGCGATCTGAAGCATTTTTAAACTTCAGCGGAATTCCGAGAACAATGGAAGAGTTCCGAAGCATTTTTAAACGTCAGCGCAATTCCGATAACAATGGAAGAAATACAAAACATTTTTAAACTTCAGAAGAATTCCGAGAACAATGGAACTGTTCCGAAGCATTTTTAAAATTCAGCAGAATTCCGAGAACAATGGAAGAGTTCCGAAGCATTTTTAAACATCAGCGGCATTCCGAGAACATTGGAAGAGTTCTGAAGAATTTTTAAACGTCAGCGGAATTCCGAGGACATTGGAAGAGTTCTGAAACATTTTTAAACTTCAAAGGAATTCCGAAAAAAATGGAAGAGTACCGAAGCATTTTTAAACTTCAGTGGAATTCCGAGAACAATGGACGTGTCCGAAACCTTTTTTAATTGTCAGCGGAATTCCAAGAGCAATGGAAGAGTTCCAAAACATTTTTAAACTTCAGCGGAATTCCGAGAACAATGGAAAAGTACCGAAGCAAATTTAAACTTCAGCCGAATTCTGAGAACAATGCAAGAGTTCCGAAGCATTTTTAAATGTCAGCGGAATTCTGAAAACAGTGGAAGAGTTCTGAAGCATTTTTAAGTGTCAGAGGAATTCCGAGAACAATGGAAAAGTTCCGAAGCATTATTAAACGTCAGCGTAATTCCGAGAACAATTGAAGAGTTCCGAAGCATTTTTAAACTTCAGCAGAATTCCGAGAACAATGGAAGAGTTCCTAAACAGTTTTAAACTTCAGCGGATTTCCGAGAACAATGGAAGAGTTCCGAAGCATTATTAAACATGAGCGGAATTCTGAGAACAATGGAAGAATTCCGAAGCATTTTTAAACTTCAGCAGAATTCCGAGAACAATGGAAGAGTTCCAAAACATTTTTAAACTTCAGCGGAATCCTGAGAACAATGGAATAGTTCCGAAGCATTTTTAAACTTCAGCGGAATTCCGAGAACAACGGAAGAGTTCCGAAGCATTTTTAAACTTCAGCGGAATTCCGAGAACAATGGAAGAGTTCCTAAAGTTTTAAACTTCAGCGGATTTCCGAGAACAATGGAAGAGTTCCGAAGCATAATTAAACATGAGCGGAATTCTGAGAACAATGGAAGAGTTCCGAAGCATTTTTAAACTTCAGCAGAATTCCGAGAACAATGGAAGAGTTCCAAAACATTTTTAAACTTCAGCGGAATCCTGAGAACAATGGAAGAGTTCCGAAGCATTTTTAAACTTCAGCGGAATTCTGAGAACAATGGAAGAGTTCCGAAGCAAATTTAAACTTCAGGAGAAATCCGAGAACAATGTAAGTGTTACTAAGCATTTTTAAACTACAGCAAAATTCAGAGAACAATGAAAGAGTTCTGAAACATTTTTAAACATCAACGGAATTCCGAGAAGAATGGAAGAGTTCCAAAGTATTTTTAAACTTCAGCGGAATTCCGAGAACAAGGGCAGCATTCCGAAGTATTTTTAATCTTCAGCGGAATTCCGAAAACAATGGAAGAATACCGAAGCATTTTTAAACATCAGCGGAATTCTGAGAACAATGGAAGAATACCGAAGCATTTTTAAACATCAGCGGAATTCTGAGAACAATGGAAGAATACCGAAGCATTTTTAAACATCAGCGGAATTCTGAGAGCAATAGAAGAGTTCTGAAGCATTTTTAAATGTCAGCGGAATTCCGAGAACAATGGAAAATTTCCGAAGCATTATTAAATGTCAGCGTTATTCCGAGAACAATGGAAGAGTTCCGAAGCATTTTTAAACTGCAGCGGAATTCAGAGAACAATGAAAGAGTTCCGAAGCATTTTTAAACTTCAGCAGAATTACGGGAACAATGGAAGAGTTCTGAAGCATTTTTAAACATCAGCGGAATTCTGAGAACAATAGAAGAGTTCTGAAGCATTTTTAAATATCAGCGGAATTCCGAAAACAATGGAAGAGTTCCGAAGCATTTTTAAACGTCAGCAGAATTCCGATAACAATGGAAGAGTTCCGAAGCATTTTGAAACACCAGCGGAATTCCGAGAACAATGGAAAAGTTCTGAAACATTTTTAAACTTCAGCGGAATTTTAAGAACAATAGAAGAGTTCTGAAGCATTTTTAAACTTCAGCAGAATCCCGAGAACAATGGAAGCGATCTGAAGCATTTTTAAACTTCAGCGGAATTCCGAGAACAATGGAAGAGTTCTGAAGCATTTTTAAACATCAGTGGAATTCTGAGAACAATGGAAGAGTTCCGAAGCATTTTTAAACTTCAGCGGAATTCCGAGAACAACGGAAGAGTTCCGAAGCATTTTTAAACTTCAGCGGAATTCCGAGATCAATGGAAGAGTTCCTAAACAGTTTTAAACTTCAGCGGATTTTCGAGAACAATGGAAGAGTTCCGAAGCATTATTAAACATGAGCGGAATTCTAAGAGCAATGGAAGAGTTCCGAAGCATTTTTAAACTTCAGCAGAATTCCGAGAACAATGGAAGAGTTCCAAAACATTTTTAAACATCAGCGGAATCCTGAGAACAATTTGAAGAGTTCCGAAGCATTTTTAAACTTCAGCGGAATTCCGAGAACAACGGAAGAGTTCCGAAGCATTTTTAAACTTCAGCGGAATTCCGAGAACAATGGAAGAGTTCCTAAACAGTTTTAAACTTCAGCGGATTTCCGAGAACAATGGAAGAGTTCCGAAGCATTATTAAACATGAGCGGAATTCTGAGAACAATGGAAGAGTTCCGAAGCATTTTTAAACTTCAGCAGAATTCCGAGAACAATGGAAGAGTTCCAAAACATTTTTAAACTTCAGCGGAATCCTGAGAACAATGGAAGAGCTCCGAAGCATTTTTAAACTTCAGCGGAATTCCGAGAACAACGGAAGAGTTCCGAAGCATTTTTAAACTTCAGCGGAATTCCGAGAACAATGGAAGAGTTCCTAAACAGTTTTAAACTTCAGCGGATTTCCGAGAACAATGGAAGAGTTCCGAAGCATTATTAAACATGAGTGGAATTCTGAGAACAATGGAAGAGTTCCGAAGCATTTTTAAACATCAGCAGAATTCTGAGAACAATGGAAGAGTACCGAAGCATTTTTAAACATCAGCGGAATTCTGAGAACAATGGAAGAGTTCCGAAGCATTTTTAAATGTCAGCAGATTTCTGAGAACAATGAAGGATTTCCAATGCATATTTAAACGTCAGCGGAATTCTGAGAACAATTTAAGAGTTCCGAAACATTTTTAAACATCAACGGAATTCCGAGAAGAATGGAAGAGTTCCAAAGTATTTTTAAACTTCAGCGGAATTCCGAGAACAATGGAAGCATTCCGAAGTATTTTTAATCTTCAGCGGAATACTGAGAACAATGGAAGAGTTCCGAAGCTTTTTTAAACTTCAGCCGAATTCCGAGAACAATGGAAGAGTTCCAAAACATTTTTAAACTTCAGCGGAATTCTGAGAACAATGGAAGAGTTCCGAAGCATTTTTAAACTTCAGCGGAATTCCGAGAACAATGGATAAGTTCCGAAGCATCTTTTATCTTCAGCGGAGTTCCGAGAACAATGGAAGAGTTCCGAAGCATTTTTAAACTTCAGCGGAATTCCGAGAACAATGGAAGAGCTCTGAAGCATTTTTAAACATCAGTGAAATTCTGAGAACAATGGAAGAGTTACAAAGCATTTTTAAACTTCAGCAGAATTCCGAGAACAATGAAAGAGTTCCAAAATATTTTTAAACTTCTGCGGAATTCTGAGAACAATGGGAGATTTCCGAAGCATTTTTAAACTTCAGCGGAGTTCCGAGAACAATGGAAGCGTTCTGAAGCATTTTTAAACTTCAGCAGAATTCCGAGAACAATGGAAGAGTTCTGAAACATTTTTAAACTTCAGCGGAATTCTGAGAACAATGGAAGAGTTCCAAAGCATTTTTAAGCCTCAGTGGAATTCTGAGAACAATGGAAGAGTTCCGAAGCATTTTAAAACTTCAGCACAATTACGAGAACAATGAGAGAGTTGCGAATCATTTTTAAACATCAGCAGAATTCCAAGAACAATGGAAGAGTTCCGAAGCATTTTTAAACGTCAGCGGATTTCTGAGAACAATGGAAGAGTTCCTAAGCATTTTTAAACATCAGCGGAATTCCGAGAACAATGGAAGAGTTCTGAAACATTTTTAAACTTCAAAGGAATTCCGAAAACAATGGAAGAGTTCCTTAGCATTTTTAAACTTCAGCGGAATTCCAAGAACAATGGAAGCATTTCGAAGCATTTTTAAACTTCAGCGGAATTCCGAGAATAATGGAAGAGTTCCGAAGCATAATTAAACGTGATCATAATTCCGAGAACAATGGAAGAGTTGCGAAACCTTTTTTAAATGTCAGCGGAATTCCGAGAACAATGGAAGAATTCCGAAAGATTTTAAAACTTCAGTAGAATTCTGAGAAAAATGACAGAGTTCCGAAGCATTTTTAAACTTCAGCAGAATTCCGAGAACAATGGAAAAGTTCCGAAGCATTTTTAAATGTCAGCGGAATTCTGAAAACAATGGAAGAGTTCTGAAGCATTTTTAAACGTCAGCAGAATTCCGAGAACAAGGGAAGAGTTACGAAGCACTTTTAAACTTCATCTGAATGACAAGAACAATGTAAGAGTTCCGAAGCATTTTTAAACTTCAGCGGAATTCCGAGAACAATGAAAGAGTTCTGAAGCATTTTTAAACTTCAGCAGAATTCCGCGAACAATGGAAGAGTTCCGAAGCATTTTTAAACGTCAACGGAATTCCAAGAACAATGGTAGTGTTCCAAAACATTTTTAAAATTCAGCGGAATTCCGAGAACAATGGAAGAGTTCCGAAACATTATTAAACATGAATGGAATTCTGAGAACAATGGAAGAGTTCCGAAGCATTTTTACACTTCAGCGGAATTCCGAGAACAATGGGAGAGTTCTGAAGCATTTTTAAACATCAGCGGAATTCTGAGAACAATGGAAGAGTTCCGAAGCATTTTTAAACATCAGCGTAATTCCGAGAACAATGGAAGAGTTCTGAAACAATTTTAAACTTCAGCGGAATTCTGAGAACAATGGAAGAGTTCCGAAGCATGTTTAAACTTCAGCAGAATTCCGAGAACAATGGAAGCGTTCTGAAACATTTTTAGACTTCAAAGGAATTCCGAGAACAATGGAAGAGTTCCGAAGCATTTTTAAACTTCAGCAGAATTCCGAGAACAATGGAAGAGTTCCGAAGCATTTTTAAACGTCAACGGAATTCCGAGAACAATGGTAGTGTTCCAAAACATTTTTAAAATTCAGCGGAATTCCGAGAACAATGGAAGAGTTCCGAAGCATTATTAAACTTCAGCATAATTCCGAGAACAATGGAAGCATTCCGAAGCATTTTTAAACTTCAGCGGAATTCCGAGAACAATGGAAGAGTTCCGAAGCATTTTTAATCTTCCTCAGAATTTGGAGTACAATGGAAGAGTTCCGAAGCAAATTTAAACTTCAGCAGAAATCCGAGAACAATGGAAGTGTTACTAAGCATTTTTAAATTACAGCAAAATTCAGAGAAAAATGAAAGAGTTCCGAAGCATTTTTAAACATCAGCGGAATTCATAGAGCAATGGAAGAGTTCCGAAGCATTTTTAAACTTCAGCAGAATTCCGAGAACAATGGAAGAGTTCCGAAGCATTTTTAAACGTCAACGGAATTCCGAGAACAATGGTAGTGTTCCAAAACATTTTAAAAATTCAGCGGAATTCCGAGAACAATGGAAGAGTTCCGAAGCATTATTAAACATGAATGGAATTCCGAGAACAATGGAAGAGTTCCGATGCATTTTTACACTTCAGTGGAATTCCGAGAACAATGGAAGCGATCTGAAGCATTTTTAAACTTCAGCGGAATTCCGAGAACAATGGAAGAGTTCTGAAGCATTTTTAAACATCAGTGGAATTCTGAGAACAATGGAAGAGTTCCGAAGCATTTTTAAACTTCAGCGGAATTCCGAGAACAACGGAAGAGTTCCGAAGCATTTTTAAACTTCAGCGGAATTCCGAGATCAATGGAAGAGTTCCTAAACAGTTTTAAACTTCAGCGGATTTTCGAGAACAATGGAAGAGTTCCAAAACATTTTTAAACATCAGCGGAATCCTGAGAACAATTTGAAGAGTTCCGAAGCATTTTTAAACTTCAGCGGAATTCCGAGAACAACGGAAGAGTTCCGAAGCATTTTTAAACTTCAGCGGAATTCCGAGAACAATGGAAGAGTTCCTAAAGAGTTTTAAACTTCAGCGGATTTCCGAGAACAATGGAAGAGTTCCGAAGCATTATTAAACATGAGCGGAATTCTGAGAACAATGGAAGAGTTCCGAAGCATTTTTAAACTTCAGCAGAATTCCGAGAACAATGGAAGAGTTCCAAAACATTTTTAAACTTCAGCGGAATCCTGAGAACAATGGAAGAGTTCCGAAGCATTTTTAAACTTCAGCGGAATTCCGAGAACAACGGAAGAGTTCCGAAGCATTTTTAAACTTCAGCGGAATTCCGAGAACAATGGAAGAGTTCCGAAGCATTTTTAAACTTCAGCGGAATTCCGAGAACAACGGAAGAGTTCCGAAGCATTTTTAAACTTCAGCGGAATTCCGAGAACAATGGAAGAGTTCCTAAACAGTTTTAAACTTCAGCGGATTTCCGAGAACAATGGAAGAGTTCCGAAGCATTATTAAACATGAGTGGAATTCTGAGAACAATGGAAGAGTTCCGAAGCATTTTTAAACATCAGCAGAATTCTGAGAACAATGGAAGAGTACCGAAGCATTTTTAAACATCAGCGGAATTATGAGAACAATGGAAGAGTTCCGAAGCATTTTTAAATGTCAGCAGATTTCTGAGAACAATGAAGGAGTTCCAATGCATTTTTAAACGTCAGCGGAATTCTGAGAACAATTTAAGAGTTCCGAAACATTTTTAAACATCAACGGAATTCCGAGAAGAATGGAAGAGTTCCAAAGTATTTTTAAACTTCAGCGGAATTCCGAGAACAATGGAAGCATTCCGAAGTATTTTTAATCTTCAGCGGAATACTGAGAACAATGGAAGAGTTCCGAAGCTTTTTTAAACTTCAGCCGAATTCCGAGAACAATGGAAGAGTTCCAAAACATTTTTAAACTTCAGCGGAATTCTGAGAACAATGGAAGAGTTCCGAAGCATTTTTAAACTTCAGCGGAATTCCGAGAACAATGGATAAGTTCCGAAGCATTTTTTATCTTCAGCGGAGTTCCGAGAACAATGGAAGAGTTCCGAAGCATTTTTAAACTTCAGCGGAATTCCGAGAACAATGGAAGAGCTCTGAAGCATTTTTAAACATCAGTGAAATTCTGAGAACAATGGAAGAGTTACAAAGCATTTTTAAACTTCAGCAGAATTCCGAGAACAATGAAAGAGTTCCAAAATATTTTTAAACTTCTGCGGAATTCTGAGAACAATGGGAGATTTCCGAAGCATTTTTAAACTTCAGCGGAATTCCGAGAACAATGGAAGCGTTCTGAAGCATTTTTAAACTTCAGCAGAATTCCAAGAACAATGGAAGAGTTCTGAAACATTTTTAAACTTCAGCGGAATTCTGAGAACAATGGAAGAGTTCCAAAGCATTTTTAAGCCTCAGTGGAATTCTGAGAACAATGGAAGAGTTCCGAAGCATTTTAAAACTTCAGCACAATTACGAGAACAATGAGAGAGTTGCGAATCATTTTTAAACATCAGCAGAATTCCAAGAACAATGGAAGAGTTCCGAAGCATTTTTAAACGTCAGCGGAATTCTGAGAACAATGGAAGAGTTCCTAAGCATTTTTAAACATCAGCGGAATTCCGAGAACAATGGAAGATTTCTGAAATATTTTTAAACTTCAAAGGAATTCCGAAAACAATGGAAGAGTTCCGAAGCATTTTTAAACTTCAGCGGAATTCCAAGAACAATGGAAGCATTTCGAAGCATTTTTAAACTTCAGCGGAATTCCGAGAATAATGGAAGAGTTCCGAAGCATAATTAAACGTGATCATAATTCCGAGAACAATGGAAGAGTTGCGAAACCTTTTTTAAATGTCAGCGGAATTCCGAGAACAATGGAAGAATTCCGAAAGATTTTAAAACTTCAGTAGAATTCTGAGAAAAATGACAGAGTTCCGAAGCATTTTTAAACTTCAGCAGAATTCCGAGAACAATGGAAAAGTTCCGAAGCATTTTTAAATGTCAGCGGAATTCTGAAAACAATGGAAGAGTTCTGAAGCATTTTTAAACGTCAGCAGAATTCCGAGAACAAGGGAAGAGTTACGAAGCATTTTTAAACTTCATCTGATGACAAGAACAATGTAAGAGTTCCGAAGCATTTTTAAACTTCAGCGGAATTCCGAGAACAATGAAAGAGTTCTGAAGCATTTTTAAACTTCAGCAGAATTCCGCGAACAATGGAAGAGTTCCGAAGCATTTTTAAACGTCAACGGAATTCCAAGAACAATGGTAGTGTTCCAAAACATTTTTAAAATTCAGCGGAATTCCGAGAACAATGGAAGAGTTCCGAAACATTATTAAACATGAATGGAATTCTGAGAACAATGGAAGAGTTCCGAAGCATTTTTACACTTCAGCGGAATTCCGAGAACAATGGGAGAGTTATGAAGCATTTTTAAACATCAGCGGAATTCTGAGAACAATGGAAGAGTTCCGAAGCATTTTTAAACATCAGCGTAATTCCGAGAACAATGGAAGAGTTCTGAAACAATTTTAAACTTCAGCGGAATTCTGAGAACAATGGAAGAGTTCCGAAGCATGTTTAAACTTCAGCAGAATTCCGAGAACAATGGAAGCGTTCTGAAACATTTTTAGACTTCAAAGGAATTCCGAGAACAATGGAAGAGTTCCGAAGCATTTTTAAACTTCAGCAGAATTCCGAGAACAATGGAAGAGTTCCGAAGCATTTTTAAACGTCAACGGAATTCCGAGAACAATGGTAGTGTTCCAAAACATTTTTAAAATTCAGCGGAATTCCGAGAACAATGGAAGAGTTCCGAAGCATTATTAAACTTCAGCATAATTCCGAGAACAATGGAAGCATTCTGAAGCATTTTTAAACTTCAGCGGAATTCCGAGAACAATGGAAGAGTTCCGAAGCATTTTTAATCTTCCTCAGAATTTGGAGTACAATGGAAGAGTTCCGAAGCAAATTTAAACTTCAGCAGAAATCCGAGAACAATGGAAGTGTTACTAAGCATTTTTAAATTACAGCAAAATTCAGAGAAAAATGAAAGAGTTCCGAAGCATTTTTAAACATCAGCGGAATTCATAGAGCAATGGAAGAGTTCCGAAGCATTTTTAAACTTCAGCAGAATTCCGAGAACAATGGAAGAGTTCCGAAGCATTTTTAAACGTCAACGGAATTCCGAGAACAATGGTAGTGTTCCAAAACATTTTAAAAATTTAGCGGAATTCCGAGAACAATGGAAGAGTTCCGAAGCATTATTAAACATGAATGGAATTCCGAGAACAATGGAAGAGTTCCGATGCATTTTTACACTTCAGTGGAATTCCGAGAACAATGGAAGAGTTCTGAAGCATTTTTAAATGTCAGCAGAATTCTGAGAACAATGGAAGAGTTCTGAAGCATTTTTAAACATCAGCGGAATTCTGAGAACAATGGAAGAGTTCCGAAGCATTTTTAAACATCAGCGTAATTCCGAGAACAATGGAAGAGTTCTGAAACAATTTTAAACTTCAGCGGAATCCTAAGAACAATGGAAGAGTTCCGAAGCATTTTTAAACTTCAGCGGAATTCCGAGAACAACGGAAGAGTTCCGAAGCATTTTTAAACTTCAGCGGAATTCCGAGAACAATGGAAGAGTTCCTAAACAGTTTTAAACTTCAGCGGATTTCCGAGAACAATGGAAGAGTTCCGAAGCATTATTAAACATGAGTGGAATTCTGAGAACAATGGAAGAGTTCCGAAGCATTTTTAAACATCAGCAGAATTCTGAGAACAATGGAAGAGTACCGAAGCATTTTTAAACATCAGCGGAATTCTGAGAACAATGGAAGAGTTCCGAAGCATTTTTAAATGTCAGCAGATTTCTGAGAACAATGAAGGAGTTCCAATGCATTTTTAAACGTCAGCGGAATTCTGAGAACAATTTAAGAGTTTCGAAACATTTTTAAACATCAACGGAATTCCGAGAAGAATGGAAGAGTTCCAAAGTATTTTTAAACTTCAGCGGAATTCCGAGAACAATGGAAGCATTCCGAAGTATTTTTAATCTTCAGCGGAATACTGAGAACAATGGAAGAGTTCCGAAGCTTTTTTAAACTTCAGCCGAATTCCGAGAACAATGGAAGAGTTCCAAAACATTTTTAAACTTCAGCGGAATTCTGAGAACAATGGAAGAGTTCCGAAGCATTTTTAAACTTCAGCGGAATTCCGAGAACAATGGATAAGTTCCGAAGCATTTTTTATCTTCAGCGGAGTTCCGAGAACAATGGAAGAGTTCCGAAGCATTTTTAAACTTCAGCGGAATTCCGAGAACAATGGAAGAGCTCTGAAGCATTTTTAAACATCAGTGAAATTCTGAGAACAATGGAAGAGTTACAAAGCATTTTTAAACTTCAGCAGAATTCCGAGAACAATGAAAGAGTTCCAAAATATTTTTAAACTTCTGCGGAATTCTGAGAACAATGGGAGATTTCCGAAGCATTTTTAAACTTCAGCGGAATTCCGAGAACAATGGAAGCATTCTGAAGCATTTTTAAACTTCAGCAGAATTCCGAGAACAATGGAAGAGTTCTGAAACATTTTTAAACTTCAGCGGAATTCTGAGAACAATGGAAGAGTTCCAAAGCATTTTTAAGCCTCAGTGGAATTCTGAGAACAATGGAAGAGTTCCGAAGCATTTTAAAACTTCAGCACAATTACGAGAACAATGAGAGAGTTGCGAATCATTTTTAAACATCAGCAGAATTCCAAGAACAATGGAAGAGTTCCGAAGCATTTTTAAACGTCAGCGGAATTCTGAGAACAATGGAAGAGTTCCTAAGCATTTTTAAACATCAGCGGAATTCCGAGAACAATGGAAGATTTCTGAAATATTTTTAAACTTCAAAGGAATTCCGAAAACAATGGAAGAGTTCCGAAGCATTTTTAAACTTCAGCGGAATTCCAAGAACAATGGAAGCATTTCGAAGCATTTTTAAACTTCAGCGGAATTCCGAGAATAATGGAAGAGTTCCGAAGCATAATTAAACGTGATCATAATTCCGAGAACAATGGAAGAGTTGCGAAACCTTTTTTAAATGTCAGCGGAATTCCGAGAACAATGGAAGAATTCCGAAAGATTTTAAAACTTCAGTAGAATTCTGAGAAAAATGACAGAGTTCCGAAGCATTTTTAAACTTCAGCAGAATTCCGAGAACAATGGAAAAGTTCCGAAGCATTTTTAAATGTCAGCGGAATTCTGAAAACAATGGAAGAGTTCTGAAGCATTTTTAAACGTCAGCAGAATTCCGAGAACAAGGGAAGAGTTACGAAGCATTTTTAAACTTCATCTGAATGACAAGAACAATGTAAGAGTTCCGAAGCATTTTTAAACTTCAGCGGAATTCCGAGAACAATGAAAGAGTTCTGAAGCATTTTTAAACTTCAGCAGAATTCCGCGAACAATGGAAGAGTTCCGAAGCATTTTTAAACGTCAACGGAATTCCAAGAACAATGGTAGTGTTCCAAAACATTTTTAAAATTCAGCGGAATTCCGAGAACAATGGAAGAGTTCCGAAACATTATTAAACATGAATGGAATTCTGAGAACAATGGAAGAGTTCCGAAGCATTTTTACACTTCAGCGGAATTCCGAGAACAATGGGAGAGTTATGAAGCATTTTTAAACATCAGCGGAATTCTGAGAACAATGGAAGAGTTCCGAAGCATTTTTAAACATCAGCGTAATTCCGAGAACAATGGAAGAGTTCTGAAACAATTTTAAACTTCAGCGGAATTCTGAGAACAATGGAAGAGTTCCGAAGCATGTTTAAACTTCAGCAGAATTCCGAGAACAATGGAAGCGTTCTGAAACATTTTTAGACTTCAAAGGAATTCCGAGAACAATGGAAGAGTTCCGAAGCATTTTTAAACTTCAGCAGAATTCCGAGAACAATGGAAGAGTTCCGAAGCATTTTTAAACGTCAACGGAATTCCGAGAACAATGGTAGTGTTCCAAAACATTTTTAAAATTCAGCGGAATTCCGAGAACAATGGAAGAGTTCCGAAGCATTATTAAACTTCAGCATAATTCCGAGAACAATGGAAGCATTCTGAAGCATTTTTAAACTTCAGCGGAATTCCGAGAACAATGGAAGAGTTCCGAAGCATTTTTAATCTTCCTCAGAATTTGGAGTACAATGGAAGAGTTCCGAAGCAAATTTAAACTTCAGCAGAAATCCGAGAACAATGGAAGTGTTACTAAGCATTTTTAAATTACAGCAAAATTCAGAGAAAAATGAAAGAGTTCCGAAGCATTTTTAAACATCAGCGGAATTCATAGAGCAATGGAAGAGTTCCGAAGCATTTTTAAACTTCAGCAGAATTCCGAGAACAATGGTAGTGTTCCAAAACATTTTAAAAATTTAGCGGAATTCCGAGAACAATGGAAGAGTTCCGAAGCATTATTAAACATGAATGGAATTCCGAGAACAATGGAAGAGTTCCGATGCATTTTTACACTTCAGTGGAATTCCGAGAACAATGGAAGAGTTCTGAAGCATTTTTAAATGTCAGCAGAATTCTGAGAACAATGGAAGAGTTCTGAAGCATTTTTAAACATCAGCGGAATTCTGAGAACAATGGAAGAGTTCCGAAGCATTTTTAAACATCAGCGTAATTCCGAGAACAATGGAAGAGTTCTGAAACAATTTTAAACTTCAGCGGAATCCTAAGAACAATGGAAGAGTTCCGAAGCATTTTTAAACTTCAGCGGAATTCCGAGAACAACGGAAGAGTTCCGAAGCATTTTTAAACTTCAGCGGAATTCCGAGAACAATGGAAGAGTTCCTAAACAGTTTTAAACTTCAGCGGATTTCCGAGAACAATGGAAGAGTTCCGAAGCATTATTAAACATGAGTGGAATTCTGAGAACAATGGAAGAGTTCCGAAGCATTTTTAAACATCAGCAGAATTCTGAGAACAATGGAAGAGTACCGAAGCATTTTTAAACATCAGCGGAATTCTGAGAACAATGGAAGAGTTCCGAAGCATTTTTAAATGTCAGCAGATTTCTGAGAACAATGAAGGAGTTCCAATGCATTTTTAAACGTCAGCGGAATTCTGAGAACAATTTAAGAGTTTCGAAACATTTTTAAACATCAACGGAATTCCGAGAAGAATGGAAGAGTTCCAAAGTATTTTTAAACTTCAGCGGAATTCCGAGAACAATGGAAGCATTCCGAAGTATTTTTAATCTTCAGCGGAATACTGAGAACAATGGAAGAGTTCCGAAGCTTTTTTAAACTTCAGCCGAATTCCGAGAACAATGGAAGAGTTCCAAAACATTTTTAAACTTCAGCGGAATTCTGAGAACAATGGAAGAGTTCCGAAGCATTTTTAAACTTCAGCGGAATTCCGAGAACAATGGATAAGTTCCGAAGCATTTTTTATCTTCAGCGGAGTTCCGAGAACAATGGAAGAGTTCCGAAGCATTTTTAAACTTCAGCGGAATTCCGAGAACAATGGAAGAGCTCTGAAGCATTTTTAAACATCAGTGAAATTCTGAGAACAATGGAAGAGTTACAAAGCATTTTTAAACTTCAGCAGAATTCCGAGAACAATGAAAGAGTTCCAAAATATTTTTAAACTTCTGCGGAATTCTGAGAACAATGGGAGATTTCCGAAGCATTTTTAAACTTCAGCGGAATTCCGAGAACAATGGAAGCGTTCTGAAGCATTTTTAAACTTCAGCAGAATTCCGAGAACAATGGAAGAGTTCTGAAACATTTTTAAACTTCAGCGGAATTCTGAGAACAATGGAAGAGTTCCAAAGCATTTTTAAGCCTCAGTGGAATTCTGAGAACAATGAAAGAGTTCCGAAGCATTTTAAAACTTCAGCACAATTACGAGAACAATGAGAGAGTTGCGAATCATTTTTAAACATCAGCAGAATTCCAAGAACAATGGAAGAGTTCCGAAGCATTTTTAAACGTCAGCGGAATTCTGAGAACAATGGAAGAGTTCCTAAGCATTTTTAAACATCAGCGGAATTCCGAGAACAATGGAAGAGTTCTGAAACATTTTTAAACTTCAAAGGAATTCCGAAAACAATGGAAGAGTTCCGAAGCATTTTTAAACTTCAGCGGAACTTCAAGAACAATGGAAGCATTTCGAAGCATTTTTAAACTTCAGCGGAATTCCGAGAACAATGGAAGAGTTCCGAAGCATAATTAAACGTGATCATAATTCCGAGAACAATGGAAGAGTTGCGAAACCTTTTTTAAATGTCAGCGGAATTCCGAGAACAATGGAAGAATTCCGAAAGATTTTAAAACTTCAGTAGAATTCTGAGAAAAATGACAGAGTTCCGAAGCATTTTTAAACTTCAGCAGAATTCCGAGAACAATGGAAAAGTTCCGAAGCATTTTTAAATGTCAGCGGAATTCTGAAAACAATGGAAGAGTTCTGAAGCATTTTTAAACGTCAGCAGAATTCCGAGAACAAGGGAAGAGTTACGAAGCATTTTTAAACTTCATCTGAATGACAAGAACAATGTAAGAGTTCCGAAGCATTTTTAAACTTCAGCGGAATTCCGAGAACAATGAAAGAGTTCTGAAGCATTTTTAAACTTCAGCAGAATTCCGCGAACAATGGAAGAGTTCCGAAGCATTTTTAAACGTCAACGGAATTCCAAGAATAATGGTAGTGTTCCAAAACATTTTTAAAATTCAGCGGAATTCCGAGAACAATGGAAGAGTTCCGAAACATTATTAAACATGAATGGAATTCTGAGAACAATGGAAGAGTTCCGAAGCATTTTTACACTTCAGCGGAATTCCGAGAACAATGGAAGAGTTCCGAAGCATTTTTAAATGTCAGCAGAATTCTGAGAACAATGGGAGAGTTCTGAAGCATTTTTAAACATCAGCGGAATTCTGAGAACAATGGAAGAGTTCCGAAGCATTTTTAAACATCAGCGTAATTCCGAGAACAATGGAAGAGTTCTGAAACAATTTTAAACTTCAGCGGAATTCTGAGAACAATGGAAGAGTTCCGAAGCATGTTTAAACTTCAGCAGAATTCCGAGAACAATGGAAGCGTTCTGAAACATTTTTAGACTTCAAAGGAATTCCGAGAACAATGGAAGAGTTCCGAAGCATTTTTAAACTTCAGCGGAATTCCGAGAACAATGGAAGAGTTCCGAAGCATTTTTAAACTTCAGCAGAATTCCGAGAACAATGGAAGAGTTCCGAAGCATTTTTAAACGTCAACGGAATTCCGAGAACAATGGTAGTGTTCCAAAACATTTTTAAAATTCAGCGGAATTCCGAGAACAATGGAAGAGTTCCGAAGCATTATTAAACTTCAGCCTAATTCCGAGAACAATGGAAGCATTCCGAAGCATTTTTAAACTTCAGCGGAATTCCGAGAACAATGGAAGAGTTCCGAAGCATTTTTAATCTTCCTCAGAATTTGGAGTACAATGGAAGAGTTCCGAAGCAAATTTAAACTTCAGCAGAAATCCGAGAACAATGGAAGTGTTACTAAGCATTTTTAAATTACAGCAAAATTCAGAGAAAAATGAAAGAGTTCCGAAGCATTTTTAAACATCAGCGGAATTCATAGAGCAATGGAAGAGTTCCGAAGCATTTTTAAACTTCAGCAGAATTCCGAGAACAATGGAAGAGTTCCGAAGCATTTTTAAACGTCAACGGAATTCCGAGAACAATGGTAGTGTTCCAAAACATTTTAAAAATTCAGCGGAATTCCGAGAACAATGGAAGAGTTCCGAAGCATTATTAAACATGAATGGAATTCCGAGAACAATGGAAGAGTTCTGAAACATTTTTAAACTTCAAAGGAATTCCGAAAACAATGGAAGAGTTCCGAAGCATTTTTAAACTTCAGCGGAATTTCAAGAACAATGGAAGCATTTCGAAGCATTTTTAAACTTCAGCGGAATTCCGAGAACAATGGAAGAGTTCCGAAGCATAATTAAACGTGATCATAATTCCGAGAACAATGGAAGAGTTCCGAAGCATTTTTAAATGTCAGCAGAATTCTGAGAACAATGGGAGAGTTCTGAAGCATTTTTAAACATCAGCGGAATTCTGAGAACAATGGAAGAGTTCCGAAGCATTTTTAAACATCAGCGTAATTCCGAGAACAATGGAAGAGTTCTGAAACAATTTTAAACTTCAGCGGAATTCTGAGAACAATGGAAGAGTTCCGAAGCATGTTTAAACTTCAGCAGAATTCCGAGAACAATGGAAGAGTTCCGAAGCATTTTTAAACGTCAACGGAATTCCGAGAACAATGGTAGTGTTCCAAAACATTTTTAAAATTCAGCGGAATTCCGAGAACAATGGAAGAGTTCCGAAGCATTATTAAACTTCAGTCTAATTCCGAGAACAATGGAAGCATTCCGAAGCATTTTTAAACTTCAGCGGAATTCCGAGAACAATGGAAGAGTTCCGAAGCATTTTTAATCTTCCTCAGAATTTGGAGTACAATGGAAGAGTTCCGAAGCAAATTTAAACTTCAGCAGAAATCCGAGAACAATGGAAGTGTTACTAAGCATTTTTAAATTACAGCAAAATTCAGAGAAAAATGAAAGAGTTCCGAAGCATTTTTAAACATCAGCGGAATTCATAGAGCAATGGAAGAGTTCCGAAGCATTTTTAAACTTCAGCAGAATTCCGAGAACAATGGAAGAGTTCCGAAGCATTTTTAAACGTCAACGGAATTCCGAGAACAATGGTAGTGTTCCAAAACATTTTAAAAATTCAGCGGAATTCCGAGAACAATGGAAGAGTTCCGAAGCATTATTAAACATGAATGGAATTCCGAGAACAATGGAAGAGTTCCGAAGCATTTTTAAACTTCAGCAGAATTCCGAGAACAATGGAAGAGTTCCGAAGCATTTTTAAACGTCAACGGAATTCCGAGAACAATGGTAGTGTTCCAAAACATTTTAAAAATTCAGCGGAATTCCGAGAACAATGGAAGAGTTCCGAAGCATTATTAAACATGAATGGAATTCCGAGAACAATGGAAGAGTTCCGATGCATTTTTACACTTCAGTGGAATTCCGAGAACAATGGAAGAGTTCTGAAGCATTTTTAAATGTCAGCAGAATTCTGAGAACAATGGAAGAGTTCTGAAGCATTTTTAAACATCAGCGGAATTCTGAGAACAATGGAAGAGTTCCGAAGCATTTTTAAACATCAGCGTAATTCCGAGAACAATGGAAGAGTTCTGAAACAATTTTAAACTTCAGCGGAATCCTGAGAACAATGGAAGAGTTCCGAAGCATTTTTAAACTTCAGCGGAATTCCGAGAACAACGGAAGAGTTCCGAAGCATTTTTAAACTTCAGCGGAATTCCGAGAACAATGGAAGAGTTCCTAAACAGTTTTAAACTTCAGCGGATTTCCGAGAACAATGGAAGAGTTCCGAAGCATTATTAAACATGAGTGGAATTCTGAGAACAATGGAAGAGTTCCGAAGCATGTTTAAACTTCAGCAGAATTCCGAGAACAATGGAAGAGTTCCGAAGCATTTTTAAACGTCAACGGAATTCCGAGAACAATGGTAGTGTTCCAAAACATTTTTAAAATTCAGCGGAATTCCGAGAACAATGGAAGAATTCCGAAGCATTATTAAACTTCAGTCTAATTCCGAGAACAATGGAAGCATTCCGAAGCATTTTTAAACTTCAGCGGAATTCCGAGAACAATGGAAGAGTTCCGAAGCATTTTTAATCTTCCTCAGAATTTGGAGTACAATGGAAGAGTTCCGAAGCAAATTTAAACTTCAGCAGAAATCCGAGAACAATGGAAGTGTTACTAAGCATTTTTAAATTACAGCAAAATTCAGAGAAAAATGAAAGAGTTCCGAAGCATTTTTAAACATCAGCGGAATTCATAGAGCAATGGAAGAGTTCCGAAGCATTTTTAAACTTCAGCAGCATTCCGAGAACAATGGAAGAGTTCCGAAGCATTTTTAAACGTCAACGGAATTCCGAGAACAATGGTAGTGTTCCAAAACATTTTAAAAATTCAGCGGAATTCCGAGAACAATGGAAGAGTTCCGAAGCATTATTAAACATGAATGGAATTCCGAGAACAATGGAAGAGTTCCGAAGCATTTTTAAACTTCAGCAGAATTCCGAGAACAATGGAAGAGTTCCGAAGCATTTTTAAACGTCAACGGAATTCCGAGAACAATGGTAGTGTTCCAAAACATTTTAAAAATTCAGCGGAATTCCGAGAACAATGGAAGAGTTCCGAAGCATTATTAAACATGAATGGAATTCCGAGAACAATGGAAGAGTTCCGATGCATTTTTACACTTCAGTGGAATTCCGAGAACAATGGAAGAGTTCTGAAGCATTTTTAAATGTCAGCAGAATTCTGAGAGCAATGGAAGAGTTCTGAAGCATTTTTAAACATCAGCGGAATTCTGAGAACAATGGAAGAGTTCCGAAGCATTTTTAAACATCAGCGTAATTCCGAGAACAATGGAAGAGTTCTGATACAATTTTAAACTTCAGCGGAATCCTGAGAACAATGGAAGAGTTCCGAAGCATTTTTAAACTTCAGCGGAATTCCGAGAACAACGGAAGAGTTCCGAAGCATTTTTAAACTTCAGCGGAATTCCGAGAACAATGGAAGAGTTCCTAAACAGTTTTAAACTTCAGCGGATTTCCGAGAACAATGGAAGAGTTCCGAAGCATTATTAAACATGAGTGGAATTCTGAGAACAATGGAAGAGTTCCGAAGCATTTTTAAACATCAGCAGAATTCTGAGAACAATGGAAGAGTACCGAAGCATTTTTAAACATCAGCGGAATTCTGAGAACAATGGAAGAGTTCCGAAGCATTTTTAAATGTCAGCAGATTTCTGAGAACAATGAAGGAGTTCCAATGCATTTTTAAACGTCAGCGGAATTCTGAGAACAATTTAAGAGTTTCGAAACATTTTTAAACATCAACGGAATTCCGAGAAGAATGGAAGAGTTCCAAAGTAGTTTTAAACTTCAGCGGAATTCCGAGAACAATGGAAGCATTCCGAAGTATTTTTAATCTTCAGCGGAATACTGAGAACAATGGAAGAGTTCCGAAGCTTTTTTAAACTTCAGCCGAATTCCGAGAACAATGGAAGAGTTCCAAAACATTTTTAAACTTCAGCGGAATTCTGAGAACAATGGAAGAGTTCCGAAGCATTTTTAAACTTCAGCGGAATTCCGAGAACAATGGATAAGTTCCGAAGCATTTTTTATCTTCAGCGGAGTTCCGAGAACAATGGAAGAGTTCCGAAGCATTTTTAAACTTCAGCGGAATTCCGAGAACAATGGAAGAGCTCTGAAGCATTTTTAAACATCAGTGAAATTCTGAGAACAATGGAAGAGTTACAAAGCATTTTTAAACTTCAGCAGAATTCCGAGAACAATGAAAGAGTTCCAAAATATTTTTAAACTTCTGCGGAATTCTGAGAACAATGGGAGATTTCCGAAGCATTTTTAAACTTCAGCGGAATTCCGAGAACAATGGAAGCGTTCTGAAGCATTTTTAAACTTCAGCAGAATTCCGAGAACAATGGAAGAGTTCTGAAACATTTTTAAACTTCAGCGGAATTCTGAGAACAATGGAAGAGTTCCAAAGCATTTTTAAGCCTCAGTGGAATTCTGAGAACAATGGAAGAGTTTCGAAGCATTTTAAAACTTCAGCACAATTACGAGAACAATGAGAGAGTTGCGAATCATTTTTAAACATCAGCAGAATTCCAAGAACAATGGAAGAGTTCCGAAGCATTTTTAAACGTCAGCGGAATTCTGAGAACAATGGAAGAGTTCCTAAGCATTTTTAAACATCAGCGGAATTCCGAGAACAATGGAAGAGTTCTGAAACATTTTTAAACTTCAAAGGAATTCCGAAAACAATGGAAGAGTTCCGAAGCATTTTTAAACTTCAGCGGAATTTCAAGAACAATGGAAGCATTTCGAAGCATTTTTAAACTTCAGCGGAATTCCGAGAACAATGGAAGAGTTCCGAAGCATAATTAAACGTGATCATAATTCCGAGAACAATGGAAGAGTTGCGAAATCTTTTTTAAATGTCAGCGGAATTCCGAGAACAATGGAAGAATTCCGAAAGATTTTAAAACTTCAGTAGAATTCTGAGAAAAATGACAGAGTTCCGAAGCATTTTTAAACTTCAGCAGAATTCCGAGAACAATGGAAAAGTTCCGAAGCATTTTTAAATGTCAGCGGAATTCTGAAAACAATGGAAGAGTTCTGAAGCATTTTTAAACGTCAGCAGAATTCCGAGAACAAAGGAAGAGTTACGAAGCATTTTTAAACTTCATCTGAATGACAAGAACAATGTAAGAGTTCCGAAGCATTTTTAAACTTCAGCGGAATTCCGAGAACAATGAAAGAGTTCTGAAGCATTTTTAAACTTCAGCAGAATTCCGCGAACAATGGAAGAGTTCCGAAGCATTTTTAAACGTCAACGGAATTCCAAGAATAATGGTAGTGTTCCAAAACATTTTTAAAATTCAGCGGAATTCCGAGAACAATGGAAGAGTTCCGAAACATTATTAAACATGAATGGAATTCTGAGAACAATGGAAGAGTTCCGAAGCATTTTTACACTTCAGCGGAATTCCGAGAACAATGGAAGAGTTCCGAAGCATTTTTAAATGTCAGCAGAATTCTGAGAACAATGGGAGAGTTCTGAAGCATTTTTAAACATCAGCGGAATTCTGAGAACAATGGAAGAGTTCCGAAGCATTTTTAAACATCAGCGTAATTCCGAGAACAATGGAAGAGTTCTGAAACAATTTTAAACTTCAGCGGAATTCTGAGAACAATGGAAGAGTTCCGTAGCATGTTTAAACTTCAGCAGAATTCCGAGAACAATGGAAGCGTTCTGAAACATTTTTAGACTTCAAAGGAATTCCGAGAACAATGGAAGAGTTCCGAAGCATTTTTAAACTTCAGCGGAATTCCGAGAACAATGGAAGAGTTCCGAAGCATTTTTAAACTTCAGCAGAATTCCGAGAACAATGGAAGAGTTCCGAAGCATTTTTAAACGTCAACGGAATTCCGAGAACAATGGTAGTGTTCCAAAACATTTTTAAAATTCAGCGGAATTCCGAGAACAATGGAAGAGTTCCGAAGCATTATTAAACTTCAGCCTAATTCCGAGAACAATGGAAGCATTCCGAAGCATTTTTAAACTTCAGCGGAATTCCGAGAACAATGGAAGAGTTCCGAAGCATTTTTAATCTTCCTCAGAATTTGGAGTACAATGGAAGAGTTCCGAAGCAAATTTAAACTTCAGCAGAAATCCGAGAACAATGGAAGTGTTTCTAAGCATTTTTAAATTACAGCAAAATTCAGAGAAAAATGAAAGAGTTCCGAAGCACTTTTAAACATCAGCGGAATTCATAGAGCAATGGAAGAGTTCCGAAGCATTTTTAAACTTCAGCAGAATTCCGAGAACAATGGAAGAGTTCCGAAGCATTTTTAAACGTCAACGGAATTCCGAGAACAATGGTAGTGTTCCAAAACATTTTAAAAATTCAGCGGAATTCCGAGAACAATGGAAGAGTTCCGAAGCATTATTAAACATGAATGGAATTCCGAGAACAATGGAAGAGTTCTGAAACATTTTTAAACTTCAAAGGAATTCCGAAAACAATGGAAGAGTTCCGAAGCATTTTTAAACTTCAGCGGAATTTCAAGAACAATGGAAGAGTTCCGATGCATTTTTACACTTCAGTGGAATTCCGAGAACAATGGAAGAGTTCTGAAGCATTTTTAAATGTCAGCAGAATTCTGAGAACAATGGAAGAGTTCTGAAGCATTTTTAAACATCAGCGGAATTCTGAGAACAATGGAAGAGTTCCGAAGCATTTTTAAACATCAGCGTAATTCCGAGAACAATGGAAGAGTTCTGAAACAATTTTAAACTTCAGCGGAATCCTGAGAACAATGGAAGAGTTCCGAAGCATTTTTAAACTTCAGCGGAATTCCGAGAACAACGGAAGAGTTCCGAAGCATTTTTAAACTTCAGCGGAATTCCGAGAACAATGGAAGAGTTCCTAAACAGTTTTAAACTTCAGCGGATTTCCGAGAACAATGGAAGAGTTCCGAAGCATTATTAAACATGAGTGGAATTCTGAGAACAATGGAAGAGTTCCGAAGCATGTTTAAACTTCAGCAGAATTCCGAGAACAATGGAAGAGTTCCGAAGCATTTTTAAACGTCAACGGAATTCCGAGAACAATGGTAGTGTTCCAAAACATTTTTAAAATTCAGCGGAATTCCGAGAACAATGGAAGAGTTCCAAAGCATTATTAAACTTCAGTCTAATTCCGAGAACAATGGAAGCATTCCGAAGCATTTTTAAACTTCAGCGGAATTCCGAGAACAATGGAAGAGTTCCGAAGCATTTTTAATCTTCCTCAGAATTTGGAGTACAATGGAAGAGTTCCGAAGCAAATTTAAACTTCAGCAGAAATCCGAGAACAATGGAAGTGTTACTAAGCATTTTTAAATTACAGCAAAATTCAGAGAAAAATGAAAGAGTTCCGAAGCATTTTTAAACATCAGCGGAATTCATAGAGCAATGGAAGAGTTCCGAAGCATTTTTAAACTTCAGCAGAATTCCGAGAACAATGGAAGAGTTCCGAAGCATTTTTAAACGTCAACGGAATTCCGAGAACAATGGTAGTGTTCCAAAACATTTTAAAAATTCAGCGGAATTCCGAGAACAATGGAAGAGTTCCGAAGCATTATTAAACATGAATGGAATTCCGAGAACAATGGAAGAGTTCCGAAGCATTTTTAAACTTCAGCAGAATTCCGAGAACAATGGAAGAGTTCCGAAGCATTTTTAAACGTCAACGGAATTCCGAGAACAATGGTAGTGTTCCAAAACATTTTAAAAATTCAGCGGAATTCCGAGAACAATGGAAGAGTTCCGAAGCATTATTAAACATGAATGGAATTCCGAGAACAATGGAAGAGTTCCGATGCATTTTTACACTTCAGTGGAATTCCGAGAACAATGGAAGAGTTCTGAAGCATTTTTAAATGTCAGCAGAATTCTGAGAGCAATGGAAGAGTTCTGAAGCATTTTTAAACATCAGCGGAATTCTGAGAACAATGGAAGAGTTCCGAAGCATTTTTAAACATCAGCGTAATTCCGAGAACAATGGAAGAGTTCTGATACAATTTTAAACTTCAGCGGAATCCTGAGAACAATGGAAGAGTTCCGAAGCATTTTTAAACTTCAGCGGAATTCCGAGAACAACGGAAGAGTTCCGAAGCATTTTTAAACTTCAGCGGAATTCCGAGAACAACGGAAGAGTTCCGAAGCATTTTTAAACTTCAGCGGAATTCCGAGAACAATGGAAGAGTTCCTAAACAGTTTTAAACTTCAGCGGATTTCCGAGAACAATGGAAGAGTTCCGAAGCATTATTAAACATGAGTGGAATTCTGAGAACAATGGAAGAGTTCCGAAGCATTTTTAAACATCAGCAGAATTCTGAGAACAATGGAAGAGTACCGAAGCATTTTTAAACATCAGCGGAATTCTGAGAACAATGGAAGAGTTCCGAAGCATTTTTAAATGTCAGCAGATTTCTGAGAACAATGAAGGAGTTCCAATGCATTTTTAAACGTCAGCGGAATTCTGAGAACAATTTAAGAGTTTCGAAACATTTTTAAACATCAACGGAATTCCGAGAAGAATGGAAGAGTTCCAAAGTATTTTTAAACTTCAGCGGAATTCCGAGAACAATGGAAGCATTCCGAAGTATTTTTAATCTTCAGCGGAATACTGAGAACAATGGAAGAGTTCCGAAGCTTTTTTAAACTTCAGCCGAATTCCGAGAACAATGGAAGAGTTCCAAAACATTTTTAAACTTCAGCGGAATTCTGAGAACAATGGAAGAGTTCCGAAGCATTTTTAAACTTCAGCGGAATTCCGAGAACAATGGATAAGTTCCGAAGCATTTTTTATCTTCAGCGGAGTTCCGAGAACAATGGAAGAGTTCCGAAGCATTTTTAAACTTCAGCGGAATTCCGAGAACAACGGAAGAGTTCCGAAGCATTTTTAAACTTCAGCGGAATTCCGAGAACAATGGAAGAGTTCCTAAACAGTTTTAAACTTCAGCGGATTTCCGAGAACAATGGAAGAGTTCCGAAGCATTATTAAACATGAGTGGAATTCTGAGAACAATGGAAGAGTTCCGAAGCATTTTTAAACATCAGCAGAATTCTGAGAACAATGGAAGAGTACCGAAGCATTTTTAAACATCAGCGGAATTCTGAGAACAATGGAAGAGTTCCGAAGCATTTTTAAATGTCAGCAGATTTCTGAGAACAATGAAGGAGTTCCAATGCATTTTTAAACGTCAGCGGAATTCTGAGAACAATTTAAGAGTTTCGAAACATTTTTAAACATCAACGGAATTCCGAGAAGAATGGAAGAGTTCCAAAGTATTTTTAAACTTCAGCGGAATTCCGAGAACAATGGAAGCATTCCGAAGTATTTTTAATCTTCAGCGGAATACTGAGAACAATGGAAGAGTTCCGAAGCTTTTTTAAACTTCAGCCGAATTCCGAGAACAATGGAAGAGTTCCAAAACATTTTTAAACTTCAGCGGAATTCTGAGAACAATGGAAGAGTTCCGAAGCATTTTTAAACTTCAGCGGAATTCCGAGAACAATGGATAAGTTCCGAAGCATTTTTTATCTTCAGCGGAGTTCCGAGAACAATGGAAGAGTTCCGAAGCATTTTTAAACTTCAGCGGAATTCCGAGAACAATGGAAGAGCTCTGAAGCATTTTTAAACATCAGTGAAATTCTGAGAACAATGGAAGAGTTACAAAGCATTTTTAAACTTCAGCAGAATTCCGAGAACAATGAAAGAGTTCCAAAATATTTTTAAACTTCTGCGGAATTCTGAGAACAATGGGAGATTTCCGAAGCATTTTTAAACTTCAGCAGAATTCCGAGAACAATGGAAGCGTTCTGAAGCATTTTTAAACTTCAGCAGAATTCCGAGAACAATGGAAGAGTTCTGAAACATTTTTAAACTTCAGCGGAATTCTGAGAACAATGGAAGAGTTCCAAAGCATTTTTAAGCCTCAGTGGAATTCTGAGAACAATGGAAGAGTTCCGAAGCATTTTAAAACTTCAGCACAATTACGAGAACAATGAGAGAGTTGCGAATCATTTTTAAACATCAGCAGAATTCCAAGAACAATGGAAGAGTTCCGAAGCATTTTTAAACGTCAGCGGAATTCTGAGAACAATGGAAGAGTTCCTAAGCATTTTTAAACATCAGCGGAATTCCGAGAACAATGGAAGAGTTCTGAAACATTTTTAAACTTCAAAGGAATTCCGAAAACAATGGAAGAGTTCCGAAGCATTTTTAAACTTCAGCGGAATTTCAAGAACAATGGAAGCATTTCGAAGCATTTTTAAACTTCAGCGGAATTCCTAGAACAATGGAAGAGTTCCGAAGCATAATTAAACGTGATCATAATTCCGAGAACAATGGAAGAGTTGCGAAACCTTTTTTAAATGTCAGCGGAATTCCGAGAACAATGGAAGAATTCCGAAAGATTTTAAAACTTCAGTAGAATTCTGAGAAAAATGACAGAGTTCCGAAGCATTTTTAAACTTCAGCAGAATTCCGAGAACAATGGAAAAGTTCCGAAGCATTTTTAAATGTCAGCGGAATTCTGAAAACAATGGAAGAGTTCTGAAGCATTTTTAAACGTCAGCAGAATTCCGAGAACAAGGGAAGAGTTACGAAGCATTTTTAAACTTCATCTGAATGACAAGAACAATGTAAGAGTTCCGAAGCATTTTTAAACTTCAGCGGAATTCCGAGAACAATGAAAGAGTTCTGAAGCATTTTTAAACTTCAGCAGAATTCCGCGAACAATGGAAGAGTTCCGAAGCATTTTTAAACGTCAACGGAATTCCAAGAACAATGGTAGTGTTCCAAAACATTTTTAAAATTCAGCGGAATTCCGAGAACAATGGAAGAGTTCCGAAACATTATTAAACATGAATGGAATTCTGAGAACAATGGAAGAGTTCCGAAGCATTTTTACACTTCAGCGGAATTCCGAGAACAATAGAAGAGTTCCGAAGCATTTTTAAATGTCAGCAGAATTCTGAGAACAATGGGAGAGTTCTGAAGCATTTTTAAACATCAGCGGAATTCTGAGAACAATGGAAGAGTTCCGAAGCATTTTTAAACATCAGCGTAATTCCGAGAACAATGGAAGAGTTCTGAAACAATTTTAAACTTCAGCGGAATTCTGAGAACAATGGAAGAGTTCCGAAGCATGTTTAAACTTCAGCAGAATTCCGAGAACAATGGAAGCGTTCTGAAACATTTTTAGACTTCAAAGGAATTCCGAGAACAATGGAAGAGTTCCGAAGCATTTTTAAACTTCAGCGGAATTCCGAGAACAATGGAAGAGTTCCGAAGCATTTTTAAACTTCAGCAGAATTCCGAGAACAATGGAAGAGTTCCGAAGCATTTTTAAACGTCAACGGAATTCCGAGAACAATGGTAGTGTTCCAAAACATTTTTAAAATTCAGCGGAATTCCGAGAACAATGGAAGAGTTCCGAAGCATTATTAAACTTCAGCCTAATTCCGAGAACAATGGAAGCATTCCGAAGCATTTTTAAACTTCAGCGGAATTCCGAGAACAATGGAAGAGTTCCGAAGCATTTTTAATCTTCCTCAGAATTTGGAGTACAATGGAAGAGTTCCGAAGCAAATTTAAACTTCAGCAGAAATCCGAGAACAATGGAAGTGTTACTAAGCATTTTTAAATTACAGCAAAATTCAGAGAAAAATGAAAGAGTTCCGAAGCATTTTTAAACATCAGCGGAATTCATAGAGCAATGGAAGAGTTCCGAAGCATTTTTAAACTTCAGCAGAATTCCGAGAACAATGGAAGAGTTCCGAAGCATTTTTAAACGTCAACGGAATTCCGAGAACAATGGTAGTGTTCCAAAACATTTTAAAAATTCAGCGGAATTCCGAGAACAATGGAAGAGTTCCGAAGCATTATTAAACATGAATGGAATTCCGAGAACAATGGAAGAGTTCCGAAGCATTTTTACACTTCAGTGGAATTCCGAGAACAATGGAAGAGTTCTGAAGCATTTTTAAATGTCAGCAGAATTCTGAGAACAATGGAAGAGTTCTGAAGCATTTTTAAACATCAGCGGAATTCTGAGAACAATGGAAGAGTTCCGAAGCATTTTTAAACATCAGCATAATTCCGAGAACAATGGAAGAGTTCTGAAACAATTTTAAACTTCAGCGGAATTCTGAGAACAATGGAAGAGTTCCGAACCATGTTTAAACTTCAGCAGAATTCCGAGAACAATGGAAGAGTACCGAAGCATTTTTAAACATCAGCGGAATTCTGAGAACAATGGAAGAGTACCGAATCATTTTTAAACATCAGCGGAATTCAGAGCACAATGGAAGAGTACCAAAGCATTTTTAAACATCAGCGGAATACCGAGAGCAATGGAAGAGTTCTGAAACATTTTTAAACTTCAAAGGAATTCCGAAAACAATGGAAGAGTTCCGAATCATTTTTAAACTTCAGCGGAATTCCGAGAACAATGGAAGCATTCCGAAGCATTTTTAAACTTCAGCGGAATTCCGAGAAAAATGGAAGAGTTCCGAAGCATTTTTAATCTTCCTCAGAATTTGGAGAACAATGGAAGAGTTCCGAAGCAAATTTAAACTTCAGCAGAAATCCGAGAACAATGGAAGTGTTACTAAGCATTTTTAAATTACAGCAAAATTCAGAGAAAAATGAAAGAGTTCCGAAGCATTTTTAAACTTCAGCGGAATTCATAGAACAATGGAAGAGTTCCGAAGCATTTTTAAACTTCAGCAGAATTCCGAGAAGAATGGAAGCATTCCGAAGCATTTTTAAACATCAGTGGAATTCTGAGAACAATAGAAGTGTTCTGAAGCATTTTTAAATACGAGCGGAATTCTGAGAACAATGATAGAGTTCCAAAGCATTTTAAAACTTCAGCAGAATTCCGAGAACAATGGAAGAGTTCCAAAACATTTTTAAACTTCAGCGGAATTCTGAGAACAATGGAAGAGTTCCGAAGCATTTTTAAACTTCAGCGGAATTCCGAGAACAATGGAAGAGCTCTGAAGCATTTTTAAACATCAGTGAAATTCTGAGAACAATGGAAGAGTTACAAAGCATTTTTAAACTTCAGCAGAATTCCGAGAACAATGGAAGAGTTCCAAAATATTTTTAAACTTCTGCGGAATTCTGAGAACAATGGGAGATTTCCGAAGCATTTTTAAACTTCAGCGGAATTCCGAGAACAATGGAAGCGTTCTGAAGCATGTTTAAACTTCAGCAGAATTCCGAGAACAATGGAAGAGTTCTGAAACATTTTTAAACTTCAGCGGAATTCTGAGAACAATGGAAGAGTTCCAAAGCATTTTTAAGCCTCAGTGGAATTCTGAGAACAATGGAAGAGTTCCGAAGCATTTTAAAACTTCAGCACAATTACGAGAACAATGGAAGAGTTCCGAAACATTATTAAACATGAATGGAATTCTGAGAACAATGGAAGAGTTGCGAAGCATTTTTACACTTCAGCGGAATTCCGAGAACAATGGAAGAGTTCCGAAGCATTTTTAAACGTCAGCAGAATTCTGAGAACAATGGGAGAGTTCTGAAGCATTTTTAAACATCAGCGGAATTCTGAGAACAATGGAAGAGTTCCGAAGCATTTTTAAACATTAGCGTAATTCCGAGAACGATGGAAGAGTTCTGAATCAATTTTAAACTTCAGCGGAATTCTGAGAACAATGGAAGAGTTCCGAAGCATGTTTAAACTTCAGCAGAATTCCGAGAACAATGGAAGCATTCTGAAACATTTTTAGACTTCAAAGGAATTCCGAGAACAATGGAAGAGTTCCGAAGCATTTTTAAACATCAGCGGAATTCATAGAGCAATGGAAGAGTTCCGAAGCATTTTTAAACTTCAGCAGAATTCCGAGAACAATGGAAGAGTTCCGAAGCATTTTTAAACGTCAACGGAATTCCGAGAACAATGGTAGTGTTCCAAAACATTTTAAAAATTCAGCGGAATTCCGAGAACAATGGAAGAGTTCCGAAGCATTATTAAACATGAATGGAATTCCGAGAACAATGGAAGAGTTCCGAAGCATTTTTAAACTTCAGCAGAATTCCGAGAACAATGGAAGAGTTCCGAAGCATTTTTAAACGTCAACGGAATTCCGAGAACAATGGTAGTGTTCCAAAACATTTTAAAAATTCAGCGGAATTCCGAGAACAATGGAAGAGTTCCGAAGCATTATTAAACATGAATGGAATTCCGAGAACAATGGAAGAGTTCCGATGCATTTTTACACTTCAGTGGAATTCCGAGAACAATGGAAGAGTTCTGAAGCATTTTTAAATGTCAGCAGAATTCTGAGAACAATGGAAGAGTTCTGAAGCATTTTTAAACATCAGCGGAATTCCGAGAACAATGGAAGAGTTCTGAAACAATTTTAAACTTCAGCGGAATCCTGAGAACAATGGAAGAGTTCCGAAGCATTTTTAAACTTCAGCGGAATTCCGAGAACAACGGAAGAGTTCCGAAGCATTTTTAAACTTCAGCGGAATTCCGAGAACAATGGAAGAGTTCCTAAACAGTTTTAAACTTCAGCGGATTTCCGAGAACAATGGAAGAGTTCCGAAGCATTATTAAACATGAGTGGAATTCTGAGAACAATGGAAGAGTTCCGAAGCATGTTTAAACTTCAGCAGAATTCCGAGAACAATGGAAGAGTTCCGAAGCATTTTTAAACGTCAACGGAATTCCGAGAACAATGGTAGTGTTCCAAAACATTTTTAAAATTCAGCGGAATTCCGAGAACAATGGAAGAGTTCCGAAGCATTATTAAACTTCAGTCTAATTCCGAGAACAATGGAAGCATTCCGAAGCATTTTTAAACTTCAGCGGAATTCCGAGAACAATGGAAGAGTTCCGAAGCATTTTTAATCTTCCTCAGAATTTGGAGTACAATGGAAGAGTTCCGAAGCAAATTTAAACTTCAGCAGAAATCCGAGAACAATGGAAGTGTTACTAAGCATTTTTAAATTACAGCAAAATTCAGAGAAAAATGAAAGAGTTCCGAAGCATTTTTAAACATCAGCGGAATTCATAGAGCAATGGAAGAGTTCCGAAGCATTTTTAAACTTCAGCAGAATTCCGAGAACAATGGAAGAGTTCCGAAGCATTTTTAAACGTCAACGGAATTCCGAGAACAATGGTAGTGTTCCAAAACATTTTAAAAATTCAGCGGAATTCCGAGAACAATGGAAGAGTTCCGAAGCATTATTAAACATGAATGGAATTCCGAGAACAATGGAAGAGTTCCGAAGCATTTTTAAACTTCAGCAGAATTCCGAGAACAATGGAAGAGTTCCGAAGCATTTTTAAACGTCAACGGAATTCCGAGAACAATGGTAGTGTTCCAAAACATTTTAAAAATTCAGCGGAATTCCGAGAACAATGGAAGAGTTCCGAAGCATTATTAAACATGAATGGAATTCCGAGAACAATGGAAGAGTTCCGATGCATTTTTACACTTCAGTGGAATTCCGAGAACAATGGAAGAGTTCTGAAGCATTTTTAAATGTCAGCAGAATTCTGAGAACAATGGAAGAGTTCTGAAGCATTTTTAAACATCAGCGGAATTCTGAGAACAATGGAAGAGTTCCGAAGCATTTTTAAACATCAGCGTAATTTCGAGAACAATGGAAGAGTTCTGAAACAATTTTAAACTTCAGCGGAATCCTGAGAACAATGGAGGAGTTCCGAAGCATTTTTAAACTTCAGCGGAATTCCGAGAACAACGGAAGAGTTCCGAAGCATTTTTAAACTTCAGCGGAATTCCGAGAACAATGGAAGAGTTCCTAAACAGTTTTAAACTTCAGCGGATTTCCGAGAACAATGGAAGAGTTCCGAAGCATTATTAAACATGAGTGGAATTCTGAGAACAATGGAAGAGTTCCGAAGCATTTTTAAACATCAGCAGAATTCTGAGAACAATGGAAGAGTACCGAAGCATTTTTAAACATCAGCGGAATTCTGAGAACAATGGAAGAGTTCCGAAGCATTTTTAAATGTCAGCAGATTTCTGAGAACAATGAAGGAGTTCCAATGCATTTTTAAACGTCAGCGGAATTCTGAGAACAATTTAAGAGTTTCGAAACATTTTTAAACATCAACGGAATTCCGAGAAGAATGGAAGAGTTCCAAAGTATTTTTAAACTTCAGCGGAATTCCGAGAACAATGGAAGCATTCCGAAGTATTTTTAATCTTCAGCGGAATACTGAGAACAATGAAAGAGTTCCGAAGCTTTTTTAAACTTCAGCCGAATTCCGAGAACAATGGAAGAGTTCCAAAACATTTTTAAACTTCAGCGGAATTCTGAGAACAATGGAAGAGTTCCGAAGCATTTTTAAACTTCAGCGGAATTCCGAGAACAATGGATAAGTTCCGAAGCATTTTTTATCTTCAGCGGAGTTCCGAGAACAATGAAAGAGTTCCGAAGCATTTTTAAACTTCAGCGGAATTCCGAGAACAATGGAAGAGCTCTGAAGCATTTTTAAACATCAGTGAAATTCTGAGAACAATGGAAGAGTTACAAAGCATTTTTAAACTTCAGCAGAATTCTGAGAACAATGAAAGAGTTCCAAAATATTTTTAAACTTCTGCGGAATTCTGAGAACAATGGGAGATTTCCGAAGCATTTTTAAACTTCAGCAGAATTCCGAGAACAATGGAAGCGTTCTGAAGCATTTTTAAACTTCAGCAGAATTCCGAGAACAATGGAAGAGTTCTGAAACATTTTTAAACTTCAGCGGAATTCTGAGAACAATGGAAGAGTTCCAAAGCATTTTTAAGCCTCAGTGGAATTCTGAGAACAATGGAAGAGTTCCGAAGCATTTTAAAACTTCAGCACAATTACGAGAACAATGAGAGAGTTGCGAATCATTTTTAAACATCAGCAGAATTCCAAGAACAATGGAAGAGTTCCGAAGCATTTTTAAACGTCAGCGGAATTCTGAGAACAATGGAAGAGTTCCTAAGCATTTTTAAACATCAGCGGAATTCCGAGAACAATGGAAGAGTTCTGAAACATTTTTAAACTTCAAAGGAATTCCGAAAACAATGGAAGAGTTCCGAAGCATTTTTAAACTTCAGCGGAATTTCAAGAACAATGGAAGCATTTCGAAGCATTTTTAAACTTCAGCGGAATTCCGAGAACAATGGATAAGTTCCGAAGCATTTTTTATCTTCAGCGGAGTTCCGAGAACAATGGAAGAGTTCCGAAGCATTTTTAAACTTCAGCGGAATTCCGAGAACAATGGAAGAGCTCTGAAGCATTTTTAAACATCAGTGAAATTCTGAGAACAATGGAAGAGTTACAAAGCATTTTTAAACTTCAGCAGAATTCCGAGAACAATGAAAGAGTTCCAAAATATTTTTAAACTTCTGCGGAATTCTGAGAACAATGGGAGATTTCCGAAGCATTTTTAAACTTCAGCAGAATTCCGAGAACAATGGAAGCGTTCTGAAGCATTTTTAAACTTCAGCAGAATTCCGAGAACAATGGAAGAGTTCTGAAACATTTTTAAACTTCAGCGGAATTCTGAGAACAATGGAAGAGTTCCAAAGCATTTTTAAGCCTCAGTGGAATTCTGAGAACAATGGAAGAGTTCCGAAGCATTTTAAAACTTCAGCACAATTACGAGAACAATGAGAGAGTTGCGAATCATTTTTAAACATCAGCAGAATTCCAAGAACAATGGAAGAGTTCCGAAGCATTTTTAAACGTCAGCGGAATTCTGAGAACAATGGAAGAGTTCCTAAGCATTTTTAAACATCAGCGGAATTCCGAGAACAATGGAAGAGTTCTGAAACATTTTTAAACTTCAAAGGAATTCCGAAAACAATGGAAGAGTTCCGAAGCATTTTTAAACTTCAGCGGAATTTCAAGAACAATGGAAGCATTTCGAAGCATTTTTAAACTTCAGCGGAATTCCTAGAACAATGGAAGAGTTCCGAAGCATAATTAAACGTGATCATAATTCCGAGAACAATGGAAGAGTTGCGAAACCTTTTTTAAATGTCAGCGGAATTCCGAGAACAATGGAAGAATTCCGAAAGATTTTAAAACTTCAGTAGAATTCTGAGAAAAATGACAGAGTTCCGAAGCATTTTTAAACTTCAGCAGAATTCCGAGAACAATGGAAAAGTTCCGAAGCATTTTTAAATGTCAGCGGAATTCTGAAAACAATGGAAGAGTTCTGAAGCATTTTTAAACGTCAGCAGAATTCCGAGAACAAGGGAAGAGTTACGAAGCATTTTTAAACTTCATCTGAATGACAAGAACAATGTAAGAGTTCCGAAGCATTTTTAAACTTCAGCGGAATTCCGAGAACAATGAAAGAGTTCTGAAGCATTTTTAAACTTCAGCAGAATTCCGCGAACAATGGAAGAGTTCCGAAGCATTTTTAAACGTCAACGGAATTCCAAGAACAATGGTAGTGTTCCAAAACATTTTTAAAATTCAGCGGAATTCCGAGAACAATGGAAGAGTTCCGAAACATTATTAAACATGAATGGAATTCTGAGAACAATGGAAGAGTTCCGAAGCATTTTTACACTTCAGCGGAATTCCGAGAACAATAGAAGAGTTCCGAAGCATTTTTAAATGTCAGCAGAATTCTGAGAACAATGGGAGAGTTCTGAAGCATTTTTAAACATCAGCGGAATTCTGAGAACAATGGAAGAGTTCCGAAGCATTTTTAAACATCAGCGTAATTCCGAGAACAATGGAAGAGTTCTGAAACAATTTTAAACTTCAGCGGAATTCTGAGAACAATGGAAGAGTTCCGAAGCATGTTTAAACTTCAGCAGAATTCCGAGAACAATGGAAGCGTTCTGAAACATTTTTAGACTTCAAAGGAATTCCGAGAACAATGGAAGAGTTCCGAAGCATTTTTAAACTTCAGCGGAATTCCGAGAACAATGGAAGAGTTCCGAAGCATTTTTAAACTTCATCAGAATTCCGAGAACAATGGAAGAGTTCCGAAGCATTTTTAAACGTCAACGGAATTCCGAGAACAATGGTAGTGTTCCAAAACATTTTTAAAATTCAGCGGAATTCCGAGAACAATGGAAGAGTTCCGAAGCATTATTAAACTTCAGCCTAATTCCGAGAACAATGGAAGCATTCCGAAGCATTTTTAAACTTCAGCGGAATTCCGAGAACAATGGAAGAGTTCCGAAGCATTTTTAATCTTCCTCAGAATTTGGAGTACAATGGAAGAGTTCCGAAGCAAATTTAAACTTCAGCAGAAATCCGAGAACAATGGAAGTGTTACTAAGCATTTTTAAATTACAGCAAAATTCAGAGAAAAATGAAAGAGTTCCGAAGCATTTTTAAACATCAGCGGAATTCATAGAGCAATGGAAGAGTTCCGAAGCATTTTTAAACTTCAGCAGAATTCCGAGAACAATGGAAGAGTTCCGAAGCATTTTTAAACGTCAACGGAATTCCGAGAACAATGGTAGTGTTCCAAAACATTTTAAAAATTCAGCGGAATTCCGAGAACAATGGAAGAGTTCCGAAGCATTATTAAACATGAATGGAATTCCGAGAACAATGGAAGAGTTCCGAAGCATTTTTACACTTCAGTGGAATTCCGAGAACAATGGAAGAGTTCTGAAGCATTTTTAAATGTCAGCAGAATTCTGAGAACAATGGAAGAGTTCTGAAGCATTTTTAAACATCAGCGGAATTCTGAGAACAATGGAAGAGTTCCGAAGCATTTTTAAACATCAGCATAATTCCGAGAACAATGGAAGAGTTCTGAAACAATTTTAAACTTCAGCGGAATTCTGAGAACAATGGAAGAGTTCCGAACCATGTTTAAACTTCAGCAGAATTCCGAGAACAATGGAAGAGTACCGAAGCATTTTTAAACATCAGCGGAATTCTGAGAACAATGGAAGAGTACCGAAGCATTTTTAAACATCAGCGGAATTCAGAGCACAATGGAAGAGTACCAAAGCATTTTTAAACATCAGCGGAATACCGAGAGCAATGGAAGAGTTCTGAAACATTTTTAAACTTCAAAGGAATTCCGAAAACAATGGAAGAGTTCCGAATCATTTTTAAACTTCAGCGGAATTCCGAGAACAATGGAAGCATTCCGAAGCATTTTTAAACTTCAGCGGAATTCCGAGAAAAATGGAAGAGTTCCGAAGCATTTTTAATCTTCCTCAGAATTTGGAGAACAATGGAAGAGTTCCGAAGCAAATTTAAACTTCAGCAGAAATCCGAGAACAATGGAAGTGTTACTAAGCATTTTTAAATTACAGCAAAATTCAGAGAAAAATGAAAGAGTTCCGAAGCATTTTTAAACTTCAGCGGAATTCATAGAACAATGGAAGAGTTCCGAAGCATTTTTAAACTTCAGCAGAATTCCGAGAAGAATGGAAGCATTCCGAAGCATTTTTAAACATCAGTGGAATTCTGAGAACAATAGAAGTGTTCTGAAGCATTTTTAAATACGAGCGGAATTCTGAGAACAATGATAGAGTTCCAAAGCATTTTAAAACTTCAGCAGAATTCCGAGAACAATGGAAGAGTTCCAAAACATTTTTAAACTTCAGCGGAATTCTGAGAACAATGGAAGAGTTCCGAAGCATTTTTAAACTTCAGCGGAATTCCGAGAACAATGGAAGAGCTCTGAAGCATTTTTAAACATCAGTGAAATTCTGAGAACAATGGAAGAGTTACAAAGCATTTTTAAACTTCAGCAGAATTCCGAGAACAATGGAAGAGTTCCAAAATATTTTTAAACTTCTGCGGAATTCTGAGAACAATGGGAGATTTCCGAAGCATTTTTAAACTTCAGCGGAATTCCGAGAACAATGGAAGCGTTCTGAAGCATGTTTAAACTTCAGCAGAATTCCGAGAACAATGGAAGAGTTCTGAAACATTTTTAAACTTCAGCGGAATTCTGAGAACAATGGAAGAGTTCCAAAGCATTTTTAAGCCTCAGTGGAATTCTGAGAACAATGGAAGAGTTCCGAAGCATTTTAAAACTTCAGCACAATTACGAGAACAATGGAAGAGTTCCGAAACATTATTAAACATGAATGGAATTCTGAGAACAATGGAAGAGTTGCGAAGCATTTTTACACTTCAGCGGAATTCCGAGAACAATGGAAGAGTTCCGAAGCATTTTTAAACGTCAGCAGAATTCTGAGAACAATGGGAGAGTTCTGAAGCATTTTTAAACATCAGCGGAATTCTGAGAACAATGGAAGAGTTCCGAAGCATTTTTAAACATTAGCGTAATTCCGAGAACGATGGAAGAGTTCTGAATCAATTTTAAACTTCAGCGGAATTCTGAGAACAATGGAAGAGTTCCGAAGCATGTTTAAACTTCAGCAGAATTCCGAGAACAATGGAAGCATTCTGAAACATTTTTAGACTTCAAAGGAATTCCGAGAACAATGGAAGAGTTCCGAAGCATTTTTAAACATCAGCGGAATTCATAGAGCAATGGAAGAGTTCCGAAGCATTTTTAAACTTCAGCAGAATTCCGAGAACAATGGAAGAGTTCCGAAGCATTTTTAAACGTCAACGGAATTCCGAGAACAATGGTAGTGTTCCAAAACATTTTAAAAATTCAGCGGAATTCCGAGAACAATGGAAGAGTTCCGAAGCATTATTAAACATGAATGGAATTCCGAGAACAATGGAAGAGTTCCGAAGCATTTTTAAACTTCAGCAGAATTCCGAGAACAATGGAAGAGTTCCGAAGCATTTTTAAACGTCAACGGAATTCCGAGAACAATGGTAGTGTTCCAAAACATTTTAAAAATTCAGCGGAATTCCGAGAACAATGGAAGAGTTCCGAAGCATTATTAAACATGAATGGAATTCCGAGAACAATGGAAGAGTTCCGATGCATTTTTACACTTCAGTGGAATTCCGAGAACAATGGAAGAGTTCTGAAGCATTTTTAAATGTCAGCAGAATTCTGAGAACAATGGAAGAGTTCTGAAGCATTTTTAAACATCAGCGGAATTCCGAGAACAATGGAAGAGTTCTGAAACAATTTTAAACTTCAGCGGAATCCTGAGAACAATGGAAGAGTTCCGAAGCATTTTTAAACTTCAGCGGAATTCCGAGAACAACGGAAGAGTTCCGAAGCATTTTTAAACTTCAGCGGAATTCCGAGAACAATGGAAGAGTTCCTAAACAGTTTTAAACTTCAGCGGATTTCCGAGAACAATGGAAGAGTTCCGAAGCATTATTAAACATGAGTGGAATTCTGAGAACAATGGAAGAGTTCCGAAGCATGTTTAAACTTCAGCAGAATTCCGAGAACAATGGAAGAGTTCCGAAGCATTTTTAAACGTCAACGGAATTCCGAGAACAATGGTAGTGTTCCAAAACATTTTTAAAATTCAGCGGAATTCCGAGAACAATGGAAGAGTTCCGAAGCATTATTAAACTTCAGTCTAATTCCGAGAACAATGGAAGCATTCCGAAGCATTTTTAAACTTCAGCGGAATTCCGAGAACAATGGAAGAGTACCGAAGCATTTTTAAACATCAGCGGAATTCAGAGCACAATGGAAGAGTACCAAAGCATTTTTAAACATCAGCGGAATACCGAGAGCAATGGAAGAGTTCTGAAACATTTTTAAACTTCAAAGGAATTCCGAAAACAATGGAAGAGTTCCGAATCATTTTTAAACTTCAGCGGAATTCCGAGAACAATGGAAGCATTCCGAAGCATTTTTAAACTTCAGCGGAATTCCGAGAAAAATGGAAGAGTTCCGAAGCATTTTTAATCTTCCTCAGAATTTGGAGAACAATGGAAGAGTTCCGAAGCAAATTTAAACTTCAGCAGAAATCCGAGAACAATGGAAGTGTTACTAAGCATTTTTAAATTACAGCAAAATTCAGAGAAAAATGAAAGAGTTCCGAAGCATTTTTAAACTTCAGCGGAATTCATAGAACAATGGAAGAGTTCCGAAGCATTTTTAAACTTCAGCAGAATTCCGAGAAGAATGGAAGCATTCCGAAGCATTTTTAAACATCAGTGGAATTCTGAGAACAATAGAAGTGTTCTGAAGCATTTTTAAATACGAGCGGAACTCTGAGAACAATGATAGAGTTCCAAAGCATTTTAAAACTTCAGCAGAATTCCGAGAACAATGGAAGAGTTCCAAAACATTTTTAAACTTCAGCGGAATTCTGAGAACAATGGAAGAGTTCCGAAGCATTTTTAAACTTCAGCGGAATTCCGAGAACAATGGAAGAGCTCTGAAGCATTTTTAAACATCAGTGAAATTCTGAGAACAATGGAAGAGTTACAAAGCATTTTTAAACTTCAGCAGAATTCCGAGAACAATGGAAGAGTTCCAAAATATTTTTAAACTTCTGCGGAATTCTGAGAACAATGGGAGATTTCCGAAGCATTTTTAAACTTCAGCGGAATTCCGAGAACAATGGAAGCGTTCTGAAGCATGTTTAAACTTCAGCAGAATTCCGAGAACAATGGAAGAGTTCTGAAACATTTTTAAACTTCAGCGGAATTCTGAGAACAATGGAAGAGTTCCAAAGCATTTTTAAGCCTCAGTGGAATTCTGAGAACAATGGAAGAGTTCCGAAGCATTTTAAAACTTCAGCACAATTACGAGAACAATGGAAGAGTTCCGAAACATTATTAAACATGAATGGAATTCTGAGAACAATGGAAGAGTTGCGAAGCATTTTTACACTTCAGCGGAATTCCGAGAACAATGGAAGAGTTCCGAAGCATTTTTAAACGTCAGCAGAATTCTGAGAACAATGGGAGAGTTCTGAAGCATTTTTAAACATCAGCGGAATTCTGAGAACAATGGAAGAGTTCCGAAGCATTTTTAAACATTAGCGTAATTCCGAGAACGATGGAAGAGTTCTGAATCAATTTTAAACTTCAGCGGAATTCTGAGAACAATGGAAGAGTTCCGAAGCATGTTTAAACTTCAGCAGAATTCCGAGAACAATGGAAGCATTCTGAAACATTTTTAGACTTCAAAGGAATTCCGAGAACAATGGAAGAGTTCCGAAGCATTTTTAAACATCAGCGGAATTCATAGAGCAATGGAAGAGTTCCGAAGCATTTTTAAACTTCAGCAGAATTCCGAGAACAATGGAAGAGTTCCGAAGCATTTTTAAACGTCAACGGAATTCCGAGAACAATGGTAGTGTTCCAAAACATTTTAAAAATTCAGCGGAATTCCGAGAACAATGGAAGAGTTCCGAAGCATTATTAAACATGAATGGAATTCCGAGAACAATGGAAGAGTTCCGAAGCATTTTTAAACTTCAGCAGAATTCCGAGAACAATGGAAGAGTTCCGAAGCATTTTTAAACGTCAACGGAATTCCGAGAACAATGGTAGTGTTCCAAAACATTTTAAAAATTCAGCGGAATTCCGAGAACAATGGAAGAGTTCCGAAGCATTATTAAACATGAATGGAATTCCGAGAACAATGGAAGAGTTCCGATGCATTTTTACACTTCAGTGGAATTCCGAGAACAATGGAAGAGTTCTGAAGCATTTTTAAATGTCAGCAGAATTCTGAGAACAATGGAAGAGTTCTGAAGCATTTTTAAACATCAGCGGAATTCCGAGAACAATGGAAGAGTTCTGAAACAATTTTAAACTTCAGCGGAATCCTGAGAACAATGGAAGAGTTCCGAAGCATTTTTAAACTTCAGCGGAATTCCGAGAACAACGGAAGAGTTCCGAAGCATTTTTAAACTTCAGCGGAATTCCGAGAACAATGGAAGAGTTCCTAAACAGTTTTAAACTTCAGCGGATTTCCGAGAACAATGGAAGAGTTCCGAAGCATTATTAAACATGAGTGGAATTCTGAGAACAATGGAAGAGTTCCGAAGCATGTTTAAACTTCAGCAGAATTCCGAGAACAATGGAAGAGTTCCGAAGCATTTTTAAACGTCAACGGAATTCCGAGAACAATGGTAGTGTTCCAAAACATTTTTAAAATTCAGCGGAATTCCGAGAACAATGGAAGAGTTCCGAAGCATTATTAAACTTCAGTCTAATTCCGAGAACAATGGAAGCATTCCGAAGCATTTTTAAACTTCAGCGGAATTCCGAGAACAATGGAAGAGTTCCGAAGCATTTTTAATCTTCCTCAGAATTTGGAGTACAATGGAAGAGTTCCGAAGCAAATTTAAACTTCAGCAGAAATCCGAGAACAATGGAAGTGTTACTAAGCATTTTTAAATTACAGCAAAATTCAGAGAAAAATGAAAGAGTTCCGAAGCATTTTTAAACATCAGCGGAATTCATAGAGCAATGGAAGAGTTCCGAAGCATTTTTAAACTTCAGCAGAATTCCGAGAACAATGGAAGAGTTCCGAAGCATTTTTAAACGTCAACGGAATTCCGAGAACAATGGTAGTGTTCCAAAACATTTTAAAAATTCAGCGGAATTCCGAGAACAATGGAAGAGTTCCGAAGCATTATTAAACATGAATGGAATTCCGAGAACAATGGAAGAGTTCCGAAGCATTTTTAAACTTCAGCAGAATTCCGAGAACAATGGAAGAGTTCCGAAGCATTTTTAAACGTCAACGGAATTCCGAGAACAATGGTAGTGTTCCAAAACATTTTAAAAATTCAGCGGAATTCCGAGAACAATGGAAGAGTTCCGAAGCATTATTAAACATGAATGGAATTCCGAGAACAATGGAAGAGTTCCGATGCATTTTTACACTTCAGTGGAATTCCGAGAACAATGGAAGAGTTCTGAAGCATTTTTAAATGTCAGCAGAATTCTGAGAACAATGGAAGAGTTCTGAAGCATTTTTAAACATCAGCGGAATTCTGAGAACAATGGAAGAGTTCCGAAGCATTTTTAAACATCAGCGTAATTTCGAGAACAATGGAAGAGTTCTGAAACAATTTTAAACTTCAGCGGAATCCTGAGAACAATGGAAGAGTTCCGAAGCATTTTTAAACTTCAGCGGAATTCCAAGAACAACGGAAGAGTTCCGAAGCATTTTTAAACTTCAGCGGAATTCCGAGAACAATGGAAGAGTTCCTAAACAGTTTTAAACTTCAGCGGATTTCCGAGAACAATGGAAGAGTTCCGAAGCATTATTAAACATGAGTGGAATTCTGAGAACAATGGAAGAGTTCCGAAGCATTTTTAAACATCAGCAGAATTCTGAGAACAATGGAAGAGTACCGAAGCATTTTTAAACATCAGCGGAATTCTGAGAACAATGGAAGAGTTCCGAAGCATTTTTAAATGTCAGCAGATTTCTGAGAACAATGAAGGAGTTCCAATGCATTTTTAAACGTCAGCGGAATTCTGAGAACAATTTAAGAGTTTCGAAACATTTTTAAACATCAACGGAATTCCGAGAAGAATGGAAGAGTTCCAAAGTATTTTTAAACTTCAGCGGAATTCCGAGAACAATGGAAGCATTCCGAAGTATTTTTAATCTTCAGCGGAATACTGAGAACAATGAAAGAGTTCCGAAGCTTTTTTAAACTTCAGCCGAATTCCGAGAACAATGGAAGAGTTCCAAAACATTTTTAAACTTCAGCGGAATTCTGAGAACAATGGAAGAGTTCCGAAGCATTTTTAAACTTCAGCGGAATTCCGAGAACAATGGATAAGTTCCGAAGCATTTTTTATCTTCAGCGGAGTTCCGAGAACAATGGAAGAGTTCCGAAGCATTTTTAAACTTCAGCGGAATTCTGAGAACAATGGAAGAGCTCTGAAGCATTTTTAAACATCAGTGAAATTCTGAGAACAATGGAAGAGTTACAAAGCATTTTTAAACTTCAGCAGAATTCTGAGAACAATGAAAGAGTTCCAAAATATTTTTAAACTTCTGCGGAATTCTGAGAACAATGGGAGATTTCCGAAGCATTTTTAAACTTCAGCAGAATTCCGAGAACAATGGAAGCGTTCTGAAGCATTTTTAAACTTCAGCAGAATTCCGAGAACAATGGAAGAGTTCTGAAACATTTTTAAACTTCAGCGGAATTCTGAGAACAATGGAAGAGTTCCAAAGCATTTTTAAGCCTCAGTGGAATTCTGAGAACAATGGAAGAGTTCCGAAGCATTTTAAAACTTCAGCACAATTACGAGAACAATGAGAGAGTTGCGAATCATTTTTAAACATCAGCAGAATTCCAAGAACAATGGAAGAGTTCCGAAGCATTTTTAAACGTCAGCGGAATTCTGAGAACAATGGAAGAGTTCCTAAGCATTTTTAAACATCAGCGGAATTCCGAGAACAATGGAAGAGTTCTGAAACATTTTTAAACTTCAAAGGAATTCCGAAAACAATGGAAGAGTTCCGAAGCATTTTTAAACTTCAGCGGAATTTCAAGAACAATGGAAGCATTTCGAAGCATTTTTAAACTTCAGCGGAATTCCGAGAACAATGGAAGAGTTCCGAAGCATAATTAAACGTGATCATAATTCCGAGAACAATGGAAGAGTTGCGAAACCTTTTTTAAATGTCAGCGGAATTCCGAGAACAATGGAAGAATTCCGAAAGATTTTAAAACTTCAGTAGAATTCTGAGAAAAATGACAGAGTTCCGAAGCATTTTTAAACTTCAGCAGAATTCCGAGAACAATGGAAAAGTTCCGAAGCATTTTTAAATGTCAGCGGAATTCTGAAAACAATGGAAGAGTTCTGAAGCATTTTTAAACGTCAGCAGAATTCCGAGAAAAAGGGAAGAGTTACGAAGCATTTTTAAACTTCATCTGAATGACAAGAACAATGTAAGAGTTCCGAAGCATTTTTAAACTTCAGCGGAATTCCGAGAACAATGATAGAGTTCTGAAGCATTTTTAAACTTCAGCAGAATTCCGCGAACAATGGAAGAGTTCCGAAGCATTTTTAAACGTCAACGGAATTCCAAGAACAATGGTAGTGTTCCAAAACATTTTTAAAATTCAGCGGAATTCCGAGAACAATGGAAGAGTTCCGAAACATTATTAAACATGAATGGAATTCTGAGAACAATGGAAGAGTTCCGAAGCATTTTTACACTTCAGCGGAATTCCGAGAACAATGGAAGAGTTCCGAAGCATTTTTAAATGTCAGCAGAATTCTGAGAACAATGGGAGAGTTCTGAAGCATTTTTAAACATCAGTGGAATTCTGAGAACAATGGAAGAGTTCCGAAGCATTTTTAAACATCAGCGTAATTCCGAGAACAATGGAAGAGTTCTGAAACAATTTTAAACTTCAGCGGAATTCTGAGAACAATGGAAGAGTTCCGAAGCATGTTTAAACTTCAGCAGAATTCCGAGAACAATGGAAGCGTTCTGAAACATTTTTAGACTTCAAAGGAATTCCGAGAACAATGGAAGAGTTCCGAAGCATTTTTAAACTTCAGCGGAATTCCGAGAACAATGGAAGAGTTCCGAAGCATTTTTAAACTTCAGCAGAATTCCGAGAACAATGGAAGAGTTCCGAAGCATTTTTAAACGTCAACGGAATTCCGAGAACAATGGTAGTGTTCCAAAACATTTTTAAAATTCAGCGGAATTCCGAGAACAATGGAAGAGTTCCGAAGCATTATTAAACTTCAGCCTAATTCCGAGAACAATGGAAGCATTCCGAAGCATTTTTAAACTTCAGCGGAATTCCGAGAACAATGGAAGAGTTCCGAAGCATTTTTAATCTTCCTCAGAATTTGGAGTACAATGGAAGAGTTCCGAAGCAAATTTAAACTTCAGCAGAAATCCGAGAACAATGGAAGTGTTACTAAGCATTTTTAAATTACAGCAAAATTCAGAGAAAAATGAAAGAGTTCCGAAGCATTTTTAAACATCAGCGGAATTCATAGAGCAATGGAAGAGTTCCGAAGCATTTTTAAACTTCAGCAGAATTCCGAGAACAATGGAAGAGTTCCGAAGCATTTTTAAACGTCAACGGAATTCCGAGAACAATGGTAGTGTTCCAAAACATTTTAAAAATTCAGCGGAATTCCGAGAACAATGGAAGAGTTCCGAAGCATTATTAAACATGAATGGAATTCCGAGAACAATGGAAGAGTTCCGAAGCATTTTTACACTTCAGTGGAATTCCGAGAACAATGGAAGAGTTCTGAAGCATTTTTAAATGTCAGCAGAATTCTGCGAACAATGGAAGAGTTCTGAAGCATTTTTAAACATCAGCGGAATTCTGAGAACAATGGAAGAGTTCCGAAGCATTTTTAAACATCAGCGTAATTCCGAGAACAATGGAAGAGTTCTGAAACAATTTTAAACTTCAGCGGAATTCTGAGAACAATGGAAGAGTTCCGAACCATGTTTAAACTTCAGCAGAATTCCGAGAACAATGGAAGAGTACCGAAGCATTTTTAAACATCAGCGGAATTCTGAGAACAATGGAAGAGTACCGAAGCATTTTTAAACATCAGCGGAATTCAGAGCACAATGGAAGAGTACCAAAGCATTTTTAAACATCAGCGGAATACCGAGAGCAATGGAAGAGTTCTGAAACATTTTTAAACTTCAAAGGAATTCCGAAAACAATGGAAGAGTTCCGAATCATTTTTAAACTTCAGCGGAATTCCGAGAACAATGGAAGCATTCCGAAGCATTTTTAAACTTCAGCGGAATTCCGAGAAAAATGGAAGAGTTCCGAAGCATTTTTAATCTTCCTCAGAATTTGGAGAACAATGGAAGAGTTCCGAAGCAAATTTAAACTTCAGCAGAAATCCGAGAACAATGGAAGTGTTACTAAGCATTTTTAAATTACAGCAAAATTCAGAGAAAAATGAAAGAGTTCCGAAGCATTTTTAAACTTCAGCGGAATTCATAGAAAAATGGAAGAGTTCCGAAGCATTTTTAAACTTCAGCAGAATTCCGAGAAGAATGGAAGCATTCCGAAGCATTTTTAAACATCAGTGGAATTCTGAGAACAATAGAAGTGTTCTGAAGCATTTTTAAATACGAGCGGAATTCTGAGAACAATGATAGAGTTCCAAAGCATTTTAAAACTTCAGCAGAATTCCGAGAACAATGGAAGAGTTCCAAAACATTTTTAAACTTCAGCGGAATTCTGAGAACAATGGAAGAGTTCCGAAGCATTTTTAAACTTCAGCGGAATTCCGAGAACAATGGAAGAGCTCTGAAGCATTTTTAAACATCAGTGAAATTCTGAGAACAATGGAAGAGTTACAAAGCATTTTTAAACTTCAGCAGAATTCCGAGAACAATGGAAGAGTTCCAAAATATTTTTAAACTTCTGCGGAATTCTGAGAACAATGGGAGATTTCCGAAGCATTTTTAAACTTCAGCGGAATTCCGAGAACAATGGAAGCGTTCTGAAGCATGTTTAAACTTCAGCAGAATTCCGAGAACAATGGAAGAGTTCTGAAACATTTTTAAACTTCAGCGGAATTCTGAGAACAATGGAAGAGTTCCAAAGCATTTTTAAGCCTCAGTGGAATTCTGAGAACAATGGAAGAGTTCCGAAGCATTTTAAAACTTCAGCACAATTACGAGAACAAAGGAAGAGTTCCGAAACATTATTAAACATGAATGGAATTCTGAGAACAATGGAAGAGTTGCGAAGCATTTTTACACTTCAAAGGAATTCCGAAAACAATGGAAGAGTTCCGAAGCATTTTTAAACTTCAGCGGAATTCCAAGAACAATGGAAGCATTTCGAAGCATTTTTAAACTTCAGCGGAATTCCGAGAACAATGGAAGAGTTCCGAAGCATAATTAAACGTGATCATAATTCCGAGAACAATGGAAGAGTTGCGAAACCTTTTTTAAATGTCAGCGGAATTCCGAGAACAATGGAAGAGTTCTGAAACATTTTTAAACTTCAAAGGAATTCCGAAAACAATGGAAGAGTTCCGAATCATTTTTAAACTTCAGCGCAATTCCGAGAACAATGGAAGCATTCCGAAGCATTTTTAAACTTCAGCGGAATTCCGAGAACAATGGAAGAGTTCCGAAGCATTTTTAATCTTCATCAGAATTTCGAGAACAATGGAAGAGTTCCGAAGCAAATTTAAACTTCAGGAGAAATCCGAGAACAATGTAAGTGTTACTAAGCATTTTTAAACTACAGCAAAATTCAGAGAACAATGAAAGAGTTCTGAAACATTTTTAAACATCAACGGAATTCCGAGAAGAATGGAAGAGTTCCAAAGTATTTTTAATCTTCAGCGGAATGCCGAGAACAAGGGCAGCATTCCGAAGTATTTTTAATCTTCAGCGGAATTCCGAAAACAATGGAAGAGTCCTGAAACATTTTTAAACTTCAGCGGAATTCTGAGAACAATGAAAGAGTTCCGAAGCATTTTTAAACTTCAGCAGAATTACGAGAACAATGGAAGAGTTCTGAAACATTTTTAAACATCAGCGGAATTCTGAGAACATTAGAAGAGTTCCGAAGCATTTTTAAACTTCAGCAGAATTCCGAGAACAATGGAAGAGTTTCAAAACATTTTTAAACTTAAGTGGAATCCTAAGAACAATGGAAGAGTTCCGAAGCATTTTTAAACTTCAGTGGAATTCCGAGAACAACGGAAGAGTTCCGAAGCATTTTTAAACTTCAGCGGAATTCCGAGAACAATGGAAGAGTTCCTAAACAGTTTTAAACTTCAGCGGATTTCCGAGAACAATGGAAGAGTTCCGAAGCATTATTAAACATGAGTGGAATTCTGAGAACAATGGAAGAGTTCCGAAGCATTTTTAAACATAAGCAGAATTCTGAGAACAATGGAAGAGTTCCGAAGCATTTTTAAATGTCAGCAGATTTCTGAGAACAATGAAGGAGTTCCAATGCATTTTTAAACGTCAGCGGAATTCTGAGAACAATGGAAGAGTTCCGAAGCATTTTTAAACTTCAGCGGAATTCCGAGAACAATGGAAGAGCTCTGAAGCATTTTTAAACATCAGTGAAATTCTGAGAACAATGGAAGAGTTACAAAGCATTTTTAAACTTCAGCAGAATTCCGAGAACAATGGAAGAGTTCCAAAATATTTTTAAACTTCTGCGGAATTCTGAGAACAATGGGAGATTTCCGAAGCATTTTTAAACTTCAGCAGAATTCCGAGAACAATGGAAGAGTTCTGAAACATTTTTAAACTTCAGCGGAATTCTGAGAACAATGGAAGAGTTCCAAAGCATTTTTAAGCCTCAGTGGAATTCTGAGAACAATGGAAGAGTTCCGAAGCATTTTAAAACTTCAGCACAATTACGAGAACAATGGAAGAGTTCCGAAACATTATTAAACATGAATGGAATTCTGAGAACAATGGAAGAGTTGCGAAGCATTTTTACACTTCAGCGGAATTCCGAGAACAATGGAAGAGTTCCGAAGCATTTTTAAACGTCAGCAGAATTCTGAGAACAATGGGAGAGTTCTGAAGCATTTTTAAACATCAGCGGAATTCTGAGAACAATGGAAGAGTTCCGAAGCATTTTTAAACATCAGCGTAATTCCGAGAACGATGGAAGAGTTCTGAATCAATTTTAAACTTCAGCGGAATTCTGAGAACAATGGAAGAGTTCCGAAGCATGTTTAAACTTCAGCAGAATTCCGAGAACAATGGAAGCATTCTGAAACATTTTTAGACTTCAAAGGAATTCCGAGAACAATGGAAGAGTTCCGAAGCATTTTTAAACTTCAGCGGAATTCTGAGAACAATGGAAGAGTTCCAAAGCATTTTTAAGCCTCAGTGGAATTCTGAGAACAATGGAAGAGTTCCGAAGCATTTTAAAACTTCAGCACAATTACGAGAACAATGAGAGAGTTGCGAATCATTTTTAAACATCAGCAGAATTCCAAGAACAATGGAAGAGTTCCGAAGCATTTTTAAACGTCAGCGGAATTCTGAGAACAATGGAAGAGTTCCTAAGCATTTTTAAACATCAGCGGAATACTGAGAACAATGGAAGAGTTCTGAAACATTTTTAAACTTCAAAGGAATTCCGAAAACAATGGAAGAGTTCCGAAGCATTTTTAAACTTCAGCGGAATTCCAAGAACAATGGAAGCATTTCGAAGCATTTTTAAACTTCAGCGGAATTCCGAGAACAATGGAAGAGTTCCGAAGCATAATTAAACGTGATCATAATTCCGAGAACAATGGAAGAGTTGCAAAACCTTTTTTAAATGTCAGCGGAATTCCGAGAACAATGGAAGAGTTCTGAAACATTTTTAAACTTCAAAGGAATTCCGAAAACAATGGAAGAGTTCCGAATCATTTTTAAACTTCAGCGCAATTCCGAGAACAATGGAAGCATTCCGAAGCATTTTTAAACTTCAGCGGAATTCCGAGAACAATGGAAGAGTTCCGAAGCATTTTTAATCTTCATCAGAATTTCGAGAACAATGGAAGAGTTCCGAAGCAAATTTAAACTTCAGGAGAAATCCGAGAACAATGTAAGTGTTACTAAGCATTTTTAAACTACAGCAAAATTCAGAGAACAATGAAAGAGTTCTGAAACATTTTTAAACATCAACGGAATTCCGAGAAGAATGGAAGAGTTCCAAAGTATTTTTAAACTTCAGCGGAATGCCGAGAACAAGGGCAGCATTCCGAAGTATTTTTAATCTTCAGCGGAATTCCGAAAACAATGGAAGAGTCCTGAAACATTTTTAAACTTCAGCGGAATTCTGAGAACAATGAAAGAGTTCCGAAGCATTTTTAAACTTCAGCAGAATTACGAGAACAATGGAAGAGTTCTGAAACATTTTTAAACATCAGCGGAATTCTGAGAACATTAGAAGAGTTCCGAAGCATTTTTAAACTTCAGCAGAATTCCGAGAACAATGGAAGAGTTTCAAAACATTTTTAAACTTAAGTGGAATCCTAAGAACAATGGAAGAGTTCCGAAGCATTTTTAAACTTCAGTGGAATTCCGAGAACAACGGAAGAGTTCCGAAGCATTTTTAAACTTCAGCGGAATTCCGAGAACAATGGAAGAGTTCCTAAACAGTTTTAAACTTCAGCGGATTTCCGAGAACAATGGAAGAGTTCCGAAGCATAATTAAACATGAGTGGAATTCTGAGAACAATGGAAGAGTTCCGAAGCATTTTTAAACATAAGCAGAATTCTGAGAACAATGGAAGAGTTCCGAAGCATTTTTAAATGTCAGCAGATTTCTGAGAACAATGAAGGAGTTCCAATGCATTTTTAAACGTCAGCAGAATTCTGAGAACAATGGAAGAGTTCCGAAGCATTTTTAAACTTCAGCGGAATTCCGAGAACAATGGAAGAGCTCTGAAGCATTTTTAAACATCAGTGAAATACTGAGAACAATGGAAGAGTTACAAAGCATTTTTAAACTTCAGCAGAATTCCGAGAACAATGGAAGAGTTCCAAAATATTTTTAAACTTCTGCGGAATTCTGAGAACAATGGGAGATTTCCGAAGCATTTTTAAACTTCAGCGGAATTCCGAGAACAATGGAAGCGTTCTGAAGCATTTTTAAACTTCAGCAGAATTCCGAGAACAATGGAAGAGTTCTGAAACATTTTTAAACTTCAGCGGAATTCTGAGAACAATGGAAGAGTTCCAAAGCATTTTTAAGCCTCAGTGGAATTCTGAGAACAATGGAAGAGTTCCGAAGCATTTTAAAACTTCAGCACAATTACGAGAACAATGGAAGAGTTCCGAAACATTATTAAACATGAATGGAATTCTGAGAACAATGGAAGAGTTGCGAAGCATTTTTAAACGTCAGCAGAATTCTGAGAACAATGGGAGAGTTCTTAAGCATTTTTAAACATCAGCGGAATTCTGAGAACAATGGAAGAGTTCCGAAGCATTTTTAAACATCAGCGTAATTCCGAGAACGATGGAAGAGTTCTGAATCAATTTTAAACTTCAGCGGAATTCTGAGAACAATGGAAGAGTTCCGAAGCATGTTTAAACTTCAGCAGAATTCCGAGAACAATGGAAGCATTCTGAAACATTTTTAGACTTCAAAGGAATTCCGAGAACAATGGAAGAGTTCCGAAGCATTTTTAAACTTCAGCGGAATTCTGAGAACAATGGAAGAGTTCCAAAGCATTTTTAAGCCTCAGTGGAATTCTGAGAACAATGGAAGAGTTCCGAAGCATTTTAAAACTTCAGCACAATTACGAGAACAATGAGAGAGTTGCGAATCATTTTTAAACATCAGCAGAATTCCAAGAACAATGGAAGAGTTCCGAAGCATTTTTAAACGTCAGCGGAATTCTGAGAACAATGGAAGAGTTCCTAAGCATTTTTAAACATCAGCGGAATTCTGAGAACAATGGAAGAGTTCTGAAACATTTTTAAACTTCAAAGGAATTCCGAAAACAATGGAAGAGTTCCGAAGCATTTTTAAACTTCAGCGGAATTCCAAGAACAATGGAAGCATTTCGAACCATTTTTAAACTTCATCGGAATTCCGAGAACAATGGAAGAGTTCCGAAGCATAATTAAACGTGATCATAATTCCGAGAACAATGGAAGAGTTGCGAAACCTTTTTTAAATGTCAGCGGAATTCCGAGAACAATGGAAGAGTTCTGAAACATTTTTAAACTTCAAAGGAATTCCGAAAACAATGGAAGAGTTCCGAATCATTTTTAAACTTCAGCGCAATTCCGAGAACAATGGAAGCATTCCGAAGCATTTTTAAACTTCAGCGGAATTCCGAGAACAATGGAAGCGTTCCGAAGCATTTTTAATCTTCATCAGAATTTCGAGAACAATGGAAGAGTTCCGAAGCAAATTTAAACTTCAGGAGAAATCCGAGAACAATGTAAGTGTTACTAAGCATTTTTAAACTACAGCAAAATTCAGAGAACAATGAAAGAGTTCTGAAACATTTTTAAACATCAACGGAATTCCGAGAAGAATGGAAGAGTTCCAAAGTATTTTTAAACTTCAGCGGAATGCCGAGAACAAGGGCAGCATTCCGAAGTATTTTTAATCTTCAGCGGAATTCCGAAAACAATGGAAGAGTCCTGAAACATTTTTAAACTTCAGCGGAATTCTGAGAACAATGAAAGAGTTCCAAAGCATTTTTAAACTTCAGCAGAATTACGAGAACAATGGAAGAGTTCTGAAACATTTTTAAACATCAGCGGAATTCTGAGAACATTAGAAGAGTTCGGAAGCATTTTTAAACTTCAGCAGAATTCCAAGAACAATGGAAGAGTTTCAAAACATTTTTAAACTTAAGTGGAATCCTAAGAACAATGGAAGAGTTCCGAAGCATTTTTAAACTTCAGTGGAATTCCGAGAACAACGGAAGAGTTCCGAAGCATTTTTAAACTTCAGCGGAATTCCGAGAACAATGGAAGAGTTCCTAAACAGTTTTAAACTTCAGCGGATTTCCGAGAACATTGGAAGAGTTCCGAAGCATTATTAAACATGAGTGGAATTCTGAGAACAATGGAAGAGTTCCGAAGCATTTTTAAACATAAGCAGAATTCTGAGAACAATGGAAGAGTTCCGAAGCATTTTTAAATGTCAGCAGATTTCTGAGAACAATGAAGGAGTTCCAATGCATTTTTAAACGTCAGCGGAATTCTGAGAACAATGGAAGAGTTCCGAAACATTTTTAAACATCAACGGAATTCCGAGAAGAATGGAAGAGTTCAAAAGTATTTTTAAACTTCAGCGGAATTCGGAGAACAATGGAAGCATTCCGAAGTATTTTTAATCTTCAGCGGAATACTGAGAACAATGGAAGAGTTCCGAAGCATTTTTAAACTTCAGTCGAATTCCGAGAACAATGGAAGAGTTCCAAAACATTTTTAAACTTCAGCGGAATTCTGAGAACAATGGAAGAGTTCCGAAGCATTTTTAATCTTCATCAGAATTTTGAGAACAATGGAAGAGTTCCGAAGCAAATTTAAACTTCAGGAGAAATCCGAGAACAATGTAAGTGTTACTAAGCATTTTTAAACTACAGCAAAATTCAGAGAACAATGAAAGAGTTCTGAAACATTTTTAAACATCAACGGAATTCCGAGAAGAATGGAAGAGTTCCAAAGTATTTTTAAACTTCAGCGGAATGCCGAGAACAAGGGCAGCATTCCGAAGTATTTTTAATCTTCAGCGGAATTCCGAAAACAATGGAAGAGTCCTGAAACATTTTTAAACTTCAGCGGAATTCTGAGAACAATGAAAGAGTTCCGAAGCATTTTTAAACTTCAGCAGAAATACGAGAACAATGGAAGAGTTCTGAAACATTTTTAAACATCAGCGGAATTCTGAGAACATTAGAAGAGTTCCGAAGCATTTTTAAACTTCAGCAGAATTCCGAGAACAATGGAAGAGTTTCAAAACATTTTTAAACTTAAGTGTAATCCTAAGAACAATGGAAGAGTTCCGAAGCATTTTTAAACTTCAGTGGAATTCCGAGAACAACGGAAGAGTTCCGAAGCATTTTTAAACTTCAGCGGAATTCCGAGAACAATGGAAGAGTTCCTAAACAGTTTTAAACTTCAGCGGATTTCCGAGAACAATGGAAGAGTTCCGAAGCATTATTAAACATGAGTGGAATTCTGAGAACAATGGAAGAGTTCCGAAGCATTTTTAAACATAAGCAGAATTCTGAGAACAATGGAAGAGTTCCGAAGCATTTTTAAATGTCAGCAGATTTCTGAGAACAATGAAGGAGTTCCAATGCATTTTTAAACGTCAGCAGAATTCTGAGAACAATGGAAGAGTTCCGAAGCATTTTTAAACTTCAGCGGAATTCCGAGAACAATGGAAGAGCTCTGAAGCATTTTTAAACATCAGTGAAATACTGAGAACAATGGAAGAGTTACAAAGCATTTTTAAACTTCAGCAGAATTCCGAGAACAATGGAAGAGTTCCAAAATATTTTTAAACTTCTGCGGAATTCTGAGAACAATGGGAGATTTCCGAAGCATTTTTAAACTTCAGCGGAATTCCGAGAACAATGGAAGCGTTCTGAAGCATTTTTAAACTTCAGCAGAATTCCGAGAACAATGGAAGAGTTCTGAAACATTTTTAAACTTCAGCGGAATTCTGAGAACAATGGAAGAGTTCCAAAGCATTTTTAAGCCTCAGTGGAATTCTGAGAACAATGGAAGAGTTCCGAAGCATTTTAAAACTTCAGCACAATTACGAGAACAATGGAAGAGTTCCGAAACATTATTAAACATGAATGGAATTCTGAGAACAATGGAAGAGTTGCGAAGCATTTTTAAACGTCAGCAGAATTCTGAGAACAATGGGAGAGTTCTTAAGCATTTTTAAACATCAGCGGAATTCTGAGAACAATGGAAGAGTTCCGAAGCATTTTTAAACATCAGCGTAATTCCGAGAACGATGGAAGAGTTCTGAATCAATTTTAAACTTCAGCGGAATTCTGAGAACAATGGAAGAGTTCCGAAGCATGTTTAAACTTCAGCAGAATTCCGAGAACAATGGAAGCATTCTGAAACATTTTTAGACTTCAAAGGAATTCCGAGAACAATGGAAGAGTTCCGAAGCATTTTTAAACTTCAGCGGAATTCTGAGAACAATGGAAGAGTTCCAAAGCATTTTTAAGCCTCAGTGGAATTCTGAGAACAATGGAAGAGTTCCGAAGCATTTTAAAACTTCAGCACAATTACGAGAACAATGAGAGAGTTGCGAATCATTTTTAAACATCAGCAGAATTCCAAGAACAATGGAAGAGTTCCGAAGCATTTTTAAACGTCAGCGGAATTCTGAGAACAATGGAAGAGTTCCTAAGCATTTTTAAACATCAGCGGAATTCTGAGAACAATGGAAGAGTTCTGAAACATTTTTAAACTTCAAAGGAATTCCGAAAACAATGGAAGAGTTCCGAAGCATTTTTAAACTTCAGCGGAATTCCAAGAACAATGGAAGCATTTCGAACCATTTTTAAACTTCATCGGAATTCCGAGAACAATGGAAGAGTTCCGAAGCATAATTAAACGTGATCATAATTCCGAGAACAATGGAAGAGTTGCGAAACCTTTTTTAAATGTCAGCGGAATTCCGAGAACAATGGAAGAGTTCTGAAACATTTTTAAACTTCAAAGGAATTCCGAAAACAATGGAAGAGTTCCGAATCATTTTTAAACTTCAGCGCAATTCCGAGAACAATGGAAGCATTCCGAAGCATTTTTAAACTTCAGCGGAATTCCGAGAACAATGGAAGCGTTCCGAAGCATTTTTAATCTTCATCAGAATTTCGAGAACAATGGAAGAGTTCCGAAGCAAATTTAAACTTCAGGAGAAATCCGAGAACAATGTAAGTGTTACTAAGCATTTTTAAACTACAGCAAAATTCAGAGAACAATGAAAGAGTTCTGAAACATTTTTAAACATCAACGGAATTCCGAGAAGAATGGAAGAGTTCCAAAGTATTTTTAAACTTCAGCGGAATGCCGAGAACAAGGGCAGCATTCCGAAGTATTTTTAATCTTCAGCGGAATTCCGAAAACAATGGAAGAGTCCTGAAACATTTTTAAACTTCAGCGGAATTCTGAGAACAATGAAAGAGTTCCGAAGCATTTTTAAACTTCAGCAGAATTACGAGAACAATGGAAGAGTTCTGAAACATTTTTAAACATCAGCGGAATTCTGAGAACATTAGAAGAGTTCGGAAGCATTTTTAAACTTCAGCAGAATTCCAAGAACAATGGAAGAGTTTCAAAACATTTTTAAACTTAAGTGGAATCCTAAGAACAATGGAAGAGTTCCGAAGCATTTTTAAACTTCAGTGGAATTCCGAGAACAACGGAAGAGTTCCGAAGCATTTTTAAACTTCAGCGGAATTCCGAGAACAATGGAAGAGTTCCTAAACAGTTTTAAACTTCAGCGGATTTCCGAGAACATTGGAAGAGTTCCGAAGCATTATTAAACATGAGTGGAATTCTGAGAACAATGGAAGAGTTCCGAAGCATTTTTAAACATAAGCAGAATTCTGAGAACAATGGAAGAGTTCCGAAGCATTTTTAAATGTCAGCAGATTTCTGAGAACAATGAAGGAGTTCCAATGCATTTTTAAACGTCAGCGGAATTCTGAGAACAATGGAAGAGTTCCGAAACATTTTTAAACATCAACGGAATTCCGAGAAGAATGGAAGAGTTCAAAAGTATTTTTAAACTTCAGCGGAATTCGGAGAACAATGGAAGCATTCCGAAGTATTTTTAATCTTCAGCGGAATACTGAGAACAATGGAAGAGTTCCGAAGCATTTTTAAACTTCAGTCGAATTCCGAGAACAATGGAAGAGTTCCAAAACATTTTTAAACTTCAGCGGAATTCTGAGAACAATGGAAGAGTTCCGAAGCATTTTTAATCTTCATCAGAATTTTGAGAACAATGGAAGAGTTCCGAAGCATTTTTAAACATTAGCGTAATTCCGAGAACGATGGAAGAGTTCTGAATCAATTTTAAACTTCAGCGGAATTCTGAGAACAATGGAAGAGTTCCGAAGCATGTTTAAACTTCAGCAGAATTCCGAGAACAATGGAAGCATTCTGAAACATTTTTAGACTTCAAAGGAATTCCAAGAACAATGGAAGAGTTCCGAAGCATTTTTAAACATCAGCGGAATTCATAGAGCAATGGAAGAGTTCCGAAGCATTTTTAAACTTCAGCAGAATTCCGAGAACAATGGAAGAGTTCCGAAGCATTTTTAAACGTCAACGGAATTCCGAGAACAATGGTAGTGTTCCAAAACATTTTAAAAATTCAGCGGAATTCCGAGAACAATGGAAGAGTTCCGAAGCATTATTAAACATGAATGGAATTCCGAGAACAATGGAAGAGTTCCGAAGCATTTTTAAACTTCAGCAGAATTCCGAGAACAATGGAAGAGTTCCGAAGCATTTTTAAACGTCAACGGAATTCCGAGAACAATGGTAGTGTTCCAAAACATTTTAAAAATTCAGCGGAATTCCGAGAACAATGGAAGAGTTCCGAAGCATTATTAAACATGAATGGAATTCCGAGAACAATGGAAGAGTTCCGATGCATTTTTACACTTCAGTGGAATTCCGAGAACAATGGAAGCATTTCGAACCATTTTTAAACTTCAGCGGAATTCCGAGAACAATGGAAGAGTTCCGAAGCATAATTAAACGTGATCATAATTCCGAGAACAATGGAAGAGTTGCGAAACCTTTTTTAAATGTCAGCGGAATTCCGAGAACAATGGAAGAGTTCTGAAACATTTTTAAACTTCAAAGGAATTCCGAAAACAATGGAAGAGTTCCGAATCATTTTTAAACTTCAGCGCAATTCCGAGAACAATGGAAGCATTCCGAAGCATTTTTAAACTTCAGCGGAATTCCGAGAACAATGGAAGCGTTCCGAAGCATTTTTAATCTTCATCAGAATTTCGAGAACAATGGAAGAGTTCCGAAGCAAATTTAAACTTCAGGAGAAATCCGAGAACAATGTAAGTGTTACTAAGCATTTTTAAACTACAGCAAAATTCAGAGAACAATGAAAGAGTTCTGAAACATTTTTAAACATCAACGGAATTCCGAGAAGAATGGAAGAGTTCCAAAGTATTTTTAAACTTCAGCGGAATGCCGAGAACAAGGGCAGCATTCCGAAGTATTTTTAATCTTCAGCGGAATTCCGAAAACAATGGAAGAGTCCTGAAACATTTTTAAACTTCAGCGGAATTCTGAGAACAATGAAAGAGTTCCGAAGCATTTTTAAACTTCAGCAGAATTACGAGAACAATGGAAGAGTTCTGAAACATTTTTAAACATCAGCGGAATTCTGAGAACATTAGAAGAGTTCGGAAGCATTTTTAAACTTCAGCAGAATTCCAAGAACAATGGAAGAGTTTCAAAACATTTTTAAACTTAAGTGGAATCCTAAGAACAATGGAAGAGTTCCGAAGCATTTTTAAACTTCAGTGGAATTCCGAGAACAACGGAAGAGTTCCGAAGCATTTTTAAACTTCAGCGGAATTCCGAGAACAATGGAAGAGTTCCTAAACAGTTTTAAACTTCAGCGGATTTCCGAGAACATTGGAAGAGTTCCGAAGCATTATTAAACATGAGTGGAATTCTGAGAACAATGGAAGAGTTCCGAAGCATTTTTAAACATACGCAGAATTCTGAGAACAATGGAAGAGTTCCGAAGCATTTTTAAATGTCAGCAGATTTCTGAGAACAATGAAGGAGTTCCAATGCATTTTTAAACGTCAGCGGAATTCTGAGAACAATGGAAGAGTTCCGAAACATTTTTAAACATCAACGGAATTCCGAGAAGAATGGAAGAGTTCAAAAGTATTTTTAAACTTCAGCGGAATTCGGAGAACAATGGAAGCATTCCGAAGTATTTTTAATCTTCAGCGGAATACTGAGAACAATGGAAGAGTTCCGAAGCATTTTTAAACTTCAGTCGAATTCCGAGAACAATGGAAGAGTTCCAAAACATTTTTAAACTTCAGCGGAATTCTGAGAACAATGGAAGAGTTCCGAAGCATTTTTAATCTTCATCAGAATTTTGAGAACAATGGAAGAGTTCCGAAGCATTTTTAAACATTAGCGTAATTCCGAGAACGATGGAAGAGTTCTGAATCAATTTTAAACTTCAGCGGAATTCTGAGAACAATGGAAGAGTTCCGAAGCATGTTTAAACTTCAGCAGAATTCCGAGAACAATGGAAGCATTCTGAAACATTTTTAGACTTCAAAGGAATTCCGAGAACAATGGAAGAGTTCCGAAGCATTTTTAAACATCAGCGGAATTCATAGAGCAATGGAAGAGTTCCGAAGCATTTTTAAACTTCAGCAGAATTCCGAGAACAATGGAAGAGTTCCGAAGCATTTTTAAACGTCAACGGAATTCCGAGAACAATGGTAGTGTTCCAAAACATTTTAAAAATTCAGCGGAATTCCGAGAACAATGGAAGAGTTCCGAAGCATTATTAAACATGAATGGAATTCCGAGAACAATGGAAGAGTTCCGAAGCATTTTTAAACTTCAGCAGAATTCCGAGAACAATGGAAGAGTTCCGAAGCATTTTTAAACGTCAACGGAATTCCGAGAACAATGGTAGTGTTCCAAAACATTTTAAAAATTCAGCGGAATTCCGAGAACAATGGAAGAGTTCCGAAGCATTATTAAACATGAATGGAATTCCGAGAACAATGGAAGAGTTCCGATGCATTTTTACACTTCAGTGGAATTCCGAGAACAATGGAAGAGTTCTGAAGCATTTTTAAATGTCAGCAGAATTCTGAGAACAATGGAAGAGTTCTGAAGCATTTTTAAACATCAGCGGAATTCCGAGAACAATGGAAGAGTTCTGAAACAATTTTAAACTTCAGCGGAATCCTGAGAACAATGGAAGAGTTCCGAAGCATTTTTAAACTTCAGCGGAATTCCGAGAACAACGGAAGAGTTCCGAAGCATTTTTAAACTTCAGCGGAATTCCGAGAACAATGGAAGAGTTCCTAAACAGTTTTAAACTTCAGCGGATTTCCGAGAACAATGGAAGAGTTCCGAAGCATTATTAAACATGAGTGGAATTCTGAGAACAATGGAAGAGTTCCGAAGCATGTTTAAACTTCAGCAGAATTCCGAGAACAATGGAAGAGTTCCGAAGCATTTTTAAACGTCAACGGAATTCCGAGAACAATGGTAGTGTTCCAAAACATTTTTAAAATTCAGCGGAATTCCGAGAACAATGGAAGAGTTCCGAAGCATTATTAAACTTCAGTCTAATTCCGAGAACAATGGAAGCATTCCGAAGCATTTTTAAACTTCAGCGGAATTCCGAGAACAATGGAAGAGTTCCGAAGCATTTTTAATCTTCCTCAGAATTTGGAGTACAATGGAAGAGTTCCGAAGCAAATTTAAACTTCAGCAGAAATCCGAGAACAATGGAAGTGTTACTAAGCATTTTTAAATTACAGCAAAATTTAGAGAAAAATGAAAGAGTTCCGAAGCATTTTTAAACATCAGCGGAATTCATAGAGCAATGGAAGAGTTCCGAAGCATTTTTAAACTTCAGCAGAATTCCGAGAACAATGGAAGAGTTCCGAAGCATTTTTAAACGTCAACGGAATTCCGAGAACAATGGTAGTGTTCCAAAACATTTTAAAAATTCAGCGGAATTCCGAGAACAATGGAAGAGTTCCGAAGCATTATTAAACATGAATGGAATTCCGAGAACAATGGAAGAGTTCCGAAGCATTTTTAAACTTCAGCGGATTTCCGAGAACATTGGAAGAGTTCCGAAGCATTATTAAACATGAGTGGAATTCTGAGAACAATGGAAGAGTTCCGAAGCATTTTTAAACATAAGCAGAATTCTGAGAACAATGGAAGAGTTCCGAAGCATTTTTAAATGTCAGCAGATTTCTGAGAACAATGAAGGAGTTCCAATGCATTTTTAAACGTCAGCGGAATTCTGAGAACAATGGAAGAGTTCCGAAACATTTTTAAACATCAACGGAATTCCGAGAAGAATGGAAGAGTTCAAAAGTATTTTTAAACTTCAGCGGAATTCGGAGAACAATGGAAGCATTCCGAAGTATTTTTAATCTTCAGCGGAATACTGAGAACAATGGAAGAGTTCCGAAGCATTTTTAAACTTCAGTCGAATTCCGAGAACAATGGAAGAGTTCCAAAACATTTTTAAACTTCAGCGGAATTCTGAGAACAATGGAAGAGTTCCGAAGCATTTTTAATCTTCATCAGAATTTTGAGAACAATGGAAGAGTTCCGAAGCATTTTTAAACATTAGCGTAATTCCGAGAACGATGGAAGAGTTCTGAATCAATTTTAAACTTCAGCGGAATTCTGAGAACAATGGAAGAGTTCCGAAGCATGTTTAAACTTCAGCAGAATTCCGAGAACAATGGAAGCATTCTGAAACATTTTTAGACTTCAAAGGAATTCCGAGAACAATGGAAGAGTTCCGAAGCATTTTTAAACATCAGCGGAATTCATAGAGCAATGGAAGAGTTCCGAAGCATTTTTAAACTTCAGCAGAATTCCGAGAACAATGGAAGAGTTCCGAAGCATTTTTAAACGTCAACGGAATTCCGAGAACAATGGTAGTGTTCCAAAACATTTTAAAAATTCAGCGGAATTCCGAGAACAATGGAAGAGTTCCGAAGCATTATTAAACATGAATGGAATTCCGAGAACAATGGAAGAGTTCCGATGCATTTTTACACTTCAGTGGAATTCCGAGAACAATGGAAGAGTTCTGAAGCATTTTTAAATGTCAGCAGAATTCTGAGAACAATGGAAGAGTTCTGAAGCATTTTTAAACATCAGCGGAATTCTGAGAACAATGGAAGAGTTCCGAAGCATTTTTAAACATCAGCGTAATTTCGAGAACAATGGAAGAGTTCTGAAACAATTTTAAACTTCAGCGGAATCCTGAGAACAATGGAAGAGTTCCGAAGCATTTTTAAACTTCAGCGGAATTCCGAGAACAACGGAAGAGTTCCGAAGCATTTTTAAACTTCAGCGGAATTCCGAGAACAATGGAAGAGTTCCTAAACAGTTTTAAACTTCAGCGGATTTCCGAGAACAATGGAAGAGTTCCGAAGCATTATTAAACATGAGTGGAATTCTGAGAACAATGGAAGAGTTCCGAAGCATTTTTAAACATCAGCAGAATTCTGAGAACAATGGAAGAGTACCGAAGCATTTTTAAACATCAGCGGAATTCTGAGAACAATGGAAGAGTTCCGAAGCATTTTTAAATGTCAGCAGATTTCTGAGAACAATGAAGGAGTTCCAATGCATTTTTAAACGTCAGCGGAATTCTGAGAACAATTTAAGAGTTTCGAAACATTTTTAAACATCAACGGAATTCCGAGAAGAATGGAAGAGTTCCAAAGTATTTTTAAACTTCAGCGGAATTCCGAGAACAATGGAAGCATTCCGAAGTATTTTTAATCTTCAGCGGAATACTGAGAACAATGAAAGAGTTCCGAAGCTTTTTTAAACTTCAGCCGAATTCCGAGAACAATGGAAGAGTTCCAAAACATTTTTAAACTTCAGCGGAATTCTGAGAACAATGGAAGAGTTCCGAAGCATTTTTAAACTTCAGCGGAATTCCGAGAACAATGGATAAGTTCCGAAGCATTTTTTATCTTCAGCGGAGTTCCGAGAACAATGGAAGAGTTCCGAAGCATTTTTAAACTTCAGCGGAATTCCGAGAACAATGGAAGAGCTCTGAAGCATTTTTAAACATCAGTGAAATTCTGAGAACAATGGAAGAGTTACAAAGCATTTTTAAACTTCAGCAGAATTCTGAGAACAATGAAAGAGTTCCAAAATATTTTTAAACTTCTGCGGAATTCTGAGAACAATGGGAGATTTCCGAAGCATTTTTAAACTTCAGCAGAATTCCGAGAACAATGGAAGCGTTCTGAAGCATTTTTAAACTTCAGCAGAATTCCGAGAACAATGGAAGAGTTCTGAAACATTTTTAAACTTCAGCGGAATTCTGAGAACAATGGAAGAGTTCCAAAGCATTTTTAAGCCTCAGTGGAATTCTGAGAACAATGGAAGAGTTCCGAAGCATTTTAAAACTTCAGCACAATTACGAGAACAATGAGAGAGTTGCGAATCATTTTTAAACATCAGCAGAATTCCAAGAACAATGGAAGAGTTCCGAAGCATTTTTAAACGTCAGCGGAATTCTGAGAACAATGGAAGAGTTCCTAAGCATTTTTAAACATCAGCGGAATTCCGAGAACAATGGAAGAGTTCTGAAACATTTTTAAACTTCAAAGGAATTCCGAAAACAATGGAAGAGTTCCGAAGCATTTTTAAACTTCAGCGGAATTTCAAGAACAATGGAAGCATTTCGAAGCATTTTTAAACTTCAGCGGAATTCCGAGAACAATGGAAGAGTTCCGAAGCATAATTAAACGTGATCATAATTCCGAGAACAATGGAAGAGTTGCGAAACCTTTTTTAAATGTCAGCGGAATTCCGAGAACAATGGAAGAATTCCGAAAGATTTTAAAACTTCAGTAGAATTCTGAGAAAAATGACAGAGTTCCGAAGCATTTTTAAACTTCAGCAGAATTCCGAGAACAATGGAAAAGTTCCGAAGCATTTTTAAATGTCAGCGGAATTCTGAAAACAATGGAAGAGTTCTGAAGCATTTTTAAACGTCAGCAGAATTCCGAGAACAAGGGAAGAGTTACGAAGCATTTTTAAACTTCATCTGAATGACAAGAACAATGTAAGAGTTCCGAAGCATTTTTAAACTTCAGCGGAATTCCGAGAACAATGATAGAGTTCTGAAGCATTTTTAAACTTCAGCAGAATTCCGCGAACAATGGAAGAGTTCCGAAGCATTTTTAAACGTCAACGGAATTCCAAGAACAATGGTAGTGTTCCAAAACATTTTTAAAATTCAGCGGAATTCCGAGAACAATGGAAGAGTTCCGAAACATTATTAAACATGAATGGAATTCTGAGAACAATGGAAGAGTTCCGAAGCATTTTTACACTTCAGCGGAATTCCGAGAACAATGGAAGAGTTCCGAAGCATTTTTAAATGTCAGCAGAATTCTGAGAACAATGGGAGAGTTCTGAAGCATTTTTAAACATCAGTGGAATTCTGAGAACAATGGAAGAGTTCCGAAGCATTTTTAAACATCAGCGTAATTCCGAGAACAATGGAAGAGTTCTGAAACAATTTTAAACTTCAGCGGAATTCTGAGAACAATGGAAGAGTTCCGAAGCATGTTTAAACTTCAGCAGAATTCCGAGAACAATGGAAGCGTTCTGAAACATTTTTAGACTTCAAAGGAATTCCGAGAACAATGGAAGAGTTCCGAAGCATTTTTAAACTTCAGCGGAATTCCGAGAACAATGGAAGAGTTCCGAAGCATTTTTAAACTTCAGCAGAATTCCGAGAACAATGGAAGAGTTCCGAAGCATTTTTAAACGTCAACGGAATTCCGAGAACAATGGTATTGTTCCAAAACATTTTTAAAATTCAGCGGAATTCCGAGAACAATGGAAGAGTTCCGAAGCATTATTAAACTTCAGCCTAATTCCGAGAACAATGGAAGCATTCCGAAGCATTTTTAAACTTCAGCGGAATTCCGAGAACAATGGAAGAGTTCCGAAGCATTTTTAATCTTCCTCAGAATTTGGAGTACAATGGAAGAGTTCCGAAGCAAATTTAAACTTCAGCAGAAATCCGAGAACAATGGAAGTGTTACTAAGCATTTTTAAATTACAGCAAAATTCAGAGAAAAATGAAAGAGTTCCGAAGCATTTTTAAACATCAGCGGAATTCATAGAGCAATGGAAGAGTTCCGAAGCATTTTTAAACTTCAGCAGAATTCCGAGAACAATGGAAGAGTTCCGAAGCATTTTTAAACGTCAACGGAATTCCGAGAACAATGGTAGTGTTCCAAAACATTTTAAAAATTCAGCGGAATTCCGAGAACAATGGAAGAGTTCCGAAGCATTATTAAACATGAATGGAATTCCGAGAACAATGGAAGAGTTCCGAAGCATTTTTACACTTCAGTGGAATTCCGAGAACAATGGAAGAGTTCTGAAGCATTTTTAAATGTCAGCAGAATTCTGCGAACAATGGAAGAGTTCTGAAGCATTTTTAAACATCAGCGGAATTCTGAGAACAATGGAAGAGTTCCGAAGCATTTTTAAACATCAGCGTAATTCCGAGAACAATGGAAGAGTTCTGAAACAATTTTAAACTTCAGCGGAATTCTGAGAACAATGGAAGAGTTCCGAACCATGTTTAAACTTCAGCAGAATTCCGAGAACAATGGAAGAGTACCGAAGCATTTTTAAACATCAGCGGAATTCTGAGAACAATGGAAGAGTACCGAAGCATTTTTAAACATCAGCGGAATTCAGAGCACAATGGAAGAGTACCAAAGCATTTTTAAACATCAGCGGAATACCGAGAGCAATGGAAGAGTTCTGAAACATTTTTAAACTTCAAAGGAATTCCGAAAACAATGGAAGAGTTCCGAATCATTTTTAAACTTCAGCGGAATTCCGAGAACAATGGAAGCATTCCGAAGCATTTTTAAACTTCAGCGGAATTCCGAGAAAAATGGAAGAGTTCCGAAGCATTTTTAATCTTCCTCAGAATTTGGAGAACAATGGAAGAGTTCCGAAGCAAATTTAAACTTCAGCAGAAATCCGAGAACAATGGAAGTGTTACTAAGCATTTTTAAATTACAGCAAAATTCAGAGAAAAATGAAAGAGTTCCGAAGCATTTTTAAACTTCAGCGGAATTCATAGAAAAATGGAAGAGTTCCGAAGCATTTTTAAACTTCAGCAGAATTCCGAGAAGAATGGAAGCATTCCGAAGCATTTTTAAACATCAGTGGAATTCTGAGAACAATAGAAGTGTTCTGAAGCATTTTTAAATACGAGCGGAATTCTGAGAACAATGATAGAGTTCCAAAGCATTTTAAAACTTCAGCAGAATTCCGAGAACAATGGAACAGTTCCAAAACATTTTTAAACTTCAGCGGAATTCTGAGAACAATGGAAGAGTTCCGAAGCATTTTTAAACTTCAGCGGAATTCCGAGAACAATGGAAGAGCTCTGAAGCATTTTTAAACATCAGTGAAATTCTGAGAACAATGGAAGAGTTACAAAGCATTTTTAAACTTCAGCAGAATTCCGAGAACAATGGAAGAGTTCCAAAATATTTTTAAACTTCTGCGGAATTCTGAGAACAATGGGAGATTTCCGAAGCATTTTTAAACTTCAGCGGAATTCCGAGAACAATGGAAGCGTTCTGAAGCATGTTTAAACTTCAGCAGAATTCCGAGAACAATGGAAGAGTTCTGAAACATTTTTAAACTTCAGCGGAATTCTGAGAACAATGGAAGAGTTCCAAAGCATTTTTAAGCCTCAGTGGAATTCTGAGAACAATGGAAGAGTTCCGAAGCATTTTAAAACTTCAGCACAATTACGAGAACAAAGGAAGAGTTCCGAAACATTATTAAACATGAATGGAATTCTGAGAACAATGGAAGAGTTGCGAAGCATTTTTACACTTCAAAGGAATTCCGAAAACAATGGAAGAGTTCCGAAGCATTTTTAAACTTCAGCGGAATTCCAAGAACAATGGAAGCATTTCGAAGCATTTTTAAACTTCAGCGGAATTCCGAGAACAATGGAAGAGTTCCGAAGCATAATTAAACGTGATCATAATTCCGAGAACAATGGAAGAGTTGCGAAACCTTTTTTAAATGTCAGCGGAATTCCGAGAACAATGGAAGAGTTCTGAAACATTTTTAAACTTCAAAGGAATTCCGAAAACAATGGAAGAGTTCCGAATCATTTTTAAACTTCAGCGCAATTCCGAGAACAATGGAAGCATTCCGAAGCATTTTTAAACTTCAGCGGAATTCCGAGAACAATGGAAGAGTTCCGAAGCATTTTTAATCTTCATCAGAATTTCGAGAACAATGGAAGAGTTCCGAAGCAAATTTAAACTTCAGGAGAAATCCGAGAACAATGTAAGTGTTACTAAGCATTTTTAAACTACAGCAAAATTCAGAGAACAATGAAAGAGTTCTGAAACATTTTTAAACATCAACGGAATTCCGAGAAGAATGGAAGAGTTCCAAAGTATTTTTAAACTTCAGCGGAATGCCGAGAACAAGGGCAGCATTCCGAAGTATTTTTAATCTTCAGCGGAATTCCGAAAACAATGGAAGAGTCCTGAAACATTTTTAAACTTCAGCGGAATTCTGAGATTAATGAAAGAGTTCCGAAGCATTTTTAAACTTCAGCAGAATTACGAGAACAATGGAAGAGTTCTGAAACATTTTTAAACATCAGCGGAATTCTGAGAACATTAGAAGAGTTCCGAAGCATTTTTAAACTTCAGCAGAATTCCGAGAACAATGGAAGAGTTTCAAAACATTTTTAAACTTAAGTGGAATCCTAAGAACAATGGAAGAGTTCCGAAGCATTTTTAAACTTCAGTGGAATTCCGAGAACAACGGAAGAGTTCCGAAGCATTTTTAAACTTCAGCGGAATTCCGAGAACAATGGAAGAGTTCCTAAACAGTTTTAAACTTCAGCGGATTTCCGAGAACAATGGAAGAGTTCCGAAGCATTATTAAACATGAGTGGAATTCTGAGAACAATGGAAGAGTTCCGAAGCATTTTTAAACATAAGCAGAATTCTGAGAACAATGGAAGAGTTCCGAAGCATTTTTAAATGTCAGCAGATTTCTGAGAACAATGAAGGAGTTCCAATGCATTTTTAAACGTCAGCGGAATTCTGAGAACAATGGAAGAGTTCCGAAGCATTTTTAAACTTCAGCGGAATTCCGAGAACAATGGAAGAGCTCTGAAGCATTTTTAAACATCAGTGAAATTCTGAGAACAATGGAAGAGTTACAAAGCATTTTTAAACTTCAGCAGAATTCCGAGAACAATGGAAGAGTTCCAAAATATTTTTAAACTTCTGCGGAATTCTGAGAACAATGGGAGATTTCCGAAGCATTTTTAAACTTCAGCGGAATTCCGAGAACAATGGAAGCGTTCTGAAGCATTTTTAAACTTCAGCAGAATTCCGAGAACAATGGAAGAGTTCTGAAACATTTTTAAACTTCAGCGGAATTCTGAAAACAATGGAAGAGTTCCAAAGCATTTTTAAGCCTCAGTGGAATTCTGAGAACAATGGAAGAGTTCCGAAGCATTTTAAAACTTCAGCACAATTACGAGAACAATGGAAGAGTTCCGAAACATTATTAAACATGAATGGAATTCTGAGAACAATGGAAGAGTTGCGAAGCATTTTTACACTTCAGCGGAATTCCGAGAACAATGGAAGAGTTCCGAAGCATTTTTAAACGTCAGCAGAATTCTGAGAACAATGGGAGAGTTCTGAAGCATTTTTAAACATCAGCGGAATTCTGAGGACAATGGAAGAGTTCCGAAGCATTTTTAAACATCAGCGTAATTCCGAGAACGATGGAAGAGTTCTGAATCAATTTTAAACTTCAGCGGAATTCTGAGAACAATGGAAGAGTTCCGAAGCATGTTTAAACTTCAGCAGAATTCCGAGAACAATGGAAGCATTCTGAAACATTTTTAGACTTCAAAGGAATTCCGAGAACAATGGAAGAGTTCCGAAGCATTTTTAAACTTCAGCGGAATTCTGAGAACAATGGAAGAGTTCCAAAGCATTTTTAAGCCTCAGTGGAATTCTGAGAACAATGGAAGAGTTCCGAAGCATTTTAAAACTTCAGCACAATTACGAGAACAATGAGAGAGTTGCGAATCATTTTTAAACATCAGCAGAATTCCAAGAACAATGGAAGAGTTCCGAAGCATTTTTAAACGTCAGCGGAATTCTGAGAACAATGGAAGAGTTCCTAAGCATTTTTAAACATCAGCGGAATTCTGAGAACAATGGAAGAGTTCTGAAACATTTTTAAACTTCAAAGGAATTCCGAAAACAATGGAAGAGTTCCGAAGCATTTTTAAACTTCAGCGGAATTCCAAGAACAATGGAAGCATTTCGAAGCATTTTTAAACTTCAGCGGAATTCCGAGAACAATGGAAGAGTTCCGAAGCATAATTAAACGTGATCATAATTCCGAGAACAATGGAAGAGTTGCAAAACCTTTTTTAAATGTCAGCGGAATTCCGAGAACAATGGAAGAGTTCTGAAACATTTTTAAACTTCAAAGGAATTCCGAAAACAATGGAAGAGTTCCGAATCATTTTTAAACTTCAGCGCAATTCCGAGAACAATGGAAGCATTCCGAAGCATTTTTAAACTTCAGCGGAATTCCGAGAACAATGGAAGAGTTCCGAAGCATTTTTAATCTTCATCAGAATTTCGAGAACAATGGAAGAGTTCCGAAGCAAATTTAAACTTCAGGAGAAATCCGAGAACAATGTAAGTGTTACTAAGCATTTTTAAACTACAGCCAAATTCAGAGAACAATGAAAGAGTTCTGAAACATTTTTAAACATCAACGGAATTCCTAGAAGAATGGAAGAGTTCCAAAGTATTTTTAAACTTCAGCGGAATGCCGAGAACAAGGGCAGCATTCCGAAGTATTTTTAATCTTCAGCGGAATTCCGAAAACAATGGAAGAGTCCTGAAACATTTTTAAACTTCAGCGGAATTCTGAGAACAATGAAAGAGTTCCGAAGCATTTTTAAACTTCAGCAGAATTACGAGAACAATGGAAGAGTTCTGAAACATTTTTAAACATCAGCGGAATTCTGAGAACATTAGAAGAGTTCCGAAGCATTTTTAAACTTCAGCAGAATTCCGAGAACAATGGAAGAGTTTCAAAACATTTTTAAACTTAAGTGGAATCCTAAGAACAATGGAAGAGTTCCGAAGCATTTTTAAACTTCAGTGGAATTCCGAGAACAACGGAAGAGTTCCGAAGCATTTTTAAACTTCAGCGGAATTCCGAGAACAATGGAAGAGTTCCTAAACAGTTTTAAACTTCAGCGGATTTCCGAGAACAATGGAAGAGTTCCGAAGAATTATTAAACATGAGTGGAATTCTGAGAACAATGGAAGAGTTCCGAAGCATTTTTAAACATAAGCAGAATTCTGAGAACAATGGAAGAGTTCCGAAGCATTTTTAAATGTCAGCAGATTTCTGAGAACAATGGGAGAGTTCTGAAGCATTTTTAAACATCAGCGGAATTCTGAGAACAATGGAAGAGTTCCGAAGCATTTTTAAACGTCAGCAGAATTCTGAGAACAATGGGAGAGTTCTGAAGCATTTTTAAACATCAGCGGAATTCTGAGAACAATGGAAGAGTTCCGAAGCATTTTTAAACATCAGCGTAATTCCGAGAACGATGGAAGAGTTCTGAATCAATTTTAAACTTCAGCGGAATTCTGAGAACAATGGAAGAGTTCCGAAGCATGTTTAAACTTCAGCAGAATTCCGAGAACAATGGAAGCATTCTGAAACATTTTTAGACTTCAAAGGAATTCCGAGAACAATGGAAGAGTTCCGAAGCATTTTTAAACTTCAGCGGAATTCTGAGAACAATGGAAGAGTTCCAAAGCATTTTTAAGCCTCAGTGGAATTCTGAGAACAATGGAAGAGTTCCGAAGCATTTTAAAACTTCAGCACAATTACGAGAACAATGAGAGAGTTGCGAATCATTTTTAAACATCAGCAGAATTCCAAGAACAATGGAAGAGTTCCGAAGCATTTTTAAACGTCAGCGGAATTCTGAGAACAATGGAAGAGTTCCTAAGCATTTTTAAACATCAGCGGAATTCTGAGAACAATGGAAGAGTTCTGAAACATTTTTAAACTTCAAAGGAATTCCGAAAACAATGGAAGAGTTCCGAAGCATTTTTAAACTTCAGCGGAATTCCAAGAACAATGGAAGCATTTCGAACCATTTTTAAACTTCAGCGGAATTCAGAGAACAATGGAAGAGTTCCGAAGCATAATTAAACGTGATCATAATTCCGAGAACAATGGAAGAGTTGCGAAACCTTTTTTAAATGTCAGCGGAATTCCGAGAACAATGGAAGAGTTCTGAAACATTTTTAAACTTCAAAGGAATTCCGAAAACAATGGAAGAGTTCCGAATCATTTTTAAACTTCAGCGCAATTCCGAGAACAATGGAAGCATTCCGAAGCATTTTTAAACTTCAGCGGAATTCCGAGAACAATGGAAGCGTTCCGAAGCATTTTTAATCTTCATCAGAATTTCGAGAACAATGGAAGAGTTCCGAAGCAAATTTAAACTTCAGGAGAAATCCGAGAACAATGTAAGTGTTACTAAGCATTTTTAAACTACAGCAAAATTCAGAGAACAATGAAAGAGTTCTGAAACATTTTTAAACATCAACGGAATTCCGAGAAGAATGGAAGAGTTCCAAAGTATTTTTAAACTTCAGCGGAATGCCGAGAACAAGGGCAGCATTCCGAAGTATTTTTAATCTTCAGCGGAATTCCGAAAACAATGGAAGAGTCCTGAAACATTTTTAAACTTCAGCGGAATTCTGAGAACAATGAAAGAGTTCCGAAGCATTTTTAAACTTCAGCAGAATTACGAGAACAATGGAAGAGTTCTGAAACATTTTTAAACATCAGCGGAATTCTGAGAACATTAGAAGAGTTCGGAAGCATTTTTAAACTTCAGCAGAATTCCAAGAACAATGGAAGAGTTTCAAAACATTTTTAAACTTAAGTGGAATCCTAAGAACAATGGAAGAGTTCCGAAGCATTTTTAAACTTCAGTGGAATTCCGAGAACAACGGAAGAGTTCCGAAGCATTTTTAAACTTCAGCGGAATTCCGAGAACAATGGAAGAGTTCCTAAACAGTTTTAAACTTCAGCGGATTTCCGAGAACATTGGAAGAGTTCCGAAGCATTTTTAAACATAAGCAGAATTCTGAGAACAATGGAAGAGTTCCGAAGCATTTTTAAATGTCAGCAGATTTCTGAGAACAATGAAGGAGTTCCAATGCATTTTTAAACGTCAGCGGAATTCTGAGAACAATGGAAGAGTTCCGAAACATTTTTAAACATCAACGGAATTCCGAGAAGAATGGAAGAGTTCAAAAGTATTTTTAAACTTCAGCGGAATTCGGAGAACAATGGAAGCATTCCGAAGTATTTTTAATCTTCAGCGGAATACTGAGAACAATGGAAGAGTTCCGAAGCATTTTTAAACTTCAGTCGAATTCCGAGAACAATGGAAGAGTTCCAAAACATTTTTAAACTTCAGCGGAATTCTGAGAACAATGGAAGAGTTCCGAAGCATTTTTAATCTTCATCAGAATTTTGACAACAATGGAAGAGTTCCGAAGCAAATTTAAACTTCAGCAGAAATCCGAGAACAATGTAAGTGTTACTAAGCATTTTTAAACTACAGCAAAATTCAGAGAACAATGAAAGAGTTCTGAAACATTTTTAAACATCAACGGAATTCCGAGAAGAATGGAAGAGTTCCAAAGTATTTTTAAACTTCAGCGGAATGCCGAGAACAAGGGCAGCATTCCGAAGTATTTTTAATCTTCAGCGGAATTCCGAAAACAATGGAAGAGTCCTGAAACATTTTTAAACTTCAGCGGAATTCTGAGAACAATGATAGAGTTCCGAAGCATTTTTAAACTTCAGCAGAATTACGAGAACAATGGAAGAGTTCTGAAACATTTTTAAACATCAGCGGAATTCTGAGAACATTAGAAGAGTTCCGAAGCATTTTTAAACTTCAGCAGAATTCCGAGAACAATGGAAGAGTTTCAAAACATTTTTAAACTTAAGTGGAATCCTAAGAACAATGGAAGAGTTCCGAAGCATTTTTAAACTTCAGTGGAATTCCGAGAACAACGGAAGAGTTCCGAAGCATTTTTAAACTTCAGCGGAATTCCGAGAACAATGGAAGAGTTCCTAAACAGTTTTAAACTTCAGCGGATTTCCGAGAACAATGGAAGAGTTCCGAAGCATTATTAAACATGAGTGGAATTCTGAGAACAATGGAAGAGTTCCGAAGCATTTTTAAACATAAGCAGAATTCTGAGAACAATGGAAGAGTTCCGAAGCATTTTTAAATGTCAGCAGATTTCTGAGAACAATGAAGGAGTTCCAATGCATTTTTAAACGTCAGCAGAATTCTGAGAACAATGGAAGAGTTCCGAAGCATTTTTAAACTTCAGCGGAATTCCGAGAACAATGGAAGAGCTCTGAAGCATTTTTAAACATCAGTGAAATACTGAGAACAATGGAAGAGTTACAAAGCATTTTTAAACTTCAGCAGAATTCCGAGAACAATGGAAGAGTTCCAAAATATTTTTAAACTTCTGCGGAATTCTGAGAACAATGGGAGATTTCCGAAGCATTTTTAAACTTCAGCGGAATTCCGAGAACAATGGAAGCGTTCTGAAGCATTTTTAAACTTCAGCAGAATTCCGAGAACAATGGAAGAGTTCTGAAACATTTTTAAACTTCAGCGGAATTCTGAGAACAATGGAAGAGTTCCAAAGCATTTTTAAGCCTCAGTGGAATTCTGAGAACAATGGAAGAGTTCCGAAGCATTTTAAAACTTCAGCACAATTACGAGAACAATGGAAGAGTTCCGAAACATTATTAAACATGAATGGAATTCTGAGAACAATGGAAGAGTTGCGAAGCATTTTTACACTTCAGCGGAATTCCGAGAACAACGGAAGAGTTCCGAAGCATTTTTAAACGTCAGCAGAATTCTGAGAACAATGGGAGAGTTCTTAAGCATTTTTAAACATCAGCGGAATTCTGAGAACAATGGAAGAGTTCCGAAGCATTTTTAAACATCAGCGTAATTCCGAGAACGATGGAAGAGTTCTGAATCAATTTTAAACTTCAGCGGAATTCTGAGAACAATGGAAGAGTTCCGAAGCATGTTTAAACTTCAGCAGAATTCCGAGAACAATGGAAGCATTCTGAAACATTTTTAGACTTCAAAGGAATTCCGAGAACAATGGAAGAGTTCCGAAGCATTTTTAAACTTCAGCGGAATTCTGAGAACAATGGAAGAGTTCCAAAGCATTTTTAAGCCTCAGTGGAATTCTGAGAACAATGGAAGAGTTCCGAAGCATTTTAAAACTTCAGCACAATTACGAGAACAATGAGAGAGTTGCGAATCATTTTTAAACATCAGCAGAATTCCAAGAACAATGGAAGAGTTCCGAAGCATTTTTAAACGTCAGCGGAATTCTGAGAACAATGGAAGAGTTCCTAAGCATTTTTAAACATCAGCGGAATTCTGAGAACAATGGAAGAGTTCTGAAACATTTTTAAACTTCAAAGGAATTCCGAAAACAATGGAAGAGTTCCGAAGCATTTTTAAACTTCAGCGGAATTCCAAGAACAATGGAAGCATTTCGAACCATTTTTAAACTTCAGCGGAATTCCGAGAACAATGGAAGAGTTCCGAAGCATAATTAAACGTGATCATAATTCCGAGAACAATGGAAGAGTTGCGAAACCTTTTTTAAATGTCAGCGGAATTCCGAGAACAATGGAAGAGTTCTGAAACATTTTTAAACTTCAAAGGAATTCCGAAAACAATGGAAGAGTTCCGAATCATTTTTAAACTTCAGCGCAATTCCGAGAACAATGGAAGCATTCCGAAGCATTTTTAAACTTCAGCGGAATTCCGAGAACAATGGAAGCGTTCCGAAGCATTTTTAATCTTCATCAGAATTTCGAGAACAATGGAAGAGTTCCGAAGCAAATTTAAACTTCAGGAGAAATCCGAGAACAATGTAAGTGTTACTAAGCATTTTTAAACTACAGCAAAATTCAGAGAACAATGAAAGAGTTCTGAAACATTTTTAAACATCAACGGAATTCCGACAAGAATGGAAGAGTTCCAAAGTATTTTTAAACTTCAGCGGAATGCCGAGAACAAGGGCAGCATTCCGAAGTATTTTTAATCTTCAGCGGAATTCCGAAAACAATGGAAGAGTCCTGAAACATTTTTAAACTTCAGCGGAATTCTGAGAACAATGAAAGAGTTCCGAAGCATTTTTAAACTTCAGCAGAATTACGAGAACAATGGAAGAGTTCTGAAACATTTTTAAACATCAGCGGAATTCTGAGAACATTAGAAGAGTTCGGAAGCATTTTTAAACTTCAGCAGAATTCCAAGAACAATGGAAGAGTTTCAAAACATTTTTAAACTTAAGTGGAATCCTAAGAACAATGGAAGAGTTCCGAAGCATTTTTAAACTTCAGTGGAATTCCGAGAACAACGGAAGAGTTCCGAAGCATTTTTAAACTTCAGCGGAATTCCGAGAACAATGGAAGAGTTCCTAAACAGTTTTAAACTTCAGCGGATTTCCGAGAACATTGGAAGAGTTCCGAAGCATTATTAAACATGAGTGGAATTCTGAGAACAATGGAAGAGTTCCGAAGCATTTTTAAACATAAGCAGAATTCTGAGAACAATGGAAGAGTTCCGAAGCATTTTTAAATGTCAGCAGATTTCTGAGAACAATGAAGGAGTTCCAATGCATTTTTAAACGTCAGCGGAATTCTGAGAACAATGGAAGAGTTCCGAAACATTTTTAAACATCAACGGAATTCCGAGAAGAATGGAAGAGTTCAAAAGTATTTTTAAACTTCAGCGGAATTCGGAGAACAATGGAAGCATTCCGAAGTATTTTTAATCTTCAGCGGAATACTGAGAACAATGGAAGAGTTCCGAAGCATTTTTAAACTTCAGTCGAATTCCGAGAACAATGGAAGAGTTCCAAAACATTTTTAAACTTCAGCGGAATTCTGAGAACAATGGAAGAGTTCCGAAGCATTTTTAATCTTCATCAGAATTTTGAGAACAATGGAAGAGTTCCGAAGCAAATTTAAACTTCAGCAGAAATCCGAGAACAATGTAAGTGTTACTAAGCATTTTTAAACTACAGCAAAATTCAGAGAACAATGAAAGAGTTCCGAAACATTTTTAAACATCAACGGAATTCCGAGAAGAATGGAAGAGTTCCAAAGTATTTTTAAACTTCAGCGGAATTCCGAGTAAAATGGCAGCATTCCGAAGTATTTTTAATCTTCAGCGGAATTCCGAAAACAATGGAAGAGTCCTGAAACATTTTTAAACTTCAGCGGAATTCTGAGAACAATGGAAGAGTTCCAAATCATTTTTAAGCCTCAGTGGAATTCTGAGAACAATGGAACAGTTCCGAAGCATTTTAAAACTTCAGCACAATTACGAGAACAATGAGAGAGTTACGAATCATTTTTAAACGTCAGCAGAATTCCAAGAACAACGGAAGAGTTCCGAAGCATTTTTAAATGTCAGCGGAATTCTGAGAACAATGGAAGAGTTCCTAAGCATTTTTAAACATCAGCGGAATACCGAGAGCAATGGAAGAGTTCTGAAACATTTTTAAACTTCAAAGGAATTCCAAGAACAATGGAAGAGTTCCGAAGCATTTTTAAACGTCAGCGGAATTTCGATAACAATGGAAGAGTTGCGAAGCATTTATAAACTTCAGCAGAATTCCGAGAACAATGGAAGAGTTCCGAAGCATTGTTAAATGTCAGCAGATTTACGAGAACAATGAAGGAGTTCCAATGCATTTTTAAACATCAGCGGAATTCTGAGAACAATGGAAGTGTTCCGAAACATTTTTAAACATCAACGGAATTCCGAGAAGAATGGAAGAGTTCCAAAGTATTTTTAAACTTCAGCGGAATTCCGAGAACAATGGCAGCATTCCGAAGTATTTTTAATCTTCAGCGGAATTACGAGAACAATGGAAGAGTCCTGAAACATTTTTAAACTTCAGCAGAATTCTGAGAGAAATGAAAGAGTTCTGAAACATTTTTAAACTTCAGCGGAATTCCGAGAACAATGGAAGCGTTCTGAAGCATTTTTAAACTTCAGCAGAATTCCGAGAACAATGGAAGAGTTCTGAAACATTTTTAAACTTCAGCGGAATTCTGAGAACAATGGAAGAGTTCCAAAGCATTTTTAAGCCTCAGTGGAATTCTGAGAACAATGGAAGAGTTCCGAAGCATTTTAAAACTTCAGCACAATTACGAGAACAATGAGAGAGTTGCGAATCATTTTTAAACATCAGCAGAATTCCAAGAACAATGGAAGAGTTCCGAAGCATTTTTAAACGTCAGCGGAATTCTGAGAACAATGGAAGAGTTCCTAAGCATTTTTAAACATCAGCGGAATTCCGAGAACAATGGAAGAGTTCTGAAACATTTTTAAACTTCAAAGGAATTCCGAAAACAATGGAAGAGTTCCGAAGCATTTTTAAACTTCAGCGGAATTCCATGAACAATGGAAGCATTTCGAAGCATTTTTAAACTTCAGCGGAATTCCGAGAATAATGGAAGAGTTCCGAAGCATAATTAAACGTGATCATAATTCCGAGAACAATGGACGAGTTGCGAAACCTTTTTTAAATGTCAGCGGAATTCCGAGAACAATGGAAGAATTCCGAAAGATTTTAAAACTTCAGTAGAATTCTGAGAAAAATGACAGAGTTCCGAAGCATTTTTAAACTTCAGCAGAATTCCGAGAACAATGGAAAAGTTCCGAAGCATTTTTAAATGTCAGCGGAATTCTGAAAACAATGGAAGAGTTCTGAAGCATTTTTAAACGTCAGCAGAATTCCGAGAACAAGGGAAGAGTTACGAAGCATTTTTAAACTTCATCTGAATGACAAGAACAATGTAAGAGTTCCGAAGCATTTTTAAACTTCAGCGGAATTCCGAGAACAATGAAAGAGTTCTGAAGCATTTTTAAACTTCAGCAGAATTCCGCGAACAATGGAAGAGTTACGAAGCATTTTTAAACGTCAACGGAATTCCAAGAACAATGGTAGTGTTCCAAAACATTTTTAAAATTCAGCGGAATTCCGAGAACAATGGAAGAGTTCCGAAACATTATTAAACATGAATGGAATTCTGAGAACAATGGAAGAGTTCCGAAGCATTTTTACACTTCAGCGGAATTCCGAGAACAATGGGAGAGTTCTGAAGCATTTTTAAACATCAGCGGAATTCTGAGAACAATGGAAGAGTTCCGAAGCATTTTTAAACATCAGCGTAATTCCGAGAACAATGGAAGAGTTCTGAAACAATTTTAAACTTCAGCGGAATTCTGAGAACAATGGAAGAGTTCCGAAGCATGTTTAAACTTCAGCAGAATTCCGACAACAATGGAAGCGTTCTGAAACATTTTTAGACTTCAAAGGAATTCCGAGAACAATGGAAGAGTTCCGAAGCATTTTTAAACTTCAGCAGAATTCCGAGAACAATGGAAGAGTTCCGAAGCATTTTTAAACGTCAACGGAATTCCGAGAACAATGGTAGTGTTCCAAAACATTTTTAAAATTCAGCGGAATTCCGAGAACAATGGAAGAGTTCCGAAGCATTATTAAACTTCAGCATAATTCCGAGAACAATGGAAGCATTCCGAAGCATTTTTAAACTTCAGCGGATTTCCGAGAACAATGGAAGAGTTCCGAAGCATTATTAAACATTAGTGGAATTCTGAGAACAATGGAAGAGTTCCGAAGCATTTTTAAATGTCAGCAGATTTCTGAGAACAATGAAGGAGTTCCAATGCATTTTTAAACGTCAGCGGAATTCTGAGAACAATGGAAGAGTTCCGAAACATTTTTAAACATCAACGGAATTCCGAGAAGAATGGAAGAGTTCAAAAGTATTTTTAAACTTCAGCGGAATTCGGAGAACAATGGAAGCATTCCGAAGTATTTTTAATCTTCAGCGGAATACTGAGAACAATGGAAGAGTTCCGAAGCATTTTTAAACTTCAGTCGAATTCCGAGAACAATGGAAGAGTTCCAAAACATTTTTAAACTTCAGCGGAATTCTGAGAACAATGGAAGAGTTCCAAAGCATTTTTAAACTTCAGCGGAATTCCGAGAACAATGGATAAGTTCCGAAGCATTTTTAATCTTCAGCGGAATTCCAAGAACAATGGAAGAGTTCTGAAGCATTTTTAAACGTCAACGGAATTCCGAGAACAATGGAATAGTTCCTAAACAGTTTTAAACTTCAGCGGATTTCCGAGAACAATGGAAGAGTACCGAAGCATTTTTAAACATCAGCGGAATTCTGAGAACAATGGAAGAATACCGAAGCATTTTTAAACATCAGCGGAATTCTGAGAACAATGGAAGAATACCGAAGCATTTTTAAACATCAGCGGAATTCTGAGAACAATGGAAGAGTTCCGAAGCATTTTTAATCTTCATCAGAATTTTGAGAACAATGGAAGAGTTCCGAAGCAAATTTAAACTTCAGCAGGAATCCGAGAACAATGTAAGTGTTACTAAGCATTTTTAAACTACAGCAAAATTCAGAGAACAATGAAAGAGTTCCGAAACATTTTTAAACATCAACGGAATTCCGAGAAGAATGGAAGAGTTCCAAAGTATTTTTAAACTTCAGCGGAATTCCGAGTAAAATGGCAGCATTCCGAAGTATTTTTAATCTTCAGCGGAATTCCGAAAACAATGGAAGAGTCCTGAAACATTTTTAAACTTCAGCGGAATTCTGAGAACAATGGAAGAGTTCCAAATCATTTTTAAGCCTCAGTGGAATTCTGAGAACAATGGAACAGTTCCGAAGCATTTTAAAACTTCAGCACAATTACGAGAACAATGAGAGAGTTACGAATCATTTTTAAACGTCAGCAGAATTCCAAGAACAACGGAAGAGTTCCGAAGCATTTTTAAATGTCAGCGGAATTCTGAGAACAATGGAAGAGTTCCTAAGCATTTTTAAACATCAGCGGAATACCGAGAGCAATGGAAGAGTTCTGAAACATTTTTAAACTTCAAAGGAATTCCAAGAACAATGGAAGAGTTGCGAAGCATTTTTAAACGTCAGCGGAATTTCGATAACAATGGAAGAGTTCCGAAGCATTTATAAACTTCAGCAGAATTCCGAGAACAATGGAAGAGTTCCGAAGCATTGTTAAATGTCAGCAGATTTACGAGAACAATGAAGGAGTTCCAATGCATTTTTAAACGTCAGCGGAATTCTGAGAACAATGGAAGTGTTCCGAAACATTTTTAAACATCAACGGAATTCCGAGAAGAATGGAAGAGTTCCAAAGTATTTTTAAACTTCAGCGGAATTCCGAGAACAATGGCAGCATTCCGAAGTATTTTTAATCTTCAGCGGAATTACGAGAACAATGGAAGAGTCCTGAAACATTTTTAAACTTCAGCAGAATTCTGAGAGAAATGAAAGAGTTCTGAAACATTTTTAAACTTCAGCGGAATTCCGAGAACAATGGAAGCGTTCTGAAGCATTTTTAAACTTCAGCAGAATTCCGAGAACAATGGAAGAGTTCTGAAACATTTTTAAACTTCAGCGGAATTCTGAGAACAATGGAAGAGTTCCAAAGCATTTTTAAGCCTCAGTGGAATTCTGAGAACAATGGAAGAGTTCCGAAGCATTTTAAAACTTCAGCACAATTACGAGAACAATGAGAGAGTTGCGAATCATTTTTAAACATCAGCAGAATTCCAAGAACAATGGAAGAGTTCCGAAGCATTTTTAAACGTCAGCGGAATTCTGAGAACAATGAAAGAGTTCCTAAGCATTTTTAAACATCAGCGGAATTCCGAGAACAATGGAAGAGTTCTGAAACATTTTTAAACTTCAAAGGAATTCCGAAAACAATGGAAGAGTTCCGAAGCATTTTTAAACTTCAGCGGAATTCCAAGAACAATGGAAGCATTTCGAAGCATTTTTAAACTTCAGCGGAATTCCGAGAATAATGGAAGAGTTCCGAAGCATAATTAAACGTGATCATAATTCCGAGAACAATGGAAGAGTTGCGAAACCTTTTTTAAATGTCAGCGGAATTCCGAGAACAATGGAAGAATTCCGAAAGATTTTAAAACTTCAGTAGAATTCTGAGAAAAATGACAGAGTTCCGAAGCATTTTTAAACTTCAGCAGAATTCCGAGAACAATGGAAAAGTTCCGAAGCATTTTTAAATGTCAGCGGAATTCTGAAAACAATGGAAGAGTTCTGAAGCATTTTTAAACGTCAGCAGAATTCCGAGAACAAGGGAAGAGTTACGAAGCATTTTTAAACTTCATCTGAATGACAAGAACAATGTAAGAGTTCCGAAGCATTTTTAAACTTCAGCGGAATTCCGAGAACAATGAAAGAGTTCTGAAGCATTTTTAAACTTCAGCAGAATTCCGCGAACAATGGAAGAGTTCCGAAGCATTTTTAAACGTCAACGGAATTCCAAGAACAATGGTAGTGTTCCAAAACATTTTTAAAATTCAGCGGAATTCCGAGAACAATGGAAGAGTTCCGAAACATTATTAAACATGAATGGAATTCTGAGAACAATGGAAGAGTTCCGAAGCATTTTTACACTTCAGCGGAATTCCGAGAACAATGGGAGAGTTCTGAAGCATTTTTAAACATCAGCGGAATTCTGAGAACAATGGAAGAGTTCCGAAGCATTTTTAAACATCAGCGTAATTCCGAGAACAATGGAAGAGTTCTGAAACAATTTTAAACTTCAGCGGAATTCTGAGAACAATGGAAGAGTTCCGAAGCATGTTTAAACTTCAGCAGAATTCCGAGAACAATGGAAGCGTTCTGAAACATTTTTAGACTTCAAAGGAATTCCGAGAACAATGGAAGAGTTCCGAAGCATTTTTAAACTTCAGCAGAATTCCGAGAACAATGGAAGAGTTCCGAAGCATTTTTAAACGTCAACGGAATTCCGAGAACAATGGTAGTGTTCCAAAACATTTTTAAAATTCAGCGGAATTCCGAGAACAATGGAAGAGTTCCGAAGCATTATTAAACTTCAGCATAATTCCGAGAACAATGGAAGCATTCCGAAGCATTTTTAAACTTCAGCGGAATTCCGAGAACAATGGAAGAGTTCCGAAGCATTTTTAATCTTCCTCAGAATTTGGAGTACAAAGGAAGAGTTCCGAAGCAAATTTAAACTTCAGCAGAAATCCGAGAACAATGGAAGTGTTACTAAGCATTTTTAAATTACAGCAAAATTCAGAGAAAAATGAAAGAGTTCCGAAGCATTTTTAAACATCAGCGGAATTCATAGAGCAATGGAAGAGTTCCGAAGCATTTTTAAACTTCAGCAGAATTCCGAGAACAATGGAAGAGTTCCGAAGCATTTTTAAACGTCAACGGAATTCCGAGAACAATGGTAGTGTTCCAAAACATTTTAAAAATTCAGCGGAATTCCGAGAACAATGGAAGAGTTCCGAAGCATTATTAAACATGAATGGAATTCCGATAACAATGGAAGAGTTCCGATGCATTTTTACACTTCAGTGGAATTCCGAGAACAATGGAAGAGTTCTGAAGCATTTTTAAATGTCAGCAGAATTCTGAGAACAATGGAAGAGTTCTGAAGCATTTTTAAACATCAGCGGAATTCTGAGAACAATGGAAGAGTTCCGAAGCATTTTTAAACATCAGCGTAATTCCGAGAACAATGGAAGAGTTCTGAAACAATTTTAAACTTCAGCGGAATCCTGAGAACAATGGAAGAGTTCCGAAGCATTTTTAAACTTCAGCGGAATTCCGAGAACAACGGAAGAGTTCCGAAGCATTTTTAAACTTCAGCGGAATTCCGAGAACAATGGAAGAGTTCCTAAACAGTTTTAAACTTCAGCGGATTTCCGAGAACAATGGAAGAGTTCCGAAGCATTATTAAACATGAGTGGAATTCTGAGAACAATGGAAGAGTTCCGAAGCATTTTTAAACATCAGCAGAATTCTGAGAACAATGGAAGAGTACCGAAGCATTTTTAAACATCAGCGGAATTCTGAGAACAATGGAAGAGTTCCGAAGCATTTTTAAATGTCAGCAGATTTCTGAGAACAATGAAGGAGTTCCAATGAATTTTTAAACGTCAGCGGAATTCTGAGAACAATTTAAGGGTTTCGAAACATTTTTAAACATCAACTGAATTCCGAGAAGAATGGAAGAGTTCCAAAGTATTTTTAAACTTCAGCGGAATTCCGAGAACAATGGAAGCATTCCGAAGTATTTTTAATCTTCAGCGGAATACTGAGAACAATGGAAGAGTTCCGAAGCTTTTTTAAACTTCAGCCGAATTCCGAGAACAATGGAAGAGTTCCAAAACATTTTTAAACTTCAGCGGAATTCTGAGAACAATGGAAGAGTTCCGAAGCATTTTTAAACTTCAGCGGAATTCCGAGAACAATGGATAAGTTCCGAAGCATTTTTTATCTTCAGCGGAGTTCCGAGAACAATGGAAGAGTTCCGAAGCATTTTTAAACTTCAGCGGAATTCCGAGAACAATGGAAGAGCTCTGAAGCATTTTTAAACATCAGTGAAATTCTGAGAACAATGGAAGAGTTACAAAGCATTTTTAAACTTCAGCAGAATTCCGAGAACAATGAAAGAGTTCCAAAATATTTTTAAACTTCTGCGGAATTCTGAGAACAATGGGAGATTTCCAAAGCATTTTTAAACTTCAGCGGAATTCCGAGAACAATGGAAGCGTTCTGAAGCATTTTTAAACTTCAGCAGAATTCCGAGAACAATGGAAGAGTTCTGAAACATTTTTAAACTTCAGCGGAATTCTGAGAACAATGGAAGAGTTCCAAAGCATTTTTAAGCCTCAGTGGAATTCTGAGAACAATGGAAGAGTTCCGAAGCATTTTAAAACTTCAGCACAATTACGAGAACAATGAGAGAGTTGCGAATCATTTTTAAACATCAGCAGAATTCCAAGAACAATGGAAGAGTTACGAAGCATTTTTAAACTTCATCTGAATGACAAGAACAATGTAAGAGTTCCGAAGCATTTTTAAACTTCAGCGGAATTCCGAGAACAATGAAAGAGTTCTGAAGCATTTTTAAACTTCAGCAGAATTCCGCGAACAATGGAAGAGTTCCGAAGCATTTTTAAACGTCAACGGAATTCCAAGAACAATGGTAGTGTTCCAAAACATTTTTAAAATTCAGCGGAATTCCGAGAACAATGGAAGAGTTCCGAAACATTATTAAACATGAATGGAATTCTGAGAACAATGGAAGAGTTCCGAAGCATTTTTACACTTCAGCGGAATTCCGAGAACAATGGAAGAGTTCCGAAGCATTTTTAAATGTCAGCAGAATTCTGAGAACAATGGGAGAGTTCTGAAGCATTTTTAAACATCAGCGGAATTCTGAGAACAATGGAAGAGTTCCGAAGCATTTTTAAACATCAGCGTAATTCCGAGAACAATGGAAGAGTTCTGAAACAATTTTAAACTTCAGCGGAATTCTGAGAACAATGGAAGAGTTCCGAAGCATGTTTAAACTTCAGCAGAATTCCGAGAACAATGGAAGCGTTCTGAAACATTTTTAGACTTCAAAGGAATTCCGAGAACAATGGAAGAGTTCCGAAGCATTTTTAAACTTCAGCGGAATTCCGAGAACAATGGAAGAGTTCCGAAGCATTTTTAAACTTCAGCAGAATTCCGAGAACAATGGAAGAGTTCCGAAGCATTTTTAAACGTCAACGGAATTCCGAGAACAATGGTAGTGTTCCAAAACATTTTTAAAATTCAGCGGAATTCCGAGAACAATGGAAGAGTTCCGAAGCATTATTAAACTTCAGCCTAATTCCGAGAACAATGGAAGCATTCCGAAGCATTTTTAAACTTCAGCGGAATTCCGAGAACAATGGAAGAGTTCCGAAGCATTTTTAATCTTCCTCAGAATTTGGAGTACAATGGAAGAGTTCCGAAGCAAATTTAAACTTCAGCAGAAATCCGAGAACAATGGAAGTGTTACTAAGCATTTTTAAATTACAGCAAAATTCAGAGAAAAATGAAAGAGTTCCGAAGCATTTTTAAACATCAGCGGAATTCATAGAGCAATGGAAGAGTTCCGAAGCATTTTTAAACTTCAGCAGAATTCCGAGAACAATGGAAGAGTTCCGAAGCATTTTTAAACGTCAACGGAATTCCGAGAACAATGGTAGTGTTCCAAAACATTTTAAAAATTCAGCGGAATTCCGAGAACAATGGAAGAGTTCCGAAGCATTATTAAACATGAATGGAATTCCGAGAACAATGGAAGAGTTCCGAAGCATTTTTACACTTCAGTGGAATTCCGAGAACAATGGAAGAGTTCTGAAGCATTTTTAAATGTCAGCAGAATTCTGAGAACAATGGAAGAGTTCTGAAGCATTTTTAAACATCAGCGGAATTCTGAGAACAATGGAAGAGTTCCGAAGCATTTTTAAACATCAGCGTAATTCCGAGAACAATGGAAGAGTTCTGAAACAATTTTAAACTTCAGCGGAATTCTGAGAACAATGGAAGAGTTCCGAACCATGTTTAAACTTCAGCAGAATTCCGAGAACAATGGAAGAGTACCGAAGCATTTTTAAACATCAGCGGAATTCTGAGAACAATGGAAGAGTACCGAAGCATTTTTAAACATCAGCGGAATTCAGAGCACAATGGAAGAGTACCAAAGCATTTTTAAACATCAGCGGAATACCGAGAGCAATGGAAGAGTTCTGAAACATTTTTAAACTTCAAAGGAATTCCGAAAACAATGGAAGAGTTCCGAATCATTTTTAAACTTCAGCGGAATTCCGAGAACAATGGAAGCATTCCGAAGCATTTTTAAACTTCAGCGGAATTCCGAGAAAAATGGAAGAGTTCCGAAGCATTTTTAATCTTCCTCAGAATTTGGAGAACAATGGAAGAGTTCCGAAGCAAATTTAAACTTCAGCAGAAATCCGAGAACAATGGAAGTGTTACTAAGCATTTTTAAATTACAGCAAAATTCAGAGAAAAATGAAAGAGTTCCGAAGCATTTTTAAACTTCAGCGGAATTCATAGAACAATGGAAGAGTTCCGAAGCATTTTTAAACTTCAGCAGAATTCCGAGAAGAATGGAAGCATTCCGAAGCATTTTTAAACATCAGTGGAATTCTGAGAACAATAGAAGTGTTCTGAAGCATTTTTAAATACGAGCGGAATTCTGAGAACAATGATAGAGTTCCAAAGCATTTTAAAACTTCAGCAGAATTCCGAGAACAATGGAAGAGTTCCAAAACATTTTTAAACTTCAGCGGAATACTGAGAACAATGGAAGAGTTCCGAAGCTTTTTTAAACTTCAGCCGAATTCCGAGAACAATGGAAGAGTTCCAAAACATTTTTAAACTTCAGCGGAATTCTGAGAACAATGGAAGAGTTCCGAAGCATTTTTAAACTTCAGCGGAATTCCGAGAACAATGGATAAGTTCCGAAGCATTTTTTATCTTCAGCGGAGTTCCGAGAACAATGGAAGAGTTCCGAAGCATTTTTAAACTTCAGCGGAATTCCGAGAACAATGGAAGAGCTCTGAAGCATTTTTAAACATCAGTGAAATTCTGAGAACAATGGAAGAGTTACAAAGCATTTTTAAACTTCAGCAGAATTCCGAGAACAATGAAAGAGTTCCAAAATATTTTTAAACTTCTGCGGAATTCTGAGAACAATGGGAGATTTCCAAAGCATTTTTAAACTTCAGCGGAATTCCGAGAACAATGGAAGCGTTCTGAAGCATTTTTAAACTTCAGCAGAATTCCGAGAACAATGGAAGAGTTCTGAAACATTTTTAAACTTCAGCGGAATTCTGAGAACAATGGAAGAGTTCCAAAGCATTTTTAAGCCTCAGTGGAATTCTGAGAACAATGGAAGAGTTCCGAAGCATTTTAAAACTTCAGCACAATTACGAGAACAATGAGAGAGTTGCGAATCATTTTTAAACATCAGCAGAATTCCAAGAACAATGGAAGAGTTACGAAGCATTTTTAAACTTCATCTGAATGACAAGAACAATGTAAGAGTTCCGAAGCATTTTTAAACTTCAGCGGAATTCCGAGAACAATGAAAGAGTTCTGAAGCATTTTTAAACTTCAGCAGAATTCCGCGAACAATGGAAGAGTTCCGAAGCATTTTTAAACGTCAACGGAATTCCAAGAACAATGGTAGTGTTCCAAAACATTTTTAAAATTCAGCGGAATTCCGAGAACAATGGAAGAGTTCCGAAACATTATTAAACATGAATGGAATTCTGAGAACAATGGAAGAGTTCCGAAGCATTTTTACACTTCAGCGGAATTCCGAGAACAATGGAAGAGTTCCGAAGCATTTTTAAATGTCAGCAGAATTCTGAGAACAATGGGAGAGTTCTGAAGCATTTTTAAACATCAGCGGAATTCTGAGAACAATGGAAGAGTTCCGAAGCATTTTTAAACATCAGCGTAATTCCGAGAACAATGGAAGAGTTCTGAAACAATTTTAAACTTCAGCGGAATTCTGAGAACAATGGAAGAGTTCCGAAGCATGTTTAAACTTCAGCAGAATTCCGAGAACAATGGAAGCGTTCTGAAACATTTTTAGACTTCAAAGGAATTCCGAGAACAATGGAAGAGTTCCGAAGCATTTTTAAACTTCAGCGGAATTCCGAGAACAATGGAAGAGTTCCGAAGCATTTTTAAACTTCAGCAGAATTCCGAGAACAATGGAAGAGTTCCGAAGCATTTTTAAACGTCAACGGAATTCCGAGAACAATGGTAGTGTTCCAAAACATTTTTAAAATTCAGCGGAATTCCGAGAACAATGGAAGAGTTCCGAAGCATTATTAAACTTCAGCCTAATTCCGAGAACAATGGAAGCATTCCGAAGCATTTTTAAACTTCAGCGGAATTCCGAGAACAATGGAAGAGTTCCGAAGCATTTTTAATCTTCCTCAGAATTTGGAGTACAATGGAAGAGTTCCGAAGCAAATTTAAACTTCAGCAGAAATCCGAGAACAATGGAAGTGTTACTAAGCATTTTTAAATTACAGCAAAATTCAGAGAAAAATGAAAGAGTTCCGAAGCATTTTTAAACATCAGCGGAATTCATAGAGCAATGGAAGAGTTCCGAAGCATTTTTAAACTTCAGCAGAATTCCGAGAACAATGGAAGAGTTCCGAAGCATTTTTAAACGTCAACGGAATTCCGAGAACAATGGTAGTGTTCCAAAACATTTTAAAAATTCAGCGGAATTCCGAGAACAATGGAAGAGTTCCGAAGCATTATTAAACATGAATGGAATTCCGAGAACAATGGAAGAGTTCCGAAGCATTTTTACACTTCAGTGGAATTCCGAGAACAATGGAAGAGTTCTGAAGCATTTTTAAATGTCAGCAGAATTCTGAGAACAATGGAAGAGTTCTGAAGCATTTTTAAACATCAGCGGAATTCTGAGAACAATGGAAGAGTTCCGAAGCATTTTTAAACATCAGCGTAATTCCGAGAACAATGGAAGAGTTCTGAAACAATTTTAAACTTCAGCGGAATTCTGAGAACAATGGAAGAGTTCCGAACCATGTTTAAACTTCAGCAGAATTCCGAGAACAATGGAAGAGTACCGAAGCATTTTTAAACATCAGCGGAATTCTGAGAACAATGGAAGAGTACCGAAGCATTTTTAAACATCAGCGGAATTCAGAGCACAATGGAAGAGTACCAAAGCATTTTTAAACATCAGCGGAATACCGAGAGCAATGGAAGAGTTCTGAAACATTTTTAAACTTCAAAGGAATTCCGAAAACAATGGAAGAGTTCCGAATCATTTTTAAACTTCAGCGGAATTCCGAGAACAATGGAAGCATTCCGAAGCATTTTTAAACTTCAGCGGAATTCCGAGAAAAATGGAAGAGTTCCGAAGCATTTTTAATCTTCCTCAGAATTTGGAGAACAATGGAAGAGTTCCGAAGCAAATTTAAACTTCAGCAGAAATCCGAGAACAATGGAAGTGTTACTAAGCATTTTTAAATTACAGCAAAATTCAGAGAAAAATGAAAGAGTTCCGAAGCATTTTTAAACTTCAGCGGAATTCATAGAACAATGGAAGAGTTCCGAAGCATTTTTAAACTTCAGCAGAATTCCGAGAAGAATGGAAGCATTCCGAAGCATTTTTAAACATCAGTGGAATTCTGAGAACAATAGAAGTGTTCTGAAGCATTTTTAAATACGAGCGGAATTCTGAGAACAATGATAGAGTTCCAAAGCATTTTAAAACTTCAGCAGAATTCCGAGAACAATGGAAGAGTTCCAAAACATTTTTAAACTTCAGCGGAATTCTGAGAACAATGGACGAGTTCCGAAGCATTTTTAAACTTCAGCAGAATTCCGAGAACAATGAAAGAGTTCCAAAATATTTTTAAACTTCTGCGGAATTCTGAGAACAATGGGAGATTTCCGAAGCATTTTTAAACTTCAGCGGAATTCCGAGAACAATGGAAGCGTTCTGAAGCATTTTTAAACTTCAGCAGAATTCCGAGAACAATGGAAGAGTTCTGAAACATTTTTAAACTTCAGCGGAATTCTGAGAACAATGGAAGAGTTCCAAAGCATTTTTAAGCCTCAGTGGAATTCTGAGAACAATGGAAGAGTTCCGAAGCATTTTAAAACTTCAGCACAATTACGAGAACAATGGAAGAGTTCCGAAACATTATTAAACATGAATGGAATTCTGAGAACAATGGAAGAGTTGCGAAGCATTTTTACACTTCAGCGGAATTCCGAGAACAATGGAAGAGTTCCGAAGCATTTTTAAACGTCAGCAGAATTCTGAGAACAATGGGAGAGTTCTGAAGCATTTTTAAACATCAGCGGAATTCTTAGAACAATGGAAGAGTTCCGAAGCATTTTTAAACATCAGCGTAATTCCGAGAACGATGGAAGAGTTCTGAATCAATTTTAAACTTCAGCGGAATTCTGAGAACAATGGAAGAGTTCCGAAGCATGTTTAAACTTCAGCAGAATTCCGAGAACAATGGAAGCATTCTGAAACATTTTTAGACTTCAAAGGAATTCCGAGAACAATGGAAGAGTTCCGAAGCATTTTTAAACTTTAGCGGAATTCTGAGAACAATGGAAGAGTTCCAAAGCATTTTTAAGCCTCAGTGGAATTCTGAGAACAATGGAAGAGTTCCGAAGCATTTTAAAACTTCAGCACAATTACGAGAACAATGAGAGAGTTGCGAATCATTTTTAAACATCAGCAGAATTCCAAGAACAATGGAAGAGTTCCGAAGCATTTTTAAACGTCAGCGGAATTCTGAGAACAATGGAAGAGTTCCTAAGCATTTTTAAACATCAGCAGAATTCTGAGAACAATGGAAGAGTTCTGAAACATTTTTAAACTTCAAAGGAATTCCGAAAACAATGGAAGAGTTCCGAAGCATTTTTAAACTTCAGCGGAATTCCAAGAACAATGGAAGCATTTCGAAGCATTTTTAAACTTCAGCGGAATTCCGAGAACAATGGAAGAGTTCCGAAGCATAATTAAACGTGATCATAATTCCGAGAACAATGGAAGAGTTGCGAAACCTTTTTTAAATGTCAGCGGAATTCCGAGAACAATGGAAGAGTTCTGAAACATTTTTAAACTTCAAAGGAATTCCGAAAACAATGGAAGAGTTCCGAATCATTTTTAAACTTCAGCGCAATTCCGAGAACAATGGAAGCATTCCGAAGCATTTTTAAACTTCAGCGGAATTCCGAGAACAATGGAAGAGTTCCGAAGCATTTTTAATCTTCATCAGAATTTCGAGAACAATGGAAGAGTTCCGAAGCAAATTTAAACTTCAGGAGAAATCCGAGAACAATGTAAGTGTTACTAAGCATTTTTAAACTACAGCAAAATTCAGAGAACAATGAAAGAGTTCTGAAACATTTTTAAACATCAACGGAATTCCGAGAAGAATGGAAGAGTTCCAAAGTATTTTTAAACTTCAGCGGAATGCCGAGAACAAGGGCAGCATTCCGAAGTATTTTTAATCTTCAGCGGAATTCCGAAAACAATGGAAGAGTCCTGAAACATTTTTAAACTTCAGCGGAATTCTGAGAACAATGAAAGAGTTCCGAAGCATTTTTAAACTTCAGCAGAATTACGAGAACAATGGAAGAGTTCTGAAACATTTTTAAACATCAGCGGAATTCTGAGAACATTAGAAGAGTTCCGAAGCATTTTTCAACTTCAGCAGAATTCCGAGAACAATGGAAGAGTTTCAAAACATTTTTAAACTTAAGTGGAATCCTAAGAACAATGGAAGAGTTCCGAAGCATTTTTAAACTTCAGTGGAATTCCGAGAACAACGGAAGAGTTCCGAAGCATTTTTAAACTTCAGCGGAATTCCGAGAACAATGGAAGAGTTCCTAAACAGTTTTAAACTTCAGCGGATTTCCGAGAACAATGGAAGAGTTCCGAAGCATTATTAAACATGAGTGGAATTCTGAGAACAATGGAAGAGTTCCGAAGCATTTTTAAACATAAGCAGAATTCTGAGAACATTGGAAGAGTTCCGAAGCATTTTTAAATGTCAGCAGATTTCTGAGAACAATGAAGGAGTTCCAATGCATTTTTAAACGTCAGCGGAATTCTGAGAACAATGGAAGAGTTCCGAAACATTTTTAAACATCAACGGAATTCCGAGAAGAATGGAAGAGTTCAAAAGTATTTTTAAACTTCAGCGGAATTCGGAGAACAATGGAAGCATTCCGAAGTATTTTTAATCTTCAGCGGAATACTGAGAACAATGGAAGAGTTCCGAAGCATTTTTAAACTTCAGTCGAATTCCGAGAACAATGGAAGAGTTCCAAAACATTTTTAAACTTCAGCGGAATTCTGAGAACAATGGAAGACTTCCGAAGCATTTTTAAACTTCAGCGGAATTCCGAGAACAATGGATAAGTTCCGAAGCATTTTTAATCTTCAGCGGAATTCCAAGAACAATGGAAGAGTTCTGAAGCATTTTTAAACGTCAACGGAATTCCGAGAACAATGGAATAGTTCCTAAACAGTTTTAAACTTCAGCGGATTTCCGAGAACAATGGAAGAGTACCGAAGCATTTTTAAACATCAGCGGAATTCTGAGAACAATGGAAGAATACCGAAGCATTTTTAAACATCATCGGAATTCTGAGAACAATGGAAGAATACCGAAGCATTTTTAAACATCAGCGGAATTCTGAGAACAATGGAAGAGTTCCGAAGCATTTTTAATCTTCATCAGAATTTTGAGAACAATGGAAGAGTTCCGAAGCAAATTTAAACTTCAGCAGAAATCCGAGAACAATGTAAGTGTTACTAAGCATTTTTAAACTACAGCAAAATTCAGAGAACAATGAAAGAGTTCCGAAACATTTTTAAACATCAACGGAATTCCGAGAAGAATGGAAGAGTTCCAAAGTATTTTTAAACTTCAGCGGAATTCCGAGAAAAATGGCAGCATTCCGAAGTATTTTTAATCTTCATCGGAATTCCGAAAACAATGGAAGAGTCCTGAAACATTTTTAAACTTCAGCGGAATTCTGAGAACAATGGAAGAGTTCCAAATCATTTTTAAGCCTCAGTGGAATTCTGAGAACAATGGAACAGTTCCGAAGCATTTTAAAACTTCAGCACAATTACGAGAACAATGAGAGAGTTACGAATCATTTTTAAACGTCAGCAGAATTCCAAGAACAACGGAAGAGTTCCGAAGCATTTTTAAATGTCAGCGGAATTCTGAGAACAATGGAAGAGTTCCTAAGCATTTTTAAACATCAGCGAAATACCGAGAGCAATGGAAGAGTTCTGAAACATTTTTAAACTTCAAAGGAATTCCAACAACAATGGAAGAGTTCCGAAGCATTTTTAAACGTCAGCGGAATTTCGATAACAATGGAAGAGTTCCGAAGCATTTATAAACTTCAGCAGAATTCCGAGAACAATGGAAGAGTTCCGAAGCATTGTTAAATGTCAGCAGATTTCCGAGAACAATGAAGGAGTTCCAATGCATTTTTAAACGTCAGCGGAATTCTGAGAACAATGGAAGTGTTCCGAAACATTTTTAAACATCAACGGAATTCCGAGAAGAATGGAAGAGTTCCAAAGTATTTTTAAACTTCAGCGGAATTCCGAGAACAATGGCAGCATTCCGAAGTATTTTTAATCTTCAGCGGAATTACGAGAACAATGGAAGAGTTCTGAAACATTTTTAAACTTCAGCGGAATTCCGAGAACAATGGAAGCGTTCTGAAGCATTTTTAAACTTCAGCAGAATTCCGAGAACAATGGAAGAGTTCTGAAACATTTTTAAACTTCAGTGGAATTCTGAGAACAATGGAAGAGTTCCAAAGCATTTTTAAGCCTCAGTGGAATTCTGAGAACAATGGAAGAGTTCCAAAGAATTTTTAAACATCAGCGGAATTCTAAGCACAATGGAAGAGTACCGAAGCATTTTTATACATCAGCGGAATACCGAGAGCAATGGAAGAGTTCTGAAACATTTTTAAACTTCAAAGGAATTCTGAAAACAATGGAAGAGTTCCGAATCATTTTTAAACTTCAGCCTAATTCCGAGAACAATGGAAGCATTCCGAATCATTTTTAAACTTCAGCGGAATTCCGATAACAATGGAAGAGTTCCGAAGCATTTTTAAACGTCAACGGAATTCCGAGAACAATGGTAGTGTTCCAAAACATTTTTAAAATTCAGCGGAATTCCGAGAACAATGGAAGAGTTCCGAAGCATTATTAAACATGAATGGAATTCCGAGAACAATGGAAGAGTTCCGAAGCATTTTTACACTTCAGTGGAATTCCGAGAACAATGGAAGAGTTCCGAAGCATTTTTAAATGTCAGCAGAATTCTGAGAATAATGGAAGAGTTCTGAGGCATTTTTAAACATCAGCGGAATTCTGAGAACAATGGAAGAGTTCCGAAGCATTTTTAAACATCAGCGGAATTCTGAGAACAATGGAAGAGTTCTGAAACAATTTTAAACTTCAGCGGAATTCTGAGAACAATGGAAGAGTTCCGAAGCATGTTTAAACTTCAGCAGAATTCCGAGAACAATGGTAGTGTTCCAAAACATTTTTAAAATTCAGCGGAATTCTGAGAACAATGGAAGAATTCCGAAGCATTTTTAAACATCAGCGGAATTCTGAGAACAATGGAAGAGTTCTGAAACAATTTTAAACTTCAGCGGAATTCTGAGAACAATGGAAGAGTTCCGAAGCATGTTTAAACTTCAGCAGAATTCCGAGAACAATGGAAGAGTACCGAAGCATTTTTAAACATCAGCGGAATTCTGAGAACAATGGAAGAGTACCGAAGCATTTTTAAACATCAGCGGAATTCTGAGCACAATGGAAGAGTACCAAAGCATTTTTAAACATCAGCGGAATACCGAGAGCAATGGAAGAGTTCTGAAACATTTTTAAACTTCAAAGGAATTCCGAAAACAATGGAAGAGTTCCGAATCATTTTTAAACTTCAGCGGAATTCCGAGAACAATGGACGCATTCCGAAGCATTTTTAAACTTCAGCGGAATTCCGAGAACAATGGAAGAGTTCCGAAGCATTTTTAATCTTCCTCAGATTTTGGAGAACAATGGAAGAGTTCCGAAGCAAATTTAAACTTCAGCAGAAATCCGAGAACAATGGAAGTATTACTAAGCATTTTTAAACTACAGCAAAATTCAGAGAAAAATGAAAGAGTTCCGAAGCATTTTTAAACTTCAGCGGAATTCATAGAACAATGGAAGAGTTCCGAAGCATTTTTAAACTTCAGCAGAATTCCGAGAACAATGGAAGAGTTCCAAAACATTTTTAAACTTCAGCGGAATTCTGAGAACAATGGAAGAGTTCCGAATCATTTTTAAACTTCAGCGGAATTCCGAGAACAATGGAAGAGCTCTGAAGCATTTTTAAACATCAGTGAAATTCTGAGAACAATGGAAGAGTTACAAAGCATTTTTAAACTTCAGCAGAATTCCGAGAACAATGGAAGAGTTCCAAAATATTTTTAAACTTCTGCGGAATTCTGAGAACAATGGGAGATTTCCGAAGCATATTTAAACTTCAGCGGAATTCCGAGAACAATGGAAGCGTTCTGAAGCATTTTTAAACTTCAGCAGAATTCCGAGAACAATGGAAGAGTTCTGAAACATTTTTAAACTTCAGCGGAATTCTGAGAACAATGGAAGAGTTCCAAAGCATTTTTAAGCCTCAGTGGAATTCTGAGAACAATGGAAGAGTTCCGAAGCATTTTTAAACGTCAGCGGAATTCTGAGAACAATAGAAGAGTTCCTAAGCATTTTTAAACATCAGCGGAATTCCGAGAACAATGGAAGAGTTCTGAAACATTTTTAAACTTCAAAGGAATTCCGAAAACAATGGAAGAGTTCCGAAGCATTTTTAAACTTCAGCGGAATTCCAAGAACAATGGAAGCATTTCGAAGCATTTTTAAACTTCAGCGGAATTCCAAGAACAATGGAAGAGTTCCGAAGCATAATTAAACGTGATCATAATTCCGAGAACAATGGAAGAGTTGCGAAACCTTTTTTAAATGTCAGCGGAATTCCGAGAACAATGGAAGAATTCCGAAAGATTTTAAAACTTCAGTAGAATTCTGAGAAAAATGACAGAGTTCCGAAGCATTTTTAAACTTCAGCAGAATTCCGAGAACAATGGAAAAGTTCCGAAGCATTTTTAAATGTCAGCGGAATTCTGAAAACAATGGAAGAATTCTGAAGCATTTTTAAACGTCAGCAGAATTCCGAGAACAAGGGAAGAGTTACGAAGCATTTTTAAACTTCATCTGAATGACAAGAACAATGTAAGAGTTCCGAAGCATTTTTAAACTTCAGCGGAATTCCGAGAACAATGAAAGAGTTCTGAAGCATTTTTAAACTTCAGCAGAATTCCGCGAACAATGGAAGAGTTCCGAAGCATTTTTAAACGTCAACGGAATTACAAGAACAATGGTAGTGTTCCAAAACATTTTTAAAATTCAGCGGAATTCTGAGAACAATGGAAGAATACCGAAGCATTTTTAAACATCAGCGGAATTCTGAGAACAATGGAAGAGTTCCGAAGCATTTTTAATCTTCATCAGAATTTTGAGAACAATGGAAGAGTTCCGAAGCAAATTTAAACTTCAGCAGAAATCCGAGAACAATGTAAGTGTTACTAAGCATTTTTAAACTACAGCAAAATTCAGAGAACAATGAAAGAGTTCCGAAACATTTTTAAACATCAACGGAATTCCGAGAAGAATGGAAGAGTTCCAAAGTATTTTTAAATGTCAGCGGAATTCTGAGAACAATGGAAGAGTTCCTAAGCATTTTTAAACATCAGCGGAATACCGAGAGCAATGGAAGAGTTCTGAAACATTTTTAAACTTCAAAGGAATTCCAAGAACAATGGAAGAGTTCCGAAGCATTTTTAAACGTCAGCGGAATTTCGATAACAATGGAAGAGTTCCGAAGCATTTATAAACTTCAGCAGAATTCCGAGAACAATGGAAGAGTTCCGAAGCATTGTTAAATGTCAGCAGATTTCCGAGAACAATGAAGGAGTTCCAATGCATTTTTAAACGTCAGCGGAATTCTGAGAACAATGGAAGTGTTCCGAAACATTTTTAAACATCAACGGAATTCCGAGAAGAATGGAAGAGTTCCAAAGTATTTTTAAACTTCAGCGGAATTCCGAGAACAATGGCAGCATTCCGAAGTATTTTTAATCTTCAGCGGAATTACGAGAACAATGGAAGAATCCTGAAACATTTTTAAACTTCAGCAGAATTCTGAGAGAAATGAAAGAGTTCTGAAACATTTTTAAACTTCAGCGGAATTCCGAGAACAATGGAAGCGTTCTGAAGCATTTTTAAACTTCAGCAGAATTCCGAGAACAATGAAAGAGTTCTGAAACATTTTTAAACTTCAGCGGAATTCTGAGAACAATGGAAGAGTTCCAAAGCATTTTTAAGCCTCAGTGGAATTCTGAGAACAATGGAAGAGTTCTAAAGAATTTTTAAACATCAGCGGAATTCTAAGCACAATGGAAGAGTACCGAAGCATTTTTAAACATCAGCAGAATACCGAGAACAATGGAAGAGTTCTGAAAAATTTTTAAACTTCAAAGGAATTCTGAAAACAATGGAAGAGTTCCGAATCATTTTTAAACTTCAGCCTAATTCCGAGAACAATGGAAGCATTCCGAATCATTTTTAAACTTCAGCAGAATTCCGAGAACAATGGAAGAGTTCCGAAGCATTTTTATTCTTCCTCAGAATTTGGAGAATAATGGAAGAGTTCCGAAGCAAATTTAAACTTCAGCAGAAATCCGAGAACAATGGAAGTGTTACTAAGCATTTTTAAATTACAGCAAAATTCAGAGAAAAATGAAAGAGTTCCGAAGCATTTTTAAACTTCAGCGGAATTCATAGAACAATGGAAGAGTTCCGAAGCATTTTTAAACTTCAGCAGAATTCCGATAACAATGGAAGAGTTCCGAAGCATTTTTAAACGTCAACGGAATTCCGAGAACAATGGTAGTGTTCCAAAACATTTTTAAAATTCAGCGGAATTCCGAGAACAATGGAAGAGTTCCGAAGCATTATTAAACATGAATGGAATTCCGAGAACAATGGAAGAGTTCCGAAGCATTTTTACACTTCAGTGGAATTCCGAGAACAATGGAAGAGTTCCGAAGCATTTTTAAATGTCAGCAGAATTCTGAGAATAATGGAAGAGTTCTGAGGCATTTTTAAACATCAGCGGAATTCTGAGAACAATGGAAGAGTTCCGAAGCATTTTTAAACATCAGCGGAATACTGAGAACAATGGAAGAGTTCTGAAACAATTTTAAACTTCATTGGAATTCTGAGAACAATGGAAGAGTTCCGAAGCATGTTTAAACTTCAGCAGAATTCCGAGAACAATGGAAGAGTACCGAAGCATTTTTAAACATCAGCGGAATTCTGAGAACAATGGAAGAGTACCGAAGCATTTTTAAACATCAGCGGAATTCTGAGCACAATGGAAGAGTACCAAAGCATTTTTAAACATCAGCGGAATACCGAGAGCAATGGAAGAGTTCTGAAACATTTTTAAACTTCAAAGGAATTCCGAAAACAATGGAAGAGTTCCGAATCATTTTTAAACTTCAGCGGAGTTCCGAGAACAATGGAAGCATTCCGAAGCATTTTTAAACTTCAGCGGAATTCCGAGAACAATGGAAGAGTTCCGAAGCATTTTTAATCTTCAGCAGAATTCCGATAACAATGGAAGAGTTCCGAAGCATTTTTAAATGTCAACGGAATTCCGAGAACAATGGTAGTGTTCCAAAACATTTTTAAAATTCAGCGGAATTCCGAGAACAATGGAAGAGTTCCGAAGCATTATTAAACATGAATGGAATTCCGAGAACAATGGAAGAGTTCCGAAGCATTTTTACACTTCAGTGGAATTCCGAGAACAATGGAAGAGTTCCGAAGCATTTTTAAATGTCAGCAGAATTCTGAGAATAATGGAAGAGTTCTGAGGCATTTTTAAACATCAGCGGAATTCTGAGAACAATGGAAGAGTTCCGAAGCATTTTTAAACATCAGCGGAATTCTGAGAACAATGGAAGAGTTCTGAAACAATTTTAAACTTCAGCGGAATTCTGAGAACAATGGAAGAGTTCCGAAGCATGTTTAAACTTCAGCAGAATTCCGAGAACAATGGAAGAGTACCGAAGCATTTTTAAACATCAGCGGAATTCTGAGAACAATGGAAGAGTACCGAAGCATTTTTAAACATCAGCGGAATTCTGAGCACAATGGAAGAGTACCAAAGCATTTTTAAACATCAGCGGAATAACGAGAGCAATGGAAGAGTTCTGAAACATTTTTAAACTTCAAAGGAATTCCGAAAACAATGGAAGAGTTCCGAATCATTTTTAAACTTCAGCGGAATTCCGAGAACAATGGACGCATTCCGAAGCATTTTTAAACTTCAGCGGAATTCCGAGAACAATGGAAGAGTTCCGAAGCATTTTTAATCTTCCTCAGATTTTGGAGAACAATGGAAGAGTTCCGAAGCAAATTTAAACTTCAGCAGAAATCCGAGAACAATGGAAGTATTACTAAGCATTTTTAAACTACAGCAAAATTCAGAGAAAAATGAAAGAGTTCCGAAGCATTTTTAAACTTCAGCGGAATTCATAGAACAATGGAAGAGTTCCGAAGCATTTTTAAACTTCAGCAGAATTCCGAGAAGAATGGAAGCATTCCGAAGCATTTTTAAACATCAGTGGAATTCTGAGAACAATAGAAGTGTTCTGAAGCATTTTTAAATACGAGCGGAATTCTGAGAACAATGATAGAGTTCCAAAGCATTTTTAAACTTCAGCAGAATTCCGAGAACAATGGAAGAGTTCCAAAACATTTTTAAACTTCAGCGGAATTCTGAGAACAATGGAAGAGTTCCGAAGCATTTTTAAACTTCAGCGGAATTCCGAGAACAATGGAAGAGCTCTGAAGCATTTTTAAACATCAGTGAAATTCTGAGAACAATGGAAGAGTTACAAAGCATTTTTAAACTTCAGCAGAATTCCGAGAACAATGGAAGAGTTCCAAAATATTTTTAAACTTCTGCGGAATTCTGAGAACAATGGGAGATTTCCGAAGCATATTTAAACTTCAGCGGAATTCCGAGAACAATGGAAGCGTTCTGAAGCATTTTTAAACTTCAGCAGAATTCCGAGAACAATGGAAGAGTTCTGAAACATTTTTAAACTTCAGCGGAATTCTGAGAACAATGGAAGAGTTCCAAAGCATTTTTAAGCCTCAGTGGAATTCTGAGAACAATGGAAGAGTTCCGAAGCATTTTTAAACGTCAGCGGAATTCTGAGAACAATGGAAGAGTTCCTAAGCATTTTTAAACATCAGCGGAATTCCGAGAACAATGGAAGAGTTCTGAAACATTTTTAAACTTCAAAGGAATTCCGAAAACAATGGAAGAGTTCCGAAGCATTTTTAAACTTCAGCGGAATTCCAAGAACAATGGAAGCATTTCGAAGCATTTTTAAACTTCAGCGGAATTCCAAGAACAATGGAAGAGTTCCGAAGCATAATTAAACGTGATCATAATTCCGAGAACAATGGAAGAGTTGCGAAACCTTTTTTAAATGTCAGCGGAATTCCGAGAACAATGGAAGAATTCCGAAAGATTTTAAAACTTCAGTAGAATTCTGAGAAAAATGACAGAGTTCCGAAGCATTTTTAAACTTCAGCAGAATTCCGAGAACAATGGAAAAGTTCCGAAGCATTTTTAAATGTCAGCGGAATTCTGAAAACAATGGAAGAATTCTGAAGCATTTTTAAACGTCAGCAGAATTCCGAGAACAAGGGAAGAGTTACGAAGCATTTTTAAACTTCATCTGAATGACAAGAACAATGTAAGAGTTCCGAAGCATTTTTAAACTTCAGCGGAATTCCGAGAACAATGAAAGAGTTCTGAAGCATTTTTAAACTTCAGCAGAATTCCGCGAACAATGGAAGAGTTCCGAAGCATTTTTAAACGTCAACGGAATTACAAGAACAATGGTAGTGTTCCAAAACATTTTTAAAATTCAGCGGAATTCTGAGAACAATGGAAGAATACCGAAGCATTTTTAAACAGCAGCGGAATTCTGAGAACAATGGAAGAGTTCCGAAGCATTTTTAATCTTCATCAGAATTTTGAGAACAATGGAAGAGTTCCGAAGCAAATTTAAACTTCAGCAGAAATCCGAGAACAATGTAAGTGTTACTAAGCATTTTTAAACTACAGCAAAATTCAGAGAACAATGAAAGAGTTCCGAAACATTTTTAAACATCAACGGAATTCCGAGAAGAATGGAAGAGTTCCAAAGTATTTTTAAACTTCAGCGGAATTCCGAGAAAAATGGCAGCATTCCGAAGTATTTTTAATCTTCAGCGGAATTCCGAAAACAATGGAAGAGTCCTGAAACATTTTTAAACTTCAGCGGAATGCTGAGAACAATGGAAGAGTTCCAAATCATTTTTAAGCCTCAGTGGAATTCTGAGAACAATGGAACAGTTCCGAAGCATTTTAAAACTTCAGCACAATTACGAGAACAATGAGAGAGTTACGAATCATTTTTAAACGTCAGCAGAATTCCAAGAACAACGGAAGAGTTCCGAAGCATTTTTAAATGTCAGCGGAATTCTGAGAACAATGGAAGAGTTCCTAAGCATTTTTAAACATCAGCGGAATACCGAGAGCAATGGAAGAGTTCTGAAACATTTTTAAACTTCAAAGGAATTCCAAGAACAATGGAAGAGTTCCGAAGCATTTTTAAACGTCAGCGGAATTTCGATAACAATGGAAGAGTTCCGAAGCATTTATAAACTTCAGCAGAATTCCGAGAACAATGGAAGAGTTCCGAAGCATTGTTAAATGTCAGCAGATTTCCGAGAACAATGAAGGAGTTCCAATGCATTTTTAAACGTCAGCGGAATTCTGAGAACAATGGAAGTGTTCCGAAACATTTTTAAACATCAACGGAATTCCGAGAAGAATGGAAGAGTTCCAAAGTATTTTTAAACTTCAGCGGAATTCCGAGAACAATGGCAGCATTCCGAAGTATTTTTAATCTTCAGCGGAATTACGAGAACAATGGAAGAATCCTGAAACATTTTTAAACTTCAGCAGAATTCTGAGAGAAATGAAAGAGTTCTGAAACATTTTTAAATTTCAGCGGAATTCCGAGAACAATGGAAGCGTTCTGAAGCATTTTTAAACTTCAGCAGAATTCCGAGAACAATGGAAGAGTTCTGAAACATTTTTAAACTTCAGCGGAATTCTGAGAACAATGGAAGAGTTCCAAAGCATTTTTAAGCCTCAGTGGAATTCTGAGAACAATGGAAGAGTTCTAAAGAATTTTTAAACATCAGCGGAATTCTAAGCACAATGGAAGAGTACCGAAGCATTTTTAAACATCAGCAGAATACCGAGAGCAATGGAAGAGTTCTGAAACATTTTTAAACTTCAAAGGAATTCTGAAAACAATGGAAGAGTTCCGAATCATTTTTAAACTTCAGCCTAATTCCGAGAACAATGGAAGAGTTCCGAAGCATTTTTATTCTTCCTCAGAATTTGGAGAATAATGGAAGAGTTCCGAAGCAAATTTAAACTTCAGCAGAAATCCGAGAACAATGGAAGTGTTACTAAGCATTTTTAAATTACAGCAAAATTCAGAGAAAAATGAAAGAGTTCCGAAGCATTTTTAAACTTCAGCGGAATTCATAGAACAATGGAAGAGTTCCGAAGCATTTTTAAACTTCAGCAGAATTCCGATAACAATGGAAGAGTTCCGAAGCATTTTTAAACGTCAACGGAATTCCGAGAACAATGGTAGTGTTCCAAAACATTTTTAAAATTCAGCGGAATTCCGAGAACAATGGAAGAGTTCCGAAGCATTATTAAACATGAATGGAATTCCGAGAACAATGGAAGAGTTCCGAAGCATTTTTACACTTCAGTGGAATTCCGAGAACAATGAAAGAGTTCCGAAGCATTTTTAAATGTCAGCAGAATTCTGAGAATAATGGAAGAGTTCTGAGGCATTTTTAAACATCAGCGGAATTCTGAGAACAATGGAAGAGTTCCGAAGCAATTTTAAACATCAGCGGAATTCTGAGAACAATGGAAGAGTTCTGAAACAATTTTAAACTTCAGCGGAATTCTGAGAACAATGGAAGAGTTCCGAAGCATGTTTAAACTTCAGCAGAATTCCGAGAACAATGGAAGAGTACCGAAGCATTTTTAAACATCAGCGGAATTCTGAGAACAATGGAAGAGTACCGAAGCATTTTTAAACATCAGCGGAATTCTGAGCACAATGGAAGAGTACCAAAGCATTTTTAAACATCAGCGGAATACCGAGAGCAATGGAAGAGTTCTGAAACATTTTTAAACTTCAAAGGAATTCCGAAAACAATGGAAGAGTTCCGAATCATTTTTAAACTTCAGCGGAATTCCGAGAGCAATGGAAGCATTCCGAAGCATTTTTAAACTTCAGCGGAATTCCGAGAACAATGGAAGAGTTCCGAAGCATTTTTAATCTTCCTCAGATTTTGGAGAATAATGGAAGAGTTCCGAAGCAAATTTAAACTTCAGCAGAAATCCGAGAACAATGGAAGTATTACTAAGCATTTTTAAACTACAGCAAAATTCAGAGAAAAATGAAAGAGTTCTGAAGCATTTTTAAACTTCAGCGGAATTCATAGAACAATGGAAGAGTTCCGAAGCATTTTTAAACTTCAGCAGAATTCTGAGAAGAATGGAAACATTCCGAAGCATTTTTAAACATCAGTGGAATTCTGAGAACAATAGAAGTGTTCTGAAGCATTTTTAAATACGAGCGGAATTCTGAGAACAATGATAGAGTTCCAAAGCATTTTTAAACTTCAGCAGAATTCCGAGAACAATGGAAGAGTTCCAAAACATTTTTAAACTTCAGCGGAATTCTGAGAACAATGGAAGAGTTCCGAAGCATTTTTAAACTTCAGCGGAATTCCGAGAACAATGGAAGAGCTCTGAAGCATTTTTAAACATCAGTGAAATTCTGAGAACAATGGAAGAGTTACAAAGCATTTTTAAACTTCAGCAGAATTCCGAGAACAATGGAAGAGTTCCAAAATATTTTTAAACTTCTGCGGAATTCCGAGAACAATGGAAGAGTTCCGAAGCATTTTTACACTTCAGTGGAATTCCGAGAACAATGGAAGAGTTCTGAAGCATTTTTAAATGTCAGCAGAATTCTGAGAACAATGGAAGAGTTCTGAAGCATTTTTAAACATCAGCGGAATTCTGAGAACAATGGAAGAGTTCCGAAGCATTTTTAAACATCAGCGTAATTCCGAGAACAATGGAAGAGTTCTGAAACAATTTTAAACTTCAGCGGAATTCTGAGAACAATGGAAGAGTTCCGAACCATGTTTAAACTTCAGCAGAATTCCGAGAACAATGGAAGAGTACCGAAGCATTTTTAAACATCAGCGGAATTCTGAGAACAATGGAAGAGTACCGAAGCATTTTTAAACATCAGCGGAATTCAGAGCACAATGGAAGAGTACCAAAGCATTTTTAAACATCAGCGGAATACCGAGAGCAATGGAAGAGTTCTGAAACATTTTTAAACTTCAAAGGAATTCCGAAAACAATGGAAGAGTTCCGAATCATTTTTAAACTTCAGCGGAATTCCGAGAACAATGGAAGCATTCCGAAGCATTTTTAAACTTCAGCAGAATTCCGAGAAAAATGGAAGAGTTCCGAAGCATTTTTAATCTTCCTCAGAATTTGGAGAACAATGGAAGAGTTACGAAGCAAATTTAAACTTCAGCAGAAATCCGAGAACAATGGAAGTGTTACTAAGCATTTTTAAATTACAGCAAAATTCAGAGAAAAATGAAAGAGTTCCGAAGCATTTTTAAACTTCAGCGGAATTCATAGAACAATGGAAGAGTACCGAAGCATTTTTAAACTTCAGCAGAATTCCGAGAAGAATGGAAGCATTCCGAAGCATTTTTAAACATCAGTGGAATTCTGAGAACAATAGAAGTGTTCTGAAGCATTTTTAAATACGAGCGAAATTCTGAGAACAATGATAGAGTTCCAAAGCATTTTAAAACTTCAGCAGAATTCCGAGAACAATGGAAGAGTTCCAAAACATTTTTAAACTTCAGCGGAATTCTGAGAACAATGGAAGAGTTCCGAAGCATTTTTAAACTTCAGCGGAATTCCGAGAACAATGGAAGAGCTCTGAAGCATTTTTAAACATCAGTGAAATTCTGAGAACAATGGAAGAGTTACAAAGCATTTTTAAACTTCAGAAGAATTCCGAGAACAATGGAAGAGTTCCAAAATATTTTTAAACTTCTGCGGAATTCTGAGAACAATGGGAGATTTCCGAAGCATTTTTAAACTTCAGCGGAATTCCGAGAACAATGGAAGCGTTCTGAAGCATTTTTAAACTTCAGCAGAATTCCGAGAACAATGGAAGAGTTCTGAAACATTTTTAAACTTCAGCGGAATTCTGAGAACAATGGAAGAGTTCCAAAGCATTTTTAAGCCTCAGTGGAATTCTGAGAAAAATGGAAGAATTCCGAAGCATTTTAAAACTTCAGCACAATTACGAGAACAATGAGAGAGTTGCGAATCATTTTTAAACATCAGCAGAATTCCAAGAACAATGGAAGAGTTCCGAAGCATTTTTAAACGTCAGCGGAATTCTGAGAACAATGGAAGAGTTCCTAAGCATTTTTAAACATCAGCGGAATTCCGAGAACAATGGAAGAGTTCTGAAACATTTTTAAACTTCAAAGGAATTCCGAAAACAATGGAAGAGTTCCGAAGCATTTTTAAACTTCAGCGGAATTCCAAGAACAATGGAAGCATTTCGAAGCATTTTTAAACTTCAGCGGAATTCCGAGAACAATGGAAGAGTTCCGAAGCATTTTTAAACGTCAGCGGAATTCTGAGAACAATGGAAGAGTTCCTAAGCATTTTTAAACATCAGCGGAATTCCGAGAACAATGGAAGAGTTCTGAAACATTTTTAAACTTCAAAGGAATTCCGAAAACAATGGAAGAGTTCCGAAGCATTTTTAAACTTCAGCGGAATTCCAAGAACAATGGAAGCATTTCGAAGCATTTTTAAACTTCAGCGGAATTCTGAAAACAATGGAAGAGTTCTGAAGCATTTTTAAACGTCAGCAGAATTCCGAGAACAAGGGCAGAGTTACGAAGCATTTTTAAACTTCATCTGAATGACAAGAACAATGTAAGAGTTCCGAAGCATTTTTAAACTTCAGCGGAATTCCGAGAAAAAAGAAAGAGTTCTGAAGCATTTTTAAACTTCAGCAGAATTCCGCGAACAATGGAAGAGTTCCGAAGCATTTTTAAACGTCAACGGAATTCCAAGAACAATGGTAGTGTTCCAAAACATTTTTAAAATTCAGCGGAATTCCGAGAACAATGGAAGAGTTCCGAAACATTATTAAACATGAATGGAATTCTGAGAACAATGGAAGAGTTCCGAAGCATTTTTACACTTCAGCGGAATTCCGAGAACAATGGAAGAGTTCCGAAGCATTTTTAAATGTCAGCAGAATTCTGAGAACAATGGGAGAGTTCTGAAGCATTTTTAAACATCAGCGGAATTCTGAGAACAATGGAAGAGTTCCGAAGCATTTTTAAACATCAGCGTAATTCCGAGAACAATGGAAGAGTTCTGAAACAATTTTAAACTTCAGTGGAATTCTGAGAACAATGGAAGAGTTCCGAAGCATGTTTAAACTTCAGCAGAATTCCGAGAACAATGGAAGCGTTCTGAAACATTTTTAGACTTCAAAGGAATTCCGAGAACAATGGAAGAGTTCCGAAGCATTTTTAAACATCAGCGGAATTCCGAGAACAATGGAAGAGTTCCGAAGCATTTTTAAACTTCAGCAGAATTCCGAGAACAATGGAAGAGTTCCGAAGCATTTTTAAACGTCAATGGAATTCCGAGAACAATGGTAGTGTTCCAAAACATTTTTAAAATTCAGCGGAATTCCGAGAACAATGGAAGAGTTCCGAAGCATTATTAAACTTCAGCCTAATTCCGAGAACAATGGAAGCATTCCGAATCATTTTTAAACTTCAGCAGAATTCCGAGAACAATGGAAGAGTTCCGAAGCATTTTTATTCTTCCTCAGAATTTGTAGAATAATGGAAGAGTTCCGAAGCAAATTTAAACTTCAGCAGAAATCCGAGAACAATGGAAGTGTTACTAAGCATTTATAAATTACAGCAAAATTCAGAGAAAAATGAAAGAGTTCCGAAGCATTTTTAAACTTCAGCGGAATTCATAGAACAATGGAAGAGTTCCGAAGCATTTTTAAACTTCAGCAGAATTCCGATAACAATGGAAGAGTTCCGAAGCATTTTTAAACGTCAACGGAATTCCGAGAACAATGGTAGTGTTCCAAAACATTTTTAAAATTCAGCGGAATTCCGAGAACAATGGAAGAGTTCCGAAGCATTATTAAACATGAATGGAATTCCGAGAACAATGGAAGAGTTCCGAAGCATTTTTACACTTCAGTGGAATTCCGAGAACAATGAAAGAGTTCCGAAGCATTTTTAAATGTCAGCAGAATTCTGAGAATAATGGAAGAGTTCTGAGGCATTTTTAAACATCAGCGGAATTCTGAGAACAATGGAAGAGTTCCGAAGCAATTTTAAACATCAGCGGAATTCTGAGAACAATGGAAGAGTTCTGAAACAATTTTAAACTTCAGCGGAATTCTGAGAACAATGGAAGAGTTCCGAAGCATGTTTAAACTTCAGCAGAATTCCGAGAACAATGGAAGAGTACCGAAGCATTTTTAAACATCAGCGGAATTCTGAGAACAATGGAAGAGTACCGAAGCATTTTTAAACATCAGCGGAATTCTGAGCACAATGGAAGAGTACCAAAGCATTTTTAAACATCAGCGGAATACCTAGAGCAATGGAAGAGTTCTGAAACATTTTTAAACTTCAAAGGAATTCCGAAAACAATGGAAGAGTTCCGAATCATTTTTAAACTTCAGCGGAATTCCGAGAGCAATGGAAGCATTCCGAAGCATTTTTAAACTTCAGCGGAATTCCGAGAACAATGGAAGAGTTCCGAAGCATTTTTAATCTTCCTCAGATTTTGGAGAATAATGGAAGAGTTCCGAAGCAAATTTAAACTTCAGCAGAAATCCGAGAACAATGGAAGTATTACTAAGCATTTTTAAACTACAGCAAAATTCAGAGAAAAATGAAAGAGTTCCGAAGCATTTTTAAACTTCAGCGGAATTCATAGAACAATGGAAGAGTTCCGAAGCATTTTTAAACTTCAGCAGAATTCTGAGAAGAATGGAAACATTCCGAAGCATTTTTAAACATCAGTGGAATTCTGAGAACAATAGAAGTGTTCTGAAGCATTTTTAAATACGAGCGGAATTCTGAGAACAATGATAGAGTTCCAAAACATTTTTAAACTTCAGCAGAATTCCGAGAACAATGGAAGAGTTCCAAAACATTTTTAAACTTCAGCGGAATTCTGAGAACAATGGAAGAGTTCCGAAGCATTTTTAAACTTCAGCGGAATTCCGAGAACAATGGAAGAGCTCTGAAGCATTTTTAAACATCAGTGAAATTCTGAGAACAATGGAAGAGTTACAAAGCATTTTTAAACTTCAGCAGAATTCCGAGAACAATGGAAGAGTTCCAAAATATTTTTAAACTTCTGCGGAATTCCGAGAACAATGGAAGAGTTCCGAAGCATTTTTACACTTCAGTGGAATTCCGAGAACAATGGAAGAGTTCTGAAGCATTTTTAAATGTCAGCAGAATTCTGAGAACAATGGAAGAGTTCTGAAGCATTTTTAAACATCAGCGGAATTCTGAGAACAATGGAAGAGTTCCGAAGCATTTTTAAACATCAGCGTAATTCCGAGAACAATGGAAGAGTTCTGAAACAATTTTAAACTTCAGCGGAATTCTGAGAACAATGGAAGAGTTCCGAACCATGTTTAAACTTCAGCAGAATTCCGAGAACAATGGAAGAGTACCGAAGCATTTTTAAACATCAGCGGAATTCTGAGAACAATGGAAGAGTACCGAAGCATTTTTAAACATCAGCGTAATTCAGAGCACAATGGAAGAGTACCAAAGCATTTTTAAACATCAGCGGAATACCGAGAGCAATGGAAGAGTTCTGAAACATTTTTAAACTTCAAAGGAATTCCGAAAACAATGGAAGAGTTCCGAATCATTTTTAAACTTCAGCGGAATTCCGAGAACAATGGAAGCATTCCGAAGCATTTTTAAACTTCAGCGGAATTCCGAGAAAAATGGAAGAGTTCCGAAGCATTTTTAATCTTCCTCAGAATTTGGAGAACAATGGAAGAGTTACGAAGCAAATTTAAACTTCAGCAGAAATCCGAGAACAATGGAAGTGTTACTAAGCATTTTTAAATTACAGCAAAATTCAGAGAAAAATGAAAGAGTTCCGAAGCATTTTTAAACTTCAGCGGAATTCATAGAACAATGGAAGAGTACCGAAGCATTTTTAAACTTCAGCAGAATTCCGAGAAGAATGGAAGCATTCCGAAGCATTTTTAAACATCAGTGGAATTCTGAGAACAATAGAAGTGTTCTGAAGCATTTTTAAATACGAGCGAAATTCTGAGAACAATGATAGAGTTCCAAAGCATTTTAAAACTTCAGCAGAATTCCGAGAACAATGGAAGAGTTCCAAAACATTTTTAAACTTCAGCGGAATTCTGAGAACAATGGAAGAGTTCCGAAGCATTTTTAAACTTCAGCGGAATTCCGAGAACAATGGAAGAGCTCTGAAGCATTTTTAAACATCAGTGAAATTCTGAGAACAATGGAAGAGTTACAAAGCATTTTTAAACTTCAGAAGAATTCCGAGAACAATGGAAGAGTTCCAAAATATTTTTAAACTTCTGCGGAATTCTGAGAACAATGGGAGATTTCCGAAGCATTTTTAAACTTCAGCGGAATTCCGAGAACAATGGAAGCGTTCTGAAGCATTTTTAAACTTCAGCAGAATTCCGAGAACAATGGAAGAGTTCTGAAACATTTTTAAACTTCAGCGGAATTCTGAGAACAATGGAAGAGTTCCAAAGCATTTTTAAGCCTCAGTGGAATTCTGAGAAAAATGGAAGAGTTCCGAAGCATTTTAAAACTTCAGCACAATTACGAGAACAATGAGAGAGTTGCGAATCATTTTTAAACATCAGCAGAATTCCAAGAACAATGGAAGAGTTCCGAAGCATTTTTAAACGTCAGCGGAATTCTGAGAACAATGGAAGAGTTCCTAAGCATTTTTAAACATCAGCGGAATTCCGAGAACAATGGAAGAGTTCTGAAACATTTTTAAACTTCAAAGGAATTGCGAAAACAATGGAAGAGTTCCGAAGCATTTTTAAACTTCAGCGGAATTCCAAGAACAATGGAAGCATTTCGAAGCATTTTTAAACTTCAGCGGAATTCCGAGAACAATGGAAGAGTTCCGAAGCATTTTTAAACGTCAGCGGAATTCTGAGAACAAGGGAAGAGTTCCTAAGCATTTTTAAACATCAGCAGAATTCCGAGAACAATGGAAGAGTTCTGAAACATTTTTAAACTTCAAAGGAATTCCGAAAACAATGGAAGAGTTCCGAAGCATTTTTAAACTTCAGCGGAATTCCAAGAACAATGGAAGCATTTCGAAGCATTTTTAAACTTCAGCGGAATTCTGAAAACAATGGAAGAGTTCTGAAGCATTTTTAAACGTCAGCAGAATTCCGAGAACAAGGGCAGAGTTACGAAGCATTTTTAAACTTCATCTGAATGACAAGAACAATGTAAGAGTTCCGAAGCATTTTTAAACTTCAGCGGAATTCCGAGAAAAAAGAAAGAGTTCTGAAGCATTTTTAAACTTCAGCAGAATTCCGCGAACAATGGAAGAGTTCCGAAGCATTTTTAAACGTCAACGGAATTCCAAGAACAATGGTAGTGTTCCAAAACATTTTTAAAATTCAGCGGAATTCCGAGAACAATGGAAGAGTTCCGAAACATTATTAAACATGAATGGAATTCTGAGAACAATGGAAGAGTTCCGAAGCATTTTTACACTTCAGCGGAATTCCGAGAACAATGGAAGAGTTCCGAAGCATTTTTAAATGTCAGCAGAATTCTGAGAACAATGGGAGAGTTCTGAAGCATTTTTAAACATCAGCGGAATTCTGAGAACAATGGAAGAGTTCCGAAGCATTTTTAAACATCAGCGTAATTCCGAGAACAATGGAAGAGTTCTGAAAAAATTTTAAACTTCAGCGGAATTCTGAGAACAATGGAAGAGTTCTGAAGCATGTTTAAACTTCAGCAGAATTCCGAGAACAATGGAAGCGTTCTGAAACATTTTTAGACTTCAAAGGAATTCCGAGAACAATGGAAGAGTTCCGAAGCATTTTTAAACATCAGCGGAATTCCGAGAACAATGGAAGAGTTCCGAAGCATTTTTAAACTTCAGCAGAATTCCGAGAACAATGGAAGAGTTCCGAAGCATTTTTAAACGTCAATGGAATTCCGAGAACAATGGTAGTGTTCCAAAACATTTTTAAAATTCAGCGGAATTCCGAGAACAATGGAAGAGTTCCGAAGCATTATTAAACTTCAGCCTAATTCCGAGAACAATGGAAGCATTCCGAAGCATTTTTAAACTTCAGCGGAATTCCGAGAACAATGGAAGAGTTCCGAAGCATTTTTAATCTTCCTCAGAATTTGGAGTACAATGGAAGAGTTCCGAAGCAAATTTAAACTTCAGCAGAAATCCGAGAACAATGGAAGTGTTACTAAGCATTTTTAAATTACAGCAAAATTCAGAGAAAAATGAAAGAGTTCCGAAGCATTTTTAAACATCAGCGGAATTCATAGAGCAATGGAAGAGTTCCGAAGCATTTTTAAACTTCAGCAGAATTCCGAGAACAATGGAAGAGTTCCGAAGCATTTTTAAACGTCAACGGAATTCCGAGAACAATGGTAGTGTTCCAAAACATTTTAAAAATTCTGCGGAATTCCGAGAACAATGGAAGAGTTCCGAAGCATTATTAAACATGAATGGAATTCCGAGAACAATGGAAGAGTTCCGAATCATTTTTAAACTTCAGCCTAATTCCGAGAACAATGGAAGCATTCCGAATCATTTTTAAACTTCAGCAGAATTCCGAGAACAATGGAAGAGTTCCGAAGCATTTTTATTCTTCCTCAGAATTTGGAGAATAATGGAAGAGTTCCGAAGCAAATTTAAACTTCAGCAGAAATCCGAGAACAATGGAAGTGTTACTAAGCATTTTTAAATTACAGCAAAATTCAGAGAAAAATGAAAGAGTTCCGAAGCATTTTTAAACTTCAGCGGAATTCATAGAACAATGGAAGAGTTCCGAAGCATTTTTAAACTTCAGCATAATTCCGATAACAATGGAAGAGTTCCGAAGCATTTTTAAACGTCAACGGAATTCCGAGAACAATGGTAGTGTTCCAAAACATTTTTAAAATTCAGCGGAATTCCGAGAACAATGGAAGAGTTCCGAAGCATTATTAAACATGAATGGAATTCCGAGAACAATGGAAGAGTTCCGAAGCATTTTTACACTTCAGTGGAATTCCGAGAACAATGAAAGAGTTCCGAAGCATTTTTAAATGTCAGCAGAATTCTGAGAATAATGGAAGAGTTCTGAGGCATTTTTAAACATCAGCGGAATTCTGAGAACAATGGAAGAGTTCCGAAGCAATTTTAAACATCAGCGGAATTCTGAGAACAATGGAAGAGTTCTGAAACAATTTTAAACTTCAGCGGAATTCTGAGAACAATGGAAGAGTTCCGAAGCATGTTTAAACTTCAGCAGAATTCTGAGAACAATGGAAGAGTACCGAAGCATTTTTAAACATCAGCGGAATTCTGAGAACAATGGAAGAGTACCGAAGCATTTTTAAACATCAGCGGAATTCTGAGCACAATGGAAGAGTACCAAAGCATTTTTAAACATCAGCGGAATACCGAGAGCAATGGAAGAGTTCTGAAACATTTTTAAACTTCAAAGGAATTCCGAAAACAATGGAAGAGTTCCGAATCATTTTTAAACTTCAGCGGAATTCCGAGAGCAATGGAAGCATTCCGAAGCATTTTTAAACTTCAGCGGAATTCCGAGAACAATGGAAGAGTTCCGAAGCATTTTTAATCTTCCTCAGATTTTGGAGAATAATGGAAGAGTTCCGAAGCAAATTTAAACTTCAGCAGAAATCCGAGAACAATGGAAGTATTACTAAGCATTTTTAAACTACAGCAAAATTCAGAGAAAAATGAAAGAGTTCCGAAGCATTTTTAAACTTCAGCGGAATTCATAGAACAATGGAAGAGTTCCGAAGCATTTTTAAACTTCAGCAGAATTCTGAGAAGAATGGAAACATTCCGAAGCATTTTTAAACATCAGTGGAATTCTGAGAACAATAGAAGTGTTCTGAAGCATTTTTAAATACGAGCGGAATTCTGAGAACAATGATAGAGTTCCAAAGCATTTTTAAACTTCAGCAGAATTCCGAGAACAATGGAAGTGTTCCAAAACATTTTTAAACTTCAGCGGAATTCTGAGAACAATGGAAGAGTTCCGAAGCATTTTTAAACTTCAGCGGAATTCCGAGAACAATGGAAGAGCTCTGAAGCATTTTTAAACATCAGTGAAATTCTGAGAACAATGGAAGAGTTACAAAGCATTTTTAAACTTCAGCAGAATTCCGAGAACAATGGAAGAGTTCCAAAATATTTTTAAACTTCTGCGGAATTCCGAGAACAATGGAAGAGTTCCGAAGCATTTTTACACTTCAGTGGAATTCCGAGAACAATGGAAGAGTTCTGAAGCATTTTTAAATGTCAGCAGAATTCTGAGAACAATGGAAGAGTTCTGAAGCATTTTTAAACATCAGCGGAATTCTGAGAACAATGGAAGAGTTCCGAAGCATTTTTAAACATCAGCGTAATTCCGAGAACAATGGAAGAGTTCTGAAACAATTTTAAACTTCAGCGGAATTCTGAGAACAATGGAAGAGTTCCGAACCATGTTTAAACTTCAGCAGAATTCCGAGAACAATGGAAGAGTACCGAAGCATTTTTAAACATCAGCGGAATTCTGAGAACAATGGAAGAGTACCGAAGCATTTTTAAACATCAGCGGAATTCAGAGCACAATGGAAGAGTACCAAAGCATTTTTAAACATCAGCGGAATACCGAGAGCAATGGAAGAGTTCTGAAACATTTTTAAACTTCAAAGGAATTCCGAAAACAATGGAAGAGTTGCGAATCATTTTTAAACTTCAGCGGAATTCCGAGAACAATGGAAGCATTCCGAAGCATTTTTAAACTTCAGCGGAATTCCGAGAAAAATGGAAGAGTTCCGAAGCATTTTTAATCTTCCTCAGAATTTGGAGAACAATGGAAGAGTTACGAAGCAAATTTAAACTTCAGCAGAAATCCGAGAACAATGGAAGTGTTACTAAGCATTTTTAAATTACAGCAAAATTCAGAGAAAAATGAAAGAGTTCCGAAGCATTTTTAAACTTCAGCGGAATTCATAGAACAATGGAAGAGTACCGAAGCATTTTTAAACTTCAGCAGAATTCCGAGAAGAATGAAAGCATTCCGAAGCATTTTTAAACATCAGTGGAATTCTGAGAACAATAGAAGTGTTCTGAAGCATTTTTAAATACGAGCGAAATTCTGAGAACAATGATAGAGTTCCAAAGCATTTTAAAACTTCAGCAGAATTCCGAGAACAATGGAAGAGTTCCAAAACATTTTTAAACTTCAGCGGAATTCTGAGAACAATGGAAGAGTTCCGAAGCATTTTTAAACTTCAGCGGAATTCCGAGAACAATGGAAGAGCTCTGAAGCATTTTTAAACATCAGTGAAATTCTGAGAACAATGGAAGAGTTACCAAGCATTTTTAAACTTCAGAAGAATTCCGAGAACAATGGAAGAGTTCCAAAATATTTTTAAACTTCTGCGGAATTCTGAGAACAATGGGAGATTTCCGAAGCATTTTTAAACTTCAGCGGAATTCCGAGAACAATGGAAGCGTTCTGAAGCATTTTTAAACTTCAGCAGAATTCCGAGAACAATGGAAGAGTTCTGAAACATTTTTAAACTTCAGCGGAATTCTGAGAACAATGGAAGAGTTCCAAAGCATTTTTAAGCCTCAGTGGAATTCTGAGAAAAATGGAAGAGTTCCGAAGCATTTTAAAACTTCAGCACAATTACGAGAACAATGAGAGAGTTGCGAATCATTTTTAAACATCAGCGGAATTCTGAGAACAATGGAAGAGTTCCTAAGCATTTTTAAACATCAGCGGAATTCCGAGAACAATGGAAGAGTTCTGAAACATTTTTAAAATTCAAAGGAATTCCGAAAACAATGGAAGAGTTCCGAAGCATTTTTAAACTTCAGCGGAATTCCAAGAACAATGGAAGCATTTCGAAGCATTTTTAAACTTCAGCGGAATTCCGAGAACAATGGAAGAGTTCCGAAGCATTTTTAAACGTCAGCGGAATTCTGAGAACAATGGAAGAGTTCCTAAGCATTTTTAAACATCAGCGGAATTCCGAGAACAATGGAAGAGTTCTGAAACATTTTTAAACTTCAAAGGAATTCCGAAAACAATGGAAGAGTTCCGAAGCATTTTTAAACTTCAGCGGAATTCCAAGAACAATGGAAGCATTTCGAAGCATTTTTAAACTTCAGCGGAATTCTGAAAACAATGGAAGAGTTCTGAAGCATTTTTAAACGTCAGCAGAATTCCGAGAACAAGGGCAGAGTTACGAAGCATTTTTAAACTTCATCTGAATGACAAGAACAATGTAAGAGTTCCGAAGCATTTTTAAACTTCAGCGGAATTCCGAGAACAAAGAAAGAGTTCTGAAGCATTTTTAAACTTCAGCAGAATTCCGCGAACAATGGAAGAGTTCCGAAGCATTTTTAAACGTCAACGGAATTCCAAGAACAATGGTAGTGTTCCAAAACATTTTTAAAATTCAGCGGAATTCCGAGAACAATGGAAGAGTTCCGAAACATTATTAAACATGAATGGAATTCTGAGAACAATGGAAGAGTTCCGAAGCATTTTTACACTTCAGCGGAATTCCGAGAACAATGGAAGAGTTCCGAAGCATTTTTAAATGTCAGCAGAATTCTGAGAACAATGGGAGAGTTCTGAAGCATTTTTAAACATCAGCGGAATTCTGAGAACAATGGAAGAGTTCCGAAGCATTTTTAAACATCAGCGTAATTCCGAGAACAATGGAAGAGTTCTGAAACAATTTTAAACTTCAGCGGAATTCTGAGAACAATGGAAGAGTTCCGAAGCATGTTTAAACTTCAGCAGAATTCCGAGAACAATGGAAGCGTTCTGAAACATTTTTAGACTTCAAAGGAATTCCGAGAACAATGGAAGAGTTCCGAAGCATTTTTAAACATCAGCGGAATTCCGAGAACAATGGAAGAGTTCCGAAGCATTTTTAAACTTCAGCAGAATTCCGAGAACAATGGAAGAGTTCCGAAGCATTTTTAAACGTCAATGGAATTCCGAGAACAATGGTAGTGTTCCAAAACATTTTTAAAATTCAGCGGAATTCCGAGAACAATGGAAGAGTTCCGAAGCATTATTAAACTTCAGCCTAATTCCGAGAACAATGGAAGCATTCCGAAGCATTTTTAAACTTCAGCGGAATTCCGAGAACAATGGAAGAGTTCCGAAGCATTTTTAATCTTCCTCAGAATTTGGAGTACAATGGAAGAGTTCCGAAGCAAATTTAAACTTCAGCAGAAATCCGAGAACAATGGAAGTGTTACTAAGCATTTTTAAATTACAGCAAAATTCAGAGAAAAATGAAAGAGTTCCGAAGCATTTTTAAACATCAGCGGAATTCATAGAGCAATGGAAGAGTTCCGAAGCATTTTTAAACTTCAGCAGAATTCCGAGAACAATGGAAGAGTTCCGAAGCATTTTTAAACGTCAACGGAATTCCGAGAACAATGGTAGTGTTCCAAAACATTTTAAAAATTCTGCGGAATTCCGAGAACAATGGAAGAGTTCCGAAGCATTATTAAACATGAATGGAATTCCGAGAACAATGGAAGAGTTCCGAAGCATTTTTACACTTCAGTGGAATTCCGAGAACAATGGAAGAGTTCTGAAGCATTTTTAAATGTCAGCAGAATTCTGAGAACAATGGAAGAGTTCTGAAGCATTTTTAAACATCAGCGGAATTCTGAGAACAATGGAAGAGTTCCGAAGCATTTTTAAACATCAGCGTAATTCCGAGAACAATGGAAGAGTTCTGAAACAATTTTAAACTTCAGCGGAATTCTGAGAACAATGGAAGAGTTCCGAACCATGTTTAAACTTCAGCAGAATTCCGAGAACAATGGAAGAGTACCGAAGCATTTTTAAACATCAGCGGAATTCTGAGAACAATGGAAGAGTACCGAAGCATTTTTAAACATCAGCGGAATTCAGAGCACAATGGAAGAGTACCAAAGCATTTTTAAACATCAGCGGAATACCGAGAGCAATGGAAGAGTTCTGAAACATTTTTAAACTTCAAAGGAATTCCGAAAACAATGGAAGAGTTCCGAATCATTTTTAAACTTCAGCGGAATTCCGAGAACAATGGAAGCATTCCGAAGCATTTTTAAACTTCAGCGGAATTCCGAGAAAAATGGAAGAGTTCCGAAGCATTTTTAATCTTCCTCAGAATTTGGAGAACAATGGAATAGTTACGAAGCAAATTTAAACTTCAGCAGAAATCCGAGAACAATGGAAGTGTTACTAAGCATTTTTAAATTACAGCAAAATTCAGAGAAAAATGAAAGAGTTCCGAAGCATTTTTAAACTTCAGCGGAATTCATAGAACAATGGAAGAGTACCGAAGCATTTTTAAACTTCAGCAGAATTCCGAGAAGAATGGAAGCATTCCGAAACATTTTTAAACATCAGTGGAATTCTGAGAACAATAGAAGTGTTCTGAAGCATTTTTAAATACGAGCGAAATTCTGAGAACAATGATAGAGTTCCAAAGCATTTTAAAACTTCAGCAGAATTCCGAGAACAATGGAAGAGTTCCAAAACATTTTTAAACTTCAGCGGAATTCTGAGAACAATGGAAGAGTTCCGAAGCATTTTTAAACTTCAGCGGAATTCCAAGAACAATGGAAGCATTTCGAAGCATTTTTAAACTTCAGCGGAATTCCGAGAACAATGGAAGAGTTCCGAAGCATAATTAAACGTGATCATAATTCCGAGAACAATGGAAGAGTTGCGAAACCTTTTTTAAATGTCAACGGAATTCCAAGAACAATGGAAGAATTCCGAAAGATTTTAAAACTTCAGTAGAATTCTGAGAAAAATGACAGAGTTCCGAAGCATTTTTAAACTTCAGCAGAATTCCGAGAACAATGGAAAAGTTCCGAAGCATTTTTAAATGTCAGCGGAATTCTGAAAACAATGGAAGAGTTCTGAAGCATTTTTAAACGTCAGCAGAATTCCGAGAACAAGGGAAGAGTTACGAAGCATTTTTTAACTTCATCTGAATGACAAGAACAATGTAAGAGTTCCGAAGCATTTTTAAACTTCAGCGGAATTCCGAGAACAATGAAAGAGTTCTGAAGCATTTTTAAACTTCAGCAGAATTCCGCGAACAATGGAAGAGTTCCGAAGCATTTTTAAACGTCAACGGAATTCCAAGAACAATGGTAGTGTTCCAAAACATTTTTAAAATTCAGCGGAATTCCGAGAACAATGGAAGAGTTCCGAAACATTATTAAACATGAATGGAATTCTGAGAACAATGGAAGAGTTCCGAAGCATTTTTACACTTCAGCGGAATTCCGAGAACAATGGAAGAGTTCCGAAGCATTTTTAAATGTCAGCAGAATTCTGAGAACAATGGGAGAGTTCTGAAGCATTTTTAAACATCAGCGGAATTCTGAGAACAATGGAAGAGTTCCGAAGCATTTTTAAACATCAGCGTAATTCCGAGAACAATGGAAGAGTTCTGAAACAATTTTAAACTTCAGCGGAATTCTGAGAACAATGGAAGAGTTCCGAAGCATGTTTAAACTTCAGCAGAATTCCGAGAACAATGGAAGCGTTCTGAAATATTTTTAGACTTCAAAGGAATTCCGAGAACAATGGAAGAGTTCCGAAGCATTTTTAAACATCAGCGGAATTCCGAGAACAATGGAAGAGTTCCGAAGCATTTTTAAACTTCAGCAGAATTCCGAGAACAATGGAAGAGTTCCGAAGCATTTTTAAACGTCAATGGAATTCCGAGAACAATGGTAGTGTTCCAAAAAATTTTTAAATTCAGCGGAATTCCGAGAACAATGGAAGAGTTCCGAAGCATTATTAAACTTCAGCCTAATTCCGAGAACAATGGAAGCATTCCGAAGCATTTTTAAACTTCAGCGGAATTCCGAGAACAATGGAAGAGTTCCGAAGCATTTTTAATCTTCCTCAGAATTTGGAGTACAATGGAAGAGTTCCGAAGCAAATTTAAACTTCAGCAGAAATCCGAGAACAATGGAAGTGTTACTAAGCATTTTTAAATTACAGCAAAATTCAGAGAAAAATGAAAGAGTTCCGAAGCATTTTTAAACATCAGCGGAATTCATAGAGCAATGGAAGAGTTCCGAAGCATTTTTAAACTTCAGCAGAATTCCGAGAACAATGGAAGAGTTCCGAAGCATTTTTAAACGTCAACGGAATTCCGAGAACAATGGTAGTGTTCCAAAACATTTTAAAAATTCAGCGGAATTCCGAGAACAATGGAAGAGTTCCGAAGCATTATTAAACATGAATGGAATTCCGAGAACAATGGGAGAGTTCCGAAGCATTTTTACATTACAGTGGAATTCCGAGAACAATGGAAGAGTTCTGAAGCATTTCTAAATGTCAGCAGAATTCTGAGAACAATGGAAGAGTTCTGAAGCATTTTTAAACATCAGCGGTATTCTGAGAACAATGGAAGAGTTCCGAAGCATTTTTAAACATCAGCGTAATTCCGAGAACAATGGAAGAGTTCTGAAACAATTTTAAACTTCAGCAGAATTCGGAGAACAATGGAAGCGTTCTGAAACATTTTTAGACTTCAAAGGAATTCCGAGAACAATGGAAGAGTTCCGAAGCATTTTTAAACTTCAGCGGAATTCCGAGAACAATGGAAGAGTTCCGAAGCATTTTTAAACTTCAGCAGAATTCCGAGAACAATGGAAGAGTTCCGAAGCATTTTTAAACGTCAACGGAATTCCGAGAACAATGGTAGTGTTCCAAAACATTTTTAAAATTAAGCGGAATTCCGAGAACAATGGAAGAGTTCCGAAGCATTATTAAACTTCAGCCTAATTGCGAGAACAATGGAAGCATTCCGAAGCATTTTTAAACTTCAGCGGAATTCCGAGAACAATGGAAGAGTTCCGAAGCATTTTTAATCTTCCTCAGAATTTGGAGTACAATGGAAGAGTTCCGAAGCAAATTTAAACTTCAGCAGAAATCCGAGAACAATGGAAGTGTTACTAAGCATTTTTAAATTACAGCAAAATTCAGAGAAAAATGAAAGAGTTCCGAAGCATTTTTAAACATCAGCGGAATTCATAGAGCAATGGAAGAGTTCCGAAACATTTTTAAACTTCAGCAGAATTCCGAGAACAATGGAAGAGTTCCGAAGCATTTTTAAACGTCAACGGAATTCCGAGAACAATGGTAGTGTTCCAAAACATTTTAAAAATTCAGCGGAATTCCGAGAACAATGGAAGAGTTCCGAAGCATTATTAAACATGAATGGAATTCCGAGATCAATGGAAGAGTTCCGAAGCATTTTTACACTTCAGTGGAATTCCGAGAACAATGGAAGAGTTCTGAAGCATTTTTAAATGTCAGCAGAATTCTGAGAACAATGGAAGAGTTCTGAAGCATTTTTAAACATCAGCGGAATTCTGAGAACAATGGAAGAGTTCCGAAGCATTTTTAAACATCAGCGTAATTCCGAGAACAATGGAAGAGTTCTGAAACAATTTTAAACTTCAGCGGAATTCTGAGAACAATGGAAGAGTTCCGAACCATGTTTAAACTTCAGCAGAATTCCGAGAACAATGGAAGAGTACCGAAGCATTTTTAAACATCAGCGGAATTCTGAGAACAATGGAAGAGTACCGAAGCATTTTTAAACATCAGCAGAATTCAGAGCACAATGGAAGAGTACCAAAGCATTTTTAAACATCAGCGGAATACCGAGAGCAATGGAAGAGTTCTGAAACATTTTTAAACTTCAAAGGAATTCCGAAAACAATGGAAGAGTTCCGAATCATTTTTAAACTTCAGCGGAATTCCGAGAACAATGGAAGCATTCCGAAGCATTTTTAAACTTCAGCGGAATTCCGAGAAAAATGGAAGAGTTCCGAAGCATTTTTAATCTTCCTCAGAATTTGGAGAACAATGGAAGAGTTCCGAAGCAAATTTAAACTTCAGCAGAAATCCGAGAACAATGGAAGTGTTACTAAGCATTTTTAAATTACAGCAAAATTCAGAGAAAAATGAAAGAGTTCCGAAGCATTTTTAAACTTCAGCGGAATTCATAGAACAATGGAAGAGTTCCGAAGCATTTTTAAATGTCAACGGAATTCCGAGAACAATGGTAGTGTTCCAAAACATTTTTAAAATTCAGCGGAATTCCGAGAACAATGGAAGAGTTCCGAAGCATTATTAAACTTCAGCCTAATTGCGAGAACAATGGAAGCATTCCGAAGCATTTTTAAACTTCAGCGGAATTCCGAGAACAATGGAAGAGTTCCGAAGCATTTTTAATCTTCCTCAGAATTTGGAGTACAATGGAAGAGTTCCGAAGCAAATTTAAACTTCAGCAGAAATCCGAGAACAATGGAAGTGTTACTAAGCATTTTTAAATTACAGCAAAATTCAGAGAAAAATGAAAGAGTTCCGAAGCATTTTTAAACATCAGCGGAATTCATAGAGCAATGGAAGAGTTCCGAAGCATTTTTAAACTTCAGCAGAATTCCGAGAACAATGGAAGAGTTCCGAAGCATTTTTAAACGTCAACGGAATTCCGAGAACAATGGTAGTGTTCCAAAACATTTTAAAAATTCAGCGGAATTCCGAGAACAATGGAAGAGTTCCGAAGCATTATTAAACATGAATGGAATTCCGAGATCAATGGAAGAGTTCCGAAGCATTTTTACACTTCAGTGGAATTCCGAGAACAATGGAAGAGTTCTGAAGCATTTTTAAATGTCAGCAGAATTCTGAGAACAATGGAAGAGTTCTGAAGCATTTTTAAACATCAGCGGAATTCTGAGAACAATGGAAGAGTTCCGAAGCATTTTTAAACATCAGCGTAATTCCGAGAACAATGGAAGAGTTCTGAAACAATTTTAAACTTCAGCGGAATTCTGAGAACAATGGAAGAGTTCCGAACCATGTTTAAACTTCAGCAGAATTCCGAGAACAATGGAAGAGTACCGAAGCATTTTTAAACATCAGCGGAATTCTGAGAACAATGGAAGAGTACCGAAGCATTTTTAAACATCAGCAGAATTCAGAGCACAATGGAAGAGTACCAAAGCATTTTTAAACATCAGCGGAATACCGAGAGCAATGGAAGAGTTCTGAAACATTTTTAAACTTCAAAGGAATTCCGAAAACAATGGAAGAGTTCCGAATCATTATTAAACTTCAGCGGAATTCCGAGAACAATGGAAGCATTCCGAAGCATTTTTAAACTTCAGCGGAATTCCGAGAAAAATGGAAGAGTTCCGAAGCATTTTTAATCTTCCTCAGAATTTGGAGAACAATGGAAGAGTTCCGAAGCAAATTTAAACTTCAGCAGAAATCCGAGAACAATGGAAGTGTTACTAAGCATTTTTAAATTACAGCAAAATTCAGAGAAAAATGAAAGAGTTCCGAAGCATTTTTAAACTTCAGCGGAATTCATAGAACAATGGAAGAGTTCCGAAGCATTTTTAAACTTCAGCAGAATTCCGAGAAGAATGGAAGCATTCCGAAGCATTTTTAAACATCAGTGGAATTCTGAGAACAATAGAAGTGTTCTGAAGCATTTTTAAATACGAGCGAAATTCTGAGAACAATGGAAGAGTTACAAAGCATTTTTAAACTTCAGCAGAATTCCGAGAACAATGGAAGAGTTCCAAAATATTTTTAAACTTCTGCGGAATTCTGAGAACAATGGGAGATTTCCGAAGCATTTTAAAACTTCAGCACAATTACGAGAACAATGAGAGAGTTGCGAATCATTTTTAAACATCAGCAGAATTACAAGAACAATGGAAGAGTTCCGAAGCATTTTTAAACGTCAGCGGAATTCTGAGAACAATGGAAGAGTTCCTAAGCATTTTTAAACATCAGCGGAATTCCGAGAACAATGGAAGAGTTCTGAAACATTTTTAAACTTCAAAGGAATTCCGAAAACAATGGAAGAGTTCCGAAGCATTTTTAAACTTCAGCGGAATTCCGAGAACAATGGAAGCGTTCTGAAGCATTTTTAAACTTCAGCAGAATTCCGAGAACAATGGAAGAGTTCTGAAACATTTTTAAACTTCAGCGGAATTCTGAGAACAATGGAAGAGTTCCAAAGCATTTTTAAGCCTCAGTGGAATTCTGAGAAAAATGGAAGAGTTCAGAAGCATTTTAAAACTTCAGCACAATTACGAGAACAATGAGAGAGTTGCGAATCATTTTTAAACATCAGCAGAATTCCAAGAACAATGGAAGAGTTCCGAAGCATTTTTAAACGTCAGCGGAATTCTGAGAACAATGGAAGAGTTCCTAAGCATTTTTAAACATCAGCGGAATTCCGAGAACAATGGAAGAGTTCTGAAACATTTTTAAACTTCAAAGGAATTCCGAAAACAATGGAAGAGTTCCGAAGCATTTTTAAACTTCAGCGGAATTCCAAGAACAATGGAAGCATTTCGAAGCATTTTTAAACTTCAGCGGAATTTCGAGAACAATGGAAGAGTTCCGAAGCATAATTAAACGTGATCATAATTCCGAGAACAATGGAAGAGTTGCGAAACCTTTTTTAAATGTCAGCGGAATTCCGAGAACAATGGAAGAATTCCGAAAGATTTTAAAACTTCAGTAGAATTCTGAGAAAAATGACAGAGTTCCGAAGCATTTTTAAACTTCAGCAGAATTCCGAGAACAATGGAAAAGTTCCGAAGCATTTTTAAATGTCAGCGGAATTCTGAAAACAATGGAAGAGTTCTGAAGCATTTTTAAACGTCAGCAGAATTCCGAGAACAAGGGAAGAGTTACGAAGCATTTTTAAACTTCATCTGAATGACAAGAACAATGTAAGAGTTCCGAAGCATTTTTAAACTTCAGCGGAATTCCGAGAACAATGAAAGAGTTCTGAAGCATTTTTAAACTTCAGCAGAATTCCGCGAACAATGGAAGAGTTCCGAAGCATTTTTAAACGTCAACGGAATTCCAAGAACAATGGTAGTGTTCCAAAACATTTTTAAAATTCAGCGGAATTCTGAGAACAATGGAAGAGTTCCGAAACATTATTAAACATGAATGGAATTCTGAGAACAATGGAAGAGTTCCGAAGCATTTTTACACTTCAGCGGAATTCCGAGAACAATGGAAGAGTTCCGAAGCATTTTTAAATGTCAGCAGAATTCTGAGAACAATGGGAGAGTTCTGAAGCATTTTTAAACATCAGCGGAATTCTGAGAACAATGGAAGAGTTCCGAAGCATTTTTAAACATCAGCGTAATTCCGAGAACAATGGAAGAGTTCTGAAACAATTTTAAACTTCAGCGGAATTCTGAGAACAATGGAAGAGTTCCGAAACATGTTTAAACTTCAGCAGAATTCGGAGAACAATGGAAGCGTTCTGAAACATTTTTAGACTTCAAAGGAATTCCGAGAACAATGGAAGAGTTCCGAAGCATTTTTAAACTTCAGCGGAATTCCGAGAACAATGGAAGAGTTCCGAAGCATTTTTAAACTTCAGCAGAATTCCGAGAACAATGGAAGAGTTCCGAAGCATTTTTAAACGTCAACGGAATTCCGAGAACAATGGTAGTGTTCCAAAACATTTTTAAAATTCAGCGGAATTCCGAGAACAATGGAAGAGTTCCGAAGCATTATTAAACTTCAGCCTAATTGCGAGAACAATGGAAGCATTCCGAAGCATTTTTAAACTTCAGCGGAATTCCGAGAACAATGGAAGAGTTCCGAAGCATTTTTAATCTTCCTCAGAATTTGGAGTACAATGGAAGAGTTCCGAAGCAAATTTAAACTTCAGCAGAAATCCGAGAACAATGGAAGTGTTACTAAGCATTTTTAAATTACAGCAAAATTCAGAGAAAAATGAAAGAGTTCCGAAGCATTTTTAAACATCAGCGGAATTCATAGAGCAATGGAAGAGTTCCGAAGCATTTTTAAACTTCAGCAGAATTCCGAGAACAATGGAAGAGTTCCGAAGCATTTTTAAACGTCAACGGAATTCCGAGAACAATGGTAGTGTTCCAAAACATTTTAAAAATTCAGCGGAATTCCGAGAACAATGGAAGAGTTCCGAAGCATTATTAAACATGAATGGAATTCCGAGATCAATGGAAGAGTTCCGAAGCATTTTTACACTTCAGTGGAATTCCGAGAACAATGCAAGAGTTCTGAAGCATTTTTAAACATCAGCGGAATTCTGAGAACAATGGAAGAGTTCCGAAGCATTTTTAAACATCAGCGTAATTCCGAGAACAATGGAAGAGTTCTGAAACAATTTTAAACTTCAGCGGAATTCTGAGAACAATGGAAGAGTTCCGAACCATGTTTAAACTTCAGCAGAATTCCGAGAACAATGGAAGAGTACCGAAGCATTTTTAAACATCAGCGGAATTCTGAGAACAATGGAAGAGTACCGAAGCATTTTTAAACATCAGCAGAATTCAGAGCACAATGGAAGAGTACCAAAGCATTTTTAAACATCAGCGGAATACCGAGAGCAATGGAAGAGTTCTGAAACATTTTTAAACTTCAAAGGAATTCCGAAAACAATGGAAGAGTTCCGAATCATTTTTAAACTTCAGCGGAATTCCGAGAACAATGGAAGCATTCCGAAGCATTTTTAAACTTCAGCGGAATTCCGAGAAAAATGGAAGAGTTCCGAAACATTTTTAATCTTCCTCAGAATTTGGAGAACAATGGAAGAGTTCCGAAGCAAATTTAAACTTCAGCAGAAATCCGAGAACAATGGAAGTGTTACTAAGCATTTTTAAATTACAGCAAAATTCAGAGAAAAATGAAAGAGTTCCGAAGCATTTTTAAACTTCAGCGGAATTCATAGAACAATGGAAGAGTCCCGAAGCATTTTTAAACGTCAACGGAATTCCGAGAACAATGGTAGTGTTCCAAAACATTTTTAAAATTCAGCGGAATTCCGAGAACAATGGAAGAGTTCCGAAGCATTATTAAACTTCAGCCTAATTGCGAGAACAATGGAAGCATTCCGAAGCATTTTTAAACTTCAGCGGAATTCCGAGAACAATGGAAGAGTTCCGAAGCATTTTTAATCTTCCTCAGAATTTGGAGTACAATGGAAGAGTTCCGAAGCAAATTTAAACTTCAGCAGAAATCCGAGAACAATGGAAGTGTTACTAAGCATTTTTAAATTACAGCAAAATTCAGAGAAAAATGAAAGAGTTCCGAAGCATTTTTAAACGTCAACGGAATTCCGAGAACAATGGTAGTGTTCCAAAACATTTTAAAAATTCAGCGGAATTCCGAGAACAATGGTAGTGTTCCAAAACATTTTAAAAATTCAGCGGAATTCCGAGAACAATGGAAGAGTTCCGAAGCATTATTAAACATGAATGGAATTCCGAGATCAATGGAAGAGTTCCGAAGCATTTTTACACTTCAGTGGAATTCCGAGAACAATGGAAGAGTTCTGAAGCATTTTTAAATGTCAGCAGAATTCTGAGAACAATGGAAGAGTTCTGAAGCATTTTTAAACATCAGCGGAATTCTGAGAACAATGGAAGAGTTCCGAAGCATTTTTAAACATCAGCGTAATTCCGAGAACAATGGAAGAGTTCTGAAACAATTTTAAACTTCAGCGGAATTCTGAGAACAATGGAAGAGTTCCGAACCATGTTTAAACTTCAGCAGAATTCCGAGAACAATGGAAGAGTACCGAAGCATTTTTAAACATCAGCGGAATTCTGAGAACAATGGAAGAGTACCAAAGCATTTTTAAACATCAGCAGAATTCAGAGCACAATGGAAGAGTACCAAAGCATTTTTAAACATCAGCGGAATACCGAGAGCAATGGAAGAGTTCTGAAACATTTTTAAACTTCAAAGGAATTCCGAAAACAATGGAAGAGTTCCGAATCATTTTTAAACTTCAGCGGAATTCCGAGAACAATGGAAGCATTCCGAAGCATTTTTAAACTTCAGCGGAATTCCAAGAAAAATGGAAGAGTTCCGAAGCATTTTTAATCTTCCTCAGAATTTGGAGAACAATGGAAGAGTTACGAAGCAAATTTAAACTTCAGCAGAAATCCGAGAACAATGGAAGTGTTACTAAGCATTTTTAAATTACAGCAAAATTCAGAGAAAAATGAAAGAGTTCCGAAGCATTTTTAAACTTCAGCGGAATTCATAGAACAATGGAACAGTTCCGAAGCATTTTTAAACTTCAGCAGAATTCCGAGAAGAATGGAAGCATTCCGAAGCATTTTTAAACATCAGTGGAATTCTGAGAACAATAGAAGTGTTCTGAAGCATTTTTAAATACGAGCGAAATTCTGAGAACAATGGAAGAGTTACAAAGCATTTTTAAACTTCAGCAGAATTCCGAGAACAATGGAAGAGTTCCAAAATATTTTTAAACTTCTGCGGAATTCTAAGAACAATGGGAGATTTCCGAAGCATTTTTAAACTTCAGCGGAATTCCGAGAACAATGGAAGCGTTCTGAAGCATTTTTAAACTTCAGCAGAATTCCGAGAACAATGGAAGAGTTCTGAAACATTTTTAAACTTCAGCGGAATTCTGAGAACAATGGAAGAGTTCCAAAGCATTTTTAAGCCTCAGTGGAATTCTGAGAAAAATGGAAGAGTTCCGAAGCATTTTAAAACTTCAGCACAATTACGAGAACAATGAGAGATTTGCGAATCATTTTTAAACATCAGCAGAATTACAAGAACAATGGAAGAGTTCCGAAGCATTTTTAAACGTCAGCGGAATTCTGAGAACAATGGAAGAGTTCCTAAGAATTTTTAAACATCAGCGGAATTCCGAGAACAATGGAAGAGTTCCGAATCATTTTTAAACTTCAGCGGAATTCCGAGAACAATGGAAGCATTCCGAAGCATTTTTAAACTTCACCGGAATTCCGAGAAAAATGGAAGAGTTCCGAAACATTTTTAATCTTCCTCAGAATTTGGAGAACAATGGAAGAGTTCCGAAGCAAATTTAAACTTCAGCAGAAATCCGAGAACAATGGAAGTGTTACTAAGCATTTTTAAATTACAGCAAAATTCAGAGAAAAATGAAAGAGTTCCGAAGCATTTTTAAACTTCAGCGGAATTCATAGAACAATATAAGAGTTCCGAAGCATTTTTAAACTTCAGCAGAATTCCGAGAAGAATGGAAGCATTCCGAAGCATTTTTAAACATCAGTGGAATTCTGAGAACAATAGAAGTGTTCTGAAGCATTTTTAAATACGAGCGAAATTCTGAGAACAATGGAAGAGTTACAAAGCATTTTTAAACTTCAGCAGAATTCCGAGAACAATGGAAGAGTTCCAAAATATTTTTAAACTTCTGCGGAATTCTGAGAACAATGGGAGATTTCCGAAGCATTTTTAAACTTCAGCGGAATTCCGAGAACAATGGAAGCGTTCTGAAGCATTTTTAAACTTGAGCAGAATTCCGAGAACAATGGAAGAGTTCTGAAACATTTTTAAACTTCAGCGGAATTCTGAGAACAATGGAAGAGTTCCAAAGCATTTTTAAGCCTCAGTGGAATTCTGAGAAAAATGGAAGAGTTCCGAAGCATTTTAAAACTTCAGCACAATTACGAGAACAATGAGAGAGTTGCGAATCATTTTTAAACATCAGCAGAATTACAAGAACAATGGAAGAGTACCGAAGCATTTTTAAACATCAGCAGAATTCAGAGCACAATGGAAGAGTACCAAAGCATTTTTAAACATCAGCGGAATACCGAGAGCAATGGAAGAGTTCTGAAACATTTTTAAACTTCAAAGGAATTCCGAAAACAATGGAAGAGTTCCGAATCATTTTTAAACTTCAGCGGAATTCCGAGAACAATGGAAGCATTCCGAAGCATTTTTAAACTTCAGCGGAATTCCGAGAAAAATGGAAGAGTTCCGAAGCATTTTTAATCTTCCTCAGAATTTGGAGAACAATGGAAGAGTTACGAAGCAAATTTAAACTTCAGCAGAAATTCGAGAACAATGGAAGTGTTACTAAGCATTTTTAAATTACAGCAAAATTCAGAGAAAAATGAAAGAGTTCCGAAGCATTTTTAAACTTCAGCGGAATTCATAGAACAATGGAACAGTTCCGAAGCATTTTTAAACTTCAGCAGAATTCCGAGAAGAATGGAAGCATTCCGAAGCATTTTTAAACATCAGTGGAATTCTGAGAACAATAGAAGTGTTCTGAAGCATTTTTAAATACGAGCGAAATTCTGAGAACAATGGAAGAGTTACAAAGCATTTTTAAACTTCAGCAGAATTCCGAGAACAATGGAAGAGTTCCAAAATATTTTTAAACTTCTGCGGAATTCTAAGAACAATGGGAGATTTCCGAAGCATTTTTAAACTTCAGCAGAATTCCGAGAACAATGGAAGCGTTCTGAAGCATTTTTAAACTTCAGCAGAATTCCGAGAACAATGGAAGAGTTCTGAAACATTTTTAAACTTCAGCGGAATTCTGAGAACAATGGAAGAGTTCCAAAGCATTTTTAAGCCTCAGTGGAATTCTGAGAAAAATGGAAGAGTTCCGAAGCATTTTAAAACTTCAGCACAATTACGAGAACAATGAGAGATTTGCGAATCATTTTTAAACATCAGCAGAATTACAAGAACAATGGAAGAGTTCCGAAGCATTTTTAAACGTCAGCGGAATTCTGAGAACAATGGAAGAGTTCCTAAGCATTTTTAAACATCAGCGGAATTCCGAGAACAATGGAAGAGTTCCGAATCATTTTTAAACTTCAGCGGAATTCCGAGAACAATGGAAGCATTCCGAAGCATTTTTAAACTTCACCGGAATTCAGAGAAAAATGGAAGAGTTCCGAAACATTTTTAATCTTCCTCAGAATTTGGAGAACAATGGAAGAGTTCCGAAGCAAATTTAAACTTCAGCAGAAATCCGAGAACAATGGAAGTGTTACTAAGCATTTTTAAATTACAGCAAAATTCAGAGAAAAATGAAAGAGTTCCGAAGCATTTTTAAACTTCAGCGGAATTCATAGAACAATGGAAGAGTTCCGAAGCATTTTTAAACTTCAGCAGAATTCCGAGAAGAATGGAAGCATTCCGAAGCATTTTTAAACATCAGTGGAATTCTGAGAACAATAGAAGTGTTCTGAAGCATTTTTAAATACGAGCGAAATTCTGAGAACAATGGAAGAGTTACAAAGCATTTTTAAACTTCAGCAGAATTCCGAGAACAATGGAAGAGTTCCAAAATATTTTTAAACTTCTGCGGAATTCTGAGAACAATGGGAGATTTCCGAAGCATTTTTAAACTTCAGCGGAATTCCGAGAACAATGGAAGCGTTCTGAAGCATTTTTAAACTTCAGCAGAATTCCGAGAACAATGGAAGAGTTCTGAAACATTTTTAAACTTCAGCGGAATTCTGAGAACAATGGAAGAGTTCCAAAGCATTTTTAAGCCTCAGTGGAATTCTGAGAAAAATGGAAGAGTTCCGAAGCATTTTAAAACTTCAGCACAATTACGAGAACAATGAGAGAGTTGCGAATCATTTTTAAACATCAGCAGAATTACAAGAACAATGGAAGAGTACCGAAGCATTTTTAAACATCAGCAGAATTCAGAGCACAATGGAAGAGTACCAAAGCATTTTTAAACATCAGCGGAATACCGAGAGCAATGGAAGAGTTCTGAAACATTTTTAAACTTCAAAGGAATTCCGAAAACAATGGAAGAGTTCCGAATCATTTTTAAACTTCAGCGGAATTCCGAGAACAATGGAAGCATTCCGAAGCATTTTTAAACTTCAGCGGAATTCCGAGAAAAATGGAAGAGTTCCGAAACATTTTTAATCTTCCTCAGAATTTGGAGAACAATGGAAGAGTTCCGAAGCAAATTTAAACTTCAGCAGAAATCCGAGAACAATGGAAGTGTTACTAAGCATTTTTAAATTACAGCAAAATTCAGAGAAAAATGAAAGAGTTCCGAAGCATTTTTAAACTTCAGCGGAATTCATAGAACAATGGAAGAGTCCCGAAGCATTTTTAAACGTCAACGGAATTCCGAGAACAATGGTAGTGTTCCAAAACATTTTTAAAATTCAGCGGAATTCCGAGAACAATGGAAGAGTTCCGAAGCATTATTAAACTTCAGCCTAATTGCGAGAACAATGGAAGCATTCCGAAGCATTTTTAAACTTCAGCGGAATTCCGAGAACAATGGAAGAGTTCCGAAGCATTTTTAATCTTCCTCAGAATTTGGAGTACAATGGAAGAGTTCCGAAGCAAATTTAAACTTCAGCAGAAATCCGAGAACAATGGAAGTGTTACTAAGCATTTTTAAATTACAGCAAAATTCAGAGAAAAATGAAAGAGTTCCGAAGCATTTTTAAACGTCAACGGAATTCCGAGAACAATGGTAGTGTTCCAAAACATTTTAAAAATTCAGCGGAATTCCGAGAACAATGGTAGTGTTCCAAAACATTTTAAAAATTCAGCGGAATTCCGAGAACAATGGAAGAGTTCCGAAGCATTATTAAACATGAATGGAATTCCGAGATCAATGGAAGAGTTCCGAAGCATTTTTACACTTCAGTGGAATTCCGAGAACAATGGAAGAGTTCTTAAGCATTTTTAAATGTCAGCAGAATTCTGAGAACAATGGAAGAGTTCTGAAGCATTTTTAAACATCAGCGGAATTCTGAGAACAATGGAAGAGTTCCGAAGCATTTTTAAACATCAGCGTAATTCCGAGAACAATGGAAGAGTTCTGAAACAATTTTAAACTTCAGCGGAATTCTGAGAACAATGGAAGAGTTCCGAACCATGTTTAAACTTCAGCAGAATTCCGAGAACAATGGAAGAGTACCGAAGCATTTTTAAACATCAGCGGAATTCTGAGAACAATGGAAGAGTACCAAAGCATTTTTAAACATCAGCAGAATTCAGAGCACAATGGAAGAGTACCAAAGCATTTTTAAACATCAGCGGAATACCGAGAGCAATGGAAGAGTTCTGAAACATTTTTAAACTTCAAAGGAATTCCGAAAACAATGGAAGAGTTCCGAATCATTTTTAAACTTCAGCGGAATTCCGAGAACAATGGAAGCATTCCGAAGCATTTTTAAACTTCAGCGGAATTCCAAGAAAAATGGAAGAGTTCCGAAGCATTTTTAATCTTCCTCAGAATTTGGAGAACAATGGAAGAGTTACGAAGCAAATTTAAACTTCAGCAGAAATCCGAGAACAATGGAAGTGTTACTAAGCATTTTTAAATTACAGCAAAATTCAGAGAAAAATGAAAGAGTTCCGAAGCATTTTTAAACTTCAGCGGAATTCATAGAACAATGGAACAGTTCCGAAGCATTTTTAAACTTCAGCAGAATTCCGAGAAGAATGGAAGCATTCCGAAGCATTTTTAAACATCAGTGGAATTCTGAGAACAATAGAAGTGTTGTGAAGCATTTTTAAATACGAGCGAAATTCTGAGAACAATGGAAGAGTTACAAAGCATTTTTAAACTTCAGCAGAATTCCGAGAACAATGGAAGAGTTCCAAAATATTTTTAAACTTCTGCGGAATTCTAAGAACAATGGGAGATTTCCGAAGCATTTTTAAACTTCAGCGGAATTCCGAGAACAATGGAAGCGTTCTGAAGCATTTTTAAACTTCAGCAGAATTCCGAGAACAATGGAAGAGTTCTGAAACATTTTTAAACTTCAGCGGAATTCTGAGAACAATGGAAGAGTTCCAAAGCATTTTTAAGCCTCAGTGGAATTCTGAGAAAAATGGAAGAGTTCCGAAGCATTTTAAAACTTCAGCACAATTACGAGAACAATGAGAGATTTGCGAATCATTTTTAAACATCAGCAGAATTACAAGAACAATGGAAGAGTTCCGAAGCATTTTTAAACGTCAGCGGAATTCTGAGAACAATGGAAGAGTTCCTAAGCATTTTTAAACATCAGCGGAATTCCGAGAACAATGGAAGAGTTCCGAATCATTTTTAAACTTCAGCGGAATTCCGAGAACAATGGAAGCATTCCGAAGCATTTTTAAACTTCACCGGAATTCAGAGAAAAATGGAAGAGTTCCGAAACATTTTTAATCTTCCTCAGAATTTGGAGAACAATGGAAGAGTTCCGAAGCAAATTTAAACTTCAGCAGAAATCCGAGAACAATGGAAGTGTTACTAAGCATTTTTAAATTACAGCAAAATTCAGAGAAAAATGAAAGAGTTCCGAAGCATTTTTAAACTTCAGCGGAATTCATAGAACAATGGAAGAGTTCCGAAGCATTTTTAAACTTCAGCAGAATTCCGAGAAGAATGGAAGCATTCCGAAGCATTTTTAAACATCAGTGGAATTCTGAGAACAATAGAAGTGTTCTGAAGCATTTTTAAATACGAGCGAAATTCTGAGAACAATGGAAGAGTTACAAAGCATTTTTAAACTTCAGCAGAATTCCGAGAACAATGGAAGAGTTCCAAAATATTTTTAAACTTCTGCGGAATTCTGAGAACAATGGGAGATTTCCGAAGCATTTTTAAACTTCAGCGGAATTCCGAGAACAATGGAAGCGTTCTGAAGCATTTTTAAACTTCAGCAGAATTCCGAGAACAATGGAAGAGTTCTGAAACATTTTTAAACTTCAGCGGAATTCTGAGAACAATGGAAGAGTTCCAAAGCATTTTTAAGCCTCAGTGGAATTCTGAGAAAAATGGAAGAGTTCCGAAGCATTTTAAAACTTCAGCACAATTACGAGAACAATGAGAGAGTTGCGAATCATTTTTAAACATCAGCAGAATTACAAGAACAATGGAAGAGTACCGAAGCATTTTTAAACATCAGCAGAATTCAGAGCACAATGGAAGAGTACCAAAGCATTTTTAAACATCAGCGGAATACCGAGAGCAATGGAAGAGTTCTGAAACATTTTTAAACTTCAAAGGAATTCCGAAAACAATGGAAGAGTTCCGAATCATTTTTAAACTTCAGCGGAATTCCGAGAACAATGGAAGCATTCCGAAGCATTTTTAAACTTCAGCGGAATTCCGAGAAAAATGGAAGAGTTCCGAAACATTTTTAATCTTCCTCAGAATTTGGAGAACAATGGAAGAGTTCCGAAGCAAATTTAAACTTCAGCAGAAATCCGAGAACAATGGAAGTGTTACTAAGCATTTTTAAATTACAGCAAAATTCAGAGAAAAATGAAAGAGTTCCGAAGCATTTTTAAACTTCAGCGGAATTCATAGAACAATGGAAGAGTCCCGAAGCATTTTTAAACGTCAACGGAATTCCGAGAACAATGGTAGTGTTCCAAAACATTTTTAAAATTCAGCGGAATTCCGAGAACAATGGAAGAGTTCCGAAGCATTATTAAACTTCAGCCTAATTGCGAGAACAATGGAAGCATTCCGAAGCATTTTTAAACTTCAGCGGAATTCCGAGAACAATGGAAGAGTTCCGAAGCATTTTTAATCTTCCTCAGAATTTGGAGTACAATGGAAGAGTTCCGAAGCAAATTTAAACTTCAGCAGAAATCCGAGAACAATGGAAGTGTTACTAAGCATTTTTAAATTACAGCAAAATTCAGAGAAAAATGAAAGAGTTCCGAAGCATTTTTAAACGTCAACGGAATTCCGAGAACAATGGTAGTGTTCCAAAACATTTTAAAAATTCAGCGGAATTCCGAGAACAATGGTAGTGTTCCAAAACATTTTAAAAATTCAGCGGAATTCCGAGAACAATGGAAGAGTTCCGAAGCATTATTAAACATGAATGGAATTCCGAGATCAATGGAAGAGTTCCGAAGCATTTTTACACTTCAGTGGAATTCCGAGAACAATGGAAGAGTTCTTAAGCATTTTTAAATGTCAGCAGAATTCTGAGAACAATGGAAGAGTTCTGAAGCATTTTTAAACATCAGCGGAATTCTGAGAACAATGGAAGAGTTCCGAAGCATTTTTAAACATCAGCGTAATTCCGAGAACAATGGAAGAGTTCTGAAACAATTTTAAACTTCAGCGGAATTCTGAGAACAATGGAAGAGTTCCGAACCATGTTTAAACTTCAGCAGAATTCCGAGAACAATGGAAGAGTACCGAAGCATTTTTAAACATCAGCGGAATTCTGAGAACAATGGAAGAGTACCAAAGCATTTTTAAACATCAGCAGAATTCAGAGCACAATGGAAGAGTACCAAAGCATTTTTAAACATCAGCGGAATACCGAGAGCAATGGAAGAGTTCTGAAACATTTTTAAACTTCAAAGGAATTCCGAAAACAATGGAAGAGTTCCGAATCATTTTTAAACTTCAGCGGAATTCCGAGAACAATGGAAGCATTCCGAAGCATTTTTAAACTTCAGCGGAATTCCAAGAAAAATGGAAGAGTTCCGAAGCATTTTTAATCTTCCTCAGAATTTGGAGAACAATGGAAGAGTTACGAAGCAAATTTAAACTTCAGCAGAAATCCGAGAACAATGGAAGTGTTACTAAGCATTTTTAAATTACAGCAAAATTCAGAGAAAAATGAAAGAGTTCCGAAGCATTTTTAAACTTCAGCGGAATTCATAGAACAATGGAACAGTTCCGAAGCATTTTTAAACTTCAGCAGAATTCCGAGAAGAATGGAAGCATTCCGAAGCATTTTTAAACATCAGTGGAATTCTGAGAACAATAGAAGTGTTGTGAAGCATTTTTAAATACGAGCGAAATTCTGAGAACAATGGAAGAGTTACAAAGCATTTTTAAACTTCAGCAGAATTCCGAGAACAATGGAAGAGTTCCAAAATATTTTTAAACTTCTGCGGAATTCTAAGAACAATGGGAGATTTCCGAAGCATTTTTAAACTTCAGCGGAATTCCGAGAACAATGGAAGCGTTCTGAAGCATTTTTAAACTTCAGCAGAATTCCGAGAACAATGGAAGAGTTCTGAAACATTTTTAAACTTCAGCGGAATTCTGAGAACAATGGAAGAGTTCCAAAGCATTTTTAAGCCTCAGTGGAATTCTGAGAAAAATGGAAGAGTTCCGAAGCATTTTAAAACTTCAGCACAATTACGAGAACAATGAGAGATTTGCGAATCATTTTTAAACATCAGCAGAATTACAAGAACAATGGAAGAGTTCCGAAGCATTTTTAAACGTCAGCGGAATTCTGAGAACAATGGAAGAGTTCCTAAGAATTTTTAAACATCAGCGGAATTCCGAGAACAATGGAAGAGTTCCGAATCATTTTTAAACTTCAGCGGAATTCCGAGAACAATGGAAGCATTCCGAAGCATTTTTAAACTTCACCGGAATTCCGAGAAAAATGGAAGAGTTCCGAAACATTTTTAATCTTCCTCAGAATTTGGAGAACAATGGAAGAGTTCCGAAGCAAATTTAAACTTCAGCAGAAATCCGAGAACAATGGAAGTGTTACTAAGCATTTTTAAATTACAGCAAAATTCAGAGAAAAATGAAAGAGTTCCGAAGCATTTTTAAACTTCAGCGGAATTCATAGAACAATGGAAGAGTTCCGAAGCATTTTTAAACTTCAGCAGAATTCCGAGAAGAATGGAAGCATTCCGAAGCATTTTTAAACATCAGTGGAATTCTGAGAACAATAGAAGTGTTCTGAAGCATTTTTAAATACGAGCGAAATTCTGAGAACAATGGAAGAGTTACAAAGCATTTTTAAACTTCAGCAGAATTCCGAGAACAATGGAAGAGTTCCAAAATATTTTTAAACTTCTGCGGAATTCTGAGAACAATGGGAGATTTCCGAAGCATTTTTAAACTTCAGCGGAATTCCGAGAACAATGGAAGCGTTCTGAAGCATTTTTAAACTTCAGCAGAATTCCGAGAACAATGGAAGAGTTCTGAAACATTTTTAAACTTCAGCGGAATTCTGAGAACAATGGAAGAGTTCCAAAGCATTTTTAAGCCTCAGTGGAATTCTGAGAAAAATGGAAGAGTTCCGAAGCATTTTAAAACTTCAGCACAATTACGAGAACAATGAGAGAGTTGCGAATCATTTTTAAACATCAGCAGAATTACAAGAACAATGGAATAGTACCGAAGCATTTTTAAACATCAGCAGAATTCAGAGCACAATGGAAGAGTACCAAAGCATTTTTAAACATCAGCGGAATACCGAGAGCAATGGAAGAGTTCTGAAACATTTTTAAACTTCAAAGGAATTCCGAAAACAATGGAAGAGTTCCGAATCATTTTTAAACTTCAGCGGAATTCCGAGAACAATGGAAGCATTCCGAAGCATTTTTAAACTTCAGCGGAATTCCGAGAAAAATGGAAGAGTTCCGAAGCATTTTTAATCTTCCTCAGAATTTGGAGAACAATGGAAGAGTTACGAAGCAAATTTAAACTTCAGCAGAAATCCGAGAACAATGGAAGTGTTACTAAGCATTTTTAAATTACAGCAAAATTCAGAGAAAAATGAAAGAGTTCCGAAGCATTTTTAAACTTCAGCGGAATTCATAGAACAATGGAACAGTTCCGAAGCATTTTTAAACTTCAGCAGAATTCCGAGAAGAATGGAAGCATTCCGAAGCATTTTTAAACATCAGTGGAATTCTGAGAACAATAGAAGTGTTCTGAAGCATTTTTAAATACGAGCGAAATTCTGAGAACAATGGAAGAGTTACAAAGCATTTTTAAACTTCAGCAGAATTCCGAGAACAATGGAAGAGTTCCAAAATATTTTTAAACTTCTGCGGAATTCTAAGAACAATGGGAGATTTCCGAAGCATTTTTAAACTTCAGCAGAATTCCGAGAACAATGGAAGCGTTCTGAAGCATTTTTAAACTTCAGCAGAATTCCGAGAACAATGGAAGAGTTCTGAAACATTTTTAAACTTCAGCGGAATTCTGAGAACAATGGAAGAGTTCCAAAGCATTTTTAAGCCTCAGTGGAATTCTGAGAAAAATGGAAGAGTTCCGAAGCATTTTAAAACTTCAGCACAATTACGAGAACAATGAGAGATTTGCGAATCATTTTTAAACATCAGCAGAATTACAAGAACAATGGAAGAGTTCCGAAGCATTTTTAAACGTCAGCGGAATTCTGAGAACAATGGAAGAGTTCCTAAGCATTTTTAAACATCAGCGGAATTCCGAGAACAATGGAAGAGTTCCGAATCATTTTTAAACTTCAGCGGAATTCCGAGAACAATGGAAGCATTCCGAAGCATTTTTAAACTTCACCGGAATTCAGAGAAAAATGGAAGAGTTCCGAAACATTTTTAATCTTCCTCAGAATTTGGAGAACAATGGAAGAGTTCCGAAGCAAATTTAAACTTCAGCAGAAATCCGAGAACAATGGAAGTGTTACTAAGCATTTTTAAATTACAGCAAAATTCAGAGAAAAATGAAAGAGTTCCGAAGCATTTTTAAACTTCAGCGGAATTCATAGAACAATGGAAGAGTTCCGAAGCATTTTTAAACTTCAGCAGAATTCCGAGAAGAATGGAAGCATTCCGAAGCATTTTTAAACATCAGTGGAATTCTGAGAACAATAGAAGTGTTCTGAAGCATTTTTAAATACGAGCGAAATTCTGAGAACAATGGAAGAGTTACAAAGCATTTTTAAACTTCAGCAGAATTCCGAGAACAATGGAAGAGTTCCAAAATATTTTTAAACTTCTGCGGAATTCTGAGAACAATGGGAGATTTCCGAAGCATTTTTAAACTTCAGCGGAATTCCGAGAACAATGGAAGCGTTCTGAAGCATTTTTAAACTTCAGCAGAATTCCGAGAACAATGGAAGAGTTCTGAAACATTTTTAAACTTCAGCGGAATTCTGAGAACAATGGAAGAGTTCCCAAGCATTTTTAAGCCTCAGTGGAATTCTGAGAAAAATGGAAGAGTTCCGAAGCATTTTAAAACTTCAGCACAATTACGAGAACAATGAGAGAGTTGCGAATCATTTTTAAACATCAGCAGAATTACAAGAACAATGGAAGAGTACCGAAGCATTTTTAAACATCAGCAGAATTCAGAGCACAATGGAAGAGTACCAAAGCATTTTTAAACATCAGCGGAATACCGAGAGCAATGGAAGAGTTCTGAAACATTTTTAAACTTCAAAGGAATTCCGAAAACAATGGAAGAGTTCCGAATCATTTTTAAACTTCAGCGGAATTCCGAGAACAATGGAAGCATTCCGAAGCATTTTTAAACTTCAGCGGAATTCCGAGAAAAATGGAAGAGTTCCGAAACATTTTTAATCTTCCTCAGAATTTGGAGAACAATGGAAGAGTTCCGAAGCAAATTTAAACTTCAGCAGAAATCCGAGAACAATGGAAGTGTTACTAAGCATTTTTAAATTACAGCAAAATTCAGAGAAAAATAAAAGAGTTCCGAAGCATTTTTAAACTTCAGCGGAATTCATAGAACAATGGAAGAGTCCCGAAGCATTTTTAAACGTCAACGGAATTCCGAGAACAATGGTAGTGTTCCAAAACATTTTTAAAATTCAGCGGAATTCCGAGAACAATGGAAGAGTTCCGAAGCATTATTAAACTTCAGCCTAATTGCGAGAACAATGGAAGCATTCCGAAGCATTTTTAAACTTCAGCGGAATTCCGAGAACAATGGAAGAGTTCCGAAGCATTTTTAATCTTCCTCAGAATTTGGAGTACAATGGAAGAGTTCCGAAGCAAATTTAAACTTCAGCAGAAATCCGAGAACAATGGAAGTGTTACTAAGCATTTTTAAATTACAGCAAAATTCAGAGAAAAATGAAAGAGTTCCGAAGCATTTTTAAACGTCAACGGAATTCCGAGAACAATGGTAGTGTTCCAAAACATTTTAAAAATTCAGCGGAATTCCGAGAACAATGGTAGTGTTCCAAAACATTTTAAAAATTCAGCGGAATTCCGAGAACAATGGAAGAGTTCCGAAGCATTATTAAACATGAATGGAATTCCGAGATCAATGGAAGAGTTCCGAAGCATTTTTACACTTCAGTGGAATTCCGAGAACAATGGAAGAGTTCTGAAGCATTTTTAAATGTCAGCAGAATTCTGAGAACAATGGAAGAGTTCTGAAGCATTTTTAAACATCAGCGGAATTCTGAGAACAATGGAAGAGTTCCGAAGCATTTTTAAACATCAGCGTAATTCCGAGAACAATGGAAGAGTTCTGAAACAATTTTAAACTTCAGCGGAATTCTGAGAACAATGGAAGAGTTCCGAACCATGTTTAAACTTCAGCAGAATTCCGAGAACAATGGAAGAGTACCGAAGCATTTTTAAACATCAGCGGAATTCTGAGAACAATGGAAGAGTACCGAAGCATTTTTAAACATCAGCAGAATTCAGAGCACAATGGAAGAGTACCAAAGCATTTTTAAACATCAGCGGAATACCGAGAGCAATGGAAGAGTTCTGAAACATTTTTAAACTTCAAAGGAATTCCGAAAACAATGGAAGAGTTCCGAATCATTTTTAAACTTCAGCGGAATTCCGAGAACAATGGAAGCATTCCGAAGCATTTTTAAACTTCAGCGGAATTCCAAGAAAAATGGAAGAGTTCCGAAGCATTTTTAATCTTCCTCAGAATTTGGAGAACAATGGAAGAGTTACGAAGCAAATTTAAACTTCAGCAGAAATCCGAGAACAATGGAAGTGTTACTAAGCATTTTTAAATTACAGCAAAATTCAGAGAAAAATGAAAGAGTTCCGAAGCATTTTTAAACTTCAGCGGAATTCATAGAACAATGGAACAGTTCCGAAGCATTTTTAAACTTCAGCAGAATTCCGAGAAGAATGGAAGCATTCCGAAGCATTTTTAAACATCAGTGGAATTCTGAGAACAATAGAAGTGTTCTGAAGCATTTTTAAATACGAGCGAAATTCTGAGAACAATGGAAGAGTTACAAAGCATTTTTAAACTTCAGCAGAATTCCGAGAACAATGGAAGAGTTCCAAAATATTTTTAAACTTCTGCGGAATTCTAAGAACAATGGGAGATTTCCGAAGCATTTTTAAACTTCAGCGGAATTCCGAGAACAATGGAAGCGTTCTGAAGCATTTTTAAACTTCAGCAGAATTCCGAGAACAATGGAAGAGTTCTGAAACATTTTTAAACTTCAGCGGAATTCTGAGAACAATGGAAGAGTTCCAAAGCATTTTTAAGCATCAGTGGAATTCTGAGAAAAATGGAAGAGTTCCGAAGCATTTTAAAACTTCAGCACAATTACGAGAACAATGAGAGATTTGCGAATCATTTTTAAACATCAGCAGAATTACAAGAACAATGGAAGAGTTCCGAAGCATTTTTAAACGTCAGCGGAATTCTGAGAACAATGGAAGAGTTCCTAAGCATTTTTAAACATCAGCGGAATTCCGAGAACAATGGAAGAGTTCCGAATCATTTTTAAACTTCAGCGGAATTCCGAGAACAATGGAAGCATTCCGAAGCATTTTTAAACTTCACCGGAATTCCGAGAAGAATGGAAGCATTCCGAAGCATTTTTAAACATCAGTGGAATTCTGAGAACAATAGAAGTGTTCTGAAGCATTTTTAAATACGAGCGAAATTCTGAGAACAATGGAAGAGTTACAAAGCATTTTTAAACTTCAGCAGAATTCCGAGAACAATGGAAGAGTTCCAAAATATTTTTAAACTTCTGCGGAATTCTGAGAACAATGGGAGATTTCCGAAGCATTTTTAAACTTCAGCGGAATTCCGAGAACAATGGAAGCGTTCTGAAGCATTTTTAAACTTCAGCAGAATTCCGAGAACAATGGAAGAGTTCTGAAACATTTTTAAACTTCAGCGGAATTCTGAGAACAATGGAAGAGTTCCAAAGCATTTTTAAGCCTCAGTGGAATTCTGAGAAAAATGGAAGAGTTCCGAAGCATTTTAAAACTTCAGCACAATTACGAGAACAATGAGAGAGTTGCGAATCATTTTTAAACATCAGCAGAATTACAAGAACAATGGAAGAGTACCGAAGCATTTTTAAACATCAGCAGAATTCAGAGCACAATGGAAGAGTACCAAAGCATTTTTAAACATCAGCGGAATACCGAGAGCAATGGAAGAGTTCTGAAACATTTTTAAACTTCAAAGGAATTCCGAAAACAATGGAAGAGTTCCGAATCATTTTTAAACTTCAGCGGAATTCCGAGAACAATGGAAGCATTCCGAAGCATTTTTAAACTTCAGCGGAATTCCGAGAAAAATGGAAGAGTTCCGAAGCATTTTTAATCTTCCTCAGAATTTGGAGAACAATGGAAGAGTTCCGAAGCAAATTTAAACTTCAGCAGAAATCCGAGAACAATGGAAGTGTTACTAAGCATTTTTAAATTACAGCAAAATTCAGAGAAAAATGAAAGAGTTCCGAAGCATTTTTAAACTTCAGCGGAATTCATAGAACAATGGAAGAGTCCCGAAGCATTTTTAAACGTCAACGGAATTCCGAGAACAATGGTAGTGTTCCAAAACATTTTTAAAATTCAGCGGAATTCCGAGAACAATGGAAGAGTTCCGAAGCATTATTAAACTTCAGCCTAATTGCGAGAACAATGGAAGCATTCCGAAGCATTTTTAAACTTCAGCGGAATTCCGAGAACAATGGAAGAGTTCCGAAGCATTTTTAATCTTCCTCAGAATTTGGAGTACAATGGAAGAGTTCCGAAGCAAATTTAAACTTCAGCAGAAATCCGAGAACAATGGAAGTGTTACTAAGCATTTTTAAATTACAGCAAAATTCAGAGAAAAATGAAAGAGTTCCGAAGCATTTTTAAACATCAGCGGAATTCATAGAGCAATGGAAGAGTTCCGAAGCATTTTTAAACTTCAGCAGAATTCCGAGAACAATGGAAGAGTTCCGAAGCATTTTTACACTTCAGTGGAATTCCGAGAACAATGGAAGAGTTCTGAAGCATTTTTAAATGTCAGCAGAATTCTGAGAACAATGGAAGAGTTCTGAAGCATTTTTAAACATCAACGGAATTCTGAGAACAATGGAAGAGTTCCGAAGCATTTTTAAACATCAGCGTAATTCCGAGAACAATGGAAGAGTTCTGAAACAATTTTAAACTTCAGCGGAATTCTGAGAACAATGGAAGAGTTCCGAACCATGTTTAAACTTCAGCAGAATTCCGAGAACAATGGAAGAGTACCGAAGCATTTTTAAACATCAGCAGAATTCAGAGCACAATGGAAGAGTACCAAAGCATTTTTAAACATCAGCGGAATACCGAGAGCAATGGAAGAGTTCTGAAACATTTTTAAACTTCAAAGGAATTCCGAAAACAATGGAAGAGTTCCGAATCATTTTTAAACTTCAGCGGAATTCCGAGAACAATGGAAGCATTCCGAAGCATTTTTAAACTTCAGCGGAATTCCGAGAAAAATGGAAGAGTTCCGAAGCATTTTTAATCTTCCTCAGAATTTGGAGAACAATGGAAGAGTTCCGAAGCAAATTTAAACTTCAGCAGAAATCCGAGAACAATGGAAGTGTTACTAAGCATTTTTAAATTACAGCAAAATTCAGAGAAAAATGAAAGAGTTCCGAAGCATTTTTAAACTTCAGCGGAATTCATAGAACAATGGAACAGTTCCGAAGCATTTTTAAACTTCAGCAGAATTCCGAGAAGAATGGAAGCATTCCGAAGCATTTTTAAACATCACTGGAATTCTGAGAACAATAGAAGTGTTCTGAAGCATTTTTAAATACGAGCGAAATTCTGAGAACAATGGAAGAGTTACAAAGCATTTTTAAACTTCAGCAGAATTCCGAGAACAATGGAAGAGTTCCAAAATATTTTTAAACTTCTGCGGAATTCTGAGAACAATGGGAGATTTCCGAAGCATTTTTAAACTTCAGCAGAATTCCGAGAACAATGGAAGAGTTTTGAAACATTTTTATAACTTCAGCGGAATTCTGAGAACAATGGAAGAGTTCCAAAGCATTTTTAAGCCTCAGTGGAATTCTGAGAAAAATGGAAGAGTTCCGAAGCATTTTAAAACTTCAGCACAATTACGAGAACAATGAGAGAGTTGCGAATCATTTTTAAACATCAGCAGAATTACAAGAACAATGGAAGAGTTCCGAAGCATTTTTAAACGTCAGCGGAATTCTGAGAACAATGGAAGAGTTCCTAAGCATTTTTAAACATCAGCGGAATTCCGAGAACAATGGAAGAGTTCTGAAACATTTTTAAACTTCAAAGGAATTCCGAAAACAATGGAAGAGTTCCGAAGCATTTTTAAACTTCAGCGGAATTCCAAGAACAATGGAAGCATTTCGAAGCATTTTTAAACTTCAGCGGAATTCCGAGAACAATGGAAGAGTTCCGAAGCATAATTAAACGTGATCATAATTCCGAGAACAATGGAAGAGTTGCGAAACCTTTTTTAAATGTCAGCGGAATTCCGAGAACAATGGAAGAATTCCGAAAGATTTTAAAACTTCAGTAGAATTCTGAGAAAAATGACAGAGTTCCGAAGCATTTTTAAACTTCAGCAGAATTCCGAGAACAATGGAAAAGTTCCGAAGCATTTTTAAATGTCAGCGGAATTCTGAAAACAATGGAAGAGTTCTGAAGCATTTTTAAACGTCAGCAGAATTCCGAGAACAAGGGAAGAGTTACGAAGCATTTTTAAACTTCAACGGAATTCCAAGAACAATGGTAGTGTTCCAAAGCATTTTTAAAATTCAGCGGAATTCCGAGAACAATGGAAGAGTTCCGAAACATTATTAAACATGAATGGAATTCTGAGAACAATGGAAGAGTTCCGAAGCATTTTTACACTTCAGCGGAATTCCGAGAACAATGGAAGAGTTCCGGAGCATTTTTAAATGTCAGCGGAATTCTGAGAACAATGGAAGAGTTCCGAAGCATTTTTAAACATCAGCGTAATTCCGAGAACAATGGAAGAGTTCTGAAACAATTTTAAACTTCAGCGGAATTCTGAGAACAATGGAAGAGTTCCGAAGCATGTTTAAACTTCAGCAGAATTCCGAGAACAATGGAAGCATTCTGAAACATTTTTAGACTTCAAAGGAATTCCGAGAACAATGGAAGAGTTCCGAAGCATTTTTAAACTTCAGCGGAATTCCGAGAACAATGGAAGAGTTCCGAAGCATTTTTAAACTTCAGCAGAATTCCGAGAACAATGGAAGAGTTCCGAAGCATTTTTAAACGTCAACGGAATTCCGAGAACAATGGTAGTGTTCCAAAACATTTTTAAAATTCAGCGGAATTCCGAGAACAATGGAAGAGTTCCGAAGCATTATTAAACTTCAGCCTAATTGCGAGAACAATGGAAGCATTCCGAAGCATTTTTAAACTTCAGCGGAATTCCGAGAACAATGGAAGAGTTCCGAAGCATTTTTAATCTTCCTCAGAATTTGGAGTACAATGGAAGAGTTCCGAAGCAAATTTAAACTTCAGCAGAAATCCGAGAACAATGGAAGTGTTACTAAGCATTTTTAAATTACAGCAAAATTCAGAGAAAAATGAAAGAGTTCCGAAGCATTTTTAAACATCAGCGGAATTCATAGAGCAATGGAAGAGTTCCGAAGCATTTTTAAACTTCAGCAGAATTCCGAGAACAATGGAAGAGTTCCGAAGCATTTTTAAACGTCAACGGAATTCCGAGAACAATGGTAGTGTTCCAAAACATTTTAAAAATTCAGCGGAATTCCGAGAACAATGGAAGAGTTCCGAAGCATTATTAAACATGAATGGAATTCCGAGAACAATGGAAGAGTTCCGAAGCATTTTTACACTTCAGTGGAATTCCGAGAACAATGGAAGAGTTCTGAAGCATTTTAAAATGTCAGCAGAATTCTGAGAACAATGGAAGAGTTCTGAAGCATTTTTAAACATCAGCGGAATTCTGAGAACAATGGAAGAGTTCCGAAGCATTTTTAAACATCAGCGTAATTCCGAGAACAATGGAAGAGTTCTGAAACAATTTTAAACTTCAGCGGAATTCTGAGAACAATGGAAGAGTTCCGAACCATGTTTAAACTTCAGCAGAATTCCGAGAACAATGGAAGAGTACCGAAGCATTTTTAAACATCAGCGGAATTCTGAGAACAATGGAAGAGTACCGAAGCATTTTTAAACATCAGCAGAATTCAGAGCACAATGGAAGAGTACCAAAGCATTTTTAAACATCAGCGGAATACCGAGAGCAATGGAAGAGTTCTGAAACATTTTTAAACTTCAAAGGAATTCCGAAAACAATGGAAGAGTTCCGAATCATTTTTAAACTTCAGCGGAATTCCGAGAACAATGGAAGCATTCCGAAGCATTTTTAAACTTCACCGGAATTCCGAGAAAAATGGAAGAGTTCCGAAGCATTTTTAATCTTCCTCAGAATTTGGAGAACAATGGAAGAGTTCCGAAGCAAATTTAAACTTCAGCAGAAATCCGAGAACAATGGAAGTGTTACTAAGCATTTTTAAATTACAGCAAAATTCAGAGAAAAATGAAAGAGTTCCGAAGCATTTTTAAACTTCAGCGGAATTCATAGAACAATGGAAGAGTTCCGAAGCATTTTTAAACTTCAGCAGAATTCCGAGAAGAATGGAAGCATTCCGAAGCATTTTTAAACATCAGTGGAATTCTGAGAACAATAGAAGTGTTCTGAAGCATTTTTAAATACGAGCGAAATTCTGAGAACAATGGAAGAGTTACAAAGCATTTTTAAACTTCAGCAGAATTCCGAGAACAATGGAAGAGTTCCAAAATATTTTTAAACTTCTGCGGAATTCTGAGAACAATGGGAGATTTCCGAAGCATTTTTAAACTTCAGCGGAATTCCGAGAACAATGGAAGCGTTCTGAAGCATTTTTAAACTTCAGCAGAATTCCGAGAACAATGGAAGAGTTCCGAAGCATTATTAAACATGAATGGAATTCCGAGATCAATGGAAGAGTTCCGAAGCATTTTTACACTTCAGTGGAATTCCGAGAACAATGGAAGAGTTCTGAAGCATTTTTAAATGTCAGCAGAATTCTGAGAACAATGGAAGAGTTCTGAAGCATTTTTAAACATCAGCGGAATTCTGAGAACAATGGAAGAGTTCCGAAGCATTTTTAAACATCAGCGTAATTCCGAGAACAATGGAAGAGTTCTGAAACAATTTTAAACTTCAGCGGAATTCTGAGAACAATGGAAGAGTTCCGAACCATGTTTAAACTTCAGCAGAATTCCGAGAACAATGGAAGAGTACCGAAGCATTTTTAAACATCAGCGGAATTCTGAGAACAATGGAAGAGTACCGAAGCATTTTTAAACATCAGCAGAATTCAGAGCACAATGGAAGAGTACCAAAGCATTTTTAAACATCAGCGGAATACCGAGAGCAATGGAAGAGTTCTGAAACATTTTTAAACTTCAAAGGAATTCCGAAAACAATGGAAGAGTTCCGAATCATTTTTAAACTTCAGCGGAATTCCGAGAACAATGGAAGCATTCCGAAGCATTTTTAAACTTCACCGGAATTCCGAGAAAAATGGAAGAGTTCCGAAGCATTTTTAATCTTCCTCAGAATTTGGAGAACAATGGAAGAGTTCCGAAGCAAATTTAAACTTCAGCAGAAATCCGAGAACAATGGAAGTGTTACTAAGCATTTTTAAATTACAGCAAAATTCAGAGAAAAATGAAAGAGTTCCGAAGCATTTTTAAACTTCAGCGGAATTCATAGAACAATGGAAGAGTTCCGAAGCATTTTTAAACTTCAGCAGAATTCCGAGAAGAATGGAAGCATTCCGAAGCATTTTTAAACATCAGTGGAATTCTGAGAACAATAGAAGTGTTCTGAAGCATTTTTAAATACGAGCGAAATTCTGAGAACAATGGAAGAGTTACAAAGCATTTTTAAACTTCAGCAGAATTCCGAGAACAATGGAAGAGTTCCAAAATATTTTTAAACTTCTGCGGAATTCTGAGAACAATGGGAGATTTCCGAAGCATTTTTAAACTTCAGAGGAATTCCGAGAACAATGGAAGCGTTCTGAAGCATTTTTAAACTTCAGCAGAATTCCGAGAACAATGGAAGAGTTCTGAAACATTTTTAAACTTCAGCGGAATTCTGAGAACAATGGAAGAGTTCCAAAGCATTTTTAAGCCTCAGTGGAATTCTGAGAAAAATGGAAGAGTTCCGAAGCATTTTAAAACTTCAGCACAATTACGAGAACAATGAGAGAGTTGCGAATCATTTTTAAACATCAGCAGAATTACAAGAACAATGGAAGAGTTCCGAAGCATTTTTAAACGTCAGCGGAATTCTGAGAACAATGGAAGAGTTCCTAAGCATTTTTAAACATCAGCGGAATTCCGAGAACAATGGAAGAGTTCTGAAACATTTTTAAACTTCAAAGGAATTCCGAAAACAATGGAAGAGTTCCGAAGCATTTTTAAACTTCAGCGGAATTCCAAGAACAATGGAAGCATTTCGAAGCATTTTTAAACTTCAGCGGAATTCCGAGAACAATGTAAGAGTTCCGAAGCATAATTAAACGTGATCATAATTCCGAGAACAATGGAAGAGTTGCGAAACCTTTTTTAAATGTCAGCGGAATTCCGAGAACAATGGAAGAATTCCGAAATATTTTAAAACTTCAGTAGAATTCTGAGAAAAATGACAGAGTTCCGAAGCATTTTTAAACTTCAGCAGAATTCCGAGAACAATGGAAAAGTTCCGAAGCATTTTTAAATGTCAGCGGAATTCTGAAAACAATGGAAGAGTTCTGAAGCATTTTTAAACGTCAGCAGAATTCCGAGAACAAGGGAAGAGTTACGAAGCATTTTTAAACTTCAACGGAATTCCAAGAACAATGGTAGTGTTCCAAAGCATTTTTAAAATTCAGCGGAATTCCGAGAACAATGGAAGAGTTCCGAAACATTATTAAACATGAATGGAATTCTGAGAACAATGGAAGAGTTCCGAAGCATTTTTACACTTCAGCGGAATTCCGAGAACAATGGAAGAGTTCCGGAGCATTTTTAAATGTCAGCGGAATTCTGAGAACAATGGAAGAGTTCCGAAGCATTTTTAAACATCAGCGTAATTCCGAGAACAATGGAAGAGTTCTGAAACAATTTTAAACTTCAGCGGAATTCTGAGAACAATGGAAGAGTTCCGAAGCATGTTTAAACTTCAGCAGAATTCCGAGAACAATGGAAGCATTCTGAAACATTTTTAGACTTCAAAGGAATTCCGAGAACAATGGAAGAGTTCCGAAGCATTTTTAAACTTCAGCGGAATTCCGAGAACAATGGAAGAGTTCCGAAGCATTTTTAAACTTCAGCAGAATTCCGAGAACAATGGAAGAGTTCCGAAGCATTTTTAAACGTCAACGGAATTCCGAGAACAATGGTAGTGTTCCAAAACATTTTTAAAATTCAGCGGAATTCCGAGAACAATGGAAGAGTTCCGAAGCATTATTAAACTTCAGCCTAATTGCGAGAACAATGGAAGCATTCCGAAGCATTTTTAAACTTCAGCGGAATTCCGAGAACAATGGAAGAGTTCCGAAGCATTTTTAATCTTCCTCAGAATTTGGAGTACAATGGAAGAGTTCCGAAGCAAATTTAAACTTCAGCAGAAATCCGAGAACAATGGAAGTGTTACTAAGCATTTTTAAATTACAGCAAAATTCAGAGAAAAATGAAAGAGTTCCGAAGCATTTTTAAACATCAGCGGAATTCATAGAGCAATGGAAGAGTTCCGAAGCATTTTTAAACTTCAGCAGAATTCCGAGAACAATGGAAGAGTTCCGAAGCATTTTTAAACGTCAACAGAATTCCGAGAACAATGGTAGTGTTCCAAAACATTTTAAAAATTCAGCGGAATTCCGAGAACAATGGAAGAGTTCCGAAGCATTATTAAACATGAATGGAATTCCGAGAACAATGGAAGAGTTCCGAAGCATTTTTACACTTCAGTGGAATTCCGAGAACAATGGAAGAGTTCTGAAGCATTTTTAAATGTCAGCAGAATTCTGAGAACAATGGAAGAGTTCTGAAGCATTTTTAAACATCAGCGGAATTCTGAGAACAATGGAAGAGTTCCGAAGCATTTTTAAACATCAGCGTAATTCCGAGAACAATGGAAGAGTTCTGAAACAATTTTAAACTTCAGCGGAATTCTGAGAACAATGGAAGAGTTCCGAACCATGTTTAAACTTCAGCAGAATTCCGAGAATAATGGAAGAGTACCGAAGCATTTTTAAACATCAGCGGAATTCTGAGAACAATGGAAGAGTACCGAAGCATTTTTAAACATCAGCAGAATTCAGAGCACAATGGAAGAGTACCAAAGCATTTTTAAACATCAGCGGAATACCGAGAGCAATGGAAGAGTTCTGAAACATTTTTAAACTTCAAAGGAATTCCGAAAACAATGGAAGAGTTCCGAATCATTTTTAAACTTCAGCGGAATTCCGAGAACAATGGAAGCATTCCGAAGCATTTTTAAACTTCACCGGAATTCCGAGAAAAATGGAAGAGTTCCGAAGCATTTTTAATCTTCCTCAGAATTTGGAGAACAATGGAAGAGTTCCGAAGCAAATTTAAACTTCAGCAGAAATCCGAGAACAATGGAAGTGTTACTAAGCATTTTTAAATTACAGCAAAATTCAGAGAAAAATGAAAGAGTTCCGAAGCATTTTTAAACTTCAGCGGAATTCATAGAACAATGGAAGAGTTCCGAAGCATTTTTAAACTTCAGCAGAATTCCGAGAAGAATGGAAGCATTCCGAAGCATTTTTAAACATCAGTGGAATTCTGAGAACAATAGAAGTGTTCTGAAGCATTTTTAAATACGAGCGAAATTCTGAGAACAATGGAAGAGTTACAAAGCATTTTTAAACTTCAGCAGAATTCCGAGAACAATGGAAGAGTTCCAAAATATTTTTAAACTTCTGCGGAATTCTGAGAACAATGGGAGATTTCCGAAGCATTTTTAAACTTCAGCGGAATTCCGAGAACAATGGAAGCGTTCTGAAGCATTTTTAAACTTCAGCAGAATTCCGAGAACAATGGAAGAGTTCTGAAACATTTTTAAACTTCAGCGGAATTCTGAGAACAATGGAAGAGTTCCAAAGCATTTTTAAGCCTCAGTGGAATTCTGAGAAAAATGGAAGAGTTCCGAAGCATTTTAAAACTTCAGCACAATTACGAGAACAATGAGAGAGTTGCGAATCATTTTTAAACATCAGCAGAATTACAAGAACAATGGAAGAGTTCCGAAGCATTTTTAAACGTCAGCGGAATTCTGAGAACAATGGAAGAGTTCCTAAGCATTTTTAAACATCAGCGGAATTCCGAGAACAATGGAAGAGTTCTGAAACATTTTTAAACTTCAAAGGAATTCCGAAAACAATGGAAGAGTTCCGAAGCATTTTTAAACTTCAGCGGAATTCCAAGAACAATGGAAGCATTTCGAAGCATTTTTAAACTTCAGCGGAATTCCGAGAACAATGGAAGAGTTCCGAAGCATAATTAAACGTGATCATAATTCCGAGAACAATGGAAGAGTTGCGAAACCTTTTTTAAATGTCAGCGGAATTCCGAGAACAATGGAAGAATTCCGAAAGATTTTAAAACTTCAGTAGAATTCTGAGAAAAATGACAGAGTTCCGAAGCATTTTTAAACTTCAGCAGAATTCCGAGAACAATGGAAAAGTTCCGAAGCATTTTTAAATGTCAGCGGAATTCTGAAAACAATGGACGAGTTCTGAAGCATTTTTAAACTTCAGCGGAATTCCGAGAACAATGAAAGAGTTCTGAAGCATTTTTAAACTTCAGCAGAATTCCGCGAACAATGGAAGAGTTCCGAAGCATTTTTAAACGTCAACGGAATTCCAAGAACAATGGTAGTGTTCCAAAACATTTTTAAAATTCAGCGGAATTCCGAGAACAATGGAAGAGTTCCGAAACATTATTAAACATGAATGGAATTCTGAGAACAATGGAAGAGTTCCGAAGCATTTTTACACTTCAGCGGAATTCCGAGAACAATGGAAGAGTTCCGAAGCATTTTTAAATGTCAGCAGAATTTTGAGAACAATGGGAGAGTTCTGAAGCATTTTTAAACATCAGCGGAATTCTGAGAACAATGGAAGAGTTCCGAAGCATTTTTAAACATCAGCGTAATTCCGAGAACAATGGAAGAGTTCTGAAACAATTTTAAACTTCAGCGGAATTCTGAGAACAATGGAAGAGTTCCGAAGCATGTTTAAACTTCAGCAGAATTCCGAGAACAATGGAAGCATTCTGAAACATTTTTAGACTTCAAAGGAATTCCGAGAACAATGGAAGAGTTCCGAAGCATTTTTAAACTTCAGCGGAATTCCGAGAACAATGGAAGAGTTCCGAAGCATTTTTAAACTTCAGCAGAATTCCGAGAACAATGGAAGAGTTCCGAAGCATTTTTAAACGTCAACGGAATTCCGAGAACAATGGTAGTGTTCCAAAACATTTTTAAAATTCAGCGGAATTCCGAGAACAATGGAAGAGTTCCGAAGCATTATTAAACTTCAGCCTAATTTCGAGAACAATGGAAGCATTCCGAAGCATTTTTAAACTTCAGCGGAATTCCGAGAACAATGGAAGAGTTCCGAAGCATTTTTAATCTTCCTCAGAATTTGGAGTACAATGGAAGAGTTCCGAAGCAAATTTAAACTTCAGCAGAAATCCGAGAACAATGGAAGTGTTACTAAGCATTTTTAAATTACAGCAAAATTCAGAGAAAAATGAAATAGTTCCGAAGCATTTTTAAACATCAGCGGAATTCATAGAGCAATGGAAGAGTTCCGAAGCATTTTTAAACTTCAGCAGAATTCCGAGAACAATGGAAGAGTTCCGAAGCATTTTTAAACGTCAACGGAATTCCGAGAACAATGGTAGTGTTCCAAAACATTTTAAAAATTCAGCGGAATTCCGAGAACAATGGAAGAGTTCCGAAGCATTATTAAACATGAATGGAATTCCGAGAACAATGGAAGAGTTCCGAAGCATTTTTACACTTCAGTGGAATTCCGAGAACAATGGAAGAGTTCTGAAGCATTTTTAAATGTCAGCAGAATTCTGAGAACAATGGAAGAGTTCTGAAGCATTTTTAAACATCAGCGGAATTCTGAGAACAATGGAAGAGTTCCGAAGCATTTTTAAACATCAGCGTAATTCCGAGAACAATGGAAGAGTTCTGAAACAATTTTAAACTTCAGCGGAATTCTGAGAACAATGGAAGAGTTCCGAACCATGTTTAAACTTCAGCAGAATTCCGAGAACAATGGAAGAGTACCGAAGCATTTTTAAACATCAGCGGAATTCTGAGAACAATGGAAGAGTACCGAAGCATTTTTAAACATCAGCAGAATTCAGAGCACAATGGAAGAGTACCAAAGCATTTTTAAACATCAGCGGAATACCGAGAGCAATGGAAGAGTTCTGAAACATTTTTAAACTTCAAAGGAATTCCGAAAACAATGGAAGAGTTCCGAATCATTTTTAAACTTCAGCGGAATTCCGAGAACAATGGAAGCATTCCGAAGCATTTTTAAACTTCACCGGAATTCCGAGAAAAATGGAAGAGTTCCGAAGCATTTTTAATCTTCCTCAGAATTTGGAGAACAATGGAAGAGTTCCGAAGCAAACTTAAACTTCAGCAGAAATCCGAGAACAATGGAAGTGTTACTAAGCATTTTTAAATTACAGCAAAATTCAGAGAAAAATGAAAGAGTTCCGAAGCATTTTTAAACTTCAGCGGAATTCATAGAACAATGGAAGAGTTCCGAAGCATTTTTAAACTTCAGCAGAATTCCGAGAAGAATGGAAGCATTCCGAAGCATTTTTAAACATCAGTGGAATTCTGAGAACAATAGAAGTGTTCTGAAGCATTTTTAAATACGAGCGAAATTCTGAGAACAATGGAAGAGTTACAAAGCATTTTTAAACTTCAGCAGAATTCCGAGAACAATGGAAGAGTTCCAAAATATTTTTAAACTTCTGCGGAATTCTGAGAACAATGGGAGATTTCCGAAGCATTTTTAAACTTCAGCGGAATTCCGAGAACAATGGAAGCGTTCTGAAGCATTTTTAAACTTCAGCAGAATTCCGAGAACAATGGAAGAGTTCTGAAACATTTTTAAACTTCAGCGGAATTCTGAGAACAATGGAAGAGTTCCAAAGCATTTTTAAGCCTCAGTGGAATTCTGAGAAAAATGGAAGAGTTCCGAAGCATTTTAAAACTTCAGCACAATTACGAGAACAATGAGAGAGTTGCGAATCATTTTTAAACATCAGCAGAATTACAAGAACAATGGAAGAGTTCCGAAGCATTTTTAAACGTCAGCGGAATTCTGAGAACAATGGAAGAGTTCCTAAGCATTTTTAAACATCAGCGGAATTCCGAGAACAATGGAAGAGTTCTGAAACATTTTTAAACTTCAAAGGAATTCCGAAAACAATGGAAGAGTTCCGAAGCATTTTTAAACTTCAGCGGAATTCCAAGAACAATGGAAGCATTCCGAAGCATTTTTAAACTTCAGCGGAATTCCGAGAACAATGGAAGAGTTCCGAAGCATTTTTAATCTTCCTCAGAATTTGGAGTACAATGGAAGAGTTCCGAAGCAAATTTAAACTTCAGCAGAAATCCGAGAACAATGGAAGTGTTACTAAGCATTTTTAAATTACAGCAAAATTCAGAGAAAAATGAAAGAGTTCCGAAGCATTTTTAAACATCAGCGGAATTCATAGAGCAATGGAAGAGTTCCGAAGCATTTTTAAACTTCAGCAGAATTCCGAGAACAATGGAAGAGTTCCGAAGCATTTTTAAACGTCAACGGAATTCCGAGAACAATGGTAGTGTTCCAAAACATTTTAAAAATTCAGCGGAATAACGAGAACAATGGAAGAGTTCCGAAGCATTATTAAACATGAATGGAATTCCGAGAACAATGGAAGAGTTCCGAAGCATTTTTACACTTCAGTGGAATTCCGAGAACAATGGAAGAGTTCTGAAGCATTTTTAAATGTCAGCAGAATTCTGAGAACAATGGAAGAGTTCTGAAGCATTTTTAAACATCAGCGGAATTCTGAGAACAATGGAAGAGTTCCGAAGCAGTTTTAAACATCAGCGTAATTCCGAGAACAATGGAAGAGTTCTGAAACAATTTTAAACTTCAGCGGAATTCTGAGAACAATGGAAGAGTTCCGAACCATGTTTAAACTTCAGCAGAATTCCGAGAACAATGGAAGAGTACCGAAGCATTTTTAAACATCAGCGGAATTCTGAGAACAATGGAAGAGTACCGAAGCATTTTTAAACATCAGCGGAATTCAGAGCACAATGGAAGAGTACCAAAGCATTTTTAAACATCAGCGGAATACCGAGAGCAATGGAAGAGTTCTGAAACATTTTTAAACTTCAAAGGAATTCCGAAAACAATGGAAGAGTTCCGAATCATTTTTAAACTTCAGCGGAATTCCGAGAACAATGGAAGCATTCCGAAGCATTTTTAAACTTCAGCGGAATTCCGAGAAAAATGGAAGAGTTCCGAAGCATTTTTAATCTTCCTCAGAATTTGGAGAACAATGGAAGAGTTCCGAAGCAAATTTAAACTTCAGCAGAAATCCGAGAACAATGGAAGTGTTACTAAGCATTTTTAAATTACAGCAAAATTCAGAGAAAAATGAAAGAGTTCCGAAGCATATTTAAACTTCAGCGGAATTCATAGAACAATGGAAGAGTTCCGAAGCATTTTTAAACTTCAGCAGAATTCCGAGAAGAATGGAAGCATTCCGAAGCATTTTTAAACATCAGTGGAATTCTGAGAACAATAGAAGTGTTCTGAAGCATTTTTAAATACGAGCGAAATTCTGAGAACAATGGAAGAGTTACAAAGCATTTTTAAACTTCAGCAGAATTCCGAGAACAATGGAAGAGTTCTGAAACATTTTTAAACTTCAAAGGAATTCCGAAAACAATGGAAGAGTTCCGAAGCATTTTTAAACTTCAGCGGAATTCCAAGAACAATGGAAGCATTTCGAAGCATTTTTAAACTTCAGCGGAATTCCGAGAACAATGGAAGAGTTCCGAAGCATAATTAAACGTGATCATAATTCCGAGAACAATGGAAGAGTTGCGAAACCTTTTTTAAATGTCAGCGGAATTCCGAGAACAATGGAAGAATTCCGAAAGATTTTAAAACTTCAGTAGAATTCTGAGAAAAATGACAGAGTTCCGAAGCATTTTTAAACTTCAGCAGAATTCCGAGAACAATGGAAAAGTTCCGAAGCATTTTTAAATGTCAGCGGAATTCTGAAAACAATGGACGAGTTCTGAAGCATTTTTAAACGTCAGCAAAATTCCGAGAACAAGGGAAGAGTTACGAAGCATTTTTAAACTTCATCTGAATGACAAGAACAATGTAAGAGTTCCGAAGCATTTTTAAACTTCAGCGGAATTCCGAGAACAATGAAAGAGTTCTGAAGCATTTTTAAACTTCAGCAGAATTCCGCGAACAATGGAACAGTTCCGAAGCATTTTTAAACGTCAACGGAATTCCAAGAACAATGGTAGTGTTCCAAAACATTTTTAAAATTCAGCGGAATTCCGAGAACAATGGAAGAGTTCCGAAACATTATTAAACATGAATGGAATTCTGAGAACAATGGAAGAGTTCCGAAGCATTTTTACACTTCAGCGGAATTCCGAGAACAATGGAAGAGTTCCGAAGCATTTTTAAATGTCAGCAGAATTTTGAGAACAATGGGAGAGTTCTGAAGCATTTTTAAACATCAGCGGAATTCTGAGAACAATGGAAGAGTTCCGAAGCATTTTTAAACATCAGCGTAATTCCGAGAACAATGGAAGAGTTCTGAAACAATTTTAAACTTCAGCGGAATTCTGAGAACAATGGAAGAGTTCCGAAGCATGTTTAAACTTCAGCAGAATTCCGAGAACAATGGAAGCATTCTGAAACATTTTTAGACTTCAAAGGAATTCCGAGAACAATGGAAGAGTTCCGAAGCATTTTTAAACTTCAGCGGAATTCCGAGAACAATGGAAGAGTTCCGAAGCATTTTTAAACTTCAGCAGAATTCCGAGAACAATGGAAGAGTTCCGAAGCATTTTTAAACGTCAACGGAATTCCGAGAACAATGGTAGTGTTCCAAAACATTTTTAAAATTCAGCGGAATTCCGAGAACAATGGAAGAGTTCCGAAGCATTATTAAACTTCAGCCTAATTGCGAGAACAATGGAAGCATTCCGAAGCATTTTTAAACTTCAGCGGAATTCCGAGAACAATGGAAGAGTTCCGAAGCATTTTTAATCTTCCTCAGAATTTGGAGTACAATGGAAGAGTTCCGAAGCAAATTTAAACTTCAGCAGAAATCCGAGAACAATGGAAGTGTTACTAAGCATTTTTAAATTACAGCAAAATTCAGAGAAAAATGAAAGAGTTCCGAAGCATTTTTAAACATCAGCGGAATTCATAGAGCAATGGAAGAGTTCCGAAGCATTTTTAAACTTCAGCAGAATTCCGAGAACAATGGAAGAGTTCCGAAGCATTTTTAAACGTCAACGGAATTCCGAGAACAATGGTAGTGTTCCAAAACATTTTAAAAATTCAGCGGAATAACGAGAACAATGGAAGAGTTCCGAAGCATTATTAAACATGAATGGAATTCCGAGAACAATGGAAGAGTTCCGAAGCATTTTTACACTTCAGTGGAATTCCGAGAACAATGGAAGAGTTCTGAAGCATTTTTAAATGTCAGCAGAATTCTGAGAACAATGGAAGAGTTCTGAAGCATTTTTAAACATCAGCGGAATTCTGAGAACAATGGAAGAGTTCCGAAGCAGTTTTAAACATCAGCGTAATTCCGAGAACAATGGAAGAGTTCTGAAACAATTTTAAACTTCAGCGGAATTCTGAGAACAATGGAAGAGTTCCGAACCATGTTTAAACTTCAGCAGAATTCCGAGAACAATGGAAGAGTACCGAAGCATTTTTAAACATCAGCGGAATTCTGAGAACAATGGAAGAGTACCGAAGCATTTTTAAACATCAGCGGAATTCAGAGCACAATGGAAGAGTACCAAAGCATTTTTAAACATCAGCGGAATACCGAGAGCAATGGAAGAGTTCTGAAACATTTTTAAACTTCAAAGGAATTCCGAAAACAATGGAAGAGTTCCGAATCATTTTTAAACTTCAGCGGAATTCCGAGAACAATGGAAGCATTCCGAAGCATTTTTAAACTTCAGCGGAATTCCGAGAAAAATGGAAGAGTTCCGAAGCATTTTTAATCTTCCTCAGAATTTGGAGAACAATGGAAGAGTTCCGAAGCAAATTTAAACTTCAGCAGAAATCCGAGAACAATGGAAGTGTTACTAAGCATTTTTAAATTACAGCAAAATTCAGAGAAAAATGAAAGAGTTCCGAAGCATATTTAAACTTCAGCGGAATTCATAGAACAATGGAAGAGTTCCGAAGCATTTTTAAACTTCAGCAGAATTCCGAGAAGAATGGAAGCATTCCGAAGCATTTTTAAACATCAGTGGAATTCTGAGAACAATAGAAGTGTTCTGAAGCATTTTTAAATACGAGCGAAATTCTGAGAACAATGATAGAGTTCCAAAGCATTTTAAAACTTCAGCAGAATTCCGAGAACAATGGAAGAGTTCCAAAACATTTTTAAACTTCAGCGGAATTCTGAGAACAATGGAAGAGTTGCGAAGCATTTTTAAACTTCAGCGGAATTCCGAGAACAATGGAAGAGCTCTGAAGCATTTTTAAACATCAGTGAAATTCTGAGAACAATGGAAGAGTTACAAAGCATTTTTAAACTTCAGCAGAATTCCGAGAACAATGGAAGAGTTCCAAAATATTTTTAAACTTCTGCGGAATTCTGAGAACAATGGGAGATTTCCGAAGCATGTTTGAACTTCAGCAGAATTCCGAGAACAATGGAAGCATTCTGAAACATTGTTAGACTTCAAAGGAATTCCGAGAACAATGGAGGAGTTCCGAAGCATTTTTAAACTTCAGCGGAATTCTGAGAACAATGGAAGAGTTCCAAAGCATTCTTAAGCCTCAGTGGAATTCTGAGAACAATGGAAGAGTTCCGAAGCATTTTAAAACTTCAGCACAATTACGAGAACAATGAGAGAGTTGCGAATCATTTTTAAACATCAGCAGAATTCCAAGAACAATGGAAGAGTTCCGAAGCATTTTTAAACGTCAGCGGAATTCTGAGAACAATGGAAGAGTTCCTAAGCATTTTTAAACATCAGCGGAATTCCGAGAACAATGGAAGAGTTCTGAAACATTTTTAAACTTCAAAGGAATTCCGAAAACAATGGAAGAGTTCCGAAGCATTTTTAAACTTCAGCGGAATTCCAAGAACAATGGAAGCATTTCGAAGCATTTTTAAACTTCAGCGGAATTCCGAGAACAATGGAAGAGTTCCGAAGCATAATTAAACGTGATCATAATTCCGAGAACAATGGAAGAGTTGCGATACCTTTTTTAAATGTCAGCGGAATTCCGAGAACAATGGAAGAATTCCGAAAGATTTTAAAACTTCAGTAGAATTCTGAGAAAAATGACAGAGTTCCGAAGCATTTTTAAACTTCAGCAGAATTCCGAGAACAATGGAAAAGTTCCGAAGCATTTTTAAATGTCAGCGGAATTCTGAAAACAATGGAAGAGTTCTGAAGCATTTTTAAACGTCAGCAGAATTCCGAGAACAAGGGAAGAGTTACGAAGCATTTTTAAACTTCATCTGAATGACAAGAACAATGTAAGAGTTCCGAATCATTTTTAAACTTCAGCGGAATTCCGAGAACAATGGAAGAGTTCTGAAGAATTTTTAAACTTCAGCAGAATTCCGCGAACAATGGAAGTGTTCCGAAGCATTTTTAAACGTCAACGGAATTCCAAGAACAATGGTAGTGTTCCAAAACATTTTTAAAATTCAGCGGAATTCCGAGAACAATGGAAGAGTTCCGAAACATTATTAAACATGAATGGAATTCTGAGAACAATGGAAGAGTTCCGAAGCATTTTTACACTTCAGCGGAATTCCGAGAACAATGGAAGAGTTCCGAAGCATTTTAAACGTCAGCAGAATTCTGAGAACAATGGGAGAGTTCTGAAGCATTTTTAAACATCAGCGGAATTCTGAGAACAATGGAAGAGTTCCGAAGCATGTTTAAACTTCAGCAGAATTCCGAGAACAATGGAAGCGTTCTGAAACATTTTTAGACTTCAAAGGAATTCCGAGAACAATGGAAGAGTTCCGAAGCATTTTTAAACTTCAGCGGAATTCCGAGAACAATGGAAGAGTTCTGAAGCTTTTTTAAACTTCAGCAGAATTCCGAGAACAATGGAAGAGTTCCGAAGCATTTTTAAACGTCAACGGAATTCCGAGAACAATGGTAGTGTTCCAAAACATTTTTAAAATTCAGCGGAATTCCGAGAACAATGGAAGAGTTCCGAAGCATTATTAAACATGAATGGAATTCTGAGAACAATGGAAGAGTTCCGAAGCATTTTTACACTTCATTGGAAATCCGAGAACAATGGAAGAGTTCCGAAGCATTTTTAAATGTCAGCAGAATTCTGAGAACAATGGAAGAGTTCTGAAGCATTTTTAAACATCAGCGGCATTCTGAGAACAATGGAAGAGTTCCGAAGCATTTTTAAACATCAGCGGAATTCCGAGAACAATGGAAGAGTTCTGAAACAATTTTAAACTTCAGCGGAATTCTGAGAACAATGGAAGAGTTCCGAAGCATGTTTAAACTTCAGCAGAATTCCGAGAACAATGGAAGAGTACCGAAGCATTTTTAAACATCAGCGGAATTCTGAGAACAATGGTAGAGTACCGAAGCATTTTTAAACATCAGCGGAATTCTGAGCACAATGGAAGAGTACCGAAGCATTTTTAAACATCAGCGGAATACCGAGAGCAATAGAAGAGTTCTGAAACATTTTTAAACTTCAAAGGAAATCCGAAAACAATGGAAGAGTTCCGAATCATTTTTAAACTTCAGCCTAATTCCGAGAACAATGGAAGCATTCCGAAGCATTTTTAAACTTCAGCGGAATTCCGAGAACAATGGAAGAGTTCCGAAGCAAATTTAAACTTCAGCAGAAATCCGAGAACAATGGAAGTGTTACTAAGCATTTTTAAATTACAGCAAAATTCAGAGAAAAATGAAAGAGTTCCGAAGCATTTTTAAACTTCAGCGGAATTCATAGAGCAATGGAAGTGTTCCGAAGCATTATTAAACATGAATGGAATTCTGAGAACAATGGAAGAGTTCCGAAGCATTTTTACACTTCAGTGGAATTCCGAGAACAATGGAAGAGTTCTGAAGCATTTTTAAATGTCAGCAGAATTCTGAGAACAATGGAAGAGTTCTGAAGCATTTTTAAACATCAGCGGAATTCTGAGAACAATGGAAGAGTTCCGAAGCATGTTCAAACTTCAGCAGAATTCCGAGAACAATGGAAGAGTACCGAAGCATTTTTAAACATCAGCGGAATTCTGAGAACAATGGAAGAGTACCGAAGCATTTTTAAACATCAGCGGAATTCAGAGCACAATGGAAGAGTACCAAAGCATTTTTAAACATCAGCGGAATACCGAGAGCAATGGAAGAGTTCTGAAACATTTTTAAACTTCAAAGGAATTCCGAAAACAATGGAAGAGTTCCGAATCATTTTTAAACTTCAGCGGAATTCCGAGAACAATGGAAGCATTCCGAAGCATTTTTAAACTTCAGCGGAATTCCGAGAAAAATGGAAGAGTTCCGAAGCATTTTTAATCTTCCTCAGAATTTGGAGAACAATGGAAGAGTTCCGAAGCAAATTTAAACTTCAGCAGAAATCCGAGAACAATGGAAGTGTTACTAAGCAATTTTAAACTACAGCAAAATTCAGAGAAAAATAAAACAGTTCCGAAGCATTTTTAAACTTCAGCGGAATTCATAGAACAATGGAAGAGTTCCGAAGCATTTTTAAACTTCAGCAGAATTCCGAGAAGAATGGAAGAGTTCTGAAGCATTTTTAAACATCAGCGTAATTCCGAGAACAATGGAAGAGTTCTGAAACAATTTTAAACTTCAGCGGAATTCTGAGAACAATGGAAGAGTTCCGAAGCATGTTTAAACTTCAGCAGAATTCCGAGAACAATGGAAGCGTTCTGAAACATTTTGACTTCAAAGGAATTCCGAGAACAATGGAAGAGTTCCGAAGCATATTTAAACTTCAGCGGATTTCCGAGAAGAATGGAAGAGTTCTGAAGCATTTTTAAACATCAGTGGAATTATGAGAACAATAGAAGTGTTATGAAGCATTTTTAAATACGAGCGGAATTCTGAGAACAATGGAAGAGTTCCAAAGCATTTTTAAACTTCAGCAGAATTCCGAGAACAATGGAAGAGTTCCAAAACATTTTTAAACTTCAGCGGAATTCTGAGAACAATGGAAGAGTTCCGAAGCATTTTTAAACATCAGCGTAATTCCGAGAACAATGGAAGAGTTCTGAAACAATTTTAAACTTCAGCGGAATTCTGAGAACAATGGAAGAGTTCCGAAGCATGTTTAAACTTCAGCAGAATTCCGAGAACAATGGAAGCGTTCTGAAACATTTTGACTTCAAAGGAATTCCGAGAACAATGGAAGAGTTCCGAAGCATTTTTAATATTCAGCGGAATTCCGAGAAGAATGGAAGAGTTCTGAAGCATTTTTAAACATCAGTGGAATTATGAGAACAATAGAAGTGTTATGAAGCATTTTTAAATACGAGCGGAATTCTGAGAACAATGGAAGGGTTCCAAAGCATTTTTAAACTTCAGCAGAATTCCGAGAACAATGGAAGAGTTCCAAAACATTTTTAAACTTCAGCGGAATACCGAGAGCAATGGAAGAGTTCTGAAACATTTTTAAACGTCAGCGGAATTCCGAGAACAATGGAAGAGTTCCGAAGCATTTATAAACTGCAGCAGAATTCCGAGAACAATGGAAGAGTTCTGAAGCATTTTTAAATGTCAGCAGATTTCCGAGAACAATGAAGGAGTTCCAATGCATTTTTAAATGTCAGCGGAATTCTGAGAACAATGGAAGTGTTCCGAAACATTTTTAAACATCAACGGAATTCCGAGAAGAATGGAAGAGTTCCAAAGTATTTTTAAACTTCAGCGGAATTCCGAGAAGAATGGCAGCATTCCGAAGTATTTTTAATCTTCAGCGGAATTACGAGAACAATGGAAGAGTCCTGAAACATTTTTAAACTTCAGCAGAATTCTGAGAGAAATGAAAGAGTTCTGAAACATTTTTAAACTTCAGCGTAATTCCGAGAACAATGGAAGCGTTCTGAAGCATTTTTAAACTTCAGCAGAATTCAGAGAACAATGGAAGAGTTCTGAAACATTTTTAAACTTCAGCGGAATTCTGAGAACAATGGAAGAGTTCCAAAGCATTTTTAAGCCTCAGTGGAATTCTGAGAACAATGGAAGAGTTCCGAAGCATTTTAAAACTTCAGCACAATTACGAGAACAATGAGAGAGTTGCGAATCATTTTTAAACATCAGCAGAATTCCAAGAACAATGGAAGAGTTCCGAAGCATTTTTAAACGTCAGCGGAATTCTGAGAACAATGGAAGAGATCCTAAGCATTTTTTAACGTGATTGTAATTCCGAGAACAATGGAAGAGCTGCGAAACCTTTTTTAAATGTCAGCGGAATTCCGAGAACAATGGAAGAATTCCGAAAGATTTTAAAACTTCAGTAGAATTCTGAGAACAATGACAGAGTTCCAAAGCATTTTTAAACTTCAGCAGAATTCCGAGAACAATGGAAAAGTTCCGAAGCATTTTTAAACGTCAGCAGAAGTCCGAGAACAATGGAAGAGTTACGAAGCATTTTTAAACTTCATCTGAATGACAAGAACAATGTAAGAGTTCCGAAGCATTTTTAAACTTCAGCGGAATTCCGAGAACAATGGAAGAGTTCCGAAGCATTATCAAACATGCATGGAATTCTGAGAACAATGGAAGAGTTCCGAAGCATTTTTAAACGTCAGCAGAATTCTGAGAACAATCGAAGAGTTCTGAAGCATTTTTAAACATCAGCGGAATTCTGAGAACAATGGAAGAGTTCCGAAGCATTTTTAAACATCAGCGTAATTCCGAGAACAATGGAAGAGTTCTGAAACAATTTTAAACTTCAGCGGAATTCTGAGAACAATGGAAGAGTTCCGAAGCATGTTTAAACTTCAGCAGAATTCCGAGAACAATGGAAGCGTTCTGAAACATTTTGACTTCAAAGGAATTCCGAGAACAATGGAAGAGTTCCGAAGCATTTTTAAACGTCAGCAGAATTCCGATAACAATGGAAGAGTTCCAAAGCATTTTTAAACATCAACGTAATTCTGAGAACAATGGAAGAGTTCCGAAGCATTTTGAAACACCAACGGAATTCCGAGAACAATGGAAAAGGTCTGAAACATTTTTAAACTTCAGCGGAATTCTAAGAACAATGGAAGAGTTCTGAATCATTTTTAAACTTCAGCAGAATTCCGAGAATAATGGAAGAGTTCCGAAGCAAATTTAAACTTCAGCAGAATACCGCGAGCAATGGAAGAGTTCTGAAACATTTTTAAACTTCAAAGGAATTCCGAAAACAATGGAAGAGTTCCGAATCATTTTTAAACTTCAGCCTAATTCCGAGAACAATGGAAGCATTCCGAAGCATTTTTAAACTTCAGCGGAATTCCGAGAACAATGGAAGAGTTCCGAAGCATTTTTAATCTTCCTCAGAATTTGGAGAACAATGGAAGAGTTCCGAAGCAAATTTAAACTTCAGCAGAAATCCGAGAACAATGGAAGTGTTACTAAGCATTTTTAAATTACAGCAAAATTCAGAGAAAAATGAAAGAGTTCCGAAGCATTTTTAAACTTCAGCGGAATTCATAGAACAATGGAAGAGTTCCGAAGCATTTTTAAACTTCAGCAGAATTCCGAGAACAATGGAAGAGTTCCGAAGCATTTTTAAACGTCAACGGAATTCCGAGAACAATGGTAGTGTTCCAAAACATTTTTAAAATTCAGCGGAATTCCGAGAACAATGGAAGAGTTCCGAAGCATTATTAAACATGAATGGAATTCCGAGAACAATGGAAGAGTTCCGAAGCATTTTTAAATGTCAGCAGAATTCTGAGAACAATGGAAGAGTTCTGAAGCATTTTTAAACATCAGCGGCATTCTGAGAACAATGGAAGAGTTCCGAAGCATTTATAAACATCAGCGGAATTCCGAGAACAATGGAAGATTTCTGAAACAATTTTAAACTTCAGCGGAATTCTGAGAACAATGGAAGAGTTCCGAAGCATGTTTAAACTTCAGCAGAATTCCGAGAACAATGGAAGAGTACCGAAGCATTTTTAAACATCAGCGGAATTCTGAGAACAATGGAAGAGTAGCGAAGCATTTTTAAACATCATCGGAATTCTGAGCACAATGGAAGAGTACCGAAGCATTTTTAAACATCAGCGGAATACCGAGAGCAATGGAAGAGTTCTGAAACATTTTTAAACTTCAAAGGAATTCCGAAAACAATTTAAGAGTTCCGAATCATTTTTAAACTTCAGCCTAATTCCGAGAACAATGGAAGCATTCCGAAGCATTTTTAAACTTCAGCGGAATTCCATGAACAATGGAAGAGTTCCGAAGCATTTTTAATCTTCCTCAGAATTTGGAGAACAATGGAAGAGTTCCGAAGCAAATTTAAACTTCAGCAGAAATCCGAGAACAATGGAAGTGTTACTAAGCATTTTTAAATTACAGCAAAATTCAGAGAAAAATGAAAGAGTTCCGAAGCATTTTTAAACTTCAGCGGAATTCATAGAACAATGGAAGAGTTCCGAAGCATTTTTAAACTTCAGCAGAATTCCGAGAACAATGGAAGAGTTCCGAAGCATTTTTAAACGTCAACGGAATTCCGAGAACAATCGTAGTGTTCCAAAACATTTTTAAAATTCAGCGGAATTCCGAGAACAATGGAAGAGTTCCGAAGCATTATTAAACGTCAGCGGAATTCTGAGAACATTGGAAGAGTTCCTAAGCATTTTTAAACATCAGCGGAATACCAAGAGCAATGGAAGAGTTCTGAAACATTTTTAAACTTCAAAGGAATTCCGAGAACAATGGAAGAGTTCCGAAGCATTTTTAAACGTCAGCGGAATTTTGATAACAATGGAAGAGTTCCGAAGCATTTATAAACTTCTGCAGAATTCCAAGAACAATGGAAGAGTTCCGAAGCATTATTAAACATGAGTGGAATTCCGAGAACAATGGAAGAGCTCCGAAGCATTTTTAAACTTCAGCGGAATTCCAAGAACAATGGAAGAGTTCCGAAGCATTTTTAAACGTCAGCGGAATTTCGAGAACAATGGAAGAGTTCCGAAGCATTTAAAAAACTTCAGCAGAATTCCGAGAACAATGGAAGAGTTCCGAATCATTTTTAAATGTCAGCAGATTTCCGAGAAAAATGAAGGAGTTCCAATGCATTTTTAAACGTAATCGGAATTCTGAGAACAATGGAAGTGTTCCGAAACATTTTTAAACATCAACGGAATTCCGAGAAGAATGGAAGTGTTCCAAAGTATTTTTAAACTTCAGCGGAATTTCGAGAACAATGGCAGCATTCCGAAGTATTTTTAATCTTCAGCAGAATTCCGAGAACAATGGAAGAGTCCTGAAACGATTTTAAACTTCAGCGGAATTCTGAGAACAATGGAAGAGTTCCAAAGCATTTTTAAGCCTCAGTGGAATTCTGAGAACAGTGGAACAGTTCCGAAGCATTTTAAAACTTCAGCACAATTACGAGAACAATGAGAGAGTTACGAATCATTTTTAAACGTCAGCAGAATTCCAAGAACAATGGAAGAGTTCCGAAGCATTTTTAAACGTCAGCGGAATTCTGAGAACATTGGAAGAGTTCCTAAGCATTTTTAAACATCAGCGGAATACCGAGAGCAATGGAAGAGTTCTGAAACATTTTTAAACTTCAAAGGAATTCCGAGAACAATGGAAGAGTTCCGAAGCATTTTTAAACGTCATCGGAATTTCGATAAGAATGGAAGAGTTCCGAAGCATTTATAAACTTCAGCAGAATTCCGAGAACAATGGAAGAGTTCCGAAGCATTTTTAAATGTCAGCAGATTTCCGAGAACAATGAAGGAGTTCCAATGCACTTTTAAACGTCAGCTGAATTCTGAGAACAATGGAAGTGTTCCGAAACATTTTTAAACATCAACGGAATTCCGAGAAGAGTGGAAGAGTTCCAAAGTATTTTTAAACTTCAGCGGAATTCCGAGAACAATTGCAGCATTCCGAAGTACTTTTAATATTCAGCGGAATTACGAGAACAATGGAAGAGTCCTGAAACATTTTTAAACTTCAGCGGAATTCTGAGAACAATGGAAGAGTTCCAAAGCATTTTTAAGCCTCAGTGGAATTCTGAGAACAATGGAAGAGTTCCGAAGCATTTTAAAACTTCAGTACAATTACGAGAACAATGAGAGAGTTAAGAATCATTTTTAAACGTCTGCAGAATTCCAAGAACAATTGAAGAGTTCCGAAGCATTTTTAAATGTCAGCGGAATTCTGAGAACAATGGAAGAATTCCTAAGCATTTTTAAACATCAGCGGAATTCCGTGAACAATGGAAGAGTTCTGAAACATTTTTAAACTTCAAAGGAATTCCGAAAACAATGGAAGAGTTCCGAAGCATTTTTAAACTTCAGCGGAATTCCGAGAACAATGGAAGAGTTCCGAAGCATTATTAAACGTGATCATAATTCCGAGAACAATGGAAGAGTTGCGAAACCTTTTTTAAATGTCAGCGGAATTCCGAGAACAATGGAAGAATTCCGAAAGATTTTAAAACTTCAGTAGAATTCTGAGAACAATGACAGAGTTCTGAAGCATTTTTAAACTTCAGCAGAATTCCGAGAACAATGGAAAAGTTCCGAAGCATTTTTAAATGTCAGCGGAATTCTGAAAACAATGGAAGAGTTCTGAAGCATTTTTAAACGTCAGCAGAATTCCGAGAACAATGGAAGAGTTACGAAGCATTTTTAAACTTCATCTGAATGACAAGAACAATGTAAGAGTTTCGAAGCATTTTTAAACTTCAGCGGAATTCATAGAACAATGGAAGAGTTCCGAAGCATTTTTAAACTTCAGCAGAATTCCTAGAACAATGGAAGAGTTCTTAAGCATTTTTAAACATCAGTGGAATTCTGAGAACAATAGAAGAGTTCTGAAGCATTTTTAAATACAAGCGGAATTCTGAGAACAATGGAAGAGTTCCAAAGCATTTTTAAACTTCAGCAGAATTCCGAGAACAATGGAAGAGTTCCAAAACATTTTTAAACTTCAGCGGAATTCTGAGAACAATGGCAGAGTTCCGAAGCATTTTTAAACTTCAGCGGAATTCCGAGAAGAATGGAAGAGTTCCAAAGTATTTTTAAACTTCAGCGGAATTTCGGGAACAATGGCAGCATTCCGAAGTATTTTTAATCTTCAGCGGAATTCCGAGAACAATGGAAGAGTCCTGAAACATTTTTAAACTTCAGCGGAATTCCAAGAACAATGGAATAGTTCCAAAGCATTTTTAAGCCTCAGTGGAATTCTGAGAACAGTGGAACAGTTCCGAAGCATTTTAAAACTTCAGCACAATTATGAGAACAATGAGAGAGTTACGAATCATTTTTAAACGTCAGCAGAATTCCAAGAACAATGGAAGAGTTCCGAGGCATTTTTAAACGTCAGCGGAATTCTGAGAACAATGGAAGAGTTCCTAAGCATTTTTAAACATCAGCGGAATACCGAGAGCAATGGAAGAGTTCTGAAACATTTTTAAACTTCAAAGGAATTCCGAGAACAATGGTAGAGTTCTGAAGCATTTTTAAACATCAGCGGCATTCTGAGAACAATGGAAGAGTTCCGAAGCATTTATAAACATCAGCGGAATTCCGAGAACAATGGAAGATTTCTGAAACAATTTTAAACTTCAGCGGAATTCTGAGAACAATGGAAGAGTTCCGAAGCATGTTTAAACTTCAGCAGAATTCCGAGAACAATGGAAGAGTACCGAAGCATTTTTAAACATCAGCTGAATTCTGAGAACAATGGAAGAGTAGCGAAGCATTTTTAAACATCATCGGAATTCTGAGCACAATGGAAGAGTACCGAAGCATTTTTAAACATCAGCGGAATACCGAGAGCAATGGAAGAGTTCTGAAACATTTTTAAACTTCAAAGGAATTCCGAAAACAATTTAAGAGTTCCGAATCATTTTTAAACTTCAGCCTAATTCCGAGAACAATGGAAGCATTCCGAAGCATTTTTAAACTTCAGCGGAATTCCATGAACAATGGAAGAGTTCCGAAGCATTTTTAATCTTCCTCAGAATTTGGAGAACAATGGAAGAGTTCCCAAGCAAATTTAAACTTCAGCAGAAATCCGAGAACAATGGAAGTGTTACTAAGCATTTTTAAATTACAGCAAAATTCAGAGAAAAATGAAAGAGTTCCGAAGCATTTTTAAACTTCAGCGGAATTCATAGAACAATGGAAGAGTTCCGAAGCATTTTTAAACTTCAGCAGAATTCCGAGAACAATGGAAGAGTTCCGAAGCATTTTTAAACGTCAACGGAATTCCGAGAACAATCGTAGTGTTCCAAAACATTTTTAAAATTCAGCGGAATTCCGAGAACAATGGAAGAGTTCCGAAGCATTATTAAACGTCAGCGGAATTCTGAGAACATTGGAAGAGTTCCTAAGCATTTTTAAACATCAGCGGAATACCAAGAGCAATGGAAGAGTTCTGAAATATTTTTAAACTTCAAAGGAATTCCGAGAACAATGGAAGAGTTCCGAAGCATTTTTAAACGTCAGCGGAATTTTGATAACAATGGAAGAGTTCCGAAGCATTTATAAACTTCTGCAGAATTCCAAGAACAATGGAAGAGTTCCGAAGCATTATTAAACATGAGTGGAATTCCGAGAACAATGGAAGAGCTCCGAAGCATTTTTAAACTTCAGCGGAATTCCAAGAACAATGGAAGAGTTCCGAAGCATTTTTAAACGTCAGCGGAATTTCGAGAACAATGGAAGAGTTCCGAAGCATTTAAAAAACTTCAGCAGAATTCCGAGAACAATGGAAGAGTTCCGAATCATTTTTAAATGTCAGCAGATTTCCGAGAAAAATGAAGGAGTTCCAATGCATTTTTAAACGTAATCGGAATTCTGAGAACAATGGAAGTGTTCCGAAACATTTTTAAACATCAACGGAATTCCGAGAAGAATGGAAGTGTTCCAAAGTATTTTTAAACTTCAGCGGAATTTCGAGAACAATGGCAGCATTCCGAAGTATTTTTAATCTTCAGCAGAATTCCGAGAACAATGGAAGAGTCCTGAAACGATTTTAAACTTCAGCGGAATTCTGAGAACAATGGAAGAGTTCCAAAGCATTTTTAAGCCTCAGTGGAATTCTGAGAACAGTGGAACAGTTCCGAAGCATTTTAAAACTTCAGCACAATTACGAGAACAATGAGAGAGTTACGAATCATTTTTAAACGTCAGCAGAATTCCAAGAACAATGGAAGAGTTCCGAAGCATTTTTAAACGTCAGCGGAATTCTGAGAACATTGGAAGAGTTCCTAAGCATTTTTAAACATCAGCGGAATACCGAGAGCAATGGAAGAGTTCTGAAACATTTTTAAACTTCAAAGGAATTCCGAGAACAATGGAAGAGTTCCGAAGCATTTTTAAACGTCATCGGAATTTCGATAAGAATGGAAGAGTTCCGAAGCATTTATAAACTTCAGCAGAATTCCGAGAACAATGGAAGAGTTCCGAAGCATTTTTAAATGTCAGCAGATTTCCGAGAACAATGAAGGAGTTCCAATGCACTTTTAAACGTCAGCTGAATTCTGAGAACAATGGAAGTGTTCCGAAACATTTTTAAACATCAACGGAATTCCGAGAAGAGTGGAAGAGTTCCAAAGTATTTTTAAACTTCAGCGGAATTCCGAGAACAATTGCAGCATTCCGAAGTACTTTTAATCTTCAGCGGAATTACGAGAACAATGGAAGAGTCCTGAAACATTTTTAAACTTCAGCGGAATTCTGAGAACAATGGAAGAGTTCCAAAGCATTTTTAAGCCTCAGTGGAATTCTGAGAACAATGGAAGAGTTCCGAAGCATTTTAAAACTTCAGTACAATTACGAGAACAATGAGAGAGTTAAGAATCATTTTTAAACGTCTGCAGAATTCCAAGAACAATGGAAGAGTTCCGAAGCATTTTTAAATGTCAGCGGAATTCTGAGAACAATGGAAGAATTCCTAAGCATTTTTAAACATCAGCGGAATTCCGTGAACAATGGAAGAGTTCTGAAACATTTTTAAACTTCAAAGGAATTCCGAAAACAATGGAAGAGTTCCGAAGCATTTTTAAACTTCAGCGGAATTCCGAGAACAATGGAAGAGTTCCGAAGCATTATTAAACGTGATCATAATTCCGAGAACAATGGAAGAGTTGCGAAACCTTTTTTAAATGTCAGCGGAATTCCGAGAACAATGGAAGAATTCCGAAAGATTTTAAAACTTCAGTAGAATTCTGAGAACAATGACAGAGTTCTGAAGCATTTTTAAACTTCAGCAGAATTCCGAGAACAATGGAAAAGTTCCGAAGCATTTTTAAATGTCAGCGGAATTCTGAAAACAATGGAAGAGTTCTGAAGCATTTTTAAACGTCAGCAGAATTCCGAGAACAATGGAAGAGTTACGAAGCATTTTTAAACTTCATCTGAATGACAAGAACAATGTAAGAGTTTCGAAGCATTTTTAAACTTCAGCGGAATTCATAGAACAATGGAAGAGTTCCGAAGCATTTTTAAACTTCAGCAGAATTCCTAGAACAATGGAAGAGTTCTTAAGCATTTTTAAACATCAGTGGAATTCTGAGAACAATAGAAGAGTTCTGAAGCATTTTTAAATACAAGCGGAATTCTGAGAACAATGGAAGAGTTCCAAAGCATTTTTAAACTTCAGCAGAATTCCGAGAACAATGGAAGAGTTCCAAAACATTTTTAAACTTCAGCGGAATTCTGAGAACAATGGCAGAGTTCCGAAGCATTTTTAAACTTCAGCGGAATTCCGAGAAGAATGGAAGAGTTCCAAAGTATTTTTAAACTTCAGCGGAATTTCGGGAACAATGGCAGCATTCCGAAGTATTTTTAATCTTCAGCGGAATTCCGAGAACAATGGAAGAGTCCTGAAACATTTTTAAACTTCAGCGGAATTCCAAGAACAATGGAATAGTTCCAAAGCATTTTTAAGCCTCAGTGGAATTCTGAGAACAGTGGAACAGTTCCGAAGCATTTTAAAACTTCAGCACAATTATGAGAACAATGAGAGAGTTACGAATCATTTTTAAACGTCAGCAGAATTCCAAGAACAATGGAAGAGTTCCGAGGCATTTTTAAACGTCAGCGGAATTCTGAGAACAATGGAAGAGTTCCTAAGCATTTTTAAACATCAGCGGAATACCGAGAGCAATGGAAGAGTTCTGAAACATTTTTAAACTTCAAAGGAATTCCGAGAACAATGGTAGAGTTCCGAAGCATTTTTAAACGTCAGCGGAATTTCGATAACAATGGAAGAGTTCCGAAGCATTTATAAACTTCAGCAGAATTCCGAGAACAATGGAAGAGTTTCGAAGCATTTTTAAATGTCAGCAGATTTCCGAGAACAATGAAGGAGTTCCAATACACTTTTAAACGTCAGCGGAATTCTGAGAACAATGGAAGTGTTCCGAAACATTTTTAAACATCAACGGAATTCCGAGAAGAGTGGAAGAGTTCCAAAGTATTTTTAAACTTCAGCGGAATTCTGAGAACAATGGCAGCATTCCGAAGTACTTTTAATCTTCAGCGGAATTACGAGAACAATGGAAGAGTCCTGAAACATTTTTAAACTTCAGCAGAATTCTGAGAGAAATGACAGAGTTCTGAAACATTTTTAAACTTCAGCGGAATTCCGAGAACAATGGAAGCGTTCTGAAGCATTTTTAAACTTCAGTAGAATTCTGAGAACAATGACAGAGTTCCGAAGCATTTTTAAACTTCAGCAGAATTCCGAGAACAATGGAAAAGTTCCGAAGGATTTTTAAATGTCAGCGGAATTCTGAAAACAATGGAAGAGTTCTGAAGCATTTTTAAACGTCAGCAGAATTCCGAGAACAATGGAAGAGTTACGAAGCATTTTTAAACTTCATCTGAATGACAAGAACAAAGTAAGAGTTTCGAAGCATTTTTAAACTTCAGCGGAATTCATAGAACAATGGAAGAGTTCCGAAGCATTTTTAAACTTCAGCAGAATTCCGAGAACAATGGAAGAGTTCTTAAGCATTTTTAAACATCAGTGGAATTCTGAGAACAATAGAAGAGTTCTGAAGCATTTTTAAATACGAGCGGAATTCTGAGAACAATGGAAGAGTTCCAAAGCATTTTCAAACTTCAGCAGAATTCCGAGAACAATGGAAGAGTTCCAAAACATTTTTAAACTTCAGCGGAATTCTGAGAACAATGGAAGAGTTCCGAAGCATTTTTAAACTTCAGCGGAATTCCGAGAACAATGGAAGAGCTCTGAAGCATTTTTAAACATCAGTGAAATTCTGAGAACAATGGAAGAGTTCCAAAGCATTTTTAAACTTCAGCAGAATTCCGAGAACAATGGAAGAGTTCCAAAATATTTTTAAACTTCTGCGGAATTCTGAGAACAATGGGAGATTTCCGAAACATTTTTAAACTTCAGCGGAATTCCGAGAACAACAGAAGAGTTCCGAAGCATTTTTAAACTTCAGCGGAATTCCGAGAACAATGGAAGAGTTCCTAAACAGTTTTAAACTTCAGCGGATTTCCGAGAACAATGGAAGAGTTCCGAAGCATTATTAAACATGAGTGGAATTCCGAGAACAATGGAAGAGCTCCGAAGCATTTTTAAACTTCAGCGGAATTCCAAGAACAATGGAAGAGTACCGAAGCATTTTTAAACGTCATCAGAATTCCGAGAACAATGGAAGAGTACCGAAGCATTTTTAAACATCAGCAGTATTCTGAGAACAATGGAAGAGTACTGAAGCATTTTTAAACATCAGCGGAATTCTGAGAACAGTGGAAGAGTACCGAAGCATTTTTAAACATCAGCGGAATACCGAGAGCAATGGAAGAGTTCTGAAACATTTTTAAACTTCAGCGGAATTCCGAGAACAATGGAAGAGTTCCGAAGCATTTTTAAACGTCAGCGGAATTTCGAGAACAATGGAAGAGTTCCGAAGCATTTAAAAAACTTCAGCAGAATTCCGAGAACAATGGAAGAGTTCCGAAGCATTTTTAAATGTCAGCAGATTTCCGAGAACAATGAAGGAGTTCCAATGCATTTTTAAACGTAATCGGAATTCTGAGAACAATGGAAGTGTTCCGAAACATTTTTAAACATCAACGGAATTCCGAGAACAATGGAAGAGTTCCAAAGTATTTTTAAACTTCAGCGGAATTTCGAGAACAATGGAAGAGTCCTGAAACATTTTTAAACTTCAGCGGAATTCTGAGAACAATGGAAGAGTTCCAAAGCATTTTTAAGCCTCAGTGGAATTCTGAGAACAGTGGAACAGTTCCGAAGCATTTTAAAACTTCAGCACAATTACGAGAACAATGAGAGAGTTACGAATCATTTTTAAACGTCAGCAGAATTCCAAGAACAATGGAAGAGTTCCGAAGCATTTTTAAACGTCAGCTGAATTCTGAGAACAATGGAAGAGTTCCTAAGCATTTTTAAACATCAGCGGAATACCGAGAGCAATGGAAGAGTTCTGAAACATTTTTAAACTTCAAAGGAATTCCAAGAACAATGGAAGAGTTCCGAAGCATTTTTAAACGTCAGCGGAATTTCGATAACAATGGAAGAGTTGCGAAGCATTTATAAACTTCAGCAGAATTCCGAGAACAATGGAAGAGTTCCGAAGCATTTTTAAATGTCAGCAGATTTCCGAGAACAATGAAGGAGTTCCAATGCACTTTTAAACGTCAGCGGAATTCTGAGAACAATGGAAGTGTTCCGAAACATTTTTAAACATCAACGGAATTCCGAGAAGAGTGGAAGAGTTCCAAAGTATTTTTAAACTTCAGCGGAATTCCGAGAACAATGGCAGCATTCCGAAGTACTTTTAATCTTCAGCGGAATTACGAGAACAATGGAAGAGTCCTGAAACATTTTTAAACTTCAGCAGAATTCTGAGAGAAATGAAAGAGTTCTGAAACATTTTTAAACTTCAGCGGAATTCCGAGAACAATGGAAGCGTTCTGAAGCATTTTTAAACTTCAGCAGAATTCCGAGAACAATGGAAGAGTTCTGAAACATTTTTAAGCTTCAGCGGAATTCTGAGAACAATGGAAGAGTTCCAAAGCATTTTTAAGCCTCAGTGGAATTCTGAGAACAATGGAAGAGTTCCGAAGCATTTTAAAACTTCAGCACAATTACGAGAACAATGAGAGAGTTAAGAATCATTTTTAAACGTCAGCAGAGTTCCAAGAACAATGGAAGAGTTCCGAAGCATTTTTAAATGTCAGCGGAATTCTGAGAACAATGGAAGAGTTCCTAAGCATTTTTAAACATCAGCGGAATTCTGAGAACAATGGAAGAGTTCTGAAACATTTTTAAACTTCAAAGGAATTCCGAAAACAATGGAAGAGTTCCGAAGCATTTTTAAACTTCAGCGGAATTCCGAGAACAATGGAAGAGTTCCGAAGCATTATTAAACGTGATCATAATTCCGAGAACAATGGAAGAGTTGCGAAACCTTTTTTAAATGTCAGCGGAATTCGGAGAACAATGGAAGAATTCCGAAAGATTTTAAAACTTCAATAGAATTCTGAGAACAATGACAGAGTTCCGAAGCATTTTTAAACTTCAGCAGAATTCCGAGAACAATGGAAAAGTTCCGAAGCATTTTTAAATGTCAGCGGAATTCTGAAAACAATGGAAGAGTTCTGAAGCATTTTTAAACGTCAGCAGAATTCCGAGAACAATGTAAGAGTTTCGAAGCATTTTTAAACTTCAGCGGAATTCATAGAACAATGGAAGAGTTCCGAAGCATTTTTAAACTTCAGCAGAATTTCGAGAACAATGGAAGAGTTCTTAAGCATTTTTAAACATCAGTGGAATTCTGAGAACAATAGAAGAGTTCTGAAGCATTTTTAAATACGAGCGGAATTCTGAGAACAATGGAAGAGTTCCAAAGCATTTTTAAACTTCAGCAGAATTCCGAGAACAATGGAAGAGTTCCAAAACATTTTTAAACTTCAGCGGAATTCTGAGAACAATGGAAGAGTTCCAAAGCATTTTTAAACTTCAGCGGAATTCCGAGAACAATGGAAGAGCTCTGAAGCATTTTTAAACATCAGTGAAATTCTGAGAACAATGGAAGAGTTCCAAAGCATTTTTAAACTTCAGCAGAATTCCGAGAACAATGGAAGAGTTCCAAAATATTTTTAAACTTCTGCGGAATTCTGAGAACAATGGGAGATTTCCGAAGCATTTTTAAACTTCAGCGGAATTCCGAGAACAATGGAAGAGTTCCTAAACAGGTTTAAACTTCAGCGGATTTCCGAGAACAATGGAAGAGTTCCGAAGCATTATTAAACATGAGTGGAATTCCGAGAACAATGGAAGAGCTCCGAAGCATTTTTAAACTTCAGCGGAATTCCAAGAACAACGGAAGAGTTCCGAAGCATTTTTAAACGTCATCAGAATTCCGAGAACAATGGAAGAGTACCGAAGCATTTTTAAACATCAGCAGTATTCTGAGAACAATGGAAGAGTACTGAAGCATTTTTAAAAATCAGCGGAATTCTGAGAACAATGGAAGAGTACCGAAGCATTTTTAAACATCAGCAGAATACCGAGAGCAATGGAAGAGTTCTGAAACATTTTTAAACTTCAGCGGAATTCCGAGAACAATGGAAGAGTTCCGAAGCATTTTTAAACGTCAGCGGAATTTCGAGAACAATGGAAGAGTTCCGAAGCATTTAAAAAACTTCAGCAGAATTCCGAGAACAATGGAAGAGTTCCGAAGCATTTTTAAATGTCAGCAGATTTCCGAGAACAATGAAGGAGTTCCAATGCATTTTTAAACGTAATCAGAATTCTGAGAACAATGGAAGTGTTCGGAAACATTTTTAAACATCAACGGAATTCCGAGAAGAATGGAAGAGTTCCAAAGTATTTTTAAACTTCAGCGGAATTTCGAGAACAATGGAAGAGTCCTGAAACATTTTTAAACTTCAGCGGAATTCTGAGAACAATGGAAGAGTTCCAAAGCATTTTTAAGCCTTAGTGGAATTCTGAGAACAGTGGAACAGTTCCGAAGCATTTTAAAACTTCAGCACAATTACGAGAACAATGAGAGAGTTACGAATCATTTTTAAACGTCAGCAGAATTCCAGGAACAATGGAAGAGTTCCGAAGCATTTTTAAATGTCAGCGGAATTCTGAGAACAATGGAAGAGTTCCTAAGCATTTTTAAACATCAGCAGAATACCGAGAGCAATGGAAGAGTTCTGAAACATTTATAAACTTCAAAGGAATTCCGAGAACAATGGAAGAGTTCCGAAGCATTTTTAAACGTCAGCGGAATTTCGATAACAATGGAAGAGTTCCGAAGCATTTATAAACTTCAGCAGAATTCCGAGAACAATGGAAGAGTTCCGAAGCATTTTTAAATGTCAGCAGATTTCCGAGAACAATGAAGGAGTTCCAATGCACTTTTAAACGTCAGCGAAATTCTGAGAACAATGGAAGTGTTCCGAAACATTTTTAAACATCAACGGAATTCCGAGAAGAGTGCAAGAGTTCCAAAGTATTTTTAAACTTCAGCGGAATTCCGAGAACAATGGCAGCATTCCGAAGTACTTTTAATCTTCAGCGGAATTACGAGAACAATGGAAGAGTCCTGAAACATTTTTAAACTTCAGCAGAATTCTGAGAGAAATGAAAGAGTTCTGAAACATTTTTAAACTTCAGCGGAATTCCGAGAACAATGGAAGCGTTCTGAAGCATTTTTAAACTTCAGCAGAATTCCGAGAACAATGGAAGAGTTCTGAAACATTTTTAAACTTCAGCGGAATTCTGAGAACAATGGAAGAGTTCCAAAGCATTTTTAAGCCTCAGTGGAATTCTGAGAACAATGGAAGAGTTCCGAAGCATTTTAAAACTTCAGCACAATTACGAGAACAATGAGAGAGTTAAGAATCATTTTTAAACGTCAGCAGAATTCCAAGAACAATGGAAGAGTTCCGAAGCATTTTTAAATGTCAGCGGAATTCTGAGAACAATGGAAGAGTTCCTAAGCATTTTTAAACATCAACGGAATTCCGAGAACAATGGAAGAATTCCGAAAGATATTAAAACTTCAGTAGAATTCTGAGAACAATGACAGAGTTCCGAAGCATTTTTAAACTTCAGCAGAATTCCGAGAACAATGGAAAAGTTCCGAAGCATTTTTAAATGTCAGCGGAATTCTGAAAACAATGGAAGAGTTCTGAAGCATTTTTAAACGTCAGCAGAATTCCCAGAACAATGGAAGAGTTACGAAGTATTTTTAAACTTCATCTGAATGACAAGAACAATGTAAGAGTTCCGAAGCATTTTTAAACTTCAGCGGAATTCCGAGAACAATGGAAGAGTTCCGAAGCATTTTTAAACTTCAGCAGAATTCCGCGAACAATGGAAGAGTTCCAAAGCATTTTTAAACGTCAACGGAATTCCAAGAACAATGGTAGTGTTCCAAAACATTTTTAAAATTCAGCGGAATTCCGAGAACAATGGAAGAGTTCCGAAGCATTATTAAACATGAATGGAATTCTGAGAACAATGGAAGAGTTCCAAAGCATTTTTACACTTCAGCGGAATTCCGAGAACAATGGAAGAGTTCCGAAGCATTTTTAATATTCCTCAGAATTTGGAGAACAATGCAAGAGTTCCGAAGCAAATTTAAACTTCAGCAGAAATCCGAGAACAATGGAAGTGTTACTAAGCATTTTTAAACTACAGCAAAATTCAGAGAAAAATGAAAGAGTTCCGAAGCATTTTTAAACTTCAGCGGAATTCATAGAACAATGGAAGAGTTCCGAAGCATTTTTAAACTTCAGCAGAATTCCGAGTAGAATGGAAGAGTTCTGAAGCATTTTTAAACATCAGTGGAATTCTGAGAACAATAGAAGAGTTCTGAAGCATTTTTAAATGCGAGCGGAATTCTGAGAAGAATGGAAGAGTTCCAAAGCATTTTTAAACTTCAGCAGAATTCCGAGAACAATGGAAGAGTTCCAAAACATTTTTAAATTTCAGCGGAATTCTGAGAACAATGGAAGAGTTCCGAAGCATTTTTAAACTTCAGCGGAATTCCGAGAACAATGGAAGAGATCTGAAGCATATTTAAACATCAGTGAAATTCTGAGAACAATGGAAGAGTTCCAAAGCATTTTTAAACTTCAGCAGAAATCCGAGAACAATGGAAGAGTTCCAAATATTTTTAAACTTCTGCGGAATTCTGAGAACAATGGGAGATTTCCGAAGCATTTTTAAACTTCAGCGGAATTCCGAGAACAACGGAAGAGTTCCGAAGCATTTTTAAACTTCAGCAGAATACCGAGAACAATGGAAGAGTTCTGAAGCATTTTTAAACATCAGTGGAATTCTGAGAACAATAGAAGAGTTCTGAAGCATTTTTAAATACGAGCGGAATTCTGAGAAGAATGGAAGAGTTCCAAAGCATTTTTAAACTTCAGCAGAATTCCGAGAACAATGGAAGAGTTCCAAAACATTTTTAAATTTCAGCGGAATTCCGAGAACAATGGAAGAGCTCTGAAGCATTTTTAAACATCAGTGAAATTCTGAGAACAATGGAAGAGTTCCAAAGCATTTTTAAACTTCAGCAGAATTCCGAGAACAATGGAAGAGTTCCAAAATATTTTTAAACTTCTGCGGAATTCTGAGAACAATGGGAGATTTCCGAAGCATTTTTAAACTTCAGCGGAATTCCGAGAACAACGGAAGAGTTCCGAAGCATTTTTAAACTTCAGCAGAATTCCGAGGACAATGGAAGAGTTCCGAAGCATTATTAAACATGAGTGGAATTGCGAGAACAATGGAAGAGTTCCGAAGCATTTTTAAACTTCAGCGGAATTCCAAGAACAATGGAAGAGTTCCGAAGCATTTTTAAATGTCAGCAGAATTCCGAGAACAATGGAAGAGTACCGAAGCATTTTTAAACATCAGCGGTATTCTGAGAACAATGAAAGAGTACCGAAGCATTTTTAAACATCAGCGGAATACCGAGAGCAATGGAAGAGTTCTGAAACATTTTTAAACTTCAGCGGAATTCCGAGAACAATGGAAGAGTTCCGAAGCATTTTTAAACTTCAGCGGAATTCTGAGAACAATGGAAGAGTTCCGAAGCATTTTTAAACTTCAGCGGAATTCCGAGAACAATGGAAGAGTTCCTAAACAGTTTTAAACTTCAGCGGATTTCCGAGAACAATGGAAGAGTACCGAAGCATTTTTAAACATCAGCAATATTCTGAGAACAATGGAAGAGTACTGAAGCATTTTTAAACATCAGCGGAATTCTGAGAACAATGGAAGAGTACCGAAGCATTTTTAAACATAAGCGGAATACCGAGAGCAATGGAAGAGTTCAGAAACATTTTTAAACTTCAGCAGAATTCCGAGAACAATGGAAGAATTCCGAAGCATTTTTAAACGTCAGCGGAATTTCGAGAACAATGGAAGAGTTCCGAAGCATTTAAAAAACTTCAGCAGAATTCTGAGAACAATGGGAGATTTCCGAAGCATTTTTAAACTTCAGCGGAATTCCGAGAACAACGGAAGAGTTCCGAAGCATTTTTAAACTTCAGCAGAATACCGAGAACAATGGAAGAGTTCTGAAGCATTTTTAAACATCAGTGGAATTCTGAGAACAATAGAAGAGTTCTGAAGCATTTTTAAATACGAGCGGAATTCTGAGAAGAATGGAAGAGTTCCAAAGCATTTTTAAACTTCAGCAGAATTCCGAGAACAATGGAAGAGTTCCAAAACATTTTTAAATTTCAGCGGAATTCTGAGAACAATGGAAGAGTTCCGAAGCATTTTTAAACTTCAGCGGAATTCCGAGAACAATGGAAGAGCTCTGAAGCATTTTTAAACATCAGTGAAATTCTGAGAACAATGGAAGAGTTCCAAAGCATTTTTAAACTTCAGCAGAATTCCGAGAACAATGGAAGAGTTCCAAAATATTTTTAAACTTCTGCGGAATTCTGAGAACAATGGGAGATTTCCGAAGCATTATTAAACATGAGTGGAATTGCGAGAACAATGGAAGAGTTCCGAAGCATTTTTAAACTTCAGCGGAATTCCAAGAACAATGGAAGAGTTCCGAAGCATTTTTAAATGTCAGCAGAATTCCGAGAACAATGGAAGAGTACCGAAGCATTTTTAAACTTCAGCGGTATTCTGAGAACAATGAAAGAGTACCGAAGCATTTTTAAACATCAGCGGAATACCGAGAGCAATGGAAGAGTTCTGAAACATTTTTAAACTTCAGCGGAATTCCGAGAACAATGGAAGAGTTCCGAAGCATTTTTAAACTTCAGCGGAATTCTGAGAACAATGGAAGAGTTCCGAAGCATTTTTAAACTTCAGCGGAATTCCGAGAACAATGGAAGAGTTCCTAAACAGTTTTAAACTTCAGCGGATTTCCGAGAACAATGGAAGAGTACCGAAGCATTTTTAAACATCAGCAGTATTCTGAGAACAATGGAAGAGTACTGAAGCATTTTTAAACATCAGCGGAATTCTGAGAACAATGGAAGAGTACCGAAGCATTTTTAAACATAAGCGGAATACCGAGAGCAATGGAAGAGTTCGGAAACATTTTTAAACTTCAGCAGAATTCCGAGAACAATGGAAGAATTCCGAAGCATTTTTAAACGTCAGCGGAATTTCGAGAACAATGGAAGAGTTCCGAAGCATTTAAAAAACTTCAGCAGAATTCCGAGAACAATGGAAGAGTTCCGAAGCATTTTTAAATGTCAGCAGATTTCCGAGAACAATGATGGAGTTCCAATGCATTTTTAAACGTAATCGGAATTCTGAGAACAATGGAAGTGTTCCGAAACATATTTAAACATCAACGGAATTCCGAGAAGAATGGAAGAGTTCCGAAGCATTTTTAAACTTCAGCAGAATTCCAAGAACAATGGAAGAGTTCCGAAGCATTATTAAACATGAGTGGAATTCCGAGAACAATGGAAGAGTTCCGAAGCATTTTTAAACTTCAGCGAAATTCCAAGAACAATGGAAGAGTTCCGAAGCATTTTTAAATGTCAGCAGAATTCCAAGAACAATGGAAGAGTACCGAAGCATTTTTAAACATCAGCGGTATTCTGAGAACAATGGAAGAGTACTGAAGGATTTTTAAACATCAGCGGAATTCTGAGAACAATGAAAGAGTACCGAAGCATTTTTAAACATCAGCAGAATACCGAGAGCAATGGAAGAGTTCCAAAACATTTTTAAACTTCAGCGGAATTCCGAGAACAATGGAAGAGTTCCGAAACATTTTTAAACTTCAGCGGAATTCCGAGAACAATGGAAGAGCTCTGAAGCATTTTTAAACATCAGTGAAATTCTGAGAACAATGGAAGAGATCCAAATCATTTTTAAACTTCAGCAGAATTCCGAGAACAATGGAAGAGTTCCAAAATATTTTTAAACTTCTGCGGAATTCTGAGAACAATGGGAGATTTCCGAAGCATTTTTAAACTTCAGCGGAATTCCGAGAACAACGGAAGAGTTCCGAAGCATTTTTAAACTTCAGCGGAATTCCGAGAACAATGGAAGAGTTCCTAAACAGTTTTAAACTTCAGCGGATTTCCGAGAACAATGGAAGAGTTCCGAAGCATTATTAAACATGAGTGGAATTCCGAGAACAATGGAAGAGCTCCGAAGCATTTTTAAACTTCAGCAGAATTCCGAGAACAATGGAAGAGTACCGAAGCATTTTTAAACATCAGCAGTATTCTGAGAACAATGGAAGAGTACTGAAGCATTTTTAAACATCAGCGGAATTCTGAGAACAATGGAAGAGTACCGAAGCATTTTTAAACATCAGCGGAATACCGAGAGCAATGGAAGAGTTCTGAAACATTTTTAAACTTCAGCAGAATTCCGAGAACAATGGAAGAGTTCCGAAGCATTTTTAAACGTCAGCGGAATTTCGAGAACAATGGAAGAGTTCCGAAGCATTTAAAAAACTTCAGCAGAATTCCGAGAACAATGGAAGAGTTCCAAAGCATTTTTAAATGTCAGCAGATTTCCGAGAACAATGAAGGAGTTCCAATGCATTTTTAAACGTAATCGGAATTCTGAGAACAATGGAAGAGTTCCGAAGCATTTTTAAACTTCAGCGGAATTACGAGAACAATGGTAGAGTTCCGAAGCATTATTAAACGTGATCATAATTCCGAGAACAATGGAAGAGTTGCGAAACCTTTTTTAAATGTCAGTGGAATTCCGAGAACAATGGAAGAATTCCGAAAGATTTTAAAACTTCAGTAGAATTCTGAGAACAATGACAGAGTTCCGAAGCATTTTTAAACTTCAGCGGAATTCCGAGAACAATGGAAGAGTTCCGAAGCATTTTTACACTTCAGCGGAATTCCGAGAACAATGGAAGAGTTCCGAAGCATTTGTAAACGTCAGCAGAATTCTGAGAACAATGGAAGAGTTCTGAAGCATTTTTAAACATCAGCGGAATTCCGAGAACAATGGAAGAGTTCTGAAACAATTTTAAACTTCAGCGGAATTCTGAGAACAATGGAAGAGTTCCGAAGCATGTTTAAACTTCAGCAGAATTCCGAGAACAATGTAAGAGTACCGAAGCATTTTTAAACATCAGCGGAATTCTGAGAACAATGGAAGAGTACAGAAGCATTTTTAAACATCAGCGGAATACCGAGAGCAATGGAAGAGTTCTGAAACATTTTTAAACTTCAAAGGAATTCCGAGAACAATGGAAGCATTCCGAAACATTTTTAAACTTCAGCGGAATTCCGAGAACAATGGAAGAGTTCCGAAGCATTTTTAATCTTCCTCAGAATTTGGAGAACAATGGAAGAGTTCCGAAGCAAATTTAAACTTCAGCAGAAATCCGAGAACAATGGAAGTGTTACTAAGCATTTTTAAACTACAGCAAAATTCAGAGAAAAATGAAAGAATTCCGAAGCATTTTTAAACTTCAGCGGAATTCATAGAACAATGGAAGAGTTCCGAAGCATTTTTAAACTTCAGCAGAATTCCGAGAAGAATGGAAGAGTTCTGAAGCATTTTTAAACATCAGTGGAATTCTGAGAACAATAGAAGAGTTCTGAAGCATTTTTAAATACGAGCGGAATTCTGAGAACAATGGAAGAGTTCCAAAGCATTTTTAAACTTCAGCAGAATTCCGAGAACAATCTAAGAGTTCCAAAACATTTTTAAACTTCAGCGGAATTCTGAGAACAATGGAAGAGTTCCGAAGCATTTTTAAACTTCAGCGGAATTCCGAGAACAATGGAAGAGCTCTGAAGCATTTTTAAACATCAGTGAAATTCTGAGAACAATGGAAGAGTTCCAAAGCATTTTAAAACTTCAGCAGAATTCCGAGAACAATGGAAGAGTTCCAAAATATTTTTAAACTTCTGCGGAAATCTGAGAACAATGGGAGATTTCCGAAGCATTTTTAAACTTCAGCGGAATTCCGAGAACAACGGAAGAGTTCCGAAGCATTTTTAAACTTCAGCAGAATTCCGAGAACAATGGAAGTGTTCCGAAGCATTATTAAACATGAGTGGAATTGCGAGAACAATGGAAGAGTTCCGAAGCATTTTTAAACTTCAGCGGAATTCCAAGAACAATGGAAGAGTTCCGAAACATTTTTAAATGTCAGCAGATTTCCGAGAGCAATGAAGGAGTTCCAATGCATTTTTAAACGTAATCGGAATTCCGAGAACAATGGAAGCATTCTGAAGTATTTTTAATCTTCAGCGGAATTCCAAGAATAATGGAAGAGCCCTGAAACATTTTTAAACTTCACCGGAATTCTGAGAACAATGGAAGAGTTCCTAAGCATTTTTAAACATCAGCGGAATACCGAGAGCAAAGGAAGAGTTCTGAAACATTTTTAAACATCAACGGAATTCCAAGAAGAATGTAAGAGTTCCAAAGTATTTTTAAACTTCAGCGGAATTCCGAGAACAATGGAAGCATTCTGAAGTATTTTTAATCTTCAGCGGAATTCCAAGAATAATGGAAGAGTCCTGAAACATTTTTAAACTTCACCGGAATTCTGAGAACAATGGAAGAGTTCCAAAGCATTTTTAAGCCTCAGTGGAATTCTGAGAACAATGGAACAGTTCCGAAGCATTTTAAAACTTCAGCACAATTACGAGAACAATGAGAGAGTTACGAATCATTTTTAAACGTCAGCAGAATTCCAAGAACAATGGAAGAGTTCCGAAGCATTTTTAAACGTCAGCGGAATTCTGAGAACAATGGAAGAGTTCCTAAGCATTTTAAAACATCAGCGGAATACCGAGAGCAAAGGAAGAGTTCTGAAACATTTTTAAACTTCAAAGGAATTCCGAGAACAATGGAAGAGTTCCGAAGCATTTTTAAACGTCAGCGGAATTTCGATAACAATGGAAGAGTTCCGAAGCATTTATAAACTTCAGCAGAATTCCGAGAACAATGGAAGAGTTCCGAAGCATTTTTAAATGTCAGCAGATATCCGAGAACAATGAAGGAGTTCCAATGCATTTTTAAATGTCAGCGGAATTCTGAGAACAATGGAAGTGTTCCGAAACATTTTTAAACATCAACGGAATTCCGAGAAGAATGGAAGAGTTCCAAAGTATTTTTAAACTTCAGCGGAATTCCGAGAACAATGGCAGCATTCCGAAGTATTTTTAATCTTCAGCGGAATTATGAGAACAATGGAAGAGTCCTGAAACATTTTTAAACTTCAGCAGAATTCTGAGAGAAATGAAAGAGTTCTGAAACATTTTTAAACTTAAGCGGAATTCCGAGAACAATGGAAGAGTTCCGAAGCATTTTTAATCTTCCTCAGAATTTGGAGAACAATGGAAGAGTTCCGAAGCAAATTTAAACTTCAGCAGAAATCCGAGAACAATGGAAGTGTTACTAAGCATTTTTAAACTACAGCAAGATTCAGAGAAAAATGAAAGAGTTCCGAAGCATTTTTAAACTTTAGCGGAATTCATAGAACAATGGAAGAGTTCCGAAGCATTTTTAAACGTCAGCGGAATTCTGAGAACAATGGAAGAGTTCCTAAGCATTTTTAAACATCAGCGGAATACCGAGAGCAAAGGAAGAGTTCTGAAACATTTTTAAACTTCAATGGAATTCCGAGAACAATGGAAGAGTTCCGAAGCATTTATAAACTTCAGCAGAATTCCGAGAACAATGGAAGAGTTCCGAAGCATTTTTAAATGTCAGCAGATTTCCGAGAACAATGAAGGAGTTCCAATGCATTTTTAAATGTCAGCGGAATTCTGAGAACAATGGAAGTGTTCCGAAACATTTTTAAACATCAACGGAATTCCGAGAAGAATGGAAGAGTTCCAAAGTATTTTTAAACTTCAGCGGAATTCCGAGAACAATGGCAGCATTCCAAAGTATTTTTAATCTTCAGCGGAATTACAAGAACAATGGAAGAGTCCTGAAACATTTTTAAACTTCAGCAGAATTCTGAGAGAAATGAAAGAGTTCTGAAACATTTTTAAACTTCAGTGGAATTCCGAGAACAATGGAAGCGTTCTGAAGCATTTTTAAACTTCAGCGGAATTCCGAGAACAATGGAAGCATTCCGAAGCATTTTTAAACTTCAGCGGAATTCCGAGAACAATGGAAGAGTTCCCAAGCATTATTAAACGTGATCGTAATTCCGAGAACAATGGAAGAGTTGCGAAACCTTTTTTAAATGTCAGCGGAATTCCGAGAACAATGGAAGAATTCCGAAAAATTTTAAAACTTCAGTAGAATTCTGAGAACAATGACAAAGTTCCGAAGCATTTTTAAACTTCAGCAGAATTCCGAGAACAATGGAAAAGTTCTGAAGCATTTTTAAACGTCAGCAGAATTCCGAGAACAATGGAAGAGTTACGAAGCATTTTTATACTTCATCTGAATGACAACAACAATGTAAGAGTTCCGAAGCATTTTTAAACTTCAGCGGAATTCCGAGAACAATGGAAGAGTTCCAAAGCATTTTTAAACATCAGCGGAATACCGAGAGCAATGGAAGAGTTCTGAAACATTTTTAAACTTCAAAGGAATTCCGAAAACAATGGAAGAGTTCCGAATCATTTTTAAACTTCAGCGGAATTCCGAGAACAATGGAAGCATTCCGAAGCATTTTTAAACTTCAGCGGAATTACGAGAACAATGGAAGAGTTCCGAAGCATTATTAATCTTCCTCAGAATTTGGAGAACAATGGAACAGTTCCGAAGCAAATTTAAACTTCAGCAGAAATCCGAGAACAATGGAAGTGTTACTAAGCATTTTTAAACTACAGCAAAATTCAGAGAAAAATGAAAGAGTTCCGAAGCATTTTTAAACTTCAGCGGAATTCCTAGAACAATGGAAGAGTTCCGAAGCATTTTTAAACTTCAGCAGAATTCCGAGAACAATGGAAGAGTTCTGAAGCATTTTTAAACATCAGTGGAATTCTGAGAACAATAGAAGTGTTCTGAAGCATTTTTAAATACGAGCGGAATTCTGAGAACAATGGAAGAGTTCCAAAGCATTTTTAAACTTCAGCAGAATTCCGATCACAATGGAAGAGTTAAAAAACATTTTTAAACTTCAGCGGAATTCTGAGAACAATGGAAGAGTTCCGAAGCATTTTTAAACTTCAGCAGAATTCCGAGAACAATGGAAGAGCTCTGAAGCATTTTTAAACATCAGTGAAATTCTGAGAACAATGGAAGAGTTCCAAAGCATTTTTAAACTTCAGCAGAATTCCGAGAACAATGGAAGAGTTCCAAAATATTTTTAAACTTCTGCGGAATTCTGAGAACAATGGGAGGTTTCCGAAGCATTTTTAAACTTCAGCGGAATTCCGAGAACAACGGAAGAGTTCCGAAGCATTTTTAAACTTCAGCGGAATTCCGAGAACAATGGAATATTTCCTAAACAGTTTTAAACTTCAGCGGATTTCCGAGAACAATGGAAGAGTTCCGAAGCATTATTAAACATGAGTGGAATTCCGAGAACAATGGAAGAGTTCCGAAGCATTTTTAAACTTCAGCTGAATTCCAAGAACAATGGAAGAGTTCCGAAGCATTTTTAAATGTCAGCAGAATTCCGAGAACAATGGAAGAGTACCGAAGCATTTTTAAACATCAGCGGTATTCTGAGAACAATGGAAGAGTACTGAAGCATTTTTAAACATCAGCGGAATTCTGAGAACAATGGAAGAGTACCGAAGCATTTTTAAACATCAGCGGAATACCGAGAGCAATGGAAGAGTTCTGAAACATTTTTAAACTTCAGCGGAATTCCGAGAACAATGGAAGAGTTCCGAAGCATTTTTAAACGTCAGCGGAATTTCGATAACAATGGAAGAGTTCCGAAGCATTTATAACTTCAGCAGAATTCCGAGAACAATGGAAGAGTTCCGAAGCATTTTTAAATGTCAGCAGATTTCCGAGAACAATGAAGGAGTTCCAATGCATTTTTAAACGTAATCGGAATTCTGAGAACAATGGAAGTGTTCCGAAACATATTTAAACATCAACGGAATTCCGAGAAGAATGGAAGAGTTCCGAAGCATTTTTAAACTTCAGCGGAATTCATAGAACAATGGAAGAGTTCCGAAGCATTTTTAAACGTCAGCGGAATTCTGAGAACAATGGAAGAGTTCCTAAGCATTTTAAAACATCAGCGGAATACCGAGAGCAAAGGAAGAGTTCTGAAACATTTTTAAACTTCAATGGAATTCCGAGAACAATGGAAGAGTTCCGAAGCATTTTTAAACGTCAGCGGAATTTCGATAACAATGGAAGAGTTCCGAAGCATTTATAAACTTCAGCAGAATTCCGAGAACAATGGAAGAGTTCCGAAGCATTTTTAAATGTCAGCAGATTTCCGAGAACAATGAAGGAGTTCCAATGCATTTTTAAATGTCAGCGGAATTCTGAGAACAATGGAAGTGTTCCGAAACATTTTTAAACATCAACGGAATTCCGAGAAGAATGGAAGAGTTCCAAAGTATTTTTAAACTTCAGCGGAATTCCGAGAACAATGGCAGCATTCCGAAGTATTTTTAATCTTCAGCGGAATTACGAGAACAATGGAAGAGTCCTGAAACATTTTTAAACTTCAGCAGAATTCTGAGAGAAATGAAAGAGTTCTGAAACATTTTTAAACTTCAGTGGAATTCCGAGAACAATGGAAGCGTTCTGAAGCATTTTTAAACTTCAGCAGAATTCCGAGAACAATGGAAGAGTTCTGAAACATTTTTAAACTTCAGCGGAATTCTGAGAACAATGGAAGAGTTGAAAAGCATTTTTAAGCCTCAGTGGAATTCTGAGAACAATGGAAGAGTTCCGAAGCATTTTAAAACTTCAGTACAATTACGAGAACAATGAGAGAGTTATGAATCATTTTTAAACGTCAGCAGAATTCCAAGAACAATGGAAGAGTTCCGAAGCATTTTTAAACGTCAGCGGAATTCTGAGAACAATGGAAGAGTTCCTAAGCATTTTTAAACATCAGCGGAATTCCGAGAACAATGGAAGAGTTCTGAAACATTTTTAAACTTCAAAGGAATTCCGAAAACAATGGAAGAGTTCCGAAGCATTTTTAAACTTCAGCGGAATTCCGAGAACAATGGAAGCATTCCGAAGCATTTTTAAACTTCAGCGGAATTCCGAGAACAATGGAAGAGTTCCCAAGCATTATTAAACGTGATCGTAATTCCGAGAACAATGGAAGAGTTGCGAAACCTCTTTTAAATGTCAGCGGAATTCCGAGAACAATGGAAGAATTCCGAAAAATTTTAAAACTTCAGTAGAATTCTGAGAACAATGACAAAGTTCCGAAGCATTTTTAAACTTCAGCAGAATTCCGAGAACAATGGAAAAGTTCCGAAGCATTTTTAAATGTCAGCGGAATTCTGAAAACAATGGAAGAGTTCTGAAGCATTTTTAAACGTCAGCAGAATTCCGAGAACAATGGAAGAGTTACGAAGCATTTTTATACTTCATCTGAATGACAAGAACAATGTAAGAGTTCCGAAGCATTTTTAAACTTCAGCGGAATTCCGAGAACAATGGAAGAGTTCCGAAGCATTTTTAAACATCAGCGGAATACCGAGAGCAATGGAAGAGTTCTGAAACATTTTTAAACTTCAAAGGAATTCCGAAAACAATGGAAGAGTTCCGAATCATTTTTAAACTTCAGCGGAATTCCGAGAACAATGGAAGCATTCCGAAGCATTTTTAAACTTCAGCGGAATTCCGAGAACAATGGAAGAGTTCCGAAGCATTTTTAATCTTCCTCAGAATTTGGAGAACAATGGAAGAGTTCCGAAGCAAATTTAAACTTCAGCAGAAATCCGAGAACAATGGAAGTGTTACTAAGCATTTTTAAACTACAGCAAAATTCAGAGAAAAATGAAAGAGTTCCGAAGCATTTTTAAACTTCAGCGGAATTCCTAGAACAATGGAAGAGTTCTGAAGCATTTTTAAACTTCAGCAGAATTCCGAGAACAATGGAAGAGTTCTGAAGCATTTTTAAACATCAGTGGAATTCTGAGAACAATGGAAGAGTTCCGAAGCATTTTTAAACTTCAGCAGAATTCCGAGAACAATGGAAGAGCTCTGAAGCATTTTTAAACATCAGTGAAATTCTGAGAACAATGGAAGAGTTCCAAAGCATTTTTAAACTTCAGCAGAATTCCGAGAACAATGGAAGAGTTCCAAAATATTTTTAAACTTCTGCGGAATTCTGAGAACAATGGGAGGTTTCCGAAGCATTTTTAAACTTCAGCGGAATTCCGAGAACAACGGAAGAGTTCCGAAGCATTTTTAAACTTCAGCGGAATTCCGAGAACAATGGAAGAGTTCCTAAACAGTTTTAAACTTCAGCGGATTTCCGAGAACAATGGAAGAGTTCCGAAGCATTATTAAACATGAGTGGAATTCCGAGAACAATGGAAGAGTTCCGAAGCATTTTTAAACTTCAGCGGAATTCCAAGAACAATGGAAGAGTTCCGAAGCATTTTTAAATGTCAGCAGAATTCCGAGAACAATGGAAGAGTACCGAAGCATTTTTAAACATCAGCGGTATTCTGAGAACAATGGAAGAGTACTGAAGCATTTTTAAACATCAGCGGAATTCTGAGAACAATGGAAGAGTACCGAAGCATTTTTAAACATCAGCGGAATACCGAGAGCAATGGAAGAGTTCTGAAACATTTTTAAACTTCAGCGGAATTCCGAGAAGAATGGAAGAGTTCCGAAGCATTTTTAAACTTCAGCGGAATTCATAGAACAATGGAAGAGTTCTGAAGCATTTTTAAACGTCAGCGGAATTCTGAGAACAATGGAAGAGTTCCTAAGCATTTTTAAACATCAGCGGAATACCGAGAGCAAAGGAAGAGTTCTGAAACATTTTTAAACTTCAATGGAATTCCGAGAACAATGGAAGAGTTCCGAAGCATTTTTAAACGTCAGCGGAATTTCGATAACAATGGAAGAGTTCCGAAGCATTTATAAACTTCAGCAGAATTCCGAGAACAATGGAAGAGTTCCGAAGCATTTTTAAATGTCAGCAGATTTCCGAGAACAATGAAGGAGTTCCAATGCATTTTTAAATGTCAGTGGAATTCTGAGAACAATGGAAGTGTTCCGAAACATTTTTAAACATCAACGGAATTCCGAGAAGAATGGAAGAGTTCCAAAATATTTTTAAACTTCAGCGGAATTCCGAGAACAATGGCAGCATTCCGAAGTATTTTTAATCTTCAGCGGAATTACGAGAACAATGGAAGAGTCCTGAAACATTTTTAAACTTCAGCAGAATTCTGAGAGAAATGAAAGAGTTCTGAAACATTTTTAAACTTCAGTGGAATTCCGAGAACAATGGAAGCGTTCTGAAGCATTTTTAAACTTCAGCAGAATTCCGAGAACAATGGAAGAGTTCTGAAACATTTTTAAACTTCAGCGGAATTCTGAGAACAATGGAAGAGTTGAAAAGCATTTTTAAGCCTCAGTGGAATTCTGAGAACAATGGAAGAGTTCCGAAGCATTTTAAAACTTCAGTACAATTACGAGAACAATGAGAGAGTTATGAATCATTTTTAAACGTCAGCAGAATTCCAAGAACAATGGAAGAGTTCCGAAGCATTTTTAAACGTCAGCGGAATTCTGAGAACAATGGAAGAGTTCCTAAGCATTTTTAAACATCAGCGGAATTCCGAGAACAATGGAAGAGTTCTGAAACATTTTTAAACTTCAAAGGAATTCCGAAAACAATGGAAGAGTTCCGAAGCATTTTTAAACTTCAGCGGTATTCCGAGAACAATGGAAGCATTCCGAAGCATTTTTAAACTTCAGCGGAATTCCGAGAACAATGGAAGAGTTCCCAAGCATTATTAAACGTGATCGTAATTCCGAGAACAATGGAAGAGTTGCGAAACCTTTTTTAAATGTCAGCGGAATTCCGAGAACAATGGAAGAATTCCGAAAAATTTTAAAACTTCAGTAGAATTCTGAGAACAATGACAAAGTTCCGAAGCATTTTTAAACTTCAGCAAAATTCCGAGAACAATGGAAAAGTTCCGAAGCATTTTTAAATGTCAGCGGAATTCTGAAAACAATGGAAGAGTTCTGAAGCATTTTTAAACGTCAGCAGAATTCCGAGAACAATGGAAGAGTTACGAAGCATTTTTATACTTCATCTGAATGACAAGAACAATGTAAGAGTTCCGAAGCATTTTTAAACTTCAACGGAATTCCGAGAACAATGGAAGAGTTCCGAAGCATTTTTAAACATCAGCGGAATACCGAGAGCAATGGAAGAGTTCTGAAACATTTTTAAACTTCAAAGGAATTCCGAAAACAATGGAAGAGTTCCGAATCATTTTTAAACTTCAGCGGAATTCCGAGAACAATGGAAGCATTCCGAAGCATTTTTAAACTTCAGCAGAATTCCGAGAACAATGGAAGAGTTCCGAAGCATTTTTAATCTTCCTCAGAATTTGGAGAACAATGGAAGAGTTCCGAAGCAAATTTAAACTTCAGCAGAAATCCGAGAACAATGGAAGTGTTACTAAGCATTTTTAAACTACAGCAAAATTCAGAGAAAAATGAAAGAGTTCCGAAGCATTTTTAAACTTCAGCGGAATTCCTAGAACAATGGAAGAGTTCTGAAGCATTTTTAAACTTCAGCAGAATTCCGAGAACAATGGAAGAGTTCTGAAGCATTTTTAAACATCAGTGGAATTCTGAGAACAATGGAAGAGTTCCAAAGCATTTTTAAACTTCAGCAGAATTCCGAGAACAATGGAAGAGTTCCAAAATATTTTTAAACTTCTGCGGAATTCTGAGAACAATGGGAGGTTTCCGAAGCATTTTTAAACTTCAGCGGAATTCCGAGAACAACGGAAGAGTTCCGAAGCATTTTTAAACTTCAGCGGAATTCCGAGAACAATGGAAGAGTTCCTAAACAGTTTTAAACTTCAGCGGATTTCCGAGAACAATGGAAGAGTTCCGAAGCATTATTAAACATGAGTGGAATTCCGAGAACAATGGAAGAGTTCCGAAGCATTTTTAAACTTCAGCGGAATTCCAAGAACAATGGAAGAGTTCCGAAGCATTTTTAAATGTCAGCAGAATTCCGAGAACAATGGAAGAGTACCGAAGCATTTTTAAACATCAGCGGTATTCTGAGAATAATGGAAGAGTACTGAAGCATTTTTAAACATCAGCGGAATTCTGAGAACAATGGAAGAGTACCGAAGCATTTTTAAACATCAGCGGAATACCGAGAGCAATGGAAGAGTTCTGAAACATTTTTAAACTTCAGCGGAATTCCGAGAACAATGGAAGAGTTCCGAAGCATTTTTAAACATCAGCGGAATTTCGATAACAATGGAAGAGTTCCGAAGCATTTATAAACTTCAGCAGAATTCCGAGAACAATGGAAGAGTTCCGAAGCATTTTTAAATGTCAGCAGATTTCCGAGAACAATGAAGGAGTTCCAATGCATTTTTAAACGTAATCGGAATTCTGAGAACAATGGAAGTGTTCTGAAACATATTTAAACATCAACGGAATTCCGAGAAGAATGGAAGAGTTCCGAAGCATTTTTAAACTTCAGCGGAATTCATAGAACAATGGAAGAGTTCTGAAGCATTTTTAAACGTCAGCGGAATTCTGAGAACAATGGAAGAGTTCCTAAACATTTTTAAACATCAGCGGAATACCGAGAGCAAAGGAAGAGTTCTGAAACATTTTTAAACTTCAATGGAATTCCGAGAACAATGGAAGAGTTCCGAAGCATTTTTAAACGTCAGCGGAATTTCGATAACAATGGAAGAGTTCCGAAGCATTTATAAACTTCAGCAGAATTCCGAGAACAATGGAAGAGTTCCGAAGCATTTTTAAATGTCAGCAGATTTCCGAGAACAATGAAGGAGTTCCAATGCATTTTTAAATGTCAGCGGAATTCTGAGAACAATGGAAGAGTTCCGAAACATTTTTAAACATCAACGGAATTCCGAGAAGAATGGAAGAGTTCCAAAGTATTTTTTTGAACTTCAGCGGAATTCCGAGAACAATGGCAGCATTCCGAAGTATTTTTAATCTTCAGCGGAATTACGAGAACAATGGAAGAGTCCTGAAACATTTTTAAACTTCAGCAGAATTCTGAGAGAAATGAAAGAGTTCTGAAACATTTTTAAACTTCAGTGGAATTCCGAGAACAATGGAAGCGTTCTGAAGCATTTTTAAACTTCAGCAGAATTCCGAGAACAATGGAAGAGTTCTGAAACATTTTTAAACTTCAGCGGAATTCTGAGAACAATGGAAGAGTTGAAAAGCATTTTTAAGCCTCAGTGGAATTCTGAGAACAATGGAAGAGTTCCGAAGCATTTTAAAACTTCAGTACAATTACGAGAACAATGAGAGAGTTATGAATCATTTTTAAACGTCAGCAGAATTCCAAGAACAATGGAAGAGTTCCGAAGCATTTTTAAACGTCAGCGGAATTCTGAGAACAATGGAAGAGTTCCTAAGCTTTTTTAAACATCAGCGGAATTCCGAGAACAATGGAAGAGTTCTGAAACATTTTTAAACTTCAAAGGAATTCCGAAAACAATGGAAGAGTTCCGAAGCATTTTTAAACTTCAGCGGAATTCCGAGAACAATGGAAGCATTCCGAAGCATTTTTAAACTTCAGCGGAATTCCGAGAACAATGGAAGAGTTCCCCAGCATTATTAAACGTGATCGTAATTCCGAGAACAATGGAAGAGTTGCGAAACCTTTTTTAAACGTCAGCAGAATTCCGAGAACAATGAAAGAGTTACGAAGCATTTTTATACTTCATCTGAATGACAAGAACAATGTAAGAGTTCCGAAGCATTTTTAAACTTCAGCGGAATTCCGAGAACAATGGAAGAGTTCCGAAGCATTTTTAAACATCAGCGGAATACCGAGAGCAATGGAAGAGTTCTGAAACATTTTTAAACTTCAAAGGAATTCCGAAAACAATGGAAGAGTTCCGAATCATTTTTAAACTTCAGCGGAATTCCGAGAACAATGGAAGCATTCCGAAGCATTTTTAAACTTCAGCAGAAATCCGAGAACAATGGAAGTGTTACTAAGCATTTTTAAACTACAGCAAAATTCAGAGAAAAATGAAAGAGTTCCGAAGCATTTTTAAACTTCAGCGGAATTCCTAGAAAAATGGAAGAGTTCCGAAGCATTTTTAAACATCAGCAGAATTCCGAGAACAATGGAAGAGTTCAGAAGCATTTTTAAACATCAGTGGAATTCTGAGAACAATAGAAGAGTTCTGAAGCATTTTTAAATACGAGCGGAATTCTGAGAACAATGGAAGAGTTCCAAAACATTTTTAAACTTCAGCGGAATTCTGAGAACAATGGAAGAGTTCCGAAGCATTTTTAAACTTCAGCGGAATTCCGAGAACAATGGAAGAGCTCTGAAGCATTTTTAAACATCAGTGAAATTCTGAGAACAATGGAAGAGTTCCAAAGCATTTTTAAACTTCAGCAGAATTCCGAGAACAATGGAAGAGTTCCAAAATATTTTTAAACTTCTGCGGAATTCTGAGAACAATGGGAGATTTCCGAAGCATTTTTAAACTTCAGCGGAATTCCGAGAACAACGGAAGAGTTCCGAAGCATTTTTAAACTTCAGCGGAATTCCGAGAACAATAGAAGAGTTCCTAAACAGTTTTAAACTTCAGCGGATTTCCGAGAACAATGGAAGAGTTCCGAAGCATTATTAAACATGAGTGGAATTCCGAGAACAATGGAAGAGTTCCGAAGCATTTTTAAATGTCAGCAGAATTCTGAGAACAATGGAAGAGTTCCGAAGCATTTTTAAACTTCAGCGGAATTCCGAGAACAATGGAAGCATTCCGAAGCATTTTTAAACTTCAGCGGAATTCCGAGAACAATGGAAGAGTTCCCAAGCATTATTAAACGTGATCGTAATTCCGAGAACAATGGAAGAGTTGCGAAACCTTTTTTAAATGTCAGCGGAATTCCGAGAACAATGGAAGAATTCCGAAAAATTTTAAAACTTCAGTAGAATTCTGAGAACAATGACAAAGTTCCGAAGCATTTTTAAACTTCAGCAGAATTCCGAGAACAATGGAAAAGTTCCGAAGCATTTTTAAATGTCAGCGGAATTCTGAAAACAATGGAAGAGTTCTGAAGCATTTTTAAACGTCAGCAGAATTCCGAGAACAATGAAAGAGTTACGAAGCATTTTTATACTTCATCTGAATGACAAGAACAATGTAAGAGTTCCGAAGCATTTTTAAACTTCAGCGGAATTCCGAGAACAATGGAAGAGTTCCGAAGCATTTTTAAACATCAGCGGAATACCGAGAGCAATGGAAGAGTTCTGAAACATTTTTAAACTTCAAAGGAATTCCGAAAACAATGGAAGAGTTCCGAATCATTTTTAAACTTCAGCGGAATTCCGAAAACAATGGAAGCATTCCGAAGCATTTTTAAACTTCAGCGGAATTCCGAGAACAATGGAAGAGTTCCGAAGCATTTTTAATCTTCCTCAGAATTTGGAGAACAATGGAAGAGTTCCGAAGCAAATTTAAACTTCAGCAGAAATCCGAGAACAATGGAAGTGTTACTAAGCATTTTTAAACTACAGCAAAATTCAGAGAAAAATGAAAGAGTTCCGAAGCATTTTTAAACTTCAGCGGAATTCCTAGAACAATGGAAGAGTTCTGAAGCATTTTTAAACTTCAGCAGAATTCCGAGAACAATGGAAGAGTTCTGAAGCATTTTTAAACATCAGTGGAATTCTGAGAACAATAGAAGAGTTCTGAAGCATTTTTAAATACGAGCAGAATTCTGAGAACAATGGAAGAGATCCAAAGCATTTTTAAACTTCAGCAGAATTCCGATAACAATGGAAGAGTTCCAAAACATTTTTAAACTTCAGCGGAATTCTGAGAACAATGGAAGAGTTCCGAAGCATTTTTAAACTTCAGCAGAATTCCGAGAACAATGGAAGAGCTCTGAAGCATTTTTAAACATCAGTGAAATTCTGAGAACAATGGAAGAGTTCCAAAGCATTTTTAAACTTCAGCAGAATTCCGAGAACAATGGAAGAGTTCCAAAATATTTTTAAACTTCTGCGGAATTCTGAGAACAATGGGAGGTTTCCGAAGCATTTTTAAACTTCAGCGGAATTCCGAGAACAACGGAAGAGTTCCGAAGCATTTTTAAACTTCAGCGGAATTCCGAGAACAATGGAAGAGTTCCTAAACAGTTTTAAACTTCAGCGGATTTCCGAGAACAATGGAAGAGTTCCGAAGCATTATTAAACATGAGTGGAATTCCGAGAACAATGGAAGAGTTCCGAAGCATTTTTAAACTTCAGCGGAATTCCAAGAACAATGGAAGAGTTCCGAAGCATTTTTAAATGTCAGCAGAATTCCGAGAACAATGGAAGAGTACCGAAGCATTTTTAAACATCAGCGGTATTCTGAGAACAATGGAAGAGTACTGAAGCATTTTAAACATCAGCGGAATTCTGAGAACAATGGAAGAGTACCGAAGCATTTTTAAACATCAGCGGAACACCGAGAGCAATGGAAGAGTTCTGAAACATTTTTAAACTTCAGCGGAATTCCGAGAACAATGGAAGAGTTCCGAAGCATTTTTAAACGTCAGCGGAATTTCGATAACAATGGAAGAGTTCCGAAGCATTTATAAACTTCAGCAGAATTCCGAGAACAATGGAAGAGTTCCGAAGCATTTTTAAATGTCAGCAGATTTCCGAGAACAATGAAGGAGTTACAATGCATTTTTAAACGTAATCGGAATTCTGAGAACAATGGAAGTGTTCCGAAACATTTTTAAACATCAACGGAATTCCAAGAAGAATGTAAGAGTTCCAAAGTATTTTTAAACTTCAGCGGAATTCCGAGAACAATGGCAGCATTCCGAAGTATTTTTAATCTTCAGCGGAATTCCAAGAACAATGGAAGAGTCCTGAAACATTTTTAAACTTCACCGGAATTCTGAGAACAATGGAAGAGTTCCAAAGCATTTTTAAGCCTCAGTGGAATTCTGAGAACAATGGAACAGTTCCGAAGCATTTTAAAACTTCAGCACAATTACGAGAACAATGAGAGAGTTACGAATCATTTTTAAACGTCAGCAGAATTCCAAGAACAATGGAAGAGTTCCGAAGCATTTTTAAACGTCAGCGGAATTCTGAGAACAATGGAAGAGTTCCTAAGCATTTTAAAACATCAGCGGAATACCGAGAGCAAAGGAAGAGTTCTGAAACATTTTTAAACTTCAAAGGAATTCCGAGAACAATGGAAGAGTTCCGAAGCATTTTTAAACGTCAGCGGAATTTCGATAACAATGGAAGAGTTCCGAAGCATTTATAAACTTCAGCAGAATTCCGAGAACAATGGAAGAGTTCCGAAGCATTTTTAAATGTAGGCACATTTCCGAGAACAATGAAGGAGTTCCAATGCATTTTTAAATGTCAGCGGAATTCTGAGAACAATGGAAGTGTTCCGAAACATTTTTAAACATCAACGGAATTCCGAGAAGAATGGAAGAGTTCCAAAGTATTTTTAAACTTCAGCGGAATTCCGAGAACAATGGCAGCATTCCGAAGTATTTTTAATCTTCAGCGGAATTATGAGAACAATGGAAGAGTCCTGAAACATTTTTAAACTTCAGCAGAATTCTGAGAGAAATGAAAGAGTTCTGAAACATTTTTAAACTTCAGTGGAATTCCGAGAACAATGGAAGCGTTCTGAAGCATTTTTAAACTTCAGCAGAATTCCGAGAACAATGGAAGAGTTCTGAAACATTTTTAAACTTCAGCGGAATTCTGAGAACAATTGAAGAGTTCCAAAGCATTTTTAAGCCTCAGTGGAATTCTGAGAACAATGGAAGAGTTCCGAAGCATTTTAAAACTTCAGCACAATTACGAGAACAATGAGAGAGTTACGAATCATTTTTAAACGTCAGCAGAATTCCAAGAACAATGGAAGAGTTCCGAAGCATTTTTAAACATCAGTGAAATTCTGAGAACAATGGAAGAGTTCCAAAGCATTTTTAAACTTCAGCGGAATTCCGAGAACAACGGAAGAGTTCCGAAGCATTTTTAAACTTCAGCGGAATTCCGAGAACAATAGAAGAGTTCCTAAACAGTTTTAAACTTCAGCGGATTTCCGAGAACAATGGAAGAGTTCCGAAGCATTATTAAATATGAGTGGAATTCCGAGAACAATGGAAGAGTTCCGAAGCATTTTTAAATGTCAGCAGAATTCTGAGAACAATGGAAGAGTTCCGAAGCATTTTTAAACTTCAGCGGAATTCCGAGAACAATGGAAGCATTCCGAAGCATTTTTAAACTTCAGCGGAATTCCGAGAACAATGGAAGAGTTCCCCAGCATTATTAAACGTGATCGTAATTCCGAGAACAATGGAAGAGTTGCGAAACCTTTTTTAAATGTCAGCGGAATTCCGAGAACAATGGAAGAATTCCGAAAAATTTTAAAACTTCAGTAGAATTCTGAGAACAATGACAAAGTTCCGAAGCATTTTTAAACTTCAGCAGAATTCCGAGAACAATGGAAAAGTTCCGAAGCATTTTTAAATGTCAGCGGAATTCTGAAAACAATGGAAGAGTTCTGAAGCATTTTTAAACGTCAGCAGAATTCCGAGAACAATGAAAGAGTTACGAAGCATTTTTATACTTCATCTGAATGACAAGAACAATGTAAGAGTTCCGAAGCATTTTTAAACTTCAGCAGAATTCCGAGAACAATGGAAGAGTTCCGAAGCATTTTTAAACATCAGCGGAATACCGAGAGCAATGGAAGAGTTCTGAAACATTTTTAAACTTCAAAGGAATTCCGAGAACAATGGAAGCATTCCGAAGCATTTTTAAACTTCAGCGGAATTCCGAGAACAATGGAAGAGTTCCGAAGCATTTTTAATCTTCCTCAGAATTTGGAGAACAATGGAAGAGTTCCGAAGCAAATTTAAACTTCAGCAGAAATCCGAGAACAATGGAAGTGTTACTAAGCATTTTTAAACTACAGCAAAATTCAGAGAAAAATGAAAGAGTTCCGAAGCATTTTTAAACTTCAGCGGAATTCCTAGAACAATGGAAGAGTTCTGAAGCATTTTTAAACTTCAGCAGAATTCCGAGAACAATGGAAGAGTTCTGAAGCATTTTTAAACATCAGTGGAATTCTGAGAACAATAGAAGAGTTCTGAAGCATTTTTAAATACGAGCGGAATTCTGAGAACAATGGAAGAGATCCAAAGCATTTTTAAACTTCAGCAGAATTCCGATAACAATGGAAGAGTTCCAAAACATTTTTAAACTTCAGCGGAATTCTGAGAACAATGGAAGAGTTCCGAAGCATTTTTAAACTTCAGCAGAATTCCGAGAACAATGGAAGAGCTCTGAAGCATTTTTAAACATCAGTGAAATTCTGAGAACAATGGAAGAGTTCCAAAGCATTTTTAAACTTCAGCAGAATTACGAGAACAATGGAAGAGTCCTGAAACATTTTTAAACTTCAGCAGAATTCTGAGAGAAATGAAAGAGTTCTGAAACATTTTTAAACTTCAGTGGAATTCCGAGAACAATGGAAGCGTTCTGAAGCATTTTTAAACTTCAGCAGAATTCCGAGAACAATGGAAGAGTTCTGAAACATTTTTAAACTTCAGCGGAATTCTGAGAACAATGGAAGAGTTGAAAAGCATTTTTAAGCCTCAGTGGAATTCTGAGAACAATGGAAGAGTTCCGAAGCATTTTAAAACTTCAGTACAATTACGAGAACAATGAGAGAGTTATGAATCATTTTTAAACGTCAGCAGAATTCCAAGAACAATGGAAGAGTTCCGAAGCATTTTTAAACGTCAGCGGAATTCTGAGAACAATGGAAGAGTTCCTAAGCATTTTTAAACATCAGCGGAATTCCGAGAACAATGGAAGAGTTCTGAAACATTTTTAAACTTCAAAGGAATTCTGAAAACAATGGAAGAGTTCTGAAGCATTTTTAAACGTCAGCAGAATTCCGAGAACAATGGAAGAGTTACGAAGCATTTTTATACTTCATCTGAATGACAAGAACAATGTAAGAGTTCCGAAGCATTTTTAAACTTCAGCGGAATTCCGAGAACAATGGAAGAGTTCCAAAGCATTTTTAAACATCAGCGGAATACCGAGAGCAATGGAAGAGTTCTGAAACATTTTTAAACTTCAAAGGAATTCCGAAAACAATGGAAGAGTTCCGAATCATTTTTAAACTTCAGCGGAATTCCGAGAACAATGGAAGCATTCCGAAGCATTTTTAAACTTCAGCGGAATTCCGAGAACAATGGAAGAGTTCCGAAGCATTTTTAATCTTCCTCAGAATTTGGAGAACAATGGAAGAGTTCCGAAGCAAATTTAAACTTCAGCAGAAATCCGAGAACAATGGAAGTGTTACTAAGCATTTTTAAACTACAGCAAAATTCAGAGAAAAATGAAAGAGTTCCGAAGCATTTTTAAACTTCTGCGGAATTCCTAGAACAATGGAAGAGTTCTGAAGCATTTTTAAACTTCAGCAGAATTCCGAGAACAATGGAAGAGTTCTGAAGCATTTTTAAACATCAGTGGAATTCTGAGAAAAATGGAAGAGTTCCGAAGCATTTTTAAACTTCAGCAGAATTCCGAGAACAATGGAAGAGCTCTGAAGCATTTTTAAACATCAGTGAAATTCTGAGAACAATGGAAGAGTTCCAAAGCATTTTTAAACTTCAGCAGAATTCCGAGAACAATGGAAGAGTTCCAAAATATTTTTAAACTTCTGCGGAATTCTGAGAACAATGGGAGGTTTCCGAAGCATTTTTAAACTTCAGCGGAATTCTGAGAACAATGGAAGAGTTCCTAAACAGTTTTAAACTTCAGCGGATTTCCGAGAACAATGGAAGAGTTCCGAAGCATTATTAAACATGAGTGGAATTCCGAGAACAATGGAAGAGTTCCGAAGCATTTTTAAACTTCAGCGGAATTCCAAGAACAATGGAAGAGTTCCGAAGCATTTTTAAATGTCAGCAGAATTCCGAGAACAATGGAAGAGTACCGAAGCATTTTTAAACATCAGCGGTATTCTGAGAACAATGGAAGAGTACTGAAGCATTTTTAAACATCAGCGGAATTCATAGAACAATGGAAGAGTTCTGAAGCATTTTTAAACGTCAGCGGAATTCTGAGAACAATGGAAGAGTTCCTAAGCATTTTTAAACATCAGCGGAATACCGAGAGCAAAGGAAGAGTTCTGAAACATTTTTAAACTTCAATGGAATTCCGAGAACAATGGAAGAGTTCCGAAGCATTTTTAAACATCAGCGGAATTTCGATAACAATGGAAGAGTTCCGAAGCATTTATAAACTTCAGCAGAATTCCGAGAACAATGGAAGAGTTCCGAAGCATTTTTAAATGTCAGCAGATTTCCGAGAACAATGAAGGAGTTCCAATGCATTTTTAAATGTCAGCGGAATTCTGAGAACAATGGAAGTGTTCCGAAACATTTTTAAACATCAACGGAATTCCGAGAAGAATGGAAGAGTTCCAAAGTATTTTTAAACTTCAGCGGAATTCCGAGAACAATGGCAGCATTCCGAAGTATTTTTAATCTTCAGCGGAATTACGAGAACAATGGAAGAGTCCTGAAACATTTTTAAACTTCAGCAGAATTCTGAGAGAATTGAAAGAGTTCTGAAACATTTTTAAACTTCAGTGGAATTCCGAGAACAATGGAAGCGTTCTGAAGCATTTTTAAACTTCAGCAGAATTCCGAGAACAATGGAAGAGTTCTGAAACATTTTTAAACTTCAGCGGAATTCTGAGAACAATTGAAGAGTTCCAAAGCATTTTTAAGCCTCAGTGGAATTCTGAGAACAATGGAAGAGTTCCGAAGCATTTTAAAACTTCAGCACAATTACGAGAACAATGAGAGAGTTACGAATCATTTTTAAACGTCAGCAGAATTCCTAGAACAATGGAAGAGTTCCGAAGCATTTTTAAACATCAGCGGAATTCCGAGAACAATGGAAGAGTTCTGAAACATTTTTAAACTTCAAAGGAATTCCGAAAACAATGGAAGAGTTCCGAAGCATTTTTAAACTTCAGCGGAATTCCGAGAACAATGGAAGCATTCCGAAGCATTTTTGAACTTCAGCGGAATTCCGAGAACAATGGAAGAGTTCCGAAGCATTATTAAACGTGATCGTAATTCCGAGAACAATGGAAGAATTCCGAAAGATTTTAAAACTTCAGTAGAATTCTGAGAACAATGACAGAGTTCCGAAGCATTTTTAAACTTCAGCAGAATTCCGCGAACAATGGAAGAGTTCCGAAGCATTTTTAAACGTCAACGGAATTCCAAGAACAATGGTAGTGTTCCAAAACATTTTTAAAATTCAGCGGAATTCCGAGAACAATGGAAGAGTTCAGAAGCATTATTAAACATGAATGGAATTCTGAGAACAATGGAAGAGTTCCGAAGCATTTTTACACTTCAGCGGAATTCCAAGAACAATGGAAGAGTTCCGAAGCATTTTTACACTTCAGCGGAATTCCGAGAACAATGGAAGAGTTCCGAAGCATGTTTAAACTTCAGCAGAATTCCGAGAACAATGGAAGAGTACCGAAGCATTTTTAAACATCAGCGGAATTCTGAGAACAATGGAAGAGTACCGAAGCATTTTTAAACATCAGCGGAATTCTGAGCACAATGGAAGAGTACCGAAGCATTTTTAAACATCAGCGGAATACCGAGAGCAATGGAAGAGTTCTGAAACATTTTTAAACTTCAAAGGAATTCCGAAAACAATGGAAGAGTTGCGAATCATTTTTAAACTTCAGATGAATACCGAGAGCAATGGAAGAGTTCTGAAACATTTTTAAACTTCAAAGGAATTCCGAAAACAATGGAAGAGTTCCGAATCATTTTTAAACTTCAGCGGAATTCCGAGAACAATGGAAGCATTCCGAAGCATTTTTAAACTTCAGCAGAAATCCGAGAATAATGGAAGTGTTACTAAGCATTTTTAAACTACAGCAAAATTCCTAGAAAAATGGAAGAGTTCCGAAGCATTTTTAAACATCAGCAGAATTCCGAGAACAATGGAAGAGTTCAGAAGCATTTTTAAACATCAGTGGAATTCTGAGAACAATAGAAGAGTTCTGAAGCATTTTTAAATACGAGCGGAATTCTGAGAACAATGGAAGAGTTCCAAAACATTTTTAAACTTCAGCGGAATTCTGAGAACAATGGAAGAGTTCCGAAGCATTTTTAAACTTCAGCGGAATTCCGAAAACAATGGAAGCATTCCGAAGCATTTTTAAACTTCAGCGGAATTCCGAGAACAATGGAAGAGTTCCGAAGCATTTTTAATCTTCCTCAGAATTTGGAGAACAATGGAAGAGTTCCGAAGCAAATTTAAACTTCAGCAGAAATCCGAGAACAATGGAAGTGTTACTAAGCATTTTTAAACTACAGCAAAATTCAGAGAAAAATGAAAGAGTTCCGAAGCATTTTTAAACTTCAGCGGAATTCCTAGAACAATGGAAGAGTTCTGAAGCATTTTTAAACTTCAGCAGAATTCCGAGAACAATGGAAGAGTTCTGAAGCATTTTTAAACATCAGTGGAATTCTGAGAACAATAGAAGAGTTCTGAAGCATTTTTAAATACGAGCGGAATTCTGAGAACAATGGAAGAGATCCAAAGCATTTTTAAACTTCAGCAGAATTCCGATAACAATGGAAGAGTTCCAAAACATTTTTAAACTTCAGCGGAATTCTGAGAACAATGGAAGAGTTCCGAAGCATTTTTAAACTTCAGCAGAATTCCGAGAACAATGGAAGAGCTCTGAAGCATTTTTAAACATCAGTGAAATTCTGAGAACAATGGAAGAGTTCCAAAGCATTTTTAAACTTCAGCAGAATTACGAGAACAATGGAAGAGTCCTGAAACATTTTTAAACTTCAGCAGAATTCTGAGAGAAATGAAAGAGTTCTGAAACATTTTTAAACTTCAGTGGAATTCCGAGAACAATGGAAGCGTTCTGAAGCATTTTTAAACTTCAGCAGAATTCCGAGAACAATGGAAGAGTTCTGAAACATTTTTAAACTTCAGCGGAATTCTGAGAACAATGGAAGAGTTGAAAAGCATTTTTAAGCCTCAGTGGAATTCTGAGAACAATGGAAGAGTTCCGAAGCATTTTAAAACTTCAGTACAATTACGAGAACAATGAGAGAGTTATGAATCATTTTTAAACGTCAGCAGAATTCCAAGAACAATGGAAGAGTTCCGAAGCATTTTTAAACGTCAGCGGAATTCTGAGAACAATGGAAGAGTTCCTAAGCATTTTTAAACATCAGCGGAATTCCGAGAACAATGGAAGAGTTCTGAAACATTTTTAAACTTCAAAGGAATTCTGAAAACAATGGAAGAGTTCTGAAGCATTTTTAAACGTCAGCAGAATTCCGAGAACAATGGAAGAGTTACGAAGCATTTTTATACTTCATCTGAATGACAAGAACAATGTAAGAGTTCCGAAGCATTTTTAAACTTCAGCGGAATTCCGAGAACAATGGAAGAGTTCCGAAGCATTTTTAAACATCAGCGGAATACCGAGAGCAATGGAAGAGTTCTGAAACATTTTTAAACTTCAAAGGAATTCCGAAAACAATGGAAGAGTTCCGAATCATTTTTAAACTTCAGCGGAATACCGAGAGCAATGGAAGAGTTCTGAAACATTTTTAAACTTCAAAGGAATTCCGAAAACAATGGAAGAGTTCCGAATCATTTTTAAACTTCAGCGGAATTCCGAGAACAATGGAAGAGTTCCGAAGCATTTTTAATCTTCCTCAGAATTTGGAGAACAATGGAAGAGTTCCGAAGCAAATTTAAACTTCAGCAGAAATCCGAGAACAATGGAAGTGTTACTAAGCATTTTTAAACTACAGCAAAATTCAGAGAAAAATGAAAGAGTTCCGAAGCATTTTTAAACTTCTGCGGAATTCCTAGAACAATGGAAGAGTTCTGAAGCATTTTTAAACTTCAGCAGAATTCCGAGAACAATGGAAGAGTTCTGAAGCATTTTTAAACATCAGTGGAATTCTGAGAAAAATGGAAGAGTTCCGAAGCATTTTTAAACTTCAGCAGAATTCCGAGAACAATGGAAGAGCTCTGAAGCATTTTTAAACATCAGTGAAATTCTGAGAACAATGGAAGAGTTCCAAAGCATTTTTAAACTTCAGCAGAATTCCGAGAACAATGGAAGAGTTCCAAAATATTTTTAAACTTCTGCGGAATTCTGAGAACAATGGGAGGTTTCCGAAGCATTTTTAAACTTCAGCGGAATTCTGAGAACAATGGAAGAGTTCCTAAACAGTTTTAAACTTCAGCGGATTTCCGAGAACAATGGAAGAGTTCCGAAGCATTATTAAACATGAGTGGAATTCCGAGAACAATGGAAGAGTTCCGAAGCATTTTTAAACTTCAGCGGAATTCCAAGAACAATGGAAGAGTTCCGAAGCATTTTTAAATGTCAGCAGAATTCCGAGAACAATGGAAGAGTACCGAAGCATTTTTAAACATCAGCGGTATTCTGAGAACAATGGAAGAGTACTGAAGCATTTTTAAACATCAGCGGAATTCATAGAACAATGGAAGAGTTCTGAAGCATTTTTAAACGTCAGCGGAATTCTGAGAACAATGGAAGAGTTCCTAAGCATTTTTAAACATCAGCGGAATACCGAGAGCAAAGGAAGAGTTCTGAAACATTTTTAAACTTCAATGGAATTCCGAGAACAATGGAAGAGTTCCGAAGCATTTTTAAACATCAGCGGAATTTCGATAACAATGGAAGAGTTCCGAAGCATTTATAAACTTCAGCAGAATTCCGAGAACAATGGAAGAGTTCCGAAGCATTTTTAAATGTCAGCAGATTTCCGAGAACAATGAAGGAGTTCCAATGCATTTTTAAATGTCAGCGGAATTCTGAGAACAATGGAAGTGTTCCGAAACATTTTTAAACATCAACGGAATTCCGAGAAGAATGGAAGAGTTCCAAAGTATTTTTAAACTTCAGCGGAATTCCGAGAACAATGGCAGCATTCCGAAGTATTTTTAATCTTCAGCGGAATTACGAGAACAATGGAAGAGTCCTGAAACATTTTTAAACTTCAGTGGAATTCCGAGAACAATGGAAGCGTTCTGAAGCATTTTTAAACTTCAGCAGAATTCCGAGAACAATGGAAGAGTTCTGAAACATTTTTAAACTTCAGCGGAATTCTGAGAACAATTGAAGAGTTCCAAAGCATTTTTAAGCCTCAGTGGAATTCTGAGAACAATGGAAGAGTTCCGAAGCATTTTAAAACTTCAGCACAATTACGAGAACAATGAGAGAGTTACGAATCATTTTTAAACGTCAGCAGAATTCCAAGAACAATGGAAGAGTTCCGAAGCATTTTTAAACATCAGCGGAATTCCGAGAACAATGGAAGAGTTCTGAAACATTTTTAAACTTCAAAGGAATTCCGAAAACAATGGAAGAGTTCCGAAGCATTTTTAAACTTCAGCGGAATTCCGAGAACAATGGAAGCATTCCGAAGCATTTTTGAACTTCAGCGGAATTCCGAGAACAATGGAAGAGTTCCGAAGCATTATTAAACGTGATCGTAATTCCGAGAACAATGGAAGAATTCCGAAAGATTTTAAAACTTCAGTAGAATTCTGAGAACAATGACAGAGTTCCGAAGCATTTTTAAACTTCAGCAGAATTCCGCGAACAATGGAAGAGTTCCGAAGCATTTTTAAACGTCAACGGAATTCCAAGAACAATGGTAGTGTTCCAAAACATTTTTAAAATTCAGCGGAATTCCGAGAACAATGGAAGAGTTCCGAAGCATTATTAAACATGAATGGAATTCTGAGAACAATGGAAGAGTTCCGAAGCATTTTTACACTTCAGCGGAATTCCAAGAACAATGGAAGAGTTCCGAAGCATTTTTACACTTCAGCGGAATTCCGAGAACAATGGAAGAGTTCCGAAGCATGTTTAAACTTCAGCAGAATTCCGAGAACAATGGAAGAGTACCGAAGCATTTTTAAACATCAGCGGAATTCTGAGAACAATGGAAGAGTACCGAAGCATTTTTAAACATCAGCGGAATTCTGAGCACAATGGAAGAGTACCGAAGCATTTTTAAACATCAGCGGAATACCGAGAGCAATGGAAGAGTTCTGAAACATTTTTAAACTTCAAAGGAATTCCGAAAACAATGGAAGAGTTGCGAATCATTTTTAAACTTCAGATGAATACCGAGAGCAATGGAAGAGTTCTGAAACATTTTTAAACTTCAAAGGAATTCCGAAAACAATGGAAGAGTTCCGAATCATTTTTAAACTTCAGCGGAATTCCGAGAACAATGGAAGCATTCCGAAGCATTTTTAAACTTCAGCAGAAATCCGAGAATAATGGAAGTGTTACTAAGCATTTTTAAACTACAGCAAAATTCAGAGAAAAATGAAAGAGTTCCGAAGCATTTTTAAACTTCAGCGGAATTCCTAGAAAAATGGAAGAGTTCCGAAGCATTTTTAAACATCAGCAGAATTCCGAGAACAATGGAAGAGTTCAGAAGCATTTTTAAACATCAGTGGAATTCTGAGAACAATAGAAGAGTTCTGAAGCATTTTTAAATACGAGCGGAATTCTGAGAACAATGGAAGAGTTCCAAAACATTTTTAAACTTCAGCGGAATCCTGAGAACAATGGAAGAGTTCCGAAGCATTTTTAAACTTCAGCAGAATTCCGAGAACAATGGAAGAGCTCTGAAGCATTTTTAAACATCAGTGAAATTCTGAGAACAATGGAAGAGTTCCAAAGCATTTTTAAACTTCAGCAGAATTACGAGAACAATGGAAGAGTCCTGAAACATTTTTAAACTTCAGCAGAATTCTGAGAGAAATGAAAGAGTTCTGAAACATTTTTAAACTTCAGTGGAATTCCGAGAACAATGGAAGCGTTCTGAAGCATTTTTAAACTTCAGCAGAATTCCGAGAACAATGGAAGAGTTCTGAAACATTTTTAAACTTCAGCGGAATTCTGAGAACAATGGAAGAGTTGAAAAGCATTTTTAAGCCTCAGTGGAATTCTGAGAACAATGGAAGAGTTCCGAAGCATTTTAAAACTTCAGTACAATTACGAGAACAATGAGAGAGTTATGAATCATTTTTAAACGTCAGCAGAATTCCAAGAACAATGGAAGAGTTCCGAAGCATTTTTAAACGTCAGCGGAATTCTGAGAACAATGGAAGAGTTCCTAAGCATTTTTAAACATCAGCGGAATTCCGAGAACAATGGAAGAGTTCTGAAACATTTTTAAACTTCAAAGGAATTCTGAAAACAATGGAAGAGTTCTGAAGCATTTTTAAACGTCAGCAGAATTCCGAGAACAATGGAAGAGTTACGAAGCATTTTTATACTTCATCTGAATGACAAGAACAATGTAAGAGTTCCGAAGCATTTTTAAACTTCAGCGGAATTCCGAGAACAATGGAAGAGTTCCGAAGCATTTTTAAACATCAGCGGAATACCGAGAGCAATGGAAGAGTTCTGAAACATTTTTAAACTTCAAAGGAATTCCGAAAACAATGGAAGAGTTCCGAATCATTTTTAAACTTCAGCGGAATTCCGAGAACAATGGAAGCATTCCGAAGCATTTTTAAACTTCAGCGGAATTCCGAGAACAATGGAAGAGTTCAGAAGCATTTTTAAACATCAGTGGAATTCTGAGAACAATAGAAGAGTTCTGAAGCATTTTTAAATACGAGCGGAATTCTGAGAACAATGGAAGAGTTCCAAAACATTTTTAAACTTCAGCGGAATTCTGAGAACAATGGAAGAGTTCCGAAGCATTTTTAAACTTCAGCGGAATTCCGAAAACAATGGAAGCATTCCGAAGCATTTTTAAACTTCAGCGGAATTCCGAGAACAATGGAAGAGTTCCGAAGCATTTTTAATCTTCCTCAGAATTTGGAGAACAATGGAAGAGTTCCGAAGCAAATTTAAACTTCAGCAGAAATCCGAGAACAATGGAAGTGTTACTAAGCATTTTTAAACTACAGCAAAATTCAGAGAAAAATGAAAGAGTTCCGAAGCATTTTTAAACTTCAGCGGAATTCCTAGAACAATGGAAGAGTTCTGAAGCATTTTTAACTTCAGCAGAATTCCGAGAACAATGGAAGAGTTCTGAAGCATTTTTAAACATCAGTGGAATTCTGAGAACAATAGAAGAGTTCTGAAGCATTTTTAAATACGAGCGGAATTCTGAGAACAATGGAAGAGATCCAAAGCATTTTTAAACTTCAGCAGAATTCCGATAACAATGGAAGAGTTCCAAAACATTTTGAAACTTCAGCGGAATTCTGAGAACAATGGAAGAGTTCCGAAGCATTTTTAAACTTCAGCAGAATTCCGAGAACAATGGAAGAGCTCTGAAGCATTTTTAAACATCAGTGAAATTCTGAGAACAATGGAAGAGTTCCAAAGCATTTTTAAACTTCAGCAGAATTACGAGAACAATGGAAGAGTCCTGAAACATTTTTAAACTTCAGCAGAATTCTGAGAGAAATGAAAGAGTTCTGAAACATTTTTAAACTTCAGTGGAATTCCGAGAACAATGGAAGCGTTCTGAAGCATTTTTAAACTTCAGCAGAATTCCGAGAACAATGGAAGAGTTCTGAAACATTTTTAAACTTCAGCGGAATTCTGAGAACAATGGAAGAGTTGAAAAGCATTTTTAAGCCTCAGTGGAATTCTGAGAACAATGGAAGAGTTCCGAAGCATTTTAAAACTTCAGTACAATTACGAGAACAATGAGAGAGTTATGAATCATTTTTAAACGTCAGCAGAATTCCAAGAACAATGGAAGAGTTCCGAAGCATTTTTAAACGTCAGCGGAATTCTGAGAACAATGGAAGAGTTCCTAAGCATTTTTAAACATCAGCGGAATTCCGAGAACAATGGAAGAGTTACGAAGCATTTTTATACTTCATCTGAATGACAAGAACAATGTAAGAGTTCCGAAGCATTTTTAAACTTCAGCGGAATTCCGAGAACAATGGAAGAGTTCCGAAGCATTTTTAAACATCAGCGGAATACCGAGAGCAATGGAAGAGTTCTGAAACATTTTTAAACTTCAAAGGAATTCCGAAAACAATGGAAGAGTTCCGAATCATTTTTAAACTTCAGCGGAATTCCGAGAACAATGGAAGCATTCCGAAGCATTTTTAAACTTCAGCGGAATTCCGAGAACAATGGAAGAGTTCCGAAGCATTTTTAATCTTCCTCAGAATTTGGAGAACAATGGAAGAGTTCCGAAGCAAATTTAAACTTCAGCAGAAATCCGAGAACAATGGAAGTGTTACTAAGCATTTTTAAACTACAGCAAAATTCAGAGAAAAATGAAAGAGTTCCGAAGCATTTTTAAACTTCTGCGGAATTCCTAGAACAATGGAAGAGTTCTGAAGCATTTTTAAACTTCAGCAGAATTCCGAGAACAATGGAAGAGTTCTGAAGCATTTTTAAACATCAGTGGAATTCTGAGAAAAATGGAAGAGTTCCGAAGCATTTTTAAACTTCAGCAGAATTCCGAGAACAATGGAAGAGCTCTGAAGCATTTTTAAACATCAGTGAAATTCTGAGAACAATGGAAGAGTTCCAAAGCATTTTTAAACTTCAGCAGAATTCCGAGAACAATGGAAGAGTTCCAAAATATTTTTAAACTTCTGCGGAATTCTGAGAACAATGGGAGGTTTCCGAAGCATTTTTAAACTTCAGCGGAATTCTGAGAACAATGGAAGAGTTCCTAAACAGTTTTAAACTTCAGCGGATTTCCGAGAACAATGGAAGAGTTCCGAAGCATTATTAAACATGAGTGGAATTCCGAGAACAATGGAAGAGTTCCGAAGCATTTTTAAACTTCAGCGGAATTCCAAGAACAATGGAAGAGTTCCGAAGCATTTTTAAATGTCAGCAGAATTCCGAGAACAATGGAAGAGTACCGAAGCATTTTTAAACATCAGCGGTATTCTGAGAACAATGGAAGAGTACTGAAGCATTTTTAAACATCAGCGGAATTCATAGAACAATGGAAGAGTTCTGAAGCATTTTTAAACGTCAGCGGAATTCTGAGAACAATGGAAGAGTTCCTAAGCATTTTTAAACATCAGCGGAATACCGAGAGCAAAGGAAGAGTTCTGAAACATTTTTAAACTTCAATGGAATTCCGAGAACAATGGAAGAGTTCCGAAGCATTTTTAAACATCAGCGGAATTTCGATAACAATGGAAGAGTTCCGAAGCATTTATAAACTTCAGCAGAATTCCGAGAACAATGGAAGTGTTCCGAAGCATTTTTAAATGTCAGCAGATTTCCGAGAACAATGAAGGAGTTCCAATGCATTTTTAAATGTCAGCGGAATTCTGAGAACAATGGAAGTGTTCCGAAACATTTTTAAACATCAACGGAATTCCGAGAAGAATGGAAGAGTTCCAAAGTATTTTTAAACTTCAGCGGAATTCCGAGAACAATGGCAGCATTCCGAAGTATTTTTAATCTTCAGCGGAATTACGAGAACAATGGAAGAGTCCTGAAACATTTTTAAACTTCAGCAGAATTCTGAGAGAAATGAAAGAGTTCTGAAACATTTTTAAACTTCAGTGGAATTCCGAGAACAATGGAAGCGTTCTGAAGCATTTTTAAACTTCAGCAGAATTCCGAGAACAATGGAAGAGTTCTGAAACATTTTTAAACTTCAGCGGAATTCTGAGAACAATTGAAGAGTTCCAAAGCATTTTTAAGCCTCAGTGGAATTCTGAGAACAATGGAAGAGTTCCGAAGCATTTTAAAACTTCAGCACAATTACGAGAACAATGAGAGAGTTACGAATCATTTTTAAACGTCAGCAGAATTCCAAGAACAATGGAAGAGTTCCGAAGCATTTTTAAACATCAGCGGAATTCCGAGAACAATGGAAGAGTTCTGAAACATTTTTAAACTTCAAAGGAATTCCGAAAACAATGGAAGAGTTCCGAAGCATTTTTAAACTTCAGCGGAATTCCGAGAACAATGGAAGCATTCCGAAGCATTTTTGAACTTCAGCGGAATTCCGAGAACAATGGAAGAGTTCCGAAGCATTATTAAACGTGATCGTAATTCCGAGAACAATGGAAGAATTCCGAAAGATTTTAAAACTTCAGTAGAATTCTGAGAACAATGACAGAGTTCCGAAGCATTTTTAAACTTCAGCAGAATTCCGCGAACAATGGAAGAGTTCCGAAGCATTTTTAAACGTCAACGGAATTCCAAGAACAATGGTAGTGTTCCAAAACATTTTTAAAATTCAGCGGAATTCCGAGAACAATGGAAGAGTTCCGAAGCATTATTAAACATGAATGGAATTCTGAGAACAATGGAAGAGTTCCGAAGCATTTTTACACTTCAGCGGAATTCCAAGAACAATGGAAGAGTTCCGAAGCATTTTTACACTTCAGCGGAATTCCGAGAACAATGGAAGAGTTCCGAAGCATGTTTAAACTTCAGCAGAATTCTGAGAACAATGGAAGAGTACCGAAGCATTTTTAAACATCAGCGGAATTCTGAGAACAATGGAAGAGTACCGAAGCATTTTTAAACATCAGCGGAATTCTGAGCACAATGGAAGAGTACCGAAGCATTTTTAAACATCAGCGGAATACCGAGAGCAATGGAAGAGTTCTGAAACATTTTTAAACTTCAAAGGAATTCCGAAAACAATGGAAGAGTTGCGAATCATTTTTAAACTTCAGATGAATACCGAGAGCAATGGAAGAGTTCTGAAACATTTTTAAACTTCAAAGGAATTCCGAAAACAATGGAAGAGTTCCGAATCATTTTTAAACTTCAGCGGAATTCCGAGAACAATGGAAGCATTCCGAAGCATTTTTAAACTTCAGCAGAAATCCGAGAATAATGGAAGTGTTACTAAGCATTTTTAAACTACAGCAAAATTCAGAGAAAAATGAAAGAGTTCCGAAGCATTTTTAAACTTCAGCGGAATTCCTAGAAAAATGGAAGAGTTCCGAAGCATTTTTAAACATCAGCAGAATTCCGAGAACAATGGAAGAGTTCAGAAGCATTTTTAAACATCAGTGGAATTCTGAGAACAATAGAAGAGTTCTGAAGCATTTTTAAATACGAGCGGAATTCTGAGAACAATGGAAGAGTTCCAAAACATTTTTAAACTTCAGCGGAATCCTGAGAACAATGGAAGAGTTCCGAAGCATTTTTAAACTTCAGCAGAATTCCGAGAACAATGGAAGAGCTCTGAAGCATTTTTAAGCCTCAGTGGAATTCTGAGAACAATGGAAGAGTTCCGAAGCATTTTAAAACTTCAGCACAATTACGAGAACAATGAGAGAGTTACGAATCATTTTTAAACGTCAGCAGAATTCCAAGAACAATGGAAGAGTTCCGAAGCATTTTTAAACATCAGCGGAATTCCGAGAACAATGGAAGAGTTCTGAAACATTTTTAAACTTCAAAGGAATTCCGAAAACAATGGAAGAGTTCCGAAGCATTTTTAAACTTCAGCGGAATTCCGAGAACAATGGAAGCATTCCGAAGCATTTTTGAACTTCAGCGGAATTCCAAGAACAATGGAAGAGTTCCGAAGCATTATTAAACGTGATCGTAATTCCGAGAACAATGGAAGAATTCCGAAAGATTTTAAAACTTCAGTAGAATTCTGAGAACAATGACAGAGTTCCGAAGCATTTTTAAACTTCAGCAGAATTCCGCGAACAATGGAAGAGTTCCGAAGCATTTTTAAACGTCAACGGAATTCCAAGAACAATGGTAGTGTTCCAAAACATTTTTAAAATTCAGCGGAATTCCGAGAACAATGGAAGAGTTCCGAAGCATTATTAAACATGAATGGAATTCTGAGAACAATGGAAGAGTTCCGAAGCATTTTTACACTTCAGCGGAATTCCAAGAACAATGGAAGAGTTCCGAAGCATTTTTACACTTCAGCGGAATTCCGAGAACAATGGAAGAGTTCCGAAGCATGTTTAAACTTCAGCAGAATTCCGAGAACAATGGAAGAGTTCCGAATCATTTTTAAACTTCAGCGGAATTCCGAGAACAATGGAAGCATTCCGAAGCATTTTTAAACTTCAGCAGAAATCCGAGAATAATGGAAGTGTTACTAAGCATTTTTAAACTACAGCAAAATTCAGAGAAAAATGAAAGAGTTCCGAAGCATTTTTAAACTTCAGCGGAATTCCTAGAAAAATGGAAGAGTTCCGAAGCATTTTTAAACATCAGCAGAATTCCGAGAACAATGGAAGAGTTCAGAAGCATTTTTAAACATCAGTGGAATTCTGAGAACAATAGAAGAGTTCTGAAGCATTTTTAAATACGAGCGGAATTCTGAGAACAATGGAAGAGTTCCAAAACATTTTTAAACTTCAGCGGAATCCTGAGAACAATGGAAGAGTTCCGAAGCATTTTTAAACTTCAGCAGAATTCCGAGAACAATGGAAGAGCTCTGAAGCATTTTTAAACATCAGTGAAATTCTGAGAACAATGGAAGAGTTCCAAAGCATTTTTAAACTTCAGCAGAATTACGAGAACAATGGAAGAGTCCTGAAACATTTTTAAACTTCAGCAGAATTCTGAGAGAAATGAAAGAGTTCTGAAACATTTTTAAACTTCAGTGGAATTCCGAGAACAATGGAAGCCTTCTGAAGCATTTTTAAACTTCAGCAGAATTCCGAGAACAATGGAAGAGTTCTGAAACATTTTTAAACTTCAGCGGAATTCTGAGAACAATGGAAGAGTTGAAAAGCATTTTTAAGCCTCAGTGGAATTCTGAGAACAATGGAAGAGTTCCGAAGCATTTTAAAACTTCAGTACAATTACGAGAACAATGAGAGAGTTATGAATCATTTTTAAACGTCAGCAGAATTCCAAGAACAATGGAAGAGTTCCGAAGCATTTTTAAACGTCAGCGGAATTCTGAGAACAATGGAAGAGTTCCTAAGCATTTTTAAACATCAGCGGAATTCCGAGAACAATGGAAGAGTTCTGAAACATTTTTAAACTTCAAAGGAATTCTGAAAACAATGGAAGAGTTCTGAAGCATTTTTAAACGTCAGCAGAATTCCGAGAACAATGGAAGAGTTACGAAGCATTTTTATACTTCATCTGAATGACAAGAACAATGTAAGAGTTCCGAAGCATTTTTAAACTTCAGCGGAATTCCGAGAACAATGGAAGAGTTCCGAAGCATTTTTAAACATCAGCGGAATACCGAGAGCAATGGAAGAGTTCTGAAACATTTTTAAACTTCAAAGGAATTCCGAAAACAATGGAAGAGTTCCGAATCATTTTTAAACTTCAGCGGAATTCCAAGAACAATGGAAGCATTCCGAAGCATTTTTAAACTTCAGCGGAATTCCGAGAACAATGGAAGAGTTCCGAAGCATTTTTAATCTTCCTCAGAATTTGGAGAACAATGGAAGAGTTCCGAAGCAAATTTAAACTTCAGCAGAAATCCGAGAACAATGGAAGTGTTACTAAGCATTTTTAAACTACAGCAAAATTCAGAGAAAAATGAAAGAGTTCCGAAGCATTTTTAAACTTCTGCGGAATTCCTAGAACAATGGAAGAGTTCTGAAGCATTTTTAAACTTCAGCAGAATTCCGAGAACAATGGAAGAGTTCTGAAGCATTTTTAAACATCAGTGGAATTCTGAGAAAAATGGAAGAGTTCCGAAGCATTTTTAAACTTCAGCAGAATTCCGAGAACAATGGAAGAGCTCTGAAGCATTTTTAAACATCAGTGAAATTCTGAGAACAATGGAAGAGTTCCAAAGCATTTTTAAACTTCAGCAGAATTCCGAGAACAATGGAAGAGTTCCAAAATATTTTTAAACTTCTGCGGAATTCTGAGAACAATGGGAGGTTTCCGAAGCATTTTTAAACTTCAGCGGAATTCTGAGAACAATGGAAGAGTTCCTAAACAGTTTTAAACTTCAGCGGATTTCCGAGAACAATGGAAGAGTTCCGAAGCATTATTAAACATGAGTGGAATTCCGAGAACAATGGAAGAGTTCCGAAGCATTTTTAAACTTCAGCGGAATTCCAAGAACAATGGAAGAGTTCCGAAGCATTTTTAAATGTCAGCAGAATTCCGAGAACAATGGAAGAGTACCGAAGCATTTTTAAACATCAGCGGTATTCTGAGAACAATGGAAGAGTACTGAAGCATTTTTAAACATCAGCGGAATTCATAGAACAATGGAAGAGTTCTGAAGCATTTTTAAACGTCAGCGGAATTCTGAGAACAATGGAAGAGTTCCTAAGCATTTTTAAACATCAGCGGAATACCGAGAGCAAAGGAAGAGTTCTGAAACATTTTTAAACTTCAATGGAATTCCGAGAACAATGGAAGAGTTCCGAAGCATTTTTAAACATCAGCGGAATTTCGATAACAATGGAAGAGTTCCGAAGCATTTATAAACTTCAGCAGAATTCCGAGAACAATGGAAGAGTTCCGAAGCATTTTTAAATGTCAGCAGATTTCCGAGAACAATGAAGGAGTTCCAATGCATTTTTAAATGTCAGCGGAATTCTGAGAACAATGGAAGTGTTCCGAAACATTTTTAAACATCAACGGAATTCCGAGAAGAATGGAAGAGTTCCAAAGTATTTTTAAACTTCAGCGGAATTCCGAGAACAATGGCAGCATTCCGAAGTATTTTTAATCTTCAGCGGAATTACGAGAACAATGGAAGAGTCCTGAAACATTTTTAAACTTCAGCAGAATTCTGAGAGAAATGAAAGAGTTCTGAAACATTTTTAAACTTCAGTGGAATTCCGAGAACAATGGAAGCGTTCTGAAGCATTTTTAAACTTCAGCAGAATTCCGAGAACAATGGAAGAGTTCTGAAACATTTTTAAACTTCAGCGGAATTCTGAGAACAATTGAAGAGTTCCAAAGCATTTTTAAGCCTCAGTGGAATTCTGAGAACAATGGAAGAGTTCCGAAGCATTTTAAAACTTCAGCACAATTACGAGAACAATGAGAGAGTTACGAATCATTTTTAAACGTCAGCAGAATTCCAAGAACAATGGAAGAGTTCCGAAGCATTTTTAAACATCAGCGGAATTCCGAGAACAATGGAAGAGTTCTGAAACATTTTTAAACTTCAAAGGAATTCCGAAAACAATGGAAGAGTTCCGAAGCATTTTTAAACTTCAGCGGAATTCCGAGAACAATGGAAGCATTCCGAAGCATTTTTGAACTTCAGCGGAATTCCAAGAACAATGGAAGAGTTCCGAAGCATTATTAAACGTGATCGTAATTCCGAGAACAATGGAAGAATTCCGAAAGATTTTAAAACTTCAGTAGAATTCTGAGAACAATGACAGAGTTCCGAAGCATTTTTAAACTTCAGCAGAATTCCGCGAACAATGGAAGAGTTCCGAAGCATTTTTAAACGTCAACGGAATTCCAAGAACAATGGTAGTGTTCCAAAACATTTTTAAAATTCAGCGGAATTCCGAGAACAATGGAAGAGTTCCGAAGCATTATTAAACATGAATGGAATTCTGAGAACAATGGAAGAGTTCCGAAGCATTTTTACACTTCAGCGGAATTCCAAGAACAATGGAAGAGTTCCGAAGCATTTTTACACTTCAGCGGAATTCCGAGAACAATGGAAGAGTTCCGAAGCATGTTTAAACTTCAGCAGAATTCCGAGAACAATGGAAGAGTACCGAAGCATTTTTAAACATCAGCGGAATTCTGAGAACAATGGAAGAGTACCGAAGCATTTTTAAACATCAGCGGAATTCTGAGCACAATGGAAGAGTACCGAAGCATTTTTAAACATCAGCGGAATACCGAGAGCAATGGAAGAGTTCTGAAACATTTTTAAACTTCAAAGGAATTCCGAAAACAATGGAAGAGTTGCGAATCATTTTTAAACTTCAGATGAATACCGAGAGCAATGGAAGAGTTCTGAAACATTTTTAAACTTCAAAGGAATTCCGAAAACAATGGAAGAGTTCCGAATCATTTTTAAACTTCAGCGGAATTCCGAGAACAATGGAAGCATTCCGAAGCATTTTTAAACTTCAGCAGAAATCCGAGAATAATGGAAGTGTTACTAAGCATTTTTAAACTACAGCAAAATTCAGAGAAAAATGAAAGAGTTCCGAAGCATTTTTAAACTTCAGCGGAATTCCTAGAAAAATGGAAGAGTTCCGAATCATTTTTAAACATCAGCAGAATTCCGAGAACAATGGAAGAGTTCAGAAGCATTTTTAAACATCAGTGGAATTCTGAGAACAATAGAAGAGTTCTGAAGCATTTTTAAATACGAGCGGAATTCTGAGAACAATGGAAGAGTTCCAAAACATTTTTAAACTTCAGCGGAATTCTGAGAACAATGGAAGAGTTCCGAAGCATTTTTAAACTTCAGCGGAATTCCGAGAACAATGGAAGAGCTCTGAAGCATTTTTAAACATCAGTGAAATTCTGAGAACAATGGAAGAGTTCCAAAGCATTTTTAAACTTCAGCAGAATTCCGAGAACAATGGAAGAGTTCCAAAATATTTTTAAACTTCTGCGGAATTCTGAGAACAATGGGAGATTTCCGAAGCATTTTTAAACTTCAGCGGAATTCCGAGAACAACGGAAGAGTTCCGAAGCATTTTTAAACTTCAGCGGAATTCCGAGAACAATAGAAGAGTTCCTAAACAGTTTTAAACTTCAGCGGATTTCCGAGAACAATGGAAGAGTTCCGAAGCATTATTAAACATGAGTGGAATTCCGAGAACAATGGAAGAGTTCCGAAGCATTTTTAAATGTCAGCAGAATTCTGAGAACAATGGAAGAGTTCCGAAGCATTTTTAAACTTCAGCGGAATTCCGAGAACAATGGAAGTATTCCGAAGCATTTTTAAACTTCAGCGGAATTCCGAGAACAATGGAAGAGTTCCCCAGCATTATTAAACGTGATCGTAATTCCGAGAACAATGGAAGAGTTGCGAAACCTTTTTTAAATGTCAGCGGAATTCCGAGAACAATGGAAGAATTCCGAAAAATTTTAAAACTTCAGTAGAATTCTGAGAACAATGACAAAGTTCCGAAGCATTTTTAAACTTAAGCAGAATTCCGAGAACAATGGAAAAGTTCCGAAGCATTTTTAAATGTCAGCGGAATTCTGAAAACAATGGAAGAGTTCTGAAGCATTTTTAAACGTCAGCAGAATTCCGAGAACAATGAAAGAGTTACGAAGCATTTTTATACTTCATCTGAATGACAAGAACAATGTAAGAGTTCCGAAGCATTTTTAAACTTCAGCAGAATTCCGAGAACAATGGAAGAGTTCCGAAGCATTTTTAAATGTCAGCAGATTTCCGAGAACAATGAAGGAGTTACAATGCATTTTTAAACGTAATCGGAATTCTGAGAACAATGGAAGTGTTCCGAAACATTTTTAAACATCAACGGAATTCCAAGAAGAATGTAAGAGTTCCAAAGTATTTTTAAACTTCAGCGGAATTCCGAGAACAATGGCAGCATTCCGAAGTATTTTTAATCTTCAGCGGAATTCCAAGAACAATGGAAGAGTCCTGAAACATTTTTAAACTTCACCGGAATTCTGAGAACAATGGAAGAGTTCCAAAGCATTTTTAAGCCTCAGTGGAATTCTGAGAACAATGGAACAGTTCCGAAGCATTTTAAAACTTCAGCACAATTACGAGAACAATGAGAGAGTTACGAATCATTTTTAAACGTCAGCAGAATTCCAAGAACAATGGAAGAGTTCCGAAGCATTTTTAAACGTCAGCGGAATTCTGAGAACAATGGAAGAGTTCCTAAGCATTTTAAAACATCAGCGGAATACCGAGAGCAAAGGAAGAGTTCTGAAACATTTTTAAACTTCAAAGGAATTCCGAGAACAATGGAAGAGTTCCGAAGCATTTTTAAATGTAGGCACATTTCCGAGAACAATGAAGGAGTTCCAATGCATTTTTAAATGTCAGCGGAATTCTGAGAACAATGGAAGTGTTCCGAAACATTTTTAAACATCAACGGAATTCCGAGAAGAATGGAACAGTTCCGAAGCATTTTAAAACTTCAGCACAATTACGAGAACAATGAGAGAGTTACGAATCATTTTTAAACGTCAGCAGAATTCCAAGAACAATGGAAGAGTTCCGAAGCATTTTTAAACGTCAGCGGAATTTCGATAACAATGGAAGAGTTCCGAAGCATTTATAAACTTCAGCAGAATTCCGAGAACAATGGAAGAGTTCCGAAGCATTTTTAAATGTAGGCACATTTCCGAGAACAATGAAGGAGTTCCAATGCATTTTTAAATGTCAGCGGAATTCTGAGAACAATGGAAGTGTTCCGAAACATTTTTAAACATCAACGGAATTCCGAGAAGAATGGAAGAGTTCCAAAGTATTTTTAAACTTCAGCGGAATTCCGAGAACAATGGCAGCATTCCGAAGTATTTTTAATCTTCAGCGGAATTATGAGAACAATGGAAGAGTCCTGAAACATTTTTAAACTTCAGCAGAATTCTGAGAGAAATGAAAGAGTTCTGAAACATTTTTAAACTTCAGTGGAATTCCGAGAACAATGGAAGCGTTCTGAAGCATTTTTAAACTTCAGCAGAATTCCGAGAACAATGGAAGAGTTCTGAAACATTTTTAAACTTCAGCGGAATTCTGAGAACAATTGAAGAGTTCCAAAGCATTTTTAAGCCTCAGTGGAATTCTGAGAACAATGGAAGAGTTCCGAAGCATTTTAAAACTTCAGCACAATTACGAGAACAATGAGAGAGTTACGAATCATTTTTAAACGTCAGCAGAATTCCAAGAACAATGGAAGAGTTCCGAAGCATTTTTAAACATCAGCGGAATTCCGAGAACAATGGAAGAGTTCTGAAACATTTTTAAACTTCAAAGGAATTCCGAAAACAATGGAAGAGTTCCGAAGCATTTTTAAACTTCAGCGGAATTCCGAGAACAATGGAAGCATTCCGAAGCATTTTTGAACTTCAGCGGAATTCCGAGAACAATGGAAGAGTTCCGAAGCATTATTAAACGTGATCGTAATTCCGAGAACAATGGAAGAATTCCGAAAGATTTTAAAACTTCAGTAGAATTCTGAGAACAATGACAGAGTTCCGAAGCATTTTTAAACTTCAGCAGAATTCCGCGAACAATGGAAGAGTTCCGAAGCATTTTTAAACGTCAACGGAATTCCAAGAACAATGGTAGTGTTCCAAAACATTTTTAAAATTCAGCGGAATTCCGAGAACAATGGAAGAGTTCCGAAGCATTATTAAACATGAATGGAATTCTGAGAACAATGGAAGAGTTCCGAAGCATTTTTACACTTCAGCGGAATTCCAAGAACAATGGAAGAGTTCCGAAGCATTTTTACACTTCAGCGGAATTCCGAGAACAATGGAAGAGTTCCGAAGCATGTTTAAACTTCAGCAGAATTCCGAGAACAATGGAAGAGTACCGAAGCATTTTTAAACATCAGCGGAATTCTGAGAACAATGGAAGAGTACCGAAGCATTTTTAAACATCAGCGGAATTCTGAGCACAATGGAAGAGTACCGAAGCATTTTTAAACATCAGCGGAATACCGAGAGCAATGGAAGAGTTCTGAAACATTTTTAAACTTCAAAGGAATTCCGAAAACAATGGAAGAGTTGCGAATCATTTTTAAACTTCAGATGAATACCGAGAGCAATGGAAGAGTTCTGAAACATTTTTAAACTTCAAAGGAATTCCGAAAACAATGGAAGAGTTCCGAATCATTTTTAAACTTCAGCGGAATTCCGAGAACAATGGAAGCATTCCGAAGCATTTTTAAACTTCAGCAGAAATCCGAGAACAATGGAAGTGTTACTAAGCATTTTTAAACTACAGCAAAATTCAGAGAAAAATGAAAGAGTTCCGAAGCATTTTTAAACTTCAGCGGAATTCCTAGAAAAATGGAAGAGTTCCGAAGCATTTTTAAACATCAGCAGAATTCCGAGAACAATGGAAGAGTTCAGAAGCATTTTTAAACATCAGTGGAATTCTGAGAACAATAGAAGAGTTCTGAAGCATTTTTAAATACGAGCGGAATTCTGAGAACAATGGAAGAGTTCCAAAACATTTTTAAACTTCAGCGGAATTCTGAGAACAATGGAAGAGTTCCGAAGCATTTTTAAACTTCAGCGGAATTCCGAGAACAATGGAAGAGCTCTGAAGCATTTTTAAACATCAGTGAAATTCTGAGAACAATGGAAGAGTTCCAAAGCATTTTTAAACTTCAGCAGAATTCCGAGAACAATGGAAGAGTTCCAAAATATTTTTAAACTTCTGCGGAATTCTGAGAACAATGGGAGATTTCCGAAGCATTTTTAAACTTCAGCGGAATTCCGAGAACAACGGAAGAGTTCCGAAGCATTTTTAAACTTCAGCGGAATTCCGAGAACAATAGAAGAGTTCCTAAACAGTTTTAAACTTCAGCGGATTTCCGAGAACAATGGAAGAGTTCCGAAGCATTATTAAACATGAGTGGAATTCCGAGAACAATGGAAGAGTTCCGAAGCATTTTTAAATGTCAGCAGAATTCTGAGAACAATGGAAGAGTTCCGAAGCATTTTTAAACTTCAGCGGAATTCCGAGAACAATGGAAGCATTCCGAAGCATTTTTAAACTTCAGCGGAATTCCGAGAAAAATGGAAGAGTTCCCCAGCATTATTAAACGTGATCGTAATTCCGAGAACAATGGAAGAGTTGCGAAACCTTTTTTAAATGTCAGCGGAATTCCGAGAACAATGGAAGAATTCCGAAAAATTTTAAAACTTCAGTAGAATTCTGAGAACAATGACAAAGTTCCGAAGCATTTTTAAACTTCAGCAGAATTCCGAGAACAATGGAAAAGTTCCGAAGCATTTTTAAATGTCAGCGGAATTCTGAAAACAATGGAAGAGTTCTGAAGCATTTTTAAACGTCAGCAGAATTCCGAGAACAATGAAAGAGTTACGAAGCATTTTTATACTTCATCTGAATGACAAGAACAATGTAAGAGTTCCGAAGCATTTTTAAACTTCAGCAGAATTCCGAGAACAATGGAAGAGTTCCGAAGCATTTTTAAACATCAGCGGAATGCCGAGAGCAATGGAAGAGTTCTGAAACATTTTTAAACTTCAAAGGAATTCCGAAAACAATGGAAGAGTTCCGAATCATTTTTAAACTTCAGCGGAATTCCGAAAACAATGGAAGCATTCCGAAGCATTTTTAAACTTCAGCGGAATTCCGAGAACAATGGAAGAGTTCCGAAGCATTTTTAATCTTCCTCAGAATTTGGAGAACAATGGAAGAGTTCCGAAGCAAATTTAAACTTCAGCAGAAATCCGAGAACAATGGAAGTGTTACTAAGCATTTTTAAACTACAGCAAAATTCAGAGAAAAATGAAAGAGTTCCGAAGCATTTTTAAACTTCAGCGGAATTCCTAGAACAATGGAAGAGTTCTGAAGCATATTTAAACTTCAGCAGAATTCCGAGAACAATGGAAGAGTTCTGAAGCATTTTTAAACATCAGTGGAATTCTGAGAACAATAGAAGAGTTCTGAAGCATTTTTAAATACGAGCGGAATTCTGAGAACAATGGAAGAGATCCAAAGCATTTTTAAACTTCAGCAGAATTCCGATAACAATGGAAGAGTTCCAAAACATTTTTAAACTTCAGCGGAATTCTGAGAACAATGGAAGAGTTCCGAAGCATTTTTAAACTTCAGCAGAATTCCGAGAACAATGGAAGAGCTCTGAAGCATTTTTAAACATCAGTGAAATTCTGAGAACAATGGAAGAGTTCCAAAGCATTTTTAAACTTCAGCGGAATTCCGAGAACAACGGAAGAGTTCCGAAGCATTTTTAAACTTCAGCGGAATTCCGAGAACAATAGAAGAGTTCCTAAACAGTTTTAAACTTCAGCGGATTTCCGAGAACAATGGAAGAGTTCCGAAGCATTATTAAACATGAGTGGAATTCCGAGAACAATGGAAGAGTTCCGAAGCATTTTTAAATGTCAGCAGAATTCTGAGAACAATGGAAGAGTTCCGAAGCATTTTTAAACTTCAGCGGAATTCCGAGAACAATGGAAGCATTCCGAAGCATTTTTAAACTTCAGCGGAATTCCGAGAACAATGGAAGAGTTCCCCAGCATTATTAAACGTGATCGTAATTCCGAGAACAATGGAAGAGTTGCGAAACCTTTTTTAAATGTCAGCGGAATTCCGAGAACAATGGAAGAATTCCGAAAAATTTTAAAACTTCAGTAGAATTCTGAGAACAATGACAAAGTTCCGAAGCATTTTTAAACTTCAGCAGAATTCCGAGAACAATGGAAAAGTTCCGAAGCATTTTTAAATGTCAGCGGAATTCTGAAAACAATGGAAGAGTTCTGAAGCATTTTTAAACGTCAGCAGAATTCCGAGAACAATGAAAGAGTTACGAAGCATTTTTATACTTCATCTGAATGACAAGAACAATGTAAGAGTTCCGAAGCATTTTTAAACTTCAGCAGAATTCCGAGAACAATGGAAGAGTTCCGAAGCATTTTTAAACATCAGCGGAATACCGAGAGCAATGGAAGAGTTCTGAAACATTTTTAAACTTCAAAGGAATTCCGAAAACAATGGAAGAGTTCCGAATCATTTTTAAACTTCAGCGGAATTCCGAAAACAATGGAAGCATTCCGAAGCATTTTTAAACTTCAGCGGAATTCCGAGAACAATGGAAGAGTTCCGAAGCATTTTTAATCTTCCTCAGAATTTGGAGAACAATGGAAGAGTTCCGAAGCAAATTTAAACTTCAGCAGAAATCCGAGAACAATGGAAGTGTTACTAAGCATTTTTAAACTACAGCAAAATTCAGAGAAAAATGAAAGAGTTCCGAAGCATTTTTAAACTTCAGCGGAATTCCTAGAACAATGGAAGAGTTCTGAAGCATTTTTAAACTTCAGCAGAATTCCGAGAACAATGGAAGAGTTCTGAAGCATTTTTAAACATCAGTGGAATTCTGAGAACAATAGAAGAGTTCTGAAGCATTTTTAAATACGAGCGGAATTCTGAGAACAATGGAAGAGATCCAAAGCATTTTTAAACTTCAGCAGAATTCCGATAACAATGGAAGAGTTCCAAAACATTTTTAAACTTCAGCGGAATTCTGAGAACAATGGAAGAGTTCCGAAGCATTTTTAAACTTCAGCAGAATTCCGAGAACAATGGAAGAGCTCTGAAGCATTTTTAAACATCAGTGAAATTCTGAGAACAATGGAAGAGTTCCAAAGCATTTTTAAACTTCAGCAGAATTACGAGAACAATGGAAGAGTCCTGAAACATTTTTAAACTTCAGCAGAATTCTGAGAGAAATGAAAGAGTTCTGAAACATTTTTAAACTTCAGTGGAATTCCGAGAACAATGGAAGCGTTCTGAAGCATTTTTAAACTTCAGCAGAATTCCGAGAACAATGGAAGAGTTCTGAAACATTTTTAAACTTCAGCGGAATTCTGAGAACAATGGAAGAGTTGAAAAGCATTTTTAAGCCTCAGTGGAATTCTGAGAACAATGGAAGAGTTCCGAAGCATTTTAAAACTTCAGTACAATTACGAGAACAATGAGAGAGTTATGAATCATTTTTAAACGTCAGCAGAATTCCAAGAACAATGGAAGAGTTCCGAAGCATTTTTAAACGTCAGCGGAATTCTGAGAACAATGGAAGAGTTCCTAAGCATTTTTAAACATCAGCGGAATTCCGAGAACAATGGAAGAGTTCTGAAACATTTTTAAACTTCAAAGGAATTCTGAAAACAATGGAAGAGTTCTGAAGCATTTTTAAACGTCAGCAGAATTCCGAGAACAATGGAAGAGTTACGAAGCATTTTTATACTTCATCTGAATGACAAGAACAATGTAAGAGTTCCGAAGCATTTTTAAACTTCAGCGGAATTCCGAGAACAATGGAAGAGTTCCGAAGCATTTTTAAACATCAGCGGAATACCGAGAGCAATGGAAGAGTTCTGAAACATTTTTAAACTTCAAAGGAATTCCGAAAACAATGGAAGAGTTCCGAATCATTTTTAAACTTCAGCGGAATTCCGAGAACAATGGAAGCATTCCGAAGCATTTTTAAACTTCAGCGGAATTCCGAGAACAATGGAAGAGTTCCGAAGCATTTTTAATCTTCCTCAGAATTTGGAGAACAATGGTAGAGTTCCGAAGCAAATTTAAACTTCAGCAGAAATCCGAGAACAATGGAAGTGTTACTAAGCATTTTTAAACTACAGCAAAATTCAGAGAAAAATGAAAGAGTTCCGAAGCATTTTTAAACTTCTGCGGAATTCCTAGAACAATGGAAGAGTTCTGAAGCATTTTTAAACTTCAGCAGAATTCCGAGAACAATGGAAGAGTTCTGAAGCATTTTTAAACATCAGTGGAATTCTGAGAAAAATGGAAGAGTTCCGAAGCATTTTTAAACTTCAGCAGAATTCCGAGAACAATGGAAGAGCTCTGAAGCATTTTTAAACATCAGTGAAATTCTGAGAACAATGGAAGAGTTCCAAAGCATTTTTAAACTTCAGCAGAATTCCGAGAACAATGGAAGAGTTCCAAAATATTTTTAAACTTCTGCGGAATTCTGAGAACAATGGGAGGTTTCCGAAGCATTTTTAAACTTCAGCGGAATTCTGAGAACAATGGAAGAGTTCCTAAACAGTTTTAAACTTCAGCGGATTTCCGAGAACAATGGAAGAGTTCCGAAGCATTATTAAACATGAGTGGAATTCCGAGAACAATGGAAGAGTTCCGAAGCATTTTTAAACTTCAGCAGAATTCCGAGAACAATGGAAGAGTACCGAAGCATTTTTAAACATCAGCGGTATTCTGAGAACAATGGAAGAGTACTGAAGCATTTTTAAACATCAGCGGAATTCATAGAACAATGGAAGAGTTCTGAAGCATTTTTAAACGTCAGCGGAATTCTGAGAACAATGGAAGAGTTCCTAAGCATTTTTAAACATCAGCGGAATACCGAGAGCAAAGGAAGAGTTCTGAAACATTTTTAAACTTCAATGGAATTCCGAGAACAATGGAAGAGTTCCGAAGCATTTTTAAACATCAGCGGAATTTCGATAACAATGGAAGAGTTCCGAAGCATTTATAAACTTCAGCAGAATTCCGAGAACAATGGAAGAGTTCCGAAGCATTTTTAAATGTCAGCAGATTTCCGAGAACAATGAAGGAGTTCCAATGCATTTTTAAATGTCAGCGGAATTCTGAGAACAATGGAAGTGTTACGAAACATTTTTAAACATCAACGGAATTCCGAGAAGAATGGAAGAGTTCCAAAGTATTTTTAAACTTCAGCGGAATTCCGAGAACAATGGCAGCATTCCGAAGTATTTTTAATCTTCAGCGGAATTACGAGAACAATGGAAGAGTCCTGAAACATTTTTAAACTTCAGCAGAATTCTGAGAGAAATGAAAGAGTTCTGAAACATTTTTAAACTTCAGTGGAATTCCGAGAACAATGGAAGCGTTCTGAAGCATTTTTAAACTTCAGCAGAATTCCGAGAACAATGGAAGAGTTCTGAAACATTTTTAAACTTAAGCGGAATTCTGAGAACAATGGAAGAGTTGAAAAGCATTTTTAAGCCTCAGTGGAATTCTGAGAACAATGGAAGAGTTCCGAAGCATTTTAAAACTTCAGTACAATTACGAGAACAATGAGAGAGTTATGAATCATTTTTAAACGTCAGCAGAATTCCAAGAACAATGGAAGAGTTCCGAAGCATTTTTAAACGTCAGCGGAATTCTGAGAACAATGGAAGAGTTCCTAAGCATTTTTAAACATCAGCGGAATTCCGAGAACAATGGAAGAGTTCTGAAACATTTTTAAACTTCAAAGGAATTCCGAAAACAATGGAAGAGTTCCGAAGCATTTTTAAACTTCAGCGGAATTCCGAGAACAATGGAAGCATTCCGAAGCATTTTTAAACTTCAGCGGAATTCCGAGAACAATGGAAGAGTTCCCAAGCATTATTAAACGTGATCGTAATTCCGAGAACAATGGAAGAGTTGCGAAACCTTTTTTAAATGTCAGCGGAATTCCGAGAACAATGGAAGAATTCCGAAAAATTTTAAAACTTCAGTAGAATTCTGAGAACAATGACAAAGTTTCCAAGCATTTTTAAACTTCAGCAGAATTCCGAGAACAATGGAAAAGTTCCGAAGCATTTTTAAATGTCAGCGGAATTCTGAAAACAATGGAAGAGTTCTGAAGCATTTTTAAACGTCAGCAGAATTCCGAGAACAATGAAAGAGTTACGAAGCATTTTTATACTTCATCTGAATGACAAGAACAATGTAAGAGTTCCGAAGCATTTTTAAACTTCAGCGGAATTCCGAGAACAATGGAAGAGTTCCGAAGCATTTTTAAACATCAGCGGAATACCGAGAGCAATGGAAGAGTTCTGAAACATTTTTAAACTTCAAAGGAATTCCGAAAACAATGGAAGAGTTCCGAATCATTTTTAAACTTCAGCGGAATTCCGAAAACAATGGAAGCATTCCGAAGCATTTTTAAACTTCAGCGGAATTCCGAGAACAATGGAAGAGTTCCGAAGCATTTTTAATCTTCCTCAGAATTTGGAGAACAATGGAAGAGTTCCGAAGCAAATTTAAACTTCAGCAGAAATCCGAGAACAATGGAAGTGTTACTAAGCATTTTTAAACTACAGCAAAATTCAGAGAAAAATGAAAGAGTTCCGAAGCATTTTTAAACTTCAGCGGAATTCCTAGAACAATGGAAGAGTTCTGAAGCATTTTTAAACTTCAGCAGAATTCCGAGAACAATGGAAGAGTTCTGAGGCATTTTTAAACATCAGTGGAATTCTGAGAACAATAGAAGAGTTCTGAAGCATTTTTAAATACGAGCGGAATTCTGAGAACAATGGAAGAGATCCAAAGCATTTTTAAACTTCAGCAGAATTCCGATAACAATGGAAGAGTTCCAAAACATTTTTAAACTTCAGCGGAATTCTGAGAACAATGGAAGAGTTCCGAAGCATTTTTAAACTTCAGCAGAATTCCGAGAACAATGGAAGAGCTCTGAAGCATTTTTAAACATCAGTGAAATTCTGAGAACAATGGAAGAGTTCCAAAGCATTTTTAAACTTCAGCAGAATTCCGAGAACAATGGAAGAGTTCCAAAATATTTTTAAACTTCTGCGGAATTCTGAGAACAATGGGAGGTTTCCGAAGCATTTTTAAACTTCAGCGGAATTCCGAGAACAACGGAAGAGTTCCGAAGCATTTTTAAACTTCAGCGGAATTCCGAGAACAATGGAAGAGTACCGAAGCATTTTTAAACATCAGCGGTATTCTGAGAACAATGGAAGAGTACTGAAGCATTTTAAACATCAGCGGAATTCTGAGAACAATGGAAGAGTACCGAAGCATTTTTAAACATCAGCGGAACACCGAGAGCAATGGAAGAGTTCTGAAACATTTTTAAACTTCAGCGGAATTCCGAGAACAATGGAAGAGTTCCGAAGCATTTTTAAACGTCAGCGGAATTTCGATAACAATGGAAGAGTTCCGAAGCATTTATAAACTTCAGCAGAATTCCGAGAACAATGGAAGAGTTCCGAAGCATTTTTAAATGTCAGCAGATTTCCGAGAACAATGAAGGAGTTACAATGCATTTTTAAACGTAATCGGAATTCTGAGAACAATGGAAGTGTTCCGAAACATTTTTAAACATCAACGGAATTCCAAGAAGAATGTAAGAGTTCCAAAGTATTTTTAAACTTCAGCGGAATTCCGAGAACAATGGCAGCATTCCGAAGTATTTTTAATCTTCAGCGGAATTCCAAGAACAATGGAAGAGTCCTGAAACATTTTTAAACTTCACCGGAATTCTGAGAACAATGGAAGAGTTCCAAAGCATTTTTAAGCCTCAGTGGAATTCTGAGAACAATGGAACAGTTCCGAAGCATTTTAAAACTTCAGCACAATTACGAGAACAATGAGAGAGTTACGAATCATTTTTAAACGTCAGCAGAATTCCAAGAACAATGGAAGAGTTCCGAAGCATTTTTAAACGTCAGCGGAATTCTGAGAACAATGGAAGAGTTCTGAAACATTTTTAAACTTCAAAGGAAATCCGAAAACAATGGAAGAGTTCCGAAGCATTTTTAAACTTCAGCGGAATTCCGAGAACAATGGAAGCATTCCGAAGCATTTTTGAACTTCAGCGGAATTCCGAGAACAATGGAAGAGTTCCGAAGCATTATTAAACGTGATCGTAATTCCGAGAACAATGGAAGAGTTGCGAAACCTTTTTTAAATGTCAGCGGAATTCCGAGAACAATGGAAGAATTCCGAAAAATTTTAAAACTTCAGTAGAATTCTGAGAACAATGACAAAGTTCCGAAGCATTTTTAAACTTCAGCAGAATTCCGAGAACAATGGAAAAGTTCCGAAGCATTTTTAAATGTCAGCGGAATTCTGAAAACAATGGAAGAGTTCTGAAGCATTTTTAAACGTCAGCAGAATTCCGAGAACAATGAAAGAGTTACGAAGCATTTTTATACTTCATCTGAATGACAAGAACAATGTAAGAGTTCCGAAGCATTTTTAAACTTCAGCGGAATTCCGAGAACAATGGAAGAGTTCCGAAGCATTTTTAAACATCAGCGGAATACCGAGAGCAATGGAAGAGTTCTGAAACATTTTTAAACTTCAAAGGAATTCCGAAAACAATGGAAGAGTTCCGAATCATTTTTAAACTTCAGCGGAATTCCGAAAACAATGGAAGCATTCCGAAGCATTTTTAAACTTCAGCGGAATTCCGAGAACAATGGAAGAGTTCCGAAGCATTTTTAATCTTCCTCAGAATTTGGAGAACAATGGAAGAGTTCCGAAGCAAATTTAAACTTCAGCAGAAATCCGAGAACAATGGAAGTGTTACTAAGCATTTTTAAACTACAGCAAAATTCAGAGAAAAATGAAAGAGTTCCGAAGCATTTTTAAACTTCAGCGGAATTCCTAGAACAATGGAAGAGTTCTGAAGCATTTTTAAACTTCAGCAGAATTCCGAGAACAATGGAAGAGTTCTGAGGCATTTTTAAACATCAGTGGAATTCTGAGAACAATAGAAGAGTTCTGAAGCATTTTTAAATACGAGCGGAATTCTGAGAACAATGGAAGAGATCCAAAGCATTTTTAAACTTCAGCAGAATTCCGATAACAATGGAAGAGTTCCAAAACATTTTTAAACTTCAGCGGAATTCTGAGAACAATGGAAGAGTTCCGAAGCATTTTTAAACTTCAGCAGAATTCCGAGAACAATGGAAGAGCTCTGAAGCATTTTTAAACATCAGTGAAATTCTGAGAACAATGGAAGAGTTCCAAAGCATTTTTAAACTTCAGCAGAATTCCGAGAACAATGGAAGAGTTCCAAAATATTTTTAAACTTCTGCGGAATTCTGAGAACAATGGGAGGTTTCCGAAGCATTTTTAAACTTCAGCGGAATTCCGAGAACAACGGAAGAGTTCCGAAGCATTTTTAAACTTCAGCGGAATTCCGAGAACAATGGAAGAGTACCGAAGCATTTTTAAACATCAGCGGTATTCTGAGAACAATGGAAGAGTACTGAAGCATTTTAAACATCAGCGGAATTCTGAGAACAATGGAAGAGTACCGAAGCATTTTTAAACATCAGCGGAACACCGAGAGCAATGGAAGAGTTCTGAAACATTTTTAAACTTCAGCGGAATTCCGAGAACAATGGAAGAGTTCCGAAGCATTTTTAAACGTCAGCGGAATTTCGATAACAATGGAAGAGTTCCGAAGCATTTATAAACTTCAGCAGAATTCCGAGAACAATGGAAGAGTTCCGAAGCATTTTTAAATGTCAGCAGATTTCCGAGAACAATGAAGGAGTTACAATGCATTTTTAAACGTAATCGGAATTCTGAGAACAATGGAAGTGTTCCGAAACATTTTTAAACATCAACGGAATTCCAAGAAGAATGTAAGAGTTCCAAAGTATTTTTAAACTTCAGCGGAATTCCGAGAACAATGGCAGCATTCCGAAGTATTTTTAATCTTCAGCGGAATTCCAAGAACAATGGAAGAGTCCTGAAACATTTTTAAACTTCACCGGAATTCTGAGAACAATGGAAGAGTTCCAAAGCATTTTTAAGCCTCAGTGGAATTCTGAGAACAATGGAACAGTTCCGAAGCATTTTAAAACTTCAGCACAATTACGAGAACAATGAGAGAGTTACGAATCATTTTTAAACGTCAGCAGAATTCCAAGAACAATGGAAGAGTTCCGAAGCATTTTTAAACGTCAGCGGAATTCTGAGAACAATGGAAGAGTTCCTAAGCATTTTAAAACATCAGCGGAATACCGAGAGCAAAGGAAGAGTTCTGAAACATTTTTAAACTTCAAAGGAATTCCGAGAACAATGGAAGAGTTCCGAAGCATTTTTAAACGTCAGCGGAATTTCGATAACAATGGAAGAGTTCCGAAGCATTTATAAACTTCAGCAGAATTCCGAGAACAATGGAAGAGTTCCGAAGCATTTTTAAATGTAGGCACATTTCCGAGAACAATGAAGGAGTTCCAATGCATTTTTAAATGTCAGCGGAATTCTGAGAACAATGGAAGTGTTCCGAAACATTTTTAAACATCAACGGAATTCCGAGAAGAATGGAAGAGTTCCAAAGTATTTTTAAACTTCAGCGGAATTCCGAGAACAATGGCAGCATTCCGAAGTATTTTTAATCTTCAGCGGAATGATGAGAACAATGGTAGAGTCCTGAAACATTTTTAAACTTCAGCAGAATTCTGAGAGAAATGAAAGAGTTCTGAAACATTTTTAAACTTCAGTGGAATTCCGAGAACAATGGAAGCGTTCTGAAGCCTTTTTAAACTTCAGCAGAATTCCGAGAACAATGGAAGAGTTCTGAAACATTTTTAAACTTCAGCGGAATTCTGAGAACAATTGAAGAGTTCCAAAGCATTTTTAAGCCTCAGTGGAATTCTGAGAACAATGGAAGAGTTCCGAAGCATTTTAAAACTTCAGCACAATTACGAGAACAATGAGAGAGTTACGAATCATTTTTAAACGTCAGCAGAATTCCAAGAACAATGGAAGAGTTCCGAAGCATTTTTAAACATCAGCGGAATTCCGAGAACAATGGAAGAGTTCTGAAACATTTTTAAACTTCAAAGGAATTCCGAAAACAATGGAAGAGTTCCGAAGCATTTTTAAACTTCAGCGGAATTCCGAGAACAATGGAAGCATTCCGAAGCATTTTTGAACTTCAGCGGAATTCCGAGAACAATGGAAGAGTTCCGAAGCATTATTAAACGTGATCGTAATTCCGAGAACAATGGAAGAATTCCGAAAGATTTTAAAACTTCAGTAGAATTCTGAGAACAATGACAGAGTTCCGAAGCATTTTTAAACTTCAGCAGAATTCCGCGAACAATGGAAGAGTTCCGAAGCATTTTTAAACGTCAACGGAATTCCAAGAACAATGGTAGTGTTCCAAAACATTTTTAAAATTCAGCGGAATTCCGAGAACAATGGAAGAGTTCCGAAGCATTATTAAACATGAATGGAATTCTGAGAACAATGGAAGAGTTCCGAAGCATTTTTACACTTCAGCGGAATTCCAAGAACAATGGAAGAGTTCCGAAGCATTTTTACACTTCAGCGGAATTCCGAGAACAATGGAAGAGTTCCGAAGCATGTTTAAACTTCAGCAGAATTCCGAGAACAATGGAAGAGTACCGAAGCATTTTTAAACATCAGCGGAATTCTGAGAACAATGGAAGAGTACCGAAGCATTTTTAAACATCAGCGGAATTCTGAGCACAATGGAAGAGTACCGAAGCATTTTTAAACATCAGCGGAATACCGAGAGCAATGGAAGAGTTCTGAAACATTTTTAAACTTCAAAGGAATTCCGAAAACAATGGAAGAGTTGCGAATCATTTTTAAACTTCAGATGAATACCGAGAGCAATGGAAGAGTTCTGAAACATTTTTAAACTTCAAAGGAATTCCGAAAACAATGGAAGAGTTCCGAATCATTTTTAAACTTCAGCGGAATTCCGAGAACAATGGAAGCATTCCGAAGCATTTTTAAACTTCAGCAGAAATCCGAGAACAATGGAAGTGTTACTAAGCATTTTTAAACTACAGCAAAATTCAGAGAAAAATGAAAGAGTTCCGAAGCATTTTTAAACTTCAGCGGAATTCCTAGAAAAATGGAAGAGTTCCGAAGCATTTTTAAACATCAGCAGAATTCCGAGAACAATGGAAGAGTTCAGAAGCATTTTTAAACATCAGTGGAATTCTGAGAACAATAGAAGAGTTCTGAAGCATTTTTAAATACGAGCGGAATTCTGAGAACAATGGAAGAGTTCCAAAACATTTTTAAACTTCAGCGGAATTCTGAGAACAATGGAAGAGTTCCGAAGCATTTTTAAACTTCAGCGGAATTCCGAGAACAATGGAAGAGCTCTGAAGCATTTTTAAACATCAGTGAAATTCTGAGAACAATGGAAGAGTTCCAAAGCATTTTTAAACTTCAGCAGAATTCCGAGAACAATGGAAGAGCTCCAAAATATTTTTAAACTTCTGCGGAATTCTGAGAACAATGGGAGATTTCCGAAGCATTTTTAAACTTCAGCGGAATTCCGAGAACAACGGAAGAGTTCCGAAGCATTTTTAAACTTCAGCGGAATTCCGAGAACAATAGAAGAGTTCCTAAACAGTTTTAAACTTCAGCGGATTTCCGAGAACAATGGAAGAGTTCCGAAGCATTATTAAACATGAGTGGAATTCCGAGAACAATGTAAGAGTTCCGAAGCATTTTTAAATGTCAGCAGAATTCTGAGAACAATGGAAGAGTACCGAAGCATTTTTAAACATCAGCGGTATTCTGAGAACAATGGAAGAGTACTGAAGCATTTTAAACATCAGCGGAATTCTGAGAACAATGGAAGAGTACCGAAGCATTTTTAAACATCAGCGGAATACCGAGAGCAATGGAAGAGTTCTGAAACATTTTTAAACTTCAGCGGAATTCCGAGAACAATGGAAGAGTTCCTAAGCATTTTTAAACGTCAGCGGAATTTCGATAACAATGGAAGAGTTCCGAAGCATTTATAAACTTCAGCAGAATTCCAAGAACAATGGAAGAGTTTTGAAGCATTTTTAAATGTCACCAGATTTCCGAGAACAATGAAGTAGTTCCAATGCATTTTTAAACGTAATCGGAATTCTGAGAACAATGGAAGTGTTCCGAAACATTTTTAAACATCAACGGAATTCCGAGAAGAATGGAAGAGTTCCAAAGTATTTTTAAACTTCAGCGGAATTCCGAGAACAATGGCAGCATTCCGAAGTATATTTAATCTTCAGCGGAATTCCGAGAACAATGGAAGAGTCCTGAAACATTTTTAACTTCAGCAGAATTCTGAGAACAATGGAAGAGTTCCAAAGCATTTTTAAGCCTCGGTGGAATTCTGAGAACAATGGAATAGTTCCAAAGCATTTTAAAACTTCAGCACAATTACGAGAACAATGAGAGAGTTACGAATCATTTTTAAACGTCAGCAGAATTCCAAGAACAATGGAAGAGTTCCGAAGCATTTTTAAACGTCAGCGGAATTCTGAGAACAATGGAAGAGTTCCTAAGCATTTTTAAACATCAGCGGAATACCGAGAGCAATGGAAGAGTTCTGAACCATTTTTAAACTTCAAAGGAATTCCGAGAACAATGGAAGAGTTCCGAAGCATTTTTAAACATCAGCGGAATTTCTATAACAATGGAAGAGTTCCGAAGCATTTATAAACTTCAGCAGAATTCCGAGAACAATGGAGGAGTTCCGAAGCATTTTTAAACGTCAGCGGAATTTCGATAACAATGGAAGAGTTCCGAAGCATTTATAAACTTCAGCAGAATTCCGAGAACAATGGAAGAGTTCCGAAGCATTTTTAAATGTCATCAGATTTCCGAGAACAATGAAGGAGTTCCAATGCATTTTTAAATGTCAGCGGAATTCTGAGAACAATGGAAGTGTTCCGAAACATTTTTAAACATCAACGGAATTCCGAGAAGAATGGAAGGGTTCCAAAGTATTTTTAAACTTCAGTGGAATTCCGAGAACAATGGCAGCATTCCGAAGTATTTTTAATCTTCAGCGGAATTACGAGAACAATGGAAGAGTCCTGAAACATTTTTAAACTTCAGCAGAATTCGGAGAGAAATGAAAGAGTTCTGAAACATTTTTAAACTTCAGTGGAATTCCGAGAACAATGGAAGCGTTCTGAAGCATTTTTAAACTTCAGCAGAATTCCAAGAACAATGGAAGAGTTCTGAAACATTTTTAAACTTCAGCGGAATTCTGAGAACAATGGAAGAGTTCCAAAGCATTTTTAAGCCTCAGTGGAATTCTGAGAACAATGGAAGAGTTCCGAAGCATTTTAAAACTTCAGCACAATTACGAGAACATTGAGAGAGTTACGAATCATTTTTAAACGTCAGCAGAATTCCAAGAACAATGGAAGAGTTCCGAAGCATTTTTAAACGTCAGCGGAATTCTGAGAACAATGGAAGAGTTCCTAAGCATTTTTAAACATCAGCGGAATTCCGAGAACAATAGAAGAGTTCTGAAACATTTTTAAACTTCAAAGGAATTCCGAAAACAATGGAAGAGTTCCGAAGCATTTTTAAACTTCAGCGGAATTCCGAGAACAATGGAAGCATTCCGAAGCATTTTTGAACTTCACCAGAATTCCGAGAACAATGGAAGAGTTCTGAAGCATTATTAAACGTGATCGTAATTCCGAGAACAATGGAAGAGTTGCGAAACCTTTTTTAAATGTCAGCGGAATTCTGAGAACAATGGAAGAATTCCGAAAGATTTTAAAACTTCAGTAGAATTCTGAGAACAATGACAGAGTTCCGAAGCAATTTTAAACTTCAGCAGAATTCCGAGAACAATGGAAAAGTTCCGAAGCATTTTTAAATGTCAGTGGAATTCTGAAAACAATGGAAGAGTTCTGAAGCATTTTTAAACGTCAGCAGAATTCCGAGAACAATGGAAGAGTTACGAAGCATTTTTAAACTTCATTTGAATGACAAGAGCAATGTAAGAGTTCCGAAGCATTTTTAAACTTCAGCGGAATTCCGAGAACAACGGAAGAGTTCCGAAGCATTTTTAAACTTCAGCAGAATTCCGCGAAAATGGAAGAGTTCCGAAGCATTTTTAAACGTCAACGGAATTCCAAGAACAATGGTAGTGTTCCAAAACATTTTTAAAATTCAGCGGAATTCCGAGAACAATGGAAGAGTTCCGAAGCATTATTAAACATGAATGGAATTCTGAGAACAATGGAAGAGTTCCGAAGCATTTTTACACTTCAGCAGAATTCCGAGAACAATGGAAGAGTTCAGAAGCATTTTTAAACATCAGTGGAATTCTGAGAACAATAGAAGAGTTCTGAAGCACTTTTAAATACGAGCGGAATTCTGAGAACAATGGAAGAGTTCCAAAGCATTTTTAAACTTCAGCAGAATTCCGAGAACAATGGAAGAGCTCTGAAGCATTTTTAAACATCAGTGAAATACTGAGAACAATGGAAGAGTTCCAAAGCATTTTTAAACTTCAGCAGAATTCCGAGAACAATGGAAGAGTTCCAAAATATTTTTAAACTTCTGCGGAATTCTGAGAACAATGGGAGATTTCCGAAGCATTTTTAAACTTCAGCGGAATTCCGAGAACAATGGAAGAGTTCCGAAGCATTTTTAAACTTCAGCGGAATTCCGAGAACAATGGAAGAGTTCCTAAACAGTTTTAAACTTCAGCGGATTTCCGAGAACAATGGAAGAGTTCCGAAGCATTATTAAACATGAGTGGAATTCCGAGAACAATGGAAGAGTTCCGAAGCATTTTTAAACTTCAGCGGAATTCCAAGAACAATGGAAGAGTTCCGAAGCATTTTTAAATGTCAGCAGAATTCTGAGAACAATGGAAGAGTACCGAAGCATTTTTAAACATCAGCGGTATTCTGAGAACAATTGAAGAGTACTGAAGCATTTTAACCATCAGCGGAATTCTGAGAACAATGGAAGAGTACCGAAGCATTTTTAAACATCAGCGGAATACCGAGAGCAATGGAAGAGTCCTGAAACATTTTTAAACTTCAGCAGAATTCTGAGAGAAATGAAAGAGTTCTGAAACATTTTTAAACTTCAGTGGAATTCCGATAACAATGGAAGCGTTCTGAAGAATTTTTAAACTTCAGCAGAATTCCGAGAACAATGGAAGAGTTCTGAAACATTTTTAAACTTCAGCGGAATTCCGAGAACAATGGAAGAGTTCCTAAGCATTTTTAAACATCAGCGGAATTTTGCTAACAATGGAAGAGTTCCAAAACATTTTTAAAATTCAGCGGAATTCCGAGAACAATGGAAGAGTTCCGAAGCATTATTAAACATGAATGGAATTCTGAGAAGAATGGAAGAGTTCCGAAGCATTTTTACACTTCAGCGGAATTCCGAGAACAATGGAAGAGTTCCGAAGCATGTTTAAACTTCAGCAGAATTCAGAGAACAATGGAAGAGTACCGAAGCATTTTTAAACATCAGCGGAATTCTGAGAACAATGGAAGAGTACCGAAGCATTTTTAAACATCAGCGGAATTCTGAGCACAATGGAAGAGTACCGAAGCATTTTTAAACATCAGCGGAATACCGAGAGCAATGTAAGAGTTCTGAAACATTTTTAAACTTCAAAGGAATTCCGAGAACAATGGAAGAGTTCCGAAGCATTTTTAAACGTCAGCAGAATTCCGAGAACAATGGAAGCATTCCGAAGCATTTTTAAACTTCAGTGGTATTCCGAGAACAATGGAAGAGTTCCGAAGCATTTCTAATCTTCCTCAGAATTTGGAGAACAATGGAAGAGTTCCGAAGCAAATTTAAACTTCAGCAGAAATCCGAGAACAATGGAAGTGTTACTAAGCATTTTTAAACTACAGCAAAATTCAGAGAAAAATGAAAGAGTTCCGAAGCATTTTTAAACTTCAGCGGAATTCCTAGAACAATGGAAGAGTTCCGAAGCATTTTTATACTTCAGCAGAATTCCGAGAACAGTGGAAGAGTTCTGAAGCATTTTTAAACATCAGTGGAATTCTGAGAACAATAGAAGAGTTCTGAAGCAATTTTAAATACGAGCGGAATTCTGAGAACAATGGAAGAGTTCCAAAGCAATTTTAAACTTCAGCAGAATTACGAGAACAATGGAAGGGTTCCAAAACATTTTTAAACTTCAGCGGAATTCTGAGAACAATGAAAGAGTTCCGAAGCATTTTTAAACTTCAGCGGAATTCCGAGAACAACGGAAGAGTTCCGATGCATTTTTAAACTTCAGCGGAATTCCGAGAATAATGGAAGAGTTCCGAAGCATTATTAAACATGAGTGCAATTCCGAGAACAATGGAAGAGTTCCGAAGCATTTTTAAACTTCAGCGGAATTCCGAGAACAATGGAAGAGTTCCGAAGCATTTTTAAACGTCAGCAGAATTCCGAGAACAATGGAAGAGTTCCGAAGCATTTTTAAACTTCAGCAGAATTCCGCGAACAATGGAAGAGTTCCGAAGCATTTTTAAACGTCAATGGAATTCCAAGAACAATGGTAGTGTTCCAAAACATTTTTAAAATTCAGCGGAATTCCGAGAACAATGGAAGAGTTCCAAAGCATTATTAAACATGAATGGAATTCTGAGAACAATGGAAGAGTTCCGAAGCATTTTTACACTTCAGCGGAATTCCGAGAACAATGGAAGAGTTCCGTAGCATGTTTAAACTTCAGCAGAATTCCGAGAACAATGGAAGAGTACCGAAGCATTTTTAAACATCAGCGGAATTCTGAGAACAATGGAAGAGTACCGAAGCATTTTTAAACATCAGCGGAATTCTGAGCACAATGGAAGAGTACCGATGCATTTTTAAACATCAGCGGAATACCGAGAGCAATGGAAGAGTTCTGAAACATTTTTAAACTTCAAAGGAATTCCTAAAACAATGGAAGAGTTCCGAATCATTTATAAACGTCAGCGGAATTTCGATATCAATGGAAGAGTTCCGAAGCATTTATAAACTTCAGCAGAATTCCGAGAACAATGGACGAGTTCCGAAGCATTTTTAAATGTCAGCAGAATTCTGAGAACAATGGAAGTGTTCCGAAACATTTTTAAACATCAACGGAATTCCGAGAAGAATGGAATAGTTCCAAAGTATTTTTAAACTTCAGCGGAATTCCGAGAACAATGACAGCATTCCGAAGTATTTTTAATCTTCAGCGGAATTACGAGAACAATGGAAGAGTCCTGAAACATTTTTAAACTTCAGCAGAATTCTGAGAGAAATGAAAGAGTTCTGAAACATTTTTAAACTTCAGTGGAATTCCGATAACAATGATAGCGTTCTGAAGCATTTTTAAACTTCAGCAGAATTCGGAGAACAATGTAAGAGTTCTGAAACATTTTGAAACACCAGCAGAATTCCGAGAACAATGGAAAAGTTCTGAAACATTTTTAAACTTCAGCGGAATTCTAAGAACAATGGAAGAGTTCTGAAGCATTTTTAAACTTCAGCAGAATTCCGAGAACAATGGAAAAGTTCCGAAGCATTTTTAAATGTCAGCGGAATTCCGAGAACAATGGAAGAGTTCCGAAGCATTTTTAAACATCAGCAGAATTACGAGAACAATGGAAGAGTTCCGAAGCATTTTTACACGTCAGCGGAATTCCGAGAACAATGGAAGAGTTCTGAAGCATTTTTAAACATCAGCGGAATTCCGAGAACAATGGAAGAGTTCCGAACCATTTTTAAACTTCAGCGGAATTCCGAGAACAATGGAAGAGTTCCGAAGCATTTTTAAACTTCAGCAGAATTCTGAGAACAATGGAAGAGTTCCGAAGCATTTTTAAACGTCAACGGAATTCCGAGAACAATGGTAGTGTTCCAAAACATTTTTAAAATTCAGCGGAATTCCGAGAACAATGGAAGAGTTCCGAAGCATTATTAAACATGATAGGAATTCCGAGAACAATGGAAGAGTTCAGAAGCATTTTTAAACATCAGCAGAATTCTGAGAACAATGGAAGAGTTCTGAAGCATTTTTAAACATCAGCGGAATTCTGAGAACAATGGAAGAGTTCCGAAGCATTTTTAAACATTAGCGGAATTCCGAGAACAATGGAAGAGATCTGAAACATTTTTAAACTTCAAAGGAATTCCGAAAACAATGTAAGAGTTCCGAATCATTTTTAAACTTCAGTGGAATTCCGAGAACAATGGAAGCATTCCGAAGCATTTTTAAACTTCAGCGGTATTCCGAGAACAATGGAAGAGTTCCGAAGCATTTTTAATCTTCCTCAGAATTTGGAGAACAATGGAAGAGTTCCGAAGCAAATTTAAACTTCAGCAGAAATCCGAGAACAATGGAAGTGTTACTAAGCATTTTTAAACTACAGCAAAATTCAGAGAAAAATGAAAGAGTTCCGAAGCATTTTTAAACTTCAGCGGAATTCCTAGAACAATGGAAGAGTTCCGAAGCATTTTTAAACTTCAGCAGAATTCCGAGAACAGTGGAAGAGTTCTGAAGCATTTTTAAACATCAGTGGAATTCTGAGAACAATAGAAGAGTTCTGAAGCAATTTTAAATACGAGCGGAATTCTGAGAACAATGGAAGAGTTCCAAAGCATTTTTAAACTTCAGCAGAATTCCGAGAACAATGGAAGAGTTCCAAAACATTTTTAAACTTCAGCGGAATTCTGAGAACAATGGAAGAGTTCCGAAGCATTTTTAAACTTCAGCGGAATTCCGAGAACAACTGAAGAGTTCTGATGCATTTTTAAACTTCAGCGGAATTCCGAGAACAATGGAAGAGTTCCGAAGCATTATTAAACATGAGTGGAATTCCGAGAACAATGGAAGAGTTCCGAAGCGTTTTTAAACTTCAGCGGAATTCCGAGAACAATGGAAGAGTTCCGAAGCATTTTTAAACGTCAGCAGAATTCCGAGAACAATGGAAGAGTTCCGAAGCATTTTTAAACTTCAGCGGAATTCCGAGAACAACGGAAGAGTTCCGATGCATTTTTAAACTTCAGCGGAATTCCGAGAACAATGGAAGAGTTCCGAAGCATTTTTAAACATCAGCGGAATTCTGAGAACAATGGAAGAGTACCGAAGCATTTTTAAACATCAGCGGAATTCTGAGCACAAGGGAAGAGTACCGAAGCATTTTTAAACATCAGCGGAATACCGAGAGCAATGGAAGAGTTCTGAAACATTTTTAAACTTCAAAGGAATTCCGAAAACAATGGACGAGTTCCGACTCATTTTTAAACTTCAGCGGAATTTCGATAACAATGGAAGAGTTCCGAAGCATTTATAAACTTCAGCAGAATTCCGAGAACAATGGAAGAGTTCCGAAGCATTTTTAAATGTAGGCACATTTCCGAGAACAATGAAGGAGTTCCAATGCATTTTTAAATGTCAGCGGAATTCTGAGAACAATGGAAGTGTTCCGAAACATTTTTAAACATCAACGGAATTCCGAGAAGAATGGAAGAGTTCCAAAGTATTTTTAAACTTCAGCGGAATTCCGAGAACAATGGCAGCATTCCGAAGTATTTTTAATCTTCAGCGGAATGATGAGAACAATGGAAGAGTCCTGAAACATTTTTAAACTTCAGCAGAATTCTGAGAGAAATGAAAGAGTTCTGAAACATTTTTAAACTTCAGTGGAATTCCGAGAACAATGGAAGCGTTCTGAAGCCTTTTTAAACTTCAGCAGAATTCCGAGAACAATGGAAGAGTTCTGAAACATTTTTAAACTTCAGCGGAATTCTGAGAACAATTGAAGAGTTCCAAAGCATTTTTAAGCCTCAGTGGAATTCTGAGAACAATGGAAGAGTTCCGAAGCATTTTAAAACTTCAGCACAATTACGAGAACAATGAGAGAGTTACGAATCATTTTTAAACGTCAGCAGAATTCCAAGAACAATGGAAGAGTTCCGAAGCATTTTTAAACATCAGCGGAATTCCGAGAACAATGGAAGAGTTCTGAAACATTTTTAAACTTCAAAGGAATTCCGAAAACAATGGAAGAGTTCCGAAGCATTTTTAAACTTCAGCGGAATTCCGAGAACAATGGAAGCATTCCGAAGCATTTTTGAACTTCAGCGGAATTCCGAGAACAATGGAAGAGTTCCGAAGCATTATTAAACGTGATCGTAATTCCGAGAACAATGGAAGAATTCCGAAAGATTTTAAAACTTCAGTAGAATTCTGAGAACAATGACAGAGTTCCGAAGCATTTTTAAACTTCAGCAGAATTCCGCGAACAATGGAAGAGTTCCGAAGCATTTTTAAACGTCAACGGAATTCCAAGAACAATGGTAGTGTTCCAAAACATTTTTAAAATTCAGCGGAATTCCGAGAACAATGGAAGAGTTCCGAAGCATTATTAAACATGAATGGAATTCTGAGAACAATGGAAGAGTTCCGAAGCATTTTTACACTTCAGCGGAATTCCAAGAACAATGGAAGAGTTCCGAAGCATTTTTACACTTCAGCGGAATTCCGAGAACAATGGAAGAGTTCCGAAGCATGTTTAAACTTCAGCAGAATTCCGAGAACAATGGAAGAGTACCGAAGCATTTTTAAACATCAGCGGAATTCTGAGAACAATGGAAGAGTACCGAAGCATTTTTAAACATCAGCGGAATTCTGAGCACAATGGAAGAGTACCGAAGCATTTTTAAACATCAGCGGAATACCGAGAGCAATGGAAGAGTTCTGAAACATTTTTAAACTTCAAAGGAATTCCGAAAACAATGGAAGAGTTGCGAATCATTTTTAAACTTCAGATGAATACCGAGAGCAATGGAAGAGTTCTGAAACATTTTTAAACTTCAAAGGAATTCCGAAAACAATGGAAGAGTTCCGAATCATTTTTAAACTTCAGCGGAATTCCGAGAACAATGGAAGCATTCCGAAGCATTTTTAAACTTCAGCAGAAATCCGAGAACAATGGAAGTGTTACTAAGCATTTTTAAACTACAGCAAAATTCAGAGAAAAATGAAAGAGTTCCGAAGCATTTTTAAACTTCAGCGGAATTCCTAGAAAAATGGAAGAGTTCCGAAGCATTTTTAAACATCAGCAGAATTCCGAGAACAATGGAAGAGTTCAGAAGCATTTTTAAACATCAGTGGAATTCTGAGAACAATAGAAGAGTTCTGAAGCATTTTTAAATACGAGCGGAATTCTGAGAACAATGGAAGAGTTCCAAAACATTTTTAAACTTCAGCGGAATTCTGAGAACAATGGAAGAGTTCCGAAGCATTTTTAAACTTCAGCGGAATTCCGAGAACAATGGAAGAGCTCTGAAGCATTTTTAAACATCAGTGAAATTCTGAGAACAATGGAAGAGTTCCAAAGCATTTTTAAACTTCAGCAGAATTCCGAGAACAATGGAAGAGCTCCAAAATATTTTTAAACTTCTGCGGAATTCTGAGAACAATGGGAGATTTCCGAAGCATTTTTAAACTTCAGCGGAATTCCGAGAACAACGGAAGAGTTCCGAAGCATTTTTAAACTTCAGCGGAATTCCGAGAACAATAGAAGAGTTCCTAAACAGTTTTAAACTTCAGCGGATTTCCGAGAACAATGGAAGAGTTCCGAAGCATTATTAAACATGAGTGGAATTCCGAGAACAATGGAAGAGTTCCGAAGCATTTTTAAATGTCAGCAGAATTCTGAGAACAATGGAAGAGTACCGAAGCATTTTTAAACATCAGCGGTATTCTGAGAACAATGGAAGAGTACTGAAGCATTTTAAACATCAGCGGAATTCTGAGAACAATGGAAGAGTACCGAAGCATTTTTAAACATCAGCGGAATACCGAGAGCAATGGAAGAGTTCTGAAACATTTTTAAACTTCAGCGGAATTCCGAGAACAATGGAAGAGTTCCTAAGCATTTTTAAACGTCAGCGGAATTTCGATAACAATGGAAGAGTTCCGAAGCATTTATAAACTTCAGCAGAATTCCAAGAACAATGGAAGAGTTTTGAAGCATTTTTAAATGTCACCAGATTTCCGAGAACAATGAAGTAGTTCCAATGCATTTTTAAACGTAATCGGAATTCTGAGAACAATGGAAGTGTTCCGAAACATTTTTAAACATCAACGGAATTCCGAGAAGAATGGAAGAGTTCCAAAGTATTTTTAAACTTCAGCGGAATTCCGAGAACAATGGCAGCATTCCGAAGTATATTTAATCTTCAGCGGAATTCCGAGAACAATGGAAGAGTCCTGAAACATTTTTAACTTCAGCAGAATTCTGAGAACAATGGAAGAGTTCCAAAGCATTTTTAAGCCTCGGTGGAATTCTGAGAACAATGGAATAGTTCCAAAGCATTTTAAAACTTCAGCACAATTACGAGAACAATGAGAGAGTTACGAATCATTTTTAAACGTCAGCAGAATTCCAAGAACAATGGAAGAGTTCCGAAGCATTTTTAAACGTCAGCGGAATTCTGAGAACAATGGAAGAGTTCCTAAGCATTTTTAAACATCAGCGGAATACCGAGAGCAATGGAAGAGTTCTGAACCATTTTTAAACTTCAAAGGAATTCCGAGAACAATGGAAGAGTTCCGAAGCATTTTTAAACATCAGCGGAATTTCTATAACAATGGAAGAGTTCCGAAGCATTTATAAACTTCAGCAGAATTCCGAGAACAATGGAGGAGTTCCGAAGCATTTTTAAACGTCAGCGGAATTTCGATAACAATGGAAGAGTTCCGAAGCATTTATAAACTTCAGCAGAATTCCGAGAACAATGGAAGAGTTCCGAAGCATTTTTAAATGTCAGCAGATTTCCGAGAACAATGAAGGAGTTCCAATGCATTTTTAAATGTCAGCGGAATTCTGAGAACAATGGAAGTGTTCCGAAACATTTTTAAACATCAACGGAATTCCGAGAAGAATGGAAGGGTTCCAAAGTATTTTTAAACTTCAGTGGAATTCCGAGAACAATGGCAGCATTCCGAAGTATTTTTAATCTTCAGCGGAATTACGAGAACAATGGAAGAGTCCTGAAACATTTTTAAACTTCAGCAGAATTCGGAGAGAAATGAAAGAGTTCTGAAACATTTTTAAACTTCAGTGGAATTCCGAGAACAATGGAAGCGTTCTGAAGCATTTTTAAACTTCAGCAGAATTCCAAGAACAATGGAAGAGTTCTGAAACATTTTTAAACTTCAGCGGAATTCTGAGAACAATGGAAGAGTTCCAAAGCATTTTTAAGCCTCAGTGGAATTCTGAGAACAATGGAAGAGTTCCGAAGCATTTTAAAACTTCAGCACAATTACGAGAACATTGAGAGAGTTACGAATCATTTTTAAACGTCAGCAGAATTCCAAGAACAATGGAAGAGTTCCGAAGCATTTTTAAACGTCAGCGGAATTCTGAGAACAATGGAAGAGTTCCTAAGCATTTTTAAACATCAGCGGAATTCCGAGAACAATAGAAGAGTTCTGAAACATTTTTAAACTTCAAAGGAATTCCGAAAACAATGGAAGAGTTCCGAAGCATTTTTAAACTTCAGCGGAATTCCGAGAACAATGGAAGCATTCCGAAGCATTTTTGAACTTCACCAGAATTCCGAGAACAATGGAAGAGTTCTGAAGCATTATTAAACGTGATCGTAATTCCGAGAACAATGGAAGAGTTGCGAAACCTTTTTTAAATGTCAGCGGAATTCTGAGAACAATGGAAGAATTCCGAAAGATTTTAAAACTTCAGTAGAATTCTGAGAACAATGACAGAGTTCCGAAGCAATTTTAAACTTCAGCAGAATTCCGAGAACAATGGAAAAGTTCCGAAGCATTTTTAAATGTCAGTGGAATTCTGAAAACAATGGAAGAGTTCTGAAGCATTTTTAAACGTCAGCAGAATTCCGAGAACAATGGAAGAGTTACGAAGCATTTTTAAACTTCATTTGAATGACAAGAGCAATGTAAGAGTTCCGAAGCATTTTTAAACTTCAGCGGAATTCCGAGAACAACGGAAGAGTTCCGAAGCATTTTTAAACTTCAGCAGAATTCCGCGAAAATGGAAGAGTTCCGAAGCATTTTTAAACGTCAACGGAATTCCAAGAACAATGGTAGTGTTCCAAAACATTTTTAAAATTCAGCGGAATTCCGAGAACAATGGAAGAGTTCCGAAGCATTATTAAACATGAATGGAATTCTGAGAACAATGGAAGAGTTCCGAAGCATTTTTACACTTCAGCAGAATTCCGAGAACAATGGAAGAGTTCAGAAGCATTTTTAAACATCAGTGGAATTCTGAGAACAATAGAAGAGTTCTGAAGCACTTTTAAATACGAGCGGAATTCTGAGAACAATGGAAGAGTTCCAAAGCATTTTTAAACTTCAGCAGAATTCCGAGAACAATGGAAGAGCTCTGAAGCATTTTTAAACATCAGTGAAATACTGAGAACAATGGAAGAGTTCCAAAGCATTTTTAAACTTCAGCAGAATTCCGAGAACAATGGAAGAGTTCCAAAATATTTTTAAACTTCTGCGGAATTCTGAGAACAATGGGAGATTTCCGAAGCATTTTTAAACTTCAGCGGAATTCCGAGAACAATGGAAGAGTTCCGAAGCATTTTTAAACTTCAGCGGAATTCCGAGAACAATGGAAGAGTTCCTAAACAGTTTTAAACTTCAGCGGATTTCCGAGAACAATGGAAGAGTTCCGAAGCATTATTAAACATGAGTGGAATTCCGAGAACAATGGAAGAGTTCCGAAGCATTTTTAAACTTCAGCGGAATTCCAAGAACAATGGAAGAGTTCCGAAGCATTTTTAAATGTCAGCAGAATTCTGAGAACAATGGAAGAGTACCGAAGCATTTTTAAACATCAGCGGTATTCTGAGAACAATTGAAGAGTACTGAAGCATTTTAACCATCAGCGGAATTCTGAGAACAATGGAAGAGTACCGAAGCATTTTTAAACATCAGCGGAATACCGAGAGCAATGGAAGAGTCCTGAAACATTTTTAAACTTCAGCAGAATTCTGAGAGAAATGAAAGAGTTCTGAAACATTTTTAAACTTCAGTGGAATTCCGATAACAATGGAAGCGTTCTGAAGAATTTTTAAACTTCAGCAGAATTCCGAGAACAATGGAAGAGTTCTGAAACATTTTTAAACTTCAGCGGAATTCCGAGAACAATGGAAGAGTTCCTAAGCATTTTTAAACATCAGCGGAATTTTGCTAACAATGGAAGAGTTCCAAAACATTTTTAAAATTCAGCGGAATTCCGAGAACAATGGAAGAGTTCCGAAGCATTATTAAACATGAATGGAATTCTGAGAAGAATGGAAGAGTTCCGAAGCATTTTTACACTTCAGCGGAATTCCGAGAACAATGGAAGAGTTCCGAAGCATGTTTAAACTTCAGCAGAATTCAGAGAACAATGGAAGAGTACCGAAGCATTTTTAAACATCAGCGGAATTCTGAGAACAATGGAAGAGTACCGAAGCATTTTTAAACATCAGCGGAATTCTGAGCACAATGGAAGAGTACCGAAGCATTTTTAAACATCAGCGGAATACCGAGAGCAATGTAAGAGTTCTGAAACATTTTTAAACTTCAAAGGAATTCCGAGAACAATGGAAGAGTTCCGAAGCATTTTTAAACGTCAGCAGAATTCCGAGAACAATGGAAGCATTCCGAAGCATTTTTAAACTTCAGTGGTATTCCGAGAACAATGGAAGAGTTCCGAAGCATTTCTAATCTTCCTCAGAATTTGGAGAACAATGGAAGAGTTCCGAAGCAAATTTAAACTTCAGCAGAAATCCGAGAACAATGGAAGTGTTACTAAGCATTTTTAAACTACAGCAAAATTCAGAGAAAAATGAAAGAGTTCCGAAGCATTTTTAAACTTCAGCGGAATTCCTAGAACAATGGAAGAGTTCCGAAGCATTTTTAAACTTCAGCAGAATTCCGAGAACAGTGGAAGAGTTCTGAAGCATTTTTAAACATCAGTGGAATTCTGAGAACAATAGAAGAGTTCTGAAGCAATTTTAAATACGAGCGGAATTCTGAGAACAATGGAAGAGTTCCAAAGCATTTTTAAACTTCAGCAGAATTCCGAGAACAATGGAAGAGTTCCAAAACATTTTTAAACTTCAGCGGAATTCTGAGAACAATGGAAGAGTTCCGAAGCATTTTTAAACTTCAGCGGAATTCCTAGAACAATGGAAGAGTTCCGAAGCATTTTTAAACTTCAGCAGAATTCCGAGAACAGTGGAAGAGTTCTGAAGCATTTTTAAACATCAGTGGAATTATGAGAACAATAGAAGAGTTCTGAAGCAATTTTAAATACGAGCGGAATTCTGAGAACAATGGAAGAGTTCCAAAGCATTTTTAAACTTCAGCAGAATTCCGAGAACAATGGAAGAGTTCCAAAACATTTTTAAACTTCAGCGGAATTCTGAGAACAATGGAAGAGTTCCGAAGCATTTTTAAACTTCAGCGGAATTCCGAGAACAACTGAAGAGTTCTGATGCATTTTTAAACTTCAGCGGAATTCCGAGAACAATGGAAGAGTTCCGAAGCATTATTAAACATGAGTGGAATTCCGAGAACAATGGAAGAGTTCCGAAGCGTTTTTAAACTTCAGCGGAATTCCGAGAACAATGGAAGAGTTCCGAAGCATTTTTAAACGTCAGCAGAATTCCGAGAACAATGGAAGAGTTCCGAAGCATTTTTAAACTTCAGCGGAATTCCGAGAACAACGGAAGAGTTCCGATGCATTTTTAAACTTCAGCGGAATTCCGAGAACAATGGAAGAGTTCCGAAGCATTTTTAAACATCAGCGGAATTCTGAGAACAATGGAAGAGTACCGAAGCATTTTTAAACATCAGCGGAATTCTGAGCACAAGGGAAGAGTACCGAAGCATTTTTAAACATCAGCGGAATACCGAGAGCAATGGAAGAGTTCTGAAACATTTTTAAACTTCAAAGGAATTCCGAAAACAATGGACGAGTTCCGACTCATTTTTAAACTTCAGCGGAATTTCGATAACAATGGAAGAGTTCCGAAGCATTTATAAACTTCAGCAGAATTCCGAGAACAATGGAAGAGTTCCGAAGCATTTTTAAATGTAGGCACATTTCCGAGAACAATGAAGGAGTTCCAATGCATTTTTAAATGTCAGCGGAATTCTGAGAACAATGGAAGTGTTCCGAAACATTTTTAAACATCAACGGAATTCCGAGAAGAATGGAAGAGTTCCAAAGTATTTTTAAACTTCAGCGGAATTCCGAGAACAATGGCAGCATTCCGAAGTATTTTTAATCTTCAGCGGAATGATGAGAACAATGGAAGAGTCCTGAAACATTTTTAAACTTCAGCAGAATTCTGAGAGAAATGAAAGAGTTCTGAAACATTTTTAAACTTCAGTGGAATTCCGAGAACAATGGAAGCGTTCTGAAGCCTTTTTAAACTTCAGCAGAATTCCGAGAACAATGGAAGAGTTCTGAAACATTTTTAAACTTCAGCGGAATTCTGAGAACAATTGAAGAGTTCCAAAGCATTTTTAAGCCTCAGTGGAATTCTGAGAACAATGGAAGAGTTCCGAAGCATTTTAAAACTTCAGCACAATTACGAGAACAATGAGAGAGTTACGAATCATTTTTAAACGTCAGCAGAATTCCAAGAACAATGGAAGAGTTCCGAAGCATTTTTAAACATCAGCGGAATTCCGAGAACAATGGAAGAGTTCTGAAACATTTTTAAACTTCAAAGGAATTCCGAAAACAATGGAAGAGTTCCGAAGCATTTTTAAACTTCAGCGGAATTCCGAGAACAATGGAAGCATTCCGAAGCATTTTTGAACTTCAGCGGAATTCCGAGAACAATGGAAGAGTTCCGAAGCATTATTAAACGTGATCGTAATTCCGAGAACAATGGAAGAATTCCGAAAGATTTTAAAACTTCAGTAGAATTCTGAGAACAATGACAGAGTTCCGAAGCATTTTTAAACTTCAGCAGAATTCCGCGAACAATGGAAGAGTTCCGAAGCATTTTTAAACGTCAACGGAATTCCAAGAACAATGGTAGTGTTCCAAAACATTTTTAAAATTCAGCGGAATTCCGAGAACAATGGAAGAGTTCCGAAGCATTATTAAACATGAATGGAATTCTGAGAACAATGGAAGAGTTCCGAAGCATTTTTACACTTCAGCGGAATTCCAAGAACAATGGAAGAGTTCCGAAGCATTTTTACACTTCAGCGGAATTCCGAGAACAATGGAAGAGTTCCGAAGCATGTTTAAACTTCAGCAGAATTCCGAGAACAATGGAAGAGTACCGAAGCATTTTTAAACATCAGCGGAATTCTGAGAACAATGGAAGAGTACCGAAGCATTTTTAAACATCAGCGGAATTCTGAGCACAATGGAAGAGTACCGAAGCATTTTTAAACATCAGCGGAATACCGAGAGCAATGGAAGAGTTCTGAAACATTTTTAAACTTCAAAGGAATTCCGAAAACAATGGAAGAGTTGCGAATCATTTTTAAACTTCAGATGAATACCGAGAGCAATGGAAGAGTTCTGAAACATTTTTAAACTTCAAAGGAATTCCGAAAACAATGGAAGAGTTCCGAATCATTTTTAAACTTCAGCGGAATTCCGAGAACAATGGAAGCATTCCGAAGCATTTTTAAACTTCAGCAGAAATCCGAGAACAATGGAAGTGTTACTAAGCATTTTTAAACTACAGCAAAATTCAGAGAAAAATGAAAGAGTTCCGAAGCATTTTTAAACTTCAGCGGAATTCCTAGAAAAATGGAAGAGTTCCGAAGCATTTTTAAACATCAGCAGAATTCCGAGAACAATGGAAGAGTTCAGAAGCATTTTTAAACATCAGTGGAATTCTGAGAACAATAGAAGAGTTCTGAAGCATTTTTAAATACGAGCGGAATTCTGAGAACAATGGAAGAGTTCCAAAACATTTTTAAACTTCAGCGGAATTCTGAGAACAATGGAAGAGTTCCGAAGCATTTTTAAACTTCAGCGGAATTCCGAGAACAATGGAAGAGCTCTGAAGCATTTTTAAACATCAGTGAAATTCTGAGAACAATGGAAGAGTTCCAAAGCATTTTTAAACTTCAGCAGAATTCCGAGAACAATGGAAGAGCTCCAAAATATTTTTAAACTTCTGCGGAATTCTGAGAACAATGGGAGATTTCCGAAGCATTTTTAAACTTCAGCGGAATTCCGAGAACAACGGAAGAGTTCCGAAGCATTTTTAAACTTCAGCGGAATTCCGAGAACAATAGAAGAGTTCCTAAACAGTTTTAAACTTCAGCGGATTTCCGAGAACAATGGAAGAGTTCCGAAGCATTATTAAACATGAGTGGAATTCCGAGAACAATGGAAGAGTTCCGAAGCATTTTTAAATGTCAGCAGAATTCTGAGAACAATGGAAGAGTACCGAAGCATTTTTAAACATCAGCGGTATTCTGAGAACAATGGAAGAGTACTGAAGCATTTTAAACATCAGCGGAATTCTGAGAACAATGGAAGAGTACCGAAGCATTTTTAAACATCAGCAGAATACCGAGAGCAATGGAAGAGTTCTGAAACATTTTTAAACTTCAGCGGAATTCCGAGAACAATGGAAGAGTTCCTAAGCATTTTTAAACGTCAGCGGAATTTCGATAACAATGGAAGAGTTCCGAAGCATTTATAAACTTCAGCAGAATTCCAAGAACAATGGAAGAGTTTTGAAGCATTTTTAAATGTCACCAGATTTCCGAGAACAATGAAGTAGTTCCAATGCATTTTTAAACGTAATCGGAATTCTGAGAACAATGGAAGTGTTCCGAAACATTTTTAAACATCAACGGAATTCCGAGAAGAATGGAAGAGTTCCAAAGTATTTTTAAACTTCAGCGGAATTCCGAGAACAATGGCAGCATTCCGAAGTATATTTAATCTTCAGCGGAATTCCGAGAACAATGGAAGAGTCCTGAAACATTTTTAACTTCAGCAGAATTCTGAGAACAATGGAAGAGTTCCAAAGCATTTTTAAGCCTCGGTGGAATTCTGAGAACAATGGAATAGTTCCAAAGCATTTTAAAACTTCAGCACAATTACGAGAACAATGAGAGAGTTACGAATCATTTTTAAACGTCAGCAGAATTCCAAGAACAATGGAAGAGTTCCGAAGCATTTTTAAACGTCAGCGGAATTCTGAGAACAATGGAAGAGTTCCTAAGCATTTTTAAACATCAGCGGAATACCGAGAGCAATGGAAGAGTTCTGAACCATTTTTAAACTTCAAAGGAATTCCGAGAACAATGGAAGAGTTCCGAAGCATTTTTAAACATCAGCGGAATTTCTATAACAATGGAAGAGTTCCGAAGCATTTATAAACTTCAGCAGAATTCCGAGAACAATGGAGGAGTTCCGAAGCATTTTTAAACGTCAGCGGAATTTCGATAACAATGGAAGAGTTCCGAAGCATTTATAAACTTCAGCAGAATTCCGAGAACAATGGAAGAGTTCCGAAGCATTTTTAAATGTCAGCAGATTTCCGAGAACAATGAAGGAGTTCCAATGCATTTTTAAATGTCAGCGGAATTCTGAGAACAATGGAAGTGTTCCGAAACATTTTTAAACATCAACGGAATTCCGAGAAGAATGGAAGGGTTCCAAAGTATTTTTAAACTTCAGTGGAATTCCGAGAACAATGGCAGCATTCCGAAGTATTTTTAATCTTCAGCGGAATTACGAGAACAATGGAAGAGTCCTGAAACATTTTTAAACTTCAGCAGAATTCGGAGAGAAATGAAAGAGTTCTGAAACATTTTTAAACTTCAGTGGAATTCCGAGAACAATGGAAGCGTTCTGAAGCATTTTTAAACTTCAGCAGAATTCCAAGAACAATGGAAGAGTTCTGAAACATTTTTAAACTTCAGCGGAATTCTGAGAACAATGGAAGAGTTCCAAAGCATTTTTAAGCCTCAGTGGAATTCTGAGAACAATGGAAGAGTTCCGAAGCATTTTAAAACTTCAGCACAATTACGAGAACATTGAGAGAGTTACGAATCATTTTTAAACGTCAGCAGAATTCCAAGAACAATGGAAGAGTTCCGAAGCATTTTTAAACGTCAGCGGAATTCTGAGAACAATGGAAGAGTTCCTAAGCATTTTTAAACATCAGCGGAATTCCGAGAACAATAGAAGAGTTCTGAAACATTTTTAAACTTCAAAGGAATTCCGAAAACAATGGAAGAGTTCCGAAGCATTTTTAAACTTCAGCGGAATTCCGAGAACAATGGAAGCATTCCGAAGCATTTTTGAACTTCACCAGAATTCCGAGAACAATGGAAGAGTTCTGAAGCATTATTAAACGTGATCGTAATTCCGAGAACAATGGAAGAGTTGCGAAACCTTTTTTAAATGTCAGCGGAATTCTGAGAACAATGGAAGAATTCCGAAAGATTTTAAAACTTCAGTAGAATTCTGAGAACAATGACAGAGTTCCGAAGCAATTTTAAACTTCAGCAGAATTCCGAGAACAATGGAAAAGTTCCGAAGCATTTTTAAATGTCAGTGGAATTCTGAAAACAATGGAAGAGTTCTGAAGCATTTTTAAACGTCAGCAGAATTCCGAGAACAATGGAAGAGTTACGAAGCATTTTTAAACTTCATTTGAATGACAAGAGCAATGTAAGAGTTCCGAAGCATTTTTAAACTTCAGCGGAATTCCGAGAACAACGGAAGAGTTCCGAAGCATTTTTAAACTTCAGCAGAATTCCGCGAAAATGGAAGAGTTCCGAAGCATTTTTAAACGTCAACGGAATTCCAAGAACAATGGTAGTGTTCCAAAACATTTTTAAAATTCAGCGGAATTCCGAGAACAATGGAAGAGTTCCGAAGCATTATTAAACATGAATGGAATTCTGAGAACAATGGAAGAGTTCCGAAGCATTTTTACACTTCAGCAGAATTCCGAGAACAATGGAAGAGTTCAGAAGCATTTTTAAACATCAGTGGAATTCTGAGAACAATAGAAGAGTTCTGAAGCACTTTTAAATACGAGCGGAATTCTGAGAACAATGGAAGAGTTCCAAAGCATTTTTAAACTTCAGCAGAATTCCGAGAACAATGGAAGAGCTCTGAAGCATTTTTAAACATCAGTGAAATACTGAGAACAATGGAAGAGTTCCAAAGCATTTTTAAACTTCAGCAGAATTCCGAGAACAATGGAAGAGTTCCAAAATATTTTTAAACTTCTGCGGAATTCTGAGAACAATGGGAGATTTCCGAAGCATTTTTAAACTTCAGCGGAATTCCGAGAACAATGGAAGAGTTCCGAAGCATTTTTAAACTTCAGCGGAATTCCGAGAACAATGGAAGAGTTCCTAAACAGTTTTAAACTTCAGCGGATTTCCGAGAACAATGGAAGAGTTCCGAAGCATTATTAAACATGAGTGGAATTCCGAGAACAATGGAAGAGTTCCGAAGCATTTTTAAACTTCAGCGGAATTCCAAGAACAATGGAAGAGTTCCGAAGCATTTTTAAATGTCAGCAGAATTCTGAGAACAATGGAAGAGTACCGAAGCATTTTTAAACATCAGCGGTATTCTGAGAACAATTGAAGAGTACTGAAGCATTTTAACCATCAGCGGAATTCTGAGAACAATGGAAGAGTACCGAAGCATTTTTAAACATCAGCGGAATACCGAGAGCAATGGAAGAGTCCTGAAACATTTTTAAACTTCAGCAGAATTCTGAGAGAAATGAAAGAGTTCTGAAACATTTTTAAACTTCAGTGGAATTCCGATAACAATGGAAGCGTTCTGAAGAATTTTTAAACTTCAGCAGAATTCCGAGAACAATGGAAGAGTTCTGAAACATTTTTAAACTTCAGCGGAATTCCGAGAACAATGGAAGAGTTCCTAAGCATTTTTAAACATCAGCGGAATTTTGCTAACAATGGAAGAGTTCCAAAACATTTTTAAAATTCAGCGGAATTCCGAGAACAATGGAAGAGTTCCGAAGCATTATTAAACATGAATGGAATTCTGAGAAGAATGGAAGAGTTCCGAAGCATTTTTACACTTCAGCGGAATTCCGAGAACAATGGAAGAGTTCCGAAGCATGTTTAAACTTCAGCAGAATTCAGAGAACAATGGAAGAGTACCGAAGCATTTTTAAACATCAGCGGAATTCTGAGAACAATGGAAGAGTACCGAAGCATTTTTAAACATCAGCGGAATTCTGAGCACAATGGAAGAGTACCGAAGCATTTTTAAACATCAGCGGAATACCGAGAGCAATGTAAGAGTTCTGAAACATTTTTAAACTTCAAAGGAATTCCGAGAACAATGGAAGAGTTCCGAAGCATTTTTAAACGTCAGCAGAATTCCGAGAACAATGGAAGCATTCCGAAGCATTTTTAAACTTCAGTGGTATTCCGAGAACAATGGAAGAGTTCCGAAGCATTTCTAATCTTCCTCAGAATTTGGAGAACAATGGAAGAGTTCCGAAGCAAATTTAAACTTCAGCAGAAATCCGAGAACAATGGAAGTGTTACTAAGCATTTTTAAACTACAGCAAAATTCAGAGAAAAATGAAAGAGTTCCGAAGCATTTTTAAACTTCAGCGGAATTCCTAGAACAATGGAAGAGTTCCGAAGCATTTTTATACTTCAGCAGAATTCCGAGAACAGTGGAAGAGTTCTGAAGCATTTTTAAACATCAGTGGAATTCTGAGAACAATAGAAGAGTTCTGAAGCAATTTTAAATACGAGCGGAATTCTGAGAACAATGGAAGAGTTCCAAAGCAATTTTAAACTTCAGCAGAATTACGAGAACAATGGAAGGGTTCCAAAACATTTTTAAACTTCAGCGGAATTCTGAGAACAATGAAAGAGTTCCGAAGCATTTTTAAACTTCAGCGGAATTCCGAGAACAACGGAAGAGTTCCGATGCATTTTTAAACTTCAGCGGAATTCCGAGAACAATGGAAGAGTTCCGAAGCATTATTAAACATGAGTGCAATTCCGAGAACAATGGAAGAGTTCCGAAGCATTTTTAAACTTCAGCGGAATTCCGAGAACAATGGAAGAGTTCCGAAGCATTTTTAAACGTCAGCAGAATTCCGAGAACAATGGAAGAGTTCCGAAGCATTTTTAAACTTCAGCAGAATTCCGCGAACAATGGAAGAGTTCCGAAGCATTTTTAAACGTCAATGGAATTCCAAGAACAATGGTAGTGTTCCAAAACATTTTTAAAATTCAGCGGAATTCCGAGAACAATGGAAGAGTTCCAAAGCATTATTAAACATGAATGGAATTCTGAGAACAATGGAAGAGTTCCGAAGCATTTTTACACTTCAGCGGAATTCCGAGAACAATGGAAGAGTTCCGTAGCATGTTTAAACTTCAGCAGAATTCCGAGAACAATGGAAGAGTACCGAAGCATTTTTAAACATCAGCGGAATTCTGAGAACAATGGAAGAGTACCGAAGCATTTTTAAACATCAGCGGAATTCTGAGCACAATGGAAGAGTACCGATGCATTTTTAAACATCAGCGGAATACCGAGAGCAATGGAAGAGTTCTGAAACATTTTTAAACTTCAAAGGAATTCCTAAAACAATGGAAGAGTTCCGAATCATTTATAAACGTCAGCGGAATTTCGATATCAATGGAAGAGTTCCGAAGCATTTATAAACTTCAGCAGAATTCCGAGAACAATGGACGAGTTCCGAAGCATTTTTAAATGTCAGCAGATTTCCGAGAACAATGAAGGAGTTCCAATGCATTTTTAAATGTCAGCGGAATTCTGAGAACAATGGAAGTGTTCCGAAACATTTTTAAACATCAACGGAATTCCGAGAAGAATGGAATAGTTCCAAAGTATTTTTAAACTTCAGCGGAATTCCGAGAACAATGACAGCATTCCGAAGTATTTTTAATCTTCAGCGGAATTACGAGAACAATGGAAGAGTCCTGAAACATTTTTAAACTTCAGCAGAATTCTGAGAGAAATGAAAGAGTTCTGAAACATTTTTAAACTTCAGTGGAATTCCGATAACAATGATAGCGTTCTGAAGCATTTTTAAACTTCAGCAGAATTCGGAGAACAATGTAAGAGTTCTGAAACATTTTGAAACACCAGCGGAATTCCGAGAACAATGGAAAAGTTCTGAAACATTTTTAAACTTCAGCGGAATTCTAAGAACAATGGAAGAGTTCTGAAGCATTTTTAAACTTCAGCAGAATTCCGAGAACAATGGAAAAGTTCCGAAGCATTTTTAAATGTCAGCGGAATTCCGAGAACAATGGAAGAGTTCCGAAGCATTTTTAAACATCAGCAGAATTACGAGAACAATGGAAGAGTTCCGAAGCATTTTTACACGTCAGCGGAATTCCGAGAACAATGGAAGAGTTCTGAAGCATTTTTAAACATCAGCGGAATTCTGAGAACAATGGAAGAGTTCCGAACCATTTTTAAACTTCAGCGGAATTCCGAGAACAATGGAAGAGTTCCGAAGCATTTTTAAACTTCAGCAGAATTCTGAGAACAATGGAAGAGTTCCGAAGCATTTTTAAACGTCAACGGAATTCCGAGAACAATGGTAGTGTTCCAAAACATTTTTAAAATTCAGCGGAATTCCGAGAACAATGGAAGAGTTCCGAAGCATTATTAAACATGATAGGAATTCCGAGAACAATGGAAGAGTTCAGAAGCATTTTTAAACATCAGCAGAATTCTGAGAACAATGGAAGAGTTCTGAAGCATTTTTAAACATCAGCGGAATTCTGAGAACAATGGAAGAGTTCCGAAGCATTTTTAAACATTAGCGGAATTCCGAGAACAATGGAAGAGATCTGAAACATTTTTAAACTTCAAAGGAATTCCGAAAACAATGTAAGAGTTCCGAATCATTTTTAAACTTCAGTGGAATTCCGAGAACAATGGAAGCATTCCGAAGCATTTTTAAACTTCAGCGGTATTCCGAGAACAATGGAAGAGTTCCGAAGCATTTTTAATCTTCCTCAGAATTTGGAGAACAATGGAAGAGTTCCGAAGCAAATTTAAACTTCAGCAGAAATCCGAGAACAATGGAAGTGTTACTAAGCATTTTTAAACTACAGCAAAATTCAGAGAAAAATGAAAGAGTTCCGAAGCATTTTTAAACTTCAGCGGAATTCCTAGAACAATGGAAGAGTTCCGAAGCATTTTTAAACTTCAGCAGAATTCCGAGAACAGTGGAAGAGTTCTGAAGCATTTTTAAACATCAGTGGAATTCTGAGAACAATAGAAGAGTTCTGAAGCAATTTTAAATACGAGCGGAATTCTGAGAACAATGGAAGAGTTCCAAAGCATTTTTAAACTTCAGCAGAATTCCGAGAACAATGGAAGAGTTCCAAAACATTTTTAAACTTCAGCGGAATTCTGAGAACAATGGAAGAGTTCCGAAGCATTTTTAAACTTCAGCGGAATTCCGAGAACAACTGAAGAGTTCTGATGCATTTTTAAACTTCAGCGGAATTCCGAGAACAATGGAAGAGTTCCGAAGCATTATTAAACATGAGTGGAATTCCGAGAACAATGGAAGAGTTCCGAAGCGTTTTTAAACTTCAGCGGAATTCCGAGAACAATGGAAGAGTTCCGAAGCATTTTTAAACGTCAGCAGAATTCCGAGAACAATGGAAGAGTTCCGAAGCATTTTTAAACTTCAGCGGAATTCCGAGAACAACGGAAGAGTTCCGATGCATTTTTAAACTTCAGCGGAATTCCGAGAACAATGGAAGAGTTCCGAAGCATTTTTAAACATCAGCGGAATTCTGAGAACAATGGAAGAGTACCGAAGCATTTTTAAACATCAGCGGAATTCTGAGCACAAGGGAAGAGTACCGAAGCATTTTTAAACATCAGCGGAATACCGAGAGCAATGGAAGAGTTCTGAAACATTTTTAAACTTCAAAGGAATTCCGAAAACAATGGACGAGTTCCGACTCATTTTTAAACTTCAGCGGAATTCCGAGAACAATGGAAGCATTCCTAAGCATTTTTAAACTTCAGCGGAATTCCGAGAACAATGGAAGATTTCCAAAGCATTTTTAATCTTCCTCAGAATTTGGAGAACAATGGAAGAGTTCCGAAGCAAATTTAAACTTCAGCAGAAATACGAGAACAATGGAAGTGCTACTAAGCATTTTTAAACTACAGCAAAATTCAGAGAACAATGAAAGAGTTCCGAAGCATTTTTAAACTTCAGCGGAATTCCTAGAACAATGGAAGAGTTCCGAAGCATTTTTAAACTTCAGCAGAATTCCGAGAACAATGGAAGAGTTCTGAAGCATTTTTAAACATCAGTGGAATTCTGAGAACAATAGAAGAGTTCTGAAGCATTTTTAAATACGAACGGAATTCTGAGAACAATGGAAGAGTTCCAAAGGATTTTTAAACTTCAGCAGAATTCTGAGAACAATGGAAAAGTTCCTAAACAGTTTTAAACTTCAGCGGATTTCCGAGAACAATGGAAGAGTTCCGAAGCATTATTAAACATGAGTGGAATTCCGAGAACAATGGAAGAGTTCCGAAGCATTTTTAAACGTCAGCAGAATTCCGAGAACAATGGAAGAGTACCGAAGCATTTTTAAACATCAGCGGAATTCTGAGAACAATGGAAGAGTACCGAAGCATTTTTAAACATGAGCGGAATTCTGAGAACAATGGAAGAGTACCGAAGCATTTTTAAACATCAGCGGAATACCGAGAGCAATGGAAGAGTTCTGAAACATTTTTAAACTTCAGCGGAATTCCGAGAACAATGGAAGAGTTCCGAAGCATTTTTAAACGTCAGCGGAATTTCGATAATAATGGAAGAGTTCCGAAGCATTTATAAACTTCAGCAGAATTCCGAGAACAATGGAAGGGTTCCGAAGCATTTTTAAATGTCAGCAGATTTCCGAGAACAATGATGGAGTTCCAATGCATTTTTAAACGTCAGCGGAATTCTGAGAACAATGGAAGAGTTCCGGAACATTTTTAAACATCAACGGAATTCCAAGAAGAATGGATAAGTTCCGAATCATTTTTAAACTTCAGCGGAATTCCGAGAACAATGGAAGAGTTCCTAAACAGTTTTAAACTTAAGCGGATTTCCGAGAACAATGGAAGAGTTCCGAAGCATTATTAAACATGAGTGGAATTCCAAGAACAATGGAAGAGTTCTGAAGCATTTTTAAACGTCAGCAGAATTCCGAGAACAATGGAAGAGTACCGAAGCATTTTTAAACATCAGCGGAATTCTGAGAACAATGGAAGAGTACCGAATCATTTTTAAACATCAGCGGAATACCGAGAGCAATAGAAGAGTTCTGAAACATTTTTAAACTTCAGCGGAATTCCGAGAACAATGGAAGAGTTCCGAAGCATTTTTAAACTTCAGCGGAATTCCGAGAACAAAGGAAGAGTTCCTAAATAGTTTTAAACTTTAGCGGATTTCCGAGAACAATGGAAGAGTTCCGAAGCATTATTGAACATCAGTGGAATTCCGAGAACAATGGAAGAGTTCCGAAGCATTTTTAAACTTCAGCGGAATTCCAAGAACAATGGAAGAGTACTGAAGCATTTTTAAACATCAGCGGAATTCTGAGAACAATGGAAGAGTACCGAAGCATTTTTAAACATCAGCGGAATTCTGAGCACAATGGAAGAGTACCGATGCATTTTTAAACATCAGCGGAATACCGAGAGCAATGGAAGAGTTCTGAAACATTTTTAAACTTCAAAGGAATTCCTAAAACAATGGAAGAGTTCCGAATCATTTATAAACGTCAGCGGAATTTCGATATCAATGGAAGAGTTCCGAAGCATTTATAAACTTCAGCAGAATTCCGAGAACAATGGACGAGTTCCGAAGCATTTTTAAATGTCAGCAGATTTCCGAGAACAATGAAGGAGTTCCAATGCATTTTTAAATGTCAGCGGAATTCTGAGAACAATGGAAGTGTTCCGAAACATTTTTAAACATCAACGGAATTCCGAGAAGAATGGAATAGTTCCAAAGTATTTTTAAACTTCAGCGGAATTCCGAGAACAATGACAGCATTCCGAAGTATTTTTAATCTTCAGCGGAATTACGAGAACAATGGAAGAGTCCTGAAACATTTTTAAACTTCAGCAGAATTCTGAGAGAAATGAAAGAGTTCTGAAACATTTTTAAACTTCAGTGGAATTCCGATAACAATGATAGCGTTCTGAAGCATTTTTAAACTTCAGCAGAATTCCGAGAACAATGTAAGAGTTCTGAAACATTTTGAAACACCAGCGGAATTCCGAGAACAATGGAAAAGTTCTGAAACATTTTTAAACTTCAGCGGAATTCTAAGAACAATGGAAGAGTTCTGAAGCATTTTTAAACTTCAGCAGCATTCCGAGAACAATGGAAAAGTTCCGAAGCATTTTTAAATGGCAGCGGAATTCCGAGAACAATGGAAGAGTTCCGAAGCATTTTTAAACTTCAGCAGAATTCTGAGAACAATGGAAGAGTTCCGAAGCATTTTTACACGTCAGCGGAATTCCGAGAACAATGGAAGAGTTCTGAAGCATTTTTAAACATCAGCGGAATTCCGAGAACAATGGAAGAGTTCCGAAGCATTTTTAAACTTCAGCGGAATTCCGAGAACAATGGAAGAGTTCCGAAGCATTTTTAAACTTCAGCAGAATTCTGAGAACAATGGAAGAGTTCCGAAGCATTTTTAAACGTCAACGGAATTCCGAGAACAATGGTAGTGTTCCAAAACATTTTTAAAATTCAGCGGAATTCCGAGAACAATGGAAGAGTTCCGAAGCATTATTAAACATGAAAGGAATTCCGAGAACAATGGAAGAGTTCAGAAGCATTTTTAAACGTCAGCAGAATTCTGAGAACAATGGAAGAGTTCTGAAGCATTTTTAAACATCAGCGGAATTCTGAGAACAATGGAAGAGTTCCGAAGCATTTTTAAACATCAGCGGAATTCCGAGAACAATGGAAGAGATCTGAAACATTTTTAAACTTCAAAGGAATTCCGAAAACAATGTAAGAGTTCCGAATCATTTTTAAACTTCAGTGGAATTCCGAGAACAATGGAAGCATTCCGAAGCATTTTTAAACTTCAGCGGTATTCCGAGATCAATGGAAGAGTTCCGAAGCATTTTTAATCTTCCTCAGAATTTGGAGAACAATGGAAGAGTTCCGAAGCAAATTTAAACTTCAGCAGAAATCCGAGAACAATGGAAGTGTTACTAAGCATTTTTAAACTACAGCAAAATTCAGAGAAAAATGAAAGAGTTCCGAAGCATTTTTAAACTTCAGCGGAATTCCTAGAACAATGGAAGAGTTCCGAAGCATTTTTAAACTTCAGCAGAATTCCGAGAACAGTGGAAGAGTTCTGAAGCATTTTTAAACATCAGTGGAATTCTGAGAACAATAGAAGAGTTCTGAAGCAATTTTAAATACGAGCGGAATTCTGAGAACAATGGAAGAGTTCCAAAGCATTTTTAAACTTCAGCAGAATTCCGAGAACAATGGAAGAGTTCCAAAACATTTTTAAACTTCAGCGGAATTCTGAGAACAATGGAAGAGTTCCGAAGCATTTTTAAACTTCAGCGGAATTCCGAGAACAACTGAAGAGTTCTGATGCATTTTTAAACTTCAGCGGAATTCCGAGAACAATGGAAGAGTTCCGAAGCATTATTAAACATGAGTGGAATTCCGAGAACAATGGAAGAGTTCCGAAGCGTTTTTAAACTTCAGCGGAATTCCGAGAACAATGGAAGAGTTCCGAAGCATTTTTAAACGTCAGCAGAATTCCGAGAACAATGGAAGAGTACCGAAGCATTTTTAAACATCAGCAGAATTCTGAGAACAATGGAAGAGTACCGAAGCATTTTTAAACATCAGCGGAATTCTGAGCACAAGGGAAGAGTACCGAAGCATTTTTAAACATCAGCGGAATACCGAGAGCAATGGAAGAGTTCTGAAACATTTTTAAACTTCAAAGGAATTCCGAAAACAATGGACGAGTTCCGACTCATTTTTAAACTTCAGCGGAATTCCGAGAACAATGGAAGCATTCCTAAGCATTTTTAAACTTCAGCGGAATTCCGAGAACAATGGAAGATTTCCAAAGCATTTTTAATCTTCCTCAGAATTTGGAGAACAATGGAAGAGTTCCGAAGCAAATTTAAACTTCAGCAGAAATACGAGAACAATGGAAGTGTTACTAAGCATTTTTAAACTACAGCAAAATTCAGAGAACAATGAAAGAGTTCCGAAGCATTTTTAAACTTCAGCGGAATTCCTAGAACAATGGAAGAGTTCCGAAGCATTTTTAAACTTCAGCAGAATTCCGAGAACAATGGAAGAGTTCTGAAGCATTTTTAAACATCAGTGGAATTCTGAGAACAATAGAAGAGTTCTGAAGCATTTTTAAATACGAACGGAATTCTGAGAACAATGGAAGAGTTCCAAAGGATTTTTAAACTTCAGCAGAATTCTGAGAACAATGGAAAAGTTCCTAAACAGTTTTAAACTTCAGCGGATTTCCGAGAACAATGGAAGAGTTCCGAAGCATTATTAAACATGAGTGGAATTCCGAGAACAATGGAAGAGTTCCGAAGCATTTTTAAACGTCAGCAGAATTCCGAGAACAATGGAAGAGTACCGAAGCATTTTTAAACATCAGCGGAATTCTGAGAACAATGGAAGAGTACCGAAGCATTTTTAAACATGAGCGGAATTCTGAGTACAATGGAAGAGTACCGAAGCATTTTTAAACGTCAGCGGAATTTCGATAATAATGGAAGAGTTCCGAAGCATTTATAAACTTCAGCAGAATTCCGAGAACAATGGAAGAGTTCCGAAGCATTTTTAAATGTCAGCAGATTTCCGAGAACAATGATGGAGTTCCAATGCATTTTTAAACGTCAGCGGAATTCTGAGAACAATGGAAGAGTTCCGGAACATTTTTAAACATCAACGGAATTCCGAGAAGAATGGATAAGTTCCGAAGCATTTTTAAACTTCAGCGGAATTCCGAGAACAATGGAAGAGTTCCTAAACAGTTTTAAACTTAAGCGGATTTCCGAGAACAATGGAAGAGTTCCGAAGCATTATTAGACATGAGTGGAATTCCAAGAACAATGGAAGAGTTCTGAAGCATTTTTAAACGTCAGCAGAATTCCGAGAACAATGGAAGAGTACCGAAGCATTTTTAAACATCAGCGGAATTCTGAGAACAATGGAAGAGTACCGAATCATTTTTAAACATCAGCGGAATACCGAGAGCAATAGAAGAGTTCTGAAACATTTTTAAACTTCAGCGGAATTCCGAGAACAATGGAAGAGTTCCGAAGCATTTTTAAACTTCAGCGGAATTCCGAGAACAAAGGAAGAGTTCCTAAATAGTTTTAAACTTTAGCGGATTTCCGAGAACAATGGAAGAGTTCCGAAGCATTATTGAACATCAGTGGAATTCCGAGAACAATGGAAGAGTTCCGAAGCATTTTTAAACTTCAGCGGAATTCCAAAAACAATGGAAGAGTACTGAAGCATTTTTAAACATCAGCGGAATTCTGAGCACAATGGAAGAGTACCGATGCATTTTTAAACATCAGCGGAATACCGAGAGCAATGGAAGAGTTCTGAAACATTTTTAAACTTCAAAGGAATTCCTAAAACAATGGAAGAGTTCCGAATCATTTATAAACGTCAGCGGAATTTCGATATCAATGGAAGAGTTCCGAAGCATTTATAAACTTCAGCAGAATTCCGAGAACAATGGACGAGTTCCGAAGCATTTTTAAATGTCAGCAGATTTACGAGAACAATGAAGGAGTTCCAATGCATTTTTAAATGTCAGCGGAATTCTGAGAACAATGGAAGTGTTCCGAAACATTTTTAAACATCAACGGAATTCCGAGAAGAATGGAATAGTTCCAAAGTATTTTTAAACTTCAGCGGAATTCCGAGAACAATGACAGCATTCCGAAGTATTTTTAATCTTCAGCGGAATTACGAGAACAATGGAAGAGTCCTGAAACATTTTTAAACTTCAGCAGAATTCTGAGAGAAATGAAAGAGTTCTGAAACATTTTTAAACTTCAGTGGAATTCCGATAACAATGATAGCGTTCTGAAGCATTTTTAAACTTCAGCAGAATTCCGAGAACAATGTAAGAGTTCTGAAACATTTTGAAACACCAGCGGAATTCCGAGAACAATGGAAAAGTTCTGAAACATTTTTAAACTTCAGCGGAATTCTAAGAACAATGGAAGAGTTCTGAAGCATTTTTAAACTTCAGCAGAATTCCGAGAACAATGGAAAAGTTCCGAACCATTTTTAAATGTCAGCGGAATTCCGAGAACAATGGAAGAGTTCCGAAGCATTTTTAAACATCAGCAGAATTACGAGAACAATGGAAGAGTTCCGAAGCATTTTTACACGTCAGCGGAATTCCGAGAACAATGGAAGAGTTCTGAAGCATTTTTAAACATCAGCGGAATTCCGAGAACAATGGAAGAGTTCCGAAGCATTTTTAAACTTCAGCGGAATTCCGAGAACAATGGAAGAGTTCCGAAGCATTTTTAAACTTCAGCAGAATTCTGAGAACAATGGAAGAGTTCCGAAGCATTTTTAAATGTCAACGGAATTCCGAGAACAATGGTAGTGTTTCAAAACATTTTTAAAATTCAGCGGAATTCCGAGAACAATGGAAGAGTTCCGAAGCATTATTAAACATGAAAGGAATTCCGAGAACAATGGAAGAGTTCAGAAGCATTTTTAAACGTCAGCAGAATTCTGAGAACAATGGAAGAGTTCTGAAGCATTTTTAAACATCAGCGGAATTCTGAGAACAATGGAAGAGTTCCGAAGCATTTTTAAACATCAGCGGAATTCCGAGAACAATGGAAGAGATCTGAAACATTTTTAAACTTCAAAGGAATTCCGAAAACAATGTAAGAGTTCCGAATCATTTTTAAACTTCAGTGGAATTCCGAGAACAATGGAAGCATTCCGAAGCATTTTTAAACTTCAGCGGTATTCCGAGAACAATGGAAGAGTTCCGAAGCATTTTTAATCTTCCTCAGAATTTGGAGAACAATGGAAGAGTTCCGAAGCAAATTTAAACTTCAGCAGAAATCCGAGAACAATGGAAGTGTTACTAAGCATTTTTAAACTACAGCAAAATTCAGAGAAAAATGAAAGAGTTCCGAAGCATTTTTAAACTTCAGCGGAATTCCTAGAACAATGGAAGAGTTCCGAAGCATTTTTAAACTTCAGCAGAATTCCGAGAACAGTGGAAGAGTTCTGAAGCATTTTTAAACATCAGTGGAATTCTGAAAACAATAGAAGAGTTCTGAAGCAATTTTAAATACGAGCGGAATTCTGAGAACAATGGAAGAGTTCCAAAGCATTTTTAAACTTCAGCAGAATTCCGAGAACAATGGAAGAGTTCCAAAACATTTTTAAACTTCAGCGGAATTCTGAGAACAATGGAAGAGTTCCGAAGCATTTTTAAACTTCAGCGGAATTTCGAGAACAACTGAAGAGTTCTGATGCATTTTTAAACTTCAGCGGAATTCCGACAACAATGGAAGAGTTCCGAAGCATTATTAAACATGAGTGGAATTCCGAGAACAATGGAAGAGTTCCGAAGCGTTTTTAAACTTCAGCGGAATTCCGAGAACAATGGAAGAGTTCCGAAGCATTTTTAAACGTCAGCAGAATTCCGAGAATAATGGAAGAGTTACGAAGCATTTTTAAACTTCAGCGGAATTCCGAGAACAACAGAAGAGTTCCGATGCATTTTTAAACTTCAGCGGAATTCCGAGAACAATGGAAGAGTTCCGAAGCATTATTAAACATGAGTGGAATTCCGAGAACAATGGAAGAGTTCCGAAGCGTTTTTAAACTTCAGCGGAATTCCGAGAACAATAGAAGAGTTCCGAAGCATTTTTAAACGTCAGCAGAATTCCGAGAACAATGGAAGAGTACCGAAGCATTTTTAAACATCAGCGGAATTCTGAGAACAATGGAAGAGTACCGAAGCATTTTTAAACATCAGCGGAATTCTGAGCAAAAGGGAAGAGTACCGAAGCATTTTTAAACATCAGCGGAATACGAGAGCAATGGAAGAGTTCTGAAACATTTTTAAACTTCAAAGGAATTCCGAAAACAATGGAAGAGTTCCGACTCATTTTTAAACTTCAGCGGAATTCCGAGAACAATGGAAGCATTCCTAAGCATTTTTAAACTTCAGCGGAATTCCGAGAACAATGGAAGATTTCCAAAGCATTTTTAATCTTCCTCAGAATTTGGAGAACAATGGAAGAGTTCCGAAGCAAATTTAAACTTCAGCAGAAATACGAGAACAATGGAAGTGTTACTAAGCATTTTTAAACGTCAGCAAAATTCAGAGAACAATGAAAGAGTTCCGAAGCATTTTTAAATTTCAGCGGAATTCCTAGAACAATGGAAGAGTTCCGAAGCATTTTTAAACTTCAGCAGAATTCCGAGAACAATGGAAGAGTTCTGAAGCATTTTTAAACATCAGTGGAATTCTGAGAACAATAGAAGAGTTCTGAAGCATTTTTAAATACGAACGGAATTCTGAGAACAATGGAAGAGTTCCAAAGGATTTTTAAACTTCAGCAGAATTCTGAGAACAATGGAAAAGTTCCTAAACAGTTTTAAACTTCAGCGGATTTCCGAGAACAATGGAAGAGTTCCGAAGCATTATTAAACATGAGTGGAATTCCGAGAACAATGGAAGAGTTCCGAAGCATTTTTAAACGTCACCAGAATTCCGAGAACAATGGAAGAGTACCGAAGCATTTTTAAACATCAGCGGAATTCTGAGAACAATGGAAGAGTAGCGAAGCATTTTTAAACATGAGCGGAATTCTGAGAACAATGGAAGTGTACCGAAGCATTTTTAAACATCAGCGGAATACCGAGAGCAATGGAAGAGTTCTGAAACATTTTTAAACTTCAGCGGAATTCCGAGAACAATGGAAGAGTTCCGAAGCATTTTTAAACGTCAGCGGAATTTCGATAATAATGGAAGAGTTCCGAAGCATTTATAAACTTCAGCAGAATTCCGAGAACAATGGAAGAGTTCCGAAGCATTTTTAAATGTCAGCAGATTTCCGAGAACAATGATGGAGTTCCAATGCATTTTTAAACGTCGGCGGAATTCTGAGAACAATGGAAGAGTTCCGGAACATTTTTAAACATCAACGGAATTCCGAGAAGAATGGATAAGTTCCGAAGCATTTTTAATCTTCAGCGGAATTCCGAGAACAATGGAAGAGTTCCGAAGCATTTTTAAACTTCAGCGGAATTCCGAGAACAATGGAAGAGTTCCTAAACAGTTTTAAACTTAAGCGGATTTCCGAGAACAATGGAAGAGTTCCGAAGCATTATTAAACATGAGTGGAATTCCAAGAACAATGGAAGAGTTCCGAAGCATTTTTAAACGTCAGCAGAATTCCGAGAACAATGGAAGAGTACCGAAGCATTTTTAAACATCAGCGGAATTCTGAGAACAATGGAAGAGTACCGAATCATTTTTAAACATCAGCGGAATACCGAGAGCAATAGAAGAGTTCTGAAACATTTTTAAACTTCAGCGGAATTCCGAGAACAATGGAAGAGTTCCGAACCATTTTTAAACTTCAGCGGAATTCCGAGAACAAAGGAAGAGTTCCTAAATAGTTTTAAACTTCAGCGGATTTCCGAGAACAATGGAAGAGTTCCGAAGCATTATTGAACATCAGTGGAATTCCGAGAACAATGGAAGAGTTCCGAAGCATTTTTAAACTTCAGCGGAATTCCAAGAACAATGGAAGAGTTCCAAAGCATTATTAAACATGAATGGAATTCTGAGAACAATGGAAGAGTTCCGAAGCATTTTTACACTTCAGCGGAATTCCGAGAACAATGGAAGAGTTCCGAAGCATTTTTACACTTCAGCGGAATTCCGAGAACAATGGAAGAGTTCCGTAGCATGTTTAAACTTCAGCAGAATTCCGAGAACAATGGAAGAGTACCGAAGCATTTTTAAACATCAGCGGAATTCTGAGAACAATGGAAGAGTACCGAAGCATTTTTAAACATCAGCGGAATTCTGAGCACAATGGAAGAGTACCGATGCATTTTTAAACATCAGCGGAATACCGAGAGCAATGGAAGAGTTCTGAAACATTTTTAAACTTCAAAGGAATTCCGAAAACAATGGAAGAGTTCCGAATCATTTTTAAACGTCAGCGGAATTTCAATATCAATGGAAGAGTTCCGAAGCATTTATAAACTTCAGCAGAATTCCGAGAACAATGGACGAGTTCCGAAGCATTTTGAAATGTCAGCAGATTTCCGAGAACAATGAAGGAGTTCCAATGCATTTTTAAATGTCAGCGGAATTCTGAGAACAATGGAAGTGTTCCGAAACATTTTTAAACATCCACGGAATTCCGAGAAGAATGGAATAGTTCCAAAGTATTTTTAAACTTCAGCGGAATTCCGAGAACAATGGCAGCATTCCGAAGTATTTTTAATCTTCAGTGGAATTACGAGAACAATGGAAGAGTCCTGAAACATTTTTAAACTTCAGCAGAATTCTGAGAGAAATGAAAGAGTTCTGAAACATTTTTAAACTTCAGTGGAATTCCGATAACAATGGAAGCGTTCTGAAGCATTTTTAAACTTCAGCAGAATTCCGAGAACAATGGAAGAGTTCTGAAACATTTTTAAACGTAATCGGAATTCTGAGAACAATGTAAGAGTTCCAAAGCATTTTTAAGCCTCAGTGGAATTTTGAGAACAATGGAAGAGTTCCGAAGCATTTTTAAACTTCAGCGGAATTCCTAGAAAAATGGAAGAGTTCCGAAGCATTTTTAAACTTCAGCAGAATTCCGAGAACAATGGAAGAGTTCTGAAGCATTTTTAAACATCAGCGGAATTCCGAGAACAAAGGAAGAGTTCTGAAACAATTTTAAACTTCAGCGGAATTCTGAGAACAGTGGAAGAGTTCCGAAGCATGTTTAAACTCCAGCAGAATTCCGAGAACAATGGAAGCGTTCTGAAACATTTTTAGACTTCAAAGGAATTCCGAGAACAATGGAAGAGTTCCGAAGCATTTTTAAACTTCAGCGGAATTCCGAGAACAATGGAAGAGTTCCGAAGCATTTTTAAACGTCAGCAGAATTCCGATAACAATGGAAGAGTTCCGAAGCATTTTTAAACATCAACGTAATTCTGAGAACAATGCAAGGGTTACGAAGCATTTTGAAACACCAGAGGAATTCCGAGAACAATGGAAAAGTTCTAAAACATTTTTAAACTTCAGCGGAATTCTAAGAACAATGGAAGAGTTCTGAAGCATTTTTAAACTTCAGCAGAATTCCGAGAACAATGGAAAAGTTCCGAAGCATTTTTAAATGTCAGCGGAATTCCGAGAACAATGGAAGAGTTCCGAAGCATCTTTAAACATCAGCAGAATTACGAGAACAATGGAAGAGTTCCGAAGCATTTTTACACGTCAGCGGAATTCCGAGAACAATGGAAGAGTTCTGAAGCATTTTTAAACATCAGCGGAATTCCGAGAACAATGGAAGAGTTCCGAAGCATTTTTAAACTTCAGCGGAATTCCGAGAACAATGGAAGAGTTCCGAAGCATTTTTAAACTTCAGCAGAATTCCGAGAACAATGGAAGAGTTCCGAAGCATTTTTAAACGTCAACGGAATTCCGAGACCAATGGTAGTGTTCCAAAACATTTTTAAAATTCAGCGGAATTCCGAGAACAATGGAAGAGTTCCGAAGCATTATTAAACATGAATGGAATTCCGAGAACAATGGAAGAGTTCCGAAGCATTTTTAAACGTCAGCAGAATTCTGAGAACAATGGAAGAGTTCTGAAGCATTTTTAAACATCAGTGGAATTCTGAGAACAATAGAAGAGTTCTGAAGCAATTTTAAATACGAGCGGAATTCTGAGAACAATGGAAGAGTTCCAAAGCATTTTTAAACTTCAGCAGAATTCCGAGAACAATGGAAGAGTTCCAAAACATTTTTAAACTTCAGCGGAATTCTGAGAACAATGGAAGAGTTCCGAAGCATTTTTAAACTTCAGCGGAATTCCGAGAACAACGGAAGAGTTCCGATGCATTTTTAAACTTCAGCGGAATTCCGAGAACAATGGAAGAGTTCCGAAGCATTATTAAACATGAGTGGAATTCCGAGAACAATGGAAGAGTTCCGAAGCGTTTTTAAACTTCAGCGGAATTCCGAGAACAATGGAAGAGTTCCGAAGCATTTTTAAACGTCAGCAGAATTCCGAGAACAATGGAAGAGTACCGAAGCATTTTTAAACATCAGCAGAATTCCGAGAACAATGGAAGAGTACCGAAGCATTTTTAAACATCAGCGGAATTCTGAGAACAATGGAAGAGTACCGAATCATTTTTAAACATCAGCGGAATACCGAGAGCAATGGAAGAGTTCTGAAACATTTTTAAACTTCAGCGGAATTCCGAGAACAATGAAAGAGTTCCGAAGCATTTTTAAACTTCAGCGGAATTCCTAGAACAATGGAAGAGTTCCGAAGCATTTTTAAACTTCATCAGAATTCCGAGAACAATGGAAGAGTTCTGAAGCATTTTTAAACATCAGTGGAATTCTGAGAACAATAGAAGAGTTCTGAAGCATTTTTAAATACGAACGGAATTCTGAGAACAATGGAAGAGTTCCAAAGGATTTTTAAACTTCAGCAGAATTCCGAGAAAAATGGAAGAGTACCGAAGCATTTTTAAACATCAGCGGAATTCTGAGAACAATGGAAGAGTACCGAAGCATTTTTAAACATGAGCGGAATTCTGAGAACAATGGAAGAGTACCGAAGCATTTTTAAACATCAGCGGAATACCGAGAGCAATGGAAGAGTTCTGAAACATTTTTAAACTTCAGCGGAATTCCGAGAACAATGGAAGAGTTCCGAAGCATTTTTAAACGTCAGCGGAATTTCGATAATAATGGAAGAGTTCCGAATCATTTATAAACTTCAGCAGAATTCCGAGAACAATGGAAGTGTTCCGAAGCATTTTTAAATGTCAGCAGATTTCCGAGAACAATGAAGGAGTTCCAATGCATTTTTAAACGTCAGCGGAATTCTGAGAACAATGGAAGAGTTCCGGAACATTTTTAAACATCAACGGAATTCCGAGAAGAATGGATAAGTTCCGAAGCATTTTTAATCTTCAGCGGAATTCCGAGAACAATGGAAGAGTTCCGAAGCATTTTTAAACTTCAGCAGAATTCCGAGAACAATGGAAGAGTTCCTAAACAGTTTTAAACTTAAGCGGATTTCCGAGAACAATGGAAGAGTTCCGAAGCATTATTAAACATGAGTGGAATTCCAAGAACAATGGAAGAGTTCCGAAGCATTTTTAAACGTCAGCAGAATTCCGAGAACAATGGAAGAGTACCGAAGCATTTTTAAACATCAGCGGAATTCTGAGAACAATGGAAGAGTACCGAATCATTTTTAAACATCAGCGGAATACCGAGAGCAATGGAAGAGTTCTGAAACATTTTTAAACTTCAGCGGAATTCCGAGAACAATGGAAGAGTTCCGAAGCATTTTTAAACTTCAGCGGAATTCCGAGAACAAAGGAAGAGTTCCTAAATAGTTTTAAACTTCAGCGGATTTCCGAGAACAATGGAAGAGTTCCGAAGCATTATTAAACATCAGTGGAATTCCGAGAACAATGGAAGAGTTCCGAAGCATTTTTAAACTTCAGCGGAATTCCAAGAACAATGGAAGAGTTCCGAAGCATTTTTAAACGTCAGCAGAATTCCGAGAACAATGGAAGTGTACCGAAGCATTTTTAAACATCAGCGGAATTCTGAGAACAATGGAAGAGTACCGAAGCATTTTTAAACATCACCGGAATTCTGAGAACAATGGAAGAGTACCGAAGCATTTTTAAATGTCAGCAGATTTCCGAGAACAATGAAGGAGTTCCTATGCATTTTTAAACGTCAGCGGAATTCTGAGAACAATGGAAGAGTTCCGAAACATTTTTAAACATCAACGGAATTCCGAGAAGAATGGGAGAGTTCCATAGTATTTTTAAACTTCAGCGTAATTCTGAGAACAATGAAAGCATTCCGAAGTATTTTTAATCTTCAGCGGAATTCCGAGAACAATCGATTAGTTCCGAAGCATTTTTAATCTTCAGCGGAATTCCGAGAACAATGGAAGAGTACCGAAGCATTTTTAAACATCAGCAGAATTCTGAGAACAATGGAAGAGTACCGAAGCATTTTTAAACATCAGCGGAATTCTGAGCACAATGGAAGAGTACCGAAGCATTTTTAAACATCAGCGGAATACCGAGAGCAATGGAAGAGTTCTGAAACATTTTTAAACTTCAAAGGAATTCCGAAAACAATGGAAGAGTTCCGAATCATTTTTAAACTTCAGCGGAATTCCGAGAACAATGGAAGCATTCCGAATCATTTTTAAACTTCAGCGGAATTCCGAGAACAATGGAAGAGTTCCGAAGCATTTTTAATCTTCCTCAGAATTTGGAGAACAATGGAAGAATTCTGAAGCATTTTTAAACATCAGTGGAATTCTGAGAACAATAGAAGAGTTCTGAAGCATTTTTAAATACGAGCGGAATTCTGAGAACAATGGAAGAGTTCCAAAGCATTTTTAAACTTCAGCAGAATTCCGAGAACAATGGAAGAGTTCTGAAGCATTTTTAAACATCAGTGGAATTCTGAGAACAATAGAAGAGTTCTGAAGCATTTTTAAATACGAGCGGAATTCTGAGAACAATGGAAGAGTTCCAAAGCATTTTTAAACTTCAGCAGAATTCCGAGAACAATGGAAGAGTTCCAAAACATTTTCAAAAACTTCAGCGGAATTCTGACAACAATGGAAGAGTTCCAAAGCATTTTTAAACTTCAGCGGAATTTCGAGAACAAAGGAAGAGTTCCGAAGCATTTTTAAACTTCAGCGGAATTCCGAGAACAATGGAAGAGTTCCGAAGCATTTTTAAACATCAGCGGAATTTCGATAACAATGGAAGAGTTCCGAAGCATTTATAAACTTCAGCAGAATTCCGAGAACAATGGAAGAGTTCCGAAGCATTTTTAAATGTCAGCAGATTTCCGAGAACAATGAAGGAGTTCCAATGCATTTTTAAACGTCAGCGGAATTCTGAGAACAATGGAAGAGTTATGAAACATTTTTAAACATCAACGGAATTCCGAGAAGAATGGAAGAGTTCCAAAGTATTTTTAATCTTCAGCGGAATACTGATAACAATGGAAGAGTTCCGAAGCATTTTTAAACTTCAGCGGAATTCCGAGAAGAATGGATAAGTTCCGAAGCATTTTTAATCTTCAGCGGAATTCTGAGAACAATGGAAGAGTTACCGAAGCATTTTTAAACGTCAACGGAATTCCGAGAACAATAGAATAGTTCCAAAAAAGTTTTAAACTTCAGCGGATTTCCGAGAACAATGGAAGAGTTCCGAAGCATTATTAAACATGAGTGGAATTCCGAGAACAATGGAAGAGTTCCGAAGCGTTTTTAAACTTCAGCGGAATTCCGTGAACAATGGAAGAGTTCCGAAGCATTTTTTATCTTCCTCAGAATTTGGAGAACAATGGAAGAGTTCCGAAGCAAATTTAAACTTCAGCAGAAATCCGAGAACAATGGAAGTGTTACTAAGCATTTTTAAACTAAAGCAAAATTCAGAGAACAATGAAAGAGTTCCGAAGCATTTTTAAACTTCAGCGGAATTCCTAGAACAATGGAAGAGTTCCGAAGCATTTTTAAACTTCAGCAGAATTCCGAGAACAATGGAAGAGTTCTGAAGCATTTTTAAACATCAGTGGAATTCTGAGAACAATAGAAGAGTTCTGAAGCATTTTTAAATAAGAGCGGAATTCTGAGAACAATGGAAGAGTTCCAAAGCATTTTTAAACTTCATCGGAATTCCGAGAACAATGGAAGAGTTCCGAAGCATTTTTAAACTTCAGCGGAATTCCGTGAACAATGGAAGAGTTCCGAAGCATTTTTTATCTTCCTCAGAATTTGGAGAACAATGGAAGAGTTCCGAAGCAAATTTAAACTTCAGCAGAAATCCGAGAACAATGGAAGTGTTACTAAGCATTTTTAAACTAAAGCAAAATTCAGAGAACAATGAAAGAGTTCCGAAGCATTTTTAAACTTCAGCGGAATTCCTAGAACAATGGAAGAGTTCCGAAGCATTTTTAAACTTCAGCAGAATTCCGAGAACAATGGAAGAGTTCTGAAGCATTTTTAAACATCAGTGGAATTCTGAGAACAATAGAAGAGTTCTGAAGCATTTTTAAATAAGAGCGGAATTCTGAGAACAATGGAAGAGTTCCAAAGCATTTTTAAACTTCATCGGAATTCTGAGAACAATGGAAGAGTTCTGAAGCATTTTTAAACTTCAGCGGAATTCTGAGAACAATGGAAGAGTTCCGAAGCATTATTAAACATGAATGGAATTCCGAGAACAATGGAAGAGTTCCGAAGCATTTTTACACTTCAGCGGAATTCCAAGAACAATGGAAGAGTTCTGAAGCATTTTTAAACATCAGCGGAATTCTGAGAACATTGGAAGAGTTCCGAAGCATTTTTAAACATCAGCGGAATTCTGAGAACAATGGAAGAGTTCCGAAGCATTTGGAAACACCAGCGGAATTCCGAGAACAATGGAAAAGTTCTGAAACATTTTTTAACTTCAGCGGAATTCTAAGAACAATGGAAGAGTTCTGAAGCATTTTTAAACTTCAGCAGAATTCCGAGAACAATGGAAGAGTTCTGAAACATTTTTAAACTTCAAATGAATTCCGAAAACAATGGAAGAGTTCCGAAACATTTTTAAACTTCATCAGAATTCCGAGAATAATGTAAGAGTTCCGAAGCAAATTTAAACTTCAGAAGAATTCCGAGAACATTGGAAGAGTTCCGAAGCATTTTTAAACGTCAGTGGAATTCCGAGAACAATGGTAGAGTTCCGAAGCATTTTTAAACTTCATCTGAATTCCGAGAACAATGGGAGAGTTCTGAAACATTTTTAAACTTCAGCAGAATTCCGAGAACAATGGAAGAATTCCAAAGCATTTTTAAACGTCAACGGAATTCCGAGAACAATGGAAGTGTTCCAAAACATTTTTAAACTTCAGCGGAATTCCGAGAACAATGGAAGAGTTCCGAACCATTATTAAACATGAGGGGAATTCAGAGAACAATGGAAGAGTTCCGAAACATTTTTAAACTGCAGCGGAATTCCAAGAACAACGGAAGATTTCCAAAGCATTTTTAAATGTCAGCGGAATTCCGAGAACGATGGAAGAGTTCTGAAACATTTTTAAACTTCAGCGGAATACCGAGAACAATGGAAGAGTACCGAAGCATTTATAAACTTCAGCTGAACTCCCAGAACAATGGAAGCATTCCGAAGCATTTTTAAACTTCAGCGGAATTTCGAGAACAATGGAAGAGTTCCGAAGCTATTTTAAACGTCAGCGGAATTCCGAGAACATTGGAAGAGTTCCGAAGCATTTGTAAACTTCATCAAAATTCCGAGAACAATGGCATAATTCCGACGCATTTTTAAACGTCAGTGGAATTCCGAGAACAATGAAAGAGTTCCGAAGCATTATTAAACGTGAGCGGAATTCCGAGAACAATGGAAGATTTCCAAAGCATTTTTAAACTTCATCAGAATTCCGAGAACATTGGCAGAGTTCCGAAGCATTTTTTGAAACGTCAGTGTAATTCCGAGAACAATGAAAGAGTTCCGAAGCATTATTAAACGTGAGCGGAATTCCGAGAACAATGGAAGATTTCCAAAGCATTTTTAAACTTCATCAGAATTCCGAGAACATTGGCAGAGTTCCGAAGCATTTTTTGAAACGTCAGTGGAATTCCGAGAACAATGAAAGAGTTCCGAAGCATTATTAAACATGAGGGGAATTCCGAGAACAATGGAAAAGTTCCGAAGCATTTTTAAACTTCAGCGGAATTCTGAGAACAATGGAAGAGTTCCAAAGCATTATTAAACATGAGGGGAATTCCGAGAACAATGGAAAAGTTCCGAAGCATTTTTAAACTTCAGCGGAATTCCGAGAACAATGGAAGAGTTCCGAAGCATTTTTAAACGTCAGCAGAATTCTGAAAACAATGGAAGAGATCCGAAGCATTTTTAAACATCAGCGGAATTCTGAGAACAATGGAAGCGTTCTGAAGCATTTTTAAACGTCAGTGGAATTTCGAGAACAGTGGAAGAGTTCCGAAGCAATTTTAAACGTCAGCGGAATTCCGAGAACATTGGAAGAGTTCCGAAGCATTTGTAAACTTCATCAAAATTCCGAGAACAATGGCATAGTTCCGACGCATTTTTAAACGTCAGTGGAATTCCGAGAACAATGAAAGAGTTCCGAAGCATTATTAAACGTGAGCGGAATTCCGAGAACAATGGAAGATTTCCAAAGCATTTTTAAACTTCATCAGAATTCCGAGAACATTGGCAGAGTTCCGAAGCATTTTTTGAAACGTCAGTGGAATTCCGAGAACAATGAAAGAGTTCCGAAGCATTATTAAACATGAGGGGAATTCCGAGAACAATGGAAAAGTTCCGAAGCATTTTTAAACTTCAGCGGAATTCTGAGAACAATGGAAGAGTTCCAAAGCATTATTAAACATGAGGGGAATTCCGAGAACAATGGAAAAGTTCCGAAGCATTTTTAAACTTCAGCGGAATTCCGAGAACAATGGAAGAGTTCCGAAGCATTTTTAAACGTCAGCAGAATTCTGAAAACAATGGAAGAGATCCGAAGCATTTTTAAACATCAGCGGAATTCTGAGAACAATGGAAGCGTTCTGAAGCATTTTTAAACGTCAGTGGAATTTCGAGAACAGTGGAAGAGTTCGGAAGCATTTTAAAACTTCAGCAGAATTACGAGAACAATGGAAGAGTTACGAATCAATTTTAAACGTCAGTAGAATTCCAAGAACAATGAAAGAGTTCCAAAGCATTTTTAAATGTCAGCGGAATTCCGAGAACAATGGAAGAGTTCCTAAGCATTTTTAAACATCAGCGGAATTCCAAGTCCAATGGAAGAGTTCTGAAACATTTTAAACTTCAAAGGAATTCTGAAAACAATGGAAGAGTTCCGAAGCATTTTTAAACTTCAGCGGAATTCCGAGAACAATGGAAGCATTCCGAAGCATTTTTAAACTTCAGTGGAATTCCGAGAACAATGGAAGAGTTCTGAAGCATTTTTAATCTTCATCAGAATTCCGAGAACAATGGCAGAGTTCCAAAGCAAATTTAAACTTCAGCAGAATTCCGAGAACAATGGAAAAGTTCCGAAGCATTTTTAAATGTTAGTGGAATTCTGAGAATAATAGAAGAGTTCCGAAGCATTTTTAAACGTCAGTGGAATTCCGAGAATAATCGAAGCGTTCCAAAGCATTATTAAACTTGAGCGTAATTCCGAGAACAATGGAAGAGTTCCAAAGCATTTTTAAACTTCAGCGGAATTCCGAGAATAATGGAAGAGTTCCGAAGCATTATTAAACATCAGCGGAATTCCAAGGACAATGGAAGAGTTCCGATGCATTTTTAAATGTCAGCGAAATTCAGAGAACAATGGAAGAGTTCCGAAAAAAATTTTAAATGTCAGCGGAATTCCGAAACAATGGAAGAGTTCCGAAACATTTTTAAACTGCAGCGGAATTTCAAGTACAATGGAAGATTTTCAAAGCATTTTTAAATGTCAGCGGAATTCCGAGAAAAATTGAAGAGTTCTGAAACATTTTTAAACTTCAACGGAATTCCGAGAACAATGGAAGAGTAGTGAAGCATTTTTAAACTTCAGCGGAATTCCGAGAACAATGGAAGAGTTACCGAAGCATTTTTAAACGTCAACGGAATTCCGAGAACAATAGAATAGTTCCTAAAAAGTTTTAAACTTCAGCGGATTTCCGAGAACAATGGAAGAGTTCCGAAGCATTATTAAACATGAGTGGAATTCCGAGAACAAGGGAAGAGTTCCGAAGCGTTTTTAAACTTCAGCGGAATTCCGAGAACAATGGAAGAGTTCCGAAGCATTTTTAAACGTCAGCAGAATTCCGAGAACAATGGAAGAGTACCGAAGCATTTTTAAACATCAGCGGAATTCTGAGAACAATGGAAGAGTACCGAAGCATTTTTAAACATCAGCGGAATTCCGAGAACAATGGAAGCATTCCGAAGCATTTTTAAACTTCAGCGGAATTCCGTGAACAATGGAAGAGTTCCGAAGCATTTTTTATCTTCCTCAGAATTTGGAGAACAATGGAAGAGTTCCGAAGCAAATTTAAACTTCAGCAGAAATCCGAGAACAATGGAAGTGTTACTAAGCATTTTTAAACTAAAGCAAAATTCAGAGAACAATGAAAGAGTTCCGAAGCATTTTTAAACTTCAGCGGAATTCCTAGAACAATGGAAGAGTTCCGAAGCATTTTTAAACTTCAGCAGAATTCCAAGAACAATGGAAGAGTTCTGAAGCATTTTTAAACATCAGTGGAATTCTGAGAACAATAGAAGAGTTCTGAAGCATTTTTAAATAAGAGCCGAATTCTGAGAACAATGGAAGAGTTCCAAAGCATTTTTAAACTTCAGCAGAATTCCGAGAACAATGGAAGAGTTCCGAAGCATTTTTAAACTTCAGCGGAATTCTGAGAACAATGGAAGAGTTCCGAAGCATTATTAAACATGAATGGAATTCCGAGAACAATGGAAGAGTTCCGAAGCATTTTTACACTTCAGCGGAATTCCAAGAACAATGGAAGAGTTCCAAAGCATTTTTAAACGTCAGCAGAATTCTGAGTTCAATGGAACAGTTCTGAAGCATTTTTAAACATCAGCGGAATTCTGAGAACATTGGAAGAGTTCCGAAGCATTTTTAAACATCAGCGGAATTCTGAGAACAATGGAAGAGTTCCGAAGCATTTGGAAACACCAGCGGAATTCCGAGAACAATGGAAAAGTTCTGAAACATTTTTTAACTTCAGCAGAATTCTAAGAACAATGGAAGAGTTCTGAAGCATTTTTAAACTTCAGCAGAATTCCGAGAACAATGGAAGCGATCTGAAGCATTTTTAAACTTCAGTGGAATTCTGAGAACAATGGAAGAGTTCCGAAGCATTTTTAAACGTCAGCAGAATTCCGTGAACAATGGAAGAGTTCTGAAACATTTTTAAACTTCAAATGAATTCCGAAAACAATGGAAGAGTTCCGAAACATTTTTAAACTTCATCAGAATTCCGAGAATAATGTAAGAGTTCCGAAGCAAATTTAAACTTCAGAAGAATTCCGAGAACATTGGAAGAGTTCCGAAGCATTTTTAAACGTCAGTGGAATTCCGAGAACAATGGTAGAGTTCCGAAGCATTTTTAAACTTCATCAGAATTCCGAGAACAATGGGAGAGTTCCAAAACATTTTTAAACTTCAGCAGAATTCCGAGAACAATGGAAGAATTCCAAAGCATTTTTAAACGTCAACGGAATTCCGAGAACAATGGAAGTGTTCCAAAACATTTTTTAACTTCAGCGGAATTCCGAGAACAATGGAAGAGTTCCGAACCATTATTAAACATGAGGGGAATTCGGAGAACAATGGAAGAGTTCCGAAACATTTTTAAACTGCAGCGGAATTCCAAGAACAACGGAAGATTTCCAAAGCATTTTTAAACGTCAGCGGAATTCCGAGAACGATGGAAGAGTTCTGAAACATTTTTAAACTTCAGCGGAATACCGAGAACAATGGAAGAGTACCGAAGCATTTATAAACTTCAGCTGAACTCCCAGAACAATGGAAGCATTCCGAAGCATTTTTAAACTTCAGCGGAATTTCGAGAACAATGGAAGAGTTCCGAAGCAATTTTAAACGTCAGCGGAATTCCGAGAACATTGGAAGAGTTCCGAAGCATTTTTAAACTTCATCAAAATTCCGAGAACAATGGCATAGTTCCGACGCATTTTTAAACGTCAGTGGAATTCCGAGAACAATGAAAGAGTTCCGAAGCATTATTAAACGTGAGCGGAATTCCGAGAACAATGGAAGATTTCCGAAGCATTTTTAAACTTCATCAGAATTCCGAGAACTTTGGCAGAGTTCCGAAGCATTTTTTGAAACGTCAGTGTAATTCCGAGAACAATGAAAGAGTTCCGAAGCATTATTAAACGTGAGCGGAATTCCGAGAACAATGGAAGAGTTCCGAAGCATTTTTTATCTTCCTCAGAATTTGGAGAACAATGGAAGAGTTCCGAAGCAAATTTAAACTTCAGCAGAAATCCGAGAACAATGGAAGTGTTACTAAGCATTTTTAAACTAAAGCAAAATTCAGAGAACAATGAAAGAGTTCCGAAGCATTTTTAAACTTCAGCGGAATTCCTAGAACAATGGAAGAGTTCCGAAGCATTTTTAAACTTCAGCAGAATTCCGAGAACAATGGAAGAGTTCTGAAGCATTTTTAAACATCAGTGGAATTCTGAGAACAATAGAAGAGTTCTGAAGCATTTTTAAATAAGAGCGGAATTCTGAGAACAATGGAAGAGTTCCAAAGCATTTTTAAACTTCATCGGAATTCTGAGAACAATGGAAGAGTTCTGAAGCATTTTTAAACTTCAGCGGAATTCTGAAAACAATGGAAGAGTTCCGAAGCATTATTAAACATGAATGGAATTCCGAGAACAATGGCAGAGTTCCGAAGCATTTTTAATCGTCAGCAGATTTCCGAGAACAATGAAGGAGTTCCAAAGCATTTTTTAACGTCAGCGGAATTCTGAGAACAATGAAAGAGTTCCGAAGCATTATTAAACATCAGAGGAATTCTGAGAACTATGGAAGAGTTCCAAAGCATTTTTAAACGTCAATGGAATTCCAAGAACAATGGAAGCATTGCGAAGTATTTTTAAACTTCAGCGGATTTCCGAGAACAATGGAAGCGTTCCGAAGCATTTTTAAAACTTCAACCATATTCTGCGAACAATGGACGTGTTCCGAAGAATTTTTAAACGTCAGCAGAATTATGAGAACAATGGAAGAGTTCCGAAGCATTTTTAAACTTCAGCGGAATTCTGAGAACAATGGAAGCGTTCTGAAGCATTTTTAAACGTCAGTGGAATTTCGAGAACAGTGGAAGAGTTCGGAAGCATTTTAAAACTTCAGCAGAATTACGAGAACAATGGAAGAGTTACGAATCAATTTTAAACGTCAGTAGAATTCCAAGAACAATGAAAGAGTTCCAAAGCATTTTTAAATGTCAGCGGAATTCCGAGAACAATGGAAGAGTTCCTAAGCATTTTTAAACATCAGCGGAATTCCAAGTCCAATGGAAGAGTTCTGAAACATTTTAAACTTCAAAGGAATTCTGAAAACAATGGAAGAGTTCCGAAGCATTTTTAAACTTCAGCGGAATTCCGAGAACAATGGAAGCATTCCGAAGCATTTTTAAACTTCAGTGGAATTCCGAGAACAATGGAAGAGTTCTGAAGCATTTTTAATCTTCATCAGAATTCCGAGAACAATGGCAGAGTTCCAAAGCAAATTTAAACTTCAGCAGAATTCCGAGAACAATGGAAAAGTTCCGAAGCATTTTTAAATGTTAGTGGAATTCTGAGAATAATAGAAGAGTTCCGAAGCATTTTTAAACGTCAGTGGAATTCCGAGAATAATCGAAGCGTTCCAAAGCATTATTAAACTTGAGCGTAATTCCGAGAACAATGGAAGAGTTCCAAAGCATTTTTAAACTTCAGCGGAATTCCGAGAATAATGGAAGAGTTCCGAAGCATTATTAAACATCAGCGGAATTCCAAGGACAATGGAAGAGTTCCGATGCATTTTTAAATGTAAGCGAAATTCAGAGAACAATGGAAGAGTTCCGAAAAAAATTTTAAATGTCAGCGGAATTCCGAAACAATGGAAGAGTTCCGAAACATTTTTAAACTGCAGCGGAATTTCAAGTACAATGGAAGATTTTCAAAGCATTTTTAAATGTCAGCGGAATTCCGAGAAAAATTGAAGAGTTCTGAAACATTTTTAAACTTCAACGGAATTCCGAGAACAATGGAAGAGTAGTGAAGCATTTTTAAACTTCAGCGGAATTCCGAGAACAATGGAAGCATTCCGAAGCATTTTTAAACTTCAGCGGAATTCTGAGAACAATGGAAGAGTTCCGAAGCATTTTTAAACTTCAGCGGAATTCCGAGAAGAATGGATAAGTTCCGAAGCATTTTTAATCTTCAGCGGAATTCCGAGAACAATGGAAGAGTTACCGAAGCATTTTTAAACGTCAACGGAATTCCGAGAACAATAGAATAGTTCCTAAAAAGTTTTAAACTTCAGCGGATTTCCGAGAACAATGGAAGAGTTCCGAAGCATTATTAAACATGAGTGGAATTCCGAGAACAAGGGAAGAGTTCCGAAGCGTTTTTAAACTTCAGCGGAATTCCGAGAACAATGGAAGAGTTCCGAAGCATTTTTAAACGTCAGCAGAATTCCGAGAACAATGGAAGAGTACCGAAGCATTTTTAAACATCAGCGGAATTCTGAGAACAATGGAAGAGTACCGAAGCATTTTTAAACATCAGCGGAATTCCGAGAACAATGGAAGCATTCCGAAGCATTTTTAAACTTCAGCGGAATTCCGTGAACAATGGAAGAGTTCCGAAGCATTTTTTATCTTCCTCAGAATTTGGAGAACAATGGAAGAGTTCCGAAGCAAATTTAAACTTCAGCAGAAATCCGAGAACAATGGAAGTGTTACTAAGCATTTTTAAACTAAAGCAAAATTCAGAGAACAATGAAAGAGTTCCGAAGCATTTTTAAACTTCAGCGGAATTCCTAGAACAATGGAAGAGTTCCGAAGCATTTTTAAACTTCAGCAGAATTCCAAGAACAATGGAAGAGTTCTGAAGCATTTTTAAACATCAGTGGAATTCTGAGAACAATAGAAGAGTTCTGAAGCATTTTTAAATAAGAGCCGAATTCTGAGAACAATGGAAGAGTTCCAAAGCATTTTTAAACTTCAGCAGAATTCCGAGAACAATGGAAGAGTTCCAAAACATTTTTAAACTTCATCGGAATTCTGAGAACAATGGAAGAGTTCCGAAGCATTTTTAAACTTCAGCGGAATTCTGAGAACAATGGAAGAGTTCCGAAGCATTATTAAACATGAATGGAATTCCGAGAACAATGGAAGAGTTCCGAAGCATTTTTACACTTCAGCGGAATTCCAAGAACAATGGAAGAGTTCCAAAGCATTTTTAAACGTCAGCAGAATTCTGAGTTCAATGGAACAGTTCTGAAGCATTTTTAAACATCAGCGGAATTCTGAGAACATTGGAAGAGTTCCGAAGCATTTTTAAACATCAGCGGAATTCTGAGAACAATGGAAGAGTTCCGAAGCATTTGGAAACACCAGCGGAATTCCGAGAACAATGGAAAAGTTCTGAAACATTTTTTAACTTCAGCAGAATTCTAAGAACAATGGAAGAGTTCTGAAGCATTTTTAAACTTCAGCAGAATTCCGAGAACAATGGAAGCGATCTGAAGCATTTTTAAACTTCAGTGGAATTCTGAGAACAATGGAAGAGTTCCGAAGCATTTTTAAACGTCAGCAGAATTCCGTGAACAATGGAAGAGTTCTGAAACATTTTTAAACTTCAAATGAATTCCGAAAACAATGGAAGAGTTCCGAAACATTTTTAAACTTCATCAGAATTCCGAGAATAATGTAAGAGTTCCGAAGCAAATTTAAACTTCAGAAGAATTCCGAGAACATTGGAAGAGTTCCGAAGCATTTTTAAACGTCAGTGGAATTCCGAGAACAATGGTAGAGTTCCGAAGCATTTTTAAACTTCATCAGAATTCCGAGAACAATGGGAGAGTTCCAAAACATTTTTAAACTTCAGCAGAATTCCGAGAACAATGGAAGAATTCCAAAGCATTTTTAAACGTCAACGGAATTCCGAGAACAATGGAAGTGTTCCAAAACATTTTTTAACTTCAGCGGAATTCCGAGAACAATGGAAGAGTTCCGAACCATTATTAAACATGAGGGGAATTCGGAGAACAATGGAAGAGTTCCGAAACATTTTTAAACTGCAGCGGAATTCCAAAAACAACGGAAGATTTCCAAAGCATTTTTAAACGTCAGCGGAATTCCGAGAACGATGGAAGAGTTCTGAAACATTTTTAAACTTCAGCGGAATACCGAGAACAATGGAAGAGTACCGAAGCATTTATAAACTTCAGCTGAACTCCCAGAACAATGGAAGCATTCCGAAGCATTTTTAAACTTCAGCGGAATTTCGAGAACAATGGAAGAGTTCCGAAGCAATTTTAAACGTCAGCGGAATTCCGAGAACATTGGAAGAGTTCCGAAGCATTTTTAAACTTCATCAAAATTCCGAGAACAATGGCATAGTTCCGACGCATTTTTAAACGTCAGTGGAATTCCGAGAACAATGAAAGAGTTCCGAAGCATTATTAAACGTGAGCGGAATTCCGAGAACAATGGAAGATTTCCGAAGCATTTTTAAACTTCATCAGAATTCCGAGAACTTTGGCAGAGTTCCGAAGCATTTTTTGAAACGTCAGTGTAATTCCGAGAACAATGAAAGAGTTCCGAAGCATTATTAAACGTGAGCGGAATTCCGAGAACAATGGAAGAGTTCCGAAGCATTTTTTATCTTCCTCAGAATTTGGAGAACAATGGAAGAGTTCCGAAGCAAATTTAAACTTCAGCAGAAATCCGAGAACAATGGAAGTGTTACTAAGCATTTTTAAACTAAAGCAAAATTCAGAGAACAATGAAAGAGTTCCGAAGCATTTTTAAACTTCAGCGGAATTCCTAGAACAATGGAAGAGTTCCGAAGCATTTTTAAACTTCAGCAGAATTCCGAGAACAATGGAAGAGTTCTGAAGCATTTTTAAACATCAGTGGAATTCTGAGAACAATAGAAGAGTTCTGAAGCATTTTTAAATAAGAGCGGAATTCTGAGAACAATGGAAGAGTTCCAAAGCATTTTTAAACTTCATCGGAATTCTGAGAACAATGGAAGAGTTCTGAAGCATTTTTAAACTTCAGCGGAATTCTGAAAACAATGGAAGAGTTCCGAAGCATTATTAAACATGAATGGAATTCCGAGAACAATGGAAGAGTTCCGAAGCATTTTTACACTTCAGAGGAATTCCAAGAACAATGGAAGAGTTCTGAAGCATTTTTAAACATCAGCGGAATTCTGAGAACATTGGAAGAGTTCCGAAGCATTTTTAAACATCAGCGGAATTCTGAGAACAATGGAAGAGTTCCGAAGCATTTGGAAACACCAGCGGAATTCCGAGAACAATGGAAAAGTTCTGAAACATTTTTTAACTTCAGCGGAATTCTAAGAACAATGGAAGAGTTCTGAAGCATTTTTAAACTTCAGCAGAATTCCGAGAACAATGGAAGAGTTCTGAAACATTTTTAAACTTCAAATGAATTCCGAAAACAATGGAAGAGTTCCGAAACATTTTTAAACTTCATCAGAATTCCGAGAATAATGTAAGAGTTCCGAAGCAAATTTAAACTTCAGAAGAATTCCGAGAACATTGGAAGAGTTCAGAAGCATTTTTAAACGTCAGTGGAATTCCGAGAACAATGGTAGAGTTCCGAAGCATTTTTTAACTTCATCAGAATTCCGAGAACAATGGGAGAGTTCTGAAACATTTTTAAACTTCATCAGAATTCCGAGAACAATGGAAGAATTCCAAAGCATTTTTAAACGTCAACGGAATTCCGAGAACAATGGAAGTGTTCCAAAAAATTTTTAAACTTCAGCGGAATTCCGAGAACAATGGAAGAGTTCCGAACCATTATTAAACATGAGGGGAATTCAGAGAACAATGGAAGAGTTCCGAAACATTTTTAAACTGCAGCGGAATTCCAAGAACAACGGAAGATTTCCAAAGCATTTTTAAACGTCTGCGGAATTCCGAGAACGATGGAAGAGTTCTGAAACATTTTTAAACTTCAGCAGAATACCGAGAACAATGGAAGAGTACCGAAGCATTTATAAACTTCAGCTGAACTCCCAGAACAATGGAAGCATTCCGAAGCATTTTTAAACTTCAGCGGAATTTCGAGAACAATGGAAGAGTTCCGAAGCAATTTTAAACGTCAGCGGAATTCCGAGAACATTGGAAGAGTTCCGAAGCATTTGTAAACTTCATCAAAATTCCGAGAACAATGGCATAGTTCCGATGCATTTTGAAACGTCAGTGGAATTCCGAGAACAATGAAAGAGTTCCGAAGCATTATTAAACGTGAGCGGAATTCCGAGAACAATGGAAGATTTCCGAAGCATTTTTAAACTTCATCAGAATTCCGAGAACATTGGCAGAGTTCCGAAGCATTTTTTGAAACGTCAGTGTAATTCCGAGAACAATGAAAGAGTTCCGAAGCATTATTAAACGTGAGCGGAATTCCGAGAACAATGGAAGATTTCCAAAGCATTTTTAAACTTCATCAGAATTCCGAGAACATTGGCAGAGTTCCGAAGCATTTTTTGAAACGTCAGTGGAATTCCGAGAACAATGAAAGAGTTCCGAAGCATTATTAAACATGAGGGGAATTCCGAGAACAATGGAAGCATTCCAAGCATTTTTAAACTTCAGCGGAATTCTGAGAACAATGGAAGAGTTCCAAAGCATTATTAAACATGAGGGGAATTCCGAGAACAATGGAAAAGTTCCGAAGCATTTTTAAACTTCAGCGGAATTCCGAGAACAATGGAAGAGTTCCGAAGCATTTTTAAACGTCAGCAGAATTCTGAAAACAATGGAAGAGATCCGAAGCATTTTTAAACATCAGCGGAATTCTGAGAACAATGGAAGCGTTCTGAAGCATTTTTAAACGTCAGTGGAATTTCGAGAACAGTGGAAGAGTTCGGAAGCATTTTAAAACTTCAGCAGAATTACGAGAACAATGGAAGAGTTACGAATCAATTTTAATCGTCAGTAGAATTCCAAGAACAATGAAAGAGTTCCAAAGCATTTTTAAATGTCAGCGGAATTCCGAGAACAATGGAAGAGTTCCTAAGCATTTTTAAACATCAGCGGAATTCCAAGTCCAATGGAAGAGTTCTGAAACATTTTAAACTTCAAAGGAATTCTGAAAACAATGGAAGAGTTCCGAAGCATTTTTAAACTTCAGCGGAATTCCGAGAACAATGGAAGCATTCCGAAGCATTTTTAAACTTCAGTGGAATTCCGAGAACAATGGAAGAGTTCTGAAGCATTTTTAATCTTCATCAGAATTCCGAGAACAATGGCAGAGTTCCAAAGCAAATTTAAACTTCAGCAGAATTCCGAGAACAATGGAAAAGTTCCGAAGCATTTTTAAATGTTAGCGGAATTCTGAGAATAATAGAAGAGTTCCGAAGCATTTTTAAACGTCAGTGGAATTCCGAGAATAATCGAAGCGTTCCAAAGCATTATTAAACTTGAGCGTAATTCCGAGAACAATGGAAGAGTTCCAAAGCATTTTTAAACTTCAGCGGAATTCCGAGAATAATGGAAGAGTTCCGAAGCATTATTAAACATCAGCGGAATTCCAAGGACAATGGAAGAGTTCCGATGCATTTTTAAATGTCAGCGAAATTCAGAGAACAATGGAAGAGTTCCGAAAAAAATTTTAAATGTCAGCGGAATTCCGAAACAATGGAAGAGTTCCGAAACATTTTTAAACTGCAGCGGAATTTCAAGTACAATGGAAGATTTTCAAAGCATTTTTAAATGTCAGCGGAATTCCGAGAAAAATTGAAGAGTTCTGAAACATTTTTAAACTTCAACGGAATTCCGAGAACAATGGAAGAGTAGTGAAGCATTTTTAAACTTCAGCGGAATTCCGAGAACAATGGAAGCATTCCGAAGCATTTTTAAACTTCAGCGGAATTCTGAGAACAATGGAAGAGTTCCGAAGCATTTTTAAACTTCAGCGGAATTCCGAGAAGAATGGATAAGTTCCGAAGCATTTTTAATCTTCAGCGGAATTCCGAGAACAATGGAAGAGTTACCGAAGCATTTTTAAATGTCAACGGAATTCCGAGAACAATAGAATAGTTCCTAAAAAGTTTTAAACTTCAGCGGATTTCCGAGAACAATGGAAGAGTTCCGAAGCATTATTAAACATGAGTGGAATTCCGAGAACAAGGGAAGAGTTCCGAAGCGTTTTTAAACTTCAGCGGAATTCCGAGAACAATGGAAGAGTTCCGAAGCATTTTTAAACGTCAGCAGAATTCCGAGAACAATGGAAGAGTACCGGAGCATTTTTAAACATCAGCGGAATTCTGAGAACAATGGAAGAGTACCGAAGCATTTTTAAACATCAGCGGAATTCCGAGAACAATGGAAGCATTCCGAAGCATTTTTAAACTTCAGCGGAATTCCGTGAACAATGGAAGAGTTCCGAAGCATTTTTTATCTTCCTCAGAATTTGGAGAACAATGGAAGAGTTCCGAAGCAAATTTAAACTTCAGCAGAAATCCGAGAACAATGGAAGTGTTACTAAGCATTTTTAAACTAAAGCAAAATTCAGAGAACAATGAAAGAGTTCCGAAGCATTTTTAAACTTCAGCGGAATTCCTAGAACAATGGAAGAGTTCCGAAGCATTTTTAAACTTCAGCAGAATTCCAAGAACAATGGAAGAGTTCTGAAGCATTTTTAAACATCAGTGGAATTCTGAGAACAATAGAAGAGTTCTGAAGCATTTTTAAATAAGATCCGAATTCTGAGAACAATGGAAGAGTTCCAAAGCATTTTTAAACTTCAGCAGAATTCCGAGAACAATGGAAGAGTTCCAAAACATTTTTAAACTTCATCGGAATTCTGAGAACAATGGAAGAGTTCCGAAGCATTTTTAAACTTCAGCGGAATTCTGAGAACAATGGAAGAGTTCCGAAGCATTATTAAACATGAATGGAATTCCGAGAACAATGGAAGAGTTCCGAAGCATTTTTACACTTCAGCGGAATTCCAAGAACAATGGAAGAGTTCCAAAGCATTTTTAAACGTCAGCAGAATTCTGAGTTCAATGGAAGAGTTCTGAAGCATTTTTAAACATCAGCGGAATTCTGAGAACAATGGAAGAGTTCCGAAGCATTTTTAAACATCAGCGGAATTCTGAGAACAATGGAAGAGTTCCGAAGCATTTGGAAACACCAGCGGAATTCCGAGAACAACGGAAAAGTTCTGAAACATTTTTTAACTTCAGCAGAATTCTAAGAACAATGGAAGAGTTCTGAAGCATTTTTAAACTTCAGCAGAATTCCGAGAACAATGGAAGCGATCTGAAGCATTTTTAAACTTCAGTGGAATTCTGAGAACAATGGAAGAGTTCCGAAGCATTTTTAAACGTCAGCAGAATTCCGTGAACAATGGAAGAGTTCTGAAACATTTTTAAACTTCAAATGAATTCCGAAAACAATGGAAGAGTTCCGAAACATTTTAAAACTTCATCAGAATTCCGAGAATAATGTAAGAGTTCCGAAGCAAATTTAAACTTCAGAAGAATTCCGAGAACATTGGAAGAGTTCCGAAGCATTTTTAAACGTCAGTGGAATTCCGAGAACAATGGTAGAGTTCCGAAGCATTTTTAAACTTCATCAGAATTCCGAGAACAATGGGAGAGTTCCAAAACATTTTTAAACTTCAGCAGAATTCCGAGAACAATGGAAGAATTCCAAAGCATTTTTAAACGTCAATGGAATTCCGAGAACAATGGAAGTGTTCCAAAACATTTTTAAACTTCAGCGGAATTCCGAGAACAATGGAAGAGTTCCGAACCATTATTAAACATGTGGGGAATTCGGAGAACAATGGAAGAGTTCCGAAACATTTTTAAACTGCAGCGGAATTCCAAGAACAACGGAAGATTTCCAAAGCATTTTTAAACGTCAGCGGAATTCCGAGAACGATGGAAGAGTTCTGAAACATTTTTAAACTTCAGCGGAATACCGAGAACAATGGAAGAGTACCGAAGCATTTATAAACTTCAGCTGAACTCCCAGAACAATGGAAGCATTCCGAAGCATTTTTAAACTTCAGCGGAATTTCGAGAACAATGGAAGAGTTCCGAAGCAATTTTAAACGTCAGCGGAATTCCGAGAACATTGGAAGAGTTCCGAAGCATTTTTAAACTTCATCAAAATTCCGAGAACAATGGCATAGTTCCGACGCATTTTTAAACGTCAGTGGAATTCCGAGAACAATGAAAGAGTTCCGAAGCATTATTAAACGTGAGCGGAATTCTGAGAACAATGGAAGATTTCCGAAGCATTTTTAAACTTCATCAGAATTCCGAGAACTTTGGCAGAGTTCCGAAGCATTTTTTGAAACGTCAGTGTAATTCCGAGAACAATGAAAGAGTTCCGAAGCATTATTAAACGTGAGCGGAATTCCGAGAACAATGGAAGAGTTCCGAAACATTTTTAAACTGCAGCGGAATTTCAAGTACAATGGAAGATTTTCAAAGCATTTTTAAATGTCAGCGGAATTCCGAGAAAAATTGAAGAGTTCTGAAACATTTTTAAACTTCAACGGAATTCCGAGAACAATGGAAGAGTAGTGAAGCATTTTTAAACTTCAGCGGAATTCCGAGAACAATGGAAGCATTCCGAAGCATTTTTAAACTTCAGCGGAATTCTGAGAACAATGGAAGAGTTCCGAAGCATTTTTAAACTTCAGCGGAATTCCGAGAAGAATGGATAAGTTCCGAAGCATTTTTAATCTTCAGCGGAATTCCGAGAACAATGGAAGAGTTACCGAAGCATTTTTAAATGTCAACGGAATTCCGAGAACAATAGAATAGTTCCTAAAAAGTTTTAAACTTCAGCGGATTTCCGAGAACAATGGAAGAGTTCCGAAGCATTATTAAACATGAGTGGAATTCCGAGAACAAGGGAAGAGTTCCGAAGCGTTTTTAAACTTCAGCGGAATTCCGAGAACAATGGAAGAGTTCCGAAGCATTTTTAAACGTCAGCAGAATTCCGAGAACAATGGAAGAGTACCGGAGCATTTTTAAACATCAGCGGAATTCTGAGAACAATGGAAGAGTACCGAAGCATTTTTAAACATCAGCGGAATTCCGAGAACAATGGAAGCATTCCGAAGCATTTTTAAACTTCAGCGGAATTCCGTGAACAATGGAAGAGTTCCGAAGCATTTTTTATCTTCCTCAGAATTTGGAGAACAATGGAAGAGTTCCGAAGCAAATTTAAACTTCAGCAGAAATCCGAGAACAATGGAAGTGTTACTAAGCATTTTTAAACTAAAGCAAAATTCAGAGAACAATGAAAGAGTTCCGAAGCATTTTTAAACTTCAGCGGAATTCCTAGAACAATGGAAGAGTTCCGAAGCATTTTTAAACTTCAGCAGAATTCCAAGAACAATGGAAGAGTTCTGAAGCATTTTTAAACATCAGTGGAATTCTGAGAACAATAGAAGAGTTCTGAAGCATTTTTAAATAAGAGCCGAATTCTGAGAACAATGGAAGAGTTCCAAAGCATTTTTAAACTTCAGCAGAATTCCGAGAACAATGGAAGAGTTCCAAAACATTTTTAAACTTCATCGGAATTCTGAGAACAATGGAAGAGTTCCGAAGCATTTTTAAACTTCAGCGGAATTCTGAGAACAATGGAAGAGTTCCGAAGCATTATTAAACATGAATGGAATTCCGAGAACAATGGAAGAGTTCCGAAGCATTTTTACACTTCAGCGGAATTCCAAGAACAATGGAAGAGTTCCAAAGCATTTTTAAACGTCAGCAGAATTCTGAGTTCAATGGAAGAGTTCTGAAGCATTTTTAAACATCAGCGGAATTCTGAGAACAATGGAAGAGTTCCGAAGCATTTTTAAACATCAGCGGAATTCTGAGAACAATGGAAGAGTTCCGAAGCATTTGGAAACACCAGCGGAATTCCGAGAACAATGGAAAAGTTCTGAAACATTTTTTAACTTCAGCAGAATTCTAAGAACAATGGAAGAGTTCTGAAGCATTTTTAAACTTCAGCAGAATTCCGAGAACAATGGAAGCGATCTGAAGCATTTTTAAACTTCAGTGGAATTCTGAGAACAATGGAAGAGTTCCGAAGCATTTTTAAACGTCAGCAGAATTCCGTGAACAATGGAAGAGTTCTGAAACATTTTTAAACTTCAAATGAATTCCGAAAACAATGGAAGAGTTCCGAAACATTTTAAAACTTCATCAGAATTCCGAGAATAATGTAAGAGTTCCGAAGCAAATTTAAACTTCAGAAGAATTCCGAGAACATTGGAAGAGTTCCGAAGCATTTTTAAACGTCAGTGGAATTCCGAGAACAATGGTAGAGTTCCGAAGCATTTTTAAACTTCATCAGAATTCCGAGAACAATGGGAGAGTTCCAAAACATTTTTAAACTTCAGCAGAATTCCGAGAACAATGGAAGAATTCCAAAGCATTTTTAAACGTCAATGGAATTCCGAGAACAATGGAAGTGTTCCAAAACATTTTTAAACTTCAGCGGAATTCCGAGAACAATGGAAGAGTTCCGAACCATTATTAAACATGTGGGGAATTCGGAGAACAATGGAAGAGTTCCGAAACATTTTTAAACTGCAGCGGAATTCCAAGAACAACGGAAGATTTCCAAAGCATTTTTAAACGTCAGCGGAATTCCGAGAACGATGGAAGAGTTCTGAAACATTTTTAAACTTCAGCGGAATACCGAGAACAATGGAAGAGTACCGAAGCATTTATAAACTTCAGCTGAACTCCCAGAACAATGGAAGCATTCCGAAGCATTTTTAAACTTCAGCGGAATTTCGAGAACAATGGAAGAGTTCCGAAGCAATTTTAAACGTCAGCGGAATTCCGAGAACATTGGAAGAGTTCCGAAGCATTTTTAAACTTCATCAAAATTCCGAGAACAATGGCATAGTTCCGACGCATTTTTAAACGTCAGTGGAATTCCGAGAACAATGAAAGAGTTCCGAAGCATTATTAAACGTGAGCGGAATTCTGAGAACAATGGAAGATTTCCGAAGCATTTTTAAACTTCATCAGAATTCCGAGAACTTTGGCAGAGTTCCGAAGCATTTTTTGAAACGTCAGTGTAATTCCGAGAACAATGAAAGAGTTCCGAAGCATTATTAAACGTGAGCGGAATTCCGAGAACAATGGAAGATTTCCGAAGCATTTTTAAACTTCATCAGAATTCCGAGAACATTGGCAGAGTTCCGAAGCATTTTTTGAAACGTCAGTGGGATTCCGAGAACAATGAAAGAGTTCCGAAGCATTATTAAACATGAGGGGAATTCCGAGAACAATGGAAGCATTCCAAGCATTTTTAAACTTCAGCGGAATTCTGAGAACAATGGAAGAGTTCCAAAGCATTATTAAACATGAGGGGAATTCCGAGAACAATGGAAAAGTTCCGAAGCATTTTTAAACTTCAGCGGAATTCCGAGAACAATGGAAGAGTTCCGAAGCATTTTTAAACGTCAGCAGAATTCTGAAAACAATGGAAGAGATCCGAAGCATTTTTAAACATCAGCGGAATTCTGAGAACAATGGAAGCGTTCTGAAGCATTTTTAAACGTCAGTGGAATTTCGAGAACAGTGGAAGAGTTCGGAAGCATTTTAAAACTTCAGCAGAATTACGAGAACAATGGAAGAGTTACGAATGAATTTTAAACGTCAGTAGAATTCCAAGAACAATGAAAGAGTTCCAAAGCATTTTTAAATGTTAGCGGAATTCCGAGAACAATGGAACAGTTCCTAAGCATTTTTAAACATCAGCGGAATTCCAAGTCCAATGGAAGAGTTCTGAAACATTTTAAACTTCAAAGGAATTCTGAAAACAATTGAAGAGTTCCGAAGCATTTTTAAACTTCAGCGGAATTCCAAGAACAATGGAAGCATTCCGAAGCATTTTTAAACTTCAGTGGAATTCCGAGAACAATGGAAGAGTTCTGAAGCATTTTTAATCTTCAACAGAATTCCGAGAACAATGGCAGAGTTCCAAAGCAAATTTAAACTTCAGCAGAATTCCGAGAACAATGGAAAAGTTCCGAAGCATTTTTAAATGTTAGCGGAATTCCGAGAATAATGGAAGCTTTCCAAAGCATTATTAAACTTGAGCGTAATTCCGAGAACAATGGAAGAGTTCCAAAGCATTTTTAAACTTCAGCGGAATTCCGAGAATAATGGAAGAGTTCCGAAGCATTATTAAACATCAGCGGAATTCCAAGGACAATGGAAGAGTTCCGATGCATTTTTAAATGTCAGTGAAATTCAGAGAACAATGGAAGAGTTCCGAAAAAATTTTTAAATGTCAGCGGAATTCCGAGAACAATGGAAGAATTCCGAAACATTTTTAAACTGCAGCGGAATTTCAAGTACAATGGAAGATTTCCAAAGCATTTTTAAATGTCAGCGGAATTCCGAGAAAATTTGAAGAGTTCTGAAACATTTTTAAACTTCAACGGAATTCCGAGAACAATGGAAGAGTAGTGAAGCATTTTTAAACTTCAGCGGAATTCCGAGAACAATGGAAGCATTCCGAAGCATTTTTAAACTTCAGCGGAATTCTGAGAACAATGGAAGAGTTCCGAAGCATTTTTAAACTTCATCAGAATTCCGAGAACAATGTAAGAGTTCCGAAGCAAATTTAAACGTCAGCAGAATTCTGAGAACAATGCAAGACTTCTGAAGCATTTTTAAACGTCAGCAGAATTCCGAGAACAATGGAAGAGTTCCGAAGCATTTTTAAACTTCATCAGAATTCCGAGAACAATGGCAGAGTTCCGAAGCATTTTTAAACGTCTGTGGAATTCCGAGAACAGTGAAAGAGTTCCGAAGCATTATTAATCGTGAGCGGAATTCCAAGAACAATGGAAGATTTCCCAAGCATTTTTAAACTTCAGCAGAATTTCGAGAACAATGGAAGAGTTTCAAGCATTTTTAAACGTCAGCGGAATTCCGAGAACAATGGAAGAGTTCCGAAGCAATTTTAAACTTCATCAGATTTCCGAGAACAATGGAAGAGTTCCGAAGCATTTTTAAACATCAGCGGAATTTCGAGATCAATGGAAGAGTTCCGAAGCATTTTTAAACTTCAGCAGAATTCCGAGAACAATGGCAGAGTTCCGAAGCATTTTTAATCGTCAGCAGATTTCCGAGAACAATGAAGGAGTTCCAAAGCATTTTTTAACGTCAGCGGAATTCTGAGAACAATGAAAGAGTTCCGAAGCATTATTAAACATCAGAGGAATTCTGAGAACTATGGAAGAGTTCCAAAGCATTTTTAAACGTCAATGGAATTCCAAGAACAATGGAAGCATTGCGAAGTATTTTTAAACTTCAGCGGATTTCCGAGAACAATGGAAGCGTTCCGAAGCATTTTTAAAACTTCAACCATATTCTGCGAACAATGGACGTGTTCCGAAGAATTTTTAAACGTCAGCAGAATTATGAGAACAATGGAAGAGTTCCGAAGCATTTTTAAACTTCAGCAGAATTGCGAGAACAATGGAAGAGTTCCGAAGCATTATTAAACATCGGCGGAATTCCGAGGACAATGGAAGAGTTCCGATGCATTTTTAAATGTCAGCGAAATTCCGAGAACAATGGAAGAGTTCCGAAAACTTTTTTAAATGTCAGCGGAATTCCGAGAACAATGGAAGAGTTCCGAAACATTTTTAAACTGCAGCGGAATTCCAAGAACAATGGAAGATTTCCAAAGCATTTTTAAACGTCAGCGAAATTCCGAGAACAATGGAAGAATCCCGAAAGATTTTAAAATTTCAGTAGAATTCTGAGAACGATGACAGAGTTCCGAAGCATTTTTAAACTTCAGCAGAATTACGAGAACAATGGAAGAGTTCCAAAGCATTTTTAAACTTCAGCGGAATTCCGAGAACAATGGAAGAATTCCAAAGCATTTTTAAACGTCAACGGAATTCCGAGAACAATGGAAGTGTTCCAAAACATTTTCAAACTTCAGTGGAATTCCGAGAACAATGGAAGAGTTCCGAAGCATTTGTAAACTTCTTCAGAATTCCGAGAACAATGGGAGAGTTCCGAAGCATTTTTAAACGTCAGTGGAATTCCGAGAACAATGGTAGAGTTCCGAAGCATTTTTAAACTACATCAGAATTCCGAGAACAATGAGAGAGTTCCGAAGCATTTTTAAACGTCAGTGGAATTCCGAGAACAATGAAAGAGTTCCGAAGCATTTTTAAACTTCAGCGGAATTCCGAGAACAATGGAAGAGTTTCGAAGCATTTTTAAACGTCAGCAGAATTCCAAGAACAATGGAAGAGTTCCGAAGCATTTTTAAACGTCAGCGGAATTCCGAGAACAATCGAAGAGTTCCAAAGCATTTTTAAACTTCATCAGAATTCGGAGAACAATGGCAGAGTTCCGAAGCATTTTTAAACATCAGTGGAATTCCGAGAACGATGAAAGAGTTCCGAAGCATTATTAAACTTGAGCGGAATTCCGAGAACAATGGAAGATTTCCGAAGAATTTTTAAACTTCAGCGGAATTTTGAGAACAGTGGAAGAGTTTTAAAGCATTTTTAAATGTCAGCAGAATTCAGAGAACAATGGAAGAGATCCGAAGCATTTTTAAACTTCAGTGGAATTCTGAGAACAATGGAAGCGTTCTGAAGCATTTTTAAACGTCAGCAGAATTCCAAGAACAATGGAAGAGTTCCGAAGCATTTTTAAACGTCAGCGGAATTCCGAGAACAATGGAAGAGTTCCGAAACCTTTTTTAAATGTCAGCGGAATTCCGAGAAAAATGGAAGAGTTCCGAAGCATTTTTAAACGTCAGTGGAATTCCGAGAACAATGGTAGAGTTCCGAAGCATTTTTAAACTTCATCAGAATTCCGAGAACAATGGGAGAGTTCCAAAACATTTTTAAACTTCAGCAGAATTCCGAGAACAATGGAAGAATTCCAAAGCATTTTTAAACGTCAACGGAATTCCGAGAACAATGGAAGTGTTCCAAAACATTTTTAAACTTCAGCGGAATTCCGAGAACAATGGAAGAGTTCCGAACCATTATTAAACATGAGGGGAATTCGGAGAACAATGGAAGAGTTCCGAAACATTTTTAAACTGCAGCGGAATTCCAAGAACAACGGAAGATTTCCAAAGCATTTTTAAACGTCAGCGGAATTCCGAGAACGATGGAAGAGTTCTGAAACATTTTTAAACTTCAGCGGAATACCGAGAACAATGGAAGAGTACCGAAGCATTTATAAACTTCAGCTGAACTCCCAGAACAATGGAAGCATTCCGAAGCATTTTTAAACTTCAGCGGAATTTCGAGAACAATGGAAGAGTTCCGAAGCAATTTTAAACGTCAGCGGAATTCCGAGAACATTGGAAGAGTTCCGAAGTATTTTTAAACTTCATCAAAATTCCGAGAACAATGGCATAGTTCCGACGCATTTTTAAACGTCAGTGGAATTCCGAGAACAATGAAAGAGTTCCGAAGCATTATTAAACGTGAGCGGAATTCCGAGAACAATGGAAGATTTCCGAAGCATTTTTAAACTTCATCAGAATTCCGAGAACTTTGGCAGAGTTCCGAAGCATTTTTTGAAACGTCAGTGTAATTCCGAGAACAATGAAAGAGTTCCGAAGCATTATTAAACGTGAGCGGAATTCCGAGAACAATGGAAGATTTCCGAAGCATTTTTAAACTTCATCAGAATTCCGAGAACATTGGCAGAGTTCCGAAGCATTTTTTGAAACGTCAGTGGAATTCCGAGAACAATGAAAGAGTTCCGAAGCATTATTAAACATGAGGGGAATTCCGAGAACAATGGAAGCATTCCAAGCATTTTTAAACTTCAGCGGAATTCTGAGAACAATGGAAGAGTTCCAAAGCATTATTAAACATGAGGGGAATTCCGAGAACAATGGAAAAGTTCCGAAGCATTTTTAAACTTCAGCGGAATTCCGAGAACAATGGAAGAGTTCCGAAGCATTTTTAAACGTCAGCAGAATTCTGAAAACAATGGAAGAGATCCGAAGCATTTTTAAACATCAGCGGAATTCTGAGAACAATGGAAGCGTTCTGAAGCATTTTTAAACGTCAGTGGAATTTCGAGAACAGTGGAAGAGTTCGGAAGCATTTTAAAACTTCAGCAGAATTACGAGAACAATGGAAGAGTTACGAATCAATTTTAAACGTCAGTAGAATTCCAAGAACAATGAAAGAGTTCCAAAGCATTTTTAAATGTCAGCGGAATTCCGAGAACAATGGAAGAGTTCCTAAGCATTTTTAAACATCAGCGGAATTCCAAGTCCAATGGAAGGGTTCTGAAACATTTTAAACTTCAAAGGAATTCTGAAAACAATTGAAGAGTTCCGAAGCATTTTTAAACTTCAGCGGAATTCCAAGAACAATGGAAGCATTCCGAAGCATTTTTAAACTTCAGTGGAATTCCGAGAACAATGGAAGAGTTCTGAAGCATTTTTAATCTTCAACAGAATTCCGAGAACAATGGCAGAGTTCCAAAGCAAATTTAAACTTCAGCAGAATTCCGAGAACAATGGAAAAGTTCCGAAGCATTTTTAAATGTTAGCGGAATTCCGAGAATAATGGAAGCTTTACAAAGCATTATTAAACTTGAGCGTAATTCCGAGAACAATGGAAGAGTTCCAAAGCATTTTTAAACTTCAGCGGAATTCCGAGAATAATGGAAGAGTTCCGAAGCATTATTAAACATCAGCGGAATTCCAAGGACAATGGAAGAGTTCCGATGCATTTTTAAATGTCAGCGAAATTCAGAGAACAATGAAAGAGTTCCGAAAAAAATTTTAAATGTCAGCGGAATTCCGAGAACAATGGAAGAATTCTGAAACATTTTTAAACTGCAGCGGAATTTCAAGTACAATGGAAGATTTCCAAAGCATTTTTAAATGTCAGCGGAATTCCGAGAAAATTTGAAGAGTTCTGAAACATTTTTAAACTTCAACGGAATTCCGAGTACAATGGAAGAGTAGTGAAGCATTTTTAAACTTCAGCGGAATTCCGAGAACAATGGAAGCATTCCGAAGCATTTTTAAACTTCAGCGGAATTCTGAGAACAATGGAAGAGTTCCGAAGCATTTTTAAACTTCATCAGAATTCCGAGAACAATGTAAGAGTTCCGAAGCAAATTTAAACGTCAGCAGAATTCTGAGAACAATGCAAGACTTCTGAAGCATTTTTAAACGTCAGCAGAATTCCGAGAACAATGGAAGAGTTCCGAAGCATTTTTAAACTTCATCAGAATTCCGAGAACAATGGCAGAGTTCCGAAGCATTTTTAAACGTCTGTGGAATTCCGAGAACAGTGAAAGAGTTCCGAAGCATTATTAATCGTGAGCGGAATTCCAAGAACAATGGAAGATTTCCCAAGCATTTTTAAACTTCAGCAGAATTTCGAGAACAATGGAAGAGTTTCAAGCATTTTTAAACGTCAGCGGAATTCCGAGAACAATGGAAGAGTTCCGAAGCAATTTTAAACTTCATCAGATTTCCGAGAACAATGGAAGAGTTCCGAAGCATTTTTAAACATCAGCGGAATTTCGAGATCAATGGAAGAGTTCCGAAGCATTTTTAAACTTCAGCAGAATTCCGAGAACAATGGCAGAGTTCCGAAGCATTTTTAATCGTCAGCAGATTTCCGAGAACAATGAAGGAGTTCCAAAGCATTTTTTAACGTCAGCGGAATTCTGAGAACAATGAAAGAGTTCCGAAGCATTATTAAACATCAGAGGAATTCTGAGAACTATGGAAGAGTTCCAAAGCATTTTTAAACGTCAATGGAATTCCAAGAACAATGGAAGTATTGCGAAGTATTTTTAAACTTCAGCGGATTTCCGAGAACAATGGAAGCGTTCCGAAGCATTTTTAAAACTTCAACCATATTCTGCGAACAATGGACGTGTTCCGAAGAATTTTTAAACGTCAGCAGAATTATGAGAACAATGGAAGAGTTCCGAAGCATTTTTAAACTTCAGCAGAATTGCGAGAACAATGGAAGAGTTCCGAAGCATTATTAAACATCGGCGGAATTCCGAGGACAATGGAAGAGTTCCGATGCATTTTTAAATGTCAGCGAAATTCCGAGAACAATGGAAGAGTTCCGAAACATTTTTAAACTGCAGCGGAATTCCAAGAACAATGGAAGATTTCCAAAGCATTTTTAAACGTCAGCGAAATTCCGAGAACAATGGAAGAATCCCGAAAGATTTTAAAATTTCAGTAGAATTCTGAGAACGATGACAGAGTTCCGAAGCATTTTTAAACTTCAGCAGAATTACGAGAACAATGGAAGAGTTCCAAAGCATTTTTAAACTTCAGCGGAATTCCGAGAACAATGGAAGAATTCCAAAGCATTTTTAAACGTCAACGGAATTCCGAGAACAATGGAAGTGTTCCAAAACATTTTCAAACTTCAGTGGAATTCCGAGAACAATGGAAGAGTTCCGAAGCATTTGTAAACTTCTTCAGAATTCCGAGAACAATGGGAGAGTTCCGAAGCATTTTTAAACGTCAGTGGAATTCCGAGAACAATGGTAGAGTTCCGAAGCATTTTTAAACTACATCAGAATTCCGAGAACAATGAGAGAGTTCCGAAGCATTTTTAAACGTCAGTGGAATTCCGAGAACAATGAAAGAGTTCCGAAGCATTTTTAAACTTCAGCGGAATTCCGAGACCAATGGAAGAGTTTCGAAGCATTTTTAAACGTCAGCAGAATTCCAAGAACAATGGAAGAGTTCCGAAGCATTTTTAAACGTCAGCGGAATTCCGAGAACAATCGAAGAGTTCCAAAGCATTTTTAAACTTCATCAGAATTCGGAGAACAATGGCAGAGTTCCGAAGCATTTTTAAACATCAGTGGAATTCCGAGAACGATGAAAGAGTTCCGAAGCATTATTAAACTTGAGCGGAATTCCGAGAACAATGGAAGATTTCCGCAGCATTTTTAAACGTCAGCGGAATTCTGAGAACAATGGAAGAGTTCCAAAGCATTTTTAAACGTCAGTGGAATTCCGAGAACAATGGAAGCATTCCGAAGTATTTTTAAACTTCAGCGGATTTCCGAGAACAGTGGAAGCGTTCCGAAGCATTTTTAAAACTTCAACCATATTCTGAGAACAATGGACGTGTTCCGAAGAATTTTTAAACGTCAGCAGAATTATGAGAACAATGGAAGAGTTCCGAAGCATTTTTAAACTTCAGCAGAATTGCGAGAACAATGGAAGAGTTCCAAAGCATTATTAAACATCGGCGGAATTCCGAGGACAATGGAAGAGTTCCGATGCATTTTTAAATGTCAGCGAAATTCCGAGAACAATGGAAGAGTTCCGAAACCTTTTTTAATTGTCAGCGGAATTCCGAGAACAATGGAAGAGTTCTGAAACATTTTTAAACTTCAAATGAATTCCGAAAACAATGGAAGAGTTCCGAAACATTTTTAAACTTCATCAGAATTCCGAGAATAATGTAAGAGTTCCGAAGCAAATTTAAACTTCATCAGATTTCCGAGAAAAATGGAAGAGTTCCGAAGCATTTTTAAACATCAGCAGAATTTCGATATCAATGGAAGAGTTCCGAAGCATTTTTAAACTTCAGCAGAATTCCGAGAACAATGGCAGAGTTCCGAAGCATTTTTAAACGTCAGCAGATTTCCGAGAACTATGAAGGAGTTCTGAAGCATTTTTAAACGCCAACGGAATTCTGAGAACAATGGAAGAGTTCCGAAGCATTTTTAAACATCAGCGGAATACCGAGAACAATGAAAGAGTTCTGAAGCATTTTTAAACGTCAGCGGAATTCCGAGAACAATGGAAGATTTCCGCAGCATTTTTAAACGTCAGCGGAATTCTGAGAACAATGGAAGAGTTCCAAAACATTTGTAAAATTCTGCGGAATTCCAAGAACAATGGAAGAGTTCCGAATCATTTTTAAATGTCAGCGGAATTCTGAATACAATGGAAGAGTTCTGTAGCATTTTTAAACGTCAGCGGAATTCCATGAACAATGGAAGAGTTCCGAAGCATTTTTAAACGTCAGCGGAATTCTGAGAACAATATAAGATTTCCGCAGCATTTTTAAACGTCAACGGAATTCTGAGAACAATGGAAGAGTTCCAAAACATTTGTATACTTCTGCGGAATTCCGAGAACAATGGAAGAGTTCCGAAGCATTTTTAAACGTCAACGGAATTCGGAGAACAATGGAAGTGTTCAAAAACATTTTTAAACTTCAGCGGAATTCCGAGAACATTGGAAGAGTTCCGAAGCATTTTTAAACATCAGCGGAATTCCGAGAACAATGGAAGAGTTCCGAAGCATTTTTAAACTTCATCAGAATTCCGAGAACAATGGCAGAGTTCCGAAGCATTTTTAAACGTCAGTGGAATTCCGAGAACAATGAAAGAGTTCCGATGCATTATTAAACGTGAGCAGAATTCCGAGAACAATGGAAGAGTTCCGAAGCATTTTTAAACTTCAGCAGAATTCAGAGAACAATGGAAGAGTTCCGAAGCATTTTTAAACTTCAGCGGAATTCCGAGAACAATGGAAGCGTTCCGAAGCATTTTTAAACTTCAGCGGAATTCCGAGAAAAATGGAAGAGTTCCGTAGCAAATTTATACTTCAGCAGAATTCCGAGAACATTGGAAGATGTCCGAAGCATTTTTAAACATCAGCGGAATTCCGAGAACAATGGAAGAGTTCCGAAGCATTTTTAAACTTCATCAGAATTCCGAGAACAATGGGAGAGTTCCGAAGCATTTTTAAACGTCTGTGGAATTCCGAGAACAATGAAAGAGTTCCGAAGCATTATTAAATGTGAGCGGAATTCCGAGAACAATGGAAGAGTTCCGAAGCATTTTTAAACATCAGCGGAATTTCGAGATCAATGGAAGAGTTCCGAAGCATTTTTAAACTTCAGCAGAATTCCGAGAACAATGGCAGAGTTCCGAAGCATTTTTAAACGTCAGCAGATTTCCGAGAACAATGAAGGAGTTCCAAAGCATTTTTTAACGTCAGCGGAATTCTGAGAACAATGAAAGAGTTCCGAATCATTATTAAACATCAGAGGAATTCCGAGAACTATGGAAGAGTTCCGAAGCATTTTTAAACGTCAGCAGAATTCCAAGAACAATGGAAGGGTTCTGAAATATTTTTAAACTTCAGTGGAATTCCGAGAACAATGGAAGCATTCCGAAGTATTTTTAAACTTCAGCGGATTTCCATGAACAATGAAAGAGTTCCGAAGCATTTTTAACGGCCAGCAGAATTCCGAGAACAATGGAAGAGTTCTGAAGCATTTTTAAATGTCAGCGGAATTCTGAGAACAATGGAAGAGTTCCGAAGCATTTTTAAACATCAGCGGAATTCCGAGAAGAATGAAAGAGTTCCGAAGCATTTTTAAACGTCAGCAGAATTCCGAGAACAATATAAGATTTCCGCAGCATTTTTAAACGTCAGCGGAATTCTGAGAACAAGGGAAGAGTTCCAAAACATTTGTAAACTTCTGCGGAATTCCGAGAACAATGGAAGAGTTCCGAAACATTTTTAAGCTGCAGCGGAATTATAAGAACAATGGAAGATTTCCAAAGCATTTTTAAACGTCAGCGGAATTCCGAGAACAATGGAAGAATTCCGAAAGATTTTAAAACTTCAGTAGAATTCTGAGAACGATGACAGAGTTCCGAAGCCTTTTTAAACTTCAGCAAAATTCCGAGAACAATGGAAGAGTTCCGAAGCAAATTTAAACTTCAGCAGAATTCCAAGAACAATGGAAGAGTTCCAAAGCATTTTTAAATGTCAGCGGAATTCTGAATACAATGGAAGAGTTCTGTTGCATTTTTAAACGCCAGCAGAATTCCGAGAACAATGGAAGAGGTCAGAGACATTTTTAAACTGCAGCGGAATTCCAAGAACAATGGAAGATTTCCAAAGCATTTTTAAACATCAGCGGAATTCCGAGAACAATGGAAGAAGTCTGAAACATTTTTAAACTTCAGCGGAATTCCGAGAACAATGGAAGAGTACCGAAGCATTTATAAACTTCAGCGGATTTCCGAGAACAATGGAAGTGTTCCGAAGCATTTTTAAACTTCAGCGGAATTCCGAGAACAATGGAAGAGTTCTGAAGCATTTTTAAACGTCACCGGAATTCCGAAAACAATGGAAGGGTTCCGAAGCATTTTTAAGCTTCATCAGAATTCCGAGAACAATGGCAGAGTTCCGAAGCATTTCTAAACGTCAGTGGAATTCCAAGAACAATGAAAGGGTTCTGAAGTATTATTAAACGTGAGCGGAATTCCGAGAACAATGGAAGATTTCCGAAGCATTTTTAAACTTCAGCGGAATTCCGAGAACAATGGAAGAGTTCCGAAGCATTTTTAAACTGCAGCAGAATTCCGAGAACAATAGAAGAGTTCCGAGGCATTTTTAAACTTCAGCGGAATTCTGAGAACAATGGAAGTGTTTCGAAGCATTTTTAAACTTCATCAGAATTCCGAGAACAATGGAAGAGTTCCGAAGCAAATTTAAACTTCAGAAGAATTCCGAGAACAATGGGAGAGTTCCGAAGCATTTTTAAACGTCAGTGGAATTCCGAGAACAATGGTAGAGTTCCGAAGCATTTTTAAACTTCATCAGAATTCCGAGAACAATGGGAGAGTTCCGAAACATTTTTAAACTTCAGCGGAATTCCGAGAACAATGGAAGAATTCCAAAGCATTTCTAAACGTCAACGGAATTCCGAGAACAATGGAAGTGTTCCAAAACATTTTAAAACTTCAGCGGAATTCCGAGAACAATGGAAGAATTCTAAAGCATTTCTAAACGTCAACAGAATTCCGAGAACAATGGAAGTGTTCCAAAACATTTTAAAACTTCAGTGGAATTCCGAGAACAATGGAAGAGTTCCGAAGCATTTTTAAACTTCTTCAGAATTCCGAGAACAATGGGAGAGTTCCGAAGCATTTTTAAACGTCAGTGGAATTCCGAGAACAATGGTAGAGTTCCGAAGCATTTTTAAACTACATCAGAATTCCGAGAACAATGAGAGAGTTCCGAAGCATTTTTAAACTTCATCAGAATTCGGAGAACAATGGCAGAGTTCCGAAGCATTTTTAAACGTCAGTGGAATTCCGAGAACAATGAAAGAGTTCCGAAGCATTATTAAACGTGAGCGGAATTCCGAGAACAATGGAAGATTTCTGAAGAATTTTTAAACTTCAGCGGAATTTTGAGAATAATGGAAGAGTTTCAAAGCATTTTTAAATGTCAGCAGAATTCAGAGAACAATGGAAGATATCCGAAGCATTTTTAAACTTCAGTGGAATTCTGAGAACAATAGAAGCGTTCTGAAGCATTTTTAAACGTCAGCAGAATTCCAAGAACAATGGAAGAGTTCCGAAGCATTTTTAAACGTCAGCGGAATTCCGAGAACAATGGAAGAGTTCCGAAACATTTTTAAACTGCAGCGGAAATCCAAGAACAATGGAAGATTTCCAAAGCATTTTTAAACATCAGCGGAATTCCGAGAACAATGGGAGAGTTCTGAAGCATTTTTAAACGTCTGTGGAATTCCGAGAACAATGAAAGATTTCCGAAGCATTATTAAACGTGAGCGGAATTCCGAGAACAATGGAAGATTTCCGAAGCATTTTTAAACTTCAGCGGAATTCCGAGAACAATGGAAGAGTTCCGAAGCATTTTTAAACGTCAGCGGAATTCCGAGAACCATGGAAGAGTTCCGAAGCATTTTTAAACATCAGCGGAATTCCGAGAACAATGGAAGAGGTCTGAAACATTTTTAAACTTCAGTGGAATTCCGAGAACAATGGAAGATTTCCGAAGCATTTTTAAACTTCAGCGGAATTTCGAGAACATTGGAAGAGTTTCAAAGCATTTTTAAACGTCAGCGGAATTCCGAGAACAATGGAAGAGTTCCGAAGCAATTTTAAACTTCATCAGATTTCCGAGAACAATTGAAGAGTTCCGAAGCATTTTTAAACATCAGCGGAATTTCGAGATCAATGGAAGAGTTCCGAAGCATTTTTAAACTTCAGCAGAATTCCGAGAACAATGGCAGAGTTCCGAAGCATTTTTAAACGTCAGCAGATTTCCGAGAACAATGAAGGGGTTCCAAAGCATTTTTTAACGTCAGCGGAATTCTGAGAACAATGAAAGAGTTCCGAATCATTATTAAACATCAGAGGAATTCCGAGAACTATGGAAGAGTTCCGAAGCATTTTTAAACGTCAGCAGAATTCCAAGAACAATGGAAGGGTTCTGAAATATTTTTAAACTTCAGTGGAATTCCGAGAACAATGGAAGCATTCCGAAGTATTTTTAAACTTCAGCGGATTTCCGAGAACAATGAAAGCGTTCCTAAGCATTTTTAAAACTTCAACGGTATTCTGAGAACAATGGAAGAGTTCCGAAGAATTTTTAAACGTCAGCAGAATTATGAGAACAATGGAAGAGTTCCGAAGCATTTTTAAACTTCAGCAGATTTCCGAGAACAATGGAAGAGTTCCGAAGCATTATTAAACATCATCGGAATTCCGAGGACAATGGAAGAGTTCCGATGCATTTTTAAATGTCAGCGAAATTCCAAGAACAATGGAAGAGTTCCGAAACCTTTTTTAAATGTCAGCGAAATTCCGAGAACAATGGAAGAGTTCCGAAACCTTTTTTAAATGTCAGCGGAATTCCGAGAACAATGGAAGAGTTCTGAAACATTTTTAAACTTCAAATGAATTCCGAAAACAATGGAAGAGTTCCGAAACATTTTTAAACTTCATCAGAATTCCGAGAATAATGTAAGAGTTCCGAAGCAAATTTAAACTTCATCAGATTTCCGAGAACAATGGAAGAGTTCCGAAGCATTTTTAAACATCAGCAGAATTTCGATATCAATGGAAGAGTTCCGAAGCATTTTTAAACTTCAGCAGAATTCCGAGAACAATGGCAGAGTTCCGAAGCATTTTTAAACGTCAGCAGATTTCCGAGAACTATGAAGGAGTTCTGAAGCATTTTTAAACGCCAGCGGAATTCTGAGAACAATGGAAGAGTTCCGAAGCATTTTTAAACATCAGCGGAATACCGAGAACAATGAAAGAGTTCTGAAGCATTTTTAAACGTCAGCGGAATTCCAAGAACAATGGAAGATTTCCGCAGCATTTTTAAACGTCAGCGGAATTCTGAGAACAATGGAAGAGTTCCAAAACATTTTTAAACTTCATCAGAATTCCGAGAACAATGGAAGAGTTCCGAAGCAAATTTAAACTTCAGAAGAATTCCGAGAACAATGGGAGAGTTCCGAAGCATTTTTAAACTTCAGCGGAATTCCGAGAACAATGGAAGTGTTTCGAAGCATTTCTAAACGTCAGTGGAATTCCAAGAACAATGAAAGGGTTCTGAAGTATTATTAAACGTGAGCGGAATTCCGAGAACAATGGAAGATTTCCGAAGCATTTTTAAACTTCAGCGGAATTCCGAGAACAATGGAAGAGTTCCGAAGCATTTTTAAACTGCAGCAGAATTCCGAGAACAATAGAAGAGTTCCGAGGCATTTTTAAACTTCAGCGGAATTCCGAGAACAATGGAAGTGTTTCGAAGCATTTTTAAACATCAGCGGAATTCCGAGAACAATGGAAGAGGTCTGAAACATTTTTAAACTTCAGCGGAATTCTGAGAACAATGGAAGAGTACCGAAGCATTTTTAAACGTCAGTGGAATTCCGAGAACAATGGTAGAGTTCCGAAGCATTTTTAAACTTCATCAGAATTCCGAGAACAATGGGAGAGTTCCGAAACATTTTTAAACTTCAGCGGAATTCCGAGAACCATGGAAGAGTTCCGAAGCATTTTTAAACATCAGCGGAATAACGAAATCAATGGAAGAGTTCCGAAGCATTTTTAAACTTCAGCAGAATTTCGAGAACAATGGCAGAGTTCCGAAGAATTTTTAAACGTCAGCAGATTTCCGAGAAAAATTAAGGAGTTCCGAAGCATTTTTAAACGTCTGTGGAATTCCGAGAACAATGAAAGAGTTCCGAAGCATTATTAAACGTGAGTGGAATTCCGAGAACAATGGAAAATTTCCGAAGCATTTTTAAACTTCAGCGGAATTTCGAGAACATTGGAAGAGTTTCAAAGCATTTTTAAACGTCAGCGGAATTCCGAGAACAATGGAAGAGTTCCGAAGCAATTTTAAACTTCATCAGATTTCCGAGAACAATGGAAGAGTTCCGAAGCATTTTTAAACTTCAGCAGAATTTCGAGAACAATGGCAGAGTTCCGAAGAATTTTTAAACGTCAGCAGATTTCCGAGAAAAATTAAGGAGTTCCGAAGCATTTTTAAACGTCTGTGGAATTCCGAGAACAATGAAAGAGTTCCGAAGCATTATTAAACGTGAGTGGAATTCCGAGAACAATGGAAGATTTCCGAAGCATTTTTAAACTTCAGCGGAATTTCGAGAACATTGGAAGAGTTTCAAAGCATTTTTAAACGTCAGCGGAATTCCGAGAACAATGGAAGAGTTCCGAAGCAATTTTAAACTTCATCAGATTTCCGAGAACAATGGAAGAGTTCCGAAGCATTTTTAAACATCAGCGGAATTTCGAGATCAATGGAAGAGTTCCGAAGCATTTTTAAACTTCAGCAGAATTCCGAGAACAATGGCAGAGTTCCGAAGCATTTTTAAACGTCAGCAGATTTCCGAGAACAATGAAGGAGTTCCAAAGCATTTTTTAACGTCAGCGGAATTCTGAGAACAATGAAAGAGTTCCGAATCATTATTAAACATCAGAGGAATTCCGAGAACTATGGAAGAGTTCCGAAGCATTTTTAAACGTCAGCAGAATTCCAAGAACAATGGAAGGGTTCTGAAATATTTTTAAACTTCAGTGGAATTCCGAGAACAATGGAAGCATTCCGAAGTATTTTTAAACTTCAGCGGATTTCCGAGAACAATGAAAGCGTTCCTAAGCATTTTTAAAACTTCAACGGTATTCTGAGAACAATGGAAGAGTTCCGAAGAATTTTTAAACGTCAGCAGAATTATGAGAACAATGGAAGAGTTCCGAAGCATTTTTAAACTTCAGCAGATTTCCGAGAACAATGGAAGAGTTCCGAAGCATTATTAAACATCATCGGAATTCCGAGGACAATGGAAGAGTTCCGATGCATTTTTAAATGTCAGCGAAATTCCAAGAACAATGGAAGAGTTCCGAAACCTTTTTTAAATGTCAGCGAAATTCCGAGAACAATGGAAGAGTTCCGAAACCTTTTTTAAATGTCAGCGGAATTCCGAGAACAATGGAAGAGTTCTGAAACATTTTTAAACTTCAAATGAATTCCGAAAACAATGGAAGAGTTCCGAAACATTTTTAAACTTCATCAGAATTCCGAGAATAATGTAAGAGTTCCGAAGCAAATTTAAACTTCATCAGATTTCCGAGAACAATGGAAGAGTTCCGAAGCATTTTTAAACATCAGCAGAATTTCGAGATCAATGGAAGAGTTCCGAAGCATTTTTAAACTTCAGCAGAATTCCGAGAACAATGGCAGAGTTCCGAAGCATTTTTAAACGTCAGCAGATTTCCGAGAACTATGAAGGAGTTCTGAAGCATTTTTAAACGCCAGCGGAATTCTGAGAACAATGGAAGAGTTCCGAAGCATTTTTAAACATCAGCGGAATACCGAGAACAATGAAAGAGTTCTGAAGCATTTTTAAACGTCAGCGGAATTCCGAGAACAATGGAAGATTTCCGCAGCATTTTTAAACGTCAGCGGAATTCTGAGAACAATGGAAGAGTTCCAAAACATTTTTAAACTTCATCAGAATTCCGAGAACAATGGAAGAGTTCCGAAGCAAATTTAAACTTCAGAAGAATTCCGAGAACAATGGGAGAGTTCCGAAGCATTTTTAAACTTCAGCGGAATTCCGAGAACAATGGAAGTGTTTCGAAGCATTTCTAAACGTCAGTGGAATTCCAAGAACAATGAAAGGGTTCTGAAGTATTATTAAACGTGAGCGGAATTCCGAGAACAATGGAAGATTTCCGAAGCATTTTTAAACTTCAGCGGAATTCCGAGAACAATGGAAGAGTTCCGAAGCATTTTTAAACTGCAGCAGAATTCCGAGAACAATAGAAGAGTTCCGAGGCATTTTTAAACTTCAGCGGAATTCCGAGAACAATGGAAGTGTTTCGAAGCATTTTTAAACATCAGCGGAATTCCGAGAACAATGGAAGAGGTCTGAAACATTTTTAAACTTCAGCGGAATTCTGAGAACAATGGAAGAGTACCGAAGCATTTTTAAACGTCAGTGGAATTCCGAGAACAATGGTAGAGTTCCGAAGCATTTTTAAACTTCATCAGAATTCCGAGAACAATGGGAGAGTTCCGAAACATTTTTAAACTTCAGCGGAATTCCGAGAACCATGGAAGAGTTCCGAAGCATTTTTAAACATCAGCGGAATAACGAAATCAATGGAAGAGTTCCGAAGCATTTTTAAACTTCAGCAGAATTTCGAGAACAATGGCAGAGTTCCGAAGAATTTTTAAACGTCAGCAGATTTCCGAGAAAAATTAAGGAGTTCCGAAGCATTTTTAAACGTCTGTGGAATTCCGAGAACAATGAAAGAGTTCCGAAGCATTATTAAACGTGAGTGGAATTCCGAGAACAATGGAAAATTTCCGAAGCATTTTTAAACTTCAGCGGAATTTCGAGAACATTGGAAGAGTTTCAAAGCATTTTTAAACGTCAGCGGAATTCCGAGAACAATGGAAGAGTTCCGAAGCAATTTTAAACTTCATCAGATTTCCGAGAACAATGGAAGAGTTCCGAAGCATTTTTAAACATCAGCGGAATTTCGAGATCAATGGAAGAGTTCCGAAGCATTTTTAAACTTCAGCAGAATTCCGAGAACAATGGCAGAGTTCCGAAGCATTTTTAAACGTCAGCAGATTTCCGAGAACAATGAAGGAGTTCCAAAGCATTTTTTAACGTCAGCGGAATTCTGAGAACAATGAAAGAGTTCCGAATCATTATTAAACATCAGAGGAATTCCGAGAACTATGGAAGAGTTCCGAAGCATTTTTAAACGTCAGCAGAATTCCAAGAACAATGGAAGGGTTCTGAAATATTTTTAAACTTCAGTGGAATTCCGAGAACAATGGAAGCATTCCGAAGTATTTTTAAACTTCAGCGGATTTCCGAGAACAATGAAAGCGTTCCTAAGCATTTTTAAAACTTCAACGGTATTCTGAGAACAATGGAAGAGTTCCGAAGAATTTTTAAACGTCAGCAGAATTATGAGAACAATGGAAGAGTTCCGAAGCATTTTTAAACTTCAGCAGATTTCCGAGAACAATGGAAGAGTTCCGAAGCATTATTAAACATCATCGGAATTCCGAGGACAATGGAAGAGTTCCGATGCATTTTTAAATGTCAGCGAAATTCCAAGAACAATGGAAGAGTTCCGAAACCTTTTTTAAATGTCAGCGAAATTCCGAGAACAATGGAAGAGTTCCGAAACCTTTTTTAAATGTCAGCGGAATTCCGAGAACAATGGAAGAGTTCTGAAACATTTTTAAACTTCAAATGAATTCCGAAAACAATGGAAGAGTTCCGAAACATTTTTAAACTTCATCAGAATTCCGAGAATAATGTAAGAGTTCCGAAGCAAATTTAAACTTCATCAGATTTCCGAGAACAATGGAAGAGTTCCGAAGCATTTTTAAACATCAGCAGAATTTCGAGATCAATGGAAGAGTTCCGAAGCATTTTTAAACTTCAGCAGAATTCCGAGAACAATGGCAGAGTTCCGAAGCATTTTTAAACGTCAGCAGATTTCCGAGAACTATGAAGGAGTTCTGAAGCATTTTTAAACGCCAGCGGAATTCTGAGAACAATGGAAGAGTTCCGAAGCATTTTTAAACATCAGCGGAATACCGAGAACAATGAAAGAGTTCTGAAGCATTTTTAAACGTCAGCGGAATTCCGAGAACAATGGAAGATTTCCGCAGCATTTTTAAACGTCAGCGGAATTCTGAGAACAATGGAAGAGTTCCAAAACATTTTTAAACTTCATCAGAATTCCGAGAACAATGGAAGAGTTCCGAAGCAAATTTAAACTTCAGAAGAATTCCGAGAACAATGGGAGAGTTCCGAAGCATTTTTAAACTTCAGCGGAATTCCGAGAACAATGGAAGTGTTTCGAAGCATTTCTAAACGTCAGTGGAATTCCAAGAACAATGAAAGGGTTCTGAAGTATTATTAAACGTGAGCGGAATTCCGAGAACAATGGAAGATTTCCGAAGCATTTTTAAACTTCAGCGGAATTCCGAGAACAATGGAAGAGTTCCGAAGCATTTTTAAACTGCAGCAGAATTCCGAGAACAATAGAAGAGTTCCGAGGCATTTTTAAACTTCAGCGGAATTCCGAGAACAATGGAAGTGTTTCGAAGCATTTTTAAACATCAGCGGAATTCCGAGAACAATGGAAGAGGTCTGAAACATTTTTAAACTTCAGCGGAATTCTGAGAACAATGGAAGAGTACCGAAGCATTTTTAAACGTCAGTGGAATTCCGAGAACAATGGTAGAGTTCCGAAGCATTTTTAAACTTCATCAGAATTCCGAGAACAATGGGAGAGTTCCGAAACATTTTTAAACTTCAGCGGAATTCCGAGAACCATGGAAGAGTTCCGAAGCATTTTTAAACATCAGCGGAATAACGAAATCAATGGAAGAGTTCCGAAGCATTTTTAAACTTCAGCAGAATTTCGAGAACAATGGCAGAGTTCCGAAGAATTTTTAAACGTCAGCAGATTTCCGAGAAAAATTAAGGAGTTCCGAAGCATTTTTAAACGTCTGTGGAATTCCGAGAACAATGAAAGAGTTCCGAAGCATTATTAAACGTGAGTGGAATTCCGAGAACAATGGAAAATTTCCGAAGCATTTTTAAACTTCAGCGGAATTTCGAGAACATTGGAAGAGTTTCAAAGCATTTTTAAACGTCAGCGGAATTCCGAGAACAATGGAAGAGTTCCGAAGCAATTTTAAACTTCATCAGATTTCCGAGAACAATGGAAGAGTTCCGAAGCATTTTTAAACATCAGCGGGATTTCGAGATCAATGGAAGAGTTCCGAAGCATTTTTAAACTTCAGCAGAATTCCGAGAACAATGGCAGAGTTCCGAAGCATTTTTAAACGTCAGCAGATTTCCGAGAACAATGAAGGAGTTCCAAAGCATTTTTTAACGTCAGCGGAATTCTGAGAACAATGAAAGAGTTCCGAATCATTATTAAACATCAGAGGAATTCCGAGAACTATGGAAGAGTTCCGAAGCATTTTTAAACGTCAGCAGAATTCCAAGAACAATGGAAGGGTTCTGAAATATTTTTAAACTTCAGTGGAATTCCGAGAACAATGGAAGCATTCCGAAGTATTTTTAAACTTCAGCGGATTTCCGAGAACAATGAAAGCGTTCCTAAGCATTTTTAAAACTTCAACGGTATTCTGAGAACAATGGAAGAGTTCCGAAGAATTTTTAAACGTCAGCAGAATTATGAGAACAATGGAAGAGTTCCGAAGCATTTTTAAACTTCAGCAGATTTCCGAGAACAATGGAAGAGTTCCGAAGCATTATTAAACATCATCGGAATTCCGAGGACAATGGAAGAGTTCCGATGCATTTTTAAATGTCAGCGAAATTCCAAGAACAATGGAAGAGTTCCGAAACCTTTTTTAAATGTCAGCGAAATTCCGAGAACAATGGAAGAGTTCCGAAACCTTTTTTAAATGTCAGCGGAATTCCGAGAACAATGGAAGAGTTCTGAAACATTTTTAAACTTCAAATGAATTCCGAGAACAATGGGAGAGTTCCGAAACATTTTTAAACTTCATCAGAATTCCGAGAATAATGTAAGAGTTCCGAAGCAAATTTAAACTTCATCAGATTTCCGAGAACAATGGAAGAGTTCCGAAGCATTTTTAAACATCAGCAGAATTTCGAGATCAATGGAAGAGTTCCGAAGCATTTTTAAACTTCAGCAGAATTCCGAGAACAATGGCAGAGTTCCGAAGCATTTTTAAACGTCAGCAGATTTCCGAGAACTATGAAGGAGTTCTGAAGCATTTTTAAACGCCAGCGGAATTCTGAGAACAATGGAAGAGTTCCGAAGCATTTTTAAACATCAGCGGAATACCGAGAACAATGAAAGAGTTCTGAAGCATTTTTAAACGTCAGCGGAATTCCGAGAACAATGGAAGATTTCCGCAGCATTTTTAAACGTCAGCGGAATTCTGAGAACAATGGAAGAGTTCCAAAACATTTTTAAACTTCATCAGAATTCCGAGAACAATGGAAGAGTTCCGAAGCAAATTTAAACTTCAGAAGAATTCCGAGAACAATGGGAGAGTTCCGAAGCATTTTTAAACTTCAGCGGAATTCCGAGAACAATGGAAGTGTTTCGAAGCATTTCTAAACGTCAGTGGAATTCCAAGAACAATGAAAGGGTTCTGAAGTATTATTAAACGTGAGCGGAATTCCGAGAACAATGGAAGATTTCCGAAGCATTTTTAAACTTCAGCGGAATTCCGAGAACAATGGAAGAGTTCCGAAGCATTTTTAAACTGCAGCAGAATTCCGAGAACAATAGAAGAGTTCCGAGGCATTTTTAAACTTCAGCGGAATTCCGAGAACAATGGAAGTGTTTCGAAGCATTTTTAAACATCAGCGGAATTCCGAGAACAATGGAAGAGGTCTGAAACATTTTTAAACTTCAGCGGAATTCTGAGAACAATGGAAGAGTACCGAAGCATTTTTAAACGTCAGTGGAATTCCGAGAACAATGGTAGAGTTCCGAAGCATTTTTAAACTTCATCAGAATTCCGAGAACAATGGGAGAGTTCCGAAACATTTTTAAACTTCAGCGGAATTCCGAGAACCATGGAAGAGTTCCGAAGCATTTTTAAACATCAGCGGAATAACGAAATCAATGGAAGAGTTCCGAAGCATTTTTAAACTTCAGCAGAATTTCGAGAACAATGGCAGAGTTCCGAAGAATTTTTAAACGTCAGCAGATTTCCGAGAAAAATTAAGGAGTTCCGAAGCATTTTTAAACGTCTGTGAAATTCCGAGAACAATGAAAGAGTTCCGAAGCATTATTAAACGTGAGTGGAATTCCGAGAACAATGGAAAATTTCCGAAGCATTTTTAAACTTCAGCGGAATTTCGAGAACATTGGAAGAGTTTCAAAGCATTTTTAAACGTCAGCGGAATTCCGAGAACAATGGAAGAGTTCCGAAGCAATTTTAAACTTCATCAGATTTCCGAGAACAATGGAAGAGTTCCGAAGCATTTTTAAACATCAGCGGGATTTCGAGATCAATGGAAGAGTTCCGAAGCATTTTTAAACTTCAGCAGAATTCCGAGAACAATGGCAGAGTTCCGAAGCATTTTTAAACTTCAGCAGAATTCCGAGAACAATGGCAGAGTTCCGAAGCATTTTTAAACGTCAGCAGATTTCCGAGAACAATGAAGGAGTTCCAAAGCATTTTTTAACGTCAGCGGAATTCTGAGAACAATGAAAGAGTTCCGAATCATTATTAAACATCAGAGGAATTCCGAGAACTATGGAAGAGTTCCGAAGCATTTTTAAACGTCAGCAGAATTCCAAGAACAATGGAAGGGTTCTGAAATATTTTTAAACTTCAGTGGAATTCCGAGAACAATGGAAGCATTCCGAAGTATTTTTAAACTTCAGCGGATTTCCGAGAACAATGAAAGCGTTCCTAAGCATTTTTAAAACTTCAACGGTATTCTGAGAACAATGGAAGAGTTCCGAAGAATTTTTAAACGTCAGCAGAATTATGAGAACAATGGAAGAGTTCCGAAGCATTTTTAAACTTCAGCAGATTTCCGAGAACAATGGAAGAGTTCCGAAGCATTATTAAACATCATCGGAATTCCGAGGACAATGGAAGAGTTCCGATGCATTTTTAAATGTCAGCGAAATTCCAAGAACAATGGAAGAGTTCCGAAACCTTTTTTAAATGTCAGCGAAATTCCGAGAACAATGGAAGAGTTCCGAAACCTTTTTTAAATGTCAGCGGAATTCCGAGAACAATGGAAGAGTTCTGAAACATTTTTAAACTTCATCAGAATTCCGAGAACAATGGGAGAGTTCCGAAACATTTTTAAACTTCAGCGGAATTCCGAGAACAATGGAAGAATTCCAAAGCATTTCTAAACGTCAACGGAATTCCGAGAACAATGGAAGTGTTCCAAAACATTTTAAAAGTTCAGCGGAATTCCGAGAACAATGGAAGAATTCCAAAGCATTTCTAAACGTCAACAGAATTCCGAGAACAATGGAAGTGTTCCAAAACATTTTAAAACTTCAGTGGAATTCCGAGAACAATGGAAGAGTTCCGAAGCATTTTTAAACTTCTTCAGAATTCCGAGAACAATGGGAGAGTTCCGAAGCATTTTTAAACGTCAGTGGAATTCCGAGAACAATGGTAGAGTTCCGAAGCATTTTTAAACTACATCAGAATTGCGAGAACAATGAGAGAGTTCCGAAGCATTTTTAAACGTCAGTGGAATTCCGAGAACAATGAAAGAGTTCCGAAGCATTTTTAAACGTCAGCGGAATTCCGAGAACAATGGAAGAGTTCCGAAGCATTTTTAAACTTCATCAGAATTCGGAGAACAATGGCAGAGTTCCGAAGCATTTTTAAACGTCAGTGGAATTCCGAGAACAATGAAAGAGTTCCGAAGCATTATTAAACGTGAGCGGAATTCCGAGAACAATGGAAGATTTCCGAAGAATTTTTAAACTTCAGCGGAATTTTGAGAATAATGGAAGAGTTTCAAAGCATTTTTAAATGTCAGCAGAATTCAGAGAACAATGGAAGAGATCCGAAGCATTTTTAAACTTCAGTGGAATTCTGAGAACAATAGAAGCGTTCTGAAGCATTTTTAAACGTCAGCAGAATTCCAAGAACAATGGAAGAGTTCCGAAGCATTTTTAAACGTCAGCAGAATTCCGAGAACAATGGAAGAGTTCCGAAACCTTTTTTAAATGTCAGCGGAATTCCGAGAACAATGGAAGAGTTCCGAAACATTTTTAAACTGCAGCGGAAATCCAAGAACAATGGAAGATTTCCAAAGCATTTTTAAACATCAGCGGAATTCCGAGAACAATGGGAGAGTTCTGAAGCATTTTTAAACGTCTGTGGAATTCCGAGAACAATGGAAGATTTCCGAAGCATTTTTAAACTTCAGCGGAATTCCGAGAACAATGGAAGAGTTCCGAAGCATTTTTAAACGTCAGCGGAATTCCGAGAACCATGGAAGAGTTCCGAAGCATTTTTAAACATCAGCGGAATTCCGAGAACAATGGAAGAGGTCTGAAACATTTTTAAACTTCAGCGGAATTCTGAGAACAATGGAAGAGTACCGAAGCATTTTTAAACGTCAGTGGAATTCCGAGAACAATGGTAGAGTTCCGAAGCATTTTTAAACTTCATCAGAATTCCGAGAACAATGGGAGAGTTCCGAAACATTTTTAAACTTCAGCGGAATTCCGAGAACCATGGAAGAGTTCCGAAGCATTTTTAAACATCAGCGGAATATCGAAATCAATGGAAGAGTTCCGAAGCATTTTTAAACTTCAGCAGAATTTCGAGAACAATGGCAGAGTTCCGAAGAATTTTTAAACGTCAGCAGATTTCCGAGAAAAATTAAGGAGTTCCGAAGCATTTTTAAACGTCTGTGGAATTCCGAGAACAGTGAAAGAGTTCCGAAGCATTTTTAAACATCAGCGGAATTTCGAGATCAATGGAAGAGTTCCGAAGCATTTTTAAACTTCAGCAGAATTCCAAGAACAATGGCAGAGTTCCGAAGCATTTTTAAACGTCAGCAGATTTCCGAGAACAATAAAGGAGTTCCAAAGCATTTTTTAACGTCAGCGGAATTCTGAGAACAATGAAAGAGTTCCGAATCATTATTAAACATCAGAGGAATTCCGAAAACTATGGAAGAGTTCCGAAGCATTTTTAAACGTCAGCAGAATTCCAAGAACAATGGAAGGGTTCTGAAATATTTTTAAACTTCAGTGGAATTCCGAGAACAATGGAAGCATTCCGAAGTATTTTTAAACTTCAGCGGATTTCCGAGAACAATGAAAGCGTTCCTAAGCATTTTTAAAACTTCAACGGTATTCTGAGAACAATGGAAGAGTTCCGAAGAATTTTTAAACGTCAGCAGAATTATGAGAACAATGGAAGAGTTCCGAAGCATTTTTAAACTTCAGCAGATTTCCGAGAACAATGGAAGAGTTCCGAAGCATTATTAAACATCATCGGAATTCCGAGGACAATGGAAGAGTTCCGATGCATTTTTAAATGTCAGCGAAATTCCAAGAACAATGGAAGAGTTCCGAAACCTTTTTTAAATGTCAGCAAAATTCCGAGAACAATGGAAGAGTTCCGAAACCTTTTTTAAATGTCAGCGGAATTCCGAGAACAATGGAAGAGTTCTGAAACATTTTTAAACTTCAAATGAATTCCGAAAACAATGGAAGAGTTCCGAAACATTTTTAAACTTCATCAAAATTCCGAGAATAATGTAAGAATTCCGAAGCAAATTTAAACTTCATCAGATTTCCGAGAACAATGGAAGAGTTCCGAAGCATTTTTAAACATCAGCAGAATTTCGAGATCAATGGAAGAGTTCCGAAGCATTTTTAAACTTCAGCAGAATTCCGAGAACAATGGCAGAGTTCCGAAGCATTTTTAAACGTCAGCAGATTTCCGAGAACTATGAAGGAGTTCTGAAGCATTTTTAAACGCCAGCGGAATTCTGAGAACAATGGAAGAGTTCCGAAGCATTTTTAAACATCAGCGGAATACCAAGAACAATGAAAGAGTTCTGAAGCATTTTTAAACGTCAGCGGAATTCCGAGAACAATGGAAGATTTCCGCAGCATTTTTAAACGTCAGCGGAATTCTGAGAACAATGGAAGAGTTCCAAAACATTTGTAAAATTCTGCGGAATTCCGAGAACAATGGAAGAGTTCCGAAGCATTTTTAAACTTCAGCAAAATTCCGAGAACAATGGAAGAGTTCCGAAGCAAATTTAAACTTCAGCAGAATTCCAAGAACAATGGAAGAGTTCCGAATCATTTTTAAATGTCAGCGGAATTCTGAATACAATGGAAGAGTTCTGTAGCATTTTTAAACGTCAGCGGAATTCCATGAACAATGGAAGAGTTCCGAAGCATTTTTAAACGTCAGCGGAATTCCGAGAACAATATAAGATTTCCGCAGCATTTTTAAACGTCAGCGGAATTCTGAGAACAATGGAAGAGTTCCAAAACATTTGTATACTTCTGCGGAATTCCGAGAACAATGGAAGAGTTCCGAAGCATTTTTAAACGTCAACGGAATTCGGAGAACAATGGAAGTGTTCAAAAACATTTTTAAACTTCAGCGGAATTCCGAGAACATTGGAAGAGTTCCGAAGCATTTTTAAACATCAGCGGAATTCCGAGAACAATGGAAGAGTTCCGAAGCATTTTTAAACTTCATCAGAATTCCGAGAACAATGGCAGAGTTCCGAAGCATTTTTAAACGTCAGTGGAATTCCGAGAACAATGAAAGAGTTCCGAAGCATTATTAAACGTGAGCGGAATTCCGAGAACAATGGTAGATTTCCGAAGCATTTTTAAACTTCAGCAGAATTCCGAGAACAATGGAAGAGTTCCGAAGCATTTTTAAACTTCAGCAGAATTCAGAGAACAATGGAAGAGTTCCGAAGCATTTTTAAACTTCAGCGGAATTCCGAGAACAATGGAAGCGTTCCGAAGCATTTTTAAACTTCAGCGGAATTCCGAGAAAAATGGAAGAGTTCCGAAGCAAATTTATACTTCAGCAGAATTCCGAGAACATTGGAAGATGTCCGAAGCATTTTTAAACATCAGCGGAATTCCGAGAACAATGGAAGAGTTCCGAAGCATTTTTAAACTTCATCAGAATTCCGAGAACAATGGGAGAGTTCCGAAGCATTTTTAAACGTCTGTGGAATTCCGAGAACAATGAAAGAGTTCCGAAGCATTATTAAACGTGAGCGGAATTCAGAGAACAATGGAAGATTTCCGAAGCATTTTTAAACTTCAGCGGAATTTCGAGAACATTGGAAGAGTTTCAAAGCATTTTTAAACGTCAGCGGAATTCCGAGAACAATGGAAGAGTTCCAAAGCAATTTTAAACTTCATCAGATTTCCGAGAACAATGGAAGAGTTCCGAAGCATTTTTAAACTTCATCAGAATTCCGAGAACAATGGGAGAGTTCCGAAGCATTTTTAAACGTCTGTGGAATTCCGAGAACAGTGAAAGAGTTCCGAAGCATTATTAAACGTGAGCGGAATTCCAAGAACAATGGAAGATTTCCCAAGCATTTTTAAACTTCAGCGGAATTTCGAGAACAATGGAAGAGTTTCAAAGCATTTTTAAACATCAGCGGAATTCCGAGAACAATGGAAGAGTTCCGAAGCAATTTTAAACTTCATCAGATTTCCGAGAACAATGAAGGAGTTCCAAAGCATTTTTTAACGTCAGCGGAATTCTGAGAACAATGAAAGAGTTCCGAAGCATTATTAAACATCAGAGGAATTCTGAGAACTATGGAAGAGTTCCAAAGCATTTTTAAACGTCAGTGGAATTCCGAGAACAATGGAAGCATTCCGAAGTATTTTTAAACTTCAGCGGATTTCCGAGAACAGTGGAAGCGTTCCGAAGCATTTTTAAAACTTCAACCATATTCTGAGAACAATGGACGTGTTCCGAAGAATTTTTAAACGTCACCAGAATTATGAGAACAATGGAAGAGTTCCGAAGCATTTTTAAACTTCAGCAGAATTGCGAGAACAATGGAAGAGTTCCGAAGCATTATTAAACATCGGCGGAATTCCGAGGACAATGGAAGAGTTCCGATGCATTTTTAAATGTCAGCGAAATTCCGAGAACAATGGAAGAGTTCCGAAACCTTTTTTAAATGTCAGCGGAATTCCGAGAACAATGGAAGAGTTCTGAAACATTTTTAAACTTCAAATGAATTCCGAAAACAATGGAAGAGTTCCGAAACATTTTTAAACTTCATCAGAATTCCGAGAATAATGTAAGAGTTCCGAAGCAAATTTAAACTTCATCAGATTTCCGAGAACAATGGAAGAGTTCCGAAGCATTTTTAAACATCAGCAGAATTTCGAGATCAATGGAAGAGTTCCGAAGCATTTTTAAACTTCAGCAGAATTCCGAGAACAATGGCAGAGTTCCGAAGCATTTTTAAACGTCAGCAGATTTCCGAGAACTATGAAGGAGTTCTGAAGCATTTTTAAATGTCAGCGGAATTCTGAGAACAATGGAAGAGTTTTGAAGCATTTTTAAACATCAGCGGAATACCGAGAACAATGAAAGAGTTCTGAAGCATTTTTAAACGTCAGCGGAATTCCGAGAACAATGGAAGATTTCCGCAGCATTTTTAAACGTCAGCGGAATTCTGAGAACAATGGAAGAGTTCCAAAACATTTGTAAAATTCAGCGGAATTCCGAGAACAATGGAAGAGTTCCGAAGCATTTTTAAACATCAGCAGAATTTCGAGATCAATGGAAGAGTTCCGAAGCATTTTTAAACTTCAGCAGAATTCCGAGAACAATGGCAGAGTTCCGAAGCATTTTTAAACGTCAGCAGATTTCCGAGAACTATGAAGGAGTTCTGAAGCATTTTTAAACGCCAGCGGAATTCTGAGAACAATGGAAGAGTTCCGAAGCATTTTTAAACATCAGCGGAATACCAAGAACAATGAAAGAGTTCTGAAGCATTTTTAAACGTCAGCGGAATTCCGAGAACAATGGAAGATTTCCGCAGCATTTTTAAACGTCAGCGGAATTCTGAGAACAATGGAAGAGTTCCAAAACATTTGTAAAATTCTGCGGAATTCCGAGAACAATGGAAGAGTTCCGAAGCATTTTTAAACTTCAGCAAAATTCCGAGAACAATGGAAGAGTTCCGAAGCAAATTTAAACTTCAGCAGAATTCCAAGAACAATGGAAGAGTTCCGAATCATTTTTAAATGTCAGCGGAATTCTGAATACAATGGAAGAGTTCTGTAGCATTTTTAAACGTCAGCGGAATTCCATGAACAATGGAAGAGTTCCGAAGCATTTTTAAACGTCAGCGGAATTCCGAGAACAATATAAGATTTCCGCAGCATTTTTAAACGTCAGCGGAATTCTGAGAACAATGGAAGAGTTCCAAAACATTTGTATACTTCTGCGGAATTCCGAGAACAATGGAAGAGTTCCGAAGCATTTTTAAACGTCAACGGAATTCGGAGAACAATGGAAGTGTTCAAAAACATTTTTAAACTTCAGCGGAATTCCGAGAACATTGGAAGAGTTCCGAAGCATTTTTAAACATCAGCGGAATTCCGAGAACAATGGAAGAGTTCCGAAGCATTTTTAAACTTCATCAGAATTCCGAGAACAATGGCAGAGTTCCGAAGCATTTTTAAACGTCAGTGGAATTCCGAGAACAATGAAAGAGTTCCGAAGCATTATTAAACGTGAGCGGAATTCCGAGAACAATGGTAGATTTCCGAAGCATTTTTAAACTTCAGCAGAATTCCGAGAACAATGGAAGAGTTCCGAAGCATTTTTAAACTTCAGCAGAATTCAGAGAACAATGGAAGAGTTCCGAAGCATTTTTAAACTTCAGCGGAATTCCGAGAACAATGGAAGCGTTCCGAAGCATTTTTAAACTTCAGCGGAATTCCGAGAAAAATGGAAGAGTTCCGAAGCAAATTTATACTTCAGCAGAATTCCGAGAAAATTGGAAGATGTCCGAAGCATTTTTAAACATCAGCGGAATTCCGAGAACAATGGAAGAGTTCCGAAGCATTTTTAAACTTCATCAGAATTCCGAGAACAATGGGAGAGTTCCGAAGCATTTTTAAATGTCTGTGGAATTCCGAGAACAATGAAAGAGTTCCGAAGCATTATTAAACGTGAGCGGAATTCAGAGAACAATGGAAGATTTCCGAAGCATTTTTAAACTTCAGCGGAATTTCGAGAACATTGGAAGAGTTTCAAAGCATTTTTAAACGTCAGCGGAATTCCGAGAACAATGGAAGAGTTCCAAAGCAATTTTAAACTTCATCAGATTTCCGAGAACAATGGAAGAGTTCCGAAGCATTTTTAAACTTCATCAGAATTCCGAGAACAATGGGAGAGTTCCGAAGCATTTTTAAACGTCTGTGGAATTCCGAGAACAGTGAAAGAGTTCCGAAGCATTATTAAACGTGAGCGGAATTCCAAGAACAATGGAAGATTTCCCAAGCATTTTTAAACTTCAGCGGAATTTCGAGAAAAATGGAAGAGTTTCAAAGCATTTTTAAACATCAGCGGAATTCCGAGAACAATGGAAGAGTTCCGAAGCAATTTTAAACTTCATCAGATTTCCGAGAACAATGAAGGAGTTCCAAAGCATTTTTTAACGTCAGCGGAATTCTGAGAACAATGAAAGAGTTCCGAAGCATTATTAAACATCAGAGGAATTCTGAGAACTATGGAAGAGTTCCAAAGCATTTTTAAACGTCAGTGGAATTCCGAGAACAATGGAAGCATTCCGAAGTATTTTTAAACTTCAGCGGATTTCCGAGAACAGTGGAAGCGTTCCGAAGCATTTTTAAAACTTCAACCATATTCTGAGAACAATGGACGTGTTCCGAAGAATTTTTAAACGTCACCAGAATTATGAGAACAATGGAAGAGTTCCGAAGCATTTTTAAACTTCAGCAGAATTGCGAGAACAATGGAAGAGTTCCGAAGCATTATTAAACATCGGCGGAATTCCGAGGACAATGGAAGAGTTCCGATGCATTTTTAAATGTCAGCGAAATTCCGAGAACAATGGAAGAGTTCCGAAACCTTTTTTAAATGTCAGCGGAATTCCGAGAACAATGGAAGAGTTCTGAAACATTTTTAAACTTCAAATGAATTCCGAAAACAATGGAAGAGTTCCGAAACATTTTTAAACTTCATCAGAATTCCGAGAATAATGTAAGAGTTCCGAAGCAAATTTAAACTTCATCAGATTTCCGAGAACAATGGAAGAGTTCCGAAGCATTTTTAAACATCAGCAGAATTTCGAGATCAATGGAAGAGTTCCGAAGCATTTTTAAACTTCAGCAGAATTCCGAGAACAATGGCAGAGTTCCGAAGCATTTTTAAACGTCAGCAGATTTCCGAGAACTATGAAGGAGTTCTGAAGCATTTTTAAATGTCAGCGGAATTCTGAGAACAATGGAAGAGTTTTGAAGCATTTTTAAACATCAGCGGAATACCGAGAACAATGAAAGAGTTCTGAAGCATTTTTAAACGTCAGCGGAATTCCGAGAACAATGGAAGATTTCCGCAGCATTTTTAAACGTCAGCGGAATTCTGAGAACAATGGAAGAGTTCCAAAACATTTGTAAAATTCTGCGGAATTCCGAGAACAATGGAAGAGTTCCGAAGCATTTTTAAACTTCAGCAAAATTCCGAGAACAATGGAAGAGTTCCGAAGCAAATTTAAACTTCAGCAGAATTCCAAAAACAATGGAAGAGTTCCGAATCATTTTTAAATGTCAGCGGAATTCTGAATACAATGGAAGAGTTCTGTAGCATTTTTAAACGTCAGCGGAATTCCATGAACAATGGAAGAGTTCCGAAGCATTTTTAAACGTCAGCGGAATTCCGAGAACAATATAAGATTTCCGCAGCATTTTTAAACGTCAGCGGAATTCTGAGAACAATGGAAGAGTTCCAAAACATTTGTATACTTCTGCGGAATTCCGAGAACAATGGAAGAGTTCCGAAGCATTTTTAAACGTCAACGGAATTCGGAGAACAATGGAAGTGTTCAAAAACATTTTTAAACTTCAGCGGAATTCCGAGAACATTGGAAGAGTTCCGAAGCATTTTTAAACATCAGCGGAATTCCGAGAACAATGGAAGAGTTCCGAAGCATTTTTAAACTTCATCAGAATTCCGAGAACAATGGCAGAGTTCCGAAGCATTTTTAAACGTCAGTGGAATTCCGAGAACAATGAAAGAGTTCCGAAGCATTATTAAACGTGAGCGGAATTCCGAGAACAATGGTAGATTTCCGAAGCATTTTTAAACTTCAGCAGAATTCAGAGAACAATGGAAGAGTTCCGAAGCATTTTTAAATTTCATCAGAATTCCGAGAACAATGGGAGAGTTCCGAAGCATTTTTAAACATCTGTGGAATTCCGAGAACAATGAAAGAGTTCCGAAGCATTATTAAACGTGAGCGGAATTCCGAGAACAATGGAAGATTTCCGAAGCATTTTTAAACTTCAGCGGAATTTCGAGAACATTGGAAGAGTTTCAAAGCATTTTTAAACGTCAGCGGAATTCCGAGAACAATGGAAGAGTTCCAAAGCAATTTTAAACTTCATCAGATTTCCGAGAACAATGGAAGAGTTCCGAAGCATTTTTAAACATCAGCGGAATTTCGAGATCAATGGAAGAGTTCCGAAGCATTTTTAAACTTCAGCAGAATTCCGAGAACAATGGCAGAGTTCCGAAGCATTTTTAAACGTCAGCAGATTTCTGAGAACAATGAAGGAGTTCCAAAGCATTTTTTAACGTCAGCGGAATTCTGAGAACAATGAAAGAGTTCCGAATCATTATTAAACATCAGAGGAATTCCGAGAACTATGGAAGAGTTCCGAAGCATTTTTAAACGTCAGCAGAATTCCAAGAACAATGGAAGGGTTCTGAAATATTTTTAAACTTCAGTGGAATTCCGAGAACAATGGAAGCATTCCGAAGTATTTTTAAACTTCAGCGGATTTCCATGAACAATGGAAGAGTTCCGAAGCATTTTTAACCGCCAGCAGAATTCCGAGAACAATGGAAGAGTTCTGAAGCATTTTTAAACGTCAGCAGAATTCTGAGAACAATGGAAGAGTTCCGAAGCATTTTTAAACATCAGCGGAATTCCGAGAAGAAAGAAAGAGTTCCGAAGCATTTTTAAACGTCAGCAGAATTCCGAGAACAATATAAGATTTCTGCAGCATTTTTAAACGTCAGCGGAATTCTGAGAACAAGGAAAGAGTTCCAAAACATTTGTAAAATTCTGCGGAATTCCGAGAACAATGGAAGAGTTCCGAAGCATTTTTAAACTTCAGCAAAATTCCGAGAACAATGGAAGAGTTCCGAAGCAAATTTAAACTTCAGCAGAATTCCAAGAACAATGGAAGAGTTCCGAATCATTTTTAAATGTCAGCGGAATTCTGAATACAATGGAAGAGTTCTGTAGCATTTTTAAACGTCAGCGGAATTCCATGAACAATGGAAGAGTTCCGAAGCATTTTTAAACGTCAGCGGAATTCCGAGAACAATATAAGATTTCCGCAGCATTTTTAAACGTCAGCGGAATTCTGAGAACAATGGAAGAGTTCCAAAACATTTGTATACTTCTGCGGAATTCCGAGAACAATGGAAGAGTTCCGAAGCATATTTAAACGTCAACGGAATTCGGAGAACAATGGAAGTGTTCAAAAACATTTTTAAACTTCAGCGGAATTCCGAGAACATTGGAAGAGTTCCGAAGCATTTTTAAACATCAGCGGAATTCCGAGAGCAATGGAAGAGTTCCGAAGCATTTTTAAACTTCATCAGAATTCCGAGAACAATGGCAGAGTTCCGAAGCATTTTTAAACGTCAGTGGAATTCCGAGAACAATGAAAGAGTTCCGAAGCATTATTAAACGTGAGCAGAATTCCGAGAACAATGGAAGAGTTCCGAAGCATTTTTAAACTTCAGCAGAATTCAGAGAACAATGGAAGAGTTCCGAAGCATTTTTAAACATCAGCGGAATTCCGAGAACAATGGAAGCGTTCCGAAGCATTTTTAAACTTCAGCGGAATTCCGAGAAAAATGGAAGAGTTCCGAAGCAAATTTATACTTCAGCAGAATTCCGAGAACATTGGAAGATGTCCGAAGCATTTTTAAACATCAGCGGAATTCCGAGAACAATGGAAGAGTTCCGAAGCATTTTTAAACTTCATCAGAATTCCGAGAACAATGGGAGAGTTCCGAAGCATTTTTAAACGTCTGTGGAATTCCGAGAACAATGAAAGAGTTCCGAAGCATTATTAAACGTGAGCGGAATTCCGAGAACAATGGAAGATTTCCGAAGCATTTTTAAACTTCAGCGGAATTTCGAGAACATTGGAAGAGTTTCAAAGCAATTTTAAACTTCATCAGATTTCCGAGAACAATGGAAGAGTTCCGAAGCATTTTTAAACATCAGCGGAATTTCGAGATCAATGGAAGAGTTCCGAAGCATTTTTAAACTTCAGCAGAATTCCGAGAACAATGGCAGAGTTCCGAAGCATTTTTAAACGTCAGCAGATTTCCGAGAACAATGAAGGAGTTCCAAAGCATTTTTTAACGTCAGCGGAATTCTGAGAACAATGAAAGAGTTCCGAATCATTATTAAACATCAGAGGAATTCCGAGAACTATGGAAGAGTTCCGAAGCATTTTTAAACGTCAGCAGAATTCCAAGAACAATGGAAGGGTTCTGAAATATTTTTAAACTTCAGTGGAATTCCGAGAACAATGGAAGCATTCCGAAGTATTTTTAAACTTCAGCGGATTTCCATGAACAATGAAAGAGTTCCGAAGCATTTTTAACCGCCAGCAGAATTCCGAGAACAATGGAAGAGTTCTGAAGCATTTTTAAACGTCAGCGGAATTCTGAGAACAATGGAAGAGTTCCGAAGCATTTTTAAACATCAGCGGAATTCCGAGAAGAATGAAAGAGTTCCGAAGCATTTTTAAACATCAGCAGAATTCCGAGAACAATATAAGATTTCCGCAGCATTTTTAAACGTCAGCGGAATTCTGAGAACAAGGGAAGAGTTCCAAAACATTTGTAAACTTCTGCGGAATTCCGAGAACAATGGAAGAGTTCCGAAACATTTTTAAGCTGCAGCGGAATTATAAGAACAATGGAAGATTTCCAAAGCATTTTTAAACGTCAGCGGAATTCCGAGAACAATGGAAGAATTCCGAAAGATTTTAAAACTTCAGTAGAATTCTGAGAACGATGACAGAGTTCCGAAGCCTTTTTAAACTTCAGCAAAATTCCGAGAACAATGGAAGAGTTCCGAAGCAAATTTAAACTTCAGCAGAATTCCAAGAACAATGGAAGAGTTCCAAAGCATTTTTAAATGTCAGCGGAATTCTGAATACAATGGAAGAGTTCTGTTGCATTTTTAAACGCCAGCAGAATTCCGAGAACAATGGAAGAGGTCAGAGACATTTTTAAACTGCAGCGGAATTCCAAGAACAATGGAAGATTTCCAAAGCATTTTTAAACATCAGCGGAATTCCGAGAACAATGGAAGAAGTCTGAAACATTTTTAAACTTCAGCGGAATTCCGAGAACAATGGAAGAGTACCGAAGCATTTATAAACTTCAGCGGATTTCCGAGAATAATGGAAGTGTTCCGAAGCATTTTTAAACTTCAGCGGAATTCCGAGAACAATGGAAGAGTTCTGAAGCATTTTTAAACGTCACCGGAATTCCGAGAACAATGGAAGGGTTCCGAAGCATTTTTAAGCTTCATCAGAATTCCGAGAACAATGGGAGAGTTCCGAAGCATTTTTAAACGTCAGTGGAATTCCGAGAACAATGGTAGAGTTCCGAAGCATTTTTAAACTTCATCAGAATTCCGAGAACAATGGGAGAGTTCTGAAACATTTTTAAACTTCAGCGGAATTCCGAGAACAATGGAAGAATTCCAAAGCATTTCTAAACGTCAACGGAATTCCGAGAACAATGGAAGTGTTCCAAAACATTTTAAAACTTCAGCGGAATTCCGAGAACAATGGAAGAATTCCAAAGCATTTCTAAACGTCAACAGAATTCCGAGATCAATGGAAGTGTTCCAAAACATTTTAAAACTTCAGTGGAATTCCGAGAACAATGGAAGAGTTCCGAAGCATTTTTAAACTTCTTCAGAATTCCGAGAACAATGGGAGAGTTCCGAAGCATTTTTAAACGTCAGTGGAATTCCGAGAACAATGGTAGAGTTCCGAAGCATTTTTAAACTAAATCAGAATTCCGAGAACAATGAGAGAGTTCCGAAGCATTTTTAAACGTCAGTGGAATTCCGAGAACAATGAAAGAGTTCCGAAGCATTTTTAAACGTCAGCGGAATTCCGAGAACAATGGAAGAGTTCCGAAGCATTTTTAAACTTCATCAGAATTCGGAGAACAATGGCAGAGTTCCGAAGCATTTTTAAACGTCAGTGGAATTCCGAGAACAATGAAAGATTTCCGAAGCATTATTAAACGTGAGCGGAATTCCGAGAACAATGGAAGATTTCCGAAGAATTTTTAAACTTCAGCGGAATTTTGAGAATAATGGAAGAGTTTCAAAGCATTTTTATATGTCAGCAGAATTCAGAGAACAATGGAAGAGATCCGAAGCATTTTTAAACTTCAGTGGAATTCTGAGAACAATAGAAGCGTTCTGAAGCATTTTTAAACGTCAGCAGAATTCCAAGAACAATGGAAGAGTTCCGAAGCATTTTTAAACGTCAGCGGAATTCCGAGAACAATGGAAGAGTTCCGAAACCTTTTTTAAATGTCAGCGGAATTCCGAGAACAATGGAAGAGTTCCGAAACATTTTTAAACTGCAGCGGAAATCCAAGAACAATGGAAGATTTCCAAAGCATTTTTAAACATCAGCGGAATTCCGAGAACAATGGGAGAGTTCTGAAGCATTTTTAAACGTCTGTGGAATTCCGAGAACAATGAAAGATTTCCGAAGCATTATTAAACGTGAGCGGAATTCCGAGAACAATGGAAGATTTCCGAAGCATTTTTAAACTTCAGCGGAATTCCGAGAACAATGGAAGAGTTTCGAAGCATTTTTAAACGTCAGCAGAATTCCAAGAACAATGGAAGAGTTCCGAAGCATTTTTAAACGTCAGCGGAATTCCGAGAACCATGGAAGAGTTCCGAAGCATTTTTAAACGTCAGCAGATTTCCGAGAACAATGGAAGAGTTCCGAAGCATTTTTAAACATCAGCGGAATTTCGAGATCAATGGAAGAGTTCCGAAGCATTTTTAAACTTCAGCGGAATTCCGAGAACAATGGAAGAATTCCAAAGCATTTCTAAACGTCAACGGAATTCCGAGAACAATGGAAGTGTTCCAAAACATTTTAAAACTTCAGCGGAATTCCGAGAACAATGGAAGAATTCCAAAGCATTTCTAAACGTCAACAGAATTCCGAGAACAATGGAAGTGTTCCAAAACATTTTAAAACTTCAGTGGAATTCCGAGAACAATGGAAGAGTTCCGAAGCATTTTTAAACTTCTTCAGAATTCCGAGAACAATGGGAGAGTTCCGAAGCATTTTTAAACGTCAGTGGAATTCCGAGAACAATGGTAGAGTTCCGAAGCATTTTTAAACTACATCAGAATTCCGAGAACAATGAGAGAGTTCCGAAGCATTTTTAAACGTCAGTGGAATTCCGAGAACAATGAAAGAGTTCCGAAGCATTTTTAAACGTCAGCGGAATTCCGAGAACAATGGAAGAGTTCCGAAGCATTTTTAAACTTCATCAGGATTCGGAGAACAATGGCAGAGTTCCGAAGCATTTTTAAACGTCAGTGGAATTCCGAGAACAATGAAAGAGTTCCGAAGCATTATTAAACGTCAGCGGAATTCCGAGAACAATGGAAGATTTCCGAAGAATTTTTAAACTTCAGCGGAATTTTGAGAACAATGGAAGAGTTTCAAAGCATTTTTAAATGTCAGCAGAATTCAGAGAACAATGGAAGAGATCCGAAGCATTTTTAAACTTCAGTGGAATTCTGAGAACAATAGAAGCGTTCTGAAGCATTTTTAAACGTCAGCAGAATTCCAAGAACAATGGAAGAGTTCCGAAGCATTTTTAAACGTCAGCGGAATTCCGAGAACAATGGAAGAGTTCCGAAACCTTTTTTAAATGTCAGCGGAATTCCGAGAACAATGGAAGAGTTCCGAAACATTTTTAAACTGCAGCGGAAATCCAAGAACAATGGAAGATTTCCAAAGCATTTTTAAACATCAGCGGAATTCCGAGAACAATGGGAGAGTTCTGAAGCATTTTTAAACATCAGCGGAATATCGAAATCAATGGAAGAGTTCCAAAGCATTTTTAAACTTCAGCAGAATTTCGAGAACAATGGCAGAGTTCCGAAGAATTTTTAAACGTCAGCAGATTTCCGAGAAAAATTAAGGAGTTCCGAAGCATTTTTAAACGTCTGTGGAATTCCGAGAACAATGAAAGAGTTCCGAAGCATTATTAAACGTGAGCGGAATTCCGAGAACAATGGAAGATTTCCGAAGCATTTTTAAACTTCAGCGGAATTTTGAGAACATTGGAAGAGTTTCAAAGCATTTTTAAACGTCAGCGGAATTCCGAGAACAATGGAAGAGTTCCGAAGCAATTTTAAACTTCATCAGATTTCCGAGAACAATGGAAGAGTTCCGAAGCATTTTTAAACATCAGCGGAATTTCGAGATCAATGGAAGAGTTCCGAAGCATTTTTAAACTTCAGCAGAATTCCGAGAACAATGGCAGAGTTCCGAAGCATTTTTAAACGTCAGCAGATTTCCGAGAACAATGAAGGAGTTCCAAAGCATTTTTTAACGTCAGCGGAATTCTGAGAACAATGAAAGAGTTCCGAATCATTATTAAACATCAGAGGAATTCCGAGAACTATGGAAGAGTTCCGAAGCATTTTTAAATGTCAGCAGAATTCCAAGAACAATGGAAGGGTTCTGAAATATTTTTAAACTTCAGTGGAATTCCGAGAACAATGGAAGCATTCCGAAGTATTTTTAAACTTCAGCGGATTTCCGAGAACAATGAAAGCGTTCCTAAGCATTTTTAAAACTTCAACGGTATTCTGAGAACAATGGAAGAGTTCCGAAGAATTTTTAAACGTCAGCAGAATTATGAGAACAATGGAAGAGTTCCGAAGCATTTTTAAACTTCAGCAGATTTCCGAGAACAATGGAAGAGTTCCGAAGCATTATTAAACATCATCGGAATTCCGAGGACAATGGAAGAGTTCCGATGCATTTTTAAATGTCAGCGAAATTCCAAGAACAATGGAAGAGTTCCGAAACCTTTTTTAAATGTCAGCGGAATTCCGAGAACAATGGAAGAGTTCCGAAACATTTTTAAACTGCAGCGGAATTCCAAGAACAATGCAAGATTTCCAAAGCATTTTTAAACGTCAGCGGAATTCCGAGAACAATGGAAGAATTCCGAAAGATTTTAAAACTTCAGTAGAATTCTGAGAACGATGACAGGGTCCCGAAGCATTTTTAAACTTCAGCAAAATTCCGAGAACAATGGAAGAGTTCCGAAGCAAATTTAAACTTCAGCAGAATTCCAAGAACAATGGAAGAGTTCCAAAGCATTTTTAAATGTCAGCGGAATTCTGAATACAATGGAAGGGTTCTGTTGCATTTTTAAACTTCAGCGGAATTCCATGAACAATGGAAGAGATCCAAAGCATTTTTAAGCGCCAGCAGAATTCCGAGAACAATGGAAGAGTTCTGAAGCATTTTTAAACGTCAGCGGAATTCTGAGAACAATGGAAGAGTTCCGAAGCATTTTTAAACATCAGCGGAATTCCGAGAAGAATGAAAGAGTTCCGAAGCATTTTTAAATGTCAGCAGAATTCCGAGAACAATGGAAGAGGTCAGAGACATTTTTAAACTGCAGCGGAATTCCAAGAACAATGGAAGATTTCCAAAGCATTTTTAAACATCAGCGGAATTCCGAGAACAATGGAAGAGGTCTGAAACATTTTTAAGCTTCAGCGGAATTCCGAGAACAATGGAAGAGTACCGAAGCATTTATAAACTTCAGCGGATTTCCGAGAACAATGGAAGTGTTCCGAAGCATTTTTAAACTTCAGCGGAATTCCGAGAACAATGGAAGAGTTCTGAAGCATTTTTAAACGTCACCGGAATTCCGAGAACAATGGAAGGGTTCCGAAGCATTTTTAAGCTTCATCAGAATTCCGAGAACAATGGCAGAGTTCCGAAGCATTTCTAAACGTCAGTGGAATTCCAAGAACAATGAAAGGGTTCTGAAGTATTATTAAATGTGAGCGGAATTCCGAGAACAATGGAAGATTTCTGAAGCATTTTTAAACTTCAGCGGAATTCCGAGAACAATGGAAGAGTTCCGATGCATTTTTAAACTGCAGCATAATTCCGAGAACAATAGAATTGTTCCGAAGCATTTTTAAACTTCAGCGGAATTCCGAGATCAATGGAAGTGTTTCGAAGCATTTTTAAACTTCAGCAGAATTCCGAGAACAATGGAAGAGTTCCGAAGCATTTTTAAACTTCATCAGAATTCCGAGAACAATGTAAGAGTTCCGAAGCAAATTTAAACTTCAGAAGAATTCCGAGAACATTGGAAGAGTTCCGAAGCATTTTTAAACTTCATCAGAATTCCGAGAACAATGTAAGAGTTCCGAAGCAAATTTAAACTTCAGAAGAATTCCGAGAACAATGGGAGAGTTCCGAAGCATTTTTAAACGTCAGTGGAATTCCGAGAACAATGGTAGAGTTCCGAAGCATTTTTAAACTTCATCAGAATTCCGAGAACAATGGGAGAGTTCCGAAACATTTTTAAACTTCAGCGGAATTCCGAGAACAATGGAAGAATTCCAAAGCATTTCTAAACGTCAATGGAATTCCGAGAACAATGGAAGTGTTTCAAAACATTTTAAAACTTCAGCGGAATTCCGAGAACAATGGAAGAATTCCAAAGCATTTCTAAACGTCAACGGAATTCCGAGAACAATGGAAGTGTTCCAAAACATTTTAAAACTTCAGTGGAATTCCGAGAACAATGGAAGAGTTCCGAAGCATTTTTAAACTTCTTCAGAATTCCGAGAACAATGGGAGAGTTCCGAAGCATTTTTAAACGTCAGTGGAATTCCGAGAACAATGGTAGAGTTTCGAAGCATTTTTAAACTACATCAGAATTCCGAGAACAATGAGAGAGTTCCGAAGCATTTTTAAACGTCAGTGGAATTCCGAGAACAATGAAAGAGTTCCGAAGCATTTTTAAACGTCAGCGGAATTCCGAGAACAATGGAAGAGTTCCGAAGCATTTTGAAACTTCATCAGAATTCGGAGAACAATGGCAGAGTTCCGAAGCATTTTTAAACGTCAGTGGAATTCCGAGAACAATGAAAGAGTTCCGAAGCATTATTAAACGTGAGCGGAATTCCGAGAACAATGGAAGATTTCCGAAGAATTTTTAAACTTCAGCGGAATTTTGAGAACAATGGAAGAGATTCAAAGCATTTTTAAATGTCAGCAGAATTCAGAGAACAATGGAAGAGATCCGAAACATTTTTAAACTGCAGCGGAAATCCAAGAACAATGGAAGATTTCCAAAGCATTTTTAAACGTCAGCGGAATTCCGAGAACAATGGGAGAGTTCTGAAGCATTTTTAAACGTCTGTGGAATTCCGAGAACAATGAAAGATTTCCGAAGCATTATTAAACGTGAGCGGAATTCCGAGAACAATGGAAGATTTCCGAAGCATTTTTAAACTTCAGCGGAATTCCGAGAACAATGGAAGAGTTTTGAAGCATTTTTAAACGTCAGCAGAATTCCAAGAACAATGGAAGAGTTCCGAAGCATTTTTAAACGTCAGCGGAATTCCGAGAAGCATGGAAGAGTTCCGAAGCAGTTTTAAACATCAGCGGAATATCGAAATCAATGGAAGAGTTCCGAAGAATTTTTAAACTTCAGCAGAATTTCGAGAACAATGGCAGAGTTCCGAAGCATTTTTAAACGTCAGCAGATTTCCGAGAAAAATTAAGGAGTTCCAAAGCATTTTTTAACGTCAGCGGAATTCTGAGAACAATGAAAGAGTTCCGAAGCATTATTAAACATCAGAGGAATTCTGAGAACTATGGAAGAGTTCCGAAGCATTTTTAAACGTCAGTGGAATTCCGAGAACAATGGAAGCATTCCGAAGTATTTTTAAACTTCAGCGGATTTCCGAGAACAATGGAAGCGTTCCGAAGCAATTTTAAAACTTCAACGGTATTCTGAGAACAATGGACGTGTTCCGAAGAATTTTTAAACGTCAGCAGAATTATGAGAACAATGGAAGAGTTCCGAAGCATTTTTAAACTTCAGCAGAATTGCGAGAACAATGGAAGAGTTCCGAAGCATTATTAAACATCAGCGGAATTCCGAGGACAATGGAAGAGTTCTGATGCATTTTTAAATGTCAGCGAAATTCCGAGAACAATGGAAGAGTTCCGAAACCTTTTTTAAATGTCAGCGGAATTCCGAGAACAATGGAAGAGTTCCGAAACATTTTTAAACTGCAGCGGAATTCCAAGAACAATGGAAGATTTCCGAAAGATTTTAAAACTTCAGTAGAATTCTGAGAACGATGACAGAGTTCCGAAGCATTTTTAAACTTCAGCAAAATTCCGAGAACAATGGAAGAGTTCCGAAGCAAATTTAAACTTCAGCAGAATTCCAAGAACAATGGAAGGGTTCCGAAGCATTTTTAAATGTCAGCGGAATTCTGAATACAATGGAAGAGTTCTGTAGCATTTTTAAACGTCAGCAGAATTCCGAGAACAATGGAAGAGTTCCGAAGCATTATTAAACATCAGCGGAATTCCGAGGACAATGGAAGAGTTCCGATGCATTTTTAAATGTCAGCGAAATTCCGAGAACAGTGGAAGAGTTCCGAAACCTTTTTCCAATGTCAGCGGAATTCCGAGAACAATGGAAGAGTTCCGAAACATTTTTAAACTGCAGCGGAATTCCAAGAACAATGTAAGATTTCCAAAGCATTTTTAAACGTCAGCGGAATTCCGAGAACAATGGAAGAATTCCGAAAGATTTTAAAATTTCAGTAGAATTCTGAGAACGATGACAGAGTTCCGAAGCATTTTTAAACTTCAGCAGAATTACGAGAACAATGGAAGAGTTCCGAAGCAAATTTAAACTTCAGCAGAATTCCAAGAACAATGGAAGAGTTCCGAAGCATTTTTAAATGTCAGCGGAATTCTGAATACAATGGAAGAGTTCTGTAGCATTTTTAAACGTCAGCGGAATTCCGTTAACAATGGAAGAGTTCCGAAGCATTTTTAAACGCCAGCAGAATTCCGAGAACAATGGAAGAGTTCCGAAGCATTTTTAAACGTCACCGGAATTCTGAGAACAATGAAAGATTTCCGAAGCATTATTAAACGTGAGCGGAATTCCGAGAACAATGGAAGATTTCCGAAGCATTTTTAAACTTCAGCGGAATTTTGAGAACAATGGAAGAGTTTCAAAGCATTTTTAAACGTCAGCGGAATTCCGAGAACAATGGAAGAGTTCCGAAGCAATTTTAAACTTCATCAGATTTCCGAGAACAATGGAAGAGTTCCGAAGCATTTTTAAACATCATCGGAATATCGAAATCAATGGAAGAGTTCCGAAGCATTTTAAAACTTCAGCAGAATTCCGAGAACAATGGCAGAGTTCCGAAGCATTTTTAAACGTCAGCAGATTTCCGAGAAAAATGAAGGAGTTCCAAAGCATTTTTTAACGTCATCGGAATTCTGAGAACAATGAAAGAGTTCCGAAGCATTATTAAACGTCAGTGGAATTCCGAGAACAATGGAAGAGTTCCGAAACCTTTTTTAAATGTCAGCGGAATTCCGAGAACAATGGAAGAGTTCCGAAACATTTTTAAACTGCAGCGGAATTCCAAGAACAATGGAAGATTTCCGAAAGATTTTAAAACTTCAGTAGAATTCTGAGAACGATGACAGAGTTCCGAAGCATTTTTAAACTTCAGCAAAATTCCGAGAACAATGGAAGAGTTCCGAAGCAAATTTAAGCTTCAGCAGAATTCCAAGAACAATGGAAGAGTTCCGAAGCATTTTTAAATGTCAGCGGAATTCTGAATACAATGGAAGAGTTCTGTAGCATTTTTAAACGTCAGCAGAATTCCGAGAACAATGGAAGAGTTCTGAAGCATTTTTAAACGTCAGCGGAATTCTGAGAACAATGGAAGAGTTCCAAAACATTTGTAAACTTCTGCGGAATTCCAAGAACAATGGAAGAGTTTCGAAGCATTTTTAAACGTCAACGGAATTCCGAGAACAATGGAAGTGTTGCAAAACATTTTTAAACTTCAGCGGAATTCCGAGAACATTGGAAGAGTTCCGAAGCATTTTTAAACTTCATCAGAATTCCGACAACAATGGGAGAGTTCCGAAGCATTTTTAAACGTCTGTGGAATTCCGAGAACAGTGAAAGAGTTCCGAAGCATTATTAAACGTGAGCGGAATTCCGAGAACAATGGAAGATTTCCAAAGCATTTTTAAACTTCAGCGGAATTTTGAGAACAATGGAAGAGTTTCAAAGCATTTTTAAACGTCAGCGGAATTCCGCGAACAATGGAAGAGTTCCGAAGCATTTTTAAACATCAGCGGAATTTCGAGATCAATGGAAGAGTTCCGAAGCATTTTTAAACTTCAGCAGAATTCCCATAACAATGGCAGAGCTCCGAAGCATTTTTAAACGTCAGCAGATTTCCGAGAACAATGAAGGAGTTCCAAAGCATTTTTTAACGTCAGCGGAATTCTGAGAACAATGAAAGAGTTCCGAAGCATTATTAAACATCAGAGGAATTCTGAGAACTATGGAAGAGTTCCGAAGCATTTTTAAACGTCAGTGGAATTCCGAGAACAATGGAAGCATTCCGAAGTATTTTTAAACTTCAGCGGATTTCCGAGAACAATGGAAGCGTTCCGAAGCATTTTTAAAACTTCAACGGTATTCTGAGAACAATGGACGTGTTCCGAAGAATTTTTAAACGTCAGCAGAATTATGAGAACAATGGAAGTGTTCCGAAGCATTTTTAAACTTCAGCAGAATTGCGAGAACAATGGAAGAGTTCCGAAGCATTATTAAACATCAGCGGAATTCCGAGGACAATGGAAGAGTTCTGATGCATTTTTAAATGTCAGCGAAATTCCGAGAACAATGGAAGAGTACCGAAACCTTTTTTAAATGTCAGCGGAATTCCGAGAACAATGGAAGAGTTCCGAAACATTTTTAAACTGCAGCGGAATTCCAAGAACAATGGAAGATTTCCGAAAGATTTTAAAACTTCAGTAGAATTCTGAGAACGATGACAGAGTTCCGAAGCATTTTTAAACTTCAGCAAAATTCCGAGAACAATGGAAGAGTTCCGAAGCAAATTTAAACTTCAGCAGAATTCCAAGAACAATGGAAGGGTTCCGAAGCATTTTTAAATGTCAGCGGAATTCTGAATACAATGGAAGAGTTCTGTAGCATTTTTAAACGTCAGCAGAATTCCGAGAACAATGGAAGAGTTCTGAAGCATTTTTAAACGTCAGCGGAATTCTGAATACAATGGAAGAGTTCTGTAGCATTTTTAAACATCAGCGGAATTCTGAGAACAATATAAGTTTTCCGCACCATTTTTAAACGTCAGCGGAATTCTGAGAACAAGGGAAGAGTTCCAAAACATTTGTAAACTTCTGCAGAATTCCGAGAACAATGGAAGAGTTCCGAAGCATTTTTAAACGTCAACGGAATTCCGAGAACAATGGAAGTGTTCCAAAACATTTTTAAACTTCAGCGGAATTCCGAGAACATTGGAAGAGTTCCGAAGCATTTTTAAACGTCAGCGGAATTTCGAGAACAATGGAAGAGTTCCGAAGCATTTTTAAACTTCATCAGAATTCCGAGAACAATGGGAGAGTTCCGAAGCATTTTTAAACGTCTGTGGAATTCCGAGAACAGTGAAAGAGTTCCGAAGCATTATTAAACGTGAGCGGAATTCCGAGAACAATGGAAGATTTCCAAAGCATTTTTAAACTTCAGCGGAATTTTGAGAACAATGGAAGAGTTTCAAAGCATTTTTAAACGTCAGCGGAATGCCGAGAACAATGGAAGAGTTCCGAAGCAATTTTAAACTTCATCAGATTTCCGAGAACAATGGAAGAGTTCCGAAGCATTTTTAAACATCAGCGATATTTCGAGATCAATGGAAGAGTTCCGAAGCATTTTTAAACTTCAGCAGAATTCCGAGAACAATGGCAGAGTTCCGAAGCATTTTTAAACGTCAGCAGATTTCCGAGAACAATGAAGGAGTTCCAAAGCATTTTTTAACGTCAGCGGAATTCTGAGAACAAAGAAAGAGTTCCGAAGCATTATTAAACATGAGAGGAATTCTGAGAACTATGGAAGAGTTCCGATGCATTTTTAAATGTCAGCGAAATTCCGAGAACAGTGGAAGAGTTCCGAAGCAAATTTAAACTTCAGCAGAATTCCAAGAACAATGGAAGAGTTCCGAAGCATTTTTAAATGTCAGCGGAATTCTGAATACAATGGAAGAGTTCTGTAGCATTTTTAAACGTCAGCAGAATTCCGAGAACAATGGAAGAGCTCTGAAGCATTTTTAAACGTCAGCGGAATTCTGAGAACAATGGAAGAGTTCCAAAACATTTGTAAACTTCTGCGGAATTCCAAGAACAATGGAAGAGTTTCGAAGCATTTTTAAACGTCAACGGAATTCCGAGAACAATGGAAGTGTTCCAAAACATTTTTAAACTTCAGCGGAATTCCGAGAACATTGGAAGAGTTCCGAAGCATTTTTAAACTTCATCAGAATTCCGAGAACAATGGGAGAGTTCCGAAGCATTTTTAAACTTCAGCAGAATTCCGATAACAATGGCAGAGCTCCGAAGCATTTTTAAACGTCAGCAGATTTCCGAGAACAATGAAGGAGTTCCAAAGCATTTTTTAACGTCATCGGAATTCTGAGAACAATGAAAGAGTTCCAAAGCATTATTAAACATCAGAGGAATTCTGAGAACTATGGAAGAGTTCCGAAGCATTTTTAAACGTCAGTGGAATTCCGAGAACAATGGAAGCATTTCAAAGTATAATTAAACTTCAGCGGATTTCCGAGAACAATGGAAGCGTTCCGAAGCATTTTTAAAACTTCAACGCTTTTCTGAGAACAATGGACGTGTTCTGAAGAATTTTTAAACGTCAGCAGAATTATGAGAACAATGGAAGAGTTCCGAAGCATTTTTAAACTTCAGCAGAATTGCGAGAACAATGGAAGAGTTCCGAAGCATTATTAAACATCAGCGGAATTCCGAGGACAATGGAAGAGTTCCGATGCATTTTTAAATGTCAGCGAAATTCCGAGAACAATGGAAGAGTTCCGAAACCTTTTTTCAATGTCAGCGGAATTCCGAGAACAATGGAAGAGTTCCGAAACATTTTTAAACTGCAGCGGAATTCCAAGAACAATGTAAGATTTCCAAAGCATTTTTAAACGTCAGCGGAATTCCGAGAACAATGGAAGAATTCCGAAAGATTTTAAAATTTCAGTAGAATTCTGAGAACGATGACAGAGTTCCGAAGCATTTTTAAACTTCAGCAGAATTACGAGAACAATGGAAGAGTTCCGAAGCAAATTTAAACTTCAGCAGAATTCCAAGAACAATGGAAGAGTTCCGAAGCATTTTTAAATGTCAGCGGAATTCTGAATACAATGGAAGAGTTCTGTAGCATTTTTAAACGTCAGCGGAATTCCGTGAACAATGGAAGAGTTCCAAAGCATTTTTAAATGCCAGCAGAATTCCGAGAACAATGGAAGAGTTCCGAAGCATTTTTAAACGTCACCGGAATTCTGAGAACAATGAAAGATTTCCGAAGCATTATTAAACGTGAGCGGAATTCCGAGAACAATGGAAGATTTCCGAAGCATTTTTAAACTTCAGCGGAATTTTGAGAACAATGGAAGAGTTTCAAAGCATTTTTAAACGTCAGCGGAATTCCGAGAACAATGGAAGAGTTCCGAAGCAATTTTAAACTTCATCAGATTTCCGAGAACAATGGAAGAGTTCCGAAGCATTTTTAAACATCAGCAGAATATCAAAATCAATGGAAGAGTTCCGAAGCATTTTTAAACTTCAGCAGAATTCCGAGAACAATGGCAGAGTTCCGAAGCATTTTTAAACGTCAGCAGATTTCCGAGAAAAATGAAGGAGTTCCAAAGCATTTTTTAACGTCATCGGAATTCTGAGAACAATGAAAGAGTTCCGAAGCATTATTAAACATCAGAGGAATTCTGAGAACTATGGAAGAGTTCCGAAGCATTTTTAAACGTCAGTGGAATTCCGAGAACAATGGAAGCATTCCGAAGTATTTTTAAACTTCAGCGGATTTCTGAGAACAATGGAAGCGTTCCGAAGCATTTTTAAAACTTCAACGGTATTCTGAGAACAATGGACGTGTTCCGAAGAATTTTTAAACGTCAGCAGAATTATGAGAACAATGGAAGAGTTCCGAAGCATTTTTAAACTTTAGCAGAATTGCGAGAACAATGGAAGAGTTCCGAAGCATTATTAAACATCAGCGGAATTCCTAGGACAATGGAAGAGTTCCGAAGCATTTTTAAACGTCAGTGGAATTCCGAGAACAATGGAAGCATTCCGAAGTATTTTTAAACTTCAGCGGATTTCCGAGAACAATGGAAGCGTTCCGAAGCATTTTTAAAACTTCAACGATATTCTGAGAACAATGGACGTGTTCCGAAGAATTTTTAAACGGCAGCAGAATTATGAGAACAATGGAAGAGTTCCGAAGCATTTTTAAACTGCAGCGGAATTCCAAGAACAATGGAAGATTTCCAAAGCATTTTTAAACGTCAGCAGAATTCCGAGAACAATGGAAGAATTCCGAAAGATTTTAAAATTTCAGTAGAATTCTGAGAACGATGACAGAGTTCCGAAGCATTTTTAAACTTCACCAGAATTACGAGAACAATGGAAGAGTTCCGAAGCAAATTTAAACTTCAGCAGAATTCCAAGAACAATGGAAGAGTTCCGAAGCATTTTTTAATGTCAGCGGAATTCTGAATACAATGGAAGAGTTCTGTGGCATTTTTAAACATCAGCGGAATTCCGTGAACAATGGAAGAGTTCCGAAGCATTTTTAAACGCCAGCAGAATTCCGAGAACAATGGAAGAGTTCCGAAGCATTTTTAAACGTCACCGGAATTCTGAGAACAATGGAAGAGTTCCGAAGCATTTTTAAACATCAGCGGAATTCCGAGAACAATGAAAGAGCTCCGAAGCATTTTTAAACATCAGCGGAATTCCGAGAACAATGGAAGATTTCCGCAGCATTTTTAAACGTCAGCGGAATTCTGAGAACAATGGAAGAGTACCAAAACATTTGTAAACTTCTGCGGAATTCCGAGAACAATGGAAGAGTTCCGAAGCATTTTTAAACATCAGCGGAATTCCGAGAACAATGGAAGAGTGCCGAAGCATTTTTAAACGTCAGCGGAATTCAGAGAACAATGGAAGATTTCCGCAGCATTTTTAAATGTCAGCGGAATTCCGAGAACAATGGAAGCATTCCAAAACATTTTTAAACTTCTGCGGAATTCCGAGAACAATGGAAGAGTTCCGAAGCATTTTTAAACTTCAGCGGAATTCCGAGAACAATGGAAGTGTTCCGAAGCATTTTTAAATGTCAGCGGAATTCTGAATACAATGGAAGAGTTCTGTAGCATTTTTAAACGTCTGCGGAATTCCGTGAACAATGGAAGAGTTCCGAAGCATTTTTAAACGCCAGCAGAATTCCGAGAACAATGGAAGAGTTCCGAAGCATTTTTAAACGTCAACGGAATTCTGAGAACAATGGAAGAGTTCTGAAGCATTTTTAAACATCAGCGGAATTCCGAGAACAAAGAAAGAGTTCTGAAGCATTTTTAAACTTCAGCCGAATTCTGAGTACAATGGAAGAGTTCAGAAACATTTTTAAACTTCAGCGGAATTCTGAGAACAATGGAAGAGTTCCGAAGCATTTTTAAACGTCAGCAGAATTCCGAGAACATTGGAAGAGTTCCGAAGCATTTTTAAACGTCAGCGGAATTCTGAGAACAATGGAAGAGTTCCGAAGCATTTTTAAACGTCAGCGGAATTCCGAGAACAATGGAAGATTTCCGCAGCATTTTTAAATGTCAGCGGAATTTCGAGAACAATGGAAGCATTCCAAAACATTTTTAATCTTCTGCAGAATTCCGAGAACAATGGAAGAGTTCCGAAGCATTTTTAAACTTTAGCGGAATTCCGAGAACAATGGAAGAGTTCCGAAGCATTTTTAAATGTCAGCGGAATTCTGAATACAATGGAAGAGTTCTGTAGCATTTTTAAACGTCAGCGAAATTCCGTGAACAATGGAAGAGTTCCGAAGCATTTTTAAACGCCAGCGGAATTCTGAGAACAATGGAAGAGTTCCGAAGCATTTTTAAACATCAGCGGAATACCGAGAACAATGAAAGAGTTCTGAAGCATTTTTAAACGTCAGCGGAATTCCGAGAACAATGGAAGATTTCCGCAGCATTTTTAAACGTCAGCGGAATTCTGAGAACAATGGATGAGTTTCAAAACATTTGTAAACTTCTGCGGAATTCCGAGAACAATGGAAGAGTTCCGAAGCATTTTTAAACTTCAGCGGAATTCCGAGAACAATGGAAGAGTTCCGAAGCATTTTTAAACTTCAGCGGAATTCCAAGAACAATGGAAGAGTTCCAAAGCATTTTTAAACGTCAAAGGATTTGCGAGAACAATGGAAGTGTTGCAAAACATTTTTAAACTTCAGCGGAATTCCGAGAACAATGGAAGAGTTCCGAAGCATAATTAAACATGAGGGGAATTCCGAGAACAATGGAAGAGTTCCAAAGCATTTTTAAACTTCAGCGGAATTCCGAGAACAATGGAAGAGTTCCGAATCATTTTTAAACGTCAGCACTATTCTGAGAACAATGGAAGAGTTCCGAAGCATTTTTAAACATCAGCAGAATTACGAGAACAATGGAAGAGTTCTGAAACAATTTTAAACTTAGAATCATAGAATCATAGAATCATAGAATGGTAGAGTTGGAAGGGACCTCCTGGGTCATCTGGTCCAATCCCCTGCTCAAAGCAGGATTCACTAGATCATCTCAGACAGATGTCTGTCCAGCCTCTGTTTGAAGATGTCCATTGAAGGGGAACTCACCACCTCTCGTGGCAGCCTGTTCCACTCATTAATCACCCTAACTGTCAAAAAGTTTTTTCTAATATCTAATCTGTGTCTCCTCCCATTTAGTTTCATCCCATTGCTTCTAGTCTTTCCTTGTGCAAATGAGAATAAAGATGATCCTTCTACAATGTGACAGCCCTTGACATATTTGTAGACAGCTATTAAGTCTCCTCTCAGTCTTCTTTTTTGCAAGCTAAACATTCCCAAATCCTGCAACCGTTCCTCATAGGACATGGTTTGCAGACCAGTCACCATTCTGGTCGCTCTTCTCTGAACTTGCTCCAGTTTGTCTATGTCTTTTTTTAAAATGTGGTGCCCAAAACTGTACACAGTATTCCAGATGAGGTCTGACCAAAGAGGAGTAAAGACCGATAATGACTTCACGTGATCTAGACTGTATGCTTCTGTTAATACATCCCAGAATTGTATTTGCCTTTTTTGCTGCTGCATCACACTGTTGACTCATGTTCAGTCTATGATCTATTAGTATACCTAAGTCTTTTTCACATGTACTGTTGCTTAGCTCTATTCCTCCCATTCTGTATATGTTTTTTTCATTTTTAATGCCCAGATGTAGTACTTTGCATTTTTCCCTGTTAAAAACCATTCTGTTGGTTGCTGCCCACTGCTCCAGTTTATTTAGGTCTTTTTAAATCCTCTCTCTCTCTTCTCTAGTATTAGCTATCCCTCCTAGCTTTGTGTCATCAGCAAATTTAATCAGTTTACCCTCAATTCCTTCATCTAAATCATTGATAAAGATGTTGAACAATACAGGTCCCAGGACAGAGCCCTGTGGTACCCCACTTGAGACATTCATCCAGCTGGATGTGAAGCCATTTACAACCATCCTTTGAGTCCGATCACTAAGCCAGTTATGAATCCACCTAACAGTAGCCTGGTCCATTGCATACTTGGTCATTTTTTCAATAAGGATGGTGTGAGATACTTTGTCAAATGCTTTGCTGAAGTCAAGATATACTATATCTACAGCATTTCCCTGATCCACCCAGTCAGTGATTCTGTCATAGAAGGAAATTAAGTTAGTCTGACATGACTTGTTAGTTACAAACCCATGCTGACTCTGGTTAATCACTTCATTCTTATCCATGTACTTACATACATGTTGTTTAATAATTTGTTCAAAGATCTTTCCTGGTATAGAAGTCAGACTCACCGGCCTATAGTTCCCTGGGTCCACCTTCTTCCCCTTTTTGAAGATAGGAACAACATTTGCTCTTCCCCAGTCTTCTGGGACTTCTCCTGTTCTCCAAGAATTTTCAAAGATTATGGAGAGTGGTTCTAAAATTTCTTCTACGATCTCCTTCAGTACTCTGGGGTGTAATTCATCTGGACCTTGAGACTTGAACTTCAGCGGAATTCTGAGAACAATGGAAGATTTCCGCAGCAGTTTTAAACATCAGCGGAATTCCGAGAACAATGGAAGAGTTCCGAAGCATTTTTAAACGTCAGAGGAATTCCGAGAACAATGGAAGATTTCCGCAGCATTTTTAAACGTCAGCGGAATTCCGAGAACAATGAAAGCATTCCAAAACATTTCTAAACTTCTGCAGAATTCTGAGACCAATGGAAGAGTTCCGAAGCATTTTTAAACTTCAGCGGAATTCCGATAACAATGGAAGAGTTCCGAAGCATTTTTAAACTTCAGCGCAATTCCAAGAACAATGGAAGAGTTCCAAAGCATTTTTAAACGTCGACGGAATTCCGAGAACATTGGAACTGTTCCAAAACATTTTTAAACTTCAGCGGAATTCCGAGAACAATGGAAGAGTTCCAAAGCATAATTAAACATGAGGGGAATTCCGAGAACAATGGAAGAGTTCCGAAGCATTTTTAAACTTCAGTCGAATTCTGAGTACAATGGAAGAGTTCTGAAACATTTTTAAACTTCAGCGGAATTCTGAGAACAATGGAAGAGTTCCGAAGCATTTTTAAACGTCAGCAGATTTCCGAGAACAATGAAGGAGTTTCAAAGCATTTTTTAACGTCAGCGGAATTCTGAGAACAATGAAACAGTTCCGAAGCATTATTAAACATTAGTGGAATTCCGAGAACTATGGAAGAGTTCCGAAGCATTTTTAAACGTCAGTGGAATTCCGAGAACAATGGAAGCATTCCGAAGTATTTTTAAACTTCAGCGATTTTCCGATAACACAGGAAGCGTTCCGAAGCATTTTTAAAACTTCAACGGTATTCTGAGAACAATGGAAGTGTTCCGAAGAATTTTTAAACTTCAGCGCAATTCCAAGAACAATGGAAGAGTTCCAAAACATTTTTAAACTTCAGCGGAATTCCGAGAACAATGGAAGAGTTCCGAAGCATAATTAAACATGAGGGGAATTCCGAGAACAATGGAAGAGTTCCGAAGCATTTTTAAACTTCAGCCGAATTCTGAGTACAATGGAAGAGTTCCGAAGCATTTTTAAACTTCAGCGGAATTCCGAGAACAATGGAAGAGTTCCGAAGCATTTTTAAACGTCAGCACAATTCTGAGAACAATGGAAGAGTTCCGAAGCATTTTTAAACATCAGCGGAATTACGAGAACAATGGAAGAGTTCTGAAACAATTTTAAACTTCAGCGGAATTCTGAGAACAATGGAAGAGTTCCGAAGCATTTTTAAACTTCAGTAGAATTCCGAGAACAATGGAAGCGTTCTGAAGCATTTTTAAATTTCAGCGGAATTCCGAGAACAATGTAAGAGTTCCAAAGCATTTTTAAACGTCAGCGGAATTCCGAGAACAATGGAAGAGTTCTGAAGCATTTTTAAACTTCAGCCAAATTCTGAGTACAATGGAAGAGTTCTGAAACATTTTTAAACTTCAGCGGAATTCTGAGAACAATGGAAGAGTTCCGAAGCATTTTTAAACGTCAGCAGAATTTCGAGAACATTGGAAGAGTTCCAAAGCATTTTTAAATGCCAGCGGAATTCTGAATACAATGGAAGAGTTCTGTAGCATTTTTAAACGTCAGCGGAATTCCGTGAACAATGGAAGAGTTCCGAAGCATTTTTAAATGCCAGCAGAATTCTGAGAACAATGGAAGAGTTCCGAAGCGTTTTTAAACATCAGCGGAATTCCGAGAACAATGAAAGAGTTCTGAAGCATTTTTAAACGTCAGCGGAATTCTGAGAACAATGGAAGAGTTCCGAAGCATTTTTAAACATCAGCGGAATTCCGAGAACAATGAAAGAGTTCTGAAGCATTTTTAAACGTCAGCGGAATTCTTAGAACAATGGAAGAGTTCCGAAGCATTTTTAAACATCAGCGGAATTCCGAGAACAATGAAAGAGTTCCGAAGCATTTTTAAACTTCAGTAGAATTCCGAGAACAATGGAAGCGTTCTGAAGCATTTTTAAATTTCAGCGGAATTCCGAGAACAATGTAAGAGTTCCAAAGCATTTTTAAACGTCAGCGGAATTCCGAGAACAATGGAAGAGTTCTCAAGCATTTTTAAACTTCAGCCAAATTCTGAGTACAATGGAAGAGTTCTGAAACATTTTTAAACTTCAGCGGAATTCTGAGAACAATGGAAGAGTTCCGAAGCATTTTTAAACGTCAGCAGAATTTCGAGAACATTGGAAGAGTTCCAAAGCATTTTTAAATGCCAGCGGAATTCTGAATACAATGGAAGAGTTCTGTAGCATTTTTAAACGTCAGCGGAATTCCGTGAACAATGGAAGAGTTCCGAAGCATTTTTAAATGCCAGCAGAATTCTGAGAACAATGGAAGAGTTCCGAAGCGTTTTTAAACATCAGCGGAATTCCGAGAACAATGAAAGAGTTCTGAAGCATTTTTAAACGTCAGCGGAATTCTGAGAACAATGGAAGAGTTCCGAAGCATTTTTAAACATCAGCGGAATTCCGAGAACAATGAAAGAGTTCTGAAGCATTTTTAAACGTCAGCGGAATTCCGAGAACAATGGAAGATTTCCGCAGCATTTTTAAACGTCAGCGGAATTCTGAGAACAATGGAAGAGTTCCAAAACATTTGTAAACTTCTGAGGAATTCCGAGAACAATGGAAGAGTTCCGAAGAATTTTTAAACTTCAGCGGAATTCCGAGAACAATGGAAGAGTTCCGAAGCATTTTTAAACTTCAGCGGAATTCCAAGAAGAATGGAAGAGTTCCAAAGCATTTTTAACCGTCAATGGAATTCCGAGAACAATGGAAGTGTTCCAAAACAATTTTAAACTTCAGCGGAATTCCGAGAACAATGGAAGAGTTCCGAAGCATTATTAAACATGAGGGGAATTCCGAGAACAATGGAAGAGTTCCGAAGCATTTTTAAACTTCAGCACAATTCTGAGAACAATGGAAGAGTTCCGAAGCATTTTTAAACGTCAGTGGAATTCCGAGAACAATGGAAGAGTCCCGAAGCATTTTTAAACGTCAGCGGAATTCCGAGAACAATGGAAGAGTTCTGAAGCATTTTTAAACTTCAGCCGAATTCTGAGTACAAGGGAAGAGTTCTGAAACATTTTTAAACTTCAGCGGAATTCTGAGAACAAGGGAAGAGTTCCGAAGCATTTTTAAACATCAGCAGAATTCCGAGAACATTGGAAGAGTTCCGAAGCATTTTTAAACATCAGCAGAATTTTGAGAAAAATGGAAGAGTTCCGAAGCATTTTTAAACATCAGCGGAATTCCGAGAACAATGGAAGCGTTCTGAAGCATTTTTAAATTTCAGCAGAATTCCGAGAACAATGGAAGAGCTCCAAAGCATTTTTAAACGTCAGCGGAATTCTGAGTACAATGGAAGAGTTCCGAAGCATTTTTAAACGTAAGCAGAATTCCGAGAACATTGGAAGAGTTCCGAAGCATTTTTAAACGTCAGCGGAATTCTGAGAACAATGGAAGAGTTCCGAAGCATTTTTAAACATCAGCGGAATTCCGAGAACAATGGAAGAGTTCCGAAGCATTTTTAAACATCAGCGGAATTCCGAGAACAATGGAAGAGTTCCGAAGCATTTTTAAACGTCAGCGGAATTCCGAGAACAATGGAAGATTTCCGCAGCATTTTTAAACGTCAGCGGAATTCCCAGAACAATGGAAGCATTCCAAAACATTTTTAAACTTCTGCAGAATTCCGAGAACAATGGAAGAGTTCCGAAGCATTTTTAAACTTCAGCGGAATTCCGAGAACAATGGAAGAGTTCCGAAGCATTTTTAAATGTCAGCGGAATTCTGAATACAATGGAAGAGTTCTGTAGCATTTTTAAACGTCAGCGGAATTCCGTGAACAATGGAAGAGTTCCAAAGCATTTTTAAACATCAGCGAAATTAAGAGAACAATGGAAGAGTTCCGAAGCATTTTTAATTTCAGCGGAATTCTGAGAACAATGGAAGAGTTCCGAAGCATTTTTAAACATCAGCGGAATTCCGAGAAAAATGGAAGAGTTCCGAAGCATTTTTAAACATCAGCGGAATTCCGAGAACAATGGAAGAGTTCCGAAGCATTTTTAAACGTCAGCGGAATTCCGAGAACAATGGAAGATTTCCGCAGCATTTTTAAACGTCAGCGGAATTCCGAGAACAATGGAAGCATTCCAAAACATTTTTAAACTTCTGCAGAATTCTGAGAACAATGGAAGAGTTCCGAAGCATTTTTAAACTTCAGCGGAATTCCGAGAACAATGTAAGAGTTCCGAAGCATTTTTAAATGTCAGCGGAATTCTGAATACAATGGAAGAGTTCTGTAGCATTTTTAAACGTCAGCGGAATTCCGTGAACAATGGAAGAGTTCCAAAGCATTTTTAAATGCCAGCAGAATTCCGAGAACAATGGAAGAGTTCCGAAGCATTTTTAAACGTCAGCGGAATTCCGAGAACAATGGAAGAGTACCGAAGCATTTTTAAACGTCAGCGGAATTCCGAGAACAATGGAAGAGTTCTGAAGCATTTTTAAACTTCAGCCGAATTCTGAGTACAATGGAAGAGTTCTGAAACATTTTTAAACTTCAGCGGAATTCTGAGAACAATGGAAGAGTTCCGAAGCATTTTTAAACGTCAGCAGAATTCCGAGAACATTGGAAGAGTTCCGAAGCATTTTTAAACATCAGCGGAATTCTGAGAAAAATGGAAGAGTTCCGAAGCATTTTTAAACATCAGCGGAATTCCGAGAACAATGGAAGAGTTCCGAAGCATTTTTAAACTTCAGCGGAATTCCAAGAACAATGGAAGACTTCCAAAGCATTTTTAAACGTCAACGGAATTCCGAGAACAATGGAAGTATACCAAAACATTTTTAAACTTCAGCGGAATTCCGAGAACAATGGAAGAGTTCCGAAGCATAATTAAACATGAGGGGAATTCCGAGAACAATGGAAGAGTTCCGAAGCATTTTTAAACTTCAGCGGAATTCCGAGAACAATGGAAGAGTTCCGAAGCATTTTTAAACGTCAGCACAATTCTGAGAACAATGGAAGAGTTCCGAAGCATTTTTAAACATCAGCGGAATTATGAGAACAATGGAAGAGTTCTGAAACAATTTTAAACTACAGCGGAATACTGAGAACAATGGAAGAGTTCCGAAGCATTTTTAAACGTCAGCGGAATTCCGAGAACAATGGAAGATTTCCGCAGCATTTTTAAACGTCAGCGGAATTCCGAGAACAATGGAAGCATTCCAAAACATTTTTAAACTTCTGCAGAATTCCGAGAACAATGGAAGAGTTCCGAAGCATTTTTAAACTTCAGCGGAATTCCGAGAACAATGGAAGAGTTCCGAAGCATTTTTAAATGTCAGCGGAATTCTGAATACAATGGAAGAGTTCTGTAGCATTTTTAAACGTCAGCGGAATTCCGTGAACAATGGAAGAGTTCCAAAGCATTTTTAAACATCAGCGAAATTAAGAGAACAATGGAAGAGTTCCGAAGCATTTTTAATTTCAGCGGAATTCTGAGAACAATGGAAGAGTTCCGAAGCATTTTTAAACATCAGCGGAATTCCGAGAAAAATGGAAGAGTTCCGAAGCATTTTTAAACATCAGCGGAATTCCGAGAACAATGGAAGAGTTCCGAAGCATTTTTAAACGTCAGCGGAATTCCGAGAACAATGGAAGATTTCCGCAGCATTTTTAAACGTCAGCGGAATTCCGAGAACAATGGAAGAGTTCTGAAGCATTTTTAAACTTCAGCCGAATTCTGAGTACAATGGAAGAGTTCTGAAACATTTTTAAACTTCAGCGGAATTCTGAGAACAATGGAAGAGTTCCGAAGCATTTTTAAACGTCAGCAGAATTCCGAGAACATTGGAAGAGTTCCGAAGCATTTTTAAACATCAGCGGAATTCTGAGAAAAATGGAAGAGTTCCGAAGCATTTTTAAACATCAGCGGAATTCCGAGAACAATGGAAGAGTTCCGAAGCATTTTTAAACTTCAGCGGAATTCCAAGAACAATGGAAGAGTTCCAAAGCATTTTTAAACGTCAACGGAATTCCGAGAACAATGGAAGTATACCAAAACATTTTTAAACTTCAGCGGAATTCCGAGAACAATGGAAGAGTTCCGAAGCATAATTAAACATGAGGGGAATTCCGAGAACAATGGAAGAGTTCCGAAGCATTTTTAAACTTCAGCGGAATTCCGAGAACAATGGAAGAGTTCCGAAGCATTTTTAAACGTCAGCACAATTCTGAGAACAATGGAAGAGTTCCGAAGCATTTTTAAACATCAGCGGAATTATGAGAACAATGGAAGAGTTCTGAAACAATTTTAAACTACAGCGGAATACTGAGAACAATGGAAGAGTTCCGAAGCATTTTTAAACTTCAGTAGAATTCTGAGAACAATGGAAGCGTTCTGAAGCATTTTTAAATTTCAGCGGAATTCCGAGAACAATGGAAGAGTTCCAAAGCATTTTTAAACGTCAGCAGAATTCCGAGAACAATGGAAGAGTTCTGAAGCATTTTTAAACTTCAGCCGAATTCTGAGTACAATGGAAGAGTTCTGAAACATTTTTAAACTTCAGCGGAATTCTGAGAACAATGGAAGAGTTCCGAAGCATTTTTAAACGTCAGCAGAATTCCGAGAACATTGGAAGAGTTCCGAAGCATTTTTAAACGTCAGCGGAATTCCGAGAACAATGGAAGAGTTCCGAATCATTTTTAAATGTCAGCGGAATTCTGAATACAATGGAAGAGTTCTGTAGCATTTTTAAACGTCAGCGGAATTCTGAGAACAATGGAAGAGTTCCGAAGCATTTTTAAACATCAGCGGAATTCCGAGAACAATGAAAGGGTTCTGAAGCATTTTTAAACGTCAGCGGAATTCCGACAACAATGGAAGATTTCCGCAGCATTTTTAAACGTCAGCGGAATTCTGAGAACAATGAAAGAGTTCCAAAACATTTGTAAACTTCTGCGGAATTCCGAGAACAATGGAAGAGTTCCGAAGCATTTTTAAACTTCAGCGAAATTCCGAGAACAATGGAAGAGTTCCGAAGCATGTTTAAACTTCAGCGGAATTCCAAGAACAATGGAAGAATTCCAAAGCATTTTTAACCGTCAACGGAATTCCGAGAACAATGGAAGTGTTCCAAAACAATTTTAAACTTCAGCGGAATTCCGAGAACAATGGAAGAGTTCCGAAGCATAATTAAACATGAGGGGAATTCCGAGAACAATGGAAGAGTTCCGAAGCATTTTTAAACTTCAGCGGAATTCCGAGAACAATGGAAGAGTTCCGAAGCATTTTTAAACGTCAGCACAATTCTGAGAACAATGGAAGAGTTCCGAAGCATTTTTAAACGTCAGCGGAATTCCGAGAACAATGGAAGAGTTCCGAAGCATTTTTAAACGTCAGCACAATTCTGAGAACAATGGAAGAGTTCCGAAGCATTTTTAGACATCAGCGGAATTATGAGAACAATGGAAGAGTTCTGAAACAATTTTAAACTTCAGCGGAATACTGAGAACAATGGAAGAGTTCCGAAGCATTTTTAAACTTCAGTAGAATTCCGAGAACAATGGAAGTGTTCTGAAGCATTTTTAAATTTCAGCGGAATTCCGAGAACAATGGAAGAGTTCCAAAGCATTTTTAAACGTCAGCGGAATTCCGAGAACAATGGAAGAGTTCTGAAGCATTTTTAAACTTCAGCCGAATTCTGAGTACAATGGAAGAGTTCTGAAACATTTTTAAACTTCAGCGGAATTCTGAGAACAATGGAAGAGTTCCGAATCATTTTTAAACTTCAGCAGAATTCCGAGAACATTGGAAGAGTTCCGAAGCATTTTTAAACGTCAGCGGAATTCCGAGAACAATGGAAGAGTTCCGAAGCATTTTTAAATGTCAGCGGAATTCTGAATACAATGGAAGAGTTCTGTAGCATTTCTAAATGTCAGCGGAATTCTGTGAACAATGGAAGAGTTCCGAAGCATTTTTAAATGCCAGCAGAATTCCGAGAACAATGGAAGAGTTCCGAAGCATTTTTAAACGTCAGCACAATTCTGAGAACAATGGAAGAGTTCCGAAGCATTTTTAAACGTCAGTGGAATTCCGAGAACAATGGAAGAGTCCCGAAGCATTTTTAAACGTCAGCGGAATTCCGAGAACAATGGAAGAGTTCTGAAGCATTTTTAAACTTCAGCCGAATTCTGAGTACAAGGGAAGAGTTCTGAAACATTTTTAAACTTCAGCGGAATTCTGAGAACAAGGGAAGAGTTCCGAAGCATTTTTAAACATCAGCAGAATTCCGAGAACATTGGAAGAGTTCCGAAGCATTTTTAAACATCAGCAGAATTTTGAGAAAAATGGAAGAGTTCCGAAGCATTTTTAAACATCAGCGGAATTCCGAGAACAATGGAAGCGTTCTGAAGCATTTTTAAATTTCAGCAGAATTCCGAGAACAATGGAAGAGCTCCAAAGCATTTTTAAACGTCAGCGGAATTCCGAGAACAATGGAAGAGTTCTGAAGCATTTTTAAACTTCAGCCAAATTCTGAGTACAATGGAAGAGTTCTGAAACATTTTTAAACTTCAGCGGAATTCTGAGTACAATGGAAGAGTTCCGAAGCATTTTTAAACGTAAGCAGAATTCCGAGAACATTGGAAGAGTTCCGAAGCATTTTTAAACGTCAGCGGAATTCTGAGAACAATGGAAGAGTTCCGAAGCATTTTTAAACATCAGCGGAATTCCGAGAACAATGGAAGAGTTCCGAAGCATTTTTAAACATCAGCGGAATTCCGAGAACAATGGAAGAGTTCCGAAGCATTTTTAAACGTCAGCGGAATTCCGAGAACAATGGAAGATTTCCGCAGCATTTTTAAACGTCAGCGGAATTCCCAGAACAATGGAAGCATTCCAAAACATTTTTAAACTTCTGCAGAATTCCGAGAACAATGGAAGAGTTCCGAAGCATTTTTAAACTTCAGCGGAATTCCGAGAACAATGGAAGAGTTCCGAAGCATTTTTAAATGTCAGCGGAATTCTGAATACAATGGAAGAGTTCTGTAGCATTTTTAAACGTCAGCGGAATTCCGTGAACAATGGAAGAGTTCCAAACCATTTTTAAACATCAGCGAAATTAAGAGAACAATGGAAGAGTTCCGAAGCATTTTTAATTTCAGCGGAATTCTGAGAACAATGGAAGAGTTCCGAAGCATTTTTAAACATCAGCGGAATTCCGAGAAAAATGGAAGAGTTCCGAAGCATTTTTAAACATCAGCGGAATTCCGAGAACAATGGAAGAGTTCCGAAGCATTTTTAAACGTCAGCGGAATTCCGAGAACAATGGAAGATTTCCGCAGCATTTTTAAACGTCAGCGGAATTCCGAGAACAATGGAAGCATTCCAAAACATTTTTAAACTTCTGCAGAATTCTGAGAACAATGGAAGAGTTCCGAAGCATTTTTAAACTTCAGCGGAATTCCGAGAACAATGGAAGAGTTCCGAAGCATTTTTAAATGTCAGCGGAATTCTGAATACAATGGAAGAGTTCTGTAGCATTTTTAAACGTCAGCGGAATTCCGTGAACAATGGAAGAGTTCCAAAGCATTTTTAAATGCCAGCAGAATTCCGAGAACAATGGAAGAGTTCCGAAGCATTTTTAAACGTCAGCGGAATTCCGAGAACAATGGAAGAGTACCGAAGCATTTTTAAACGTCAGCGGAATTCCGAGAACAATGGAAGAGTTCTGAAGCATTTTTAAACTTCAGCCGAATTCTGAGTACAATGGAAGAGTTCTGAAACATTTTTAAACTTCAGCGGAATTCTGAGAACAATGGAAGAGTTCCGAAGCATTTTTAAACGTCAGCAGAATTCCGAGAACATTGGAAGAGTTCCGAAGCATTTTTAAACATCAGCGGAATTCTGAGAAAAATGGAAGAGTTCCGAAGCATTTTTAAACATCAGCGGAATTCCGAGAACAATGGAAGAGTTCCGAAGCATTTTTAAACTTCAGCGGAATTCCAAGAACAATGGAAGACTTCCAAAGCATTTTTAAACGTCAACGGAATTCCGAGAACAATGGAAGTATACCAAAACATTTTTAAACTTCAGCGGAATTCCGAGAACAATGGAAGAGTTCCGAAGCATAATTAAACATGAGGGGAATTCCGAGAACAATGGAAGAGTTCCGAAGCATTTTTAAACTTCAGCGGAATTCCGAGAACAATGGAAGAGTTCCGAAGCATTTTTAAACGTCAGCACAATTCTGAGAACAATGGAAGAGTTCCGAAGCATTTTTAAACATCAGCGGAATTATGAGAACAATGGAAGAGTTCTGAAACAATTTTAAACTACAGCGGAATACTGAGAACAATGGAAGAGTTCCGAAGCATTTTTAAACGTCAGCGGAATTCCGAGAACAATGGAAGATTTCCGCAGCATTTTTAAACGTCAGCGGAATTCCGAGAACAATGGAAGCATTCCAAAACATTTTTAAACTTCTGCAGAATTCCGAGAACAATGGAAGAGTTCCGAAGCATTTTTAAACTTCAGCGGAATTCCGAGAACAATGGAAGAGTTCCGAAGCATTTTTAAATGTCAGCGGAATTCTGAATACAATGGAAGAGTTCTGTAGCATTTTTAAACGTCAGCGGAATTCCGTGAACAATGGAAGAGTTCCAAAGCATTTTTAAACATCAGCGAAATTAAGAGAACAATGGAAGAGTTCCGAAGCATTTTTAATTTCAGCGGAATTCTGAGAACAATGGAAGAGTTCCGAAGCATTTTTAAACATCAGCGGAATTCCGAGAAAAATGGAAGAGTTCCGAAGCATTTTTAAACATCAGCGGAATTCCGAGAACAATGGAAGAGTTCCGAAGCATTTTTAAACGTCAGCGGAATTCCGAGAACAATGGAAGATTTCCGCAGCATTTTTAAACGTCAGCGGAATTCCGAGAACAATGGAAGAGTTCTGAAGCATTTTTAAACTTCAGCCGAATTCTGAGTACAATGGAAGAGTTCTGAAACATTTTTAAACTTCAGCGGAATTCTGAGAACAATGGAAGAGTTCCGAAGCATTTTTAAACGTCAGCAGAATTCCGAGAACATTGGAAGAGTTCCGAAGCATTTTTAAACATCAGCGGAATTCTGAGAAAAATGGAAGAGTTCCGAAGCATTTTTAAACATCAGCGGAATTCCGAGAACAATGGAAGAGTTCCGAAGCATTTTTAAACTTCAGCGGAATTCCAAGAACAATGGAAGAGTTCCAAAGCATTTTTAAACGTCAACGGAATTCCGAGAACAATGGAAGTATACCAAAACATTTTTAAACTTCAGCGGAATTCCGAGAACAATGGAAGAGTTCCGAAGCATAATTAAACATGAGGGGAATTCCGAGAACAATGGAAGAGTTCCGAAGCATTTTTAAACTTCAGCGGAATTCCGAGAACAATGGAAGAGTTCCGAAGCATTTTTAAACGTCAGCACAATTCTGAGAACAATGGAAGAGTTCCGAAGCATTTTTAAACATCAGCGGAATTATGAGAACAATGGAAGAGTTCTGAAACAATTTTAAACTACAGCGGAATACTGAGAACAATGGAAGAGTTCCGAAGCATTTTTAAACTTCAGTAGAATTCTGAGAACAATGGAAGCGTTCTGAAGCATTTTTAAATTTCAGCGGAATTCCGAGAACAATGGAAGAGTTCCAAAGCATTTTTAAACGTCAGCAGAATTCCGAGAACAATGGAAGAGTTCTGAAGCATTTTTAAACTTCAGCCGAATTCTGAGTACAATGGAAGAGTTCTGAAACATTTTTAAACTTCAGCGGAATTCTGAGAACAATGGAAGAGTTCCGAAGCATTTTTAAACGTCAGCAGAATTCCGAGAACATTGGAAGAGTTCCGAAGCATTTTTAAACGTCAGCGGAATTCCGAGAACAATGGAAGAGTTCCGAATCATTTTTAAATGTCAGCGGAATTCTGAATACAATGGAAGAGTTCTGTAGCATTTTTAAACGTCAGCGGAATTCTGAGAACAATGGAAGAGTTCCGAAGCATTTTTAAACATCAGCGGAATTCCGAGAACAATGAAAGGGTTCTGAAGCATTTTTAAACGTCAGCGGAATTCCGACAACAATGGAAGATTTCCGCAGCATTTTTAAACGTCAGCGGAATTCTGAGAACAATGAAAGAGTTCCAAAACATTTGTAAACTTCTGCGGAATTCCGAGAACAATGGAAGAGTTCCGAAGCATTTTTAAACTTCAGCGAAATTCCGAGAACAATGGAAGAGTTCCGAAGCATGTTTAAACTTCAGCGGAATTCCAAGAACAATGGAAGAATTCCAAAGCATTTTTAACCGTCAACGGAATTCCGAGAACAATGGAAGTGTTCCAAAACAATTTTAAACTTCAGCGGAATTCCGAGAACAATGGAAGAGTTCCGAAGCATAATTAAACATGAGGGGAATTCCGAGAACAATGGAAGAGTTCCGAAGCATTTTTAAACTTCAGCGGAATTCCGAGAACAATGGAAGAGTTCCGAAGCATTTTTAAACGTCAGCACAATTCTGAGAACAATGGAAGAGTTCCGAAGCATTTTTAAACGTCAGCGGAATTCCGAGAACAATGGAAGAGTTCCGAAGCATTTTTAAACGTCAGCACAATTCTGAGAACAATGGAAGAGTTCCGAAGCATTTTTAGACATCAGCGGAATTATGAGAACAATGGAAGAGTTCTGAAACAATTTTAAACTTCAGCGGAATACTGAGAACAATGGAAGAGTTCCGAAGCATTTTTAAACTTCAGTAGAATTCCGAGAACAATGGAAGTGTTCTGAAGCATTTTTAAATTTCAGCGGAATTCCGAGAACAATGGAAGAGTTCCAAAGCATTTTTAAACGTCAGCGGAATTCCGAGAACAATGGAAGAGTTCTGAAGCATTTTTAAACTTCAGCCGAATTCTGAGTACAATGGAAGAGTTCTGAAACATTTTTAAACTTCAGCGGAATTCTGAGAACAATGGAAGAGTTCCGAATCATTTTTAAACTTCAGCAGAATTCCGAGAACATTGGAAGAGTTCCGAAGCATTTTTAAACGTCAGCGGAATTCCGAGAACAATGGAAGAGTTCCGAAGCATTTTTAAATGTCAGCGGAATTCTGAATACAATGGAAGAGTTCTGTAGCATTTCTAAATGTCAGCGGAATTCTGTGAACAATGGAAGAGTTCCGAAGCATTTTTAAATGCCAGCAGAATTCCGAGAACAATGGAAGAGTTCCGAAGCATTTTTAAACGTCAGCACAATTCTGAGAACAATGGAAGAGTTCCGAAGCATTTTTAAACGTCAGCGGAATTCCGAGAACAATGGAAGAGTTCCGAAGCATTTTTAAACGTCAGCGGAATTCCGAGAACAATGGAAGAGTTCTGAAGCATTTTTAAACTTCAGCCGAATTCTGAGTACAATGGAAGAGTTCTGAAACATTTTTAAACTTCAGCGGAATTCTGAGAACAATGGAAGAGTTCCGAAGCATTTTTAAACGTCAGCAGAATTCCGAGAACATTGGAAGAGTTCCGAAGCATTTTTAAACATCAGCGGAATTCTGAGAAAAATGGAAGAGTTCCGAAGCATTTTTAAACATCAGCGGAATTCCGAGAACAATGGAAGAGTTCCGAAGCATTTTTAAACTTCAGCGGAATTCCGAGAACAATGGAAGAGTTCCGAAGCATTTTTAAACTTCAGCGGAATTCCAAGAACAATAGAAGAGTTCCAAAGCATTTTTAAACGTCAACGGAATTCCGAGAACAATGGAAGTATACCAAAACATTTTTAAACTTCAGCGGAATTCCGAGAACAATGGAAGAGTTCCGAAGCATAATTAAACATGAGGGGAATTCCGAGAACAATGGAAGAGTTCCGAAGCATTTTTAAACTTCAGCGGAATTCCGAGAACAATGGAAGAGTTCCGAAGCATTTTTAAACGTCAGCACAATTCTGAGAACAATGGAAGAGTTCCGAAGCATTTTTAGACATCAGCGGAATTATGAGAACAATGGAAGAGTTCTGAAACAATTTTAAACTTCAGCGGAATACTGAGAACAATGGAAGAGTTCCGAAGCATTTTTAAACTTCAGTAGAATTCCGAGAACAATGGAAGTGTTCTGAAGCATTTTTAAATTTCAGCGGAATTCCGAGAACAATGGAAGAGTTCCAAAGCATTTTTAAACGTCAGCGGAATTCCGAGAACAATGGAAGAGTTCTGAAGCATTTTTAAACTTCAGCCGAATTCTGAGTACAATGGAAGAGTTCTGAAACATTTTTAAACTTCAGCGGAATTCTGAGAACAATGGAAGAGTTCCGAATCATTTTTAAACTTCAGCAGAATTCCGAGAACATTGGAAGAGTTCCGAAGCATTTTTAAACGTCAGCGGAATTCCGAGAACAATGGAAGAGTTCCGAAGCATTTTTAAATGTCAGCGGAATTCTGAATACAATGGAAGAGTTCTGTAGCATTTCTAAATGTCAGCGGAATTCTGTGAACAATGGAAGAGTTCCGAAGCATTTTTAAATGCCAGCAGAATTCCGAGAACAATGGAAGAGTTCCGAAGCATTTTTAAACGTCAGCACAATTCTGAGAACAATGGAAGAGTTCCGAAGCATTTTTAAACGTCAGCGGAATTCCGAGAACAATGGAAGAGTTCCGAAGCATTTTTAAACGTCAGCGGAATTCCGAGAACAATGGAAGAGTTCTGAAGCATTTTTAAACTTCAGCCGAATTCTGAGTACAATGGAAGAGTTCTGAAACATTTTTAAACTTCAGCGGAATTCTGAGAACAATGGAAGAGTTCCGAAGCATTTTTAAACGTCAGCAGAATTCCGAGAACATTGGAAGAGTTCCGAAGCATTTTTAAACATCAGCGGAATTCTGAGAAAAATGGAAGAGTTCCGAAGCATTTTTAAACATCAGCGGAATTCCGAGAACAATGGAAGAGTTCCGAAGCATTTTTAAACTTCAGCGGAATTCCGAGAACAATGGAAGAGTTCCGAAGCATTTTTAAACTTCAGCGGAATTCCAAGAACAATAGAAGAGTTCCAAAGCATTTTTAAACGTCAACGGAATTCCGAGAACAATGGAAGTATACCAAAACATTTTTAAACTTCAGCGGAATTCCGAGAACAATGGAAGAGTTCCGAAGCATAATTAAACATGAGGGGAATTCCGAGAACAATGGAAGAGTTCCGAAGCATTTTTAAACTTCAGCGGAATTCCGAGAACAATGGAAGAGTTCCGAAGCATTTTTAAACGTCAGCACAATTCTGAGAACAATGGAAGTGTTCTGAAGCATTTTTAAATTTCAGCGGAATTCCGAGAACAATGGAAGAGTTCCAAAGCATTTTTAAACGTCAGCGGAATTCCGAGAACAATGGAAGAGTTCTGAAGCATTTTTAAACTTCAGCCGAATTCTGAGTACAATGGAAGAGTTCTGAAACATTTTTAAACTTCAGCGGAATTCTGAGAACAATGGAAGAGTTCCGAAGCATTTTTAAACTTCAGCAGAATTCCGAGAACATTGGAAGAGTTCCGAAGCATTTTTAAACGTCAGCGGAATTCCGAGAACAATGGAAGAGTTCCGAAGCATTTTTAAATGTCAGCGGAATTCTGAATACAATGGAAGAGTTCTGTAGCATTTCTAAATGTCAGCGGAATTCCGTGAACAATGGAAGAGTTCCGAAGCATTTTTAAATGCCAGCAGAATTCCGAGAACAATGGAAGAGTTCCGAAGCATTTTTAAACGTCAGCGGAATTCTGAGAACAATGGAAGAGTTCCGAAGCATTTTTAAACATCAGCGGAATTCCGAGTACAATGAAAGAGTTCTGAAGCATTTTTAAACGTCAGCGGAATTCCGAGAACAATGGAAGATTTCCGCAGCATTTTTAAACGTCAGCGGAATTCTGAGAACAATGGAAGAGTTCCAAAACATTTGTAAACTTCTGCGGAATTCCGAGAACAATGGAAGAGTTCCGAAGCATTTTTAAACTTCAGCGAAATTCCGAGAACAATGGAAGAGTTCCGAAGCATGTTTAAACTTCAGCGGAATTCCAAGAACAATGGAAGAGTTCCAAAGCATTTTTAACCGTCAACGGAATTCCGAGAACAATGGAAGTGTTCCAAAACAATTTTAAACTTCAGCGGAATTCCGAGAACAATGGAAGAGTTCCGAAGCATAATTAAACATGAGGGGAATTTCGAGAACAATGGAAGAGTTCCGAAGCATTTTTAAACTTCAGCGGAATTCCGAGAACAATGGAAGAGTTCCGAAGCATTTTTAAACGTCAGCACAATTCTGAGAACAATGGAAGAGTTCCGAAGCATTTTTAAACGTCAGCGGAATTCCCAGAGCAATGGAAGAGTTCCGAAGCATTTTTAAACGTCAGCGGAATTCCGAGAACAATGGAAGAGTTCTGAAGCATTTTTAAACTTCAGCCGAATTCTGAGTACAATGGAAGAGTTCTGAAACATTTTTAAACTTCAGCGGAATTCTGAGAACAATGGAAGAGTTCCGAAGCATTTTTAAACATCAGCGGAAATCTGAGAACAATGGAAGAGTTCTGAAGCATTTTTAAACATCAGCGGAATTCCGAGAACAATGGAAGAGTTCCGAAGCATTTTTAAACGTCAGCGGAATTCCGAGAACAATGGAAGATTTCCGCAGCATTTTTAAACGTCAGCGGAATTCCGAGAACAATGGAAGCATTCCAAAACATTTTTAAACTTCTGCAGAATTCCGAGAACAATGGAGGAGTTCCGAAGCATTTTTAAACTTCAGCGAAATTCCGAGAACAATGGAAGAGTTCCGAAGCATTTTTAAACTTCAGCGCAATTCCAAGAACAATGGAAGAGTTATAAAGCATTTTGAAACGTCAACGGAATTCCGAGAACATTGGAACTGTTCCAAAACATTTTTAAACTTCAGCGGAATTCCGAGAACAATGGAAGAGTTCCGAAGCATAATTAAACATTAGGGGAATTCCGAGAACAATGGAAGCATTCCGAAGTATTTTTAAACTTCAGCGGATTTCCGAGAACAATGGAAGCGTTCCGAAGAATTTATAAAACTTCAACGGTATTCTGAGAACAATGGAAGTGTTCCGAAGAATTTTTAAACTTCAGCGCAATTCCAAGAAAAATGGAAGAGTTCCAAAGCATTTTTAAACGTCGACGGAATTCCGAGAACATTGGAACTGTTCCAAAACATTTTTAAACTTCAGCGGAATTCCGAGAAAAATGGAAGAGTTCCAAAGCATAATTAAACATGAGGGGAATTCCGAGAACAATGGAAGAGTTCCGAAGCATTTTTAAACTTCAGCCGAATTCTGAGTACAATGGAAGAGTTCTGAAACATTTTTAAACTTCAGCGGAATTCTGAGAACAATGGAAGAGTTCCAAAGCATTTTTAAAAGTCAGCGGAATTCTGAGAACAATGGAAGAGTTCCGAAGCATTTTTAAAAGTCAGCGGAATTCTGAGAACAATGGAAGAGTTCCGAAGCATTTTTAAACATCAGCGGAAATCCGAGAACAATGGAAGCGTTCTGTTGCATTTTTAAATTTCAGCAGAATTCCGAGAACAATGGATGAGTTCTGAAGCATTTTTAAACATCAGCGGAATTCTGAGAAAAATGGAAGAGTTCCGAAGCATTTTTAAACATCAGCGGAATTCCGAGAACAATGGAAGAGTTCCGAAGCATTTTTAAACTTCAGCGGAATTCCGAGAACAATGGAAGAGTTCCGAAGCATTTTTAAACTTCAGCGGAATTCCAAGAACAATGGAAGAGTTCCAAAGCATTTTTAAACGTCAACGGAATTCCGAGAACAATGGAAGTATACCAAAACATTTTTAAACTTCAGCGGTATTCCGAGAACAATGGAAGAGTTCTGAAACATTTTTAAACTTCAGCGGAATTCCGAGAACAATGGAAGCGTTCTGAAGCATTTTTAAACTTCAGGGGAATTCCGAGAACAATGGAAGAGCTCTGAAACATTTTTAAACTTCAGCGGAATTCTGAGAGCAACGGAAAAGTTACAAAGCATTTTTAAACGTCAGTGGAATTCCGAGAACAATGGAAGAGTTCTGAAGCATTTTTAAACGTCAGTGGAATTCCGAGAACAATGGAAGAGTTCCTAAGCATTTTCAAACATCAGCGGAATTCCTAGACCAATGGAAGAGTTCTGAAACATTTTAAACTTCAAAGGAATTCCGAAAACAATGGAAGAGTTCCGAAGCATTTTTAAACTTCAGCGGAATTCAGAGAACAATGGAAGCATTCCGAAGTATTTTTAAACTTCAGTGGAATTCCGAGAACAATGGAAGAGTTCCAAAGCATTTTTAATCTTCATCAGTATTCCAAGTACAATGGCAGAGTTCCGAAGCAAATTTAAACTTCAGCAGAATTCCGAGAACAATGGAAGAGTTCCAAAGCATTTTTAAATGTTAGCGGAATTCTGCGAATAATAGAGGAGTTCCGAAGCATTTTTAAACGTCAGTGGAATTCTGAGAACAATGGAAGATTTCCTAAGCAATATTAAACGTGAGCGTAATTCCGAGACCAATGGAAGAGTTCCGAAGCATTTTTAAACTTCAGCGGAATTCCGAGAATAATGGAAGAGTTCCGAAGCATTATTAAACATCAGCGGAATTCCGAGGACAATGGAAGGGTTCCAATGCATTTTTGAATATCAGCGAAATTCCGAGAACAACGGAAGAGTTCCGAAACCTTTTTTAAATGTCAGCGAAATTCCGAGAACAATGGAAGAGTTCCGAAACATTTTTAAACTGCAGCGGAATTCCAAGAATAATGGAAGATTTCCAAAGCATTTTTAACCGTCAGCGGAATTCCGAGAACAATGGAAGAATTCCGAAACATTTTAAAACTTCAGTAGAATTCTGAGAACGATGACAGAGTTCCGAAGCATTTATAAACTTCAGCGGAATTCCGAGAACAATGGTAGAGTTCCGAAGCATTTTTAAACTTCAGCGGAATTCCAAGAACAATGGAAGAGTTCCGAAGCATTTTTAACCGTCAACGGAATTCCGAGAACAATGGAAGTGTTCCAAAACAATTTTAAACTTCAGCGGAATTCCGAGAACAATGGAAGAGTTCCGAAGCATAATTAAACATGAGGGGAATTTCGAGAACAATGGAAGAGTTCCGAAGCATTTTTAAACTTCAGCGGAATTCCGAGAACAATGGAAGAGTTCCGAAGCATTTTTAAACGTCAGCACAATTCTGAGAACAATGGAAGAGTTCCGAAGCATTTTTAAACGTCAGCGGAATTCCCAGAGCAATGGAAGAGTTCCGAAGCATTTTTAAACGTCAGCGGAATTCCGAGAACAATGGAAGAGTTCTGAAGCATTTTTAAACTTCAGCCGAATTCTGAGTACAATGGAAGAGTTCTGAAACATTTTTAAACTTCAGCGGAATTCTGAGAACAATGGAAGAGTTCCGAAGCATTTTTAAACATCAGCGGAAATCTGAGAACAATGGAAGAGTTCTGAAGCATTTTTAAACATCAGCGGAATTCCGAGAACAATGGAAGAGTTCCGAAGCATTTTTAAACGTCAGCGGAATTCCGAGAACAATGGAAGATTTCCGCAGCATTTTTAAACGTCAGCGGAATTCCGAGAACAATGGAAGCATTCCAAAACATTTTTAAACTTCTGCAGAATTCCGAGAACAATGGAGGAGTTCCGAAGCATTTTTAAACTTCAGCGAAATTCCGAGAACAATGGAAGAGTTCCGAAGCATTTTTAAACTTCAGCGCAATTCCAAGAACAATGGAAGAGTTATAAAGCATTTTGAAACGTCAACGGAATTCCGAGAACATTGGAACTGTTCCAAAACATTTTTAAACTTCAGCGGAATTCCGAGAACAATGGAAGAGTTCCGAAGCATAATTAAACATTAGGGGAATTCCGAGAACAATGGAAGCATTCCGAAGTATTTTTAAACTTCAGCGGATTTCCGAGAACAATGGAAGCGTTCCGAAGAATTTATAAAACTTCAACGGTATTCTGAGAACAATGGAAGTGTTCCGAAGAATTTTTAAACTTCAGCGCAATTCCAAGAACAATGGAAGAGTTCCAAAGCATTTTTAAACGTCGACGGAATTCCGAGAACATTGGAACTGTTCCAAAACATTTTTAAACTTCAGCGGAATTCCGAGAAAAATGGAAGAGTTCCAAAGCATAATTAAACATGAGGGGAATTCCGAGAACAATGGAAGAGTTCCGAAGCATTTTTAAACTTCAGCCGAATTCTGAGTACAATGGAAGAGTTCTGAAACATTTTTAAACTTCAGCGGAATTCTGAGAACAATGGAAGAGTTCCAAAGCATTTTTAAACGTCAGCAGAATTCCTAGAACAATGGAAGAGTTCCGAAGCATTTTTAAAGGTCAGCAGATTTTCGAGAACAATGAAGGAGTTCCAATGCATTTTTAAACGTCAGCGGAATCCTGAGAACAATGGAAGAGTTTTGAAACATTTTTAAACTTCAGTGTAATTCCGAGAACAATGGAAGAGTTCCGAAGCATTTTTAAACTTCAGCGGAATTCCGAGAACAATGGAAGAGTTCCGAAGCATTTTTAAACGTCAGCACAATTCTGAGAACAATGGAAGAGTTCCGAAGCATTTTTAAACATCAGCGGAATTATGAGAACAATGGAAGAGTTCTGAAACAATTTTAAACTTCAGCGGAATACTGAGAACAATGGAAGAGTTCCGAAGCATTTTTAAACTTCAGTAGAATTCCGAGAACAATGGAAGTGTTCTGAAGCATTTTTAAATTTCAGCGGAATTCCAAGAACAATGGAAGAGTTCCAAAGCATTTTTAAACGTCAGCGGAATTCCGAGAACAATGGAAGAGTTCTGAAGCATTTTTAAACTTCAGCCGAATTCTGAGTACAATGGAAGAGTTCTGAAACATTTTTAAACTTCAGCGGAATTCTGAGAACAATGGAAGCGTTCCGAAGCATTTTTAAACGTCAGCAGAATTCCGAGAACATTGGAAGAGTTCCGAAGCATTTTTAAACGTCAGCGGAATTCCGAGAACAATGGAAGAGTTCCGAAGCATTTTTAAATGTCAGCGGAATTCTGAATATAATGGAAGAGTTCTGTAGCATTTTTAAACGTCAGCGGAATTCCGTGAACAATGGAAGAGTTCCGAAGCATTTTTAAATGCCAGCAGAATTCCGAGAACAATGGAAGAGTTCCGAAGCATTTTTAAACGTCAGCGGAATTCTGAGAACAATGGAAGAGTTCCGAAGCATTTTTAAACATCAGCGGAATTCCGAGAACAATGAAAGAGTTCTGAAGCATTTTTAAATGTCAGCGGAATGTCGAGAACAATGGAAGATTTCCGCAGCATTTTTAAACGTCAGCGGAATTCTGAGAACAATGGAAGAGTTCCAAAACAATTGTAAACTTCTGCGGAATTCTGAGAACAATGGAAGAGTTCCGAAGCATTTTTAAACTTCAGCGGAATTCCGAGAACAATGGAAGAGTTCCGAAGCATAATTAAACATGAGGGGAATTCCGAGAACAATGGAAGAGTTCCGAAGCATTTTTAAACTTCAGCGGAATTCCGAGAACAATGGAAGAGTTCCGAAGCATTTTTAAACGTCAGCACAATTCTGAGAACAATGGAAGAGTTCCGAAGCATTTTTAAACGTCAGCGGAATTCCGAGAACAATGGAAGAGTTCCGAAGCATTTTTAAACGTCAGCGGAATTCCGAGAACAATGGAAGAGTTCTGAAGCATTTTTAAACTTCAGCCGAATTCTGAGTACAATGGAAGAGTTCTGAAACATTTTTAAACTTCAGCGGAATTCTGAGAACAATGGAAGAGTTCCGAAGCATTTTTAAACGTCAGCAGAATTCCGAGAACATTGGAAGAGTTCCGAAGCATTTTTAAACATCAGCGGAATTCTGAGAACAATGGAAGAGTTCCGAAGCATTTTTAAACATCAGCGGAATTCCGAGAACAATGGAAGAGTTCCGAAGCATTTTTAAACGTCAGCGGAATTCCGAGAACAATGGAAGAGTTCCGAAGCATTTTTAAACGTCAGCGGAATTCCGAGAACAATGGAAGATTTCCGCAGCATTTTTAAACGTCAGCGGAATTCCGAGAACAATGGAAGCATTCCAAAACATTTTTAAACTTCTGCAGAATTCCGAGAACAATGGAGGAGTTCCGAAGCATTTTTAAACTTCAGCGGAATTCCGAGAACAATGGAAGAGTTCCGAAGCATTTTTAAACTTCAGCGCAATTCCAAGAACAATGGAAGAGTTATAAAGCATTTTGAAACGTCGACGGAATTCCGAGAACATTGGAACTGTTCCAAAACATTTTTAAACTTCAGCGGAATTCCGAGAACAATGGAAGAGTTCCGAAGCATAATTAAACATGAGGGGAATTCCGAGAACAATGGAAGCATTCCGAAGTATTTTTAAACTTCAGCGGATTTCCGAGAACAATGGAAGCATTCCGAAGCATTTTTAAAACTTCAACAGTATTCTGAGAACAATGGAAGTGTTCCGAAGAATTTTTAAACTTCAGCGCAATTCCAAGAACAATGGAAGAGTTCCAAAGCATTTTTAAACGTCGACGGTATTCCGAGAACATTGGAACTGTTCCAAAACGTTTTTAAACTTCAGCGGAATTCCGAGAAAAATGGAAGAGTTCCAAAGCATAATTAAACATGAGGGGAATTCCGAGAACAATGGAAGAGTTCCGAAGCATTTTTAAACTTCAGCCGAATTCTGAGTACAATGGAAGAGTTCTGAAACATTTTTAAACTTCAGCGGAATTCTGAGAGCAATGGAAGAGTTCCAAAGCATTTTTAAACGTCAGCAGAATTCCTAGAACAATGGAAGAGTTCCGAAGCATTTTTAAACGTCAGCGGAATTCTGAGAACAATGGAAGAGTTTTGAAACATTTTTAAACGTCAGTGTAATTCCGAGAACAATGGAAGAGTTCTGAAACATTTTTAAACTTCAACAGAATTCAGGGAACAATGGAAGAGTTCCAAAGCATTTTTAAACTTCAGCGGAATTCCGAGAACAATGGAAGCATTCCGAAGCATTTTTAAACTTCAGCGGTATTCCGAGAACAATGGAAGAGTTATGAAACATTTTTAAACTTCAGCGGAATTCCGAGAACAATGGAAGCGTTCTGAAGCATTTTTAAACTTCAGGGGAATTCCGAGAACAATGGAAGAGCTCTGAAACATTTTTAAACTTCAGCGGAATTCTGAGAGCAACGGAAAAGTTACAAAGCATTTTTAAACGTCAGTGGAATTCCGAGAACAATGGAAGAGTTCTGAAGCATTTTTAAACGTCAGTGGAATTCCGAGAACAATGGAAGAGTTCCTAAGCATTTTCAAACATCAGCGGAATTCCTAGACCAATGGAAGAGTTCTGAAACATTTTAAACTTCAAAGGAATTCCGAAAACAATGGAAGAGTTCCGAAGCATTTTTAAACTTCAGCGGAATTCAGAGAACAATGGAAGCATTCCGAAGTATTTTTAAACTTCAGTGGAATTCCGAGAACAATGGAAGAGTTCCGAAGCATTTTTAATCTTCATCAGTATTCCAAGTACAATGGCAGAGTTCCGAAGCAAATTTAAACTTCAGCAGAATTCCGAGAACAATGGAAGAGTTCCAAAGCATTTTTAAATGTTAGCGGAATTCTGCGAATAATAGAGGAGTTCCGAAGCATTTTTAAACGTCAGTGGAATTCTGAGAATAATGGAAGATTTCCTAAGCAATATTAAACGTGAGCGTAATTCCGAGACCAATGGAAGAGTTCCGAAGTATTTTTAATCTTCAGCGGAATTCCGAGAATAATGGAAGAGTTCCGAAGCATTATTAAACATCAGCGGAATTCCGAGGACAATGGAAGGGTTCCAATGCATTTTTGAATGTCAGCGAAATTCCGAGAACAACGGAAGAGTTCCGAAACCTTTTTTAAATGTCAGCGAAATTCCGAGAACAATGGAAGAGTTCCGAAACATTTTTAAACTGCAGCGGAATTCCAAGAATAATGGAAGATTTCCAAAGCATTTTTAACCGTCAGCGGAATTCCGAGAACAATGGAAGAATTCCGAAACATTTTAAAACTTCAGTAGAATTCTGAGAACGATGACAGAGTTCCGAAGCATTTATAAACTTCAGCAGAATTCCGAGAACAATGGAAGAGTTCCGAAGCAAATTTAAACTTCAGCAGAATTCCAAGAACAATGGAAGAGTTCCAAAGCAATTTTAAATGTCAGCGGAGTTCTGAAAACAATGGAAGAGTTCTGTAGCATTTTTAAACGTCAGCGGAATTCCAAGAACAATGGGAGAGTTCCGAAGCATTTTTAAACTTCAGCAGAATTCCGAGAACAATGGAAGAGTTCCGAAGCAAATTTAAACTTCAGCCGAATTATGAGAACAATGCAAGAGTTCCGAAGCATTTTTAAATGTCAGCGGAATTCTGAAAACAATGGAAGAGTTCCGAAGAATTTTTAAACTTCAGCGGAATTCCGAGAACAATGGAAGCGTTCCGCAGTATTTTTAAACACCACCGGAATTCTGAGAACAATGGAAGAGTTCCAAAACATTTTTAAACTTCAGCGGAATTCCGAGAACAATGTAAGAGTTCTGAAGCAAATTTAAACTTCAGCAGAATTCCGAGAACAATGGAAGAGTTACGAAGCATTTTTAAACGTCAGCGGAATTCTGAGAACAATGGAAGAGTTCCGAAGCATTTTTAAACTTCAACAGAATTCCGAGAACAATGGAAGAGTTCCGACGCATTTCTAAATGTCAGCAGATTTCCCAGAATAATGAAGGAGTTCCGAAACATTTTTAAACATCAGCGTAATTCCGAGAACAATGGAAGAGTTCTGAAACATTTTTAAACTTCAACGGAATTCTCATAACAATGGAAGAGTTCCAAAGCATTTTTAAACTTCATCAGAATTCCGAGAATAATGGAAGCGTTCCGAAGCGTTTTTAAACATCAGCGGAATTCCGAGAACAATGGAAGAGTTCCGAAGCATTTTTAAACGTCAGCGAAATTCCGAGAACAATGGAAGATTTCCGCAGCATTTTTAAAAGTCAGCGGAATTCTGAGAACAATGGAAGAGTTCCGAAGCATTTTTAAACATCAGCGGAAATCCGAGAACAATGGAAGCGTTCTGATGCATTTTTAAATTTCAGCAGAATTCCGAGAACAATGGATGAGTTCCGAAGCATTTTTAAACATCAGCGGAATTCCGAGAACAATGGAAGAGTTCCGAAGCATTTTTAAACTTCAGCGGAATTCCGAGAACAATGGAAGAGTTCCGAAGCATTTTTAAACTTCAGCGGAATTCCAAGAACAATGGAAAAGTTCCAAAGCATTTTTAAACGTCAACGGAATTCCGAGAACAATGGAAGTATACCAAAACATTTTTAAACTTCAGCGGAATTCCGAGAACAATGGAAGAGTTCCGAAGCATAATTAAACATGAGGGGAATTCCGAGAACAATGGAAGAGTTCCGAAGCATTTTTAAACTTCAGCGGAATTCCGAGAACAATGGAAGAGTTCCGAAGCATTTCTAAACGTCAGCGGAATTCCGAGAACAATGGAAGAGTTCCGAAGCATTTTTAAACGTCAGCGGAATTCCGAGAACAATGGAAGAGTTCTGAAGCATTTTTAAACTTCAGCCGAATTCTGAGTACAATGGAAGAGTTCTGAAACATTTTTAAACTTCAGCGGAATTCTGAGAACAATGGAAGAGTTCCGAAGCATTTTTAAACGTCAGCAGAATTCCGAGAACATTGGAAGAGTTCCGAAGCATTTTTAAACATCAGCGGAATTCTGAGAACAATGGAAGAGTTCCGAAGCATTTTTAAACATCAGCGGAATTCCGAGAACAATGGAAGAGTTCCGAAGCATTTTTAAACGTCAGCGGAATTCCGAGAACAATGGAAGATTTCCGCAGCATTTTTAAACGTCAGCGGAATTCCGAGAACAATGGAAGCATTCCAAAACATTTTTAAACTTCTGCAGAATTCCGAGAACAATGGAGGAGTTCCGAAGCATTTTTAAACTTCAGCGGAATTCCGAGAACAATGGAAGAGTTCCGAAGCATTTTTAAACTTCAGCGGAATTCCAAGAACAATGGAAGAGTTCCAAAGCATTTTTAAACGTCAACGGAATTCCGAGAACAATGGAAGTATACCAAAACATTTTTAAACTTCAGCGGAATTCCGAGAACAATGGAAGAGTTCCGAAGCATAATTAAACATGAGGGGAATTCCTAGAACAATGGAAGAGTTCCGAAGCATTTTTAAACTTCAGCGGAATTCCGAGAACAATGGAAGAGTTCCGAAGCATTTTTAAACGTCAGCACAATTCTGAGAACAATGGAAGAGTTACGAAGCATTTTTAAACATCAGCGGAATTATGAGAACAATGGAAGAGTTCTGAAACAATTTTAAACTTCAGCGGAATACTGAGAACAATGGAAGAGTTCCGAAGCATTTTTAAACTTCAGTAGAATTCCGAGAACAATGGAAGTGTTCTGAAGCATTTTTAAATTTCAGCGGAATTCCGAGAACAATGGAAGAGTTCCAAAGCATTTTTAAACGTCAGCGGAATTCCGAGAACAATGGAAGAGTTCTGAAGCATTTTTAAACTTCAGCCGAATTCTGAGTACAATGGAAGAGTTCTGAAACATTTTTAAACTTCAGCGGAATTCTGAGAACAATGGAAGAGTTCCGAAGCATTTTTAAACGTCAGCAGAATTCCGAGAACATTGGAAGAGTTCCGAAGCATTTTTAAACGTCAGCGGAATTCCGAGAACAATGGAAGAGTTCCGAAGCATTTTTAAATGTCAGCGGAATTTTGAATACAATGGAAGAGTTCTGTAGCATTTTTAAACATCAGCGAAATTCCGTGATCAATGGAAGAGTTCCGAAGCATTTTTAAATGCCAGCAGAATTCCGAGAACAATGGAAGAGTTCCGAAGCATTTTTAAACGTCAGCGGAATTCTGAGAACAATGGAAGAGTTCCGAAGCATTTTTAAACATCAGCGGAATTCCGAGAACAATGAAAGAGTTCTGAAGCATTTTTAAACGTCAGCGGAATTCCGAGAACAATGGAAGATTTCCGCAGCATTTTTAAACGTCAGCGGAATTCTGAGAACAATGGAAGAGTTCCAAAACAATTGTAAACTTCTGCGGAATTCTGAGAACAATGGAAGAGTTCCGAAGCATTTTTAAACTTCAGCGGAATTCCGAGAACAATGGAAGAGTTCCGAAGCATAATTAAACATGAGGGGAATTCCGAGAACAATGGAAGAGTTCCGAAGCATTTTTAAACTTCAGCGGAATTCCGAAAACAATGGAAGAGTTCCGAAGCATTTTTACATGTCAGCACAATTCTGAGAACAATGGAAGAGTTCCGAAGCATTTCTAAACGTCAGCGGAATTCCGAGAACAATGGAAGAGTTCCGAAGCATTTTTAAACGTCAGCGGAATTCCGAGAACAATGGAAGAGTTCTGAAGCATTTTTAAACTTCAGCCGAATTCTGAGTACAATGGAAGAGTTCTGAAACATTTTTAAACTTCAGCGGAATTCTGAGAACAATGGAAGAGTTCCGAAGCATTTTTAAACGTCAGCAGAATTCCGAGAACATTGGAAGAGTTCCGAAGCTTTTTAAACATCAGCGGAATTCTGAGAACAATGGAAGAGTTCCGAAGCATTTTTAAACATCAGCGGAATTCCGAGAACAATGGAAGAGTTCCGAAGCATTTTTAAACGTCAGCGGAATTCCGAGAACAATGGAAGATTTCCGCAGCATTTTTAAACGTCAGCGGAATTCCGAGAACAATGGAAGCATTCCAAAACATTTTTAAACTTCTGCAGAATTCCGAGAACAATGGAGGAGTTCCGAAGCATTTTTAAACTTCAGCGGAATTCCGAGAACAATGGAAGAGTTCCGAAGCATTTTTAAACTTCAGCGCAATTCCAAGAACAATGGAAGAGTTATAAAGCATTTTGAAACGTCGACGGAATTCCGAGAACATTGGAACTGTTCCAAAACATTTTTAAACTTCAGCGGAATTCCGAGAACAATGGAAGAGTTCCGAACCATAATTAAACATGAGGGGAATTCCGAGAACAATGGAAGCATTCCGAAGTATTTTTAAACTTCAGCGGATTTCCGAGAACAATGGAAGCATTCCGAAGCATTTTTAAAACTTCAACGGTATTCTGAGAACAATGGAAGTGTTCCGAAGAATTTTTAAACTTCAGCGCAATTCCAAGAACAATGGAAGTGTTCCAAAGCATTTTTAAACGTCGACGGAATTCCGAGAACATTGGAACTGTTCCAAAACATTTTTAAACTTCAGCGGAATTCCGAGAAAAATGGAAGAGTTCCAAAGCATAATTAAACATGAGGGGAATTCCGAGAACAATGGAAGAATTCCGAAACATTTTAAAACTTCAGTAGAATTCTGAGAACGATGACAGAGTTCCGAAGCATTTATAAACTTCAGCATAATTCCAAGAACAATGGAAGAGTTCCGAAGCAAATTTAAACTTCAGCAGAATTCCAAGAACAATGGAAGAGTTCCAAAGCAATTTTAAATGTCAGCGGAGTTCTGAAAACAATGGAAGAGTTCTGTAGCATTTTTAAACGTCAGCGGAATTCCAAGAACAATGGGAGAGTTCCGAAGCATTTTTAAACGTCAGCAGAATTCCGAGAACAATGTAAGAGTTCTGAAGCAAATTTAAACTTCAGCAGAATTCCGAGAACAATGGAAGAGTTACGAAGCATTTTTAAACGTCAGCGGAATTCTGAGAACAATGGAAGAGTTCCGAAGCATTTTTAAACGTCAGCGGAATTCCGAGAACAATGGAAGAGTTCCGAAGCATTTTTAAATGTCAGCGGAATTTTGAATACAATGGAAGAGTTCTGTAGCATTTTTAAACGTCAGCGGAATTCCGTGATCAATGGAAGAGTTCCGAAGCATTTTTAAATGCCAGCAGAATTCCGAGAACAATGGAAGAGTTCCGAAGCATTTTTAAACGTCAGCGGAATTCTGAGAACAATGGAAGAGTTCCGAAGCATTTTTAAACATCAGCGGAATTCCGAGAACAATGAAAGAGTTCTGAAGCATTTTTAAACGTCAGCGGAATTCCGAGAACAATGGAAGATTTCCGCAGCATTTTTAAACGTCAGCGGAATTCTGAGAACAATGGAAGAGATCCAAAACAATTGTAAACTTCTGCGGAATTCTGAGAACAATGGAAGAGTTCCGAAGCATTTTTAAACTTCAGCGGAATTCCGAGAACAATGGAAGAGTTCCGAAGCATAATTAAACATGAGGGGAATTCCGAGAACAATGGAAGAGTTCCGAAGCATTTTTAAACTTCAGCGGAATTCCGAAAACAATGGAAGAGTTCCGAAGCATTTTTAAATGTCAGCACAATTCTGAGAACAATGGAAGAGTTCCGAAGCATTTCTAAACGTCAGCGGAATTCCGAGAACAATGGAAGAGTTCCGAAGCATTTTTAAACGTCAGCGGAATTCCGAGAACAATGGAAGAGTTCTGAAGCATTTTTAAACTTCAGCCGAATTCTGAGTACAATGGAAGAGTTCTGAAACATTTTTAAACTTCAGCGGAATTCTGAGAACAATGGAAGAGTTCCGAAGCATTTTTAAACGTCAGCAGAATTCCGAGAACATTGGAAGAGTTCCGAAGCATTTTTAAACATCAGCGGAATTCTGAGAACAATGGAAGAGTTCCGAAGCATTTTTAAACATCAGCGGAATTCCGAGAACAATGGAAGAGTTCCGAAGCATTTTTAAACGTCAGCGGAATTCCGAGAACAATGGAAGATTTCCGCAGCATTTTTAAACGTCAGCGGAATTCCGAGAACAATGGAAGCATTCCAAAACATTTTTAAACTTCTGCAGAATTCCGAGAACAATGGAGGAGTTCCGAAGCATTTTTAAACTTCAGCGGAATTCCGAGAACAATGGAAGTATACCAAAACATTTTTAAACTTCAGCGGAATTCCGAGAACAATGGAAGAGTTCCGAAGCATAATTAAACATGAGGGGAATTCCTAGAACAATGGAAGAGTTCCGAAGCATTTTTAAACTTCAGCGGAATTCCGAGAACAATGGAAGAGTTCCGAAGCATTTTTAAACGTCAGCACAATTCTGAGAACAATGGAAGAGTTCCGAAGCATTTTTAAACATCAGCGGAATTATGAGAACAATGGAAGAGTTCTGAAACAATTTTAAACTTCAGCGGAATACTGAGAACAATGGAAGAGTTACGAAGCATTTTTAAACTTCAGTAGAATTCCGAGAACAATGGAAGTGTTCTGAAGCATTTTTAAATTTCAGCGGAATTCCGAGAACAATGGAAGAGTTCCAAAGCATTTTTAAACGTCAGCGGAATTCCGAGAACAATGGAAGAGTTCTGAAGCATTTTTAAACTTCAGCCGAATTCTGAGTACAATGGAAGAGTTCTGAAACATTTTTAAACTTCAGCGGAATTCTGAGAACAATGGAAGAGTTCCGAAGCATTTTTAAACGTCAGCAGAATTCCGAGAACATTGGAAGAGTTCCGAAGCATTTTTAAACGTCAGCGGAATTCCGAGAACAATGGAAGAGTTCCGAAGCATTTTTAAATGTCAGCGGAATTTTGAATACAATGGAAGAGTTCTGTAGCATTTTTAAACGTCAGCGGAATTCCGTGATCAATGGAAGAGTTCCGAAGCATTTTTAAATGCCAGCAGAATTCCGAGAACAATGGAAGAGTTCCGAAGCATTTTTAAACGTCAGCGGAATTCTGAGAACAATGGAAGAGTTCCGAAGCATTTTTAAACATCAGCGGAATTCCGAGAACAATGAAAGAGTTCTGAAGCATTTTTAAACGTCAGCGGAATTCCGAGAACAATGGAAGATTTCCGCAGCATTTTTAAACGTCAGCGGAATTCCGAGAACAATGGAAGAGTTCCGAAGCATAATTAAACATGAGGGGAATTCCGAGAACAATGGAAGAGTTCCGAAGCATTTTTAAACTTCAGCGGAATTCCGAAAACAATGGAAGAGTTCCGAAGCATTTTTAAATGTCAGCACAATTCTGAGAACAATGGAAGAGTTCCGAAGCATTTCTAAACGTCAGCGGAATTCCGAGAACAATGGAAGAGTTCCGAAGCATTTTTAAACGTCAGCGGAATTCCGAGAACAATGGAAGAGTTCTGAAGCATTTTTAAACTTCAGCCGAATTCTGAGTACAATGGAAGAGTTCTGAAACATTTTTAAACTTCAGCGGAATTCTGAGAACAATGGAAGAGTTCCGAAGCATTTTTAAACGTCAGCAGAATTCCGAGAACATTGGAAGAGTTCCGAAGCTTTTTAAACATCAGCGGAATTCTGAGAACAATGGAAGAGTTCCGAAGCATTTTTAAACATCAGCGGAATTCCGAGAACAATGGAAGAGTTCCGAAGCATTTTTAAACGTCAGCGGAATTCCGAGAACAATGGAAGATTTCCGCAGCATTTTTAAACGTCAGCGGAATTCCGAGAACAATGGAAGCATTCCAAAACATTTTTAAACTTCTGCAGAATTCCGAGAACAATGGAGGAGTTCCGAAGCATTTTTAAACTTCAGCGGAATTCCGAGAACAATGGAAGAGTTCCGAAGCATTTTTAAACTTCAGCGCAATTCCAAGAACAATGGAAGAGTTATAAAGCATTTTGAAACGTCGACGGAATTCCGAGAACATTGGAACTGTTCCAAAACATTTTTAAACTTCAGCGGAATTCCGAGAACAATGGAAGAGTTCCGAACCATAATTAAACATGAGGGGAATTCCGAGAACAATGGAAGCATTCCGAAGTATTTTTAAACTTCAGCGGATTTCCGAGAACAATGGAAGCATTCCGAAGCATTTTTAAAACTTCAACGGTATTCTGAGAACAATGGAAGTGTTCCGAAGAATTTTTAAACTTCAGCGCAATTCCAAGAACAATGGAAGTGTTCCAAAGCATTTTTAAACGTCGACGGAATTCCGAGAACATTGGAACTGTTCCAAAACATTTTTAAACTTCAGCGGAATTCCGAGAAAAATGGAAGAGTTCCAAAGCATAATTAAACATGAGGGGAATTCCGAGAACAATGGAAGAGTTCCGAAGCATTTTTAAACTTCAGCCGAATTCTGAGTACAATGGAAGAGTTCTGAAACATTTTTAAACTTCAGCGGAATTCTGAGAACAATGGAAGAGTTCCAAAGCATTTTTAAACGTCAGCAGAATTCCTAGAACAATGGAAGAGTTCCGAAGCATTTTTAAAGGTCAGCAGATTTCCGAGAACAATGAAGGAGTTCCAATGCATTTTTAAACGTCAGCGGAATTCTGAGAACAATGGAAGAGTTTTGAAACATTTTTAAACGTCAGTGTAATTCCGAGAACAATGGAAGAGTTCTGAAACATTTTTAAACTTCAACAGAATTCCGGGAACAATGGAAGAGTTCCAAAGCATTTTTAAACTTCAGCGGAATTCCGAGAACAATGGAAGCATTCTGAAGCATTTTTAAACTTCAGCGGTATTCCAAGAACAATGGAAGAGTTCTGAAACATTTTTAAACTTCAGCGGAATTCCGAGAACAATGGAAGCGTTCTGAAGCATTTTTAAACTTCAGGGGAATTCCGAGAACAATATAAGAGCTCTGAAACATTTTTAAACTTCAGCGGAATTCTGAGAGCAACGGAAAAGTTACAAAGCATTTTTAAACGTCAGTGGAATTCCGAGAACAATGGAAGAGTTCTGAAGCATTTTTAAACGTCAGTGGAATTCCGAGAACAATGGAAGAGTTCCTAAGCATTTTCAAACATCAGCGGAATTCCTAGACCAATGGAAGAGTTCTGAAACATTTTAAACTTCAAAGGAATTCCGAAAACAATGGAAGAGTTCCGAAGCATTTTTAAACTTCAGCGGAATTCAGAGAACAATGGAAGCATTCCGAAGTATTTTTAAACTTCAGTGGAATTCCGAGAACAATGGAAGAGTTCCGAAGCATTTTTAATCTTCATCAGTATTCCAAGTACAATGGCAGAGTTCCGAAGCAAATTTAAACTTCAGCAGAATTCCGAGAACAATGGAAGAGTTCCAAAGCATTTTTAAATGTTAGCGGAATTCTGCGAATAATAGAGGAGTTCCGAAGCATTTTTAAACGTCAGTGGAATTCTGAGAATAATGGAAGATTTCCTAAGCAATATTAAACGTGAGCGTAATTCCGAGACCAATGGAAGAGTTCCGAAGCATTTTTAAACTACAGCGGAATTCCGAGAATAATGCAAGAGTTCCGAAGCATTATTAAACATCAGCGGAATTCCGAGGACAATGGAAGGGTTCCAATGCATTTTTGAATGTAAGCGAAATTCCGAGAACAACGGAAGAGTTCCGAAACCTTTTTTAAATGTCAGCGAAATTCCGAGAACAATGGAAGAGTTCCGAAACATTTTTAAACTGCAGCAGAATTCCAAGAATAATGGAAGATTTCCAAAGCATTTTTAACCGTCAGCGGAATTCCGAGAACAATGGAAGAATTCCGAAACATTTTAAAACTTCAGTAGAATTCTGAGAACGATGACAGAGTTCCGAAGCATTTATAAACTTCAGCAGAATTCCGAGAACAATGGAAGAGTTCCGAAGCAAATTTAAACTTCAGCAGAATTCCAAGAACAATGGAAGAGTTCCAAAGCAATTTTAAATGTCAGCGGAGTTCTGAAAACAATGGAAGAGTTCTGTAGCATTTTTAAACGTCAGCGGAATTCCAAGAACAATGGGAGAGTTCCGAAGCATTTTTAAACGTCAGCAGAATTCCGAGAACAATGTAAGAGTTCTGAAGCAAATTTAAACTTCAGCAGAATTCCGAGAACAATGGAAGAGTTACGAAGCATTTTTAAACGTCAGCGGAATTCTGAGAACAATGGAAGAGTTCCGAAGCATTTTTAAACGTCAGCGGAATTCCGAGAACAATGGAAGAGTTCCGAAGCATTTTTAAATGTCAGCGGAATTTTGAATACAATGGAACAGTTCTGTAGCATTTTTAAACGTCAGCGGAATTCCGTGATCAATGGAAGAGTTCCGAAGCATTTTTAAATGCCAGCAGAATTCCGAGAACAATGGAAGAGTTCCGAAGCATTTTTAAACGTCAGCGGAATTCTGAGAACAATGGAAGAGTTCCGAAGCATTTTTAAACATCAGCGGAATTCCGAGAACAATGAAAGAGTTCTGAAGCATTTTTAAACGTCAGCGGAATTCCGAGAACAATGGAAGATTTCCGCAGCATTTTTAAACGTCAGCGGAATTCTGAGAACAATGGAAGAGTTCCAAAACAATTGTAAACTTCTGCGGAATTCTGAGAACAATGGAAGAGTTCCGAAGCATTTTTAAACTTCAGCGGAATTCCGAGAACAATGGAAGAGTTCCGAAGCATAATTAAACATGAGGGGAATTCCGAGAACAATGGAAGAGTTCCGAAGCATTTTTAAACTTCAGCGGAATTCCGAAAACAATGGAAGAGTTCCGAAGCATTTTTAAATGTCAGCACAATTCTGAGAACAATGGAAGAGTTCCGAAGCATTTCTAAACGTCAGCGGAATTCCGAGAACAATGGAAGAGTTCCGAAGCATTTTTAAACGTCAGCGGAATTCCGAGAACAATGGAAGAGTTCTGAAGCATTTTTAAACTTCAGCCGAATTCTGAGTACAATGGAAGAGTTCTGAAACATTTTTAAACTTCAGCGGAATTCTGAGAACAATGGAAGAGTTCCGAAGCATTTTTAAACGTCAGCAGAATTCCGAGAACATTGGAAGAGTTCCGAAGCATTTTTATACATCAGCGGAATTCTGAGAACAATGGAAGAGTTCCGAAGCATTTTTAAACATCAGCGGAATTCCGAGAACAATGGAAGAGTTCCGAAGCATTTTTAAACGTCAGCGGAATTCCGAGAACAATGGAAGATTTCCGCAGCATTTTTAAACGTCAGCGGAATTCCGAGAACAATGGAAGCATTCCAAAACATTTTTAAACTTCTGCAGAATTCCGAGAACAATGGAGGAGTTCCGAAGCATTTTTAAACTTCAGCGGAATTCCGAGAACAATGGAAGAGTTCCGAAGCATTTTTAAACTTCAGCGCAATTCCAAGAACAATGGAAGAGTTATAAAGCATTTTGAAACGTCGACGGAATTCCGAGAACATTGGAACTGTTCCAAAACATTTTTAAACTTCAGCGGAATTCCGAGAAAAATGGAAGAGTTCCAAAGCATAATTAAACATGAGGGGAATTCCGAGAACAATGGAAGAGTTCCGAAGCATTTTTAAACTTCAGCCGAATTCTGAGTACAATGGAAGAGTTCTGAAACATTTTTAAACTTCAGCGGAATTCTGAGAACAATGGAAGAGTTCCAAAGCATTTTTAAACGTCAGCAGAATTCCTAGAACAATGGAAGAGTTCCGAAGCATTTTTAAAGGTCAGCAGATTTCCGAGAACAATGAAGGAGTTCCAATGCATTTTTAAACGTCAGCGGAATTCTGAGAACAATGGAAGAGTTTTGAAACATTTTTAAACGTCAGTGTAATTCCGAGAACAATGGAAGAGTTCTGAAACATTTTTAAACTTCAACAGAATTCCGGGAACAATGGAAGAGTTCCAAAGCATTTTTAAACTTCAGCGGAATTCCGAGAACAATGGAAGCATTCTGAAGCATTTTTAAACTTCAGCGGTATTCCAAGAACAATGGAAGAGTTCTGAAACATTTTTAAACTTCAGCGGAATTCCGAGAACAATGGAAGCGTTCTGAAGCATTTTTAAACTTCAGGGGAATTCCGAGAACAATATAAGAGCTCTGAAACATTTTTAAACTTCAGCGGAATTCTGAGAGCAACGGAAAAGTTACAAAGCATTTTTAAACGTCAGTGGAATTCCGAGAACAATGGAAGAGTTCTGAAGCATTTTTAAACGTCAGTGGAATTCCGAGAACAATGGAAGAGTTCCTAAGCATTTTCAAACATCAGCGGAATTCCTAGACCAATGGAAGAGTTCTGAAACATTTTAAACTTCAAAGGAATTCCGAAAACAATGGAAGAGTTCCGAAGCATTTTTAAACTTCAGCGGAATTCAGAGAACAATGGAAGCATTCCGAAGTATTTTTAAACTTCAGTGGAATTCCGAGAACAATGGAAGAGTTCCGAAGCATTTTTAATCTTCATCAGTATTCCAAGTACAATGGCAGAGTTCCGAAGCAAATTTAAACTTCAGCAGAATTCCGAGAACAATGGAAGAGTTCCAAAGCATTTTTAAATGTTAGCGGAATTCTGCGAATAATAGAGGAGTTCCGAAGCATTTTTAAACGTCAGTGGAATTCTGAGAATAATGGAAGATTTCCTAAGCAATATTAAACGTGAGCGTAATTCCGAGACCAATGGAAGAGTTCCGAAGCATTTTTAAACTACAGCGGAATTCCGAGAATAATGCAAGAGTTCCGAAGCATTATTAAACATCAGCGGAATTCCGAGGACAATGGAAGGGTTCCAATGCATTTTTGAATGTAAGCGAAATTCCGAGAACAACGGAAGAGTTCCGAAACCTTTTTTAAATGTCAGCGAAATTCCGAGAACAATGGAAGAGTTCCGAAACATTTTTAAACTGCAGCGGAATTCCAAGAATAATGGAAGATTTCCAAAGCATTTTTAACCGTCAGCGGAATTCCGAGAACAATGGAAGAATTCCGAAACATTTTAAAACTTCAGTAGAATTCTGAGAACGATGACAGAGTTCCGAAGCATTTATAAACTTCAGCAGAATTCCGAGAACAATGGAAGAGTTCCGAAGCAAATTTAAACTTCAGCAGAATTCCAAGAACAATGGAAGAGTTCCAAAGCAATTTTAAATGTCAGCGGAGTTCTGAAAACAATGGAAGAGTTCTGTAGCATTTTTAAACGTCAGCGGAATTCCAAGAACAATGGGAGAGTTCCGAAGCATTTTTAAACGTCAGCAGAATTCCGAGAACAATGTAAGAGTTCTGAAGCAAATTTAAACTTCAGCAGAATTCCGAGAACAATGGAAGAGTTACGAAGCATTTTTAAACGTCAGCGGAATTCTGAGAACAATGGAAGAGTTCCGAAGCATTTTTAAACGTCAGCGGAATTCCGAGAACAATGGAAGAGTTCCGAAGCATTTTTAAATGTCAGCGGAATTTTGAATACAATGGAACAGTTCTGTAGCATTTTTAAACGTCAGCGGAATTCCGTGATCAATGGAAGAGTTCCGAAGCATTTTTAAATGCCAGCAGAATTCCGAGAACAATGGAAGAGTTCCGAAGCATTTTTAAACGTCAGCGGAATTCTGAGAACAATGGAAGAGTTCCGAAGCATTTTTAAACATCAGCGGAATTCCGAGAACAATGAAAGAGTTCTGAAACATTTTTAAACGTCAGCGGAATTCCGAGAACAATGGAAGATTTCCGCAGCATTTTTAAACGTCAGCGGAATTCTGAGAACAATGGAAGAGTTCCAAAACAATTGTAAACTTCTGCGGAATTCTGAGAACAATGGAAGAGTTCCGAAGCATTTTTAAACTTCAGCGGAATTCCGAGAACAATGGAAGAGTTCCGAAGCATAATTAAACATGAGGGGAATTCCGAGAACAATGGAAGAGTTCCGAAGCATTTTTAAACTTCAGCGGAATTCCGAAAACAATGGAAGAGTTCCGAAGCATTTTTAAATGTCAGCACAATTCTGAGAACAATGGAAGAGTTCCGAAGCATTTCTAAACGTCAGCGGAATTCCGAGAACAATGGAAGAGTTCCGAAGCATTTTTAAACGTCAGCGGAATTCCGAGAACAATGGAAGAGTTCTGAAGCATTTTTAAACGTCAGTGGAATTCCGAGAACAATGGAAGAGTTCCTAAGCATTTTCAAACATCAGCGGAATTCCTAGACCAATGGAAGAGTTCTGAAACATTTTAAACTTCAAAGGAATTCCGAAAACAATGGAAGAGTTCCGAAGCATTTTTAAACTTCAGCGGAATTCAGAGAACAATGGAAGCATTCCGAAGTATTTTTAAACTTCAGTGGAATTCCGAGAACAATGGAAGAGTTCCGAAGCATTTTTAATCTTCATCAGTATTCCAAGTACAATGGCAGAGTTCCGAAGCAAATTTAAACTTCAGCAGAATTCCGAGAACAATGGAAGAGTTCCAAAGCATTTTTAAATGTTAGCGGAATTCTGCGAATAATAGAGGAGTTCCGAAGCATTTTTAAACGTCAGTGGAATTCTGAGAATAATGGAAGATTTCCTAAGCAATATTAAACGTGAGCGTAATTCCGAGACCAATGGAAGAGTTCCGAAGCATTTTTAAACTACAGCGGAATTCCGAGAATAATGCAAGAGTTCCGAAGCATTATTAAACATCAGCGGAATTCCGAGGACAATGGAAGGGTTCCAATGCATTTTTGAATGTAAGCGAAATTCCGAGAACAACGGAAGAGTTCCGAAACCTTTTTTAAATGTCAGCGAAATTCCGAGAACAATGGAAGAGTTCCGAAACATTTTTAAACTGCAGCAGAATTCCAAGAATAATGGAAGATTTCCAAAGCATTTTTAACCGTCAGCGGAATTCCGAGAACAATGGAAGAATTCCGAAACATTTTAAAACTTCAGTAGAATTCTGAGAACGATGACAGAGTTCCGAAGCATTTATAAACTTCAGCAGAATTCCGAGAACAATGGAAGAGTTCCGAAGCAAATTTAAACTTCAGCAGAATTCCAAGAACAATGGAAGAGTTCCAAAGCAATTTTAAATGTCAGCGGAGTTCTGAAAACAATGGAAGAGTTCTGTAGCATTTTTAAACGTCAGCGGAATTCCAAGAACAATGGGAGAGTTCCGAAGCATTTTTAAACGTCAGCAGAATTCCGAGAACAATGTAAGAGTTCTGAAGCAAATTTAAACTTCAGCAGAATTCCGAGAACAATGGAAGAGTTACGAAGCATTTTTAAACGTCAGCGGAATTCTGAGAACAATGGAAGAGTTCCGAAGCATTTTTAAACGTCAGCGGAATTCCGAGAACAATGGAAGAGTTCCGAAGCATTTTTAAATGTCAGCGGAATTTTGAATACAATGGAACAGTTCTGTAGCATTTTTAAACGTCAGCGGAATTCCGTGATCAATGGAAGAGTTCCGAAGCATTTTTAAATGCCAGCAGAATTCCGAGAACAATGGAAGAGTTCCGAAGCATTTTTAAACGTCAGCGGAATTCTGAGAACAATGGAAGAGTTCCGAAGCATTTTTAAACATCAGCGGAATTCCGAGAACAATGAAAGAGTTCTGAAGCATTTTTAAACGTCAGCGGAATTCCGAGAACAATGGAAGATTTCCGCAGCATTTTTAAACGTCAGCGGAATTCTGAGAACAATGGAAGAGTTCCAAAACAATTGTAAACTTCTGCGGAATTCTGAGAACAATGGAAGAGTTCCGAAGCATTTTTAAACTTCAGCGGAATTCCGAGAACAATGGAAGAGTTCCGAAGCATAATTAAACATGAGGGGAATTCCGAGAACAATGGAAGAGTTCCGAAGCATTTTTAAACTTCAGCGGAATTCCGAAAACAATGGAAGAGTTCCGAAGCATTTTTAAATGTCAGCACAATTCTGAGAACAATGGAAGAGTTCCGAAGCATTTCTAAACGTCAGCGGAATTCCGAGAACAATGGAAGAGTTCCGAAGCATTTTTAAACGTCAGCGGAATTCCGAGAACAATGGAAGAGTTCTGAAGCATTTTTAAACTTCAGCCGAATTCTGAGTACAATGGAAGAGTTCTGAAACATTTTTAAACTTCAGCGGAATTCTGAGAACAATGGAAGAGTTCCGAAGCATTTTTAAACGTCAGCAGAATTCCGAGAACATTGGAAGAGTTCCGAAGCATTTTTATACATCAGCGGAATTCTGAGAACAATGGAAGAGTTCCGAAGCATTTTTAAACATCAGCGGAATTCCGAGAACAATGGAAGAGTTCCGAAGCATTTTTAAACGTCAGCGGAATTCCGAGAACAATGGAAGATTTCCGCAGCATTTTTAAACGTCAGCGGAATTCCGAGAACAATGGAAGCATTCCAAAACATTTTTAAACTTCTGCAGAATTCCGAGAACAATGGAGGAGTTCCGAAGCATTTTTAAACTTCAGCGGAATTCCGAGAACAATGGAAGAGTTCCGAAGCATTTTTAAACTTCAGCGCAATTCCAAGAACAATGGAAGAGTTATAAAGCATTTTGAAACGTCGACGGAATTCCGAGAACATTGGAACTGTTCCAAAACATTTTTAAACTTCAGCGGAATTCCGAGAAAAATGGAAGAGTTCCAAAGCATAATTAAACATGAGGGGAATTCCGAGAACAATGGAAGAGTTCCGAAGCATTTTTAAACTTCAGCCGAATTCTGAGTACAATGGAAGAGTTCTGAAACATTTTTAAACTTCAGCGGAATTCTGAGAACAATGGAAGAGTTCCAAAGCATTTTTAAACGTCAGCAGAATTCCTAGAACAATGGAAGAGTTCCGAAGCATTTTTAAAGGTCAGCAGATTTCCGAGAACAATGAAGGAGTTCCAATGCATTTTTAAACGTCAGCGGAATTCTGAGAACAATGGAAGAGTTTTGAAACATTTTTAAACGTCAGTGTAATTCCGAGAACAATGGAAGAGTTCTGAAACATTTTTAAACTTCAACAGAATTCCGGGAACAATGGAAGAGTTCCAAAGCATTTTTAAACTTCAGCGGAATTCCGAGAACAATGGAAGCATTCTGAAGCATTTTTAAACTTCAGCGGTATTCCAAGAACAATGGAAGAGTTCTGAAACATTTTTAAACTTCAGCGGAATTCCGAGAACAATGGAAGCGTTCTGAAGCATTTTTAAACTTCAGGGGAATTCCGAGAACAATATAAGAGCTCTGAAACATTTTTAAACTTCAGCGGAATTCTGAGAGCAACGGAAAAGTTACAAAGCATTTTTAAACGTCAGTGGAATTCCGAGAACAATGGAAGAGTTCTGAAGCATTTTTAAACGTCAGTGGAATTCCGAGAACAATGGAAGAGTTCCTAAGCATTTTCAAACATCAGCGGAATTCCTAGACCAATGGAAGAGTTCTGAAACATTTTAAACTTCAAAGGAATTCCGAAAACAATGGAAGAGTTCCGAAGCATTTTTAAACTTCAGCGGAATTCAGAGAACAATGGAAGCATTCCGAAGTATTTTTAAACTTCAGTGGAATTCCGAGAACAATGGAAGAGTTCCGAAGCATTTTTAATCTTCATCAGTATTCCAAGTACAATGGCAGAGTTCCGAAGCAAATTTAAACTTCAGCAGAATTCCGAGAACAATGGAAGAGTTCCAAAGCATTTTTAAATGTTAGCGGAATTCTGCGAATAATAGAGGAGTTCCGAAGCATTTTTAAACGTCAGTGGAATTCTGAGAATAATGGAAGATTTCCTAAGCAATATTAAACGTGAGCGTAATTCCGAGACCAATGGAAGAGTTCCGAAGCATTTTTAAACTACAGCGGAATTCCGAGAATAATGCAAGAGTTCCGAAGCATTATTAAACATCAGCGGAATTCCGAGGACAATGGAAGGGTTCCAATGCATTTTTGAATGTAAGCGAAATTCCGAGAACAACGGAAGAGTTCCGAAACCTTTTTTAAATGTCAGCGAAATTCCGAGAACAATGGAAGAGTTCCGAAACATTTTTAAACTGCAGCGGAATTCCAAGAATAATGGAAGATTTCCAAAGCATTTTTAACCGTCAGCGGAATTCCGAGAACAATGGAAGAATTCCGAAACATTTTAAAACTTCAGTAGAATTCTGAGAACGATGACAGAGTTCCGAAGCATTTATAAACTTCAGCAGAATTCCGAGAACAATGGAAGAGTTCCGAAGCAAATTTAAACTTCAGCAGAATTCCAAGAACAATGGAAGAGTTCCAAAGCAATTTTAAATGTCAGCGGAGTTCTGAAAACAATGGAAGAGTTCTGTAGCATTTTTAAACGTCAGCGGAATTCCAAGAACAATGGGAGAGTTCCGAAGCATTTTTAAACGTCAGCAGAATTCCGAGAACAATGTAAGAGTTCTGAAGCAAATTTAAACTTCAGCAGAATTCCGAGAACAATGGAAGAGTTACGAAGCATTTTTAAACGTCAGCGGAATTCTGAGAACAATGGAAGAGTTCCGAAGCATTTTTAAACGTCAGCGGAATTCCGAGAACAATGGAAGAGTTCCGAAGCATTTTTAAATGTCAGCGGAATTTTGAATACAATGGAACAGTTCTGTAGCATTTTTAAACGTCAGCGGAATTCCGTGATCAATGGAAGAGTTCCGAAGCATTTTTAAATGCCAGCAGAATTCCGAGAACAATGGAAGAGTTCCGAAGCATTTTTAAACGTCAGCGGAATTCTGAGAACAATGGAAGAGTTCCGAAGCATTTTTAAACATCAGCGGAATTCCGAGAACAATGAAAGAGTTCTGAAACATTTTTAAACGTCAGCGGAATTCCGAGAACAATGGAAGATTTCCGCAGCATTTTTAAACGTCAGCGGAATTCTGAGAACAATGGAAGAGTTCCAAAACAATTGTAAACTTCTGCGGAATTCTGAGAACAATGGAAGAGTTCCGAAGCATTTTTAAACTTCAGCGGAATTCCGAGAACAATGGAAGCATTCTGAAGCATTTTTAAACTTCAGCGGTATTCCAAGAACAATGGAAGAGTTCTGAAACATTTTTAAACTTCAGCGGAATTCCGAGAACAATGGAAGCGTTCTGAAGCATTTTTAAACTTCAGGGGAATTCCGAGAACAATATAAGAGCTCTGAAACATTTTTAAACTTCAGCGGAATTCTGAGAGCAACGGAAAAGTTACAAAGCATTTTTAAACGTCAGTGGAATTCCGAGAACAATGGAAGAGTTCTGAAGCATTTTTAAACGTCAGTGGAATTCCGAGAACAATGGAAGAGTTCCTAAGCATTTTCAAACATCAGCGGAATTCCTAGACCAATGGAAGAGTTCTGAAACATTTTAAACTTCAAAGGAATTCCGAAAACAATGGAAGAGTTCCGAAGCATTTTTAAACTTCAGCGGAATTCAGAGAACAATGGAAGCATTCCGAAGTATTTTTAAACTTCAGTGGAATTCCGAGAACAATGGAAGAGTTCCGAAGCATTTTTAATCTTCATCAGTATTCCAAGTACAATGGCAGAGTTCCGAAGCAAATTTAAACTTCAGCAGAATTCCGAGAACAATGGAAGAGTTCCAAAGCATTTTTAAATGTTAGCGGAATTCTGCGAATAATAGAGGAGTTCCGAAGCATTTTTAAACGTCAGTGGAATTCTGAGAATAATGGAAGATTTCCTAAGCAATATTAAACGTGAGCGTAATTCCGAGACCAATGGAAGAGTTCCGAAGCATTTTTAAACTACAGCGGAATTCCGAGAATAATGCAAGAGTTCCGAAGCATTATTAAACATCAGCGGAATTCCGAGGACAATGGAAGGGTTCCAATGCATTTTTGAATGTAAGCGAAATTCCGAGAACAACGGAAGAGTTCCGAAACCTTTTTTAAATGTCAGCGAAATTCCGAGAACAATGGAAGAGTTCCGAAACATTTTTAAACTGCAGCGGAATTCCAAGAATAATGGAAGATTTCCAAAGCATTTTTAACCGTCAGCGGAATTCCGAGAACAATGGAAGAATTCCGAAACATTTTAAAACTTCAGTAGAATTCTGAGAACGATGACAGAGTTCCGAAGCATTTATAAACTTCAGCAGAATTCCGAGAACAATGGAAGAGTTCCGAAGCAAATTTAAACTTCAGCAGAATTCCAAGAACAATGGAAGAGTTCCAAAGCAATTTTAAATGTCAGCGGAGTTCTGAAAACAATGGAAGAGTTCTGTAGCATTTTTAAACGTCAGCGGAATTCCAAGAACAATGGGAGAGTTCCGAAGCATTTTTAAACGTCAGCAGAATTCCGAGAACAATGTAAGAGTTCTGAAGCAAATTTAAACTTCAGCAGAATTCCGAGAACAATGGAAGAGTTACGAAGCATTTTTAAACGTCAGCGGAATTCTGAGAACAATGGAAGAGTTCCGAAGCATTTTTAAACGTCAGCGGAATTCCGAGAACAATGGAAGAGTTCCGAAGCATTTTTAAATGTCAGCGGAATTTTGAATACAATGGAACAGTTCTGTAGCATTTTTAAACGTCAGCGGAATTCCGTGATCAATGGAAGAGTTCCGAAGCATTTTTAAATGCCAGCAGAATTCCGAGAACAATGGAAGAGTTCCGAAGCATTTTTAAACGTCAGCGGAATTCTGAGAACAATGGAAGAGTTCCGAAGCATTTTTAAACATCAGCGGAATTCCGAGAACAATGAAAGAGTTCTGAAACATTTTTAAACGTCAGCGGAATTCCGAGAACAATGGAAGATTTCCGCAGCATTTTTAAACGTCAGCGGAATTCTGAGAACAATGGAAGAGTTCCAAAACAATTGTAAACTTCTGCGGAATTCTGAGAACAATGGAAGAGTTCCGAAGCATTTTTAAACTTCAGCGGAATTCCGAGAACAATGGAAGAGTTCCGAAGCATAATTAAACATGAGGGGAATTCCGAGAACAATGGAAGAGTTCCGAAGCATTTTTAAACTTCAGCGGAATTCCGAAAACAATGGAAGAGTTCCGAAGCATTTTTAAATGTCAGCACAATTCTGAGAACAATGGAAGAGTTCCGAAGCATTTCTAAACGTCAGCGGAATTCCGAGAACAATGGAAGAGTTCCGAAGCATTTTTAAACGTCAGCGGAATTCCGAGAACAATGGAAGAGTTCTGAAGCATTTTTAAACGTCAGTGGAATTCCGAGAACAATGGAAGAGTTCCTAAGCATTTTCAAACATCAGCGGAATTCCTAGACCAATGGAAGAGTTCTGAAACATTTTAAACTTCAAAGGAATTCCGAAAACAATGGAAGAGTTCCGAAGCATTTTTAAACTTCAGCGGAATTCAGAGAACAATGGAAGCATTCCGAAGTATTTTTAAACTTCAGTGGAATTCCGAGAACAATGGAAGAGTTCCGAAGCATTTTTAATCTTCATCAGTATTCCAAGTACAATGGCAGAGTTCCGAAGCAAATTTAAACTTCAGCAGAATTCCGAGAACAATGGAAGAGTTCCAAAGCATTTTTAAATGTTAGCGGAATTCTGCGAATAATAGAGGAGTTCCGAAGCATTTTTAAACGTCAGTGGAATTCTGAGAATAATGGAAGATTTCCTAAGCAATATTAAACGTGAGCGTAATTCCGAGACCAATGGAAGAGTTCCGAAGCATTTTTAAACTACAGCGGAATTCCGAGAATAATGCAAGAGTTCCGAAGCATTATTAAACATCAGCGGAATTCCGAGGACAATGGAAGGGTTCCAATGCATTTTTGAATGTAAGCGAAATTCCGAGAACAACGGAAGAGTTCCGAAACCTTTTTTAAATGTCAGCGAAATTCCGAGAACAATGGAAGAGTTCCGAAACATTTTTAAACTGCAGCAGAATTCCAAGAATAATGGAAGATTTCCAAAGCATTTTTAACCGTCAGCGGAATTCCGAGAACAATGGAAGAATTCCGAAACATTTTAAAACTTCAGTAGAATTCTGAGAACGATGACAGAGTTCCGAAGCATTTATAAACTTCAGCAGAATTCCGAGAACAATGGAAGAGTTCCGAAGCAAATTTAAACTTCAGCAGAATTCCAAGAACAATGGAAGAGTTCCAAAGCAATTTTAAATGTCAGCGGAGTTCTGAAAACAATGGAAGAGTTCTGTAGCATTTTTAAACGTCAGCGGAATTCCAAGAACAATGGGAGAGTTCCGAAGCATTTTTAAACGTCAGCAGAATTCCGAGAACAATGTAAGAGTTCTGAAGCAAATTTAAACTTCAGCAGAATTCCGAGAACAATGGAAGAGTTACGAAGCATTTTTAAACGTCAGCGGAATTCTGAGAACAATGGAAGAGTTCCGAAGCATTTTTAAACGTCAGCGGAATTCCGAGAACAATGGAAGAGTTCCGAAGCATTTTTAAATGTCAGCGGAATTTTGAATACAATGGAACAGTTCTGTAGCATTTTTAAACGTCAGCGGAATTCCGTGATCAATGGAAGAGTTCCGAAGCATTTTTAAATGCCAGCAGAATTCCGAGAACAATGGAAGAGTTCCGAAGCATTTTTAAACGTCAGCGGAATTCTGAGAACAATGGAAGAGTTCCGAAGCATTTTTAAACATCAGCGGAATTCCGAGAACAATGAAAGAGTTCTGAAGCATTTTTAAACGTCAGCGGAATTCCGAGAACAATGGAAGATTTCCGCAGCATTTTTAAACGTCAGCGGAATTCTGAGAACAATGGAAGAGTTCCAAAACAATTGTAAACTTCTGCGGAATTCTGAGAACAATGGAAGAGTTCCGAAGCATTTTTAAACTTCAGCGGAATTCCGAGAACAATGGAAGAGTTCCGAAGCATAATTAAACATGAGGGGAATTCCGAGAACAATGGAAGAGTTCCGAAGCATTTTTAAACTTCAGCGGAATTCCGAAAACAATGGAAGAGTTCCGAAGCATTTTTAAATGTCAGCACAATTCTGAGAACAATGGAAGAGTTCCGAAGCATTTCTAAACGTCAGCGGAATTCCGAGAACAATGGAAGAGTTCCGAAGCATTTTTAAACGTCAGCGGAATTCCGAGAACAATGGAAGAGTTCTGAAGCATTTTTAAACTTCAGCCGAATTCTGAGTACAATGGAAGAGTTCTGAAACATTTTTAAACTTCAGCGGAATTCTGAGAACAATGGAAGAGTTCCGAAGCATTTTTAAACGTCAGCAGAATTCCGAGAACATTGGAAGAGTTCCGAAGCATTTTTATACATCAGCGGAATTCTGAGAACAATGGAAGAGTTCCGAAGCATTTTTAAACATCAGCGGAATTCCGAGAACAATGGAAGAGTTCCGAAGCATTTTTAAACGTCAGCGGAATTCCGAGAACAATGGAAGATTTCCGCAGCATTTTTAAACGTCAGCGGAATTCCGAGAACAATGGAAGCATTCCAAAACATTTTTAAACTTCTGCAGAATTCCGAGAACAATGGAGGAGTTCCGAAGCATTTTTAAACTTCAGCGGAATTCCGAGAACAATGGAAGAGTTCCGAAGCATTTTTAAACTTCAGCGCAATTCCAAGAACAATGGAAGAGTTATAAAGCATTTTGAAACGTCGACGGAATTCCGAGAACATTGGAACTGTTCCAAAACATTTTTAAACTTCAGCGGAATTCCGAGAAAAATGGAAGAGTTCCAAAGCATAATTAAACATGAGGGGAATTCCGAGAACAATGGAAGAGTTCCGAAGCATTTTTAAACTTCAGCCGAATTCTGAGTACAATGGAAGAGTTCTGAAACATTTTTAAACTTCAGCGGAATTCTGAGAACAATGGAAGAGTTCCAAAGCATTTTTAAACGTCAGCAGAATTCCTAGAACAATGGAAGAGTTCCGAAGCATTTTTAAAGGTCAGCAGATTTCCGAGAACAATGAAGGAGTTCCAATGCATTTTTAAACGTCAGCGGAATTCTGAGAACAATGGAAGAGTTTTGAAACATTTTTAAACGTCAGTGTAATTCCGAGAACAATGGAAGAGTTCTGAAACATTTTTAAACTTCAACAGAATTCCGGGAACAATGGAAGAGTTCCAAAGCATTTTTAAACTTCAGCGGAATTCCGAGAACAATGGAAGCATTCTGAAGCATTTTTAAACTTCAGCGGTATTCCAAGAACAATGGAAGAGTTCTGAAACATTTTTAAACTTCAGCGGAATTCCGAGAACAATGGAAGCGTTCTGAAGCATTTTTAAACTTCAGGGGAATTCCGAGAACAATATAAGAGCTCTGAAACATTTTTAAACTTCAGCGGAATTCTGAGAGCAACGGAAAAGTTACAAAGCATTTTTAAACGTCAGTGGAATTCCGAGAACAATGGAAGAGTTCTGAAGCATTTTTAAACGTCAGTGGAATTCCGAGAACAATGGAAGAGTTCCTAAGCATTTTCAAACATCAGCGGAATTCCTAGACCAATGGAAGAGTTCTGAAACATTTTAAACTTCAAAGGAATTCCGAAAACAATGGAAGAGTTCCGAAGCATTTTTAAACTTCAGCGGAATTCAGAGAACAATGGAAGCATTCCGAAGTATTTTTAAACTTCAGTGGAATTCCGAGAACAATGGAAGAGTTCCGAAGCATTTTTAATCTTCATCAGTATTCCAAGTACAATGGCAGAGTTCCGAAGCAAATTTAAACTTCAGCAGAATTCCGAGAACAATGGAAGAGTTCCAAAGCATTTTTAAATGTTAGCGGAATTCTGCGAATAATAGAGGAGTTCCGAAGCATTTTTAAACGTCAGTGGAATTCTGAGAATAATGGAAGATTTCCTAAGCAATATTAAACGTGAGCGTAATTCCGAGACCAATGGAAGAGTTCCGAAGCATTTTTAAACTACAGCGGAATTCCGAGAATAATGCAAGAGTTCCGAAGCATTATTAAACATCAGCGGAATTCCGAGGACAATGGAAGGGTTCCAATGCATTTTTGAATGTAAGCGAAATTCCGAGAACAACGGAAGAGTTCCGAAACCTTTTTTAAATGTCAGCGAAATTCCGAGAACAATGGAAGAGTTCCGAAACATTTTTAAACTGCAGCGGAATTCCAAGAATAATGGAAGATTTCCAAAGCATTTTTAACCGTCAGCGGAATTCCGAGAACAATGGAAGAATTCCGAAACATTTTAAAACTTCAGTAGAATTCTGAGAACGATGACAGAGTTCCGAAGCATTTATAAACTTCAGCAGAATTCCGAGAACAATGGAAGAGTTCCGAAGCAAATTTAAACTTCAGCAGAATTCCAAGAACAATGGAAGAGTTCCAAAGCAATTTTAAATGTCAGCGGAGTTCTGAAAACAATGGAAGAGTTCTGTAGCATTTTTAAACGTCAGCGGAATTCCAAGAACAATGGGAGAGTTCCGAAGCATTTTTAAACGTCAGCAGAATTCCGAGAACAATGTAAGAGTTCTGAAGCAAATTTAAACTTCAGCAGAATTCCGAGAACAATGGAAGAGTTACGAAGCATTTTTAAACGTCAGCGGAATTCTGAGAACAATGGAAGAGTTCCGAAGCATTTTTAAACGTCAGCGGAATTCCGAGAACAATGGAAGAGTTCCGAAGCATTTTTAAATGTCAGCGGAATTTTGAATACAATGGAACAGTTCTGTAGCATTTTTAAACGTCAGCGGAATTCCGTGATCAATGGAAGAGTTCCGAAGCATTTTTAAATGCCAGCAGAATTCCGAGAACAATGGAAGAGTTCCGAAGCATTTTTAAACGTCAGCGGAATTCTGAGAACAATGGAAGAGTTCCGAAGCATTTTTAAACATCAGCGGAATTCCGAGAACAATGAAAGAGTTCTGAAACATTTTTAAACGTCAGCGGAATTCCGAGAACAATGGAAGATTTCCGCAGCATTTTTAAACGTCAGCGGAATTCTGAGAACAATGGAAGAGTTCCAAAACAATTGTAAACTTCTGCGGAATTCTGAGAACAATGGAAGAGTTCCGAAGCATTTTTAAACTTCAGCGGAATTCCGAGAACAATGGAAGAGTTCCGAAGCATAATTAAACATGAGGGGAATTCCGAGAACAATGGAAGAGTTCCGAAGCATTTTTAAACTTCAGCGGAATTCCGAAAACAATGGAAGAGTTCCGAAGCATTTTTAAATGTCAGCACAATTCTGAGAACAATGGAAGAGTTCCGAAGCATTTCTAAACGTCAGCGGAATTCCGAGAACAATGGAAGAGTTCCGAAGCATTTTTAAACGTCAGCGGAATTCCGAGAACAATGGAAGAGTTCTGAAGCATTTTTAAACTTCAGCCGAATTCTGAGTACAATGGAAGAGTTCTGAAACATTTTTAAACTTCAGCGGAATTCTGAGAACAATGGAAGAGTTCCGAAGCATTTTTAAACGTCAGCAGAATTCCGAGAACATTGGAAGAGTTCCGAAGCATTTTTATACATCAGCGGAATTCTGAGAACAATGGAAGAGTTCCGAAGCATTTTTAAACATCAGCGGAATTCCGAGAACAATGGAAGAGTTCCGAAGCATTTTTAAACGTCAGCGGAATTCCGAGAACAATGGAAGATTTCCGCAGCATTTTTAAACGTCAGCGGAATTCCGAGAACAATGGAAGCATTCCAAAACATTTTTAAACTTCTGCAGAATTCCGAGAACAATGGAGGAGTTCCGAAGCATTTTTAAACTTCAGCGGAATTCCGAGAACAATGGAAGAGTTCCGAAGCATTTTTAAACTTCAGCGCAATTCCAAGAACAATGGAAGAGTTATAAAGCATTTTGAAACGTCGACGGAATTCCGAGAACATTGGAACTGTTCCAAAACATTTTTAAACTTCAGCGGAATTCCGAGAACAATGGAAGAGTTCCAAACCATAATTAAACATGAGGGGAATTCCGAGAACAATGGAAGCATTCCGAAGTATTTTTAAACTTCAGCGGATTTCCGAGAACAATGGAAGCATTCCGAAGCATTTTTAAAACTTCAACGGTATTCTGAGAACAATGGAAGTGTTCCGAAGAATTTTTAAACTTCAGCGCAATTCCAAGAACAATGGAAGTGTTCCAAAGCATTTTTAAACGTCGACGGAATTCCGAGAACATTGGAACTGTTCCAAAACATTTTTAAACTTCAGCGGAATTCCGAGAAAAATGGAAGAGTTCCAAAGCATAATTAAACATGAGGGGAATTCCGAGAACAATGGAAGAGTTCCGAAGCATTTTTAAACTTCAGCCGAATTCTGAGTACAATGGAAGAGTTCTGAAACATTTTTAAACTTCAGCGGAATTCTGAGAACAATGGAAGAGTTCCAAAGCATTTTTAAACGTCAGCAGAATTCCTAGAACAATGGAAGAGTTCCGAAGCATTTTTAAAGGTCAGCAGATTTCCGAGAACAATGAAGGAGTTCCAATGCATTTTTAAACGTCAGCGGAATTCTGAGAACAATGGAAGAGTTTTGAAACATTTTTAAACGTCAGTGTAATTCCGAGAACAATGGAAGAGTTCTGAAACATTTTTAAACTTCAACAGAATTCCGGGAACAATGGAAGAGTTCCAAAGCATTTTTAAACTTCAGCGGAATTCCGAGAACAATGGAAGCATTCTGAAGCATTTTTAAACTTCAGCGGTATTCCGAGAACAATGGAAGAGTTCTGAAACATTTTTAAACTTCAGCGGAATTCCGAGAACAATGGAAGCGTTCTGAAGCATTTTTAAACTTCAGGGGAATTCCGAGAACAATATAAGAGCTCTGAAACATTTTTAAACTTCAGCGGAATTCTGAGAGCAACGGAAAAGTTACAAAGCATTTTTAAACGTCAGTGGAATTCCGAGAACAATGGAAGAGTTCTGAAGCATTTTTAAACGTCAGTGGAATTCCGAGAACAATGGAAGAGTTCCTAAGCATTTTCAAACATCAGCGGAATTCCTAGACCAATGGAAGAGTTCTGAAACATTTTAAACTTCAAAGGAATTCCGAAAACAATGGAAGAGTTCCGAAGCATTTTTAAACTTCAGCGGAATTCAGAGAACAATGGAAGCATTCCGAAGTATTTTTAAACTTCAGTGGAATTCCGAGAACAATGGAAGAGTTCCGAAGCATTTTTAATCTTCATCAGTATTCCAAGTACAATGGCAGAGTTCCGAAGCAAATTTAAACTTCAGCAGAATTCCGAGAACAATGGAAGAGTTCCAAAGCATTTTTAAATGTTAGCGGAATTCTGCGAATAATAGAGGAGTTCCGAAGCATTTTTAAACGTCAGTGGAATTCTGAGAATAATGGAAGATTTCCTAAGCAATATTAAACGTGAGCGTAATTCCGAGACCAATGGAAGAGTTCCGAAGCAAATTTAAACTTCAGCAGAATTCCAAGAACAATGGAAGAGTTCCAAAGCAATTTTAAATGTCAGCGGAGTTCTGAAAACAATGGAAGAGTTCTGTAGCATTTTTAAACGTCAGCGGAATTCCAAGAACAATGGGAGAGTTCCGAAGCATTTTTAAACGTCAGCAGAATTCCGAGAACAATGTAAGAGTTCTGAAGCAAATTTAAACTTCAGCAGAATTCCGAGAACAATGGAAGAGTTACGAAGCATTTTTAAACGTCAGCGGAATTCTGAGAACAATGGAAGAGTTCCGAAGCATTTTTAAACGTCAGCGGAATTCCGAGAACAATGGAAGAGTTCCGAAGCATTTTTAAATGTCAGCGGAATTTTGAATACAATGGAAGAGTTCTGTAGCATTTTTAAACGTCAGCGGAATTCCGTGATCAATGGAAGAGTTCCGAAGCATTTTTAAATGCCAGCAGAATTCCGAGAACAATGGAAGAGTTCCGAAGCATTTTTAAACGTCAGCGGAATTCTGAGAACAATGGAAGAGTTCCGAAGCATTTTTAAACATCAGCGGAATTCCGAGAACAATGAAAGAGTTCTGAAGCATTTTTAAACGTCAGCGGAATTCCGAGAACAATGGAAGATTTCCGCAGCATTTTTAAACGTCAGCGGAATTCTGAGAACAATGGAAGAGTTCCAAAACAATTGTAAACTTCTGCGGAATTCTGAGAACAATGGAAGAGTTCCGAAGCATTTTTAAACTTCAGCGGAATTCCGAGAACAATGGAAGAGTTCCGAAGCATAATTAAACATGAGGGGAATTCCGAGAACAATGGAAGAGTTCCGAAGCATTTTTAAACTTCAGCGGAATTCCGAAAACAATGGAAGAGTTCCGAAGCATTTTTAAATGTCAGCACAATTCTGAGAACAATGGAAGAGTTCCGAAGCATTTCTAAACGTCAGCGGAATTCCGAGAACAATGGAAGAGTTCCGAAGCATTTTTAAACGTCAGCGGAATTCCGAGAACAATGGAAGAGTTCTGAAGCATTTTTAAACTTCAGCCGAATTCTGAGTACAATGGAAGAGTTCTGAAACATTTTTAAACTTCAGCGGAATTCTGAGAACAATGGAAGAGTTCCGAAGCATTTTTAAACGTCAGCAGAATTCCGAGAACATTGGAAGAGTTCCGAAGCATTTTTATACATCAGCGGAATTCTGAGAACAATGGAAGAGTTCCGAAGCATTTTTAAACATCAGCGGAATTCCGAGAACAATGGAAGAGTTCCGAAGCATTTTTAAACATCAGCGGAATTCCGAGAACAATGGAAGATTTCCGCAGCATTTTTAAACGTCAGCGGAATTCCGAGAACAATGGAAGCATTCCAAAACATTTTTAAACTTCTGCAGAATTCCGAGAACAATGGAGGAGTTCCGAAGCATTTTTAAACTTCAGCGGAATTCCGAGAACAATGGAAGAGTTCCGAAGCATTTTTAAACTTCAGCGCAATTCCAAGAACAATGGAAGAGTTATAAAGCATTTTGAAACGTCGACGGAATTCCGAGAACATTGGAACTGTTCCAAAACATTTTTAAACTTCAGCGGAATTCCGAGAACAATGGAAGAGTTCCGAACCATAATTAAACATGAGGGGAATTCCGAGAACAATGGAAGCATTCCGAAGTATTTTTAAACTTCAGCGGATTTCCGAGAACAATGGAAGCATTAAGAAGCATTTTTAAAACTTCAACGGTATTCTGAGAACAATGGAAGTGTTCCGAAGAATTTTTAAACTTCAGCGCAATTCCAAGAACAATGGAAGTGTTCCAAAGCATTTTTAAACGTCGACGGAATTCCGAGAACATTGGAACTGTTCCAAAACATTTTTAAACTTCAGCGGAATTCCGAGAAAAATGGAAGAGTTCCAAAGCATAATTAAACATGAGGGGAATTCCGAGAACAATGGAAGAGTTCCGAAGCATTTTTAAACTTCAGCCGAATTCTGAGTACAATGGAAGAGTTCTGAAACATTTTTAAACTTCAGCGGAATTCTGAGAACAATGGAAGAGTTCCAAAGCATTTTTAAACGTCAGCAGAATTCCTAGAACAATGGAAGAGTTCCGAAGCATTTTTAAAGGTCAGCAGATTTCCGAGAACAATGAAGGAGTTCCAATGCATTTTTAAACGTCAGCGGAATTCTGAGAACAATGGAAGAGTTTTGAAACATTTTTAAACGTCAGTGTAATTCCGAGAACAATGGAAGAGTTCTGAAACATTTTTAAACTTCAACAGAATTCCGGGAACAATGGAAGAGTTCCAAAGCATTTTTAAACTTCAGCGGAATTCCGAGAACAATGGAAGCATTCTGAAGCATTTTTAAACTTCAGCGGTATTCCGAGAACAATGGAAGAGTTCTGAAACATTTTTAAACTTCAGCGGAATTCCGAGAACAATGGAAGCGTTCTGAAGCATTTTTAAACTTCAGGGGAATTCCGAGAACAATATAAGAGCTCTGAAACATTTTTAAACTTCAGCGGAATTCTGAGAGCAACGGAAAAGTTACAAAGCATTTTTAAACGTCAGTGGAATTCCGAGAACAATGGAAGAGTTCTGAAGCATTTTTAAACGTCAGTGGAATTCCGAGAACAATGGAAGAGTTCCTAAGCATTTTCAAACATCAGCGGAATTCCTAGACCAATGGAAGAGTTCTGAAACATTTTAAACTTCAAAGGAATTCCGAAAACAATGGAAGAGTTCCGAAGCATTTTTAAACTTCAGCGGAATTCAGAGAACAATGGAAGCATTCCGAAGTATTTTTAAACTTCAGTGGAATTCCGAGAACAATGGAAGAGTTCCGAAGCATTTTTAATCTTCATCAGTATTCCAAGTACAATGGCAGAGTTCCGAAGCAAATTTAAACTTCAGCAGAATTCCGAGAACAATGGAAGAGTTCCAAAGCATTTTTAAATGTTAGCGGAATTCTGCGAATAATAGAGGAGTTCCGAAGCATTTTTAAACGTCAGTGGAATTCTGAGAATAATGGAAGATTTCCTAAGCAATATTAAACGTGAGCGTAATTCCGAGACCAATGGAAGAGTTCCGAAGCATTTTTAAACGTCAGCGGAATTCCGAGAACAATGGAAGATTTCCGCAGCATTTTTAAACGTCAGCGGAATTCCGAGAACAATGGAAGCATTCCAAAACATTTTTAAACTTCTGCAGAATTCCGAGAACAATGGAGGAGTTCCGAAGCATTTTTAAACTTCAGCGGAATTCCGAGAACAATGGAAGAGTTCCGAAGCATTTTTAAACTTCAGCGGAATTCCAAGAACAATGGAAGAGTTCCAAAGCATTTTTAAACGTCAACGGAATTCCGAGAACAATGGAAGTATACCAAAACATTTTTAAACTTCAGCGGAATTCCGAGAACAATGGAAGAGTTCCGAAGCATAATTAAACATGAGGGGAATTCCTAGAACAATGGAAGAGTTCCGAAGCATTTTTAAACTTCAGCGGAATTCCGAGAACAATGGAAGAGTTCCGAAGCATTTTTAAACGTCAGCACAATTCTGAGAACAATGGAAGAGTTCCGAAGCATTTTTAAACATCAGCGGAATTATGAGAACAATGGAAGAGTTCTGAAACAATTTTAAACTTCAGCGGAATACTGAGAACAATGGAAGAGTTCCGAAGCATTTTTAAACTTCAGTAGAATTCCGAGAACAATGGAAGTGTTCTGAAGCATTTTTAAATTTCAGCGGAATTCCGAGAACAATGGAAGAGTTCCAAAGCATTTTTAAACGTCAGCGGAATTCCGAGAACAATGGAAGAGTTCTGAAGCATTTTTAAACTTCAGCCGAATTCTGAGTACAATGGAAGAGTTCTGAAACATTTTTAAACTTCAGCGGAATTCTGAGAACAATGGAAGAGTTCCGAAGCATTTTTAAACGTCAACAGAATTCCGAGAACATTGGAAGAGTTCCGAAGCATTTTTAAACGTCAGCGGAATTCCGAGAACAATGGAAGAGTTCCGAAGCATTTTTAAATGTCAGCGGAATTTTGAATACAATGGAAGAGTTCTGTAGCATTTTTAAACGTCAGCAGAATTCCGTGATCAATGGAAGAGTTCCGAAGCATTTTTAAATGCCAGCAGAATTCCGAGAACAATGGAAGAGTTCCGAAGCATTTTTAAACGTCAGCGGAATTCTGAGAACAATGGAAGAGTTCCGAAGCATTTTTAAACATCAGCGGAATTCCGAGAACAATGAAAGAGTTCTGAAGCATTTTTAAACGTCAGCGGAATTCCGAGAACAATGGAAGATTTCCGCAGCATTTTTAAACGTCAGCGGAATTCTGAGAACAATGGAAGAGTTCCAAAACAATTGTAAACTTCTGCGGAATTCTGAGAACAATGGAAGAGTTCCGAAGCATTTTTAAACTTCAGCGGAATTCCGAGAACAATGGAAGAGTTCCGAAGCATAATTAAACATGAGGGGAATTCCGAGAACAATGGAAGAGTTCCGAAGCATTTTTAAACTTCAGCGGAATACCGAAAACAATGGAAGAGTTCCGAAGCATTTTTAAATGTCAGCACAATTCTGAGAACAATGGAAGAGTTCCGAAGCATTTCTAAACGTCAGCGGAATTCCGAGAACAATGGAAGAGTTCCGAAGCATTTTTAAACGTCAGCGGAATTCCGAGAACAATGGAAGAGTTCTGAAGCATTTTTAAACTTCAGCCGAATTCTGAGTACAATGGAAGAGTTCTGAAACATTTTTAAACTTCAGCGGAATTCTGAGAACAATGGAAGAGTTCCGAAGCATTTTTAAACGTCAGCAGAATTCCGAGAACATTGGAAGAGTTCCGAAGCTTTTTAAACATCAGCGGAATTCTGAGAACAATGGAAGAGTTACGAAGCATTTTTAAACATCAGCGGAATTCCGAGAACAATGGAAGAGTTCCGAAGCATTTTTAAACGTCAGCGGAATTCCGAGAACAATGGAAGATTTCCGCAGCATTTTTAAACGTCAGCGGAATTCCGAGAACAATGGAAGCATTCCAAAACATTTTTAAACTTCTGCAGAATTCCGAGAACAATGGAGGAGTTCCGAAGCATTTTTAAACTTCAGCGGAATTCCGAGAACAATGGAAGAGTTCCGAAGCATTTTTAAACTTCAGCGCAATTCCAAGAACAATGGAAGAGTTATAAAGCATTTTGAAACGTCGACGGAATTCCGAGAACATTGGAACTGTTCCAAAACATTTTTAAACTTCAGCGGAATTCCGAGAACAATGGAAGAGTTCCGAACCATAATTAAACATGAGGGGAATTCCGAGAACAATGGAAGCATTCCGAAGTATTTTTAAACTTCAGCGGATTTCCGAGAACAATGGAAGCATTCCGAAGCATTTTTAAAACTTCAACGGTATTCTGAGAACAATGGAAGTGTTCCGAAGAATTTTTAAACTTCAGCGCAATTCCAAGAACAATGGAAGTGTTCCAAAGCATTTTTAAACGTCGACGGAATTCCGAGAACATTGGAACTGTTCCAAAACATTTTTAAACTTCAGCGGAATTCCGAGAAAAATGGAAGAGTTCCAAAGCATAATTAAACATGAGGGGAATTCCGAGAACAATGGAAGAGTTCCGAAGCATTTTTAAACTTCAGCCGAATTCTGAGTACAATGGAAGAGTTCTGAAACATTTTTAAACTTCAGCGGAATTCTGAGAACAATGGAAGAGTTCCAAAGCATTTTTAAACGTCAGCAGAATTCCTAGAACAATGGAAGAGTTCCGAAGCATTTTTAAAGGTCAGCAGATTTCCGAGAACAATGAAGGAGTTCCAATGCATTTTTAAACGTCAGCGGAATTCTGAGAACAATGGAAGAGTTTTGAAACATTTTTAAACATCAGTGTAATTCCGAGAACAATGGAAGAGTTCTGAAACATTTTTAAACTTCAACAGAATTCCGGGAACAATGGAAGAGTTCCAAAGCATTTTTAAACTTCAGCGGAATTCCGAGAACAATGGAAGCATTCTGAAGCATTTTTAAACTTCAGCGGTATTCCGAGAACAATGGAAGAGTTCTGAAACATTTTTAAACTTCAGCGGAATTCCGAGAACAATGGAAGCGTTCTGAAGCATTTTTAAACTTCAGGGGAATTCCGAGAACAATATAAGAGCTCTGAAACATTTTTAAACTTCAGCGGAATTCTGAGAGCAACGGAAAAGTTACAAAGCATTTTTAAACGTCAGTGGAATTCCGAGAACAATGGAAGAGTTCTGAAGCATTTTTAAACGTCAGTGGAATTCCGAGAACAATGGAAGAGTTCCTAAGCATTTTCAAACATCAGCGGAATTCCTAGACCAATGGAAGAGTTCTGAAACATTTTAAACTTCAAAGGAATTCCGAAAACAATGGAAGAGTTCCGAAGCATTTTTAAACTTCAGCGGAATTCAGAGAACAATGGAAGCATTCCGAAGTATTTTTAAACTTCAGTGGAATTCCGAGAACAATGGAAGAGTTCCGAAGCATTTTTAATCTTCATCAGTATTCCAAGTACAATGGCAGAGTTCCGAAGCAAATTTAAACTTCAGCAGAATTCCGAGAACAATGGAAGAGTTCCAAAGCATTTTTAAATGTTAGCGGAATTCTGCGAATAATAGAGGAGTTCCGAAGCATTTTTAAACGTCAGTGGAATTCTGAGAATAATGGAAGATTTTCTAAGCAATATTAAACGTGAGCGTAATTCCGAGACCAATGGAAGAGTTCCGAAGCATTTTTAAACTACAGCGGAATTCCGAGAATAATGCAAGAGTTCCGAAGCATTATTAAACATCAGCGGAATTCCGAGGACAATGGAAGGGTTCCAATGCATTTTTGAATGTCAGCGAAATTCCGAGAACAACGGAAGAGTTCCGAAACCTTTTTTAAATGTCAGCGAAATTCCGAGAACAATGGAAGAGTTCCGAAACATTTTTAAACTGCAGCGGAATTCCAAGAATAATGGAAGATTTACAAAGCATTTTTAACCGTCAGCGGAATTCCGAGAACAATGGAAGAATTCCGAAACATTTTAAAACTTCAGTAGAATTCTGAGAACGATGACAGAGTTCCGAAGCATTTATAAACTTCAGCAGAATTCCGAGAACAATGGAAGAGTTCCGAAGCAAATTTAAACTTCAGCAGAATTCCAAGAACAATGGAAGAGTTCCAAAGCAATTTTAAATGTCAGCGGAATTCTGAGAACAATGGAAGAGTTCCGAAGCATTTTTAAACATCAGCGGAATTCCGAGAACAATGGAAGAGTTCCGAAGAATTTTTAAACGTCAGCGGAATTCCGAGAACAATGGAAGATTTCCGCAGCATTTTTAAACGTCAGCGGAATTCCGAGAACAATGGAAGCATTCCAAAACATTTTTAAACTTCTGCAGAATTCCGAGAACAATGGAGGAGTTCCAAAGCATTTTTAAACTTCAGCGGAATTCCGAGAACAATGGAAGAGTTCCGAAGCATTTTTAAACTTCAGCGCAATTCCAAGAACAATGGAAGAGTTATAAAGCATTTTGAAACGTCGACGGAATTCCGAGAACATTGGAACTGTTCCAAAACATTTTTAAACTTCAGCGGAATTCCGAGAACAATGGAAGAGTTCCGAACCATAATTAAACATGAGGGGAATTCCGAGAACAATGGAAGCATTCCGAAGTATTTTTAAACTTCAGCGGATTTCTGAGAACAATGGAAGCATTCCGAAGCATTTTTAAAACTTCAACGGTATTCTGAGAACAATGGAAGTGTTCCGAAGAATTTTTAAACTTCAGCGCAATTCCAAGAACAATGGAAGTGTTCCAAAGCATTTTTAAACGTCGACGGAATTCCGAGAACATTGGAACTGTTCCAAAACATTTTTAAACTTCAGCGGAATTCCGAGAAAAATGGAAGAGTTCCAAAGCATAATTAAACATGAGGGGAATTCCGAGAACAATGGAAGAGTTCCGAAGCATTTTTAAACTTCAGCCGAATTCTGAGTACAATGGAAGAGTTCTGAAACATTTTTAAACTTCAGCGGAATTCTGAGAACAATGGAAGAGTTCCAAAGCATTTTTAAACGTCAGCAGAATTCCTAGAACAATGGAAGAGTTCCGAAGCATTTTTAAAGGTCAGCAGATTTCCGAGAACAATGAAGGAGTTCCAATGCATTTTTAAACGTCAGCGGAATTCTGAGAACAATGGAAGAGTTTTGAAACATTTTTAAACGTCAGTGTAATTCCGAGAACAATGGAAGAGTTCTGAAACATTTTTAAACTTCAACAGAATTCCGGGAACAATGGAAGAGTTCCAAAGCATTTTTAAACTTCAGCGGAATTCCGAGAACAATGGAAGCATTCTGAAGCATTTTTAAACTTCAGCGGTATTCCGAGAACAATGGAAGAGTTCTGAAACATTTTTAAACTTCAGCGGAATTCCGAGAACAATGGAAGCGTTCTGAAGCATTTTTAAACTTCAGGGGAATTCCGAGAACAATATAAGAGCTCTGAAACATTTTTAAACTTCAGCGGAATTCTGAGAGCAACGGAAAAGTTACAAAGCATTTTTAAACGTCAGTGGAATTCCGAGAACAATGGAAGAGTTCTGAAGCATTTTTAAACGTCAGTGGAATTCCGAGAACAATGGAAGAGTTCCTAAGCATTTTCAAACATCAGCGGAATTCCTAGACCAATGGAAGAGTTCTGAAACATTTTAAACTTCAAAGGAATTCCGAAAACAATGGAAGAGTTCCGAAGCATTTTTAAACTTCAGCGGAATTCAGAGAACAATGGAAGCATTCCGAAGTATTTTTAAACTTCAGTGGAATTCCGAGAACAATGGAAGAGTTCCGAAGCATTTTTAATCTTCATCAGTATTCCAAGTACAATGGCAGAGTTCCGAAGCAAATTTAAACTTCAGCAGAATTCCGAGAACAATGGAAGAGTTCCAAAGCATTTTTAAATGTTAGCGGAATTCTGCGAATAATAGAGGAGTTCCGAAGCATTTTTAAACGTCAGTGGAATTCTGAGAATAATGGAAGATTTCCTAAGCAATATTAAACGTGAGCGTAATTCCGAGACCAATGGAAGAGTTCCGAAGCATTTTTAAACTACAGCGGAATTCCGAGAATAATGCAAGAGTTCCGAAGCATTATTAAACATCAGCGGAATTCCGAGGACAATGGAAGGGTTCCAATGCATTTTTGAATGTCAGCGAAATTCCGAGAACAACGGAAGAGTTCCGAAACCTTTTTTAAATGTCAGCGAAATTCCGAGAACAATGGAAGAGTTCCGAAACATTTTTAAACTGCAGCGGAATTCCAAGAATAATGGAAGATTTCCAAAGCATTTTTAACCGTCAGCGGAATTCCGAGAACAATGGAAGAATTCCGAAACATTTTAAAACTTCAGTAGAATTCTGAGAACGATGACAGAGTTCCGAAGCATTTATAAACTTCAGCAGAATTCCGAGAACAATGGAAGAGTTCCGAAGCAAATTTAAACTTCAGCAGAATTCCAAGAACAATGGAAGAGTTCCAAAGCAATTTTAAATGTCAGCGGAGTTCTGAAAACAATGGAAGAGTTCTGTAGCATTTTTAAACGTCAGCGGAATTCCAAGAACAATGGGAGAGTTCCGAAGCATTTTTAAACGTCAGCAGAATTCCGAGAACAATGTAAGAGTTCTGAAGCAAATTTAAACTTCAGCAGAATTCCGAGAACAATGGAAGAGTTACGAAGCATTTTTAAACGTCAGCGGAATTCCGAGAACAATGGAAGAGTTCCGAAGCATTTTTAAATGTCAGCGGAATTTTGAATACAATGGAAGAGTTCTGTAGCATTTTTAAACGTCAGCGGAATTCCGTGATCAATGGAAGAGTTCCGAAGCATTTTTAAATGCCAGCAGAATTCCGAGAACAATGGAAGAGTTCCGAAGCATTTTTAAACGTCAGCGGAATTCTGAGAACAATGGAAGAGTTCCGAAGCATTTTTAAACATCAGCGGAATTCCGAGAACAATGGAAGAGTTCCAAAGCATTTTTAAACGTCAGCAGAATTCCTAGAACAATGGAAGAGTTCCGAAGCATTTTTAAAGGTCAGCAGATTTCCGAGAACAATGAAGGAGTTCCAATGCATTTTTAAACGTCAGCGGAATTCTGAGAACAATGGAAGAGTTTTGAAACATTTTTAAACGTCAGTGTAATTCCGAGAACAATGGAAGAGTTCTGAAACATTTTTAAACTTCAACAGAATTCCGGGAACAATGGAAGAGTTCCAAAGCATTTTTAAACTTCAGCGGAATTCCGAGAACAATGGAAGCATTCTGAAGCATTTTTAAACTTCAGCGGTATTCCGAGAACAATGGAAGAGTTCTGAAACATTTTTAAACTTCAGCGGAATTCCGAGAACAATGGAAGCGTTCTGAAGCATTTTTAAACTTCAGGGGAATTCCGAGAACAATATAAGAGCTCTGAAACATTTTTAAACTTCAGCGGAATTCTGAGAGCAACGGAAAAGTTACAAAGCATTTTTAAACGTCAGTGGAATTCCGAGAACAATGGAAGAGTTCTGAAGCATTTTTAAACGTCAGTGGAATTCCGAGAACAATGGAAGAGTTCCTAAGCATTTTCAAACATCAGCGGAATTCCTAGACCAATGGAAGAGTTCTGAAACATTTTAAACTTCAAAGGAATTCCGAAAACAATGGAAGAGTTCCGAAGCATTTTTAAACTTCAGCGGAATTCAGAGAACAATGGAAGCATTCCGAAGTATTTTTAAACTTCAGTGGAATTCCGAGAACAATGGAAGAGTTCCGAAGCATTTTTAATCTTCATCAGTATTCCAAGTACAATGGCAGAGTTCCGAAGCAAATTTAAACTTCAGCAGAATTCCGAGAACAATGGAAGAGTTCCAAAGCATTTTTAAATGTTAGCAGAATTCTGCGAATAATAGAGGAGTTCCGAAGCATTTTTAAACGTCAGTGGAATTCTGAGAATAATGGAAGATTTCCTAAGCAATATTAAACGTGAGCGTAATTCCGAGACCAATGGAAGAGTTCCGAAGCATTTTTAAACTACAGCGGAATTCCGAGAATAATGCAAGAGTTCCGAAGCATTATTAAACATCAGCGGAATTCCGAGGACAATGGAAGGGTTCCAATGCATTTTTGAATGTCAGCGAAATTCCGAGAACAACGGAAGAGTTCCGAAACCTTTTTTAAATGTCAGCGAAATTCCGAGAACAATGGAAGAGTTCCGAAACATTTTTAAACTGCAGCGGAATTCCAAGAATAATGGAAGATTTCCAAAGCATTTTTAACCGTCAGCGGAATTCCGAGAACAATGGAAGAATTCCGAAACATTTTAAAACTTCAGTAGAATTCTGAGAACGATGACAGAGTTCCGAAGCATTTATAAACTTCAGCAGAATTCCGAGAACAATGGAAGAGTTCCGAAGCAAATTTAAACTTCAGCAGAATTCCAAGAACAATGGAAGAGTTCCAAAGCAATTTTAAATGTCAGCGGAGTTCTGAAAACAATGGAAGAGTTCTGTAGCATTTTTAAACGTCAGCGGAATTCCAAGAACAATGGGAGAGTTCCGAAGCATTTTTAAACGTCAGCAGAATTCCGAGAACAATGTAAGAGTTCTGAAGCAAATTTAAACTTCAGCAGAATTCCGAGAACAATGGAAGAGTTACGAAGCATTTTTAAACGTCAGCGGAATTCTGAGAACAATGGAAGAGTTCCGAAGCATTTTTAAACGTCAGCGGAATTCCGAGAACAATGGAAGCGTTCCGAAGCATTTTTAAATGTCAGCGGAATTTTGAATACAATGGAAGAGTTCTGTAGCATTTTTAAACGTCAGCGGAATTCCGTGATCAATGGAAGAGTTCCGAAGCATTTTTAAATGCCAGCAGAATTCGGAGAACAATGGAAGAGTTCCGAAGCATTTTTAAACGTCAGCGGAATTCTGAGAACAATGGAAGAGTTCCGAAGCATTTTTAAACATCAGCGGAATTCCGAGAACAATGAAAGAGTTCTGAAGCATTTTTAAACGTCAGCGGAATTCCGAGAACAATGGAAGATTTCCGCAGCATTTTTAAACGTCAGCGGAATTCTGAGAACAATGGAAGAGTTCCAAAACAATTGTAAACTTCTGCGGAATTCTGAGAACAATGGAAGAGTTCCGAAGCATTTTTAAACTTCAGCGGAATTCCGAGAACAATGGAAGAGTTCCGAAGCATAATTAAACATGAGGGGAATTCCGAGAACAATGGAAGAGTTCCGAAGCATTTTTAAACTTCAGTGGAATTCCGAAAACAATGGAAGAGTTCCGAAGCATTTTTAAATGTCAGCACAATTCTGAGAACAATGGAAGAGTTCCGAAGCATTTCTAAACGTCAGCGGAATTCCGAGAACAATGGAAGAGTTCCGAAGCATTTTTAAACGTCAACGGAATTCCGAGAACAATGGAAGAGTTCTGAAGCATTTTTAAACTTCAGCCGAATTCTGAGTACAATGGAAGAGTTCTGAAACATTTTTAAACTTCAGCGGAATTCTGAGAACAATGGAAGAGTTCCGAAGCATTTTTAAACGTCAGCAGAATTCCGAGAACATTGGAAGAGTTCCGAAGCTTTTTAAACATCAGCGGAATTCTGAGAACAATGGAAGAGTTCCGAAGCATTTTTAAACATCAGCGGAATTCCGAGAACAATGGAAGAGTTCCGAAGCATTTTTAAACGTCAGCGGAATTCCGAGAACAATGGAAGATTTCCGCAGCATTTTTAAACGTCAGCGGAATTCCGAGAACAATGGAAGCATTCCAAAACATTTTTAAACTTCTGCAGAATTCCGAGAACAATGGAGGAGTTCCGAAGCATTTTTAAACTTCAGCGGAATTCCGAGAACAATGGAAGAGTTCCGAAGCATTTTTAAACTTCAGCGCAATTCCAAGAACAATGGAAGAGTTATAAAGCATTTTGAAACGTCGACGGAATTCCGAGAACATTGGAACTGTTCCAAAACATTTTTAAACTTCAGCGGAATTCCGAGAACAATGGAATAGTTCCGAAGCATAATTAAACATGAGGGGAATTCCGAGAACAATGGAAGCATTCCGAAGTATTTTTAAACTTCAGCGGATTTCCGAGAACAATGGAAGCATTCCGAAGCATTTTTAAAACTTCAACGGTATTCTGAGAACAATGGAAGTGCTCCGAAGAATTTTTAAACTTCAGCGCAATTCCAAGAACAATGGAAGTGTTCCAAAGCATTTTTAAACGTCGACGGAATTCCGAGAACATTGGAACTGTTCCAAAACATTTTTAAACTTCAGCGGAATTCCGAGAAAAATGGAAGAGTTCCAAAGCATAATTAAACATGAGGGGAATTCCGAGAACAATGGAAGAGTTCCGAAGCATTTTTAAACTTCAGCCGAATTCTGAGTACAATGGAAGAGTTCTGAAACATTTTTAAACTTCAGCGGAATTCTGAGAACAATGGAAGAGTTCCAAAGCATTTTTAAACGTCAGCAGAATTCCTAGAACAATGAAAGAGTTCCGAAGCATTTTTAAAGGTCAGCAGATTTCCGAGAACAATGAAGGAGTTCCAATGCATTTTTAAACGTCAGCGGAATTCTGAGAACAATGGAAGAGTTTTGAAACATTTTTAAACGTCAGTGTAATTCCGAGAACAATGGAAGAGTTCTGAAACATTTTTAAACTTCAACAGAATTCTGGGAAAAATGGAAGAGTTCCAAAGCATTTTTAAACTTCAGCGGAATTCCGAGAACAATGGAAGCATTCTGAAGCATTTTTAAACTTCAGCGGTATTCCGAGAACAATGGAAGAGTTCTGAAACATTTTTAAACTTCAGCGGAATTCCGAGAACAATGGAAGCGTTCTGAAACATTTTTAAACTTCAGGGGAATTCCGAGAACAATATAAGAGCTCTGAAACATTTTTAAACTTCAGCGGAATTCTGAGAGCAACGGAAAAGTTACAAAGCATTTTTAAACGTCAGTGGAATTCCGAGAACAATGGAAGAGTTCTGAAGCATTTTTAAACGTCAGTGGAATTCCGAGAACAATGGAAGAGTTCCTAAGCATTTTCAAACATCAGCGGAATTCCTAGACCAATGGAAGAGTTCTGAAACATTTTAAACTTCAAAGGAATTCCGAAAACAATGGAAGAGTTCCGAAGCATTTTTAAACTTCAGCGGAATTCAGAGAACAATGGAAGCATTCCGAAGTATTTTTAAACTTCAGTGGAATTCCGAGAACAATGGAAGAGTTCCGAAGCATTTTTAATCTTCATCAGTATTCCAAGTACAATGGCAGAGTTCCGAAGCAAATTTAAACTTCAGCAGAATTCCTAGAACAATGGAAGAGTTCCAAAGCATTTTTAAATGTTAGCGGAATTCTGCGAATAATAGAGGAGTTCCGAAGCATTTTTAAACGTCAGTGGAATTCTGAGAATAATGGAAGATTTCCTAAGCAATATTAAACGTGAGCGTAATTCCTAGACCAATGGAAGAGTTCCGAAGCATTTTTAAACTTCAGCGGAATTCCGAGAATAATGCAAGAGTTCCGAAGCATTATTAAACATCAGCGGAATTCCGAGGACAATGGAAGGGTTCCAATGCATTTTTGAATGTCAGCGAAATTCCGAGAACAACGGAAGAGTTCCGAAACCTTTTTTAAATGTCAGCGAAATTCCGAGAACAATGGAAGAGTTCCGAAACATTTTTAAACTGCAGCGGAATTCCAAGAATAATGGAAGATTTCCAAAGCATTTTTAACCGTCAGCGGAATTCCGAGAACAATGGAAGAATTCCGAAACATTTTAAAACTTCAGTAGAATTCTGAGAACGATGACAGAGTTCCGAAGCATTTATAAACTTCAGCAGAATTCCGAGAACAATGGAAGAGTTCCGAAGCAAATTTAAACTTCAGCAGAATTCCAAGAACAATGGAAGAGTTCCAAAGCAATTTTAAATGTCAGCGGAGTTCTGAAAACAATGGAAGAGTTCCGAAGCATTTTTAAACGTCAACGGAATTCCGAGAACAATGGAAGAGTTCTGAAGCATTTTTAAACTTCAGCCGAATTCTGAGTACAATGGAAGAGTTCTGAAACATTTTTAAACTTCAGCGGAATTCTGAGAACAATGGAAGAGTTCCGAAGCATTTTTAAACGTCAGCAGAATTCCGAGAACATTGGAAGAGTTCCGAAGCTTTTTAAACATCAGCGGAATTCTGAGAACAATGGAAGAGTTCCGAAGCATTTTTAAACATCAGCGGAATTCCGAGAACAATGGAAGAGTTCCGAAGCATTTTTAAACGTCAGCGGAATTCCGAGAACAATGGAAGATTTCCGCAGCATTTTTAAACGTCAGCGGAATTCCGAGAACAATGGAAGCATTCCAAAACATTTTTAAACTTCTGCAGAATTCCGAGAACAATGGAGGAGTTCCGAAGCATTTTTAAACTTCAGCGGAATTCCGAGAACAATGGAAGAGTTCCGAAGCATTTTTAAACTTCAGCGCAATTCCAAGAACAATGGAAGAGTTATAAAGCATTTTGAAACGTCGACGGAATTCCGAGAACATTGGAACTGTTCCAAAACATTTTTAAACTTCAGCGGAATTCCGAGAACAATGGAATAGTTCCGAAGCATAATTAAACATGAGGGGAATTCCGAGAACAATGGAAGCATTCCGAAGTATTTTTAAACTTCAGCGGATTTCCGAGAACAATGGAAGCATTCCGAAGCATTTTTAAAACTTCAACGGTATTCTGAGAACAATGGAAGTGCTCCGAAGAATTTTTAAACTTCAGCGCAATTCCAAGAACAATGGAAGTGTTCCAAAGCATTTTTAAACGTCGACGGAATTCCGAGAACATTGGAACTGTTCCAAAACATTTTTAAACTTCAGCGGAATTCCGAGAAAAATGGAAGAGTTCCAAAGCATAATTAAACATGAGGGGAATTCCGAGAACAATGGAAGAGTTCCGAAGCATTTTTAAACTTCAGCCGAATTCTGAGTACAATGGAAGAGTTCTGAAACATTTTTAAACTTCAGCGGAATTCTGAGAACAATGGAAGAGTTCCAAAGCATTTTTAAACGTCAGCAGAATTCCTAGAACAATGAAAGAGTTCCGAAGCATTTTTAAAGGTCAGCAGATTTCCGAGAACAATGAAGGAGTTCCAATGCATTTTTAAACGTCAGCGGAATTCTGAGAACAATGGAAGAGTTTTGAAACATTTTTAAACGTCAGTGTAATTCCGAGAACAATGGAAGAGTTCTGAAACATTTTTAAACTTCAACAGAATTCTGGGAAAAATGGAAGAGTTCCAAAGCATTTTTAAACTTCAGCGGAATTCCGAGAACAATGGAAGCATTCTGAAGCATTTTTAAACTTCAGCGGTATTCCGAGAACAATGGAAGAGTTCTGAAACATTTTTAAACTTCAGCGGAATTCCGAGAACAATGGAAGCGTTCTGAAACATTTTTAAACTTCAGGGGAATTCCGAGAACAATATAAGAGCTCTGAAACATTTTTAAACTTCAGCGGAATTCTGAGAGCAACGGAAAAGTTACAAAGCATTTTTAAACGTCAGTGGAATTCCGAGAACAATGGAAGAGTTCTGAAGCATTTTTAAACGTCAGTGGAATTCCGAGAACAATGGAAGAGTTCCTAAGCATTTTCAAACATCAGCGGAATTCCTAGACCAATGGAAGAGTTCTGAAACATTTTAAACTTCAAAGGAATTCCGAAAACAATGGAAGAGTTCCGAAGCATTTTTAAACTTCAGCGGAATTCAGAGAACAATGGAAGCATTCCGAAGTATTTTTAAACTTCAGTGGAATTCCGAGAACAATGGAAGAGTTCCGAAGCATTTTTAATCTTCATCAGTATTCCAAGTACAATGGCAGAGTTCCGAAGCAAATTTAAACTTCAGCAGAATTCCTAGAACAATGGAAGAGTTCCAAAGCATTTTTAAATGTTAGCGGAATTCTGCGAATAATAGAGGAGTTCCGAAGCATTTTTAAACGTCAGTGGAATTCTGAGAATAATGGAAGATTTCCTAAGCAATATTAAACGTGAGCGTAATTCCTAGACCAATGGAAGAGTTCCGAAGCATTTTTAAACTTCAGCGGAATTCCGAGAATAATGCAAGAGTTCCGAAGCATTATTAAACATCAGCGGAATTCCGAGGACAATGGAAGGGTTCCAATGCATTTTTGAATGTCAGCGAAATTCCGAGAACAACGGAAGAGTTCCGAAACCTTTTTTAAATGTCAGCGAAATTCCGAGAACAATGGAAGAGTTCCGAAACATTTTTAAACTGCAGCGGAATTCCAAGAATAATGGAAGATTTCCAAAGCATTTTTAACCGTCAGCGGAATTCCGAGAACAATGGAAGAATTCCGAAACATTTTAAAACTTCAGTAGAATTCTGAGAACGATGACAGAGTTCCGAAGCATTTATAAACTTCAGCAGAATTCCGAGAACAATGGAAGAGTTCCGAAGCAAATTTAAACTTCAGCAGAATTCCAAGAACAATGGAAGAGTTCCAAAGCAATTTTAAATGTCAGCGGAGTTCTGAAAACAATGGAAGAGTTCTGTAGCATTTTTAAACGTCAGCGGAATTCCAAGAACAATGGGAGAGTTCCGAAGCATTTTTAAACGTCAGCAGAATTCCGAGAACAATGTAAGAGTTCTGAAGCAAATTTAAACTTCAGCAGAATTCCGAGAACAATGGAAGAGTTACGAAGCATTTTTAAACGTCAGCGGAATTCTGAGAACAATGGAAGAGTTCCGAAGCATTTTTAAACTTCAACAGAATTCCGAGAACAATGGAAGAGTTCCGACGCATTTTTAAATGTCAGCAGATTTCCCAGAATAATGAAGGAGTTCCGAAACATTTTTAAACATCAGCGTAATTCCGAGAACAATGGAAGAGTTCTGAAACATTTTTAAACTTCAACGGAATTCTGATAACAATGGAAGAGTTCCAAAGCATTTTTAAACTTCATCAGAATTCCGAGAATAATGGAAGCGTTCCGAAGCACTTTTAAACATCAGCGGAATTCCGAGAACAATGGAAGAGTTCCGAAGCATTTTTAAACGTCAGCGAAATTCCGAGAACAATGGAAGATTTCCGCGGCATTTTTAAAAGTCAGCGGAATTCTGAGAACAATGGAAGAGTTCCGAAGCATTTTTAAACATCAGCGGAAATCCGAGAACAATGGAAGCGTTCTGAAACATTTCAAACTTCAAAGGAATTCCGAAAACAATGGAAGAGTTCCAAAGCATTTTTATACTTCAGCGGAATTCCGAGAACAATGGAAGCAGTCCGAAGCATTTTTAAACTTCTGTGGAATTCCGAGAACAATGGAAGAGTTCCGAAGCATTTTTAAACTTCAGCGGAATTCCGAGAATAATGGAAGAGTTCTGAAGCATTATTAAATATCAGCGGAATTCTCAGGACAATGGAAGAGTTCCGATGCATTTTTAAATGTCAGCGAAATTCCGAGAACAATGCAACAGTTCCAAAACCTTTTTTAAATGTCAGCGGAATTCTGAGAACAATGGAAGAGTTCCGAAACATTTTTAAACTGCAGCGAAATTCCAAGAACAATGGAAGATTTCCAAAGCATTTTTAAACGTCAGCGGAATTCCGAGAACAATGGAAGAATTCCGAAAGATTTTAAAACTTCAGTAAAATTCTGAGAATGATGACAGAGTCCCGAAGCATTTTTAAACTTCATCAGAATTCCGAGAACAATGGAAAAGATCCGAAGCATTTTTGAACTTCATCAGAATTCCGAGAACAATGTAAGAGTTCTGAAGCAAATTTAAACTTCAGCAGAATTCCGAGAACAATGGAAGAGGTACGAAGCATTTTTAAACGTCAGCGGAATTCTGAGAACAATGGAAGAGTTCCGAAGCATTTTTAAACTTCAACAGAATTCCGAGAACAATGGAAGAGTTCCGAAGCATTTTTAAATGTCAGCAGATTTCCCAGAATAATGAAGGAGTTCTGAAACATTTTTAAACATCAGCGTAATTCCGAGAACAATGGAAGAGTTCTGAAACATTTTTAAACTTCAACGGAATTTTGATAACAATGGAAGAGTTCCAAAGCATTTTTAAACTTCATCAGAATTCCGAGAATAATGGAAGCGTTCCGAAGCATTTTTAAACGTCAGCGGAATTCCGAGAACAATGGAAGATTTCCGCAGCATTTTTTAATGTCAGCGGAATTCTGAGAACAATGGAAGAGTTCCGAAGCATTTTTAAACATCAGCGGAATTCTGAGAACAGTGGAAGAGTTCCGAAGCATTTTTAAACGTCAGCGGAATTCCGAGAACAATGGAAGAGTTCCAAAACATTTTTAAACTTCAGCGGAATTCCGAGAATAATGGAAGAGTTCCGAAGCATTTTTAAACTTCAGCGGAATTCCGACAACAATGGAAGAGTTCCGAAGCATTTTTAAACTTCAGCGGAATTCCGAGAACAATGGAAGAGTTCCAAAGCATTTTTAAACGTCAATGGAATTCCGAGAACAATGGAAGTGTTCCAAAACATTTTTAAACTTCAGCGGAATTCCGAGAACAATGGAAGAGTTCCGAAGCATTATTAAACATGAGGGGAATTCCGAGAACAATGGAAGAGTTCCGAAGCATTTTTAAACTTCAGCGGAATTGCGAGAACAATGGAAGCGTTCTGATGCATTTTTAAATTTCAGCGGAATTCCGAGAACAATGAATGAGTTCCGAAGCATTTTTAAACGTCAGCGGAATTCCGACAATAATCTAAGAGTACGGAAACATTTTTAAACTTTAGCGGAATTCTGAGAAAAATAAAAGAGTTCTGAAACATTTTTAAACTTCAGCGGAATTCCGAGAAAAATGAAAGCGCTCTGTAGAATTTTTAAACTTCAGTGGAATTCCGAGAACAATGGAAGAGTTCTGAAAGATTTTTAAACTTCAGCGGAATTCTGAGAACAATGGAAGAGTTCCAAAGCATTTTTAAATGTCAGTGGAATTACGAGAACAGTGGAAGAGTTCGGAAGCATTTTAAAACTTCAGCAGAATTACGAGAACAATGGAAGAGTTAGGAATCATTTTTAAACGTCAGCAGAATTCCAAGAACAATGGAAGAGTTCCGAAGCATTTTTAAATGTATGCGGAATTCCGAGAACAATGGAAGAGTTCCTAAGCATTTTTAAACATCCGCGGAATTCCTAGACCAATGGAAGAGTTCTGAAACATTTCAAACTTCAAAGGAATTCCGAAAACAATGGAAGAGTTCCGAAGGATTTTTAAACTTCAGCGGAATTCCGAGAACAATGGAAGCGTTCCGCAGCATTTTTAAACACCACCGGAATTCTGAGAACAATGGAAGAGTTCCAAAACATTTTTAAACTTCAGCGGAATTCCGAGAACAATGGAAGAGTTCTGAAGCATTTTTAAACGTCAGCGGAATTCCGAGAACAATGGAAGAGTTCTGATACATTTTTAAACTTCAGCGGAATTCTGAGAACAATGGAAGAGTTCAGAAGCATTTTTAAACTTCAGCAGAATTCCGAGAACAATGGAAGCATTCTGAAGCATTTTTAAACTTCAGCAGAATTCCGATTACAATGGAAGAGTTCCAAAGCATTTTTAAACTTCATCAGAATTCCGAGAACAATGGAAAAGATCCAAAGCATTTTTAAACTTCATCAGAATTCCGAGAACAATGTAAGAGTTCTGAAGCAAATTTAAACTTCAGCAGAATTCCGAGAACAATGGAAGAGTTACGAAGCATTTTTAAACGTCAGCGGAATTCCGAGAACAATGGAAGAGTTCCGACGCATTTTTAAATGTCAGCAGATTTCCCAGAATAATGAAGGAGTTCCGAAACATTTTTAAACATCAGCGTAATTCCGAGAACAATGGAAGAGTTCTGAAACATTTTTAAACTTCAACGGAATTCTGATAACAATGGAAGTGTTCCAAAGCATTTTTAAACGTCGACGGAATTCCGAGAACATTGGAACTGTTCCAAAACATTTTTAAACTTCAGCGGAATTCCGAGAAAAATGGAAGAGTTCCAAAGCATTTTTAAACTTCAGCCGAATTCTGAGTACAATGGAAGAGTTCTGAAACATTTTTAAACTTCAGCGGAATTCTGAGAACAATGGAAGAGTTCCAAAGCATTTTTAAACGTCAGCAGAATTCCTAGAACAATGGAAGAGTTCCGAAGCATTTTTAAAGGTCAGCAGATTTCCGAGAACAATGAAGGAGTTCCAATGCATTTTTAAACGTCAGCGGAATTCTGAGAACAATGGAAGAGTTTTGAAACATTTTTAAACATCAGTGTAATTCCGAGAACAATGGAAGAGTTCTGAAACATTTTTAAACTTCAACAGAATTCCGGGAACAATGGAAGAGTTCCAAAGCATTTTTAAACTTCAGCTGAATTCCGAGAACAATGGAAGCATTCTGAAGCATTTTTAAACTTCAGCGGTATTCCGAGAACAATGGAAGAGTTCTGAAACATTTTTAAACTTCAGCGGAATTCCGAGAACAATGGAAGCGTTCTAAAGCATTTTTAAACTTCAGGGGAATTCCGAGAACAATATAAGAGCTCTGAAACATTTTTAAACTTCAGCGGAATTCTGAGAGCAACGGAAAAGTTACAAAGCATTTTTAAACGTCAGTGGAATTCCGAGAACAATGGAAGAGTTCTGAAGCATTTTTAAACGTCAGTGGAATTCCGAGAACAATGGAAGAGTTCTGAAGCATTTTTAAACTTCAGCGGAATTCAGAGAACAATGGAAGCATTCCGAAGTATTTTTAAACTTCAGTGGAATTCCGAGAACAATGGAAGAGTTCCGAAGCATTTTTAATCTTCATCAGTATTCCAAGTACAATGGCAGAGTTCCGAAGCAAATTTAAACTTCAGCAGAATTCCGAGAACAATGGAAGAGTTCCAAAGCATTTTTAAATGTTAGCGGAATTCTGCGAATAATAGAGGAGTTCCGAAGCATTTTTAAACGTCAGTGGAATTCTGAGAATAATGGAAGATTTCCTAAGCAATATTAAACGTGAGCGTAATTCCGAGACCAATGGAAGAGTTCCGAAGCATTTTTAAACTTCAGCGGAATTCCGAGAATAATGCAAGAGTTCCGAAGCATTATTAAACATCAGCGGAATTCCGAGGACAATGGAAGGGTTCCAATGCATTTTTGAATGTCAGCGAAATTCCAAGAACAACGGAAGAGTTCCGAAACCTTTTTTAAATGTCAGCGAAATTCCGAGAACAATGGAAGAGTTCCGAAACATTTTTAAACTGCAGCGGAATTCCAAGAATAATGGAAGATTTCCAAAGCATTTTTAACCGTCAGCGGAATTCCGAGAACAATGGAAGAATTCCGAAACATTTTAAAACTTCAGTAGAATTCTGAGAACGATGACAGAGTTCCGAAGCATTTATAAACTTCAGCAGAATTCCGAGAACAATGGAAGAGTTCCGAAGCAAATTTAAACTTCAGCAGAATTCCAAGAACAGTGGAAGAGTTCCAAAGCAATTTTAAATGTCAGCGGAGTTCTGAAAACAATGGAAGAGTTCTGTAGCATTTTTAAACGTCAGCGGGATTCCAAGAACAATGGGAGAGTTCCGAAGCATTTTTAAACGTCAGCAGAATTCCGAGAACAATGTAAGAGTTCTGAAGCAAATTTAAACTTCAGCAGAATTCCGAGAACAATGGAAGAGTTACGAAGCATTTTTAAACGTCAGCGGAATTCTGAGAACAATGGAAGAGTTCCGAAGCATTTTTAAACTTCAACAGAATTCCGAGAACAATGGAAGAGTTCCGACGCATTTTTAAATGTCAGCAGATTTCCCAGAATAATGAAGGAGTTCCGAAACATTTTTAAACATCAGCGTAATTCCGAGAACAATGGAAGAGTTCTGAAACATTTTTAAACTTCAACGGAATTCTGATAACAATGGAAGAGTTCCAAAGCATTTTTAAACTTCATCAGAATTCCGAGAATAATGGAAGCGTTCCGAAGCACTTTTAAACATCAGCGGAATTCCGAGAACAATGGAAGAGTTCCGAAGCATTTTTAAACGTCAGCGAAATTCCGAGAACAATGGAAGATTTCCGCAGCATTTTTAAAAGTCAGTGGAATTCTGAGAACAATGGAAGAGTTCCGAAGCATTTTTAAACATCAGCGGAAATCCGAGAACAATGGAAGCGTTCTGAAACATTTCAAACTTCAAAGGAATTCCAAAAACAATGGAAGAGTTCCAAAGCATTTTTATTCTTCAGCGGAATTCCGAGAACAATGGAAGCAGTCCGAAGCATTTTTAAACTTCTGTGGAATTCCGAGAACAATGGAAGAGTTCCGAAGCATTTTTAAACTTCAGCGGAATTCCGAGAATAATGGAAGAGTTCTGAAGCATTATTCAATATCAGCGGAATTCTCAGGACAATGGAAGAGTTCCGATGCATTTTTAAATGTCAGCGAAATTCCGAGAACAATGCAACAGTTCCAAAACCTTTTTTAAATGTCAGCGGAATTCTGAGAACAATGGAAGAGTTCCGAAACATTTTTAAACTGCAGCGAAATTCCAAGAACAATGGAAGATTTCCAAAGCATTTTTAAACGTCAGCGGAATTCCGAGAACAATGGAAGAATTCCGAAAGATTTTAAAACTTCAGTAAAATTCTGAGAATGATGACAGAGTCCCGAAGCATTTTTAAACTTCATCAGAATTCCGAGAACAATGGAAAAGATCCGAAGCATTTTTGAACTTCATCAGAATTCCGAGAACAATGTAAGAGTTCTGAAGCAAATTTAAACTTCAGCAGAATTCCGAGAACAATGGAAGAGTTACGAAGCATTTTTAAACGTCAGCGGAATTCTGAGAACAATGGAAGAGTTCCGAAGCATTTTTAAACTTCAACAGAATTCCGAGAACAATGGAAGAGTTCCGAAGCATTTTTAAATGTCAGCAGATTTCCCAGAATAATGAAGGAGTTCTGAAACATTTTTAAACATCAGCGTAATTCCGAGAACAATGGAAGAGTTCTGAAACATTTTTAAACTTCAACGGAATTTTGATAACAATGGAAGAGTTCCAAAGCATTTTTAAACTTCATCAGAATTCCGAGAATAATGGAAGCGTTCCGAAGCATTTTTAAACGTCAGCGGAATTCCGAGAACAATGGAAGATTTCCGCAGCATTTTTTAATGTCAGCGGAATTCTGAGAACAATGGAAGAGTTCCGAAGCATTTTTAAACATCAGCGGAATTCTGAGAACAGTGGAAGAGTTCCGAAGCATTTTTAAACGTCAGCGGAATTCCGAGAACAATGGAAGAGTTCCAAAACATTTTTAAACTTCAGCGGAATTCCGAGAATAATGGAAGAGTTCCGAAGCATTTTTAAACTTCAGCGGAATTCCGACAACAATGGAAGAGTTCCGAAGCATTTTTAAACTTCAGCGGAATTCCGAGAACAATGGAAGAGTTCCAAAGCATTTTTAAACGTCAATGGAATTCCGAGAACAATGGAAGTGTTCCAAAACATTTTTAAACTTCAGCGGAATTCCGAGAACAATGGAAGAGTTCCGAACCATTATTAAACATGAGGGGAATTCCGAGAACAATGGAAGAGTTCCGAAGCATTTTTAAACTTCAGCGGAATTGCGAGAACAATGGAAGCGTTCTGATGCATTTTTAAATTTCAGCGGAATTCCGAGAACAATGAATGAGTTCCGAAGCATTTTTAAACGTCAGCGGAATTCCGACAATAATCTAAGAGTACGGAAACATTTTTAAACTTTAGCGGAATTCTGAGAAAAATAAAAGAGTTCTGAAACATTTTTAAACTTCAGCGGAATTCCGAGAAAAATGAAAGCGCTCTGTAGAATTTTTAAACTTCAGTGGAATTCCGAGAACAATGGAAGAGTTCTGAAAGATTTTTAAACTTCAGCGGAATTCTGAGAACAATGGAAGAGTTCCAAAGCATTTTTAAATGTCAGTGGAATTACGAGAACAGTGGAAGAGTTCGGAAGCATTTTAAAACTTCAGCAGAATTACGAGAACAATGGAAGAGTTAGGAATCATTTTTAAACGTCAGCAGAATTCCAAGAACAATGGAAGAGTTCCGAAGCATTTTTAAATGTATGCGGAATTCCGAGAACAATGGAAGAGTTCCTAAGCATTTTTAAACATCCGCGGAATTCCTAGACCAATGGAAGAGTTCTGAAACATTTCAAACTTCAAAGGAATTCCGAAAACAATGGAAGAGTTCCGAAGAATTTTTAAACTTCAGCGGAATTCCGAGAACAATGGAAGCGTTCCGCAGCATTTTTAAACACCACCGGAATTCTGAGAACAATGGAAGAGTTCCAAAACATTTTTAAACTTCAGCGGAATTCCGAGAACAATGGAAGAGTTCTGAAGCATTTTTAAACGTCAGCGGAATTCCGAGAACAATGGAAGAGTTCTGATACATTTTTAAACTTCAGCGGAATTCTGAGAACAATGGAAGAGTTCAGAAGCATTTTTAAACTTCAGCAGAATTCCGAGAACAATGGAAGCATTCTGAAGCATTTTTAAACTTCAGCAGAATTCCGATTACAATGGAAGAGTTCCAAAGCATTTTTAAACTTCATCAGAATTCCGAGAACAATGGAAGAGTTACGAAGCATTTTTAAACGTCAGCGGAATTCTGAGAACAATGGAAGAGTTCCGAAGCATTTTTAAACTTCAACAGAATTCCGAGAACAATGGAAGAGTTCCGACGCATTTTTAAATGTCAGCAGATTTCCCAGAATAATGAAGGAGTTCCGAAACATTTTTAAACATCAGCGTAATTCCGAGAACAATGGAAGAGTTCTGAAACATTTTTAAACTTCAACGGAATTCTGATAACAATGGAAGAGTTCCAAAGCATTTTTAAACTTCATCAGAATTCCGAGAATAATGGAAGCGTTCAGAAGCATTTTTAAACATCAGCGGAATTCCGAGAACAATGGAAGAGTTCCGAAGCATTTTTAAACGTCAGCGAAATTCCGAGAACAATGGAAGATTTCCGCAGCATTTTTAAAAGTCAGCGGAATTCTGAGAACAATGGAAGAGTTCCGAAGCATTTTTAAACATCAGCGGAAATCCGAGAACAATGGAAGCGTTCTGAAACATTTCAAACTTCAAAGGAATTCCGAAAACAATGGTAGAGTTCCAAAGCATTTTTAAACTTCAGCGGAATTCCGAGAACAATGGAAGCAGTCCGAAGCATTTTTAAACTTCTGTGGAATTCCGAGAACAATGGAAGAGTTCCGAAGCATTTTTAAACTTCAGCGGAATTCCGAGAATAATGGAAGAGTTCTGAAGCATTATTAAATATCAGCGGAATTCCCAGGACAATGGAAGAGTTCCGATGCATTTTTAAATGTCAGCGAAATTCCGAGAACAATGCAACAGTTCCAAAACCTTTTTTAAATGTCAGCGGAATTCTGAGAACAATGGAAGAGTTCCGAAACATTTTTAAACTGCAGCGAAATTCCAAGAACAATGGAAGATTTCCAAAGCATTTTTAAACGTCAGCGCAATTCCGAGAACAATGGAAGAATTCCGAAAGATTTTAAAACTTCAGTAAAATTCTGAGAATGATGACAGAGTCCCGAAGCATTTTTAAACTTCATCAGAATTCCGAGAACAATTGAAAAGATCCGAAGCATTTTTGAACTTCATCAGAATTACGAGAACAATGTAAGAGTTCTGAAGCAAATTTAAACTTCAGCAGAATTCCGAGAACAATGGAAGAGTTACGAAGCATTTTTAAACGTCAGCGGAATTCTGAGAACAATGGAAGAGTTCCGAAGCATTTTTAAATGTCAGCAGATTTCCCAGAATAATGAAGGAGTTCTGAAACATTTTTAAACATCAGCGTAATTCCGAGAACAATGGAAGAGTTCTGAAACATTTTTAAACTTCAACGGAATTTTGATAACAATGGAAGAGTTCCAAAGCATTTTTAAACTTCATCAGAATTCCGAGAATAATGGAAGCGTTCCGAAGCATTTTTAAACGTCAGCGGAATTCCGAGAACAATGGAAGATTTCCGCAGCATTTTTTAATATCAGCAGAATTCTGAGAACAATGGAAGAGTTCCGAAGCATTTTTAAACATCAGCGGAATTCTGAGAACAATGGAAGAGTTCCGAAGCATTTTTAAACGTCAGCGGAATTCCAAGAACAATGGAAGAGTTCCAAAACATTTTTAAACTTCAGCGAAATTCCGAGAATAATGGAAGAGTTCCGAAGCATTTTTAAACTTCAGCGGAATTCCGACAACAATGGAAGAGTTCCGAAGCATTTTTAAACTTCAGCGGAATTCCGAGAACAATGGAAGAGTTCCAAAGCATTTTTAAACGTCAATGGAATTCCGAGAACAATGGAAGTGTTCCAAAACATTTTTAAACTTCAGCGGAATTCTGAGAACAATGGAAGAGTTCCGAAGCATTATTAAACATGAGGGGAATTCCGAGAACAATGGAAGAGTTCCGAAGCATTTTTAAACTTCAGCGGAATTGCGAGAACAATGGAAGCGTTCTGATGCATTTTTAAATTTCAGCGGAATTCCGAGAACAATGAATGAGTTCCGAAGCATTTTTAAATGTCAGCGGAATTCCGACAATAATCTAAGAGTACGGAAACATTTTTAAACTTTAGCGGAATTCTGAGAAAAATAAAAGAGTTCTGAAACATTTTTAAACTTCAGCGGAATTCCGAGAAAAATGAAAGCGCTCTGAAGCATTTTTAAACTTCAGCGGAATTCTGAGAACAATGGAAGAGTTCTGAAAGATTTTTAAACTTCAGCGGAATTCTGAGAACAATGGAAGAGTTCCAAAGCATTTTTAAATGTCAGTGGAATTACGAGAACAGTGGAAGAGTTCGGAAGCATTTTAAAACTTCAGCAGAATTACGAGAACAATGGAAGAGTTAGGAATCATTTTTAAACGTCAGCAGAATTCCAAGAACAATGGAAGAGTTCCGAAGCATTTTTAAATGTATGCGGAATTCCGAGAACAATGGAAGAGTTCCTAAGCATTTTTAAACATCCGTGGAATTCCTAGACCAATGGAAGAGTTCTGAAACATTTCAAACTTCAAAGGAATTCCAAAAACAATGGAAGAGTTCCAAAGCATTTTTAAACTTCAGCGGAATTCTGAGAACATTGGAAGCATTCCGAAGCATTTTTAAACTTCAGCGGAATTCCGAGAACATTGGAAGCATTCCGAAGCATTTTTAAACTTCAGTGGAATTCCGAGAACAATGGAAGAGTTCATAAGCATTTTTAATCTTCATCAGAATTCCAAGAACAATGGCAGAGTTCCGAAGTAAATTTAAATTTCAGCAAAATTCCGAGAACATTGGAAGATTTCCGCAGCATTTTTAAACGTCAGCGGAATTCCGAGAACAATGGAAGACTTCCAAAACATTTTTAAACTTCAGCGGAATTCCGAGAACAATGGAATAGTTCCGAAGCATTTTTAAACTTCAGCGGAATTCCGAGAACAATTGAAGAGTTCCGAAGCATTTTTAAACTTCAGTGGAATTCCGAGAACAATGGAAGAGTTCCAAAGCATTTTCAAACATCAACGGAATTCCGAGTACAATGGAAGTGTTCCAAAACATTTTTAAACTTCAGCGGAATTCCGAGAACAATGGAAGAGATCCGAAGCATTTTCAAACATTAGTGGAATTCCGAGAACGATGGAAGAGTTCTGAAACAATTTTAAACTTCAGCGGAATTCTGAGAATAATGGAAGTGTTCCGAATCATTTTTAAACTTCAGTGAAATTCTGAGTACAATGGAAGAGTTCTGAAACATTTTTAAACTTCAGCAGAATTCGGAGAACAATGGAAGAGTTCCGAAGCATTTTTAAACGTCAGCGGAATTCCAAGAACAATGGAAGAGTTCCAAAACATTTTTAAACTTCAGCGGAATTCCGAGAATAATGGAAGAGTTCCGAAGCATTTTTAAACTTCAGCGGAATTCCGACAACAATGGAAGAGTTCCGAAGCATTTTTAAACTTCAGCGGAATTCCGAGAACAATGGAAGAGTTCCAAAGCATTTTTAAACGTCAATGGAATTCCGAGAACAATGGAAGTGTTCCAAAACATTTTTAAACTTCAGCGGAATTCTGAGAACAATGGAAGAGTTCCGAAGCATTATTAAACATGAGGGGAATTCCGAGAACAATGGAAGAGTTCCGAAGCATTTTTAAACTTCAGCGGAATTGCGAGAACAATGGAAGCGTTCTGATGCATTTTTAAATTTCAGCGGAATTCCGAGAACAATGAATGAGTTCCGAAGCATTTTTAAATGTCAGCGGAATTCCGACAATAATCTAAGAGTACGGAAACATTTTTAAACTTTAGCGGAATTCTGAGAAAAATAAAAGAGTTCTGAAACATTTTTAAACTTCAGCGGAATTCCGAGAAAAATGAAAGCGCTCTGAAGCATTTTTAAACTTCAGCGGAATTCTGAGAACAATGGAAGAGTTCTGAAAGATTTTTAAACTTCAGCGGAATTCTGAGAACAATGGAAGAGTTCCAAAGCATTTTTAAATGTCAGTGGAATTACGAGAACAGTGGAAGAGTTCGGAAGCATTTTAAAACTTCAGCAGAATTACGAGAACAATGGAAGAGTTAGGAATCATTTTTAAACGTCAGCAGAATTCCAAGAACAATGGAAGAGTTCCGAAGCATTTTTAAATGTATGCGGAATTCCGAGAACAATGGAAGAGTTCCTAAGCATTTTTAAACATCCGTGGAATTCCTAGACCAATGGAAGAGTTCTGAAACATTTCAAACTTCAAAGGAATTCCAAAAACAATGGAAGAGTTCCAAAGCATTTTTAAACTTCAGCGGAATTCCGAGAACATTGGAAGCATTCCGAAGCATTTTTAAACTTCAGCGGAATTCCGAGAACATTGGAAGCATTCCGAAGCATTTTTAAACTTCAGTGGAATTCCGAGAACAATGGAAGAGTTCATAAGCATTTTTAATCTTCATCAGAATTCCAAGAACAATGGCAGAGTTCTGAAGTAAATTTAAACTTCAGCAAAATTCCGAGAACATTGGAAGATTTCCGCAGCATTTTTAAACGTCAGCGGAATTCCGAGAACAATGGAAGACTTCCAAAACATTTTTAAACTTCAGCGGAATTCCGAGAACAATGGAATAGTTCCGAAGCATTTTTAAACTTCAGCGGAATTCCGAGAACAATTGAAGAGTTCCGAAGCATTTTTAAACTTCAGTGGAATTCCGAGAACAATGGAAGAGTTCCAAAGCATTTTCAAACATCAACGGAATTCCGAGTACAATGGAAGTGTTCCAAAACATTTTTAAACTTCAGCGGAATTCCGAGAACAATGGAAGAGATCCGAAGCATTTTTAAACATTAGTGGAATTCCGAGAACGATGGAAGAGTTCTGAAACAATTTTAAACTTCAGCGGAATTCTGAGAATAATGGAAGTGTTCCGAATCATTTTTAAACTTCAGTGAAATTCTGAGTACAATGGAAGAGTTCTGAAACATTTTTAAACTTCAGCAGAATTCGGAGAACAATGGAAGAGTTCCGAAGCATTTTTAAACATCAGCAGAATTCCGATAACAATGGAAGCATTCCGAAGCATTTTTAAACTTCAGCGGAATTCCGAGAACAATGGAAGAGTTCCGAAGCATTTTTAAACTTCAGCGAAATTCTGAGTACAATGGAAGAGTTCTGAAACATTTTTAAACATCAGCGGAATTCTGAGAACAATGGAAGAGTTCCGAAGCATTTTTAAACGTCAGCGAAATTACGAGAACAATGGAAGATTTCCGCAGCATTTTTAAAAGTCAGCGGAATTCTGAGAACAATGGAAGAGTTCCGAAGCATTTTTAAACATCAGCGGAAATCCGAGAACAATGGAAGCGTTCTGAAACATTTCAAACTTCAAAGGAATTCCAAAAACAATGGAAGAGTTCCAAAGCATTTTTATACTTCAGCGGAATTCCGAGAACAATGGAAGCAGTCCGAAGCATTTTTAAACTTCTGTGGAATTCCGAGAACAATGGAAGAGTTCCGAAGCATTTTTAAACTTCAGCGGAATTCCGAGAATAATGGAAGAGTTCTGAAGCATTATTCAATATCAGCGGAATTCTCAGGACAATGGAAGAGTTCCGATGCATTTTTAAATGTCAGCGAAATTCCGAGAACAATGCAACAGTTCCAAAACCTTTTTTAAATGTCAGCGGAATTCTGAGAACAATGGAAGAGTTCCGAAACATTTTTAAACTGCAGCGAAATTCCAAGAACAATGGAAGATTTCCAAAGCATTTTTAAACGTCAGCGGAATTCCGAGAACAATGGAAGAATTCCGAAAGATTTTAAAACTTCAGTAAAATTCTGAGAATGATGACAGAGTCCCGAAGCATTTTTAAACTTCATCAGAATTCCGAGAACAATGGAAAAGATCCGAAGCATTTTTGAACTTCATCAGAATTCCGAGAACAATGTAAGAGTTCTGAAGCAAATTTAAACTTCAGCAGAATTCCGAGAACAATGGAAGAGTTACGAAGCATTTTTAAACGTCAGCGGAATTCTGAGAACAATGGAAGAGTTCCGAAGCATTTTTAAACTTCAACAGAATTCCGAGAACAATGGAAGAGTTCCGAAGCATTTTTAAATGTCAGCAGATTTCCCAGAATAATGAAGGAGTTCTGAAACATTTTTAAACATCAGCGTAATTCCGAGAACAATGGAAGAGTTCTGAAACATTTTTAAACTTCAACGGAATTTTGATAACAATGGAAGAGTTCCAAAGCATTTTTAAACTTCATCAGAATTCCGAGAATAATGGAAGCGTTCCGAAGCATTTTTAAACGTCAGCGGAATTCCGAGAACAATGGAAGATTTCCGCAGCATTTTTTAATGTCAGCGGAATTCTGAGAACAATGGAAGAGTTCCGAAGCATTTTTAAACATCAGCGGAATTCTGAGAACAGTGGAAGAGTTCCGAAGCATTTTTAAACGTCAGCGGAATTCCGAGAACAATGGAAGAGTTCCAAAACATTTTTAAACTTCAGCGGAATTCCGAGAATAATGGAAGAGTTCCGAAGCATTTTTAAACTTCAGCGGAATTCCGACAACAATGGAAGAGTTCCGAAGCATTTTTAAACTTCAGCGGAATTCCGAGAACAATGGAAGAGTTCCAAAGCATTTTTAAACGTCAATGGAATTCCGAGAACAATGGAAGTGTTCCAAAACATTTTTAAACTTCAGCGGAATTCCGAGAACAATGGAAGAGTTCCGAAGCATTTTTAAACTTCAGCGGAATTGCGAGAACAATGGAAGCGTTCTGATGCATTTTTAAATTTCAGCGGAATTCCGAGAACAATGAATGAGTTCCGAAGCATTTTTAAACGTCAGCGGAATTCCGACAATAATCTAAGAGTACGGAAACATTTTTAAACTTTAGCGGAATTCTGAGAAAAATAAAAGAGTTCTGAAACATTTTTAAACTTCAGCGGAATTCCGAGAAAAATGAAAGCGCTCTGTAGAATTTTTAAACTTCAGTGGAATTCCGAGAACAATGGAAGAGTTCTGAAAGATTTTTAAACTTCAGCGGAATTCTGAGAACAATGGAAGAGTTCCAAAGCATTTTTAAATGTCAGTGGAATTACGAGAACAGTGGAAGAGTTCGGAAGCATTTTAAAACTTCAGCAGAATTACGAGAACAATGGAAGAGTTAGGAATCATTTTTAAACGTCAGCAGAATTCCAAGAACAATGGAAGAGTTCCGAAGCATTTTTAAATGTATGCAGAATTCCGAGAACAATGGAAGAGTTCCTAAGCATTTTTAAACATCCGCGGAATTCCTAGACCAATGGAAGAGTTCTGAAACATTTCAAACTTCAAAGGAATTCCGAAAACAATGGAAGAGTTCCGAAGAATTTTTAAACTTCAGCGGAATTCCGAGAACAATGGAAGCGTTCCGCAGCATTTTTAAACACCACCGGAATTCTGAGAACAATGGAAGAGTTCCAAAACATTTTTAAACTTCAGCGGAATTCCGAGAACAATGGAAGAGTTCTGAAGCATTTTTAAACGTCAGCGGAATTCCGAGAACAATGGAACAGTTCTGATACATTTTTAAACTTCAGCGGAATTCTGAGAACAATGGAAGAGTTCAGAAGCATTTTTAAACTTCAGCAGAATTCCGAGAACAATGGAAGCATTCTGAAGCATTTTTAAACTTCAGCAGAATTCCGATTACAATGGAAGAGTTCCAAAGCATTTTTAAACTTCATCAGAATTCCGAGAACAATGGAAAAGATCCAAAGCATTTTTAAACTTCATCAGAATTCCGAGAACAATGTAAGAGTTCTGAAGCAAATTTAAACTTCAGCAGAATTCCGAGAACAATGGAAGAGTTACGAAGCATTTTTAAACGTCAGCGGAATTCTGAGAACAATGGAAGAGTTCCGAAGCATTTTTAAACTTCAACAGAATTCCGAGAACAATGGAAGAGTTCTGACGCATTTTTAAATGTCAGCAGATTTCCCAGAATAATGAAGGAGTTCCGAAACATTTTTAAACATCAGCGTAATTCCGAGAACAATGGAAGAGTTCTGAAACATTTTTAAACTTCAACGGAATTCTGATAACAATGGAAGAGTTCCAAAGCATTTTTAAACTTCATCAGAATTCCGAGAATAATGGAAGCGTTCCGAAGCATTTTTAAACATCAGCGGAATTCCGAGAACAATGGAAGAGTTCCGAAGCATTTTTAAACGTCAGCGAAATTCCGAGAACAATGGAAGATTTCCGCAGCATTTTTAAAAGTCAGCGGAATTCTGAGAACAATGGAAGAGTTCCGAAGCATTTTTAAACATCAGCGGAAATCCGAGAACAATGGAAGCGTTCTGAAACATTTCAAACTTCAAAGGAATTCCGAAAACAATGGAAGAGTTCCAAAGCATTTTTAAACTTCAGCGGAATTCCGAGAACAATGGAAGCAGTCCGAAGCATTTTTAAACTTCTGTGGAATTCCGAGAACAATGGAAGAGTTCCGAAGCATTTTTAAACTTCAGCGGAATTCCGAGAATAATGGAAGAGTTCTGAAGCATTATTAAATATCAGCGGAATTCCCAGGACAATGGAAGAGTTCCGATGCATTTTTAAATGTCAGCGAAATTCCGAGAACAATGCAACAGTTCCAAAACCTTTTTTAAATGTCAGCGGAATTCTGAGAACAATGGAAGAGTTCCGAAACATTTTTAAACTGCAGCGAAATTCCAAGAACAATGGAAGATTTCCAAAGCATTTTTAAACGTCAGCGCAATTCCGAGAACAATGGAAGAATTCCGAAAGATTTTAAAACTTCAGTAAAATTCTGAGAATGATGACAGAGTCCCGAAGCATTTTTAAACTTCATCAGAATTCCGAGAACAATTGAAAAGATCCGAAGCATTTTTGAACTTCATCAGAATTCCGAGAACAATGTAAGAGTTCTGAAGCAAATTTAAACTTCAGCAGAATTCCGAGAACAATGGAAGAGTTACGAAGCATTTTTAAACGTCAGCGGAATTCTGAGAACAATGGAAGAGTTCCGAAGCATTTTTAAATGTCAGCAGATTTCCCAGAATAATGAAGGAGTTCTGAAACATTTTTAAACATCAGCGTAATTCCGAGAACAATGGAAGAGTTCTGAAACATTTTTAAACTTCAACGGAATTTTGATAACAATGGAAGAGTTCCAAAGCATTTTTAAACTTCATCAGAATTCCGAGAATAATGGAAGCGTTCCGAAGCATTTTTAAACGTCAGCGGAATTCCGAGAACAATGGAAGATTTCCGCAGCATTTTTTAATATCAGCGGAATTCTGAGAACAATGGAAGAGTTCCGAAGCATTTTTAAACATCAGCGGAATTCTGAGAACAATGGAAGAGTTCCGAAGCATTTTTAAACGTCAGCGGAATTCCAAGTACAATGGAAGAGTTCCAAAACATTTTTAAACTTCAGCGGAATTCCGAGAATAATGGAAGAGTTCCGAAGCATTTTTAAACTTCAGCGGAATTCCGACAACAATGGAAGAGTTCCGAAGCATTTTTAAACTTCAGCGGAATTCCGAGAACAATGGAAGAGTTCCAAAGCATTTTTAAACGTCAATGGAATTCCGAGAACAATGGAAGTGTTCCAAAACATTTTTAAACTTCAGCGGAATTCTGAGAACAATGGAAGAGTTCCGAAGCATTATTAAACATGAGGGGAATTCCGAGAACAATGGAAGAGTTCCGAAGCATTTTTAAACTTCAGCGGAATTGCGAGAACAATGGAAGCGTTCTGATGCATTTTTAAATTTCAGCGGAATTCCGAGAACAATGAATGAGTTCCGAAGCATTTTTAAACGTCAGCGGAATTCCGACAATAATCTAAGAGTACGGAAACATTTTTAAACTTTAGCGGAATTCTGAGAAAAATAAAAGAGTTCTGAAACATTTTTAAACTTCAGCGGAATTCCGAGAAAAATGAAAGCGCTCTGAAGCATTTTTAAACTTCAGCGGAATTCTGAGAACAATGGAAGAGTTCTGAAAGATTTTTAAACTTCAGCGGAATTCTGAGAACAATGGAAGAGTTCCAAAGCATTTTTAAATGTCAGTGGAATTACGAGAACAGTGGAAGAGTTCGGAAGCATTTTAAAACTTCAGCAGAATTACGAGAACAATGGAAGAGTTAGGAATCATTTTTAAACGTCAGCAGAATTCCAAGAACAATGGAAGAGTTCCGAAGCATTTTTAAATGTATGCGGAATTCCGAGAACAATGGAAGAGTTCCTAAGCATTTTTAAACATCCGCGGAATTCCTAGACCAATGGAAGAGTTCTGAAACATTTCAAACTTCAAAGGAATTCCAAAAACAATGGAAGAGTTCCAAAGCATTTTTAAACTTCAGCGGAATTCCGAGAACATTGGAAGCATTCCGAAGCATTTTTAAACTTCAGCGGAATTCCGAGAACATTGGAAGCATTCCGAAGCATTTTTAAACTTCAGTGGAATTCCGAGAACAATGGAAGAGTTCATAAGCATTTTTAGTCTTCATCAGAATTCCAAGAACAATGGCAGAGTTCCGAAGTAAATTTAAACTTCAGCAAAATTCCGAGAACATTGGAAGATTTCCGCAGCATTTTTAAACGTCAGCGGAATTCCGAGAACAATGGAAGACTTCCAAAACATTTTTAAACTTCAGCGGAATTCCGAGAACAATGGAATAGTTCCGAAGCATTTTTAAACTTCAGCGGAATTCCGAGAACAATTGAAGAGTTCCGAAGCATTTTTAAACTTCAGTGGAATTCCGAGAACAATGGAAGAGTTCCAAAGCATTTTCAAACATCAACGGAATTCCGAGTACAATGGAAGTGTTCCAAAACATTTTTAAACTTCAGCGGAATTCCGAGAACAATGGAAGAGATCCGAAGCATTTTTAAACATTAGTGGAATTCCGAGAACGATGGAAGAGTTCTGAAACAATTTTAAACTTCAGCGGAATACTGAGAATAATGGAAGTGTTCCGAATCATTTTTAAACTTCAGTGAAATTCTGAGTACAATGGAAGAGTTCTGAAACATTTTTAAACTTCAGCAGAATTCGGAGAACAATGGAAGAGTTCCGAAGCATTTTTAAACGTCAGCAGAATTCCGATAACAATGGAAGCATTCCGAAGCATTTTTAAACTTCAGCGGAATTCCGAGAACAATGGAAGAGTTCCGAAGCATTTTTAAACTTCAGCGAAATTCTGAGTACAATGGAAGAGTTCTGAAACATTTTTAAACATCAGCGGAATTCTGAGAACAATGGAAGAGTTCCGAAGCATTTTTAAACATCAGCAGAATTCCGAGAACAATGAAAGAGTTCCTAAGCATTTTTAAACGTCAGCAGATTTCCGAGAACAATGAAGGAGTTCCAATGCATTTTTAAACGTCAGCGGAATTCTGAGAACAATAGAAGAGTTCTGAAACATTTTTAAACGTCAGTGGAATTCCGAGAACAATGGAAGAGTTCTGAAACATTTTTAAACTTCAGCAGAATTCCGGGAATAATGGAAGAGTTCCGAAGCATTTTTAAACTTCAGCGGAATTCCGAGAACAATGGAAGCATTGAGAAGCATTTTTAAACTTCAGCGGAATTCCGAGAACAATGGAAGAGTTCTGAAACATTTTTAAACTTCAGCGAAATTCTGAGAAAAATAAAAGAGTTCTGAAACATTTTTAAACTTAAGCGGAATTCCGAGAACAATGGAAGCGTTCTGAAGCATTTTTAAACTTCAGGGGAATTCCGAGAACAATGGAAGAGCTCTGAAACATTTTTAAACTTCACCAGAATTCTGAGAACAATGGAAGAGTTACAAAGCATTTTTAAATGTCAGTGGAATTCCGAGAACAATTGAAGAGTTCTCAAGCATTTTTAAACTTTAGCAGAATTCCGAGAACAATGGAAGAGGTCTGAAACATTTTTAAACTTCAAAGGAATACCAAAAACAATGGAAGAGATCTGAAGCATTTTTAAACTTCAGCGGAATTCCGAGAACAATGGAAGCATTCCGAAGCATTTTTAATCTTCAGCGGAATTCCGAGAACAATGGAAGAGTTCCGAAGCATTTTTAATCTTCATCAGAATTCCGAGAACAAAGGAAGAGTTCCGAAGCAAATTTAAACTACAGCAGAATTCCGAGAACAATGGAAGAGTTCCGAAGCATTTTTAAACTTCAGCGGAATTCCGAGAATAATGGAAGAGTTCCAAAGCATTATTAAACATCAGCGGAATTCCGAGGACAATGGAAGAGTTCCGATGCATTTTTAAATGTCAGCGGAATTCCGAGAACACTGGAAGAGTTCTGAAACATTTTTAAATTGCAGTGTAATTCCAAGAACAATGGAAGAGTTCCAAAGCATTTGTAAATGTCAGCGGAATTCCGAGAAAAATGGAAGAATTCCGAAAGATTATAAAACTTCAGTAGAATTCTGAGAACAATGGAAGAGTTGCGAATCAAATTTACACTTCAGCAGAATACCGAGAACAATGGAGGAGTTCCGAAACATTTTTAAATGTCAGCGGAATTCTGAAAACAATGGAAGAGTTCCGAAACAAATTTAAACTTCAGCCGAATTATGAGAACAATGCAAGAGTTCCTAAGCATTTTTAAATGTCAGCGGAATTCGGAAAACACTGGAATAGTTCCGAAGAATTTTTAAACGTCAGAGGAATTCCGAGAACAATGGAAGAGATCCGAAACATTTTTAAACTTCAGCGGAATTCCAAGAACAATGGAAGGGTTCCGAAGCATTTTTATATATCAGTGAAATTCTGAGAACAATGGAAGAGTTCCAAGACATTTTTAAACTTCAGCGGAATTCCGAGAACAATGGAAGAGTTCCGAAGCATTACTAAACGTGAGTGAAATTCCGAGAACAATGGAATAGTTCTGAAGCATTTTTAAACATCAGCGGAATTCCGAGAACAATGGAAGAGTTTCGAAGCATTTTTAAACGACAGCAGAATTCCGAGAACAATGGAAGAGTTCTGACACATTTTTAAACTTCAGCAGAATTCTGAGAACAATGGAAGAGTTCAGAAGCATTTTTAAACTTCAGCAGAATTCCGTGAAAAATAGAAGCATTCTGAAGCATTTTTAAACTTCAGCGGAATTCCGAGCACAATGGAAAAGTTACAAAGCATTTTTAAACTTCATCAGAATTCCGAGAACAATGGAAAAGTTCCGAAGCATTGTTAAACTTCATCAGAATTCCGAGAACAATGTAAGAGTTCTGAAGCAAAGTTAAACTTCAGCAGAATTCCGCCAACAATGGAAGAGTTACGAAGCATTTTTAAACGTCAGCGGAATTCCGAGAACAATGGAAGAGTTCCGAAGCATTTTTAAACGTCAACGGAATTCCGAGAACAATGGAAGTGTTCCAAAACAATTTTAAACTTCAGCGGAATTCCGAGAACAAAGGAAGAGTTACAAAGCATTTTTAAACTTCATCAGAATTCTGAGAACAATGGAAGAGTTCCGAAGCATTTTTAAACTTCAGCGGAATTCGGAGAACAATGGAAGAGTTCCGAAGCATTTTTAAACGTCAGCAGAATTCTGAGAACAATGGAAGAGTTCCGAAGCATTTTTAAACATCAGCGGAATCCTGAGAACAATGGAAGAGTTCGGAAGCATTTTTAAACATCAGCGGTATTCTGAGAATAATGGAAGAGTTCTGAAACATTTTTAAACTTCAGCGGAATTCTGAGAACAAAGGAAGAGTTACAAAGCATTTTTAAACTTCATCAGAATTCCGAGAACAAAGGAAAAGTTCCGAAGCAAAGTTAAACTTCAGCAGAATTCCGAGAACAATGGAAGAGTTACGAAGCATTTTTAAACGTCAGTGGAATTCCGAGAACAATGGAAGAGTTCCGAAGCATTTTTAAACTTTAGCAGAATTCCGAGAACAATGGAAGTGTTCCGAAGCATTTTTAATTGTCAGTAGATTTCACAGGATAATGAAGGAGTTCCAAAACATTTTTAAAAATCAGCGTAATTCCGAGAACAATGGAAGAGTTCAGAAACATTTTTAAACTTCAACGGAATTCCGATAACAATGGAAGTGTTCCGAAGCATTTTTAAACTTCAGCGGAATTCCGAGAACAATGGAAGCTTTCCGAAGCATTTTTAAACTTCAGCGGAATTCCGAGAACAATGGAAGAGTTCCGAAGCATTTTTAAACTTCATCAGAATTTCGAGAATGATGGAAGCGTTCTGAAGCATTTTTAAACATCAGCGGAATTCCGAGAACAATGGAAGAGTTCCCAAGCATTTTTAAACGTCAACGGTATTTCCGAGAACAATGGAAGAGTTATGAAACTTTTTTAAACTTCAATGGAATTCCGAGAACAATGGAAGAGTTCCGAAGCATTTTTAACCTTCACCGGTATTCCGAGAACAATGGAAGAGTTCCGAAGCATTTTTAACCTTCACCGGTATTCCGAGAACAATGGAAGAGTTCCGAAGCATTTTTAAACTTCAGCAGAATTCCGACAACAATGGAAGAGTTCCGAAGCATTTTTAAACTTCAGCGGAATTCCGAGAACAATGGAAGAGTTCCAAAGCATTTTTAAACGTCACTGGAATTCCGAGAACAATGGAAGTGTTCCAAAACATTTTTAAACTTCAGCGGAATTCCGAGAACAATGGAAGAGTTCCGAAGCATTATTAAACATGAGGGGAATTCCGAGAACAATGGAAGAGTTCCGAAGCATTTTTAAACTTCAGCGGAATTGCGAGAACAATGGAAGCGTTCTGATGCATTTTTAAATTTCAGCGGAATTCCGAGAACAATGAATGAGTTCCGAAGCATTTTTAAACGTCAGCGGAATTCCAACAATAATCTAAGAGTACGGAAACATTTTTAAACTTTAGCGGAATTCTGAGAAAAATAAAAGAGTTCTGAAACATTTTTAAGCTTCAGCGGAATTCCGAGAAAAATGAAAGCGCTCTGAAGCATTTTTAAACTTCAGCGGAATTCCGAGAACAATGGAAGAGTTCTGAAAGATTTTTAAACTTCAGCGGAATTCTGAGAACAATGGAAGAGTTCCAAAGAATTTTTAAATGTCAGTGGAATTACGAGAACAGTGGAAGAGTTCGGAAGCATTTTAAAACTTCAGCAGAATTACGAGAACAATGGAAGAGTTAGGAATCATTTTTAAACGTCAGCAGAATTCCAAGAACAATGGAAGAGTTCCGAAGCATTTTTAAATGTAGGCGGAATTCCGAGAACAATGGAAGAGTTAATAAGCATTTTTAAACATCAGCGGAATTCCTAGACCAATGGAAGAGTTCTGAAACATTTCAAACTTCAAAGGAATTCCGAAAACAATGGAAGAGTTCCAAATAATTTTTAAACTTCAGCGGAATTCCGAGAACATTGGAAGCATTCCGAAGCATTTTTAAACTTCAGCGGAATTCCGAGAACATTGGAAGCATTCCGAAGCATTTTTAAACTTCAGTGGAATTCCGAGAACAATGGAAGAGATCCTAAGCATTTTTAATCTTCATCAGAATTCCAAGAACAATGGCAGAGTTCCGAAGTAAATTTAAACTTCAGCAAAATTCCGAGAACATTGGAAGATTTCCGCAGCATTTTTAAACGTCAGCGGAATTACGAGAACAATGGAAGACTTCCAAAACATTTTTAAACTTCAGCGGAATTCCGAGAACAATGGAATAGTTCCGAAGCATTTTTAATTTTCATCAGAATTCCGAGAAAAATAGAAGCATTCTGAAGCATTTTTAAACTTCAGCGGAAGTCCGAGCACAATGGAAAAGTTACAAAGCATTTTTAAACTTCAGTGGAATTCTGAGAACAATGGAAGAGTTCCAAGACATTTTTAAACTTCAGCGGAATTCCGAGAACAATGGAAGAGTTCCGAAGCATTTTTAAACTTCAGTGGAATTCCAAGAACAATGGAAGAGTTCCGAAGCATTTTTAAACTTCAGCAGAAATCCGAGAACAATGGAAGAGTTCCGAAGCATTTTTAAACATCAACGGAATTCCGAGAACAATGGAAGTGTTCCAAAACATTTTTAAACTTCAGCGGAATTCCGAGAACAATGGAAGTGTTCCGAAGCATTATTAAACATGAGTGGAATTCCGAGAACAATGGAAGAGTTCCGAAGCTTTATTAAATTTCAGCGGAATTCCGAGAACAATGGAAGAGTTCCGAAGCATTTTTAAACGTCAGCGGAATTCCGAGAACAATGGAAGAGTTCCGAATCATTTTTAAACATCAGCAGAATTCTGAGAACAATGGAAGAGTTCCGAAGCATTTTTAAACATCAGCGGAATTCCGAGAACAAAGGAAGAGTTACAAAGCATTTTTAAACTTCATCAGAATTCTGAGAACAATGGAAGAGTTCCGAAGCATTTTTAAACTTCAGCGGAATTCCGAGAACAATGGAAGAGTTCCGAAGCATTTTTAAACGTCAGCAGAATTCTGAAAACAATGGAAGAGTTCCGAAGCATTTTTAAACATCAGCGGAATTCTGAGAACAATGGAAGAGTTTGGAAGCATTTTTAAATATCAGCGGTATTCTGAGAATAATGGAAGAGTTCTGAAACATTTCTAAACTTCAGCGGAATTCTGAGAACAAAGGAAGAATTACAAAGCATTTTTAAACTTCATCAGAATTCCGAGAACAAAGGAAAAGTTCCGAAGCAAAGTTAAACTTCAGCAGAATTCCGAGAACAATGGAAGAGTTACGAAGCATTTTTAAACGTCAGCAGAATTCCGAGAACAATGGAAGAGTTCCGAAGCATTTTTAAACTTTAGCAGAATTCCGAGAACAATGGAAGTGTTCTGAAGCATTTTTAAATGTCAGTAGATTTCCCAGGATAATGAAGGAGTTCCAAAACATTTTTAAACATCAGCGTAATTCCGAGAACAATGGAAGAGTTCAGAAACATTTTTAAACTTCAGCGGAATTCCGAGAACAATGGAAGAGTTCCGAAGCATTTTTAAACTTCATCAGAATTTCGAGAATGATGGAAGCGTTCTGAAGCATTTTTAAACATCAGCGGAATTCCGAGAACAATGGAAGAGTTCCCAAGCATTTTTAAACGTCAACGGTATTTCCGAGAACAATGGAAGAGTTATGAAACTGTTTTAAACTTCAATGGAATTCCGAGAACAATGGAAGAGTTCCGAAGCATTTTTAACCTTCACCGGTATTCCGAGAACAATGGAAGAGTTCCAAAGGATTTTTAAACTTCAGCGGAATTCCGAGAACAATGGAAGAGTTCCGAAGCATTTTTAAACTTCAGCAGAATTCCGAGAACAATGGAAGAGTTCTGAAGCATTTTTAAACGTCAGCGGAATTCTGAGAACAATGGAAGAGTTCCAAAACATTTTTAAACTTCAGCAGAATTCCGAGAACAATGGAAGAGTTCCGAAGCATTTTTAAACGTCAACGGAATTCCGAGAACAATGGAAGTGTTCCAAAACATTTTTAAACTTCAGCGGAATTCCGAGAACAATGGAAGAGTTCCGAAGCATTATTAAACATGGGTGGAATTCCGAGAACAATGGAAGAGTTCCGAAGCTTTATTAAATTTTAGCGGAATTCCGAGAACATTGGAAGAGTTCCGAAGCATTTTTAAACGTCAGCGGAATTCCGAGAACAATGGAAGAGTTCCGAATCATTTTTAAACATCAGCAGAATTCTGAGAACAAAGGAAGAGTTCCGATGCATTTTTAAACATCAGCGAAATTCCGAGAACAATGGAATAGTTCCGAAGCATTTTTAAACATCAGCGGAATTCCGAGAACAATGGAAGAGTTCTGAAACATTTTTAAACTTCAGCGGAATTCGGAGTACAATGGAAGAGATCTGAAACATTTTAAAAACTTCAGCGGAATTCCGAGAACAATGGAAGAGTTCCGAAGCATTTTTAAACATCAGCAGAATTTCGAGAGCAATGGAAAAGTTCCGAAGCATTTTTAAAGGTCATCATTTTTCCGAGAACAATGAAGGAGTTCCAATGCATTTTTAAACGTCAGCAGAATTCTGAGAACAATGGAAGAGTTCTGAAACATTTTTAAATGTCAGTGGAATTCCGAGAACAATAGAAGACTTCTGAAACATTTTTAAACTTCAACGGAATTCCAAGAACAATGGAAGAGTTCCAAAGCATTTTTAAATGTCAGTGGAATTTCGAGAACAGTGGAAGAGTTCGGAAGCATTTTAAAACTTCAGCAGAATTACGAGGACAATGGAAGAGTTACGAATCATTTTTAAACGTCAGCAGAATTCCAAGAACAATGGAAGAGTTCTAATGCATTTTTAAATGTCAGCGGAATTCCGAAAACAATGGAAGAGTTCCTAAGCATTTTTAAATATCAGCGGAATTCCGAGAACAATGGAAGCATTCCGAAGCATTTTTAAACTTCATCAGAATTCCGAAAACAATGGAAAAGTTCGAAAGCATTTTTAAACTTCATCAGAATTCCGAGAACAATGTAAGAGTTCTGAAGCAAAGTTAAACTTCAGCAGAATTCCGAGAACAATGGAAGTGTTACGAAGCATTTTTAAACGTCAGCGGAATTCCGAGAACAATGGAAGAGTTCCGAAGCATTTTTAAACTTCAGCAGAATTCCAAGAACAATGGAAGAGTTCCGAAGCATTTTTAAATGTCAGCAGATTTCCCAGAATAATGAAGGAGTTCCGAAACATTTTTAAACATCAGCATAATTCCAAGAACAATGGAAGAGTTCTGAAACATTTTTAAACTTCAACGGAATTCCGATAACAATGGAAGAGTTCCGAAGCATTTTTAAACTTCAGCGGAATTCCGAGAACAATGGAAGCTTTCCGAAGGATTTTTAAACTTCAGCGGAATTCTGAGAACAATGGAAGAGTTCTGAAGCATTTTTAAACTTCATCAGAATTCCGAGAATAATGGAAGCGTTCTGAAGCATTTTTAAACATCAGCGGAATTCCGAGAACAATGGAAGAGTTCCGAAGCATTTTTAAACGTCAACGGTATTTCCGAGCACAATGGAAGAGTTATGAAACTTTTTTAAATTCAATGGAATTCCGAGAACAATGGAAGAGTTCCGAAGCATTTTTAACCTGCACCGGAATTCCGAGAACAATGGAAGAGTTCCGAAGCATTTTTAAACTTCAGCAGAATTCCGAGAACAATGGAAGAGTTCTGAAGCATTTTTAAACATCAGCAGAATTCTGAGAACAATAGAAGATTTATGAAGCATTTTTAAATATCAGTGGAATTCTGAGAACAATGGAAGAGTTCCAAAACATTTTTAAACTTCAGCGGAATTCCGAGAACAATGGAAGAGTTCCGAAGCATTTTTAAACTTCAGCGGAATTCCAAGAACAATGGAAGAGTTCCGAAGCATTTTTAAACTTCAGCGGAATTCCGAGAACAATGGAAGAGTTGTGAAGCATTTTTAAACGTCAGCGGAATTCTGAGAACAAAGGAAGAGTTCCAAAACATTTTTAAACTTCAGCGGAATTCCGAGAACAATGGAAGAGTTCCGAAGAATTTTTAAACATCAACGGAATTCCGAGAACAATGGAAGTGTTCCAAAACATTTTTAAACTTCAGCGGAATTCCGAGAACAATGGAAGAGTTCCGAAGCATTATTAAACATGAGTGGAATTCCAAGAACAATGGAAGAGTTCCGAAGCATTTTTAAACATCAGCGGAATTCCGAGAACAATGGAAGAGATTCGAAGCATTTTTAACCGTCAACGGTATTTCCGAGCACAGTGGAAGAGTTATGAAACTTTTTTAAACTTCAATGGAATTCCGAGAACAATGGAAGAGTTCCGAAGCATTTTTAACCTGCACCGGAATTCCGAGAACAATGGAAGAGTTCCGAAGGATTTTTAAAGGTCATCATTTTTCCGAGAACAATGAAGGAGTTCCAATGCATTTTTAAACATCAGCGGAATTCTGAGAACAATGGAAGAGTTCTGAAACATTTTTAAATGTCAGTGGAATTCCGAGAACAATAGAAGACTTCTGAAACATTTTTAAACTTCAACGGAATTCCAAGAACAATGGAAGAGTTCCAAAGCATTTTTAAATGTCAGTGGAATTTCGAGAACAGTGGAAGAGTTCGGAAGCATTTTAAAACTTCAGCAGAATTACGAGGACAATGGAAGAGTTACGAATCATTTTTAAACGTCAGCAGAATTCCAAGAACAATGGAAGAGTTCTAATGCATTTTTAAATGTCAGCGGAATTCCGAAAACAATGGAAGAGTTCCTAAGCATTTTTAAATATCAGCGGAATTCCGAGAACAATGGAAAAGTTCCAAAGCATTTTTAAACTTCATCTGAATTCCGAGAACAATGTAAGAGTTCTGAAGCAAAGTTAAACTTCAGCAGAATTCCGAGAACAATGGAAGTGTTACGAAGCATTTTTAAACGTCAGCGGAATTCCGAGAACAATGGAAGAGTTCCGAAGCATTTTTAAACTTCAGCAGAATTCCAAGAACAATGGAAAAGTTCCGAAGCATTTTTAAATGTCAGCAGATTTCCCAGAATAATGAAGGAGTTCCGAAACATTTTTAAACATCAGCATAATTCCAAGAACAATGGAAGAGTTCTGAAACATTTTTAAACTTCAACGGAATTTCGATAACAATGGAAGAGTTCCGAAGCATTTTTAAACTTCAGCGGAATTCCGAGAACAATGGAAGCTTTCCGAAGGATTTTTAAACTTCAGCGGAATTCTGAGAACAATGGAAGAGTTCTGAAGCATTTTTAAACTTCATCAGAATTCCGAGAATAATGGAAGCGTTCTGAAGCATTTTTAAACATCAGCGGAATTCCGAGAACAATGGAAGAGTTCCGAAGCATTTTTAAACGTCAACGGTATTTCCGAGCACAATGGAAGAGTTATGAAACTTTTTTAAATTCAATGGAATTCCGAGAACAATGGAAGAGTTCCGAAGCATTTTTAACCTGCACCGGAATTCCGAGAACAATGGAAGAGTTCCGAAGGATTTTTAAACTTCAGCGGAATTCTGAGTACAATGGAAGAGATCTGAAACGTTTTTAAACTTCAGCGGAATTCCGATAACAATGGAAGAGTTCCGAAGCATTTTTAAACATCAGCAGAATTCTGAGAACAATAGAAGATTTCTGAAGCATTTTTAAACTTCAGCGGAATTCCGATAACAATGGAAGAGTTCCGAAGCAAATTTAAACTTCATCAGAATTCCAAGAACAATGGAAGAGTTCCAAAGCATTTTTAAATGTCAGCGGAATTCTGAAAACAATGGAAGAGTTCTGTAGCATTTTTAAACGTCAGCAGAATTCCGAGAACAATGGAAGAGTTCCGAAGCATTTTTCCATGTCAGCGGAATTCAGAGAACAATGGAAATGTTCCGAAGCATTTTTAATCATCAGCGGAATTCCGAGAACAATGGAAGAGTTCCGAAGCATTTTAAACGTCAGCGGAATTCCGAGAACAATGGAAGATTTCTGCAGCATTTTTAAACATCAGCGGAATTCCGAGAACAATGGAAGAGTTCCAAAAAATTTTTAAACTTCAGCAGAATTCCGAGAACAATGGAAGAGTTCTGAAGCATTTTTAACCTTCAGCGGAATTCCGAGAACAATGGAAGAGTTCCGAAGCATTTTTAAACTTCAGCGGAATTCCGAGAACAATGGAAGAGTTCTGAAGCATTTTTAAACGTCAGCGGAATTCTGAGAACAATGGAAGAGTTCCGAAGCATTTTTAATCATCAGCGGAATTCCGAGAACAATGGAAGAGTTCCGAAGCATTTTTAAACGTCAGCGGAATTCCGAGAACAATGGAAGATTTCCGCAGCATTTTTAAACTTCAGCGGAATTCCGAGAAAAATGGAAGAGTTCCAAAGCATTTTTAACCTTCAGCGGAATTCCGAGAACAATGGAAGAGTTCCGAAGCATTTTTAAACGTCAGCGGAATTCCGAGAATAAAGGAAGAGTTCCAAAGCATTATTAAACCTGAGTGTAATTCCGAGAACAATGGAAGAGTTCCGAAAACTTTTGTAAATATCAGCGGAATTCCGAGAACAATGGAAGAGTTCCGAAACATTTTTAAACTGTAGCAGAATTCCAAGAACAATGGAAGTGTTCCAAAGCATTTTTAAACGTCAGCGGAATTCCGAGAACAATGGAAGAGTTCTGAAGCATTTTTAAACGTCAGCGGAATTCTGAGAACAATGGAAGAGTTCCAAAGCATTTTTAATCATCAGCGGAATTCCGAGAACAATGGAAGAGTTCCGAAGCATTTTTAAACGTCAGCGGAATTCCGAGAACAATGGAAGATTTCCGCAGCATTTTTAAACTTCAGCGGAATTCCGAGAAAAATGGAAGAGTTCCAAAGCATTTTTAACCTTCAGCGGAATTCCGAGAACAATGGAAGAGTTCCGAAGCATTTTTAAACATCAGCGGAATTATGAGAACAATGGAAGAGTTCCGAAGCATTTTTAAACATCAGAGGTATTCCGAGAATAATGGAAGAGTTCTGAAACATTTTTAAACTTCAGCAGAATTCTGAGAACAATGGAAGAGTTCCGAAGCATTTTTAAACTTCAGCAGAATTCCGAGAACAATGGAGGCATTCTGAATCATTTTTAAACTTCAGCGGAATTCTGAATACAATGGAAGAGAAATGAAATGTTTTTAAACTTCAGCGGAATTCCGAGAACAATGGAAGAGTTCCGAAGGACTTTTAAACGTCAGCAGAATTTCGAGAACAATGGAAGATTTCCGAAGCATTTTTAAACGTCAGCATATTTCCAAGAACAATGAAGAAGATCCAATGCATTTTTAAACGTCTGCGGAATTCTGAGAACAATGGAAGAGTTCTGAAACATTTTTAAACGTCAATGGAATTCCGAGAACAATGGAAGAGTTCCAAAGCATTTTTAAATGTTAGTGGAATTTCGAGAACAGTGGAAGAGTTCGGAAGCATTTTAAAACTTCAATGGAATTACGAGAACAATGGAGAGTTACGAATCTTTTTTAAACGTCAGCAGAATTCCAAGAACAATGGAAGAGTTCCGAAGCATTTTTAAATGTCAGCGGAATTCCGAGAACAATGGAAGAGTTCCTAAGCATTTTTAAATATCAGCGGAATTCCGAGAACAATGGAAGCATTCCGAAGCATTTTTAAACTTCAGTGGAATTCCGAGAACAGTGGAAGAGTTCCGAAGCATTTTTAATCTTCATCAGAATTCCGAGAACAATGGAAGAGTTCCGAAGCAAATTTAAACTTCAGCAGAATTCCGAGAAAAATGAAAGATTTCCGAAGCATTTTTAAATGTTAGCGGAATTCTGAGAATAATAGAAGAGTTCCGAAGCATTTTTAAACGTCAGCGGAATTCTGAGAACAATGGAAGAGTTCCGAAGCATTTTTAAATGTCAGCGGAATTCTGAGAACAATGGAAGAGTTCTGAAGCATTTTTAATCATCAGCGGAATTCCGAGAACAATGGAAGAGTTCCGAATCATTTTTAAACGTCAGCGGAATTCCGAGAACAATGGAAGATTTCCGCAGCATTTTTAAACGTCAGCGGAATTCCGAGAACAATGGAAGAGTTCCAAAACATTTTTAAACTTCAGCAGAATTCCGAGAACAATGGAAGAGTTCCGTAGCATTTTTAACCTTCAGCAGAATTCCGAGAACAATGGAAGACTTTCGAAGCATTTTTAAACGTCAATGGAATTCGGAGAACAATGAAAGTGTTCCAAAACATTTTTAACCTTCAGCGGAATTCCGAGAACAATGGAAGAGTTCCGATGCATTTTTAAACTTCAGCGGAATTCCGAGAACAATGGAAGAGTTCCAAAGCATTTTTAAACTTCATCAGAATTCCGAGAACAATGGAAGAGTTCCGAAGCATTTTTAAACATCAGCAGAATTCTGAGAACAATGGAAGAGTTTCGAAGCATTTTTAAACATCAGCGGAATTCTGAGAACAATGGAAGAGTTCCGAAGCATTTTTAAACATCAGCGGTATTCCGAGAATAATGGAAGAGTTCTGAAACATTTTTAAACTTCAGCAGAATTCTGAGAACAATGGAAGAGTTCCGAAGCATTTTTAAACTTCATCAGAATTCCGAGAACAATGGAGGCGTTCTGAAGCATTTTTAAACTTCAGAGGAATTCCAAGAACAATGGAAGAGTTCCGAAGCATTTTTAATTGTCAGCGGAATTCCGAGAATAATGGAAGAGTTCTGAAACATTTTTAAACTTCAGTGGAATTCTGAGTACAATGGAAGAGATCTGAAACATTTTTAAACTTCAGCGGAATTCCGAGAACAATGGAAGAGTTCCGAAGCATTTTTAAACGTCAGCAGAATTTCGAGAACAATGGAAGAGTTCCGAAGCATTTTTAAACGTCAGCATATTTTCAAGAACAATGAAGGAGTTCCAATGCATTTTTAAACATGAGTGGAATTCTGAGAACAATGTAAGAGTTCTAAAACATTTTTAAACGTCAATGGAATTCCGAGAACAATGGAAGAGTTCCAAAGCATTTTTAAACGTCAGTGGAACTTCGAGAACAGTGGAAGAGTTCGGAAGCATTTTAAACTTCAACGGAATTACGAGAACAATGGAAGAGTTACGAATCATTTTTAAACATCAGCAGAATTCCAAGAACAATGGAAGAGTTCCGAAGCATTTTTAATTATCAGCGGAATTCCGAGAACAATGGAAGCATTCCGAAGCATTTTTAAACTTCAGTGGAATTCCGAGAACAAAGGAAGAGTTCCGAAGCATTTTTAATCTTCATCAGAATTCCGAGAACAATGGAAGAGTTCCGAAGCAAATTTAAACTTCAGCAGAATTCCGAGAACAATGGAAGATTTCCGAAGCATTTTTAAATGTTAGCGGAATTCTGAGAATAATATAAGAGTTCCGAAGCATTTTTAAACGTCAGCGGAATTCCGAGAATAAAGGAAGAGTTCCAAAGCAATATTAAACCTGAGTGTAATTCCGAGAACAATGGAAGAGTTCCGAAAACTTTTGTAAATATCAGCGGAATTCCGAGAACAATGGAAGAGTTCCGAAACATTTTTAAACTGCAGCAGAATTCCATGAACAATGGAAGTGTTCCAAAGCATTTTTAAACGTCAGCGGAATTCCGAGAACAATGGAAGAGTTTTGAAGCATTTTTAAACGTCAGCGGAATTCTGAGAAAAATGGAAGAGTTCCGAAGCATTTTTAATCATCAGCGGAATTCGGAGAACAATGGAAGAGTTCCGAAGCATTTTTAAACGTCAGCGGAATGCCGAGAACAATGGAAGATTTAAGCAGCATTTTTAAACTTCAGCGGAATTCCGAGAAAAATGGAAGAGTTCCAAATCATTTTTAACCTTCAGCGGAATTCCGAGAACAATGGAAGAGTTCCGAAGCATTTTTAAACATCAGCGGAATTCTGAGAACAATGGAAGAGTTCCGAAGCATTTTTAAACATTAGAGGTATTCCGAGAATAATGGAAGAGTTCTGAAACATTTTTAAACTTCAGCAGAATTCTGAGAACAATGGAAGAGTTCCGAAGCATTTTTAAACTTCAGCAGAATTCCGAGAACAATGGAGGCGTTCTGAAGCATTTTTAAACTTCAGCGGAATTCTGAGTACAATGGAAGAGATCTGAAACGTTTTTAAACTTCAGCGGAATTCCGATAACAATGGAAGAGTTCCGAAGCATTTTTAAACTTCAGCGGAATTCCAAGAACAATGGAAGAGTTCCCAAGCATTTTTAAACTTCAGCGGAATTCCGAGAACAATGGAAGAATTCTGAAAGATTTTAAAACTTCAGTAGAATTCTGAGAACGATGACAGAGTTCCGAAGCATTTTTAAACTTCAGCAGAATTCCGATAACAATGGAAGAGTTCCGAAGCAAATTTAAACTTCATCAGAATTCCAAGAACAATGGAAGAGTTCCAAAGCATTTTTAAATGTCAGCGGAATTCTGAAAACAATGGAAGAGTTCTGTAGCATTTTTAAACGTCAGCAGAATTCCGAGAACAATGGAAGAGTTCCGAAGCATTTTTACATGTCAGCGGAATTCTGAGAACAATGGAAATGTTCCGAAGCATTTTTAATCATCAGCGGAATTCCGAGAACAATGGAAGAGTTCCGAAGCATTTTAAACGTCAGCGGAATTCCGAGAACAATGGAAGATTTCTGCAGCATTTTTAAACATCAGCGGAATTCCGAGAACAATGGAAGAGTTCCAAAACATTTTTAAACTTCAGCAGAATTCCAAGAACAATGGAAGAGTTCTGAAGCATTTTTAACCTTCAGCGGAATTCCGAGAACAATGGAAGAGTTCCGAAGCATTTTTAAACTTCAGCGGAATTCCGAGAACAATGGAAGAGTTCTGAAGCATTTTTAAACGTCAGCGGAATTCTGAGAACAATGGAAGAGTTCCGAAGCATTTTTAATCATCAGCGGAATTCCGAGAACAATGGAAGAGTTCCGAAGCATTTTTAAACGTCAGCGGAATTCCGAGAACAATGGAAGATTTCCGCAGCATTTTTAAACTTCAGCGGAATTCCGAGAAAAATGGAAGAGTTCCAAAGCATTTTTAACCTTCAGCGGAATTCCGAGAACAATGGAAGAGTTCCGAAGCATTTTTAAACGTCAGCGGAATTCCGAGAATAAAGGAAGAGTTCCAAAGCAATACTAAACCTGAGTGTAATTCCGAGAACAATGGAAGAGTTCCGAAAACTTTTGTAAATATCAGCGGAATTCCGAGAACAATGGAAGAGTTCCGAAACATTTTTAAACTGTAGCAGAATTCCAAGAACAATGGAAGTGTTCCAAAGCATTTTTAAACGTCAGCGGAATTCCGAGAACAATGGAAGAGTTCTGAAGCATTTTTAAACGTCAGCGGAATTCTGAGAACAATGGAAGAGTTCCGAAGCATTTTTAATCATCAGCGGAATTCCGAGAACAATGGAAGAGTTCCGAAGCATTTTTAAACGTCAGCGGAATTCCGAGAACAATGGAAGATTTCCGCAGCATTTTTAAACTTCAGCGGAATTCCGAGAAAAATGGAAGAGTTCCAAAGCATTTTTAACCTTCAGCGGAATTCCGAGAACAATGGAAGAGTTCCGAAACATTTTTAAACATCAGCGGAATTCTGAGAACAATGGAAGAGTTCCGAAGCATTTTTAAACATCAGAGGAATTCCGAGAACAATGGAAGAGTTCCGAAGGACTTTTAAACGTCAGCAGAATTTCGAGAACAATGGAAGATTTCCGAAGCATTTTTAAACGTCAGCATATTTCCAAGAACATTGAAGAAGATCCAATGCATTTTTAAACGTCTGCGGAATTCTGAGAACAATGGAAGAGTTCTGAAACATTTTTAAACGTCAATGGAATTCCGAGAACAATGGAAGAGTTCCAAAGCATTTTTAAATGTTAGTGGAATTTCGAGAACAGTGGAAGAGTTCGGAAGCATTTTAAAACTTCAATGGAATTACGAGAACAATGGAGAGTTACGAATCTTTTTTAAACGTCAGCAGAATTCCAAGAACAATGGAAGAGTTCCGAAGCATTTTTAAATGTCAGCGGAATTCCGAGAACAATGGAAGAGTTCATAAGCATTTTTAAATATCAGCGGAATTCCGAGAACAATGGAAGCATTCCGAAGCATTTTTAAACTTCAGTGGAATTCCGAGAACAGTGGAAGAGTTCCGAAGCATTTTTAATCTTCATCAGAATTCCGAGAACAATGGAAGAGTTCCGAAGCAAATTTAAACTTCAGCAGAATTCCGAGAAAAATGAAAGATTTCCGAAGCATTTTTAAATGTTAGCGGAATTCTGAGAATAATAGAAGAGTTCCGAAGCATTTTTAAACATCAGCGGAATTCTGAGAAAAATGGAAGAGTTCCAAAGCAATATTAAACGTGAGCGTAATTCCGAGAAAAATGGAAGAGTTCCGAAACATTTTTAAACTGCAGCAGAATTCCAAGAACAATGGAAGAGTTCCAAAGAATTTTTAAACGTCAGCGGAATTCCGAGAACAATGGAAGAATTCCGAAAGATTTTAAAACTTCAGTAGAATTCTGAGAACGATGACAGAGTTCCGAAGCATTTTTAAACTTCAGCAGAATTCCGATAACAATGGAAGAGTTCCGAAGCAAATTTAAACTTCATCAGAATTCCAAGAACAATGGAAGAGTTCCGAATCATTTTTAAATGTCAGCGGAATTCTGAAAACATTAGAAGAGTTCTGTAGCATTTTTAAACGTCAGCAGAATTCCGAGAACAATGGAAGAGTTCCGAAGCATTTTTAAATGTCAGCGGAATTCTGAGAACAATGGAAATGTTCCGAAGCATTTTTAATCATCAGCGGAATTCCGAGAACAATGGAAGAGTTCCGAAGCATTTTAAACGTCAGCGGAATTCCGAGAACAATGAAAGATTTCTGCAGCATTTTTAAACATCAGTGGAATTCTGAGAACAATGGAAGAGTGCCAAAACATTTTTAAACTTCAGCGGAATTCCGAGAACAATGGAAGAGTTCCGAAGCATTTTTAAACTTCAGCGGAATTTCAAGAACAATGGAAGTGTTCCGAAGCATTTTTAAACTTCAGCGGAATTTCGAGAACAATGGAAGAGTTGTGAAGCATTTTTAAACGTCAGCGGAATTCTGAGAACAAAGGAAGAGTTCCAAAACATTTTTAAACTTCAGCGGAATTCCGAGAACAATGAAAGAGTTCCGAAGAATTTTTAAACATCAACGGAATTCCGAGAACAATGGAAGTGTTCCAAAACATTTTTAAACTTCAGCGGAATTCCGAGAACAATGGAAGAGTTCCGAAGCATTATTAAACATGAGTGGAATTCCGAGAACAATGGAAGAGTTCTGAAACATTTTTAAACTTCAGCGGAATTCTGAGTACAATGGAAGAGATCTGAAACATTTTTAAACTTCAGCGGAATTCCGAGAACAATGGAAGAGTTCCGAAGCATTTTTAAACGTCAGCAGAATTTCGAGAACAATGGAAGAGTTCCGAAGCATTTTTAAACGTCAGCATATTCCAAGAACAATGAAGGAGTTCCAATGCATTTTTAAACGTCAGCGGAATTCTGAGAACAATGGAAGAGTTCTGAAACATTTTTAAACGTCAATGGAATTCCGAGAACAATGGAAGAGTTCCAAAGCATTTTTAAACATCAGTGGAATTTCGAGAACAGTGGAAGAGTTCGGAAGCATTTTAAAACTTCAACGGAATTACAAGAACAATGGAAGAGTTATGAATCATTTTTAAACGTCAGCAGAATTCAAAGAACAATGGAAGAGTTCCGAAGCATTTTTAAATGTCAGCGGAATTACGAGAACAATGGAAGAGTTCCTAAGCATTTTTAAATATCAGCGGAATTCCGAGAACAATGGAAGCATTCCGAAGCATTTTTTTACCTTCAGTGGAATTCCGAGAACAATGGAAGAGTTCCGAAGCATTTTTAATCTTCATCAGAATTCCGAGAACAATGGAAGAGTTCCAAAGCAATATTAAACGTTAGCGTAATTCCGAGAACAATGGAAGAGTTTCAAAGCATTTTTAAACTTCAGCGGAATTACGAGAATAATGGAAGAGTTCCGAAGCATTATTAAACATCAGCGGAATTCCGAGGACAATGGAAGAGTTCCGATGAATTTTTAAATGTCAGCGAAATTCCGAGAACAATGGAAGAGTTCCGAAAAGTTTTTTAAATGTCAGCGGAATTCCGAGAACAATGGAAGAGTTCCGAAACATTTTTAAACTGTAGCAGAATTCCAAGAACAATGGAAGAGTACCAAAGCATTTTTAAACGTCAGCGGAATTCCGAGAACAATGGAAGAATTCCGAAAGATTTTAAAACTTCAGTAAAATTCTGAGAACGATGACAGTGTTCCGAATCATTTTTAAACTTCAGCAGAATTCCGAGAATAATGGAAGAGTTCCGAAGCAAATTTAAACTTCATCAGAATTCCAAGAACAATGGAAGAGTTCCAAAGCATTTTTAAACGTCAGCGGAATTCTGAGAACAATGGAAGAGTTCTGAAACATTTTTAAACGTCAGTTGAATTCCGAGAACAATGAAAGACTTCTGAAACATTTTTAAACGTCAACGGAATTCCAAGAACAAAAGAAGAGTTCCAAAGCATTTTTAAATGTCAGTGGAATTTTGAGAACAGAGGAAGAGTTCGGAAGCATTTTAAAACTTCAGCAGAATTACGAGAACAATGGAAGAGTTACCAATCATTTTTAAACGTCAGCAGAATTCCAAGAACAATGGAAGAGTTCCGAAGCATTTTTAAATGTCAGCGGAATTCCGAGAACAATGGAAGAGTTCCTAAGCATTTTTAAACGTCAGCGGAATTCCGAGAACAATGGAAGCATTCCAAAGCATTTTTAAACTTCAGTGGAATTCCGAGAACAATGGAAGAGTTCCGAAGCATTTTTAATCTTCATCAGAATTCCGAGAACAATGGAAGAGTTCCGAAGCAAATTTAAACTTCAGCAGAATTCCGAGAACAATGGAAGAGTTCCGAAGCATTTTTAAATGTTAGCGGAATTCTGAGAATAATAGAAGAGTTCCGAAGCATTTTTAAACGTCAGTGGAATTCCGAGAATAATGGAAGAGTTCCAAAGCAATATTAAACGTGAGCGTATTTCCGAGAGCAATGGAAGAGTTCCGAAGCATTTTTAAACTTCAGCGGAATTCCGAGAATAATGGAAGAGTTTCGAAGCATTATTAAACATCAGCGGAATTCCGAGGACAATGGAAGAGTTCCCATGAATTTTTAAATGTCAGAGAAATTCCGAGAACAATGGAAGAGTTCCGAAACATTTTTAAACTGCAGCAGAATTCCAAGAACAATGGAAGAGTTCCAAAGCATTTTTAAACGTCAGCGGAATTCCGAGAACAATGGAAGAATTCCGAAAGATTTTAAAACTTCAGTAGAATTCTGAGAACGATGACAGAGTTCCGAAGCATTTTTAAACTTCAGCAGAATTCCGAGAACAATGTAAGAGTTCCGAAGCATTTTTAAATGTCAGCGGAATTCTGAAAACAATGGAAGAGTTCTGTAGCATTTTTAAACGTCAGCAGAATTCCGAGAACAATGGAAGAGTTCCGAACCATTTTTAAACATCAGCAGAATTCTGAGAACAATGGAAGAGTTCCGAAGCATTTTTAATCATCAGCGGAATTCCGAGAACAATGTAAAAGTTCCCAAGCATTTTTAAACGTCAGCGGAATTCCGACAACAATGGAAGAGTTCCAAAACATTTTTAAACTTCAGCAGAATTCCGAGAACAATGGAAGAGTTCCGAAGCATTTTTAACCTTCAGCGGAATTCCGAGAACAATGGAAGAGTTCCGAAGCATTTTTAAACTTCAGCGGAATTCCGAGAACAATGGAAGAGTTCCGAAGCATTTTTAAACGTCAATGGAATTCCGAGAACAATGGAAGTGTTCCAAAACATTTATAAACTTCAGCGGAATTCCGAGAACAATGGAAGAGTTCCGAAGCATTATTAACCATGAGGAGAATTCATAGAACAATGGAAGAGTTCCGAAGCATTTTTAAACTTCAGCGGAATTCCGAAAACAATGGAAGAGTTCCGAAGCATTTTTAAACGTCAGCAGAATTCTGAGAACTATGGAAGAGATCCGAAGCATTTTTAAACAACAGCGGAATTCTGAGAACAATGGAAGAGTTCCGAAGCATTTTTAAACATCACCGGAATTCCGAGAACAATGGAAGAGTTCTGAACCATTTTTAAATTTCCGCTGAATTCCGAGAACAATGGAAGTGTTCCGAAGGATTTTTAAACGTCAGCGGAATTCCGAGAACAATGGAAGAGTTGTGAAGCATTTTTAAACTTCAGCAGAATTCCGAGAACAATGGAAGAGTTCTGAAGCATTTTTAAACTTCATCAGAATTCCGGGGAACAATGGAAGAGTTCTGAAGCATTTTTAAACATCAGCAGAATTTAGAGAACAATAGAAGATTTCTGAAGCATTTTTAATTATCAGTGGAATTCTGAAAACAATGGAAGAGTTCCAAAACATTTTTAAACTTCAGTGGAATTCCGAGAACAATGGAAGAGTTCCGAAGCATTTTCAAACTTCAGCGGAATTCAAAGAACAATGGAAGAGTTCCAAAGCATTTTTAAACTTCAGCGGAATTCCGAGAACAAAGTAAGAGTTCTGAAGCATTTTTAAACATCAGCTTAATTCTGAGAACAATGGAAGAGTTCCAAAACATTTTTAAACTTCAGCGAAATTCCGAGAACAATGGAAGCGCTCCGAAGCAGTATTAAACATGAGTGGAATTCCGAGAACAGTGGAAGAATTCCGAAGCATTTTTAAACTTTGGCAGAATTCCGAGAACAATGGAAGAGTTCCGAAGCATTTTTAAACGTCAGTGGAATTTCGAGAACAGTGGAAGAGTTTGGAAGCATTTTAAAACTTCAACGGAATTACGAGAACAATGGAAGAGTTCCGAAGCATTTTTAAACGTCAATGGAATTCCGTGAACAATGGAAGTGTTCCAAAACATTTTTAAACTTCAGCAGAATTCCGAGAAAAATGGAAGAGTTCCGAAGCATTATTAAACAAGAGGGGAATTCAGAGAACAATGGAAGAGTTCCGAAGCATTTTTAAACTTCAGCGGAATTCCGAGAACAATGGAAGAGTTCCGAAACATTTTTAAACGTCAGCAGAATTCTGAGAACTTTGGAAGAGATCCGAAGCATTTTTAAACATCAGCGGAATTCTGAGAACAATGGAAGAGTTCCGAAACATTTTTAAACATCACCGGAATTCCGAGAACAATGGAAGAGTTCTGAACCATTTTTAAATTTCAGCTGAATTCCGAGAACAATGGAAGTGTTCCGAAGCATTTTTAAACATCAGCGGAATTCCGAGAACAATGGAAGAGTTCTGAAGCATTTTTAAACTTCAGCAGAATTCTGAGTACAATGGAAGCGTTGTGAAACATTTTTAAACTTCAGCGGCATTCCGAGAACAATTGAAGAGTTCCGAAGCATTTTTAAATGTCAGCAGAATTCCGAGAACAATGGAAGAGTTCCGAAGCATTTTTAAACGTCAGCAGATTTCCGAGTACAATGAAGGAATTCCAATGCATTTTTAAACGTCAGCGGAATTCCGAGAACAATGGAAGAGTTCTGAAACATTTTTAAACTTCAACGGAATTCCGGGAACAATGGAAGATTTCCAAAGCATTTTTAAACTTCAGCGGAATTCCGAGAACAATGGAAGCATTCCGAAGCATTTTTAAACTTCAGCAGAATTCCAAGAACAATGGAAGAGTTCCGAAGCAAATTTAAACTTCAGTAGAATTCCAAGAACAATGGAAGAGATCCGAAGCATTTTTAAATGTCAGTGGAATTCTGAAAAGAATGGAAGAGTTCTGAAGCATTTTTAAACGTCAGCCGAATTCCGAGAGTAACGGAAGATTTCCGAAACATTTTAAAACTTCAGCAGAATTCTGAGAACAATGGAAAAGTTCCGAAGCAAATTTAAACTTCAGCTGAATTCTGAAAACAACGGAAGAATTCCGAAGCATTTTTAAACTTCAGCAGAATTCCGAGAACAATGCAAGAGTTCTGAAGCATTTTTAAACTTCAGCAGAATTCCGAGAACAATGGAAGAGTTCTGAAGCATTTTTAAACATCAGCAGAATTCCGAGAACAATAGAAGATTTCTGAAGCATTTTTAATTATCAGTGGAATTCTGAAAACAATGGAAGAGTTTCAAAACATTTTTAAACTTCAGCGGAATTCCGAGAACAATGGAAGAGTTCCGAAGCATTTTTAAACTTCAGCGGAATTCAAAGAACAATGGAAGAGTTCCAAAGCATTTTTAAACTTCAGCGGAATTCCGAGAACAAAGGAAGAGTTCTGAAGCATTTTTAAACATCAGCTTAATTCTGAGAACAATGGAAGAGTTCCAAAACATTTTTAAACTTCAGCGGAATTCCGAGAACAATGGAAGCGCTCTGAAGCAGTATTAAACATGAGTGGAATTCCGAGAACAGTGGAAGAATTCCGAAGCATTTTTAAACGTCAGTGGAATTTCGAGAACAGTGGAAGAGTTTGGAAGCATTTTAAAACTTCAACGGAATTACGAGAACAATGGAAGAGTTACGAATCATTTTTAAACGTCAGCAGAATTCCAAGAACAATTGCAGAGTTCCGAAGCATTTTTAAATGTCAGCGGAATTCCGAGAACAATGGAAGAGTTCCTAAGCATTTTTAAATATCAGCGGAATTCCGAGAACAATGGAAGCATTCCGAAGCATTTTTAAACTTCAGTGGAATTCTGAGAACAGTGGAAGAGTTCCGAAGCATTTTTAATCTTCATCAGAATTCCGAGAACAATGGAAGAGTTCCGAAGCAAATTTAAGCTTCAGCAGAATTCCGAGAACAAAGGAAGATTTCCGAAGCATTTTTAAATGTTAGCGGAATTCTGAGAATAATAGAAGAGTTTCGAAGCATTTTTAAACGTCAGCAGAATTCCGAGAATAATGGAAGAGTTCCAAAGCAATATTAAACGTGAGCGTAATTACGAGAACAATGGAAGAGTTTCGAAGCATTTTTAAACTTCAGCGGAATTCCGAGAACAATGGAAGAGTTCCTAAGCATTTTTAAATATCAGCGGAATTCCGAGAACAATGGAAGCATTCCAAAGCATTTTTAAACTTCAGTGGAATTCCGAGAACAATGGAAGAGTTCCGAAGCAAATTTAAACTTCAGCAGAATTCCGAGAACAATGGAAGAGTTCCGAAGCATTTTTAAATGTTAGCGGAATTCTGAGAATAATAGAAGAGTTCCGAAGCATTTTTAAACGTCAGTGGAATTCCGAGAATAATGGAAGAGTTCCAAAGCAATATTAAACGTGAGCGTAATTCCGAGAGCAATGGAAGAGTTCCGAAGCATTTTTAAACTTCAGCGGAATTCTGGGAATAATGGAAGAGTTTCGAAGCATTATTAAACATCAGCGGAATTCCGAGGACAATGGAAGAGTTCCGATGCATTTTTAAATGTCAGAGAAATTCCGAGAACAATGGAAGAGTTCCGAAAACTTTTTTAAATGTCAGCGGAATTCCGAGAACAATGGAAGAGTTCCGAAACATTTTTAAACTGCAGCAGAATTCCAAGAACAATGGAAGAGTTCCAAAGCATTTTTAAATGTCAGCGGAATTCTGAAAACAATGGAAGAGTTCTGTAGCATTTTTATACGTCAGCAGAATTCCGAGAACAATGGAAGAGTTCCGAAGCATTTTTAAACGTCAGCGGAATTCTAAGAACAATGGAAGAGTTCCGAAGTATTTTTAATCATCAGCGGAATTCCGAGAACAATGGAAGTGTTCCGAAGCATTTTTAAACATCAGCGGAATTCCGACAACAATGGAAGATTTCCGCAGCATTTTTAAACGTCAGCGGAATTCCGAGAACAATGGAAGAGTTCCGAAGCATTTTTAAACTTCAGCGGAATTCAAAGAACAATGGAAGAGTTCCAAAGCATTTTTAAACTTCAGCGGAATTCCGAGAACAAAGGAAGAGTTCTGAAGCATTTTTAAACATCAGCTTAATTCTGAGAACAATGGAAGAGTTCCAAAACATTTTTAAACTTCAGCGGAATTCCGAGAACAATGGAAGCGCTCCGAAGCAGTATTAAACATGAGTGGAATTCCGAGAACAGTGGAAGAATTCCGAAGCATTTTTAAACTTTGGCAGAATTCCGAGAACAATGGAAGAGTTCCGAAGCATTTTTAAACGTCAGTGGAATTTCGAGAACAGTGGAAGAGTTTGGAAGCATTTTAAAACTTTAACGGAATTACGAGAACAATGGAAGAGTTACGAATCATTTTTAAACGTCAGCAGAATTCCAAGAACAATGGCAGAGTTCCGAAGCATTTTTAAATGTCAGCTTAATTCCGAGAACAATGGAAGAGTTCCTAAGCATTTTTAAATATCAGCGGAATTCCGAGAACAATGGAAGCATTCCGAAGCATTTTTAAACTTCAGTGGAATTCCGAGAACAGTGGAAGAGTTCCGAAGCATTTTTAATCTTCATCAGAATTCCGAGAACAATGGAAGAGTTCCGAAGCAAATTTAAACTTCAGCAGAATTCCGAGAACAAAGGAAGATTTCCGAAGCATTTTTAAATGTTAGCGGAATTCTGAGAATAATAGAAGAGTTCCGAAGCATTTTTAAACGTCAGCGGAATTCCGAGAATAATGGAAGAGTTCCGAAGCATTTTTAAACGTCAATGGAATTCCGAGAACAATGGAAGTTTTCCAAAACATTTTTAAACTTCAGCGGAATTCCGAGAACAATGGAAGAGTTCCGAAGCATTATTAAACATGAGGTTAATTCCGAGAACAATGGAAGAGTTCCGAAGCAAATTTAAACTTCAGCAGAATTCCGAGAACAATGGAAGAGTTCCGAAGCATTTTTAAATGTTAGCGGAATTCTGAGAATAATAGAAGAGTTCCGAAGCATTTTTAAACGTCAGTGGAATTCCGAGAATAATGGAAGAGTTCCAAAGCAATATTAAACGTGAGCGTAATTCCGAGAACAATGGAAGAGTTCCGAAGCATTTTTAAACGTCAATGGAATTCTGAGAACAATGGAAGTGTTCCAAAACATTTTTAAACTTCAGCGGAATTCCGAGAACAATGGAAGAGTTCCGAAGCATTATTAAACATGAGGGGAATTCAGAGAACAATGGAAGAGTTCCGAAGCATTTTTAAACTTCAGCGGAATTCCGAGAACAATGGAAGAGTTCCGAAACATTTTTAAACGTCAGCAGAATTCTGAGAACTATGGAAGAGATCCGAAGCATTTTTAAACATCAGCGGAATTCTGAGAACAATGGAAGAGTTCCGAAGCATTTTTAAACATCACCGGAATTCCGAGAACAATGGAAGAGTTCTGTACTATTTTTAAATTTTAGCTGAATTCCGAGAACAATGGAAGTGTTCCGAAGCATTTTTAAACTTCAGCGGAATTCAAAGAACAATGGAAGAGTTCCAAAGCATTTTTAAACTTCAGCGGAATTCCGAGAACAAAGGAAGAGTTCTGAAGCATTTTTAAACATCAGCTTAATTCTGAGAACAATGGAAGAGTTCCAAAACATTTTTAAACTTCAGCGGAATTCCGAGAACAATGGAAGCGCTCCGAAGCAGTATTAAACATGAGTGGAATTCCGAGAACAGTGGAAGAATTCCGAAGCATTTTTAAACTTTGGCAGAATTCCGAGAACAATGGAAGAGTTCCGAAGCATTTTTAAACGTCAGTGGAATTTCGAGAACAGTGGAAGAGTTTGGAAGCATTTTAAAACTTTAACGGAATTACGAGAACAATGGAAGAGTTACGAATCATTTTTAAACGTCAGCAGAATTCCAAGAACAATGGCAGAGTTCCGAAGCATTTTTAAATGTCAGCTTAATTCCGAGAACAATGGAAGAGTTCCTAAGCATTTTTAAATATCAGCGGAATTCCGAGAACAATGGAAGCATTCCGAAGCATTTTTAAACTTCAGTGGAATTCCGAGAACAGTGGAAGAGTTCCGAAGCATTTTTAATCTTCATCAGAATTCCGAGAACAATGGAAGAGTTCCGAAGCAAATTTAAACTTCAGCAGAATTCCGAGAACAAAGGAAGATTTCCGAAGCATTTTTAAATGTTAGCGGAATTCTGAGAATAATAGAAGAGTTCCGAAGCATTTTTAAACGTCAGCGGAATTCCGAGAATAATGGAAGAGTTCCGAAGCATTTTTAAACGTCAATGGAATTCCGAGAACAATGGAAGTTTTCCAAAACATTTTTAAACTTCAGCGGAATTCCGAGAACAATGGAAGAGTTCCGAAGCATTATTAAACATGAGGTTAATTCCGAGAACAATGGAAGAGTTCCGAAGCAAATTTAAACTTCAGCAGAATTCCGAGAACAATGGAAGAGTTCCGAAGCATTTTTAAATGTTAGCGGAATTCTGAGAATAATAGAAGAGTTCCGAAGCATTTTTAAACGTCAGTGGAATTCCGAGAATAATGGAAGAGTTCCAAAGCAATATTAAACGTGAGCGTAATTCCGAGAACAATGGAAGAGTTCCGAAGCATTTTTAAACGTCAATGGAATTCTGAGAACAATGGAAGTGTTCCAAAACATTTTTAAACTTCAGCGGAATTCCGAGAACAATGGAAGAGTTCCGAAGCATTATTAAACATGAGGGGAATTCAGAGAACAATGGAAGAGTTCCGAAGCATTTTTAAACTTCAGCGGAATTCCGAGAACAATGGAAGCATTCCGAAGCATTTTTAAACTTCAGCAGAATTCCAAGAACAATGGAAGAGTTCCGAAGCAAATTTAAACTTCAGTAGAATTCCAAGAACAATGGAAGAGATCCGAAGCATTTTTAAATGTCAGTGGAATTCTGAAAAGAATGGAAGAGTTCTGAAGCATTTTTAAACGTCAGCCGAATTCCGAGAGTAACGGAAGATTTCCGAAACATTTTAAAACTTCAGCAGAATTCTGAGAACAATGGAAAAGTTCCGAAGCAAATTTAAACTTCAGCTGAATTCTGAAAACAACGGAAGAATTCCGAAGCATTTTTAAACTTCAGCAGAATTCCGAGAACAATGGAAGAGTTCTGAAGCATTTTTAAACTTCAGCAGAATTCCGAGAACAATGGAAGAGTTCTGAAGCATTTTTAAACATCAGCAGAATTCCGAGAACAATAGAAGATTTCTGAAGCATTTTTAATTATCAGTGGAATTCTGAAAACAATGGAAGAGTTTCAAAACATTTTTAAACTTCAGCGGAATTCCGAGAACAATGGAAGAGTTCCGAAGCATTTTTAAACTTCAGCGGAATTCAAAGAACAATGGAAGAGTTCCAAAGCATTTTTAAACTTCAGCGGAATTCCGAGAACAAAGGAAGAGTTCTGAAGCATTTTTAAACATCAGCTTAATTCTGAGAACAATGGAAGAGTTCCAAAACATTTTTAAACTTCAGCGGAATTCCGAGAACAATGGAAGCGCTCTGAAGCAGTATTAAACATGAGTGGAATTCCGAGAACAGTGGAAGAATTCCGAAGCATTTTTAAACGTCAGTGGAATTTCGAGAACAGTGGAAGAGTTTGGAAGCATTTTAAAACTTCAACGGAATTACGAGAACAATGGAAGAGTTACGAATCATTTTTAAACGTCAGCAGAATTCCAAGAACAATTGCAGAGTTCCGAAGCATTTTTAAATGTCAGCGGAATTCCGAGAACAATGGAAGAGTTCCTAAGCATTTTTAAATATCAGCGGAATTCCGAGAACAATGGAAGCATTCCGAAGCATTTTTAAACTTCAGTGGAATTCTGAGAACAGTGGAAGAGTTCCGAAGCATTTTTAATCTTCATCAGAATTCCGAGAACAATGGAAGAGTTCCGAAGCAAATTTAAGCTTCAGCAGAATTCCGAGAACAAAGGAAGATTTCCGAAGCATTTTTAAATGTTAGCGGAATTCTGAGAATAATAGAAGAGTTTCGAAGCATTTTTAAACGTCAGCAGAATTCCGAGAATAATGGAAGAGTTCCAAAGCAATATTAAACGTGAGCGTAATTACGAGAACAATGGAAGAGTTTCGAAGCATTTTTAAACTTCAGCGGAATTCCGAGAACAATGGAAGAGTTCCTAAGCATTTTTAAATATCAGCGGAATTCCGAGAACAATGGAAGCATTCCAAAGCATTTTTAAACTTCAGTGGAATTCCGAGAACAATGGAAGAGTTCCGAAGCAAATTTAAACTTCAGCAGAATTCCGAGAACAATGGAAGAGTTCCGAAGCATTTTTAAATGTTAGCGGAATTCTGAGAATAATAGAAGAGTTCCGAAGCATTTTTAAACGTCAGTGGAATTCCGAGAATAATGGAAGAGTTCCAAAGCAATATTAAACGTGAGCGTAATTCCGAGAGCAATGGAAGAGTTCCGAAGCATTTTTAAACTTCAGCGGAATTCTGGGAATAATGGAAGAGTTTCGAAGCATTATTAAACATCAGCGGAATTCCGAGGACAATGGAAGAGTTCCGATGCATTTTTAAATGTCAGAGAAATTCCGAGAACAATGGAAGAGTTCCGAAAACTTTTTTAAATGTCAGCGGAATTCCGAGAACAATGGAAGAGTTCCGAAACATTTTTAAACTGCAGCAGAATTCCAAGAACAATGGAAGAGTTCCAAAGCATTTTTAAATGTCAGCGGAATTCTGAAAACAATGGAAGAGTTCTGTAGCATTTTTATACGTCAGCAGAATTCCGAGAACAATGGAAGAGTTCCGAAGCATTTTTAAACGTCAGCGGAATTCTAAGAACAATGGAAGAGTTCCGAAGTATTTTTAATCATCAGCGGAATTCCGAGAACAATGGAAGTGTTCCGAAGCATTTTTAAACATCAGCGGAATTCCGACAACAATGGAAGATTTCCGCAGCATTTTTAAACGTCAGCGGAATTCCGAGAACAATGGAAGAGTTCCGAAGCATTTTTAAACTTCAGCGGAATTCAAAGAACAATGGAAGAGTTCCAAAGCATTTTTAAACTTCAGCGGAATTCCGAGAACAAAGGAAGAGTTCTGAAGCATTTTTAAACATCAGCTTAATTCTGAGAACAATGGAAGAGTTCCAAAACATTTTTAAACTTCAGCGGAATTCCGAGAACAATGGAAGCGCTCCGAAGCAGTATTAAACATGAGTGGAATTCCGAGAACAGTGGAAGAATTCCGAAGCATTTTTAAACTTTGGCAGAATTCCGAGAACAATGGAAGAGTTCCGAAGCATTTTTAAACGTCAGTGGAATTTCGAGAACAGTGGAAGAGTTTGGAAGCATTTTAAAACTTTAACGGAATTACGAGAACAATGGAAGAGTTACGAATCATTTTTAAACGTCAGCAGAATTCCAAGAACAATGGCAGAGTTCCGAAGCATTTTTAAATGTCAGCTTAATTCCGAGAACAATGGAAGAGTTCCTAAGCATTTTTAAATATCAGCGGAATTCCGAGAACAATGGAAGCATTCCGAAGCATTTTTAAACTTCAGTGGAATTCCGAGAACAGTGGAAGAGTTCCGAAGCATTTTTAATCTTCATCAGAATTCCGAGAACAATGGAAGAGTTCCGAAGCAAATTTAAACTTCAGCAGAATTCCGAGAACAAAGGAAGATTTCCGAAGCATTTTTAAATGTTAGCGGAATTCTGAGAATAATAGAAGAGTTCCGAAGCATTTTTAAACGTCAGCGGAATTCCGAGAATAATGGAAGAGTTCCGAAGCATTTTTAAACGTCAATGGAATTCCGAGAACAATGGAAGTTTTCCAAAACATTTTTAAACTTCAGCGGAATTCCGAGAACAATGGAAGAGTTCCGAAGCATTATTAAACATGAGGTTAATTCCGAGAACAATGGAAGAGTTCCGAAGCAAATTTAAACTTCAGCAGAATTCCGAGAACAATGGAAGAGTTCCGAAGCATTTTTAAATGTTAGCGGAATTCTGAGAATAATAGAAGAGTTCCGAAGCATTTTTAAACGTCAGTGGAATTCCGAGAATAATGGAAGAGTTCCAAAGCAATATTAAACGTGAGCGTAATTCCGAGAACAATGGAAGAGTTCCGAAGCATTTTTAAACGTCAATGGAATTCTGAGAACAATGGAAGTGTTCCAAAACATTTTTAAACTTCAGCGGAATTCCGAGAACAATGGAAGAGTTCCGAAGCATTATTAAACATGAGGGGAATTCAGAGAACAATGGAAGAGTTCCGAAGCATTTTTAAACTTCAGCGGAATTCCGAGAACAATGGAAGAGTTCCGAAACATTTTTAAACGTCAGCAGAATTCTGAGAACTATGGAAGAGATCCGAAGCATTTTTAAACATCAGCGGAATTCTGAGAACAATGGAAGAGTTCCGAAGCATTTTTAAACATCACCGGAATTCCGAGAACAATGGAAGAGTTCTGTACTATTTTTAAATTTTAGCTGAATTCCGAGAACAATGGAAGTGTTCCGAAGCATTTTTAAACTTCAGCGGAATTCAAAGAACAATGGAAGAGTTCCAAAGCATTTTTAAACTTCAGCGGAATTCCGAGAACAAAGGAAGAGTTCTGAAGCATTTTTAAACATCAGCTTAATTCTGAGAACAATGGAAGAGTTCCAAAACATTTTTAAACTTCAGCGGAATTCCGAGAACAATGGAAGCGCTCCGAAGCAGTATTAAACATGAGTGGAATTCCGAGAACAGTGGAAGAATTCCGAAGCATTTTTAAACTTTGGCAGAATTCCGAGAACAATGGAAGAGTTCCGAAGCATTTTTAAACGTCAGTGGAATTTCGAGAACAGTGGAAGAGTTTGGAAGCATTTTAAAACTTTAACGGAATTACGAGAACAATGGAAGAGTTACGAATCATTTTTAAACGTCAGCAGAATTCCAAGAACAATGGCAGAGTTCCGAAGCATTTTTAAATGTCAGCTTAATTCCGAGAACAATGGAAGAGTTCCTAAGCATTTTTAAATATCAGCGGAATTCCGAGAACAATGGAAGCATTCCGAAGCATTTTTAAACTTCAGTGGAATTCCGAGAACAGTGGAAGAGTTCCGAAGCATTTTTAATCTTCATCAGAATTCCGAGAACAATGGAAGAGTTCCGAAGCAAATTTAAACTTCAGCAGAATTCCGAGAACAAAGGAAGATTTCCGAAGCATTTTTAAATGTTAGCGGAATTCTGAGAATAATAGAAGAGTTCCGAAGCATTTTTAAACGTCAGCGGAATTCCGAGAATAATGGAAGAGTTCCGAAGCATTTTTAAACGTCAATGGAATTCCGAGAACAATGGAAGTTTTCCAAAACATTTTTAAACTTCAGCGGAATTCCGAGAACAATGGAAGAGTTCCGAAGCATTATTAAACATGAGGTTAATTCCGAGAACAATGGAAGAGTTCCGAAGCAAATTTAAACTTCAGCAGAATTCCGAGAACAATGGAAGAGTTCCGAAGCATTTTTAAATGTTAGCGGAATTCTGAGAATAATAGAAGAGTTCCGAAGCATTTTTAAACGTCAGTGGAATTCCGAGAATAATGGAAGAGTTCCAAAGCAATATTAAACGTGAGCGTAATTCCGAGAACAATGGAAGAGTTCCGAAGCATTTTTAAACGTCAATGGAATTCTGAGAACAATGGAAGTGTTCCAAAACATTTTTAAACTTCAGCGGAATTCCGAGAACAATGGAAGAGTTCCGAAGCATTATTAAACATGAGGGGAATTCAGAGAACAATGGAAGAGTTCCGAAGCATTTTTAAACTTCAGCGGAATTCCGAGAACAATGGAAGAGTTCCGAAACATTTTTAAACGTCAGCAGAATTCTGAGAACTATGGAAGAGATCCGAAGCATTTTTAAACATCAGCGGAATTCTGAGAACAATGGAAGAGTTCCGAAGCATTTTTAAACATCACCGGAATTCCGAGAACAATGGAAGAGTTCTGTACTATTTTTAAATTTTAGCTGAATTCCGAGAACAATGGAAGTGTTCCGAAGCATTTTTAAACGTCAGCGGAATTCCGCGAACAATGGAAGAGTTCTGAAGCATTTTTAAACTTCAGCAGAATTCTGAGTACAATGGAAGCGTTGTGAAACATTTTTAAACTTCAGTGGCATTCCGAGAACAATTGAAGAGTTCCGAAGCATTTTTAAATGTCAGCAGAATTCCGAGAACAATGGAAGAGTTCCGAAGCATTTTTAAACGTCAGCAGATTTCCGAGTACAATGAAGGAGTTCCAATGCATTTTTAAACGTCAGCGGAATTCCGAGAACAATGGAAGAGTTCTGAAACATTTTTAACCTTCAACGGAATTCCGGGAACAATGGAAGATTTCCAAAGCATTTTTAAACTTCAGCGGATTTCCGAGAACAATGGAAGCATTCCGAAGCATTTTTAAACTTCAGCAGAATTCCGAGAACAATGGAAAAGTTCCGAAGCAAATTTAAACTTCAGTAGAATTCCAAGAACAATGGAAGAGATCCGAAGCATTTTTAAATGTCAGCGGAATTCTGAAAACAATGGAAGAGTTCTGAAGCATTTTTAAACGTCAGCCGAATTCCGAGAACAACGGAAGATTTCCGAAACATTTTAAAACTTCAGCAGAATTCTGAGAACAATGGAAAAGTTCTGAAGCAAATTTAAACTTCAGCTGAATTCTGAAAACAACGGAAGAATTCCGAAGCATTTTCAAACTTCAGAAGAATTCCGAGAACAATGGAAGAGTTCTGAAGCATTTTTAAACTTCAGCAGAATTCCGTGAACAATGGAAGAGTTCTGAAGCATTTTTAAACATCAGCAGAATTCCGAGAACAATAGAAGATTTCTGAAGTATTTTTAATTATCAGTGGAATTCTGAAAACAATGGAAGAGTTCCAAAACATTTTTAAACTTCAGCGGAATTCCGAGAACAATGGAAGCGCTCCGAAGCAGTATTAAACATGAGTGGAATTCCGAGAACAGTGGAAGAATTCCGAAGCATTTTTAAACTTTGGCAGAATTCCGAGAACAATGGAAGAGTTCCGAAGCATTTTTAAACGTCAGTGGAATTTGGAGAACAGTGGAAGAGTTTGGAAGCATTTTAAAACTTCAACGGAATTACGAGAACAATGGAAGAGTTACGAATCATTTTTAAACGTCAGCAGAATTCCAAGAACAATGGCAGAGATCCGAAGCATTTTTAAATGTCAGCGGAATTCCGAGAACAATGGAAGAGTTCCTAAGCATTTTTAAATATCAGCGGAATTCCGAGAACAATGGAAGCATTCCGAAGCATTTTTAAACTTCAGTGGAATTCCGAGAACAGTGGAAGAGTTCCGAAGCATTTTTAATCTTCATCAGAATTCCGAGAACAATGGTAGAGTTCCGAAGCAAATTTAAACTTCAGCAGAATTCCGAGAACAAAGGAAGATTTCCGAAGCATTTTTAAATGTTAGCAGAATTCTGAGAATAATAGAAGAGTTCCGAAGCATTTTTAAACGTCAGCGGAATTCCGTGAATAATGGAAGAGTTCCAAAGCAATATTAAACGTGAGCGTAATTACGAGAACAATAGAAGAGTTTCGAAGCATTTTTAAACTTCAGCGGAATTCCGAGAGCAATGGAAGAGTTCCTAAGCATTTTTAAATATCAGCGGAATTCCGAGAACAATGGAAGCATTCCAAAGCATTTTTAAACTTCAGTGGAATTCCGAGAACAATGGAAGAGTTCCGAAGCAAATTTAAACTTCAGCAGAATTGCGAGAACAATGGAAGAGTTCCGAAGCATTTTTAAACGTCAGCGGAATTCTGAGAGCAATGGAAGAGTTCCGAAGCATTTTTAATCATCAGCGGAATTCCGAGAACAATGGAAGTGTTCCGAAGCATTTTTAAACATCAGCGGAATTCCGACAACAATGGAAGATTTCCGCAGCATTTTTAAACGTCAGCGGAATTCTGAGAACAATGGAAGAGTTCCAAAACATTTTTAAACTTCAGCAGAATTCCGAGAACAATGGAAGAGTTCCAAAAGCATTTTTAACCTTCAGCGGAATTCCGAGATCAATGGAAGAGTTCCGAAGCATTTTTAAACTTCAGCGGAATTCCGAGAACAATGGAAGAGTTCCGAAGCATTTTTAAACGTCAATGGAATTCCGAGAACAATGGAAGTGTTCCAAAACATTTTTAAACTTCAGCGGAATTCCGAGAACAATGGAAGAGTTCCGAAGCATTATTAAACATGAGGTTAATTCCGAGAACAATGGAAGAGTTCCGAAGCATTTTTAAACGTCAATGGAATTCCGAGAACAATGGAAGTGTTCCAAAACATTTTTAAACGTCAGTGGAATTCCGAGAATAATGGAAGAGTTCCAAAGCAATATTAAACGTGAGCGTAATTCCGAGAACAATGGAAGAGTTCCGAAGCAATTTTAAACTTCAGCGGAATTCCGGGAATAATGGAAGAGTTTCGAAGCATTATTAAACATCAGCGGAATTCCGAGGACAATGGAAGAGTTCCGATGCATTTTTAAATGTCAGAGAAATTCCGAGAACAATGGAAGAGTTCCGAAAACTTTTTTAAATGTCAGCGGAATTCCGAGAACAATGGAAGAGTTCCGAAACATTTTTAAACTGCAGCAGAATTCCAAGAACAATGGAAGAATTCCAAAGCATTTTTAAACATCAGCGGAATTCCGAGAACAATGGAAGAACTCCGAAAGATTTTAAAACTTCAGTAGAATTCTGAGAACGATGACAGAGTTCCGAAGCATTTTTAAACTTCAGCAGAATTCCGAGAACAATAGAAGAGTTCCGAAGCATTTTTCAATGTCAGCGGAATTCTGAAAACAATGGAAGAGTTCTGTAGCATTTTTAAACGTCAGCAGTATTCCGATAACAATGGAAGAGTTACGAAGCATTTTTAAACGTCAGCGGAATTCTGAGAACAATGGAAGAGTTCCGAAGCATTTTTAATCATCAGCGGAATTCCGAGAACAATGGAAGTGTTCCAAAGCATTTTTAAACATCAGCGGAATTCCGACAAGAATGGAAGATTTCCGCAGCATTTTTAAACGTCAGCGGAATTCTGGGAACAATGAAAGAGTTCCGAAGCAAATTTAAACTTCAGTAGAATTCCAAGAACAATGGAAGAGTTCCAAAGCATTTTTAAACTTCAGCGGAATTCCAAGAACAATGGAAGCATTCCGAAGCATTTTTAAACTTCAGAAGAATTCCGAGAACAATGGAAGAGTTCCGAAGCAAATTTAAACTTCAGTAGAATTCCAAGAACAATGGAAGAGTACCAAAGCATTTTTAAATGTCAGCAGAATTCTGAAAACAATGGAAGAGTTCCGAAGCATTTTTAAACGTCAGCGGAATTCCGAGAACAACCGAAGATTTCCGAAACATTTTAAAACTTCAGCAGAATTCTGAGAACAATGGAAGAGTTCCGAAGCAAATTTAAACTTCAGCTGAATTCTGAGAACAACGGAAGAATTCCGAAGCATTTTTAAACTTCAGCAGAATTCCGAGAACAATGGAAGAGTTCTGAAGCATTTTTAAACATCAGCAGAATTCCGAGAACAATATAACATTTCTGAAGCATTTTTAAACATCAGCAGAATTCCGAGAACAATAGAAGATTTCTGAAGCATTTTTAAACATCAGCAGAATTCTGAGAACAATAGAAGAGTTGTGAAGCGTTTTTAAATATCAGTGGAATTCTGAGAACAATGGAAGAGTTCCGAAGCATTTTTAAACTTCAGCAGAATTCCGAGAACAATGGAAGAGTTCCGAAGCATTTTTAAATGTCAACAGATTTCCGAGAATAATGAAGGAGTTCTGAAACATTTTTAAACATCAGCATAATTCCGAGAACAATGGAAGAGTTCTGAAACATTTTTAAACTGCAACGGAATTCCGAGAACAATGGAAGAGTTCCGAAGCATTTTTAAACTTCAGCGGAATTCCAAGAACAATGGAAGCTTTCCGAAGCATTTTTAAACTTCAGCGGAATTCCGAGAACAATGGAAGAGTTCCGAAGCATTTTAAAACTTCATCTGAATTCCGAGAATAATGGAAGCGTTCTGAAGCATTTTTAAACATCAGCGGAATTCCGAGAACAATTGAAGAGCTCCCAAGCATTTTTTAACGTCAACGGTATTTCCGAGAACAATGGAAGAGTTATGAAACTTTTTTACACTTCAACGGAATTCCGAGAACAATGGAAGAGTTCCGAAGCATTTTTAACCTTCACCGGAATTCCGAGAACAATGGAAGAGTTCTGAAGCATTTTTAAATGTCAGCGGAATTCTGAGAACAATGAAAGAGTTCCGAAGCAAATTTAAACTTCAGCAGCATTCCGAGAACAATGGAAGAGTTCCGAAGCATTTATAAATGTCAGTGGAATACTGAAAACAATTGAAGAGTTCCGAAGAATTTTCAAACATCAGCGGAAGTCCGAGAACTGTGAAAAAGTTCCAATGCATTATTAAACGTCAGCGTAATTCCGAGAACAGTGGAAGAGTTCCGAAGCATTTTTAAACTTCAGCGGAATTCCGAGAACAATGAAACAGTTCCGAAGCATTTTTAAACTTCAGTGGAATTCCGAGAACAATGGAAGAGTTCCAAAGCATTTTTAAACTTCAGCAGAATTCCGAGAACAATGGAAGAGTTCTGAAGCATTTTTAAACATCAGCAGAATTCCGAGAACAATAGAAGATTTCTGAAGAATTTTTAATTATCAGTGGAATTCTGAAAACAATGGAAGAGTTCCAAAACATTTTTAAACTTCAGTGGAATTCCGAGAACAATGGAAGAGTTCCGAAGCATTTTTAAATTTCAGCGGAATTCCGAGAACAATGGAAGAGTTCCGAAGCATTTTTAAACGTCATCGGAATTTCGAGAACAATGGAAGAGTTCCAAAACATTTTTAAACTTCAGCGGAATTACGAGAACAATGGAAGAGTTCTGAAGCATTTTTAAACTTCAGCGGAATTCCGAGAACAATGGAAGAGTTCCGAAGCATTTTTAAACTTCATCTGAATTCCGAGAATAATGGAAGCGTTCTGAAGCATTTTTAAACATCAGCGGAATTCCGAGAACAATTGAAGAGCTCCCAAGCATTTTTTAACGTCAACGGTATTTCCGAGAACAATGGAAGAGTTATGAAACTTTTTTACACTTCAACGGAATTCCGAGAACAATGGAAGAGTTGCGAAGCATTTTTAACCTTCACCGGAATTCCGAGAACAATGGAAGAGTTCCGAAGCATTTTTAAATGTCAGCGGAATTCTGGGAACAATGAAAGAGTTCCGAAGCAAATTTAAACTTCAGCAGCATTCCGAGAACAATGGAAGAGTTCCGAAGCATTTATAAATGTCAGTGGAATTCTGAAAACAATGGAGGAGTTCCGAAGAATTTTCAAACATCAGCGGAAGTCCGAGAACTGTGAAAAAGTTCCAACGCATTATTAAACGTCAGAGTAATTCCGAGAACAGTGGAAGAGTTCCGAAGCATTTTTAAACTTCAGCGGAATTCCGAGAACAATGAAAGAGTTCCGAAGCATTTTTAAACTTCAGCGGAATTCCAAGAACAATGGAAGAGTTCCGAAGCATTTTTAAACTTCAGCAGAATTCCGAGAACAATGGAAGAGTTCTGAAGCATTTTTAAACATCAGCAGAATTCCGAGAACAATAGAAGATTTCTGAAGCATTTTTAATTATCAGTGGAATTCTGAAAACAATGGAAGAGTTCCAAAACATTTTTAAACTTCAGTGGAATTCCGAGAACAATGGAAGAGTTCCGAAGCATTTTTAAATTTCAGCGGAATTCTGAGAACAATGGAAGAGTTCCGAAGCATTTTTAAACTTCAGCGGAATTCCGAGAACAATGGAAGAGTTCTGAAACATTTTTAAACATCAGCTTAATACTGAGAACAATGGAAGAGCTCCAAAACATTTTTAAACTTCAGCGGAATTCCGAGAACAATGGAAGAGTTCCGAAGCATTATTAATTGTGAGTGGAATTCCGAGAACAGTGGATGAATTCCGAAGCATTTTTAAACTTTGGCAGAATTCCGAGAACAATGGAAGAGTTCCGAAGCATTTTTAAAAGTCAGCAGAATTCCGAGAACAATGGAAGAGTTCCGAAGCATTTTTAAACGTCAGCGGAATTCTGAGAAGAATGGAAGAGTTCCAAAGCATTTTTAAACATCAGCGGAATTCCGAGAACAATGGAAGAGTTCCAAAGCATTTTTAAACATCAGCGGAATTCCGAGAACAATGGAAGAGTTCTGAAGCATTTTTAAACATCAGCAGAATACTGAGAACAATAGTAGAGTTGTGAAGCGTTTTTAAATATCAGTGGAATTCTGAGAACAATGGAAGAGTTCCGAAGCATTGTTAAAAGTCAGCAGAATTCCGAGTACAATGGAATAGTTCCAAAACATTTTTAAACTTCAGTGGAATTCCGAGAACAATGGAAGCGTTCCGAAGCATTTTTAAACTTCAGCGGAATTCCGAGAACAATGGAAGCATTCCGAAGTATTTTTAAACTTCACCGGAATTCCGAGAACAAAGGAAGAGTTCCAAAGCATTTTTAAACTTCATCAGATTTCCCAGAACAATGGAAGAGTTCTGAAGCTTTTCTAAACTTCATCAGAATTCCGATAACAATGGAAGAGTTCCAATGCAAATTTAAACTTCAGCAGAATTCCGAGAACAATGGAAGAGTTCGGAAGCATTTTTAAACTTCAACGGAATTCCGATAACAATGGAAGAGTTCCGAAGCGTTTTTAAACTTCAGCGGAATTACGAGAACAATGGAAGTATTCCAAACATTTTAAACTTCAGTGGAATTCCAAGAACAATGGAAGAGTTCCAAAGCATTTTTAAACTTCATCAGAATTCCGAGAATAATGGAAGCGTTCAGAAGCATTTTTAAACATCAGTGGAATTCCGAGAACAATGGAAGAGTTCTGGATCATTTTTAAACTTCAGCGGAAATCTGAGAACAATGGAAGAGTTCTGAAGCATTTTTAAACTTCAGCAGAATTCCGAGAACAATGGAAGAGTTCTGAAGCATTTTTAAACATCAGCAAAATTCTGAGAACAATAGAAGAGTTGTGAAGCGTTTTTAAATATCAGTGAAATTCTGAGAACAATGTACGAGTTCCAAAGCAAATTTAAACTTCAGCAGAATTCCGAGAACAATGGAAGAGTTCCGAAGCATTTTTAAACTTCTGCGGAATTCCGAGGACAATGGAAGCATTTCGAAGCATTTTTAAACTTCAGAGGAATTCCAGGAACAATGGAAGAGATCCAAAGCATTTTTAAACTTCATCAGAATTCCGATAATAATGGAAGAGTTCAGAAGCATTTTTAAACATCAGTGGAATTCCGAGAACAATGGAAGAGTTCCGAAGCATTTTTAAACGTCAGCGGAATTTCGAGAACAATGGAAAAGTTCCGAAGCATTTTTAAAATTCAGCGGAATTCCGAGAACAATGAAAGAGTTCCGAAGCTTTTTTAAACTTCAGCGGAATTCCGAGAACAATGGAAGAGTTCCGAAGCATTTTTAAACTTCAGCAGAATTCCGAGAACAATGGAAGCGTTCTGAAGCATTTTTAAACATCAGCTTAATACTGAGAACAATGGAAGAGCTCCAAAACATTTTTAAACTTCAGCGGAATTCCGAGAACAATGGAAGAGTTCCGAAGCATTATTAATTGTGAGTGGAATTCCGAGAACAGTGGATGAATTCCGAAGCATTTTTAAACTTTGGCAGAATTCCGAGAACAATGGAAGAGTTCCGAAACATTTTTAAAAGTCAGCAGAATTCCGAGAACAATGGAAGAGTTCCGAAGCATTTTTAAACGTCAGCGGAATTCTGAGAAGAATGGAAGAGTTCCAAAGCATTTTTAAACATCAGCGGAATTCCGACAACAATGGAAGAGTTCCAAAGCATTTTTAAACATCAGCGGAATTCCGAGAACAATGGAAGAGTTCTGAAGCATTTTTAAACATCAGCAGAATACTGAGAACAATAGTAGAGTTGTGAAGCGTTTTTAAATATCAGTGGAATTCTGAGAACAATGGAAGAGTTCCGAAGCATTGTTAAAAGTCAGCAGAATTCCGAGTACAATGGAATAGTTCCAAAACATTTTTAAACTTCAGCGGAATTCCGAGAACAATGGAAGCGTTCCGAAGCATTTTTAAACTTCAGCGGAATTCCGAGAACAATGGAAGCATTCCGAAGTATTTTTAAACTTCACCGGAATTCCGAGAACAAAGGAAGAGTTCCTAAGAATTTTTAAACTTCATCAGATTTCCCAGAACAATGGAAGAGTTCTGAAGCTTTTCTAAACTTCATCAGAATTCCGATAACAATGGAAGAGTTCCGATGCAAATTTAAACTTCATCAGAATTCCGAGAATAATGGAAGAGTTCAGAAGCATTTTTAAACATCAGTGGAATTCCGAGAACAATGGAAGAGTTCCGAAGCATTTTTAAACGTCATCGGAATTTCGAGAACAATGGAAAAGTTCCGAAGCATTTTTAAAATTCAGCGGAATTCCGAGAACAATGAAAGAGTTCCGAAGCTTTTTTAAACTTCAGCGGAATTCCGAGAACAATGGAAGAGTTCCGAAGCATTTTTAAACTTCAGCAGAATTCCGAGAACAATGGAAGCGTTCTGAAGCATTTTTAAACATCAGCAGAATTCTGAGATTAATAGAAGAGTTGTGAAGCGTTTTTAAATATCAGTGGAATTCTGAGAACAATGGAAGAGTTCCAAAGCATTTTTAAAAGACAGCAGAATTCCGAGAACAATGGAACAGTTCCAGAACATTTTTAAACTTCAGCGGAATTCCGAGAACAATGGAAGAGTTCTGAAGCTTTTTTAAACTTCAGCGGAATTCCGAGAACAATGGAAGAGATCCGAAGCATTTTTAAACTTCAGCAGATTTCCGAGAACAATGGAAGAGTTATGAAGCATTTTTAAACATCGGCAGAATTCTGACAACAATAGAAGAGTTGTGAAGCGTTTTTAAATATCAGTGGAATTCTGAGAACAATGTATGAGTTCCAAAGCAAATTTAAACTTCAGCAGAATTCCGAGAACAATGGAAGAGTTCCGAAGCATTTTTAAACTTCAACAGAATTCCGAGAATAATGGAAGCGTTCTGAAGCATTTTTAAACATCAGTGGAATTCCGAGAACAATGGAAGAGTTCCAAAGCATTTTTAAACATCAGCGGAATTCCGAGAACAATGGAAGAGTTCTGAAGCATTTTTAAACATCAGCAGAATACTGAGAACAATAGTAGAGTTGTGAAGCGTTTTTAAATATCAGTGGAATTCTGAGAACAATGGAAGAGTTCCGAAGCATTGTTAAAAGTCAGCAGAATTCCGAGTACAATGGAATAGTTCCAAAACATTTTTAAACTTCAGCGGAATTCCGAGAACAATGGAAGCGTTCCGAAGCATTTTTAAACTTCAGCGGAATTCCGAGAACAATGGAAGCATTCCGAAGTATTTTTAAACTTCACCGGAATTCCGAGAACAAAGGAAGAGTTCCAAAGCATTTTTAAACTTCATCAGATTTCCCAGAACAATGGAAGAGTTCTGAAGCTTTTCTAAACTTCATCAGAATTCCGATAACAATGGAAGAGTTCCGATGCAAATTTAAACTTCAGCAGAATTCCGAGAACAATGGAAGAGTTCGGAAGCATTTTTAAACTTCAACGGAATTCCGATAACAATGGAAGAGTTCCGAAGTGTTTTTAAACTTCAGCGGAATTACGAGAACAATGGAAGTATTCCAAACATTTTTAAACTTCAGTGGAATTCCAAGAACAATGGAAGAGTTCCAAAGCATTTTTAAACTTCATCAGAATTCCGAGAATAATGGAAGCGTTCAGAAGCATTTTTAAACATCAGTGGAATTCCGAGAACAATGGAAGAGTTCTGGATCATTTTTAAACTTCAGCGGAAATCCGAGAACAATGGAAGAGTTCTGAAGAATTTTTAAACTTCAGCAGAATTCCGAGAACAATGGAAGAGTTCTGAAGCATTTTTAAACATCAGCAAAATTCTGAGAACAATAGAAGAGTTGTGAAGCGTTTTTAAATATCAGTGAAATTCTGAGAACAATGTACGAGTTCCAAAGCAAATTTAAACTTCAGCAGAATTCCGAGAACAATGGAAGAGTTCCGAAGCATTTTTAAACTTCTGCGGAATTCCGAGGACAATGGAAGCATTTCGAAGCATTTTTAAACTTCAGCGGAATTCCAAGAACAATGGAAGAGATCCAAAGCATTTTTAAACTTCATCAGAATTCCGAGAATAATGGAAGAGTTCAGAAGCATTTTTAAACATCAGTGGAATTCCGAGAACAATGGAAGAGTTCCGAAGCATTTTTAAACGTCATCGGAATTTCGAGAACAATGGAAAAGTTCCGAAGCATTTTTAAAATTCAGCGGAATTCCGAGAACAATGAAAGAGTTCCGAAGCTTTTTTAAACTTCAGCGGAATTCCGAGAACAATGGAAGAGTTCCGAAGCATTTTTAAACTTCAGCAGAATTCCGAGAACAATGGAAGCGTTCTGAAGCATTTTTAAACATCAGCAGAATTCTGAGATTAATAGAAGAGTTGTGAAGCGTTTTTAAATATCAGTGGAATTCTGAGAACAATGGAAGAGTTCCAAAGCATTTTTAAAAGACAGCAGAATTCCGAGAACAATGGAAGAGTTCCAGAACATTTTTAAACTTCAGCGGAATTCCGAGAACAATGGAAGAGTTCCGAAGCATTTTTAAACGTCATCGGAATTTCGAGAACAATGGAAAAGTTCTGACACTTTTTTAAACTTCAACAGAATTCCGAGAACAATGGAAGAGTTCCGAAGCATTTTTAAACTTCACCGGATTTCCGAGAACAATGGAAGAGTTCCGAAGCATTTTTAAAATTCAGCGGAATTCCGAGAACAATGGAAGAGTTCTGAAGCTTTTTTAAACTTCAGCGGAATTCCGAGAACAATGGAAGAGATCCGAAGCATTTTTAAACTTCAGCAGATTTCCGAGAACAATGGAAGAGTTATGAAGCATTTTTAAACATCAGCAGAATTCTGAGAACAATAGAAGAGTTGTGAAGCGTTTTTAAATATCAGTGGAATTCTGAGAACAATGTATGAGTTCCAAAGCAAATTTAAACTTCAGCAGAATTCCGAGAACAATGGAAGAGTTCCGAAGCATTTTTAAACTTCAACAGAATTCCGATAACAATGGAAGAGTTCCGAAGCATTTTTAAACTTCAGCGGAATTCCGAGGACAATGGAAGCATTTCGAAGCATTTTTATACTTCAGCGGAATTCCAAGAACAATGAAAGAGATCCAAAGCATTTTTAAACTTCATCAGAATTCCGAGAATAATGGAAGAGTTCAGAAGCATTTTTAAACATCAGTGGAATTCCGAGAACAATGGAAGAGTTCCGAAGCATTTTTAAACGTCATCGGAATTTCGAGAACAATGGAAAAGTTCCGAAGCATTTTTAAAATTCAGCGGAATTCCGAAAACAATGAAAGAGTTCCGAAGCTTTTTTAAACTTCAGCGAAATTCCGAGAACAATGGAAGAGTTCCGAAGCATTTTTAAACTTCAGCAGAATTCCGAGAACAATGGAAGAGTTCTGAAGCATTTTTAAACATCAGCAGAATTCTGAGATTAATAGAAGAGTTGTGAAGCGTTTTTAAATATCAGTTCAATTCTGAGAACAATGGAAGAGTTCCAAAGCATTTTTAAAAGTCAGCAGAATTCCGAGAACAATGGAAGAGTTCCAAAACATTTTTAAACTTCAGCGGAATTCCGAGAACAATGGAAGAGTTCCCAAGCATTTTTAAACTTCAGCGGAATTCCGAGAACAAGGGAAGAGTTCCCAAGCATTTTTAAACTTCAGCGGCTTTCCGAGAACAATGGAAGAGTTCCGAAGCATTTTTAAACTTTATCAGAATTCCGAGAATAATGTAAGCGTTCTGAAGCATTTTTAAACATCAGCGGAATTCCGAGAACAATGGAAGAGTTCCGAAGCATTTTTAAACTTCAGCAGAATTCCGAGAACAATGGAAGAGTTGTGAAGCATTTTTAAACATCAGCAGAATTCTGAGAATAATAGAAGAGTTGTGAAGCGTTTTTAAATATCATTGGAATTCTGAGAACAATGGAAGAGTTCCAAAGCATTTTTAAACTTCATCAGAATTCCGAGAATAATGGAAGCGTTCAGAAGCATTTTTAAACATCAGTGGAATTCCGAGAACAATGGAAGAGTTCTGGATCATTTTTAAACTTCAGCGGAAATCTGAGAACAATGGAAGAGTTCTGAAGCATTTTTAAACTTCAGCAGAATTCCGAGAACAATGGAAGAGTTCTGAAGCATTTTTAAACATCAGCAAAATTCTGAGAACAATAGAAGAGTTGTGAAGCGTTTTTAAATATCAGTGAAATTCTGAGAACAATGTACGAGTTCCAAAGCAAATTTAAACTTCAGCAGAATTCCGAGAACAATGGAAGAGTTCCGAAGCATTTTTAAACTTCTGCGGAATTCCGAGGACAATGGAAGCATTTCGAAGCATTTTTAAACTTCAGAGGAATTCCAGGAACAATGGAAGAGATCCAAAGCATTTTTAAACTTCATCAGAATTCCGATAATAATGGAAGAGTTCAGAAGCATTTTTAAACATCAGTGGAATTCCGAGAACAATGGAAGAGTTCCGAAGCATTTTTAAACTTCAGCAGAATTCCGAGAACAATGGAAGCGTTCTGAAGCATTTTTAAACATCAGCTTAATACTGAGAACAATGGAAGAGCTCCAAAACATTTTTAAACTTCAGCGGAATTCCGAGAACAATGGAAGAGTTCCGAAGCATTATTAATTGTGAGTGGAATTCCGAGAACAGTGGATGAATTCCGAAGCATTTTTAAACTTTGGCAGAATTCCGAGAACAATGGAAGAGTTCCGAAACATTTTTAAAAGTCAGCAGAATTCCGAGAACAATGGAAGAGTTCCGAAGCATTTTTAAACGTCAGCGGAATTCTGAGAAGAATGGAAGAGTTCCAAAGCATTTTTAAACATCAGCGGAATTCCGACAACAATGGAAGAGTTCCAAAGCATTTTTAAACATCAGCGGAATTCCGAGAACAATGGAAGAGTTCTGAAGCATTTTTAAACATCAGCAGAATACTGAGAACAATAGTAGAGTTGTGAAGCGTTTTTAAATATCAGTGGAATTCTGAGAACAATGGAAGAGTTCCGAAGCATTGTTAAAAGTCAGCAGAATTCCGAGTACAATGGAATAGTTCCAAAACATTTTTAAACTTCAGCGGAATTCCGAGAACAATGGAAGCGTTCCGAAGCATTTTTAAACTTCAGCGGAATTCCGAGAACAATGGAAGCATTCCGAAGTATTTTTAAACTTCACCGGAATTCCGAGAACAAAGGAAGAGTTCCTAAGAATTTTTAAACTTCATCAGATTTCCCAGAACAATGGAAGAGTTCTGAAGCTTTTCTAAACTTCATCAGAATTCCGATAACAATGGAAGAGTTCCGATGCAAATTTAAACTTCATCAGAATTCCGAGAATAATGGAAGAGTTCAGAAGCATTTTTAAACATCAGTGGAATTCCGAGAACAATGGAAGAGTTCCGAAGCATTTTTAAACGTCATCGGAATTTCGAGAACAATGGAAAAGTTCCGAAGCATTTTTAAAATTCAGCGGAATTCCGAGAACAATGAAAGAGTTCCGAAGCTTTTTTAAACTTCAGCGGAATTCCGAGAACAATGGAAGAGTTCCGAAGCATTTTTAAACTTCAGCAGAATTCCGAGAACAATGGAAGCGTTCTGAAGCATTTTTAAACATCAGCAGAATTCTGAGATTAATAGAAGAGTTGTGAAGCGTTTTTAAATATCAGTGGAATTCTGAGAACAATGGAAGAGTTCCAAAGCATTTTTAAAAGACAGCAGAATTCCGAGAACAATGGAACAGTTCCAGAACATTTTTAAACTTCAGCGGAATTCCGAGAACAATGGAAGAGTTCTGAAGCTTTTTTAAACTTCAGCGGAATTCCGAGAACAATGGAAGAGATCCGAAGCATTTTTAAACTTCAGCAGATTTCCGAGAACAATGGAAGAGTTATGAAGCATTTTTAAACATCGGCAGAATTCTGACAACAATAGAAGAGTTGTGAAGCGTTTTTAAATATCAGTGGAATTCTGAGAACAATGTATGAGTTCCAAAGCAAATTTAAACTTCAGCAGAATTCCGAGAACAATGGAAGAGTTCCGAAGCATTTTTAAACTTCAACAGAATTCCGAGAATAATGGAAGCGTTCTGAAGCATTTTTAAACATCAGTGGAATTCCGAGAACAATGGAAGAGTTCCAAAGCATTTTTAAACATCAGCGGAATTCCGAGAACAATGGAAGAGTTCTGAAGCATTTTTAAACATCAGCAGAATACTGAGAACAATAGTAGAGTTGTGAAGCGTTTTTAAATATCAGTGGAATTCTGAGAACAATGGAAGAGTTCCGAAGCATTGTTAAAAGTCAGCAGAATTCCGAGTACAATGGAATAGTTCCAAAACATTTTTAAACTTCAGCGGAATTCCGAGAACAATGGAAGCGTTCCGAAGCATTTTTAAACTTCAGCGGAATTCCGAGAACAATGGAAGCATTCCGAAGTATTTTTAAACTTCACCGGAATTCCGAGAACAAAGGAAGAGTTCCAAAGCATTTTTAAACTTCATCAGATTTCCCAGAACAATGGAAGAGTTCTGAAGCTTTTCTAAACTTCATCAGAATTCCGATAACAATGGAAGAGTTCCGATGCAAATTTAAACTTCAGCAGAATTCCGAGAACAATGGAAGAGTTCGGAAGCATTTTTAAACTTCAACGGAATTCCGATAACAATGGAAGAGTTCCGAAGTGTTTTTAAACTTCAGCGGAATTACGAGAACAATGGAAGTATTCCAAACATTTTTAAACTTCAGTGGAATTCCAAGAACAATGGAAGAGTTCCAAAGCATTTTTAAACTTCATCAGAATTCCGAGAATAATGGAAGCGTTCAGAAGCATTTTTAAACATCAGTGGAATTCCGAGAACAATGGAAGAGTTCTGGATCATTTTTAAACTTCAGCGGAAATCCGAGAACAATGGAAGAGTTCTGAAGAATTTTTAAACTTCAGCAGAATTCCGAGAACAATGGAAGAGTTCTGAAGCATTTTTAAACATCAGCAAAATTCTGAGAACAATAGAAGAGTTGTGAAGCGTTTTTAAATATCAGTGAAATTCTGAGAACAATGTACGAGTTCCAAAGCAAATTTAAACTTCAGCAGAATTCCGAGAACAATGGAAGAGTTCCGAAGCATTTTTAAACTTCTGCGGAATTCCGAGGACAATGGAAGCATTTCGAAGCATTTTTAAACTTCAGCGGAATTCCAAGAACAATGGAAGAGATCCAAAGCATTTTTAAACTTCATCAGAATTCCGAGAATAATGGAAGAGTTCAGAAGCATTTTTAAACATCAGTGGAATTCCGAGAACAATGGAAGAGTTCCGAAGCATTTTTAAACGTCATCGGAATTTCGAGAACAATGGAAAAGTTCCGAAGCATTTTTAAAATTCAGCGGAATTCCGAGAACAATGAAAGAGTTCCGAAGCTTTTTTAAACTTCAGCGGAATTCCGAGAACAATGGAAGAGTTCCGAAGCATTTTTAAACTTCAGCAGAATTCCGAGAACAATGGAAGCGTTCTGAAGCATTTTTAAACATCAGCAGAATTCTGAGATTAATAGAAGAGTTGTGAAGCGTTTTTAAATATCAGTGGAATTCTGAGAACAATGGAAGAGTTCCAAAGCATTTTTAAAAGACAGCAGAATTCCGAGAACAATGGAAGAGTTCCAGAACATTTTTAAACTTCAGCGGAATTCCGAGAACAATGGAAGAGTTCCGAAGCATTTTTAAACGTCATCGGAATTTCGAGAACAATGGAAAAGTTCTGACACTTTTTTAAACTTCAACAGAATTCCGAGAACAATGGAAGAGTTCCGAAGCATTTTTAAACTTCACCGGATTTCCGAGAACAATGGAAGAGTTCCGAAGCATTTTTAAAATTCAGCGGAATTCCGAGAACAATGGAAGAGTTCTGAAGCTTTTTTAAACTTCAGCGGAATTCCGAGAACAATGGAAGAGATCCGAAGCATTTTTAAACTTCAGCAGATTTCCGAGAACAATGGAAGAGTTATGAAGCATTTTTAAACATCAGCAGAATTCTGAGAACAATAGAAGAGTTGTGAAGCGTTTTTAAATATCAGTGGAATTCTGAGAACAATGTATGAGTTCCAAAGCAAATTTAAACTTCAGCAGAATTCCGAGAACAATGGAAGAGTTCCGAAGCATTTTTAAACTTCAACAGAATTCCGATAACAATGGAAGAGTTCCGAAGCATTTTTAAACTTCAGCGGAATTCCGAGGACAATGGAAGCATTTCGAAGCATTTTTATACTTCAGCGGAATTCCAAGAACAATGAAAGAGATCCAAAGCATTTTTAAACTTCATCAGAATTCCGAGAATAATGGAAGAGTTCAGAAGCATTTTTAAACATCAGTGGAATTCCGAGAACAATGGAAGAGTTCCGAAGCATTTTTAAACGTCATCGGAATTTCGAGAACAATGGAAAAGTTCCGAAGCATTTTTAAAATTCAGCGGAATTCCGAAAACAATGAAAGAGTTCCGAAGCTTTTTTAAACTTCAGCGAAATTCCGAGAACAATGGAAGAGTTCCGAAGCATTTTTAAACTTCAGCAGAATTCCGAGAACAATGGAAGAGTTCTGAAGCATTTTTAAACATCAGCAGAATTCTGAGATTAATAGAAGAGTTGTGAAGCGTTTTTAAATATCAGTTCAATTCTGAGAACAATGGAAGAGTTCCAAAGCATTTTTAAAAGTCAGCAGAATTCCGAGAACAATGGAAGAGTTCCAAAACATTTTTAAACTTCAGCGGAATTCCGAGAACAATGGAAGAGTTCCCAAGCATTTTTAAACTTCAGCGGAATTCCGAGAACAAGGGAAGAGTTCCCAAGCATTTTTAAACTTCAGCGGCTTTCCGAGAACAATGGAAGAGTTCCGAAGCATTTTTAAACTTTATCAGAATTCCGAGAATAATGTAAGCGTTCTGAAGCATTTTTAAACATCAGCGGAATTCCGAGAACAATGGAAGAGTTCCGAAGCATTTTTAAACTTCAGCAGAATTCCGAGAACAATGGAAGAGTTGTGAAGCATTTTTAAACATCAGCAGAATTCTGAGAATAATAGAAGAGTTGTGAAGCGTTTTTAAATATCATTGGAATTCTGAGAACAATGGAAGAGTTCCAAAGCATTTTTTAAAGTCAGTAGAATTCCGAGAACAATGGAAGAGTTCCAAAACATTTTTAAACTTCAGCGGAATACCGAAAACAATGGAAGAGTTCCCAAGCATTTTTAAACTTCAGCGGAATTCCAAGAACAATGGAAGAGTTCCGAAGCATTATTAAACGTGAGTGAAATTCCGAGAACAATGGCAGAGTTCTGAAGCATTTTTAAACTTCAGCGGAATTCTGAGAACAATGGAAGAGTTCCGAAGCATTTTTAAAAGTCAGCAGAATTCCGAGAACAATGGAAGAGTTCCAAAACATTTTTAAACTTCAGCGGAATACCGAGAACAATGGAAGAGTTCCCAAGCATTTATAAACTTCAGCAGAATTCCAAGAACAATGGAAGAGTTCCCAAGCATTTTTAAACTTCAGCAGAATTCCGAGAACAATGGAAGAGTTCCGAAGCATTTTTAAATGTCAGTGAAATTCTAAGAACAATGAAAGTGTTCCAAAACATTTTTAAACTTCAACGGAATTCCGAGAACAATGGAAGAGTTCCGAAGCATTATTAAACGTGACTGGAATTCTGAGAACAATGGAAGAGTTCTGAAGCATTTTTAAACTTCAGCGGAATTTCGAGAACAATGGAAGAGTTCCAAAGCATTTTTAAACGTCAGCAGAATTCCCAGAACGATGGAAGAGTTCCGAAGCATTTTTAAATGTCAGCGGAATTCTGAGAACAATGGAAGAGTTCCGAAGCATTTTTAACCTTCATCAGAATTCCGAGAACAATGTAAGAGTTCCAAAGCAAATTTAAACTTCAGCAGAATTCCGAGAACAATGGAAGATTTCCGGAGCATTTTTAAACTTCAACAGAATTCCGAGAACAATGAAGATTTCTGAAACATTTTTAAACTTCTGCGGAAGTCTGAGAACAATGGAAGAGTTCAGAAGCATTTTTAAACTTCAGCAGAATTCCAGGAACAATGGAAGCGTTCTGAAGCATTTTTAAACTTCATCGGAATTCCGAGAACAATGGAAGAGTTCCGAAGCATTTTTAAACTTCATCAGATTTCCGAGAACAATGGAAGAGTTACGAAGCTTTTCCAATCTTCATCAGAATTCCGAGAACAATGTAAGAGTTCCGAAGCAAATTTAAACTTCAGCAGAATTCCGAGAACAATGGAAGAGTTCCGAAGCATTTTTAAACTTCAACGGAATTCCGATAACAATGGAAGAGTTCCAAAGCATTTTTAAACTTCAGCGGAATTCCGAGAACAATGGAAGCATTCCGAAGCATTTTTAAACTTCAGCGGAATTCCGAGAACAATGGAAGAGTTCCAAAGCATTTTTAAACTTCATCAGAATTCCGAGAATAATGGAAGCGTTCTGAAGCATTTTTAAACATCAGCGGAATTCCGAGAACAATGGAAGAGTTCCGAAGAATTTTTAAAAGTCATCGGAATTTCGAGAACAATGGAAAAGTTCTGAAAATTTTTTAAACTTTAACGGAATTCCGAGAACAATGGAAGAGTTCCGAAGCATTTTTAAACTTCAGCAGAATTCCGAGAACAATGGACGAATTCCGAAGCATTTTTAAACTTCAGCAGAATTCCGAGAACAATGGAAGAGTTCTGAAGCATTTTTAATCATCAGCAGAATTCTGAGAACAATAGAAGAGTTGTGAAGCATTTTTAAATATCAGTGGAATTCTGAGAACAATGGAAGAGTTCCGAAGCATTTTTAAAAGTCAGCAGAATTCCGAGAACAATGGAAGAGTTCCAAAACATTTTTAAACTTTAGCGGAATTCCGAGAACAATGGAAGAGTTCCCAAGCATTTTTAAACTTCAGCGGAATTCCGAGAACAATGGAAAAGTTCCGAAGCATTTTTAAACATCAGCAGAATTCCGAGAACAATTGAAGAGTTCCAAAGCATTTTTAAACGTCAGCGGAATTCCGAGAACAATGGAAGAGTTCCGAAGCATTTTTAAACTTCAACGGAATTCCGATAACAATGGAAGAGTTCCAAAGCATTTTTAAACGTCAGTGGAATTCTGAGAACAATGGAAGAGTTCCAAAACATTTTTAAACTTCAGTGGAATTCCGAGAACAATGGAAGAGGTCCGAAGCATTATTAAACGTGAGTGGAATTCCGAGAACAATGGAAGAGTTCCGAAGCAAATTTAAACTTCAGCAGCATTCCGAGAACAATGGAAGAGTTCCAAAGCATTTATAAATGTCATTGGAATTCTGAAAACAATGGAAGAGTTCCGAAGAATTTTCAAACATCAGCGAAAGTCCGAGAACTGTGAAAAAGTTCCAACGCATTATTACACGTCAGCGTAATTCCGAGAACAGTGGAAGAGTTCCAAAGCATTTTTAAACTTCAGCAGAATTCCGAGAACAATGGAAGAGTTCCGAAGCATTTTTAAACTTCAGCAGAATTCCGAGAACAATGGAAGAGTTCTGAAGCATTTTTAAACATCAGCAGAACTCCGAGAACAATAGAAGATTTCTGAAGCATTTTTAATTATCAGTGGAATTCTGAAAACAATGGAAGAGTTCCAAAACATTTTTAAACTTCAGCGGAATTCTGAGAACAATGGAAGAGTTCCGAAGCATTTATAAATTTCATCGGAATTCCGAGAACAATGGAAGAGTTCCGAAGCATTTTTAAACTTCAGCGAAATTCCGAGAACAATGGAAGAGTTCTGAAACATTTTTAAACATCAGCTTAATACTGAGAACAATGGAAGAGTTCCAAAACATTTTTAAACTTCAGCGGAATTCCGAGAACAATGGAGGAGTTCCAAAGCATTATTAATTGTGAGTGGAATTCCGAGAACAGTGGAAGAGTTCCGAAGCATTTTTAAACGTCAGCAGAATTCCGAGAACAATGGAAGAGTTCCGAAGCATTTTTAAACGTCAGCGGAATTCCGAGAACAATGGAAGAGTTCTGAAGCATTTTTAAATATCAGCAGAATTCTGAGAACAATAGAAGAGTTGTGAGGCATTTTTAAATAACAGTGGAATTCTGAGAACAATGGAAGAGTTCCGAAGCATTTTTAAAAGTCAGCAGAATTCCGAGAACAATGGAATAGTTCCAAAACATTTTTAAACTTCAGCGGAATTCCGAGAACAATGGAAGAGTTCCCAAGCATTTTTAAACTTCAGCGGAATTCCGAGAACAATGGAAGAGTTCCGAAGCATTTTAAACTTCAGCGAAATTCCAAGAACAATGGAAAAGTTCCGAAGCATTTTTAAACGTCAGCGAAATTCTAAGAACAATGGAAGACTTCCAAAAAATTTTTAAACTTCAGCGGAATTCCAAGAACAATGGAAGAGTTCCGAAGCTTTGTTAAACGTGAGTGGAATTCCGAGAACAATGGAAGAGTTCTGAAGCTTTTTTAAACTTCAGCGGAATTCTGAGAACAATGGAAGAGTTCCGAAGCATTTTTAAAAGTCAGCAGAATTCTGAGAACAATGGAAGAGTTCCAAAACATTTTTAAACTTCAGCGGAATTCCGAGAACAATCGAAGAGTTCCGAAGCATTTTTAAACGTCAGCGGAATTTCGAGAACAATGGAAGAGTTCCAAAACATTTTTAAACTTCATCGGAATTCCGAGAACAATGGAAGGGTTCCGAAGCATTATTAAACGTGACTGGAATTCCGAGAACAATGGAAGAGTTCTGAAGCATTTTTAACCTTCATCAGAATTCCAAGAACAATGGAAGAGTTCCGAAGCTTTATTAAACGTGAGTGGAATTCCGAGAACAATGGAAGAGTTCTGAAGCATTTTTAAACTTCAGCGGAATTCTGAGAACAATGGAAGAGTTCCGAAGCATGTTTAAAAGTCAGCAGAATTCTGAGAACAATGGAAGAGTTCCAAAACATTTTTAACCGTCAGCAGAATTCCGAGAACAATGGAAGAGTTCCGAAGCATTTTTAAACGTCAGCGGAATTCTGAGAAGAATGGAAGAGTTCCAAAGCATTTTTAAACATCAGCAGAATTCCGAGAACAATGGAAGAGTTCCGAAGCATTTTTAACCGTCAGCGGAATTCCGAGAACAATGGAAGAGTTCTGAAGCATTTTTAAACATCAGCAGAATTCTGAGAACAATAGAAGAGTTGTGAAGCGTTTATAAATAACAGTGGAATTCTGAGAACAATGGAAGAGTTCCGAAGCATTTTTAAAAGTCAGCAGAATTCCGAGAACAATGGAATAGTTCCAAAACATTTTTAAACTTCAGCGGAATTCCGAAAACAATGGAAGAGTTCCCAAGCATTTTTAAATTTCAGCGGAATTCCGAGAACAATGGAAGAGTTCCAAAGCATTTTTAAACTTCAGCGGAATTCCAAGAACAATGGAAAAGTTCCGAAGCATTTTTAAACGTCAGCGGAATTCTAAGAACAATGGAAGACTTCCAAAAAATTTTTAAACTTCAGCGGAATTCCGAGAACAATGGAAGAGTTCCGAAGCATTATTAAACATGAGTGGAATTCCGAGAACAATGGAAGAGTTCTGAAGAATTTTTAAACTTCAGCGGAATTCTGAGAACAATGGAAGAGTTCCCAAGCATTTTTAAACTTCAGCGGAATTCCAAGAACAATGGAAGAGTTCCGAAGCATTATTAAACGTGAGTGAAATTCCGAGAACAATGGCAGAGTTCTGAAGCATTTTTAAACTTCAGCGGAATTCTGAGAACAATGGAAGAGTTCCGAAGCATTTTTAAAAGTCAGCAGAATTCCGAGAACAATGGAAGAGTTCCAAAACATTTTTAAACTTCAGCGGAATACCGAGAACAATGGAAGAGTTCCCAAGCATTTATAAACTTCAGCGGAATTCCAAGAACAATGGAAGAGTTCCCAAGCATTTTTAAACTTCAGCAGAATTCCGAGAACAATGGAAGAGTTCCGAAGCATTTTTAAATGTCAGTGAAATTCTAAGAACAATGGAAGTGTTCCAAAACATTTTTAAACTTCAACGGAATTCCGAGAACAATGGAAGAGTTCCGAAGCATTATTAAACGTGACTGGAATTCTGAGAACAATGGAAGAGTTCTGAAGCATTTTTAAACTTCATCGGAATTTCGAGAACAATGGAAGAGTTCCAAAGCATTTTTAAACGTCAGCAGAATTCCCAGAACGATGGAAGAGTTCCGAAGCATTTTTAAATGTCAGTGGAATTCTGAGAACAATGGAAGAGTTCCGAAGCATTTTTAACCTTCATCAGAATTCCGAGAACAATGTAAGAGTTCCGAAGCAAATTTAAACTTCAGCAGAATTCCGAGAACAATGGAAGATTTCCGGAGCATTTTTAAACTTCAACAGAATTCCGAGAACAATGAAGATTTCTGAAACATTTTTAAACTTCTGCGGAAGTCTGAGAACAATGGAAGAGTTCAGAAGCATTTTTAAACTTCATCGGAATTCCGAGAACAATGGAAGAGTTCCGAAGCATTTTTAAACTTCATCAGATTTCCGAGAACAATGGAAGAGTTACGAAGCTTTTCCAATCTTCATCAGAATTCCGAGAACAATGTAAGAGTTCCGAAGCAAATTTAAACTTCAGCAGAATTCCGAGAACAATGGAAGAGTTCCGAAGCATTTTTAAACTTCAACGGAATTCCGATAACAATGGAAGAGTTCCAAAGCATTTTTAAACTTCAGCGGAATTCCGAGAACAATGGAAGCATTCCGAAGCATTTTTAAACTTCAGCGGAATTCCGAGAACAATGGAAGAGTTCCAAACCATTTTTAAACTTCATCAGAATTCCGAGAATAATGGAAGCGTTCTGAAGCATTTTTAAACATCAGCGGAATTCCGAGAACAATGGAAGAGTTCCGAAGAATTTTTAAAAGTCATCGGAATTTCGAGAACAATGGAAAAGTTCTGAAAATTTTTTAAACTTTAACGGAATTCCGAGAACAATGGAAGAGTTCCGAAGCATTTTTAAACTTCAGCAGAATTCCGAGAACAATGGACGAATTCCGAAGCATTTTTAAACTTCAGCAGAATTCCGAGAACAATGGAAGAGTTCTGAAGCATTTTTAATCATCAGCAGAATTCTGAGAACAATAGAAGAGTTGTGAAGCATTTTTAAATATCAGTGGAATTCTGAGAACAATGGAAGAGTTCCGAAGCATTTTTAAAAGTCAGCAGAATTCCGAGAACAATGGAAGAGTTCCAAAACATTTTTAAACTTTAGCGGAATTCCGAGAACAATGGAAGAGTTCCCAAGCATTTTTAAACTTCAGCGGAATTCCGAGAACAATGGAAAAGTTCCGAAGCATTTTTAAACATCAGCAGAATTCCGAGAACAATGGAAGAGTTCCAAAGCATTTTTAAACGTCAGCGGAATTCCGAGAACAATGGAAGAGTTCCGAAGCATTTTTAAACTTCAACGGAATTCCGATAACAATGGAAGAGTTCCAAAGCATTTTTAAACGTCAGTGGAATTCTGAGAACAATGGAAGAGTTCCAAAACATTTTTAAACTTCAGTGGAATTCCGAGAACAATGGAAGAGGTCCGAAGCATTATTAAACGTGAGTGGAATTCCGAGAACAATGGAAGAGTTCCGAAGCAAATTTAAACTTCAGCAGCATTCCGAGAACAATGGAAGAGTTCCAAAGCATTTATAAATGTCATTGGAATTCTGAAAACAATGGAAGAGTTCCGAAGAATTTTCAAACATCAGCGAAAGTCCGAGAACTGTGAAAAAGTTCCAACGCATTATTACACGTCAGCGTAATTCCGAGAACAGTGGAAGAGTTCCAAAGCATTTTTAAACTTCAGCAGAATTCCGAGAACAATGGAAGAGTTCCGAAGCATTTTTAAACTTCAGCAGAATTCCGAGAACAATGGAAGAGTTCTGAAGCATTTTTAAACATCAGCAGAACTCCGAGAACAATAGAAGATTTCTGAAGCATTTTTAATTATCAGTGGAATTCTGAAAACAATGGAAGAGTTCCAAAACATTTTTAAACTTCAGCGGAATTCCGAGAACAATGGAAGAGTTCCGAAGCATTTATAAATTTCATCGGAATTCCGAGAACAATGGAAGAGTTCCGAAGCATTTTTAAACTTCAGCGAAATTCCGAGAACAATGGAAGAGTTCTGAAACATTTTTAAACATCAGCTTAATACTGAGAACAATGGAAGAGTTCCAAAACATTTTTAAACTTCAGCGGAATTCCGAGAACAATGGAGGAGTTCCAAAGCATTATTAATTGTGAGTGGAATTCCGAGAACAGTGGAAGAGTTCCGAAGCATTTTTTAAAGTCAGTAGAATTCCGAGAACAATGGAAGAGTTCCAAAACATTTTTAAACTTCAGCGGAATACCGAAAACAATGGAAGAGTTCCCAAGCATTTTTAAACTTCAGCGGAATTCCAAGAACAATGGAAGAGTTCCGAAGCATTATTAAACGTGAGTGAAATTCCGAGAACAATGGCAGAGTTCTGAAGCATTTTTAAACTTCAGCGGAATTCTGAGAACAATGGAAGAGTTCCGAAGCATTTTTAAAAGTCAGCAGAATTCCGAGAACAATGGAAGAGTTCCAAAACATTTTTAAACTTCAGCGGAATACCGAGAACAATGGAAGAGTTCCCAAGCATTTATAAACTTCAGCGGAATTCCAAGAACAATGGAAGAGTTCCCAAGCATTTTTAAACTTCAGCAGAATTCCGAGAACAATGGAAGAGTTCCGAAGCATTTTTAAATGTCAGTGAAATTCTAAGAACAATGGAAGTGTTCCAAAACATTTTTAAACTTCAACGGAATTCCGAGAACAATGGAAGAGTTCCGAAGCATTATTAAACGTGACTGGAATTCTGAGAACAATGGAAGAGTTCTGAAGCATTTTTAAACTTCAGCGGAATTTCGAGAACAATGGAAGAGTTCCAAAGCATTTTTAAACGTCAGCAGAATTCCCAGAACGATGGAAGAGTTCCGAAGCATTTTTAAATGTCAGCGGAATTCTGAGAACAATGGAAGAGTTCCGAAGCATTTTTAACCTTCATCAGAATTCCGAGAACAATGTAAGAGTTCCGAAGCAAATTTAAACTTCAGCAGAATTCCGAGAACAATGGAAGATTTCCAGAGCATTTTTAAACTTCAACAGAATTCCGAGAACAATGAAGATTTCTGAAACATTTTTAAACTTCTGCGGAAGTCTGAGAACAATGGAAGAGTTCAGAAGCATTTTTAAACTTCAGCAGAATTCCGAGAACAATGGAAGCGTTCTGAAGCATTTTTAAACTTCATCGGAATTCCGAGAACAATGGAAGAGTTCCGAAGCATTTTTAAACTTCATCAGATTTCCGAGAACAATGGAAGAGTTACGAAGCTTTTCCAATCTTCATCAGAATTCCGAGAACAATGTAAGAGTTCCGAAGCAAATTTAAACTTCAGCAGAATTCCGAGAACAATGGAAGAGTTCCGAAGCATTTTTAAACTTCAACGGAATTCCGATAACAATGGAAGAGTTCCAAAGCATTTTTAAACTTCAGCGGAATTCCGAGAACAATGGAAGCATTCCAAAGCATTTTTAAACTTCAGCGGAATTCCGAGAACAATGGAAGAGTTCCAAAGCATTTTTAAACTTCATCAGAATTCCGAGAATAATGGAAGCGTTCTGAAGCATTTTTAAACATCAGCGGAATTCCGAGAACAATGGAAGAGTTCCGAAGAATTTTTAAAAGTCATCGGAATTTCGAGAACAATGGAAAAGTTCTGAAAATTTTTTAAACTTTAACGGAATTCCGAGAACAATGGAAGAGTTCCGAAGCATTTTTAAACTTCAGCAGAATTCCGAGAACAATGGACGAATTCCGAAGCATTTTTAAACTTCAGCAGAATTCCGAGAACAATGGAAGAGTTCTGAAGCATTTTTAATCATCAGCAGAATTCTGAGAACAATAGAAGAGTTGTGAAGCATTTTTAAATATCAGTGGAATTCTGAGAACAATGGAAGAGTTCCGAAGCATTTTTAAAAGTCAGCAGAATTCCGAGAACAATGGAAGAGTTCCAAAACATTTTTAAACTTTAGCGGAATTCCGAGAACAATGGAAGAGTTCCCAAGCATTTTTAAACTTCAGCGGAATTCCGAGAACAATGGAAAAGTTCCGAAGCATTTTTAAACATCAGCAGAATTCCGAGAACAATGGAAGAGTTCCAAAGCATTTTTAAACGTCAGCGGAATTCCGAGAACAATGGAAGAGTTCCGAAGCATTTTTAAACTTCAACGGAATTCCGATAACAATGGAAGAGTTCCAAAGCATTTTTAAACGTCAGTGGAATTCTGAGAACAATGGAAGAGTTCCAAAACATTTTTAAACTTCAGTGGAATTCCGAGAACAATGGAAGAGGTCCGAAGCATTATTAAACGTGAGTGGAATTCCGAGAACAATGGAAGAGTTCCGAAGCAAATTTAAACTTCAGCAGCATTCCGAGAACAATGGAAGAGTTCCAAAGCATTTATAAATGTCATTGGAATTCTGAAAACAATGGAAGAGTTCCGAAGAATTTTCAAACATCAGCGAAAGTCCGAGAACTGTGAAAAAGTTCCAACGCATTATTACACGTCAGCGTAATTCCGAGAACAGTGGAAGAGTTCCAAAGCATTTTTAAACTTCAGCAGAATTCCGAGAACAATGGAAGAGTTCCGAAGCATTTTTAAACTTCAGCAGAATTCCGAGAACAATGGAAGAGTTCTGAAGCATTTTTAAACATCAGCAGAACTCCGAGAACAATAGAAGATTTCTGAAGCATTTTTAATTATCAGTGGAATTCTGAAAACAATGGAAGAGTTCCAAAACATTTTTAAACTTCAGCGGAATTCCGAGAACAATGGAAGAGTTCCGAAGCATTTATAAATTTCATCGGAATTCCGAGAACAATGGAAGAGTTCCGAAGCATTTTTAAACTTCAGCGAAATTCCGAGAACAATGGAAGAGTTCTGAAACATTTTTAAACATCAGCTTAATACTGAGAACAATGGAAGAGTTCCAAAACATTTTTAAACTTCAGCGGAATTCCGAGAACAATGGAGGAGTTCCAAAGCATTATTAATTGTGAGTGGAATTCCGAGAACAGTGGAAGAGTTCCGAAGCATTTTTAAACGTCAGCAGAATTCCGAGAACAATGGAAGAGTTCCGTAGCATTTTTAAACGTCAGCGGAATTCCGAGAACAATGGAAGAGTTCTGAAGCATTTTTAAATATCAGCAGAATTCTGAGAACAATAGAAGAGTTGTGAGGCGTTTTTAAATAACAGTGGAATTCTGAGAACAATGGAAGAGTTCCGAAGCATTTTTAAAAGTCAGCAGAATTCCGAGAACAATGGAATAGTTCCAAAACATTTTTAAACTTCAGCGGAATTCCGAGAACAATGGAAGAGTTCCCAAGCATTTTTAAACTTCAGCGGAATTCCGAGAACAATGGAAGAGTTCCGAAGCATTTTAAACTTCAGCGAAATTCCAAGAACAATGGAAAAGTTCCGAAGCATTTTTAAACGTCAGCGAAATTCTAAGAACAATGGAAGACTTCCAAAAAATTTTTAAACTTCAGCGGAATTCCAAGAACAATGGAAGAGTTCCGAAGCTTTGTTAAACGTGAGTGGAATTCCGAGAACAATGGAAGAGTTCTGAAGCTTTTTTAAACTTCAGCGGAATTCTGAGAACAATGGAAGAGTTCCGAAGCATTTTTAAAAGTCAGCAGAATTCTGAGAACAATGGAAGAGTTCCAAAACATTTTTAAACTTCAGCGGAATTCCGAGAACAATCGAAGAGTTCCGAAGCATTTTTAAACGTCAGCGGAATTTCGAGAACAATGGAAGAGTTCCAAAACATTTTTAAACTTCATCGGAATTCCGAGAACAATGGAAGGGTTCCGAAGCATTATTAAACGTGACTGGAATTCCGAGAACAATGGAAGAGTTCTGAAGCATTTTTAACCTTCATCAGAATTCCAAGAACAATGGAAGAGTTCCGAAGCTTTATTAAACGTGAGTGGAATTCCGAGAACAATGGAAGAGTTCTGAAGCATTTTTAAACTTCAGCGGAATTCTGAGAACAATGGAAGAGTTCCGAAGCATGTTTAAAAGTCAGCAGAATTCTGAGAACAATGGAAGAGTTCCAAAACATTTTTAACCGTCAGAATTCCGAGAACAATGGAAGAGTTCCGAAGCATTTTTAAACGTCAGCGGAATTCTGAGAAGAATGGAAGAGTTCCAAAGCATTTTTAAACATCAGCAGAATTCCGAGAACAATGGAAGAGTTCCGAAGCATTTTTAACCGTCAGCGGAATTCCGAGAACAATGGAAGAGTTCTGAAGCATTTTTAAACTTCAACAGAATTCCGAGAACAATGAAGATTTCTGAAACATTTTTAAACTTCTGCGGAAGTCTGAGAACAATGGAAGAGTTCAGAAGCATTTTTAAACTTCATCGGAATTCCGAGAACAATGGAAGAGTTCCGAAGCATTTTTAAACTTCATCAGATTTCCGAGAACAATGGAAGAGTTACGAAGCTTTTCCAATCTTCATCAGAATTCCGAGAACAATGTAAGAGTTCCGAAGCAAATTTAAACTTCAGCAGAATTCCGAGAACAATGGAAGAGTTCCGAAGCATTTTTAAACTTCAACGGAATTCCGATAACAATGGAAGAGTTCCAAAGCATTTTTAAACTTCAGCGGAATTCCGAGAACAATGGAAGCATTCCGAAGCATTTTTAAACTTCAGCGGAATTCCGAGAACAATGGAAGAGTTCCAAAGCATTTTTAAACTTCATCAGAATTCCGAGAATAATGGAAGCGTTCTGAAGCATTTTTAAACATCAGCGGAATTCCGAGAACAATGGAAGAGTTCCGAAGAATTTTTAAAAGTCATCGGAATTTCGAGAACAATGGAAAAGTTCTGAAAATTTTTTAAACTTTAACGGAATTCCGAGAACAATGGAAGAGTTCCGAAGCATTTTTAAACTTCAGCAGAATTCCGAGAACAATGGACGAATTCCGAAGCATTTTTAAACTTCAGCAGAATTCCGAGAACAATGGAAGAGTTCTGAAGCATTTTTAATCATCAGCAGAATTCTGAGAACAATAGAAGAGTTGTGAAGCATTTTTAAATATCAGTGGAATTCTGAGAACAATGGAAGAGTTCCGAAGCATTTTTAAAAGTCAGCAGAATTCCGAGAACAATGGAAGAGTTCCAAAACATTTTTAAACTTTAGCGGAATTCCGAGAACAATGGAAGAGTTCCCAAGCATTTTTAAACTTCAGCGGAATTCCGAGAACAATGGAAAAGTTCCGAAGCATTTTTAAACATCAGCAGAATTCCGAGAACAATGGAAGAGTTCCAAAGCATTTTTAAACGTCAGCGGAATTCCGAGAACAATGGAAGAGTTCCGAAGCATTTTTAAACTTCAACGGAATTCCGATAACAATGGAAGAGTTCCAAAGCATTTTTAAACGTCAGTGGAATTCTGAGAACAATGGAAGAGTTCCAAAACATTTTTAAACTTCAGTGGAATTCCGAGAACAATGGAAGAGGTCCGAAGCATTATTAAACGTGAGTGGAATTCCGAGAACAATGGAAGAGTTCCGAAGCAAATTTAAACTTCAGCAGCATTCCGAGAACAATGGAAGAGTTCCAAAGCATTTATAAATGTCATTGGAATTCTGAAAACAATGGAAGAGTTCCGAAGAATTTTCAAACATCAGCGAAAGTCCGAGAACTGTGAAAAAGTTCCAACGCATTATTACACGTCAGCGTAATTCCGAGAACAGTGGAAGAGTTCCAAAGCATTTTTAAACTTCAGCAGAATTCCGAGAACAATGGAAGAGTTCCGAAGCATTTTTAAACTTCAGCAGAATTCCGAGAACAATGGAAGAGTTCTGAAGCATTTTTAAACATCAGCAGAACTCCGAGAACAATAGAAGATTTCTGAAGCATTTTTAATTATCAGTGGAATTCTGAAAACAATGGAAGAGTTCCAAAACATTTTTAAACTTCAGCGGAATTCCGAGAACAATGGAAGAGTTCCGAAGCATTTATAAATTTCATCGGAATTCCGAGAACAATGGAAGAGTTCCGAAGCATTTTTAAACTTCAGCGAAATTCCGAGAACAATGGAAGAGTTCTGAAACATTTTTAAACATCAGCTTAATACTGAGAACAATGGAAGAGTTCCAAAACATTTTTAAACTTCAGCGGAATTCCGAGAACAATGGAGGAGTTCCAAAGCATTATTAATTGTGAGTGGAATTCCGAGAACAGTGGAAGAGTTCCGAAGCATTTTTTAAAGTCAGTAGAATTCCGAGAACAATGGAAGAGTTCCAAAACATTTTTAAACTTCAGCGGAATACCGAAAACAATGGAAGAGTTCCCAAGCATTTTTAAACTTCAGCGGAATTCCAAGAACAATGGAAGAGTTCCGAAGCATTATTAAACGTGAGTGAAATTCCGAGAACAATGGCAGAGTTCTGAAGCATTTTTAAACTTCAGCGGAATTCTGAGAACAATGGAAGAGTTCCGAAGCATTTTTAAAAGTCAGCAGAATTCCGAGAACAATGGAAGAGTTCCAAAACATTTTTAAACTTCAGCGGAATACCGAGAACAATGGAAGAGTTCCCAAGCATTTATAAACTTCAGCGGAATTCCAAGAACAATGGAAGAGTTCCCAAGCATTTTTAAACTTCAGCAGAATTCCGAGAACAATGGAAGAGTTCCGAAGCATTTTTAAATGTCAGTGAAATTCTAAGAACAATGGAAGTGTTCCAAAACATTTTTAAACTTCAACGGAATTCCGAGAACAATGGAAGAGTTCCGAAGCATTATTAAACGTGACTGGAATTCTGAGAACAATGGAAGAGTTCTGAAGCATTTTTAAACTTCAGCGGAATTTCGAGAACAATGGAAGAGTTCCAAAGCATTTTTAAACGTCAGCAGAATTCCCAGAACGATGGAAGAGTTCCGAAGCATTTTTAAATGTCAGCGGAATTCTGAGAACAATGGAAGAGTTCCGAAGCATTTTTAACCTTCATCAGAATTCCGAGAACAATGTAAGAGTTCCGAAGCAAATTTAAACTTCAGCAGAATTCCGAGAACAATGGAAGATTTCCGGAGCATTTTTAAACTTCAACAGAATTCCGAGAACAATGAAGATTTCTGAAACATTTTTAAACTTCTGCGGAAGTCTGAGAACAATGGAAGAGTTCAGAAGCATTTTTAAACTTCAGCAGAATTCCGAGAACAATGGAAGCGTTCTGAAGCATTTTTAAACTTCATCGGAATTCCGAGAACAATGGAAGAGTTCCGAAGCATTTTTAAACTTCATCAGATTTCCGAGAACAATGGAAGAGTTACGAAGCTTTTCCAATCTTCATCAGAATTCCGAGAACAATGTAAGAGTTCCGAAGCAAATTTAAACTTCAGCAGAATTCCGAGAACAATGGAAGAGTTCCGAAGCATTTTTAAACTTCAACGGAATTCCGATAACAATGGAAGAGTTCCAAAGCATTTTTAAACTTCAGCGGAATTCCGAGAACAATGGAAGCATTCCAAAGCATTTTTAAACTTCAGCGGAATTCCGAGAACAATGGAAGAGTTCCAAAGCATTTTTAAACTTCATCAGAATTCCGAGAATAATGGAAGCGTTCTGAAGCATTTTTAAACATCAGCGGAATTCCGAGAACAATGGAAGAGTTCCGAAGAATTTTTAAAAGTCATCGGAATTTCGAGAACAATGGAAAAGTTCTGAAAATTTTTTAAACTTTAACGGAATTCCGAGAACAATGGAAGAGTTCCGAAGCATTTTTAAACTTCAGCAGAATTCCGAGAACAATGGACGAATTCCGAAGCATTTTTAAACTTCAGCAGAATTCCGAGAACAATGGAAGAGTTCTGAAGCATTTTTAATCATCAGCAGAATTCTGAGAACAATAGAAGAGTTGTGAAGCATTTTTAAATATCAGTGGAATTCTGAGAACAATGGAAGAGTTCCGAAGCATTTTTAAAAGTCAGCAGAATTCCGAGAACAATGGAAGAGTTCCAAAACATTTTTAAACTTTAGCGGAATTCCGAGAACAATGGAAGAGTTCCCAAGCATTTTTAAACTTCAGCGGAATTCCGAGAACAATGGAAAAGTTCCGAAGCATTTTTAAACATCAGCAGAATTGCGAGAACAATGGAAGAGTTCCAAAGCATTTTTAAACGTCAGCGGAATTCCGAGAACAATGGAAGAGTTCCGAAGCATTTTTAAACTTCAACGGAATTCCGATAACAATGGAAGAGTTCCAAAGCATTTTTAAACGTCAGTGGAATTCTGAGAACAATGGAAGAGTTCCAAAACATTTTTAAACTTCAGTGGAATTCCGAGAACAATGGAAGAGGTCCGAAGCATTATTAAACGTGAGTGGAATTCCGAGAACAATGGAAGAGTTCCGAAGCAAATTTAAACTTCAGCAGCATTCCGAGAACAATGGAAGAGTTCCAAAGCATTTATAAATGTCATTGGAATTCTGAAAACAATGGAAGAGTTCCGAAGAATTTTCAAACATCAGCGAAAGTCCGAGAACTGTGAAAAAGTTCCAACGCATTATTACACGTCAGCGTAATTCCGAGAACAGTGGAAGAGTTCCAAAGCATTTTTAAACTTCAGCAGAATTCCGAGAACAATGGAAGAGTTCCGAAGCATTTTTAAACTTCAGCAGAATTCCGAGAACAATGGAAGAGTTCTGAAGCATTTTTAAACATCAGCAGAACTCCGAGAACAATAGAAGATTTCTGAAGCATTTTTAATTATCAGTGGAATTCTGAAAACAATGGAAGAGTTCCAAAACATTTTTAAACTTCAGCGGAATTCCGAGAACAATGGAAGAGTTCCGAAGCATTTATAAATTTCATCGGAATTCCGAGAACAATGGAAGAGTTCCGAAGCATTTTTAAACTTCAGCAAAATTCCGAGAACAATGGAAGAGTTCTGAAACATTTTTAAACATCAGCTTAATACTGAGAACAATGGAAGAGTTCCAAAACATTTTTAAACTTCAGCGGAATTCCGAGAACAATGGAGGAGTTCCAAAGCATTATTAATTGTGAGTGGAATTCCGAGAACAGTGGAAGAGTTCCGAAGCATTTTTAAACGTCAGCAGAATTCCGAGAACAATGGAAGAGTTCCGAAGCATTTTTAAACGTCAGCGGAATTCCGAGAACAATGGAAGAGTTCTGAAGCATTTTTAAATATCAGCAGAATTCTGAGAACAATAGAAGAGTTGTGAGGCGTTTTTAAATAACAGTGGAATTCTGAGAACAATGGAAGAGTTCCGAAGCATTTTTAAAAGTCAGCAGAATTCCGAGAACAATGGAATAGTTCCAAAACATTTTTAAACTTCAGCGGAATTCCGAGAACAATGGAAGAGTTCCCAAGCATTTTTAAACTTCAGCGGAATTCCGAGAACAATGGAAGAGTTCCGAAGCATTTTAAACTTCAGCGAAATTCCAAGAACAATGGAAAAGTTCCGAAGCATTTTTAAACGTCAGCGAAATTCTAAGAACAATGGAAGACTTCCAAAAAATTTTTAAACTTCAGCGGAATTCCAAGAACAATGGAAGAGTTCCGAAGCTTTGTTAAACGTGAGTGGAATTCCGAGAACAATGGAAGAGTTCTGAAGCTTTTTTAAACTTCAGCGGAATTCCGAGAACAATCGAAGAGTTCCGAAGCATTTTTAAACGTCAGCGGAATTTCGAGAACAATGGAAGAGTTCCAAAACATTTTTAAACTTCATCGGAATTCCGAGAACAATGGAAGGGTTCCGAAGCATTATTAAACGTGACTGGAATTCCGAGAACAATGGAAGAGTTCTGAAGCATTTTTAACCTTCATCAGAATTCCAAGAACAATGGAAGAGTTCCGAAGCTTTATTAAACGTGAGTGGAATTCCGAGAACAATGGAAGAGTTCTGAAGCATTTTTAAACTTCAGCGGAATTCTGAGAACAATGGAAGAGTTCCGAAGCATGTTTAAAAGTCAGCAGAATTCTGAGAACAATGGAAGAGTTCCAAAACATTTTTAACCGTCAGCAGAATTCCGAGAACAATGGAAGAGTTCCGAAGCATTTTTAAACGTCAGCGGAATTCTGAGAAGAATGGAAGAGTTCCAAAGCATTTTTAAACATCAGCAGAATTGCGAGAACAATGGAAGAGTTCCGAAGCATTTTTAACCGTCAGCGGAATTCCGAGAACAATGGAAGAGTTCTGAAGCATTTTTAAACATCAGCAGAATTCTGAGAACAATAGAAGAGTTGTGAAGCGTTTATAAATAACAGTGGAATTCTGAGAACAATGGAAGAGTTCCGAAGCATTTTTAAAAGTCAGCAGAATTCCGAGAACAATGGAATAGTTCCAAAACATTTTTAAACTTCAGCGGAATTCCGAAAACAATGGAAGAGTTCCCAAGCATTTTTAAATTTCAGCGGAATTCCGAGAACAATGGAAGAGTTCCAAAGCATTTTTAAACTTCAGCGGAATTCCAAGAACAATGGAAAAGTTCCGAAGCATTTTTAAACGTCAGCGGAATTCTAAGAACAATGGAAGACTTCCAAAAAATTTTTAAACTTCAGCGGAATTCCGAGAACAATGGAAGAGTTCCGAAGCATTATTAAACGTGAGTGGAATTCCGAGAACAATGGAAGAGTTCTGAAGCATTTTTAAACTTCAGCGGAATTCTGAGAACAATGGAAGAGTTACGAAGCATTTTTAAAACTCAGCAGAATTCCGAGAACAATGGAAGAGTTCCAAAACATTTTTAAACTTCAGCGGAATTCCGAGAACAATGGAAGAGTTCCGAAGCATTTTTAAACGTCAGCGGAATTCCGAGAAAAATGGAAGAGTTCCAAAACATTTTTAAACTTCAGCGGAATTCCGAGAACAATGGAAGGGTTCCGAAGCATTATTAAACGTGACTGGAATTCCGAGAACAGTGGAAGAGTTCTGGAGCATTTTTAAACGTCAGCAGAATTCCGATAACAATGGAAGAGTTCCGAAGCATTTTTAAATGTCAGCGGAATTCTGAGAACAATGGAAGAGTTCCGAAGCATTTTTAACCTTCATCAGAATTCCGAGAACAATGTAAGAGTTCCGAAGCATATTTAAACTTCAGCAGAATTCCGAGAACAATGGAAGATTTCCGAAGCATTTTTAAACTTCAACAGGATTCCGAGAACAATGAAGATTTCTGAAACATTTTTAAACTTCTGCGGAATTCTGAGAACAATGGAAGAGTTCAGAAGCATTTTTAAACTTCAGCATAATTCCGAGAACAATGGAAGCGTTCTGAAGCATTTTTAAACTTCAGCGGAATTCCGAGAACAATGGAAGAGTTCCGAAGCTTTTCCAAACTTCATCAGAATTCCGAGAACAATGTAAGAGTTCCGAAGCAAATTTAAACTTCAGCAGAATTCCGAGAACAATGGAAGAGTTCCGAAGCATTTTTAAACTTCAACGGAATTCCGATAACAATGGAAGAGTTCCGAAGCATTTTTAAACTTCAGCGGAATTCTGAGAACAATGGAAGCATTCCGAAGTATTTTTAAACTTCACCATAATTCCGCGAACAAAGGAAGAGTTCCAAAGCATTTTTAAACTTCATCAGATTTCCGAGAACAATGGGAGAGTTCTGAAGCTTTTCTAAACTTCATCAGAATTCCGAGAACAATGGAAGAGTTCCGAAGCAAATTTAAACTTCAGCAGAATTCCGAGAACAATGGAAGAGTTCCGAAGCATTTTTAAACTTCAACGGAATTCCGATAACAATGGAAGAGTTCCGAAGCATTTTTAAACTTCAGCGGAATTCTGAGAACAATGGAAGCATTCCGAAGTATTTTTAAACTTCACCATAATTCCGCGAACAAAGGAAGAGTTCCAAAGCATTTTTAAACTTCATCAGATTTCCGAGAACAATGGGAGAGTTCTGAAGCTTTTCTAAACTTCATCAGAATTCCGAGAACAATGGAAGAGTTCCGAAGCAAATTTAAACTTCAGCAGAATTCCGAGAACAATGGAAGAGTTCCGAAGCATTTTTAAACTTCAACAGAATTCCGATAACAATGGAAGAGTTCCGAAGCATTTTTAAACTTCAGTGGAATTCCGAGAACAATGGAAGCATTCCAAACATTTCTAAACTTCAGTGGAATTCCAAGAACAATGGAAGAGTTCCAAAGCATTTTTAAACTTCATCAAAACTCCGAGAATAATGGAAGCGTTCAGAAACATTTTTAAACATCAGTGGAATTCCGAGAACAATGCAAGAGTTCCGAAGCATTTTTAAACGTCATCGGAATTTCGAGAGCAATGGAAGGGATCCAAAACATATTTAAACTTCAGCGGAATTCCGAGAACAATGGAAGAGTTCCGAAGAATTCTTAAACTTCAGCAGAATTCCGAGAACAATGGAAGAGTTCTGAAGCATTTTTAAACATCAGCAGAATTCTGAGAACAATAGAAGAGTTGTGAAGCGTTTTTAAATATCAGTGGAATTCCGAGAACAATGGAAGAGTTCCGAAGCATTTTTAAAAGTCAGCAGAATTCTGAGAACAATGGAAGAGTTCCAAAACATTTTTAAACTTCAGCGGAATTCCGAGAACAATGGAAGAGTTCCCAAGCATTTTTAAGCTTCAGCGGAATTCCGAGAACAATGGAAGAGTTCCGAAGCTTTTCCAAACTTCATCAGAATTCCGAGAACAATGTAAGAGTTCAAAAGCAAATTTAAACTTCAGCAGAATTCCGAGAACAATGGAAGAGTTCCGAAGCATTTTTAAACTTCAACGGAATTCTGAGAACAATGGAAGAGTTCCGAAGCATTTTTAAACTTCAGCAGAATTCCGAGAACAATGGAAGAGTTCTGAAGCATTTTTAAACATCAGCAGAATTCCGAGAACAGTAGAAGATTTCTGAAGCATTTTTAATTATCAGTGGAATTCTGAAAACAATGGAAGAGTTCCAAAATATTTTTAAACTTCAGCGGAATTCCGAGAACAATGCAAGAGTTCCGAAGCATTTTTAAACTTCAGCGGAATTCCGAGAACAATGGAAGAGTTCCGAAGCATTTTTAAACTTCAGCGGATTCCGAGAACAATGGAAGAGTTCTAAAACATTTTTAAACATCAGCTTAATACTGAGAACAATGGAAGAGTTCCAAAACATTTTTAAACTTCAGCGGAATTCCGAGAACAATGGAAGAGTTCCGAAGCATTATTAATTGTGAGTGGAATTCCGAGAACAGTGGAAGAATTCCGAAGCATTTTTAAACATTGGCAGAATTCCGAGAACAATGGAAGAGTTCCGAAGCATTTTTAAACGTCAGCAGAATTCCGAGAACAATGGAAGAGTTCCGAAGCATTTTTAAACTTCAGCAGAATTCCGAGAACAATGGAAGAGTTATGAAGCATTTTTAAACATCAGCAGAATTCTGAGAACAATAGAAGAGTTGTGAAGCGTTTTTAAATATCATTGGAATTCTGAGAACAATGGAAGACTTCCGAAGCATTTTTTAAAGTCAGTAGAATTCTGAGAACAATGGAAGAGTTCCAAAACATTTTTAAACTTCACCGGAATTCCGAGAACAATGGAAGAGTTCCGAAGCATTTTTAAACTTCAGCGGAATTCCGAGAACAATGGAAGAGTTCCGAAACATTTTTAAACTTCAGCGGAATTCCGAGAACAATGGAAGAGTTCCGAAGCATTTTTAAACGTCAGCGGAATTCTAAGAACAATGAAAGACTTCCAAAACATTTTTAAACTTCAGCGGAATTCCGAGAACAATGGAAGAGTTCCAAAGCATTATTAAACGTGAGTGAAATTCCGAGAACAATGGCAGAGTTCTGAAGCATTTTTAAACTTCAGCGGAATTCTGAGAACAATGGAAGAGTTCCGAAGCATTTTTAAAAGTCAGCAGAATTCCGAGAACAATGGAAGAGTTCCAAAACATTTTTAAACTTCAGCGGAATACTGAGAACAATGGAAGAGTTCCCAAGCATTTTTAAACTTCAGCGGAATTCCGAGAACAATGGAAGAGTTCCGAAGCATTTTTAAACTTCAACGGAATTCCGATAACAATGGAAGAGTTCCAAAGCATTTTTAAACGTCAGTGGAATTCTGAGAACAATGGAAGAGTTCCAAAACATTTTTAAACTTCAGCGGAATTCCGAGAACAATGGAAGAGGTCCGAAGCATTATTAAACGTGAGTGGAATTCCGAGAACAATGGAAGAGTTCCAAAGCAAATTTAAACTTCAGCAGCATTCCGAGAACAATGGAAGAGTTCCAAAGCATTTATAAATGTCAGTGGAATTCTGAAAACAATGGAAGAGTTCCGAAGAATTTTCAAACATCAGCGAAAGTCCGAGAACTGTGAAAAAGTTCCAACGCATTATTACACGTCAGCATAATTCCGAGAACAGTGGAAGAGTTCCAAAGCATTTTTAAACTTCAGCGGAATTCCGAGAACAATGAAAGAATTCCGAAGCATTTTTAAACTTCAGCGGAATTCCGAGAACAATGGAAGAGTTCCGAAGCATTTTTAAACTTCAGCAGAATTCCGAGAACAATGGAAGAGTTCTGAAGCATTTTTAAACATCAGCAGAATTCCGAGAACAATAGAAGATTTCTGAAGCATTTTTAATTATCAGTGGAATTCTGAAAACAATGGAAGAGTTCCAAAACATTTTTAAACTTCAGCGGAATTCCGAGAACAATGGAAGAGTTCCGAAGCATTTTTAAATTTCACGGAATTCCGAGAACAATGGAAGAGTTCTGAAACATTTTTAAACATCAGCTTAATACTGAGAACAATGGAAGAGTTCCAAAACATTTTTAAACTTCAGCGGAATTCCGAGAACAATGGAAGAGTTCCGAAGCATTATTAATTGTGAGTGGAACTTCGAGAACAGTGGAAGAATTCCGAAGCATTTTTAAACATTGGCAGAATTCCGAGAACAATGGAAGAGTTCCGAAGCATTTTTAAACGTCAGCAGAATTCCGAGAACAATGGAAGAGTTCCGAAGCATTTTTAAACGTCAGCGGAATTCTGAGAAGAATGGAAGAGTTCCAAAGCATTTTTAAACATCAGCAGAATTCCGAGAACAATGGAAGAGTTCCGAAGCATTTTTAACCGTCAGCGGAATTCCGAGAACAATGGAAGAGTTCTGAAGCATTTTTAAACATCAGCAGAATTCTGAGAACAATAGAAGAGTTGTGAAGCGTTTATAAATAACAGTGGAATTCTGAGAACAATGGAAGAGTTCCGAAGCATTTTTAAAAGTCAGCAGAATTCCGAGAACAATGGAATAGTTCCAAAACATTTTTAAACTTCAGCGGAATTCCGAAAACAATGGAAGAGTTCCCAAGCATTTTTAAACTTCAGCGGAATTACGAGAACAATGGAAGAGTTCCGAAGCATTTTTAAACTTCAGCGGAATTACAAGAACAATGGAAAAGTTCCGAAGCATTTTTAAACGTCAGCGGAATTCTAAGAACAATGGAAGACTTCCAAAAAATTTTTAAACTTCAGCGGAATTCCGAGAACAATGGAAGAGTTCCAAAGCATTATTAAACGTTAGTGGAATTCCGAGAACAATGGAAGAGTTCTGAAGCATTTTTAAACTTCAGCGGAATTCTGAGAACAATGGAAGAGTTCCGAAGCATTTTTAAAAGTCAGCAGAATTCCGAGAACAATGGAAGAGTTCCAAAACATTTTTAAACTTCAGCGGAATTCCGAGAACAATGGAAGAGTTCTGAAGCATTTTTAAACGTCAGCGGAATTCCGAGAACAATGGAAGAGTTCCAAAACATTTTTAAACGTGACTGGAATTCCGAGAACAGTGGAAGAGTTCTGAAGCATTTTTAAACGTCAGCAGAATTCGGATAACAATGGAAGAGTTCCGAAGCATTTTTAAATGTCAGCGGAATTCTGAGAACAATGGAAGAGTTCCGAAGCATTTTTAACATTCATCAGAATTCCGAGAACAATGTAAGAGTTCCGAAGCATATTTAAACTTCAGCAGAATTCCGAGAACAATGGAAGATTTCCGTAGCATTTTTAAACTTCAACAGGATTCCGAGAACAATGAAGATTTCTGAAACATTTTTAAACTTCTGCGGAATTCTGAGAACAATGGAAGAGTTCAGAAGCATTTTTAAACTTCAGCATAATTCCGAGAACAATGGAAGCGTTCTGAAGCATTTTTAAACTTCAGCGGAATTCCGAGAACAATGGAAGAGTTCCGAAGCTTTTCCAAACTTCATCAGAATTCCGAGAACAATGTAAGAGTTCCGAAGCAAATTTAAACTTCAGCAGAATTCCGAGAACAATGGAAGAGTTCCGAAGCATTTTTAAACTTCAACGGAATTCCGATAACAATGGAAGAGTTCTGAAGCATTTTTAAACTTCAGCGGAATTCTGAGAACAATGGAAGCATTCCGAAGTATTTTTAAACTTCACCATAATTCCGCGAACAAAGGAAGAGTTCCAAAGCATTTTTAAACTTCATCAGATTTCCGAGAACAATGGGAGAGTTCTGAAGCTTTTCTAAACTTCATCAGAATTCCGAGAACAATGGAAGAATTCCGAAGCAAATTTAAACTTCAGCAGAATTCCGAGAACAATGGAAGAGTTCCGAAGCATTTTTAAACTTCAACAGAATTCCGATAACAATGGAAGAGTTCCGAAGCATTTTTAAACTTCAGTGGAATTCCGAGAACAATGGAAGCATTCCAAACATTTTTAAACTTCAGTGGAATTTCAAGAACAATGGAAGAGTTCCAAAGCATTTTTAAACTTCATCAAAACTCCGAGAATAATGGAAGCGTTCAGAAACATTTTTAAACATCAGTGGAATTCCGAGAACAATGCAAGAGTTCCGAAGCATTTTTAAACGTCATCGGAATTTCGAGAGCAATGGAAGGGTTCCAAAACATATTTAATCTTCAGCGGAATTCCGAGAACAATGGAAGAGTTCCGAAGAATTCTTAAACTGCAGCAGAATTCCGAGAACAATGGAAGAGTTCTGAAGCATTTTTAAACATCAGCAGAATTCTGAGAACAATAGAAGAGTTGTGAAGCGTTTTTAAATATCAGTGGAATTCCGAGAACAATGGAAGAGTTCCGAAGCATTTTTAAAAGTCAGCAGAATTCTGAGAACAATGGAAGAGTTCCAAAACATTTTTAAACTTCAGCGGAATTCCGAGAACAATGGAAGAGTTCCCAAGCATTTTTAAACTTCAGCGGAATTCCGAGAACAATGGAAGAGTTCCGAAGCATTTTTAAACTTCAGCGGAATTCCGAGAACAATGGAAGAGTTCCGACGCATTTTTAAACTTCATCAGATTTCCGAGAACAATGGAAGAGTTCCGAAGCTTTTCCAAACTTCATCAGAATTCCGAGAACAATGTAAGAGTTCAAAAGCAAATTTAAACTTCAGCAGAATTCCGAGAACAATGGAAGAGTTCCGAAGCATTTTTAAACTTCAACGGAATACTGAGAACAATGGATAAGTTCCGAAGCATTTTTAAACTTCAGCAGAATTCCCAGAACAATGGAAGACTTCTGAAGCATTTTTAAACATCAGCAGAATTCCGAGAACAATAGAAGATTTCTGAAGCATTTTTAATTATCAGTGGAATTCTGAAAACAATGGAAGAGTTCCAAAATATTTTTAAACTTCAGCGGAATTCCGAGAACAATGGAAGAGTTCCGAAGCATTTTTAAACTTCAGCGGAATTCCGAGAACAATGGAAGAGTTCCGAAGCATTTTTAAACTTCAGCGGATTCCGAGAACAATGGAAGAGTTCTGAAACATTTTTAAACATCAGCTTAATACTGAGAACAATGGAAGAGTTCCAAAACATTTTTAAACTTCAGCGGAATTCCGAGAACAATGGAAGAGTTCCAAAGCATTATTAATTGTGAGTGGAATTCCGAGAACAGTGGAAGAATTCCGAAGCATTTTTAAACATTGGCAGAATTCCGAGAACAATGGAAGAGTTCCGAAGCATTTTTAAACGTCAGCAGAATTCCGAGAACAATGGAAGAGTTCCGAAACATTTTTAAACGTCAGCGGAATTCTGAGAAGAATGGAAGAGTTCCGAAGCATTTTTAAACTTCAGCGGAATTCCGAGGACAATGGAAGCATTTCGAAGCATTTTTAAACTTCAGCGGAATTCCAAGAACAAGGGAAGAGATCCAAAGCATTTTTAAACTTCATCAGAATTCCGAGAATAATGGAAGAGTTCAGAAGCATTTTTAAACATCAGTGGAATTCCGAGAACAATGGAAGAGTTCCGAAGCATTTTTAAACGTCATCGGAATTTCGAGAACAATGGAAAAGTTCCGAAGCATTTTTAAAATTCAGCGGAATTCCGAGAACAATGAAAGAGTTCCGGAGCTTTTTTAAACTTCAGCGAAATTCCGAGAACAATGGAAGAGTTCCGAAGCATTTTTAAACTTCAGCAGAATTCCGAGAACAATGGAAGAGTTCTGAAGCATTTTTAAACATCAGCAGAATTCTGAGATTAATAGAAGAGTTGTGAAGCGTTTTTAAATATCAGTGGAATTCTGAGAACAATGGAAGAGTTCCAAAGCATTTTTAAAAGTCAGCAGAATTCCGAGAACAATGGAAGAGTTCCAAAACATTTTTAAACTTCAGCGGAATTCCGAGAACAATGGAAGAGTTCCCAAGCATTTTTAAACTTCAGCGGAATTCCGAGAACAATGGAAGAGTTCCGAAGCATTTTTAAACTTCAGCGGAATTCCGAGAACAATGGAAGAGTTCCGAAGCATTTTTAAACTTTATCAGAAATCCAAGAATAATGGAAGCGTTCTGAAGCATTTTTAAACATCAGCGGAATTCCGAGAACAATGGAAGAGTTCCGAAGCATTTTTAAACGTCATCGGAATTTCGAGAACAATGGAAAAGTTCTGAAACTTTTTTAAACTTCAACAGAATTCCGAGAACAATGGAAGAGTTCCGAAGCATTTTTGAACTTCAGCGGAATTCCGAGAACAATGGAAGAGTTCCGAAGCATTTTTAAACGTCAGCGGAATTCCGAGAACAATGGAAGAGTTCCAAAACATTTTTAAACTTCAGCGGAATTCCGAGAACAATGGAAGGGTTCCGAAGCATTATTAAACGTGACTGGAATTCCGAGAACAATGGAAGAGTTCTGAAGCATTTTTAAATGTCAGCAGAATTCCGATAACAATGGAAGAGTTCCGAAGCATTTTTAAATGTCAGCGGAATTCTGAGAACAATGGAAGAGTTCCGAAGCATTTTTAACCTTCATCAGAATTCCGAGAACAATGTAAGAGTTCCGAAGCATATTTAAACTTCAGCAGAATTCTGAGAACAATGGAAGATTTCCGAAGCATTTTTTAACTTCAACAGGATTCCGAGAACAATGAAGATTTCTGAAACATTTTTAAACTTCTGCGGAATTCTGAAAACAATGGAAGAGTTCAGAAGCATTTTTAAACTTCAGCATAATTCCGAGAACAATGGAAGCGTTCTGAAGCATTTTTAAACTTCAGCGGAATTCCGAGAACAATGGAAGAGTTCCGAAGCTTTTCCAAACTTCATCAGAATTCCGAGAACAATGTAAGAGTTCCGAAGCAAATTTAAACTTCAGCAGAATTCCGAGAACAATGCAAGAGTTCCGAAGCATTTTTAAACTTCAACGGAATTCCGATAACAATGGAAGAGTTCCGAAGCATTTTTAAACTTCAGCGGAATTCTGAGAACAATGGAAGCATTCCGAAGTATTTTTAAACTTCACCGTAATTCCGCGAACAAAGGAAGAGTTCCAAAGCATTTTTAAACTTCATCAGAATTCCGAGAACAATGTAAGAGTTCCGAAGCAAATTTAAACTTCAGCAGAATTCCGAGAACAATGGAAGAGTTCCGAAGCATTTTTAAACTTCAACGGAATACTGAGAACAATGGATAAGTTCCGAAGCATTTTTAAACTTCAGCAGAATTCCCAGAACAATGGAAGACTTCTGAAGCATTTTTAAACATCAGCAGAATTCCGAGAACAATAGAAGATTTCTGAAGCATTTTTAATTATCAGTGGAATTCTGAAAACAATGGAAGAGTTCCAAAATATTTTTAAACTTCAGCGGAATTCCGAGAACAATGGAAGAGTTCCGAAGCATTTTTAAACTTCAGCGGAATTCCGAGAACAATGGAAGAGTTCCGAAGCATTTTTAAACTTCAGCGGATTCCGAGAACAATGGAAGAGTTCTGAAACATTTTTAAACATCAGCTTAATACTGAGAACAATGGAAGAGTTCCAAAACATTTTTAAACTTCAGCGGAATTCCGAGAACAATGGAAGAGTTCCAAAGCATTATTAATTGTGAGTGGAATTCCGAGAACAGTGGAAGAATTCCGAAGCATTTTTAAACATTGGCAGAATTCCGAGAACAATGGAAGAGTTCCGAAGCAAATTTAAACTTCAGCAGAATTCCGAGAACAATGCAAGAGTTCCGAAGCATTTTTAAACTTCAACGGAATTCCGATAACAATGGAAGAGTTCCGAAGCATTTTTAAACGTCAGCAGAATTCTGAGAACAATGGAAGAGTTCCGAAGCATTTTTAAACGTCAGCGGAATTCTGAGAAGAATGGAAGAGTTCCGAAGCATTTTTAAACTTCAGCGGAATTCCGAGGACAATGGAAGCATTTCGAAGCATTTTTAAACTTCAGCGGAATTCCAAGAACAAGGGAAGAGATCCAAAGCATTTTTAAACTTCATCAGAATTCCGAGAATAATGGAAGAGTTCAGAAGCATTTTTAAACATCAGTGGAATTCCGAGAACAATGGAAGAGTTCCGAAGCATTTTTAAACGTCATCGGAATTTCGAGAACAATGGAAAAGTTCCGAAGCATTTTTAAAATTCAGCGGAATTCCGAGAACAATGAAAGAGTTCCGGAGCTTTTTTAAACTTCAGCAGAATTCCGAGAACAATGGAAGAGTTCTGAAGCATTTTTAAACATCAGCAGAATTCTGAGATTAATAGAAGAGTTGTGAAGCGTTTTTAAATATCAGTGGAATTCTGAGAACAATGGAAGAGTTCCAAAGCATTTTTAAAAGTCAGCAGAATTCCGAGAACAATGGAAGAGTTCCAAAACATTTTTAAACTTCAGCGGAATTCCGAGAACAATGGAAGAGTTCCCAAGCATTTTTAAACTTCAGCGGAATTCCGAGAACAATGGAAGAGTTCCGAAGCATTTTTAAACTTCAGCGGAATTCCGAGAACAATGGAAGAGTTCCGAAGCATTTTTAAACTTTATCAGAATTCCAAGAATAATGGAAGCGTTCTGAAGCATTTTTAAACTTCAACGGAATTCCGATAACAATGGAAGAGTTCTGAAGCATTTTTAAACTTCAACGGAATTCCGATAACAATGGAAGAGTTCTGAAGCATTTTTAAACTTCAGCAGAATTCTGAGAACAATGGAAGCATTCCGAAGTATTTTTAAACTTCACCATAATTCCGCGAACAAAGGAAGAGTTCCAAAGCATTTTTAAACTTCATCAGATTTCCGAGAACAATGGGAGAGTTCTGAAGCTTTTCTAAACTTCATCAGAATTCCGAGAACAATGGAAGAATTCCGAAGCAAATTTAAACTTCAGCAGAATTCCGAGAACAATGGAAGAGTTCCGAAGCATTTTTAAACTTCAACAGAATTCCGATAACAATGGAAGAGTTCCGAAGCATTTTTAAACTTCAGTGGAATTCCGAGAACAATGGAAGCATTCCAAACATTTTTAAACTTCAGTGGAATTTCAAGAACAATGGAAGAGTTCCAAAGCATTTTTAAACTTCATCAAAACTCCGAGAATAATGGAAGCGTTCAGAAACATTTTTAAACATCAGTGGAATTCCGAGAAGAATGCAAGAGTTCCGAAGCATTTTTAAACGTCATCGGAATTTCGAGAGCAATGGAAGGGTTCCAAAACATATTTAATCTTCAGCGGAATTCCGAGAACAATGGAAGAGTTCCGAAGAATTCTTAAACTTCAGCAGAATTCCGAGAACAATGGAAGAGTTCTGAAGCATTTTTAAACATCAGCAGAATTCTGAGAACAATAGAAGAGTTGTGAAGCGTTTTTAAATATCAGTGGAATTCCGAGAACAATGGAAGAGTTCCGAAGCATTTTTAAAAGTCAGCAGAATTCTGAGAACAATGGAAGAGTTCCAAAACATTTTTAAACTTCAGCGGAATTCCGAGAACAATGGAAGAGTTCCCAAGCATTTTTAAACTTCAGCGGAATTCCGAGAACAATGGAAGAGTTCCGAAGCATTTTTAAACTTCAGCGGAATTCCGAGAACAATGGAAGAGTTCCGACGCATTTTTAAACTTCATCAGATTTCCGAGAACAATGGAAGAGTTCCGAAGCTTTTCCAAACTTCATCAGAATTCCGAGAACAATGTAAGAGTTCAAAAGCAAATTTAAACTTCAGCAGAATTCCGAGAACAATGGAAGAGTTCCGAAGCATTTTTAAACTTCAACGGAATACTGAGAACAATGGATAAGTTCCAAAGCATTTTTAAACTTCAGCAGAATTCCCAGAACAATGGAAGACTTCTGAAGCATTTTTAAACATCAGCAGAATTCCGAGAACAATAGAAGATTTCTGAAGCATTTTTAATTATCAGTGGAATTCTGAAAACAATGGAAGAGTTCCAAAATATTTTTAAACTTCAGCAGAATTCCGAGAACAATGGAAGAGTTCCGAAGCATTTTTAAACTTCAGCGGAATTCCGAGAACAATGGAAGAGTTCCGAAGCATTTTTAAACTTCAGCGGATTCCGAGAACAATGGAAGAGTTCTGAAACATTTTTAAACATCAGCTTAATACTGAGAACAATGGAAGAGTTCCAAACCATTTTTAAACTTCAGCGGAATTCCGAGAACAATGGAAGAGTTCCAAAGCATTATTAATTGTGAGTGGAATTCCGAGAACAGTGGAAGAATTCCGAAGCATTTTTAAACATTGGCAGAATTCCGAGAACAATGGAAGAGTTCCGAAGCATTTTTAAACGTCAGCAGAATTCCGAGAACAATGGAAGAGTTCCGAAACATTTTTAAACGTCAGCGGAATTCTGAGAAGAATGGAAGAGTTCCGAAGCATTTTTAAACTTCAGCGGAATTCCGAGGACAATGGAAGCATTTCGAAGCATTTTTAAACTTCAGCGGAATTCCAAGAACAAGGGAAGAGATCCAAAGCATTTTTAAACTTCATCAGAATTCCGAGAATAATGGAAGAGTTCAGAAGCATTTTTAAACATCAGTGGAATTCCGAGAACAATGGAAGAGTTCCGAAGCATTTTTAAACGTCATCGGAATTTCGAGAACAATGGAAAAGTTCCGAAGCATTTTTAAAATTCAGCGGAATTCCGAGAACAATGAAAGAGTTCCGGAGCTTTTTTAAACTTCAGCGAAATTCCGAGAACAATGGAAGAGTTCCGAAGCATTTTTAAACTTCAGCAGAATTCCGAGAACAATGGAAGAGTTCTGAAGCATTTTTAAACATCAGCAGAATTCTGAGATTAATAGAAGAGTTGTGAAGCGTTTTTAAATATCAGTGGAATTCTGAGAACAATGGAAGAGTTCCAAAGCATTTTTAAAAGTCAGCAGAATTCCGAGAACAATGGAAGAGTTCCAAAACATTTTTAAACTTCAGCGGAATTCCGAGAACAATGGAAGAGTTCCCAAGCATTTTTAAACTTCAGCGGAATTCCGAGAACAATGGAAGAGTTCCGAAGCATTTTTAAACTTCAGCGGAATTCCGAGAACAATGGAAGAGTTCCGAAGCATTTTTAAACTTTATCAGAATTCCAAGAATAATGGAAGCGTTCTGAAGCATTTTTAAACATCAGCGGAATTCCGAGAACAATGGAAGAGTTCCGAAGCATTTTTAAACGTCATCGGAATTTCGAGAACAATGGAAAAGTTCTGAAACTTTTTTAAACTTCAACAGAATTCCGAGAACAATGGAAGAGTTCCGAAGCATTTTTGAACTTCAGCGGAATTCCGAGAACAATGGAAGAGTTCCGAAGCATTTTTAAACGTCAGCGGAATTCCGAGAACAATGGAAGAGTTCCAAAACATTTTTAAACTTCAGCGGAATTCCGAGAACAATGGAAGGGTTCCGAAGCATTATTAAACGTGACTGGAATTCCGAGAACAATGGAAGAGTTCTGAAGCATTTTTAAACGTCAGCAGAATTCCGATAACAATGGAAGAGTTCCGAAGCATTTTTAAATGTCAGCGGAATTCTGAGAACAATGGAAGAGTTCCGAAGCATTTTTAACCTTCATCAGAATTCCGAGAACAATGTAAGAGTTCCGAAGCATATTTAAACTTCAGCAGAATTCTGAGAACAATGGAAGATTTCCGAAGCATTTTTTAACTTCAACAGGATTCCGAGAACAATGAAGATTTCTGAAACATTTTTAAACTTCTGCGGAATTCTGAGAACAATGGAAGAGTTCAGAAGCATTTTTAAACTTCAGCATAATTCCGAGAACAATGGAAGCGTTCTGAAGCATTTTTAAACTTCAGCGGAATTCCGAGAACAATGGAAGAGTTCCGAAGCTTTTCCAAACTTCATCAGAATTCCGAGAACAATGTAAGAGTTCCGAAGCAAATTTAAACTTCAGCAGAATTCCGAGAACAATGCAAGAGTTCCGAAGCATTTTTAAACTTCAACGGAATTCCGATAACAATGGAAGAGTTCCGAAGCATTTTTAAACTTCAGCGGAATTCTGAGAACAATGGAAGCATTCCGAAGTATTTTTAAACTTCACCGTAATTCCGCGAACAAAGGAAGAGTTCCAAAGCATTTTTAAACTTCATCAGAATTCCGAGAACAATGTAAGAGTTCCGAAGCAAATTTAAACTTCAGCAGAATTCCGAGAACAATGCAAGAGTTCCGAAGCATTTTTAAACTTCAACGGAATTCCGATAACAATGGAAGAGTTCCGAAGCATTTTTAAACGTCAGCAGAATTCTGAGAACAATGGAAGAGTTCCGAAGCATTTTTAAACGTCAGCGGAATTCTGAGAAGAATGGAAGAGTTCCGAAGCATTTTTAAACTTCAGCGGAATTCCGAGGACAATGGAAGCATTTCGAAGCATTTTTAAACTTCAGCGGAATTCCAAGAACAAGGGAAGAGATCCAAAGCATTTTTAAACTTCATCAGAATTCCGAGAATAATGGAAGAGTTCAGAAGCATTTTTAAACATCAGTGGAATTCCGAGAACAATGGAAGAGTTCCGAAGCATTTTTAAACGTCATCGGAATTTCGAGAACAATGGAAAAGTTCCGAAGCATTTTTAAAATTCAGCGGAATTCCGAGAACAATGAAAGAGTTCCGGAGCTTTTTTAAACTTCAGCAGAATTCCGAGAACAATGGAAGAGTTCTGAAGCATTTTTAAACATCAGCAGAATTCTGAGATTAATAGAAGAGTTGTGAAGCGTTTTTAAATATCAGTGGAATTCTGAGAACAATGGAAGAGTTCCAAAGCATTTTTAAAAGTCAGCAGAATTCCGAGAACAATGGAAGAGATCCAAAACATTTTTAAACTTCAGCGGAATTCCGAGAACAATGGAAGAGTTCCCAAGCATTTTTAAACTTCAGCGGAATTCCGAGAACAATGGAAGAGTTCCGAAGCATTTTTAAACTTCAGCGGAATTCCGAGAACAATGGAAGAGTTCCGAAGCATTTTTAAACTTTATCAGAATTCCAAGAATAATGGAAGCGTTCTGAAGCATTTTTAAACATCAGCGGAATTCCGAGAACAATGGAAGAGTTCCGAAGCATTTTTAAACGTCATCGGAATTTCGAGAACAATGGAAAAGTTCTGAAACTTTTTTAAACTTCAACGGAATTCCGAGAACAAGGGAAGAGTTACGAAGCATTTTTAAAATTCAGCGGAATTCCGAGAACAATGAAAGAGTTCTGAAGCATTTTTAAACTTCAGCGGAATTCCGAGAACAATGGAAGAGTTCCGAAGCATTTTTAAACTTCAGCAGAATTCCGAGAACAATGGAAGAGTTATGAAGCATTTTTAAACATCAGCAGAATTCTGAGAACAATAGAAGAGTTGTGAAGCGTTTTTAAATATCATTGGAATTCTGAGAACAATGGAAGAGTTCCGAAGCATTTTTTAAAGTCAGTAGAATTCCGAGAACAATGGAAGAGTTCCAAAACATTTTTAAACTTCAGCGGAATTCCGAGAACAATGGAAGAGTTCCGAAGCATTTTTAAACTTCAGCGGAATTCCGAGAACAATGGAAGAGTTCCGAAACATTTTTAAACTTCAGCGGAATTCCGAGAACAATGGAAGAGTTCCGAATCATTTTTAAACGTCAGCGGAATTCTAAGAACAATGAAAGACTTCCAATACATTTTTAAACTTCAGCGGAATTCCGAGAACAATGGAAGAGTTCCGAAGCATTATTAAACGTGAGTGAAATTCCGAGAACAACGGCAGAGTTCTGAAGCATTTTTAAACTTCAGCGGAATTCTGAGAACAATGGAAGAGTTCCGAAGCATTATTAAACGTGAGTGGAATTCCGAGAACAATGGAAGAGTTCTGAAGCATTTTTAAACTTCAGTGGAATTCTGAGAACAATGGAAGAGTTCCGAAGCATTTTTAAAAGTCAGCAGAATTCCGAGAACAATGGAAGAGTTCCAAAACATTTTCAAACTTCAGTGGAATTCCGAGAACAATGGAAGAGTTCCGAAGCATTTTTAAACGTCAGCGGAATTCCGAGAGCAATGGAAGAGTTCCAAAACATTTTTAAACTTCAGCGGAATTCCGAGAACAATGGAAGGGTTCCGAAGCATTATTAAACGTGACTGGAATTCCGAGAACAATGGAAGAGTTCTGAAGCATTTTTAAACGTCAACAGAATTCCAATAACAATGGAAGAGTTCCGAAGCATTTTTAAATGTCAGCGGAATTCTGAGAACAATGGAAGAGTTCCGAAGCATTTTTAACCTTCATCAGAATTCCGAGAACAATGAAGATTTCTGAAACATTTTTAAACTTCTGCGGAATTCTGAGAACAATGGAAGAGTTCAGAAGCATTTTTAAACTTCAGCATAATTCCGAGAACAATGGAAGCGTTCTGAAGCATTTTTAAACTTCAGCGGAATTCCGAGAACAATGGAAGAGTTCCGAAGCTTTTCCAAACTTCATCAGAATTCCGAGAACAATGTAAGAGTTCCGAAGCAAATTTAAACTTCAGCAGAATTCCGAGAACAATGCAAGAGTTCCGAAGCATTTTTAAACTTCAACGGAATTCCGATAACAATGGAAGAGTTCCGAAGCATTTTTAAACTTCAGCGGAATTCTGAGAACAATGGAAGCATTCCGAAGTATTTTTAAACTTCACCGTAATTCCGCGAACAAAGGAAGAGTTCCAAAGCATTTTTAAACTTCATCAGAATTCCGAGAACAATGTAAGAGTTCCGAAGCAAATTTAAACTTCAGCAGAATTCCGAGAACAATGCAAGAGTTCCGAAGCATTTTTAAACTTCAACGGAATTCCGATAACAATGGAAGAGTTCCGAAGCATTTTTAAACGTCAGCAGAATTCTGAGAACAATGGAAGAGTTCCGAAGCATTTTTAAACGTCAGCGGAATTCTGAGAAGAATGGAAGAGTTCCGAAGCATTTTTAAACTTCAGCGGAATTCCGAGGACAATGGAAGCATTTCGAAGCATTTTTAAACTTCAGCGGAATTCCAAGAACAAGGGAAGAGATCCAAAGCATTTTTAAACTTCATCAGAATTCCGAGAATAATGGAAGAGTTCAGAAGCATTTTTAAACATCAGTGGAATTCCGAGAACAATGGAAGAGTTCCGAAGCATTTTTAAACGTCATCGGAATTTCGAGAACAATGGAAAAGTTCCGAAGCATTTTTAAAATTCAGCGGAATTCCGAGAACAATGAAAGAGTTCCGGAGCTTTTTTAAACTTCAGCAGAATTCCGAGAACAATGGAAGAGTTCTGAAGCATTTTTAAACATCAGCAGAATTCTGAGATTAATAGAAGAGTTGTGAAGCGTTTTTAAATATCAGTGGAATTCTGAGAACAATGGAAGAGTTCCAAAGCATTTTTAAAAGTCAGCAGAATTCCGAGAACAATGGAAGAGTTCCAAAACATTTTTAAACTTCAGCGGAATTCCGAGAACAATGGAAGAGTTCCCAAGCATTTTTAAACTTCAGCGGAATTCCGAGAACAATGGAAGAGTTCCGAAGCATTTTTAAACTTCAGCGGAATTCCGAGAACAATGGAAGAGTTCCGAAGCATTTTTAAACTTTATCAGAATTCCAAGAATAATGGAAGCGTTCTGAAGCATTTTTAAACATCAGCGGAATTCCGAGAACAATGGAAGAGTTCCGAAGCATTTTTAAACGTCATCGGAATTTCGAGAACAATGGAAAAGTTCTGAAACTTTTTTAAACTTCAACGGAATTCCGAGAACAAGGGAAGAGTTACGAAGCATTTTTAAAATTCAGCGGAATTCCGAGAACAATGAAAGAGTTCTGAAGCATTTTTAAACTTCAGCGGAATTCCGAGAACAATGGAAGAGTTCCGAAGCATTTTTAAACTTCAGCAGAATTCCGAGAACAATGGAAGAGTTATGAAGCATTTTTAAACATCAGCAGAATTCTGAGAACAATAGAAGAGTTGTGAAGCGTTTTTAAATATCATTGGAATTCTGAGAACAATGGAAGAGTTCCGAAGCATTTTTTAAAGTCAGTAGAATTCCGAGAACAATGGAAGAGTTCCAAAACATTTTTAAACTTCAGCGGAATTCCGAGAACAATGGAAGAGTTCCGAAGCATTTTTAAACTTCAGCGGAATTCCGAGAACAATGGAAGAGTTCCGAAACATTTTTAAACTTCAGCGGAATTCCGAGAACAATGGAAGAGTTCCGAATCATTTTTAAACGTCAGCGGAATTCTAAGAACAATGAAAGACTTCCAATACATTTTTAAACTTCAGCGGAATTCCGAGAACAATGGAAGAGTTCCGAAGCATTATTAAACGTGAGTGAAATTCCGAGAACAACGGCAGAGTTCTGAAGCATTTTTAAACTTCAGCGGAATTCTGAGAACAATGGAAGAGTTCCGAAGCATTATTAAACGTGAGTGGAATTCCGAGAACAATGGAAGAGTTCTGAAGCATTTTTAAACTTCAGTGGAATTCTGAGAACAATGGAAGAGTTCCGAAGCATTTTTAAAAGTCAGCAGAATTCCGAGAACAATGGAAGAGTTCCAAAACATTTTCAAACTTCAGTGGAATTCCGAGAACAATGGAAGAGTTCCGAAGCATTTTTAAACGTCAGCGGAATTCCGAGAGCAATGGAAGAGTTCCAAAACATTTTTAAACTTCAGCGGAATTCCGAGAACAATGGAAGGGTTCCGAAGCATTATTAAACGTGACTGGAATTCCGAGAACAATGGAAGAGTTCTGAAGCATTTTTAAACGTCAACAGAATTCCAATAACAATGGAAGAGTTCCGAAGCATTTTTAAATGTCAGCGGAATTCTGAGAACAATGGAAGAGTTCCGAAGCATTTTTAACCTTCATCAGAATTCCGAGAACAATGAAGATTTCTGAAACATTTTTAAACTTCTGCGGAATTCTGAAAACAATGGAAGAGTTCAGAAGCATTTTTAAACTTCAGCATAATTCCGAGAACAATGGAAGCGTTCTGAAGCATTTTTAAACTTCAGCGGAATTCCGAGAACAATGGAAGAGTTCCGAAGCTTTTCCAAACTTCATCAGAATTCCCAGAACAATGTAAGAGTTCCGAAGCAAATTTAAACTTCAGCAGAAGTCCGAGAACAATGGAAGAGTTCCGAAGCATTTTTAAACTTCAATGGAATTCCGATAACAATGGAAGAGTTCCGAAGCATTTTTAAACTTCAGCGGAATTCCGAGAACAATGGAAGCATTCCGAAGTATTTTTAAACTTCACCGTAATTCCGCGAACAAAGGAAGAGTTCCAAAGCATTTTTAAACTTCATCAGATTTCCGAGAACAATGGAAGAGTTCTGAAGCTTTTCTAAACTTCATCAGAATTCCGAGAACAATGGAAGAGTTCCGAAGCAAATTTAAACTTCAGCAGAATTCCGAGAACAAGGGAAGAGTTCCGAAGCATTTTTAAACTTCAACAGAATTCCGATAACAATGGAAGAGTTCCGAAGCATTTTTAAACTTCAGTGGAATTCCGAGAACAATGGAAGCATTCCAAACATTTTTAAACTTCAGTGGAATTCCAAGAACAATGGAAGAGTTCCAAACCATTTTTAAACTTCATCAAAACTCCGAGAATAATGGAAGCGTTCAGAAACATTTTTAAACATCAGTGGAATTCCGAGAACAATGCAAGAGTTCCGAAGCATTTTTAAACGTCATCGGAATTTCGAGAGCAATGGAAGGGTTCCAAAACATATTTAAACTTCAGCGGAATTCCGAGAACAATGGAAAAGTTCCGAAGAATTCTTCAACTTCAGCAGAATTCCGAGAACAATGGAAGAGTTCTGAAGCATTTTTAAACATCAGCAGAATTCTGAGAACAATAGAAGAGTTGTGAAGCGTTATTAAATATCAGTGGAATTCCGAGAACAATGGAAGAGTTCCGAAGCATTTTTAAAAGTCAGCAGAATTCTGAGAACAATGGAAGAGTTCCAAAACATTTTTAAACTTCAGCGGAATTCCGAAAACAATGGACGAGTTCCCAAGCATTTTTAAACTTCAGCGGAATTCCGAGAACAATGGAAGAGTTCCGAAGCATTTTTAAACTTCAGCGGAATTCCGAGAACAATGGAAGAGTTCCGACGCATTTTTAAACTTCATCAGATTTCCGAGAACAATAGAAGATTTCTGAAGCATTTTTAATTATCAGTGGAATTCTGAAAACAATGGAAGAGTTCCAAAATATTTTTAAACTTCAGCGGAATTCCGAGAACAATGGAAGAGTTCCGAAGCATTTTTAAACTTCAGCGGAATTCCGAGAACAATGGAAGAGTTCCGAAGCATTTTTAAACTTCAGCGGATTCCGAGAACAATGGAAGAGTTCTGAAACATTTTTAAACATCAGCTTAATACTGAGAACAATGGAAGAGTTCCAAAACATTTTTAAACTTCAGCGGAATTCCGAGAACAATGGAAGAGTTCCGAAGCATTATTAATTGTGAGTGGAATTCCGAGAACAGTGGAAGAATTCCGAAGCATTTTTAAACATTGGCAGAATTCCGAGAACAATGGAAGAGTTCCGAAGCATTTTTAAACGTCAGCAGAATTCCGAGAACAATGGAAGAGTTCCGAAGCATTTTTAAACGTCAGCGGAATTCTGAGAAGAATGGAAGAGTTCCGAAGCATTTTTAAACTTCAGCGGAATTCCGAGGACAATGGAAGCATTTCGAAGCATTTTTAAACTTCAGTGGAATTCCAAGAACAAGGGAAGAGATCCAAAGCATTTTTAAACTTCATCAGAATTCCGAGAATAATGGAAGAGTTCAGAAGCATTTTTAAACATCAGTGGAATTCCGAGAACAATAAAAGAGTTCCGAAGCATTTTTAAACGTCATCGGAATTTCGAGAACAATGGAAAAGTTCCGAAGCATTTTTAAAATTCAGCGGAATTCCGAGAACAATGAAAGAGTTCCGGAGCTTTTTTAAACTTCAGCGAAATTCCGAGAACAATGGAAGAGTTCCGAAGCATTTTTAAACTTCAGCAGAATTCCGAGAACAATGGAAGAGTTCTGAAGCATTTTTAAACATCAGCAGAATTCTGAGATTAATAGAAGAGTTGTGAAGCGTTTTTAAATATCAGTGGAATTCTGAGAACAATGGAAGAGTTCCAAAGCATTTTTAAAAGTCAGCAGAATTCCGAGAACAATGGAAGAGTTCCAAAACATTTTTAAACTTCAGCGGAATTCCGAGAACAATGGAAGAGTTTCCAAGCATTTTTAAACTTCAGCGGAATTCCGAGAACAATGGAAGAGTTCCGAAGCATTTTTAAACTTCAGCGGAATTCCGAGAACAATGGAAGAGTTCCGAAGCATTTTTAAACTTTATCAGAATTCCAAGAATAATGGAAGCGTTCTGAAGCATTTTTAAACATCAGCGGAATTCCGAGAACAATGGAAGAGTTCCGAAGCATTTTTAAACGTCATCGGAATTTCGAGAACAATGGAAAAGTTCTGAAACTTTTTTAAACTTCAACGGAATTCCGAGAACAATGGAAGAGTTCCGAAGCATTTTTGAACTTCAGCGGAATTCCGAGAACAATGGAAGAGTTCCCAAGCATTTTTAAACGTCAGCGGAATTCCGAGAACAATGGAAGAGTTCCAAAACATTTTTAAACTTCAGCGGAATTCCGAGAACAATGGAAGGGTTCCGAAGCATTATTAAACGTGACTGGAATTCCGAGAACAATGGAAGAGTTCTGAAGCATTTTTAAACGTCAGCAGAATTCCGATAACAATGGAAGAGTTCCGAAGCATTTTTAAATGTCAGCGGAATTCTGAGAACAATGGAAGAGTTCCGAAGCATTTTTAACCTTCATCAGAATTCCGAGAACAATGTAAGAGTTCCGAAGCATATTTAAACTTCAGCAGAATTCCGAGAACAATGGAAGATTTCCGAAGCATTTTATAACTTCAACAGGATTCCGAGAGCAATGAAGATTTCTGAAACATTTTTAAACTTCTGCGGAATTCTGAGAACAATGGAAGAGTTCAGAAGCATTTTTAAACTTCAGCATAATTCCGAGAACAATGGAAGCGTTCTGAAGCATTTTTAAACTTCAGCGGAATTCCGAGAACAATGGAAGAGTTCCGAAGCTTTTCCAAACTTCATCAGAATTCCGAGAACAATGTAAGAGTTCCGAAGCAAATTTAAACTTCAGCAGAATTCCGAGAACAATGGAAGAGTTCCGAAGCATTTTTAAACTTCAACGGAATTCCGATAACAATGGAAGAGTTCTGAAGCGTTTTTAAACTTCAGCGGAATTCTGAGAACAATGGAAGCATTCCGAAGTATTTTTAAACTTCACTGTAATTCCGCGAACAAAGGAAGAGTTCCAAAGCATTTTTAAACTTCATCAGATTTCCGAGAACAATGGGAGAATTCTGAAGCTTTTCTAAACTTCATCAGAATTCCGAGAACAATGGAAGAGTTCAGAAGCAAATTTAAACTTCAGCAGAATTCCGAGAACAATGGAAGAGTTCCGAAGCATTTTTAAACTTCAACAGAATTCCGATAACAATGGAAGAGTTCCGAAGCATTTTTAAACTTCAGTGGAATTCCGAGAACAATGGAAGCATTCCAAACATTTTTAAACTTCAGTGGAATTCCAAGAACAATGGAAGAGTTCCAAAGCATTTTTAAACTTCATCAAAACTCCGAGAATAATGGAAGCGTTCAGAAACATTTTTAAACATCAGTGGAATTCCGAGAACAATGCAAGAGTTCCGAAGCATTTTTAAACGTCATCGGAATTTCGAGAGCAATGGAAGGGTTCCAAAACATATTTAAACTTCAGCGGAATTCCGAGAACAATGGAAGAGTTCCGAAGAATTCTTAAACTTCAGCAGAATTCCGAGAACAATGGAAGAGTTCTGAAGCATTTTTAAACATCAGCAGAATTCTGAGAACAATAGAAGAGTTGTGAAGCGTTTTTAAATATCAGTGGAATTCCGAGAACAATGGAAGAGTTCCGAAGCATTTTTAAAAGTCAGCAGAATTCTGAGAACAATGGAAGGGTTCCAAAACATTTTTAAACTTCAGCGGAATTCCGAGAACAATGGAAGAGTTCCCAAGCATTTTTAAACTTCAGCAGAATTCCGAGAACAATGGAAGAGTTCCGAAGCATTTTTAAACTTCAGCGGAATTCCGAGAACAATGGAAGAGTTCCGACGCATTTTTAAACTTCATCAGATTTCCGAGAACAATGGAAGAGTTCCGAAGCTTTTCCAAACTTCATCAGAATTCCGAGAACAATGTAAGAGTTCAAAAGCAAATTTAAACTTCAGCAGAATTCCGAGAACAATGGAAGAGTTCCGAAGCATTTTTAAACTTCAACGGAATTCTGAGAACAATGGATAAGTTCCGAAGCATTTTTAAACTTCAGCAGAATTCCAAGAACAATAGAAGACTTCTGAAGCATTTTTAAACATCAGCAGAATTCCGAGAACAATAGAAGATTTCTGAAGCATTTTTAATTATCAGTGGAATTCTGAAAACAATGGAAGAGTTCCAAAATATTTTTAAACTTCAGCGGAATTCCGAGAACAATGGAAGAGTTCCGAAGCATTTTTAAACTTCAGCGGAATTCCGAGAACAATGGAAGAGTTCCAAAGCATTTTTAAACTTCAGCGGATTCCGAGAACAATGGAAGAGTTCTGAAACATTTTTAAACATCAGCTTAATACTGAGAACAATGGAAGAGTTCCAAAACATTTTTAAACTTCAGCGGAATTCCGAGAACAATGGAAGAGTTCCGAAGCATTATTAATTGTGAGTGGAATTCCGAGAACAGTGGAAGAATTCCGAAGCATTTTTAAACATTCGCAGAATTCCGAGAACAATGGAAGAGTTCCGAAGCATTTTTAAACGTCAGCAGAATTCCGAGAACAATGGAAGAGTTCCGAAGCATTTTTAAACGTCAGCGGAATTCTGTGAAGAATGGAAGAGTTCCGAAGCATTTTTAAACTTCAGCGGTATTCCGAGGACAATGGAAGCATTTCGAAGCATTTTTAAACTTCAGCGGAATTCCAAGAACAAGGGAAGAGATCCAAAGCATTTTTAAACTTCATCAGAATTCCGAGAATAATGGAAGAGTTCAGAAGCATTTTTAAACATCAGTGGAATTCCGAGAACAATGGAAGAGTTCCGAAGCATTTTTAAACGTCATCGGAATTTCGAGAACAATGGAAAAGTTCCGAAGCAGTTTTAAAATTCAGCGGAATTCCGAGAACAATGAAAGAGTTCCGGAGCTTTTTTAAACTTCAGCGAAATTCCGAGAACAATGGAAGAGTTCCGAAGCATTTTTAAACTTCAGCAGAATTCCGAGAACAATGGAAGAGTTCTGAAGCATTTTTAAACATCAGCAGAATTCTGAGATTAATAGAAGAGTTGTGAAGCGTTTTTAAATATCAGTGGAATTCTGAGAACAATGGAAGAGTTCCAAAGCATTTTTAAACTTCAGCAGAATTCTGAGAACAATGGAAGAGTTCCAAAACATTTTTAAACTTCAGCGGAATTCCGAAAACAATGGACGAGTTCCCAAGCATTTTTAAACTTCAGCGGAATTCCGAGAACAATGGAAGAGTTCCGAAGCATTTTTAAACTTCAGCGGAATTCCGAGAACAATGGAAGAGTTCCGACGCATTTTTAAACTTCATCAGATTTCCGAGAACAATAGAAGATTTCTGAAGCATTTTTAATTATCAGTGGAATTCTGAAAACAATGGAAGAGTTCCAAAATATTTTTAAACTTCAGCGGAATTCCGAGAACAATGGAAGAGTTCCGAAGCATTTTTAAACTTCAGCGGAATTCCGAGAACAATGGAAGAGTTCCGAAGCATTTTTAAACTTCAGCGGATTCCGAGAACAATGGAAGAGTTCTGAAACATTTTTAAACATCAGCTTAATACTGAGAACAATGGAAGAGTTCCAAAACATTTTTAAACTTCAGCGGAATTCCGAGAACAATGGAAGAGTTCCGAAGCATTATTAATTGTGAGTGGAATTCCGAGAACAGTGGAAGAATTCCGAAGCATTTTTAAACATTGGCAGAATTCCGAGAACAATGGAAGAGTTCCGAAGCATTTTTAAACGTCAGCAGAATTCCGAGAACAATGGAAGAGTTCCGAAGCATTTTTAAACGTCAGCGGAATTCTGAGAAGAATGGAAGAGTTCCGAAGCATTTTTAAACTTCAGCGGAATTCCGAGGACAATGGAAGCATTTCGAAGCATTTTTAAACTTCAGCGGAATTCCAAGAACAAGGGAAGAGATCCAAAGCATTTTTAAACTTCATCAGAATTCCGAGAATAATGGAAGAGTTCAGAAGCATTTTTAAACATCAGTGGAATTCCGAGAACAATAAAAGAGTTCCGAAGCATTTTTAAACGTCATCGGAATTTCGAGAACAATGGAAAAGTTCCGAAGCATTTTTAAACTTCAGCAGAATTCCAAGAACAATAGAAGACTTCTGAAGCATTTTTAAACATCAGCAGAATTCCGAGAACAATAGAAGATTTCTGAAGCATTTTTAATTATCAGTGGAATTCTGAAAACAATGGAAGAGTTCCAAAATATTTTTAAACTTCAGCGGAATTCCGAGAACAATGGAAGAGTTCCGAAGCATTTTTAAACTTCAGCGGAATTCCGAGAACAATGGAAGAGTTCCAAAGCATTTTTAAACTTCAGCGGATTCCGAGAACAATGGAAGAGTTCTGAAACATTTTTAAACATCAGCTTAATACTGAGAACAATGGAAGAGTTCCAAAACATTTTTAAACTTCAGCGGAATTCCGAGAACAATGGAAGAGTTCCGAAGCATTATTAATTGTGAGTGGAATTCCGAGAACAGTGGAAGAATTCCGAAGCATTTTTAAACATTCGCAGAATTCCGAGAACAATGGAAGAGTTCCGAAGCATTTTTAAACGTCAGCAGAATTCCGAGAACAATGGAAGAGTTCCGAAGCATTTTTAAACGTCAGCGGAATTCTGTGAAGAATGGAAGAGTTCCGAAGCATTTTTAAACTTCAGCGGTATTCCGAGGACAATGGAAGCATTTCGAAGCATTTTTAAACTTCAGCGGAATTCCAAGAACAAGGGAAGAGATCCAAAGCATTTTTAAACTTCATCAGAATTCCGAGAATAATGGAAGAGTTCAGAAGCATTTTTAAACATCAGTGGAATTCCGAGAACAATGGAAGAGTTCCGAAGCATTTTTAAACGTCATCGGAATTTCGAGAACAATGGAAAAGTTCCGAAGCAGTTTTAAAATTCAGCGGAATTCCGAGAACAATGAAAGAGTTCCGGAGCTTTTTTAAACTTCAGCGAAATTCCGAGAACAATGGAAGAGTTCCGAAGCATTTTTAAACTTCAGCAGAATTCCGAGAACAATGGAAGAGTTCTGAAGCATTTTTAAACATCAGCAGAATTCTGAGATTAATAGAAGAGTTGTGAAGCGTTTTTAAATATCAGTGGAATTCTGAGAACAATGGAAGAGTTCCAAAGCATTTTTAAACTTCAGCAGAATTCTGAGAACAATGGAAGAGTTCCAAAACATTTTTAAACTTCAGCGGAATTCCGAAAACAATGGACGAGTTCCCAAGCATTTTTAAACTTCAGCGGAATTCCGAGAACAATGGAAGAGTTCCGAAGCATTTTTAAACTTCAGCGGAATTCCGAGAACAATGGAAGAGTTCCGACGCATTTTTAAACTTCATCAGATTTCCGAGAACAATAGAAGATTTCTGAAGCATTTTTAATTATCAGTGGAATTCTGAAAACAATGGAAGAGTTCCAAAATATTTTTAAACTTCAGCGGAATTCCGAGAACAATGGAAGAGTTCCGAAGCATTTTTAAACTTCAGCGGAATTCCGAGAACAATGGAAGAGTTCCGAAGCATTTTTAAACTTCAGCGGATTCCGAGAACAATGGAAGAGTTCTGAAACATTTTTAAACATCAGCTTAATACTGAGAACAATGGAAGAGTTCCAAAACATTTTTAAACTTCAGCGGAATTCCGAGAACAATGGAAGAGTTCCGAAGCATTATTAATTGTGAGTGGAATTCCGAGAACAGTGGAAGAATTCCGAAGCATTTTTAAACATTGGCAGAATTCCGAGAACAATGGAAGAGTTCCGAAGCATTTTTAAACGTCAGCAGAATTCCGAGAACAATGGAAGAGTTCCGAAGCATTTTTAAACGTCAGCGGAATTCTGAGAAGAATGGAAGAGTTCCGAAGCATTTTTAAACTTCAGCGGAATTCCGAGGACAATGGAAGCATTTCGAAGCATTTTTAAACTTCAGCGGAATTCCAAGAACAAGGGAAGAGATCCAAAGCATTTTTAAACTTCATCAGAATTCCGAGAATAATGGAAGAGTTCAGAAGCATTTTTAAACATCAGTGGAATTCCGAGAACAATAAAAGAGTTCCGAAGCATTTTTAAACGTCATCGGAATTTCGAGAACAATGGAAAAGTTCCGAAGCATTTTTAAAATTCAGCGGAATTCCGAGAACAATGAAAGAGTTCCGGAGCTTTTTTAAACTTCAGCGAAATTCCGAGAACAATGGAAGAGTTCCGAAGCATTTTTAAACTTCAGCAGAATTCCGAGAACAATGGAAGAGTTCTGAAGCATTTTTAAACATCAGCAGAATTCTGAGATTAATAGAAGAGTTGTGAAGCGTTTTTAAATATCAGTGGAATTCTGAGAACAATGGAAGAGTTCCAAAGCATTTTTAAAAGACAGCAGAATTCCGAGAACAATGGAAGAGTTCCAAAACATTTTTAAACTTCAGCGGAATTCCGAGAACAATGGAAGAGTTTCCAAGCATTTTTAAACTTCAGCGGAATTCCGAGAACAATGGAAGAGTTCCGAAGCATTTTTAAACTTCAGCGGAATTCCGAGAACAATGGAAGAGTTCCGAAGCATTTTTAAACTTTATCAGAATTCCAAGAATAATGGAAGCGTTCTGAAGCATTTTTAAACATCAGCGGAATTCCGAGAACAATGGAAGAGTTCCGAAGCATTTTTAAACGTCATCGGAATTTCGAGAACAATGGAAAAGTTCTGAAACTTTTTTAAACTTCAACGGAATTCCGAGAACAATGGAAGAGTTCCGAAGCATTTTTGAACTTCAGCGGAATTCCGAGAACAATGGAAGAGTTCCCAAGCATTTTTAAACGTCAGCGGAATTCCGAGAACAATGGAAGAGTTCCAAAACATTTTTAAACTTCAGCGGAATTCCGAGAACAATGGAAGGGTTCCGAAGCATTATTAAACGTGACTGGAATTCCGAGAACAATGGAAGAGTTCTGAAGCATTTTTAAACGTCAGCAGAATTCCGATAACAATGGAAGAGTTCCGAAGCATTTTTAAATGTCAGCGGAATTCTGAGAACAATGGAAGAGTTCCGAAGCATTTTTAACCTTCATCAGAATTCCGAGAACAATGTAAGAGTTCCGAAGCATATTTAAACTTCAGCAGAATTCCGAGAACAATGGAAGATTTCCGAAGCATTTTATAACTTCAACAGGATTCCGAGAACAATGAAGATTTCTGAAACATTTTTAAACTTCTGCGGAATTCTGAGAACAATGGAAGAGTTCAGAAGCATTTTTAAACTTCAGCATAATTCCGAGAACAATGGAAGCGTTCTGAAGCATTTTTAAACTTCAGCGGAATTCCGAGAACAATGGAAGAGTTCCGAAGCTTTTCCAAACTTCATCAGAATTCCGAGAACAATGTAAGAGTTCCGAAGCAAATTTAAACTTCAGCAGAATTCCGAGAACAATGGAAGAGTTCCGAAGCATTTTTAAACTTCAACGGAATTCCGATAACAATGGAAGAGTTCTGAAGCGTTTTTAAACTTCAGCGGAATTCTGAGAACAATGGAAGCATTCCGAAGTATTTTTAAACTTCACTGTAATTCCGCGAACAAAGGAAGAGTTCCAAAGCATTTTTAAACTTCATCAGATTTCCGAGAACAATGGGAGAATTCTGAAGCTTTTCTAAACTTCATCAGAATTCCGAGAACAATGGAAGAGTTCAGAAGCAAATTTAAACTTCAGCAGAATTCCGAGAACAATGGAAGAGTTCCGAAGCATTTTTAAACTTCAACAGAATTCCGATAACAATGGAAGAGTTCCGAAGCATTTTTAAACTTCAGTGGAATTCCGAGAACAATGGAAGCATTCCAAACATTTTTAAACTTCAGTGGAATTCCAAGAACAATGGAAGAGTTCCAAAGCATTTTTAAACTTCATCAAAACTCCGAGAATAATGGAAGCGTTCAGAAACATTTTTAAACATCAGTGGAATTCCGAGAACAATGCAAGAGTTCCGAAGCATTTTTAAACGTCATCGGAATTTCGAGAGCAATGGAAGGGTTCCAAAACATATTTAAACTTCAGCGGAATTCCGAGAACAATGGAAGAGTTCCGAAGAATTCTTAAACTTCAGCAGAATTCCGAGAACAATGGAAGAGTTCTGAAGCATTTTTAAACATCAGCAGAATTCTGAGAACAATAGAAGAGTTGTGAAGCGTTTTTAAATATCAGTGGAATTCCGAGAACAATGGAAGAGTTCCGAAGCATTTTTAAAAGTCAGCAGAATTCTGAGAACAATGGAAGGGTTCCAAAACATTTTTAAACTTCAGCGGAATTCCGAGAACAATGGAAGAGTTCCCAAGCATTTTTAAACTTCAGCAGAATTCCGAGAACAATGGAAGAGTTCCGAAGCATTTTTAAACTTCAGCGGAATTCCGAGAACAATGGAAGAGTTCCGACGCATTTTTAAACTTCATCAGATTTCCGAGAACAATGGAAGAGTTCCGAAGCTTTTCCAAACTTCATCAGAATTCCGAGAACAATGTAAGAGTTCAAAAGCAAATTTAAACTTCAGCAGAATTCCGAGAACAATGGAAGAGTTCCGAAGCATTTTTAAACTTCAACGGAATTCTGAGAACAATGGATAAGTTCCGAAGCATTTTTAAACTTCAGCAGAATTCCAAGAACAATAGAAGACTTCTGAAGCATTTTTAAACATCAGCAGAATTCCGAGAACAATAGAAGATTTCTGAAGCATTTTTAATTATCAGTGGAATTCTGAAAACAATGGAAGAGTTCCAAAATATTTTTAAACTTCAGCGGAATTCCGAGAACAATGGAAGAGTTCCGAAGCATTTTTAAACTTCAGCGGAATTCCGAGAACAATGGAAGAGTTCCAAAGCATTTTTAAACTTCAGCGGATTCCGAGAACAATGGAAGAGTTCTGAAACATTTTTAAACATCAGCTTAATACTGAGAACAATGGAAGAGTTCCAAAACATTTTTAAACTTCAGCGGAATTCCGAGAACAATGGAAGAGTTCCGAAGCATTATTAATTGTGAGTGGAATTCCGAGAACAGTGGAAGAATTCCGAAGCATTTTTAAACATTCGCAGAATTCCGAGAACAATGGAAGAGTTCCGAAGCATTTTTAAACGTCAGCAGAATTCCGAGAACAATGGAAGAGTTCCGAAGCATTTTTAAACGTCAGCGGAATTCTGTGAAGAATGGAAGAGTTCCGAAGCATTTTTAAACTTCAGCGGTATTCCGAGGACAATGGAAGCATTTCGAAGCATTTTTAAACTTCAGCGGAATTCCAAGAACAAGGGAAGAGATCCAAAGCATTTTTAAACTTCATCAGAATTCCGAGAATAATGGAAGAGTTCAGAAGCATTTTTAAACATCAGTGGAATTCCGAGAACAATGGAAGAGTTCCGAAGCATTTTTAAACGTCATCGGAATTTCGAGAACAATGGAAAAGTTCCGAAGCAGTTTTAAAATTCAGCGGAATTCCGAGAACAATGAAAGAGTTCCGGAGCTTTTTTAAACTTCAGCGAAATTCCGAGAACAATGGAAGAGTTCCGAAGCATTTTTAAACTTCAGCAGAATTCCGAGAACAATGGAAGAGTTCTGAAGCATTTTTAAACATCAGCAGAATTCTGAGATTAATAGAAGAGTTGTGAAGCGTTTTTAAATATCAGTGGAATTCTGAGAACAATGGAAGAGTTCCAAAGCATTTTTAAAAGTCAGCAGAATTCCGAGAACAATGGAAGAGTTCCAAAACATTTTTAAACTTCAGCGGAATTCCGAGAACAATGGAAGAGTTCCCAAGCATTTTTAAACTTCAGCGGAATTCCGAGAACAATGGAAGAGTTCCGAAGCATTTTTAAACTTCAGCGGAATTCCGAGAACAATGGAAGAGTTCCGAAGAATTCTTAAACTTCAGCAGAATTCCGAGAACAATGGAAGAGTTCTGAAGCATTTTTAAACATCAGCAGAATTCTGAGAACAATAGAAGAGTTGTGAAGCGTTTTTAAATATCAGTGGAATTCCGAGAACAATGGAAGAGTTCCGAAGCATTTTTAAAAGTCAGCAGAATTCTGAGAACAATGGATGAGTTCCAAAACATTTTTAAACTTCAGCGGAATTCCGAGAACAATGGAAGAGTTCCCAAGCATTTTTAAACTTCAGCAGAATTCCGAGAACAATGGAAGAGTTCCGAAGCATTTTTAAACTTCAGCGGAATTCCGAGAACAATGGAAGAGTTCCAACGCATTTTTAAACTTCATCAGATTTCCGAGAACAATGGAAGAGTTCCGAAGCTTTTCCAAACTTCATCAGAATTCCGAGAACAATGTAAGAGTTCAAAAGCAAATTTAAACTTCAGCAGAATTCCGAGAACAATGGAAGAGTTCCGAAGCATTTTTAAACTTCAACGGAATTCTGAGAACAATGGATAAGTTCCGAAGCATTTTTAAACTTCAGCAGAATTCCAAGAACAATAGAAGACTTCTGAAGCATTTTTAAACATCAGCAGAATTCCGAGAACAATAGAAGATTTCTGAAGCATTTTTAATTATCAGTGGAATTCTGAAAACAATGGAAGAGTTCCAAAATATTTTTAAACTTCAGCGGAATTCCGAGAACAATGGAAGAGTTCCGAAGCATTATTAATTGTGAGTGGAATTCCGAGAACAGTGGAAGAATTCCGAAGCATTTTTAAACATTCGCAGAATTCCGAGAACAATGGAAGAGTTCCGAAGCATTTTTAAACGTCAGCAGAATTCCGAGAACAATGGAAGAGTTCCGAAGCATTTTTAAACGTCAGCGGAATTCTGAGAAGAATGGAAGAGTTCCGAAGCATTTTTAAACTTCAGCGGAATTCCGAGGACAATGGAAGCATTTCGAAGCATTTTTAAACTTCAGCGGAATTCCAAGAACAAGGGAAGAGATCCAAAGCATTTTTAAACTTCATCAGAATTCCGAGAATAATGGAAGAGTTCAGAAGCATTTTTAAACATCAGTGGAATTCCGAGAACAATGGAAGAGTTCCGAAGCATTTTTAAACGTCATCGGAATTTCGAGAACAATGGAAAAGTTCCGAAGCATTTTTAAAATTCAGCGGAATTCCGAGAACAATGAAAGAGTTCCAGAGCTTTTTTAAACTTCAGCGAAATTCCGAGAACAATGGAAGAGTTCCGAAGCATTTTTAAACTTCAGCAGAATTCCGAGAACAATGGAAGAGTTCTGAAGAATTTTTAAACATCAGCAGAATTCTGAGATTAATAGAAGAGTTGTGAAGCGTTTTTAAATATCAGTGGAATTCTGAGAACAATGGAAGAGTTCCAAAGCATTTTTAAAAGTCAGCAGAATTCCGAGAACAATGGAAGAGTTCCAAAACATTTTTAAACTTCAGCGGAATTCCGAGAACAATGGAAGAGTTCCCAAGCATTTTTAAACTTCAGCGGAATTCCGAGAACAATGGAAGAGTTCCGAAGCATTTTAAAACTTCAGCGGAATTCCGAGAACAATGGAAGAGTTCCGAAGAATTCTTAAACTTCAGCAGAATTCCGAGAACAATGGAAGAGTTCTGAAGCATTTTTAAACATCAGCAGAATTCTGAGAACAATAGAAGAGTTGTGAAGCGTTTTTAAATATCAGCGGAATTCCGAGAACAATGGAAGAGTTCCGACGCATTTTTAAACTTCATCAGATTTCCGAGAACAATGGAAGAGTTCCGAAGCTTTTCCAAACTTCATCAGAATTCCGAGAACAATGTAAGAGTTCAAAAGCAAATTTAAACTTCAGCAGAATTCCGAGAACAATGGAAGAGTTCCGAAGCATTTTTAAACTTCAACGGAATTCTGAGAACAATGGAAAAGTTCCGAAGCATTTTTAAACTTCAGCAGAATTCCAAGAACAATGGAAGACTTCTGAAGCATTTTTAAACATCAGCAGAATTCCGAGAACAATAGAAGATTTCTGAAGCATTTTTAATTATCAGTGGAATTCTGAAAACAATGGAAGAGTTCCAAAATATTTTTAAACTTCAGCGGAATTCCGAGAACAATGGAAGAGTTCCGAAGCATTTTTAAACTTCAGCGGTATTCCGAGAACAATGGAAGAGTTCCGAAGCATTTTTAAACTTCAGCGGATTCCGAGAACAATGGAAGAGTTCTGAAACATTTTTAAACATCAGCTTAATAATGAGAACAATGGAAGAGTTCCAAAACATTTTTAAACTTCAGCGGAATTCCAAGAACAATGGAAGAGTTCCGAAGCATTATTAATTGTGAGTGGACTTCCGAGAACAGTGGAAGAATTCCGAAGCATTTTTAAACATTAGCAGAATTCCGAGAACAATGGAAGAGTTCCGAAGCATTTTTAAACGTCAGCAGAATTCCGAGAACAATGGAAGAGTTCCGAAGCATTTTTAAACGTCAGCGGAATTCTGAGAAGAATGGAAGAGTTCCGAAGCATTTTTAAACTTCAGCGGAATTCCGAGGACAATGGAAGCATTTTGAAGCATTTTTAAACTTCAGCGGAATTCCAAGAACAATGGAAGAGATCCAAAGCATTTTTAAACTTCATCAGAATTCCGAGAATAATGGAAGAGTTCAGAAGCATTTTTAAACATCAGTGGAATTCCGAGAACAATGGAAGAGTTCCGAAGCATTTTTAAACGTCATCGGAATTTCGAGAACAATGGAAAAGTTCCGGAGCTTTTTTAAACTTCAGCGAAATTCCGAGAACAATGGAAGAGTTCCGAAGCATTTTTAAACTTCAGCAGAATTCCGAGAACAATGGAAGAGTTCTGAAGCATTTTTAAACATCAGCAGAATTCTGAGATTAATAGAAGAGTTGTGAAGCGTTTTTAAATATCAGTGGAATTCTGAGAACAATGGAAGAGTTCCAAAGCATTTTTAAAAGTCAGCAGAATTCCGAGAACAATGGAAGTGTTCCAAAACATTTTTAAACTTCAGCGGAATTCCCAGAACAATGGAAGAGTTCCCAAGCATTTTTATACTTCAGCGGAATTCCGAGAACAATGGAAGAGTTCCGAAGCATTTTTAAACTTCAGCGGAATTCCGAGAACAATGGAAGAGTTCCGAAGCATTTTTAAACTTTATCAGAATTCCAAGAATAATGGAAGCGTTCTGAAGCATTTTTAAACATCAGCGGAATTCCGAGAACAATGGAAGAGTTCCGAAGCATTTTTAAACGTCATCGGAATTTCGAGAACAATGGAAAAGTTCTGAAACTTTTTTAAACTTCAACGGAATTCCGAGAACAATGGAAGAGTTCCAAAGCATTTTTGAACTTCACCGGATTTGCGAGAACAATGGAAGAGTTACGAAGCATTTTTAAAATTCAGCGGAATTCCGAGAACAATGACAGAGTTCTGAAGCTTTTTTAAACTTCAGCGGAATTCCGAGAACAATGGAAGAGTTCCGAAGCATTTTTAAACTTCAGCAGAATTCCGAGAACAATGGAAGAGTTATGAAGCATTTTTAAACATCAGCAGAATTCTGAGAACAATAGAAGAGTTGTGAAGCATTTTTAAATATCATTGGGATTCTGAGAACAATGGAAGAGTTCCGAAGCATTTTTTAAAGTCAGTAGAATTCCGAGAACAATGGAAGAGTTCCAAAACATTTTTAAACTTCAGCGGAATTCCGAGAACAATGGAAGAGTTCCGAAGCATTTTTAAACTTCAGCGGAATTCCGAGAACAATGGAAGAGTTCCGAAACATTTTTAAGCTTCAGCGGAATTCCGAGAACAATGGAAGAGTTCCGAAGCATTTTTAAACGTCAGCGGAATTCTAAGAACAATGAAAGACTTCCAAAACATTTTTAAACTTCAGCGGAATTCTGAGAACAATGGAAGAGTTCCGAAGCATTATTAAACGTGAGTGAAATTCCGAGAACAATGGCAGAGTTCTGAAGCATTTTTAAACTTCAGCGGAATTCTGAGAACAATGGAAGAGTTCCGAAGCATTATTAAACGTGAGTGGAATTCCGAGAACAATGGAAGAGTTCTGAAGCATTTTTAAACTTCAGCGGAATTCTGAGAACAATGGAAGAGTTCCGAAGCATTTTTAAAAGTCAGCAGAATTCCGAGAACAATGGAAGAGTTCCAAAACATTTTTAAACTTCAGTGGAATTCCGAGAACAATGGAAGAGTTCCGAAGCATTTTTAAACGTCAGCGGAATTCTGAGAACAATGGAAGAGTTCCAAAACATTTTTAACTTCAGCGGAATTCCGAGAACAATGGAAGGGTTCCGAAGCATTATTAAACGTGACTGGAATTCCGAGAACAATGGAAGAGTTCTGAAGCATTTTTAAACGTCAACAGAATTCCAATAACAATGGAAGAGTTCCGAAGCATTTTTAAATGTCAGCGGAATTCTGAGAACAATGGAAGAGTTCCGAAGCATTTTTAACCTTCTTAAGAATTCCGAGAACAATGAAGATTTCTGAAACATTTCTAAACTTCTGCGGAATTCTGAGAACAATGGAAGAGTTCAGAAGCATTTTTAAACTTCAGCATAATTCCGAGAACCATGGAAGCGTTCTGAAGCATTTTTAAACTTCAGCGGAATTCCGAGAACAATGGAAGAGTTCCGAAGCTTTTCCAAACTTCATCAGAATTCCGAGAACAATGTAAGAGTTCCGAAGCAAATTTAAACTTCAACAGAATTCCGAGAACAATGGAAGAGTTCCGAAGCATTTTTAAACTTCAATGGAATTCCGATAACAATGGAAGAGTTCCGAAGCATTTTTAAACTTCAGCGGAATTCCGAGAACAATGGAAGCATTCCGAAGTATTTTTAAACTTCACCGTAATTCCGCGAACAAAGGAAGAGTTCCAAAGCATTTTTAAACTTCATCAGATTTCCGAGAACAATGGAAGAGTTCTGAAGCTTTTCTAAACTTCATCAGAATTCCAAGAACAATGGAAGAGTTCCGAAGCAAATTTAAACTTCAGCAGAATTCCGAGAACAATGGAAGAGTTCCGAAGCATTTTTAAACTTCAACAGAATTCCGATAACAATGGAAGAGTTCCGAAGCATTTTTAAACTTCAGTGGAATTCCGAGAACAATGGAAGAGTTCCAAAGCATTTTTAAACTTCATCAAAACTCCGAGAATAATGGAAGCGTTCAGAAACATTTTTAAACATCAGTGGAATTCCGAGAACAATGCAAGAGTTCCGAAGCATTTTTAAATGTCATCGGAATTTCGAGAGCAATGGAAGGGTTCCAAAACATATTTAAACTTCAGCCGAATTCCGAGAACAATGGAAGAGTTCCGAAGAATTCTTAAACTTCAGCAGAATTCCGAGAACAATGGAAGAGTTCTGAAGCATTTTTAAACATCAGCAGAATTCTGAGAACAATAGAAGAGTTGTGAAGCGTTTTTAAATATCAGTGGAATTCCGAGAACAATGGAAGAGTTCCGAAGCATTTTTAAAAGTCAGCAGAATTCTGAGAACAATGGAAGAGTTCCAAAACATTTTTAAACTTCAGCGGAATTCCGAGAACAATGGAAGAGTTCCCAAGCATTTTTAAACTTCAGCGGAATTCCGAGAACAATGGAAGAGTTCCGAAGCATTTTTAAACTTCAGCGGAATTCCGAGAACAATGGAAGAGTTCCGACGCATTTTTAAACTTCATCAGATTTCCGAGAACAATGGAAGAGTTCCGAAGCTTTTCCAAACTTCATCAGAATTCCGAGAACAATGTAAGAGTTCAAAAGCAAATTTAAACTTCAGCAGAATTCCGAGAACAATGGAAGAGTTCCGAAGCATTTTTAAACTTCAACGGAATTCTGAGAACAATGGAAAAGTTCCGAAGCATTTTTAAACTTCAGCAGAATTCCAAGAACAATGGAAGAGTTCTGAAGCATTTTTAAACATCAGCAGAATTCTGAGAACAATAGAAGATTTCTGAAGCATTTTTAATTATCAGTGGAATTCTGAAAACAATGGAAGAGTTCCAAAATATTTTTAAACTTCAGCGGAATTCCGAGAACAATGGAAGAGTTCCGAAGCATTTTTAAACTTCAGCGGATTCTGAGAACAATGGAAGAGTTCTGAAACATTTTTAAACATCAGCTTAATACTGAGAACAATGGAAGAGTTCCAAAACATTTTTAAACTTCAGCGGAATTCCGAGAACAATGGAAGAGTTCCGAAGCATTATAAATTGTGAGTGGAATTCCGAGAACAGTGGAAGAATTCCGAAGCATTTTTAAACATTGGCAGAATTCCGAGAACAATGGAAGAGTTCCGAAGCATTTTTAAACGTCAGCAGAATTCCGAGAACAATGGAAGAGTTCCGAAGCATTTTTAAACGTCAGCGGAATTCTGAGAAGAATGGAAGAGTTCCGAAGCATTTTTAAACTTCAGCGGAATTCCGAGGACAATGGAAGCATTTCGAAGCATTTTTAAACTTCAGCGGAATTCCAAGAACAATGGAAGAGATCCAAAGCATTTTTAAACTTCATCAGAATTCCGAGAATAATGGAAGAGTTCAGAAGCATTTTTAAACATCAGTGGAATTCCGAGAACAATGGAAGAGTTCCGAAGCATTTTTAAACGTCATCGGAATTTCGAGAACAATGGAAAAGTTCCGAAGCATTTTTAAAATTCAGCGGAATTCCGAGAACAATGAAAGAGTTCCGAAGCTTTTTTAAACTTCAGCGAAATTCCGAGAACAATGGAAGAGTTCCGAAGCATTTTTAAACTTCAGCAGAATTCCGAGAACAATGGAAGAGTTCTGAAGCATTTTTAAACATCAGCAGAATTCTGAGATTAATAGAAGAGTTGTGAAGTGTTTTTAAATATCAGTGGAATTCTGAGAACAATGGAAGAGTTCCAAAGCATTTTTAAAAGTCAGCAGAATTCCGAGAACAATGGAAGAGATCCAAAACATTTTTAAACTTCAGCGGAATTCCGAGAACAATGGAAGAGTTCCCAAGCATTTTTAAACTTCAGCGGAATTCCGAGAACAATGGAAGAGTTCCGAAGCATTTTTAAACTTCAGCGGAATTCCGAGAACAATGGAAGAGTTCCGAAGCATTTTTAAACTTTATCAGAATTCCAAGAATAATGGAAGCGTTCTGAAGCATTTTTAAACATCAGCGGAATTCCGAGAACAATGGAAGAGTTCCGAAGCATTTTTAAACGTCATCGGAATTTCGAGAACAATGGAAAAGTTCTGAAACTTTTTTAAACTTCAACAGAATTCCGAGAACAATGGAAGAGTTCCGAAGCATTTTTAAACTTCACCGGATCTGCGAGAACAATGGAAGAGTTACGAAGCATTTTTAAAATTCAGCGGAATTCCGAGAACAATGAAAGAGTTCTGAAGCTTTTTTAAACTTCAGCGGAATTCCGAGAACAATGGAAGAGTTCCGAAGCATTTTTAAACTTCAGCAGAATTCCGAGAACAATGGAAGAGTTATGAAGCATTTTTAAACATCAGCAGAATTCTGAGAACAATAGAAGAGTTGTGAAGCGTTTTTAAATATCATTGGAATTCTGAGAACAATGGAAGAGTTCCGAAGCATTTTTTAAAGTCAGTAGAATTCCGAGAACAATGGAAGAGTTCCAAAACATTTTTAAACTTCAGCGGAATTCTGAAAACAATGGAAGAGTTCCGAAGCATTTTTAAACTTCAGCGGAATTCCGACAACAATGGAAGAGTTCCGAAACATTTTTAAAAGTCAGTAGAATTCCGAGAACAATGGAAGAGTTCCAAAACATTTTTAAACTTCAGCGGAATACCGAGAACAATGGAAGAGTTCCCAAGCATTTTTAAACTTCAGCGGAATTCCGAGAACAATGGAAGAGTTCCGAAGCATTTTTAAACTTCAGCGGATTTCCGAGAACAATGGAAGAGTTCCGAAGCATTTTTAAATGTCAGTGAAATACTGAGAACAATGGAAGAGTTCCAAAACATTTTTAAACTTCAACGGAATTCCGAGAACAATGGAAGAGTTCCGAAGCATTATTAAACGTGACTGGAATTCTGAGAACAATGGAAGAGTTCTGAAGCATTTTTAAACTTCAGCGGAATTTCGAGAACAATGAAAGAGTTCTGAAGCTTTTTTAAACTTCAGCGGAATTCCGAGAACAATGGAAGAGTTCCGAAGCATTTTTAAACTTCAGCAGAATTCCGAGAACAATGGAAGAGTTATGAAGCATTTTTAAACATCAGCAGAATTCTGAGAACAATAGAAGAGTTGTGAAGCGTTTTTAAATATCATTGGAATTCTGAGAACAATGGAAGAGTTCCGAAGCATTTTTTAAAGTCAGTAGAATTCCGAGAACAATGGAAGAGTTCCAAAACATTTTTAAACTTCAGCGGAATTCTGAGAACAATGGAAGAGTTCCGAAGCATTTTTAAACTTCAGCGGAATTCCGAGAACAATGGAAGAGTTCCGAAACATTTTTAAAAGTCAGTAGAATTCCGAGAACAATGGAAGAGTTCCAAAACATTTTTAAACTTCAGCGGAATACCGAGAACAATGGAAGAGTTCCCAAGCATTTTTAAACTTCAGCGGAATTCCGAGAACAATGGAAGAGTTCCGAAGCATTTTTAAACTTCAGCGGATTTCCGAGAACAATGGAAGAGTTCCGAAGCATTTTTAAATGTCAGTGAAATACTGAGAACAATGGAAGAGTTCCAAAACATTTTTAAACTTCAACGGAATTCCGAGAACAATGGAAGAGTTCCGAAGCATTATTAAACGTGACTGGAATTCTGAGAACAATGGAAGAGTTCTGAAGCATTTTTAAACTTCAGCGGAATTTCGAGAACAATGGAAGAGTTCCAAAGCATTTTTAAACGTCAGCAGAATTCCCAGAACAATGGAAGAGTTCCGAAGCATTTTTAAATGTCAGCGGAATTCTGAAAACAATGGAAGAGTACCGAAGCATTTTTAACCTTCATCAGAATTCCGAGAACAATGTAAGAGTTCCGAAGCAAATTTAAACTTCAACAGAATTCCGAGAACAATGGAAGATTTCCGGAGCATTTTTAAACTTCAACAGAATTCCGAGAACAATGAAGATTTCTGAAACATTTTTAAACTTCTGCGGAATTCTGAGAACAATGGAAGAGTTCAGAAGCATTTTTAAACTTCAGCAGAATTCCGAGAACAATGGAAGCGTTCTGAAGCATTTTTAAACTTCAGCGGAATTCCGAGAAAAATGGAAGAGTTCCGAAGCATTTTTAAACTTCATCAGATTTCCGAGAACAATGGAAGAGTTACGAAGCTTTTCCAATCTTCATCAGAATTCCGAGAACAATGTAAGAGTTCCGAAGCAAATTTAAACTTCAGCAGAATTCCGAGAACAATGGAAGAGTTCCGAAGCATTTTTAAACTTCAACGGAATTCCGATAACAATGGAATAGTTCCAAAGCATTTTTAAACTTCAGCGGAATTCCGAGAACAATGGAAGCATTCCGAAGCATTTTTAAACTTCAGCGGAATTCCGAGAACAATGGAAGAGTTCCAAAGCATTTTTAAACTTCATCAGAAATCCGAGAATAATGGAAGCATTCTGAAGCATTTTTAAACATCAGCGGAATTCCGAGAACAATGGAAGAGTTCCGAAGCATTTTTAAAAGTCATCGGAATTTCGAGAACAATGGAAAAGTTCTGAAACTTTTTTAAACTTTAACGGAATTCCGAGAACAATGGAAGAGTTCCGAAGCATTTTTAAACTTCACCGCATTTCCGAGAACAATGGAAGAGTTCCGAAGCATTTTTAAAATTCAGCAGAATTCCGAGAACAATGGACGAATTCCGAAGCATTTTTAAACTTCAGCAGAATTCCGAGAACAATGGAAGAGTTCTGAAGCATTTTTAATCATCAGCAGAAGTCTGAGAACAATAGAAGAGTTGTGAAGCGTTTTTAAATATCAGTGGAATTCTGAGAACAATGGAAGAGTTCCGAAGCATTTTTAAAAGTCAGCAGAATTCCGAGAACAATGGAAGAGTTCCAAAACATTGTTAAACTTTAGCGGAATTCCGAGAACAATGGAAGAGTTCCCAAGCATTTTTAAACTTCAGCGGAATTCCGAGAACAATGGAAAAGTTCCGAAGCATTTTTAAACATCAGCAGAATTCCGAGAACAATGGAAGAATTCCAAAGCATTTTTAAACGTCAGCGGAATTCCGAGAACAATGGAAGAGTTCCGAAGCATTTTTAAACTTCAACGGAATTCCGATAACAATGGAAGAGTTCCAAAGCATTTTTAAACGTCAGTGGAATTCTGAGAACAATGGAAGAGTTCCAAAACATTTTTGAACTTCAGCGGAATTCCGGGAACAATGGAAGAGGTCCGAAGCATTATTATACGTGAGTGGAATTCCGAGAACAATGGAAGAGTTCCGAAGCAAATTTAAACTTCAGCAGCATTCCGAGAACAATGGAAGAGTTCCAAAGCATTTATAAATGTCAGTGGAATTCTGAAAACAATGGAAGAGTTCCGAAGAATTTTCAAACATCAGCGAAAGTCCGAGAACTGTGAAAAAGTTCCAACGCATTATTACACGTCAGCGTAATTCCGAGAACAGTGGAAGAGTTCCAAAGCATTTTTAAACTTCAGCGGAATTCCGAGAACAATGAAAGAGTTCCGAAGCATTTTTAAACTTCAGCGGAATTCCGAGAACAATGGAAGAGTTCCGAAGCATTTTTAAATTTCAGCGGAATTCCGAGAACAATGGAAGAGTTCCGAAGCATTTTTAAACTTCAGCGAAATTCCGAGAACAATGGAAGAGTTCTGAAACATTTTTAAACATCAGCTTAATACTGAGAACAATGGAAGAGTTCCAAAACATTTTTAAACTTCAGCGGAATTCCGAGAACAATGGAAGAGTTCCGAAGCATTATTAATTGTGAGTGTAATTCCGAGAACAGTGGAAGAATTCCGAAGCATTTTTAAACATTGGCAGAATTCCGAGAACAATGGAAGAGTTCCGAAGCATTTTTAAACGTCAGCAGAATTCCGAGAACAATGGAAGAGTTCCGAAGCATTTTTAAACGTCAGCGGAATTCTGAGAAGAATGGAAGAGTTCCAAAGCATTTTTAAACATCAGCGGAATTCCGAGAACAATGGAAGAGTTCCGAAGCATTTTTAAACGTCAGCGGAATTCCGAGAACAATGGAAGAGTTCTGAAGCATTTTTAAACATCAGCAGAATTCTGAGAACAATTGAAGAGTTGTGAAGCGTTTTTAAATAACAGTGGAATTCTGAGAACAATGGAAGAGTTCCGAAGCATTTTTAAAAGTCAGCAGAATTCCGAGAACAATGGAATAGTACCAAAACATTTTTAAACTTCAGCGGAATTCCGAGAACAATGGAAGAGTTCCCAAGCATTTTTAAACTTCAGCGGTATTCCGAAAACAATGGAAGAGTTCCGAAGCATTTTTAAACTTCAGCGGAATTCCAAGAACAATGGAAAAGTTCCGAAGCATTTTTAAACGTCAGCGGAATTCTAAGAACAATGGAAGACTTCCAAAAAATTTTTAAACTTCAGCGGAATTCCGAGAACAATAGAAGAGTTCCGAAGCATTATTAAACGTGAGTGGAATTCCGAGAACAATGGAAGAGTTCTGAAGCATTTCTAAACTTCAGCGGAATTCTGAGAACAATGGAAGAGTTCCGAAGCATTTTTAAAAGTCAGCAGAATTCTGAGAACAATGGAAGAGTTCCAAAACATTTTTTAACTTCAGCGGAATTCCGAGAACAATGGAAGAGTTCTGAAGCATTTTTAAACGTCAGCGGAATTCCAAGAACAATGGAAGAGTTCCAATACATTTTTAAACTTCAGCGGAATTCCGAGAACAATGGAAGAGTTCCGAAGCATTATTAAACGTGACTGGAATTCTGAGGACAATGGAAGAGTTCTGAAGCATTTTTAAACTTCAGCGGAATTTCGAGAACAATGGAAGAGTTCCAAAGCATTTTTAAACGTCAGCAGAATTCCCAGAACAATGGAAGAGTTCCGAAGCAATTTTAAATGTCAGAGGAATTCTGAGAACAATGGAAGAGTTCCGAAGCATTTTTAACCTTCATCAGAATTCCGAGAACAATGTAAGAGTTCCGAAGCAAATTTAAACTTCAGCAGAATTCCGAGAACAATGGAAGATTTCCGGAGCATTTTTAAACTTCAACAGAATTCCGAGAACAATGAAGATTTCTGAAACATTTTTAAACTTCTGCGGAATTCTGAGAACAATGGAAGAGTTCAGAAGCATTTTTAAACTTCAGCAGAATTCCGAGAACAATGGAAGCGTTCTGAAGCATTTTTAAACTTCAGCGGAATTCTGAGAAAAATGGAAGAGTTCCGAAGCATTTTTAAACTTCATCAGATTTCCGAGAACAATGGAAGAGTTACGAAGCTTTTCCAATCTTCATCAGAATTCCGAGAACAATGTAAGAGTTCCGAAGCAAATTTAAACTTCAGCAGAATTCCGAGAACAATGGAAGAGTTCCGAAGCATTTTTAAACTTCAACGGAATTCCGATAACAATGGAAGAGTTCCAAAGCATTTTTAAACTTCAGCGGAATTCCGAGAACAATGGAAGCATTCCGAAGCATTTTTAAACTTCAGCGGAATTCCGAGAAAAATGGAAGAGTTCCAAAGCATTTTTAAACTTCATCAGAATTCCGAGAATAATGGAAGCATTCTGAAGCATTTTTAAAAATCAGCGGAATTCCGAGAACAATGGAAGAGTTCCGAAGCATTTTTAAAAGTCATCGGAATTTCGAGAACAATGGAAAAGTTCTGAAACTTTTTTAAACTTTAACGGAATTCCGAGAACAGTGGAAGAGTTCCGAAGCATTTTTAAACTTCACCGCATTTCCGAGAACAATGGAAGAGTTCCGAAGCATTTTTAAAATTCAGCAGAATTCCGAGAACAATGGACGAATTCCGAAGCATTTTTAAACTTCAGCAGAATTCCGAGAACAATGGAAGAGTTCTGAAGCATTTTTAATCATCAGCAGAATTCTGAGAACAATAGAAGAGTTGTGAAGCGTTTTTAAACATCAGTGGAATTCTGAGAACAATGGAAGAGTTCCGAAGCATTTTTAAAAGTCAGCAGAATTCCGAGAACAATGGAAGAGTTCCAAAACATTTTTAAACTTTAGCGGAATTCTGAGAACAATAGAAGAGTTCCCAAGCATTTTTAAACTTCAGCGGAATTCCGAGAACAATGGAAAAGTTCCGAAGCATTTTTAAACATCAGCAGAATTCCGAGAACAATGGAAGAGTTCCAAAGCATTTTTAAACGTCAGCGGAATTCCGAGAACAATGGAAGAGTTCCGAAGCATTTTTAAACTTCAACGGAATTCCGATAGCAATGGAAGAGTTCCAAAGCATTTTTAAACGTCAGTGGAATTCTGAGAACAATGGAAGAGTTCCAAAACATTTTTAAACTTCAGCGGAATTCCGAGAACAATGGATGAGGTCCGAAGCATTATTAAACGTGAGTGGAATTCCGAGAACAATGGAAGAGTTCCGAAGCAAATTTAAACTTCAGCAGCATTCCGAGAACAATGGAAGAGTTCCAAAGCATTTATAAATGTCAGTGGAATTCTGAAAACAATGGAAGAGTTCCGAAGAATTTTCAAACATCAGCGAAAGTCCGAGAACTGTGAAAAAGTTCCAACGCATTATTACACGTCAGCGTAATTCCGAGAACAGTGGAAGAGTTCCAAAGCATTTTTAAACTTCAGCGGAATTCCGAGAACAATGGAAGAGTTCCGAAGCATTTTTAAACTTCAGCAGAAATCCGAGAACAATGGAAGAGTTCTGAAGCATTTTTAAACATCAGCAGAATTCCGAGAACAATAGAAGATTTCTGAAGCATTTTTAATTATCAGTGGAATTCTGAAAACAATGGAAGAGTTCCAAAACATTTTTAAACTTCAGCGGAATTCCGAGAACAATGGAAGAGTTCCGAAGCATTTTTAAATTTCAGCGGAATTCCGAGAACAATGGAAGAGTTCCGAAGCATTTTTAAACTTCAGCGAAATTCCGAGAACAATGGAAGAGTTCTGAAACATTTTTAAACATCAGCTTAATACTGAGAACAATGGAAGAGTTCCAAAACATTTTTAAACTTCAGCGGAATTCCGAGAACATTGGAAGAGTTCCGAAGCATTATTAATTGTGAGTGGAATTCCGAGAACAGTGGAAGAATTCCGAAGCATTTTTAAACATTGGCAGAATTCCGAGAACAATGGAAGAGTTCCGAAGCATTTTTAAACGTCAGCAGAATTCCGAGAACAATGGAAGAGTTCCGAAGCATTTTTAAACGTCAGCGGAATTCTGAGAAGAATGGAAGAGTTCCAAAGCATTTTTAAACATCAGCGGAATTCCAAGAACAATGGAAGAGTTCCGAAGCATTTTTAAACGTCAGCGGAATTCCGAGAACAATGGAAGAGTTCTGAAGCATTTTTAAACATCAGCAGAATTCTGAGAACAATAGAAGAGTTGTGAAGCGTTTTTAAATAACAGTGGAATTCTGAGAACAATGGAAGAGTTCCGAAGCATTTTTAAAAGTCAGCAGAATTCCGAGAACAATGGAATAGTACCAAAACATTTTTAAACTTCAGCGGAATTCCGAGAACAATGGAAAAGTTCCCAAGCATTTTTAAACTTCAGCGGAATTCCGAGAACAATGGAAGAGTTCCGAAGCATTTTTAAACTTCAGCGGAATTCCAAGAACAATAGAAAAGTTCCGAAGCATTTTTAAACGTCAGCGGAATTCTAAGAACAATGGAAGAGTTCCCAAGCATTTTTAAACTTCAGCGGAATTCCGAGAACAATGGAATAGTTCTGAAGCATTTTTAAACTTCAGCGGAATTCTGAGAACAATGGAAGAGTTCCCAAGCATTTTTAAAAGTCAGCAGAATTCTGAGAACAATGGAAGAGTTCCAAAACATTTTTAAACTTCAGCGGAATTCCGAGAACAATGGAAGAGTTCCGAAGCATTTTTAAACATCAGCGGAATTCCGAGAACAATGGAAGAGTTCCAAAACATTTTTAAACTTCAGCGGAATTCCGTGAACAATGGAAGGGTTCCGAAGCATTATTAAGCGTGACTGGAATTCCGAGAACAATGGAAGAGTTCTGAAGCATTTTTAAATGTCAGCAGAATTCCGATAACAATGGAAGAGTTCCGAAGCATTTTTAAATGTCAGCGGAATTCTGAGAACAATGGAAGAGTTCCGAAGCATTTTTAACCTTCATCAGAATTCCGAGAACAATGTAAGAGTTCCGAAGCATATTTAAACTTCAGCAGAATTCCGAGAACAATGGAAGATTTCCGAAGCATTTTTAAACTTCAACAGGATTCCGAGAACAATTAAGATTTCTGAAACATTTTTAAACTTCTGCGGAATTCTGAGAACAATGGAAGAGTTCAGAAGCATTTTTAAACTTCAGCATAATTCCGAGAACAATGGAAGCGTTCTGAAGCATTTTTAAACTTCAGCGGAATTCCGAGAACAATGGAAGAGTTCCAAAGCTTTTCCAAACTTCATCAGAATTCCGAGAACAATGTAAGAGTTCCGAAGCAAATTTAAACTTCAGCAGAATTCCGAGAACAATGAAGATTTCTGAAACATTTTTAAACTTCTGCGGAATTCTGGGAACAATGGAAGAGTTCCGAAGCATGTTCAAACTTCAACGGAATTCCTATAACAATGGAAGAGTTCCGAAGCATTTTTAAACTTCAGCGGAATTCCGAGAACAATGGAAGCATTCCGATGTATTTTTAAACTTCACCGTAATTCCGCGAACAAAGGAAGAGTTCCAAAGCATTTTTAAACTTCATCAGATTTCCGAGAACAATGGAAGAGTTCTGAAGCTTTTCTAAACTTCATCAGAATTCCGAGAACAATGGAAGAGTTCCGAAGCAAATATAAACTTCAGCAGAATTCCGAGAACAATGGAAGAGTTACGAAGCATTTTTAAACTTCAACAGAATTCCGATAACAATGGAAGAGTTCCGAAGCATTTTTAAACTTCAGTGGAATTCCGAGAACAATGGAAGCATTCCAAACATTTTTAAACTTCAGTGGAATTCCAAGAACAATGGAAGAGTTCCAAAGCATTTTTAAACTTCATCAAAATTCCGAGAATAATGGAAGCGTTCAGAAACATTTTTAAACATCAGTGGAATTCCGAGAACAATGCAAGAGTTCCGAAGCATTTTTAAACGTCATCGGAATTTCGAGAGCAATGGAAGGGTTCCAAAACATATTTAAACTTCAGTGGAATTCCGAGAACAATGGAAGAGTTCCGAAGAATTCTTAAACTTCAGCAGAATTCCGAGAACAATGGAAGAGTTCTGAAGCATTTTTAAACATCAGCAGAATTCTGAGAACAATAGAAGAGTTGTGAAGCATTTTTAAATATCAGTGGAATTCCGAGAACAATGGAAGAGTTCCGAAGCATTTTTAAAAGTCAGCAGAATTCTGAGAACAATGGAAGAGTTCCAAAACATTTTTAAACTTCAGCGGAATTCCGAGAACAATGGAAGAGTTCAGAAGCATTTTTAAACTTCAGCGGAATTCCGAGAACAATGGAAGAGTTCCGAAGCATTTTTAAACTTCAACGGAATTCCGAAAACAATGGAAGAGTTCCGACGCATTTTTAAACTTCATCAGATTTCCGAGAACAATGGAAGAGTTCCGAAGCTTTTCCAAACTTCATCAGAATTCCGAGAACAATGTAAGAGTTCAAAAGCAAATTTAAACTTCAGCAGAATTCCGAGAACAATGGAAGAGTTCCGAAGCATTTTTAAACTTCAACGGAATTCTGAGAACAATGGAATAGTTCCGAAGCATTTTTAAACTTCAGCAGAATTCCGAGAACAATGGAAGAGTTCTGATGCATTTTTAAACATCAGCAGAATTCCGAGAACAGTAGAAGATTTCTGAAGCATTTTTAATTATCAGTGGAATTCTGAAAACAATGGAAGAGTTCCAAAATATTTTTAAACTTCAGCGGAATTCCGAGAACAATGGAAGAGTTCCGAAGCATTTTTAAACTTCAGCGGAATTCCGAGAACAATGGAAGAGTTCCGAAGCATTTTTAAACTTCAGCGGATTCCGAGAACAATGGAAGAGTTCTGAAACATTTTTAAACATCAGCTTAATACTGAGAACAATGGAAGAGTTCCAAAACATTTTTAAACTTCAGCGGAATTCCGAGAACAATGGAAGAGTTCCGAAGCATTATTAATTGTGAGTGGAATTCCGAGAACAGTTGAAGAATTCCGAAGCATTTTTAAACATTGGCAGAATTCCGAGAACAATGGAAGAGTTCCGAAGCATTTTTAAACGTCAGCAGAATTCCGAGAACAATGGAAGAGTTCCGAAGCATTTTTAAACTTCAGCAGAATTCTGAGAACAATGGAAGAGTTATGAAGCATTTTTAAACATCAGCAGAATTCTGAGAACAATAGAAGAGTTGTGAAGCGTTTTTAAATATCATTGGAATTCTGAGAACAATGGAAGAGTTCCGAAGCATTTTTTAAAGTCAGTAGAATTCCGAGAACAATGGAAGAGTTCCAAAACATTTTTAAACTTCAGCGGAATTCCGAGAACAATGGAAGAGTTCCGAAGCATTTTTAAACGTCAGCGGAATTCTAAGAACAATGAAAGACTTCCAAAACATTTTTAAACTTCAGCGGAATTCCGAGAACAATGGAAGAGTTACGAAGCATTATTAAACGTGAGTGAAATTCCGAGAACAATGGCAGAGTTCTGAAGCATTTTTAAACTTCAGCGGAATTCTGAGAACAATGGAAGAGTTCCGAAGCATTTTTAAAAGTCAGCAATATTCCGAGAACAATGGAAGAGTTCCAAAACATTTTTAAACTTCAGCGGAATACCGAGAACAATGGAAGAGTTCCCAAGCATTTTTAATCTTCAGCGGAATTCCGAGAACAATGGAAGAGTTCCGAAGCATTTTTAAACTTCAGCGGAATTCCGAGAACAATGGAAGAGTTCCGAAGCATTTTTAAATGTCAGTGAAATTCTGAGAACAATGGAAGAGTTCCAAAACATTTTTAAACTTCAACGGAATTCCGAGAACAATGGAAGTGTTCCGAAGCATTATTAAACGTGACTGGAATTCCGAGAACAATGGAAGAGTTCTGAAGCATTTTTAAACTTCAGCGGAATTTCGAGAACAATGGAAGAGTTCCAAAGCATTTTTATACGTCAGCAGAATTCCGAGAACAATGGAAGAGTTCCGAAGCATTTTTAAATGTCCGAGGAATTCTGAGAACAATGGAAGAGTTCCGAAGCATTTTTAACCTTCATCAGAACTCCGAGAACAATGGAAGAGTTCTGAAGCAAATTTAAACTTCAGCAGAATTCTGTGAACAATGGAAGATTTCCGAAGCATTTTTAAACTTCAACAGAATTCCGAGAGCAATGAAGATTTCTGAAAGATTTTTAAACTTCTGCGGAATTCTGGGAACAATGGAAGAGTTCAGAAGCATTTTTAAACTTCAGCAGAATTCCGAGAACAATGGAAGCGTTCTGAAGGATTTTTAAACTTCAGCGGAATTCCGAGAACAAAGGAAGTGTTCCGAAGCATTTTTAAACTTCATCAGATTTCCGAGAACAATGGAAGAGTTACGAAGCTTTTCCAAACTTCATCAGAATTCCGAGAACAATGGAAGAGTTCCGAAGCATTTTTAAACTTCAACGGAATTCCGATAACAATGGAAGAGTTCCAAAGCATTTTTAAACTTCAGCGGAATTCCGAGAACAATGGAAGCATTCCGAAGCATTTTTAAACTTCAGCGGAATTCCGAGAACAATCGAAGAGTTCCAAAGCATTTTTAAACTTCATCAGAATTCCGAGAATAATGGAAGCGTTCTGAAGCATTTTTAAACATCAGCGGAATTCCGAGAACAATGGAAGAGTTCCGAAGCATTTTTAAAAGTCATCGGAATTTCGAGAACAATGGAAAAGTTCTGAAACTTTTTTAAACTTTAACGGAATTCCGAGAACAATGGAAGAGTTCCGAAGCATTTTTAAACTTCACCGCATTTCCGAGAACAATGGAAGAGTTCCGAAGCATTTTTAAAATTCAGCAGAATTCCGAGAACAATGGACGAATTCCGAAGCATTTTTAAACTTCAGCAGAATTCCGAGAACAATGGAAGAGTTCTGAAGCATTTTTAATCATCAGCAGAATTCTGAGAACAATAGAAGAGTTGTGAAGCGTTTTTATATATCAGTGGAATTCTGAGAACAATGGAAGAGTTCCGAAGTATTTTTAAAAGTCAGCAGAATTCCGAGAACAATGGAAGAGTTCCAAAACATTGTTAAACTTTAGCGGAATTCCGAGAACAATGGAAGAGTTCCCAAGCATTTTTAAACTTCAGCGGAATTCCGAGAACAATGGAAGCATTCCGAAGTATTTTTAAACTTCACCGTAATTCCGCGAACAAAGGAAGAGTTCCAAAGCATTTTTAAACTTCATCAGATTTCCGAGAACAATGGAAGAGTTCTGAAGCTTTTCTAAACTTCATCAGAATTCCGAGAACAATGGAAGAGTTCCGAAGCAAATTTAAACTTCAGCAGAATTCTGAGAACAATGGAAGAGTTCCGAAGCATTTTTAAACTTCAACAGAATTCCGATAACAATGGAAGAGTTCCGAAGCATTTTTAAACTTCAGTGGAATTCCGAGAACAATGGAAGCATTCCAAACATTTTTAAACTTCAGTGGAATTCCAAGAACAATGGAAGAGCTCCAAAGCATTTTTAAACTTCATCAAAATTCCGAGAATAATGGAAGCGTTCAGAAACATTTTTAAACATCAGTGGAATTTCGAGAACAATGAAAGAGTTACGAAGCATTTTTAAACGTCATCGGAATTTCGAGAGCAATGGAAGGGTTCCAAAACATATTTAAACTTCAGCGGAATTCCGAGAACAATGGAAGAGTTCCGAAGAATTCTTAAACTTCAGCAGAATTCCGAGAAAAATGGAGGAGTTCTGAAGCATTTTTAAACTTCAGCAGAAATCCGAGAACAATGGAAGAGTTCCGAAGCATTTTTAAAAGTCAGCAGAATTCTGAGAACAATGGAAGAGTTCCAAAACATTTTTAAACTTCAGCGAATTCCGAGAACAATGGAAGAGTTCCCAAGCATTTTTAAACTTCAGCGGAATTGAGAGAACAATGGAAGAGTTCCGAAGCATTTTTAAACTTCAGCGGAATTCCGAGAACAATGGAAGAGTTCCGACGCATTTTTAAACTTCATCAGATTTCCGAGAACAATGGAAGAGTTCCGAAGCTTTTCCAAACTTCATCAGAATTCCGAGAACAATGTAAGAGTTCAAAAGCAAATTTAAACTTCAGCAGAATTCCGAGAACAATGGAAGAGTTCCGAAGCATTTTTAAACTTCAACGGAATTCTGAGAACAATGGAAGAGTTCCGAAGCATTTTTAAACTTCAGCAGAATTCCAAGAACAATGGAAGAGTTCTGAAGCATTTTTAAACATCAGCAGAATTCCGAGAACAATAGAAGATTTCTGAAGCATTTTTAATTATCAGTGGAATTCTGAAAACAATGGAAGAGTTCCAAAATATTTTTAAACTTCAGCGGAATTCTGAGAACAATGGAAGAGTTCCGAAGCATTTTTAAACTTCAACGGAATTCCGATAACAATGGAAGAGTTCCGAAGCATTTTTAAACTTCAGTGCAATTCCGAGAACAATGGAAGCATTCCAAACATTTTTAAACTTCAGTGGAATTCCAAGAACAATGGAAGAGTTCCAAAGGATTTTTAAACTTCATCAAAATTCCGAGAATAATGGAAGCGTTCAGAAGCATTTTTAAACATCAGTGGAATTCCGAGAACAATGCAAGAGTTCCGAAGCATTTTTAAACGTCATCGGAATTTCGAGAACAATGGAAGAGTTCCAATGCATTTTTAAACTTCAGCGGAATTCCGAGAACATTGGAAGAGTTCCGAAGCATTATTAATTGTGAGTGGAATTCCGAGAACAGTGGAAGAATTCCGAAGCATTTTTAAACATTGGCAGAATTCCGAGAACAATGGAAGAGTTCCGAAGCATTTTTAAACGTCAGCAGAATTCCGAGAACAATGGAAGAGTTCCGAAGCATTTTTAAATGTCAGCGGAATTCTGAGAAGAATGGAAGAGTTACAAAGCATTTTTAAACATCAGCGGAATTCCGAGAACAATGGAAGAGTTCCGAAGCATATATAAACGTCAGCGGAATTCCGAGAACAATGGAAGAGTTCTGAAGCATTTTTAAACATCAGCAGAATTCTGAGAACAATAGAAGAGTTGTGAAGCGTTTTTAAATAACAGTGGAATTCTGAGAACAATGGAAGAGTTCCGAAGCATTTTTAAAAGTCAGCAGAATTCCGAGAACAATGGAATAGTTCCAAAACATTTTTAAACTTCAGCGGAATTCCGAGAACAATGGAAGAGTTCCCAAGCATTTTTAAACTTCAGCGGAATTCAGAGAACAATGGAAGAGTTCCGAAGCATTTTTAAACTTCAGCGGAATTCCAAGAACAATTGAAAAGTTCCGAAGCATTTTTAAATGTCAGCGGAATTCTAAGAACAATGGAAGACTTCCAAAAATTTTTAAACTTCAGCGGAATTCCAAGAACAATGGAAGAGTTCCGAAGCATTATTAAACGTGAGTGGAATTCCGAGAACAATGGAAGAGTTCTGAAGCATTTTTAAACTTCAGCGGAATTCTGAGAACAATGGAAGAGTTCCGAAGCATTTTTAAAAGTCAGCAGAATTCCGAGAACAATGGAAGAGTTCCAAAACATTTTTATACTTCAGCAGAATTCCGAGAACAATTGAAGGGTTCCGAAGCATTATTAAACGTGACTGGAATTCCGAGAACAATGGAAGAGTTCTGAAGCATTTTTAAACGTCAGCAGAATTCCGATAACAATGGAAGAGTTCCGAAGCATTTTTAAATGTCAGCGGAATTCTGAGAACAATGGAAGAGTTCCGAAGCATTTTTAACCTTCATCAGAATTCCGAGAACAATGTAAGAGTTCCGAAGCATATTTAAACTTCAGCAGAATTCCGAGAACAATGGAAGATTTCCGAAGCATTTTTAAACTTCAACAGGATTCCGAGAACAATGAAGATTTCTGAAACATTTTTAAACTTCTGCGGAATTCTGAGAACAATGGAAGAGTTCAGAAGCATTTTTAAACTTCAGCATAATTCCGAGAACAATGGAAGCGTTCTGAAGCATTTTTAAACTTCAGCGGAATTCCGAGAACAATGGAAGAGTTCCGAAGCTTTTCCAAACTTCATCAGAATTCCGAGAACAATGTAAGAGTTCTGAAGCAAATTTAAACTTCAGCAGAATTCCGAGAACAATGGAAGAGTTCCGAAGCATTTTTAAACTTCAACGGAATTCCGATAACAATGGAAGAGTTCCGAAGCATTTTTAAACTTCAGCGGAATTCCGAGAACAATGGAAGCATTCCGAAGTATTTTTAAACTTCACCGTAATTCCGCGAACAAAGGAAGAGTTCCAAAGCATTTTTAAACTTCATCAGATTTCCGAGAACAATGGAAGAGTTCTGAAGCTTTTCTAAACTTCATCAGAATTCCGAGAACAATGGAAGAGTACCGAAGCAAATTTAAACTTCAGCAGAATTCCGAGAACAATGGAAGAGTTCCGAAGCATTTTTAAACTTCAGTGGAATTCCGAGAACAATGGAAGCATTCCAAACATTTTTAAACTTCAGTGGAATTCCAAGAGAAATGGAAGAGTTCCAAAGCATTTTTAAACTTCATCAAAATTCCGAGAATAATGGAAGCGTTCAGAAACATTTTTAAACATCAGTGGAATTCCGAGAACAATGCAAGAGTTCCGAAGCATTTTTAAACGTCATCGGAATTTCTAGAGCAATGGAAGGGTTCCAAAACATATTTAAACTTCAGCGTAATTCCGAGAACAATGGAAGAGTTCCGAAGAATTCTTAAACTTCAGCAGAATTCCGAGAACAATGGAAGAGTTCTGAAGCATTTTTAAACATCAGCAGAATTCTGGGAACAATAGAAGAGTTGTGAAGCGTTTTTAAATATCAGTGGAATTCCGAGAACAATGGAAGAGTTCCGAAGCATTTTTAAAAGTCAGCAGAATTCTGAGAACAATGGAAGAGTTCCAAAACATTTTTAAACTTCAGCGGAATTCCGAGAACAATGGAAGAGTTCCCAAGCATTTTTAAACTTCAGCGGAATTCCGAGAACAATGGAAGAGTTCCGAAGCATTTTTAAACTTCAGCGGAATTCCGAGAACAATGGAAGAGTTCCGACGCATTTGTAAACTTCATCAGATTTCCGAGAACAATGGAAGAGTTCAAAAGCAAATTTAAACTTCAGCAGAATTCCGAGAACAATGGAAGAGTTCCGAAGCATTTTTAAACTTCAATGGAATTCTGAGAACAATGGAAGAGTTCCAAAACATTTTTAAACTTCAGCGGAATTCCGAGAACAATGGAAGAGTTCCGAAGCATTATTAATTGTGAGTGGAATTGCGAGAACAGTGGAAGAATTCCGAAGCATTTTTAAACATTGGCAGAATTCCGAGAACAATGGAGGAGTTCCGAAGCATTTTTAAACGTCAGCAGAATTCCGAGAACAATGGAAGAGTTCCGAAGCATTTTTAAACGTCAGCGGAATTCTGAGAACAATGGAAGAGTTCTGAAGCATTTTTAAACATCAGCAGAATTCTGAGAACAATAGAAGAGTTGTGAAGCGTTTTTAAATAACACTGGAATTCTGAGAACAATGGAAGAGTTACGAAACATTTTTAAACATCAGCGGAATTCCGAGAACAATGGAAGAGTTCTGAAGCATTTTTAAACATCAGCAGAATTCTGAGAACAATAGAAGAGTTGTGAAGCGTTTTTAAATAACAGTGGAATTCTGAGAACAATGGAAGAGTTCCGAAGCATTTTTAAAAGTCAGCCGAATTCCGAGAACAATGGAATAGTTCCAAAACATTTTTAAACTTCAGGGGAATTCCGAGAACAATGGAAGAGTTCCGAAGCATTTTTAAACTTCAGCGGAATTCCAAGAACAATGGAAGAGTTCCGAACCATTTTTAAACGTCAGCTGAATTTTTAGAACATTGGAAGACGTCCAAAAAATTTTTAAACTTCAGCGGAATTCCGAGAACAATGGAAGAATTACGAAGCATTATTTAAACGTGAGTGGAATTCCGAGAACAATGGAAGAGTTCTGAAGCATTTTTGAACTTCAGCGGAATTCTGAGAACAATGGAAGAGTTCCGAAGCATTTTTAAACATCAGCAGAATTCCGAGAACAATGGAAGGGTTCCGAAGCATTTTTAAACTTCAGCGGAATTCCGAGAACAATGGAAGCATTCCGAAGCATTTTTAAACTTCAGCGGAATTCCGAAAACAATGGAAGAGTTCCAAAGCATTTTTAAACTTCATCAGATTTCCGAGAACAATGGAAGAGATCTGTAGCTTTTCTAAACTTCATCAGAATTCCGAGAACAATGTACGAGTTCCAAAGCAAATTTAAACTTCAGCAGAATTCCGAGAACAATGGAAGATTTCCGAAGCATTTTTAAACTTCAACAGAATTCCAATAACAATGGAAGAGTTCCGAAGCATTTTTAAACTTCAGCGGAATTCCGAGAACAATGGAAGCATTCCGAAGCACTTTTAAACTTCAGCGGAATTCCAAGAACAATGGAAGAGATCCAAAGCATTGTTAAACTTCATCAGAATTCTGAGAATAATGGAAGCGTTCAGAAGCATTTTTAAACATCAGTGGAATTCCGAGAACCATGCAAGAGTTCCGAAGCATTTTTAAACGGCATCGGAATTTCGAGAACAATGGAAGAGTTCCAAAACATTTTTAAACTTCAGCGGAATTCCGAGAACAATGGAAGAGTTCTGAAGCATTTTTAAACTTCAGCGGAATTCCGAGAACAATGTAAGAGTTCCGAAGAATTTTTAAACTTCAGCAGAATTCCGAGAACAATGGAAGAGTTCTGAAGCATTTTTAAACATCAGCAGAATTCTGAGAACAATAGAAGAGTTGTGAAGCGTTTTTAAATATCAGTGGAATTCCGAGAACAATGGAAGAGTTCCGAAGCATTTTTAAAAGTCAGCAGAATTCTGAGAACAATGGAAGAGTTCCAAAACATTTTTAAACTTCAGCGGAATTGCGAGAACAATGCAAGAGTTCCAAAGCATTTTTAAACTTCAGCGGAATTCCGAGAACAATGGAAGAGTTCCGAAGCATTTTTAAACTTCAGCGGAATTCCGAGAACAATGGAAGAGTTCCGAAGCATTTTTAAACTTCATCAGATTTACGAGAACAATGGAAGAGTTCCGAAGCTTTTCCAAACTTCATCAGAATTCCGAGAACAATGTAAGAGTTCAAAAGCAAATTTAAACTTCAGCAGAATTCCGAGAACAATTTAAGAGTTCCGAAGAATTTTTAAACTTTAACGGAATTCCGATAACAATGGAAGAGTTCCGAAGCATTTTTAAACTTCAGCGGAATTCCGAGAATAATGGAAGCATTCCGAAGCATTTTTAAACTTCAGCGGAATTCCGAGAACAATGGAAGAGTTCCAAAGCATTTTTAAACTTCACCGAATTTCCGAGAACAATGGAAGAGTTCCGAAGCATTTTTAAAATTCAACGGAATTCCGAGAACAATGAAAGAGTTCTGAAGCTTTTTTAAACTTCAGCGGAATTCCGAGAACAATGGAAGAGTTCCGAAGCATTTTTAAACTTCAGCAGAATTCCCAGAACAATGGATCAGTTATGAAGCATTTTTAAACATCAGCAGAATTTTGAGAACAATAGAAGAGTTCCGAAGCATTTTTACAAGTCAGCAGAATTCCGAGAATAATGGAAGAGTTCCAAAACAATTTTAAACTTCAGCGGAATTCCGAGAACAATGGATGAGTTCCCAAGCATTTTTAAACTTCAGCGGAATTCCGAGAACAATGTAAGAGTTCCGAAGCATTTTTAAACTTCAGCGGAATTCTGAGAACAATGGAAGAGTTCCGAAGCATTTTTAAATGTCAGTGGAATTCTGTGAACAATGGAAGAGTTCCAAAACATTTTTAAACTTCAACGGAATTCCGAGAACAATGGAAGAGTTCCGAAGCATTATTAAACGTGACTGGAATTCCGAGAACAATGGAAGAGTTCTGAAGCATTTTTAAACTTCAGCGGAATTCCGAGAACAATGGAAGAGTTCCAAAGCATTTTTAGACGTCAGCAGAATTCCGAGAACTATGGAAGAGTTCCGAAGCATTTTTAAATGTCAGCGGAATTCTGAGAACAATGGAAGAGTTCCGAAGCATTTTTAACCTTCATCAGAATTCCGAGAACATTGTAAGAGTTCCGAAGCAAATTTAAACTTCAGCAGAATTCCGAGAACAATGGAAGATTTCCGAAGCATTTTTAAACTTCAACAGAATTCCGAGAACAATGAAGATTTCTGAAACATTTTTAAACTTCTGCGGAATTCTGAGAACAATGGAAGAGTTCAGAAGCATTTTTAAACTTCAGCAGAATTCCGAGAACAATGGAAGCGTTCTGAAGCATTTTTAAACTTCAGCGGAATTCCGAGAACAATGGAAGAGTTCCGAAGCATTTTTAAACTTCATCAGATTTCCGAGAACAATGGAAGAGTTCCGAAGCTTTTCCAAACTTCATCAGAATTCCGAGAACAATGTAAGAATTCCGAAGCAAATTTAAACTTCAGCAGAATTCCGAGAACAATGGAAGAGTTCCGAAGCATTTTTAAACTTCATCGGAATTCCGATAACAATGGAAGAGTTCCGAAGCATTTTTAAACTTCAGCGGAATTCCGAGAACAATGGAAGCGTTCTGAAGCATTTTTAAACTTCAACGGAATTCCGATAACAATGGAAGAGTTCCGAAGCATTTTTAAACTTCAGCGGAATTCCGAGAACAATGGAAGCATTCCGAAGCATTTTTAAACTTCAGCGGAATTCCGAGAACAATGGAAGAGTTCCAAAGCATTTTTAAACTTCATCAGAATTCCGAGAATAATGGAAGCGTTCTGAAGCATTTTTAAACAACAGCGGAATTCCGAGAACAATGGAAGAGTTCCGAAGCATTTTTAAAAGTCATCGGAATTTCGAGAACAATGGAAAAGTTCTGAAACTTTTTTAAACTTCAACGGAATTCCGAGAACAATGGAAGAGTTCTGAAGCATTTTTAAACTTCACCGCATTTCCGAGAACAGTGGAAGAGTTCCGAAGTATTTTTAAATTTCAGCAGAATTCCGAGAACAATGGAAGTGTTACGAAGCATTTTTAAACTTCAGCAGAATTCCGAGAACAGTGGAAGAGTTCTGAAGCATTTTTAATCATCAGCAGAATTCTGAGAACAATAGAAGAGTTGTGAAGCATTTTTAAATATCAGTGGAATTCTGAGAACAATGGAAAAGTTCCGAAGCATTTTTAAAAGTCAGCAGAATTCCGAGAACAATGGAAGAGTTCCAAAACATTTTTAAACTACAGCGGAATTCCGAGAACAATGGAAGAGTTCCGAAGCATTTTTAAACATCAGCAGAATTTCGAGAACAATGGAAGAGTTCCAAAGCATTTTTAAACGTCAGCGGAATTCCGAGAACAATGGAAGATTTCCGAAGCATTTTTAAACTTCAACGGAATTCCGATAACAATGGAAGCGTTCAGAAGCATTTTTAAACGTCAGTGGAATTCTGAGAACAATGGAAGAGTTCCAAAACATTTTTAAACTTCAGCGGAATTCCGAGAACAATGGAAGAGCTCCGAAGCATTATTAAACGTGAGTGGAATTCCGAGAACAATGGAAGAGTCCTGAAGCATTTTTAAATTTCAGCGGAATTCCGAGAACAATGGAAGAGTTCCGAAGCATTTTTAAACATCAGCAGAATTCCGAGAACAATGGAAGAGTTCCGAAGCATTTTTAAACGTCAGAGGAATTCCGAAAACATTGGAAGAGTTCTGAAACATTTTTAAACTTCAGCGGAATTCTGAGAACAATGGCAGAGTTCCGAAGCATTTTTAAACATCAGCAGAATTCCGAGAACAATGGAAGAGTTCTGAAGCATTTTTAAACTTCATCGGAATTCCGAGAACAATGTAAGAGTTCCGAAGAATTTTTAAACTTCAGCAGAATTCCGAGAACAATGGAAGAGTTCAGAAGCATTTTTAAACATCAGCAGAATTCTGAGAACAATAGAAGAGTTGTGAAGCGTTTTTAAATATCAGTGGAATTCCGAGAACAATGGAAGAGTTCCGAAGCATTTTTGAAAGTCAGCAGAATTCTGAGAACAATGGAAGAGTTCCAAAACATTTTTAAACTTCAGCGGAATTGCGAGAACAATGCAAGAGTTCCAAAGCATTTTTAAACTTCAGCGGAATTCCGAGAACAATGGAAGAGTTCCGAAGCATTTTTAAACTTCAGCGGAATTCCGAGAACAATGGAAGAGTTCCGAAGCATTTTTAAACTTCATCAGATTTACGAGAACAATGGAAGAGTTCCGAAGCTTTTCCAAACTTCATCAGAATTCCGAGAACAATGTAAGAGTTCAAAAGCAAATTTAAACTTCAGCAGAATTCCGAGAACAATTTAAGAGTTCCGAAGAATTTTTAAACTTTAACGGAATTCCGATAACAATGGAAGAGTTCCGAAGCATTTTTAAACTTCAGCGGAATTCCGAGAATAATGGAAGCATTCCGAAGCATTTTTAAACTTCAGCGGAATTCCGAGAACAATGGAAGAGTTCCAAAGCATTTTTAAACTTCACCGAATTTCCGAGAACAATGGAAGAGTTCCGAAGCATTTTTAAAATTCAACGGAATTCCGAGAACAATGAAAGAGTTCTGAAGCTTTTTTAAACTTCAGCGGAATTCCGAGAACAATGGAAGAGTTCCGAAGCATTTTTAAACTTCAGCAGAATTCCCAGAACAATGGATCAGTTATGAAGCATTTTTAAACATCAGCAGAATTTTGAGAACAATAGAAGAGTTCCGAAGCATTTTTACAAGTCAGCAGAATTCCGAGAATAATGGAAGAGTTCCAAAACAATTTTAAACTTCAGCGGAATTCCGAGAACAATGGATGAGTTCCCAAGCATTTTTAAACTTCAGCGGAATTCCGAGAACAATGTAAGAGTTCCGAAGCATTTTTAAACTTCAGCGGAATTCTGAGAACAATGGAAGAGTTCCGAAGCATTTTTAAATGTCAGTGGAATTCTGTGAACAATGGAAGAGTTCCAAAACATTTTTAAACTTCAACGGAATTCCGAGAACAATGGAAGAGTTCCGAAGCATTATTAAACGTGACTGGAATTCCGAGAACAATGGAAGAGTTCTGAAGCATTTTTAAACTTCAGCGGAATTCCGAGAACAATGGAAGAGTTCCAAAGCATTTTTAGACGTCAGCAGAATTCCGAGAACTATGGAAGAGTTCCGAAGCATTTTTAAATGTCAGCGGAATTCTGAGAACAATGGAAGAGTTCCGAAGCATTTTTAACCTTCATCAGAATTCCGAGAACATTGTAAGAGTTCCGAAGCAAATTTAAACTTCAGCAGAATTCCGAGAACAATGGAAGATTTCCGAAGCATTTTTAAACTTCAACAGAATTCCGAGAACAATGAAGATTTCTGAAACATTTTTAAACTTCTGCGGAATTCTGAGAACAATGGAAGAGTTCAGAAGCATTTTTAAACTTCAGCAGAATTCCGAGAACAATGGAAGCGTTCTGAAGCATTTTTAAACTTCAGCGGAATTCCGAGAACAATGGAAGAGTTCCGAAGCATTTTTAAACTTCATCAGATTTCCGAGAACAATGGAAGAGTTCCGAAGCTTTTCCAAACTTCATCAGAATTCCGAGAACAATGTAAGAATTCCGAAGCAAATTTAAACTTCAGCAGAATTCCGAGAACAATGGAAGAGTTCCGAAGCATTTTTAAACTTCATCGGAATTCCGATAACAATGGAAGAGTTCCGAAGCATTTTTAAACTTCAGCGGAATTCCGAGAACAATGGAAGCGTTCTGAAGCATTTTTAAACTTCAACGGAATTCCGATAACAATGGAAGAGTTCCGAAGCATTTTTAAACTTCAGCGGAATTCCGAGAACAATGGAAGCATTCCGAAGCATTTTTAAACTTCAGCGGAATTCCGAGAACAATGGAAGAGTTCCAAAGCATTTTTAAACTTCATCAGAATTCCGAGAATAATGGAAGCGTTCTGAAGCATTTTTAAACAACAGCGGAATTCCGAGAACAATGGAAGAGTTCCGAAGCATTTTTAAAAGTCATCGGAATTTCGAGAACAATGGAAAAGTTCTGAAACTTTTTTAAACTTCAACGGAATTCCGAGAACAATGGAAGAGTTCTGAAGCATTTTTAAACTTCACCGCATTTCCGAGAACAGTGGAAGAGTTCCGAAGTATTTTTAAATTTCAGCAGAATTCCGAGAACAATGGAAGTGTTACGAAGCATTTTTAAACTTCAGCAGAATTCCGAGAACAGTGGAAGAGTTCTGAAGCATTTTTAATCATCAGCAGAATTCTGAGAACAATAGAAGAGTTGTGAAGCATTTTTAAATATCAGTGGAATTCTGAGAACAATGGAAAAGTTCCGAAGCATTTTTAAAAGTCAGCAGAATTCCGAGAACAATGGAAGAGTTCCAAAACATTTTTAAACTACAGCGGAATTCCGAGAACAATGGAAGAGTTCCGAAGCATTTTTAAACATCAGCAGAATTTCGAGAACAATGGAAGAGTTCCAAAGCATTTTTAAACGTCAGCGGAATTCCGAGAACAATGGAAGATTTCCGAAGCATTTTTAAACTTCAACGGAATTCCGATAACAATGGAAGCGTTCAGAAGCATTTTTAAACGTCAGTGGAATTCTGAGAACAATGGAAGAGTTCCAAAACATTTTTAAACTTCAGCGGAATTCCGAGAACAATGGAAGAGCTCCGAAGCATTATTAAACGTGAGTGGAATTCCGAGAACAATGGAAGAGTCCTGAAGCATTTTTAAATTTCAGCGGAATTCCGAGAACAATGGAAGAGTTCCGAAGCATTTTTAAACATCAGCAGAATTCCGAGAACAATGGAAGAGTTCCGAAGCATTTTTAAACGTCAGAGGAATTCCGAAAACATTGGAAGAGTTCTGAAACATTTTTAAACTTCAGCGGAATTCTGAGAACAATGGCAGAGTTCCGAAGCATTTTTAAACATCAGCAGAATTCCGAGAACAATGGAAGAGTTCTGAAGCATTTTTAAACTTCATCGGAATTCCGAGAACAATGTAAGAGTTCCGAAGAATTTTTAAACTTCAGCAGAATTCCGAGAACAATGGAAGAGTTCAGAAGCATTTTTAAACATCAGCAGAATTCTGAGAACAATAGAAGAGTTGTGAAGCGTTTTTAAATATCAGTGGAATTCCGAGAACAATGGAAGAGTTCCGAAGCATTTTTGAAAGTCAGCAGAATTCTGAGAACAATGGAAGAGTTCCAAAACATTTTTAAACTTCAGCGGAATTGCGAGAACAATGCAAGAGTTCCAAAGCATTTTTAAACTTCAGCGGAATTCCGAGAACAATGGAAGAGTTCCGAAGCATTTTTAAACTTCAGCGGAATTCCGAGAACAATGGAAGAGTTCCGAAGCATTTTTAAACTTCATCAGATTTACGAGAACAATGGAAGAGTTCCGAAGCTTTTCCAAACTTCATCAGAATTCCGAGAACAATGTAAGAGTTCAAAAGCAAATTTAAACTTCAGCAGAATTCCGAGAACAATTTAAGAGTTCCGAAGAATTTTTAAACTTTAACGGAATTCCGATAACAATGGAAGAGTTCCGAAGCATTTTTAAACTTCAGCGGAATTCCGAGAATAATGGAAGCATTCCGAAGCATTTTTAAACTTCAGCGGAATTCCGAGAACAATGGAAGAGTTCCAAAGCATTTTTAAACTTCACCGAATTTCCGAGAACAATGGAAGAGTTCCGAAGCATTTTTAAAATTCAACGGAATTCCGAGAACAATGAAAGAGTTCTGAAGCTTTTTTAAACTTCAGCGGAATTCCGAGAACAATGGAAGAGTTCCGAAGCATTTTTAAACTTCAGCAGAATTCCCAGAACAATGGATCAGTTATGAAGCATTTTTAAACATCAGCAGAATTTTGAGAACAATAGAAGAGTTCCGAAGCATTTTTACAAGTCAGCAGAATTCCGAGAATAATGGAAGAGTTCCAAAACAATTTTAAACTTCAGCGGAATTCCGAGAACAATGGATGAGTTCCCAAGCATTTTTAAACTTCAGCGGAATTCCGAGAACAATGTAAGAGTTCCGAAGCATTTTTAAACTTCAGCGGAATTCTGAGAACAATGGAAGAGTTCCGAAGCATTTTTAAATGTCAGTGGAATTCTGTGAACAATGGAAGAGTTCCAAAACATTTTTAAACTTCAACGGAATTCCGAGAACAATGGAAGAGTTCCGAAGCATTATTAAACGTGACTGGAATTCCGAGAACAATGGAAGAGTTCTGAAGCATTTTTAAACTTCAGCGGAATTCCGAGAACAATGGAAGAGTTCCAAAGCATTTTTAGACGTCAGCAGAATTCCGAGAACTATGGAAGAGTTCCGAAGCATTTTTAAATGTCAGCGGAATTCTGAGAACAATGGAAGAGTTCCGAAGCATTTTTAACCTTCATCAGAATTCCGAGAACATTGTAAGAGTTCCGAAGCAAATTTAAACTTCAGCAGAATTCCGAGAACAATGGAAGATTTCCGAAGCATTTTTAAACTTCAACAGAATTCCGAGAACAATGAAGATTTCTGAAACATTTTTAAACTTCTGCGGAATTCTGAGAACAATGGAAGAGTTCAGAAGCATTTTTAAACTTCAGCAGAATTCCGAGAACAATGGAAGCGTTCTGAAGCATTTTTAAACTTCAGCGGAATTCCGAGAACAATGGAAGAGTTCCGAAGCATTTTTAAACTTCATCAGATTTCCGAGAACAATGGAAGAGTTCCGAAGCTTTTCCAAACTTCATCAGAATTCCGAGAACAATGTAAGAATTCCGAAGCAAATTTAAACTTCAGCAGAATTCCGAGAACAATGGAAGAGTTCCGAAGCATTTTTAAACTTCATCGGAATTCCGATAACAATGGAAGAGTTCCGAAGCATTTTTAAACTTCAGCGGAATTCCGAGAACAATGGAAGCGTTCTGAAGCATTTTTAAACTTCAACGGAATTCCGATAACAATGGAAGAGTTCCGAAGCATTTTTAAACTTCAGCGGAATTCCGAGAACAATGGAAGCATTCCGAAGCATTTTTAAACTTCAGCGGAATTCCGAGAACAATGGAAGAGTTCCAAAGCATTTTTAAACTTCATCAGAATTCCGAGAATAATGGAAGCGTTCTGAAGCATTTTTAAACAACAGCGGAATTCCGAGAACAATGGAAGAGTTCCGAAGCATTTTTAAAAGTCATCGGAATTTCGAGAACAATGGAAAAGTTCTGAAACTTTTTTAAACTTCAACGGAATTCCGAGAACAATGGAAGAGTTCTGAAGCATTTTTAAACTTCACCGCATTTCCGAGAACAGTGGAAGAGTTCCGAAGTATTTTTAAATTTCAGCAGAATTCCGAGAACAATGGAAGTGTTACGAAGCATTTTTAAACTTCAGCAGAATTCCGAGAACAGTGGAAGAGTTCTGAAGCATTTTTAATCATCAGCAGAATTCTGAGAACAATAGAAGAGTTGTGAAGCATTTTTAAATATCAGTGGAATTCTGAGAACAATGGAAAAGTTCCGAAGCATTTTTAAAAGTCAGCAGAATTCCGAGAACAATGGAAGAGTTCCAAAACATTTTTAAACTACAGCGGAATTCCGAGAACAATGGAAGAGTTCCGAAGCATTTTTAAACATCAGCAGAATTTCGAGAACAATGGAAGAGTTCCAAAGCATTTTTAAACGTCAGCGGAATTCCGAGAACAATGGAAGAGTTCCGAAGCATTTTTAAACTTCAACGGAATTCCGATAACAATGGAAGCGTTCAGAAGCATTTTTAAACGTCAGTGGAATTCTGAGAACAATGGAAGAGTTCCAAAACATTTTTAAACTTCAGCGGAATTCCGAGAACAATGGAAGAGCTCCGAAGCATTATTAAACGTGAGTGGAATTCCGAGAACAATGGAAGAGTCCTGAAGCATTTTTAAATTTCAGCGGAATTCCGAGAACAATGGAAGAGTTCCGAAGCATTTTTAAACATCAGCAGAATTCCGAGAACAATGGAAGAGTTCCGAAACATTTTTAAACGTCAGAGGAATTCCGAAAACATTGGAAGAGTTCTGAAACATTTTTAAACTTCAGCGGAATTCTGAGAACAATGGCAGAGTTCCGAAGCATTTTTAAACATCAGCGGAATTCCGAGAACAATGGAAGAGTTCTGAAACATTTCTAAACTTCAAAGGAATTACGAAAACAATGGAAGAGTTCCGAAGCATTTTTAAACTTCAGCGGAATTCCGAGAACAATGGAAGCATTCCGAACCATTTTTAAACTTCAGGAGAATTCCGAGAACAATGGAAGTGTTCCGAAGCATTTTTAAACTTCAGCGTAATTCCGAGAACAATGGAAGAGTTCCGAAGCATTTTTAAACATCAGCAGAATTTCGAGAACAATGGAAGAGTTCCAAAGCATTTTTAAACGTCAGCCGAATTCCGAGAACAATGGAAGAGTTCCGAAGCATTTTTAAACTTCAACGGAATTCCGATAACAATGGAAGAGTTCAGAAGCATTTTTAAACGTCAGTGGAATTCTGAGAACAATGGAAGAGTTCCAAAACATTTTTAAACTTCAGCGGAATTCCGAGAACAATGGAAGAGCTCCGAAGCATTATTAAACGTGAGTGGAATTCCGAGAACAATGGAAGAGTTCTGAAGCATTTTTAAACTTCAGCGGAATTACGAGAACAATGGAAGAGTTCCGAAGCATTTTTAAACATCAGCAGAGTTCCGAGAACAATGGAAGAGTTCCGAAGCATTTTTAAACGTCAGAGGAATTCCGAAAACATTGGAAGAGTTCTGAAACATTTTTAAACTTCAGCGGAATTCTGAGAACAATGGCAGAGTTCCGAAGCATTTTTAAACATCAGCGGAATTCCGAGAACAATGGAAGAGTTCTGAAACATTTCTAAACTTCAAAGGAATTACGAAAACAATGGAAGAGTTCCGAAGCATTTTTAAACTTCAGCGGAATTCCGAGAACAATGGAAGCATTCCGAACCATTTTTAAACTTCAGCGGAATTCCGAGAACAATGGAAGAGTTCCGAAGCATTTTTAAACTTCATCAAAATTCTGAGAACAATGGAAGAGTTCCGAAGCAAATTTAAACTTCTGCAGAATTCCGAGAACAATGGAAGAGTTCCGAAGCATTATTAAACATCAGCGGAATTGCGAGGACAATGGAAGAGTTCCGAAGCATTTTTAAACGTCAGCGGAATTCCGAGAACAATGGAAGAGTTCGGAAACATTTTTAAACTTCAGCGGAATTCCAAGAACAATGGTAGAGTTCCGAAGCATTTTTAAATGTCAGCAGAATTCCAAGCACAAAGGAAGAGTTCCGAAGCTTTTTTAAATGTCAGTGGAATTCCAAGAACAATGGAAGAGTTCCGAAACATTTTTAAACTTCAACGGAATTCCAAGAACAATGGAAGAGCTCCGAAGCATTTTTAAACATTAGCAGAATTCCGAGAACAACGGAAGAGTTCCGAAACATTTTAAAACTTCAGTAGAATTCTGAGACAAATGGAAGAGTTCCGAAGCATTTTTAAACGTCAGCAGAATTCCAAGAACAATGGAAGAGTTCCGAAGCATTTTTAAATGTCAGCGGAATTCCAAGAACAATGGAAGAGTTCCGAAAACTTTTTTAATCGTCAGCTTAATTCCGAGACCAATGGAAGAGTTCTGAAACATTTATAAACTTCAGCGGAATTCCGAGAACAATGGAAGCGTTCCGAAGCATTTTTAAACTTCAACGGAATTCTGGAACAATGGAAGAGTTCCGAAGCATTTTTAAACGTCAGCAGAATTATGAGAACAATGGAAGAGTTCCGAAGCATTTTTAAACTTCAGCAGAATTCCGAGAATAATGGAAGAGTTCCGAAGCATTTTTAAATGTCAGCAGAATTCCGAGAACAATGGAAGAGTTCCGAAGCATTTTTAAACTTCAGCAGAATTCCGAGAACAATGGAAGAGTTCCGAAGCATTTTTAAACGTCAGCAGATTTCCGAGAGCAATGAAGGAGTTCCAAAGCATTTCTAAACATCAGCGAAATTCTGAGAACAATGGAAGAGTTCTGAAACATTTTTAAATGTTAGCAGAATTCTGAGAACAATGGAAGAGTTCCGAAGCATTTTTAAACGTCAGCAGAATTCCGAGAACAATGGAAGAGTTCTGAAGCTTTTTTAAACTTCAGCGGAATTCCGAGAACAATGGAAGAGTTCCGAAGCATTTTTAAACTTCAGCAGAATTCCGAGAACAATGGAAGAGTTATGAAGCATTTTTAAACATTAGCAGAATTCTGAGAACAAAAGAAGAATTCCGAAGCATTTTTAAAAGTCAGCAGAATTCCGAGAACAATGGAAGAGTTCAAAAACATTTTTAAACTTCAGCGGAATTCCGAGAACAATGGAAGAGTTCCCAAGCATTTTTAAACTTCAGCGGAATTCCGAGAACAATGGAAGAGTTCCGAAACATTTTTAAACTTCAGCGGAATTCCGAGAACAATGGAAGAGTTCCGAAGCATTTTTAAACGTCAGCGGAATTCTAACAACAATGGAAGACTTCCAAAACATTTTTAAACTTCAGCGGAATTCCGAGAACAATGGAAGAGTACCGAAGCATTTTTAAACTTCAGCGGAATTCTGAGAACAATGGAAGAGTTCTGAAGCATTTTTAAAAGTCGGCAGAATTCCGAGAACAATGGAAGAGTTCCAAAACATTTTTAAACTTCATCGGAATTCCGAGAACAATGGAAGAGTTCCCAAGCATTTTTAAACTTCAGCGGAATTCCGAGAACAATGTAAGAGTTCCGAAGCATTTTTAAACTTCAGCGGAATTCCGAGAACAATGGAAGAGTTCCGAAGCATTTTTAAATGTCAGTGGAATTCTACGAACAATGGAAGAGCTCCAAAACATTTTTAAACTTCAACGGAATTCCGAGAACAATGGCAGAGTTCCGAAGCATTATTAAACGTCACTGGAATTCCGAGAACAATGGGAGAGTTCTGAAGCATTTTTAAACTTCAGTGGAATTCCGAGAACAATGGAAGAGTTCCAAAGCATTTTTAGACGTCAGCAGAATTCCGAGAACTATGGAAGAGTTCTGAAGCATTTTTAAATGTCAGCGGAATTCTGAGAACAATGGAAGAGTTCCGAAGCATTTTTAACCTTCATCAGAATTCTGAGAACAATGTAAGAGTTCCGAAGCAAATTTAAACTTCAGCAGAATTCCGAGAACAATGGAAGATTTCCGAAGCATTTTTAAACTTCAACAGAATTCCGAGAACAATGAAGATTTCTGAAACAATTTTAAACTTCTGCGGAATTCTGAGAACAATGGAAGAGTTCAGAAGCAATTTTAAACTTCAGCAGAATTCCGAGAACAATGGAAGCGTTCTGAAGCATTTTTAAACTTCAGCGGAATTCCGAGAACAATGGAAGAGTTCCGAAGCATTTTTAAACTTCATCAGATTTCCGAGAACAAAGGAAGAGTTCCGAAGCTTTTCCAAACTTCATCAGAATTCCGAGAACAATGTAAGAGTTCCGAAGCAAATTTAAACTTCAGCAGAATTCCGAGAACAATGGAAGAGTTCCGAAGCATTTTTAAACTTCAACAGAATTCCGATAACAATGGAAGAGTTCCGAAGCATTTTTAAACTTCAGTGGAATTCCGAGAACAATGGAAGCATTTCGAAGCATTTTTAAACTGCAGCGGAATTCCGAAAACAATGGAAGAGTTCCAAAGCATTTTTAAACTTCATCAGAATTCCGAGAATAATGGAAGCGTTCTGAAGCATTTTTAAACATCAGCGGAATTCCGAGAACAATGGAAGAGTTCCGAAGCATTTTTAAAAGTCATCGGCATTTCGAGAACAATGGAAAAGTTCTGAAACTTTTTTAAACTTCAACGGAATTCCGAGAACAATGGAAGAGTTCCGAAGCATTTTTAAACTTCACCGCATTTCCGAGAACAATGGAAGAGTTCCGAATCATTTTTAAATTTCAGCAGAATTCCGAGAACAATGGAAGAGTTCCGAAGCATTTTTAAACTTCAGCAGAATTCCGAGAACAATGGAAGAGTTCTGAAGCATTTTTAATCATCAGCAGAATTCTGAGAACAATAGAAGAGTTGTGAAGCGTTTTTAAATATCAGTGGAATTCTGAGAACAATGGAAAAGTTCTGAAGCATTTTTAAAAGTCAGCAGAATTTCGAGAACAATGGAAGAGTTCCAAAACATTTTTAAACTTCAGCGGAATTCCGAGAACAATGGAAGAGTTCCCAAGCATTTTTAAACTTCAGTGGAATTCCAAGAACAATGGAAGTGTTCCGAAGCATTTTTAAACTTCAGCGGAATTCCGAGAACAATGGAAGAGTTCCGAAGCATTTTTAAACATCAGCAGAATTCCGAGAACAATGGAAGAGTTCCAAAGCATTTTTAAACGTCAGCGGAATTCCGAGAACAATGGAAGAGTTCCGAAGCATTTTTAAACTTCAACGGAATTCCGATAACAATGGAAGAATTCCGAAGCATTTTTAAACTTCAGCGGAATTCCGAGAACAATGGAAGAGTTCCGAAGCATTTTTAAACATCAGCAGAATTCCGAGAACAATGGAAGAGTTCCAAAGCATTTTTAAACGTCAGCGGAATTCCGAGAACAATGGAAGAGTTCCGAAGCATTTTTAAACTTCAACGGAATTCCGATAACAATGGAAGAGTTCCGAAGCATTTTTAAACGTCAGTGGAATTCTGAGAACAATGGAAGAGTTCCAAAACATTTTTAAACTTCAGCGGAATTCCGAGAACAATGGAAGAGCTCCGAAGCATTATTAAACGTGAGTGGAATTCCGAGAGCAATGGAAGAGTTCTGAAGCATTTTTAAACTTCAGCGGAATTCCGAGAACAATGGAAGAGTTCCGAAGCATTTTTAAACATCAGCGGAATTCCGAGAACAATGGAAGAGTTCTGAAACATTTCTAAACTTCAAAGGAATTACGAAAACAATGGAAGAGTTCCGAAACATTTTTAAACTTCAGCGGAATTCCGAGAACAATGGAAGCATTACGAAGAATTTTTAAACCTCAGCGGAATTCCGACAACAATGGAAGAGTTCCGAAGCATTTTTAAACTTCATCAGAATTCTGAGAACAATGGAAGAGTTCCGAAGCAAATTTAAACTTCAGCAGAATTCCCAGAACAATGGAAGAGTTCCGAAGCATTTTTAAATATCAGCGGTATTCCGAGAATAAAAGAAGATTTCCGAAGCATTTTTAAACATCAGTGGAATTCCGAGAATAATGGAAGAGTTCGGAAGCATTATTAAATGTGTGCAGAAATCCGAGAACAGTGGAAGAGTTCCGAAGCATTTTTAAAGTTCAGCTGAATTCCGAGAATAATGGAAGAGTTCCGAAGCATTATTAAACATCAGCGGAATTGCGAGGACAATGGAAGAGTTCCAAAAAATTTTTAAACGTCAGCGGAATTCCGAGAACAATGGAAGAGTTCGGAAACATTTTTAAACTTCAGCGGAATTCCAAGAACAATGGTAGAGTTCCGAAGCATTTTTAAATGTCAGCAGAATTCCATGCACAAAGGAAGAGTTTCAAAGCTTTTTTAAATGTCAGTGGAATTCCAAGAACAATGGAAGAGTTCCGAAACATTTTTAAACTTCAACGGAATTCCAAGAACAATGGAAGAGCTCCGAAGCATTTTTAAACATTAGCAGAATTCCGAGAACAACGGAAGAGTTCTGAAACATTTTAAAACTTCAGTAGAATTCTGAGAACAATGGAAGAGTTCTGAAGCATTTTTAAACGTCAGCAGAATTCCAAGAACAATGGAAGAGTTCCGAAGCATTTTTAAATGTCAGCGGAATTCCAAGAACAATGGAAGAGTACCGAAAACTTTTTTAATCGTCAGCTTAATTCCGAGACCAATGGAAGAGTTCTGAAACATTTATAAACTTCAGCGGAATTCCGAGAACAATGGAAGCGTTCCGAAGCATTTTTAAACTTCAACGGAATTCTGGAACAATGGAAGAGTTCCGAAGCATTTTTAAACGTCAGCAGAATTATGAGAACAATGGAAGAGTTCCGAAGCATTTTTAAACTTCAGCAGAATTCCGAGAACAATGGAAGAGTTCCGAAGCATTTTTAAATGTCAGCAGAATTCCGAGAACAATGGAAGAGTTCCGAAGCATTTTTAAACTTCAGCAGAATTCCGAGAACAATGGAAGAGTTCCGAAGCATTTTTAAACGTCAGCAGATTTCCGAGAACAATGAAGGAGTTCCAAAGCATTTCTAAACATCAGCGAAATTCTGAGAACAATGGAAGAGTTCTGAAACATTTTTAAATGTTAGCGGAATTCTGAGAACAATGGAAGAGTTCCGAAGCATTTTTAAACGTCAGCAGAATTCCGAGAACAATGGAAGAGTTCCGAAGCATTTCTAAACTTCATCAGAATTCCGAGAACAATGTAAGCGTTCCGAAGCAAATTTAAACTTCAGCAGAATTCCGAGAACAATGGAAGAGTTCCGAAGCATTTTTAAACGTCAGCAGAATTCCGAGAACAAAGGCAGAGTTCCGAAGCATTTTTGAATGTCAGCGGAATTCTGAGAACAATGGAAGAGTTCTGAAGCATTTTTAAACACCAGCAGAATTCCGAGATCAAAGGAAGAGTTCCGAAGCATTTTTAAACGTCAGCGGGATTCCGAGAACAATGGAAGAGTTCTGGAACATTTTTAAACTTCAGCGGAATTCTGAGAACAATGGAAGAGTTCCAAAGCATTTTTAAACATCAGCGGAATTCCAAGAAGAGTGGAAGAGTTCCGAAGCATTTTTAAACATCAGCGGAATTCCGAGAACAATGGAAGAGTTCCGATTCATTTTTGAACGTCAGCGGAATTCCGAGGACAATGGAAGGGTTCTGAAATATTTTTAAACTTCAGCGGAATTCCGAGAACAATGGTACTCTCGATGTCGGAGAGCGCTCAACACCAGCAGGTGTTTCCACTTCCCAATAAACTGACGACCTGCCAGTCACACTGGCTGTTGCGGGTAAAGAGGTGGCAGGTCTGCGTCCAAAAACATGTGTGACTGCTGTCCCCCCATTCACAGAGGATGAAGAGGCTGCGGCTGCACAAGATGGGGCAGACAGTGGTTTGCCCGGCCCGCTAGGCCACATTGTAGCACAGTGAGCTTCCCACTGCAACTTATGCTTCATATCCATGTGACGGTACATGCTTGAAGTACTCAAAGTATGGATTTTTTGGCCTCTACTTAGCATTTGGTGACAAATATTACAGATAACACGAGATATCGATCTGAAAAAATGCCCAGGCTATGCAAGGCTTAGAGCCCATGCGACCTGAAGAGCCACTACATCTTGTGGTCAGAGGCAGAGTTGTGGTTGAGGATGCAGTTGTTGACGTGCTTCCAGTACTCCGTCTCTGTCCAGGAAGGCGCAACCTAACCTCATCGTCAATAGCATCTGTGATGCCCCGCTGCGCTTGGTATCACAGATCCTAGAAGAGTGCATTGATGGAACCCTTCACAAGAGGCCCCCATAAACATTCACACATCTCCAACTTCCACCTCAGACCAGCAGAGGGAGCCCGTTAGGGATATAAATAGGGAAGGTGGAGCTAGGCAGTTCAGTTCCTCTGAAGAGTTCCTGCAGTAGAGAAGCCTAAGAGAGGTAAGTCTGCAGTGGAGCTCAGTCTAGTCTAGAGAACTCAGTTAATAGTTCAGCAGTGGAGCATGAGGCTCCTGCTAGCTAGATTCAGGGAGCCCAGTTAGAGCTTAAGGTGTGCCGGCGCCATAAGATCGGTGAAGCGCGGCAAGCTGCCGTTAGTGTGCATAGCCTAGTGAGGGCCTGAGTAGGCCGAAGGCGAATGGCGAGTTAGTACATAAGGGGCAGAGGAGCTTAACCAGCTCACCCCGAAGCATTTACCGGACACCGGATCCGAGCTTACCGGGATCTCTATGACCCAGTAAGGCATAACCGGAATCCCTGGAGAACTACAAATCCCAGGATTGCTAAGGTGCTGATACGTAACAGAGCCAGGAGACGCTTAGGCCCCGCATACTGGGAGCGTGAACTCCAAGAGAAGGCCCTACCACAAGGTCAGCCAGCGCAGGACAGAGACAAAGTTAGGCCTAGCTCCAGGCAGGTCAGAAACTTACTACGCAGAGGCAAGAAACAAAAGGACCTACACCCACTCATTGGGGAGGATCCTGATATGCACCCTTCACCCTACAGTGCTCCGGGATGTGCCTGAACTTCCACCAGTAAAAGGTACTGAAGTGACTACCGTGTCCGTTCCCGTTCTTGCTCTGACCCAGCTGGGTCTTGCCTGTCCTGCAATCCCCCTGCATACGCTGCCCTGAGACCTAGCTCCACATGTGGGGAGCTATACCATCCAGCTGCCTTATCACAGGCCTCAGTGGACTGCTGCAGCGCTGGTGCTTCTCACCAGATACCACAGCTGGCGTCACGAACTCTTATAAAATTAACAATTATCCACCCTTTTAAGGAGTGACCCCAGGGTACGGGCCAGGGAGCCGACCACTGCGACATCCCAAAGGCCAGACAAAGGCCCGGGTACCGAGTCATCCCCATCCCCTGGGCTAGTCACATCCTCCTCCACCTCCTCTGCTGACCTCATCGACTAGCTGACTGTGGGTTGACAGTAAGTGGGATCTCCAACCTCATCATCATCACCCTGTGTGTTCTCACACCCATCATCCTCAGAGCCAACCTCTTCCTGCCCTGACCGAAAAGTCAAGTTGTCGCTCCAATCAGGTATTTGAGTCTCATCATCATCTTCATCATTGTCTCCACCAACAGGAGTTACAGTTTGGGAACGAGGGTCTACATTATGCTCAGAACCTTCTTCATCTGGTCCTGGATCCGTCTTATAAAGATTCTGGGCATCAGTGCAGATCATTTCCTCGTCTGGATTAACAGAAGCTCTGGAGCAGACCTCCGTTTACCAGGCTATAGTATGAGTAAACAGCTGTGCAGACTCAACCATCTGTGTTACCCCATACTCAGACGGGCAGCTGGAGACTTGGGAGCTGTGAGGAAGCAAGTGCGATTGGGGTGACACCTCTGAGGACTGGAGTATTTGTGATGTTGAAGTTGAGGTGGAGGAGAGCCCACTTGAAGGAGCACTTGATATCCGTTGAAGCACCTGCTGTTTTTGTGCCTCATCTGGAATTTGTAGCGATGGGCGTGTCTGTAAGAAAGGGATCGTATCACATTGTCCACGAAAAGAAGTAGACATCTTAGTTTGGCTGGAAGATGGTCTTTCTTCTGCAGGTGTTACCCCCCCCCCCCACTGTGGGGGGGGCTCCACCCACCAGCGGACAGGCACCTGTATTGGGAGAGGGGTTCTGGCCGTCAGGGTCCACCGCGGCTCTGGCACAAACCCGGCGACACGGAGGTGGCACGGACAGGAACGGACTGGCCGTGTCGGCTTCGCACTTTTTTGGTTTTAGAAGGGCATGACATGCCTATATCTGTGTCTCCCCCTCCTTTTACTCCTCCACCTCTTTTCTTTTCGCATGACTATATGTACTTGTCACTTTTCCATGTGTTAGTTATGTCTTCTGAGCAGTTTGTCAGCTTTTGGACACCTTTGAAGGTGTTTTCTATGTGTTTCTATGTGTTTTTGTTTGCCTGCCATTGGTTTTAATGGTGTTCGATGAACAGTTCGACGAACAGGTCGGCGAGCACACGGGTGTTCGACGAACTGAACCGAACTCGAACACTACGGGGGTGGCTCAACACTACTCTATTGTAGTAAGGGAACAGTTAACTGAGTAAGAGGATTAGCAAAGTAAATAAAGTAAAAAGGATGTTACATTGTGTAAAAGCCCCGTCACACTAAGCGATGCTACAGCGATTCCGACTACGATACAACCTGTCAGGGATCGTTGCTATGTGGTCGCTGGTGAGATGTCAAACAGTCAGATCTTCCCAACGACGCAGCAATGATGCGGCGACCCGTAACGATCTGTATAGCGATGCACGCCTATGTGTTTCTGTGTCTGAGTCGTCAACACGATCGTTGGTAAGGTGTCAAACACACCGATGCATGCTACCCAGGGGGATCTCAACGATCAAAGAAATGTCCAGACCATTCTGACACGACCAGCGATTTAACAGCAGGGGCCTGGTCGCTGCTAAGTGTCAAACATAGCGAGATCGCTACTGAGGTCACTGTTGCGTCACAAAACTTGTGACTCAGCAGCGATCTCGCTAGCGATCTCGCTTAGTGTGACGAGGGCTTAACATGGCCTGTGTATTAAGGCCTTCCTCCTTTCTCCTCCGCTCCCAAGAATTTGTAATGAATTGTAATATTTGTAAAATACTTAAAGGGGTTGTCCTGACATAGGTCATCAATTGCAGATGGTTGAGGTATGACACCTTGCGTCCCCACTGATCAGCTGTTTTCTGCTCTCTAGCGGCCTTTGCCAGCAACTGCAGCACAGCTTCTGTTCTTTTGAATAGAAGATGTACCACACAACCTAGTAAATATGCCTGTTTGGCTGATATTAGGATTGCAAGCCCAGGGCTGGGATCACTACAGCAGGACGTTGCTCCTAGCAACCAGGAAAACGACTTATGTAGGAAGGAGGGAAATAGAAGTGCAGCAAAGGTCAGACAGATGTTGGTGGTAGGGGACTCTATAATTAGGAGGACAGACAGGGTCATCGGCCGCTGAGACCGTGAATGCTGAACTGTGTGTTGTCTGCCAGGTGCTCGGGTTCGACATATGGAGGGGCTGGGGAAAACCCAGCGGTCATGGTACACATCCGTACCAATGACAATGTTAGAAGGAGGTGGAAGGTCCTTAAAAATTATTACAGGGAACTAGGAGAGAAGTTGAAGGCCAGGACTTTCAACGTGGTGTTTTACAAATACTGCCCAGGCCACGAGCGTCACTAGAAAGACAGCAGGAGCTTAGGGAGATAAATAAGTGGCTTAGAAATTGGAGCAGGAAGGAAGGGTTTGGGTTCATAGAGAACTGGGCCGACTTCTCTGTCAGTTACAGGCTCTACGGTAGGGACAGGCCGTATCTCAATGGGGTGGGTGCAGCTCTGCTGGGGGAAAAAATGGTCAGACGGATGGAGGAGCTTTTAAACTATGATCTGGGGGGAAGGCAGGTATTCGTTCTAATAAGGGGATAGATGGAGTAGACAGAGAGAGTGGGAAAGCAGGGGTTATAGAGGATCTAGGGGGGCTGGGATACGCAAGGAAAGTAGGGAGCTGAGTAGGAGTAACAAATGTGCTAATAGTATTAAATGTCTGCTGGCAAACACAAGAAGGCTCTCTAACAAGATGAATGAACTGGAGACTATTATTTCAGTCACAGAGTATGATGTGGTGGGCATTAAGGAAACCTGGTTGGATAAAAGCCATGATTGGGTAACAAACGTGAAAATATATACTTCATTTAGAAAGGACAGGAAAGACAAAAAAAGTGGAGGGGTGTGTATTTTCGGAAGATCCAACTTAAAACCTGTGCTCAATGACAACATTGGGGGGGCTGCGACAATGTAGAGTCAGTCTGGGTTAATGTACATGGGGATGGACATAATGGAAAGCTTTTAATTGAAGTTTGTTACAAGCCTCCTAATATAGCTGAACTGGTAGAGTATAGAGTAGAGTATGGTAGAGTATGAAATGTTGCAACAAATTAAAAATGCAGCAAATAATAATAGGGTCCTTGTTATGGGGAATTTTAACTATCCAGACATTCAATGGGACATAAAATCTTCCAGTTGTGCTAAAAGCTACAAGTTCTTATCCACAGTTCAGGACAATTACCTCTCTCAGCTGGTTTATGAACCAACTAGGGGAGGTAATCTGCTGGATCTGGTCCTGTCAAATAGATCAGATACAATTTAAGTTCTACAGGTCCAGGAGCATTTGGGAAAAAGCGACCATAATATGGTAAGTTTCAATGTAATATTCAATAAAACATTTCAAAAAGGAAAGCTGATTTCAACAAATTAAGGGAAGAGCTTAATCGTGTAGATTGGAACCATGTCATGGTTCCTGGGGCTACCGTAAATGGGGCATGTTTAAGGAAATACTTCTAGAATCCTGTAGAAAATGTATAACCTCTGGTAATAAAATGTCCAGGAATAAAAAGAAATCTTCATGGATAAATAAGACAGTACAAAGTTTAATAAGACAAAAACAAAGAGCATTCAAATTCTTGAAGGCCGAGAAAACAGAAATAGCATTTCAGGAGAATAAAGACCTAAATAAGAAATGTAAAAAATAAATCAAGCTAGTAAAATTATCTACAGAACAACAAATTGCCAGCGACATTAAAATAAATCCCAAAAATGTTATACATACATCAATGCCAAAAAGAAAAAATCAGATGGTATTGGCCCCTTAAAAGATGATAATAACAAGATAATTAAAGGAGGACAAAGAAAAGGCTGAAATATTAAACAGGCACTTTTCATCCATGTTCACCAACAAACCGTCTGTTCCAGGGATCATTCAACAGGGCAAAAATCTAAGTTCACCACCTGATATAACTAATGTAACACAAAAAGAAGTACGCCTGCGTCTGGGCAAAAATAAATATTGACAAATCCCCCGGTCCAGAAGTTATTCATCTACGGATACTGAGGGAATTGAGCTCAGTAATTGACAAACCGCTGAATCTCATTTTCTTAGACTCTCTTGTAATAGGGGTAGTGCCACAGGATTGGAGGATAGCTGATGTGGTACTGATATTTAAGAAAGGTCAGAAGGTGGATCCAGATAACTACCGTCCGGTAAGTCTGACATCAGTAGTGTACAAAGTTTTTGAGGGCATCATAAGAGATGATCTGCAGCGTTATATCGCAGAGAATAATATAATAAATGATAATCATCATGGATTCAGAAAAATAGGTAGTGTCTAACCAACATATTGGCATTCTATGAGGAGGTAAGTGCAAATCTGGATGTAGGTAATGCAGCTGATGTGATTTATCTGGACTTGGCAAAGGCATTTGATACTGTACCACAGAACAGCCTTATACTGTAACTACAGATGCAAGGACTTGGGGGAACCATATGCAGATGGTAAGGAATTGGCTAAATGATAGGAAACAAAGAGTTGTCATAAATTTACATTCTCTAAATGGGATATAGTCAGCAGTGGGGTGCCGCAGGGATCTGTGCTAGGACCAATTCTTTTTAACCTCCTTATTAATGACCTTGGGGATGGGATTGAGAGTAAAGTGTTAGGTTTTGCTGACAAGACCAAACTATGTAGGATAATAAAATCTGATCTTGACACTACAATATTGTAGAACGATCTGGATAAGATGACTGAATTGGCAAACACTTGGCAGATGAGGTTTAATGAACATAAATGCAGAGTAATGCACCTAGGACAGAGTAATCCTATTGCTGCATGTACATTAAATGAGAGTATACTTGGGACTACAGAATAGGAGAAGGACTTGGGTATTTTGGTTTCAAGAAAGCTGAGCAGCAGTACTCAATATCAAGCAGCAGCCGCAAAAGCAAACAAGATTTTAGGATGTATAAAAAGCAAAATAAAATCCTGCGATTCCAACGTATTGTTACCCCTTTATAAATTACTGGTGAGGTCACATCTGGAATATGGGATCCAGTTTTGGGCCCCACATTTTAAAAAGGATATTCAGAAGTTAGAGTCTGTTCAAAGGCGGGAAACTAGATTATTACAAGAGAAGGAAGGCCTCTCATATGATGAGCGGTTGAAAAAGTTGAGCTTGTTTAGCTTAGAAAAATGATGCCTTAGAGGGGATCTCATTTACATGTATAAACATTTGTGTGGTCAGTAGTGATGAGCGAGTACTAAAATTCACGAGTGCTTGGTCCGAGTAACGAGCCCAATGTAAGTCTATGGGTGGGAACCTTGAGCATTTTTCCGGCGGCTCCCCCCCTAAAAATTGCCCAAATCGATGGCAAATCAATGACATGGGAACAGCATGGGGAAGACCCCTGGAAGCATTTCTGACTCCCAGGTCACTGCTGCAACAACATTGTCAGAGGTATTACGCCACTTATACGAACTCACAAAAAACATACAAAAACGAAACCAAAATGGATTTTCCTGGGAAATATGCTAAGGAACATCCCTTCCAGTATAATGACTTGTATATAAGGCAAAATAAATAACCAAAAACAAAAATGCTCCTCCACACATTGGGCTATGTTGCATTGCTTTCAACCAAGACAAATGCATTCACTGAGAAATGTCATTTTAACACTTTACAACCTTATCTGGCCATGTGGTGTGTGAAACATCATCAGACACATCCTGTTTCATTTATAAGGAGTGATTGTGAAAGTCACAAACACTATTTTTGCAGACTTACTATTCTAAAATGGACAGCAGTCGGCCCTCGCTATTGTTAGAGAGCCATCAGCCGGCTATGCTTTGTTGTTCCCATTATTAAACAGTGACTGCAATGGCTGCCAAAAATTTGGACGCAAACCTATACCCCTTTGAAGAGACATAGAGGAGGGTCTCAGTAAAAAAAATGTTCCCATTATAAAAGAACGGGTCTCCTATAGTGGTAATGCCCATGCTGTGACTGCAAGGGCTAACAAAATTTGGGAAAAACCCCATCAACAATTTAAAGACATATACAACTGGACCACAGTAATGAGTACGACATGTTCCCATTAGAAAGGAGAGGGTCTGCTATTCATTTATAGGGTATGCAGTGAGTCCAACGGCTGCCAAAATTTAGGAAAAATCCTACTAACAATTTAAAGACACATAGAGGTGGGCCTCAGCAACGACATATTCCCATTAGAAAGGAGAGGGTCTCCCATACTGTTTGCCTATGCAGTGACTAAAATTGCTGCCAAAAATTTGGAGGAACTCCAATGTCCCTTGCAAGAGACGTAGATATGTTGATATGGTACATATGATGATGATATGGTGGTGGAGGATGAGGATACGGAAAAGGAGGAGGACAAGAGCAAATAAACAAAATCAGGAAATGTATACCCATGTCTGGGTGTGAAGACAGAGGTGCATGGGAATAGAGTTAGACCTCCCAAAAAAAACACTGTATTTGAGTTTATGCTACGCTTACAAGAGTCAGCCTGTCAGCATTTTCAGTCCGCCAGTTACAATTCCAGTGGCGGCACTAAAAACCCGCTCTGACAAAAAGCTAGCGGCAGGGCAGGCCAGGACCTCCAAGGCGTAGACAGCCAGTTCATGCCACATGTCCAGCTTGGATACCCAATAATTATAGGGCACAGAGGAATCACAGAGGACGTTGGTAAGGTCAGCAAGGTACTCCATCAGCTTTTTCCCCAACTTTTCCCTCCTTGGGAGAGTACCCCACACATCAGGGCTTGTGCGGTGGGAGCGTCTGAGAAAACTGTCCCAGAACTTTTACAGTGTTCCTCTGCCTCTGCTGGGTTGCATTTGTGTCTCGCTCACCTGTACTCCTTGGTTGTCCAACGAACTGTGTCCTCTGCCGCCAGCGTTTTCAGATGGGAATTTTTTTAAGAATTTCGAAACAAGGGCCTCTCATACAGCCCCGTTTTATTAGGCCAGTCCTGCGCAGGAATAAGAGACAGAAAGTTCTTCTTGTAGCATGGGTCTAGAAGTGTCACCAACCAGTAGTTACTGTCACCCAAAATTTGGACAACGCAAGGGTCACGGGAAAGGCAGCGTAACATAAACTCAGCCATGTGTACCAGACTGCAAAGAGGCAAGACTTCCTTGTCCTCACCAAGAGGACGACTGACCATGTTCTCCTCCTCATCCTCTTCCTCCTCCTCCCTGTCCATAGGCCATCCACGCTGAACAGACGGTATGACAGTTGTGCAGGTAATACCACCTATAGCGCAGGAAACTAGCTCCTGTTCTTCCTCCTCTTCGTCATTGTCGCCCAATCCACTTTGGTATGAGATGAGGCTGGGCTGTGTAGAATCATCCTGCATGGTTCCTTGCTCCATCTCATCGTGCTCCACCTGTAATGCATCCTCTTTAATTGTGAGCAGAGAGCGTTTCAGAAGACAGAGAAGCGGGATGGTGATGCTAATTATGGCGTCATCGCCGCTCACCATGTTTGTGGCGTTCTCAAAGTTTTGGAGGATGGTACATATGTCTGACATCCATGTCCACTCCTGAGGTCTTATGTGTGGAGTCTGAACTGAATACCGACGGCCTTGTTGAGGCTGGTAGTCAACAACTACCCTCTTGTGTTCACAAATCCTTCCCAAGATCTGCAATGTAGAGTTCCAACACGTGGGGACATCGCAGATCAGTCGGCGAGCTGGAAGCTGCAAACGCTGCTGAAGCACGGCAATGGTGGCGGAAGCTGTAGCTGACTTTCTAAAATGGGAAGACAGGTGGTGTGCTTTGACAAGCAAATCCAGCAGATCTGGGTAGGTTTTGAGAAACCACCGAACCACGAGGTCAAGCACATGGGCCAGGCATGGTACGTGTGTGAGCTCGCCTCGCCTCAGAGCCGCCACCAGGTTCTGGCCATTGTCACACATGACCATACCTGGCTGTAGGGTCAACGGTGTCAGTCACAGATATGCTTGCTCTTTCAGAGCTGTCCACAACTCTTCAGCATTGCGCGGTTTGTCACCTAAGTATATTAGCTGCAGCACAGCCTGTTGCCGCTTGGCCAAGGCAGTGCTGCAGTGCTTCCAGCTTGTGACCGATGTGGTCATTTCGGAGATGGAGGCTGAAGAGGAGCAGGAGGAGGTTCTGGAGCTGTAGAATTTGGGGGTAACCCTGATTGACCAAGGGCCCGAAATCCTCGGCGTCAGGAGGACGTGTTCCATCCCAAGGTCCGACTGGGTCCCGGATTCCACTATATTAACCCAGTGTGCCATCAGCGAGATGTACCATCCTTGCCCACAAGCACTTGTCCACGTGCCTGTGGTTAGGTGGACTTTTCCATTAACTGCTTTGTTGAATGCACGTCTAGTAGAGATGAGCGTTGTTCTACTCGAACTGTTCGCCAATCTCAAATTCGAGCTGTTTTGGGCGGTGTTCGAGCAGTTCGGCGAACACGAACGTTTTGACAAAAATTCGGCTGTTCGAGGTTATGTTCGATAACTGTTCGTGCACCAAAATCATAACTGGATTTTTTCTCAGTAATGATGAAAATTAATGTTAATACGCAGTTTGAGTGTACAGCGGGGTGGGGGGAGGGGCAGGGGATGGATCTCTGCAGGAATAATGAAGATCTCCATTTTTTTTTCTCTTTCCCGCATTTACAGTGGGGAGGTGCAATCTGTCAGCCTATCAGCAGCGCACACACGGAGCGAAGTGCTTTTTTTCACACAAGCAAGGGCATGTGTCATTGGCAGTGTATGTCACATGTCCTTGCCCTATAAGACCAAGCCATTTTCCCCGTCGCCACCATTTTCTCACTGCTGCAGCTGCGTGTTAGACGGCACCGCTGTTGCTGTGTGCGCTATACCTTGTTAATTTCAAGCCAATTTTCGCACAAATCTACAGATAGCTTGGGAGTAGGGAATAGTTGTGATTGCAGTCCTTTTAAGGACTAGGTTACAGCATTTCCTACGACTTTTATCAGGCAGGTCTGTGCTCTTAAATAGATAGGTTGTGGGAGTAAAGACTAATTGTAATTGGAGTCCTTTTCAGGACTAGGTTACATCAGTTCCTATCAGTTTTTGCCAGGCAGGTCTGTGCCAGTGCTGTGCAAGTTTTTTTCACAGCATTTGGCTGAATCTAGCAAAGCTAATCCTTTTTGGCCTATTGCAGAGTGTGTTAGTCAGTGGAGTAGCCTATCTGTGTTGCAAGATATACCACCTGTGTATAGAATACCAATTTTTTTACTGCACCTAGTGAAGTAAAATCTTTTGGGCATAGCATCATTCTATTAGTCCATCTATACTGACCTCCATCAGGTTGCAAATTGAATATAATTTTTTTCTGCATCTAGCTCTGAAAAAATATTTGGCCTTCTAGCAGTGTGTGGGACTTTATTAGTCCATCTATACTGACCTCCATCAGGTTGCAAACTGAATATATTTTTTTTCTGCATCTAGCTCTGAAAAAATATTTGGCCTTCTAGCAGTGTGTGGGACTTTCTCTATTAGTCCATCTATACTGACCTCCATCAGGTTGCAAATTAAAAATAATTTTTATCTGCATCTAGCTCTGAAAAAATATTTGGGCTTCTAGCTGTGTGTGGGACTTGTTCTATTACTCCATCCATACTGACCTCCATCAGGTTGCAAATTGAATATATTTTTTTTCTGCATCTAGCTCTGAAAAAATATTGGGCTTCTAGCTGTGTGTGGGACTTGCTGTATTAGTCCATCTATACTGACCTCCATCAGGTTGCAAACTGAATATATTTTTTTCTGCATCTACCTCTGAAAAAATATTGGGCTTCTAGTTGTGTGTGGGACTTGTTCTATTAATCCATCTATACAGACCTCCATCAGGTTGCAAACTGAATATAATTTTTTTCTGCATCTAGCTCTGAAAAAATATTTGGCCTTCTAGCAGTGTGTGGGACTTTCTCTATTAGTCCATCTATACTGACCTCCATCAGGTTGCAAATTAAAAATAATTTTTATCTGCATCTAGCTCTGAAAAAATATTTGGGCTTCTAGCTGTGTGTGGGACTTGTTCTATTACTCCATCCATACTGACCTCCATCAGGTTGCAAATTGAATATAATTTTTTTCTGCATCTAGCTCTGAAAAAATATTGGGCTTCTAGCTGTGTGTGGGACTTGCTGTATTAGTCCATCTATACTGACCTCCATCAGGTTGCAAACTGAATATATTTTTTTCTGCATCTACCTCTGAAAAAATATTGGGCTTCTAGCTGTGTGTGGGACTTGTTCTATTAATCCCTCTATACAGACCTCCATCAGGTTGCAAACTGAATATTATTTTTTTCTGCATCTAGCTCTGAAAAAATATTGGGCTTCTAGCTGTGTGTGGGACTTGTTCTATTAATCCATCTATACAGACCTCCATCAGGTTGCAAACTGAATATAATTTTTTTCTGCACCTAGCTCTGAAAAAATATTTGGCCTTCTAGCAGTGTGTGGGACTTTCTCTATTAGTCCATCTATACTGACCTCCATCAGGTTGCAAATTAAAAATAAATTTTATCTGCATCTACCTCTGAAAAAATATTTGGGCCTCTAGCTGTGTGTGGGACTTGTTCTATTAGTCCATCTATACTGACCTCCATCACGCTGCAAATTCAAAATAATTTTTTGTCTGCATCTAGCTCTGAAAAAATATTTGGCCTTATAATATATAATAATATATAATAATAATAGTTTATTTTTATAGCGCCAACATATTCCGCAGCACTTTACAAATTTTAGGGGGGACTTATACAGACAATACAGAATAAGCATATCTCATATCGAACGGAGTGAGGGCCCTGCTCGCGAACTTACAGTCTATGAGGAAGTGGGGGAGACACAAAAGGTAAAAAGTACATATATTGTATAATGCAGCCTTGATATACTGAATAGGATAAATAATAATACATGGACTGGTCGCCAGCCAGTATGTGTGCAGTCCTGACAGAGGCTTTTATGTGCATGGTTGGTTTGAACCCGAAGTTGAAGAAGATTTTAATATGGGGGAAAGCTGGGATGGACAGAGTGTGTTTAGGTGATACGCCAGTCTAAAGAAATGTGTTTTTAGGGTTCGCTTGAAACTGTGGGTATTGGGAATTAATCGAACTGTCCTGGGTAGTGCATTCCAGAGAATTGGCGCAGCACGCGAGAAATCTTGGAGACGGGAGTGGGAAGTTCGGATTATGGAGGATTTTAGTTTCAAGTCATTTGCAGAACGGAGGGCACGTGTAGGGTGGTAGACTGAGACAAGGGAGGAGATGTAGGGGGGTACTGAAGCATGGAGCGCTTTGTGGGTAAGCGTGATAAGTTTAAAACGAACTCTATATTGGATGGGCAACCAATGCAATGACTGGCACAGGGAAGAGGCATCTGAGTAGCGGTTGGCGAGGAATATGATCCTGGCTGCTGCGTTCAGGACGGATTGGAGAGGGGAGAGTTTAGTAAGAGGGAGACCGATTAGTAGAGCGTTGCAATAGTCAAGACGAGAATGAATAAGAGCGACAGTAAGAGTTTTTGCCGAGTCAAAGGTGAGAAAAGTCCTGATTCTTGAGATGTTTTTGAGGTGTAGATGACATGAACGAGCGAGTGATTTGATGTGAGGAGTGAAAGAAAGATCTGAATCAAAAATGACCCCAAGACAGCGGGCTTGTAGCTGGGGAGTAATGGTTGAGCCACAAACGGAGATGGCAATATCGGGCACAGGTAGATTAATGGAGGGAGGAAAGACGAGTAGTTCAGTTTTTGACAGATTCAGTTTTAGGTAGAGGGAGGACATAATGTTAGACACAGCAGAAAGACAATCACTGGTCTTTTGTAGTAATGCAGGGGTGATGTCCGGAGCAGAGGTGTATAATTGGGTGTCATCAGCATAGAGATGGTACTGAAAACCGAATCTACTGATTGTTTGTCCAATAGGAGCGGTGTATAAGGAGAAAAGAAGGGGGCCGAGGACTGATCCTTGAGGAACCCCGACAGTAAGAGGAAGTAGGGAGGAGGTGGAGCCGGCAAAAGACACAGAGAAGGAGCGGTCAGAGAGATAAGAGGAGAACCAGGAGAGAACCGTGTCCTTGAGGCCAATAGTGCGGAGCATAGTGAGGAGGAGCTGATGATCCACAGTGTCGAATGCTGCAGAGAGATCCAGGAGAATCAGCAGGGAGTAGTGACCATTAGATTTAGCTGTTAGTAGATCATTAGAGACTTTAGTGAGGGCAGTTTCAGTAGAATGTAAAGAGCGGAAACCAGATTGTAAAGGGTCAAGAAGAGAGTTGTCTGAGAGATAGCGGATTAGACGGGAGTGGACCAGGCGTTCCAGGAGTTTAGAGATAAAGGGAAGATTGGAAACAGGTCTGTAGTTGGCCGTGCAGTTCTGGTCGAGGGATGGTTTTTTAAGTAATGGTTGTATGCTGGCGTGTTTAAAAGAAGAGGGAAAGATACCAGATGAGAGGGAAAGGTTGAAAATTTTAGTTAGGTGAGAGGTGACAGCTGGAGCAAGGGACTGAAGGAGATGTGAGGGAATAGGGTCGCTGGTGCAGGTGGTAGGGCGAGAAGATGCAAGGAGCCTGATCACTTCATCTTCCGTGACTGGTTCGAAGTCAGAAAATGAGCAAGATACAATGTGGCGGGGGGGAGCATGCATAACATTTGGGGATTGGGAGAAAATTTCCTGTCGGATATGGTCAATTTTTTCTTTGAAATAGTTAGCCAGATCGTCAGCGCTGAGGTCGGTGGTCGGGGCCTGTGCTGTTTGATTGAGGAGAGAATGAAACGTGTCAAAGAGTCGTTTAGGATTATTGGAAAGTGAGATGATGAGGTTGTTAAAGTAGGTTTGTTTGGAGAGGTGAAGGGCAGAGTTATATGTTTTCAGCATAAATTTATAGTGGAGGAAATCTTCGGGCAGATTTGATTTTCTCCACAGCCGTTCAGCGCACCTGGAACACCGCTGGAGAAGACGTGTTTGAGGCGTGTGCCAGGGTTGTCGCCGTCTATGCCGAATTGTTCTTTGTGTAGGAGGTGCGGCTTCATCCAGGGCGCATAGCATTATTTTGTTATAATGCTTCAATGCAGATTCGGGACATGAGAGGGAGGAGATTGGGGCCAATGATGATTGCAACTTTTTTATAAATTTCTGGGTGTTAATGGCGCGTAAATTTCTATAAGTGTGGACGGTGGGAGTGTCTTGAGTAGAGTCACAGTTCTTGACAGAGAATGAAAGAAGATTATGGTCAGAGAGTGGAAGGGGAGAGTTAGTAAAGTCATGTACTGAGCAAAGCCGGGAGAAGATCAGGTCCAATGTGTTCCCGTCCTCATGTGTAGGAGAATTAGCAAGCTGTGAAAGGCCGAAGGAGGAGGTTAATGATAAAAGATGCGTGGCAGATGGGGAAAGAGGATCGCCAATTTGGATGTTAAAGTCTCCCATGATTATCGTGGGGATGTCGCAGGATAGAAAATTTGTAAGCCAGGCAGCAAAGTGATCCAGGAATTGACGGAGGGGACCTGGGGGGCGATAGACAACCGCCACTCGCAGGGAGAAGGGCCGGTAGAGTCTGACTGTGTGGGCCTCAAAGGACGGGAAGATAAGGGAGGGTACAGGGGGGATAACCTGAAAAGTACATTTTGTTGAAAGAAGCAGACCAACACCTCCACCTGATCTGTTGTCAGGTCGCGGGGTATGAGAGAAATGTAGGCCACCATAGGAGAGAGCTGCAGCGGCGGTGGTGTCCGACTGCTGGATCCAGGTTTCAGTGAGAGCCAGAAGGTTGAGGGAATTAGAGAGGAAAAAGTCATGGATGTAAGAGAGTTTATTACAAGCTGAGCGTGCATTCCAAAGGGCACAGTTGAATGAGACAGAAGATATGCAGGGAATATTAATGAGATTAGCAGGGTTTCTGAATGTAACAGGGAAAGAGTTAGTGTTATTATTACTGGAGGGTCCTGGGTTGGGAGAAATATCACCTGCGACTAATAGAAGGAAGATACAGAGAGTGAGCAGATGATTGAGTGATTTGTGAGAGCGTTTCCTGCGTTGTATGGTGGGAATGAATGGATCTGCGTGGTATAACATTGTGAAGAGAGCATGACAACTGTACATAGGAGAAGAGAGGAGTGAGGGATTAATATGGATGGAGTGTGCCGCATTTGTGGGAGAATGGTGAATGTGGATGATTGTAGCAACCAGAGTATAAATGGCACAGATACAAATGGTGAATACTGTTTGCCAAAAAGATGACCTGGAAGCAAGTTTGTTTAATTGTCTTGCATGTCTTACCTGTCTCCTGCCCTGTCCAACTGCCATTTTCTAACTGCCAGGGCACTTTGCTAAATTATGGCACTTCGATAAAGTATGCATAAATGCTATATGCATAAATGCCCCCGCATAAATGCCTCCCCTTAACTAAATCTCAATATATAGGGACGTATCTGCTTAGATCTGCACAGATTTAACTCATTAACAATCAATCACTAGCTTAAAAGACAACAGGAGACCATAAAGTGCAGGGAAAAAAAAAGTAAACTCGGCATGGATCATAAACTCTTAAAGTAAGTGTGATGACCTTTAAGTATCATGGAATAAAAAAGCTAGAGGAGTGAAAAAATATATACCAGAAATTGATAGGCTGCAGAGCATTGCATGGAGATATAATGCAGTTTTCAGGACAGATCACACAAGCAGTGAAAAATATATACCAGAAATTGATAGGCTGCAGAGCATTGCATGGAGATATAATGCAGTTTTCAGGACAGATCACACAAGCAGTGAAAAATATATACCAGAAATTGATAGGCTGCAGAGCATTGCATGGAGATATAATGCAGTTTTCAGGACAGATCACACAAGCAGTGAAAAATATATACCAGAAATTGATAGGCTGCAGAGCATTGCATGGAGATATAATGCAGTTTTCAGGACAGATCACACAAGCAGTGAAAAATATATACCAGAAATTGATAGGCTGCAGAGCATTGCATGGAGATATAATGCAGTTTTCAGGACAGATCACACAAGCAGTGAAAAATATATACCAGAAATTGATAGGCTGCAGAGCATTGCATGGAGATATAATGCAGTTTTCAGGACAGATCACACAAGCAGTGAAAAATATATACCAGAAATTGATAGGCTGCAGAGCATTGCATGGAGATATAATGCAGTTTTCAGGACAGATCACACAAGCAGTGAAAAATATATACCAGAAATTGATAGGCTGCAGAGCATTGCATGGAGATATAATGCAGTTTTCAGGACAGATCACACAAGCAGTGAAAAATATATACCAGAAATTGATAGGCTGCAGAGCATTGCATGGAGATATAATGCAGTTTTCAGGACAGATCACACAAGCAGTGAAAAATATATACCAGAAATTGATAGGCTGCAGAGCATTGCATGGAGATATAATGCAGTTTTCAGGACAGATCACACAAGCAGTGAAAAATATATACCAGAAATTGATAGGCTGCAGAGCATTGCATGGAGATATAATGCAGTTTTCAGGACAGATCACACAAGCAGTGAAAAATATATACCAGAAATTGATAGGCTGCAGAGCATTGCATGGAGATATAATGCAGTTTTCAGGACAGATCACACAAGCAGTGAAAAATATATACCAGAAATTGATAGGCTGCAGAGCATTGCATGGAGATATAATGCAGTTTTCAGGACAGATCACACAAGCAGTGAAAAATATATACCAGAAATTGATAGGCTGCAGAGCATTGCATGGAGATATAATGCAGTTTTCAGGACAGATCACACAAGCAGTGAAAAATATATACCAGAAATTGATAGGCTGCAGAGCATTGCATGGAGATATAATGCAGTTTTCAGGACAGATCACACAAGCAGTGAAAAATATATACCAGAAATTGATAGGCTGCAGAGCATTGCATGGAGATATAATGCAGTTTTCAGGACAGATCACACAAGCAGTGAAAAATATATACCAGAAATTGATAGGCTGCAGAGCATTGCATGGAGATATAATGCAGTTTTCAGGACAGATCACACAAGCAGTGAAAAATATATACCAGAAATTGATAGGCTGCAGAGCATTGCATGGAGATATAGTGCAGTTTTCAGGACAGATCACACAAGCAGTGAAAAATATATACCAGAAATTGATAGGCTGCAGAGCATTGCATGGAGATATAGTGCAGTTTTCAGGACAGATCACACAAGCAGTGAAAAATATATACCAGAAATTGATAGGCTGCAGAGCATTGCATGGAGATATAATGCAGTTTTCAGGACAGATCACACAAGCAGTGAAAAATATATACCAGAAATTGATAGGCTGCAGAGCATTGCATGGAGATATAATGCAGTTTTCAGGACAGATCACACAAGCAGTGAAAAATATATACCAGAAATTGATAGGCTGCAGAGCACTTCTAGCAGTGTGTGGGACTTTCTCTATTAGTCCATCTATACTGACCTCCATCAGGTTGCAAATTAAAAATAATTTTTATCTGCATCTAGCTCTGAAAAAATATTTGGGCTTCAAGCTGTGTGTGGGACTTGTTCTATTACTCCATCTATACTGACCTCCATCAGGTTGCAAATTGAATATAATTTTTTTCTGCATCTAGCCCTGAAAAAATATTGGGCTTCTAGCTGTGTGTGGGACTTGTTGTATTAGTCCATCTATACTGACCTCCATCAGGTTGCAAACTGAATATACTTTTTTCTGCATCTACCCCTGAAAAAATATTGGGCTTCTAGCTGAGTGTGGGACATGTTCTATTAATCCATCTATAAAGACCTCCATCAGGTTGCAAACTGAATATAATTTTTTTCTGCATCTAGCTCTGAAAAAATATTTGGCCTTCTAGCAGTGTGTGGGACTTTCTCTATTAGTCCATCTATACTGACCTCCATCAGGTTGCAAACTGAATATAATTTTTTTCTGCATCTAGCTCTGAAAAAATATTTGGCCTTCTAGCAGTGTGTGAGACTTTCTCTATTAGTCCATGTATACTGACCTCCATCAGGTTGCAAACTGAATATAATTTTTTTCTGCATCTAGCTCTGAAAAAATATTTGGCCTTCTAGCAGTGTGTGGGACTTGTTCTATTAGTCCACCTATACTGACCTCCATCAGGTTGCAAATTCAAAATAATTTTTTGTCTGCATCTAGCTCTGAAAAAATATTTGGCCTTCTAGCAGTGTGTGGGACTTTCTCTATTAGTCCATCTATACTGACCTCCATCAGGTTGCAAACTGAATTTATTTTTTTCTGCATCTACCTCTGAAAAAATATTTGGGCTTCTAGCTGTGTGTGGGACTTGTTCTATTAGTCCATCTATACTGACCTCCATCAGGTTGCAAATTGAATATAATTTTTTTCTGCATCTAACCCAGCCAATAGTTTTGGCCTAATACCACAGTTTGGCCACTCAGCTCTGCTCGGTTCCCATCCATTGTTTTTTTGTGCAATCAACTCCAGAGTTGTGAATTAGTTAACCACCAAAATGAGTGGAAAAAGGCCTGCTGCTGGTGGAAAGGGGAATAGGCGTGTTGGGAAGGGGAAAAAAGGTTGTGTCCGTGGGGTAGGTGTTAAAGCAACAGTAACATCTGCAGAAGAAAGACCATCTTCCACCCAAACTAAAATGTCTACTTCTTTTAGCGGACAATGTGATAAGATCCCTTTCTTACGGCCACGCCAATCGCTACAAATTCCAGATGAGGCACAAAAACAGCAGGTGCTTCAACGGATATCAAGTGCTCCTTTAAGTGGGCTCTACTCCACATCAACTTCAACATCACAAATTCTCCAGTCCTCAAAGGTGTCACCCCAATCGCACTTGCTTCCTCACAGCTCCCAAATCTCCAGCTGCCCGTCTGAGTATGAGGTAGAACAGATGGTTGAGTCTGCAAAGCTGTTTACTCATACTATAGCCTGGGAATCAGAGGTCGACTCCAGCGCTTCTGTGAATCCAGACGAGGAAATGATCTGCACTGATGCCCAGAATCTTTATGAGTCGGATCCAAGACCAGACGCAGAAGGTTCTGACCATAATGTAGACCCTCATTCCCAAACTGTAACTCCTGTTGGTGGAGACAATGAGGAAGACGATTATGAGACTCAAATACCTGATTGGAGCGACAACTTTAGTTTTTTGTCAGGGCAGGAACAGGTTGGCTCTGAGGACGACGGGTGTGATAACGCACAGGGTGATGATGATGAGGTTGGAGATCTCACTTACTGTCAACCCACAGTCAGCCAAGAGATGAGGTCAGCAGAGGAGGTGGAGGAAGATGCTAGTGACGACGAGGTCAGGTTGCGCCTTCCTGGACAGAGACGTAGTACTGGAAGCACGTCAACAACTGCATCCTCAAACACAACTCTGCCTCTCACCACAAGTCGTGGTGGCTCTTCAGGTCGCATGGGTGCTAAGCCTTGCATAGCCTGGGCATTTTTTCAGATCGATAAAGATGACCCAACTCGTGTTATCTGTAACATTTGTCAGCAAAAGCTAAGTAGAGGCCAAAAAATACATAGTTTGAGTACTTCATGCATGAACCGGCACATGGACATGAAGCATAAGTTGCAGTGGGAAGCTCAGTGTGCTACAATGCGGCCTAGCCGGCCGGGCCAACCACCGTCTGCCATATCTTGTGCATCCGCGGCCTCTTTATCCTCTGTGACTGGGGGGACAGCAGTCACACCTGTTTTGGGGCGCAGACCTGCCACCTCTTTACCCGCAACAGCCAGCGTGATTGGCAGGTCATCATTTTCTTTGGAGGTGGTAACACCAGCTGGTGTTGAGCGCTGTCCGACATCGATAGCACCACCTTTGGATCAAGGCAACCTAACATGTCCGCCTGCATCTTCCTCACAGACCGGCAGTTTGCCGGGGACACCCTTATCAACCCCGTCTAAGCACAATAGCCAGCCCTCGGTCCCTCAGATGTGGACAAGTAAAAGACCATTTCCTCCTAGCCATGAGAAAGCTAAGAGGTTGAATTTCACCATCTGCAAGCTCTTGGCTACAGAAATGCTGCCTTTCCGCCTGGTGGACACAGAGGATTTTCGAGACCTTATGTCCGTCGCAGTGCCCCAGTACCAGATGCCCAGTCGGCACTACTTCTCAAAGAAAGGTGTGCCTGCGCTCCACCAGCATGTCGCACACAACATCACCGCTTCTTTGAGAAACTCTGTGTGTGACAGGGTGCATTTCACCACAGACACTTGGACGAGTAGGCATGGACAGGGGCGTTACATGTCGCTGACTGGGCACTGGGTAACTATGGTGACAGCAGGACAAGGGGCTGCTGTCCAAGTCTTGCCGTCCCCACGAGTTGTGCGTAAATCCTCTTTATGTCAAAGTTCCTCCACTGCTTCTGCCTCCTCAACCTCCTCTCGGTCTTCCACCTGCACCCAAAGCCTGTCTGGTCATGCTACAAGCTTTCTAACTGCGCAGAAGGGATCCTGCACACCTCCTTACTATGCTGGCAGTAGGGCTCAACGTCATCAGGCGGTTTTTACTTTGAAATGTCTGGGAAATGTGAGTCACACAGCTGAGGAGTTGTGGTCAGCTCAGGAGAACCAATTTCATGAATGGTTGTCTCCACTGGACCTGAAACCAGGGAAGGCCGTGTGCGACAATGCTGCAAACCTGGGTGCGGCCCTTCGCCGGGGCAATGTCACACACGTGCCTTGTATGGCTCACGTGTTGAACCTGGTTGTCCAGCAATTTTTAGCCCACTATCCCAGACTAGATGGCCTTCTGCAGAGGGCACGGTCGCTGTGTGCTCACTTCCGCCGTTCGCATCCCGCAGCTCAGCGACTTACATCTCTACAGAAGTCGTTGGGCCTGCCACTTCACCGGCTAAAATGCGATGTGCCTACCCGGTGGAATTCAACTCTGCACATGTTGCAGCGACTGTGGCAGCACCGACAAGCCCTGGTGCAATACGTTCTGACGTATAGCCTGGGCCAATGAGATCCAGACGTGGGGCAAATCACGCTGGAGGAGTGGTCTCAGATCAGGGACCTATGCACCCTTCTGCACAGTTTTGAAATGGCGACGAAGATGTTTAGTGCTGACGATGCCATTATCAGCATGACTATTCCGGTGATTTACATGCTGGAGCACATGTTAAACAGAATTCGGAGTCAGGTGGTGGCACAAGAGGAGGTGGAGGAAGTAGAGGAGGAGGAGTTGTATGCGGAAGGGCTAACATCTGCAAGGTCCAGACGGTCGGCAGCACCAAGGCGGCAGGCATGTGAGGGTGGGGGAGATGGTTTTACCAGGGCGCATGGTAGCAGCTAAACTAGTGAGGACGGTGCAGGAGCCCAGGAAGAAGTGGAGGACGAACTGATGGAAGACTCATCAGATGAGGGAGACCTTGATCACATTTCTGTTGTGCGAGGTTGGGGGGAGAGGACAGAGGAAGGAAGCATGATTGTTACCTCGCCACCAACACAACAGGGACTTGGTGCTCCTGGATGCGCAACACACATGAGTGCCTTCTTGCTGCACTACCTGCAACATGACCCTCGAATTGTGAGAATTAGAAATAATCCTGACTACTGGGTTGCCACACTGTTAGATCCCCGGTACAAAAGTAAATTTTCAGAAATTATTCCTGCCATAGAAAGGGATGCACGCATGCAGGAGTATCAGCAGAGACTGTTGCAGAATCTTACATGTGCTTTTCCACAAAACACCAGTGGTGCACGTAGTGAATCTCACAGTTCCAACTTGCCAACCGTGGGACCATCAAGTGTTCAGCACTCAAACCATAACAGAACCACAGTATCTGCTGGTAACATCAATTTTGCGCAATCATTTCACCACTTTTTTAGCCCATCCTTTGCAAGGCCACAGGAGACAAGAAGTCTGACACATAGTCAACGCCTAGAGACGATGGTACAGGAGTATCTCCAAGTAAACATTGAAGCCATGACTGTGTCACTGGACCCTTGCTCTTTTTGGGCTTCCAATCTGGATAAATGGCCGGAGCTAGCCACTTACGCCTTGGAGATCTTGTCATGCCCCGCAGCCAGCGTTCTGTCTGAACGTGTGTTCAGCGCTGCTGGTGGTGTGCTGACAGATAAGCGCACGCGGCTCTCCACTGATAATGTAGACAGACTCACGTTCATAAAGATGAACAAATCATGGATCCGAAACGACTTTTCTACCCCTGTGTCATCCTGGGGAGAGTAATAGATGGATGATTGGTTAAAATCACCCTACCAACCGTTTTAAGCTTTCAAATTACTAATCATGTTTATCTGTATCTTGGCTGGAAAATAATTTGGGCTTTGTAGCAGTGTGCAGCACTGATTCTATTAGGCCATCTATAATAAGCTCCACCAGATTTAAAATTACTAATCATGTTTATCTGTATCTTGGCTGGAAAATAATTTGGGCTTTGTAGCAGTGTGCAGCACTGATCCTATTAGGCCATCTATACTAAGCTCCACCAGATTTAAAATTAATAATAATTTTTAGCTGCATCTAGCCCGGAAAATAATTTTGGGGTTCCGAGATGCGCAAGACACATAAGTGCCTTCTTGCTGCACTACCTGAAACATGACCCTCATATTGTCAGAATTCGAAGTAATCATGACTACTGGGTTGCCACACTCTTAGATCCCCCAAACTTTTCGATCAACCTTTTCATTTTAATAAAGACCAAAAAAATGGTCATTTTTGAAATTATAAGCATTAGCAGGTTGTTAGAAACTGAAATCAAACAGTTTTCAACTCAAAACTTTATTCTAGGTGATGTTACATTTTCACATAGGACCCCTTGTTCGAAAGGAGCTTCTGAACTCTCTCGTCCATTGAATTTGTCAGGTTTTGGCTGGTTTCTGCTTCAATTGTTTTGCATGAGGACAGAATACCCTCCCAGAGCTGTTGCTTAGATGTGAACTGCCTCCTGCCATCATAGACACTCCTTTTGATGATGCTCCAGAGGTTCTGAATGGGATAGAGGTCAGGGGAGCATGGGGGGTCACACCATAAGTTTGTCCCCTTTTATGCCCATATCAGCCAGAGATGCAGATGTTTTATGTGCAGCATGAGATGGTGCATTATCATGCAAAAAAATGATCTTGCTGTGAAATACACGGTTCTTCTTCTTGAACCATGGCAGGAAGTGCTGTTTGAGAAAATCCACATACATTATGGAGTTCATCTTTAGCGCCTTCAGGGATCCTAAAGTGGCCGACAATCTCTCTCCCCATGATTCCAGCCCAAAACATTACTCCACCTCCTCCTTGTTGGCGTTGTAGCCGTGTTTGCGTGGGGTGTCCATCAACCAGCCATCCTCCACTCCATCCATCTGGACCATCGAGCGCTGCACGGCATTCATCCGTGAACAAAACAGTTTTGAAATCAGTCTTCATGTAATGTTTGGCCCACTGGAGCCGTTTCTGCTTGTGTGAAGTGGATAGAGGAGGTCGACAGGATGGCGTATGCACAGCTGCAAACCTCTGAAGGACCCTGCATCTTGTTGTTCGGGGGACGTTGGAGGCACCAGCAGCTTCAAAAACTTGTCTGCTGCTATGACAAGGCTTTTTTGCCGCTGCTCTTTTAACCTGACGTAATTGCCTGTAGGAAAGAGTCCTCAATTTGCCCTTATCAGCACGCACACGTGTGTACTGTGAATCAGCTACATACTTCTTGATTGCCAAGACACTTCATCCTGATCATCGCACAATGTTGATTGTAGTCATGCCTTGACCTAAACACTCCACAATTTGTTGCTTCTCAGCAGCCGACACATCCTTTTTCTTTCCCATTTTGGCAGAAAATGTAGGCTGCTTAATAATGTGAGAGAGCCTTCTTAAGTAGTCTTGCCTTTCATTGGACACACCTGCCAAACTAATTAGCACAGGTGTCTGCAATTGCTTACAGTGATATAAAGAGCCCTGACACACATCACCATCAATGAGTTTAACTGACAAACAAACAAATTCTTCCCTTATCACTCCTAAACACTTTTTGCATAATAATTTGGAACACAGTGTACATGTGCTTTTCCACAAAACACCAGTGGTTCACGTAGTGAATCTTACAGTTCTAACTTGCCAACCGTGGTCTGTATGGAGTTGTTCAATAAAGGGCCCAAAATTAAGATAACATAGATGGGAGAGGTCTCTATGAATAGGAATTCCTAAGTATTTGATACCCTGTGAGGGCCAGACAAAGGGAAAGTTGGACTGGATGGAATCCTATATGGATTTGGGGAGGGAGACATCGAGGGCCTCAGACTTCGCTGCATTGATTTTAAAATTTGACCATGTAACAAAGTGATCTATTTCAGCCATAACAGCATGGATAGATATATGTGATTGAGTGATATATACTAGGACATCATCAGCAAATAGAGAGCACTTGAACTCGGTGCCTCCCACCTCAATCCACCTAATATTGGGGTTATGGCGAATTGATGAGAGCAGGTGCTCCGTCACTAGGATGTATAAGAGAGGGGACAGAGAACATCCCTGCCTTGTCCCATTGGTGATTGTGAAAGGTGATGAAAATGTTCTGACGCGCCCCCTGGGCCTTGGGACACCCAGAGCCGGACCCTTTTTGGTGGATGCTGGTGGTTGTAGTCTCCGTGGCGGCGACCCGATTCCGTGGCTCAGGGCGGTCAAACGAGTGGCGGAACTATTTATGTGGTTTTGATGTTTAAATGTCCGACTACGCCACCCGTGGATTGCGGTCAGAGTGAACCGCCGCTCCAGGGCAGACCGCTGAGGCTGGTGTTGTGCGTGCAGCAGAGCGTAGCATAACTCCCCACGGGAGGAGTATAGCCTCAGGGCAGTGTATGCGGAGGATGGGGGTGATGGTGCAGGGCAGCAGCAGTAACGACACGGAGTCAGTGATGCAGTCCAGGGCCTTTACTCACAGTTATTATCCAGACCAAGTCTGCAGGTAACGGCTGCCCACGTCGTACTGTGCTCACCAGGTGAGGGGCTCAGACAACTCCCAGATAACTTTGAAGCGCTTCACAGGACCCCCTTTGTGTGTCCTTTGTCTGGCCTTTCTTACCAACCCTTCTGTCCGGCTGCCTCGGGCCTCCTCTTGGTAAACTTGGCGCCAGTTTCCCTGACTCTATGTGGTGCCTTCCTAGAGGGTGTAGCGAGGGGCTGCGCCACATAAAATGTCACAGCCTCCTGTTTCTAGCTGAGGGTCGTTTCCTGCCTCCACTAGTTTCGGGGACCGGTCTCCCCCTTTGGCCTGACCCCTCCACGCAGGTGGATTCGGGCGTGCGGTGGCGACTCGCCCGTCCGCACCCCTGGGATCCCTTCGTTCCTCGTTCCTGGAGCCTTCTCCGCTCCTCTTCCTTCCTTCTCCCTCTTCCAGGCCTGGGCCTCTGTTACTAGGCCCGCCTCCGGAGCTGAGCTCATGCAGAGCCCCTGCTCCTTGCCACTTCTGCTCAGACTTCTCTGCACTGAACTAAGATGGTGCCCACCTTTTATACTCCCTTCTCAATGCACCCAGGAACTGCTTCCTCCCTGCTCCTGCACTTCAGGGTTCCCCTTCCTCAGTGTTCCCTCCCCCCACTCCAGCCAGGGACAGGGACTGTCGTGCCCATCTCAGGGGCATATTGGTCGCCCTGCCCCACGGCAATGTGGTGTAATGCATGCAGGTGTCGGGTCCTGATCCACACTCCATCCTTACCTGAGAGTGAGATATCACACCTCTGGGTGAGTTGCAATACCTCTGTAGCAACCGAGCCCTCAGGGTAATACAGTTCCATTTATCTTCAGCCTAGGTGACGTATTGCGATACAGGGCCGTGATTTTGGCTATAAAAGGGTCCCCTAGACCCCTACCCCAAGCTTTTGAAGAGAATCATATATGGCGTGCCAGGAGACTCTATGGAATGCTTTCTCAGCATCCAACGAGAGTATCTAATTACAAATTTTTAACTGCATCTAGCCCAGGAAATACTTTGTGCCTAGTAGCAGTGTCTGCTAGTCAGCGGATTATCCCGACTGTTAAGCAAGCTACACCACCTGTAGTTTTGACACTTAATTTTTTCAAAGGAAATGCTTCGGGACCACGGGATACTCAGTGAAGAGCATCAGGAGGCACCCCAAGGCATAGGGGCTGGGACTGGCAGTAGGATGCCTTGCGGTGGACAGCCGAGCTCGATCCTTATAAAAGCTTTTTAACTGCAGCAGCTTTAGTGGACACTACTGGAGCTGGAATTACGCGGCTGCTGGCATGAGACTTGCCCTCCAATAGATCCTTGTAAATGGATTTAAAGTGTATTCATTCAAATTAGAGAGACAATTTAAATTAAAAAGCTTAGAGCTGCCTCCACCACAGGGGGGCTCGCTCGACCCACCAGCGGACAGGCACCAGTATTGGGAGAGGGGGGCTGGCCGTCAGGGTTCACCGCGGCTCTGGCACAAACCCGGCGACACGGAGGTGGCACGGGCAGGAGCGGACTGAACGTGTCGGCTTCTCACTTTTTGGATTTTAGAAGGGCATGACATGCCTATATCTGTGTCTCCCCCTCCTTTTACTCCTCCACCTCTTTTCTTTTCGCATGACTATATGTACTTGTCACTTTTCCATGTGTTATTTGTGTCTTCAGAGCAGTTTGTCAGCTTTTGGACACCTTTGAAGGTGTTTTCTATGTGTTTCTATGTGTTTTTGTTTGCCTGCCATTGGTTTTAACGGTGTTCGAAGGTGTTCGACGAACAGTTCGACGAACAGTTCGGCGAACACACGGGTGTTCGACGAACCGAACCGAACTCGAACACTACGGGGGTGGCTCAACACTAACGTCTAGTGCTGTGGGACACGTGCCCGTGTAATACGGGGATGACACAATGGGAGAAATAGTTATGGCTGGGGACTGAGTACCAAGGGACGGCTGCTGCCATCAGGTTGCAGAAAGCTTCCACCTCCACGATCCTAAAAGGCAACATTTTGAGCGCAAGTATTCGCAAACTGTGTGAATTTAGTAGTGTGGCCTGTGGGGCGTTGGCTGCGTATTTGTGCTTGCATTCCAAGGACTGGGGTAGGGACAACTGAACGCTGTGCTTGGACAAGGATGTGTACGTGCTTGCTGATGGTGCTAGTTGAGAGTGTTCAATGACAGGCGCAGGGCGGGAGGCATTTTGGCATGCTCCATGGATAGGGGATTGGCGTGCACGCACAACAGTGGAACAAGCAGTGGTGTCACCCGCAGACACTGTTGCTGGACCCTGGTGTTCGGCCCGCTTAGTCGGGTGCTTTGCTGCCATGTGCCTGATCATGCAGGTGGTGGTCAGGCTGCTAGTTTTGCTACCCCTGCTGATGCTGGCCTGGCAGGTGGTGCAAATGACCTTTTTGGGGTTATCTGCAGAGACTTTAAAAAATAACCAGACTCGGGAAGACCTAACAGGAATGCTTTCCCGCCTTGTGTCTGCAGCACTGCGTCTTCCTGTCTGTTGTGGTGCTATGCCTCCCTCCCCCTGTGTGCTGCTACCCTCCCTCTGTATGTCCCCCTACCTGGTTGGGTCATTTACTATATCATCCACCACCTCGTCTTCCACTTCCACACCCTGGTCCTCCTCCTGACTTAATGGCAATTGTGTCTCATCATCATCATCATCCACCTCTTGCGACAGTAATTGCACTTTCTCACCATCTCCTTCGTGTGACCGTGGCTGCTCCAATATTTGGGCATCGCTGTTCTCCTCTTGACTCTCTTGAAGCTGGTCGGGCGAGAGGCCCGAATCTACAAATGGATAAGTGAACAGCTCTTCTGAGTGTCCAAGTGTGGGATCAGTTGTCTCTGTGCACTCGGCATGATGGGAGGAAGGAGGATCAGGGTTAGGAATATACGGTCCAGACTCACGGCTACTGAGACTTGACCATGTGGAAGACAGGGTGGTGGTGGTGGTGGTGGCAAAGTGACTGAAAGCATTATCTGCTATGCAAGCAACAACGTTTTGACACTGCTCTGGGTTCAATAGTGGTGTACTGCTGTCCCATAGTAATTGGGACAGGAAGGTCTAGGGACAAGATGTGGGTGTTTGTTGTGGCACAATTTCAGCTTGCCCACGGCCACATCTTCGGCCTCTGCATGCACCATCACCATCACATCCACTTCCCCATCCCTTGCCACGCACCTTGCCCATTTTTAATGGAGGACAATATTTTCCACGTTCACAAGAAATGGCTGATTTTGGAATGCAGTTATATGTGATATGTCTGACAGAGAACAGCAATTTTAAATAGCAGGCCTGTAATTTACTAATACTATTCTACACAAAGAACTAGTGTGAATAGCTTGACCGACACACTGCAACGTAATGAAAATAGAAGAAATGGCTGATTTTGGAACAGTCTTATAGGTGATATGTCTGACAGAGAACCACGGTTTTAAATAGCAGGCCTGTAATTTACTAATACTATTCTACACAGAGACCTAGCGTGCATAGCTTGACTGACACATTGCAACAAAATGAAAATGGAAGAAATGGCTGATTTCGGAATGCAGTTATAGGTGTTATGTCTGACAGAGAACTACGGTTCTAAATAGCAGGCCTGTAATTTGCTAATACTATTCTTCACAGACACCTAGTGTGAATAGCTTGACCGACACATTGCAACGGAATGACAATGGAAGAAATGTCTGATTTTGGAACAGTCTTATAGGTGATATGTGTGACAGAGAACCACAGTTTTAAATAGCAGGCCTGTAATTTATTAATACTATTCTTCACAGACACCTAGTGTGAATAGCTTGACTGACACACTGCAACAGAATGGAAAAGGAGTCCAATATTTTCTATGTTCAGTTTAAAATTCTGGATTTTTATCGCTGGCATATGGAACAGATCTGGCTTTATTCTGCAGTGAGAACAAGCATATGGAGCAGAAAAATTGTGTACTCTGGATTGCTTTGTAAGCAAGTAACCAGGATTAGGATAAAAAAAAATTTTGCCCTGGCCCCTGATATCTGGGGCTATGTCTACAAATATCTGTAATTATTACAGCAGCAGCAGAAAGGACGCTCAATGGACCCTCTTGTGCTGAATCATACACTGCAGTCTGCTACATACACTGCCTGCCTGCCTAACACTGATTATATGCAGCTGGATTAGTCCTCAGAAGGACTGTTAGTTCAGATGGATATATATACTTTATGTATATGGTGAAATAACTATACTAACAGGACGTTCAATGGACCCTCTTGCACTATATGCACTGCAGTCTGCCACATACACTGCCTGCCTGCTTAACTCCTGCTATCACCACTGAATATATGCAGCTGCATTAGTCCTCAGAAGGACTGTTAGTTCAGATGGATATATACCGTATATATGTTGTGGAATACCTATACTAACTATAAAGAAGCAAATCTCTCCCAGACTCAGCAGCACCTCTCCCTACTCTGCCTGATTCCGGTGTACACTGTGACAAGCATAGCGGCGCCAGGTCTTATATAGACCTGATGACGCTGTACGGCCAGCAAATCACTGTAATGCCCACAACCAACATGGCTACGGCATTACAGTGCGTGGCCGGCAATCCCTGCATGTTCATTGGCTCTCTAAAGAGCGCCAAACATGCAGGGAGGGGACCCGAGTTCCCGCCAGAGCAACCTGGAAATACTTGCCGAGCACCCAGCTCGTCGAGCACAGTGAGTACCGAGCAGTGACGAGCACATTCGCTCTTCACTAGTGGTCAGTACAAAGGACTAGCACATGACTTATTTCTTCCAAAGACCATACTGAGGACCAGGGAGCAATCATTATGGGTGGAAGAAAGGCGATTCCGGCACCTAAACAGGAAAGAGTTCTTTACAGTCAGGCCAGTCAGACTGTGGAATGCCTTACCACAAGAGGTATTAATGGCAGACACTATAACAGCTTTCAAAAAAGGGCTGGACGATTTCTTCGATACACATAACATTGTGGGTTATAGTTAAATTAGACAAAATGTTACACCTATAGTAGTACATTAGTACGGTAATAGTAATTACATAACTAGTATCATAATTAGGTTTGATCCAGGGTGATGCAAGTTGGCTGAATGAGTCTTGGGGTTTTTGCCTTCTTCTGGATCAACAGATTTAGGCATAGGGATTTTAGTAATACCATTATTAGAATCATTAGAGTAATACAAAATATAAAACTAATTTAAAAAATGATAAACGGGTTAATTTTTAATTGTGATAGTCCAGCAATAATAAAAATGGTAATAATACATTTGTGAGGCCTTGTCCCAGTAAGTTAGTATAGTGTTAGTGTAGGGACTACCATTGGGGGAGAAAGGTTGAACTTGATGAACCTAGGTCTTTATTCAGCTTACGTTACTATGTCACTATGTAACCGGCAGAAGCAGTTACTTTTTGAATGGAGGAGCGATCAACCTCCCACATAATGCCCCATGCAGGCTGTGCCCCCCACATAATGCCCCATGCAGGATGCCACCCCCCCCATATAATGCCCCATGCAGGATGTCACCCCCCATATAATGCCCCATGCAGGATTTCACCCCCCATATAATGCCCCATGCAGGATGTCACCCCCCATATAATGACCCATGCAGGATGTCACCTCCCCCCCGTATAATGCCCCATGCCTCCAAACATTAAAAAAAAAATTAAATACTCACCTCACTTCTCCTCACCTGCTGCCACTGCTCAGCTCTGGACTCCTCAGCCACGTCACCGGCGTCTTCCCACTCTGCGCTGTGACTGCTCAGTAGAGGGCATTGTGGAAAGACGTCATCGCGCCCTGTGACCTGAGACGTCACAGTGCTGCAGCCGCAGAAGACACCGACCCTGCTGCGGAGGCATGAGGAGGGGTAAGTATTGTGTTGGGGCCCTGAGCAAGCAGGGGTGGAGGGGGGCACTGTCACCGCTCTCCTCCGCTCACGGGTCCCATAGAACTCCGGGGTGCCAGACGGCGAGTGAGCCCCCCCGCCTGCTCAGGGCCCCAGCACTTGCCCGGGTGCGCCGGGTGCTGACGCCGGGCCTGCCATGCACCCCCATCAAAGGCAGCATTACATGTTAGTCACATGTTAGAAAGATCAGGAATTGAGTGCTCAGCATAAATGAGTACACCCCCTTTGAAAAGTAAGATTTTAATCAATATCTCACTGAGCACAAAAACCATTTCTAAAATTCTGACAAGACTGAGTTTTATACATCCCACATGAAAAACTACAACATCTAGTAGTTTGTATAATCGCTATGATTTTTAAGGACAGCACCAAGTCTTCTAGGCATGGAATAAACAAGTTGGCGACACATTGCAACATCTTTCTTTTTCCATTCTTCAAGAATAAACTCTTTTAGAGCCTGGATGCTGGATGAAGAGTGATGACAACTTGTCTCTGCAGAATATCCTGTATGAGTTACTGTTGAGTTCAGATCAGGAGACACTTGGCCACTGAATCACTTTCACCATGTTCTCCTTCATAAATGCAACAGATGTGTGTTTTGGATCATTGTCATGTTGGAAAAGTTCACGTCTACTAAGGGCACTGAGTGATGTGAGTCTTTTCTTTCACTATAGAGCAAATCATCTGTGAATTCATGATCCCATCAATGACATGTTGCTCCCTGACACCAGGAGCACTCATGCAGCCCCACATAAGGACACTGCCACCACCATGTTTCACTGTAGGCACAGTCAGTGCACAGTTATATTGTTATATTATTAACCTTACTTTCATATTATGTGTTCAAAAAATGTTCTATGAAATTCAGTCTTGTCAACATTTTGAGAATTGTTCTTATTTTCAGTGAGATATTGATTAAAATCTTACTTTCAAAGGAGATGTACTCAGTTCTGCTGAGCCCGGTGTATATATACACATTATGACAAAGTCACTGGCAGAGTGTTGGAAGGAAGGTATGTTTCACTGAGGCTATTAGTTTCAATGATGTGAAACATGGAGGTTTCTCCTGCACATTAGGTGTAGAAAGGGTTAATGAGCCAGGTTTACAAGGGCATGTTTTAGGTGGATTGCGAAGTGCAGGGCAGGAAGCCATCCACCATATCTCCAATCCAGCCTTTACACTCAGGTGTGTTCAGTGTGTGGAAGCTAGCTTCTGAGAGAGAGGAGCTTCTGTTTGTGCTAAACTGGACCGTGTGCTGCTTGCTAACCCTGAGTGGCCGGACCTAGGCCGAAGTAAGGACTGTTTGTACCTTTTTTCCCCTTTTGTTTCCTGCCAGAAAGGCCATGTTTATGTTTTTGAGAGACTTTATTACAACGTACACACACCATATTTCATGGACACACACTACACAGTATACATATCATATCAATTCCTGGTTGTTCCAACATGTGACTAACTTGTAAAGCTGATGTAGGATGGGGATTTATGGCATGGGCTTAGGGGTGGGGGTATATACAGTACAGACCAAAAGTTTGGACACACCTCATTTAAAGATTTTTCTGTATTTTCCTGACTATGAAAATTGTACATTCACACTGAAGGCATCAAAACTATGAATTAACACATGTGGAATTGTATATGTAACAAAAAAGTGTGAAACAACTGAAAATATGTTTTATATTCTAGGTTCTTCAAAGTAGCCACCTTCTGCTTTGATGACTGCTTTGCACACTCTTGGCATTCTCTTGATGAGCTTCAAGAGGTAGTCACCAGAAATGGTTTTCACTTCACAGGTGTGCCCTGTCAGGTTTAATAACTTGGATTTCTTGCCTTAAAAATAGGGTTGGGACCATCAGTTGTGTTGTGCAAAAGTCTGGTGGATACACAGCTGATAGTCCTACTGAATAGACTGTTAGAATTTGTATTATGGCAAGAAAAAAGCAGCTAAGTAAAGAAAAACGAGTGGCCATCATTACTTTAAGAAATGAAGGTCAGTCAGTCCGAAAAATTGGGCAAACTTTGAAAGTGTCCCCAAGTGCAGTTGCAAAAACCATCAAGCGCTACAAAGAAACTGGCTCACATGAGGACCGCCCCAGGAAAGGAAGACCAAGAGTCACCTCTGCTTCTGATGATAAGTTTATCCGAGTCACCAGCCTCAGAAATCGCAGGTTAACAGCAGCTCAGATTAGAGACAAGGTCAATGCCACACAGAGTTCTAGCAGCAGACACATCTCTTCAACAATTGTTAAGAGGAGACTTTGTGCAGCAGGCCTTCATGATAAAATAGCTGCTAGGAAACCACTGCTAAGGACAGGCAACAAGCAGAAGAGACTTGTTTGGGCTAAAGAACACAAGGAATGGACATTAGACCAGTGGAAATCTGTGCTTTGGTCTGATGAGTCCAAATTTGAGATCTTTGGTTCCAACCACCGTGTCTTTGTGCGACGCAGAAAAGGTGAACGGATGGACTCTACATGCCTGGTTCCCACCGTGAAGCATGGAGGAGGAGGTGTGATGGTGTGGGGGTGCTTTGCTGGTGACATTGTTGGGGATTTATTCAAAATTGAAGGCATACTGAACCAGCATGGCTACCACAGCATCTTGCAGCGGCATGCTATTCCATCCAGTTTGCGTTTAGTTGGACCATCATTTATTTTTCAACAGGACAATGACCCTAAACACACCTCCAGGCTGTGTAAGGGCTATTTGACCAAGAAGGAGAGTGATGGGGTGCTACGCTAGATGACCTGGCCTCCACAGTCACCAGACCTAAACCCAATCGAGATGGTTTTGGGTGAGCTGGACCGCAGAGTGAAGGCAAAAGGGCCAACAAGTGCTAAGCATCTCTGGGAACTCCTTCAAGATTGTTGGAAGACCATTTCCGGTGACTACCTCTTGAAGCTCATCAAGAGAATGCCAAGAGTGTGCAAAGCAGTCATCAAAACAAAAGGTGTCTACTTTGAAGAACCTAGAAAATAAGACATATTTTCAGTTGTTTCACACTTTTTTGTTAAGTATATAATTCCACACGTGTTAATTCATAGTTTTGATGCCTTCAGTGTGAATGTACAATTTTCAAAGTCATGAAAATACAGAAAAATCTTTAAATGAGGTGTGTCCAAACTTTTGGTCTGTACTGTATATGTAAGAATATATAGCTCAGTAGTGCAGGCAATCAACCCCTTTAACTTCTTGGCTCTAGATAATTTGTCCTTCATATGTCCTTCCGAATAGTTTCTGAAGACTCGCCATAAACAAAGACTAATTGACACATCATTGGTAGCGCCAGTAACATAGTCGCTGCATATTTAGCATGCTTCATAAATTATCTTTACTGTCTGATATAATAATTTCAGGTAGTCAGGTGAACACTGGATCTGGAATAATCCACGTGCAGAGGCATTTTTGCTGGACATTCATTATCATACTCAGATGTTGCAGTCACAAGATGTCAATTTGGTCTATTTTATTCTTTCAAATCAGTCCTTATACTGGCCGACATTGCTTCTGCTTTTACATTGCACTTTGATGTTCTTGGCAATGGCTGGCAAACTGTGAAAGTAAAAAAAAAGGTGGGGGTAGGGTAGACAGGTGGGCCAGAAAATAGAAGCCTATTTCAGGGAACTGTTCAAAGGGAGCAGCTTTTGTCACAGAGGCGTGTGACGGGTCTAATTAGCTTGTCAGTCTGACGGAGGCTGCACCCTGCACCGTGAGCTCAGAACGATGGACTGACTGGCAGGGCAGCTGACAGACAGTCGATAATACAGCAATTAATGTCATAAATAATTCGGGAGCCAATTACAACGGAATGGACACTGAGCTGTGTGAGAGAGGCGAAAAGGGAGGGAGGGAGCGCTTTTATGTCAGCAGAAACTACATCTCAGGTTCTGGCAGTAGAACAACCTAGAACAACTTTTGCAGTATAAATAGTCATTCTTAACATTCAGCTCCCTCTATGTGAATGTAATACAGCTTAGGGCAGAAAGTGACTTACGAAGGGAAATTTAGGTGAGATTGTAGCCGGGTAAAGCCTCGTACAGCTATGTGACCCTTAGGATTTTTTGCCTCGATAATCTACTTAAGTATAATTACTTTGAGAATCTTCTGCCAGATGTTACATGTTGGTGACCAGTTTCTGTGAATTTGTAAACTCTTTTTTATCCATTTGTTTGTACAAACAAGCTGTATTTGTAGTAATGTTTGCAGGGTTTCATGGTGGCCTTTCCAATTAATTTCAATGAGAAAAATTGTGACCATAGTGGAAACCTCAACTTTGCCGTTTATTTATTCTGGCACTAAAAGAAGGTTTTCTGCAGGTGCGGTTTGGAAACATTTTCCAAAACTATATTTTAGGACAAAGTCATGTCTGAAATGTGAATTAACAATTATCATGTTTTTTTGTGCGCTAAAAGAAGCCTTTCACCAAAGTTTTGGGCAATAAACCAATGCCATGATGTTGTGGTGCTTGTCCATGCCTTTTTTGGACTTGCCTATTTTGAAACTGTTAGCACATGCCTCCTTTTTTACCATTCCATGGGATGTGATGTAAGTGTGATGCGCCCCCTGGGGCCATGGAGTACTCGGAAGTCAGGCCGGTAGGTTCTATTTGGGGTAGTCACAGCGGCAGTGACCCGGTCCGTGGCCCAGGGCGGACAATAAAATAAAGAAAAGATGGGGAATAAAGTTTTGGGGATAAGGTTTCGTGACGCCACCTGTGGTATGCGGCTATTGGTGGCCACCGCTGCTGTTCAGATCCACTGGTGCTGTTTCTGACGCAGCAGAGATGGTTCAGCTCTCCATGGGTAGAGCTAGGCCCCAGGGCAGTTAAATAGGAGAATTTTGGATGTTGGTGTAGTAGTGCAAGGCAGGTGACGCAGCAATTAAGTCTAGGACACATCGCGTTGCAGTCTTCAAGTGTTTACTCACAGTTTTTATGGTGTTCCATAACCTGCCAGCAGGTTATAACAGCCCACCAAGTCCTGTGTCTTCCGGTGAAGTGATCCAGCCAACACTCAGATAACTTGGGTGCACTTGATTGGGACCCCCTTCTTATGTACCTTCCCGGGTCGTCTCTCTGCGCTGGCTCTCGTCCCCCTGCCCTGCACCTCACACACAGTGTCCTGAGCCAGTGGCCATGGGCCTTGTCGGGCGACGTCCTCTCTGTTCCCTTGGTCTTATATAGCCACCTTTTCAGTGAATTTGTGCGGTTTTTGGCTACGGCACATAGAGATACCGCAACCTCCGGTTTGCTAGCTGAGTCTTGTAGTCCTCCACTAGTCTGGGGCTGGTCCCCTACTGCGACCTGATCTCTTCACAGTCGGTGTGAACTCGGGTCCTCACTCACTGGGTCTCGACCTAGGACTGGAACCTTCTAGATGTTTCTACCCTTCCTTTTATATTCTCTGTCATGTGACCCATGTCACCAACTGTCACTCTATGTGGTCCCCTCTACCTTCAATCCTTCCTTCAGTGCTCCCCTAAACTACTTCCTCCATCCACCTCCTCTACCTAGTTCCACCTTCCAGACAGGGACCGGGTCTGTGTTCTCACTTAGGAGCAATCTGGACCTTCCCTACTGGAGTGGTGTAGTGTTGGATGTGAGTGTGTGGGTCCCCGGTAGTGCTCCCTCCTTACCTGAGAGTGGCGTGCCACACCTCTGGCTGAGATGCAGTACCTCTGTGGCAACTGGACCCGCAGGGGCGCCACAAGTGCTAGGTGTGCCCCCATGACTCCTCGACTCCCGATCCTTTCAGCACCGCCCAGATGACTCCTTACATAGAGAGTGTGCCAATTTACCGTATAACTGTTTTTTTTCCTACACTGTAATAGATGGCTATCTTTAGAAAACTATTTAAAAGCTGTAGTGTCATGATATTGGTCTAATGTCCAAAACACTGGAGACAGATTCCATTTAAAGAGAAAGTAGCGCTTTTTTGTGCATATTTAGTGCTTGTAAATATCTTTCTAGAAATCTTACCACTAATAACCTTTTTAATATGGGAACAATGGTGGCCAAATGATCTCTGTGGGTCTGTCTTCTGAAGCCTTGGGAAACAGTGGACAATTACATAGATGAGTTGATAATAATGACAACAAGGAAAAGACTTCACTTTAGGTCACATTCACACGTTCAGTATTTGGTCAGTATTTTACCTCAGTATTTGTAAACAAAAACCAGGAGGGGGTGATAAATGCAGAAGTGGTGACGTGATTCTATTATACTTTTCCTCTGTATTGCTCCACTCATGGTTTTGGCTTACAAATACTGATGGAAAATACTGAACGTGTGAGCGTGACCTTATACCGAAGTGTTTTGGATGTAAAATCCTTAGTCATAAACACATCTTAGCTTGATGGTAATGACATTTAGTTCTGAAATACACAAAACTGTTGAGTCACCGGCCGATAGGCATCTACTGTATATAGCAGTAATAGTAAGTTATAGGGAGCCTCGAGGTGATGATATCTAACCAGTCTGTATATTTACTGCTGTGATAGTATGCATATGTGAACATCGCTCTATGTTTGCAGACAGCATAACCTGACTCTGACTCCAGCAAAGAATGAGTTAGTTATTTGTTTCAGGTGTCATGCTGGTGACACAAGGGCTGGAACACTGGTGATTGGAAATTAAGATGTTGCGGGTTGGTATGGATCTGTCTGAGGCCTTCAAAGGTTGTTGTGACTTTGCTGGCACTGAGCATATTGATTTTGCCATCGGCTCGTTAGTGGAACATGCTGGGAGCTGAAAGGATCTCTACCCTTGCAAAGTACAAATAAATCTGTGTCAGAGCTGTGTGGGGGACAAAGAATCGAAAATATCAGGCACCTTCATTATGTACTTCTTATTGTGCAGACAGATGGATACAGACAGAAGCAAGAATTTTCTGATAGTAGAAACTTCATATTCTAAAAAGCTATAGTGATAATACACTGCTCAAAAAAAAAAAGGGAACACTCAAATAACACATCCTAGATCTGAATGAATGAAATATTTTCATTGAATACTTTGTTCTGTACAAAGCTGAATGTGCTGACAACAAAATCACACAAAAATCATCAATGGAAATCAAATTTATTAACCAATGGAGGCCTGGATTTGGAGTCACCCCCAAAATTAAAGTGGAAAAACACACTACAGGCTGATCCAACTTTGATGTAATGTCCTTAAAATAGTCAAAATGAGGCACAGTATTGTGTGTGGCCTCCATGTGCTTGTATGATCTCCCTACAACACCTGGGAATGTTCCTGATGAGGTTGCGGATGGTCTCCTGTGGGATCTCCTTCCAGATCTGGACTAAAGCATCCGCCAACTCCTGGACAGTCTGTGGTGCAACATGACGTAGGTGGATGGAGCGAGACATGATGTCCCAGATGTGCTCAGTCGGATTCAGGTCTGGGAACGGGCGGGCCAGTCCAGAGCTTCAATGCCTTCATCTTGCAGGAACTGCTGACACACTCCAGCCACATGAGGTCTGGCATTGTCCTGCATTAGCAGGAACCCAGGGCCAACCGCACCAGCATATGGTCTCATAAGGAGTCTGAGGATCTCATCTCGGTACCTAATGGCAGTCAGGCTACCTCTGGCGAGCACATGGAGGGCTGTGTGGCCCTCCAAAGAAATGTCACCCCACACCATAACTGACCCGGTCATGTTGAAGGATGTTGCAGGCAGCAGATCGCTCTCCACGGCATCTCCAGACTCTGTCACATCTGTCACATGTGCTCAGTGTGAACCTGCTTTCATCTGTGAAGAGCACAGGGCGCCAGTGGAGACTTTGCCAATCCTGGTGTTCTGTGGCAAATGTCAAGCGTCCTGCACGGTGTTGGGCTGTGAGCACAACCCCCATCTGTGGATGTCAGGCCCTCATACCACCCTTATCGAGTCAGTTTTTAATCGTTTGTGCAGCCACATGCACATTTGTGGCCTGCTGGAGGTCATAATGCAGGGCTCTGGCAGGGCTCCCCCTGTTCCTCCTTGCACAAAAGCGGTCCTGCTGCTTAGTTGTTACCCTCCTACGGCCCCCTTCACATCTCCTGGTGTACTGGCCTGTCTCCTGGTAGCGACTCCAGCCTCTGGACACTATGCTGACAGACACAGCAAACCTTCTTGCCACAGTTCGCATTGATGTGCCATCCTGGATGAGCTGCACTACCTGAGAAACTTCTGTGGGTTGTAGAGTCCGTCTCATGCTACCACGAGTGTGAAAGCACAACCAACATTCAAAAGTGACCAAAACATCAGCCAGAAAGCATTGGTACTGAGATGTGGTCTGTGGTCCCCACCTGCATCAACACTCCTTTATTGAGTGTGTCTTGATAATTGCCAATAATTTCCATCTATTTTCTATTCCATTTGCACAACAGCATGTGAAATTGATTGTCAATCAATGTTGCTAAGTGGACAGTTTGATTTCACAGAAGTTTGATTTACTTGGAGTTATATTCTGTTGTTTAAGTGTTCCCTTTATTTTTTTGAGCAGTGTATATACGTACATTAAGGCAAATTTAAAGTTTTCTGCATAAAACACTGAAGAATTAAGGCATTTAGGCTAAAGTCCAGATTTATGAAGCCTTGGCAGGCTATTTTTGAGCATTTAGAAATGTAGCCAAAAAAGTGTCATTGTTTCCATTTAGCATCGAGAGTGCACTATGTTTGATGACTCTAGTAAATGCAGGGCCGTATTTGGAGTTTCTGCTTCCCTAGGCACTGTCAGTGGTCGCCCCCCCCGGTCCTCAGAGTCTGAGACTAGTCAGAGACTCAGTCAGTCTGGGCTCTGTCAGGCTGGCACTGCTGCCCGCTGGCTGTACTGGCTGTGCAAAGCACAGAACACAGTACCGGCGGCAGCTGCTGACTGCGCGTCTGCGCCTAAACTATGATCCCGCCGCCCGCCTCACCGTCTGCCGCCCGCCATCATCAATTATGCTGCAGAGCAGACTGTCTGCAGAAGCGGCAGCTCCTCAGCCAGCATCATGCACCGGCATCACGGCCCGGGTGGCAGTGTCGGCGCAATGACACATCACAACAGGACACAATTACCGACGCTGCCTGCTGAGATGAGCCGCCGCCAGCGATGTGCTGCCCGGGCCTCCGCGGGAACTTCAAGTGCCCGGGCTCCTCCTCTTCTTTCCAGATCGCAGCAGCAGAGCAGACTAGAGAGGTGAGGTGGGTGGGAGTGACAGGAGGACGAGAGGGCGCGATCAGGGGTGGATTAAGAGTAGCAAGGGCCCCGGGCAGTTTAGAAGGCGCGGGCCCCCCCCTCCCACACACACACACCTGATGGATCACATGTCACATGATCCCCTGTGATAGATCATGTGATAGTTCACGTGAAATTAATTTGGCACAATATTAATTATAATAATCTTTTTTAGGCTGTGTGCCCACTATGCTTTTTTTAAGCAATTCCGCACCAGAAACGCTTAAAAAACGCTTGGTAGAATGTCTGCCAAGTTCCCCAATGATAATCCGCATGTGCTGTGCACATGCTGCGGAAATTTCCATTGTCCACATTATCATTGTGGAAAAATCCACAGCACTACCAATTATTTTGCGGAAGCTCGGCGTTTTCGCCGCCATTGACTTGCATTGGAACGCATGTAATTCGCATCACTGCATCTGTACATGCAGAATCCATGCGTTTCAATGTGCGGATGGTACCCGGGTTTGGAGAAGAGGAGACTCTCCTCCAGATCCGGGTACCATAGTACCTGTAAAAAAAAAAAGAATAAAATAAAAAATAAATATCATACTTACCTTCTGATGGCCCCCGGTGTCTTTATCCGATGCGTCCTGGCTTGCCGGCAGCTTACGGTGGTCTGAAAAGGATCTGCCGTGACGTCATTTAGTCATGTGACGGGTCACGCGACCGCTGACGTTGGCAGGCCATCAGAAGGTAATTATATATTTATTTTTTATTTTTTACCACTCTTTTACGGTCACACTATATAAATCCATGCCAGTTGCATGGATTTATACAGTGTGACCAAGTTGTCAAGCACTTTCCAAGTGATGCTAAAATCGCTTGTCAACCCACATGCGGAATTGCAAGTGAAGAACGCTTCACATCCACATGTCCCTGGCAGGAAAAACGCATGTAAAATTCGCATGCGTTTTTTCTGCCTGGGAGATGCAGAAGCGCTCAAAAAAAATCCAAAGCATTTCTGCATCGTGGGCACATAGCCTTACATTAATTGTATGAGTCAATATTGAGCACACGTAGCTATCTATACATGGCGGGAGGCCGCACGGCGCCATCTATACACGGCGGGAGGCTGCACGGCGCCATCTATACACAGCAGGAGGCCGCATGGCACCATCTATACACAGCAGGAGGCCGCACGGCGCCATCTACACACAGCAGGAGGCCACATGTAGCCATCTATACACAGCGGGAGGCCGCATGTAGCCATCTATACACAGCAGGAGGCCGCACGTAGCCATCTATACACAGCAGGAGGCCGCACTTAGCCATCTATACACAGCAGGAGGCCACACGTAGACATCTATATACAGCGGGAGGCCGCACGTAGCCATCTATACACAGCGGGAGGCCGCATGTAGCCATCTATATACAGCAAGAGGCCGCACGTAGCCATCTATACACAGCAGGAGGTCACACGTAGCCATCTATACACAGCAGGAGGTCACACGTAGCCATCTATACACAGCAGGAGGCCGCACGTAGCCATCTATACACAGCAGGAGGCCGCACGGCGCCATCTATTCACAGCGGAAGGCCGCACGTAGCCATCTATACACAGCGGGAGGCCGCACGTAGCCATTTATACACAGCATGAGGCCGCACGTAGCCATCTATATACAGCAGGAGGCCACACGTAGCCATCTATACGCAGTGGGAGGCCACACAGCACCATCTATACACAGCGGGAGGCCGCACAGCGCCATCTATACACAGCAGGAGGCCCCACAGCACCATCTATACACAGCAGGAGGCCGCACAGCGCCATCTATACACAGCGAGAGGCCGAACGGCGCCCCCCCAGAGACAGCGGGAGGCCGCACGCAGTCACGTACACACAAACATATATAGACATATACAGTACAGACCAAAAGTTTGGACACACCTACTCATTTAAAGATTTTTCTGTATTTTCCTGACTATGAAAATTGTACATTCACACTGAAGGCATCAAAACTATGAATTAACACATGTGGAATTATATACTTAGCAAAAAAGTGTGAAACAACTGAAAATATGTCTGATATTCTAGGTTCTTCAAAGTTGCCACCTTTTGCTTTGATGACTGCTTTGCACACTCTTGGCATTCTCTTGATGAGCTTCAAGAGGTAGTCACCGGAAATGGTTTTCACTTCACAGGTGTGCCCTGTCAGGTTTAATAAGTGGGATTTCTTGCCTTATAAATGGGGTTGGGACCATCAGTTGTGTTGTGCAGAAGTCAGGTGGATACACAGCTGATAGTCCTACTGAATAGACTGTTAGAATTTGTAATATGGAAAGAAAAAAGCAGCTAAGTAAAGAAAAATGAGTGGCTATCATTACTTTAAGAAATGAAGGTCAGTCAGTCCGAAAAATTGGGCAAACTTTGAAAGTGTCCCCATGTGCAGTTGCAAAAACCATCAAGCGCTACAAAGAAACTGGCTCACATGAGGACCGCCCCAGGAAAGGAAGACCAAGAGTCACCTCTGCTTCTGAGGATAATTTTATCCGAGTCACCAGCCTCAGAAATCACAGGTTAACAGCTGCTCAGATTAGAGACCAGGTCAATGCCACACAGAGTTCTAGCAGCAGACACATCTCTACAACGGTTAAGAGGAGACTTTGTGCAGCAGGCCTTCATGGTAAAATAGCTGCTAGGAAACCACTGCTAAGGACAGGCAACAAGCAGAATAGACTTGTTTGGGCTAAAGAACACAAGGAATGGACATTAGATTAGATCAGTGGAAATCTGTGCTTTGGTCTGATGAGTCCAAATTTGAGATCTTTGGTTCCAACCACCATGTCTTTGTGCGACGCAGAAAAGGTGAACGGATGGACTCTACATGCCTGGTTCCCACTGTGAAGCATGGAGGAGGAGGTGTGATGGTGTGGGGGTGCTTTGCTGGTGACACTGTTGGAGATTTATTCAAAATTGAAGGCATACTGAACCAGCATGGCTACCACAGCATCTTGCAGCGGCATGCTATTCCATCCGGTTTGCGTTTAGTTGGACCATCATTTATTTTTCAACAGGACAATGACCCCAAACACACCTCCAGGCTATGTAAGGGCTATTTGACCAAGAAGGAGAGTGATGGGGTGCTACGCCAGATGACCTGGCCTCCACAGTCACCAGACCTGAACCTAATCGAGATGGTTTGGGGTGAGCTGGACCGCAGAGTGAAGGCAAAAGGGTCAACAAGTGCTAAGCATCTCTGGGAACTCCTTCAAGATTGTTGGAAGACCATTTCCGGTGACTACGTCTTGAAGCTCATCAAGAGAATGCCAAGAGTGTGCAAAGCAGTCATCAAAGCAAAAGGTGTCTACTTTGAAGAACCTAGAATATAAGACATATTTTCAGTTGTTTCACACTTTTTTGTTAAGTATATAATTCCACATGTGTTAATTCATAGTTTTGATGCCTTCAGTGTGAATGTACAATTTTCATAGTCATGAAAATACAGAAATATCTTTAAATGAGAAGGTGTGTAAAAACGTTTGGTCTGTACTGTACATACACGCATAAACACATTTGAAACACAAAAATACATATAAACAGACATCACACAATGATATCTGCCTACACACACACACACACTCAATCACACATACACACACTCACTCTCACACATACACACTCTCTCACACACACACTCTCTCATACACACACTCTCTCATACACACGCATACTCTCACACACACAGACACACACAGACTCACCTTCCCCCGAATCGGCTCCAGTCCTCTCCGGTGCAGCACTGCAGGCCGGGCGCGCATTGCGTGATGTCACCGCTAGGAGACACGGCCGCGCACAGGGCCATGTCTCCTAGCAGTGACGCGGCCGGGCCAGCACACAAGGAAGTTAACTGTTGCAGTGCTGGCCCAGCCGGAGAAGAAGCAGTTGCCATGCGCCGCTGCCGGGGGAGCGGTCCGGGGGCCCCCTGCCACTGTCTGCCAGTATGTGCCGCAGCGCCGCACATATAATGAGGTCAATCCGGCCATAGACACCCCGGAGCCCCGGGCCCCCTGGAGGCCCGAGGCCCCGGGCGATAGCCCAGATTGCCCTCACTATGGGTGCGATGACTGGGGGGGGCGGAGCCACCCGGCCGGCTCGGGGCACGAACCAAAAAAAACACACACAAAAAAAAACACGCTCAGGCGCCGCACTCCCTGAATTCCGGCACCCTAGGCACGTGCCTACAAGTGCCTAAGGGCAAATGAGGCCCTGAGTAAATGCTCACCGAAGGGAAAGAGACAGGTGCATCATTAATGCCAGGAGCGGACATACCATTGGTGCAACTTGTGCTGCTGCACAAGGGCCCAAGATGAAAGAGGGTCTACTTCCAGCTCTCAAGAATGAAATCTGTCACTGACACATACCTCCCAACTTTTGCAGGAGAGAATGAGGGACAAACCATCCGGCGCACATAGTGTGCCTTGGCAACTTTGACTACGCATCTAGCCACACCCAGTTACCATTTCTTTATGAAAAAAAATGCATTTTTTCAGGCTGTACATAGAAATCTTTAGAGAAAAAAAAGGACAAAACACACACAGTTTAGTCACGTCTGTAGGCGCACAGTGAGTTTAGTTTTCATTGAATCACATCCACTTTGCTCGGACATTTAAACACTAGAGTTTCATGAGAACTGCATCTTCAGTGAGACTAATGACGCTGTTGTACTTTGTGGTTTCTTCTATGTGAAGCCTGAAATAAACACGAGGAAAAAAAAATGTTGTTGCAATTTAAAGTGCAGAAGTTTTTCTGAACTATTACAAAAGCAGTAAAAACATTGCTTCACATCTGTGTGTTGTTGTCATGCAGATGAAAGAAATTCCAGAAGGCCACACAGAGACGCCGGATGGTAAGTTTAAACATCCATACTTTTATTCTCCTCCTTCCGTTCCCTTCTCCTGCCTTGTCCCCTCCTCCCCATTACATCATCGTTACTAGGCAGAAACTGAAACAAGGATAACAGCCAACCAATCACAGATGTAGTAACAACATCACATCTCTCCTCTTCTCACAAAACAAAACAACAATAGAACTGGATAACGGTTCAAAAATTCACATTAGTACAAAGGGTTTTTGTTTGTTTTTTTTCTTTTTTTTTCTTTTTACTGCAGAACATAGTCCAAGAGGTGGGCTGGCGGTCTTCGATTTGCCCTCACTGGATAGCGGTGAGACATCTCAGTCCCAGATGAACTTTCCGAGTCCTCTGAGGTATCCTCCCTTGGAACTGCTGAGCACTGGGGACCCGGCAGGACGTCATCGCCATCTGCCTCGTCTGTTTCTGGGATATAGTCACAAAGTTTTTTAAAATGTGCTACGTTCCTTGTGACCTGGCGACCATGATCTTGAGCAGTGACCATGGTGCCTTTGACTTGTGTGACCTGAAAGGGTTCAGGATAGTATCATGATGCAAACTTGTCACTAGGTCTTAGTCTTTTTACAAGGACCCAATCTCCCACCAAAACTTCCAGCGGCTTGCAACGATGACTGCTCTTATCTGCATACCTCTTCATCTTCTGTTTGGATATGGCATCCTTAGTAGCAATTGGTGTTTGAACAGGACTCAGCGGAACGCTCGGGAGTTTGACACGCATAGGCCTGTTGAACAGCGCAGTGGCGGGTGGTACCCCGGTAGTAGAATGGGGTGTAGCTCTGTACTGTCTAAGAAATCTGTGTAGCTCTTGCTGTAAATCCTTGTGCTCCATGGTAGCGATCCTCAAAGTTTTGTTGATTGATTGCATGAACCGTTCCACTTCACCATTGGCCTGAGGCCAGTAAGGAGTTATTTTCCTGTGAGTGAAACCCAGATAGGTTGCGAATGATCGAAAATCTGTGCTATTAAAAGGTGGTCCATTGTCGGATTTCACTGTTTCCGGTATGCCATATGCCGAGAAGATCTTGTCTAATTTTGGTATAACAGCCCTGGCAGAGGTTGTCGAAACATGTTCAATGACTGGGAATCTCGAATAGTCATCCATGACAACCAGCAGATAGGAGTGATCCGGTAAAACACAGAAGTCAACACTAACAGCAGTCCACGGGCCCTCTGGCAGGGGTGTCATTTGTAAGGGTGCGCGTCTATGGTCAATTGTAGTTGCTTGGCAAGGTATGCAAGTTTCAATAAGTGCCTCTACTTTTTTGTCTAGTCCTGGAAACCAGACTTTCTCTCTCAGTAATTGCTTTGTTTTCACCACCCCTTGATGAGCCTCGTGGGCCAGATCCAGTACTCTGCTTTGAAGCTTCTGGGGTATCACCAGCCGATTGTTACGCAACAGTAGATTTGAATCAGACACGGAGAGAGCATGTCGTGCATTAAAGAAAGCTGTCAAGTAGGTGGTTTGATCTGGTGTTTGGAGGCGGGCTTCAGCAAGAAAATTGCTCCAATTTTTAGATCGAACAGTCTCTATAACTAACTGAAGTTGGTGATCGGAATCCACCGTTTGTTGTATTTCCTCCATAGTCATGACTTTTGGCACAGAATGTGCAACAATAAAATTGATATGTTCCTCTGCAAGGATAGTTGCTGGGATGTCGTCCTTGGTAGTTTGTGGTGTTGGGTGTCTCGAGAAGTAGTCTGCCGGATTACCAGCTCCTGCCTCGTATCTCAACCGAAACTGGTAGTTCTGTAGGCGGAGCAACCAGCGTTCAAGTCGTGGGGGAGGCTTTGAAGAATGTTTGTTGAAAAGCGGAATGAGCGGTTTGTGGTCAATTATCACTGTGAATTTATGTCCCATAAGGTACAGATGAAAATGAAGGCATCCCCATACAACCGCAAGAGCTTCCCTTTTAGTTTGTGAATAGCGTTGTTCTGTCTCTGTTAAGGCTTTGCTTGCATAGGAAATGGTAGAGACGTTGCCTGCTTTGGACACTTGTGTGAGAATTGCACCCAGGCCCACCGGACTTGCGTCCACGATCAGCTCGGTGGACTTTAGAGGGTCAAAATAGGCCATGACGGTGTTGCCAGTTAGACTGGACTTCATGGAGTCGAATGCTGCTTGGTGTTCAGTAGTCCATGTCCAAGGAGTGTCTTTTTTCGTGAGTAGTCGCAGGGGTTCGGAGATCGTGGCCAGATTAGGTATAAATCGTCCACAGTACGTGACTAGTCCTAGAAAACTGCGAACCTCTGACACATTTCGAGGTTGGCTAGCTGACTTTATAGCAGAAATTTTCTGAGGATCTACTGAAACTCCTTGCTCAGAAAAGATATATCCAAAGAAGCTTAATGACTTTTGGTTAAACTCACATTTTGACGGATTGACAGTTAGATTGCAGGCTTGCAGCCTCTGAAACACTTGCTCTAAGTGACTGTCATGCTCCTCTTGGGTTGTACCATATATAAGAATGTCATCACTGACGTTTAGGACTCCTGCTATTCCAGATAGAACCTGACTGATAACGTTCTGAAATATTTCTGCCGCAGATGAGATACCAAAGTTCAACCTCTTGAATCGTCGTAAACTCACGTGGGTACTAAAAGTTGTAATGTATCTGGAATCTGGATGCAACTCAAGTTTATGATAACCTGATTTTAAATCAATTTTAGAGAATACTTTTGCACCATTCAGGTCTGCGAGAATGTCATCAATAGTGTGCGTGATGTGCCTTTCTCTTTGATTAGCCAGACTGGCATGCCACATATCCACACATAGCCTGCTTTGGTTTTGGTGCAACAACAATGGGCGATACCCAAGGGGTCGGGCCTTCAACTCGTTCAACAACATCAGACGCTTCCAGATCTTGCAGTTCTTGCTCCACAAGTTTGCGGACATGAAATGGGATGCGCCTGTGAGGTTGAACAGACGGCTGTATTGACTGGTCAATATGCAATTTTATCTGAACGTCTTTTAGCTTACCGAGACCTTTAAAGAGATTGGGGTACCTCTGCATGATGTTTTGGGCCGAAGGACCCGTGACGCTATTGACCAGGTTGACCAGACCCAGAGATATAGCAGTACTGCAGCTGAGAAGCGTGTCTGCGGAGCACTCTACTACATATACAGTGTCGGTGATGGACTTCCCGTCAGCTGCAAGTTCTGACTGAAATTTGCCGCACAGGGGTAGTGCCGATGCTGAACCATAAGGAAAAATCTTTAGGCTAGTGCTTTGTAGAGCAGGTCTGTTCGGGAGTCGGCTATAGACTGCACGGCTGATGACGTTTACTGACGCCCCCGTGTCTACTAGGGCTTCCACCGGACTGCCATTTATCAGGATAAGTCGCCTTGGACTGGTAAGTGCGTGCAGTGTTTGAGATCCCTCTGCAGTTACTGAGAATAGATAAGTACTGTGAGGCTCGTCAGTAAGCTGGAGCGTTTGGACTTTTTGTGATCTGGGTTGTACTGTGGGATGAGGGGATTGTGGCTTGGATCTACACACTTTTGCAAAATGGTTTTGTTTTCCACAATTATGGCAGGTCCCACCCTTTTGCTGGGCAGATATTCTGGTGAGGATACGACCCTCCGCAGTTGTAGCAAGTTGCCCCCTGCGTACGAGGCACAGGCGGTCTCTGTGTTAGCTTTGATATACAAGATGGTGCTTCCACCTCGCACTCAATGTTCTCTATGAGTTTAGCTTGTTTTTCGGCGGTATCATTTACACGTGCTGTTTCAAGCAATTTTGCTAAAGTCATGGTGGGATCTCTGAGTGCTTGTCTCCGTAATTTAGAGGAGATGCAGCCTTGTAAAATCTGCATTTGGATCTCTTTGTCGACATCTGCAAATTCACAGTAAGCTGCAAGGTGCCGTAGTCGGACATGATATTCATCAATATTTTCTGTTGCTGACTGCTTTAATTGTCTAAACTTGAAGATTTCAAATGCCGCATTTCTGTGTGGGGAGAAGTATTTGCTTAATGCGGCCTTGCTGAGCTCATAGTCTTTGTCTTCTCCAGTATTAGGCAGAGTAGTGAAGATATCATAGACTTGTTCCCCTGCATAATGTAATAGCATGGCTTTCTTCCTGGTATCATCTGATATGTTCATGGCTTGTAGGAATATATCAAAACGCTTCAGCCATTTCTCCCAACATGCTGCTAGGTTAGCTGGGGACTGATGTACATCAAAAGCAGGCAAGGCAGGTAAACAGGCCATTGTTGTAGAGCTGAAATACCTTTAGTTGATGATGAACGCTTCCTCGTCGCCAGTTGTGGTGTTGTTATGCAGACGAAAGGAACTCCAGAAGGCCACACAGAGACGCCGGATGGTAGGTTTAAACAGCCATACTTTTATTCTCCTCCTTCCGTTCCCTTCTCCTGCCTTGTCCCCTCCTCCCCATTACATCATCGTTACTAGGCAGAAACTGAAACAAGGATAACAGCCAACCAATCACAGATGTAGTAACAACATCACAATCTGCAGCAAAAATGCATCAAAATAAAGGGGAAAACGCATGAAAGAAAATGTATAAACAAAATGCAGTACATACGCAATAATCAGAACTTTTTTTTATTGCGTTGTGTGGTGCGGACACCTACAGAAAAAAAGCAGTAGAAAAAACACTGCATGTATGCCACATGTAAACACGGCTTCAGCATTACATTTTTAATGCAATTTGTATAGGGTTTATTGAGAAAAAATCAATCACACCATTTTTTTAAGCTATTTTCTGACCACCGTAAATAACGTGATAACTGTGTTGTTCAGGTCATTACGATTACAGGGACACCGAATATGTCTGTTATTTGCTGATTTGTGATGTTTGTTTTTTTATAAAGTACATTAAAAATAATATTTTTGGAATTGTTTTTCAGTATTTTTTAGTAATCGTATAGGAAGAAAAAAAATCTCTTTTATTTGTCCTCTAGAATACAGCGACATAAACATATACTGCTATGTACCGATGTACAATCTTTCTATGTAACAGTATACTATACCTGTGTGTTCTGAGCCTGTAATGCAGCTTTTTAAGCACATAAAATCCTCCCATTCTTTTCAGAGAAAGCTGTTGCTTATAGCTATAGCTACTGCCTGCAATAATGTAGGTTGTGGCTTTGATTTCCAGGAAGACCAGATCTTAAGAAAAGAAATTAACTTTTTTGTAATTGTTTTACATTATATTTTATTAATTTAAAGAAAAAAAATTACATTTCTGTTCCCTCTAGAATACAGGTACATAGAAATACACTGCTATATACAATGTTTTTTTTATTTTATTTTAATAGTGATCAAGGGGGGCTACTTTTCACTGTGGGGGGATACTGTGGGCCATCAAACAGTGTGTGGGGTTACTGAGGGCTGTTATACAGTGGGGGTTGGCAATTGAGGGATGTCATACACTGGGGGGGCCTATTAAAGTTTGTCATATAACAAGGGGAAACTGCGGGCCATCATACAGGGGAGAGGGGCTACTGTAGGGCCCACCATGCTATGTATAGGGAGCTGTGGGGCCATCATGTTGTCCATGCAGAAACTGTGGTGGCATGCTGTGCAGAGGGGAACTATAAATGGTGGGATTCATGAGACATTATTAAATGTTAAATGGGCATAGAAGCATAATTGTTTTAAGCGCATGTGGTATTGTGACTGTCAAATGAGCCCACTAGGGGCATTATTACTTTATAGGGGGCAAAATGTGGGCACTGTTTCCTCGGGCATTTGCACGTGGCGATATTATTTTCTAGGGTGCAATTTCACTATCTAACATAGTAACATAGCTTTTAAGGTTGAAGGAAGACTAAGTCCATCTAGTTCAACCCATAGCCTAACATGTTGATCCAGAGGAAGGCAAAAGAAAACCCATGTGGCAAAGCTCCACATTGGGGAAAAAAATTCCTTCCAGACTCCATACGACAATCAGACTAGTTCCCTGGATCAACACTCTATCAAGGAATCTAGTATATATAACCTGTAATATTATAATTTTCAAGAAAGGCATCCATGCCCTTCTTAAATTTTAGTAGTGAATCACTCATTACAACATCATGCGGCAGAAAGTTCCATAGTCTCACTGCTCTTACAGTAAAGAATCCGCATCTGTGATTATGATTAAACCTTCTTTCCTCTAGACATAGAAGATGCCCCCTTGTCCCCGTCTCTGGCCTCAGAGTAAAAAGATCAGTAGAAAAGTCGTTATACTACCCCCTCATATACTTGTACATAGTAATAAGATCACCCCTAAGCCTTCGTTTTTCCAAACTAAATAACCCCAAGTGTAATAACCTGTCTTGGTATTGCAGACCCCCCAGTCCTCTAATAACCTTGGTCGCTCTTCTCTGCACCTGCTCTAGTTCAGATACGTATTTTTTATACACCAGAGACCAGAACTGTACACAGTATTCTAAGTGTGGCCGCACTAGTGACTTGTATAGAGATAAAATTATGTTCTTCTCATGAGCATCTATGCCTCTTTTAATGCATCCCATTATTTTATTTGCCTTTGCAGCAGCTGCCTGACACTGGCCACCAAACATGAGCTTGTCGTCCACCAATACACCCAGGCCTTTTTCAGTGACAGTTTTGCCCAGTGTTTTACAATTAAGCATATAATTATACATTTTATTTCCTCTGCCCAAGTGCATTACCTAACATTTATCCCAATTAAAGCTCATTTGCCATTTATCAGCCCAAGCTTCTAGTTTACATAGATCCTCCTGTAAGATAAAATTGTCCTCTCTCTATTGATTACCCTGCAGAGTTTAGTGTCATCTGCAAATATTGAAATACTACTCTTTATGCCCCCCTACAAGGTCGTTAATAAATGTTAAAAAGAAGCGGGGCTCAATACTGACCCCTGTGGTTCTCCACTGTTAACTGAGACCCAGTCTGAGTGTGTTCCATTAATAACCACCCTTTGTTTCCTATCACTGAGACAGTTCTTAACCCACTTACATAAAATGAGAACAATGGAGATAGGGGAAAATATATTTATCAACCTTTTGTGTGGAACCGTATCAAAAGCTTTTGAAAAGTCCATGTACACAACATCCACTGCATTTCCTTGGTCCAGTCGGGAACTTAACTCTTCATAAAAGCTGATCAGATTAGTTTGACAGGAACGGTCCCTCGTAAGCCCATGTTGATATTGGGTCATGAGGTTATTCTTCTTCAGATACTCTAGTATAGCATCTCTTTGGAAACCCTCCAGGATTTTACTCACAGCAGAGGTTAAGCTTACTGGCCTATAATTTCCAAGTTCGTTTTTTTTCCCCTTTTTGAATATTAGCACCACATTTGCTATACGCCAGTCCTGTGGTACAGACCCTGCTATTATGGAATCTTTAAAGATTAAAAATAATGGTCTATCTATGACGTTACTTAATTCCTGCAGTACTCGCGGGTGTATCCCGTCCGGGCCCGGGGTTTGTCAACTTTAGTGATTTTTAGACGCCGCCGTACTTCCTGCTGGGTTAAGCAAGAGACATTTAAAGGAGAATTTTTGTTATCACTCATCATGTTTTCTGTCATGCGATTTTCTTGTGTAAATACTGTTGAAAAAAAATCATTTAGAATATTGGCTTTTTCCTCATCCTCATCCACCATTTCACCCACACTATTTTTAAGGGGGCCAACACTATTATTTTTTAGTTTTTTACTATTTGTGTAGTTAAAGAATATTTGGGGGTTATTTTTACTTTCTCTGGCAATCAGTCTCTCTGTCTCAATCTTTGCTGCCCTGATTTTGTTTTTACAGAATTTATTTAATTTTCTGTATTCTGTATTCTTACTACCTACTTGCTTTAGTTCTCTAAATGCTTTCTTTTTGTCACTTATTGCGCCCCTTACAGCTCTATTTAGCCATAGTGGTTTCCTCCTAATTCTAGCATGTTTATTCCCATAGGGTATATATTGTGCACAGGTCCTATTCAGGATGCTAATAAATGTTTCCCATTTGCTTTGTGTAGTTTTATGTCTCAGGACATCGTCCCAGTTTATTGCACTAAGATCATCTCTCAACCGTTGGAAATTTGCCTTCCTGAAGTTTAGTGTCCTTGTAACCCCTCTACTACACATCTTATTAAAGTATACATGAAAACTTATTATTTTGTGATCACTATTACCCAAGTGATATTCGGTCTGGCCTGTTGGTTAATATTAGGTCTAGCAGTGCCCCCCTTCTTTTCCTGAACCAGATGTGAAAGGTAATTGTCTCTCATAGTTGTCAAAAACCTATTACCTTTGCTTGAACTACAGGTTTCTGTTCCCCAATGTATTTCGGGGTAGTTAAAGTCCCCCATAATAATGACATCTCCTTGAGTCGCTGCTTCATCTATTTGCTTTATTCTCCGCTGCTTCCATTATTTTTGGAGACTTATAAGAAACCCCTATCAGTAATTTATTATTTTTTCCCCCTCCCCTTATCTCCACCCACAGGGACTCTACATTTTCATTAGAGTCACATATATTCTCACGCAAGATGGGTTTTAAGGATGATTTTACATATAAACACACACCCCCCTCGCTTGTTTGTACGGTCATTTCTGAACAGACTATAGCCCTGTAAATCAACTGCCCAGTCATGGCTCTCATCCAGCCATGTCTCAGATATCCCCACCATGTCATAATTATTTTACAACAAAATTAATTCTAATTCCTCCATTTTGTTGATGAGGCTTTTGGCATTAGTGTACATGCATTTTATGTATCTCTCTGTACCTCTATTCCTTCTTACTATATTGACTGTTCTAACCCACCTCCAATTTCTTTATTTGTGCCCAGGTCGCTATCTGCACTATCTTCCCCACCTATAAAATGAATACCCTCCTCCCCCCCAATCACTAGTTTAAACACTCCTCCAACCTTCTAGCCATTTTCTCCCCCAGCACAGCTGCACCCTCCCCAGCGGAGGGTAGCGTAGAACCTGTAGCCAACTGAGAAGTTGGCCCAGTTCTCCAGGAACCCAAACCCCTCCTTCCTACACCAATTCCTGAGCCACTTATTTATCTCCCTAATCTCCCGTTGCCTCTCTGGCGTGGCACATGGTAGAGGTAGTATTTGAGAGAATAGCACCTTGGAGGTCCTTGCTTTAAGCTTGCAGCTTAATTCCCTGAAATCATCTTTAAGGACCTTCCACCTACCTCTAACTTTGTCATTTGTGCCAATGTGCACCATGACAGCAGGGTCCTCACCAGCCCCTCCAGCCCCTCCCAGTAATCTGTCAATCTGATCAGCGATGTGCCGGACTTGAGCCCCAGGTAGGCAGCATACTGTTTGACGATCCCTGTCTTTGTGACAGATTGCCCTATCTGTTCCCCTAATAATTGAGTCCCTCACTACCAGGTTGATGATTTTTGCAACCAAGTATTAGGCTGAGGGTGCCAATACTTTTGTCCTGCCCTTTTTTGGAGTTTTGTGTGAAATGATCAATGATTTCATTTTTGCTTCATTCTCTTTTGTGTTTTTTTCATTGAAGAAAAATTAAATGAAGAGAATAATACCAAAGAATTTGTGATTGCAATCATTTTCAGGAAGAAACTGAGTACTATCTGACAGAATTGCAGGGCTGCCAATACTTTTGGCCAGCACTGTATGTAAGCAATAAAGAATGAAAAAAAGTGGATGTTAGATAACTAGTAGTGTTGAGCCACCCCCGTAGTGTTCGGGTTCGGTTCGGTTCGTCGAACACCGGGATGTTCGAGGAACTGTTCGTCGAACTGTTCGTCGAACACCTTAGAACACCGTCGAGCACCGTTAAAACCAATGGCAGGCAAACAAAAACACATAGAAACACATAGAAAACACCTGCAAAGGTGTCCAAAAGCTGACAAACTGCTCAGAAGACACTCTCTTTAAAAAAGCCGGCCGGCAAATTCAGCAGCGGCATACACCGGTACCCGACAATTTAGACAAGAAGGAATAGAGCATCACACATAGATTAGATAGATAGAAACATGTCAGTCACACATATAAGAAGCACAGTGACAGTGTTGGTTACTGCACTTGTCATTTAGTGTAAAGGATTTATTAAAAAAAATATTAGTGTTTTCATGCACCGTCTCTTTAAAAAAGCCGGCCGGCAATTCAGCATCTGTACCCGACAATTTAGAACAGAAAGAATAGAGCTTCACACATAGATTAGATAGATAGAAACATGTCAGTCACATATATAATAAGTACAGTGATAGTGTTGCTTACTATACTTGTCATTTAGTGTAAAGGATTTATTTAAAAAAATAATAGTGTTTTCATGCACTGTCTCTTTAAAAAAGCCGGCCGGCAATTCAGCAGCGGTACCCGACAATTTAGAACAGAAAGATAGAGCATCACACATAGATTAGATAGATAGAAACATGTCAGTCACATATATATGAAGTACAGTGATAGTGTTGGTTACTGTACTTGTCATTTAGTATTAAAATAAAGGATTTATTATTAAAAAAATTGGCGTGGGGTTCCCCTTAATTTTAGGCTCTAGTGGAGGTTAAGCAGACGGCTGGGGCAGATGTTTGAAGCCTGGGAAGGGGGTAATACCCACGGAGCTTCCCAGGCTACTAATATCAGCCCCCAGCTGAATACATAGCCTTTACTAGCTATTAAAATGGGGGACCCCCCAAAAAAAATGACGTGGGGTCCCCCCTAATTTAATAGCTAGCAAAGGCTAGGCAGACAGCTGGGGGCTGATATTAATAGCCCAGGAAGGGAGCCATGAATATTGGCCCCCTCCCAGGCTAGAAACACCAGCCGTCAGCCGCCCCAGAAATGGCGCATTCATAGGATGCGCCAATTCTGGCACTTAGCCTCGCTCTTCCACGCTGCCCTGGTGCGGTGGCAGGGGGTAATAGGGTTGGGGTTGATGTCAGCTTATAATGCCAGCTGACATCAAGCCCAGGTTAGTAATGGAGAGGCGTCTATAAGACACCCCCCCATTACTAACCCCATAGTCAAAGTTAAAAAAAACACAAACACCCAGAATAAAGTCCTTTAATTGAAATAAAGACACAATCCTTTATTGTTCTAAATTAAACCATACTTACCATCACGCCCATTCCAGCTGAAGCCAACGATCTCCTGCAATAAAAGAAAAATAATAAAGCAACCTCATCCTTACCTTTCCATGGTTCCCACGACAGCTTCAGCTCTGCTACATCGAGATGACAGGCTGGACCGCAGCAGAACGCTGCCATCCAGCCTGTCATCCCGCAGACACTGAGAAGCGCAGGCTTGCTTGCGCTGCTCAGCGTCTCTCTGTGACGACATCCAGATGAGCCGAGTTCATGTCCAATGAACTCGGCTCACCTCATGCACGTCACTGACAGCGTGGGAAAATTCTCACGCTGAAGCGCTGATTGCAGGAGAATTTACCCACGCTGTCAGTGACGTGCAGGAGGTGAGCTGAGTTCATTGGACATGAGCTCACCTCATGCACATCACTGACAGCGTGGGAGAATTCTCCTGCACTCAGAACTTCAGCGTGAGAATTTTCCCACGCTGTCAGTGACGTGCATGAGGTGAGCCGAGTTCATTGGACATGACCTCGGCTCATCTGGATGCCGTCACAGCGAGACAGTGAGGAGCGCAAGCATGCCTGCGCTTCTCAGTGTCTGCGGGATGACAGACTGGATGGCAGCGTTCTGCTGCGGTCCAGCCAGTCATCTCGATGTAGCAGAGCTGAAGCTGTCGTGGGAACCATGGAAAGGTAAGGATGAGGTTGGTTTATTATTTTTCTTTTATTGCAGGAGATCGTTGGCTTCAGCTGGAATGGGTGTGATGGTAAGTATGGTTTAATTTAGAACAATAAAGAATTGTGCCTTTATTTCAATTAAAGGACTTTATTCTGGGTGTTGTGTTTTTTTTAAATACTTTACTAGAAATTCATGGCGGTCATGTCTAATACTGGCGTGACCCCATGAATTTTGGGCTTGGGGCCAGCTGATAATACCAAGCTGGCCCTAACCCCTTTATTACCCAGTGAGCCACCGCACCAGGGCCCTGGATGAGTTGGGTACAGCGCCAGAAGATGGCGCTTCTATGAACGCGCCATTTTCCGGGGTGGCTGCGGACTGCAATTTGTAGCGGGGGGGGCCCAGAAAGCTTGGGCCTCCCTGCGCTGCAGATTCCAGCCCCCAGCTGCCTAGTTGTACCTGGCTGGACACAAAAATAGGGCGAAGCCCCACGTACTTTTTTTTTAATTATTTCATGAAATTCATGAAATAATTAAGAAAAAAAGGCCTTCCCTATATTGTTGTGTCCGGCCAGGTACAAATAGGCAGCTGGTGGTTGGGGGCAGCCCGTTCCTGCCTGCTGTACCTGGCTGGACACAAATATAGTGCGAAGCCCCACTTCAATTTTTTTTAATTATTTCATGAAATTCATGAAATAATTAAGAAAAAAAGGGCTTCCCTATATTGTTGTGTCCGGCCAGGTACAAATAGGCAGCTGGTGGATGGGGGCAGCCCGTTCCTGCCTGCTGTACCTGGCTGGACACAAATATAGTGCGAAGCCCCACTTCAATTTTTTTTAATTATTTCATGAAATTCATGAAATAATTAAGAAAAAAAGGGCTTCCCTATATTGTTGTGTCCGGCCAGGTACAAATAGGCAGCTGGTGGATGGGGGCAGCCCGTTCCTGCCTGCTGTACCTGGCTGGACACAAATATAGTGCGAAGCCCCACTTCAATTTTTTTAAATTATTTCAGGAAATTCATGAAATAATTAAAAAAAATTGACGTGGGGCTTCGCACTATATTTGTGTCCAGCCAGGTACAGCAGGCAGGAACGGGCTGCCCCCAACCACCAGCTGCCTATTTGTACCTGGCCGGACACAACAATATAGGGAAGCCCTTTTTTTCTTAATTATTTCATGAAATAATTTAAAGAAAATTGACGTGGGGCTTCGCCCTGTTTTTGTGTCCAGCCAGGTACAACTAGGCAGCTGGGGGCTGGAATCCGCAGCGCAGGGAGGCCCAAGCTTTCTGGGCCACCCCCGCTGCAAATTGCAGTCCGCAGCCACCCCGGAAAATGGCGCGTTCATAGAAGCGCCATCTTCTGGCGCTGTACCCAACTCATCCAGGGCCCTGATGCGGTGGCTCACTGGGTAATAAAGGGGTTAGGGCCAGCTTGGCATTATCAGCTGGCCCTAAGCCCGAAATTCATGGGGTCACGCCAATATTAGACATGACCACCATGAATTTCTAGTAAAGTATTTAAAAAAAACACAACACCCAGAAAAAAGTCCTTTAATTGAAATAAACACACAATTCTTTATTGTTCTAAATTAAACCATACTTACCATCACGCCCATTCCAGCTGAAGCCAACGATCTCCTGAAATAAAAGAAAAATAATAAAGCAACATCATCCTTACCTTTCCATGGTTCCCATGACAGCTTCAGCTCTGCTACATCGAGATGACAGGCTGGACCGCAGCAGAACGCTGCCATCCAGCCTGTCATCCCGCAGACACTGAGAAGCGCAGGCTTGCTTGCGCTCCACAGTGTCTCTCTGTGAGGGCATCCAGATGAGCCGAGTTAATGTCCAATGAACTCGGCTCACCTCATGCACGTCACTGACAGCGTGGGAAAATTCTCCTGCACTCAGCGCTTCAGCGTGGGAGAATTCTCACACTGAAGCGCTGAGTGCAGGAGAATTCTCCCACGCTGTCAGTGACGTGCAGGAGGTGAGCTGAGTTCATTGGACATGAGCTCACCTTATGCACGTCACTGACAGCGTGGGAAAATTCTCCTGCACTCAGCGCTTCAGCGTGGGAGAATTCTCACGCTGAAGCGCTGAGTGCAGGAGAATTCTCCCACGCTGTCAGTGACGTGCAGGAGGTGAGCAGAGTTCATTGGACATGAGCTCACCTTATGCAAGTCACTGACAGCGCGGGAGAATTCTCCTGCACTCACCGCTTCAGCGTGAGAATTTTCCCACGCTGTCAGTGACGTGCATGAGGTGAGCCGAGTTCATTGGACATGAACTCGGCTCATCTGGATGTCGTCACAGAGAGACGCTGAGCAGCGCAAGCAAGCCTGCGCTTCTCAGTGTCTGCGGGATGAGAGGCTGGATGGCAGCGTTCTGCTGCGGTCCAGCCTGTCATCTCGATGTAGCAGAGCTGAAGCTGTCGTGGGAACCATGGAAAGGTAAGGATGAGGTTGCTTTATTATTTTTCTTTTATTGCAGAAAATCGTTGGCTTCAGCTGGAATGGGCGTGACGGTAAGTATGGTTTAATTTAGAACAATAAAGGATTGTGTCTTTATTTCAATTAAAGGACTTTATTCTGGGTGTTTGTGTTTTCTTTTAACTTTGACTATGGGGTTAGTAATGGGGGTGTCTTATAGACGCCTCTCCATTAATAACCTGGGCTTGATGTCAGCTGGCATTATAAGCTGACATCAACCCCAACCCTATTACCCCCTGCCACCGCACCAGGGCAGCGTGGAAGAGCGAGGCTAAGTGCCAGAATTGGCGCATCCTATGAATGCGCCATTTCTGGGGCGGCTGACGGCTGGTGTTTCTAGCCTGGGAGGGGGCCAATATTCATGGCTCCCTTCCTGGGCTATTAATATCAGCCCCCAGCTGTCTGCCTAGCCTTTGCTAGCTATTAAATTAGGGGGGACCCCACGTCATTTTTTTTGGGGGGTCCCCATTTTAATAGCTAGTAAAGGCTATGTATTCAGCTGGGGGCTGATATTAGTAGCCTGGGAAGCTCCGTGGGTATTACCCCCTTCCCAGGCTTCAAACATCTGCCCCAGCCGTCTGCTTAACCTCCGCTAGAGCCTAAAATTAAGGGGAACCCCACGCCAATTTTTTTAATAATAAATCCTTTATTTTAATACTAAATGACAAGTACAGTAACCAACACTATCACTGTACTTCATATATATGTGACTGACATGTTTCTATTTATCTAATCTATGTGTGAAGCTCTATTCTGTCTGTTATAAATTGTCGGGTACAGATGCTGAATTGCCGGCCGGCTTTTTTAAAGAGACGGTGCATGAAAACACTATTATTTTTTTTGATAAATCCTTTACGCTAAATGACAAGTACAGTAAGCAACACTGTCACTGTACTTCGTATATATGTGGCTTACATGTTTCTATCTATCTAATCTATGTGTGAAGCTCTATTCTGTCTGTTATAAATTGTCGGGTACCGCTGCTGAATTGCCGGCCGGCTTTTTTAAAGAAACGGTGCATGAAAACACTATTATTTTTTTTGATAAATCCTTTACGCTAAATGACAAGTACAGTAAGCAGCACTTTCACTGTACTTATTATATATGTGACTGACATGTTTATATCTATCTAATCTATGTGTGAAGCTCTATTCTTTCGGTTCTAAATTGTCGGGTACAGGTGTATGCCGCTGCTGAATAGCCGGCTTTCCATGTTTCACTGTGAGCACTGTTCCCATCGATTTGGGCAATCACTGTAATGCCACAACCACCATGGCTGTGGCATTACAGTGAGTGGCAGACAATCCCTGCATGATTGGTGCTCTAAATAGCGCCAGACATGCAGGACACGCTTTTGGTGCACGAACAGTTATCGAACATAACCTCGAACAGCCGAATTTTTTGCAAATCGTTCGGGTTCGTCGAACAACTCGAACACCGCCCAAAACAGCTCGAATTTGAGATTGGCGAACAGTTCTAGTCGAACACCGCTCATCTCTAATAACTAGTCCAAAATAGGATAATTCTTAAAGGGAATCTGTCACCCCCCTGGGAGATATGAAACCTCTAATATGGGCATACAGGTTATACTGTAGAAAAGTAAATCTATACATACCTGTATGGCCCATAGTAGAGGTCTGCTTGCAGAGAAATGTGTTTTTATAAAATTGGTTTTCACATGCTTGGCGCCCGAGGGATGCCAAGAAATTCCCGCCTATCTGATTAGGAAGCCGAGAAATCCCCACTTATCAGTTTATTTTAAATATTCCCCCCCTCCCCTGCACGTCACAAGGCCCTGTGATGTGCACTCGTCCCACTCACTTCCCGCGCATGCGCAAATCGCCGCTATCATCAGGAGCGCTTTTTTTTCCTCCTAGCCCTGTTTGTCTCTGCAGTGTTCTAGTGAGCAGGCGCTAGGGAGTCACTATATAGAAAAGTAAAAAGATTTACTTTTCTATAACCTGTATGCCCATATTAGAGGTCTCATATCTCCCAAGGGGTGACAGATTCCCTTTAAATAGCATATGGAACAAGGGATAAAGGGAAAAATGCAGTCCTAAAAAGATATTAGTACTACCGTAAATAAATAAGGGATGAATAGAAATACTGAGAGAGATATCATTCTAATAGTCTAAAATAAGACATGAAGCAACACCCAAATAGGTAAAAAAGAAAAAGGAAGAATAATTATGTGATACCATACACATGGGGAAAATGAGGAAGTCAGCCTATACGTGTCTGTGAATAGAATGCAAGAAAATTTTTTAATAACGTAATCAAATGAAACTGAGTATCTTATATTCTCTATTCAAACTTTGGGTTCTAAGGTGTCTAACCTATGGATCCTAAAGGATTCACGACATTTTGATCCTATTACCACTGTGTCTAGGTGCAGGGACATGTTCCAGTACTTGAAATTTTAATTGGGAAATGCTATGCTTCTTTCTGTTAAATTGATAGGTTTGTGGGACTTGTGTTGTGAAATACAGTCTCGTATATACTGAGTTGTCTCCCTGGTAGGACTGCCACCAGTTTCTCGTTAGATATAAGCCCGGTCTGTTAGTGGGATTATATCGGGCCACAAACCAGCCCCAGTAGCATGTAAGTTAAAACCGAGAACACGGACGTGTGGATTCATCGATCAGGATAAAAGAGCAGCCCAAGGTTAAATTATATATTTAATCACCTTAAGGGCACACTAGACAAAACACTAGTTACAAATATACAATGGTCAGATATGCAAATACATGTAGTAGTACAAAAAGTATGCGCAGATGAAACATGTCAGTTACCAGTTTTATGTTCGACCATGTTAACTGGACTGCATGGAAACATAGGGTGCAAGCTTTTTCCAGTTCCTTACAGTATGTTACTCGACATGCCCCCCCTTGGAAGTGACCAGCAAGCATGACAAAGAGAGGGAGAGCACGTCGTGTTACACAAGCCTTTATCTGCCCCCCTAGGATGGTCCTTATCCCCCTCTCCTGGGTATTTGTAGCTAAAACTCCCAAAACCTATGAAGGATCATAACTTCCCAACGGAAGGTCATAAGGCGGCGGTTTTGGTGCCATCAGATTCGCGCAGGCCCTTATTACGCTTGGAGATCAAACATGGCTTTGCTACCTGGCTTCTACTAGCCATCCTGCATATCTCCCCACCCTGGGGTGCTAGAATGGATCGAGACTCTAGAAGACGTTTGGCCCATTACAGAGATCTCGAAAAATTGTAACCGGTGTGTGGCTAGGATGTACGATAACTCCATAATCTCCTTAAATCTCCTTATGAAATCCTATCTGACTGAAGTGTGGGCTCCACACAGTGTGGGCTCCATAGGGGGTCATCCTGTATGAGCCTAGATACTAGCTGGAGTAGCTGGACCACCTGCTGAGCCAGGTGTCCTCCTGAGCCAGGTGTTACAGCTACACATGCTGAAGGAGAATTGTAACCTGCCATTACATCTCCCCATATTGTTCACAATAAGAGTTTACTGTAAAGTATTAGCGGTGCAGACAATGTCTTTTCTTTCTGCTGTCGAGCTATAGCCGCTCACTGTGCAAGTGGTATTTCTGTTTTCTTTGAGTTGTGGCTGTATACAGTGGTGGCACCCCTGCAATTCTGTCAGATAATACTCAGTTTCTTCCTGAAAATGATTGCAATCACAAATTCTTTGGTATTATTATATTCATTTAATTTGCTTGCAAGGAAAAAACACAAAAGAGAATGACGCAAAAATCAAATCATTGATCATTTCACACAAAACTCCAAAAATGGGCCAGACAAAAGTATTAGCACCCTCAGCCTAATACTTGGTTGCACAACCTTTAGCCAAAATAACTGCGAACAACCGCTTCCAGTAACCATCAATGAGTTTCTTACAATGCTCTGCTGGAATTGTAGACCATTCTTCTTTGGGAAACTGCTCCAGGTCCCTGATATTTGAAGGGTGCCTTCTCCAAACTGCCATTTTGAGATCTCTCCACAGGTGTTCTATGGGATTCAGGTCTGGACTCATTGCTGGCCACCTTAAAAGTCTCCAGTGCTTTCTCTCAAACCATTTTATAGTGCTTTTGGAAGTGTGTTTTGGGTCATTTTCCTGCTGGAAGACCCATGACCTCTGAGGGAGACCCAGCTTTCTCACACTGGGCCCTACATTATGCTGCAAAATTTGTTGGTAGTCTTCCGACTTCATAATGCCATGCACACAGTCAAGCAGTCCAGTGCCAGAGGCAGCAAAGCAACACCAAAACATCAGGGAACCTCCGCCATGCTTGACTGTAGGGACTGTGTTCTTTTCTTTGTATGCCTCTTTTTTTTTCCTGTACACTCTATGTTGATGCTTTTTGCCAAAAAGCTCTACCTTTGTCTCATCTGACCAGAGAACATTTTTCCAAAACGTTTTAGGCTTTCTCAGGTAAGTTTTGGCAAACTCCAGCCTGGCTTTTTTATGTCTCGGGGTAAGAAGTGGGGTCTTCCTGGGTATCCTACCATACAGTCCCTTTTCATTCAGATGCCAATGGATAGTACGGGTTGACACTGTTGTACCCTCGGACTGCAGGGCAGCTTGAACTTGTTTGGATGCAAGTCGAGATTCTTTATCCACCATCCGCACAATCTTGCGTTGAAATCTCTCATCAATTTTTCTTTTCTGTCCACATCTAGGGAGGTTAGCCACAGTGCCATGGGCTTTAAACTTCTTGATGACACTGCGCACGGAAGACGCAGGAACATTCAGGTCTTTGGAGATGGACTTGTAGCTTTGAGATTGCTCATGCTTCCTCACAATTTGGTTTCTCAAGTCCTCAGATAGTTCTTTGGTCTTCTTTCTTTTCTCCATGCTCAATGTGGTACACACAAGGACACAGGACAGAGGTTGAGTCAACTTTAATCCATGTTAACTGGCTGCAAGTGTGATTTAGTTATTGCCAACACCTGTTAGGTGCCACAGGTAAGTTACAGGTGCTGTTAATTACACGAATTAGAGAAGCATCACATGATTTTTCAAACAGTGCCAATACTTTTGTCCACCCCCTTTTTTAGGTTTGGTGTGGAATTATATCCAATTTGGCTTTATGACAATTCTTTTTGTGTTTTTTCATTGAAGACAAATTAAATGAAGATAATAATACCAAAGAATTTGTGATTGCAATCATTTTCAGGAAGAAACTGAGTATTATCTGACAGAATTGCAGGGGTGCCAATACTTATGGCCACCACTGTACTTAACCACATGAGATGATCCTGCTTCCTCTGTTCAATATTTCATGAATTAGCTTGAGGTCTCTTCCCACTCAGCAGTACTATCACCCCATATGTTTCCTTCTTTGCTGTTGTCAGATGTATACTTAGGGATTTATGTAATTGACAGCTATGAATACAAATTTACAATTTTACAGTTACTGTCCTAGAAATGTTTTAAATGCTATTTAATGATTCTCCTTTAAGAGTATCAGATTTTAAAAAGAACTGTTGACGACTTGCAAACTAAAGATATCATCATCACGTAAGGAAAATTAATTGTTGAACAGGCTGTTACCATTGTAGAAGTTTTTTGCCACTAGTGTTGAGCCACCCCCGTAGTGTTCGAGTTCGGTTCGGTTCGTCGAACACCCGTGTGTTCGCCGAACTGTTCGTCGAACTGTTCGTCGAACACCTTCGAACACCGTTAAAACCAATGGCAGGCAAACAAAAACACATAGAAACACATAGAAAACACCTTCAAAGGTGTCCAAAAGCTGACAAACTGCTCAGAAGACACAACTAACACATGGAAAAGTGACAAGTACATATAGTCATGCGAAAAGAAAAGAGGTGGAGGAGTAAAAGGAGGGGGAGACACAGATATAGGCATGTCATGCCCTTCTAAAATCCAAAAAGTGAGAAGCCGACACGTTCAGTCCGCTCCTGCCCGTGCCACCTCCGTGTCGCCGGGTTTGTGCCAGAGCCGCGGTGAACCCTGACGGCCAGCCCCCCTCTCCCAATACTGGTGCCTGTCCGCTGGTGGGTCGAGCGAGCCCCCCTGTGGTGGAGGCAGCTCTAAGCTTTTTAATTTAAATTGTCTCTCTAATTTGAATGAATACACTTTAAATCCATTTACAAGGATCTATTGGAGGGCAAGTCTCATGCCAGCAGCCGCGTAATTCCAGCTCCAGTAGCGTCCACTAAAGCTGCTGCAGTTAAAAAGCTTTTATAAGGATCGAGCTCGGCTGTCCACCGCAAGGCATCCTACTGTCAGTCCCAGCCCCTATGCCTTGGGGTGCCTCCTGATGCTCTTCACTGAGTATCCCGTGGTCCCGAAGCATTTCCTTTGAAAAAATTAAGTGTCCAAACTACAGGTGGTGTAGCTTGCTTAACAGCCGGGATAATCCGCTGACTAGCAGACACTGCTACTAGGCACAAAGTATTTCCTGGGCTAGATGCAGTTAAAAATTTGCAGTTAGATACTCTCGTTGGATGCTGAAAAGCATTCCATAGAGTCTCCTGGCACGCCATATATTATTCTCTTAAAAAGCTTGGGGTGGGGCTCTAGGGGACCCTTTTATAGCCAAAATCACGGCCCTGTATCGCAATACGTCACCTAGGCTGAAGGTAAATGGAACTGTAGCACCCTGAGGGCTCGGTTGCTACAGAGGTATTGCACCTCACCCAGAGGTGTGATATCTCACTCTCAGGTAAGGATGTAGTGTGGATCAGGACCCGACACCTGCATGCATTACACCACATTGCCGTGGGGCAGGGCGACCAATATGCCCCTGAGATGGGCATGACAGTCCCTGTCCCTGGCTGGAGTGGGGGGAGGGAACACTGAGGAAGGGGAACCCTGTAGTGCAGGAGCAGGGAGGAAGCAGTTCCTGAGTGAATTGAGAAGGGAGTATAAAAGGTGGGCACCATCTTAGTTCAGTGCAGAGAAGTCTGAGCAGAAGTGGCAGGGAGCAGGGGCTCTGCATGAGCTCTGCTCCGGAGGCGGGCCTAGTAACAGAGGCCCAGGCCTGGAAGAGGGAGAAGGAAGGAAGAGGAGCGGAGAAGGCTCCAGGAACGAGGAACGTAGGGATCCCAGGGGTGCGGACGGGCGAGTCGCCACCGCACGCCCGAATCCACCTGCGTGGAGGGGTCAGGCCAAAGGGGGAGACCGGTCCCCGAAACTAGTGGAGGCAGGAAACGACCCTCAGCTAGAAACAGGAGGCTGTGACATTTTATGTGGCGCAGCCCCTCGCTACATCCGCTAGGAAGGCACCACATAGGGTCAGGGAAACTGGCGCCAAGTTTACCAAGAGGAGGCCCGAGGCAGCCGGACAGAAGGGTTGGTAAGAAAGGCCAGACAAAGGACACACAAAGGGGGTCCTGTGAAGCGCTCCAAAGTTATCTGGGAGTTGTATGAGCCCCTCAGCTGGTGAGCACAGTACGACGTGGGCAGCCGTTACCTGCAGACGTGGTCTGGATAATAAGAACTGTGAGAAAAGGCCCTGGACTGCATCACTGACTCCGTGTCGTTACTGCTGCTGCCCTGCACCATCACCCCCATCCTCCGCATACACTGCCCTGAGGCTATACTCCTCCTGTGGGGAGTTATGCTACGCTCTGCTGCACCCACAACACCAGCCTCAGCGGTCTGCCCTGGAGCAGCGGTTCACTCTGACCGCAATCCACGGGTGGCGTAGTCGGACATTTAAACATCAAAACCACATAAATAGTTCCGCCACTGGTTTGACCGCCCTGAGCCACGGAACCGGGTCGCCGCCACAGAGACTATAACCACCAGCATCCACCAAAAAGGGTCCGGCTCTGGGTGTCCCAAGGCCCAGGGGGCGCGTCAGAACATTTTCATCACCTTTCACAATCACCAATGGGACAAGGCAGGGATGTTCTCTGTCCCCTCTCTTATACATCCTAGTGACGGAGCACCTGTTCTCATCAATTCGCCATAACCCCAATATTAGGTGGATTGAGGTGGGAGGCACCGAGTACAAGTGCTCTCTATTTGCTGATGATGTCCTAGTATATATCACTCAATCACATATATCCATACATGCTGTTATGGCTGAAATAGATCACTTTGTTACATGGTCAAATTTTAAAATCAATGCAGTGAAGTCTGAGGCCCTCGATGTCTCCCTCCCCAAATCCATATAAGATTCCATCCAGTCCAACTTTCCCTTTGCCTGGCCCTCACAGGGTATCAAATACTTAGGAAATCCTATTCATAGAGACCTCTCCCATCTATGTTATCTTAATTTTGGGCCCTTTATTGAACAACTCCATACAGACCACGGTTGGCAAGTTAGAACTGTAAGATTCACTACGTGAACCACTGGTGTTTTGTGGAAAAGCACATGTACACTGTGTTCCAAATTATTATGCAAAAAGTGTTTAGGAGTGATAAGGGAAGAATTTGTTTGTTTGTCAGTTAAACTCATTGACGGTGATGTGTGTCAGGGTTCTTTATATCACTGTAAGCAATTGCAGACACCTGTGCTAATTAGTTTGGCAGGTGTGTCCAATGAAAGGCAAGACTACTTAAGAAGGCTGTCTCACATTATTAAGCAGCCTACATTTTCTGCCAAAATGGGAAAGAAAAAGGATGTGTCGGCTGCTGAGAAGCAACAAATTGTGGAGTGTTTAGGTCAAGGCATGACTACAATCAACATTGTGCGATGATCAGGATGAAGTGTCTTGGCAATCAAGAAGTATGTAGCTGATTCACAGTACACACGTGTGCGTGCTGATAAGGGCAAATTGAGGACTCTTTCCTACAGGCAATTACGTCAGGATGAAAGAGCAGCGGCAAAAAAGCCTTGTCATAGCAGCAGACAAGTTTTTGAAGCTGCTGGTGCCTCCAACGTCCCCCGAACAACAAGATGCAGGGTCCTTCAGAGGTTTGCAGCTGTGCATACGCCATCCTGTCGACCTCCTCTATCCACTTCACACAAGCAGAAACAGCTCCAGTGGGCCAAACATTACATGAAGACTGATTTCAAAACTGTTTTGTTCACGGATGAGTGCCATGCAGCGCTCGATGGTCCAGATGGATGGAGTGGAGGATGGCTGGTTGATGGACACCCCACGCAAACACGGCTACAGCGCCAACAAGGAGGAGGTGGAGTAATGTTTTGGGCTGGAATCATGGGGAGAGAGATTGTCGGCCCCTTTAGGATCCCTGAAGGCGCTAAAGATGAACTCCATAATGTATGTGGATTTTCTCAAACAGCACTTCCTGCCATGGTTCAAGAAGAAGAACCGTGTATTTCACAGCAAGATCATTTTTTTGCATGATAATGCACCATCTCATGCTGCACATAAAACATCTGCATCTCTGGCTGATATGGGCATAAAAGGGGACAAACTTATGGTGTGACCACCATGCTCCCCTGACCTCTACCCCATTCAGAACCTTTGGAGCATCATTAAAAGGAGTGTCTATGATGGCGGGAGGCAGTTCACATCTAAGCAAAAGATCTGGGAGGGTATTCTGTCCTCATGCAAAACAATTGAAGCAGAAACCATCCAAAACCTGACAAATTCAATGGACGAGACAGTTCAGAAGCTCATTTCGAACAAGGGGTCCTATGTGAAAATGTAACATCACCTAGAATAAAGTTTTGAGTTGAAAACTGTTTGATTTCAGTTTCTAACAACCTGCTAATGCTTATAATTTCAAAAATGACCATTTTTTTGGTCTTTATTAAAATGAAAAGGTTGATCGAAAAGTTTGGGGGATCTAAGAGTGTGGCAACCCAGTAGTCATGATTACTTCGAATTCTGACAATATGAGGGTCATGCTGCAGGTAGTGTAGCAAGAAGGCACTTATGTGTCTTGCGCATCTCGGAGCCCCAAAATTATTTTCCGGGCTAGATGCAGCTAAAAATTATTATTAATTTTAAATCTGGTGAAGCTTTGGTATAGATGGCCTAATAGGATCAGTGCTGCACACTGCTACAAAGCCCAAATTATTTTCCAGTCAAGATACAGATAAACATGATTAGTAATTTTAAATCTGGTGGAGCTTATTATAGATGGCCTAATAGAATCAGTGCTGCACACTGCTACAAAGCCCAAATTATTTTCCAGCCAAGATACAGATAAACATGATTAGTAATTTGAAAGCTTAAAACGGTTGGTAGGGTGATTTTAACCAATCATCAAGCTTTTACTCTCCCCAGGATGACACAGGGGTAGAAAAGTCGTTTCGGATCCATGATTTGTTCATCTTTATGAACGTGAGTCTGTCTACATTATCAGTGGAGAGCCGCGTGCGCTTATCTGTCAGCACACCACCAGCAGCGCTGAACACACGTTCAGACAGAACGCTGGCTGCGGGGCATGACAAGATCTCCAAGGCGTAAGTGGCTAGCTCCGGCCATTTATCCAGATTGGAAGCCCAAAAAGAGCAAGGGTCCAGTGACACAGTCATGGCTTCAATGTTTACTTGGAGATACTCCTGTACCATCGTCTCTAGGCGTTGACTATGTGTCAGACTTCTTGTCTCCTGTGGCCTTGCAAAGGATGGGCTAAAAAAGTGGTGAAATGATTCCGCAAAATTGATGTTACCAGCAGATACTGTGGTTCTGTTACGGTTTGAGTGCTGAACACTTGACGGTCCCATGGTTGGCATGTTGGAACTGTGAGATTCACTACGTGCACCACTGGTATTTTGTGGAAAAGCACATGTAAGGTTCTGCAACAGTCTCTGCTGATACTCCTGCATGTGTGCATCCCTTTCTATGGCAGGAATAATTTCTGCAAATTTACTTTTGTACCGGGGATCTAACAGTGTGGCAACCCAGTAGTCAGGATTATTTCTAATTCTCACAATTCGAGGGTCATGTTGCAGGTAGTGCAGCAAGAAGGCACTCATGTATGTTGCGCATCCAGGAGCACCAAGTCCCTGTTGTGTTGGTGGCGAGGTAACAATCATGCTTCCTTCCTCTGTCCTCTCCCCCCAACCTCGCACAACAGAAATGTGTTCAAGGTCTCCCTCATCTGATGAGTCTTCCATCAGTTCGTCCTCCACTTCTTCCTGGGCTCCTGCACCTTCCTCACTAGTTTGGCTGCTACCATGGTAAAACCATCTCCCGCGCCCTCACATGCCTGCCGCCTTGGTGCTGCCGACCGTCTGGACCTTGCAGATGTTAGCCCTTCCGCATACAACTCCTCCTCTACTTCCTCCACCTCCTCTTGTGCCACCACCTGACTCCGAATTCTGTTTAACATGTGCTCCAGCATGTAAATCACCGGAATAGTCATGCTGATAATGGCATCGTCAGCACTAAACATCTTCGTCGCCATTTCAGAACTGTGCAGAAGGGTGCATAGGTCCCTGATCTGAGACCACTCCTCCAGCGTGATTTGCCCCACCTCTAGATCTAATTGGCCCAGGCTATACGTCAGAACGTATTGCACAAGGGCTTGTCGGTGCTGCCACAGTCGCTGCAACATGTGCAGAGTTGAATTCCACCGGGTAGGCACATCGCATTTTAGCCGGTGAAGTGGCAGGCCCAACGACTTTTGTAGAGATGTAAGTCGCTGAGCTGCGGGATGCGAACGGCGGAAGTGAGCACACAGCGACCGTGCCCTCTGCAGAAGGCCATCTAGTCTGGGATAGTGGGCTAAAAATTGCTGGACAACCAGGTTCAACACGTGAGCCATACAAGGCACGTGTGTGACATTGCCCCGGCGAAGGGCCGCACCCAGGTTTGCAGCATTGTCGCACACGGCCTTCCCTGGTTTCAGGTCCAGTGGAGACAACCATTCATGAAATTGGTTCTCCAGAGCTGACCACAACTCCTCAGCTGTGTGACTCACATTTCCCAGACATTTCAATGTAAAAACCGCCTGATGACGTTGGGCCCTACTGCCAGCATAGTAAGGAGGTGTGCAGGATCCCTTCTGCGCAGTTAGAAAGCTTGTGGCATGACCAGACAGGCTTTGGGTGCAGGTGGAAGACCGAGAGGAGGTTGAGGAGGCAGAAGCAGTGGAGGAACTTTGACATAAAGAGGATTGACGCACAACTCGTGGGGACGGCAAGACTTGGACAGCAGCCCCTTGTCCTGCTGTCACCATAGTTACCCAGTGCCCAGTCAGCGACATGTAACGCCCCTGTCCATGCCTACTCGTCCAAGTGTCTGTGGTGAAATGCACCCTGTCACACACAGAGTTTCTCAAAAAAGCGGTGATGTTGTGTGCGACATGCTGGTGGAGCGCAGGCACACCTTTCTTTGAGAAATAGTGCCGACTGGGCATCTGGTACTGGGGCACTGCGACGGACATAAGGTCTCGAAAATCCTCTGTGTCCACCAGGCGGAAAGGCAGCATTTCTGTAGCCAAGAGCTTGCAGATGGTGAAATTCAACCTCTTAGCTTTCTCATGGCTAGGAGGAAATGGTCTTTTACTTGTCCACATCTGAGGGACCGAGGGCTGGCTATTGTGCTTAGACGGGGTTGATAAGGGTGTCCCCGGCAAACTGCCGGTCTGTGAGGAAGATGCAGGCGGACATGTTAGGTTGCCTTGATCCAAAGGTGGTGCTATCGATGTCGGACAGCGCTCAACACCAGCTGGTATTACCACCTCCAAAGAAAATGATGACCTGCCAATCACGCTGGCTGTTGCGGGTAAAGAGGTGGCAGGTCTGCGCCCCAAAACAGGTGTGACTGCTGTCCCCCCAGTCACAGAGGATGAAGAGGCCGCGGATGCACAAGATATGGCAGACGGTGGTTGGCCCGGCCGGCTAGGCCGCATTGTAGCACACTGAGCTTCCCACTGCAACTTATGCTTCATGTCCATGTGCCGGTTCATGCATGAAGTACTCAAACTATGTATTTTTTGGCCTCTACTTAGCTTTTGCTGACAAATGTTACAGTTGGGTCATCTTTATCGATCTGAAAAAATGCCCAGGCTATGCAAGGCTTAGCACCCATGCGACCTGAAGAGCCACCACGACTTGTGGTGAGAGGCAGAGTTGTGTTTGAGGATGCAGTTGTTGACGTGCTTCCAGTACTACGTCTCTGTCCAGGAAGGCGCAACCTGATCTCGTCGTCACTAGCATCTTCCTCCACCTCCTCTGCTGACCTCATCTCTTGGCTGACTGTGGGTTGACAGTAAGTGGGATCTCCAACCTCATCATCATCACCCTGTGCGTTATCACACCCGTCGTCCTCAGAGCCAACCTGTTCCTGCCCTTACAAAAAACTAAAGTTGTCGCTCCAATCAGGTATTTGAGTCTTATCATCGTCTTCCTCATTGTCTCCACCAACAGGAGTTACAGTTTGGGAATGAGGGTCTACATTATGGTCAGAACCTTCTGCGTCTGGTCCTGGATCCGACTCATAAAGATTCTGGGCATCAGTGCAGATCATTTCCTCGTCTGGATTCACAGAAGCGCTGGAGTCGACCTCTGATTCCCAGGCTATAGTATGAGTAAACAGCTCTGCAGACTCAACCATCTGTTCTACCTCATACTCAGACGGGCAGCTGGAGATTTGGGAGCTGTGAGGAAGCAAGTGCGATTGGGGTGACACCTTTGCGGACTGGAGTATTTGTGATGTTGAAGTTGATGTGGAGGAGAGCCCACTTAAAGGAGCACTTGATATCCGTTGAAGCACCTGCTGTTTTTGTGCCTCATCTGGAATTTGTAGCGATTGGCGTGGCCGTAAGAAAGGGATCTTATCACATTGTCCGCTAAAAGAAGTAGACATTTTAGTTTGGCTGGAAGATGGTCTTTCTTCTGCAGATGTTACTGTTGCTTTAACACCTACCCCACGGACACAACCTTTTTTCCCCTTCCCAACACGCCTATTCCCCTTTCCACCAGCAGCAGGCCTTTTTCCACTCATTTTGGTGGTTAACTAATTCACAACTCTGGAGTTGTTTGCACAAAAAAACAATGAATGGGAACCGAGCAGAGCTGAGTTGCCAAACTGTGGTATTAGGCCAAAACTATTGGCTGGGTTAGATGCAGAAAAAAATTATATTCAATTTGCAACCTGATGGAGGTCAGTATAGATGGACTAATAGAGAAAGTCCCACACACTGCTAGAAGGCCAAATATTTTTTCAGAGCTAGATGCAGATAAAAATTATTTTTAATTTGCAACCTGATGGAGGTCAGTATAGATGGACTAATAGAACAAGTCCCACACACAGCTAGAAGCCCAAATATTTTTTCAGAGGTACTGTAGATGCAGATAAAAATTGTTTTTAATTTGCAACCTGATGGAGGTCAGTATAGATGGACTAATAGAGAAAGTCCCACACACTGCTAGAAGGCCAAATATTTTTTCAGAGCTAGATGCAGATAAAAATTATTTTTAATATGCAACCTGATGGAGGTCAGTATAGATGGACTAATAGAGAAAGTCCCACACACTGCTAGAAGGCCAAATATTTTTTCAGAGCTAGATGCAGAAAAAAATTATATTCAGTTTGCAACCTGATGGAGGTCAGTATAGATGGACTAATAGAGAAAGTCCCACACACTGCTAGAAGGCCAAATATTTTTTCAGAGCTAGATGCAGATAAAAATTATTTTTAATTTGCAACCTGATGGAGGTCAGTATAGATGGACTAATAGAGAAAGTCCCACACACTGCTAGAAGGCCAAATATTTATTCAGAGCTAGATGCAGATAAAAATTATTTTTAATTTGCAACCTGATGGAGGTCAGTATAGATGGACTAATAGAAAAAGTCCCACACACTGCTAGAAGGCCAAATATTTTTTCAGAGCTAGATGCAGATAAAAATTATATTCAATTTGTAACCTGATGGAAGTCAGTATAGATGGACTAATAGAACAAGTCCCACACACAGCTAGAAGCCCAAATATTTTTTCAGAGGTACTGTAGATGCAGATAAAAATTATTTTTAATTTGCAACCTGATGGAGGTCAGTATAGATGGACTAATAGAGAAAGTCCCACACACTGCTAGAAGGCCAAATATTTTTTCAGAGCTAGATGCAGATAAAAATTATATTCAATTTGCAGCCTGATGGAGGTCAGTATAGATGGACTAATAGAACAAGTCCCACACACAGCTAGAAGCCCAAATATTTTTTCAGAGGTACTGTAGATGCAGATAAAAATAATTTTTAATTTGCAACCTGATGGAGGTCAGTATAGATGGACTAATAGAGAAAGTCCCACACACTGCTAGAAGGCCAAATATTTTTTCAGAGCTAGATGCAGAAAAAAATTATATTCAGTTTGCAACCTGATGGAAGTCAGTATAGATGGACTAATAGAGAAAGTCCCACACACTGCTAGAAGGCCACATATTTTTTCAGAGGTAGATGCAGAAAAAAATATATTCAGTTTGCAACCTGATGGAGGTCTGTATTGATGGATTAATAGAACAAGTCCAACACACAGCTAGAAGCCCAATATTTTTTCAGAGGTAGATGCAGAAAAAAATATATTCAGTTTGCAACCTGATGGAGGTCAGTATAGATGGACTAATACAACAAGTCCCACACACAGCTAGAAGCCCAATATTTTTTCAGAGGTAGATGCAGAAAAAAATATATTCAGTTTGCAACCTGATGGAGGTCTGTATAGATGGTCTAATACAACAAGTCCCACACACAGCTAGAAGCCCAATATTTTTTCAGAGGTAGATGCAGAAAAAAATATATTCAGTTTGCAACCTGATAGAGGTCTGTATAGATGGATTAATAGAACAAGTCCCACACACAGCTAGAAGCCCAATATTTTTTCAGAGGTAGATGCAGAAAAAAATATATTCAGTTTGCAACCTGATGGAGGTCAGTATAGATGGATTAATAGAACAGGTCCCACACACAGCTAGAAGCCCAATATTTTTTCAGAGGTAGATGCAGAAAAAAATATATTCAGTTTGCAACCTGATGGAGGTCAGTATAGATGGACTAATACAACAAGTCCCACACACAGCTAGAAGCCCAATATTTTTTCAGAGGTAGATGCAGAAAAAAATATATTCAGTTTGCAACCTGATGGAGGTCAGTATAGATGGACTAATACAACAAGTCCCACACACAGCTAGAAGCCCAATATTTTTTCAGAGCTAGATGCAGAAAAAAATTATATTCAATTTGCAACCTGATGGAGGTCAGTATAGATGGACTAATAGAATGATGCTATGCCCAAAAGATTTTACTTCACTAGGTGCAGTAAAAAAATTGGTATTCTATACACAGGTGGTATATCTTGCAACACAGATAGGCTACTCCACTGACTAACACACTCTGCAATAAGCCAAAAAGGATTAGCTTTGCTAGATTCAGCCAAATGCTGTGAAAAAAACTTGCACAGCACTGGCACAGACCTGCCTGGCAAAAACTGATAGGAACTGATGTAACCTAGTCCTGAAAAGGACTCCAATTACAATTAGTCTTTACTCCCACAATCTATCTATTTAAGAGCACAGACCTGCCTGATAAAAGTCGTAGGAAATGCTGTAACCTAGTCCTTAAAAGGACTGCAATCACAACTATTCCCTACTCCCAAGCTATCTGTAGATTTGTGCGAAAATTGGCTTGAAATTAACAAGGTATAGCGCACACAGCAACAGCGGTGCCGTCTAACACGCAGCTGCAGCAGTGAGAAAATGGTGGCGACGGGGAAAATGGCTTGGTCTTATAGGGCAAGGACATGTGACATACACTGCCAATGACACATGCCCTTGCTTGTGTGAAAAAAAGCACTTCGCTCCGTGTGTGCGCTGCTGATAGGCTGACAGATTGCACCTCCCCACTGTAAATGCGGGAAAGAGAAAAAAAAATGGAGATCTTCATTGTTCCTGCAGAGATCCATCCCCTGCCCCTCCCCCCACCCCGCTGTACACTCAAACTGCGTATTAACATTAATTTTCATCATTACTGAGAAAAAATCCAGTTATGATTTTGGTGCACGAACAGTTATCGAACATAACCTCGAACAGCCAAATTTTTCTCAAATTGTTCGTGTTCGCCGAACGGCTTGAACACCGCCCAAAACAGCTCGAATTTGAGATTGGCGAACAGTTCGAGTAGAACAACGCTCATCTCTATTTTCCACTACATTCTGCAGGAACATTTAAAAAATCTCATTATTATCAACTATATAAGGTGGCTTGCACATGGTAGATTCCGAGGTTGTGACACATGTCCCTGTGATTCTATGTTGCAGATCTGTGATAACGCTCTAGGTTTCACTCATATTGTACCTTTATGTAGCACCATACTTCAATTATTCTCCTCTAGAAGCAATGCTGCCTCAGTAGAATACCTAATAAAGTTTTTTTAAGTTGAATTTGTGTAGATTCGAGCAGAAATAAACACCACCTTTCCATAAAATCAAAGGCAAACTGAAGTACTGTAGTCCCCTAAATTAACATTGCAGAACAGCTTATTATGACAGGTAGGCTGTCACTAAACCACAGACCTGACAATGACATGATTTTAACTTTTTAAACTCTTCCCAAAGGCCACTGGTTTGAGCTGTATCATTACCCTCATCTCTGACTATATCTTTCATGAGGCCTGAGTGGCTTTCTTTTTCCTGGCCCAAGCCGCTTATTATACCACAGACTAATTAATTTAACAGCTTGCTCAACTAAATATTTATCATGTTTTAAATGGAAGCAGACTTTATGTGCCGTCAGATTTTGCTCCCTGAGTCTGTGCCTCATCAATAAAAACACATTTTATCAACTTTTAATTGTACCGTTTCCAGCCTAGTCACAGAGGGAAGAGATCCCAATAAATTAGGTCCTTCTTAAGTGCACTGCTGAGTAATTTTACTTAATTAAACCAGTTTTCATTTTTCATGTGTTTTATGAGTTTCACCATTTTGTTGTAAAACAACAGAACTTTTCTGCTGATGACTTTCAAACACTAAAACTTTGATCTGGTCTCTCTTACAAAAAATAAACAATGTAAACTATGGTAGCGCGTATAATGGCATCATAGTGGTTGTGTTTACTAACAGAAAACTTTTGGCTACACTGAAACAATTCCAATAATGCAATGAAATTCTGACAGTTTTAGATTAATTCTGACAACTATAGATCATCTGATTTATTGATTGGTGGATGATTTGAAAAGCTTAATTCCAGCTAGAAAAACTTTTTTCTATAACCTAATAACAATAAAATTCATTGCACTATCAATGAGGCTGTTAAGGACTTGCAGTTGCTTTGTTCTCTTCCCAAAATTGCCAGAGGAGGGGTAACATTTATACAGTCCACATATATAGTCATGGCCGAAAGTGTTGGCACCCTTGAAATTGTTACAGAAAATTAGGTATTTCTTCCAGAAAATTATTGCAAATACACGTGTTTTGTTATACACATGTTTATTTCCTTTGTGTGTGTTGGAACAACTCAAAAAACAGAGTAAAAGGCAAATTGGACAAAATTTCACACAAGACTCCAAAAATAGCCCAGGCAAAATTGTTGGCACACGCAACTTAATATTTGATGCACACTCTTTGGAATAAATAACTGCAATTAATCGCTTCCTATAACCATCAACAAGCTTCTTACATTTCTCACTGGAATTTTGGACCACTCTTCTTTTGCAAACTGCTCCAGGCCTCCCATAATTGAAGGATGCCGTCCCCAATTGCAATTTTATGATATCTACGCAGGTATTCAATGAGATTTAGATCCGGACTCATTGCTGGCCACTTCAGAACTCTCCAGCACTTTATTTCCATCCATTTCTGAGTGATTCTTGAAGTATTTTTGGGGTTATTGTCCTGCTGGAAGATCCATGGCCTAGGATGAAAATCCAGCTTTCTGACACTGGACACTACATTATTATCCCAAATCCTTTGATAATCTTCAGATTTCATGATGCCTGGCACACAGTGAAGACACCCAGTGCCAGAGGCAGCAAAATAAACCCAAAAGATCTTTCAACCTCCACCATATTTAACTGTAGGTACTGTGTTCTTTTCTCACTCCATTTTTGGTAAACAGTAGAATGATGTGCTTTAACAAAATGTTCTATCTTGGTCTCATCTGTACACAAGATGCTTGCCCAGAAGGATTTTGGTTTACTCATGTACATTTTGGTAAACTGCAGTCTAGCTTTTGTATGTCTCTGCATCAGCAGGGGGGTCCTCCTGGGTCTCCTGCCAGAGCATTTCATTCAATTCAAATGTTGATGGATAGTTTGCGCTGACACTGATGCACCCTGAGCCTGCAGGACAGCTTGAATTTCTTTGTAATATGATTTTGGCTTCTTATCCACCATCAGGACTATTCTGTCTTTTAACCTTTCAGCAATTTTTCTCTGTTGTCCCAGTCTGGGTAGATTAGCTACAGTGCCAAGGGTTGTAAACTTCTTGATTATGTTGCGCACTGTAGACAAAGGAACATCAAGATCTCTGGAGATGGACTTGTAACCTTGAGATTTTTTATATTGTTCAACAATTTTGGTTCTCAAGTCAGTTCTCTTCTCATGTTTCTGTTCTCCATGCTCAGTGTGGCACATACAGACACACAAAGCAAAGACTGAGTCAATTTCTCCCCTTTTTACCTGATTTCAGGTGTGATTTTAATATTGCCCACACCCGTTTCTTGCCACAGATGAGTTTGAATGATCATCACATGCTTGAAACACAGTTGTTTACCCATAATTGTGGAAAGGTGCAGTAAGGTAGCGCTATTCATCACGCTGAGGGGCACTCGCTTCACCGGGTCAATTAAAGCACACATGCAACGTTTTTCCGGTAATTCACAGTCCAGCAGTTTATAACATATAATAAACCGCTCATAACATAGTCCATCTCAGAGGCTCGCCAACATGCTACACATATAATATCCAAGAGCCTTTCCAGTGACAGATATGCCCACTTGGCTCCAGATACAGCCTTCAGCAAGGTAACAATATCAATGTCCACATCAAGCAGCATTTTTACCTTTGCTGGGTCTTAGCTGCTTCTCTCAGCTCTGTTCTGCCAAAGCGGTAATTTAAGGCCCACCAGATGTGGCCTCCAGGCCACATGCCTTCCAAGGCTACTGGTATCCCAGACACAGGGATCCAACCTCTGCCTTCCAGGCTAATGGAGTCCCAGACACAGGGACTAGGCCTCTTGCCTTCCAAGGCTACTGGTATCCTAGACACAGGGATCCAGCCTCTGCCTTCCAGGCCTCTCTCTCTCTATTTCAAAACCACCAGGAATTATATATCCTTTTTGTGCACACAGGACCTGTGATGATGTCACAGTCATGTGATCAGTCACCTGAGGGGGAGGTAAATGGTCAGCCAGAACACACCCCCTGGACCTTTTAGCAATGCAGCAAGCCGCTGCATTACATATCCCCTCCCCTGTTCAAACTTGTGGGGTTGAACACATAATATACACAATCACATTATAACCCACGGTTCACACAGAGACCATGTACTTGACAATTATGCTGCTCAGCCCCTGGAACATTAGTCATCAACATTAGCCCATTCCTACCATCCGTCATTGTCTCCAACTTCATCAAGTCACATTTCCTAGTAGTAACCTTGTCAGACCTCCCCCACTCCCAGTGGTCAATACAGCAGTGTGACTCACTTGCCCTTGTATCTAAAGTCAGGTCTGACTTCGTGCTGTCCCGTACTCTATTGGGTCGTTTGTATGGGACTCTCAGACCTGAGTTACTGGAGGTCTCACTACCTCTAAACCCACGCCCAGCCCACTATCCTCATGACATCCTGAAATGTCTCTAACTTTTACTGTAGCCATCCTATTATTTGAAGGGCCCTTTCTCTGTCTGGTCTCACAATTTCTAGACAGCTGCCACCTTCTGTTGCTCAGGCGATGCTGCCTTTCCAATCGAAGTCTGGCGAGATTCAACTATTCTACCTCTCGCAGGTAGGTCATTCGGTACTCCATCAGCATGTGTATATATGCAAGATTTTCTTCCGTTCCTACAGCGTAGAATGACACCATGCCGTCTTCATCTGCTATCCAAGTAAGAACAAGGTTCCAGCACTCATAAATAGATGCTAAGAGTCAATAGATTGAATTGCAAACAAGTCCTTGTTTATTGATTCTCCAAATAGAGTAATGCTCAATGTTTCAACCCATCCAGGGTTTTCATCAGGGGCTTCAAATGATATCATAGAAATAAACAGAGACAGGTATAATATTAATATCAGACAAACAAAAACATGTGATGGCACAAAAAAAAAATATATCATGAAAGCAAAAGGTGGCTACTTTGAAGGACCTAGAATATAAGACATATTTTCAGTTGTTTCACACTTTTTTGTTAAGTATATAATTCCACATGTGTTAATTCATAGTTTTGATGCCTTCGGTGTGAATGTACAAGTTTCATAGTCATGAAAATACAGAAAAATCTTTAAATGAGAAGGTGTGTCCAAACTTTTGGTCTGTACTGTATATCTGCAATAGAACATCCCAAGGAAAATTAAAGCCAAATTAAAGGAATAGATAGTATTCAGGAATTGCTTCCTTTTTTCAGATTGGCAAGCACTATTTCCTACCTATTCCTATTTGGCAACTAGTGTTACACCTACTTTATCCTATACATCCAGACTCTTATCTATAGGTAGGTACATTTTTACTCTATTATACTAGATTTATTGTCAGATCAATGCTTTATATGGGCATTTTTTGTCTGCCAGCAGCAACAGCATTGCCTGCCTGGGCACTCGTTCATTTTTTGAGGATTCTCCATTCACACTGGATGGGAACTTACCATTGAGGTATTCTACACATCGATATTATTTTCCCTCTTTTTTTCTATCTATTCCTTTATTTTGGCTTTAATTTTCCTTGGGATGTTCTATTGCAGATATATGTCTCATGAATCTATTTTCATTAGCATACTTTACTGTATTTTACAATATTATAATCTATAAACTTGTCTTTTGAGGGATGAGTCTAGTGCCTTTATATTCTTCTTACTTTCTTTTCTTTCTTCGTTGTTATGACTGTTATCACTGTATTGATTAGAAAGATACATTTTTTTTTGTGCCATCATGTTTTTGTTTACCTGATATTAATATTATACCTGTCTCTGTTTATTTCTATGATATTATTTGAAGCCCCTGATGAAAACCCTGGATGGGTTGAAACGTTGGGCATTACTCTATTGGAGAATCAATAAACAAGGACTTGTTTGCAATTCAATCTATTGACTCTTAGCATCTATTTATGAGTGCCGGAACCTTGTTCTTACTTGTAGACTATATTGTGTTCCTGGCACATAATTTCTCATAGTCAGCCTGGTCTACGCTATTTTGAGGTTCATCTGGTATCCAGTCCTGACGATCACGTGGACTGCTTACTTTCATCACACCAGACTTCTTTACCATCATTTGCATGGCTTTGCCATTTCTCCCAATGAGCTTTCTTACCAGAGCATGAGGCACCCGGATGACCTCTTCCCGCAGACTTTGAGCTTTTCTCATAAGCTCCAGTTGTCTAATGGCTTGTTCCTTCTTCAACCGGACAAACCGCTTCGTGCGAATACATCGCCAGTGCATGTCACTTAGGATAGATACCCTCTTCACTGTGACTTCGGTTGTGGACAGGACCACCAGCTGTTTAGCTTCTGAGGTCGAGTACACCTTACAGGCTCCCACGGCCTTCTTAAACTCTTCATGCACTGACTCTCTAGTGCATTCTTCTCTCAAATCTTGGGGTACATCTATGAGGCACTTGTACCGAGACATTTCTGTCTCACCAGTGGTTTCCAGACGATCATCCAGCTCAGGTTTCAGGGACAACTGACTTTCAGCTTCTTCACCTTGTATGCTTCCCCTGAGCTGACTCACAGCTATGAACTCAAGAATTCACGTCTTGACCACTTCCATTTCATACTTATCTTCTTTTAACACTCTCTCAGCTCTCCTCAGGTCCACCTTCTCATGGTTTAAAGGATTAAGCGCAATTTGTTTGCCCTTCTCCTTCTCCAAGGAGGCCTCGTTCACTGATTGGTACTTTGCCAGGCGACCTTTGAGCTCGACAACTTCTTCCTCTAGCTCAGCTACTCGCCTCTCAGCAACCCATCTCTGAAGCTCTTCAAGCTTCAACTGCTCCTTTATAAGCAGAACTCTCTCAGACCTCTCTGTCTCCAATGCGCCCACTCGGCTCTCGACAGCCAGTCTCTCAAGCTTCTCTTGCTTCAAATGGGCTTGTAACGTCTCCTTGAGCTCCTTGATCTCGGCTCTTACATCCACCGAATCATCCAAGCTCGCATTATTCGAAGAGGCATTTGCTTCATACCTCCCTTCTCCGATAGACTCCTCCATCCTGCAGATTCTATCCTTAAGACACGTCTCTGCCCTCTGGAGATCCCCACAGAACGTCTGCAGCTCCTTCACCTGAGCTTCCAGTCCTGGGATCTTTCGGCGGAGATCATCATTCTCATCCCAGGTGTCCTGTAGAGTGGTCTCAATCACTTGGCGCATGTGTTCTGCATCCGCCTTATCATCCTCTAGTTTTTCCTTAACCTTGAGGAGATCCTCATAGTCTCTCATAATTTGCTGCAGTTCCTTACTGAGTTCACCATACTCCTTCTTGGATTCACACAGCTCCTGGTTGAACTGTTCGCTCAGTCATTCTAGGTTTTGATCACGTCCAGAAACTTCATCCTGCAGCGCCTCTTTTAAGGCAGACAGCTCCCTATCCCTCTGGTGTAGACCCTCATCCAGCTTTTGCTTCACCGGCATCAGCTCTAACTGTACCAGGGAGAAATGATCTTTCATCTCGCACAGTTCATCTTCAAACTCTGCTTTGTCAAGCTCCAACTGAAAAACCTCCTCTTTATTTTTCTGGAACTTTTCCTTCCAATTGTTGTCTGATACTGTACCGGAGGTTGCTACTGGCAACGTCACCTCCTCTTCTGCTTCTAAAGGAGGATCCACACTTGGAATAAAGGCACACAACATTGCATTTTCTTTATTTGCCCTTTCAGCAAAGGCTACCGGAGCAACATTTTTGTGGCTCTTGCGCCGTTGATGACGAGAGGAGGACTTTCTCACCTCGTCTAGCTCCTCCTGACTGAACACTCTTTCTACTTTCATAGTGTCACCGTCAGCTACGGGATCTGTGTCACTCCCCATGGTGTTGTGGACCAACAAGTCACCTCCCACTTTGACATCAACTCCTTCTACTGGAGCTACCCCGTTATCAACGGTCAAATTGTCATTTTTAGGCTGTACCAACCCACAACCAGTAACCAATTTTAGTTTTCTATACTCCACGCTCTTTTGAAACTCCGCCCCTTTTGAGACTCCGACCCGTTTGGACACCCACACCTGTAGGGGAATTTTTAAAAAAAAAACACGCGATAGTCTTAGGACCCAGTTCACAACATCTCTTACCACCTCTCCGGGCACTCTGGGACAATACCGGCGCACCAGGTGAACTCACAGAATGGTCCACTGCCGCCATTCCATACAGTGCCAACAGCTCCTGCCGTTCCTGCACCATGTCCTGTTGCTTTTACTTTAACAGGTACCTTAACCGCACATCAGCTTCAGTTTCATCTGCTGCTCCCTTCACAGCCATCTTTATCTGCTCCTGCATTTCTTCAGAAAACTCTATTATGCTGAACAGCGTTTGCAGCCGGTCATCTAACCACTTCTACATTCCGTCTGGGGATGCTGCTCCATTCATAGCCATCGCGGTACACTGTTCACACTAGACACTTCACACCGCTCTCCCCGGAAAATTTTCATGGCCCCACCAATCCACAGCAAACCAAGTTTGAGTGCAACGACAATTTGGGTAACCCCGCCGAGTTACAACCAGATGCTTTAATCTTCGTGACCCCGCCGAGCCACAGCAATGTGCTTGCATCCACATTCGTCGTCCTGTGCCGTTACCCCTAGCAACCAGGCTGCAGTTGCCCACATTCTCCAACCACATGTAAGGTAGCGCTATTCATCACACTGAGGGGCACTCGCTTCACTGGGTCAATTAAAGCACACATGCAACTTTTTCCGGTAATTAACAGTCCAGCAGTTTATTACATATCATAAACCGCTCATAACATAGTCCATCTCAGTCGCTCGCCAGCATGTTGCACATATAATATCCAAGAGCCTTTCCAGTGACAGATATGCCCACTTGGCTCCAGATACAGCCTTCAGCAAGGTAACAGTATCAATGTCCACATCAAGCAGCATTTTTTCCTTAGCCAGGTCTTAGCTGCTTCTCTCTGCTCTGCTCTGCCAAAGCTGTCGTTTAAGGCTCACCAGATATGGCCTCCAGGCCACATGCCTTCCAAGGCTACTGGTATCCCAGACACAGGGATCCAGCCTCTACATTCCAGGCTAATGGAGTCCAAGACACAGGGACCAGGCCTTTTGCCTTCCAAGACTGCTGGTATCCTAGACACAGGGATCCAGCCTCTGCCTTCCAGGCCTCTCTCTGTCTCTATTTCAAAAACCACCAGGACTTATATATCCTTTTTATGCACACAGGACCTGTGATGATGTCACATTCATGTGATCAGTCACCTGAGAAGGAGGTAAATGGTCAGCCAGAACACACCCTTTGGACATTTTAGCAATGCAGCAAGCCGCTGCATTACAGTGCCAACAATTTTCTCCAACCTATTTTTGGTGTTTTGTGTTAAATTATGTTCAATTTGCCTATTTGTCTCTCATTTTTTGTGTTATTCCAATACACACAAAAGAAATAAACATGTGTATAACAAAACATGTGTAATTGCAATAGTTTTCTGGGAGAAATACTTTTTTTTGGAACAATTTCAAGGGTGCCAACACTTTAGGCCATGACTGTGTATATATAATGTAAAACATATTGCAATTTTCACACTGGCCACTAGGACTAGTATTAAATTCAGACTTGTTGTTCTGTACAGGCAGCCACTTGGACATAGACTGCAATAGACTGATGCTGATTCATTGACTTTATATAGAGGAGATGAAACTCCTCTGTATAGAACAAGACCTTTGCGGCGTTCTGTTTTAGGCATAGTCACAAAAGTAAAAAAATTTAATTTCTTTTGTATTTGTGCTTTTTTTATATTACTATAAAAAAAACTATATTAAAATATTATGAATGTTATGTTAAAATATTTATAACATAAAACTGATGTGGTCATTTCGGAGATGTAGGCTGAAGAGGAGGAGGTGCAGGAGCTTTAGACCGTGGGGGCAACCCTGATTGACCCAGGGCCCATAATCCTCGGCGTCGGGAGGATGTGTTCCTTCCCAAGTAGTGTTGAGCCACCCCCGTAGTGTTCGAGTTCAGTTCGGTTCGTCGAACACCCGTGTGTTCGCCGAACTGTTCGTCGAACTGTTCGTCGAACACCTTCGAACACCGTTAAAACCAATGGCAGGCAAACAAAAACACATAGAACCACATAGAAAACACCTCCAAAGGTGTCCAAAAGCTGACAAACTGCTCAGAAGACATAACTAACACATGGAAAAGTGACAAGTACATATAGTCATGCGAAAAGAAAAGAGGTGGAGGAGTAAAAGGAGGGGGAGACACAGATATAGGCATGTCATGCCCTTCTAAAATCCAAAAAGTGAGAAGCCGACACGGCCAGTCCGTTCCTGCCCGTGCCACCTCCGTTTGTGCCAGAGCCGCGGTGGACCCTGACGGGCAGCCCCCCTCTCCCAATAATGGTGCCTGTCCGCTGGTGGGTCGAGCGAGCCCCCCTGTGGTGGAGGCAGCTCTAAGCTTTTTAATTTAAATTGTCTCTCTAATTTGAATGAATACACTTTAAATCCTTTTACAAGGATCTATTGAAGGGCAAGTCTCATGCCAGCAGCCGCGTAATTCCAGCTCCAGTATGGTCCACTAAAGCTGCTGCAGTTAAAAAGCTTTTATAAGGATCGAGCTTGGCTGTCCACCGCAAGGGGTCCTACCGCCTGTCCCAGCCCCTATGCCTTGGGGTGCCTCCTGATGCTCTTCACTGAGTATTCCGTGGTCCCGAAGCATTTCCTTTGAAAAAGCATGCTTAACAGCCGGGATAATCCGCTGACTAGCAGACACTGCTACTAGGCACAAAGTATTTCCTGGGCTAGATGCAGTTAAAAATTTGTAATTAGATACTCTTGTTGGATGCTGAGAAAGCATTCCATAGAGTCTTCTGGCACGCCATATATTATTCTCTTAAAAAGCTTGGGGTAGGGGTCTAGGGGACCCTTTTATAGCCAAAATCACGGCCCTGTATCGCAATACGTCACCTAGGCTGAAGATAAATGGAACTGTAGCACCCCGAGGGCTCGGTTGCGGCAGAGGTATTGCACCTCACCCAGAGGTGTGATATCTCACTCTCAGGTAAGGATGGAGTGTGGATCAGGACCCCGACACCTGCATGCATTACACCACATTGCCGTGGGGCAGGGCGACCAATATGCCCCTGAGATGGGCATGACAGTCCCTGTCCCTGGCTGGAGTGGGGGGAGGGAACACTGAGGAAGGGGAACCCTGTAGTGCAAGAGCAGGGAGGAAGCAGTTCCTGGGTGCATTGAGAAGGGAGTATAAAAGGTGGGCACCATCTTTGTTCAGTGCAGAGAAGTCTGAGCAGAAGTGACAGGGAGCAGGGGCTCTGCATGAGCTCTGTTCCAGAGGCGGGCCTAGTAACAGAGGCCCAGGCCTGGAAGAGGGAGAAGGAAGGATGAGGAGCGGAGAAGGCTCCAGGAACGAGGAACGAAGGGATCCCAGGGGTGCGGACAGGCGAGTCGCCACCGCACGCCCGAATCCACCTGCGTGGAGGGGTCAGGCCAAAGGGGGAGACCGGTCCCCGAACTAGTGGAGGCAGGAAACGACCCTCAGCTAGAAACCGGAGGCTCTGACATTTTATGTGGCGCAGCCCCTTGCTCCACCCGCTAGGAAGGCACCACATAGGGTCAGGGAAACTGGCGCCAAGTTTACCAAGAGGAGGCCCGAGGCAGCCGGACAGAAGTGTTGGTAAGAAAGGCCAGACAAAGGACACACAAAGGGGTCCTGTGAAGCGCTCCAAAGTTATCTGGGAGTTATCTGAGCCCCTCAGCTGGTGAGCACAGTGCGACGTGGGCAGCCGTTAACTGCAGAAGTGGTCTGGATAATAAGAACTGTGAGTAAAGGCCCTGGACTGCATCACTGACTCCGTGTCGTTACTGCTGCTGCCCTGCACCATCACCCCCATCCTCCGCATACACTGCCCTGAGGCTATACTCCTCCCGTGGGGAGTTATGCTACGCTCTGCTGCACCCACAACACCAGCCTCAGCGGTCTGCCCTGCAGCGGCGGTTCACTCTGACGGCAATCCACGGGTGGCGTAGTCAGACATTTAAACATCAAAACCACATAAATAGTTCCGCCACTGGTTTGACCGCCCTGAGCCACGGAACCGGGTCGCCGCCACGGAGACTACAACCACCAGCATCCACCAAAAAGGGTCCGGCTCCGGATGTCCCAAGGCCCAGGGGGCGCGTGAGAACATTTTCATCACCTTTCATAATCACCAATGGGACAAGGCAGGGATGTCCTCTGTCCCCTCTCTTATACATCCAAGTGACGGAGCACCTGCTCTCATCAATTCGCCATAACCCCAATATTAGGTGGATTGAGGTGGGAGGCACCGAGTACAAGTGCTCTGCATTTGCTGATGATGTCAATCACATATATCCATCAGCAGGCTGTTATGGCTGAAATAGATCACTTTGTTACATGGTCAAATTTTAAAATCAATACAGTGAAGTCTGAAGCCCTCGATGTCTCCCTCCCCAAATCCATACAGGATTCCATCCAGTCCAACTTTCCCTTTCCTGGCCCTCACAGGGTATCAAATTCTTAGGAATTCCTATTCATAGAGACCTCTCCCGTCTATGTTATTTTAATTTTGGGCCCTTTATTGAACAACTCCATACAGACCACGGTTGGCAAGTTAGAACTGTAAGATTCACTACGTGAACCACTGGTGTTTTGTGGAAAAGCACATGTACACTGTGTTCCAAATTATTATGCAAAAAGTGTTTAGGAGTGATAAGGGAAGAATTTGTTTGTTTGTCAGTTAAACTCATTGATGGTGATGTGTGTCAGGGCTCTTTATATCACTGTAAGCAATTGCAGATACCTGTGCTAATTAGAATGGCAGGTGTGTCCAATGAACGGCAAGACTACTTAAAAAGGCTGTCCCACATTATTAAGCAGCCTACATTTTCTGCCAAAATGGGAAAGAAAAAGGATGTGTCGGCTGCTGAGAAGCAACAAATTGTGGAGTGTTTAGGTCAAGGCATGACTACAATCAACATTGTGCGATGATCAGGATGAAGTGTCTTGGCAATCAAGAAGTATGTAGCTGATTCACAGTACACACGTGTGCGTGCTGATAAGGGCAAATTGAGGACTCTTTCCTACAGGCAATTACGTCAGGTTAAAAGAGCAGCGGCAAAAAAGACTTGTCATAGCAGCAGACAAGTTTTTGAAGCTGCTGGTGCCTCCAACGTCCAGCGAACAACAAGATGCAGGGTCCTTCAGAGGTTTGCAGCTGTGCCATCCTGTCGACCTACTCTATCCACTGCACACAAGCAGAAACGGCTCCAGTGGGCCAAACATTACATGAAGACTGATTTCAAAACTGTTTTGTTCACGGATGAGTGCCGTGCAACGCTCGATGGTCCAGATGGATGGAGTGAAGGATGGCTGGTTGATGGACACCCCACGCAAACACGGCTACAGCGCCAACAAGGAGGAATTGGAGTAATGTTTTGGGCTGGAATCATGGAGAGAGAGATTGTCAGCCCCTTTAGGATCCCTGAAGGGTTAAAGATGAACTCCATAATGTATGTGGAGTTTCTCAAACAGCATTTCCTGCCATGGTTCAAGAAGAAGAACCATGTATTCCACAGTAGTGTTGAGCCACCCCCGTAGTGTTCGAGTTCGGTTCGGTTCGTCGAACACCCGTGTGTTCGCCGAACTGTTCGTCGAACTGTTCGTCGAACACCTTCGAACACCGTTAAAACCAATGGCAGGCAAACAAAAACACATAGAAACACATAGAAAACACCTTCAAAGGTGTCCAAAAGCTGACAAACTGCTCAGAAGACACAACTAACACATGGAAAAGTGACAAGTACATATAGTCATGCGAAAAGAAAAGAGGTGGAGGAGTAAAAGGAGGGGGAGACACAGATATAGGCATGTCATGCCCTTCTAAAATCCAAAAAGTGAGAAGCCGAGACGGCCAGTCCGCTCCTGCCCGTGCCACCTCCGTGTCGCCGGGTTTGTGCCAGAGCCGCGGTGAACCCTGACGGCCAGCCCCCCTCTCCCAATACTGGTGCCTGTCCGCTGGTGGGTCGAGAGAGCCCCCCTGTAGTGGAGGCAGCTCTAAGCTTTTTAATTTAAATTGTCCCTCTAATTTGAATGAATACACTTTAAATCCATTTACAAGGATCTATTGGAGGGCAAGTCTCATGCCAGCAGCCACGTAATTCCAGCTCCAGTAGCGTCCACTAAAGCTGCTGCAGTTAAAAAGCTTTTATAAGGATCGAGCTCGGCTGTCCACCGCAAGGCATCCTAGTGCCAGTCCCAGCCCCTATGCCTTGGGGTGCCTCCTGATGCTCTTCACTAAGTATCCCGTGGTCCCGAAGCATTTCCTTTGAAAAAATTAAGTGTCCAAACTACAGGTGGTGTAGCTTGCTTAACAGCCGGGATAATCCGCTGACTAGCAGACACTGCTACTAGGCACAAAGTATTTCCTGGGCTAGATGCAGTTAAAAATTTGTAAGTAGATACTCTCGTTGGATGCTGAGAAAGCATTCCATAGAGTCTCCTGGCACGCCATATATGATTCTCTTAAAAAGCTTGGGGTAGGGGTCTAGGGGACCCTTTTATAGCCAAAATCACGGCCCTGTATCACAATACGTCACCTAGGCTGAAGATAAATGGAACTGTAGCACCGAGGGCTCGGTTGCTACAGACGTATTGCACCTCACCCAGAGGTGTGATATCTCACTCTCAGATAAGGATGGAGTGTGGATCAGGACCCGACACCTGCATGCATTACACCACATTGCCGTGGGGCAGGGCGACCAATATGCCCCTGAGATGGGCACGACAGTCCCTGTCCCTGGCTGGAGTGGGGGGAGGGAACACTGAGGAAGGGGAACCCTGCAGTGCAGGAGCAGGGAGGAAGCAGTTCCTGGGTGCATTGAGAAGGGAGTATAAAAGGTGGGCACCATCTTAGTTCAGTGCAGAGAAGTCTGAGCAGAAGTGGCAGGGAGCAGGGGCTCTGCATGAGCTCTGCTCCGGAGGCGGGCCTAGTAACAGAGGCCCAGGCCTGCAAGAGGGAGAAGGAAGGAAGAGGAGCGGAGAAGGCTCCAGGAACGAGGAATGAAGGGATCCCAGGGGTGCGGACGGGCGAGTCGCCACCGCACGCCCGAATCCACCTGCGTGGAGGGGTCAGGCCAAAGGGGGAGACCGGTCCCCGAACTAGTGGAGGCAGGAAACGACCCTCAGCTAGAAACCGGAGGCTCTGACATTTTATGTGGCGCAGCCCCTTGCTCCACCCGCTAGGAAGGCACCACATAGGGTCAGGGAAACTGGCGCCAAGTTTACCAAGAGGAGGCCCGAGGCAGCCGGACAGAAGTGTTGGTAAGAAAGGCCAGACAAAGGACACACAAAGGGGTCCTGTGAAGCGCTCCAAAGTTATCTGGGAGTTGTCTGAGCCCCTCACCTGGTGAGCACAGTACGACGTGGGCAGCCGTTACCTGCAGACGTGGTCTGGATAATAAGAACTGTGAGTAAAGGCCCTGAACTGCATCACTGACTCCGTGTCGTTACTGCTGCTGCCCTGCACCATCACCCCCATCCTCCGCATACACTGCCCTGAGGCTATACTCCTCCCGTGGGGAGTTATGCTACGCTCTGCTGCACCCACAACACCAGCCTTAGCGGTCTGCCCTGTAGCGGCAGTTCACTCTGATCGCAATCCACGGGTGGCGTAGTCGGACATTTAAAAATCAAAACCACATAAATAGTTCTGCCACTGGTTTGACCGCCCTGAGCCACGGAACCGGATCGCCGCCACGAAGACTACAACCACCAGCATCCACCAAAAAGGGTCCGGCTCCGGGTGTCCCAAGGCCCAGGGGGTGCGTCAGAACATTTTCATCACCTTTCACAATCACCAATGGGACAAGGCAGGGATGTCCTCTGTCCCCTCTCTTATACATCCTAGTGACGGAGCACCTGCTCTCATCAATTCGCCATAACCCCAATATTAGGTGGATTGAGGTGGGAGGCACCGAGTACAAGTGCTCTCTATTTGCTGATGATGTCCTAGTATATATCACTCAATCACATATATCCATCCCTGCTGTTATGGCTGAAATAGATCACTTTGTTACATGGTAAAATTTTAAAATCAATGCAGCGAAGTCTGAGGCCCTCGATGTCTCCCTCCCTAAATCCATATAGGATTCCATCCAGTCCAACTTTCCCTTTGCCTGGCCCTCACAGGGTATCAAATACTTAGGAATTCCTATTCATAGAGACCTCTCCCATCTATGTTATCTTAATTTTGGGCCCTTTATTGAACAATTCCATACAGACCACGGTTGGCAAGTTAGAACTGTAAGATTCACTACGTGAACCACTGGTGTTTTGTGGAAAAGCACATGTACACCGCGTTCCAAATTATTATGCAAAAAGTGTTTAGGAGTGATAAGGGAAGAATTTGTTTGTTTGTCAGTTAAACTCATTGATGGTGATGTGTGTCAGGGCTCTTTATATCACTGTAAGCAATTGCAGACACCTGTGCTAATTAGTTTGGCAGGTGTGTCCAATGAAAGGCAAGACTACTTAAGAAGGCTCTCTCACATTATTAAGCAGCCTACATTTTCTGCCAAAATGGGAAAGAAAAAGGATGTGTCGGCTGCTGAGAAGCAACAAATTCTGGAGTGTTTAGGTCAAGGCATGACTACAATCAACATTGTGCGATGATCAGGATGAAGTGTCTTGGCAATCAAGAAGTATGTAGCTGATTCACAGTACACACGTGTGCGTGCTGATAAGGGCAAATTGAGGACTCTTTCCTACAGGCAATTACATCAGGTTGAAAGAGCAGCGGCAAAAAAGCCTTGTCATAGCAGCAGACAAGTTTTTGAAGCTGCTTGTGCCTCCAACGTCCCCCGAACAACAAGATGCAGGGTCCTTCAGAGGTTTGCAGCTGTGCATACGCCATCCTGTCGACCTCCTCTATCCACTTCACACAAGCAGAAACGGCTCCAGTGGGCCAAACATTACATGAAGACTGATTTCAAAACTGTTTTGTTCACGGATGAGTGCCGTGCAGCGCTCGATGGTCCAGATGAATGGAGTGGAGGATGGCTGGTTGATGGACACCCCACGCAAACACGGCTACAGCGCCAACAAGGAGGAGGTGGAGTAATGTTTTGGGCTGGAATCATGGGGAGAGAGATTGTCGGCCCCTTTAGGATCCCTGAAGGCGCTAAAGATGAATTCCATAATGTATGTGGATTTTCTCAAACAGCACTTCCTGCCATGGTTCAAGAAGAAGAACCGTGTATTTCACAGCAAGATCATTTTTCTGCATGATAATGCACCATCTCATGCTGCACATAAAACATCTGCATCTCTGGCTGATATGGGCATAAAAGGGGACAAACTTATGGTGTGACCCCCATGCTCCCCTGACCTCTACCCCATTCAGAACCTTTGGAGCATCATTAAAAGGAGTGTCTATGATGGCGGGAGGCAGTTCACATCTAAGCAACAGCTCTGGGAGGGTATTCTGTCCTCATGCAAAACAATTGAAGCAGAAACCATCCAAAACCTGACAAATTCAATGGACGAGAGAGTTCAGAAGCTCCTTTCGAACAAGGGGTCCTATGTGAAAATGTAACATCACCTAGAATAAAGTTTTGAGTTGAAAACTGTTTGATTTCAGTTTCTAACAACCTGCTAATGCTTATAATTTCAAAAATGACCATTTTTTTGGTCTTTATTAAAATGAAAAGGTTGATCGAAAAGTTTGGGGGATCTAAGAGTGTGGCAACCCAGTAGTCATGATTACTTCGAATTCTGACAATATGAGGGTCATGCTGCAGGTAGTGCAGCAAGAAGGCACTTATGTGTCTTGCGCATCTCGGAGCCCCAAAATTATTTTCCGGGCTAGATGCAGCTAAAAATTATTTTTAATTTAAAATCTGGTGAAGCTTATTATAGATGGCCTAATAGGATCAGTGCTGCACACTGCTACAAAGCCCAAATTATTTTCCAGTCAAGATACAGATAAACATGATTAGTAATTTGAAAGCTTAAAACGGTTGGTAGGGTGATTTTAACCAATCATCAAGCTTTTACTCTCCCCAGGATGACACAGGGGTAGAAAAGTCGTTTCGGATCCATGATTTGTTCATCTTTATGAACGTGAGTCTGTCTACATTATCAGTGGAGAGCCGCGTGCGCTTATCTGTCAGCACACCACCAGCAGCGCTGAACACACGTTCAGACAGAACGCTGGCTGCGGGGCATGACAAGATCTCCAAGGCGTAAGTGGCTAGCTCCGGCCATTTATCCAGATTGGAAGCCCAAAAAGAGCAAGGGTCCAGTGACACAGTCGTGGCTTCAATGTTTACTTGGAGATACTCCTGTACCATCGTCTCTAGGCGTTGACTATGTGTCAGACTTCTTGTCTCCTGTGGCCTTGCAAAGGATGGGCTAAAAAAGTGGTGAAATGATTCCGCAAAATTGATGTTACCAGCAGATACTGTGGTTCTGTTACGGTTTGAGTGCTGAACACTTGACGGTCCCACGGTTGGCAAGTTGGAACTGTGAGATTCACTACGTGCACCACTGGTATTTTGTTTTAATTTGCAACCTGATGGAGGTCAATATAGATGGACTAATAGACCAAGTCCCACACACTGCTAGAAGCCCAAATATTTTTTCAGAGCTAGATGCAGAAAAAAATTATTTTTAATTTGCAACCTGATGGAGGTCAGCATAGATGGACTAATAGACCAAGTCCCACACACTGCTAGAAGCCCAAATATTTTTTCAGAGCTAGATGCAGAAAAAAATTATTTTTAATTTGCAACCTGATGGAGGTCAGTATAGATGGACTAATAGAACAAGTCCCACACGCTGCTAGAAGCCCAAATATTTTTTCAGAGATAAATGAAGAAAAAAATTATTTTTAATTTGCAACCTGATGGAGGTCAGTATAGATGGACTAATAGACCAAGTCCCACACACTGCTAGAAGCCCAAATATTTTTTCAGAGCTAGATGCAGAAAAAAATTATTTTTAATTTGCAACCTGATGGAGGTCAGTATAGATGGACTAATAGACCAAGTCCCACACACCGCTAGAAGCCCAAATATTTTTTCAGAGCTAGATGCAGAAAAAAATTATATTCAGTTTGCAACCTGATGGAGGTCAGTATAGATGGACTAATAGAATGATGCTATGCCCAAAAGATTTTACTTCACTAGGTGCAGTAAAAAAATTGGTATTCTATACACAGGTGGTATATCTTGCAACACAGATAGGCTACTCCACTGACTAACACACTCTGCAATAGGCCAAAAAGGATTAGCTTTGCTAGATTCAGCCAAATGCTGTGAAAAAAACTTGCACAGCACTGGCACAGACCTGCCTGGCAAAAACTGATAGGAACTGATGTAACCTAGTCCTGAAAAGGACTCCAATTACAATTAGTCTTTACTCCCACAATCTATCTATTTAAGAGCACAGACCTGCCTGATAAAAGTCGTAGGAAATGCTGTAACCTAGTCCTTAAAAGGACTGCAATCACAACTATTCCCTACTCCCAAGCTATCTGTAGATTTGTGCGAAAATTGGCTTGAAATTAACAAGGTATATCGCACACAGCAACAGCGGTGCCGTCTAACACGCAGCTGCAGCAGTGAGAAAATGGTGGCGACGGGGAAAATGGCTTGGTCTTATAGGGCAAGGACATGTGACATACACTGCCAATCACACATGCCCTTGCTTGTGTGAAAAAAAGCACTTCGCTCCGTGTGTGCGCTGCTGATAGGCTGACAGATTGCACCTCCCCACTGCAAATGCGGGAAAGAGAAAAAAAAATGGAGATCTTCATTATTCCTGCAGAGATCCATCCCCTGCCCCTCCCCCCGCCCCGCTGTACACTCAAACTGCGTATTAACATTAATTTTCATCATTACTGAGAAAAAATCCAGTTATGATTTTGGTGCACGAACAGTTATCGAACATAACCTCGAACAGCCGAATTTTTCTCAAATTGTTCGTGTTCGCCGACCGGCTCGAACACCGCCCAAAACAGCTCGAATTTGAGATTGGCGAACAGTTCGAGTAGAACAACGCTCATCTCTATTCCACAGCAAGATCTTTTTCATGCATGATAATGCACCGTCTCATGCTGCACATAACACATCTGCATCTCTGGGTGATATGGGCATAAAAGGGGACAAACTTATGGTGTGACCCCCATGCTCCCCTGACCTCTACCCCATTCAGAACCTCTGGAGCATCATCAAAAGGAGTGTCTATGATGGTGGGAGGCAGTTCACATCTAAGCAACAGCTCTGGGAGGGTATTCTGTCCTCATGCAAAACAATTGAAGGAGAAACCATCCAAAACCTGACAAATTCAATGGACGAGAGAGTTCAGAAGCTCCTTTCGAACAAGGGGTCCTATGTGCAAATGTAACATCACCTAGAATAAAGTTTTGAGTTGAAAACTGTTTGATTTCAGTTTCTAATAACCTGCTAATGCTTATAATTTCAAAAATGACCATTTTTTGGTCTTTATTAAAATGAAAAGGTTGATCTAAGAGTGTGGGGGATCTAAGAGTGTGGCAACCCAGTAGTCAGGATTACTTCGAATTCTGACAATCTGAGGGTCATGTTGCAGGTAGTGCAGCAAGAAGGCACTTATGTGTCTTGCGCATCTCGGAGCCCCAAAATTATTTTCCGGGCTAGATGCAGCTAAAAATTATTATTAATTTTAAATCTGGTGGAGCTTAGTAAAGATAGCCTAATAGAATCATTGCTGCACACTGCTACAAAGCCCAAATAATTTTCCAGCCAAGATACAGATAAACATGATTAGTAATTTGAAAGCTTAAAACGGTTGGTGAGGTGATTTTAACCAATCATCAAGCTTTTACTCTCCCCAGGATGACACAGGGGTAGAAAAGTCGTTTCGGATCCATGATTTGTTCATCTTTATGAACGTGAGTCTGTCTACATTATCAGTGGGGAGCCGCGTGCGCTTATCTGTTAGCACACCACCAGCAGCGCTGAACACACGTTCAGACAGAACGCTGGCTGCGGGGCATGACAAGATCTCCAAGGCGTAAGTGGCGAGCTCCGGCCATTTATCCAGATTGGAAGCCCAAAAAGAGCAAGGGTCCAGTGACACAGTCATGGCTTCAATGTTTACTTGGAGATACTCCTGTACCATCGTCTCTAGGCGTTGACTATGTGTCAGACTTCTTGTCTCCTGTGGCCTTGCAAAGGATGAGCTAAAAAAAGTGGTGAAATGATTCCGCAAAATTGATGTTACCAGCAGATACTGTGTTTCTGTTACGGTTTGAGTGCTGAACACTCGACGGTCCCACGGTTGGCAAGTTGGAACTGTGAGATTCACTACGTGCACCACTGGTGTTTTGTGGAAAAGCACATGTAAGATTCTGCAACAGTCTCTGCTGATACTCCTGCATGCGTGCATCCCTTTCTATGGCAGGAATAATTTCTGCAAATTTACTTTTGTACCGGGGATCTAACAGTGTGGCAACCCAGTAGTCAGGATTATTTCTAATTCTCCCAATTCGAGGGTCATGTTGCAGGTAGTGCAGCAAGAAGGCACTCATGTGTGTTGCGCATCCAGGAGCACCAAGTCCCTGTTGTGTTGGTGGCGAGGTAACAATCATGCTTCCTTCCTCTGTCCTCTCCCCCCAACCTCGCACAACAGAAATGTGATCAAGTTCTCCCTCATCTGATGAGTCTTCCATCAGTTCGTCCTCCACTTCTTCCTGGGCTCCTGCACCTTCCTCACTAGTTTGTCTGCTACCAAGCGCCCTGGTAAAACCATCTCCCCCACCTTCACATGCCTGCCGCCTTGGTGCTGCCGACCGTCTGGACCTTGCAGATGTTAGCCCTTCCGCATACAACTCCTCCTCCTCTACTTCCTCCACCTCCTCTTGTGCCACCACCTGACTCAGAATTCAGTTTAACATGTGCTCCAGCATGTAAATCACCGGAATAGTCATGCTGATAATGGCATCGTCAGCACTAAACATCTTCGTCGCCATTTCAAAACTGTGCAGAAGGGTGCATAGGTCCCTGATCTGAGACCACTCCTCCAGCGTGATTTGCCCCACCTCTGGATCTCGTTGGCCCAGGCTATACGTCAGAACGTATTGCACCAGGGCTTGTCGGTGCTGCCACAGTCGCTGCAACATGTGCAGAGTTGAATTCCACCGGGTAGGAACACCGCATTTTAGCCGGTGAAGTGGCAGGCCCAACGACTTCTGTAGAGATGTAAGTCGCTGAGCTGCGGAATGCTAACGGCGGAAATAAGCACACAGCGACCGTGCCCTCTGCAGAAGGCCATCTAGTCCGGGATAGTGGGCTAAAAATTGCTGGACAACCAGGTTCAACACGTGAGCCATACAAGGCACGTGTGTGACATTGCCCCGGCGAAGGGCCGCACCTAGGTTTGCAGCATTGTCGCACACGGCCTTCCCTGTTTTCAGGTTCAGTGGAGACAACCATTCATGAAATTGGTTCTCCAGAGCTGACCACAACTCCTCAGCTGTGTGACTCACATTTCCCAGACATTTCAAAGTAAAAACCGCCTGATGACGTTGAGCCCTACTGCCAGCATAGTAAGGAGGTGTGCAGGATCCCTTCTGCGCAGTTAGAAAGCTTGTGGCATGACCAGACAGGCTTTGGGTGCAGGTGGAGGACCGAGAGGAGGTTGAGGAGGCAGAAGCAGTGGAGGATCTTTGACATAAAGAGGATTGACGCACAACTTGTGGGGATGGCAAGACTTGGACAGCAGCCCCTTGTCCTGCTGTCACCATAGTTACCCAGTGCCCAGTCAGCGACATGTAACGCCCCTGTCCATGCCTACTCGTCCAAGTGTCTGTGGTGAAATGCACCCTGTCACACACAGAGTTTCTCAAAGAAGCGGTGATGTTGTGTGCGACATGCTGGTGGAGCGCAGGCACACAATTCTTTGAGAAGTAGTGCCGACTGGGCATCTGGTACTGGGGCACTGCGACGGACATAAGGTCTCAAATATCCTCTGTGTCCACCAGGCGGAAATGCAGCATTTCTGTAGCCAAGAGCTTGCAGATGGTGAAATTCAACCTCTTAGCTTTCTCATGGCTAGGAGGAAATGGTCTTTTACTTGTCCACATCTGAGGGACTGAGGGCTGGCTGTTGTGCTTAGACAGGGTTGATAAGGGTGTCCCCGGCAAACTGCCGGTCTGTGAGGAAGATGCAGGCGGACATGTTAGGTTGCCTTGATCCAAAGGTGGTGCTATCGATGTCAGACAGCGCTCAACACCAGCTGGTGTTACCACCTCCAAAGAAAATGATGACCTGCCAATCACGCTGGCTGTTGCGGGTAAAGAGGTGGCAGGTCTGCATCCCAAAACAGGTGTGACTGCTGTCCCCCCAGTCACAGAGGATGAAGAGGCCGCAGATGCACAAGATGGGGAAGACGGTGGTTGGCGCGGCCGGCTAGGCCGCATTGTAGCACAGTGAGCTTCCCACTGCAACTTATCCTTCATGTCCATGTGACGGTTCGTGCATGAAGTACTCAAACTATGTATTTTTTGGCCTCTACTTAGCTTTTTTTGACAAATGTTACAGATAACACGAGTTGAGTCATCTTTATCGATCTGAAAAAATGCCCAGGCTATGCAAGGCTTAGCACCCATACGACCTGAAGAGCCACCACGACTTGTGGTCAGAGGCAGAGTTGTGTTTGAAGATGCAGTTGTTGACGTGCTTCCAGTACTACGTCTCTGTCCAGGAAGGCGCAACCTGACCTCGTCGTCACTAGCATCCTCCTCCACCTCCTCTGCTGACCTCATCTCTTGGCTGACTGTGGGTTGACAGTAAGTGGGATCTCCAACCTCATCATCATCACCCTGTGTGTTATCACACCCGTCGTCCTCAGAGCCAACCTGTTCCTGCCCTGACAAAAAACTAAAGTTGTCGCTCCAATCAGGTATTTGAGTCTCATCATCATCTTCCTCATTGTCTCCACCAACAGGAGTTACAGTTTGGGAATGAGGGTCTACATTATGGTCAGAACCTTCTGCGTCTGGTCCTGGATCCGACTCATAAAGATTCTGGGCATCAGTGCAGATCATTTCCTCATCTGGATTCACAGAAGCGCTGGAGTCGACCTCTGATTCCCAGGCTATAGTATGAGTAAACAGCTCTGCAGACTCAACCATCTGTTCTACCTCATACTCAGACGGGCAGCTGGAGATTTGGGAGCTGTGAGGAGGAGCCTGTTGGTGCTGGGAGTTTGTGCTGCTGTAGGAGCTGGGAAGGAGGGAAAAACATCTCCAGGACTTTTTCATCTGACCCCTTCCCAGCTACAGAGAGAGCACGTGACCGGAAGTGAGAGCGCGCGTGGGGTGTGAGCACGTGGGCTGTGGTGTGGCTGTGGTGAGCGGCGTGCGGCGAGGTCCGACTCGGCTCGCGGCCCTCTGGCGTGGGAGCCAGGCGGAGGTGACTGAGTGGACCGGGTGGACCAGTAGGAGGTGTCCGGAGGGACGAGCGCAAGACAGCGCTGTGATAGCGTGCAGCGCTGGCCGGCGGAGGGCGCCAAGTGGTGGTGACCAGGAGGTGACCAGGAGGACCGGTAAGAGGCGACCTGAGGGGAGAGTGCGCTGTGATAGCGTGCAGCATCCCTAGAGGAGGTGAGTGAGGGGCAGGAGGCCGCGATAAGCGGCCCTACTGAACCCGAGTGTGTACTGTATTGTATTTGTATTTGTATTGTAATTGTATTATATTTAAGTGCTCCCCCCCGGCCTTATTTAAATTAATCCCCTGTCCATACTTGATCGATCTCCCCCCTATCCATATTTAATACAACTCCCCCGGCCATCTTTAGTGATCCCCCAGTCCATATTTAATTGATCACCCCCCGTCCATATTTAAATTGATCCCCTGATACCCCCGTCCATATTTAACTGATCCCCCTGACCACATTTAAATTGACCCCCCCGTCCTCATTTAATTGATCCCCCAACCACCCCCGTCCATATTAAATTGATCCCCCGACCACATTTAACTGATCGACCTCCCCAGCCCAAAATCAATTGATCCCCCTTGTCCATATTTAATAGATTCCCCCTGTCCACTTTTACTGATCCCAGTCCCTATTTATTTGCCTTATCCCCATCCATATTTAATTAACCCTCTGTCCATAATTAATTGATTCATTCCCCAGTCCACAATTAATTATTTCCCCAGTCCATATTTATTGATCCCCAGTCCATAGTTAATTGACACACCGTCCATACTTAATTAATCCACCTGACCTTCTCAGCTGATTCCCCCGTCCATACTTGATACTTAATTGATCCCCCGTCCGTACTTAACTGAACCCCCGCCGATATCTAATTGATACACTTGCACATCTCTAATTGATCCCCGTCCATACACCTATATATAAATAATTGTGTTTTGTACTTGTATATATATACTGACTGTATCCACATATTTAGAATGACGTCCATGTTGGCCGGAGCCGTGCAGTGTACATCTTGCGCAATGTATGCATTCCGTGAGCAACCGCTCGAGGATCCATACTGCTGCGAGAGATGTGAGCATATCATGCACTTGGAAGCCCAAATTCTGGATCTAAGTGCTCAGATAGCGGTACTGAGGAGCATCGACAACATGGAACGGAGTTTGCTGCTCACCAAGCAGACACTCAATGGGTCAATACTGGGGGTGGAGCATAGAGGGGAAGTGCAGGCTGAACAGGCAGGGAGCTGGATAACAGTTAGGAGGGATAGAGGGAAGAAGTATAGGAAGGCTGGTTCAGAACCGGCATTATTGGAGCACGACAGATCCTCTGACCGCCGGGGGAGTGTATGCTCCAGTAATGAGGGGGAGGGGGGAAGTGTATGGCAGGCAAGACATGTCCTGGTAGTGGGTGACACTATTATTAGGGGGACAGACAGGGCAATCTGTCACAAAGACCGGGATCGCCGAACGGTGTGCTGCCTCCCTGGCGCTCGAGTCCGGCACATCGCGGATCGGGTTGACAGGTTACTGGGTGGGGCTGGCGAAGACCCAGCGGTCATGGTCCACATCGGCACCAATGACAAAGTGAGTGGTAGATGGAGGGTCCTTAAAAATGATTTCAGGGACCTAGGTAGGAAGCTTAGGGCAAGGACCTCCAAGATAGTTTTCTCAGAAATACTACCAATCCCGCGAGCCACACAGGAGCGCCAACGGGAAGTTAGGGAGGTGAATAAGTGGCTAAAGAGTTGGTGCAAGGCAGAAGGGTTTGGGTTCCTGGAGAACTGGGCCGACTTCGCGGTCGGCTACAGGCTCTACCATAGGGACGGGCTGCACCTCAATGGGGAGGGTGCAGCGGTGCTGGGGAAGAAGATGGCTAATAGGTTGGAGGAGTTTTTAAACTAGAGACGGGGGGGGAACCAAGGAGATAGGTGGGATGTGAGGCAAGTAAGGGGGAAGGGGAGAAGTGAATATAATGAGGGTGGAGAGGGGGGTGGGGATAGTACAGTTAGATCGTTAGAGAAGAATAGGATGCTAAATAACCACAAAGTTTTATCTTGCATGCTGACCAACGCAAGAAGCCTGACCAATAAGGCGGATGAGCTGCAGGCGCTTATATCGGAGGAGAGGTATGACATCGTAGGTATAACAGAGACTTGGTTAGACAATAGCTACGACTGGGCGGTAAATTTATTAGATTATAGTTTATTTAGAAGGGACTGGAAACAGGGGAAAGGCGAAGGAGTCTGCTTATATGTAAAGTCATGTCTAAAGCCCAGGCTAAGGGAAGATATAGGAGAGGGAGAAGAGGGGGTCGAGTCCATGTGGGTAGAGATAGAGGGAACTAAAAATAATAATAAAATATTACTGGGGGTCTGCTATAAGCCACCAAATATAACAGAGGTGAATGAGAATCTGCTATTAGGACAAATAGACAAAGTAGCAAAACATAATGAAGTGATTGTAATGGGGGATTTCAACTACCCGGATATTGACTGGGAAACAGAAACCTGTAGATCTCAGAAAGGAAAAAGGTTCTTGACAAATATTAAGGATAATTATCTCTCCCAACTAGTGCAGGAACCAATGAGAGGGAAGGCCGTGTTGGACTTAATATTGACTAATAGGCCTGATAGAATAACTGAGGTACAGATAGGGGGGCACCTAGGTAATAGCGATCATAATATTATCGACTTCAAAATGCCCTTCAGTAGGGTTATCAATAAGGGAACAACAAAAACATTAAACTTTAGGAGGGCGAAGTTTGATCAGCTGAAAGAAAGCCTTCAACTTTTTGACTGGGACAAAGTTCTTAATCATAGGAATACGGGAAACCTTCAAAAGAATTCTGAATACTCAGTGCGAGAGGTATATACCGTATGGGAATAAAAGGGCCAGAAATAAGAGGAAACCAATATGGTTGAATAAGAACGTAAAAGGGGCGTTAAATAGCAAAAAAGAGGCATTCAAGAGATTAAAACAGGAAAACAGTAAGGAGGCACTAATGTGTTACAAGGAAAAAACGAGAACCTGTAAAAAACAAATAAAAATAGCGAAGGAGTAAACAGAGAAACGTATTGCTAGGTAAAGTAGATCAAATCCCAAACTGTTCTTTACGTATATAAATAGTAAAAGGATTAAATCGGATAATATTGGACCGATAAAAAGTGAGGAAGGCAAAATCATAGAGAAAGATGAGGATAAAGCTAATCTATTAAATCATTTTTTTTCGACAACTTTCACAAAGGAAATAGAACTAGCAGGAGAAATGAGAAGTGACAAGCTTAATCCTCCACTAAGTATGACTAATCTAACCCAAGTTGAGGTACAGAAACGCCTCAGTAATATTAAAATAAACAAATCACCAGGACCTGATGGCATACACCCACGGGTACTAAGGGAACTAAGTAATGTGATAGACAGACCGTTATATCTTATATTTAAGGACTCTGTTGAGACTGGGTCTGTACTACTTGATTGGCGACAGACGAATGTAGTGCCAATATTCAAAAAGGGAGCAAAAAGTGACGCCGGAAACTATCGGCCGGTGAGTCTGACGTCCGTTGTGGGCAAAATATTTGAAAGCTTCATTAAAGAGGCAATTACGGAGCATCTTGATGCTAATAATCTTTTAATCCCGAACCAACATGGATTGATGAGGAATCGCTCCTGCCAAACAAACCTGATTGACTTCTACGAGGAGGTTAGCTCTCAAGTAGATCAGGGGGAACCCGTGGATGTCGTGTATCTCGACTTCTTAAAAGCGTTCGATAGCGTGCCACATAATAGGTTGGTATACAAAATGAGAATGATGGGGCTGGGGGAAAATGTTTGCAAGTGGGTAGCAAACTGGCTAAGGGATAGAAGGCAGAGGGTGGTTATAAATGGAATATACTCAGATTGGGTAAGCGTCACTAGTGGGGTACCACAGGGGTCTGTACTAGGCCCAATGTTATTTAATATCTTTATTAACGACATAGTCAACGGGATAAATAGTAAAATATCAATATTTGCAGATGACACAAAGTTATGTAAATCAATTAATACAAAAGAGGACAGTGCAGACCTACAGAGGGATTTGGATAAGCTGGGTAGGTGGAGCATTAAATGGCAAATGAGGTTTAACGAGAAGAAATGTAAGGTCATACATATGGGAAGGAAAAATGGAAGTCACCAGTACTCACTGAATGGGAAATCATTGGGGAATTCAGAGATGGAGAAGGACTTGGGCATCTTGATTGATAGCAAACTAAATTGGAGTGCCCAAAGTCAGGCTGCTGCTGTAAGGGCAAACAGGGTAATGGGATGTATCAGAAGAGGTATAGCTGCAAAGGATGAGAACATTGTTCTTCCACTGTACAAAGCACTGGTCAGACCACACTTGGATATTGGGGCCCATAACTGAGCACAGTATTCCAAGTGTGGTCTGACCAGTGCTTTGTACAGTGGAAGAACAATGTTCTCATCCTATGGTACAAAGGAGGGCAACAAAATTAATAAAGGGAATGGAGGGACTGCAATACTCAGAGAGGTTGGCAAAACTAGGACTATTCAGCCTGGAAAAGAGAAGGTTGAGGGGGGACATAATAAATGTGTACAAATATGTTAGGGGACAGTATAGAGATCTTGCCCGGGATTTGTTCAAAAGGAGGGATATTACGGTAACAAGAGGGCATTCACTAAGACTGGAAGAGAAAAGGTTTCAGCACCAGCATAGGAAGGGGTTCTTTACGGTAAGAGCAGTGAGAATATGGAATTCACTGAGTGAGGAGACGGTAATGTCGGATTCACTACACCAGTTCAAGCGGGGACTGGATGCATTTCTAGATACCAGGCAGATTTCAGCGTATACTTAAAAATAAAATAAAATAGTAGGTTGATACAGGGATTTATTCTGACTGCTGGTTTCAGAGTCGGGAGGGAATTTTTCCTCAGGTGAAGATTGTCCAAATCATTTGGGGTTTTTGTCCTCCTCTGGATCAACTTTAGCAATTACAGAACTAACAGGTCGAACTTGATGGCCGCAAGTCTTAATTCGGCTTTACATACTATGTAACTAAGTGCGATTGGGGTGACACCTCTGAGGACTGGAGTATTTGTGATGTTAAAGTTGATGTGGAGGAGAGCCCACTTAAAGGAGCACTTGATATCCGTTGAAGCACCTGCTGTTTTTGTGCCTCATCTGGAATTTGTAGTGATTGGCGTGGCCGTAAGAAAGGGATCTTATCACATTGTCCGCTAAAAGAAGTAGACATTTTAGTTTTGCTGGAAGATGGTCTTTCTTCTGCAGATGTTACTGTTGCTTTAACACCTACTCCACGGACACAACCTTTTTTCCCCTTCCCAACATGCCTATTCCCCTTTCCACCAGCAGCAGGCCTTTTTCCACTCATTTTGGTGGTTAACTGATTCACAACTCTGCAGTTGTTTGCACAAAAAAACAATGGATGGGAACCGAGCAGAGCTGAGTGGCCAAACTGTGGTATTAGGCCAAAACTATTGTCTGGGTTAGATGCAGAAAAAAATTATATTCAGTTTGCAACCTGATGGAGGTCAGTATAGATGGACTAATAGAACAAGTCCCACACACTGCTAGAAGGCCAAATATTTTTTCAGAGCTAGATGCAGAAAAAAATTATATTCAATTTGCAACCTGATGGAGGTCAGTATAGATGGACTAATAGAACAAGTCCCACACACTGCTAGAAGGCCAAATATTTTTTCAGAGCTAGATGCAGAAAAAAATTATATTCAATTTGCAACCTGATGGAGGTCAGTATAGATGGACTAATAGAACAAGTCCCACACACTGCTAGAAGGCCAAATATTTTTTCAGAGCTAGATGCAGAAAAAATTATATTCAATTTGCAACCTGATGGAGGTCAGTATAGATGGACTAATAGAACAAGTCCCACACACTGCTAGAAGGCCAAATATTTTTTCAGAGCTAGATGCAGAAAAAAATTATATTCAATTTGCAACCTGATGGAGGACAGTATAGATGGACTAATAGAACAAGTCCCACACACTGCTAGAAGGCCAAATATTTTTTCAGAGCTAGATGCAGAAAAAAATTATATTCACTTTGCAACCTGATGGAGGTCAGTATAGATGGACTAATAGAACAAGTCCCACACACTGCTAGAAGGCCAAATATTTTTTCAGAGCTAGATGCAGAAAAATATTATATTCAGTTTGCAACCTGATGGAGGTCAGTATAGATGGACTAATAGAAGAAGTCCCACACACTGCTAGAAGGCCAAATATTTTTTCAGAGCTAGATGCAGAAAAAAATTATATTCAGTTTGCAACCTGATGGAGATCAGTATAGATGGACTAATAGAACAAGTCCCACACACTGCTAGAAGCCCAAATATTTTTTCAGAGGTAAATGCAGAAAAAAATTATATTCAGTTTGCAACCTGATGGAGGTCTGTATAGATGGACTAATAGAACAAGTCCCACACACTGCTAGAAGGCCAAACATTTTTTCAGAGCTAGATGCAGAAAAAAATTATATTCAGTTTGCAACCTGATGGAGGTCAGTATAGATGGACTAATAGAACAAGTCCCACACACTGCTAGGAGACCAAATATTTTTTCAGAGCTACATGCAGAAAAAAATTATATTCAATTTGCAACCTGATGCAGGTCAGTCTAGATGGACTAATAGAACAAGTCCCACACACTGCTAGAAGCCCAAATATTTTTTCAGAGCTAGATGCAGAAAAAAATTATATTCAATTTGCAACGTGATGGAGGTCAGTATAGATGGACTAATAGAACAAGTCCCACACACTGCTAGAAGGCCAAATATTTTTTCAGAGCTAGATGCAGAAAAAAATTATATTCAATTTGCAACCTGATGGAGGTCAGTATAGATGGACTAATAGAACAAGTCCCACACACTGCTAGAAGGCCAAATATTTTTTCAGAGCTAGATGCAGATAAAAATTATTTTGAATTTGCAACCTGATGGAGGTCAGTATAGATGGACTAATAGAACAAGTCCCACACACTGCTAGAAGACCAAATATTTTTTCAGAGCTAGATGCAGAAAAAAATTATATTCAATTTGCAACCTGATGGAGGTCAGTATAGATGGACTAATAGAACAAGTCCCACACACTGCTAGAAGGCCAAATATTTTTTCAGAGCTAGATGCAGATAAAAATTATTTTGAATTTGCAACCTGATGGAGGTCAGTATAGATGGACGAAAAGAACAAGTCCCACACACAGCTAGAAGGCCAAATATTTTTTCAGAGCTAGATGCAGAAAAAAATTATATTCAATTTGCAACCTTATGGAGGTCAGTATAGATGGACTAATAGAATGATGCTATGCCCAAAAGGTTTTACTTCACTAGGTGCAGTAAAAAAATTGGTATTCTATACACAGGTGGTGTAGCTTGCAACACAGATAGGCTACTCCACTGACTAACACACTCTGCAATAGGCCAAAAAGGATTAGCTTTGCTAGATTTAGCCAAATGCTTTGAAAAAAACTTGCACAGCACTGGCACAGACCTGCCTGGCAAAAACTGATAGGAACTGATGTAACTTAGTCCTGAAAAGGACTGCAATTACAATTAGTCTTTACTCCCACAACCTATCTATTTAAGAGCACAGACTTGCCTGATAAAAGTCGTAGGAAATGCTGTAACCTAGTCCTTAAAAGGACTGCAATCACAGCTATTCCCTACTCCCAAGCTCTCTGTAGATTTGTGCGAAAATTGGCTTGAAATTAACAAGGTATAGCGCACACAGCAACAGCGGTGCTGTCTAACACGCAGCTGCAGCAGTGAGAAAATGGTGGCGACGGGGAAAATGGCTGGGTCTTATAGGGCAAGGACATGTGACATACACTGCCAATGACACATGCCCTTGCTTGTGTGAAAAAAAGCACTTCGCTCCGTGTGTGTGCTGCTGATAGGCTGACAGATTGCACCTCCCCACTGTAAATGCGGGAAAGAGAAAAAAAAATGGAGATCTTCATTATTCCTGCAGAGATCCATCCCCTGCCCCTCCCCCCGCCCCGCTGTACACTCAAACTGCTTATTAACATTAATTTTCATCATTACTGAGAAAAAATCCAGTTATGATTTTGGTGCACGAACAGTTATCGAACAAAACCTCGAACAGCCGAATTTTTTTCAAATCGTTCGTGTTCGCCGAACGGCTCGAACACCGCCCAAAACAGCTCGAATTTGAGATTGGCGAACAGTTCGAGTAGAACAACGCTCATCTCTAGACACAACTAACACATGGAAAAGTGACAAGTACGTATAGTCATGCGAAAAGAAAAGAGGTGGAGGAGTAAAAGGAGGGGGAGACACAGATATAGGCATGTCATGCCCTTCTAAAATCAAGAAAGGCTGGATTAAAAATCTAAAATCAGCCTACCAACACCCAGACGTCGTGACAAGAAAATGAAAAAAATAAATATCTTTAGGTAGAATGGCGGTTCCATTCAGAACACTTTCCTTACAAGACGTAGTGGTATCCCCGTTGTGAGTTGTGCCAAAAACGGAACCCAATACATTCGGACTAATCCACCATTTGTCATATTCAAGGGGCAGGTCAGGAAACGACAACATCGACGCGGAACCAAGTACAGTAGTATATACTGTACATCCTTTGACAAGGCAATCAGGCGGATCAAGAAATTGGGAAGGGTCACCCTAATGTCCAAAACAGACGTTGATGTGGAGTTCCAGTTACTTACTACCTGTGCCTCTGAATAGTGTCCACCTATTGGGCTGCTTCTGGGAAGGAGCATACTATATAGATCGCTGTTTGCCCATGGGGTGGTCCAGATCCTGCTCACTATTTGAGGCGTTTAGTTGCTTCCTCGAATGGGTTGTAATGGACGTTTCTATGGGGGCACATATTATCCATTACCTCAACAACTTCTTATGCCTGGGCCCAAAAGATTTGCCACAGTGTGAATACATGCGGTAGTCCACCTGTGAGAAGGAGAGAGCTGGAGGGAGAGCGGACACCACAGAGCCGAGGTGTTAGATGGAGAACGGAAGAAGGAAAGAGGAAAGAGGGCGAGGGAGGTAAGGGAGTACTGTGGAAGGCCGACCTGAGCTCCCCCACATTCCTGCTGGGCTGGGAACAGCCCTGGGAAGAAAAGCCGCTTGCGCATCCCTTTGAGGTTACGGGCACGAGCGGGCAGAGGGACTACGCTGGAGTGCGAAGCCGACACGGCCAGTCCGTTCCTGCCCGTGCGACCTCCGTGTCGCCGGGTTTGTGCCAGAGCAGCGGTGGACCCTGATGGCCAGCCCCCTTCTCCCAATACTGGTGCATGTCCGCTGGTGGGTCGAGCCCCTCGCGGTGGGGGGGAGTAACATCTGCAGAAGAAAGACCATCTTCCAGCCAAACTAAGATGTCTACTTCTTTTCGTGGACAATTTGATACGATCCCTTTCTTACGGACACGCCCATCGCTACAAATTCCAGATGAGGCACAAAAACAGCAGGTGCTTCAACGGATATCAAGTGCTCCTTCAAGTGGGCTCTCCTCCACCTCAACTTCAACATCACAAATACTCCAGTCCTCAGAGGTGTCACCCCAATCGCACTTGCTTTCTCACAGCTCCCAAGTCTCCAGCTGCCCATCTGAGTATGGGGTAACACAGATGGTTGAGTCTGCAGAGCTGTTTACTCATACTATAGCCTGGGAACCGGAGGTCTGCTCCAGAGCTTCTGTTAATCCAGACGAGGAAATGATCTGCACTGATGCCCAGAATCTTTATGAGTCGGATCCAGGACTAGATGAAGAAGGTTCTGAGCATAATGTAGACCCTCGTTCCCAAACTGTAACTCCTGTTGGTGGAGACAATGATGAAGACGATGATGAGACTCAAATACCTGATTGGAGCGACAACTTGACTTTTCGGTCAGGGCAGGAAGAGGTTGGCTCTGAGGACGACGAGTGTGAGAACACACAGGATGATGATGATGACGAGGTTGGAGATCCCACTTACTGTCAACCCACAGTCATCCAGTCGATGAGGTCAGCAGAGGAGGTGAAGGAGGATGCTATTGACGACGAGGTTAGGTTGCACCTTCCTGGACTGAGACCAAGTACTGGAAGCACGTCAACAACTGCATCCTCAACTGCAACTCTGCCTCTGACCACAAGTCGTGGTGGCTCTTCAGGTCGCATGGGCTCTAAGCCTTGCATAGCCTGGGCATTTTTTCAGATCGATAAGGATGACCCAACTCGTGTTATCTGTAATATTTGTCACCAAAAGCTAAGTAGAGGCCAAAAAATCCATAGTTTGAGTACTTCATGCATGAACCGTCACATGGATATGAAGCATAAGTTGCAGTGGGAAGCTCACTGTGCTACAATGCGGCCTAGCGGGCTGGGCCAACCACCGTCTGCCCCATCTTGTGCATCCGCGGCCTCTTCATCTTCTGTGACTGGGGGAACAGCACTCACACATGTTTTTGGACGCAGACCTACCACCTCTTTACCCGCAACAGCCAGCGTGATTGGCAGGTCATCATTTCATTTGGAAGTGGAAACACCAGTTGGTGTTGAGCGCTCTCCGACATCGAGAACACCACCTTTGGATCAAGGCAACCTAACTTTTCTGCCTGCATCTTCTTCACAGAACGGCAGTTTGCCGGGGACACCCTACTCAACCCAGTCTAAGCACAACAGCCAGCCCTCGGTCCCTCAGATGTGGACAAGTAAAATACCATTTCCTCCTAGCCATGACAAAGCTAAGAGGTTGAATTTCACCATCTGCAAGCTGTTGGCTACATAAATGCTGCATTTCTGCCTGGTGGACACAGAGGATTTTCGAGACCTTATGTCCGTCGCAGTGCCCCAGTACCAGATGCCCAGTTGGCACTACTTCTCAAAGAAAGGTGTGCCTATGCTACACCAGCATGTCGCACACAACATCACCGCTTCTTTGAGAAACTCTGTGTGTGACAGGGTGCATTTCACCACAGACACTTGGTCGAGTAGGCATGGACAGGGGCGTTACATGTCGCTGACTGGGCACTGGGTAGCTATGGTGACAGCAGGACAAGGGGCTGCTGTCCAAGTCTTGCCGTCCCCACGAGTTGTGCGTCAATCCTCTTTATCTAGAAGTTCCTCCACTGCTTCTGCCTCTTCAACCTCCTCTCGGTCCTCCAACTGCACCCAAAGCCTGTCTGGTAATGCCACCCGCTTTCTAACTGCACAGAAGGAATCCTGCACACCTCCTTACTAGAGATGAGCGTTGTTCTACTCGAACTGTTCGCCAATCTCAAATTCGAGCTGTTTTGGGCGGTGTTCGAGCCGTTCGGCGAACACGAACGATTTGAGAAAAATTCGGCTGTTCGAGGTTATGTTCGATAACTGTTCGTGCACCAAAATCATAACTGTTTTTTTTCTCAGTAATGATGAAAATTAATGTTAATACGCAGTTTGAGTGTATAGCGGGGTGGGGGGAGGGGCAGGGGATGGATCTCTGCAGGAATAATAAAGATCTCCATTTTTTTTTCTCTTTCCCGCATTTACAGTGGGGAGGTGCAATCTGTCAGCCTATCAGCAGCGCACACACGGAGCGAAGTGCTTTTTTTCACACAAGCAAGGGCATGTGTCATTGGTAGTGTATGTCACATGTCCTTGCCCTATAAGACCAAGCCATTTTCCCCGTCGCCACCATTTTCTCACTGCTGCAGCTGCGTGTTAGACGGCACCGCTGTTGCTGTGTGCGCTATACCTTGTAAATTTCAAGCCAATTTTCGCACAAATCTACAGATAGCTTGGGAGTAGGGAATAGTTGTGATTGCAGTCCTTTTAAGGACTAGGTTACAGCATTTCCTACGACTTTTATCAGGCAGGTCTGTGCTCTTAAATAGATAGGTTGTGGGAGTAAAGACTAATTGTAATTGAAGTCCTTTTCAGGACTAGGTTACATCAGTTCCTATCAGTTTTTGCCAGGCAGGTCTGTGCCAGTGCTGTGCAAGTTTTTTTCACAGCATTTGGCTAAATCTAGCAAAGCTAATCCTTTTTGGCCTATTGCAGAGTGTGTTAGTCAGTGGAGTAGCCTATCTGTGTTGCAAGATATACCACCTGTGTATAGAATACCAATTTTTTTACTGCACCTAATGAAGTAAAATCTTTTGGCCATAGCATCATTCTATTAGTCCATCTATACTGACCTCCATCAGGTTGCAAATTGAATATAATTTTTTTCTGCATCTAGCTCTGAAAAAATATTTGGCCTTCTAGCAGTGTGTGGGACTTTCTCTATTGGTCCATCTATACTGACCTCCATCAGGTTGCAAACTGAATATATTTTTTTTCTGCATCTAGCTCTGAAAAAATATTTGGCCTTCTAGCAGTGTGTGGGACTTTCTCTATTAGTCCATCTATACTGACCTCCATCAGGTTGCAAATTAAAAATAATTTTTATCTGCATCAAGCTCTGAAAAAATATTTGGGCTTCTAGCTGTGTGTGGGACTTGTTCTATTAGTCCATCTATACTGACCTCCATCAGGTTGCAAATTGAATATAATTTTTTTCTGCATCTAGCTCTGAAAAAATATTGGGCTTCTAGCTGTGTGTGGGACTTGTTGTATTAGTCCATCTATACTGACCTCCATCAGGTTGCAAACTGAATATATTTTTTCCTGCATCTACCTTTGAACAAATATTGGGCTTCTAGCTGTGTGTGGGACTTGTTCTATTAATCCATCTATACAGACCTCCATCAGGTTGCAAACTGAATATAATTTTTTTCTGCATCTAGCTCTGAAAAAATATTTGGCCTTCTAGCAGTGTGTGGGACTTTCTCTATTAGTCCATCTATACTGACCTCCATCAGGTTGCAAATTAAAAATAATTTTTATCTGCATCTAGCTCTGAAAAAATATTTGGGCTTCTAGCTGTGTGTGGGACTTGTTCTATTACTCCATCCATACTGACCTCCATCAGGTTGCAAATTGAATATAATTTTTTTCTGCATCTAGCTCTGAAAAAGTATTGGGCTTCTAGCTGTGTGTGGGACTTGTTGTATTAGTCCATCTATACTGACCTCCATCAGGTTGCAAACTGAATATATTTTTTTCTGCATCTACCTCTGAAAAAATATTGGGCTTCTAGCTGTGTGTGGGACTTGTTCTATTAATCAATCTATACAGACCTCCATCAGGTTGCAAACTGAATATAATTTTTTTCTGCATCTAGCTCTGAAAAAATATTGGGCTTCTATCTGTGTGTGGGACTTGTTCTATTAATCCATCTATACAGACCTCCATCAGGTTGCAAACTGAATATAATTTTTTTCTGCATCTAGCTCTGAAAAAATATTTGGCCTTCTAGCAGTGTGTGGGACTTTCTCTATTAGTCCATTTATACTGACCTCCATCAGGTTGCAAATTAAAAATAATTTTTATCTGCATCTACCTCTGAAAAAATATTTGGGCTTCTAGCTGTGTGTGGGACTTGTTCTATTAGTCCATCTATACTGACCTCCATCACGCTGCAAATTCAAAATAATTTTTTGTCTGCATCTAGCTCTGAAAAAATATTTGGCCTTCTAGCAGTGTGTGGGACTTTCTCTATTAGTCCATCTATACTGACCTCCATCAGGTTGCAAATTAAAAATAATTTTTATCTGCATCTAGCTCTGAAAAAATATTTGGGCTTCTAGCTGTGTGTGGGACTTGTTCTATTACTCCATCTATACTGACCTCCATCAGGTTGCAAATTGAATATAATTTTTTTCTGCATCTAGCTCTGAAAAAATATTGGGCTTCTAGCTGTGTGTGGGACTTGTTGTATTAGTCCATCTATACTGACCTCCATCAGGTTGCAAACTGAATATATTTTTTTCTGCATCTACCTCCGAAAAAATATTGGGCTTCTAGCTGAGTGTGGGACTTGTTCTATTAATCCATCTATACAGACCTCCATCAGGTTGCAAACTGAATATAATTTTTTTCTGCATCTAGCTCTGAAAAAATATTTGGCCTTCTAGCAGTGTGTGGGACTTTCTCTATTAGGCCATCTATACTGACCTCCATCAGGTTGCAAACTGAATATAATTTTTTTCTGCATCTAGCTCTGAAAAAATATTTGGCCTTCTAGCAGTGTGTGGGACTTGTTCTATTAGTCCACCTATACTGAACTCCATCAGGTTGCAAATTCAAAATAATTTTTTGTCTGCATCTAGCTCTGAAAAAATATTTGGCCTTCTAGCAGTGTGTGGGAGTTTCTCTATTAGTCCATCTATACTGACCTCCATCAGGTTGCAAACTGAATATATTTTTTTCTGCATCTACCTCTGAAAAAATATTGGGCTTCTAGCTGAGTGTGGGACTTGTTCTATTAATCCATCTATACAGACCTCCATCAGGTTGCAAACTGAATATAATTTTTTTGTGCATCTAGCTCTGAAAAAATATTTGGGCTTCTAGCTGTGTGTGGGACTTGTTCTATTAGTCCATCTATACTGACCTCCATCAGGTTGCAAATTGAATATAATTTTTTTCTGCATCTAACCCAGCCAATAGTTTTGGCCTAATACCACAGTTTGGCCACTCAGCTCTGCTCGGTTCCCATCCATTGTTTTTTTGTGCAAACATCTCCAGAGTTGTGAATTAGTTAACCACCAAAATGAGTGGAAAAAGGCCTGCTGCTGGTGGAAAGGGGAATAGGCGTGTTGGGAAGGGGAAAAAAGGTTGTGTCCGTGGGGTAGGTGTTAAAGCAACAGTATCATCTGCAGAAGAAAGACCATCTTCCAGCCAAACTAAAATGTCTACTTCTTTTAGCGGACAATGTGATAAGATCCCTTTCTTACGGCCACGCCAATCGCTACAAATTCCAGATGAGGCACAAAAACAGCAGGTGCTTCAACGGATATCAAGTGCTCCTTTAAGTGGGCTCTCCTCCACATCAACTTCAACATCACAAATACTCCAGTCCTCAAAGGTGTCACCCCAATCGCACTTGCTTCCTCACAGCTCCCAAATCTCCAGCTGCCCGTCTGAGTATGAGGTAGAACAGATGGTTGAGTCTGCAGAGCTGTTTACTCATACTATAGCCTGGGAATCAGAGGTCGACTCCAGCGCTTCTGTGAATCCAGACGAGGAAATGATCTGCACTGATGCCCAGAATCTTTATGAGTCGGATCCAGGACCAGACGCAGAAGGTTCTGACCATAATGTAGACCCTCATTCCCAAACTGTAACTCCTGTTGGTGGAGACAATGAGGAAGACGATGATGAGACTCAAATACCTGATTGGAGCGACAACTTTAGTTTTTTGTCAGGGCAGGAACAGGTTGGCTCTGAATACGACAGGTGTGATAACGCACAGGGTGATGATGATGAGGTTGGAGATCCCACTTACTGTCAACCCACAGTCAGCCAAGAGATGAGGTCAGCAGAGGAGGTGGAGGAAGATGCTAGTGACGACGAGGTCAGGTTGCGCCTTCCTGGACAGAGACGTAGTACTGGAAGCACGTCAACAACTGCATCCTCAAACACAACTCTGCCTCTCACCACAAGTCGTGGTGGCTCTTCAGGTCGCATGGGTGCTAAGCCTTGCATAGCCGGGGCATTTTTTCAGATCGATAAAGATGACCCAACTCGTGTTATTTGTAACATTTGTCACCAAAAGCTAAGTAGAGGCCAAAAAATACATAGTTTGAGTACTTCATGCATGAACCGGCACATGGACATGAAGCATAAGTTGCAGTGGGAAGCTCAGTGTGCTACAATGCGGCCTAGCCGGCCGGGCCAACCGCCGTCTGCCATATCTTGTGCAAGCGCAGCCTCTTCATCCTCTGTGACTGGGGGGACAGCAGTTACACCTGTTTTGAGGCGCAGACCTGCCACCTCTTTACCCGCAACAGCCAGCGTGATTGGCAGATCATCATTTTCTTTGGAGGTGGTAACACCAGCTGGTGTTGAGCGCTGTCCGACATCGATAGCACCAACTTTGGATCAAGGCAACCTAACATGTCCACCTGCATCTTCCTCACAGACCGGCAGTTTGCCGGGGACACCCTTATCAACCCCGTCTAAGCACAATAGCCAGCCCTCGGTCCCTCAGATGTGGACAAGTAAAAGACCATTTCCTCCTAGCCATGAGAAAGCTAGGAGGTTGAATTTCACCATCTGCAAGCTCTTGGCTACAGAAATGCTGCCTTTCCGCCTGGTGGACACAGAGGATTTTCGAGACCTTATGTCCATCGCAGTGCCCCAGTACCAGATGCCCAGTCGGCACTACTTCTCAAAGAAAGGTGTGCCTGCACTCCACCAGCATGTCGCACACAACATCACCGCTTCTTTGAGAAACTCTGTGTGTGACAGGGTGCATTTCACCACAGACACTTGGACGAGTAGGCATGGACAGGGGCGTTACATGTCGCTGACTGGGCACTGGGTAACTATGGTGACAGCAGGACAAGGGGCTGCTGTCCAAGTCTTGCCGTCCCCACGAGTTGTGCGTCAATCCTCTTTATGTCAAAGTTCCTCCACTGCTTCTGCCTCCTCAACCTCCTCTCGGTCTTCCACCTGCACGCAAAGCCTGTCTGGTCATGCCACAAGCTTTCTAACTGCGCAGAAGGGATCCTGCACACCTCCTTACTATGCTGGCTGTAGGGCTCAACGTCATCAGGCGGTTTTTACTTTGAAATGTCTGGGAAATGTGAGTCACACAGCTGAGGAGTTGTGGTCAGCTCTGTAGAACCAATTTCATGAATGGTTGTCTCCACTGGACCTGAAACCAGGGAAGGCCGTGTGCGACAATGCTGCAAACCTGGGTGCGGCCCTTCGTCGGGGCAGTGTCACACACGTGCCTTGTATGGCTCACGTGTTGAACCTGGTTGTCCAGCAATTTTTAGCCCACTATCCCAGACTAGATGGCCTTCTGCAGAGGGCACGGTCGCTGTGTGCTCACTTCCGCCGTTCGCATGCTCAGCGACTTACATCTCTACAGAAGTCGTTGGGCCTGCCACTTCACCGGCTTAAATGCGATGTGCCTACCCGGTGGAATTCAACTCTGCACATGTTGCAGCGACTGTGGCAGCACCAACAAGCCCTGGTGCAATACGTTCTGACGTATAGCCTGGGCCAACGAGATCCAGACGTGGGGCAAATCACGCTGGAGGAGTGGTCTCAGATCAGGGACCTATGCACCCTTCTGCACAGTTTTGAAATGGCGACGAAGATGTTTAGTGCTAACGATGCCATTATCAGCATGACTATTCCGGTGATTTATATACTGGAGCACATGTTAAACAGAATTCGGAGTCAGGTGGTGGCACAATAGGAGGTGGAGGAAGTAGAGGAGGAGGAGTTGTATGCGGAAGGGCTAACATCTGCAAGGTCCAGACGGTCGGCAGCACCAATGCGGCAGGCATGTGAGGGTGGGGGAGATGGTTTTACCAGGGCGCATGGTAGCAGCCAAACTAGTGAGGAAGGTGCAGGAGCCCAGGAAGAAGTGGAGGACGAACTGATGGAAGACTCATCAGATGAGGGAGACCTTGATCACATTTCTGTTGTGCGAGGTTGGGGGGAGAGGACAGAGGAAGGAAGCATGATTGTTACCTCGCCACCAACACAACAGGGACTTGGTGCTCCTGGATGCGCAACACACATGAGTGCCTTCTTGCTGCACTACCTGCAACATGACCCTCGAATTGGGAGAATTAGAAATAATCCTGACTACTGGGTTGCCACACTGTTAGATCCCCGGTACAAAAGTAAATTTGCAGAAATTATTCCTGCCATAGAAAGGGATGCACGCATGCAGGAGTATCAGCAGAGACTGTTGCAGAATCTTACATGTGCTTTTCCACAAAACACCAGTGGTGCACGTAGTGAATCTCACAGTTCCAACTTGCCAACCGTGGGACCGTCAAGTGTTCAGCACTCAAACCATAACAGAACCACAGTATCTGCTGGTAACATCAATTTTGCGCAATCATTTCACCACTTTTTTAGCCCATCCTTTGCAAGGCCACAGGAGACAAGAAGTCTGACACATAGTCAATGCCTAGAGACGATGGTACAGGAGTATCTCCAAGTAAACATTGAAGCCATGACTGTGTCACTGGACCCTTGCTCTTTTTGGGCTTCCAATCTCGATAAATGGCCGGAGCTAGCCACTTACGCCTTGAAGATCTTGTCATGCCCCGCAGCCAGCGTTCTGTCTGAACGTGTGTTCAGCGCTGCTGGTGGTGTGCTGACAGATAAGCACACGCGGCTCTCCACTGATAATGTAGACAGACTCACGTTCATAAAGATGAACAAATCATGGATTCGAAACGACTTTTCTACCCCTGTGTCATCCTGGGGAGAGTAAAAGATGGATGATTGGTTAAAATCACCCTACCAACCGTTTTAAGCTTTCAAATTACTAATCATGTTTATCTGTATCTTGGCTGGAAAATAATTTGGGCTTTGTAGCAGTGTGCAGCACTGATTCTATTAGGCCATCTATAATAAGCTCCACCAGATTTAAAATTACTAATCATGTTTATCTGTATCTTGGCTGGAAAATAATTTGGGCTTTGTAGCAGTGTGCAGCACTGATCCTATTAGGCCATCTATACTAAGCTCCACCAGATTTAAAATTAATAATAATTTTTAGCTGCATCTAGCCCGGAAAATAATTTTGGGGCTCCGAGATGCGCAAGACACATAAGTGCCTTCTTGCTGCACTACCTGCAACATGACCCTCATATTGTCAGAATTCGAAGTAATCATGACTACTGGGTTGCCACACTCTTAGATCCCCCAAACTTTTCGATCAACCTTTTCATTTTAATAAAGACCAAAAAAATGGTAATTTTTGAAATTATAAGCATTAGCAGGTTATTAGAAACTAGAGATGAGCGGTGTTCGACTAGAACTGTTCGCCAATCTCAAATTCGAGCTGTTTTGGGCGGTGTTCGAGTTGTTCGACGAACCCGAACGATTTGCAAAAAATTCGGCTGTTCGAGGTTATGTTCGATAACTGTTCGTGCACCAAAAGCGTGTCCTGCATGTCTGGCGCTATTTAGAGCACCAATCATGCAGGGATTATCTGCCACTCACTGTAATGCCACAGCCATGGTGGTTGTGGCATTACAGTGATTGCCCAAATCGATGGGAACAGTGCCAACAGTGAAACATGAAAAGCCGGCAATTCAGCAGCGGCATACACCTGTACCCGACAATTTAGAACCGAAAGAATAGAGCTTCACACATAGATTAGATAGATATAAACATGTCAGCCACATATATACGAAGTACAGTGAAAGTGCTGCTTACTGTACTTGTCATTTAGCGTAAAGGATTTATCAAAAAAAATAATAGTGTTTTCATGCACCGTCTCTTTAAAAAAGCCGGCCGGCAATTCAGCAGCGGTACCCGACAATTTAGAATAGAAGGAATAGAGAATCACACATAGATTAGATAGATAGAAACATGTCAGTCACATATATAAGAAGTGCAGTGACAGTGTTGATTACTGTGCTTGTCATTTAGTGTAAAGGATTTATTTAAAAAAATAATAGTGTTTTCATGCACTGTCTCTTTAAAAAAGCGGCACCGGTACCCGACAATTTATAACAGACAGAATAGAGCATCATACATAGATTAGATAGATAGAAACATGTCAGCCACATATATACGAAGTACAGTGACAGTGTTGCTTACTGTACTTGTCATTTAGCGTAAAGGATTTATCAAAAAAAATAATAGTGTTTTCATGCACCGTCTCTTTAAAAAAGCCGGCCGGCAATTCAGCAGCGGTACCCGACAATTTATAACAGACAGAATAGAGCTTCACACATAGATTAGATAGATAGAAACATGTCAGTCACATATATATGAAGTACAGTGATAGTGTTGGTTACTGTACTTGTCATTTAGTATTAAAATAAAGGAATTATTATTAAAAAAATTGGCGTGGGGTTCCCCTTAATTTTAGGCTCTAGCGGAGGTTAAGCAGACGGCTGGGGCAGATGTTTGAAGCCTGGGAAGGGGGTAATACCCACGGAGCTTCCCAGGCTACTAATATCAGCCCCCAGCTGAATACATAGCCTTTACTAGCTATTAAAATGGGGGACTCCCCAAAAAAAATGACGTGGGGTCCCTCCTAATTTAATAGCTAGCAAAGGCTAGGCAGACAGCTGGGGGCTGATATTAATAGCCCAGGAAAGGAGCCATGAATATTGGCCCCCTCCCAGGCTAGAAACACCAGCCGTCAGCCGCCCCAGAAATGGCGCATTCATAGGATGCGCCAATTCTGGCACTTAGCCTCGCTCTTCCACGCTGCCCTGGTGCGGTGGCAGGGGGTAATAGGGTTGGGGTTGATGTCAGCTTATAATGCCAGCTGACATCAAGCCCAGGTTAGTAATGGAGAGGCGTCTATAAGACACCCCCATTACTAACCCCATAGTCAAAGTTAAAAAAAACACAAACACCCAGAATAAAGTCCTTTAATTGAAATAAAGACACAATCCTTTATTGTTCTAAATTAAACCATACTTACCGTCACGCCCATTCCAGCTGAAGCCAACGATCTCCTGCAATAAAAGAAAAATAATAAAGCAACCTCATCCTTACCTTTCCATGGTTCCCACGACAGCTTCAGCTCTGCTACATCGAGATGACAGGCTGGACCGCAGCAGAACGCTGCCATCCAGCCTCTCATCCCGCAGACACTGAGAAGCGCAGGCTTGCTTGCGCTGCTCAGCGTCTCTCTGTGACGACATCCAGATGAGCCGAGTTCATGTCCAATGAACTCGGCTCACCTCATGCACGTCACTGACAGCGTGGGAAAATTCTCCTGCATTCAGCGCTTCAGCGTGAGAATTCTCCCGCTGAAGCGCTGAGTGCAGGAGAATTTTCCCACGCTGACAGTGACGTGCATAAGGTGAGCTCATGTCCAATGAACTCAGCTCACCTCCTGCACGTCACTGACAGCGTGGGAGAATTCTCCTGCACTCAGCGCTTCAGCGTGAGAATTCTCCCGCTGAAGCGCTGAGTGCAGGAGAATTTTCCCACGCTGTCAGTGACGTGCATAAGGTGAGCTCATGTCCAATGAACTCAGCTCACCTCCTGCACGTCACTGACAGCGTGGGAGAATTCTCCTGCACTCAGCGCTTCAGTGTGAGAATTCTCCCACGCTGAAGCGCTGAGTGCAGGAGAATTTTCCCACGCTGTCAGTGATGTGCATGAGGTGAGCCGAGTTCATTGGACATCAACTCGGCTCATCTGGATGCCCTCACAGAGAGACACTGTGGAGTGCAAGCAAGCCTGCGCTTCTCAGTGTCTGCGGGATGACAGGCTGGATGGCAGCGTTCTGCTGCGGTCCAGCCTGTCATCTCGATGTAGCAGAGCTGAAGCTGTCATGGGAACCATGGAAAGGTAAGGATGATGTTGCTTTATTATTTTTCTTTTATTTCAGGAGATCGTTGGCTTCAGCTGGAATGGGCGTGATGGTAAGTATGGTTTAATTTAGAACAATAAAGAATTGTGTGTTTATTTCAATTAAAGGACTTTTTTCTGGGTGTTGTGTTTTTTTTAAATACTTTACTAGAAATTCATGGTGGTCATGTCTAATATTGGCGTGACCCCATGAATTTCGGGCTTAGGGCCAGCTGATAATGCCAAGCTGGCCCTAACCCCTTTATTACCCAGTGAGCCACCGCATCAAGGCCCTGGATGAGTTGGGTACAGCGCCAGAAGATGGCGCTTCTATGAACGCGCCATTTTCCGGGGTGGCTGCGGACTGCAATTTGCAGCGGGGGTGGCCCAGAAAGCTTGGGCCTCCCTGCGCTGCGGATTCCAGCCCCCAGCTGCCTAGTTGTACCTGGCTGGACACAAAAACAGGGCGAAGCCCCACGTCAATTTTCTTTAAATTATTTCATGAAATAATTAAGAAAAAAAGGGCTTCCCTATATTGTTGTGTCCGGCCAGGTACAAATAGGCAGCTGGTGGTTGGGGGCAGCCCGTTCCTGCCTGCTGTACCTGGCTGGACACAAATATAGTGCGAAGCCCCACGTCAATTTTTTTTAAATTATTTCATGAATTTCCTGAAATAATTTAAAAAAATTGAAGTGGGGCTTCGCACTATATTTGTGTCCAGCCAGGTACAGCAGGCAGGAATGGGCTGCCCCCATCCACCAGCTGCCTATTTGTACCTGGCCGGACACAACAATATAGGGAAGCCCTTTTTTTCTTAATTATTTCATGAATTTCATGAAATAATTAAAAAAAATTGAAGTGGGGCTTCGCACTATATTTGTGTCCAGCCAGGTACAGCAGGCAGGAACGGGCTGCCCCCAACCACCAGCTGCCTATTTGTACCTGGCCGGACACAACAATATAGGGAAGGCCTTTTTTTCTTAATTATTTCATGAATTTCATGAAATAATTAAAAAAAAAGTACGTGGGGCTTCGCCCTATTTTTGTGTCCAGCCAGGTACAACTAGGCAGCTGGGGGCTGGAATCTGCAGCGCAGGGAGGCCCAAGCTTTCTGGGCCCCCCCCGCTACAAATTGCAGTCCGCAGCCACCCCGGAAAATGGCGCGTTCATAGAAGCGCCATCTTCTGGCGCTGTACCCAACTCATCCAGGGCCCTGGTGCGGTGGCTCACTGGGTAATAAAGGGGTTAGGGCCAGCTTGGTATTATCAGCTGGCCCCAAGCCCAAAATTCATGGGGTCACGCCAGTATTAGACATGACCGCCATGAATTTCTAGTAAAGTATTTAAAAAAAACACAACACCCAGAATAAAGTCCTTTAATTGAAATAAAGACACAATTCTTTATTGTTCTAAATTAAACCATACTTACCATCACACCCATTCCAGCTGAAGCCAACGATCTCCTGCAATAAAAGAAAAATAATAAACCAACCTCATCCTTACCTTTCCATGGTTCCCACGACAGCTTCAGCTCTGCTACATCGAGATGACTGGCTGGACCGCAGCAGAACGCTGCCATCCAGTCTGTCATCCCGCAGACACTGAGAAGCGCAGGCATGCTTGCGCTCCTCACTGTCTCGCTGTGACGGCATCCAGATGAGCCGAGGTCATGTCCAATGAACTCGGCTCACCTCATGCACGTCACTGACAGCGTGGGAAAATTCTCACGCTGAAGTGCTGAGTGCAGGAGAATTCTCCCACGCTGTCAGTGATGTGCATGAGGTGAGCTCATGTCCAATGAACTCAGCTCACCTCCTGCACGTCACTGACAGCGTGGGAAAATTCTCCTGCAATCAGCGCTTCAGCGTGAGAATTTTCCCACGCTGTCAGTGACGTGCATGAGGTGAGCCGAGTTCATTGGACATGAACTCGGCTCATCTGGATGTCGTCACAGAGAGACGCTGAGCAGCGCAAGCAAGCCTGCGCTTCTCAGTGTCTGCGGGATGACAGGCTGGATGGCAGCGTTCTGCTGCGGTCCAGCCTGTCATCTCGATGTAGCAGAGCTGAAGCTGTCGTGGGAACCATGGAAAGGTAAGGATGAGGTTGCTTTATTATTTTTCTTTTATTGCAGGAGATCGTTGGCTTCAGCTGGAATGGGCGTGATGGTAAGTATGGTTTAATTTAGAACAATAAAGGATTGTGTCTTTATTTCAATTAAAGGACTTTATTCTGGGTGTTTGTGTTTTTTTTAACTTTGACTATGGGGTTAGTAATGGGGGTGTCTTATAGACGCCTCTCCATTACTAACCTGGGCTTGATGTCAGCTGGCATTATAAGCTGACATCAACCCCAACCCTATTACCCCCTGCCACCGCACCAGGGCAGCGTGGAAGAGCGAGGCTAAGTGCCAGAATTGGCGCATCCTATGAATGCGCCATTTCTGGGGCGGCTGACGGCTGGTGTTTCTAGCCTCGGAGGGGGCCAATATTCATGGCTCCCTTCCTGGGCTATTAATATCAGCCCCCAGCTGTCTGCCTAGCCTTTGCTAGCTATTAAATTAGGGGGGACCCCACGTCATTTTTTTGGGGGGGTCCCCCATTTTAATAGCTAGTAAAGGCTATGTATTCAGCTGGGGGCTGATATTAGTAGCCTGGGAAGCTCCGTGGGTATTACCCCCTTCCCAGGCTTCAAACATCTGCCCCAGCCGTCTGCTTAACGTCCGCTAGAGCCTAAAATTAAGGGGAACCCCACGCCAATTTTTTTAATAATAAATCCTTTATTTTAATACTAAATGACAAGTACAGTAACCAACACTATCACTGTACTTCATATATATGTGACTGACATGTTTCTATCTATCTAATCTATGTGTGATGCTCTATCTTTCTGTTCTAAATTGTCGGGTACCGCTGCTGAATTGCCGGCCGGCTTTTTTAAAGAGACAGTGCATGAAAACACTATTATTTTTTTAAATAAATCCTTTACACTAAATGACAAGTACAGTAAGCAACACTATCACTGTACTTATTATATATGTGACTGACATGTTTCTATCTATCTAATCTATGTGTGAAGCTCTATTCTTTCTGTTCTAAATTGTCGGGTACCGATGCTGAATTGCCGGCCGGCTTTTTTAAAGAGACGGTGCATGAAAACACTAATATTTTTTTTAATAAATCCTTTACACTAAATGACAAGTGCAGTAACCAACACTGTCACTGTGCTTCTTATATGTGTGACTGACATGTTTCTATCTATCTAATCTATGTGTGATGCTCTATTACTTCTTGTCTAAATTGTCGGGTACCGGTGTATGCCGCTGCTGAATTTGCCGGCCGGCTTTTTTAAAGAGAGTGTCTTCTGAGCAGTTTGTCAGCTTTTGGACACCTTTGCACGTGTTTTCTATGTGTTTCTATGTGTTTTTGTTTGCCTGCCATTGGTTTTAACGGTGTTCGACGGTGTTCTAAGGTGTTCGACGAACAGTTCGACGAACAGTTCCTCGAACATCCCGGTGTTCGACGAACCGAACCCGAACACTACAGGGGTGGCTCAACACTATTAGAAACTGAAATCAAACAGTTTTCAACTCAAAACTTTATTCTAGGTGATGTTACATTTTCACATAGGACCCCTTGTTCGAAAGGAGCTTCTGAACTCTCTCGTGCATTGAATTTGTCAGGTTTTGGATGGTTTCTGCTTCAATTGTTTTGCATGAGGACAGAATACCCTCCCAGAGCTGTTGCTTAGATGTGAACTGCCTCCCGCCATCATAGACACTCCTTTTGATGATGCTCCAGAGGTTCTGAATGGGGTAGACGTCAGGGGAGCATGGGGGTCACACCATAAGTTTGTCCCCTTTTATGCCCATATCAGCCAGAGATGCAGATGTTTTATGTGCAGCATGAGATGGTGCATTATCATACAAAAAAATGATCTTGCTGTGAAATACACGGTTCTTCTTCTTGAACCATGGCAGGAAGTGCTGTTTGAGAGAATCCACATACATTATGGAGTTCATCTTTAGCGCCTTCAGGGATCCTAAAGGGGCCGACAATCTCTCTCCCCATGATTCCAGCCCAAAACATTACTCCACCTCCTCCTTGTTGGCACTGTAGCCGTGTTTGCGTGGGGTGTCCATCAACCAGCCATCCTCCATGTAACGGGTCCGGGAGGCGGAACCTCTGAGCTACTATACAAGGGGGCGGCCCTTGTAAGGGAGCAGGTGGCAGTCTCTGGGTGAACGGACAGGGAGTTACGGCAAGTGATCAGGGCAGTCTCTGGGTAAGGGGTAGGTACGACCTGTGATGGCGGAGCCTCCGGGTAGGCTAGCAGGCAGATGGTAGATGTGTGCTCCCAGGTGAGCAAGCGAGAGTCTCTGGAATAGCAGGTGGTCACGGCACGTGACGGCGGAACCTCCGGGCTGGCAGGCAGGTAGGTAACGGAGAAGCGCTCCCAGGTGAGCGGGCAAGAGTCTCTGGAATAGCTGGTGGTCACCGCACGTGACAACGGGACCTCCGGGCTGGCAAGCAGGCAGGTAACGGAGATGCGCTCCCAGGTGAGCGGGCAAGAGTCTCTGAGATAGCTGGGGCAAGCTGGTCCATAGACAGACTGACCGGAGTTGTAAGGCAGACCGTCGGACCTCAGGCAAGCAGGCAGGTAGCTGATGTGCGCTCCCAGGTGAGCGGACAAGTTGGTCCTTAGACAGACTGACCGGAGTTGTAAGGCAGACCGTCGGACCTCAGGCAGGCAGGCAGGTAACAAGTATTCAGGCAGGAATCAGGCAGGTAACTAGCAGGAAACTGGCAGGAAACTGGCAGGTAACTGGCAGGTAACTGGCAACGGGACCTGAGGGCTGAAGCACAGGTGAGACACAGGTGCAAACAACATTGCTCGGGCACCTCCATTTTGGAGGAGGTGCCTTATAAATGATGAAGTCCTCCGGCCATTGGCCGGGGACTCCTTAGGACGGCGCGCGCGGCCCCTTTAAGAGGAGGGGAGCGCGCGCGCGCGCGCCCTAAGCACAGGGGCCGGGAAGGAGCGCGCGCTGAGAGCAGAGCGGGAGGAGGACGCCGGGAAGGAGCGCGCGCTGACAGCAGAGCGGGGAGAGGACGCCGGGCACGGAGCAGAGCGGTGAGGGGAGCAGCGTCCCTGCCTAGCAGAGGGCAGGGACGCCAGCGCTACAGTACCCCCCCCTTTAGGCCCCCCCTTTTTTAGGCCAGACAGAAATTTAGCTAGGATGAGAGGGGCATGGATGTTCTCCCGGGGCTCCCACGTTCTCTCCTCAGGACCAAACCCCTTCCAATCTACCAGAAAAAAGGTCTTTCCTCTTACCCTTTTGGTGGCAAGAATGTTCTCTACCTCAAACTCGTCCTCAGCAGAAACCGGAGCAGGAGGCGTACCTGTAGACTTGGAAAAAGAGTTAAGCACCACAGGTTTGAGGAGAGACACATGGAAGGAGTTAGGGATCCGTAAGTTGGCCGGGAGTTTCAATTTATAGGCCACCGGGTTGATCTGACTGATGACCTCCAGTGGGCCGATGAACCGAGGCCCTAACTTATAGGAAGGGATCTTGAGCCGGACATATTTGGACGAGAGCCAGACTTTATCCCCAGGGCGGAATTGAGGAGGGTCCAGACGTTTTTTGTCAGCGTGTTTTTTCATACGCTCGGATGACAGAAGGAGTGCGGACCGGGTACTCTCCCATATGGAGGAAAATTTGTTAATAAGAGATTCCGCAGCCGGATTGTCCGCCGAGGTGGAGACGGGAAACGGGATCCGAGGATGCTGACCGTAGACTACAAAAAACGGGGATTTGGAGGAAGACTCGCTCTCGTGATTGTTGTACGAGAATTCGGCCCATGGCAGGAGATCCACCCAGTCAGAATGGTGGGCATTAACGAAGTGCCGAAGGTAACTGGTCAGGTTCTGATTGATCCGCTCCACTTGACCATTAGACTGTGGGTGGTAAGCGGAGGAGAAGTCCAGGGTGACGTCCAGCAATTTACAAGTGGCTCTCCAGAAACGGGAAGTGAACTGTACCCCACGATCCGACACGATGTGACGGGGCAGGCCATGAAGACGGAAGATGTGGCGGATAAAGTCTTTAGCCAGCTCGGGTGCAGACGGAAGACCTGGCAGTGGAATGAAGTGAGCCATCTTGGAGAAGCGGTCAGCGACCACCCAAATGACCGTACAACCGGCAGAGACGGGTAGATCAGTAATGAAGTCCATCGCTATATGCTGCCAGGGGGCAGCAGGTACTGGCAGAGGTAGGAGGCGGCCGGCCGGCAGGTGTCTCGGAACTTTGTTGCGGGCGCAGGACACACAGGCAGAAACAAAGTCTATTACATCCTTGTGCAGGTTAGGCCACCAGTAGTGCCGGGTAATAAGCTGGAGGGTCTTTTTCTGACCGGCGTGGCCAGCTAGTTTAGACGAATGACCCCAGTGTAAGATCTTCTCCCGATCAGGTACTGGTACGAACGTCTTACCAGGAGGAAGACGATTTAGACTCACGGGGGCCACCTGCATTACTCTGGCGGGATCGATGATATGTTTCGGATCCTCCTCGAGATCAGACACCAGAAAGGACCGAGACAAGGCGTCCGCCTTGACGTTTTTGTCAGCCGGGCGAAAATGAAGGACAAAATCAAAACGAGCAAAAAACAAGGACCACCGGGCTTGGCGCGGGTTAAGTCTCTGGGCATGCTGGAGGTAAGCCAAGTTCTTGTGGTCAGTGTAAATTATTACTGGGTGAAGAGCCCCCTCGAGCAGGTAACGCCACTCCTCCAATGCCAGTTTGATGGCCAATAACTCTCGGTCTCCTATGGAATAGTTGCGCTCAGAGGAGGAGAAGAGTTTAGAGAAGAAGCCACAAGTTACCATCCTCCCGGAAGATGATTTTTGAGTAAGTACCGCTCCGGCTCCAGAGGAGGAGGCGTCAACTTCCAGGAAGAACTGTTTGTTGCCATCTGGGCGATGCAGCACCGGGGCGGAAGAGAAGGCCTGTTTAAGGGAAAGAAAGGCCTCCTCTGCTTCGGGTGGCCACTCTTTGGGATTAGTACCTTTACGGGTGAGCGCAGAAATTGGGGCCGTCCGGGAAGAGAAGTGTGGTATGAAGAGGCGGTAGTAGTTGGCGAAGCCCAGGAATCGCTGAATGGCCTTCAACCCCTCCGGTCGGGGCCATTTCTCGATGGCAGACAGTTTCTCAGGATCCATTTGTAGGCCGGTCTGAGAGATAATGTAGCCCAGAAACGGAAGCGAGGTCTGCTCAAAGAGGCACTTCTCAAATTTAGCGTAGAGATGGTTCTGCCTTAGCCTGAGCAGGACCTGACGAACGTCCCTCCGGTGAGTCTGGAGATCCGGAGAGAAGACCAAGATGTCATCCAGGTACACCACTACGCAGGAGTAGAGAAGGTCCCGGAAGATGTCATTGACCAACTCTTGAAAGACGGCAGGAGCGTTACAGAGACCAAAGGGCATTACCAGGTATTCATAGTGGCCGTCCCGGGTGTTGAATGCCGTCTTCCATTCATCCCCCTGACGAATACGAACCAGGTTGTACGCCCCACGAAGGTCCAGTTTGGTGAAGATCCTAGCCCCCCTCAGGCGATCAAATAATTCTGGAATGAGCGGAAGGGGGTACTTATTCTTCACCGTGATCAGGTTTAGGCCTCTATAGTCTATACAGGGACGGAGAGAGCCGTCCTTCTTTTTGACGAAAAAGAAGCCTGCTCCCGCCGGGGAGGTAGATTTCCGGATGAATCCTCTGGCCAGATTCTCCTCAATATATTCGGACATTGACCGGGTCTCAGCAGCGGATAAAGGATAGATACGCCCACGGGGAGGAGTAGTACCGGGTAGCAGATCGATGGGACAGTCGTATGGTCTATGTGGTGGTAATGTCTCTGCCTCCTTTTTATTAAAGACATCTGCATAAGACCAATAAGGAATCGGAAGTCCAGGTAGATTAGCTGGGGTAGGAGAGGGACGGACGGGATGGACGGGAACCAGGCAGGTTTTATGACAGTCTTGTCCCCAGCGAAGGACCTCTCCGGTTTGCCAGTCTAGCACGGGTGCATGTCTCTGGAGCCAGGGCAGACCTAGCAAGAGGGCGTGAGAGAGTCCAGGCAGAACATGAAAGGAGATACTTTCAGAATGCAGCATTCCCACCTGCAGGGTAATGGATTCGGTGATGAGTTGAATGGGGCGAGGTAAGAGGCCCCCATCCACGGCAGCGACAGACAAGGGTACAGCCAGAGGTTTGGTGGGGATGCGGTATTTCTCAACCAGGGACTGTGAAATAAGGTTCCCGGCTGCTCCAGAGTCAAGTTGGGCTAGTTCGAAATAACGGTTCTCCCCGTAGATGATCGAAACTGACAACAGCAGGGATGGAGAGGATTTATTCTTGTCTAGGTGGACCTCTCTGAGCGAACCTAGACACAGGCGTTTCCCGACCTCTCCGGGCAGGCACGGATCCGGTGCTCCTTACTGCCACAGTAGAAGCAGCTCCCCTCGGCACGGCGTGAGTCCTGACGGGTTTTGACCATCTTGGTCTGGTCGACCTGCATAGGCTCAGGAGAGTGTACCTGGGGAGAGATGGAGGGAATGACGGGTTTCTGGAAAGTAGGAGCTAAACGTGGAATCCTTCTCTCACGGGTGACCTCTTTGGCACGCTCCTGGAACCGTAGGTCAATCCGGGTGGCAAGGGTTATTAGATCATCGAGAGAGGTAGAAATGTCCCGACCAGCAAGTTCATCTTTAATACGACCGGACAGACCCTCCCAGAAGACGGATACCAGAGCGTCGTTATCCCAGGCCAGCTCCGAGGCAAGGGTGCGGAACCGTATGGCATATTGGCCCACGGTGAGACCCTCCTGACGGAGGCGTAGCAGAGAGGATGCGGATGAGGTCTTCCGTCCGGGTTCGTCGAAGACTTTCCGGAAAGCCGAGAGAAAAGCAGGCAAGTTGGACACCAGGGGGTCTCCTCTCTCCCATAGAGGATTTAGCCAGGCCAGGGCCTCCCCGGTGAGATGGGACATGATAAAGGCAATTTTGGCCCGGTCGGAATTAAACTGATGGGACAAAAGTTCAAAGTGCAGGGTGCACTGATTTATGAAGCCCCGAGCCTGGACGGGGTCGCCTCCGAAGCGAGGAGGTGCAGAGAGACGGGGTCCGGGGTAGGATACCATAGTATTAGTGGGCAGCGGAGCTGCCGGATTGCAAGATATGGCACTGGCGGAGGTTGTTGGTGGATCAGACAGAGTGTTCAGGCGAGTATTAACATTCCGCAGGTGACCCAGGATGGCCTCCTGTTGGGACCTCTGACGGGACAGTTCAAGACAGAGGTCCGAGAGCGAGGGAGCTTGGGTGCCACCGGGTTCCATGGCCCGAGCAAACTGTAACGGGTCCGGGAGGCGGAACCTCTGAGCTACTATACAAGGGGGCGGCCCTTGTAAGGGAGCGGGTGGCAGTCTCTGGGTGAACGGACAGGGAGTTACGGCAAGTGATCAGGGCAGTCTCTGGGTAAGGGGTAGGTACGACCTGTGATGGCGGAGCCTCCGGGTAGGCTAGCAGGCAGATGGTAGATGTGTGCTCCCAGGTGAGCAAGCGAGAGTCTCTGGAATAGCAGGTGGTCACGGCACGTGACGGCGGAACCTCCGGGCTGGCAGGCAGGTAGGTAACGGAGAAGCGCTCCCAGGTGAGCGGGCAAGAGTCTCTGGAATAGCTGGTGGTCACCGCACGTGACAACGGGACCTCCGGGCTGGCAAGCAGGCAGGTAACGGAGATGCGCTCCCAGGTGAGCGGGCAAGAGTCTCTGAGATAGCTGGGGCAAGCTGGTCCATAGACAGACTGACCGGAGTTGTAAGGCAGACCGTCGGACCTCAGGCAAGCAGGCAGGTAGCTGATGTGCGCTCCCAGGTGAGCGGACAAGTTGGTCCTTAGACAGACTGACCGGAGTTGTAAGGCAGACCGTCGGACCTCAGGCAGGCAGGCAGGTAACAAGTATTCAGGCAGGAATCAGGCAGGTAACTAGCAGGAAACTGGCAGGAAACTGGCAGGTAACTGGCAGGTAACTGGCAACGGGACCTGAGGGCTGAAGCACAGGTGAGACACAGGTGCAAACAACATTGCTCGGGCACCTCCATTTTGGAGGAGGTGCCTTATAAATGATGAAGTCCTCCGGCCATTGGCCGGGGACTCCTTAGGACGGCGCGCGCGGCCCCTTTAAGAGGAGGGGAGCGCGCGCGCGCGCGCCCTAAGCACAGGGGCCGGGAAGGAGCGCGCGCTGAGAGCAGAGCGGGAGGAGGACGCCGGGAAGGGGCGCGCGCTGACAGCAGAGCGGGGAGAGGACGCCGGGCACGGAGCAGAGCGGTGAGGGGAGCAGCGTCCCTGCCTAGCAGAGGGCAGGGACGCCAGCGCTACACTCCACTCCATCCATCTGGACCATCGAGCGCTGCATGGCACTCATCCGTGAACAAAACAGTTTTGAAATCAGTCTTCATGTAATGTTTGGCCCACTGGAGCCGTTTCTGCTTGTGTGAAGTGGATAGAGGAGGTCGACAGGATGGCGTATGCACAGCTGCAAACCTCTGAAGGACCCTGCATCTTGTTGTTCGGGGGACGTTGGAGGCACCAGCAGCTTCAAAAACTTGTCTGCTGCTATGACAAGGCTTTTTTGCCGCTGCTCTTTTAACCTGACGTAATTGCCTGTAGGAAAGAGTCCTCAATTTGCCCTTATCAGCACGCACACGTGTGTACTGTGAATCAGCTGCATACTTCTTGATTGCCAAGACACTTCATCCTGATCATCGCACAATGTTGATTGTAGTCATGCCTTGACCTAAACACTCCACAATTTGTTGCTTCTCAGCAGCCGACACATCCTTTTTTTTTCCCATTTTGGCAAAAAATGTAGGCTGCTTAATAATGTGAGACAGCCTTCTTAAGTAGTCTTGCCTTTCATTGGACACACCAGCCAAACTAATTAGCACAGGTGTCTGCAATTGCTTACAGTGATATAAAGAGCCCTGACACACATCACCATCAATGAGTTTAACTGACAAACAAACAAATTCTTCCCTTATCACTCCTAAACACTTTTTGCATAATAATTTGGAACACAGTGTACACGTGCTTTTCCACAAAACACCAGTGGTTCACGTAGTGAATCTTACAGTTCTAACTTGCCAACCGTGGTCTGTATGGAGTTGTTCAATAAAGGGCCCAAAATTAAGATAACATAGATGGGAGAGGTCTCTATGAATAGGAATTCCTAAGTATTTGATACCCTGTGAGGGCCAGGCAAAGGGAAAGTTGGACTGGATGGAATCCTATATGGATTTGGGGAGGGAGACATCGAGGGCCTCAGACTTCGCTGCATTGATTTTAAAATATGACCATGTAACAAAGTGATCTATTTCAGCCATAACAGCATGGATGGATATATGTGATTGAGTGATATATACTAGGACATCATCAGCAAATAGAGAGCACTTGTACTCGGTGCCTCCCACCTCAATCCACCTAATATTGGGGTTATGGCGAATTGATGAGAGCAGGTGCTCCATCACTAGGATGTATAAGAGAGGGGACAGAGAACATCCCTGCCTTGTCCCATTGGTGATTGTGAAAGGTGATGAAAATGTTCTGACGCGCCCCCTGGGCCTTGGGACACCCGGAGCCGGACCCTTTTTGGTGGATGCTGGTGGTTGTAGTCTCCGTGGCGGCGACCCGGTTCCGTGGCTCAGGGCGGTCAAACCAGTGGCGGAACTATTTATGTGGTTTTGATGTTTAAATGTCCGACTACGCCACCCGTGGATTGCGGTCAGAGTGAACCGCCGCTCCAGGGCAGACCGCTGAGGCTGGTGTTGTGGGTGCAGCAGAGCGTAGCATAACTCCCCACGGGAGGAGTATAGCCTCAGGGCAGTGTATGCGGAGGATGGGGGTGATGGTGCAGGGCAGCAGCAGTAATGACACGGAGTCAGTGATGCAGTCCAGGGCCTTTACTCACAGTTCTTATTATCCAGACCACGTCTGCAGGTAACGGCTGCCCAAGTCGTACTGTGCTCACCAGGTGAGGGGCTCAGACAACTCCCAGATAAGTTTGGAGCGCTTCACAGGACCTCCTTTGTGTGTCCTTTGTCTGGCCTTTCTTACCAACCCTTCTGTCCGGCTGCCTCGGGCCTCCTCTTGGTAAACTTGGCGCCAGTTTACCTGACCCTATGTGGTGCCTTCCTAGCGGGAGTAGCGAGGGGCTGTGCCACATAAAATGTCACAGCCTCCTGTTTCTAGCTGAGGGTCGTTTCCTGCCTCCACTAGTTTCGGGGACCAGTCTCCCCCTTTGGCCTGACCCCTCCACGCAGGTGGATTCGGGCGTGCGGTGGCGACTCGCCCGTCCGCACCCCTGGGATCCCTTCGTTCCTCGTTCCTGAAGCCTTCTCCGCTCCTCTTCCTTCCTTCTCCCTCTTCCAGGCCTGGGCCTCTGTTACTAGGCCCGCCTCCGGAGCAGAGCTCATGCAGAGCCCCTGCTCCCTGCCACTTCTGCTCAGACTTCTCTGCACTGAACTAAGATGGTGCCCACCTTTTATACTCCCTTCTCAATGCACCCAGGAACTGCTTCCTCCCTGCTCCTGCACTACAGGGTTCCCCTTCCTCAGTGTTCCCTCCCCCCACTCCAGCCAGGGACAGGGACTGTCGTGCCCATCTCAGGGGTATATTGGTCGCCCTGCCCCACGGCAATGTGGTGTAATGCATGCAGGTGTCGGGTCCTGATCCACACTCCATCCTTACCTGAGAGTGAGATATCACACCTCTGGGTGAGGTGCAATACCTCTGTAGCAACCGAGCCCTCAGGGTAATACAGTTCCATTTATCTTCAGCCTAGATGACGTATTGCGATACAGGGCCGTGATTTTGGCTATAAAAGGATCCCCTATACCCCTACCCCAAGCTTTTTAAGAGAATCATATATGGCGTGCCAGGAGACTCTATGGAATGCTTTTGTAGCACCCTGAGGATTCGGCTGCTACAGGGGTATTGCACCTCAACCCAGAGGTGTGATATTCCACTCCCGGGTAAGGATGGAGTGTGGACCTGAGCTCGGTAGGCTGCATGCACTACACACATCCCATTTCCGAGGAGCAGACCGACGGTACTCCCACTTAGAAATGTGCAGGTACGACCGAGTCTGTTCCTGGCTGGAGTGGGAGGGGGGTGGTACATCCCAAGTAGTGTAGGGGCAGATAGGGGGAGCAGCCTGGGTAAAGATAGGAGCTCATTGGGTGCTGGTCACCTGAGCTCACACATAGAGGGTGTATATAAGGTGGGCACCAACTAAGAACAGGGTCAGTCTGTCATCCTTTTGTCAGAGCAGAGCAGAGGAAGAGGAGCAGAGCAGCCCCAGAGAGAGAGAGAGGAGAAAGCAAGAGAGACCCAGAGGGGGAAACAGAAGAGAGGACTCTGAGACCCCAAATCCAATCCACGGGTGAAGAGTCGGCATCAGGGTACCGGAACCCAAGCTGGTGGGGGCAAAAACACACCCCAGCCAGAGACCGGAGGCCGTGGGCAGCGTCTGCCACGGCCACCCACCACATCCACCCCGAAGGCATACCACGTGGAGGGTCAGGGAACCCAAGGCCAAGGGTCTCCCAACAGAAGGCCCGAGGGAGCTGGACCTGGGTGGATCACTAGTGGGGACGGCCAGAGAAAGGACAGAAGGAGAGCTCAGGGTCACGCTCCGGACTCGCTTGGGGGTTGGCTGGATCCAGGACCTGGTGGATGCAGCACGGCTCGGGAGGTCACTTGAAGCTGGAGTGACCGGAACATCAGCAGTGAGTAAATACCCTTAACTGCATAACCCGACTCTGTCTTCCTTTAACATCTATGCTGCACCACCACAACCCCCATCCTCTGCACCTGACCCCCTGAGGCTATACCCCACCCGTTGGGGGTTATACCACCAAAGCTGCACCAACACCATCAGCCTCAGCGGACCCTGCTGCAGCGGCGGCCATAGTGACCGCAATACAACGGGTGGCGTAGTCGACAATAAAGAACTTATTAACATCTGTAGGACTGCCACATACAACTGAGTTTGACACCCTGGGCACGGACCGGGTCACAGCCACTCGGAAGACTACAACTCCCATCTGATCCGGCTCCGGATATTCCCCCTAAAGAATATGGCCCAGGGGGCGCGTCAACTTTGGCGTAGTCGGCAGGATTACGTGCCCACAACAACCGGGTACTGCGTGCCTGAAGAAAAGAATGAGATTACCTCAAAAAGAAGTCTCCTGCCGGTTCCGGAGGGTCCCCGCCATCGGACCCCATCACCAGTCGATTCCAGCCGGTTGTCCGCCATTAACAGCGTTTTCCCGCCATCTGCAGAGTTTCCCGCCACTGGGAAGCGATTCCCGCCATTTCCAAAGGTTTCCCGCCTTGGAAGAGCGGACGCCATTATGGGCGTGCAAGAGGATGGTGAGAGGCCGCCTCCCATCGTGGGCCAGGACCGAAAATGGCGCCAAAAGTGGAAACCGCCCCCACCAACAGAGACTGTGATGCTAGAGGTGTCTGTCAGCGTGAAAGAACAGCCCCTGGATCTGACAGTCACCAAGTGGCCCCGGGACCGCCCTCGAGGGGGGAGGAGACGAAAGGAGAGAACAAAGATGGGTGCCGCCTGGAGGAGTCTAGAGCGAGCGCACCCGGAGGCAAGAAGCCTGGAGAAGAATATCGGAGGAGCTTGCCCGGAGATGGCGAGAAAGCAGAGCAGCACCGGCCCGTTGGCCAGGAGCCTGCTAGAAACAGAGGAGGGAGAGCAGAGCAGCACCGGCCCGCTGGTCAGGAGCCTGCTGGAAACAACGACCCCACTAGGACTAGTGGAGGTCCTAGCACAGCTCCCCCGAGACCGGGAGTGTGCACAGACCGCTCTGGAGGGCCTCGCAAGGAGGATGGCCCGGGTGCAGCGAGAGACGTTGGCGGAGTGGAGCCGTGAGATGGCCCAGCAGACCGAGACCTGTCAGCGGAGCACGCCACCCGAGACGAGGAGACAGACCGCCTCTGAGGATGGCGCGGGAGGACTGAAGGCCGGAGACGGCGCCGAGAAGGGAGCCGAACGAGTGGAGGCAGGTAAAGGGGACGTCTATACCCCAGACCGGGAAACCGCGTACCTGCCCCAGCTCCCCGTCGCAGAGCCCGAAGTCTATCCTGCCGTGCCCGTCGCTGCAACGTCACCGCCGCAGACTAGGCCTCAAACGGGAGCCGCGACCCCTGTGACGTCACACGCCTCGACCCCGAGCGTGACCAAGCAGGAAGTACCACCAGCCTGGTCGCAAGGCCTAGTACCCCCGGGCGCCGCAATACCAACAGCGCCCCCTACCTCCGCGGAGCCCCCGGCCTGGTCGCAGGGCCAAGTAGCCCAGGGCGCCGCCGTCCTTACGGTGCCCTTTACCTTCCAGATACCCCAGGCCTGGCCGCAAGGCCCGGGCAACCCGGGCGCTAACACCACCGCGCCCATAAGACCAAGAGTGCCGCATCTGGGAGAGAACCTGTACGCCCAGCATACGTGCCCGGATGGGCAGCCATTTATATGGCCACCGGAGTTCCACCATCCCCGACTCCGGAGAGAGAGACCCCTGGATGAACCCCTGATCCCAGCTCCAAAGCCCGTAAAGAGGATCTCGCCCCCGCTAGCGGAAGCACAGTTTGAGTGGGACCCCACCGGAGAAGATCTTATGGGATTCACTCAAGAGACTCGGGCAGCTGCAGCGGAGCGTGCTGAGTGCTGCCGCCAACAGCTCGAGGACTTCGAGAGGGAGCGGAGAGAGAGGCGGGTCCGGGAACAGCAAGCTCAAGTAAAGAGCGCGGAGCAGAAGAGCCGGGCCAGGAGAGACCCCCGTGCAGCGCATAGTCCCCGCACCACCGGGACTGTGATAAAGTTTAACCTGCAGCATGGGTGGGGCTTCATCCGAGACCACCACACCCTAGGCGACGTCTTCGTAACCAGGAGAGACGTTGAGTCCCACCTACCGGAGGGACACAGAGGTCGTGACCTTTACATCGGGGACGAGGTCACCTTCACCCGGCACAAGTGTGCCAAAGGTCCCTACGCCCTCCATGTGCATCGCCTGACGGAGGAAGAGCTGCGGTGTGAGGAGGAAGAGCAAGAGGACCCGGACGGGTCTGAAGCCAAAGGTAACCATAAAGCAAGAGCAGGAGGACGCCGTCGCTAAGGACAGCGAAGCAGAAGCTGTATATAGTTGCCCGTCGGGGCACCGTAAACTGAAACCGTAAACTGAAACCGTAAACTGAAACCGTGAAACTGAAACTGAAACTGAAACTGTAACTGTTGCTAATATAGTCCCCGTTGGGACCAGCAAGTGTGAACTGTTACCCGTATTTCCCTTAATCCCACTGACCGAGGACTGAGAGCGGTCATTCCTCCCCAATACCTGGCCGAGGACTGAGAGCGGCCATAATCCCTGTATATAGTTGCGCGTCCTAGAGCGCCCCCTACCGGTTTTATAGGAAAACCAGTTTTCCAGAGAGACTGTCGCACTTTACCCGGTCACATGTTGCACAGTGACCGGAGGAGGAGCCAGAGGCGACGAGAATGTTTTATATTGATATATATATATATAATGTTTTATATGTTTTCTATGTTTATGCAAAAATTTGTATGTTTTGGTGTTGTTTATGTCTTACAGCCCGAGGACGTGCTGTGATTTACCAGGGGGGAATGTAGCACCCTGAGGATTCGGCTGCTACAGGGGTATTGCACCTCAACCCAGAGGTGTGATATTCCACTCCCGGGTAAGGATGGAGTGTGGACCTGAGCTCGGTAGGCTGCATGCACTACACACATCCCATTTCCGAGGAGCAGACCGACGGTACTCCCACTTAGAAATGTGCAGGTACGACCGAGTCTGTTCCTGGCTGGAGTGGGAGGGGGGTGGTACATCCCAAGTAGTGTAGGGGCAGATAGGGGGAGCAGCCTGGGTAAAGATAGGAGCTCATTGGGTGCTGGTCACCTGAGCTCACACATAGAGGGTGTATATAAGGTGGGCACCAACTAAGAACAGGGTCAGTCTGTCATCCTTTTGTCAGAGCAGAGCAGAGGAAGAGGAGCAGAGCAGCCCCAGAGAGAGAGAGAGGAGAAAGCAAGAGAGACCCAGAGGGGGAAACAGAAGAGAGGACTCTGAGACCCCAAATCCAATCCACGGGTGAAGAGTCGGCATCAGGGTACCGGAACCCAAGCTGGTGGGGGCAAAAACACACCCCAGCCAGAGACCGAAGGCCGTGGGCAGCGTCTGCCACGGCCACCCACCACATCCACCCCGAAGGCATACCACGTGGAGGGTCAGGGAACCCAAGGCCAAGGGTCTCCCAACAGAAGGCCCGAGGGAGCTGGACCTGGGTGGATCACTAGTGGGGACGGCCAGAGAAAGGACAGAAGGAGAGCTCAGGGTCACGCTCCGGACTCGCTTGGGGGTTGGCTGGATCCAGGACCTGGTGGATGCAGCACGGCTCGGGAGGTCACTTGAAGCTGGAGTGACCGGAACATCAGCAGTGAGTAAATACCCTTAACTGCATAACCCGACTCTGTCTTCCTTTAACATCTATGCTGCACCACCACAACCCCCATCCTCTGCACCTGACCCCCTGAGGCTATACCCCACCCGTTGGGGGTTATACCACCAAAGCTGCACCAACACCATCAGCCTCAGCGGACCCTGCTGCAGCGGCGGCCATAGTGACCGCAATACAACGGGTGGCGTAGTCGACAATAAAGAACTTATTAACATCTGTAGGACTGCCACATACAACTGAGTTTGACACCCTGGGCACGGACCAGGTCACAGCCACTCGGAAGACTACAACTCCCATCTGATCCGGCTCCGGATATTCCCCCTAAAGAATATGGCCCAGGGGGCGCGTCAACTTTGGCGTAGTCGGCAGGATTACGTGCCCACAACAACCGGGTACTGCGTGCCTGAAGAAAAGAATGAGTTTACCTCAAAAAGAAGTCTCCTGCCGGTTCCGGAGGGTCCCCGCCATCGGACCCCATCACCAGTCGATTCCAGCCGGTTGTCCGCCATTAACAGCGTTTTCCCGCCATCTGCAGAGTTTCCCGCCACTGGGAAGCGATTCCCGCCATTTCCAAAGGTTTCCCGCCTTGGAAGAGCGGACGCCATTATGGGCGTGCAAGAGGGTGGTGAGAGGCCGCCTCCCATCGTGGGCCAGGACCGAAAATGGCGCCAAAAGTGGAAACCGCCCCCACCAACAGAGACTGTGATGCTAGAGGTGTCTGTCAGCGTGAAAGAACAGCCCCTGGAGCTGACAGTCACCAAGTGGCCCCGGGACCGCCCTCGAGGGGGGAGGAGACGAAAGGAGAGAACAAAGATGGGTGCCGCCTGGAGGAGTCTAGAGCGAGCGCACCCGGAGGCAAGAAGCCTGGAGAAGAATATCGGAGGAGCTTGCCCGGAGATGGCGAGAAAGCAGAGCAGCACCGGCCCGTTGGCCAGGAGCCTGCTAGAAACAGAGGAGGGAGAGCAGAGCAGCACCGGCCCGCTGGTCAGGAGCCTGCTGGAAACAACGACCCCACTAGGACTAGTGGAGGTCCTAGCACAGCTCCCCCGAGACCGGGAGTGTGCACAGACCGCTCTGGAGGGCCTCGCAAGGAGGATGGCCCGGGTGCAGCGAGAGACGTTGGCGGAGTGGAGCCGTGAGATGGCCCAGCAGACCGAGACCTGTCAGCGGAGCACGCCACCCGAGACGAGGAGACAGACCGCCTCTGAGGATGGCGCGGGAGGACTGAAGGCCGGAGACGGCGCCGAGAAGGGAGCCGAACGAGTGGAGGCAGGTAAAGGGGACGTCTATACCCCAGACCGGGAAACCGCGTACCTGCCCCAGCTCCCCGTCGCAGAGCCCGAAGTCTATCCTGCCGTGCCCGTCGCTGCAACGTCACCGCCGCAGACTAGGCCTCAAACGGGAGCCGCGACCCCTGTGACGTCACACGCCTCGACCCCGAGCGTGACCAAGCAGGAAGTACCACCAGCCTGGTCGCAAGGCCTAGTACCCCCGGGCGCCGCAATACCAACAGCGCCCCCTACCTCTGCGGAGCCCCCGGCCTGGTCGCAGGGCCAAGTAGCCCAGGGCGCCGCCGTCCTTACGGTGCCCTTTACCTTCCAGATACCCCAGGCCTGGCCGCAAGGCCCGGGCAACCCGGGCGCTAACACCACCGCGCCCATAAGACCAAGAGTGCCGCATCTGGGAGAGAACCTGTACGCCCAGCATACGTGCCCGGATGGGCAGCCATTTATATGGCCACCGGAGTTCCACCATCCCCGACTCCGGAGAGAGAGACCCCTGGATGAACCCCTGATCCCGGCTCCAAAGCCCGTAAAGAGGATCTCGCCCCCGCTAGCGGAAGCACAGTTTGAGTGGGACCCCACCGGAGAAGATCTTATGGGATTCACTCAAGAGACTCGGGCAGCTGCAGCGGAGCGTGCTGAGTGCTGCCGCCAACAGCTCGAGGACTTCGAGAGGGAGCGGAGAGAGAGGCGGGTCCGGGAACAGCAAGCTCAAGTAAAGAGCGCGGAGCAGAAGAGCCGGGCCAGGAGAGACCCCCGTGCAGCGCATAGTCCCCGCACCACCGGGACTGTGATAAAGTTTAACCTGCAGCATGGGTGGGGCTTCATCCGAGACCACCACACCCTAGGCGACGTCTTCGTAACCAGGAGAGACGTTGAGTCCCACCTACCGGAGGGACACAGAGGTCGTGACCTTTACATCGGGGACGAGGTCACCTTCACCCGGCACAAGTGTGCCAAAGGTCCCTACACCCTCCATGTGCATCGCCTGACGGAGGAAGAGCTGCGGTGTGAGGAGGAAGAGCAAGAGGACCCGGACGGGTCTGAAGCCAAAGGTAACCATAAAGCAAGAGCAGGAGGACGCCGTCGCTAAGGACAGCGAAGCAGAAGCTGTATATAGTTGCCCGTCGGGGCACCGTAAACTGAAACCGTAAACTGAAACCGTAAACTGAAACCGTGAAACTGAAACTGAAACTGAAACTGTAACTGTTGCTAATATAGTCCCCGTTGGGACCAGCAAGTGTGAGCTGTTACCCGTATTTCCCTTAATCCCACTGACCGAGGACTGAGAGCGGTCATTCCTCCCCAATACCTGGCCGAGGACTGAGAGCGGCCATAATCCCTGTATATAGTTGCGCGTCCTAGAGCGCCCCCTACCGGTTTTATAGGAAAACCAGTTTTCCAGAGAGACTGTCGCACTTTACCCGGTCACATGTTGCACAGTGACCGGAGGAGGAGCCAAAGGCGACGAGAATGTTTTATATTGATATATATATATATAATGTTTTATATGTTTTCTATGTTTATGCAAAAATTTGTATGTTTTGGTGTTGTTTATGTCTTACAGCCCGAGGACGTGCTGTGATTTACCAGGGGGGAATGTAGCACCCTGAGGATTCGGCTGCTACAGGGGTATTGCACCTCAACCCAGAGGTGTGATATTCCACTCCCGGGTAAGGATGGAGTGTGGACCTGAGCTCGGTAGGCTGCATGCACTACACACATCCCATTTCCGAGGAGCAGACCGACGGTACTCCCACTTAGAAATGTGCAGGTACGACCGAGTCTGTTCCTGGCTGGAGTGGGAGGGGGGTGGTACATCCCAAGTAGTGTAGGGGCAGATAGGGGGAGCAGCCTGGGTAAAGATAGGAGCTCATTGGGTGCTGGTCACCTGAGCTCACACATAGAGGGTGTATATAAGGTGGGCACCAACTAAGAACAGGGTCAGTTTGTCATCCTTTTGTCAGAGCAGAGCAGAGGAAGAGGAGCAGAGCAGCCCCAGAGAGAGAGAGAGGAGAAAGCAAGAGAGACCCAGAGGGGGAAACAGAAGAGAGGACTCTGAGACCCCAAATCCAATCCACGGGTGAAGAGTCGGCATCAGGGTACCGGAACCCAAGCTGGTGGGGGCAAAAACACACCCCAGCCAGAGACCGGAGGCCGTGGGCAGCGTCTGCCACGGCCACCCACCACATCCACCCCGAAGGCATACCACGTGGAGGGTCAGGGAACCCAAGGCCAAGGGTCTCCCAACAGAAGGCCCGAGGGAGCTGGACCTGGGTGGATCACTAGTGGGGACGGCCAGAGAAAGGACAGAAGGAGAGCTCAGGGTCACGCTCCGGACTCGCTTGGGGGTTGGCTGGATCCAGGACCTGGTGGATGCAGCACGGCTCGGGAGGTCACTTGAAGCTGGAGTGACCGGAACATCAGCAGTGAGTAAATACCCTTAACTGCATAACCCGACTCTGTCTTCCTTTAACATCTATGCTGCACCACCACAACCCCCATCCTCTGCACCTGACCCCCTGAGGCTATACCCCACCCGTTGGGGGTTATACCACCAAAGCTGCACCAACACCATCAGCCTCAGCGGACCCTGCTGCAGCGGCGGCCATAGTGACCGCAATACAACGGGTGGCGTAGTCGACAATAAAGAACTTATTAACATCTGTAGGACTGCCACATACAACTGAGTTTGACACCCTGGGCACGGACCGGGTCACAGCCACTCGGAAGACTACAACTCCCATCTGATCCGGCTCCGGATATTCCCCCTAAAGAATATGGCCCAGGAGGCGCGTCAACTTCTCAGCATCCAACGAGAGTATCTAATTACAAATTTTTAACTGCATCTAGCCCAGGAAATACTTTGTGCCTAGTAGCAGTGTCTGCTAGTCAGCGGATTATCCTGGCTGTTAAGCAAGCTACACCACCTGTAGCTTTGACACTTAATTTTTTCAAAGGAAATGCTTCGGGACCACGGGATACTCAGTGAAGAGCATCAGGAGGCACCCCAAGGCATAGGGGCTGGGACTGGCAGTAGGATGCCTTGCGGTGGACAGCCGAGCTCGATCCTTATAAAAGCTTTTTAACTGCAGCAGCTTTAGTGGACGCTACTGGAGCTGGAATTACGCGGCTGCTGGCATGAGACTTGCCCTCCAATAGATCCTTGTAAATGGATTTAAAGTGTATTCATTCAAATTAGAGAGACAATTTAAATTAAAAAGCTTAGAGCTGCCTCCACCACAGGGGGGCTCGCTCGACCCACCAGCGGACAGGCACCAGTATTGGGAGAGGGGGGCTGGCCGTCAGGGTTCACCGCGGCTCTGGCACAAACCCGGCGACACGGAGGTGGCACGGGCAGGAGCGGACTGAACGTGTCGGCTTCTCACTTTTTGGATTTTAGAAGGGCATGACATACCTATATCTTTGTCTCCCCCTCCTTTTACTCCTCCACCTCTTTTCTTTTCGCATGACTATATGTACTTGTCACTTTTCCATGTGTTAGTTGTGTCTTCAGAGCAGTTTGTCAGCTTTTGGACACCTTTGAAGGTGTTATCTATGTGTTTCTATGTGTTTTTGTTTGCCTGCCATTGGTTTTAACGGTGTTCGAAGGTGTTCGACGAACCCAACCAAACTCGAACACTACGGGGGTGGCTCAACACTACTCCTTACTATGCTGGCAGCAGGGCTCAACGGCATCAGGCGGTGTTTACTTTGAAATGTCTGGGAAATGTGAGTCACACAGCTGAGGAGTTGAGGTCAGCTCTGGAGACCCAGTTTCATGAATGGTTGTCTCCACTGGACCGGCAACCAGGGAAGGCCGTGTGCGACAATGCTGCAAACCTGGGTGCGGTCCTTTGCCAGGGCAATGTCACACACGTGCCTTGTATGGCTCACGTGTTGAAGCTGGTTGTCCAGCAATTTTTAGCCCACTATCCCGGACTAGATGACCTTCTGCAGAGGGCACGGTCGCTGTGTGCTCACTTCCGCCATTCACATCCCGCAGCTCAACGACTTACATCTCTACAGAAGTCGTTGGGCCTGCCAGTTCACCGGCTGAAATGCGATGTGCCGACATGGTGGAATTCAACTCTACACATGTTGCAGCGACTGTGGCAGCACCGACAAGCCCTGGTGCAATACGTTCTGACGTATAGCCTGGGCCAACGAGATCCAGAGGTGGGGCAAATCACGCTGCAGGAGTGGTCTCAGATCAGGGACCTATGAAGTTGACGGGCCGTGGGGTACCCGGAGCCGGGCCGATAGACGCTGTGCGTTGTAGTCACTGTGGCGGTGACCCAATCCGTGACCCAGGGCGGTCAATCCTAGGGTAATTTGTATATATGGGTTTTATAATGTCTGACTACGCCACCTGTGGAGTGCGGCCAAAGGGGCCGCCGCCGCGGAACAGTCCTCTGAAGCTGGTGGTTTTGTAGCAATGGTATTATTACTTCCCACAGGAAGAGTGTAGCTTCAGGGCAGTGGTTGTAGTGCAGGGAGTCAGTAATGAACACAGAGTCCGTGTGATGGAGTCCCAAGATCTTTACTCACAGTTGTTGCAGTCCAGATTACAGGTACCAGAGCAATCTCCCTCGTCGTGCTGTGCGTACTCAGTGAGGGGCTCAGTCCACCCCCAGATAGCTCCGGAGTACTTAGCAGGACTCCTTTCTGTGTGTCCTTTCTCTGGCCTTCTCCCTGCACCTCACACCCAGTGACACTTCTATCCGGTATCCTCGGGCCTTGGCGGGTGACGTGTGTTCCATCCCCTGGGTCCTATGTTGCTACCTTCTTAGTGAGACTGGTGAGGACTTTGGTCTGCAGTACATGAAATGCTGCATCCTCCGGTTTCTAGTTCAGCCTTGCTTTTCCTCCGCTAGTTGAGGGACCGGTTCCCCTTATCTGGCCTGACCCCTCTTCCTCCTGGTAGCAGCGGGCGTACGGGTGGCCTTCTGCATGGCCCGTACCCCTAGGGTCCCTTCGGTTCCTGGAGCTTTCCTGCTCCCACTACTCTCTTCTCTCCTTCAGTCCTAGGCCTCCCAGGCTAGGCCCACCTCTGGAGCAGAGCTCATGCAGAGCCTCTGCTCCTGTCACTTCTCCTCCTCTGACTGGCTTGCTCTTTCTAAGATGGCTTCCTATTTATACTCTCCCTGTCATGTGCTCCCCTAAGCTACTTTCTCCACCCACACCCACTACATAGGACCGTCCCGCCATCTAGGGACCTGGGACTGTGCTCCGCCTTAGGAGCAATCTCGCCCTACCCCCACTGCGGGTATGTGTTGGATGCAGATGTTAGGGTCCCAAGCCATACTCCTTCCTTACCTAAGGATGAGATACCACACCTCTGGGTGAGATGCAGTAACTCTGTGGCGACTGAACCCTCAGGGGCGCCACACACCCTTCTGCACAGTTTTGAAATGACGACAAAGATGTTTAGTGCTGACGATGCCATTATCAGCATGACTATTCCTGTGATTTACATGCTGGAGCACACGTTAAACAGAATTCAGAGTCAGGTGGTGGGAAAGGAGGTGGAGGAAGTAGAGGAGGAGTCGTATGCAGAAGGGATAACATCTCCAAGGTCCAGATGATCGGCAGCACCAAGGCGGCAGGCATGGGAGGGTGGGGGAGAGGGATTAACCAGGGCGCATGGTAGCAGCCAAACTGTTGAGGAAGGTGCAGGAGCCGAGGAAGAAGTGGAGGACGAACTGGCGATGGGCATGGAAGACTCATCAGATGATCACATTTCTGTTGTTTGAGGTTGGGGGGAGAGGGCAGAGGAAGGAATCATGATTGTTACCTCGCTACCAACGCAACAAGGACTTGGTCCTCCTGGATGCGCAAGACACATGAGTGCCTTCTTGCTGCACTACCTGCAACATGACCCTTGGATTGTCAGAATTCAAAGTAATCCCGACTACTGGGTTGCCACACTCTTAGATCCCCGGTACAAAAGTAAATTTGCCAAAATTATTCCTGCCATAGAAAGGGATTCACGCATGCAGGAGTATCAGCAGAGGCTGTTGCAGAATCTTACATGTGCTTTTCCACAAAACACCAGTGGTGCATGTAGTGAATCTCACAGTTCTAACTTGCAAACCAAGGGACTGTCGAGTCTTCATCACTGAAACCGTAAGAGTAACACAGTGTCTGCTGGTAACAGCAATTTTGTGGAATCGTTTCACCACTTTTTTAGACCATCCTTTGCAAGGCCACAGGAGACAAGAAGTCTGACACATAGTCAACGCCTAGAGAGGATGGTACAGGAGTATCTTCAAATGAACATCGAAGCCATGACTGTGTCACTGGACCCTTGCTCATTTTGGGATTCCAATCTGGAAAAATGTCCGGAGCTCGCCACTCACGCCTTGGAGATCTTGTCATGCCCTGCAGCCAGCGTTCTCTCTGAATGTGTGTTCAGTGTTGCTGGTGGTGTGCTGACAGATAAGCGCACGCGGCTGTCCACTGAGAATGTAGACAGAGTCACGTTCATAAAGATGAACAAATCATGGATCCGCAAGGACTTTCCTACCCCTGTGTCATCCTGGTGAGACTAAAAGCTTGAGGATTTGGTAAAATCACCTCACCAACCATTTTAAGCAACTCTGGGGCAATTGATGCCACTTAAGTGGTGTCTGTGCCACAATTTTTGGAAAAAATGGAGACTCTTTTTGGAGTACCTTGCAGTGTTTTATGTGACGTTGGCATCGTCAATTCCAGGTGGGTTGGGTCGCTCCCCCCCCCCCCTTTTAACTGTAAGAAACTACATACACTATGGCTTGGGGTAACACAGATGGTTGAGTCTGAAGAGCTGTTTACTCAGAGGTCTGCTCCAAAGCTTCAGTGTCTGCTAGTCAGCGTAGAATTTTTAACTGCATCTAGCCTAGGCAATACTTTGGGTGTAGTAGCCCAGCTGCGAAGCAAGCTGCACCGCCTGCGTATCTAATAAGAATTTTTTTAAATACATCTAGCCTAGGCAGACTGTGGGGACCCCCAACCAAACCCAGACTCTCAGCCCCCCTACCGCCCCCCTTTTCTTGACAATACAATAATGTAACTCTTACAACTGGATGGGTGAGGATCGGTCACAGCTTTATTAACTCTTTACACTCATTCCATTAGAAAGGCATTTTATTTCTAAAATAATTCAGCTTGTTGCAGCATGCCCTGGGTCTCTACACTGGCAAGTTGGCCAACAAGTGTAACTCTCCAACATGTCCTTTCTATTTCCAGGCCACGGAGGATCCTGCATACTCGTATGCAGGACTCTGACCCCCATCCATCACTCTTAACGCTTGTTCCACTCCGTCCTGGAGTCCTGACAGGAATATCCATTAAGTGAACACCGTCGGGCCGTATGAGGCCTGCTTTATCTCCTTCCAGTTGTCGGTGTTGTATCACTACACCGCCTCTGTCTCTTCTAAATTTTGCCATCCGAATATTTATTACTCGCCTTGTCCGTTCGATGGCCGTGATGTCTAACGCACCTTGCCATACCTCTATCGGCACAATCTCTGACCATACTATAGTTAGTTTTGTGAAAAATTCTCTGAAGCGCTCAGTGTCTAGTTTCATTATTGCCATTAGTTATGCATTCTTGTGATGACCTAGGTCATTTCCACCGGCCTGTATAACTAAGATGACCGGACCTCTTGCCTCTCTCCCTACCTTGATTACCTTGATTACCTCCATTAGTACCTGTGGCCACAGCAGGCCTCTAATACCTCTAATACCTCTCCAGTTGAAATATGTGTTATGAAACTCTAATTTCCTCCCACCTGGGCGGACTTTCGCCCTTTTTTCTGCCCAATATATATACGAGTAGCCTATCACCCACACTGTTGGCTTAGCGTCACCTGTAAAAGAAACAAACCACATTAGGATAACAAGTCCGGTCTTATATATCTCGGGAAACACGTGGATCGCCATCTCCCTATCCTCTGAACTTCGGTTTCTGACAGTCCTGCTCTTGCTGCTTCCATGGCCGCGCCTATGCGGAATGAGTGGGTCCCGTAATCTTTGGGGTGGTTCCCTGCCGATGTTATGCATTTATTAAATATAGCTTGGAACTGGTATCTTGATAATGGCATTCCATCAATGTGTGATAGGAAGAAATTACTTTGTGATCTGATGGTTATATATGTTTTTACTACTGTTACCCGACTCAGTGTACCGTTTGTGGGTTGTAGAAGTACCCAAGTGCCCCTACCCACTGGAACCGTTTTCGATTGGCGTATGCGTAAACGTATTGCATTATTGGCTATGACTACGTCCTGGTGTAGTAAGCCTCCACTGGTGGTAATTTTGGATTGAGGGACTAATTCGCTTATGCATAGCGCCCCGAAGAAGGCAATCGCAAGTTCAGTAGACAGTAGTGTTGCTTCAAATTGTGAGTGTCATGTTAATGGTGTTAGGGATATGATGTGAGAAATCAGTTTTAGTGACATGGGACGGGACGTCTACACTCCTGACTTGGCTGACCCCTTTTCCACCCTTTTATGGATTGTCTGATGATGAATCTCTTTGTCACATCTCCCCAATTCAGTAGTTGGAAGTGAAATGCAACTCCGGTCAGACACCGCTGCGCTGACGCCCCTGATATGCCCCTCATCATTAGCTGGTGGAGAAATTCTATTGTGACTTGTAATCTGGCTTGTTCACATTGGTGAACCCGTCTGCCTGCCACTAGTCGTGTCCACTCTTCCCATGCCTTACCGTATGCTTGCCACGTCGACGGGGCAACTGACACTCTGATTAATGGCATCAACTATTCGCCACTAGATCCCATAGGGAGGGTGGGCAACTGTTGCCCGATGGGTGGGCGTTGGGGAGGAGCTCTGTGAAAATCTGCCAATTGAATTGTGATAAAGGGTTAGCAGCAGCTTTAGACTCCTCAGCATCGTGGCTAGCGCGGACCCATACATTGTGTTTTAGGCACAGGAATGCTAGCCGGCGTAGTAGGCCTAGCATTGGGAGAGACGATGATGCCATCTTATTAATGCAGTGCGCTAGGTTGGTGTTTTTTGTTATGAAGCGTATATTTTTGTTAGCTAGGCGCGCGCCCCATATTTCTATTGCTACCACTATTGGTAAGAAAAATTATTTTCCGGGCTAGATGCAGCTAAAAATTATTATTAATTTCAAAGCTGGTGGATCTTGGTATAGATGGCCTAATACAATGAGTACCACACACTGCTACTATGCCCAAAATTATTTTCCATGCAAGATGCAGCTAAAAAATATTAGTAATTTGAAAGCTGGTGGAGCTTAGTATAGATGGCCTAATAGAATGAGTACCACACCCTGCTAATATGCCCAAAATTATTTTACAGGCAAGATGCAGCTAAAAATTATTAGTAATTTCAAAGCTGGTGGAGCTTGGTATAGATGGCCTAATATAATGAGTACCACACACTGCTACTAAGCCCAAAATTATTTTTCGGGCTAGATACAGCTAAAAATTAATATTAATTTCAAAGCTGGTGGAGCTTGATATAGATGGCCTAATACAATGAGTACCACACACTACTACTGTGCCCAAAATTATTTTCCAGGCAAGATGCAGCTAAAAATTATTAGTAATTTGAGAGCTGGTGGAGCTTAGTATAGATGGCCTAATAGAATGAGTACCACACACTGCTAATATGCAAAAAATTATTTTACAGGCAAGATGCAGCTAAAAATTATTATTAATTTCAAAGCTGGTGGAGCTTGGTGTAGATGGCCTAATACAATGAGTACCACACACTGCTACTAAGCCCAAAATTTTTTTCTGGGCTAGATGCAGCTAAAAATTATTATTAATTTCAAAGCTGGTGTAGCTTGGTATAGATGGCCTAATAGAATGAGTACTACACACTGCTAATATGCCCAAAATTATTTTACAGGCAAGATGCAGCTAAAAATTATTATTAATTTCAAAGCTGGTGGAGCTTGGTATAGATGGCCTAATACAATGAGTACCACACACTGCTACTAAGCCCAAAATTATTTTCTGGGCTAGATGCAGCTAAAAATTATTAATTTCAAAGCTGGTGGAGCTTGGTATAGATGGCCTAATACAATGAGTACCACACACTACTACTATGCCCAAAATTATTTTCCAGGCAAGATGCAGCTAAAAATTATTAGTAATTTGAAAGCTGGTGGAGCTTAGTATAGATGGCCTAATAGAATGAGTACTACACACTGCTAATATGCCCAAAATTATTTTACAGGCAAGATGCAGCTAAAAATTATTATTAATTTCAAAGCTGGTGGAGCTTGGTATAGATGGCCTAATATAATGAGTACCACACACTGCTACTAAGCCCAAAATTATTTTCCGGGCAAGATGCAGCTAAAAATTATTATTAATTTCAAAGCTGGTGGAGCTTGGTATAGATGGCCTAATAGATTGAGTACCACACACTGCTACAGGCCCAAAAGGTTTTACTTGGCTAGGTGCAGTAAAAAATTTGTATTACATACACAGGTGGTGTAGCTTGCAGCACAGATAGGCTACTCCACTGACTAACACACACTGCAAGAGGCCCAGAAGGATTTGCTTAGCTAGATTTAGCCAAATGCTGTGAAAAACACTTGCACAGCACTAAAACAGACCTGCCTGGCAAAAAGTGTTAGGTACTGATGTAACCTAGCCCTCAAAAGGGCTGGAATTACAACTAGTCACTACTCCCAACATATCTGTCGATTTAAGAGCACAGACCTGCCTGCTAAAAGCGCTAGGAACTGCTGTAACCTAGCCCTCAAAAGGGCTGCAATTACAAACTAGTCCCTACTCCCTAAACCTTTCAGTCTATTTAAGAGAAAATTTGCTTGCAATTCAGTTACACAATATAGCGCTAACAGCAGCAGCAGTGCCGTCTAACATTCAGCTGCAGCAGTGAGAAAATGGTGGCGACAGGGAAAATGGCTGGGTCTTATAGGGCAAGGACATGTGACATACACAGCCAATGACACATGCCCTTGCTTGTGTGAAAAAAGCACTTAGCTCCGTGTGTGCGCTGCTGATAGGCTGACAGACTGCACCTCCCCACTGTAAATGCGGGAAAGAGAATAAAAATGGAGATCTTCATTATTTCTGCAGAGATCCATCCCATGCCCCTCCCCCCTCCCCTCTGTACACTCAAACTGTGTATTAACATTGATTATCAGCATTACTGTGAAAAAATCCAGTTACGATTTGGGTGCACGAACAGTTATCGAACATAACCTCGAACAGCCGGATTTTTTTCAAATCGTACGGCTCGAACACCGCCCAAAACAGCTCAAATTTGAGATTGGCGAACAGTTCGATTTGAACACCTCTCATCTCTAGTCGGGGCCGAAGCTAGTGTCTTGGAGAGAGAGATCCCTGTTCTCACAGCCACAGTCCAGAGCCATGAAGTGGTCACTCCTGAATCAACCCACTATGAGCCCGACTGGGTGTGGGAGATGTGTCAAGAGATCTGCGATATTCGAGGTGAATTGTGCAGTATTAAGGTGACCCCTGCTGCCATTCCCCTGGCTGATCGCACGGATTCACATAGAAGGAGGTCAGAGCGAGAAAGGGGTCCTTACGAACCCCACCACGCCGAATACACAACTCATTAGTGGAACGCGAGCCAGAGTGTTGGACCTGTGACAATAGAGGACATATCTCCAAAGACTGCCCGTGTCGAGAAAGGAGAAGATGGGGGCGGCCATTAAATTAACGTGCCCCATGGTCGTGAAGCATACCGTGGGGTTCCTAGCCTCCGAAGGCAGGAGGGAGAATTCTGAGGATATTGTCTCCAAGAGACCCATTATCTGGGCAGAATTCAATGGACAACGCATTCACTGCTTAATGGACACGGGGTCTCATGTGACCACTATGCCTGAGGTGTATTTCCAGAGTCACTTTTCCGAAGCTGCTCGCTTCCGAAAAGAACACACTATCCAGCTGGTGGTGGCTAACTAACTACCTATTCCAGTAGCGGAAGTAGTGTGGATGTCTGTCCCGGCATGCAGAAAAGACCTGGGCCAAAAAGGGATAGTGCTGACCAAAGGGAATGGAGGAGGAGGGCCCATTGTAACCCTGTGTATGAATGTGCTAAAAGAAGTGGGACAATTCTTGGCCGAGGACCCAGATAAAAACAACTGGACCTGTGCCACTCGTGACGCTGCCAGTAAGTTGCTGTTTCAACAACTCGTGCGAGTCAGCCAAATCCAAAAGTTACCTGCTGCCTCCCAGTATTTCGGCAAAATATCGATACTGACCAAAGCCACAGTGACACTGCCGGCAGTGACACAGAGTGACTCTATTCACTGCACCGGTACTGGCACATGTATCTTTAGAGGGTGTGGACATCCAGATTTAGCCAATGGAGGGAGAAGAGGCACTCTCCGAGCTATAGGTTGCCCGCACCCTGGCCACCCACGCTACAGGGGCCAGTACCTGTGCACTGCATCAATCTAAGTGGAGCAAGTCTACAGTTGTTTCCCCGACAAGAGGTGGCTTGAGTTTGCATTATGCCGGAAGACCACATCAGAGCTGATGCTATAGGATTGACACCTGTGAAAGGGATCTTAGAGGTGTAACTCAACAGCCAGGATAATGGAAGCAAACCACTGGCTGGATGTCACCTCTTGGAACAGATGGAGGCCAACAATACTGAGTTTTGCGTGAGGCAAGTTAGACAGGATGAACAATTACTACAGCAATATCAGGGTAGGTTTGCACAGCATGAAGACGACTTTGGGTGCACCCAGGCTATTCAGAATGAAATACCTACAGGAACTACTGCTCCAATTCGAGAGAGGTATCGGCAGATCCCACCTCAAATGTATCAGGAGGTGAAAGAACTGTTGGCCCACATGTTACGTAATTGCATGATCCGCGAGAGTCAGAGTGCCTGGGCGGCCCCTATCGTGTTGGTTTGAAAGAAGGACGGTACCCTGAGGTTCAGTGTGGACGTCCGGAGGCTTAACGTGTGTACTATGTGGGACTCCTATCTAGTGTTGAGCCACCCCCGTAGTGTTCGAGTTCGGTTCGGTTCGTCGAACACCCGTGTGTTCGCCGAACTGTTCGTCGAACTGTTCGTTGAACACCTTCGAACATCGTTAAAACCAATGGCAGGCAAACAAAAACACATAGAAACACATAGAAAACACCTTCAAAGGTGTCCAAAAGCTGACAAACTGCTCAGAAGACACAACTAACACATGGAAAAGTGACAAGTACATATAGTCATGAGAAAAGAAAAGAGGTGGAGGAGTAAAAGGAGGGGGAGACACAGATATAGGCATGTCATGCCCTTCTAAAATCCAAAAAGTGAGAAGCCGACACGTTCAGTCCGCTCCTGCCCGTGCCACCTCCGTGTCGCCGGGTTTGTGCCAGAGCCGCGGTGAACCCTGACGGCCATCCCCCCAATACTGGTGCCTGTCCGCTGGTGGGTCGAGCGAGCCCCCCTGTGGTGGAGGCAGCTCTAAGTTTTTTAATTTAAATTGTCTCTCTAATTTGAATGAATACACTTTAAATCCATTTACAAGGATCTATTGGAGGGCAAGTCTCATGCCAGCAGCCGCGTAATTCCAGCTCCAGTAGCGTCCACTAAAGCTGCTGCAGTTAAAAAGCTTTTATAAGGATCGAGCTCGGCTGTCCACCGCAAGGCATCCTACTGCCAGTCCCAGCCCCTATGCCTTGGGGTGCCTCCTGATGCTCTTCACTGAGTATCCCGTGGTCCCGAAGCATTTCCTTTGAAAAAATTAAGTGTCCAAACTACAGGTGGTGTAGCTTGCTTAACAGCCGGGATAATCCGCTGACTAGCAGACACTGCTACTAGGCACAAAGTATTTCCTGGGCTAGATGCAGTTAAAAATTTGTAAGTAGATACTCTCGTTGGATGCTGAGAAAGCATTCCATAGAGTCTCCTGGCACGCCATATATGATTCTCTTAAAAAGCTTGGGGTAGGGGTCTAGGGGACCCTTTTATAGCCAAAATCACGGCCCTGTATCACAATACGTCACCTAGGCTGAAGATAAATGGAACTGTAGCACCCTGAGGGCTCGGTTGCTACAGACGTATTGCACCTCACCCAGAGGTGTGATATCTCACTCTCAGGTAAGGATGGAGTGTGGATCAGGACCCGACACCTGCATGCATTACACCACATTGCCGTGGGGCAGGGCGACCAATATGCCCCTGAGATGGGCACGACAGTCCCTGTCCCTGGCTGGAGTGGGGGGAGGGAACACTGAGGAAGGGGAACCCTGTAGTGCAGGAGCAGGGAGGAAGCAGTTCCTGGGTGCATTGAGAAGGGAGTATAAAAGGTGGGCACCATCTTAGTTCAGTGCAGAGAAGTCTGAGCAGAAGTGGCAGGGAGCAGGGGCTCTGCATGAGCTCTGCTCCGGAGGCGGGCCTAGTAACAGAGGCCCAGGCCTGCAAGAGGGAGAAGGAAGGAAGAGGAGCGGAGAAGGCTCCAGGAACGAGGAATGAAGGGATCCCAGGGGTGCGGACGGGCGAGTCGCCACCGCACGCCCGAATCCACCTGCGTGGAGGGGTCAGGCCAAAGGGGGAGACCGGTCCCCGAACTAGTGGAGGCAGGAAACGACCCTCAGCTAGAAACCGGAGGCTCTGACATTTTATGTGGCGCAGCCCCTCGCTACACCCGCTAGGAAGGCACCACATAGGGTCAGGGAAACTGGCGCCAAGTTTACCAAGAGGAGGCCCGAGGCAGCCGGACAGAAGTGTTGGTAAGAAAGGCCAGACAAAGGACACACAAAGGGGGTCCTGTGAAGCGCTCCAAAGTTATCTGGGAGTTGTCTGAGCCCCTCACCTGGTGAGCACAGTACGACGTGGGCAGCCGTTACCTGCAGACGTGGTCTGGATAATAAGAACTGTGAGTAAAGGCCCTGAACTGCATCACTGACTCCGTGTCGTTACTGCTGCTGCCCTGCACCATCACCCCCATCCTCCGCATACACTGCCCTGAGGCTATACTCCTCCCGTGGGGAGTTATGCTACGCTCTGCTGCACCCACAACACCAGCCTCAGCGGTCTGCCCTGTAGCGGCGGTTCACTCTGACCGCAATCCACGGGTGGCGTAGTCGGACATTTAAACATCAAAACCACATAAATAGTTCCGCCACTGGTTTGACCACCCTGAGCCACGGAACCGGGTCGCCGCCACGAAGACTACAACCACCAGCATCCACCAAAAAGGGTCCGGCTCCGGGTGTCCCAAGGCCCAGGGGGTGCGTCAGAACATTTTCATCACCTTTCACAATCACCAATGGGACAAGGCAGGGATGTCCTCTGTCCCCTCTCTGATACATCCTAGTGACGGAGCACCTGCTCTCATCAATTCGCCATAACCCCAATATTAGGAGGATTGAGGTGGGAGGCACCGAGTACAAGTGCTCTCTATTTGCTGATGATGTCCTATTCATAGAGACCTCTCCCATCTATGTTATCTTAATTTTGGGCCCTTTATTGAACAACTCCATACAGACCACGGTTGGCAAGTTAGAACTGTAAGATTCACTACGTGAACCACTGGTGTTTTGTGGAAAAGCACATGTACACTGCGTTCCAAATTATTATGCAAAAAGTGTTTAGGAGTGATAAGGGAAGAATTTGTTTGTTTGTCAGTTAAACTCATTGATGATGATGTGTGTCAGCGCTCTTTATATCACTGTAAGCAATTGCAGACACCTGTGCTAATTAGTTTGGCAGCTGTGTCCAATGAAAGGCAAGACTACTTAAGAAGGCTGTCTCACATTATTAAGCAGCCTACATTTTCTGCCAAAATGGGAAAGAAAAAGGATGTGTCGGCTGCTGAGAAGCAACAAACTGTGGAGTGTTTAGGTCAAGGCATGACTACAATCAACATTGTGCGATGATCAGGATGAAGTGTCTTGGCAATCAAGAAGTATGTAGCTGATTCACAGTACACACGTGTGCGTGCTGATAAGGGCAAACTGAGGACTCTTTCCTACAGGCAATTACGTCAGGTTGAAAGAGCAGCGGCAAAAAAGCCTTGTCATAGCAGCAGACAAGTTTTTGAAGCTGCTTGTGCCTCCAACGTCCCCCGAACAACAAGATGCAGGGTCCTTCAGAGGTTTGCAGCTGTGCATACGCCATCCTGTCGACCTCCTCTATCCACTTCACACAAGCAGAAACGGCTCCAGTGGGCCAAACATTACATGAAGACTGATTTCAAAACTGTTTTGTTCACGGATGAGTGCCGTGCAGCGCTCGATGGTCCAGATGGATGGAGTGGAGGATGGCTGGTTGATGGACACCCCACGCAAACACGGCTACAGCGCCAACAAGGAGGAGGTGGAGTAATGTTTTGGGCTGGAATCATGGGGAGAGAGATTGTCGGCCCCTTTAGGATCCCTGAAGGCGCTAAAGATGAACTCCATAATGTATGTGGATTTTCTCAAACAGCACTTCCTGCCATGGTTCAAGAAGAAGAACCGTGTATTTCACAGCAAGATCATTTTTCTGCATGATAATGCACCATCTCATGCTGCACATAAAACATCTGCATCTCTGGCTGATATGGGCATAAAAGGGGACAAACTTATGGTGTGACCCCCATGCTCCCCTGACCTGTACCCCATTCAGAACCTTTGGAGCATCATTAAAAGGAGTGTCTATGATGGCGGGAGGCAGTTCACATCTAAGCAACAGCTCTGGGAGGGTATTCTGTCCTCATGCAAAACAATTGAAGCAGAAACCATCCAAAACCTGACAAATTCAATGGACGAGAGAGTTCAGAAGCTCCTTTCGAACAAGGGGTCCTATGTGAAAATGTAACATCACCTAGAATAAAGTTTTGAGTTGAAAACTGTTTGATTTCAGTTTCTAACAACCTGCTAATGCTTATAATTTCAAAAATGACCATTTTTTTGGTCTTTATTAAAATGAAAAGGTTGATCGAAAAGTTTGGGGGATCTAAGAGTGTGGCAACCCAGTAGTCATGATTACTTCGAATTCTGACAATATGAGGGTCATGCTGCAGGTAGTGCAGCAAGAAGGCACTTATGTGTCTTGCGCATCTCGGAGCCCCAAAATTATTTTCCGGGCTAGATGCAGCTAAAAATTATTATTAATTTTAAATCTGGTGAAGCTTTAGTATAGATGGCCTAATAGGATCAGTGCTGCACACTGCTACAAAGCCCAAATTATTTTCCAGTCAAGATACAGATAAACATGATTAGTAATTTTAAATCTGGTGGAGCTTATTATAGATGGCCTAATAGAATCAGTGCTGCACACTGCTACAAAGCCCAAATTATTTTCCAGCCAAGATACAGATAAACATGATTAGTAATTTGAAAGCTTAAAACGGTTGGTAGGGTGATTTTAACCAATCATCAAGCTTTTACTCTCCCCAGGATGACACAGGGGTAGAAAAGTCGTTTCGGATCCATGATTTGTTCATCTTTATGAACGTGAGTCTGTCTACATTATCAGTGGAGAGCCGCGTGCGCTTATCTGTCAGCACACCACCAGCAGCGCTGAACACACGTTCAGACAGAACGCTGGCTGCGGGGCATGACAAGATCTCCAAGGCGTAAGTGGCTAGCTCCGGCCATTTATCCAGATTGGAAGCCCAAAAAGAGAAGGGTCCAGTGACACAGTCGTGGCTTCAATGTTTACTTGGAGATACTCCTGTACCATCGTCTCTAGGCGTTGACTATGTGTCAGACTTCTTGTCTCCTGTGGCCTTGCAAAGGATGGGCTAAAAAAGTGGTGAAATGATTCCGCAAAATTGAAGTTACCAGCAGATACTGTGGTTCTGTTACGGTTTGAGTGCTGAACACTTGACGGTCCCACGGTTGGCAAGTTGGAACTGTGAGATTCACTACGTGCACCACTGGTATTTTGTGGAAAAGCACATGTAAGATTCTGCAACAGTCTCTGCTGATACTCCTGCATGCGTGCATCCCTTTCTATGGCAGGAATAATTTCTGCAAATTTACTTTTGTACCGGGGATCTAACAGTGTGGCAACCCAGTAGTCAGGATTATTTCTAATTCTCCCAATTCGAGGGTCATGTTGCAGGTAGTGCAGCAAGAAGGCACTCATGTGTGTTGCGCATCCAGGAGCACCAAGTCCCTGTTGTGTTGGTGGCGAGGTAACAATCATGCTTCCTTCCTCTGTCCTCTCCCCCCAACCTCTCACAACAGAAATGTGATCAAGGTCTCCCTCATCTGATGAGTCTTCCATCAGTTCGTCCTCCACTTCTTCCTGGGCTCCTGCACCTTCCTCACTAGTTTGGCTGCTACCATGCGCCCTGGTAAAACCATCTCCCCCACCCTCACATGCCTGCCGCCTTGGTGCTGCCGACCGTCTGGACCTTGCAGATGTTAGCCCTTCCGCATACAACTCCTCCTCCTCTACTTCCTCCACCTCCTCTTGTGCCACCACCTGACTCCGAATTCTGTTTAACATGTGCTCCAGCATGTAAATCACCGGAATAGTCATGCTGATAATGGCATCGTCAGCACTAAACATCTTCGTCGCCATTTCAAAACTGTGCAGAAGGGTGCATAGGTCCCTGATCTGAGACCACTCCTCCAGCGTGATTTGCACCACCTCTGAATCTCGTTGGCCCAGGCTATACGTCAGAACGTATTGCACCAGGGCTTTTCGGTGCTGCCACAGTCGCTGCAACATGTGCAGAGTTGAATTCCACCGGGTAGGCACATCGCATTTTAGCCGGTGAAGTGGCAGGCCCAACGACTTCTGTAGAGATGTAAGTCGCTGAGCTGCGGGATGCGAACGGCGGAAGTGAGCACACAGCGACCGTGCCCTCTGCAGAAGGCCATCTAGTCTGGGATAGTGGGCTAAAAATTGCTGGACAACCAGGTTCAACACGTGAGCCATACAAGGCACGTGTGTGACATTGCCCCGGCGAAGGGCCGCACCCAGGTTTGCAGCATTGTCGCACACGGCCTTCCCTGGTTTCAGGTCCAGTGGAGACAACCATTCATGAAATTGGTTCTCCAGAGCTGACCACAACTCCTCAGCTGTGTGACTCACATTTCCCAGACATTTCAATGTAAAAACCGCCTGATGACGTTGAGCCCTACGGCCAGCATAGTAAGGAGGTGGGCAGGATCACTTCTGCGCAGTTAGAAAGCTTATGGCATGACCAGACAGGCTTTTGGTGCAGGTGGATGACCGAGAGGAGGTTGAGGAGGCAGAAGCAGTGGAGGAACTTTGACATAAAGAGGATTGACGCACAACTCGTGGGGACGGCAAGACTTGGACAGCAGCCCCTTGTCCTGCTGTCACCATAGTTACCCAGTGCCCAGTCAGCGACATGTAACGCGCCTGTCCATGCCTACTCGTCCAAGTGTCTGTGGTGAAATGCACCCTGTCACACACAGAGTTTCTCAAAGAAGCGGTGATGTTGTGTGCGACATGCTGGTGGAGCGCAGGCACACCTTTCTTTGAGAAGTAGTGCCGACTGGGCATCTGGTACTGGGGCACTGCGACGGACATAAGGTCTCGAAAATCCTCTGTGTCCACCAGGCGGAAAGGCAGCATTTCTGTAGCCAAGAGCTTGCAGATGGTGAAATTCAACCTCTTAGCTTTCTCATGGCTAGGAGAAAATGGTCTTTTACTTGTCCACATCTGAGGGACCGAGGGCTGGCTATTGTGCTTAGACGGGGTTGATAAGGGTGTCCCCGGCAAACTGCCGGTCTGTGAGAAAGATGCAGGCGGACATGTTAGGTTGCCTTGATCCAAAGGTGGTGCTATCGATGTCGGACAGCGCTCAACACCAGCTGGTGTTACCACCTCCAAAGAAAATGATGACCTGCCAATCACGCTGGCTGTTGCGGGTAAAGAGGTGGCAGGTCTGCGCCCCAAAACAGGTGTGACTGCTGTCCCCCCAGACTCAGAGGATGAAGAGGCCGCGGATGCACAAGATATGGCAGACGGTGGTTGGCCCGGCCGGCTAGGCCGCATTGTAGCACACTGAGCTTCCCACTGCAACTTATGCTTCATGTCCATGTGCCGGTTCATGCATGAAGTACTCAAACTATGTATTTTTTGGCCTCTACTTAGCTTTTGCTGACAAATGTTACAGATAACACGAGTTGGGTCATCTTTATCGATCTGAAAAAATGCCCAGACTATGCAAGGCTTAGCACCCATGCGACTTGAAGAGCCACCACGACTTGTGGTGAGAGGCAGAGTTGTGTTTGAGGATGCAGTTGTTGACGTGCTTCCAGTACTACGTCTCTGTCCAGGAAGGCGCAACCTGACCTCGTCGTCACTAGCATCTTCCTCCACCTCCTCTGCTGACCTCATCTCTTGGCTGACTGTGGGTTGACAGTAAGTGGGATCTCCAACCTCATCATCATCACCCTGTGCGTTATCACACCCGTCGTCCTCAGAGCCAACCTGTTCCTGCCCTGACAAAAAACTAAAGTTGTCGCTCCAATCAGGTATTTGAGTCTTATCATCGTCTTCCTCATTGTCTCCACCAACAGGAGTTACAGTTTGGGAATGAGGGTCTACATTATGGTCAGAACCTTCTGCGTCTGGTCCTGGATCCGACTCATAAAGATTCTGGGCATCAGTGCGGATCATTTCCTCGTCTGGATTCACAGAAGCACTGGAGTCGACCTCTGATTCCCAGGCTATAGTATGAGTAAACAGCTCTGCAGACTCAACCATCTGTTCTACCTAATACTCAGACGGGCAGCTGGAGATTTGGGAGCTGTGAGGAAGCAAGTGCGATTGGGGTGACACCTTTGAGGACTGGAGTATTTGTGATGTTGAAGTTGATGTGGAGGAGAGCCCACTTAAAGGAGCACTTGATATCCGTTGAAGCACCTGCTGTTTTTGTGCCTCATCTGGAATTTGTAGCGATTGGCGTGGCCGTAAGAAAGGGATCTTATCACATTGTCCGCTAAAAGAAGTAGACATTTTAGTTTGGCTGGAAGATGGTCTTTCTTCTGCAGATGTTACTGTTGCTGTAACACCTACCCCACGGACACAACCTTTTTTCCCCTTCCCAACACGCCTATTCCCCTTTCCACCAGCAGCAGGCCTTTTTAAACTCATTTTGGTGGTTAACTAATTCACAACTCTGGAGTTGTTTGCACAAAAAAACAATGGATGGGAACCAAGCAGAGCTGAGTGGCCAAACTGTGGTATTAGGCCAAAACTATTGGCTGGGTTAGATGCAGAAAAAAATTATATTCAATTTGCAACCTGATGGAGGTCTGTATAGATGGACTAATACAACAAGTCCCACACACAGCTAGAAGCCCAATATTTTTTCAGAGGTAGATGCAGAAAAAAATATATTCAGTTTGCAACCTGATGGAGGTCTGTATAGATGGATTAATAGAACAAGTCCCACACACAGCTAGAAGCCCAATATTTTTTCAGAGGTAGATGCAGAAAAAAATTATATTCAGTTTGCAACCTTATGGAGGTCAGTATAGATGGACTAATAGAACAAGTCCCACACACAGCTAGAAGGCCAAATATTTTTTCAGAGGTAGATGCAGAAAAAAATTATATTCAGTTTGCAACCTTATGGAGGTCAGTATAGATGGACTAATAGAACAAGTCTCACACACAGCTACAAGGCCAAATATTTTTTCAGAGGTAGATGCAGAAAAAAATTATATTCAGTTTGCAACCTTATGGAGGTCAGTATAGATGGACTAATAGAACAAGTCCCACACACAGCTAGAAGGCCAAATATTTTTTCAGAGGTAGATGCAGAAAAAAATTATATTCAGTTTGCAACCTTATGGAGGTCAGTATAGATGGACTAATAGAACAAGTCCCACACACAGCTAGAAGGCCAAATATTTTTTCAGAGGTAGATGCAGAAAAAAATTATATTCAGTTTGCAACCTTATGGAGGTCAGTATAGATGGACTAATAGAACAAGTCCCACACACAGCTAGAAGGCCAAATATTTTTTCAGAGGTAGATGCAGAAAAAAATTATATTCAGTTTGCAACCTTATGGAGGTCAGTATAGATGGACTAATAGAACAAGTCCCACACACAGCTAGAAGGCCAAATATTTTTTCAGAGGTAGATGCAGAAAAAAATTATATTCAGTTTGCAACCTTATGGAGGTCAGTATAGATGGACTAATAGAACAAGTCCCACACACAGCTAGAAGGCCAAATAATTTTTCAGAGGTAGATGCAGAAAAAAATTATATTCAGTTTGCAACCTTATGGAGGTCAGTATAGATGGACTAATAGAACAAGTCCCACACACAGCTAGAAGGCCAAATATTTTTTCAGAGGTAGATGCAGAAAAAAATTATATTCAGTTTGCAACCTTATGGAGGTCAGTATAGATGGACTAATAGAACAAGTCCCACACACAGCTAGAAGGCCTAATATTTTTTCAGAGGTAGATGCAGAAAAAAATTATATTCAGTTTGCAACCTTATGGAGGTCAGTATAGATGGACTAATAGAACAAGTCCCACACACAGCTAGAAGGCCAAATATTTTTTCAGAGGTAGATGCAGAAAAAAATTATATTCAGTTTGCAACCTTATGGAGGTCAGTATAGATGGACTAATAGAACAAGTCCCACACACAGCTAGGAGGCCAAATATTTTTTCAGAGGTAGATGCAGAAAAAAATTATATTCAGTTTGCAACCTTATGGAGGTCAGTATAGATGGACTAATAGAACAAGTCCCACACACAGCTAGAAGGCCAAATATTTTTTCAGAGGTAGATGCAGAAAAAAATTATATTCAGTTTGCAACCTTATGGAGGTCAGTATAGATGGACTAATAGAACAAGTCCCACACACAGCTAGAAGGCCAAATATTTTTTCAGAGGTAGATGCAGAAAAAAATTATATTCAGTTTGCAACCTTATGGAGGTCAGTATAGATGGACTAATAGAACAAGTCCCACACACAGCTAGAACGCCAAATATTTTTTCAGAGGTAGATGCAGAAAAAAATTATATTCAGTTTGCAACCTTATGGAGGTCAGTATAGATGGACTAATAGAACAAGTCCCACACACAGCTAGAAGGCCAAATATTTTGTCAGAGGTAGATGCAGAAAAAAATTATATTCAGTTTGCAACCTTATGGAGGTCAGTATAGATGGACTAATACAAAAAGTCCCACACACAGCTAGAAGCTCAATATTTTTTTAGAGGTAGATGCAGAAAAAAATATATTCAGTTTGCAACCTGATGGAGGTCTGTATAGATGGATTAATAGAACAAGTCCCACACACAGCTAGAAGCCCAATATTTTTTCAGAGGTAGATGAAGAAAAAAATATATGCAGTTTGCAACCTGATGGAGGTCAGTATAGATGGACTAGTACAACAAGTCCGACACACAGCTAGAAGCCCAATATTTTTTCAGAGCTAGATGCAGAAAAAAATTATATTCAATTTGCAACCTGATGGAGGTCAGTATAGATGGACTAATAGAACAAGTCCCACACACAGCTAGAAGGCCAAATATTTTTTCAGAGGTAGATGCAGAAAAAAAATATATTCAGTTTGCAACCTTATGGAGGTCAGTATAGATGGACTAATAGAACAAGTCCCACACACAGCTAGAAGGCCAAATATTTTTTCAGAGGTAGATGCAGAAAAAAATTATATTCAGTTTGCAACCTTATGGAGGTCAGTATAGATGGACTAATAGAACAAGTCCCACACACAGCTAGAAGGTCAAATATTTTTTCAGAGGTAGATGCAGAAAAAAATTATATTCAGTTTGCAACCTTATGGAGGTCAGTATAGATGGACTAATAGAACAAGTCCCACACACAGCTACAAGGCCAAATATTTTGTCAGAGGTAGATGCAGAAAAAAATTATATTCAGTTTGCAACCTTATGGAGGTCAGTATAGATTGACTAATACAACAAGTCCCACACACAGCTAGAAGCCCAATATTTTTTCAGAGGTAGATGCAGAAAAAAATATATTCAGTTTGCAACCTGATGGAGGTCTGTATAGATGGATTAATAGAACAAGTCCCACACACAGCTAGAAGCCCAATATTTTTTCAGAGGTAAATGAAGCAAAAAATATATGCAGTTTGCAACCTGATGGAGGTCAGTATAGATGGACTAGTACAACAAGTCCCACACACAGCTAGAAGCCCAATATTTTTTCAGAGGTAGATGCAGAAAAAAATTATATTCAGTTTGCAACCTTATGGAGGTCAGTATAGATGGACTAATAGAACAAGTCCCACACACAGCTAGAAGGCCAAATATTTTTTCAGAGGTAGATGCAGAAAAAAATTATATTCAGTTTGCAACCTTATGGAGGTCAGTATAGATGGACTAATAGAACAAGTCCCACACACAGCTAGAAGGCCAAATATTTTGTCAGAGGTAGATGCAGAAAAAAATTATATTCAGTTTGCAACCTTATGGAGGTCAGTATAGATGGACTAATACAACAAGTCCCACACACAGCTAGAAGCCCAATATTTTTTCAGAGCTAGATGCAGAAAAAAATTATATTCAATTTGCAACCTGATGGAGGTCAGTATAGATGGACTAATAGAATGATGCTATGCCCAAAAGATTTTACTTCACTAGGTGCAGTAAAAAAATTGGTTTTCTATACACAGGTGGTATATCTTGCAACACAGATAGGCTACTCCACTGACTAACACACTCTGCGATAGGCCAAAAAGGATTAGCTTTGCTAGATTCAGCCAAATGCTGTGAGAAAAACTTGCACAGCACTGGCACAGACCTGCCTGGCAAAAACTGATAGGAACTGATGTAACCTAGTCCTGAAAAGGACTCCAATTACAATTAGTCTTTACTCCCACAATCTATCTATTTAAGAGCACAGACCTGCCTGATAAAAGTCGTAGGAAATGCTGTAACCTAGTCCTTAAAAGGACTGCAATCACAACTATTCCCTACTCCCAAGCTATCTGTAGATTTGTGCGAAAATTGGCTTGAAATTAACAAGGTATAGCGCACACAGCAACAGCGGTGCCGTCTAACACGCAGCTGCAGCAGTGAGAAAATGGTGGCGACGGGGAAAATGGCTTGGTCTTATAGGGCAAGGACATGTGACATACACTGCCAATGACACATGCCCTTGCTTGTGTGAAAAAAAGTACTTCGCTCCGTGTGTGCGCTGCTGATAGGCTGACAGATTGCACCTCCCCACTGCAAATGCGGGAAAGAGAAAAAAAAATGGAGATCTTCATTGTTCCTGCAGAGATCCATCCCCTGCCCCTCCCCCCACCCCACTGTACACTCAAACTGCGTATTAACATTAATTTTCATCATTACTGAGAAAAAATTCAGTTATGACTTTGGTGCACGAACAGTTATCGAACATAACCTCGAACAGCCGAATTTTTCTCAAATTGTTCGTGTTCGCCGAACGGCTCGAACACCGCCCAAAACAGCTCGAATTTGAGATTGGCGAACAGTTCGAGTAGAACAATGCTCATCTCTACTCCTATCCCTTACCCAGAATCAAGGAGTCCCTGATTGCATTGGGAAATGCTAAATTCTTGTCTTTCCTCGACCTAGTTAGTAGCTACTGGCAAGTCCTGATAGCTAAGAAGAACTGTCCGAAAACAGACTTTGTCCTCCCTATGGGCTTGTTCGAGTTCAAGCGGATGCCGTTTGGACTGACCAATGTGCCAGGTACCTTTCAGGGATTGATGGAAAGATGCTTGGGGATCTCAACTTTGAAGCTACTTTGATATATTTGGATGACATAATCATTTATTCCGCTACGTTTGAAGATCACCTCCAGCAGCTGGAGCAAGTGCTGGAGTGGCTTCAAAGACACGGGTTAAAAATCCAGCCCTGTTAGTGCCATCTATTTAAAAGGGAAATTGAATACCTGGGACACACCGTATTCACACCCGACTATAGAGAAAGTGGCTGCAGTCCAGAAGTGGCCCACACCTACCAACCTGAGAGAACTGAGGGCATTCATGGGGCTCGCCGAATACTACCGCAGATTCATAAAAGACTTTGCTAAGATTGCGTTACCACTTAATGAGTTGTTGAGAGGAAAGGCCGGGGGAGCCAGATGACAGCCCATTCAGTGGGGCCCACAACAAGAGGAAGCATTCCAGGCACTGAAGATGGCACTGACGAATGCCCCAATCCTGGCCTACGCTGACATTTCACAGTCCTTCGTGTTGTACATTGATGGGTGCTTGTACAGGCTAGGAGCAGTATTGGCTCAGGTATAAGAAGGAAGAGAGGGGGTTATCATATATGCCAGTCAGTCGCTGCAGGACATGGAGAAGAATCCAGACAACTACAGTTTGTTCAAACTAGAGTTGCTGGTGCTGGTATAGGCCATGACTAAGAAATTTGTGGAGTACTTGTTGGGGTCAGAAGTACACGTGCTGACAGACAATAACCCCTTGGCCCACTTAGAAAATGCAAAGCTGGGCGCACTAGAACAGCGGTGGGTCACAAGTAGAGATGAGCGGTGTTCCACTAGAACTGTTCGCCAATCTCAAATTCGAGCTGTTTTGGGCGGTGTTCGAGTTGTTCGACGAACCCGAACGATTTGCAAAAAATTCGGCTGTTCGAGGTTATGTTCGATAACTGTTCGTGCACCAAAAGCGTGTCCTGCATGTCTGGTGCTATTTAGAGCACCAATCATGCAGGGATTGTCTGCCACTCACTGTAATGCCACAGCCATGGTGGTTGTGGCATTACAGTGATTGCCCAAATCGATGGGAACTGTGCTCACAGTGAAACACGAAAAGCCGGCAATTCAGCAGCGGCATACACCGGTACCCGACAATTTAGAACCGAAAGAATAGAGCTTCACACATAGATTAGATAGATATAAACATGTCAGCCACATATATACGAAGTACAGTGAAAGTGCTGCTTACTGTACTTGTCATTTAGCGTAAAGGATTTATCAAAAAAAATAATAGTGTTTTCATGCACCGTCTCTTTAAAAAAGCCGGCCGGCAATTCAGCATCTGTACCCGACAATTTATAACAGACAGAATAGAGCATCATATATAGATTAGATAGAAACATGTCAGCCACATATATACGAAGTACAGTGACAGTGTTGCTTACTGTACTTGTCATTTAGCGTAAAGGATTTATCAAAAAAAATAATAGTGTTTTCATGCACGGTCTCTTTAAAAAAGCCGGCCGGCAATTCAGCATCTGTACCCGACAATTTATAACAGACAGAATAGAGCTTCACACATAGATTAGATAGATAGAAACATGTCAGTCACATATATATGAAGTACTGTGACAGTGTTGCTTACTGTACTTGTCATTTAGCGTAAAGGATTTATCAAAAAAAATATTAGTGTTTTCATGCACCGTCTCTTTAAAAAAGCCGGCCGGCAATTCAGCAGCGGTACCCGACAATTTATAACAGACAGAATAGAGCTTCACACATAGATTAGATAGATAGAAACATGTCAGTCACATATATATGAAGTACAGTGATAGTGTTGGTTACTGTACTTGTCATTTAGTATTAAAATAAAGGATTTATTATTAAAAAAATTGGCGTGGGGTTCCCCTTAATTTTAGGCTCTAGCGGAGGTTAAGCAGACGGCTGGGGCAGATGTTTGAAGCCTGGGAAGGGGGTAATACCCACGGAGCTTCCCAGGCTACTAATATCAGCCCCCAGCTGAATACATAGCCTTTACTAGCTATTAAAATGGGGGACCCCCCCCAAAAAAATGACGTGGGGTCCCCCCTAATTTAATAGCTAGCAAAGGCTAGGCAGACAGCTGGGGGCTGATATTAATAGCCCAGGAAGGGAGCCATGAATATTGGCCCCCTCCCAGGCTAGAAACACCAGCCGTCAGCCGCCCCAGAAATGGCGCATTCATAGGATGCGCCAATTCTGGCACTTAGCCTCGCTCTTCCACGCTGCCCTGGTGCGGTGGCAGGGGGTAATAGGGTTGGGGTTGATGTCAGCTTATAATGCCAGCTGACATCAAGCCCAGGTTAGTAATGGAGAGGCGTCTATAAGACACCCCCATTACTAACCCCATAGTCAAAGTTAAAAAAAACACAAACACCCAGAATAAAGTCCTTTAATTGAAATAAAGACACAATCCTTTATTGTTCTAAATTAAACCATACTTACCGTCACGCCCATTCCAGCTGAAGCCAACGATCTCCTGCAATAAAAGAAAAATAATAAAGCAACCTCATCCTTACCTTTCCATGGTTCCCACGACAGCTTCAGCTCTGCTACATCGAGATGACAGGCTGGACCGCAGCAGAACGCTGCCATCCAGCCTCTCATCCCGCAGACACTGAGAAGCGCAGGCTTGCTTGCGCTGCTCAGCGTCTCTCTGTGACGACATCCAGATGAGCCGAGTTCATGTCCAGTGAACTCGGCTCACCTCATGCACGTCACTGACAGCGTGGGAAAATTCTCAAGCTGAAGCGCTGAGTGCAGGAGAATTCTCCCACGCTGTCAGTGACGTGCATCAGGTGAGCTCATGTCCAATGAACTCAGCTCACCTCCTGCACGTCACTGACAGCGTGGGAGAATTCTCCTGCACTCAGCGCTTCAGCGTGAGAATTCTCCCGCTGAAGCGCTGAGTGCAGGAGAATTTTCCCACGCTGTCAGTGACGTGCATAAGGTGAGCTCATGTCCAATGAACTCAGCTCACCTCCTGCACGTCACTGACAGCGTGGGAGAATTCTCCTGCACTCAGCGCTTCAATGTGAGAATTCTCCCACGCTGAAGCGCTGAGTGCAGGAGAATTTTCCCACGCTGTCAGTGACGTGCATGAGGTGAGCCGAGTTCATTGGACATTAACTCGGCTCATCTGGATGCCCTCACAGAGAGACACTGTGGAGCGCAAGCAAGCCTGCGCTTCTCAGTGTCTGCGGGATGACAGGCTGGATGGCAGCGTTCTGCTGCGGTCCAGCCTGTCATCTCGATGTAGCAGAGCTGAAGCTGTCATGGGAACCATGGAAAGGTAAGGATGATGTTGCTTTATTATTTTTCTTTTATTTCAGGAGATCGTTGGCTTCAGCTGGAATGGGCGTGATGGTAAGTATGGTTTAATTTAGAACAATAAAGAATTGTGTGTTTATTTCAATTAAAGGACTTTTTTCTGGGTGTTGTGTTTTTTTTAAATACTTTACTAGAAATTCATGGTGGTCATGTCTAATATTGGCGTGACCCCATGAATTTCGGGCTTAGGGCCAGCTGATAATGCCAAGCTGGCCCTAACCCCTTTATTACCCAGTGAGCCACCGCATCAGGGCCCTGGATGAGTTGGGTACAGCGCCAGAAGATGGCGCTTCTATGAACGCGCCATTTTCCGGGGTGGCTGCGGACTGCAATTTGCAGCGGGGGTGGCCCAGAAAGCTTGGGCCTCCCTGCGCTGCGGATTCCAGCCCCCAGCTGCCTAGTTGTACCTGGCTGGACACAAAAACAGGGCGAAGCCCACGTCAATTTTCTTTAAATTATTTCATGAAATAATTAAGAAAAAAAGGGCTTCCCTATATTGTTGTGTCCGGCCAGGTACAAATAGGCAGCTGGTGGTTGGGGGCAGCCCGTTCCTGCCTGCTGTACCTGGCTGGACACAAATATAGTGCGAAGCCCCACGTCAATTTTTTTTTAATTATTTCATGAATTTCCTGAAATAATTTAAAAAAATTGAAGTGGGGCTTCGCACTATATTTGTGTCCAGCCAGGTACAGCAGGCAGGAACGGGCTGCCCCCAACCACCAGCTGCCTATTTGTACCTGGCCGGACACAACAATATAGGGAAGGCCTTTTTTTCTTAATTATTTCATGAATTTCATGAAATAATTAAAAAAAATTGAAGTGGGGTTTCGCACTATATTTGTGTCCAGCCAGGTACAGCAGGCAGGAATGGGCTGCCCCCATCCACCAGCTGCCTATTTGTACCTGGCCGGACACAACAATATAGGGAAGGCCTTTTTTTCTTAATTATTTCATGAATTTCATGAAATAATTAAAAAAAAAGTACGTGGGGCTTCGCCCTATTTTTGTGTCCAGCCAGGTACAACTATGCAGCTGGGGGCTGGAATCTGCAGCGCAGGGAGGCCCAAGCTTTCTGGGCCCCCCCCCGCTACAAATTGCAGTCCGCAGCCACCCCGGAAAATGGCGCGTTCATAGAAGCGCCATCTTCTGGCGCTGTACCCAACTCATCCAGGGCCCTGGTGCGGTGGCTCACTGGGTAATGAAGGGGTTAGGGCCAGCTTGGTATTATCAGCTGGCCCCAAGCCCAAAATTCATGGGGTCACGCCAGTATTAGACATGACCGCCATGAATTTCTAGTAAAGTATTTAAAAAAAACACAACACCCAGAATAAAGTCCTTTAATTGAAATAAAGACACAATTCTTTATTGTTCTAAATTAAACCATACTTACCATCACACCCATTCCAGCTGAAGCCAACGATCTCCTGCAATAAAAGAAAAATAATAAACCAACCTCATCCTTACCTTTCCATGGTTCCCACGACAGCTTCAGCTCTGCTACATCGAGATGACTGGCTGGACCGCAGCAGAACGCTGCCATCCAGTCTGTCATCCCGCAGACACTGAGAAGCGCAGGCATGCTTGCGCTCCTCACTGTCTCGCTGTGACGGCATCCAGATGAGCCGAGGTCATGTCCAATGAACTCGGCTCACCTCATGCACGTCACTGACAGCATGGGAAAATTCTCACGCTGAAGTGCTGAGTGCAGGAGAATTCTCCCACGCTGTCAGTGATGTGCATGAGGTGAGCTCATGTCCAATGAACTCAGCTCACCTCCTGCACGTCACTGACAGCGTGGGAAAATTCTCCTGCAATCACCGCTTCAGCGTGAGAATTTTCCCACGCTGTCAGTGACGTGCATGAGGTGAGCCGAGTTCATTGGACATGAACTCGGCTCATCTGGATGTCGTCACAGAGAGACGCTGAGCAGCGCAAGCAAGCCTGCGCTTCTCAGTGTCTGCGGGATGACAGGCTGGATGGCAGCGTTCTGCTGCGGTCCAGCCTGTCATCTCGATGTAGCAGAGCTGAAGCTGTCGTGGGAACCATGGAAAGGTAAGGATGAGGTTGCTTTATTATTTTTCTTTTATTGCAGGAGATCGTTGGCTTCAGCTGGAATGGGCGTGATGGTAAGTATGGTTTAATTTAGAACAATAAAGGATTGTGTCTTTATTTCAATTAAAGGACTTTATTCTGGGTGTTTGTGTTTTTTTTAACTTTGACTATGGGGTTAGTAATGGGGGTGTCTTATAGACGCCTCTCCATTACTAACCTGGGCTTGATGTCAGCTGGCATTATAAGCTGACATCAACCCCAACCCTATTACCCCCTGCCACCGCACCAGGGCAGCGTGGAAGAGCGAGGCTAAGTGCCAGAATTGGCGCATCCTATGAATGCGCCATTTCTGGGGCGGCTGACGGCTGGTGTTTCTAGCCTGGGAGGGGGCCAATATTCATGGCTCCCTTCCTGGGCTATTAATATCAGCCCCCAGCTGTCTGCCTAGCCTTTGCTAGCTATTAAATTAGGGGGGACCCCACGTCATTTTTTTGGGGGGGTCCCCCATTTTAATAGCTAGTAAAGGCTATGTATTCAGCTGGGGGCTGATATTAGTAGCCTGGGAAGCTCCGTGGGTATTACCCCCTTCCCAGGCTTCAAACATCTGCCCCAGCCGTCTGCTTAACCTCCGCTAGAGCCTAAAATTAAGGGGAACCCCACGCCAATTTTTTTAATAATAAATCCTTTATTTTAATACTAAATGACAAGTACAGTAACCAACACTATCACTGTACTTCATATATATGTGACTGACATGTTTCTATCTATCTAATCTATGTGTGATGCTCTATCTTTCTGTTCTAAATTGTCGAGTACCGCTGCTGAATTGCCGGCCGGCTTTTTTAAAGAGACAGTGCATGAAAACACTATTATTTTTTTAAATAAATCCTTTACACTAAATGACAAGTACAGTAAGCAACACTATCACTGTACTTATTATATATGTGACTGACATGTTTCTATCTATCTAATCTATGTGTGAAGCTCTATTCTTTCTGTTCTAAATTGTCGGGTACAGATGCTGAATTGCCGGCCGGCTTTTTTAAAGAGACGGTGCATGAAAACACTAATATTTTTTTTAATAAATCCTTTACACTAAATGACAAGTGCAGTAACCAACACTGTCACTGTGCTTCTTATATGTGTGACTGACATGTTTCTATCTATCTAATCTATGTGTGATGCTCTATTCCTTCTTGTCTAAATTGTCGGGTACCGGTGTATGCCGCTGCTGAATTTGCCGGCCGGCTTTTTTAAAGAGAGTGTCTTCTGAGCAGTTTGTCAGCTTTTGGACACCTTTGCAGGTGTTTTCTATGTGTTTCTATGTGTTTTTGTTTGCCTGCCATTGGTTTTAACGGTGTTCGACGGTGTTCTAAGGTGTTCGACGAACAGTTCGACGAACAGTTCCTCGAACATCCCGGTGTTCGACGAACCGAACCGAACCCGAACACTACGGGGGTGGCTCAACACTAGTCACAAGGATGTCTAAATATAAGTACAAGATCTCCTATTGGTCTAAGGCCTTGAACACCCATACGGATGCCCTTTCCCGAGTCACCCAAGCTGGGCCAAAGAGAGACAAATACGAAGAGCTTGAAGGTGATAAGATCCCAGATTTCAGGCAGTTCGCCGTGGTTGTAATAACCTCTGAGGAGTCTGGAGAAGAGTCAAGACCCATCCAGATTCTGGGCCGCTCAAGAGATGAGTGGATACATCTGCAACAGTCCGACCCAGAGCTAGTGAAGCTGAAAAAATGAGTCACCCTGGGACAAAGGCCAGATCAAAAGGCTAGGGCTGCTTCACTCCCAACTACCCCGCAGATCTTGGGTCAGTGGGAAAGGCTCTTCCTGAAAGATGGCCTGCTGTGCAAAAGGATTCAACTACCTCGAGAGTTCGATGTTACCTGGTGTGACAGTGTCACTGGTTTTATATGTGAGGGGAGGTATGTGTCACTCAGGATGCTCTCCTGTGTGAATTAAGACCTACTTTATTTTTCTGCCAGCGTGTTATATGCTGGTAGGCTTACTCTGTTAGAGGGAGTGCGGTTTTATGGAAATAGCAAAGAGGGCGGGACGCCATTCCCCCTACCTCCCCTCAGGGTGTGGCTGAGCAATGTGTAAAAGCTCAGTCCCTTTTTTTTTTCTCTGGAGTGTAGTCTGGAGAGGGAAGTCTACCAGACAGTATTGTGGAAGCTGCAGAGCTTTTTACATGGACTTTAGCAGTGCAGTTTATGCTACCGAGAGCGGGCGGTAGCATAAACTGTTTTTCCTGTGAAACCTGCATGAGTTTATGGCTGATAATAAACCAGCAGAGAGGAAACCTGGGAACGTGTGTCCTTAGTCTGCCTCCAGAAGAGCCGAGCGAGTCGACTTGCCACAGTTGGTGTGAGAGTGCGTGCAGGATTCCAGGAACACGTGTACCTGCTACAAAGACCGGTGGATGTACTGGGTGAAGGCCGCCAGCCAGCCAGAGAAGTCCAGCAGCATGGAGGAGCTCATTAAGCACCTGGTCCAGGCTCAGCAGAGCATGCAGCAGCAACACCTGCAGGCCCAGCAGAGCATGCAGCAGCAGCACCAGGAGAGTATGCAGCAGGCCCAGCGGAGCATGCAGCAGCAGCACCAGGAGAGTATGCAGCAGGCCCAGCGGAGCATGCAGCAGCAGCACCAGGAGACGACCAAACTGTTGCTTCAGCAGATACAGTTGCAGCAAAAGTCACAGCAGCAGCACCCCCAGAAGGCGTATTTTGACTTGGTGCTGCAAGATGCTAAGGAATATGCCAAACTAAAGACAGAGATCTTAGCACGTCTAGGAGTAAATATGGCGGTAAGAGCCCAGCGAGTTCAACACTGGGCGTATGCTAGCAACAAACCCCCTCGCTCGCAGATGATTGACCTCCTGCATCTTGTTCAGAAGTGGCTACAACCGGAGTCCTCCACTCCGGCCCAGATGGTTGAGTGGGTGGTGATTGACAGGTTCATGCATTCCCTTCCCAAGCCAGTACAGACCTGGGTTGCCCAGGGTGATCCCCAGAAAGCAGATGACTTCATCGGCCTGGTAGAGAGGTACCAGGTAGTCGAGAGATCTCTTGGGAAACCGGATGCAGTCACTTCTCCCTACTGGGATACCCAAAAGGGGGCGGGTTCACCACGGAAAGGGTCTAGAGCCACCACTGGGGGACGTCCCACTCCTACTGAAGGTGCCTTTAGAACAGTTGGTAAAGATATAGTTTGCTGGCGGTGTCACAACCCTGGACATGTAGCCGCCAGGTGTCAAATATCCCCTGAGCCCATGGACTGCAGCCTAGGCAGACGGGTCTCCTGTTATGCCTATCCAGCCTGTAGCGTGGACTGTCAACCCGGCGAGGGGCCGCAGGCTTGTGCAGTGTCCATTTATGGAGTAAAAGTGCTTGGGCTGTTGGACTCCGGGAGTCTGGTGACCTTGATCAGAGCATCCCTTCCCCATAAGTTGATCCCTTCCAAAATCCTGGGCGTTCAGTGCATCCATGGTGACGCCAAGGACTATCCCGTGGCCACAGTAACAGTGGGGACAGACTGTGGTGCCCAGTCCCATGAAGTCGGGGTAGTAAAGGACCTGATACATCCCGTCATATTGGGCCGCGATTTTTCCTTATTCTGGGACTTGTGGGGGAAGGGAACTGGACTAAGTAGTATGGGGAAAAGCCAGGTCCTTGAAGAAGAGCCCCCGACGAAGTCTCAGATGGAGGAGTTCCCACTGTGCGTCCTTGTCGGGGATGAGGGTGAGACGGTGACCGAGGAGGCCGACCTCCCTGCGTTAGATATGTCCAAAGAGAACTTTGGGACTGCTCAAGTTCGAGACCTGACCTTAAAAGGGGCGTTTGACCTGGTTACTGTATGTAATGGGGTTGCCCAAGAGCCGGGGGCCGACACCAGATTCCCCCACTTTGCAGTGCAGGGGGAGTTGCTATATCGGGTGGCCAAACTGAGGGGTGGTGAGATAGTGGAACAGCTGTTAGTGCCGGGGCCATACAGACGGCGGGTGCTAGATATGGCCCATTCACATGTCCTGGGGGGACACCTAGGGGTCGAGAAAACTCAGGAGAGGATATTGAAAAGGTTTTATTGGCCAGGGTGTTATCGGGAAGTTCAAAACTATTGTAGGTCCTGCCCCACCTGCCAAATAACCTCTCCCTCCTCCCACTTCCGTAGCCCCTTAGTCCCACTACCTGTGATAGAGGTTTCCTTTGAGAGAATTGCCATGGACCTCGTGGGCCCCTTAGTTAAATCAGCTCAGGGCCACCAATATATCCTGGTCATCATGGACTATGCGACTCGGTATCCCGAAGCGGTTCCCCTAAGGAACATGTCCAGTAAAAATATAGCCCGAGAGCTGGTCCATATTTTTGCTCGGACAGGTCTACCAAAAGAGATTCTGACAGACCAAGGAACCCCCTTCATGAGCAAGGTGGTGAAGGAGCTTTGCAGAGTCCTTCAGATAACTCAGCTTCGGACCTCGGTTTATCATCCACAGACGGACGGCCTAGTGGAACGCTTCAACAAGACCTTAAAGGCGATGCTCAAGAAGGTTGTTTAAAAGGATGGGCGAGACTGGGACTACCTGCTCCCATTCCTGCTTTTCTCGGTCAGAGAAGTTCCTCAAGCCTCCACTGGCTTCTCTCCATTTGAGCTTCTATATGGGCGGCATCCAAGAGGTCTCCTAGACATCGCCAAGGAAACTTGGGAGGCTGAAGTCACACCACACCGGAGTATCATTGAACATGTCGCCCAGTTACAGGAGAGAATGTCAAAGGTGATGCCCATCGTGAAGGAACACCTCCTCCAGGCGCAGGAAGCCCAGGCGAGGTTCTATAACCGGTCGTCGAGACTAAGACAGTTCCAGCCCGGGGACCGTGTTTTGGTGCTGATCCCTACCATTGAGAGCAAGTTCCTCGCCAAGTGGCAGGGTCCATACAAGGTGGTGGAGAAAGTCAGCGAGGTTAATTATAAAGTCCACCAGCCTTGCCGAAGAAAGCCGCATCAAATATATCATGTAAATTTGCTCAAGCCGTGGCGGGACCGTGAACCTGTGGAAACTCCTTGCCTGGGAGCCGCACCAGAAGGCAAGGTGGAGGAGGTCACTATTGCAGAGACTCTATCATCGGCCCAGAAGCAACAGTGTCGAGAATTACTACAGCGGAATCGGGAGCTGTTCTCAGAGTTGCCGGGGCATACTCAAGTGGTAGAGCATGATGTGCTGACAGAGCCGCACGTACGAGTGAATCTGAAGCCGTATCGGATTCTGGAAGCACGCCGGGAGGTGATCGCGGCCGAGGTGAAGAAGATGTTAGACCTCGGAGTAATAGAGGAGTCAAAGAGTGGGTGGTCGAGCCCAATCGTCCTCGTGCCGAAACCCAATGGAGAGTGGAGGTTTTGTAATGACTACCACCGGCTGAATGAGGTATCCAAGTGTGACGCGTACCCGATGCCCCGCGTCGACGAACTCATCGACAGGCTTGGACCGGCGAGGTACATCACCACTCTCGACCTGATGAAGGGCTACTGGCAGATCCCCATGTCCCAGATGGCTAAGGAGAAGACGGCTTTCTCAACACCTGATGGGTGTTTTCAATACACGCGGATGCCGTTCGGACTACAGGGGGCCCCAGCCACTTTCCAGAGGGCTATGGATCGGATCCTAGCCCCACATAAGAAGTATGCCTCGATGACATTGTGGTCTTTAGCCCAGACTGGGCTAGTCACCTACCTAAACTACAGGCCGTTCTGAACGCGCTAAGAAAAGCAGGATTTACCATAAATCCAAGAACGTGTGCCATCGGGAAGGAGGAGGCCAAGTACCTGGGCTATGTTGTTGGGAGAGGTGAAATAAAGCCGCAAATCAAGAAAGTGGAGGCAATTCAAACCTGGCCGCAACCACTCTCGAAGAAGCAGGTGAGAGCATTCCTAGGAATGGTGGGATACTACCGGCTGTTTATCCAGAATTTTGCCATGATTGCCGCGCCACTAACGGATCTTCTAAAAGGCACCAAATCAACCATGGTGAAATGGACGAAGAAACGGAAACCGCGTTTCAACAGTTGAAGCTAACATTGTGCAAGCAGCCGGTCCTGGTCGCGCCAGACTTCAAGAAAGAATTTGTGGTCCAGACGGATGCTTCAGAGGTTGGTCTAGGGGCTGTACTCTCCCAAGAGATAAATGGGGAAGAACATCCCATTCTCTATCTAAGCCGAAAGCTGTCCTCCTGCGAGAAGAACTACGCCATAGTAGAGAAAGAGTGTTTAGCCATAAAATGGGCCGTGGATACACTGAAATATTACCTACTAGGCCGAAAGTTTAGATTAGTATCAGACCATGCCCCGTTGAGATGGTTGAGGGAGAAGAGGGGTAAAAATGCCAGGGTAACTAGATGGTTCCTAGGGCTTCAAGAGTTTAACTTTCACGTGGAGCATAGGCCCGGGAAGTTACATGGGAATGCAGATGACCTCTCTAGGATTCCCTGCCTGGTGTCAGAAGGTGCCCAAACCCCCGGCTTTGGGCAGAGGGGGGAAATATGTGACAGTGTCACTGGTTTTATATGTGAGGGGAGGTATGTGTCACTCAGGATGCTCTCCTGTGTGAACTAAGACCTACTTTATTTTTCTGCCAGCGTGTTATATGCTGGTAGGCTGACTCTGTTAGAGGGTGTGCGGTTTTATGGGAATGGCAAAGAGGGCGGGACGCCATTCCCCCTACCTCCCCTCAGGGTGTGGCTGAGCAATGTGTAAAAGCTCAGTCCCTTTTTTTTTTCTCTGGAGTGTAGTCTGGAGAGGGAAGTCTACCAGACAGTATTGTGGAAGCTGCAGAGCTTTTCACATGGACTTTAGCAGTGCAGTTTATGCTACCGAGAGCGGGCGGAACCCGCTCATCTATGGACTGAGTTATACTTTGTTTTGTTTTTTTTCGTTTAACCCAGAGGGGTCAATGTTTGTTTTTCCTGTGAAACCTGCATGAGTTTATGGCTGATAATAAACCAGCAGAGAGGAAACCTGGGAACGTGTGTCCTGAGTCTGCCTCCAGAAGAGCCGAGCGAGTCGACTTGCCACACTGGCAAGTGGTGGCACCAGAAGCACTAGTAGTGCAACTAGCTAAAGAAGCTCATGAGAGGGGTGCCCACTTTGGTGTGGAGATGACCTTTCAGTGGTTACAATGGCTGGTGCATTGGCCCCAACTGCAGCAGCAAGTTGAAGGAGTTTGCCGAAAATGCTGCCAGTGTGAGCTAAATAAACCCCCGAAACAGAGAGCTCCTGTTCAAACTATCCGAACTTCTGCGCCGTTGGAGGTCCTGATGATCGGCTTCCTGATGATCGGAACTTCATACAATGGCTACGAATATTACTTGGTGATGACTGATCACTTCACCACGTTTGCAGTAGTGTCCCCTACCCGAGACCAGACAGACGAAGCTGCAGCCAGGGCTATCTGTCAGGACTTCATCCAAATATATGGGTGCCCGAAGCAGACTCACTCCGATCAGGGGGCCTGCTTCCAGGGACAAGTGATGGACGAGCTGTATCATATCTATGGAATCAATATATCCCGAATGATGCTGTATCATCCTCAGGGGAATGGAGACTGCGAGCGCATTAACTGAACCCTGTTACAAATGTTGTGAACTCTGGAAGAGGACAAGGTGATTAAGTGGCCCGAATTCGTGTCTGAGTTGGTGTGGGTTTACAACAATTGAGTCCATGTGACTACTGGTTACACTCCCTACATGCTGCTATTTGGGCAGAACAGACGAGAAATCACTGAACTGGTGCAGGACTCAGAGGACCCCTGTCCAGGCAGTAGTCCAAGTAACTGGATCCGGGAGCACCGACGCCGACTTCAGACAGTAAGAGTTGAACAGAAGTTTCGGAAAGTGGAACATTTAAGTCAGTCCCCGATGTCAGGTGGGCAACTCCAGCCAGGAATCCATGTGATGGTGCAGGCCAAGCTGCCTGAAAACAAGTGGTACCTTACCGAGTAGTGCGGAAGGACCACACAGACAACCCAGTCTATGATGTCAGACCCGAGGGAGATGACGCCGCGGCACCCAGAGTGTTGCACCAAAATATGCTGCGACACTGCTCTTCCAAAGTGGAGGACTGTAATGGGACTGAGTCCCCAACAGAACTGGCTGAAGTCCCACAAAGGGGGGCCATAGAGGATGAGGAAGGATGGTCTGCAGTGCCATTGGGTTCACTGGAACAGCCGATGCTCCTCTCGAGTGGGACAGAGAATGAACCGGGAGGCGATTTACAATCCCCAGTGATCGACTCTTCGGGGAATACAGAGGCGCCTCTGCAAGAGGAGCCTCACAGAACTGAGAGGGCCAATGCCAGGATTCCTTCTAACCGGTATGCCCAAGATGAGTTTGTCTGATCTCAGACACAGCAGAAAACCAAGGAGTGTGCTTAACTATTGGCTGAACTTGGATTACCTGTAAAGAAACGTCAAACCCGCATGGAATCCATTCCCCCGGGAACTGGCGAGTGAATAGGGGAGAGGAATGTAATAGGGGACAGTAAAATCTCAGAAGAACTCTTGCAGGATGTGCCATTAGTGAGGAAAGAATTTCATTCACTGGCCAGGCGAAATCAAGCAGAACCAAATTGTGCTAGATTGAAGGGGGAGTAAATTCAGATGCCGGACCTGATCAGGTGACCCACAGGAGGGATTTTCTGGATATAAAAGCCCTGCATGCCAAACTGGAGGCAGATTTGGCACCAAGCTGTAGAGCAAGTAGACATGCTCTAGAGGTGTCGCAGGGCCCAGCGTGACAGGCCTCAGCCGGAGGTTCGCGTCTCTTAAGTGTCGGATGCCACCTGACAAGTTCCAGACCCCTCACAGAAGTTCCCCCAAGTTCTGTGCATGTTGGTGAGAGCCAAGACCCGCGCTTTGCACTGATTAACTTTCCGGTATCCGATGTCGCCTGTCAAGAGCCAAGGTCCGGGTCCCCTGCCTCTAGCTTGAGAGACAACCATCGACGGTCAAGGCAAGAAAAGCTGAAAGCAGACTGCAACAGGAGAGGCGCTCCAGTGATAGCGGAGGAACAGCGCAAGTGAACAGGGCCATCAGTTCCAACTTTCAACTACGGTACCAAGGACAGATGGGATTAGGACTTCAGGTTGGGAGGGGGCCGGCTGGTGCATGGGAGGCTCAAAGGAACTTGATTGCTTATATCCAAAAGAGACTTGCAGCCTAACGGGAAGAACCGGTGACCCCCGCTGGGGCCATATAGAGACAAAGAGAACTTACGTGGTGACTCCCACGATTGGGTACACCGCATTACAGAAAATAACTTTACTGTTACTTACTGAAAGACTTATTTTTGTTATTTAAAGTTACTGTTGATTTTGAGTGTTACTAACTAGTGATGAGCGAACGTGCTCGCCACTGCTCGGTACTCGCCCTAGCGGGTTGCTCGGGAGGGAACTCGGGTTCCCGCCCTGCATGTTTGGTGCTCTTTAGAGAGCCAATGAACAAGCAGGGATTGCTTGCCACACACTGTAATACCGTAGCCATGTTGGTTGTGGGCATTACAGTGATTGGCTGGCCGCACAGCATAATCAGGTTTATATAAGACCTGACACCGCTATGCTCATCACAGCCTACCCCGGAATCAAGCAGAGTGGGGAGAGCTGCTGCAGAGTCAGGGAGAGATTTGCTTGTTTAGAGTTAGTATAGGTATTCCACAAAATATATCTATATATCCATCTGAACTAACAGTCCTTCTCAGGACTAATCCAGGTGCATATTTTCAATGGTGAAGGTGATAGCAGGAGTTAGGCAGGCAGGCAGGCAGTGTATGTGTATGTGGCAGACTGCAGTGCATATAGTGCAAGAGGGTCTATAGCACGTTCCTGCTGCTGCTGTTCTTACAGATATTTGTTCCATATTTCAGCGATAAAAATCCAGAAATTTGAACTGTACGTGGAAAATATTTGTAGCAACGGCGTCTCTGCCCTCTGACAGGCAGAGATGCCATCCCCCTTACCGCCGCGCTCCTGGCTCAGCTTCTTCCGGCTCTCCTGCTGCTGCTGCAGGCGCGCGCAGCTTCCCGGGCACTGTGCTTAGGGCGCGCGCCGTCCTAAGGAGTCCTTAGGAGGACATCTCATATAAAAGGCACTTCCTCCAAAATGGAGGTGCCCATGCAAGGTTGCAGCTCTGTGTACTAATTCTGCTTCAGCCCTCAGGTCCCGCTGCTAGCCTGACTACCAGTCCGCCAGCCTGACTACTAGTCCAGTCCGCCAGCCTGACAACTAGTCCAGTCCGCAAGCCTGACTACCAGTCCAGTCCGCCAGCCTGACTACCAGTCCGCCAGCCTGACTACCAGTCCAGTCCGCCAGCCTGACTACCAGTCCAGTCCGCCAGCCTGACTACCAGTCCAGCCCGACAGTCTGCTTACGGTCCAAACCCACCAGTCTGTCTATGGGCCAGGCTTGCCTGCCTACCTGGAGAACGTACCAGTTACCTGCCGTGCCTACCAGCCAGCCTACCTGGAGGCTCCAGCCAGTTATCCGTGGTGTCTGCCAGTCCGTCTACCCGGATCACCTGTCAGCCTGCCTGCCATGCTCATCTGCTGTACCGGTCAGTCCCTGCCTTCTGACCCATGGGAGTCACCTGCTCTCATACAAGGACTGGTCCAGAGTAGCACCTGGTCCCTCTGCTCGGTCCTTCCCTGGTTCACGGAGTCGATTGAGCCACCGTGCGACCTTGGTCAGTCCGAGTTGATACCTAGTTACGCCCCTCTGGTCCCTCCTTTCACCGCAGCACAGAGCTTCCACCACCCGGATCCGTAACAATATTGACCTCCTTTCCCATTCTGTTGCAGTGTGTCGGTCAAGCTATTTACACTAGGTGTCTGTGAAGAATAGTATTAGTAAATTACAGGCCTGCTATTTAAAGCCGCGGTTCTCTGTCAGACATATCACCTATAAGGCTGTTCCAAAATCAGACATTTCTTCCATTTTCATTCTGTTGCAATGTGTCGGTCAAGCTATTGATACTAGGTGTCTGTGAAGAATAGTATTAGCAAATTACAGGCCTGCTATTTAGAACTGTGGTTCTCTGTCAGACATATCACATATAACAGTGTTCCAAAATCAGCCATTTCTGCCTTCCATTTTGTTGCAGTGTTGCGGTCAAGCTATTCACACTAGGTCTCTGTGAAGAATAATATTAGTAAATTACAGGTCTGCTATTTAAAACCGTGGTTCTCTGTCAGACGTATCACATATAACTGCGTTCCAAAATCAGCCATTTCTAGTAAACGTGGAAAATATTGTCCTCCATTTATAATGGGCAAGGTGCGTGGCAAGGGACAGGGATGTGATCGTGTTGGTGATGGTACATGCAGAGGCCGAGGCCAAAGCCGTGGGCAAGCTGAAATTGTGCCACAACAAACACCCAAATCTTGTCGCCCAACCTTCCTGTCCTAATCACTAGGGGACCACAGCACACCACTATTGAACCCAGAGCAATGTCAAAAGGTTGTTGGTTGGATAGCAGATAATGCTTTCAGTCACTTTGCCACCACCACTACCACCCATTCTTCCACACGGTCAAGTCTCAGTAGCCGTGAGTCTGGACCGCATATTCCTCACCCTGATTCTCCTTCCTCCCACCATGCCGAGTGCCCGGAGACAACTGATCCCACACTTGGACACTTCGAAGAGCTGTTTATTTTTCCATTTGGAGATTCGGTGCCTTGGAGGTCCTGGCCTGCCCTACCGCTAGCGTTTTGACAGAGAGGGTTTTTAGTGCCGCTAGACTTCTCAACACCACCGAATGATAGCAGCATAGCATAAACTCAAATACAGTGTCCTTTTTTTAGGGAGGTCTAACTCTATTCGCATGCACCTCTGTCTTTACACCCAGACATGGGTATAAGCTTCCTGATTTTGTCTATTTGCTCTTGTCCTCCTCCTTCTCCTCATCCTCCACCACCATATCTGCACAATAGCTACCATATCATCATATCTACGTGTCTTGTAAGGGGCATTGGAGTTCCTCCAAATTTTTGGCAGCCATTGCATTCACTGCATAGGCAAACAGTATGGGAGACCCACTCCTTTCTAATGGGAACATGTCATTACTGTGGCCCAGCTCTATGTGTCTTTAAATTGTTATTGGGGTATTTCCTAAATTTTTGCAGCCGTTGGACTCACTGCATACCCTCTAAATGTATAGCAGACCCGCTCCTTTCTAATGGGAACATGTTGTTACTGTGGGCATTACCACTATAGGAGACCTGCTCCTTTACAATGTCTCCTCTATGTCTCTTCAAAGGGGTATTGGGGTGCGTCCAAATTTTTGGCAACCTTGCCATCACTGCATATGATGCGCCCCCCTGGGCCGTGGGGTACTCAGTAGCCGGGCTAGTCGATGCTGGGGGATGTCACAGTGGCGGTGACCCGGTCCGTGACCCAGGGCGGTCAATAAAAGGGGAAAAGTAAAAGGGGAATGACGTTTTTATAGGGATAATGTTCGTGACGCCACCTGTGGTATGGGGCTATATGGGGCCGCCGCTGTGGTTCAGATCCTCTGGAGCTGGTGGTGATGCAGCAGAGTTGGTTCAGCTCTCCACAGACAGAGCATAGCTCCAGGGCAGGATATAGTGATGTTATGAGGTAGATGTTGCTGGTGCTGTGTAGTGCAGGGCTGGTGATGGCGCAGCAATAATTCTAGGACACAGTGGGGTGCAGTCTTCAAGGTTTTACACACAGCTGTTCAAGACTCCAGGTTACCAGCACCAATGTGTAGCCTCCCAAGTCGTCCTGCGTTCACCAAGGAAGGGGTTCAGCAATCTCTCAAGTATCTCAGGAGTGCTTAAACGGGACCCTGTTCTATGTGCCTTCCTCGGTCGTCTTCCTGCACTGGCTCTCACCCTTCTGCCCTACGCCTCACAATCAGTGACCCAAGCCAGTAGCCTCGGATCTTGTCGGGCGACCTGCAGTCCCCTGAATCCCATGCAGCCACCTTTTCGGTGATGTAATTGTGGATTTGGGTAGCTGCACCTTGAAAGTACAGTAGCCTCCGGTTATCTAGCTGAGCCTTGTAGTTCTCCACTAGTTAGGGGCCGGTCCCCTCTGCGGCCTGATCCCTCCACGTCCGTCTAGATATGGGCGCACGGGTGGCTTCATTCACTTCCCCTGCCCCTGGGATCCCCTCTGTTCCTCTTGGAGTCTTCCCTCTGCTCCTGTCCTCTCTCAGTCTGTTCTCCTGGGCCTACCAGACTAGGTCCGCTCCTTCCTCCTCTCCTCCTTAGCAGAGCTCTTACAGAGCTCCTGCTCCCAACTCTCTCTCTTTCTTCTGACTCTCTCCTTAGACTGAACTGACTCCTTCAAGATGGTTCCCTTCTTATACTCCTACTGAAGGTGCTCCCCTGTTTTGCTTCCTCCACCCACACCCACTACATGGTTCCATCCTTACCTGAGAGTGGGATACCTCACCTCTGGGTGAGATGCAGTACCTCTGTGGCGACTGAACCCGCAGGGGCGTCACACATACGCAATAACAGTATAGGAGATCCACTCTTTAATAATGGGAACAACAAAGCATAGCCGACTGCTGGCCCTTTAAGAATAGTAAGGGCCGCCTGATGGTCCTATAAAAATAGTGTTTGTGACTTTCAGAGTCCCTCCTTTATAAATCAAATAGGATGTGTCTGATGATGTCTCACACACCACATGGCCAGATAAGGTAGTAAAATGTTAAAATGACATTTCCTGGTGAATGCATTTTTCACCATTGAAAGCAATGCAAAAGTGCAAAAATGCATCAAAATCGCTACGCGTGAACATAGCCCAAGGTGTGGAGGAGAATTTTTGTTTTTGGTTATGCAACGCACAGAGACACGAGGCAGAAACAGTCAGGGTTGATATAACCACTTTATATATAACAATTATTTTAAAGGGATTAGTGATAGTGATGAGCGAGCACTGAAATGCTCGGGTGCTCGTTGCTCGGGTCGAGCAAATTGGAATGCTCGGGTGCTCGACCCGAGCAACAAGCCCAATGTAACTCTATGGGAAACTCAAGCATTTTTTCGGGCCCCCTCTCCCCATTGGAGGTCTGCAGGGGGTCTAAAAATTGCTCAAAACGATTGGAACAGTGCTGAAATTACATGGGAACAGCATGGGGAAGACCCCTGGAAGCATCTCTGACTCACACATCACTGCTGTGAACAATGTTGTCAGAGTATTCCGCCACTTTTACGGGCTCACAATCAAACATACAAAAATGAAATCAAACTTAATTTTCCTGAGAAAAATGTTAAGGAACATCCTTTCCAGGATAATGAATTGTATATAAAGCGAAATAAATAACCAAAAACAAAAATGCTCCTCCACAACTTGGGCTATGTTCACATGTAGCGCTTTTGCACTTTTGCATGGCTTCCAACGGTGAACAACACATTTACTGGTAAATGTCATTTTAATATTTTACTACCTTATCTTTCCATGTGGTGTTCAAGACATGATCAGACACATCCTGTTTCATTTATGAAGGAGGGTACTCTGAAAGTCACAAAGCCTATTTTTATAGGGCCATCAGGCTGCCCTTACTATAGTTAAAGGGCCAGCAGTCGGCCCTCACTATTGTTAGAGGACCATCAGCTGGCTATGCTTTGTTGTTCCCATTATAAAGGAGCGGGTCTCCTATACTGTTATAGCATATGCAGTGACTTCAAGGGCTGCCAAAAATGAATACTCTTTTGAAGAGACATAGAGGAGGGCCTCAGTAACAAAATGTTCCCATTATAAAGGAGAGGTTCTGCTATACAGTTATTGAGTATGCAGTGACTGCAACGGCTGCCTAAATTTTGAAAAAACCCCAATACCCCTTTGAAGACACATAGAGGAGGGCCTCAGTATCAAAATTTTCCCATTATAAAGGAGCGGTTCTGCTATACAGTTAATGAGTATGCAGTGACTGCAACGGCTGCCTAAATTTTGGAAAAACCCCAATACCCCTTTGAAGACACATAGAGGAGGGCCTCAGTAACAAAATTTTCCCATTATAAAGGAGCGGTTCTGCTATACAGTTATTGAGTATGCAGTGAATGCAGCGGCTGCCTAAATTTTGGAAAAACCCCAATACCCCTTTGAAGACACATAGAGGAGGGCCTCAGTAACAAAATGTTCCCATTATAAAGGAGCGGTTCTGATATACAGTTGTTGCATGTGCAGTGACTGCACCGGCTGCCTAAATTTTGGACGCATCTCAATACCCCTTTGAAGACACATAGAGCAGGGCCTCAGTAACAAAATGTTCCCATTATAAAGGAGCAGTTCTGCTGTACAGTTATTGCGTATGCAGTGACTGCAACGGCTGCCTAAATTTTGGACGCATCTCAATATCCCTTTGAAGACACATAGAGGAGGGCCTCAGTAACAAAATAATCCCATTATAAAGGAGCGGTTCTGCTAAACAGTTATTGCATATGCAGTGACTGCAACGGCTGCCTCAATTTTGGAAAAACCCCAAAACCAATTTAAAGACACATAGAAAGCCTATTATGACTTGGGTTTGAAGGACGCAAAATAGTATATCAAATTAAAAATGGAGATCTTGTGTGCGCTTGGGAGTGACTCTGACTGTCAGGACACAATGGGTGCACCACTGAACCTATTGCAGCGACAAACCTCCCCAGTCCCAAATGTTCGACCTCCTACACCTGGTCCAAAAGTGATGGCAACCTGAATTTTCCTCCCCAGCACAGATGGTGGAGAGGGCCATCATAGACAGGTTCATACACTCCCTTCCATGGTCGGTGCAATCCTGGGTTGCCCAGGGAGATCCCCGTAATGCCAATGACTTGGTTGGGTTTGTGGAAAGGTACCAAGTGTTTGAGAGTTCCTTGGGGAAACAAGGGGTCATGGCCTCTCCGTTCTGTGGTTCCCAAAAGGGGGCGGACATCCAAAAGAGGGGAGCTAGAGCCACACCTGGGGGGTGTCCTAGAGCTCAGGAGTGGTCTGAGTTGCTGCCAAAGGTCCCGCCCCATAGCATAGTATGTTGAAAATGTCACACCCCAGGTCACATAGTTGCACGATGCCCCATGACCAATGAGTCAATGGACTGCAGCGCAGGATGGCGCTGTTCATACTTTGCATATCCAGCCTGCAGTGCTGTTCCTCAACCAGACAAGGGACCACAGGAATGCCTCGTATCAGTAAATGGAGTGCAAGTGACTGCTTTGTTAGACTCAGGGAGTTTGGTAACCCTAGTGAGGGCCACAGTTAGTCATCGTCTGGTTCCGGGGGAAAAAGGTCAGCGTCCGCTGTATCCATGGGGATGCTAAGGACTAGAGTGGTCATAGACACAAACTTTGGCGCCGAGTCCCATGAGGTAGGCGTAGTCAAGGACCTGTTACACTCTGTTATAATAGGGCAGTACTTTGCCTTGCTTTGAGACTCGTGGGAGAAAGGGAAGAAGCCAGGTTGTCCGAACCCTGAAAAAAATGCATCACAGGCCGCAGCCGATGGGTTTCCTTTTTGTGTGCTTGTTAGGGATGAGGATGAGGCGGCATCCCTGGAGGCCAACATCCCTGAGCTGGAGTTGTCCCAGGGAAACTTTGGAACCGCCAAGCTCAGAGACTTGACTCTATAAGGGGTGTTTGATAATAACATAGTTACATAGTTTTTAAGGTTGAAGGAAGACTAAGTCCATCTAGTTCAACCCATAGCCTAACATGTTGATCCAGAGGAAGGCAAAAAAAAAACATGTGGCGAACACTAAGCTCCACATTGGGGAAAAAAATTCCTTCCCAACTCCATACAACAATCACACTAGTTCCCTGGATCAACGCCCTATCAAGGAATCTAGTATATATAACCTGTAATATTATACTTTTCAAGAAAGGCATCCATGCCCCTCTTAAATTTTAATAGTGAATCACTCATTACAACATCATGTGGCAGAGAGTTCCATAGTCTCACTGCTCTTACAGTAAAGAATCCCCGTCTGTGATTATGATTAAACCTTCTTTCCTCCAGACGTAGAAGATGCCCCCTTGTCCCCGTCTCTGGCCTCAGAGTAAAAAGATCAGTAGACAGGTCTTTGTACTGTCCCCTCATATACTTGTACATAGTAATAAGATCACTCATAAGCCTTCTTTTTTCCACAGTAAATAACCCCAAGTGTAATAACCTGTCTTGGTATTGCAGAACCCCAGTCCTCTAATAACCTTGGTCACTCTTCTCTGCACCCTCTCTAGTTCAGCTATGTCTTTCTTATACACCAGAGACCAGAACTGTACACAGTATTCTAAGTGTGGTCGCACTAATGACTTGTATAGAGGTAAAATTATGTTCTCCTCATGAGCATCTATGCCTCTTTTAATGCATCCCATTATTTTATTTGCCTTTGCAGCAGCTGCCTGACACTGGCCACTAAACGTGAGCTTGTCGTCCACCAATACACCCAGTTCTTTTTCAGTTACAGTTTTGCCCAGTGTTTTACAATTAAGCATATAATTATACATTTTATTTCCTCTGCCCAAGTGCATTACCTTACATTTATCACCATTAAAGCTCATTTGCCATTTATCAGCCCAAGCTTCTAGTTTACATAGATCCTTCTGTAATATAAAATTGTCCTCCTCTGTATTGATTACCCTGTAGAGTTTAGTGTCATCTGCAAATATTGAAATTTTACTCTGTATGCCCCCTACACGGTCATTAATAAATATGTTAAAAGGAAGGGGGCCCAATACTGACCCCTGTGGTACCCCACTGTTAACTAAGACCCAAATAATAATTAATAATGTCACTGTCTTGAATGGTGTTGCTCAAGAGCTGGGGGCTGACACTCGATATCCGTACTTTGCTGTAAATGGGGAGTTACTATATTAGGTCACCAAGCTCAGAGGGGAGGTAATTGAGCAGTTACTGGTGCCAGGGCCCTACAGGCGCAGAGTGTTAGATATGGCCCATACACATGTGTTGGGTGGTCATCTGGGGGTAGAGTAAACCCAGGAAAGGATACTCCAGAAGTTCTATTGGCCCGGTTGTCAACGAGAAGCTATAAATTTTTGAAGGTCATGTCCCACCTGCCAGCTGACCTCCCCGGTGGCCCACTTCTGTAACCCCTTAGTGCCATTGCCAATCATTGAGGTGCCAATTGATCACATAGCCATTGATCTAGTGGGACGCCTGGTCAAGTCCGACAGAGAACATCAGTGCATCCTGGTGGTACTGGACTATGCTACGCGGTATCCGGAGGCTGTGTCACTACGTAACTTCCCTGCCAAATGTATAGCCCGGGAGTTGGTCCATATCTTCTCTAGAACTTGGTTGCCTAAGGAAATCCTAATGGACCAAGGGACCCCATTTATGTCATGGGTGATTAGGGAGCTGTGCAAAACCCTGGAGATCACACAACTCAGGACCTCACTCTACCACCCCCAGACAGATGGCTTAGTGGAGAAGTTTAATAAAACCTTGAAGGCCATGTTAAAGAAGGTCGTGGAGAAAGAGGACCGGGACTGGGACTGCCTACTGCCGTACCTTCTATTCTCCATCAGAGAAGTCCCATAGGCCTCTACTGGGTTCTCCCCGTTTGAGCTGTTATATGGCCGACACCTCGAACGCTCCTGGACATAGCAAAGGAGAACTGGGAGGCGGAGTCTACACCCTACAGGAGTGTAATCGAACATGTGGCCCAGATGCAATAGAGGATTGCAGAGGTGATGCCCATTGTGAAAGAACACCTCCTCAAAGCACAAGAGGCACAGTTGAGGGTGTACAATAGATCAGCGAGGGTGAGACACTTCAACCCTGGGGATCGAGTACTAGTGCTGGTACCTGTGGTGGAGAGCAAGTTCCTGGCCAAGTGGCAGGGCCCCTATAGAGTGGTTGGAAAGCTTGGCGACATCAACTATAGGGTCCACCAACCTGAGAGAAGGAAGCCCTACCAGGTGTACCACATCAACCTCATTAAGCCGTGGGAGACAGAGACCCGGTGGAAGCTCCATGTCTGATGGCGAAGACTGAAACCGACATGGAGGAAGTTAAGGTGGCAGAGTCACTGTCGCGTGCCCAGAAGCAACAATGCCGAGAGTTGCTGCAGCGGAACAGGGACCTGTTCTCAGATATACCGGGCCGTACTCAGGTCATAGAACATGAGGTACTTACAGAGCCTCATGTCTGAGTGAATATGAAGCCTTATCGGATTCCTGAAGCCTGCCGAGAGGTAATCTCGAAGGAGGTGATTAGCATGCTGAATCTGGGGTCATCGAGGAGTCCAAGAGTGGCTGGTAAAGTCCCATAGTCTTAGTGCCGAAACCAGATGGAGAATGGCGGTTCTGCAATGACTATAGGAAACTGAATGAGGTCTCTAAGTTTGATTCATACCCAATGCCCAGGGTAGATGAACTAATTGAGAGACTAGGTTCGGTCAGGTACATTACCACCCTTGACCTCACAAAAGGGTATTGGCAGATCCCTTTGTCCCAAGAGGCCAAGGAGAAGACAGCCTTTTCAACGCCAGATGGGTGTTTCCAATACACCAGAATACCATTTGGATAGCAAGAAGCTACAGCTACCTTCCAAAGAGCCATGGACCAGGTTTTATCTCCCCACAATAAGTTTGCAGAAGCCTACCTGGATGATATTGTGATCTACAGCCAGGATTAGGGTAGCCATCTGAGCAAAGACCAGGCGATATTCGATGCAATACGGAAGGCGGGGCTTTCCATCAACCTGAAGAAATGTGCCATGGGCATGGAGGAGGCCAGATATTTGGGCTATGTCGTAGGTAGAGGCGTGATAAAGCCCCAAATATATAAAATTGACGCGATCCGGGGTTGGCCACAACCTCTCACAAAAAAGCGGGTCAGAGCATTCCTGGGCATTGTGGGCTACTACCGCTGGTTCATCCCTAACTTTGCCATGACTGCCGCCCCTTTGACAGACTTCCTTAAGGGGACAAAATCGTCTATGCCTAAGTGGTCTTCAGAAACCGAGACGGTCTTCCAGGAACTCAAGCAAGCCCTGTGTAAACAGCCAGTGTTGGTGGCACCAGATTTCTCCAAGGAGTTTGTGGTCCAGACAGACGCGTCAGATGTCGGGCTGGGTGTGGTCCTTTCACAAGAGATGAACGGCGAAGAGCACCAAATAATGTATTTAAGTCTGAAGCTGACGTCTTGTGAGAGAAATTACTCCATAGTGGAGAAAGAATGTTTGGCCATCAAGTGGGCTCTAGACACTCTAAGATACTACCTCATAGGCAGGAAGTTCAGGCTAGTGTCAGACCAATGCTCGAGTGACCAGGTGGTTCCTAGCTCTTCAGGAGTTCAGCTTCCAGGTAGAGCATAGGCCTGGGAAACTGCATAGCAATGCTGACGCATTGTCAAGGGTCCACTGTATGTTAGCGGAAGGTGCCAAGCCCCCTGGCTTTGGGCACATGGGGGGGAGTATGTAAGATGGCTGCCAGACATGTCCTTGAGGGGACATATGTATCGCTGAGGTTGGCAGCATCAGTGATGTAAACCCGGGAAAGCATGCTCCAGGACACATAGTGCTGAGAAGGTTAATAGGGCGTATCAAGGCAGTCATAAGAGAGGGTGGGATTGATTGCTCACATATCCCCACCCCAGGGTGTGTCTATAAAATAAAGACCGAGTGTCTCATTCAGAGTCTGTGGCTGGAGGTGTGGAGAACTCCAGCGTGTCTGTGCTAAAAGACACTGACTGTGAGCAGGCGAACCCACTGTACTATATCGACTGTTAATTTTCCTGTTTTGTTACTTTGTGCCGGAGAAGGCTGTGTTTTGTTTCCTTTGAAAGTGTGGTTTATGAAGCCTTCAACATTTTAAAGAGACAGTGTCCTGTGCTTACCTCTAACGCTGCTGAGTGAGTACAAAACCCTACAAGACACATAGAGGAGGGTCTCAGTTAAAAAAATGCTCCCATTATAAAGGAGCAGGTCTCCTATACTGTTATTGCATATGCAGTGACTGCAAGGGCTGACAAAAATTAGGACGCACTCCAATACCCCTTTGAAGAGTCATAGAGAAGGGCCTCAGTAAAAAAAATGTTCCCATTATAAAGGAGTGGGTCTCCTATGCTCGTATTGCATATGCAGTGACTGCAAGGGCTGTCAAAAATTAGGACGCACTCCAATACCCCTTTGGAGAGTCATAGAGGAGGGCCTCAGTAATAAAAATGTTCCCATTATTAGGAAGTGGGTCTCCTATACTGTTACTGCCTACAGAGTGAATGCAAGGGCTGCCAAAAATTTGGACCCATCTCAATATCCCTTTGAAGAGACATGGAAGAGGGCTTCAGTAAAAAAAAATGTTCCCATTATAAACGAGTAGGTCTCCTATAGTGGTAATGCCCATGCAGTGACTGCCAAAAATTGGACGTATTCAAATACCCCTTTAACCGGTTCCCGACCGCCCACTGTACATAAACGTCGGCGCTTGCTGGGCTCTGTGCAGCGCCGACGTTTAAAAACGATGGGTGGTCCCGCAGCGCTAGCATGACCCTGGGTGCTAGCGCTGCGGTACCAGTTCAGAGCGATAGCTCTGACATGTGGCATCATGGGGACCTGATTGGATCAGGTCCCCATGATGTTAACCTGTTCCTATCTTCTAGATGCCGTGATTAAAGATGAGCGGTGTTCGACTAGAACTGTTCGCCAATCTCAAATTCGAGCTGTTTTGGGCGGTGTTCGAGTTGTTCGACGAACCCGAACGATTTGCAAAAAATTTGGCTGTTCGTGGTTATGTTCGATAACTGTTCGTGCACCAAAAGCATGTCCTGCATGTCTGGCGCTATTTAGAGCACCAATCATGCAGGGATTGTCTGCCACTCACTGTAATGCCACAGCCATGGTGGTTGTGGCATTAGAGTGATTGCCCAAATCGATGGGAACTGTGTTCACAGTGAAACATGAAAAGCCGGCAATTCAGCAGCGGCGTACACCGGTACCCGACAATTAAGAACCGAAAGAATAGAGCTTCACACATAGATTAGATAGATAGAAACATGTCAGTCACATATATAAGAAGTACAGTGACAGTGTTGCTTACTGTACTTGTCATTTAGTGTAAAGGATTTATTAAAAAAAATATTAGTGTTTTCATGCACCGTTTCTTTAAAAAAGCCGGCCGGCAATTCAGCAGCGGTACCCGACAATTTAGAATAGAAGGAATAGAGAATCACACATAGATTAGATAGATATAAACATGTCAGTCACATATATAAGAAGTACAGTGACAGTGTTGATTACTGTACTTGCCATTTAGTGTAAAGGATTTATTAAAAAAAATATTAGTGTTTTCATGCACCGTCTCTTTAAAAAAGCAGGCCGGCAATTCAGCAGCGGTACCCGACAATTTAGAATGGAAGGAATAGAGCATCACACATAGATTAGACAGATAGAAACATGTCAGTCACATATATATGAAGTACAGTGACAGTGTTGATTAATGTACTTGTCATTTAGTGTTAAAATAAAGCATTTATTTTAAAAAAAATTGGCGTGGGGTTTCCCGTAATTTTAGGCTCTAGCGGAGGTTAAGCAGACAGCTGGGGCAGATGTTTGAAGCCTGGGAAGGGGTAATACCCACGGAGCTTCCCAGGCTACTAATATCAGCCCCCAGCTGAATGCCTAGCCTTTACTAACTATAAAAATGGGGGACCCCCCAAAAAATTGAGGTGGGGTCCCCCCTTTTAATAGCTAGCAAAGGCTAGGCAGACAGCTGGGGGCTGATATTAATAGCCCAGGAAGGGTGCCATGAATATTGGCCCCCTCCCAGGCTAGAAACACCAGTCGCCAGCCGCCCCAGAAATGGCACATCCATAGGATGCGCCAATTCTGGCACTTAGCCTCGCTCTTCCCACTGCCCTGTAGCGGTGGCAGTGGGGTAATAGGGCTGGGGTTGATGTCAGCTTATAATGCCAGCTGACATCAAGCCCAGGTTAGTAATGGAGAGGTGTCTGTAAGACACCCCCATTACTAACCCCATAGTCAAAGTTAAAAAAAAACACAAACACCCAGAATAAAGTCCTTTAATTGAAATAAAGACACAATTCTTTATTGTTCTAAATTAAACCATACTTACAATCATGCCCATTCCAGCTGAAGCCAACGATCCCCTGCAATAAAAGAAAAATAATAAAGCAACATAATCCTTACCTTTCCATGGTTCCCACGACAGCTTCAGCTCTGCTACATCGAGATGACAGGCTGGACCGCAGCAGAAAGCTGCCATCCAGCCTGTCATCCCGCAGACACTGAGAAGCGCAGGCTTGCTTGCGCTCCTCAGCGTCTCTCTGTGACGGCATCCAGATGAGCCGAGTTCATGTCCAATGAACTCGGCTCACCTCATGCACGTCACTGACAGCGTGGGAAAATTCTCACGCTGAAGCGCTGAGTGCAGGAGAATTCTCCCACTCTGTCAGTGACGTTCATGAGTTGAGCTCATGTCCAATGAACTCAGCTCACCTCATGCACGTCACTGACAGTGTGGGAAAATTCTCCTGCACTCAGGGCTTCAGCGTGAGAATTCTCCCACGCTGAAGCGCTGAGTGCAGGAGAATTTTCCCACGCTGTCAGTGACGTACATGAGGTGAGCCGAGTTCATTGGACATTAACTCGGCTGATCTGGATGTCTTCACAGAGAGACACTGTGGAGCGCTCTGCTGCGGTCCAGCCTGTCATCTCGATGTAGCAGAGCTGAAGCTGTCATGGGAACCATGGAAAGGTAAGGATGATGTTGCTTTATTATTTTTCTTTTATTTCAGGAGATCGTTGGCTTCAGCTGGAATGGGCGTGACGGTAAGTATGGTTTAATTTAGAACAATAAAGAATTGTGTGTTTATTTCAATTAAAGGACTTTTTTCTGGGTGTTGTGTTTTTTTTAAATACTTTACTAGAAATTCATGGTGGTCATGTCTAATATTGGCGTGACCCCATGAATTTCGGGCTTAGGGCCAGCTGATAATGCCAAGCTGGCCCTAACCCCTTTATTACCCAGTGAGCCACCGCATCAGGGCCCTGGATGAGTTGGGTACAGCGCCAGAAGATGACGCTTCTATGAACGCGCCATTTTCCGGGGTGGTTGCGGACTGCAATTTGCAGCGGGGGTGGCCCAGAAAGCTTGGGCCTCCCTGCGCTGCGGATTCCAGCCCCCAGCTGCCTAGTTGTACCTGGCTGGACACAAAAACAGGGCGAAGCCCCACGTCAATTTTGTTTAAATTATTTCATGAAATAATTAAGTAAAAAAGGGCTTCTCTATATTGTTGTGTCCGGCCAGGTACAAATAGGCAGCTGTTGGTTGGGGGCAGCCCGTTCCTGCCTGCTGTACCTGGCTGGACACAAATATAGTGCGAAGCCCCACGTCAATTTTTTTTAAATTATTTCATGAAATAATTTTTTTAAAAAAGGGCTTCCCTATATTGTTGTGTCCGGCCAGGTACAAATAGGCAGCTGGTGGTTGGGGGCAGCCCGTTCCTGCCTGCTGTACCTGGCTGGACACAAATATAGTGCGAAGCCCCACGTCAATTTTTTTTTTATTATTTCATGAAATAATTTAAAAAAAAAAGGGCTTCCCTATATTGTTGTGTCCGGCCAGGTACAAATAGGCAGCTGGTGGTTGGGGGCAGCCCGTTCCTGCCTGCTGCACCTGACTGGACACAAATATAGTGCGAAGCCCCACATCAATTTTTTTTTAATTATTTCATGAATTTCCTGAAATAATTAAAAAAAATTGAAGTGGGGCTTCACACTATATTTGTGTCTAGCCAGGTACAGCAGGCAGGAATGGGCTGCCCCCAACCACCAGCTGCCTATTTGTACCTGGCCGGACACAACTATATAGGGAAGGCCTTTTTTTCTTAATTATTTCATGAATTTCATGAAATAATTAAAAAAAAAATACGTGGGGCTTCGCCCTATTTTTGTGTCCAGCCAGGTACAACTAGGCAGCTGGGGGCTGCAATCTGCAGCGCAGGGAGGCCCAAGCTTTCTGGGCCCCCCCCCCCGGCTGCAAATTGCAGTCCGCAGCCACCCCGGAAAATGGCGCGTTCATAGAAGCGCCATCTTCTGGCGCTGTACCCAACTCATCCAGGGCCCTGGTGCGGTGGCTCACTGGGTAATAAAGGGGTTAGGGCCAGCTTGGTATTATCAGCTGGCCCTAAGCCCAAAATTCATGGGGTCACGCCAGTATTAGACATGACCGCCATGAATTTCTAGTAAAGTATTTAAAAAAAACACAACACCCAGAATAAAGTCCTTTAATTGAAATAAACACACAATTCTTTATTGTTCTAAATTAAACCATACTTACCATCATGCCCATTCCAGCTGAAACCAACGATCTCCTGCAATAAAAGAAAAATAATAAACCAACATCATCCTTACCTTTCCATGGTTCCCATGACAGCTTCAGCTCTGCTACATCGAAATGACTGGCTGGACCGCAGCAGAACGCTGCCATCCAGCCTGTCATCCCGCAGACACTGAGAAGAGCAGGCTTGCTTGCGCTCCTCAGTGTCTCGCTGTGACGGCATCCAGATGAGCCGAGGTCATGTCCAATGAACTTGGCTCACCTCATGCACGTCACTGACAGCGTGGGAAAATTCTCCTGCACTCAGCGCTTCAGCGTGAGAATTCTCCCACGCTGAAGCGCTGAGTGCAGGAGAATTTTCCCACGCTGTCAGTGACGTGCATGAGGTGAGCCGAGTTCATTGGACATGACCTCGGCTCATCTGGATGCCGTCACAGCGAGACACTGAGGAGCGCAAGCAAGCCTGCTCTTCTCAGTGTCTGCGGGTTGACAGGCTGGATGGCAGTGTTCTGCTGCGGTCCAGCCTGTCATCTCGATGTAGCAGAGCTGGAGCTGTCCTGGGAACCATCGAAAGGTAAGGATGATGTTGGTTTATTATTTTATTTTTATTGCAGGAGATCGTTGGCTTCAGCTGGAATGGGCGTGACGGTAAGTATGGTTTAATTTAGAACAATAAAGAAATGTGTGTTTATTTCAATTAAAGGACTTTATTCTGGGTGTTTGTGTTTTTTTTAACTTTCACTTTGGGGTTAGTAATGGGGGTGTCTTATAGACGCCTCTCCATTACTAACCTGGGCTTGATGTCAGCTGGCATTATAAGCTGACATCAACCCCAGCCCTATTACCCCACTGCCACCGCTACAGGGCAGTGGGAAGAGTGAGGCTAAGTGCCAGAATTGGTGCATCCTATGGATGTGCCATCTCTGGGACAGCTGACGGCTGGTGTTTCTAGCCTGGGAGGGGGCCAATATTCATGGCACCCTTCCTGAGCTATTAATATCAGCCCCCAGCTGTCTGCCTAGCCTTTGCTAGCTATTAAAATAAGGGGGACCCCACATCATTTTTTGGGGGGGTCCCCCATTTTAATAGCTAGTAAAGGCTAGGTATTCAGCTGGGGGCTGATATTAGTAGCCTGGGAAGCTCCGTGGGTATTACCCCCTTCCCAGGCTTCAAACATCTGCCCCAGCCATCTGCTTAACCTCCGCTAGAGACTAAAATTACGGGGAACCCCACGCTATTTTTTTTTTTAATAAATCCTTTATTTTAACACTAAATGACAAGTACAGTAACCAACACTATCACTGTACTTATTATATATCTGACTGACATGTTTCTATCTATCTAATCTATGTGTGATGCTCTATCTTTCTGTTCTAAATTGTCGGGTACAGATGCTGAATTGCCGGCCGGCTTTTTTAAAGATTAAAGAGACGGTGCATGAAAACACTATTATTTTTTTAAATAAATCCTTTACACTAAATGACAAGTACAGTAAGCAACACTGTCACTGTACTTATTAGATATGTGACTGACATGTTTCTATCTATCTAATCTATGTGTGAAGCTCTATTCTTTCTGTTCTAAATTGTCGGGTACCGCTGCTGAATTGCCGGCTGGATTTTTTAAAGAGACGGTGCATGAAAGCACTAATATTTTTTTTAATAAATCCTTTACACTAAATGACAAGTGCAGTAACCAACACTGTCACTGTGCTTTTTATATGTGTGACTGACATGTTTCTATCTATCTAATCTATGTGTGATGCTCTATTCCTTCTTGTCTAAATTGTCGGGTACTGGTGTATGCCGCTGCTGAATTTGCCGGCCGGCTTTTTAAAGAGAGTGTCTTCTGAGCAGTTTGTCAGCTTTTGGACACCTTTGAAGTTGTTTTCTATGTGTTTCTATGTGTTTTTGTTTGCCTGCCATTGGTTTAAACGGTGTTCGACGGTGTTCTAAGGTGTTCGACGAAAAGTTCGACGAACAGTTCCTCGAACATCCCGGTGTTCGACGAACCGAACCCGAACACTACGGGGGTGGCTCAACACTAGCCGCGATCCATAGCGATTGCGGCATTTAAAAGATAGTGACAGCCGGTGGTCGGCGATCGGGACCCCCCACATACCTCAGGAGCGGTGGGGATCCCGGTGCTGTGACCTCTGACATCATCGAGACCTGATTTGCTCAGGTCTCGATGATGTCAGCGTCACACCAGCCAATCAGAGAGATCACCAGGGAAGTTTGTTTTAGCAACAAACTTTCCCGGGCGATCTGGCTGATAAAACACTGTTTCTCCTCCGATCTCAGTGAGAGAGCAGAGGAGAAACAGTGTGACAAGAGCTGTCAGCCTTGCCACTGTAAAAGTGAAAAAAATAAAATAAAAAAGAAAGTAAGAGTTAGGGTTAGTCAGTCCTGTCAGATCAGTCAGTCCTGTCAGATCAGTCAGTCCTGTCAGATCTGTCAGTCAGTCAGTCCTGTCAGATCAGTCAGTCAGTCAGTTCTGTCAGATCAGTTAGTCCTGTCAGTCAGTCAGTCCTGTCAGATCAGTCAGTCCTGTCAGATCAGTCAGTCAGTCAGTCCTGTCAGTCCTGTCAGATCAGTCAGTCCTGTCAGATCAGTCAGTCAGTCAGTCCTGTTAGTCAGTCAGTCCTGTCAGATCAGTCAGTCCTGTCAGTCAGTCAGTCCTGTCAGATCAGTCAGTCAGTCCTGTCAGATCAGTCTGTCCTGTCAGTCAGTCCTGTCAAATCAGTCAGTCCTGTCAGATCAGTCTGTCCAGTCAGTCAGTCCTGTCAGATCAGTCAGTCCTGTCAGTCAGTCAGTCCTGTCAGTCAGTCAGTCCAGTCAGTCCAGTCCGGTCCCGTCCGTTCAGTCCGGTCCGTTCAGTCCAGTCAAAAAATATAAAAATAAAATGGCCCGTCAGACTTATACTGCAGAAGAGGTGTATGCCCTGCTGTGTTCTGATAGTGATGACAGTGCAATCTCAGATGGAGATATGGATTTTGAGGGCTTTAGTAGCGGTGACACTGAGAGCTCAGAAATGAGCAGTGATTCTGGTCCATCCTCAAGCCCAAGGACCAGTACAGCAATAGGGGCAAATAGCGCTACTGGAGAAACGTCTCCAAATCAGGGAACACTGCCCAGTACAAGGGCTGTCCCTGCTACTAGTGAATTGGCGCACGCCAGTGTACAAGGGGCTTTGCCACATGATCTAGCATTTCCCAGATGGGAGGCTTCGGATTCGGCTGCTCCATTCAGCCCTGATTTCAATGGCACTCCTGGTATAAATGTGGAGGTGGAAGATTTTGGACCAATTCATTTTTTTAATTTGTTTTTTACAGACAGCTTGCTAGAGCATATTGTCGTGCAAACAAATTTATATGCATCCCAATTCATAAGCCAGAATCCCCGATCTTACTATGCTAGGGCAAATTTATGGACACCAACTAATGTCCCGGAAATAAAAAAAATTTTAGGACTTACATTTGCCATGGGGCTTGTTGAAAAACCGAGCATTCAATCCTACTGGTCCAACCACCCTGTTCAAGCCACCCCTATGTTTTCAGTCGTTCTGCCTAGGACCCATTATGAAATGCTCATGCGGTTTTGGCATTTTAACGACAATAGTCAATGCCTGCCCAGAAATGCCCCAGAACATGACATGTTATATAAAATTAGACCCATCATTGAAAATTTGTCAGAAAAATTCTTAAGGCTCTACACCCCAACATAAAATATTTCTATAGATGAGTCCCTTGTAAAATTCAAAGGAAGACTGCACCTCAAGCAATTTATCCCATCTAAAATGGCATGGTTTGGAATAAAGATCTATAAAATGTGCGAAAATTCAACCGGATACACATCCGCTTTTCGCATATACGAGGGGAAAGATAGCCAACTAAACCCACCAGGATGCCCTGCTTATCTGGGGACATCTGGAAAAATTGTTTGGGAGCTGATAAGTCCATTTTTTCAAAAAGGCTACAATCTATATGTGGACAATTATTACACCAGCATACCCCTATTTAAAAGTCTGGTTGAACACAACATCGGGGCTTGTGGGACCATTCGTAAAAACCGTCAGGGGTTTCCACAGCCATTGGTCAACCAAAAGTTCCAAAAGGGGCAGTCAGGGGCTGTACACAACGGAGAGCTGCTTGCCCTGAAATATAGGGATAAGAGGGATATTTTTGTCCTCAGCTCGATCCACACAGATGCCACAAGGGCCATTGTAGAACTAGGATCCACCACTCCGAAGCAAAAACCTGTGTCAGTCATTGACTGCAACAAACACATGGGGGATGTGGACCTTGCAGACCAGGTTCTACAGCCATACCAGGTATCAAGAAAGTCCTATACCTGGTATAAAAAGTTGGTTATTTATTTGTTTCAGGTGGCCACAAACAATTCTTTTGTGTTGTACAAAAAAGCAGGAAATTCAGATCCTTTTCTTGATTATCAAGAAAAGGTAATTGAAAATCTTGTCTTTCAAAGTGTTAGCCCCGCTCATCCATTAGAATCTGAGGATGTGAAAAGACTCACTGAGTGACATTTTATTGCACTTATTCCAGCAACGGAAACAAGAAGGAACCCCGAGAAAAGATGTCGTGTATGTACTAAGAGAGGAATGAGGCGTGATACCCGCTACTATTGCCCACAATGCCCATCATTGCCAGCCTTATGCGTCACTGACTGCTTTAAAATCTTCCACACAGAACCACGTTTTTAAACTGTAAAAATGTATCCCAATTTGTCATTCAAACATTTGGTTCATTTAGTGAATGACACATTTGAGTAGAGCTCACTTAATTTCCAGGGGGGGTTCTCCAGAATCTAAACCTTCCATTGCGTGCTTGTTTCTGGAAATCATCCATTGAGTTAAAATGGTCACTAAACCCATAGATGAATTCCCAAAGGGGTGTCATTTCCAAAATGATTCCAGCCAAATTTCCATTCCAAAAGTCAAATGGCACTCCTTACCTTCCGAGCCATGCCGTGCGCCCAAACAGTGGTTTTGCACCACATATGGGGTATCAGCGTGCTCAGGAGAAATTGCACAACACATTTTGGGGTCCATTTTTTCTTGCTGCCCTTGTGAAAATTAAAAATTTGAGGCTAAAGTAGTAGTTTTGTGTTAAAAATGTGTTTTTTTATTTTCACACTTCAACATTATAAAATTCTGTGAAGCCCCTGGGGGTTCAAGGTGCTCACTACACATCTAGATAAGTTCCTTGAGGGGTCTAGTTTCCAAAATGGGGTAACTTGTTGGGGGTTTCCACTGTTTAGGCACCTCAGGGGCTCTCCAAATGCAACATGGCGTCCGCTATCGATTCCAGTCAAATTTCCATTCCAAAAGTCAAATGGCGCTCCTTACCTTCCAAGCCATGCCGTGCGCCCAAACAGTGGTTTTGCACCACAGATGGGGTATCAGCGTGCTCAGGAGAAATTGCACAACACATTTTGGGGTCCATTTTTTCTGGTTGCCCTTGTGAAAATTAAAAATTTGAGGTTAAAGTAGCAGTTTTGTGAAAAAAAGTTAAATGTTCATTGTTTTCTTCCACATTCCAAAAATTCCTGTGAAGCACCTGAAGGGTTAATAAACTTCTTGAATGTGGTTTTGAGCACCTTGAGGGGTGAAGTTTTTAAAATGGTATCCAAAATTGTGCTGATGTGAAGTAGACATGTGGGAAATGTTATTTATTAACTATTTTGTGTGACATATCTCCTGATTTAAGGGCATGAAAATTCAAAGTTTGAAAATTGCAAAATTTTCAAAATTTTCGCCAAATTTCCGATTTTTTCACAAATAAGTGATATCGAAGAAATTTTACCACTATCATGAAGTACAATATGTCACGAAAAAACATTCTCAGAATCAGGGGACTCCGTTGAAGCATTCCAGAGTAATTACCTCATAAAGTGACAGTGGTCAGAATTGAAAAAATTGGCCTTATCACGAAGGCAAAAACAGGCTCTGGCGCGAAGTGGTTAAAGAGATGTAGAGGAGGTCCTCATTCAAAAAAAATGTTACCATTGTTAAGGAGTGGCTCCCTTATACTGGAAATGCCCCTGCACTAAGTGCATGGGCTGAAAAACATGAACATACTATATCATGCAGAATGTTAGAGGTAGGCCTCTAAAAAAAATTCTTACAGCATCATAAACACCCTTAAAAAAATTATGTGGGTGTTGCATCATGGTCACTCTGGTGATATGGTAGTGGAGGATGAGGAGAAGGATAAGGAGGAGGACAACAGAAAATTGACAAAATCAGGAAGCGTATACTCATGTTTGGATGTGAAGAGGTGCATGGGAAGAGACTTCCCAAAAAAAAGACACTGTATTTGAGCTTATGTTACACTGCTATCATTCCGTGGTGTTGACAAGTCTGGCCCAGTCCAGCCCTTGTTCATTTTTAGTCAGCCTGTCAGCATTTTCAGTTGGCGGGCGGATGCGCCTATCAGTTATAATGCCAGCGGCGGCACTAAAAACCCGCTCTGACAAAACGCTAGTGGCAGGGCAGGCCAGGACCTCCAAAGCATAGAGAGCCAGTTCATGCCACGTGTCCAGCTTGGATACTCAATAATTATAAGGCACAGAGGAATCAGGGAGGACTTTGGTGCGGACAGCAAGGTACTCCTTCAGCATCTTCAAAATATTATCCCTCCTTGTGAGAGTACCCCGCGCATCAGGGTGTGTGTGATGTGAGGGTTTGAGAAAACTCTCCCAGACCTTTGACAGTGTTCCCCTGCCTCTGCAGGATTGAATTTGTGTCTCTCTTGTCTGTACTCCTTGGTTGTCCAACGAACTGTGACCTTTGCCGCCAGCGTTTTCAGATGGGAATTTTTTTAATAATTCCGCAACAAGGGCCTTCTGTTACTGCACCATTTAAGTAGACCTTTGCGCCGTGGGAATGAGCGATAGGAAGTTCTCCTTGTAGCCTGGGTCTAGAAGTGTCACCAACCAGTAATGACTGTCACCCAAAATCTGGAGAATGTGAGGGTCACGGGAAAGGCAGCGTAACATAAACTCAGCCATGTGTGACAGACTGTAAAGAGGCAATACTTCCGTGTCCTCACCAAGAGGACGGCTAACCATGCTCTCCTCCTCATCCTCCTCCCTCTCCTCAGGCCATCCATACTGAACAGACGATATGACAGTTGTGTGGGTAGTACTGTCTATAGCGCAGGAAACTAGCTTCTGTTTTTCCTCCTCCTCCTTTTCCTCATTGTCATCCAAACCACGTTGGGATGAGATGAGGTTGGGCTGTGTGGAATCACCCTGTATGGTTCCTTGCTCCATCTCTTCGTGCTCCGCCTGCAATGCCTCCTCTTTAATTGTGAGCAGCGATCATTTCAGAAGACAGAGAATTGGGATGGTGACCAGGCATGGTGTCAGCAAGTGCCGGGGCCCTGAGCAGGTGGGACCAGTGAGCGGAGGAGAGCAATACCAGTACCCGCCCTCCCCCCGCTTGCTCAGGGCCCTGGCACAATACTTACCTTTCCCCGTGCCTCCGCAGCAGGTCCAGTGTCTTCCAGCAGAGGACTCATGTCAGAGGGCGCGATGACGTCTTTCCACCACGTCCTCTACTAAGCAGTCACAGCGCAGAGCAGGAAGACGGCGACATGGCTGAGGAGTCCGGAGCAGCGGCAGCGATGAGAGCAGCGGCAGCAGGTGAGGTGAGGTGAGTATTTTATTTTTTTATTTTTTTTTATTTATGGAGGCATGAGGCACCTGCATGGGGCATTATATAGAGCCCCTGCATGGGGCATTATATGGGGCACCTGCATGGAGCATTATATGGGGCATTATATGGGGCACCTGCATGGGGCATTATATGGGGGCCCAAGGATGCATGGGGCATTATATGGGGGCCCAGGAGGCATGGAGCATTTAATTGGGGGCCCTGGAGGCATGGGGCACTATATCGGGGCCCAGCCTACATGGGGAATTATATGGGGGCCCAGCCTGCATGCGGCATTATATGGGGGCCCAGCCTGCATGGGGCATTATATGGAGGCACAGCCTGCGTGGAGCATTATATGGGGGCACAGCCTGTATGGGGCATTATATGGGGACACAGCCTGCATGGGGCATTATATGGGGGCACAGCCTGCATGGGGCATTATATGGGGGCACAGCCTGCATGGAGCATTATATGGGGGCCAGTATTCTGTATGGAGCAATCTAAGGGGGCCAGTATTCTGTATGGAGCGTTATATGGGGACCAGTATTCTGTATGAAGCATTATATGGGGGCCAGTATTCTGCATGGGGCATTTTATGGGGCCAGTATCTGGTATGGAGCATTATATGGGGTCCATTATTCTGTATGGAGCATTATATAGAGTCCATTATTCTGTATGGAACAATATATGGGGCCCATAATACTGTATGGAGGACTTAGTGGTGCCCATAATACTATATGGAGGACTATGTGGTGCCCATAATACAGTATGGAAAACTATACTGTCCGGTCTGCACTGTACGCTGTGAGGATTCGCCGGTTTGTGAGCTATTGTAGAATTTACAATAGATATCACTTATGTAATGTAAGAAGTGAAATCTTTTGAATTGTACTATGTCTATATTTCTCTGCGGTGTCTGAGCATCATGAATCGTGATATGTGTTAAAGGGGCCCACTGAGACTCTTTCGCCCAGGGCCCACAAAAACCTGGAGCTGGCCAGGTTGGGATGAGATGAGGCTGGTCTGTGTGGCATCACCTTGTATAGTTTCTTGCTCCATCTCATTGTGCTGTGCCTGCAATGTCTCATCTTTAATTGTGAACACCGAGCGTTTCAGAAGACAGAGAAGTGGGATGGTGACGCTAATTATGGCGTCATCACCGCTCACCATCTTGGTGGAGTCCTCAAAGTTTTGGAGGATGGCACAGATGTCTGACATCCATGCCCACTCCTGAGCTCTTATGTGCGAAGGCTGACCTGCATACCGACGGACGTTTTGAAGCTGGTACTCAACAACAGCCCTGTGCTGCTCACAAATCCTTCCCAACATATGCAATGTTGAGTTCCAGTGAGTGGGGATATCGCACACCAGTTGGTGAGCTGGAAGCTGCAAACGCTGCTGAAGCACGGCAAGGGGCGGCGGAAGCTGTAACTGACTTTATAAAATGGGCACACAAGCGGCATACTTTGACAAGCAGATCTGGCAGATCCAGGTAGGTTTTGAGAAACCACTGAACCACAATGTTGAGCACATGGGCCAGGCATGGTACGTGTGAGCTCGCCTTGCTTCAGAGCCACCACCAGGTTCTGGCCATAGTAGCACACAACCATGCTTGGCTGTAGGTTTGGCAGTGACAGCCACAGATCTGCCTGCTCTTTTAGAGCTGTCAACAACCCTTCAGCAGTGTGAGGCTTGTCACCGAAGCATATTAGCTTCAGCACAGCCTTTTGCCACTTGGCAGAGGCAGTGCTGCAGTGCTTCCAGATTTCAACTGATGTGGTCATTTCGGAGATGTAGGCTGAAGAGGAGGAGGTGCAGGAGCTTTAGACCGTGGGGGCAACCCTGATTGACCCAGGGCCCATAATCCTCGGCGTCGGGAGGATGTGTTCCGTCCCAAGTAGTGTTGAGCCACCCCCGTAGTGTTCGAGTTCAGTTCGGTTCGTCGAACACCCGTGTGTTCGCCGAACTGTTCGTCGAACTGTTCGTCGAACACCTTCGAACACCGTTAAAACCAATGGCAGGCAAACAAAAACACATAGAAATACATAGAAAACACCTTCAAAGGTGTCCAAAAGCTGACAAACTGCTCAGAAGACATAACTAACACATGGAAAAGTGACAAGTACATATAGTCATGCGAAAAGAAAAGAGGTGGATGAGTAAAAGGAGGGGGAGACACAGATATAGGCATGTCATGCCCTTCGAAAATCCATTAAGTGAGAAGCCAACACGGCCAGTCCGTTCCTGCCCGTGCCACCTCCGTGTCGCCGGGTTTGTGCCAGAGCCGCGGTGGACCCTGACGGCCAGCCCCCCTCTCCCAATACTGGTGTACTGGTGCCTGTCCGCTGGTGGGTCGAGCGAGCCCCCCTGTGGTGGAGGCAGCTCTAAGCTTTTTAATTTAAATTGTCTCTCTAATTTGAATGAATACACTTTAAATCCATTTACAAGGATCTATTGGAGGGCAAGTCTCATGCCAGCAGCCGCGTAATTCCAGCTCCAGTAGCGTCCAATAAAGCTGCTGCAGTTAAAACGCTTTTATAAGGATCGAGCTCGTGCCGCTGTGCGGCCAGCCAATCACTGTAATGCCCACAAACAACATGGCTGCGGCATTACAGTGACTGGCTGGCAATACCTGCATGTTCATTGGCTCTGTAAAGAGCGCCAAACGTGCAGGTCAGTGACCCGAGCTCCCGCCCGAGTAACCCGGAAATGCTCGGTGCTCGCCTTGGGCGAGTACCGAGCAGTGTCGAGCATGCTCGCTCAACACTATGGATTAGTCCTCAGAAGAACTGTTTGTTCAGATGGATATGTATCTTGCTGTGGAATACCTATATCTAATGATTAGACCACCAATTCTGTCCCTCACACAGCAGCAGCTCTCCCTACTCTGCCTGTTTCCGAGATAGACAGTCACGAGCATAGGGTCACCAGGTGTTATATAGACCCGATGATGCTATGCGACCAGCCAATCACTGTAATGCCACAACCAAGATGGCTACGGCATTACAGTGAGTGGCAGACAATCTATGCAGGTTCATTGGCTCCCTAAAGAGCAAACATGCAGGGCGGGGACCCTAGCACGCTCGCTCATCACTAATTATGAGCACATGTCACTTACTGCTCCATGAAGGATATGTACTGTATGTTATGCTGATCGCATGGTAAATCTCCTGTATCAATGTGATCAGCTTCAGGAGCCCAACTGTACATGTCCAGGCTTCTGCTGTAACTATTAGGCTGCGTGCCCACTATGCGTTTTTCAAGCATTTTTGCCACTGAATTTCCGCAGCGAAAATGCTTAAAAAACGCTTGGTAATACGTACCCCATGGTCCCCAATGATAATCCTCATGTGCTGTGCACATGCTGCGGAAATTTCCGCTGCGGGTTATCATTGCGGAAAAATACGCAACGTGTCCATTAATTTTGTGGACACGCAGCGTAATCGCCGCCATTGACTTGCATTGGACCGCTTAACATCTGCATCACTGCATCTGTACATGCAGATATCACACGGTTCAATGTGTGGATGGTACCCAGGTCTGGAGGAGAGAAGACTCTCTTCCAGACCTGGGTACCATAGAAACTGTTAAAAAAAGAATTTAAAATTAAAAAAAATTATTATACTCACCTTCCGATGTCCTCCCGGTGTTTTCTCCTCTCCGTCTGGTTTGCTGTATGGGTCGCGGTGTTGTGAAGGACCTGCCATGACGTCATTGATTCATGTGACCTGTCACGTGACTCAATGACGTCACCGCAGGTCCTTCACACCACCACGAGCCGCCCAAAACACCGGACGCAGCGGAGAAAACACAGGGAGGACATCGGAAGGAGAGTATAATCATTTTTTTTACCATTCTTATTCTTTTTTTTTAACTAACTTGGTCACACTACTATAAATCCATGCCAGTTGCATGGATTTATATAGTGTGAACAAGTTGTCAATCACTTTACCAAGTGATGCTAAAATCGCTTGGAAAAGTGCTTGATAACCCGCATGCAGAAATGCATGCAAAAACGCTTGACAAACGCTTCTACCTGGTGGGAAAAACGCATGTAAAAACCGCATGCGTTTCTCCTGCCAGGGAGAAGCGCAAAAAATATGCAGCATTTCTGCATCGTGGGCACATAGCCTTAGGATTAGCAATCTCACAAACCCTAACAGTAAACATGTCAATTAAAATGAAAAATGAACAGTGTTTAACAAAAATACCAGAATTACTGTTTCTTTTTAATGCTTGTTTTGTACATTCCACCTCCAAAAAGAGTGTAAAAAGTAGTAAAAAAAATATATAGCAGAAAATGAGTCCACTGAAAACTACATATTGTTACACAAAAATAAGCCCTCATACAACTCTAGTGATGAAAAATTTTAAAAACTATATCTCTCAGTATAGTATATGATGGCAGAAAAATATTTTGTTTTTATTTATTATTTTTTTATTTGTTTATTGTACAATAGTAATAAAATATAAATAAAACAATATCAATTTGGTGCTGACCCACAGAATAAAGTTAATCCCTTATGTGTGCAACACATGAATAGTGTAAACTTTAAAACATCAAAAAACAACTGAACTGCTGTTTCTTTTGGATTTCTCCCCACAAAGAGTCAATAAAAGTTAAATAATACTTATTTGTACCCAAAAAAATGTTGCCACTGAAAAATACAACTCTGAGATTCACTGTCTCTCGGTATTCCAAATATTTTTAAAGCTTATTTATACATAATTCACTGTCTAATCCAATTGGAGTAAAATACTAAAATATAATCTTTATTGTTTAGGTTTAAAAAACACAAAAAGCTCTCAAATCGACAGTACAACAAATACAAAAACTCAGAGGTTAGAGTGTCAAATAATCGTAGATAGTGACCCCAAAAACTAATTTTGTCTCATCCACTATCAATCAGCTAACATAGATTATATTATCTTTATTGATAATTGGAGTTGAATTTTGTTGTTATCTGATGATAACTAGATATAGAGTTATGGATAGTAGGGGAAAAAAATGTAGCTCACATAAAAACAATTAGTTTATTAGATCCAAAAAAAAAAGTATAAAGAAAAAAATCTGTAATAGAACAAGATGCAAAATTCATCCGACACTATATGCAGTAGTGTTAGCGGCACAGATGAATAGAGGACATAAAGATAACGCGTTTCGAACGCAACAAGGGCGTACTTTTTCAAACCTGCTTTACAGTTAGCTTGCAGACATTAAATGCCCTACTAATGACATACCGGTGTGGGAGCCTAATCTAATAAACTAATTGTTTTTATGCGAGCTGGATTTTTCTCCCCTTCTATCCATTGCATCTACGTCTGGTCAGGACGCTTATCCGTGCTCCTACATTATCCAGTGATCCACTGCTGCAGGTGACCTGGAAATACTTTTTTTCTTATCTACAGTTATAGTTATCCCTGGCATAAACAATAATGGCAGCCAATTGGTGCAGACACTAATGATATAGCCACTTGATAACAGTTGGTTAATGATAAATAGACTGTTCTTTGTAAACAGCTGCTTAGTCGCTCGTTAATAGAGTAAGATATAAAATGGGCTAAGGAGGCTAAAGGCCCCGTCACACTTAGCGACGCTGCAACGATCCCAACAACGATACGACCTGTCAGGGATCGTTGCTGCGTCGCTATGTGGTCGCTGGTGAGCTGTCAAACAGGCAGGCTCACCAACAATCAGGGGAGCAGCGACATCGTGGAAAGAATCTTTCCACAATGTCCTGCTCCTGGTTACGAGCCTGCTGAAGCAGGAGCAGGCTGGTAACTATGGTAAACATCGGGTTACTAGGGGCACACGCGCTCCTAGTAACCCGTTGTTTATCATGGTTACCACTCTGCTACAGTGAGCGGGAGGTTACCGCTCACTTTAGCAGGCTCGTAACCATGATAAACAGCAGGTTACTAAGTGCGCGTGTGCCCCTAGTAACCCGATGTTTACCATAGTTACCAGCCTGATCGCTGCTCCCGCTGGTCACACACAGCGATGTGCGCTGACCAGCGGGAGAGCAATGAGCAAAAAATGGTCCAGGACACTTTGCAGCGATCAGCGACCTCACAGCAGGGGCCTGATCGTTGCAAAGTGTCACACATAGCGGCATCGCTGGTGAGGTCGCTGCTGCGTCACCAAAACCGTGACACAGCAGCGATCTCGCTAGCGATCTCGCTATGTGAGACGGGGGCTTTAGTCTCCAGGTTGTTAGGTAGTTAGCCCATTATATAGTCAGTTGTCCCTGCTTAATGGAATGACCACGAATCATAGTGATTATTCATATGATTGCTTTATTACTCAAACTATCTGATATCAATCCCTCATTTGGGGAATGACCACTGATTATTGTGGTCCCACTATTGTTTGAGTGACTCGATAGCTTCCTGTATTAACTAGCGACTAAGCAGCTGTTTACAAAGAACAGTCCATTTATCATTAATGCAGCTTTCCCGAGTTGTCCGTCTGTCTGGGGGGGTGGTAAAACGTTTGGATCAAGCGGTCCTTTGAATTAGCGTGTCCTTTTTCAGGCACCAGGTATTGCCATCACCACGTAATGTGGGACGTTCTGAGACATTGTGCCTGCTACAAATTACATTGTAGCAATATAATTTGTTTGGGTTTGTGGCAGTGTATACAGCACAATAGGGTCCATTGCACGTTCTGTACATGTTATGTCTTCGGCTGCTGTTACATATCTACATAGCCCTACATATCAGGGCTATTATTTTTTTGCTCTTAATCCTGATTATTTGCTCAAAAAGTTATACAGTACTCCATTTTACTGCTCTACTTGCTTGTTAGCAGAACACAGACAGAGTTTTTGACTTTATTCACATTAATATATTGTGTAAGCAGAGAAACTTTTCCATCACATCACATGGGATCGCATTTTGTGTAGCGTGCCAAATATCTCACTCCATTTAAAGTCAGCCATCTGTGATTTGATACACTTATTTACACTTGGTCACTGACTAATATTATACTACAAGGCCACAGCCTAAAACCGTGGTAGTCACACGTCATCACATATTACTACGGTAATAATTCAGACATTTTATGGCACATGCTAAATATTCCACTCCATTTAAAGCAAGCCATCTGTTTTTTGGTAAACCTATTCAAACTTGGTCGCTGACCAATACTATACTACAAGACCACAGCCTAAAACCGTTGTCGTCACACGTCATCGCATATTACTGCGGCAATAATTCTGACATTTTGTGCAGCGTGCCAAATATTACACTCCATTTAAAATGGTAAAGGTGTGAAGCAAGGGACAGTGAAGTGGACGTGATGGTGATGGTGCACGCAGAGGCCGAGGCCGTGGGCAAGATGAAACGGTGCCTGCTGAAGTGAGGGAGCACAACAAACACCCACTTCATGTCGACCTACCTTCCTGTCCCAATTACTAGGGGGCCGCGGAACACCACCCTTGAAGCTAGAGCAGTGTGAACAAGTTGTTGGTTGGATAGCAAATGCCAGTAACTTTGCCACCACCACCATGTCTTCCACATGGTCAAGTCTCAGTAGCCATGAGTCTGAACCACATATTCCTCATCCTGATCCTCCTTCCTCCCACCATGCCGAGTGCCCAAAGATAATGGATCCCACACTTGGCCACTCCGAAGAGCTGTTCACTTTTCCATTTATAGATTTGGGCCTCTCGTCCTGCCAGCTTCAAGTAGGGCAAGAGGAGATCGCATGTAGCAATGCTCAAATATTTGAGTAGCCACGGTCACATGAAGGCGATGGTAGGAAAGTCAGGAGGAGGACCAAGATATGTAAGTGGAAGATGAGGTGGTGGACGATGAAGTCACTGACCCAACCTGGTAAGGTGACATGCAGAGCGAGGACAGCAGCACACAGGGGGAGGGAGGTGTAGCACCACAGCAGGCAGGAAGAAGTAGTGTGGTGGCCACAGACACAAGGCGGGCAACTGTTCCCCGGAACACCAACACGACGGAAATTGCCAGTACAACTGTTAGGTCTACCTGAGTCTGTTAACTTTTTAAAGACTGTCCAGATAACCCCAAAAAGGTCATTTGCAACATCTGTCAGGCCAGCATCAGCAGGGGCAGAAAAACTACCAGCCTGACCACCACCAGCATGCTCAGTCACATGACAGCAAAGCACCCCACTAGTTGAGCCGAACGCCAGGGTCCAGAAACAGTGTCAGAGGGTGACACCACTGCTTGTTCTGCTGTTGTGCGTACACACCAATCCCCTATCCATGGCACATGTAAAGATGACTCCCGCCCTGCACCTGTCTTGCACACTTGCAACTACCATCATCAGCAACTAAGTCCATGTCCTTGTCCCAGCGAAGCATTCAGTTGTCCCTACCCCAGTCCTTGGAACGCAAGTGCAAATACGCAGCCAACGCCCCACAGGCCACACTACTAAACGGATACATTTCTCAAATGCTTGTGCTTGAAATGTTGCCTTTTAGGCTCGTGGAGACGGAAGCTTTCCACAACCTGATGGTGGCGGCCGTCCCTTGGCACTCAGTCCCCAGCCACCACTATTTCTCCTGGTGTCTCGTCCCCGCATTACACAAGCATGAGTCCAAGAACATTAGCTGTGCCCTCAACAATGCAGTTACTGGGAAGGTCACATAGCCATTGACATGTGGACAAGTGCTTGTGAGCAGGGATGGTACATCTCACTGACGGCACACTGGATTAATATAGTGGAAGCCGGGACCCAGTTGGACCTTAGGACGGAACACATACTCCCGACACTGCAGATTGTGGGCTCTGAATTTATCAGGATTGCTCTCACATTCTACAGCTCCTACACCTCCTCCTCCTCAGCCTCCATCTCCAAAATGACCACATCAGTCGAAATCTGGAAGCAGTGCAGAACTGCAGGCACTGCTGAAGCTAATATGCTTAGGGGACCATCTGCACACCTCTAAAGAGTTGTTGATAGCTGTAGCACAGCAGGCAGATTTGAACATACAGCCAGGCATGGTCATGTGTGACAATGGCCGGAACCTGGTGGTGGCTCTGAAGTGAGGCGAGCTCACACACGTACCATGCCTGGCCCTTGTGCTCAACCTAGTGGTTCAGCGGTTTGTCAAAACCTACCCGGATCTGCCTGATCTGCTTGTCAAGGTACGCCGCATTTGTGCCCCTGTCAGAAAGTCACTTACAACTTCTGCCACCCTCGCCGTGCTTCAGCAGTGTTTGCAGTTTCCAGCTTACCGACTGGTGTGCGATGTCACCACATGCTGTAATTCAATCTTGCAGATGTTGGGAAGGATTTGTGAGGAGCAGAGGGCAGTTGTTGAGTACCAGCTTCAACACGCCTGTCGGCATTTAGGTCAGCCTCTGCACATAAGAACTGAGAAGTGGGCATGGATGTCAGACATAAGTACCATCCTCCAAAACTCTGAGGACTCCACCAAGAGAGAGAGACGATGATGCCATACTTAGCATCACCATCCCACTTCTCTGTCTTCTGAAATGCTCGGTGCTCACAATTAAAGATGAGGCATTTCAGGCTCACCTACATGTCACCTACCCCCCGAGGAAGCTGATGCAAAATGCGTGTAGGGGTAACATACTTCCCACCACCAGGTTTTATACTGCCTTATTATGTTATTATTCACTTGCATTCCCTAAGAGTTATTTATTGATCCAAAGGTTATCTTTTTGCTATCCACTTGGAGTTTTTGGCACTATTGCCTTTACATTTTAAACTGACAAACCTATTTGAGTCATAGGCCTCTGATAATTATTAAGCACTGGGCTATTGTGATTGTATTGGCCTGGATATATTGGGATATATTGCATATGTTACCTGTAATACACTTTTTGCATACTGTGTGTCCTTCTTTCTTAGGGCCCTCCACCTTTTGTTTTGGGCCCAAAGACTGTTTGGTACAAAGGAAGCACACTGCCGTGGAATAATCTGTTCTCTGGATCTTCTAATTGTTTTTTCTTATAAGAATGTGTATACTGTTTGGTGGTGTGGCACTGTTAGAATCTATGTTGTTTTACTTTTCGGCCACCTTTTTGTGGTTTGCTGGCTTCTAGTCTTTACCTCTGGTGCTGGGTGTCTTGGTCACGTGATCTCCTCACTCTTTATTACTCAGCACCTGTTTCCCATTCCTCCCTGGACATCAGTGTTGATACGCTTGTTCTCTGGCTAAGATGCCTTGTTAGTTCTTTGTGCTAAGGACAATTGATATCCTGGGACTTCTTGTTCCACCAGTTTTGTTTCCTTTTATTTTCATTTCTGCACCTAACTTTTCTTTTAGGAGGTCTTCTGTTTCTGCTCCCAGTCCATAGATCTTTTAGGGACACCCTTTCCCCTTCCTTCAGGTCTTCGTTTGAGTTCAGTGCAGGAGTGTCGTTGGGGCTATTCACAAGGAATAGGGCACCCATCCCAGCGTAGGGTTTAAGCTGAGTCTCAATGCAGGGACAGCTTTTCCCTCCTATTCCTTAGTTCTTAGTTGCAGAACATAACAATATGTCCAGCCCCGTTTAAAAAAAAAAAAAAAAATTCTCCTCTCCTCTTCCTGGGTTTTCTTCCATATGAGTACCATCCAGGAGCTTGCTCAATGCTTGCAAGGGTTGACTCTGGAGGTTGCCGGTCTTCAGCAGTACGTGAGTAAATACCCTGCAGAACACTATGAAGAACCTAAGGTAGGATTACCTGAGTGTTTCTCGGGGAAACTACAGGATTTTTTTCATTTAAAAATGCTTGTTTGTTGTATTTTCGGCTCAGACCTAGATCTTCTGGGAGTGAACTACATTGTGTAGGGATTATTATTAGAGATGAGCGTTGTTCTACTCGAACTGTTCGCCAATCTCAAATTCGAGCTGTTTTGGGCGGTGTTCGAGCCGTTCGGCGAACACGAACGATTTGAGAAAAATTCGGCTGTTCGAGGTTATGTTCAATAACTGTTCGTGCACCAAAATCATAACTGGATTTTTTCTCAGTAATGATGAAAATTAATGTTAATACACAGTTTGAGTGTACAGCGGGGTGGGGGGAGGGGCAGGGGATGGATCTCTGCAGGAATAATGAAGGTCTCCATTTTTTTCTCTCTTTCCCGCATTTGCAGTGGGGAGGTGCAGTCTGTCAGCCTATCAGCAGCGCACACACGGAGCGAACTGCTGTTTTTCACACAAGCAAGGGCAAGTGTCATTGGCAGTGTATGTCACATGTCCTTGCCCTATAAGACCAAGCCATTTTCCCCGTCGCCACCATTTTCTCACTGCTGCAGCTGCGTGTTAGACGGCACCGCTGTTGCTGTGTGCGCTATACCTTGTTAATTTCAAGCCAATTTTCGCACAAATCTACAGATAGCTTGGGAGTAGGGAATAGTTGTGATTGCAGTCCTTTTAAGGACTAGGTTACAGCATTTCCTACGACTTTTATCAGGCAGGTCTGTGCTCTTAAATAGATAGAATGTGGGAGTAAAGACTAATTGTAATTGCAGTCCTTTTCAGGACTAGGTTACATCAGTTCCTATCAGTTTTTGCCAGGCAGGTCTGTGCCAGTGCTGTGCAAGTTTTTTCACAGCATTTGGCTGAATCTAGCAAAGCTAATCCTTTTTGGCCTATTGCAGAGTGTGTTAGTCAGTGGAGTAGCCTATCTGTGTTGCAAGATATACCACCTGTGTATAGAATACCAATTTTTTTACTGCACCTAGTGAAGTAAAATCTTTTGGGCATAGCATCATTCTATTAGTCCATCTATACTGACCTCCATCAGGTTGCAAATTGAATATAATTTTTTTCTGCATCTAGCTATGAAAAAATATTTGGGCTTCTAGCAGTGTGTGGGACTTGTTCTATTAGTCCATCTATACTGACCTCCATCAGGTTGCAAACTGAATATAATTTTTTTCTGCATCTAGCTCTGAAAAAATATTTGGCCTTCTAGCAGTGTGTGGGACTTTCTCTATTAGTCCATCTATACTGACATCCATCAGGTTGCAAATTAAAAATAATTTTTATCTGCATCTACCTCTGAAAAAATATTTGGGCTTCTAGCTGTGTGTGGGACTTGTTCTATTAGTCCATCTATACTGACCTCCATCAGGTTGCAAACTGAATATAATTTTTATCTGCATCTAGCTCTGAAAAAATATTTGGCCTTCTAGCAGTGTGTGGGACTTTATCTATTAGTCCATCTATACTGACCTCCATCAGGTTGCAAATTAAAAATAATTTTTATCTGCATCTAGCTCTAAAAAAATATTTGGGCTTCTAGCTGTGTGTGGGACTTGTTCTATTAGTCCATCTATACTGACCTCCATCAGGTTGCAAACTGAATATAATTTTTTTCTGCATCTACCTCTGAAAAAATATTTGGCCTTCTAGCAGTGTGTGGGACTTTCTCTATTAGTCCATCTATACTGACCACCATCAGGTTGCAAATTAAAAATAATTTTTATCTGCATCTACCTCTGAAAAAATATTTGGGCTTCTAGCTGTGTGTGGGACTTGTTCTATTAGTCCATCTATACTGACCTCCATCAGGTTGCAAACTGAATATAATTTTTTTCTGCATCTAGCTCTGAAAAAATATTTGGCCTTCTAGCAGTGTGTGGGACTTTCTCTATTAGTCCATCTATACTGACCTCCATCAGGTTGCAAATTAAAAATAATTTTTTTTCTGCATCTACCTCTGAAAAAATATTGGGCTTCTAGCTGTGTGTGGGACTTGTTCTATTAATCCATCTATACAGACCTCCATCAGGTTGCAAACTGAATATAATTTTTTTCTGCATCTACCTCTGAAAAAATATTTAGGCTTCTAGCTGTGTGTGGGACTTGTTCTATTAGCCATCTATACTGACCTCCATCAGGTTGCAAACTGAATATAATTTTTTTCTGCATCTAGCTCTGAAGAAATATTTGGCCTTCTAGCAGTGTGTGGGACTTTCTCGATTAGTCCATCTATACTGACCTCCATCAGGTTGCAAATTAAAAATAATTTTTATCTGCATCTACCTCTGAAAAAATATTTGGCCTTCTAGCAGTGTGTGGGACTTTCTCTATTAGTCCATCTATACTGACCTCCATCAGGTTGCAAATTAAAAATAATTTTTATCTGCATCTAGCTCTGAAAAAATATTTGGGCTTCTAGCTGTGTGTGGGACTTGTTCTATTAATCCATCTATACAGACCTCCATCAGGTTGCAAACTGAATATAATTTTTTTCTGCATCTACCTCTGAAAAAATATTTGGGCTTCTAGCTGTGTGTGGGACTTGTTCTATTAGTCCATCTATACTGACCTCCATCAGGTTGCAAACTGAATATAATTTTTTTCTGCATCTAGCTTTGAAAAAATATTTGGCCTTCTAGCAGTGTGTGGGACTTTCTCTATTAGTCCATCTATACTGACCTCCATCAGGTTGCAAATCGAATATAATTTTTTTCTGCATCTAACCCAGCCAATAGTTTTGGCCTAATACCACAATTTGGCCACTCAGCTCTGCTCGGTTCCCATCCATTGTTTTTTTTGTGCAAACAACTCCAGAGTTGTGAATTAGTTAACCACCAAAATGAGTGGAAAAAGGCCTGCTGCTGGTGGAAAGGGGAATAGGCATGTTGGGAAGGGGAAAAAATGTTGTGTCCGTGGGGTAGGTGTTAAAGCAACAGTAACATCTGCAGAAGAAAGACCATCTTCCAGCCAAACTAAAATGTCTACTTCTTTTAGCGGACAATGTGATAAGATCCCTTTCTTACGGCCACGCCAATCGCTACAAATTGCAGATGAGGCACAAAAACAGCAGGTGCTTCAACGGATATCAAGTGCTCCTTTAAGTGGGCTCTCCTCCACATCAACTTCAACATCACAAATACTCCAGTCCTCAAAGGTGTCACCCCAATCGCACTTGCTTCCTCACAGCTCCCAAATCTCCAGCTGCCCGTCTGAGTATGAGGTAGAACAGATGGTTGAGTCTGCAGAGCTGTTTACTCATACTATAGCCTGGGAATCAGAGGTCGACTCCAGCGCTTCTGTGAATCCAGACGAGGAAATGATCTGCACTGATGCCCAGAATCTTTATGAGTCGGATCCAGGACCAGACGCAGAAGGTTCTGACCATAATGTAGACCCTCATTCCCAAACTGTAACTCCTGTTGGTGGAGACAATGAGGAAGACGATGATGAGACTCAAATACCTGATTGGAGCGACAACTTTAGTTTTTTGATATAATAAGGAAGAAAAAAGACTCAGGATATACAACCGTGCACACCCAATATTAGAAAAATGAAAAAGTCTTTATTGCATGATTACACACTGACAACACAAGAAAAAATAAAAACAATTAAAAACAGACAAGGCATAGCAATATTCATGGGGGAGGAATAATAATAGTGTTCCAAAGCAATAAATCCCCCTTAGGCCACAGGTATCATTTTTATTTTTACTATCTCATAATACAATAATGCTTATTGACCAAGCTATGTCGCCCTAGTAAAGGGTAGCACAGCGCCACTAGACCAAATATAGATGATGAACCAAACACCCCCAAGTTATCAAATCATACTAGGGGCCCGTATAATATCAGCGTTTATCAAAACATATCATCCCACCTGATATACGATATAGGATAATGAGTAAAAGCCATGTATGGCAAAGCGGGCACTCCTAAGTGGTCAAGGGAAAAGTCAAAAATAATAAAATGACATAGTTACCTGTTGGCACCAGAGACCCTACGCGTTACGCTGCTAGACCGCAGCTTCGTCAGGGGTATAATATACCCCTGACGAAGCTGCGGTCTAGCAGCGTAACGCGTAGGGTCTCTGGTGCCAACAGGTAACTATGTCATTTTATTATTTTTGACTTTTCCCTTGTATGGCAAAGCGGGCACTCCTAAGTGGTCAAGGGAAAAGTCAAAAATAATAAAATGACATAGTTACCTGTTGGCACCAGAGACCCTACGCGTTACGCTGCTAGACCGCAGCTTCGTCAGGGGTATAATATACCCCTGACGAAGCTGCGGTCTAGCAGCGTAACGCGTAGGGTCTCTGGTGCCAACAGGTAACTATGTCATTTTATTATTTTTGACTTTTCCCTTGACCACTTAGGAGTGCCCGCTTTGCCATACATGGCTTTTACTCATTATCCTATATCGTATATCAGGTGGGATGATATGTTTTGATAAACGCTGATATTATACGGGCCCCTAGTTCTAGTAGATTACTACTCCCACTCATTCCTTCATTCCTTGATTTATTATGATGTATGATTTGATTACTTGGGGGTGTTTGGTTCATCATCTATATTTGGTCTAGTGGCGCTGTGCTACCCTTTACTAGGGCGACATAGCTTGGTCAATAAGCATTATTGTATTATGAGATAGTAAAAATAAAAATGATACCTGTGGCCTAAGGGGGATTTATTGCTTTGGAACACTATTATTATTCCTCCCCCATGAATATTGCTATGCCTTGTCTGTTTTTAATTGTTTTTATTTTTTCTTGTGTTGTCAGTGTGTAATCATGCAATAAAGACTTTTTCATTTTTCTAATATTGGGTGTGCACGGTTGTATATCCTGAGTCTTTTTTCTTCCTTATTATATCATATAGCTATATCAGGTTACTGTAGCACCCCGTAACATTTATTATTTCATAGCAGTGCCCACCTTTTTGCATAGAACTTTAGTTTTTTGTCAGGGCAGGAACAGGTTGGCTCTGAGGACGACGGGTGTGATAACGCACAGGGTGATGATGATGAGGTTGGAGATCCCACTTACTGTCAACCCACAGTCAGCCAAGAGATGAGGTCAGTAGAGGAGGTGGAGGAAGATGCTAGTGACGACGAGGTCAGGTTGCGCCTTCCTGGACAGAGACGTAGTACTGGAAGCACGTCAACAACTGCATCCTCAAACACAACTCTGCCTCTCACCACAAGTCGTGGTGGCTCTTCAGGTCGCATGGGTGCTAAGCCTTACATAGCCTGGGCATTTTTTCAGATCGATAAAGATGACCTAACTCGTGTTATCTGTAACATTTGTCAGCAAAAGCTAAGTAGAGGCCAAAAAATACATAGTTTGAGTACTTCATGCATGAACCGGCACATGGACATGAAGCATAAGTTGCAGTGGGAAGCTCAAGGTGCTACAATGCGGCCTAGCCGGCCGGGCCAACCGCCGTCTGCCATATCTTGTGCATCCGTGGCCTCTTCATCCTCTGTGACTGGGGGGACAGCAGTCACACCTGTTTTGGGGCGCAGACCTGCCACCTCTTTACCCGCAACAGCCAGCGTGATTGGCAGGTCATCATTTTCTTTGGAGGTGGTAACACCAGCTGGTGTTGAGCGCTGTCCGACATCGATAGCACCACCTTTGGATCAAGGCAACCTAACATGTCCGCCTGCATCTTCCTCACAGACCGGCAGTTTGCCGGGGACACCCTTATCATCCCCGTCTAAGCACAATAGCCAGCCCTCGGTCCCTCAGATGTGGACAAGTAAAAGACCATTTCCTCCTAGCCATGAGAAAGCTAAGAGGTTGAATTTCACCATCTGCAAGCTCTTGGCTACAGAAATGCTGCCTTTCCGCCTGGTGGACACAGAGGATTTTCGAGACCTTATGTCCGTCGCAGTGCCCCTGTACCAGATGCCCAGTCGGCACTACTTCTCAAAGAAAGGTGTGCCTGCGCTCCACCAGCATGTCGCACACAACATCACCGCTTCTTTGAGAAACTCTGTGTGTGACAGGGTGCATTTCACCACAGACACTTGGACGAGTAGGCATGGACAGGGGCGTTACATGTCGCTGACTGGGCACTGGGTAACTATGGTGACAGCAGGACAAGGGGCTGCTGTCCAAGTCTTGCCGTCCCCACGAGTTGTGCGTCAATCCTCTTTATGTCAAAGTTCCTCCACTGCTTCTGCCTCCTCAACCTCCTCTCGGTCTTCCACCTGCACCCAAAGCCTGTCTGGTCATGCCACAAGCTTTCTAACTGCGCAGAAGGGATCCTGCACACCTCCTTACTATGTTGGCAGTGGGGCTCAACGTCATCAGGCGGTTTTTACTTTGAAATGTCTGGGAAATGTGAGTCACACAGCTGAGGAGTTGTGGTCAGCTCTGGAGAACCAATTTCATGAATGGTTGTCTCCACTGGACCTGAAACCAGGGAACGCCGTGTGCGACAATGCTGCAAACCTGGGTGCGGCCCTTCGCCGGGGCAATGTCACACACGTGCCTTGTATGGCTCACGTGTTGAACCTGGTTGTCCAGCAATTTTTAGCCCACTATCCCAGACTAGATGGCCTTCTGCAGAGGGCTCGGTCGCTGTGTGCTCACTTCCGCCGTTCGCATCCCGCAGCTCAGCGACTTACATCTCTACAGAAGTCGTTGGGCCTGCCACTTCACCGGCTAAAATTCGATGTGCCTACCCGGTGGAATTCAACTCTGCACATGTTGCAGCGACTGTGGCAGCACCGACAAGCCCTGGTGCAATACGTTCTGACGTATAGCCTGGGCCAACGAGATCCAGAGGTGGGGCAAATAACGCTGGAGGAGTGGTCTCAGATCAGGGACCTATGCACCCTTCTGCACAGTTTTGAAATGGCGACGAAGATGTTTAGTGCTGACGATGCCATTATCAGCATGACTATTCCGGTAATTTACATGCTGGAGCACATGATAAACAGAATTCAGAGTCAGGTGGTGGCACAAGAGGAGGTGGAGGAAGTAGAGGAGGAGGAGTTGTATGCGGAAGGGCTAAGATCTGCAAGGTCCAGACGGTCGGCAGCACCAAGGCGGCAGGCATGTGAGGGTGGGGGAGATGGTTTTACCAGGGCGCATGGTAGCAGCCAAACTAGTGAGGAAGGTGCAGGAGCTCAGGAAGGAGTGGAGGACGAACTGATGGAAGACTCATCAGATGAGGGAGACCTTGATCACATTTCTGTTGTGCGAGGTTGGGGGGAGAGGACAGAGGAAGGAAGCATGATTGTTACCTCGCCACCAACACAACAGGGACTTGGTGCTCCTGGATGCGCAACACACATGAGTGCCTTCTTGCTGCACTACCTGCAACATGACCCTCGAATTGTGAGAATTAGAAATAATCCTGACTACTGGGTTGCCACACTGTTAGATCCCCGGTACAAAAGTAAATTTGCCGAAATTATTCCTGCCATAGAAAGGGATGCACGCATGCAGGAGTATCAGCAGAGACTGTTGCAGAATCTTACATGTGCTTTTCCACAAAACACCAGTGGTGCACATAGTGAATCTCACAGTTCCAACTTACCAATCGTGGGACCGTCAAGTGTTCAGCACTCAAACCGTAACAGAACCACAGTATCTGCTGGTAACATCAATTTTGCGGAATCATTTCACCACTTTTTTAGCCCATCCTTTGCAAGGCCACAGGAGACAAGAAGTCTGACACATAGTCAACGCCTAGAGACGATGGTACAGGAGTATCTCCAAGTAAACATTGAAGCCATGACTGTGTCACTGGACCCTTGCTCTTTTTGGGCTTCCAATCTGGATAAATGGCCGGAGCTAGCCACTTACGCCTTGGAGATCTTGTCATGCCCCGCAGCCAGCGTTCTGTCTGAACGTGTGTTCAGCGCTGCTGGTGGTGTGCTGACAGATAAGCGCACGCGGCTCTCCACTGATAATGTAGACAGACTCACGTTCATAAAGATGAACAAATCATGGATCCGAAACGACTTTTCTACCCCTGTGTCATCCTGGGGAGAGTAAAAGCTTGATGATTGGTTAAAATCACCCTACCAACCGTTTTAAGCTTTCAAATTACTAATCATGTTTATCTGTATCTTGGCTGGAAAATAATTTGGGCTTTGTAGCAGTGTGCAGCACTGATTCTATTAGGCCATCTATAATAAGCTCCACCAGATTTAAAATTACTAATCATGTTTATCTGTATCTTGGCTGGAAAATAATTTGGGCTTTGTAGCAGTGTGCAGCACTGATCCTATTAGGCCATCTATACTAAGCTCCACCAGATTTAAAATTAATAATAATTTTTAGCTGCATCTAGCCCGGAAAATAATTTTGGGGCTCCGAGATGCGCAAGACACATAAGTGCCTTCTTGCTGCACTACCTGCAACATGACCCTCATATTGTCAGAATTCGAAGTAATCATGACTACTGGGTTGCCACACTCTTAGATCCTCCAAACTTTTCGATCAACCTTTTCATTTTAATAAAGACCAAAAAAATTGTCATTTTTGAAATTATAAGCATTAGCAGGTTATTAGAAACTGAAATCAAACAGTTTTCAACTCAAAATTTTATTCTAGGTGATGTTACATTTTCACATAGGACCCCTTGTTCGAAAGGAGCTTCTGAACTCTCTCGTCCATTGAATTTGTCAGGTTTTGGATGGTTTCTGCTTCAATTGTTTTGCATGAGGACAGAATACCCTCCCAGAGCTGTTGCTTAGATGTGAACTGCCTCCCGCCATCATAGACACTCCTTTTGATGATGCTCCAGAGGTTCTGAATGGGGTAGAGGTCAGGGGAGCATGGGGGTCACACCATAAGTTTGTCCCCTTTTATGCCCATATCAGCCAGAGATGCAGATGTTTTATGTGCAGCATGAGATGGTGCATTATCATGCAAAAAAATGACCTTGCTGTGAAATACACGGTTCTTCTTCTTGAACCATGGCAGGAAGTGCTGTTTGAGAAAATCCACATACATTATGGATTTCATCTTTAGCGCCTTCAGGGATCCTAAAGGGGCCGACAATCTCTCTCCCCATGATTCCAGCCCAAAACATTACTCCACCTCGTCCTGGTTGGCGCTGTAGCCGTGTTTGCGTGGGGTGTCCATTAGAGATGAGCGTTGTTCTACTCGAACTGTTCGCCAATCTCAAATTCGAGCCGTTCGGCGAACATGAACAATTTGAGAAAAATTCGGCTGTTCGAGGTTATGTTCGATAACTGTTCGTGCACCAAAATCATAACTGGATTTTTTCTCAGTAATGATGAAAATTAATGTTAATACGCAGTTTGAGTGTACAGCGGGGTGGGGGGAGGGGCAGGGGATGGATCTCTGCAGGAACAATGAAGATCTCCATTTTTTTTTCTCTTTCCCGCATTTACAGTGGGGAGGTGCAATCTGTCAGCCTATCAGCAGCGCACACACGGAGCGAAGTGCTTTTTTTCACACAAGCAAGGGCATGTGTCATTGGCAGTGTATGTCACATGTCCTTGCCCTATAAGACCAAGCCATTTTCCCCATCGCCACCATTTTCTCACTGCTGCAGCTGCGTGTTAGACGGCACCGCTGTTGCTGTGTGCGCTATACCTTGTTAATTTCAAGCCAATTTTCGCACAAATCTACAGATAGCTTGGGAGTAGGGAATAGTTGTGATTGCAGTCCTTTTATGGACTAGGTTACAGCATTTCCTACGACTTTTATCAGGCAGGTCTGTGCTCTTAAATAGATAGATTGTGGGAGTAAAGACTAATTGTAATTGCAGTCCTTTTCAGGACTAGGTTACATCAGTTCCTATCAGTTTTTGCCAGGCAGGTCTGTGCCAGTGCTGTGCAAGTTTTTTTCACAGCATTTGGCTGAATCTAGCAAAGCTAATCCTTTTTGGCCTATTGCAGAGTGTGTTAGTCAGTGGAGTAGCCTATCTGTGTTGCAAGATATACCACCTGTGTATAGAATACCAATTTTTTTACTGCACCTAGTGAAGTAAAATCTTTTGGGCATAGCATCATTCTATTAGTCCATCTATACTGACCTCCATCAGGTTGCAAATTGAATATAATTTTTTTCTGCATCTAGCTCTGAAAAAATATTGGGCTTCTAGCTGTGTGTGGGACTTGTTGTATTAGTCCATCTATACTGACCTCCATCAGGTTGCAAACTGAATATATTTTTTTCTGCATCTACCTCTGAAAAAATATTGGGCTTCTAGCTGTGTGTGGGACGTGTTCTATTAATCCATCTATACAGACCTCCATCAGGTTGCAAACTGAATATATTTTTTTCTGCATCTACCTCTGAAAAAATATTGGGCTTCTAGCTGTGTGTAGGACTTGTTGTATTAGTCCATCTATACTGACCTCCATCAGGTTGCAAACTGAATATATTTTTTTCTGCATCTACCTCTGAAAAAATATTGGGCTTCTAGCTGTGTGTGGGACTTGTTCTATTAATCCATTTATACAGACCTCCATCAGGTTGCAAACTGAATATATTTTTTTCTGCGTCTACCTCTGAAAAAATATGTGGCCTTCTAGCAGTGTGTGGGACTTTCTCTATTAGTCCATATATACTGACCTCCATCAGGTTGCAAACTGAATATAATTTTTTTCTGCATCTAGCTCTGAAAAAATATTTGGCCTTCTAGCAGTGTGTGGGACTTTCTCTATTAGTCCATCTATACTGACCTCCATCAGGTTGCAAATTGAAAATAATTTTTATCTGCATCTACAGTACCTCTGAAAAAATATTTGGGCTTCTAGCTGTGTGTGGGACTTGTTCTATTAGTCCATCTATACTGACCTCCATCAGGTTGCAAATTGAATATAATTTTTATCTGCATCTAGCTCTGAAAAAATATTTGGCCTTCTAGCAGTGTGTGGGACTTTCTCTATTAGTCCATCTATACTGACCTCCATCAGGTTGCAAATTAAAAATAATTTTTATCTGCATCTACAGTACCTCTGAAAAAATATTTGGGCTTCTAGCTCTGTGTGGGACTTGTTCTATTAGTCCATCTATACTGACCTCCATCAGGTTGCAAATTGAATATAATTTTTATCTGCATCTAGTTCTGAAAAAATATTTGGCCTTTTAGCAGTGTGTGGGACTTTCTCTATAAGTCCATCTATACTGACCTTCATCAGGTTGCAAATTAAAAATATTTTTTATCTGCATCTAGCTCTGAAAAAATATTTGGCCTTCTAGCAGTGTGTAGGACTTTCTCTATTAGTCCATCTATACTGACCTCCATCAGGTTGCAAACTGAATATAATTTTTTCTGCATCTAGCTCTGAAAAAATATTTGGCCTTCTAGCAGTGTGTGGGACTTTCTCTATTAGTCCATCTATACTGACCTCCATCAGGTTGCAAATTAAAAATATTTTTTATCTGCATCTACAGTACCTCTGAAAAAATATTTGGGCTTCTAGCTGTGTGTGGGACTTGTTCTATTAGTCCATCTATACTGACCTCCATCAGGTTGCAAATTGAATATAATTTTTATCTGCATCTAGCTCTGAAAAAATATTTGGCCTTCTAGCAGTGTGTGGGACTTTCTCTATTAGTCCATCTATACTGACCTCCATCAGGTTGCAAATTAAAAATAATTTTTATCTGCATCTACAGTACCTCTGAAAAAATATTTGGACTTCTAGCTGTGTGTGGAACTTGTTCTATTAGTCCATCTATACTGACCTCCATCAGGTTGCAAATTGAATATAATTTTTATCTGCATCTAGCTCTGAAAAAATATTTGGCCTTCTAGCAGTGTGTGGGACTTTCTCTATTAGTCCATCTATACTGACCTCCATCACGTTGCAAATTGAATATAATTTTTTTCTGCATCTAACCCAGCCAATAGTTTTGGCCTAATACCACAGTTTGGCCACTCAGCTCTGCTGGGTTCCCATCCATTGTTTTTTTGTGCAAACAACTCCAGAGTTGTGAATTAGTTAACCACCAAAATGAGTGGAAAAAGGCCTGCTGCTGGTGGAAAGGGGAATAGGCGTGTTGGGAAGGGGAAAAAAGGTTGTGTCCGTGGGGTAGGTGTTAAAGCAACAGTAACATCTGCAGAAGAAAGACCATCTTCCAGCCAAACTAAAATGTCTACTTCTTTTAGCGGACAATGTGATAAGATCCCTTTCTTACGGACACGCCAATCGCTACAAATTCCAGATGAGGCACAAAAACAGCAGGTGCTTCAATGGATATCAAGTGCTCCTTTAAGTGGGCTCTCCTCCACATCAACTTCAACATCACAAATACTCCAGTCCTCAAAGGTGTCACCCCAATCGCATTTGCTTCCTCACAGCTCCCAAATCTCCAGCTGCCCATCTGAGTATGAGGTAGAACAGATGGTTGAGTCTGCAGAGCTGTTTACTCATACTATAGCCTGGGAATCAGAGGTCGACTCCAGCGCTTCTGTGAATCCAGACGAGGAAATGATCTGCACTGATGCCCAGAATCTTTATGAGTCGGATCCAGGACCAGACGCAGAAGGTTCTGACCATAATGTAGACCCTCATTCCCAAACTGTAACTCCTGTTGGTGGAGACAATGAGGAAGACGATGATAAGACTCAAATACCTGATTGGAGCGACAACTTTAGTTTTTTGTCAGGGCAGGAACAGGTTGGCTCTGAGGACGACGGGTGTGATAACGCACAGGGTGATGATGATGAGGTTGGAGATCCCACTTACTGTCAACCCACAGTCAGCCAAGAGATGAGGTCAGCAGAGGAGGTGGAGGAAGATGCTAGTGACGACGAGGTTAGGTTGCTCCTTCCTGGACAGAGACGTAGTACTGGAAGCACGTCAACAACTGCATCCTCAAACACAACTCTGCCTCTCACCACAAGTCGTGGTGGCTCTTCAGGTCGCATGGGTGCTAAGCCTTGCATAGCCTGGGCATTTTTTCAGATCGATAAAGATGACCTAACTCGTGTTATCTGTAACATTTGTCAGCAAAAGCTAAGTAGAGGCCAAAAAATACATAGTTTGAGTACTTCATGCATGAACCGGCACATGGACATGAAGCATAAGTTGCAGTGGGAAGCTCAGTGTGCTACAATGCGGCCTAGCCGGCCGGGCCAACCACCGTCTGCCATATCTTGTGCATCCGCGGCCTCTTCATCCTCTCTGACTGGGGGGACAGCAGTCACACCTGTTTTGGGGCGCAGACCTGCCACCTCTTTACCCGCAACAGCCAGCGTGATTGGCAGGTCATCATTTTCTTTGGAGGTGGTAACACCAGCTGGTGTTGAGCGCTGTCCGACATCGATAGCACCACCTTTGGATCAAGGCAACCTAACATGTCCGCCTGCATCTTCCTCACAGACCGGCAGTTTGCCGGGGACACCCTTATCAACCCCGTCTAAGCACAATAGCCAGCCCTCGGTCCCTCAGATGTGGACAAGTAAAAGACCATTTCCTCCTAGCCATGAGAAAGCTAAGAGGTTGAATTTCACCATCTGCAAGCTCTTGGCTACAGAAATGCTGCCTTTCCGCCTGGTGGACACAGAGGATTTTCAAGAGCTTATGTCCGTCGCAGTGCCCCAGTACCAGATGCCCAGTCGGCACTACTTCTCAAAGAAAGGTGTGCCTGCGCTCCACCAGCATGTCGCACACAACATCACCGCTTCTTTGAGAAACTCTGTGTGTGACAGGGTGCATTTCACCACAGACACTTGGACGAGTAGGCATGGACAGGGGCGTTACATGTCGCTGACTGGGCACTGGGTAACTATGGTGACAGCAGGACAAGGGGCTGCTGTCCAAGTCTTGCGGTCCCCACGAGTTGTGCGTCAATCCTCTTTATGTCAAAGTTCCTCCACTGCTTCTGCCTCCTCAACCTCCTCTCGGTCTTCCACCTGCACCCAAAGCCTGTCTGGTCATGCCACAAGCTTTCTAACTGCGCAGAAGGGATCCTGCACACCTCCTTACTATGCTGGCAGTAGGGCTCAACGTCATCAGGCGGTTTTTACTTTGAAATGTCTGGGAAATGTGAGTCACACAGCTGAGGAGTTGTGGTCAGCTCTGGAGAACCAATTTCATGAATGGTTGTCTCCACTGGACCTGAAACCAGGGAAGGCCGTGTGCGACAATGCTGCAAACCTGGGTGCGGCCCTTCGCCGGGGCAATGTCACACACGTGCCTTGTATGGCTCACGTGTTGAACCTGGTTGTCCAGCAATTTTTAGCCCACTATCCCAGACTAGATGGCCTTCTGCAGAGGGCACGGTCGCTGTGTGCTCACTTCCGCCGTTCGCATCCCGCAGCTCAGCGACTTACATCTCTACAGAAGTCGTTGGGCCTGCCACTTCACCGGCTAAAATGCGATGTGCCTACCCGGTGGAATTCAACTCTGCACATGTTGCAGCGACTGTGGCAGCACCGACAAGCCCTGGTGCAATACGTTCTGACGTATAGCCTGGGCCAACGAGATCCAGAGGTGGGGCAAATCACGCTGGAGGAGTGGTCTCAGATCAGGGACCTATGCACCCTTCTGCACAGTTTTGAAATGGCGACGAAGATGTTTAGTGCTGACGATGCCATTATCAGCATGACTATTCCGGTGATTTACATGCTGGAGCACATGTTAAACAGAATTCGGAGTCAGGTGGTGGCACAAGAGGAGGTGGAGGAAGTAGAGGAGGAGGAGTTGTATGCGGAAGGGCTAACATCTGCAAGGTCCAGACGGTCGGCAGCACCAAGGCGGCAGGCATGTGAGGGTGGGGGAGATGGTTTTACCAGGGCGCATGGTAGCAGCCAAACTAGTGAGGAAGGTGCAGGAGCCCAGGAAGAAGTGGAGGACGAACTGATGGAAGACTCATCAGATGAGGGAGACCTTGATCACATTTCTGTTGTGCGATGTTGGGGGGAGAGGACAGAGGAAGGAAGCATGATTGTTACCTCGCCACCAACACAACAGGGACTTGGTGCTCTTGGATGCGCAACACACATGAGTGCCTTCTTGCTGCACTACCTGCAACATGACCCTCGAATTGTGAGAATTAGAAATAATCCTGACTTCTGGGTTGCCACACTGTTAGATCCCCGATACAAAAGTAAATTTGCCGAAATTATTCCTGCCATAGAAAGGGATGCACGCATGCAGGAGTATCAGCAGAGACTGTTGCAGAATCTTACATGTGTTTTTCCACAAAATACCAGTGGTGCACGTAGTGAATCTCACAGTTCCAACTTGCCAATCGTGGGACCGTCAAGTGTTCAGCACTCAAACCGTAACAGAACCACAGTATCTGCTGGTAACATCAATTTTGCGGAATCATTTCACCACTTTTTTAGCCCATCCTTTGCAAGGCCACAGGAGACAAGAAGTCTGACACATAGTCAACGCCTAGAGACGATGGTACAGGAGTATCTCCAAGTAAACATTGAAGCCATGACTGTGTCACTGGACCCTTGCTCTTTTTGGGCTTCCAATCTGGATAAATGGCCGGAGCTAGCCACTTACGCCTTGGAGATCTTGTCATGCCCCGCAGCCAGCGTTCTGTCTGAACGTGTGTTCAGCGCTGCTGGTGGTGTGCTGACAGATAAGCGCACGCGGCTCTCCACTGATAATGTAGACAGACTCACGTTCATAAAGATGAACAAATCATGGATCCGAAACGACTTTTCTACCCCTGTGTCATCCTGGGGAGAGTAAAAGCTTGATGATTGGTTAAAATCACCCTACCAACCGTTTTAAGCTTTCAAATTACTAATCATGTTTATCTGTATCTTGGCTGGAAAATAATTTGGGCTTTGTAGCAGTGTGCAGCACTGATTCTATTAGGCCATCTATAATAAGCTCCACCAGATTTAAAATTACTAATCATGTTTATCTGTATCTTGGCTGGAAAATAATTTGGGCTTTGTAGCAGTGTGCAGCACTGATCCTATTAGGCCATCTATACTAAGCTCCACCAGATTTAAAATTAATAATAATTTTTAGCTGCATCTAGCCCGGAAAATAATTTTGGGGCTCCGAGATGCGCAAGACACATAAGTGCCTTCTTGCTGCACTACCTGCAACATGACCCTCATATTGTCAGAATTCGAAGTAATCATGACTACTGGGTTGCCACACTCTTAGATCCTCCAAACTTTTCAATCAACCTTTTCATTTTAATAAAGACCAAAAAAATTGTCATTTTTGAAATTATAAGCATTAGCAGGTTATTAGAAACTGAAATCAAACAGTTTTCAACTCAAAACTTTATTCTAGATGATGTTACATTTTCACATAGGACCCCTTGTTCGAAAGGAGCTTCTGAACTCTCTCGTCCATTGAAGTTGTCAGGTTTTGGATGGTTTCTGCTTCAATTGTTTTGCATGAGGACAGAATACCCTCCCAGAGCTGTTGCTTAGATGTGAACTGCCTCCCGCCATCATAGACACTCCTTTTGATGATGCTCCAGAGGTTCTGAATGGGGTAGAGGTCAGGGGAGCATGGGGGTCACACCATAAGTTTGTCCCCTTTTATTGCCCCCTTTTATGCCCATATCAGCCAGAGATGCAGATGTTTTATGTGCAGCATGAGATGGTGCATTATCATGCAAAAAAATGATCTTGCTGTGAAATACACGGTTCTTCTTCTTGAACCATTGCAGGAAGTGCTGTTTGAGAAAATCCACATACATTATGGAGTTCATCTTTAGCGCCTTCAGGGATCCTAAAGGGGCCGACAATCTCTCTCCCCATGATTCCAGCCCAAAACATTACTCCACCTCCTCCTTGTTGGCGCTGTAGCCGTGTTTGCGTGGGGTGTCCATCAACCAGCCATCCTCCACTCCATCCATCTGGACCATCGAGCGCTGCACTGCACTCATCCGTGAACAAAACAGTTTTGAAATCAGTCTTCATGTAATGTTTGGCCCACTGGAGCCGTTTCTGCTTGTGTGAAGTGGATAGAGGAGGTCGACAGGATGGCGTATGCAAAGCTGCAAACCTCTGAAGGACCCTGCATCTTGTTGTTCGGGGGACGTTGGAGGCACCAGCAGCTTCAAAAACTTGTCTGCTGCTATGACAAGGCTTTTTTGCCGCTGCTCTTTCAACCGGATGTAATTGCCTGTAGGAAAGAGTCCTCAATTTGCCCTTATCAGCATGCACACGTGTGTACTGTGAGTCAGCTACATACTTCTTGATTGCCAAGACACTTCATCCTGATCATCGCACAATGTTGATTGTAGTCATGCCTTGACCTAAACACTCCACAGTTTGTTGCTTCTCAGCAGCCGACACATCCTTTTTCTTTCCCATTTTGGCAGAAAATGTAGGCTGCTTAATAATGTGAGACAGCCTTCTTAAGTAGTCTTGCCTTTCATTGGACACACCTGCCAAACTAATTAGCACAGGTGTCTGCAATTGCTTACAGTGATATAAAGAGCCCTGACACACATCACCATCAATGAGTTTAACTGACAAACAAACAAATTCTTCCCTTATCACTCCTAAACACTTTTTGCATAATAATTTGGAACACAGTGTACATGTGCTTTTCCACAAAACACCAGTGGTTCACGTAGTGAATCTTACAGTTCTAACTTGCCAACCGTGGTCTGTATGGAGTTGTTCAATAAAGGGCCCAAAATTAAGATAACATAGATGGGAGAGGTCTCTATGAATAGGAATTCCTAAGTATTTGATACCCTGTGAGGGCCAGGCAAAGGGAAAGTTGGACTGGATGGAATCTTATATGGATTTGGGGAGGGAGACATCGAGGGCCTCAGACTTCGCTGCATTGATTTTAAAATTTGACCATGTAACAAAGTGATCTATTTCAGCCATAACAGCATGGATGGATATATGTGATTGAGTGATATATACTAGGACATCATCAGCAAATAGAGAGCACTTGTACTCGGTGCCTCCCACCTCAATCCACCTAATATTGGGGTTATGGCGAATTGATGAGAGCAGGTGCTCCATCACTAGGATGTATAAGAGAGGGGACAGAGAACATCCCTGCCTTGTCCCATTGGTGATTGTGAAAGGTGATGAAAATGCTCTGACGTGCCCCCTGGGCCTTGGGACACCCGGAGCCGGACCCTTTTTGGTGGATGCTGGTGGTTGTAGTCTCCATGGCGGCGACCCGGTTCCGTGGCTCAGGGCGGTCAAACCAGTGGCGGAACTATTTATGTGGTTTTGATGTTTAAATGTCCGACTACGCCACCCGTGGATTGCGGTCAGAGTGAACCGCCGCTGCAGGGCAGACCGCTGAGGCTGGTGTTGTGGGTGCAGCAGAGCGTAGCATAACTCCCCACGGGAGGAGTATAGCCTCAGGGCAGTGTATGCGGAGGATGGGGGTGATGGTGCAGGGCAGCAGCAGTAACGACACGGAGTCAGTGATGCAGTCCAGGGCCTTTACTCACAGTTCTTATTATCCAGACCACGTCTGCAGGTAACGGCTGCCCACGTCGTACTGTGCTCACCAGGTGAGGGGCTCAGACAACTCCCAGATAACTTTGGAGCGCTTCACAGGACCCCCTTTGTGTGTCCTTTGTCTGGCCTTTCTTACCAACCCTTCTGTCCGGCTGCCTCGGGCCTCCTCTTGGTAAACTTGGCGCCAGTTTCCCTGACCCTATGTGGTGCCTTCCTAGCGGGTGTAGCGAGGGGCTGCGCCACATAAAATGTCACAGCCTCCGGTTTCTAGCTGAGGGTCGTTTCCTGCCTCCACTAGTTTCGGGGACCGGTCTCCCCCTTTGGCCTGACCCCTCCACGCAGGTGGATTCGGGCGTGCGGTGGCGACTCGCCCGTCTGCACCCCGGGGATCCCTTCATTCCTTGTTCCTGGAGCCTTCTCCGCTCCTCTTCCTTCGTTCTCCCTCTTCCAGGCCTGGGCCTCTGTTACTAGGTCCGCCTCCGGAGCAGAGCTCATGCAGAGCCCCTGCTCCCTGCCACTTCTGCTCAGACTTCTCTGCACTGAACTAAGATGGTGCCCACCTTTTATACTCCCTTCTCAATGCACCCAGGAACTGCTTCCTCCCTGCTCCTGCACTACAGGGTTCCCCTTCCTCAGTGTTCCCTCCCCCCACTCCAGCCAGGGACAGGGACTGTCGTGCCCATCTCAGAAGCATATTTTTCGCCCTGCCCCACGGCAATGTGGTGTAATGCATGCAGGTGTCGGGTCCTGATCCACACTCCATCCTTACCTGAGAGTGAGATATCACACCTCTGGGTGAGGTGCAATACGTCTGTAGCAACCGAGCCCTCAGGGTGCTACAGTTCCATTTATCTTCAGCCTAGGTGATGTATTGTGATACAGGGCCGTGATTTTGGCTATAAAAGGGTCCCCTAGACCCCTACCCCAAGCTTTTTAAGAGAATCATATATGGCGTGCCAGGAGACTCTATGGAATGCTTTCTCAGCATCCAACGAGAGTATCTAATTACAAATTTTTAACTGCATCTAGCCCAGGAAATACTTTGTGCCTAGTAGCAGTGTCTGCTAGTCAGCGGATTATCCCGGCTGTTAAGCAAGCTACACCACCTGTAGTTTGGACACTTAATTTTTTCAAAGGAAATGCTTCGGGACCACGGGATACTCAGTGAAGAGCATCAGGAGGCACCCCAAGGCATAGGGGCTGGGACTGGCAGTAGGATGCCTTGCGGTGGACAGCCGAGCTCGATCCTTATAAAAGCTTTTTAACTGCAGCAGCTTTAGTGGACGCTACTGGAGCTGGAATTACGCGGCTGCTGGCATGAGACTTGCCCTCCAATAGATCCTTGTAAATGGATTTAAAGTGTATTCATTCAAATTAGAGAGACAATTTAAATTAAAAAGCTTAGAGCTGCCTCCACCACAGGGGGGCTTGCTCGACCCACCAGCGGACAGGCACCAGTATTGGGAGAGGGGGGCTGGCCGTCAGGGTTCACCGCGGCTCTGGCACAAACCCGGCGACACGGAGGTGGCACGGGCAGGAGCGGACTGAACGTGTCGGCTTCTCACTTTTTGGATTTTAGAAGGGCATGACATGCCTATATCTGTGTCTCCCCCTCCTTTTACTCCTCCACCTCTTTTCTTTTCGCATGACTATATGTACTTGTCACTTTTCCATGTGTTAGTTGTGTCTTCTGAGCAGTTTGTCAGCTTTTGGGCACCTTTGAAGGTGTTTTCTATGTGTTTCTATGTGTTTTTGTTTGCCTGCCATTGGTTTTAATGGTGTTCGAAGGTGTTCGACGAACAGTTCGACGAACAGTTCGGCGAACACACGGGTGTTCGACGAACCGAACCGAACTCGAACACTACGGGGGTGGCTCAACACTAATTATTATGTCTCTATTGCGTAAAGAACCTCAAATCTGAGCATTTTCCTTGTCTCCTGATGATCATTGTTTGAGGTCTGTGGAGGCATTTTTTGATGCCATGGGTTTGCTGTATGACAATCCTGATTGGGTTACATCAGCTGAGGCAGAGCTCAGTCATCTCAAACAGGGTTCTCTTGATGCTGAGACTTATTGCACCCTGTTCAGACGATGGTCTGCAGAGGTCAGGTGGAATGACCCTGCACTCAAGTTTCAGTTTCTGGCAGGCTTGAGTTAAAGATTTGCTCATTGCATTCCCTGCACCTGATGCTTTGCAAGTTACCATGCAGTTAGCTATCCATGTGGATAGAAGGTTGAGGGCCAGACAGAATGAGGAGAAGTTTCCTATATTGCAGGATTCTGTTTCTCACGATATTCCTGCCGACACTGGTGAACCTATGCAGGTGGGGGCCATGTCATCCCGTTCCAAGGAGAGGGACAGGAGTTTCTCTGAGGTACTTTGCTTGTATTGCGGTAATGCTGATCATTTTTTAAAGCAATGCGAGGTTTGCTTAAGGAAAGAAAAAAAAATGGTCAGTAGAAATAACACTCCCATTCGCATTGCGTTTTTTTACGTTCTGCTGGGGTGTTTTTTCCTGGTAATACCACCTGTCAGGGTCGTTCGATTGAGTTTAAAGTAATGGTGGATTGTGGTTCTGCACTTAATTTGATTGATCAACAATTTCTTGAAAAGTATGTTAAGTTCTGAACCCTTGTCGTCTCCTTTTCCTTTGGTGGCGGTTGATAATACTCCCCTGGAGCATGGGAGCATTCTTCGAAAGGCCACTGGGTTTCCGCTTACTATGAATATGGAACATCAGGAGCAGATTGACTTATTTGTACTTGCTAAATTGCCTTCCCCGGTCATCCTGGGGTTGCCCTGCTTAAAAGTGCGTAATCCTTTGCTGGACTGGTCGTCTGGTTCCATAAGATCCTGGGGTCAGGGGTTTTATGGTAAGTGTTGTAATGTTCACATTGCAGCTGTTGTGATGGGGGAGTTACCTGAACCCATTCAGGATTTTTGGAGTTTTTTTTCGGAGGTGGAGTCGAAAGCTTTATCACCTCATAGAGATTACGATTGTGCTATTGAGTTCGTCCCTGATGCTAAGCTCCCTAAGAGTTGGTTGTTTAATCTGACAATTCCCAAGAGGGAGGCTTTGAAAGAATACCTTGAGACTAGTTTAGCTGCAGGTCATATAAGATCCTCTAAGTCTCCTGTGGCGGTTGGGTTCTTTTTGGTCAAAAAGAACGATGGGGGTCTTAGGCCATGTCTGGATTTTCAGGAGATTAATAAAATCACTGTGCGCAATCCTTACCCGTTACCACTTATTCCGGATTTGTTTAACCAATTGACCGGAGCTAAATGGTTTTCTAAGATTGACCTTCGTGGGGCACATAATTTGCTGCGGATGAAGGACAGAGATGAATTCAAGACAGCTTTTAACTCCCCGGAAGGTCATTTTGAGTGTTTGGTGATGCCTTTTGGGCTTACTAACACTCCTGCATTTTTTCAAAATTTCATCAATGACATTCTGAGACCCTTGATCGGTAGGAGTGTTATTGTTTATCTGGATGACATTTTGATTTATTCATCAGATCTTGAGTCTCATTGGCAAAGAGTCTGCAACGTTCTTCAGATACTGAGAGATAACACACTGTTTGCTAAATTGGAGAAGTGTCAGTTTGCTGTCCAGAAAATTCATTTTTTGGGTTACTTTGTCTCTTGTGATGGTTTTGAGATGGACCCGGTGAAAGTTCAGGCTGTGCTGGAGTGGCCGAGGCCTGAAGGTTTGAAGTCTGTACAGAGGATTTTAGGGTTTGCCAATTATTACAGGAAATTCATAAATTCATAAACCCATTACTGATCTCACCAAGAAGGGTGCTAATACAGTCCAATGGTCCACTGAGGCTACTGAAGCTTTTGAGTATCTCAGGGAGAGGTTCAGCTCTGCTCCTGTTCTTATCCAGATGGATGAGACCAAGTAATTTTTGGTTGAGGTGGATGCCTCATCTATAGGCGTAGGGGAAGTTCTGTCCCAGGAGGGAGAGGATGGGGTGCATCCCTGTGCTTTCTTTTCAAAAAGAATTTCTGAGAAAGAGCTCAACTATGATGTTGGGAATCGTGAGTTGTTGGCTATTAAACTCATGTTCGAGCATTGGTGACATTTTTTTGGAGGGGCTCGACATCCTATACAGGTTTTCACTGATCATAAGAATTTGATTTATCTGGACGCAGCTAAATGTTTGAATGCCCGTCAGGCTAGGTGAGCACTGTTTTTTACCCGGTTCAATTTTTTCGTAACCTTTGTCCCAGCGACAAAGAATGTTAAGGCTGACGCTTTGTATCGTAGTTTCTCTCCAGCGGTGAATGCTGAGAGGGAGGAGTGTATTTTGCAGAGAGGGGTGGTGGTGGTCACATTACATTCTGAGTTGGAGAATAGCATCCTAGGAGCTCAGAGTGCGGCACCAACTAACACTGTGGTAAATTGTTTGTGCCTAAAGCCTTAAGGAGAGTGTTGTTTGTTGAATGTCATGAGTCTCAGTTGACGGGTCACCCAGTGTTCTGTGTGCGCTAGGTTGAAGGCCTCTCAAGCTCCGGCTGCAGGGCTGCTGTGCCCCTTGGAAGTTCCAAGTTGTCCATGGACGCACCTTGCCATGGATTTTATCACCGCTCTGCCTGTATTGGAGGGTTTTCTGTCATCTGGGTTGTTGTGGACCGGTTTAGTAAAAAGTGTCATCTGGTTCCCTTCAACAAGTTACCTTGCGCCAAGACTCTTGCTAAGGCTTTTGTGAAGAAGATTGTCAGGCTTCATGGTGTTCCCACGGACATTGTTTCCGATAGAGGACCACAGTTTGTGGCTCGCTTTTGGCATGCTTTTTGTGACAGATTGAAAATTCATTTGTCATGCTCGTCGGGGTATCATCCAGAGTCCAATGGACAGACTGAAAGGAAGAACCAGGATGTTGAGCAGTTTTTGAGATGTTTTGTGGCAGACAATCAGGAAATGTGGTCAGAATTTCTACCACTTGCGGAGTTTGCCCTTAATAATCATACTTCTTCCTCGGCTGGGTGTTCTCCTTTTTTTGTTGTACTGGCAGGCATCCATCTTTTGGTCCATTTTCCAAAGTTGGGGCTGCTGTACTGTCGCGCCCCCGGGGCCGTGGGGTACTCGGCAGCCGGGCCCTCAGATGCTTGGGGGATATCACGGTGGCTGGCCCGGTCCGTGGCCCAGGGCGGACAACTTTTACTGATGGAAATTCAGGCACGTCCCGGAGCACTGTAGGGTGAGGGGTGCACGTCTGGATTCTCCCCAGTGAGCGGGTGTAGGGCATCCTGTTTCTTGCCTCTCTGTAGTAAGTTTCTGACCTGCCTGGAGCTAGGCCTAACTTGGTTTCTGTTCTGCACCTGCTGACTTGGTGATAGGGCCTTCTGTTGGAGATCACTCTCCCTATTCTTTGGGGTCTCCGTGATTCCTGACCCTGGTACGTATCAGCTTTTGGTGATCCTGGGACATGTAGTTCGCCAGGGGTTCCGGTTGTTTTCTACTGGTCATGAAGATCCACCTAGAGTCAGACCTGGTGTCTGGTATATGCTTCGGGGTGAGCTGGTTAAGCTCCTCTGCCCCCTATGTTACTCACTTTCCACTCGCCTTCGGCCTTGCTCGGGCCCTCACTAGGCTACACACACTGCAGCCTGGATGCTGCTCTTCTTCGCCGCTCTCAGAGTGTCGGCACACTCTTAGCTCTCTATCCTGAGCTCTGTGAGTTCTAGTCTGGACTCACTCTACAGACTATACTGAACTCTTTCTACAGGAACTGCTAGGCTCTGGCTTGACTGCACTGACTCCTTCTGTGCCTGAGCAGGAACTGCTGAATCACTGAGCTGCCTAGCTCCACCTTCCCTATTTATATCCCTATCGGGCTCCCTCTGGTGATCTGAGGTGGAAGGTGGAGGTGTGTGTATGCTGTGGGGGCCTCTTGTGGAGAAATCCGGTAATGCACCCCTCTAGGATCTGTGGTACCAAGCGCAGCTGGGCGCCACAGTACCGGTGGAGGACAATTTTTCAGGTGATTTGGAGAGGGTTTGGACCAGTGTACGCCTGAATCTTAAAGAGGCTAACAGGAGATCAAAAAGGTATTTTGACAACAAAAGAAAGGAGTCCTTGTTTGCTGTTGGGGACATGGTTTGGTTGTCCTCTAGGAATCATGGTTTGAAAATTCCTTCTAAAAACTGGGGCCTAAATTTGTGGGTCCTTTCAAAGTGGTTCAGATTGTCAACTCGTCAGCAGTGAGGTTGGGCATTCCCTCGTCCTGGAGGATTAATTCTGTGTTTCATATGTCGTTACTTAAGAAGGCAGACACGCTTGATAAGCAGTCGAAGCCTACTGTTCCTCCTGTTGATGAGGACAGTGAATTTGAGATTTCTTGCATTTTGGATTCCAGGAGGCATAGAGGGAGATTACAGTATCTTGTGTCCTGGAGAGGTTTCGGCCCCGAGGATAATTCCTGGGTGAAGGCCAAGGACGTCTCGACCTCAAGGCTAATTAAGGCTTTTCACATGAGATTTCCTGGTAAGACTCAGCCTAGAGGATCCAGAGAATCCTCGTAAAAGGGGAGGTAGTTAGAATCTATGTTGTTTTACTTTTCGGCCATCTTTTTGTGGTTTGCTGGCTTCTAGTCTTTTCCTCTGGTGCTGGGTGTCTTGGTCAAGTGATGTCCTCACTCTTTATTACTCAGCACCTGTCTCCCATTTCTCGCTGGACATCAGTGTTGATACGCTTGTTCTCTGGCTAAGTTGCCTTGTTAGTTCTTTGTGCTTAGGACAATTGATATCCTGGGACTTCTTGTTCCACCAGTTTTGAGACCCATTCCTTAACAATGATAACAATTTTTTTAATGAGGACCTCCTCTACGTCTCTTAAAAGGGGTATTGGAGTGCATCCAATTTTTTGCCAGCCCTTGCAGTCACTGCATGGGCATTACCAGTATATTAGACCCATTCTTTAACAATGGTAACAATTTTTTTTAATGAAGACCTCCTCTACGTCTCTTCAAAGGGGTATTGGAGTGTGTCCAATTTTTTGCCAGCCCTTGCAGTCACTGCATACGCAATAACAGTATAGGAGACCCGCTCCTTTATAATGGGAACATTTTTTTTACCGAGGCCCTCCTTTTTGTCTCTTCAAAGGGGTATTGGAGTGCGTCCCAATTTTTGGCAGCTCTTGCAGTCACTACATATGCAATACCAGTATAGTAGACCCGGTCCTTTAAAATGGGAACTTTTTTTTTTACTGAGGCCCTCCTCTATGTCTCTTCAAAGAGGTATTTGAGTGCATCCTAATTTTTGGCAGCCCTTGTAGTCACTGCATATGCAATAACAGTATAGGAGACCCACTCCTTTAACATGGGAAAAATTTTTTACTGAGGCCCTCCTCTATGTCTCTTCAAAGGGGTATTGGAGTGCGTCCTACTTTTTGGCAGCCCTTGCAGTCACTGCATACGTAATAAATATATAGGAGACCCCCTCCTTTATAATGGGACACTGCATATGCAATAACTGTATAGCAGAACCGCTCCTTTATAACGGGAACATTTTAACTGAGGCCCTCCTCTATGTGTCTTTAAATTGCTATTGGGGTTTTTCCAAAATTTAGGCAGCCGTTGCAGTCACTGGATACGCAATAACTGTATATAAGAACCGCTTCTTTATAATGGTGTAAGGTGCCCCAGCGAGGTAATCGTGGGCGAGTTGTGGCCCCTGCTCGCTTTGGCACCTTACAGACAATTCGTGTCCTCCCTCTGATGTGTGGCTGAGCATGTGAAATTCTTCACTTACTTCACACCATCCGGTCGCAGCTGTCTTCAGACATTTCTCTTCTGAGACCAGGGCAGTAATAATTTCAGAGGACACAAAGTTATTAACCATAACTGGGGTTTTACTTGGGGGAAAGGAGTAATTACAATATTTACAGTCTGGTAGATTGAATAAGGCCCAACAGGTTCTGTAAAGGACATATTGATATTCATGCTATGGCAACTCCATTTTGTCTGCTTGCTTCAAAATCATGTTATTATACTCTTTGCATAAGATACATTCTTTCCTTCTTTCCTCTTGATTCACATGCAACTTTCCCACACTAACCTTTTCTCTCAAGAACATTCTATGAGATACCCTGCTCCTGTTATCTAGCTAGTCTGAGCCGGGATGTATAACTTTGTAACTTTCCATCATCCACCGAACTAACGATAATATTACCATATGTGTATTTCCGTAATAATTGTACTAACATTGGTTCAAGCTTGTAGAATCATAGAATCATAGAATCATAGAATGGTAGCGTTGGAAGGGACCTCCTGGGTCATCTGGTCCAACCCCCTGCTCAAAGCAGGATTCACTAAATCATCTCAGACAGATGTCTGTCCAGCCTCTGTTTGAAGACGTCCATTGAAGGGGAACTCACCACCTCTCGTGGCAGCTTGTTCCACTCATTAATCACCCTAACTGTCAAAAAGTTTTTTCTAATATCTAATCTGTGTCTCCTCCCATTTAGTTTCATCCCATTGCTTCTAGTCTTTCCTTGTGCAAATGAGAATAAAGATGATCCTTCTACAATGTGACAGCCCTTGACATATTTGTAGACAGCTATTAAGTCTCCTCTCAGTCTTCTTTTTTGCAAGCTAAACATTCCCAAATCCTGCAACCGTTCCTCATAGGACATGGTTTGCAGACCAGTCACCATTCTGGTCGCTCTTCTCTGAACTTGCTCCAGTTTGTCTATGTCTTTTTTAAAATGTGGTGCCCAAAACTGTACACAGTATTCCAGATGAGGTCTGACCAAAGAGGAGTAAAGACCGATAATGACTTCACGTGATCTAGACTGTATGCTTCTGTTAATACATCCCAGAATTGTATTTGCCTTTTTTGCTGCTGCATCACACTGTTGACTCATGTTCAGTCTATGATCTATTAGTATACCTAAGTCTTTTTCACATGTACTGTTGCTTAGCTCTATTCCTCCCATTCTGTATATGCTTTTTTCATTTTTATTGCCCAGATGTAGTACTTTGCATTTTTCCCTGTTAAAAACCATTCTGTTGGTTGCTGCCCACTGCTCCAGTTTATTTAGGTCTTTTTGAATCCTCTCTCTCTCTTCTCTAGTATTAGCTATCCCTCCTAGCTTTGTGTCATCAGCAAATTTAATCAGCTTACCCTCAATTCCTTCATCTAAATCATTGATAAAGATGTTGAACAATACAGGTCCCAGGACGGAGCCCTGTGGTACCCCACTTGAGACATTCATCCAGCTGGATGTGAAGCCATTTACAACCACCCTTTGAGTCCGATCACTAAGCCAGTTATGAATCCACCTAACAGTTGCCTGGTCCATTGCATACTTGGTCATTTTTTCAATAAGGATGGTGTGAGATACTTTGTCAAATGCTTTGCTGAAGTCAAGATATACTATATCTACAGCATTTCCCTGATCCACCCAGTCAGTGATTCTGTCATAGAAGGAAATTAAGTTAGTCTGACATGACTTGTTAGTTACAAACCCATGCTGACTCTGGTTAATCACTTCATTCTTATCCATGTACTTACATACATGTTGTTTAATAATTTGTTCAAAGATCTTTCCTGGTATAGAAGTCAGACTCACCGGCCTATAGTTCCCTGGGTCCACCTTCTTCCCCTTTTTGAAGATAGGAACAACATTTGCTCTTCTCCAGTCTTCTGGGACTTCTCCTGTTCTCCAAGAATTTTCAAAGATTATGGAGAGTGGTTCTAAAATTTCTTCTACGATCTCCTTCAGTACTCTGGGGTGTAATTCATCTGGACCTGGAGACTTGAACTCATTTATGTTAGCTAAATATTCCCTCACAATCTTTCGGTTTACAGATAACTTGGATTCCTCTATTCCTTTAAAAGGACAGTGAAGATCAGTTGATGTTACATTTTCTTTCTGAGAGAAAACAGATGCAAAATAGGAATTAAAAAGTTCGGCCTTCTCAACATCCTCTCTTACCATTTCTCCATTTTCATCCTGTAAAAATCCTATAGCATCTTTGACTTTTCTTTTACTTTTGACATACCCCCAAAATCCTTTTTTATTGCTTTTGACATCTCTTGCAAGCCTTAATTCATTGTCAGCTTTAGCTAACCTGATACGTGCCCTACAGGATCTGCAGACTGCATTATAATCTTCTTTAGATATGCCTCCCTCTTTCCATTTAATAAACATTTCTTTCTTTCTTTTTAGCATGTGTTTAAGTTCTGTGTTCATCCATCCTGGTTTCCTTAAATGCTTCCCATTCTTCCTACTTTTCGGGATTGTTAACGATTGTGCTTTGAGAATCTCATTTTTAAAAATTTCCCATCCTTCCTGGACATTTTTGTCCTTAAGGACATCCAGCCATTGGATCCCTCCTATTCTCTTTCTGAGTCTCTTAAAATCTGCCTTTCTAAAATCTAACCTTGAAGTTTGAGTCTTCACATGTCTTCCTCCTCTAGTTATCCAAAATTCTATAATAGCATGATCGCTGCCTCCTAGGGTCCCAGCCACCTTTACCTCCTCAACCATTTCCTCCCTGTTTATAAGGATTAGATCCAAAGTAGCAGATCCCCTTGTTTTCTCCCCTACCTTTTGGAAGATAAAGTTGTCAGCAAGAGAGGATAAGAATTTGCTTGACCTGTTAGTTTTACTTGAGAGAGATTCCCAACAAATGTCTGGATAGTTGAAATCTCCCATGACCACTACGTCATATTTTTTGGAGAACTTGGTCATTTGATACATAAAGAGTTCATCCATATCTTCAGCTTGCCCAGGTGGCCTGTAGTAAATGCCTACAATGGTGTCCTTTCCGTTGTTCTCTCCTTGTATTCTTACCCAAACAGTTTCCACAGAACTCCCAGTCTCTGAAGCTTCAATCTCTGTGCAGATATACGCTTTTCTAACATACAATGCAACACCTCCTCCTCGTTTATCAAGTCTGTTTCTTGCAAATAAGTTGTATCCTTTTAGCCTTTTATTCCAATCATGTGTATCGTCCCACCAAGTTTCAGTGATTCCAATGACATCATATTCCTTTTGCTGCATTAGTAGTTCCAATTCTCCTTGTTTGTTGCCCATGCTTTGTGCATTTGTATAAAAACATTTTAGTTTGTGATTGGTTTCTCTTCCTCCCATATTTTTATTATTTAAATTGTTTTGTCTTTGTTCTTCTTTTCCACTTCCAGTAGCAGAGATCTCAATAGTATTTGTCAGCTGTATGGCTTTTTCTGGCCTTTTGCTTCCCTTCCCACATTGTTCTAGTTTAAAGCTCTTCTGATGAGTGTAGCAAGGCGACTTCCAAATACATGTTTTCCAGTCTTCGTAAGGTGCACCCCATCTCTAGCAAGTAGTCCATCGTATAGGTAATTCATTCCGTGATCCAGTAATCCAAATCCTTGTTGACGGCACCATCGACGTAGCCAGTTGTTCACCTGTAGAATCTTTTTCCACCTCATTGTTCCATGGCCATCCACTGGGAGGATGGATGAGAAGACCACCTGCGCTCCCAATTCTTTCACTTTCTTGCCTAAGTCTTCAAAGTCACTGCAGATGGTTTCCAGGTCCTTTCTTGCGGTGTCATTTGTCCCCACATGTATTAGCAGGAATGGGTAGTGATCTGTAGGTCTGAAGAGTCTTGATATCCTGTCAGACACATCTTTAATTTTTGCTCCTGGAAGACAGCACATTTCTCTTGAGGTTATGTCTGGTCTGCAGATAGCGGCCTCTGTTCCTCTTAACAGGGAATCCCCCATAACCACCACTCTCCGTTTTTTCTTCACAACATTCTTCTTTCTCCATCCAGGAGGATTCTGAGGGCTTACAAGGTTATTCATTGCTGGCAAAGTCTTATTTTGCTGTATTTCTTCATGGTTCTCCTGCGTGAGAGCCTGGTACTGGTTCCTGAGCAGTATGGGTGCTGACTGCCTCTCGATCCTCCTGCTTCTGTGGGTCACATGCTTCCATTCCTCTGTTTCGTCAGGTGCAGTTCGAATTTCTTCTCTTTCTGAATCATGAAGAGATAATTCTGCTCTGTCTAAGAACTCTTCACCTTCCTTAATGATTTTCAAGGTAGTTAACCTCTCTTCTAGATTTCGCAACTTTTCCTCCAACAGGGACACAAGCTTGCATTTCTGGCATGTGAAGTTTGGCTTTTCCACTGGCAAGTCTGTGAACATGTAGCAGGATATGCAGCTCACCAAATGGCTCCTGGACTCTTCCATGTTCTTATTGTTAATGTTCTGAAAACAGTGAAAAAAGCTTAAAAAAAAGCTTCAAAATGCGCGCGCCGGTAGGCGCGCGGTTTACCGATGTCCTCTTTTCAGCTCCAACAGCCAAAATCCAGTGTTCTTTGAGCTCGCGGAGACTCTTCACTTACCCCAAAATGCAGTGGGAATATGCAAATTATCTCCTCAGGACTCCTCCCCTGGTTTACCGATGTCCTCTTTTCAGCTCCAACAGCCAAAATCCAGTGTTCTTTGAGCTCGCGGAGACTCTTCACTTACCCCAAAATGCAGTGGGAATATGCAAATTATCTCCTCAGGACTCCTCCCCTGGTTTGTAGTATGGGTGTAGGTGATTGGATATTGATATACTCAAAACAATATAAAATGCTAAGTAGAAATAAACGGGGTTAGAGATTCTCGAATCCTCCCATACAGAGCTTTGCCTCCGTCTGGTTTTCTGTTGGATTGCGCAATCAACCTTGTAACATAATAATTTGACACTCACTTGGTCAACCGTGAAGGGTCATTACTCCCTCAACAGTTCTTGTCTGCCATACAGGTGCTAAAATCATCTTCAGCCATGGTGCCCTCTTTAGGTGAAGCATCTCTCTGTTTCTATTTCTTAGCCTAAGAGACGGTTCCTCACCAGCGACAGTGTACCCAGATCCTTTATCTCCCTCACTGCTTATCCTAGAGTCCTATTTTCCTCTGCCCCGGGGTCCTCAATACCTCCGTTGAGTTTCTCCGGCCGGCTAATGGGACTCCTGCATGAGGAGATATTCACACTACGGATTCACTGTCTGAGGGTAGAGAGCCCCCGTCTACCCTAGCAGCCAATTTCCCTGGAAGTCCGCACATAAGAGTTCCTGTCACATCCCTGACAGGGCTTCACCTGAACTCAAAAATAATGGCTACAGCTATTTTTAGCACACCCAGAGGCTCCACCCACTAAGCCATCTGCTTAGCAACTGCCTTGCTTCTCACTGACAACTGTGCCCAGCAGTGGCATCTTGTGGCTATTAAAAAGTACTGCAGCCCCACAAGGAATTATATTTAACCTCTAGACATGCCCAATGTCTATCCCTGTCACTACGTTTCCCTCTTACTCCATTGACTGCGTCACTGAAATTAACCTTGTAACTTGACCTAATAGCAGTTCAGAGAGTGCCTAACTATGGGGATACGTAATTCCAACTACTTCAGTCCCAGGGGAAGGTTACACACTTCCCCACTATTACAATGGGAACATTATTTTTAACTGAGACTCTCCTCTATGTGTCTTCAAATTGGTTTTGGGGTTTTTCCAAAATTTAGTCAGTCCTTTCAGTCACTGCATACGCAATAACTGTATCGCATAACTACTCCTTTATAATGGGAACATTTTTTTTACTGAGGCCCTCCTCTATGTGTCTTCAAATTGGTATTGGGGTTTTTCCAAATTTTAGGCAGCCCTTTATGTCACTGCATATGCAATAACTGTATAGCAGAACCACTCCTTTAAAATGGAAACATTTTTTTAACTGAGATCCTCCTCTATATGTCTTCAAATTGGTATTGGTTATTTTCCAAAATTTGGGCATCCCTTTCAGTCACTGCATATGCAATAATAGTATAGTAATAAAAATGCCTTAAACATTATCTCTCTCATTATTCTGGCATTTGGCAAATATTAAAAATTATGGTAATCCTAACTGACCTAAAACAGGAAAGGTTTATTCTGATTTCATGTCAGATATTGAGAAAAACATGCATATGTGTCTTTTTATATAGTGTATGTAAACTTCTGGTTTCAACTGTATATGTTCCCCCATTCTGGTAAATGTTCACCCATGCTGCTGGCTCCTCTATTGTTCATTGCATTAAAAAAAAAAAAAAAAAAAAAAAGAACACTCCTATTTACCTTCCCTTCGCTCCCACGCCATGCGGCACTGTTGTCTGAAGCCGGCAGCTGACTTCAGCGTCCAAGCGACAGGAGTGCGCCTCCAGGGCATCTGCACATCCAGCGAAAGGGCTGTGGTCGGTGGACCTGTCACCCGCTTGACCCGGTTGTAGCGGTGACCGTTGAAACTGCAGTCGTTATGCCACTGCTGGCTTAGACTCCATTTCACAAAGGAGGAGATGCATGTAGAATAACCAAAATGGAGTCAAGATAAATAAATAAATCCTGCTCTCACGCTACCTACTATTGTTTGACAATCTGCCCTGTAAGTTTTTGTATTTGTTCTATTATCGATTTGAGAGCTTTTTGTGTTTTTAAAATCTTAACAATAAAGGTTATATTTTAGTATTTTACTCCAATTGGATAGACAGTGAATGCTGACAAATAAAACTTGTCCTAATAAAAACAAGCCCTCATGCAGCAACATCAACAAAAAAGAAAAAAATACTATGGCTCCTGGACTATGACAGTGAAAAAATGTAAAAAAAATAGCTTTGGCCTAAAGGTCCAAAATGGGCAAATCCTCAAAGGTTGATGTAGTAAGGTAAATATGCAAAGTGTGCTTATATATTGTACGATATTACTGTATGAGTTACTAGAATAGAATAGATTTGAATTTACTTATTTTTCAGTTTGTGCCAAGTAACGTTTATTTAAGTAAAGTTGAGAATAAAAATAATTAGGGATCATAACAATTAATAAATAAGGTATACAGAATAAGCCTGAACTCACCCACTGTACAATACAAAGAACTTTAGAATATATATTCTATAACATAACTCTTGTATTTATCCCAAAGAACTGGAATCTTTACAACACAGTTATTCTCTAGTAGTGAAATTTCTATAAACTAATTAAACACTTGTCGCAGTCCATCAGCCTTTTGTGATGGTTAAGAAGTGTCAGTTGCTTTTGTAAATGGGAGGAGGGAATAAAAAGCGTTGTAGCAGGATTTTTTATTTCTTGAATTATTTTCCTCTCTGCTGTTTTGTATCAGGTTGTGTAGAATTTAATGTCTGCTAATATCTCTGGATGAGACTATCATTCCAGCAGTGCCTCATCTCAGTGACTCGTTTAGAAGATTCATGACTCCCATACATCACCGCAACACCTTTGTCTACCCATATGTTACTGTGATGCATCAGACTATGGCTCGCACTGAAAGCATGTATCAGTGGCTGCTGTATCCTTAGGAACACAAGCCTCACAAGCAGGTGGAACACTTCAAAGACTAGAGTAAAATTGTTCATCTTGGCTTTTGAAATGTAGATGTCAATTAAATCTATTATTTGAATACATTAATTTTTATGATATATGCAGATGAATGTCTGTGTACTATAGGTGTGTATAACGGTTGACTGGTTCACATTATGCAAATTGCCTCTTCAGAGAAAAAGAGGACTTGAACTCTATAGCGCCACCTATTGGAAGCAGCAATCCTACGAGCCACAATCAACCCTTTAGGATAAAAGCCAAATCAGAATCTCAGTTTGCAGACTCGGTGTTTCGGGCTATTGGCCCTTGTCAGTGCAAAGTATGAGAACTGATTTGGCTAGATGAGAGGCTCTGGACTGAGGTCTAAGGAGTAACATTTATATGTCACTCTCCACAAGGAGAAACATTACCCCCTAGACCTGGTTCACATTAGGCATTTTCATTGGTCTGTGTCAAAAGAAGCACAGTAAGACCTGTTTGTGCCCATTTGTGATGCGGATGAACACATAGAGCTGCAGCGGACAGTCATGTCCCCAATTTTGGTTACTCATTAATACAGTTATCTCAAAGTAGCCTAAAGCTGGCCATACACATGAGACAGTTGCGAAACAAACGTTTGTCCCACATTCTCCAACACTTGACATGTAAATTTGCACTCCTAGCAAAATTCCGGTCTAAAAGGGAAATTTATTTGTAATAAAAATTATTACTAAAAGGAATAGATAAAGATGAGAAATAAAAGTAGTACCTACCACGGAGACCACATATCATAGCGACAGAGGTCTTTTCAGATAATTGTGTACCTTTGATACAATCTTCTTTCATATGTGGTTAGCACTGTAGCCCCGCAGAGCTGGGGTCCTGGGTTCAAATCAGGGGCATACATAGAAACCATGGGGCCCCATAGCAAAAGTCCTAATTGTGCACCCCCTTCCCTATTGTTGTAGTAGGCGGGGTCATGGCGCAATGGAGCAGTCACAGAATGGCATGCCTCATAAATTTAAAAACGGAGAGGGGCATGTATTGCTGCACATACAGAATAATTTTGCTGCTATTAAAGTCCATAACTGTTCTCTCCCACTACTATATCCCTTTTATGGCCCCACAGAGTCTGATGCCTCCAAAAATGCATCAAACACATTGCATGACACCCCCAAGCGCAGTGAATTCCCCCACACACACAATATGACCCCAGTGTCCCCAAAACAGTATGATTGTTACATGCACACTGCTAGGTTCAGATAGGGGCGAGACAGGTTACATGAATTCTTTGGAATCCTGGGGAAACCATTACTCAGGGTGACAATAGACCATGTGCTGCCGCTTCTCTCAGGCACACAGGGGTATTGACCCCCAGGCACAGACTAGACATGTAGGTTGTTTCACTTGCTGACCAGACACACTTGACAAGAGTCCTTACAAACGGTAGAACAGTAGCATTTAATAAGAAGCCGCACAGCCAGTGCAAGTTAAGTCTTATGAGCAACAGGCTCCAGTGACTAACAGTACAGTTTCCTTAGCAGCTCAGCAGTTCACAGTCTTTCCAGTAGTACAGGACAGCACAGTTCTAATGCAAAGGCACATTAATGAACACAGAATTCCTTACAGCACAGTGAGATGGAGGAGGGGGGAGAGTTTGCTGAGGGAGATGATCCCTGTGACACCATTTCTTCCAGTCCTTATCTTTCTGCTTGACAATACTCTGCACTGCTAGTTCAGGAACTCCACCTGACTTAGCTTCACTCCTGACTTGAATCCTTTTCACTTGCAGGGGAGCTTCTGTGAGATACAGAAAACACATACCACCTTTCTCTTCGCTCCAGCCAGACAGTAAACAACTTCCCCACAATCCCTCTGGGGCTCTGCTAAAACACTCCCCTTCTCCTGTCACTATGGTAATCCCTCTAGTTGCTAGATGCTTCTGGAGCACAACTCTTCCTGTCTCCTGTGCTTCTGTTACTTCTAATAGTTGCTGGATGATTTTAAAGCAACAGCACTACTTCTGCATGTCACATGATGTCCCCACAGTAAATATGTCCACACAATATGAGACCCCCATATCACCTCACAGTATAAATACTCCCACAATGGTCCCCACCACCACAGAGCATGATGGCCCCCTATAAGTACTGACTGATAAAAGAAAGGAAAATACTACTTTCCTAGACACGTTCCCCTCATGTGTTGCAGCTGTGCAGCTTGCGGATGTCATGGGTGCACTGATGGGAGCGTGGAATGACGCACTCCCTGCTGGCACATGTTAAATCCTGCTGTCAGAGATTAACAATTGGGATTTAACAGGTTAACACCCATGGCTGTTAAGGCACATGATGGCTGATTACATCAGCTGTTATGTGCAGGGAGAGATGTGGGCTTAGCGTGCAAGCCGCATCAGAGGCAGGGGCACTACATATGACGTAAAAATACATAATGTCATGAAGGGGTTAAAGGGAACCTGACAGCTCATACCCATGGTTCACAGGCCGCATGTATCAGGCACTGACTGCAATTCTCAGCCAGGGATGTTGAACTCTAAAACGCTGCGGCATTTCAGAGAAAAACATACTTTAGAGGCCGCCGGGGAAAGATCCACATGGGAGACTAGTCAGACAGAAGTGTCCCTGGTGGCTTCTCCCACCTGCTACAAGAGACTGGCAGGTCTCTGCCTATATGCAGGGCTCTTTCACACGTCAGTGTCTCCAGTATGTTTGGTGACAGTTTCCACCCGTATCGGAGACACAGGTCAATGAATGGGTCTGTGCACATGTCAATGTGTTTCCATGGATCATGTATGTTTGTGTGCAAAACACACTGACATCTTCGTTTTTTTATCCAATGCACTGGCTGGAAAACATGTCACACTGATGACACATAGATGACATCTGTGTGACACGTACCGGCACCCATGTGCCACATCAGGATCACACGTACAGACGCCTTGGAATCAGCAGTACAGTTAGCGCTGTTCCCGAGCGCCGGGTGCTGAATCATTGTCCCCTGCTTGCGCTGCGATCAGCACCAACAGGGGACAATGTTGAGAGTAACATTCTCCTCCCGCTGTGTCCAACTGTAAAAATAAGAATAAAACAAAAAAAAATCCTTATACTCACCTGTCCTAAGTGTCCCACGCTGTAACCCATCTGACCGCACATGCTGAGCAGTGTTGAGGAGAGCTATAGGCTCAAATACTTAATTAACCTCAAGACATAGGAGATTGAGAGAAATGACCCACAAAGTGTATTATTTCACCTTACATAAGGTTGTTTAGATCAAAATATGGCTGCCTTTTCCTGTTTCATCACACCATGCTCTGTTCTGGGAGGAAGCTGCATTCTATAGAAGGACTAACCCACCTTGATGACCTCATGGACTACGCCCCCTGATGACCTCATGGACTACGCCCCCTGATGACCTCATGGATCACGCCCCCTCATGACCTCATGGACTACGCCCCTGATGACCTCATGGACCATGCCCCCTGGACTAACCAATCAATACATCTGGTTACTCACATTCAGGGCTAACCAAGCCCACATACAGTGTTTATATAAGTCTATGTTCGGGTTGAATAAAGACACTTGGAGCTGTGCCATAGCTGATCATGGAGAGCTTACATCCGACTGTGTGTGTGTGTCTGATGTTATTCTTTCTTGCATGTACTTGATCATATCCATTAGGCCAGGAGCAGGCAACTAGTGAACATACCAAAGTGTTCACCCTAACATTTTTGGCTGCCCAACGTGGAGCCAGCAGATGGAGAGCCCTATACCTTTAGGACCGGCGATTGGAATGGCAGGACGCACTGAATACTCCGAGCCAGGAGACTGATCACCTCCATAACCAAACACGGTAAGTCTGCTGATTTTTTATAATCTGTAGTCTTTTCCTGTGTTCCTCGGGGTATCATGTGCAGATTGCCTGACTGTGTCCGGTTTTCGAGGTATCTGTAAGACGGCAGAAGGGTCTCTCCGCTGCTGGCCATTTTAATTGAGGAAGAACCGTCACATGCTCAGTTGCCTGCTGCCTGTTATGTGTCATGTTGAGGGGAGATTGAGTGGTATTTAAAGGGAGCAAGTGGGTTTTTGAGCGGTGTTTGGAGAAGTAAAGGATATTGTCTGTGGTATAGTTCACGTTTGTCGCCTGTGATACGATTTCTGTTCTGGTGGAGAAAGTAGGGGTACTTAGCCTGGAGTGATGGACTCGGCGTGGCCTAGAGTGATTTGGCTCGGCCTGGTACCAGCACGGAGCCTGTAGTGAGGCACTCGGCCCAGAGCCTATTAAATTGAGTTTCGGCACTTAGCCTAGAGTGAGTGACTCGGTACGGGGCCAGGTAATTGGATTAATACGAGGTGTTTTATTTATTTATTTTGTATATATATATATATATATATATATATATATATATATACACGGAAATCAGACAGGGACCACGTGGCAGGACGGAGACAGATAGAAAGTGTGTGCTGCAGACTCAGTTTTCCTTTAAAATCTCAGGTTTGAGTCATCCTCCCCAGTCTTATTGTTTGTTTTGTGTTTATCTTGGTCTATATAGAGAAAGATGGAGAAATTAAATAAGTTTTGTCGTATTGGCACTAAGCCAAATTCAGATGGCAAGTTAGACCCGTGTGCATTAGTTGCGACTTGTGAAGGGAAAAGTCATGTCAAACAATGTAAAAAGCTTATGAAGTTGTGTGGAATGCCAGAAGGGGGGAGGTTACAGCCCCTGGAGTGGAAGACTGTTTAAAACAAAGAAAAGGGTCTTTAGAAGATAATGAATTGTTGTCTACTGCCAGGGCATGGGAAAGAGTCTCTGAAAGTTTGTATAGAGAAAATTGGGTAGAAGAGGAAAGGAAAAAGGACAGAGTTTTGAGTTGTGTATTACAAAAATTTATCCTGTGAGCGGCCACCGCCGTATAATGGTGGTGATGGTGACACATTGCCATGTGCTGTTTCTGGTGGTGGCCATTTTGTGGATGCCACATGTGCTCCTTCTGGCGGCAACCATTTTGAGGATGGCAAATGTGCTGTTTCTGGCGGCAGACATTTTGCGGATGGCAAATGTACTGTTTCTGGCGGCAGCCATTTTGTGGATGGAAAATGTGCTGTTTCTGGCGGCAGCCATTTTGTGGATGGCAAACGTGCTGTTTCTGGAGGCAGACATTTTGTGGATGGCAAATGTGCTGTTTCTTGCGGCAGCCATTTTGTGGATGGCACATCTTGGAACGTTGCCTCAGATCATACAAACTGAGCCATATCATCATGAAACTGACATAGATCTGGCTAAATCGAGTGAGGCACAATCCAGGAATATACACACGACTTTCAGTGGTGAACATACTAGGCAAATGCTACACACCACAAGACCGGATCCTTTTTACCCAGTAATGACCACTAATGGCCAGTACTATACTCCTTCGGGAAGTGAACAGGCTTTACCCATGTTCCCTGTCACAACGGTGTCCAGTGGGCCACTGACCCTTTCACCTAACACTCCCATCGTGAGCCCAGGTATTCTCCCACCTGGATCATCCCCAGCATCGACCCTTTCCACTGTCACTTCCACTGGCAACTCAGCCGTACGTCCACACGAGTTACTTCAAGCAGCAACTTCTCCTCCCAACATTTCCGCTACAACAGCACTCTCAGGCAGTCTACTTGACTCTATTCCCAGTACCTCACAGCCCCTCTCGCAGCCAAGTGCACACCTGTATGGAACGGTGGCCACTGAACCAAGGAGGGGCTCAATCTGGGGAGGGGACACCAACATCACAGGAAGCACGAAGTGTGGGGAATGTTGGCAACCCATTTTTGAAAAGGAACTTCATGAGGGACCCTTGTTAGTGGTGGGTAAGAGTGACATAATGACAATGGAAATGGACGCTATTGTTAATGCTGCCAACCCTCGGTTAGGGTACAATGGAGGTGTGGCTAGAGCTATAGTGGAAGCAGGAGGGGCGACTATTCAAACTGACAGTCGAATCATTGTTGAGTCGCGTGGTCAGATAGCTGTTGGGGACATAGCAGTGACTAAATCTGGCAACCTTCCTTGTAGAATGATCATACACGCTGTAATCCCTACTTTTGACCCTATTCATCCAGATGTCAGTGCTCGACAACTACTTGCGGCAATAACTCGTATCTTAGAGTATGCGAATATTAGTGAGCAGATTGAGATCTTGACAATTCCTGGCATTGGTGTTGGCATCTTCGGGTTCCCTGTTCATGCGTGTGCATTGGAGATTGTTAGAATTATAATGAACAAGTGTAGCCCCCCAAGCATTTGCTGCCTCTCTGAAATCAGGTTAATTAGTAATGAGGACAGGACTGTTAAAGCTTTTGAGACTGCCTGCATCACCTGGACTCCACCCCATGATATAGGAGCTGCCCAAATAGAGCCCCTCATTCCAGGACTGTTACCTCCTCCTGCTCCTCATACACAAGTAATTACACCTGTACTTCTGGTGCCATCTCTACTCCCGCCTCAGGTGCCACCACCAACCGTACCAACGCCCACGTCTGAGGAGCCCACCCTTTATGTCAAGTTTACACCCCAGCAAGCTGCTACTCTGCTGAACCAACTCCCAGACCCAGAAAAACAGCCGATGCCTTTCTATAGAAGCATACTTCAAATCCAAAGGAATTACTCAGCCACATGGCAAGATCTCATTTCCCTGGCAAATCTTAAAGCAGGCGATGCATATTGGCCTGTTATGGACACTGCATTTAATGATGCCTCACTTGTCAGTGACACTATATGGGACTCTGGTGTTCAGTTCTGCCAACAGCTTAAGACATGGGCCTCGGATAAATTGGCTGATCAGTCAACATCTTTCAAGGACGTCATGCAAGAACCAGGGGAATCGGTGGAGAGATATCATGCTCGTCTAATGCAAATGTTTAATGACCTTGGCTTCAGTAACCAAATAAAAGTTCAACGGACACTGCTCGTTTCCTCTTTTGTTGAGGGCCTTCGAGAAGCTCTGAGGAAGCAATTTCAAGCAATTAGACCTGAATATGCTACATTGGATCCTAAGGATGTCTTAACGATAGCTAAGGGATTCGAAAAAACACTCCCTGAGAAATCTATGACAACCTCAAACAGAAAGACCCATATTCTATGGACTGATGTGCAACACCAAACCCAGAAACCTCCATTATCTCGTACCAAAGATGTCTGTTTCAATTGTGGTAATCCGGGTCACCAAAGACGGGATTGTAGGGCCCCTCTTCAAGGACGCGATTCAGAAACCGCAATGAGGATAATCGCAGATTCAACTATCCTCGACGCAATGACCAATACTACGAACGACCACAACAAGCTCGGATACATCCAGATACCAATCACACTGCTGCTCTGATGGATCTAAATATCCAATAGGACAAGGGCAAGCCCGTGTCCACTACTTTGGCTTCTATATCTGGTCCAATAGCAAAAGTAACTATCAACGTTCAAGGCAAACCCTTACCATTCCTTGTGGACACCGGTGCAGCCAGAAGTGTTATCAGATTACAGGACCTGCCTTTTCCCGACCTGATATCCTCTGAAGTCGTGACATGCGTGGGAGTAGATGGCAAGCCTACTTCTAACAAGCTCACCCGCAAAATACAGGTTGGACCATACGAAGATGTGTTTATGCATCTTGTGGTGTCCCCCACTTGTCCTACTAACCTTCTCGGAGCAGAGCTTCTTCAAAAGTTAAGAGCAACCATCGCCTATTCATCAGATGGTCTCACCATCACCATCACTGACCCGCTCGATCCAAGTGAAGAGTGTCAACTTCAAGCCGCACCTCTGCTCATGATGATGGACGAAGCTGCTAAGACCATCCCAAGTGTTCCGCCTGAAGTAATATCACAGGTCCCATCTACTCTATGGTCTACTAGCCCTGAAGATATTGGACGTCTTGCTGTACCTCCAGTACGGGTCATTCTTAAACCTGGAGGTCAACTCCCTAGGGTGCCCCAATACCCACTCAAGTCTGCCCAGGAAGAGTCTTTAGGCACTCAAATCAGGGCTCTCCTGGAAAATGGGGCATTAGTCAAATGTAACTTTTGCTGTAACACGCCCTTGTTTCCAGTAAAGAAAAGGAGATTAAAGGGAGAAGCCAAGAAGTACGGTATAGTTCAAGATCTCCGAGCTGTTAATGCTGCAACTGTACCAGAAAGTCCCATTGTGCCCAATCCACATACATTGTTGTCAGAAATACCATCAGATGCAAAATGTTTCACTGTCATCGATCTGGCCAAAGCTTTCTTCAGCGTACCACTAAATACAGAAGATTGGTAACTGTTTGCCTTCACTTACAGAGGATCACAATACACCTGGACGGTCTTACCACAAGGAGCACAGAACTCACCAAGTCATTTCTCTCAGGCCCTTGCCTCTTGTTTACAGCCGTGGAGAGAGACTAACCATCAAGTTGTCCTTCTTCAGTATGTGGATGACCTCCTACTATGTTGTCCGGATCAGGCAACGGCTGAAGAGTCGAGCCTCAGTCTTCTTCTTCATCTTGCACAACAAAACTGCAAGGTGTCCGTCAACAAAATCCAGTGGTGTCAGCCCAAAGTTGTGTTTTTAGGCCACTATCTCTCTCCAAACCTGAAACATCTAACGGGTGAAAGGAAAACTGCTATTTAGACCGTTCCTCTACCAAAAGGACCTAAGCAATTACAAGCTTTCTTAGGATTTATCACATGTCAGTTTAGCTAGGTCTTTTGACCTCTTTGTTTTATGTTGTTTGTTTGTCTTTTTACTGCTACAATTTCTGCTAGGAGGTGTCCATCTTTCTCCCAGTCCCTAGTTCTTGTAGGGATCCCTCCCTCACATCTATAGGTCTTCGTTCAGACTAGTTGAGGACTTTAGCGGGTCTGATCGCAGGATCAGGTTCCCCGTTACATCGTAGGGATCTAGCTTAGTTCTATTGTAGGGACAGATCTCCTGTCTTTCCTTAGTGCTTGTAGCAGATCATAACAGATGGAGTCTGGAGGAAGAACAAAAAGATTTGTCTACCTCATAATCTGTACCCCTCAGTGACAGAATGGGCACACGGTATCACCCATAGAGGCAAGAATCAGATGAATAATTTGATTTGGAAGACTTATATGGCACCTGAAATTTCTGCTGTCACCCAAAAATATTGCAAGTCCTGCTTTGTGTGTGCAACATGCAATCCAGCACCGCCTCAGAAAGTTACTCAGAAACATTTGGCTAAACCACTCTTCAAAGAATTCAAATCGATCATATTCAAATGCCAAAAGTAGGGAAGTACGAGTATGTTCTGGTAGTGACTGACATGTTCTCGGGATGGCCTGAAGCCTATCCAGTAACCAACATGACTGCCAGAATGACTGCTAAGAGACTGATGACTGAGGTAGTGTGCATATATGGAATCCCAGAGGTGATTGAGAGTGACCAAGGACCCGCATTCATTGCAGCACTGACTAAGGAACTATGGACATTAGTATGGGCCGATTTAGATTTACATACTCCATATCACCCCCAGAGCAGTGGTAAAGTAGAAAGGCTAAATGGCACCTTGAAAAACAAAATACTGAAGGCCAGTCAGGAGGTCAAACTTCCTTGGACAGACATTTTGCCCATTGCCTTATAGTCAGTCAGAAACACTCTGAGGGGTCCCACTAAACTTACACCATATGAGATTCTTTTTGGGGGGCCTCCAAGGTTGGGTCAATATTTTCCACAACAGCTAGCTTTAGGAAGTGATACTCTTGTAAATTATGTCATTGCTTTTACTAAAGAATTGTCAGTAACACATGTACGAGTTTTATCATCCATTCCAGATCCAGATTTCAGTGAAGGTACTCACACTTTCCAACCTGGTGACTACGTGCTGGTAAAGAAGTTCACCAGAAAGACATCCCTGGAATTGAGATTTGAGGGTCCCTACCAAGTGCTCCTGACAACTCCTACTTCGACGTGTATACATGCCTCCCACTGAAAGAAGTTTATGCCTCCATCAGAACCTTCTACATAATGTTGCATATCCTCTACTTTGTGTGTTGTGCCATTCTATACTCATTTGTAGGAGCACAACAGGTCGCAATCACCCAAGCAAGAGGAGTGATCACGCAATGATGGGTGAGGGAACCACAGTAGGGACAAAAGGTTAATAAAGTATTTAGGGGGGACTGTTGAGGAGAGCTATAGGCTCAAATACTTAATTAACCTCAAGACATAGGAGATTGAGAGAAATGACCCACAAAGTGTATTATTTCACCTTACATAAAGTTGTTTAGATCAAAAGATGGCTGCCATTTCCTGTTTCATCACACCATGCTCTGTTCTGGGAGGAAGGTGCATTCTATAGAAGGACTAACCCACCTTGATGACCTCATGGACTACACCCCCTGATGACCTCATGGACCAACCCACCTTGATGACCTCATGGACTACGCCACCTGATGACCTCATGGACTACGCCCCCCTGATGACCTCAAGGACTACACCCCCTGATGACCTCATGGATCTCGCTCCCTGATGGCCTCATGGATCATGCCCCCTGATGACCTCATGGACTACGCCCCCTGATGACCTCATGGACCACGCCCCCTGGACTAACCAATCAATACATCTGGTTACTCACATTCTGGGCTAACCGAGCCCACATACAGTGTTTATATAAGTCTATGTTCGGGTTGAATAAAGACACTTGGAGCTGTGCCATAGCTGATCAAGGAGAGCTTACATCCGACTGTGTGTGTGTGTCTGATGTTATTCTTTCTTGCATGCACTTGATCATATCAATTAGGCCAGGAGCAGGCAACTAGTGAACATACCAAAGTGTTCACCCTAACAAGAAGCACAGAATGATTCGCAGCAGCGAGTGGGCTCCTGCACTGTGCTGAGCTCATGGGCGGTGTCGTGTCACTCACCGAGCTCAGTACAGTACCAGAGATATCAGGACATGTGAAATCGGCCTTAGGTATAGAGCGGCTAGTCAATGTCAGCAGCCGGGGAGAAGCAGCCAGGGACCCGCCTGTATGACTAGTCTACAGTGCGGTTCCGTTCCTGGCTGCTAAAAAAGTATATTTTTCTCTGAAATGCCACAGCTTTTCAGAGTCATACATTCCTGGTTGGGACACTGCAGTCAGTGCCGGATACATGGGGCCCACAGTTTGGCAGTATGTATCAGGTTCACTTTAAATGTATTTATTCACCTATATGTTCATATGTGGCACTTTACATTGTAATGGAGCTGAAATGCCGCATATGACCATATGTGAATATATGAATGTACTAAATATATGGGCATCACATGCACATATGTACACAGATACATGAACATTATGACGCGCCCCTGGGCCTGTGTCGCGCTGCGTTGCGCACGCGGGAGCTTACCCGGAGCCGGATCTGTTGAGGGTTGTAGTCTCGTGGCGGTGACCCGGTCCGTGCCCAGGGAGTCAGACTAAGTGGCGCTGTATTAGCGGTAGATGTTGGACGACTACGCCACCCGTTGAATGCAGCGAAGGAGCTGCCGCTGCAGGGCAGACCGCTGAGGCCGGTGGTAGGATAGTGCAGCGTAGATGGTATAACCCCCAACGGGAGGGGTATGGCCTCAGGGCAGCCGACGTGGATGATGGGGGTAGCAGGAACCACTCAGAGACGATGCGTGTAGTTCAGGGTCTTTACTGGTGACAAAGATAGACCCTCCCGGAGTACTTGCTAGCGATCGGGGCCTGGTCAGTCCTTGAGCAGATGGGATCTCCCCTGGCCAGGCGGAGTTGTAGGCCTCCCAAACTAACTGTACTCTTCTGGCTACCTTGCTAGAGGCGGGTATAAGTAGCCCACGTCCCTGAGTGTACCGTGTGGTGCTCACCCGTATGGCCGGTGACTCGGGGCCTTCTAGTAGCTTCCGCTCCACGACGGCGGTGCTGGTCCCATGCGTGTGACCGTGCCTTCGGGTTTCTGGGCCAGAGGACCTGCAATCCCCTGCCGGTCGGTTTCTGCTGCTGGGTAAGGATTAGTCCCCACAGCCTCGGACTCCGTGTCCGGTGATAACTTCTCAGTCAGGGCGAGCTCTGCAGCTGCCAGCCCCTGACTCCTTGTAACACTGCTCCCACAGAGCTCCTGTTGTTTCTTCCCATAGCTGCTTCTCTTCTCTGTCTCTACTTCTGGCATGGCCCAGGAGCTGGGCCCAGCCGGAGCCACAGCTCCCTGTCAGCCCTCCTGGCTGAACTCTCCCTCTGAACTCCCTAACCCTGCCTCAGCCCCAGGTTTATATAGGGGAAGTTCTTCCCCTCCCAGGACTGGGCAGGAGGTGTGGCATGCATAGGATTCCTGACCAAGAGACCTCCCACCTGCTCTCAGACATAACATTGCTGTTACTGTGGAAACCAGACCCCTGGGGTGCCACATTCCCCCCTAGTGAAATTTAGTACTCCGGGACTAAACATATTTTTAGAAAAACATAACAAGGTATAAACAATAATAATACAATAAGAAAAACATATAAAGATGGTCACGGCGTGTCCGCAACCGGGTGCAGTTTTTGAAGAAAAGCAAGATGTCCATTTCACCAAAACAGGGAGACGTAACCAGGTAGGGGTCTGTCCTGCCCCGAGTCCTTAACAGTCTTTAGTCCATTCCTGGGTTACGCTCCAACCATGTACAAAGGATTCCCGGTAAATCCACCAAAGACTCCCATAAATTACTAGAAACACATAATTATTTACAGGATATGGCCGCTCTCAGTCCTCGGCCAGTGGGGATAAGGAATGGCTGCTCACAGTCCTCAGCCTGGTTTAAGATAGGGGCACATGGGGAACAATTCACTAATCCCAGCGGGGACCATATTTTAATTAGCAGCAGTCCTTGTACCCTTACGGGTAACTATTTACAGCTCTTTATTCACGCTACTTCCCTTCAGTAGCTATGTCCTCTTTGTGCTCCCTCCTGAGGGTAGTCCTCAGACCCGTCCGGGTCCTCTTGGCTTTCCTCGTATTGGTAGTACTGCAGCTCCTCCTCGGTTAGCTGGGTTAGTATCTCTGCGACAGTCCTCCTCCCAGGTGGCCAGGACTTTACCTCCCTTTGGGCTGCCCCGGTTAATTGGGCCACCAGGATGCTCACTTTTTGCTCCTCTGTGAGGGGGTACACCTGGAAGAGGCTATCCAGCTTTTCTCTAAAGTCATGCAGGGTATGTGACTCCCCTGAGTACTGGGGTAGCCAGGCTGCCCCCGGGATATAGGGCATGGTGAAAGGCATGACCGCAATAGCGGTGGCGCTGGCGGGGATTGAAGCGGTGAAGCTCTCCTCCGTATCCGGCATCCTTCTCCCCCCTAGTGGACCGTGGCCTACCTTGCGATGATCCTCTTCCGTAGGCCGCGGCTCCGCAGTGGATCGTCAGGGTTGAGGACCTTCCGTCGCGCTCCTGTGACGTCGGCGTCTGCTGGGCTCCTTCCAGGACCTTACGCAACGTCCGGACGTGAGGCGGGGCTTCAGTTCTCGCGCGCTTTCGGAGTCCACGCCCCTCTTCTTCCCGCGCGGCGTCTTCAAGATGGCGTCCAACGGCGGGAAAACTCCACGGATGGCGGGAAGAAGGCAGAAGATGGCGCCGGATGGCGGGAAAACTCCACCGATGGCGGGAAGGAAGCGGAAGATGGCGCCGGATGGCGGGAATCTTCACCACAGGTAAGTTTGAACAGTCTTTTTCAGGCACGCAGTACCCGGTGGTTGCGGGCACGAGATCCTGCCGACTACGCCAAAAGTTGACGCACCCCTGGGCCTGTGTCGCGCTGCGTTGCGCACGCGGGAACTTACCCGGAGCCGGACCTGTTGAGGGTTGTAGTCTCGTGGCGGTGACCCGGGCCGTGCCCAGGGAGTCAGACTAAGTGGCGCTGTATTAGCGGTAGATGTTGGACGACTACGCCACCCGTTGAATGCAGCGAAGGAGCTGCCGCTGCAGGGCAGACCGCTGAGGCCGGTGGTAGGATAGTGCAGCATAGATGGTATAACCCCCAACGGGAGGGGTATGGCCTCAGGGCAGCCGACGTGGATGATGGGGGTAGCAGGAACCACTCAGAGACGATGCGTGTAGTTCAGGGTCTTTACTGGTGACAAAGATAGACCCTCCCGGAGTACTTGCTAGCGATCGGGGCCTGGTCAGTCCTTGAGCAGATGGGATCTCCCCTGGCCAGGCGGAGTTGTAGGCCTCCCAAACTAACTGTACTCTTCTGACTACCTTGCTAGAGGCGGGTATAAGTAGCCCACGTCCCTGAGTGTACCGTGTGGTGCTCACCCGTATGGCCGGTGACTCGGGGCCTTCTAGTAGCTTCCGCTCCACGACGGCGGTGCTGGTCCCATGCGTGTGACCGTGCCTTCGGGTTTCTGGGCCAGAGGACCTGCAATCCCCTGCCGGTCGGTTTCTGCTGCTGGGTAAGGATTAGTCCCCACAGCCTCGGACTCCGTGTCCGGTGATAACTTCTCAGTCAGGGCGAGCTCTGCAGCTGCCAGCCCCTGACTCCTTGTAACACTGCTCCCACAGAGCTCCTGTTGTTTCTTCCCATAGCTGCTTCTCTTCTCTGTCTCTACTTCTGGCATGGCCCAGGAGCTGGGCCCAGCCGGAGCCACAGCTCCCTGTCAGCCCTCCTGGCTTAACTCTCCCTCTGAACTCCCTAACCCTGCCTCAGCCCCAGGTTTATATAGGGGAAGTTCTTCCCCTCCCAGGACTGGGCAGGAGGTGTGGCATGCATAGGATTCCTGACCAAGAGACCTCCCACCTGCTCTCAGACATAACATTGCTGTTACTGTGGAAACCAGACCCCTGGGGTGCCACAATTACACATATAGTAACATATTAGACATGCACACACATATGCGCGCACACACATACACACATATACACATGTATGCACACACACATATATATACGCATATGTACACACACATATATACACACTCACATATATATATACACACGTATGCACACACATATACACACGTGTATGCACACACACATATATGCACGCGTCTGCACACACACATGTATGCACATGTATGCACACACACATGTGTGAATGCACACACAATTATACACACACATACATATATACACATATATACACGCGCATGCACACACATATATATACACACGTATGCACACACACATATGCACACCCACATATATACACACACGTATGCACACCCACATATATACACATGTATGAACAGACACATAAATACACATGTATGCACATATATATACTGTGGCATGACGACTCCCTCGGCTCTCCGGAGGCAGACACAGGACACACGGTTTGGGTAAGCTTCCTGCGGGTTTATCGTGCAGCATAAACTCCAGCAGCGTCCCAATAAAATAAACAGTCCCTCTTGGGGTTAATGGGGAAACAGAGTCCTCTTACAGCCAGCAAGGCCTTTGCCGGCTGTAGATATTCCTGTGAAGTGTCCGCAACACCAGTCCTCTCCTGAGTTTTCTCGACCCCCAGGTGTCCCCCCAGAACATGTGAATGGGCCATATCTAGTACCCTCCGTCTGTATGGCCCTGGCACTAACAACTGTTCCATTATCTCACCGCCCCTTAGTTTGGCCACCCGATATAGCAACTCCCCCTTCACTGCAAAGTGGGGGGAACCTGGTGTCGGCCCCCGGCTCTTGGGCAACCCCATTACATACAGTAACCTGGTCAAACGCCCCCCTGTAAGGTCAGGTCTCGAATTTGAGCAGTCCCAAAGTTCTCTCCGGACATATCTAACTCAGGGAGGTCGGCCTCCTCAGTCACCGTCTCGCCCTCATCACCGGCAAGGACGCACAGTGGGAACTCATCCACCTGAGACTTCATCAGGTGTTCTTCTCCAGGGATCTGGCTTTTGCCCACATTACTGAGTCCAGTTCCCTTCCCCCACAAGTCCCAAAATAAAGAAAAATCACGGCCCTGTATTATGGGATGTATCAGGTCCTTAACCTCCCAGACTTCGTGGGATTGGGCACCACAGTCTGTTCCCACTGTCACTGTGGCCACGGGATAGTCCTTGGCATCTCCATGGATGCACTGAACGCCCAGAGTTTCGGAAGGGATCAATTGGTGGGGAAGGATAGCTCTGATTAATGTCACAAGACTCACAGAGTCTAACAGTCCAAGCACTTTAACTCTATTAATGGATACGGCCATAAGTAATGCATAATAGGAGACCCATCTGCCTAGGCTGCAGTCCATGGGCTCAGGGGTCATATGACACATGGCGGCTAAGTGTCCAGGGTTGTGACACCTCCAACAGACTATATCCTTAACCCCAGTCCTTGTGGCACCTTCAGTGGGAGTGGGACGCCCCTCCAGTAGTGTCTCTAGACCCCTTCCGTGGTGAACCCGCCACCTTTTGGGTATCCCAGTATAGTGAAATGACTATATCCTGTTTCCCGAGGGATTTCTCAACCACCTGGTACCTCTCTACCAGGCCGATGAAGTCATTTGCACTCTGGGGATCGCCCTGGGCAACCCAGGTCTGTACTGGTTTGGGAAGGGAATGCACGAATCTGTCAATCACCACCCGCTCAACCATCTGGGCCAGAGTGGGGGACTCTGGCTACAACCACTTCTGAACGAGATGCAGTAGGTCAAACATCTTCGAGCGAAGGGGTTTGTCACTGGCATACGGCCAGCGATGGACTCGTTGGACTCTCACCGCCATATTCACTCCCAGGCGTGCTAAGATCTCTGTCTTTAGTTTGGCATATTCCTTGGCATCCTGCAGCGCTAAGTCGTAATATGCCTTTTGGGATTCACCAGACAAATATGGCACCAAAACCTCTGCCCACTGTTCTGGTGGAAGTCTCTCCTGATCAGCCAACCGCTCAAACACAGTCAAAAATGCTTCTACATCATCCCCAGGGGTCATTTTCTGCATGGCCCGTCTTACCGCCTTTCTGACGCGGGAATCATCAGTCGGCCCTGGAGGTGAGGCGGTCGCCCTGCCTTGGATGGTGTCCGCCAGAAGCTGTATCTGCTGTTGCGCCTTTTGCTGCAACTGGACCTGCTGAAGCAACAGCTTGGTTGTCTCCTGGTGCTGCTGCTGGCTCTGCAAGTGCTGTTGGTGCATCTGTTGTTGGCTCTGCACCAGGTGCTTAATGAGCTCCTCCATGCTGCCAGCCTTATCTGGCTGGGTGGCGGCCTGCACCCAGGACATCCATCGTTTCTTATAACAGGCACACGTGCTCCTGGGATCTTGCTCACACTCTCACACCAACTGTGGCAAGACGACTCCCTCGGCTCTCCGGAGGCAGACACAGGACACACAGTTTGGGTAAGCTTCCTGCAGGTTTATTGTGCAGCATAAACTCCAGCAGCGTCCCAATAAAATAAACAGTCCCTCTTGGGGTTAACAGGGAAACAAAAGATGAAAATATAACAGAGTCCTCTTAGCCAGTGTCACAATACACATGTATGCACACATATATATACTGTACACATGTATGCACACATATATATACATGTATGTACACACATATTTACACATATGTATGTGCACACACACATATATACACACATGTATGCGCACACACATATATACACACACACATATATACACACATGTATGCACACACAATTATACACACATGTATGCACACACACATATGCACACACACAATTATACACACATATATGCACACACACATATATACACACGTATGCACACAGACATATATAGACACATATGCACACACACACATATGCACACACATTACACATGGACTTACCCTCTCTGCAGATGATAGCACATGATGCATTTCTCTCTGGTGCAGCCTCCTATCCTCCAGGGCTCGACTGCAGAGCTCTCTTGTTTTAATTGCAGGGTTGAAGGCAGGCGTGGAGAACGGAGAAGTAAACTACAGGGGATGCATCCAAGAGAGTAGGGTCCATGCTGTAAGCAGCAACTCTGCTGGAGCCCGGGGCTGCTGCGAGGAGCCTCCTCTCCTGCACTTCCAGAGCAGTGAGGCATCCTCTGCCTGACACAGTGTAGCCAAAGGATCAGAGGTAGATCTTTCACCTGACTCCGGGCCACCGAATCCTCTGGAGGTCCTCATCTAGCCTGTTTGTTTTCAACTATATCTGCATTCCAAGGATGCAGATACTGTTGAAATTGTGAGGGGGATATGGAGGGATCTGATACTGTTAAACTTAACGCCCCCCTGTCTCAAGGGCCCCATAGCAGTTGCCAGTGCTGTCGCTATGGACGGTATACCCCTGGTTCAAATCTCAGCAAGGACAAGCCTACATGGGTTTCCTTTGGGTTCCGCAGTTTCCTCCCACACTCCAAAGACATAATGATAGGGAATTTATATTGTGAACCACAATGAGGACAATTATGATTATGTCTATAAAGCGCTGCAGAATTAATGGGGGTATATAAGTGAGTAATATAAATAGAAACTTGTAAGCCAGTAATGTATGCTCTTACAAAGATGATGTTGGTCTGTCTTCTCTAGGACCCCTGGGACATCCACAATCAATTATTGCCTTTTTTAACTTACTGATTAGTGATGAGCGAGAACTAAAATGCTCGGGTACTCGTTGCTCGGGTCGAGCAAATTGGAATACTCGGGTGATCGACACGAGCAACGGGCCCAATGTAAGTCTATGGGAAACTCGAGCATTTTTCAGGCGGCTCTCCCCCGGCGGTCTGCAGAGGGCCTAAAAATTGGCCAAATTAATGGGAACAGTGCTCAAATGACATGGGAACAGCTTGGGGAAGACCCCTGGAAGCATTTCTGACTCCCAGGTCACTGCTGTCAACAACGTTGTCAGAGGTATTACGCCACTTTTACAGACTCACAATAAAACATACAAAAACGAATCCAAAATGGATTTTCCTGGGAAATATGTTAAGGAACATCCTTTCCAAGGTAATGACTTGTATATAAGGCAAAATAAATAACCAAAACCAAAAATACTCCTCCACACCTTGGGCTATGTTCACACGTAGCGCTTTTGATGCGTTTTTGCACTTTTGCATTGCTTTCAACCGTGACAAATGCATTTACTGGGAAATGTCATTTTAACATTTTACAACCTTATCTGGCCATGTGGTGTATGACACATCATCATACACATGCATACAGTCCTGAAAAGACATGGAAACAGCATGGGGAAGACCCCTGGAAGCATTTATGACTCCCCAGTGACTGCCTAAAAGTGTGCCCATCATAAGTGATCCTTGGCGCATGCAAAGATGTCTCCCGCCATGCACCTGTCATTGCAGACTTGCAACAATCACCGTCCATGTTCTTGTCCCAGTGCAGCGTTCAGTTGTCCCTACCCCATTCCTTGGAATGCAAGCGCAAGTATGCAGCCAGCCAGTCACCCACCCACAGGTTGCAATACTATGCTGCCAAATTTTTGACAGCTGCTTGCACTTGAAATGTGGCCTTTTAGGCTTGTGGAGGCGGAAGCTGTTCACAATCTTATGGTGGCAGCAACTAAGTATCCATACTCGGTCCCCAGCCACCACTATTTGTCCCGGTGTCGTCTCCACCTTCCACAAACACGAGTCCCACAACATTACCCGTGCCCTCCCCAGTGAACTTACAGGGAAGGACCGCTTACCCACAAACACATGGTCAAGTGAATGTGCCCAGGGATAGTACGGAGCCAGTCCACAGCTTTTATTGCTGAGTTGTATTTCACCACAGCCATATTCTTTAGCTTGGTGAAAGGACTTGGGAAACCATATCTACTCCATCTTTCATTTCTTGCAGGAAGTTCTCTAAACCTGTTTCACTTGAAATGTTGCCTTTTAGGCTCATGGAGGCGGAAGCTTTTCACAACCTCATGCTGGCGGCGGCCGGGTGTCCATACTCGGTGACCAGCCGCCAGTATTTCTCCCAGTATCGTCTCCGCCTTCCACAAGCATGAGTCCCACAACATTACCCGTGCCCTACCCAGTGCACTTACTGGGAAGGACCGCCTAACCACAAAAACATGGACAGGTGAATGTGGCCAGGGACGATATGAAGCCAGTCCACAGCTTTTTTGCTGAGAGTTGTATTTAACCACAGTCATATTCTTTAGCTCGGCGAAAGGACTGGCATATAGGGAAACCATATCTACTCTGGGTGTCATTTCTCCCAGAAAGTCCTCTAATGCAGCTTGTTGCAGAAGCAATGGCAGCTCATCCAACATCAGCTTGCACTTGTCGGTGGTGCTTTGACACACAAACATCTTTCTTTGCGCATTTAATTTCATGACTACAGAGTTGGGCAATGGCCTGATCTGCAATGCGGTTTGAACTTTTCGCCACACTTTTCTTAGCCAGGGCTGCTGCTCGGCAGGGTTGGACAGGCGCACCAGAAAACCGGAGACTCCTCTGGTGGGCCCTGACTTCTCCTTCAGGCGAGTTCATAGTGCCAATTTGAGGCCATGATGATGATAGAGGCCACCATCTGCTTAGTTTTCTGCTACTTGGAATGCAAGCGTAAGTATGCAACCAGCCAGCCACCCACCCACAGGCCGCCATACTAAACTGCCAGATTTCTGGTCAGCTGCTTGCACTTGAAATGTGGCCTTTTAGGCTAGTGGAGGCGGAAGTTTTTCACAACCTCAAGCCGGCGGCGGCCGGGTGTCCATACTCTGTCCCCAGCCGCCACTATTTCTCCCGGTGTCATCTCCGCCTTCCACAAACACGGGTCTCACAACATTACCTGTGCACTCCCCAGTGTACTTACTGGGAAGGACCGCCTACCCACAAACACGTGGTCAAGTTATTGTGGCCAGGGACGGTACGGAGCCAGTCCACAGCTTTTATTGCTGAGTTGTATTTCACCACAGCCATATTCTTTAGCTTGGTGAAAGGACTTGGGAAACCATATCTACTTCAGCTGTCATTTCTCCCAGGAAGTCCTCTAAAGCTGCTTTCACTTGAAATGTGGCCTTTTAGGCTCGTGGAGGCGGAAGCTTTTCACAACCTCATGCCTCTTGCCTCGTGTCCATACTCGGTACCCAGCCGCCACTATTTCTCCTGGTGTTGTCTCTGCCTTCTACAAGCGCGGTTCCCTGAACATTACTGCTGGAACTTTTCTATGGGAATCTGCTTGCCTCCTACCAGCCTGAAATATTTTCAGTAAACTATGGTACGACGCCATGGTATTAGCACTGCCCCCAGTACCAGTAGCAAAGCCATCCCCAATTTCCTTTTCAGGAAATTTATTTGGTAGACTGAGTGGCTTCCCAAATACATTAGTTTCTCACAAAGGAGCTGAAGATAGAGTGGCAGTAGGTGCAAGTTTCTCCAGCCTGTTAGATATCAGAGGGTGAACGGCAACACATTGGATCAGTGGTTAGCACTGAAGCCTTGCAGCGCTGGGATCCTGGTTTCAAATCCCAGCAAGGACAACATCTGCAAGGATTTTGTATGTTCTCCCCGTGTTTGAGTGGGTTTCCATCTCAGTAAAAAAGCAGCCATAGAGTTTCCGGGAACCATCCCACACACTTTTCTTAGCCAGGACTGCTTCTCGGCAGGGTTGGACGGTCCCACCAGAGTGTGCCCTGGCTTCTACATCACGAGAGTTCATGATAGCGCTAACTTTGCAGCTGCTATGGGGCCCTTGAGTGGGGGAGAAAGGTGAGCCCTCAGAATCAAATCCTCTGGTGGGCCCAATGTTTTTCAATCTGAAACAGCTTCTCAGTGGGAGTTGTATTTTACCACAGCCATATTCTTTAGCTCGGTGAAAGGACTGGCATAGAGGGAAACCGTATCTACTCCAGCTGTCATTTCTCCATTACCAGGTTCCACCCATTGTCACACATGACCATGCCTGGCTGTATGTTCAGCGGTGAGAGCAACAGATCAGGCTGCTGTGTTACAGCTTTCAACAACTCTGCAGCGCTGGACGGTTTGTCACCTAAGCATTAAGCATGTTATCTTCTGCACAGCCTGTTGTCATTTGGCCAAGGAAGTGCTGCAGTGCTTTCAGCTTGTGACTGATGTGGTCATTTCGGAGATGGAGGAGGAGGTGCAGGAGCTGAACAATGTGATTACATTGAGGTTACATTGGCAACTATGTTTTTTATACTAAAGAAAGATCCTACTGTTTTTTATTTTACGTTATTTTTTTAGTACAAATGCATTCACTGGGAAATGTCATTTTAACATTTTACAACCTTATCTGGCAATGTGGTGGGTGACACATCATCAGACACATCCTGTTTCATTTAGCGGGTCTCCTATAGTGGTAATGACCATGACTGCAAGGTCTGCCAAAATTTTTGGAAAACCCCACTAAGAATTTAAAGACACATAGAGCAGGGCCACAGTAATGAGTATGACATGTTCCCATAAGAAAGGAGAGAGTCTGCTATACAGTTATAGGGTATGCAGTGAGTCCAACGGCTAACCAAATTTAGGAAAAACCCTACTAAGAATTTAAAGACACATAGAGCAGGGCCACAGTAATGACAAATTCCCATTAGAAAGAAGAGGGTCTCCCATAGTGTTGGCCTATGCAGTGAATGCAAGGGCTGCCAAAAATTGGGAGGCACTCCAATGCCCCATGGAAGAGAAGTACAGGGCCTCATGAAAAAATGTTCCCATTATTACGAAGTGGGTCTTCCATAGTGTTGGCCTATGCTGTCAATGCAGGGGTTGCCAAAATTTGGGAGGCACTCCAATGCCCCTTGGAAGAGACTTAGAGGGCCTCATAAAAAAATGTTCCCATTAGAAAGGATTGGTTCTCCTATACTTGTAATGCCCATGCACTAAGTGTATGGGCTGACAAACATTTACCCCTGGAGGGTATACATGAACATACTGTATAAAAAAAAATTTTTACGGGCATCATAAACACCCTTTAAAAAAATTATGTGGGTGTTGCATCACGGACCACGGTCACCCTGGTGATATGGAAGTGGAGGATGAGGATGAGGAGTAGGAGGAGGACAAGAGCAAATAGCCAAAATCAGGAAGAGTATACCCATGTGTGGGTGTGAAAAGGTGCACGGGAATATACCTCCCAAAAAAAGACACTGGATATGAGTTGATGTTACGCTGCTATAATTCGGTGGTGTTGAGAAGTCTGGTCCAATCCAGCCCTTGTTCATTTTTATAAGAGTCAGCCTGTCAGCATTTTCAGTTGACAGGCAGATGCACTTATCAGTTATAATTCCACCAGCGGCACTAAAAACCCACTCTGATAAAACACTGGCGGCAGGGCAGGCCAGGACCTCCAAGGCATAGAGAGCCAGTTCATTCCACGTATCCACCTTGGATACCCAATAATTATAAGGCACAGAGGAATCATGGAGGATGTTGGTACGGTCGACAAGGTACTCTCTCAGCATCTTCCTAAACTTTGCACTCCTTGTGAGAGTACCCCGTGCCTCAGGGTTTGTGCGATGGGAGGGGATGAGAAAATTCTCACAGAACTTTGACAGTGTTCCCCTGCCTCTGCTGGATTGGAGTTGTGTCTCTCTCGCCTGTAGTCCTTGGTTGTCCAATGAACTATGACCTCTGCCGATAGAATTTTCAGATGGGAATTTTTTTAATAGTTCCGCAACACGGTCCTTCTGGTACTGCCCCATTTTTGTAGACCTGTCCGCCTCAGGAATAAAATATATACATTTCTCCTTGTAGCGTGGGTCTAGAAGTGTCACCAACTAGTAATGACTGTAACCCAAAATTTTGAGAACACGAGGGTCATGGGAAAGGCAGTGTAACATAAACTCACCCATGCATGTCAGAGTGCTAACAGGCAAGACTTCCGTTTCCTCACCATGAGGACGAGAGACCATACTCTCCTCCTCCCTCTCCTCAGGGGATCCACGCTGAACAGACGGCATGACAGTTGTGCAGGTAGTACCGTCTATAGCGCATGAAACTAGTTCCTGTTCTTCCACCTCCTCCTACTCCTCTTCCTCATTGTCACCCAATCCACATTGGGATGAGATGAGGCTAGGCTGTGTGTAATCACCCTGTATAGTTCCTTGCTCCATCTCATCGTGCTCCGCCTGCAATGCATCCTCTTTGATTGTGAGCAGAGAGCGTTTCAGAAGACAGAGAAGCGGGATGGTGATGCTAATTATGGCGTCATCGCCGCTCACCATCTTGGTGGAGTCCTCAAAGTTTTGGAGGATGGTATATATGTCCGACATCCATGTCCACTCCTGAGGTCTTATGTGTGGAGTATGAACTGAATACCGCAGCCTTGTTGATGCTGGTACTCAACAACTGCCCTCTTCTGCTCACAAATCCTTCCCAACATCTGCAGTGTAGAGTTCCAAAGCGTGGAGACATCACACACCAGTCTTTGAGCCAGAAGCTGCAAACGCTGCTGAAGCATGGCAAGGGCGGTGTAAGCTGTAGTTGACTTTCTAAAATGGGCACACAGGTGGCGTACTTTGACAAGCAGATCTGGCAGCTCCGGGTAGGATTTGAGAAATCGCTGAACCACGAGGTTAAGCACATGGGCCAGGCATGGTACATGTGTGAGCTCGCTTCTCCTCAGAGCCGCCACCAGGTTCCGGTTATTGTCACACACGACCATGCCTGGCTGTAGGTTCAGCGGTTTGAGCCACAGATCTGCCTGCTCTTTCAGAGCTGTCCACAACTCTTCAGCATTGTGCGGTTTGTCACCTAAACATATTAGCTTCAACACAGCCTGTTGCCGCTTGGCTGAGGCTGTGCTGCAGTGATTCCAGCTTGTGACTGATGTGGTCATTTCGGAGATGGAGGCTGAAGAGGAGGAGGAGGCTGAGGAGGATGAGGTACAGGAGCTGTAGACTGTGGGGGCAACCCTAATTGACCTAGGGCCTGTGATCCTTGGCATCGGGAGGACGTGTTTCGTCCCAAGGTCCGACTGGGTCCCGGCTTCCTCTATGTTAACCCAGTATGCCGTCAGCGAGATGTACCGTCCCTGCCCACAAGCACTTGTCCATGTGTCCAGGGTTAGGTGAACTTTCCCGGTAACTGCGTTGTTGGGGGCATAGCTAATGTTTTGGGACACGTGCTTGTGAAATGCGGGGACCGCAAACCAGGAGAAATAGTGGCGGCTGGGGACCGAGTACCGAGGAATGGCCAGCGCCATCAGGTTGCGGAATGCTTCCATCTCCACTAGGCTAAAAGGCAACATTTCTAGTGCAAGCAGTCTTGAAATGTGGAAATTTAGTAGTGTGGCCTGTGGGGCGTTGGCTGCGTATTTGTGCTTGCGTACCAAGGACTGGGGTATGGACAACTGAACTCTGCACTGGGACAACGACGTGGACGTGCTTCCTGATGCTGCTACTTGAGAGTGTGCAATGACAGGTGCAGGGCAGGAGGCATCTTTGCATGCACCATGGACAGGGGATTGGCTTGCATGCACAACAGCGGAAGAAGCAGTGGTGCCAACCGCAGACACTGTTCCTGGACCCTGGGTTCGGCCCACAAAGTCGGGTGCTTTTCTGCCATGTGCCTGATCATGCTGGTGGTGGTCAGGCTGGTCATTTTGCCACCCTTGCTGATGCTGGCCTGGCAGGTGGTGCAAATAGCCTTTTTGGGCTTATCGGCAGAGTCTTTAAAAAACAACCAGACTCGGGAAGACCTAACAGTTGTATTGGCAACTTCCTTCATGTTGGTGTTACGGGGAATGCTTGCCTGCCTTCTTTCTGTGGCCTCAACACTGCTTCTTCCTGCCTGTTGGGGTGCTCTGTCCCCCTCCCCCTGTGTGCTGTTCTCCTCGCTCTGCATGTCCTCCTGCCAGGTAAGGTCAATTACTATATCATCCACCACCTCGTCTTCCACTTCTGCACTCTGGTTCTCCTCCTGAATTTCTGGCAATTGTGTCTCCTCATCGTCCACCTCGTGTGACACTTTCCCACCGTCGCCTTCGTGTGACCGTGGTTGCTCAAATATTTGGGCATCGCTACATGCGATCTCCTCTTGCCCCGCTTCAAGTGGACCGGGCAAGAGACCCGAATCTATAAATGGAAAACTGAACAGCTCTTCTGAGTGTCCAAGTTTGGGATCAATTGTCTCCGGGCACTCGGCATGGTGGGAGGAAGTAGGTTCAGGGTGAGGAATATGCAGTCCAGACTCACAGCTACTGAGACTTGACCGTGTGGAAGACAAGGTGGTGGTGGTGGTTAAGTGACTGGAGGCATTACCTGCTATCCAACCAATAACCTTTTCACACTGCTCTGTGTTCAATAGTGGTGTTCTGTGGTCCCCTGTTAATTGGGACAGGAAGGTCGAGCGAGAAGATGTGGGTGTTTGTTGTGGCACAATTTCAGCTAGCCCACGGTCTCGGCATCTGCATGCACCATCACCATCAAGTCCAGTTCCCTGTCCCTTGCCACGTGCCTTGCCCATTTTAAATGGAGGACAATATTTTCCACGCTCACTACAAATGACTGAACTTGGAGCGAACTTATATGTGATCCGTGTGACGAAGAAAAAATATTTTTAAATTCCTGGCCTGTAGGTAACTATTTTGAACAGCAAACTGGTGGCAATTGCTTCACTGACACACTGAAAAAAAATTTAATGGAGGCCAGAAATGGCAGTATTTTCTGAAAACGTATATGTGATCCGTGTGACGGAGTAAACACGGTTTTAAATAGCTGGCCTGTAGGTAACTATTTTCAACAGCAAACTGGTGTCAATTGCTTCACTGACACACTGAAAGAAATTTTTAATGGAGGTCAGAAATGGCAGTATTTTCTGACAACGTATATGTGATCCGTGTGACAGAGAAAACATGTTTTCAAATACCTGTCCGGTAGGGAACTATTTTGAACAGCAAACTGGTGTCAATTGCGTCACTGACACACTGAAACAACTTTTAAATGGAGGTCAGCAATAGCAGTATTTTCTGACAACGTATATGGGATCCGTGTGACGGACGAACCACAGTTTTAAATACCTGGCCTGTAGGTAACTATTTTGAACAGCAATCTGGTGTCAATAGCTTCACTGACACACTGAAACAATTTTTTAATGGAAGTCAGAAATGGCAGTATTTTCTGAAAACGTATATGTGATCCGTGTGATGGACAAACCACAGTTTTAACAGTTTTAAATGCCTGGCCTGTAGGTAACTATTTTGAACAGCAAACTGGTGTCAATTGCTTCACTGACACACTGAAAAAAACTTTAATGGATTTCAGAAATGGCAGTATTTTCTGAAAACGTATATGTGATCCGTGTGACGGAGAAAACACGGTTTTAAATAGCTGGCCTGTAGGTAGCTATTTTAAACAGCAAACTGTTGTCAAATGCTTCACTGACACACTGAAAAAAAAGTTTAATGGAGGCCAGAAATGGCAGTATTTTCTGACAACATATATGTGATCCGTGTAACGGAGAAAACACAGTTTTAAATACCTGGCCTGTAGGTAACTATTTTGAACAGCAAACTGGTGTCAATTGCTTCACTGACACACTGAAAGAAATTTTTAATAGAGGTCATAAATGGCAGTATTTTCTGAAAACGTATATGTGATCCGTGTGACAGAGAAAACATGTTTTTAAATACCTGGCCGGTAGGGAACTATTTTGAACAGCAAACTGGTGTCATTTGCTTCACTGACACATTGAAACAAATTTTTAATGGAGGCAAGAAATGGCAGTATTTTCAGCGCAATTATATGTGATCCATGTGACGGACAAACCAGTTTAATATAGCTGGATTTTTAGTGCTGTAATATGGAAAGAACCTGGCTGTATTCTGCAGTGCCAACATGCAAATGGCACAGAACAACAGTGTTCTCTGGATTGCTTTTTAAGCAAATAATGAGGATTAAGATCCAAAAAAAAATATTCCTGGCCCCTGAGACCTGGACCTATTTCTAGAAATATCTAACAGCAGCAGCAGACAAAACTGGAATGGAGTCTCTTGTGCTATGTGCACTGTAGTCTGCTATATACCCTGCCTGCCGTCCTATGTATATCTCTGCAGATGGATTAGTCGTCAGAAGGACTGATTGTTAAGATGGATATGTGTCTCTAATATAGTTTGGTACACCTACACTAACTAGAAACAAGAAAATCTCTCCCTAGCTCAGCAGCACCTCTCCCTACACTGTCTGATTCCGGAGTGACTGCCAACACAACCAACATGGCTACGGCATTACAGTGAGTGGCAGGCAATCCCTGCATGTTCATTGGCTCTGTAAAGAGCACCAAACATGGATTGAGGAGATCCGAGCTCCCGCCGAGCAACCCCGGAAATACTCGGAAAGCGCCGAGCATCTCAAGCAGTGAGATGCTCGGGCGAGCAACGAGCAGTAGCGAGCATGCTCGCTCATAACTATTACTGATCTATACAAAATCTCCATCATTAAATAAATACCCTAAACTGACAATATGAAACCAAAACTAATTTTCCAATTGGGACAATAGCAATAAACAATATGCCCACGAAAGGAAATAGAGACAAATTTGTGCAGATAAAGATATAATAATTGAATAAATAAAGTTTATTTGTAAGCAAATACAAATAAATATTAAATATTAGGGAGAGGTCAGACTAAAAACATACATCAGGAAAAAAGGATAGTAATAATGATCCATAATTACCGTATTTTTCGGACTATAAGACACACCGGACCATAAGACGCACCTAGGTTTTAGAGGAGAAAATAGGAAAAAAAATATTTAAGCAAAAGATGTAGTCATGATGCCCTGTTATAGGGGAGGGAGTCTGCTGCTGACACTGGTATTGGGGTAATGTCCTCCAATTCTTTTAATATCCTTCATCCTGGTATGTATGGCCCCTCCTCCCTGGTATACATGGCCCCCATCCCATCTTGGTATACGTGGCCCTCATCCCCATCCTGGAATGCATGGTGTAAAGATGTGCGGTTGTGGGTTGTAAGTAATCACCTAGGCGGGTTAACAATGCAACAATATTTTATCTGTACTGTTAAAAAGTGTTAAAAACTCGGCTTCATATCTAATCCAAAATCGCATCAAATAAGCGGGAAAATGCATAAAAGAAATTCAGCAAAGACGCTATAATCATAATGTGTATTTATGCAGCGTCAAACCTGCAGCGTCCGATGTTACAGCTTAGTGGATGGTTTTCTAGAAATCCCATGCCTACTATGCGTGTCCATACACCCGCGGAAATTGACACGTGCAGCGTCTTTCCAGTGAATTCTCGCTGCGTTGTTATCACGCTGGTAAATCCCCATGTGTTCACTGAACCATGTGGAGTTACCGCATCTAATATGATTCTATTGTGGAAATTTCATAGTGGATACCAGCGTCTCCGCAACAGAAATTGGCGTGATGCGTTATGTAAATCCGCACCGCTTGTGAGTTTACGCAGCGTCAAATAGAAGCACAGTGGGCGTGGGATTTCTATAAATCCATCCACTGTGCTTGTACTGTAGAATGCAGCGTTTTGGATGCAGCACAGGTGAGCGGAGTCAAAAACGCTGCCATTAAAGAGCGTGGGCTTATAGACTTATAGGAACAAGGTAAATATTTGTCTTCACCTCAGTATACAGCCAGCATAAAAATACATTGTTATATATACAATGTATTTCTATAGAGCTGTATTCTCTGCTACTGGACTCATTGAAATGTAGAGTCAAGATAACCAAAATCTCTTATGTTTATTAGAGATGAGCGTTGTTCGACTCGAACTGTTCGCCAATCTCAAATTCGAGCTGTTTTGGGCGGTGTTCGAGCCGTTCGGCGAACACGAACGATTTGAGAAAAATTCGGCTGTTCGAGGTTATGTTCGATAACTGTTCGTGCACCAAAATCATAACTGGATTTTTTCTCAGTAATGATGAAAATTAATGTTAATACGCAGTTTGAGTGTATAGCGGGGTGGGGGGATGGGCAGGAGATGGATCTCTGCAGGAATAATGAGGATCTCCATTTTTTTTTCTCTTTCCCGCATTTACAGTGGGGAGGTGCAATCTGTCAGCCTATCAGCAGCGCACACACGGAGCGAAGTGCTTTTATTCACACAAGCAAGGGCATGTGTCATTGGCAGTGTATGTCACATGTCCTTGCCCTATAAGACCAAGCCATTTTCCCCGTCGCCACCATTTTCTCACTGCTGCAGCTGCGTGTTAGACGGCACCGCTGTTGCTGTGTGCGCTATACCTTGTTAATTTCAAGCCAATTTTCGCACAAATCTACAGATAGCTTGGGAGTAGGGAATAGCTGTGATTGCAGTCCTTTTAAGGACTAGGTTACAGCATTTCCTACGACTTTTATCAGGCAGGTCTGTGCTCTTAAATAGATAGATTGTGGGAGTAAAGACTAATTGTAATTGCAGTCCTTTTCAGGACTAGGTTACATCAGTTCCTATCAGTTTTTGCCAGGCAGGTCTGTGCCAGTGCTGTGCAAGTTTTTTTCACAGCATTTGGCTGAATCTAGCAAAGCTAATCCTTTTTGGCCTATTGCAGACTGTGTTAGTCAGTGGAGTAACCTATCTGTGTTGCAAGATATACCACCTGTGTATAGAATACCAATTTTTTTACTGCACCTAGTGAAGTAAAATCTTTTGGGCATAGCATCATTCTATTAGTCCATCTATACTGACCTCTATCAGGTTGCAAATTGAATATAATTTTTTTCTGCATCTAGCTCTGAAAAAATATTTGGCCTTCTAGCAGTGTGTGGGACTTTCTCTATTAGTCCATCTATACTGACCTCCATCAGGTTGCAAATTAAAAATAATTTTTATCTGCATCTACCTCTGAAAAAATATTTGGGCTTCTAGCTGTGTGTGGGACTTGTTCTATTAGTCCATCTATACTGACCTCCATCAGGTTGCAAACTGAATATAATTTTTTTCTGCATCTAGCTCTGAAAAAATATTTGGCCTTCTAGCAGTGTGTGGGACATTCTCTATTAGTCCATCTATACTGACCTCCATCAGGTTGCAAATTAAAAATAATTTTTATCTGCATCTAGCTCTGAAAAAATATTTGGCCTTCTAGCAGTGTGTGGGACTTTCTCTGTTAGTCCATCTATACTGACCTCCATCAGGTTGCAAATTAAAAATAATTTATATCTGCATCTAGCTCTGAAAAAATATTTGGCCTTCTAGCAGTGTGTGGGACTTTCTCTATTAGTCCATCTATACTGACCTCCATCAGGTTGCAAATTAAAAATAATTTTTTGTCTGCATCTAGCTCTGAAAAAATATTTGGCCTTCTAGCAGTGTGTGGGACTTTCTCTATTAGTCCATCTATACTGACCTCCATCAGGTTGCAAACTGAATATATTTTTTTTCTGCATCTACCTCTGAAAAAATATTGGGCTTCTAGCTGTGTGTGGGACTTGTTCTATTAATCCATCTATACAGACCTCCATCAGGTTGCAAACTGAATATAATTTTTTTCTGCATCTACCTCTGAAAAAATATTTGGGCTTCTAGCTGTGTGTGGGACTTGTTCTATTAGTCCATCTATACTGACCGCCATCAGGTTGCAAACTGAATATAATTTTTTTCTGCATCTAGCTCTGAAAAAATATTTGGCCTTCTAGCAGTGTGTGGGACTTTCTCTATTAGTCCATCTATACTGACCTCCATCAGGTTGCAAATTAAAAATAATTTATATCTGCATCTAGCTCTGAAAAAATATTTGGCCTTCTAGCAGTGTGTGGGACTTTCTCTATTAGTCCATCTATACTGACCTCCATCAGGTTGCAAATTAAAAATAATTTTTTGTCTGCATCTAGCTCTGAAAAAATATTTGGCCTTCTAGCAGTGTGTGGGACTTTCTCTATTAGTCCATCTATACTGACCTCCATCAGGTTGCAAACTGAATATATTTTTTTTCTGCATCTACCTCTGAAAAAATATTGGGCTTCTAGCAGTGTGTGGGACTTGTTCTATTAGTCCATCTATACTGACCTCCATCAGGTTGCAAACTGAATATATTTTTTTTCTGCATCTACCTCTGAAAAAATATTTGGGCTTCTAGCTGTGTGTGGGACTTGTTCTATTAATCCATCTATACAGACCTCCATCAGGTTGCAAACTGAATAAAAAAATTTTCTGCATCTACCTCTGAAAAAATATTTGGGCTTCTAGATTTGTGTGGGACTTGTTCTATTAGTCCATCTATACTGACCTCCATCAGGTTGCAAACTGAATATATTTTTTTTCTGCATCTAGCTCTGAAAAAATATTTGGCCTTCTAGCAGTGTGTGGGACTTTCTCTATTAGTCCATCTATACTGACCTCCATCAGGTTGCAAATTAAAAATTATTTTATCTGCATCTAGCTCTGAAAAAATATTTGGCCTTCTAGCAGTGTGTGGGACTTTCTCTATTAGTCCATCTATACTGACCTCCATCAGGTTGCAAATTAAAAATAATTTTTTGTCTGCATCTAGCTCTGAAAAAATATTTGGCCTTCTAGCAGTGTGTGGGACTTTCTCTATTAGTCCATCTATACTGACCTCCATCAGGCTGCAAATTAAAAATAATTTTTATCTGCATCTACCTCTGAAAAATATTTGGCCTTCTAGCTGTGTGTGGGACTTGTTCTATTAGTCCATCTATACTGACCTCCATCAGGTTGCAAACTGAACATATTTTTTTCTGCATCTAGCTCTGAAAAAATATTTGGCCTTCTAGCAGTGTGTGGGACTTTCTCTATTAGTCCATCTATACTGACCTCCATCAGGTTGCAAATTAAAAATAATTTTTATCTGCATCTAGCTCTGAAAAAATATTTGGCCTTCTAGCAGTGTGTGGGACTTTCTCTATTAGTTCATCTATACTGACCTCCATCAGGTTGCAAATTAAAAATATTTTTTTGTCTTCATCTAGCTCTGAAAAAATATTTGGCCTTCTAGCAGTGTGTGGGACTTTCTCTATTAGTCCATCTATACTGACCTCCATCAGGTTGAAAATTCAAAATAATTTTTTGTCTGCATCTAGCTCTGAAAAACTATTTGGCCTTCTAGCAGTGTGTGGGACTTTGTCTATTAGTCCATCTATACTGACCTCCATCAGGCTGCAAATTAAAAATAATTTTTATCTGCATCTACCTCTGAAAAAATATTTGGCCTTCTAGCTGTGTGTGGGACTTGTTCTATTAGTCCATCTATACTGACCTCCATCAGGTTGCAAACTGAATATAATTTTTTTCTGCATCCAGCTCTGAAAAAATATTTGGCCTTCTAGCAGTGTGTGGGACTTTCTCTATTAGTCCATCTATACTGACCTCCTTCAGGTTGCAAATTAAAAATAATTTTTATCTGCATCTAGCTCTGAAAAAATATTTGGCCTTCTAGCAGTGTGTGGGACTTTCTCTATTAGTCCATCTATACTGACCTCCATCAGGTTGCAAATTAAAAATAATTTTTTGTCTGCATCTAGCTCTGAAAAAATATTTGGCCTTCTAGCAGTGTGTGGGACTTTCTCTATTAGTCCATCTATACTGACCTCCATCAGGTTGCAAATTAAAAATAATTTTTTTTCTGCATCTAGCTCTGAAAAAATATTTGGCCTTCTAGCTGTGTGTGGGACTTGTTCTATTAGTCCATCTATACTGACCTCCATCATGTTGCAAACTGAATATAATTTTTTTCTGCATCTAGCTCTGAAAAAATATTTGGCCTTCTAGCAGTGTGTGGGACTTTCTCTATTAGTCCATCTATACTGACCTCCATCAGGTTGCAAATTAAAAATAATTTATATCTGCATTTAGCTCTGAAAAAATATTTGGCCTTCTAGCAGTGTGTGGGACTTTCTCTATTAGTCCATCTATACTGACCTCCATCAGGTTGCAAATTAAAAATAATTTTTTGTCTGCATCTAGCTCTGAAAAAATATTTGGCCTTCTAGCAGTGTGTGGGACTTTCTCTATTAGTCCATCTATACTGACCTCCATCAGGTTGCAAACTGAATATATTTTTTTTCTGCATCTACCTCTGAAAAAATATTTGGGCTTCTAGCTGTGTGTAGGACTTGTTCTATTAGTCCATCTATACTGACCTCCATCAGGTTGCAAACTGAATACAATTTTTTTCTGCATCTACCTCTGAAAAAATATTTGGGCTTCTAGCTGTGTGTGGGACTTGTTCTATTAGTCCATCTATACTGACCTCCATCAGGTTGCAAATTGAATATAATTTTTTTCTGCATCTAACCCAGCCAATAGTTTTGGCCTAATACCACAGTGTGGCCACTCAGCTCTGCTCTGTTCCCATCCATTGTTTTTTTGTGCAAACAACTCCAGAGTTGTGAATTAGTTAACCACCAAAATGAGTGGAAAAAGGCCTGCTGCTGGTGGAAAGGGGAATAGGCGTGTTGGGAAGGGGAAAAAAGGTTGTGTCCGTGGGGTAGGTGTTAAAGCAACAGTAACATCTGCAGAAGAAAGACCATCTTCCAGCCAAACTAAAATGTCTACTTCTTTTAGCGGACAATGTGATAAGATCCCTGTCTTACGGCCACGCCAATCGCTACAAATTCCAGATGAGGCACAAAAACAGCAGGTGCTTCAACGGATATCAAGTGCTCCTTTAAGTGGGCTCTCCTCCACATCAACTTCAACATCACAAATACTCCAGTCCTCAAAGGTGTCACCCCAATCGCACTTGCTTCCTCACAGCTCCCAAATCTCCAGCTGCCCGTCTGAGTATGAGGTAGAACAGATGGTTGAGTCTGCAGAGCTGTTTACTCATACTATAGCCTGGGAATCAGAGGTCGACTCCAGCGCTTCTGTGAATCCAGATGAGGAAATGATCTGCACTGATGCCCAGAATCTTTATGAGTCGGATCCAGGACCAGACGCAGAAGGTTCTGACCATAATGTAGACCCTCGTTCCCAAACTGTAACTCCTGTTGGTGCAGAAAATGAGGAAGACGATGATAAGACTCAAATACCTGATTGGAGCGACAACTTTAGTTTTTTGTCAGGGCAGGAACAGGTTGGCTCTGAGGACGACGGGTGTGATAACGCACAGGGTGATGATGATGAGGTTGGAGATCCCACTTACTGTCAACCCACAGTCAGCCAAGAGATGAGGTCAGCAGAGGAGGTGGAGGAAGATGCTAGTGACGACGAGGTCAGGTTGCGCCTTCCTGGACAGAGACGTAGTACTGGAAGCACGTCAACAACTGCATCCTCAAACACAACTCTGCCTCTCACCACAAGTCGTGGTGGCTCTTCAGGTCGCATGGGTGCTAAGCCTTGCATAGCCTGGGCATTTTTTCAGATCGATAAAGATGACCCAACTCGTGTTATCTGTAACATTTGTCAGCAAAAGCTAAGTAGAGGCCAAAAAATACATAGTTTGAGTACTTCATGCATGAACCGGCACATGGACATGAAGCATAATTTGCAGTGGGAAGCTCAGTGTGCTACAATGCAGCCTAGCCGGCCGGGCCAACCACCGTCTGCCATATCTTGTGCATCCGCGGCCTCTTCATCCTCTGTGACTGGGGGGACAGCAGTCACACCTGTTTTGGGGCGCAGACCTGCCACCTCTTTACCCGCAACAGCCAGCGTGATTGGCAGGTCATCATTTTCTTTAGAGGTGGTAACACTAGCTGGTGTTGAGCGCTGTCCGACATCGATAGCACCACCTTTGGATCAAGGCAACCTAACATGTCCGCCTGCATCTTCCTCACAGACCGGCAGTTTGCCGGGGACACCCTTAACAACCCCGTCTAAGCACAATAGCCAGCCCTCGGTCCCTCAGATGTGGACAAGTAAAAGACCATTTCCTCCTAGCCATGAGAAAGCTAAGAGGTTGAATTTCACCATCTGCAAGCTCTTGGCTACAGAAATGCTGCCTTTCCGCCTGGTGGACACAGAGGATTTTCGAGACCTTATGTCCGTCGCAGTGCCCCAGTACCAGATGCCCAGTCGGCACTACTTCTCAAAGAAAGGTGTGCCTGCGCTCCACCAGCATGTCGCACACAACATCACCGCTTCTTTGAGAAACTCTGTGTGTGACAGGGTGCATTTCACCACAGACACTTGGACGAGTAGGCATGGACAGGGGCGTTACATGTCGCTGACTGGGCACTGGGTTACTATGGTGACAGCAGGACAAGGGGCTGCTGTCCAAGTCTTGCCATCCCCACGAGTTGTGCGTCAATCCTCTTTATGTCAAAGTTCCTCCACTGCTTCTGCCTCCTCAACCTCCTCTCGGTCTTCCACCTGCACCCAAAGCCTGTCTGGTCATGCCACAAGCTTTCTAACTGCGCAGAAGGGATCCTGCACACCTCCTTACTATGCTGGCAGTAGGGCTCAACGTCATCAGGCGGTTTTTACTTTGAAATGTCTGGGAAATGTGAGTCACACAGCTGAGGAGTTGTGGTCAGCTCTGGAGAACCAATTTCATGAATGGTTGTCTCCACTGGACCTGAAACCAGGGAAGGCCGTGTGCGACAATGCTGCAAACCTGGGTGCGGCCCTTCGCCGGGGCAATGTCACACACGTGCCTTGTATGGCTCACGTGTTGAACCTGGTTGTCCAGCAATTTTTAGCCCACTATCCCAGACTAGATGGCCTTCTGCAGAGGGCACGGTCACTGTGTGCTCACTTCCGCCGTTCGCATCCCGCAGCTCAGTGACTTACATCTCTACAGAAGTCGTTGGGCCTGCCACTTCACTGGCTAAAATGCGATGTGCCTACCCGGTGGAATTCAACTCTGCACATGTTGCAGCGACTGTGGCAGCACCGACAAGCCCTGGTGCAATACGTTCTGATGTATAGCCTGGGCCAACGAGATCCAGAGGTGGGGCAAATCACGCTGGAGGAGTGGTCTCAGATCAGGGACCTATGCACCCTTCTGCACAGTTTTGAAATGGCGACGAAGATGTTTAGTGCTGACGATGCCATTATCAGCATGACTATTCCGGTGATTTACATGCTGGAGCACATGTTAAACAGAATTCGGAGTCAGGTGGTGGCACAAGAGGAGGTGGAGGAAGTAGAGGAGGAGGAGTTGTATGCGGAAGGGCTAACATCTGCAAGGTCCAGACGGTCGGCAGCACCAAGGCGGCAGGCATGTGAGGGTGGGGGAGATAGTTTTACCAGGGCGCATGGTAGCAGCCAAACTAGTGAGGAAGGTGCAGGAGCCCAGGAAGAAGTGGAGGACGAACTGATGGAAGACTCATCAGATGAGGGAGACCTTGATCACATTTCTGTTGTGCGAGGTTGGGGGGAGAGGACAGAGGAAGGAAGCATGATTGTTACCTCGCCACCAACACAACAGGGACTTGGTGCTCCTGGATGCGCAACACACATGAGTGCCTTCTTGCTGCACTACCTGCAACATGACCCTCGAATTGTGAGAATTAGAAATAATCCTGACTACTGGGTTGCCACACTGTTAGATCCCCGGTACAAAAGTAAATTTGCAGAAATTATTCCTGCCATAGAAAGGGATGCACGCATGCAGGAGTATCAGCAGAGACTGTTGCAGAATCTTACATGTGCTTTTCCACAAAACACCAGTGGTGCACGTAGTGAATCTCACAGTTCCAACTTGCCAACCGTGGGACCGTCAAGTGTTCAGCACTCAAACCGTAACAGAACCACAGTATCTGCTGGTAACATCAATTTTGCGGAATCATTTCACCACTTTTTTAGCCCATTCTTTGCAAGGCCACAGGAGACAAGAAGTCTGACACATAGTCAACGCCTAGAGACGATGGTACAGGAGTATCTCCAAGTAAACATTGAAGCCATGACTGTGTCACTAGACACTTGCTCTTTTTGGGCTTCCAATCTGGATAAATGGCCGGAGCTAGCCACTTACGCCTTGGAGATCTTGTCATGCCCCGCAGCCAGCGTTCTGTCTGAACGTGTGTTCAGCGCTGCTGGTGGTGTGCTGACAGATAAGAGCACGCGGCTCTCCACTGATAATGTAGACAGACTCACGTTCATAAAGATGAACAAATCATGGATCCGAAACGACTTTTCTACCCCTGTGTCATCCTGGGGAGAGTAAAAGCTTGATGATTGGTTAAAATCACCCTACCAACCGTTTTAAGCTTTCAAATTACTAATCATGTTTATCTGTATCTTGGCTGGAAAATAATTTGGGCTTTGTAGCAGTGTGCAGCACTGATTCTATTAGGCCATCTATAATAAGCTCCACCAGATTTAAAATTACTAATCATGTTTATCTGTATCTTGACTGGAAAATAATTTGGGCTTTGTAGCAGTGTGCAGCACTGATCCTATTAGGCCATCTATACTAAAGCTTCACCAGATTTAAAATTAATAATAATTTTTAGCTGCATCTAGCCCGGAAAATAATTTTGGGGCTCCGAGATGCGCAAGACACATAAGTGCCTTCTTGCTGCACTACCTGCAGCATGACCCTCATATTGTCAGAATTCGAAGTAATCATGACTACTGGGTTGCCACACTCTTAGATCCCCCTAACTTTTCGATCAACCTTTTCATTTTAATAAAGACCAAAAAAATGGTCATTTTTGAAATTATAAGCATTAGCAGGTTGTTAGAAACTGAAATCAAACAGTTTTCAACTCAAAACTTTATTCTAGGTGATGTTACATTTTCACATAGGACCCCTTGTTCGAAAGGAGCTTCTGAACTCTCTCGTCCATTGAATTTGTCAGGTTTTGGATGGTTTCTGCTTCAATTGTTTTGCATGAGGACAGAATACCCTCCCAGAGCTGTTGCTTAGATGTGAACTGCCTCCCGCCATCATAGACACTCCTTTTAATGATGCTCCAAAGGTTCTGAATGGGGTAGAGGTCAGGGGAGCATGGGGGTCACACCATAAGTTTGCCCCCTTTTATGCCCATATCAGCCAGAGATGCAGATGTTTTATGTGCAGCATGAGATGGTGCATTATCATGCAAAAAAATGATCTTGCTGTGAAATACACGGTTCTTCTTCTTGAACCATGGCAGGAAGTGCTGTTTGAGAAAATCCACATACATTATGGAGTTCATCTTTAGCGTCTTCAGGGATCCTAAAGGGGCCGACAATCTCTCTCCCCATGATTCCAGCCCAAAACATTACTCCACCTCCTCCTTGTTGGCGCTGTAGCCGTGTTTGCGTGGGGTGTCCATCAACCAGCCATCCTCCACTCCATCCATCTGGACCATCGAGCGCTGCATGGCACTCATCCGTGAACAAAACAGTTTTGAAATCAGTCTTCATGTAATGTTTGGCCCACTGGAGCCGTTTCTGCTTGTGTGAAGTGGATAGAGGAGGTCGACAGGATGGCGTATGCACAGCTGCAAACCTCTGAAGGACCCTGCATCTTGTTGTTCGGGGGACGTTGGAGGCACCAGCAGCTTCAAAAACTTGTCTGCTGCTATGACAAGGCTTTTTTGCCGCTGCTCTTTCAACCTGACGTAATTGCCTGTAGGAAAGAGTCCTCAATTTGCCCTTATCAGCACGCACACGTGTGTACTGTGAATCAGCTACATACTTCTTGATTGCCAAGACACTTCATCCTGATCATCGCACAATGTTGATTGTAGTCATGCCTTGACCTAAACACTCCACAATTTGTTGTTTCTCAGCAGCCGACACATCCTTTTTCTTTCCCATTTTGGCAGAAAATGTAGGCTGCTTAATAATGTGAGACAGCCTTCTTAAGTAGTCTTGCCTTTCATTGGACACACCTGCCAAACTAATTAGCACAGGTGTCTGCAATTGCTTACAGTGATATAAAGAGCCCTGACACACATCACCATCAATGAGTTTAACTGACAAACAAACAAATTCTTCCCTTATCACTCCTAAACACTTTTTGCATAATAATTTGGAACACAGTGTACATGTGCTTTTCCACAAAACACCAGTGGTTCACGTAGTGAATCTTACAGTTCTAACTTGCCAACCGTGGTCTGTATGGAGTTGTTCAATAAAGGGCCCAAAATTAAGATAACATAGATGGGAGAGGTCTCTATGAATAGGAATTCCTAAGTATTTGATACCCTGTGAGGGCCAGGCAAAGGGAAAGTTGGACTGGATGGAATCCTATATGGATTTGGGGAGGGAGACATCGAGGGCCTCAGACTTCGCTGCATTGATTTTAAAATTTGACCATGTAACAAAGTGATCTATTTCAGCCATAACAGCATGGATGGATATATGTGATTGAGTGATATATACTAGGACATCATCAGCAAATAGAGAGCACTTGTACTCGGTGCCTCCCACCTCAATCCACCTAATATTGGGGTTATGGCGAATTGATGAGAGCAGGTGCTCCGTCACTAGGATGTATAAGAGAGGGGACAGAGAACATCCCTGCCTTGTCCCATTGGTGATTGTGAAAGGTGAAGAAAATGTTCTGACGCGCCCCCTGGGCCTTGGGACACCCGGAGCCGGACCCTTTTTGGTGGATGCTGGTGGTTGTAGTCTCCGTGGCGGCAACCCGGTTCCGTGGCTCAGGGCGGTCAAACCAGTGGCGGAACTATTTATGTGGTTTTGATGTTTAAATGTCCGACTATGCCACCCGTGGATTGCGGTCAGAGTGAACCGCCGCTCCAGGGCAGACCGCTGAGGCTGGTGTTGTGGGTGCAGCAGAGCGTAGCATAACTCCCCACGGGAGGAGTATAGCCTCAGGGCAGTGTATGCGGAGGATGGGGGTGATGGTGCAGGGCAGCAGCAGTAATGACACAGAGTCAGTGATGCAGTCCAGGGCCTTTACTCACAGTTCTTATTATCCAGACCACGTCTGCAGGTAACGGCTGCCCACGTCGTACTGTGCTCACCAGGTGAGGGGCTCAGACAACTCCCAGATAACTTTGGAGTGCTTCACAGGACCCCCTTTGTGTGTCCTTTGTCTGGCCTTTCTTACCAACCCTTCTGTCCGGCTGCCTCGGGCCTCCTCTTGGTAAACTTGGCGCCAGTTTCCCTGACCCTATGTGGTGTCTTCCTAGTGGGTGTAGCGAGGGGCTGCGCCACATAAAATGTCACAGCCTCCTGTTTCTAGCTGAGAGTCGTTTCCTGCCTCCACTAGTTTCGGGGACCGGTCTCCCCCTTTGGCCTGACCCCTCCACGCAGGTGGATTCGGGCGTGCGGTGGCGACTCGCCCGTCCGCACCCCTGAGATCCCTACGTTCCTCGTTCCTGGAGCCTTCTCCGCTCCTCTTCCTTCCTTCTCCCTCTTCCAGGCCTGGGCCTCTGTTACTAGGTCCGCCTCCGGAGCAGAGCTCATGCAGAGCCCCTGCTCCCTGCCACTTCTGCTCAGACTTCTCTGCACTGAACTAAGATGGTGCCCACCTTTTATACTCCCTTCTCAATGCACCCAGGAGCTGCTTCCTCCCTGCTCCTGCACTACAGGGTTCCCCTTCCTCAGTGTTCCCTCCCCCCACTCCAGCCAGGGACAGGGACTGTCGTGCCCATCTCAGAGGCATATTGGTCGCCCTGCCCCACGGCAATGTGGTGTAATGCATGCAGGTGTCGGGTCCTGATCCACATTCCATCCTTACCTGAGAGTGAGATATCACACCTCTGGGTGAGGTGCAATACCTCTGTAGCAACCGAGCCCTCAGGGTGCTACAGTTCCATTTATCTTCAGCCTAGGTGACGTATTGCGATACAGGGCCGTGATTTTGGCTATAAAAGGGTCCCCTAGACCCCTACCCCAAGCTTTTTAAGAGAATCATATATGGCGTGCCAGGAGACTCTATGGAATGCTTTCTCAGCATCCAACGAGAGTATCTAATTACAAATTTTTAACTGCATCTAGCCCAGGAAATACTTTGTGCCTAGTAGCAGGGTCTGCTAGTCAGTGGATTATCCCGGCTGTTAAGCAAGCTACACCACCTGTAGTTTGGACACTTCATTTTTTCAAAGGAAATGCTTCGGGACCACGGGATACTCAGTGAAGAGCATCAGGAGGCACCCCAAGGCATAGGGGCTCGGACTGGCAGTAGGATGCCTTGCGGTGGACAGCCGAGCTCGATCCTTATAAAAGCTTTTTAACTGCAGCAGCTTTAGTGGACGCTACTGGAGCTGGAATTACGCGGCTGCTGGCATGAGACTTGCCCTCCAATAGATCCTTGTAAATGGATTTAAAGTGTATTTATTCAAATTAGAGAGACAATTTAAATTAAAAAGCTTAGAGCTGCCTCCACCACAGGGGGGCTCGCTCGACCCACCAGCGGACAGGCACCAGTATTGGGAGAAGGGGGCTGGCCGTCAGGGTTCACCGCGGCTCTGGCACAAACCCGGCGACACGGAGGTGGCACGGGCAGGAGCGGACTGAACGTGTCGGCTTCTCACTTTTTGGATTTTAGAAGGGCATGACATGCCTATATCTGTGTCTCCCCCTCCTTTTACTCCTCCACCTCTTTTCTTTTCGCATGACTATATGTACTTGTCACTTTTCCATGTGTTAGTTGTGTCTTCTGAGCAGTTTGTCAGCTTTTGGACACCTTTGAAGGTGTTTTCTATGTGTTTCTATGTGTTTTTGTTTGCCTGCCATTGGTTTTAACGGTGTTCGCAGGTGTTCGACGAACAGTTCGGCGAACACACGGGTGTTCGACGAACCGAACCGAACTCGAACACTACGGGGGTGGCTCAACACTAGTAAGAATAGATGCTAGGAAAACAGCTGATCCGTGATGGGACAGTCCTGCATAAACAGGGAAGGTTGGAAGCTATACCTTTAATGATAATCAAATATTGTATATAAGCATCATATGTAAAGAGATCAAGTAGCCATGGCCGAGCTGCTGCTCCCTGTCAATTTACAGGAAAATCGTGTCTCCTTCCCAATGTGCTATCATGTGTGGGGTGGAACACACTCACTTGTAGGCTGCAGGCCTCCATCTACCGGAGCCGCCGCGCATAACTCAGGGGACACGTAGTTTGTTTCAACAAGCAAAAGTTTACTGAACAGTTCAAGTTCATCAGATTGTAACACGCAGTATTGGGCATAACACTTTTTTATTCCTTGCTTCCTTAGTACAGCACGCCCTCAGCATCGCTATCCGTTCCTCCTGGACTATCCCCACGCTCACTAGCTCCCTCAGCACCTGGGATTTCTTGACCAGTCCCGCCGTCCTCCTGGGATCCTTTACCTTTCCTTCTCGCGGTTCCACGACCATTGTCTCTTGTAGGCCAGAGGATACGGCACTCTCCATAGTCTCCATTTCTGGAAGGGATTCTAGGAAGGCCTCCCACTGCCATGAACGATAGATACTTGCTGACGCTAGCAGCTCACTGCACTTGAACTTGACCTTGGTTACTGTACTTCTGTATCTGACTGTCAGTCAATGTCTGCTTCTCACTATCACTATCACCTCCCACTGTGGGCTAGTCTCAAACATTAACTGTATCTTATCCTATACCTTCAATTAACTACATTTACTATCTTATAATAGTATGTACTAAGACTATTGCCCTTATATTATGTCCTAGATCCTAATCTATATATTTACCCTATGCTGTTCACTACCATATCACAGTCTATTCATAATATTTACTAAAACCATGCGACCTAGTTCACATTTCACTTAATACATTATATGTATAAAACGCATGTCATTATATACATGACACGAGTGGTGTCTTCAGGAGTAGGAACGTGACAATACAGTGCACCACTCTTACACATATAGTAAACATATTAATAGACCTGATATAAAAAAAAAAAAAAAAAAACACTGGCAAACAGTTAATATAAGAGAATATATGCTAGTTTGCTAATATGCCATGTTCCAAATTATAATGCAAAATGGATTTAAGTGTCATAAAGATGTGATATTTTATTTTTCAAATAAACTCCTGGATGGTTTTGTGTCTCAGGGCTCTTTGGATCACTGAAGTCAATCTCAAACACTTGTGATAATTAGTTTGCCAGGTGAGCCCAATTAAAGGAAAACTACATAAGAAGAACGTTCCACATTATTAAGCAGGCCACAGGTTTCAAGCAATATGGGGGAAAAAAGATCTCTCTTCTGCCAAAAAGCATCAAATAGTGCAATGTCTTGAAATCCTTTTTCAATACAATGATACCTTATTACCTCATTGAAGGATATTGACAAGGAGATTAATACTGTCCATGATGATATAAATAAATAACTTGCCCCTGAACTAGTCTCTAAATTGAATAGTGAAGTGGAGAACAAGTTCCAAAACTGGGAGGAGATTGTGATGGTCAAAACTTAAAAATACCAACACGATTTATTGGACTTAGAATAATTGAGTTTATAGGTGGAGGAAATCTTATACTAGTATGAGATCTATATCTCATACTAACATACAAACATACTCGGGCTCTATCTCATCTCTTTCCTCAGTCGATGAGAATATGTAAGTGAAAGACAATGAGAACTGAATATACTAGGTAATATCTATTTTTAGGTTAAAATATATCGTCTTTGGGCAAATTATATATCAAAGAAAATATCACCCTCTTTACTTTATATCTCACAGTACAGCAATACCACATATGTGTATCTAAATTGCTTATTTGTACAGTGGAAGCCCCCAAGAAACGATGCCATTTTGTGGTGAAAGAGCACCTCACATATTTGTGTCCTATGGTATTTTTCAGACTAAAAGATGCACTTTTTTTCTAGCAAAAAAAAAGGCTTGCCGAAGAGTCCCCGCAGCTTATAGTCAAAGTAGTCTTATAGTGCAGTAGTGTTTGACTCCCCTGTCTGAGCTTTAATTTAGGACCTGATTTGCTTGATCTATCCTGTAACTCCCTTTCGTCAAAGTAAACAGCTTGGGTACCTACTTTCTTGCCGACTCCAAAACCCATGTCTGGACATGCGGTTACTGTAGAGTTTGCTGGTTGTGTAGATCCACATCACACTTGTCACACTGACAGGTAATTAATGAGTATAATAGTGTGGCTGGCAATCACTATTTTTGTGAGACCTCAAATATACCATATGCCTAGTAGAGATGAGAGAACATTTCAATGTTCGGTTCGGAAATGTTCGCCGAATATTTAGACATTCACCAAATTTATTCGTCGAATGTTCGTCGAACATTTTCGAACGCAATAGGATTCAATGGGGGGGACAAAAAAATAGCATATGCAACACCTTCAAACGGGCCCAAAAGCTGCCAAAACACATCAACTAGGGGGTAGATACCAGGAAAGTGCCATTAATTGACCCAGAGTACAAGTACTATAATTATTATTAAAGCAACATTTATTTTGTGGTGCGTTACATGTGAAAAGGGGTCACCGACTGGTACAAGAGGAGAGAGGACCCTGCCCGCGAGGGAGCACAAACAATGTACAAGGGATGGGTGAAGGTACAGTAGGTCAGGGTACTGGTAGTCGTGCAGCGGTATGCTGGAGCGAGGGTTATCGCAGATTGTACGTTTGTCACAAGGAGTGGGTCTTCAGCATTACACAGTAGGTGAAATGCACGGGACAAATCTTGTATACGATTGTGACAAGAAGAGATAAGAGGGAAGTGGAGAAGGAGATCTTGGAAGGATGGGAGGTTGCACGCAGGTAACTAGTACAGGGAGACTAGGTCACATATGTATGGAGGAGACAGGTTTTCGATGGCTTGGTATGCCGAAGTTAGGCTTTTCAACTGGAGTCTCTGGGCAACAGGGAGCCAGCGCAGGGATTGACAGAGGGGAGAAGCCTGGGAATAGCAGGGTGACAGGTGGATTAATCAACTAGCACAGTTTAAGATAGATTGGAGGGGTGCGAGAGTAGTGATGAGCGAGCATGCTCGCTACTGCTCGGTGCTTGCCCAAGAATCTCACTGCTCGAGATGCTCGGCGCTCGCCGAGTATTTCCTAGTTGCTCGGGTGGGAACTCGGGTCCCCTCCCTGCATGTTTGGCGCTCTTTAGAGAGCCAATGAAAATGCAGGGATTGCCTGCCATGCACTGTAATGCTGTAGCCATGTTGGTTGTGGGCATTACAGTGATTGGCTTTCCGCCCAGCGTCATCAGGTCTATATCAGACCTGGTGCCGCCATGCTCATCACAGTCACTCCGGATCAGACAGTGTAGGGAGAGCTGCTGCTGTGTCAGGGAGAGATTTGCTTGTGTATTAGGTAGTGTAGGGAGAAAAACCATACATTACATATATCCATCTTAACAAACAAGTCTTCTGAGGACTAATCCATCTGCAGAGATATCAGGCAGGCAGGGTGTATGGACAGGCAGTGTTTATAGCAGACTGCAGTGCATATAGCACAAGAGGCTCCATTCCAATTCTGCCTTCTGCTGCTGTTAGATATTTCTATACAAAGGCCCAGGTCTCAGGGGCCAGGAATACTTTTCTTTGGATCTTAATCCTCATTATTTGCTTAAAAAGCAATCCAGAGAACAATGTTTTTCTGTGCCATTTGCTTGTTGGCACTGCAGAATACAGCCAGGTCCTTTCCATATTACAGCGCTAGAAATCAAGCTATTTACAGCTGTGTTTTTTCCGTCAAACGGATAACATATACGTTGTCAGAAAATACTGCCATTTCTGGCCTCCATTAAAAATTTCCTTTAGTGTGTCAGTGAAGCAATTCACAGCAGTTTGCTGTTCAAACTACTTACCTATAGGCCAGGTATTTAAAACTCTGTTTTTTTCATCACACGGATCACATATACGTTGTCAGAAAATACTGCCATTTCTGGCCTCCATTAAAAATTTCCTTTAGTATGTCAGTGAAGCAATTCACAGCAGTTTGCTGTTCAAATTACTTGCCTACAGGCCAGGTATTTAAAACTCAGTCATTTGTAGTGAGCATGGAAGATACTGTCCTCCATTTAAAATGGGCAAGGCACGTGGCAAGGAACGGGTCACTGGACGTGATGGTAATAGTGCATGCAGAGGCCGAGGACAAGGCCGTGGGCAAGCCCAAATTGTGCCACAATAAACATCCACATCTTCTTGCCTGATCTTCCTGTCCCAATTTCTAGGGGACCGCAGCATACCACTATTGAACCCAGAGCAGTGTCAAAAGGTTGCTGGTTGGAAAGCGGATAATGCTTCCAGTCACTTAGCCACCACCACCACCACCCTATCTTCCACACGGTCAAGTCTCAGTAGCCTTGAGTCTGGACCGCATATTCCTCACCCTGATCCTCCTTCCTCCCACCATGCCGAGTACCCAGAGACAACTGATCCCACACTTGGACACTCTGAAGAGCTGTTCACTTTTCCATTTATAGATTTGGGCCTCTCATCCAGTCCACTTGAAGCGGGGCAAGAGGAGATCGCGTGTAGTGATGCCCAAATATTTGAGCAGCAACGGTCACATGAAGGCGACGGTGGGAAATTGTCACAAGATGTGGACAATGATGAGACATAATTGCCAGAATGTCAGGAGGAGGACCAGGGTGCGGAAGAGGAAGACGAGGTGGTGGATGATATAGTAACTGATGCAACCTGGCAGGAGGACATGCAGAGCGAGGACAGCAGCACACAGGGGGAGGGAGGCAGAGCACCCCAACAGGCAGAAAGAAGCAGTGTGGTGGCCGTAGACAGAAGGCAGACAAGCGTTCCCCGTAACACCAACACGAAGGAAGTTGCCAGTACAACTGTTAGGTCTTCCCGAGTCTGGTTGTTTTTTAAAGACTCTGCCGATAACCCCAAAAAGGCCATTTGCACCACCTGCCAGGCCAGCATCAGCAGGGGTGGCAAAACGACCAGCCTGACCACCACCAGCATGATCAGGCACATGGCAGCAAATTACCCGACTTTGTGGGCTGAACCCCAGGGTCCAGGAACAGTGTCTGCGGGTGGCACCATTACTTCTTCCGCTGTTGTGCATGCAAGCCAATCCCCTGTCCATGGTGCATGCGAAGATGCCTCCTGCCCTGCACCTGTCGTTGCACACTCTCAAGTAGCAGCATCAGGAAGCATGTCCATGTCCTTGTCCCAGCACAGTGTTCAGTTGTCCATATCCCAGTTCTTGGAACGCAAGAGCAAATATGCAGCCAATGCCCCACAGGCCACACTACTAAACTCTCACATTTCACGACTGCTTGCGCTTGAAATGTTGCCTTTTAGGCTCGTGGAGACAGAAGCATTCCGCAACCTGATGGCGGCGGCCGTCCCTCGGTACTCGGTCCCCAGCTGCCACTATTTCTCCCAGTGTGCCGTCCCCGCATTATACAAGCACGTGTCCCAAAACATTAGCCATGCCCTCAACAACCCAGTTACCGGTAAAGTCCACCTAGCCACGGACACGTGGACAAGTGCATGTGGGCAGAGACGGTACATCTTGCTGACGGCATACTGGGTTAACATAGTGGAAGCCGGGACCCTGTCGGACCTTGGGAAGGAACACGTCCTCCCGACACCAAGGATTGCTGGCCCTAGGTCAATCAAGGTTGCCCCCACGATCTACAGCTCCTGCACCTCATCCTCCTTAGCCTCCTCCTCTTCAGCCTCTATCTCTGAAATGACCACATCAGTCACAAGCTGGAGGCACTGCAGCACTGCCTCGGCCAAGCGGCAACAGGCTGTGCTGAAGCTAATATGCTTAGGTGAAAAACCGCACAATGCTGAAGAGTTGTGGACAGCTCTGAAAGAGCAGGCAGATCTGTGGCTCACACCGCTGAAACAACGGCCAGGCATGGTCGTGTGTGACAATCGCGGGAACTTGGTGGCGGCTCTGAGGCGAGGTGAGCTCACACACGTACCATGCCTGGCCCATGTGCTTAACCTTGTGGTTCAGCGGTTTCTCAAATCCTACCCAGAGCTGCCGGATCTGCTTGTTAAAGTACGCCGCCTGTGTGCCCATTTTAGAAAGTCAACTACAGCTTCCGCCGCCCTTGCAGTGTTTCAGTAGCATTGGCAGCTTCCGGCTCACAGAATTGTGTGTGATGTCCCCACGCGTTGGAACTCTACACTGCAGATGCTGGGAAGGATTTGTGAGCAGAAGAGGGCAGTTGTGGAGTACCAGCATCAACAAGGCCGTCGGTATTCAGTTCAGACTCCACACATAAGACCTCAGGAGTGGACATGGATGTCAGACATATGTACCATCCTCCAAAACTTTGAGGACTCCATCAAGATGGTGAGCGGCGATGACGCCATAATTAGCATCACCATCCCGCTTCTCTGTCTTCTGAAACGCTCTCTGCTCACAATCAAAGAGGATGCATTGCAGGCGGAGCACTATGAGATGGAGCAAGGAACCATACAGGGTGATTACACAGAGCCAAGCCTCATCTCATCCCAACGTGGATTGGGTGACTATGAGGAAGAGGAAGAGGAGGAGGAAGGACAGGAGCTAGTTTCATGCACTATAGAGGGTACTACCTGCACAGTTGTCCATCTGTTCAGCGTGGATGGCCAGAGGACAGAGAGGAGGAGGAGAGCATGGTCAGTCATCCTCTTGGTGAGGACACGGAAGTGTTGCCTTTTAGTAGTCTGGCACGAATGGCTGAGTTTATGTTATGCTGCCTTTCCCATGACCCTCGCATTCTCAAAATTTTGGGTGACAGTCATTACTGGTTGGTGACACTTCTAGACCCATGCTACAAGGAGAACTTTATATCTCTTATTCCTGAGGCGGACAGGTCTACAAAAATGGGGCTGTACCAGAAGGCCCTTGTTGCGAAACTATTAAAAAAATTCCCATCTGAAAATGCTGGCGGCAGAGGGCACACTTCGTTAGAAAACCAAGGAGTACAGGCGAGAGAGACACAGCTCCAATCCAGCAGAGACAGGGGAACACTGTCAAAGTTCTGGGAGAGTTTTCTCAGCCCCTCCCATCGCACAAGCCCTGAGGCGCGGGGTACTCTCACAAGTAGTGCAAAATTTTGGAAGATGCTGAGGGAGTACCTTGCCGACCGTACCAACGTCTTCCGTGATTCCTCTGTGCCTTATAATTATTGGGTATCCAAGCTGGATAAGTGGAATGAACTGGCTCTCTATGCCTTGGAGGTCTTGGACTGCCCTGCCGCCAGCATTTTATCACAGCGGGTTTTTAGCACCGCTGGTGGAATTATAACTGATAAGCGCATCCGCCTGTCAACTGAAAATGCTGACAGGCTGACTCTTATAAAAATGAACAAGGGCTGGATTGGGCCAGACTTCTCATCACCACCGAATGATAGCAGTGTAACATCAACTCAAATCCAGTGTCTTTTCTTGGGAGGTGTATTCCCATGCACCTTTTCACATCCAGACATGGGTATACGCTTCCTGATTTTGGCTATTTGCTCTTGTCCTCCTCCATCTCCTCATCCTCCACCACCATATCATCAGGGTGACCATGGTCCTTGATGAAACACCCACTTAATTTTTTTAAAGGGTGTTTATGATGCCTGTAAAAAAAATTTTTTATACAGTATGTTCATGTATACCCTCCAGGGGTAAATGTTTGTCAGCCCATACATTTAGTGCTTGTGCATTAAAAGTATAGGAGGCCCTCCTCCACATCTCTTCCAAGGGCATTGAAGTGCCTCCAAATTTTTGGCAGCCCTTGCATTAACAGCATAGGCCAACACTATGGGAGACTTCTCCTTTCTAATGGGAAGTTGTCATTACTGTGGCCCTGCTCTGTGTGTCTTTAAAATCTTAGTGGGGTTTTTCCTAAAATTAGTCAGCTGTTGGACTCAATGCATACCCTATAACTGTATAGCAGACTCTCTCCTTTCTAATGGGAACATGTCGTACTCATTACTGTGGCCCTGCTCTATGTGTCTTTAAATTCTTAGTGGGGTTTTTCCTAAAATTGGTCTGCCGTTGGACTCACTGCATACCCTATAACTGTATAGCAGACTCTCTCCTTTCTAATGGGAACATGTCGTACTTGTTACTGTGGCCTTGCTCTGTGTGTCTTTAAATTCTTAGTGGGGTTTTTCCTAAAATTGGTCAGCCGTTGGACTCACTGCATGCCCTATAACTGTATAGCAGACTCTTTCCTTTCTAATGGGAACATGTCGTACTCGTTACTGTGGCCCTGCTTTGTGTGTCTTTAAATTCTTAGTGGGGTTTTTCCTAAAATTGGTCAGCCGTTGGACTCACTGCATACCCTATAACTGTATAGTAGACTCTCTCCTTTCTTATGGGAATTTGTCATTACTGTGGCCCTGCTCTATGTGTCTTTAAATTCTTAGTGGGGTTTTTCCTATATTTGGTCAGCCGTTGGACTCACTGCATACCCTATAACTGTATAGCAGACTCTCTCCTTTCTAATGGGAAGTTGTCGTTACTGTGGTCCTGCTCTGTGTGTCTTTAAAATCTTAGTGGGGTTTTTCCTAAAATTAGTCAGCTGTTGGACTCAATGCATACCCTATAACTGTATAGCAGACTCTCTCCTTTCTAATGGGAACATGTCGTACTCATTACTGTGGCCCTGCTCTATGTGTCTTTAAATTCTTAGTGGGGTTTTTCCTAAAATTGGTCTGCCGTTGGACTCACTGCATACCCTATAACTGTATAGCAGACTCTCTCCTTTCTAATGGGAACATGTCGTACTTGTTACTGTGGCCCTGCTCTGTGTGTCTTTAAATTCTTAGTGGGGTTTTTCCTAAAATTGGTCAGCCGTTGGACTCACTGCATGCCCTATAACTGTATAGCAGACTCTTTCCTTTCTAATGGGAACATGTCGTACTCGTTACTGTGGCCCTGCTTTGTGTGTCTTTAAATTCTTAGTGGGGTTTTTCCTAAAATTGGTCAGCCGTTGGACTCACTGCATACCCTATAACTGTATAGTAGACTCTCTCCTTTCTTATGGGAATTTTTCATTACTGTGGCCCTGCTCTATGTGTCTTTAAATTCTTAGTGTGGTTTTTCCTATATTTGGTCAGCCGTTGGACTCACTGCATACCCTATAACTGTATAGCAGACTCTCTCCTTTCTTATGGGAATTTGTCATTACTGTGGCCTTGCTCTATGTGTCTTTAAATTCTTAGTGGGGTTTTTCCTAAATTTGGTCAGCCGTTGGACTCACTGCATACCCTATAACTGTATAGCAGACTCTTTCCTTTCTAATGGGAACATGTCGTACTTGTTACTGTGGCCTTGCTCTATGTGTCTTTAAATTCTTAGTGGGGTTTTTCCTAAATTTGGTCAGCCGTTGGACTCACTGCATACCCTATAACTGTATTGCAGACTCTCTCCTTTCTTATGGGAATTTTTCGTTACTGTTGCCCTACTCTATGTGTCTTTAAATTCTTAGTGGGGTTTTTCCCAAATTTTGGCAGCCCTTGCAGTCACAGCATGGGCATTACCACTATAGGAGACCCGCTGCTTTATAACAGGAACATTTTTTTTACTGAGACCCTCCTCTATGTCTCTTCAAAGGGTTGGTATTGGGTTGCGTCCAAATTTTTGGCAGCCATTGCAGTCACTGTATATGCAATAATAGTATAGGAGACCCACTTGTTAATAATGGGAACAACAAAGCATAGCCGGCTGATCGCTCTCTAACAATAGTGAGGGCTGACTGCTGGCCTTTTAAGAATAGTAAGGGCCGCCTGAGGTCCCTATAAAAATAGACTTTATGACTTTCAGAGTCCCTCCATCATAAATAAAACAGGATGTGTTTGATGATGTGTCACACACCACATTGCCAGATAAGGTTGTAAAATGTTAAAATGACATTTCCCAGTGAATGCATTTGTCTTAAAAAATAACGTAAAAAAACCAAAACAATAGGATCTTTCTTTAGTTTAAAAAACAGCGTCACCAATTTAACCTCAATGTAATCACATTTCTCAGCTCATGAACCTCCTCCTCCGTCTCCGAAATGACCACATAAGTTACAAGCTGACAGCACTGCAGCACTGACTTGGCCAAGCGGCAACAGGCTGTGCTGAAGATAACATGCTTAATGCTTAATTGACAAACCGCGCTGCAGAGTTGTTGAAAGCTGTAACACAGCAGCCTGATCTGTGGCTCTCACTGCTGAACAAACAGCCAGGCATGGTCGTGTGTGACAATGGGCGGGACTTGGTGATGGAGAAAAGACCGCCGGAGTAGATACGATTTCCCTCCAGTCCTTTCACCGAGCTAAATACAACTCTCAGCAAAAAAAGTTGTGGACTGGCTCCGTACCATCCCTGGCCACATTCACCTGTCCACGTGTTTGTGGTTAGGCGGTCCTTCCCAGTAAGTGCACTGTGGAGGGCACGGGTAATGTTGTGGGACCCGTGCTTGTGGAAGGCAGAGGCGACACCGGGAGAAACAATGGCAGCTGTGGACCAAGTATGGACACCTGGCCGCCGCCAGCATGAGGTTGTGAAAAGCTTCCGCCTCCACGAGCTTAATAGGCCATATTCAAGTGAAAGCAGCTGCCCAGAAATCTGGCAGTTTAGTCTTGCGGCCTGTGGGTGGGTGGGTGGATGGCTGGCTGCATACTTGCACTTGCATTCCAAGTAACAGAAAACTAAGCAGATGGTGGCCTCTATCATCATCATGGCCTCACCTCGGCACTATGAACTCTCTTGAAGGAGAAGCCAGGGCCCGCAGGAGGAGTCTCCACTTCTCTGGTGGTCCCGTCCAACCCTGCCGAGAAGCAGCCCTGGCTAATAAAAGTGTGGTGGGAGGTTCCCGGACACTCTATGGCTGCTTTTTTAATGTGGATCGGCAATGTTTATGCATGTTATTTCTTAAACCGCATTACAGATCAGGCCATTGTCCAACTCTGTATTCAAGAAATTAAATGCGCAAAGAAAGATGTGTGTGTGTCAAAGCACCACCGACAAGTGCGAGTTGATGTTGGAGGGGCTGCCATTGCTTCTGCAACAAGCTGCATTAGAGGACTTCCTAGGAGAAATGACACGCAGGGAAGATACGGTTTCCCTCTATGCCAGTCCTTTCACTGAGCTAAATTCAACTCTCAGCAAAAAAAGATGTGGACTGGCGCCATACCGTCCCTGGCCACATTTACCTGTCCACGTGTTTGTGGTTAGGCATTCCTTCCCAGTAAGTGCACTGGGGAGAGCACGGGTAATGTTGTGGGACCCATGCCTGTGGAAGGCGGAGGCGACACCGGGAGAAACAGTGGCGGCTGGGGACCAAGTATGGACACCCGGCCGTCGCCGGCATGAGGTTGTGAAAAGCTTCCGCATCCACGAGCTTAAAAGGCCATATTTCAAGTGCAAACAGCTGCCCAGAAATCTGGCAGTTTAGTGTTGCGGCTTGTGGGTGGATGGCTGGCTGCATACTTGCACTTGCATTCCAAGTAACAGAAAACTAAGCAGATGGTGGCCTCTATCATCATCATGTCCTCACCTCGGCACTATGAACTCTCCTGAAGGAGAAGCCAGGGCCCGCCGGAGGAGTCTCCGGTTCTCTGGTGGGCCCGTCTAACCCTGCCGAGAAACAGGCCTGGCTAAGAAAAGTGTGGCGGAAGGTTCCCGGACACTCTATGGCTGCTTTTTTAATGTGGATCGGCCATGCTTATGCATGTTATTTCTTAAACCGCATTACAGATAAGGCCATTGTCCAACTCTGTATTCAAGAAATTAAATGCGCAAAGAAAGATGTGTGTGTGTCAAAGCACCACCGACAAGTGCGAGTTGATGTTGGACGGGCTGCCATTGCTTCTGCAACTAGCTGCATTAGAGGACTTCCTGGGAGAAATGACACGCAGGGTAAATACGGTTTCCCTCTATGCCAGTCCTTTCACCGAGATGTGGTTTCCCAAGTCCTTTCACCAAGCTAAAGAATATGGCTGTGGTGAAATACAACTCAGCAAAAAAAAGTTGTGGACTGGCTCCGTACCGTCCCTGGCCACATTCACCTGTCCAATTGTTTGTGGTTAGGAGGTCCTTCCCAGTAAGTGCACTGGGGAGGGCACGGGTAATATTGTGGGACCCGTGCTTATGGAGGCGACACCGGGAGAAACAGTGGCGGCTGGGGACCTAGTATGGACACCCGGCCGTCGCCGGCATGTGGTTATGAAAAGCTTCCGCCTCCACGAGCCTAAAAGGCCACAATTCAAGTGAAAGCAGCTGTCAAAAATTTGGCAGTATAGTATTGCAGCCTGTGGGTGGGTGGGTGGCTGGCTGCATACTTGAGTTTGCATTCCAAGGAATGAGGTCGGGACAACTGAACGCTGCACTGGGACAAAGACGTGGACGGTGTTTGTTGCAAGTCTGCAATGACAGGTGCATGGTGGGAGGCATCTTTGCATGCGCCAAGGATCACTTATGATGGGCATGCTTTTAGGCAGTGACCTGGGAGTCAGAAATGCTTCCAGAGGTCTTCCCCATGCTGTTCCCATGTCTTTTCAGCACTGTATGCATCTGTGTGATGATTTATCACACACCACATGGCCAGATAAGGTTGTAAAATGTTAAAATTACATTTCCCAGTGAATGCATTTGTCTTTGTTGAAAGCAATGCAAAAGTGCAAAAACGCATGAAAAACGCTACGTGTGAACATAGCCCAAGGAGTGGAGGAGTATTTTTGTTTTTGGTTATTTATTTTGCTTTATGTACATTGTACATGTCATGGAATGGATGTTCCTTAACATATTTCCCAGGAGAATCCATTTTGGTTTAGTTTTGGTATGTTTTATTGTGAGTCCGTAAAAGTGGCATAATACCTCTGACAACATTGTTGACAGCAGTGACCTGGGAGTCAGAAATGCTTCCAGGGGTCTTCCCCATGCTGTTCCCATGTCATTTGAGCACTGTTCCCATCGATTTGGGCAATTTTTAAGCCCTCTGCAGACCGCCAGGGGGAGCCGCCTGAAAAATGCTTGAGTTTCCCATAGACTTACATTGGGCTCGTTGCTCGGGTAGAGCACCCGAGTATTCCAATTTGCTTGACCCGAGCAACGAGTACCCGAGCATTTTAGTGCTTGCTCATCACTATGCGAGAGTGGTAAAAGGAAGGCCACAGAGCAGGAGTTGTAGTAGTCAAAGTGGGAGATGATGAGGGCGTGCACTGGTGTTTTTCTAAATTCATGGTTGAGGAATGTGCGGATCCCAAAGATACTTTGGAGTTGGAGCCAGCAGCAAGTGGAAAGGGCTTGGATCTGACGTTTGAAGGACAAGCTTGTGGGACTGAGGAGAGTGGGCAGCCTTTCACTTTGATGGATAGGTCAGATGGGGGGGATGATGCATTCTGTTTTATCCATGTTAATTTTTACAAATCTAGCAGAGAAGAAAAATGAAATATAGGATACACATTGTGGGATTCTGGTTAGTAAGGAGGTGATATCAGGTCTAGAGAGGTAGATCTGTGTGTCATCAGTATAGAGGTGATACTGAAAGCCATGACACTATGAGCTATCCCAGGCCGAAGGTGTAGAAGAAGAAGATCTTGGGTCCTAGAACTGAACCTTGGGGGACACCTACACATAGAGGGTGAGATAAGGAGGTGGTGTGTGAATGGGAGAAACTGAATGTCCTGTCGGTTAGGTATGAAAAGATCCAAGAAAGGGCCAAGTCTGTGATGCCAAGAAATGAGAGTCTGTAGTAAGAGGGAATGGTCTACTGTGTTGAAGGTAGATGACAGGTCTTGGAGGAGGAGGACAGAGTAGTCTTGCTTGGATTTGGCAGTTAGTATTCATTGGTGACATTAGTCAGGGCAGTTTCAGTGGAATGGTGAGGTCAGAAGCCAGATTGTAAGCGGTCAAAGAGGGAGAAGGAGGAGAGGTGGGAGGACAGTTCAAAATAGACGTGTTGATCCAGTAGTTTGGAGGCATAGGGGAGAAGTGAGATGGGTTGATAGCTAAACATAGGATGAGTGGAGGGAGGGCTTTTGGAGGATGGGTGTGATCGAGGTATGTTTGAATTACGAGGAGAAGACGCCAGTTGTTAGTGACAGATTGAAGAGGAGGGTTAGGCTTGGGATGAAGACTGTGATACGGTTTGGAATGAGGTGGGATGGTATTAAGTCAAGTTCACAGGTGATGAGATGTGATTTGGAGCGTAAAGATGATCTTCTGTGATGGCGGAGAAGCTGGTTTTGGAGGAGAGTTGAGTCGTTATGAGAAGGGGCTGTTGGGACTTTAAGCAAAAGCTTTGCCCAATGTTGTCAACCTTCTGCCTGAAGAATGGGGCTAAGTGTTCAGCTGAGATGAAAGGAGAGGAGAGGGAGGGAGAGCTGGACAGAGGAGGGACTTGAAAGTACTGAATAGCTATTTAGGGTTGTGAGACACGTATGATATGAGAGATGAGAAGTAGGTTTGTTTTGCTGCAATGAGCAATTGTGCAGCATTATTAAAACTTCTGTTACTGGACTCCACTCCCTTTCTTTGGCAGTCGCACAGCAGTACACTTTGTAGATTAGGGGCAGGAAGAACATGTGCTCCAGTAGATGACAAGCACTGCATCAAGTGGCCTCTGCTCCTCTTCCTCCACCTTAACATCACACACAGTACAGTCCTCAGAGGTGGCACCCCAATTACCCTTGTTTTCATGTCACAACCCATGTCACAATTCTCCAACTGGCCAACTGACTGTGGGGAAGCACAGATGGGCGAGTCTGCAGAGCTATTCACACATTCTATTCCAGGGCATCAGAGGTCTGATCCAAAGCTTCACAGACTCAACAGGGGGAAAGCATGTGTAGCAATGCCCAAATTTTTTTTCAGTTGATCCAGGCCCGACAAAGTAACATAGTAACATAGTAACATAGTTTTTAAGGTTGAAGGAAGACTAAGTCCATCTATTTCAACCCATAGCCTAACATGTTGATCCAGAGTAAGGCAAAAAAAAAACATGTGGCAAACACTAAGCTCCACATTGGGGAAAAAAATTCCTTCCTGACTCCATACGGCAATCAGACTAGTTCCCTAGATCAACGCCCTATCAAGGAATCTAGTATACAGTACAGACCAAAAGTTTGGACACACTTTCTCATTTAAAGATTTTTCTGTATTTTCTTGACTATGAAAATTGTACATTCACACTGAAGGCATCAAACCTATGAATTAACACATGTGGAATTATATACTTAACAAAAAAGTGTGAAACAACTGAAAATATGTATTATATTCTAGGTTCTTCAAAATAGCCACCTTTTGCTTTGATGACTGCTTTGCACACTCTTGGCATTCTCTTGATGAGCTTCAAGAGGTAGTCACCGGAAATGATCTTCCAACAATCTTGAAGGAGTTCCCAGAGATACTTAGCACTTGTTGGCCCTTTTGCCTTCACTCTGCGGTCCAGCTCACCCCAAAAAATCTCTAATGGGTTCAGGTCTGGTGACTGTGGAGGCCAGGTCATCTGGCGTAGCACCCCATCACTCTCCTTCTTGGTCAAATAGCCCTTACACAGCCTGGAGATGTGTTTGGCGTCATTGTCCTGTTGAAAAATAAATGATGGTCCAGCTAAACGCAAACCGGATGGAATAGCATGCCGCTTCAAGATGCTGTGATAGCCATGCTGGTTCAGTATGCCTTCAATTTTGAATAAATCCCCAACAGTGTCACCAGCAAAGCACCCCCACACCATCACACCTCCTCCTCCATGCTTCACGGTGGGAACCAGGCATGTAGAGTCCATCCGTTCACCTTTTCTGCGTCGCACAAAGACACGGTGGTTGGAACCAAAGATCTCAAATTTGGACTCATCAGACCAAAGCACAGATTTCCACTGGTCTAATGTCCATTCCTTGGGTTCTTTAACCCAAACAAGTCTCTACTGCTTGTTGCCTGTCCTTAGCAGTGGTTTCCTAGCAGCTATTTTACCATGAAGGCCTGCTGCACAAAGTCTCCTCTTAACAGTTGTTATAGAGATGTGTCTGCTGCTAGAACTCTGTGTGCCATTGACCTGGTCTCTAATCTGAGCTGCTGTTAACCTGCGATTTCTGAGGATGGTGACTAGGATAAACTTATCCTCAGTCCCCTCATATACTTGTACACAGTAATAAGATCACCCCTAAGCCTTCGTACCTGTCTTGGTATTGCAGACCCCCCAGTCCTCTAATAACCTTGGTGGCTCTTCTATACACCCGCTCTAGTTCAGCAATGTCTTTCTTATACACCGGAGACCAGTACTGTACACAGTATTCTAAGTGTGGTCGCACATCTATGCCTCTTTTAATGCTTCCCATTATTTTATTTGCCTTTGCAGCAGCTGCCTGACACTGGCCACCAAATGTGAACTTATCGTCCACCAATACACCCAGGTCTTTTTCAGTGACAGTTTTGCCCAATGTTTTACAATTAAGCATACAATTATACATTTTATTTCCTCTGCCTAAGTGCATTACCTTACATTTATCCTCATTAAAGCTCATTTGCCATTTATCAAGCCAAGCTTTTAGTTTACATAGATCCTCCTGTAATATAAAATTTTCCTCCACTGTATTGATTACCCTGCAGAGTTTAGTGTCATCTGCATTATAAATACACTGTGTTCCAAATTATTATGCAAATAATATTTTCTCAGATTTTCCCAAATTACCTATATGAATTGCAGTCATTGTACTTTTCCAGTCAATTAACTATTAGAGTACAATTGGAAGGTTTTTGTACAAACTGCCTATGATAACAGTATATTTAAAAAAAAATAAAAAACTCAAACTGCACTCAAAATGCATGTTCCAAATTATTATGCACAGCAGAGTTTTCAACCTTTTCATTTTAATAAAGTACAAAAAAATGGTCATTTTTGAAATTATAAGCATTAGCAGGTTATTACAAACTGAAATCAAACAGTTTTCAACTCAAAACTCTATTCTAGGTGATGTTACATTTGCACATAAGACCCCTTGTTCGAAAGGAGCTTCTGAACTCTCTCGTCCATTGAATTTGTCAGGTTTTGGATGGTTTCTGCTTTAATTGTTTTGCATGAGGACAGAATACCCTCCCAGTTGCCCCATCTCATGCTGCACATAACACATCTGCATCTCTGGCTGCTATGGGCATAAAAGGGGACAAACTTATGGTGTGGCCACAATGCTCCCCTGACCTCAACCCCATTGAGAACCTCTGGAGCATCATCAAAAGGAGTGTCTATGATGGCGGGAGGCAGTTCACATCTAAGCAACAGCTCTGGGAGGGTATTCTGTCCTCATGCAAAACAATTGAAGCAGAAACCATCCAAAACCTGACAAATTCAATGGACGAGAGAGTTCAGAAGCTCCTTTCGAACAAGCGGTCCTATGTGCAAATGTAACATCACCTAGAATAAAGTTTTGAGTTGAAAACTGTTTGATTTCAGTTTTTAATAACCTGCTAATGCTTATAATTTCAAAAATGACCATTATTTTGTTCTTTATTAAAATGAAAAGGTTGAAAACTCTGCTGTGCATAATAATTTGGAACATGCATTTTGAGTGCAGTTTGAGTTTTTTATTTTTTTAAAAAATATACTGTTATCATAGGCAGTTTGTACAAAAACCTTTCAGTTGTACTCTAATAGTTATTTGACTGGAAAATTACAATGACTGCAATTCATATAGGTAATTTGGGAAAATCTGAGAAAATATTATTTGCATAATAATTTGGAACACAGTGTATGTGACGCTTCAGATTTTGTGGTATACTATGCCTGATGAAGAGACCTGAGTAGTCTCGAAAGCGTGCTATTTGTTGCAATCTTTTCGGTTAGCCATTAAAAGGTATCAACCACTGAGGACTCTCAAATCTAAATATTTTTCTATCTACTGGCTAACACGGTACAAGAATATGTATTTTCCCTGTGTCATCTGCAAATATTTAAATACTACTCTGTATATGACGCGCCCCCTGGGCCTGTGTTGTGCAGGGGATACCCGGAGCCGGGCCTTCTGTAAGTTACTGGGGGTTGTAGTCTCCGTGTGGCGGTGACCCGGTCCGTGCACAGGGCGGTCAAACCAGTGGCAGTCTTAAGTAATAACAATGTCCGGCTACGCCACCCCTGGATTGCGGTCAGTGGGGACCGCCGCTGCGCTGCAGACCGCTGAGACTGATGTTGTTTGCGCAGCCGAGTATGGGATAACTCCCCACGGGAGAAGTATTGCCTCAGGGCAGCTAGTGTGGAAGATGATGGGAGTGATGGTGTGAGCGTCCCAGTAGTAATGGTGCTGGTGCGGCGATGAAACACAGAGACTTGTAACTGCAGTTTCCAATGCTTTACTCACAGTTGTTATTCTGGTCACTTGTGCACATGAGGGACCGCCTGAGCCGTGCTGCGTTCACCAGGCAAGGGACTCGACCAACTCCCAGGCAATTCCGGAGCGTGGCACAGGGCTCCCTTCCTTTCCTTTCTCTGGCCGTCCCCACCAGTGACCCACCTTTGTCCAGCTTCCTCGGGCCTTCTCTTGGCGAAACCTATCTCCGGTTTCCCTGACCCTATGCGGTATGCTTTCCTGGTGGATGTAGTGAGGGGTCGCACCAAGATGTGGTAACAACCTCCGGTCTTTGGCTGAGGAATCTGTTGCCTCCACCAATTTGGGTTCCGGTACCCTGTTCTGCCAACCCTTCACCCTGTATCTCCTGGGCATATGGGGTTCCTTCTGTCCTCGTGTCTCTGGGCCTTTCTCTGTGTTCCTTGCTTCCTTTCTCCTCTGTTCCAGTTCCTTTCTTACTTTCCTTTCCGTTCCTTCTCCTCTCTCTTTCTGCTGTTTCTGGCCTCCACTCCAGGCCTGCCTCTGGAGCTGGGCCCAGACTGAGCCACAGCTCCCTGTCAGCCCTCTCTGGCTGAACTCCTCTCTGAACTGGCTGAACTGAACTCTGTTCTAAGATGGTGCCCACCTTATATACCTCCCTCTATGTGTGAGCCCAGGTGACTAGCAACCAATGGGCTCCTACCTATGCCCAGAGACCCACCCCTATCTGCTCCTACACCACTGAGTATTCCACCCCCCTCCCCACTCCAGCCAGGGACAGATGTTGTCGTGCCTGCACTTCTGTCTAGTGGGAGCACCGTTGACTTGTCCCTCGGAAATGGGGTGTGTGTGGTGCATGCAGCTAAACGAGTCCTGGTCCACACTCCATCCTTACCCGGGAGTGGAATATCGCACCTCTGGTTTGAGGTGCAAAACCCCTGTAGTAGCAGCCGAGCCCTCGGGGTGCTTCATATACCCCCTACAAGGTCATTAATAAATATGTTAAAAAGAAGCGGGCCCAATACTGACCCCTGTGGTACCCCACTGTTAACTGAGACCCAGTCTGAGTGTGTTCCATTAATAACCACCCTTTGTTTCCTATCACTGAGCCAGTTCTTAGCCCACATACATATATTGTCCCCTATCCCCATTGTTCTCATTTTATGCATCAACCGTTTGTATGGAACCGTATCAAAAGTTTTTGAAAAGTCCATATACACAACATCCACTGCATTTCCTTGGTCCAGTCCAGAACTTACCTCCTCATAAAAGCTGATCAGATTAGTTTGACCGGAACGGTCCCTCGTAAACCCATGTTGATATTGGGTCATGAGGTTATTCTTCTTCAGATACTCTAGAATAGCATCTCTTAGGAAACCCTCCAGGATTTTACCCACAGTAGAGGTTAAGCTTACTGGCCTATAATTTCCAAGTTCCGTTTTTGTCCCCTTTTTGAATATTGGCACCACATTTGCTATACGCCAGTCCTGCGGTACAGATCCTGTTATTATGGAGTCTTTAAAGATTAAAAATAATGGTCTATCAATGACGTTACTTAATTCCTGCAGTACTCGCGGGTGTATCCCATCCGGGCCCGGCGATTTGTCAACTTTAGTGATTTTTAGACGCCACCGTACTTCCTGCTGGGTTAAGCAAGTGACATTTAATGGAGAATTTTTGTTATCACCGATCATGTTTTCTGTCATGCAATTTTCTTGTGTAAATACTGTTGAAAAATAATCATTTAGCATATTGGCTTTTTCCTCATCCTCATCCACCATTTCACCCAGACTATTTTTAAGGGGGCCAACACTATCATTTTTTAGTTTTTTACTATTTATGTGGTTAAGGAATATTTTGGGATTATTTTTACTTTCTCTGGCAATGATTCTCTCTGTCTCAATCTTTGCTGCCTTGATTTGGTTTTTACAGAATTTATTTAATTTTCTGTATTTATTTAATGCCTCATCACTACCTACTATGTACTATGTAAACTAAAAGCTTGGGCTGATAAATGGCAAATGAGCTTTAATGGGGATAAATGTAAGGTAATGCACTTGGGCAGAGGAAATAAAATGTATAATTATATGCTTAATTGTAAAACACTGGGCAAAACTGTAACTGAAAAAGACCTGGGTGTATTGGTGGACGACAAGCTCACGTTTAGTGGCCAGTGTCAGGCAGCTGCTGCAAAGGCAAAAAAAATAATGGGATGCATTAAAAGAGGCATAGATGCTCATGAGAAGAACATCATTTTACCTCTATACAAGTCATTAGTGTGACCACACTTAGAATATTGTGTACAGTTTTGGTCTCCAGTGTATAAGAAAGACATAGCTGAACTAGAGAGGGTGCAGAGAAGAGCGACCAAGGTTATTAGAGGACTGGGGGGTCTGCAATACCAAGACAGGTTATTACACTTGGGCTTATTTACTGTGGAAAAAAGAAGGCTTAGGGGTGATCTTATTACTATGCACAAGTATATGAGGGGACAGTACAAAGACCTTTCTACTGATCTTTTTACTCTGAGGCCAGAGATGGGGACAAGGGGGCATCTTCTACATCTGGAGGAAAGAAGGTTTAATCATAATCACGGACGCGGATTCTTTACTGTACGAGCAGTGAGACTATGGAACTCTCTGCCGCATGATGTTGTAATGAGTAGAGATGAGCGTTGTTCGACTCGAACTGTTCGCCAATCTCAAATTCGAGCTGTTTTGGGCGGTGTTCGAGCCGTTCGGCGAACACGAACGATTTGAGAAAAATTCGGCTGTTCGAGGTTATGTTCGATAACTGTTCGTGCACCAAAATCATAACTGGATTTTTTCTTAGTAATGATGAAAATTAATGTTAATACGCAGTTTGAATGTACAGCGGGGTGGGGGGAGGGGCAGGGGATGGATCTCTGCAGGAATAATGAAGATCTCCATTTTTTTTTCTCTTTCCCGCATTTACAGTGGGGAGGTGCAATCTGTCAGCCTATCAGCAGCGCACACATGGAGCGAAGTGCTTTTTTTCACACAAGCAAGGGCATGTGTCATTGGCAGTGTATGTCACATGTCCTTGCCCTATAAGACCAAGCCATTTTCCCCGTCGCCACCATTTTCTCACTGCTGCAGCTGCGTGTTAGACGGCACCGCTGTTGCTGTGTGCGCTATACCTTGTTAATTTCAAGCCAATTTTCGCACAAATCTACAGATAGCTTGGGAGTAGGGAATAGTTGTGATTGCAGTCCTTTTAAGGACTAGGTTACAGCATTTCCTACGACTTTTATCAGGCAGGTCTGTGCTCTTAAATAGATAGATTGTGGGAGTAAAGACTAATTGTAATTGCAGTCCTTTTCAGGACTAGGTTGCATCAGTTCCTATCAGTTTTTGCCAGGCAGGTCTGTGCCAGTGCTGTGCAAGTTTTTTTCACAACATTTGGCTGAATCTAGCAAAGCTAATCCTTTTTGGCCTATTGCAGAGTGTGTTAGTCAGTGGAGTAGCCTATCTGTGTTGCAAGATATACCACCTGTGTATAGAATACCAATTTTTTTACTGCACCTAGTGAAGTAAAATCTTTTGGGCATAGCATCATTCTATTAGTCCATCTATACTGACCTCCATCAGGTTGCAAATTGAATATAATTTTTTTCTGCATCTAGCTCTGAAAAAATATTTGGGCTTCTAGCAGTGTGTGGGACTTGTTCAATTAGTCCATCTATACTGACCTCCATCAGGTTGCAAACTGAATATATTTTTTTTCTGCATCTAGCTCTGAAAAAATATTTGGCCTTCTAGCAGTGTGTGGGACTTGTTCTATTAGTCCATCTATACTGACCTCCATCACGCTGCAAATTCAAAATAATTTTTTGTCTGCATCTAGCTCTGAAAAAATATTTGGCCTTCTAGCAGTGTGTGGGACTTTCTCTATTAGTCCATCTATACTGACCTCCATCAGGTTGCAAATTAAAAATAATTTTTATCTGCATCTACCTCTGAAAAAATATTTGGGCTTCTAGCTGTGTGTGGGACTTGTTCTATTAGTCCATCTATACTGACCTCCATCAGGTTGCAAACTGAATATAATTTTTTTCTGCATCTAGCTCTGAAAAAATATTTGGCCTTCTAGCAGTGTGTGGGACTTTCTCTATTAGTCCATCTATACTGACCTCCATCAGGTTGCAAATTAAAAATAATTTTTATCTGCATCTAGCTCTGAAAAAATATTTGGCCTTCTATCAGTGTGTGGCACTTTCTCTATTAGTCCATCTATACTGACCTCCATCAGGTTGCAAATTAAAAATAATTTATATCTGCATCTAGCTCTGAAAAAATATTTGGCCTTCTAGCAGTGTATGGGACTTTCTCTATTAGTCCATCTATACTGACCTCCATCAGGTTGCATATTAAAAATATTTTTTTGTCTGCATCTAGCTCTGAAAAAATATTTGGCCTTCTAGCAGTGTGTGGGACTTTCTCTATTAGTCCATCTATACTGACCTCCATCAGGTTGCAAACTGAATATATTTTTTTTCTGCATCTACCTCTGAAAAAATATTGGGCTTCTAGCTGTGTGTGGGACTTGTTCTATGAATCCATCTATACAGATCTCCATCAGGTTGCAAACTGAATATAATTTTTTTCTGCATCTGCCTCTGAAAAAATATTTGGGCTTCTAGCTGTGTGTGGGACTTGTTCTATTAATCCATCTATACAGACCTCCATCAGGTTGCAAACTGAATATAATTTTTTTCCGCATCTAGCTCTGAAAAAATATTTGGCCTTCTAGCAGTGTGTGGGACTTTCTCTATTAGTCCATCTATACTGACCTCCATCAGGTTGCAAATTAAAAATAATTTATATCTGTATCTAGCTCTGAAAAAATATTTGGCCTTCTAGCAGTGTGTGGGACTTTCTCTATTAGTCCATCTATACTGACCTCCATCAGGTTGCAAACTGAATATATTTTTTTTCTGCATCTACCTCTGAAAAAATATTTGGGCTTCTAGCTGTGTGTAGGACTTGTTCTATTAGTCCATCTATACTGACCTCCATCAGGTTGCAAACTGAATACAATTTTTTTCTGCATCTACCTCTGAAAAACTATTTGGGCTTCTAGCTGTGTGTGGGACTTGTTCTATTAGTCCATCTATACTGACCTCCATCAGGTTGCAAATTGAATATAATTTTTTTCTGCATCTAACCCAGCCAATAGTTTTGGCCTAATACCACAGTTTGGCCACTCAGCTCTGCTCGGTTCCCATCCATTGTTTTTTTGTGCAAACAACTCCAGAGTTGTGAATTAGTTAACCACCAAAATGAGTGGAAAAAGGCCTGCTGCTGGTGGAAAGGGGAATAGGCGTGTTGGGAAGGGGAAAAAAGGTTGTGTTCGTGGGGTAGGTGTTAAAGCAACAGTAACATCTGCAGAAGAAAGACCATCTTCCAGCCAAACTAAAATGTCTACTTCTTTTAGCGGACAATGTGATAAGATCCCTTTCTTACGGCCACGCCAATCGCTACAAATTCCAGATGAGGCACAAAAACAACAGGTGCTTCAACGGATATCAAGTGCTCCTTTAAGTGGGCTCTCCTCCACATCAACTTCAACATCACAAATACTCCAGTCCTCAAAGGTGTCACCCCAATCGCACTTGCTTCCTCACAGCTCCCAAATCTCCAGCTGCCCGTCTGAGTATGAGGTAGAACAGATGGTTGAGTCTGCAGAGCTGTCTACTCATACTATAGCCTGGGAATCAGAGGTCGACTCCAGCGCTTCTGTGAATCCAGACGAGGAAATGATCTGCACTGATGCCCAGAATCTTTATGAGTCGGATCCAGGACCAGACGCAGAAGGTTCTGACCATAATGTAGACCCTCATTCCCAAACTGTAACTCCTGTTGGTGGAGACAATGAGGAAGACGATGATAAGACTCAAATACCTGATTGGAGCGACAACTTTAGTTTTTTGTCAGGGCAGGAACAGGTTGGCTCTGAGGACGACGGGTGTGATAACACACAGGGTGATGATGATGAGGTTGGAGATCCCACTTACTGTCAACCCACAGTCAGCCAAGAGATGAGGTCAGCAGAGGAGGTGGAGGAAGATGCTAGTGACGACGAGGTCAGGTTGCGCCTTCCTGGACAGAGACGTAGTACTGGAAGCACGTCAACAACTGCATCCTCAAACACAACTCTGCCTCTCACCACAAGTCGTGGTGGCTCTTCAGGTCGCATGGGTGCTAAGCCTTGCATAGCCTGGGCATTTTTTCAGATCGATAAAGATGACCCAACTCGTGTTATCTGTAACATTTGTCAGCAAAAGCTAAGTAGAGGCCAAAAAATACATAGTTTGAGTACTTCATGCATGAACCGGCACATGGACATGAAGCATAAGTTGCAGTGGGAAGCTCAGTGTGCTACAATGCGGCCTAGCCGGCCGGGCCAACCACCGTCTGCCATATCTTGTGCATCCATGGCCTCTTCAACCTCTGTGACTGGGGGGACAGCAGTCACACCTGTTTTGGGGCGCAGACCTGCCACCTCTTTACCCGCAACAGCCAGCGTGATTGGCAGGTCATCATTTTCTTTGGAGGTGGTAACACCAGCTGGTGTTGAGCGCTGTCCGACATCGATAGCACCACCTTTGGATCAAGGCAACCTAACATGTCCGCCTGCATCTTCCTCACAGACCGGCAGTTTGCCGGGGACACCCGTATCAACCCCGTCTAAGCACAATAGCCAGCCCTCGGTCCCTCAGATGTGGACAAGTAAAAGACCATTTCCTCCTAGCCATGAGAAAGCTAAGAGGTTGAATTTCACCATCTGCAAGCTCTTGGCTACAGAAATGCTGCCTTTCCGCCTGGTGGACACAGAGGATTTTCGAGACCTTATGTCCGTCGCAGTGCCCCAGTACAAGATGCCCAGTCGGCACTACTTCTCAAAGAAAGGTGTGCCTGCGCTCCACCAGCATGTTGCACACAACATCACCACTTCTTTGAGAAACTCTGTGTGTGACAGGGTGCATTTCACCACAGACACTTGGACGAGTAGGCATGGATAGGGGCGTTACATGTCGCTGACTGGGCACTGGGTAACTATGGTGACAGCAGGACAAGGGGCTGCTGTCCAAGTCTTGCCGTCCCCACGAGTTGTGCGTCAATCCTCTTTATGTCAAAGTTCCTCCACTGCTTCTGCCTCCTCAACCTCCTCTCGGTCTTCCACCTGCACCCAAAGCCTGTCTGGTCATGCCACAAGCTTTCTAACTGCGCAGAAGGGATCCTGCACACCTCCTTACTATTCTGGCAGTAGGGCTCAACGTCATCAGGCGGTTTTTACTTTGAAATGTCTGGGAAATGTGAATCACACAGCTGAGGAGTTGTGGTCAGCTCTGGAGAACCAATTTCATGAATGGTTGTCTCCACTGGACCTGAAACCAGGGAAGGCCGTGTGCGACAATGCTGCAAACCTGGGTGCGGCCCTTCGCCGGGGCAATGTCACACACGTGCCTTGTATGGCTCACGTGTTGAACCTGGTTGTCCAGCAATTTTTAGCCCACTATCCCAGACTAGATGGCCTTCTGCAGAGGGCACGGTCGCTGTGTGCTCACTTCCGCCGTTCGCATCCCGCAGCTCAGCGACTTACATCTCTACAGAGGTCGTTGGGCCTGCCACTTCACCGGCTAAAATGCGATGTGCCTACCCGGTGGAATTCAACTCTGCACATGCTGCTGTTAGAACCTTGCTGTTAGGTTTTTTTTCCTTTGCTGGTCACATGACCTTGTTGGCCTATTTAATCCTGCTCCGCCCTTCTGGCTTTGCTGGACTTCATTGTATATCTACTTTCTAGCTAGCCTGTGCTCTGTGTCTTGCTCTGTTAGTTTGCTTGGTCTACTGACCTCTATGTTCTATATATTTTGTTTGTTCGTCTGTCTGCTACTATTTCTGTTAGGAGGTGTCCCATATTCCTCCCAGTCCTTAGTACTTGTAGGGATTCCTCCCCCACATCTATAGGTCTTCGTACAGACTAGCTTAGGACTTTAGCAGGTCTGATCGCAGGATCAGGTTCCCTGTTACATCGTAGGGATTCAGCTGAGTTCTATCGTAGGGACAGATCTCCTCTCTTTCCTTAGCTCTGGTAGCAGAACATAACAGTAAGTCCAGCCAGCAAATTCTCTAAGGAAAGATTTTTTTTGTTCCATCATGGTGTCGTTCAGGATATGGCTAAACACCTGCAGGGACTCTCTCTGGAAGTGGCCGAGCTCCGTCAGCACGTGAGTAACTGTCCTGGAGCATATTTCTTGGAGCCTAAGGTATGTTTGCCGGATTTATTTTTTGGTGAACATCGAGAATTTTTTTCATTTAAAAATGCTTGCTTATTGTATTTTCGTTTGAGACCCAAGTCCTCTGGGGATGAATCCCAGCGCGTAGGGTTCATAATGTCACTTTTGCGCAAAGAGCCTCAGGAGTGGGCCTTTTCTTTGCAACCTAGTGATACATGCTTCAGATCAGTGGATAGTTTTTTTTCTGCTTTAGGACTATTATATGATGATCCTGACCGTGTCGCATCAGCTGAGACTGAGTTGAGACGTTTAAAACAAGGATCAGGTAATGTCGAAAAATATTGTACTCATTTTCGTCGTTGGTCTACTCAAATAGGGTGGAACGATTCTGCTCTGAAAAGTCTATTTCTTGCTGGGCTCAGTGAAAGGGTTAAAGACCTGTTAATTGCTTATCCTACACCTGAGGATTTGCAACAGGCTATGCAATTAGCTATACGGGTGGATAGAAGACTGCGTGCTAGGGTTAATGAGAGCAAATCCTCTGCTATGTCAGTTTCTGGTTATGATAATGTGTGTACTAACAGTGGTGAACCGATGGAGATTGGATCGGTGGCACCTCGCTCTCAAGAAAAAGACCGTCGTTTTTCTGAAGGTTTGTGTTTCTATTGCGGAAAATCTGGTCATTTGATTAAAGGCTGTGAGCTTCGTATGAAGAAAGAAAAAAAAAATGGTCAGTCATGCCCGTATTGCCTGTTTAAATTCCAAGGGTATATTTTTAGCTGCTTCCACGATTGCTCAGGAAAAATTAATGGAATTTCGGGTGTTTGTTGATTGCGGGTCTACACTGAATGTAATTGATGCGGGATTCGTGGAAAAACTCAATTTAAAACCTGAACCTTTATCATCCCCCATTGCTGTGGTTTCTGTGGATGGTTCCCCTTTGAAGAATATTACTCTCAAGGTCTGTGAATTTCCTCTCACTATTAATGGTGTTCACCAGGAGAAATTGGATTTGGTAGTGTTGAATAACTTGCCTTCTCCAGTAATATTGGGATTGCCCTGGTTAAAATTTCACAATCCTGTACTGGATTGGTCTACCAGTGAAATTAAATCCTGGAGCCATAAATGTTATGACAAGTGTTGTAACGGGCGTATTGCAGCTTTGGATAGGGGAGAATTGCCTGTTCCTATTCAGGATTTTTGGAGAGTTTTTTCTGAGAAAGAATCGCAGGTTTTGCCTCCCCATAGAGACTATGATTGTTCTATTGAATTTGTCCCTGGAGCGACTCTTCCTAAAAGTCGTTTATTTAACCTTACTATTCCTGAGAGGAAGGCTTTGGAGGAATACATACAGACAAGTTTGGCCGCCGGTCACATTAGGCCCTCTAAGTCTCCTGCGGCGGTTGGATTTTTTTTTGTAAAAAAAAAGGACGGCGGTTTACGTCCTTGTCTAGATTTTCGTGAGATTAACAAAATTACGGTACGCAATCCTTACCCACTGCCATTGATTCCTGATCTGTTTAACCAGTTATTGGGGGCCAAGTGGTTCTCTAAAATTGACCTTAAGGGGGCATACAATCTGTTGCGCATGAAGGAGGGTGATGAATGGAAGACTGCTTTTAACACTCCTGTGGGTCATTTTGAGAATCTGGTTATGCCTTTTGGTCTTACTAATGCTCCTGCATTTTTTCAGAATCTGATTAATGACATCCTTAGACCTTTGATCGGTAAAAATGTGGTTGTGTATTTGGATGACATTTTGATTTATTCGCCAGATCTGGAGTCTCATTGGCGGAGCGTGCGTGAGGTATTACAGTTATTAATGGACAATTCGCTTTTTGCTAAGCTGGAGAAATGTGAGTTCGCTGTACAGAGAATTAGTTTTTTGGGCTACATTATCTCCAGCAAAGGTTTTGAGATGGATCCGGTTAAGGTTCAGGCTGTGCAGGAATGGCCTAGGCCTATTGGTTTGAAATCGATACAGAGGTTTTTGGGTTTCGCCAATTACTATAGAAAATTCATAAAAAATTTTTCTAGTATTGTCAAACCTCTGACTGATCTCACCAGGAAAGGTGCTGATGCGGTTCAGTGGTCTTCTGAGGCCATTGAAGCTTTTGTGTATCTCAAGGAGAGGTTCACCTCTGCTCCCATCCTTATGCAGCCTGATGTTACTAGGCCGTTTTTGGTTGAGGTTGATGCTTCCTCTGTGGGGGTTGGCGCAGTATTGTCTCAGGATAACGGGGATGGATTACATCCCTGTGCCTTTTTTTCAAAAAAATTTTCGGAGACTGAATTGAATTACGATATTGGTAATCGGGAATTATTGGCTATTAAACTCGCATTTGAACACTGGCGCCACTTCTTGGAAGGTGCGGACTTCCCGTTCAGGTTCTTACGGATCATAAAAATCTGATATATCTTGACGCTGCCAAGCGCCTGAATGCCCGTCAGGCTAGGTGGGCACTGTTTTTCTCGCGGTTTAATTTCTCCGTTACTTACATGCCTGGTACTAAGAATGTTAAGGCGGATGCCTTGTCTCGCAGTTTTTCTCCCATAGTCGGTGCTGAGAAAGAGGAAAACATTTTACAAGAAGGTGTTGTGATAGCTGCTTTAGACTCCGTTTTGGAAGATGAGATTCTTAAAGCTCAGGAGAATGCCCCATCTAACACTCCTCATGGGAGGTTGTTTGTGCCTGGGACCTTTAGGAGAGATTTGTTTGTTGAGTTTCACGAATCTCGGTTGGCAGGTCATCCCGGAATCTCTGAGACCAAGAGACTGGTGGGTCGCAGTTTTTGGTGGCCTGGATGGCAGAAGGAAGTCATTAAGTGGGTGCGCCAATGTACTGTGTGTGCTAGATCTAGGTCCTCGCGTGCTCCTGCTGCGGGGTTGCTTTGTCCTTTGGAGGTCCCCAGTGCTCCTTGGACACATTTGGCTATGGACTTTATAACTGACCTTCCCCCCTCTGGGGGTTTTACTGTCATCTGGGTGGTCGTGGACCGTTTTAGCAAGATGTGTCACTTGGTTCCCTTCGTCAAACTGCCCTGCGCTAAAACTCTCGCTAAGGCCTTTGTCAAGGAAATTGTCAGACTTCATGGCGTTCCTACTGACATTGTTTCTGATAGGGGTCCTCAGTTCGTGGCTCGTTTTTGGCGTGCCTTTTGTGACAGGTTGGGAATTCATTTGTCGTTTTCGTCCGGATATCATCCTGAATCTAATGGCCAGACAGAAAGGAAAAACCAGGATGTTGAGCAGTTCTTACGTTGTTTTGTGGCAGACAATCAAGAGGGGTGGTCTGAGTTTCTGCCACTTGTCGAATTTGCTCTGAACAATCATACATCTTCTTCTGCTGGTTGTTCGCCTTTTTTTTGTTGTTCTGGGAGACATCCGTCGTTTGGGTCGTTCTCCAAGTTGGGATCTGCCGTGCCTGAGGAGGAGAATTTTTCCGGTGATTTGGAAAGAGTTTGGACGGATGTGCGTGGTAATCTTCAGGAGGCCAACAGAAAATCTAAAGACTACTTTGATAGGAAACGACAGGAGGTTTTGTTCGCTGTTGGTGACATGGTTTGGCTGTCCTCTAGGAATCTGCGGTTGAGGATTCCTTCTAAGAAATTGGGTCCCAAGTTTGTAGGGCCCTTTAAGGTGCTTCAGGTTGTCAACCAATCTGCTGTTAGGTTGGAGGTTCCTACCTCCTGGAGAATTAATCCGGTCTTTCATGTCTCTCTGTTAAAAAAAGCTGTTGTGTCGGATGGTGACGCCTCTGCCTCTGTTCCTCCGGTGGTGGAGGACGGGGAATATGAAATTTCTCGCATCCTTGACTCTAGACGGTATAGAGGTAGTTTGCAGTATCTTGTGGCCTGGAAAGGTTTCGGACCCGAGGATAACTCTTGGGTGAGGTCAGATGATGTTTCCGCGTCCAGACTTATCAGAGCGTTTCACAGGAGATTTCCTGATAAGCCTGGTCCTAGGGGATCCGGAGGATCCTCTTAGAAGGGGGGGTACTGTTAGAACCTTGCTGTTAGGTTTTTTTTCCTTTGCTGGTCACATGACCTTGTTGGCCTATTTAATCCTGCTCCGCCCTTCTGGCTTTGCTGGACTTCATTGTATATCTACTTTCTAGCTAGCCTGTGCTCTGTGTCTTGCTCTGTTAGTTTGCTTGGTCTACTGACCTCTATGTTCTATATATTTTGTTTGTTCGTCTGTCTGCTACTATTTCTGTTAGGAGGTGTCCCATATTCCTCCCAGTCCTTAGTACTTGTAGGGATTCCTCCCCCACATCTATAGGTCTTCGTACAGACTAGCTTAGGACTTTAGCAGGTCTGATCGCAGGATCAGGTTCCCTGTTACATCGTAGGGATTCAGCTGAGTTCTATCGTAGGGACAGATCTCCTCTCTTTCCTTAGCTCTGGTAGCAGAACATAACAGCTGCAGCGACTGTGGCAGCACCGACAAGCCCTGGTGCAATACGTTCTGACGTATAGCCTGGGCCAACGAGATCCAGAGGTGGGGCAAATCACGCTGGAGGAGTGTTCTCAGATCAGGGACCTATGCCCCCTTCTGCACAGTTTTGAAATGGCAACGCAGATGTTTAGTGCTGACGATGCCATTATCAGCATGACTATTCCGGTGATTTACATGCTGGAGCACATGTTAAACAGAATTCGGAGTCAGGTGGTGGCACAGGAGGAGGTGGAGGAAGTAGAGGAGGAGGAGTTGTATGCGGAAGGGCTAACATCTGCAAGGTCCAGACGGTCGGCAGCACCAAGGCGGCAGGCATGTGAGGGTGGGGGAGATGGTTTTACCAGGGCGCATGGTAGCAGCCAAACTAGTGAGGAAGGTGCAGGAGCCCAGGAAGACGTGGAGGACGAACTGATGGAAGACTCATCAGATGAGGGAGACCTTGATCACATTTCTGTTGTGCGAGGTTGGGGGGAGAGGACAGAGGAAGGAAGCATGATTGTTACCTCGCCACCAACACAACAGGGACTTGGTGCACCTGGATGCGCAACACACATGAGTGCCTTCTTGCTGCACTACCTGCAACATGACCCTCGAATTGTGAGAATTAGAAATAATCCTGACTACTGGGTTGCCACACTGTTAGATCCCCGGTACAAAAGTAAATTTGCAGAAATTATTCCTGCCATAGAAAGGGATGCACGCATGCAGGAGTATCAGCAGAGACTGTTGCAGAATCTTACATGTGCTTTTCCACAAAACACCAGTGGTGCACGTAGTGAATCTCACAGTTCCAACTTGCCAACCGTGGGACCGTCAAGTGTTCAGCACTCAAACCGTAACAGAACCACAGTATCTGCTGGTAACATCAATTTTGCGGAATCATTTCACCACTTTTTTAGCCCATCCTTTGCAAGGCCACAGGAGACAAGAAGTCTGACACATAGTCAACGCCTAGAGACGATGGTACAGGAGTATCTCCAAGTAAACATTGAAGCCATGACTGTGTCACTGGACCCTTGCTCTTTTTGGGCTTCCAATCTGGATAAATGGCCGGAGCTAGCCACTTACGCCTTGGAGATCTTGTCATGCCCCGCAGCCAGCGTTCTGTCTGAACGTGTGTTCAGCGCTGCTGGTGGTGTGCTGACAGATAAGCGCACGCGGCTCTCCACTGATAATGTAGACAGACTCACGTTCATAAGGATGAACAAATCATGGATCCGAAACGACTTTTCTACCCCTGTGTCATCCTGGGGAGAGTAAAAGCTTGATGATTGGTTAAAATCACCCTACCAACCGTTTTAAGCTTTCAAATTACTAATCATGTTTATCTGTATCTTGGCTGGAAAATAATTTGGGCTTTGTAGCAGTGTGCAGCACTGATTCTATTAGGCCATCTATACTAAGCGCCACCAGATTTAAAATTAATAATAATTTTTAGCTGCATCTAGCCCGGAAAATAATTTTGGGGCTCCGAGATGCGCAAGACACATAAGTGCCTTCTTGCTGCACTACCTGCAACATGACCCTCATATTGTCAGAATTCGAAGTAATCATGACTACTGGGTTGCCACACTCTTAGATCCCCCAAACTTTTCGATCAACCTTTTCATTTTAATAAAGACCAAAAAAATGGTCATTTTTGAAATTATAAGCATTAGCAGGTTATTAGAAACTGAAATCAAACAGTTTTCAACTCAAAACTTTATTCTAGGTGATGTTACATTTTCACTTAGGACCCCTTGTTCGAAAGGAGCTTCTGAACTCTCTCGTCCATTGAATTTGTCAGGTTTTGGATGGTTTCTGCTTCAATTGTTTTGCATGAGGACAGAATACCCTCCCAGAGCTGTTGCTTAGATGTGAACTGCCTCCCGCCATCATAGACACTCCTTTTGATGATGCTCCAGAGGTTCTGAATGGGGTAGAGGTCAGGGGAGCATGGGGGTCACACCATAAGTTTGTCCCCTTTTATGCCCATATCAGCCAGAGATGCAGATGTTTTATGTGCAGCATGAGATGGTGCATTATCATGCAAAAAAATGATCTTGCTGTGAAATACACGGTTCTTCTTCTTGAACCATGGCAGGAAGTGCTGTTTGAGAAAATCCACATACATTATGGAGTTCATCTTTAGCGCCTTCAGGGATCCTAAAGGGGCCGACAATCTCTCTCCCCATGATTCCAGCCCAAAACATTACTCCACCTCCTCCTTGTTGGCGCTGTAGCCGTGTTTGCGTGGGGTGTCCATCAACCAGCTATCCTCCACTCCATCCATCTGGACCATCGAGCGCTGCATGGCACTCATCCGTGAACAAAACAGTTTTGAAATCAGTCTTCATGTAATGTTTGGCCCACTGGAGCCGTTTCTGCTTGTGTGAAGTGGATAGAGGAGGTCGACAGGATGGCGTATGCACAGCTGCAAACCTCTGAAGGAAAAGAAAATCACGTGTTGATAATCAGTTGATTTATTCCACAGCTCACACAAGACGTTTCAGCCTGTCCAAGGCTTTTTTCAATTGTGGTTAAATACATTCAGTCAAGATATTTATAAACAAATCCACGGAAATGACATAATTCTCATTAACATAAAAAAAGAGTAGACCAATAAAAGAAATTATATATAACAGAATTTACAACAACATACAAAAATTAAGCAATAATAAACTCAAGTTGCACAATGAAAAAGAACAAGTGAATTCATATATTTAAATAATCCCCAATTACACATAAGACCATATACATCGCAGATTGTAAAATTTATTGCATGCATATACCACATTATATCTTTATTTCTCCATATTCTTTTAGCTAAAAATATGTAACATTTCATAGTTTTTCCAGAAAAAATCCTTAATGTTTTTAAGATTTTTTAATATTTCCAATGGAATCAAATATATCAATGACAAATAAATTCATATATATAAACAATCTCCAACCAAGTATGAGAATATAAATCCTAAAACATGGATTCCATTTCATAAATGTATCAAAAATATTCCCATCTAAATTTCTCAATGTTCTTTTTATTAAACATATTCAACATTATATAATTTTTCTGGAAAAAAATCCTTGATATTTTTAGATTTTTTCAAAAAGATTTTTATTAGAACAATACTGTTTATTACATTTGTATATACAACTAATTCCTCATGAACAGCCTGCAACAAGTGACTAAATCTATCTTTTATTCTCTTGCCCTTTATAATTCTATTAGTAAATACCTTATAAAGAGATCAGTATACTGCCATATTCCCATAAATCCCAATTCACATAGTAGAAAAAATTCATCATATCATTTCTATATCACTTTATATCTCATTATAAATTGTAACTACATATAAATCTACTGCTGAAGGAACAATCACAGACATACGGGAATAGAGAACATCTATGTCCTAAGTGATTCTCACCTCCCCCAGATTGTTATCTGAGATAAGAGTGACTTTTTAAATTTATCCTTTGTTATCCTCTATAAATTAGACCTTATTTATTTCGTTAAAGGTAACAGTATAATTAACTGTCCACCCGTGATTCCTAAAAATACATAGTGAAGTCGTCCAGCCTACATCATGTCTTATCTCCACATTCAATCTTATTTAACCCGACAAAATGTGGCAAGTATAATATGCATCCCATTTGTTCCTATGCAGATACTTCAGGATTTCATCGCATCTGAGATGTCTAGAAAGAAAAATAGGATGTATATATTACTCATTATCCTAATCACATAATACCACTAACATCATATTCTCGATTCAGGCCATTCGGATATAAAGTTCCCAAAGTATAAATCCAAAAGGCTTCTCTACGTAAAAGGATTTTTTTGATACTGCCTCCTCTTCTAGGTGTATCTATTTGTTCTAACACCTGATATTTCAATTGGGCTATTGAATGTCCTTTTTCCTTAAAATGTAATGGAAGGGGAAGCGAAGTATCTCCACACCTGATATTGGATTTATGTTTATTAACCCGTGTTCCTACTGACTGCATTGTTTCTCCAATATATGAAAAGCCGCACGGACATTTTATCTGGTAAACCACATTTGTAGATTTACACGTGTAGAAGCCCTTAATATTAAATCTTTTACCTGTCCTAGGATGACTAAAATATTCCCCCTTAATTACATTACTACATTGAGCACAATTCAGACAGGGATACGTTCCTTTATTTTTGGTTGAAAGAAAAGTTTGTCTTGGAATTATTGCATTGCTCCCAACATCCGCCCGTATTCGTTTATCCTTCACATTGGGCAATCTCTTGTTACAGATAAGGGGAGGTATATTAAATTCCATCACACTCGGATATGCCTGCCCTAGAATATGCCAATATTTCTTTATAATCTGATCTACTTTTAAATTGACCGGATGATATTCCCTCACAAAGCATATACGTGGTTCATCCCTTTTACGTGTTTTTTTATCAGTATCCACCTCTCTTAATGCCCCATCTAGAATACGTTGGGGATAGTCTCTCAATCTAAAATTTTCACACATTTCTTCAATTCTTTTTGAACAGATGGAGGGGTTGGTAACAATCCTAGTCACTCGCTGAAACTGTGATTTGGGGATAGCCTTTTTAACAGAATATGGATGTGCACTCCTAAAATGTAAGATACTATTCCTATCCGTATCTTTTTTATATAAATCTGTCTCAAAGTCCCCTTTCTCATTCCTAATTACCATAGTGTCCAAAAAATGTATCCTCTCAGTGCTATATGAAATGGTAAATTTTAGTTCACTCCATACACTATTCAAATCATCATAGAATGTCATTAGGGTTTCTTGTGGCCCCTCCCATACGCAAAAAATGTCATCTATGAACCTAAACCAGGCTTTTCCATGTATCTTGAATAGAGGATGTTCATAGACATAATGCTCCTCAAAAAATGACATATATGTATTTGCGTATGGGGGGGCCACATTCGCACCCATTACCGATCCCCTCTTCGGTTTATAATATACATCTTGGAACAAAAAATAGTTCTCATACAGAACCACCCTTAGTAACTCCATCACTATATCTCTTTGAACCCCTGGAAATTCATTAATCTCAAGAAGCCACCTCACTGCATTTAGTCCTTTTTCATGTTCTATTGATGTATATAAACTTGTAACATCTATTGTAGTAATGATGGCATCTGCCGATATATTATGAATAGTTTTAATTTTTTTCAAAAAATCTCCTGTATCTAATAAAAAAGATTTATTTTTCTTTACTAGAGGGGTCAGAATGTGTTCCAATGTTATAGATAGAGGGGATAATACTGACTCTGTGGACGCCACAATTGGTCTGCCTAGAGGATCAATTAAAGTTTTATGCACTTTTGGTAGTATATAAAATACTGGGGTGATAGGATCATCTTTAATCAAAAAATCAGCCAACTTTGAATCAATATTACCCCCTAATTTATATCTATCTATCATTATCTCAATTTTCCTTTGTATATCTTTCAATGGGTTCCCTTTTAGTGGTTGATAAGTTGTAGAATCTGATAATTGTCTCATTATCTCCCCAATATATCTCTCCCTATCCATTATCACAATTGATCCCCCTTTGTCAGCAGGCTTTATCTCCATCGTCTTATCATCCTGTAAAAGTTTAAGGGCTTCCCTTTCTTTCATTGTTAGATTACTACTGTAAGAAAAATCTCCTAGTTGTGTCCAATTTAATAAAGATTCAACTTCTCTTGTAACAAAGCTAATATATGTTTCTGTCGGGTGATAAATCTTAGGTGGCGAAAAACTGCTCTTAATTCTCAAATTTAAATCTGCTAACTTCAAGCACTCCTCCTTATCTACAACAGATCTAACTGGTGCCGGTGGTGGTATAGTGGAGAAATGTGTTTTTAACCTTACATTTCTAAAGAAACGATTTAAGTCCAGATCTAATTGAAAACCATTAAGTTTAGACATAACACCAAAAGATAAACCTTTCTGCAACAGTTCTATTTGTGACGGTTGTAAAGTCTTAGAGGAAATATTAATAACTAGCATGTCCTTAGTACCTGCGACCTTGTTGTCATCGCTGGAGTAGTTCCTCCTGTGATGACGACCGGCTCTCCTCGATTTCTTCTGAAATGTCGTCCTCTTCCTCTCCTGAAAAAAGGGCGCTGCGGGTTCCAAGATCCTGAAGTATCACTCCCAGAATCCGAAGAATATTGACTGCTGCGGAAAAAAGTTCTGGAGTATTTTTCATAACCAAAAGCCGGGTCCCGTCACTTGTAGACCTTATTCATAAGATAATCCTCTTTTCTCAAAAGAATATGGAGAAATAAAGATATAATGTGGTATATGCATGCAATAAATTTTACAATCTGCGATGTATATGGTCTTATGTGTAATTGGGGATTATTTAAATATATGAATTCACTTGTTCTTTTTCAATGTGCAACTTGAGTTTATTATTGCTTAATTTTTGTATGTTGTTGTAAATTCTGTTATATATAATTTCTTTTATTGGTCTACTCTTTTTTTATGTTAATGAGAATTATGTCATTTCCGTGGATTTGTTTATAAATATCTTGACTGAATGTATTTAACCACAATTGAAAAAAGCCTTGGACAGGCTGAAACGTCTTGTGTGAGTTGTGGAATAAATCAACTGATTATCAACACGTGAGTGCCGAGATTTTCTTTTCCTACAGACATTGTCTTCCACGTGCACCACTCTAGCTATACGGAGTGCCGACTATTCCTTTTTGATATGCAAACCTCTGAAGGACCCTGCATCTTGTTGTTCGGGGGACGTTGGAGGCACCAGCAGCTTCAAAAACTTGTATGCTGCTATGACAAGGCTTTTTTGCCGCTGCTCTTTTAACCTGACGTAATTGCCTGTAGAAAAGAGTCCTCAATTTGCCCTTATCAGCACGCACACGTGTGTACTGTGAATCAGCTACATACTTCTTGATTGCCAAGACACTTCATCCTGATCATCGCACAATGTTGATTGTAGTCATGCCTTGACCTAAACACTCCACAATTCGTTGCTTCTCAGCAGCCGACACATCCTTTTTCTTTCCCATTTTGGCAGAAAATGTAGGCTGCTTCATAATGTGAGACAGCCTTCTTAAGTAGTCTTGCCTTTCATTGGACACACCTGCCAAACTAATTAGCACAGGTGTCTGCAATTGCTTACAGTGATATAAAGAGCCCTGACACACATCACCATCAATGAGTTTAACTGACAAACAAACAAATTCTTCCCTTATCACTCCGAAACACTTTTTGCATAATAATTTGGAACACAGTGTACATGTGCTTTTCCACAAAACACCAGTGGTTCACGTAGTGAATCTTACAGTTCTAACTTGCCAACTGTGGTCTGTATGGAGTTGTTCAATAAAGGGCCGAAAATTAAAATAACATAGATGGGAGAGGTCTCTATGAATAGGAATTCCTAAGTATTTGATACCCTGTGAGGGCCAGGCAAAGGGAAAGTTGGACTGGATGGAATCCTATATGGATTTGGGGAGGGAGACATCGAGGGCCTCAGACTTCGCTGCATTGATTTTAAAATTTGACCATGTAACAAAGTGATCTATTTCAGCCATAACAGCATGGATGGATATATGTGATTGAGTGATATATACTAGGACATCATCAGCAAATAGAGAGCACTTGTACTCGGTGCCTCCCACCTCAATCCACCTAATATTGGGGTTATGGCGAATTGATGAGAGCAGGTGCTCCGTCACTAGGATGTATAAGAGAGGGGACAGAGGACATCCCTGCCTTGTCCCATTGGTGATTGTGAAAGCTGATGAAAATGTTCTGATGCACCCCCTGGGCCTTGGGACACCCGGAGCTGGACCCTTTTTGGTGGATGCTGGTGGTTGTAGTCTTCATGGCGGCGACCCGGTTCCGTGGCTCAGGGTGGTCAAACCAGTGGCTGAACTATTTATGTGGTTTTGATGTTTAAATGTCCGACTACGCCACCCGTGGATTGCGGTCAGAGTGAACCGCCGCTGCAGGGCAGACCGCTGAGGCTGGTGTTGTGGGTGCAGCAGAGCGTAGCATAACTCCCCACGGGAGGAGTATAGCCTCAGGGCAGTGTATGCGGAGGATGGGGGTGATGGTGCAGGGCAGCAGCAGTAACGACACGGAGTCAGTGATGCAGTCCAGGGCCTTTACTCACAGTTCTTATTATCCAGACCACGTCTGCAGGTAACGGCTGCCCACGTCGTACTGTGCTCACCAGGTGAGGGGCTCAGACAACTCCCAGATAACTTTGGAGCGCTTCACAGGACCCCCTTTGTGTGTCCTTTGTCTGGCCTTTCTTACCAACCCTTCTGTCCGGCTGCCTCGGGCCTCCTCTTGGTAAACTTGGCGCCAGTTTCCCTGACCCTATGTGATGCCTTCCTAGCGGGTGTAGCGAGGGGCTGCGCCACATAAAATGTCACAGCCACCGGTTTCTAGCTGAGGGTCGTTTCCTGCCTCCACTAGTTTCGGGGACCGGTCTCCCCCTTTGGCCTGACCCCTCCACGCAGGTGGATTCGGGCGTGCGGTGGCGACTCGCCCGTCCGCACCCCTGGGATCCCTTCATTCCTCGTTCCTGGAGCCTTCTCCGCTCCTCTTCCTTCCTTCTCCCTCTTCCAGGCCTGGGCCTCTGTTACTAGGCCCGCCTCCGGAGCAGAGCTCATGCAGAGCCCCTGCTCCCTGCCACTTCTGCTCAGACTTCTCTGCACTGAACTAAGATGGTGCCCACCTTTTATACTCCCTTCTCAATGCACCCAGGAACTGCTTCCTCCCTGCTCCTGCACTACAGGGTTCCCCTTTCTCAGTGTTCCCTCCCCCCACTCCAGCCAGGGACAGGGACTGTCGTGCCCATCTCAGAGGCATATTGGTCGCCCTGCCCCACGGCAATGTGGTGTAATGCATGCAGGTGTCGGGTCCTGATTCACACTCCATCCTTACCTGAGAGTGAGATATCACACCTCTGGGTGAGGTGCAATACCTCTGTAGCAACCGAGCCCTCAGGGTGCTACAGTTCCATTTATCTTCAGCCTAGGTGACGTATTGTTATACAGGGCCGTTATTTTGGCTATAAAAGGGTCCCCTAGACCCCTACCCCAAGCTTTTTAAGAGAATCATATATGGCGTGCCAGGAGACTCTATGGAATGCTTTCTCAGCATCCAACGAGAGTATCTAATTACAAATTTTTAACTGCATCTAGCCCAGGAAATACTTTGTGCCTAGTAACAGTGTCTGCTAGTCAGCGGATTATCCCGGCTGTTAAGCAAGCTACACCACCTGTAGTTTGGACACTTAATTTTTTCAAAGGAAATGCTTCGGGACCACGGGATACTCAGTGAAGAGCATCAGGAGGCACCCCAAGGCATAGGGGCTGGGACTGGCAGTAGGATGCCTTGCGGTGGACAGCCGAGCTCGATCCTTATAAAAGCTTTTAACTGCAGCAGCTTTAGTGGACGCTACTGGAGCTGGAATTACGCGGCTGCTGGCATGAGACTTGCCCTCCAATAGATCCTTGTAAATGGATTTAAAGTGTATTCATTCAAATTAGAGAGACAATTAAATTAAAAAGCTTAGAGCTGCCTCCACCACAGGGGGGCTCGCTCGACCCACCAGCGGACAGGCACCAGTATTGGGAGAGGGGGGCTGGCCGTCAGGGTTCACCGCGGCTCTGGCACAAACCCGGCGACACGGAGGTGGCACGGGCAGGAGCGGACTGAACGTGTCGGCTTCTCACTTTTTGGATTTTAGAAGGGCATGACATGCCTATATCTGTGTCTCCCCCTCCTTTTACTCCTCCACCTCTTTTCTTTTCGCATGACTATATGTACTTGTCACTTTTCCATGTGTTAGTTGTGTCTTCTGAGCAGTTTGTCAGCTTTTGGACACCTTTGAAGGTGTTTTCTATGTGTTTCTATGTGTTTTTGTTTGCCTTTCATTGGTTTTAACGGTGTTCGAAGGTGTTCGACGAACAGTTCGACGAACCGAACTCGAACACTACGGGGGTGGCTCAACACTAGTAATGAGTGATTCACTATTAAAATTTAAGAAGGGCATGGATGCCTTTCTTGAAAAGTATAATATTACAGGTTATATATACTGGATTCCTTGATAGGGCGTTGATCCAGGGAACTAGTCTAATTGTCGTATGGAGTCGGGAAGGAATTTTTCCCCAATGTGGAGCTTAGTGTTTGCCACATGGGGTTTTTTGCCTTCCTCTGGATCAACATGTTTGGCTATGGGTTGAACTAGATGGACTTAGTCTTCCTTCAACCTTAAAAACTATGTTACTTGCTTTACTTCTCTAAATGCTTTCTTTTTGTCCCTTATTTCCTCCTATTTCTAGCATGTTTATTCCCATAGGGTATGTATTGTGCACAGGTCCTATTCAGGATGCTAATAAATGTCTCCCATTTATTTTGTGTAGTTTTATGTCTTCCTGAAGTTTAGTGTCCTTGTAACCCCTCTACTATACATCTTATTAAAGTATATGTGAAAACGTATTATTTTGTGATCACTATTACCCAAGTGACCCCCTACTCGTATATTTGATATGCGGTCTGGCCTGTTGGTTAATATTAGATCTTGCAGTGCCCTCCTACTTGTTTGGTCCTGAACCAGTTGTGAAAGGTAATTGTCTCTCATAGTTGTCAAAAACCTATTACGTTTGCTGGAACTACAGGTTTCTGTTCCCCAATGTATTTCAGGGTAGTTAGAGTCCCCCATAATAAAGACTTCTCCTTGAGTCGCTGCTTCATATATTTGCTTTATGAGGATATTCTCCACTGCTTCCATTTGTTTTGGAAACTTATAACAAACCCCTATCAGTAATTTATTAGTATTTCCCCCTCCCCTTATCTCCACCCACAGGGACTCTACATTTTCATTAGATTCACATATATTCTCACACAAGATGGGTTTTAAGGAAGATTTTATATCACCCCCCTCCTCGCTTGTTTGAACAGTCATTTCTGAACAGACTATAGCCCTGTAAATTAACTGCCCAGTCATGGCTCTCGTCCAGCCCTGTCTCAGATATCCCTACCACGTCATAATTATTTTCCAACAAAATTAATTCTAATTCCTCCATTTTGTTGGTGAGGCTTCTGGCATTAGTGTACATGCATTTTATGTATTTCTCTGTACCTCTATTCCTTCTTACTATATTGACTGTTCTAACCCCACCCCCAATTTCTTTATTTGTGCCCAGGTCACTATCTGCACTATATTCCCCACCTATAAAATGAATACCCTCCCCCCCAATACCTAGTTTAAACACTCCTCCAACCTTCCAGCCATTTTCTCCCCCAGCACAGCTGCACCCTCCCCATTGAGGTGCAGCCTATCCCTAGCGTAGAACCTGTAGCCAACTGAGAAGTCGGCGCAGTTCTCCAGGAACCCAACCCCCTCATTCCTACATCAATTCCTGAGCCACTTATTTATCTCCCTAATCTCCTGTTGCCTCTCTGGCGTGGCACGTGATACAGGCAGTATTTCAGAGAATACCACCTTGGAGGTCCTTGCTTTAAGCTTGCAGCCTAATTCCCTGAAAACATCTTTAAGGACCTTCCACCTACCTCTAACTTTGTCATTTGTGCCAATGTGCACCATGACCGCTGGGTCCTCACCAGCCCCTCCCAGTAATCTGTCAACCCGATCAGCGATGTGCCAGACTCGAGTGCCAGGTAGACAGCACACTGTTCGACGATCCCTGTCTTTGTGACAGATTGCCCTATCTGTTCCCCTAATAATTGAGTCCCCCACTACCAGCACCTGCCTGGCCTGCCCTGCTCTCCTATTTCCCCCCTTACTGGAGCTGACACTCCTCTGGCTTTCAGAGGACCTGCCTTACTGCAGCAGTGCTACCCCTGTACTGACACCGCCCTCATCTGCCAACTTTGCAAACTTATTGGGGTGTGCCAGATCAGGACTAGCCTCCCTGGCACTCTTCCCTCTAGCCCCCTTCTGTCACCCAGTTTGCTGCCTCACTTTTCTGCAGCTCTCTACTACCACCCTCCCCCACATCTACCCCAGTGAGCAGCTACTCAGTGAGCAGCAGACTCCTTTCCATATTGTCAGTGGATCTCAGTGTTGCCAGCTGCTCATTTAGATCCAGTACCTGGCCTTCCAAATACACAACGTGCTCACATCTCGCACAGCAGTATGCACCCACGACCAGCTGTTCAAGGATTGCATACATGTGGCAAGATGTACACTGGATAGCATTGTCAATAATGGAGCTCAGTTCCTAATGGGGATTGCACTAGACAGAAATGTTAAGTAAAAAGAAATGTAAAGAATTAATAAAATGCAGACAGCAATTCTGTCCAAATTCCTCCTTTCCAAACTCCCTGAATCCAAAGTCACTGAAAAACAAGTCACACACTTACTTCCGTTTGCACTTACGCTCCGGTCACACTCAGCTCACTCACACTCGCTAAGGAAGAAGATTTAAAGAGGTTTTTTTTTTTCTCCTTTAGCAGCAATCCAACCTACAGCTCAATGCACTTCCAAAGGAAGTAGGGTCCGAGAAGAATCCAAACCCTCATCACCAGACGTTAACCCCTTGGGGTGGGCATGGATGGGTTGGAGAAAGAAAGAAATACAAACCAGAACATGGAGAACTAAACTAATATACAACAGGGGTTTGAAAATTAAACTACTAAACAGCTAAGGTTGGAAAAAGAAACAAATACACACCAGAACATGGAGAACTAAACTAGTAGAAAACGGGTTGGAGAACTAAACTAATAAGACAACAGAGGTTGGAAAACTAACCTACCAAACATCTAGGGTTGGAGAACTAAACCACAACACACCAAGGGATGGAGAACTAAACCACTAGACACCAAGGTGTCACTAGACAGCAAGTGTTGGAATCCCCAAGGCTTGCAGTACAAACCTCTGTATCTAACACTTTCTCCAGTGCTTCTACATCCTCCACCTCCTCTTGGGCCTCCACCTGCATCCTCAACCTCTGCCTTAATTAGACACACGTTCCTACAGTGCAGAGAGAATCCCCTCCACCTCTGTACTGCGCAGCCAGGGCTCACTGCAATCAGGCAGTGTTAAAATTAATATGCCTTGGAGTTTGCAGTCATACAGCTGAAAAGTTATGGACAGCTCTCCAGGCCGAGTTTGAGCAATGGAAAAAAAATGGAAAGTCCAGCAACCGCAAAAATCATAAACATCACATTTATTAGTAGATTAAAACATGAAAATGACTGTCTCCACTGAACCTGGAGCAAGGGAAGGCCGTGTGCGATAACGGTGCAAACCCAGAGGCGACCCTATGCTGGGGCAACCTTAGACACATGCCTTCCATGGCTCGCATCCTCAACCTGATGTTACAGCAATTTCTCCGCCACTATCCCGGCTTGGAAGCGATGCTGCAGAAACCACGGTCTTTGTGTGCTCACTTAAAACTATAAAAATTAGCAGGATCTTTAGTATAAAAACCAGACTACTAGACAATGAGCACTCATTCATAATGATAGAGGCCACCATCTCCTTAGCTTGCTGGTACTTTTCTGAGGGAATGAGCTTGTCTCCAACCAGTCAGGAATATCCAGTGAATGGTACGACACGGTTTGGTATTAGCACCCAGCACCAGAAGCAAAGCCATCCAAATTTTCAATACCTCAGGAATTTTATTTGGTAGATTGGCTAAGCAAACATTTTCTCACAAAGGAGCTGAAGACACTGAGTGGCAGTATGTGCAAGTTTCTCCAGCATGACCTGTTTGTTATTTTTAGATATCAGAGGTAGAACATAACTGTGCTTTGCCAAGGTGCCATAATGCATCTTAAGTAGTGATGAGTGAATATGTTCAAAATCCGATCTTCAAACTTAAGTTTGACACGAATGTGGCACATTCGGGCTTGTGATCAGAAAGGCAAGCAAACTTTGTTAAATTTGGGAAAATTGGTAACGTTCGGTGAATTTACGTGGTTACGTGATTGCGGGGCAACTACAGCATTTTTAACAGTTTTACTATCATATTCCTTGTGTATGATGAGCAGAGAGATGTGGTAGATGAGTGGGGTGGCTGGTGAAAGCTCAGAATAGGTCAGATCAGTGGCACACTTTTTTTATCCTGTAAGCGGTAACTTTAAGTCAGGAAAGTGCGGCTAGCCAATCAGAGCGCAGGAAGCATCCACAGTGTCCCAGACACAAGGGCTTCTGTAATTGGCTGATGAAATCACATGTCCTCTCCATATAAAATGCGGCCATGATCCCTCAGCGCCATTTTCTGCATGTCACTCATGTTAGACGCTGCTCCTACACCCAGCTTCTGTGTAATGAGAGATATTAGCTAGATAGATAGGCGCTTCTGTGGAAGTCAGATAGTGTAGATAATTCCTGTGCTGTGTACCTGTTCAATTGACCTTGCAGCACTTTTTTTGTTTTTGTGCAATTACTGAGATTCTGACAGAAAGAGCAGGGTCTATGGCATAGAACAGTGTTGTGCACCGGTTGTACTGTCTGTGCTCCATGCAAGGGTATACCTTCAATCTATTTTTGCACTTGCTAATGTGATAAAGCAAGCAAGACCTCATAGGCCACTTTTTTATTTTGTGGGGTTGAAATTCAGCTATCTGCAGAGCTTGTCAGTGCAGAGCTTCTGAGTGCAGAGTACAAAAACCTTTTCGCTTCATTTGCTAATGTGATAGTGCAAGTTGGTTAGCTCAGTTTGTAATTTTTTTGCTGGATGAACTTCAGCTCTATGCACAGTAAAACAAATATTTTTTTTTCTGCTGGCAGGCAGAGTCCACCAAAGATTTTTTTGTGTGGAAAATGTTATACACTCTGCTATATGCCAGCTACTACATTAGTGGCGGTGAACTTCAGCTGTTTTCTGAGTTAAAAAAAAGATTTTTTCTGTTGCTAGGCAGAGTCCAAAAAATATTTTTTTCTGTCTTAAACGTGTTACACTCTGCTATAAGTCTCCCATAATCCTTATAGTGGCTGTGAAATTCCACTGTATTCAAAGCTTGTGCAGAGTCAAAAAATCTATTTTTTGCTGTTCCTAACGTGATACAGTTGGCTAGCTCTGAGTTTGAAATAGTTTGGGGAATATCTCTTATGTTATACAAGCGTCATCCACAGTAGAAAAAATACTTTGATCGGTTCCTAACGTTATACAGCAGGGACATCTCAGTTTGAAATAGTTTGGAGAATATCTCGTATGTTATACAGGCGTCATCCACAGTAAAAAATAAAATACTTTGTTCGGTTCCTAACGTTATACAGCAGGGACATCTCAGTTTGAAATAGTTTGAAGAATATCTCATATGTTATACAGGCGTCATCCACAGTAAAAAAGTACTTTTTTCGGTTCCTAACGTTATACAGCAGGGACATCTCAGTTTGAAATAGTTTGAAGAATATCTCGTATGTTATACAGGCCTCATCCACACTAACAAAATACTTAGTTCGGTTCCTAACGTTATACAGCAGGGACATCTCAGTTTAAATAGTTTGCAGAATATCTCCTATGTTATACAGACGTTATTCACAGTAAAAAAAATACTTTGTTCGGTTCCTAACGTTATACAGCAGGGACATCTCAGTTTGAAATAGTTTGGAGAATATCTGCTATGTTATACAGGCGTCATCCACAGTAAAAAAATACTTTGTTCGGATCCTAATGTTATAACGTTATACAGCAGGGACATCTCAGTTCGAAATAGTTTGGAGAATATCTCCTATGTTATACAGGCCTCATCCACACTAACAAAATACTTAGTTCGGTTCCCAATGTTAAACAGCAGGGATATCTCAATTTGAAATAGTTTGCAGAATATCTGCTATGTTATACAGGTGTTATCCACAGTAAAAAAAATACTTTGTTCAGTTCCTAACGTTATACAGCAGGGACATCTCAGTTTGAAATTGTTTGGAGAATATCTCGTATGTTATACAGGCATCATCCACAGTAAAAAAAATACTTTGTTCGGTTCCTAAATTTATACAGCAGGAACATCTCAGTTTGAAATAGTTTGGAGAATATCTCGTATGTTATACAGGCGTCATCCACAGTAAAAAAAATACTTTGTTCGGTTCCTAATGTTATGCAGCAGGGACATCTCAGTTTGAAATAGTTGGAGAATATCTCCTATGTTATACAGGCCTCATCCACAGTAAAAAAAAAATACTTTGTTTGGTTGGTAACGTTATACAGCAAGCCACATCTTACCTTGTCATTTAGTGCCGCTGAAATTCAGGTGCGTGCAGAGCTGTTGCAGAGGAAAAAATCTAATTTTGTTTTGCTAATAGCGTGCTCCTACCACAGTATCTGAGCAACATGAGTGGGAAAAAGAGAGGTTGTGGTGGAAGGGGGGAATAGGCTTGGTGTTCAAGGTATACATGGGGTAGGTGGTAATGTTAGTGAAAGCACTAGTGAACCAACACCATCATGTCCTATCCAAAGACAACTGACAACTTCTGTAACTGGATGGGCTACTCCACTCCCTTTCTTTGGCAGCCGCACAGCGATACTCCTTGTTGATAAGGGCCAGAAAGAGCAGGTGCTCAAGTGGATGGCAAGCAATGCTTCAAGTGGCCTCTCCTCCTTGGCTGTAGTGGAAGAAGTGTCGTTCCTAATTCTACAATTTCTACTGTACTGAAATTGCTGCCACTTTGTTGGTGTCTGCCAGTAATTTTTGGAAATGTGGGGAATCCTGATTGGGTCTCCATTTACTGGGTTTGGCTATAGTGGAAGAGGTGTCCGTCCCCATTATACTTATTATACTCTAGTGAAATTGATGCCACTTTGGTGGTTTTAGGCCCAATTTTTTTCAAATTCACACTCGCTAAGGAAGAAGATTTAAAGAGGTTTTTTTTTTCTTCTTTAGCAGCAATCCAACCTACAGCTCAATGCACTTCCAAAGGAAGTAGGGTCCGAGAAGAATCCAAACCCTCGTCACCAGACGTTAACCCCTTGGGGTGGGCATGGATGGGTTGGAGAAAGAAATAAATACAAACCAGAACACGGAGAACTAAACTAATATACAACAGGGGTTGGAAAATTAAACTACTAAACAGCTAAGGTTGGAAAAAGAAACAAATACACACCAGAACATGGAGAACTAAACTAATAGAAAACGGGTTGGAGAACTAAACTAATAAGACAACAGGGGTTGGAAAACTAACCTACCAAACATCTAGGGTTGGAGAACTAAACCACAACACACCAAGGGATGGAGAACTAAACCACTAGACACCAAGGTGTCACTAGACAGCAAGTGTTGGAATCCCCAAGGCTTGTGGTACAAACCTCTGTATCTAACACTTTCTCCAGTGCTTCTGACACGCCCCCTGGGCCAGTGTTGTTGGGGATACCCGGAGCCGGATCAGATGGGGGTTGTAGTCTCCGAGTGGCTGTGACCCGGTCCGTGCCCAGGGTGTCAAGCTCAGTGTGTGGCAGTCCTTATGATGTTACTAGATGTTCTTTTGTGTCGACTACGCCACCCGTTGAATTGCGGTCAATACGGCCGCCGCTGCAGCAGGGTCCGCTGAGGCTGGTGATGTGAGTGCAGCTCAGGTAGTATAACCCCCAACGGGAGGGGTATAGCCTCAGGGGGTCAGTTGCAGAGGATGGGGGTTGTGGTGGTGCAGCGGGGATGGAAATGAGACTCAGAGTCGGGCTGTGCAGTTCAGGGTTTGTTTACTTACTGCAGTTGTTTTGGTCACTCCGGCCTTAAGTGACCACCCGAGCCGTGCTGCATCCACCAGGTTCTGGACTCGGCCAACCCCCAGGTGATTCTGGAGCGTGGTCCTGAGCTCCCTTTCTGTCCTGTCCTCTTCTCTGGCCTTCCCCACCAGGGATCCACCTATGTCCGGCTCCCTCGGGCCTCTTGGTGGTAAACCCTTGTCTCTGGGTTCCCTGACCCTATTCCTGGTCTGCCTTCCGGGTGGATTTAGTGGGTGATCGTGGCAGATCAGTCCTGCCCACGACCTCCGGTTCCTGGCTAAGGTGTGCTGTAGCCTCTGCCAGCTTGGGATCCGGTACCCTGTTGCCAACTCTTCACCCTCTGGTCTAATTTGGGCTCTTGGAGTTCCTTCTTTCTCCCCCTCTGGGTCTTTCCTTCTCCTCTCTCTCTCTTGGCCTTGGAGCTGCTCTTCTCCTCTGCTCTGACAGACTGACCTCACTCTGCAAAAGACTGACCCTGATCTAAGATGGTTCCCACCTTATATACTCCCTCTATGTGTGAGCTCAGGTGACCAGCACCCAATGAGCTCCTAACTTTACCCAGGCTGCTCCCCCTATCTGCCCCTACACTACTGGGATGTTCCACCCCCCTCCCACTCCAGCCAGGAACAGACACTGTCGTACCTGCACATTTCTCTAGTGGGAGTACCATCGGTCTGTTCCCCGGAAATGGGATGTGTGTAGTGCATGCAGCCTACTAGCTCAGTTCCACACTCCATCCTTACCCGGGAGTGGAATATCACACCTCTGGGTTGAGGTGCAATACCCCTGTAGCAGCCGAATCCTCAGGGTGCTACATTCCCCCCTGGTAAATCACAGCACGTCCTCGGGCTGTAAAATATAAACATCCAAAAACATACAATTTTTTCATAAACATAAACATAGAAAACATCATATAGATATCATCAGCAATAAACTTTTCATATATAACATTCTTGCTTCTGGTTCCTCCGGTCACGGTGCAACTTGTGACCGGGTAAAGTGCGACAGTCTCTTGAAGAAAAATGGTTTCCTATAAAACCGGTAGGGGGCGCTTTAGGATGCGCAACTATATACAAGGGAAATATGGCCGCTCTCAGTCCTCGGCCAGGTATTAGGGAGGAATGACCGCTCTCAGTCCTCGGTCAGTGGGAATAGGGACACACGGGTTTCAGTTCAATCTGCTGGTCCCAACGGGGACTATATTTTAACTAGAACAGTTCTTATACTCTGACGGGTAACTATGTACAGTCTCTTTACCGTACTTTAACGACGGCGTCCTCCTGCTCCTTCTTTAGATTCTTCAGACCCGTCCGGGTCCTCTTGCTCCTCCTCACACCGCAGCTCCTCCTCCGTCAGGCGATGCACATGGAGGGCGTAGGGTCCTTTGGCACACTTGTGCCGGGTGAAGGTGACCTCGTCCCCTACGTACAGGTCACGACCTCTGTGTCCCTCCGGCAGATGGCTTTCTACGTCTCTGCGGGTTACAAAGACGTCGCCGGGGGTCTGATGGTCTCTAATAAAGCCCCACCCATGCTGCATGTTGAATTTTATCACAGTCCCGGTGGAAGGGGGACCATGAGCTGCACGGGGATTCCTCCTGGTCCGGCTCTTCTGCTCCGCGCTCCTTATCTGCATTTGCTGTTCCCGGACCCGCCTCTCTCTCCGCTCCCTCTCGAAGACCTCGAGCTGCTGGCGGCAGCACTCTGCACGCTCCGCTGCGGCCGCCCGAGTCTCCTGAGTGAACCCCCTGAGGTCTTCTCCAGTGGGGTCCCACTCGAACTGTGCCTCCTCCAGCGGGGGCGAGGTCCTCCTTGCGGGCTTCGGAACCGGAATCAGGGGCTCGCACATGGGCCTTGCTCTCTGGAGTTCCAGCTGAATGTACTCCTGGGGCCATATAAAGGGCTGCCCATCCGGGCACGTATGCTGGGCGAATAGATCTTCACCCAGGTGCGGCACTCGAGATGTTGAGGGCGCGTTGATGGTAGCGGCGCCCGGGTTGACCAGGCCTTGCGACCAGGCTTGGGGCACGCTAAAGGAAAAGGGCACCGTAAGAACGGCGGCGCCCGTGGTTACTCGGCCCTGCGGCCAGGCCGGTGGCTCCGCGGAGGTAGGGGGCGCTGTTGGTATTGCGGCGCCCGGAGGTACTAGGCCTTGCGACCAGGCCGGTGGTATTTCCTGCTTGGCCACGCTCGAAGTCGAGGCGTGTGACGTCACAGGGGTCGCGGCCGCGGTTTCCGGTTGAGGCCTAGTCGGCGGCGGTGACGATGCAGCGACGGGCACGGCAGGGGGAACTTCGGGCTCTGCGACGGGGAGCTGGGGCAGGCACGCGGTTTCCCGGCTCGGGGTAGAGACGTCCCCTTTACCTGCCCCCATTCGTTCAGCTCCCTTCTCGGCGCCGTCTCCGGCCTTGAGTCCTCCTGCACCATCCTCAGAGGCGGTCTGTCTCCTCGTCTCAGGTGTCGTGCTCCGCTGACGGGTTCCGGTCTGCTGGGCCATCTCTCGGCTCCACTCCGCCAACGTCTCCCGCTGCACCCGGGCCATCCTCCGTGCGAGGCCCTCCAACGCAGTCTGTGCACACTCCCGGTCTCGGGGGAGCTGTGTTAGGATCTCCAGCAGGCCTTCTGGAGTGGCGACCTGCAACAGGCTCCTGACCACTGGGTCGGTGCTGCCTGACTCTCCCTCCATCTCCGGGTAGGCTCTCTCTGGACTCTCTTCCAGACGTCTCGTCTCCGGGTGCGCTCTCTCCAGACTCCTCCAGGCGGCACCCATCTTTGTTCTCTTGTTCTGTCTCCGCCCACATTGAGGGTGGTCCCGGGGCAACTTTGTGATTGTCAGTTCCAGGGGCAGTTCTCTTACGCTGATGGACACTTCCAGCATCACAGTCTCTGTTGGTGGGCGCGGTTTCCGCTTTTGGCGCCATTCTTCGACCTGGCCCACGATGGGAGGTGGCCTTTTGCCACCCTCTGGCACGCCCATAATGGCGTTCGCTCTTCCAAGGCGGGAAATCTTTGGAAATGGCGGGAATCGTCTCCCAGTGGCGGGAAACTCCATGGATGGCGGGAAAAAGCTGCAAATGGCGGACAACCGGCGGGAAACGACCTGTGATGGGGTCCGTTGGCGGGGACCCTCCGGAACCGGCGGGAGACTTCTTTTTGAGGTAACGGTGTACTTTTCTTCAGGCACGCAGTACCCGGTTGTTGCGGGCACGTAATCCTGCCGACTACGCCAAAGTTGACGCGCCCCCTGGGCCAGTGTTGTTGGGGATACCCGGAGCCGGATCAGATGGGGGTTGTAGTCTCCGAGTGGCTGTGACCCGGTCCGTGCCCAGGGTGTCAAGCTCAGTGTGTGGCAGTCCTTATGATGTTACTAGATGTTCTTTTGTGTCGACTACGCCACCCGTTGAATTGCGGTCAATATGGCCGCCGCTGCAGCAGGGTCCGCTGAGGCTGGTGATGTGAGTGCAGCTCAGGTAGTATAACCCCCAACGGGAGGGGTATAGCCTCAGGGGGTCAGTTGCAGAGGATGGGGGTTGTGGTGGTGCAGCGGGGATGGAAATGAGACTCAGAGTCGGGCTGTGCAGTTCAGGGTTTGTTTACTTACTGCAGTTGTTCTGGTCACTCCGGCCTTAAGTGACCACCCGAGCCGTGCTGCGTCCACCAGGTTCTGGACTCGGCCAACCCCCAGGTGATTCTGGAGCGTGGTCCTGAGCTCCCTTTCTGTCCTGTCCTCTTCTCTGGCCTTCCCCACCAGGGATCCACCTATGTCCGGCTCCCTCGGGCCTCTTGGTGGTAAACCCTTGTCTCTGGGTTCCCTGACCCTATTCCTGGTCTGCCTTCCGGGTGGATTTAGTGGGTGATCGTGGCAGATCAGTCCTGCCCACGACCTCCGGTTCCTGGCTAAGGTGTGCTGTAGCCTCTGCCAGCTTGGGATCCGGTACCCTGTTGCCAACTCTTCACCCTCTGGTCTAATTTGGGCTCTTGGAGTTCCTTCTTTCTCCCCCTCTGGGTCTTTCCTTCTCCTCTCTCTCTCTTGGCCTTGGAGCTGCTCTTCTCCTCTGCTCTGACAGACTGACCTCACTCTGCAAAAGACTGACCCTGATCTAAGATGGTTCCCACCTTATATACTCCCTCTATGTGTGAGCTCAGGTGACCAGCACCCAATGAGCTCCTAACTTTACCCAGGCTGCTCCCCCTATCTGCCCCTACACTACTGGGATGTTCCACCCCCCTCCCACTCCAGCCAGGAACAGACACTGTCGTACCTGCACATTTCTCTAGTGGGAGTACCATCGGTCTGTTCCCCGGAAATGGGATGTGTGTAGTGCATGCAGCCTACTAGCTCAGTTCCACACTCCATCCTTACCCGGGAGTGGAATATCACACCTCTGGGTTGAGGTGCAATAACCCTGTAGCAGCCGAATCCTCAGGGTGCTACACTTCTACATCCTCCACCTCCTCTTGGGCCTCCACCTGCATCCTCAACCTCTGCCTTAATTAGACACACGTTCCAACAGTGCAGAGAGAATCCCCTCCACCTCCGTACTGGGCAGCCAGGGCTCACCGCAATCAGGCAGTGTTAAAATTAATATGCCTTGGAGTTTGCAGTCAAACAGCTGAAAAGTTATGGACAGCTCTCCAGGCCGAGTTTGAGCAATGGAAAAAAAATGGAAAGTCCAGCAACCGCAAAAATCATAAACATCACATTTATTAGTAGATTAAAACATGAAAATGACTGTCTCCACTGAACCTGGAGCAAGGGAAGGCCGTGTGCGATAACGGTGCAAACCCAGAGGCGACCCTATGCTGGGGCAACCTTAGACACATGCCTTCCATGGCTCGCATCCTCAACCTGATGTTACAGCAATTTCTCCGCCACTATCCCGGCTTGGAAGCGATGCTGCAGAAACCACGGTCTTTGTGTGCTCACTTAAAACTATAAAAATTAGCGGGATCTTTAGTATAAAAACCAGACTACTAGACAATGAGCACTCATTCATAATGATAGAGGCCACCATCTCCTTAGCTTGCTGGTACTTTTCTGAGGGAATGAGCTTGTCTCCAACCAGTCAGGAATATCCAGTGAATGGTACGACACGGTTTGGTATTAGCACCCAGCACCAGAAGCAAAGCCATCCAAATTTTCCATACCTCAGGAATTTTATTTGGTAGATTGGCTAAGCAAACATTTTCTCACAAAGGAGCTGAAGACACTGAGTGACAGTAGGTGCAAGTTTCTCCAGCATGACCTGTTTGTTATTTTTAGATATCAGAGGTAGAACATAACTGTGCTTTGCCAAGGTGCCATAATGCATCTTAAGTAGTGATGAGTGAATATGTTCAAAATCCGATCTTCAAACTTAAGTTTGACACGAATGTGGCACATTCGGGCTTGTGATCAGAAAGGCAAGCAAACTTTGTGAAATTTGGGAAAATTGGTAACGTTCGGTGAATTTACGTGGTTACGTGATTGCGGGGCAACTACAGCATTTTTAACAGTTTTACTATCATATTCCTTGTGTATGATGAGCAGAGAGATGTGGTAGATGAGTGGGGTGGCTGGTGAAAGCTCAGAATAGGTCAGATCAGTGGCACACTTTTTTTATCCTGTAAGCGGTAACTTTAAGTCAGGAAAGTGCGGCTAGCCAATCAGAGCGCAGGAAGCATCCACAGTGTCCCAGACACAAGGGCTTCTGTAATTGGCTGATGAAATCACATGTCCTCTCCATATAAAATGCGGCCATGATCCCTCAGCGCCATTTTCTGCATGTCACTCATGTTAGACGCTGCTCCTACACCCAGCTTCTGTGTAATGAGAGATATTAGCTAAATAGATAGGCGCTTCTGTGGAAGTCAGATAGCGTAGATAATTCCTGTGCTGTGTACCTGTTCAATTGACCTTGCAGCACTTTTTTTGTTTTTGTGCAATTACTGAGATTCTGACAGAAAGAGCAGGGTCTATGGCATAGAACAGTGTTGTGCACCGGTTGTACTGTCTGTGCTCCATGCAAGGGTATACCTTCAATCTATTTTTGCACTTGCTAATGTGATAAAGCAAGCAAGACCTCATAGGCCACTTTTTTATTTTGTGGGGTTGAAATTCAGCTATCTGCAGAGCTTGTCAGTGCAGAGCTTCTGAGTGCAGAGTACAAAAACCTTTTCGCTTCATTTGCTAATGTGATAGTGCAAGTTGGTTAGCTCAGTTTGTAATTTTTTTGCTGGATGAACTTCAGCTCTATGCACAGTAAAACAAATATTTTTTTTCTGCTGGCAGGCAGAGTCCACCAAAGATTTTTTTGTGTGGAAAATGTTATACACTCTGCTATATGCCAGCTACTACATTAGTGGCGGTGAACTTCAGCTGTTTTCTGAGTTAAAAAAAAGATTTTTTCTGTTGCTAGGCAGAGTCCAAAAAATATTTTTTTCTGTCTTAAACGTGTTACACTCTGCTATAAGTCTCCCATAATCCTTATAGTGGCTGTGAAATTCCACTGTATTCAAAGCTTGTGCAGAGTCAAAAAATCTATTTTTTGCTGTTCCTAACGTGATACAGTTGGCTAGCTCTGAGTTTGAAACAGTTTGGGGAATATCTCTTATGTTATACAAGCGTCATCCACAGTAGAAAAAATACTTTGATCGGTTCCTAACGTTATACAGCAGGGACATCTCAGTTTGAAATAGTTTGGAGAATATCTCGTATGTTATACAGGCGTCATCCACAGTAAAAAATAAAATACTTTGTTCGGTTCCTAACGTTATACAGCAGGGACATCTCAGTTTGAAATAGTTTGAAGAATATCTCATATGTTATACAGGCGTCATCCACAGTAAAAAAGTACTTTTTTCGGTTCCTAACGTTATACAGCAGGGACATCTCAGTTTGAAATAGTTTGAAGAATATGTCGTATGTTATACAGGCCTCATCCACACTAACAAAATACTTAGTTCGGTTCCTAACGTTATACAGCAGGGACATCTCAGTTTAAATAGTTTGCAGAATATCTCCTATGTTATACAGGCGTCATCCACAGTAAAAAAATACTTTGCTCGGATCCTAATGTTATAACGTTATACAGCAGGGACATCTCAGTTCTAAATAGTTTGGAGAATATCTCCTTTGTTATACAGGCCTCATCCACACTAACAAAATACTTAGTTCGGTTCCTACTGTTAAACAGCAGGGATATCTCAGTTTGAAATAGTTTGCAGAATATCTGCTATGTTATACAGGTGTTATCCACAGTAAAAAAAATACTTTGTTCAGTTCCTAACGTTATACAGCAGAGACATCTCAGTTTGAAATTGTTTGGAGAATATCTCGTATGTTATACAGGCATCATCCACAGTAAAAAAATTACTTTGATCGGTTCCTAAATTTATACAGCAGGAACATCTCAGTTTGAAATAGTTTGGAGAATATCTCGTATGTTATACAGGCGTCATCCACAGTAAAAAAAATACTTTGTTCGGTTCCTAACATTATACAGCAGGGACATCTCAGTTTGAAATAGTTTGGAGAATATCTCGTATGTTTTACAGGCGCTATCCACAGTAAAAAAAATACTTTGTTCGGTTCCTAACGTTATGCAGCAGGGACATCTCAGTTTGAAATAGTTGGAGAATATCTCCTATGTTGTACAGGCCTCATCCACAGTAAAAAAAAATACTTTGTTTGGTTGGTAACGTTATACAGCAAGCCACATCTTACCTTGTCATTTAGTGCCGCTGAAATTCAGGTGCGTGCAGAGCTGTTGCAGAGGAAAAAATCTAATTTTGTTTTGCTAATAGCATGCTCCTACCACAGTATCTGAGCAACATGAGTGGGAAAAAGAGAGGTTGTGGTGGAAGGGGGGAATAGGCTTGGTGTTCAAGGTATACATGGGGTAGGTGGTAATGTTAGTGAAAACACTTGTGAACCAACACCATCATGTCCTATCCAAAGACAACTGACAACTTCTGTAACTGTATGGGCTACTCCACTCCCTTTCTTTGGCATCCGCACAGCGATACTCCTTGTTGATAAGGGCCAGAAAGAGCAGGTGCTCAAGTGGATGGCAAGCAATGCTTCAAGTGGCCTCTCCTCCTTGGCTGTAGTGGAAGAAGTGTCGTTCCTAATTCTACAATTTCTACTGTACTGAAATTGCTGCCACTTTGTTGGTGTCTGCCAGTAATTTTTGGAAATGTGGGGAATCCTGATTGGGTCTCCATTTACTGGGTTTGGCTATAGTGGAAGAGGTGTCTGTCCCCATTATACTTATTATACTCTAGTGAAATTGATGCCACTTTGGTAGTTTTAGGCCCAAATTTTTTCAAATGGGAACATTCCTGATTGGGTCTCCTTCTACTGGGTTGATTGTAGGGGAAGATTGTCGGTCCTAATTATGCTATTTCTACTGTACTGAAATTGATGCCACTTCGGTGGTATTAGGCCCTAATTTAGGGAAATGTGAACACTTCTGATTGGGTATCCATGTGCTGCGTTGGCTGTAGTTGAAGAGGTTTTGGTCTCCTTTTCAATAGTTATACTCTAGTGAAAATAATTTTTTGGTGCAGATATTGTTCTCCACACAGGAGGAAAAACAAAAGGTTGGGTCCGAGCAGCTTCATGACACTCGACTGTACTGTGCTGTCAGGGCAAGATGAGGAGGAGGGTGACTCTGAGGGTGAGGAATGGGATAACACATTGGATGATGATGAGGTTGCACATCCAACTTGGTGTAAACCCAGAGGCACGCAGCTGAGTAGCTCATCTGAGGAGGTGGAGGAGGAAGACGAGGAAGTTACGTTGCATCCTATGGCGCAGACACGGAATGATGCAAGCATGAGGAGCACTGCATTCTTAGACACAAACTTGGCAGTGACCAGCAGCTGTCGCGGGTCTCCAGCTCGCAGGGGCGGCAAAGGTTGCCTAGCCTGGGCCTTTTTTGAGACCGCGAAGGATAAGCCTGCTCACGTTATCTGCCAACTTTGTGATAAAAAACTCAGTAGAGGGAAAAATTGCAATAATTTGACTACTACATGCATGAACCTTCACATGCGCAATCAACATGTGTTACTCTAGCCATCTCACTGCGATAAAATGCGGACCAGCAGGCCTCAACAACCATCAGCTGCCCCATCAACCTCATCCGCTGTTTCTTCCTCCTCCTTTGTTACTGTGCCAAGTATTTACACACAGGTCTCCCACCGCAGAACCTCTGCTTCTCTACCCGCTCCAGTCAGCCTGAGTGAGAGCCCTTCAGCTGTAACGGAAGCGGACATGCCTGCTGTGTTTGTTTCACCGAGCATATCACATGTTTCTCAATCCACCGTAACATGTCCCCCTGCACTTCACTCACGGTCCAGCAGTTTGTTCGTTTCACTGTACTCCACCCTCTCTCAGCACTGCAGCCAGCTCTCTGTCCTACAGTTGTGGTCACGTAAAAGATTGTTTCCTCCCACACATGACAAAGCTAAGAGGTGGAAATCCACCATCTCCAATCTGTTGGCCACGAAAATGGTGGTGTCAGGCCTAATTTTTTGAACTGTGAACACTCCTATATGGCTGCTTTTTTTACTGAGGAGGTAACCGGAGAACCTGGAGGAAACCCCCGCAAACATGGGAAGAACATACAAACTACTGGCAGATGTTGTCCTCTATCATCATAAAGGTGTTAGCTCATTGTCTAGAAGACCGACCACCGCTGTTGTCTACCTTGTGAACATTGTGTTGAAGCTTGCAAGGTGTCATGGGTTTACCGTGACAGAAAGGAGCCAGAAGACTGCAGCGTCTGATTCCTCCCACTCCTGCAGTCATTAGAAGCATTTCACCTTTAAATTATTCAGAGCAGGGGTTAATCTGCTCAGTTGTGAGCTCCTGGAAGCTTACAGGGATTCAGGCTCTCGGAAGATTTTCCCTGTGCATCTCCCGTACTGTGATAACGCTGTACCCCAACACATCAGACTGTTGCCTACCATGGAAACCTTGAAAAGGAAGCTGAAGACCCACTTCTTGTGACAAGCATACAATCTGCGGTAAACCTAACTCCAGCATACCGCTGCACGACTAGCTGTACCCTGACCTACTGTACCCTCATCCATCTCTTGTAGATTGTTTTTGCAACCTCGCGGGCAGGTTCCTCTCTCCTAATGTACCAGTAGGTGACCCCTTTTGACATGTAAAGCGCCACAGAATAAATGTCGCAGTAATAGTAATAATAATAATTATAATACTTGTACTCTAGGTCAATTGATGGCACTTTCCAGGTGTCTACCCCTAATTTTATGTGTTTTGGCAGCTTTTGGGCCCATTTGAAGGTGTTGTATATGCGTATTTTTTTGTCCCCCATTGAATCCTATGCCATTTGGTAACGGTCGACAAACATTCGACGAATAAATAGGCGAATACTGCATATTCGGTAATCGTAATCCAAGCCGAATATTGAAACATTCACTCATCTCTAATCTTAAGTCTTAGAGACCCTGCACTTGCGGCCTTACATTCTACAAGATGGTGGGGAAAGAGACAGTATGTTGTGGAGTTGCATTAGCTCCGGTGGTGTAGAGGTGGCAGAAACGCAATGGCAGGCTATAGGCTGTCTTGAAATATGGGTTTTCAAGTTGTGTCCGAAGGATCCGAATGCGGTGGCTAATCGATCGTGTTGAGGCACAGAATTCCAGAGGATTGGTGAAATTTGGTAGCAGTATTGAAGGCGACTGGGTGAGGAACAAATAAGTGTGGATAAAAGGAGTTCTTCGGAGGACCGGAGAGTACGTAAGGGAATATATCGGGAGATTAGTTAAGAGATGTACAGAGAAGAAAGGTTATGGATGGCTTTGTACGTCAGTGTTAGTAGTTTGAACTGGATACGCTGGGCAATTGGGAGCCAGTGAAGGGTTCTTACAGATTGCAATCTTATGGATTGCTGGAGCCAGTCCACAGTAAAAAAAAAACAGCCATAGAGTGTCCGGGAACCTTCCCACTTAGCCAGGGATGGTTCTCAGCAGGGTTGGACGGGCCCACCAGAGAACCGGAGAAGCCCTGGCTTCTCCATCAGGAGAGTTCATAGCGCAAAACTTTCAGGTTGTGATGATGCTGAGGCCATCCAACTCCTTAGTTTTCTGTTACTTGGAATGTATGCAGCCAGCCACCCACCCACAGGCCGCAATACTAAACTGCCACATTTCTGGACAGCTGCTTGCACTTGAAATGTTGCCTTTTAGGCTAGTGGAGATGAGAGCTTTTCACAACCTCATGGCAGTGGCCGGGTCTCCATACTCGGTTTCCAGCCACCACTATTTCTCCAGGTGTCGTCCCAGCCTTCCACAAGAACGGGTCCCAGAACATTACCCATGACCTTCCCAGTGCACTTACTGGGAAGGACCGCCTAATCACAAACAATTGGACAATTGAATGTGGCCAGGGACAGTACGGAGCCAGTACACATTAAAAAAGCAGCCATAGAGTGTTGGGAACTTTCCCCCACACTTTTCTTAGCCAAGGATGCTTCTCGGCAGTGTTGGACAGGCCCACCAGAGAACCGGCCCTGGCTTCTCCTTCAAGAGAGTTCATAGCGCAAACCTTGCAGCTGCTATGGGGGTCTTTAGCTGGGAAGAAAGGTGGTCCCTCAGAATCAAATCCTCTGGTGGGCCCACTGCTCTTCAGTCTGACACTACTTCTCGGTGAGAGTTGTATTTCATGACAGCCATATTCTTTAGATTGGTAAAAGGACTGGCAATGAGGGAAACCGTATCTACTCAGGCTGTCATTTCTCCCAGGAAGTCCTCTAATGCAGCTTGTTGAATAAGCAATGACAGCCCATCCAACATCAGCTCACACTTCTAGGTGGTGCCTAGTTACACACAAAGATCTTTCGTTACGCTTTGAATTTAATCGCTACAGAGTTGGACAATGGCCTGATCTGCAATTCGTTTTGAGAAATAATGTGCATAAGCAAAACCACAGTTTAGGCCACTGAATGTCACTAAGCAAAACTCTTACAGCTGTCCCATAGACTGAATGAGAGGTATCAAAACTTCCAAGACAGCCAAGACTTCCCTGTCCTCCCCAAGAGGATGACTGTCCATGTTCTCCTCTTCATCCTCCTTCTCATTATCACCCAATCCACATTGAGATGAGATAAGGCTGGGCTGCATAGTACCTTGCTCCACCTGAAATGCCTCCTCTTTAACTGTGAGCACTGAGCGTTTCAGTAGACAGAGAAGCGGAATGGTGACCCTAATTATGGTGTCATCGCCGCTCACCATCTTGGTGGAGTCCTCAAAGTTTTGGAGGCCAGCACAGATGTCAGACATCCATGCCCAATCATCAGTTCTTATGTGCGGAGGCTGACCTGAATACCGATGGGCATGTTGAAGCTGGTACTCAACAACTGCCCTCTGCTGCTCTCAAATCATTTCCAACATCAGCAACGTTGATTTCCAACATGTTGTGACATTGCACAATAGTCGGTGAGCTGGAAGCTGCAAATGCTGCTGAAGCACTGCCAGGGTAGCGGAAGCTATAGCTGACTTTCTGAAATGGGCACACATGCATTGTACTTTGACAAGCAGCTCTGGTAGATCTGGGTAGGTTTTGGGAAACCGCTGAACCACTAAGTTGAGCACCTTTAGTGCTCTCTCATTATTAATGTGTACCCCTGCATGGAGTACAATATCAGCACCAAAAAATAAAAAGATTAAATATAGCCTGCTTTATATACCATGGTACTAAGAAAACCAATTTCAATTATATCTTGTCTACCCCTGTGACAAAAATATTGGCACCAAATAATTAATTTCACTAGAGTAGAACAATGGTGACCGACAACTCTTCTACTACAGCCAACCTAATAGATGGAGACCCAGTCAAGATTCTCCACATTTCCAAAAATTACTAGCAGACACCAAGAAAGTGGCATCAATTTCAGCACAGTAGAAATTGTACAATTGGGAACGACACCTCTTCCCCTAAAGCCAACCCAGTAGATAGAGACTAGAGATGAGCGTTGTTCTACTCGAACTGTTCGCCAATCTCAAATTCGAGCTGTTTTGGGCAGTGTTCGAGCCGTTCGGCGAACACGAACAATTTGAGAAAAATTCGGCTGTTCGAGGTTATGTTCGATAACTGTTCGTGCACCAAAATCATAACTGGATTTTTTCTCAGTAATGATGAAAATTAATGTTAATACGCAGTTTGAGTGTACAGCGGGGTGGGGGGAGGGGCAGGGGATGGATCTCTGCAGGAACAATGAAGATCTCCATTTTTTTTTCTCTTTCCCGCATTTACAGTGGGGAGGTGCAATCTGTCAGCCTATCAGCAGTGCACACACGGAGCGAAGTGCTTTTTTTCACACAAGCAAGGGCATGTGTCATTGGCAGTGTATGTCACATGTCCTTGCCCTATAAGACCAAGCCATTTTCCCCGTCGCCACCATTTTCTCACTGCTGCAGATGCGTGTTAGACGGCACCGCTGTTGCTGTGTGCGCTATACCTTGTTAATTTCAAGCCAATTTTCGCACAAATATACAGATAGCTTGGGAGTAGGGAATAGTTGTGATTGCAGTCCTTTTAAGGACTAGGTTACAGCATTTCCTACGACTTTTATCAGGGAGGTCTGTGCTCTTAAATAGATCGGTTGTGGGAGTAAAGACTAATTGTAATTGCAGTCCTTTTCAGGACTAGGTTACATGAGTTCCTATCAGTTTTTGCCAGGCAGGTCTGTGCCAGTGCTGTGCAAGTTTTTTTCACAGCATTTGGCTGAATCTAGCAAAGCTAATCCTTTTTGGCCTATTGCAGAGTGTGTTAGTCAGTGGAGTAGCCTATCTGTGTTGCAAGATATACCACCTGTGTATAGAATACCAATTTTTTTACTGCACCTAGTGAAGTAAAATCTTTTGGGCATAGCATCATTCTATTAGTCCATCTATACTGACCTCCATCAGGTTGCAAATTAAAACTAATTTTTATCTGCATCTACAGTACCTCTGAAAAAATATTTGGGCTTCTAGCAGTGTGTGGGACTTGTTCTATTAGTCCATCTATACTGACCTCCATCAGGTTGCAAACTGAATATAGTTTTTTCTGCATCTACCTCTGAAAAAATATTGGGCTTCTAGCTGTGTGTGGGTCTTGTTCTATTAATCCATCTATACTGACCTCCATCAGGTTGCAAACTGAATATATTTTTTTCTGCATCTACCTCTGAAAAAATATTTGGCCTTCTAGTAGTGTGTCAGACTTTCTCTATTAGTCCATCTATACTGACCTCCATCAGGTTGCAAACTGAATATAATTTTTTTCTGCATCTAGCTCTGAAAAAATATTTGGCCTTCTAGTAGTGTGTCGGACTTTCTCTATTAGTCCATCTATACTGACCTCCATCAGGTTGCAAACTGAATATAATTTTTTTCTGCATCTAACTCTGAAAAAATATTTGGCCTTCTAGTAGTGTGTCGGACTTTCTCTATTAGTCCATCTATACTGACCTCCATCAGGTTGCAAATTAAAACTAATTTTTATCTGCATCTACAGTACCTCTGAAAAAATATTTGGGCTTCTAGCTGTGTGTGGGACTTGTTGTATTAGTCCATCTATACTGACCTCCATCAGGTTGCAAACTGAATATATTTTTTTCTGCATCTACCTCTGAAAAAATATTTGGCCTTCTAGTAGTGTGTCGGACTTTCTCTATTAGTCCATCTATACTGACCTCCTTCAGGTTGCAAATTAAAAATAATTTTTATCTGCATCTACAGTACCTCTGAAAAAATATTTGGGCTTCTAGCAGTGTGTGGGACTTGTTCTATTAGTCCATCTATACTGACCTCCATCAGGTTGCAAACTGAATATATTTTTTTCTGCATCTACCTCTGAAAAAATATTTGGCCTTCTAGTAGTGTGTCGGACTTTCTCTATTAGTCCATCTATACTGACCTCCATCAGGTTGCAAATTAAAACTAATTTTTATCTGCATCTACAGTACCTCTGAAAAAATATTTGGGCTTCTAGCAGTGTGTGGGACTTGTTCTATTAGTCCATCTATACTGACCTCCATCAGGTTGCAAACTGAATATAGTTTTTCTGCATCTACCTCTGAAAAAATATTGGGCTTCTAGCTGTGTGTGGGTCTTGTTCTATTAATCCATCTATACTGTCCTCCATCAGGTTGCAAACTGAATATATTTTTTTCTGCATCTACCTCTGAAAAAATATTTGGCCTTCTAGTAGTGTGTCGGACTTTCTCTATTAGTCCATCTATACTGACCTGCATCAGGTTGCAAACTGAATATAATTTTTTTCTGCATCTAGCTCTGAAAAAATATTTGGCCTTCTAGTAGTGTGTCGGACTTTCTCTATTAGTCCATCTATACTGACCTCCATCAGGTTGCAAACTGAATATAATTTTTTTCTGCATCTAGCTCTGAAAAAATATTTGGCCTTCTAGTAGTGTGTCGGACTTTCTCTATTAGTCCATCTATACTGACCTCCATCAGGTTGCAAATTAAAACTAATTTTTATCTGCCTCTACAGTACCTCTGAAAAAATATTTGGGCTTCTAGCAGTGTGTGGGACTTGTTCTATTAGTCCATCTATACTGACCTCCATCAGGTTGCAAACTGAATATAGTTTTTTCTGCATCTACCTCTGAAAAAATATTGGGCTTCTAGCTGTGTGTGGGTCTTGTTCTATTAATCCATCTATACTGACCTCCATCAGGTTGCAAACTGAATATATTTTTTTCTGCATCTACCTCTGAAAAAATATTTGGCCTTCTAGTAGTGTGTCAGACTTTCTCTATTAGTCCATCTATACTGACCTCCATCAGGTTGCAAACTGAATATAATTTTTTTCTGCATCTAGCTCTGAAAAAATATTTGGCCTTCTAGTAGTGTGTCGGACTTTCTCTATTAGTCCATCTATACTGACCTCCATCAGGTTGCAAACTGAATATAATTTTTTTCTGCATCTAACTCTGAAAAAATATTTGGCCTTCTAGTAGTGTGTCGGACTTTCTCTATTAGTCCATCTATACTGACCTCCATCAGGTTGCAAATTAAAACTAATTTTTATCTGCATCTACAGTACCTCTGAAAAAATATTTGGGCTTCTAGCTGTGTGTGGGACTTGTTGTATTAGTCCATCTATACTGACCTCCATCAGGTTGCAAACTGAATATATTTTTTTCTGCATCTACCTCTGAAAAAATATTTGGCCTTCTAGTAGTGTGTCGGACTTTCTCTATTAGTCCATCTATACTGACCTCCTTCAGGTTGCAAATTAAAAATAAATTTTATCTGCATCTACAGTACCTCTGAAAAAATATTTGGGCTTCTAGCAGTGTGTGGGACTTGTTCTATTAGTCCATCTATACTGACCTCCATCAGGTTGCAAACTGAATATAGTTTTTTCTGCATCTACCTCTGAAAAAATATTGGGCTTCTAGCTGTGTGTGGGTCTTGTTCTATTAATCCATCTATACTGACCTCCATCAGGTTGCAAACTGAATATATTTTTTTCTGCATCTACCTCTGAAAAAATATTTGGCCTTCTAGTAGTGTGTCGGACTTTCTCTATTAGTCCATCTATACTGACCTCCATCAGGTTGCAAATTAAAACTAATTTTTATCTGCATCTACAGTACCTCTGAAAAAATATTTGGGCTTCTAGCAGTGTGTGGGACTTGTTCTATTAGTCCATCTATACTGACCTCCATCAGGTTACAAACTGAATATAGTTTTTTCTGCATCTACCTCTGAAAAAATATTGGGCTTCTAGCTGTGTGTGGGTCTTGTTCTATTAATCCATCTATACTGACCTCCATCAGGTTGCAAACTGAATATATTTTTTTCTGCATCTACCTCTGAAAAAATATTTGGCCTTCTAGTAGTGTGTCAGACTTTCTCTATTAGTCCATCTATACTGACCTCCATCAGGTTGCAAACTGAATATAATTTTTTTCTGCATCTAGCTCTGAAAAAATATTTGGCCTTCTAGTAGTGTGTCGGACTTTCTCTATTAGTCCATCTATACTGACCTCCATCAGGTTGCAAATTAAAACTAATTTTTATCTGCATCTACAGTACCTCTGAAAAAATATTTGGGCTTCTAGCAGTGTGTTGGACTTGTTCTATTAGTCCATCTATACTGACCTCCATCAGGTTGCAAACTGAATATAGTTTTTTCTGCATCTACCTCTGAAAAAATATTGGGCTTCTAGCTGTGTGTGGGTCTTGTTCTATTAATCCATCTATACTGACCTCCATCAGGTTGCAAACTGAATATATTTTTTTCTGCATCTACCTCTGAAAAAATATTTGGCCTTCTAGTAGTGTGTCGGACTTTCTCTATTAGTCCATCTATACTGACCTCCATCAGGTTGCAAACTGAATATAATTTTTTTCTGCATCTAGCTCTGAAAAAATATTTGGCCTTCTAGTAGTGTGTCGGACTTTCTCTATTAGTCCATCTATACTGACCTCCATCAGGTTGCAAACTGAATATAATTTTTTTCTGCATCTAGCTCTGAAAAAATATTTGGCCTTCTAGTAGTGTGTCGGACTTTCTCTATTAGTCCATCTATACTGACCTCCATCAGGTTGCAAATTAAAACTAATTTTTATCTGCATCTACAGTACCTCTGAAAAAATATTTGGGCTTCTAGCTGTGTGTGGGACTTGTTGTATTAGTCCATCTATACTGACCTCCATCAGGTTGCAAACTGAATATATTTTTTTCTGCATCTACCTCTGAAAAAATATTTGGCCTTCTAGTAGTGTGTCGGACTTTCTCTATTAGTCCATCTATACTGACCTCCATCAGGTTGCAAATTAAAAATAATTTTTATCTGCATCTACAGTACCTCTGAAAAAATATTTGGGCTTCTAGCTGTGTGCGGGACTTGTTGTATTAGTCCATCTATACTGACCTCCATCAGGTTGCAAACTGAATATATTTTTTTCTGCGTCTACCTCTGAAAAAATATTTGGCCTTCTAGTAGTGTGTCGGACTTTCTCTATTAGTCCATCTATACTGACCTCCATCAGGTTGCAAATTCAAAATAATTTTTTTCTGCATCTAACCCAGCCAATAGTTTTGGCCTAATACCACAGTTTGGCCACTCAGCTCTGCTCGGTTACCATCCATTGTTTTTTTGTGCAAACAACTCCAGAGTTGTGAATTAGTTAACCACCAAAATGAGTGGAAAAAGGCCTGCTGCTGGTGGAAAGGGGAATAGGCGTGTTGGGAAGGGGAAAAAAGGTTGTGTCCGTGGGGTAGGTGTTAAAGCAACAGTAACATCTGCAGAAGAAAGACCATCTTCCAGCCAAACTAAAATGTCTACTTCTTTTAGCGGACAATGTGATAAGATCCCTTTCTTACGGCCACGCCAATCGCTACAAATTCCAGATGAGGCACAAAAACAGCAGGTGCTTCAACGGATATCAAGTGCTCCTTTAAGTGGGCTCTCCTCCACATCAACTTCAACATCACAAATACTCCAGTCCTCAAAGGTGTTACCCAAATCGCACTTGCTTCCTCACAGCTCCCAAATCTCCAGCTGCCCATCTGAGTATGAGGTAGAACAGATGGTTGAGTCTGCAGAGCTGTTTACTCATACTATAGCCTGGGAATCAGAGGTCGACTCCAGCGCTTCTGTGAATCCAGACGAGGAAATGATCTGCACTGATGCCCAGAATCTTTATGAGTCAGATCCAGGACCAGACGCAGAAGGTTCTGACCATAATGTAGACCCTCATTCCCAAACTGTAACTCCTGTTGGTGGAGACAATGAGGAAGACGATGATAAGACTCAAATACCTGATTGGAGCGACAACTTTAGTTTTTTGTCAGGGCAGGAACAGGTTGGCTCTGAGGACGACGGGTGTGATAACGCACAGGGTGATGATGATGAGGTCGGAGATCCCACTTACTGTCAACCCACAGTCAGCCAAGAAATGAGGTCAGCAGAGGAGGTGGAGGAAGATGCTAGTGACGACGAGGTCAGGTTGCGCCTTCCTGGACAGAGACGTAGTACTGGAAGCACGTCAACAACTGCATCCTCAAACACAACTCTGCCTCTCACCACAAGTCGTGGTGGCTCTTCAGGTCGCATGGGTGCTAAGCCTTGCATAGCCTGGGCATTTTTTCAGATCGATAAAGATGACCCAACTCGTGTTATCTGTAACATTTGTCAGCAAAAGCTAAGTAGAGGCCAAAAAATACATAGTTTGAGTACTTCATGCATGAACTGGCACATGGACATGGAGCATAAGTTGCAGTGGGAAGCTCAGTGTGCTACAATGCGGCCTAGCCGGCCGGGCCAACCACCGTCTGCCATATCTTGTGCATCCGCGACCTCTTCATCCTCTGTGACTGGGGGGACAGCAGTCACACCTGTTTTGGGGCGCAGACCTGCCACCTCTTTACCCGCAACAGCCAGCGTGATTGGCAGGTCATCATTTTCTTTGGAGGTGGTAACACCAGCTGGTGTTGAGCGCTGTCCGACATCGATAGCACCACCTTTGGATGAAGGCAACTTAACATGTCCGCCTGCATCTTCCTCACAGACCGGCAGTTTGCCGGGGACACCCTTATCAACCCCGTCTAAGCACAATAGCCAGCCCTCGGTCCCTCAGATGTGGACAAGTAAAAGACCATTTCCTCCTAGCCATGAGAAAGCTAAGAGGTTGAATTTCACCATCTGCAAGCTCTTGGCTACAGAAATGCTGCCTTTCCGCCTGGTGGACACAGAGGATTTTCGAGACCTTATGTCCGTCGCAGTGCCCCAGTACCAGATGCCCAGTCGGCACTACTTCTCAAAGAAAGGTGTGCCTGCGCTCCACCAGCATGTCGCACACAACATCACCGCTTCTTTGAGAAACTCTGTGTGTGACAGGGTGCATTTCACCACAGACACTTGGACGAGTAGGCATGGACAGGGGCGTTACATGTCGCTGACTGGGCACTGGGTAACTATGGTGACAGCAGGACAAGGGGCTGCTGTCCAAGTCTTGCCATCCCCACGAGTTGTGCGTCAATCCTCTTTATGTCAAAGTTCCTCCACTGCTTCTGCCTCCTCAACCTCCTCTCGGTCTTCCACCTGCACCCAAAGCCTGTCTGGTCATGCCACAAGCTTTCTAACTGCGCAGAAGGGATCCTGCACACCTCCTTACTATGCTGGCAGTAGGGCTCAACGTCATCAGGCGGTTTTTACATTGAAATGTCTGGGAAATGTGAGTCACACAGCTGAGGAGTTGTGGTCAACTCTGGAGAACCAATTTCATGAATGGTTGTCTCCACTGGACCTGAAACCAGGGAAGGCCGTGTGCGACAATGCTGCAAACCTGGGTGCGGCCCTTCGCCGGGGCAATGTCACACACGTGCCTTGTATGGCTCACGTGTTGAACCTGGTTGTCCAGCAATTTTTAGCCCACTATCCCAGACTAGATGGCCTTCTGCAGAGGGCACGGTCGCTGTGTGCTCACTTCTGCCGTTCGCATCCCGCAGCTCAGCGACTTACATCTCTACAGAAGTCGTTGGGCCTGCCACTTCACCGGCTAAAATGCGATGTGCCTACCCGGTGGAATTCAACTCTGCACATGTTGCAGCGACTGTGGCAGCACCGACAAGCCCTGGTGCAATACGTTCTGACGTATAGCCTGGGCCAACGAGATTCAGAGGTGGGGCAAATCACGCTGGAGGAGTGGTCTCAGATCAGGGACCTATGCACCCTTCTGCACAGTTTTGAAATGGCGACGAAGATGTTTAGTGCTGACGATGCCATTATCAGCATGACTATTCCGGTGATTTACATGCTGGAGCACATGTTAAACAGAATTCGGAGTCAGGTGGTGGCACAAGAGGAGGTGGAGGAAGTAGAGGAGGAGGAGTTGTATGCGGAAGGGCTAACATCTGCAATTTCCAGAAGGTCGACAGCACCAAGGCGGCAGGCATGTGAGGGTGGGGGAGATGGTTTTACCAGGGCGCATGGTAGCAGCCAAACTAGTGAGGAAGGTGCAGGAGCCCAGGAAGAAGTGGAGGACGAACTAATGGAAGACTCATCAGTTGAGGGAGACCTTGATCACATTTCTGTTGTGCGAGGTTGGGGGGAGAGGACAGAGGAAGGAAGCATGATTGTTACCTCGCCACCAACACAACAGGGACTTGGTGCTCCTGGATGCGCAACACACATGAGTGCCTTCTTGCTGCACTACCTGCAACATGACCCTCGAATTGTGAGAATTAGAAATAATCCTGACTACTGGGTTGCCACACTGTTAGATCCCCGGTACAAAAGTAAATTTGCAGAAATTATTCCTGCCATAGAAAGGGATGCACGCATGCAGGAGTATCAGCAGAGACTGTTGCAGAATCTTACATGTGCTTTTCCACAAAATACCAGTGGTGCACGTAGTGAATCTCACAGTTCCAACTTGCCAACCGTGGGACCGTCAAGTGTTCAGCACTCAAACCGTAACAGAACCACAGTATCTGCTGGTAACATCAATTTTGCGGAATCATTTCACCACTTTTTTAGCCCATCCTTTGCAAGGCCACAGGAGACAAGAAGTCTGACACATAGTCAACGCCTAGAGACGATGGTACAGGAGTATCTCCAAGTAAACATTGAAGCCACGACTGTGTCACTGGACCCTTGCTCTTTTTGGGCTTCCAATCTGGATAAATGGCCGGAGCTAGCCACTTACGCCTTGGAGATCTTGTCATGCCCCGCAGCCAGCGTTCTGTCTGAACGTGTGTTCAGCGCTGCTGGTGGTGTGCTGACAGATAAGCGCACGCGGCTCTCCACTGATAATGTAGACAGACTCACGTTCATAAAGATGAACAAATCATGGATCCGAAACGACTTTTCTACCCCTGTGTCATCCTGGGGAGAGTAAAAGCTTGATGATTGGTTAAAATCACCCTACCAAACGTTTTAAGCTTTCAAATTACTAATCATGTTTATCTGTATCTTGACTGGAAAATAATTTGGGCTTTGTAGCAGTGTGCAGCACTGATCCTATTAGGCCATCTATAATAAGCTCCACCAGATTTAAAATTAAAAATAATTTTTAGCTGCATCTAGCCCGGAAAATAATTTTGGGGCTCCGAGATGCGCAAGACACATAAGTGCCTTCTTGCTGCACTACCTGCAGCATGACCCTCATATTGTCAGAATTCGAAGTAATCATGACTACTGGGTTGCCACACTCTTAGATCCACCAAACTTTTCGATCAACCTTTTCATTTTAATAAAGACCAAAAAAATGGTCATTTTTGAAATTATAAGCATTAGCAGGTTGTTAGAAACTGAAATCAAACAGTTTTCAACTCAAAACTTTATTCTAGGTGATGTTACATTTTCACATAGGACCCCTTGTTCGAAAGGAGCTTCTGAACTCTCTCGTCCATTAAATTTGTCAGGTTTTGGATGGTTTCTGCTTCAATTGTTTTGCATGAGGACAGAATACCCTCCCAGAGCTGTTGCTTAGATGTGAACTGCCTCCCGCCATCATAGACACTCCTTTTAATGATGCTCCAAAGGTTCTGAATGGGGTAGAGGTCAGGGGAGCATGGGGGTCACACCATAAGTTTGTCCCCTTTTATGCCCATATCAGCCAGAGATGCAGATGTTTTATGTGCAGCATGAGATGGTGCATTATCATGCAGAAAAATGATCTTGCTGTGAAATACACGGTTCTTCTTCTTGAACCATGGCAGGAAGTGCTGTTTGAGAAAATCCACATACATTATGGAGTTCATCTTTAGCGCCTTCAGGGATCCTAAAGGGGCCGACAATCTCTCTCCCCATGATTCCAGCCCAAAACATTACTCCACCTCCTCCTTGTTGGCGCTGTAGCCGTGTTTGCGTGGGGTGTCCATCAACCAGCCATCCTCCACTCCATCCATCTGGACCATCGAGCGCTGCACGGCACTCATCCGTGAACAAAACAGTTTTGAAATCAGTCTTCATGTAATGTTTGGCCCACTGGAGCCGTTTCTGCTTGTGTGAAGTGGATAGAGGAGGTCGACAGGATGGCGTATGCACAGCTGCAAACCTCTGAAGGACCCTGCATCTTGTTGTTCGGGGGACATTGGAGGCACAAGCAGCTTCAAAAACTTGTCTGCTGCTATGACAAGGCTTTTTTGCCGCTGCTCTTTCAACCTGACGTAATTGCCTGTAGGAAAGAGTCCTCAATTTGCCCTTATCAGCACGCACACGTGTGTACTGTGAATCAGCTACATACTTCTTGATTACCAAGACACTTCATCCTGATCATCGCACAATGTTGATTGTAGTCATGCCTTGACCTAAACACTCCACAATTTGTTGCTTCTCAGCAGCCGACACATCCTTTTTCTTTCCCATTTTGGCAGAAAATGTAGGCTGCTTAATAATGTGAGAGAGCCTTCTTAAGTAGTCTTGCCTTTCATTGGACACACCTGCCAAACTAATTAGCACAGGTGTCTGCAATTGCTTACAGTGATATAAAGAGCCCTGACACACATCACCATCAATGAGTTTAACTGACAAACAAACAAATTCTTCCCTTATCACTCCTAAACACTTTTTGCATAATAATTTGGAACGCGGTGTACATGTGCTTTTCCACAAAACACCAGCGGTTCACGTAGTGAATCTTACAGTTCTAACTTGCCAACCGTGGTCTGTATGGAATTGTTCAATAAAGGGCCCAAAATTAAGATAACATAGATGGGAGAGGTCTCTATGAATAGGAATTCCTAAGTATTTGATACCCTGTGAGGGCCAGGCAAAGGGAAAGTTGGACTGGATGGAATCCTATATGGATTTAGGGAGGGAGACATCGAGGGCCTCAGACTTCGCTGCATTGATTTTAAAATTTTACCATGTAACAAAGTGATCTATTTCAGCCATAACAGCATGGATGGATATATGTGATTGAGTGATATATACTAGGACATCATCAGCAAATAGAGAGCACTTGTACTCGGTGCCTCCCACCTCAATCCACCTAATATTGGGGTTATGGCGAATTGATGAGAGCAGGTGCTCCGTCACTAGGATGTATAAGAGAGGGGACAGAGGACATCCCTGCCTTGTCCCATTGGTGATTGTGAAAGGTGATGAAAATGTTCTGACGCACCCCCTGGGCCTTGGGACACCCGGAGCCGGACCCTTTTTGGTGGATGCTGGTGGTTGTAGTCTTCGTGGCGGCGACCCGGTTTCGTGGCTCAGGGCGGTCAAACCAGTGGCGGAACTATTTATGTGGTTTTGATGTTTAAATGTCCGACTACGCCACCCGTGGATTGCGGTCAGAGTGAACCGCCGCTACAGGGCAGACCGCTGAGGCTGGTGTTGTGGGTGCAGCAGAGCGTAGCATAACTCCCCACGGGAGGAGTATAGCCTCAGGGCAGTGTATGCGGAGGATGGGGGTGATGGTGCAGGGCAGCAGCAGTAACGACACGGAGTCAGTGATGCATTCCAGGGCCTTTACTCACAGTTCTTATTATCCAGACCACGTCTGCAGGTAACGGCTGCCCACGTCGTACTGTGCTCACCAGGTGAGGGGCTCAGACAACTCCCAGATAACTTTGGAGCACTTCACAGGACCCCCTTTGTGTGTCCTTTGTCTGGCCTTTCTTACCAACACTTCTGTCCGGCTGCCTCGGGCCTCCTCTTGGTAAACTTGGCGCCAGTTTCCCTGACCCTATGTGGTGCCTTCCTAGCGGGTGTAGCGAGGGGCTGCGCCACATAAAATGTCAGAGCCTCCGGTTTCTAGCTGAGGGTCGTTTCCTGCCTCCACTAGTTCGGGGACCGGTCTCCCCCTTTGGCCTGACCCCTCCACGCAGGTGGATTCGGGCGTGCGGTGGCGACTCGCCCGTCCGCACCCCTGGGATCCCTTCATTCCTCGTTCCTGGAGCCTTCTCCGCTCCTCTTCCTTCCTTCTCCCTCTTCCAGGCCTGGGCCTCTGTTACTAGGCCCGCCTCCGGAGCAGAGCTCATGCAGAGCCCCTGCTCCCTGCCACTTCTGCTCAGACTTCTCTGCACTGAACTAAGATGGTGCCCACCTTTTATACTCCCTTCTCAATGCACCCAGGAACTGCTTCCTCCCTGCTCCTGCACTACAGGGTTCCGCTTCCTCAGTGTTCCCTCCCCCCACTCCAGCCAGGGACAGGGACTGTCGTGCCCATCTCAGGGGCATATTGGTCGCCCTGCCCCACGGCAATGTGGTGTAATGCATGCAGGTGTCGGGTCCTGATCCACACTCCATCCTTACCTGAGAGTGAGATATCACACCTCTGGGTGAGGTGCAATACGTCTGTAGCAACCGAGCCCTCAGGGTGCTACAGTTCCATTTATCTTCAGCCTAGGTGACGTATTGCGATACAGGGCCGTGATTTTGGCTATAAAAGGGTCCCCTAGACCCCTACCCCAAGCTTTTTAAGAGAATCATATATGGCGTGCCAGGAGACTCTATGGAATGCTTTCTCAGCATCCAACGAGAGTATCTAATTACAAATTTTTAACTGCATCTAGCCCAGGAAATACTTTGTGCCTAGTAGCAGTGTCTGCTAGTCAGCGGATTATCCCGGCTGTTAAGCAAGCTACACCACCTGTAGTTTAGACACTTAATTTTTTCAAAGGAAATGCTTTGGGACCATGGGATACTCAGTGAAGAGCATCAGGAGGCACCCCAAGGCATAGGGGCTGGGACTGGCAGTAGGATGCCTTGCGGTGGACAGCCGAGCTCGATCCTTATAAAAGCTTTTTAACTGCAGCAGCTTTAGTGGACGCTACTGGAGCTGGAATTACGCGGCTGCTGGCATGAGACTTGCCCTCCAATAGATCCTTGTAAATGGATTTAAAGTGTATTCATTCAAATTAGAGAGACAATTTAAATTAAAAAGCTTAGAGCTGCCTCCACCACAGGGGGGCTCGCTCGACCCACCAGCGGACAGGCACCAGTATTGGGAGAGGGGGGCTGGCCATCAGGGTTCACCGCGGCTCTGGCACAAACCCGGCGACACGGAGGTGGCACGGGCAGGAGCGGACTGGCCGTGTCGGCTTCTCACTTTTTGGATTTTAGAAGGGCATGACATGCCTATATCTGTGTCTCCCCCTCCTTTTACTCCTCCACCTCTTTTATTTTCGCATGACTATATGTACTTGTCACTTTTCCATGTATTAGTTGTGTCTTCTGAGCAGTTTGTCAGCTTTTGGACACCTTTGAAGGTGTTTTCTATGTGTTTCTATGTGTTTTTGTTTGCCTGCCATTGGTTTTAACGGTGTTCGAAGGTGTTCGACGAACAGTTCGACGAACAGTTCGGCGAACACACGGGTGTTCGACAAACCGAACCGAACTCGAACACTACGGGGGTGGCTCAACACTAATAGAGACCCTATCAGGATTCCCCACATTTCCAAAACTTTGTGGCAGACACCAGCAAAGTGGCATCAATTTCACTACAGTAGAAATTGTAGAATTAGTAACAACACGTCTTCCCCTAACACCAAACCAGTAGATGGAGACTCAATCAGTTAGTGGGACACACCAGCAAAGTGGCATCAATTTCACCAGAGCAGAAGTGGTTTAATGGAGACAGAAACCTCTTCCACTACCGCCAACCCAATAGATGGAGACACAATCAGGAATGTTCATATTTTAATAAAATAGGGCCTAAAACCACCAAAGTGGCATAAATTTCACTAGAGTTTAAGTAGTATAATGGGGACCGACACTTCTTCCACTACAGCCAACCCAGCAGATGAAGACACAATCAGAATTGTTCATAATTTAAAAAATTAGGGCCTAAGACCTCAATTTCCATTGCCAACAGATTGGAGATGATGGAGTTCAACCTCTTTGCTTTGTCATGTGTAGGAGGAAACAATCTTGTACGTGACTACAACTGTAGGACCGAGGGCTGGCTGCAGTGTTGAGAGAGGGCAGAATACGGTGAAACGGACAAACTGCTAGACCATTAGTGAGGTGCAGGCTGAGATGTTACGGTGTATTGAGAAACTTGTGGTGTGCTCAGTGAAACAAACACAGCAGGCATGTCAGTTCTGTTACAGCTGACAAACTTTCACTCAGCTTGACTGGAGCAAGTATACAATCGTTGGTTCTGCGGTCAGAGACCGGCGTGACAATATTTGGCACGGTAACAGAGGAGGAGGAAGAAGCAACAGATGTGTTTGATAGGGCGGCTGATGGTTATTTATTGAAAACCAATTTTGAGTTAATCATGTTTGTATACCCCTTTTTGGAGAACAATATCTGCACCAAATAATTAATTTCACTAGAATAGAACTATACAAATAGATGGAGATCAAAACCTCTTCCACTCCGACCAACCCGGGAGATGGAGACCTAACCAGGAGTGTTCCCATTAACCTAAATTAGGGCCTACCACCAACAAAGTGGCATCAATTTAACTAGAGTAGAAGTAGTTTAATGGAGACAGAAACCTCTTCCACTACAGCCAAGCCCAATAGATGGAGACCCAATCAGGAATCCCCACATTTCCAAAAATTAGTGGCAGACACCAGCAAAGTGGCATCACTTTCACTACAGTAGAAATTGTAGAATTAAGAACAACAAATCTTCCCCTAACGCCAACCCAGTAGATGGAGACTCAATCAGAAGTGTTTACATTTCCCTAAATTAGGGCCTAACACCACCAAAGTGGCATGAATTGCTCCAGAGTAGAAGTAGTTTAATGAAGACAGAAACTTCTTCCACTGCAGCCAAACCCAATTGATGGAGACCCAATCAGGAATCCCCACATTTCCAAAAATTAGTGGCAGACACCAGCAAAGTGGCATCATTTTCACTACTGTAGAAATTGTAGATTTAGGAACAACACATCTTCCCCTAAAGCCAACCCAGTAGATGGAGACTCAATCAGAAGTGTTTACATTTCCCTAAATTAGGGCCTAACACCACCTAAGTGGCATGAATTGCTCCAGAGTAGAAGTAGTAGAAGTAGTTTAATGGAGACAGAAACCTCTACCACTACAGCCAAACCCAATAGATGGAGACCCAATCAGGATTCCCCACATTTCCAAAAATTAGTGGCAGACACCAGCAAAGTGGCATCAATTTCACCATATTAGAATTAGTTTAATGGAGACAGAAACCTCTTCCACTTGGCCAACCCAATAGATGAAGACACAATCAGGAGTGTTCACATTTAAAAAAATGAGGGCCTAAAACCACCAAAGTGGCATCATTTTCTCTAGTGTTTAAGTAGTATAATGGGGACCGACACCACTTCCACTACAGCCAACCCAATAGATAGAGACCCAATCAGGATTCCCCACATTTCCAAAAATTAGTGGCAGACACCAGCAAAGTGGCATCAATTTCACTACAGTAGAAATTGTAGAATTAATTACCAAAACCTCTTCCACTACAGCCAACCCAGCAGATGAAGACTCAATCAGCTGTGCACCATCCTCTACAGTCGTTCACTACGTGTCAGACTTGTACCCTGTTGTGCAGGTGCATGAGCTGGTCTAAAAAATGTGTGAAAGGACTCACAGAAACTGCTTCTGCCACTTACACTACTGCTGGTAATATTTTGGCTTTGACAAATTGACATGCCGGAGGTTGGAAGTGTAGAGCTGCGAGAACTCTGTGTGCTTCACTGCTGGCTTGGGGAAAACCTATCTTAAAGTTGTGTAAAAGCGTGTTTCGATACTCCAGCATTCGCTGGTCCCTTTCCAGGGTGGGAAGGTTCTGGCAAAATTTACTCTTACAACGTGGATCTAACAGAGTGACAACCCAATCGTCAGCACTCTTTTGAATCATAGCTATATGGGGATCATGTTGCAGATAGTGCAGCAAGAACACACTCATATGTCGGCCTCTTTCCTGAGGCTCAAGACCATGCTGTGTTGGTGGCTGGGTAATTCTGCAGAGAGGGGTTGATTATCCTTTTCATGTTCTGACTGTTGCTCGCCCATCGCCTCTTCCTCTTCCAGTTGTTCTTCGCCTTCACTAACACCTTCACTAATAGTTTTTCTAGTATCACCAACCCCCCTCGATCACAGTAAACCACCCTCCCTTGGCACCCTGAGATGTCCCCTAGTGTGTGACATTAGAAACAAGTATTTTTTTCGTGCATGAGGCCTGTATGACATACGAGATATTCTCCAAACTAATTCAAACTGAGATATCCCCTATTGTATAACGTTAAGAATCGAAGAAAGTATTTTTTGACTGTGGATGAGGCCTGTATAACATAGAATATATGCTCCAAGATATTTCAATCTTAGATCTAGCCTGCTGTATCACATTAGTCACAGTAAAAAATTGATTTATTTACTCTGCATAAGCTCTGCATACAGCTGAATTTCAACTCCACTAAAATAGTGTGGCTTTTAGCAAAGTGTATCATGTTTGTGACACCAAAAAATCTTTTGCTGGACTCTGACTAGCAACAGAAAAATATTTTTTTTTTACTCTGAAAACAGCTGAAGTTCACAGCCACTAACATAGTAGCTGACGTATAGCAGAGTGTGTGACGTTTGGCACACAAAAAAATCTTTGGTGGACCCTAGCAAGGCAAAAAATCAATTTTTTTACTTTGAAAACAGCTGAGGTTCACCGCCACTAACATAGTAGGTGGCTTTTAGCAGACTGTATCACGTTTGCCACACAAAAAAAACTTTGCTGGACTGTGCCTAGCAAGACAAAAAATTGATTTTTTTACTCTGAAAACAGATTAATTTCGCCGCCACTAAGATAGTAGGTGGCTTTTAGCAGACTGTATCACATTTGCCACACAAAAAAATCTGTGGTGGACTGTGGCTAGCAACAGAAAAAAAATATTTGTTTTACTGTGCATAAAGCTGAAGTTCATCCAGCAAAAAAACGACAAAGTGGGCTAACACAGCTTGCACTATCACATTAGCAAATGAAAAAAAAGGGTTTTGTGCTCTGCACTCAGAAGCTCTGCACTGACAAGCTGTGCAGAGAGCTGAATTTCAACCCCACAAAATCAAAAAGTGGCCTACAATGGCTTGTTTGCTTGCTTTATCACATTAGCAAGTGCAAAAATAGATTGAAGGTCTGCATAGAGCACAGACAGTACAACCGGTGCACAGCACTGTTCTGAGCCATAGGCCCTGCACTTTGTGTCAGAATCTCAGCAATTGCACAAAAGCAGAAAAAAGGCTGCAAGGTCAATTGTACAGGTACACAGCACAGGACTTATCTACACTATCTGACTTCCACAGAAGCACCTAACTATCTATCTAATATCTCTCATTACACAGGACACAGCACACTCAGCAGTGTCTATCTCCTTCAGTGACATGTATAAAATGGCGCTGAGGGAACATGGCCGGTTTTTTTATGGAGAGCACATGTGATTTCAGCAGCCAATTGCAGAAGCCCTTGTGTCTGGGACACTGTGGATGCTTCCTGCGCTCTAATTGGCTAGCCGCGCATTCCTGACTTAAAGTTACCGCCTACCGGAAGAAAAAACAAACAGCGTGCAAGGGCAGCCAAAAATTTGGAGGCACTCCAATGCCTCTTGCAAGAGACGTAGATTTGGTGATATGGTGGTGGAGGATGAGGATAAGGAGGAGGACAACAGCAAATAGACAAAATCAGGAAGCGTAATCCCATGTCTGGGTGTGGAGAGGTGCATGTGAATAGACCTCCCAAAAAAAGACACTGTATTTGAGCTGCTATCATTCGGTGGTGTTGAGAACTCTGGCCCAATCCAGCTCTTGTTCATTTTGATAAAAGTCAGCCTGTCAGCATTATCAGTTGATAGGTGCATCCACCTATCAGCTATAATTCCCGCGGTGGCATTAAAACCCCGTTCTGAGACGCTGACAAAACGCTAGTGGTAGGGAAGGTCAGGACCTCCAAGGCATAGAGAGTCAGTTCATGCCACGTGTCCAGCTTGGATACCCAATAATTATAAGGCATAGAGAAATCATGGCGGACGTTGGTACGGTCGACAAGGCACTCCTTCAGCATCTTCGTAAAATTATGCCTCCTTGTGAGACTACCCAACGCTTCAGGGCCTGTGCGATGGGAGGGTCTAAGAAAACTGTCCCAGAACCTTAACAATGTTCCCCTGCCTCTGCTGGATCGTATTCGTGTCTCTCTCACCTGTACTCCTTGGTTGCCCAAGGAAGTGCGACCACTGCCGCCAGCGTTTTCAGATGGGAATTTTTTTAATAATTCTACAACAAGGGTCTTCTGGGACTACCCCATTTTAGCAGACCTGTCTGCCACGAGAATAAGAGATAGAAAGTTCTCCTTGTAGTGTGGGTCTAAAAGATTCACCAACCAGTAATGACTGTCACCCAAAATTTGGTCACGGGAAAGGCACTGTAACATAAACTCAGCCATGCGTGCCAGACTGCTAACAGGCAAGACTTCCATGTCCTCACCAAGAGGACGGCTGACCATGCTCTCCTCCTCATCCTCCTCCTCCTCCCTCTCCTCAGGTCATCCACGCTGAACATAGAAAAAAAGAGAGGGGTCGCTCACTGGTCTATTCGGGTGCTCTGAAGAAAAGAGTAATCTCAATTGCAAAAAGAACTTCGGCACTCCATACATGAAAATATAAGAAATAGCTGAACAGACGGTATGACAGTTGTGCGGGTAGTACCATCTATAGCGCAGGAACCTAGCTCCTGTTCTTCCTCCTCCTCTTCCTCATTGTCACCCAATCCACGTTGGGAAGAGATGAGGCTGGGCTGTGTGGAATCACCCTGTATAGGTCCTTGCTCCATCTCATCATGCTCCACTTGCAATGCCTGATCTTTAATTGTGAGCAGCGATCGCTTCAGAAGACAGAGAAGCGGGATGGTGGCGTTAATTATGGCATCATCGTCACTCACCATCTTGGTGGAGTCCTCAAAGTTTTGGAGGACGTCACAGATGTCTGACATCCATGCCCGCTCTTCAGCTCTTATGTGAAAATGCTGACCGGACGGACGTTTTGAAGCTGGTACTGAACAACTGCTCTCTATTGCTCACAAATCCTTCCCAACATCTGCAGGGTTGAGTTCCAACTCATGGGGACATCGCACACCAGTCGGTGCGCTGGAAGCTGCAAATGCTGCTGAATCACGGCAAGGGCAGCGGAAGCTGGATCTGACTTTCTAAAATGGGCACACGCAACGTACTTTGACAAGCACATCCTGCAGATCTGGGTAAGTTTTGAGAAACCGCTGAACCACGAGGTTAAGTACATGGGCCAGACATGGTACATGTGCAAGCCCGCCTCGCATCAGAGCCACCACCAGGTTCCAGCCATTGTCACACATGACCATGCCTGGCTGTAGGTTCAGCGGTGACAGCCACAGATCTGCCTGCTTTGTTGCAGCTGTAAACAACTCTTCAGCGGTGTCACCTAGGTATATTAGCTTCATCACAGCCTGTTGCCACTTGGCCGAGGCAGTGCTGCAGTGCTTCCAGCTTCTGACTGATGTGGGTATTTCAGAGATGGAGGTTGAAGAGGAGGAGTAGGAGGTGCAGGAGCTGTAGAATGTGGGGGCAACCCTGATTGACCCAGGGCCCGCAATCCTTGGCGTCTGGAGGATGTGTTTCGTCCCAAGGTTTGACACGGTACCAGCTTTTACTATATTAACCCAGTGTGCCGTCAGCGAGATGTACCATCCCTGCCTACAAGCACTTGTCCACGTGTCCATGGTTAGGTGGACTTTCCCAGTAACTAAATTGTTGAAGGCACGGCTAATCTTGTGGGACACGTGCTTGTGTAATGCTGGGACTGCACACGGGTAGAAATAGTGGCAGCTGGGGACCGATTACCAAGGGATGGCCACCGCAATCAGGTTGTGGAAAGCTTCTGTCTCCATGAGCCTAAAAGGCAACATTTTGAGCGCAAGCATTCGCGAAATGTGTGAACTTAGTAGTGTGGCCTGTGGGGTGTTGGCTATGTATTTTCTCTTGCATTCCAAGGACTAGGGTAGGGACAACTGAACTCTGTGCTGGGACAAGGACATGGACGTGCTTGCAGATGGTGCTAGTTGAGAGGGCATAATGACAGGTGCAGGGCAGGAGGCATCTTTGTATGCGCCATGGACAGTGGATTGGCGTGCACGCTCAAAAGCAAAATAAGCAGTGGTGTCACACGCACACACTGTTTCTGGCCCCTGGCGTTCAGCCCACTTAGTCGGGTGCTTTATTGTCATGTGCCTGATTATGCTGGTGGTCCTCAGACTGCTAGTTTTGCTACCTCTGATGCTGGCCTGGCAGATGGTGCAGATGGCCTTTTTGGGGTTATCGGCAATCTTTAAAAAAGAACCAGATTCGGGAAGACCTAACAATTGTACTGGCAACTTCCATCCTGTTGGTGCTCCGGGGAATGGTTGCTCACCTTGTGTCTGTGGCCACCACACTACTTGTTCCTGCCTGTTGTGGTGCTAAGCCTCCCTCCCTCTGTGTGCTTCTGTCCTCGCTCTGCATGTCACCTTGCCAGGTTGGGTCAGTGACTTCATCGTCCACAACCTCGTCTTCCATTTCCGCACCCTGGTCCTCCTCCTGACTTTTTGGCAATTGTGTCTCATCATCATCCACCTCTTGTGACAGCAATTGCACTTTACCACAGTTGCCTTTGTGTGACCATGGCTGCTCAAATATTTGGGCATCGCTACATGCGATCTCTTCTTGCTCCGCTTGAAGCTGGCCGAGCGAGTGGCCAGAAGAATATATAAATGGAAAAGTGAACAGCTCTTCGGAGTGTCCAAGAGTGGGATCAGTTGTCTCCGGGCGCTCAGCATGGTGGGAGGAAGAAGGATCAGGGTGAGGAATGTGCGGTCCAGACTCACGGCTACTGAGACTTAACCGTGTGGAAGACAGGGTGGTGGTGGTAGTGGCAAAGTGACTGGAAGCATTATCTGCTTTGCATGCACCATCAGCATCATGTCCACTTCCCCATCCCTTGCCACACACCTTTCCCATTATAAATGGAAGACAATATTTTCCACGGTCGCTACAAATGGCAGGATTTGTACCACAGTTATATGTGATACATCTGACGGATGCCAATTGTTTTAAATACCGGGTTTGTAGTTTCCTATTATTCATAGCAACCACGTGAATAGCTTCACTGACACACTTCTACAAACTGTAAATGAAGGATAATATTTTCCACATTCACTACAAATTTCTAGATTTTTATTGCTGTAATATTGGATCACGTCTGATGATGGAAAAGATCTGGCTGTATTCTGCAGTGCTAAAAAGCAAATGGAACAGTAAAATGGTGTACTCTGGATTGCTTTTTAAGCAAATAGTCAGGATTAAGAAAAAAAAAATTAGCCCTGGCCCCTGATATTTGGGGCTATGTCTACGGATATCTGTAACAGCAGGAGCAGACAGAATGTGCAATGGACTAGTGTTGAGCCACCCCCGTAGTGTTCGACTTCGGTTCGGTTCGTCGAACACCCGTGTGTTCGCCGAACTGTTCGTCGAACTGTTCGTCGAACACCTTCGAACACCGTTAAAACCAATGGCAGGCAAACAAAAACACATAGAAACACATAGAAAACACCTTCAAAGGTGTCCAAAAGCTGACAAACTGCTCAGAAGACACAACTAACACATGGAAAAGTGACAAGTACATATAGTCATGCGAAAATAAAAGAGGTGGAGGAGTAAAAGGAGGGGGAGACACAGATATAGGCATGTCATGCCCTTCTAAAATCCAAAAAGTGAGAAGCCGACACGGCCAGTCCGCTCCTGCCCGTGCCACCTCCGTGTCGCCGGGTTTGTGCCAGAGCCGCGGTGAACCCTGATGGCCAGCCCCCCTCTCCCAATACTGGTGCCTGTCCGCTGGTGGGTCGAGCGAGCCCCCCTGTGGTGGAGGCAGCTCTAAGCTTTTTAATTTAAATTGTCTCTCTAATTTGAATGAATACACTTTAAATCCATTTACAAGGATCTATTGGAGGGCAAGTCTCATGCCAGCAGCCGCGTAATTCCAGCTCCAGTAGCGTCCACTAAAGCTGCTGCAGTTAAAAAGCTTTTATAAGGATCGAGCTCAGCTGTCCACCGCAAGGCATCCTACTGCCAGTCCCAGCCCCTATGCCTTGGGGTGCCTCCTGATGCTCTTCACTGAGTATCCCATGGTCCCGAAGCATTTCCTTTGAAAAAATTAAGTGTCTAAACTACAGGTGGTGTAGCTTGCTTAACAGCCGGGATAATCCGCTGACTAGCAGACACTGCTACTAGGCACAAAGTATTTCCTGGGCTAGATGCAGTTAAAAATTTGTAATTAGATACTCTCGTTGGATGCTGAGAAAGCATTCCATAGAGTCTCCTGGCACGCCATATATGATTCTCTTAAAAAACTTAGGGTAGGGGTCTAGGGGACCCTTTTATAGCCAAAATCACGGCCCTGTATCACAATACGTCACCTAGGCTGAAGATAAATGGAACTGTAGCACCCTGAGGGCTCGGTTGCTACAGAGGTGTGATATCTCACTCTCAGTTAAGGATGGAGTGTGGATCAGGACCCGACACCTGCATGCATTACACCACATTGCCGTGGGGCAGGGCGACCAATATGCCTCTGAGATGGGCACGACAGTCCCTGTCCCTGGCTGGAGTGGGGGGAGGGAACACTGAGGAAGGGGAACCCTGTAGTGCAGGAGCAGGGAGGAAGCAGTTCCTGGGTGCATTGAGAAGGGAGTATAAAAGGTGGGCACCATCTTAGTTCAGTGCAGAGAAGTCTGAGCAGAAGTGGCAGGGAGCAGGGGCTCTGCATGAGCTCTGCTCCGGAGGCGGGCCTAGTAACAGAGGCCCAGGCCTGGAAGAGGGAGAAGGAAGGAAGAGGAGCGGAGAAGGCTCCAGGAACGAGGAATGAAGGGATCCCAGGGGTGCGGACGGGCGAGTCGCCACCGCACGCCCGAATCCACCTGCGTGGAGGGGTCAGGCCAAAGGGGGAGACCGGTCCCCGAACTAGTGGAGGCAGGAAACGACCCTCAGCTAGAAACCGGAGGCTCTGACATTTTATGTGGCGCAGCCCCTCGCTACACCCGCTAGGAAGGCACCACATAGGGTCAGGGAAACTGGCGCCAAGTTTACCAAGAGGAGGCCCGAGGCAGCCGGACAGAAGTGTTGGTAAGAAAGGCCAGACAAAGGACACACAGGGGGTCCTGTGAAGTGCTCCAAAGTTATCTGGGAGTTGTCTGAGCCCCTCACCTGGTGAGCACAGTACGACGTGGGCAGCCGTTACCTGCAGACGTGGTCTGGATAATAAGAACTGTGAGTAAAGGCCCTGGACTGCATCACTGACTCCGTGTCGTTACTGCTGCTGCCCTGCACCATCACCCCCATCTTCCGCATACACTGCCCTGAGGCTATACTCCTCCCGTGGGGAGTTATGCTACGCTCTGCTGCACCCACAACACCAGCCTCAGCGGTCTGCCCTGTAGCGGTGGTTCACTCTGACCGCAATCCACGGGTGGCGTAGTCGGACATTTAAACATCAAAACCACATAAATAGTTCCGCCACTGGTTTGACCACCCTGAGCCACGGAACCGAGTCGCCGCCACGAAGACTACAACCACCAGCATCCACCAAAAAGGGTCCGGCTCCGGGTGTCCCAAGGCCCAGGGGGTGCGTCAGAACATTTTCATCACCTTTCACAATCACCAATGGGACAAGGCAGGGATGTCCTCTGTCCCCTCTCTTATACATCCTAGTGACGGAGCACCTGCTCTCATCAATTCGCCATAACCCCAATATTAGGTGGATTGAGGTGGGAGGCACCGAGTACAAGTGCTCTCTATTTGCTGATGATGTCCTAGTATATATCACTCAATCACATATATCCATCCATGCAGTTATGGCTGAAATAGATCACTTTGTTACATGGTAAAATTTTAAAATCAATGCAGCGAAGTCTGAGGCCCTCGATGTCTCCCTCCCCAAATCCATATAGGATTCCATCCAGTCCAACTTTCCCTTTGCCTGGCCCTCACAGGGTATCAAATACTTAGGAATTCCTATTCATAGAGACCTCTCCCATCTATGTTATATTAATTTTGGGCCCTTTATTGAACAATTCCATACAGACCACGGTTGGCAAGTTAGAACTGTAAGATTCACTACGTGAACCGCTGGTGTTTTGTGGAAAAGCACATGTACACCGCGTTCCAAATTATTATGCAAAAAGTGTTTAGGAGTGATAAGGGAAGAATTTGTTTGTTTGTCAGTTAAACTCATTGATGGTGATGTGTGTCAGGGCTCTTTATATCACTGTAAGCAATTGCAGACACCTGTGCTAATTAGTTTGGCAGGTGTGTCCAATGAAAGGCAAGACTACTTAAGAAGGCTCTCTCACATTATTAAGCAGCCTACATTTTCTGCCAAAATGGGAAAGAAAAAGGATGTGTCGGCTGCTGAGAAGCAACAAATTGTGGAGTGTTTAGGTCAAGGCATGACTACAATCAACATTGTGCGATGATCAGGATGAAGTGTCTTGGCAATCAAGAAGTATGTAGCTGATTCACAGTACACACGTGTGCGTGCTGATAAGGGCAAATTGAGGACTCTTTCCTACAGGCAATTACGTCAGGTTGAAAGAGCAGCGGCAAAAAAGCCTTGTCATAGCAGCAGACAAGTTTTTGAAGCTGCTTGTGCCTCCAACGTCCCCCGAACAACAAGATGCAGGGTCCTTCAGAGGTTTGCAGCTGTGCATACGCCATCCTGTCGACCTCCTCTATCCACTTCACACAAGCAGAAACGGCTCCAGTGGGCCAAACATTACATGAAGACTGATTTCAAAACTGTTTTGTTCACGGATGAGTGCCGTGCAGCGCTCGATGGTCCAGATGGATGGAGTGGAGGATGGCTGGTTGATGGACACCCCACGCAAACACGGCTACAGCGCCAACAAGGAGGAGGTGGAGTAATGTTTTGGGCTGGAATCATGGGGAGAGAGATTGTCGGCCCCTTTAGGATCCCTGAAGGCGCTAAAGATGAACTCCATAATGTATGTGGATTTTCTCAAACAGCACTTCCTGCCATGGTTCAAGAAGAAGAACCGTGTATTTCACAGCAAGATCATTTTTCTGCATGATAATGCACCATCTCATGCTGCACATAAAACATCTGCATCTCTGGCTGATATGGGCATAAAAGGGGGCAAACTTATGGTGTGACCCCCATGCTCCCCTGACCTCTACCCCATTCAGAACCTTTGGAGCATCATTAAAAGGAGTGTCTATGATGGCGGGAGGCAGTTCACATCTAAGCAACAGCTCTGGGAGGGTATTCTGTCCTCATGCAAAACAATTGAAGCAGAAACCATCCAAAACCTGACAAATTCAATGGACGAGAGAGTTCAGAAGCTCCTTTCGAACAAGGGGTCCTATGTGAAAATGTAACATCAACTAGAATAAAGTTTTGAGTTGAAAACTGTTTGATTTCAGTTTCTAACAACCTGCTAATGCTTATAATTTCAAAAATGACCATTTTTTTGGTCTTTATTAAAATGAAAAGGTTGATCGAAAAGTTTGGGGGATCTAAGAGTGTGGCAACCCAGTAGTCATGATTACTTCGAATTCTGACAATATGAGGGTCATGCTGCAGGTAGTGCAGCAAGAAGGCACTTATGTGTCTTGCGCATCTCGGAGCCCCAAAATTATTTTCCGGGCTAGATGCAGCTAAAAATTATTTTTAATTTTAAATCTGGTGGAGCTTATTATAGATGGCCTAATAGGATCAGTGCTGCACACTGCTACAAAGCCCAAATTATTTTCCAGTCAAGATACAGATAAACATGATTAGTAATTTGAAAGCTTAAAACGTTTGGTAGGGTGATTTTAACCAATCATCAAGCTTTTACTCTCCCCAGGATGACACAGGGGTAGAAAAGTCGTTTTAGATCCATGATTTGTTCATCTTTATGAACGTGAGTCTGTCTACATTATCAGTGGAGAGCCGCGTGCGCTTATCTGTCAGCACACCACCAGCAGCGCTGAACACACGTTCAGACAGAACGCTGGCTGCGGGGCATGACAAGATCTCCAAGGCGTAAGTGGCTAGCTCCGGCCATTTATCCAGATTGGAAGCCCAAAAAGAGCAAGGGTCCAGTGACACAGTCGTGGCTTCAATGTTTACTTGGAGATACTCCTGTACCATCGTCTCTGGGCGTTGACTATGTGTCAGACTTCTTGTCTCCTGTGGCCTTGCAAAGGATGGGCTAAAAAAGTGGTGAAATGATTCCGCAAAATTGATGTTACCAGCAGATACTGTGGTTCTGTTACGGTTTGAGTGCTGAACACTTGACGGTCCCACGGTTGGCAAGTTGGAACTGTGAGATTCACTACGTGCACCACTGGTATTTTGTGGAAAAGCACATGTAAGATTCTGCAACAGTCTCTGCTGATACTCCTGCATGCGTGCATCCCTTTCTATGGCAGGAATAATTTCTGCAAATTTACTTTTGTACCGGGGATCTAACAGTGTGGCAACCCAGTAGTCAGGATTATTTCTAATTCTCACAATTCGAGGGTCATGTTGCAGGTAGTGCAGCAAGAAGGCACTCATGTGTGTTGCGCATCCAGGAGCACCAAGTCCCTGTTGTGTTGGTGGCGAGGTAACAATCATGCTTCCTTCCTCTGTCCTCTCCCCCCAACCTCGCACAACAGAAATGTGATCAAGGTCTCCCTCATCTGATGAGTCTTCCATCAGTTCGTCCTCCACTTCTTCCTGGGCTCCTGCACCTTCCTCACTAGTTTGGCTGCTACCATGCGCCCTGGTAAAACCATCTCCCCCACCCTCACATGCCTGCCGCCTTGGTGCTGCCGACCTTCTGGACCTTGCAGATGTTAGCCCTTCCGCATACAACTCCTCCTCCTCTACTTCCTCCACCTCCTCTTGTGCCACCACCTGACTCCGAATTCTGTTTAACATGTGCTCCAGCATGTAAATCACCGGAATAGTCATGCTGATAATGGCATCGTCAGCACTAAACATCTTCGTCGCCATTTCAAAACTGTGCAGAAGGGTGCATAGGTCCCTGATCTGAGACCACTCCTCCAGCGTGATTTGCCCCACCTCTGAATCTCGTTGGCCCAGGCTATACGTCAGAACGTATTGCACCAGGGCTTGTCGGTGCTGCCACAGTCGCTGCAACATGTGCAGAGTTGAATTCCACCGGGTAGGCACATCGCATTTTAGCCGGTGAAGTGGCAGGCCCAACGACTTCTGAAGAGATGTAAGTCGCTGAGCTGCGGGATGCGAACGGCGGAAGTGAGCACACAGCGACCGTGCCCTCTGCAGAAGGCCATCTAGTCTGGGATAGTGGGCTAAAAATTGCTGGACAATCAGGTTCAACACGTGAGCCATACAAGGCACGTGTGTGACATTGCCCCGGCGAAGGGCCGCACCCAGGTTTGCAGCATTGTCGCACACGGCCTTCCCTGGTTTCAGGTCCAGTGGAGACAACCATTCATGAAATTGGTTCTCCAGAGCTGACCACAACTCCTCAGCTGTGTGACTCACATTTCCCAGACATTTCAATGTAAAAACCGCCTGATGACGTTGAGCCCTACTGCCAGCATAGTAAGGAGGTGTGCAGGATCCCTTCTGCGCAGTTAGAAAGCTTGTGTCATGACCAGACAGGCTTTGGGTGCAGGTGGAAGACCGAGAGGAGGTTGAGGAGGCAGAAGCAGTGGAGGAACTTTGACATAAAGAGGATTGATGCACAACTCGTGGGGACGGCAAGACTTGGACAGCAGCCCCTTGTCCTGCTGTCACCATAGTTACCCAGTGCCCAGTCAGCGACATGTAACGCCCCTGTCCATGCCTACTCGTCCAAGTGTCTGTGGTGAAATGCACCCTGTCACGCACAGAGTTTCTCAAAGAAGCGGTGATGTTGTGTGCGACATGCTGGTGGAGCGCAGGCACACCTTTCTTTGAGAAGTAGTGCCGACTGGGCATCTGGTACTGGGGCACTGCGACGGACATAAGGTCTCGAAAATCCTCTGTGTCCACCAGGCGGAAAGGCAGCATTTCTGTAGCCAAGAGCTTGCAGATGGTGAAATTCAACCTCTTAGCTTTCTCATGGCTAGGAGGAAATGGTCTTTTACTTGTCCACATCTGAGGGACCGAGGGCTGGCTATTGTGCTTAGACGGGGTTGATAAGGGTGTCCCCGGCAAACTGCCGGTCTGTGAGGAAGATGCAGGCAGACATGTTAGGTTGCCTTCATCCAAAGGTGGTGCTATCGATGTCGGACAGCGCTCAACACCAGCTGGTGTTACCACCTCCAAAGAAAATGATGACCTGCCAATCACGCTGGCTGTTGCGGGTAAAGAGGTGGCAGGTCTGCGCCCCAAAACAGGTGTGACTGCTGTCCCCCCAGTCACAGAGGATGAAGAGGCCGCGGATGCACAAGATATGGCAGACGGTGGTTGGCCCGGCCGGCTAGGCCACAATGTAGCACACTGAGCTTCCCACTGCAACTTATGCTTCATGTCCATGTGCCGGTTCATGCATGAAGTACTCAAACTATGTATTTTTTGGCCTCTACTTAGCTTTTGCTGACAAATGTTACAGATAACACGAGTTGGGTCATCTTTATCGATCTGAAAAAATGCCCAGGCTATGCAAGGCTTAGCACCCATGCGACCTGAAGAGCCACCACGACTTGTGGTGAGAGGCAGAGTTGTGTTTGAGGATGCAGTTGTTGACGTGCTTCCAGTACTACGTCTCTGTCCAGGAAGGCGCAACCTGACCTCGTCGTCACTAGCATCTTCCTCCACCTCCTCTGCTGACCTCATCTCTTGGCTGACTGTGGGTTGACAGTAAGTGGGATCTCCGACCTCATCATCATCACCCTGTGCGTTATCACACCCGTCGTCCTCAGAGCCAACCTGTTCCTGCCCTGACAAAAAACTAAAGTTGTCGCTCCAATCAGGTATTTGAGTCTTATCATCGTCTTCCTCATTGTCTCCACCAACAGGAGTTACAGTTTGGGAATGAGGGTCTACATTATGGTCAGAACCTTCTGCGTCTGGTCCTGGATCCGACTCATAAAGATTCTGGGCATCAGTGCAGATCATTTCCTCGTCTGGATTCACAGAAGCGCTGGAGTCGACCTCTGATTCCCAGGCTATAGTATGAGTAAACAGCTCTGCAGACTCAACGATCTGTTCTACCTCATACTCAGACGGGCAGCTGGAGATTTGGGAGCTGTGAGGAAGCAAGTGCGATTTGGGTGACACCTTTGAGGACTGGAGTATTTGTGATGTTGAAGTTGATGTGGAGGAGAGCCCACTTAAAGGAGCACTTGATATCCGTTGAAGCACCTGCTGTTTTTGTGCCTCATCTGGAATTTGTAGCGATTGGCGTGGCCGTAAGAAAGGGATCTTATCACATTGTCCGCTAAAAGAAGTAGACATTTTAGTTTGGCTGGAAGATGGTCTTTCTTCTGCAGATGTTACTGTTGCTTTAACACCTACCCCACGGACACAACCTTTTTTCCCCTTCCCAACACGCCTATTCCCCTTTCCACCAGCAGCAGGCCTTTTTCCACTCATTTTGGTGGTTAACTAATTCACAACTCTGGAGTTGTTTGCACAAAAAAACAATGGATGGTAACCGAGCAGAGCTGAGTGGCCAAACTGTGGTATTAGGCCAAAACTATTGGCTGGGTTAGATGCAGAAAAAAATTATTTTGAATTTGCAACCTGATGGAGGTCAGTATAGATGGACTAATAGAGAAAGTCCGACACACTATTAGAAGGCCAAATATTTTTTCAGAGGTAGATGCAGAAAAAAATACATTCAGTTGGCAACCTGATGGAGGTCAGTATAGATGGACTAATAGAACAAGTCCCACACACTGCTAGAAGCCCAAATATTTTTTCAGAGGTACTGTAGATGCAGATAAAAATTAGTTTTAATTTGCAACCTGATGGAGGTCAGTATAGATGGACTAATAGAGAAAGTCCGACACACTACTAGAAGGCCAAATATTTTTTCAGAGGTAGATGCAGAAAAAAATATATTCAGTTTGCAACCTGATGGAGGTCAGTATAGATGGATTAATAGAACAAGACCCACACACAGCTAGAAGCCCAATATTTTTTCAGAGGTAGATGCAGAAAAAAATATATTCAGTTTGCAACCTGATGGAGGTCAGTATAGATGGACTAATAGAACAAGTCCCACACACTGCTAGAAGCCCAAATATTTTTTCAGAGGTACTGTAGATGCAGATAAAAATTAGTTTTAATTTGCAACCTGATGGAGGTCAGTATAGATGGACTAATAGAGAAAGTCCGACACACTACTAGAAGGCCAAATATTTTTTCAGAGGTAGATGCAGAAAAAAATATATTCAGTTTGCAACCTGATGGAGGTCAGTATAGATGGATTAATAGAACAAGACCCACACACAGCTAGAAGCCCAATATTTTTTCAGAGGTAGATGCAGAAAAAACTATATTCAGTTTGCAACCTGATGGAGGTCAGTATAGATGGACTAATAGAACAAGTCCCACACACTGCTAGAAGCCCAAATATTTTTTCAGAGGTACTGTAGATGCAGATAAAAATTAGTTTTAATTTGCAACCTGATGGAGGTCAGTATAGATGGACTAATAGAGAAAGTCCGACACACTACTAGAAGGCCAAATATTTTTTCAGAGGTAGATGCAGAAAAAAATATATTCAGTTTGCAACCTGATGGAGGTCAGTATAGATGGATTAATAGAACAAGACCCACACACAGCTAGAAGCCCAATATTTTTTCAGAGGTAGATGCAGAAAAAAATATATTCAGTTTGCAACCTGATGGAGGTCAGTATGGATGGACTAATAGAACAAGTCCCACACACTGCTAGAAGCCCAAATATTTTTTCAGAGGTACTGTAGATGCAGATAAAAATTAGTTTTAATTTGCAACCTGATGGAGGTCAGTATAGATGGACTAATAGAGAAAGTCCGACACACTACTAGAAGGCCAAATATTTTTTCAGAGGTAGATGCAGAAAAAAATATATTCAGTTTGCAACCTGATGGAGGTCAGTATAGATGGATTAATAGAACAAGACCACACACAGCTAGAAGCCCAATATTTTTTCAGAGGTAGATGCAGAAAAAACTATATTCAGTTTGCAACCTGATGGAGGTCAGTATAGATGGACTAATAGAACAAGTCCCACACACTGCTAGAAGCCCAAATATTTTTTCAGAGGTACTGTAGATGCAGATAAAAATTAGTTTTAATTTGCAACCTGATGGAGGTCAGTATAGATGGACTAATAGAGAAAGTCAGACACACTACTAGAAGGCCAAATATTTTTTCAGAGCTAGATGCAGAAAAAAATTATATTCAGTTTGCAACCTGATGGAGGTCAGTATAGATGGACTAATAGAGAAAGTCCGACACACTACTAGAAGGCCAAATATTTTTTCAGAGGTAGATGCAGAAAAAAATATATTCAGTTTGCAACCTGATGGAGGTCAGTATAGATGGATTAATAGAACAAGACCCACACACAGCTAGAAGCCCAATATTTTTTCAGAGGTAGATGCAGAAAAAACTATATTCAGTTTGCAACCTGATGAAGGTCAGTATAGATGGACTAATAGAACAAGTCCCACACACTGCTAGAAGCCCAAATATTTTTTCAGAGGTACTGTAGATGCAGATAAAAATTAGTTTTAATTTGCAACCTGATGGAGGTCAGTATAGATGGACTAATAGAGAAAGTCCGACACACTACTAGAAGGCCAAATATTTTTTCAGAGGTAGATGCAGAAAAAAATATATTCAGTTTGCAACCTGATGGAGGTCAGTATAGATGGATTAATAGAACAAGACCCACACACAGCTAGAAGCCCAATATTTTTTCAGAGGTAGATGCAGAAAAAAATATATTCAGTTTGCAACCTGATGGAGGTCAGTATAGATGGACTAATAGAACAAGTCCCACACACTGCTAGAAGCCCAAATATTTTTTCAGAGGTACTGTAGATGCAGATAAAAATTAGTTTTAATTTGCAACCTGATGGAGGTCAGTATAGATGGACTAATAGAGAAAGTCCGACACACTACTAGAAGGCCAAATATTTTTTCAGAGCTAGATGCAGAAAAAAATTATATTCAGTTTACAACCTGATGGAGGTCAGTATAGATGGACTAATAGAGAAAGTCCGACACACTACTAGAAGGCCAAATATTCTTTCAGAGGTAGATGCAGAAAAAAATATATTCAGTTTGCAACCTGATGGAGGTCAGTATAGATGGATTAATAGAACAAGACCCACACACAGCTAGAAGCCCAATATTTTTTCAGAGGTAGATGCAGAAAAAAATATATTCAGTTTGCAACCTGATGGAGGTCAGTATAGATGGACTAATAGAACAAGTCCCACACACTGCTAGAAGCCTAAATATTTTTTCAGAGGTACTGTAGATGCAGATAAAAATTAGTTTTAATTTGCAACCTGATGGAGGTCAGTATAGATGGACTAATAAAACAAGTCCCACACACTGCTAGAAGCCCAAATATTTTTTCAGAGGTACTGTAGATGCAGATAAAAATTAGTTTTAATTTGCAACCTGATGGAGGTCAGTATAGATGGACTAATAGAGAAAGTCCGACACACTACTAGAAGGCCAAATATTTTTTCAGAGGTAGATGCAGAAAAAAATATATTCAGTTTGCAACCTGATGGAGGTCAGTATAGATGGACTAATACAACAAGTCCCGCACACAGCTAGAAGCCCAAATATTTTTTCAGAGTTACTGTAGATTCAGATAAAAATTATTTTTAATTTGCAACCTGATGGAGGTCAGTATAGATGGACTAATAGAGAAAGTCCGACACACTACTAGAAGGCCAAATATTTTTTCAGAGGTAGATGCAGAAAAAAATATATTCAGTTTGCAACCTGATGGAGGTCAGTATAGATGGACTAATACAACAAGTCCCACACACAGCTAGAAGCCCAAATATTTTTTCAGAGGTACTGTAGATGCAGATAAAAATTAGTTTTAATTTGCAACCTGATGGAGGTCAGTATAGATGGACTAATAGAGAAAGTCCGACACACTACTAGAAGGCCAAATATTTTTTCAGAGGTAGATGCAGAAAAAAATTATATTCAGTTTGCAACCTGATGGAGGTCAGTATAGATGGATTAATAGAACAAGACACACACAGCTAGAAGCCCAATATTTTTTCAGAGGTAGATGCAGAAAAAAATATATTCAGTTTGCAACCTGATGGAGGTCAGTATAGATGGACTAATAGAACAAGTCCCACACACTGCTAGAAGCCCAAATATTTTTTCAGAGGTACTGTAGATGCAGATAAAAATTAGTTTTAATTTGCAACCTGATGGAGGTCAGTATAGATGGACTAATAGAATGATTCTATGCCCAAAAGATTTTACTTCACTAGGTGCAGTAAAAAAATTGCTATTCTATACACAGGTGGTATATCTTGCAACACAGATAGGCTACTCCACTGACTAACACACTCTGCAATAGGCCAAAAAGGATTAGCTTTGCTAGATTCAGCCAAATGCTGTGAAAAAAAACTTGCACAGCACTGGCACAGACCTGCCTGGCAAAAACTGATAGGAACTCATGTAACCTAGTCCTGAAAAGGACTGCAATTACAATTAGTCTTTACTCCCACAACCGATCTATTTAAGAGCACAGACCTCCCTGATAAAAGTCGTAGGAAATGCTGTAACCTAGTCCTTAAAAGGACTGCAATCACAACTATTCCCTACTCCCAAGCTATCTGTATATTTGTGCGAAAATTGGCTTGAAATTAACAAGGTATAGCGCACACAGCAACAGCGGTGCAGCAGTGAGAAAATGGTGGCGACGGGGAAAATGGCTTGGTCTTATAGGGCAAGGACATGTGACATACACTGCCAATGACACATGCCCTTGCTTGTGTGAAAAAAAGCACTTCGCTCCGTGTGTGCGCTGCTGATAGGCTGACAGATTGCACCTCCCCACTGTAAATGCGGGAAAGAGAAAAAAAAATGGAGATCTTCATTGTTCCTGCAGAGATCCATCCCCTGCCCCTCCCCCCACCCCGCTGTACACTCAAACTGCGTATTAACATTAATTTTCATCATTACTGAGAAAAAATCCAGTTATGATTTTGTTGCACGAACAGTTATCGAACATAACCTCGAACAGCCGAATTTATCTCAAATTGTTCGTGTTCGCCGAACGGCTCGAACCCCGCCCAAAACAGCTCGAATTTGAGATTGGCGAACAGTTCGAGTAGAACAACGCTCATCTCTACAATGGACCCTCTTGTGCTGTATACGCTGCCACAAACCCTGCCTGCCTGCCTAACTCCTGCTATCAGGAGTAATATATGCAGCTGGATTAGTCCTCAGAAGGACCGTCAGTTCAGATGGATATCTATGTACTCCTGGAGTACCACTACCTATATGTAACTATTACACCGCCAATTCTGTCCCGCACACAGCAGCACCTCTCCCTACTCTGACTGTTTCCTGGATAGACTGTGACTAGCCTAGCGTCACCAGATCTTATATCGACCAGATGACACTATGCGGCCAGCCAATCACTGTAGTGCCACAACCAACATGGATACGGAATTACAGTGCGTGGCAGACAATCCCTGCATGTTTTCTAAAGAGCGCCAAACATGCAGAGCGGGGACCCAAGCTCCTGGCCGAGCATGTTGAGCAGGGTGATTCTTGGGCGAGTACCCAAGCAGTGGCGAGCACACTCGCTCATCACTCATCATTATCCATTTCTAGAAGCCATCTCTTTTCAATTTCAATTTACAGATGTTGCTATGTTTGCATCCAGAATTTGTTAAAATGTCATTGAATCCACTCTTCCCCTACCATGAAATGTTCCCTGTGTCATTGGCTGCAACACAACCCCAAAGCATGATTGATCCACCTCCATGCTTAATGGTTGGTGAGATGTTCTTTTCCTGATATCTTGTCCCCTTATTTGCCCTTTGATCACTGTGGCTAAAGAGTTTTATTTTAACCTCAGTGGTCAACAGGACTTGTTTCCAGGATGCATCAGACTTGTTTAGATGTTCATTTGCATACTTCTGATGCTGAATTTTATGGTTAGGACACAGGAAAGGTTTTCTTCTGATGATTCTTCTATGAAGGCTATACTTGTAAAGGTGTCTCTGAACAGTAGAAGAATATACCACAACTACAGAGTCTGCTAAATCTTTTTGAAGGTCTTTTGTAGTGATGAGCGTTACTCGAGATTTATGAGCATGTTTGGGTGTTTTTCGAGTATCTTCAGCGTGCTCGTGTGTTATGTTTCAGTCACTCCGTGCTCGTTATTTGCGACTGTTTGACATCATTAATACAGTGGGTACGGAAAGTATTCAGACCCCTTTAAATTTTTCACTTTTTGTTTCATTGCAGCCATTTGGTAAATTCTAAAAAGTTCATTTTTTTTTCATTAAAGTACACTCTGCACCCCATCTTGACTGAAAAAACAGAAATGTAGAAGTTTTTGCAAATTTATTAAAAAAGAAAAACTGAAATATCACTTGGTCATAAGTATTCAGACCCTTTGCTCAGTATTGAGTAGAAGCACCCTTTTGAGCTAGTACAGCCATGAGTTTTCTTGGGAATGATGCAGCAAATTTTTCACACCTGGATTTGGGGATCCTCTGCCATTCTTTCTTGCTGATCCTCTCCAGTTCCGTCAGGTTGGATGGTGAACCTTGGTGGACAGCCATTTTCAGGTCTCTCCAGAGATGCTCAATTGGGTTTAGGTCAGTCAACAACTTAATGGCGGTTTCCTCTTATCTTTACTGGCGGTGATTAGGCAACCGGGACTAGGGTACTGGCTAGAAGTGGAAGTCCGGGCAGCCTGGAAGCAAATAAGGAATCCACCTCACCAGGTGAAGTTGGAGGCCTTCCCTTTTCACTAATCTCTTTGGCCCTGCTGCTTGTAGCTGTGCGGTGGCCCTCGTCCCTGAGTGCAACGTCTTTGTGCTCAACCCATATGGCAGGCAGCTTGGGCCTTGCTGATGCGTCGCTCCCACTTGGCGGTGCTGGGTCCTGCGGTTCTGCTGAGCCTCCGGGCGTCTAATGGGGCTAGGAGACCTGCAGTCTCCTGCCCTCTGGTTTCTGCTGCTGGGCCTTCAGTGCCCCACAGCCTCGGACTCCTGTGTCCGATTCCTCTGTGTTGGTTCCTTCTGGGGTAAACTGCTGCACAGCTCCACTCCCCAGCTCCTCTCTCGTCGACATCCTCACTTCCACTCCTCACACTAAGTCTAACTAACCCCGCTCCCAGATCCCAGTTGCCAAGGGGAGGGGCTCCCCTTGCTGGTCTGGAGCCAGGACAGTGTTGCATGCTTAGCAAAACCTAATTAGGGGACCCCTGCTTGCTTCCAGGCATGGCATCACCTCTTGTGAGGGAGGCAATGCCACTGTGGCAACCGGACTCCTGGGGTGCCACATTCCCCCCTAGTTAACTTCAGTACTCCCAGACTGAGGATACCTTTTAAAAGTAACAATTAACAATTCTCGCTTAGTCTTTACGCCACAATCCAGGGATTGTCTTTTTCCGGATAACTGAAATTTGGCTGGTGGGAACCGCATCAACCCACTTTGTGTATCGTCCCTGGGCGTGGCTTCAGGGCACTCTTTCGGTGGGCCTGGTCTTCAGCCAAGCCTACGGTTTATTTTCTAGGCCACTTGCTAACTATTTTCAATATTGTCCTGACCACACCTAGTCCTGCGGTCCAATTGTCCATAAATTCAACAAATATACATATCCAAGATTATTTAACGGGTACAACTAAATACAACATACGCTTTAATTCTCTTATACTTTAGTTCCTCCAGCGGGCAGGAAGCTGACCTTTTGTACTCCGGGTAGACCTATGTAGTTCATTTGTTGTCACTGTCCTACCCTGGTCCCTATTGTCTACCCTTGGTGTGGTAGATTCACTATCCTCTACAATTCTCTTGGACCTACTCCATACTGCTATACCAGACTGCCTTCTCCGGACTCCTAAACCCACCATGGGACTGACAGGTTCACTACTAGCAGAGGGTAGATTCTCCTGATCTGCTGCTGAAGAAACATCTCTCTCTGGGGTCGGCTGGTCTTCCAGATGTTCTAGAGCCTCTGCAGCTTCCGGTGAGGCTGCTTGGAGAAAGGTCAGGACCGGTACCACAATTGCTTTGTTCACCTGCGTCCAAGACTGGGGAAATTCTCTGAGGACTGTCTGAACCGTTTCCTCCACTTTTTCTGTGGGCCGATGGCTGTCTCGATCTTCTTCAGTGTGTTTCAACTGTTAAGGACATATCTTCAAGTGGTCTCTTGAGACTGCTGCTGAAGTTTCCCCTCCATCTTTGCTGATGAGGAACACTTTGGTGTTGTCGTAATTCGAGGGTAGGATGGTGTATGGCTCCACCTCCCACTGGTCATCTAACTTGTGGACTCGTCTTTTCCTCTTAAGTACCTGTTCTCCAGGTGATAAGGGAATGGCAGGTGTGTGCTGATTATAAGTTTTCTCTTGCTTCTGTCTCGCCTGGGACAAACTTTTCTCAACACTCTCTTGCACCTTGCGGTATTGTTGCTGCTGCTCTGTATCCCAATCTGCATCTGGTGATGTCGTCTCTGGTGTTAAAACTCCCATGTCTAAGACGATGGGTAGCTTACCAGGTCTTGCTCTCATCAGGTAAGTTGGTGTACAGTTGGTGGAGTTCACTAGGATGTGGTTATATAGGTCCACCAAATCTGGTAACTTCTCTGGCCACAGGCTATGTTCTTCAAGGGGCAATGTCTTCAACAGGTCTATTACCACCTGGTTCATCTTCTCACAAAACCCGTTGGTCTGGGGATGATACGGCGTCGTCTTATTTTCTTGCAGCCGTACAAGTTACATAATTCCTGCAACACCTCTGCTTCAAAGGCTGGACCTTGGTCGGTAAGCACCCGTTCAGGGTAACCGTGCGGGCGACAAAAGTGCTGTTGGAATGCTTTGGCTGCCGTCTGAGCCGTCTGGTCTTTCACTGGCACTACTACCAAGAACCGTGAGTAGTGGTCTACTATGCTGAGAGCGTAGACATAGCCTGACCGGCTTGGAGCTAGCTTCACATGGTCCAAGGCTACCAGTTCAAGTGGTTGTTTGGTGATTATGGGCTGCAGGGGAGCCCTCTGGCTGTCTCGGTCTTTCCGTCTCAGGTTGCATGGACCACATTCTCGACACCATCTCTCGAATGCTTTCCTTATGCCAACCCAGTAGAATCGCTCACATAGCAGGACTTCCAACTTCTTCCACACGAAGTGTCCTGCTCCATCGTGGTACGCTTCTAAGACCATTGGCGCATCCTGCCTCGGGACTACCACCTGCCAGACCAGTTTGTGTGTCCGGGAGTTGATACTACTTCGACACAGCTTTCCCTCGTAGATGAACAGCTTGCCCTTCTCCTTCCACAACTGTTGGGTCTCCTGTGGAGCATCTGGATCAGGGTGCGAGTCCGCTTGTGTCAGCAACTCTTTACCATGCGGACAGCTGGGTCGCTATCCTGCGTCTATGCCCATCCGCGGTGGGGCAATGGGTTGAACATGGCCTCTCTGTTGGCGGAGCGCTCGTTCCTCATGCAGTGGGAGCACTGGGTCACCCCGTGACGATGGAAAGCGGGTAGCTCTATCTCCTCCAGCTTTTCTGGGTCTTCTCCCCCATCTTGCAAGTTGGGCATCCTGGACAGCGCATCAGCATTAGTGTTTTTATGCCCCGCCTGATACTTGATGGTAAACTCGTAGTTAGACAGTCAGGCTATCCATCGTTGCTCTAGGGCACCAAGCTTCGCAGTCTCCAGGTGCATCAGCGGGTTGTTGTCCGTGAAGACTGTAAATCTGGAGGAGGCGAGATAATGTTTGAAGCGCTCTGTTACAGCCCAGACTATGGCTAGAAACTCCAACTTAAAGGAACTTCCTGCTGGCATAGGCAATCACTCTCTCTCTGCCCTGCTGTACCTGGGACAGCACCGCCCCCAATCCCATGTTGCTGGCATCCATATAGAGTGTAAAGGGTTGACCATAGTCGGGGTAGGCCAGGACTTCGTCTCCGGTGAGAGCCATTTTCAGTTGGGTGAAGGATTAGTCTTCTGGTTTACCCCATTTGAACGGAGGTTTCTGGTTCTTGACCTTCTTGGACTGGCCCACTAGGAGGTCCTGCATTGGTGCCCCTATCTTGGTGAAACCCTTGATAAATCTCCTGTAGTAGCCTACCAGCCCAAGGAACTGCCGCACTTCCTTAATAGTGGAGGGTCTTGGCCAGTCTTTGATCATGGTGACTTTTTCTGGGTCTGGTGCTACACCTTCGACGCTTACCACATGACCTAGGTACTGCACCTTGGGCTTCAGCAGGTGAGACTTGGACGGCTTTACCTTCAGGCTAAAACCAGATAGGGCTTCAAACACTTCGGCCAGGTGCTCCAGGTGGTCTTCATATGTCTTTGAGTAGACAATTACATCATCTAGGTACAGCAGGACGGTTTCAACGTTTTTGTGTCCTAGGCAACACTTTATTAACCTCTGGAAGGTTCCTGGGGCGTTGCAGAGCCCGAATGGCATGCAGTTGAACTCGCTAAGGCCCATTGGTGTTGTAAACGCGGTCTTTTCTCTGTCCGCCTCTGCCACAGGAACCTGCCAATACCCACTGGTGAGATCCAAAGTAGAGAAATAATTAGCAGATCTTAGTGCAGCTAATGATTCCTCAATTCTGGGTAATGGGTAGGCGTCCTTATGTGTAATACGGTTAATCTGCCTGTAATCAACACACATCCTCATTGTACCATCTTTCTTTCTGATGAGAACTAATGGAGCTGCCCAGGGGCTACAACTATCTCTGATCACCCCAGCCTCCTTCATCTCCCGTAACATTCCTTTGGCATATTGATAGTGAGCTGGGGGTACAGGCCGGTACCTCTCTTTAATTGGCGGATGATCTCCTGTGGGGATATGATGTTGGACCCCTTTTATCTGCCCATTGTCTAGTGGATGTTTGCTGAAGACTCGCTCATACTCTTGGACCACCTGGTATACTCCATGCTTTTGGTGCAAAGGGGTGAAGTCAGCGCCCACTTGTAGCTTCTAACACCAATCCTCCATCTGTCCCTTGGAGCCATTATCCTCCGCCGGTTTGGACGGAGGCAAGGGTTCCACTGCCGTTATTGCGTTGTTACTGACAGTGAACAGCTTAGCAAGGGTAGCATACCAGGGTAAATGGACCTCTTTCTCCCCACAATTCAGGATGCGTATCGGTACTCTCCCTTTGCGGACATCGACTACCCCCATGGCTGTCAAGATGGTGGGCCTACTGTCAGAGTATACAGGTTCTACCTGGGCCTGATAATCTTGACCCCTGAGACCAATATTAACATTTCACTCCTAGGGGGCATTGCAATGGGGAATGGATCACTCATCCTGACACTGCCAACTTCTCCACCAGACAGCTCTACCTGTTGTCTTTTCATCAGGGCTCTGATTTCCCTCTGCAAAACTCGCTGTTGACTGGAACTGGCAGTCTCTGCGACCTGTTGCAACAAAACAATAATTTTTCCAAGACAATTTTCTATCACATTGGTGCCTAAGGTTATCATGGGATGACTTTCTCGGCAATCAATATCAACAATAATCATTCCTTGTGATAGCAATTCTACTTTGCCAACTTTTATGGTCACCTCTTTATATCCCATCTGAGGCAAGGGCTGAACATTGCTGGCATAGATACTAAGATGTTCATCTGGACGGCGGGTAATGTCTGAATCAGTCCAGTATTGTTTATAAAGGATATATGGCATCGTGGTTACCTGGGACCCAGTGTCCAGCAACCCGTTCATTGGGATGCCATGAAGCACGACAGGTAGGACCGGTCGTCCTCCCACGTACTTGTCTCGCCAGCTTTGTGGGCCTGATCTTCTTACTCCTGGGGGTTGGCCCTCTGCCCCAGGGGTTGCTCGTTTAAATTACAGAATCTTGCGTAGTGCCCCGCCATTTGACAGCGGCGGCAGATGGGTTGTCCGCCCTAGTCGTAGCGATCGCTGTTCCTCCCTCTGGTCAGTTGAATTCTTCTCTGTCGTCGCCATGGGACGTCATCTGGACTGGAAGCCAGCTGGATCTTTTCCTTGGGAGACACTTGCATGGCCTGCACGGTTTTGGTTAGTGTAGCCACACTTTTGGTCAGCTCCTGGACCTGAAGGCGCAGGTCTGCAGATGGATCATTATTTAGGGTCTGCTCGTCAGCCTCCACAGGTGCTGGGGAAAAGGACGCCACTTCCTGGTGGTATGTGATAGCGGGGAGTCGGAGGGATGCAGTGCCGCCTGGGGTTGATTCTCGCAGCACCCGGATGGCTCTGTCTTTAAATTGCGCAAAGTCCAGATCAGGGTTTTTCAGAGTCATAATGCGCAGCTGTGTCCTGTGAGTGCTAGACAGGAGCCCCTCAATAAACTGCTAAGTTAGCAATCTGTCCTCATCATGCACACTGTCGGGGTTCTTTGGTATTATTATCTTCATTTAATTTGTCTTCAATGAAAAAACACAAAAAGAATTGTCCTAAAGCCAAATTGGATACAATTCCACACCAAACCTAAAAAAGGGGGTGGACAAAAGCATTGACACTGTTGAAAAATCATGTGATGCTTCTCTAATTCATGTAATTAACAGCACCTGTAACTTACCTGTGGCACCTAACAGGTGTTGGCAATAACTAATCACACTTGCAGCCAGTTAACATGGATTAAAGTTGACTCAACCTCTGTCCTGTGTCCTTGTGTGTACCACATTGAGCATGGAGAAAAGAAAGAAGACCAAAGAACTGTCTGAGGACTTGAGAAACCTAATTGTGAGGAAGCATGAGCAATCTCAAGGCTACAAGTCCATCTCCAAAGACCTGAATGTTCCTGTGTCTTCCGTGCGCAGTGTCATCAAGAAGTTTAAAGCCCATGGCACTGTGGCTAACCTCCCTAGATGTGGACGGAAAAGAAAAATTGATGAGAGATTTCAACGCAAGATTGTGCGGATGGTGGATAACGAACCTCGACTAACATCCAAACAAGTTCAAGCTGCCCTGCAGTCCGAGGGTACAACAGTGTCAACCTGTACTATCCGTCAGCGTCTGAATGAAAAGGGACTGTATGGTAGGATACCCAGGAAGACCCCACTTCTTACCCCGAGACATAAAAAAGCCAGGCCAGAGTTTGCCAAAACTTACCTGAGAAAGCCTAAAACATTTTGGAAGAATGTTCTCTGGTCAGATGAGACAAAAGTAGAGCTTTTTGGCAAAAAGCATCAACATAGAGTGTACAGGATAAAAAAAGAGGCATTCAAAGAAAAGAACATGGTCCCTACAGTCAAACATGGCGGAGGTTCCCTGATGTTTTGGGGTTGCTTTGCTGCCTCTGGCACTGGACTGCTTGACCGTGTGCATGGCATTATGAAGTCTGAAGACTACCAACAAATTTTGCAGCATAATGTAGGGCCCAGTGTGAGAAAGCTGGGTCTCCCTCAGAGGTCATGGGTCTTCCAGCAGGACAATGACCCAAAACACACTTCCAAAAGCACAATAAAATGGTTTGAGAGAAAGCACTGGAGACTTCTAAGGTGGCCAGCAATAAGTCCAGACCTGAATCCCATAGAACACCTGTGGAGAGATCTCAAAATGGCAGTTTGGAAAAGGCACCCTTCAAATATCAGGGACCTGGAGCAGTTTGCCAAAGAAGAATGGTCTACAATTCCAGCAGAGCATTGTAAGAAACTCATTGATGGTTACTGGAAGCGGTTGTTCGCAGTTATTTTGGCTAAAGGTTGTGCAACCAAGTATTAGGCTGAGGGTGCCAATACTTTTGTCTGACCCATTTTTGGAGTTTTGTTTGAAATGATCAATGATTTGATTTTTGCTTCATTCTCTTTTGTGTTTTTTCCTTGCAAGCAAATTAAATGAAGATAATAATACCAAAGAATTTGTGATTGCAATCATTTTCAGGAAGAAACTGAGTATTATCTGACAGAATTGCAGGGGTGCCAATACTTTTGGCCATCACTGTATTTGGTATCGCCGCGTAACAATCTGACCTATAAAACTGTCCCACTAGTTAACCCCTTTAGTGAATATGGTAAAAAATAAAAAACAAAGCAAAAAACTATGATTTATCATCATACCGTCAAACAAAAAATGGAATAAAACGCGATCAAAAAAACAAATGTAAATAAAAATGATGTTGCTGAAAACGTCTTCTTGTCCTGCAAAAAACAATACAGCTCCATCAGTAGAAAAATAAAAAAGTTATAGCTCACAGAATAAAGCGATACAAAAAAATTATTTTTTCTATAAAATGGTTTTTATTATGTAAAAGCACCAAAACATAAAAAAAACTATATGAATCTGGTACCACTGGAAACATACTGTCCCGAAAAGCTGCCTTATCAATTTTTCCCCACGTGGAACAGCATAAAAAAAAAAAAAAACTGAATTGTTGGTTTTTGTTTATTCTACCTCACAAAAATCAGAATAGAAAGGGATCAAAAAATGTCACATGCCCAAAAATGGTACCAATAAAAACGTCAACTTGTACGGCAAAAAACAAACCATCATATGTCGGCCAAAATATGGAAAAGTTATAGCTCTCAAAATATGGCGATGCAAAAACTAGTCTTTGCAAGAAAATAATTTTTGAAGTGTGTGACAGCTGTCAGTCATAAAAACCCGATATAAATCTGGTATCGCTGTAATCGCATCGACCTGAATAATAAAGTCGTCTAATCACTTACGATACCGCACAAGGAAAGGCGTAAAAGGGTTAGGGTTGTGCTAGGGCTAGGGTTGTGCTAGGGTTAGTGTTGTGCTAGGGTTATAGTGGTGATAGGGTTAGGGTTGTATTAGGGTTGGGGTTGGGATTTTTTCAAAAGTAAAGAAAAAAAATGATGACGATATGGCGACTAGTGTTGAGCGCAAGTGCTCCCTGCTTGAGTTTGCATCGGATTCTTGGGTATCGTGGGTGCTCGAGTGGCATGCTCGAGTCTCCTCCCCATATGTTTCGCGGCTGTTATACAGCCAAAAAAAACGTGCAGTTATTGCTTGCCATGTACGGGCAATCCCTGCATAATTTTTTTTGGTGTCTAATAACCTTGAAACATGCGGGGTGGGGACTCAAGCACCCCCGTTACATGGTGCATACCTGAGTACCCGATGCAAACTCAAGTAGCGAGTAGTGATGAGCGAACGTGCTCGCCACTGCTCGAGATGCTCGGCACTCTGCGAGTATTTCCTTGCGGGAGCTCCGGTCCCCTCCCTGCATGTTTGGTGCTCTTTAGAGAGCCAATAAACATGCAGGAATTGCCTGCCACACACTGTAATGCCATAGCTATGTTGGTTGTGGCATTACAGTGATTGGCTGGCCACACAGCATCATCAGGTGTATATAAGACTGGGTGCTGCAATGCTCGTCACAGTCTACCCCGGAAACAGGCAGAGTAGAGAGAGGTGCTGCTGCGTCAGGGAGAGATTTGCTTGTTTAGATTTCTTATAGGTATTCCACAACATATATCTATAATATCCATCTAAACTAACAGTCCTTCTGAGGACTAATCCAGTTGCAGCTATTCAGTGGTGACAGCAGGAGTTTGGCAGCCAGGCAGAGTATGTGGCAGACTGCAGTGCATATAGCAAGAGGGTCCATTGAGCGTCCTGTTAGTTGAAGTATTCCACAACATACACTGCACAAAAAAATAAGGGGAACACTCAAATAACACATCCTAGATCTGAATGAATGAAATATTCTCATTGAATACTTTGTTCTGTTCAAAGTTGAATGTGCTGACAACAAAATCACACAAAAATCATCAATGCAAATCAAATTTATTAACCAATGGAGGCCTGGATTTTTAGTCACCCCCAAAATTAAAGTGGAAAAGTACACTACAGGCTGATCTAACTTTGATGTAATGTCCTTAAAACAAGTCAAAATGAGGCTCAGTATTGTGTGTGGCCTCCACGTGCCTGTATGATCTCTCTACAATGTCTGGGCATGCTCCTGATGAGGCTGCAGATGGTCTCCTGTGGGATCTCCTCCCAGACCTGGACTAAAGCATCCACCAACTCCTGGACAGTCTGTGATGCAACGTGACGTTGGTGGATGGCGCAAGACATGATGTCCCAGATGTGCTCAAACTGATTCAGGTCTGGCGAACGGGTGGGCCAGTCCAGAGCTTCAATGCCTTCATCTTGCAGGAACTGCTGACACACTCCAGCCACATGAGGTCTGGCATTGTCCTACATTAGGAGGAACCCAGGGCCAACCGCACCAGCATATGGTCTCACAAGGGGTCTGAGGATCTCATTTTGGTACCTAATGGCAGTCAGGCTACCTCTGGCGAGCACATGGAGGGCTGTGTGGCCCTCCAAAGAAATGCCACCCCACACCATTACTGACCCACTGCCAAACCAGTCATGCTGAAGGATGTTGCAGGCAGCAGATCGCTCTCCACAGCATCTCCAGACTCTGTTACGTCTGTTACATGTGCTCAGTGTGAACCTGCTTTCATCTGTGAAGAGCAGAGGGCGCCAGTAGCGACTTTGCCAATCCTGGTGTTCTGTGGCAAATGCCAAGCATCCTGCACGGTGTTGGGCTGTGAGCACAACCCCCATCTGTGGACGTTGGGCCCTCATACCACCCTCATGGAGTCAGTTTCTAGCCGTTTGTGCAAACACATGCACATTTGTGGCCTGCTGGAGGTCATTTTGCAGGGCTCTAGCAGTGCTCCTCCTGTTCCTTCTTGCACAAAGGAGGAGGTAACGGTCTTGTTGCTGGGTTGTTACCCTCCTACGGCCCCTCCACGTCTCCAGGTGTACTGGCCTGTCTCCTGCTAGCGCCTCCAGCCTCTGGACACTACTCTGACAGACACAGCAAACCTTCTTGCAACAGCTCGCATTGATATGTCATCCTGAATGAGCTGCATTACCTGAGCAACTTCTGTGGGTTGTAGAGTCCGTCTCATGCTACCACAAGTGTGAAAGCACAACCAACATTCAAAAGTCACCAAAACATCAGCCAGAAAGCATTGGTACTGAGATGTGGTCTGTGGTTCCCACCTGCAGAACCACTCCTTTATTGAGGGTGTCTTGATAATTGCCAATAATTTCCATCTATTGTCTATTCCATTTGCGCAACAGCATCTAAAATTGATTGTCAATCAGTGTTGCTTCCTATGTGGACAGTTTAATTTCACAGAAGTTTGATTTATTTGGAGTTATATTCTGTTGCTCAAGTGTTCCCTTTATTTTTTTGAGCAGTGTATATATACAGAACAGACCAAAAGTTTGGACACACCTTCTCATTTAAAGATTTTTCAGCATCAAAACTTCCATGATGCTGAAGTGGAAGAGGAGGAGGTGGTGGATGATCTAGTAACTGACCTAACGTGACAGGAGGACACGCAGAGTGAGGCCAGCAGCACACAGGGGGAGGGAGGCAGAGTACCCCAACAGGCAGGAAGAAGCAGTGTGGTGGCCGCAGACAGAAGGCGGGCAACCATTCCCCGTAACACCAACACGAGGGACGTTACAACCGGTAGGTCTTCCAGAGTCTGGAATTTTTTTAAAGACTCTGCTGATAACCCCCAAAAGGCCATTTGTACCACCTGCCAGGCCAGCATCAGCAGGGGTGACAAAACTACCAGCCTGACCACCACCAGCATGATCAGGCATGTAACGGGTCTGGGAGGTGGAACCTCTGAGCAACTATACAAGGGGGCAGTCCTTGTAAGGAAGCGGGTGGCTCCCAGGGAAGACGGGCAGGTAGTCACGGCAAGTGACAGGGACAGTCTCTGGGTAGAGGGGCAGGTAGTCACGGCAAGTGACAGGGACAGTCTCTGGGTAGAAGGGCAGGTAGTCACGGCAAGTGACAGGGACAGTCTCAGGGTAGAAGGGCAGCGGGCTGGTGACTGGTGAGCGCTCTCAGGTGAGCGGGCGAGAGTCTCTGGACAGGCAGGTGGTCACGGCAAGTGACGGCAGAACCTCCAGGTAGACTAGCAGACAGGTAGCGGGTGGACGCTCCCAGGTGAGCGGGCAAGAGTCTCTGGACAGGCAGGTGGTCACGGCAAGTGACGGCAGAGCCTCCAGGAAGGCTAGCAGGCAGATAGCAGGTGAGCGCTCCCAGGTGAGCGGGCAAGAGTCTCTGGACAGGCAGGTGGTCACGGCAAGTGACGGCAGAGCCTCCAGGTAGGCTAGCAGGCAGGTAACAGGTGAGCGCTCCCAGGTGAGCGGGCAGGCTGGTCCATAGACAGACTGACAGGTGTCGGAGAGCAGACCGTCGGGCCGCAGGCTTGCAAGCTGGTAAGCGGATATCAGGCAGGTATCAAGCAGGAATCTGGCAGATGACTGGCAGGTAACAGGCAGGAATGAGGCAGGTGACTGGCAGGTAACAAGCAGGAAATTGGCAGGTGACTGGCAGGTAACTGGTAACGGGACCTGAGGGCTGAAGCAGAGTGAAGGCTTTGCAACAACATTGCTCGGGCACCTCCATTTTGGAGGAGGTGCCTTATATATGGGAGATCCTCCGGCAATTGGCCGGGGACTCCTTAGGACGGCGCGCGCGGTCCCTTTAAGAGAGGGGGAGCGCGCACGCGCGCGACCTAAGCACACTGCTGGGGAAGGAGAGCGTGCCGGAAGCAGCGGGGAGAGAAGCGCTGGAGGACGCCGCGCCAGTAGCGGGGAGATGAGAGGGACGGCATCTCTGCCTAGTACGGGGCAGAGACGCCGATGCTACAAGGCACATGGCAGCAAAGCACCCGACTGTGTGGGGAGAACCCCAGGGTCCACGACCAGTGTCAGCGGTAGAGATGAGCGTTGTTCGACTCGAACTGTTCGCCAATCTCAAATTCGAGCTGTTTTGGGCGGTGTTCGAGCCGTTCGGCGAACACGAACGATTTGAGAAAAATTCGGCTGTTCGAGGTTATGTTCGATAACTGTTCGTGCACCAAAATCATAACTGGATTTTTTCTCAGTAATGATGAAAATTAATGTTAATACGCAGTTTGAGTGTACAGCGGGGTGGGGGGAGGGGCAGGGGATGGATCTCTGCAGGAATAATGAAGATCTCCATTTTTTTTTCTCTTTCCCGCATTTACAGTGGGGAGGTGCAATCTGTCAGCCTATCAGCAGCGCACACACGGAGCGAAGTGCTTTTTTTCACACAAGCAAGGGCATGTGTCATTGGCAGTGTATGTCACATGTCCTTGCCCTATAAGACCAAGCCATTTTCCCCGTCGCCACCATTTTCTCACTGCTGCAGCTGCGTGTTAGACGGCACCACTGTTGCTGTGTGCGCTATACCTTGTTAATTTCAAGCCAATTTTCGCACAAATCTACAGATAGCTTTGGAGTAGGGAATAGTTGTGATTGCAGTCCTTTTAAGGACTAGGTTACAGCATTTCCTATGACTTTTATCAGGCAGGTCTGTGCTCTTAAATAGATAGATTGTGGGAGTAAAGACTAATTGTAATTGCAGTCCTTTTCAGGACTGGGTTACATCAGTTCCTATCAGTTTTTGCCAGGCAGGTCTGTGCCAGTGCTGTGCAAGTTTTTTTCACAGCATTTGGCTGAATCTAGCAAAGCAAATCCTTTTTGGCCTATTGCAGAGTGTGTTAGTCAGTGGAGTAGCCTATCTGTGTTGCAAGATATACCACCTGTGTATATAATACCAATTTTTTTACTGCACCTAGTGAAGTAAAATCTTTTGGGCATAGCATCATTCTATTAGTCCATCTATACTGACCTCCATCAGGTTGCAAATTGAATATAATTTTTTTCTGCATCTAGCTCTGAAAAAATATTTGGGCTTCTAGCAGTGTGTGGGACTTGTTCTATTAGTCCATCTATACTGACCTCCATCAGGTTGCAAACTGAATATAATTTTTTTCTGCATCTAGCTCTGAAAAAATATTTGGGCTTCTAGCAGTGTGTGGGACTTGTTCTATTAGTCCATCTATACTGACCTCCATCAGGTTTCAAACTGAATAAAAAAATTTTCTGCATCTAGCTCTGAAAAAATATTTGGCCTTCTAGCAGTGTGTGGGACTTGTTCTATTAGTCCATCTATACTGACTTCCATCACGCTGCAAATTCAAAATAATTTTTTGTCTGCATCTAGCTCTGAAAAAATATTTGGCCTTCTAGCAGTGTGTGGGACTTTCTCTATTAGTCCATCTATACTGACCTCCATCAGGTTACAAATTAAAAATAATTTTTATCTGCATCTACCTCTGAAAAAATATTTGGGCTTCTAGCTGTGTGTGGGACTTGTTCTATTAGTCCATCTATACTGACCTCCATCAGGTTGCAAACTGAATATAATTTTTTTCTGCATCTAGCTCTGAAAAAATATTTGGCCTTCTAGCAGTGTGTGGGACTTTCTCTATTAGTCCATCTATACTGACCTCCATCAGGTTGCAAATTCAAAATATTTTTTTGTCTGCATCTAGCTCTGAAAAAATATTTGGCCTTCTAGCAGTGTGTGGGACTTTCTCTATTAGTCCATCTATACTGACCTCCATCAGGCTGCAAATTAAAAATAATTTTTATCTGCATCTAACTCTGAAAAAATATTTGGCCTTCTAGCAGTGTGTGGGACTTTCTCTATTAGTCCATCTATACTGACCTCCATCAGGTTGCAAATTAAAAATAATTTTTTGTCTGCATCTAGCTCTGAAAAAATATTTGGCCTTCTAGCAGTGTGTGGGACTTTCTCTATTAGTCCATCTATACTGACCTCCATCAGGTTGCAAATTCAAAATAATTTTTTGTCTGCATCTAGCTCTGAAAAAATATTTGGCCTTCTAGCAGTGTGTGGGACTTTCTCTATTAGTCCATCTATACTTACCTCCATCAGGCTGCAAATTAAATAGAATTTTTATCTGCATCTACCTCTGAAAAAATATTTGGCCTTCTAGCTGTGTGTGGGACTTGTTCTATTAGTCCACCTCTACTGACCTCCATCAGGTTGCAAACTGAATATATTTTTTTTCTGCATCTACCTCTGAAAAAATATTGGGCTTCTAGCTGTGTGTGGGACTTGTTCTATTAACCCATCTATACAGACCTCCATCAGGTTGCAAACTGAATATAATTTTTTTCTGCATCTACCTCTGAAAAAATATTTGGGCTTCTAGCTGTGTGTGGGACTTGTTCTATTAGTCCATCTATACTGACCTCCATCAGGTTGCAAACTGAATATAATTTTTTTCTGCATCTAGCTCTGAAAAAATATTTGGCCTTCTAGCAGTGTGTAGGACTTTGTCTATTAGTCCATCTATACTGACCTCCATCAGGTTGCAAATTAAAAATAATTTTTATCTGCATCTAGCTCTGAAAAAATATTTGGCCTTCTAGCAGTGTGTGGGACTTTCTCTATTAGTCCATCTATACTGACCTCCATCAGGTTGCAAATTAAAAATAATTTTTTGTCTGCATCTAGCTCTGAAAAACTATTTGGCCTTCTAGCAGTGTGTGGGACTTTCTCTATTAGTCCATCTATACTGACCTCCATCAGGTTGCAAATTCAAAATATTTTTTTGTCTGCATCTAGCTCTGAAAAAATATTTGGCCTTCTAGCAGTGTGTGGGACTTTCTCTATTAGTCCATCTATACTGACCTCCATCAGGCTGCAAATTAAAAATAATTTTTATCTGCATCTAGCTCTGAAAAAATATTTGGCCTTCTAGCAGTGTGTGGGACTTTCTCTATTAGTCCATCTATACTGACCTCCATCAGGTTGCAAATTAAAAATAATTTTTTGTCTGCATCTAGCTCTGAAAAAATATTTGGCCTTCTAGCAGTGTGTGGGACTTTCTCCATTAGTCCATCTATACTGACCTCCATCAGGTTGCAAATTCAAAATAATTTTTTGTCTGCATCTAGCTCTGAAAAAATATTTGGCCTTCTAGCAGTGTGTGGGACTTTCTCTATTAGTCCATCTATACTGACCTCCATCAGGCTGCAAATTAAAAATAATTTTTATCTGCATCTACCTCTGAAAAAATATTTGGCCTTCTAGCTGTGTGTGGGACTTGTTCTATTAGTCCATCTATACTGACCTCCATCAGGTTGCAAACTGAATATATTTTTTTTCTGCATCTACCTATGAAAAAATATTGGGCTTCTAGCTGTGTGTGGGACTTGTTCTATTAATCCATCTATACAGACCTCCATCAGGTTGCAAACTGAATATAATTTTTTTCTGCATCTACCTCTGAAAAAATATTTGGGCTTCTAGCTGTGTGTGGGACTTGTTCTATTAGTCCATCTATACTGATCTCCATCAGATTGCAAACTGAATATAATTTTTTTCTGCATCTAGCTCTGAAAAAATATTTGGCCTTCTAGCAGTGTGTAGGACTTTCTCTATTAGTCCATCTATACTGACCATCATCAGGTTGCAAATTAAAATAATTTTTTGTCTGCATCTAGCTCTGAAAAAATATTTGGCCTTCTAGCAGTGTGTGGGACTTTCTCTATTAGTCCATCTATACTGACCTCCATCAGGTTGCAAACTGAATATATTTTTTTTCTGCATCTACCTCTGAAAAAATATTGGGCTTCTAGCTGTGTGTGGGACTTGTTCTATTAATCCATCTATACAGACCTCCATCAGGTTGCAAACTGAATATAATTTTTTTCTGCATCTACCTCTGAAAAAATATTTGGGCTTCAAGCTGTGTGTGGGACTTGTTCTATTAATCCATCTATACAGACCTCCATCAGGTTGCAAACTGAATATAATTTTTTTCTGCATCTACCTCTGAAAAAATATTTGGGCCTCTAGCTGTGTGTGGGACTTGTTCTATTAGTCCATCTATACTGACCTCCTTCAGGTTGCAAACTGAATATAATTTTTTTCTGCATCTAGCTCTGAAAAAATATTTGGCCTTCTAGCAGTGTGTGGGACTTTCTCTATTAGTCCATCTATACTGACCTCCATCAGGTTGCAAATTAAAAATAATTTTTATCTGCATCTAGCTCTGAAAAACTATTTGGCCTTCTAGAAGTGTGTGGGACTTTCTCTATTAGTCCATCTATACTGACCTCCATCAGGTTTCAAATTAAAAATAATTTTTTGTCTGCATCTAGCTCTGAAAAAATATTTGGCCTTCTAGCAGTGTGTGGGACTTTCTCTATTAGTCCATCTATACTGAGCTCCATCAGGTTGCAAATTCAAAATAATTTTTTGTCTGCATCTAGCTCTGAAAAAATATTTGGCCTTCTAGCAGTGTGTGGGACTTTCTCTATTAGTCCATCTATACTGACCTCCATCAGGTTGCAAATTAAAAATAATTTTTATCTGCATCTACCTCTGAAAAAATATTTGGCCTTCTTGCTGTGTGTGGGACTTGTTCTATTAGTCCATCTATACTGACCTCCATCAGGTTGCAAACTGAATATAATTTTTTCTGCTTCTAGCTCTGAAAAAATATTTGGCCTTCTTGCAGTGTGTGGGACTTTCTCTATTAGTCCATCTATACTGACCTCCATCAGGTTGCAAATTAAAAATAATTTATATCTGCATCTAGCTCTGAAAAAATATTTGGCCTTCTAGCAGTGTGTGGGACTTTCTCTATTAGTCCATCTATACTGACCTCCATCAGGTTGCAAACTGAATTTTTTTTTTTTCTGCATCTACCTATGAAAAATTATTTGGGCTTCTAGCTGTTTGTAGGACTTGTTCTATTATTCCATCTATACTGACCTCCATCAGGTTGCAAACTGAATACAATTTTTTTCTGCATCTACCTCTGAAAAAATATTTGGGCTTCTAGCTGTGTGTGGGACTTGTTCTATTATTCCATCTATACTGACCTCCATCAGGTTGCAAACTGAATACAATTTTTTTCTGCATCTACCTCTGAAAAAATATTTGGGCTTCTAGCTATGTGTGGGACTTGTTCTATTATTCCATCTATACTGACCTCCATCAGGTTACAAATTGAATATAATTTTTTTCTGCATCTAACCCAGCCAATAGTTTTGGCCTAATACCACAGTTTGGCCACTCAGCTCTGCTCGGTTACCATCCATTGTTTTTTTGTGCAAACAACTCCAGAGTTGTGAATTAGTTAACCACCAAAATGAGTGGAAAAAGGCCTGCTGCTGGTGGAAAGGGGAATAGGCATGTTGGGAAGGGGAAAAAAGGTTATGTCCGTGGGGTAGGTGTTAAAGCAACAGTAACATCTGCAGAAGAAAGACCATCTTCCAGCCAAACTAAAATGTCTACTTCTTTTAGCGGACAATGTGATAAGATCCCTTTCTTACGGCCACGCCAATCGCTACAAATTCCAGATGAGGCACAAAAGCAGCAGTTGCTTCAACGGATATCAAGTGCTCCTTTAAGTGGGCTCTTCTCCACATCAACTTCAACATCACAAATACTCCAGTCCACAAAGGTGTCACCCCAATCGCACTTGCGTCCTCACAGCTCCCAAATCTCCAGCTGCCCGTCTGAGTATGAGGTAGAACAGATGGTTGAGTTTGCAGAGCTGTTTACTCATACTACAGCCTGGGAATCAGAGGTCGACTCCAGCGCTTCTGTGAATCCAGACGAGGAAATGATCTGCACTGATGCCCAGAATCTTTATGAGTCGGATCCAGGACCAGACGCAGAAGGTTCTGACCATAATGTAGACCCTCATTCCCAAACTGTAACTCCTGTTGGTGGAGACAATGAGGAAGACGATGATGAGACTCAAATACCTGATTGGAGCGACAACTTTAGTTTTTTGTCAGGGCAGGAACAGGTTGGCTCTGAGGACGACGGGTGTGATAACGCACAGGGTGATGATGATGAGGTTGGAGATCCCACTTACTGTCAACCCACAGTCAGCCAAGAGATGAGGTCAGCAGAGGAGGTGGAGGAAGATGCTAGTGACGACGAGGTCAGGTTGCGCCTTCCTGGACAGAGACGTAGTACTGGAAGCACGTAAACAACTGCATCCTCAAACACAACTCTGCCTCTCACCACAAGTCGTGGTGGCTCTTCAGGTCGCATGGGTGCTAAGCCTTGCATAGCCTGGGCATTTTTTCAGATCGATAAAGATGACCCAACTCGTGTTATCTGTAACATTTGTCAGCAAAAGCTAAGTAGAGGCCAAAAAATACATAGTTTGAGTACTTCATGCATGAACCGGCACATGGACATGAAGCATAAGTTGCAGTGGGAAGCTCAGTGTGCTACAATGCGGCCTAGCCGGCCGGGCCAACCACCGTCTGCCATATCTTGTGCATCCGCGGCCTCTTCATCCTCTGTGACTGGGGGGACAGCAGTCACACCTGTTTTGGGGCGCAGACATGCCACCTCTTTACCCGCAACAGCCAGCGTGATTGGCAGGTCATCATTTTCTTTGGAGGTGGTAACACCAGCTGGTGTTGAGCGCTGTCCGACATCGATAGCACCACCTTTGGATCAAGGCAACCTAACATGTCCGCCTGCATCTTCCTCACAGACCGGCAGTTTGCCGGGGACACCCTTAACAACCCCGTCTAAGCACAATAGCCAGCCCTCGGTCCCTCAGATGTGGACAAGTAAAAGACCATTTCCTCCTAGCCATGAGAAAGCTAAGAGGTTGAATTTCACCATCTGCAAGCTCTTGGCTACAGAAATGCTGCCTTTCCGCCTGGTGGACACAGAGGATTTTCGAGACCTTATGTCCGTCGCAGTGCCCCAGTACCAGATGCCCAGTCGGCACTACTTCTCAAAGAAAGGTGTGCCTGCGCTCCACCAGCATGTCGCACACAACATCACCGCTTCTTTGAGAAACTCTGTGTGTGACAGGGTGCATTTCACCACAGACACTTGGACGAGTAGGCATGGACAGGGGCGTTACATGTCGCTGACTGGGCACTGGGTAACTATGGTGACAGCAGGACAAGGGGCTGCTGTCCAAGTCTTGCCGTCCCCACGAGTTGTGCGTCAATCCTCTTTATGTCAAAGTTCCTCCACTGCTTCTGCCTCCTCAACCTCCTCTCGGTCTTCCACCTGCACCCAAAGCCTGTCTGGTCATGCCACAAGCGTTCTAACTGTGCAGAAGGGATCCTGCACACCTCCTTACTATGCTGGCAGTAGGGCTCAACGTCATCAGGCGGTTTTTACTTTGAAATGTCTGGGAAATGTGAGTCACACAGCTGAGGAGTTGTGGTCAGCTCTGGAGAACCAATTTCATGAATGGTTGTCTCCACTGGACCTGAAACCAGGGAAGGCCGTGTGCGACAATGCTGCAAACCTGGGTGCGGCCCTTCGCCGGGGCAATGTCACACACGTGCCTTGTATGGCTCACGTGTTGAACCTGGTTGTCCAGCAATTTTTAGCCCACTATCCCAGACTAGATGGCCTTCTGCAGAGGGCACGGTCGCTGTGTGCTCACTTCCGCCGTTCGCATCCTGCAGCTCAGCGACTTACATCTCTACAGAAGTCGTTGGGCCTGCCACTTCACCGGCTAAAATGCGATGTGCCTACCCGGTGGAATTCAACTCTGCACATGTTGCAGCGACTGTGGCAGCACCGACAAGCCCTGGTGCAATACGTTCTGACGTATAGCCTGGGCCAACGAGATCCAGAGGTGGGGCAAATCACGCTGGAGGAGTGGTCTCAGATCAGGGACCTATGCACCCTTCTGCACAGTTTTGAAATGGCGACGAAGATGTTTAGTGCTGACGATGCCATTATCAGCATGACTATTCCGGTGATTTACATGCTGGAGCACATGTTAAACAGAATTCGGAGTCAGGTGGTGGCACAAGAGGAGGTGAAGGAAGTAGAGGAGGAGGAGTTGTATGCGGAAGGGCTAACATCTGCAAGGTCCAGACGGTCGGCAGCACCAAGGCGGCAGGCATGTGAGGGTGGGGGAGATGGTTTTACCAGGGCACATGGTAGCAGCCAAACTAGTGAGGAAGGTGCAGGAGCCCAGGAAGAAGTGGAGGACGAACTGATGGAAGACTCATCAGATGAGGGAGACCTTGATCACATTTCTGTTGTGCGAGGTTGGGGGGAGAGGACAGAGGAAGGAAGCATGATTGTTACCTCGCCACCAACACAACAGGGACTTGGTGCTCCTGGATGCGCAACACACATGAGTGCCTTCTTGCTGCACTACCTGCAACATGACCCTCGAATTGTGAGAATTAGAAATAATCCTGACTACTGGGTTGCCACACTGTTAGATCCCCGGTACAAAAGTAAATTTGCAGAAATTATTCCTGCCATAGAAAGGGATGCACGCATGCAGGAGTATCAGCAGAGACGGTTGCAGAATCTTACATGTGCTTTTCCACAAAACACCAGTGGTGCACGTAGTGAATCTCACAGTTCCAACTTGCCAACCGTGGGACCGTCAAGTGTTCAGCACTCAAACCGTAACAGAACCACAGTATCTGCTGGTAACATCAATTTTGCGGAATCATTTCACCACTTTTTTAGCCCATCCTTTGCAAGGCCACAGGAGACAAGAAGTCTAACACATAGTCAACGCCTAGAGACGATGGTACAGGAGTATCTCCAAGCAAACATTGAAGCCATGACTGTGTCACTGGACCCTTGCTCTTTTTGGGCTTCCAATATGGATAAATGGCCAGAGCTACCCACTTACTCCTTGGAGATCTTGTCATGCCCCGCAGCCAGCATTCTGTCTGAACGTGTGCTCAGCGCTGCTGGTGGTGTGCTGACAGATAAGCGCACGCGGCTCTCCACTGATAATGTAGACAGACTCACGTTCATAAAGATGAACAAATCATGGATCCGAAACGACTTTTCTACCCCTGTGTCATCCTGGGGAGAGTAAAAGCTTGATGATTGGTTAAAATCACCCTACCAACCGTTTTAAGCTTTCAAATTACTAATCATGTTTATCTGTATCTTGGCTGGAAAATAATTTGGGCTTTGTAGCAGTGTGCAGCACTGATTCTATTAGGCCATCTATAATAAGCTCCACCAGATTTAAAATTACTAATCATGTTTATCTGTATCTTGACTGGAAAATAATTTGGGCTTTGTAGCAGTGTGCAGCACTGATCCTATTAGGCCATCTATACTAAGCTCCACCAGATTTAAAATTAATAATAATTTTTAGCTGCATCTAGCCCGGAAAATAATTTTGGGGCTCCGAGATGCGCAAGACACATAAGTGCCTTCTTGCTGCACTACCTGCAACATGACCCTCATATTGTCAGATTTCGAAGTAATCATGACTACTGGGTTGCCACACTCTTAGATCCCCCAAACTTTTCGATCAACCTTTTCATTTTAATAAAGACCAAAAAAATGGTCATTTTTGAAATTATAAGCATTAGCAGGTTATTAGAAACTGAAATCAAACAGTTTTCAACTCAAAACTTTATTCTAGGTAATGTTACATTTTCACATAGGACCCCTTGTTCGAAAGGAGCTTCTGAACTCTCTCGTCCATTGAATTTGTCAGGTTTTGGATGGTTTCTGCTTCAATTGTTTTGCATGAGGACAGAATACCCTCCCAGAGCTGTTGCTTAGATGTGAACTGCCTCCCGCCATCATAGACACTCCTTTTGATGATGCTCCAGAGGTTCTGAATGGGGTAGAGGTCAGGGGAGCATGGGGGTCACACCATAAGTTTGTCCCCTTTTATGCCCATATCAGCCAGAGATGCAGATGTTTTATGTGCAGCATGAGATGGTGCATTATCATGCAAAAAAATGATCTTGCTGTGAAATACACGGTTCTTCTTCTTGAACCATGGCAGGAAGTGCTGTTTGAGAAAATCCACATACATTATGGAGTTCATCTTTAGCGCCTTCAGGGATCCTAAAGGGGCCGACAATCTCTCTCCCCATGATTCCAGCCCAAAACATTACTCCACCTCCTCCTTGTTGGCGCTGTAGCCGTGTTTGCGTGGGGTGTCCATCAACCAGCTATCCTCCACTCCATCCATCTGGACCATCGAGCGCTGCATGGCACTCATCCGTGAACAAAACAGTTTTGAAATCAGTCTTCATGTAATGTTTGGCCCAGTGGAGCCGTTTCTGCTTGTGTGAAGTGGATAGAGGAGGTCGACAGGATGGCGTATGCACAGCTGCAAACCTCTGAAGGAAAAGCATATCACGTGTTGATAATCAGTTGATTTATTCCACAGCTCACACAAGATGTTTCAGCCTGTCCAAGGCTTTTTTCAATTGTGGTTAAATACATTCAGTCAAGATATTTATAAACAAATCCACGGAAATGACATAATTCTCATTAACATAAAAAAAGAGTTGTTTCTGCTTGTGTGAAGTGGATAGAGGAGGTCGACAAGATGACGTATGCACAGCTGCAAACCTCTGAAGGACCCTGCATCTTGTTGTTCGGGGGACGTTGGAGGCACCAGCAGCTTCAAAAACTTGTCTGCTGCTATGACAAGGCTTTTTTGCCGCTGCTCTTTTAACCTGACGTAATTGCCTGTAGGAAAGAGTCCTCAATTTGCCCTTATCAGCACGCACACATGTGTACTGTGAATCAGCTACATACTTCTTGATTGCCAAGACACTTCATCCTGATCATCGCACAATGTTGATTGTAGTCATGCCTTGACCTAAACACTCCACAATTTGTTGCTTCTCAGCAGCCGACACATCCTTTTTCTTTCCCATTTTGGCAGAAAATGTAGGCTGCTTAATAATGTGAGACAGCCTTCTTAAGTAGTCTTGCCTTTCATTGGACACACCTGCCAAACTAATTAGCACAGGTGTCTGCAATTGCTTACAGTAATATAAAGAGCCCTGACACACATCACCATCAATGAGTTTAACTGACAAACAAACAAATTCTTCCCTTATCACTCCGAAACACTTTTTGCATAATAATTTGGAACACAGTGTACATGTGCTTTTCCACAAAACACCAGTGGTTCATGTAGTGAATCTTACAGTTCTAACTTGCCAACCGTGGTCTGTATGGAGTTGTTCAATAAAGGGCCCAAAATTAAGATAACATAGATGGGAGAGGTCTCTATGAATAGGAATTCCTAAGTATTTGATACCCTGTGAGGGCCAGGCAAAGGGAAAGTTGGACTGGATGGAATCCTATATGGATTTGGGGAGGGAGACATCGAGGGCCTCAGACTTCGCTGCATTGATTTTAAAATTTGACCATGTAACAAAGTGATCTATTTCAGCCATAACAGCATGGATGGATATATGTGATTGAGTGATATATACTAGGACATCATCAGCAAATAGAGAGCACTTGTACTCGGTGCCTCCCACCTCAATCCACCTAGTATTGGGGTTATGGCGAATTGATGAGAGCAGGTGCTCCGTCACTAGGATGTATAAGAGAGGGGACAGAGGACATCCCTGCCTTGTCCCATTGGTGATTGTGAAAGGTGATGAAAATGTTCTGATGCACCCCCTGAGCCTTGGGACACCCGGAGCCGGACCCTTTTTGGTGGATGCTGGTGGTTGTAGTCTTCGTGGCGGCGACCCGGTTCCGTGGCTCAGGGTGGTCAAACCAGTGGCGGAACTATTTATGTGGTTTTGATGTTTAAATGTCCGACTACGCCACCCGTGGATTGCGGTCAGAGTGAACCGCCGCTGCAGGGCAGACCGCTGAGGCTGGTGTTGTGGGTGCAGCAGAGCGTAGCATAACTCCCCACGGGAGGAGTATAGCCTCAGGGCAGTGTATGCGGAGGATGGGGGTGATGGTGCAGGGCAGCAGCAGTAACGACACGGAGTCAGTAATGCAGTCCAGGGCCTTTACTCACAGTTCTTATTATTCAGACCACGTCTGCAGGTAACGGCTGCCCACGTCGTACTGTGCTCACCAGGTGAGGGGCTCAGACAACTCCCAGATAACTTGGAGCGCTTCACAGGACCCCCTTTGTGTGTCCTTTGTCTGGCCTTTCTTACCAACCCTTCTGTCCGGCTGCCTCGGGCCTCCTCTTGGTAAACTTGGCGCCAGTTTCTCTGACCCTATGTGGTGCCTTCCTAGCGGGTGTAGCGAGGGGCTGCACCACATAAAATGTCACAGCCTCCGGTTTCTAGCTGAGGGTCGTTTCCTGCCTCCACTAGTTTCGGGGACCGGTCTCCCCCTTTGGCCTGACCCCTCCACGCAGGTGGATTCGGGCGTGCGGTGGCGACTCGCCCGTCCGCACCCCTGGGATCCCTTCATTCCTCGTTCCTGGAGCCTTCTCCGCTCCTCTTCCTTCCTTCTCCCTCTTCCAGGCCTGGGCCTCTGTTACTAGGCCCGCCTCCGGAGCAGAGCTCATGCAGAGCCCCTGCTCCCTGCCACTTCTGCTCAGACTTCTCTGCACTGAACTAAGATGGTGCCCACCTTTTATACTCCCTTCTCAATGCACCCAGGAACTGCTTCCTCCCTGCTCCTGCACTACAGGGTTCCCCTTCCTCAGTGTTCCCTCCCCCCACTCCAGCCAGGGACAGGGACTGTCGTGCCCATCTCAGAGGCATATTGGTCGCCCTGCCCCACGGCAATGTGGTGTAATGCATGCAGGTGTCGGGTCCTGATCCACACTCCATCCTTAACTGAGAGTGAGATATCACACCTCTGGGTGAGGTGCAATACCTCTGTAGCAACCGAGCCCTCAGGGTGCTACAGTTCCATTTATCTTCAGCCTAGGTGACGTATTGTGATACAGGGCCGTGATTTTGGCTATAAAAGGGTCCCCTAGACCCCTACCCTAAGTTTTTTAAGAGAATCATATATGGCGTGCCAGGAGACTCTATGGAATGCTTTCTCAGCATCCAACGAGAGTATCTAATTACAAATTTTTAACTGCATCTAGCCCAGGAAATACTTTGTGCCTAGTAGCAGTGTCTGCTAGTCAGCGGATTATCCTGGCTGTTAAGCAAGCTACACCACCTGTAGTTTGGACACTTAATTTTTTCAAAGGAAATGCTTCGGGACCACGGGATACTCAGTGAAGAGCATCAGGAGGCACCCCAAGGCATAGGGGCTGGGACTGGCAGTAGGATGCCTTGCGGTGGACAGCCGAGCTCGATCCTTATAAAAGCTTTTTAACTGCAGCAGCTTTAGTGGACGCTACTGGAGCTGGAATAACGCGGCTGCTGGCATGAGACTTGCCCTCCAATAGATCCTTGTAAATGGATTTAAAGTGTATTCATTCAAATTAGAGAGACAATTTAAATTAAAAAGCTTAGAGCTGCCTCCACCACAGGGGGGCTCGCTCGACCCACCAGCGGACAGGCACCAGTATTGGGAGAGGGGGGCTGGCCGTCAGGGTTCACCGCGGCTCTGGCACAAACCCGGCGACACGGAGGTGGCACGGGCAGGAGCGGACTGAACGTGTCGGCTTCTCACTTTTTGGATTTTAGAAGGCCATGACATGCCTATATCTGTGTCTCCCCCTCCTTTTACTCCTCCACCTCTTTTCTTTTCGCATGACTATATGTACTTGTCACTTTTCCATGTGTTAGTTGTGTCTTCTGAGCAGTTTGTCAGCTTTTGGACACCTTTGAAGGTGTTTTCTATGTGTTTATATGTGTTTTTGTTTGCCTGCCATTGGTTTTAACGGTGTTCGAAGGTGTTCGACGAACAGTTCGACGAACAGTTCGGCGAACACACGGGTGTTCGACGAACCGAACCGAACTCGAACACTACGGGGGTGGCTCAACACTAGTCAGCGGGTGTCACCAATGCTTCTTCCGCTGCTGTGCATGTAAGAGAACCCCCTGTTGTGCATGCAAGGCAATCCCTTGTCCATACTGCATGCAAAGATGCCCCCTCCTCTCAGTCTTCACTTATGGCAGTTTCTCAAGAAACAGCATCAACGTCCATGTCCACGTCCCACCGCAGTGTTCAATTGTCCATATCCCAGACCTTTGAATGAAAGCGCAAATTCGCAGCCAATACCCCACAGGACACAGTCCTAAATTCGCACATTTCACGACTGCTTGCGTTGGAAATGCTGCCTTTTAGACTGGTGGAGACGGAATCCTTCCGCAACCTTATGGCAGTGGCCGTCCCTCGGTACTCGGTCCCCAGCCGACACTATTTTGCCCGGTGTGCCATCTCCGCACTACACAAGCACGTGTCCCAAAACATCTGCCGTGCCCTCAACAACGCAGTTACTGTGAGAGTCCACCTGACAACTGACACGTGGACAAGTGCTTGTGGCCATTGACGTTACATCTCCCTGACGGCACACTGGGTAAACATAGTGGAAGCCGGGACCCAGTCGGACCTTGGAATGGAACACATCCTTCCCACACCGAGGATTGCGGGCTCTATGTCAGTCAGAGTTGCGCATCATCCTCCTCCTCATGTTCAGCCTCCATCTCAGATATCACCACATCAGTTACAAGCTGGAAGCAGTGCAGTACTGCCTCAGCCAAGTGGCAACAGGCTGTGCTGAAACTCATAAGCTTAGGTGATAAACCTCACACTGCTTGTGAGTTGTGGACAGCTGTGAAAGAGCAGGCAGATCTGTGGCTGAGACCGCTGAACCTACATCCAGGCATAGTCGTGTGTGACAATGGTCATAACCTGGTGGCGGCTCTGAGGCGAGGCAAGATCACACACATACCATGCCGGGCTCATGTGCTTAACCTCGTGGATCAGCGGTTTCTTAAATCTTATATTTTCGGGAGTCGGCTACAGCTTCCGCCGCCCTTGCTGTATTGCAGCAGCGTTTGCAGCTTCCGGCACACCGACTGGTGTGTGAAGTCCCCACACGTTGGAACTCTACCCTCCACATGTTACAAAGGATTAGTGAGCAGAAGAGAGCAGTTGTGGAGTACCAGCTGCAACAAGGCCATCGATATTCAGGTCAGACTCCACACATAAGACCTCAGGAGTGGACCAGGATGTCTGACATATGTACCATCCTCACAAACTTTGAGGAGTCCACCAAGATGGTGAGTGGCGATGACGCCATCATTAGCGTCAGCATCCCACTTGTTTGTCTTTTGCAGCACTCTCTGCAGAGAACTAAAGAGGAGGCATTGCAGCCAGAGTATGATGAGATGGATCAAGAAGCCATAGCGAGCGATTACACACAGCCTAGCCTCATCTCATCCCAATGTGCATTGGGGGACAATGAGGGAGAGGAGGAGGAGGAGGAAGAACAGGAGCTGGTATCATGCGCTGTAGACGGTAGTACCTGTACAACTGTCATACCGTAGGTTCAGCGTGGGTGGCCTGAGGACAGGGGGGAGGAGGAGGAGGAGGAGGAGAGCATGGTCTGTCGTCATCTTGGTGAGGACACGGAAGTCTTGCCCTTTACCAGTCTGGCACGCATGGCTGACTTTATGTTACGCTGCCTTAACCGTGACCCTCGCGTTGTCAAAATGTTGGGTGACAGTCATTACTGGTTGGTGACACTTTTAGACCCCCGCTACAAGGAGACCTTTCACTCTCTTATTCCTGAGGTGGAGAGATCTACAAAAATGGGGCAGTACCAGAAGGCCCTTGCTGCAGAACTGTTAAAAAAATTCCCATCTGAACACGCTAGCGGCAGAGGTCAGAGTTCGTTGACCAACCAAGGCGTACAGGCGAAAGAGACGCAGCTCCAATCCAGCAGAAGCAGAGGAACACTGTCAACATTCTGGGACAGTTTTCTGAGACCCACCCAGCTTACAGGCCCTGAGGCGCGGGGTACTCTCACAAGGAGTGGAAAGTTTCAAAAGATGGTGAGGGAGTACCTTGCCGACCGTACCAGCATCCTCCGTGATTCTTCTGTGCTTTTTAATTATTGGGTATCCAAGCTGGACACTTGAAATGAACTCGCTCTGTACGCCTTGGAGGTCCTGGCCTGCCCTGCCGCTAGCGTGTTATCGGAGCGATTTTTTTGTGCTGCTGGGGGAATTATAACTGATAAGCGCACTCGCCTGTCAACTGACAATGCTGACAAGCTGACCCTTATCAAAATGAACAAGGGCTGGATTGGGCCAGACTTCTCATCACCACCAGATGACAGCAGAGTAACATAAAGTCAAATCTACTGTGTTATTTCGGGAGGTGTATTCCCATGCACCGCTTCACACCCACACATGGGTATAAGCTTCCTCATTTCGGCTGTTTTTTGCTCTTCTCCTTATCCTTAGCCTCCACCACCACTATACCACCAGGGTGACCGTGGTCCGTGTTGCCAGCATTGCAAGTTCCTCCATCCTAATTTTTGGCAGCTTTTGCTTGGAAGGCATAGGCAAAGACTATGGGAGACCCATTCCCCAATAATGGGAATAATGTTTTTAATATGCTGTACTGCATGGCTCTTGTAAGGGGCATTGCAAGTTCCTCCGTCCTAATTTTTGGCAGATTTTGCATGGAAAGCATAGGCAAACACTATGGGAGACCCATTCCCCAATAATGGGAATAATGTTTTTAATATGCTGTACAGCATGGCTCTTGTAAGGGGCATTGCTAGTTCCTCCGTCCTAATTTTTGGCAACTTTTGCTTGGAAGGCATAGGCAAAGACTATGGGAGACCCACTCCCCAATAATGGGAATAATGTTTTTAATATGCTGTACTGCATGGCTCTTGTAAGGGGCATTGCAAGCTCCTCCGTCCTAATTTTTGGCAGCTTTTTCTTGGAAGACATCGCTCTTGTAAGGGGCATTAAAACCGTATTGCTAAGCTACTGTGACCTCCACATCTCTTCCAAGGGGCATTAAATCCGTCTTGTTAAAGCACTCTGAACTCCATGTCTCTTCCAAGGGGCATTAAAACCGTCTTGTTAAGCTACTGTGACCTCCACGTCTCTTCCAAGGTGCATTGATATTGTCTTTTTATAACACTGCGACCTCCACCACTCCTCCAAGGGGCATTGATATTGTCTTTTTATTCCACTGGGACCTCCACATCTCTTCCAAGGGGCATTAAAACCGTCTTCTTAAACCACTCTGAACCCGACGTCTCTTCCAAGGGGCATTAAAATCATCTTGTTAAGCTACTGTGACCTCCACGACTCTTTCAAGGGGCATTGATATTGTCTTTTTATACCACTGCGACCTTCACCACTCTTCCAAGGGGCATTGATATTGTCTTTTTATTCCACTGGGACCTCCACGTCTCTTCCAAGGGGCATTAAAACTGTCTTGTTAAACCACTCTGAACTCGACGTCTTTCCAGGGGCATTAAAATCATATTCTTAAACTACTGAGACCTCCACGTCTCTTCCAAGGCTCATTAAAACCGTCTTGTTAAACCACTCTGCACTCCATGTCTCTTCAAAGGGGCATAAAAACCATATTGTTAAAGCACGCTGAACTCCACTTCTCTTCCAAGGGGCATTAAAACCATCTTGATAAGCTACTTTGACCTCCACGTCTCTTCCAAGGGGCATTAAAACTGTCTTGTTAAACCTCTCTGAACTCGACGTCTCTTCCAAGGGGTATTAAAATCATCTTGTTTAACTACTGAGACCTCCACGTGTCTTCCAAGGCGCATTAAAACCGTATTGTTAAACCACTCAGCACTCCACGTCTCTTCAAAGGGGCATAAAAACCATATTGTTAAACCACTCTGAACTCCACTTCTCTTCCAAGGGGCATTAAAATCGGTTTGTTAAGCTACTGTGACCTCCATGTCTTTTCCAAGGGGTATTAAAACAGTCTTGTTAAACCACTCTGAACTCCACGTCTCTTCCAAAGGGCATTAAAACCGTCTTGTTAAACCACTCTGAATGCCACGTCTATTCCAAGGGGCATTAAAATTGTCTTGTTAAGCTACTGTGACCTCCACGTCTCTTGCAAGAGGCATTAAAACAGTCTTGTTAATCCACTCTGAACTCCACCACTCTTCCAAGGGGCATTGATATTGTCTTTTTTTTCCACTGCGACATCCACCACTCTTACAAGGGGCATTGATATTGTCTTTTTATTCAACTGGGACCTCCACCACTCTTCCAAGGGGCATTGATATTGTCTTTTTATTCCACCGCGACCTCCACGTCTCTTCTAAAGGGCATTAATATTGTCTTTTTATACCACTGCGACCTTCACCACTCTTCCAAGGGGCATTGATATTGTCTTTTTATTCCACTGGGACCTCCACGTCTCTTCCAAGGGGCATTAAAACTCTCTTGTTAAACCTCTCTGAACTCGACGCCTCTTCCAAGGGGTATTAAAATCATCTTGTTTAACTACTGAAACCTCCACGTGTCTTCCGAGGCGCATTAAAACCGTCTTGTTAAACCACTCAGCACTCCACGTCTCTTCAAAGGGGCATAAAAACCATATTGTTAAACCACTCTGAACTCCACTTTTCTTCCAAGGGGCATTAAAATCGGTTTGTTAAGCTACTGTGACCTCCATGTCTTTTCCAAGGGGTATTAAAACAGTCTTGTTAAACCACTGTGAACTCCTCGTCTCTTCCAAAGGGCATTAAAACCGTCTTGTTAAAACACTCTGAACGCCACGTCTTTTCCAAGGGGCATTAAAATTGTCTTGTTAAGCTACTGAGACCTCCACGTCTCTTGCAAGAGGCATTAAAACAGTCTTGTTAATCCACTCTGAACTCCACCACTCTTCCAAGGGGCATTGATATTGTCTTTTTTTTCCACTGCGACATCCACCACTCTTACAAGGGGCATTGATATTGTCTTTTTATTCAACTGGGACCTCCACCACTCTTCCAAGGGGCATTGATATTGTCTTTTTATTCCACCGCGACCTCCACGTCTCTTCCAAAGGGCATTGATATTGTCTTTTTATACCACTGCGACCTTCACCACTCTTCCAAGGGGCATTGATATTGTCTTTTTATTCCACTGGGACCTCCACGTCTCTTCCAAGGGGCATTAAAACTGTCTTGTTAAACCTCTCTGAACTCGACGTCTCTTCCAAGGGGTATTAAAATCATCTTGTTTAACTACTGAGACCTCCACGTGTCTTCCAAGGCGCATTAAAACCGTCTTGTTAAACCACTCAGCACTCCACGTCTCTTCAAAGGGGCATAAAAACCATATTGTTAAACCACTCTGAACTCCACTTCTCTTCCAAGGGGCATTAAAATTGTCTTGTTAGGCTACTGTGACCTCCACATCTCTTGCAAGAGGCATTAAAACAGTCTTGTTAATCCACTCTGAACTCCACCACTCTTCCAAGGGGCATTGATATTGTCTTTTTTTTCCACTGCGACATCCACCACTCTTACAAGAGGCATTGATATTGTCTTTTTATTCAACTGGGACCTCCACCACTCTTCCAAGGGGCATTGATATTGTCTTTTTATTCCACCGCGACCTCCACGTCTCTTCCAAAGGGCATTAAAACCATCTTGTTAAACCACTCTGAACTCCACGTCTCTTCCAAGGAGCATTGATATTGTCTTTTTATTCCACTGCGACCTCCACCACTCTTCCAAGGGGCATTGATATTGTCTTTTTATTCCACTGGGTTTTCCACCACTCTTCCAAGGGGCATTAAAACTGTCTTATTAAACCACTCTGAACTCCACGTCTCTTCCAAGGGGCATTAAAACTGTCTTGTTAAGCTACTGTGACCTCCACGTCTCTTCCAAGGGGCATTAAAAACGCCTTGTTAAGCTACTGTGACCTCCACGTCTCTTCCAAGGGGCATTGATATTGTCATTTTATTCCACTGCGACCTCCACTACTCTTCCAAGGGGCATTGATATTGTCTTTTTATTCCACTGGGACCTCCACCACTCTTCCAAGGGGCATTGATATTGTGTTTTTATTCCACAGTAACCTCCACCACTCATCCAAGGGGCATTGATATTGTCGTTTTATTCCACTGCAACCTCCACCACTCTTCCAAGGGGCATTGATATTGTTTCTTATTCCACTGGGACCTCCACGTCTCTTCCAAGGGGCAATAAAACCATCTTGTTTAGCTACAGTGACCTCCAGGTCTCTTCTAAGGGGCATTGATATTGTCTTTTTATTCCACTGCGACCTCCACCACTCTTCCAAGGGGCTCTGATATTGTCTTTTTATTTCACTGGGACCTCCACGTCTCTACCAAGGGGCGTTAAAACCGTCTTGTTAAACCACTCTGAACTCCACGTCTCTTCCAAGGGGCATTAAAACCGTCTAGTTAAACCACTCTGAACTCCATGTCTCTGCCAATGGGCATTAAAACCGTCTTGTTAAGCTACTGTGACCTCCATGTCTCTTCCAAGAGGCATTAAAACCGTCTTGTTAAACCACTCTGAACTCCGCGTCTCTACCATGGGGCATTAAAACTGTCTTGTTAAGCTACTGTGATTGTAACGTCTCTTTCAGGGGCAACAAAACCGTCTTGTTAAGCTACGTCTCTTCAAAGTGGCATTGATATTGTCTTTTTATTCCACTGGGACCTTCACATCTCTTCCAAGGGGCATTAAAACCGTCTTGTTAAACCACTCTGAACTCGACGTCTCTTCCAAGGGGCATTAAAATCATCTTGTTAATCTACTGTGACCTCCACGTCTCTTCCAGGGGGCATTAAAACCGACTTGTGAAACCACGCTGAACTCCACGTCTCTTCCAAGGGGCATAAAAAACATCTTGCTAAACCACTGTGAACTCCACGTCTCTTCCAATGGGCATTAAATCTGTCTTGTTAAACCACTCTGAACTCCACGTCTCTTCCAAGGGGCACTAAAACCGTCTTGGTAAGCTACTTTGACCTCCACGTCTCTTCCAACGGCCATTGATATTGTCTTTATATACCACTGCGGCCTTCACCACTCTTTCAAGGGGCATTGATATTGTCTTTTTATTCCACTGGGACCTCCACCACTCTTCCATGGGGCATTGATATTGTCTTTTTATTCCACTGAGTCTTCCACCACTCTTCCAAGGGGCATTTAAACTGTCTTGTTAAACCACTCTGAACTCCACGTCTCTTCCAAGGGGCATTAAAACCGTCTTGTTAAGCTACTGTGACCTCCACGTCTTTTCCAAGGGGCATTAAAACCGTCTTGTTAAACCTCTCTGAACTGCACGTCTCTTCCAAGAGGGATTAAATCCATCTAGTTAAGCTACTGTGACCTCCACGTCTCTTCCAAGAGGCCTTGATATTGTCTTTTTATTTCACTGCGACCTCCACCACTCTTCCAAGGGGCATTGATATTGTCTTTTTATTCCACTGGGACCTCCACCACTCTTCCAAGGGGCATTAAAACTGTCTTGTTAAACTACTCTGAACTCCACGTCTCTTCCAAAGGGCAATAAAACCGTCTTGTTAAGCTACTGTGACCTCCACGTCTATTCCAAGTGGCATTGATATTGTCTTTTTATTCCACTGCGACCTCCAACACTCTTCCAAGGGGCATTGATATTTTCTTTTTATTCCACTGGGACCTCCACGTCTCAACAAGGGGCATTAAAACCATCTTATTAAACCATTCTGAACTCCACATCTCTTCCAAGGGGCATTAAAACTGTCTTGTTAAGCTACTGTGACCTCCACGTCTCTTCCAAGGGGCATTAAAACCGTCTTGTTAAACCACTCTAAATACCACGTCTCTTCCAAGGGACATTAAAACCATCTTGTTAAGCTACTGTGACAGCCACGTCTCTTCCAAGGGGCATCAAAACCTTCTTTTTAAGCTACTGTGACCTCCACATCTCTTCCAAGGGGCATTGATATTGTATTTTTATTCCACTGTGACCTCCACCATTCTTCCAACGGGCATTGATATTGTCTTTTTCTTCCACTGCGACCTCCACCACTCTTCCAAGGGGCATTGATATTGTCTTTTTATTCCACTGCGACCTCCACCACTTTTCCAAGCGGCATTGATATTGTCTTTTTATTCCACTGGGACCTCCACGTCTCTACCAAGGGGCATTAAAACCGTCTTCTTAATTCACTCTGAACTCCACATCTCTAACAAGGGGCATTAAAACCGTCTTGTTAAGCTACTGTGACCTCCACATCTCTTCCAAGGGCCATTAAAACCGTCTTGGTAAACCACTCTGAACTCCACATTGTAATGCACACGCCCCGGCTGAGCGGCGTGTGCGTGTGATTGTAGTGATTCCACTGTACCGTACCGGAGAGTGCCTGGAGGGGCGTAACTAAGTGTCTGCCCGATCCGACCAAGATCGCACGACGGCATACGACGCCAGTGCACCAGGGAGGAACCGAGCAGAGGTACCAGGGTCTACTCCAGGTCACACTCTGGAGACGGCTGTTGGCCCACACCGGGGAATACAGGAACTAGAAGGTTTAGGCTGGCACACTGGTATGCAGACGGGGAGGTACTGGCAGGTACAACAGGTTGGAGCACAGAGAGGATAGAACCCAGTACAGGCTGGGACTTCTGGAACAGAACCGCAGAAGCGGTATACAAACACAGCAGGTTGAGAGAAAGACAAGGCCGCCAGGAGCGGAGCAAAGAGTCAGAGCAGAGCGAGGCTGCCGGAGCAGCGAGCAAAGGGTCTGAGCAGAGCGAGACTGCCGGAGCAGTGAGCATAGGGTAAGAGCAGGGTAGGACTGCCGGAGCAGTGAGCAAGAGGAAACAGAGCGAGACTGCCGGAGCAGTGAGCAAAGGGTCAGAGCAAACTACCGGAGCAGCAATCTAGAGGGAGCAGGGCAAGACTGCCCGAGCAGCGAGCAAGAGGGAGCAGGGCGAGGCTGCCGGAGCAGCGAGCAAAGGGTCAGAGCAAAGTAGGACTGCCGGAGCAGTGAGCAAAGGGTCAGAGCAGAGTAGGACTGCCGGAGCAGCGAGCAAAGGGTCAGAGCAGAGTAGGACTGCCGGAGCAGCGAGCAAAGGGTCAGAGCAGAGCGAGACTGCCGGAGCAGCGAGAAAAGGGTCAGAGCAGACTGCCGGAGCAGCGAGCAAGAGGGAGCAGAGCGAGACTGCCAGGGCAGCGAGCAAAGGGGAGAGAGCAGAACGAGGCTGCCGGAGCAGTGAGAAAGAAGGAGCAGAGCGAGACTGCCGGAGCAGTGAGAAAGAAGGAGAGAGCAGAACGAGACTGCCGGAGCAGTGAGAAAGAGAGAGCTGAGCGAGACTGCCGGAGCAGTGAGGTAAAGGGAGAGAGCAGAACGAGACTGCCGGAGCAGTGAGAAAGCAGAGCAGGACGAGACCGACTGGAGCGGTGAGCAAGAGCAGAGCAGGACGAGACCTCCTGGAGCGGTGAGCAAGAGCAGAGCAGGACGAGACCGCCTGGAGCGGTGAGCAAGAGCAGAGCAGGACGAGACCGCCTGGAGCGGTGAGCAAGAGCAGAGCAGGACGAGACCGCCTGGAGCGGTGAGCAAGAGCAGAGCAGGACGAGACCGCCTGGAGCGGTGAGCAAGAGCAGAGCAGGACGAGACCGCCTGAAGCGGTGAGCAAGAGCAGAGCAGGACGAGGCCGCCTGGAGCGGAGAGCAAGGCAGAGCAGGGGGGACAGGGCTCTGTTCACACAGAACAGACAGGAAGGGAAAGGCAGAGCCAGATACCCACAGGGTACTTGCAGAGAAGTAGCGAGTGGACCACAAACTCACAAACGGGAGTACAGAGACAACAAGCAGGAGTTAGGTACGAGTTCAGACTCTGCAGAAAAAGGAAAGGAACGGACATAGAGAAAAAACAGGTAAAAGATAGGAGAGAGTACAGACTGGAGCTGAGTGTACGGAGGAGACCGACACTGCAGCGGAATACAGGAGCGGGTCTGGGAATACGGCCCCCAGAGAGGCGGGACGAAACAGGCAAGGAGCGTGTTCAGACAGGACAGACAAGATACAGGAGCAGGTCTAGGTAATCGGCCCCTAGAAGGCGGGAGGAACAGGCTAAGAGCGTGTGCAGACAGGCCTGGAAATACAGCCTCCAGGATAGGCAGACAAGAGGCAAGGAACGTGTACAGACTGCAGGTTAGGGTACACAGATAGGACACAGTACAGACATGGGAACAGATACTGCAAGACAGGTAACATAGACAGGACCTGGCATGTCAGAGACAAAAGCCAACTGACAGGGCAAGATGCTCAGGCAGGGATTGATTGGAGCAGCTGGGTTAAATACCAGGTGACAGACAGCAATAGGCTGAGGACGCACAAGGGGTGTGACCCACAGCAGGTACAAAAAGCAGGAAGTGATCGGGCGCCGCCCTTAAGCAGCAGAAACAGACACAAACAGACAGCATGGAGGGAAGCCAGAGAGACATTCTCAAGTGCGCGCTCTTGCACAGTGGGAGATGGACCACTATGCAAAGACGCCGCCAGGTATGTTACACATGTCTCTTCCAAGGGGCATTTAAAACGTCTTGATAAGCTACTATGACCTCCACGTCTTTTCCAAGGGGCATTAAAACTATCTTCTTAAGCTAATGTGACCTCCACGTCTCTTCCAAGGGGCATTGATATTGTCTTTTTATTACACTGCAACCTCCACCACTCTTCCAAGGGGCATTGATATTTTCTTTCTATTCCACTGGGACCTCCACGTCTCTACCAAGGGGCATTAAAACCGTCTTCTTAATTCACTCTGAACTCCACATCTCTAACAAGGGGCATTAAAACCGTCTTGTTAAGCTACTGTGACCTCCACGTCTCTTCCAAGGGCCATTAAAACCGTCTTGTTAAACCACTCTGAACTCCACGTTGTAATGCACACGCCCCGGCTGAGCGGCGTGTGCGTGTGATTGTAGTGATTCCACTGTACCGTACCGGAGAGTGCCTGGATGGGCGTAACTAAGTGTCTGCCCGATCCGACCAAGATCGCACGACGGCAAACGACGCCAGTGCACCAGGGAGGAACCGAGCAGAGGTACCAGGGTCTACTCCAGGTCACACTCCGGACACGGCTGTTGGCCCACACTGGGGAATGCAGGAACTGGAAGGTTTAGGCTGGCACACTGGTATGCAGATGGGGAGGTACTGGCAGGTACAACAGGTTGGAGCACAGAGAGGATAGAACCCAGTACAGACTGGGACTTCTGGAACAGAACCGCAGAAGCGGTATACAAACACAGCAGGTTGAGAGCAAGACAAGGCCGCCAGGAGCGGAGCAAAGAGTCAGAGCAGAGCGAGGCTGCCGGAGCAGCGAGCAAAGGGTCTGAGCAGAGCGAGACTGCCGGAGCAGTGAGCATAGGGTAAGAGCAGGGTAGGACTGCCGGAGCAGTGAGCAAGAGGAAACAGAGCGAGACTGCCGGAGCAGTGAGCAAAGGGTCAGAGTAAACTACCGGAGCAGCAATCTAGAGGGAGCAGGGCGAGACTGCCGGAGCAGCGAGCAAGAGGGAGCAGGGCGAGGCTGCCGGAGCAGCGAGCAAAGGGTCAGAGCAGAGTAGGACTGCCGGAGCAGTGAGCAAAGGGTCAGAGCAGAGTAGGACTGCCGGAGCAGCGAGCAAAGGGTCAGAGCAGAGTAGGACTGCCGGAGCAGCGAGCAAAGGGTCAGAGCAGAGCGAGACTGCCGGAGCAGCGAGAAAAGGGTCAGAGCAGACTGCCGGAGCAGCGAGCAAGAGGGAGCAGAGCGAGACTGCCAGGGCAGCGAGCAAAGGGGAGAGAGCAGAACGAGGCTGCCGGAGCAGTGAGAAAGAAGGAGCAGAGCGAGACTGCCGGAGCAGTGAGAAAGAAGGAGAGAGCAGAACGAGACTGCCGGAGCAGTGAGAAAGAGAGAGCTGAGCGAGACTGCCGGAGCAGTGAGGTAAAGGGAGAGAGCAGAACGAGACTGCCGGAGCAGTGAGAAAGAAGAGCAGGACGAGACCGCCTGGAGCGGTGAGCAAGAGCAGAGAAGGACGAGACCGCCTGGAGCGATGAGCAAGAGCAGAGCAGGACGAGACCGCCTGGAGCGGTGAGCAAGAGCAGAGCAGGACGAGACCACCTGGAGCGGTGAGCAAGAGCAGAGCAGGACGAGACCGCCTGGAGCGGTGAGCAACAGGAGAGCAGGACGAGGCCCCCTGGAGTGGAGAGCAAGGCAGAGCAGGGGGGACAGGGCTCTGTTCACACAGAACAGACAGGAAGGGAAAGGCAGAGCCAGATACCCACAGGGTACTTGCAGAGAAGTAGCGAGTGGACCACAAACTCACAAACGGGAGTACAGAGACAACAAGCAGGAGTTAGGTACGAGTTCAGACTCTGCAGAAAAAGGAAAGGAACGGACATAGAGAAAAAACAGGTAAAAGATAGGAGAGAGTACAGACTGGAACTGAGTGTACGGAGGAGACCGACACTGCAGCGGAATACAGGAGCGGGTCTGGGAATACGGCCCCCAGAGAGGCGGGACGAAACAGGCAAGGAGCGTGTTCAGACAGGACAGACAAGATACAGGAGCAGGTCTAGGTAATCGGCCCCTAGAAGGCGGGAGGAACAGGCTAGGAGCGTGTTCAGACAGGCCTGGAAATACAGCCTCCAGGATAGGCAGACAAGAGGCAAGGAACGTGTACAGACTGCAGGTTAGGGTACACAGATAGGACACAGTACAGACATGGGAACAGATACTGCAAGACAGGTAACATCGACAGGACCTGGCATGTCAGAGACAAAAGCCAACTGACAGGGCAAGATGCTCAGGCAGGGATTGATTGGAGCAGCTGGGTTAAATACCAGGTGACAGACAGCAATAGGCTGAGGACGCACAAGGGGTGTGACCCACAGCAGGTACAAAAAGCAGGAAGTGATCGGGCGCCGCCCTTAAGCAGCAGAAACAGACACAAACAGACAGCATATAGGGAAGCCAGAGAGACATTCTCAAGTGCGCGCTCTTGCACAGTGGGAGATGGACCACTATGCAAAGACGCCGCCAGGTATGTTACACACGTCTCTTCCAAGGGGCATTTAAAACGTCTTGATAAGCTACTATAAACTCCACGTCTTTTCCAAGGGGCATTAAAACTATCTTCTTAAGCTAATGTGACCTCCACGTCTCTTCCAAGGGGCATTGATATTGTCTTTTTATTCCACTGGGACCTCCACCACTCTTCCAAAGGGCTTTGATATTGTCTTTTTATTCCACTGGGACCTCCGCGTCTCTTCCAAGTGGCATTAAAACCGTCTTACTAAACCTCTCTGAACTCCACATCTCTACCAAGGAGCATTTTAACCGTCTTGTTAAGCTACTGTGACCTCCACGTCTCTTCCAAGGGGTATTACAACTGTCTTGTTAAACTACTCTGAACTCCACGTCTCTTCCAAGGGGCATTAAAACTGTCTTGTTAAGCTACTGTGACCTCCACGTCTCTTCCAAGGGGTCATTAAAACCGTCATGTTAAACCACTCTGAACACCGCGTCTGTACCAAGGGGCATTAAAACCGCCTTGTTAAGCTATTGTGACCTCCACGTCTATTCCAAAAGGCATTGATATTGTCTTTTTATTCCACTGCGACCTCCACCACTCTTCCAAGGGGCATTGTTATTTTCTTTTTTTTCCACTGGGACCTCCACGTCTCAACAAGGGGCATTAAAACCGTCTCATTAAACCATTCTGAACTCCACATCTCTTCCAAGGGGCATTAAACCGTCTTCTTAAGCTACTGTGACCTCCACGTCTCTTCCAAGGGGCATTAAAACCGTCTTGTTAAACCACTCTAAATACCACGTCTCTTCCAAGGGGCATTAAAACCGTCTTGATAAGCTACTGTGACAGCCACGTCTTTTCCAAGGGGCATTAAAGCCGTCTTCTTAAGCTACTGTGACCTCCACGTCTCTTCCAAAGGGCATTGATTTTGTCTTTTTATTCCACTGTGACCTCCATCATTCTTCCAAGGGGCATTGATATTGTCTTTTTCTTCCACTGCGACCTCCACCACTCCTCCAAGGTGCATTGATATTGTCTTTTTATTCCACTGCGACCTCCACCACTCTTACAAGAGGCATTGATATTGTCTTTTTATTCCACTGGGACCTCCACGTCTCTACCAAGGGGCATTAAAACCGTCTTGTTAATTCACTCTGAACTCCACATCTATAGCAAGGGGCATTAAAACCGTCCAGTTAAGCTACTGTGACTTCCACGTCTCTTCCAAGGGGCATTAAAATCGTCTTGTTAAACCACTCTGAACTCCACGTCTCTTCCAAGGGGCATTTAAATCGTCTTTTTAAGCTACTATGAACTCCACGTCTTTTCCAAGGGGCATTAAAACCATCTTCTTAAGCTAATGTGACCTCCACGTCTCTTCCAAGGGGCATTGGTATTGTCTTTATTCCACTGGAACCTCCACCTCTCTTCCAAAGGGCATTGATATTGTCTTTTTATTCCTCTGGGACCTCCGCGCCTCTTCCAAGTGGCATTAAAACCGCCTTGTTAAGCTACTGTGACCTCCAAGTCTCTACCAAGGGGCATTAAATGGTCTTTTCAAGCGACTGTGACCTCCACGTCTCTACTAAGGGGCATTAAAACCGTCTTGTTAAACCTCTCTGAACTCCACGTCACTTCCAAGGGGCATTAAAACCGTCTTGTTAAGCTACTGTGACCTCCACGTCTCTTCCAAGGGGCATTGATATTGCCTTTTTATTTCACTGCGACCTCCACCACTCTTCCAAGGGCATTGATATTGTCTTTTTATTCCACTGGGACCTCCACCACTCTTCCAAGGGGCATTAAAACTGTCTTCTTAAAGCACTCTGAACTCCACGTCTCTTCCAAGGGGCATTAAAACCATCTTCTTAAACTACTGTGACCTCCACGTCCTTTCGAAGGGGCATTGATATTGTCTTTTTATTCCACTGCGACCTCCACCACTCTTCAAAGGGGCATTGATATTGTCTTTTTATTCCACTGGGACCTCCATCACTCTTACAAGGGGCATTAAAACTGTCTTCTTAAAGCACTCTGAACTCCACGTCTCTTCCAAGGGGCATTAAAACCATCTTGTTAAGCTACTGTGACCTCCACGTCTCTTCGAAGGGGCATTGATATTGTCTTTTTATTCCACTGCGACCTCCACCACTCTTCCAAGGGGCATTGATATTTTCTTTTTATTCCACTGTAACCTCCACCACTCTTCCAAGGGGCATTGATATTGTCTTTTTATTCCACTGGGACCTCCACCACTCTTCCAAGGGGAATTGATATTGTCTTTTTATTCCACAGGGACCTCCACGTCTCTTCCAAGGGGCATTAAAATCGTCTTATTAAGCTACTGTGAGCTCCATGTCTCTTCCAAGGGGCATTGATATTGTCTTTTTATTCCACTGCGACCGCCACCACTCTTCCAAGGGGCATTGATATTGTCTTTTTATTCCACTGGGACCTCCACGTCTCTTTCAAGAGGCATTAAAACCGTCTTGTTAAGCCACTCTGAACTTGACGACTCTTCCAAGGCGCATTAAAACTATATTGTTAAACCACTCTGAACTCCTCGTCTCTTCCAAGGGGCATTAAAACCGCCTTGTTAAGCTACTGTGACCACCACGTCTATTCCAATGGGCATTAAAACAGTCTTGTTAAACCACTCTGAACTCCACGTCTCTTCCAAGGGGCATTAAAACCGTCTTGTTAAGCTACTGTGACCTCCACGTCTCTTCCAAGGGGCATTGAAATTGTCTTTTTATTCCACTACGACCTCCACCACTCTTCCAAGGGGCATTGATATTGTCTTCTTATTCCACTGTAACCTCCACCACTCTTCCAAGGGGCCTTGATATTGTCTTTTTATTCCACTGTGACCTCCACCACTCCTCCAAGGGGCATTGATATTGTATTTTTATTCCATTGGGACCTCCGTGTCTCTTCCAAGTGGCATTAAAGCCGTCTTGCTAAACCACTCTGAAATCCACATCTCTTCCAAGGGGCATTAAAACCGTCTTGTAAAGCTACTGTGACCTCCACGTCTCTTCCAAGGGGAATTAAAACCGCCTTGTTAAACCACTCTGAACTCCACGTCTCTCCCAAGGGGCATTAAAACAGCCTTGTTAAGCTACTGTGACCTCCACGTCTCTACAAAGGGGCATTAAAATGGTCTTGTTAAGCTACTGTGACCTACACATCTCTTCCAAGGAGCATTAAAACCGTCTTGTTAAACCTCTCTGAACTGCACGTCTCTTCCAAGAGGTATTAAATCCATCTAGTTAAGCCACTGTGACCTCCACGTCTCTTCCAAGAGGCATTGATATTGTCTTTTTATTCCACTGCGACCTCCACCACTCTTCCAAGGGGCATTAAAACTGTCTTGTTAAACTACTCTGAACTCCACGTCTCTTCCAAGGGGCAATAAAACCGTCTTGTTAAGCTACTGTGACCTCCACGTCTTTTCCAAGGGGCATTAAAACCATCTTGTTAAGATACTGTGACCTCCACGTCTTTTCCAAGGGGCATTAAAACCGTCATGTTAAACCACTCTGAACACCCGGTCTGTACCAAGGGGCATTAAAACCGCGTTGTTAAGCTATTGTGACCTCCACGTCTATTCCAAGGGGCATTGACATTGTCTTTTTATTCCACTGCGACCTCCACCACTCTTCCAAGGGGCATTGATATTTTCTTTTTATTCCACTGGGACCTCCACGTCTCAACAAGGGGCATTAAAACCATCTTATTAAACCATGCTGAACTCCACATCTCTTCCAAGGGGCATTAAAATCATCTTGTTAAGCTACTGTGAGCTCCACGTCTCTTCCAAGGGGCATTAAAACCGTCTTGTTAAACCACTCTAAATACCACGTCTCTTCCAAGGGGCATTAAAACCATCTTGTTAAGCTACTGTGACAGCCACGTCTCTTCCAAGGGGCATTAGAACCATCTTCTTAAGCTACTGTGACATCCAAGTCTCTTCCAAGGGGCATTGAAATTGTCTTTTTATTCCACTTTGACCTTCACCATTCTTCCAAGGGGCATTGATATTGTCTTTTTCTTCCACTGCGACCTCCACCACTCTTCCAAGGGGCATTGATATTGTCTTTTTATTCCACTGCGACCTCCACCACTCTTCCAAGCGGCATTGATATTGTCTTTTTATTCCACTGGGACCTCCACGTCTCTACCAAGGGGCAATAAAACCGTCTTGTTAATTCACCCTGAACTCCACATCTTTACCAAGGGGCATTAAAACTGTCTTGTTAAGCTACTGTGACCTCCACGTCTCTTTCAAGGGGCATTAAAACAGTCTTGTTGAGCTACTGTGACCTCCACGTCTCTTCCAAGGGGCATTGATATTGTCTTTTTATTCCACTGTGACCTCTACCACTCTTCCAAGGGGCATTGATATTGTCTTTTTATTCCACTGGGACCTCCACCACTCTTCCAAGGGGCATTAAAACCGTCTTGTTAAACCACTCTGACCTCCACCACTCTTCCAAGGGGCATTGATATTGTCTTTTTATTCCACTGGGACCTCCACGTCTCTTTCAAGAAGCATTAAAACCGTCTTGTTAAACCACTCTGAACTTGACGACTCTTCCAAGGCGCATTAAAACCATATTGTTAAACCACTCTGAACTCCACGCCTCTTCCAAGGGGCATTAAAACCGTCTTGTTAAGCTACTGTGACCTCCACGTCTCTTCCAAGGGGCATTGATATTGTCCTTTTATTCCACTGCGACCTCCACCACTCTTCCAAGGGGCATTGATATTGTCTTTTTATTCCACTGGGACCTCCACCACTCTTCCAAGGGGCATTAAAACCGTCTTGTTAAACCACTCTGAACTCCATGTCAATTCCAAGGGGCATTAAAACCGTCTTGTTAAGCCACTGTGACCTCTACGTCTCTTTCAAGGGGCATTAAAACTGTCTTGTTAAACCACTCTGAACTCCACGTCTCTTCCAAGGGGCATTAAAACCGTCTTGTTAAACCACTCTGAACTCCACCACTCTTCCAAGGGGCATTGATAATGTCTTTTTATTCCACTTGGACCTCCACGTCTCATTCAAGAGGCATTAAAACCGTCTTGTTAAACCACTCTGAACTCCACGTCTCTTCCAAGTGGCATTAAAACCGTCTTCTTAAGCTAGTGTGACAGCCACGTCTCTACCAAGGGGCATTAAAACCGTCTTCTTAAGCTACTGTGACCTCCATGTCTCTTCCAAGGGGCATTGATATTGTCTTTTTATTCCACTGTGACCTCCACCATTCTTCCAATGGGCATTGATATTGTCTTTTTCTTCCACTGCGACCTCCACCACTCTTCCAAGGGGCATTGATATTGTCTTTTTATTCCACTGCGACCTCCACCACTCTTCCAAGGGGCATTGATATTGTCTTTTTATTCCACTGGGACCTCCACCACTCTTCCAAGGGGCATTTAAACTGTCTTGTTAATTCACTCTGAACTCCACATCTCTAACAAGGGGCATTAAAACCGTCTTGTTAAGCTACTGTGACCTCCACGTCTCTTCCAAGGGGCATTAAAACCGTCTTGTTAAGCTACTATAACCTCCACGTCTTTTCCAAGGGGCATTAAAACCATCTTGTTAAGCTAATGTGACCTCCACGTCTCTTCCAAGGGGCATTGAAATTGTCTTTTTATTCCACTGCGACCTCCACCACTCTTCCAAGGGGCATTGATATTGTCTTTTTATTCCACTGGGAACTCCACCACTCTTCCAAAGGGCATTGATATTGTTTTTTTATTCCACTGGGACCTGCGCGTCTCTTCCAAGTGTCATTAAAACCGTCTTTCTAAACCTCTCTGAACTCCACATCTCTAACAAGGAGCATTAAAACCGCCTTGTTAATCTACTGTGACCTCCACGTCTCTACCAAGGGGCATTAAAATGGTCTTGTAAAGCTACTGTGACCTCCACGTCTCTACTAAGGGGCATTAAAACCGTCTTGTTAAACCTCTCTGAACTCCACGCCACATCCAAGGGGCATTAAAACCATCTTGTTAAGCTACTGTGACCTCCACGTCTCTTCCAAGGGGCATTAGAACCATCTTCTTAAGCTACTGTGACATCCACGTCTCTTCCAAGGGGCATTGAAATTGTCTTTTTATTCCACTTTGACCTTCACCATTCTTCCAAGGGGCATTGATATTGTCTTTTTCTTCCACTGCGACCTCCACCACTCTTCCAAGGGGCATTGATATTGTGTTTTTATTCCACTGCGACCTCCACCACTCTTCCAAGCGGCATTGATATTGTCTTTTTATTCCACTGGGACCTCCACGTCTCTACCAAGGGGCAATAAAACCGTCTTGTTAATTCACCCTGAACTCCACATCTTTACCAAGGGGCATTAAAACTGTCTTGTTAAGCTACTGTGACCTCCACGTCTCTTTCAAGGGGCATTAAAACAGTCTTGTTGAGCTACTGTGACCTCCACGTCTCTTCCAAGGGGCATTGATATTGTCTTTTTATTCCACTGTGACCTCTACCACTCTTCCAAGGGGCATTGATATTGTCTTTTTATTCCACTGGGACCTCCACCACTCTTCCAAGGGGCATTAACACCGTCTTGTTAAACCACTCTGAACTCCACGTCTCTTCCAAGGGGAATTAAAACCGTCTTGTTAAGCTAATGTGAACTCCACGTCTCTTCCAAGTGGCATTAAAACCATCTTGTTAAGCTAGTGTGACAGCCACGTCTCTACCAAGGGGCCTTAAAACCGTCTTCTTAAGCTACTGTGACCACCATGTCTCTTCCAAGGGGCATTGATATTGTCATTTTATTCCACTGCGATATCCACCACTCTTCCAACGGGCATTGATATTGTCTTTTTATTCCACTGGGACCTCCACGTCTCTTCCAAGGTGCATTAAAATAGTCTTGTTAAGCTGCTGTGACCTCCATGTGTCTTCCAAGGGGCATTGATATTGTCTTTTTATTCCACTGCGACCTCCACCACTCTTCCAAGGGTCATTGATATTGTCTTTTTATTCCACTGGAACCTTCACCTCTCTTCCAAAGGGCATTAAAACCGTCTTGTTAAAACACTCTAGAAGCCACGTTTCTTCCAAGGGACATTAAAACCATCTTGTTAAGCTACTGTGACAGCCAAGTCTCTTCCAAGGGGCATTAAAACCGTCTTGTTAAGATACTGTGACCTCCACGTCTTTTCCAAGGGGCATTAAAACCGTCATGTTAAACCACTCTGAACACCCGGTCTGTACCAAGGGGCATTAAAACCGCGTTGTTAAGCTATTGTGACCTCCACGTCTATTCCAAGGGGCATTGACATTGTCTTTTTATTCCACTGCGACCTCCACCACTCTTCCAAGGGGCATTGATATTTTCTTTTTATTCCACTGGGACCTCCACGTCTCAACAAGGGGCATTAAAACCATCTTATTAAACCATGCTGAACTCCACATCTCTTCCAAGGGGCATTAAAATCGTCTTGTTAAGCTACTGTGAGCTCCACGTCTCTTCCAAGGGACATTAAAACCGTCTTGTTAAACCACTCTAAATACAACTTATCTTCCAAGGGGCATTAAAACCATCTTGTTAAGCTACTGTGACAGCCACGTCTCTTCCAAGGGGCATTAAAACCATCCTCTTAAGTTACTGTGACATCCACGTCTCTTCCAAGGGGCATTGATATTGTCTTTTTATTCCACTGTGACCTCCACCATTCTTCCAAGGGGCATTGATATTGTCTTTTTCTTCCACTGCGACCTCCATCACCCTTCCAAGGGGCATTGATATTGTCTTTTTATTCCACTGCGACCTCCACCACTCTTCCAAGCGGCATTGATATTGTCTTTTTATTCCACTGGGACCTCCATGTCTCTACCAAGGGGCATTAAAAACGTCTCGTTAATTCACCCTGAACTCCACATCTTTACCAAGGGGCATTAAAACTGTCTTGTTAAGCTACTGTGACCTCCACGTCTCTTCCAAGGGGCATTAAAACAGTCTTGTTAAACCACTCTGAACTCCACCTCTCTTCCAAGGGGCATTTAAACCGTCTTGTTAAGCTACTGTGACCTCCACGTCTCTTCCAAGGGGCATTGATATTGTCTTTTTATTCCACTGTGACCTCTACCACTCTTCCAAGGCGCATTAATATTGTCTTTTTATTCCACTGGGACCTCCACCACTCTTCCAAGGGGCACTAAAACCATCTTGTTAAACCACACTGAACTCCACGTCTCTTCCAAGGGGAATTAAAACCGTCTTGTTAAGCTACTGTGAACTCCACTTCTCTTCCAAGTGGCATTAAAACCATCTTATTAAGCTAGTGTGACAGCCACGTCTCTACCAAGGGGCATTAAAACCGTCTTCTTAAGCTACTGTGACCACCATGTCTCTTCCAAGGGGCATTGATATTGTCTTTTTATTCCACTGCGATCTCCACCACTCTTCCAAGGGGCATTGATTTTGTCTTTTTATTCCACTGGGACCTCCACGTCTCTTCCAAGGTGCTTTAAAATAGTCTTGTTAAGCTGCTGAGACCTCCATGTGTCTTCCAAGGGGCATTGATATTGTCTTTTTATTCCACTGCGACCTCCACCACTCTTCCAAGGGGCATTGATATTGTCTTTTTATTCCACTGGAACCTTCACCTCTCTTCCAAAGGGCATTAAAACCGTCTTGTTAAACCACTCTGAATGCCACGTTTCTTCCAAGGGACATTAAAGCCATCTTGTTAAGCTACTGTGACAGCCAAGTCTCTTCCAAGGGGCATTAAAACCGTCTTGTTAAGCTACTGTGACCACCATGTCTCTTCCAAGGGGCATTGATATTGTCGTTTTATGCCACAGCGACCACCACCACTCTTCCAAGCGGCATTGATTTTGTCTTTTTATTCCACTGGGACCTCCACGTCTCTTCCAAGGTGCTTTAAAATCGTCTTGTTAAGCTGCTGTGAACTCCATGTGTCTTCCAAGGGGCATTGATATTGTCTTTTTATTCCACTGCGACCTCCACCACTCTTCCAAGGGGCATTGATATTGTCTTTTTATTCCACTGGGACCTCCACCACTCTTCCAAGGGGCATTGATATTGTCTTTTTATTCCACTGGGACCTCCACGTCTCTTTCAAGAAGCATTAAAACCGTCTTGTTAAACCACTCTGAACTTGACGACTCTTCCAAGGCGCATTAAAACCATATTGTTAAACCACTCTGAACTCCACGCCTCTTCCAAGGGGCATTAAAACCGTCTTGTTAAGCTACTGTGACCTCCACGTCTCTTCCAAGGGGCATTGATATTGTCCTTTTATTCCACTGCGACCTCCACCACTCTTCCAAGGGGCATTGATATTGTCTTTTTATTCCACTGGGACCTCCACCACTCTTCCAAAGGGCATTAAAACCGTCTTGTTAAACCACTCTGAACTCCATGTCAATTCCAAGGGGCATTAAAACCGTCTTGTTAAGCCACTGTGACCTCTACGTCTCTTTCAAGGGGCATTAAAACTGTCTTGTTCAACCACTCTGAACTCCACGTCTCTTCCAAGGGGCATTAAAACCGTCTTGTTAAACCACTCTGAACTCCACCACTCTTCCAAGGGGCATTGATAATGTCTTTTTATTCCACTTGGACCTCCACGTCTCATTCAAGAGGCATTAAAACCGTCTTGTTAAACCACTCTGAACTCCACGTCTCTTCCAAGTGGCATTAAAACCGTCTTCTTAAGCTAGTGTGACAGCCACGTCTCTACCAAGGGGCATTAAAACCGTCTTCTTAAGCTACTGTGACCTCCATGTCTCTTCCAAGGGGCATTGATATTGTCTTTTTATTCCACTGTGACCTCCACCATTCTTCCAATGGGCATTGATATTGTCTTTTTCTTCCACTGCGACCTCCACCACTCTTCCAAGGGGCATTGATATTGTCTTTTTATTCCACTGCGACCTCCACCACTCTTCCAAGGGGCATTGATATTGTCTTTTTATTCCACTGGGACCTCCACCACTCTTCCAAGGGGCATTTAAACTGTCTTGTTAATTCACTCTGAACTCCACATTTCTAACAAGGGGCATTAAAACCGTCTTGTTAAGCTACTGTGACCTCCACGTCTCTTCCAAGGGGCATTAAAACCGTCTTGTTAAGCTACTATAACCTCCACGTCTTTTCCAAGGGGCATTAAAACCATCTTGTTAAGCTAATGTGACCTCCACGTCTCTTCCAAGGGGCATTGAAATTGTCTTTTTATTCCACTGCGACCTCCACCACTCTTCCAAGGGGCATTGATATTGTCTTTTTATTCCACTGGGAACTCCACCACTCTTCCAAAGGGCATTGATATTGTTTTTTTATTCCACTGGGACCTGCGCGTCTCTTCCAAGTGTCATTAAAACCGTCTTTCTAAACCTCTCTGAACTCCACATCTCTAACAAGGAGCATTAAAACCGCCTTGTTACTCTACTGTGACCTCCATGTCTCTACCAAGGAGCATTAAAATGGTCTTGTAAAGCTACTGTGACCTCCATGTCTCTACTAAGGGGCATTAAAACCGTCTTGTTAAACCTCTCTGAACTCCACGCCACATCCAAGGTGCATTAAAACCATCTTGTTAAGCTACTGTGACCTCCACCTCTCTTCCAAGGGGCATTAAAACCATCTTGTTTAGCTACTGTGACCTCCACATCTCTTCCAAGGGGCATTGATATTGTCTTTTTATTCCACTGTGATCTCCACCACTCTTCCAAGGGTCATTGATATTGTCTTTTTATTCCACTGGGACCTCCACCACTCTTCCATGGGGCATTAAAACTGTCTTCTTAAACCACTCTGAACTCCACGTCTCTTCCAGGTGGCATTAAAACCGTCTTGTTAAACCATTCTGAACTCCACGTCTCTTCCAAGGGGCATTGATATTGTCTTTTTTTTCCACTTCGACCTCCACCTCTCTTCCAAGGGGCATTGATATTGTCTTTTTATTCCACTGTAACCTCCACCACTCTTCCAAAGGGCATTGATATTGTCTTTTTATTCCACTGGGACCTCCACCACTCTTCCAAGGGGAATTGCTATTGTCTTTTTATTCCACAGGGACCTCCATGTCTCTTCCATGGGGCTTTAAAATCATCTTGTTAAGCTACTGTGAGCTCCATGTCTCTTCCAAGAGGCATTGATATTGTGTTTTTATTCCACTGCGACCTTCACCACTCTTCCATTGGGCATTGATATTGTCTTTTTATTCCACTGGGACCTCCACCACTCTTCCAAGGGGCATTAAAACCATCTTTTTAAACCACTCTGAACTCCATGTCAATTCAAAGGGGCATTAAAACTGTATTGTTAAGCCACTGTGACCTCCATGTCTCTTCCAAGGGGCATTAAAACTGTCTAGTTAAACCACTCTGAACTCCACGTCTCTTCCATGGGGCATTAATAACGTCTTTTTAAACCACTCTGAACTCCACCACTCTTCCAAGGGGCATTGATATTGTCTTTTTATTCCACTGGGACATCCACGTCTCTTTCAAAAGGCATTAAAACCATCTTCTTAAACCACTCTGAACTCGACGACTCTTCCAAGGCGCATTAAAACCATATTGTTAAACCACTCTGAACTCCACTTCTCTTCCAAGGGGCATTAAAACCATCTTGTTAAGCTACTGCGACCTCCACGTCTCTTCCAAGGGACATTAAAACTGTCTTGTTAAACTATTCTGAACTCCACTTCTCTTCCAAGGGGCATTAAAACCGTCTTGTTAAGCTACTGTGACCTCCACGTCTCTTCCAAAGGGCATTGATATTGTCTTTTTATTCCACTATGACCTCTACCACTCTTCCAAGGGGCATTGATATTGTCTTTTTATTCCACTGGGACCTCCACCACTCTTCCAAGGGGCATTAAAACCGTCTTGTTAAACCACTCTGAACTCCACGTCTCTTCCAAGGGGAATTAAAACAGTCTTGTTAAGCTACTGTGACCTCCACGTCTCTTCCAAGTGGCATTAGAACCATCTTGTTAAGCTAGTGTAACAGCCACGTCTCTACCAAGGGGCATTAAAACCGTCTTCTTAAGCTACTGTGACCACCATGTCTCTTCCAAGGGGCATTGATATTGTCTTTTTATTCCACTGCGATCTCCACCACTCTTCCATGGGGCATTGATATTGTCTTTTTATTCCACTGGGACCTCCACGTCTCTTCCAAGGTGCATTAAAATAGTATTGTTAAGCTGCTGTGACCTCCATGTGTCTTCCAAGGGGCATTGATATTGTCTTTTTATTCCACTGCGACCTCCACCACTCTTCCAAGGGGCATTGATATTGTCTTTTTATTCCACTGGAACCTTCACCTCTCTTCCAAAGGGCATTAAAACCGTCTTGTTAAACCGCTCTGAACTCCACGTCTCTTCCAAGGGACATTAAAACCATCTTGTTAAGCTACTGTGACAGCCAAGTCTCTTCCAAGGGGCATTAAAACCGTCTTGTTAAGCTACTGTGACCACTATGTCTCTTCCAAGGGGCATTGATATTGTCTTTTTATGCCACTGCGACCACCACCACTCTTCCAAGCGGCATTGTTTTTGTCTTTTTATTCCACTGGGAACTCCACGTCTCTTCCAAGGTGCATTAAAATCGTCTTGTTAAGCTGCTGTGACCTCCATGTGTCTTCCAAGGGGCATTGATATTGTCTTTTTATTCCACTGCGACCTCCACCACTCTTCCAAGGGGCATTGATATTGTCTTTTTGTTCCACTGGAACCTTCACCTCTCTTACAAAGGGCATTAAAACCATCTGGTTAAACAACTCTGAACTCCACGTCTCTTCCAAGGGACATTAAAACCATCTTGTTAAGCTACTGTGACAGCCAAGTCTCTTCCAAGGGGCATTAAGACCGTCTTGTTAAGCTACTGTGACCACTATGTCTCTTCCAAGGGGCATTGATATTGTCTTTTTATGCCACTGCAACCACCACCACTCTTCCAAGCGGCATTGATTTTGTCTTTTTATTCCACTGGGACCTCCACGTCTCTTCCAAGGTGCATTAAAATCGCCTTGTTAAGCTGCTGTGAACTCCATGTGTCTTCCAAGGGGCATTGATATTGTCCTTTTTTTCCACTGTGACCTCCACCACTCTTCCAAGGGGCATTGATAATGTCTTTTTATTCCACTGGGACCTCCACCTCTCTTCCAAAGGGCATTAAAACAGTCTTGTTAAGCTACTGTGAGCTCCATGTCTCTTCCAAGAGGCATTGATATTGTCTTTTTATTCCACTGCGACCTTCACCACTCTTCCAAGGGGCATTGATATTGTCTTTTTATTCCACTGGGACCTCCACCACTCTTCCAAGGGGCATTAAAACCATCTTGTTAAACCACTCTGAACTCCATGTCAATTCCAAGGGGCATTAAAACCGTCTTGTTAAGCCACTGTGACTTCCACGTCTCTTCCAAGGGGCATTAAAACTGTCTAGTTAAACCACTCTGAACTCCACGTCTCTTCCATGGGGCATTAAAACCGTCTTGTTAAACCACTCTGAACTCCACCACTCTTCCAAGGGACATTGATATTGTCTTTTTATTCCACTGGGACATCCACGTCTCTTTCAAAAGGCATTAAAACCATCTTGTTAATCCACTCTGAACTCGACGACTCTTCCAAGGCGCATTAAAACCATATTGTTAAACCACTCTGAACTCCACGTCTCTTCCAAGGGGCATTAAAACCATCTTGTTAAGCTACTGCGACCTCCACGTCTCTTCCAAGGGGCATTGATATTGTCTTTTCATTCCACTGCGACCTCTACCACTCTTCCAAGGAGCATTGATATTGTGTTTTTATTCCACTGGGACCTCCACCACTCTTCCAAGGGACATTAAAACCTTCTTGTTAAACCACTCTGAACTCCATGTCAATTCCAAGGGGCATTAAAACCGTCTTGTTAAGCCACTGTGACCTCCACGTCTCTTCCAAGGGGCATTAAAACCGTCTTGTTAAGCTAATGTGACCTCCACGTCTCTTCCAAGGGGCATTGATATTGTCTTTTTATTCCACTGTGACCTCTACCACTCTTCCAAGGGGCATTGATATTGTCTTTTTATTCCACTGGGACCTCCACCACGCTTCCAAGGGGCATTAAAACCGTCTTGTTAAACCACTCTGAACTCCACGTCTCTTCCAAGGGGAATTAAAACCATCTTGTTAAGCTACTGTGACCTATACATCTCTTCCAAGTGGCATTAAAACCATCTTGTTAAGCAAGTGTGACAGCCACGTCTCTACCAAGGGGCCTTAAAACCGTCTTCTTAAGCTACTGTGACCACCATATCTCTTCCAAGGGGCATTGATATTGTATTTTTATTCCACTGCGATCTCCACCACTCTTCCAAGGGGCATTGATATTGTCTTTTTATTCCACTGGGACCTCCACGTCTCTTCCAAGGTGCATTAAAATAGTCTTGTTAAGCTGCTGTGACCTCCATGTGTCTTCCAAGGGGCATTGATATTGTCTTTTTATTCCACTGCGACCTCCACCACTCTTCCAAGGGGCATTGATATTGTCTTTTTATTCCACTGGAACCTTCACCTCTCTTCCAAAGGGCATTAAAACCGTCTTGTTAAACCACTCTGAACTCCACTTCTCTTCCAAGGGACATTAAAACCATCTTGTTAAGCTACTGTGACAGCCAAGTCTCTTCCAAGGGGCATTAAAACCGTCTTGTTAAGCTACTGTGACCACTATGTCTCTTCCAAGAGGCATTGATATTGTCTTTTTATGCCACTGCGACCACCACCACTCTTCCAAGCGGCATTGATTTTCTCTTTTTATTCCACTGGGACCTCCACGTCTCTTCCAAGGTGCATTAAAATCGTCTTGTTAAGCTGCTGTGAACTCCATGTGTCTTCCAAGGGGCATTGATATTGTCCTTTTATTCCACTGTGACCTCCACCACTCTTCCAAGGGGCATTGATATTGTCTTTTTATTCCACTGGGACCTCCACCTCTCTTCCAATGGGCATTAAAACAGTCTTGTTAAGCTACTGTGACAGCCACGTCTCCTCCAAGGGGCATTAAAACTGTCGTGTTAAACCACTCTGAACTTCACGTCTCTTCCAAGGGGCATTAAAACCGTCTTGTTAAGCTACTGTGACCTCCACTTCTCTTCCAAGGGGCATTAAAACCGTCTTGTTAAAGCACTCTGAACTCCACGTCTCTTCCAAGGGGCATTAAAACTGTCTTGTTAAGCTACTGTGACAGCCACGTCTCTTCCAAGGGGCATTAAAACCGTCTTGTTAAGCTACTGTGACCTCCACGTCTCTTCCAAGGGGCATTGATATTGTGTTTTTATACCACTGGGACCTCCACGTCTCTTTCAATGGGCATTAAAACTGTCTTGTTAAACCACTCTGAACTCCACGTGTCTTCCAAGGGGCATTAAAACTGTCTTGTTAAACCACTCTGAACTCCACGTCTCTTCCAAGGGGCATTAAATCCGTCTTGTTAAACCACTCTAAACTCCACCACTCTTCCAAGGGGCATTGATATTGTCTTTTTATTCCACTGGGACCTCCACGTGTCTTTCAAGAGGCATTAAAACCGTCTTGTTAAACCACTCTGACCTCGACGACTCTTCCAAGGCGCATTAAAACCATATTGTTAAACCACTCTGAACTCCATGTCTCTTCCAAGGGGCATTAAAACCATCTTGTTAAGCTAATGTGACCTCCACGTCTCTTCCAAGGGGCATTGAAATTGTCTTTTTATTCCACTGCGACCTCCACCACTCTTCCAAGGGGCATTGATATTGTCTTTTTATTCCACTGGGACCTCCACCACTCTTCCAAAGGGCATTGATATTGTCTTTTTATTCCACTGGGACCTCCGCGTCTCTTCCAAGTGTCATTAAAACCGTCTTGCCAAACCTCTCTGAACTCCACATCTCTAACAAGGAGAATTTAAACCGTCTTGTTAAGCTACTGTAACCTCCACGTCTCTTTCAAGGGGAATTTCAACCATCTTGTTAAACCACTCTGAACTCCACGTCTCTCCCAAGGGGCATTAAACCGCCTTGTTAAGCTTCTGTGACCTCCACGTCTCTACCAAGGGGCATTAAAATGGTCTTCTTAAGCTACTGTGACCTCCACGTCTCTAATAAGGGGCATTAAAACCGTCTTGTTAAACCACTCTTAACTCCATGTCAATTCCAAGGGGCATTAAAACCGCTTTGTTAAGCCACTCTGACCTCCACCTCTATTCCAAGGTGCATTATAACTGTCTTGTTAAACCACTCTGAACTCCACGTCTCTTCCAAGGGGCATTAAAACTGTCTTGTTAAACCACTCTGAACTCCACCACTCTTCAAGTGGCATTGATATTGTCTTTTTATTCCACTGGGACCTCCACGTCTCTTTCAAGAGGCATTAAAACCGTCTTGTTAAACACTCTGAACTCGACGACTCTTCCAAAGCGCATTAAAACGATATTGTTAAACCACTCTGAACTCCACGTCTCTTCCAAGGGGCATTAAAACTGTCTTGATAAACCACTCTGAACTCCACGTCTCTACCAAGGGGCATTAAATCCGTCTTGTTAAACCACTCTGAACTCCACCACTCTTCCAAGGGGCATTGATATTGTCTTTTTATTCCACTGGGACCTCCACGTCTCTTTCAAAAGGCATTAAAACCGTTTTGTTAAACCAATCTGAACTTGACGACTCTTCCAAGGCGTATTAAAACCATATTGTTAATCCAGTCTGAACTCCACGTCTCTTCCAAGGGGCATTAAAACGGTCTTGTTAAGCTACGGTGACCTCCACGTCTTTTCCAAGGGGCATTAAAACTGTCTTGTTAAACCACTCTGAACTCCACGTCTCTTCCATGGGGCATTAAAACCGTCTTGTTAAGCTACTGTGACCTCCACGTCTCCTCCAAGGGGCAATGATATTGTCTTTTCATTCCACTGCGACCTCCACCACTCTTCCAAGGGGCATTGATATTGTCTTTTTATTCCACTGGGACCTCCACGTCTCTTCCAAGGGGCATGAAAACCATCTTGTTAAACCTCTCTGAACTCCAAGTCTCTTCCAAGGGGCATTAAAACCGTCTTGTTAAGCTACAGTGACCTCCACGTCTCTTCAAAGGGGCATAAAAACCGTCTTGTTAAACCACTCTGAACTCCACGTCTCTTCTAAGTGGCATTAAAACCGTCTTCTTAAGCTAGTGTGACAGCCACGTCTCTACCAAGGGGCATTAAAACCATTTTCTTAAGCTACTGTGACCTCCACGTCACTTCCAAGGGGCATTGATATTGTCTTTTTATTCCACTGTGACCTCCACCATTCTTCCAATGGGCATTGATATTGTCTTTTTCTTCCACTGCGACCTTCACCACTCTTCCAAGGGGCATTGATATTGTCTTTTTATTCCACTGGGACCTCCACGTCTCTTCCAAGGGGCATTAAAACCTTCTTGTTAAACCACTCTGAACTCCACGTCTCTTCCAAGGGGCATTAAAACCGTCTTGTTAAGCTACTGTGACCTCCACGTCTCTTCCAAGGGGCATTGATATTGTCTTTTTATTCCACTGTGACCTCTACCACTCTTCCAAGGGGCATTGATATTGTCTTTTTATTCCACTGGGACCTCCACCACTCTTCCAAGGGGCATTAAAACTGTCTAGTTAAACCACTCTGAACTCCACGTCTCTTCCATGGGGCATTAAAACCGTCTTGTTAAACCACTCTGAACTCCACCACTCTTCCAAGCGACATTGATATTGTCTTTTTATTCCACTGGGACATCCACGTCTCTTTCAAAAGGCATTAAAACCATCTTGTTAAACCACTCTGACCTCGACGACTCTTCCAAGGCGCATTAAAACCATATTGTTAAACCACTCTGAACTCCACGTCTCTTCCAAGGGGCATTAAATCCATCTTGTTAAGCTAATGTGACCTCCACGTCTCTTCCAAGGGGCATTGAAATTGTCTTTTTATTCCACTGCGACCTCCACCACTCTTCCAAGGGGCATTGATATTGTCTTTTTATTCCACTGGGACCTCCACCACTCTTCCAAAGGGCATTGATATTGTCTTTTTATTCCACTGGGACCTCCGCGTCTCTGCCAAGTGTCATTAAAACCGTCTTGCCAAACCTCTCTGAACTCCACATCTCTAACAAGGAGAATTTAAACCGTCTTGTTAAGCTACTGTAACCTCCACGTCTCTTTCAAGGGGAATTTCAACCATCTTGTTAAACCACTCTGAACTCGACGTCTCTCCCAAGGGGCATTAAACCGCCTTGTTAAGCTTCTGTGACCTCCACGTCTCTACCAAGGGGCATTAAAATGGTCTTCTTAAGCTACTGTGACCTCCACGTCTCTAATAAGGGGCATTAAAACCGTCTTGTTAAACCTCTCTGAACTCCAAGCCACTTCCAAGGGGCATTAAAACTGTCTTTTTAAGCTACTATGACCTCCACGTCTCTTCCAAGGGGCATTAAAACCATCTTGTTTAGCTACTGTGACCTCCACGTCTCTTCCAAGGGGCATTAAAATCGTCTTGTTAAACCACTCTGAACACCACCACTCTTCCAAGGGGCAGTGATATAGTCTTTTTATTCCACTGCAACCTCCACCACTCTTCCAAGGGGCATTGATATTGTCTTTTTATTCCACTGGAACCTTCACCTCTCTTCCAAAGGGCATTAAAACCGTCTTGTTAAACCACTCTGAACTCCACTTCTCTTCCAAGGGACATTAAAACCATCTTGTTAAGCTACTGTGACAGCCAAGTCTCTTCCAAGGGGCATTAAAACCGTCTTGTTAAGCTACTGTGACCACTATGTCTCTTCCAAGAGGCATTGATATTGTCTTTTTATGCCACTGCGACCACCACCACTCTTCCAAGCGGCATTGATTTTGTCTTTTTATTCCACTGGGACCTCCACGTCTCTTCCAAGGTGCATTAAAATCGTCTTGTTAAGCTGCTGTGAACTCCATGTGTCTTCCAAGGGGCATTGATATTGTCCTTTTATTCCACTGTGACCTCCACCACTCATCCAAAGGGCATTGATATTGTCTTTTTATTCCACTGGGACCTCCACCTCTCTTCCAATGGGCATTAAAACAGTCTTGTTAAGCTACTGTGAGCTCCATGTCTCTTCCAAGAGGCATTGATATTGTCTTTTTATTCCACTGCGACCTTCACCACTCTTCCAAGGGGCATTGATATTGTCTTTTTATTCCAATGGGACCTCCACCACTCTTCCAAGGGGCATTAAAACGGTCTTGTTAAACCACTCTGAACTCCATGTCAATTCCAAGGGGCATTAAAACCGTCTTGTTAAGCCACTGTGACCTCCACGTCTCTTCCAAGGGGCATTAAAGCTGTCTAGTTAAACCACTCTGACCTCCACGTCTCTTCCATGGGGCATTAAAACCGTCTTGTTAAACCACTCTGAACTCCACCACTCTTCCAAGGGACATTGATATTGTCTTTTTATTCCACTGGGACATCCACGTCTCTTTCAAAAGGCATTAAAACCATCTTGGTAAACCACTCTGACCTCGAAGACTCTTCCAAGGCGCATTAAAACCATATTGTTAAACCACTCTGAACTCCACGTCTCTTCCAAGGGGCATTAAAACCATCTTGTTAAGCTACTGCGACCTCCACGTCTCTTCCAAGGGGCATTAAAACTGTCTTGTTAAACCATTCTGAACTCCACTTCTCTTCCAAGGGGCATTGATATTGTCTTTTTATTCCACTGTGACCTCTACCACTCTTCCAAGGGGCATTGATATTGTGTTTTTATTCCACTGGGACCTCCACCACTCTTCCAAGGGGCATTAAAACCTTCTTGTTAAACCACTCTGAACTCCACGTCTCTTCTAAGGGGCTTTAAAACCGTCTTGTTAAGCTACTGTGACCTCCACGTCTCTTCCAAGTGGCATTGATATTGTCTTTTTATTCCATTGTGACCTCTACCACTCTTCCAAGGGGCATTGATATTGTCTTTTTATTCCACTGGGACCTCCACCACTCTTCCAAGGGGCATTAAAACCATCTTGTTAAACCACTCTGAACTCCACGTCTCTTCCAAGGGGAATTAAAACCGTCTTGTTAAGCTACTGTGACCTCCACGTCTCTTCCAAGTGGCATTAAAACCATCTTGTTAAGCTAGTGTGACAGCCACGTCTCTACCAAGGGGCATTAAAACCGTCTTCTTAAGCTACTGTGACCACCATGTCTCTTCCAAGGGGCATTGATATTGTCTTTTTATTCCACTGCGATCTCCACTACTCTTCCAAGGGGCATTGATATTGTCTTTTTATTCCACTGGGACCTTCACGTCTCTTCCAAGGTGCATTAAAATAGTCTTGTTAAGCTGCTGTGACCTCCATGTGTCTTCCAAGGGGCATTGATATTGTCTTTTTATTCCACTGGAACCTTCAACTCTCTTCCAAAGGGCATTAAAACCGTCTTGTTAAACAACTCTGAACTCCACGTTTCTTCCAAGGGACATTAAAACCATCTTGTTAAGCTACTGTGACAGCGAAGTCTCTTCCAAGGGGCAATAAAACCGTCTTGTTAAGCTACTGTGACCACCATGTCTCTTAAAAGGGGCATTGATATTGTCTTTTTATGCCACTGCGACCACCACCACTCTTCCAAGCGGCATTGCTTTTGTCTTTTTATTCCACTGGGACCTCCACGTCTCTTCCAAGGTGCATTAAAATCATCTTGTTAAGCTGCTGTGAACTCCATGTGTCTTCCAAGGGGCATTGATATTGTCCTTTTATTCCACTGTGACCTCCACCACTCTTCCAAGGGGCATTGATATTGTCTTTTTATTCCACTGGGACCTCCACCTCTCTTCCAATGGGCATTAAAACAGTCTTGTTAAGCTACTGTGACAGCCATGTCTCCTCCAAGGGGCATTAAAACTGTCGTGTTAAACCACTCTGAACTTCACGTCTCTTCCAAGGGGCATTAAAACCGTCTTGTTAAGCTACTGTGACCTCCACTTCTCTTCCAAGGGGCATTAAAACCGTCTTGTTAAAGCACTCTGAACTCCACGTCTCTTCCAAGGGGCATTAAGACTGTGTTGTTAAGCTACTGTGACAGCCACGTCTCTTCCAAGGGGCATTAAAACCGTCTTGTTAAGCTACTGTGACCTCCACGTCTCTTCCAAGGGGCATTGATATTGTGTTTTTATTCCACTGGGACCTCCACGTCTCTTTCAATGGGCATTAAAACTGTCTTGTTAAACCACTCTGAACTCCACGTGTCTTCCAAGGGGCATTAAAACTGTCTTGTTAAACCACTCTGAACTCCACGTCTCTTCCAAGGGGCATTAAATCCGTTTTGTTAAACCACTCTGAACTCCACCACTCTTCCAAGGGGCATTGATATTGTCTTTTTATTCCACTGGGACCTCCATGTATCTTTCAAGAGGCATTAAAACCGTTTTGTTAAACCAATCTGAACTTGACGACTCTTCCAAGGCGTATTAAAACCATATTGTTAATCCAGTCTGAACTCCACGTCTCTTCCAAGGGGCATTTAAACGGTCTTGTTAAGCTACTGTGACCTCCACGTCTTTCCCAAGGGGCATTAAAACTGTCTTGTTAAACCACTCTGAACTCCACGTCTCTTCCATGGGGCATTAAAACCGTCTTGTTAAGCTACTGTGACCTCCACGTCTCTTCCAAGGGGCAATGATATTGTCTTTTCATTCCACTGCGACCTCCACCACTCTTCCAAGGGGCATTGATATTGTCTTTTTATTCCACTGGGACCTCCACGTCTCTTCCAAGGGGCATTAAAACCATCTTGTTAAACCACTCTGAACTCCAAGTCTCTTCCAAGGGGCATTAAAACCGTCTTGTTAAGCTACTGTGACCTCCACGTCTCTTCAAAGGGGCATTAAAACCATCTTGTTAAACCACTCTGAACTCCACGTCTCTTCCAAGTGGCATTAAAACCGTCTTCTTAAGCTAGTGTGACAGCCACGTCTCTACCAAGGGGCATTAAAACCATCTTCTTAAGCTACTGTGACCTCCACGTCACTTCCAAGTTGCATTGATATTGTCTTTTTATTCCACTGTGACCTCCACCATTCTTCCAATGGGCATTGATATTGTCTTTTTCTTCCACTGCGACCTTCACCACTCTTCCAAGGGGCATTGATATTGTCTTTTTATTCCACTGGGACCTCCACGTCTCTTCCAAGGGGCATTAAAACCTTCTTGTTAAACCACTCTGAACTCCACGTCTCTTCCAAGGGGCATTAAAACCGTCTTGTTAAGCTACTGTGACCTCCACGTCTCTTCCAAGGGGCATTGATATTGTCTTTTTATTCCACTGTGACCTCTACCACTCTTCCAAGGGGCATTGATATTGTCTTTTTATTCCACTGGGACCTCCACCACTCTTCCAAGGGGCATTAAAACTGTCTAGTTAAACCACTCTGAACTCCACGTCTCTTCCATGGGGCATTAAAACCGTCTTGTTAAACCACTCTGAACTCCACCACTCTTCCAAGGGACATTGATATTGTCTTTTTACTCCACTGGGACATCCACGTCTCTTTCAAAAGGCATTAAAACCATCTTGTTAAACCACTCTGACCTCGACGACTCTTCCAAGGTGCATTAAAACCATATTGTTAAACCACTCTGAACTCCACGTCTCTTCCAAGGGGCATTAAAACCATCTTGTTAAGCTAATGTGACCTCCACGTCTCTTCCAAGGGGCATTAAAACTGTCTTGTTAAACCATTCTGAACTCCACTTCTCTTCCAAGGGGCATTGATATTGTCTTTTTATTCCACTGTGACCTCTACCACTCTTCCAAGGGGCATTGATATTGTGTTTTTATTCCACTGGGACCTCCACCACTCTTCCAAGGGGCATTAAAACCATCTTGTTAAACCACTCTGAACTCCACGTCTCTTCCAAGGGGAATTAAAACCGTCTTGTTAAGCTACTGTGACCTCCACGTCTCTTCCAAGTGGCATTAAAACCATCTTGTTAAGCTAGTGTGACAGCCACGTCTCTACCAAGGGGCATTAAAACCGTCTTCTTAAGCTACTGTGACCACCATGTCTCTTCCAAGGGGCATTGATATTGTCTTTTTATTCCACTGCGATCTCCACTACTCTTCCAAGGGGCATTGATATTGTCTTTTTATTCCACTGGGACCTTCACGTCTCTTCCAAGGTGCATTAAAATAGTCTTGTTAAGCTGCTGTGACCTCCATGTGTCTTCCAAGGGGCATTGATATTGTCTTTTTATTCCACTGGAACCTTCAACTCTCTTCCAAAGGGCATTAAAACCGTCTTGTTAAACAACTCTGAACTCCACGTTTCTTCCAAGGGACATTAAAACCATCTTGTTAAGCTACTGTGACAGCGAAGTCTCTTCCAAGGGGCAATAAAACCGTCTTGTTAAGCTACTGTGACCACCATGTCTCTTAAAAGGGGCATTGATATTGTCTTTTTATGCCACTGCGACCACCACCACTCTTCCAAGCGGCATTGCTTTTGTCTTTTTATTCCACTGGGACCTCCACGTCTCTTCCAAGGTGCATTAAAATCATCTTGTTAAGCTGCTGTGAACTCCATGTGTCTTCCAAGGGGCATTGATATTGTCCTTTTATTCCACTGTGACCTCCACCACTCTTCCAAGGGGCATTGATATTGTCTTTTTATTCCACTGGGACCTCCACCTCTCTTCCAATGGGCATTAAAACAGTCTTGTTAAGCTACTGTGACAGCCATGTCTCCTCCAAGGGGCATTAAAACTGTCGTGTTAAACCACTCTGAACTTCACGTCTCTTCCAAGGGGCATTAAAACCGTCTTGTTAAGCTACTGTGACCTCCACTTCTCTTCCAAGGGGCATTAAAACCGTCTTGTTAAAGCACTCTGAACTCCACGTCTCTTCCAAGGGGCATTAAGACTGTGTTGTTAAGCTACTGTGACAGCCACGTCTCTTCCAAGGGGCATTAAAACCGTCTTGTTAAGCTACTGTGACCTCCACGTCTCTTCCAAGGGGCATTGATATTGTGTTTTTATTCCACTGGGACCTCCACGTCTCTTTCAATGGGCATTAAAACTGTCTTGTTAAACCACTCTGAACTCCACGTGTCTTCCAAGGGGCATTAAAACTGTCTTGTTAAACCACTCTGAACTCCACGTCTCTTCCAAGGGGCATTAAATCCGTTTTGTTAAACCACTCTGAACTCCACCACTCTTCCAAGGGGCATTGATATTGTCTTTTTATTCCACTGGGACCTCCATGTATCTTTCAAGAGGCATTAAAACCGTTTTGTTAAACCAATCTGAACTTGACGACTCTTCCAAGGCGTATTAAAACCATATTGTTAATCCAGTCTGAACTCCACGTCTCTTCCAAGGGGCATTAAAACGGTCTTGTTAAGCTACTGTGACCTCCACGTCTTTCCCAAGGGGCATTAAAACTGTCTTGTTAAACCACTCTGAACTCCACGTCTCTTCCATGGGGCATTAAAACCGTCTTGTTAAGCTACTGTGACCTCCACGTCTCTTCCAAGGGGCAATGATATTGTCTTTTCATTCCACTGCGACCTCCACCACTCTTCCAAGGGGCATTGATATTGTCTTTTTATTCCACTGGGACCTCCACGTCTCTTCCAAGGGGCATTAAAACCATCTTGTTAAACCACTCTGAACTCCAAGTCTCTTCCAAGGGGCATTAAAACCGTCTTGTTAAGCTACTGTGACCTCCACGTCTCTTCAAAGGGGCATTAAAACCATCTTGTTAAACCACTCTGAACTCCACGTCTCTTCCAAGTGGCATTAAAACCGTCTTCTTAAGCTAGTGTGACAGCCACGTCTCTACCAAGGGGCATTAAAACCATCTTCTTAAGCTACTGTGACCTCCACGTCACTTCCAAGTTGCATTGATATTGTCTTTTTATTCCACTGTGACCTCCACCATTCTTCCAATGGGCATTGATATTGTCTTTTTCTTCCACTGCGACCTTCACCACTCTTCCAAGGGGCATTGATATTGTCTTTTTATTCCACTGGGACCTCCACGTCTCTTCCAAGGGGCATTAAAACCTTCTTGTTAAACCACTCTGAACTCCACGTCTCTTCCAAGGGGCATTAAAACCGTCTTGTTAAGCTACTGTGACCTCCACGTCTCTTCCAAGGGGCATTGATATTGTCTTTTTATTCCACTGTGACCTCTACCACTCTTCCAAGGGGCATTGATATTGTCTTTTTATTCCACTGGGACCTCCACCACTCTTCCAAGGGGCATTAAAACTGTCTAGTTAAACCACTCTGAACTCCACGTCTCTTCCATGGGGCATTAAAACCGTCTTGTTAAACCACTCTGAACTCCACCACTCTTCCAAGGGACATTGATATTGTCTTTTTACTCCACTGGGACATCCACGTCTCTTTCAAAAGGCATTAAAACCATCTTGTTAAACCACTCTGACCTCGACGACTCTTCCAAGGTGCATTAAAACCATATTGTTAAACCACTCTGAACTCCACGTCTCTTCCAAGGGGCATTAAAACCATCTTGTTAAGCTAATGTGACCTCCACGTCTCTTCCAAGGGGCATTGAAATTGTCTTTTTATTCCACTGCGACCTCCACCACTCTTCCAAGGGGCATTGATATTGTCTTTTTATTCCACTGGGACCTCCACCACTCTTCCAAAGGGCATTGATATTGTCTTTTTATTCCACTGGGACCTCCGCGTCTCTTCCAAGTGTCATTAAAACCGTCTTGCCAAACCTCTCTGAACTCCACATCTCTAACAAGGAGAATTTAAACCGTCTTGTTAAGCTACTGTAACCTCCACGTCTCTTTCAAGGGGAATTTCAACCATCTTGTTAAACCACTCTGAACTCCACGTGTCTCCCAAGGGGCATTAAACCGCCTTGTTAAGCTTCTGTGACCTCCACGTCTCTACCAAGGGGCATTAAAATGGTCTTCTTAAGCTACTGTGACCTCCACGTCTCTAATAAGGGGCATTAAAACCGTCTTGTTAAACCTCTCTGAACTCCAAGCCACTTCCAAGGGGCATTAAAACTGTCTTTTTAAGCTACTATGACCTCCACGTCTCTTCCAAGGAGCATTAAAACCATCTTGTTTAGCTACTGTGACCTCCACGTCTCTTCCAAGGGGCATTAAAACCGTCTTGTTAAACCACTCTGAACTCCACCACTCTTCCAAGGGGCAGTGATATAGTCTTTTTATTCCACTGCGACCTCCACCACTCTTCCAAGGGGCATTGATATTGTCTTTTTATTCCACTGGGACCTCCACCACTCTTCCAAGGGGCATTAATACCGTCTTGTTAAACCACTCTTAACTCCATGTCAATTCCAAGGGGCATTAAAACCGCTTTGTTAAGCCACTCTGACCTCCACCTCTATTCCAAGGGGCATTAAAACTGTCTTGTTAAACCACTCTGAACTCCACGTCTCTTCCAAGGGGCATTAAAACCGTCTTGCTAAACCACTCTGAACTCCACCACTCTTCAAGTGGCATTGATATTGTCTTTTTATTCCACTGGGACCTCCACGTCTCTTTCAAGAGGCATTAAAACCGTCTTGTTAAACACTCTGAACTCGACGACTCTTCCAAAGCGCATTAAAACGATATTGTTAAACCACTCTGAACTCCACGTCTCTTCCAAGGGGCATTAAAACTGTCGTGTTAAACCACTCTGAACTCCACGTCTCTACGAAGGGGCATTAAATCCGTCTTGTTAAACGACTCTGAACTCCACCACTCTTCCAAGGGGCATTGATATTGTCTTTTTATTCCACTGGGACCTCCACGTCTCTTTCAAGAGGCATTAAAACCGTTTTGTTAAACCAATCTGAACTTGACGACTCTTCCAAGGCGTATTAAAACCATATTGTTAATCCAGTCTGAACTCCACGTCTCTTCCAAGAGGCATTAAAACGGTCTTGTTAAGCTACTGTGACCTCCACGTCTTTTCCAAGGGGCATTAAAACTGTCTTGTTAAACCACTCTGAACTCCACGTCTCTTCCATGGGGCATTAAAACCGTCTTGTTAAGCTACTGTGACCTCCACGTCTCTTCCAAGGGGCAATGATATTGTCTTTTCATTCCACTGCGACCTCCACCACTCTTCCAAGGGGCATTGATATTGTCTTTTTATTCCACTGGGACCTCCACGTCTCTTCCAAGGGGCATTAAAACCATCTTGTTAAACCACTCTGAACTCCAAGTCTCTTCCAAGGGGCATTAAAACCGTCTTGTTAAGCTACTGTGACCTCCACGTCTCTTCAAAGGGGCATTAAAACCGTCTTGTTAAACCACTCTGAACTCCACGTCTCTTCCAAGTGGCATTAAAACCGTCTTCTTAAGCTAGTGTGACAGCCACGTCTCTACCAAGGGGCATTAAAACCACCTTCTTAAGCTACTGTGACCTCCACGTCACTTCCAAGGGGCATTGATACTGTCTTTTTATTCCACTGTGACCTCCACCATTCTTCCAATGGGCATTGATATTGTCTTTTTCTTCCACTGCGACCTTCACCACTCTTCCAAGGGGCATTGATATTGTCTTTTTATTCCACTGGGACCTCCACGTCTCTTCCAAGGGGCATTAAAACCTTCTTGTTAAACCACTCTGAACTCCACGTCTCTTCCAAGGGGCATTAAAACCGTCTTGTTAAGCTACTGTGACCTCCACGTCTCTTCCAAGGGGCATTGATATTGTCTTTTTATTCCACTGTGACCTCTACCACTCTTCCAAGGGGCATTGATATTGTCTTTTTGTTCCACTGGGACCTCCACCACTCTTCCAAGGGGCATTAAAACTGTCTAGTTAAACCACTCTGAACTCCACGTCTCTTCCATGGGGCATTAAAACCGTCTTGTTAAACCACTCTGAACTCCACCACTCTTCCAAGGGACATTGATATTGTCTTTTTATTCCACTGGGACATCCACGTCTCTTTCAAAAGGCATTAAAACCATCTTGTTAAACCACTCTGACCTCGACGACTCTTCCAAGGTGCATTAAAACCATATTGTTAAACCACTCTGAACTCCACGTCTCTTCCAAGGGGCATTAAAACCATCTTGTTAAGCTAATGTGACCTCCACGTCTCTTCCAAGGGGCATTGAAATTGTCTTTTTATTCCACTGCGACCTCCACCACTCTTCCAAGGGGCATTGATATTGTCTTTTTATTCCACTGGGACCTCCACCACTCTTCCAAAGGGCATTGATATTGTCTTTTTATTCCACTGGGACCTCCGCGTCTCTTCCAAGTGTCATTAAAACCGTCTTGCCAAACCTCTCTGAACTCCACATCTCTAACAAGGAGAATTTAAACCGTCTTGTTAAGCTACTGTAACCTCCACGTCTCTTTCAAGGGGAATTTCAACCATCTTGTTAAACCACTCTGAACTCCACGTGTCTCCCAAGGGGCATTAAACCGCCTTGTTAAGCTTCTGTGACCTCCACGTCTCTACCAAGGGGCATTAAAATGGTCTTCTTAAGCTACTGTGACCTCCACGTCTCTAATAAGGGGCATTAAAACCGTCTTGTTAAACCTCTCTGAACTCCAAGCCACTTCCAAGGGGCATTAAAACTGTCTTTTTAAGCTACTATGACCTCCACGTCTCTTCCAAGGAGCATTAAAACCATCTTGTTTAGCTACTGTGACCTCCACGTCTCTTCCAAGGGGCATTAAAACCGTCTTGTTAAACCACTCTGAACTCCACCACTCTTCCAAGGGGCAGTGATATAGTCTTTTTATTCCACTGCGACCTCCACCACTCTTCCAAGGGGCATTGATATTGTCTTTTTATTCCACTGGGACCTCCACCACTCTTCCAAGGGGCATTAATACCGTCTTGTTAAACCACTCTTAACTCCATGTCAATTCCAAGGGGCATTAAAACCGCTTTGTTAAGCCACTCTGACCTCCACCTCTATTCCAAGGGGCATTAAAACTGTCTTGTTAAACCACTCTGAACTCCACGTCTCTTCCAAGGGGCATTAAAACCGTCTTGCTAAACCACTCTGAACTCCACCACTCTTCAAGTGGCATTGATATTGTCTTTTTATTCCACTGGGACCTCCACGTCTCTTTCAAGAGGCATTAAAACCGTCTTGTTAAACACTCTGAACTCGACGACTCTTCCAAAGCGCATTAAAACGATATTGTTAAACCACTCTGAACTCCACGTCTCTTCCAAGGGGCATTAAAACTGTCTTGTTAAACCACTCTGAACTCCACGTCTCTACGAAGGGGCATTAAATCCGTCTTGTTAAACGACTCTGAACTCCACCACTCTTCCAAGGGGCATTGATATTGTCTTTTTATTCCACTGGGACCTCCACGTCTCTTTCAAGAGGCATTAAAACCGTCTTGTTAAACACTCTGAACTCGACGACTCTTCCAAGGCGTATTAAAACCATATTGTTAATCCAGTCTGAACTCCACGTCTCTTCCAAGAGGCATTAAAACGGTCTTGTTAAGCTACTGTGACCTCCACGTCTTTTCCAAGGGGCATTAAAACTGTCTTGTTAAACCACTCTGAACTCCACGTCTCTTCCATGGGGCATTAAAACCGTCTTGTTAAGCTACTGTGACCTCCACGTCTCTTCCAAGGGGCAATGATATTGTCTTTTCATTCCACTGCGACCTCCACCACTCTTCCAAGGGGCATTGATATTGTCTTTTTATTCCACTGGGACCTCCACGTCTCTTCCAAGGGGCATTAAAACCATCTTGTTAAACCACTCTGAACTCCAAGTCTCTTCCAAGGGGCATTAAAACCGTCTTGTTAAGCTACTGTGACCTCCACGTCTCTTCAAAGGGGCATTAAAACCGTCTTGTTAAACCACTCTGAACTCCACGTCTCTTCCAAGTGGCATTAAAACCGTCTTCTTAAGCTAGTGTGACAGCCACGTCTCTACCAAGGGGCATTAAAACCATCTTCTTAAGCTACTGTGACCTCCACGTCACTTCCAAGGGGCATTGATATTGTCTTTTTATTCCACTGTGACCTCCACCATTCTTCCAATGGGCATTGATATTGTCTTTTTCTTCCACTGCGACCTTCACCACTCTTCCAAGGGGCATTGATATTGTCTTTTTATTCCACTGGGACCTCCACGTCTCTTCCAAGGGGCATTAAAAGCTTCTTGTTAAACCACTCTGAACTCCACGTCTCTTCCAAGGGGCATTAAAACCGTCTTGTTAAGCTACTGTGACCTCCACGTCTCTTCCAAGGGGTATTGATATTGTCTTTTTATTCCACTGTGACTTCTACCACTCTTCCAAGGGGCATTGATATTGTCTTTTTATTCCACTGGGACCTCCACCACTCTTCCAAGGGGCATTAAAACTGTCTAGTTAAACCACTCTGAACTCCACGTCTCTTCCATGGGGCATTAAAACCGTCTTGTTAAACCACTCTGAACTCCACCACTCTTCCAAGGGACATTGATATTGTCTTTTTATTCCACTGGGACATCCACGTCTCATTCAAAAGGCATTAAAACCATCTTGTTAAACCACTCTGACCTCGACGACTCTTCCAAGGCGCATTAAAACCATATTGTTAAACCACTCTGAACTCCATGTCTCTTCCAAGAGGCATTAAAACCATCTTGTTAAGCTAATGTGACCTCCACGTCTCTTCCAAGGGGCATTGAAATTGTCTTTTTATTCCACTGCGACCTCCACCACTCTTCCAAGGGGCATTGATATTGTCTTTTTATTCCACTGGGACCTCCACCACTCTTCCAAAGGGCATTGATATTGTCTTTTTATTCCACTGGGACCTCCGCGTCTCTTCCAAGTGTCATTAAAGCCGTCTTGCCAAACCTCTCTGAACTCCACATCTCTAACAAGGAGAATTTAAACCGTCTTGTTAAGCTACTGTAACCTCCACGTCTCTTTCAAGGGGAATTTCAACCATCTTGTTAAACTACTCTGAACTCCACGTCTCTCCCAAGTGGCATTAAACCGCCTTGTTAAGCTTCTGTGACCTCCACGTCTCTACCAAGGGGCATTGAAATGGTCTTCTTAAGCTACTGTGACCTCCACGTCTCTAATAAGGGGCATTAAAACCGTCTTTTTAAACCTCTCTGAACTCCAAGCCACTTCCAAGGGGCATTAAAACTGTCTTTTTAAGCTACTATGACCTCCACGTCTCTTCCAAGGGGCATTAAAACCATCTTGCTTAGCTACTGTGACCTCCACGTCTCTTCCAAGGGGCATTAAAACCGTCTTGTTAAACCACTCTGAACTCCACCACTCTTCCAAGGTGCAGTGATATAGTCTTTTTATTCCACTGCGACCTCCACCACTCTTCCAAGGGGCATTGATATTGTCTTTTTATTCCACTGTGACCTCCACCATTCTTCCAATGGGCATTGATATTGTCTTTTTCTTCCACTGCGACCTTCACCACTCTTCCAAGGGGCATTGATATTGTCTTTTTATTCCACTGGGACCTCCACGTCTCTTCCAAGGGGCATTAAAACATTCTTGTTAAACCACTCTGAACTCCACGTCTCTTCCAAGGGGCATTAAAACCGTCTTGTTAAGCTACTGTGACCTCCACGTCTCTTCCAAGGGGCATTGATATTGTCTTTTTATTCCACTGTGACCTCTACCACTCTTCCAAGGGGCATTGATATTGTCTTTTTATTCCACTGCGACCTCCACCACTCTTCCAAGGGGCATTAAAACTGTCTAGTTAAACCACTCTGAACTCCACGTCTCTTCCATGGGGCATTAAAACCGTCTTGTTAAACCAATCTGAACTCCACCACTCTTCCAAGGGACATTGATATTGTCTTTTTATTCCACTGGGACCTCCACCACTCTTCCAAGGGGCATTAATACCGTCTTGTTAAACCACTCTTAACTCCATGTCAATTCCAAGGGGCATTAAAACCGCTTTGTTAAGCCACTCTGACCTCCACCTCTATTTCAAGGGGCATTAAAACTGTCTTGTTAAACCACTCTGAACTACACGTCTCTTCCAAGGGGCATTAAAACCGTCTTGTTAAACCACTCTGAACTCCACGTCTCTTCCATGGGGAATTAAAACTGTCTTGTTAAGCTACTGTGACCTCCACATCTCTTCCAAGTGGCATTAAAATCATCTTGTTAAGCAAGTGTGACAGCCACGTCTCTACCAAGGGGCCTTAAAACCGTTTTCTTAAGCTACTGTGACCACCATATCTCTTCCAAGGGGCATTGATATTGTATTTTTATTCCACTGCGATCTCCACCACTCTTCCAAGGGGCATTGATATTGTCTTTTTATTCCACTGGGACCTCCACGTCTCTTCCAAGGTGCATTAAAATAGTCTTGTTAAGCTGCTGTGACCTCCATGTGTCTTCCAAGGGGCATTGATATTGTCTTTTTATTCCACTGCGACCTCCACCACTCTTCCAAGGGGCATTGATATTGTCTTTTTATTCCACTGGAACCTTCACCTCTCTTCCAAAGGGCATTAAAACCGTCTTGTTAAACCACTCTGAACTCCACTTCTCTTCCAAGGGACATTAAAACCATCTTGTTAAGCTACTGTGACAGCCAAGTCTCTTCCAAGGGGCATTAAAACCGTCTTGTTAAGCTACTGTGACCACTATGTCTCTTCCAAGAGGCATTGATATTGTCTTTTTATGCCACTGCGACCACCACCACTCTTCCAAGCGGCATTGATTTTGTCTTTTTATTCCACTGGGACCTCCACGTCTCTTCCAAGGTGCATTAAAATCGTCTTGTTAAGCTGCTGTGAACTCCATGTGTCTTCCAAGGGGCATTGATATTGTCCTTTTATTCCACTGTGACCTCCACCACTCATCCAAAGGGCATTGATATTGTCTTTTTATTCCACTGGGACCTCCACCTCTCTTCCAATGGGCATTAAAACAGTCTTGTTAAGCTACTGTGAGCTCCATGTCTCTTCCAAGAGGCATTGATATTGTCTTTTTATTCCACTGCGACCTTCACCACTCTTCCAAGGGGCATTGATATTGTCTTTTTATTCCAATGGGACCTCCACCACTCTTCCAAGGGGCATTAAAACGGTCTTGTTAAACCACTCTGAACTCCATGTCAATTCCAAGGGGCATTAAAACCGTCTTGTTAAGCCACTGTGACCTCCACGTCTCTTCCAAGGGGCATTAAAACTGTCTAGTTAAACCACTCTGAACTCCACGTCTCTTCCATGGGGCATTAAAACCGTCTTGTTAAACCACTGTGAACTCCACCACTCTTCCAAGGGACATTGATATTGTCTTTTTATTCCACTGGGACATCCACGTCTCTTTCAAAAGGCATTAAAACCATCTTGGTAAACCACTCTGACCTCGAAGACTCTTCCAAGGCGCATTAAAACCATATTGTTAAACCACTCTGAACTCCACGTCTCTTCCAAGGGGCATTAAAACCATCTTGTTAAGCTACTGCGACCTCCACGTCTCTTCCAAGGGGCATTAAAACTGTCTTGTTAAACCATTCTGAACTCCACTTCTCTTCCAAGGGGCATTGATATTGTCTTTTTATTCCACTGTGACCTCTACCACTCTTCCAAGGGGCATTGATATTGTGTTTTTATTCCACTGGGACCTCCACCACTCTTCCAAGGGGCATTAAAACCTTCTTGTTAAACCACTCTGAACTCCACGTCTCTTCTAAGGGGCTTTAAAACCGTCTTGTTAAGCTACTGTGACCTCCACGTCTCTTCCAAGGGGCATTGATATTGTCTTTTTATTCCATTGTGACCTCTACCACTCTTCCAAGGGGCATTGATATTGTCTTTTTATTCCACTGGGACCTCCACCACTCTTCCAAGGGGCATTAAAACCATCTTGTTAAACCACTCTGAACTCCACGTCTCTTCCAAGGGGAATTAAAACCGTCTTGTTAAGCTACTGTGACCTCCACGTCTCTTCCAAGTGGCATTAAAACCATCTTGTTAAGCTAATGTGACAGCCACGTCTCTACCAAGGGGCATTAAAACCGTCTTCTTAAGCTACTGTGACCACCATGTCTCTTCCAAGGGGCATTGATATTGTCTTTTTATTCCACTGCGATCTCCACTACTCTTCCAAGGGGCATTGATATTGTCTTTTTATTCCACTGGGACCTTCACGTCTCTTCCAAGGTGCATTAAAATAGTCTTGTTAAGCTGCTGTGACCTCCATGTGTCTTCCAAGGGGCATTGATATTGTCTTTTTATTCCACTGGAACCTTCAACTCTCTTCCAAAGGGCATTAAAACCGTCTTGTTAAACAACTCTGAACTCCACGTTTCTTCCAAGGGACATTAAAACCATCTTGTTAAGCTACTGTGACAGCGAAGTCTCTTCCAAGGGGCAATAAAACCGTCTTGTTAAGCTACTGTGACCACCATGTCTCTTAAAAGGGGCATTGATATTGTCTTTTTATGCCACTGCGACCACCACCACTCTTCCAAGCGGCATTGCTTTTGTCTTTTTATTCCACTGGGACCTCCACGTCTCTTCCAAGGTGAATTAAAATCATCTTGTTAAGCTGCTGTGAACTCCATGTGTCTTCCAAGGGGCATTGATATTGTCCTTTTATTCCACTGTGACCTCCACCACTCTTCCAAGGGGCATTGATATTGTCTTTTTATTCCACTGGGACCTCCACCTCTCTTCCAATGGGCATTAAAACAGTCTTGTTAAGCTACAGTGACAGCCACGTCTCCTCCAAGGGGCATTAAAACTGTCGTGTTAAACCACTCTGAACTTCACGTCTCTTCCAAGGGGCATTAAAACCGTCTTGTTAAGCTACTGTGACCTCCACTTCTCTTCCAAGGGGCATTAAAACCGTCTTGTTAAAGCACTCTGAACTCCACGTCTCTTCCAAGGGGCATTAAGACTGTCTTGTTAAGCTACTGTGACAGCCACGTCTCTTCCAAGGGGCATTAAAACCGTCTTGTTAAGCTACTGTGACCTCCACGTCTTTCCCAAGGGGCATTAAAACTGTCTTGTTAAACCACTCTGAACTCCACGTCTCTTCCATGGGGCATTAAAACCGTCTTGTTAAGCTACTGTGACCTCCACGTCTCTTCCAAGGGGCAATGATATTGTCTTTACATTCCACTGCGACCTCCACCACTCTTCCAAGGGGCATTGATATTGTCTTTTTATTCCACTGGGACCTCCACGTCTCTTCCAAGGGGCATTAAAACCATCTTGTTAAACCACTCTGAACTCCAAGTCTCTTCCAAGGGGCATTAAAACCGTCTTGTTAAGCTACTGTGACCTCCACGTCTCTTCAAAGGGGCATTAAAACCGTCTTGTTAAACCACTCTGAACTCCACGTCTCTTCCAAGTGGCATTAAAACCGTCTTCTTAAGCTAGTGTGACAGCCACGTCTCTACCAAGGGGCATTAAAACCATCTTCTTAAGCTACTGTGACCTCCACTTCACTTCCAAGGGGCATTGATATTGTCTTTTTATTCCACTGTGACCTCCACCATTCTTCCAATGGGCATTGATATTGTCTTTTTCTTCCACTGCGACCCTCACCACTCTTCCAAGGGGCATTGATATTGTCTTTTTATTCCACTGGGACCTCCACGTCTCTTCCAAGGGGCATTAAAACCTTCTTGTTAAACAACTCTGAACTCCACGTCTCTTCCAAGTGGCATTAAAACCGTCTTGTTAAGCTACTGTGACCTCCACGTCTCTTCCAAGGGGCATTGATATTGTCTTTTTATTCCACTGTGACCTCTACCACTCTTCCAAGGGGCATTGATATTGTCTTTTTATTCCACTGGGACCTCCACCACTCTTCCAAGGGGCATTAAAACTGTCTAGTTAAACCACTCTGAACTCCACGTCTCTTCCATGGGGCATTAAAACCGTCTTGTTAACCACTTCGCACCAGAGCCTGTTTTTGCCTTCGTGACCGGGCCAATTTTTTCAATTCTGACCACTGTCACTTTATGAAGCAATTACTCTGGAACGCTTCAACGGATCCCCCTGATTCTGAGATTATTTTTTCGTGACATATTGTACTTCATGATAGTGGTAAAATTTCTTTGATATCACATGCGTTTATTTGTGAAAAAATCGGAAATTTGGCGAAAATTTTGAAAATTTTGCAATTTTCAAACTTTGAATTTTTAAGCCCTTAAATCAGAGAAATATGTCACACAAAATACTTAATAAATAACATTTCCTACAAGTCTACTTTACATCAGCACAATTTTGGAACTAAAATTTTTTTTTGTTAGGGAGCTATAAGGGTTAAAATTTGACCAGCGATTTCTCATTTTTCCAACAAAATTTACAAAAACATTTTTTTAGGGACCACATCATATTTGAAGTCACTTTGAGGGGTCTTTATGACAGAAAATACCCAAAAGTGACACAGTTCTAAAAACTGCACCCCTCAATGTGCTCAAAACCACATTCAAGAACTTTATTAACCCTTCAGGTGCTTCACAGAAATTTTTGGAATGTGGAAGAAAAAAATTAACATTTAACTTTTTTCACAAAAATGTTACTTTAGACCCAATTTTTTTTATTTTCACAGGGGTAACAGGAAAAAATGGACCCCAAAATTTTTTGTGCAATTTCTCTTGAGCGTGCTGATACCCCATATGTGAGGGAAAACCACTGTTTGGGCGCACGGCAGGGCTCGGAAAGGAAGGAGCACCATTAGACTTTTTGAATGTAAAATTTGTCTGAATAATTAGCAGACACCATGTTGCGTTTGGAGAGCTCCTGATGTGACTAAACAGTGGAAACCCCCCACAAGTGACACCATTTTGGAAACTAGACCCCTTAGGGAACATATCTAGATGTGTGGGGAGCACCTTGAACCCCAAGGTGCTTCACAGAAGTTTATAATATTGAGCTGTAAAAATAAAATTTTCACATTTTTCCCACAAAAACGTTTTTCATCCCTTAATTTTCCATTATCATAATGGTAATAGGATAAATTGCACCATTAATTTTGTTGTGCAATTTCTCCTGAACATGTCGATACCCCATATGTGGGGGAAAACCACTGTTTGGGCGCACGGCAGGGTTTGGAAGGGAAGGAGCGCCATTTGACTTTCTGAATGTAAAATTTGTCTGAATAATTAGCAGACGCCATGTTGCGTTTGGAGAGCCCCTGATGTTCCTAAACAGTGGAAACCCCCCACAAGTGACACCATTTTGGAAACTAGACCCCTTAGGGAACTTATCTAGATGTGTGGTGAGCACCTTGAACCCCAAGGTGCTTCACAGAAGTTTATAATAATCAGCTGTAAAAATAAAATTTTCACATTTTTCCCGCAAAAACGTTTTTCATCCCTTAATTTTGCATTATCTTAAGGGTAATAGGATAAATTGCACCATGAAATTTGTTGTGCAATTTCTCCTGAACACGCCGATACCCCATATGTGGGGGAAAACCACTGCTTTGGTGTACGGCAGGGTTCGGAAGAGAAAGGAGCGCTATGTTGGCTGGGATAGGCAGCAGACACCATGTCACATTTGAAGAGTCGCTGACATGCAGAAACAGCAGAAACCCCCACAAGTGACCCCATTTTGTAAACTACACCTCTCAAGGAATTCATCTAGGGAAGTAGTGAGTATTTTTTAATTTTTAAATTTATACCATTGGGCAGTGAAAAAAGCATAATTATATTTTTATCACAAAAAAATGTTTTACCCTCAGATTTTACATTTTCACACAGGGCAATGGGTAAAAATGGTGCCGAAATGTGTCACACAATTTCTTCTAAAAGTGCCAATACCCCATATGTGGCTGTATCGTACCGCTCAGCCATACGGCGAGATCTGGGGGGGACGGAGTGCTATTTGACAATTGGAGAACAAATTATTGTAGAATAGGCATTTGGATTTGGGAGCACAAAATTTTTTGAATTTCTTTTGGGGGGCAAGGGCCATTTCGCTTTTCCAGAGCCTTTCTGCTACCAGTAACTTGGAAGTCCCTTATATTTTTAACAGATGACGGACCTGAGTGGGGACTAGCTTTTTTTGAGGACTGAGTTGAAGCCTTTATTGGGAACATTTTACGTAACATTTATCCGGCGCTCTAGGCTGAGCACTTACATCGGGGTTTCCATCTAAATTTCCAAGTGATGTAATTCAGATGAAACCCCTGCGGGATCCATTCACTGTAATGAGGCAGCAGAGTTACTCTGGACTCCGTCTGGCCTCTGTTTAGCGGTGTCCTTTTTTTCAGAAGTGCACAAAACTGTGGCCAACCGCACTTTTATGCACGCCTAAAACAAATGACACCGTGGGATCACAGGCCAGACGGCATCCACAGTGGCCTATATCTGCCTCATTACAGGGAATCTTCCGTCATGGGTTCCGGCTGAATCACATATTTCAGAGATTTACATGGAAACTCTGGCGTAAGTGCTCAGCGCAGAGCGCAGGATAAATGTGTGCCGAGCCATACTGCGATCTTTGGGAGACATAATAAACAAATCAGTAGCAGGTGAAGAATTGGTTTTATTTATTTTTTTACGCCGTTCCTAGTGTGATATAACTGATTAGATTACTTTATTCTTCGGGTCGGTGCGATTACAGAGATACCAGATTTATATCGGGTTTTTATGACTGACAGCTGTCACACACTAAGAGACGCTTTTTTTTTGCAAAATCTAGTTTTTGCATCGCCATATTTTGAGAGCTATAATTTTTCCATATTTCGGCCGACAGAGTCATGTGATGGCTTGTTTTTTGCGGGACGAGTTGACATTTTTATTGGTACCAATTGTGGGTACGTGACATTTTTTGATCGCTTTCTATTCTGTTTTTTTGGGAGGTAAAATTAACAAAAACCAACAATTCAGGAATTGTTTTTTGAGGTTTTTTTTTATGCCGTTCTGCGTGTGGTAAAAGTGATCAGGCAGCGTTATTCTTCGGGTCAGTACATTTACAGCGATACTACACTTACTGTATATTTTTTTATGTTTTGGCGCTTTTACACAATAAAACAATTTTAAAGAAAAAATATTTTTTTTGCATTGCTTTATTCTGAGAGGTATAACTTTTTTATTTTTTGGCTGATGGAGCTGTATAGTGGCTTGATTTTTGCAGAACAAGATGACGTTTTCAGCGGTACCATTTCTATTTCCATTTTGTTTTTTGATCGCATTCTTTTCCACTTTTTGTTTGGCGATATGAGGAAAAAGCATAGTTTTTTGCTCCGTTTTTTATTTATTTTTATTACGGTGTACACATAAGGAGTTAATTAGTGTGACAGTTTTATAGCTCGGGTTGTTTCGAACGCGGCAATACCAAATATGTGTACTTTTTTTATTTTTGCATAACTATATGGATTTATCGGTTTAATATTTTATTTATTTATTTTTATTTATTTTGTATTTTTTTTTAACAGTTTCAAAACATTTTTTTTTACTTTTTTTACATTTTTACTTAGTCCCTGTATGGGACATTAATTTTTATTTTTCTGATCCCTGATCTCATGTAATGTAATAGACATATATTACATTACATGAGATCTTCACTGACTCTTTCAGTCAGTTTCCTGTCTGGCATCAGCTACATACAGGCTGAAGTCAGACAGGAAGGACACCATATATGGCAGAGCTGGAGGCGGTCATGTGACCTCCAGCTGCCATAGCAACGCCAGGTCCTGAAAGCAATCAAGGGGTCGTCAGAGAGGTAAGTGGACGACCCCCTCTCCTCCTGCTGTCTCCTATATGCCGCGATCACTATAGATCACAGCATATAGAAGACAGCAAAGGGTTAACATCACTGGGACCTGATCTAATCAGGTCCCGATGATGTTCCCTGTCAGAGCTAACGCTCTGCACCGCTCTCACAGCGCTTGCAGGACCCAGGGGGTCCTGAGCACTGCGAGACCACCCACCGTTTTTAAACGTCCGCGCTGCACAGAGCCCAGGCAGCGCGGACGTTTATCTACAGTGGGCGGTTGGGAAGCGGTTAAACCACTCTGAACTCCACCACTCTTCCAAGGGACATTGATATTGTCTTTTTATTCCACTGGGACATCCACGTCTCTTTCAAAAGGCATTAAAACCATCTTGTTAAACCACTCTGACCTCGACGACTCTTCCAAGGTGCATTAAAACCATATTGTTAAACCACTCTGAACTCCACGTCTCTTCCAAGGGGCATTAAAACCATCTTGTTAAGCTAATGTGACCTAAACGTCTCTTCCAAGGGGCATTGAAATTGTCTTTTTATTCCACTGCGACCTCCACCACTCTTCCAAGGGGCATTGATATTGTCTTTTTATTCCACTGGGACCTCCACCACTCTTCCAAAGGGCATTGATATTGTCTTTTTATTCCACTGGGACCTCCGCGTCTCTTCCAAGTGTCATTAAAACCGTCTTGCCAAACCTCTCTGAACTCCACATCTCTAACAAGGAGAATTTAAACCGTCTTGTTAAGCTACTGTAACCTCCACGTCTCTTTCAAGGGGAATTTCAACCATCTTGTTAAACCACTCTGAACTCCACGTCTCTCCCAAGGGGCATTAAACCGCCTTGTTAAGCTTCTGTGACCTCCACGTCTCTACCAAGGGGCATTAAAATGGTCTTCTTAAGCTACTGTGACCTCCACGTCTCTAATAAGGGGCATTAAAACCGTCTTGTTAAACGTCTCTGAACTCCAAGCCACTTCCAAGGGGCATTAAAACTGTCTTTTTAAGCTACTATGACCTCCATGTCTCTTCCAAGGAGCATTAAAACCATCTTGTTTAGCTACTGTGACCTCCACGTCTCTTCCAAGGGGCATTAAAACCGTCTTGTTAAACCACTCTGAACTCCACCACTCTTCCAAGGGGCAGTGATATAGTCTTTTTATTCCACTGCGACCTCCACCACTCTTCCAAGGGGCATTGATATTGTCTTTTTATTCCACTGGGACCTCCACCACTCTTCCAAGGGGCATTAATACCGTCTTGTTAAACCACTCTTAACTCCATGTCAATTCCAAGGGGCATTAAAACCGCTTTGTTAAGCCACTCTGACCTCCACCTCTATTCCAAGGGGCATTAAAACTGTCTTGTTAAACCACTCTGAACTCCACGTCTCTTCCAAGGGGCATTAAAACCGTCTTGCTAAACCACTCTGAACTCCACCACTCTTCAAGTGGCATTGATATTGTCTTTTTATTCCACTGGGACCTCCACGTCTCTTTCAAGAGGCATTAAAACCGTCTTGTTAAACACTCTGAACTCGACGACTCTTCCAAAGCGCATTAAAACGATATTGTTAAACCACTCTGAACTCCACGTCTCTTCCAAGGGGCATTAAAACTATCTTGTTAAACCACTCTGAACTCCACGTCTCTACCAAGGGGCATTAAATCCGTCTTGTGAAACCACTCTGAACTCCACCACTCTTCCAAGGGGCATTGATATTGTCTTTTTATTCCACTGGGACCTCCACGTCTCTTTCAAGAGGCATTAAAACCGTTTTGTTAAACCAATCTGAACTTGACGACTCTTCCAAGGCGTATTAAAACCATATTGTTAATCCAGTCTGAACTCCACGTCTCTTCCAAGAGGCATTAAAACGGTCTTGTTAAGCTACTGTGACCTCCACGTCTTTTCCAAGGGGCATTAAAACTGTCTTGTTAAACCACTCTGAACTCCACGTCTCTTCCATGGGGCATTAAAACCGTCTTGTTAAGCTACTGTGACCTCCACGTCTCTTCCAAGGGGCAATGATATTGTCTTTTCATTCCACTGCGACCTCCACCACTCTTCCAAGGGGCATTGATATTGTCTTTTTATTCCACTGGGACCTCCACGTCTCTTCCAAGGGGCATTAAAACCATCTTGTTAAACCACTCTGAACTCCAAGTCTCTTCCAAGGGGCATTAAAACCGTCTTGTTAAGCTACTGTGACCTCCACGTCTCTTCAAAGGGGCATTAAAACCGTCTTGTTAAACCACTCTGAACTCCACGTCTCTTCCAAGTGGCATTAAAACCGTCTTCTTAAGCTAGTGTGACAGCCACGTCTCTACCAAGGGGCATTAAAACCATCTTCTTAAGCTACTGTGACCTCCACGTCACTTCCAAGGGGCATTGATATTGTCTTTTTATTCCACTGTGACCTCCACCATTCTTCCAATGGGCATTGATATTGTCTTTTTCTTCCACTGCGACCTTCACTACTCTTCCAAGGGGCATTGATATTGTCTTTTTATTCCACTGGGACCTCCACGTCTCTTCCAAGGGGCATTAAAACCTTCTTGTTAAACCACTCTGAACTCCACGTCTCTTCCAAGGGGCATTAAAACCGTCTTGTTAAGCTACTGTGACCTCCACGTCTCTTCCAAGGGGCATTGATATTGTCTTTTTATTCCACTGTGACCTCTACCACTCTTCCAAGGGGCATTGATATTGTCTTTTTATTCCACTGGGACCTCCACCACTCTTCCAAGGGGCATTAAAACTGTCTAGTTAAACCACTCTGAACTCCACGTCTCTTCCATGGGGCATTAAAACCGTCTTGTTAAACCACTCTGAACTCCACCACTCTTCCAAGGGACATTGATATTGTCTTTTTATTCCACTGGGACATCCACGTCTCTTTCAAAAGGCATTAAAACCATCTTGTTAAACCACTCTGACCTCGACGACTCTTCCAAGGTGCATTAAAACCATATTGTTAAACCACTCTGAACTCCACGTCTCTTCCAAGGGGCATTAAAACCATCTTGTTAAGCTAATGTGACCTCCACGTCTCTTCCAATGGGCATTGAAATTGTCTTTTTATTCCACTGCGACCTCCACCACTCTTCCAAGGGGCATTGATATTGTCTTTTTATTCCACTGGGACCTCCACCACTCTTCCAAAGGGCATTGATATTGTCTTTTTATTCCACTGGGACCTCCGCGTCTCTTCCAAGTGTCATTAAAACCGTCTTGCCAAACCTCTCTGAACTCCACATCTCTAACAAGGAGAATTTAAACCGTCTTGTTAAGCTACTGTAACCTCCACGTCTCTTTCAAGGGGAATTTCAACCATCTTGTTAAACCACTCTGAACTCCACGTGTCTCCCAAGGGGCATTAAACCGCCTTGTTAAGCTTCTGTGACCTCCACGTCTCTACCAAGGGGCATTAAAATGGTCTTCTTAAGCTACTGTGACCTCCACGTCTCTAATAAGGGGCATTAAAACCGTCTTGTTAAACCTCTCTGAACTCCAAGCCACTTCCAAGGGGCATTAAAACTGTCTTTTTAAGCTACTATGACCTCCACGTCTCTTCCAAGGAGCATTAAAACCATCTTGTTTAGCTACTGTGACCTCCACGTCTCTTCCAAGAAGCATTAAAACCGTCTTGTTAAACCACTCTGAACTCCACCACTCTTCCAAGGGGCAGTGATATAGTCTTTTTATTCCACTGCGACCTCCACCACTCTTCCAAGGGGCATTGATATTGTCTTTTTATTCCACTGGGACCTCCACCACTCTTCCAAGGGGCATTAATACCGTATTGTTAAACCACTCTTAACTCCATGTCAATTCCAGGGGGCATTAAAACCGCTTTGTTAAGCCACTCTGACCTCCACCTCTATTGCAAAGGGCATTAAAACTGTCTTGTTAAACCACTCTGAACTCCACGTCTCTTCCAAGGGGCATAAAAACCGTCTTGCTAAACCACTCTGAACTCCACCACTCTTCAAGTGGCATTGATATTGTCTTTTTATTCCACTGGGACCTCCACGTCTCTTTCAAGAGGCATTAAAACCGTCTTGTTAAACACTCTGAACTCGACTACTCTTCCAAAGCGCATTAAAACGATATTGTTAAACCACTCTGAACTCCACGTCTCTTCCAAGGGGCATTTAAACTGTCTTGTTAAACCACTCTGAACTCCACGTCTCTACCAAGGGGCATTAAATCCGTCTTGTTAAACCACTCTGAACTCCACCACTCTTCCAAGGGGCATTGATATTGTCTTTTTATTCCACTGGGACCTCCACGTCTCTTTCAAGGGGCATTAAAACCGTTTTGTTAAACCAATCTGAACTTGACGACTCTTCCAAGGCGTATTAAAACCATATTGTTAATCCAGTCTGAACTCCACGTCTCTTCCAAGAGGCATTAAAACGGTCTTGTTAAGCTACTGTGACCTCCACGTCTTTTCCAAGGGGCATTAAAACTGTCTTGTTAAACCACTCTGAACTCCACGTCTCTTCCATGGGGCATTAAAACCGTCCTGTTAAGCTACTGTGACCTCCACATCTCTTCCAAGGGGCAATGATATTGTCTTTTCATTCCACTGCGACCTCCACCACTCTTCCAAGGGGCATTGATATTGTCTTTTTATTCCACTGGGACCTCCACGTCTCTTCCAAGGGGCATTAAAACCATCTTGTTAAACCACTCTGAACTCCAAGTCTCTTCCAAGGGGCATTAAAACCGTCTTGTTAAGCTACTGTGACCTCCACGTCTCTTCAAAGGGGCATTAAAACCGTCTTGTTAAACCACTCTGAACTCCACGTCTCTTCCAAGTGGCATTAAAACCGTCTTCTTAAGCTAGTGTGACAGCCACGTCTCTACCAAGGGGCATTAAAACCATCTTCTTAAGCTACTGTGACCTCCACGTCACTTCCAAGGGGCATTGATATTGTCTTTTTATTCCACTGTGACCTCCACCATTCTTCCAATGGGCATTGATATTGTCTTTTTCTTCCACTGCGACCTTCACTACTCTTCCAAGGGGCATTGATATTGTCTTTTTATTCCACTGGGACCTCCACGTCTCTTCCAAGGGGCATTAAAACCTTCTTGTTAAACCACTCTGAACTCCACGTCTCTTCCAAGGGGCATTAAAACCGTCTTGTTAAGCTACTGTGACCTCCACGTCTCTTCCAAGGGGCATTGATATTGTCTTTTTATTCCACTGTGACCTCTACCACTCTTCCAAGGGGCATTGATATTGTCTTTTTATTCCACTGGGACCTCCACCACTCTTCCAAGGGGCATTAAAACTGTCTAGTTAAACCACTCTGAACTCCACGTCTCTTCCATGGGGCATTAAAACCGTCTTGTTAAACCACTCTGAACACCACCACTCTTCCAAGGGACATTGATATTGTCTTTTTATTCCACTGGGACATCCACGTCTCTTTCAAAAGGCATTAAAACCATCTTGTTAAACCACTCTGACCTCGACGACTCTTCCAAGGTGCATTAAAACCATATTGTTAAACCACTCTGAACTCCACGTCTCTTCCAAGGGGCATTAAAACCATCTTGTTAAGCTAATGTGACCTCCACGTCTCTTCCAATGGGCATTGAAATTGTCTTTTTATTCCACTGCGACCTCCACCACTCTTCCAAGGGGCATTGATATTGTCTTTTTATTCCACTGGGACCTCCACCACTCTTCCAAAGGGCATTGATATTGTCTTTTTATTCCACTGGGACCTCCGCGTCTCTTCCAAGTGTCATTAAAACCGTCTTGCCAAACCTCTCTGAACTCCACATCTCTAACAAGGAGAATTTAAACCGTCTTGTTAAGCTACTGTAACCTCCACGTCTCTTTCAAGGGGAATTTCAACCATCTTGTTAAACCACTCTGAACTCCACGTGTCTCCCAAGGGGCATTAAACCGCCTTGTTAAGCTTCTGTGACCTCCACGTCTCTACCAAGGGGCATTAAAATGGTCTTCTTAAGCTACTGTGACCTCCACGTCTCTAATAAGGGGCATTAAAACCGTCTTGTTAAACCTCTCTGAACTCCAAGCCACTTCCAAGGGGCATTAAAACTGTCTTTTTAAGCTACTATGACCTCCACGTCTCTTCCAAGGAGCATTAAAACCATCTTGTTTAGCTACTGTGACCTCCACGTCTCTTCCAAGAAGCATTAAAACCGTCTTGTTAAACCACTCTGAACTCCACCACTCTTCCAAGGGGCAGTGATATAGTCTTTTTATTCCACTGCGACCTCCACCACTCTTCCAAGGGGCATTGATATTGTCTTTTTATTCCACTGGGACCTCCACCACTCTTCCAAGGGGCATTAATACCGTATTGTTAAACCACTCTTAACTCCATGTCAATTCCAGGGGGCATTAAAACCGCTTTGTTAAGCCACTCTGACCTCCACCTCTATTGCAAAGGGCATTAAAACTGTCTTGTTAAACCACTCTGAACTCCACGTCTCTTCCAAGGGGCATTAAAACCGTCTTGCTAAACCACTCTGAACTCCACCACTCTTCAAGTGGCATTGATATTGTCTTTTTATTCCACTGGGACCTCCACGTCTCTTTCAAGAGGCATTAAAACCGTCTTGTTAAACACTCTGAACTCGACTACTCTTCCAAAGCGCATTAAAACGATATTGTTAAACCACTCTGAACTCCACGTCTCTTCCAAGGGGCATTTAAACTGTCTTGTTAAACCACTCTGAACTCCACGTCTCTACCAAGGGGCATTAAATCCGTCTTGTTAAACCACTCTGAACTCCACCACTCTTCCAAGGGGCATTGATATTGTCTTTTTATTCCACTGGGACCTCCACGTCTCTTTCAAGGGGCATTAAAACCGTTTTGTTAAACCAATCTGAACTTGACGACTCTTCCAAGGCGTATTAAAACCATATTGTTAATCCAGTCTGAACTCCACGTCTCTTCCAAGAGGCATTAAAACGGTCTTGTTAAGCTACTGTGACCTCCACGTCTTTTCCAAGGGGCATTAAAACTGTCTTGTTAAACCACTCTGAACTCCACGTCTCTTCCATGGGGCATTAAAACCGTCCTGTTAAGCTACTGTGACCTCCACATCTCTTCCAAGGGGCAATGATATTGTCTTTTCATTCCACTGCGACCTCCACCACTCTTCCAAGGGGCATTGATATTGTCTTTTTATTCCACTGGGACCTCCACGTCTCTTCCAAGGGGCATTAAAACCATCTTGTTAAACCACTCTGAACTCCAAGTCTCTTCCAAGGGGCATTAAAACCGTCTTGTTAAGCTACTGTGACCTCCACGTCTCTTCAAAGGGGCATTAAAACCGTCTTGTTAAACCACTCTGAACTCCACGTCTCTTCCAAGTGGCATTAAAGCCGTCTTCTTAAGCTAGTGTGACAGCCACGTCTCTACCAAGGGGCATTAAAACCATCTTCTTAAGCTACTGTGACCTCCACGTCACTTCCAAGGGGCATTGATATTGTCTTTTTATTCCACTGTGACCTCCACCATTCTTCCAATGGGCATTGATATTGTCTTTTTCTTCCACTGCGACCTTCACCACTCTTCCAAGGGGCATTGATATTGTCTTTTTATTCCACTGGGACCTCCACGTCTCTTCCAAGGGGCATTAAAACCTTCTTGTTAAACCACTCTGAACTCCACGTCTCTTCCAAGGGGCATTAAAACCGTCTTGTTAAGCTACTGTGACCTCCACGTCTCTTCCAAGGGGCATTGATATTGTCTTTTTATTCCACTGTGACCTCTACCACTCTTCCAAGGGGCATTGATATTGTCTTTTTATTCCACTGGGACCTCCACCACTCTTCCAAGGGGCATTAAAACTGTCGAGTTAAACCACTCTGAACTCCACGTCTCTTCCATGGGGCATTAAAACCGTCTTGTTAAACCACTCTGAACTCCACCACTCTTCCAAGGGACATTGATATTGTCTTTTTATTCCACTGGGACATCCACGTCTCATTCAAAAGGCATTAAAACCATCTTGTTAAACCACTCTGACCTCGACGACTCTTCCAAGGCGCATTAAAACCATATTGTTAAACCACTCTGAACTCCACGTCTCTTCCAAGGGGCATTAAAACCATCTTGTTAAGCTAATGTGACCTCCACGTCTCTTCCAAGGGGCATTGAAATTGTCTTTTTATTCCACTGCGACCTCCACCACTCTTCCAAGGGGCATTGATATTGTCTTTTTATTCCACTGGGACCTCCACCACTCTTCCAAAGGGCATTGATATTGTCTTTTTATTCCACTGGGACCTCCGCGTCTCTTCCAAGTGTCATTAAAACCGTCTTGCCAAACCTCTCTGAACTCCACATCTCTAACAAGGAGAATTTAAACCGTCTTGTTAAGCTACTGTAACCTCCACGTCTCTTTCAAGGGGAATTTCAACCATCTTGTTAAACTACTCTGAACTCCACGTCTCTCCCAAGTGGCATTAAACCGCCTTGTTAAGCTTCTGTGACCTCCACGTCTCTACCAAGTGGCATTGAAATGGTCTTCTTAAGCTACTGTGACCTCCACGTCTCTAATAAGGGGCATTAAAACCGTCTTTTTAAACCTCTCTGAACTCAAAGCCACTTCCAAGGGGCATTAAAACTGTCTTTTTAAGATACTATGACCTCCACGTCTCTTCCAAGGGGCATTAAAACCATCTTGCTTAGCTACTGTGACCTCCACGTCTCTTCCAAGGGGCATTAAAACCGTCTTGTTAAACCACTCTGAACTCCACCACTCTTCCAAGGGGCAGTGATATAGTCTTTTTATTCCACTGCGACCTCCACCACTCTTCCAAGGGGCATTGATATTGTCTTTTCATTCCACTGGGACCTCCACCACTCTTCCAAGGGGCATTAATACCGTCTTGTTAAACCACTCTTAACTCCATGTCAATTCCAAGGGGCATTAAAACCGCTTTGTTAAGCCACTGTGACCTCCACCTCTATTTCAAGGGGCATTAAAACTGTCTTGTTAAACCACTCTGAACTACACGTCTCTTCCAAGGGGCATTAAAACCGTCTTGTTAAGCTACTGTGACCTCCACGTCTCTTCCAAGGGGCATTAAAACCATCTTGTTAAGCAAGTGTGACAGCCACGTCTCTACCAAGGGGCCTTAAAACCGTCTTCTTAAGCTACTGTGACCACCATATCTCTTCCAAGGGGCATTGATATTGTATTTTTATTCCACTGCGATCTCCACCACTCTTCCAAGGGGCATTGATATTGTCTTTTTATTCCACTGGAACCTCCACGTCTCTTCCAAGGTGCATTAAAATAGTCTTGTTAAGCTGCTGTGACCTCCATGTGTTTTCCAAGGGGCATTGATATTGTCTTTTTATTCCACTGCGACCTCCACCACTCTTCCAAGGGGCATTGATATTGTCTTTTTATTCCACTGGAACCTTCACCTCTCTTCCAAAGGGCATTAAAACCGTCTTGTTAAACCACTCTGAACTCCACTTCTCTTCCAAGGGACATTAAAACCATCTTGTTAAGCTACTGTGACAGCCAAGTCTCTTCCAAGGGGCATTAAAACCGTCTTGTTAAGCTACTGTGACCACTATGTCTCTTCCAAGAGGCATTAATATTGTCTTTTTATGCCACTGCGACCACCACCACTCTTCCAAGCGGCATTGATTTTGTCTTTTTATTCCACTGGGACCTCCACGTCTCTTCCAAGGTGCATTAAAATCGTCTTGTTAAGCTGCTGTGAACTCCATGTGTCTTCCAAGGGGCATTGATATTGTCCTTTTATTCCACTGTGACCTCCACCACTCATCCAAAGGGCATTGATATTGTCTTTTTATTCCACTGGGACCTCCACCTCTCTTCCAATGGGCATTAAAACAGTCTTGTTAAGCTACTGTGAGCTCCATGTCTCTTCCAAGAGGCATTGATATTGTCTTTTTATTCCACTGCGACCTTCACCACTCTTCCAAGGGGCATTGATATTGTCTTTTTATTCCAATGGGACCTCCACCACTCTTCCAAGGGGCATTAAAACGGTCTTGTTAAACCACTCTGAACTCCAAGTCAATTCCAAGGGGCATTAAAACCGTCTTGTTAAGCCACTGTGACCTCCACGTCTCTTCCAAGGGGCATTAAAACTGTCTAGTTAAACCACTCTGAACTCCACGTCTCTTCCATGGGGCATTAAAACCGTCTTGTTAAACCACTCTGAACTCCACCACTCTTCCAAGGGACATTGATATTGTCTTTTTATTCCACTGGGACATCCACGTCTCTTTCAAAAGGCATTAAAACCATCTTGGTAAACCACTCTGACCTCGAAGACTCTTCCAAGGCGCATTAAAACCATATTGTTAAACCACTCTGAACTCCACGTCTCTTCCAAGGGGCATTAAAACATCTTGTTAAGCTACTGCGACCTCCACGTCTCTTCCAAGGGGCATTAAAACTGTCTTGTTAAACCATTCTGAACACCACTTCTCTTCCAAGGGGCATTGATATTGTCTTTTTATTCCACTGTGACCTCTACCACTCTTCCAAGGGGCATTGATATTGTGTTTTTATTCCACTGGGACCTCCACCACTCTTCCAATGGGCATTAAAACCTTCTTGTTAAACCACTCTGAACTCCACGTCTCTTCTAAGGGGCTTTAAAACCGTCTTGTTAAGCTACAGTGACCTCCACGTCTCTTCCAAGGGGCATTGATATTGTCTTTTTATTCCATTGTGACCTCTACCACTCTTCCAAGGGGCATTGATATTGTCTTTTTATTCCACTGGGACCTCCACCACTCTTCCAAGGGGCATTAAAACCATCTTGTTAAACCACTCTGAACTCCACGTCTCTTCCAAGGGGAATTAAAACAGTCTTGTTAAGCTACTGTGACCTCCACGTCTCTTCCAAGTGGCATTAAAACCATCTTGTTAAGCTAGTGTGACAGCCACGTCTCTACCAAGGGGCATTAAAACCGTCTTCTTAAGCTACTGTGACCACCATGTCTCTTCCAAGGGGCATTGATATTGTCTTTTTATTCCACTGCGATCTCTACTACTCTTCCAAGGGGCATTGATATTGTCTTTTTATTCCACTGGGACCTTCACGTCTCTTCCAAGGTGCATTAAAATAGTCTTGTTAAGCTGCTGTGACCTCCATGTGTCTTCCAAGGGGCATTGATATTGTCTTTTTATTCCACTGGAACCTTCAACTCTCTTCCAAAGGGCATTAAAACCGTCTTGTTAAACAACTCTGAACTCCACGTTTCTTCCAAGGGACATTAAAACCATCTTGTTAAGCTACTGTGACAGCCAAGTCTCTTCCAAGGGGCATTAAAACCGTCTTGTTAAGCTACTGTGACCACCATGTCTCTTAAAAGGGGCATTGATATTGTCCTTTTATGCCACTGCGACCACCACCACTCTTCCAAGCGGCATTGCTTTTGTCTTTTCATTCCACTGGGACCTCCACGTCTCTTCCAAGGTGCATTAAAATCATCTTGTTAAGCTGCTGTGAACTCCATGTGTCTTCCAAGGGGCATTGATATTGTCCTTTTATTCCACTGTGACCTCCACCACTCTTCCAAGGGGCATTGATATTGTCTTTTTATTCCACTGGGACCTCCACCTCTCTTCCAATGGGCATTAAAACAGTCTTGTTAAGCTACTGTGACAGCCACGTCTCCTCCAAGGGGCATTAAAACTGTCGTGTTAAACCACTCTGAACTTCACGTCTCTTCCAAGGGGCATTAAAACCGTCTTGTTAAACCACTCTGAACTCCACCACTCTTCCAAGGGACATTGATATTGTCTTTTTATTCCACTGGGACATCCACGTCTCATTCAAAAGGCATTAAAACCATCTTGTTAAACCACTCTGACCTCGACGACTCTTCCAAGGCGCATTAAAACCATATTGTTAAACCACTCTGAACTCCACGTCTCTTCCAAGGGTCATTAAAACCATCTTGTTAAGCTAATGTGACCTCCACGTCTCTTCCAAGGGGCATTGAAATTGTCTTTTTATTCCACTGCGACCTCCACCACTCTTCCAAGGGGCATTGATATTGTCTTTTTATTCCACTGGGACCTCCACCACTCTTCCAAAGGGCATTGATATTGTCTTTTTATTCCACTGGGACCTCCGCGTCTCTTCCAAGTGTCATTAAAACCGTCTTGCCAAACCTCTCTGAACTCCACATCTCTAACAAGGAGAATTTAAACCGTCTTGTTAAGCTACTGTAACCTCCACGTCTCTTTCAAGGGGAATTTCAACCATCTTGTTAAACTACTCTGAACTCCACGTCTCTCCCAAGTGGCATTAAACCGCCTTGTTAAGCTTCTGTGACCTCCACGTCTCTACCAAGTGGCATTGAAATGGTCTTCTTAAGCTACTGTGACCTCCACGTCTCTAATAAGGGGCATTAAAACCGTCTTTTTAAACCTCTCTGAACTCAAAGCCACTTCCAAGGGGCATTAAAACTGTCTTTTTAAGCTACTATGACCTCCACGTCTCTTCCAAGGGGCATTAAAACCATCTTGCTTAGCTACTGTGACCTCCACGTCTCTTCCAAGGGGCATTAAAACCGTCTTGTTAAACCACTCTGAACTCCACCACTCTTCCAAGGGGCAGTGATATAGTCTTTTTATTCCACTGCGACCTCCACCACTCTTCCAAGGGGCATTGATATTGTCTTTTCATTCCACTGGGACCTCCACCACTCTTCCAAGGGGCATTAATACCGTCTTGTTAAACCACTCTTAACTCCATGTCAATTCCAAGGGGCATTAAAACCGCTTTGTTAAGCCACTGTGACCTCCACCTCTATTTCAAGGGGCATTAAAACTGTCTTGTTAAACCACTCTGAACTACACGTCTCTTCCAAGGGGCATTAAAACCGTCTTGTTAAGCTACTGTGACCTCCACGTCTCTTCCAAGGGGCATTAAAACCATCTTGTTAAGCAAGTGTGACAGCCACGTCTCTACCAAGGGGCCTTAAAACCGTCTTCTTAAGCTACTGTGACCACCATATCTCTTCCAAGGGGCATTGATATTGTATTTTTATTCCACTGCGATCTCCACCACTCTTCCAAGGGGCATTGATATTGTCTTTTTATTCCACTGGGACCTCCACGTCTCTTCCAAGGTGCATTAAAATAGTCTTGTTAAGCTGCTGTGACCTCCATGTGTTTTCCAAGGGGCATTGATATTGTCTTTTTATTCCACTGCGACCTCCACCACTCTTCCAAGGGGCATTGATATTGTCTTTTTATTCCACTGGAACCTTCACCTCTCTTCCAAAGGGCATTAAAACCGTCTTGTTAAACCACTCTGAACTCCACTTCTCTTCCAAGGGACATTAAAACCATCTTGTTAAGCTACTGTGACAGCCAAGTCTCTTCCAAGGGGCATTAAAACCGTCTTGTTAAGCTACTGTGACCACTATGTCTCTTCCAAGAGGCATTAATATTGTCTTTTTATGCCACTGCGACCACCACCACTCTTCCAAGCGGCATTGATTTTGTCTTTTTATTCCACTGGGACCTCCACGTCTCTTCCAAGGTGCATTAAAATCGTCTTGTTAAGCTGCTGTGAACTCCATGTGTCTTCCAAGGGGCATTGATATTGTCCTTTTATTCCACTGTGACCTCCACCACTCATCCAAAGGGCATTGATATTGTCTTTTTATTCCACTGGGACCTCCACCTCTCTTCCAATGGGCATTAAAACAGTCTTGTTAAGCTACTGTGAGCTCCATGTCTCTTCCAAGAGGCATTGATATTGTCTTTTTATTCCACTGCGACCTTCACCACTCTTCCAAGGGGCATTGATATTGTCTTTTTATTCCAATGGGACCTCCACCACTCTTCCAAGGGGCATTAAAACGGTCTTGTTAAACCACTCTGAACTCCAAGTCAATTCCAAGGGGCATTAAAACCGTCTTGTTAAGCCACTGTGACCTCCACGTCTCTTCCAAGGGGCATTAAAACTGTCTAGTTAAACCACTCTGAACTCCACGTCTCTTCCATGGGGCATTAAAACCGTCTTGTTAAACCACTCTGAACTCCACCACTCTTCCAAGGGACATTGATATTGTCTTTTTATTCCACTGGGACATCCACGTCTCTTTCAAAAGGCATTAAAACCATCTTGGTAAACCACTCTGACCTCGAAGACTCTTCCAAGGCGCATTAAAACCATATTGTTAAACCACTCTGAACTCCACGTCTCTTCCAAGGGGCATTAAAACATCTTGTTAAGCTACTGCGACCTCCACGTCTCTTCCAAGGGGCATTAAAACTGTCTTGTTAAACCATTCTGAACACCACTTCTCTTCCAAGGGGCATTGATATTGTCTTTTTATTCCACTGTGACCTCTACCACTCTTCCAAGGGGCATTGATATTGTGTTTTTATTCCACTGGGACCTCCACCACTCTTCCAATGGGCATTAAAACCTTCTTGTTAAACCACTCTGAACTCCACGTCTCTTCTAAGGGGCTTTAAAACCGTCTTGTTAAGCTACAGTGACCTCCACGTCTCTTCCAAGGGGCATTGATATTGTCTTTTTATTCCATTGTGACCTCTACCACTCTTCCAAGGGGCATTGATATTGTCTTTTTATTCCACTGGGACCTCCACCACTCTTCCAAGGGGCATTAAAACCATCTTGTTAAACCACTCTGAACTCCACGTCTCTTCCAAGGGGAATTAAAACAGTCTTGTTAAGCTACTGTGACCTCCACGTCTCTTCCAAGTGGCATTAAAACCATCTTGTTAAGCTAGTGTGACAGCCACGTCTCTACCAAGGGGCATTAAAACCGTCTTCTTAAGCTACTGTGACCACCATGTCTCTTCCAAGGGGCATTGATATTGTCTTTTTATTCTACTGCGATCTCTACTACTCTTCCAAGGGGCATTGATATTGTCTTTTTATTCCACTGGGACCTTCACGTCTCTTCCAAGGTGCATTAAAATAGTCTTGTTAAGCTGCTGTGACCTCCATGTGTCTTCCAAGGGGCATTGATATTGTCTTTTTATTCCACTGGAACCTTCAACTCTCTTCCAAAGGGCATTAAAACCGTCTTGTTAAACAACTCTGAACTCCACGTTTCTTCCAAGGGACATTAAAACCATCTTGTTAAGCTACTGTGACAGCCAAGTCTCTTCCAAGGGGCATTAAAACCGTCTTGTTAAGCTACTGTGACCACCATGTCTCTTAAAAGGGGCATTGATATTGTCCTTTTATGCCACTGCGACCACCACCACTCTTCCAAGCGGCATTGCTTTTGTCTTTTCATTCCACTGGGACCTCCACGTCTCTTCCAAGGTGCATTAAAATCATCTTGTTAAGCTGCTGTGAACTCCATGTGTCTTCCAAGGGGCATTGATATTGTCCTTTTATTCCACTGTGACCTCCACCACTCTTCCAAGGGGCATTGATATTGTCTTTTTATTCCACTGGGACCTCCACCTCTCTTCCAATGGGCATTAAAACAGTCTTGTTAAGCTACTGTGACAGCCACGTCTCCTCCAAGGGGCATTAAAACTGTCGTGTTAAACCACTCTGAACTTCACGTCTCTTCCAAGGGGCATTAAAACCGTCTTGTTAAGCTACTGTGACCTCCACTTCTCTTCCAAGGGGCATTAAAACCGTCTTGTTAAAGCACTCTGAACTCCACGTCTCTTCCAAGGGGCATTAAGACTGTCTTGTTAAGCTACTGTGACAGCCACGTCTCTTCCAAGGGGCATTAAAACCGTCTTGTTAAGCTACTGTGACCTCCACGTCTCTTCCAAGGGGCATTGATATTGTGTTTTTATTCCACTGGGACCTCCACGTCTCTTTCAATGGGCATTAAAACTGTCTTGTTAAACCACTCTGAACTCCACGTGTCTTCCAAGGGGCATTAAAACTGTCTTGTTAAACCACTCTGAACTCCACGTCTCTTCCAAGGGGCATTAAATCCGTCTTGTTAAACCACTCTGAACTCCACCACTCTTCCAAGGGGCATTGATATTGTCTTTTTATTCCACTGGGACCTCCACGTCTCTTTCAAGAGGCATTAAAACCGTTTTGTTAAACCAATCTGAACTTGACGACTCTTCCAAGGCGTATTAAAACCATATTGTTAATCCAGTCTGAACTCCACGTCTCTTCCAAGGGGCATTAAAACGGTCTTGTTAAGCTACTGTGACCTCCACGTCTTTCCCAAGGGGCATTAAAACTGTCTTGTTAAACCACTCTGAACTCCACGTCTCTTCCATGGGGCATTAAAACCGTCTTGTTAAGCTACTGTGACCTCCACGTCTCTTCCAAGGGGCAATGATATTGTCTTTTCATTCCACTGCGACCTCCACCACTCTTCCAAGGGGCATTGATATTGTCTTTTTATTCCACTGGGACCTCCACGTCTCTTCCAAGGGGCATTAAAACCATCTTGTTAAACCACTCTGAACTCCAAGTCTCTTCCAAGGGGCATTAAAACCGTCTTGTTAAGCTACTGTGACCTCCACGTCTCTTCAAAGGGGCATTAAAACCGTCTTGTTAAACCACTCTGAACTCCACGTCTCTTCCAAGTGGCATTAAAACCATCTTCTTAAGCTACTGTGACCTCCACGTCACTTCCAAGGGGCATTGATATTGTCTTTTTATTCCACTGTGACCTCCACCATTCTTCCAATGGGCATTGATATTGTCTTTTTCTTCCACTGCGACCTTCACCACTCTTCCAAGGGGCATTGATATTGTCTTTTTATTACACTGGGACCTCCACGTCTCTTCCAAGGGGCATTAAAACCTTCTTGTTAAACCACTCTGACCTCGACGACTCTTCCAAGGTGCATTAAAACCATATTGTTAAACCACTCTGAACTCCACGTCTCTTCCAAGGGGCATTAAAACCATCTTGTTAAGCTAATGTGACCTCCACGTCTCTTCCAAGGGGCATTGAAATTGTCTTTTTATTCCACTGCGACCTCCACCACTCTTCCAAGGGGCATTGATATTGTCTTTTTATTCCACTGGGACCTCCACCACTCTTCCAAAGGGCATTGATATTGTCTTTTTATTCCACTGGTACCTCCGCGTCTCTTCCAAGTGTCATTAAAACCGTCTTGCCAAACCTCTCTGAACTCCACATCTCTAACAAGGAGAATTTAAACCGTCTTGTTAAGCTACTGTAACCTCCACGTCTCTTTCAAGGGGAATTTCAACCATCTTGTTAAACCACTCTGAACTCCACGTCTCTCCCAAGGGGCATTAAACCGCCTTGTTAAGCTTCTGTGACCTCCACGTCTCTACCAAGGGGCATTAAAATGGTCTTCTTAAGCTACTGTGACCTCCACGTCTCTAATAAGGGGCATTAAAACCGTCTTGTTAAACCTCTCTGAACTCCAAGCCACTTCCAAGGGGCATTAAAACTGGCTTTTTAAGCTACTATGACCTCCACGTCTCTTCCAAGGAGCATTAAAACCATCTTGTTTAGCTACTGTGACCTCCACGTCTCTTCCAAGGGGCATTAAAACCGTCTTGTTAAACCACTCTGAACTCCACCACTCTTCCAAGGGGCAGTGATATAGTCTTTTTATTCCACTGCGACCTCCACCACTCTTCCAAGGGGCATTGATATTGTCTTTTTATTCCACTGGGACCTCCACCACTCTTCCAAGGGGCATTAATACCGTCTTGTTAAACCACTCTTAACTCCATGTCAATTCCAAGGGGCATTAAAACCGCTTTGTTAAGCCACTCTGACCTCCACCTCTATTCCAAGGGGCATTAAAACTGTCTTGTTAAACCACTCTGAACTCCACGTCTCTTCCAAGGGGCATTAAAACCGTCTTGCTAAACCACTCTGAACTCCACCACTCTTCAAGTGGCATTGATATTGTCTTTTTATTCCACTGGGACCTCCACGTCTCTTTCAAGAGGCATTAAAACCGTCTTGTTAAACACTCTGAACTCGACGACTCTTCCAAAGCGCATTAAAACGATATTGTTAAACCACTCTGAACTCCACGTCTCTTCCAAGGGGCATTAAAACTGTCTTGTTAAACCACTCTGAACTCCACGTCTCTACCAAGAGGCATTAAATCCGTCTTGTTAAACCACTCTGAACTCCACCACTCTTCCAAGGGGCATTGATATTGTCTTTTTATTCCACTGGGACCTCCACGTCTCTTTCAAGAGGCATTAAAACCGTTTTTTTAAACCAATCTGAACTTGACGACTCTTCCAAGGCGTATTAAAACCATATTGTTAATCCAGTCTGAACTCCACGTCTCTTCCAAGAGGCATTAAAACGGTCTTGTTAAGCTACTGTGACCTCCACGTCTTTTCCAAGGGGCATTAAAACTGTCTTGTTAAACCACTCTGAACTCCACGTCTCTTCCATGGGGCATTAAAACCGTCTTGTTAAGCTACTGTGACCTCCACGTCTCTTCCAAGGGGCAATGATATTGTCTTTTCATTCCACTGCGACCTCCACCACTCTTCCAAGGGGCATTGATATTGTCTTTTTATTCCACTGGGACCTCCACGTCTCTTCCAAGGGGCATTAAAACCATCTTGTTAAACCACTCTGAACTCCAAGTCTCTTCCAAGGGGCATTAAAACCGTCTTGTTAAGCTACTGTGACCTCCACGTCTCTTCAAAGGGGCATTAAAACCGTCTTGTTAAACCACTCTGAACTCCACGTCTCTTCCAAGTGGCATTAAAACCGTCTTCTTAAGCTAGTGTGACAGCCACGTCTCTACCAAGGGGCATTAAAACCATCTTCTTAAGCTACTGTGACCTCCACGTCACTTCCAAGGGGCATTGATATTGTCTTTTTATTCCACTGTGACCTCCACCATTCTTCCAATGGGCATTGATATTGTCTTTTTCTTCCACTGGGACCTTCACCACTCTTCCAAGGGGCATTGATATTGTCTTTTTATTCCACTGGGACCTCCACGTCTCTTCCAAGGGGCATTAAAACCTTCTTGTTAAACCACTCTGAACTCCACGTCTCTTCCAAGGGGCATTAAAACCGTCTTGTTAAGCTACTGTGACCTCCACGTCTCTTCCAAGGGGCATTGATATTGTCTTTTTATTCCACTGTGACCTCTACCACTCTTCCAAGGGGCATTGATATTGTCTTTTTATTCCACTGCGACCTCCACCACTCTTCCAAGGGGCATTAAAACTGTCTAGTTAAACCACTCTGAACTCCACGTCTCTTCCATGGGGCATTAAAACCGTCTTGTTAAACCACTCTGAACTCCACCACTCTTCCAAGGGACATTGATATTGTCTTTTTATTCCACTGGTACATTCATGTCTCATTGAAAAGGCATTAAAACCATCTTGTTAAACCACTCTGACCTCGACGACTCTTCCAAGACGCAATAAAACCATATTGTTAAACCACTCTGAACTCCACGTCTCTTCCAAGGGGCATTAAAACCATCTTGTTAAGCTAATGTGACCTCCACGTCTCTTCCAAGGGGCATTGAAATTGTCTTTTTATTCCACTGCGACCTCCACCACTCTTCCAAGGGGCATTGATATTGTCTTTTTATTCCACTGGGACCTCCACCACTCTTCCAAAGGGCATTGATATTGTCTTTTTACTCCACTGGGACCTCCGCGTCTCTTCCAAGTGTCATTAAAACCGTCTTGCCAAACCTCTCTGCACTCCACATCTCTAACAAGGAGAATTTAAACCGTTTTGTTAAGCTACTGTAACCTCCACGTCTCTTTCAAGGGGAATTTCAACCATCTTGTTAAACCACTCTGAACTCCACGTCTCTCCCAAGTGGCATTAAACCGCCTTGTTAAGCTTCTGTGACCTCCACGTCTCTACCAAGGGGCATTAAAATGGTTTTCTTAAGCTACTGTGACCTCCACGTCTCTAATAAGGGGCATTAAAACCGTCTTGTTAAACCTCTCTGAACTCCAAGCCACTTCCAAGGGGCATTAAAACTGTCTTTTTAAGCTACTATGACCTCCACGTCTCTTCAAAGGGGCATTAAAACCGTCTTGTTAAACCACTCTGAACTCCACGTCTCTTCCAAGTGTCATTAAAACCGTCTTCTTAAGCTAGTGTGACAGCCACGTCTCTACCAAGGGGCATTAAAACCATCTTCTTAAGCTACTGTGACCTCCACGTCACTTCCAAGGGGCATTGATATTGTCTTTTTATTCCACTGTGACCTCCACCATTCTTCCAATGGGCATTGATATTGTCTTTTTCTTCCACTGCGACCTTCACCACTCTTCCAAGGGGCATTGATATTGTCTTTTTATTCCACTGGGACCTCCACGTCTCTTCCAAGGGGCATTAAAACCTTCTTGTCAAACCACTCTGAACTCCACGTCTCTTCCAAGGGGCATTAAAACCGTCTTGTTAAGCTACTGTGACCTCCACGTCTCTTCCAAGGGGCATTGATATTGTCTTTTTATTCCACTGTGACCTCTACCACTCTTCCAAGGGGCATTGATATTGTCTTTTTATTCCACTGCGACCTCCACCACTCTTCCAAGGGGCATTAAAACTGTCTAGTTAAACCACTCTGAACTCCACGTCTCTTCCATGGGGCATTAAAACCGTCTTGTTAAACCACTCTGAACTCCACCACTCTTCCAAGGGACATTGATATTGTCTTTTTATTCCACTGGGACATCCATGTCTCATTCAAAAGGCATTAAAACCATCTTGTTAAACCACTCTGACCTCGACGACTCTTCCAAGACGCAATAAAACCATATTGTTAAACCACTCTGAACTCCACGTCTCTTCCAAGGGGCATTAAAACCATCTTGTTAAGCTAATGTGACCTCCACGTCTCTTCCAAGGGGCATTGAAATTGTCTTTTTATTCCACTGCGACCTCCACCACTCTTCCAAGGGGCATTGATATTGTCTTTTTATTCCACTGGGACCTCCACCACTCTTCCAAAGGGCATTGATATTGTCTTTTTACTCCACTGGGACCTCCGCGTCTCTTCCAAGTGTCATTAAAACCGTCTTGCCAAACCTCTCTGCACTCCACATCTCTAACAAGGAGAATTTAAACCGTCTTGTTAAGCTACTGTAACCTCCACGTCTCTTTCAAGGGGAATTTCAACCATCTTGTTAAACCACTCTGAACTCCACGTCTCTCCCAAGTGGCATTAAACCGCCTTGTTAAGCTTCTGTGACCTCCACGTCTCTACCAAGGGGCATTAAAATGGTCTTCTTAAGCTACTGTGACCTCCACGTCTCTAATAAGGGGCATTAAAACCGTCTTGTTAAACCTCTCTGAACTCCAAGCCACTTCCAAGGGGCATTAAAACTGTCTTTTTAAGCTACTATGACCTCCACGTCTCTTCCAAGGGGCATTAAAACCATCTTGTTTAGCTACTGTGACCTCCAAGTCTCTTCCAAGGGGCATTAAAACCGCCTTGTTAAACCACTCTGAACTCCACCACTCTTCCAAGGGGCAGTGATATAGTCTTTTTATTCCACTGCAACCTCCACCACTCTTCCAAGGGGCATTGATATTGTCTTTTCATTCCACTGGGACCTCCACCACTCTTCCAAGGGGCATTAATACCGTCTTGTTAAACCACTCTTAACTCCATGTCAATTCCAAGGGGCATTAAAACCGCTTTGTTAAGCCACTCTGACCTCCACCTCTATTCCAAGGGGCATTAAAACTGTCTTGTTAAACCACTCTGAACTCCACGTCTCTTCCAAGGGGCATTAAAACCGTCTTGTTAAACCACTCTGAACTCCACCACTTTTCAAGTGGCATTGATATTGTCTTTTTATTCCACTGGGACCTCCACGTCTCTTTCAAGAGGCATTAAAACCGTCTTGTTAAACACTCTGAACTCGACGACTCTTCCAAAGCGCATTAAAACGATATTGTTAAACCACTCTGAACTGCACGTCTCTTCCAAGGGGCACTAAAACCATCTTGTTAAGCTACTGTGACCTCCACGTCTCTACCAAGGGGCATTAAAATGGTCTTGTTAAGCTACTGTGACCTCCACGTCTCTAATAAGGGTCATTAAAACCGTCTTGTTAAACCTCTCTGAACTCCAAGCCACTTCCAAGGGGCATTAAAACTGTCTTTTTAAGCTACTATGACCTCCACGTCTCTTCCAAGGGGCATTAAAACCATCTTGTTTAGCTACTGTGACCTCCACGTCTCTTCCAAGGGGCATTAAAACCGTCTTGTTAAACCACTCTGAACTCCACCACTCTTCCAAGGGCCAGTGATATAGACTTTTTATTCCACTGCGACCTCCACCACTCTTCCAAGGGGCATTGATATTGTCTTTTTATTCCACTGTAACCTCCACCACTCTTCCAAGGGGAATTGATATTGTCTTTTTATTCCACTGGGACCTCCATGTCTCTTCCAAAGGGCATTAAAATCGTCTTGTTAAGCTACAGTGAGCTCCATGTATCTTCCAAGGGGCATTGATATTGTCTTTTTATTCCACTGCGACCTCCACCACTCTTCCAAGGGGCATTGATATTGTCTTTTTATTCCACTGGGACCTCCACCACTCTTCCAAGGGGCATTAATACCGTCTTATTAAACCACTCTTAACTCCATGTCAATTCCAAGGGGCATTAAAACCGCTTTGTTAAGCCACTCTGACCTCCACCTCTATTCCAAGGGGCATTAAAACTGTCTTGTTAAACCACTCTGAACTCTACGTCTCTTCCAAGGGGCATTAAAACCGTCTTGTTAAACCACTCTGAACTCCACCACTCTTCAATTGGCATTGATATTGTCTTTTTATTCCACTGGGACCTCCACGTCTCTTTCAAGAGGCATTAAAACCGTCTTGTTAAACACTCTGAACTCGACGACTCTTCTAAAGCGCATTAAAACGATATTGTTAAACCAATCTGAACTCCACGTCTCTTCCAAGGGCATTAAAACCGTCTTGTTAAGCTACTGTGACCTCCACGTCTCTTCCAAGGGGCATTGATATTGTCTTTTTATTCCACTGCGACCTCCACCATTCTTACAAGGGGCATTGATATTGTCTTTTTATTCCCCTGGTACCTCCACCACTATTCCAAGGGTCATTAAGGCCATCTTGTTAAACCACTCTGAACTTCACATCTCTTCCAAGGGGCTTTAAAACCGTCTTGTTAAGTTACTGTGACCTCCACGTCTCTTCCAAGGGGCATTAAAACCGTCTTGTTAAACCACTCTGAACTCCACGTCTCTTCCAAGTGGCATTAAAACTGTCTTGTTAAGCTAGTGTGACAGCCACGCCTGTACCAAGGGGCATTAAAACCATCTTCTTAAGCTACTGTGACCTCTACGTTTCTTCCAAGGGACATTGATATTTTCTTTTTATTCCACTGCGACCTCCACCATTCTTCCAAGGGGCATTGATATTGTCTTTTTATTCCACTGGGACCTCCACGTCTCTTCCAAGGTGCATTAAAATAGTCTTGTTAAGCTACTGTGACCTCCATGTGTCTTCCAAGGGGCATTGATATTGTCTTTTTATTTCACTGCGACCTCCACCACTCTACCAAGGGGCATTGATATTGTCTTTTTATTCCACTGGGACCTTCACCTCTCTTCCAAGGGGCATTAGAACCGTCTTGTTAAGCTACTGTGACAGCCATGTCTCTTCCAAGGGTCATTAAAACCGTCTTGTTAAACCACTCTGAACTCCACGTCTCTTCTAAGGGACATTAAAACCGTCTTGTTAAGCTACTGTGACAGCCACGTCTCTTCCAACGGGCATTAAAACCATCTTGTTAAGCTACTGTGACCTCCACGTCTCTTCCAAGTGGCATTGAGATTGTCTTTTTATTCCACTGGGACATCCACGTCTCTTTCAAGGGGCATTAAAACCGTCTTGTTAAACCACTCTGAACTCCACGTGTCTTCCAAAGGGCATTAAAACTGTCTTGCTAAACCACTCTGAACTCGACGTCTGTTCCAAGGCGCATTAAAACCGTCTTGTTAAGCCACTCTGAACTCCACGTCTCTTTCAAGGGGGCATTAAAACAGGCTTGATAAACCACTCTGAACTCAACGTCTCTTCCAAGGGCCATTAAAACCGTTTTGTTTAGCTACTGTGACCTCCACGTCTCTTCCAAGGGGCACTGATATTGCCTTTTTATTCCACTGTGACCTCCACGAGTCTTCCAAGGGGCATTGGTATTATCTTTTAATTCCACTGGGACCTCCACGTCTCTTCCAAGGGGCATTAAAACCGTCCTGTTAAACCACTCTGAACTCCACGTCTCTTCCAAGGGGCATTAAAACCGTCAAGTTAAGCTACTGTGACAGCCACGTCTCTTCCAAGGGGCATTGAAACCGTCTTGTTAAGCCACTCTGAACTCCACGTCTCTTTCAAAGGGGCATTAAAACAGGCTTGATAAACCACTCTGAACTCAACGTCTCTTCCAAGGGCGATTAAAACCGTTTTGTTTAGCTACTGTGACCTCCACGTCTCTTCCAAGGGGCACTGATATTGTCTTTTTATTCCACTGTGACCTCCACCAGTCTTCCAAGGGGCATTGGTATTATCTTTTAACTCCACTGGGACCTCCACGTCTCTTCCAAGGGGCATTAAAACCGTCCTGTTAAACCACTCTGAACTCCACGTCTCTTCCAAGGGGCATTAAAACAGTCTTGTTAAGCTACTGTGACCTCCACGTCTCTTCAAAGGGGCATTAACACCGTCTTGTTAAACCACTCTGAACTCCACGTCTCTTCCAAGTGGCATTAAAACCGTCTTCTTAAGCTAGTGTGACAGCCACGTCTCTACCAAGGGGCATTAAAACCATCTTCTTAAGCTACTGTGACCTCCACGTCACTTCCAAGGGGCATTGATATTGTCTTTTTATTCCACTGTGACCTCCACCATTCTTCCAATGGGCATTGATATTGTCTTTTTCTTCCACTGCGACCTTCACCACTCTTCCAAGGGGCATTGATATTGTCTTTTTATTCCACTGGGACCTCCACGTCTCTTACAAGGGGCATTAAAACCTTCTTGTTAAACCACTCTGAACTCCACGTCTCTTCCAAGGGGCATTAAAACCGTCTTGTTAAGCTACTGTCACCTCCACGTCTCTTCCAAGGGGCATTGATATTGTCTTTTTATTCCACTGTGACCTCTACCACTCTTCCAAGGGGCATTGATATTGTCTTTTTATTCCAATGGGACCTCCACCACTCTTCCAAGGGGCATTAAAACTGTCTAGTTAAACAACTCTGAACTCCACGTCTCTTCCATGGGGCATTAAAACCGTCTTGTTAAACCACTCTGAACTCCACCACTCTTCCAAGGGACATTGATATTGTCTTTTTATTCCACTGGGACATCCAAGTCTCATTCAAAAGGCATTAAAACCATCTTGTTAAACCACTCTGACCTCGACGACTCTTCCAAGGCGCATTAAAACCATATTGTTAAACCACTCTGAACTCCACGTCTCTTCCAAGGGGCATTAAAACCATCCTGTTAAGCTAATGTGACCTCCATGTCTCTTCCAAGGGGCATTGAAATTGTCTTTTTATTCCACTGCGACCTCCACCACTCTTCCAAGGGGCATTGATATTGTCTTTTTATTCCACTGGGACCTCCACCACTCTTCCAAAGGGCATTGATATTGTCTTTTTATTCCACTGGGACCTCCGCGTCTCTTCCAAGTGTCATTAAAACCGTCTTGCCAAACCTCTCTGAACTCCACATCTCTAACAAGGAGAATTTAAACCGTCTTGTTATGCTACTGTAACCTCCACGTCTCTTTCAAGGGGAATTTCAACCATCTTGTTAAACCACTCTGAACTCCACGTCTCTCCCAAGTGGCATTAAACCGCCTTGTTAAGCTTCTGTGACCTCCACGTCTCTACCAAGGGGCATTAAAATGGTCTTCTTAAGCTACTGTGACCTCCACGTCTCTAATAAGGGGCATTAAAACCATCTTGTTAAACCTCTCTGAACTCCAAGCCACTTCCAAGGGGCATTAAAACTGTCTTTTTAAGATACTATGACCTCCACGTCTCTTCCAAGGGGCATTAAAACCATCTTGTTTAGCTACTGTGACCTCCACGTCTCTTCCAAGGGGCATTAAAACCGTCTTGTTAAACCACTCTGAACTCCACCACTCTTCCAAGGGGCAGTTATATAGTCTTTTTATTCCACTGCGACCTCCACCACTCTTCCAAGGGGCATTGATATTGTCTTTTTATTCCACTGGGACCCCTACCACTCTTCCAAGGAGCATTAATACCGTCTTGTTAAACCACTCTTAACTCCATGTCAATTCCAAGGGGCATTAAAACCGCTTTGTTAAGCCACTCTGACCTCCACCTCTATTCCAAGGGGCATTAAAACTGTCTTGTTAAACCACTCTGAACTCGACGTCTCTTCCAAGGGGCATTAAAACCGTCTTGTTAAACCACTCTGAACTCCACCACTCTTCAAGTGGCATTGATATTGTCTTTTTATTCCACTGGGACCTCCACGTCTCTTTCAAGAGGCATTAAAACCGTCTTGTTAAACACTCTGAACTCGACGACTCTTCCAAAGCGCATTAAAACGATATTGTTAAACCACTCTGAACTCCACGTCTCTTCCAAGGGGCATTAAAACCGTCTTGTTAAGCTACTGTGACCTCCACGTCTCTACCAAGGGGCATTAAAATGGTCTTGTTAAGCTACTGTGACCTCCACGTCTCTAATAAGGGGCATTAAAACCGTCTTGTTAAACCTCTCTGAACTCCAAGCCACTTCCAAGGGGCATTAAAACTGTCTTTTTAAGCTACTATGACCTCCACGTCTCTTCCAAGGGGCATTAAAACCGTCTTGTTAAACCTCTCTGAACTCCAAGCCACTTCCAAGGGGCATTAAAACCGTCCTGTTAAACCACTCTGAACTCCACGTCTCTTCAAAGGAGCATTAAAACAGTCTTGTTAAGCTACTGTGACCTCCACGTCTCTTCCAAGGGGCATTAAAACCGTCTTGTTAAACCTCTCTGAACTCCAAGCCACTTCCAAGGGGCATTAAAACTGTCTTTTTAAGCTACTATGACCTCCACGTCTCTTCCAAGGGGCAATAAAGCCATCTTGTTTAGCTACTGTGACCTCCACGTCTCTTCCAAGGGGCATTAAAACCGTCTTGTTAAACCACTCTGAACTCCACCACTCTTCCAAGGGCCAGTGATATAGTCTTTTTATTCCACTGCGACCTCCACCACTCTTCCAAGGGGCATTGATATTGTCTTTTTATTCCACTGTAACCTCCATGTCTCTTCCAAAGGGCATTAAAATCGTCTTGTTAAGCTACAGTGAGCTCCATGTATCTTCCAAGGGGCATTGATATTGTCTTTTTATTCCACTGCGACCTCCACCACTCTTCCAAGGGGCATTGATATTGTCTTTTTATTCCACTGGGACCTCCACCACTCTTCCAAGGGGCATTAATACCGTCTTGTTAAACCACTCTTAACTCCATGTCAATTCCAAGGGGCAGTAAAACCGCTTTGTTAAGCCACTCTGACCTCCACCTCTATTCCAAGGGGCATTAAAACTGTCTTGTTAAACCACTCTGAACTCCACGACTCTTCCAAGGGGCATTAAAACCGTCTTGTTAAACCACTCTGAACTCCACCACTCTTCAAGTGTCATTGATATTGTCTTTTTATTCCACTGGGACCTCCACGTCTCTTTCAAGAGGCATTAAAACCGTCTTGTTAAACACTCTGAACTCGACGACTCTTCCAAAGCGCATTATAACGATATTGTTAAACCACTCTGAACTCCACGTCTCTTCCAAGGGGCATTAAAACCGTCTTGTTAAGCTACTGTGACCTCCGCGTCTCTTCCAAGGGGCATTAAAACTGTCTTGTTAAACCACTCTGAACTTCACGTCTCTTCCAAGGGCATTAAAACCGTCTTGTTAAGCTACTGTGACCTCCACGTCTCTTCCAAGGGGCATTGATATTGTCTTTTTATTCCACTGCGACCTCCACCACTCTTACAAGGGGCATTGATATTGTCTTTAAATTCCCCTGGTACCTCCACCACTCTTCCAAGGTTCATTAAAGCCATCTTGTTAAACCACTCTGAACTTCACATCTCTTCTAAGGGGCTTTAAAACCGTCTTGTTAAGTTACTGTGACCTCCACGTCTCTTCCAAGGGGCATTAAAACCGTCTTGTTAAACCACTCTGAACTCCACGTCTCTTCCAAGTGGCATTAAAACTGTCTTGTTAAGCTAGTGTGACAGCCACTCCTGAACCAAGGGGCATTAAAACCATCTTCTTAAGCTACTGTGACCTCTACGTCTCTTCCAAGGGGCATTGATATTTTCTTTTTATTCCACTGCGACCTCCACCATTCTTCCAAGGGGCATTGATATTGTCTTTTTATTCCACTGGGACCTCCACGTCTCTTCCAAGGTGCATTAAAATCGTCTTGTTAAGCTACTGTGACCTCCATGTGTCTTCCAAGGGGCATTGATATTGTCTTTTTATTCCACTGCGACCTCCACCACTCTACCAAGGGGCATTGATATTGTCTTTTTATTCCACTGGGACCTTCAACTCTCTTCCAAGGGGCATTAGAATCGTCTTGTTAAGCTACTGTGACAGCCATGTCTCTTCCAAGGGTCATTAAAACCGTCTTGTTAAACCACTCTGAACTCCACGTCTCTTCCAAGGGACATTAAAACCGTCTTGTTAAGCTACTGTGACAGCCACGTCTCTTCCAACGGGCATTAAAACCATCTTGTTAAGCTACTGTGACCTCCACGTCTCTTCCAAGTGGCATTGAGATTGTCTTTTTATTCCACTGGGACATCCACGTCTCTTTCAAGGGGCATTAAAACCGTCTTGTTAAACCACTCTGAACTCCACGTGTCTTCCAAAGGGCATTAAAACTGTCTTGCTAAACCACTCTGAACTCGACGTCTGTTCCAAGGCGCATTAAAACCGTCTTGTTAAGCCACTTTGAACTCCACGTCTCTTTCAAGGGGGCATTAAAACAGGCTTGATAAACCACTCTGAACTCAACGCCTCTTCCAAGGGCCATTAAAATCGTTTTGTTTAGCTACTGTGACCTCCACGTCTCTTCCAAGGGGCACTGATATTGTCTTTTTATTCCACTGTGACCTCCACCAGTCTTCCAAGGGGCATTGGTATTAATTTTTAATTCCACTGGGACCTCCACGTCTCTTCCAAGGTGCATTAAAACCGTCCTGTTAAACCACTCTGATCTCCACGTCTCTTCCAAGGGGCATTAAAACAGTCTTGTTAAGCTACTGTGACCTCCACGTCTCTTCCAAGGGGCATTAAAACCGTCTTGTTAGACCACTCTGAACTCCACGTCTCTTCCAAGGCGCATTAAAACCGTCTAGTTAAGCTACTGTGACAGCCACGTCTCTTCCAAGGGGCATTGAAATCGTCTTGTTAAGCTACTGTGACCTCCATGTGTCTCCCATGGGGCATTGATATTGTCCTTTTATTCCACTGCAACCTCCACAACTCTTCCAACAGGCATTGATATTGTCTTTTTAGTCCACTGGGACCTCCACTCTCTTCCAACGGGCATTAAAACTGTCTTGTTAAGCTACTGTGACAGCCACGTCTCCTCCAAGGGGCATTAAAACCGTCGTGTTAAACCACTCTGAACTCCACGTCTCTTTCAAGGGGCATTGATGTAGTCTTTTTATGCCACTGCGACCTCCACCACTCATCCAAGGGCATTGATATTGTCTTTTTATTCCACTGGGACCTCCACGTCTCTTCCAAGGTGCATTAAAATCGTCTTGTTAAGCTACTGTGACCTCGATGTGTCTTCCAAGGGGCATTGATATTCTCCTTTTATTCCACTGTGACCTCCACCACTCTTCCAAGGGTCATCGATATTGTCTTTTTATTCCACTGTGACCTCCACCACTCTTCCAAGGGGCATTGATATTGTCTTTTTATTCCACTGGGACCTCCACGTCTCTTCCAAGGGGCATTGATATTGTCTTTTTATTCCACTGTGACCTCCACCACTCTTCCAAGGGGCATTGATATTGTCTTTTTATTCCACTGTAACCTCTACCACTCTTCCAAAGGGCATTGATATTGTCTTTATATTCCACTGGGACCTCCACCACTCTTCCAAGGGTAATTTATATTGTCTTTTTATTCCACTGTGACCTCCACGTCTCTTCCAAGGGGCATTAAAATTGTCTTGTTAAGCTACTGTGTGCTCCATGTCTCTTCCAATGGGCGTTGATATTGTCTTTTTTTTCCACTGCGACCTCCACCACTCTTCCAAGGGGCATGGATATTGTCTTTTTATTCCACTGGGACCTCCACCAATCTTCCAAAGGGCATTAAAACCGTCTTGGTAAACCACTCTGAACTCCATGTCAATTCCAAGGGGCATTAAAACCATCTTGTTAAGCTACTGTGACCTCCACGTCTCTTCCAAGGGGCATTAAAACTGTCTTGTTAAACCCCTCTGAACTCCACGTCTCTTCCAAGGGGCATTAAAACTGTCTTGTTAAACCACTCTGAACTCCACCACTCTTCCAAGGGGCATTGATATTGTCTTTTTATTCCACTGGGACCTCCACCACTCTTCCAAGGGGCATTGATATTGTCTTTTTATTCCACTGGGACATCCACGTCTCTTTCAAGAGGCATTAAAACCTTCTTGTTAAACCACTCTGAACTCGACGACTCTTCCAAGGCGCATTAACACCATATTATTAAACCACTCTGAACTCCACGTCTCTTTCAAGGGGCATTAAAACCATCTTGTTAAGCTACTGTGACTTCCACCTCTCTTCCAAGGGGCATTAAAACTGTCTTGTTAAACCACTCTGAACTCCACGTCTCTTCCAAGGGGCATTGAAACCGTCTTGTTAAGCTACTGTGACCTCCACGTCTCTTCCAATGGGCATTGATATTGTCTTTTTATTCCACTGCGACCTCCACCACTCTTCCAAGGGGCATTGATATTGTCTTTTTATTCCACTGGGACATCCACGTCTCTTCCAAGGTGCATTAAAATTGTCTTGTTAAGCTGCTGTGACCTCCATGTGTCTTCCATGGGGCATTGATATTGTCTTTTTATTCCACTGGGACCTTCACCTATCTTCCAAGGGGCATTAAAACCATCTTGTTAAGCTACTGTGACAGCCACGTCTCTTTCAAGGGGCATTAAAACCGTTTTGTTAAACCACTCTGAACTCCACGTCTCTTCCAAGGGACATTAAAACCGTCTTGTTAAGCTACTGTGACAGCCACGTCTCCTCCAATGGGCATTAAAACCGTCTTGTTAAGCTACTGTGACCTCCACATCTCTTCCAAGGGTCATTGATATTGTCTATTTATTCCACTGCGACCTCCACCACTCTTCCAAGGGGCATTGATATTGTCTTTTTATTCCACTGTAACCTCCACCACTCTTCCAAGGGGCATTGATATTGTCTTTTTATTCCACTGGGACCTTCACCACTCTTCCAAGGGGCATTGATATTGTCTTTTTATTCCACTGGGACCTCCAAGTCTCTTCCAAGGGGCATTAAATTCATCTTGGTAAGCTACTGTGACCTCCGTGTCTCTTCCAAGGGGCATTGATATTGTCTTTTTATTCCACTTGGATCTCCACCACTCTTCCAAGGGGCATTGATATTGTCTTTTTATTCCACTGGGACCTCCACGTCTCTTCCAAGGGGCATTGATATTGTCTTTTTATTCCACTGCGACCTCCACCACTCTTCCAAGGGGCATTTATATTGTCTTTTTATTCCACTGTAACCTCTACCACTCTTCCAAAGGGCATTGATATTGTCTATATATTCCACTGGGACCTCCACCACTCTTCCAAGGGTAATTTATATTGTCTTTTTATTCCACTGTGACCTCCACGTCTCTTCCAAGGGGCATTAAAATTGTCTTGTTAAGCTACTGTGTGCTCCATGTCTCTTCCAAGGGGCATTGATATTGTCCTTTTTTTCCACTGCGACCTCCACCACTCTTCCAAGGGGCATGGATATTGTCTTTTTATTCCACTGGGACCTCCACCAATCTTCCAAAGGGCATTAAAACCGTCTTGGTAAACCACTCTGAACTCCATGTCAATTCCAAGGGGCATTAAAACCATCTTGTTAAGTTACTGTGACCTCCACGTCTCTTCCAAGGGGCATTAAAACTGTGTTGTTAAACCCCTCTGAACTCCACGTCTCTTCCAAGGGGCATTAAAACTGTCTTGTTAAACCACTCTGAACTCCACCACTCTTCCAAGGGGCATTGATATTGTCTTTTTATTCCACTGGGACCTCCACGTCTCTTTCAAGAGGCATTAAAACCTTCTTGTTAAACCACTCTGAACTCGACGACTCTTCCAAGGCGCATTAACACCATATTATTAAACCACTCTGAACTCCACGTCTCTTTCAAGGGGCATTAAAACCATCTTGTTAAGCTACTGTGACCTCCACGTCTCTTCCAAGGGGCATTAAAACTGTCTTGTTAAACCACTCTGAACTCCACGTCTCTTCCAAGGGGCATTGAAACCGTCTTGTTAAGCTAATGTGACCTCCACGTCTCTTCCAATGGGCATTGATATTGTCTTTTTATTCCACTGCGACCTCCACCACTCTTCCAAGGGGCATTGATATTGTCTTTTTATTCCACTGGGACATCCACGTCTCTTCCAAGGTGCATTAAAATTGTCTTGTTAAGCTGCTGTGACCTCCACGTCTCTTCCAATGGGCATTGATATTGTCTTTTTATTCCACTGCGACCTCCACCACTCTTAAAGGGGCATTGATATTGTCTTTTTATTCCACTGTGACATCCACGTCTCTTCCAAGGTGCATTAAAATTGTCTTGTTAAGCTGCTGTGACCTTCATGTGTCTTCCATGGGGCATTGATATTGTCTTTTTATTCCACTGGGACCTTCACCTATCTTCCAAGGGGCATTAAAACCATCTTGTTAAGCTACTGTGACAGCCACGTCTCTTTCAAGGGGCATTAAAACCGTTTTGTTAAACCACTCTGAACTCCACGTCTCTTCCAAGGGACATTAAAACCGTCTTGTTAAGCTACTGTGACAGCTACGTCTCCTCCAATGGGCATTAAAACCGTCTTGTTAAGCTACTGTGACCTCCACATCTCTTCCAAGGGGCATTGATATTGTCTATTTATTCCACTGCGACCTCCACCACTCTTCCAAGGGGCATTGATATTGTCTTTTTATTCCACTGTAACCTCCACCACTCTTCGAAGGGGCATTGATATTGTCTTTTTATTCCACTGGGACCTTCACCACTCTTCCAAGGGGCATTGATATTGTCTTTTTATTCCACTGGGACCTCCAAGTCTCTTCCAAGGGGCATTAAATTCGTCTTGGTAAGCTACTGTGACCTCCGTGTCTCTTCCAAGGGGCATTGATATTGTCTTTTTATTCCACTGGGACCTCCACCACTCTTCCAAGGGGCATTGATATTGTCTTTTTATTCCACTGGGACCTCCACGTCTCTTCCAAGGGGCATTGATATTGTCTTTTTATTCCACTGCGACCTCCACCACTCTTCCAAGGGGCATTGATATTGTCTTTTTCTTCCACTGTAACCTCTACCACTCTTCCAAAGGGCATTGATATTGTCTTTATATTCCACTGGGACCTCCACCACTCTTCCAAGGGTAATTTATATTGTCTTTTTATTCCACTGTGACCTCCACGTCTCTTCCAAGGGGCATTAAAATTGTCTTGTTAAGCTACTGTGTGCTCCATGTCTCTTCCAAGGGGCGTTGATATTGTCTTTTTTTTCCACTGCGACCTCCACCACTCTTCCAAGGGGCATGGATATTGTCTTTTTATTCCACTGGGACCTCCACCAATCTTCCAAAGGGCATTAAAACCGTCTTGGTAAACCACTCTGAACTCCATGTCAATTCCAAGGGGCATTAAAACCATCTTATTAAGCTACTGTGACCTCCACGTCTCTTCCAAGGGGCATTAAAACTGTCTTGCTAAACCCCTCTGAACTCCACGTCTCTTCCAAGGGGCATTAAAACTGTCTTGTTAAACCACTCTGAACTCCACCACTCTTCCAAGGGGCATTGATATTGTCTTTTTATTCCACTGGGACCTCCACGTCTCTTTCAAGAGGCATTAAAACCTTCTTGTTAAACCACTCTGAACTCGACGACTCTTCCAAGGCGCATTAACACCATATTATTAAACCACTCTGAACTCCACGTCTCTTTCAAGGGGCATTAAAACCATCTTGTTAAGCTACTGTGACCTCCACGTCTCTTCCAAGGGGCATTAAAACTGTCTTGTTAAACCACTCTGAACTCCACGTCTCTTCCAAGGGGCATTAAATTCGTCTTGGTAAGCTACTGTGACCTCCGTGTCTCTTCCAAGGGGCATTGATATTGTCTTTTTATTCCACTGGGACCTCCACCACTTTTCCAAGGGACATTGATATTGTTTTTTTACTCCACTGGGACCTCCACGTCTCTTCCAAGTGGCATTAAAACCGTCTTGTTAAGCTACTGTGACCTCCACGTCTCTTCCTAAGGGCATTGATATTGTCTTTTTATTCCACTGCGACCTCCACCACTCTTCCAAGGGGCATTGATTTTGTCTTTTTATTCCACTGTAACCTCCACCAATCTTCCAAGGGGCATTGATATTGTCTTTTATTCGACTGTGACCTCCACCACTCTTCCAAGGGGCATTGATATTGTCTTTTTATTCCACTGGGACCTCCACGTCTCTTCCAAGTGACATTAAAACCTTCTTGTTAAGGTACTGTGATCTCCACGTCTCTTCCAAGGGGAATTAAAACCGTCTTGTTTAACCTCTCTGACCTCCACGTCTCTTCCAAGGGGCATTAAAGCCAACTTGTTTAGCCACTGTGACCTCCACGTCTCTTCCAAGGGGCATTGATATTGTCTTTTTATTCCACTGCGACCTCCACCACTCTTCCAAGTGGCATTGGTATTGTCTTTTTATTCCACTGGGACCTCCACCACTTTTCCAAGGGGCATTGATATTGTTTTTTTATTCCACGGGGACCTTCACGTCTCTTCCAAGTGGCATTAAAACCGTCTTTTTAAGCTACTTTGACCTCCACATCTCTTCCCAGGGGCATTTATATTGTCTTTTTATTCCACTGCAACCTCCACCACTCTTTCAAGGGGCATTGATATTGTCTTTTTCTTCCACTGTAACCTCCACCACTTTTCCAAGGGGCATTGATATTGTCTTTTTATTCCACTGGGACCTCCACCACTCTTCCAAGGGGCATTGATATTGTTTTTTTATTCCATTTGGATCTCCACGTCTCTTCCAAGGGGCATTAAAACCGTCTTGTTAAACCACTCTGAACTCCATGTCTCTTCCAAGGGGCATTAAAATCGTCTTGTGAAGCTACTGTGACCTCCACGTCTCTTCCAAGGGGCATTAAAACCTTCTTGTTAAACCACTCTGAACTCCACGTCTCTTCCAATGGACAATAAAACCATCTTGTTAAGCTACTGTGACCTCCACGTCTCTTCCAAGGGGCGTTAAAACAGTCTTGTTAAGCTACTGTGACCTCCACGTCTCTTCCAAGGGGCATTCATATTGTCTTTTTATTCCACTGCGACCTCCACCGCTTTTCCAAGGGGCATTGATATTGTCTTTTTATTCCACTGTAACCATTACTTTAAGAAATGAATGTCAGTCAGTCCCAATAATTGGGAAAACTTTGAAAGTGTCCCCAAGTGCAGGTGCAAAAACCATCAAGCGCTACAAAGAAACTGGCTCACATGAGGACCGCCCCAGGAAAGGAAAACCAAGAGTCACCTCTGCTTCTGAGGATGTTTATCTGAGTCACCAGCCTCAGAAATCGCAGGTTAGCAGCAGCTCAGATTAGAGACCAGGTCGATGCCACACACAGTTCTAGCAGCAGACACATCTCTTCAACAACTGTTAAGAGGATACTTTGTGCAGAAGGCCTTTATGATAAAATAGCTGCTAGGAAACCACTGCTAAGGACAGGCAACAAGCAGAAGAGACTTGTTTGGGCTAAAGAACAAAAGGAATTGACATTAGACCAGTGGAAATCTGTGCTTTGGTCTGATGAGTCCAAATTTGAGATCTTTGGTTCCAACCACCTTGTCTTTGTGCGACGCAGAAAAGGTGAACGGATGGACTCTACATGCCTGGTTCCCACCGTGAAGCATGGAGGAGGAGGTGTGATGGTGTGGGGGTGCTTTGCTGGTGACACTGTTGGGGATTTATTCAAACTTGAAGGCATACTGAACCAGCATGGCTACCACAGCATCTTGCAGCGGCATGCTATTCTATCTGGTTTGCGTTTAGTTGGACTATCATTTATTTTTCAACAGGACAATGACCCCAAACACACCTCCAGGCTGAGTAAGGGCTATTTGACCAAGAAGGAGAGTGATGGGGTGCTACGCCAGATGACCTGGCCTCCACAGTCACCAGACCTGAACCCAATCGAGATGGTTTGGGGTGAGCTGGACCGCAGAGTGAAGGCAAAAGGGCCAACAAGTGGTAAGCTTCTCTGGGAACTCCTTCAAAATTGTTGCAAGACCATTTCCGGTGACTACCTCTTGAAGCTCATCAAGAGAATGCCAAGAGTGTGCAAATCAGTCATCAAAGCAAAATGTGGCTACTTTGAATAACCTAGAATATAAGACATATTTTCAGTTGTTTCGCACTTTTTTGTTAAGTATATAATTCCACATGTGTTAATTCATAGTTTTGATGCCTTCAGTGTGAGTGTACAATTTTCATAGTCATGAAAATATAGAAAAATCTTTAAATGAGAAGGTGTGTCCAAACTTTTGGTCTGTACTGTACACACATTTATTTCCTGAATAAAAAATCCTCACACTGCATTGCTGAATGCATCACATCATTAATATATAATTAGTCACTGTTCAACCCACCATTCAATTTATAAATTGATAAGCCCACACTGTGCCACGCACTAATATTAGCTGTAATTAGCCACTTTCCCCTATCCAATTTCCAATTAAACTCTAAATGAATTTTCCACTATACTCTATTCCCTAATTTGAGACTAGTCACTCTGCTGTAACATCAACCCCAAACACTGTATTTACTCCTCCCACTACCTCAATTCATTACACTTTCATGTCCTCTCTCCCACCCACCATTTATTATAATGTCATATCCTTTCTCACACCTCCACTCCTAATTTATTATAATGTCATGTCCTCTCCTCCACCCCCAATTCATTATGTTATGTCTTCTCACCCAGACCCAATTTATTATAATGTCATGTCCTCTCCCCCACCTCTACTCCTAATTCATTATAATATCATGTCCTCTTCCCTATCACTAATTTATTATAATTACATGGAATTTACACGACCTCTAATTTATTATAATGCCATGTCCTCTCCCCACCCACAATTTATTAGAATGTCATGTCCTTTCTGCCACCTTCACTCCAAATTCGTTCTAATATTATGTCTTCCTCTCTATCGATAATTTATTATAATCATGTCCTTTCCCCCACCCTTAATTCATTATAATGCATTGGTCTCTCCCCACCCTGAATTTATTATAATGTCATGTCCTTACTCCCACCTCCACCCCAAATTCATTATAATGTCATGTACTGTCCACCAGCCCCACTTTATTATAATGTCATGTCTTCTATCGCACTCTCCACCCTTAATTTATTATAATGGCATGTTCTCTCCTCCACCCCCATACTCATTAATTTTAAAGAAAAAAAAGAATCAATTACCTCTTCAGATGAACCCTGTTGCTTCCCTTTCTTCCTCTTATGGCCGGTGGGTACAAGCTAAATGACGCAGCTGGCACAATGACTTCATGATGCTGACTGAATCATAGAGAAATGTCAGCTTCCTATAGCCACACTGCTATTCTTTTCTTGCCAGAAACCGAGCTACAGGAATGCTCCCTGCCCATGATGTACACCACTGATGGTATTATAATAATGTGCCTAGGGCAATCTGACCATGGCCCCCCCACAGCTCTGGGACCCTCATTATAATCCGCCTTTGGTATAACTTATGGTATAACTTGGAAGTGGACCCAATTTAAAGGAACTGAAATGTTGCACTTTTACATTCGGTGCAATGTGAGTATGCTTAAACAGTGCTGCTCTTCTAAATATTGTAAAATTTTAATACAGTGTTGCAGTGCTACAGGTACTGAGGAAGGAAGAAAGCCAGTTTTCACAAAATTGAGCTTAATGATACAGAATTAACTTCTTAAAGACATGACAATTTTTTGTTTTTTGTGCTTTTGCTTTTTCATGACATGACATTTCTTTTCTTCTATGTGAGGGCTTGTTTTTGTGGGACAAGTGGTTTTGAATGACACCATTCATATTAACATATAATGTCCTGAAAAACAGCAAAATAATATAAGTGGAGTGAATTGGTCATTGGCAAGTTCAGCCATTTTTTTTAATTTTGTTTTTAAAGCTTCATTGTGCTAAAAAAAATTACCTAATAATTTGATTCCTTCCTACAATTATGGCATTACCCAATTTATGCTGTGTTTTTTTAGAAAAAATTCAAAACTTTGTAAAGAAAAAATAGGTTTGTGTTGTGTTGCATTGGGATAACTTTTTTTCAGTTATTGACCTATATAATAGTTTGTTTTTTGGTTGTCGAGCTGACGTTTTGATTTGGATGTTTTTATTTGGCGTATATATGATGTTTTGAATACTTTTTTATTGCCATTTTTTGCAATTCACTGTATTTTTAAATACTACTTCAGGTGATTATGCAGGCAATAATACCAAGGTTAAGTACGCATATACGGATAATTAGACTCATTTCCAATATAATACTCTATTTGAGAAGATAATGAGATTTCCCAATATTGAATGTATTAATTCTCATACCTCATTAGAATAAATTAAAAAATTAATAATTCCTGCGCTATCAAAATTTGTAAGTTTATTACATAAAAAAAAATACAAAATTACACAACCAACAGACTAAACCCTTATATAAAATAGCCCTTAAATATACCCATTTAAAAGACTTGGGCAGTGTGGTTCTAGATGAAAATATTATTTGGCATCATGATTATATCATCAAAATGTAGTGGCAAACACGATACAAGGATTCAGTTCATATATTCCAGAGATAGGGTTACATAGATAACATATATTATAAATTTCATATATATACAGCTTTATGATAACAACCATTTGTAACAGTGATTACAGTTGCAATGCATGATTCTGAGATAGATATTGGAAGCTAATATATGTATCACACATAATTTAAATTTTGTATCATGATCATTATCTCTATGGGTCAAGAGATCATACAGATATAAGATATAAAGAGCCACCCAGAGGTAAATCAAAATAGTGAAGGACAAAGAAAATTTCTGTGACCCCCACAGCTTGATAAAAATCTATTTAGTCAGCAGTAAGCATACAGACCATGTGCTATCTTAATGGACAGCACACTGCCTCGTACCCTACGTATATATGAAATTTAGCTGTATATATATGAAATTTATAATATATGTTATTCATGTAACCCTATCTCTGGAATATATGAACTGAATCCTTGTATCATGTTCACCACTAAATTTTAATGATATAATCATGATGCCAAATAATCTAGAACCACACTGCCCAAGTCTTTTAAACAGGTCTTTTTGTGGGGCTATTTTATATAAGGGTTTTGTCTGTTGGTTGTGTAATTTCGTATTTTTTTTGGTGTAATAAACTTTGAAATTTTGATAGCTCAAGAACTATTATTTTCTGATCTATTCTAATGAGGTATGAGAATTAATAAAATAATACCAAGGTTATTAATATTTTACATTTACATTACATTTCACTATTTATGCTTAAGGAAAAGGATAGTGATTTAAAGTACGTCTGTCAGCAGGATTGTGCTCAGTAAACCAGATACGCTTTAAGGTGGGCGACATTACACTGAATAACATGATACCTTGGTTGATGAAATCCGTCCTGTGGTTCTTGTGTAATCTTTATTTCAGTTTGGAGATAATGATATGCTCGTGCTTCGGGGTAACCTGTGGGGTGGGTTCTATCTGGTGCTCTGCTTACATATTCATCTGTATGCTCTTGCGCTTTAAACTATTATACAGTACAGACCAAAAGTTTGGACACACCTTCTCATTTAAAGATTTTTCTGCATTTTCATGACTATGAAAATTGTACATTCACACTGAAGGCATCAAAACTATAAATTAACACATGTGGATTTATACACTTAACAAAAAAGTGTGAAACAACTGAAAATATGTCTTATATTCTAGGTTCTTCAAAGTAGCCACCTTTTGCTTTGATGACTGCTTTGCACACTCCTGGCATTCTCTTGATGAGCTTCAAGAGGTAGTCACCGAAAATGGTTTTCACTTCACAGGTGTGACCTGTCAGGATTAATAAGTGGGATTTCTTGCCTTATAAATGGGGTTGGGACCATCAGTTGTGTTGTGCAGAAGTCTGGTGGATACACAGCTGATAGTCCTACTGAATAGACTGTTAGAAATTGTATTATGGCAAGAAAAAAGCAGCTAAGTAAAGAAAAACGAGTGGCCATCATTACTTTAAGAAATGAAGGTCAGTCAGTCCGAAAAATTGGCAAAACTTTGAAAGTGTCCCCAAGTGCAGTTGCAAAAACCATCAAGCGCTACAAAGAAACTGGCTCACATGAGGACCGCCCGAGGAAAGGAAGACCAAGAGTCACCTCTGCTTCTGATGATAAGTTTATCCGAGTCACCAACCTCAGAAATCGCAGGTTAACAGCAGCTCAGATTAGAGACCAGGTCAATTCCACACAGAGTTCTAGCAGCAGACACATCTCTTCAACAACTGTTAAAAGGAGACTTTGTGCAGCAGGACTTCATGGTAAAATAGCTGCTAGGAAACCACTGCTAAGGACAGGCAACAAGCAGAAGAGACTTGTTTGGGCTAAAGAACACAAGGAATGGACATTAGACCAGTGAAAATCTGTGCTTTGGTCTGATGAGTCCAAATTTGAGATCTTTGGTTCCAACCACAGTGTCTTTGTGCGACGCAGAAAAGGTGAATGGATGGACTCTACATGCCTTGTTCCCACCGTGAAGCATGGAGGAGGAGGTGTGATGGTGTGGGGGTGCTTTGCTGGTTACACTGTTGGGGATTTATTCAAAATTGAAGGCATACTGAACCAGCATGGCTACCACAGCATCTTGCAGCAGCATGCTATTCCATCCGGTTTGCGTTTAGTTGGACCATCATTTATTTTTCAACAGGACAATGACCCCAAACACACCTCCAGGCTGTGTAAGGGCTATTTGACCAAGAAGGAGAGTGATGGGGTGCTACGCCAGATGACCTGGCCTCCACAGTCACCAGACCTGAACCCAATCGAGATGGTTTGGGGTGAGCTGGACCGCAGAGTGAAGGCAAAAGGGCCAAGAAGTGCTAAGCATCTCTGGGAACTCCATCAAGATTGTTGGAAGACCATTTCCGGTGACTATCTCTTGAAGCTCATCAAGAGAATGCCAAGAGTGTGCAAAGCAGTCACCCCCAAAATTAAAGTGGAAAAACACACTACAGGCTGATCCAACTTTGATGTAATGTCCTTAAAACAAGTCAAAATGAGGCTCAGTATTGTGTGTGGCCTCCACGTGCCTGTATGACCTCCCTACAACGCCTGGGCATGCTCCTGATGAGGCTGAGTATTGTGTGTGGCCTCCACGTGCCTGTATGACCTCCATACAATGCCTAGGCATGCTCCTGATGAGGTTGCGGATGGTCTCCTGTGGGATCTCCTCCCAGACCTGGACTAAATCATCCGCCAATTCCTGGACAGTCTGTGGTGCAATGTGACGTTGGTGGAAGGAGCGAGACATGATGTCCCAGATGTGCTCAATCGGATTCAGGTCTGGGGAACGGGCAGGCCAGTCCATAGCTTCAATGCCTTCATCTTGCAGGAACAGCCACATGAGGTATGGCATTGTCCTGCATTAGGAGGAACCCAGGGCCAACCGCACCAGCATGTGGTCTCACAAGGGGTCTGAGGATCTCATCTCGGTATCTAATGGCAGTCAGGCTACCTCTGGCGAGCACATGGAGGGCTGTGCGGCCCTCCAAAGAAATGCCACCCCACATCATTACTGACCCACTGCCAAACCGGTCATTCTGAAGGATGTTGCAGGCAGCAGATCGCTCTCCACAGTGTCTCCAGACTCTGTCACATCTGTCACATGTGCTCAGTGTGAACCTGCTTTCATCTGTGAAGAGCACAGGGCGCCAGTGGCAACTTTGCCAATCCTGGTGTTCTGTGGCAAATGCCAAGCGTCCTGCACGGTGTTGGGCTGTGAGCACAACTCCCATCTGTGGACGTCGGGCCCTCATACCACCCTCATGGAGTCGGTTTCTATCTGTTTGTGCAGACACATGCACATTTGTGGCGTGCTGGAGGTAATTTTGCAGGGCTCTGGCAGTGCTCCTCCTGTTCCTCCTTGCACAAAGGCGGAGGTAGCAGTTCATCTGCTGGGTTGTTGCCCTCCTATGGCCCCCTCCACGTCTCCTGGTGTACTGGCCTGTCTCCTGGTAGTGCCTTCAGCCTCTGGACACTACTCTGACAGACACAACAAACCTTCTTGCCACAGCTCGCATTGATGTGTCATCCTGGATAAGCTGCATTACCTGAGAAACTTCTGTGGGTTGTAGAGTCCGTCTCATGCTACCACGAGTGTGAAAGCACAACCAACATTCAAAAGTGACCAAAACATCAGCCAGAAAGCATTGGTACTGAGATGTGGTCTGTGGTTCCCACCTGCAGAACAACTCCTTTATTGAGGGTGTCTTCATAATTGCCAATAATTTCCATCTATTGTCTATTCCATTTGCACAACAGCATGTGAAATTGATTGTCAATCAGTGTTGCTTCCTAAGTGGACAGTTTGATTTCACAGAAGTTTCATCTACTTGGAGTTATATTCTGTTGTTTAAGGGTTCCCTTTATTTTTTGAGCAGTGTAGAATAGATATGTAGAATAGATAGGATAGATATCCTGTAGATATTTAATGTCACTAGTCCCCTACATATAATAAACTAGCACCCTTTAGTGTCTTTTATGTGGCACTACTGTACAGGGTCTGTTTTTAGTTGTTTTTTTAATGTATTGAATAAATACAGTAATGTGAAAAAAAATGATGTGGGGTCCCCCCTATTTTTGATAACCAGCCAAGTTAAAGTAGACAGCTGGGGGTTTATGTTATCAGGATGGGAAGGTCCATGGTTAATTGCCCCTTCCCAGCCTAAAAATACAAGCCCGCAGCTGCCCCAGAATTGGCGCATCACATGAGATGCGTCAATTCTCCCCGACTGATCTGGTGCGGTGGCAATCGTGGTAATGATTTATGGGGGTTGATGTCATCTGTGTAATGTCCGCTGGCATCAACCCCAGGGGTTAGAAATGGAGAGGCATCTATCAGAAACCCCCATTACTAACCCACTAAGTTAAAAGAAAAAAAAATACACACCCAAATACTTTATTTAATAAACACCCCCCAACTCTAGCTCTCTTTTATCAATTTATAAAAAAATAAAAATAAATAAATAATGAGGATACAAAGTAATCCTGGGAATCCAAAGTATTCCACAAATGGGAACCTGAAAGACATAAAAAGAGAGAATTAACCCCTTAGTGACCGGACCAATTTTTTTAAATCTGACCAGTGTCCGTTCATGTAGTAATAACTTTGTAAGGCTTCAACATATCCCATTGATTTTGAGATTGTTTTTTGTGACATTTGATATTTTAGAATAATGTTAAGTTTAGGTTGATATGTTTTGCATTTATTTATAAACATATCAAAAATTTGACAAAAATGTTTTAAAAACTGCAGTTTTCAACTTTGAATGATAATCCCTTTAATCCACATAGTCATGCCACACAAGAAACATTAATAAATAACATTTCCCATGTCTGCTTTACATCAGCACCATTTGCAAAGTGTTATTTTATTTTGTTATCATTTTAGAAGGTTTAAAATTGAAGCAGTAATTTTTCATTTTTTCAAGGACATTTAGAAAATTTACTTTTATAGGGACCTGTTCAGTTTTGAAGTGACTTTGGGGGTCCTATATGTTGGAAACCACCCAAAAGTAATACCATTTTAAAAACTGTACCCCTCAACATATTTAAAATTGCTTTCAGGTAGTTCATTAACCCTTCTGGTTCTTTTCAGAAAGTAATGGAAAGTGGCATGACAAGAATGATAAAGTTTATTTTTACCACCTAAATTTTGATAACTTCTAAATAGACAGCTATAGTCGGCAGACTCTAAGGCCATTATTTGGACATGAACTGCCAAGGCAAACATCAGGACCAGACAATCAAGATCACAGGGTGCCGATGAGGTTAAAGAGGTAGCCCCAACACTCTGTTAACTATTTAGATTTTGTAGTCAGTATTGACTGCAGAATCTAACGGGTTAAACGTCCATGGTCAGTGCCAACACTGATTGTGGCTGATGCAGCAAGTTGTCAGCTATAGACAAGACACAGTTCATCATTCACATATGTATTATTAAAATAAAACCAACGCAGGTCCAACATAATCCATCACGTTTTTCTCTGAGAGCGACGCTTCACAGGTCACTCCCGGACATGTCTAACGCTCGATAACATCAGTAACTCAGTAGCATCATCGCACGTGAGACATGACAAGGATTAACCTATGAAGCGTTGTTCTCAGAACAAGGCTCCATAAGTTTCAGTAGAGATTCAATGTTGCCGGCTGGCAAAACGGCAGCTCTGAGCAGCAGTGACATCAGTAACCACACTGCTCATCAGAATCACAGAGCCCTCTACGAGTCCTCTATGAGACTCGGCAACTCTGATGTACGGAAAATGGGGGGGTCCCCACATCATTTTTTTTGGGGTCCTCCCCATTTTTTATAACCAGCAAAGGGAAAGCAGACAGCTGTGAGCTGATATTAATAGACTGGGAAGATATATGTTATCTTGCCCTTCCCAGCCTGATAATATAAGCCTGAAGCTGTCTGCTTTCCCTTAGATGGCTATTAAAAATAGGGGGGCCCAACGTCATTTTTTTTTTATTATTTATTTATTTAATATGTTTAATAAGGCTTAAAGAAGTTGTCCAGTACTTTATATTACCCCCCCCCCCCCAATGTATCCCTCCGGGGCCCCTAAGGATTTTTGTAAATACCTTACATTGCTGTTTCTGCCTGTGAGCGGCGCTATCCTTGGCCGCTCACAGGCATCATGTGACCCCGCGCTGACGTCACGACAAGTGAGGCGTGACTCAGCGTTGAAGTGCCCGCGGTGGCTGCTGGGTTGTGGGCGGGGTTAACCCCCGCGTCACACCCAGCATCTACCACGCACTTTCCCAATGAATGAGGAGAGGCAGAGCGCACGGTGGATGCCGGGTGTGACGCGGGGGGGGTAACCCCGCCCACATCCTGTCATCCACCGTGGAACACAGAAGACAGAGACCCCCGGCTGCTGCCAGCACTTGTGACATCAGCGGATGTCAGAGCCGGCTTCAGTGATGCCTGTGAGTGGCCAGTGATAGCACCGCTAACAAGCAGTATCTGCAATGTAAGGTAGTTACAAAAATCCTTAGGGGCCCCGGGGGGATACATTGGGGGGGTAATATAAAGTACTGGAAGGACAAACCCTTTAACACCCTTTAGTGCCACATGAAAGGCATTAAAGGGTGATAGTTTCTTATATGTAGGGGGCTTGTGCCATAAAATTTCTGCATGACATCTATCTACTCTATCTACCCTATTCTATTCTGACAGTTTAGGCTTTGAATTTACTGTACTTGGCTGAAGCAATGTCGAATTTCCTTTTGAGATGTGTGCGTAAAAATCAGACGGCACATCATTGGTCCGAGTGCCGTGCAATTTTTTTCTCCCACCCATTGACTTGCATTGGCAATTCTCGCATCTCGCATTCTGTCATCCATTTGCAGTATGCTGGGATTTTTTCCTCAGTCCAATTCGAGTGGAAAAAAAAATTGCAGATAAGCACTGACTCATTTAATAAATTTGGACAGTTTGCAATGCGGTTTTCTCGCATTGCACTCCTCCATATTATATGCCAGTGTGAGCGAGCCCTAAAACAAAGTCTAGCTATATACTTAATGTGTAAATTCCTCAATTCATGTAAAAATGTATACCACCAAGTAACTGCTGATATATATGTGACCAGGACACCATATTTGCTTTTCCCAGAATGTACTTCATCACATTACTTGAAATTTATGTAAGGTGCTACTTGCCTGTAAAGGAGCTTGCTACTATTTATTAAAATTTCTAACATGGCTTAAAATATTTGTATTTTTATGACTTTAACTTCTAAAAATATCTTTCCTTACAAGTAGCAGCAGATGACCATGACCCTGGACGCCTAATGTGCTTTTCTCAAAATATACTTAGTGCATGTTGGATGTCCTGGTGCTCCCTGCATGTAAAATTAATCTGTATTGTGGATTGCACTGTAGATTAGACAAATAAATCCAATATCACTGGACACCTGGCAGCATCTCCTGTGTGTAGATAAATTAATCAGCAATAACTGCCAGTTTCTGGAAGCAGTGGGATACTGCCAATCAGGGTCGGACTGGGCTGGCGGGGTACCAGGGATTTCCTCGGTGGGCCCCGTCCCCTGCTGCAGAGGCGAGGGGGAAGAAGAGAGCGGGGGAAAAAAAAACCTGCGGTTTTAACGGGCACGGTCCCTTTAAAAGCGCAAGCATAGTGTATGCAGGGACGCGCGCACGCGGCTTTCATTACCTGAACCGTCGCGGCGCCTGTCCCTGTGAAGCAGCTGAAGCTGTGCTTCTCCCTTCGCTGGCCAGCGTATGATGTCATCATCATGCGCCTGCTGCCAAGGAAGCGCTCAACTCAGCCGCCGGTCTCTGCTACCAGCACACTGGATCTCAGCAGAGGACACCACACGGGAGCGCAGGAAGGGAGGAGGAATCTTTTTTTGTGTGTGTGTGTGTGTGTGTGTGTGTGTGTGTGTGAATGCGGAATGGGATGGGGGCCTGGCTAGACACATGGCAGGGGGGGAATGGCTGGACACATGGCAGGAGGGGCCTGGCTGGACACATGGCAGGAGGGGCCTGGCTGGACACATGGCAGGTGGGGCTTGGCTGGACACATGCAGGGGGGGCCTGGATGGACACATGGGGGCCTGGATGGATATATGGGGAGGCAGGCTGGACACATGGGGGCCTGGATGGATATATGGGGAGACAGGCTGGACACATGGGACCAGTTAGGAAATAATGGGGGGGCAGGATGGACAAATGGGGGCCTGGATGGATATATGGTGGGGCAGGTTGGACACATGGGGGCTAGGATGGATATATGGGGTGGACAGGCTGGATAAATGAAGGGGGGCAGGCTGGATACATGGAGGAGAGAATGGATACATGGGAGGCAGGCTGGACACATGGGGGTCCAGGATGGATATATGGGGGGAAGGCTGGACACATGGGGGGCCAGGATGGATATATGGGGGGGCAGGCTGTACACATGGAGGCAAGGATGGATATATGGGAGGAGGCAGGCTGGATACATGGAGGCCAGGATGGATATGTGGGAGAGGGCAGGCTGAACACATGGAGGCCAGGATGGATATATGGGAGGGGGCAGGCTGGACACATGGAGGCCAGGATGGATATATGGGGGGGCAGGCTGGATATATGGGGGGGCAGGCTGGACACATGGGGGACCACGATGGATATATGGGAGGGGGCAGGCTGGACACATGGAGGCCAGGAAGGATACATGGGGGGTGAGTGGCAGAATGGATATATGCGGGGTGGGTGGCAGAATGAATATATGCGGGGGTGGGTGGCAGAATGGATATATGCGGGGGCGGTGGCAGAATGGATAAATGTGGGGGGCGGTGAATATACTGTATGTGGAGGTGGACAGAATGGATACATGCGGGGGGGGCCAGGATGGATATATGGGTGACGAGGCAAGGCTGGACACATGGAGGTGCCAGGCTGGACAAGGGACATGGGGGCCAGGCTGGACAAGGGACTTAATTACTCTTTGGGGGCAGATTGAGAAACATACATTATTAGTTTATGGTGGCGAGTAGAGATGAGCGGTGTTCGAATCGAACTGTTCGCCAATCTCAAATTCGAGCCGTTCGACAAACCCGAACGATTTGAAAAAAATCCGGCTGTTCGAGGTTATGTTCGATAACTGTTCGCGCACCAAAATCGTAACTGGATTTTTTCACAGTAATGCTGATAATCAATGTTAATACACAGTTTGAGTGTACAGCGGGGCGGGGGGAGGGGCATGGGATGGATCTCTGCAGAAATAATGAAGATCTCCATTTTTTTTTCTCTTTCCCGCATTTACAGTGAGGAGGTGCAGTCTGTCAGCCTATCAGCAGCGCACACACGGAGCGTAGTGCTTTTTTTCACACAAGCAAGGGCATGTGTCATTGGCTGTGTATGTCACATGTCCTTGCCCTATAAGACCCAGCCATTTTCCCCGTCACCACCATTTTCTCACTGCTGCAGCTGAGTGTTAGACGGCACCGCTGCTGCTGTGTGCGCGCTATACAGTATAACTGTGTGAATTGCAAGAGAATTGTATCTGAAATAGACAGATAGCTTGGGAGTAAGGACTAGTTCTAATTGCAGCCCTTTTGAGGGCTAGGTTACAGCATTTCCTACGACTTTTAGCAGGCAGGTCTGTGCTCTTAAATAGACAGATAATTTGGGAGTAGTGACTAGTTGTAATTGCAGCCCTCTTGAGGGCTAGGTTACATCAGTTCCTATCACTTTTTGCCAGGCAGGTCTGTTTTAGTGCTGTGCAAGTGTTTTTCACAGCATTTGGCTAAATCTAGCTAAGCAAATCCTTTTGGGCCTCTTGCAGTGTGTGTTAGTCAGTGGAGTAGCCTATCTGTGTTGCAAGCTACACCACCTGTGTATGTAATACAATTTTTTTACTGCACCTAGCCAAGTAAAACCTTTTGGGCATATTAGCAGTGTGTGTTAGTCAGTGGAGTAGCCTATCTGTGTTGCAAGCTACACCACCTGTGTATGTAATACAAATGTTTTACTGCGCCTAGCCAAGTAAAACCTTTTGGGCATATTAGCAGTGTGTGGTACTCATTCTATTAGGCCATCTATACTAAGCTCCACGAGCTTTCAAATTACTAATAATTTTTAGCTACATCTTGCCTGGAAAATAATTTTGGGCATAGTAGCAGTATGTGGTACTCATTCTATTAGGCCATCTATACTAAGCTCCACCAGCTTTCAAATTACTAATAATTTTTAGCTGCATCTTGCCTGGAAAATAATTTTGGGCCTGTAGCAGTGTGTGGTACTCATTCTATTAGGCCATCTATACTAAGCTCCACCAGCTTTCAAATTACTAATAATTTTTGGCTGCATCTTGCCTGTAAAATAATTTTGGGCACAGTAGCAGTGTGTTGTACTCATTCTATTAGGCCATCTATACTAAGCTCCACCAGCTTTCAAATTACTAATAATTTTTAGCTGCATCTTGCCTGGAAAATAATTTTGGGCATAGTAGCAGTGTGTGGTACTCATTCTATTAGGACATCTATACTAAGCTCCACCAGCTTTCAAATTACTAATAATTTTTAGCTGCATCTTGCCTGGAAAATAATTTTGGGCCTGTAGCAGTGTGTGGTACTCATTCTATTAGGCCATCTATACTAAGCTCCTCCAGCTTTCAAATTACTAATAATGTTTAGCTGCATCTTGCCTGGAAAATAATTTTGGGCATAGTAGCAGTGTGTGGTACTCATTCTATTAGAACATCTATACTAAGCTCCACCAGCTTTCAAATTACTAATAATTTTTAGCTGCATCTTGCCTGGAAAATAATTTTGGGCCTGTAGCAGTGTGTGGTACTCATTCTATTAGGCCATCTATACTAAGCTCCTCCAGCTTTCAAATTACTAATAATTTTTAGCTGCATCTTGCCTGTAAAATAATTTTGGGCACAGTAGCAGTGTGTGGTACTCATTCTATTAGGCCATCTATACTAACCTCCACCAGCTTTCAAATGACTAATAATTTTTAGCTGCATCTTGCCTGGAAAATAATTTTGGGCATAGTAGCAGTGTGTGGTACTCATTCTATTAGGCCATCTATACTAAGCTCCACCAGCTTTCAAATTACTAATAATTTTTAGCTGCATCTTGCCTGGAAAATAATTTTGAGCATAGTAGCCGTGTGTGGTACTCATTCTATTAGGCCATCTATACTAAGCTCCACCAGCTTTCAAATTACTAATAATTTTTAGCTGCATCTTGCCTGAAAAATAATTTTGGGCATAGTAGCAGTGTGTGGTACTCATTCTATTAGGACATCTATAGTAAGCTCCACCAGCTTTCAAATTACTTATAATTTTTAGCTGCATCTTGCCCGGAAAATAATTTTGGGCCTGTAGCAGTGTGTGGTACTCATTATATTAGGCCATCTATACTAAGCTCCACCAGCTTTCAAATTACTAATAATTTTTAGCTGCATCTTGCCTGGAAAATAATTTTGGGCCTGTAGCAGTGTGTGGTACTCATTCTATTAGGCCATCTATACTAAGCTCCTCCAGCTTTCAAATTACTAATAATTTTTAGCTGCATCTTGCCTGTAAAATAATTTTGGGCACAGTAGCAGTGTGTGGTACTCATTCTATTAGGCCATCTATACTAACCTCCACCAGCTTTCAAATGACTAATAATTTTTAGCTGCATCTTGCCTGGAAAATAATTTTGGGCATAGTAGCAGTGTGTGGTACTCATTCTATTAGGCCATCTATACTAAGCTCCACCAGCTTTCAAATTACTAATAATTTTTAGCTGCATCTTGCCTGGAAAATAATTTTGAGCATAGTAGCCGTGTGTGGTACTCATTCTATTAGGCCATCTATACTAAGCTCCACCAGCTTTCAAATTACTAATAATTTTTAGCTGCATCTTGCCTGAAAAATAATTTTGGGCATAGTAGCAGTGTGTGGTACTCATTCTATTAGGACATCTATAGTAAGCTCCACCAGCTTTCAAATTACTTATAATTTTTAGCTGCATCTTGCCCGGAAAATAATTTTGGGCCTGTAGCAGTGTGTGGTACTCATTATATTAGGCCATCTATACTAAGCTCCACCAGCTTTCAAATTTCTAATAATTTTTAGCTGCATCTTGCCTGGAAAATAATTTTGGGCCTGTAGCAGTGTGTGGTACTCACTCTTTTAGGCCATCTATACTAAGCTCCACAAGCTTTCAAATTAATAATAATTTTTAGCTGCATCTTGTCTGGAAAATAATTTTGGGCATAGTAGCAGTGTGTGGTACTCATTCTATTAGGCCATTTATACTAAGCTCCACCAGCTTTCAAATTAATAATAATTTTTGTTCTCTCTGAGCGTGTGTTCAGTGCTGCTGGTGGTGTGCTGACAGATAAGCGCACGCGGCTGACCACTGACAATGTAGACAGACTCACGTTCATAAAGATGAACAAATCATGGATCCGCAAGGACTTTTCTACCACTGTGTCATCCTGGGGAGAGTAAAAGCTTGAGGATTTGTTAAAATCACCTCAACAACCGTTTTAAGCAACTCTGGGGCAATTGATGCCACTAAAGTGGTGTCTGTGCCCCAAATTTTTGGAAAAAATGGAGACTCTTTTTGGAGTCCCCTTGCTGTGTTTTACGTGACGTTGGCATCGTCAATTACAGGTGGGTTGGGTCTCCCCCCCCCCCTTTTAACCGTAAGAAACTATATACACTATGGCTTGGTGTAACAAAGAAAGATGGTTGAGTCTGAAGAGCTGTTTACTCAGAGGTCTGCTCCAAAGCTTCAGTGTCTGCCAGTCAGCGTAGTAACCCAGCTGCGAAGCAAGCTGCACCGCCTGTGTATCTTATAATGATTTTTAACTGCATCTAGCCTAGGCAGACTGTGGTGACCCCCAACCAAACCCAGACGCTCAGCCCCCTACCGCCCCCCTTTCATTGACAATACAATCATGTAACTCTTACAACTGGATGGGTGAGGATCGGTCACAGCTTTATTAACTGTTTATACTCATTACATTAGAAAGGCATTTTATTTCTAAAATAATTCAGCTTGTTGCAGCATGCCCTGTGTCTCCAGTCTCCACAACGGCAAGTTGGCCAACAAGTGTAACTCTCCAACATGTCCTTTCTATTTCCAGGCCACGGAGGATCCGGCGAACTCATATGCAGGACTCTGACCCCCATCCATCACTCTTAACGCTTGTTCCACTCCGTCCTGGAGTCCTGACAGGAATATGTCCAGTCCAATATCCATTAAGTGAACATAGTCAGGCCGTATGAGGCCTGCTTTATCTCCTTCCAGTTGTCTGCCTCTGTCTCTTCTAAATTTTGGCATCCAAATATTTATTAGCCGCCTTGTCCGTTCGATGGCCGTGATGTCTCGGGCACCTTGCCATACCGCGCTCGGCACAATCTCTAACAATTTTTTTTGTGAAAAATTCTCTGAAACGCTCAGTGTCTAGTTTCATTATTGTCATTAGTTATGCGCTCTTGTGATAACTAGTGTTGAGCCACCCCCGTAGTGTTCGAGTTCGGTTCGGTTCGTCGAACACCCGTGTGTTCGCCGAACTGTTCGTCGAACTGTTCGTCGAACACCTTCGAACACCGTTAAAACCAATGGCAGGCAAACAAAAACACATAGAAACACATAGAAAACACCTTCAAAGGTGTCCAAAAGCTGACAAACTGCTCAGAAGACACAACTAACACATGGAAAAGTGACAAGTACATATAGTCATGCGAAAAGAAAAGAGGTGGAGGAGTAAAAGGAGGGGGAGACACAGATATAGGCATGTCATGCCCTTCTAAAATCCAAAAAGTGAGAAGCCGAGACGGCCAGTCCGCTCCTGCCCGTGCCACCTCCGTGTCGCCGGGTTTGTGCCAGAGCCGCGGTGAACCCTGACGGCCAGCCCCCCTCTCCCAATACTGGTGCCTGTCCGCTGGTGGGTCGAGAGAGCCCCCCTGTGGTGGAGGCAGCTCTAAGCTTTTTAATTTAAATTGTCCCTCTAATTTAAATGAATACACTTTAAATCCATTTACAAGGATCTATTGGAGGGCAAGTCTCATGCCAGCAGCCGCGTAATTCCAGCTCCAGTAGCGTCCACTAAAGCTGCTGCAGTTAAAAAGCTTTTATAAGGATCGAGCTCGGCTGTCCACCGCAAGGCATCCTAGTGCCAGTCCCAGCCCCTATGCCTTGGGGTGCCTCCTGATGCTCTTCACTAAGTATCCCGTGGTCCCGAAGCATTTCCTTTGAAAAAATTAAGTGTCCAAACTACAGGTGGTGTAGCTTGCTTAACAGCCGGGATAATCCGCTGACTAGCAGACACTGCTACTAGGCACAAAGTATTTCCTGGGCTAGATGCAGTTAAAAATTTGTAAGTAGATACTCTCGTTGGATGCTGAGAAAGCATTCCATAGAGTCTCCTGGCACGCCATATATGATTCTCTTAAAAAGCTTGGGGTAGGGGTCTAGGGGACCCTTTTATAGCCAAAATCACGGCCGTGTATCACAATACGTCACCTAGGCTGAAGATAAATGGAACTGTAGCACCGAGGGCTCGGTTGCTACAGACGTATTGCACCTCACCCAGAGGTGTGATATCTCACTCTCAGATAAGGATGGAGTGTGGATCAGGACCCGACACCTGCATGCATTACACCACATTGCCGTGGGGCAGGGCGACCAATATGCCCCTGAGATGGGCACGACAGTCCCTGTCCCTGGCTGGAGTGGGGGGAGGGTACACTGAGGAAGGGGAACCCTGCAGTGCAGGAGCAGGGAGGAAGCAGTTCCTGGGTGCATTGAGAAGGGAGTATAAAAGGTGGGCACCATCTTAGTTCAGTGCAGAGAAGTCTGAGCAGAAGTGGCAGGGAGCAGGGGCTCTGCATGAGCTCTGCTCCGGAGGCGGGCCTAGTAACAGAGGCCCAGGCCTGCAAGAGGGAGAAGGAAGGAAGAGGAGCGGAGAAGGCTCCAGGAACGAGGAATGAAGGGATCCCAGGGGTGCGGACGGGCGAGTCGCCACCGCACGCCCGAATCCACCTGCGTGGAGGGGTCAGGCCAAAGGGGGAGACCGGTCCCCGAACTAGTGGAGGCAGGAAACGACCCTCAGCTAGAAACCGGAGGCTCTGACATTTTATGTGGCGCAGCCCCTTGCTCCACCCGCTAGGAAGGCACCACATAGGGTCAGGGAAACTGGCGCCAAGTTTACCAAGAGGAGGCCCGAGGCAGCCGGACAGAAGTGTTGGTAAGAAAGGCCAGACAAAGGACACACAAAGGGGGTCCTGTGAAGCGCTCCAAAGTTATCTGGGAGTTGTCTCAGCCCCTCACCTGGTGAGCACAGTACGACGTGGGCAGCCGTTACCTGCAGACGTGGTCTGGATAATAAGAACTGTGAGTAAAGGCCCTGAACTGCATCACTGACTCCGTGTCGTTACTGCTGCTGCCCTGCACCATCACCCCCATCCTCCGCATACACTGCCCTGAGGCTATACTCCTCCCGTGGGGAGTTATGCTACGCTCTGCTGCACCCACAACACCAGCCTTAGCGGTCTGCCCTGTAGCGGCGGTTCACTCTGACCGCAATCCACGGGTGGCGTAGTCGGACATTTAAACATCAAAACCACATAAATAGTTCCGCCACTGGTTTGACCGCCCTGAGCCACGGAACCGGATCGCCGCCACGAAGACTACAACCACCAGCATCCACCAAAAAGGGTCCGGCTCCGGGTGTCCCAAGGCCCAGGGGGTGCGTCAGAACATTTTCATCACCTTTCACAATCACCAATGGGACAAGGCAGGGATGTCCTCTGTCCCCTCTCTTATACATCCTAGTGACGGAGCACCTGCTCTCATCAATTCGCCATAACCCCAATATTAGGTGGATTGAGGTGGGAGGCACCGAGTACAAGTGCTCTCTATTTGCTGATGATGTCCTAGTATATATCACTCAATCACATATATCCATCCCTGCTGTTATGGCTGAAATAGATCACTTTGTTACATGGTAAAATTTTAAAATCAATGCAGCGAAGTCTGAGGCCCTCGATGTCTCCCTCCCTAAATCCATATAGGATTCCATCCAGTCCAACTTTCCCTTTGCCTGGCCCTCACAGGGTATCAAATACTTAGGAATTCCTATTCATAGAGACCTCTCACATCTATGTTATCTTAATTTTGGGCCCTTTATTGAACAATTCCATACAGACCACGGTTGGCAAGTTAGAACTGTAAGATTCACTACGTGAACCACTGGTGTTTTGTGGAAAAGCACATGTACACCGCGTTCCAAATTATTATGCAAAAAGTGTTTAGGAGTGATAAGTAGTGTTGAGCCACCCCGTAGTGTTCGGGTTCGGTTCGGTTCGTCGAACACCGGGATGTTCGAGGAACTGTTCATCGAACTGTTCGTCGAACACCTTAGAACACCGTCGAACACCGTTAAAACCAATGGCAGGCAAACAAAAACACATAGAAACACATAGAAAACACCTGCAAAGGTGTCCAAAAGCTGACAAACTGCTCAGAAGACACTTTCTTTAAAAAAGCCGGCTGGCAAATTCAGCAGCGGCATACACCGGGTACCCGACAATTTAGACAAGAAGGAATAGAGCATCACACATAGATTAGATAGATAGAAATATGTCAGTCACACATATAAGAAGCACAGTGACAGTGTTGGTTACTGCACTTGTCATTTAGTGTAAAGGATTTATTAAAAAAAATATTAGTGTTTTCATGCACCGTCTCTTTAAAAAAGCCGGCCGGCAATTCAGCATCTGTACCCGACAATTTAGAACAGAAAGAATAGAGCTTCACACATAGATTAGATAGATAGAAACATGTCAGTCACATATATAATAAGTACAGTGATAGTGTTGCTTACTGTACTTGTCATTTAGTGTAAAGGATTTATTTAAAAAAATAATAGTGTTTTCATGCACTGTCTCTTTAAAAAAGCCGGCCGGCAATTCAGCAGCGGTACCCGACAATTTAGAACAGAAAGATAGAGCATCACACATAGATTAGATAGATAGAAACATGTCAGTCACATATATATGAAGTACAGTGATAGTGTTGGTTACTGTACTTGTCATTTAGTATTAAAATAAAGGATTTATTATTAAAAAAATTGGCGTGGGGTTCCCCTTAATTTTAGGCTCTAGCGGAGGTTAAGCAGACGGCTGGGGCAGATGTTTGAAGCCTGGGAAGGGGGTAATACCCACGGAGCTTCCCAGGCTACTAATATCAGCCCCCAGCTGAATACATAGCCTTTACTAGCTATTAAAATGGGGGACCCCCCAAAAAAAATGACGTGGGGTCCCCCCTAATTTAATAGCTAGCAAAGGCTAGGCAGACAGCTGGGGGCTGATATTAATAGCCCAGGAAGGGAGCCATGAATATTGGCCCCCTCCCAGGCTAGAAACACCAGCCGTCAGCCGCCCCAGAAATGGCGCATTCATAGGATGCGCCAATTCTGGCACTTAGCCTCGCTCTTCCACGCTGCCCTGGTGCGGTGGCAGGGGGTAATAGGGTTGGGGTTGATGTCAGCTTATAATGCCAGCTGACATCAAGCCCAGGTTAGTAATGGAGAGGCGTCTATAAGACACCCCCATTACTAACCCCATAGTCAAAGTTAAAAAAAACACAAACACCCAGAATAAAGTCCTTTAATTGAAATAAAGACACAATCCTTTATTGTTCTAAATTAAACCATACTTACCATCACGCCCATTCCAGCTGAAGCCAACGATCTCCTGCAATAAAAGAAAAATAATAAAGCAACCTCATCCTTACCTTTCCATGGTTCCCACGACAGCTTCAGCTCTGCTACATCGAGATGACAGGCTGGACCGCAGCAGAACGCTGCCATCCAGCCTGTCATCCCGCAGACACTGAGAAGCGCAGGCTTGCTTGCGCTGCTCAGCGTCTCTCTGTGACGACATCCAGATGAGCCGAGTTCATGTCCAATGAACTCGGCTCACCTCATGCACGTCACTGACAGCGTGGGAGAATTCTCCTGCACTCAGCACTTCAGCGTGAGAATTTTCCCACGCTGTCAGTGACGTGCATGAGGTGAGCCGAGTTCATTGGACATGACCTCGGCTCATCTGGATGCCGTCACAGCGAGACAGTGAGGAGCGCAAGCATGCCTGCGCTTCTCAGTGTCTGCGGGATGACAGACTGGATGGCAGCGTTCTGCTGCGGTCCAGCCAGTCATCTCGATGTAGCAGAGCTGAAGCTGTCGTGGGAACCATGGAAAGGTAAGGATGAGGTTGGTTTATTATTTTTCTTTTATTGCAGGAGATCGTTGGCTTCAGCTGGAATGGGTGTGATGGTAAGTATGGTTTAATTTAGAACAATAAAGAATTGTGTCTTTATTTCAATTAAAGGACTTTATTCTGGGTGTTGTGTTTTTTTTAAATACTTTACTAGAAATTCATGGCGGTCATGTCTAATACTGGCGTGACCCCATGAATTTTGGGCTTGGGGCCAGCTGATAATACCAAGCTGGCCCTAACCCCTTTATTACCCAGTGAGCCACCGCACCAGGGCCCTGGATGAGTTGGGTACAGCGCCAGAAGATGGCGCTTCTATGAACGCGCCATTTTCCGGGGTGGCTGCGGACTGCAATTTGTAGCGGGGGGGGGCCCAGAAAGCTTGGGCCTCCCTGCGCTGCAGATTCCAGCCCCCAGCTGCCTAGTTGTACCTGGCTGGACACAAAAATAGGGCGAAGCCCCACGTACTTTTTTTTTAATTATTTCATGAAATTCATGAAATAATTAAGAAAAAAAGGCCTTCCCTATATTGTTGTGTCCGGCCAGGTACAAATAGGCAGCTGGTGGTTGGGGGCAGCCCGTTCCTGCCTGCTGTACCTGGCTGGACACAAATATAGTGCGAAGCCCCACTTCAATTTTTTTTAATTATTTCATGAAATTCATGAAATAATTAAGAAAAAAAAGGCTTCCCTATATTGTTGTGTCCGGCCAGGTACAAATAGGCAGCTGGTGGATGGGGGCAGCCCGTTCCTGCCTGCTGTACCTGGCTGGACACAAATATAGTGCGAAGCCCCACTTCAATTTTTTTTAATTATTTCATGAAATTCATGAAATAATTAAGAAAAAAAGGGCTTCCCTATATTGTTGTGTCCGGCCAGGTACAAATAGGCAGCTGGTGGATGGGGGCAGCCCGTTCCTGCCTGCTGTACCTGGCTGGACACAAATATAGTGCGAAGCCCCACTTCAATTTTTTTTAATTATTTCATGAAATTCATGAAATAATTAAGAAAAAAAGGGCTTCCCTATATTGTTGTGTCCGGCCAGGTATAAATAGGCAGCTGGTGGATGGGGGCAGCCCGTTCCTGCCTGCTGTACCTGGCTGGACACAAATATAGTGCGAAGCCCCACTTCAATTTTTTTTAATTATTTCATGAAATTCATGAAATAATTAAGAAAAAAAGGGCTTCCCTATATTGTTGTGTCCGGCCAGGTATAAATAGGCAGCTGGTGGATGGGGGCAGCCCGTTCCTGCCTGCTGTACCTGGCTGGACACAAATATAGTGCGAAGCCCCACTTCAATTTTTTTAAATTATTTCAGGAAATTCATGAAATAATTTAAAAAAAATTGACGTGGGGCTTCGCACTATATTTGTGTCCAGCCAGGTACAGCAGGCAGGAACGGGCTGCCCCCAACCACCAGCTGCCTATTTGTACCTGGCCGGACACAACAATATAGGGAAGCCCTTTTTTTCTTAATTATGTCATGAAATAATTTAAAGAAAATTGACGTGGGGCTTCGCCCTGTTTTTGTGTCCAGCCAGGTACAACTAGGCAGCTGGGGGCTGGAATCCGCAGCGCAGGGAGACCCAAGCTTTCTGGGCCACCCCCGCTGCAAATTGCAGTCCGCAGCCACCCCGGAAAATGGCGCGTTCATAGAAGCGCCATCTTCTGGCGCTGTACCCAACTCATCCAGGGCCCTGATGCGGTGGCTCACTGGGTAATAAAGAGGTTAGGGCCAGCTTGGCATTATCAGCTGGCCCTAAGCCCGAAATTCATGGGGTCACGCCAATATTAGACATGACCACCATGAATTTCTAGTAAAGTATTTAAAAAAAACATAACACCCAGAAAAAAGTCCTTTAATTGAAATAAACACACAATTCTTTATTGTTCTAAATTAAACCATACTTACCATCACGCCCATTCCAGCTGAAGCCAACGATCTCCTGAAATAAAAGAAAAATAATAAAGCAACATCATCCTTACCTTTCCATGGTTCCCATGACAGCTTCAGCTCTGCTACATCGAGATGACAGGCTGGACCGCAGCAGAACGCTGCCATCCAGCCTGTCATCCCGCAGACACTGAGAAGCGCAGGCTTGCTTGCGCTCCACAGTGTCTCTCTGTGAGGGCATCCAGATGAGCCGAGTTAATGTCCAATGAACTCGGCTCACCTCATGCACGTCACTGACAGCGTGGGAAAATTCTCCTGCACTCAGCGCTTCAGCGGGAGAATTCTCACGCTGAAGCGCTGAGTGCAGGAGAATTCTCCCACGCTGTCAGTGACGTGCAGGAGGTGAGCTGAGTTCATTGGACATGAGCTCACCTTATGCACGTCACTGACAGCGTGGGAGAATTCTCCTGCACTCACCGCTTCAGCGTGAGAATTTTCCCACGCTGTCAGTGACGTGCATGAGGTGAGCCGAGTTCATTGGACATGAACTCGGCTCATCTGGATGTCGTCACAGAGAGACGCTGAGCAGCGCAAGCAAGCCTGCGCTTCTCAGTGTCTGCGGGATGAGAGGCTGGATGGCAGCGTTCTGCTGCGGTCCAGCCTGTCATCTCGATGTAGCAGAGCTGAAGCTGTCGTGGGAACCATGGAAAGGTAAGGATGAGGTTGCTTTATTATTTTTCTTTTATTGCAGGAGATCGTTGGCTTCAGCTGGAATGGGCGTGACGGTAAGTATGGTTTAATTTAGAACAATAAAGGATTGTGTCTTTATTTCAATTAAAGGACTTTATTCTGGGTGTTTGTGTTTTTTTTAACTTTGACTATGGGGTTAGTAATGGGGGTGTCTTATAGACGCCTCTCCATTACTAACCTGGGCTTGATGTCAGCTGGCATTATAAGCTGACATCAACCCCAACCCTACTACCCCCTGCCACCGCACCAGGGCAGAGTGGAAGAGCGAGGCTAAGTGCCAGAATTGGCGCATCCTATGAATGCGCCATTTCTGGGGCGGCTGACGGCTGGTGTTTCTAGCCTGGGAGGGGGCCAATATTCATGGCTCCCTTCCTGGGCTATTAATATCAGCCCCCAGCTGTCTGCCTAGCCTTTGCTAGCTATTAAATTAGGGGGGACCCCACGTCATTTTTTTTGGGGGGGTCCCCCATTTTAATAGCTAGTAAAGGCTATGTATTCAGCTGGGGGCTGATATTAGTAGCCTGGGAAGCTCCGTGGGTATTACCCCCTTCCCAGGCTTCAAACATCTGCCCCAGCCGTCTGCTTAACCTCCGCTAGAGCCTAAAATTAAGGGGAACCCCACGCCAATTTTTTTAATAATAAATCCTTTATTTTAATACTAAATGACAAGTACAGTAACCAACACTATCACTGTACTTCATATATATGTGACTGACATGTTTCTATCTATCTAATCTATGTGTGAAGCTCTATTCTGTCTGTTATAAATTGTCGGGTACCGCTGCTGAATTGCCGGCCGGCTTTTTTAAAGAGACAGTGCATGAAAACACTATTATTTTTTTTGATAAATCCTTTACGCTAAATGACAAGTACAGTAAGCAACACTGTCACTGTACTTCGTATATATGTGGCTGACATGTTTCTATCTATCTAATCTATGTATCATGCTCTATTCTGTCTGTTATAAATTGTCGGGTACAGGTGTATGCCGCTGCTGAATTGCCGGCTTTTCATGTTTCACTGTTGGCACTGTTCCCATCGATTTGGGCAATCACTGTAATGCCACAACCACCATGGCTGTGGCATTACAGTGAGTGGCAGACAATCCCTGCATGATTGGTGCTCTAAATAGCGCCAGACATGCAGGACACGCTTTTGGTGCACGAACAGTTATCGAACATAACCTCGAACAGCCGAATTTTTTGCAAATCGTTCGGGTTCGTCGAACAACTCGAACACCGCCCAAAACAGCTCGAATTTGAGATTGGCGAACAGTTCTAGTCGAACACCGCTCATCTCTAGTGATAAGGGAAGAATTTGTTTGTTTGTCAGTTAAACTCATTGATGGTGATGTGTGTCAGGGCTCTTTATATCACTGTAAGCAATTGCAGACACCTGTGCTAATTAGTTTGGCAGGTGTGTCCAATGAAAGGCAAGACTACTTAAGAAGGCTCTCTCACATTATTAAGCAGCCTACATTTTCTGCCAAAATGGGAAAGAAAAAGGATGTGTCGGCTGCTGAGAAGCAACAAATTGTGGAGTGTTTAGGTCAAGGCATGACTACAATCAACATTGTGCGATGATCAGGATGAAGTGTCTTGGCAATCAAGAAGTATGTAGCTGATTCACAGTACACACGTGTGCGTGCTGATAAGGGCAAATTGAGGACTCTTTCCTACAGGCAATTACGTCAGGTTGAAACAGCAGTGGCAAAAAAGCCTTGTCATAGCAGCAGACAAGTTTTTGAAGCTGCTTGTGCCTCCAACGTCCCCCGAACAACAAGATGCAGGGTCCTTCAGAGGTTTGCAGCTGTGCATATGCCATCCTGTCGACCTCCTCTATCCACTTCACACAAGCAGAAACGGCTCCAGTGGGCCAAACATTACATGAAGACTGATTTCAAAACTGTTTTGTTCACGGATGAGTGCCGTGCAGCGCTCGATGGTCCAGATGAATGGAGTGGAGGATGGCTGGTTGATGGACACCCCACGCAAACACGGCTACAGCGCCAACAAGGAGGAGGTGGAGTAATGTTTTGGGCTGGAATCATGGGGAGAGAGATTGTCGGCCCCTTTAGGATCCCTGAAGGCGCTAAAGATGAACTCCATAATGTATGTGGATTTTCTCAAACAGCACTTCCTGCCATGGTTCAAGAAGAAGAACCGTGTATTTCACAGCAAGATCATTTTTCTGCATGATAATGCACCATCTCATGCTGCACATAAAACATCTGCATCTCTGGCTGATATGGGCATAAAAGGGGACAAACTTATGGTGTGACCCCCATGCTCCCCTGACCTCTACCCCATTCAGAACCTTTGGAGCATCATTAAAAGGAGTGTCTATGATGGCGGGAGGCAGTTCACATCTAAGCAACAGCTCTGGGAGGGTATTCTGTCCTCATGCAAAACAATTGAAGCAGAAACCATCCAAAACCTGACAAATTCAATGGACGAGAGAGTTCAGAAGCTCCTTTCGAACAAGGGGTCCTATGTGAAAATGTAACATCACCTAGAATAAAGTTTTGAGTTGAAAACTGTTTGATTTCATGTTCTAACAACCTGCTAATGCTTATAATTTCAAAAATGACCATTTTTTTGGTCTTTATTAAAATGAAAAGGTTGATCGAAAAGTTTGGGGGATCTAAGAGTGTGGCAACCCAGTAGTCATGATTACTTCGAATTCTGACAATATGAGGGTCATGCTGCAGGTAGTGCAGCAAGAAGGCACTTATGTGTCTTGCGCATCTCGGAGCCCCAAAATTATTTTCCGGGCTAGATGCAGCTAAAAATTATTTTTAATTTTAAATCTGGTGAAGCTTATTATAGATGGCCTAATAGGATCAGTGCTGCACACTGCTACAAAGCCCAAATTATTTTCCAGTCAAGATACAGATAAACATGATTAGTAATTTGAAAGCTTAAAACGGTTGGTAGGGTGATTTTAACCAATCATCAAGCTTTTACTCTCCCCAGGATGACACAGGGGTAGAAAAGTCGTTTCGGATCCATGATTTGTTCATCTTTATGAACGTGAGTCTGTCTACATTATCAGTGGAGAGCCGCGTGCGCTTATCTGTCAGCACACCACCAGCAGCGCTGAACACACGTTCAGACAGAACGCTGGCTGCGGGGCATGACAAGATCTCCAAGGCGTAAGTGGCTAGCTCCGGCCATTTATCCAGATTGGAAGCCCAAAAAGAGCAAGGGTCCAGTGACACAGTCGTGGCTTCAATGTTTACTTGGAGATACTCCTGTACCATCGTCTCTAGGCGTTGACTATGTGTCAGACTTCTTGTCTCCTGTGGCCTTGCAAAGGATGGGCTAAAAAAGTGGTGAAATGATTCCGCAAAATTGATGTTACCAGCAGATACTGTGGTTCTGTTACGGTTTGAGTGCTGAACACTTGACGGTCCCACGGTTGGCAAGTTGGAACTGTGAGATTCACTACGTGCACCACTGGTATTTTGTGGAAAAGCACATGTAAGATTCTGCAACAGTCTCTGCTGATACTCCTGCATGCGTGCATCCCTTTCTATGGCAGGAATAATTTCTGCAAATTTACTTTTGTACCGGGGATCTAACAGTGTGGCAACCCAGTAGTCAGGATTATTTCTAATTCTCACAATTCGAGGGTCATGTTGCAGGTAGTGCAGCAAGAAGGCACTCATGTGTGTTGCGCATCCAGGAGCACCAAGTCCCTGTTGTGTTGGTGGCGAGGTAGCAATCATGCTTCCTTCCTCTGTCCTCTCCCCCCAACCTCGCACAACAGAAATGTGATCAAGGTCTCCCTCATCTGATGAGTCTTCCATCAGTTCGTCCTCCACTTCTTCCTGGGCTCCTGCACCTTCCTCACTAGTTTGGCTGCTACCATGCGCCCTGGTAAAACCATCTCCCCCACCCTCACATGCCTGCCGCCTTGGTGCTGCCGACCGTCTGGACCTTGCAGATGTTAGCCCTTCCGCATACAACTCCTCCTCCTCTACTTCCTCCACCTCCTCTTGTGCCACCACCTGACTCCGAATTCTGTTTAACATGTGCTCCAGCATGTAAATCACCGGAATAGTCATGCTGATAATGGCATCGTCAGCACTAAACATCTTCGTCGCCATTTCAAAACTGTGCAGAAGGGTGCATAGGTCCCTGATCTGAGACCACTCCTCCAGCGTGATTTGCCCCACCTCTGAATCTCGTTGGCCCAGGCTATACGTCAGAACGTATTGCACCAGGGCTTGTCGGTGCTGCCACAGTCGCTGCAACATGTGCAGAGTTGAATTCCACCGGGTAGGCACATCGCATTTTAGCCGGTGAAGTGGCAGGCCCAACGACTTCTGTAGAGATGTAAGTCGCTGAGCTGCGGGATGCGAACGGCGGAAGTGAGCACACAGCGACCGTACCCTCTGCAGAAGGCCATCTAGTCTGGGATAGTGGGCTAAAAATTGCTGGACAACCAGGTTCAACACGTGAGCCATGCAAGGCACGTGTGTGACATTGCCCCGGCGAAGGGCCGCACCCAGGTTTGCAGCATTGTCGCACACGGCCTTCCCTGGTTTCAGGTCCAGTGGAGACAACCATTCATGAAATTGGTTCTCCAGAGCTGACCACAACTCCTCAGCTGTGTGACTCACATTTCCCAGACATTTCAATGTAAAAACCGCCTGATGACGTTGAGCCCTACTGCCAGCATAGTAAGGAGGTGTGCAGGATCCCTTCTGCGCAGTTAGAAAGCTTGTGGCATGACCAGACAGGCTTTGGGTGCAGGTGGAAGACAGAGAGGAGGTTGAGGAGGCAGAAGCAGTGGAGGAAAAATGACATAAAGAGGATTGACGCACAACTCGTGGGGACGGCAAGACTTGGACAGCAGCCCCTTGTCCTGCTGTCACCATAGTTACCCAGTGCCCAGTCAGCGACATGTAATGCCCCTGTCCATGCCTACTGGTCCAAGTGTCTGTGGTGAAATGCACCCTGTCACACACAGAGTTTCTCAAAGAAGCGGTGATGTTGTGTGCGACATGCTGGTGGAGCGCAGGCACACCTTTCTTTGAGAAGTAGTGCCGACTGGGCATCTGGTACTGGGGCACTGCGACGGACATAAGGTCTCGAAAATCCTCTGTGTCTACCAGGCGGAAAGGCAGCATTTCTGTAGCCAAGAGCTTGCAGATGGTGAAATTCAACCTCTTAGCTTTCTCATGGCTAGGAGGAAATGGTCTTTTACTTGTCCACATCTGAGGGACCGAGGGCTGGCTATTGTGCTTAGACGGGGTTGATAAGGGTGTCCCCGGCAAACTGCCGGTCTGTGAGGAAGATGCAGGCGGACATGTTAGGTTGCCTTGATCCAAAGGTGGTGCTATCGATGTCGGACAGCGCTCAAGACCAGCTGGTGTTACCAGCTCCAAAGAAAATGATGACCTGCCAATCACGCTGGCTGTTGCGGGTAAAGAGGTGGCAGGTCTGCGCCCCAAAACAGGTGTGACTGCTGTCCCCCCAGTCACAGAGGATGAAGAGGCCGCGGATGCACAAGATATGGCAGACGGTGGTTGGCCCGGCCGGCTAGACCGCATTGTAGCACACTGAGCTTCCCACTGCAACTTATGCTTCATGTCCATGTGCCGGTTCATGCATGAAGTACTCAAACTATGTATTTTTTGGCCTCTACTTAGCTTTTGCTGACAAATGTTACAGATAACACGAGTTGGGTCATCTTTATCGATCTGAAAAAATGCCCAGGCTATGCAAGGCTTAGCACCCATGCGACCTGAAGAGCCACCACGACTTGTGGTGAGAGGCAGAGTTGTGTTTGAGGATGCAGTTGTTGACGTGCTTCCAGTACTACGTCTCTGTCCAGGAAGGCGCAACCTGACCTCGTCGTCACTAGCATCTTCCTCCACCTCCTCTGCTGACCTCATCTCTTGGCTGACTGTGGGTTGACAGTAAGTGGGATCTCCGACCTCATCATCATCACCCTGTGCGTTATCACACCCGTCGTCCTCAGAGCCAACCTGTTCCTGCCCTGACAAAAAACTAAAGTTGTCGCTCCAATCAGGTATTTGAGTCTTATCATCGTCTTCCTCATTGTCTCCACCAACAGGAGTTACAGTTTGGGAATGAGGGTCTACATTATGGTCAGAACCTTCTGCGTCTGGTCCTGGATCCGACTCATAAAGATTCTGGGCATCAGTGCAGATCATTTCCTCGTCTGGATTCACAGAAGCGCTGGAGTCGACCTCTGATTCCCAGACTATAGTATGAGTAAACAGCTCTGCAGACTCAACCATCTGTTCTACCTCATACTCAGACGGGCAGCTGGAGATTTGGGAGCTGTGAGGAAGCAAGTGCGATTTGGGTGACACCTTTGAGGACTGGAGTATTTGTGATGTTGAAGTTGATGTGGAGGAGAGCCCACTTAAAGGAGCACTTGATATCCGTTGAAGCACCTGCTGTTTTTGTGCCTCATCTGGAATTTGTAGCGATTGGCGTGGCCGTAAGAAAGGGATCTTATCACATTGTCCGCTAAAAGAAGTAGACATTTTAGTTTGGCTGGAAGATGGTCTTTCTTCTGCACCTACCCCACGGACACAACCTTTTTTCCCCTTCCCAACACGCCTATTCCCCTTTCCACCAGCAGCAGGCCTTTTTCCACTCATTTTGGTGGTTAACTAATTCACAACTCTGGAGTTGTTTGCACAAAAAAACAATGGATGGTAACCGAGCAGAGCTGAGTGGCCAAACTGTGGTATTAGGCCAAAACTATTGGCTGGGTTAGATGCAGAAAAAAATTATTTTTAATTTGCAACCTGATGGAGGTCAGTATAGATGGACTAATAGACCAAGTCCCACACACCGCTAGAAGCCCAAATATTTTTTCAGAGCTAGATGCAGAAAATTTTTTTATTCAATTTGCAACCTGATGGAGGTCAGTATAGATGGACTAATAGACCAAGTCCCACACACTGCTAGAAGCCCAAATATTTTTTCAGAGCTAGATGCAGAAAAAAATTATTTTTAATTTGCAACCTGATGGAGGTCAGCATAGATGGACTAATAGACCAAGTCCCACACACCGCTAGAAGCCCAAATATTTTTTCAGAGCTAGATGCAGAAAATTTTTTTATTCAATTTGCAACCTGATGGAGGTCAGTATAGATGGACTAATAGACCAAGTCCCACACACTGCTAGAAGCCCAAATATTTTTTCAGAGCTAGATGCAGAAAAAAATTATTTTTAATTTGCAACCTGATGGAGGTCAGTATAGATGGACTAATAGACCAAGTCCCACACACCGCTAGAAGCCCAAATATTTTTTCAGAGCTAGATGCAGAAATTTTTTTTATTCAATTTGCAACCTGATGGAGGTCAGTATAGATGGACTAATAGACCAAGTCCCACACACTGCTAGAAGCCCAAATATTTTTTCAGAGCTAGATGCAGAAAAAAATTATTTTTAATTTGCAACCTGATGGAGGTCAGTATAGATGGACTAATAGAACAAGTCCCACACGCTGCTAGAAGCCCAAATATTTTTTCAGAGATAAATGAAGAAAAAAATTATTTTTAATTTGCAACCTGATGGAGGTCAGTATAGATGGACTAATAGACCAAGTCCCACACACTGCTAGAAGCCCAAATATTTTTTCAGAGCTAGATGCAGAAAAAAATTATTTTTAATTTGCAACCTGATGGAGGTCAGTATAGATGGACTAATAGACCAAGTCCCACACACCGCTAGAAGCCCAAATATTTTTTCAGAGCTAGATGCAGAAAAATTTTTTATTCAATTTGCAACCTGATGGAGGTCAGTATAGATGGACTAATAGACCAAGTCCCACACACTGCTAGAAGCCCAAATATTTTTTCAGAGCTAGATGCAGAAAAAAATTATTTTTAATTTGCAACCTGATGGAGGTCAGTATAGATGGACTAATAGAACAAGTCCCACACGCTGCTAGAAGCCCAAATATTTTTTCAGAGATAAATGAAGAAAAAAATTATTTTTAATTTGCAACCTGATGGAGGTCAGTATAGATGGACTAATAGACCAAGTCCCACACACTGCTAGAAGCCCAAATATTTTTTCAGAGCTAGATGCAGAAAAAAATTATTTTTAATTTGCAACCTGATGGAGGTCAGTATAGATGGACTAATAGACCAAGTCCCACACACCGCTAGAAGCCCAAATATTTTTTCAGAGCTAGATGCAGAAAATTTTTTTATTCAATTTGCAACCTGATGGAGGTCAGTATAGATGGACTAATAGACCAAGTCCCACACACTGCTAGAAGCCCAAATATTTTTTCAGAGCTAGATGCAGAAAAAAATTATTTTTAATTTGCAACCTGATGGAGGTCAGTATAGATGGACTAATAGAACAAGTCCCACACGCTGCTAGAAGCCCAAATATTTTTTCAGAGATAAATGAAGAAAAAAATTATTTTTAATTTGCAACCTGATGGAGGTCAATATAGATGGACTAATAGACCAAGTCCCACACACTGCTAGAAGCCCAAATATTTTTTCAGAGCTAGATGCAGAAAAAAATTATTTTTAATTTGCAACCTGATGGAGGTCAGTATAGATGGACTAATAGAACAAGTCCCACACGCTGCTAGAAGCCCAAATATTTTTTCAGAGCTAGATGCAGAAAAAAATTATATTCAATTTGCAACCTGCTGGAGGTCAGTATAGAAGGACTAATAGAACAAGTCCCACACACTGCTAGAAGCCCAAATATTTTTTCAGAGCTAAATGAAGAAAAAAATTCTTTTTAATTTGCAACCTGATGGAGGTCAGTATAGATGGACTAATAGACCAAGTCCCACACACTGCTAGAAGCCCAAATATTTTTTCAGAGCTAGATGCAGAAAAAAATTATATTCAGTTTGCAACCTGATGGAGGTCAGTATAGATGGACTAATAGAATGATGCTATGCCCAAAAGATTTTACTTCACTAGGTGCAGTAAAAAAATTGGTATTCTATACACAGGTGGTATATCTTGCAACACAGATAGGCTACTCCACTGACTAACACACTCTGCAATAGGCCAAAAAGGATTAGCTTTGCTAGATTCAGCCAAATGCTGTGAAAAAAACTTGCACAGCACTGGCACAGACCTGCCTGGCAAAAACTGATAGGAACTGATGTAACCTAGTCCTGAAAAGGACTCCAATTACAATTAGTCTTTACTCCCACAATCTATCTATTTAAGAGCACAGACCTGCCTGATAAAAGTCGTAGGAAATGCTGTAACCTAGTCCTTAAAAGGACTGCAATCACAACTATTCCCTACTCCCAAGCTATCTGTATATTTGTGCGAAAATTGGCTTGAAATTAACAAGGTATAGCGCACACAGCAACAGCGGTGCCGTCTAACACGCAGCTGCAGCAGTGAGCAAATGGTGGCGACGGGGAAAATGGCTTGGTCTTATAGGGCAAGGACATGTGACATACACTGCCAATCACACATGCCCTTGCTTGTGTGAAAAAAAGCACTTCGCTCCGTGTGTGCGCTGCTGATAGGCTGACAGATTGCACCTCCCCACTGCAAATGCGGGAAAGAGAAAAAAAAATGGAGATCTTCATTGTTCCTGCAGAGATCCATCCCCTGCCCCTCCCCCCGCCCCGCTGTACACTCAAACTGCGTATTAACATTAATTTTCATCATTACTGAGAAAAAATCCAGTTATGATTTTGGTGCACGAACAGTTATCGAACATAACCTCGAACAGCCGAATTTTTCTCAAATTGTTCGTGTTCGCCGATCGGCTCGAACACCGCCCAAAACAGCTCGAATTTGAGATTGGCGAACAGTTCGAGTAGAACAACGCTCATCTCTAGTGATAACCTAAGTCGTTTCCCCCGGCCTGTATAACTAAGATTACCTTGATTACCTCCATTAGTACCTGTGGCCATTGCAGGCCTCTAATACCTCTCCAGTTAAAATATGTGTTATGAAACTCTAATTTCCTCCCGCCTGGGCGGACTTTTGCCCTTTTTTCTGCCCAATATATATACGAGTGGCCTATCACCCACACTGTTGGCTTAGCGTCACCTGAAAAAGAAACAAACCACGGTAGGATAACAAGTACCATCTTATCTATCTCGCCAAACACGTGGATCGCCATCTCCCTATCCTCTGAACTTCCGTTTGTGACAGTCCTGCTCTTGCTGCTTCCGTGGCCGTGCCAATGCGGAATGAGTGTGTCCCATAATCTTTGGGGTGGTTCCCTGCCGATGTTATGCATTTATTAAATATAGCTTGGAACTGGTATCTTGATAATGGCGTTCCATCAATGTGTGATAGGAAGAAATTACTTTGTGATCTGATGGTTAGATATGTTTTTACTATTGTTACCCAACTCAGCGTACCATTTGTGGGTTGTAGAAGTACCCAAGTGCCCCTGCCCGCTGGAACCGTTTTCGATTTGCGCATGCGTAGACGTATTGCATTATTGGCTATGACTACGTCCTGGTGTAATAAGCCTCCACTGGTGTTAATTTTGGATTGAGGGACTAATTCGCTTATGCATAGCGCCCCGAAGAAGGCGATCGCAAATACAGTAGACAGTAGTGTTGCTTCGAATTGTGAGTATCATGTTAATGGTGTTAGGGATATGATGTGAGAAATCAGTTTTAGTGACACGGGACGGGACGTCTACACTCCTGACTTGGCTGACCCCTTTTCCACCCTTTTATGGATTGTCCGATGATGAATCTCTTTGTCACATGTCCCCAATTCAGTAGTTGGGAGTGAAATGCTACTCCGGTCAGCCACCGCTGCGCTGACGCCCCTGATATGCCCCTCATTATTAGCTGGTGGAGAAATTCTATGGTGACTTGTAATCTGGCTTGTTCACATTGGTCAACCCGTCTGCCTGCTACTAGTCGTGTCCACTGTTCCCATGCCTTACCGTATGCTTGCCACATCGACGGGGCAACAGACGCTTTGATTAATGGCATCAAATATTCTCCACTAGATCCCATAGGGAGGCTGGGCAACTGTTGCCCGATGGGTGGGCGTTGGGGAGGAGCTCTATGAAAATCTGGCAATTGAATTGTGATAAAGCGTTAGCAGCAGCGTTAGACCCCTCAGCATAGTGGCTAGCGCGGACCCATACATTGTGTTTTAGGCACAGGAATGCTAGCCGGCGTAGTAGGCCTAGCACTGGGAGAGACAATGATGCCATCTTATTAATGCAGTGCGCTAGGCTGGTGTTTTTTGTTATGAAGAGTATATTTTTGTTAGCCAAGCGCGCGCCCCATATTTCTATTGCTACCACTATTGGAAACAGTTCCAGTACTATCTGTTTTTTTGTCAGCACTTGTTCTGCCCAATACGGAGGCCATAAGCTTGTGCACCATTGGTTATTTAGTATCGCTGCATATCCGCCTGATTCTGCCGCCCCGGTGAATAATCTTAGTTGAATGTTGGACTGTTCTGCTGACATAAATAACGTGTGACCGTTGAATGATTATAAGAAGGTTTTCCACAACTCTAAGTCCGCCCGTAGCTGCCTGCTGATTCTGATTGTATGACTCAGTTTAGATGCCCCTTTTGTTGCTGGCGATAAATGAAGAGAAAAAACCCTTCCGACTGGCATCACCCGGCTCGCAAACACGAGGAGACCTAGTAATACTTGAATCTGCTGTAGTGTTACTTTCCATACTGTGCAAAAAACCTAGATCAGGTGTAAAGTTTTGGTATTTTTTCCCATGGGAGGCGGAACAACCTTGCTGTGGTGTCGATTTCGATGCCTAAGAACGATTTTTTTTAGTTGTGGGGCCTATGTTTTTGGTTGGGCATAATGGGACTTCAAACCGACGGGAGATGTTTGTGAATTCGTTCAGTAAGGGGCAGCGAAAGTGGATGACCAATCGCCACATGGCAGAAAAAGAAAGGAAAAAATCAGCTCACCCACCTAGAAGATCAACAGCACGGAGCCAGGAATGCTACCAGACGAACATGAGGAGCCAGGAATATCCAGCTGAACAAATCTTCTAAAATCCACTTTTTATTGGGTCATACAAAAAATATTTTAAAAGTCCACCTTGGAGAAGAACAGCAAACGCGTTTCGAACTAAAGGTTCTTAATCATTGCATAGCAAAAAAACAGCAAGGAAGTGGTATTTATATGTCACGTCCTGCTATGCACCTGTTCAAGGCTGAGTTAATCAGAAATTTAAACACACATACCATGTTAAAATCGGATAGAATAGAAACAATGCATATAAATGTAAATAATCCAAAAGAAAAAGAAAAGAAGAAAAAAGGAACATATATATAATAATAATCTATAAATGATCATTCATAATGATACATCAAATCATGTCTGATGTTTAAACCCGCTGGTAACGTGTATTTAAAGTATAAATCCACCAACTTTCTCTATTTAGGAGCTTTCTCCTATAATCATCCACCAAATCTCCACCAATCGCCACGGCCCACAGAGGGGCCACCACAGTCAGTGAATCCTTCCTTATTTAGTATAGAGTCTACCAATACTTTGGGCGTATTAGCCCAGCTGCGAAGCAAGCTGCACCGCCTGTGTATCTAATAATAATTTTTAACTGCATCTAGCCTAGGCAGACTGTGGGGACCCCCAACCAAACCCAGACGCTCTGCATCTAACCCAGCCAATCATTTGATAGTATTGCTAGTAGCAGAGTCGCATGGGCTCTAAACCTTGCATAGCCTGTGCATTTTTTCAGATCGATAAGGATGACCCAACTCGTGTTATCTGTAACATTTGTCACCAAAAGCTAAGTAGAGGCCAAAAAATCCATAGTTTGAGTACTTCGTGCATGAACCGTCACACGGATATGAAGCATAAGTTGCAGTGCGAAGCTCACTGTGCTACAATGCGGCCTAGCGGGCCGGGACAACCAGCATCTGCCCCACCTGTGTCATTCTGGGGAGACTAAAAGCTTGAGGATTTTGGAAAATCAGCTCACCAACCATTTTAAGCAACTCTGGGACAATTGATGCCACTTAAGTGGTGTCTGTGCCACAATTTTGGGAAAAAATGGATACTCTTTTTGGAGTCCCCTTGCTGTGTTTTGCATGACGTTGGCATCGTCAATTCCAGGTGGGTCGGGTCTCTCCCCCCCCTTTTAACCATAAGAAACTACATACACTATGGCTTGGGGTAACACAGATGGTTGAGTCTGAAGGGCTGTTTACTCATACTATAGCCTGGGAATCAGAGGTCTGCTCCAAAGCTTCAGTGTCTGCTAGTCAGCGGAGTAGCCACCTCTGGTAGATCTAATTACAATTTTTTTTTTCAAATTCAAGTTTTTTTTTATTTTTGTGTTGAAAAAGTACAAGAAAATACAATATACATAGTAAAAGGGGTAGTATAACTATAAATCTATGCATAACGACAGTACATTGGAGGGTACAGGGAGGGTTTTACATCAATATCCAGATCAAGCATGTATTTTTCCATATGAAGGATAGAGAGAGGGAGCGGACCACGGCAGACCACCAATCAATAGAGTGCGATTATGATCATTGTTGTGACGACATCACGGATAACTTTAGCTGGGGGCTAGATGGTAGGCGTCAGAGTTTTGCAAATCAATCCAATCCCTCCAAATCACACAGTATCAATCAACATCAGCCGGTGAGATGGCAATCAGATGCTCCATCCTATTAAGGAGGGAGATCTCCGCAAACCATTCCTCCACAGTGGGTGGGTCTCTGCTTTTCCAGTGTCGTGGAATGACATTCTTAGCCGCCTGTATTAGGTAGCCTATTGATGACCTTTTATAACTACGTTTACTTATTGGTAACATTGATAAAAGGAGGGCTTCTGGCGTATTAGGGATAGCCAAACCAGTTATTTTCTCAATCATGGGAACCACCTTTGCCCAAAATGCATTTATTATAGGGCATGCCCACCATATGTGTGACATTGTCCCTTCCCCCTCCCCACATCTCCAACATCTACCTGAGACCACTGGATACCATCTATGAAGGACTGCTGGTACATGGTACCATCTAGAGATAATTTTGAAGGAGGTTTCCTGAGCTTTGGACCCTATTGAGGTTTTATGTGTTAGGAAGAAACATTTATCCCATTGTGAGTCAGAGAAGGACATCCCCAGTTCCCTTTCCCATGCACCGCAGAATCCTGGCCTATTGTCAGTTACCTGGGCAAAGAGGAGATTATACAGTAGGGAGATGGAGTGTGTAGGGGGTGACAATGACAGGCTCAATTTTTCAAAGTTTGTGAGATCTCTATGAAGATGTGTGCGCTTCTTCACCATTGAATAGAAGTGTTGTAACTGGCTATATTCAAAATTAGCCTTCGGGGAAGTGGCTCTTCCCTGTAACAAGTCATTGAGGGGGAGCAGTGAAGTATTGGAGATGACATGAGAAAATAATATCGGATGGGATTTATTTGAACCGAGAAATCTATTTGCAGATAGTCCTGGTGGGAAATCTGGATTATCTGAAATCGGGAGCAAGGTGCCCTGGGGGTCGATTGAGGATAAGCTTTTTTTTGGGGATCTCAAAGCCAAAGCAGTGGCATAAGTACTATATGACATGAGGCCAAGAGAGGGGACAATTAAATGGGCGCACCATGGGAGAGTGGTAAGAGCTTTAGGACAAATAGATTGAGCTATTTTGACCCACAATTTCCCCTCCGAATGATGGAAGAAGTCCAGGATTCTAGCGTGTACTGCTGCCATGTAATACCTTCTACCATCCGGAAGGCTATGGCCCCCCTTTTGATTGTGTCTGATCAGAACGTCCCCCCGAATGTGTGGATGCCCACTTGCCCAGATAGATCTGCAAAAGCTACTGCGTAGTCTTTTCCAAAAATTTGAGGGAATTACCACGGGAATCGTTTGGAAGAGGTATAAGAGTTTAGGTAGGACGTTCATTTTTAGTATATTTATTCTGCCGAAACAGGAAAAATCCTTCACCGGCCAAGAAGTAAGATCTCTATGGAGTTGTTCAATAAAGGGCCCAAAATTAAGATAAAATAGACGGGAGAGGTCTCTATGAATACGAATTCATAAGTATTTGATACCCTGTGAGGGCCAGGCAAAGGGAAAGTTGGACTGGATGGAATCCTGTTTGGATTTGGGGAGGGAGACATCGAGGGCCTCAGACTTCGCTGCATTGATTTTAAAATTTGACCATGTACCAAAGTGATCTATTTCAGCCATAACAGCAGTGATGGATATATGTGGTTGAGTGATATATACTAGGACATCATCAGAAAATGCAGAGCACTTGTACTCGGTGCCTCCCACCTCAATCCCCCTAATATTGGGGTTATCGTGAATTGATGAGAGCAGGTGCTCCATCACTAGGATGTATAAGAGAGGGGACAGAGGACATCCCTGCCTTGTCCCATTGGTGATTATGAAAGGTGATGATAATGTTCCATTTATCTTCAGCCTAGCTGACGGATTGCGATACAGGGCAATGATTTTGGCTATAAAAGGGTCCCCTACCCCAAGCTTTTTAAGAGAATAATATATGGCGTGCCAGGAGACTTTATGGAATGCTTTCTCGGCATCCAACGAGAGTATCTAATTACAAATTTTTAACTGCATCTAGCCCAAGCAATACTTTGGGCCTAGTAGCAGTGTCTGCTAGTCAGCAGATTAACCCAGCTGTTAAGCAAGCTACACCACCTGTAGTTTGGACACTTAATTTTTTCAAAGGAAATAGTTCGGGCCCCCGGGACACTCAGTGAAGAGCATCGGGGAGGCACCCCAAGGCACAGGGGCTGGGACTGGCAGTAGGACGCCTTGCGGTGGACTGCCAAGCTCGATCCTTATAAAAGCTTTTTAACTGCAGCAGCTTTAGTGGACGCTTCTGGAGATGGAATTACCACGGCTGCTGGCATGAGACTTGCCTTCCAATAGATCCTTGTAAAAGGATTTAAAGTGTACTCATTCAAATTAGAGAGACAATTTAAATTAAAAAGCTTAGACCTGCCTCCACCGCAGGGGGGCTCGCTTGACCCACCAGCGGACAGGCACCAGTATTGGGAGAGGGGGGCTGGCCGTCAGGGTCCACCGCAGCTCTGGCACAAACCCGGCGACACGGAGGTCGCACAGGCAGGAACGGACAGGCCGTGTCGGCTTCGCACGTTTTTGGTTTTAGAAGGTCATGACATGCCTATATCTGTGTCTCCCCCTCCTTTTACTCCTCCACCTCTTTTCTTTTCGCATGACTATATGTACTTGTCACTTTTCCATGTGTTAGTTGTGTCTTCTGAGCAGTTTGTCAGCTTTTGGACACCTTTGAAGTGTTTTCTATGTGTTTTCTATGTGTTTCTATTTGTTTTTGTTTGCCTGCCATTGGTTTTAACGGTGTTCGAAGGTGTTTGACGAACAGTTCGACGAACAGTTCGACGAACATACGGGTGTTCGACGAACCGAACCGAACTCGAACACTACGGGGGTGGCTCAACACTAGTGGCGAGTGGGGAGCATTATTACTTTAGAGTCCAATTAGGGACATTATTACTTCTGTAATATAATTTACTTTTTAGGCAACTGTTTTCCATGGGAGGGGACAAAAGGGGGGTCATGTTACTGTTCAGGGTGGCACTATGTCGCTCTTTTTCTTCAACTGGTGTAGTGTAGAAGTCGTGGGGGAAAAAGTGTGAATGTGCTCTAGAAGAGATCAGTTATTGATAACTGTGTGTTATTTTCTGCAGAGATGAGTCCCGGCTGGAAGAAGTGATGGCGGTCTGTGCCAGATGAAGAAGAAAAGCAAAGATGAAGGACTTCACCTAGAGACGTCACTGGTGAGTCAGTATAGTGCACTTACACTATATAGTATATACAGAGCTCCTGTGTTTGTCACTGGTGACCACTATATTACCTATTCACTATATACAGAGCTCCTGTGCATAATGTCACCAGTGATCGCTGTATTGCCTGTACACTATATACAGAGCTCCTGTTTATAATGTCTATGGTAATCACTGTATTACCTGTACACTGACAGTATATACAGAGCTCCTGTGTATAATGTCGCTGGTGGTAATAACAGTGTTGTTAGTATTGTGGTTTGTATTCATGATCAGTATTGTGTATTTGGTCACTATGTGGTGGTAATATGTGGTCCGGTCATGGTGTGGTAGTATTTGTTCCTTGTATGTGTGTCACCCCAGGCCTGGATGCCACAATCTTGTAAGGCTGTGTCTGAGAGCAGGAGGGAGGTTCTCTGGTCATGGACCATTTGCATGCAGCACCTCCTGTCCCAGACCAGTAGGGGGAGCAGGCTGCCCCTATAAAAACTGGTACTGAGGGCAGGGTTAGAGAGACCAGGACCCACTTCTGAAGTATCCAGAAGGGTTCCCAGAAGAGAGGGACAGGTCAGCCGCAGCTGAGGAGTCCAGGAGGCAAAGGAGGAACAGAAAGCCAGGGACAGAGGCGACGAGAGCCGGTCCTGGCAGAGAGAGACTACACAACCGGACACTGGGGTCCGAGGCTGTCAGGGTTGCAAGCCCTGCAGCAGATAACCAACCCGCAAGGGATTTGAGGTCCCTTGGCCTAAGAAGCCTGGAGGCTCCGCCACACAGAGGGACCGGTACAGCACGGAGAAGCTACAGGTACCTAAGGCCCGAGTCGCAAGCCATACAGGCGTAGTACATGGCAAGCTCAGGGACGTGGGCTATCATACCACTAAAGGGGGAGATAGTCAGCAAGGGCAGAGAGAGAACCGTAGGCCTACCCACTCACCCTGGCCAGTGGAGCTCACCCGAATGCCCTCAGACACCCAGGTCCATTCCTACCCTGTACTCCTGGTGGGTCTGTGATAAGTTCTGCAGTAAAAGACCCTGGACTGCATTATTGGACTCTGTGTGATTACTACGGCGCCTGCACCATCACCCCCAACATCCTATTACACTGCCCTGAGGCTACACTCCTCCCGTGGGGAGTTGTACTATTCCCTGCTGCATCCCCAACACCAGCCTAAGTGGTCTGCCTTGCAGCGGCGGTCCTCCCTGACCGCAATCCACGGGTGGCGTAGTCGGACATCACCTAAAACATATAAAAGGCTGCCACTGGTCTGACCACCCTGAGCGACGGGACCGGGTCGCCACTACTACTCCCAGCATTGCCCTGAAGTCCGGTCTCAAGTGCCCCCCGGCCCAGGGGGCGAGTCATATGTAGTATTATTCAGTCACTTTGTGGTGGTAATATGTGGTATGGTCATGGTGTCGCAGTATTTGTTCCTTGTATGTGGTATTATTTGGTCACTTTGTGATGGTAATATGTGATCTGGTCATGGTGTGGCAGTATTTGTTCCTTGTATGTGGTATTATTTGGTCACTTTGTGTGGTAATATGTGGTGCGATCATGGTGTGGCGGTATTTGTTCCTTGTACATGGTATTATTTGGTTACTTTGTGATGGTAATATGTGATCTGGTCATGGTGTGGCAGTATTTGTTCCTTGTATGTGGTATTATTTGGTCACTATGTGGTGGTAATATGTGGTCTAGTCATGGTGTGGCAGTATTTATTTTTTGTATGTGGTATTATTCGGTCACTATGTGGTGGTAATATGTGGTCTGGTTATGGTGTGGCAGTATTTATTTTTTGTATGTGGTATTATTCGGTCATTTTGTGATGGTAATATGTGATCTGGTCATGGTGTGGTAGTATTTGTTACTTGCATGTGGTATTATTCGGTCAGTTTGTGGTGGTAATATGTGGTACAATCATGGTGTGGTGGTATTTGTTCCTTGTATATGGTATTATTCTATTACTTTGTGGTGGTAATATGTGGTCTGGTCAAGGTGTGGCGGTATTTGTCCCTTTTCTATGTGGTATCATTTGTGTTGGTATAGTGGATTGTGTTGTGTATGGTGGTCATTTGTTCTCGCTGATATTAACTAGGAAAATATTTTTTTCCATTAGGACACAGCCCCACTATCAGTATTTGGTCAGTATTCGTTCAGTATTTTTTCTCAGGAGTGGGAGCCAAAGCTAGGAGTGGCTGATAAATGCAGAATTGGAGCACTTGTTTCTATTATACCTTTTCTCTGATTGTTCCTCACTTGGTTTTGGCTCCCACTCCTGAGAAAAAATACTGACCGGATACTGACCAAATACTTGTAGTGGGGCCGTGGACTTAGAGATTAAATACTTGGACCAGAGCGGCAGAAATGCACTTACAAGGGTTCTCTGGTGAAAACAAGTAATCACCTCTCCACAGAATAAGTGATAAGTTATTTATTGGTGGGGGCCTAACTGCTGAGACCCAATCGGCAGAATGTGGAGCTTTTCTCCCCATTAGACTGGAGCTCATGTGCGACTCGACTACTGATCCATTCATTCCCTCAGTGGCTGTAAGTGCAGCTCTTTTTTGGAAGCCCCCAAGAGAATGAATGGAGCTGCAGTCAGACGTCCCACCTGTTGCTGCATTTTAAAATGGGGATGTGTCCTGACAGGGTTAAAACTTCCCCATTCTTCCGATCCGTGCGGTTTCCATTGTTCGGACCCAAATGATCAATAAGTTATCACCTATCCTGTGGAGCCCATGGATCGGTGATAACTTGTTTTAACCAAAGAAACTCCTTAATGCAAACTACCGGAATTGTACATCCCAGTTATAGTACGTGCACAGTAATTGTGAACGAGCCGCCAGTCAATGCTCCACTATAACAGGGATAGCGGATAACAGATATTTGCGTATTGTTGTAGGCAGGCCCCTAGAGTCAATTACCCCCTGTGGGCCCCAGACACCCCAGTCCAACCCTGCTGCCAATGGTGGCAGACCACGCGGCCCATGAGTTAGGGGGCCCAGTGCCAGCAGAGGCACCAGGTCCCCCTCCCGGCTTTGCATTTTCAACTATATCAGGATCCTGGATGCCAATACAGTTGAAAGCAATGATGGAAGATGTAGCTGTCCAATCCCTCTTCCATCATTCTCCCTCTATATCTGAGCTCTAACATCTCTGCAGCGTGCGCGTTGACATCATTAACCCTAGAACGCATACCTGGGGCCTCGCAGGCCCGCCCTGTTAATTGTTTTCTATTTTCTGCAAGATTTCTTTAGTTAGAATTTTGAAACTCTAGGTATTCCTCAGGTATATAGTTGTTTGTCATTTCCAGTTGGTCATTTATTTATTATTTGCACACGGGCCTAAAAGGCCCCAGGTATGTGAAAGTGTAGATTTTTATGGTCATGCGTTCTAGGGTTAAATCGCGCCTGCTGTGCCAAGCAGTGCAGAGCTTCAGACGACATACTGAGGAGCTTTAGGGGAATGAGGAAAGGTATTTAATTAAAAAATGTTTTAATCGAGTACATTGTAGTGCTCATTATACTATATAGAAAGCTATGTGGGGACTATCATATTATATGGAAGGCTATGTGGTGCAATTATATTATATTATATGGAATGCTATGTGGAGCCCATTATATTATATGGAAAGCTAGGTGGGGCCAATTATACTGTATGGAAGGCTATGTGGGGCCCATTATATTAAATGGAAGGCTATGTGGGACCCGTTATACTAAGTAGAAAGTTTCAAGGAGTGTATCCAGCAACAATTCCAGGCTGAATTTCACTTAATTAAAAACAACCTTTTATTGAAAAAAATAATTTTAAAAAATTTATGATAGTCAAAAAAAATTTCAGTTCATCAGGGCATGCACAAACTTACGCATTTCAAACTGAATGTTCTTAATTTTAGTATAGCATAGTACCTTCATTCACTGGGATTGTTTTGTTTAGTGACTATACAGGATAGGATAGGACATCAGTGGACAACTGCTTATTATGATAAAAAAACAGTTTTTTTTAAATGACTATTTAGATAATGCTTCCAAATGATAAATTAATATATATATGACGCACCCCCTGGGCCATGTGTGCACGCGTGTGGGTTACCCGGAGCCGGGTCTCTGGGGGGTTGTAGTCTCCGTGGCGGCGACCCGGTCCCGTGGCTCAGGGTGGTCAAACCAGTGGCAGTCCTTTAGAGGTTTTAGGTTAATTGTCCGACTACGCCACCCGTGGATTGCGGTCAGGGTGTACCGCCGCTGCGAGGCAGACCGCTGAGGCTGGTGGGAGTGATGGTGCACGAGCGCAACAGGAATGACTCAGAGTCTTTGCAGTGCAGTTCAGGGTCTTTACTGATGATAATAAGGCAGACCCTCCCGGGAGTACTGGCTAGCATAAGAGGCCTGGTCAGTCTGTGAGCAAGCGGGAGCTGCCGTGGCCAGGTGGAGTTGTAGGCCTCCCCGTCTGTCTGCACTCTTCCTGGCTACCTTGCTATAAGCGGGTGATAGTAGCCCACGTCCCTGAGTGTACCGTGTAGTGCTCACCCGTATGGCTGGTGACTTGGGGCCTTCTGTTAGCCTCCGCTCCTCGATGGCGGTGCTGGTCGCTTGCTTGTGACTCAGCCTCTGGGCTTCTATGGCCAGAGGACCTGAAATCCCCTGCCAGCTGGTTTCTGCTGTTGGACTTAGAGATCCTTACAGCCTCGGACTCCGGTTTCCGGTACTTAGATTCTTCTGCCAGGGCGAGCTCTGCTTAGCTCCAGCCCCTGGCACTCAGCTCCTGCTCCTACAGAGCTCCTTCTGTTTCTTTCCCTGTGTCTGCTTGTTCCCTCTAACCCCGCCCCAGACCCAGTTTATAAGGGCAGATTCCTCCCCTCCCAGGACTGGGCAGGAGGTGTTGCATGCTTAAGGGCTCCTGACCAGGAAACCTCCCACTTGCTCTCAGACGTAATATTTCTATTACTGTGGTAACCAGACCCCTGGGGTGCCACATATACATTAAATATGTTCTAATATTCATACCATTTGGTATTCTTGTGTTTAATTTTAAGATCCAAGATGATTCCTTATGTTTTAGAATGCGTGATCTATCACCTCCCCTTTTGGGTGGGTGGACTTTTTTGACAGCACAAACTCTAAAGGTGCTTAAATCCCCTTTGTAATTGGATAAATGTTGGGAAGCACCTGAGAGGCTGCATGTGGTTTTATTCTGTGCATCATATACTTGTTCTGAAATGCGTTTTCGCAGCATTCTGGTGGTGCACACAAGGTATTCTATCTTACATTTTTCACAAGTTCTGACATAAACTACATGCATATCACTGCAGTTTATAAAACCATTCATACTATACTCATTGCCGTCTGCCATAGCATTCAATTTTTTATTATTATACATATATGGGTATAGTCCAGATAATGCACTCTTTGTCCACATTTATAATAACTACTGGTGGACAACCAGGTTTTGTTTTTATGTACAGTATTGTGCCTTTATTTGTATGATCACTAGGTGAAATATGGTTACCAATAGTGGTTCTCCATTTGATACAAACTCAAATTCCTTTGATAGGATGTTTTTTTAAGAGCATTATCCGTATATAATATTGGCAATTTTTTTTATAATATTAATAACTAGAGATGAGTAAACCTTTCAAGGTTCGATTCAGATCGGCGAACGTCCCCATTGACACCAGGAAAAGTGACATCCATTGATCCAGAGTACAAATAGTATAATTGTGCAGCATGGATGTATGGGACAGGGCCTGGGACAGGGCTTGGATCAGCATATCTAGCTTAAACATTGATCAGTAACAGGTGGATGAGTGACAGGTATATGCCTGATACACTGAGAGCCCTGACAAATTCAGGCAAGACACATAAAGGAGACTCAACTTGGAGCCCAAACATTTCCAATCATTAGGGGCTGACACCCGGAAAAGTGGCATCAATTGACCCTCAGTAGAAATTTTATAATGGCACAGCAGCAGTCAGCCATGGGTCATGTGTAATAGTGGGGAAGGATGTAGCCTTCCCTAGGCTCTGAAGTAGTTAAGGAAAATGTTCCGTTAGTTAATCCTCTCTGAACTGTGGTAGGCCAAGCTAAGGGGTTAGCTTCAGTGGTCCAGTCAGTAGAGTAGAGAGGGAACTTAGTGCCCGGATCAAGCCTTGAGTGATATAGAGCTTGTTCCTGGCATAATTCGTTGTGTGCTGCAGTACCTGTAAACAGCCACAAGATGCCACTGTCCTGGGTGCAGATGTTAGGTTGAGTCTGCTAGCAGTGTTACAGACAGGGATGAGTTAATGCTGTGTGATGACAGCTCACTGAGGGTGGGCACATTAGGAAAATCTCTGTTTAGTTTCCAGAATCAGGAAGTGATTCTTCAGTAAGAGATTGGACAGCAAATCGTTCAGGCAGCCTGACTATAGTGGCTGCTAGGGTAGACGGGAGCTCCATACCCTCAGACAGTGGGATCACCAGTGTGCAAGTCTCCGCACACAAGAGCACGAGTCCTGTCAGCCGGCCGGAGAAACTCATCAAAGGTAGTGAGGACCCGGGGCACTTCTAGTTTGCAGGAAGCAGAGGAAGATAAATAGGACTCCAGGCTAAGATGTGGGGGATAGATATCTGATCCAGGTCACTGTCAGTACTACAGAAGAGTCTCTTGGGCCAGAGATTAGAGTCACAGAGATGCTTCACTTAAAGAGGGAACCAGGGCTGAAGGAGTTACCAGCGCCTGTGAGAGAGATGATAACCTGTCGGGCCTTATCCATTATATCTGCCTGTAAATATTGTACATATTCCTCTTCCCCAAGTAAAGTCCAAGTTCTGGTTAAGAACCTCGTGTCCTCTGAATTTATTGCTGCCCTGGTCCCAGAAGAGAAATGCGCCTGGAGACAGCCGTGATCGGATGGCTTGAAGCAAGTGAAGAGCACTACATACACAGCCACACTTCAGAGGGAGGACACGTATTGTCTGTAGGGTGCCATAGCGAGAGGGGGCTACAGCTCGCCCACGACTACCTCGCTGGGGCACCTTACACATGCATGAGGTATCAGAGTCTGGGCCAGCATTTACAGCTTTGAATTTAAGTTCAAATTAAGAGGTGGGTGACGGACCCATGTAGGCCTGCTGTGCTGGGAGCCCTGATACCTCATGCAACAGCTCAAGCTGCTTTTCTGCTCAGTCACACTCAGGTGGCACAAATATCAGCTTCATAGACTACTATTGTTAGAAAAATGTAAGGATAGTAACACAGGTAGTTGACTCAAAGTAAGGGCAGGCCTGCCAGTCTGGGAGCCCTACTGCTACAGGCAGCACACATAAAAGAGCCTCAACTTGGAGTCTACACATTTCAAAAAATTATTGCCACATACCACTAAAGTGGCATCAATTTCCCCAGAGTAGATATAGTATAATGGGGCTCTGACACCCCTTCCACTACTGGCAACCCACCAGATTGAGACCCAACTGGGAGTCTCCACATTTCAAAAAATTGTTAGTAACATCAGCACTGTCACAGGTTTACCGTAACAGAGAGGAGTCAGAAGACCGCAGCTTCTGAGTTAATATACTCCTGCAGCACTTCTCCCTTGTATTAAATGGTGCTAGTTTTTTTCAGCAGTGTAGGCTTTAATCAACTTTGAGTCTCCATAGCTTCTATTTCGAAGTTCTCAGCTGTGCACCATCAGCCACTCCCCTCTCCTATATAGTCTTTGCAGGGGCAATCTGCATTGCCAGTGTTATGTCTTATACAGCCTGGTGAGGGGTGGAGTGGAGGTGTCAGTGTTCAATAGAGGCATTTAAGGAGAGTTGTTCTGTGACTTTTGCTTGGTGTTTTGGTTATGTGCATAGTCCCATCCTCTTCTATTTTTGTTTACCCTTCCTAATCCCTTCGGTGTTTCCCGCTGCTGTCTGTGAGTGCAAATTTTGTGTGTTTGGTATTTTCATTTGTCCCTGTACGTCCTTCCTTGTTTGTCTGGTTGGTGTATATACATACACTTCTCCTCCCCAGTTCCCAGGGTGGGGGAGGGGACAGATAAGGGCTGATTCAGGAGAACAGCAAGGTACATGGCCCCAGCATCTTCATCTCAGGTAACCTGTTGAACAGGGATAGATAGTGTGCCCCTAGTGTTAGGGACAGGGCTGGAGCTCCTGGTCCCGGGTTGTCAAACAACAGCATCATGACAAGCAGCAGTAGCAACAGCAGGCACAGAAGCCATGACAAAGGTGTCAAAAAACTGCGGGACCAAGGGCTGGCTGCTGTGCTGAGAGAGGGTAGAGTAGGTTGAACACAACAAACTGCTGGACTGTGAGTGAGGTGCAGGCGGAGATGTTATGGTGAATTGAGAAAGATGTAGTGTGCTCGAGATTGGTCAAAAACAGGAGGTATGTCCACTTCTGTAACAGCTCACGGGCTCTCACACACCAATTATAGCAGGCAAACAAGTGGAGTTTCTGCGGCCGGAGACCTGTGTGAGAACACTTGCTATGGTGACTGAGGAGGAAGAAGCAGCAAATGCGGTTGATGGGGCGGCTGGTGATTGGCAAGGCCTGCTAGTCCACATTTTAGCACAGTGAGATTCCCAGACTAAGGCATTTTGGTCTCACATGTGCCAGTTCCTGAATGTTGTAGTCAAATTTTTGGAATTTTTGCACCTGAGAACCTCCTCTTCCTGCCTTGACAGTACAGTACAGTCCGTGTGTGCCTCAGATATCTGATTCTCATCAGGATCACCTCCAGGATCACCTTCACCCCCGGGGGTTAACATCTGGTGACAAGGGTCTGGATTCTGCTCGGACCCTACTGCATCTGGCTCCAGATGTGTGAACAGCTCTGCAGACTTGCCCATCTGTGGTTCCCTACAGTCAGTTGGACGGTAGGAGAGTTGTGATGTGGGGGGAAACAATGGTAATTGGGGTGCCACCTCTGAAGACTGTACTGTGTGTGATGCTAAGGTGGAGGAGAGGCCACTTGATGCAGCGCTTGCCATCCACTGGAGCACATGTTCTTTTATGCCCTCATCTACCATGCGTACCACTGTGCGGCTGCCAAGAAAAGGGAGTCGAGTAGCCTGTTCAGTATCAGAAGTTGTCAGTTGTCTTTGGATAGGATAGGTGTTTGTTCAGTAGAGCTGTCAGTAACGTTACCACTTATCCCACATACACCTCGAATACCAAGCCTATCCCCCCTTAAACCACGACCTTGCTTTTTCCCACTCATGTTGGATGTACCCTTCCCCTCTTTTACCCAGCTGTTTCACAACAACTAGACCCAGACCTGCCAGTCACCTGTCACTAAATTAACAATCAGTATTTATTTGCTGAGTTAGTGCAGCTGGTCTACAGAATTAGCAGAAAAGATATAGATGCTGAATGTGGACTGGTGTCTCGACCACACAATTAGCACAAAGGATTGATAAGCTGGAAAGTTGATTTGACACAGGATCCTTTCTATCTGAACTAGCTGACAATAAACTATCTTGCTAACTATCTGACTACTTGCAGCAGCAGCCTCACTACGTTGTTACCAGGGGTGGATTAAGAGTAGCAAGGGCTCCGGGCAGTTTAGAAGGCGTGGCCCCCCCCTCCCACACCTGATTTATCACGTGACATGTCACATGATCCCCTGTGATAGATCATGTGATAGTTCACGGGAAATTAATTTGGCACAATATTAATTGTGCTACCCCATCTGAGAGCAGCACAATATAGGGGCAGATATCCTGATTCCAGCGATGTGTCACTTTTTCAGCTGCTTGTTGTCATTTTGAGAAAATCACCGTTTTATCTGCTGCAGATCTAGCAGCTCTCTGAATGCTGCGCTCTGTATAGCCCCGCCCACACCACTGATTGGCAGCTTTCTGCCCATGCTCAGTGTACACAGAAATCTACTGATCAGTGATGGGGGTGGGGTCCTACAGAACTTACTAGTCAATTACCTTCTGACAAATCAATGATTTTATCAAAACAACACTAAGCAGCCCAGTAAGTGACACATTACTGGAATCAGTGCCTCTAACCCTACATTATGCTGCTCTCAGATTAGGTGGCAAAAGTCTGATGACTGATTCCCTTTAAAGGAGCTGTAAAGACAAATAAGTTTGTATTAAAAAAAATACAAGCCATTTGTGAAATTAACTTTTTTTCATTGTTAATTCACATTAGACTGTATCTTCAACACTTTTGTCAGCAGGTCTTATTACAGACTCTGAATAGGGCAGCTCTCTCCCTCTCCCTCAGCAGAAAGTCACAGCATGGGTAAAATACGGGATCTTTTATGATTTTCTCATAATAAATAAAAAAGGACATGCAAGTCCTCCAAACTATTTTCCGTTTCTCTATAGGGGAGGTCCTAAATCTTTCTTGTTCTTTAGTTGATCACATGTCAAAAAGGCAAAGCATTTACTATGAACTCTATACACTTGGAGAGTAATATCATCATCTGCATGTAAATATTCCTTGACTAAGGGCTCGCTCACACTGTCGTATAACACGGCCGAATGCTATGTGATATTTTATCGGATAGGACTTGGCCCTATGTTATACTATGGGACAGTGCAGATCTGCGATTATTGGCATGAGAAAATAATCTCATTCGATATTCGGACCATGTGCACCCATACAAGTCTACGGGTGCACGTAAAACATTGGATTGCACTCGGATGTCATCCAAGTGCAGTCCGATGAACACTCACAGAGACTATGGAGAAGATGGAGAAATTAAGTTCTCCATCTTCTCCATATCTGTGCTGCGAGAGAATGGGATCACACTCAGTTGAAGCTCTGACAGAGTTTGAGCCGAGTGTCATTAGCATAATTGGCCCTATTCTCTTGCATGAGAGAATATATGGCTTAGTGAGTGGACCCTAAAACTGAATAGTAGTGACGGACAGGCACCTCACAAGCGGGATCCATGTAGCTCTCAGATGTCATGTAGGTAGGGCTTCATTCCATGGGGTAGGGCTTAATTTCAAGGTATATAAAAAAAATGGACTTCAAATAAAAATTAAATGAACACAAAAAGCACTAATTTAATTATTTTTTTCGTATTTATGTTTGCAGCCCCTTTAAAAACCCTTTGAGGACCAAGGCACATATATGTCCCATAGTTTTAAACTGGAAAAAATTTGATTGAATAAAATTTAAGGTCCTCCAAGGTTTAAGTAGGTCATAAATTCATATGAATACTTGCTCATACAATTGCACATGCCAGTAGATGAAGAAGAACAGAATCAAAAATATGACATTAAGTGGAGCACTTACAGGTATTCAAGGTGAAAGAGACCAGCAAAGGCATCGTCTCGAATGACAGTAAATGAGTTAGAATTCAGCAAGCTGAAAATGAAGACAGGAGTAGAGATGAGCGGTGTTCGACTAGAACTGTTCGCCAATCTCAAATTCGAGCTGTTTTGGGTGGTGTTTGAGTTGTTCGACGAACCCGAACGATTTGCAAAAAATTCGGCTGTTCGAGGTTATGTTCGATAACTGTTCGTGCACCAAAAGCGTGTCCTGCATGTCTGGCGCTATTTAGAGCACCACTCATGCAGGGATTGTCTGCCACTCACTGTAATGCCACAGCCATGGTGGTTGTGGCATTACAGTGATTGCCCAAATCGATGGGAACAGTGCTCACAGTGAAACATGAAAAGCCGGCAATTCAGCAGCGGCATACACCGGTACCCGACAATTTAGAATCGAAAGAATAGAGTATCCCACATAGATTAGATAGAGAGAAACATGTCAGTCACACATATAAGAAGCACAGTGACAGTGTTGCTTACTGTACTTGTCATTTAGTGTAAAGGATTTATCAAAAAAAATAATAGTGTTTTCATGCACCGTCTCTTTAAAAAATCCGGCTGGCAATTCAGCATCTGTACCCGACAATTTAGAATAGAAGGAATAGAGAATCACACATAGATTAGATAGATAGAAACATGTCAGCCACATATATACGAAGTACAGTGACAGTGTTGCTTACTGTACTTGTCATTTAGTGTAAAGGATTTATTAAAAAATATAATAGTGTTTTCGTGCACCGTCTCTTTAAAAAAGCCGGCCGGCAATTCAGCAGCGGTACCCGACAATTTATAACAGACAGAATAGAGCTTCACACATAGATTAGATAGATAGAAACATGTCAACCACATATATACGAAGTGCAGTGACAGTGTTGCTTACTGTACTTGTCATTTACTGCAAAGGATTTATCAAAAAAAATAATAGTGTTTTCATGCACCGTCTCTTTAAAAAAGCCGGCTGGCAATTCAGCATCTGTACCCGACAATTTAGAATAGAAGGAATAGAGAATCACACATAGATTAGATAGATAGAAACATGTCAGCCACATATATACGAAGTACAGTGACAGTGTTGCTTACTGTACTTGTCATTTAGTGTAAAGGATTTATTAAAAAATATAATAGTGTTTTCATGCACCGTCTCTTTAAAAAAGCCGGCCGGCAATTCAGCAGCGGTACCCGACAATTTATAACAGACAGAATAGAGCTTCACACATAGATTAGATAGATAGAAACATGTCAGTCACATATATATGAAGTACTGTGACAGTGTTGCTTACTGTACTTGTCATTTACTGCAAAGGATTTATTAAAAAAAATAATAGTGTTTTCATGCACCGTCTCTTTAAAAAAGCCGGCCGGCAATTCAGCATCTGTACCCGACAATTTATAACAGACAGAATAGAGCTTCACACATAGATTAGATAGATAGAAACATGTCAGTCACATATATAATAAGTACAGTGACAGTGTTGGTTACTGTACTTGTCATTTAGTATTAAAATAAAGGATTTATTATTAAAAAAAATTGGCGTGGGGTTCCCCGTAATTTTAGTCTCTAGCGGAGGTTAAGCAGACAGCTGGGGCAGATGTTTGAAGCCTGGGAAGGGGGTAATACCCACGGAGCTTCCCAGGCTACTAATATCAGCCCCCAGCTGAATACCTAGCCTTTACTAGCTATTAAAATGGAGGACCCCCCCCCCCAAAAAAATGACGTGGGGTCCCCCCTAATTTAATAGCTAGCAAAGGCTAGGCAGACAGCTGGGGGCTGATATTAATAGCCCAGGAAGGGAGCCATGAATATTGGCCCCCTCCCAGGCTAGAAACACCAGCCGTCAGCCGCCCCAGAAATGGCGCATCCATAGGATGCGCCAATTCTGGCACTTAGCCTCGCTCTTCCACGCTGCCCTGGTGCGGTGGCAGGGGGTAATAGGGTTGGGGTTGATGTCAGCTTATAATGCCAGCTGACATCAAGCCCAGGTTAGTAATGGAGAGGCGTCTATAAGACACCCCCATTGCTAACCCCATAGTCAAAGTTAAAAGAAAACACAAACACCCAGAATAAAGTCCTTTAATTGAAATAAAGACACATTCCTTTATTGTTCTAAATTAAACCATACTTACCGTCACGCCCATTCCAGCTGAAGCCAACGATCTCCTGCAATAAAAGAAAAATAATAAAGCAACCTCATCCTTACCTTTCCATGGCTCCCACGACAGCTTCAGCTCTGCTACATCGAGATAACAGGCTGGACTGCAGCAGAACGCTGCCATCCAGCCTGTCATCCCGCAGACACTGAGAAGCGCAGGCATGCTTGCGCTCTGCAGTGTCTGGCTGTGACGGCATAAAGATGAGACGAGTTCATGTCCAATGAACTCGGCGCACCTCATGCACGTCACTGACAGCGTGGGAGAATTCTCCTGCACTCAGCACTTCAGCGTGAGAATTCTCCCACACTGTCAGTGACGTGCATGAGGTCAGCTGAGTTCATTGGACATGAATGAGCTCACCTCATGCACGTCACTGACAGCGTGGGAGAATTCTCACGCTGTAGCGCTGAGTGCAGGAGAATTTTCCCACGCTGTCAGTGACGTGCATGAGGTGAGCTGAGATCATTGGACATGAATGAGCTCACCTCATGCACGTCACTGACAGCGTGGGAAAATTCTCCTGCACTCAGCGCTTCAGCGTGAGAATTTTCCCACGCTGTCAGTGACGTGCATGAGGTGAGCTCATTCATGTCCAATGAACTCAGCTGACCTCATGTACGTCACTGACAGTGTGGGAGAATTTTCACGCTGAAGTGCTGAGTGCAGGAGAATTTTCCCACGCTGTCAGTGACGTGCATGTGGTGCGCCGAGTTCATTGGACATGAGCTTGTCTCATCTTCATGCCGTCACAGCGAGACACTGAGGAGCGCAAGCATGCCTGCGCTTCTGAGTGTCCGCGGGATGACAGGCTGGATGGCAGCGTTCTGCTGCGGTCCAGCCTGTCATCTCGATGTAGCAGAGCTGAAGCTGTCGTGGGAACCATGGAAAGGTAAGGATGAGGTTGCTTAATTATTTTACTTTTATTGCAGAAGACATTGGCTTCAGCTGGAATGGGCGTGACGGTAAGTATGGTTTAATTTAGAACAATAAAGAATTGTGTGTTTATTTCAATTAAAGGACTTTATTCTGGGTGTTGTGTTTTTTTAAATACTTTACTAGAAATTCATGGTGGTCATGTCTAATATTGGCGTGACCCCATGAATTTCGGGCTTAGGGCCAGCTGATAATGCCAAGCTGGCCTTAACCCCTTTATTACCCAGTGAGCCACCGCACCAGGGCCCTGGATGAGTTGGGTACAGCGCCAGAAGATGGCGCTTCTATGAACGCGCCATTTTCTGGGGCGGCTGCGGACTGCAATTTGCAGCGGGTGAGGCCCAGAAAGCTTGGGCCTCCCTGCGCTGCGGATTCCAGCTCACAGCTGCCTAGTTGTACCTGGCTGGGCACAAAAATAGGGTGAAGCCCCACGCATTTTTTTTTTAAATTATTTCATGAAATTCATGGAATAATTAAGAAAAAAAGGGCTTCCCTATATTGTTGTGTCCAACCAGGTACAAATAGGCAGCTGGTGGTTGGGGGCAGCCCGTCCCTGCCTGCTGTACCTGGCTGGACACAAATATAGTGCGAAGCCCCACGTCAATTTTTTTTTAATTATTTCATGAAATAATTTTTTTAAAAAAGGGCTTCCCTATATTGTTGTGTCTGGCCAGGTACAAATAGGCAGCTGGTGGTTGGGGGCAGCCCGTTCCTGCCTGCTGTACCTGACTGGACACAAATATAGGGCGAAGCCCCACGTCAATTTTTTTAAATTATTTCAGGAAATTCATGAAATAATGAAAAAAAAATTGATGTGGGGCTTCGCCCTATATTTGTGTACAGTCAGGTACAGCAGGCAGGAACGGGCTGCTCCCAACCACCAGCTGCCTATTTGTACCTAGCCGGACACAACAATATAGGGAAGCCCTTTTTTTCTTAATTATTCCATGAAATTCATGAATTTAAAAAAAAAATACGTGGAGCTTCGCCCTATTTTTGTGTCCAGCCAGGTACAGCTAGGCAGCTGGGGGCTGGAATCTGCAGCGCAGGGAGACCCAAGCTTTCTGGGCCCCACCTGCTGCAAATTGCAGTCCGCAGCCGCCCCGGAAAATGGCGCGTTCATAGAAGGGCCATCTTCTGGCGCTGTACCCAACTCATCCAGGGCCCTGGTGCGGTGGCTCACTGGGTAATAAAGGGGTTAAGGCCAGCTTGGCATTATCAGCTGGCCCTAAGCCCGAAATTCATGGGGTCACGCCAATATTAGACATGACCACCATGAATTTCTAGTAAAGTATTTAAAAAAAACACAAACACCCAGAAAAATGTCCTTTAATTGAAATAAACACACAATTCTTTATTGTTCTAAATTAAACCATACTTACCGCCACGCCCATTCCAGCTGAAGCCAATGATCTCCTGCAATAAAAGTAAAATAATAAAGCAACATCATCCTTACCTTTCCATGGCTCCCACGACAGCTTCAGCTCTGCTACATCGAGATGACAGGCTGGACCGCAGCAGAAAGCTGCCATCCAGCCTGTCATCCCGCAGACACTGAGAAGAGCAGGCATGCTTGCGCTACTCAGTGTCTGGCTGTGACGGCATCCAGATGAGCCGAGGTCATGTCCAATGAACTCGGCTCACCTCATGTACGTCACTGACAGCGTGGGAAAATTCTCACGCTGAAGCGCTGAGTGCAGGAGAATTTTCCCACGCTGTCAGTGACGTACATGAGGTGAGCTGAGTTCATTGTCGGCTCATCTGGATGTCGGGTACCGCTGCTGAATTGCCGGCCGGCTTTTTTAAAGAGACGGTGCACGAAAACACTATTATATTTTTTAATAAATCCTTTACACTAAATGACAAGTACAGTAAGCAACACTGTCACTGTACTTCATATATATGTGACTGACATGTTTCTATCTATCTAATCTATGTGTGATGCTCTATTCCTTCATGTCTAAATTGTCGGGTACCGGTGTATGCCGCTGCTGAATTGCCGGCCGGCTTTTTTAAAGAAAGCGTCTTCTGAGCAGTTTGTCAGCTTTTGGACACCTTTGAAGGTGTTTTCTATGTGTTCCTATGTGTTTTTGTTTGCCTGCCATTGGTTTTAACGGTGTTCGACGGTGTTCTAAGGTGTTCGACGAACAGTTCGACGAACAGTTCCTCGAACATCCCGGTGTTCGACGAACCGAACCGAACCCGAACACAACGGGGGTGGCTCAACACTAGACAGCAGGTTAGAAGCGAACCAGACTTTATGGTGCTCAGAATTAGTCAAGCAGAATTTATTGACTAGAGATGAGCATTGTTCTACTCGAACTGTTCGCCAATCTCAAATTCGAGCTGTTTTGGGCGGCGATTTGAGAAAAATTCGGCTGTTCGAGGTTATGTTCGATAACTGTTCGTGCACCAAAATCATAACTGGATTTTTTCTCAGTAATGATGAAAATGAATGTTAATACGCAGTTTGAGTGTACAGCGGGGTGGGGGGAGGGGCAGGGGATGGATCTCTGCAGGAATAATGAAGATCTCCATTTTTTTTTCTCTTTCCCGCATTTACAGTGGGGAGGTGCAGTCTGTCAGCCTATCAGCAGCGCACACACGGAGCGAACTTCTGTTTTTCACACAAGCAAGGGCATGTGTCATTGGCAGTGTATGTCACATGTCCTTGCCCTATAAGACCAAGCCATTTTCCCCGTCGCCACCATTTTCTCACTGCTGCAGCTGCGTGTTAGACGGCACCGCTGTTGCTGTGTGCGCTATACCTTGTTAATTTCAAGCCAATTTTCGCACAAATCTACAGATAGCTTGGGAGTAGGGAATAGTTGTGATTGCAGTCCTTTTAAGGACTAGGTTACAGCATTTCTTACGACTTTTATCAGGCAGGTCTGTGCTCTTAAATAGATAGATTGTGGGAGTAAAGACTAATTGTAATTGCAGTCCTTTTCAGGACTAGGTTACATCAGTTCCTATCAGTTTTTGCCAGGCAGGTCTGTGCCAGTGCTGTGCAAGTTTTTTTCACAGCATTTGGCTGAATCTAGCAAAGCTAATCCTTTTTGGCCTATTGCAGAGTGTGTTAGTCAGTGGAGTAGCCTATCTGTGTTGCAAGATATACCACCTGTGTATAGAATACCAATTTTTTTACTGCACCTAGTGAAGTAAAATCTTTTGGGCATAGCATCATTCTATTAGTCCATCTATACTGACCTCCATCAGGTTGCAAATTGAATATAATTTTTTTCTGCATCTAGCTCTGAAAAAATATTTGGGCTTCTACCAGTGTGTGGGACTTGTTCTATTAGTCCATCTATACTGACCTCCATCAGGTTGCAAACTGAATATAATTTTTTTCTGCATCTAGCTCTGAAAAAATATTTGGCCTTCTAGCAGTGTGTGGGACTTTCTCTATTAGTCCATCTATACTGACCTCCATCAGGTTGCAAATTAAAAATAATTTTTATCTGCATCTAGATCTGAAAAAATATTTGGCCTTCTAGCAGTGTGTGGGACTTTCTCTATTAGTCCATCTATAATGACCTCCATCAGGTTGCAAATTAAAAATAATTTTTATCTATATCTACCTCTGAAAAAATATTTGGACTTCTAGCTGTGTGTGGGACTTGTTCTATTAGTCCATCTATACTGACCTCCATCAGGTTGCAAACTGAATATAATTTTTTTCTGCATCTAGCTCTGGAAAAATATTTGGCCTTCTAGCAGTGTGTGGGACTTTCTCTATTAGTCCATCTATACTGACCTCCATCAGGTTGCAAACTGAATATATATTTTTTCTGCATCTACCTCTGAAAAAATATTGGGCTTCTAGCTGTGTGTGGGACTTGTTCTATTAATCCATCTATACAGATCTCCATCAGGTTGCAAACTGAATATATTTTTTTTCTGCATCTACCTCTGAAAAAATATTGGGCTTCTAGCTGTGTGTGGGACTTGTTCTATTAATCCATCTTTACAGACCTCCATCAGGTTGCAAACTGTATATAATTTTTTTCTTCATCTAGCACTGAAAAAATATTTGGCCTTCTAGCAGTGTGTGGGACTTTCTCTATTAGTCCATCTATACTGACCTCCATCAGGTTGCAAATTAAAAATAATTTTTATCTGCATCTACCTCTGAAAAAATATTTGGGCTTCTAGCTGTGTGTGGGACTTGTTCTATTAGTCCATCTATACTGACCTCCATCAGGTTGCAAACTGAATATAATTTTTTTCTGCATCTAGCTCTGAAAAAATATTTGTCCTTCTAGTAGTGTGTGGGACTTTCTCCATTAGTCCATCTATACTGACCTCCATCAGGTTGCAAATTAAAAATAATTTTTATCTGCATCTAGCTCTGAAAAAATATTTGGCCTTCTAGCAGTGTGTGGGACTTTCTCTATTAGTCCATCTATACTGACCTCCATCAGGTTGCAAATTAAAAATAATTTTTATCTGCATCTACCTCTGAAAAAATATTTGGGCTTCTAGCTGTGTGTGGGACTTGTTCTATTAGTCCATCTATACTGACCTCCATCAGGTTGCAAACTGAATATAATTTTTTTCTGCATCTAGCTCTGAAAAAATATTTGGCCTTCTAGCAGTGTGTGGGACTTTCTCTATTAGTCCATCTATACTGACCTCCATCAGGTTGCAAATTAAAAATAATTTTTATCTGCATCTAGCTCTGAAAAAATATTTGGCCTTCTAGCAGTGTGTGGGACTTTCTCTATTAGTCCATCTATACTGACCTCCATCAGGTTGCAAATTAAAAATAATTTTTATCTGCATCTACCTCTGAAAAAATATTTGGGCTTCTAGCTCTGTGTGGGACTTGTTCTATTAGTCCATCTATACTGACCTCCATCAGGTTGCAAACTGAATATAATTTTTTTCTGCATCTAGCTCTGAAAAAATATTTGGCCTTCTAGCAGTGTGTGGGACTTTCTCTATTAATCCATCTATACTGACCTCCATCAGGTTGCAAATTAAAAATATTTTTTTTTCTGCATCTACCTCTGAAAAAATATTGGGCTACTAGCTGTGTGTGGGACTTGTTCTATTAATCCATCTATACAGACCTCCATCAGGTTGCAAACTGAATATAATTTTTTTCTGCATCTACCTCTGAAAAAATATTTGGGCTTCTAGCTGTGTGTGGGACTTGTTCTATTAGTCCATCTATACTGACCTCCATCAGGTTGCAAACTGAATATAATTTTTTTCTGCATCTAGCTCTGGAAAAATATTTGGCCTTCTAGCAGTGTGTGGGACTTGTTCTATTTGTCCACCTATACTGACCTCCATCAGGTTGCAAATTCAAAATATTTTTTTGTCTGCATCTAGCTCTGAAAAAATATTTGGCCTTCTAGCAGTGTGTGGGACTTTCTCTATTAGTCCATCTATACTGACCTCCATCAGGTTGCAAACTGAATATATTTTTTTTCTGCATCTACCTCTGAAAAAATATTTGGGCTTCTAGCTGTGTGTGGGACTTGTTCTATTAGTCCATCTATACTGACCTCCATCAGGTTGCAAATCGAATATAATTTTTTTCTCCATCTAACCCAGCCAATAATTTTGGCCTAATACCACAGTTTGGCCACTCAGCTCTGCTCGCTTCTCATCCATTGTTTTTTTGTGCAAACAGCTCCAGAGTTGTGAATTAATTAACCACCAAAATGAGTGGAAAAAGGCCTGCTGCTGGTGGAAAGGGGAATAGGCGTGTTGGGAATGGGAAAAAAGGTTGTGTCCGTGGGGTAGGTGTTAAAGCAACAGTAACATCTGCAGAAGAAAGACCATCTTCCAGCCAAACTAAAATGTCTACTTCTTTTAGCGGACAATGTGATAAGATCCTTTTCTTACGGCCACGCCAATCGCTACAAATTCCAGATGAGGCACAAAAACAGCAGGTGCTTCAACGGATATCAAGTGCTCCTTTAAGTGGGCTCTCCTCCACATCAACTTCAACATCACAAATACTCCAGTCCTCAAAGGTGTCACCCCAATCGCACTTGCTTCCTCACAGCTCCCAAATCTCCAGCTGCCCATCTGAGTATGAGGTAGAACAGATGGTTGAGTCTGCAGAGCTGTTTACTCATACTATAGCCTGGGAATCAGAGGTCGACTCCAGCGCTTCTGTGAATCCAGACGGGGAAATGATCTGCACTGATGCCCAGAATCTTTATGAGTCGGATCCAGGACTAGAGGTGAGCGTTGTTCTACTCGAACTGTTCACCAATCTCAAATTCGAGCTGTTTTGGGCGGTGTTCGAGCCGTTCGGCGAACACGAACGATTTGAGAAAAATTCGGCTGTTCGAGGTTATGTTCGATAACTGTTCGTGCACCAAAATCATAACTGGATTTTTTTCTCAGTAATGATGAAAATTAATGTTAATACGCAGTTTGAGTGTACAGCGGGGTGGGGGGAGGGGCAGGGGATGGATCTCTGCAGGAATAATGAAGATCTCCATTTTTTTTTCTCTTTCCCGCATTTGCAGTGGGGAGGTGCAGTCTGTCAGCCTATCAGCAGCGCACACATGGAGCGAACTGCTGTTTTTCACACAAGCAAGGGCATGTGTCATTGGCAGTGTATGTCACATGTCCTTGCCCTATAAGACCAAGCCATTTTCCCCGTCGACACCATTTTCTCACTGCTGCAGCTGCGTGTTAGACGGCACCGCTGTTGCTGTGTGCGCTATACCTTGTTAATTTCAAGCCAATTTTCGCACAAATCTACAGATAGCTTGGGAGTAGGGAATAGTTGTGATTGCAGTCCTTTTAAGGACTAGGTTACAGCATTTCCTACGACTTTTACCAGGCAGGTCTGTGCTCTTAAATAGATAGATTGTGGGAGTAAAGACTAATTGTAATTGCAGTCCTTTTCAGGACTAGGTTACATCAGTTCCTATCAGTTTTTGCCAGGCAGGTCTGTGCCAGTGCTGTGCAAGTTTTTTTCACAGCATTTGGCTGAATCTAGCAAAGCTAATCCTTTTTGGCCTATTGCAGAGTGTGTTAGTCAGTGGAGTAGCCTATCTGTGTTGCAAGATATACCACCTGTGTATAGAATACCAATTTTTTTACTGCACCTAGTGAAGTAAAATCTTTTGGGCATAGCATCATTCTATTAGTCCATCTATACTGACCTCCATCAGGTTGCAAATTGAATATAATTTTTTTCTGCATCTAGCTCTGAAAAAATATTTGGGCTTCTAGCAGTGTGTGGGACTTGTTCTATTAGTCCATCTATACTGACCTCCATCAGGTTGCAAACTGAATATAATTTTTTTCTGCATCTAGCTCTGAAAAAATATTTGGCCTTCTAGCAGTGTGTGGGACTTTCTCTATTAGTCCATCTATACTGACCTCCATCAGGTTGCAAATTAAAAATAATTTTTATCTGCATCTAGATCTGAAAAAATATTTGGCCTTCTAGCAGTGTGTGGGACTTTCTCTATTAATCCATCTATACTGACCTCCATCAGGTTGCAAATTAAAAATAATTTTTATCTGCATCTACCTCTGAAAAAATATTTGGGCTTCTAGCTGTGTGTGGCACTTGTTCTATTAGTCCATCTATACTGACCTCCATCAGGTTGCAAACTGAATATAATTTTTTTCTGCATCTAGCTCTGAAAAAATATTTGGCCTTCTAGCAGTGTGTGGGACTTTCTCTATTAGTCCATCTATACTGACCTCCATCAGGTTGCAAACTGAATATATTTTTTTTCTGCATCTACCTCTGAAAAAATATTGGGCTTCTAGCTGTGTGTGGGACTTGTTCTATTAATCCATCTATACAGACCTCCATCAGGTTGCAAACTGAATATAATTTTTTTCTGCATCTACCTCTGAAAAAATAGTTGGACTTCTAGCAGTGTGTGGGACTTTCTCTATTAGTCCATCTATACTGACCTCCATCAGGTTGCAAATTAAAAATAATTTTTATCTGAATCTAGCTCTGAAAAAATATTTGGCCTTCTAGCAGTGTGTGGGACTTTCTCTATTAGTCCATCTATACTGACCTCCATCAGGTTGCAAATTAAAAATAATTTTTATCTGCATCTACCTCTGAAAAAATATTTGGGCTTCTAGCTGTGTGTGGGACTTGTTCTATTAGTCCATCTATACTGACCTCCATCAGGTTGCAAACTGAATATAATTTTTTTCTGCATCTAGCTCTGAAAAAATATTTGGCCTTCTAGTAGTGTGTGGGACTTTCTCTATTAGTCCATCTATACTAACCTCCATCAGGTTGCAAATTAAAAATAATTTTTATCTGCATCTAGCTCTGAAAAAATATTTGGCCTTCTAGCAGTGTGTGGGACTTTCTCTATTAGTCCATCTATACTGACCTCCATCAGGTTGCAAATTAAAAATAATTTTTATCTGCGTCTACCTCTGAAAAAATATTTGGGCTTCTAGCTGTGTGTGGGACTTGTTCTATTAGTCCATCTATACTGATCTCCATCAGGTTGCAAACTGAATATAATTTTTTTCTGCATCTAGCTCTGAAAAAATATTTGGCCTTCTAGTAGTGTGTGGGACTTTCTCTATTAGTCCATCTATACTGACCTCCATCAGGTTGCAAATTAAAAATAATTTTTATCTGCATCTACCTCTGAAAAAATATTTGGGCTTCTAGCTGTGTGTGGGACTTGTTCTATTAGTCCATCTATACTGACCTCCATCAGGTTGCAAACTGAATATAATTTTTTTCTGCATCTAGCTCTGAAAAAATATTTGGCCTTCTAGCAGTGTGTGGGACTTTCTCTATTAGTCCATCTATACTGACCTCCATCAGGTTGCAAATTAAAAATAATTTTTATCTGCATCTACCTCTGAAAAAATATTTGGGCTTCTAGCTGTGTGTGGGACTTGTTCTATTAGTCCATCTATACTGACCTCCATCAGGTTGCAAACTGAATATAATTTTTTTCTGCATCTAGCTCTGAAAAAATATTTGGCCTTCTAGCAGTGTGTGGGACTTTCTCTATTAGTCCATCTATACTGACCTCCATCAGGTTGCAAATTAAAAATAATTTTTATCTGCATCTAGCTCTGAAAAAATATTTGGCCTTCTAGCAGTGTGTGGGACTTTCTCTATTAGTCCATCTATACTGACCTCCATCAGGTTGCAAATTAAAAATAATTTTTATCTGCATCTACCTCTGAAAAAATATTTGGGCTTCTAGCTGTGTGTGGCACTTGTTCTATTAGTCCATCTATACTGACCTCCATCAGGTTGCAAACTGAATATAATTTTTTTCTGCATCTAACTCTGAAAAAATATTTGGCCTTCTAGCAGTGTGTGGGACTTTCTCTATTAGTCCATCTATACTGACCTCCATCAGGTTGCAAATTAAAAATAATTTTTATCTGCATCTAGCTCTGAAAAAATATTTGGCCTTCTAGCAGTGTGTGGGACTTTCTCTATTAGTCCATCTATACTGACCTCCATCAGGTTGCAAATTAAAAATAATTTTTATCTGCATCTACCTCTGAAAAAATATTTGGGCTTCTAGCTGTGTGTGGGACTTGTTCTATTAGTCCATCTATACTGACCTCCATCAGGTTGCAAACTGAATATATTTTTTTTCTGCATCTAGCTCTGAAAAAAAATTTGGCCTTCTAGCAGTGTGTGGGACTTTCTCTATTAGTCCATCTATACTGACCTCCATCAGGTTGCAAATTAAAAATAATTTTTTTTCTGCATCTACCTCTGAAAAAATATTTGGGCTTCTAGCTGTGTGTGGGACTTGTTCTATTAGTCCATCTATACTGACCTCCATCAGGTTGCAAACTGAATATAATTTTTTTCTGCATCTAGCTCTGAAAAAATATTTGGCCTTCTAGCAGTGTGTGGGACTTTCTCTATTAGTCCATCTATACTGACCTCCATCAGGTTGCAAATTAAAAATAATTTTTATCTGCATCTAGCTCTGAAAAAATATTTGGCCTTCTAGCAGTGTGTGGGACTTTCTCTATTAGTCCATCTATACTGACCTCCATCAGGTTGCAAATTAAAAATAATTTTTATCTGCATCTACCTCTGAAAAAATATTTGGGCTTCTAGCTGTGTGTGGGACTTGTTCTATTAGTCCATCTATACTGACCTCCATCAGGTTGCAAACTGAATATAATTTTTTTCTGCATCTAGCTCTGAAAAAATATTTGGCCTTCTAGCAGTGTGTGGGACTTTCTCTATTAGTCCATCTATACTGACCTCCATCAGGTTGCAAATTAAAAATAATTTTTTTTCTGCATCTACCTCTGAAAAATATTGGGCTTCTAGCTGTGTGTGGGACTTGTTCTATTAATCCATCTATACAGACCTCCATCAGGTTGCAAACTGAATATAATTTTTTTCTGCATCTACCTCTGAAAAAATATTTGGGCTTCTAGCTGTGTGTGGGACTTGTTCTATTAGTCCATCTATACTGACCTCCATCAGGTTGCAAACTGAATATAATTTTTTTCTGCATCTAGCTCTGAAAAAATATTTGGCCTTCTAGCAGTGTGTGGGACTTGTTCTATTAGTCCACCTATACTGACCTCCATCAGGTTGCAAATTCAAAATAATTTTTTGTCTGCATCTAGCTCTGAAAAAATATTTGGCCTTCTAGCAGTGTGTGGGACTTTCTCTATTAGTCCATCTATACTGACCTCCATCAGGTTGCAAACTGAATATATTTTTTTTCTGCATCTACCTCTGAAAAAATATTTGGGCTTCTAGCTGTGTGTGGGACTTGTTCTATTAGTCCATCTATACTGACCTCCATCAGGTTGCAAATCGAATATAATTTTTTTCTCCATCTAACCCAGCCAATAGTTTTGGCCTAATACCACAGTTTGGCCACTCAGCTCTGCTCGGTTCCCATCCATTGTTTTTTTGTGCAAACAACTCCAGTGTTGTGAATTAGTTAACCACCAAAATAAGTGGAAAAAGGCCTGCTGCTGGTGGAAAGGGGAATAGGCGTGTTGGGAAGGAGAAAAAAAGGTTGTGTCCGTGGGGTAGGTGTTAAAGCAACAGTAACATCTGCAGAAGAAAGACCATCTTCCAGCCAAACTAAAGTGTCTACTTCTTTTAGCGGACAATGTGATAAGATCCCTTTCTTACGGCCACGCCAATCGCTACAAATTCCAGATGAGGCACAAAAACAGCAGGTGCTTCAACGGATATCAAGTGCTCCTTTAAGTGGGCTCTCCTCCACATCAACTTCAACATCACAAATACTCCAGTCCTCAAAGGTGTCACCCCAATCGCACTTGCTTCCTCACAGCTCCCAAATCTCCAGCTGCCCGTCTGAGTATGAGGTAGAACAGATGGTTGAGTCTGCAGAGCTGTTTACTCATACTATAGCCTGGGAATCAGAGGTCGACTCCTGCGCTTCTGTGAATCCAGACGAGGAAATGATCTGCACTGATGACCAGAATCTTTATGAGTCGGATCCAGGACCAGACGCAGAAGGTTCTGACCATAATGTAGACCCTCATTCCCAAACTGTAACTCCTGTTGGTGGAGACAATGAGGAAGACGATGATGAGACTCAAATACCTGATTGGAGCGACAACTTTAGTTTTTTGTCAGGGCAGGGACAGTTTGGCTCTGAGGACGACGGGTGTGATAACGCACAGGGTGATGATGATGAGGTTGGAGATCCCACTTACGGTCAACCCACAGTCAGCCAAGAGATGAGGTCAGCAGCGGAGGTGGAGGAAGATGCTAGTGACGACGAGGTCAGGTTGCGCCTTCCTGGACAGAGACGTAGTACTGGAAGCACGTCAACAACTGCATCCTCAAACACAACTCTGCCTCTCACCACAAGTCGTGGTGGCTCTTCACGTCGCATGGGTGCTAAGCCTTGCATAGCCTGGGCATTTTTTCAGATCGATAAAGATGACCCAACTCGTGTTATCTGTAACATTTGTCAGCAAAAGCTAAGTAGAGGCCAAAAAATACATAGTTTGAGTACTTCATGCATGAACCGGCACATGGACATGAAGCATAAGTTGCAGTGGGAAGCTCAGTGTGCTACAATGCGGCCTAGCCGGCCGGGCCAACCACCGTCTGCCATATCTTGTGCATCCGCGGCCTCTTCATCCTCTGTCACTGGGGGGACAGCAGTCACACCTGTTTTGGGGTGCAGACCTGCCACCTCTTTACCCGCAACAGCCAGCGTGATTGGCAGGTCATCATTTTCTTTGCAGGTGGTAACACCAGCTGGTGTTGAGCGCTGTCCGACATCGATAGCACCACCTTTGGATCAAGGCAACCTAACATGTCCGCCTGCATCTTCCTCACAGACCGGCAGTTTGCCGGGGACACCCTTATCAACCCCGTCTAAGCACAATAGCCAGCCCTCGGTCCCTCAGATGTGGACAAGTAAAAGACCATTTCCTCCTAGCCATGAGAAAGCTAAGAGGTTGAATTTCACCATCTGCAAGCTCTTGGCTACAGAAATGCTGCCTTTCCGCCTGGTGGACACAGAGGATTTTCGAGACCTTATGTCCGTCGCAGTGCCCCAGTACCAGATGCCCAGTCGGCACTACTTCTCAAAGAAAGGTGTGCCTGCGCTCCACCAGCATGTCGCACACAACATCACCGCTTCTTTGAGAAACTCAGTGTGTGACAGGGTGCATTTCACCACAGTCACTTGGACGAGTAGGCATGGACAGGGGCGTTACATGTCGCTGACTGGGCACTGGGTAACTATGGTGACAGCAGGACAAGGGGCTGCTGTCCAAGTCTTGCCGTCCCCACGAGTTGTGCGTCAATCCTCTTTATGTCAAAGTTCCTCCACTGCTTCTGCCTCCTCAACCTCCTCTCGGTCTTCCACCTGCACCCAAAGCCTGTCTGGTCATGCCACAAGCTTTCTAACTGCGCAGAAGGGATCCTGCACACCTCCTTACTATGCTGGCAGTAGGGCTCAACGTCATCAGGCGGTTTATACTTTTAAATGTCTGGGAAATGTGAGTCACACAGCTGAGGAGTTGTGGTCAGCTCTGGAGAACCAATTTCATGAATGGTTGTCTCCACTGGACCTGAAACCAGGGAAGGCCGTGTGCGACAATGCTGCAAACCTGGGTGCGGCCCTTCGCCGGGGCAATGTCACACACGTGCCTTGTATGGCTCACGTGTTGAACCTGGTTGTCCAGCAATTTTTAGCCCACTATCCCAGACTAGATGGTCTTCTGCAGAGGGCACGGTCGCTGTGTGCTCACTTCCGCCGTTCGCATCCCACAGCTCAGCGACTTACATCTCTACAGAAGTCGTTGGGCCTGCCACTTCACCGGCTAAAATGCGATGTGCCTACCCGGTGGAATTCAACTCTGCACATGTTGCAGCGACTGTGGCAGCACCGACAAGCCCTGGTGCAATACGTTCTGACGTATAGCCTGGGCCAACGAGATCCAGAGGTGGGGCAAATCACGCTGGAGGAGTGGTCTCAGATCAGGGACCTATGCACCCTTCTGCACAGTTTTGAAATGGCGACGAAGATATTTAGTGCTGACGATGCCATTATCAGCATGACTATTCCGGTGATTTACATGCTGGAGCACATGTTAAACAGAATTCGGAGTCAGGTGGTGGCACAAGAGGAGGTGGAGGAAGTAGAGGAGGAGGAGTTGTATGCGGAAGGGCTAACATCTGCAAGGTCCAGACGGTCGGCAGCACCAAGGCGGCAGGCATGTGAGGGTGGGGGAGATGGTTTTACCAGGGCGCATGGTAGCAGCCAAACTAGTGAGAAAGGTGCAGGAGCCCAGGAAGAAGTGGAGGACGAACTGATGGAAGACTCATCAGATGAGGGAGACCTTGATCACATTTCTGTTGTGCGAGGTTGGGGGGAGAGGACAGAGGAAGGAAGCATGATTGTTACCTCGCCACCAACACAACAGGGACTTGGTGCTCCTGGATGCGCAACACACATGAGTGCCTTCTTGCTGCACTACCTGCAACATGACCCTCGAATTGTGAGAATTAGAAATAATCCTGACTACTGGGTTGCCACACTGTTAGATCCCCGGTACAAAAGTAAATTTGCCGAAATTATTCCTGCCATAGAAAGGGATGCACGCATGCAGGAGTATCAGCAGAGACTGTTGCAGAATCTTACATGTGCTTTTCCACAAAACACCAGTGGTACACGTAGTGAATCTCACAGTTCCAACTTGCCAACCGTGGGACCGTCAAGTGTTCAGCACTCAAACCGTAACAGAACCACAGTATCTGCTGGTAACATCAATTTTGCGGAATCATTTCACCACTTTTTTAGCCCATCCTTTGCAAGGCCACAGGAGACAAGAAGTCTGACACATAGTCAACGCCTAGAGACGATGGTACAGGAGTATCTCCAAGTAAACATTGAAGCCATGACTGTGTCACTGGACCCTTGCTCTTTTTGGGCTTCCAATCTGGATAAATGGCCGGAGCTAGCCACTTACGCCTTGGAGATCTTGTCATGCCCCGCAGCCAGCGTTCTGTCTGAACGTGTGTTCAGCGCTGCTGGTGGTGTGCTGACAGATAAGCGCACGCGGCTCTCCACTGATAATGTAGACAGACTCACGTTCATAAAGATGAACAAATCATGGATCCGAAACGACTTTTCTACCCCTGTGTCATCCTGGGGAGAGTAAAAGCTTGATGATTGGTTAAAATCACCCTACCAACCGTTTTAAGCTTTCAAATTACTAATCATGTTTATCTGTATCTTGGCTGGAAAATAATTTGGGCTTTGTAGCAGTGTGCAGCACTGATTCTATTAGGCCATCTATAATAAGCTCCACCAGATTTAAAATTACTAATCATGTTTATCTGTATCTTGGCTGGAAAATAATTTGGGCTTTGTAGCAGTGTGCAGCACTGATCCTATTAGGCCATCTATACTAAGCTCCACCAGATTTAAAATTAATAATAATTTTTAGCTGCATCTAGCCCGGAAAATAATTTTGGGGCTCCGAGATGCGCAAGACACATAAGTGCCTTCTTGCTGCACTACCTGCAACATGACCCTCATATTGTCAGAATTCGAAGTAATCATGACTACTGGGTTGCCACACTCTTAGATCCCCCAAACTTTTCAATCAACCTTTTCATTTTAATAAAGACCAAAAAAATGGTCATTTTTGAAATTATAAGCATTAGCAGGTTATTAGAAACTGAAATCAAACAGTTTTCAACTCAAAACTTTATTCTAGGTGATGTTACATTTTCACATAGGACCCCTTGTTCGAAAGGAGCTTCTGAACTCTCTCGTCCATTGAATTTGTCAGGTTTTGGATGGTTTCTGCTTCAATTGTTTTGCATGAGGACAGAATACCCTCCCAGAGGTGTTGCTTAGATGTGAACTGCCTCCCGCCATCATAGACACTCCTTTTGATGATGCTCCAGAGGTTCTGAATGGGGTAGAGGTCAGGGGAGCATGGGGGTCACACCATAAGTTTGTCCCCTTTTATGCCCATATCAGCCAGAGATGCAGATGTTTTATGTGCAGCATGAGATGGTGCATTATCATGCAAAAAAATGATCTTGCTGTGAAATACACGGTTCTTCTTCTTGAACCATGGCAGGAAGTGCTGTTTGAGAAAATCCACATACATTATGGAGTTCATCTTTAGCGCCTTCAGGGATCCTAAAGGGGCCGACAATCTCTCTCCCCATGATTCCAGCCCAAAACATTACTCCACCTCCTCCTTGTTGGCGCTGTAGCCGTGTTTGCGTGGGGTGTCCATCAACCAGCCATCCTCCACTCCATCCATCTGGACCATCGAGCGCTGCACGGCACTCATCCGTGAACAAAACAGTTTTGAAATCAGTCTTCATGTAATGTTTAGCCCACTGGAGCCATTTCTGCTTGTGTGAAGTGGATAGAGGAGGTCGACAGGATGGCGTATGCACAGCTGCAAACCTCTGAAGGACCCTGCATCTTGTTGTTCGGGGGACGTTGGAGGCACCAGCAGCTTCAAAAACTTGTCTGCTGCTATGACAAGGCTTTTTTGCCGCTGCTCTTTTAACCTGACGTAATTGCCTGTAGGAAAGAGTCCTCAATTTGCCCTTATCAGCACGCACACGTGTGTACTGTGAATCAGCTACATACTTCTTGATTGCCAAGACACTTCATCCTGATCATCGCACAATGTTGATTGTAGTCATGCCTTGACCTAAACACTCCACAATTTGTTGCTTCTCAGCAGCCGACACATCCTTTTTCTTTCCCATTTTGGCAGAAAATGTTGGCTGCTTAATAATGTGAGACAGCCTTCTTAAGTAGTCTTGCCTTTCATTGGACACACCTGCCAAACTAATTAGCACAGGTGTCTGCAATTGCTTACAGTGATATAAAGAGCCCTGACACACATCACCATCAATGAGTTTAACTGACAAACAAACAAATTCTTCCCTTATCACTCCTAAACACTTTTTGCATAATAATTTGGAACACAGTGTACATGTGCTTTTCCACAAAACACCAGTGGTTCACGTAGTGAATCTTACAGTTCTAACTTGCCAACCGTGGTCTGTATGGAGTTGTTCAATAAAGGGCCCAAAATTAAGATAACATAGATGGGAGAGGTCTCTATGAATAGGAATTCCTAAGTATTTGATACCCTGTGAGGGCCAGGCAAAGGGAAATTTGGACTGGATGGAATCCTATATGGATTTGGGGAGGGAGACATCGAGGGCCTCAGACTTCGCTGCATTGATTTTAAAATTTGACCATGTAACAAAGTGATCTATTTCAGCCATAACAGCATGGATGGATATATGTGATTGAGTGATATATACTAGGACATCATCAGCAAATAGAGAGCACTTGTACTCGGTGCCTCCCACCTCAATCCACCTAATATTGGGGTTATGGCGAATTGATGAGAGCAGGTGCTCCGTCACTAGGATGTATAAGAGAGGGGACAGAGGACATCCCTGCCTTGTCCCATTGGTGATTGTGAAAGGTGATGAAAATGTTCTGATGCACCCCCTGGGCCTTGGGACACCCGGAGCCGGACCCTTTTTGGTGGATGCTGGTGGTTGTAGTCTTCGTGGCGGCGACCCGGTTCCGTGGCTCAGGGTGGTCAAACCAGTGGCGGAACTATTTATGTGGTTTTGATGTTTAAATGTCCGACTACGCCACCCATGGATTGCGGTCAGAGTGAACCGCCGCTGCAGGGCAGACCGCTGAGGCTGGTGTTGTGGGTGCAGCAGAGCGTAGCATAACTCCCCACGGGAGGAGTATAGCCTCAGGGCAGTGTATGCGGAGGATGGGGGTGATGGTGCAGGGCAGTAGCAGTAACGACACGGAGTCAGTGATGCAGTCCAGGGCCTTTACTCACAGTTCTTATTATCCAGACCACGTCTGCAGGTAACGGCTGCCCACGTCGTACTGTGCTCACCAGGTGAGGGGCTCAGACAACTCCCAGATAACTTTGGAGCGCTTCACAGGACCCCCTTTGTGTGTCCTTTGTCTGGCCTTTCTTACCAACCCTTCTGTCCGGCTGCCTCGGGCCTCCTCTTGGTAAACTTGGCGCCAGTTTCCCTGACCCTATGTGGTGCCTTCCTAGCGGGTGTAGCGAGGGGCTGCGCCACATAAAATGTCAGAGCCTCCGGTTTCTAGCTGAGGGTCGTTTCCTGCCTCCACTAGTTTCGGGGACCGGTCTCCCCCTTTGGCCTGACCCCTCCACGCAGGTGGATTCGGGCGTGCGGTGGCGACTCGCCCGTCCGCACCCCTGGGATCCCTTCATTCCTCGTTCCTGGAGCCTTCTCAACTCCTCTTCCTTCCTTCTCCCTCTTCCAGGCCTGGGCCTCTGTTACTAGGCCCGCCTCCGGAGCAGAGCTCATGCAGAGCCCCTGCTCCCTGCCACTTCTGCTCAGACTTCTCTGCACTGAACTAAGATGGTGCCCACCTTTTATACTACCTTCTCAATGCACCCAGGAACTGCTTCCTCCCTGCTCCTGCACTACAGGGTTCCCCTTCCTCAGTGTTCCCTCCCCCCACTCCAGCCAGGGACAGGGACTGTCGTGCCCATCTCAGAGGCATATTGGTCGCCCTGCCCCACGGCAATGTGGTGTAATGCATGCAGGTGTCGGGTCCTGATCCACACTCCATCCTTACCTGAGAGTGAGATATCACACCTCTGGGTGAGGTGCAATACCTCTGTAGCAACCGAGCCCTCAGGGTGCTACAGTTCCATTTATCTTCAGCCTAGGTGACGTATTGTGATACAGGGCCGTGATTTTGGCTATAAAAGGGTCCCCTAGACCCCTACCCCAAGCTTTTTAAGAGAATCATATATGGCGTGCCAGGAGACTCTATGGAATGCTTTCTCAGCATCCAACGAGAGTATCTAATTACAAATTTTTAACTGCATCTAGCCCAGGAAATACTTTGTGCCTAGTAGCAGTGTCTGCTAGTCAGCGGATTATCCCGGCTGTTAAGCAAGCTACACCACCTGTAGTTTGGACACTTAATTTTTTCAAAGGAAATGCTTCGGGACCACGGGATACTCAGTGAAGAGCATCAGGAGGCACCCCAAGGCATAGGGGCTGGGACTGGCAGTAGGATGCCTTGCGGTGGACAGCCGAGCTCGATCCTTATAAAAGCTTTTTAACTGCAGCAGCTTTAGTGGACGCTACTGGAGCTGGAATTACGCGGCTGCTGGCATGAGACTTGCCCTCCAATAGATCCTTGTAAATGGATTTAAAGTGTATTCATTCAAATTAGAGAGACAATTTAAATTAAAAAGCTTAGAGCTGCCTCCACCACAGGGGGGCTCGCTTGACCCACCAGCGGACAGGCACCAGTATTGGGAGAGGGGGGCTGGCCGTCAGGGTTCACCGCGGCTCTGGCACAAACCCGGCGACACGGAGGTGGCACGGGCAGGAGCGGACTGAACGTGTCGGCTTCTCACTTTTTGGATTTTAGAAGGGCATGACATGCCTATATTTGTGTCTCCCCCTCTTTTTACTCCTCCACCTCTTTTCTTTTCGCATGACTATATGTACTTGTCACTTTTCCATGTGTTAGTTGTGTCTTCTGAGCAGTTTGTCAGCTTTTGGACACCTTTGAAGGTGTTTTCTATGTGTTTCTATGTGTTTTTGTTTGCCTGCCATTGGTTTTAACGGTGTTCGAAGGTGTTCGACGAACAGTTCGACGAACAGTTCGGCGAACACACGGGTGTTCGACGAACCGAACCGAACTCGAACACTACGGGGGTGGCTCAACACTATTATTGACTGCTGTTGCAAAGCACTGAGACTCCCGCAGTGTATAGATGGCGCCGTGCGGCCTCCCGCTGTGTATAGATGGCGCCGTGCGGCGCCCCGCTGTGTATAGATGGCGCCGTGCGGCCTCCCGCTGTGTATAGATGGCACCATATAGATGGCTACGTGTGGCCTCCTGCTGAGTATACGTGTATAGATGGCTACGTGCGGCCTCCTGCTGAGTATAGATGCCGCATGGCGCTCCCCCCAGAGACAGCAGGAGGCCGCACAGCCCCATCTATACTCAGCGGGAGACCGCACGTAGCCATCTATACACAGCAGGAGGCCACACGGCGACATCTATACTCAGCGGGGGGGCCGCACGTAGCCATCTATACACAGCGGGGGGCGCACGTAGCCATCTATACACAGCGGGGGGGCCGCACGGCGCCGTCTATACACAGCGGGGGGGCCGCACGTAGCCATCTATACACAGCGGGGGGCCGCACGTAGCCATCTATACACAGCGGGAGGCCGCACGGCGCCCCCCCCAGAGACATCAGGAGGCCGCACGGCGCCAACTATACTCAGCAGGAGGCCGCATGCAGTCATACACACACACAAACATATACAGACACGCATAAATACATTTGAAACACAAAAATACATACAAACAGACATCACACAATGACATCTGCCCACACACACACAAACAGAAAGACATCACACACACACACACACCTGCCCACACACACACACCTGCCCACACACACACCTGCCCACACACACCTGCCCACACACACATCTGTGTGTGTGTATGTATAGTGTGTGTGTGTGTATATAATGTGTGTGTATGTATAGTGTGTGTGCATGTATAGTGTGTGTGTGTGTATAATGTGTGTGTATGTAGAGTGTGTGTGCATGTATAGTGTGTGTGTGTGTATAATGTGTGTGTATGTATAGTGTGTGTATGTATAGTGTGTATAATGTGTGTGTGTATGTATAGTGTGTGTGTGTGTGTGTGTGTGTGTGTGTGTGTATAATTTGTGTGTGTGTATTTTTTTTTAAGTTAAAAACAAGTAAAATGCATATGGCATCAATATCAAGACTCCAGATATAAGGGCCTATTCACACTGAATTTTGCAATGCATTCATCTCCCCTTTCCAGGCTTCTATCTAAATCCCTGAAAAATGGCATTCAGATAGGCCTTGATATAGCCATTGATTTGAACAAAGGCAAACTGAGGCTAAAGTCTGAATCTTTAGGCTCCATTTGCTCTGCTTTCAGATGTCTCATTTCAGACAGCACAATCCTGAATTTCTGGGATTCAGTTGTAAGCCTTGTGTAAAGACCTGAATGCAGCGCTGAATGTAGTGTGAATAGGTCCTTACATCCTACACCACCTCAGGGGATTGTTGTTATGGAGTATTGCCCCTGGGTGGCCGCAGTTATGACCACCACCAGGGCTCGCGGTCACCCACCCTAGCTTTGGTATTCTGGGGAGCTGGTATAATGAATATCTGAGAAGAGCCCTAGAGAAGCAAGAACATTGGACAACCAAGAGGTGGTGGCCTCAAGTCAGGTGTAGTGTTCAACAGGGCAAGACTTTCTAACCTGCCCACACACACACACACACACACACACATATATACACACACACCTGCCCACACACACACACACACACCTGCCCACACACACATACACACACACACCTGCCCACACACACACACACACACCGGCCCACACACACACCCACACACACCTGCCCACGCACACACACACCTGCCCACACACACACACCTGCCCACACACACACACACAAATATACACACACACCTGCCCACACACACACACCTGCCCACACACACACACCTGCCCACACACACACACACACACACCTGCCCACACACACCTGCCCACACACACACCTGCCCACACACACACACACACACACCTGCCCACACAGACACCTGCCCACAAACACACACACACACACCTGCCCACACACACACACACATATACACACACACCTGCCCACACACACACACACATATACACATATACACACACACACACACTTGCCCACAAACACACACACACACCTGCCCACACACACACACACACCTGCCCACACACACACCTGCCCACAAACACACACACACCTGCCCACACACACACCTGCCCACACACACCTGCCCACACACACCTGCCCCCACACACACACATATACACACCAGCCCACACACACACACACCTGCCCACACATATACACACACACACACCTGCCCACACACACACACCTGCCCACACAGACACCTGCCCACAAACACACACACATCTGCCCACACACACACATATACACACACACTCACCATCCCCCGACTCCATTCCTCCTGCCTGCTCTGTCTCTTTTCCGGTGCAGCACTGCAGGCCGGGGCGCACTGCGTGACGTCACAGCTAGGAGACACAGCCGCGCACAGGGCCGTGTCTCCTAGCAGTGACGCGGCCGGGCCAGCACAGGGAAGTTAACTGCTGCAGTGCTGGCCCGGCCGATGAAGAAGTAGCGGCGGCTGCTGCTGGGGGAGCGGTCCGGGCCCCCCCCCCGCTACCGCCACTGCTACCGCTATGTGCCGCGGCGGCCCGCACATATAATGAGGGCAATCCGGCATTAGACACCCCGCCTGGAGCCGCGGGCCCCCTGCCGGCTCGGGGCCCCGGGCAGTCGCCCGGATTGCCCTCATTATAATCCGCCTATGGTTGTTACATTAACAAAATGATGCCGAAGCCACATATCCGCTTTTTATATGGAGAGGGACTTGTGACTTCAGCAGCCAATGACACAAGCCCTTGTGTCTGGACGTTATGGGTGGTTTCTTTGCCCTGATTGAAATCTCCACACATTAAGTTAAAAAAAAAAATTAATAACAGCCGGTCACTCCTCTGACCTCTCCCCACCCCCTCCCCTCATTAAACACATCCCCCCTCGCTCATCATACAGCACCCTCTCCTAGCCAAAATCCTAACAAAAGCATTAATGGAAACTTGATCATTTATCGAACTTTGGCTGAATTTTGTCAATTTTGAAGAAAATGCTCGGTAAGCAAAACATGAATCCGAATGTACAATGTTCATGCCGACTTTGAGATTGAAAAACATTTTCCGAACAAGTTTGTTCATCTCTACTATTAATTTCACCAAGTTATATAAAAGATAGCAAACATATTCTTAATGTAATGAAAAATATGAAGTGGCACTCATGGCTGATTTGGCAGTGATCTCAGGGTCCGAACAACTACACAAATATACTGATTACTCTAATAATTTAATAGAATGTCTCCTGAAAGTTATGAAATTTCTGCTATCACATAATTATTTCTCCTTTCTGAGAGAATACAACCTATCAAGGTTGCTCGATGGACGCCAAATTTTCACTGTCCTTGGTGAAAATATTCATGAATTGGTGGGAAGAAAAGTATATATACAATGAGTCTAAGCCTTTTTTCTCTTCCATCTTCCATCGCTTGGTTTGTACTCTTCATTGATGATGTCCTCATCATCTGGTGTGGTGGAGAAGCGTCCATAACTAATTATATTGCTTACATTAGTGACAACAATGATAACATCAGATTCACACATAATCATGATTGGATTAAAATCTCCTTTTTAGACATGTTATTATGTGGAGATACTTTGGAAAATTATGTGAAATGTAAACTATTCAGAAAATCCACTGCGGAAACTCTCTGTTATCTGCCACTAGCTGTCATGCCAGACATGTTTTGCACAATTTACCTGTTGGTGAATATTTAAGACCTAAACGATGCTGTACACTTGAAGCAAATATGCTGCTGAATGCGCTGTCATTGACTCACGTTTTCAGAAGTGTGGATAATCTGACCATGTTTTAAATTGTGCCAAAAAAAAACACTAATTCCAAAAGTAGATTGAAATATTTATCACAAACCAAAAATTAGTGATAATACTGCACATCAATATAAGGATCAGCCAGTGATCTTTTCCATAAGTTATAGTGCCAATTATTACCAGGTAATTAATATTATAAAAAAATATTATAAAAAAATATTTGCCAATTTTATATATGGATAATGCTCTCAAAAACATCCTATCAAAGGGATGTAAGTTTGTATCAAAACAGGGAACCACTATTGGAAATAATATTTTACCTAGTGATCATGCAAATAAAGGCACAAAACCTGGTTGTCCACAAGGGGTTCATATAAATTTCCTAATTTTTGACTTCTCATACACATTTTCTTTTTGAGTTACCTTGCATATTTATCTATTATGCATTCATGTGTTTTCATATGTTCAAATAAAATAGTACTTTTTTTAATATTTTTGGGGAACTTTTTTCACTCAATTCAGCCTGAGGTGGTTCTCAGTGCTTCATTTTTTGTTATATCAAATAAAAATTTCTCCAATCCAAATTTGTTTTATCATTTCCCAAAAAAACTTTAATTCTAAACTATCAATTGCTTTGATTACATCTAATGAAAAACGACCTATACAAATCATCAAAATCGTGAAAATGTATATTAGAAGACAATATATTAATATTATTGGAAGTTAATACTAGGGCATTTAAAGGGATGTGCACATGTTGCATTTTAGTCGCTTTTTTGTCATGTTTTTTTCTGCACAGCTTCATCACAAAATCTCAATTTCCTAATACCTGCAAAGTGAATGAGATTCCTGAAGTGTCATGCACATGTTGCTATTTTTTTCCAAGCAGATTTTCAGCAGATTTAAATCTGCACTTTTGCTGCAGAATTCACCCATACTAATGAGTGGGGAAGAATCTGCAACAAAAACGCATGTAAAAACTATGATAAAAACCCAACAAAAACAAGGGAACTTATTTTAAGCAGCGTTTTTTCCTGGTAACACATCAACATATCTGAACGTGTGCACAAAGCTTAAGAGAAAAACATACCTGGCTCTGATTCATGCTGCCTGTGGATTGGGCAGCATAACTTGACTAACAGATGCCTTTAGCTATACCTTTAATTCTCTGTTACATACTAAAGTTTTGATTTTTCATAATCTTGTGTATTTGAAGGGTTATCTTTCTTATGCATGAATGTACATTACTTAAAAATTGAATATCTCTTATTCTAAATACCTTCCCATTTTATTGCAGTAGCAGAAAAAATATATATTGGTAGGTACCATAGTTTACACATTTTTCACATATTGAATATAAATAGCTTTATTTAATGACAATCTTCCCCTTTTTACTCTCCATCAGTCTCTTTCCATGTTAGCTTTTCAATGCTTCCTTAACTATGTTATTCTTAGATGGATTCTGTGGCTAATGGTTCTCATCAATTTTTGCACAGCAGTTTTAAAGATCCCATATTTCTCCTTTTATTACCTTTAAAGCCAACTTCACTACAAATCTCTCCAAATAGATGATGTTATGATCACTGGACCCTGATGCACGTACAACTCCCTTCTTGTTCATTATCAAAACTTGCTTATTCTCGGTGAGCTAGTATAACTGTTCTATGTTTTGTAAACTTATGCTTCCTGAGAAATAAAACATTGTACAGTCTTAACTATGTAACAGATTTTATTTTCTAATTATGTTGTTGCAAGAATTCTTAAAGAGTAATCATACTTTCAAGTAACTTTTCAGAATAAGCTGTCAAGTGTGTGAATATGAGAAATTACACTATATCTGACCATTATATGATTTGTATTCTACATTTTTACCAGTTTTTCCCAGTGCTCTATTACTTTACAATCCATTCTGAGGTGGTAGGAGGAGACTACCTGCTGTGATCTTCCCCAAACACAGTACAGCACACAGAGAGGGATTCCAGCTCTTCATTCCTTTCATAGCACAGAAAGAAACAGCAAAGCCATTGATGACTTTATACTACAATGCTCCACTGTCTAAATGTGAATCAAGGTCTAGGATGAGGTTATTGTTATAACTCAGCACCATCTTAGAGCATCTCCCTCTGATTGTTTCCTCTAACTGCTTATCACTTCTTCTCCTCCTGGCCCTATCCATATAGCATAATGTGTAGCACAACACTATAGAAAGCTGGCAGTCAATCTTGACTGAGCAAATGAATCTGAGCTGCTTTTTCAAAGTGGATGACAAGTTCAGCAGGTGGAGTAAGAAGTGGCTGATAAGTGGGGAAACTCATTACTCTGATAAAATATATTATAAAGTTTATTTTTATATTCAACTGTAATATGATTCATGCTGCCTGAGGAGTGGGCAGCATGACTTGCCTAACAGATGCTATACCTTTAATTCCCTGTCACATACTAAAGTTTTGATTTTTCTGAATCTTGTGTATGTGAAGGGTTATCTTTCTTAAAGCGCACCTGTCAGCAGGATTATGCTCAGTAAACTACATACACTGTCAGGTGGGTGACATTACACTGATAAAAATGATACCTTAGTTGCTTAAATCTGTCCTGTGGTTCTTGTGTAATCTTTAAGGCCCTGTCACACTTAGCGACGCTGCAGCGATCCCGACAATGATACGACCTGTCAGGGATCATTGCTGCTTCGCTATGTGGTCGCTGGTGAGCTGTCAAACAGGCAGGCTCACCAACGATCAGGGGAGCAGCGACATCGTGGAAAGAATCTTTCCACGATGTCCTGCTCCGGTTACCAGCCTGCTGAAGCAGGAGCAGGCTGGTAACCATGATAAACAGCGGGTTACTAGGGGCACACGCGCACCTAGTAACCCGCTGTTTATCATGGTTACCACTCAGCTATGGTGAGCGGGAGGTTACCGCTCAACGTAGCAAAGTGGTAACCATGATAAATAGCGGGTTACTAAGTGCACCCCTAGTAACCCGCTGTTTATCATGGTTACCAGCCTGATCGCTGCTCCCGCTGGTTATACACAGCGATGTGTGCTGACCAGCGGGAGGGCAACGACCAAAAAAAGGTCCAGGACATTCTGCAGCGATCAACGACCTCACAGCAGGGGCCTGATCGCTGCAAAGTGTCACACATAGCGACATCGCTGGTGAGGTCGCTGTTGCGCCCCCAAAACCTTGACTCAGCAGCGATCTCGCTAGCGATCTCGCTATGTGAGACGGGGGCTTTACTTTCAGTTTGGAGATAATAATATCCTTGCTCCGGGGTGGGCCTGTGGGGGGGGGGGCGCTCTATCTGGTGCTCTGCTTACATAGTCATCTGTATCATTTTTTGACAGCTCACTATGCATTCACTGACCTACCTCCTATTTTAACTAGTCCCACACTACTAGATGTAATATGTAAAATAGGAGGCAGGTCAGTGATGGATCAGTGAGCTGTCATAAGAGCATACAGATGAATATGTAAGCAGAGCACCAGATAGAACACACCCCACAGTCCCACCCCGAAGCATGAGCATATCATTACTTCCAAACTGAAAGTAAAGATTACACAAGAACCACAGAACGGATTTCATCAGCCAAGGTATCATTTTATTCAGTGTAATGTCGCTCACTTGACAGTGTATGTAGTTTACTGAGCACAATCCTGCTGACAGGTGCGCTTTAAACATGAATATACATAACTTAAAAATGTAATATCTCTTATTATTCTACTTCAAATAACATTCTTATGCAAAGTATGTTGAAAACACAGTTCCATTTTAAGTTCCGTCTGTTGGAAAGACAGATTTACAGTACACAACTATTCTTTGCAATATATTCTGTATCAATTATTGCAGACTTTAAAAATTAGAAAACAAATTGCTCTCTAATTGCTTTATCAAACAATTTGCACACATTGGGTCCGATCATCATTTGCATATTTTTGTTAACTCACTTTTCTTTTTATTGTCTTGTTGTATTTGGTGACGTTTAAGGCTCTAAGGTCATCGAAATGGCACATATGGTTCATGAATTTTGAGCAAAGTCAAAAATGGTCTTTAATTAGTCTTTAAGCATTTTGCAACTTTTAGAGCAAAAAATTGCATTATTTTTAAAATGTAATAGAAATTTCTCAAAAACTCCCTGGCGTACATAAAATCACATCATGGGGGACTAGAGTGCATTTGTGACAAGTTTTGTGACTTTTTGAAAAGTTGCCAATGACGAATCAGATGAAAACATCTGGAAACACTGAACCACATCCACAGTGGTGAACTGAGAAAACTGTAGAACACATATAAAATAGAATAAAAAAAAGGCGCAATAATACAGTGTATCGGACCCAACGTATTTTGTGACAGTCCAGATGTATTCTAGCTCTGCAAAAAATTGTATCGGTGTTCACCAGTGCATTAACCCCTTAATGACCAGACCAATTTTTTTAATGTAGTAATAACTCTGGAATGCTTCAACGTATCTCATTGATTTTGAGACTGTTTTTTCATGACATATTATACTTTATAATAATGGTAAACTTAGGTTGATATGTTTTGCTTTTATTTATAAAAATATCAGAATTTGACAAAAAAAAATGCCATTTTCAAACTTTGTATGATTATCCCTCTAATCCCGATAGCACAATTTGTAAAATGTTGTTTTATTTTGTTAGCATTTTAGAAGGTTTAAAAGTGGAGCAATAAGTTTTCATTTTTTCAAAAAAATTTACAAAGCACACCATTGTTTTTCTTATGAAATTCTCAATAAGTTTGATGTGTCACATGACCCTCTTCCCATTGAAAAGAATAAAATTGGATCCAAAATCGCCGACTTCAAAATGGCCGCCATGGTCACCACCCATCTGGAAAAGTTTTCCCCCTCCCATATACTAATGTGCCACAAACAGGAAGTTGATATCACCAATCATTCCCATTTTATTTAGGTGTATCCATATAAATGGCCCACCTTGTATAAAGTCATTACAAACAGAGTGATCTATTTCAAGTGTTTATTTTTGTTAATGTTGATGATTATGGCTTACAGCCAATGAAAACACAAAAGTCATTATCTCAGTAAATTAGAATAACAAAAAACAGCAGCAAAGGTTTCCTAAGCGTTTAATAAGGTCCCTTAGTATGTTTCAGTAGGCTCCACAATCAAGGGGAAGACTGCTGACTTGACAGATATCCAGAAGGCAGTCATTGACACACTCCACAAGGTCCCAGACTTCCAATTTTCATTTGGAAATCAAGGTCCCAGAGTCTGGAGGAAGAGTGGAGAGGCCACAATCCAAGCTGCTTGAGGTCTAGTGTGAAGTTTCCACAATCAGTGATGGTTTGGGGAGCCATGTCATCTGCTGATGTAGTTCCACTGTGTTTTATCAAGACCAAAGTCAGCGCAGCCGTCTACCAGGAAATTTTAGACCACTTAATGCTTCCCTCTGCCGACAAGCTTTTTGGAGATGGAAATTTCATTCTCCAGCAGGACTTGGCACTTGTCCACACTGCCTGGTTTAAAAACAACAGTATCACTGTGCTTGATTGGCAGCAAACTCGCCTGACCTTAACCCCATAGAGAATCTATGGGGTATTGTCAAGAGGAAGATGAGAGACACCAGACTCAACAATGAAGACAAGCTGAAGGCTGCTATCAATGCAACCTGGGCTTCCATAACACCTCAGCAATGCCACAGGTTGATCGCTTCCATGCCACGCCGCATTGATGCAGTAATTGATGCAAAAGGAGCCCCGACCTAGTATTGAGTGTATTTACTGAACATACATTTCAGTAGGACAAAATTTGGGATTTTAAAAACATTTTTCAAGCTGTTATGAAGTATTCTAATTTACTGAGATAATGACTTTTGTGTTTTCATTGGCTGTAAGCCATATTCATCAAAATTAACAGAAATAAACATTTGAAATAGATCACTCTGTTTGTAATGACTCTATGTAATATATGAGTTTCAGTTTTTGCATTGAAGAACTGAAATAAATAAATTTTTTGATGATATTCTAATTTTGTGATCTACACCTGTATGTATGTATGTATGTATATATTTTATATATATATATATATATATATATTTATATATATATATATACAGGGTGGTCCAAAAGTAGGTGGCGAGAAAGTCTAATAAGGTTATGAAGGGGGAGATTTATCAAACATGGTGTAAAGTGAAACTGGTTCAGTTCTTTTGGGGAGTACTCAAGGACAAAGTTTATAGTCGAAAACCAAAAAGTGTCAGTGATTTGAAAAATGACCTAAGAGATGCATTTCAAGAAATTAATACCCAAAGAGACTTGTGCAAAAAAGTTTGTTGAAGCGTAAGAGGCAGACTTCAAAGCTGTGCAAATTGTAATGGAAAACAGTTTGAGCACCTGCGTTGATAAAATGTAAGGGCTTTTGTATTATTGTCAGAATAAAATGTAATTGTTAATGTTATGCTTGTGTTAGTAAATATAATTTTATATATAAATCTAAATAAATTTTAGTATTTCCTGGCCACCTACTTTTGGACCACCCTGTGTATATATATATATATATATATATATATATATATATATATATATATACAGCACAGACCAAAAGTTTGGACACACCTTCTCATTTAAAGAAATTTCTGTATTTTCATGACTATGAAAATTGTACATTCACACTGAAGGCATCAAAACTATGAATTAACATATGTGGAATTATATACTTAACAAAAAAGTGTGAAACAACTGAAAATATGTCTTATATTCTAGGTTCTTCAAAGTAGCCACCTTTTGCTTTGATGACTGCTTTGCACACTCTTGGCATTCTCTTGATGAGCTTCAAGAGGTAGTCACCGGAAATGGTCTTCCAACAATCTTGAAGGAGTTCCCAGAGATGCTTAGCACTTGTTGGCCCTTTTGCCTTCACTCTGCGGTCCAGCTCACCCCAAACCATCTTGATTGGGTTCAGATCTGGTGACTGTGGAGGCCAGATCATCTGGCGTAGCAACCCATCACTCTCCTCCTTGGTCAAATAGCCCTTACACAGCCTGGAAGTGTGTTTGGGGTCATTGTCCTGTTGAAAAATAAATGATGGTCCAACTAAACGCAAACCGGATGGAATAGCATGCCGCTGCAAGATGCTGTGGTAGCCATGCTGGTTCAGTATACCTTCAATTTTGAATAAATCCCCAACAGTGTCACCAGCCAAGCACCCCCACACCATCATACCTCCTCCTCCATGCTTCACGGTGGGAACCAGGCATGTAGAGTCCATCCGTTCACCTTTTCTGCGTTGCACAAAGACACGGTGGTTGGAACCAAAGATCTCAAATTTGTACTCATCAGACCAAAGCACAGATTTCCACTGGTCTAATGTCCATTCCTTGTGTTCTTTAGCCCAAACAAGTCTCTTCTGCTTGTTGCCTGTCCATATCAGTGGTTTCCTAGCAGCTATTTTACCATGAAGGCATGGTACACAAAGTCTCCTCTTAACAGTTGTTGAAGAGATGTGTCTGCTGCTAGAACTCTGTGTGGCATTGACCTGGTCTCTAATCTGAGCTGCTGTTAACCTGCGATTTCTGAGGCTGGTGACTTGGATAAACTTATCCTCAGAAGCAGAGGTGACTCTTGGTCTTCGTTTCCTGGTGCGGTCCTCATGTGAGCCAGTTTCTTTGTAGGCTTGATGGTTTTTGCAACTGCACTTGGGGACACTTTCAACGTTTTCCCAATTTTTCGCACTGACTGACCTTCATTTCTTAAAGTAATGATAGCCACTCGTTTTTCTTTACTTAGCTGCTTTTTTCTTGGTATAATAAAAATTCTAACAGTCTATTCAGTAGGACTATCAGCTGTGTATCCACCAGACTTCTGCACAACCCAACTGATGGTCCCAACCCCATTTATAAGGCAAGAAATCCCACTTATTAAACCTGACAGGGCACACCTGTGAAGTGAAAACCATTTCCGATGACTACCTCTTGAAGCTCATCAAGAGAATGCCAAGAGTGTGCAAAGCAGTCATCAAAGCAAAAGGTGGCTACTTTGAAGAACCTAGAATATAAGACATATTTTCAGTTGTTTCACATTTTTTTGTTAAGTATATAATTCCACATGTGTTAATTCATAGTTTTGATGCCTTCAGTGTGAATGTACAATTTTCAAAGTCATGAAAATACAGAAAAATCTTTAAATGAGAAGGTGTGTCCAAACTTTTGGTCTTTACTGTATATATATATACATATATATATATATACTGTATATATACACCTTACATAGTCTATATACTAAGGGACTGTGCTACACATAATAAGGCTACATTCCTGCATCTGTGTGCAGTGTCGGTGTGCTGCCCGATTTTACAGACGCATTGAGCATGTCCTATTTCTGATCCTCAAAATCAGATCAGAACAGGACATTCTCTGACCCTCACAGATCTCATTCTCAGATCCGTGATATTCACTGATGTGTGAATGAATCTCTAAAACTCTACAAGTCCTTGTGCTGTCTAATAAAAAAATCTGACAGCACACGGACATTTGACACAGATGTGAGAATGAAGCCTAAGGGATTTTACAGATAACATTATCACTGCAAGTCATACAGTGCAGATACAGATTAATATTTACATCCAGGCACAAACCGCTGACGTCTCATCTGATCAGAGTCGGCTTCTGCTGCTTCTTCTCCATCTGGTCAGACCTTCATGTCGACATCTCCCAGCTGACAACTTTTCTTGTCACGATGATCTCCAGCCTAGAAAATAACAAGGTCACATATATTGTATATATACATGGGTCTCCCCCACACTTTGGAGGTGGGAGAAGACGTTATCAGGTACTGAGCATCCTCCGCCACATCCCAATTCATTACAAGTCCCTGACAGCGTCTTCTCCCACCTTTCAATTCATTATAAAGTGTCCTATGTATCTTACCCCCATCATTGCTCTCCTCCCATCTTTGTTCTTCCACACCACACCTCAGTGTCTTCTCCACCACCCTCATCATTGTTCTCCCACACCACCTCCATCATTGCTGTCCCACACCACCTCAACATTGCTGTCCCAAACCACCCTATCATTGCTGTCCCACAACACCTCAACATTGCTGTCCCACACCACCCCATCATTGCTGTCCCAAACCACCCCCATCATTGCTGTCCCACACAACCTCCATAATTGCTGTCACACACCCCCATCATTGCTGTCCCACACACCCCCATGATTGCTGTCCCACACCACCCCCATCGTTGCTGTCCCACACCACCATTCATCATTGCTGTCCCACACCACTCCCATCATTGCTCTCCCCATCACCCTCATCATTGCTCTCCCCATCACCCTCATCATTGCTCTCCCCCATCACCCCATCATTGCTCTCCCAATCACCATAATCATTTCTCTCCCCAATCACCTTCATCATTGCTCTCCCGCATCACCGCCATCATTGCTCTCACCCCATCACCCCCATCACTGCTATCACCCATCATCCTCATCATTACTGTTCCCCATCATCCTCATTAGTGCTCTACCCCCATCACTGCTCTCCCCCCATCACCCCTATCATTGCCCTCCCCCTCATCATCCTCATCATTGCTGTCCTCATCATCCTCATCCTTGCTGTCCCCCCATCACCCTCATCATTGCTGTCCCCCCATTACCCTCATCATTGCTCTCCCCCATCATCCTCATCATTACTGTCCTCCATCATTGCTCTCCCCCCAATCATTGCTGTCCCCCATCACCCTCATCATTGCTCCCCTCCCATCATCCTCATCATTACTGTCCCCCATCATTACCCCAGTGTATTGGATAAAATTAAAAAAACAACAACTTACCTCTCAGCCTGCTCCCCTGCAGCATCGTCCTCACCAGCAACTTTCTCCCTCACACAGACACGCGCTGCTTGCTGACATCATCAAGCAGCGCGCGTCTGTGTCACACAGAAAGAACAGGGTGGGCAGGAAGCAGAGGATGGATCCTTGCAGCTCCGCTGCAATTTTCTCCTATAGGCAGCGGAACTGCAGGGATTGCTCCCTGCCCGCCACACAGGATGAGGGAAATCTGGCCATGGGCCCCCAGGCTCCGAGAAACTGACCATATTGCCCTTTGCCCTCATTATTATCCACCCTGCAAGGGGCCCCCTGCACCGCCGGGCTCCTGTGCAGTTGCACCGGCTGCACAAGTGATATGTCCGCCCCTGATCTTCAATGCTCTTACTGAGGGAAGGAGGTTGTTGGCCAAAATTTTGCGATACATGACCCCATCCATCTTCCCTTCAGTACTGTGCAGTCGTCATGTCCCCTTTTGCAGAAAAGCACTCCCAAAGTATAATGTTTCCTCCACCATGCTTCACGGTTGGGACGATGTTCTTAAGGTTATACACATCCTTCTTCTTCCTCCAAACACGGCGAGTTGAGTTAATGCCAAAGAACTAAATGTTTGTCTCATCTAACCACAGCACCCTCTCCCAATAACTCACAGAATCATCCAGGTGTTCATTGGCAAACTTCACATGGGCCTGCACATGTGCCTTCTTGAACAGGGTGACCTTGCGGCCTTGCAGGTACTGCATGATTTTATACCTTTAAGGCGTAATGTGTTACCAATGGTTTTCTTGGTGACTGTGGTCCCAGCTGCCTGAAGATCATCAACAGGTTCCCCCCCGTGTAGTTTTAGTCTGATCTCTCACCTTCCTCATGATACCCCACGAGGTGAGATTTTGCATGGCGCCCCAGATCGATGTCGATTGACAGTCATTTTGTATTTCTTCCATTTTCTTACTATTGCACAAACAGTTGTCACCTTCTCACCCAGCGTCTTACTTATGGTTTTGTAGCCCATACCAGCTTTGTGCAGGTCTATGATCTTGTCCTTGACATCCTTAGAAAGCTCTTTGGTCTTGCCCATATTGTAGAGGTTAGAGTCTGACTGATTATTGAGTCTGTGACAGGAGTCTTTTATAGAGGTGACTATGTAAGACAGCTGTCTTTAATCTAGGTAACGAGTTGATTAGGAGCATCTAATTGGTCTGTAGGAGCCAGAACTCATAATGGTTTGTAGGGGATCAAATACTTATTTCTCACTGCAAAATGCAAAAAAATGTATCTAATTTATACAATGTGATTTTCTTGATTTTTTGGGGGAATATTCTATCTCTCAATGTTAAAATTAACCTACCCTTAAAATTATAGACTGTTCATGTCTTTGTCAGTGGGCAAACTTTCAAAAACAGCAAGGGATGAAATACTTATTTCCCCCACTGTATGAAATAAAGAATCCTTGTGAGAATGTTTTTTTTTGATAACTGAAAAATGGATAGGACTATGGTAGGGAGACATTGAAGGCATTTAATTTTGACAAATTGGATTTTTGTGTTTGAGGTCAGAACAGCACGTGTCCATACACTGTGCGGTGGCTGCTATTGGATACTGCGGCTCAGCTCCTATTAATGTTTATAAGATGAGATGTAGTACCAGACAGGGGTGCCACCAGAAGTTTCAGGGCCCCATGCTGGTCCTTCATTTTTGGGCTCCCTTGAGACTCCACACAGGCCCCACCCAAGCTCCGTCTCCACCGCTCAAACCTTCAAAAGTTCCCCCACTCACTCCTGGAAAAACTCTACTTCTGCACCACGTCCTCACCAATCGTATATTAACAATTAACAGTTCCCATCGAACACCATATCACAAACATAGCCAGCAGCTTTTGTTTTAGCCAAAAGATTTTTGAAGCCGCCACCACAACAATGTAGATACTTTTAGCCGGGCACCACTCTACTCTAACCTATTAAACATTTCTTAAAATATCTAGTTCTTTTTTTAGGTATATTTTTATTTATTTTTTTAAAGGGAATATGTCACATACATTTTTTAAAATGACCAATAATATCACATACAAAGAGAAAATACCATCACACCATAACCAGACCACATATTACATCGGATAGTGACAGAATAATACACGTACAAGGAAAAAATACCACCACACCATGACCAGACCAAATATTACCACCACATAGTGACCGAATAATACCATATACAAGGGACAAATACTGCCACATCATGGCCGAACCACATATGGACCGAATAATACTACATGCTAGGGACAAATACAGTTACATCATGACTAGACCACATATTACCGCCACATAGTTACTGAATAATACCACATAGAAGGAACAAATACTGCCAAACTTTAACCAGATCACATATTATCACCACTTAGTGACCGAATAATACCACATAGAAGGGATAAATACCGCCACACCATGGCCAGACCACATATTACCACCACATAGTGACAAAATAATAGCACATACAAGGAACAAATACCACCACACCATGACTAGGTCACATATTACCACCACATAGTGACTGATATACAATATCGATCATTAATAAAAAAAAAAAACACAACACTAATATTAACATAAGTGACATTATACACAGGAGCTCTGTTAGTAGTAGACAGTGTATAGTGTAAGTATTCAGGTAATACAGCGATCACCATTGACTTTATACACTAGAGCTCTGTATGTAATGTATAGTGTAAGTGTACAGGTAATACAGCAATCATCAGTGACTTTGTACACAAGAACTCTGTATGTAGTGTATAGGTAAAACACTGACTCACCAGTGACATCTCTAGTTGAGGTCCTTCATCTTCACTTTCCTCTTCATCCAGCACAGACCGCCATCACTTCTTCCAGCCAGGACTCTCCTCTGCAGAAAATAACAGTTATCTAGAGCAGTGTTCCCCAACTCCAGTCCTCAAGGCCCACCAACAGGTCATGTTTTCAGGATTTCCTTACTATTACACAGATGGTGGAATTATTGCCTGTGAAGGTGATGCAATTATCACCTGGGCAATACTAAGGAAATCCTGAAAACATGGCTTGTTGGGGGGCCTTGATGACTGGAGTTGGGGAACACTGATCTAGAGCACCACTTCCCCTATTTTTCACCAACTTCTACACTACACCAGATGAAGAAAAAAAAGCGATATAGTGCCACCCTACACAGTAACATGACCCGGCTCACTGAAAACAATATCCTCAAAAATAAAATAAATCACATCAGTAATAATATCCCCTATACTGGCCCTTTTGTGTCTCCATCCTGCCCCATCTCATCTCCTATCCTGCCCCATGTGTCCCATGATCCTGCCCCATATGAACTCCCAGCCTGCCCCATCTGATCTCCCATTCTACCCCATATGTCTCCAACCTGCCCTATGTTATCTCCCATCCTGCCTCATAGGTCTCCAACCTGCCCTATCTGTCTCCATCCTGCCTCATGATCCTGCCTCATCAGTCTCAATCCTGCCCCATCTGTCTCCATCCTGCCCCATGATCTTGCCCCATCTGTCTCAATCCTGCCCCATGATCCTACCCCATCGGTCTCCATCCTGCCCCATGATTTTGTCCCATCTATCTCCATCCTGCTCCATGATCCTGCCCCATCCGTCTCCATCCTGTCCCATAATAATTGCCCCATCTGTCGCCATCCTGCCCCATGATCCTGCCCCATCTGTCTCCATCCTGCCCCATGATCCTGTCCCATCGGTCTCCATCCTGCCCCATGATTTTGTCCCATCTTTCTCCATCCTGCTCCATGATCCTGCCACATCGGTCTCCATCCTGTCCCATGATAACTGCCCCATCTGTATCCATCTTGTCCCATCTATCTCCATCCTGTTCAATGATCCTGCCCCATGTGTCTCCATCCTGCCCCATAATCCTGCCCCATCTGTCTCCATTCTGCTCCATGATACTTTCCCATGTGTCTCCATCCTGCTCCATCTGTCTCCATCCTGCCCCATGATGATGCCCCATCTGTCTCCATCCTTCCCCATCCGTCTCCATCCTGCTCCATGATCCTGCCCCATCTGTTTCCATACTGCCCCATGATCCTGCCCCATCTGTCTCCATCCTGCCTCATGATCCTGCCCCATCTGTCTCCATCCTGCCCCATGATCTGGCCCCATCTGTCTTCATCCTGCCCCATATGTCTCCATCCTGCCCCATCTGTCTTCATCCTGCCCCATCTGTCTCCATCCTGTTCCATGATCCTGCCTCATCTGTTTCCATACTGCCCCATGATCCTGCCCCATCTGTCTCCATCCTGCCTCATGATCCTGCCCCATCTGTCTCCATCCTTACCCATCTATCTCCATCCTGTCCCATGATCCGGCCCCATCTGTATCCATCCTGCCCCATGATTCTTCCACATCTGTCTCCATCCTGCCACATGATCCTGCCTCATCTGTCTCCATCCTGCCCCATGATCCTGCCTCACCTGTCTCAATCCTGCCCCATGATCCTGCCTCATCTGTCTCCATCCTGCCCCATGATCCTTCCCCATCTGTATCCATCCTGCCCATGATCCTGACCTATCTGTCTCCATCCTGCTCCATGATCCTGCCCCATCTGTCTCCATCCTGCTCCATGATCCTGGCCCATTTGTCTCCAACCTGCCCCATATGATCCTGCCCCAGCTATCTACATCCTGCTCCAAGATCCTGACCTATCTGTCTCCATCCTATCTCATCTGCCTCCACTCTGCCTCATCTGACTCCATTCTGCCCCATCTGTCTCCATCCTGCCCCATGATCCTGCCCCATCTGTATCCATCCTGCCCCATCTGTCTCCATCTTGCTCCATGATCCTGCCCCATCTGTCTCCATCCTGCCCCATGATCATGCCCCATCTGTCTCCATCCTGCCCTATCTGTCTCCATCCTGCCCCATCTGTCTTCATCCTGCCCCATCTGTCTCCATCCTGCCCCATGATCCTGCCCCATCTGTCTCTATCCTGCTCCATGATCTTCCCCATCTGTCTCCAACCTTCCCCATATGATCCTTCTGCGTCATTTTCATAAGTTTCACAACTGCGACCCCAGCTCACTAAGGGTACGCGGCATAAATATTCTACATTTGGGCTCCCGTGGTGGAAATGGTAAACAGATTCTGGCCCAAAAAGAGGCCAGATGGATTTCAGCCCTAGATACGGTGTCTCCGCGGGGCCTGAATGAGAGCCTGGTTTTCTCATCATTTCTGTAGTGATGGAATGTTCTCCTGCTCGTCTGGGAGCCCCTATACTTTTATTGGTTAGCATGACGCTTTCTGTGTTTTTAATTCCCCTTTTTTTTTATTGTTTTTATTTACATTGGTTTAAAAATGTTTTCCTCCCTTTTTCATTCCTTATAGAGTTTGTGGGCCCGATGTCTCAATATCCCGGTATTTTCCTCTGCCCCTGGAGGGTCTTTATGTGGACTACACGTGTGTCTTGGATGTCCCGAGGTAGTGTCATTCTGGACGAATATATGGAAATTCCTATGGACATTATAATTATACACAGAGATATACTGTACTTATGTGTATTATTGAAATATGTTGCTATTTCTGTATGTATGTTCCGACCAGACCTTGGGGGTAATGGTGGATAGCCATTCCTACCCTCTGTAGGGTCAGACTGGATGGGCGTTTACATCTAGGAGTACTGATGAGACGCAGTGACCGCGGCGCGCATGTGCCGCGGCTTCCCGGTCCCGGGCGTTGATGCCGCTGTCAGCATCCTCCTTGAGCCTACTCCAGGCGCTTTTGTGTTTGGAATGACGTGCCAGGGGGCATGATGGCTGGGGTCCACGCGCAGGATGTCGGCACCGCTGCGCATGCGCCACCGCAGGTCCTGCTTGTTCACTCCTGATACCTTCTGGTCACGTGACCAATTTTGGGCATATTTAAAAAGGTCCTACAAACTCTTATGCACACTTCCTCTTGAGAAAGCTGTCTTGTGACAGCGAAACGCGCATCGAGGAGCGCTTGCTACCCTGTGGTTCCCCTTCTCCTGCAACAAAACAGGCAGGAACAAGCAGTGTGGTGGCCACAGACACAAGACGGGCAAATGCTCCCTGGAACACCAACACGAGGGAAGTTGCCACTGCAACTGCTAGGTTTCCCGAGTCTGGTTCTTTTTTAAAGACTGCTTAGATAACCCCAAAAAGGCCATTTGCAACATCTGCTAGGCCAGTATCAGGAAGAGCACCAAATCTACCAGCCTGACCACCACCAGCATGCTCAGGCACATGACAGCAAAGAGCATACAAAGAACAGCCTTATGTAAATACAAGAGAACAAACATAGCTGATACACTGACAAATGTCAGAATCAGTGTGAGCTCCACTCCAAACACATAATCAAAGCAAAGGAGGAATCGCGGAGTAAGTTAATAGGAGATAGTCTTTATTAAATACATAAATATAATAAATAATCAAATCACAGCATCGAACAATAGGGATACGTAGGGTCAGGGGATAGCAGCACTGAATGGCTGAAAACCCCACACCCACACCATAAATTGTGAATTGTGGGGTGGGGAAATCACAGGCAAGGTAAGCAACAATGAATAAACAGTGACCAGGGGTCAGTCACACTCAACATTTCCTGGACTTGTGCCGTCCATAGTTTTATAATGTGCCCGTGGTCAATATGTAAGTAAAAGAGCCTTACCAGGAGATGGAACAGGAAGCTAAGAGTGCTGCGTGGGGTGACCCATGGTGACCCATGGAGAGAGACGCCCATGGAGGCGTCTCTCTCCATGGGTCACCCCACGTAGCACTCTTAGCTTCCTGCTCCATCTCCTGGTAAGGCTCTTTTACTTACATATTGACCACGGGCACATTATAAAACTATGGACGGCACAAGTCCAGGAAATGTTGAGTGTGACTGACCCCTGGTCACTGTTTATTCATTGTTGCTTACCTTGCCTGTGATTTCCCCACACCACAATTCACAATTTATGGTGTGGGTGTGGGGTTTTCAGCCATTCAGTGCTGCTATCCCCTGACCCTACGTATCCCTATTGTTCGATGCTGTGATTTGATTATTTATTATATTTATGTATTTAATAAAGACTATCTCCTATTAACTTACTCCACGACATGACAGCAAAGAACCTGACTAGCTGGGCCGAACACCAAGGTCCAGAAACAGTGTCTGCGGGAGACACCACTGCCTCTTCCACTGTTGTGCATGCATGCCAATCCTCTGTCCATGGTGTATGCGAAGATGCCTCCTGCCCTGCACCTGTCAGTGCAGACTTGCAACCATCACCGTTCACATCCTTGTCCCTTTGCAGCGTTTAGTTGTCCCTGCCACAGTCCTTGGAATGCAAGCGCAAGTATGCAGCCAGCCACCCACCCACCCACAGGCCGCAATACTAAACTGTCACATTTCTGGACTGCTTGCACTTGAAATATTGCCTTTTAGGCTGTGGAGGCTGAAGCTTTCCAAAACCTCATGGTGGTGGCGGCCGGGTGTCCATACTCGGTGCCCAGCCGCCACTATTTCTCCCGGTATCGCCTCCACCTTCTAGAAGCGCGAGTCCCAGGACATTACCCATGCCCTCCCCAGTGCACTTAAGTGGGAAGGACCGCCTAACCACAAACACGTTGTAGCATCGGCGTCTCTGCCTTCTGCCAGGCAGAGACGCCGTTCCTCTCACCGCCGCGCTTCCTGCCCGGCGTCCTCCAGCGCTCCTTTTCCTGGTTCTGCTGCCAGCGCGCGCAGGTTCCCGGGCACTGTGCTTAGGGCGCACGCGCTCCCTTCCTCTTAAAGGGGCCGCGTGCGCCGCCCTAAGGAGTCCCCGGCCAATTGCCGGAGGTCCTCCCATATATATATAAGGCACCTCCTCCAAAATGATGGTGCCCGAGCAACAGTTGATGCACAGTGTTCTAACCTCTGCTTCAGCCCTCAGGTCCCGCTGCTAGCCTGACTACTAGTCCTGTCCGCCAGCCTGACTACTCTGCAGCCCGACAGTCTGCCTTCCATTCAGTCTGCCAGTCTGTCTATGGGCTTCACCCGCATGCTTACCTGGAAGCACCTGCCTGTTACCTGTCAGCCTACCTGGAGGCTCCTGCCTGTCACTTGCCATGACCACCTGTCTGCCTACCCGGAGGCTCCTGCCCGTCACTTGCCGTGACCACCTGACAGCCTACCTAGAGACTTCTGCCTGTCGCCTACTGTCTCTGCCAGTTCATCTACCCGGACCTCTCGTCAGCCTGCCTGCTGTGCCTATCTGCAGCATCGGCCAGTCTCAGCCATCTGACCCATGGGAGTCACCTGCTCCCTTACAAGGTCGTCCCCAGAGTAGCACCTGGTCCCTCTGCTAGGTCCTTCCCTGGTCACGGAGTCGTTAGCCGCCGTACTACCAGGGTCGGTCCGAGTTGATACTTAGTTACGCCCCTCTCGGCCCCTCCTTGCACCGCAGCACAGAGGTTCCACCACCCGGATCCCTAACACACGTGAACAAGTGAATGTGGCCAGGGATGGTACATCTCACGGATACTGGGTTAATATTGTGCTCGGTCTCCTAGACAATGACCAAATTATTCATGATGGTTGGATCATCCATCTCCTTAGGTTTGTGCTACTTGGAATGCAAGCACAAGTATGCAGCCAACCATCCACCCACCCACAGGACGCAATACTAAACTACCACATTTCTGGATTGCTTGCTTGAACTTGAAATGTTGCCTTTTAGGCTTGTGGAGGCTGAAGCTTTCCAAAACCTCATGGTGGTGTCATCTCTGCCTTCCACAAGCGCGAGTCCCAGAACATTGTCAGTGCCCTCCCCAGTGCACTTAAGTGGGAAGGACCATCTAACCACAAACACGTCGACAAGTGAATGTGGCCAGGGATGGTTAATCTCACTGACGCATTCCACTGGGTTAATATTATGGAAGCCGGGACCCAGTGGGACCCTGGTACTGAACATATCCTCCCAATGCAGAGGATTGAGGGCCCTGAGTCAATCAGGGTTACTCCTACATTCTACAGCTCCTGCACCACCTCCTCCTCCTCCACTTCAGCCTCCATCTCCATCACTTGATTAATTTTTTCAGGACATATTACAGATTATTTACTTAAACTTCGCGTGTGCCAATGACAATAAGCAGGACTGTATGCTTAGGCGACAAACCGCACAATGTTGCAGAGTTGTTGCAAGCTGTATCCGAGAACCTGGTGTCGGCTCTAAAGCTAAGCAAGCTCACACATGTACCATGCCTGGCCCATGTACTTAAGTTAGTGGTTCTGCAGTTTCTCAAAATCTACATGGATCTGCCAGAGCTGCTTGTGAAAGTAAACCACGTGTGTGCCCATTTCAGAAAGTCAGCTACATCTTCCGCCGCCCTGGCAGGGCATCAGCAGCATTTGCACCTTCCAGCTTACCAACTGGTACGTGATGTGACTATTCCTTTGAAATAAACATTTCAGATGTTTGAAATGATTTTGAACAGCAGAGAGCAGTTGTTGAGTATCAGCTTCAACACGTCCGTCGGCATTCAGGTCAGCCTCCGCACATAAGAGCTGATGAGTGGGCATGAATATCTGACATCTGTGCCCTCCTACAAAACTTTGAGGACTCCACCAAGATGGTGAGCAGTGATGACTCCATAATTAGCGTCACAATTCCGCTCACAATTAAAGAGGAGACATTGCAGGCGGAGCACGATGAGATGGAGCAAGGAACTATACAGGGTGATGCTACTCAGCCCAGCCTCCTCTCATCTCAAAGGGATTGGGTGATAATGAGGAGGAGGAGAAGAGAACATAGACAGTAATACTCTTGGTGAGAAGAGGGAAGGCTTGGCTGTTGGCAGTCGGGCACACAAGGCTGACTTTATGTTTCCCTGCCTTTACCATGAGCATCACGTTTGTACGCATTTTGGGCATTACAGAAAACTGGCACGGCACGAGAGAATTCTTGGAAACGGAGGTGTGAGGTTCTGATTAAGGAGGATGTCTGTCTTAGATCAGTTGCAGAACGGAGGGCACAGGAGGGGTGATACACAGAAATCAGGGAATAGATATAGGGCGGTGCAGAACTGTGGACAGCTTGGTGGGTGAGAGAGATGAGTTTGTATTGTATTCTGTAGTGATTGTTTAACCTAACCCGTGCAATGACTGGCACAATGTAGAAGCGTCGGTGAAGCGGCTTGATAGAAATACGACCCTGGCTGCTGTTTTCAGAAGGGATTGGAGAGGAGACAGTTGGTTTAGAGGGAGACTGATTAGAAGAGAGTTGCTCTAGTGAATAAGAGCGACAGTAAGAGTTTTTGCAGCATCAAGGGTGAGAAATGGTCGACTTCTGGAGAAGTTTTTAAGTTGCAGGTGATATGAGCAAGAGAGTGATTTTCCACGTTGAATAAAGGAAAGTTACTTAACCCAGCAGGAAGTACGGCGGTGTCTAAAAATCACTAAAGTTGACAAATCCCCAGGCCCGGATGGGATACACCCGCGAGTACTGCAGGAATTAAGTAACGTCATAGATAGACCATTATTTTTAATCTTTAAAGATTCCATAATAACAGGGTCTGTACCACAGGACTGGCGTATGGCAAATGTGGTGCCAATATTCAAAAGGGGGACAAAAACTGAACTTGGAAATTATAGGCTGGTAAGCTTAACCTCTACTGTGGGTAAAATCCTGGAGGGTTTCCTAAGAGATGCTATACTAGAGTATCTGAAGAAGAATAACCTCATGACCCAATATCAACATGGGTTTACGAGGGACCATTCCTGTCAGACTAATCTGATCAGTTTTTATGAGGAGGCAAGTTCTGGACTGGACCAAGGAAATGCAGTGGATGTTGTGTATGTGGACTTTTCAAAAGCTTTTGATACGGTTCCACACAAAAGGTTGATACATAAAATTAGAACAATGGGGATAGGGGAAAATATATGTATGTGGGTTAAGAATTGGCTCAGTGATAGGAAACAAAGGGTGATTATTAATGGAAAACACTCAGACTGGGTCTCAGTTAACAGTGGGGTACCGCAGGGGTCAGTATTGGGCCCCCTTCTTTTTAACATATTTATTAATGACCTTGTAGGGGGCATACAGAGTAATATTTTAATATTTGCAGATGACACTAAACTCTGCAGGGTAAACAATACAGAGGAGGACAATTTTATATTCCAGGAGGATCTATGTAAACTAGAAGCTTGGGCTGATAAATGGCAAATGAGCTTTAATGGGGATAAATGTAAGGTAATGCACTTGGGCAGAGGAAATAAAATGTATAATTATATGCTTAATTGTAAAACTCAGGGCAAAACGGTAACTGAAAAAGACCTGGGTGTATTGGTGGACGACAAGCTCACGTTTAGTGGCCAGTGTCAGGCAGCTGCTGCAAAAGCAAATAAAATAATGGGATGCATTAAAAGAGGCATAGATGCTCATGAGGAGAACATAATTTTACCTCTATACAAGTCATTAGTGCGACCACACTTAGAATACTGTGTACAGTTCTGGTCTCCAGTGTATAAGAAAGACATAGCTGAACTAGAGCGGGTGCAGAGAAGAGCGACCAAGGTAATTAGAGGACTGAGGGGTCTGCAATACAAAGACAGGTTAATACACTTGGGGTTATTTACTGTGGAAAAAAGAAGGCTTACGGGTGATCTTATTACTATGTACAAGTATATGAGGGGACAGTACAAAGACCTTTCTACTGATCTTTTTCTCTGAGGCCTGAGACGGGGACAAGGGGGCATCTTCTACGTCTGGAGGAAAAAAGGTTTAATCATAATCACAGACGGGGATTCTTTACTGTAAGAGCAGTGAGACTATGGAACTCTCTGCCGCATGATGTTGTAATGAGTGATTCACTGTTAAAATTTAAGAAGGGCATGGATGCCTTTCTTGAAAAGTATAATATTACAGGTTATAAAAACTAGATTCCATGATAGGGCATTGATCCAGGGAACTATGTGGAGCTTAGTGTTTGCCACATGGTTTTTTTTTGCCTTCCTTTGGATCAACATGTTAGGCTATGGGTTGAACTAGATGGACTTAGTCTTCCTTCAACCTTAAAAACTATGTTACTATGTTAAATATGACTCCAAGATAGCAGGCATGCCTAGTGGAAGTGATGGTGGCAGCACCTAAAGGAAATTGCAAAGTCAGGTATAGGTAGGTTAGTAGAGGGAGAAAACCGAAGGAGTTCATTTTGGGAGATATTAAGTTCAGGCTCTTGTTGAAGAATTATAACAACAAAAAAATTCTCATCTGACAACGCTGGCGGCAGAGGACACAGTTAGACGATTCATTGGACAACCAAGGAGTACAAGCGAGGAAGACACAAAGCAGATGCAGCAGAGGCAGGTGAATGCTGTCAAAGGTCTGGGACAGTTTTCTCAGACCCTCCCAGCGCCCAGGCCCTGATACACGGGGTACTCTGAAGAGGGAAAAGTTTGGGAAGATGCAAGCTGGGCAAGTGGCATGAACTGTCTTTCTATGCCTTGGAGGTCCTGGCCGCCAGCGTTTTGTCAGAGATGGTTTTTAATGCCGCCGGGGGCATTATAACTGATAAAACTGATTGGTGCATCCGCCTGTCAACTGAACATAAAAATGAACAAGGGCTGAATTGAGGCAGACTTTTCAACACCACCAGATGATATAATCAAACATAAACTCAAATCCAGTGGTTATTTTTTGGGGGGTGTATTCCCATACACCCCTTCACACCCAGACATGGGTATACCCTTCAAGAATTGTTCTATTTTATGTCGCCCTCCTCCTTCTCCTCATCCTCCACCACCATATCACCAGGGAGACCGTGATGCAAGACCCACATAATTTTTTCAAGGGTGTTTCTGATTAGAGACGAGCAAATATTTCAATATTCGTTTCGTTTTAAATCGCCGTTTTTGTAATATTCGCCAATGTAATTGTTGAATATTCGCCGAACATTGCCAGACGCCATTGGATTCAATGGGTGCCAAAGCCAAACGTATACACAATACCTTCAAATGGGACCAAAAGCTGCCAAAACACATCAATTTAGGGGCATTCACAAGGAAAGTGCCATCAATTGACGCAGAGTACAAGTAGTATAATTATTATTTATTATTATAGCGCCATTTGTTCCATTGCTCTTTACATGTGAAAAGAAGTCACCGACTGTTACAAGAGCAGAGAGGATCCTACCCATGAGGGCGCTGAAATAGTTTATAAGGGATGGGTGAGGATACAGTAAGTGAGGGTACAGCTGGTCGTGTAGTGGTATGGTGGAGCGAGGGTTACTGCAGGTTGTAGGCTTGTTGGAAGAGGTGGGTCTTCAGCTTCCTTTCAAAGGTTTCAACAGTAGGCGAGAGTCTGATATGTTTGGGTACACAGTTCAAGAGTAGAAGGGATGCACAGGAAAAATCTTGTATTCGATTGTGGGAATAGGAGAGAAGACGAGAGTAGAGAAGGAGATCTTATGAGGATCGGAGGTTGCGTGCAGGTATGTAATGGGAGACTAGGTCACAGATATATGGAGCAGACAGGTTGTGGATGGCTTTGCATGTCATGGTTACGGTTTTGAACTGAAGTCTCTGGCCAATGGGGAGACAGTGAAGAGATCATAGATTGCAATCTTATAGACTGCTGGAGCCAGTCCACAGTAAAAAAGCAGCCTTAGAGTGTCCAGGAGCCTTCCCACACACCTCTCATAGGCTGTGTGCCCACGATGCGTTTTTTAAAGCGTTTCCGCAGTGGCGATTCCGCTGCAGAAACGCTTTAAAAACACTTGGTAGAAGGCCTGCCATGTTCCCCAATCATAATCCGCATGTGCTGTGCACATGCTGCGGAAATTTCCGCTGCGGATTATCATTGCGGAAAAAAACGCAGCACTACCAATTATTTTGCGGGAGTGCTGCGTTTTCGCCGCCATTGACTTGCATTGGAACGCATGGAATCCGCATCACTGGGTCTGTACATGCGCATTCCATGTGCGGATGGTACCCGGGTCTGGAGGAGAGGAGACTCTCCTCCAGACTCGGGTACCATAGAACCTGTAAAAAAAAGAATAAAATAAAAAATAAATATACTTACCTTCTGATGGCCCCTGGTGTGCTTGTCTTGGCTTGCTGGCAGATCGCGGTAGACTGAAGGACCTGCGCTGACGTCATTTAGTCATGTGACAGCAGGTCCTTCAGTGTACCGCGAGCTGACGGCAAGCCAGGACGGATCGAATAAAGACTCCGGGGGCCATCAGAAGGTAAGTATATTTTTATTTTTTTATTTTTTACCATTCTTTACGGTCACACTATATAAATCCATGTCATTTGCATGGATTTATATAGTGTGGCCAAGTTGTCAAGCACTTTCCAAGTGATGCTAAAATCGCTTGGAAAGCGCTTGTCAACCCGCATACGGAAATGCATGTGAAGAACGCTTCACATCCGCTTGTCCCTGGCAGGAAAAACGCATGTACAATCCGCATGCGTTTTTTCTGCCAGGGAGATGCAGAAACGCTCAGGAAAAAATCCGGAGCATTTCTGCATCATGGGCACATAGCCTTAGGTAGGGCTGCTTCTTGGCAGGGTTGGACGGGCCCACCAGAAAACCAGAAACTCCTCCAGTGAGCCCTGGATTTTCCTTCAGGAGAGTTCATAGTGGTGAGGTGAGGTTGTGATGATGATTGAGGCCACCATCTCCTTAGCTTGCTGTTGGTACTTTTCTATGGGAATCAGCTTGGCTCCAACCAGTCTGGAATATTTCCAGTGAACTATGGCACGACGCCATGATATTATCAGTGCCCCCAGTACCAGTAGTGAAGCCATCCACAATTTCCTTTTCTTCTGCCCAAATACATTAGCTTCTCAAAAAGGAGCTGAAGATACTAAGTGGCAGTAGGTGCAAGTTTCTCCAGTATTTTAGATATCAGAGGGAGAACAGAGAGGGCAGCACAGTGGCTCAGTGGTTACCACTGTAGCCAAGCAGTGCTGGGGTCCTAGGCTCAAATCCCACCAAGGACAACATCTGCAAGGATTTTGTATGTTCTCCCCGTGTTTGCATGGGTTCCCCCCTCAGTAAAAAAAAGCAGCCATAGACTGTCCAGGAACCTTCCCACACACTTTTGTTAGCCAGGGCTGCTTCTCGAGAGAATCCTCGGGTGGGCCCTGGATTCTACATCAGGAGAGTTCATGATAGCACAAATTTTGCAGCTGCTATGGGGCTCTTGAGCGGGGGAGAAAGGTGGGCCCTCAGAATCAAATCCTCTGGTGGGCCCAGTGTTTTTCAGTCTGACACGGCTTCTCAGTGAGAGTTGTATTTCACCACAGCCATATTCTTTAGCTCGGTGAAAGGACTGCCATAGAGGGAAACCGTATCTACTCCGGCTGTCATTTCTCCGCCACCAGGTTCTGCCCATTGTCACACACGATCATGCCTGGCTGCATGTTCGGTGGTGAGAGCCACAGATCAGGCTGCTGTGTTACAGCTTTCAACAACTCTGCAGCGAGGGGCGGTTTGTCACCTAAGCATTAAGCATATTATCTTCAGCACAGCCTGTTGCCGCTTGGCCAAGGCAGTGCTCCAGTGCTTTCAGCTTGTGACTGAAGTGGACATTTCGAAGATGGAGGCCGAACTGGAGGAGGAGGTGGATGAGCTGAACAGTGTAATTACATTGATGTTACATTGGCGAGTCTGGTTTTTATACTAAAGAAAGATCCTACTGTGTTTTTATTAATTTTATTTTTTTTTACGTCTCTTCAAATGTGTATTGGAGTGCGTCCTAATTTTTGGCAGCCCTTGAAATTGTTGCATATGCAATAACAGTATTGAACACACACTGCTTAATAATGGGAAGGACAATTCAAATAGATTGTATATTCTAGAACAGTGGTTCTTAACCGGGGTTCTATTGAACCCTAGGGGTTCGGTGAGTTGGTCTCAGGGGTTCGGCGGAGCCTCCGCCACGGAGGTCAAGACACACCCAACTCATTAAGTAAATTCCTGATGACACGCCCCGCTTGGCCATCACTTGCTGCAGATGATCACGTTACATTAATTGGACAATCAGTGCTGCTGGGAAGTTAGTGTGCTCAGTAATCCATACTAACTATGTCGAGCACAAAAAGAAAGTGGTCGGACGAATATGTACAAAATGGATTCACATGTATCACGGAACGTGATGGGAGTCAGCGTCCTATCTGCATGATTTGCAATGCCAAGTTGAGCAACTCTAGTCTCGCACCGGCAAAACTGAAGGAACACTTCTTGAAGCTGCATGGAGATGGGGAATACAAGAGCACAACGCTTGCTGAATTCAAGGTGAAAAGAGCCAGATTCGATGAAAGAGCCACTCTGCCTGCTCTTGGATTTGTACCCGTGAACAAACCGATCCTCACCGCATCGCAAAGCAGGGCAAGCTGCACACCATCAGTGAAACATTCATAAAACCAGCAGCGTTAAAGATGGCGAATCTGATACTCGGAACAGCGGCCGAAGGTAAATTATCCCAAATTCCTCTTTCAAATGACACCATCAGTGACAGAATAGAGTGCATGAGTAAACACATCTTAGCTCAAGTAGTCGCAGATCTAATTTCAAGTCCGGCAAAATTCAGCCTTCAACTCGACGAGACCATAGACATTTCTAATCTAAGCCAGCTTGCTGTTTTCGTGTGCTATGTGAAAGACAACATGATAAAAGAAGAGTTTTGATTTTGTAAGCCTCTTACAACAACAACTAAGGAAGCCGATGTGAAGAAGCTTGTGGATGACTTCCTCAGAGACAACAATCTTTCATGGGATATGGTTTCTGCAGTTTGTACGGATGGAGCTCCAGTCATGCTGGGAAGAAAGTCTGGTTTTGGTGCGCTAGTAAAAGCTGATGCACCACACATCATTGTTACGCATTGTATTCTGCACAGGCATGCGTTGGCAGCAAAAACCTTGCCTCCAAAAATGGCAGAAGCATTAAAAACTTCTGCTCCACAGAATACTTCTCTTCCCAACCTCAAGAGGCAGTCCAGACGTGCAAGGCGTAGAGGTAAACCGTCACGCCAGGTTCTGTCCTTCCAAAGACCTCCTGTTCCCCAGCCTGTAGAGGCAGTTACCTGCACAGAATCCATGAAGGATGACCATGTTCATCAGGCACAGCAGAGGCCCAAACTCAGTCACAAAATCGGATTGCGGTTCCGCTACGGTTGTTTAGGACACCCTGACGGTCTCTGTCCAGCGAAGGTTGGAGAATCCCAAGACATTAGGCCTGTAGGAGAGGCTGCCCTTGGCGTTAGTGTTTCCTCTCCACAGATGACCGTGACTGTCTCCATGGCAAGTGAAGGCCTCGGATTAACCGGAAGTTTCGGGCGTAAAGCCTTGAAGAGTCTGCGTCTGATTCCCGTCCAACAACTCCAGAATCCAGTTTGGGCATTGTCAGCGGAAGGACGAGCCCTACTTAGAAACAGTCAAAATATGTCTGTACAAATTAAGCTCCAGATTGAAGCATTACACATGAAGAAGTTCACATTCCAGGTTCTGTCTGGTTTACCCACAGGTCGTCCAGAGCCGAGAGATCTAGTGCCCGCTCAGGTCTGGAGATCCTGCATGGTGTTTCCTGGGGGACTGCTGAGGTGCAAGGGGTGTCCAGTCCCCATATCTTCAGGACAGTCAGCAGTGTCTTCTTCTTCTTCGTCACCAGATCTGCAAGTCGCTGACTCGCTATGCGCTGAAGTCTCCGAAGGAAGGGAAGCGGAGGCATTGTCCCCATACAGTCTCGACGATTGTACCAATGATCTGGCTTTAGGCAACGCCCCACCTCGCAGACGTGTCATCTCAGAAACCAGACTGAAGTTGGTCCCTAAGCAAGGATCCTCCATCTCTAATAAATCTGGCAATAAGTCCATCAAGGCGGTGGCTACCTCCAAGTCTCGGCACCCCTCCAACCAGGCGGAGGACCTCCAGTTGCCTCCTGAATCCTTCGGGGTGCTACCTGATAACAAATGGAGAGAGACTTTTCTGAACCCTGTACCTGGTACTTCGCCGACTTCATCCAGTGAGCTTGGCAAAGTGTACGTCAAGGAGGTGGTTACCCCCGAGTCTCTGCACTCCTCCAACCCGGTGGAAGATCTCCAGTTGTCCCGTGAATCCTTTGGGGTGATACCCGATATTAACAAATGGAGAGAGACTTTCCTTTGTCTTGTTCCTGGTACTTCACTCACTTCATCTGTTGCTGAGGATGGCTCGATGGGAGGAAGCATCCTAGTCACCAAGATGGTGAGACCAGTCTTGTTCCCTCTAGTAGACAGAAGAGGTAATCTTCTTCAAGAGAAGTATCGGCCTCCAAATTCTCTGCAGAAAATCCTTGCAGGCTTGAAGAAGAGGGGGTGTAAAGGGGGGGTACTGTAACTTCCCTGGCAGCGTGCTGGCATGGCTTACCACCACGCACCATGCAAGACCGCCATCTTACCTATCAGTCCAGGCTTCACATTTTGTTCCAGTACCTGCTGTGTGCATGTCTCTTGTCTGGTTGCTTAGGGCGGCGGCGCGGTTACTGCCTGTTTCTTATAGTTACTGTGTGCACAGTCCTAATGCGTCCCCAGCCTATTGCTGTGAGTCACTGAATACTTAAACCCCCTCCACCCAGTAGAAGGCGCCTGAGCAACACTTTCATTCAGTGTGTTCTGTGCAACTAAGTTGCCAAGTCCTGTCCTGTATCTTGTCTGTTTCCGCCACCCTGGGGGCTGTATACCCAGGCCTGTTACCTGTATCTGTGACTTTTAGTCTGGTCCTGCCACTCTGGAGGCTGCATACCCTGACCCGTTACCTGTATCTGTGACTTCTAGTCTGTTTCCGCCACCCTGGGGGCTGAGTTCCCAGGCTCATTCCTGTATCTTGTTCCTGGTTCAGTTCCTGTCTGAACAGTGTCCTAGCCCGTTACTTGTTTGTCTCTATGTCCGTATCTTCCCTTTTCCTGCAGTGTCAGAACCTGCACCTAACTCCAACTCGTTATCTCTGTACTTCTGTTTGTGAGTTTAGTGTCCACTCGCTACTTCATTGTAAGTACCTTGTGTGTATCTGCTCTGCTTGTCTACCACACCTGCGGGTTTTGCTCTGCTCTGCTTGTCTACCGTACCTGCGGCTTTTGCTCTGCTCTGCTTGTCTACCGCACTTGTGGGTTTTGCTCTGCTTTGCTTGTCTACCGCACCTGCGGGTTTTGCTCTGCTCTGCTTGTCTACCGCACTTGCGGATTTTGCTCTGCTCTGCTTGTCTACCGCACCTGCGGGTTTTGGTCTGCTCTGCTTGTCTACCGCACCTGCGGGTTTTGCTCTGCTCTGCTTGTCTACCGCACCTGCGGGTTTTGCTCTGCTCTCCTTGTCTACCGCACCTGCGGGTTTTGCTCTGCTCTGCTTGCCTACCGCACCTGCGGGTTTTGCTCTGTTCTGCTTGTCTACCGCACCTGCGGGTTTTGCTCTGCTCTACTTGTCTACCGCACCTGCAGGTTTTGCTCTGCTCTGCTTGTCTACTGCACTTGCAGCTCTGTTTCTGTATCCCAGTCTGTACTGGTCCCTATCCTGCCTGTGTTCTTACCTGCCAGTACCCAACTGTCTGCATGCCTGCCGTGCCTGCCAGTACCCACCTGTCTGCATACCAGCCGTGCCTGCCAATACCCACCTGTCTGTATACCAGACATGCCTGCCAATACTCACCTGTCTGTGTACCAGACATGCCTGCCAGTACCCACCCGTCTGTATGCCAGCCTAACCTGCCTGTTCCTGCATTCCCTGGTGTGGTTCAACAGCTCTGACCGGGGTCTGACCTGGAGTAGCACCTGGTCCCTCTGCTCGGTTCCTCCCTGGTTCACGGAGTCGACTGAGCCGCCATGTGACCTTGGTCGGACCGAGTTGATACTTAGTCACGCCTCTCCAGGCACTCCTCTGTTCACGGTCCAGTGGGATCACTAACCACGCTCACGCCAATCTGTCTGGGCGTGTGCGTAACAGTATTATTTTGATGATGAGTAATGTTGGTTTTGTGTCAAACATACCTTTTGGAATTATGGACAAAAAGCTCAAGCTTGGTACCATTAGACCATAATACATTTTTCCATATGCTTTTTGCAGGCTTTATGCACATTTTGGAAAAACATAGCCGGCTTTCATGTATTTCTTTTTAGGAAATGGTTTTCGTATTGCCACTCTACACCCCTTTCCCCCACTGACCAGACACATGAAGAATATGGGAGATTGTTGCCACATGCAGTGCACAACCAGTACTTGCCAAATATTTCTGCAGCTCTTTTAATGTTGCTGTAGGCCTCTTGGCAGCCTCCCAGCCAATTTTCTTATTGTCTTTTCATCAATTTTTGAAGCATGTCCAGTTCTAGATATTTGAAGAGGTAATCTCAACACTCGCAAAGCTTCTTTAAATAGTTGGCAAAGACATTTTTATTTGTGTGTCTAGCACAAAAACATGTGAAAAAAATGTGATGTGAGTGTATATTGGGCTCCAAAAAAGGAATATGTGAATTCAAATATATGGAGGGGGATATCCATATCATGAGAGAAAACAATGTGTGTCTAATACGTGATATTATATAAAATATAATATAATAACTAGTAAAGTGCTCATGTGGATACATAAAGTGCATGGTGCAGTGTAGAGTGATAGGCTGAGGCCTGATCTCAATATATGCAATACTGTCTAAGTAAATATAACGTGTTCATGTAGATATATCGATATTGTGCATACTAAAATGTAAAGTATGGGTACATAAAATGCATGGTGCAATACAAAGCGACAGACTAGTGTCAATATATACAATATTATATGATCAAATAACGTGTTCATATGAATATGAATGTGATATGCATACTATCAATCTAATATATATAATTGTCTTATCCCGTCTGTCTGTGTGTCCAGGAAATCTCGCGTCGCTGATTGGTCCGGCCGCGGCCAATTAGCGACGCGGGGTTTCAGAACAAGAAGGCGGCCGTTAGCGGCTCATCTGCCGCACGGAGGTCAGCGGCGATGCAGCCGGGAGATGACCCTCACACGCACACACGCACACGCTCACACGCACACACGCACACGCGCACATGCACACACGCACACCCTCACACGCACACCCTCACACGCACACCCTCACACACGCAGACCCTCACACACGCACACCCTCACACGGTCACCCTCACTTGCTCACACTCTCACCCTCACATGCTCACACACTCACCCTCACACGCTCACACGCACACCTTCACACGCTCAACCGCACACCCTCACCCGCTCACCCTCAAACACTCACCCTGTGCTAGCCGGTCATCTCCCTCACACGCTCACCTTCTCACCCTGTTCTAGCCGGTCATCTCCCGGCTGTTCGCAGCAGAAGTACCCCGACCGGCGGCCTCGCTCCCCCGTCCTCCAAAATTCATTAGGAGCCCCGGGGGGATACATTGGGAGGTCAATTTAAAGTAGTGCACAACCCATTTAAATACTGCTTCGCTAATTAGTCGCGCCCGGACGGCCGCATACATATTCTAGAATACCCGATGCGTTAGAATCGGGCCACCATCTAGTATACATATAATATGCATACTAAAATTCAAGATGTGGATACTCAATAAAAGTGTCCATATTGATGGACCCAGCAAACATACAATATTTGTACCTGCAGGCACACACATACACATACAAACACTCAAGCTCACCCTCTCACGCGCACACCCTCACCCTCTCACGCGCACACCCTCACACGCCCACCCTCACACGCTCACCCTCACACGCACACCCTCACACGCACACCCACAGACGCTCACACTCTCACATGCTCACCCTCACACCCTCACACGCCCACCCTCACACGCTCACCCTCACACGCACACCCTCACACGCACACCCTCTCACTCACACCCTCTCACGCACACCCTCTCACGCACACCCTCTCACGCACACCCTCTCACGCACACCCTCTCACGCTCACCCTCACACGCTCACCCTCACACCCGCACACGGTCACCCTCACATGCTCACATGCTCACCCTTACACTCTCACACGCACACCTTCACACGCTCAACTGCACACCCTCACCCGCTCACCCTCACATGCTCACCCTGTGCTAGACGGTCATCTCCCTCACACGCTCACCCTCTCACCCTGTGCTAGCCGGTCATCTCCCGGCTGCTCGCAGCAGAAGTACCCCGACCGGCGGCCTCGCTCCCCCATCCTCCAAAATTCATTAGGAGCCCCGGGGGGATACATTGGGGGGTCAATTTAAAGTAGTGCACAACCCATTTAAATACTGCTTCGCTGATTAGTCGAGCCCGGTCGGCCGCATACATATTCTAGAATACCCGATGCGTTAGAATCGGGCCACCATCTAGTATACATATAATATGCATACTAAAATTCAAGATGTGGATACTCAATAAAAGTGTCCATATTGATGGACCCACCAAAAATACAATATTTATACCTGCAGGCACATACATACACATACAAACACTCATGCCTCAAGAAAGTTCCATTACATAAAAAGATATTTTTTTGTGTGAAAAAAATCAAAATGTGCAAAAAGCGCCCATAGATAAAATAAGACTTACAGTGTGTTATATATATCAAAGATTATAGAAAAATTCTATTAATATACAGTGAAGGAAATAATTATTTGATCCCTTGCTGTTTTTGTAAATTTGCCCACTGACAAAGACATGAACAGTCTGTAATTTTAAGGGTAGGTTAATTTTAACATTGAGAGATAGAATATCCAAAAAAAAATCAAGAAAATCACATTGTATAAATTAGATAAATTTATTTGCATTTTACAGTGAGAAATAAGTATTTGATTCCTTTGGCAAACAACACTTAATACTTGGTGGCAAAACTCTTGTTGGCAAGCACAGCAGTCAGACGTTTTTTGTAGTTGATGATGAGGGTTGCGCATATGTCAGGAGGAATTTTGGTCCACTCCTCTTTGCAGATCATCTCTAAATCATTCAGATTTTGAGGCTGTCACTTGGCAACTCAGAGCTTCAACTCCCTCCATAAGTTTTCTATGAGATTAAGGTCTGGAGACTGGCTAAGCCACTCCATGACCTTACTCTGCTTCTTTTTTAGCCACTCCTTGTTGCCTTGGCTATATGTTTTGGGTCACTGTCTTGCTGGAAGACTCAGCCACGACCTATTTTTAATGTCCTGGTGGAGGGAAGGAGGTTATCACTCAGGATTTTACGGCACATGGCTCCATCCATTCTCCCATTGATGCGGTGAAGTAGTCCTGTGCCCTTAGCAGAGAAACACCCCCAAAACATAATGTTTCCACCTCCATGCTTGACAGTGAGGTGGTGTTCTTTGGGTCATAGGCAGCATTTCTCTTCCTCCAAACACGGCGAGTTGAGTTAATGCCAAAGAACTCAATTTTTATCTCATCTGACCACAACACCTTCTCCCAATAACTCACAGAATCATCCAGGTGTTCATTGGAAAACTTCAGATGGCCCTGCACATGTGCCTTCTTGAGCAGGGGGACCTTGCGGGCACTGCAGGATTTTAAACCTTTAAAGGCGTAATGTGTTACCAATGGTTTTCTTGGTGACTGTGGTCCCAGCTGCCTTGAGATCATTAACAAGTTACCCCGTGTAGTTTTAGGCTGATCTCTCACCTTCCTCATGATCAAGGATACCCCACGAGGTGAGATTTTGCATGGTGCCCCAGATCGATGTCGATTGACAGTCATTTTGTATTTCTTCCATTTTCTTACTATTGCACCAACAGTTGTCTCCTTCTCACCCAGCATCTTACTTATGGTTTTGTAGCCCATTCCAGCTTTGTGCAGGTCTATGATCTTGTCCCTGACATCCTTAGAAAGCTCTTTGGTCTTGCCCATGTTGTAGAGGTTAGAGTCTGACTGATGAATTGAGTCTGTGGACAGGAGTCTTTTATACAGGTGACTATGTAAGACAGCTGTCTTTAATGCAGATAACGAGTTGATTAGGAGCTTCTAACTGGTCTGTAGGAGCCAGAATTCATAATGGTTTGTAGGGGATCAAATACTTATTTCTCAGTGCAAAATTTAATTAAATTGATCTAATTTATTCAATGTGATTTTCTTGATTTTTTTTGGATATTCTATCTCTCAATGTTAAAATTAACCTACCCTTAAAATTATAGACTGTTCATGTCTTTGTCAGTGAGCAAACTTACAAAAACAGCAGGGGATCAAATAATTATTCCCTTCACTGTAACTCATTTGATATACCACATGGAATAAATATTTTCTCTCGGGAAAGCATCAATGGCTGAAAAAGAAATCTCTAATGATAGAACAACTGAATCCAGACGAGGATCACAGCCGATGCCTAAAATTGAACAAGGTGAGAATTAAAACACAAGTAAAACATCATATAACAAAAACCCACAGGAAACACCTTGAAACCATGAAAATAATTTATTCTCACAGAAAGTGGATGAAACTCAAAACTTCATTCAATCTGTTTGGGCGGACACATCCCACTCTCATTATCCTTCTTGCTGTCATTTGTGATAAACTTTTCTTCCAGTCACCCCTACGTCCATTGATGTGAATGCGGTCAATGTTAAATGCCTTTAGTAAACTCTCATCACAATTATCACACTGTTTAAAATGTCTCGCCAGTTGTTTAAGTTGTGTGAAATGTTCAATAGTGGTGGCATTAATGAAATCTATGACATGCTCCCAGATCCATATTTTTAATTGTCATCAGAATAAGCCCACCTACACCAACTTGCACTAGTATGTTGCATAGTAGATTACCCCAGCTGTGTTGCATGTAATATGCTGAGTAATTTGAAATTTGCGTGTAGCATCACTGGAAATGAAGTCAGTGGCGCGGAGTATATTAGTGCAGGCAATGCAATCCATACAAGCAAAAAAGCCCTACTTTGCTCCTTTGGGTACAAAGGGATTCTCTTTTTTGGTGCCCTCATATAGACTATGTAGAAGTATATGTCTGAGATTTGATGCCCATCTATAAGTAATGGATGGATAGTTTGTTGTATATCCAGCCAAAGTCTGATCCATTTGCAAAGTGGGCCAGTATTTAGAGAGTGCTTCCCTCATGTTATGCCACTTGTGGTTAAAAGTGGAAATAAATCTCATTTGATAGTCAGAAATAGGTTTGTGTTTAGTCTGAAGCAATTCTCCCCTTTTAGAACCCTTTTAGAATGTAATGCCCTGTGGAATCCTTTCTTTAGACTCCTGTTGGAATATCCTCGTTCCTTAAACTTTTTTCTGTAAGATGACCCACCTGTTGGATAAAGGGATAATCAGTGGCACAAATTCTCAGAGTGCGCAAAAATTAGCCTGTAGGAATCCCATAATATGATGTTGAGGATGAGATGAGGTGGTATGGAGTAGGGAGCTGTGTCTTTTCTGTAGACTTCAGTATTAATAATACCACCCTCACCTTTGAAGATTCCAACATCCAAAAAATCCATCATTGTCTGGCTATATCTGCTTGATAATTTGACGTTTTTCTCATTAGAATTCAGATCCTAGATAAACAATTTGAGATCCAATTGAGATCCTTGCCAAATGAAAAAGATAATGTCTATAAAATGAGTCCATAATAGGACATTCTCAATGGACGATGATGGATTAGTAAAGAAAATTCCCCTCTCTCAAAGGCCTAAAAATAAGTTAGCTTATGAGGAGGAAAATGCCTCCCCCATCGCAGTTCCCTGTAGTTGCAGAAAGAAATTACCATAGAAAATGAAGTAATTGTGTCTTAGGGCAAATTCCAGAAGGGTGAGGAGAAATTGAACCAGTGAGGGATCAATATCAGTCAAGGATAGGAAGATTCTAATTGCCTCAAGCCCATCCTCATGGTGGATGGAGGTGTAGAGTGACTCTACATCCAGAGTCACTATCCACATATCCTTCTGCAGAATAATGTTTTCCATTTTATTAAGGATGTTGTTGGTGTCCTTTAAATATGATGGCAAATTCTCGACAATTGGTTTAAGGTAGTGGTCCAGATATTTGCTCATCTTCACAAAGACTACTATTACCCAATACAATTAGGCAGCCTGGTGGATTTACATCATTTTTATGTACTTTAGGTAATAAATAGAGGCATGCCACTCTTGAGGATGCTGGAGCAAGACCTTCTTTTATGTCTTTGGATATAACTCCATATTGAAATGCTTCATCCACAATCTAACAAAGTTGTCCTTGAAAAGAAGAGGTAGGGTTATATGTCTGTTTTTTATTACATATACAATCCCTTAGCTGCCTAAATGCCTCTTTTTTATACAGGCTAGTGGGCCAGATGACAACATTCCCACCTTAGTCAGCGGGTTTGATAATTACCCCTTTAAGATTTCTCAATTCACATGAAGCTTGTCTTTGAGATGATGAAAGGTTGTCATTGTAGATGCCATTTCGAATTTTCCAAAACTCCTCTGTTACTAATTTCACAAACAGTTCAATGTTAGGAAATAAGTTGAGGGGTGGGAATTTATTGACTTTAGGAAATGTATACTTACCAGTGGTAGAGGTCACTTCTTTTTCTTTACATAGTTCTTCAAGGATTTTTATCTCTTCCAATTCTTGTGATGAGCATAGTCTTTCTGTTTTAGGTTTTTCATGTAATTTCTTAAGAACCAGCTTTTGGGCAAAAAGGTGTATATCTTTTATAACTGTGAAAAGAACAAAGGAACATGTGGGAATGAAAGTGAGACCAAGCCTCAAAACTTCAATTTGTTTTTGAGAAAGACAGATATTAGATAAGTTAAGAACCGATAACTTTGCAGATTCAGTTGTCCTGTTTCAGGTATTTCTTTTTTTCTCATAACCCCTGAAGTAGTTAGTCTTACGCTTTCATTTTCTCAGGGAAGATCTCGTCCCCCCATGGTGAGACTCAGTTTCATAATCAGTAGAATGATGGGAGGAGACACTAGATGTCAAAAGGTTATCTGGATTTATTTGTCACCAGTTGTATACTGTAAAAGGATATGATTCCCTCCAAAAATATCAGTTATTAATGGGGGAACTCTCCTACACCTCTATTGAGGCCCGATATTAACTATTAACATCAAACTTGACTATTAATAATTAATATCCACTAAGTTATGCCTTAACGTTATCTGTGCCTTATAGTATATACCAACTGAGACAAAACCGTGTACTAATAAAAGGTATTTATTGCACACAAGTCTACAGTTAATATGCTACTATTTATCACACTAATACAGTACACAATAATAATAACAATAGCACACAAGACGGATATACAATTCTTAATTACCTAATATATTTTCCACCAATGTTACATCCAATAAGCAGCCCTCCCGTCTAACATTAACTAACTATCCCTGTGTTTGCAGGGTCTAGTAAGTAAGTAAGGGGATACAGGGGAAGATACTTAACCAGATCTTCTCATCATGGTCGTCATTCTGTAAGACAGCGAGCCATGTGGCTCGCGGGGGTCCAGTTGTAATAATGGGGAAGGGCGTAGCCTTCCCTTGGCACTGAGGTAGTTAAAAGAGGTGTTCCTGTAGTTAGACCTCTCTGAACTGTTGGTAGGCCAAGCTAAGGGGTTAGCTTCAGTGGTCTAGTCAGCAGAGTAAAGAGAGAACTTAGTGCCCTGATCAAGGCTTGAGTGATATAGAGCTTGTTCCTGGCATAATTCCTTGTGGGCTGCAGTACCTGTAAACAGCCACAAGATGCCACTGTCCTGGGTGCAGATATCAGGTTGAGTCTGCTAGCAGAGTTACAGACAGTGATGGGTTAACGCTGTGTGATAACAGCTCACCGAGGGTGGGCACATTAGGAAAAATCTCTGCTTCGTTTCCAGGATCAGGAAGTGATTCGGTAGTTAGAGATAGGACAGTGAACTGTGCGGGCTGCCAGACTATAGAGTGGCTGCTAGGGTAGATGGGAACTCCATACCCTCAGACAGTGGGATCACCAGTGTGAAAGTCTCCCTACGCAAGACCAAGGGTCCTGTTAGCCGGCCGGAGAAACTCAAAGGAAGTATTGAGGACCTGGGGCACTTCTAGTCTGCAGGAAGCCGAGGAAGATAAATAGGACTCCAGGCTAAGACGTGGGGGAGAGATATCGGATCCCGATCACTGTTGGTATTGCAGAATAGTCTCTTGGGCTAGAGATTAGAGTCACAGAGATGCGTCACTTGAAGTCCGGCCCCGTGAGTATCAGCACGCACAGAGAAGGGGTGCGGCTGAAGGCGGAGCTGCTGAGAGTGACGCGGCGGTCGCGTCAGAAAGTAGGCCCAGGAAGAGGAGGAGTTGGACGTGCAGGATGCACGTCATTGTAAGCGACCAGCGCCATTTTCTGTCCAGCACACGAGAGGAAGGAGGTGCTGCGGTGGACGCTCTGAGAGAATGGCGACCGGTGGATCGGATGACCTGTCCGGAATGAACGTCGAGGAAGAAATCTTAGAGCTGAGTACCCCAGGGGCAGCAACCGAAAGTCGCTCACCCACGGATGCTGCCCGTGAGTCCTTGCCCCCAGTGGCTGTCCAGTGGTCCACTAGGCCCAAACCGGAGCTGAGCCTGCTCGTCCACGAGATCCGTATGTGGTGCTGGAGCCAGATGCCGGAAGACCCGTCCCCCTCGGCCGAGGGTGGAGAACATCCCGGTGGGGCCGGAGCAACAACTGCAGCGGGGCTTGATGGAGGTGAGCAACCTATACCCCAGCGGCCGGTTTCGTCTGCGGCGCCTGCCGCAACAGCTTCCACGGCGACAGGGGCCCCTAGGCCTGAAAGGAGTGGTGCAGAGGTGAGGCCTCCCAGAAAGAGGGCCCCGCAAGAGAGTTTTTGGCAGCTGGCATTGGAGGCCATCAACGCTCCTTCGGCGAAGCATTACGCCGAGCTCGAGAGTCTGAAGTGGACTACCCGCAACCCCCCCGATGACGCCATGGGAGCAGCGGCGATGGACTGACACCTTCCTGAGAGGCTGGCTGGAAGGGTCCAACGCGGCACGGAGAGAGTCGGTGGAGGCCTCCCAGACTCGGGGACGAGTCCTTGAGTTCCACATCTGTGAGGGGTACGGATTCCTGGAGGAAGAGTGGACCGGGAACGAGGTGTTCATTACTCGCGAGGTAATTAAGCGAGATTATATGCCTGATCGCCTTCACAATCTGCGTGTGGGGGACATAGTGCACTTCGTTAAGTGCGAGTGTTCCAGAGGGTGGTACGCGGCTGCTCTCACCCGTCCATATGAGTGGAAAGATGTCCTGGAAAAGGACGAAGAGGTGTTCAGGAGGAGAGCCAAGAGGGAGGCTATGCAGCGCTGCGCTAGGGAAGCTCCTAAAGGCTTTCTGCCCCCACCTAAGGCCAGTGCTCTGCCAGCAGAGGAGCCCAGGAAGCGGCAATGGGGGGAAATTATAAGCGATGAAGAGGAGGATTCTGCAAGTTGCAAGGAAGCAGATTCCCCTAGTGAGGTGCGAGAGGAGGAGTTGGCACCAAAATACCCAGGAGGGGCTGAGAGAGCTGTCGGGGAAAACCAAGCTGGCGCCAGTAATGTCGTCCACAGCTTTACAGTGACCAGCTACAGCCCTACCCAGGTTGGCTGTGGCATTGCTACATCCTCGGATAAGGACCCTGGGCCTACCAAGTATCCCGATCAGCCTTGGAGGTGGAAGAAGCCAAATTCATCTGCAGCATGGGCCGCCTTCATGAAGGAACGGGGGAGGCCCGGAAGAAGTGAGCTGGCTGGCTTAAAGGTCCGTTGACCTTTCATCTCTTCTCTTACTAGGACCCACCAGCTGTTTCTGGGACTGTTTCCCAATGGGGGCGGAGTGCCCCATGTTGAATTAAGTTAAGAAGAATATATATGGAGGACTGTTCCCCTACCTCTCAGGCCAGGAAGGCCTTAAGCAGCACTAAAGTTGTGTGTCCAGGAGAGCTGCTCTTTTTGTTTTTACTTTTTATTTTTCTTTTTGTTGCGCTTGTTGTGCCTTTTTCTGCTGGAATTTAAAACGCTGAGGCACACCTTGAGGATGGATATCCTCGAAATCTAAGAGACTTGTGGCCTAGCGGGAAGAACCGGTGACCCCCGCTAGGGCCAAGAAGAAAGAGACTCACGGGGTGTTACCTGTGATTGTGTGCCTCAGAATGCAGCCCTTAAAGGAGATTGGGGGCTATTGAGGTGTTGGCCTGTCTTAAAAATATGGACATGGACACTGTGTTTCCAGGGTCCTTACCAAGAAGGACCGGTACCTCTGAGAAGTTTTGAAAAGTTGATAATGAACTGTCATGAATTGCTGTTCCGGGGCCCTTAACCAAGAAGGGCCGGTCTCCTGCTCAAAAAGAAGACTTCAGGACCAGTCGTGTACTAAAATGTTTTAGTAAATGTAGTAATGTGATGTGCTGCTGATATGTATTGATTGTTTAGTGTGGTCAGGGATGACCAACATTAAAGTGTGGGGGAATGTAATAATGGGGAAGGGCGTAGCCTTACCTTGGCACTGAGGTAGTTAAAAGAGGTGTTCCTGTAGTTAGACCTCTCTGAACTGTTGGTAGGCCAAGCTAAGGGGTTAGCTTCAGTGGTCCAGTCAGCAGAGTAAAGGGGGAACTTAGTGCCCTGATCAAGCCTTGAGTGATATAGAGCTTGTTCCTGGCATAATTCCTTGTGGGCTGCAGTACCTGTAAACAGTCACAAGATGCCACTGTCCTGGGTGCAGATGTCAGGTTGGGTCTGCTATCAGTGTTACAGACAGTGATGGGTTAATGCTGTGTGATGACAGCTCACCGAGGGTGGGCACGTTAGGAAAAATCTCTGTTTAGTTTCCAGGATCAGGAAGTTATTCGGTAGTTAGAGATAGGACAGTGAACTGTGCGGGCAGCCTGTCTATATAGTGGCTGCTAGGGTAGACGGGAGCTCCATACCCTCAGACAGTGGGATCACCAGTGTGAAAGTCTCCCTACGCAAGAGCAAGGGTCCTGTTAGCCGGCCGGAGAAACTCAAAGGAAGTATTGAGGACCCGGGGTACTTCTAGTCTGCAGGAAGCCGAGGAAGATAAATAGGACTCCTTCTGAGGACTAATCCATCTGCAGAGATATCAGGCAGGCAGTGTATATAGGCAGGCAGGCTGGAAGGGTATATAGCAGACTGCAGTGCACATAGCACAAGAGGCTCCATTCCAGTTTTGTCTGCTGCTGCTGTTAGATATTTCTATAAATAGCCCCAGGTCTCAGGGGCCAGGAATAATTTTTTTTGGATCGATCTTAATCCTCATTATTTGCTTAAAAAGCAATCCAGAGAACACTGTTTTTCTGCGCCATTTGCTTGTTGGTACTGCAGAATACAGCCAGGTCCTTTCCATATTATAGCACTAAAAATCCAGCTATTTAAAACAGTGGTTTGTCCGTCACATGGGTCACATATAATTGCGCTGAAAATACTGCCATTTCTGACCTCCATTAAAAATTAGCTTCAGTGTATCAGTGAGGCTATTGACACCAGTTTGCTGTTCAAAATAGTTACCTACAGGCCAGCTATTCCAAACTGTGTTTTCTCCGTCACACGGATCACATATACATTTTCAGAAAATACTGCCATTTCTGATCTCCATTAAAAATTTGTTTCAGTGTCTCAGTGAGGCTATTGACAGCAGTTTGCTGTTCAAAATAGTTACCTACAGGCCAGGTATTTAAAACTGTGGTTTGTTCGTCACACAGATCACATATAAGTTCGGTCCAAATTCAGTCATTTGCAGTGAGCGTGGAAGATATTGTCCTACATTAAAAATGGGCAAGGCACGTGGCAAGGGACGGGGAAGTAGACGTGATGGTGATGGTGCATGCAGAGGTCGAGGCCGTGGGCAAACTGAAATTGTGCCACAACAAACACCCACACCTTCTCGCTCGACCTTCCTGTCCCAATTAATAGGGGACCACAGAACACCACTATTGAACCCAGAGCAGTGTGAAAAGGTTATTGGTTGGATAGAAGATAATGCTTCCAGTCACTTAGCCACCACCACCACCTTGTCTTCCACACGGTCAAGTCTCAGTAGCTGTGCTTCTGGACCGCATATTCCTCACCCTGAACCTCCTTCCTCACACCATGCCGAGTGCCTAGAGACAGCTGATCCCACACATGGACACTCCGAAGAGCTGTTCACTTTTCCATTTATAGATTCGGGCTTCTCGCCCAGTCCACTTGAAGCGGGGCAAGAGGAGATCGCATGTAGCGATGTCCAAACATTTGAGCAGCCAGGGTCACATGAAGGCGACGGTGGGAAAGTGTCACAAGAGGTGGACGATGATGAGATACAATTGCCAGAAAGTCAGGAGGAGGACCAGAGTGCGGAAGTGGAAGATGAGGTGGTGGATGATATATTATCTGACCCAACCTGGCAGGAGGACATGCAGAGGGGGGAGAGCAGCACGCACGGGGAGGAAGGCAGAGCACCCCAACAGGCAGGAAGAAGCAGTGTGGTGTCCGCAGAAAGAAGGCAGGCAACCGATCCCCGTAACACCAACATGAAGGAAGTTGCCAGTACAACTGTTAGGTCTTCCCGAGTCTGGTTGTTTTTTAAAGACTCTGCTGATAAGCCCAAAAAGGTCATTTGCACAATCGGCCAGGCCAGCATCAGCAAGGGTGGCAAAACGACCAGCCTGATCACCAACAGCATGATCAGGCACATGGCAGCAAAGCACCCTACATTGTGGGCCAAACTCCAGGGTCCAGGAACAGTGTCTGTGGGTTACACAACTGCTTCTTCTGCTGTTGTGCATGCAAGCCAATCCCCTGTCCATTGTGCATGCGAAGATGCCTCCTGCCCTGCACCTGTCATTGCACACTCTCAATTAGCAGCATCAGGAAGCACGTCCTTGTCCCAGCACAGCTTTCAGTTGTCCATACCCCAGTCCTTGGAACGCAAGCTCAAATACACAGTCAACGCCCCACAGGCCACACTACTAAATTCCCACATTTCGCGACTGCTTGCGCTAGAAATGTTGCCTTTTAGGCTTGTGGAGATGGAAGCATTCCGCAACCTGATGGCGGCGGACGTTCCTCGGTACTCAGTCCCCAGCCGCCACTATTTCTCCCAGTGTGCCGCCCCCGCATTACACAAGCACGTGTCCCAAAACATTAGCCGTGCCCTCAACAACACAGTTAAAGGGAAAATCCACCTAACCATGGACACGTGGACAAGTGCTTGTGGGCAGGGACGGTACATCTCTCTGACGGCACACTGGGTTAACATAGCAGAAGCTGGGACCCAGTCGGACCTCGGGATAGTACATGTCCTCCCGACGCCTAGGATCGCAGGCCCTAGGTCAATCAGGCTTGCCCCCAGAGTCTACAGCTCCGGCATCTCAGCCTCCTCAGCCTTCTCCTCCTCTTCAGCTTCCTTCTCTGAAATTACCACATCAGTCACAAGCTGGAAGCACTGCAGCACTTCCTCGGCCGAGCGGCAACAGGCTGTGTTGAAGCTAATATTCTTAGGTGACAAACCGCACAATGATGAAGAATTGTGGACAGCTCTTAAAGAGCAGGCAGATCTGTGGCTCACACCGCTGAACCTACAGCCAGGCATAGTCGTGTGTGACAATGGCCAGAACTTGGTAGCGGCCCTGAGGCGAGGCAAGCTCACACATACCATGCCTGGCCCACGAGCTTAACCTTGTGGTTCAGCGATTTCTCAAATCCTACCCGGAGCTGCCGGATCTGCTTGTTAAAGTACGCCGCCTGTGTGCCCATGTTAGAAAGTCACCTAAAGCTTCCGCTCCCCTTGCCATGTTTCAGCAGTGTTTGCAGCTTCCGGCACACAGACTGGTGTGAGATGTCCCCACGCATTGGAACTCTACACTGCAGATGTTGGGAAGGATTTGTGAGCAGAAGAGGGCAGTACCAGCATCAACAAGGCCATCAGTATTCAGTTCAGACTCCACACATAAGACCTCAGAAGTGGACTTGGATGTCAGACATATGTACCATCCTCCAAAACTTTGAGGACTCCACCAAGATGGTGAGTGGCGATGACACCATAATTAGCATCACCATCCTGCTTCTCTGTCTTCTGAAATGCCCTCTGCTCACAATCAAGATGCATTGCAGGCGGAGCATGATGAGATGGAGCAAGAAACCATACAGCGTGATTACACACAACCCAGCCTCATCTCATCCTAACATGGATTGGGTAGCCATGAAGAAAAGGAGGAGGAAGAACAGGAGCTAGTTTCATGCGCTATAGACGGTACTACCTGCAAAACTGTCATACCGTCTGTTCAGTGTGGATGGCCTGAGGACAGAGAGGAGGAGGAGAGCATGGTCGCTCATTCTCTTGGTGAGGACATGGAAGTCTTGCCTCTTAGCAGTTTGGCACGCATGGCTGAGTTTATGTTACGCTGCCTTTCCCATGACCTTCGCGTTCTCAAAATTTTGAGTGACAGTCATTATTGGTTGGTGACACTTCTAGACCCGCTACAAGGAGAACTTTATATCTTTTATTCCTGAGGCGGACAGGTCTACAAAAATGGAGCAGTACCAGAAGGTCCTTGTTGCGGAACTATTAAAAAAATTCCCATCTGAAAACGCTGGCGGCAGAGGTCATAGTTTGTTGGACAACCAAGGACTACAGGCGAGAGAGACACAACTCCATTCCAGCAGAGGCAGGGTAACACTGTCAAAGTTCTGGGAGAATTTTCTCAGCCCCTCCCATCGCACAAGCCCTGAGGCGTGGGGTACTCTCACAAGGAGTGCTAAGTTTGGGAAGATGCTGAGGGAGTACCTTGCCGACCGTACCATCGTCCTCCATGATTATTCTGTGCCTTATGATTATTGGGTATCCATGGTGGATACGTGGAATGAACTGGTACTCTATGCCTTGGAGGTCCTGGCCTGCCCTGCCGCTAGCGTTTTATCAGAGCGGGTTTTTAGTGCCACTGGTGGAATTATAAGTGATAAGCGCATCCGCCTGTAAACTGAAAATACTGACAGGCTGACTCTTATAAAAATGAACAAGGGCTGGATTGGGCCAGACTTCTCAACACCACCGAATGATAGCAGCGTAACATAAACTCAAATCCAGTGTCTTTTTTTGGGAGGTGTATTTCCATGCACCTTTTCACACCCACACATGGGTATACGCTTCCTGATTTTGGCTATTTGCTCTTTTCCTCCTCCTTCTCATCATCCTCATCCTCCATCACCATATCACCAGGGTGACCGTGGTCCGTGATGCAACACCCACATCATTTTTTTAATGGTGTTTATGATGCCTGTAAAAAAAAAAAATTTATACAGTATGTTCATGTATACCCCCCGGGGGTAAATGTTTGTCAGCCCATACACTTAGTGCATGGGCACTACAAGTTTTGGAGGTCCGCTCCTTTCTAATGGGAACATTTTTTATGAGGCCCTCTAAGTCTCTTCCAAGGGGCATTGGAGTGCCTCCCAATTTTTGGCAGCCCTTGCATTCACTGCATAGGCCAACACTATGGGAGACCCTCTCCTTTCTAATGGGAATTTGACGTTACTGGGGCCCTGCTCTATGTGTCTTTAAATTCTTAGTGGGGCTTTTCCTAAATTTGGTCAGCCGTTGGACTCACTGCATACCCTATAACTGTATAGCACACCCGCTCCTTTCTAATGGAAACATGTCGTACTCGTTACTGTGGCCCTGCTCTATGTGTCTTTAAATTGTTAGTGGGGTTTTTCCCAAATTTTGTCAGCCCTTGAAGTCACAGTATGGGCATTCCCAGTATAGGAGACCCGCTCCTTTATAAAGGGAACATTTTTTTTTTACTGAGACCCTCCTCTATGTCTCTTCAAAGGGGTATTGGGTTGCGTCCGAATTTTTGGCAGCCCTTGCAGTCACTGCATTCGCAATAACAGTATAGGAGACCCACTAGTTAATAATGGGAACAACAAAGCATAGCCGGCTGATGGCTCTCTAACAATAGCGAGGGCCGAATGCTGGCCTTTTAAGAATAGTAAGGGCCGCCTGATAGTCCTATAAATATAGGCTTTGAGACTTGCAGAATCCCTCCATCATAAATGAAACAGGATGTGTCTGATGATATGTCACACACCACATTGCCAGATAAGGTTGTGAAATGTTAAAATGACATTTCCCGGTGTATGCATTTGTCTTAAAAAAAAAAATAACGTAAAAAAAAAAAAACTGTAGGATCTTTCTTTGGTATAAAAAACAGAGTCGCCAATGTAATCTCAATGTAATCACATTGTTCAGCTCCTGCACCTCCTCCTCCATCTCCGAAATGACCACATCAGTCACAAGCTGAAAGCACTGCAGCACTGCCTTGGCTAAGCGGCAACAGGCTGTGCTGAAGATAACATGCTTAATGCTTAGGTGACAAATGCTGCAGAGTTGTTGAAAGCTGTAACACAGCAGCCTGATCTGTGGCTCTCACCGCTGAACATACAGCCAGGCATGGTCGTGTGTGACAATGGGCGGAACCTGATGATGGACAAATGACAGCTGGAGCAGATACCGTTTCCCTCTATGCCAGTCCTTTCACCGAGCTAAACAATATGGCTGTGGTGAAATACAACTCCCACTGAGAAGCTGTTTCAGATTGAAAACCATTGGGCCTACCAGAGGATTTGATTCTAAGGGCTCACCTTTCTCCCTCAGCTCAAGAGCCCCATAGCAGCTGTAAAGTTAGCGCTATCATGAACTCTCCTGATGTAGAAGCTAGGGCACACCTGAGGATTCTCTGGTGGGACTGTCCAACCCTGCCAAGAAGCAGTCCTGGCTAAGAAAAGAGTGTGGGAAGGTTCCCGGACACTCTATGGCTGCTTTTTTTACTGAGGTGGAAACCCATGCAAACACGGGGAGAACATTCCTTGTAGATGTTGTCCTTGCTGGGATTTGAACCCAGGATCCCAGTGCTGCAAGGCTTCAGTGCTAACCACTGATCCAATGTGCTGCAGTTCACCCTTTGATATCTAACAGGCTGGAGAAACTTGTACCTACTGTTACTCTATCTTCAGCTCCTTTGTGATAAACTAATGTATTTGGGCAGACACTCAGTCTACCAAATAAATTCCTGAGTAGGAAATTGGGGATGGCTTCACTACTGGTACTGGGGGCAGTGCTAATACTATGGTGTATTACCATAGTTTAACGGAAATATTCCAGGCTGGTAGGAGGCAAGCAGATTCCCACAGAAAAGCACCAGCAGCAATGTTCAGGGACCCGCGCTTGTAGAAGGCAGAGACGATACTGGGAGAAATAGTGGCGGCTGGGGACTGAGTATAGACACCCGCCCACCGCCGGCATGAGGTTGTGAAAAGCTTCCGCCTCTGCGAGCCTAAAAGGCCACATTTCAAGTGCACGCAGCTGACCAGAAATCTGGCAGCTTAGTATTATGGCCTGAGGGTGGGTGGATGGCTGGCTGCATACTTGCACTTGCATTCCAAGTAACAGAAAACTAAGTAGATGGTGGCCTCTATCATCATGATGGCCTTACCTCGGCACTATGAACTCTCCTGAAGGAGATGCCAGGGCCCACCGGAGGAGTCTCCGGTTCTCTGGTGGGCCCTTCCAACCCTGCCGAGAAGCAGCCCTGGCTAAGAAACGTGTGTGGGAACGTTCCTGGACACTCTATACAGTGGTGGCCAAAAGTATTGGCACCCCTGCAATTCTGTCAGATAATACTCAGTTTCTTCCTGAAAATGATTGCAATCACAAATTCTTTGGTATTATTATCTTCATTTAATTTGTCTTCAATGAATAAACACAAAAAGAATTGTCCTGAAGCCAAATTAGATACATTTCCACACCAAACCTAAAAAAGGGGGTGTATAGGCACTGTTTGAAAAATCATGTGATGCTTCTCTAATTCGTGTAATTAACAGCACCTGTAACTTACCTGTGGCACCTAACAGATGTTGGCAATAACTAAATCACACTTGCAGCCAGTTAACATGGATTAAAGTTGACTCAACCTTTGTCCTGTGTCCTTGTGTGTACCACATTGAGCATGGAGAAAAGAAAGAAGACCAAAGAACTGTCTGAGGACTTGAGAAACCAAATTGTGAGGAAGCATGAGCAATCTCAAGGCTACAAGTCCATCTCCAAAGACCTGAATGTTCCTGTGCCTTCTGTGCGCAGTGTCATCAAGAAGTTTAAAGCCCATGGCACTGTGGCTAACCTCCCTAGATGTGAACGGAAAAGAAAAATTGACGAGAGATTTCAACGCAAGATTGTGCGGATGGTGGATAAAGAACCTCGACTAACATCCAATCATGTTCAAGCTGCCCTGCAGTCCGAGGGTACAACAGTGTCAACCCATACTATCCGTCGGCGTCTGAATGAAAAGGGACTGTATGGTAGGATACCAAGGAAGACCCCACTTCTTACCCCGAGACATAAAAAAGCCAGGCTGGAGTTTGCCAAAACTTACCTGAGAAAGCCTAAAACGTTTTGGAAGAATGTTCTCTGGTCAGATGAGACAAAAGTAGAGCTTTTTGGGAAAAAGCATCAACATAGTGTGTACAGGAAAAAAAAGAGGCATTCAAAGAAAAGAACACGGTCCCTACAGTCAAACATGGCAGAGGTTCCCTTATGTTTTGGGGTTGCTTTGCTGCCTCTGGCACTGGACTGCTTGACCATGTGCATGGCATTATGAAGTCTGAAGACTACCAACAAATTTTGCGGCATAATGTAGGGCCCAGTGTGAGAAAGCTGGGTCTCCCTCAGAGGTCATGGGTCTTCCAGCAGGACAATGACCCAAAACACACTTCCAAAAGCACTATAAAATGGTTTGAGAGAAAGCACTGGAGACTTCTAAGGTGGCCAGCAATGAGTCCAGACCTGAATCCCATAGAACACCTGTGGAGAGATCTCAAAATGGCAGTTTGGAGAAGGCACCCTTCAAATATCAGGGACCTGGAGCAGTTTGCCAAGGAAGAATTGTCTACAATTCCAGCAGAGCATTGTAAGAAACTCATAGATGGTTACCGGAAGCGGTTGTTCGCAGTTATTTTGGCTAAAGGTTGTGCAACCAAATATTAGGCTGAGGGTGCCAATACTTTTGTCTGGCCCATTTTTGGAGTTTTGTGTGAAATGATCAATGATTTGATTTTTGATTCATTCTCTTGAGTTTTTTCCTTGCAAGCAAATTAAATGAAGGTAATAATACCAAAGAATTTGTAATTGCAATGATTTTCAGGAAGAAACTGAGTATTATCTGACAGAATTGCAGGGGTGCCAATACTTTTGGCCACCACTGTAGCTGCTTTTTTAATGTGGATTGGACGTGCTTATGAATGTTATTTCTCAAACCGCATTGCAGATCAGGCCATGGCCCAACTCTGTAGTCATGAAATTAAAGGCACAAAGAAAGATGTTTGTGTGTCAAAGCACCACCGACAAGTGCAAGCTGATGTTGGACGGGCTGCCATTGCTTCTGCAAAAGCTGCATTAGAGGACTTCCTGGGAGAAATGACACCCAGAGTAGATACGGGTTTCCCTCTATGCTAGTCCTTTCACCGAGCTAAAGAATGACTGTGGTGAAATACAACTCTCAGCAAAAAAAGCTGTGGACTGCCTCCGTACCATCCCTGGCCACATTCACCTACCACGTGTTTGTGGTTAGGCAGTCCTTCCCAGTAAGTGCATTGGGAAGGGCACAGGTGATGTTGTGGTATCCGTGCTTGTGGAAGGCGGAGACGATACCGGGAGAAATTGTGGCAGCTGGGGACCGAGTATGGACACCCGGCCGCCGCCGCCATGAGGTTGTGAAAAGCTTCCGCCTCCAAGAGCCTGAAAGGCCACATTTCAAGTGAATCAGCTTTAGAGGACTTCCTGGGAGAAATGACAGCTGGAGTAAATATGGTTTCCCAAGTCTTTTCAACAAGCTAAAGAATATGGCTGTGGTGAAATACAACTCTCAGCAAAAAAAGCTGTGGACAGGCTCCGTACCATGACTGGCCACATTCACTTGACCACATGTTTGTGGGTAGGCGGTCCTTCCTAGTAATTTCACTGGGGAGGGCACGGGTAATGTTGTAGGACCAGTGCTTGTGGAAGGCAGAGACCACACCGGAACAAATAGCGGCAGCTGGGGACCGAGTATGGATACCCGATCGCCGCCGTCATAAGATTGTGGACAGGTTCCGCCTCCACGAGCCTAAAATGCCACATTTCAGGTGCATGCAGCTGTCAAAAATTTGGCAGTATAGTATTGCAGCCTGTGGGTGGGTGGCTGGCTACATACTTGCGCTTGCATTCCAAGGAATTGGGTAGGGACAACTGAACACTGCACTGGGACAAAGATGTGGACAGTGATTGTTGCAGGTGCATGGCGGGAGGCATCTTCGCATGCGCCAAGGATCACTTATGATGAGCATGCTTTTAGGCAGTGACCTGGGAGTCAGAGATGCTTCCAGGGGTCTTCCCCATGCTGTTCCCATGTCTTTTCAGCACTGTATGCATGTGTCTGATGATGTCTCACACACCACATGGCCAGATAAGGTTGTAAAATGTTAAAATGACATTTCCTAGTGAATGCATTTGTCTTGGTTGAAAGCAATGCAAAAGTGCAAAAACGCATCAAAAACGCTATGTGTAAACATAGCCCAAGGTGTGGAGGCGTATTTTTGTTTTTGGTTATTTATTTTGCCTTATATACAAGTCATTACCCTGGAAAGGATGTTCATTAACTTATTTTCCAGGAAAATCCATTTTGGATTTGTTATTGTATGTTTTATTGTGAGTCGGTAAAAGTGGCGTAATACCTCTGACAACGTTGTTGACAGCAGTGACCTGGGAGTCAGAAATGCTTCCAGGGGTCTTCTCCATGCTGTTCCCATGTCATTTGAGCACTGTTCCCATCGATTTGGCAATTTTTAGGCCCTCTGCAGACCGCAGGGGGGAGCCGCATGAAAAATGCTTGAGTTTCCCATAGACTCACATTGAGCTCATTGCTCGGGTTGAGCACCCAAGCATTCCAATTTGCTCGATCTGAGCATCGAGCACCCGAGCATTTTAGTGCTCGCCCATCACTAATCACTACCTAAGTACTAGCCTATTTTCTATGCTTTCCCTACCCCTGAGCTGAGTGTACCAGAGTTACCTTAAGCAATACCTGATAGTACCTACACAGCAGCATCAGTACTTTTAATACTTTGCATTAATCACATTTCACATTACACAATAAAATGTAATAAAACCGCAAGTCAATATTCACAATACAGAATTTGTTGTCTTCAAGGGCAGGTACACGACAGCCTCTGTCACACCCTTACACAGTATTGATAATACCACCATACTGATCATTAAACGGGGTTGTCCAGACTTAAGGTTAAAATCTAAGTGGCTTCTGACTCCTGAATCCTCACAGCGCATACTGTCAGGATTCTCCGATGCAAGACGATCCCTTTAACCAATACCACTGTACTAAGACTGGTATTACAACCATACAGTGATCATATAATGGTAATATCAGGCCTACACCAGACTCTATATGTGTGTATTGTGCAGTTTCTCACCAGTGACATTCTCGCTGGTTGTTGTCACTCATTTTCCCTAATCCATATAATAATAATGTCCTTGTGCTACGTTATAATAATTACTCTGTGCCGCCTTTAATAATACTCCTCCTTCACCCCTTATAATAATGACCCTGTACCTCCTTATAATAATAAAACACCCCCTGTGCTTTCTTATAATAATAATACTAATAATAATAATACCTTCTTACTTCTATTAAAATAATAATGATCTCCCATTGGGCCTACTTATAATAATGAACCTCAGCGCCTCTTTATTGTACTAAGGCTCTTGAGCAGGGGCGTACATAGAAATAACATGCCCCCTGTAGCAAAAGTCCTATCATGTCACAGTCAAAGAAGGGCATAACTCCCAACTTTGTAAGAAATGGAGAAGGATACAAATTGCAGAATTTACACGGTTATTTTGCCCCTACTGAAGCCCCTAAATGGCCTTACCCGTTATGGTACCCCTTTCATGACTTCCGTTGAGTATTATACCCCCACACAATATGATGACCCCAAACATTTTGATTGCCACACAAACCCCAAACAAAGTATGATGGCCCACAGCATCCCACACAATAAGATTGTCACCACATCCCCCATACAGTATGGTATTCACTACAGCTCCCAATATACAGTATAAAGTGCACCCCAGACACCCTCACACAGTATGATGTCCACCATAGGACCCTATATAAAGTATGATGTCCACCAAGAGCACCCCTTACACTATATCTCCCATAACCACCCCATACATTATGATGCTCACCACAGCCCCCTACATAGCATAATAGCCTCCATGCACCTCAACATAGTACGATGGCCTCCACAGCCCCCCATACAGTATGATATTCCCTCTACAGCTACCCCGCACAGTATAATGTCCACCACAACTACCCCACACAGTATGACATCCACCAAAACCACCTTTCACAGTATGATGATCCACAGCCACCCCATACAGTATGATGGATCGCCCACACACCCAACACAGTATAATGGTCCCCCCAGAGTTCCTCATATAGTATGATGGTCCCCCAACAGCCCCCATACATTTGATGGACCCCCCCAGCAGCCTCCATATAGTATGATGGTCCCCCCACAGTCCCCCATATAGCATGATGGTCCCCCAATAACCACCCATATAGTACGATGGACCGCCCAACAGCACCCATATAGTATGATGGTCCCTCCACAGGCCCCCATATAGTATTATAGTCCCCCATATAGTCTGATTGTTTCCCTATAGCACTCTTTATAGTATGATGGTCCATCCAGCAACACCTTATATAGTATGATGGTCCACGACACAGTACCTTATATAGTATGTTGATCTCTCACAGCCCCCCAAAATAAAAATCCTTATACTCACCGAATCCAGACTCCCTGTCCACTGCAGCCTTTGTCTAGACTTCTGTCCAGTCTCCTAGTGGATGCTGGTGGCGCAATGCAGTGATGTCATTGCGCCACTGACATCCCATGCGTGGCTCTGACATCCAGCAGGCTGTTGACAGAGACGATGCTCGCAGCCTGCTGGAGTAAGCGACAGAGCAAGCGGCTCTGTGCTCCGTCATAACTGTTAACAGTATCGGCGTCCTCAGGATGCCGATGCTGTTAACAGCATAGTAGACAATGCAGCCCATGGATGAATCGGCCCATCTGGAATTTGCCACAATTGTCAAATGGCCAGTCTGGCCCTGGCACCACCCCACCTCTCCTGCCCGACTGTAGAGCAGAAAGAAGATGCTGCTCTTTGAGGAAGTGGGGTCAGGCGAGAGGAATCTTTCTTTTTTTGCATTGGAGAAGAGAGCCAGGATGAGGGAGAATATTAACCCCTTCCCCTCCCAGGCGATTTTCCATTTATTTTGTTTTTGTCCTTTCTTTCCTTTCTTCCGAGAGACATAACTTTTTTATTTTTCCATTAATATAGGCGTATGAGGGCTTGTTTTTTGTAGGGACGAGTTGTACTTTTGAAAGACACCATTAATTCTACCACATAGTGTACTGGAAAAAAGAAAAAAAAATCCAAGTGTGGTGAAATTGCAAAAAAAAGTGCAATTCCACAATAGTTTTTTTGTTTTTTTATTTACCATATTCACTTTATGGTAAAACTGACCTGGCAGTATGACTCTCCAGGTCAATAAAAGTACACAGATACCAAGCATGTATAGTTTTTTTTATTTAAGTGGTAAAAAAAATTCAGAAATTTGTAAGAAAAAAAATTTGCTTTTGTCGCCATTTTCCGAGAGCTGTAAAAAATTTTATTTTTCAGGATATGACTTTGTGAGGGCTTATTCTGGCGCCGTGACGTTTTTATTGATACCATTTTGGGATAGCTAAAATGTTTTGATCGTCTATTATTGCACTTCATGGCAATGTTGCGGTGACCAAAGAAAGCGTAATCTTGAATTTTTTAACTTTTTTTTCATTACGTCGCTTACCGATCGGTTTAATTGGGGGGTGATTTGAACTATTGTGGTGTTTTTTCTATATTTTAAAACCTTATTTTTAAAAATTTCCACTGTATTTAATAGTCCTGTTGGGGAACTTGAAAATCTGATCACTTGATCACTTGTGCTTTACAAAGCAGTGCATCAGCACTGCTATGTATAACAGAAATCACAATCTCCTATGAATGACAGCCATGGGCCGGTATCTACAGAAGGATCGTAATGACAAGCATGAGAGTCATCAGCAGACTCCCGGCTATCATGACAACACATTGGTGAGCTCTGCGATCGTGTTACCGGGGCGCCGATAGGAGCGTGGAATGAAGAGCTCCCTGCTTGCGCGTGTTAAATCCTGCTGTCAGAGATTGACAGCGGGATTTAACAGCCGCTGGCAGAGCACCACTGTTAAAGGGGTTTTCCCACAAACAAAAGTAAACTTTATTCAATAGATCTTGGACTGATATTGATTTCCACAATTGGATGTTTTAAATAAAATGTTCTTGTGCTGAGATAATCTTATAAATGTGCCCCTGCTGTGTACTGTGTAATGGCTGTGTCTTACTGTGTACGGAACATGGTCTGTTCATATCACAGCTCCTGGGCAGATGAGGAAGCAAAAGAGTATACAGATATTTCAGCATCAGAACTCAGCTGATTCTTTCTTTGCAGTAAAACATTGTTTAAAAATAGGCAGTGAAATGTTTTACCTCAGAAAAAAATCATCTGTGATCCCCTGCTGTAATGTCTGTATACTTTTTTGCGTCCTCCCCTGCCCAGGAGATGTGGTATGATCAGACCGTGTCCCATACACGGTCAGACACAGCCATTACACAGGGGAACATTTATAAGATTATTTCAGCACAGGAACATTTTATTTAAAGACATCCAATTGTGGAAGTTATTATTATTCCAAGAACTATTGATTAAAATTAACTTTCATTTGTGGGAAAACCCCTTTAACCCCTTAACAACATTTGACGTACTAATACGCGTCTGTGCCCTGGGACTTAAGAGCCAGACCCATATTAGTAAGTCATGGCGATCGCGAGCGCACACAGGCTGTGCGGGCGCGATCGCCGCCGGGTGTCAGCTGATTGTCACAGCTGACACCCGGTACTATGTGCAGGGAGCGGTCCTGCACCGCTCCCAGCACATTAACCCCTGCGATGCTGCAATCGAAGTCGATCGCAGCATTGCGGTGGCAAGGGGAGGTGATCGCAGATACTCACCTCCTCTTCCGGCTTCCAGCACTGACTGCTGTGGCTTCCAGGATGTTGCCATGACGACCCGATGTCGTCATGACAACATCCGGGTCACCAGACAGCAGGAAGATTTTTTGGACATGCGCAGTGCATCTCCAAACAATCTTCTCCCTGTCCAGCGCTGACAGCCTGCATGGCACAGGGATGGTGCTGCATTCCTGTGCCATGCAGGCGATCAGAGAAAAAAAAGTGAAAGTCTCACAGTGGGACAAAGTAATAAAGTATTAAAACTATCAGAAAGTGAAAAAAAAAAAAAAATTGTAAAAATATAAAAAAGAAAATAAAAAAAATAATCCACCAAAAATAAAAATATAATGTACCCATCAATAAATAGTATTATAAAAAAACAACAAAAAAAACAATAAAAGTACACATATTTGGTATCGCCGCGTCCAGAACAACATGACCTATAAAACTGTCCTCAATAGTTAACCCCTTCAGTGAACACAGTAAAAAAAAAAAAAGAAACGAAGCAAAAAACAATGCTTTATCACCATACCGCCAAACAAAAAATGGAATAACACGCGATCAAAAAGACAAATATAAATAAAAATGGTACCGCTGAAAACGTCATCTCGTCCCGCAAAAAACAAGCTGCCATACAGCTCCATCAGCCAAAAAATATAAAAGTTATAGCTCTCAGAATAAAGCTATGCTAAAAAATTATTTTTTCTATAAAATTGCTTTTATTATGTAAAAGTGCAAAACATAGAAATACGATATAAATGTGGTACCGCTGTAAACATACTGACCCAAAGAATAAAGCTACCTTATCAATTTTACCACACACGGAACAGAATAAAAAAAAAAAAAAACAATTCCTGAATTGTTGGTTTTTGTTTATTCTGCCTCCCAAAAATCGGAATAGAAAGCGATCAAAAAATGTCACGTGCCTGAAAATGGCACCAATAAGAACGTCAACTCATCCCGCAAAAAACAAGCCATCAAATGACTGTCTGCCAAAATCTGGAAAAATTATAGCTCTCAAAATATGGCGATGCAAAAACTAGATTTTACAAAAAACGCGTCTTTTAGTGTGTGACAGCTGTCAGTCATAAAAACCCCATATGATTCTGGTATCGCTGTAGTCTCACCGACCCGAAGAATAAGGTCGTCTAATCACTTATACCGCATGAGGAACGGCGAAAAAAGTAAACTCTCAGGTTAGGGTTGTGCTAGGGTTAGGGTTGTGCTAGGGTTAGGGTTGTGCTTAGGTTAGGGTTGTGCTACGGTTAGGGTTGTGCTACGGTTAGGGTGGTGCTACGGTTAGGGTTGTGCTACGGTTAGGGCTGGGGTTGGGGTTGTGATGGGGTTGGGATTTTTTTCAAAAGTAAGAAAAAAAGATGATGATATGGCGACTAGTGTTGAGCGCAAGTGCTCGCTACTTGAGTTTGCATCGGGTGTTCTGGTATGCATTGAGTATCGTGGGTATTTGAGTGACATGCTCGAGTCTCCGCCCCATATACTTCACGGCCCAAAAAACTTTGCGGGGATTGCCTGCCATGCATGAGCAATCCCCGCTTGTTTTTTTTGGGGTGTCTAACAACCGTGAAACATCCGGGCGGGGACTCGAGCATGTCACTCGAGCACACGCAGTACATGGTGCATACCTGAGTACCCGATACAAACTCAAGTAGCGAGCACTTGCGCTCAAGACTAATGACAACTTATTCAATATGATGACCTAATGTTATCAAATTCTGTGTCGTACCTCTGGGTTCAAAATGTTCACTATATACCTTAATAAAATCCTTGAGGGGTATAGTTTCCAAAATGGGGTCACTTGTGGGGGAGCTCCACTGTTTAGGCACATCAGGGGCTCTCCAAACGCGACATGGTGTCCGCTAACAAATTGAATGGAAAATCGGCTCAAATTGTTAGCGGACGCCATGTTGCGTTTGGGGAGCCCCTGTGTGCCCAAACATTGGAGCTCCCCCACAAGTGACCCCATTTTGGAAACTAGACCCCCCAAGGCACCTATCTAGATGCATAGTGAGCACTTGGAACCCCCAGGTACTTCACAAATTGACTCATAAAAATGAAAAAGTGTTTTTTTTTTCACTTTTTCATTTTTACGAATCAATTTGTGAAGCACCTTGGGGTTCCAACTGCTCACTATGCATCTAGATAGGTACCTTGGGGGGTCTAGTTTCCAAAATGGGGTCACTAGTGGGGGAGCTCCAATGTTTGGGCACACAGGGACTCTCCAAATGCAACATGGTGTCCGCTAACAAATTGTCGGCTCAAATTGTTAGCGGACACCATGTTGCTTTTGGAGAGCCCCTGTGTGCCCAAACATTGGAGCTCCCCCACAAGTGACCACATTTTGGAAACTAGACCCCCCAAGTCACCTATCTAGATGCATAGTGAGCACTTGGAACCCCCAGGTGCTTCACAAATTGATTCATAAAAATGAAAAAGTGTTTTTTTTTCACTTTTTCATTTTTACGAATCAATTTGTGAAGCACCTGGGGGTTCCAAGTGCTCACTATGCATCTAGATAGGTGCCTTGGGGGGTCTAGTTTCCAAAATGTGGTCACTTGTGGGGGAGCTCCAATGTTTGGGCACACAGGGACTCTCCAAATGCAGCATGGTGTCCGCTAACAAATTGTCGGCTCAAATTGTTAGCGGACACCATGTTGCGTTTGGAGAGCCCCTGTGTGCCCAAACATTGGAGCTCCCCCACAAGTGACCCCATTTTGAAACTAGACCCCCCAAGGCACCTATCTAGATGCATAGTGAGCACTTGGAACCCCCAGGTGCTTCACAAATTGATTCATAAAAATGAAAAAGTGTTTTTTTTTTCACTTTTTCATTTTTACGAATCAATTTGTGAAGCACCTGGGGGTTCCAACTGCTCACTATGCATCTAGATAGGTGCCTTGGGGGGTCTAGTTTCCAAAATGGGGTTAATTTTGGGGGAGCTCCAATGTTTGGGCACACAGGGACTCTCCAAATGCAACATGGTGTCCGCTAACAAATTGAGCCGATTTTCCATTCAATTTGTTAGCGGACACCATGTTGCATTTGGAGAGTCCCTGTGTGCCCAAACATTGGAGCTCCCCCACAAGTGACCCCATTTTGGAAACTAGACCCCCCAAGGCACCTATATAGATGCATAGTGAGCACTTGGAACCCCCAGGTGCTTCACAAATTGATTCGTAAAAATGAAAAAGTGAAAAAAAAAACACTTTTTCATTTTTACGAATCAATTTGTGAAGCACCTGGGGGTTCCAAGTGCTCACTATGCATCTAGATAGGTGCCTTGGGGGGTCTAGTTTCCAAAATGGGGTCACTTGTGCGGGAGCTCCAATGTTTGGGCACACAGGGGCTCTCCAAACGCAACATGGTGTCCGCTAATTATTCAAGCAAATTTTACAATCAAAAAGTCAAATGGCGCTCCTTCCCTTCCGAGCCGTGCCGTGCGCCCAAACAGTGTTTTTTCCCCACATCTGGGGTATCTGCGTGCCCAGGAGAAATTGCACAACAAATTTTGGGGTCCATTTTTTCTTGTTATTCCTGTGAAAATAAAAAAAATTGGGGTCTAAAGTAACATTTTTGTGAAAAAAGTTAAATGTTAATTTTTTTCTTCCACATTCCAAAAATTCCTGTGAAGCATCTGAAGGGTTAATAAACTTATTGAATGTGGTTTTGAGCACCTTGAGGGGTGCAGTTTTTATAATGGTGTCACTTTTGGGTATTTTCTGTCATAAAGACCTCTCAAAGTGACTTAAAATGTGATGTGGTCCCTAAAAAAATGGTTTTGTAAATTTTGTTGGAAAAATGAGAAATCGCTGGTCAACTTTTAACCCTTATAGCTCCCTAACAAAAAAAAATTTTGGTTCCAAAATTGTGCTGATGTAAAGTAGACATGTGGGAAATGTTATTTATTAACTCTTTTGTGTGACATATCTCTCTGATTTAACGGCATAAAAATTCAAATTTTGAAAATTGCTAAATTTTCAACATTTTCGCCAAATTTCCATTTTTTTCACAAATAAATGCAAGTGATATCGAAGAAATTTTACCACAATCATGAAGTACAATATGTCGCGAAAAAACAATCTCAGAATCAGTGGGATCCGTTGAAGCGTTCCAGAGTAATTACCTCATAAAGTGACAGTGGTCAGAGTTGTAAAAATTGGCCTGGTCATTAACGTGCAAACCACCCTCGGGAGTTAAGGGGTTAAAGGCACATGATGGCTGATTAATGATCAGCATATGAGCCTGCATCAAAGTCAGGGAGCCAGCATATGATGTAAGTTTACGTCATATGTCGTGAAGGGGTTATGTATGGTGGATTGTAAACTCTTGCAGATAGGCACGTTGTCACTTCTGTCTCTTGTTTAGGTTCACATCTTCTTTTAGGTTTGTGTCTAATCTATTATATAATATCCATAATTGTGTATTATGTTGTTTTTTTTCATCTGTTTACGAGCTAGACCTCCAACTTGCCAACTTGATTAAATCAGCCATCATGTGGGAGAAAGGATGCAAGCTCGACTTGCAAGCCCAAAGCAAAGGCAGGGACATTACATAGGACATAAATGTACGTCATATGTCATGAAGGGGTTAAAGAAAGGGGCCAAGCTGGTGGACATTGTGTGACATAACTACTGTATGGGGGCCAGAGTAAGGAACAAACATTATTAATTTATGGTAGCATGATTACTGTAGGAGGCCAAATGGGTGACACTATTACTGTAAGGGGTCAATTAGAGGACAATATTACTATATGGGGAGAAGAATAGTGGGCCCTACTGTTCCTTCGTAAGACCCATTAATAATGTTCCAAAATGTGGTTTATACATTATCAATTATTAATTTATGGAGCCACAATTTGGGACATTCCAACTGTGTCAAGGCATTATTTAAGAAAAGAGACCAAGATGTGGGTAATTATTACAAATTAGCAGCAAGGATGGGAAACATTATTACAGGATGGAAGTCATTATAACAGGTTGGAGGCCAGAATAGGGGCATTATTAAAGATATTGGCTAGGATAGGTGACATTATTACAAGATGGGAGACATAATTATTGTATAGGGGCCAGAATAAGGAACATATATTATTAGTTTATGGTAGCAAGTGGGGGGCATAATTATTATAAAATGCCAATTGGGGACACTTTTACTGTATGGGGGAATTAATAATAATCCCAATTGTGGTCTTTACATCATTTACTCTAATACTGCATATAAATGGTGTTTGTTACTACAGTATTGTTGCCACTGGGAAGGGAGCATTACTGTTATATTTGAGCACAAAGATGGACATTACTACTGAATGGTGGTACAAAGCAGAATTTTAGTATTACACAAGGGCCACAAAAGGGGGCATATGCATTAATATTGTATGGAGGACACAGAGGGGGCAGTTTTACTGTGAGGGGGTCACAAAGGGAATAATCACTACTACAATATATTTACATGCTGAAATGATTCCACCCCTCAGTGTTGACAGCTCAGTTGTCCAGTCTGGTGCAGGAGCGTGCGGAGCTGTCTGTGCAGACACATGCATGTACATATCACATATATACACAGAGACATACAGGTGCATCTCACTAAATTAGAATATCATCAAAAAGTTAATTTATTTCAGTTCTTCAATACAAAAAGTGAAGCTCATATATTATATAGAGTCATTACAAACAGAGGGATCTATTTCAAGTATTTATTTCTGTTAATGTTAATGATTATGGCTTACAGCCAATGAAAACACAAAAGTCATTATCTCAGTAAATTAAAATAATTAACACAAAACACCTGCAAAGGCTTCCTAAGCATTTAAAATGCAACAGCTTGATAAAATGTTTTTAAAATCCAAAATGTTGGCCTACTGAAATGTATGTTCAGTAAATGCACTCAATACTTGGTCGGGGCTCCTTTTGCATCAATTACTGCATCAATGCGGCGTGGCATGGAGGCGATCAGCCTGTGGCACTGAGATGCTATGGAATCCCAGGTTGCTTTGATAGCAGCCTTCAGCTTGTCTCCATTGTTGGGTCTGGTGTCTCTCATCTTCCTCTTGACAATGCCCCATAGATTCACTATGGGGTTAAGGTCAGGCGAGTTTGCTGGCCAATCAAGCACAGTGATACTGTTGTTTTTAAACCAGGTATTGGTACTTTTGGCAGTGTGGACAGGTGCCAAGTCCTGATGCAGATTGAAATTTACATCTCCAAAAAGCTTGTTGGCAGAGGGAAGCATGAAGTGCTGTAAAATGTCCTGGTAGACGGCTGCGCTGACTTTGGTCTTGATAAAACACAGTGGACCTACACCAGCAGATGGCATGGCTCCCCAAACCATCACTGATTGTGGAAACTTCACACTAGACCTCAAGCAGCTTGGATTGTTTGCCTCGCCACTCTTCCTCCAGACTCTGGGACTTTGATTTCCAAATGAAAATTGGAACTCTGGGACCTTGTGGAGTGTGTCAATGACTGCCTTCTGGACATCTGTCAAGTCGGCAGTCTTCCCCATAATTGTGGAGCCTACTGAAACAGACTAAGGGACCTTTTTAAACGCTTAGGAAGCCTTTGCAGCTGTTTTTTGTTAATTATCTTAATTTACTGAGATAATGACTTTCATGTTTTCATTGGCTGTAAGCTATAATCATCAACATTAAAAGAAATACAAACACTTGAAATAGATCACTCTGTTTGTAATGACTCTATATAATATATGAGTTTCACTTTTTGTATTGAAGATCTGAAATAAATTAACTTTTTGATGATATTCTAATTTAGTGAGATGCACCTGTACATACATACAGATACAGACATACACAGAGCACATACATACAGATAAATGAATACACAGAGCACTGTGGTAGATCGATTCACTCGGCTGCACATAGAGGTAGACACAGGAACTCTGTCTCTTTAAATCTTCCGCAGGTTTATTAAGAGTACTGCATAAACCACGGCAATGTTAGCAAAACAAACAAAGCCTTCCCGGCCTAACAGGAAAAATGAAACATAACGTATGGCACAGTCCTTGTTGAACAAACAAAACAAGGTTTAGCTTTCCTTCACATGGCAACACAACTCCAGAGCTTGTACCTCCAGGCCAACCCCTCACCAAATGCTCTAAAAGGTTGGGAATTTATCCTCTGAACTCGTCCCTCTCTAAGTGTTACATGGCTGATTAACCCCCTATCTGGAACTTTTTTATGTTTATATTACAGGAGATAACAATCTCAGTGCTACATGTTTCCTCTCCAGTACTTTGCCAGTGACTTTGTCACAGCACATACATACAATCACATTGTAATAATTATAATGGATACCACAGGAGTCTTTTTGCGTGGAACAAAGATACAACAGAACACAGCTTATAGGTGTCAAAGTGTATATTATAAACACACGGTGTTTCAAACAAGTGCAGACGAAAACTCAAAGTCCATAAACAGTCAGGGGAAAATGCAATCAGCAGAGCAGTCTGTAAAGCGCAGTTCATACTAGAGGATGTTATAAAACAAGGAAGTCTTTATCAATGCCATACACAAATATATATATAGATGCAAGGAAGTCCAAACAATATACAGTATATTAGATAATCCAGGGAGGCCTGGGTAGGAAGTCCCAGATAATGCAGCACAGTCCCGTGCTCTAAATGCAATCAGCAAAGCAATCTGTAAAGCACAGTTCACAATAGAGGATGTTGTTAGCAGAATGCAGGTGAAGACTTAAGCTCAGAGGTAGCAGCAGGAGCAGCCAGGAGAAGGAGGAATACAGGTAACAACTGAATGCAGCAGAATCTCTGAGAGGAGGTAACATAAGATCCACACAAGTCTGCAGGGCAGAGCAGGAAACTAGGAAACCACCAGGAACAGGTCACAGGCCGAATACTCTTGCACTGATTAGAGGCTGGGTGGAGTTATAAAGCAGGAAGACAAGGGGCACATGAGACAAAAGACACCATCTTGAAAGAGGGCAAAAATGGCCAAAATGTAATTAAAGATATTTGCAGTCCTGACACACATGTATACACAGAGCACATGTTACACGCACGCCGCCTAAGTTCAGATAGGGGCAAGACCGGTTACATGAATTCGTTGGAATACTGGGGGAACCATTACTCAGAGCGACCATAGGCTGCAGCTTCTCTCAGGCACACAATAGATTCAGTTGCTGACCAGACACATCTGACAAGAGTCTTCATAAACGGTAGAATAGTAACATATAATGAGGCACGGCCAGTGCAATGCAAATGTCTCTTTGAGCAACAGGCTCCAGTAATAACAGTACAGTCTCCTTTGCAGCACAGCAGCACACAGTCTATTATCTGGTAGCACAGTACAGCACAGTTTTAATGCATACACAACCACAGGCTTTTCCTTCACAAGGACACAATAGTACACAGCATTCTTTATCCAGCATGGAAATGGAGGGGGGGGTGATGAGGGAGATGATCCCTGTGACACAATTCCTTATAGTCCTTATCTTCCTGCCCGATAATACTCTGCACTGTTAGTTCAGGGAGTTTATCTGACCTGTGTTTAGTTTCTCTCCTGATCTGAATCCTGTTCAGTTGCCTTCTGTCAGATACAGATAACACCTTTTTCTTCTTCTTCAGCCAGACTACAATAACAAGTTCCCCACAATCCCCCTGGGGCTCTGCTAAAACACTCCCTGTCTCCTGTGACTGTGTTAACCCCTCTAGTTGCTGGATGCTTCTGAAGCACAACACTTCCTGTCTCCTGTGCTTGTTTTATAATAGTTGCTGGATGCTTTAGAAGCAACAGCACTACTTCTGCATGTCATACACATACATACGAACAGACACATGTATAAACAGAGTTCAAACATTCAGACACATGTATACACAGAGTGCATACAGTACACACAGATATATGAATACACAGCGCTCATACATATCGACTTATGTGTATACACAGAGCCCATACATTCTAGTGTCTTCACTAATATATACCACCAGGAGCCCATGCATTCTAGCCTTAATCACACACACAGAGACACACAGACAGACACAAACACATCCATTCACTTCATTGGGCTGTCTGTGTTGTACAGAATGGGTCCTCCAGAGAGAGATGCTCTTTGTAGCCACTTATACTCTGACCAAGCGATAAGGATTCTGAACACAAGGCTTTTTATTAATTAAGAATTACCTAAAAATGTTTAATAAAATAGGTTTTACAAACTGGAGAGTCAGTTAGAAGAACATTTTCATAGGATCATCTACTTAACAAAGAGCTCCTATACACTTCATACTAAAGTCTATTTTACATGAAAAAAGTTAAATTTTAATTATTAAAGGGGTTGACGACTACTAGGACAACCACTTCTCATTCTGAATTTTTGGCGCCGATAAAATAAAAACACTTATACTCACCGCAGATTCAATTCCAGCAGGGCCGGCATTCACATTCCTGAGGCTCTCGTGCAGGTGTTTTGACACATGAGCCCTGTGCTCAATCAGCACTAGCGTCATTGTCCCAGCCTTCAGACAAATCAAATATCGAGAGGAAATGAGAGCAACTGCAGTCCTGACTTCCTCTTGATATTTGATTTTTCAGAAGGCGGGGACAGTGACGCCAGCACTTATTGGGCACAGGGCTCACATGTCATAACAACCACATGAGAGCCCCTGGAACGCGAGTTTCAACACCGGCACGGGAGGTGAGTATAAGTGTTTTTATTTTATCGGCGCCAAATATTCAGATCGAGAAGGGATTATCCTTGTAGTAGACAACCCGTTTAAACACCATACTGGTGTTCCAAAATCCCTATGACAACACTTCCTGTCTTGTGTTGTTATGGGGTCACTATGGTGGTCACTAGAGGAAATGTTGAACTCAAAGGGAAGGTACCATAAAAAATAAATTAAAATTGCAAAAAGTTATTATGTTTTAATTTTTTTTTTAAATATTAACATTAGTGGCATAGAATATGAAAAATAATTTTCCACTTTTAAACACTAGGGGGAGCAACTGTGGAAATTTGCCATGAAAACCTCGTGCACTGCTAGCTCACATTATGACTGCAGCAAAAGAGGGCGGGAGCTGATCCGATGTGTCCTATTTCACTCCCCTCCTCCTCTTTGTAAAAGGATAAAGGAGGATGAAGTTTAGGATCACATTGCGGAGACATTTTGTTGGTGACTGTAAAGTGATACTGAGAACTGCTGGCAGAGCCAATTCTGTTAGTTGGTGCTGCTCACCGAATCATGTGAATCAGAGTGTAGTACATGCTAAAATTAGATACAGGGTTCAGTGTAGTGTATCACATATGCTGGGATTAGATACATGGCTCTAGGGGGTATCATGCTGGATGGGATTAGATACATGGCTCTGTGGAGTATCACACAGGATGGGATAAGATTCATGGTTCTGTTTGATATCACGCAGAATGGAATTAGTTACATGGCTCTGTGGGGTATTAAGCAGGATGGGTTTAGATACATGGCTCTGCTATTTCAGTGTAAGCCTCATTCAGAGGCATTACAGTGACATAGCAGAGTTGTGTCAGTGTTTAGAGCACAGCTGTGTGATGATTACTCTGCTGTGTTCTGAGCACTGCAGTGACACTGGTGATCATCAGCCTGGTATTGTACTACTAGTGTCAGGCTGTTGATTACTGCTGCCAATACTCACCTCATTCTGATCCTCCACATCCTGACACTGAGCACTGTGAGCATTAATGGGGAACGGAGCTGCAGGCTTAAAAAAATTGCGTCCATCTTCTCCCACAGCTGTGACCTGGACAGTTCAGGGGGTATGCCCAGGTCGCATATGGAAGCCGCCACAATGCAGGAGATGCAGTCAGAGAGTCTCCTACGTGCAGGGGCTGCCATATTTGTGGTGTAAGTGTCGTACTCAGACACTTACACACCAGCAAATGAAAATGGCAGCCCCCAGTGGCTGAAGAAAAAAATAATAAATAAAAAAATATTTGCAAGTGCATTTAATGTTGTATTAAAAATAATTGCTTCCGAAATCAATAATTATTAATACAAAAATAAAAATAGCGGCACCTTTCCTTTAATGCCTTGAAAGTTCTGCCTGCCTGATAACTGTCTATTCATTTTAGGAATTAAGGAGGTACCCTAACCCTAATTACATTTTATAGATATTATTATTTTAGTTTATTAGTAGTGATGAGCTAGCCTGCTTGCCACTACTCAGTACTTGCCCGATCATCACTGTGCTCGGCACTCTACGAGAATTTTCCAGAGTTGCTCGGCGGGAGCTCTGGTCCCCTCCCTGCATGTTTGGCACTCTTTAGGCAGCCAATGAACATGCAGGGATTGCTTGCCGCGCACTGTAATGCCGTAGCCATGTTGGTTGTGGCATTACAGTGATTGGCTGGCCGCACAGCGTCATCGGGTCTATATAATACCTGGTGATGCTAGGCTCATCACAGTCTAACTTGAAACAGGCAGAGTAGGGAGAGGTGCTGCTATTGAGCTAGGGACAGAATTGGCGGTGTAATAGTTAGATATAGTATTCTACTGCAAGATATACATCCATCTGAACTTACAGTCCTTCTGAGGACTAATCCAGCTGCATATAGTCAGTGGTGAAGGTGATAGCAGGAGTTAGGCAGGCAGGTAGGGTTTATGGCAGTGTACACAGCACAAGAGGGTCCATTGTACGTTCTGTCTGCTGCTGCTATTACAGATATCCGTAGACATAGCCCAGATATCAGGGGCCAGGGCTAATTTTTTTAATCTTAATCCTGATTATTTGCTTAAAAAGCAATCCAGCAATCCAGAGTACACCATTTTACTGCTCTATTTGCTTGTTAGCAGAATATAGCCATATTTTTTTGATTTTGTTCACATGACTGTATTGTGGAAGCAGAGAAACTTTTTTCAATGATCAGATATGATCCCATATGACTGCCATAATAATACAGAAATTTTGTGGAGCGTGTCAAATATTACATTCCATTTAAAGTATTGCAGTTGTGGGTTCAAACTTATTCACAGTTGGTCGCTGACAAATTGCATACTAGCACTGAATTTAAAGTCAGCCACCTGTGTTTTGTTGACCAAGTGACACTTAGTCGCTGACAAATACCATACTATTATGTGATTGCCTGAAACCGTGGCCATGAGACGTGATCCCATATGGCTGTCGTAATAATACAGAAATTTTGTGGAGCGTGCCAAATATTACACTGAATTTAAAATCACCCTGCTGTGTTTTGTTGAACCAATTGACACTTAGTCGATGACAAATACCATACTATCATGTGACTGCCTGAAAACGTGGCCATCAGACGTGATCTCATATGATTGCTGTAATAATGCAGAAATTTTGTGGAGCGTGCCAAATATTCCACTGAATTTAAAGTTAGCCAGCTGTGTTTTGTTGAACCAAATGACACTTAGTCGCTGACAAATACCATACTATTAGGTGACTGTCTGAAACCGTGGACATCAAACGTGATCTCATATGACTGCCGTAATAATACAGAAATTTTTGTGAGAATGTCAAATATTACACTTGTGGGTTCAAACCTATTCACAGTTGGTCGTTGACAAATAGCATATCTGATTATCTGTGAACAATGTTGTCACTTTTACGGACTGACAAAAAAAACATACAAAAAACAAGCTAAAATGCAAAAAATTTTAAGAAACATTCTTTCCAGGGTAATGACTTGTATATAAGGCCAAATAAACACGAATAAAAAAGTTATGGACTGTGGAAGATATGACCAGAATAAACACTCATCTGGAGCTGATGGTACCACCTTGCCGCACCTGTCCCTACTGTAAATGCATCCCTCTAAGGAGAGGGAATAAAATACATTTTATTTTTTTTTTGGGCATCGCCAGCAGCACACAGTATAAGGCAATAATACCTAGCTGGGTCGGTGTAATATGCTATCCATACTGCGTTACCTCACCCGTAAAAGAATTTCAGATAATACAGTTAATATTCTAGAATATAGAATCTATTTTAATTGTCCTTCCCATTATTAAGTAGTGGGTCTGTTATTGCACATGCAGCAATTTCAAGGGCTGCCAAAAATTAGGTCGCACTCCAATATACATTTGAAGAGATGTAAAAAATAAATAAATACACAGTTGGATAAAGTATAACAACAAGACTCGCCAATGTAACCTCAATTTAATCACATTCTTCAGCTCCTGCACCTACCCCTCCTCCTCCTGTTCGGCCTCCATCTCCGAAATGACCACAACAGTGACAAGCTGAAAGCACCGCAGCACTGCCTTGGCCAAGAGGCAACAGGCTGTGCTGAAGATAATATGTTTAATGCTTAGGTGACCAACCGCACACCGCTGAAGAGTTGTTGAAAGCTGTAATACAGCAGGCAGATCTGTGGCTTTCACCGTTGAACATACAGCCATGCATGATCATGTGTGACAATGGCTGGAACCAGGTGGTGGAGAAATGACAGCCAGAGTAGATACGGTTTCCCGGTATGCCAGTCCTTTCATCCAACCTAAAGAATATGACTGTGGTGAAATACAACTCTCTCCGAGAAGCAGCCCCAGCAAAGAAAAGTCTGTGTGAAGGTTCCCGGATACTCTATGGCTGCTTTTTTACTGTGGATTGGATGTGCTTATGCATGTTATTTCTCAAAATGCATTGCAGATCAGGCCATTGCCCAACTCTGTAGTCATGAAATTGAAGGCACAAAGAAAGATCTTTGTGTGTTGAAGCACCACCGAGAAGTGTGAGCTGATTGTTGGACGGGCTGCCATTGCTTATGCAACAAGCTGCATTAGAGGACTTCCTGGGAGAAATGACAGCCGGAGTAGATACGGTTTCCCTCTATGCCAGTCCTTTCACGGAGCTAAAGAATATGGCTGTGGCGAAATACAACTCTCACCGAGAAGCAGTGTCAAACTGATGAACAGTGAGCCCACCAGATCTGAATCTGAGGGCCCATCTTTCTCCCCCGCTCAAGAGCCCCATAGCAGCTGCAAAGTTTGCGCTATGATTGAACTCTCCTGATGGAGAAGCCAGGGCCCACCGGAGGATTCTCTGGTGGGCCCATCCAACCCTGCCGAAAGCAGCCCTGCCTAAGAAAAGTCTGTGTGAAGGTTCCTGGACACTCTATGGCTGCTTTTTAACTGAGGGGGAAACCCACGTAAACACAGGGAAAACATACAAAATCCTTGTAGATTTTGTCCTTGGTGGGATTTAGTTAACCACTGGCTACTGTACTGCCCTCTCTGTTCTCCCTCTGATATCTAACAGGCTGGAGAAACTTGCACCTAATGCCACTCAGTATCTTCAGCTCCTTTGTGAGAAACTAATGTATTTGGGCAGCCACTCAGTCTACCAAATAAAATTCCAGAGAAGGAAATTGTGGATGGCTTCGTTACTGGTACTGGGGGCACTGCAAATACCATGGCGACGTGCCATAGTTCACTGGAAATATTCCAGGCTGGTAGGAGCCAAGCTGATTGCCACAGAATAGTACCAGCAGCAAGCTAAGGAGAGGGTGACCTTCATCATCATCACGACCTGCAAGGTTTGCACTATGAACTCTCCAGAAGGAGAAGCCAGGGTCAACCGGAGGAGTCTCCGGTTCTCTGGTGGGCCCATTCAACCCTGCCGAGAAGCAGCCCTGGCTAAAAAAAGTCTGTGGAAAGTTTCCCGGACACTTTATGGCTACTTTTTTACTTTGGACTGCCTCCAGCCATCTATAAGATCCCTTCACTGGCTCCCCATTGTCCAGAGACTCTAGTTCAAAACCCTAACCATGACATGCAAAGCCATCCACAACCTGTCTCCTCCAAATGTCTGTGACCTAGTCTCCCGGTACATACCTGCACCCAACCTCCGATCCTCACAAGATCTCCTTCTCTACTCCCGTCTTATCTCCTTTTCCCACAATCGCATACAAGATTTTTCTCGTGCATCCCTCCTACTCTTGAACTCTGTACCTCAATATATCAGACTCTCGCCTACCTTTAAAAGGAAGCTGGAGACCCACCTCTTCCGACAAGCCTACAACATGCAGTAACCCTAGCTCCACCATACCGCTGCATGACCAGCTGTACCCTCAACTATTGTATCCTCACCCATACCTTATAGACTCTTTGTGCTCCCTCACGGGCAGGGTCCTCTTTCCTCTTATACCAGTCGGGGATCTCTTTTCACAGGTAAAGCGCAATGGAATAAATGTCGCTATAATAATAAATAATAATAATTATTCTACTTGTATTCTGGGTCAATTGATGGCACTTTCCTGTTGCCTGCCCCTAAATTGATGTGTTTTGACAGCTTCTGGTCCCTTTTAAAGGTGTTGTATATGCATTTGATTATGGCTCCCATTGAATCCAATGGCGTTCTGCGGCGAATATTCGACAATTACATTGGCGCATATTGTAAAAACGGTGATCATAATCCGAAACTAATATTGAAATATTCGATCATCTCTAATCAAAAACACCCTTAAAATAATTATGTGAGCATGGCATGATTGTTTGTTACCATTGTTAAGGAGTGGGTCTCCTATACTGGTAATGCCCATGCACTAACAGCATACCCTGAAAAATATTTACATTTACCCATGGGGGTACATATGAACATACTATATAACATACTGTACAGAATGTTAGAGGCAGGCCTCTAAAAAAAATTCCTATGGGCATTATAAATTTATGTTGGTGTTGCATCACGGTCACCCTGGTGATATGGTGAAGGATGAGGAGAAGGAGGAGGGCGACATAAAATAGAACTATTCCTGAAGAGTATACCCATGTCTGGGTGTGAAGGGGTGCATTGGAATAGACCACAAAAAAATAACCACTGGATTTGAGTTTATGTTCGATGCTATCATCTGGCGGTGTTGAGAAGTCTGGCCCAATCTAGCCCTTGTTCATTTTGATAAGTCAGCCTGTCAGTATTTTCAGTTGACAGGCGGATGCACCTATCAGTTATAATGCCCCCGGTGGCACTAAAAACCATCTCTGACAAAAGGCTAGCGGCCAGGACCTCCAAGGCGTAGAGAGAAAGTTTATGCGATGTGTCCAGCTTGGATAGCCAACAGTTGTAAGGCACAGAGAGGAATCATGGAGGACGCTGGTACGGTCGCCAAGGTAGCCCTTCAGCATCTTCCAAAACTTTTCCCTCCTTGTCAGAGTACATCGTGTATCAGGGCCTGGGCGCTGGGAGGGTCTGAGAAAACTGTTCTAGACCTTTGACAGCGTTCCCCTGCCTCTGCTGCATCTGGTTTGTGTCTCCCTCGCTTGTACTCCTTGGTTGTCCAATGAACTGTCTGTGAGTCGTGACTTCTGCCACCTTCATTGTCAGATGGGAATTTTTTTTTGTTATAATTCTATCTTCAACAAGAGCCTGAACTTAATATCTCCAAAAATTAACTCCTTCGGTTTCCTCCCTCTACTAACCTACCTATACCTGACTTTTACTAACCTACCTATACCTGACTTTGCAATTTCCTTTAGGTGGTGCCACCATAACTCCCACTTGGCACGCTTGCTGTCTTGGAGTCATATTTGACACACGTGGATTCAACGTGGAAAATCACTCACTCGCTCATGTCACCTGCACCTTAAAAACATCTCCAGAATTCGACCTTTTCTCACCTTTGATACTGCAAAAACTCTTACTGTCGCTCTTATTCAGTACTGTAACTCTCTTCTACTCGGTCTCCCTCTAAACAAACTGTCTACTCTCCAATCCCTTCTGAATGCCATAGCCAGGGTAATATTTCTATCAAGCCACTTCACCGACGCCACAATCCTGTACCAGTAATTGCACTGGTTAGGTTAAACAATCGCTACAGAATACATTAAAAACTCATCTCTCTCACCCACCAAGCTGTCCACAGTTCTGCACCGCCCTATATTTCATCCCTCATTTCTGTGTATCACCCCTCCCGTGCCTTCCGTTCTGCAACTGATCTAAGACTGACATCCTCCTTAATAAGAACCTCACACCTCTGTCTCCAAGAATTCTCTCATGCCGTGCCAGTTTTCTGTAATGCCCAAAATGCTTACAGCGCAATGGTCACGGTAAAGGCAGAGAAACATAAAGTCGGCCATGTGTGCCAGACTGCCAACAGCCAAGACTTCCCAGTTCTCACCAAGAGGACGACTGTCCATGTTCTCTTACTCCTCCTCATTATCACCCAATCTGCGTTGAGAAGAGATGAGGCTGGACTGAGTAGCATCATCCTGTATAGTTCCTTGCTCTGCCTGCAATGCCTCCTCTTTAATTGTGAGCAGCAAGCATTTCAGTAGACAGAGAAGCAGGATGGTAACGCTAATTATGGCGTTATCGCCGCTCACCATCTTGGTGGAGTCTTCAAAGTTTTTGGAGGAGGGCACAGATGTCAGACATCCATGCCCACTCATCAGCTCTTACGTGCGGAGGCTGACCTGAATGCCGACGAGCTTGTTGAAGCTGGTACTCAACAACTGCTCTCTGCTGCTCAAAATCATTCCAAACATCTGCAATGTTGATTTCCAACGCCTGGTCACATCGCACACCAGTCGGTGAGCTGGAAGCTGCAAACGCTGCTGAAGCCCTGCCAGGGCGGCGGAAGTTGTAGCTGACTTTCTGAAATGGACACACACGCAGCGTACTTTCACAAGCCGCTATGGTAGAGCCGAGTAGATTTTGAGAAACCGCTGAACCTCTAAGTTGAGCATATGGGCCAGGCATGGTACGCGTGCGAGCTTGTCTAGCTTCAGAGCCGCCATCAAGTTCTCTGATACAGCTTTGAACAACTTTGCAACGGTGTGTGGTTTGTCGCCTAAGCATACTGTTATGGATCCGGGTGGTGGAACCTCTGTGCTGCAGTGCAAGGAGGGACCAGAGGGGCGTAACTACGTATCAACTCAGACTGACCAAGGTTGTACGGCGGCTCAATCGACTCCGTGACCAGGGAAGGACCGAGCAGAGGGACCAGGTGCTACTCTGGGACCGACCTTGTATGAGAACAGGTGACTCCCACGGGTCAGAAGGCAGGGACTGACCGGTACAGCAGATGAGCACGGGAGGCAGGCTGACGGGTGATCCAGGTAGACGGACTGGCAGACATGGCAGGTAACAAGCAGAAGCCTCCAGGTAAGCGGGCTGGCAGGCACGGCAGGTAACAAGCAGGAGCCTCCAGGTAGGCTGTCAGGTAGGCACAGCAGGTAACAGTCAGGTGCTTACAGGTAAGCGGGCTGGCAGGCACGGCAGGTAACAGGCAGGTGCTTCCTGGTAAGCAGGCAGGCAAGGCAAGACAGACTGGCGGACTGGACTTATAGTCAGGGAGGCGGACTGCATTAGTAGTCAGGCTGGCGGGCTGGACTGGTAGTCAGGCTGGTGGGCTGGACTGGTAGTCAGGCTAGCAGCGGGACCAGAGGGCTGAAACAGAGTTTAACACACAAAGCTACAACCTTGCACGGGCACCTCCATTTTGGAGGAGGTGCCTTTTATATGGGAGGTCCTCCTGCCATTGGCTGGGGACTCCTTAAGACGGCCCCTTTAAGAGGGAGGGAGCGCGTGAGCCCTAAGCACAGTGCCATGGGAAGCTGCGCGCGCCGGCAGCAGCAGATGCAGGGGCGCCAGAGGACGCCAGGTGGGGAGCGCGGCGGTAAGAGGGACGGCGTCTCTGCCTGTCAGGGGGCAGAGACGCCGATACTACACATACAGTCCTGCTTATTGTTATTGGCACCCACGAACTTTAAGTACATAATCTGGAATATCTCCAGAAAAAAATTAATCAAGTGATGGAGATAGAGGCTGAAGAGGAGGAGGTGGTGCAGGAGCTGTAGAATGTGGGGGCAACCCTGATTGACCCAGAATCCACAATCATCTGCGCCGGGAGGACGTACTCCGTCTCAGGGTCCCACTGGGTCCCGGTTTCCACAATATTAACCCAGTGGAATGCATCAATGAGATTTAGAGTCCCTGGCCACATTCACTTGTCCATGTGTTTGAAGTTAGGTGGTCCTTCCCACTAAGTGCGCTTAGGAGGGCACGGGCTAATATTGTGACCTGTTTGGTTGGCTGCATACTTGCGCTTGCATTCCAAGGACTGGGGTAGGGACAACTGAATGCTGCATTAGGACAAGGACGTGGACGGTGATGGTTGCAAGTCTGCAATAACAGGTGCAGGGCGGGAGGCATCTTTGCATCCGCCATGGACAGGGGATTGGCGTGCACGTACATCAGTGGAAGAGGCAGTGGTGTCACCCGCAGACACTGTTTCTGGACCTTGACGTTTGGCCCAGCTAGTTGGGTCCTTTGCTGTCATGTGCCTGAGCATGCTGGTAGTGGTCAGGCTGGTAGTTTTGGTGCTCTTGAGGATGATGGCCTGGCAGATGTTGCAAATGACCTTTTTGGGGTTGTCTAAACAGTCTTTAAAAAAGAACCAGACTCGTGAAACCTAACAGTTGTACTGGCAACTTCCATTGTGTCTATGGCCGCCACACTTCTTGCTCCTGCTTGTTGTGGCGCTATGCCTCCCTCCCCCTGTGTGCTGCTGTCCTTGCTATGTATGTCCCCTTGCCAGGTTGGGTCAGTGAATTCATCATCCACAGCTTCGTCTTCCGCACCCTGGTCCTCTTCCTGACTTTCTGTCCATTGTGTCTCATCATTATCCACCTCTTGTGACAGAAATTGCACTTTCCCACCATCACCTTCGGGTGACCATGGCTGCTCAAATCGCTCCATGGAAGCTTCTGTTGCCCTGCTTGAAGATGGATGGGCGAGAGGCCAGAATCTATCAATGGAAAAGTAAACAGATCTTGGGGTAACCCTGGACTCTAATCTCTTCTTCAAACCACATATCCAAGCTCGTTCCACTTCCGAGCGGACCGAGAGAGAGGCGAGAATCTATAAATGGAAAGATGAACAAAACAGCTCTTCGGAGTGTCCAAGTGTGGGATCAGTTGTCTCAGGGCACTCGGAATGGTGCGAGGAAGGAGGATCAGGATGAGGACTCCAAGTAAAAAAAATCTCCCAGATCCGCACATTCCTCAACCACGAATCTACAAAAACACTAGTGCACGCCCTCATCATCTTCCGTCTCGACAACTGCAACCTCCTGCTCTGTAGCCTCTCTTCTAACACTCTTGCATTCCTCCAAACTATCCTAAACTCTGTTGCCCGACTAATCCACCTGTCCCCTGCTATTCCCCGACCTCTCCTCTCTGTCAATCTCTTCACTGGCTCCCCATTGCCCAGAGACTCCAGTGCAAAACTCTAACCTTGGCATGCAAAGCCATCCACAACCTGTCTCCTCCATACATCTGTGACCTAGTCTCTGTTATGATCTGCTACAGAGACTAAGGAAAGAAAGGAGATCTATCCCTACAATAGAACTAAACTAGATCCCTACGATGTAACGGGGAACCTGATCCTGCGATCAGACCCGCTAAAGTCCTCAGCTAGTCTGAACGCAGACCTATAGATGTGAGGGAGGGATCCCTACAAGATCTAGGGACTGGGAAAAGTTGGACACCTCCTAGCAGAAATAGAAGCAGTCAAAGACAAACACACAACAAAAAGGCATAGGGGTCAGAAAACCTAGCAAAACTAATAGAGAACGGCAACAGAGCAACAAGCTAGCTCAACAGTAGTAAATACAAATGAAGTCCAGCAAAGCCAGGAGGGCGGGGCCGGATTAAATAGGCAAAATGGTCATGTGACCAGCAAACTAAAAAAAAACTAACAGGAGAGTTGTAACAGTACCCCCTCTTCTAAGAGGATCCTCCGGATCCCCTAGGCCCAGGCTTACCAGGAAACCTCCTGTGAAACGCTCGGACAAGTCTGGGGGCAGAAACATCATCCGCTCTCACCCATGAGTTATCCTCAGGTCCGAAACCCTTCCAAGCGACGAGATACTGCAAACTCCCTCTATACCGTCTAGAATTTAGGATGCGGGAAATTTCATATTCCCCATCCTCCACCACCGGAGGAACAGTGGCAGAGGCGTCACCATCCGACACATCAGCTTTTTTCAACAGAGAAACATGAAACACCGGATTAATCCTCCAGGACGTAGGAACCTCCAGCCTAACAGCAGATTGGTTAACTATCTGAAGTACCTTAAAGGGCCCTACGAACTTGGGACCCAATTTTTTAGAAGGAATCCTCAATCGCAGATTCTTAGAGGACAACCAAACCATGTCACCAACCGCAAACAAAACCTCTTGCCGTTTCCTATCAAAGTACCTCTTAGATTTTTTTTAGCCTCCTGAAGATTACCACGCACATCCGTCCAAACTCTCTCCAAATCACCGGAAAAACTCTCCTCCTCAGGCACAGCCGAAACCAATTTGGAAAATGACCCAAAAGACGGATGTCTCCCAGAACAACAAAAAAAAGGCGAACACCCAGCAGAAGAGGATGTATGGTTGTTAAGAGCAAATTCAGCAAGTGGCAGAAACTCAGACCATCCCTCTTGATTGTCTGCCACAAAACAACGCAAGAACTGCTCAACATCCTGGTTCTTCCTTTCTGTCTGGCCATTAGACTCAGGATGATATCCGGATGAAAACGACAAATGAACTCCCAACCTGTCACAAAAGGCACGCCAAAAACGAGCCACGAACTGAGGTCCCCTATCAGAAACAATGTCAGTAGGAACACCATGTAGTCTGACAATCTCCTTGACAAAGGCCTTAGCGAGTGTCTTAGCGCAAGGCAGTTTGATGAAGGCAACCAAGTGACACATCTTGCTAAAACGGTCCACGACCACCCAGATGACCGTGAAACCTTCAGAGGGAGGAAGGTCAGTAATAAAGTCCATAGCCAGATGTGTCCAAGGTGCACTAGGAACCTCCAGAGGGAAAAGCAACCCCGCAGCAGGAGCATGCGAAGACTTGGATCTTGCACACACAGTACATTGGCGCACCCACTTAATGACTTCCTTCTGCCATCCAGGCCACCAAAAACTGCGACCCACAAGTCTCTTGGTCTCAGAAATTCCTGGATGACCTGCCAACCGAGACTCATGACACTCAACAAACAAATCTCTCCTAAAGGTCCTAGGCACAAACAACCTCCCATGGGGAGTGTTAGATGGGGCATTCTCCTGTGCTTTAAGAATCTCATCCTCCAAAACGGAGTCGAAAGCAGCAATCACAACACCTTCTTGTAAAATGGTCTCCTCTTCCTCCTCAACACTGACCATGGGAGAAAATCTGCGAGACAAAGCATCCGCTTTAACATTCTTGGTACCCGGGATGTAAGTAACGGAAAAATTAAACCGCGAGAAAAAAAGTGCCCACCTAGCCTGACGGGCATTCAAGCGCTTGGCAGCATCAAGATAGATCAGATTTTTATGATCAGTGAAAACCTGAATGGGAAATTCAGCACCTTCCAAGAGATGACACCAGTGTTCAAATGAGAGTTTAATTGCCAGCAATTCCCGATTACCAATATCGTAATTAAGTTCAGTCTCGGAAAATTTTTTTGAAAAAAAGGCACAGGGATGTACTCCATCCTTGTTTTCCTGAGACAACACCGCACCAACCCCGACCGAAGAAGCATCAACCTCAACCAAAAATGGCTTAGTCACATCAGGCTGCATAAGGATGGGAGCAGAGGTGAACCTCTCCTTTAGAAACACAAAAGCTTCAATGGCCTCAGAAGTCCACTGAACCGCATTAGCACCTTTCCTGGTGAGATCGGTCAGCGGTTTGACAATAATAGAAAATTTTTTTATGAATTTTCTGTAATAATTGGCGAAACCCAAAAACCTCTGTATCGATTTCAAACCAATAGGCCTAGGCCATTCCTGCACAGCTTGAACTTTAACCGGGTCCATCTCAAAACCTTCACTGGAGATAATGTAGCCCAAAAAACTAATTCTCTGTACAGCGAACTCACATTTCTCCAGCTTAACAAAAAGCGAATTGTCCATTAATAACTGTAATACCTCACGTACGCTCCGCCAATGAGACTCCAGATCCGGCGAATAAATCAAAATGTCATCCAAATACACAACCACATTTTTGCCGATTAAAGGTCTAAGGATATCATTAATAAGATTCTGAAAAAATGCAGGAGCATTGGTGAGACCAAAAGACATAACCAGATTCTCAAAATGACCCACAGGAGTGTTAAAAGCAGTCTTCCATTCATCACCCTCCTTCATGCGCAACAAATTGTATGCCCCCCGGAGATCAATTTTAGAGAACCACTTGGCCCCCACTAACTGGATAAATAAATCAGGAATCAATGGCAGTGGGTAAGGATTGCGTACAGTAATTTTATTAATCTCACGAAAGTCCAGACAAGGACATAAACCGCCATCTTTTTTTTTTACAAAAAAAAATCCAACAGCCACAGGAGACTTGGAAGGCCTAATGTGACCAGCGGCCAAGCTTGTATGTATGTATTCCTCCAAAGCCTTTCTCTCAGGAATAGTAAGATTAAATAAACGACTCTTAGGAAGAGTCGCGCCAGGGACAAATTCAATGGTACAATCATAGTCTCTATGGGGAGGCAAAACCTGCGACTCCTCCTCAGAAAAAACTCTCCAAAAATCCTGAATAGGTACAGGCAATTCCCCTCTATCCACAGCAGCAATGCGCCCTTTACAACACTTGTCATAACACTTAGGGCTCCAGGACTTAATTTCATTGGTAGACCAATCCAGTACAGGATTGTGCAATTTTAACCAGGGTAACCCCAATATTACTGGAGAAGGCCCATCCCTGAGGATCTTTGCGCAAAAGTGACATTATGATCCCTATGCGCTGTGATTCATCACCAGAGGATCCGGGTCTCAAACGAAAATATAATAGACAAGCATTTTTAAAAGAAAAAAAATCTTGTTGTTCGCCAAAAAATAGATCAGGCAGACGTACCTTAGGTTCCACAAAATGCGCTCCAGAACAGCTACTCACGTGTTGTTGGAGCTTGGTCACCTCCAGAGAGAGTCCCTGCAAGCGTTGAGCCAAATCTTGCACCGAGACCATGATGGAAAACTGGAGGTCTTTCCTTAGAGAAATTTTTTTTTTTTTTTTTTTTTTTATGGCTGGACTTACTGTTATGATCTGCTACAGAGACTAAGGAAAGAGAGGAGATCTGTCCCTACAATAGAACTAAACTAGATCCCTACGATGTAACGGGGAACCTGATCCTGCGATCAGACCCGCTAAAGTCCTCGGCTAGTCTGAACGCAGACCTATAGATGTGAGGGAGGGATCCCTACAAGATCTAGGGACTGGGAAAAGTTGGACACCTCCTAGCAGAAATAGTAGCAGTCAAAGACAAACACACAACAAAAAGGCATAGGGGTCAGAAGACCTAGCAAAACTAACAGAGAACGGCAACAGAGCAACAAGCTAGATCAACAGTAGTAAATACAAATGAAGTCCAGCAAAGCCAGGAGGGCGGAGCCGGATTAAATAGGCAAAATGGTCATGTGACCAGCAAACTAAAAAAAAACTAACAGGAGGGTTGTAACAGTCTCCTGGTACTTACCTGCACGCAACCGCTGATACTCACGAGATCTCCTTCTCTACTCCCCTCTTATCTCCTCTTCCCACAATCACATACATGATTTCTCCCGTGCATTCGCCCTTCTCTGGAACTCTCTACCCCAACATTTCTGACTCTCGCCTACTGTTGAAACCTTCAAAAGTTACCTGAAGACCCACGTCTTCCGACAAGCATACAACCTGCTGTAACCCTCGCTCCACCATACCACTGCATGACCAGCTCTATCATCACCTACTCTATCCTCACCCATACCTTGTAGACTGTGAGCCCTCGCGGGCAGGGTCCTCTCCTCTCTGCAGCCAAAACACTAGGTGTGCACATAGCCCAAGGTGTGGAGGAGCATTTTTGTTTTTGGTTATTTATTTTACCTTATATACAAGTCATTACCTTGGAAAGGATGTTCCTCAACATTTTTCCCAGGAAAATCCATTTTGGTTTAGTTTTTGTATATTTTATTGTGAGTCCATAAAAGTGGCGTAATACTCTGACAACATTGTTTACAGCAGCAACCTCGGAGTCAGAGATGCTTCCAGGGGTCTTCCCTATGCTGTTCCCATATCTTTTCGGCATTGTTCCCATCGATTTCGCCAATTTTTAGGCCCTCTGCAGACCTCCAAAGAGTACTGCCGGAAAAATGCTCGAGTTTCCCATAGACTATTATTTAAATAATACAGTATTTAAAAAAATGTAATGCAGTAATAAAAAAAAGATTCAAAGACATATTAAAATTGTAATTATTTACATTTTATTGCGCATACTATTAGTAAAAAGAAATTAAAAAGCATATATTAGGTATCTACATGAACATTCCTGAATATAACCGGAATATATCATCAAGCAATTTATTTTGACATTAACAGCATGACAAAAAGCTAAAAATACCTTTTTTCAGTGTATACAGACCTAGCAAAGGTTACATTGATTCAGAAAACACAGCATTGGGAAATCACTGCACAAACCAAGTGCAATTCGACATCTAACTTGACACCGGTTACTGCCTTGTGCATTGTAAAAGGGAACCTGTCACCAGGTTTGACCGATATGAGATACAGCCACCAACTTTCAGTCCTTATATACAGTATTCTCCAGTACTGCAGTGCACTGGTGTCGGGAAAGGTCAGAAGAGCTCGGCGCATGCACACTGCAGTTCTTTACTCTGCCCTAGACTAGGGCAGAGAAGTACGCCTGCACAGGAGCGAGATGGCGGGGAGACTGTGTGGATGACGTAGGAACGTATCATCCACACAAAGAAAAAAGGAAGACGGCATTGAAAAAAGAAGGGAGGCACCGGACCAAGACCAGCGACAGCCTCGGACCAGACCGCCCTCCCAGGTGAATCTAATAAAAGGTGTTTTTCTCGTCTTTCAGGTCGGATCAGGGGCACATATACAGCATTATAGAATGCTGTATATCAGGCCTGAAAGTTTGTGGCCGTATCTCATATCGGTCAAACCTTGTGACAGGTTCGCTTTAAGTTATTTTAACCTTCTGTGGCGAGTTAGTAAAGGGTTATTCTCAACTTGTATGGTCAGCAACACACAGCTTTCCAGTCTCTATCACTTCCTTGTTGCTGGGGTGGGGGGCACTCCTTCTTAAATGACAGTTCTGGTCAGCAGTAGAACTATGATATTAGCAGAACTTTAGCAGAGCTTTAATGTTCTACTGTAAAACATTCAGCTATTAGTGTGCTTATTCAGAAGTCTACAGTGTCATCACAATATTTACTTATAGAGATTTTGCAGGATTGATAACATGTCAGCAACTGATGGAGAGGCAGAAGTAGCTAACTGCTGTATAGAAATTAATTGGCTGGAGACAGGTGACTAGGATCTCAGGAGTTAACTCCTTAGCTTGAAATATAGTTACTGTTATGACTGCCAAATCACATTCACACGAGTAACGTACAAACCTTGAAGACATCACTGTAGGCTATGAGCCACAGCCTATTCTGACCCTGGTCTGTCCCTGTCTGACAGCGGAGGTAGGCACCCTAAGGTAACACAATGGAGCCCCCACTCAATGGGGGCTTACCCTGAATGTCCTTAGCAGCTCCTACAATAGCTAGAGTAGCAGTTCCCTAAGGAGAAAAGGAATCACACACAAAGCAACTGCAACCAACACAAACTACAACACAGTGAATGAATCCAACAAAGTCTATCATATGCAGGAAACACCAGTAAGGGAAGGTATTTAAAGCTGAACCCGAAAGGTGATAGGACAGAAAAACAGAGTAAATGAAATACACGTGTTACTTAAAGCTGACAGAAACAAAGATAACAGAACTAAAACATTCAAAGAAAGGGTTTATAAGTTGTGGCTCAGTGGAAAGACGCCAACCACAGAACACAGAATCAAGGGTTTGAATCTTCAAGCATGACAGCTACTATTTATAACTATATTAATTTCATTACATGAGAATACCTATTTAGGAAGGTACATTGCAAGTCATGATAGCTCTTTTCACATCTTTAACACAGTAATTATATGTACTGTCAAATAGTGCCAGAAATATTGCAATTTCTCAATATGGGGAAACTGTTTTGATGGCCCATGCAAACAAAATGTTAAGATAGTAAGAACAGCACAACAAGTTGTCTAATAGCACATGGGAAGCTGCTTTAAAGGTGTCAGTGAGCCCAAGGGAAGCTGTTCAGTTCTCCCCAGCTTTCTCAAGCCCAGAATTATGTTAGATCCAAACCCCACCGCCATCTCTGACCCCAGATAGACCTCACTGTAATCTCTGAATGTGTACAAACACCCAAAAACATTATAATAGGTCATCGATATCATAAAGTAAAAAAAAAAACTTTAAGAAAGAGTCTACAGTAATTATTGCACTGGACTCTCATGGTGTATGTTGGTTAGAGTATGGCAGGATAAGGGATCCAGGTTGGCTTTAGTACTTGGTGGAAACAGAAGTCATTTGGAGGTATATCCAAATGTCACTGGTCGGAGCCTTATCATGCACAGCATAATGATATGCTGTGCCATAGCTCGCAGCCACTCCGGATCCATCCCAGGAGGACAAGGCTGTGTCCCGGCCTCCTCTCACTCTGTGGATGTCTTTTCTTCTAATGTCTAGATTGCTTCATAGCTCATCCATGGGGGCAGGAATGACATCTCTCTGCTCTCTATATACTTACTTTCAAATAAATAATTATTTTCCTGTGATCTGGTCTTCCTGGGAATCAAACACCCCATCTGCATCACTGTAGACTATGAGCCACAGCCTACACTGACAAGTATAGTAGGATTCACTATACTGAAATATGCATTGTAGACAGTGAAATTACAGGCAATTATACTGATACATAGAGATACATCTGTACATAGCAGTGCATATCTATGTCCCTGTATTCTAGAGGGAAAATAAAAGTATAAGCATAATAAAAAATAATGAAAAACAATTATAATAATGTCATTTTTAATGCACTTAATAAAAACATTACAAATCAGCAAATAGCATACATATTTGGTTCCCCTGTAATCGCAACAACTTGTGCAATACAGCGATCACATTATTTACGGTGATCGGTAAATGGCGTAAAAAAATGGTGTCATTGATTTTTTTCTCCATTAAACCTATAAAAATGTAACATAAATGTAACCCTGAGGCCATGTTCACACGTACCATAAATGCTGTGTTTTTTCTACAGGTATTTTTCTGCTGGTACCATGACGCAATAACAATATTCATTCATTATTGCATTTTTTGTTGTGTTTTTTTTATGCGTTTTCCCCCTTACATGATGCGTTTTTGGTACAGATTGGAAGCAGCATTTTTAATGCTTTTTTAATAGTACAGAAAAGCTTTGATTTTTACACTTCTCCAACTACTGCTGTTAGTCTGTTAAATACTGCTGTCAATCTATTACAATGGCATTTACTGCTCTCTGGCAGAAGGGCACATAATTCCATGCACCATGACTTTTTGCAATAAAAACAGCTTAAAAACAGAAATAAACACCATACACCATTTTTGACTGTTTGCTAATTTCTTGAACCATGTGCCCTATTTTGAAGAATTTGGCGGAAAAACAAGACAACAAATACCACAAGACATAAAAGAAAATTAATTTAAAAAAATGCAAATGATGAATAGGGTCCTTTAATTTTAAGTTACTATTGTTATTTTATGCATGCAGAACAGAGTTCTTTGTGTACATAAACAAGTATGGCATGAAAATGGCACTTCTTTACATTGTTGAAGCTCTTTTTAAACCAGTTTATAAAAATTGCATTGCAGCCATGTATGAAGATCATGAAATAAATTACATGGTCAATATCAAGAAAAAAAAGGGTAAAAGCCATGCTTCATATATCTGTCCATCAGGGCACGCTATGAGCACTTGATAGAATAGACACTAGAGATGATGGAGTGAATGAGCATGGAGGTGCAGCTGAACAATGCAATGAAGAGATAAGATTTTAAAGTTTTACAGCTTAGAAAGCCTTTACTTGCTGCAGCCTTTCTATCATTTTTAATTTGCTTTTTATAGGCCTCATCCCTGAGACAGTTTGATGCAGTCATGGCAAAGTTGCAATGCTCATAAAAGAAATGTATCCTTATAAAGAGAGATTCACCCAGTGAGGATCAGCTTCTCTGTTACTGTAGTGTTTGGACATTTGCTCCAATCTGCTTGGTTTGCCTGAAAGGGAACCTTTAATCAAAGTTGTGCTTATTAACAGACCATTAGAATGCTATAGATCTCATAAATACATTGTATACATCCAAGTGTTCAAATACTGATTTTACTAGAGTAGAGAAGTGTGAAACAAGACCAAAAGGGCTTTGCAAAACCATGCCATTATTTGGATGTTTTGGGTCTTTGGTTTTTTTTGGGGGGTGGTGTAGGGGGGTGGGGGGGGGGTTAAGCCCCAGCTCGCCCATTACTAAAGCTGGGGCTTAAATGTCCTGAATTTTGCACTGGAAACATTGATAAGTAGGTTTGTATGTTACCTGAAATGAACTAGATCATACATATCAAACTCTGGCCAGTATGGTGATTATATTTGGCCTGCGACAACATAACCACCACCCCTATGTGGGGCCATTACTCTGTATGGAGAACTTTGTGGGGCCCATTATACCGTATAAAAGGCAATGTGGGACCCATTATACTATAAGGAGTGTGTGTATATCTGAGTGTGTGTGTGTATGTATATCAGTGTGTGTATATCATTGTGTATGTATCACCGTGTGTATATGAGTGTGTGTATATCGTTGTATGTGTATATGAGTGTGTGTGTGTGTGTGTGTGTATATCAGTGTGTGTATATCATTGTGTATGTATATGAGTGTGTGTATCACTGTGTGTATATGAGTGTGTGTGTGTATATATGAGTGAGTGTGTGTGTATATAATTGTGTATGTATACCAGTGTGCGTATACCAGTGTGTGTATATCATTGTGTATGTATATGAGTGTGCGTATCACTGTGTGTATATGAGTGTGTGTATGTATATGTTTATCAGTGTGTATGTATATCAGTGTGTGTGTATATCATTCTGTGTATATCATTGTGTATGTATGTGTGTGTGTATATATGAGTGTGTGTGTATATATGAGTGTGTATATGAGTTTGTGTATATAATTGTGTATGTATATGAGTGTGTGTGTATATCATTGTGTATGTATATTGAGTGTGTGTATCACTGTGTGTATATGAATGTGTGTATATCATTGTGTATGTATATGAGTGTGTGTATCACTGTGTGTATATGTGTGCGTGTGTATATTTATGAGTAAGTGTGTATGTACATCAGTGTGTGTATATCATTGTGTGTATCACTGTGTATATGAGTGTGTGTATATCATTGTGTATGTATATGAGTTAGTGTGTGTATATGAGTGTGTGTATATCATTGTGTATATATATGAGTGTGTGTATCACAGTGTGTATATCATTGTGTGTGTATATATGAGTGTGTATGTATATCATTGTGTATGTATATTAGTGTGTGTATCACTGTGTATATGTGTGTGTGTATATATGAGTTTGTGTGTATGTATATCAGTGTGTGTATATCATTGTGTGTGTTTTTATATGTGAATGTGTGTGTGTTTCTATGCGTGAGTGTGTGGCATATAATAGGCAGAAAAACATGTAATGTGTAACAACCAGTCCTTAACAACCGCCGATACATCTTATTACAGCGGTCATTAAGGGTCCTTAATCCTCAGCATCGCTTTCGCAGGGTGAAGACGATTAAGTTTAACGCACCCCCCAGTGGACAAAAATCCCACCGTGACAGCTGTATATGACAGATGACACCCTGCAGCAAATCCTTAAATGTTGTTGTCAATCGCGATAGTGAAATCTAAGTGGTTAAAAGGGGGTTAAAACACCTCCTTTAACACCATCAATCCCCCATGATCTTAATCACGAGTGCTGGTCGTTGCCATGGTACCTCGAAAGTCATCTGATGACCCCAGGGTACGGTGGCCTGTTAGACCCAGCTATGAGCTGGTTCTAACAGGCTGAATCAGTATAGAATTGACAATTGACAGGTCTCAGGCATTGCAGTACTGCAGTGTATGAGACCAGCGATCAAAGTAAAAAATATTCATGTCCCACATAGAGACTAAGTAAAAAAGTACAAAAAGTTAAATAAAATATGAAAAAAAGTTAAAAAGTTAAAAAATATCCACTCAAAACCACAAAAATCACAAAAGCTGTTCACCACTAAAAACGCAGTGTTTGTGATAAAATAAATATAAACAAAAAACGTACAAATAATTGGTATCGACACGTCCAGAGCAACCCGAACTATAAAAGTGTCAAGTTATTTATTCCATATGGCGAAAAATATAATAAAAAAAACATGCCAAAAATGTCACTTTTTTATCATACTGACACAAAAAGTTGAAGAAAAAGTGATCAAAAAGTCATATATATAAAAAAAGATATAAAGGAAAATTGTCCCACAAAAAAACAAGCCCTAATATGGCTCATTAAGCAAAAAAATAAAAAAAGGTTACAGCACTCAGAATATGGCGCTGGAAAAGAAAAATCCTTTTTGTTAAATATTGTTTTTAGTGTGTAGAAGTAGCAAAGCATAAAAAACTATATAAATCTGGTATTGCTGTAATTGCACTGACCCGAAGAATAAAGCCACCTTATCACTTATACTGCATGGTGATCCGTGCAACAAAAAAATGCTAAAAACAATACTGTAAGTGAATTGCTGGTTTTTATTCATTGTGTGTCTGAAAAATCTGGATAAAAAGTTATCAAAAACTGTTATGGGGTGCATAACCTTTTTTGATTGCTTTTTATTCCGTTTTTTCAGACGCACAATGGTACCAAAAATATCTTCAACTAATTCCGAAAAATAAGCTCTCATACAGGTCTGTTCGCACAAAAAAAAATAAAGTTTCAGCTCTCAGAATATGTTGACAAAAATACAAATTTTTATAAAAAACAAATATTTTCACTGTATGATAGTAGCAAAACAAAATAAATCTGGCATTGCTGTAATCGCACAGATCCTAAGAATTAAGTTGTCCAATTACTTATACCGCACGATGAATTGTGCAAAACTAAAATTAAGAACTATTCTTGTACTGCTGTCTATTTGTTCATTCTACCTCCCAAAAGTCAGAATAAGGCTTGGCTCACATTTATCCTGCACTCTCCGCTGAGCGCTTATGTCAGGGCTTCCGTGTAAATCCCAAAAAACGTGATTCAGGCAAAACCCCCGACAGAACCACTCACTTATGAGGCACATGGAATCACTTTGGACTCCATCTGGTCTCTGTTCCACCGGTGTCCCATCATTTTAGGTGTCTTTTTAGCCCACAAGTGGGGTCGATCAGAATACTGTGAAAGCCTGAAAAGATGGAGACCATCAGAGCAGACGCCAAAAGGCATTGTGTATTTTAGGTTAGCAACAGTGGTATACTGTAATTATATACAGTATGTATAGATCCTCTTTTAAGTGGTGGGGAGGTTGTATGAGGAAACACGTACTTTAGGGCTTGGGCCCCTGATCTTTTAGGACCCTAGCAATGCCCCTGAGGAGAACTATGTGGGGCCCATTACAGTGTATGGAAAGCTCTGTGGGGCCATTACACTGTTTGAAGGACTATGTGGGGCCCATTATACTGTACAGTGGGGGAAATAAGTATTTGATTCCTTGCTGTTTTTATAAGTTTGCTCACTGACAAAGACATGAACAGTCTATAATTTTAAGAGTAGGTTAATTTTAACATTGAGAGATAGAATATCAAAAAAAAACCAAAAAAATCACATTGTATATATTAGATAAATTTATTTGCATTTTGCAGTGAGAAATAAGTATTTGATCCCCTACAAACCATTATGAGTTCTGGCTCCTACAGACTAGTTAGACGCTCCTAATCAACTCATTACCTGCATTAAAGACAGCTGTCTTACATAGTCACCTGTATAAAAGACTCCTGTCCACAGACTCAATTAATCAGTCAGACACTAACCTCTACAACGTGGAAAAGACCAAAGAGCTTTCTAAGGATGTCAGGGACAAGATCATAGACCTGCAAGAAGCTGGAATGGGCTGCAAAACCATAAGTAAGACCCTGGGTGAGAAGGAGACAACTGTTGGTGCAATAGTAAGAAAATGGAAGAAATACAAAATGACTGTCAATCGACATCGATCTGGGGCACCATGCAAAATCTCACCTAGTGGGGTATTCTTGATCATGAGGAAGGTGAGAAATCAGTCTAAAACTACACGGGGGGACTTGTTAATGATCTCCAGGCAGCTGGGACCACACTCACCAAGAAAACCATTGGTAACACATTACGCCTTAAAGGTTTAAAATCCTCAAGAAGGCACATGTGCAGGCCCGTCTGAAGGATGATTCTGTGAGCTATTGGGAGAAGGTGCTGTGGTCCTATGAGACAAAAATTTAGCTCTTTGGCATTAACTCAACTCGCCGTGTTTGGAAGAAGAAAAATGATGAGTACAACCCTAAGAACATTGTCCCAACCATGAAGCATGGTGGGGGAAACATTATACTTTGGGGGTGCTTTTCTGCAAAGGGGACATGATGACTGCACCGTACTGAAGGGAAGATGAATGGGGTCATGTATCGCGAGATTTTGGCCAACAACCTCCTTCCCTCAGTAAGAGCATTGAAGATGGGTCGTGGCTGGGTCTTCCAGCAAGACAATGACCCAAAACATACAGCTAAGGCAACAAAGGAGTGGCTCAAAAAGAAGCACAGTAAGGTCATGGAATGGCCTAGCCAGTCTCCAGATCTTAATCCCATAGAAAACAAAGCTCCGAGTTGCAAGCGACAGCCTCAAAATCTCAATGATTTACAGATCATCTGCAAAGAGGAATGGACCAAAATTCCTCCTGACAGGTGCGCAAACCTCATCATCAACTACAAAAAACGTCTGACTGCTGTGCTTACCTACAAGGGTTTTGCCACCAAGTATTAAGTGTTGTTTGCCAGAGGGATCAAATACTTATTTCTCACTGCAAAATGCAAATAAATTTATCTAATTGTTACACTGTGATTTTCTTGATTTTTTTTGGCATTTACTATCTCTCAATGTTAAAATTAGCCTACCCTTAAAACTATTGACTGTTCATGTCTTTGTCAGTAGGCAAACTTACAAAAACAGCAAGGAATCAAATACTTATTTCCCCCACTGTATATTGGTTGGCCCACAACTTTGTCCAAATTTTTCATTGTGGCCCCCTGTGTGTTTGAGTTTGACATCCCTGGACTAGATGGTAACTGAGAGACTGTTCAGTGACTGTGTCTGTATTATATACATGTATACTGTTTTATGGTGTTCTGTGTGAGGCTAAGTTCACATAATGATCATTCAAGCAGAAATCAGGCCCTGCTTTGCCAATATAAAAGAATTGCAATGGCTTCCACCCAGTTCCCCTTATCCTTATTAGAATTTGAAGAGTCAGAGGGATTGTTTGGAAGGCATACATGAAGAATTTTCCCATAGCAATTGGAGATTTTCTATAGCAATTGGATGATCAACATTCCTGAAGAGCAGAAATTTTTGATCTTGGCATCTTGTGTTTCGGAGAAAAACTTCTAAATTCAAGTTCCACTCCCCAAAGTATATGTCATTTCAAGTGTTGAGCGAACATGCTCGACACTGCTTGGTACTCGCCCGAGCATCACGCTACTCGGGATGTTCGGCGAGCACCAATCATTTCCGGGTTACTCGGGCGGGAGCTCGGGTCTCCGCCCTGCATGTTTGGCGCTCTTTACAGAGCCAATGAACATGCAGGGATTGCCAGCCAGTCACTGTAATACCGCAGCCATGTTGGTTGTGGGCATTACATTGATTGACTGGCCGCACAGCGTCACCTCAAGTATTTAAAACCGGGCGCCGCCATCTTGGACACAGACGGCTGGGATCAGACAGTGTAGGGACAGCGCTGCTGATTTAGGGAGAGATATATACTGCGAAATAGTTAGTGTAGGGTCTGTAAAGGCTGCCAGATCAATCAAACAGTCCTTCTCAGGACTAATATCCATCCCAGATATCAGGCAGGCAGACAGGCTGTATAGGAGACGCAGTGGTTATACCAGCAAACGCTGCATTACAGTCCTGTGTGCTCCTGTTGCTGAAATTGCTGGACTTAGCTCCAGGTCTCTGGGGCCAGGAAAAATCCTTTTTTTTTCATCTAAATCCTGTTTTTTTTTTCCTCCTTCACACTGTACAAATACCCGTCTTATTAACCTTTTGGTGTCCCCCCCCTCCAAAAAAAAAAAAAAGTGTGTCTGTGACAGTTCAGACACAAATATAAAAAATCTCTATTATCCTGCTTTTGGCATTTTTTGCCGTAAAAAAAAAACTAATAATGTCTCCCTGATTTTTCAGACACAAATATATCTGTTGAAATAGTCTGGTGTAGGCCAGAGAAACAGAAGTGTGGTTTTGCAGTACCACGGTTCAAACCTCTGTATTATCCTCTTTTGGGCCATTTGTATCTAAAAAAGACCAGTTTGAGTGTGTCGCTCACTGTTCAGCCACAAATATATATATTTAAAAAAGTCTGGTATACACCAGTAAATTATAATTGTGGTTTTTCCGTTCCACGGTAAACAATCTCTATTATCCAGCTTTTGTTATTTTTCCGTAAAGAAAAACAGTAATAGTTTCTCCCTGATTGTTCAGATTGTTTAAAAGAGTCAGGTGTAGGCCAGAGAAATAGAACTGTGGTTTTCCTCTTCCACGGTTCGAATCTACTTTTTATTACCCTTTTTCCATTGATAGTGCGAGTGTAAGCTATTTTACTTCCTTTACAATGGGCAAGGTGGAACGTGGAACTGGACGTTCTGGTGATGGTGGGTGCAGAGGACGGGGCCGTGACCAAGGTAAAAATGTGCCACAACCAACAGCCACATCTTCTCGCTCCCACTTCTTGACCGAATTACTAGGGAAGCACAGAACAACACCAGTATTGCGAACTGATCAGTGTGAACAGGTTATTAATTGGATAGCAGATAATACTTCCAGTTACCTAGGCACCACCACCTCTGGTCTGTCTTCCACACTGTCAAATCTTAGTAGCCGTGAGTCTCGACCGCATACTCCTCCTCACCCTGATGCTCCTTCCTCCCACCATGCCGAGTGTCGTCAGACAGCAGCTGATCCCACAATTGTACACTCTGAAGAGCTGTTCACTGGTCCATTTCCAGATTTGTGCCCCTCACCTGCTCCGCTTGAAGTGGTGGAAGAGGAGATCCCATGTAACGATGCCCAAATATTTGAACAGCCACGGCCACAGGAAGTCGACGCTGGCAATTTGCCACAAGAGGTGGACGATGACGAGACACAATTGCCAGGAAGTGAGGAGGAGGATCGTGGTGCGCAACTGGAAGAGGAGGAGGTGGTGGATGATCTAGTAACTGACCCAACGTGGCAGGAGGACATGCAGAGCGAGGCCAGCAGCACACAGGGTGAGGGAGGCAGAGTACCCCAACAGGCAGGAAGAAGCAGTGTGGTGGCCGCACACAGAAGGCAGGCAACAGTTCCCCGTAACACCAACACGAGGGACGTTGCCAGTACAACCTGTAGGTCTTCCAGAGTCTGGAATTTTTTTAAAGACCCTGCTGATAACCCCAAAAAGGCCATTTGTACCACCTGCCATGCCAGCATCAGCAGGGGTGACAAAACTACCAGCCTGACCACCACCAGCATGATCAGGCACATGGCAGCAAAGCACCCGACTTTGTGGGGCAAACCCCGCGGTCCACGAACAGTGTCAGCGGGTGTCACCACTGCTTCTTCCGCTGTTGTGCATGCAATAGAACCCCCTGTTGTGTGTGCAAGGCAATCCCCTGTCCATACAGCATGCAAAGATGTCCCCTCCTCTCAGTCTTCACTTGTTATGGCAGTTTCTCAAGAAACAGTATCAACGTCCACGTCCCACCGCAGCGTTCAATTGTCCATATCCCAGACCTTTGAACGAAAGCGTAAATTCGCAGCTAATGCCCCACAGGCCACAGTCCTAAATTCGCACATTTCACAACTGCTTGCGTTGGAAATGCTGCCTTTTAGGCTGGTGGAGACCGAATCCTTCCGCAACCTTATAGCGTTTGCTGTCCCTCAGTACTATTTTGCCCGGTGTGCCATCCCCGCACTGCACAAGCACGTGTCCCAAAACATCTGCCGTGCCCTCAACAACGCAGTTACTGGGAGAGTCCACCTGACAACGGACACGTGGACAAGTGCTTGTGGCCAGGGACGGTACATCTCCCTGAAGGCACACTAGGTAAACATAGTGGAAGCCGGGACCCAGTCAGACCTTGGGACGGAACACATCCTCCCCACACCGAGGAATGCGGGCCCTATGTCAGTCAGAGTTGCCCCCACAGTGTACAGCTCCTGCGCATCATCCTCCTCCTCATGTTCAGCCTCCATCTCAGATATCACCACATCAGTTACAAGCTGGAAGCACTGCAGTACTGCCTCCGCCAAGCGGCAACAGGCTGTGCTGAAACTGATAAGCTTAGGTGAGAAACCTCACACTGCTTGTGAGTTTAGGACAGCTGTGAAAGAGCAGGCAGATCTGTGGCTGAGACCGCTGAACCTACATCCAGGCATGGTCATGTGTGACAATGGCAGTAACCTGGTGGTGGCTCTGAGGCGAGGCAAGATCACACACGTACCAAGCCTGGCTCATGTGCTTAACCTCGTGGTTCAGCGGTTTCTTAAATCGTACCCCGAGTTACCAGATCTGCTCGTCAAAGTTCGCCGCCTGTCAGCTCATTTTCGCAAGTCGGCTACAGCTTCCGCCGCCCTTGCTGTGTTGCAGCAGCGTTTGCAGCTTCCGGCAAACCGACTGGTGTGTGATGTCCCTACACGTTCGAACTCTACTCTCCACATGTTGCAAAGGATTTGTGAGCAGAAGAGAGCAGTTGTCGAGTACCAGCTGCAACAAGGCCGTGGATATTCAGGTCAGACTCCACACATAAGACCTCAGGAGTGGACCTGGATGTCTGACATATGTACCATATTGACAAACTTTGAGGAGTCCACCAAGATGGTGAGTGGCGATGACGCCATCATTAGCGTCAGCATTCCACTTGTCTGTCTTTTGCAACGCTCTCTGCAGAGAATTAAAGAGGAGGCATTGCAGCCAGAGTATGATAAGATGGATCAAGAAGCCGTAGCGGTCGATTACACACAGCCCATCCTCATCTCATCCCAACATGCATTGGGGGACAATGAGGGAGAGGAGGAGGAGGAGGAAGAACAGGAGCTGGTATCATGTGCTGTAGACGGTAGTACCTGTACAACTGTCACACCGTCGGTTCAGCGTAGGTGTCCTGAGGACAGGAGGGAGGAGGAGGAGGGTATGGTCAGTCGTCATCTTGGTGAGGACACGGAAGTCTTGCCCATTACCAGTCTGGCACGCATGGCTAACTTTATGTTACGCTGCCTTAACCGTGACCCTCGCGTTGTCAAAATGTTGGGTGACAGTCATTACTGGTCGGTGACACTTTTATTCCCCCGCTACAAGGAGAACTTTCACTCTCTTATTCCTGAGGTGGAGAGGTCTACAAAAATGGGGCAGTACCAGAAGGCCCTTGCTGCAGAACTGTTAAAAAAAATTCCCATCTGAACACGCTAGCGGCAGAGGTCACAGTTCGTTGCCCAACCAAGGCATACATGCGAGAGAGACGCAACTCCAATCCAGCAGAGGCAGGGGAACACTGTCAACATTCTGGGACAGTTTTCTCAGACCCTCCCTTCGGACAGACCCTGAGGCGCGGGGTACTCTCGCAAGGAGTGGAAAGTTTCAAAAGGTGGTGAGGGAGTACCTTGCCGACCGTACCAGCATCCTCCGTGATTCCTTTGTGCCTTTTAATTATTGGATATCCAAGCTGGACACTTTGAATGAACTCGCTCTGTATGCCTTGGAGGTCCTGGCCTGCCCTGCCGCTAGCGTGTTATCGGAGAGTGTTTTTAGTGCCGCTGGGGGAATTATAACTGATAAGCGCACTCGCCTGTCAACTGACAATGCTGACAAGCTGACCCTTATCAAAATGAACAAGGGCTGGATTGGGCCAGACTTCTCATCACCACCAAGTGACAGCAGAGTAACATAAAGTCAAATCCACTGTGTTATTTCGGGAGGTGCATTCACATGCACTGCTTCACACCCACACATGGGTATACACTTCCTCATTTCGGCTGTTTTATGCTTTTCTCCTTATCCTCAGCCTCCACCACCACTATACCACCAGGGTGACCGTGGTCCATGTTGCCATTATTAAAAGTTCTTCCGTCCATATTTTTGTCAGCTTTTGCTTGGAAGGCATAAGCAAAGACTGTGGGAGACCCACACCCCAATAATGGGAATAATATTTTTAAGATGCTGTACTGTATGGCTCTTGTAAGGGGCATTAAACTGTCTTGTTAAGCTACTGCGACCTCCACGTCTCTTCTGAGTGGCATTAAAACCGTCTTGTTAAGCTACTGTGACCTCCACCACTTTTCCAAGGGGCATTAAAACCGTCTTGCTAAGCTACTGGGACCTCCACGTCTCTTCCGAGGGGCATTAAAACCATCTTGTTAAGCTACTGTGACTCCCACGTCTCTTCCGAGGGGCATTAAAACCGTCTTGTTAAGCTACTGTGACTCCCACGTCTCTTCCGAGGGGCATTAAAACCGTCTTGTTAAGCTACTGGGACCTCCACGTCTCTTCCGAGGGGCATTAAAACCGTCTTGTTAAGCTACTGGGACCTCCACATCTCTTCCGAGGGGCATTAAAACCATCTTGTTAAGCTACTGTGACCTCCACCACTTTTCCAAGGGGCATTAAAACCATCTTGTTAAGCTACTGCGACCTCCACCACTTTTCCAAGGGGCATTAAAACCGCCTTGTTAAGCTACTGGGACCTCCACGTCTCTTCTGAGGGGCATTAAAACCGTCTTGTTAAGCTACTGGGACCCATTATTGGGGAGTGGGTCTCCCATAGTCTTTGCTTATGCCTTCCAAGCAAAATCTGCCAAAAATTAGGATGGAGGAACTTGCAATGCCCCTTACAAGAGCCATGCAGTACAGCATATTACAAACATTATTCCCATTATTGGGAGTATGGACACCCGGTCGCCCCCTGGTGGCTGGGGACCGAGTGTGGACACCCGGCCGCCGGGCGGCTCGGGACTGAGTGTGGATACCAGGCCGCCAACGCAGCCATGACGTGGTGGCCAGATTCCGCCTCCACATGCCTAAAAGGCCCAATTTAAAGTGCAAGCAAGCAGTATGGTATTGCAGCCTGGGGGTGGGTGGGTGGCAGGCTGCAATACCATACCCAAGGAATGGGAGAGGTACAATTGAACACTGCCCTGGGAAAAGGACTTGAACGTGGATAGTTGCAAGTCTGCAACGACAGGTGCAGGGTGGGAGGCATCTTCGCATGTACCATGAACAGGGGTTTGGCATGCACACTACAGCGGAATAGGCTGTCCTTCCCACTAAATGCACTGGGGAGGGCACAGGTAATGTTTTGGTATGCACGCTTAATCTTATGTATCAGGCGCAATGGGACAAATAGGGGCGGCTGGGGACCGAGTATGGATACCTCGCTGCCGAAGCAGCCATGAGGTAGTGGCCAGCTTCAGCCTCCTCCAAACTAAAAGGCCCCATTTCAAGTGCAAGCTAGCAGTATGGTATTGCAGCCTGGGGGTGGGTGGCAGGCTGCACACTTACGCTTGCATTCCAAGAAAACAAAGCAGATGCTAACTTCTATCATCATCATCATGCTCCTCACCTTGGCACTCCCAACTCCTCTGATGGAGAAACCAGGGCCCACCAGAGGAGTCTCTGATTGTCTGGTGGGCTCGTCCAATGCTGCCCTAAAGCAGGCCAGGCTAAGAAAAGTGTGGGGAAGGTTCCCGGGACAAATAGTGGCGGCTGAGGATTGAGTATGGATACCTCGCTGCCGAAGCAGCCATGAGGTAGTGGCCAGCTTCAGCCTCCTCCAAACTAAAAGGCCCCATTTCAAGTGCAAGCTAGCAGTATGGCATTGTAGCATGGGGGTGGGTGGGTGGCAGGCTGCACACTTACGCTTGCATTCCAAGAAAACAAAGCAGATGCTAACTTCTATCATCATCATTATGCTCCTCACCTTGGCACTCTCAACTCCCCTGATGGAGAAGCCAGGGCCCACTGGAGGAGTCTGGTTCTCTGTTGGGCTAGTCCAATGCTGCCCTAAAGCAGGCCAGGCTAAGAAAAGTGTGGGGGAAGGTGACAGGAGAAATAGGGGCGGCTGGGGACCGGTTATGGACACCCGGCCGCCCCCAGGTGACTGGGGACGGAGCGTTGACACCCGGCCGCCGGGCGGCTGGGGACTGAGTATGGATACCTCACTGCCGAAGCAGCCATGAGGTAGTGGCCAGCTTCGGCCTCTTCCAAGCTAAAAGGCCCCATTTCAAGTGCAAGCTAGCAGTATGGCATTGTAGCCTGGGGGTGGGTGGGTGGCAGGCTGCACACTTACGCTTGCATTCCAAGAAAACAAAGCCGATACTAACTTCTATCATCATCATCATGCTCCTCACCTTGGCACTCTCAACTCCCCTGATGGAGAAGCCAGGGCCCACCGGAGGAGTCTGGTTCTCTGGTGGGCTCGTCCAATGCTGCCCTAAAGCAGGCCAGGCTAAGAAAAGTGTGGGGGAAGGTGACAGGTGAAATAGGGGCGGCTGGGGACCGTTTATGGACACCCGGCCGCCCCCTGGCGGCTGGGGGCCGAGCGTGGACACCCGGCCGCCGGGCGGCTGGGGACTGAGAATGGATACCTCGCTGCCGAAGCAGCCATGAGGTAGTGGCCAGCTTCGGCCTCCTCCAAACTAAAAGGCCCCATTTCAAGTGCAAGCTAGCAGTATGGTATTGCAGCCTGGGGGTGGGTGGCAGGCTGCACACTTACGCTTGCATTCCAAGAAAACAAAGCAGATGCTAACTTATATCATCATCATCATGCTCCTCACCTTGGCACTCTCAACTCCTCTGATGGAGAAGCCAGGGCCCACCAGAGGAGTCTCTGGTTGTCTGGTGGGATCATCCAATGCTGCCTTAAAGCAGGCCAGGCTAAGAAATGTGTGGGGAAGGTTCCCGGGACAAATCGTGGGGGCTGGGGACTGAGTATGGAGACCTTGCCACCGATGCAGCCATGAGGTAGTGGCCAGCTTCGGCCTCCTCCAAACTAAAAGGCCCCATTTCAAGTGCAAGCTAGCAGTATAGTATTGCAGCCTGCGGGTGGGTGGTTGGCTGCATATTTGCGCTTGCATTGCAAGGAATGGGGGAGGTACAATTGAACACTGCCCTGGGACAAGGACTTGCACTGGGGGTAGTTGCAAGTCTGCATCTTCTGATGCGGCAAGGATCACTTCTGATGGGTACACTTTTAGGAAGTGACCTGGGTGTCAGAAATGCTTCCAGGGGTCTTCCCCATGCTGTTCCCATGTATTTTCAGCACTGTATGCATGTGTCACACAGCACATGGCCAGATAAGGTTGTAAAATGTTAAAATGACATTTCCCGGTGAATGCATTTGTCACGGTTGAAAGCAATACAAAAGTGCAAAAGCGCATAAAAAATGCTACTTGTGAACATAGCCCAAGGTGTGGAGGAGTATTTTTTTGGGGGGTTATTTATTTTACCTTACACACAAGTCTTTACCCTGGAAAGGAACTTCCTTAACATATTTCACAGAAAAGCAGTTTCAGTTTCGTTTTTGAACGTATTATTGTGAGCCCTTAAAAGTGGCTTAATACCTCTGACCAGGTTGTTGACAGCAGTGACCTGGGGGTCAGAAATGCTTCCTGGTGTGATCCCCATGCTGTCCCCATGTCATTTTAGCACTGTCACTATCGTTTTGGGCACTTGTTAGGCTTTTAAAAGACTGCCGGGGGTGCCGCCGCAAAAATGCTCGGGTTTCCCATAGACTAACATTGGGCTCATTGCTCGGGTCGAGCACCCGAGTATCACGGTGAGCTCGGCCCGAGCTTCGAGCACCCGAGCATTTTAGTGCTCACTCAACACTAGTAATTTCTGCTTAACAACCTATGTTTGAAAGTCCTCAAAATGTATACAGCTGAAATTGAGTTTAGGGTGTATTGTACCCAAGCATGACTTGGTAGCTTTCCTTATGTAACTGTGGGCTCTTGGTACCTCTCTGCTTGTTTATATAGAAGACTGAAGGTAGATTATCTAAGTGGAATTGAACATATTAAACATATTCACCAAAAAGCAGAGACTGAAAATAAAACCATTCTAATTCAGGATTCATTTGAGTGTTTTCTGTTATTTGTTATTAAGTTTGCACTGCTTGTCTGCTGGATGAAAATTGTGCACAAAAGTTTGGAGACCTTGTGAATTATTCTGAAAAGACCTGACCTAGCGTTCTAAGAAGATTGAGGGAAGGAAACACCGATTTCATCATTTAGTCTTAAAGATTCCTTCAAGCTGAGGGTCAAAAAAGAGAATGCGTGGTAGGATAGGAAATAGAAGTGATTCTTTGATCAAATTTGATCTAGTAAGTCCTACAGGCTGCCTTAGTGCCAAAGACCTGGCAGAAAACTTTAAAACATCCTATGGCTTGTCTGCTACCCACTGGTGTACCTTTAATATTGGCAGACCCCATGGCCACTATGGGGCCCGTGAGCTGGAGGGGCCCAATGTCAGGGTTTTCATAAACAGGAGCGGGATGTGGAGGGAGCAGTAGGAGGAGTGTCATTGTGACCGGTAGGTGAGAGGCAGCCGGAGCTGAGCCACAGGAGGGCAGCACTCCAACATCCAATGCTGCTGCGCCCCTGCTCCTGCAGTATTATCCCCAGTGACATCACTGAGCGGCAGGAGCAGCGCAGCAGTGGCGGATGAGTGTCTGAGCCTGTGCACTCTCTTCATGGTGTCCTGACAGGCTCCAGTCCAGGAGTGCATCAGAAGCATGATCAGTGAGTCAGCTGATGTGCTCACTGACAGTATGGCTGGTGCTATCAGCACAGCAGCTGGCTCTCTGAGGATGCTGTTATGTCCTGCCCCTTACCCCTGTCTATTTGTCAGCTATAAATTCTGACAAGAGAAGAGTATTTGTTTATGACCCCCTCCCCCTCACCTCCTGCAGAGAAGCATAAGGCTAGCTGTGCCCAATCTGCCCCCCTGAGAAGACTCCGCAGCCCCACTCAAGATTCCCACAGGTGTCATTTAGCTATGAAAAACTGCAGTCTTCAGAATTAGGGTATGTGCACACATCAGAAGCTGCTGCGGGTTTGAAGCTGTGTGTTACGTAGTATCAAACCCACAGCATCCAGATGTTACGGCATAGTGGATGGGATCTCTAGAAATCCCATGTCCACTATGCAGCACACCCGCGGAAACTGACATGCCACAGTTCTTTCCAGACGCAGCATGTCAATTTCTCCAGCGGGTCCGCATGCGGGCTTTCCCCGTAGACCTAACCTCTATGAGGAAAGTTCGCAGGTGACAAAAAAATGGCGCCGCTCATTTGCATAAAATGAGCTAAAGCCGTCAGCAGCTATTATGCTGTGTCGGGGCTGCAGGCAACTCCGGACAGTGTGCACATACCCTTAGGGGGCTGAGCCAGCCTTATGCTTCTCTGCAGGAGTTGATGGCACTCCCTCACCAGGACAGTGCAGTCAGGGTTTATAGCTGCCAAATAGATTCACCCCCAGAGATGTTATGTAAAAAAACACACACAATTATATATGCATACACACACACTCTATATATACAGTTATATGAAAAAGTTTGGGCACCCCTATTAATCTTAAGCTTATTGTTTTATAAAAATTGGTGTTTTTGCGACAGCTATTTCAGTTTGATATATGTAATAACTGTTGGACACAGTAATGTTTCTGCCTTGAAATGAGGTTTATTGTACTAACAGAAAATGTGCAATCTGCGTTCAAAGAAAATTTGACAGGTGCATAAGTATGGGCACCTCACCAGAAAAGTGACATTAATATTTAGTAGATCCTCCTTTTGCAAAAATAACAGCCTCTAGTTGCTTCCTGTAGCTTTTAATGAGCTCCTGGGTCCTGGATGAAGGTATTTTTGACCATTCCTCTTTACAAAACAATTCCAGTTCAGTTAAGTTTGATGGTCGCCGAGCATGGACAGCCCTCTTCAAATGATCCCACAGATGTTCAATGATATTCAGGTCTGGGGACTGGGATGGCCATTCCAGAACATTGTAATTGTTCCTCTGCCTGAATGCCTGAGTAGATTTGGAGCTGTGTTTTGGATCATTGTCTTGCTGAAAGATCCATCCCCTGCGTAACTTCAACTTTATCACTGATTCTTGAACATTATTGTCAAGAATCTGCTGATACTGAGTGGAATCCATGCGTCCCTCAACTTTAACAAGATTCCCGGTGCCGGCATTGGCCACACAGCCCCAAAGCATGATGGAACCTCCACCAAATTTTACTGTGGGTAACAAGTGTTTTTCTTGGAATGCTGTGTTTTTTTGCCGCCATGCATAACGCCTTTTTGTATGACCAAACAACTCAATCTTGGTTTCATCAGTCCACAGGACCTTCTTCCAAAAAGAAATTGGCTTCTCCAAATGTGCTTTTGCATACCTCAGCCGACTCTGTTTGTGGCGTGCTTGCAGAAACGGCTTCTTTCGCATTACTCTCCCATACAGCTTCTCCTTGTGCGAAGTACGTTGTATAGTTGACCGATGCACAGTGACACCATCTGCAGCAAGTTGATGCTGCAGCTCTCTGGAGGTGGTCTGAGGATTGTCCTTGACTGATCTCACCATTCTTCTTCTCTGCCTTTCTGATGTTTTTCTTGGTCTGCCACTTCTGGCCTTAACAAGAACTGTCCCAGTGTTCTTCCATTTCCTTACTATGTTCCTCACAGTGGAAACTGACAGGTTAAATCTCTGAGACAGCTTTTTGTATCCTTCCCCTGAACAACTATGTTGAATAATCTTTGTTTTCAGATCATTTGACAGTTGTTTTGAGGAGCCCATGATGCCACTCTTCAGAGGAGATTCAAACAGGAGAACAACTTGCAAGTGGCCACTTTAAGTAGCTTTTCTCATGATTGCATACACCTGGCTATGAAGTTCAAAGCTCAATGAGGTTACAAAACCAAGAAAAGTGCTTTAGTAAGTCAGTAAAAAGTAGGTAGGAGTATTTAAAACAAGAAAATGATAAGGGTGCCCATACTTATGCACCTGTCAAATTTTGTTTGAATGCAGATTGCACATTTTCTGTTAGTACAATAAACCTCATTTCAAGGCAGAAACATTACAGTGTCCAACAGTTATTACATATATCACACTGAAATAGCTGTTGCAAAAACACCAATTTTTATAAAACATTAAGCTTAAGATTAATAGGGGTGCCCAAACTTTTTCATAGAACTGTATACACTCCCGTTCAAAAGTTTGGGGTCACCCAGACAATTTTGTGTTTTCCATGAAAACTCATACTTTTATTTATCAAATGAGTTGCAAAATGAATAGAAAATAAGTTCAGACATTGACAAGGTTAGAAATAATTATTTTTATTTGAAAGAATAATTTTCTTCAAACTTTGCTTTCGTCAAAGAATGCTCCCTTTGCAGCGATTCCAGCATTGCTGACCTTTGGCATTCTAGCTGTTAATTTGCTGAGGTAATCTTGAGAAATGTCACCCCATGCTTCCTGAAGCCCCTCCCACAAGTTGGTTTGGCTTGATGGGCACTTTTTGCATACCATACGGTCAAGCTGCTCCCACAACAGCTCAATGGGGTTGAGATCTGGTGACTGCACTGGCGACTCCATTATACATAGCATACCAGCTGCCTGCTTCTTCCCTAAATAGTTTATGCATAATTTGGAGGTGTGCTTTGGGTCATTGTTCTGTTGTAGGATGAAATTGGCTCCAATCAAGAGCTGTCCACAGGGTATGGCATGGCGTTGCAAAATGGAGTGATAGCCTTCCTTATTCAAAATCCCATTTACCTTGTACAAATCTCCCACTTTACCAGCACCAAAGCAACCCCAGACCATCACATTACCTCCACCATGCTTGACAGATGGCGTCAGGCACTCTTCCAGCATCTTTTCTCACAAATGTTCATCTGTGTAATCCAAACACCTCAAACTTTGATTCCTCTGTCCATAAAACTTTTTTCCAATCTTCCTCTGTCCAATGTCTGTATTCTTTTGCCCATATTAATCTTTATCTTTTATTAGCCAGTCTCAGATATTGCTTTTTCTTTGCCACTTTGCCCTGAAGGCCAGCATCCCGGATTCACCTCTTCACTGTAAACGTTGACACTGGCGTTTTGCGTGTACTACTTAACCCCTTTCCGACGACGTCAGTAATAGTATGTAGCTGCGCCCTGGGACTTATGGACCAGCTACGTACTATTACGCGAGCGGCGATCGCGCCCGCTCACAAGCGGTGCAGGGCGATCGCTGCTGAGTGTCAGCTGATTGTCACAGCTGACACCCGGTGCTATGTGCAGGGAGCGGTCCCGCACCACTCCCGGCACATTAACCCCCGCAATGCTGCGATCAAAGTCAATCGCAGCATTGCGGGGCCAAGGAGAGGTGATCGCTATACTCACCTCTCCTGCCGACCTCCAGCGATGTCTGCCGCGGCTTCCCGGATGTTGCCATGACGACCCGATGTCATCATGACAACATCCGGGTCACCAGGAGACAGGACGTTACTTTGGCCATGCGCAGTGCAAAAAGTGAAAGTCCCATAGTGGGACATAGTGTAAGAGTAAAAAAAAGTAGAAAAGTGAAAAAAAAATGTACAAAAAATTGTAAAAATATTTAAAAAAAATTGAAAAAATAATCCCCCAAAAATAAAAATATATTGAACCCATAATATTTATTTATTATAACAAAAAAAAACAATAAAAGTACACATATTTGTTATTGCCAGGTCCGGAACAACCTGACCTATAAAACTGTGCCATTAGTTAACCCCTTTAGTGAACACGGTAAAAAAAAAAAAAAAAATACGAAGCAAAAAACAATGCTTTATCATCCTACCGCCAAACAAAAAATGGAATAACACGCGATCAAAAAGGCGAATGTAAATAAAAATCGTACCGCTGAAAACGTCAACTTGTCCTGCAAAAAACAAGCTATCACATGACTGTCGGCCAAAATATAGAAAAATTATAGCTCTCAAAATAAGGTGATGCAAAAACTAGTCTTTGCAACAAAAAGCGTCTTTTAGTGTGTGACAGCTGTCATAAAAACCTGATATGAATCTGGAATCGCTTTAATTGCACCAACCCAAAGAATAAAGTAGTCTAATCACTTATACCACACGAGGAACGGTGTAAAAAATGAAACTTTAGGGTTAGGGTTGTATTAGGGTTGGGGTTAGGGTTGTGTTAGGGTTAGGGTTGTGATAGGGTTAGGGTTTGGCTAGGGTTAGGGTTGGGCTAGGGTTAGGGTTTGGGTTAGGGTTGGGGTTAGGGTGGTTAGGGTTGGGCTAGGGTTAGGGCTGAGCTATGCTGGAGCTAGGGTTAGGGTTGGGCTAGGGTTAAGGTTGTATTAGGGTTGGGGTTAGGGTTGTGCTAGGGTTAGGGTTGTGCTAGGGTTAGGGTTGTATTAGGGTTAGGGTTGTGCTAGGGTTAGGGTTGTGCTAGGGTTAGGGTTGGGCTAGGGTTAGGGTTGGGCTAGGGTTAGGATAGGGGATGGGGTTAGGGTTGGGCTAGGGTTAGGGTAGGGTTAGGGTTGGGCTAGGGTTAGGGTTGGGGTTGGGCTAGGGTTAGGGTTGTATTAGGGTTGTGGTTAGGGTTGGGATTTTTTCTAAAGTAAAGAAAAAAAAATGATGACGATATGGCGACCAGTGTTGAGCACAGGCGCTCGCTACTTGAGTTTGCATCGGGTGCTCGTGTATGCACTGAGTATCGTGGGTGTTCGAGCAACATGCTCGAGTCTCCACCCCATATGCTTCATGGCCAAAAAAACGTTGCTGGGATAGCCTGCCATGCACGAGCAATCCCTGCATGGTTTTTTTTGGGTGTCCAACAACCGTGAAACATGCGGGGCAAGGACTCGAGCATGTCACTCAAGCTCCCGTGATACATGGTGCATACCCGAGTACCCGATGCAAACTCAAGTTGAGAGTACTTACGCTCAAGATTAATAACAACTTATTCAATATGACCTAATGTTATTAAATTCTGTCGCACCTCTGGGTTCAAAATGTACATTATACCCCTTAATAAAATCCTTGAGGGGTCTAGTTTCCAAAATGGAGTCAATTGTGGGGGGTTTCCACTATTTAGGCACATCAAGGGCTCCCGAAATGTGACATGGCGTCTGTTCTTGATTTCAGTCATTTTTGCGTTCAAAAAGTCACACAGTGCTCCTTCCCTTCTGAACCCTGACGGGCACCCAAACGGTGTATTTTCCCCACATATGGGGTATTGGCGTACTCAGGAGAAATTGCACAACAGTTTTTAGGTTCAATTTTCTCCTCTTACCCTTGTGAAACTAAAAAAATTGAGGCTAAAAGATTATTTTTGTGGAAAAAGTTTGATTTTTTTATTTTCATGGCTCCATGTTATAAACTTCTGTGAAGCACCTGGGGATTCAATGTGCTCACCACACATCCAGATAAGTCCCCTGAGGGATCTAGTTTCCAAAATGGTGTCACTTTTGGGGGATTTCCACTGTTTAGGCACATCAGGGGCTCTCCAAACACAATATGGCATCCACTAATTATTCAAGCAAATTATATATTCAAAAAGTCAAATGGCGCTCCTTCCCTTCCGAACCCTGCCCTGCGCCCAAGCAGTAGTTTTCCCCACGTATGGGGTAACTGCGTGCTCAGGAGAATTTGCACAACAAATTTTGGGGTCCATTTTTGCCTGTTACCCCTGCAAAAATAAAAAAATTGGGGTCTAAAGTAACATTTTTGTGAAAAAAGTTAAATGTTAATTTTTTTCTTCCCCATTCCAAAAATTCCAGTGAAGCACCTAAAGGTTTAATAAACTTCTTTAATGTTGTTTTGAGCACCTTGAAGGGTGCAGTTTTTAGAATGGTGTCACTTTTGGGTATTTTCTGTCAAAAAGGCCCCTCAAAGTCACTTCAAATGTGATGTGGTCCCTAAAAAAATGCAAATTTCATATATATGCTAATTTTATATACAGTACAGACCAAAATTTTGGACACACCTTCTCATTTAAAGATTTTTCTGCATTTTCATGACTTTGAAAATTGTACATTCACACTGAAGGCATCAAAACTATGAATTAACACATGTGGAATTATATACTTAACAAAAAAGTGTCAAACAACTGAAAATATGTCTTATATTCTAGCTTCTTCAAAGTAGCCACCTTTTGCTTTGATGACTGCTTTGCACACTCTTGGCATTCTCTTGATGAGCTTCAAGAGGTAGTCACCGGAAATGGTTTTCACTTCACAGGTGTGCCCTATCAGGTTTAATAAGTGGGATTTCTTGCCTTATAAATGGGGTTGGGACCATCAGTTGTGTTGTGCAGAAGTCTGGTGGATACACAGCTGATAGTCCTACTGGATAGACTGTTAGAATTTGTATTATGGGAAGAAAAAAGCAGCTAAGTAAAGAAAAACGAGTGGCCATCATTACTTTAAGAAATGAAGGTCAGTCAGTCCGAAAAATTGGGAAAACTTTGAAAATGTCCCCAAGTGCAGTTGCAAAAACCATCAAGCGCTACAAAGAAACTGGCTCATATGAGGACCGCCCCAGGAAAGGAAGACCAAGAGTCACCTCTGCTCTGAGGATAAGTTTATCCGAGTCACCAGCCTCAGAAATCGCAGATTAACAGCAGCTCAGATTAGAGACCAGGTCAATGCCACACAGAGTTCTAACAGCAGACACATCTCTACAACAACTGTTAAGAGGAGACTTTGTGCAGTAGGCCTCCATGGTAAAATAGCTGCTAGGAAACCACTGCTAAGGACAGGCAACAAGCAGAAAAGACTTGTTTGGGCTAAAGAACACAAGGAATGGACATTAGACCAGTGGAAATCTGTGCTTTGGTCTGATGAGTCCAAATTTGAGATCTTTGGTTCCAACCACCGTGTCTTTGTGCGACGCAGAAAAGGTGAACGGATGGACTCTACATGCCTGGTACCCACCGTGAAGCATGGAGAAGGAGGTGTGATGGTGTGGGGGTGCTTTGCTGGTGACACGGTACTACGCCAAATGACCTGGCCTCCACAGTCACCAGACCTGAACCCAATCGAGATGGTTTGGGTTGAGCTGGACCACAGAGTGAAGGCAAAAGGGCCAACAAGTGCTAAGCATCTCTGGAAACTCCTTCAAGATTGTTGGAAGACTATTTCCGGTGACTACCTCTTGAAGCTCATCAAGAGAATCCCAAGAGTATGCAAAGCAGTCATCAAAGGAAAAGGTGGCTAGTTTGAAGAACCTAGAATATAAGACATATTTTCAGTTGTTTGACACTTTTTTGTTAAGTATATAATTCCACATGTGTTAATTCATAGTTTTGATGCCTTCAGTGTGAATGTACAATTTTCCTAGTCATGAAAATACAGAAAAATATTTAAATGAGAAGGTGTGTCCAAACTTTTGGTCTGTACTGTATATATAAGATTGCATGAACAATGTGCAAAATAGATGACATTCTCTGTTTTGCATGTAATATGTTGTGTGATGTTACAGGTCTTAGTGAGTCCACTATTAGTGAATGTAACTGTTCTCTCCATAAATTTACATGCAGAACAGTCACCACATTTAAAAGAGCCCCATGCGGGACCCGTCTGTTCAGAATAAAACAGTCTTTGTGGCGCTACATAGTGACTTCTAATGAGTAAATCCTTGAGGTTCCTAGATCTTCTCCATGTTATAGAAGCATGGTCTGGGAGATGTTTAGCTAGGTCCTCATCTGATAATAATATGGGCCAATGCTTACGTAAAATACCCGCAATCTCTGACCACCTTGAATTAAATGTTGTAATAAATCTAATAGGTGGTTCCAAATTGTTCTTCTGTTTATTAGTGGGCACCAACAGTTGATTCCTAGGGGTAAATTTTGCCCACCTATAACGTGCTCGAATGGTTTTACAGTTATATTCCCTCATTTGAAGATTACGAGTTAAGATCTTAGCTTGATTTTCAAATTTATGATCATCGGAGCATATACGTTTTAACCTCAAAAATTGTCCAATAGGCAGGGCTCTCTTAGTCTGAGGGAAGTGTGATGGGGACACATGCAGAAGGGTGTTGGTGGCCATCTTTTTGCGAAACACATCAGTCATGATGTACCCCTCTTGATCAACTGCAATACAAACATCAAGGAATTCAACTTGTTTTTGACTATAATTACATGTCAACTTGATGTTATATTCATTGCTGTTTAATGCATTAAGAAAGGTAATCAGTGACTGCTCAGAACCCTGCCAGATGAACAAATGTCATCAATATATCTTGACCATAAGATTACGGCATCAAAGTCATCCATATTCCGCACGACCTTTTTCTCCCACAGCCCCAGGAACAAATTAGCATACGAGAGCACACATGTTGCCCCCATAGATGTTCCCTGGAGCTGTAGGAAAAATCTGTCCTTGAAAGTAAAAAAGTTGTGTGAGAGAAAATTCAAGGAGGGTGATAATAAAATCCACCACATCTGTATCCAGATTACTCATGTTTAGGAAGAACGTAGATGCCGCAATCCCATGGTCATGCAGGATTGATGTATAAAGTGACTCTACATCGCATGTAACTAGGAACATATCCTGTTCCAGATGTAGGTCTAAGAGTCTCCACAGTACATCAGTAGTGTCTTTGACTAAAGATGGCAACGTTTCAACACTCCTCTGTAGATGGAAATCTATGAATCGGCATACCCCCTCACAAAGACCCCCTATCCCTGCCACAGTTGGGCGTCCCGGTGGATTCTTGTTATCTTTATGGATTTTTGGGGTTAAATAAAAACTAGGAACTATTGGATGTTCATTAATAAGTCCCTCTAATATCTTACATGATATAATCCCTTGTATGTACCCTTCATTCAAGACAAGATCCAATTCCATTTTATATTGTTGGAGGGGATTTTTGTCCAATCTTTGATAGCAATGTTTAACATTCAACTGCTTGAATGCCTCCCTCTCATACATCTCCACCGGCCACAACACAACATTGCCCCCCTTATCTGCTGGCTTAATTACCAGATATTTCATTCTACTAAGTTCTTTGATGGCTTTGTTTTGTATAGATGTCAGATTGTATTTAGAGATTTCTACTGGTACTCTAGCAATCTCTTGTTTGACAATTTTAACAAAAATGTCCACATTAGGGCTATGGCCTGAAGAAGGGAAATCTTGTGAGCGGCCGTGTAGATGCATGAGGGGGTCATCGACTGTATTAATGGGTGGTTCTGCTAACAACGCCTCCAGATCAGCCAAAGCTTGTTGCTCCGCATGCGATGGAAATATAGCCTTAGTTTAGTTAGCAAAGTATTTTTTAAAATATAATTTCCTAGTGAATAGCTCCAAATCTTTAATAATCAAAAATGGATCAAATCGCGCTGTATGCGCAAAGGTAAGACCTTTCTCCAACACCTGTGTTTGTGCTAATTAGAGATGAGCGTTGTTCTACTCGAACTGTTCGCCAATCTCAAATTCGAGCTGTTTTGGGCGGTGTTCGAGCCGGTCGGCGAGCACGAACAATTTGAGAAAAATTCGGCTGTTCGAGGTTATGTTCGATAACTGTTCGTGCACCAAAATCATAACTGGATTTTTTCTCAGTAATGATGAAAATTAATGTTAATACGCAGTTTGAGTGTACAGCGGGGCGGGGGGAGGGGCAGGGGATGGATCTCTGCAGGAACAATGAAGATCTCCATTTTTTTTTCTCTTTCCCGCATTTGCAGTGGGGAGGTGCAATCTGTCAGCCTATCAGCAGCGCACACACGGAGCGAAGTGCTTTTTTTCACACAAGCAAGGGCATGTGTGATTGGCAGTGTATGTCACATGTCCTTGCCCTATAAGACCAAGCCATTTTCCCCGTCGCCACCATTTTCTCACTGCTGCAGCTGCGTGTTAGACGGCACCGCTGTTGCTGTGTGCGCTATACCTTGTTAATTTCAAGCCAATTTTCGCACAAATATACAGATAGCTTGGGAGTAGGGAATAGTTGTGATTGCAGTCCTTTTAAGGACTAGGTTACAGCATTTCCTACGACTTTTATCAGGCAGGTCTGTGCTCTTAAATAGATAGATTGTGGGAGTAAAGACTAATTGTAATTGGAGTCCTTTTCAGGACTAGGTTACATCAGTTCCTATCAGTTTTTGCCAGGCAGGTCTGTGCCAGTGCTGTGCAAGTTTTTTTCACAGCATTTGGCTGAATCTAGCAAAGATAATCCTTTTTGGCCTATTGCAGAGTGTGTTAGTCAGTGGAGTAGCCTATCTGTGTTGCAAGATATACCACCTGTGTATAGAATACCAATTTTTTTACTGCACCTAGTGAAGTAAAATCTTTTGGGCATAGCATCATTCTATTAGTCCATCTATACTGACCTCCATCAGGTTGCAAACTGAATATAATTTTTTTCTGCATCTAGCTCTGAAAAAATATTTGGGCTTCTAGCAGTGTGTGGGACTTGGTCTATTAGTCCATCTATACTGACCTCCATCAGGTTGCAAATTAAAAATAATTTTTTTCTTCATTTAGCTCTGAAAAAATATTTGGGCTTCTAGCAGTGTGTGGGACTTGTTCTATTAGTCCTTCTATACTGACCTCCAGCAGGTTGCAAATTGAATATAATTTTTTTCTGCATCTAGCTCTGAAAAAATATTTGGGCTTCTAGCGGTGTGTGGGACTTGGTCTATTAGTCCATCTATACTGACCTCCATCAGGTTGCAAATTAAAAATAATTTTTTTCTGCATCTAGCTCTGAAAAAATATTTGGGCTTCTAGCAGTGTGTGGGACTTGGTCTATTAGTCCATCTATACTGACCTCCATCAGGTTGCAAATTAAAAATAATTTTTTTCTTCATTTATCTCTGAAAAAATATTTGGGCTTCTAGCAGCGTGTGGGACTTGTTCTATTAGTCCATCTATACTGACCTCCATCAGGTTGCAAATTAAAAATAATTTTTTTCTGCATCTAGCTCTGAAAAAATATTTGGGCTTCTAGCAGTGTGTGGGACTTGGTCTATTAGTCCATCTATACTGACCTCCATCAGGTTGCAAATTAAAAATAATTTTTTTCTTCATTTAGCTCTGAAAAAATATTTGGGCTTCTAGCAGTGTGTGGGACTTGTTCTATTAGTCCTTCTATACTGACGTCCAGCAGGTTGCAAATTGAATATAATTTTTTTCTGCATCTAGCTCTGAAAAAATTTTTGGGCTTCTAGCGGTGTGTGGGACTTGGTCTATTAGTCCATCTATACTGACCTCCATCAGGTTGCAAATTGAATAAAAAAAAATTCTGCATCTAGCTCTGAAAAAATATTTGGGCTTCTAGCGGTGTGTGGGACTTGGTCTATTAGTCCATCTATACTGACCCCCATCAGGTTGCAAATTAAAAATAATTTTTTTCTGCATCTAGCTCTGAAAAAATATTTGGGCTTCTAGCAGTGTGTGGGACTTGGTCTATTAGTCCATCTATACTGACCTCCATCAGGTTGCAAATTAAAAATAATTTTTTTCTTCATTTAGCTCTGGAAAAATATTTGGGCTTCTAGCAGTGTGTGGGACTTGTTCTATTAGTCCTTCTATACTGACATCCAGCAGGTTGCAAATTGAATATAATTTTTTTCTGCATCTAGCTCTGAAAAAATTTTTGGGCTTCTAGCGGTGTGTGGGACTTGGTCTATTAGTCCATCTATACTGACCTCCATCAGGTTGCAAATTAAAAATAATTTTTTTCTGCATCTAGCTCTGAAAAAATATTTGGGCTTCTAGCAGTGTGTGCGACTTGGTCTATTAGTCCATCTATACTGACCTCCATCAGGTTGCAAATTAAAAATAATTTTTTTCTGCATCTAGCTCTGAAAAAATATTTGGGCTTCTAGCAGTGTGTGGGACTTGGTCTATTAGTCTATCTATACTGACCTCCATCAGGTTGCAAATTAAAAATAATTTTTTTCTTCATTTAGCTCTGAAAAAATATTTGGGCTTCTAGCAGTGTGTGGGACTTGTTCTATTAGTCCTTCTATACTGACCTCCAGCAGGTTGCAAATTGAATATAATTTTTTTCTGCATCTAGCTCTGAAAAAATATTTGGGCTTCTAGCGGTGTGTGGGACTTGGTCTATTAGTCCATCTATACTGACCTCCATCAGGTTGCAAATTAAAAATAATTTTTTTCTGCATCTAGCTCTGAAAAAATATTTGGGCTTCTAGCAGTGTGTGGGACTTGGTCTATTAGTCCATCTATACTGACCTCCATCAGGTTGCAAATTGAATAAAAAAATTTTCTGCATCTAGCTCTGAAAAAATATTTGGGCTTCTAGCGGTGTGTGGGACTTGGACTATTAGTCCATCTATACTGACCTCCATCAGGTTGCAAATTAAAAATAATTTTTTTCTGCATCTAACCCAGCCAATAGTTTTGGCCTAATACCACAGTTTGGCCACTCAGCTCTGCTCGGTTACCATCCATTGTTTTTTTGTGCAAACAACTCCAGAGTTGTGAATTAGTTAACCACCAAAATGAGTGGAAAAAGGCCTGCTGCTGGTGGAAAGGGGAATAGGCGTGTTGGGAAGGGGAAAAAAGGTTGTGTCCGTGGGGTAGGTGCAGAAGAAAGACCATCTTCCAGCCAAACTAAAATGTCTACTTCTTTTAGCGGACAATGTGATAAGATCCCTTTCTTACGGCCACGCCAATCGCTACAAATTCCAGATGAGGCACAAAAACAGCAGGTGCTTCAACGGATATCAAGTTGTCCTTTAAGTGGGCTCTCCTCCACATCAACTTCAACATCACAAATACTCCAGTCCTCAAAGGTGTCACCCAAATCGCACTTGCTTCCTCACAGCTCCCAAATCTCCAGCTGCCCGTCTGAGTATGAGGTAGAACAGATGGTTGAGTCTGCAGAGCTGTTTACTCATACTATAGCCTGGGAATCAGAGGTCGACTCCAGCGCTTCTGTGAATCCAGACGAGGAAATGATCTGCACTGATGCCCAGAATCTTTATGAGTCGGATCCAGGACCAGACGCAGAAGGTTCTGACCATAATGTAGACCCTCATTCCCAAACTGTAACTCCTGTTGGTGGAGACAATGAGGAAGACGATGATAAGACTCAAATACCTGATTGGAGCGACAACTTTAGTTTTTTGTCAGGGCAGGAACAGGTTGGCTCTGAGGACGACGGGTGTGATAACGCACAGGGTGATGATGATGAGGTCGGAGATCCCACTTACTGTCAACCCACAGTCAGCCAAGAGATGAGGTCAGCAGAGGAGGTGGAGGAAGATGCTAGTGACGACGAGGTCAGGTTGCGCCTTCCTGGACAGAGACGTAGTACTGGAAGCACGTCAACAACTGCATCCTCAAACACAACTCTGCCTCTCACCACAAGTCGTGGTGGCTCTTCAGGTCGCATGGGTGCTAAGCCTTGCATAGCCTGGGCATTTTTTCAGATCGATAAAGATGACCCAACTCGTGTTATCTGTAACATTTGTCAGCAAAAGCTAAGTAGAGGCCAAAAAATACATAGTTTGAGTACTTCATGCATGAACCGGCACATGGACATGAAGCATAAGTTGCAGTGGGAAGCTCAGTGTGCTACAATGCGGTCTAGCCGGCCGGGCCAACCACCGTCTGCCATATCTTGTGCATCCGCGGCCTCTTCATCCTCTGTGACTGGGGGGACAGCAGTCACACCTGTTTTGGGGCGCAGACCTGCCACCTCTTTACCCGCAACAGCCAGCGTGATTGGCAGGTCATCATTTTCTTTGGAGGTGGTAACACCAGCTGGTCTTGAGCGCTGTCCGACATCGATAGCACCACCTTTGGATCAAGGCAACCTAACATGTCCGCCTGCATCTTCCTCACAGACCGGCAGTTTGCCGGGGACACCCTTATCAACCCCGTCTAAGCACAATAGCCAGCCCTCGGTCCCTCACATATGGACAAGTAAAAGACCATTTCCTCCTAGCCATGAGAAAGCTAAGAGGTTGAATTTCACCATCTGCAAGCTCTTGGCTACAGAAATGCTGCCTTTCCGCCTGGTGGACACAGAGGATTTTCGAGACCTTATGTCCGTCGCAGTGCCCCAGTACCAGATGCCCAGTCGGCACTACTTCTCAAAGAAAGGTGTGCCTGCGCTCCACCAGCATGTCGCACACAACATCACCGCTTCTTTGAGAAACTCTGTGTGTGACAGGGTGCATTTCACCACAGACACTTGGACGAGTAGGCATGGACAGGGGCGTTACATGTCGCTGACTGGGCACTGGGTAACTATGGTGACAGCAGGACAAGGGGCTGCTGTCCAAGTCTTGCCGTCCCCACGAGTTGTGCGTCAATCCTCTTTATGTCATTTTTCCTCCACTGCTTCTGCCTCCTCAACCTCCTCTCGGTCTTCCACCTGCACCCAAAGCCTGTCTGGTCATGCCACAAGCTTTCTAACTGCGCAGAAGGGATCCTGCACACCTCCTTACTATGCTGGCAGTAGGGCTCAACGTCATCAGGCGGTTTTTACATTGAAATGTCTGGGAAATGTGAGTCACACAGCTGAGGAGTTGTGGTCAGCTCTGGAGAACCAATTTCATGAATGGTTGTCTCCACTGGACCTGAAACCAGGGAAGGCCGTGTGCGACAATGCTGCAAACCTGGGTGCGGCCCTTCGCCGGGGCAATGTCACACACGTGCCTTGTATGGCTCACGTGTTGAACCTGGTTGTCCAGCAATTTTTAGCCCACTATCCCAGACTAGATGGCCTTCTGCAGAGGGCACGGTCGCTGTGTGCTCACTTCCGCCGTTTGCATCCCGCAGCTCAGCGACTTACATCTCTACAGAAGTCGTTGGGCCTGCCACTTCACCGGCTAAAATGCGATGTGCCTACCCGGTGGAATTCAACTCTGCACATGTTGCAGCGACTGTGGCAGCACCGACAAGCCCTGGTGCAATACGTTCTGACGTATAGCCTGGGCCAACGAGATTCAGAGGTGGGGCAAATCACGCTGGAGGAGTGGTCTCAGATCAGGGACCTATGCACCCTTCTGCACAGTTTTGAAATGGCGACGAAGATGTTTAGTGCTGACGATGCCATTATCAGCATGACTATTCCGGTGATTTACATGCTGGAGCACATGTTAAACAGAATTCGGAGTCAGGTGGTGGCACAAGAGGAGGTGGAGGAAGTAGAGGAGGAGGAGTTGTATGCGGAAGGGCTAACATCTGCAAGGTCCAGACGGTCGGCAGCACCAAGGCGGCAGGCATGTGAGGGTGGGGGAGATGATTTTACCAGGGCGCATGGTAGCAGCCAAACTAGTGAGGAAGGTGCAGGAGCCCAGGAAGAAGTGGAGGACGAACTGATGGAAGACTCATCAGATGAGGGAGACCTTGATCACATTTCTGTTGTGCGAGGTTGGGGGGAGAGGACAGAGGAAGGAAGCATGATTGTTACCTCGCCACCAACACAACAGGGACTTGGTGCTCCTGGATGCGCAACACACATGAGTGCCTTCTTGCTGCACTACCTGCAACATGACCCTCGAATTGTGAGAATTAGAAATAATCCTGACTACTGGGTTGCCACACTGTTAGATCCCCGGTACAAAAGTAAATTTGCAGAAATTATTCCTGCCATAGAAAGGGATGCACGCATGCAGAAGTATCAGCAGAGACTGTTGCAGAATCTTACATGTGCTTTTCCACAAAATACCAGTGGTGCACGTAGTGAATCTCACAGTTCCAACTTGCCAACCGTGGGACCGTCAAGTGTTCAGCACTCAAACCGTAACAGAACCACAGTATCTGCTGGTAACATCAATTTTGCGGAATCATTTCACCACTTTTTTAGCCCATCCTTTGCAAGGCCACAGGAGACAAGAAGTCTGACACATAGTCAACGCCTAGAGACGATGGTACAGGAGTATCTCCAAGTAAACATTGAAGCCACGACTGTGTCACTGGACCCTTGCTCTTTTTGGGCTTCCAATCTGGATAAATGGCCGGAGCTAGCCACTTACGCCTTGGAGATCTTGTCATGCCCCGCAGCCAGCGTTCTGTCTGAACGTGTGTTCAGCGCTGCTGGTGGTGTGCTGACAGATAAGCGCACGCGGCTCTCCACTGATAATGTAGACAGACTCACGTTCATAAAGATGAACAAATCATGGATCCGAAACGACTTTTCTACCCCTGTGTCATCCTGGGGAGAGTAAAAGCTTGATGATTGGTTAAAATCACCCTACCAACCGTTTTAAGCTTTCAAATTACTAATCATGTTTATCTGTATCTTGACTGGAAAATAATTTGGGCTTTGTAGCAGTGTGCAGCACTGATCCTATTAGGCCATCTATAATAAGCTTCACCAGATTTAAAATTAAAAATAATTTTTAGCTGCATCTAGCCCGGAAAATAATTTTGGGGCTCCGAGATGCGCAAGACACATAAGTGCCTTCTTGCTGCACTACCTGCAGCATGACCCTCATATTGTCAGAATTCGAAGTAATCATGACTACTGGGTTGCCACACTCTTAGATCCCCCAAACTTTTCGATCAACCTTTTCATTTTAATAAAGACCAAAAAAATGGTCATTTTTGAAATTATAAGCATTAGCAGGTTGTTAGAAACTGAAATCAAACAGTTTTCAACTCAAAACTTTATTCTAGGTGATGTTACATTTTCACATAGGACCCCTTGTTCGAAAGGAGCTTCTGAACTCTCTCGTCCATTGAATTTGTCAGGTTTTGGATGGTTTCTGCTTCAATTGTTTTGCATGAGGACAGAATACCCTCCCAGAGCTGTTGCTTAGATGTGAACTGCCTCCCGCCATCATAGACACTCCTTTTAATGATGCTCCAAAGGTTCTGAATGGGGTAGAGGTCAGGGGAGCATGGGGGTCACACCATAAGTTTGTCCCCTTTTATGCCCATATCAGCCAGAGATGCAGATGTTTTATGTGCAGCATGAGATGGTGCATTATCATGCAGAAAAATGATCTTGCTGTGAAATACACGGTTCTTCTTCTTGAACCATGGCAGGAAGTGCTGTTTGAGAAAATCCACATACATTATGGAGTTCATCTTTAGCGCCTTCAGGGATCCTAAAGGGGCCGACAATCTCTCTCCCCATGATTCCAGCCCAAAACATTACTCCACCTCCTCCTTGTTGGCGCTGTAGCCGTGTTTGCGTGGGGTGTCCATCAACCAGCCATCCTCCACTCCATTCATCTGGACCATCGAGCGCTGCACGGCACTCATCCGTGAACAAAACAGTTTTGAAATCAGTCTTCATGTAATGTTTGGCCCACTGGAGCCGTTTCTGCTTGTGTGAAGTGGATAGAGGAGGTCGACAGGATGGCGTATGCACAGCTGCAAACCTCTGAAGGACCCTGCATCTTGTTGTTCGGGGGACGTTGGAGGCACAAGCAGCTTCAAAAACTTGTCTGCTGCTATGACAAGGCTTTTTTGCCGCTGCTCTTTCAACCTGACGTAATTGCCTGTAGGAAAGAGTCCTCAATTTGCCCTTATCAGCACGCACACGTGTGTACTGTGAATCAGCTACATACTTCTTGATTGCCAAGACACTTCATCCTGATCATCGCACAATGTTGATTGTAGTCATGCCTTGACCTAAACACTCCACAATTTGTTGCTTCTCAGCAGCCGACACATCCTTTTTCTTTCCCATTTTGGCAGAAAATGTAGGCTGCTTAATAATGTGAGAGAGCCTTCTTAAGTAGTCTTGCCTTTCATTGGACACACCTGCCAAACTAATTAGCACAGGTGTCTGCAATTGCTTACAGTGATATAAAGAGCCCTGACACACATCACCATCAATGAGTTTAACTGACAAACAAACAAATTCTTCCCTTATCACTCCTAAACACTTTTTGCATAATAATTTGGAACGCGGTGTACATGTGCTTTTCCACAAAACACCAGTGGTTCACGTAGTGAATCTTACAGTTCTAACTTGCCAACCGTGGTCTGTATGGAATTGTTCAATAAAGGGCCCAAAATTAAGATAACATAGATGGGAGAGGTCTCTATGAATAGGAATTCCTAAGTATTTGATACCCTGTGAGGGCCAGGCAAAGGGAAAGTTGGACTGGATGGAATCCTATATGGATTTAGGGAGGGAGACATCGAGGGCCTCAGACTTCGCTGCATTGATTTTAAAATTTTACCATGTAACAAAGTGATCTATTTCAGCCATAACAGCAGGGATGGATATATGTGATTGAGTGATATATACTAGGACATCATCAGCAAATAGAGAGCACTTGTACTCGGTGCCTCCCACCTCAATCCACCTAATATTGGGGTTATGGCGAATTGATGAGAGCAGGTGCTCCGTCACTAGGATGTATAAGAGAGGGGACAGAGGACATCCCTGCCTTGTCCCATTGGTGATTGTGAAAGGTGATGAAAATGTTCTGACGCACCCCCTGGGCCTTGGGACACCCGGAGCCGGACCCTTTTTGGTGGATGCTGGTGGTTGTAGTCTTAGTGGCGGCGATCCGGTTCCGTGGCTCAGGGCGGTCAAACCAGTGGCGGAACTATTTATGTGGTTTTGATGTTTAAATGTCCGACTACGCCACCCGTGGATTGCGGTCAGAGTGAACCGCCGCTACAGGGCAGACCGCTAAGGCTGGTGTTGTGGGTGCAGCAGAGCGTAGCATAACTCCCCACGGGAGGAGTATAGCCTCAGGGCAGTGTATGCGGAGGATGGGGGTGATGGTGCAGGGCAGCAGCAGTAACGACACGGAGTCAGTGATGCAGTTCAGGGCCTTTACTCACAGTTCTTATTATCCAGACCACGTCTGCAGGTAACGGCTGCCCACGTCGTACTGTGCTCACCAGGTGAGGGGCTCAGACAACTCCCAGATAACTTTGGAGCGCTTCACAGGACCCCCTTTGTGTGTCCTTTGTCTGGCCTTTCTTACCAACACTTCTGTCCGGCTGCCTCGGGCCTCCTCTTGGTAAACTTGGCGCCAGTTTCCCTGACCCTATGTGGTGCCTTCCTAGCGGGTGGAGCAAGGGGCTGCGCCACATAAAATGTCAGAGCCTCCGGTTTCTAGCTGAGGGTCGTTTCCTGCCTCCACTAGTTCGGGGACCGGTCTCCCCCTTTGGCCTGACCCCTCCACGCAGGTGGATTCGGGCGTGCGGTGGCGACTCGCCCGTCCGCACCCCTGGGATCCCTTCATTCCTCGTTCCTGGAGCCTTCTCCGCTCCTCTTCCTTCCTTCTCCCTCTTGCAGGCCTGGGCCTCTGTTACTAGGCCCGCCTCCGGAGCAGAGCTCATGCAGAGCCCCTGCTCCCTGCCACTTCTGCTCAGACTTCTCTGCACTGAACTAAGATGGTGCCCACCTTTTATACTCCCTTCTCAATGCACCCAGGAACTGCTTCCTCCCTGCTCCTGCACTGCAGGGTTCCCCTTCCTCAGTGTTCCCTCCCCCCACTCCAGCCAGGGACAGGGACTGTCGTGCCCATCTCAGGGGCATATTGGTCGCCCTGCCCCACGGCAATGTGGTGTAATGCATGCAGGTGTCGGGTCCTGATCCACACTCCATCCTTATCTGAGAGTGAGATATCACACCTCTGGGTGAGGTGCAATACGTCTGTAGCAACCGAGCCCTCGGTGCTACAGTTCCATTTATCTTCAGCCTAGGTGACGTATTGTGATACAGGGCCGTGATTTTGGCTATAAAAGGGTCCCCTAGACCCCTACCCCAAGCTTTTTAAGAGAATCATATATGGCGTGCCAGGAGACTCTATGGAATGCTTTCTCAGCATCCAACGAGAGTATCTACTTACAAATTTTTAACTGCATCTAGCCCAGGAAATACTTTGTGCCTAGTAGCAGTGTCTGCTAGTCAGCGGATTATCCCGGCTGTTAAGCAAGCTACACCACCTGTAGTTTGGACACTTAATTTTTTCAAAGGAAATGCTTCGGGACCACGGGATACTTAGTGAAGAGCATCAGGAGGCACCCCAAGGCATAGGGGCTGGGACTGGCACTAGGATGCCTTGCGGTGGACAGCCGAGCTCGATCCTTATAAAAGCTTTTTAACTGCAGCAGCTTTAGTTGACGCTACTGGAGCTGGAATTACGCGGCTGCTGGCATGAGACTTGCCCTCCAATAGATCCTTGTAAATGGATTTAAAGTGTATTCATTCAAATTAGAGGGACAATTTAAATTAAAAAGCTTAGAGCTGCCTCCACCACAGGGGGGCTCTCTCGACCCACCAGCGGACAGGCACCAGTATTGGGAGAGGGGGGCTGGCCGTCAGGGTTCACCGCGGCTCTGGCACAAACCCGGCGACACGGAGGTGGCACGGGCAGGAGCGGACTGGCCGTCTCGGCTTCTCACTTTTTGGATTTTAGAAGGGCATGACATGCCTATATCTGTGTCTCCCCCTCCTTTTACTCCTCCACCTCTTTTCTTTTCGCATGACTATATGTACTTGTCACTTTTCCATGTGTTAGTTGTGTCTTCTGAGCAGTTTGTCAGCTTTTGGACACCTTTGAAGGTGTTTTCTATGTGTTTCTATGTGTTTTTGTTTGCCTGCCATTGGTTTTAACGGTGTTCGAAGGTGTTCGACGAACAGTTCGACGAACAGTTCGGCGAACACACGGGTGTTCGACGAACCGAACCGAACTCGAACACTACGGGGGTGGCTCAACACTAACAGCAAGATCATTTTTCTGCATGATAATGCACCATCTCATGCTGCACATAAAACATCTGCATCTCTGGCTGATATGGGCATAAAAGGGGACAAACTTATGGTGTGACCCCCATGCTCCCCTGACCTCTACCCCATTCAGAACCTTTGGAGCATCATTAAAAGGAGTGTCTATGATGGCGGGAGGCAGTTCACATCTAAGCAACAGCTCTGGGAGGGTATTCTGTCCTCATGCAAAACAATTGAAGCAGAAACCATCCAAAACCTGACAAATTCAATGGACGAGAGAGTTCAGAAGCTCCTTTCGAACAAGGGGTCCTATGTGAAAATGTAACATCACCTAGAATAAAGTTTTGAGTTGAAAACTGTTTGATTTCAGTTTCTAACAACCTGCTAATGCTTATAATTTCAAAAATGACCATTTTTTTGGTCTTTATTAAAATGAAAAGGTTGATCGAAAAGTTTGGGGGATCTAAGAGTGTGGCAACCCAGTAGTCATGATTACTTCGAATTCTGACAATATGAGGGTCATGCTGCAGGTAGTGCAGCAAGAAGGCACTTATGTGTCTTGCGCATCTCGGAGCCCCAAAATTATTTTCCGGGCTAGATGCAGCTAAAAATTATTTTTAATTTTAAATCTGGTGAAGCTTATTATAGATGGCCTAATAGGATCAGTGCTGCACACTGCTACAAAGCCCAAATTATTTTCCAGTCAAGATACAGATAAACATGATTAGTAATTTGAAAGCTTAAAACGGTTGGTAGGGTGATTTTAACCAATCATCAAGCTTTTACTCTCCCCAGGATGACACAGGGGTAGAAAAGTCGTTTCGGATCCATGATTTGTTCATCTTTATGAACGTGAGTCTGTCTACATTATCAGTGGAGAGCCGCGTGCGCTTATCTGTCAGCACACCACCAGCAGCGCTGAACACACGTTCAGACAGAACGCTGGCTGCGGGGCATGACAAGATCTCCAAGGCGTAAGTGGCTAGCTCCGGCCATTTATCCAGATTGGAAGCCCAAAAAGAGCAAGGGTCCAGTGACACAGTCGTGGCTTCAATGTTTACTTGGAGATACTCCTGTACCATCGTCTCTAGGCGTTGACTATGTGTCAGACTTCTTGTCTCCTGTGGCCTTGCAAAGGATGGGCTAAAAAAGTGGTGAAATGATTCCGCAAAATTGATGTTACCAGCAGATACTGTGGTTCTGTTACGGTTTGAGTGCTGAACACTTGACGGTCCCACGGTTGGCAAGTTGGAACTGTGAGATTCACTACGTGCACCACTGGTATTTTGTGGAAAAGCACATGTAAGATTCTGCAACAGTCTCTGCTGATACTCCTGCATGCGTGCATCCCTTTCTATGGCAGGAATAATTTCTGCAAATTTACTTTTGTACCGGGGATCTAACAGTGTGGCAACCCAGTAGTCAGGATTATTTCTAATTCTCACAATTCGAGGGTCATGTTGCAGGTAGTGCAGCAAGAAGGCACTCATGTGTGTTGCGCATCCAGGAGCACCAAGTCCCTGTTGTGTTGGTGGCGAGGTAACAATCATGCTTCCTTCCTCTGTCCTCTCCCCCCAACCTCGCACAACAGAAATGTGATCAAGGTCTCCCTCATCTGATGAGTCTTCCATCAGTTCGTCCTCCACTTCTTCCTGGGCTCCTGCACCTTCCTCACTAGTTTGGCTGCTACCATGCGCCCTGGTAAAATCATCTCCCCCACCCTCACATGCCTGCCGCCTTGGTGCTGCCGACCGTCTGGACCTTGCAGATGTTAGCCCTTCCGCATACAACTCCTCCTCCTCTACTTCCTCCACCTCCTCTTGTGCCACCACCTGACTCCGAATTCTGTTTAACATGTGCTCCAGCATGTAAATCACCGGAATAGTCATGCTGATAATGGCATCGTCAGCACTAAACATCTTCGTCGCCATTTCAAAACTGTGCAGAAGGGTGCATAGGTCCCTGATCTGAGACCACTCCTCCAGCGTGATTTGCCCCACCTCTGAATCTCGTTGGCCCAGGCTATACGTCAGAACGTATTGCACCAGGGCTTGTCGGTGCTGCCACAGTCGCTGCAACATGTGCAGAGTTGAATTCCACCGGGTAGGCACATCGCATTTTAGCCGGTGAAGTGGCAGGCCCAACGACTTCTGTAGAGATGTAAGTCGCTGAGCTGCGGGATGCGAACGGCGGAAGTGAGCACACAGCGACCGTGCCCTCTGCAGAAGGCCATCTAGTCTGGGATAGTGGGCTAAAAATTGCTGGACAACCAGGTTCAACACGTGAGCCATACAAGGCACGTGTGTGACATTGCCCCGGCGAAGGGCCGCACCCAGGTTTGCAGCATTGTCGCACACGGCCTTCCCTGGTTTCAGGTCCAGTGGAGACAACCATTCATGAAATTGGTTCTCCAGAGCTGACCACAACTCCTCAGCTGTGTGACTCACATTTCCCAGACATTTCAATGTAAAAACCGCCTGATGACGTTGAGCCCTACTGCCAGCATAGTAAGGAGGTGTGCAGGATCCCTTCTGCGCAGTTAGAAAGCTTGTGGCATGACCAGACAGGCTTTGGGTGCAGGTGGAAGACCGAGAGGAGGTTGAGGAGGCAGAAGCAGTGGAGGAACTTTGACATAAAGAGGATTGACGCACAACTCGTGGGGACGGCAAGACTTGGACAGCAGCCCCTTGTCCTGCTGTCACCATAGTTACCCAGTGCCCAGTCAGTGACATGTAACGCCCCTGTCCATGCCTACTCGTCCAAGTGTCTGTGGTGAAATGCACCCTGTCACACACAGAGTTTCTCAAAGAAGCGGTGATGTTGTGTGCGACATGCTGGTGGAGCGCAGGCACACCTTTCTTTGAGAAGTAGTGCCGACTGGGCATCTGGTACTGGGGCACTGCGACGGACATAAGGTCTCGAAAATCCTCTGTGTCCACCAGGCGGAAAGGCAGCATTTCTGTAGCCAAGAGCTTGCAGATGGTGAAATTCAACCTCTTAGCTTTCTCATGGCTAGGAGGAAATGGTCTTTTACTTGTCCACATCTGAGGGACCGAGGGCTGGCTATTGTGCTTAGACGGGGTTGATAAGGGTGTCCCCGGCAAACTGCCGGTCTGTGAGGAAGATGCAGGCGGACATGTTAGGTTGCCTTGATCCAAAGGTGGTGCTATCGATGTCGGACAGCGCTCAAGACCAGCTGGTGTTACCACCTCCAAAGAAAATGATGACCTGCCAATCACGCTGGCTGTTGCGGGTAAAGAGGTGGCAGGTCTGCGCCCCAAAACAGGTGTGACTGCTGTCCCCCCAGTCACAGAGGATGAAGAGGCCGCGGATGCACAAGATATGGCAGACGGTGGTTGGCCCGGCCGGCTAGGCCGCATTGTAGCACACTGAGCTTCCCACTGCAACTTATGCTTCATGTCCATGTGCCGGTTCATGCATGAAGTACTCAAACTATGTATTTTTTGGCCTCTACTTAGCTTTTGCTGACAAATGTTACAGATAACACGAGTTGGGTCATCTTTATCGATCTGAAAAAATGCCCAGGCTATGCAAGGCTTAGCACCCATGCGACCTGAAGAGCCACCACGACTTGTGGTGAGAGGCAGAGTTGTGTTTGAGGATGCAGTTGTTGACGTGCTTCCAGTACTACGTCTCTGTCCAGGAAGGCGCAACCTGACCTCGTCGTCACTAGCATCTTCCTCCACCTCCTCTGCTGACCTCATCTCTTGGCTGACTGTGGGTTGACAGTAAGTGGGATCTCCGACCTCATCATCATCACCCTGTGCGTTATCACACCCGTCGTCCTCAGAGCCAACCTGTTCCTGCCCTGACAAAAAACTAAAGTTGTCGCTCCAATCAGGTATTTGAGTCTTATCATCGTCTTCCTCATTGTCTCCACCAACAGGAGTTACAGTTTGGGAATGAGGGTCTACATTATGGTCAGAACCTTCTGCGTCTGGTCCTGGATCCGACTCATAAAGATTCTGGGCATCAGTGCAGATCATTTCCTCGTCTGGATTCACAGAAGCGCTGGAGTCGACCTCTGATTCCCAGGCTATAGTATGAGTAAACAGCTCTGCAGACTCAACCATCTGTTCTACCTCATACTCAGACGGGCAGCTGGAGATTTGGGAGCTGTGAGGAAGCAAGTGCGATTTGGGTGACACCTTTGAGGACTGGAGTATTTGTGATGTTGAAGTTGATGTGGAGGAGAGCCCACTTAAAGGAGCACTTGATATCCGTTGAAGCACCTGCTGTTTTTGTGCCTCATCTGGAATTTGTAGCGATTGGCGTGGCCGTAAGAAAGGGATCTTATCACATTGTCCGCTAAAAGAAGTAGACATTTTAGTTTGGCTGGAAGATGGTCTTTCTTCTGCACCTACCCCACGGACACAACCTTTTTTCCCCTTCCCAACACGCCTATTCCCCTTTCCACCAGCAGCAGGCCTTTTTCCACTCATTTTGGTGGTTAACTAATTCACAACTCTGGAGTTGTTTGCACAAAAAAACAATGGATGGTAACCGAGCAGAGCTGAGTGGCCAAACTGTGGTATTAGGCCAAAACTATTGGCTGGGTTAGATGCAGAAAAAAATTATTTTTAATTTGCAACCTGATGGAGGTCAGTATAGATGGACTAATAGACCAAGTCCCACACACCGCTAGAAGCCCAAATATTTTTTCAGAGCTAGATGCAGAAAAATTTTTTATTCAATTTGCAACCTGATGGAGGTCAGTATAGATGGACTAATAGACCAAGTCCCACACACTGCTAGAAGCCCAAATATTTTTTCAGAGCTAGATGCAGAAAAAAATTATTTTTAATTTGCAACCTGATGGAGGTCAGTATAGATGGACTAATAGAACAAGTCCCACACGCTGCTAGAAGCCCAAATATTTTTTCAGAGATAAATGAAGAAAAAAATTATTTTTAATTTGCAACCTGATGGAGGTCAGTATAGATGGACTAATAGACCAAGTCCCACACACTGCTAGAAGCCCAAATATTTTTTCAGAGCTAGATGCAGAAAAAAATTATTTTTAATTTGCAACCTGATGGAGGTCAGTATAGATGGACTAATAGACCAAGTCCCACACACCGCTAGAAGCCCAAATATTTTTTCAGAGCTAGATGCAGAAAAAAATTATATTCAATTTGCAACCTGCTGGAGGTCAGTATAGAAGGACTAATAGAACAAGTCCCACACACTGCTAGAAGCCCAAATATTTTTTCAGAGCTAAATGAAGAAAAAAATTATTTTTAAATTGCAACCTGATGGAGGTCAGTATAGATGGACTAATAGACCAAGTCCCACACACTGCTAGAAGCCCAAATATTTTTTCAGAGCTAGATGCAGAAAAAAATTATTTTTAATTTGCAACCTGATGGAGGTCAGTATAGATGGACTAATAGACCAAGTCCCACACACCGCTAGAAGCCCAAATATTTTTTCAGAGCTAGATGCAGAAATTTTTTTTATTCAATTTGCAACCTGATGGAGGTCAGTATAGATGGACTAATAGACCAAGTCCCACACACTGCTAGAAGCCCAAATATTTTTTCAGAGCTAGATGCAGAAAAAAATTATTTTTAATTTGCAACCTGATGGAGGTCAGTATAGATGGACTAATAGACCAAGTCCCACACACTGCTAGAAGCCCAAATATTTTTTCAGAGCTAGATGCAGAAAAAAAATATTTTTAATTTGCAACCTGATGGAGGTCAGTATAGATGGACTAATAGAACAAGTCCCACACGCTGCTAGAAGCCCAAATATTTTTTCAGAGATAAATGAAGAAAAAAATTATTTTTAATTTGCAACCTGATGGAGGTCAGTATAGATGGACTAATAGACCAAGTCCCACACACTGCTAGAAGCCCAAATATTTTTTCAGAGCTAGATGCAGAAAAAAATTATTTTTAATTTGCAACCTGATGGAGGTCAGTATAGATGGACTAATAGACCAAGTCCCACACACCGCTAGAAGCCCAAATATTTTTTCAGAGCTAGATGCAGAAAAAAATTATATTCAATTTGCAACCTGCTGGAGGTCAGTATAGAAGGACTAATAGAACAAGTCCCACACACTGCTAGAAGCCCAAATATTTTTTCAGAGCTAAATGAAGAAAAAAATTATTTTTAATTTGCAACCTGATGGAGGTCAGTATAGATGGACTAATAGACCAAGTCCCACACACTGCTAGAAGCCCAAATATTTTTTCAGAGCTAGATGCAGAAAAAAATTATATTCAGTTTGCAACCTGATGGAGGTCAGTATAGATGGACTAATAGAATGATGCTATGCCCAAAAGATTTTACTTCACTAGGTGCAGTAAAAAAAATGGTATTCTATACACAGGTGGTATATCTTGCAACACAGATAGGCTACTCCACTGACTAACACACTCTGCAATAGGCCAAAAAGGATTAGCTTTGCTAGATTCAGCCAAATGCTGTGAAAAAAACTTGCACAGCACTGGCACAGACCTGCCTGGCAAAAACTGATAGGAACTGATGTAACCTAGTCCTGAAAAGGACTCCAATTACAATTAGTCTTTACTCCCACAATCTATCTATTTAAGAGCACAGACCTGCTTGATAAAAGTCGTAGGAAATGCTGTAACCTAGTCCTTAAAAGGACTGCAATCACAACTATTCCCTACTCCCAAGCTATCTGTATATTTGTGCGAAAATTGGCTTGAAATTAACAAGGTATAGCGCACACAGCAACAGCGGTGCCGTCTAGCACGCAGCTGCAGCAGTGAGAAAATGGTGGCGACGGGGAAAATGGCTTGGTCTTGTAGGGCAAGGACATGTGACATACACTGCCAATCACACATGCCCTTGCTTGTGTGAAAAAAAGCACTTCGCTCCGTGTGTGCGCTGCTGATAGGCTGACAGATTGCACCTCCCCACTGCAAATGCGGGAAAGAGAAAAAAAAAATGGAGATCTTCATTGTTCCTGCAGAGATCCATCCCCTGCCCCTCCCCCCGCCCCGCTGTACACTCAAACTGCGTATTAACATTAATTTTCATCATTACTGAGAAAAAATCCAGTTATGATTTTGGTGCACGAACAGTTATCGAACATAACCTCGAACAGCCGAATTTTTCTCAAATTGTTCGTGTTCGCCGACCGGCTCGAACACCGCCCAAAACAGCTCGAATTTGAGATTGGCGAACAGTTCGAGTAGAACAACGCTCATCTCTACTGCTGAGCTACTCAGCTGCGTGCCTCTGGGTTCACACCAAGTGGAATCTACAACCTATCTGTTCTCCCACTACTCGTCCTGAGAGTCACCTTCCTCCTCTTCCTGCCCTGAACCTTGAAATGCTCGCTCATCTATAGTCCTTACCATTGTTAAAGACCACCTGGGAGTTGCAGGTATATGCGATACAAGTGTATATGCCAGGGGCTGACCTGACATTGCAACTGATTGCAGTACTACCCTTGATACTGTATTAATGTACTGATAATTTGTTCTGGTGATGTAGTCATATATTGACAGTGGTTCTGGTGATGTAGTCATGAATTGACGGTGGTTCTCATGATGTAGTGATGAACTGACAGTGGTTTTGGTGCTGTAGTAATGAACTGACGGTGGTTCTGGGGATGCATTCATGAACTAATGGTGGGTCTTGTAATGTATTCATGAACTAATGGTGGTTCTGGTAATGTATTGATATACTGATGGTGTTTCTTGTGATGTACTGACGGTGGTTACAGGTGATGTATTTTTGCACTGATAATAGTACTGGTAATGTAGTTGTATACTGAAAGTGTTTCTGTTAATCTTTAATTTATACTTGATCATTATAGGGTCAGTGTGCTGGACTGAAAATACAGCCTTCCGAATTAAAAAATAATTATTTGTTAGCAGAAAAAGGGTTTGACTCATGCCCCCATACACCATAGACAGCAGTCTGATCATTAAGGCGGCAACCATCTCATTCGACTATCCCATTTACAGGACTGTCCACTCTGCCAGATGCTCGTGTTCTCTATGAGAGAACAAAAGGATCTGCAGCCCTAAATTGGACATGTCAGAACCAGGTAGGGGGGACTGTTGTCTGAACCTGCCAATATTGGTGAATTCTAATGAGTATGGGAGGACTTGACTACTAACTAAAAGGTACTGTATGTAATACAAAAATTGGGGAAGCATGTACGCTACATTTGTCTAATATATGAGGGACTAGATGGTGGCCCGATTCTAACGCATCGGGTATTCTAGAATATGTATGCGGCCGACTGGGCGTGACTAATCAGCGAAGCAGTGTTTAAATAAGTTGTGCACTACTTTGTTTAAATTTTGCGCCAATATCGCTGATTGGTCGCGGCCGGGCAGCCGCGACCAATCAGCAGAGCGGTGTTTAAATTTGGCACCAATATCGCAAAATTGGTCGCGGGCGGTGTCCGCGACCAATCAGCGAACAGTGTTAGTGAGGACCGGGGAGTGGCGCTGCCTGTGCGGGTACTTCCGCTGCGAGCAGCCGGGAGATGACCGGCTAGCGCCGGTCATCACCCGGCTGCATCGCCGCTGATCTCCATGCGGCTACCGTCGGGAGATCAGCAGCTAGGGCCGCTGATCTCCCAACGGCAAGTGTGAAGGGAGGACCGGGGAGCGGCGCCGTCTAGGCCGCCGGTCGGGGTACTTCTGCTACGAGCACCCGGGAGATGACCGGCTAGCGACGGTCATCTCCCGGCTGCATCGCCGCTGACCTCCGTGCGGCAGATGAGCCGCTAACGACCACCATCTTGTTCTGAAATCCCGCGTCGCTGATTGGCCGAAGCCAGACCAATCAGCGACGCCGGATTTCCTGGACGGACAGACGGGGTAAGCCGATTATATAGTAGATGTGTTCGCTACATTAATCTGATATGTGAGGGGTGTGTGTTATTCATGTGTCTGATATGCGAGCGGTGTGTGTACTACATTTGTCTGATATGTGAATGGTGTGTGCTGCATGTGTCTGATATGTAAATGATATGTGTGTGCAATATGTGTCTTTTATGCAAGCGCTATGACTGGCATATGTCTAATATGTGACTAATATGTGTGCTGCATGTAAATACATATTCAAGCAGTGTGCACTGCATGTTTTTCTGTTGGAATAATACATATTAATCTGTATGTGTATTGCAACAACTACTGTGCTGTTTCATATGTTGTGCATATTGTGAGGTTGTTAACAAAGTTTAGTTAAAAAAAAAAAAAAACTCCCACAGACAGGATGCCCCCTCCTCTTCCTGTGTTGTTGTTATATATGTATTTGATTTCCTCATGCTGCAGTAACACCAGACTCCATGCTGTGCCTATGCTGGATATGAATAAACCTACATTCTGTGTTCTAAACTCTGGATGTCATGCGGATTAATCCTCTGCTAACAGGTTATGGGCCCAGATGTACCTGAGTCCCAGAGTCACAGATCCCCAGAACACAGAGGAAAGAAAAGAAAGAAAGACAGCAAACTGAGAAGAAGCAAAGATGGCCAGTGCCGGATATAGCGGGGGCCAGTCGGTAACTGTGGTCGTTCTAACAATCGTTAGAAATACCAGGGGCCTATCACATGCCGCGCGCTTCAGCGCATACAACTAATGTTAAGATGGTCGCCATAAACGTCACTGCTATTCACCATGCTCTGACATCATTATGCGGCCCATAGCAGTGACGTTTAAAGGCCGCTGGTCAACCAAAGGCCAAGCATGTCACTGTCATTGAACGTCACTGCAGCCTTTAAATGTCACTGTTGTGCGCCGCACACCAACGTCAGCGAGCGGCCTCTGAAGAGTTGGCACCCATGTTAACAATCACACCGGATATAAAGCGACAAGAGGACACCGGGGGAGCGCAGGAAGGTGAGAATTTTTTTTACACTGTGAACGGGCAGAAAAGTGGACATAGGGACCTAGGATGGGGCAGCATAAGGGCCCAGGATGGGGATGGATATACAGAGGCCCAGGATGGGGGGTACATAGAAGCCCAGGGTGGGGGGATACATAGAGGCCCAAAATGGGGGATACACAGAGGCCCAGGATTGGGAGGGGGCTACATAGAGGCTCAGGGTGGGGAGGGGGATACATAGAGGCCCAGGATCGGGGGGGGGGATACATAGAGCCCTAGGATGGGGAGGGGGATACATAGAGGCCCAGACATTGCTTCTGTAATATAACTTAGTTTTGAGGATACTGTCTTCCATGTGGGAACAAAATGGAGGTCCTATTACTGCAGAGGACGGCACTATGTCGCTTTTTCTTCACCTAACGTAGTGTAGAAATCGGGGAAAAAAGTGGGGAATGAGCTCTAGAAGCGATCAGCTATAGATAACTGTATGTTATTTTCTGCAGAGACGAGTCCTGGCTGGAAGAAGTGATAGCGGTCTACGCCACATGAAGAAGAAAAGCAAAGATGAAGGACTTCAACTAGAGACATCACTGGTGAGTCAGTGTATTACATGTACATGCGCACTATACACTGACACTATATACAGAGCTCCTGTGTATAATGTCACTGGTGATCACTGTATTGTCTGTACACTATTATGACGTGCCCCCTGGGCCGTGGGGTACTCGGTAGCCAGGCCGGTCGATGCTGAGGGATGTCACTGTGGCGGTGACCCGGTCCATGACCCATGGCAGTCAATTAAAGGGGAATAAAGTAAAAGGAATAAAGTTTTTATATATAATGTTCGTGACACCACATGTGGTATGTGGCTATATGGGGCCGCCGCTGCGGTGAAGATCCTCTGGAGCTGATGGTGACGCAGCAGAGTTGGTACAGCTCTCCACAGGCAGAGCTTAGCTCCAGAGCAGGAAATAGTGATGTTATGAGGTAGATGTTGCGGGTGCTGTGTAGTGCAGGGCTGGTGATGGCGCAGCAATAATTCTAGGACACAGTGGGGTGCAGTCATCAAGGTTTTACTCACAGTTGTTCAAGACTTCAGGTTACCAGCGCCAGTGTGTAACCTCCCACGTCGTCCTGCGTTCACCAAGGAAGGGTTTCAGCAATCTCTCAGGTAATTCAGGAACACTTAACGGGACCCCATGCTGTGTGCCTTCCTCGGTCGTCTTCCTGCGCTGGCTCTCACCCTCCTGCCCTGCGCCTCGCAACCAGTGTCCCAAGCCGGTTGTCTCAGATTTTGGCGGGCAACTTGCAGTCCCCTGAATCCTCTGTGGCTACCTTTTTAGCGATTTAGTTGCGGTTGTGAGCAGCTTCACCCTGAAAGTGCAGTAGCCTCCAGTTTCTAGCTGAGCCTTGTAGTTATCCACTAGTTAGGGACCGGTCCCCTCTGCGGCCTGATCCCACCACGTCTGTGTAGATTCGGTCGCACGGGTGGCATCCGCACTTCATGTACTCCTGGGATCCCCTCTATTCCTCTTGAAGCCTTCCCTCTGCTCCCATCCTCTTCCAGCCTGTCCTCCTGGGCCTCTTAATCAAGGCCCTCTCCTCTGAGCAGAGCTCCTACAGAGCTCCTGCTCCTCTCAGACTTCCTTCTCAGACTGATCTGCTTCTAGATGGTTCCCTGTTTTCTTATACTCTTTACTGGAGGTGCTCCCCTGAACTACTTCCTCCACCCCACACCCACTACATGGTTCCCCCTCTCTAGGTTCCCCCCACTTCCAACCAGGGACAGGGCTTAACATAAGCCAGTGCATCTTGCCCCGCCTGCTGGTCTGGAATGGTGTAGTGTTGGATGCAGATGGGTGGGTCCCAGGCAGTACTCCCTCCTTACCTGAGAGTGGGGTACCACACCTTTGGGTGAGATGCAGTACCTCTGTGGCGACTGAACCCACAGGAGCGCCACACTATACACTACATACAGAGCTCCTGTGTATGTCACCAGTAATCACTGTATTACCTGTACACTCACACTATATACATAGCTCCTGTGTATAATGTCACTGATGATCCCTGTCTTACCTGTACACTATGCACTATATACAGAGCTCCTGTGTATTACCTGTACACTATATACTATATACAGAGCTCCTGTGCATAATGTCACTGGTGATCACTTTACCTTTATACTATACACTATATACAGAGCTCCTGTGTATAATGTCTCTGGTGATCTCTATATTACCTGTACAATGATACTATACTGTATACAGAGCTCCTGTGTATAAGGTCACCAGTGGTAATTTATGTGTTATTAGTATTGTGGTTTATATTCATGATCATTATTGTAGTATTATTCGGTCACTATGTGGTGGTAATATGTGATCTGGTCATGGTGTGGTGGTATTTGTTCCTTGTATGCGGTGGTATTTAGTGATGAGCGAACGTGCTCGCCACTGCTCGGTACTCGCCCGAGCATCCCACTGCTCAAGATGCTCGGCGCTCTTCGAGTATTTCCTGGTTGCTCGGACGGCAGCAGAGGACGAGGCCGAGGCCGTGGGCAAGCTGAAATTGTGCCACAACAAACACCCACATCTTGTCGCTCGACCTTCTTGTCCCATTTAATAGGGGACCGCAGAACACCACTCTTGAACACAAAGCAGTGTGAAAAGGTTATTGGTTGGATAGCAGATAATGCTTCCAGTCACTTAGCCACCATCACCACCACCCTGTCTTCCACATGGTCAAGTCTCAGTAGCCGTGAGTCTGGACCGCATATTCCTCACCCTGATCCTCCTTCCTCTTACCATGCCGAGTGTCCGGAGACAACTGATCCCACACTAGGACACTCCGAAGAGCTGTTCACTTTTCCATTTATAGATTCGGGCCTCTCGTCCGGTCCACATGAAGCGGGGCAAGAGGAGATCGCATGTAGCAATATCCAAATATTTGAGCAGCCACGGTCACACGAAGGCGACGGTGGGAAAGTGTCACAAGAGGTGGATGATGACGAGACACAATTGCCAAAAAGTCAGCAGGAGGACCAGGGTGCAGAAGTGGAAGATGAGGTGGTGGATGATGAAGTCACTAACCCAACCTGGCAAGGTGACATTCAGAGCGAAGACAGCAGCAGACCGGGAGAGGGAGGCGTAGCACCACAACAGGCAAGAACAAGCAGTGTGGTGGCTGCAGACAGAAGGCGGGCAACCGTTCCCCGTAACATCAACACGACGTAAGTTGCCAGAACAACTGTTAGGTCTTCCCGAGTCTGGTTGTTTTTTAAAAACTCTGCCGATAACCCCAAAAAGGCCATTTGCACCACCTGCCAGGCCAGCATCAGCAGGGGTAGAAAAACTAGCAGCCTGACCACCACCAGTATGATCAGGCACATGGCAGCAAAGCACCCGACTAAGTGGGCCAAACCCCAGGGTTCAACAACAGTGTCTGCAGGTGACACCACTGCCTGTTCCACTGTTGAGCATGCACACTAATCCCCTGTCCATGGCGCTTGCCAAGATGCCTCCCGCCCTGCAGCTGTCATTGAACATTCTCAACTAGCACCATCAGCAAGAACGTCCACGTCCTTGTCCCAGCACAGCATTCAGTTGTCCCTACCCCAGTCCTTGGAACGCAAGAGCAAATACGCAGCTATCGCCCCACAGGCCACACTACTAAATTCACACATTTCGAGAATGCCTGCGATTGAAATGCTGCCTTTTAGGCTCGTGGAGATGGAAGCTTTCTGCAACCAGATGGCGGCAGCCGTCCCTCGGTACTCGGTCCCCAGCCACCACTATTTCTCCCGGTGTGCCGTCCCCGCATTACACGAGCACGTGTCCCACAACATTAGCCGTGCCCTCAACAATGCAGTTACTGGGAAAGTCCACCTAACCACGGACACGTGGACAAGTGTTTGTGGGCAGGGACGGTACATCTCGCTAAAGGCACCCTGGGTTAACATAGTGGAAGCCGGAACCCAGTCGGACCTTGGAACGGAACACGTCCTCCCGACGCCGAGGATTGCAGGCCCTAGGTCAATCAGGGTTGCCTCCACATTCTACAGCTCCTGCACCTCATCCTCCTCTTCAGCATCCATCTCAAAAATGACCACATCAGTCACCATCTCAAAGCACGGCAGCACTGCCTCAGCCAAGTGACAACAGGCTGAGTTGAAGCTAATATGCTTAGGTGACAAACCACAGAATGCTGAAGAGTTGTGGATAGCTCTGAAAAAGCAGGCAGATCTGTAGCTGACACAGCTGTACCTACAGCCAGGCATGGTCGTATGTGACAATGGCCGGAACCTAGTGGCGGCTCTGAGGCGAGGTGAGCTCACACACATACCATGCCTGGCCCATGTGCTTAACCTTGTGGTTCAGCAGTTTCTCAAAACCTACCTGGATCTGACAGATCTGCTTGTCAAAGTATGCCACCTATGTGGCCATTTTAGAAAGTTAGCTACAGCTTTTGCAGCCCTTGCCATGCTTCAGCAGTATTTGCAGCTTCCGGCTCACCTACTAGTGTGTGATGTCCACACGCATTGGAACTCTACATTGCAGATGTTGGGAAGGATTCGTGAGCAGAAGAGGGCAGTTGTTGACTACCAACATCAACAAGGCCATCGGTATTCAGGTCAAACTCCACACATAAGACCTCAGGAGTGGACATGGATGTCAGACATCTGTGCCATCCTCCAAAACTTTGAGGACTCCACCAAGTTGGTGAGCGGCGATGATGCCATAATTAGTGTCACTATCCCGCTTCTCTGTCTTCTGAAATGCTCTCTGCTCTCAATTAAAGAGGATGCATTGCAGGCAGAGCACAATGAGATGGAGCAAGGAACCATACAGGGTGATTACACAGAGCCCAGCCTCATCTCATCCCAACGTGGATTGGGTGACAATGACGAAGAGGAGGAGGAGGAGGAAGAACAGGAGCTAGTTTCCTGCGCTATAGACGGTACTACCTGCACAACTGTCATACTGTCTGTTCAGTGTGGATCCTTCGGACAGGGAGGAGGTGGAAGAGGAGGAGGATGAGAGCATGGTCAGTCATCCTCTTGGTGAGGACACGGAAGTTTTGCCTCTTAGCAGTCTGGCACACATGGCAGAGTTTAAGTTACGCTGCCTTTTCCGTTACCCTCGCGTTGTCCAAATTTTGGGTGACAGTCATTACTGGTTGGTGAGGCTTCTAGACCCACGCTACAGGGAGAACTTTATGTCTTTCATTCCCTTGCAGGACAGGCCTAATAAAATGGTGCAGTAAGAGAAGGCCCTTGTTGTGGAATTATTAAAAAAATTCCAATCTGAAAATGCTGGCGGCAGAGGTCACAGTTCGTTGGACAACCAAGGAGTTCAGGTGAGAGAGTCACAAATGCAATCCAGCAGAGGCAGGGGAACACTGTCAAATTTCTGGGACAGTTTTCCCAGACCTTCCCATCGCACAGGCCCTGAGGCGCAGGGTACTCTCACAAGGAGTGCAAAGTTTCCGAAGATGGTGAGGGAGTACCTTGCCGACCGTACCAACATCCTCCATGATTCCTCTGTGCCTTATAATTATTGGGTATCCAAGCTGGACACGTGGCATGAACTGGCTCTCTACGCCTTGGAGGTTCTGGCCTGCCCTGCCGCTAGCGTTTTGTCAGAGTGGGTTTTTAGTGCTGCCGGTGGAATTATGATGAAACTGATAGGCGCTTCCGCGTGTCAACTGAAAATGCTGACAGGCTGACTCTTATAAAAATGAACAAGGGCTGGATTGGGCCAGACTTCTCAGCACCACTGAATGATAGCAGTGTAACATAAACTCAAATTCAGTGTCATTTTTTGGGGAGGTCTAACTCCATTCCCATACACCTCAGTCTTCACACCCAGACATGTGTATACGCTTCCTGATTTTGTCTATTTGCTCTTGTCCTCCTCCTTCTCCGCATCCTCATCCTCCGCCACCACAGATGTGCATCTAGGTCTTCTAGCACCCAGGTCAAGAATTCAGCTTGGCGCCCCACCCCCCCCACCCCACCCCCCGCTCCTTCCCCGGCACATATGCGATTGTACACTAAGGCCACAGCCCCATTATCAGTATTTGTTCAGTACCAGGAGTGGGTGATAAATGCAGAATTGGTGACTTGTTTCTATTATACCTTTTCTCTGCTTGTTCCTCACCTGGTTTTGGCTCCCACTCCTGAGAAAAAATACTGACAGGATACTGACCAAATACTGATAGTTGGGACGTGACCTTAGTCACATGCCGACGAGCTGCTCATCCTAATTCCCTCTGAGAGAAGCAGGAAGAAAAGCTCGTTGTCACTTGACCGTAAGTATGAAAATCTCATATGAGTGAAGTGGCCATGTCATGACTAATGGAACCTGCAAGCAGAGCTAAATCCTGACAGTGAGGATATTACACGCTGTCAGGATTGGCTACAGGGCTTTATTTTGTAATTAATGGGCTCATCCAGGTTTGAGATGAAAGTCTGCAGTCACTGTGTGTGACTGCAGGCTTCTAAATTCTCATAACGCATGCAATGGACACTTTTAGGATTCTCTCTTGCCGTGGCAACAGTGGACGGTCATGTCACCACAAGTATGCGATTTGAATACTTCTGGCCACATTCCGACTAGACGTGTCCGGCTTCCCTCAATTCATTTTCATTGAGTGAGGCCACGCATGTCTAGTCAGCACATGACCACATGTATACAAATCGCCGGCACGAGAGAATCCTGACAGTGTGCAGTGCACACTGTGAGAATTCTGAAGTCTGCAGTCACATAGGATGACTGCAGACTCATCATAAACGTGGACAACACTTTAATGCTCCTAACATAAATAAAAATAAAAAAAGTCAGCATCATAAAAAACATTTGCATCCAGGTACCTCATAGATGACGCTGTCTCTGGAGTCGTTCTTTCTTCTTCATCTTGTCCAGACGCCATGATGACTTTTCTCATCTACAGCTCATCTCTGCAGACTTCCATCTCCTCCGGTCTTCTGCAGCACATCCCGACACGATGCCCTGAAAGATAGAAGTGTCATTATAATGCTCCTGAATAACAATATCTGCCCTATGCTGAGCCCCTGAATAAATAATTGCCCATCACTATATTCTCTGCACAAAATATCACCATCACACTGTCCATTTTATGGTACATGCTCTCCACACTGCCCTCTCCTTTCCATACCGAGCCTCCTCTTCACACTATCCTCACACTGTGTCCCCCCTATAAGGCTCAGTCTCTATACTGTGCCCCCTCATCACACTCCCCTTCCTTAGCATACTGTTCCCTCCTGGCTGTGACCTTACACTGTTCCCCCCATGTCCACCCCGCCCACCCACTACTCAGTCTCTATTCTGTGCCCACTCACACTTTTCTTCCCCCATACTGTCTCCTTATACTATTCCCCTCAATAGTCTCCTTACACGTTTCCCCATACCTCCTAATATTTCCTCTTCACACATCCCCCCAACTCCCCATACTGTGTCCACACACATCCCATCACCCTCGCTTCCCATACTGTGTCCGCGCACATTTTCCCCCTCGCTACCATGTGTCTGCACCCACCCCCACTCGCTCCCCACAGATTAAATATCCCCTCCATACTGAATAAATCTCCCCTCCACACTGAATAAATATGGCCCCCGCACAATAAATAGCCCCCCTGAACAATAAATAAATATGCCCCCTGCACACTTAATAGCCCCCTGCACAATTAATAAATATTCCCCCCTGTGCAATTAATAGCCCCCCTGCTCAATTAATAAATATGCACCCCCCCCCCGGTCTGAATCTTCGGTGTCTTCAGCTCCATAGCCACAAGGGCACTTACCACTGTTGCTTTTCCCTCCTGTGGGCGCTGGCGAGTGACGTCAGCAGCATGATCACATGACCTGATCACACTACTGACGTCGCTCTAAGCCGACGGTCAGAGCTTCAATTGTACTTGCTTCTACAAGGCACAAGTACAATCACTGGGAGCTGGCACACCGCAGCTTCTCTGAGCGGGCTGTCAACTTGACACCCGCTCAGAGAGAACGGCCGAATCCCGATCCGGGGGCGGCAGAATGCAGCCGCCAGGGGAGACACATCGGACCGTCGCATTAGGCACCCCGACTGTGCCCCCCTGCCGGCTGTGCCTGGGGCACATGCCCCGGCTGCCCCCCCCTAGATATGCCCCTGCACCACCATATCACCACCATATGTACCATATCAACATATCTCTTGCAAGGGGCATTGGAGTTCCTCCAAACTTTTGGCAGCCGTTGCTTCACTGCATAGGTAAACACTATGGGAAACCCACTTCCTAATAATGGGAACATTGTTTTTAGGAGGCTCTCTGACCTCTACATCTCTTGCAAGGGGCATTGGAGTGCCTCCAAATTTCTGACAGTCATTGCAGTCACTGCATAGGCAAACAGTATGGGAGACCCTCTCCTTTCTAATGGGAATATGTCGTTACTGTGCCCCTGCTCTATGTGTCTTTAAATTGTTAGCGGGGGTTTTCCTAAATTTTGTCAGCCATTGGACTCACTACATACCCTATAACTGAATAGCAGACCCTCTCCTTTCTAATGGGAACATGTCGTACTCATTACTGTGGCCCTGCTCTATGTGTCTTTAAATTGTTAGTGGGGTTTTTCCCAAATTTTGACAGCCCTTGCAGTCACAGCATGGGCATTACCACTATAGGAAACCCGCTCCTTTATAATGTGAACTTTTTTTTTATTGAGACCCGCCTCTATGTCTCTTCAAGGGGGTATTGGATTGCTTCCAAATTTTGACAGCCCTTGCAGTCACAGCATGGGCATTACCACTATAGGAAACCCGCTCCTTTATAATGTGAACTTTTTTTTTATTGAGACCCGCCTCTATGTCTCTTCAAGGGGGTATTGGATTGCTTCCAAATTTTTGGCAGCCCTTGCAGTCACTGCATACGCAATAACAGTATAGGAGACCCACTCGTTAATAATGGGAACAACAAATCATAGCCGGCTGATGGCTCTCTAACAATAGCGAGGGCCAACTGCTGGCCTTTTAAGAATAGTAAGGGCCGCCTGATGGCCCTATAAAAATAGGCTTTGTGACTTTCAGAGTCCCTCCATCATAAATGAAACAGGATGTGTCAGATGATGTCTCACACACCACAAGGCCAGATAAGATTGCAAAATGTTAAAATGACATTTTCAGGTGAATGCATTTGTCTTAAATTACATAAAATAAACACAGTAGGATCTTTCTTAAAAAACAGAGTCACCAATTTAACCTCAATGCAATCACACTGTTCAGCTCCTGCACCTCCTCCTCCAGTTCGGCCTCCATCTCCGAAATGACCACATCAGTTACAAGCTAAAAGCACTGCAGCACTGCCTTGTCCAAGCGGCAACAGACTGTGCTGAAGATAACATGCTTTATGCTTAGGTGACAAACCGCTCACCGCTGCAGAGTTGTTGATAGCTGTAACACAGCAGCCTGATCTGTAGCTGTCACCGCTGAACATACAGCCAGGCATGATAGTGTGTGACAATGGGCGGAACCTGGTGACGGAGAAATGACAGCCGGAGTACATACGGTTTCTCTCTATGCCAGTACTTTCACCGAGCTAAAGAATATGGCTGTGGTGAAATACAACTCCCACTGAGAAGCAGTTTCAAACTGAAAAACATTGGGCCTACCAGAGGATTTGATTCTGAGGGCTAAACTTTCTCCCCCGCTCAAGAGCCCCATAGCTGCTGCAAAGTTTGCACTATCATGATGGAGAAACCAGGGCCCACCCGAGGATTCTCTGGTGGAATGTCCAACCCTACCGAGAAGCAGTCCTGCCTAAGAAAAGTGTGTGGGAAGGTTCCCAGACACTCTATGGCTCCTTTTTTACTGAGGTGGAAACCCACGCAAACATGGGGAGAACATACAAAATCCTTGCAGAAGTTGTCTTTGCTGGAATTTGAACCCAGGATCCCATCGCTGCAAGGCTTCAGTGCTAACCACTGAGCCAATGTGCTGCCGTTCACCCTCTGATATCTAACAGGTTGGAGAAACTTGCACCTACTGCCACTCTATCTTCAGCTCCTTTGTGAGAAACTAATGTATTTGGGCAGTCACTCAGTCTACTAAACAGAATATCTGAGAAGGATATTGGGGATGGCTTCGCTACTGGTACTGGGGGCAGTGCTAATACCATGGCATTGTAAGATAGCTCACTGGAAATATTACAGGCTGGTAGGAGACAAGCAGATTCCCACAGAAAAGTACCAGTAGTAATGTTCAGTGACCCTTGCTTGTTGAAGGCGGAGACGATACCGGGAGAAATAGTGGTGGCTGGGGACTGAGTATGGACACTCGGCCGTGCCACTGCCATGAGGTTGTGAAAAGCTTCTGCCTCCACAAGCCTAAAAGGCCACATTTCAAGTCCAAGCAGCTGTCAAAAGTTTGGCAGTATAGTATTGCAGCCTGTGGGTGCGTGGTTGGCTGACTGCATACTTGTGCTTGCATTCCAAGTAACAGAAAACTAAGCAAATGGTGGGCTCTATCATCATCATGGCCTCATCTCGGCACTATGAACTTTCCCGATGGAGAAGCCAGGGCCCACTGGAGGAGTCTCCGGTTTTCTGGTGGGCCCATCCAACCCTGCCGAGAAGCAGCCCTGGCTAAGAAAAGTGTTTGGGAAGATTCCTGGACACTCTATTGCTGCTTTTTTTAATGTGGATTGGACGGGCTTAATGACATGTTCTTTCTGAAACCGCATTACAGATTAGGCCATTGCCCAACTCTGTAGTTATGAAATTAAAGGGCAAAGAAATATGTTTGTGTGTCAAATCACCACCGACAAGTGCCAACTGATATTGGACGGGCTGCTGCCATTGCTTATGCAAAGCTGCATTAGAGGACTTCCTGGGAGAAATGACAGCTGGAATAGATACGGTTTCCAAAAAGTCAGTCCTTTCACCGAGCTAAAAAATATGGCTGTGGTGAAATACAACTCACCGACAAGCTGTGGACTGGCTCCGTACCATCCCTGGCCACATTCACTTGTCCACGTGTTTGCGGTTAGGCGGTCCTTCCCAGTAAGTGCACTGGGCAGGGCACAGGTAATGTTGTAGGACCCGTGCTTGTGGAAGGCGGAGATGACACCGGGACAAATAGTGGCGGCTGGGGACCGAGTATGGACATCCGGCCGCCACTATAAGGTTGTGGACAGCTTCCGCCTCCATGAGCCTAAAACGCCACATTTCAAGTGCAAGCAGCTGTCAAAAATTTGGCAGTATAGTACTGCAGCCTGTGGGTGGGTGGGTGTCTGCCTGCATACTTGCGCTTGCATTCCAAGGAATGGGGTAGGGACAACTGAACGCTGCGCTGGGACAAGGACGTGGACGGTGATTGTTGCAAGTCTGCAATGATAGAGGCATCTTCGCATGCGCCAAGGATCACTTGTAATGGGCACACGTTTAGGCAGTGACCTGGGAGGCAGAGATGCTTCCAGGGGTCTTCCCCATGCTGTTCCCATGTCTTTTCAGCACTGTATGCATGTATGTATCTGATGATGTGTCACACACCACATGGCCAGATAAGGTTGTAAAATGTTAAAATGATATTTCCCAGTGAATGCATTTGTCTTGGATGAAAGCAATGCAAAAGTGCAAAAACGCATCAAAAACACTACATGTGAACATAGCCCAAGGTGTGGAGGAGCATTTATGTTTTTATTTTGCCTTATATACAAGGATGTTCCTTAACATCTAGTTTCATTTTTGCATGTTTTATTGTGAGTTCGTAAAAGTGGCGTAATAGCTCTGACAACATTGCTGACAGCAGTGACCTCGGCGTCCGAAATGCTTCCAGGGGTCTTCCTCATGCTGATCCCATGTCATTTGAGCACTGTTCCTATTGATTTGGGAAATTTTATGCCCTCTGCAGACTGCCAGGGAAAGCCGCCGGAAAAATGCTTGAATTTCCCATAGACTTACATTGGGCTCGTTACTAGGTCCGAGCATTCAAATTTTCTCAACTCGAACAACGAGTACCCGAGCATTTTAGTGCTCGCTCATCACTAGTGGTATTCTGTCACTATGTGGTGGTAATATGTGGTCTGGTCATGGTGTGGCGGTATTTGTTTCTTGTATGTGGTATTATTTGGTTACCATGTTGTGGTAATATGTGGTCTGGTCATAAAGTGACGGTATTTGTCCCCTGTATGTGGTATTATTTGGTCAGTATGTTGTGGTAATATGTGGTCTGGTCCTGGTGTGGCGGTATATCTCTCTTTTATGTAGTATTATTGGTCTTGCTATAGGGGTGTATAGGGCTCATGAGGTCTCTATGATATCAATAAGGGGAAGATTCTTTATTTCCAATAGAGATTAATTACTTGGACGTTTAACTCCTCCCTGTCATGTGTCTATTACACAGTAGAAAATATGCACTTAGAGAGGTTCTCCAGTGAAAACAAGTAATCACCTATCCTAAGGCCACGTTCACATGTTCAGTAGTTGGTCAGTATTTTACATCAGTATTTGTAAGCCAAAACCAGGAGTGGGTAAATAATTAAGAAGTGGTGACATGTTTCTATTATACTTTTCCTATGATTGTTCCACTCCTGATTTTGGCTTACAAATAATGATGTAAAATACTGAACGTGCGAATGTGGCCTAATGAGAAGTGATAAGCTATTGATTGGTGGGGGTCCGACTACTGGGACCCTGCCGATAGTCAGAATGTGGAACTTTTGTACCCAGTAGAATGGAGCTGCATGTACGACTCAACCACTGATCCATTCATTCCCTAAGTAGCTGCATGCTGCACTTGGCTTTTTCTTTTTCTGGAAGCCCCAAAGAGAATGAATGGAGCTGCGGTCAGAAATCTGACCTGCCACTGCATTTTAAAATGGGGATAAAAGTGCCTTCTGAGTGATAAAAGTTCCCCGTTCTTCAGATCGGTGCGGTTACCAATAGTTGGATTCCACTGATCAATACGTTATCACCTACATAACCTGTGGATCTGTAATAACTTGTTTTCATCAAAGAACCCTTTAATGTAAACTACTGTAATTGTACATCCCAGTTACAGGATGTGCACAGTAGATAGATGTACAGGAGCCGCCTGTGTTTTACAGTCGACGTTCCACTATAATGAGGATAACTGCTAACAGGTATTTGCATATAGCTGTAGAGTGGGCCCCTAGAGTCAATTCCTTCTGTGGGCCCCAGACACCCCAGTCCGACCCTGTGTATGTGTATTGCGTCTAACAAGTGTTGTGCTTGCTGCATGTGCCTAACATGTGAGCTATGTGTGTGCCGCATGTGCCTAATATGTAAGTTGTGTGTGCTGTATGTGCTTAACATGTGAGCAGTGTGTATGCTGTATTCATTTTACATGTGAGTGGTGTGTGTGTGCTGTATGTATCTAAGATGTGAACATTGTGCATGCTGCATGTTCCTGACATGTGAGCAGTGTGTACCACATAAGCCTAACATGTACATGTAAGTTGTGTGTGTTCTGCATGTGCCTAACATGTGAGCGGTGTGTGTGCTGTATGTGTCTAACATGTGAATGGTGTATGTTCTACATGTGGCTAACATGTGAGTGCTGCAAGTGCTTAAAGGGGTTGTCCACTGCTTATTATTCCCCCCACAATGTATCCCCCCGGGGCCCATAAGTGTCTTTGTAATTACCTTCTGTTGCAGTTACTGCCTGTGAGTGGCGCTATCGGTGGCCGCTCACAGGCATCATGTGACCCCGTGATGTCACGTCATGATTCCGGATGCAGCCGGGGGTCTCTGTCTTCTGCGTTCCACTGGTGGATACTAAGTTGTGGGCGGAGTTACCCCGTATGTCACACCGGCATCCACCGCGCGCTTTCCCTCTTCTCATTCATCGAGAAAGCGCGCAGTGGATGCTGGGTGTGACGCGTGGGATAACCTCATCCACAGCCCAGCATCCACCACGGGGACCACGTCACTGATGTCACGCCTCACTTGACGTGACATCAGTGACGGGTCACGTGATGCCTGTGAGTGGCCACCGATAGCGCCGCTCACAGGCAGAAACTGCAACAGAAGGTAATTACAAAGACACTTATGGGCCCCGGGGGGATACATTGGGGACAAAATAAAAAGTTGTGGCCAACTTCTTTAACAAACTAAAGTGTCAATGTCATGCATCATGTGTCATGTATGGGCTATGCTTTATTTTTGTGTAGCTTTGTCATTAAAAGGATAGGAGGTATTGGGACAAACTTCTTGCACAGTGGTGCTTTGCTTTCAGTACCCCTGAGGTAGGTTTACTCTGGTAATTTCTTGAATGCCTGAGTTGCTTCTCAACAGCACACTACACTTTGACATTTAGCAATATTGGATATTAAACCTTTCTTGCAAAAGGAAGTAGTTGTACCTCCATATTGTAAGTAGTTTTATCAAATCAGGCATACAGTTATGTCCCAGGGATGGCACATGCATAGGAGTTGTGCCAAGCAATCCACTACAGCAGTCCACTGTAATACACAGCTAAGCTCATGCTACAAGTGCTGGGACCAGAGCTATCTCTAATCCCAGCACTTTTACCACTCAAATGCTGCTGTCAATGGTGAAAGTGGAATGTGAGTTTAACAGAAAGAGATAAATCTGTTAGCCCATTGGTACCCCCGCAATGAGATCTCAGAGAACCGATATACTGTACTACAAGTAGTACAATGTATTGTCAAAGAATCATATGTTCAAATTCCCTTATGGGAGTAGTACATATTGTAAAAAATATAATAAAAAAAAAAAAAATATATATATATATATATATATATATATATATATAAATCTAAAAATAAAAAATCCCAGTTATAATAATAGAAAACGTATTCAGATGAAGAAAAAAATACGTCACATATTTGTAATTGTCACATTCATAATGACCCATACTATAAAATTATATTATTTATCCTGAACTGTAAAAGCAATTAAAATATGAACTATGCCAAAATTGCTGTTTTTGTTCATATCTCTTCATAAAAAATGAAATGAAAAGTGATTAAAGAGTCATATGCATCCCAAAATAGTACCAATAATACAAACTACAACTCGTTACACAAATACAAGCTCTCATACAGTTGATAAACAGAAAAATGAAAAAGTTAGGGCTCTCAGAATATGGTGACAAAATAACCAGAATTTTTTTTACAAAAAAAATAAACTTCTTGTGCAAATGTATTAAAATGTAAAAAAAATCATAAATTGGGTATCACACTAATTGTATTGACATGCAGAATAATGTTAACCGGTTAATTATACTACATGGTGAACTCTATAAAAAATAACACTGAAAAACAATTCCAGATTTATTGTATTCTGTTCATGCCGTATTAGAGTATGATGACCAAAAAAGAAAAGATTTTTTTTAAGTCATTATTTTGTGCAAAAGTAGCAAAACATAAAACAAATATATAAATTTTGGTATTGTCATATTCCTATCAACCAACTTAGGTAAAGGATGTTTAAAAAATAAACAAAATCTACAATTGCTGTTTTTTTTGTTCATTTTGTATTAAAAAGTTATGAAAAAGTTGCTTAAATGGCACCAATGAAAACTACAACCTGTCATTAAAAAATAAGTCCTCATATAGCTCTGCTGACAGAAAATTGTGAAACTCATGGTTCTCAGAATATGGGACAAAAAATATTTTTTTTTTTCAAAGAGTGTATTTATTGTACAAAAATATTCAAACATAAATAAAACTGTATAAATTTAGTATCGCCAACACTTCTTTTCTGCTGCACAGCAAATTTAAAACACAAAAAAACAATGGCAGAATTGCTGTTTTGTTTATATTCCTCCTTATAAAGAGTTAAAATAAAGGTTTGTTAGTAAATTATATGTACCCCAAAATTATGCCCCAACAAATTCAGCTCATCCCAAAAAAAATAAGCCCTCATATGATTATATCGTAATGTGACAATAAATTAGAGAAAAAATTGGTTTGTCATAAAGTTCAAAAGTAGTTTTCGCGGGAAGAGATTAAAAAAAGACCAGTTTCATCAATTGTGACTATTTCAGTATTATTTTACACATGTTCCACTAAAATGTCAAAAATGTCAGGTGTACATAAAAAAGGGGACTGGAACTCTTTGTGAGAAAATGTTCAACTTTTTGAAAAGTCTCAGCAAAAAAATTGTTACAAAAATGAATCGGGCCCACAGCGCAGTGCACAGAGTGAAAAGGCGCTCGGAAAATTTAAGTGAGACTAAACCGAAGCATGAATGAAGAAGACTCAAAAGTATTCAGCTGTGGCCTACACTTATATTTTTTTGATTTTTATGGACTATGATTCCTTTAGAAACTGTATGTAGTGTCAGACTTGCTATCTTTACAAGTATGAATATTCTTATTTCTAGATTGTGTAAAATTGAAACTACCTTTTCTGACCTGGTAATTTCTCTGCAAAATACAATCTTACATAGTTACATATAGATGTAGTGGAGCTTGCTCTTGAATAGATCAGTATGCAGTTCCTCTATTCACCATCACCTTCAACATTTTCTGTTCCTTACCTTGAAAGTATCTTGCAAGGTTCAATGTGACAGTTGCCCCTGTTACCTTGTGGTTTCTTGTGGAATTTCATGGTTGCATATAGGGTATGTCTACCCCTAACAATAGGTGAGCCGACCAGATTATCCCAGACATACAGCAGATTTTTCTGCTGGCATTTACAGCAGATCCTACCCTGCCCCAGAAGCTGCTGGCAGACATAAAAACTGCCCTTGTTGCCCATAGAAATCAATTACACTGCAGTTTTCCAAAAGGCTTTTCGAAAGTTTTTAGCTAGGGCTTTGCACACATAGATTTCCAGAACTCCCGGAAAAGTTACCAAATCGACCAGATACCACCAAAATCTTCCAGAAAGCAGTGCTTCCTGAACGTTTTTTTGTGCAGGACACCGGGATACTCAATCATACCATGTAGCTCCAATGTCCCCAACAACATATTGAGGAGGTGTGACGGAGGCTTGGAGCAAGCTTAAAGTGGATTTATCAACAGATTTAACTCTACAAACTGTGTAAGGAGCTGTCAATCAGTCTAGGGGGGCCATGAGAATAAGTTAAACTCTCATAAATTATTATACAGCCAGGATGACATGGATATTGAAAGTAAATACAATGTTCTCATCACATCCAAGATCTATTTAGTAATGAATGCCGTTTGTATTGTGAACGTTGGTGACAGATCTGCTTAACTGATCTTTTGTTCATAGGGTTTCCTTAAGGTCATGTTCCCATGTGCGGGACCAACGTTTTTTTTTTTTGCATGTGTCTGCACCAAAAAACACAACAGCGATCTGCTCTTATTACTGTACTTTTTAATAATTTTTTGATGCATTTTCTTTTTTGTGTGTTTTTGCTGCACATTTGATCCAGTATTTTTAAGTTTATTTTTCATGCAGAAAGGCTGGGATTCTGCACTTTAAAACACAATAGTATTTTTGCCCTATAGGCTTTTATGGGGAGTCTGAAAAAATGCATGTAAAACACACAAAAATTGTAGAGTTTAACAACACCTTTACATGTTCAGTGGGCCAGACATTTCAACAAATCAGCCTAAAAAATGTATGTAAACATACATAAAAAATGCACAGTTTAAAGGGAACCTGACAGTTCCTCCATGCCCTCCAACCCACCAGCATTTGTATATTTGTATAGTCTGCCCATTTTTTACATACAAAACGGGCAGAGTTTTTAATAAATCAAATCTACTTTCTTTGAACTGTTAAAAACAGCAGAAAAAATGCAGAGGAAATAATGCAACATTTATGCCATGTGGAAAGACCGCCTAAAAGTTGCCAAGTATGCTTTAGAAGTACTGTACATCATGAACATCAACTGACCCATAAATGCTATCTGAAGCCTAAAGCCATATTCACATTGTCGTGTGTCACAGTCCGAGTACAGTATGAGATACAAGGATAGAAACTAACCAAAGTATGTGTTGAACCTTATAGTCCTCAAAGTACCCCCTTTTACTCTGATGACAGCTTTACACCCCCTTGTCATTCTCTTAAGTGGTTTCATCAGATTGTCACTTGGAATGGCTTTCCAACAGTCTAAGGCTATGTTCACACATCTGTGTGACACATCCTAGTGCATTGTTTTTTTCTCAGACAACACCTAGACCCATAGAGTCTCATATTAGGAAGACAGACTTTATACTTTACATTTACATCCTAGTTTCATCCATTTTAACTGATTGTTGACAGTCAATGGATAAGAAACGGTCAGACAGTTTGCCTGCTTCAGTGGAATAAAAAGGATGAGAAAAAAACTTATGCGATTAGGATGACACCTGAGAAAAAATTGTTACATTTCTTTCAGATGGTAACATTCACATGATGGGTGAATCTAGCCTAAGTTCATTCCCAGAGGTGCTGAGCACTTGTTGGCTGTGTTGCCTTCACTTTGTGGTCAAACTCATTCCAAACCATCTCAATTAGATTGAAGGTCAGGTGATTGTGGAGGCCATGTCATCTCCATCCCTCTCCTTCTTGAGAGGCCATGTCATCTCCATCCCTCTCCTTCTTGATCACATAGCCCTTACATAGCCTAGAGGTATTGTGGGCCATTGTCATGTTGCAACACAAATGATGGTCCTACCAAGTGCAAATCAGATGGGATGGCATATGGTAAGTCTGCCTTGCATTTGGAATAATTCATCAACAGTGTCACCAGCAAAGCACCCCACACAATCGCACCTCCCCCTCCATGAATCACGATGGGTACCTAACATGTAAAAATTATCTGCTCACCTTTTCTGGCTTACAGCCAATGAAAACACAAGTCATTATCTCAGTAAATTAGAATACTTTATAACAATAGCTTGAAAACTGTTTTTAAAATTCGAAATGTTGGCCTACTGAAATGTATGTTGAGTAAATGCTCTCCATACTTGGTCTGGGCTCCTTTTGCATCAAATTTTGCTTCAATGTGGCGTGGCATGGAGGGCACTGCTGAGGTGTTATGGAAGCCCAGGTTGCGGTGATAGCAGCCTTCAGCTCGTCTGCATTGTCGGGTCTGGTGTCTCTCATCTTCCTCTTGACAATACCCCATAGATTCTCTATGGGGTTAAGATCAGTCGAGTTTTCTGGCCAATCAAGCACAGTGATACTGTTGCTTTTAAACCAGGTATTGGTACTTTTGGCAGTGTGGACAGGTGCCAAGTCCTGCTGGAGAATGAAATTTCCATCTCCAAAAAGCTTGTCAGCAGAGGGAAGCATGAAGTGCTCTAAAATTTCCTGGTAGACGACTGCGCTGACTTTGGTCTTGATAAAACACAGTGGACCAACACCAGCAGATGACATGGCTCCCCAAACCGTCACTGATGGTGGAAACGTCACACTAGACCTCAAGCAGCTTGGATTGTGTGCCTCTCCACTCTTCCTCCAGACTCTGGGACCTTGATTTCCAAATGAAAATTGGAACTCTGAGACCTTGTGGAGTGTGTCAATGACTGCCTTCTGGACATCTGTCAAGTCAACAGTCTTCCCCATTATTGTGGAGCCTACTGAAACAGACTAAGGGACCTTTTTAAATGCTTAGGAAGCCTTTGCAGGTGTTTTGTGTTAATTATTTTAATTTACTAAGATAATGACTTTTGTGTTTTCATTGGCTGTAAGCCATAATCATCAACATTAACAGAAATAAACACTGGAAAAAGATCACTCTGTTTGTAATGACTCTATATAATATATGAGTTTCACTTTTTGTATTGAAGAACTGAAATAAATTAACTTTTTGATGATATTCTAATTTTGTGAGATGCACTTGTATATGACCTCAATGTCTTAAAATAATGATGCAATGTCATTTCTGTATACTCAGCAGAGTGATTGTTTCCATATTCTGACTTAGATCAGTTGTGGAATAGGGCTCAGCACTGTGTGGAGCTGTGTACCAGCGCCGCCTCTGCAAAATACTCCAGATGGTCGCAAATACTTTGTGAAGTTCGGTGATTCCACAAATGAACTCTTTGTGAAGCATGCCTGCTCATTAGAAGCCATTCCAAGTGATACCTGATGAAGATGCTTTAGAGAATAGTAAGGGAGTGTAAAGCTGTCGACGGAGTAAGGCTAAATTCACATGAGCATATAAAAAATCGTTGAACATTGATGCAGAAAAAATGGACAAGTTTTCATCTGTACTGACATTTATATGACATTCTTTTTTTCTTACATCAGCAGTTATTTAAATTTCCAAGAAAACATACAGTTTCCTGTGTTAAAGAATTGCAATGTGTCCATAAAAATTGGCTGTTATAGAGTTGATTCATATAGGATCTGATTTTTTTTTGCGCACCCATTCACTTAAATAAGCTAGTCTCTCATCCAGAATACAGAAGAGAAAAGTGCATGCTGCAGTTTTTTTCAGGTGGACTGAACAGCCCAATTGAATAACATTGGTGCGGGTGCTGTCAGTTTTTTCCATGGCCTGTAGTCAGACGGAAACTACAGTCGTGTGAATTTAGTCTAAAAAAATGGTAGTTTGAGTAATCTAAGATTTACCATATATTCTAATTTGTTTCACACGTGTTTTTTTTTACTCCTTGTTTCCATATTTGTTACATTGTGGTTTTGCTGCATTCAGTCTAAATCTACAATGTGCACATTCCAATAAGAAAAAGTAAAACCACAGTATGAACAGGTGTGTCCAAACTTTTGACTGGTACAGTATAGAAGGCTGTTGTGTTCGAGTCAGTAGAAACATGGACAGCCCATGCCAATTAGTCAATCAGCATGACACCAGCAGTCCAGCCCTATAAACAGGAGGAGAAACTGCTGCTCTGTTGACAGGTAGTAGCTGAATCTCTGGCCGGAGTGGTCAATGACCGGCGCTGGGTACAGCAGACAGTAGCATGTGTTAGCAACTACATGCCTTTTTTTAAAAAGTCCCAAATATCCCCTTTAAATAAGTTGTCGAGAAATATGACAGAGATAACTTAGGGTACAACTAGGTTAGCCCAGATTTGGAATATCTGAAGTAATGGGGTTAAGATCTTGAGTGGTCCAATGGCACAGCCAATCATAGGGATACAATAGACGGGGTTCAGTTCTTGCAGGTGCACTTCTGCTGCTCACTAGGGGTCATAAAGTTCAGACCTCCACCTGTCAAACATTTCATGGAATATCCTATGATATAAATCACAAAAGCTACTATAGGTAAGAGAAGCTGAATTAAAAATTGTCATTAAATAATTATAGAATTGATTTTTTTAATCATCTTTTACCTATATGATGTGGAATATTATTCTAATTGCACAAGTAGCCTTGTATGAATTGAGAACAAAACACAACACTCAAAGGTTAGAACTGTTGTCTTGAAGCACTGTGGTCCAGGGTTTGATTCTGACCAAAGACAACATCATGTGTGGTGACCAAAGACAATATGTTCCCGTGTCTGTGCTTGTTTCCTCCCATATTTCAAAAAAATATACTAGCAGCTTGAAATCGATAGAAGTGTTTGTACCTCTAATGTAGGTAAATTAGATTGTGAAGCCTCCAGTGAACATATTGGTGCTATTAGAGTAGCAGTTAATAAATAAATGAGAGTAACAAGAATATTTTGGTCAACAAATTAAAATTCATGAAAACTCACTAGTCGTTGCTGTGCCCTTTAGGTTGGTATTATACCAAGACTTTATATGAAGAAGCAGTTTGTGACCTTCCTTAAAAATAATAGTTAGATACAATAAGGAAAAAAAAGCAAGATAAAATAAGCAATTTCAATAAAGAGTATCCAAATCTTTTACAATACTTTGTGGCAGAAGCATGAGACAGAATTCAAGACAATGACTATCTTATCTTTCAATGGCAAGAAGACCCTGCAGAGCATTGAGTGTGGCGAAAACTTCAGGAGAGGCTTGCTTGGTCTTCTGGCAGGAAAAGTATTAACTGTCCTTCATGAAAGTAATAGTTTGACACAAAAACTTTCCCATACAAATGGCTGTTTTTTCATCCTGAATCCTGGATTTTTGGGCAAAGACTTGACAAAAAATATATATTTATATATATATATATTTTCTTTCTAATGAATAAAAATAATTTAAAACACTAGAGGCTATACATGACTATATAGGTGCAGTTCATTTATAAATGAAATATTTTACATTTGCTTCTTTCAGTCTCTGTATGTGTGCTCCATACAGGCCTGTTGAGCGCCGTCACTTCTCCAATCTCTGGAACGCTTGCAAGTGAGGTGTTGTTTTACAAGCCTAAATATGTCTTCAAGTTCCGTGAATAGGTCTTTGTAATTATTTGCTTTATAAGTTTATTTTTGAGTCAACATTCATCTTCAACCTCTCGGATTGGCGGTATCAAGCTGCTCGTCGATTTGTATTGATTAATCTGATTAGCCATGTGTGTGCTCATTGGCTTTATCTGAATGTTTCTGGGGTAAGCGTTTTCCATTTCATCTGTATACCATTTCTTTTCTGCTGTGGAGCAAAATTAAGGAATACAAAAGGGGAAAGCAGGAGAGGAAGGGCAGCAGAAGCAAAAAAGAGAATAGATATTGTGAAAGGATGAAAGGAAATGTAACAGCAGTACATTTTCATTTGCCAGAATGAAAATGATACATGTTGAATATGAGAATTTGGAAGGGCAATATTGGGTGTAGATAGATGATGCAAAAAGAAGTCATTAATAAAAATAAAAGTAGCAATTTGGCCCAAAGTTGGAAAAGAAGCATTGGGGGTTAGTAGCAGTGAAGAGGAGTGTAGGCAAGAAGCAGAATGAAAGGGTGGGTTTTTAGGAAAGACAAAATGGGAGAAAAGGAAATAGGCATAGTTAGTGCTGGAAGCCAAATAACTGAACAACCTTAAAACAGAGATGAAAACATGGCTAAAATAAAAATAGAACTAAAAGAAAGATAGAACGGCAGTGATGGGAAACCAGCAGGTAAATATTTAGTTCATCCTAAAGCAGTATAAGTGTATAGTATGTGATTCATGTTGATCTATCCTTTGTACCGACCATAAGTCTATGAGTGCTGTACACAGTCCTTTGTCTATCGGCTACCCCAATGTGCTGCTCACTAGCTTATGCTTAGGCAAGGCAGTACAGTCTGCTCATAAATGCTCAATGATGGCTGTTGATGAGGGAAATGATATTTATTTGTAAGCTTAGCCATTTTAGCAGAAAAAAAGGGTTAACTGTCTCTCTAATAAAACTGGAATATTTCAGTTTAATTCGTGTTCTTTTAAAGCTCCCAGATCTCTTAGAACACATCACAGGCTCTGAATTATGAATGAGGTTTTAAAGAGACGGATCTGGATGCATCGTTTTAACAGTGGGTTGTATTAAAACCCTGAGATGTGTACACATCAAAATAATTTCAGCTCCATTTAAAAAGCCATTTAGTCGGTATGTGACACATAGTGGGACATATTTCATTCTGAAACAGCCAATTGTGCCTCAAAGCAACCTTTCAATGATAGAGTGTTAAAAGCTCATCTCTGATCAGATGAACACATTTCATATATAATGTTGAGGATTATTATTTTTTAATACAGTTTTCATCTACTTTCCCTCACATTCCCCCACCCACACCTTAACCGATGTTCACTGGAGACAAGATAAGCAAAGATTTTGTTTCTGTTTAGTGAAATTTTTGACTTTTCTTTTTTGTGTGTGTGTTAATGTGATGAAGTTGGTAAGGTACAAAATGTGTCACTAATAAATTCAGTTTTCAGGAGCAATGTCGAAGTCTTTAAAGTAATGTTCCTCTTACCACTAATAAACTGTTATGGAAAACCCCAGCTAGCCCACTTTTGCCTTCTTTTTAAAGGAACCAGCAATTAATTAGTTGTAGTTCATTATATTCTCACTTCCTTAATATATCATAACCCCACATGTTACCCGGCAACAATATAAATAACTTGAAAAGTCAGTTTCAGCAAATTAAAATTATTCTTTGCATAATAACTAATGAACAATTCTACATTTTTTCTTAGCTTGCAATCATTTAATAGGACCCTTCATTATTTACTTCCAAGGGGTGTAAATGTGATCATTACTGAGGGATAAGGCTTAAACACCTGGCCCATACACCTTCAATAGTTGTTGGTCACTTTTCATTCGGTCAACATCTATTCCACACATCTATGCTAAGGTTGGCTGAGCCTACATGGAACCTCGTAGGAGACTCCCAGCTTAAAACCTGGCCCATACACCTTCAATAGTTGTTGGTCACTTTTCATTCGGTCAACATCTATTCCACATGTCTATGCTAAGGTTGGCTGAGCCTACATGGAACCTCGTAGGAGACTCCCAGATTAAACACCTGGCCCATACACCTTCAATAGTTGTTGGTCACTTTTCATTTGGTCAACATCTATTCCACATGTCTATGCTAAGGTTGGCTGAGCCTACATGGAACCTCGTAGGATTCTCCCAGCTTAAACACCTGGCCCATACACCTTCAATAGTTGTTGGTCACTTTTCATTCGGTCAACATCTATTCCACACGTCTATGCTAAGGTTGGCTGAGCCTACATGGAACCTGCTAGGAGGCTCCCAGCTTAAACACCTGGCCCATACACCTTCAATAGTTGTTAGTCACTTTTCATCTGGTCAACATCTATTCCAAACATCTATGCTAAGGTTGGCTGAGCCTACATGGAACCTCGTAGGAGGTTTCCAGCTTCCTCTGGAGGAAGCTTATTTTACTTGAGGATTGAGCATAATTTCCCCGACATCTGACGAACAAACATCGTCCACACATCTAATGTGGAAAAATATCAGAACTCTGTCTTGTAATAAGACACCATCCCATGAGGCGAGACAATGAAGTTTTCTATTCAATGACTGCAAACAGATATTTTGAAAACTGTGAGCATATAATAAAAAAATATTATTGAGATATTTATAATACAATGAATAACATTTATTGACTGAAACAATTTTACCCCTTCTCCTTTTTATCCATTTACTAAACATGGAAAAGGTTTGACCGGTTATTTGGAAGCCATGCTGCCTTCCTTCCAACCATTTTCAAATGTCAAAAAAATGGTGTATGGCTTGATAACATGGCATTCAGTCTGACCCTATGTATTCTAAGTTTGCATCCGTTGAATACCCTAGTAATTTTAGTAAGCATCTACCAGAATGTTATAAAGCTGACATATTGTAATGTTAAGGTGCCCATACACATTGGATAGCGGTCAGCTGAACACTATTTTTGCATTATCTCTGTCGACGCCTCCAAACACATACAATCTCGATTCGTAGAGCGTACATGTGTGTTTAATAAGCAGAGAGTTGCAGATATTTCTTTTGACATCTGATCACTAGGAAGAAGAAAACGATTGAGCACTGAAATTCAAAGCACCCAATGTTTTTTTCCCCTGACTTCATGCATGAGTCATGAGGCCCCCATACACACAGTGGATTTGGATGACTTTTCTCCAATGTGTATGGAAGCCTTTACATCCAACTCCAAAATTTGAAGGAACATTCTATCAATAAGAGAAATGTTCCACATTGCAGTACATTCAGGAATTATTCAGTATTATTATTCTCACTGGCAATCACTTTGCTGTTGTGTGTCCTGTTGTGAAAAGAAAGTAACAAGCAGCAATTCTCATTTTACTGCTGAACAAATGCTAATTTATACGCAAAAGCCTAGGAAGGTCTTAGATGTTACATAGTTTTACTTGTTTAAATCAGAACTGATAATTTCTTTTTAATTCTTATTCTCAGACCCAGGATTTGTTACAAAAGCCCCATGTAAGATGTAAGTGTTCTTACATTATATCATAGTAAAGATGAATCTCTGAAGGTGTTTAATTGAAATGCATAATTGGGCATTAAGTAGCCTTAGGAAAGAGGGCATTGGCCAGGAACAGCTCTAAAGACTTGGATAAAGCTAGGTGTATAAGTATAGGGTGTGCAGAGGGAGCAGTTGCACTCTGCCACCTAAAAAGACACTGGTATTAAAACTGACGATTGCTTTCTGGGGGTCTTTATTAATGATTTTCCATTGGGCCTCAACTGCTCCAACTTCCTAAATGAAACTCAATTTAAAAAAAACAAGCTAATTGATACAAAAATGATTTGTCCTCCCTGAGCTTCCCTGTATTAAACCAAACAAACACAAAGAACAAACATAATATGGTAATGATACGGAGAAGGGAAGATTTGAAATGGAGACAACAGTCAAAATACACAAGAAGAGCACATGCGAGAAGGCAAGCAAGCTATGTTAGGAGTCACATTAAGACGGTAGCGACAGAACAGCCATTTCACATCAGTATTCATAGTAAAAAGCTAAAATCAAAGTCAAACCACACTACACAAAACACAATAAGAAACAGGAAAATACCAAACAATGGGAACCCCTTGCCAGCTGGAACACACTGTAATGTCCTATAGAGGTAAATTTACTGTACTACTTTGCATAGTGGTGGCATTCCAGCAGTAAAGGGGATTGGATAATTGAAACCTATGTCATTATAGAAATGTATCCTGTATCTTGATGTCACTCAGTGTTCCACAAAAGGTTTCACAAGGACAGGATTATAGAAGGAGAAGGAAGCCCATAGAAGCCTCTAGTGCATGCAGAACTGGGATGATCCATACCTTGGCCCATTCTATTCGTCCTTGTTGCAATTTAGAGAAAGAAGTAATCTATGTAAGTCATTCCAAAACCTTTTATACAAATTAAATCCCTGAATCTAAGTTGCTATGGTAGGTAGAGCAACAGTGCTGCCATTACCTTAATCTCTATGTTGTACATTTCTAAGTCTGGAAGTAAAATATATACTATTTTTGTCAGCGAACATGAAATGAACACTTTATCCCAAGAATCTCTTCAATGCTCCTTTAGATGAAATTGTATAAAAATAGCAGTAAAACATATATTGCATTGATTAAAAATAATTTACACAAACTAATAGAAATGTGAGCATCATTAGCCCGTACCAGGGCTCATTTTTGATCTCACTAGAAATGACCCCTAAGTGAGTGTATTCTGAATAGCACAGGAGCACAATAAAAGATGTGTATAGATAGTATAGATCAAGTACTGACAAAAAGTACAATAGTGTTTAAAATACAGAGATTTTTGAGCCAGCATACTATCAGTTCTCTTTTCCATTAATCTGTGATGACATATTAAAAAATGACTGCAGTCATTAAACATTACATTTCATGAGTAAATTAGTTTTGGAACTGTTGGCCTTAAAGTTCTATCTAGCAAAATAGTCAAACAAGTCCTGGACCTGTAGAGTGAAAAAAACCTGCCTGATTCCCAAACTGAGTATTGCAAAGTATCTTCAAAGAAAACGTAATCTCCAAGGGGGGCAATATTGCTTCTAGAGACATTTTTTTCAATAGTTTCAGTTCTTCAACCTAAGAACAGAAGGGAAGTCAAATATTCCTGATGCTATTGAAAACTGAGCCTAGGGCTGACCATCCATATTAGGTAAACCTTCAACAAGCTTGTCCATTTCAGTGGGATCAGATCTAATAAGTATGGGGGCCTGCAACTGTTTCTCAATGGCAGATGTCAGGAAAAATAAGGAACGGCTATGTTGAATTTCAACATGCTCCACCATTTTTAATGAGGTTTATACAGTATTACGATGGCAGTGGCATTGCATGGGAAGGGCCACAAAGGTGGATGCCCTGGGTTCAAAATTCTTAAGCGTGCACAATTTAAAAAAAGAAATAAAATAAGAACATAGCAATGGTGTTACTAGCACCGAAGATTAGGGCAGTGCACGTGTCCCAGACTTCTGGCAGTATGTCCCGTATCTCTAAGTGAGTGCCACTTTGAACTGTATCGGCATCACCATAACGCTGATACAAATGGATCCTCTAATATAGCTGGGTTTCATAGGCTCCCTCTCCCACCACTCTCCACCCCACGGTCCTGTAGGTCGCAGGATGCTGCAGGCCTTTGACCTATAGGATTCCAGCATCTTGGCACTTTATTAAACTGCCTGTGTCAGCCTGCTCCGTGTGAGGGGAAGGGTGGATGTGTTTGCTCAGAATAGGTAAGTGTAACGTGTATTCGTTTGTGGGCATTGGCACAAAGGTTGACACTATTACTTTCTAAAGTCAAGGTGGGTTTATGTTAACCGATTTGGTTAAATGACCCCTAAATTGTAAATATTTACTGATCGGTAGTTGATTAATAGCCTGATTGTACAGGGAAACCGCACTTAACAATGCACACTGAGTGATCTGCAATAGGTTGTTCAGACTGCATCTGCTGCCATTGTTGGCAGGATGATGTGCTGCCAAAAACGATGATCTTTTGTGCAGCATAAACGATTTCACCCCATGAACGAGAGTTTTGCTCATTCATCAGGTGATCAGCAGCTGGTTTACACAGTAAGATTATTGTTAAATGAGGTTTCCTAGTAACACTCGGTCACCATAATATTTCAGTGTACATGGTTCTAGAATGAGCAATATTTGCCTTGCCCCAGACTTAGACAACCCACGCTGCACTACAGTACAAGGATTTAGGAAAAGGAACGGTCAGCCAACAGCGATCGCACATTTGTACACAGTGCTAGATGCCAGAAATAATCATCCCGAAGATAAGGCTGCGCAGCACTCCTATTATGGGTGCTCAAATAGGGGTTCACTCCAAATCAAATAATAAGATGAATTTGGCACTCCAAAGCAGATGCAGACATTTTTTTTTAATTGCACATATTTCCTCTGTTTGCATTAGTTACTAATTCAAACAGAGGAAAATCTTAGCAATAAAAAAAAATTTCTGCATCCACTTTGGAGTGCCAAATTCATCTTATTATTTGAAATAATCATCCCACTATCATACTAACACTGTGAAAGAAAAGTAGATGCTCTTTAAAGAAGTTGTCCAGTACTTTATAATACCCCCCCAATGTATCCCCTCGGGGACTTTTTGTAATTACCTTACGTTGCTGGTAATGCCTGTGAGCGGCGCTATCTGTGGCCAGGAAGACAGAGACCCCTGGCTGCTGCCAGCACTTGTCGTGACGTCAGCGGATGTCAGAGCCGGGGGTCACGTGATGCCTGTGAGCGGCCAGTGATAGCGCCGCTCACAGGCATTATCTGCAACGTAAGGTAATTACAAAAAGTCTTAGGGTCCCCGGGGGGATACATTGGGGGGGTAATATGAAGTACTGGACAACCCCTTTAATGACCTCACATCTCATTTCTTAGATAAACAAAAAAATAAATAAAACTTTTCTAATCAATAATTCTTCTATTTCAACTAAAACATTTTGTGAACTGCTGAAAAATATATGGTATAGTCCATCTTAAAACATATTCCCCATATTCAGTCATAAAGACAGCAATGAGCGCAGATTGGAAGAGGTAGAGCCTACATTACACTACGGTGGCAAGAGAAACTACTCATCTAGTCAAAACGCCATACAGTTGTTTTTTTTTCTCCCATTGACCTCGGAAAAAACAGCACAAATATTTTTTTCTCTTTTTATTCGCAAATGTATTTTTTGTTTTTTACTTCACAGAATTGGTTTACAGAAAATACACGAGTGTGAAGAGCCTGGAAAAAGAACATGCAGCAGAGTGTCCAAAGTGAGAAGCTAACAATGGTTCTATCTGGTGACGTGCAATAAGGCACTGAGTGGTTTGCATTTAGAGAGGTGTGTGATTTTGGCACAATATTGTATTCTATACATTTTTCTCCACAGGGCATATAGATTGCTTATGTTATAGAATAAAAAAAGCTTTTACAAAACAATATGAATGTTGTCAGCAGAATGCAATCTCAGTTGTCACGTATTATGTATTGGTCAGTCATCTACACATGTTAAGGGGCATATAATAGGCAAGAGTTACAGGCGGTCTTTCTATCATTCCTTAGTAATCCTCCATCTATATAGCTTGTATGAGTTATCTTAAGTGAAGGAGACAATAAAAGTGTAACAACGATAATGGAAACTGTTTGCCTTGCATTGCGCACTGTTAGGCAACTTCTTCCCAATTAATAGAGTATAGAAACAGAGACTATTGCTAACGCCACGTTCACATTATCAGTATTTCGTCAGTATTTTACCCCAGTACTTGTAAGCCAAAACCAGGAGTGGGTGATAAATACAGAAGTGGTGACATGTTTCTATTATACTTTTCCTCTGATTGTTCCCCTCCTAATTTCGGCTTACAAATACTGATGGAAAATACTGACAAAATACTGAACGCGTGAACGTGGCCTAAAGAGAGAGAACAGAGCAATAATTGCCTCTAGGAGGCGCAGTAATGGCACAAACATTACCCGGCGCCTGAAGGAGATCAAATAAGGACACGAGTAATTATGAGGCCCTTGTATATGTTTTATATTCAGGTCAAGGTACTATAATTATGTCCCTAGTAAGAGCTATGTTGAGCAGGTAATGCTGGAACATGTAGTTCACATTGAGTTGTGGACTGCAGTAATTGCGGCTCATTAAATTCAAAATGAATTCTTGGTGTATAGACAATTTCATTTTATTTTTTTAAGGACAGGTGTACTAGAAATGTTAGGAAGGAGACACAGTGGGGGCATAGACTTATAAGTCTTTCCATGGTATAGGAGTCGGTGGGTGGTGATCTGTTTCGGGAAGGGGCGGACATTGAAGGCAGAAGTAAGGGATCAGTGAGAGATACATCTCCGGCAGAAGAGTCAGAAGGCACTACCGGTCGGGAAATGGGGTCTAGAGCGGGACGGAGTGGGCTAGAAGGAAATTCAGGATGCAAACATTAACAGACCAAAAGGATGGCTGCAGGGGCCGAAGGGAGCTAAAAAATTAAAATGGAGGTAACAGCTTCCGGACTCATTTTAGGGACAGACAGATATTTTTTTCTTTTTTTTTTGTCCCTGGGAAAGTCCTTTAGGCTATGTGCCCACGATGCAGAAATTCTCTGGATTTTTTCCTGAGCGTTTCTGCATCTCCCTGGCAGAAAAAACGCATGCGGATTGTACATGCGGATTGTACATGCGTTTTTTCTGCCAGGGACAAGCAGATGTGGAGCGTTCTTCACATGCATTTCCGCATGCGGGTTGTCAAGCGCTTTCCAAGCGATTTTAGGATCACTTGGAAAGTGCTTGACAACTTGGTAAATCCATGCAACCGGCATGAATTTATATAGTGTGACCAAAAGAATGGTAAAAATTAAATATATACTTACCTTCTGATGGCCCCCGGTGTCCTTGTCTTGGCTTGCCAGCAGCTCGCGGTAGACTAAAGGACCTGCCGACATCAGCGGTCGCGTGACCCGTCACATGACTAAATTACGTCACCGCAGGTCCTTTTAGGCTAAGTGCCCACGATGCAGAAATGCTGCATATTTTTTAAGCTTCTCCCTGGCAGGAAAAACGCATGCGGATTGTACATGCGTTTTTCCTGCCAGGTAGAAGCGTTTGTCAAGCGTTTTTGCATGCATTTCTGCATGCGGGTTATCAAGCGATTATCCAAGCGATTATTCGTATCACTTGGAAAAGTGCTTGACAACTTGGTCACACTATATAAATCCATGCAACCGGCATGGATTTATTTAGTGTGACCAAGTAATAGTTAAAAAAAAAAGAATAAGAATGGTAAAAAATAAAAAATAAAGATTATACTTACCTTCCGATGGCCCGCGGTGTTTTCTCCGCTGCGTCCGGTGTGTTGTATTGGTTGCGGTGGTGTGAAAGGACCTGCGATGACATCATTGAGTCATGTGACAGGTCACGCGTCCGCCGACTTCAGCGGTCGCGTGACCTGTCACATGACTCAATGACGTCATGGCAGGTCCTCACACCAACGCAACCCATATAAGAGGCCGGACGCATCGCTGAGGAGACCGGGGGGCCATCAAAAGGTAAGTATAATCTTTATTTTTTATTTTAAATTCTTTTTTAACAGGTTCCATGGTACCCGGGTCTGGAGGAGAGTCTCTTCTCCAAACCCGGGTACCATCCGCACATAGAAACGCATATTATCCGTGTGTGCAAATGTGCTGACACGGATAATATGCATTTCAATGCAAGTCAATGGCGGCAAATACGCTGCGTATTTTTCCGCAATGATAATCCGCAGCGGAAATTTCTGCAGCATGTGCACAGCACATGCGGATTATCATTGGGGACCATGGGGCACGTATTACCAAGCGTTTTTTAAGCGTTTTCGCTGCGGAAATTCCGCAGCAAAAACGCTTGAAAAACGCATAGTGGACACGCAGCCTTAGTTTACCGCGAGCTGCCGGCAAGCCGAGACAAGGACACCGGGGGCCATCAGAAGGTAAGTATAATATTTATTTTTTATTTTATTCTTTTTTTACAGGTTCTATGGTACCCGGCTCTGGAGGAGAGTCTCCTCTTCTCCAAACCCGGGTATCATCCGCACATTGAAACGCATGTGATCCGCATGTACAGATCCAGTGATGCGGATTCCATGCGTTCCAATGCAAGTCAATGGCGGCGAAAACGCCCCGTTTCTGCAAAATAATTGGTAGTGCTGCGGATTTTTCCGCAATGAGAATTGTAGACCTTCTACCAAATGTTTTTTTAGCGTTTCTGCAGCGGAATTGCTTAAAAAACGCATAGTGGGCACACAGCCTTAGCTACAACCTTCTTTTGTTACCTGTTGCTTTGTAAAAATGTCAAAAATCATAATAACAAGGAAACTAAAAATTACTTAAAAAAAATTCTCACCAGAGATCAATATGATGTTGTGGATAATTTGTCATGTTTGCCATACAGTTCAATGTATTTCAGTTATTTAGAGGTAGATAATATAATATTCATTTATTTAACAGTTTATTTATGCAACAGAATTTCTCGTCCATGTCCTGACCCACACTGAGGACATAATCTGTTCTCTTATTCTCTTCCATTTTTCCAGTCTAGACTCTGCTATTCAATAAATGAAACTATATTATGAACTGTGGGTACATGCAAACCATCCGTTTTTTAAAATATTTGTTTGTTGTGAACACAAAAATAGCCAAAATCGCGTGAATGCACCCTACATGAATCCAATATTTCTGAAACGTTTCTTTAAGACATTTACTCTTCTCAAACATCTCTTTCAGGCATTTTTAATAACCTTCCATCTCACTGTTTCCTTCAAAGAGATGTTGGTTGGCAACTAGCTACTAAAGAGGGTGCATAAGACTAGAAAAACATGGTTGTTTCCTGCTATAAATCGTATCATGGGCGGAATTTGGATTAAGTTGCTGTACCAGACATTGCCCATGGACTGGAGTGGACACTTTACAGAAGGAAACAGACAATAATCCCTGATTCTCAGTCTCCTAATACCCTTTATCTGATGAAGGAAGTCTTTGTGCTCTGAATCAATCTTGCAATGCAAAATATTGGGCCGAAAATTAGATACTAAATGTTTACCCTCTATATTATAGTAGTCTTTTAAACAGATGTGGGGTATGTAATACGTTACACTCTCCTTATGAGGCAGCATGTTATTAAAGTGTACCTATCACTTTAATTTTTTTTCATAAATCATAAGCAGACATGAAAATAAGAAACTTTGTAATATATCTTATCAAATCTGCTTCTTTCTCCTTCTGGACTGATCTTTCATTCTCAACTCATGGGTAACAGTTGTATTTGGTGAAGACAGATGTTTAAATTACTGAGCTTGGAAATGACAATTGGTGCTTATGAGATTCTGTGGAGAAGGGAGGAGCCAGAAGCAGGCACTGACATTCTGCTGCAAGTTCTCCTGAAGTGACATTTATAGTTCTCCATAGAACTTTATGATCACCAACAGTCATCTGCTTTCTAAGAAATGAGAAAATCAGTGTTCTGTGAAACAGGAAACGGTTCTTTACAGTCAGAGCAGTCAGACTGTGGAATGCCCTACCACAAGTCGTAGTAATGGCCGACACTATAATAGCTTTCAAAAAAGGGCTGGACAATTTCCTCGATACACATAACATTGTGGGTTATAGTTAAATTAGACAAAATGTTACACCTATAGTAGTACATTTAGTACAGTAATAGTAAGTACATAACCAGTATCATAATTAGGATTGATCCAGGGTTCTTGCACTGATCGCCTTTTCTCAGGGTCAAGAAGGAATTTTTCCCTGTGATGCAAATTGGCTGAATGTGTCCTGGGGTTTTTGCCTTCTTCTGGATCAACAGATTTAGGCATAGGGATTTTAGTAATACCATTACCAGAATCACAAGAGTAATACAAAATATAAAACTAATTAAAATATTATAAACAAGTTCATTTTTAATTGTAATAAGGCGGCAATAATAATAATGGTAATAATACATTGGTGAGGCCTAGTCCCAGTAGGTTAGTACTGTAAGTTAGTGTAGTGTTAGTGTAGGAACTACAATTGGGGGAGAAAGGTTGAACTGGATGGACCTAGGTCTTTATTCAACCTACATTACTATGTTTAGATTTTACCTGTGAATTGAGAATATTGAGAGTGAAAGATCAGTCTAGGAGGAGAAAGAAACAGATTTCTTTCATAACATATATTACAAGGTTTCTTATTTTCACAATTTCTACTAATTTATGGGGGAAAAATAAAACAACAGTTACTCTTTAATTATAACCTGGGTAGTCTAAATAAGAGAAAATGCCAGGTATGTGGTGAAGAAATGACTGTAGACCTTAGTGATCGGAAGATGTCTCCACGGTGTAATTCTATATGAATGAAGTCACTATACATAGGGGCAGAATTTGGCAGGTCATGTGTGCAAGATGCCATACTAGTTTTGCCGGGCTAGGACTGATTCTTTGTTCTTGGTGAAGGAAGGCCTAGCTAGGATTTTGCTCAGATACATTATAAGCTGAGGTCAGATACATGGATTGTAAGCAAAGCAAATGAGTCTCATTGAAATTATATTGATGAACATTTGGAAATGTGTGTAAATGATCCAGTGTGGGACAAGCAGGAATGTACAAAAGTTATGGCCTGCACCTAAACCGAGCACATATTTTACTTACAGTCACCTATCTAAACATTCACACAGACACCGATAAGCATGCACATAGAGAAAGCCCATTCTATAGGCATCTCAACAAGGGTAATTTGGTACACTAAATTGTATATACATCATTAATTCAAGGACAAATATACATATCTTCTTTGGAAAAAATAGGTAATATCTTAATATATATGAATGTATATGTATGTGAGTGTTGTTCCTGCTACTTTGAAAAAGTATACATTAACAAAAGTGATCAAAAATAGCAGGGGCTTTGGTGTCAGTTAATGGTTTTGAAGACCACCATGGTAAGAAGATACAACAAAATATACAATGCCTTAATGAATCTGGAAATAGCCGTTCCTGTAGATCCACTCATTAAAGAAAATGTATTGAAGCTTGAGGATCCCTGCCACTTTGAAGAATATATTAAAGAACTGTGTATAACTATCGCATTCACTCATTTTACAAGAAGGGCAACAGTGAATTACAAATTCTGCAAAAGGTTTCCAGCACATGAAAGTCACATTCATGACTCCACCGGATCTGAAATTCTCTGCAGCCGTGCACTCTTACAGTGGATTGTCAATTCTCTGTCCTTACAGTGCCACCAAGAGCTGAAGCTTCACATTATTAATGAACGTTATTGCAGGGAAGACACCTTACTCCATGCTGTACGTATTAGCCATTAGTAGTACATACAAAAATCTTCAGCCAGTTCATGGGACCTGTGCGCAATATTTTAACTAAATATTTTATTTCCTATATAGAAAGTTCAAAAGCCACTATGTAAGAAGGGTGGCTTCTATGTCCTCATGAAAGAGCAAAGTGGTTTGGGCATTTTGCCTAATGAATCTAGTAATGCTCAGTAAACCATCTGTGTAACAGAGAAAATAGTGCAAAACCTCATGAACACCACCTTATTGTGTATGTATTTATGTCAGTTATTTATGTACAGTGATAAATCTGCTCATTTTTTCCTGCACATCCGCTGCTGTCTAGGATTGCACATATATGTACAGTATGTTTAACCAAATGGCTTTACTAGATACAGGAAGCCTTGGCCATGGTTATAATGCAAACATGCAGCATGGGAATGCTTGGTTCCAAAAAGATGCTTGCCCAGCAAGAAGCAATATGTCCAAGTCAAATTGTAGCATCCCATGAGACTGGGTCTCCATGTAACCCTTATTTACTTTTACTCTACCATGCCTTACAGATGGTTACTTTCCTTTTTCCCTCCTTATAACTCTAATTGAGTGCAGTAAATATTGTGAATGCACCTTCAATAAAAGGTGCATGAAAGCTGTCAACAAAGGAAGACTAATAAGTTATATACAGCTGCATTGCTGTTTAATGCTTATAGCATCAAGACATTGGTGGATGTGGAAGACTATAAAAATACCTGGCAATGTTTAAACTATTTATGACTTCATGAATTTCTTTTGTTCTTTTCTACTGCCAAGTTAGCCTGTCCCTTTCCACGCAATTTAATGTGGGTATTTACAGAGCCTATGGTATATTATATGAGGCATTGCACAGAACCTGATTGATATAAATGTGATCCTTAGAGCTAACCAATATTTAAATACTGTATGATCCATTTAAAGGGAATCTGTCACCTGCTTTTTGTACCTCATCTGAGAGCAGCATAATGTAAGCAGAGACCTTGATTCCAGGAATGTATCACTTACTGGACTTTTTGCTGCAGTTTTGATAAAATCCCTATTTCATCAGCTGCAGATCTAGCAGTTCTCTGAATGCTGAGTACAACCCCACCCACACCACTGATTGACAGCTCTCCGTGTGCACTGTGCATAGGTATAAAGATACCAATCAGTGGTGGGGTGAGGCTATACAGTGCTGATGAATATGGAGGACTACCAAGAAGCAGGTTTACTAGTCCTATAATGATAATCTGTCTTTATCTCTATATCATACTGCTCTCAGATTAGATGACAAACCCTGGTGACAGATTCCCTTTAAACATCAGGGCCAAATGTCAGTTCTGTAAATAAAAACAACAAAATAGTCTGAAGATGTCCTTCATAATTTCTGTCTAAATTAGGAATCATTAGAAATAGTAAAGGGATCATCTACCTAATAATCTGCTTTCATAGACACCCTCCTACACACCAAATAATAATTCATCAGTATGTATATGGATATAGGTGTATTACATTTGTAGGTGGGGACCATCTCTGAGGACAATTTGTTTTACCTAAATTTATTTAATACATTAAAAAAGAAAAAAAAATGTTTACAATTGAGTTTCATTAAAATGCAGCATTATTTGCCTTCTAAAAACTTTGTGTTGGACCATCTATTGCGAGCTGCAGAATCAGTTACCTGAGAATCTCTCAGTCAGCCCACTGTGACAGGATGTTTTTAACTCTTATCTATTTTTTTCTGAGCTCCTTTCAGCTGATTTATGACTATAGACCACATTAAAGTTGAATGGGCAGGGAAACATAGAGTCTGCTAAAGCAAAATGGTGCAAAATTTTTCATAAAACCCAATTGCAAAATTCATTTTTAGCCCTAAAGGTGAGTTAGTTTGTTACATCATTTAAAGTGTTGAATATCAAGAATGTGCTATGTTATGATATGTAATACATGAAGTGTGAGGTTAAACTATGCTACATCTGCACACTGCACACAATTTAACTCCTTTCTTTGAAAAGAGTATAATAACCTTCTATCTCAGTTCCCAAAATGTTTTTTTTTACTAGGACTGTGACCAATGGCTCCCTGATTGTTGTGTAACTACAATTTCCATGTCTAACAATCTCCAGCTCTAATGCTGTTTTGCAATAGGTAGAGTCACATATGGGAGCCCACTGACCGAGGAGATGAACAGATGTGTACAGGAATGGAGCATTGCCCTTCATGGAACATGCCTACAATATATTTCATAAAGAGAGTTTACTCATCAACTTAGTTCCTTAGTATACTCACTGGATTGTTTTTGCTTTCATAGTCTACATTTCTCTGTTTAGAAAATAAAAATATTGGAATAAAATATTTGATTTTAACATTCAAATTTTGATTAGGCTGTATATCTGTATTATCAAACATATGCTTAAGAAGGAAACTGTATTGTCACTATACAATGAAGTAAGGCACTTTATCAAACCAGGTTCCCCGTAATTCATGGTAACTAAGAGTGCCTTTGCATAAGAATGGTACCTGTTCTATCTTTGCACTGTCAATAACTAATAATAATAATAATAATAATTAACCTTGAATAAGGTGAATCGGGATCAGGACATTCTATACTGAATGAAATATGCATATGCTTATCGCCAGTATAATGATGCCTCAAACTGTTTGGACTAATGTCTAATGCATACACAAAATATTCTTTCAGTATTCTTATAATAACCAATTAAAGTGACAGTAAGACATGCCACAATCGAGTCCACTGCTTAGCATGGATATGAATTTCACAAAGATGAGGCAGATATTTATAATTCTATGCAGCTACTATTGCCACAAGTAACAGGTATATTTGTTTATCACTGTAGAGCCAATATAGGGATCCAGATTGTTATGGAAACATTTTTTAAAAATTAATGTAGAGACTTACAAGTGAATTTTCTCTAATGTAGAAAAGGAAAACGATAATGCATAAACATTTTACAGATCTTGTCGCCTATGTACATGGCTGTAGTTTAACTACCAACCTATGAACTCAATTTAGAAATTGAGCATACAGTATACGATACTGTGTAAAACGTTTACACGTTTGTGGAAAAATTGCTTCAAAGTAAAAATTATTTAATAGAAGTGTTAGTAGTTTATAGGAATGAAAGGAATAAAAGAGAAATCTAAATCGCATCAATATTTTGTGTGACCACCCTTTACCTTCAAAACAGCATCAAAGTATCAATTCTTCTCGGTACACTTGCACAGAGTTTTTGAAGAAACTCAGCAGGGAGGTTTTTCCAAACAACTTGGAGAATTTGAAGTTAATAAACACACGAAACCAAGGATTGACCAACCTGTTCACTGCCAGTAAGTGTCCAAATGTACTAGAGTTGGTGAACGTATAAAAAGTTTGTATTCTGCCATATAAGTGCACGGAATGTATGTGGATGGTGTCCTGGCTGGTGGCACTTTCTACAAATATTGTCCTTTCAAAAATGGAGCTGTAGGTTCTTGTGTGATCTCACAACAACTACAATATGTAGCATGCAACAAAATCCAAAGCGTTTCTGAGAAACTTGCTCTCCTTCATTAGGGATAGCACATGCAATGTCTACCTAGTCAATGTAAAAGCATAGCATCTCCATAATTTGGCTGTTAAACAAATTTGGCTGAAATTTTGTAGCCAGTGTCTCATACATTCTGCTGGTGGATTGGGCAGCATGCACCAGCTGTTAAGTTCCATATAATGACATTGGCTGTATGTTTGGGGTCGTTGTCCTGCTGCAGAATAAATTTGGAGGCAATCAGACACCTATTTGATGGTATTTCATGATGGGTAAGTATCTGTCTGTATTTCTCAACATTGAGGACACCAAGTATTGAGTAGTGTTGAGGACCAGTGGTCAACCAAGGATACTTAGTGAACCAGATGAAAATAACAACATGCTTCCCCGCGAAATCAGCTGGCAGCAACCAGTGAGACCCAACTACACCCATCTACTGTTTGGAGAAGTCTGTCCAGAAATCATCTCAAACATAGGAACTGAGGTGCAGAAAAATGGCAGCAGGTGATCTGGAATAATGAGTCAAAATAGGAGGTATTTGGCTACAACAGAGAGCAATTTGTTGGCTGGAGAGCGGTGCAATAATGATTGCAAGGTGCAGTGAATAAGTGAAGGTCCTTGACTGTTTGGGGCTGCATTTCAGCAAATGGAGTCATGGATTTGGTTAAGATTAATGATATCCACAATGCTGAGAAATACAGGCAAATCATTCCCTATTAGGGAACACTATAAGGGAGGCATCTGATTGATTTCAACATCATTGAGTCTATCTGGGATTGCATAAAGAGACAGAAGGATTTGCACAAGCCTCATACACAGAAGATCTGTGGTTAGTTCTCCAAGATCTTTTGACCAACCTCCCAGCTGAGTTCCTTCAAAAACAGTGTACAAGAAGTGTACCAAGAAAAATTGATGCTGTTTTGAGAGCAAAGGGCGGTCACACCAAATGTTGATGTGATTTTGATTTCTCTTTCAGTCATTCATTTTTCATTTTGTTAATTGACAAAAATAAACTATTACAACTTCTATTTTTGAAAACATTCTTACTTTGCAGCATTTTTCCACACCATTTATGTCCTCTCTTAATTTCCTCTGCACAGTAAACAAAATGATCTTAAGGTGGACCTGTCAAAAAAGTTAAAAGTGGCCAGTATTTGCTTTTATTTTATTCCTGCTGCTGCCAAGTATTCCCTTTTTTGATAGTTTAAAATCCGCTATATAGTTCCAGAGATATCGACTTTTTTACTGCTACATTTTATGGTCTTTACCAAGAACTAGTGGATCACAGGACAATAATACAGAGCAACCTAAAGACGCCCCTAGAGAATCCTGTGAGCCACATCCCCTTCGTTAAGATCACAAAAGCTATTATTAAATAAAAAGGTCCATATTTGGGGAACCGTATGGTAGATTAAAAAAAAAAGCCTGACTACTCAGGAGAGCCGTGCTGTTAGAATAAAGGCAAAACTGGCCACATTCGTCCTGGTGTGAAGTCGTTTTTAAATGCCATGCAAAGAGATGCCGTTTGAGCCATAACTAATAATCTGCATCAGGGTGCTTCACACTCTGGGAAAAATTCATCATTTTTGTGATATATTTCCTGTAATTTTTTGAAACTTTTGTTGTGGTACAAAATGCTGCAAACAAATGTTATCTTGAAAGGGAATCTGTCAGTCACAAAATGCTAACAAATCACTTATACGGGTATGTAGGGGACTCAGCCCCTAAAAAATCTCATCTGTAGTATAGACTTTAGTGGTTTAGTTTCCTAAAGAAAAAAAAATCTTCTGCAAATGAGGAGGCTTTGGTGCAACATTGTGCCCCTTAATTTGCATACTAATCTTCTAGTCATATCTTCATTGACAGAGCTCAAGGAAGCGTTGTCTGAACTCAATTAGCGGCCATGTAGGGACTTTGCAGGATCACAGCCTTGCTCAGTGTCAGTGTGCACTCTCATCACTGGCTCCTGTCTGCAGTATAGTACAAGAGTCCGCAGACAGGAGCCAGCAATTAGAGCACACACCGACACTGTGTGAGCTGCGCACGGCTGGGCTACTACACTGTCATTGAGCATTCTCATCACTGGCTCCTGTCTGCAGTATAGTACAAGAGGCCACAGACAGGAGCCAGCAATGAGAGCACACACCGACACTGTGTGAGCTGCGCACTGCTGAGCTACTGCAGTGTCATTGTGCATTCTCATCACTGGCTCCTGTCTGCGGCCTCTTGGTACTGTACTGCAAGCAGGAGCTAGCGATGAGAGCACACACCGACACTGTGTGAGCTGCTCACGGCTGGGCTACTGCAGTGTCATTGTGCATTCTCATCACTGGCTCCTGTCTGCGGCCTCTTGGTACTGTACTGCAAGCAGGAGCTAGCGATGAGAGCACACACCGACACTGTGTGAGCTGCGCACGGCTGGGCTACTGCAGTGTCATTGTGCATTCTCATCACTGGCTCCAGTCTGCGGCCTCTTGGTACTGTACTGCAAGCAGGAGCTAGCGATGAGAGCACACACCGACACTGTGTGAGCTGCGCACGGCTGGGCTACTGCAGTGTCATTGTGCATTCTCATCACTGGCTCCTGTCTGCGGCCTCTTGTACTGTACTGCAGACAGGAGCCAGCAATGAGAGCACACAATGACACTGGGTGAGCTGCTCACGGCTGGACTACTGCAGTGTCAGTGTTCGCGCTCATCACTGGCTCCTGTCTGCGGCCTCTTGGTACTGTACTGCAAGCAGGAGCCAGCAATGACAGCACACACAGCCACTGTGCTACTGCAGTGTCATTGTGCATTCTCATCACTGGCTCCTGTCTGTGGCCTCTTGGTACTGTACTGCAAGCAGGAGCCAGCAATGACAGCACACACCGACACTGTGCTACTGCAGTGTCATTGTGCATTCTCATCACAGGCTCCTGTCTGGGCCTCTTGTACTGTACTGCAGACAGGAGCCAGCAATGAGAGCACACACTGACACTGTGTGCACTGCGCACAGCTGGGCTACTGCAGTGTCATTGTGCATTCTCATCACTGGCTCCTGTCTGCGGCCTCTTGTACTGTACTGCAAGCAGGAGCTAGCGATGAGAGCGCACACCGACCCTGTGTGAACTGCGCACGGCTGGGCTACAGCAGTGTCATTGTGCATTCTCATCACTGGCTCCTGTCTGCGGCCTCTTGTACTGTACTGCAAGCAGGAGCTAGCGATGAGAGCACACACTGACCCTGTGAACTGCTGGAATACTGCAGTGTCACCACTCTGAGGAACATCAGAGTTGCTGGTTGAGGTCAGGCAGCGCTTGCTTGGGCACAGTCAATCAATATATGACAAAGTACTCAGTATGCAAATTGGCGTGGCTTAATGAGCTCTTAGCCTCACCAATGGTGCACTGAAACTCCCTAATTTGCATACAAAATAATGATTTTTTCTGGCAACCAAACAACTAAAATCTGCACTTACAAAGTCATTTACATAGGGGCTAAGTCCACTACATACCTGTATTATATAAGTGGTTAGACAGCAGTTTAATGGTGACAGACCCCCTTGAAGTTAAAAGGAAAAAATAAAATGCTTATTTTCCCCCTCTTAGGACATTTTGGGGGTTCTTTGTTTTTTTTCTTCCAAATGTGATATGCTGCCATTTTTTTCATGCATGTTTTTAAAGACTTCTCTAGAGAAAGAAAGCACATGAAAAAAACGTGAGCAAAAAAAGGCCAAAAAAAATGAAAAAAAACCTATGGGCTGTATGTAAATATTACATTTGTCTCCTACTAAAATAAATATGTTGTAAACATAATGAAGGAGACTTAGTTTTAAGAAGTGTCACATTTCAATAATAACCTATGCACTCACTACTCCATTGGAAAGTTCTATAAATGACAAAGTAAAAAACTAGGTGTTGTAAATTTCATAAAATTAGAGCTATTTGATGACTATGATGATCTGCAACATATTCTAAGTTACATTTTCCACTTGGGCACATTGACATATCTGCTCTCAATGTGCATTTATACTTATTAAGGCTATTACAATATAAGGAGCAGACTCTGCATTACTTTACCTATACTATGTTTGGTCTATTCATGTTTAGCACAGGCTTCAAAGCGGACATCTTAACATCTGCTAAATACACTGAATCCTGAACAACAAGTACAGCAAATGACTTCTGGATTTGAGGAATGGATGGGGACTTCTGTGGGGAAGGTATGAGAACACAGAACGCCATGCACCAAAACAATGAAAGGAAGGGGGGAAGAGCGGCATTTCTGATGTTGCAGGGGCACTGATGCACACATGGATTTAATAGGCAAACGTCAGGGATGCTGTTAAGGGTTTGACACGTGTAACAACAAACAAGAGTTTTTGGGGTTTAATGTATTTCACACCCTTTATTAGCCTTGACTATTCAGCCACTGATAACCCATGGCTGTACTCTTTTCTTTTTAATCTAGTATACCTATAACACCCCCATAAAATGTACACTCTTGCGTGAAAGTGTAAAATAGAAGTTCTAATTTCTAATGATCTATACCAATATTTCCCAAACCTCAGTTTTTTTTCTATCAACTAGGCCCTTCACTGGTCTTGAAAACTGCAAATAATTTCTGCACAGAGTGGGATGTCAAGATTAATTTCTATAGTAACACCCCACTGTCTTCCCCTCCCAAATTGTAGCCCTGTTCACAGTCTGTCTTCCATCACGTACTTCTGTTTGTCTCGGGCATCGCGAGCCTTGACACGGTTCTGGCGGTTGGCTGAGGCTGGGATGGAGTGAACAGATGAGCTCTTTTTGCTAGAGGAGTGTGAAGAGTGCGAAGAGTGTGAGAGGCTGGCACGAGACTGGCTGGCGTTGTGGTCGAATTGCATCAGGCAGAAGATGAGGTCTGTGGGAACCAACTCGAATTCATAAGGAGGATTGGTAATAACGTACCTAAAAAAAAGAGATACAGTATTTTTTGGGTCACACACATATCAAGAGCAATCTTAGCATTTATTAAATGATACATGGCATATCACTGGGGCAAATTTCACACTGGTTTGTAGAGATGAGCAAAATTGATTTGATGCAAATCGAATTCATGTCAAATTTTGCGAAATTTGCAGGTCCCAGTAATTTTAAACAATCTGAGATATGATTTGTGCGAATTGATAATAAAATGCCCACTGTCATTTTACACATTGCAGGAGACTGTATCAGCTGCAGAAGGCTCACATGACCTCAGGCGCTGCCACGCGGGCTTCTCCATAATAATTTGCAGCTATCACATATGGTATAGCGCCACCAGTCAGGAAGGACTATCAGAGCCTGTGTAAAGCCAAATCAAGGAATGTAGCAGCCATTTAGGACAATTCACAATAGAAGGATGATGTTAGAGCTGGCAGCTAAGCAATAGAGATAGGAATAGAAGCCCTTGGACAAATAATCCTGGCGGCAGTAATATATTGTACAACTGTAGCGCTGAAGAATATGAGAGTAGTTGTCTGCAAATACAGAGATACAATTGATAAGAGAAGGGAGAGATAAGAAAGGTGGCAGCAGCAGTACCAGACTCAGTGTGATTGATCAGTGATATAGTGTAGCTCAGTTGTGCTTAACCTATGGCCCTTGATGACTTTCTGTGTGGCCCCCAACTTTGGTCACAGACACGCCTGATACTGTCTGGTGGCTGCTCATAAATATTTTCCATGTTGAGGAGTAGAGGGGCGGCAGGTAGCAATAAACGGATGGGTAACTATTAATGGTACACTTTGAGACCATATCTGTGACCAAGTATTCATCTAAGTAAGGACCATTTCTTGCTATGTCCTTTTTGAAAACAAAAATAGAATTTTGGCTAAAAAAAACAAAAACAAAACCTAGTCTGTGTTTGACACCTATTTTACTAGTTCAATTTGACAACTGTCTATGCCACATCTACTGTACACTATGGCCTGCTGCCACGGTTTTCTCTCTCTATGTGTACCTAGTTATCGAGAATTTCTTGTTATGTCTTTTTTGGCAAGGTTTCAACAATTGTGGTTGAAAAGATTATCAAAACTTAATTATATCATTGCACAAAATATATGGTAAAAGAAAAAGTGGCAATGGATGGGGTAGTGTAACAAAAAAAATCCCACATACCACAGCAAACACTGTTGGAGCCACTAGCAGCAGCACTACCACCACCAAAGGTACCAGCAATCCCCCCAGTAATATTACCAAACGCAGTGCACAACTGGGCTCTTTTGCCTCTGTCAAGCATATTAGTGGGAAGGAAGTGGAGGTCGGTATGGAATATAAGGCACATCACTTGTTTCATTCACAGCAGGATGATGTTACCTCTGAAAGCGACAGTCAGTTTGATTTAGTGTTCTGCGGAGTTGTGGTCCTCCGCCGCGGTAACAGTTAATCATTTACATTAAGGAACTATCAAATCAATCAATTATACCTCTATCTGATATGACCCTTCGTCCCCTAAGCCATAGCACTCCAGAGGCTAAGGAAGATATTTTGAAACAACTTCTTCCTATGATTTAGTGGATGAGATGAACAGTCAGACTTTGTACTTAGATGACATGGGCCGTTCAAGATGGGGGTCATGATTAAAACTCTTTGCTATATTAGTGGCGCTTTCATCCATGGTGGTAAAGGCACTGGCAGTGTCAGTCAAGATAGTAGTGGCAAGTAGTACCTTATCAGTGTTACCATCATCAACATCCACAACTACTGCTTGTTATACTTTGTTGTACTGCCAGATATACATCCCTGATAGTGTGCTGAGGAAATATGTGTACACTCATAGTCATCAGCTTGTGTGCCTCCTCACCTCCCACCTGGTCAAGTTGATGGTGATGCATTCACTATCACTTAGTGGACTCCACTGCCTTTCAAGAAATGATGGCGTGTACTCAGTTTTTTTAAATATACCTATCCTTCATCATTTCTCACAGAAAGGGGAGCCTGCTTTGTGCTCTCATGTGCATATGTGCGTGGGTCACTCTCTCGACTTGGTATTGAGCTCCAAAGTGCACTGTACCAAAAAACACATGGTGCAGTAACTATGGACAGGGACAATACTTGTTTTTCATAGCCTATTGGGTGAATGTTTCGTGTGGCAGCTGCACCACTGCAACCAGGACCAATGGTGAAGTCGGCTTAACACTAGAAGTGGTCAAACTGTTAGTGACAGTCATCATCTCCTCCTACACTTCCTCATCTTCCTTAATAAAAATTACCTCATCTTAAACAACAACAGGGTACAGCATTGTATCCACTCCATGCCTTCAGTCATTTCGTTCTTGCAAAGTAAAGTGCTAAACAGTTTCACAGCTTGTGGGTATGGGCAACAATTCTGACAAAAGCTATACAGCTACAGTATGTTGCTTATCTGCATAAAGCAGCAAATATCATGTTGGATTGCTCCCTGTCAACTGCAACTGGGCATTGTCGTAAGCAACGCTGCTCGGAACATTCTGGATGACTTGCATGCTACTGCATTGCGAACACCCTGAATTTAATCAAAAAAATATTTAAAGAAATATACCCACTAAAAGAAGGTGGTTTTGGCAACAAGAATGTCTGGGCATTTCAACCATTCTCGAGTAGCAAAACACCCTCAAGGCTTTGCAAAAACTACCCGAGTGGTGCCTGATTTTCGACATAGCTAAATGCTGTAATTCAAAACTTCATATATTGATGCATCTGTACGAGCAGCATAAAGCTGTGCTTAATTATATCATGAAGAAGGTAGACAGGATCTTAGGTTACTTTGAAATCTGCCATTGTCAGCTGATGAGGGACACATGTCACCTACTGAGGCCCTTTGAAGAGGCTACTAAATTTGCAGTAGGGACAACTGTGGCAGCATTGATTACACCCCTTCATATTTAGATTTGGAAAAAAACAATCACAAGAATGAAACAAGGGATGGAAGAAGAACAGTAACTTCTACGTGTTCATCGCCATCCTGGGGCTGTTGTGGACATTAAGGTCAATGTTGCATGCAGTGGTATGTGGAGGTGGAAAAAGAGGAAGAGGGGAATTAGAAGAGGGGTGGATGTGGAGAGGGATATTGAGTTATCTGAAGCACATGTAAGGGATGAGGCTCACAGTCATTGTCAAATTGATGATGATAATGACAATGACCATTATGACAAACCATCACATCGGAGTTGTGAAAGAGAAACCAATGGGGTCTTTGGTCATGCTGGAGTGCATGGCAAGCTGTATGTTCGATTGCTTGTGGCAAAAGCAAAAGGATAACTATTGGACAGCCTTGCTTTTAGACCTTCACTATAAAAGCAAAATATAGGAATCATTTTCCAGTTTCTGTAAGGAAATCAAACTTTGCGCATTACCAACTGTGTTCTTTGCCGAGCAGACGCCTGCTGTCCGAAAGTGTAATTGGGATACCCTTCCCTGATCTCTGCACAACCAAATCTTCCCTGCATTTGCCATCTCTAGGGCTGGTAGAAGTAGCTGAGGCAGCTGCAGCGATTCCAGTATATATGACATGATGGACCAGATGTTTTATCTGCCGCTGTGCCAACCTGACATACTTCAGCAAACACAGACACTCTGCCAGAACAGCCAGGTTCAGTCTTACCTGGACTATGTTTTTTCTTCAGCAAATAAGCAGAACTCTGACTCGATGGTTTTCTGCATCAGCAAACTGGCCCAATGGCAAGAACTAGCCCAGTTTGCCATGGGCATGCTGTCATGTCCAGCCTCTTAGGTAGTGTCACTGATATCATTTAGAGTATTATTGTTGTTTGTCTATGGACTTTTAGGTCCTTTTTAGAGATTATTAATAAAAGTTATTTTTTAGGGGGGCTATGTGTCTGCTGGTTGTCTCTATTTATTAGGCCCCTCATGTGATATTTTGTTTAGGTGTTTAGGTAGTGTCACTGATGGCATTCAGCGCAGTAGGTGGATTTGTAACACGCAAGCATACCAGATTGTCCCTTGCAAGTGTAAAAAAACCTTATATTTATCAAAATAAATCAGGCATGGATCAGAGCCAATTTTCACTCGGCTGATTGCAATAGTTCAACCAGTCTTAGTGTCTGCCTTCCTATTCATTGTGTTCTACAGTATTCTGCTGCCACCAACGCCAACACCCCCTACCCAGCTTGGCATCTCCTACCTATCCATCATGTTCTGCTGTTGGGATTTCCAGTGCTGCCCTATACAACTGATTATCTCCTTGCTTGTGCAAATGTGGCACCCCAGGGGTCTGGTTTCCACAGTAACAGCAATGTTATGTCTGAGAGCAGGTGGGAGGTCTCTTGGTCAGGGATCCTATGCATGCCACACCTCCTGCCCAGTCCTGGGAGGGGAAGAACTTCCCCTATATAAACCTAGGGCTGAGGCAGGGTTAGTGAGTAGAGAAGAAGTAGAGACAGAGAAGAGAAGCAGATATAGGAAAGGAACATCAGGAGCTCTGTGGGAGCAGTGCTATACGGAGTCAGGGGCTGGCAGCTGCAGAGCTCGCCCTGACTGAGAAGCTATCACCGGACCCGGAGTCCGAGGCTGTGGGGACTAATCTTTACCCAGCAGCAGAAACCGCCCGGCAGGGGATTTCAGGTCCTCTGGCCAAGAAACCCGAAGGCACGGTCACACGCGTGGGACCAGCACCGCCGTCGTGGAGCGGACGCCACTAGAAGGCCCCGAGTCACCGGCCATACGGGTGAGCACCAAACGGTACACTCAGGGACGTGGGCTACTTATACCCGCCTCTAGCAAGGTAGCCAGAAGAGTACAGTCAGTTTGGGAGGCCTACAACTCCGCCTGGCCAGGGGAGATCCCATCTGCTCAAGGACTGACCAGGCCCCGATCGCTAGCCAGTACTCCGGGAGGGTCTATCTTTATCACCAGTAAAGACCCTGAACTACACCGCATCGTCTCTGAGTGATTCCTGCTCCCCCATCATCCACGTCGGCTGCCCTGAGGCCATACCCCTCCCGTTGGGGGTGATACTATCACGCTGCACAATCCTACCACCGGCCTCAGCGGTCTGCCCTGCAGCGGCAGCTCCTTCGCTGCATTCAACGGGTGGCGTAGTCGTCCAACACCTACCGCTAATACAACGCCACTTAGTCTGACTCCCTGGGCACGGACCGGGTCACCGCCACGAGACTACAACCCTCAACAGATCCGGCTCCGGGTAAGCTCCCCCGTGCGCGCGATGCCGCGCGAAGCAGCAGGCCCAGGGGCGCGTCAACTTTTGGCGTAGTCGGCAGGATCTCGTGCCCGCAACCACCGGGTACTGCGTGCCTGAAAAAGACTGTTCAAACTTACCAGTGGTGAAGATTCCCGCCATCCGGCGCCATCTTCTACCTTCTTCCCGCCATCCGCAAAGTTTTCCCGCCATCCGGCGCCATCTTCTGCCTTCTTCCCGCCATCCGTGGAGTTTTCCCGCCGTTGGACGCCATCTTGAAGACGCCGCGCGGGAAGAAGAGGGGCGTGGACTCCGAAAGCGCGCGAGAACTGAAGCCCCGCCTCACGTCCGGACGTTGCGTAAGGTCCTGGAAGGAGCCCAGCAGACACCGACGTCACAGGAGCGCGACGGAAGGTCCTCAACCCTGACGATCCACTGCGGAGCCGCGGCCTACGGAAGAGGATCATCGCAAGGTAGGCCACGGTCCACTAGGGGGGAGGAAGATGTCGGATACGGAGGAGAGCTTCACTGCCTCAACCCCCGCCAGCGCCACCGCTGCTGCAGTCATGCCTTTCACCATGCCCTATATCCCGGGAGCGGCCTGGCTACCCCAGTACTCAGGGGAGTCCCATACCCTGCATGACTTTAGAGAAAAGCTGGATAGCCTCTTCCAGGTGTATCCCCTCACAGAAGAGCAAAAAGTGAGCATCCTGGTGGCCCAATTAACCGGGGCAGCCCAAAGGGAGGTAAAGTCCTGGCCACCTGGGGGGAGGACTGTTGCAGGGATACTAACCCGGCTGAGGGACACCTTTGATACCCGCACCTCAGCCGAGATCAAGCTTAGATTCTACGGGTGCAAGCAGCGAGCACACGAGAGTATAAGGGACTATGCCCTGAACCTACAAGAGGCCCTGAGAGCCATTAAGCAGACCGACCCTGACGGCGTGGGAGACGAGGACAGGCTGTTGACTGAACAATTTATAGAGGGTTTATATTGCAATGCCCACCGAACCCAGTTGCGGGCAATGGCCTTACAGGACCCTCATCTGGGATTTGCACAGTTCAAGGACAGAGCCATCCGGGTGCTCCGAGAACCGGCACCAGGTGGCGTTGTGACCCACAGACGCCTCACTACCACTTACCACCAGGAGGCGGCGCCCTTGTCGGCAGGGCCTGTGGGAGCTGATGCGCAGGCTTTGAACAATGACCCGGCTCCAGACCTGCACCATCAGGTCCAAGAGCTAGCTAAAAGCGTTGCCGCGCTAACCCGAACTGTGCAGTCTTTACAGGTTTCCACTCCAGGGAAGATCCAGCTGGCATCCGGACCGGAGGACATCCCGTGGCGTCGACCAAGGAGGACCCCACCGGCCAGAGGAAGACCCAGCGACCGATACAACGAGGACGGACAACCCATCTGCCGCCGCTGCAATCAACCCGGACATATGGCAAGGTACTGTTCTTTAAACTGGCACAACCTGGGGTAGAGGGCCAAACCCCAGGAAAAAGATCATCAGGCCCATCGAACTGGCGCGACAAATATGTGGGAGGACGTCCAGTCTTGCCTGTGGTACTGGATGGCATCCCTATGAGTGCCCTACTGGACACCGGGTCACAGGTTGCCACTATCCCGTACGTGCTCTTCAAGCAGTACTGGAATGACTCGGATATCACCCGCTACCCTGACGACGATTTGAGTATCATCGCCAGCAATGGTCAGCCCGTGCCACAGATTGGATTTAAAGAGGTGACCATTAAAATCGGTAGAGTTGAACTGGCGGCACAGGGACTGATCATTGTAGACATTGACCAGCACGAGAGTCACCCAAAGATAACTCTAGGAACTAATGTAATTGAAAATTGTCTTGCAGAGGTGATTTTCCTTTTACAGCAGGTTGCCAAGAACGCCAGCTCCGGCCAGCAGCGAGTGCTCCAGAAAGAGATCCGGGCACTGATGCGACGGCAACAGATAGAACTCTCCGGTGGTGAGATTGGTAGCGTAAGAATGTGTGACCCTTTCCCTATTGCCATGCCCCCAAAAAGTGAAATGATGATTTGGTGCCGGGCAGCTATTGGTCTGAGAGGTAGAGATTACCAGGCAATGGTAGAACCAGTTTACTCAGACAGTAGGCCCACCATTTTGACAGCACGGGGGGTGGTCAATGTACGCCATGGGAGGGTGCCCGTTCGCATAATAAATATCGGGAAGAGGGAAGTGTACCTGCCCCGGTATGCCACGCTAGCCAAATTGTATACCATCAATCAAAATTCCATACAGTCCGTAGAACCCTTGCCTCCATCTTCCCCGGAGGAAAGTAACGGCTCTAAGGAAACAATGGAGGACTGGTGTCAGCAACTACATTTGGGTACTGACTCCACTCCCTCGCACCAGAGACAGGGAGTCTATCGGGTGGTTCAAGAGTACGAGAGAGTGTTTAGTAAACACCCGTTAGACTTCGGGCGAGTCAAGGGGGTAGAACACCACATCCCCACGGGAGACCATCTTCCCATAAAAGAGAGGTATCGACCTGTACCCCCTGCACACTACCAACACGCCAAGGGGATGCTTAAGGACATGTAGGAGGCTGGGGTGATCAGGGATAGCTGTAGCCCCTGGGCAGCTCCACTAGTCTTAGTCAAAAAGAAAGACAACACCATGAGGATGTGTGTAGATTACCGGAAAATCAACCGTATCACACACAAGGATGCGTACCCCTTACCAAGGATAGAGGAGTCTTTGGCTGCTTTAAGATCTGCTAACTTCTTCTCTACCTTGGATCTCACTAGCGGGTACTGGCAGGTTCCTGTAGCAGAGGCGGACCGGGAGAAGACCGCATTCACCACCCCGATGGGACTTAGTGAGTTTACCTGCATGCCGTTCGGACTCTGTAACGCACCAGGAACCTTTCAACGATTAATGGAGTGCTGTCTGGGCCACAGAAACTTCGAGACGGTCCTGTTGTACCTGGACGATGTCATCGTATATTCCAAGACTTATGAGGACCACCTGAAACACCTGGCGGAAGTGTTCGAAGCTCTGGCAAACTACGGCTTAAAGGTAAAACCCTCCAAGTGTCACCTCCTAAAACCAAAGGTGCAGTACCTGGGACACGTGGTGAGCGCTGACGGAGTGGCTCCCGACCCTGATAAGATCACCGCAATTAAGGAATGGCCAAGTCCCTCCAGTGTAAAGGAAGTGCGGCAGTTCCTCGGGTTGGTAGGCTATTACCGCAGATTCATCCCCGGTTTCACCAAAAAGGCAGCTCCTATGCAGGACCTCCTGATAGGCCAGTCCCGGAAGGCCAAGAACCAGAAGCCGCCCTTCAAATGGGAGAAGTTAGAAGAAGAGTCCTTCCGCCAGCTGAAGATGGCCCTCACGGGGGATGAAATCCTGGCGTACCCTGATTACAGCCAGCCCTTTATCCTCTACACCGACGCAAGTAACATCGGGCTAGGAGCCGTACTGTCCCAGATCCAGCAGGGGAAAGAACGAGTAATCGCTTACGCCAGTCGAAAACTGCGACCCACCGAAAGAAACCCTGAGAATTACAGCTCATTTAAGCTAGAGTTCCTGGCAGTGGTGTGGGCAGTCACCGAACGCTTTAAGCACTACCTCGCTTCTTCCCGGTTCACCGTGTACACGGATAACAACCCGTTGACACACCTGGACACGGCAAGACTCGGTGCCCTAGAGCAGAGATGGATGGCCCGTCTGTCCAACTACGAGTTCACAATCAAATACCGGGCAGGACGCTCCAATACCAACGCGGACGCCCTGTCCAGGATGCCAAACCTACCGGACGTAGGAGAAGATCCAGAGGGACTGGAAGAAGTCGAACTCCCCGCGTTCCACCGTCATGGGACTATCCAGTATTCCCATCGGGTAAGGAGTAAGCAAGCCGCTACGTTTAACCACTTGCCTCACTACAACTGGGAGGAAACGCAAGACAGTGACCCTGCCGTCCGACTGGTGAAGGAGATGCTGACTCGGCCAGAGGCTCGCCTTGACCCAGACGCTCCGGAGGAAGCCAAACAACTGTGGGCTGAGAAGAGTCGACTGTTCCTTTACAAGGGGAAGTTGTGCCGCAGAATGGTTAACTCCCGGACGCATGAACTAATCTGGCAAGTAGTGGTGCCACGAAGAGACGCAGCCATGGTGATGGAGGCATACCACGACGGGGCTGGACACTTCGGATGGAAGAAGTTGGAGTTCCTGCTGCGCGGGTGGTTCCACTGGGTAGGCATGAGGGGAACCATCGAGAGGTGGTGCAGAGACTGTGGCCCGTGCAACCTAAGAAGGAAGGACCGTGCCAGCCAGAAGACCCCCCTTCAGTCCATCGTCACCAAGCAGCCGTTGGAACTGGTAGCCTTGGATCATGTAAAACTGACCCCAAGCAGAAGTGGCTACGTCTACGCGTTAACCATTGTGGATCATTACTCCCGGTTCTTGGTTGTCGTCCCCGTTAAGGACTTAACAGCTCAAACAGCAGCTAGAGCCTTCCAGCAGCACTTCTGCCGTCCACACGGGTACCCGGACCAAGTGCTGACGGACCAGGGACCTGCCTTTGAAGTGGAGGTCTTCCAGGAATTCTGCAATCTGTATGGCTGCCGGAAGATAAGGACGACACCCTATCATCCGCAAACTAATGGACTTTGTGAGAAAATGAACCAGGTGGTAATGGATCTTCTGAAAACGTTGCCCCTGGAAGAACGCAGTCTGTGGCCTGAGAAGCTGCCCGACCTGGTGGACCTATACAACTACATCCCTGTAGGTTCCACCAACTGTACCCCGGCTTACCTAATGAGGGCAAGGCCTGGTAAGCTACCTGTTGACCTGGAGATGGGAGTCCTGACACCTGAGGACACTTCACCGGAAGCAGACTGGGACACAGAGAGGCAGCAGCAGTACCGGAAAGTACAGGAGAGCGTGGAGCGAAGTCTCTGTCTCGCTAGGGAAAGACAAGAGAAAACTTACAACCAGTATGCTCCCGCTGTTCCCCTGGTACCCGGAGAGCAGGTCTTGAAGAGGAAGAGACGGCTCCACAAGTTGGACGACCAGTGGGAGAAGGACCCGTACACCGTACTGCCCTCAAGCCACGACAACCCAAAGGTTTGTACCATCAGTAAAGACGGAGGGGAAACCACAGCCATTGTATCCCGGGATCACCTGAAGAAGTGTCCCGAACAGCTACGGAACCCAGAAGGAGAGCAAGAAGACCCTCGACCCATAGAGGAAAGGGAAGATATGGTTAGTACTGTGCTCGGAGACTTCCCTCGGTCCTGGACTCAAGTCAATGGTGCAGTTGTGGTACCCGTCCTCACGTTCCTCCAACCAGCATCCCAAGTGCCTACGGAGCAACAGGTAGAGCTGGAAGAGCAGCCGGTCCAGGAGGCAGCAGACTCCACACAAGCAGAACAGGAGGATCAACCCTCTGCTCATAGTGAGCCTGCCGTACCCCTAGTGAGCCAAAGAGCCCGTAAACAGCTGCCCAGTTTACCCTTGACAGCTCCTACACCCTGTAGATCAGGGCCAGACAGTCAGCTCCGTAGGTCCACTAGGGCCACTAGAGGCCAGTTACCCGCACGTTGGAGGATTTGAAGTGTTTAAATTGTTTTATTTGTGGTCACCTGTCTGTTACTTGTAAATAATTATGTGTTTCTAGTTATTTTTAGGAGTCCTTGGTGGATTTACCGGGAATCCATGTACAATTGGTTGGAGCGTAACCTAGGAATGGACTAAAGACTGTTAAGGACTCGGGGCAGGACAGGCCCCTACCTGGTTACGTCTCCCTGTTTTGGTGAAATGGACACCTTGCTTTTCTTCAAAATTGCACCCGGTTGCGGACACGCCGTAACCATCTTTATGTGTTTTTCTTATTGTATTATTATTGTTTATACCTTGTTATGTTTTTCTAAAAATATGCTTAGTCCCGGAGTACTAAATTTCACTAGGGGGGAATGTGGCACCCCAGGGGTCTGGTTTCCACAGTAACAGCAATGTTATGTCTGAGAGCAGGTGGGAGGTCTCTTGGTCAGGGATCCTATGCATGCCACACCTCCTGCCCAGTCCTGGGAGGGGAAGAACTTCCCCTATATAAACCTAGGGCTGAGGCAGGGTTAGTGAGTAGAGAAGAAGTAGAGACAGAGAAGAGAAGCAGATATAGGAAAGGAACATCAGGAGCTCTGTGGGAGCAGTGCTATACGGAGTCAGGGGCTGGCAGCTGCAGAGCTCGCCCTGACTGAGAAGCTATCACCGGACCCGGAGTCCGAGGCTGTGGGGACTAATCTTTACCCAGCAGCAGAAACCGCCCGGCAGGGGATTTCAGGTCCTCTGGCCAAGAAACCCGAAGGCACGGTCACACGCGTGGGACCAGCACCGCCGTCGTGGAGCGGACGCCACTAGAAGGCCCCGAGTCACCGGCCATACGGGTGAGCACCAAACGGTACACTCAGGGACGTGGGCTACTTATACCCGCCTCTAGCAAGGTAGCCAGAAGAGTACAGTCAGTTTGGGAGGCCTACAACTCCGCCTGGCCAGGGGAGATCCCATCTGCTCAAGGACTGACCAGGCCCCGATCGCTAGCCAGTACTCCGGGAGGGTCTATCTTTATCACCAGTAAAGACCCTGAACTACAACGCATCGTCTCTGAGTGATTCCTGCTCCCCCATCATCCACGTCGGCTGCCCTGAGGCCATACCCCTCCCGTTGGGGGTGATACTATCACGCTGCACAATCCTACCACCGGCCTCAGCGGTCTGCCCTGCAGCGGCAGCTCCTTCGCTGCATTCAACGGGTGGCGTAGTCGTCCAACACCTACCGCTAATACAACGCCACTTAGTCTGACTCCCTGGGCACGGACCGGGTTACCGCCACGAGACTACAACCCTCAACAGATCCGGCTCTGGGTAAGCTCCCCCATGCGCGCGATGCCGCGCGAAGCAGCAGGCCCAGGGGCGCGTCACAAACAAATTCTATACTTTCTGTCTGTGTCCATTTTGTTCTATGGCTTTACTGTACTGCTGCTCAGAAACATATCCTGTACAGAGAAAAAGAAACCGAAACTGCTCTCAAAAAGGAATGATTTCTGGAAGGCTTTTTAAAAAAATACCGCTTATTCACTTCAAGGACAATTTTTGGACTTTTTGGTAAATAGCTATGGCTTTTTCACTTTCAAAAAAGCAAATCGGTTGCTGTTCCCCTAAAAAGGGATACTTTTTAGACAGCTTAATATAAAACCATTACTTCTTCATTTCCAAACAGCAAACTTTTGCTTAACCCAAAATGAGGACAATGTTTGGATATCTTGTTAAAAAGCCAGTGCTTCTTCTCTTTCCAAACAGCAAACCTGTTGCTACTCCCCAACAGTGCTAATTTTTGGACCACCACTTGTGAAAATCTATAGCTTCTTCCTTGTATAAAGTCTGCGTAAAAACACCATCAAAGGAAGCATCTGCCCCCAAAAAGGGACAATTCTTGAACCATTTTTACAATTCGAAAAGCCTAAAGAGTCTACTAAAAAAGTGTATTATTAAGGAGGCTGTTGGCTACCACTAGTTACCATGCATTTACCTATAGCCTTATATGTTGAGGCCACTTTGACATTACTAAGGCTCTGTTTGCAATAATGAGTTCAAAAGGGTTCAATATAGTCCTTAGAGACTTTAGAGTGTTATACATGTCTGTTCCGGGCAACTGGAGGCTTTGCAATATTGTGATTCATAGCAAATTGATTTGCTGGAAATTTAATTTTTGGGAAAATTTTGAAAACTGGTGTATTTGAAACTGGAGGCTTTGCAATATTGTGATTCATAGCAAATTGATTTGCTGGAAATTTAATTTTTGGGAAAATTTTGAAAACTGGTGTATTTGAATATCAAAATATTCACTCATCTTTATTAGTTTGCAACAGAAAAAAAAAAAAATATGAGTATTTATGTGTTGGCAAATACTTGACTGTTGGATGGACAATACATGAGATGAAATATAATCACAGCTAAATAACATTCAATGAGAGAGTTAGACAGATCCAAGGGGCTCTAGAAAGCTATCTATAAATAAATGAGATATCCATATTATGCTAGTATAATAAATGGAAACTCCTGACCATGCTGAGGGCATTCTACCACCCTCCAGACACATCTCTCACTTACAAAGTGGTGCTTCCAAGGAACCTCTGGTCCTTTCCCCGACATGAGTGAGACACAATTCTTCATTCACAGCAATTCTCCATTGTCTCATTTAAAACTGAGACAGAGGAACATACCAAGGTTCAGGAGGAAGAGCCACGAACTGTCTTCACTCCAGAGACAGCTTCTATCTCTTGTCTGTGTCACTTGGCTGATGCAAAGCATGAAGAAGGAGTGGACACAGAATGTGGAGTTTGGATTCAAGGACAACTCAAAGGATTTTACTGTAGTCAAATTGTTACTGAAGTGCATAAGGCCATTAGGGGCTGCAAACCATTTCCGATCACTACAGCCCAAACAGCTATGCTACTGAGCCTCACACCATTAAATATACAGCAGTATTTTTAACTATAGACATCTTTCAGAATAAATACAAATGGTAATGATTTCATATCTATTTTTTCGCCTGGTATTTCTGCAATCATTTTCCTGTTTATAAAGAAACATGTACCTTAGTTGTAACATTTACCTACCTTTTGGTACACTGGCTAGGTGTGCTCAGGTGGGCATCACGTAACCGATATATGCCAAAACAAAGCATGTTATATGTTTTTAATGCTTTGCAATATAAATCTCCATAACATCCACCATCCTACAAAAATTAAAAGCACAGTAAGTTCAGACTTTGGACATATATATTAATTTACATGAGAATGTGTTAACAACGGAATAACAAGATATTGACTTTTTATTTTGTAGATATCTCCCTTAAAATAAAATAAAAATACTAAATAATCCTACTAAATCAAGTAATCGAGTTCAGAGTGCAGCTCAGACTATTTTCCAGATTTTCGGCTTTATACATGCACAAGTCTACTGTGCAATATATGACAAGAATGATCCAAACTACATTAATGAGAAAAAAATAATATCAACTAACAGCAGCTTCAGGTTTGCATAGTGAAATAAAAGTCTTAAATTCTCCATATACACTACCGTTCAAAAGTTTGGGGTCATTTAAAAATTTCATTATTTTTTAAAGAAAAGCACATTTTTTTTTCAATGAAGCTAACATTAAATGAATCAGAAATCCACTCTATACATTGTTAATGTGGTAAATTACTATTCTAGCTGTAAACATCTTGATTTTATTGCAATATCTACATAGGTGTATAGAGGCCCATTTACAACAACCACCACTCCAGTGTTTTAATGGCACATTGTGTTTGCTAAGAGTGTAAGAAGGCTAATGGATGTTTAGAAAACCCTAGAAAACCCTTGCACAAGTATGTTAGAGAAGCTGAAAACGGTTTGGCTGATTTGAGAAGCTATAAATCTGACCTTCCTTTGAGCTAGTTGAGAATCTGGAGCATTACATTTGTTTGTTCTATGAAACTCTCAAAATGGCCAGAAAAAGAGAACTTTCATGAGAAACTCGACAGTCTATTCTTGTTCTTAGAAATGAAGGCTATTCCATGCGAGAAAGTGCCAAGAAACTGAAGATTTCCTACAACGGTGTGTACTACTCTCTTCAGAGGAGAGCACAAACAGGCTCTAACCAGAGTAGAAAGAAAAGTGTGAGGCCCCTCTGCACAACTGAGCAACAAGACAAGTACATTAGAGTCTCTAGTTTGAGAAATCGATGCTTCACAGCTCCTGAACTGGCAGCTTCATTAAATAGTACACGCAAAACGCCAGTATCAACGTCTACAGTGAAGAGGCGACTCCGGGATGCTGACCTTCAGGGCAAAGTGGCAAAGAAAAAGCCATATCTGAGACTGGTTAATAAAAGGAAAAGATTAATATGGGCAAAAGAACACAGACATTGGACAGAGGAAGATTGGAAAAAAGTTTTATGGACAGACGAATCAAAGTTTGAGGTGTTTGAATCACACAGAAGAACATTTGTGAGACGCAGAACAACTGAAAAGATGCTGGAAGAGTGGCTGACGCCATCTGTCAAGCATGGTGGAGGTAATGTGATGGTCTGCGGTTGCTTTGGTGCTGGTAAAGTGGGAGATTTGTACAAGGTAAATAGGATTTTGAATAAGGAAGGCTATCACTCCATTTTGCAACGCCATGCCATACCCTGTGGACAGCGCTTGATTGGAGCTAATTTCATCCTACAACAGGACAATGACCCAAAGCACACCTCCAAATTATGCATGAACTATTTGGGGAAGAAGCAGGCAGCTGGTATTCTATCCATAATGGAGTGGCCAGCGCAGTCACCAGATCTCAACCCCATTGAGCTGTTGTGGGAGCAGCTTGACCGTATGGTACGCAAAAAGTGCCCATCAAGCCAATCCAACTTGTGGGAGGGGCTTCAGGAGGCATGGGGGGAAATTTCTCAAGATTACCTCAGCAAATTAACAGCTAGAATGCCAAAAGTCTGCAATGCTGGAATTGCTGCAAAGTGAGCATTGTTTGACGAAAGCAAAGTTTGAAGGAGAAAATTATTCTTTCTAATAAAAATCATTATTTCTAACCTTGGCAATTTCTGGACTATATTTTCTAATCATTTTGCAACTCATTTGATAAATAAAAGTATGAGTTTTCATGGAAAACACAAAATTGTCTAGGTGACCCCAAACTTTTGAACGGTAGTGTATGTACGTACAAACAGTTCAGAAAAATTTGGACAGTGACCAAAACTTCATGATTTGGGGTCCGCATGCCACTATTTTTTCTTTAAAATGAAACTAAGATGCAAATGAAATGTAGACTTTCAGGTTTAATTAAAGTGTTGAACAAAAATATCAATATTGCAACCATTTCATCTACAAAGCCTCCTCATTTCAGGGGCTCAAAGTAATTGGACAAATTAACTTTACTATAAATAAAATGTTAATTTTAATACTTTATAGAGAATCCTTTGCAAGCTATGACCGCCTGAAAGTCTGAAAGCCACGGGCGTCACCAAACACTGGGTTTCCTCCTTTGTGATGCTTAGCCAGGCCTTTACTTCAGTTGACTTCAGTTTTTGCTTCTTTGTGGGTCTTTCTGCCTTAAGTTTTGAAATGCATGCTCGATGGGGTTGAGATCTGGTGATTACTAGGCCATTGCAGAATATTCCATTTCTTTGCCATAAAAAAACTTCTGGGTTGCTTTTACAGTATGTTTTGGGTCATTGTCCATATGTACTGAAGCACCGTCCAATCAACCCTACTGCATTTGGTTGAATCTAAGCAGAAAGTATAGCCCTGTACACTTCAGAATTCATCCGGCTGCTTCTGTGTTCAGTCACATCATCAATAAACACTGGTGACCCAGTGCCTTTGGAAGCCATGCATGCACATGTCATCACACTGCTTCTACCATGTTTTACAGAAGATGTAGTGTGCTTTGGATCATGAGCCTTCTCCATAGTTTCTTTTTCCCATCATTCTGTTACCAGTTGACCTTCATCTGACCAAAAAATGCTTTTCTAGAACTGGTTTGGCTTTTTTAGATGTTTTTTGGAAAGTCTAATCTGACCTTTCTATTTGTAAGGCTTATTGATGGTTTGCACCTTGTGGTGACCTCTCTGTATTTGCTCTCATGAATTTTCTTTTTATGGTAGACATAGATGCTGAAACACCTACTTCCTGGAAATGTCCTTCACTTGGGTGCATATTGTGCACGTGTTTTTCTTCATCATGAAAAGGATTCTGTGGTCATCGACTGTTGTCTGACTTTCAGGCCGTTTTCAGCTCCCAAGCCCATCAGTGCGCTGTTTTTTTGTTGCAGAATCTAACAAACTGTTGATTCGACCACTCCTAACATTTATGCTATCTCTCTGATGGATTTATTCTTTTATTCAGCCTATTGATAGTCTGTTTCTCTTCAGATGAGAGCTCCTTTGACCGCATTTTGTGGGTTCACAGTAACAGCTTACAAATGCAAATTCCACAAATAGGTTCAGCTCCAGACCTTGTACCTGCTTAAAGAAGTTGCCTGGTTTAATTGCAGTTACTCTGTGTGACTGAAAAGTCATGAATCCCCCCCAGCACTTGCACTGTGCACTGTACTGATTCGGCGATTTCTAAGCCCGGAAAGGTGGCGATGTATGCGTTATGCATACTTCCAGCCAGAACCCGTCTAGTGGGCGTGGCCTCGCTCTATACACTTGTATTGAGCGAGGCCGCGCCCACTAGACACGCTCTGGCCAGGAGTATGCATATCGCATACATTACTACTGGCTCAGAAACCGGCGAATCCTCGCAGCGCACAGTGTGTGCTCTGGGGGATTCATAATTCTGAAGTCACACAGAGTGACTGCAGACTTTTCATTTTAGACTGGAAAACCCCTATAATTCATGATGGATTAATGATGGAATAGACTATGCACCTCATTAAAGAGCTTTTGAGATAATTGCCCAATTACTTTTGGTGCCTTTAAAAAGAGGTGAAATTACTAAACTCTTGAAATTACTAAACTCTTGTACAAAACTCAATTAGGATGTGAATACTTTCAAATTAAAGGTGAGAGTCTGCACTTTAGGCCCATAATGATTATGTTTTGGTAAGCAGCTAAATATTTATGGACCTAACAGTATAAGCACACGCAAACACTAAGACTACCATAAATATTTAAAATGCATTGATCAGTAATCTTTTTCTTACCCCAAGGTCAGCAAATGGGCCATCATACAGAGCCAATTGGGCTACTCGGCAACGGTCCCTGTTAGCTAGAGTTTGCGGGGTGCTATACCCTCCACGTAATGCATTCTCTTCTGCTATTAGAGCTTCTAGCTCCGGTGTTGCTCCTCCAGTCACCAATGTTCGGATCAGTGTTAAAATGTTATCATTGAAGTATGTCTGGGAAAACAACAATTAAAAGACAGGTTAGCAGTGAGGACATATGGGGTGTTTACCAAGATGCCATAAAGAACATCTTCTCCTTTTGTGGCTCCCTCGATTACATGCACTCTACCTTTTACTGCTGTCCTCTGTCACTTCTCTTAGATATATCTTTTAAATAGATTTATACAAAAATCATTGTGGCTAGCCTATACAAGTTTTGTTGAGCCGAAGCAATTTGGCAAAAAAATTACAACACACCCTTTAATTATTTTAACCAATTGTCTGTGTAGCAATAACAGGTCATCTGATCATAGTACCGGTTTCTGTACCCCAGGGGAGAAAAGGACACTACACAACCCTTGGTCAGGGAATAGGGCAACAAACTAAATCTTTGCGCAGGGTGAGGAAAATCTGTGCTCATCATCACACACTTATAAATATACCATTTAAGATATGCAAAAAAAATATGGTACTTGTGGTACATTATGCAGGCTTTTGGCATAAAATGAAAGATTTTACTCAGACACTTTAAATCAAGGAAGGTTATAACTGACAGGCATGGAAAGTTGACTATATGCTGAACAATAGATAGAAACATGCCTATGAGCAGTCCTAGCCTACATTAGTTTTATAATCCATTGCAGAACTTTACTCACTCAATAACCTGGTGCAGAAAATATTTCCATGGACCAGTTAATAAAGGCATCAAGATGTGTAATTGTAGGCTACTGAGTGTAGTTAAAGCATGAATGCCTTTTTAGACATGACACACATTGGTTTGGAGCCTACTTTTTGTGTTGCAAATGTCACAGCTGATTATCCCTCACTGGACTCAGGTCTTGGGTGCTGTTAAACTCTCTTTTAGCTGCTCTGACAGCAACATGTATCAATTAAACATTCAACTAAATGGTAGACAGCCGCGTGTCCTTTTAAAAAACTCTAGGGTATAAGGGAAGCTTACAAATTGTTGGCCGCGCTGACAACCTGACAGTGACTGCACGCCCGAGCCCACAATGGATGTGTTAAATATTAATGTTGTGTCATGATGATGACTACTTCATTAGAATTGTCTCCATGCTCTGTAGAAAGTGCACAAGCACAAGTTGTCAACCAGCAGACTTGGGCTTAAGGATCTAGTCTAAACAGGGACTTTCTGCTGCATTAGGTCACAGATGAAATGGGCTCTTATTACCCATCTAAAATCACTTAAATAAGCTTTAAAATACATTTGAAAAACAGTAATTAAAAACTGACATAAAAACCTGACGTATTGTCTTCCACAGGAACTATAGTGGCTGCATCAGCCTGCCTTACATAATCATACTCGTCCAAGTAGAGAACCAACTGTGTATCTTACATTAATTTGCCAAATTAAAAGCAGAAATGTCCATATGAAAATGTATTCCATGGAGAGTAGAAAAGATAGAATGGTGGAAAATCCCCACTGTCATGCAGTTTATAAAATTTAACAACATGTAATGGATATTTTGCTGCTCTAGAAATGGAATAATTTTTTTTTCAAAAATTAGATAACTGATAAAAATTGTATCTTTATACAATTCTGAGTAAGCAGCCTATGCTACATGAGCGGTTACAAGTAAACCTACAGAGCCTATCTTGTACATAATCCGGATCTGCCTGTAACTATTATTAAAACCATATATGGTGGAACACCTGTCAGATTCTCATTCCATCAAAATAATAAATGTTGAAACACAATAGGTTAAAGTGACTGTCCATCCAAGAAAAGAAAAGTTAGTATATACAGTAATGTGCAAAAGTTTTATGCAAGTGTAAAAAAAATGCTGCAAGGTAAAAATACTTCCAAATATAGAAGTGTTAATAGTTTATTTTTATCAATTGACAAAATGCAAAGTGAATGAACAAAAGAGAAATCTAAATCACATCAATATTTGGTGTGATCACCCTTTACCTTCAAAACTTGCACTAAGTCATGTAGAATTAAAGTCAGGAGTATGAGTGACCAACTATATAAAATAATGGTCATCACTTTCATATAAAGAAGATAGAATTAGCTGTGTAGAATTCTTAAAACTGGGTGATGAATAGCCAATTTTTGCTTCAATGGTGAGGTTGTGGAAGACAGTTTCATCTCACAGGTCACCATGGCAAGACTGGGCACAGCAAAAAGACAAGTGGTAGTAATATTATACCAACAAGGTCTCTTACAGGCAAACATTTCAAAGTAGCTTGGACTTTCAAGATGAGCTGCTTCAGGACACAGAAAGAAGAGGGCACCTGTGCAACAACAAGATATGGGCCCATTGTAGTACAATAGCTCATCATAAAGCAACATTCCACCTGCTTTGGAGGTTAAAGTGCCCCCCTTACCTCTTGGGATCCCTGCGAGAATGCACAATTTACACCTATAGTATGTCTGACCCTGAGGCCAATAAAACGTAGTGCAGCAGATGAAATAAACGTCATGCTTACTTCCATTTGGAATTGGAAAATGTTCAGTAGTGTCATCGGCTCAGAGCTGGCAGCAACCAGTGGTACCCAGCTACAACAATCTACTGTTCGTCGAAGTCTGGCCAGAAGTGGCCTTTATAGAAGAACTGTGGCCAAAAAACATACCTTCGAGATGGAAACAAGAACAAGTGACAAGTAATATACCCATTTCTTCCTGTGTAGCACCTCAGACCACCAGCCCCTGTGGTCTGAGGTGCTATACAGGGAGAAATAGGTATGCTACTTATTCATGTACATTCCTTGCTATATTGTGTTTAGCTTTGATCATGTACCTTGCATGTTACACTCTTCATACCATGCTGAGTGAAAATATAATGATTTCTCAGTGACAAAGAAGAGACAATCCACTTCACCATTTGCCATCACGTAATAATAGGTCAGTATAGAAATATTATCACACAACCTTTATTCATAAAGAATAAAGAACATAAAACAAAACAAAAATTTCATTAAGTTTGGGGGAAAAAAAGTGATACTTACCGCACTCATGAGTGAATCCAGCACGCTTACAGCAAAGGCAGTGCCACAGGCAAAAGGCTGTGTTAGGTACAGCTCAGTGTCTGGGTCATCATCATCATCCTGGTCCAGGAACTGAACATTGGAATCATTCACTGCAAGCCATAAAGACCACGTTATGAAGCTGTAGAACATAGCAGTATACTGATTTGGTCTTAACGTATACCGTATATAAATGCAATGCAACAACAATATTGTAAAATTCTTATATTGCTTCTGACCAACTAAATTTAATCTAAGAGGATAAAACATACTCTTATATTTTCCATTTGGAAAGATCAGATGCTAATTTGTTAGAGAATCTGAATCAGATATTAGAGGCTGTCCCTTAGGATTCTGCACTGGAATCGCAGTTTGACTTACTGCAGTTCTACATATGGATTAGCCTCGTTGAGCGGGGTGCTCACCACAGTTTCCTCATGGAATACTCTTTGGTATGTGACATATAATTTTTTTTCCCTACAGCACCAATTTCATATCCAAGTTGTTTCTATAAAGATGCAAGTTTGCCATTAAAACAAATGGGAGGTGGTTTCTGGGCAGAAACCAATGGGAGAAAGGGTTCGGTGATAGGACCGAAACATCGCCACATGGGCTAATAAAGTACACACTTTTTGCCTATTCATAGAGTTCTGCCTCTTCTTATCTTTATGTATCTAAAGGATTATGGGATTGTTAGTTCAGGAGAATCTCTTATTATCTATCTATCTATCTATCTATCTATCTATCTATCTATCTAATATCTATCTATCTAATATCTATCTATCTCATATCTATCTATCTCATATCTATCTATTTACCTAAATATCTATCTATCACACCTAATCTATCACATCTATCTTACTATATACAATCTATCGAATAGCATAGCAATACTGAGGCGCAGTTCATTTATGTCTCAAGTAACTCATAGCTTTGCACCATTATAGGAGGTCAATAAAATATTATTGCCAAGAATGTATGAAATATCCTCAAGGGTAATGTATGTATGCAAACATGCATAGATGAAAGGTGTAGCAGGTAGGTGCACATGGTAGATTTATCCTGCACTGTTTCAGCAAGTTCCTTTCTGCTACATATGTCTCAGAACCTTCCACTGCCCCCAAGAAAAGCTGGCTATCTGCTCTTCAATAACCCAAGAGCTTGATCACACTAGAGAAGTCAGAAATGAGAAATAAACACTCGGAAAAAAGCTGCGAGGCATATGGAATCTTGAGCTTTTTGCCTTTTGAATCATGTCTCCCTTGTCTGAACAGCCAATCATACTGACAGACAAACAGGAGCTAGGGGCAGCAAGGTATCAGCTCTGTTATAAGAAAACATTCTGTATCAGAGGTTATTGTGATCAAAGCCATACTGATGTTGGCGTGAGAGCCATGAACAGAAAATCGTTACAGAAGATGCAAACCAGTTCACTTAAAACTAGAGCCACACACAAGTACAGAACAGAAGCAACCAGGACCAAAGCACTGCATGATAATGCTGGAAAGGCAATGTTTCATTGACAGCCAAAAGAAAAAAAAAGTTTTGAAAATACTAGATGGAAATAAAACAAAAGATCACAAGAAATATATATAAATACAATCAGTTATATGCAGATCAGGGGTGCAACCAGATCAACAGCAGAGGATAACGCTGTTATATATATCTCCTTAGGTACCAGGTACTATTAAATGAACCAGAGTTGCCAACCGTCCAGAAACTCCTGGACAGTTTGTGAATTTCGGGTATTTTTTCCAGTGTCTATGAAAAAAAAAGACGTCACTGTGATTTTTACTTAGAGGGCGGTGGTACTTGAGCAGATCATTGTGAATGTAATTATCATTTCACAGCTCACTGTATATGCTGATAATGGGTGTATGACATTTCCCATTTTATTTTTCCAAATTATCGGTAAAAAAAAAAATGTGTCTTTTATTTTTGGATAAGCTGTCCAGAAAAAAAAAAAATTAAAGTTGGCAACCGTGAAATGGACTCCCCCACAGAAAGACGTCTTTCAGGTCACAGGCTTCCCTCACATGGTCAGAGTTCTGCATCTTGTTGGGTCACTTGATACGATCTATGAGGAAGGATCGCATAACCTTCATATAATATATATAAAATCTTGTGGGGAACAGCCCAGGCGAAAGAGCCATAAAACTATTAGAGCGTTTTCTTAATAAAAGCATTATTTCTTTTTGAAGGGGATGATTACATTAATGCAGAGAAAAGCAAAAGGTAGAAAATTAAAAAATTACAGGGAGAGTTCAAATGACCCTAATCACTTACATGTCTGAGGGCAGAATCAATAGAGCATTTGCAGCACTTGAGCTCAGGGCAATTATTTTTATTATTTTATATATGTATATATATATATATACACATACATATATATATATATTTTAAATAGTGTTTCCTGGTTGCGCCTCTCATGGGGGCAGCCATATAATATCCACAGCCACAACAAGGTAATGAAAGAAGAGACGCTTCTTCTTACCCAACTCTGTAATTATTGGTATGTGAGTTCCACTGTTTTTTTCCTGACTGAATGAAATCAAAGGTAGCAGTTTGCCAGGCTTAGCTGAAGGGTGCAAGTGTTAGAAAGGTACAAGGCAGGAGGGGATCAAAGAGAAAAGACAGAAAGAGGGTGAGGTAATAAGGCAGCTCAGTGAGTGAGCAGGTGAACGGTACACACAGAGAAGGAGGAGAGTAAAGCAGAGGGTAGACAGTTGTGAAACCAGTAAAACAAATTGCAACGTGATCTCATATACAATCTACGGCATTGCATATGAGGAATATATCATATGCAAGTCTACGGTATAAAGTTAAAAGATATAAAGCCCTATATATATATTTATGGTCACTGCCTATTATAACCTTAGAAACACAACCCAATGTTTCCATATACACTCCGCACCCTTGAAATTGTAACACTAACAAGAAGAAGTCACGGAACTGTGGAAATCACAGAGTAGAGACATGTTACTGATATGCAAATGATGAAAAAATGGAAACAACATTTTCAATATATCTCAATTTATTCAGTATCAAATATGAATGCCAGACGCAGAAATATATGTTTAGGCCCTGCAGGCTGATCACAGGAGCAAAAGTAATATGCGGCCTGGTGGCTGCACAAGGTGCTGTAAGACAAAATCAACGTAACACCGAGCTGTTAGCTGGACCCCGCTAGTCTTCATGCCACACCATAATTCCGGAAGTAGTGACCGATGTTATGTTCATTCGTGAAGACCTCTTCATGGCATTGGTCTCCAGACCAATCTTTGGCATTCAATGCATCCAAGACAAAAGCAGGACTCATCCCTGAAGAGGATTCCAGCCTCCACTGCCATCTTGCTCTGCACTGAGATAGCTTTTGAAAGACGTGGCATGAGGTCACCGGTAGCTAGACATCTGGCTCATTGCCCAATGTTGTGATGGTTTGTGTAGACACTCTATGATGCCTTAATCTTGGTATGTGATGTTCAGTTTCACTTGCAGTACAGAACCATTTGAAATTCTAGAACTAGTGGTACAGCCATTTCTTCAAAGTGTCCCGGGAGCCATTTTTCAGGATGACAACTCCAGGCCACATGTTCCTCATGCTACTATGAGCAGGCTACATGGCTGAATCGTGCTACCATGGCCTGCAGTGTGTACTGATTTGTCTCCCATTAAGCAGATTTGGGTCATTGGTCGGCAACTGTAAAAAGGAGCTGGCAGTAGTGGATCGTGATGATTTGCCCAAATACATTCAGCGCGGCAGAACATTCCTCACAGCCATTAATAACCTCATTGAAATCAGCCAAGGCATGTAAGTATGGGGATTTCTGCATGTGGTGCTCATAATTGATACTGAATAAATCAACATGTTTTGCAAATTTTGTTTACATGTTTTCATAATTTGCATATCATTAATATATCTATCCATCAACTGATTTCTATGATTTTATGACATTTCCTTCTTGGTGTTGCAATTTCAATATTGAGAAGTGTGATTGCAGTCTTGTCCACATTTATTCAAAGCGTGAGGCCAAGCAAGGCAACCGCAATTCTGCCAAACCATCGCTGCTATGTGTGGCCTTACCCTAATACATATCAATATAAAGCTATTTCTTTTGTATTAACATCTCATTAATATCTCATAGATATATTGCATATTTACATGAAAAGATAAAATTCCTTAATATTTTTAGCTGGCAAGAATGTGAAAGTAACATGAAAAATAAAAATCCAAAGAGATAATAATATACTTATGTATATTAATGAGGGGACAATCTGCGTCCTGTATACGCTATGGTTCTAATAAACGGCACAGCAATATAAGCATCAAAACATATACTGGAGCGATCAGTGATGAAATAAATTAAGGTTTTCTGAAAGCACCACTCCAGCGTTTTTTTCTTTCAGAGCTGGAGTGGTGCTAATAATGTTAGTTCCCTGCCTCTAGTATTATACTCAATAGCTGCTGTCTTCAGCTCTTCATGGCACTGCTCCGGTCCGGCTCCCCATCTTGCAACTTCTGACTGATCGGAAATGGTCAATAGCACTCAATGTAAGTCTATGAGAGCCTTGTTTTGGCCTCGTTCTGGCCTTCATAGACTTACACTGAGTTGTGACTTCCGGATCGCACAGCAAACACTGGAGCAATCCGTTAGGTCACAAACTGCTGAAGATGACTGGAGCGTAACAGAAGACAGTAGAAAGAGAGTATAATACCAGGGACGGGCAACTTACATTAGTGACACCACTGGAGTGGAGTGGGGTTACTAATGTAAGTAATGTAAGTGGAGTGGTGCTTTAAAATTATTTAAACGGAAAGCATGCCAATGCCATATGTATGGCATCCGTGTTCTGTCAATTGTTTTTCACGGTCCTATTTATTAGATTGGATGAATATGGCATTTTTCCATCTTTTTTAATTGTGGACTGCTGACAAAATTACAAAAAAAATAACGTGAAATAAGCCACTGGCAATAATGTGTCTGTGCTAGCCCTTTAAAATCTTACTACCAAACATATGTGAACAAGACCTTATTCAGTCATTCTGCATTGCCACAATGGATTTCCATAGAAAGTATCTTACCAAGCTCAGTAATGATGGGAATGTTGGCCCCTGTGGTAATTGATGGCTGCCTTGCTAGACCATGCACTGGACTGTTGTCGGGAGAAGATCGGTCCATCCCTGGCGGTGTAAAACCTTCAAAACAAAATGAGCAGATCGTAATAGTCACAAATATAGAACAAGTTACATAATACATTTCTTAATTTGAGACTCAGGTGAACAAAGGGTTGTACGGCATTGGAAACATAAGTCTGTCCAAAACATAGTCACGCCTCTCTGTCAGATTAGTCTGATATTGTAGCTTCGCTGACATAAATGCAATATATGGTTGAACTGCAATATCACACAAATCATGTGCACAGGTGTGGTACAGTTTCCGGAAACAAACAGCCATGTTTTTATAATTATGTACACGGTTTTACAATCTAGTTCCCAATCCAGTGTATGTACCTGCTGAGAATGTATGGTCATGTTGCACTGCTTCATGTCCAAATCTCTGCTCTTCTGGAAGACTCAACTCATCCACGCATTGCTCGGATGGCTTTTCGATTTCTGAAACACCACATAATGCTTTCTTTTTTGTTTGGGTGGGTTTGAAGAGGAGCTGTATACTGCATGGTGTCAGATTTAGAGTTGGCTAAATTTATTCGAATGGACTGAATTCAACTCGAACTTAACAGAAATAAGTATTCTCCGGAGTGCGGATCTTTTGTAATTTGATCGGGGCAAAACACCTCACCTCTCTGACCACCTCTGCTACTGGCTCTTCTCCTTACGGTCCTTGGCACCTCTTCTAAGTTACCACCATGTGCTGAAACGCCATGCCTCTTCATGTTAGACCAAGACCTCTGGCCTTAAGCAGGCCTAGGACTGCTCTCTGATTGTGCAAAGTAAGGTCACGGCGACATGATCGTCATGACATGAGCCTGGACCGCCAACTGCTACTAAGCGCAGACCTTAGAACACACATGCCCAGGGGCATCCTTGGGCTTAGTCGTGGCTGGAAGATCTGGCCTAGCATGAAGATGTCTGGGATTCAATGAGAGGAGGCAGTAGGAAAAGGCGCCAAGGACTGTACGGGGGACAGTGAGCATCGGAGGTGAGCGGTGAAGTGAGCATTAGTTGTTACATCTTATGTTTATTATACCCTGGGGTCTCCCCAGACCCCAACACATAATACAGGACATTTTAATCTGCTGAGAATCAATTAGCTGCACATCAAATATCCCGTTAAAATCCTCATGATTTGGCAAATTTGAATCTGTTTATTTTTGGATGACTTTTTCACTAAACAATCACCTAAACCCTTTAATTTGGTGTATAACTTTTGTGCGTTTTTATGTGTATCATTACCTATAGCAAAATGAATTTAAGGCCTCATTCAGACTTCTGTGATTTTTCACATACGCAAAAAAAATTGTCCGAGGGTCATCAGTGTTTTAGATTCAAGTTTCCTCAGTGTTTGCACCGTGTGTCAGCTTTACCATCAGATTTATCAGTGATTTCTCCATATGGATAAATAAATAAATCAATGACAAAGCTTCTCTCATACATTACAATATTATGTTAAACACAAAAACACCAAGAATGTAGCCACATGTAGGAGGGTTTTTATCAAGGACCAGTTGGTCAATATAAAATACTCATAGTATCAAAATTGTGTGCTATATGGACAAAAAATAAATGGCAGACCATTTGGATGAAAACACAACAAACAAGAGAATCACCGAACGTCGGGTCCAATTAACAGTATGGCAATAGTTGGTATACATAAAAAACCTTTAATGAAGTACTGGTTGCAGTGACACTACAAGCACAAGAATGCCCGCATTCAATTACAAAAATTAGATGTATGAGTCATAATAAAAGGATCAAATAAGGAATATACATGTAAACAATGTCAATATAATATGTATGTCAGGTATCCCCCTGACGAAGGACTCCCCGTCCGAAACACACGTCGGGGTTGCCCAGCATTCAGACATAGGATCGTTCTATCAGGTATGCCAATCAGCATTGCCTCCCTCCGTGACTAGCCCTTCACACTATTTATATTGATCACTAGGTCTTCCCTGCCATGAGGGCATCACATATCAGTAATCATTCATCATGGGCACTGTAGGAGTTAGGCACTGTTATACTACCATTGATTACAGTTCTGTATGGGGTGCCCATTAATATACCACTATCGGTTTTGTAATTGATCGATCTAATTATTCATATTTCTATAATTATAATCATTGAAGTATTATTTTAGTGTATTAAATGGGCACAGCATACCATTATTTGTGTACCTATTGGTAGTACCTTGGTCTCCATATATCACCACTTTTTATACTGTACCTGCTGGTGGTGTCTTGGTTCCTATATACTACCACCCTTTGCACCCGCTGGTAATACCTGGGTTTTTACATACCTTATATTGACATTGTTTACATGTATATTCCTTATTTGATCCTTTTATTATGACTCACACGTCTAATTTTTGTAATTGCATGCGGGCATTCTTGTGCTTGTAGTGTCACTGTAACCAGTACTTTAATAAAGGTTTTTTATGTATAACAACTATTGCCATACTGTTAATTGGACCCGACTTTCGGTGGTTCTCTTGTTTGTTGTGATTACAATATTATGGCACGGACATGTACATAGACTATAACGTACATGTTATATCCATGAAAAGCACATATAGATCAGGTACATGGGAAACAGACATATAAATGAGATCTTACATTGACAACTGAAGTAATCTAGAGATGTTCTTGATGGCTTTTTCATTTACTGATGATTACATTTTGGAATATTTGCCAACAACAACAACCATGGCCTTGTATTCCACAATGCACCAACACGTAACAATAATCCATCCCAATAGTAATCAGCCTTGATCTGAAAGTGGTCCAGCAATCACAAAAGCCACATGTTGTCCCCCTTTCCCCAATAATGGGACTGAGACTGGATGGAGTAGAAGCAGGTATAGAAAGGTTTAACAAATCGGACTTTCTAAGCATTTAGCACCCACCAGAAGCCTTCAAAGGGGTCTCTGCACATTCCCTTTTATATACTGACAGAATAGAAAAAAGCATTATTTCTCAGCTCTCAAAAGCAAGCAGTGACCCTGATTTTCCTGCTATGTGACAAGTCTGTACCTTCAGTGAGTGATGGCACATGTATAATGCAAGGCCTTGCACAGACACATCCATCAAGAAACACTGACTGCTGGAAAGCACAGCTGGGAGGAGAAATCACCGCCACTCCAATCTCAAGATAGTTAACAAGGCTACAGCAAAGTGATGTCATTTAAAGCTGTAAGCGCTCGGTCCCCACAATATTCAGCGTGGCACTCAGCACATGCAGTCCATTAAATACCATAGTTATTTTTATTATTTTATAGCTTGATAACAATTGCTGGCCTCAATGATGATCGCTGTCATTGATTACGTTATCTGTCTGAATACAGTCTGAGAAGTATTGGCTTCATAATAGATGTGGGCAAGCAGAACAAACAGAATTTGTAGCAGGAGCGGTCCTTAAATCACATTGCCCTCTGGTGGCTGCCTAAAGTATCACAAGATGTGTCTAGTTGCAGTCTAGTGTCTTTTTGCAGGATTGCATTCTTGGTCATTATTTTATGATGTTTACACATAATGCAACTGAGTAGAATAAATCAGACGTGAAAGACAACAAAACAATATACATTTAAGTTCAGAGATAGAGGAGGTAAGATTTACTATTGACATATACACTACATATAACATAAATGTTGTTCTCTATATGTTTTTGGTCAGAACTGAAACATTATTAAAAAAAACACCCATGTAAAGTATGGCATTGTTCTGTATGCTGCGTGGCTAAGAATCCACTTGGTACACAATTGAGGTGATCCACCTGAATAGGAGCGGCGATGCAATGCTCAGCAATGTCTTGTCCCGCTCCGCTCAGTGTGCGATTTCTTCCCTCCCAAATATTCCATGATTGGAACTGTGATTGGTGTTATTGAAAAGATGAAGTGTTTAACAACCACAGCAACTCAGTCAAAAAGTGGAGGACCATTTAAAGTTACAGAGCGGGGTTGTCCAGTCCTGATGTGCATAGTACATAATAGTCACTAATGCTCCACTGAATAATGGCAGAGTCCAAACCTCCTCTGGCATTAACATTAGAATAAAAAATGCAGTGGGAGCTTAATGGTATGGATTTCCATTACCGAACCACAGCATGCAAGCTTTACATCATCAACCACAATGCCAAGTGTCAGATTGAGTGGTGTAAAGCACACCACCATAGGCGGATTATAATGAGGGCAATCCGGGCCACCGCCCGGGGCCTCGGGCCTCCAGGGGGCCCGGGGCTCCGGGGTGTCTATGTCCAAATTGCCCTCATTATATGTGCGGCGCCGCGGCACATACTGGCAGACAGTGGCGGGGGAGCTTCTTCTCCGGCCGGGCCAGCACTGCAGCAGTTAACTTCCCTGTGCTGGCCCGGCCGCGTCACTGCTAGGAGACACGGCCATGTGCGCGGCTGTGTCTCCTAGCTGTAACGTCACGCAGTGCGCGCCCTGCACTGCTACTTACCACCGGAGAGGAGCAGGACTGGAGCCGAGCCGGGGGATGGTGAGTCTGTGTGTGTGTGTGTGTGTGAGAGAGAGTGTGTATGTGTGCGAGTAAGTGTGTGTATGTGTGATTGAGTGAGTGTGTGTGTGTGTGCAGGCAGATATCATTGTGTGATGTCTGTTTAAATGTATTTTTGTGTTTCAAATATGTTTATGCGTGTATGTATATGTCTGTATATGTTTGTGTGTGCGTGACTGCGTGTGGCCTCCCGCTGTCTCTGGGGGGGGCGCCGTGCGGCCTCCCGCTGAGTATAGATGGCGCTGTGCGGCCTCCTGCTGTGTATAGATGGCTACATGCGGCCTCCCGCTGTGTATAGATGGCGCCGTGTGGCCTCCCGCTGTGTATAGATGGCGCCGTGTGGCCTCCCGCTGTGTATAGATGGTGCCGTGCGGCCTCCTGCTGTGTATAGATGGCTACGTGCGGCCTCCCGCTGTATATAGATGGTAGCGCTACGTGCGGCCTCCCGCTGTGTATAGATGGTGCTGTGCGGCCTCCCGCTGTGTATAGATGGTGCTGTGCGGCCTCCCGCTGTGTATAGATGGTGCTGTGCGGCCTCCTGCTGTGCATAGATGGCTACATGCGGCCTCCCGCTGTGTATAGATGGCGCCGCGTGGCCTCCCGCTGTGTATAGATAGCGCCGTGCGGCCTCCCGCTGTGCATAGATGGCTACGTGCGGCCTCCCGCTGTATATAGATGGCTATGTGTGGCCTCCCGCTGTGTATAGATGGCTACGTGCGGCCTCCCGCTGTGTATAGATGGCTACGTGCGGCCTCCCGCTGTGTATAGATGGCTACGTGCGGCCTCCCGCTGTGTATAGATGGCTACATGCGGCCTCCCGCTGTGTATAGATGGCTACGTGCGGCCTCCCACTGTGTATAGATGGCTACGTGCGGCCTCCCGCTGTGTGTAGATGGCGTCGTGCGGCCTCCCGCCGTGTTTAGATGGCTACGTGTGCTCAATATTGAGTCATACAATTAATGTAAGGTTATGTGCCCACGATGCAGAAATGCTCCGGATTTTTTTTGAGCGTTTCTGCATCTCCCTGGCAGAAAAAATGCATGCGGATTTTACATGCGTTTTCCTGCCAGGGACATGCGGATGTGAAGCGTTCTTCACATGCATTTCCGCATGCGGGTTAACAAGCGCTTTTCCAAGCGATTTTAGCATCACTTGGAAAGTGCTTGACAACTTGGTCACACTATATAAATCCATGCAACCGGCATGGATTTATATAGTGTGACCGTAAAAGAATGATAAAAAATAAATATATACTTACCTTCTGATGGCCTGCCAACGTCAGCGGTCGCGTGACCCATCACATGACTTAATGACGTCACGGCAGGTCCTTTTCAGACCATCATGAGCTGCCGGAAAGCCAGGACGCATCGGATAAAGACACCGGGGGCCATCAGAAGGTAAGTATAATATTTATTTTATTCTTTTTTTCTACAGGTACTATGGTACCCGGGTCCGGAGGAGAGTCTCCTGTCCTCCAGACCTGGGTACCATCCGCACATTGAAACGCATGGAATCCACATGTACAGATGCAGTGATGCGGATTACATGCGTTCCAATGCAAGTCAATGGCGGCGAAAACGCCGAGCTTCCACAAAATAATTGGTAATGCTGCGGATTTTTCCGCAATGATAATCCGCAGCGGAAATTTCCGCAGCATGTGCACAGCACATGCGAATTATCATTGGGGAACATGGCAGACCTTCTACCAAGCATTTTTTAAGCGTTTCTGCAGCGGAATTGCTTAAAAAACGCATAGTGGGCACACAGCCTAAAAAAAATTATTATAATTAATATTGTTCCAAATTTCACGTTAACTATCACATGATCTATCACAGGGGATCATGTGACATGTGATACATCAGGTGTGTTTGTGTGGGGGGGGGGCGCGCCTTCTAAACTGCCCGGGGCCCTTGCTACTCTTAATCCACCCCTGCACACCAGCACTAGATTCTGGAACATTGGAAACATGGAGTAATGCATTACACTTCTCTATAAGTGATGGACAAGTTTGGATGGGGCGAATACGACAATAACATTACTCGCCTGAGTGCATTGTGCCAACTGTAAAGTTTGCTAGAGGAGGCTGTTTGTTGTTTTTCAGGGGTTGGTAGTTGGGCTTGGCCACTTAGTTCCAGTAAAAGGAAATCTTAATGCATTAGCATACCAAGACATTTTTGTCAATATGCTCCCAACTTTGTAGAAACAATTTGGAGAAGGTACTTTTCTGTTCCAGCATGACTGTGCCCAGCAGGCTCGGGGTCAGCACCCGGCGCACCCGGGGCCCTGAGCAGGCGGGGGGGCCCACTCGCTGTCGGGCACCCCTGTGCGCTATGGGACCCGTGAGCGGAAGAGTGCGGTGCCGGTGCCAGCGCCCACCCCCCCCCCCCCCGCTTGCTCAGGGCCCCGGCAGCCTGGACAATACTTACCTCTCCCCGTGCCTCAGGGGCAGGTCCTGTCTCTTCCGCGGCTGCTGCACTGTGTCGTCTCAGGTCAGAGAGTGTGGTGACATCTTTCTTTGAGCAGTCACAGCGCAGAGTGGGAACACGGCGGCGCGGGTGAGGAGTCCGGAGCAGCGGCAGCAGGTGAGAAGTGAGTATTTGATTTTTTTTTCTTTATGTATGGAGGCATGTGGCATTATATGGGGGGGGGATGACATCCTGCATGGGGCATTATATGGGGGGGGAAGTGACATCCTGCATGGGGCATTATATGGGGGGGAAGTGACATCCTGCATGGGGCATTATATGAGGGGGAAGTGACATCCTACATGGGGCATTATATGGGGGGGGAGTGACATCCTGCATGGGGCATTATATGGGGGGAAGTGACATCCTGCTTGGGGCATTATATGGGGGGGAAGTGACATCCTGCATGGGGCATTATATGGGAGGAAGTGACATCCTGCATGGGGCATTATGTGGGGGGGGAGTGACATCCTGCATGGGGCATTATGTAAGGGAGAACAGCCTGCATGGGGCATTATGTGGGGGAACAGCCAGCATGGGGCATTATGTGGGGGGCACTGCCTGCATGGGGCATTATGTGGGGGGGGGGCAGCCTGCATGGGGCATTATGTAGGGGGGGGGACAGCTTGCATGGGGCATTATGTGGGGGGGACAGCCTGCATGGGGCATTATGTGGGGAGCACAGCCTGCATGGGGCATTATGTGGGGTGCAGTATTCTGTATGGAGCATTATATGGAAGCCAGTATTCTGTATGGAGTGTTATAAGGGGACCAGTATCCTGTATGGAGCGTTATATGAAGGCCAGTATCCTGTATGGAGCATTATATGGGGGCCAGTATCCTGTATGGAGCATTATATAAAGGCCAGTATCCTGTATGGAGCATTATATAAAGGCCAGTAGCCTGTATGGAGCGTTATATGGGGGCCAGTATCCTTTATGGAGCATTATATGAGGGCTAGTATCCTGTATGGAGCATTATATGGGGGCCAGTATCCTGTATGGAGCTTTATATGAGGGCAAGTATCCTTTATGGAGCATTATATGGAGTCCATTATTCTGCATGGAGCAATATATGGGGCCCATAATACTGTATGGAGTACTATGTGGTGCCCATAATACTGTATGGAGGACTATACTGTCCGGTATGCACTGTGCACTGGGAGGATTCGCTGGTTTCTGAGCTATTGTAGAATTTACAATAGATATCACTCATGTAATGTAAGAAGTGAAATCTTCGGCATTGTACTATATATATATATTTCTCTGCGGTATCTGTGCATCATGAATCGTGGTATGTGTTAAAGGGGCCCACTGAGACTCTTTCACCCAGGGCACACAAAGCCTAGAGCTGGCCCTGGTGCCCAGTGTACAAAGCAAGGTGCATAAAGTCATGGTTTGGGGAGTTTGGCATTGATGGACTTGTCTGGCCTGAACGGAGAACTGATCAACACCATCCAACACCTTGTGAATAAACTAGAGAGCCAGGTCCTCTCCACCAATGTAAATGTCTCAGAAATGCTCTTCTAAATGATTGCGTACAAATTCCCACAGACACCTCCAACCTATTGTAGAAAGCCTTCACAGAAGAGTAGAAGCTGTTATATATGCAAAAGGGGAGACCAAATCCATAGAATGGGATATCATAAAAGCTTCTTTAGGTGTATTGTGTAGGTGTTCCAATAGTTTTGTCCATATATTATATGAAATAGTCACATTACTGCTGGTGACACTAAATTGGTCTTCTTTGGAAGAAGAGGCCTTAGAGTACAGTACATGAGTTTTGACCCTAACTGCCATAGACAGTGAGGTACTGGAGTACAGTATCCTGACTAACGGAGCTTATTTCACCTTTACCAAACACTGTCTGCACTTACTAGCATTGTATACTTTAAAAATATTACTGCAGGGTCATCTAAGGGCTAAAAAATGTTTGTGGAATAGCCCAAATACATGATAACAGCCAGCAGCAAATGATCCACTCCAATGGCAGCTTTGAAAAAGGTTGCACTGTATTGTGTCCAGGACTTTGTCATCCTTTTAGAACCTGCACCCATAGGATAATCACCAGATTCTCTAGTGGGTCACTTTTCATATTCATAATACAAAATTGTTCACGTGTAAATATTCCATGATTTCAAGGGTGACAATAGTTAGTTACTTAATGATCTCCTGGGGGTCCATCTATTAGGACCCTCAGCGATCTTGTGAACAGGGCTCTGGAACCTTTGCTTACAAGGCTTGCCAGCCTGCATCTAAAGGCAAAAACAAACTTATGCTCTGTTTCTTGTCCAAAAACTTGAGCTATGATATGTGTAAATCAAGCAGGGTATACCTTGGGAACACTAAGGGCAAACTATTCCTAAGGGGTTAAATCTGTCCAAAGGAAAAAAGAGGAGTTGTTCCAATTCCCTTTTGCTGCTTATGGGAAAATTATGCAGATGAAAACTTGATTAGGGTGATTTTGTGCGGCTCAATTTGGACTTTTAATCTATTAAACTCCTATAAATGAGGCAGAGGAATCCCTCCCCTGGCACTGCTGTAATAACCTCCACATAGAGTTTTTACAAGGATCACTGTTTAACTGCTGTAGATTAGACCAAATTTAGTGGTGCCTGGGTGACGTGTTTCTGGGAGTCCCTGGTAAGATCTTTTACATCACAGCACAATATGCAGAAAAAAAATCAGCAAATGAATAGCTAGTTGTGGTCTCTGAGCATCTTCTCAGCAGATGTGACCTTGATTACCCATTGTTCAAGTGGTCCTAAGCACCTGAGCAAACAGTGGCCTTGTTTTTGCTTTTGGACGCAATTAGAAAAATATAATAAGATATGTAGTCAATTTAAGCAGTGATTAGCAAAAATCTAATGACACAGTCTTAATGATAATCTCCTTATGCAAGTCCCTGAGGAGTCTGCAGAGAGATGAGGGGCTTTCATGCTCCTTGCATTGTAGTAAAATGACTTTAGGTAGACCTATTGTAGTACAGAGTGTTACACTTGTAATACTCTCCTGCTGTGATAATGCACAATGAGTCACTTATGTAAATTTTCCTATGGATCAGCAGCAAAATGTGTTACAAGTATCATTTAAATACTAAATCTATGACATACTAAACTTACATATAGACTAATAACTTTATTACCAGCGATCGGTGCATTTCAAAATGAAGTTATTGGACTTCATTAAAAGCAAACTATCACTATGTGTTGCCACCTAATCTGAGAGCAGCATAATGTAGAGACAGAGACTCTAATTCCAGCGATGTGTCACTTACTGGGCTGCTTACTGCGGTTTTTCATAAAATCACTGATTTATCAGCGGGAGATTAATACTAGAGGACTAATAAGACTGATGCTCTGTATAACCCCACCCCCACCACTAATAGCAAGTTTGTCTGTCAGTGCAGCGCTGACAGCTTAAAAAGCATAGCAATGCTCCTACATTCCTATGCTTTATAAGCGATCAGTCTGCAAAAAATGAAAGTCCCATAGAGGGACAAAGTAAAGAAGTGAAAAAAAAAAAAGTGAAAAAAAACCCCATAAATAAATATATTTATGAAAAAAATAAATAAACAAAAAAAGTACACATATTTGGTATTGCCATGTCCAGAACGACCCAATCTATAAAACTGTCTCACTAGTTAGATTCTTTAGTGAACACCGTTAAAAAAAAAAAAAAAAAAGAGGCAAAAAAGTATGCTTTATCATCATACCGCCAAACAAAAAGTGGAATAAAACGCAATCAAATGGACAAAAGAAAAAAAATGGTACAGCTGAAAACATCATCTTATCCCACAAAAGCTGAAAAATAAAAAAGTTATAGCTCTCAGAATAAAGCGATGCAAAAATAATTATTTTTTCTATAAAATAGCTTTTATTGTGTAAAATTGCCAAAACATAAAAAATTAATATAAATGTGGTTTCGCTGTAATGGTACTGACCCGAAGAATAAAGCTGCCTTATCAATTTTACAACGGAATGACATTAAAAAATATCAAAAAAACAATTCCTGAATGGCTGGCTTTTGCTCATTCTGCCTCCCAAAAATCAAAATAGAAAGCGATCAAAAAATGTCATGTGCCTGAAAATGGTACCAATAAAAAAATCAATTTGTCCCACAATAAACAAGCCTTCACATGACTCTGTTGGCCAAAATATGGAAAATTATAGCTATCAAAAGATGGGGATGCAAAAACTAAAAACTCAATATAAATCTGGTATCGCTGTAATCGTACCCACCCGAAAAATAAAGTCATCTAATCACTTATACTGCATGAGGAACGGTGCAAAACAACTGTATGGTGCATTTTCTCTAGTAAAAATTAAAAAAAATTGGGTCTAAATTAAAATTTTTGTGAAAAAAAGTGTAATGTTCATTTTTTCCTTCCACGTTCCATTAATTCCTGTGAAGCACCTGAAGGGTTAATAAACTTATTGTATGTGGTTTTGGGCACCTTGAGGGGTGCAGTTTTTAGAAAGGTGTCACTTTTGGGTATTTTCTGTCGTATATACCCCTCAAAGTCACTTCAAATGTGATGTGGTCCCTAAAAAAATGGTTTTGTAAATTTCGTTGGAAAAATGAGAAATCGCTGGTCAACTTTTTCCTTTTTTTTTGTTGCAAATAAATGCAAGTCATAGCAAACAAATTTTACCACTATCATGAAGTGCAATATGTCACGAAAAAATATTCTCAGAATCAGTGGGATCCGTTGAAGCGTTCCAGAGTTATTACCTCATAAAGTGACAGTGGTCAGAATTTAAAATTTGGCCTGGTCATGAAAATTAAAACATGCTCGGGGTGTTACTAGCATTACTAACCTACATGTAGCCAGCACGTAGCTGAATGCTGTGAGAAGAAAATTAACTTTAATCCCCCCCGGCAGCATTCCGGTTTCAGTCACGGGGGCAGCGCTGGTTCAGTCACCACTCTGAGTTAACAAAACGGCAGCTGTAACCACTCCCCCGTCCTGAAAAACACTGGTTCTGCATTGGGGCCGGCTGTCAGTCAGGGCCAGGAGCGTGGTTACAGTCGCTTCTCTCTATACACAAAGCGGTGAACGAACCAGTGACGACGCCTCACCCCCGTGACTGAAACCGAATGCTGCCGGGGGGAATAAAGTTCATTTTCTCTCTGCAGCGTTCGGCTAAGTGCAGGAGTCGGGCAGGTTAGTAACGATATTAAACTGCAGATTAAAAGCATTTTTTCTGGTGACAGGTTCCCTTTAATGAGATCAGTTACAATTTCACGAGGGATCCACCAACATTTTCCTTTACTATTACCAATACATACAGATGTAGTGAACTGTACCTGAATTAATCACTCTAGCACAACTTAATGGCCCAACTCCTGGAGGCAAAATAAATAAATTAAATGGCAAATATAGTTTTGCTACATTTGTTCACCTAGACAGCAAACACACACGTCTCGATCTATCTACCTGGTTACATGCCTATGGAGATTTATTGACCTTATATAGAAAAGTGATATTGACTGTACGTCTCCTTTATACAAAAATGCATCAATCTCTTGCATAATTTGTCCAGTTTACAGAAACCATTGCACAGTAACGAGATATATCTAATGTGATGACTGTGCTCTCAATGACAACCACTGTAATAAAAAAAACCTTTGATAAGCAAATTATAGTGGAACATTTGAACTTTTGTGGAAAAAAAATGGTTGTGCCTAAATTTTATTGGAAAAAGGAATATTGCTTTTAATTTACTTATAGAATGCTTCTTTTGACTCGGAACAAGCTACAGTACTTTGCTTCTAGCCATAATTTCAAGGAACTGACCCTTGTTTTTTATTGGTCAAATTGACCAAACACACACAGTTCAAGGTGGCCAATCTATTTTACATGGCATGTACAGTCATGGCCAAAAGTATTGAGAATGACACCAAAATTATATTTTCACATGATCTGCTGGCCTCTGGTTTTTATTAGTGTTTGTCTGATGTTTATATCACATACAGAAATATAATTGCAATCATATTATGAGTACCAATAGGTTATATTGACAGTTAGAATGAGCTAATGCAGCAAGTCAATATTTGCAGTGTTGCCCCTTCTTCTTCAAGACCTCTGTAATTCTCCCTGGAATGCTCTCAATCAACTTTTGGACCAAATCCTGACTGATAGCAGTCCATTCTTGCATAATCAATGCTTGCATTTTGCCAGAATTTGTTGGTTTTTGTTTGTCCACCTGTCTCTTGATGATTGACCACAAGTTCTCAATGGGATTAAGATCTGGGGAGTTTCCAGGCCATGGACCCAAAATCTCTATGTTTTGTTCCATGAGCCATTTAGTTATCACCTTTGCTTTAGGGCAAGGTGCTCCATCATGCTGGAAAAGGCATTGTTGGGCGCCAAACCGCTCTTGGACGGTTGGGAGAAGTTGCTCTTGGAGGACATTCTGGTACCATTCTTTATTCATGGCTGTGTTTTAGGCAAGACTGTGAGTGAGCCGATTCCCTTGGCTGAGAAGCAACCCCACACATGAATGGTTTCAGGATGCTTTACAGTTGGCATGAGACAAGACTGGTGGTAGCGCTCACCTCTTCTCCGAATAAGCTGTTTTCCAGATGTCCCAAACAATCGAAAAAGGGATTCATCAGAGAAAATGATTTTGCCCCAGTCCTCAGCAGTCCACTCCCTGTACCTTTTGCAGAAAATCAGTCAGTCCCTGATGTTTTTTCTGGAGAGAAGTGGCTTCTTTGCTGCCCTCCTTGAATCCAGCCCTTGCTCAAAGAGTCTCCGCCTCACAGTGCGTGCAGAAGCACTCACACCAGCCTGCTGCCATTCCTGAGCAAGCTCGGCACTGCTGGTAGTCCGATCCCACAGCTGAAACAGTTTTAAGATACGGTCCTGGCGCTTGCTGGTCTTTCTTGGGCGCCCTGGAGCCTTTTTGACAACAATGGAAGCTCTCTCCTTGAAGTTCTTGATGATGCGATAGATTGTTGACTGAGGTGCAATTTTTGTAGCTGCGATACTCTTCCCTGTTAGGCCATTTTTGTGCAGTGCAATGATGGCTGCACGTGTTTCTTTAGAGATAACCATGGTTAACTGAAGAGAAACAATGATACCAAGAACCAGCCTCCTTTTAAAGTGTGCAGTGATGTCATTCTTACTTAATCATGACTGATTGATCGCCAGCCCTGTCCTCATCAACACCCACACCTGTGTTAATGGATCAATCACTAAAACGATGTTAGCTGCTCCTTTTAAGGCAGGACTGCAATGATGTTGAAATGTGTTTTGGGGGTTAAAGTTCATTTTCTGGGCAAATATTGACTTTGCAAGTACAGTAATTGCTGTTAAGCTGATCACTCTTTGACATTCAGGAGTATATGCAAATTGCCATTACAAAAAATGAAGCAGTAAACTTTGGAAAAATTACTATTTGTCTCATTCTCAATACTTTTGGCCATGACTGTATACAGGTCATCGCATTCTGTATATATGGCAATATATAACAATATGTACTTAATAGTGTTGAGCGAGCACTAAAATGCTCGGGTGCTCGAAGCTCGGGCCGAGCTCGCCGTGATACTCGGGTGCTCGACCCGAGCAACGAGCCCAATGTTAGTCTATGGGAGACTCGAGCATTTTTGCGGTGGCACCCCCGGCAGTCTTTTAAAAGCCTAACAAGTGCCCAAAACGATAGTGACAGTGCTCAAATGACATGGGGATAGCATGGGGATCGCCCCAGGAAGCATTTCTGACCCCCAGGTCACTGCTGTCAACAACGTGGTCAGAGGTATTAAGCCACTTTTACAGGCTCACAATAAAACGAAAGTGAAACTTTTTTCCTGTGAAATATGTTAAGGAACATCCTTTCCAGGGAAAAGAGTATAAGTGTATAAGTTAAAATAAATGACCAAAAACAAAAATACTCCTCCACACCTTCGGCTATGTTCACAAGTAGCATTTTTTATGCGTTTTTGCACTTTTGTATTGCTTTCAACTATGATAAATGCATTCACCGGGAAATGTCATTTTAACATTTTACAACCTTATCTGGCCATGTGCTGTGTGACACATGCATAAAGTGCTGAAAAGACATGGGAACAGCATGGTGAAGACCCCTGGAAGCATCTCTGACTCCCAGGTCACTGTCTAAAAGTGTGCCCATCATAAGTGATCCTTGCCGCATCAGAAGATGCAGACTTGCAACTATCCCCATGCAAGTTCTAGTTCTAGTCCCAGGGCAGTGTTCAATTGTACCTCCCCCATTCCTTGCAATACAAGCGCAAGTATGCAGCCTGCCACCCACCCACCCCCAGGCTGCAATACCATACTGCTTGCTTGCTTGAACTTGAAATTGGGCCTTTTAGGCATGTGGAGGCGGAATCTGGCCACCACGTCATGGCTGTGTTGGCGGCCTGGAATCCATACTCAGTCCCCAGCCGCCCGGCGGCCGGGTGTCCATACTCAGTCCCCAACTGCCCCGCGGCCGAGTGTCCACACGGTCCCCAGCCGCCTGGGGGCAGTCGGGTGTCCATAAACGGTCCCCAGCCGCCCCCATTTCTCCTTGGAACATCCCCCCACACACTTTTCTTAGCCCGGCCTGCTTTAGGCAGCATTGGACGAGCCCACCAGAGAACCAGACTCCTCCGGTGGGCCCTGACTTCTCCATCGGTGGAGTTGAGAGTGCCAAGGTGAATAGCATGATGATGATGACAGAAGTTAGCATCTGCTATGTTTTCTTTTAATGCAAGTGTAAGTGTGCAGCCTCCCACACACCCACCCCCAGACTGCAATTCCATACTGCTAGCTTGCACTTGAAATGGGGCCTTTTAGTTTAGAGGAGGCCGATGCTGGCCACTACCTCATGGCTGCTTCGGCAGCGAGGTATCCATACTCAGTCCCCAGCCGCCCCTATTTGTCCTGGTGTGCCTTATACATAAGATTAAGCGTGTATACCAAAACATTACCTGTGCCCTCCCCAGTGCATTTAGTGGGAAGGTGAGCCTATTCCGCTGTAGTGTGTGCATGCCAAACCCCTGTTCATGGTACATGCGAAGATGCCTCCCACCTTGCACCTGTCGTTGCAGACTTGCAACTATCCCCATTCAAGTCCTTGTCCCAGGGCAGTGTTCAATTGTTCCTCTCCCATTCCTTGCAATGCAAGCGCAAGTATGCAGCCTGCCACCCACCCACCCCCAGGCTGCAATACCATACCTTGCTTGCTTGCACTTTAAATTGGGCCTTTTAGGCATGTGGAGGCGGAATCTGGCCACCACGCCATGGCTATGTCGGCGGCCTGGTATCCATACCCAGTCCCCAGCCGACTGGTGGCCGGGTGTCCCCGCTTGCTCCCCAGCCTCCAGGGGGTGGCCGGGTGTCCAGCCACCCCTATTTGTACCGGTAACCTTTCCCACACTTTTCTTAGCCTGGCCTGCTTTAGGGCAGCATTGGCCGAGCCCACCGGACTATCAGACTCCTCCGGTGGGCCCTGGCTTCTCCATCAGGGGAGTTGAGAGTGCCAAGGAGAGGAGCATGATGAGGATGATAGAAGTTAGCATCTGCTTTGTTTTGTTGTAATGCAAGCGCATGTATGTAGTAGCGGCTAGGCCTGAGGAGGTCAGCGTTTTGGCGCATATCCTACCTCCTCCGAGGATTGCTGGATGTTTTCCTGCTACTATCCAAGTTCTATGACTCCCGTTAAAACAAAGCTTCAGGTGATAAATGATGGATGAGGTAGTGGCAAAGGAGAAAGAGCAGGAGGAACAGGGACCATTCACATCAATATCAGGCCAGTCAACCAGATATGTCTTGTAGGATATGTTTCTGTAACAAAAGGAGCGGTTCGGCTACACAGTTATAGGGCATACAGTGAGTGCAATGCCTACCAAAAATTTCGAGGCACTCCAATGCCCCTTGGAAATGACATGGAGGTCAGAGGGCGTTAACTAAACCTTTTTTTCCATTTATAGCAACTGGGTCTCCTGTGCACTGTTGGCCTAAGCAGTGAATGGAAGGCTTTCCAAAAATTATGAGGTACTGCAATGCCCCTTACAAGAGCCATGTGTGGCACCCCAGGGGTCTGGTCATCACAGTAATAGAGATTACATCGGAGAGCAAGTGGGAGGTTTCCTGGTCAGGATCCCTTAAACATGCAACATCCTCCTGCCCCAGTCCTGGGAGGGGAGAATTCTGCCCTTATAAACTGGATCTGGGGTGGGGTTGAGTGAGTCAGAGAACAGAGAACAGTCAGAGTCAGAGTGAGAGCAAGGGAAAGTAACAGCAAGGAGCTCTGTAGGAGCTAGGAGCTAAAGACGAGGGGCTGGAAGCTGAGCAGAGCTCGCCCTGGCAGAAGACAATAGGAACCGGACACAGGAGTCCGAAGCTGTGAGGACTTATATATCCAGCAGCAGAAACCAGCCGGCAGGGGATTTCAGGTCCTCTGGCCATAGAAGCCCGGAGGCTCAGTCACAAGCAAGGGACCAGCACCGCCGTCGTGGAGCGGAGGCTAACAGAAGGCCCCAAGTCACCAGCCATACGGGTGAGCACTACATGGTACACTCAGGGACGTGGGCTACAACTCCACCTGGCCAGGGGAACTCCTGCTTGCTCACAGACTGACCAGGCCTCTTATGCTAGCCAGTACTCCCGGGAGGGTCTACCTTATAATCATCAGTAAAGACCCTGAACTGCACTGCAAAGCCCCTTAAAAGAGCCATGCAGTACAGCATATTACAAACATAAGTCCCATTATTGGGGAGTGGGTCTCCCATAGTATTTGCTTATGCTTTCCCAGCAAAAGCTGCCAAAAATTAGGACGGAGCAACTTGCAATGCCCCTTACAAGAGCCATGCAGTACAGCATATTACAAACATAAGTCCCATTATTGGGGAGTGGGTGTCCCATGGTATTTTCTTATGCTTTCCCAGCAAAAGCTGCCAAAAATTAGGACGGAGCAACTTGCAATGCCCCTTACAAGAGCCATGCAGTACAGCATATTACAAACATAAGTCCCATTATTGGGGAGTGGGTGTCCCATGGTATTTGCTTATGCTTTCCAAGCAAAAGCTGCCAAAGATTAGGACGGAGCAACTTGCAATGCCCCTTACAAGAGCCATGCAGTACAGCATATTACAAACATAAGTCCCATTATTGGGGAGTGGGTGTCCCATAGTATTTGCTTATGCTTTGCAAGCAAAAGCTGCCAAAAATTAGGACGGAGCAACTTGCAATGCCCCTTACAAGAGCCATGCAGTACAGCATATATCAAACATAAGTCCCATTATTGGGGAGTGGGTGTCCCATAGTATTTGCTTATGCTTTCCAAGCAAAAGCTGCCAAAAATTAGGATGGAGCAACTTGCAATGCCCCTTACAAGAGCCATGCAGTACAGCATATTACAAACATAAGTCCCATTATTGGGGAGTGGGTGTCCCATAGTATTTGCTTATGCCTTGCAAGCAAAAGCTGCCAAAAATTAGGACGGAGCAACTTGCAATGCCCCTTACAAGAGCCATGCAGTACAGCATATTACAAACATAAGTCCCATTATTGGGGAGTGCGTGTCCCATAGTATTTGCTTATGCCTTGCAAGCAAAAGCTGCCAAAAATTAGGACGGAGCAACTTGCAATGCCCCTTACAGGAGCCATGCAGTACAGCATATTACAAACATAAGTCCCATTATTGGGGAGTGGGTGTCCCATGGTATTTGCTTATGCTTTCCCAGCAAAAGCTGCCAAAAATTAGGACGGAGGAACTTGCAATGCTGGCACCCTGGTGGTATAGTGGTAGTGGAGGCTGAGGATAAGGAGAAGAAGATTAAACAGCCGAAACGAGGAAGCGTATACCCATGTGTGGGTGTGAAGCGGTGCATGTGAATACACCTCCCGAAATAACACAGTGGATTTGACTTTATGTTACTCTGCTGTCATTTGGTGGTGATGAGAAGTCTGGCCCAATCCAGCCCTTGTTCATTTTGATAAGGGTCAGCTTGTCAGCATTGTCAGTTGACAGGCGAGTGCGCTTATCAGTTATAATTCCCCCAGCGGCACTAAAAACACGCTCCGATAACACGCTAGCGGCAGGGCAGGCCAGGACCTCCAAGGCGTACAGAGCGAGTTCATTCCAAGTGTCCAGCTTGGATACCCAATAATTAAAAGGCACAGAGGAATCACGGAGGACGCTGGTACGATCGGCAAGGTACTCCCTCACCATCTTTTGAAACTTTCCACTCCTTGTGAGAGTACCCCGCGCCTCAGGGCCTGTAAGCTGGGCGGGTGTCAGAAAACTGTCCCAGAACGTTGACAGTGTTCCCCTGCCTCTGCTGGATTGGAGCTGCATCCCTCTCACCTGTACGCCTTGGTTGGGCAACGAACTGTGACCTCTGCCGCTAGCGTGTTCAGATGGGAATTTTTTTAAGAGTTCTGCAGCAAGGGCCTTCTGGTATTGCCCCATTTTTGTAGACCTCTCCACCTCAGGAATAAGAGAGTGAAAGTTCTCCTTGTAGCGGGGGTCTACAAGTGTCACCAACCAATAATGACTGTCACCCAACATTTTGACAACGCGAGGGTCACAGTTAAGGCAGCGTAACATAAAGTCAGCCATGCGTGCCAGACTGGTAACGGGCAAGATTTCCGTGTCCTCACCAAGATGACAACTGACCATGCTCTCCTCCTCTTCCTCCTCCCCCCTGTCCTCAGGCCACCCACGCTGAACCGACGGTATGACACTTGTACAGGTACTACCGTCTACAACGCATGATAGCAGCTCCTGTTCATCCTCCTCCTCCTCCTCCTCTCCCTCATTGTCCCCTAATGCACGTTGGGATGAGATGAGGCTGGGCTGTGTGTAATCGCCCGCTACGGCTTCTTGATCCATCTCATCATACTCTGGCTGCAATGCCTCCTCTTTAATTCTCTGCAGAGAGCGTTGCAAAAGACAGACAAGTGGGATGCTGACACTAATGATGGCGTCATCGCCACTCACCATCTTGGTGGCCTCCTCAAAGTTTGTTAGGAAGGTACATATGTCAGACATCCAGGTCCACTCCTGAGGTCTTATGCGTGGAGTCTGACCTGAATATCGACGGCCTTGTTGCAGCTGGTACTCCACAACTGCTCTCTTCTGCTCAAAAATCCTTTGCAACATGTGGAGGGTAGAGTTCCAACGTGTGGGGACATCACACACCAGTCGGTGTGCCGGAAGCTGCAAACGCTGCTGCAACACAGCAAGGGCGGCGGAAGCTGTAGCCGACTTGCGAAAATGAGCTGACAGGCGGCGTACTTTCACGAGCAGATCTGGCAACTCGGGGTACGATTTAAGAAACCGCTGAACCACGAGGTTAAGCACATGAGCCAGGCATGGTACGTGTGTGATCTCACTTCGCCTCAGAGCCGCCACCAGGTTACGGCCATTGTCACACACGACCATGCCGGGATGTAGGTTCAGCGGTCTCAGCCACAGATCTGCCTGCTCTTTCACAGCTGTCCACAACTCACAAGCAGTGTGAGGTTTATCACCTAAGCTTATGAGTTTCAGCACAGCCTGTTGCCGCTTGGCAGAGGCAGTACTGCAATGCTTCTAGCTTGTAACTGATGTGGTGATATCTGAGATGGAGGCTGAACATGAGGAGGAGGAGGAGGATGCGCAGGAGCTGTACACTGTGGGGGCAACTCTGACTGACATAGGGCCCGCAATCCTCGGTGTGGGGAGGATGTGTTCCGTCCCAAGGTCCGACTGGGTCCCGGCTTCCACTATGTTTACCCAGTGTGCCGTCAGAGAGATGTACCGTCCCTGGCCACAAGCACTTGTCCACGTGTCCGTTGTCAGGTGGACTCTCCCAGTAACTGCGTTGTTGAGGGCACGGCAGATGCTTTGGGACACGTGCTTGTGTAGTGCGGGGATGGCACACCGGGCAAAATAGTGTCGGCTGGGGACAGAGTACCGAGGGACGGCCATCGCCATAAGATTGCGGAAGGATTCCGTCTCCACCAGCCTAAAAGGCAGCATTTCCAATGCAAGCAGTCGTGAAATGTGCGAATTTAGGACTGTGGCCTGTGGGGCGTTAGCTGCGAATTTCCGCTTTCGTTCAAAGGTCTGGGATATGGACAATTGAACGCTGCGGTGGGACGTGGACGTTGATGCTGTTTCTTGAGAAACTGCCGTAACAAGTGAAGACTGAGAGGAGGGGGCATTTTTACATGCAGTATGGACAGGGGATTGCCTTGCACACACAACAGGGGGTTCTATTGCACGCACAACAGTGGAAGAAGCAGTGGTGACACCCGCTGACACTGGTCGTGGACCCTGGGTTTCGCCCCACAAAGTCAGGTGCTTTGCTGCCATGTGCCTGATCATGCTGGTGGTGGTCAGGCTGGTAGTTTTGTCACCCCTGCTGATGCTGGCATGGCAGGTGGAACATATGGCCTTTTTGGGGTTATCAGCAGAGTCTTTAAAAAAATTCCAGACTCTGGAAGACCTATCGCTTGTACTGGCAACGTCCCTCGTGTTGGTGTTACGGGGAACGGTTGCCTGCCTTCTGTCTGCGTCCACCACACTGCTTCTTCCTCCCTGTTGGGGTACTCTGCCTCCCTCCCCCTGTGTGCTGCTGGCCTCACTCTGCATGTCCTCCTTCCACGTTGGGTCAGTTACTAGATCATCCACCACCTCCTCCTCTTCCACTTGCGCACCACGATCCTCCTCCTCACTTCCTGGCAATTGTGTCTCGTCATCGTCCACCTCTTGTGACAGATTGCCAACGTCGACTTCCTGTGGCCGTGGCTGTTCAAATATTTGGGCATCGCAACATGGGATCTCCTCTGCCACCACTTCAAGCGTATCAGGCGAGGGGCCCAAATATGGAAATGGACCAGTGAACAGCTCTTCAGAGTGTCCAAGTGTGGGATCACTTGCTGTCTGACGACACTCGGCATGGTGGGAGGAAGGAGCATCAGGGTGAGGAGGAGTATGCGGTCGAGACTCACGGCTACTAAGAGTTGACCGTGTGGAAGACAGACCGGAGGTGGTGGTGCCCAGGTAACTGGAAGTATTGTCTGCTATCCAATTAATAACCTGTTCACACTGATCAGTTCTCAATACTGGTGTTCTTCTGTGCTTCCCTAGTAATTCGGTCAAGAAGTGGGAGCGAGAAGATGTGGCTGCTGGTTGTGGCACATTTTCACCTTGGCCACGGCCCCGTCCTCTGCACGAACCATCACCAGAACGTCCACTTCCACGTCCATTGCCACGCGCCTTGCCCATTGTAAATGAAGTAAAATAGCTTACACTTGCACTATCAATGGAAAAAGGGTAATAAAGAGTAGATTAGAACCGTGGAAGAGGAAAACCACAGTTATTGTTTACTGGGGTATACCACACTTTTTTAAATAGAGATATTTGCGGCTGAACAGTGAGCGACACACTCAAACTGCTTTTTTTTTAGATACCAAAGGCCCAAAACTGGATAGTACAGCGATTTGACCCGTGGAAATGCGAAACCACACTGGGATGTCGGGCCTACACAAGACTATTTTCAACAGATATATTTTTGTGTCACAACAGTGAGGAGACACTACTGTTTTTCTTTACGGAAAAAACTACCAAAACCTGAATAATAGAGATTTTTTACCGTGGAACAGCAAAACCACAGTTATAATCTACTGGTGTATAACAGGCTTTTTAAAATATATATATATTTGCGGCTGAACAGTGAGCGACACACTCAAACTGTTTTTTTTAGATACAAATGGCCCAAAAGTGGATAATACAGTGGTTTGTACCGTGGAACTGCAAAACCACACTTGTATTTCTTGGGCCTACACCAGACTATTTTCAACAGATATATTTGTGTCTGAAAAATCAGGGAGACACTATTATTTTTTTTTTTTACAGCAAAAAATGCAAAAAGCAGGATAATAGAGATTTTTTACCATGGAACAGCAAAAGCACACTTCTGTCTCTCTGGCCTACACCAGACTATTTTCAACAGATATATTTGTGTCTGAAAAATCAGGGAGACACTATTATTATTTTTATACAGCAAAAAATGCCAAAAACAGGATAATAGAGATGTTTTACCGTGGAACATCAAAACCACAGTAATAATTTACTGGTGTATACCAGGCTTTTTAAAATATATATATATTTGCGGCTGAACAGTGAGCGACACACTCAAACTGTTTTTTTTAGATACAAATGGCCCAAAAGTGGATAATACAGAGGTTTGTATCGTGGAACTGCAAAACCACACTTGTATTTCTCGGGCCTACACCAGACTATTTTCAACAGATATATTTGTGTCTGAAAAATCAGGGAGACACTATTTTTTTTTTTTTTACAGCAAAAAATGCAAAAAGCAGGATAATAGAGATTTTTTACTGTGGAACAGCAAAAGCACACTTCTGTCTCTCTGGCCTACACCAGACTATTTTCAACAGATATATTTGTGTCTGAAAAATCAGGGAGACACTATTACTATTTTTATACAGCAAAAAATGCCAAAAACAGGATAATAGAGATGTTTTACCGTGGAACATCAAAACCACAGTAATAATTTACTGGTGTATACCAGGCTTTTTAAAATATATATATATATTTGCGGCTGAACAGTGAGCGACACACTCAAACTGTTTTTTTTAGATACAAATGGCCCATAGAACTGCAAAACCACACTTCTGTTTCTCTGGCCTACACCAGACTATTTTCAACAGATATATTTGTGTCTGAAAAATCAGAGGCACACTTTTTTTTTGGGGGGGGGGGGACACCAAAAGGTTAATAAGATGGGTATTTGTACATTGTGAAGGAGGAAAAAAAAAAGAGGATTTTGATTAAAAAAAAAAAGGATTTTTCCTGGCCCCCGGGACCTGGAGCTAAGTCCAGCAATTTCAGCAACAGGAGCAGCACACAGGACTGTAATGCAGCGTTTGCTGGTATAACCACTGTGTCTCCTATACAGCCTGCCTGCCTGATATACCTGGGATGGATATTAGTCCTGAGAAGGATTGTTTGTTTGATCTGGCAGCCTTTACAGACCCTACACTAACTATTTTGCAGGATATATCTCTCCCTAAATAAGCAGCGCTGTCCCTACACTGTCTGATCCGGAGCGACTGTGTCCAAGATGGCGGCGCCCGGTTTTAAATACTCGAGGTGACGCTGTGCGGCCAGCCAATCACTGTAATGCCCACAAACAACATGGCTGCGGCATTACAGTGACTGGCTGGCAATCCCTGCATGTTCATTGGCTCTGTAAAGAGCGCCAAACATGCAGGGCGGAGACCCGAGCTCCCGCCCGAGTAACCCGGAAATGCTCGGTGCTCGCCGAACATCCCGAGTAGCGTGATGCTCGGGCGAGTACCGAGCAGTGTAGAGCATGTTCGCTCAACACTAGTACTTAAATATACCAGGTACCTTATATTTTTACATGGCTACTAGGAAATTACAGAATAAATTTGATTCAGTCTGATAAATTTATTTATTCTTTTCAATTTTTTATTATGGAGTTAAACTGTTGCATTGAAGCTATATAATTTAGTAAATTTACTAACGGTATTGTAAGCTCTATTATGCCTATGCCTATTTCCAGAATCCTTCTACTACGGATCTGTTACAGAAAAGTCCTACTTTAAAGAGGACCTGCCACTTCTTAAAAAATGCCTAATAAAAATCCTTGAGCTCCTCTGATTCTGCGACTCTTTTCTTTTTTGTGCTCTGTGAGTCTATTGCAGAGATATTCACATTTGTTACTTGCGGAGTGCAGTATGTGAAATCTCTGCTGGTAATGGAATTGGGCATTTCTTTACAATCTTTTCTGGGGATGTTCACCTTAACCCCTACCTCCTAGACCAGGGGTCTCAAACTTGGCTGGGTTTATGGGCCGCACATGGAAAAAGTTTGAATTTGGGGGGCCGCATTCTTAGGTCAAAGTGACATGTTTAGTGATAATATTTTTTTTTTTGTATAAACCGTCTGAACATTTTTGCGGTGTTTATTTTATTTTTTTTATAGCTTGGGTTGTTACGGATGTGGTGATAATAAACGTGCATTTTTTTGTGTTTACTTTAGTTTATATATAAAACAGCATTTTTAGTGGCAAAATATTTTTTCATGCTTTTATTTTTAATTTTTATTTTTACAATTTTGTTTCCTCCAATTGGCCACATACAGTAATATTGTTTTACAATTAGCACCATATAGTAATTCTGGCAAATATCTAGTAATGTTCTCCATCCTGGTGGTCCCAATCTTGTAGTAATGTGCCCCATCCTGGTGGTCCCCATCTTGCAGAAATGTGCCTCATCCTGGTCCTCGTCTTGGAGTAATGTGCCCCATCCTGGTGGTCCCCATCTTGGAATGTGCCCCATCCTGGTGGTCTCTATCTTGCAACAATGTGCCCCATCCTGGTCGTCCCCATCTTGCAGAAATGTGCCCCATCCTGGTCCTCGTCTTGGAGTAATGCGTCCAATCCTGGTGGTCCCCATCTTGTAGTAATATGCCCCATCCTGGTGGTCCCCACCTTGCAGAAATGTGCCCCATCCTGGTGGTCCCCATCTTGTAGTAATATGCCCCATCCTGGTGGTCCCCATCTTGCAGAAATGTGCCCCATCCTGGTGGTCCTCATCTTGCAGAAATATGCCCTATCCTAGTTCTCGTCTTGGAGTAATGTCCCCCATCCAGGTCCCCATCTGGTAGAATTGTCCCCTGTGCTGTTCTTCACACACAAATATTCCTCTCACCTGTCCTCCGTTCCCTCGGCGTCCTTTGTGCACATGCAGCCCGCAGGCACAGACCCCTTGAAGATCCCGACCTGGTCCAGGAGGAGCCGCCGACAGCAGCGCTGCATTACCGCGCAGAGACTGGCTCTCTGCACAGCATTTCCAATGCCAGCCGCCGGCCAATCAAAGGCCAGCAGCTGACATCTGCGCATGGCAGTGATGTCATATGCTGCTGCGCTGAGACGCAGATATCAGCTGCTGGCTTTTGATAGGCCGATGGCTAGCATTGGAAATGCTGTGCAGAGAGACGGTCTCTGCGCAGTGCGCGGCAATGCAGCGCTGCTGTCGGCGGCTCTTCCTGGACCACGTCGGGATCTTCAAGGGGTCTGTGGGCTGCATGTGGCCCGCTGGCTGCGTGTTTGCGACCTCTGTCCTAGACTATGCAAATTACAGCTCAGCAGCATCTGAAACTGATAGACAGCTTTGAACAGGAGTAGTGTTGTGCGAGCATGTATTGTTAACAAACAGGCAATCCCTGCATGTGTCACAGCTGTCTAGCAGCCGTGACACATGCAGCCGCGGCGACACTAACATGAAACACTTGAAATAGATCACTCTGTTTGTAATGACTCTATATAATATATGAGTTTCACTTTTTGTATTGAAGAACTGAAATAAATTAACTTTTTGATGATATTCTAATTTAGTGAGATGCACCTATAGATGTTGAGCACGCCGAAAATGCTCGGCAAGCATGCAATCATGCTCGCCAAAAGAGTTAACAATACACGCTCGCTCAACACTAGACAGGAGGGGTGGAAGTGAACACCAGCAGAGAACACTGTGAGTAAACGCCCAAATGGACTGCAAGCAAAGATGTCACATACTGAGCTCCAGAAGTAACAAATGTGAATATCTCTGCAATGAGGCAACACAGCACAAAATGGAAAAATGCGGCAGAATCAAGGGAGCTCAGGGATTTTTACAATGAATTTAACTAAATTGTTAGAGCAAGTGACGGGTCCTCTTTAATGAAGTGAGAGGAGCTGTAGTGAAATGCAGAGGGGCATTAGGGCAGCAATGCTCCCTCTTTCATTCATCATATATAGGTGCTATAAAAGGCAGTCTTGTTCTATTAACAGCATTGGAAACGGCAATTCACCGATTACCTCTCTTGTAGAGAGACCAATTTGGATAATACACTTACAGTATGTTTGACAATTCCCCATGATAGAATCTGCAAGTACATTTTTGAAAAAATTATTTTGAACATATTGTTACTCTGAAAATGATTATTGAAATTTATAGAATTTATTAGTACAGTATATACAGTAAGTGTGAATGAAGTCTTATCTTAGTCTTATAATAAGCAATGCCCGCCACCTCAAAACTGTATCAGGGTCATCTCATTCAGCCAGCCAAACCCTACTCTACACATATAAATGACAAGTACCGCAATAGGTAAATGCGTGTTTGGCTTGGCTAATATCCTTATCCATATATATGTTACAGGGCTCAGTAAGGGGTTGACCATGGACATACAAGGCAGTTATCTACAACAGTTGGCATCAGTAAGATAGTTTTCTTTCCTTCTGGGAGAAAGTCAATTTTCATATATAAATATATCAAATTATTTCAATGCAAAAGGATTCCTGTTATATTGATTTGAACTGATCTGTGCAAAGAATTATTTGTAATGGCTTTTGTGTGTATTTAGTCGAGAATTATTCATTGTGCTGCAAGAGGGGTACCTTTGGGATAGCGACAGGATGGTCATAATTTTGTGAGATATTTTGCATTTTCTTAAGAGCTGACTAGTGATTAGCGCTAGAGATGAGCGAATATTTCAATATTCGGTTCGGATTAAGATCGCTGATTTGGCAATATTCGTCGATTTATTAGTCAAATATTCGCCAAACATAGCCGAATGCCATTGGATTCAATGTGGGCAAAACCAAAAGCATACACAACACCTTCAAATGGGTCCAAAAACTGCCAAAACACATCAAATTAGGGGCAGACACCAAGAAAGTGGCCTCTATTGACTCACAGTACAAATTTTATAATGGCACAGATGCAATCAGCAATGGGCCATGCATGAGGTATCATGGTCTGGGTCAGCATTTACAGCTTTGAATTGAACTTCAAATTAAGATGAGGTGGGTGAGGGATCGGTTTACGTCTGCTCTGCTGGGAGCCCTGACACCACATGCAACAGCTCAACCTGCTTTTATGCTCAGCCACACTCAGATGGCAGAAAAATCAGCTTCATAGATTAGTATTGGTACAAAAATGTAAGGATAGTAACACGGGTAGTTGACTGAAAGTAAGTGGAGGCCTGCCTGTCTGGGAGCCCTACTACTACAGGCAACACACATGAGGGAGACCCAACTAGGAGTCTACCCATTTCCAAAAATTAGGGGCTGACACCACCAAAGTGGCATCAATTTCACCAGAGTAGAAATATTATAATGGGGACTGACACCTCTTCCACTACAGCCAACCTAGCAGATGGAGACCCAATCAGGAGCCTTCAAATTTAAAAAAGTTAGGGGCAGACACTACCAAAGTTGCATCAATTTCACCAGAGTAGAAATATTATAATGGGAAGCGACACCTCTTCTACTACAGCCAACTCAGCAGATTGAGACCCAACCAGGAGTGTTCACATTTCCCTAAATTAGGGGATGACACCACCAAAGTGGCATCAATTTCACCAGAGTAGAAATATTATAATGGGGACTGACACCTCTTCCACTACAGCCAATTCAGCAGATGTAGACCCATTCAGGAGTCTTCAAATTTAATAAACTTAGGGGCAGAAACCACTGAAGTGGCATCAATTTCACCTGATTAGAAATATTATAATGGGGACCGACACCTCTTCCACTACAGCCAACCTAGCAGATGGAGACCCAATCAGGAGCCTTCAAATTTAAAAAAGTTAGGGGCAGACACTACCAAAGTGGCATCAATTTCACCAGAGTAGAAATATTATAATGGGAAGCGACACCTCTTCTACTACAGCCAACTCAGCAGATTGAGACCCAACTAGGAGTGTTCACATTTCCCTAAATTAGGGGATGACACCACCAAAGTGGCATCAATTTCACCAGAGTAGAAATATTATAATGGGGACTGACACCTCTTCCACTACAGCCAATTCAGCAGATGTAGACCCATTCAGGAGTCTTCAAATTTAAAAAACTTAGGGGCAGAAACCACCAAAGTGGCATCAATTTCCCCAGAGTAGAAATATTATAATGGGGGCTGACACCTCTTCCACTAGAGCCAACCCAGCCGATGGAGACTCAATCAGGAGTCTCCACATTTCCAAAAATTTGTGGCAGACACCACCGAAGTGGCATCAATTTCACTACAGTAGAAGTAGTAAAATTAGGACCAACACCTCTTTCACTACAGCCAACCCAAAAAATGGAGGCCCAACCAGGAGTGTTCACATATAAAAAACTTTGGGGCAGAAACCACCAAAGTGGCATCAATTTCACCAGTAGAGAAATATTACAATGGGGAATGACACTTCTTCCACTACAGCCAACCCAGCAGATGGAGACCCAACCAAGAATGTTCACATTTCCAAAAATTTGTGTGCCTGCAGCAGCAGCAAGCACAGAAGCCATGCTAAAGATATAACAAACTGCAATTACGTAAGATCAATGCAGCACACGAAAAACTACAACATTGCCTAGTCTGTACAGTGTGCGATTGGGGTGCAAAAGTCCTTGGAGATCCATGACTTGTTCATCTTGATGAAAGTTAGGCGGTCTACACTTTCACGGAACAGCCAGGTGCATTTATCCGTCAGGACACCACCAGCAGCGCTGAAGACATGTTCTGAGAGAACGCTGGCTGCCGGGCATGATAAAACCTCCAAGGAGTGACAGGTGAGCTCAGGCCGCTCATCCATTTTTGAAGACCAAAAAGTAAAAGGGTCCAAACCCTCCTTGATGGTATTGATATTGAGCTCTAGTTACTCCTGCACCATCCTCTCCAGTCGTTCACCACGCACGAGCTGGTGTAAAAAATGTGTGAAAGGACTCACAGAAATTGCTTCTGCCACTTACACTGCTGCAGCTAATGTTTTGGCGTTGATAATTTGACATGCCAGAGGTTGAAAGTCTACAGCTGTGATGCACACTGTTTGTCTCACTACTGTCTTGGGGAAAACCTCTCTTAAGGTTACTTAAAAGCTTGTTTCGATACTCTGGCATTAGCGGGTCCTTTCCAGGGCGGGAAGCATCTGGCAAAATTTACTCTTATAACGTGGATCTAACAGAGTGGTAACCCAGCAGTCAGCACTATTTGAATTCTAACTATACGGGGATCCTGCTGCAGATAGTGCAGCAAGAAGGCACTCATATGTTTGGCTCTTCCATGAGGTCCAAGCCCATGTTGTGTTGGTGGCTGGATAACACTGATGCTTGTTTCCTCCATCCCCTCCCGCCAACCACCCAACCACGAACAACTTGTTAACTGGCATGGACTAAGACTTCTGTATCGATGCAAGTCGATGACCTGAGGGGAGCGAACGGCGGAAGTGAGCACACAGCTTCCGTGCTTTCTGCCAACCATGAACAACAGAGAGGGGATGATTATTCTCTTAATCTTCTGACTGTTGCTCGCCCATCACCTCTTCCGCCTCCATTTGTCCTCGGCTCTTGCACCTTAACTAACAGTTTGTCTGGTATCACCAGCAACCTCGATTGTAATCCACCCTCCCTTGGCACCCGGCTGTGTGACGACAGTCTGGAACTTTGAGACATTCTTATCCCTTCCGCATCCTCCTCTTTTTCAGGGACCACCACCTCCTGCCGCAGGCTATTCAAAGTCTGCTCGAGCATGTAGATGGCAGGAATAGTGATGCTGTTGATGCCACTGTTAGCGCTAACCATCTTAATAGCCATTTCAAAACAGTGCAGAACAGTGCAGAGGTCCTTCATCTGTGCCCACTCTGTAAACGTGATATGGCCCACATCCATATTGTGTTGGTCCAGGCTATACGACATGACATACTGTGTCAGGGCTTGTTGCTGCTGCCACAGTCGCTGCAACATGTGCAGAGTGGAATTGCACTGTGTCAGCACATCGCATATCAACCAGTTAACTGGCATGGACAAAGACTTCTGTATCGATGCAAGTGCGAATGGCGGAAGTGAGCACACAGCTTCCGTGCTTTCTGCAGCAGCTCATCCAGGCAGGGATAGTGGCGGAGAAATCGCTGTACCACCAGGTTGAGGATGTGAGCCATGCAAAGCACGTGTGTGAGCTCGCCTTGGCGTAGGGTCGCCACTAGGTTTGCACCATTATCGCACACGGCATTCCCTGGCTCCAGGATTAGAGGAGACAGCCATAGCTCATACTCAGCTGTATGACTGAGATCTCCAAGGCATATTAATTTTAACACTGCCTGATTGCGGTGAGCCCTGGCTGCGCAGTACGGAGGTGGTGTGGATTCTCTCTGCACTGTTGGAACTCGTGTCTCATTAAGGCAGAGGTTGAGTGCGCAGGTGGAGGCCATAGAGGTGGTTTGTTCTGCAAGCTTTGGGGATTCCAAGACTTGAGGGAGGAGCAGCCCCTTCCCTGCCTGCCCCTACAGCCACCAGAGTCACCTAGTGCTCAGTCAGCAAGATGTAACGCCCTTGGCCATGCTTAATCATCCAGGTGTCTGTTGTGAAATGCACCCTGGCAGACATAGATTTAGTCAAGAAACAGGTGATGTTGTCTGCGACATGCTGGTGTAGTGCAGGCACAGCTTTCTTAGAGAAGTAATGGCGACTGGGCAACTGGTACTGGGGGACTGCGACGGCAATCAGCTTTTGGAAACCATTTGTATCTACCAGGCGGAAAGGCAGCATTGCCGTGGCCAACAGACTGGAGATGGTGGAGTTCAACCTCTTAACTTTGTCATGTGTAGGAGGAAACGATCTTTTACATGACCACAACTGTGGGACCGAGGGCTGGCTGCAGTGCTGAGAGAGGGCGGAGCATGGTGAACTGGACAAACTGCTGGACCGTGAGTGAGGTGCAAGCGGAGATGTTATAGTGGATTGAGAAATATGTGGTGTGCTCGGTGAAACAAACACAGCTGGCATGTCCGCTTCCGTTACAGCTGATGGGCTCTCACTCAGCTTGACTTGAGCAGGTAAAGAACTGGAGGTTCTGCGGTCGGAGACCTGAGTGACAATACTTGGCACGGTAAGAGAGGAGGAGGAAGAAGCAGCAGATGTGGTTGATGGGGCGGCTGATGGTTATTGAGGTCCGCTGGTCCGCATTTTATCGCAGTGAGATTGCCAGAGTAACGCATGTTGATTGCGCATGTGAAGGTTTATGCATGTAGTAATCAAATTATTGCACTTTTTCCCTCTACTGAGTTTTTTCTTCAAAGTTGGCAGTCTTCCTCCTCCATCTCCTCAGATAAGCTACCTGCCTCTGGGTTCACACCAAGTGGGATCTACAACCTCATCATCATCCAATGTGTTATCCCATTCCTCACCCTGAGAGTCACCCTTCTCCTCTTCTTGCCCTGACAGCACAGTACAGTCCGTGTGAGCCTCAGGTCTGATTCTCATCAGGATCACCTCCCTCCCGGGGGTTAATGTCTGGTGACGAGGGTCAGAAAGCTGCTTGGACCCTACTTCGTCCTGCCCTGAATCCAACGTAAAAAAATTTAGACATCGGTGCAGATGATTTCCTCCTCTTGACTCTTGACTGAATCTTTGGAGTACACTTCTGATGCCCATGGCATAGCATGTGTGAACATCTCTGCAGACTCAACCATCTGTTGTTCCCTACAGTCAGTTAGGAAGTTGGAGAGTTGTGACGTGGGGGGAAGCAAGGGTAATTGGGGAGCCACCTCTGTGGACTTTTCTGTGTGTGATGTTGAGGTGGAGGAAGAGGAGGAGAGGCCAATTGAAGCAGCGCTTGCCATCCACTGGAGGACATGCTCTTTCTGGCCCTCATCAACAAGGAATACAGCTGTGCGAATGACAAAGAAAGGGAGTAGCCTGTCTAGTAACAGAAGTTGTCAACTATCTTTGGATAGAACGTGACAGTGTTGGTTCACTAGTGCTTTCCCTAACATTACCATCTACCCCACGTACAGTACAGACCAAAAGTTTGGACACACCTTCTCATTTAAAGATTTTTCTGTATTTTCATGACTATGAAAATTGTACATTCACACTGAAGGCATCAAAACTATGAATTAACACATGTGGAATTATATACTTAACAAAAAAGTATGAAACAACTGAAAATATGTCTTATATTCTAGGTTCTTCAAAGTAGCCACCTTTGGCTTTGATGACTGCTTTGCACACTTTTGGCTTTCTCTTGATGAGCTTCAAGAGGTAGTCACCGGAAATGGTCTTCCAACAATCTTGAAGGAGTTCCCAGAGATGCTTAGCACTTGTTGGCCCTTTTGCCTTCACTGTGCGGTCCAGCTCACCCCAAACCATCTCGATTCGGTTCAGGTCTGCTGACTGTGGAGGACAGGTCATCTGGCGTAGCACCCCATCACTCCTTCTTGGTAAAATAGCCCTTACACAGCCTGGAGGTGTGTTTGGGGTCATTGTCCTGTTGAAAAATAAATGATGGTCCAACTAAGCGCAAACCGGATGGAATAGCATGCCGCTGCAAGATGCTGTGGTAGCCATGCTGGTTCAGTATACCTTCAATTTTGAATAAATCCCCAACAGTGTCACCAGCAAAGCACCCCCACACCATCACACCTCCTCCTCCATGCTTCACTGTGGGAACCAGGCATGTAGAGTCCATCCGTTCACCTTTTCTGCGTTGCACAAAGACACAGTGGTTGGAACCAAAGATCTCAAATTTGGACTCATCAGACCAAAGCACAGATTTCCACTGGTCTAATGTCCATTCCTTATGTTCTTTAGCCCAAACAAGTCTCTTCTGCTTGTTGCCTGTCCTTAGCAGTGGTTTCCTAGCAGGTATTTTACCATGAAGGCCTGCTGCGCAAAGTCTCCTCTTAACAGTTGTTGTAGAGATGTGTCTGCTGCTAGAACTCTGTGTGGCATTGACCTGGTCTCTAATCTGAGCTGCTGTTTACCTGCGATTTCTGAGGCTGGTGACTTAGATAAACTTATCCTCAGAAGCAGAGGTGACTCTTGGTCTTCCTTTCCTGGGGCGGTCCTCATGTGAGCCAGTTTCTTTGTAGCGCTTGATGGTTTTTGCAACTGCACTTGGGGACACTTTCAAAGTTTGCCCAATTTTTCGCACTGACTGACCTTCATTTCTTAAAGTAATGATGGCCACTCGTTTTTCTTTACTTAGCTGCTTTTTTCTTGCCATAATACAAATTCTAACAGTCTATTCAGTAGGACTATCAGCTGTGTATCCATCTGACTTCTGCAAAACACAACTGATGGTCCCAACCCCATTTATAAGGCAAGAAATCCCACTTATTAAACCTGACAGGGCACACCTGTGAAGTGAAAACCATTTCCGGTGACTACCTCTTGAAGCTCATCAAGAGAATGCCAAGAGTGTGCAAAGCAGTCATCAAAGCAAAAGGTGGCTACTTTGAAGAAACTAGAATATAAGACATATTTTCAGTTGTTTCACACTTTTTTGTTAAGTATATAATTCCACATGTGTTAATTCATAGTTTTGATGCCTTCAGTGTGAATGTACAATTTTCATAGTCATGAAAATACCGAAAAATCTTTAAATGAGAAGGTGTGTCCAAACTTTTGGTCTGTACTGTATACCTTGAACACCAAGCCTATTCCCCCTTCCAACACGACCTCTCTTTTTCCCACTCATGTTGCTCAGAAAGTGTGGTAGGAGCACGCTATTAGCAACAAAAAATTATATTTTTTACTCTGCACCAGCTCTGCATACACCTGAATTTCAGTTGCACTAAGTGACAAGGTGAAATATGGCTTGCTGTATCACGTTAGTAACAGAAGAAAGTATTTTTTTTAGTGTGGATGAGGCCTGTATAACATAGAAGATAAGCTAAAAACAATTTCAAACAGAGCTCTCCCCTACTGCATCACGTTAGTAACATAAGAAAATGTTTTTTTAGTGTGGTTGCGGCCTGTATAACATACAAGATATGTTCCAAACAATTTCAAACTGAGATCTCCCCTACTGTATCACGTTAGTAACAGAAGAAAATATTTTTTTGTGTGGATGAGGCCAGTATAACAGAGAAGATATGCTTCAAACTATTTCAAATTCAGATCTAGCCTGCTGTAGCATGTTTGTCACAGAATAAAATAGATTTTTTTTTTTACTCTGCATGAGCAGTGCATACAGCTGAATTTCACAGCCACAAAATGACAATGTGGCCTAAGGTGTGCTGCGTCACGTTACTCACAGAAAAAAATAGATTTTTTTACTCTGCATACCGCTAAATTTCACCACCACAAAATGACAAGGTGGCCTATGGTGTGCTGCGTCACGTTACTCACAGGAAAAAATAGATTTTTTTACTCTGCATACAGCTGAATTTCACTGCCACAAAATGACAAGGTGGCTTACGGAGTGCTGTATCACTTTAGCAATTGAAAAATAGAGATTGTTTTACTCTGCAGGAGCTCTGCATACAGATGAATTTCACCCCCACAAAATAACAAGGTGGGCTACTATGGCTTCCTGTGTCACGTTAGAAAATGAAAAAAAAATAGATTTTTAAAGGTGTACTCGAGCATGGAGCACAATAGAAGCAGTGCACAACAGATATCTATGACATGTGCCCTGCTGTCTTGTGGTGACCTCACTAATGGCACAAGAGAAAAAAATCTGCTGGAAGGTCGATTTCACCGCCACACAGGACACTAGCTACCTAAACTATCTGACTTAGAAGCAACCGCCTAGCGAACTAGCTAAAATCTCTAATGAGTCCAGGAGCAGCGTCAGCAGCATCCACTGTGACCTGTTATAATGACAAAATGGCGATAAAACAACATGTCCACTATTTATATAGAGAAGAACATGTGATTTCAGCAGCTGATGGCACAAGCCCTTGTGTCTGGACATTGTGGATGGTTCCTGCACCCTGATTGGCTAGCCCCAATTTGCACACATAAAGATAGAGGAAAAAAAAAATATTTACAAGGACGCCGCTGCTCTGAGCTCCTCTGAGCTTTCCCCAGCCCCTCCCCTCATCTAACACTTCCCCTCGCTCATCATACACCACCACTATGGTAGCCAAAGTGATAAAAATACTTTAGTTGCAATGTAATAATTTCCTGCACTTTTACCGAATTTTACCGATTTTTGCAGATTTTAAGAAAAAATGCTCATGTTTCCGATCACGAATCAGAATGTGCCATATTCGTGCCCAATTTGAAATTGGTGATCGTTTTTCGAACAAATTCGCTCATAACTAATTAGCGCAAGTGCTTGTTACTCGAGTTTGCCTAGGGTGAACGGGTAATGCACGGAATATTGCGGCTGCTCGAGTGATATGTTCGAGTCTTTGCTATTGTGTTTGCTCTATGAGTCAACAGTGTGTAATCAGAAGAGATACTTTTATGTGTTGTGTAATAATTGTTTTGCATGAAATGTAAGATCTATAAACATAATTGGTACTTTATGAAGTCATTCCTGAGTATATACATAGTAGGCATATTATTCTTATTACCACCGGCAAGTGATCCGGCCATCTACTCTGCTCATCGTTGTGCTAAGAAGTGTCAGTCCTATATTTTCACAGGTGCACTAGTTCACATTTCCAGGTACGTTAGCTAAATTGGTGTTGTACAGAAGTGCGGAATGTACATCTATATCTAATAATCCCTGTATTGCTGGACTTACGGTCTTCTTCATAATTGCTTTACTTTACCTCCAGACTAAAGTTCAGGCGACATAACGGTTCTCCCCAAACATCTTTGTATAATTAAAGCAGCAGATCATTAAAACAGCGTTGTGTACTGCTCCTGTCACGCTGACAACCAATGCCTTATACTTACGCAGCACACAAAGGCAGTTTCCAATAAAATGTGAAGTGTGAAATTATGTATTCATTAAAGTGCTGTGATAACAGGGTGGAGAAGATGGCCCTATGTAATATTTACACACAGGTCCCTCTTTGTGTGTGAACGCTAATGTGGGTGAGTTAGGGTAAAATATGTTTTAATATCCAGAGGCACATAAGCCGGGCTTAAATATTTATAAAACGGTTCAGAAGGAAACTTGGGAATTTTATAACTCTACGTTGTGTGTGCAGACAATCAAGCTTAATATGGTTAAAGAGTGATATATCATTGTAAAGATGCTTCCCAGCTTGCAGTCCCAAGTGAGCAATATAAAAATGTTGTCTAGCTAAGCAAGCATGGAAAGATATTGTGCTCTAGTCTTAACCCTTTCACGAAGAGAGGAGACTGGCAGCTCGGGGGTTAATTGAGACGCAAGAAATAAAGAAAAGACGGGGCTGTTGAGACTGCACATACCACTATAAATTTTTGTGTAAAAGTGTTGGAAACAGAGCATTAAACATAGTGTATTTATCTCCAGGGCATCTGGGAGAATGAAAGATACTGATTTAATATTTCCTAACAGTAATGTGATGCTTGCTTTTGAAACTGTATAATTAACTTTCTTAAAAGACTTGTGCGCTGTGTCATTTTTTTTTTCTTCCTTTAAACTGAATGAGAGAAGTCAGGAAAAGTTGTTTGAAAAGAGACGGGCTTCAGCACCATTTCTTAAAATGATAGTTAGTCGTAAATATTTTAGAAAAAGCATCAGAAATAATGGCTTGTGCTGGTGTCAAATAGCATGCTTCGCGAGTTATAATTACAATCTCCACCGCGAGTCCACACGATGGCGGGATAACTAGGCAATTTATTGCATACTGGGATTGTTGCAAATTAATATGCATTATTAAATGGTAACATATTGAAGAACAGAGAGCCAGTAAACTATAGAAAACAAGACTGCAATAAAGATATAGAAAGAGAGTAGAAGAGTATATAGACTTCTGAAAGACTACAGCAGGAAAAGTCACAAATGTTGGCTGCTATAGGGGAGCACAGGGTGTAGGGGATCCAGCAAGCCCTATGTTGAGAACGGCAGATGCATGGGGATAGGAAAGTATGTATCAGCTCAGGGGCGGACGTACCACCGGTGCAGCTGCACCAGGGTCCGGCGGTGCAGGGGGGCCCTTGCCAGACTGCTAATATTGAGGGCAATCTGGCCTGCTTCTTGGAGCCCGAAACTCCGGGGGGCCCATGGCCAGACTGCCCTCTCATGCTCCGCTACTGACAGGAGGAAAATGGCAGCGGAGTTGCAGAGATCCATCCTCTGCTTCCTGCCCGGTGCTTCCTCCCTGACACAGGCTCGCGCAGCTTGATGACATCATCAAGCAGCGCGGGCCTGTGTCAGGGTGAAAGTTACCAGCAACGAGGAGGATGCTGCGGGAGCGTGCTGAGGGGTAAGTTGTGTTTTGGTTTGTTTTTGTACTGATACACTGGGGAGAGGAATAGGAGAATGAGGCGAGGTGGTGGAGAGCAGTGATGGGGAGAGCAATGATGGGCAGAGCAGTGATGGGCCCAGCAGTGATGGGCCGAGCAGTGATAGGCAGAGCAGTGATAGGGAGAGCAGTGATGGGCAGAGCAGTGATGGGCAGAGCAATGATGGGCAGAGCAGTGATGGGGAGAGCAGTGATGGGGAGAGCAATGATGGGCAGAGCAGTGATGGGCCCAGCAGTGATGGGCCGAGCAGTGATAGGCAGAGCAGTGACAGGGAGAGCAGTGATGGGCAGAGCAATGATGGGCAGAGCAGTGATGGGCAGAGCAGTGATGGGCAGAGCAGTGATGGGCAGAGCAATGATGGTCAGAGCAGTGATGGTCAGAGCAGTGATGGGCAGAGCAGTGATGGGCAGAGCAATGATGGGGATGGTGGGGATGGGCAGAGCAATGATGTGGATGGTGGGGCTGGGGAGAGCAATGATGAGGATCGTGGGGATGGGGAGAGCAATGATGGGGGTACTGGGAGAGAGCAATGATGGAGGTGCTGGGAGAGAGCAATGACGGGGGTGCTGGGAGAGAGCAATGACGGGGTGCTGGGAGAAAGCAGTGATGGGGGTGGTGGGAGAGAGCAATGACGGGGGTGGTGGGAGAGAGCAATGACTGGGGTGCTGGGAGAGAGCAATGACTGGTGTGCTGGGAGAGAGCAATGATGGGGGTGCTGGGAGAGAGCAATGATGGGGGTGCTGGGAGAGAGCAATGATGGGGTGCTGGGAAAGAGCAATGACGGGGGTACTGGGAGAGAGCAGTGATGGGGGTGCTAAAAGAGAGCAATGATGGGGGGTGCTGGGAGAGAGCAATGATGGGGGTTTCACTTTGCTTGTACTGTAAAGCCTTGTATATTTTCCATGTGTACATAGCCTTACAGTTAATTGGGAAGAGTCACAGAGACTGAATAATTTATATTATTGGCCGGTGGTGATTATAGTTAATGGGGGGCACAGTGCTGCTGATCAAGTTATATTTTGTTTACTAAGTGGCTAATAGTATATTAATGGTGGGGTACATATCTGTAGTACGGGAAAGACACATGTATATATACAATATATGTGACCTTGTTATTTTCTGGGCTGGAGATCATCGTGACAAGACGAGTCGTGGCTGGGAGATGTCGACATGAAGGTCTGACCAGATGGAGAAGAAGCAGCAGAAACAGACTCTGATCAGACGAGACGTCAGCGGTAAGTACCTGGATGTAGATATTATTCTGTATCTGCACTGTGTGACTTGGAGCGATAATGTTATCTGTAAAATCCCTTAGGCTGCATTCTCACATTTGTGTGAAATGTCCGTGTGCTGCCAGATTTTTTTTAGTGGACGGTCCATGGACTCGTAGAGTATTATAGATCGATTCACACATCCATGAAAATCACAGATCTGAGAATGAGATCTAAGAGGGTCAGAGAATGTCCTGTTCTGATCCGATTTTGAGGACCAGAATAGGACATGCTCAATGCGTCTGTAAAAGCGGGCAGCACACCGACACTGCACACAGATGCAGGAATGTAACCTTATTATGTATAGCACACTCCCTTAGTATATAGTGTAATCACTTATTATATATAGTGCCATGCTTAGTTACCGTATGTTTCGGACTATAAGACGCAGCGGACTATAGGACGCACTCAGGTTTAGATAAAATAAAACAGGGAAAAAATATTTAATAGTAATTAAACTTCCATAAATGATCTAATAAGTAGGAATAGGCTGAGGTAACAATTAAGGTATGCACACACATTGGTATTTGGTGCAGAAAAAATCTGCTGCAAATACTCAGTCTTGGCATGAAAAACTCTGAGTAAAATACATACATACATTTCAGAAATCTCATTAGCTTAGCTGGTACTATAAAACATTGTTGTTTTTTTTACCTTGGCAAAAATACATTTAGTGAATAAGCCCTAAAAACTTTAGAAATAGTCAGTTTTGAATTTCAAATTGCAATGTATGACTAGAGCTTGTAAAAGGAAGTGTAGAGGTTAATGTAACTGCGCAAACATTACTTCAGGTCTAGGTGATTAGGTGACATGTCTTTCAATTATGCAAAATGACTGTTTACTCTTACTCCAAAAATATTGAAAAGGAACAGCTGAATCTTGTACTAAACAGATGTAGCAGAGCTGAGCTGTGTGTAATGAAATCTGCAGCTTGTGGTACAGCAGACTACATATATACATGTAGCAAAACTATTCTTCCTATTTACTTTAGCACAGCTCCTATGTTGTCCCACTGTCTATGCAGAAGCCCCAATTGTAATGAACTTCACTTTTCAGCTCCACTTATATTGGAGCTTCTCTGATGGGGGGATGAGGAGAGGATAACAGTGGGACAGCGACTAGAGCAGAGTGTCTATACTTATGACCTCAGCACTGGAGCAGAGAAGCAACAGGCTTTCTCTCCTGCACAGCACTGCTCAGACAGGCCAGTGTCCAGCAAGGAGAGAAAGCTTTGCATGGCAGCACGCATGTACATAACTCCCAACCATCCTGTATTCTGCAGGACTGTCCCGATTTCAGGGCTCAGTCCCGCGTCCCATCACAGCTCAGCTGTTCTCCTGAGTTCTATACTCACCTCTCCGATGTTGGGGTGGGGCTGCTCACTGGTCAGTGAATTAATCATATTACACTCACCTCTTCCTTCTCCTGTGATCCTCTCTGCTGGGACTCTACCCTACATCTCAGTGTTCAGAGGCTGCAGCTCTAACCACTGAGCTGCAGCTCTAACCACTGAGCTACAGCACTCACTGTTGAACCTAGGAGGATTTTGTTAACTTGACTCTACAACGCAGGCAATGCATTGTAGAGTCAAGCAGTACAGACAGTACAGAAGCAGAGTGTACATCTCCATAGAAATACATTGTGTATAGCAATGAATTTTTATAGTGCCTGTATATTGAGCTGAAGAAAATGATTTTTTTGATCCTTTAAATAAAAGTACTAAATTTGTGAACATATAATATATTTTTTTTCTGGGAGTCCTTGGGTCTTGAACCTACAACCTTAAAACATTACAGACACAGCAGACACTTATCCACAATAAGAGATTTTTTCAGCCTATAAGATTGCTAAAAAATAATAGAGAAAAACATTTAATAATGAAAAAAATATGGTCATTTAAAAATCAGCAAATAACATGGACATATTTGGTGTCCCTGTAATCGTAACGACAAGCAGAACACAGCAATCAGATTATTTATGGTATAAAAAAAATGGCGTGATTGATATTTTTTCTTTATTAAACCCATAAAAAATGTAATAAAGCTGTAATGCTGAGGCCGTGTTTACACGTAGCATAAATGCTGCGTTCTTTCTGCTGCTTTTTTTCTGCAGATGTTCGCACCAGACAACGCAGTAACAATCTTCTCTGACTATTGCGTGTTTGCTGCGTTTCTTTTATGCGTTTTCCCGCTTATTTGATGCAATTTTGGGGAAGATATGAAGCAGAATTTTTAATGTTTTTTAATAGTACAGAAAAGCTTTGATTCTGCACTTAAAAATGCAGTGCCGTTTTTTTCTCTATGCGTTTTTTTCAGAAGAAGCCGAGGAGAAAATGCACCAAAACCGCAGAGTAGTGATGAGCGAGCGTGTGTTGTTAACCCTTTCAGCAAGCACGCTCGGCATCTATGTTTGAGCTACCACGGCTGCATGTGTCATAAATGCCGAGCATGCTTGCCGAAAGGGTTAACAACACACGCTCGCTCTTCACTACCGCAGAGTTCAACAGCGTCTTCAGACACTTCTATGTGGAGCCTAAAAAAATGCAGATACTTCATTAAGTGCAAAATCAAAGCTTTTCTGTACTATAAAAAGCACCTTAAAAACGCGGCTTCACATCTGCATCAGAAACGAATCAAATAAGGGGGAGATTGTTATTGTGGAGTTTGGTGAGGATCCTGCAGAAAGCAAAGAACAAACTATTTCTGCAATGTGTGAACACGGCCTTATAGACACAAGAAAGCCAGATGTCGTATAGTGAAGCTACAGAGAGATGAGAAAGTTCTGGCGGCTCCGACTGTGAATAAGGGAACAAAATATAATCCACAGGTCCCAACTAGAGATGAACAGGACGCACAGATGAAGTCACGCTGCCCTGAAAGATAAGTGATTTGCGGCCTCAAGTCCAGCCGCCAGGTAGCGCTGACCTGGACGCTGGACTGGAGACCGGGGAATCCATCAGCTAATCTCTAGTCCCAACTGTCCCAGCGGACAGTCCTGGATTTGGGTCTATGCCTTGCAGTTTCAGGGGAGCAGTGATTTCTGGCAGCTGATCTCTCCATGTGAGCCGCGCATGGCAGTAACGCCATGCGCGGCTCACATGGTGAGATCAGTGTGGGCAGACAGCGCTGGAGGAGAGAGAAGAAAGGTGAGTAAGAGTGTTTATTTTTTTATGTGCAGCGTGATGGGGATTAGGGGGACCATGCATACTAGGATAGGAATGAGGGGTCATACATACCAGGATAAGGATGAGGGGGGCCATACATACCAGGATAAGGATGAGGGGGCCATACATACCAGGATAAGGAAGAGGGTGCCATACATACCAGGATAAGGATGAGGGGCCATACATGCCAGGATAAGGATGAGGGGGATGATATATTCCAGAATAAGGATGATGGAGGCCATGCATACCAAGATAAGGATGAGGGGGATCATACATACCAGTATAAGGATGAGGGGGATCATACATACCAGTATAAGGATGATGGGCCCATGCATATCAGGATAAGGATGAGGGGCCATGCATACCAGGATAAGAATGAGGGGGCCATGCATACCAGTATAAGGATGAGGTTTGCCATGCATATTGGGATAGGGATGAGGGTGCCATGCATACTAGGATAGGGATGAGGAGTGCCATGCATACCAGGATAAGGATGAGGGGTGTCGTGCATACCAGTATGGAGGGGTGCCATGCATATCAGGATGGAGGGGTGCCAGAATGGGGATGGGGGCAACGTATAAAAGGAAGGGGGGGCATATCTACCAGGATGGGGGATATTATCAGAATTGGGGGACATTACCCCTATACCAGTGTCAGCAGCAGACCCGCTCCCCCTTAACAGTGCATCGTGACCACATTTTTTGCTTAAATTTTTTTTTCTATTTTCCTCCTCTAAAACCTAGGTGCGTCTTATGGTCAGTAATAAAGAACAGGGCGCTATAAATAATCCAATATGTAAGGGACGGAGCTGTACATAACAAGAGAGGGCACGGTGTAATAAGGGGCAGCAATATACATAATAAAGGAGGCTATGTAAGAGATGTATATGTGTCTGTGGCTATATATACATCTGTAGTTTTGTCGCCATAAAAGGTGCAGGGCCCAGACACATTTCTTGCACAGGAGCCCCAAGCAGTCAGTGTCCACCCCTGGTAACCATGAATCGTTCTACTGGATCATAAAGATCACTTTAGCTCAATTACAGCTGCAATGTATCCTCTGTCCCTGCCTGACGCTGCTGATCTTTATGATCAACTAGATGGTGGCCCGATTCTAACGCATCGGGTATTCTAGAATATGTATGCGGCCGACTGGGTGCGACTAATCAGCAAAGCAGTGTTTAAATGGGTTGTGCACTACTTTAAATTCAGGACAGCGCTGTTTTAAATTTCGCGCCAATATCGCTGATTGGTCGCGGCCGGTGGCCGCAACCAATCAGAGAACCGCGTTAGTGAGGACCGGGGAGCGGCGCTGCCTGTGCGGGTACTTCCGCTGCGAGCCGGTCATCTCCCGGCTGCATCGCCGCTGACCTCCATGCGGCTACCGTCAGGAGATCAGCGGCTAGGGCCGCTGATCTCCCGACGGCAAGTGTGAAGGAAGGACCAGGGAGCGGCGCCGCCTAGGCTGCCGGTCGGGGTACTTCTGCTACGAGCAGCCAGGAGATGCATTGTCGCTGACCTCCGTGCGGCAGATGAGCCGCTAACGGCCGCCATCTTGTTCAGAAATCCTGCGTCGCTGATTGGCCGCGGCCGGACCAATCAGCAACGCGGGATTTCCTGGACGGACAGACAGACAGGATAAGCCGATTATATAGTACATAAATGGAGGTAAAGCTGGACAGGATCAGCACATGAATGTCAGCTTTCTGGTAGAGTCATCACTGGAGCCTGGGGAACCATATACCACTGCCTGTCGTTCATTACCAAAAACCAAAAATTAAATGAAAGATTTATCCCATATTTCTCTTTTTAATTATTTATAGAATAGAAAATGATACAGTTTTCTAATATACATTTGCAGCAGTATGTTACTAAAATCAATGGCCCGGATTAGTCCTGTGTAATGCATCCATACTTGACAACATCATCTAGAGAAAGGCAGCCATGCTAGGAAATAATTGATTGTGAATAATCCACCATTAGTCTTACTTAGTTTTATGTGTCTTGTGTAACCCAGCACATGTATGACATGGTGAGTAGGGTGACACATGACTGACACCATTTTTTTCTACTTAATTTGCCCGTGGGCGCATTAAACAGGAACGATCCTATTTATGTGCAGATCGTTTAGATGCAGATCGTTTGATAGTTTAGGTGGAGAATGATTTGCAGGACCTTGTCCATCAGCCACATCACTAATCAGTGGCCACAGGATGGGCGCCCTTAGAATCTCCCTTTACCCGATGGCTTCCATAATTCTTCTGACAATTCTCCTGGTGCAATGTCACATGTGCAACATGCATCATGAAATCATTCCGTAATGATGACATACGGGCAGCATGGTGGCTCAGTGGTTAGTACAGCACCCTTGCAACGATGGGGTCCTTGGTTCAAATCCCACCAAGGACAACATCTGCAAGGAGTTTGCATGTTCTCCCTGTGTTTGCGTGGGTTTCCTCCTGGTGCTCTGGTTTCCTTCCACATTCCAAAGATATAAAACTATTTCACTGGGTAATAGCACTATAGTTGTGATACCCTAGGTCTCCAAAAAATGTGGTATAAGATCCTTGACTACCCAGACCACAACTTTTGACATGTCATTAGAGCTCTTGAATATCGTGTGCATGGGGAGCAATGAAATGTATATCATTTTATGTCAAGTATTTTTCATGACGCGTCCAATTTCTGGTTTTGCGTTTTGTCCTCCCCTTCTTCTCAGGGCCATAACTTTTTCATTTTCTGTCACATAGATCTTTCAGGGCTTATTTTTTGCAGGATGAGTTGTACTTTTGAATAACACCATTCATTTTACCACATAGTGTACTCAAAAACGGGAAAAAATTCCCATAGGGGAGAAATTGTGAAAAAACAAAATTTTGATATTGCTTTTTGGGAATTGTTTTTACCGTGTACATTATGTGGTAAAAATTATCTCGAAATATTATTCTTCTCATCAGTACGATTACGGTGACACCAAACATGTCCAGATTTTTTACTATTTTAGTGGTGGAAAAATGCAAATTATCTCTTCAGAGAGGAAAAGGACTAGAACTCTAGTGCCACCTACAGGAAGTAGCAATCCTAAAAGTCACAATCGACTAACGAGCCTTATCACATGACATAGGATATAAGCCAGAACCAGAAACTCAATTTGCAGACCCTGTGTTTCGGGGTACTGCCCCTCGTCAGTGCAGACTGCTATCTACGGGGTAAAATTTAGGATTACTACTTCCTGTAGGTGGCACTAGATACCGGTTTGACGCCTCTCAACCAGCCAAACCAGAACTCACACGAGGGGCAGTACCCCGAAACTCAGTGTCTGCAAAATGAGTTTCTGGTTCTGGCTTATATTCTGAGTCATGTGATAAGGCTCGTTAAAGGGTCACTATTGACTTTTAGGATTGCTACTTCCTGTAGGTGGCACTAGAGTTTTGGTCCTCTTCTTCTCTGAAGAGACAATTTGCATATTTCCCAGAGGAGTCCCCTCACCGTGACATGCTTAACTTGTCGCTCTCCGTGAGGAGAAATGTTACCCATTAGATAGTGGTGGAAAAACAAATTAGACGTTTGAAAAAAATTTTTAGGGGTTGTGTAGGAATTGTTCGAGACCCGCAACATTTTTATTTTTCAGTCGATGGAGCTGTGTGCTGGCTTATTTTTTGTGGGGCAAGACAATGTTTTGATTGATTTTTTGGACAGATATGAGGTTTTGATTGCTTGTTACAGCATTTTTTGTGGTATTGCAGCATCCCAAAAAAAATTTTTGGCATTCTTGAATTTTTTTTGTCTACGGTGATAAACAATCGGGTTAATTATTTTTATACTTTGATAGCTATGACTTTCTAAACACGGCGATACCACGTCAGGGTATTTTTAAAAAATGTTTCATTATCTTTATTTTTAATGGGGAAAAAGGTGGTGATTTGAACTTTTATGCTTTTGTTTTTTTTTCATAATTTTTAAAACATTTTTTTTTGTTTTACTTTTCACTGTTCTTATTTGTTCCCTTAGGGGACTTGAAGCTGTGATCGTCTGAATGCTTGTGCTATATACAGCAATACCACTGTATTGCTGTATATAGTAAAAATCATGGTCTCCTTTGAAGCCCGGCCACAGGTTGGGTTTCGAGGAAGCTCCGTAATGACAAGCACGGAGGAATTCAACAGAAACAGCGACCCGCTATCACGCCTTGGGTGCGTCAACGGGCACTTAGAATGATGCGCCCCCATAACACATGCGCGTTAAATGCCGCTGTCAGAGTTTGACTGCTGCGACTCGCGATCACGTCTTGGGTGCGTCAATGAGCACTTAGAATGACGTGCCCCCAAAACACGCGCGTGTTAAATGAAGCTGTCAGAGTTTGACAGCGGCATTTAACAGGTTGATTTTTAGAGGCAGGTCCTGGCTGTAACACACAGCCATTATCTGCCGAGTATAGGGAGGGCTCAAGCCGTGAACGCGCTCCATACATCCACTTCTGACTTGCGCTGTACATGTACGGCAGATGTTGTGAAGGGGTTAAATATTTGGACTAATCTAATTGTGTCATTATTATAATACCTAATGTGAACATCAAATAAACCTGTTCCGTTAAATCTCACTTTACACCTTACATGATATATCCTAAAACTGTTGCATAAGAATGGTCCACGTTACCATGTTGCGCATGCTGTCCCTTTTGAGCCATACATACCCTCTTATAGCTACATATTATGGACACAGCATCCACTAAAACTAATGTTTCTAAAAAATAATATCCTGGATAGTATGCAATGAATCGGAGGCATACAGAGGTACAGTAGAACATAGCCCTATAGATTTTTACAAGTGCAGTTTTCCAGTCTGATGAAAGTCACAGCGTGCACAGAGCAGTAACACTCTTCTGTTTATGAGGTCGTACTTTGGAATATTGTGATTCCAGACAAACTGTCCTTGCAATACTTGATGTGCCCATCGTATGCTGCAAAAAGGTTTCAAGAGACCCATCAAAGACATCAACAACTTAAGCGTTGTCACAAGCTGAGAGCAGATCTGTAAAAGGCTGAATGAGGGATATCGCTTGTGCCAGCTCTGTGCCTTTGGAGCTTTGCTGGCAAGTGACAGAGGGCCCGGCTTACCTTGAGAGTTAGCTTGCAAGACCCCAATGCTGTCATCAAACTGCATGGATTTGATGTTGAGAGATGCCAAGATACATTCCTTGTCCTGAAGTGAAGTATCATCAATATTGTTCTGATTGGCTGACAGAATAACGCACATGTCACACAGGTTAATGTTGACAGCCCTTAGATCAGCTCGACTTAATGGCGTACCCTAAAGGTAAAAGAAGAAAAAAGGAGGGAGGAATGAGAAGGAAAAAAAAAGCTGATAGAAATAGATATCAAGGGGAAAGTTGCAACAAGTGATGCAAGAAAACAGCCAAAATAAATGTGACAAAGGCTCCATTAAAAGAAAAATAATAATTTTTTTCGTTAAATATACAAAATGTTAAAGGAAAGTGGGAAAATCAAAGCAGCAAATGATTCAGCATGACAATGTCACCTTTCTCCGAAGCAGTGTACATGTGTGACCATTGGAGAGTGGAGCAGGGCTGTCTGCAGGGTGTTTGCTTTAGCCAGCTGGCCGCAGTCTCCTGCTAGATGTGTAAGCTCTTTGTGACATTGAAGCAGTGACAAATAAGCGGTTTGAAAAAAAATCTTGCATACACTGGGCGACCCTTCAGGAAGGACAATAGTCCTACATTATCCTGAAAAATTCCCCATTAGTTCACATCTTATAGTCTCTAAACTAAATAGATAAAGTGAACCTATCACATTGAGAATGCCGTCTAATCTGCAGACAACATGGCACAGAGCAGGAGGAGCTGAGCAGATTGATGTAGGTTTATGAGAAATATTCAGCATAACTTAGGGTTTATTCATTTTAATCTCTGCTCATTCTGCGATTTTCAGTCAACTAGGCAGTTCTATCAGACAGCTATATTTTCATGCACAAATATAGAAGAAAAACTGTTAATCAGTAGGACCGACCACACAACTGAAGAGCCCAGAATAAGCAGAGTTATAAATGAAGAAAACACAGGTTACAAATATTCCCCACAAAACTACAAAAACAAACTGTTCAGCTCCCCCTACTCTGTTTCATACTGCCTGCGGATTGGACTGCATTTCAACGTGACAGGTTCCCTTTAAATATCACATTATACTGTACATCAGGATAGACTAATAAACACAGTAAAAATGAACGCCTTTGGAACAGCACCTTGACATTTCCCTCTTACTTACAGGCAGGATGGAAACTTTTGGAAAGTTGTGCAATGTTTCCCATTCCCTCTTTAAGTATTCCAAGGAGCCCACAAATACTATCGGCTTCAGTTCATGATAGTGGAAGTTGCTGGCTCTGAGCGGCATTATCAAATTTCGAAGCCCAATGAGTGCAGAAGTGACATCTCCAAAAATACAGACAACTACATGGCCGCTTAGAACTGTCATTGCTGCTTCACTGCGAGTCTGCATTGGATGACAGAATATAACATGACTTTTAGAGCTTTGCAAATACATGAAGATCATTAATGTGTAATAATGAAAGGTGTTTAAAGACTACCTTTATAGTGATAAAATAGGATTAAAGCAGGGTAACTGCTTAAGCAGTGTGAGACACAGCAAAGAAACAATAAAATGTACAAATTACAGTACTGTGACTATTTTGAAGTCTATTTAAAAATATTGGTTAACACAACCACCTGACCCATACTGTTATGTTTTTTAGATTGCACGGTGTGTACACAAACATTCATCACACTTGTGGTGGTTATAACTTCAGAGACTGAAGTGATCAGATATTTTCTGGCATTGCAAAGCTCTTAGCTCACCACAAACATTTTCAATCTATTGTTCGTAGCAGCGTCACTTTTTGAATTCTGTAAAACAATTGGAAGATTATTCCTTTTAAATTTAGAATTGTGCTTTTCAACCTTTCTGACTGAAATGGAAAAGATGGATGAAACCCCATTAAACCCAAAGTTATTGAAGGCAAAGAATTTTAAAAAAGGAAGAGGATATCCGACTTAAAAAGTTGGAGATCGGTGGTGAGAAAACAGACAGTTCCATAGTAAGGTTGTCTTCTAAGCTACACTCATTCAAACTTACATGGCTTTAAGCAAAAAACATATCCAAACCTATACTCTTATGCTTAACTTACAGCACTGTGCAAAACATTTAGGCAGGTGTGCAAATTAAGAATGCTTTTAAAAATAGAAGTGTAATATTTTTATTTTTGCAATTAGAAATGCAAAGAGAATGAAGAGAAGAAAAATCAAAATAACATCAATATTCACTGTGACTGCATTTTACCTTCAGAACTGCATCAATTCTTCTACGTACACTTACACAAAGTCAGGAGGATTATAGTAGGAGGCTTAAAACTGAGTGAAGAACAGTCAAACTCTGCTACACAGGTGAGGTTGTGGAAGACAGTTTCATGTCACAAGTCATACACCCTGACAAGACTGAGTGCCGCAACAAGACACAAGGTAGTTATTCTTGATGTCTTTTGGGAAAATATTTCAAAGCAGACTAGGGTTTCAAAATGTATTGTTCAAAATCTTTTTAAGAAACTCTAAGAAATGGGCAACTTTGAGGACAGTAGATGTGGTAGGCCAAAGAAACTTAGTTCAGCAATAGTACAATAATGAGTGTCTGCAGACAACAGTAAAGCATGGTGGAGGTTCTTTGGAAGTTTAATTAATTGTGTCTTTAATTTTGAGAAATACAAGCAATATCATCAGGGAGGTATCTTATTGGTTCCAAATTTTTTCAGCAGCAGGACAATGACCCCAAATTTGGGAATATGTAAGCAGGATCAATCCTCCTCGGCCGTCTTTATGGGCATGTAGGTTATTACAGAGAATCTATGTTTTTCTTATATGTAAATCAGCTGTTCAGGACTATGGGCCACACAATAATCTGCATGAGACTCCATCTCCAGAGATTATTATAAATGAAATGGGGTGTTACCAATGTGAGACATGTAACTAACACAGGACAGTAGAACTTAACTGTGCCTCCTTACAAACAAATTTGCTGCATCTCCCACTGATCTGCTGCATTTTTCACACTATTACAACACTGGCTTACTGTGAGATGGAAGCTGAAGCACTGAGATGAACCTGCAGATGTTATAGTCACACACAGCTCTGCAGTGAGATCAGGAGAGCAGAGTGTCAGTCATTACATGTCTCACGCTGGTAACACTCCCTTTTATTTATAATAAGCCCTGGAGGCCGAGTTTCATGCAGATCAGTGTCTGGCCCATAGATTTTAATCAGTTATTTACATATAAGAAAAATATGGATTTCTCTTGAATAAGACGTCGGATTACATATATCAAGGTAACATTTTAGTCAGCTTCCTATGACCTACATGCCCATGCAGACAGTTTAGGAGGCTTGACCCTACTGACAGATTCCCTTTAAGAACTATTCAAAGTAAAGAAGAACAAGGAGTCCTGGAAGTGATGATACGGCCCTACAGAGCCTTGATCTCAACATCATCGAGTTTGTCTGGGATCACATGAAGAGACAGAAGGATTTGCACAAGCTTCATCCACACAGGATCTGTGGTTAGTTCTCTGAGATGTTAGGAAGCTGAGTTCTTTTAAAAACTATGTACAAAAGAATTGATAATGTTTTAAGGGCAAAGGGTGGTCATACCGAATATTGATCTGATTTAGATTTTTCTTTTATTCATTCACTTTGCATTTTAATTGATAAAAAAACTATTAAGACTTTTAGTTTTGAAACCATTCTTACTTTGCAGCATTTTTTCCACACCTGTCTAAAACTTTTGCACAATACTCTATATCAGGCAAATTTATACCAAGAGAATATCCATTTGCCATAGGGCTGGCAGGTATAATTCTTGATACATTTATATACACTTTTTTTGTTATACGCATGTTTATTTCTTTTGTGTGTATTGGAACAACACAGAAAAAAGGAGAAATAAAGGCAAATTGGACATAATTTCAGACAAAATCCCAAAAATGGGCCGGACTAAACTTTTGGCACCTTTCCAAAATTGTGTGTAAACAACTTCGTTTCAAGCATGTGATGCTCTTCTAAACTCACCTGTGGCAAGTAACAGGTCTAAGTAATATGAAAATCACACCTGAACCCAGGTAAAAAGGGGAGACATTGATTCAATCTTTGCATAGTGTGTCTGTTTGTGCCACACTGAACATGGAGAACAGAAAGAGGGGAAGAGAACTGTCTGAGGACTTGAGAACCAACATTGTTGAAAAATATCAACAATCTCAAGGTTACAATTTCATCTCCAGAGATCTTAATGTTCCTTTGTCCACGGTGCACAACATAATTAAGAAGTTTACAACCCATGGCACTGGAGCTAACCTCTCTGGATGTGGATGGCAGAGAAAAATTGATGAAAGGTTGCAAGGCAGGATAGTCCGGATGGAAGATAAGCAGCCCTAGTCAAGTTCCAAAGAAATTCAAGCTGTCCTGCAGGCTCAGGGTGCATCAGTGTCAGTGCAAACATTTGAATAAAATTAAATGCTATGGCAGGAGACCCAGGAGGACCCCACTGCTTACACAGACATAAAACAGCTAGACCGCAGTTTGCCAAAATATACAAGAGTAAACCAAAATCCTTCTGGGAAAGTGTCTTGTGGACAGATGAGACCAAGATAGAGATTTTGGGTAAAGCACATCACTCTACTGTTTACCCAAAATGGAATGAGACCTACAAAGAATAGAACACAGTGCCTACAGTCAAATATGGTGGAGGTTCAAAGATGTTTTGGGGTTGTTTTGCTGCCTTTGCCACTGGGTGCCTTGACTGTGTGCAAGGCAACAAGAAATCTAAAAATTACCAAAGGATTTTGGTTCACAATGCAGTGCCCAGTGTCAGAAAGCTGGGCTTGCTTCCTAGGTCATGGGTCTTCCAGCAGAACAATGACCCCAAACATACTTCAAGAAGAACCCAGAAATGGATGTAAACAAAGCTCTAGAGAGTTCTGAAGTGGCCAGCAATGAGTCTGGATCTAAACCCCATTCAAGGCATCCTTCAAATATGAGAGACCTGGCACAGTTTGCAAAAGAAGAGTGGTCCAAAATTCTAGTTGAGAGGCGTAAGAAGTTTGTTGATGGATGTAGGAAGTGATTGATTGCAGTTAATTATTCCAAAGGGTGTGCAACCAAATATTAAGTTTAGGGTGCTAAGAATTTTGTCCGGACCATTTTTGGGGTTTTGTGTTAAATTATGCCCAATTTGCATTTTATTTCTCGTTTTTTTTTGTGTTTTTCCAATACACACAAAGGAAATAAATGTGTGTATAACAAAACATGTAATTGCAATCATTTTCTGGGAGAAATACTTCATTTTCTGGAACAATTTCAAGGGTGTCAACACTGTTAGCTATGACTGTATATATGTTAGCAAAATCCTTATTCTTCTTTAATATTGGTATAAAGAACAGTAGAGAGTACAATATTTCACAACCAATTTAAAGGTAAATTTAGATTTAAGGAGTTCTCTAACTGTGCTTGTACTATTGTTTGATCTCTAAGAGCACAACCATTTTCAATCCTTCATGGCCTGCAATTCAGGTTTGTTCCAAATTTTTCTCTGTGATATCCAGTTTAATAAATTAGTTATTGACATACTAAATTCAAAATGCAGCATTAAAAAAATTAACCTAATTTTAGTTGTGTATACAAGTACTCACCAAGAGAACTTTCTCCATCTCCTTAGCTGGACACCAATGGAACATGCCAGTGGAGTCATATTTCTTCACACTGCTGGAGTCCATGTTGTCTATTTGATCATTCCCAGCCATGAGTAAAGGATCATGCCTATTGTAGTAAAACAATAAAAGAAAATACATCAATATAGTAGAATAACGGGAAAACTATGAATTTCTTCTGTTTTTTTTAACAAAATAAATTAAGATTTAGCCATGGCCAAATGTATTCCATCAAACACATACTACTATCCATAAATGGTTTATACTGTTCCAGCAATTTGTAGTACAACATCTCAACCTTCTTTTACTTGGCCCTTACCATTCAGAACATAGTGATGTACTGCATTTACAATTAGTAGAGGTTCTGTTACATCTGTATCTGAACTTACCCTTACTGCCTCGGTGTCACTTGCAGGGCGGCACAGCACTTGCACTTCAGACAGTGCTGGACAACTCAAGTGAGATCCAAGAAGTAGCAGGATAGCTGGGACTTGTGGAGAGAACTTGTGCAGAGAACTGATCTTCAGTTGTAATTAGCTCTCTGCTGTGACCCTTGGGAAGGACCACACCCTATTTAAACAGCCAGCAGCGTGTTGCCAGCTGCCAGGTATAAGTGTATACTGATCATGTCTGTAGTTTAGGGGATCCCTCCTACGTGTTCATGCTGCTTGTTGTTGCTGACTTTGGACTGTTTTGACTGCCCGCCAGGCCTACGATTCTATATCTGACTTTGTGTTCATGGTACTGATATTGGCATCCTGCTATCCACGTTCCTGACTTCTGATTCTGTCCTGACTCAACCCTCTCTGGTTCTGACGCAGCACGTTGACTGTCCTCTGGCAGTTAACTCCACTACCCAGCAGCCACGCCGCGGACATAACTTTCTCTTTGATGACGCTTTGATTGAGAATCCCTATGTATCCTGGGATAGTCAAATAAGTCGTCATCAGGGGGCAGAGGTTGCGGTCCCTGCCACAATCTCTGACCCCACTTACTTAATGTGCACTGACAGTGCACTCTCTTCCCGGCTCATTACCTCTGATCAGAGCTGTCAAATGAGCTAACTGTCATTGTGTACTGCACAGTCACAAGCTTCTGCTAAGTATACATCAGAATTAACAACCGACGCATACTCAGTAGAGCAGGGACTAGCCCAGCCCCTGAAATGAGTGTCACTCATGACTCGTTTGACTATCCCAGTATGCACTAGCATTCTCAAATGAAGCATCATTTAAGAAGAAGTAGTAAAAGAGAATATGAAGCAGGCAAACAGGTAACCAGGATGGATCAATCTATCATGATATTAAAGCACGTCTTCCACAGTTTTTGAAAAGATTTTCTGAAAATAGGGGCAAAATTCAGAGGTTTTGCCTCAATTTTCTGAAGATTTACGTAAACCAGAATTAATAACACTATAGGATGGACACAAAAGTATTGGGTAGCAATGCTCTTTCTTTTTATTCAGCAAAGATGCAAAGTGCAAAAAATAATTCCTTTTCTGAGACCTATCCTTGCTCACTAAGAAAGAACTGAGATGGTGGGTGCTTCTACTTAAAGGGAATGTACAGTGCTTTTATATTGATAGCCTATTCTTAGGATAGGTCACGGATAGCAGATATGTGGAGCTGTGACAGAGGCACACCTGCCAGTGGCAGTTGGATGTGATACAACAATAATAAATTAATACGTGAATAAAAATGCAACATTTAGATAAGACCTAATGTAGCAAATGTAAAGCCAGAGGCTAGTGATATAAAGCAAAAAAAGCATCCCACCATTCTGTTAATTATAGGGGTCCCAATGTCAGACTCCCAATCATCAAGTATTTATGACTGTAGATTTAATTGTATTGTGAACTGAGGTTGGGTGGTAGCAATTATTGCACTGGTGGTGGTTGATGTTATAAATTGCACTGGTGTGGGCTAGGGTTAGGGTTATTTGCATGGGGGGTTAATGGTGGATGGTTAAATGTACATAATGTGGTGAGATTTCATTAGTGATGATTGCTTTATGAAGGAGCTAGCACTACTGGCAACATCAGAGTAGACTTAGTAAATAAATGAGAAATACTATCCTAGATTCTTCTATGTAGCTGACAGTCACACATTCCATTAGATATATGAATATCTAATGTAGGAATATCTTAGATATAGGAATATCTTCCATAATAACTCAGCTTTCCATCACCTGTCTTACCTATTGCATTATTTTTGTGTCTTATTGTGTATAAATATGTGACTCTTCAGATTTTGTGGTATACTATGCCTGATGAAGAGACCTGCGTAGTCTCGAAAGCTTGCAATTAGTTACCATCTTTTCAGTTAGCCATTAAAAAGTATCAACCACTGAGGACTCTCAAATCTAAATATTTTACATTCCATTAGAAGTTTAACCGGTTCCCGACCGCCCACTGTAGATAAACGTCGGCGCTTGCCGCGCTCTGTGCAGTGCCGACATTTAAAAACGGTGGGTGGTCTCGCAGTGCTCAGGACCCCCAGGGTCCTGCAAGCACTGCGATTCCGGTGCAGAGCGTTAGCTCTGACAGGGTACATCATCGGGACCTAATTAGATCAGGTCCCAGTGATGTTAACCCTTTGCTGTCTGCTATATGCTGTGATCTATAGTGATCGCGGCATATAGGAGACAGCAGGAAGAGAGGGGGTCGTCTTACTTACCTCCGAAGACCTCCGTTTCGTTTGAGGACCTGGGGTTGCTATGGCAGCTGGAGGTCACATGACCGCCTCCAGCTCTGCCATATATGGTGTCCTTCCTGTCTGGCTTCAGCCTGTATGTAGCTGATACCAGACAGGAGACTCTGACTGAAACAGTCAGTGAAGATCTCATATAATGTAATATATGTGTATTACATTACATGAGATCAGTGATCAGAAAAATAAAAATTAATGTCCCATACAGGGACTAAGTAAAAATGTAAAAAAAAGTAAAAAAAAAGTTTTTAAACTATTAAAAAAAAAAATCACAAAATAAATAAAAATAAATAAATAAAATATTAAACCAATAAATCCGTAAATTATTACAAAACCAAAAAAAGTACACATATTTGGTATCGCCGCGTCCGAAACAACCCGAGCTATAAAACTGTCACACTAATTAACTCCTTCTGTGCACACCGTAATAAAAATAAATAAAAAACGGAGCAAAAAAATATGCTTTTTCATCATATCGCCAAACAAAAAGTGGAAAAAAATGCGATCAAAAAGCAGAATAGAAATAAAAATGGTACCACTGAAAACATCATCTTGTTCCGCAAAAAAAAGCTGCCATACAGCTCCATCAGCCAAAAAATAAAAAAGTTATAGCGCTCAGAATAAAGCAATGCAAAAAAAATATTTTTTTTTCTATAAAATTGTTTTATTGTGTAAAAGCGCCAAAACATAAAAAAAATACAGTAAGTGTAGTATCGCTGTAAACGTACTGACCCGAAGAATAACGCTGCCTGATCACTTTTACCACACGCAGAACGGCATAAAAAAAAACTCAAAAAACAATTCCTGAAGTGTTTGTTTTTGTTAACTTTACCTCCCAAAAAACGGAATAGAAAGCGATCAAAAAATGTCACGTGCCCAAAAATGGTTCCAATAAAAATCTCAACTCGTTCCGCAAAAAACAAGCCGTCACATGACTCTATCGGCCGAAATATGGAAAAATTATAGCTCTCAAAATATGGTGATGCAAAAACTAGATTTTGCAAAAAAAGCGTATTTTAGTGTGTGACAGCTGTCAGTCATAAAAACCCGATATAAATCTGGTATCTCTGTAATCGCACCGACCCGAAGAATAAAGTAATCTAATCAGTTATATCACACTAGGAACGGCATAAAAAATAAATAAAACAAATATTATTCACCTGCTACTGATTTGTTTATTATGTCTCCCAAAGATCCCAGTAAGGCTCTGCTCACATTTATCCTGTGCTCTGCGCTGAGCACTTACACCAGAGTTTCCGTGTAAATCTCTGAAATACGTGATTCAGCCAGAACCCATGATGGAAGATTCCCTGTAATGAGGCAGATATAGGCCACTGTGGATGCCGTCTAGCCTGGGATCCCACTGTGTCATTTGTTTTAGGCGTGCATAAAAGTGCGGTTGGCCACAGTTTTGTGCACTTCTGAAAAAAAGGACACCACTAAACAGAGGCCAGACGGAGTCCAGAGTAACTCTGCTGCCTCATTACAGTGAATGGATCCTGCAGGGGTTTCATCTGAATTACATCACTTGGAAAATTAGATGGAAACCCCGATGTAAGTGCTCAGCCTAGAGCGCCGGATAAATGTTAAGTAAAATGTTCCCAATAAAAGCTTCAACTCAGTCCTCAAAAAAAGCTAGTCCCCACTCAGGTCCATCATCTGTTAAAAATATAAGGGACTTCCAAGTTACTGGTAGCAGAAAGGCTCTGGAAAAGCAAAATGGTCCTTGCACCCCAAAAGAAATTCAGAAAATTTTGTGCTCCCAAATCCAAATGCCTATTCTACAATAATTTGTTCTCCAATTGTCAAATAGCGCTCCTTCCCCCTCAAATCTCACCGTATGGCTAAGTGGTACGATACAGCCACATATGGGGTATTGACACTTTTAGAAGAAATTGTGTGACACATTTCGGCACCATTTTTACCCATTGCCCTGTGTGAAAATGTAAAATCTGAGGGTAAAACATTTTTTTGTGGTAAAAATATAATTATGCTTTTTTCACTGCCCAATGGTATAAATTTAAAAATTAAAAAATGCTCACTACTTCCCTAGATGAATTCCTTGAGAGGTGTAGTTTACAAAATGGGGTCACTTGTGGGGGTTTCTGCTGTTTTGGCATGTCAGCGACTCTTCAAATGTGACATGGTGTCTGCTGCCTATCCCAGCCAACATAGCGCTTCTTTCTCTTCCGAACCCTGCCGTACACCAAAGCAGTGGTTTTCCCCCACATATGGGGCATCAGCGTACTCAGGAGAAATTGTACAACAAATTTCATGGTGCAATTTATCCTGTTACCCTTATGATAATGCAAAATTAGGGAATGAAAAACATTTTTTATGGGAAAAATGTGAAAATTTTATTTTTACGGCTCAATATTATAAACTTTTGTGAAGCAGCTGGGGGTGCAAGGTGCTCACCACACATCTAGATAAGTTCCCTAAGGGGTATAGTTTCCAAAATGGTGGCACTTGTGGGGGGTTTCCACTGTTTAGGCACATTAGGGGCTCCCCAAATGTGACATGGCGTCCGCTAATTATTCAAACAAATTTTACATTCAAAAAGTCAAATGGCGCTCCTTCCCTTTCAAACCCTGCCATGTGCCCAAACAGTAATTTGCCTCCACATATGGGGTATCGGCGTGTTCAGCAGAAATTGCACAACAAATTTCATGGTGCAATTTATCCTGTTACCCTTATGATAATACAAAATTAGGGAATGAAAAACATTTTTTGAGGGAAAAATGTGAAAATTTTATTTTTACGGCTCAATATTATAAACTTCTGTGAAGCAGCTGGGGGTGCAAGGTGCTCACCACACATCTAGATAAGTTCCATAAGGGGTCTAGTTTCCAAAATAGTGGCACTTGTGGGGGGTTTCCGCTGTTTAGGCACATTAGGGGCTCCCCAAATGTGACATGGCGTCCGCTAATTATTCAAACAAATTTTACATTCAAAAAGTCAAATGGCGCTCCTTCCCTTTCAAACCCTGCCATGTGCCCAAACAGTAATTTGCCTCCACATATGGGGTATCGGCGTGTTCAGGAGAAATTGCACAACAAATTTCATGGTGCAATTTATCCTGTTACCCTTATGATAATACAAAATTAGGGAATGAAAAACATTTTTTGAGGGAAAAATGTGAAAATTTTATTTTTACGGCTCAATATTATAAACTTCTGTGAAGCAGCTGGGGGTGCAAGGTGCTCACCACACATCTAGATAAGTTCCCTAAGGGGTCTAGTTTCCAAAATGGTGGCACTTGTGGGGGGTTTCCACTGTTTAGGCACATTAGGGGCTCCCCAAATGTGACATGGCGTCCGCTAATTATTCAAACAAATTTTACATTCAAAAAGTCAAATGGCGCTCCTTCCCTTTCAAACCCTGCCATGTGCCCAAACAGTAATTTGCCTCCACATATGGGGTATCAGCGTGTTCAGGAGAAATTGCATAACAAATTTCATGGTGCAATTTATCCTATTACCCTTATGATAATGCAAAATTAAGGGATGAAAAACGGTTTTGTGGGAAAAATGTGAAAATTTTATTTTTACAGCTCAATATTATAAACTTCTGTGAAGCACCTTGGGGTTCAAGGTGCTCACCACACATCTAGATAAGTTCCCTAAGGGGTCTAGTTTCCAAAATGGTGTCACTTGTGGGAGGTTTCCACTGTTTAGGCACATCAGGAGCTCTCCAAACGCAACATGGCGTCCGCTAATTATTCAGACAAATTTTACATTCAAAAAGTCTAATGGCGCTCCTTCCCTTCCGAACCCTGCCGTGCGCCCAAACAGTGGTTTTCCCTCACATATGGGGTATCAGCACGCTCAAGAGAAATTGCACAAAAAAATTTGGGGTCCATTTTTTCATGTTACCCCTGTGAAAATAAAAAAATTGGGTCTAAAGTAACATTTTTGTGAAAAAAGTTAAATGTTAATTTTTTTCTTCCATATTCCAAAAATTCCTGTGAAGCACCTGAAGGGTTAATAAAGTTCTTGAATGTGGTTTTGAGCACCTTGAGGGGTGCAGTTTTTAGAATGGTGTCACTTTTGGGTATTTTCTGTCATAAAGACCCCTCAAAGTGACTTCAAATATGATGTGGTCCCTAAAAAAATGTTTTTGTAAATTTTGTTGGAAAAATGAGAAATCGCTGGTCAACTTTTAACCCTTATAGCTCCCTAACAAAAAAAAATTTGGGTTCCAAAATTGTGCTGATGTAAAGTAGACATGTGGGAAATGTTATTTATTAACTATTTTGTGTGACATATCTCTCTGATTTAAGGGCATGAAAATTCAAAGTTTGAAAATTGCAAAATTTTCAAAATTTTTGCCAAATTTCCGATTTTTTCACAAATAAACGCAAGTGATATCGAAGAAATTTTACCACTATCATGAAGTACAATATGTCACGAAAAAACAATCTCAGAATCAGGGGAATACGTTGAAGCGTTCCAGGGTAATTACTTCATAAACTGGCAGTGGTCAGAATTGAAAAAATTGGCCCAGTCACGAAGGCAAAAACAGGCTCTGGCGCGAAGTGGTTAAAGATTTAAAACCTAATGCAATTGGATCCAGGGTGGGAAATTCTAAATAAAAAAAGTGTACTCCCTCTCAGACCGGAGCCACTCCTCCACAACGGCTTCAGTGTTGTTTCCTTGTCTCCTGGCATGAGCAATGTCACGAGATAGCTGCAGGGACACAGAAGCCAGTACAAAGGAGCTGCGCAGGTGAGGAAAAGGAGTCCAGTTTTTTTATTTTTAATTCTTCATCCTTGGCCACTTGCGATTATTTTTAAAATAAGGGAAAACCTTCTTTAAATCTAATGATGTGAGAAATTACCAGTAAATCATTGCAGTATTGTTGGTAAGCTTTGGCATCAATACCACACAATCTGTTGGTAGTGTCCCACTCTATCATATTTAAACTTCTAGAAGAAATGACACTCACACCAACTTTTGAGTTACTCATTAATAGGGTCGCTAACTGGTTTGTAAATACTGGCACAGCCTGGAATTACACTTGGATACTGGTAAAATTAAAATATTTGTACTGACAATTGCAAGCAGCAGCATTTTCACTATGAAACATTGTGTGTGGAGTCAAGTTACTTCCCATTGGAATTGAATACTAAGCGACTACTCCTTTGCCAGACCCTCCATCCCTTCGAATGTCAACAGGTGAAGTTTTGGCTTGCACCAGTTGGGGATTGTAACAGGCAAGCCAACATAAAGCAATAGACGTCACACTCCTCACTACACAGCTCAGTCAGGTGCGTTAACCACTGAGGCCACGTTCACACATTGAGTATTTAGTGAGTTTTTTCCTCAGTATCTGTAAGCATAAACCAGGAGTGGAACAACTGTAGGAAAGTATAATAGAAACACGTCACCACTTCTGTATTTATCACCCACTCCTGGTTTTGGCTTACAAATACAGATGTAAAATACTGACCAAATACTGAACGTCTGCACGTGGCCTTAGATCCTGTTTGCTGTATACATCCATTTGGCCTCTGTCATTGGGTTACCTTTTTGCTGCAGTGCTATTATATAAAGAGGAATGCAGTGAAACAATCCTATGCAATGGCAGGATCATTACAGATTTTTATTTTTATTTTTTTTGTACAATTTGCATCAAATTTTGGTAAGAAAAAATCATGCAAAACGCACAAATATATAATAGCCAACCTGGATAATATTTGTGAGTGGAATAGTTACCAACACAATATGTAAAGTGACTAATTGTCATGACAATAAATAATTCCCAGATAGAAGTATAAACTCATATTCCATATTAATTCACACCCACCAAAGCTAAGCCCCCTGTATCCCTGGCTGGTAGTTTTTTTATGAAAAGGCAGCAACCCTACTCTTTTATAGTCCATAGTGCTTTCTTATGTAAAAGAGCACAGAAATTCTATTAGTGAAAGGCAGTAGCGGACTGCCATCTTATTAGCTGGCTATAAACTGATGTCTCTTTAAAATACTGTTTTATTTTCCAGGCATTGGCCTATTTCTCGAAGCTTCAGGGTGAAGAAGCTTATAGTTAATTGCAGGGTGCACTATGGTTGTCTTCTCCTACACTGGAACATGTTCATTTCCAAAGGCGGGAATTCTAAGCTGCTTCCTTAAGTCGCTGTTTGAGTGTTTCTCAGCTCCTTTATGTCTCACAATATCAAAGAGCTGCTATTAGGATCTGCAATGAAGTAGAAGCGATGTGAATTTAGTCACCGGTGCTGTTTGTTTGGCATGAGGATAGAAAGTCAATTATTTGCTTTCACAGCGGACAGTTTCTGACGCTTTGCCCTGCACAGTAAAAGCTTTAACAGGCTGGGCTTTTAATATTTTAGCAAATTGCCCAATCGGGTTTGGTTTTACGCAACTGACGGCCTTTAAAGATTCAACAGTGTCGCTTCGGAGTGGGATGTCTATTCTCCCCCCTTCATCCATCACGGAGAATACAAGACTTTAATGCTAGACAACAGTGAGTGGCTTCTGATGACAATCACATTTGCACTAGAAAAAAAGAAGAAAACAATAGCTCTGTTTTCAATGCTATGAAAGAAATGAGACAAGGTGAATTTCCTTTAACCCTGTATTTTCCTAATGGCAACATAACCCAATATCTATAAAAATTACCTTTAATAAATCAGTAGGTAACGTGATAAAATTAATGAAAATGTAAATATGGCAATCTATTGATATAGGTGTACTATTTTTATGCTACATTTTCTGCAAAGACATAAATTAGGAAGAACGATTTTGCCTTTCCCTGTACCGATTAGTTAAATTCGTTACATATCTGGGTAATGTACCCAAACACCAGAACTCTCATATTGTCTACAATCTCCTACTCAACCATCCCGACTCCGGAGCCTCCATAGTCTATTGTTATAGTTTGTGCTGATAGGAAGATCTGTTAATTAACAGATAGGAAATTCTGAAGAAACGGAATTTGTGCAATAATTTCTGTATCACAATGGAAGTTTATGTTCTCAGAGAGCGGATATCATCTGACAGCCACCTATTACTGGTGTGATCCCTAGGAATGCTGCACGAGTGCATTTACCATCATGCTAAATTGTCCTTCGAATGCAGGGGCGATGGCAGCTGTCTCACTATCAATAATCTTTGCACTAATAGAATTACACCCATTTTAGACCGTTTTTATTTTGCTATTATGATAGTATGAAACTGAAAATCACATGAAGCAAAGAACATCATGCTTGAAAATAACTACTATCATTTTGAAATGAAGCAAAAAATATACATAAAAATTGATTAAAAAATATTTATTTTTTTTACAAAAATAATTGAAGCAATTTTTAGCATCCAGGTCATTGCTTATTTTCAGAAAAACTTCCCAAGAAATAATATGTATATTTTTCTAATTTGATCATTCACTTTTTAATACTATTAATAGGAGAGACATAAGGTACTTCTAGACATGAAAAAAGGCACCATCTTTATACTGCTTAGCCACTTACTATGTAACAAACTGCTTGCTATATTACGGAGAATAGTGGTGTTTTTCACCACACAGCTTTTACAGGGGTAGCAAGCTCTTTTAGCTTGTTTTACATGAAAGAGACATCACAGAGATGGTGTGAATCAGCATTTATGATTATACGCTACTTAGCTGAGTACACTTGTTCAGCGGTATCCAACCAAAGATCAATGTGGGAAAATCACTCAAAGAACAGTAGCGATGGTACAGCACAGAGCAACAATGATATCAGAAGTGACAAGCATACGAAAAACCAAAGACTACTGTACCATCAACCTAAAGGGATTGCCTATTTTATTATATTCATTGCTTCCTAATTATTACAATTCAAGCATAATTTAAAAAACATGCATCATAAAAGAAAGTTTTACAGAATAGCGGCACAAGCCAGTTGTTCGAATATTGACTCTCTCCAGAGATGAATGAAGCTGGCACAGGCAGCTCGGAGCACCAGCCCCATAGTGTTAACTAAATTTAGATGAAACCTGAAATACCGCTTTAAACTGTAAGAGCAAAGCAAAGAGAAAGAAGTGCCAGAAGGCAACCCAAAAAAGCCTTCCTGAAGGACACAGAGCCTGCAGCTAAACCACAAATCTCACTTGGAAGGGAAAAGCACACAGGGACCTGCATAATAAAAAAGAGATCTGTGTAATATCAAAACACATCCTGTCTCTGCCACTGAAACTGCACTCCTCATCTGGTGTGAAGGAAGCATATCAAATGCACATAAAACAGCCTGCAGAGAGCTACAAGTGGCCCTCATTCCGCTCCTTACTCCAGGCAGGCCAACATGAGAGTAAAGCAGAAAGCCCAAAAAGTTCTTTTGGAAGATTTATCAGACATAATAGTAAAAACAACTAACCTGTCAGATGTTTCATGATGCCCAAACCATGAACAGCAAGAATCAGTACCTGGCTGCATGATTTTCCTCTGAAACACTCCGACATTTCAGAAAAAACACAGTTTGACGATCCGGCCAGAAAGCAGATTAGTATTGTGCTAGCTCTGGTTGGCATCTCCAGCACTGCTCTATGTACATACATGGGAGACAACTGTCAGTCACCTGGAGCAATGCAGGTAGAAGCCTACTGTATCCAGCAGCTTTTCCTCTGATTCCCAGATGACTCTGCAAACTATGTTTTCTTTGGAATCCAAGAGCGGTTTAAAGAAAAACATACCTGGCTGAAATTGTGCGGCCAGGCTCTTTGTCATGCTGCCCCCTTGAGTAAAACACTATGAAAAGTAGCAAAACTTTTGTTTAACACAAAGTTGTGCAAATATTTTGCAACTTTTTGCCTTTTCACACCAGTTTCGTGCAGCTCTACCAAAATAGGGGGGAGGAGGGAGGAGCCAGGGCGTGACTATACACACCCATCCAATTCTTCAAAACTGGCAGCATTTCTTATGCCAGAAATGTTACTCAATGTTACAGACAGACAACAATTTAATAGATATATTGGAAAACCATAATAAAAATTCAAGAATTTAAGTGATTTATGTTTGCAGCCAATAATACTGCAAGGACTATGAACTGTCAAATGATAATATTGACAGTCGTAATAATCTGTAAAGGTTTCTCCAGCTTCAAAAGAATCATGGACGCATCACAATTTTTTACTGGGAGGAAAATAAAGTGTCATATTTTTACAGACTGTCCAGGAATTTTTAGATAGTTGACCACCCAGATTGGCACCCTTCATGTGACCAAAAGGCTTGGTACACCATTCCAACCCATTGGTTTTGCATGCCTCCACCTTCCTCACTGGTGATTGAGAATAGCGGCGTGTTTGAATCTAGCATTATCTGCATAGAAAGCTCAGGCAAGCCAGCAATGTCAAAATCACTAGTGGGAGAGACGAAGGGCATGCAAAACCAATGAGTCTCTTGGCCATGCCATGGGTGCGCCGAGTATTCTAATTAGCATAAAACTCCAGTTTCTGAAGAATAAAGGCAGTGATTAGACTACTAAATATGCAATTTTAAGAGCAGCTATGTTCAGGGAAGGGATTCGACTGGTTCTCACTAGTTCTCCAGAACCAAATGTTAAAATCGGCGAACCGATAGAAAGTAGAAAGACTACCAATCCAGTTGTCTGCTTTCTGCACTCAATTGTATTCATTCATAGTTGTTCTGGTGCTGCATTCATTTACTGATGATGGTTCTGATATGCATCTATGTACTGATTACAGTTCTGGTTCAATATTCATGTACTGTTGATGGTTCTGGTGATGTATTAATTCACTAGTGGTAGTTCTGGTGATATATTCATGTACTCATGATGGTTCTACAGGGTGGGCCATTTATATACACCTAAATAGTCTTCATAGCATAGACAATTGCCTTCAGATGACCCCAAAGATAAAAGTCTAAGGGGGTCAGATCGGGAGACCTTGGTGGCCATTCAACTGGCCCACAATGACCAATCCACTTTCCAGGTAACTGTTCATGTAGGAATACTCGGACCTGACACCCATAATGTGGTGGTGCACCATCTTGTTGGAAAAACTCAGGGAACGTGCCATCTTCAGTGCATAAAGAGGGCAATACATCATCATGTAGCAATTTCAGATATCCAGTGGCATTGAGGTATCCATTGATGAAGAATGGCTCCACAATCTTTGTACCCCATGTACCATACCATACCATCAAGATACGAGATGTGCAGCATCTGAAACAATGGATACTGGAAGCCTTTGTGTAACATACCTGGCGGCGTCCTTGCATAGTGGTCCATCTCCCACTGTGCAAGAGCGCGCACTTGATCTCCAGTCCAGTCCGCTAGCCTGGCTTCCCTCTATGCTGTCTGCTTGCCTCTGTTTCTGCTGCTTAAGGGCGGCGCCCGATCACTTCCTGTTTCTTGTACCTGCTGCAGACACACCCCTGATGCGTCTTCAGCCTATTGCTGTCTGTCACCTGGTATTTAACCCAGCTCCTCCCAAGAAACCCTGCCTGAGCATTGTGTTTCATTCAGTGTGCTCTTGCACTCTGAATGTGCCAGGTCCCTTTCTGTGTTTGCTTGCCTGCCTTTCCTGGAGGCTGTATTTCCAGGCCTGTCTGAACACGCTCCTAGCCTGTTCCTTCCGCCTTCTAGGGGCTGCATACCTAGACCCGCTCCTGTATCTTGCTACTGTGTCTGTTCTTGTCTGAATACTCTTCTAGCCTGTTTCCTGTTTTTCTCCATGTCTGTACCTTTCCTTTTTCTGCAGAGTCTGAACTCGTACCTAACTCCTGTTCGTTGTCACTGTACTTCCGTTTGTGAGTTTGTGGTCCACTCGCTACTTCACTGCAAGTACCCTGTGGGTATCTGGTTCTGCCTTTCCCTTCCTGTCTGTTCCTTGTGAAGAGAGCCCTGTCCCCTCTGCACTGCCTCGCTCTCCGCTCCTGCGGTTCTCGCCCCGCTCTGACCCTTTGCTCGCTGTTCCGGCAGTCTCGCTCTGCTCTGACCCTTTGCTCACTGTTCTGGCAGTCTCGCTCTGCTCTGACCCTTTGCTCGCTGCTCCAGCAGTCTCGCTCTGCTCTGACCCTTTGCTCACTGCTCCGGAAGTCTCGCTCTGCTCTGACCCTTTACTCGCTGCTCTGGCAGTCTCGCTCTGCTCTGACCCTTAGCTCGCTGCTCCGGCAGTCTCGCTCTGCTCTGACCCTTTGCTCGCTGCTCTGGCTGTCTCTCTCTGCTCTGACCCTTTGCTCGCTGCTCCGGCAGTCTCGCTCTGCTCTGACCCTTTGCTCGCTGCTCCGGCAGTCTCGCTCTGCTCTGACCCTTTGCTCGCTGCTCCGGCAGTCTCGCTCTGCTCTGACCCTTTGCTCGCTGCTCCGGCAGTCTCGCTCTGCTCTGACCCTTTGCTCGCTGCTCCGGCAGTCTCGCTCTGCTCTGACCCTTTGCTCGCTGCTTCGGCAGTCTCGTCCTGCTCCACTCTTGCTCACCGCTCCAGGTGGCCTCGTCCTGCTCTACTCTTGCTCACCGCTCCAGGCGGCCTCGTCCTGCTCTACTCTTGCTCACCGCTCCAGGCAGCCTCATCATGCTCTACTCTTGCTCACCGCTCCAGGTGGTCTCGTCCTGCTCTACTCTCGCTCACCGCTCCAGGTGGCCTCGTCCTGCTCTACTCTCGCTCACCGTTCCAGGTGGCCTCGTCCTGCTCTTCTCTTGCTCACCGCTCTAGGCGGTCTCGTCTTGCCCTGCTCTCGCTCACCTCTGGGCGGCCTCACTCTGCTGTGTTTGTCCGCCACATCTGTGGTTCTGTTCCTGAGTCCCAGTGTGTACTGGGTCCTAACCCGCCTGTGTTCCAACCTGCTAGTGCCTCCCTGTCTGCACTCTAGCCGTGCTTGCCTGTACCCCCCTGCCTGCATACCCGCCTGCCTGCATACCAGTCGTGCCTGCCTATACCCACCAGTCTGTGTGCCAGCCTAACCTGTCTGTTCCTGTATTCCCCTGTGTGGGTCAACAGCCGTGTCCGGGGTCTGTCCTGGAGTAGCACCTGGTCCCTCTGCTCGGTTCCTCCTTGGTGCACTGGCGTCGTTTGCCGTCGTGCGACCCTGGTCGGATCGGGTGAATACTTAGTTACACCCCTCCAGGCATTCACTCTCCGGCACGGTACAGTGGAATCACTACATATACACGCACACGCCGCTCAGCCCGGGCGTGTGCATTACACTTTGCTAGCATTTCTTCTGTGGTGTTGCTATCAGTGTGTCAAGAGTGGGAGAAGAGGGTTGCATTGACAATCCAGCACAATGGGCAGCACTTTGAACACATTTTATAAGTGGTCATAAACTTGTAAAAAACTCATGAAAGAATAAAGTTACGTTAAAACCAAGAACACCATTGTTTTGTTATGAAATTCTCAATAAGTTTGATGTATCACATGACGCTCTTCCCATTGAAAAAAATAAAGTTGGATCCAAAATGGCCGACTTCAAAATGGCTGCCATGGTCACCACCCATCTGGAAAAGTTTTTCCCCTCTCACATACTAATGTGCCACAAACAGGAAGTTGATATCACCAACTATTCCCATTTAATTTAGGTGTATCCATATAAATGGCCCACCCTGTATTTATGTTTTCATGTAACAAGGATGGTTCTGGTGATGTATCCATGTACTGATGGTGGTTCTGGTGATGTATTCATGTACTGATAACAGTTCTGGTACAGTATTCATGTACTGATAATGGTTTAGGGCCAGAATTCATGCACAGATGATAGTTTTGGTGCTGTACAGATGTAGTAATCCATAACATGACATACGGCTATGTTAATAAAGTTTTGTGCCATCTGAAAAGTTAGGGATTACTACATCTGTATTTATGTAAGGAGCATTAAACCTTTGTGTTGGTGGGGGCCAGAAAGATGTCCGAACTTGGGGTGCTGTTTAAACTGTATGATTTTGTAATCTTATGAAATACTTGTATAATGCCTACTACATTATCAGCACTCAAAGGGGTATCACTGTGTGTTATTTTTGATGTTACATAGGACTACAGCAAAATGTGTCTTTAAGTTTGTCTACCATTGCTTTTACTTTATGGAAGAGTGAGAGGCATGTAACTGGGTATGATCGGCAGGAAGGGTGAGATCTGAATAAAGGGGGTTTGGCTACGCTCATGAAAACAGAAAACCTGTTAAACATTTGAATCCCACATCTGGCTTTATTACAAGGCTGTATGCTTAATTTACACTATGAGTTTGGACTGATACACTCTTTTTAAGTAAGTATTTTTTCCTGTTGAGCATTTTAGAATTTTATTATGCTAAATTGTTTTTAACTGACATATTCAACATGAAACTTACTCAAATATGTGATACATCCAAACTTGCTGGACAGAAAATACATATTTTTTTATAAAAAAAAAATATCTAGGACTCTATTGTTTCATATAATGGAGGTGGAAGTGAAGGCACAGATGATCTCAACAGTGCACATTGTCACCTATCTACTAATGTCAACCATAATACCCCACTGACTGACACAGCAAAGCAACTTCCAGGGTCCTGGTGCATTTTTTGTTAAGGGTCCTCAAAAGTACTGTCTCCACATTTACCCCCACTGTCTTATCATCCCTGCTTTCCCTAAAGATGGTATCACTAAATATTTTAAGGGATATGCAATCATCTGTCAAACATGCTGATATTCTCTTTGGATTTATGTGCATGGTTTTATGCTAAGTAACTGTGCATATTCTTCCATTATAACACAATAATATCCATCCATCCATATTTCTATACTATCTATCTATCTATCCATCTATCTATCTATCTTATCACATCTTTCTATTATCTATCTTATCACATCTATCTATTTTTCTATTATCTATCTAGCTATCTTTCTATGTCTAACTTCTATATTCCTAAGCACCATGTTACAGGTTACTTAGCAGCTAGCACACAGTCTATTTGGGTGGGTGCTGCAAGTTTGAATTATGACTCATTGGGACATTGTCATTTCAATCTTCCCTGACAGCGCAGACTAGTAGTCAGAAGCAGACACTGGAGACAGTTCTCTTTCACAGCTGTCAGCTGTGACAGTTTCCCATCTGAAATGTTGATAACTTGTGATAAGCAGTGATACACATGGCTTCATCTACTAGGACAAATTATCCCTTCAGGACCTGTGTTAGCTCTGAGTACCATGGATTATAGGTGACCCAAAGAGAAAATCCAGCACACACTGCCCATAAGTCATCATCTTACAAACTGTGCGATGAAGCAACTCAAGTACACATTTTATCACAAATTTGTTAAAAGCTATTCCACCAAATTCCCTAAGTCTATACAATGGACAATTATTCATAAATGCAAATCCTTAACCTCTGATATTTACAGTGAGGTCCTGAGAATTACAAGCAACGATATGATCGTTTTACCCCACCTAAATTACATCATAATGCTTTTCTTCTTTTTGACCAAATCTAACCTATTAGTTTTAACATATGGAGGATATTTCTATGACTACATCACTTAATGCAGGATAATGGAGATCAGCTGGTGTCAGCTGCTGTATACATGGGCTCTAGCCATGCAGCATCCTAAGCAAATTCCATTGGACATATCAATATGCAGAACGACTCTGGCTTTTGACATAATGACATTGGGTAGCTGAGTTTTCTTGTAAAGCCTTACGCACATGGCTGTTTTATGGCTCCTTGTACATTTCCTTGCTAGTGAAATAAATAAGTATAAAGGGCACCCATAGAACTGCATGAGGATTTGCTGCACCTTCATATAGTTTTTATTGTTTGTTGAGTTACTTCTAGGAGACACCATCTATGGTACTGTATACGGCCTCCAACAAAGCTTCTAGTGCAGCTATGTAGCATGGAGCAGTTTTGGACTCTGCTGCTATAAACCCTCCTGGACATGGCATCAAAGAGTGGTCCACTAGACAGAAGGCCAAGGCTTTAACAGTATGATTTACGTGAAGTAACTGTGCAGCTTTTTATATTGTGAAACCACAGAAATTAAAGAGAATCTGTCAGTGAGATCTACCCTTCTGAGCTGTTTACATGGACTAGCAGGTCATAGGAAGCTAAATAAAATGTCTTATTTTAGAGAAATAATTCCAGGGCATGTTAGTGTTACCAGTGTGAGACACGTAATGACTGACAGTCTACTCTCCTGATATACATGTATCACACTAATAACTTCCCCTTTCATTTATAATAATCTCTGGAGTCAGATTCTCATGCAGATCAGTGTCCGACCCATAGCCTCGAACAAAAATTTCTTATACTGATCGTTATTTGTAAAGAATTCAAGGTACTAAACCTCAATATCTGAATCTCTAGGATGGGAAATCACCACTTTTCCATATATTCCTCCTCATACATTTCTTACCCATGCTCCTTGGGGATAATATAATAATAATTTTTATTTTTATAGCGCCAACATATTCCGCAGCACTTTACAATGGGGACAATCAGTTCACTTTTCACTATAGCTACATGAATACATGCGCAGAGTTTAAATATGCCCTCCTCTCCTATAGCAAAACAGAAAGCTCACCCCGTTATGCTTTACAAAGTCTATAGACCAAACCGGAATTAAATGGACTGCTTTAAGGATATCTGGCAATCATCTCTAGGTATCTTTTACACAATCTACTTACTTGTTCTATATACTTTAAAAACTTACATTTTTGTTTCAGTAAAATCCCTACAAAACTAAAAGCAGATTTTGAAGAACTGCTAAGCATGCAATGTTTTCCCTCCACCCGGACGGCTGGCAGCGTCTCCTTTCCCACCCTTTTCTACAGCCTCTTGTTAACTTTAACTCCCAGTCCGCACCTTCTATCTCTCATTGCTAAACTGTCTCCCTCTATTCCTTTCTCTGTCTTCCCGCAGCTCTCCTCAGACAATCATTGAATGCCAGCTCCCACTTTGAACATCCCACCTCATCATACAAACTGACACAGTTATGCTTTTCAAAAACCCACAGCCAATCTGTTAATCATTACTTATTTACAAACGCCTCTGGGCCTGGAGGGGCTTGTAAGGAGCGTGCACGATACCCCAATCAGACTCGCTTTCTCTGCTAGTGAAAGAACTTAAATAAATAAATAAGTGTGGGGAATAGAAAAAATAAATACGGCAAAAAAGAAACACTCCCCCCTAAGGCAACCTAAACCCATCACTTTCCATTGCACATAAGATGTACTGGATAACACTAAAGTATTTAATATATATATGGTATAATATACCTACAGGAATGGCCTTTTGTGCAGAGCATGGCTGTCTGGTATCTGGTAATTTGATGTTTTGCTAAAGGCAAAAGCATAAGAAAAAAAAAAAGCACCTAGTGTACAGAGCTGTCAGTGGGATTCTCTGGGGCCTGTAGGGTAAAGATGTACCCTAAAGCATCAGAATCTTGACATGGCTTTGAAGCACATAAAACTGTGTAAATAACTCCCTGGAATTATTATCACTCAAGATCAAAGGGAGGAGAGAGATTCAACAGAGCTAGAAAAGGGGGTGAGCCGTTCCTGGCTCCGCGATGCCAGTTAGTGTTTGCAGACTTTCTCCGCTTATATTATTTTAGCAATTTGAAAACCAGCAGTACTGGGGGAAAATAGTCTTTTTTCTATTGCAAGTACTTTGCCCATTTCAGCTTCAGGGGACTCAGCTAGTAGCCCAGCTTTTAAGCCTAGGTGTGATTTCAATACTTATAGTCCATGAAAACAGTTTTCGATGTATTACTGTACATTATTTGCACTTTGCACTGTAATTATCCTGTCTTCTGACACACATAATTACTGTGGATTTCACTTTCACATTCTGATTTATTTTCTGTGCTTTACATTATTGGATCAAAGCAGTACTTTAGATTGTTTTTTAAAAAGACACACACCCTTTTTTTGCATAACAGAGAGAATGAGTCACAGACGGAGAGATACGTACGTGCAACCTTATATTCCTTTGTTAAACATTATGACCTTTCATGTAAGATTTTGACATTATTTGCCACCTACACAGACTAGGGATGTCCACGAGATGAAGCTATCCACGACAAGTAACATCAAATGTTGGTAGCTATAGTCTGACTGTAACGCCAACATTAAAATTGTAAGGTGAAAACATCTCTTTAAGTGGCCCTTTTAGGCACATAATAGATTCCAATGTGCTACTTTGTTTGTTTTTTCACCTTTCTATGACAAAACTAAACACAATGACAATGTGTGCACAGTGTTCTGTACTAAGACATCTCACTAACTGTGTTGACAGCCTAAAAAGACTGCTTTAACTAGCAGAGTCAAAGACAGACTGCAATAGGGTATTGTGAGATTGTAGATTGTGAGCCCTCACGGGCAGGGTCCTCTCTCCTGTACCAGTTGCTAACTCGTTTTGTTCAAGATTATTGTAAGTGTTTTTGCTATGTATACCCCCACCTTTTCACATGTAAAGCACCATGGAATAAATGGAGGTATAATAATAAATAATAATATGGTATTATATTATAAGAATTGACACATCTCTAAATATTGAAACTGTAAACACATTAAAAGATTTAGATGGTAAGCTGTAGAGACCATCTACTTGTCCAAAATGAGTATATTTATAGGGTTAAATGCTGTCTCCAATAATTGTGTGCCGCACAGACAAGTTTTGAGTAGTCCTTTAAAATAAATCCAGTATGGTTTATTTGTAAGGAATTCTACCCTGTGTAGCTGCTATCCTGTGAACAGCTCCCAACAAAGTTCTGAATGTCCTAATTACTGCACTGTCACGTCACAGTGCCATTGTGCAACCGCAGCAAGGCCTCAGACGAGCAGCCTGCATGTTATTAGTTTTTCTCTGCCTTCACCGTCTAAATCAATTAATGAAGATTTGATTTCAATCGACAGCATAAAAGGGAAGGTAATTCTCAGGTTCAGCTCAGATTGTACTAATTCATTCAACATAGTCCCAATGAACAGATAGCTGTACACATAGGCAGTGCTTCAAAGAGAGCCTAGCCTTAGGCTAGCATATCATGGGAGCTGGCTGATTGGCTCATGTTATCATTAGTGCCGCCGCTTGTTTGCAGCTACACAGGAGCAGGACGAGGGGAGAGTGCTCCCACTTTAGAGCCGACGTATTTTTCAAACGCCTTTTCAAATTGTTTTCCATGACAGAAATTGTTTTTTCAGCTCTGTCATTACCTGCTGATACGCTGACAGAATAAATACTCGTGCTTTAAAAAGCCATCTAACAACCCTGCAGGTTTTTTTTTTCACCCATTCTCATTTTTTTTTTTCTCCTTTAGCAGCAACATTTATTTCGAAACAGCAAAATAGAGAAGAGGGTTTAAACACATACTGACAGATTGCCTGCTGCTTTGTGGAAGAGAAAAAACTTTATCCAAGGGTAAAGACAGGCCTTTAAAGCCATTCAACTCCGCATATAGAGCTAAGTTTCTCAATGTATGAAGATGGAGCCTAATTCTTCAGCACCGCGGACAGCTGTCAGATATGTCTAAGCAAACGGCTCCAGTACCTTGGACAGCTCTTTAACTCATCACTAACATGCAAACATGTCTTACATCCACCACCACTAAATGACCCTAAATGTTGCTGAATATTTTAGCTGGAATTGCTATCCACCTTTGAACACAGAAGAGAGTTGTTGATTTCCATCCGGCAGTGAAAAGAGGCAGCTGTTAGAACCTTGCTCTTAGGTTTTTTTTCCTTTGCTGGTCACATGACCTTGTTGGCCTATTTAATCCTGCTCCGCCCTTCTGGCTTTGCTGGACTTCATTGTATTACTACTTTCTAGCTAGCCTGTGCTCTGTATCTAACTCTGTTAGTTTGCTTGGTCTACGGACCTCTTTGTTCTATATATTTTGTTTGTTCGTCTGTCTGCTACTATTTCTGTTAGGAGGTGTCCATTTTCCTCCCAGTCCTTAGTACTTGTAGGGATTCCTTCCCCACATCTATAGGTCTCCGTACAGACTAGCTTAGGACTTTAGCAGGTCTGATCGCAGGATCAGATCCCCTGTTACATCGTAGGGATTCAGCTGAGTTCTATCGTAGGGACAGATCTCCTCTCTTTCCTTAGCTCTGGTAGCAGAACATAACAGTAAGTCCAGCCTGCAAATTCTCTAAGGAAAGATTTTTCTGTTCCATCATGGTGTCGGTTCAGGATTTGGCTCATCGCCTGCAGGGACTCTCTCTGGAGGTGGCCGAGCTCCGTCAGCACGTGAGTAACTGTCCTGGAGCACATTTCTTGGAGCCTAAGGTATGTTTGCCGGATTTATTTTTTGGTGAACACCGAGAATTTTTTTCATTTAAAAATGCTTGTTTATTGTATTTTCGTTTGAGACCCAAGTCCTCTATGGATGAATCCCAGCGCATAGGGTTCATAATGTCACTTTTGCGCAAAGAGCCTCAGGAGTGGGCCTTTTCTTTGCAACCTAGTGATACATGCTTCAGATCAGTGGATAGTTTTTTTTCTGCTTTGGGGCTATTATATGATGATCCTGACCGTGTCGCATCAGCTGAGACTGAGTTAAGACGTTTGAGACAGGGATCAGGTAATGTGGAAAAATATTGTACTAATTTCCGTCGATGGTCTACTCAAACAGGGTGGAACGATTCTGCTCTGAAAAGTCTATTTCTTGCTGGGCTCAATGAAAGGGTTAAAGACCTGCTAATTGCTTATCCTACACCTGAAGATTTGCAACAGGCTATGCAATTAGCTATACGGGTGGATAGAAGACTGCGTGCAAGGGTTAATGAGAGCAAATCCTCTGCTATGTCAGTTTCTGGTTATAAGAATGTGTGTACTAACAGTGGTGAACCGATGGAGATTGGATCGGTGGCACCTCGCTCTCAAGAAAAAGACCGTAGACTTTTTGAAGGCTTGTGTTTCTATTGCGGAAAATCTAGTCATTTGATTAAAGGCTGTGAGCTTCGCATGAAGAAAGAAAAAAAAATGGTCAGTCATGCCCGTATTGCCTGTTTAAATTCCAAGGGTGTATTTTTAGCTGCTTCCACGATTGCTCAGGAAAAATTAATGGAATTTCGGGTATTTGTCGATTGCGGGTCTACTCTGAATGTAATTGATGGGGGATTCGTGGAAAGACTCAATTTAAAACCTGAACCTTTATCATCCCCCATTGCTGTGGTTTCTGTGGATGGTTCCCCTTTGAAGAATATTACTCTCAAGGTCTGTGAATTTCCCCTCACTAATAATGGTGTTCACCATGAGAAATTGGATTTGGTAGTGTTGAATAACTTGCCTTCTCCAGTAATATTGGGATAGCCCTGGTTAAAATTCACAATCCTGTACTGGATTGGTCTACCAGTGAAATTAAATCCTGGAGCCATAAATGTTATGACAAGTGTTGTAACGGGCGTATTGCAGCTTTGGATAGGGGAGAATTGCCTGTTCCTATTCAGGATTTTTGGAGAGTTTTTTCTGAGAAGGAATCGCAGGTTTTGCCTCCCCATAGAGACTATGATTGTTCTATTGAATTTGTCCCTGGAGCGACTCTTCCTAAAAGTCGTTTATTTAACCTTACTATTCCTGAGAGGAAGGCTTTGGAGGAATACATACAGACAAGTTTGGCCGCCGGTCACATTAGGCCCTCTAAGTCTCCTGTGGCGGTTGGATTTTTTTTTGTAAAAAAAAAGGACGGCGGTTTACGTCCTTGTCTGGATTTTCGTGAGATTAACAAAATTACTGTACGCAATCCTTACCCACTGCCATTGATTCCTGATCTGTTTAACCAGTTAATGGGGGCCAAGTGGTTCTCTAAAATTGACCTTAAGGGGGCATACAATCTGTTGCGCATGAAGGAGGGTGACGAATGGAAGACTGCTTTTAACACTCCTGTGGGTCATTTTGAGAATCTGGTTATGCCTTTTGGTCTTACTAATGCTCCTGCATTTTTTCAGAATCTGATTAATGACATCCTTAGACCTTTGATCGGTAAAAATGTGGTTGTGTATTTGGATGACATTTTGATTTATTCGCCGGATCTGGAGTCTCATTGGCGGAGCGTGCGTGAGGTATTACAGTTATTAATGGACAATTCACTTTTTGCTAAGCTGGAGAAATGTGAGTTCGCTGTACAGAGAATTAGTTTTTTGGGCTACATTATCTCCAGCAAAGGTTTTGAGATGGATCCGGTTAAGGTTCAGGCTGTGCAGGAATGGCCTAGGCCTATTGGTTTGAAATCGATACAGAGGTTTTTGGGTTTCGCCAATTACTACAGAAAATTCATAAAAAAATTTTCTAGTATTGTCAAACCTCTGACTGATCTCACCAGGAAAGGTGCTGATGCGGTTCAGTGGTCTTCTGAGGCCATTTAAGCTTTTGTGTATCTCAAGGAGAGGTTCACCTCTGCTCCCATCCTTATGCAGCCTGATGTTACTAGGCCGTTTTTGGTTGAGGTTGATGCTTCCTCTGTGGGGGTTGGCGCAGTATTGTCTCAGGATAACGGGGATGGATTACATCCCTGTGCCTTTTTTTCAAAAAAATTTTCGGAGACTGAACTGAATTACGATATTGGTAATCGGGAATTATTGGCTATTAAACTCGCATTTGAACACTGGCGCCACTTCTTGGAAGGTGCGGAATTTCCCGTTCAGGTTCTTACGGATCATAAAAATCTGATATATCTTGATGCTGCCAAGCGCCTGAATGCCCGTCAGGCTAGGTGGGCACTGTTTTTCTCGCGGTTTAATTTCTCCGTTACTTACAACCCTGGTACTAAGAATGTTAAGGCGGATGCCTTGTCTCGCAGTTTTTCTCCCATAGTCGGTGCTGAGAAAGAGGAGAACATTTTACAAGAAGGTGTTGTGATAGCTGCTTTGGACTCCGTTTTGGAAAATGAGATTCTTAAAGCACAGGAGAATGCCCCTTCTAACACTCCTCATGGGAGGTTGTTTGTGCCTGGGACCTTAAGGAGAGATTTGTTTGTTGAGTGTCACGAATCTCGGTTGGCAGGTCATCCCGGAATCTCTGAGACCAAGAGACTGGTGGGTCGCAGTTTTTGGTGGCCTGGATGGCAGAAGGAAGTCATTAAGTGGGTGCGTCAATGTACTATATGTGCTAGATCTAAGTCCTCACATACTCCTGCTGCGGGGTTGCTTTGTCCTTTAGAGGTTCCCAGTGCTCCTTGGACACATTTGGCTATGGACTTTATAACTGACCTTCCCCCCTCTGAGGGTTTTACTGTCATCTGGGTGGTCGTGGACCGTTTTAGCAAGATGTGTCACTTGGTTCCTTTCGTCAAACTGCCCTGCGCTAAAACTCTCGCTAAGGCCTTTGTCAAGGAAATTGTCAGACTTCATGGCGTTCCTACTGACATTGTTTCTGATAGGGGTCCTCAGTTCGTGGCTCGTTTTTGGCGTGCCTTTTGTGATAGGTTGGGAGTTCATTTATCGTTCTCGTCCGGATATCATCCTGAATCTAATGGCCAGACAGAAAGGAAAAACCAGGATGTTGAGCAGTTCTTGCGTTGTTTTGTGGCAGACAATCAAGAGGGGTGGTCTGAGTTTCTGCCACTTGCTGAATTTGCTCTGAACAATCATACATCTTCTTCTGCTGGTTGTTCGCCTTTTTTTTGTTGTTCTGGGAGACATCCGTCGTTTGGGTCGTTCTCCAAGTTGGGATCTGCCGTGCCTGAGGAGGAGAATTTTTCCAGTGATTTGGAGAGAGTTTGGACGGATGTGCGTGGTAATCTTCAGGAGGCCAACAGAAAATCTAAAGACTACTTTGATAGGAAACGACAGGAGGTTTTGTTCGCTGTTGGTGACATGGTTTGGTTGTCCTCTAGGAATCTGCGGTTGAGGATTCCTTCAAAGAAATTGGGTCCCAAGTTTGTAGGGCCCTTTAAGGTGCTTCAGGTTGTCAACCAATCTGCTGTTAGGTTGGAGGTTCCTACCTCCTGGAGAATTAATCCGGTATTTCATGTCTCTCTGTTGAAAAAAGCTGTTGTATCGGATTGTGACGCCTCTGCCTCTGTTCCTCCGGTGGTGGAGGACGGGGAATATGAAATTTCTCGCATCCTTAACTCTAGACGGTATAGAGGTAGTTTGCAGTATCTTGTGGCCTGGAAAGGTTTCGGTCCCGAGGATAACTCTTGGGTGAGGTCGGATGATGTTTCCGCGTCCAGACTTATCAGAGCGTTTCACAGGAGATTTCCTGATAAGCCTGGTCCTAGGGGATCCGGAGGATCCTCTTAGAAGGGGGGGTACTGTTAGAACCTTGCTCTTAGGTTTTTTTCCTTTGCTGGTCACATGACCTTGTTGGCCTATTTAATCCTGCTCCGCCCTTCTGGCTTTGCTGGACTTCATTGTATTACTACTTTCTAGCTAGCCTGTGCTCTGTATCTAACTCTGTTAGTTTGCTTGGTCTACGGACCTCTTTGTTCTATATATTTTGTTTGTTCGTCTGTCTGCTACTATTTCTGTTAGGAGGTGTCCATTTTCCTCCCAGTCCTTAGTACTTGTAGGGATTCCTTCCCCACATCTATAGGTCTCCGTACAGACTAGCTTAGGACTTTAGCAGGTCTGATCGCAGGATCAGGTCCCCTGTTACATCGTAGGGATTCAGCTGAGTTCTATCGTAGGGACAGATCTCCTCTCTTTCCTTAGCTCTGGTAGCAGAACATAACAGCAGCAGCTTACTAGACTGAATACTCCCAAATGCTGCCCAGGCACCGCTATAAGGAGTGCAGAGCTGTACCCAAGCCTGGTGATTTATGGGACAAAGACACCCGTATTATAGAGGGCACATGAGGGAGTGGTCCTACTAGACATTCTGCATTGCTCCAACTTCACGATACACCCATATAATCCTAGTCTACCTAATGTGTGTGGGCTAAAACAAATCCAATAGCTGTCCAACTATACAGCTCTTTAAGAGGCAACATATTAGAGAGTTGAAAGTCACCCCAAGTCCAGAACACCAATATAGAGGTACAATTTAATATGATTCTGCTAAATGAACATCATAGTTTTCCACCTGCTAAATTCTAGAATATATTACAGTAAACATATTTATTTTTGGAGAACACACAAATGACATTATTTTCTCACGTCTGCTGTATTCTCACCTCATCATGTTGGGTGAAGAATTAGGGGAGTGCCTCATTCCACCATTCCTTTGCTTTTTCTTAGGTGACAATGCTGATGGCTGCTCATCTTCAACTGCAAACACAGGCAAAGCGGTCAGGCAGGGGAGAGTGAGGAGGACTGTAGACAGAACACAACAAGAAACTAACAGAAAAAGAACAGAAGTGAAAGGAATACAGACAAAACATGGAACGGGTCAGCCACGCACAGCTTCACCACCACTAGCCTACAATGAGAAGGACGGAAGCTGTTTAGTGTGGGGAAACAAAGCACACTGAGAAAACAGCTATTGGGCTGGAAGTTTAGGGAGCTGAGAGGGTTAATCCCAAACATTTACTTGAGGGGACTATGAAAAAATATCAGTTCATGCAGGAACCCTTTCCTAAGAAGATTAGCCTATAATGTTACGGAAAGTTCAGTACCCAAAATATATGAAGTAAATTTGCCAGTCACAAATGCAAAGCGTAACTTTGTACAAACTATTTACTATTGGTTATGTGAAGTATTCTGACAGACACATTGTGAGCTATTACTGATGACACTTTAATTCTATGTTGAATCGTCAAGGTGCATCTACCTTATTCCATATTAGTTTAGATCCTGTCAACCCATAATCAGTCAGATTTAAAGAGCATATAAGGATTTTAGTGATTACTTATAAGAAGGACACTATTCTGCGGGAATAACCAAATAGTTTGCTTCTAATTCATTCATATTACAATAATATTGACCTAGACATGGACCTCTAAAAGAGCTAATTGTGTAGTAGTGTGAACATTTTCAGCTATTCTGGACCTGGATGGCATAATTTGATTACGGACCTTAAGTTGTTTCCTATGTTCCCCTTTACTGAAGTGTTTTACAGTAACATGATGTATGCCTTTTCACTCCTCATTAACCAACATACAATGTTAACCTACATGCTAATTCTATCCTGGGAAGCCTCCAACCTAATCTTCAATTACCTCCTCCCTACTTTATTTCTAGACATCTACTGTTAGCTGTTTGTTCTATTAATTAAACCCTCAAGGGGTCTGAAAAGTATTGGATTAGCATAGACTTCATTTCAGGGCTCTGCAGAACAATTTAAGGCTCTGTTAACCTGTAAATGGTCTGTTTTTTTAAAGAAAATGGTTGTTGTTTAACAAAGCACTACAACTAAGCAGCGAGTGTGTAAGAATGTATCAATGCCTTATTGCACATCAAGATTCATGGAAAAAAAGCAACAGCTTATTAAAAAGTCTTCTGGTTTTCATGGATGAAAATAAAAATAATAAACACCCACAAGTGCTTTATAAACCCTGGTATACTGAAAGCAAATGGCAACTAAACATTAGTCAAATACGGTATTATCCGTAAAACTAAGTGTGAAGAATAATTACAGCTTTTCCATTTGGATACACCGGCAGTATACGGACTGCTAGCACGCATTTCATATAGTACAGAAGTTTCAACAGTGGTCCTGAAATATATTTTATTTAAGGAGGACCTGTCCTCTCCGCTGATATGTCTGTCTTGGTATGTACCAAATATTAATAATACTGAGGCATCTATGCATTATACTATTCTTCTCTCATTCCTCCTGGAAATGTAATAATACAGAATAATTTGGGTGTAACCAGTCGTGTCCCGATACACCCAGTGCTGCAATATGGGACTGTGCGCCCAAATCCTAATGTCAACGGGAACAGCAATGTCCATCTGTTTCCAGCAAGAAAAATAGGAATTTTCTCAAACACTCAGGAGAGATGCCCAACAGTTATGAAAATCTGCATTGTTAACTTCACCTGTCCTAGAAGATAACATAATGCACACTTCATACTGTTTTTTTTTTAAGATAAATGATTTATTTAGTAAAACTGGCAAGCACCAAGCATACCAATGCATGAGAAAAAAGGAAAAAATGCCCACGTAGAATCAGAATTACATGGTTGTTGGAAAGGCAAGCACTGGGATGATTGATAGGACATACCCTAGTGACCTGGCAATGATTTGTATGTTTGGGACAGGTGTGCCTTTAATACTGTTTTTACTGGATTCCAGAAGGATCTAAACACAATGAGGGAAAGCAGGTTGTCATATGTATCCCATTACTGGAGATTTCCCACAATAGTAAAGATATTGTATGTCATCACTTACTGATTGGTGGCCTCTAAAAACCTTACAATGAAATATATTCCCATACAGCAACACCCCTGGACTACTGCTGAATACTGTAACACAATCCCCTGCACATGACCCCCAATGATAAAAATGTTATGGCATAACCTAATGATATGCTATAACATTCTAACACAGGAACAGTGCTTTCAACCATGGCGCCCATTCACCTTGCATATATGTCGACCAAACTCTCATTTGGCTGACAGCTATCTCTCTCAACTCCCCTATATGCATGAACATTTGGCTTTGCCGAGGGTTCATATGTTCTTTATGGGGAGAGTGTAGGCTGCAGCTTATCAGCCTGCAAAATAAAAGGATTGGCAAGTAAATTTAAACCACCCAATCCTTATCTCCCCCTACAACATCTGGAGGGAGAGAGCTGGGAGACCGTCATACACATTAAATGGTCATCCAATCCCACTGAAATTGGTGACATATTCCGGGATTTATATAATTTGTGTGATAGAGTTGGGCATTTTAAACTAAAGTTTGAAGTCATATGAAGATGAACACAAAGGTGAGGAGTTCCATATAACAGTTTGTTTTTAAGTAATAACTCAACAAAGCAAATGGCTTTTGCAAAGCAAACATCTTGCATCGAGTATAGTTTTCGGAACAAATACTTATAGGGCTTTCCAGTTCTTTAAAATTAGATTGGTAGGGACATGATTGCCACCAATCAGCTGTTTGAAGGGGCCATGCCGATCCTGCGATTGAAGTACTTTCCTGCATTGTATGCTAGGCATAACATTGTTCTTTTAGTGCCTGGTGCTATAACATCGATCCATGTAAGTAAAATAAACCTGAGATGCATATTCAAGCACAATTTCTACTAAAAGGATAGCATTCTACTAAATAGAGCAGTGTAAAAAAGGGGTAGGGGGGTCTCTACAAACAGCTGATCAGCTGTGACGTGGGGGGCTTGAGAATCTTAAATGGGTTATCCAGGACCTTTATTATTTGTGCATAAGGCTAAGTACTAAGGTAGTCATCGATCTCTGTCAGCCCAAAGAGGTCACAGATCACTCGTGCCACTGATTCTGTGGCTTCTGTTGACGTTACATCCTGTTCTGCCTGGCGCCGATCTCCGTCAGCCCAGTGCAGTCAGGGACCATTCCTACCAGCGATTCTATGGCTTCTGCTGATGTCAATTCTGCTGATGTCACGTTGACAGAGCTCTTCTCTTACGCTCTGCTCTTTTGACGGGACGCTACTGCTGAAGTCATGCTGATTAACAGTGGGGAGCCAGCTGTCATCAGCATGACATCTGCAGTGACGCCCCATCAACAGAGGAGCCTGGAAGAGGAAGAGCAGCTCTGTTGTCGAGAGGTGAAATAAGGGGCAGATTAAGAGTAGCCAGGGCCCCGGGCAGTTTAGAAGATGTCGGCCCCCCAGAACCTAATGTATCACATGACATGTCACATGATCCCCTTGATAGATCATGTGATATATCATGTGATTAACACACAGGTGCTCTGGTGCACATCTGCAGATGCAAAACAACAGATACAGCGACATGCATAATGCAATTTTTTCCCTTATGTACAGCGCTATACATAATAGAGCAGGGATGTAAAATTCATTTTCCCAAGGGGCCACATGAGGGACCATAAGCTGAAATTAATTCTGCTGAATATTAATATGAACATAATAATTATTATTTTATATTAGTTTTAATTGTACTACTTAATATTCAGCAGAATAAAGTATGCTGACATCCCCCTATATACTGTATGAACCCACACACAGCCCCCATATACAGTATGAGCCCACACATAGCTCCCTATATACTATATGAGCCCCACATAGCCTCCTAAATACAGCATGAGCCCCACATAGCTTTCTATATACATTATGAGCCCCTCATAGCCATCTATATACATTATGAGGCCACACATAGCCTCCTATATATAGTATCAGCCCCATAAAGCCTCCTATATACAGTATGAGCCCCCACATAGCCTCCTATATACAGTATGAGCCAATATATAGCCTCTTAAATAGTTTGAGCCCCCATATAGTCTTTTATATATAGTATGAACCCTCACATAGCCTGCTACAGTATGAGCCTCCATAGCCTCTCTATATAGAGTATAAGCACCCACATAGCCTCCTATATACAGTTTGAGTCCCCACATAGCCTCCAAAGTACAGTATGAGCCCCCATATAGCCTCCTAAACACAGTATGAGTACCCACATAGCCTCCTATATACAGTATGAGCCCATATGTAGCTTCCCAAATACAGTATGAGTTCCCAGTGCCTCTATATATACAGTAGGAGCCCTCACATAGCCTTGTATATACAGTATGAGCCCCACATAGCCTCCTATATACAGTATGAGCCCCACATAGTCTCCAATATAGAGTATGAGCCCCCACACAACATCCTATATACAGTATGAGCCACCACACAGCCTCTCTGTATACAGGCACACATCTCATACACATACATAGCAAAAAACCCAACAACAACACACACTCATCTCGCTCCCGTTCATGTTCCCCCGGCGCTCTGTGGCACATACATGCTGGCGTCAGCATGATGCACATCACAGAAATGGGAGCTTCCCTGGAGCTGCATGGCCATTCTGTATTGCCGGCAGCAGAGCTTCAGGAAAGCTCCCTGCCACAGGGAGTTAGCAAAACCAATGGAGGTGTAGAAACCAGTATAGTGAGGGAACTCTGGCCATGGGCCCCCCTGTAGCCTCGGGCTCTGGCTGGTAGTTCAGAATGTCCTCATTATAATCTGCCTATGGGTGAAATGAAGCAGGGGAATAGCTTGCTGAACTGGCAGAGATCATCCCCGTGCAGTACAGGCAGTTAGTTAGCAATTACCGGCCTGTTAGTTCTTATAGAAGTAAAACTGATTTGTACAACGATTCTTATATAGAGCAATGATGCAAAGCCTCAAATGTATCCTTGAGTGTTACCCCAGATTATTACAATAGATATTAAATGAGGTCACGATTCTCCTCCTATATGGATGAAAATCAAAGACTACTAGTTACATGCATTTTATAAACTAAGAAATTATAGGAAATGTAATTTCTATTTCAATGCAATCTACTCCAATGACTTCACACAACAGACACATAATACATACAAACCTCCCACATCTAAGTAATTACAGGGAAGCATGACAACTCCATACCTTTATAAGTGATTATTTCCCAGTTTATTTTGGGAAAGTACAATTTAAAATCTACCAAATTTATTAAGAGACGCATGCCACATTATAAATATGACATCTTTGGCTGACTGGTGGAGAAATTGGTGTAAATTATAGTCAATCTTTTGAACCAATGATGAGTCCCACCTTATCCCAGCAGTTTTCCAGACACTCTTCAAAAGAAGAGAAGTAATGAGTCACAACATTTCGAGCAAATATTGTGTCAAATTTGTGACTTTTTTAATGCAATTTGCCTAAATAAATCCCCCTAAAGAGTTAAAGCGACCTTCTATCCCCCTATAGTAGGTGTCTATACTTTTATAATATATAGTCACCATACCTAATGTGCTCTCTCCTGCTGGAGTTGCTCTAAGATCGATGCCCGGTCTCCATCTCCAAATTGGCCACTGCAGAGGTGTAGGGAACACTGTGGAATGTCAGATCCATGCACCCCCTGCTTTAGTATGTGTCCCTCCTGTGGCAGAGAATCGGAAGTGGAGGAGTAGTTTAAGCTTTTTTCAGCTCATCCTATGCATCTGCAGTGGCCATTTCGGAGATCAGAACTAGGCCCTGATCTAACAGACAGTGGCAGATGTAGCAGGATGGAGAAAATTAGGTATAATGAAAATAATTTTATAGTCAAAATTAATATGGGGGTGGATGGTGAAATTGTGATTCCTGCAGCTAACACTAGGATGCGCTTAAAGGGAATGTCTTATCAGAAAATGACCTGTTGTTTAAACCAGGTTTTTGTATTAAATGGACATTTTTTTGAAAATTTTTTTGCAATTTTTTTTTACATAGCGCAATCTGTGTTAAAAAATTGGAGGATCTCTATTTTTTTCAAGAAAGATCGTAATATGAAAAAAAAAACATTGCCAATTTTTTTTTCAATACATGTAACTGAAAAACTTGAATTGAACAATAGGTCATTTTCTGATGATCGTCTCCCTTTCATTGTATATTGCATGCTGTTCAGTGGCAATATTCCTGAAGTGGTGACTGTAGACAGACAGAATACCTTCATTTTTATGAAGGGGATTTAGAGCAATGTATAAAAAGTGAGTTTTACTACAGATTATTCAATACAGAGTTTAACACCAATTTAGATTAAATTAAAATGGTTTTCAATTGTAGATATTCAATTTAAGGAATGTTTAAAAAAGAAGTTTATTGTCGAATTGTTTAAATGTATTTCTTTATTAAAAAAGGACTTTATAGGGATGTTCCCAAAATAATGAGATTGGTGGCTTCGAAACCCCTCAAATCAGGGCTCGGCAGCCCCATCTTGAATGGTGCTGGGGTCTCTTGCTCAACCCATTGTCAATGGGACTGGTCGGCTTTCTCAGGCAGTCCCATTGACAATGAAAGTAGTGGAGGCTGAGCACGCTCACCTCCAGAGCCCCGATCTTGGGATCGCTAGCAATCCCATAGGTCAGACCCCAGAGATCAGCAAATTATCCCCTATTCTACGGATAAAAGATAACTTTTTTTGTTGATAACTCTTTAAATGACGTAAGTGGTGCTAGTACAACATTAAGGTTGTTAGTCACAGCAGCTGAAAAATCCCACACAATTTAATGAAAAATTTAAGTAGTCGCAGTACTCTTGTAGAAATGATATCATCTATATTGTGACATGATGGTAATTTGTTGTGGCTCTGTGACTTCTAAAATTTTCAGAAGGTGAAAAAATTCTGAATGCCATAATCATATGTTATCTGATAATCGAACAAATAATCTTTTTTGATTAAACAAAATATTTATTTTCCTGGAAGCTTTATTTTTCTATTAACTTCTATATCTTTCTCACATCAATTAAATATTAACATCAGCAAATTCAAAAGACTACTCATCCTAATGCTAAAGAATAGTGTTCGATTGTGTGTATTTTGCACCTTTTTTACAGTTGTGAGGATTTCTGTATGACATCAGATATATGTCATATTGTACAAGTTAAAGGGAATCTGTCAGGTCAAATAAAGTGTCTCAACTGTTGTTGTACTGTACGGCAAAACAGTGTTAAAAATGACTCTTAAATTAAATTCTAAGATTTTCAATTGGTGAGAAAACATACTTTTAATATTGTGATGTGCCGCTCCTTCCAGTGCTTTTAGTCCACTCAGCTTTATTCACATCCTGCATGACATGACTAGTGGAAAGTTAATCAAAGCCGAGTGGGCGTGCTGGCAGCGCAGATCCGTGACCAGTCTTCACTGCAGCAAGTGGAAGAAGTATAGTGCAGCAAACTGTTAAAAGTACATTTTTGCATTCTTTCTAATACCTAAGATAGGTTTACAATGGCACCCACCCGGTAAACCACCATAGGTTAGCTATTTATTTGCCGATTGGACGTCATCTAACAGTCTGTTTAGGCAAGTCAACAACACTTCCCGTGTGCACAATCAGTAATAGACCAATTTGTGCAGAGAGGCTGTGATTGATCTCGGCAGCAAATGTTTTGTTTACACAGGACGATGTGCTGCCGAGAACAAAGATATTTAAGCAAGCTGCAAAATCATTTCCCTTGAGCGTTTGCTTGTATATCAGGTGATTGTTAGCTTATTTACTCTGGCCGAATATTGGGAAACAAGCATTCCTAGGAATACTGATTCATGATAATCCGGGAAATGTTTGGCACTGTATCACCGCGCAGTATAAGAGCATGGCTCTGGTAAGGCACCTTAATCAATGGAACAGGTTCCTTTTAACAACATAATAAAGAAGTCTTCATATTTATAAAATGTTGTACAAATTAAAAATAGTGCTGCTGTTAAAGCAAATGCTGAAACTAAGCATTTAGGTTTTTCTTGTTAGCTCCAACTTTTTTCTTTGTAACGATATGCTGGAAAATGGCACTAACAGAGTTTTCTACATTGTAAGTCAGTGAAATGTGAACGACAATGAAAATGCCAATTAAACCTTCAGTTGTCCCATTGTTTGATGCCATATGAAAGGATATCATTTCAACATGAGTACTAGCAGATCACACTAATGTAATTCTTTCCTAGAAAAATCTAGCTCTACATACACAGAGGTTGCTTAGGGTGATATCGGTATTTCCCTGGCAGGCTCAGTGCCCGCTGCAACCTGAGATTGGTAGATACCCCTGTATCAGAGGTGGCCAGTAACTGCAGGTGCAGCAGAGGAGGACCACTTGGTAAAAACAGGCTTCCTTTGCGATTATTTACAAGAGGAATAGGATCTTGTTGCTCCAGGCTGAGCTTAGAGCCGGGCACACAGTTGGGTGTAGCATTCTGGGGAGGAAAGGACAGTCTTTGGACATTTAATCTAGCTTCTTTCTTTGTGGCTGAAGAGGGAAAGACAAAAATTGAACAATTAGAAGCATAACGGGAAAACAAGATGGGGCTCTATTACATTTGAAATTTCTTTCTGAGATTAAAGCTTTCTTTAGATTGAAGATGACACAAAGACAACATGGCTGACAGGACATAATACAAGACAACGAAGAATTGCATTACAATAATTTCATTAAGGATACATCAGTGATTTTTTCATTAGATTAATCAACTCAGTAAACACAGCCATTTAACAGAATTGTATGTAATTAATCTCATGAAATTTATCACCATCAAACAATATTGTGTTTTCTTTCCAAAGACTACATGAAAACACCTTGTAAAACACAAAATCACCAGAATTACACTTGACACATCGTGTTACAAAATTTTGTTTGCAATGAGATGTGTGATTTATAACCATGTATTAGATCTGACAATATAATATCACACTAGGCTCAAAGTCTGCCAGTTCTGGGTTTTTTTGCCCTTAACTTAGCACAAAAAGAAACATATCCATGTGCCGACAGTGTCCTTTGAAATATAAAGTCTAACACTTCGTTGTATTGCTTGACCACCTTACTACAATGAGGTTCATCATTTGCTTTAGAGCCTTAGTGTCTATTAAATACTTATTTATAATGTTGCTCTTTCTTCATCGGAAATATAGAATTATACAAACAGAACCACAAGAAGTCACAAAAATAATGCCCTTGTTCCATAATAAAACAGCAGTGGTATAAAGGGCATGAAGTGGCTTCATGACAGATTTTTCACTGGATCCAAGGAACACCTGGAAATATCTTGTTAAATATATTCCTTTTCTACTATGTGCACTCTTCTACAATATAGTATAAAGACATTTTAGGTTCAGGCTCGGAGTGGCCCACTGGAGGACCAGGGAATCCCATGGTGGAGCCCTAAGTATGAGAATAACAATCACGGATGCAAAGGGTATAACCGCGAATGGGCGGAGTGGGACAATAGATGTCAGTGTTATTGCAAGGAGAGAACGTATAGCTCAGGGGTGCATAACCTGGCGCACTGGGGCCACATGCGACCCACAATGCCATTCTGTGCAGCTCCCAAACATAAGCACAGAAAACGATTGACTGCCAGGTTAACTATATGTGAGCAGCCACATACAGAAGAGTGGTGGCCGGCATCTGAGAAGCAGGGACTGGCAAGCACTGATAATGGTGCACTGTGTAGAAATCTCTAGAAGCCTCATACATCAGGAGAATGGGGTTTTTTTATCCCGTTTGGCACTCCAGAAAGTAGTATGTGGGTTAGAAAGGAGGACTCCATGTCTGTCTGTGGCCTCACTGTAGTTTATAACAGTTCTGATACATTAGGCAATAAGCGAAATACCCATGAACTTGTCTGACCTCTTCATGCAGTTTTTTTACTAGGATTTAAAAGAAGATTTTACTGAAAACCCAAATTAAAAATGCTTGAAATACTCTTTGAATAAGTTTTCTATTAGTATTACTGGGAAATGTTAAAAATAACAAGACAAAAACAGCTCTGTGTGCAGTAAAGGAGCTATTCAATCCAAATCAGTTCGAAAAGTATTCAAAGAGTATTTGGCGCAGTATTTTAGGTGGTTTGAAGGAGAAGAATCTATTTCTAAATCCTTATTAAAAAACACTGTATGAATGTATCATGAGACTACATTCCCACGATGAGTATTTCTGTATTATTTTTGCACCTATTAGGTAAATTAGATTATTTGTGTTTATTCATTGCTTTTAAAGGGAATGTATCAGCAGTATTTGCTATGTTATCTGAATACAGCATGAGGTAGGGGTTAAAACATAGATTTAAAAAATGTGTCACATGACCAGCTGTGTGCTGTAGTTTATCATTGTCTGGACTATGTGGCGCCCTGCTGCGCATTGGTGCCACAGATCCTAGAGGGGTGCATGGACGGATTCCTCCACAAGAGGCCCTCATAGCATTCACACACCTCCACCTTCCACCTCAGACCACCAGAGGGAGCCCGGATAGGGATATAAATAGGGACGGTGGAGCTAGGCAGCTCAGTCTGTAAGAAGTCTGGTCTGAAGTCAAGTCTGTAAGGAGTCCAGTTACAGTCAGTCTGGAATCTACAGCCTGGAGTATGCAGCCTACAGTCTGCTGCAGCCAGAGAGGTTGTCAGGTCAGTACAGACTCAGTGAGCTCAGTTAGTGAGCCTAAGGTGTGCCGACGCCATAAGAGCGGTGAAGAGTAGCGAGGTCTACTGCCAGTGTGAAGCCTAGTGAGGGGCCCCGAGCGTGGACGAAGGCGAGTGGAGTAAGCGAGCTACATAAGGGGCAGAGGAGCTTAGCCAGTTCACCCCAAGACCATATACCGGACATCGGGTCCGTGTCTGCAAGGATCTCTAGGACCAGCAGGAACAACCGGAACCCCTGGCAAACTACATGTCCCAGGAACACCAAAAGCTGACCGTTATCCCAGGGTCAGGAATCACAGAGGCCCAAGAGACCAGGGAGTGTGATCTCCAACAGAAGGCCCTACCACCAGGTCAGCCAGTGCAAGACGGAGACCAAGTTAGGCCTAGCTCCAGGCAGGTCATAAACTTACCAGGAAAAGGCAAGAAGCAGGAGGCCCCACACCCGCTCACTGGGGAGAGTCCCGATATGCACCCTTCACCCTACAGTGCCCTGGATCGTGCCTGAAACACCACCAGTAAAGGTACTGAAGTGAACTGTTGTGAATGTGCCTATTCTTCTTCCGACCCGGCTGGGTCCCCTCTGTCCTGCATCCCTTCTCCTACGCTGCCCTGAGGCCCTGCTCCACCTGTGGGGAGCCGCACCAACTAAGCTGCCTGATCATCGGCCTCAGAGGACTGTAGCAGCGCTGGTGATCCTCACCAGTCACCACGGGTGGCGTCACGAACTTCCCCTTTCCCATACACCTTTCCCCCATTATTCCTTGCTTTTAAGAGTGACCCCAGGGTACGGTCCCGGGAGCCGGCCACCGCGACATCCCCCAAAACTAACAACAAGGCCCGGGCGCCGAGTAGTCATCCCCATCCCCTGGGCGCGTCAACTACATCGGCTAAAGCAGCGCGTACATGCTAGTCCAATTCCGTCCACTCCTGTGTTTTTTACCTACAGATTTTTCGCATGTGTTGCTGCTATCCAATGGGAAAAATCTGCACATAAAACTCAGTGTACTTGAAAGAGAAATTAATATGTTGCAGATTTGAAACACGCATGGTAGTTTAGTTTACGCCACGTAAAAAATACAGTGGGCATGAGATCTCTATAAATTCATCCACTTTGCTGGAACTGTAAGGCGCTGCGTTTTTGATGCAACGAAAATACATAAGGTCAAAAACGCACCAAAAACTCACTGTAAGTATACAACAGCCTTGGAGTGTTGATTGGTGAAGATAAGAATCCTGTAAGAATTTGTACTTGTCAGACATTTATGGTATATACTTTCGATATGCGATAAATACCACAGAAGGTAATACCCCTTTAATTTTTAGGGCAACCCCCTGTATTGGTTCAGAATAACAATGTGTCTCTTGGGCCAGAAAAATTGTGCACCGTGCTTTAGCTCCTTGCACTGCAATACCATGCAACCCACCAGCTTATCAGAGGCCCGCAGCCGATATCGGCAGCCCGTTGCAGGTGGCATGATGACATCAGCTGCATTATGTTGCCTGCATCGTGCTATGGAGGAGAAAGAAGGCGCTACTCATCGTGGGAGTGGGGACAGGTGATCTAAACTTGCTACCATGGCCTGCAGCATCTCTGGACTTGTCTACCATCAAGCATATCTTAAACATCCATTGGTCGGCAATTGCAAAGGGAGCTGCCAGCAGCGGTCCTTTATGATTTGCATTATTTACAGTACAAGCCCAACCAAGTGCATTTAGCATGGCAGAACATTCATCAGGCAACCAATCTTGAGGAGTGTATTACACAGTGGCAGAGATTCACTTAATGCAAACTTCCATAACTGTACATCACTGTTATGATGTGGGCACAGTAGATGTGCAGGAGCCACCTGTATTTTACAGTCAATACGCTGCTCTAACAGGAAAAATGCCTATCAAGTATTTGCATTTAGCTGTAGTGTGGGCTGCTAGAGTTAATTCTACCGGAGGGCCCTAGGCGCCCGAGTTCGACACCGTCTATGTTAACACAGCGAGGTCTCCCGTCAAAAATTCCAGGGGACCAAGCATGTTCATGCATTACACAGTTTATTGATTTCAATGAGAATTGCATCATGCTTAGTCAGAACTGGCAAAAGGTAAAAGTGGTGTCCCAACTGGTAACATATTGCACCATCGCACACAAACGTTTAGGTTGCATATACAGGAGCCGATTTCAGACCTTTAAATGAGCGCCATTGACTATATTAAAGTCATCTGGTGCTTGTGTATTGGCCTCTTTACACATACTGATGAAGGATGATGGGATTGGAATGATCACTAATAGATCATTCTGTCCCTATACATATAGATGTTATAGGCACCACATCTTCAGTTTACACCAGACGACGTGCTAACGAGAACAATGGCCATGATTCATTAAAGGGAATCTGTCAATAGGATCAACCCTCCTAAGCCGTCTATATGGGCATGCAGGTCATAGGAAGCTGAATAAAATGATACCTTGCTATCTGCGATCCAATGCCTTAATTCTGAGAAATCCATGTTTTTCTTCTATATAAATGACCTCTTCCAGGCTATGGGAGGATGCTGCCTGGAAGATAACTCTGCCTCAAGAACTTATTTTACATGAAGGGGGAGTTACCAGTGTGAGACAAGTAACTAACACAGAACAGGAGAAATTTATTTTGTCTTCTTGTAAACACATTTTCTGCTTCTCTCTCAGCTTTGCTGTATTGTAACAGTATTACAACCTTGTCAGCCTGTGAGATGGAAGTTGAAGTTGAGAGGAACCGGCAGATGTGTCAGGTATAACCACACACAGCTCTGCAGTGAGAGCGGCCATTACACATCACACTGGTAACCCCCCCCCTTCATGTCAAATAAGCTCTGGAGGTGGAGTTATCGTTTAGGCAGCGTCCTCCCCATAGCCTGGAAGAGGTCATTTTCATAAAGTGATAGAAGATGATTTATCCACAACAAGGCATCTGATATGAGGCATACAGGTATCACTCTCCAGCATTCTATAACCTGTATGCCCATATTAATAGTTTAGATAGGTCAAATGTGGTGACAGATTCCCTTTACGACTGGCGTTGTGCAGACCAGTCTCATGAACTGAGCTGCTGGAGTGAGATGCACTTAGTTCATTAAAATTAATCTGTCAGTAGGTTTTCGCTATGTAATCTGAGGACAGCATGAGGTACAGGTTAAAACACAGATTTCAACCATGTGTCACTTATCAAGCTGTGTGCTGTTTTCTACTTAAAATAAAGGTTTTATCACTAGGACATTATCATTGCTGTGACTAGCTGGCCCACGGGCACTTGTCTGGCCATGCCCCATTGTCAAAAGACAATATAAATATAGAGCCTGGTGTGCACTTGGGCTGCTTTCTCAACTCTGCTTCAAGCTAAATCTATGAACTCTGATTGTATCACAACTGTTGCATCCAGTAAACTAAGTGATACATTGTTGGATTCAGGGTCTTTTTGCCTGCATCATGCAGCTCTCAGATCAGTTAGCAAAAGCCTGCTGACAGATTCCCTTTAAAAGACATACCACTTAATAAATTGGGAATCTTGCAAGTACCATGCACCTCTACCAGAAATGTACATACACATGTGTATACACACACACACTGCACATACATACACATGTGTATACACACACACTGCACATACATACACATGTATACACACACACACTGTACATACAGACACATGTATAAACACACACACTGCACATACATACACATGTATACATACACTGCACATACATAACACATGTATACAAACATACACACACTGCACATACATACTGTGAGGCAGTGACTGGGATCGTATATGAGGGATGGTATTGTAGCGCCCCGAGGGTTCGGTTGCTACAGAGGTATTGCATCTCACCCAGAGGTGTGATATCTCACTTCCAGGTAAGGATGGAGTGTGGCTCAGGACCCTAACACCCACATGCACTACACCACATTTCCGGGGGACTGGGCGACAATGCTCCCAAGAGTGAGCACAACTGTCCCTGTCCCTGGCTGGAGTGGGGGCAGGGAACACTAGAAAGGGGGAACCCGGTAGTGTGTGGGTGGGGAGAGTAGATCCCGGGTGCACTGTAGAGTGGAGTATATATGGTGGGCACCATCTTAGAGTCAGAGAGTAGAAAGTGGGAGAGAGCAGAGAGAGAGGAGGCAGGGAGCAGGGGCTCTGTACGAGCTCTGCTCCGCAGGCAGGCCAAGTCGCAAGGCCTGGGCCTGGAGGAGAAGAAAGGAGAGGAGAGGAACAGAGGAGGCTCCAGGAATGGAGTGAAGGGACCCCAGGGGTGCGGACCGGCCAGCCGCCACTGCACTCCCGCCACTACCAGAGTAGGGGGGTCAGGCCAAGAAAGGGAACCGGATCCCTCATCTAGTGGAGGAGAGCAACTACCCTCAGCTAGTAACAGGAGGCCGTGGCATTGTACGTGCATGGCCCCTCACTACACCCGTTAGGAAGGCACCATATAGGACCCAGGGAAACGGAACATACGTTTGCCCGCCAAGGCCTGAGGCAGCTGGACAGAAACGTGGTCAATTGTGGGGTACGACAGGCCAGAGAGAGGACACACGAAGGGGGTCCTGAAAAGCATTCCAAAGGTACCTGGGAGTTGGCCGAGCCCCTCACCTGGTGAGCACGGCACGACGTGGGCAGCCATTACCTGCAGAAGTGGCTTGGAGTGTAAAACTGTGAGTAAAGACCCTGGACTGCATCACTGGACTCTGAGTCATTACTGTTGCTCCCGTGCACCATCACCCCCACCATCTGCACTCACTGCCCTGAGGCTATACTCCTCCCGTGGGGAGTTATACTACCCCCTGCTGCGCACACAACATCAGCCTCAGCGGTCTGCCCGCAGTGGCGGTTCTCAGTGACCGCAATCCACGGGTGGCGTAGTCGGACATTTAAACATTACAAAACCAAATAAACAGATCCGCCACTGGTTTGACCACCCTGAGCCACGGGACCTGGTCGCCGCCACAGAGACTACAAACCCCCAGCATTACACAGAGACCCGGCTCCGGGTATTCCCCCACACACGGCCCGGGGGACGCATCAGTATATATCCCCCAGAATGTGTATAGAGACCTATTAAACCCATTGGAGTGCATTGCAGTCACAGACACAGCTGCAGCTGCAATGCAGGAATAAAGGTGAGCAATGACCTGGTCAGACTACCTGGCTAAGGAAGATTAAGTAAAACCCGGCAGGGCCTTCATTACTTGGAGGAGACTACAGGAAGGCAGTGGGGTGGCCTCCTTCCTCCATCCCGGGTTTTCCAGTGGCTCTTGCCACAGGTCCTTTAAAAACCCTGCATTAAGGATTAGTGTTGTTCAGTGTTGGGACCTGCTAGGAGCATAGCAGGGGAGCTCGGCGGACCTGTGAGTAGCTGAACCCAAGCCTGGGAAGGATCTGCACCTGTCAGGCTCTGAGCGGCCGGGCGTGGCCATTGCCCCCGGCAACCATTGCCCCCGGCAACCATTGTTATGGACTTGTGTTAACCCGGCTACGAACAGGACTTTTCTGTTTACCCGTGAGTCTGCTGAATAAAAGCTGCTTACGTTGGACTTGCTTGGGTCACTGCCTCAGTTACTGCATGGTGTGAACACCGCCGCCTTACAATACACATGCATGTACACACACACTGCAAATACATACATATGTATACACAAGTATAAACATACACACAGCTCATACATAAACATATATATACACACTGCACATACATGCCAGCCTGTCTCCTCTTCAGTTCCTCTACACCACCACAGTTAAAGGACCTTTGGTAACATCATGGTCACATGACAGTGATGTCACCAAAGGTCCTCAAGCAGGCTTAATCTCAGAATAGAAATGCTGGGGGCCCCTAAAAGAGTGTGGGCCCCAGGCAATTGCCCAGTTACCCCTTTAACACCTGCTCTGTGCTTAGATATCTTTGTCATTGAGCTGTTCTAAAACTGAACACCTGCTGCCAGAAAGTTGCTTATTTCTGGGGATCCCGGCAGTGGAGCAACCTGTATTCAGCTTATTCCATAAGAACCCTTCTTTTGACCTTTAACCCCTTAACGACCGCCGATACGCCTTTTAACGGCGACAGTTAAGGGTACATATTCCTCAGCTTTGCTTTTTAACGGCGCTGAGAAATTAGTGTATAGCGCCCCCCCAGCAGAAAATCTCCGGGGTCTCAGCTACCAGGGGGTAGCTGAGACCCTGGAGAATATGATCAGGGACATTTTTTACGGTCCCCTGTCATGTGATCGCCATTATTCACCGAATAACAGCGATCACATAAAAAGATAAAAAAAAAGACAGATTTAAAATTCATTTTTCTCTCCTCTGATATGATCTAACATATCAGAGAAGAGAGAAATGGGGTCCCCACGGTACCTTAGGAACCGGTTCCATGATTCCCCATCCCCCTCCTTTTTCTGGAGAAAGAGAATGGCTGGTGCATGTCAAGTGTGCCCGCTAAGATCTGCCTCCCTAAACTCGGCAACTGCTGGGATTTTTCTCATTGGCTACTGGCTTTTGATTACTGTGATAGACTGTAACACAGTGCTCAAAAGTCCCCAATATTAGTAATATTAGTTTACTTCCGTTTCTGTAAATCTCCTAATCCTCATTGATCACCTCCCCTTCTGTGTCATTCCCCTTGTCAGATTACCTTTTTTTATTATATTTTTTTTTCATTCTTTGCAGTTAGGGTTACTAGGGTTAGAGTTACTAGGATTAGGATTACTAGGGTTAATATTACTAGGGTTAGGATTAGGCTTGTTAGGGTTAGGCTTACAGAAAAAATATATATATATTTATATATAAAAAAATACTAGTGTTATATGAGGTTTAGGTCTAGCAGTGTTAGTCTAGGTTTAGGCTTTTTTGTTTGGCAGGCATACAGAAAATACTAATGGCCTGCAGAACATTCAGCGCTGAGCATGCGTACACCCTGGTTTGCTCCTTCCGCTTCGATCTCTGCCGTTTGTCCAAATAGAACTTTTGGACTACATGTGGGGTATCGTCGCGCTCATAAGAAAGTGGGTAAAAATTGTGAGGTCCACTTTTCGGTGCTACCTCTGGCAAAAGTGAGAAATTTGGGGCTAAAGCAAGATTTGTGAAACAAATAAACTTTTTCAATATGACGACCTAATGTTATCAAATTCTGTATCGTACCTATGGGTTCAAAATGCTCACTATACCCCCGGATTAAATCCTTGAGGGGTGTAGTTTCCAAAATGGGGTCACTTGTGGGGGGTTTCCACTGTTTAGGCAGATCAGGGGCTCTCCAAACGTGATATGGCGTCCGCTCTCGATTCCAGCCAATTTTGCATTCAAAAAGTCAAACAGTGCTCTTTCACTTCTGACTTCTGCCGTGCGCCCAAACAGTGGTTTTCCTCCACATATGAGGTATTGCCATGCTCAGGAGAAATTGCACAACAAACTTTGTGGTCCATTTTCTTTTGTTACCCTTGTGAAAATAAAAAATTGGGGTCTGAAATAAAATTTTTGCGAAAAAAAGTGAAAGGTTATTTTTTTTCCTTCCACATTGCTTCAGTTCCTCTTAAGCACGTAAAGGATTAATAAACTTCTTGAATGTGGTTTTGAGCATCTTGAAGGGTGCAGTTTTTAGAATGGTGTCACTTTTGGGTATTTTCTGTCATATAGACCCCTCAAAGTCACTTCAAATGTGATGTGGTCCCTAAAAAGATGGTTTTGTACATTTTGTTGGAAAAATGAGAAATCGCTGGTCAACTTCTAACACTTATAACTTCCTAACAAAAAAAATTTTAGTTTAAAAAATGATGTTGATGTAAAGTAGACATGTGGGAAATGTTATTTATTAACTATTTGGTGTGACATAACTCTCTGATTTAAAGGCATACAAATTCAAAGTTTGAAAATTGCAAAATGTTTGCCAATTTTCAGTTTTTTCCACAAATAAACGCAAGTCATACTGAACAAATTTTACCATTATCATGAAGTACAATATGTCACGAAAAAACATTCTCAATATCAGTGGGATCCGTTGAAGCGTTCCAGAGTTATTAACTCAAAGTGACACTGATCAGAACTGTAAAATCAGGCTTGGTCATTAAGGTCAAAATTGGCTCAGTCACTAAGGGGTTCAATAAGTTGTCGTACAAAAGAACATTCATTTACTCTTTCAGATCAAAAATAAGTAGCAATAAGTTTTCATTTGGAATGATTTAAAAGAAAAATGCTCCTGCATCTTAATATTGCAGTCACATACTTGTTATGGTGTCTCTTGCCATTCTTTTTATTTCCTCTTGGAATATCGATCCAATGTTTTCAGAGCTAGTGATTAAAAATACACTGTAACTCTGCTAGATTACCATCCTCTCTGACTGAAAGTGAATGTTGCAATTGAACAGATCAGTCAATATGAATCTTCGCACCAGAAGTAGCTTTTCCTCACCAGCGTTCAACCCATTAGGTTACGGTCCAGAAATCAGGCGGTTTTCCTTGCGCTGCCGGTGGAATCCCACGAATGGACTCATGAGATGTAGAAGATTAAAATGCAGATTGTGGTTGTATCTTGAGGAAGAAGTTGGATAACTTCGAAATGCGTAGACATTATAACCGCTAAATAAATATTGCATTTTAATCTTCTACATCTCCCAAGGCCATTCGTGGAATTCCACCAGCATGATTTCCACAAAGTATATCTTTGCTCTGATGACCCATGGTTTTCAGCAGCTGGTACATGCCTAAAGATTGTTACAATTGCAACACCACCAGGTGAGCGAGCACTTGCAATTTTAATGTACATTTAAACGGATAAAACCCTATTTGCACTCTCTTTGCAAAAGTCACAAGATTAAAAAAAAACAGGCAGAAAGAAAGGATACAAAACTTAAAACAGTGCCAGGACACAATTAATGTCAACCTATGTTAAGTATTAAACAAGCAAAGGACAAAATCAGGCTAGTCCGTGTTTAATTTGGTTGAATAGAAATTAGGCTTACCTCTTTCTTGCTAATACTATCAAGCACAAGTAGTCTGTGCTCTTCTTCTTCCACAGTGAAGTTGCCAACCTATGTTTATCACTATATTCTAGAATTTTATAATATAAAGTGTATATAGATGTATTATTCAAAGATACATGTTTTTATATTTATACTAATTTATATTATAACAGGTTAATCAAGGGGCATGTCAGGAAAAATAAAACACCCGCATTTTTTTAATTATTTATCCGGTGCTATTTGTGAACTTGCTTTAAAGATAACCCGATACAGAAGGCAGTTCGCCCTTGAAACGTGTTGCTGAATAAAATGCTCTATTACTATTGAAAAATATCCACTATGAATCTTCTGGGACATGGTGAAAAGAGCAAAATTGATACGAGAACCCTCTGAAAGTTGGTTTGAAATGTGGCAAAGAAACCATACACCGTACAACATCCAAAGAACTTTAGGTTGAGCTGGAGACATCTGAAGTGATGGTTTCTACCAGTACCATACTACGCACCCTTAAAAAAATAGGCCTCTGTGGCCAATAGCGGATGAGGACCTCACTGCTAAGAGAAAGGCTTAAAAAGTGACTGTTCTGTGGACCGATAAAACCAAACTAAATCTCTTTGGCCATGCATGCCAGTGTTATATTTATAAAACAAAACAAATCTATGAAAAAAGTGTACCCTGCCTACAATAAATAATGGTGGAAGATCCACAAAATTGTAGGGCTACTTTGCTATGCTTGAGGCTTTGATTGTGTTACAGGAACGATGATATTGGAGAATTATATTTGCATTTTTGAGTCATATGTGCCCCGATGTGTAAGTAAACTAAATTTGAGTGGCACAAAACATGTCTTACAGCATGATAATGACTCCAATCACTTATCCAAAAGAAGACAAGTTTTAAACTGGCCAGCAATGAGTCTTGATCCCAATCCAATAAAAAAATCTTTGTACAGAGCTGAAATCTTCTATTGGGAAAAAGAACCCAGCTAGCATTAATGAGCTTACGAGAACTGCAGTGGAAGAAACAAGTGAGAGAAGCTTGCAGATGGCTACAAAAATGTTTGAATGCTGTCATTATAGTAGAAGGTTGTGCCACCAAGCATTAGGGAAGGGTGCCTTTAATGCAGCTCATGACTGTTTGTAGTGTATTTTGACAGGTCAGTTTTGTTGTTGAATGTAGTTGGACACACTATAAAAATATTCTAATGATATATAGTTAGCATCTACTGTATATCCAATTATTTTTAAAGATATTAGCCTTTATTATAACAAACAAATAAGAGTGCCAATAATGTGGTCCACAACTGGAAGTCAGTTTAAGGAATAACACAAGCACTATAAGCAAGCTTAGAAAAACACATTTGATTTGCTAACTGCAAAAACATATGCACTTTGCAGTAAAATTATTCAAAGTGTAAATTTGCTTTGAAAACCATACCAATTGATTAAAATGAGCTGTCATGTCTCTGGCATAAGCAGGAAAATAAAAAGTAAAGTCTATTAGGACTGTTAAATGTAAACACTTAATAAGAGTTAGTTAATAGTCTTCTTTGTCATATTTTACCATATACAGGTAAAGTCGGATTTTCAAGACTTAAATTATGTTTAAAAAAATGAAAATGGATAAATAAAATGACAAATAAACTCAACCTGAAATTCCTAGTAGATAGGCCATAAGAATTTCCTTCATTTCCTTTTATTCCAAAAAGGGTTAACATGGGAACTGCTAAGAAAATACTGCTTCAACCTTTGTGCTGTTAGCTCTGAGCCATCCAAGGATGCTTATTGCAGCCGTCAGCTGCCGCATAGACTTAAAACCCGGCACGATAACTCCTAGTCTCATCTGCCCCTTGTCAAAGCCAGGAAGCTGGGTTAGGAGGAGACTCAGTGTGGCAGCTTCACTGTGGAACTGGAAGAGCCCAGACGGCCCCTGTCTCTCCGTTTCTGGGCAAAGCAAGTGATGGCTCCTTAATGCATTCCTTATCAAAGGTATTTTTCCCTATTACTTTCCTTTCCTTAAAATCCCTTACCAGGTCAAGTAAGCCCAGGAGAGAAGACATTAACAAGACTGTTATAAATAGCTGATGTCAATGGTGCATTTTAACAGTATTAGTGAATATTGAGATTTGTTACAGTGTAATACAAAAATCTGGGGGACAACTATGCTAATTGTTACTAGCAATAAACTGAATGAAAAATGATGATTACACGGACAGACGGACAGACACATAACACAATACTGTACACACAGGATTACATATAGATGACCGCCCAGAGGAAGAGCGCTAAGTTTAATAGCTGGTAACCAGTGACATTAGAAATGATTTCTTTCTCTAATGTCGTTCTATTAAGTCTAGTAATGTACTGCAAGTGCCTTCTATTTAGTCCGGTGGTAAGCACAATCAACCGGTGTCATTCCTTTCCTTGTAAATGGCTTTGCTTTCCTGTGCTGCGTACACACATCTGTCCTTGTCAGTCACAGCTCTGGCATCTCACTGTCTCATCTAATCCATACTTCTCTGCTCCAGCTGTCTGTTAGATTAAGATCAACCATTGCTCTGAGTTCTTCTGTCTTGCTCTCCTCGTCTTAATTAGCCTCTTGTATATATCGCTGGGTAATTCTATGCCTTTCACTAGTAATCTGTATCAACCTTTCAATATCTATATATCTTTCACAGTGCATCCATCTCTCTCTACCCTATATTCACCTTCCCTGATCTATCAGCTTGCTGTCTAACTAGGTGACTGTTTTTTTCTGGGTTCTGCACCTATCTCCTGTCTGTCAGAGCAGTTTTCCTCATCTCCATTTCACTTCCAGGCTCTGCACCTACCTATTAGTCTATGTTGGTAGAGCTATCAATCTCCAGCTTGCTTTTTCCTGTACTTTTCTCATGAGATGTTTCCTACAGGGATTAAAGGACCTGAAGCTCGGTTCACTGTACCCGTGCGCTGCCAGCCTTATTCAATCTTCTACCAAACTCCAAGCTTCATTTGTAATGGGGCAGGGTTGGTACAACAGCAACTGCTTCTTTCCATAACCTAAATATTCTGTCCTTCTTATCATTATTTGTTTCAAAAATCTCATTTGTTTCTTTGTTTCTAGGCTGCTTTAATTGAATGATAAAGTAAAAGGTGAACACAAAAACCTATTCATAATATATATGAAGTATTCTTCCAGAACAAGCAGTTAAAATACTAAATATAACATTCAGGACGCAGTCAGGCAGACATATAAAATGGACGACGATCGCATCGCAGTGCACAGACTGGCCAGCGTCTCTCTTGACCCGAGCGTCACATATGTATAGAAATGCATGCTGTCATGTTCAGGTCAGGAAAGCTGACCGGCCAGTCCGAGCACTGCGATGCCATCGTTGTCCATGTTTTATGGCCGTCTGACTGCGTCCTGAATGTTATACCCAAACCAATAGTTATCCATAACAGCCACAAGATCAAGTGCTGGCCAACACAGAATGAAAAGAAGAAAAGGATTACAAGAAGTCATATTACTGGAGAAGGGGATAAACATGGCAATCGACACAATTCACTTAACTAACAGAGCTCCAAAGACACCTAGAAGCCTCCTGCCTAGCAATAAAGAGATCCACGTGGCACAGTCTGATTCACGGCTGCTCACTTGTCTTAAAGACCCATTAGGGTAATATAACATGACCAATTAAAGCATCATCTGAAAGCTTAATAGTTAGGGCAATGATACATAGTAATTAATAGAGACTTGGAAGCAGCTACTGTAAAATATACAAATGCTTTGACTCTATTCTTCATTTTATGTGCAATATAGGCACCGCTCTTAAATGGAGACATTTTAATTCCTTGTACATTAAATATTGTACATGTTGTTTTAGTTCTATGACACCAACTTTCATTCTGGGAAAAAGTTGTGCAATGTCACAATGTGCCATAGTATTATTTTTGAAAAGTATTGATAAGTAAGTATTGATATTTGCAAGCAATCAGTAATTCCACTAATTACCACAAAGTACATAACTAATGCAAAATATCCAGAGCAGATTTATATACAGTATATATGGTATATAATCTACTAGACAAGACTATGCCCTCATCTCTATTGAAAAGTGATGTGGAGCAAACATCTGTGGGTTTTACTGCATTTAATTGATAAGTTTGTCTAAAATGACTTGCAAATACAATAGCAAATTATTGCAAGTACAGGTATAGCTGAGGGTGCTTTTACATTGTGTTTCTGCACTCGTTCAGTGGGCCCGTCAGATTTGCTTGGAGTTTGGACGTATGAGCCAATGGGGCCATAGACTGTAATGAGGCCGGCAGAGCGAACGTGATCTCTGTTGTGCATTTTTTTCGGGAGTACTGTATATACGCCTACAGGAGCCGGATACCAAGACACAGTCTACTACATATGAGTGTTCACCCCCTGTAGGCGTACACCCTCAAAAATGATGCACAACAGAGCGCACGTTCGCTCTGCCGGCCACATTACAGTCTATGGCCCCGTCGGTGCATACGTCCGAACCCAGTTTTGCTGGGGGTTCCGATGTAAGCCCCGAAGAGGCTATTGAACAGGTGCATAGACACAATGTGAAAGCACCCCAACCCACACTTCCAATTGATGTTGGCTTGAAATCTTACTTAAGTGCACCTATTTTTTATGTTTGAAAATTTAGACTAATTTATTTTAGATTACTGCCAACAAGAACCCACTATTCACCTCACTTTCACCTCACTTGGCTCTTCTCAAAAGTGTTCAAAAATGGGGCATGCATTTCTACAGTCTACAACTGCAAACTAATGGTCTAAAGTAAGCCAACTAAGATTTGAGAGAAGTAAAGAAAAGCAGTGTCTAAATTCTACAAGGATCTACAAAGTCTACTGCACAGTGTGCCATATGCTTGCCAAATTTATAAACTATTTATCCAGCTATTGGACATCAATGGTACATGTCAGCCATTTATCGTCTTTTAATGAATGTCTGTAGCAGGGCCGGCGTCAGCACCCGGCGCATCTGGGCAAGTGCCGGGGCCCTGAGCAGGCGGGGAGGCCCACTCACTGTCGGGCACCCTGGCGCGCTATGGGACCCGTGAGCGGTATGGTGTCAGCACCCGCTCCTCCCGTTTGCTCAGGGCCCCGGCACAAAACTTACCTCTCCCCATGCCTCCGCAACAGCTCCGGTGTCTTCCGCGGCTGCTGCACTGTGACGTCTCAGGTCAGAGGGCGCGGTGACATCTTTACACCGCGCTCTCTCCTGAGCCGTCACAGGCACCGCAGAGCAGGAAAACGCCGGCAATGCTGAGGAGTCCTGAGCAGCGGCAGCAGGTGAGGAGAAAAGAGGTGAGTATTTGATTTTTTTTTTTTTAATATATGGAGGCATGGGGCATTATAAGGGGGAGAGGTGACATCCTGCATGGGACAATATATGGGGGGAGGTGACATCCTGCATGGGGTATTATAAGAGGGGGTGACATCCTGCATGCGGCATTATATGGGGGGAGAGGTTACATCCTGCATGGGGCATTATAAGGAGGGTGACATCCTGCATGGGGCATTATGTGGGGGGAACAGCCTGCATGGGGCATTATGTGGGGGGGAACAGCCTGCATGGGGCATTATGTGGGGGGGAACAGCCTGCATACGGCATTATGTGGGGGGAACAGCCTGCATAGGGCATTATTAGGGGGGGAACAGCCTGCATGGGACATTATGTGGGGGAAACAGCCTGCATGGGACATTATGTTGGGGGAACAGCCTGCATAGGGCATTATTAGGGGGGGAACAGCCTGCATGGGACATTATGTGGAGGAAACAGCCTGCATGGGACATTATGTTGGGGGAACAGCCTGCATGGGGCATTATGTGGGGGCAAAGCCTGCATGGGGTATCATATGGGGGCCAGTATCCTGCATGGAGCATTATTTGGGGGCCAGTATTCTGTATGGAGCATTATAAGGGGGCCAGTATCCTGTACAGAGCGTAATATGGGGGGCAGTATCCTGTATAGAGCATTTTATGGGGGCCAGTATACTGTGTGGAGCGATTCGCCAGTTTCTGAGCAATTGTAGAATTTACAATAGATATCACTCATGTAATGTAAGAAGTGAAATCTTTGGCATTGTACTATATATATTTCTTTGCTGTATCTGTGCATCATGAAGCGTGGTATGTGTTGAAGGGGCCCACAGAGACTCTTTCACCCGGGGCCCACAAAAACCTGGAGCCGACCCTGGTCTCTAGTTTTCTGAAGTCTACAGTAGTTAGAAGTAGGCCTTTGTCCAGTCAAAGACTGGGCTAAAGTTATGACTTTAGTAATTCTGTACCAGTCATTATCTGACATAGTAGGGAAAGCTTTCCAGGACGGCATTCCAGTCCCCCAAGCATCTTGCTTTAACAAATGAGCTAGGTAAAAATGTCATAGATTTTGACAGGCTGTAAAGCTGGGCTGTACAAATTGAAACTAGGATTAACCTGAAAGATAACCATTTTATAAAATGTATTAGGCTGAATTCACTAATCTGCATTATACAGTCTGTGCTTGGACTGCAATGTCTTCCCTGACCACGGGTCTTAAGAACCGGACTGACAGCATCATATGTGATTTGTCCTTGGTGTAAAAGTGTAGAAGCCTCAATGCTGTACAGGATTTACTGAAGTACCTTCACACACTTTTTAGGAAACACTTTTTTTTTGCAACATTTTTCTTGTGACCAGATGCCATCTGTTAGTCAAAATGGTATTATGAAATACAACACAAACATAGTGTTTTTGTGCCTTTTTTTAAAGAATTTGTATTGAGAAAGTAAAAATTTTCTTTTAAAAAGAACACATGAAATTCATGACTGTTATACAGAGACCAAAATATTCCACAAAATAGGTATTGAAATGGCCTAACAATGTCATATAAAAATAAAAGAATACTCTTTATAGTATAAAACCAGTACCTTTCAAAAGATGTGTGTGCAAGCACTGAAAGTAATGTGTACAATTCAGAAATGTATTATTATTTCCCTCTAGGGACAGACTTCCCTGTCCAGACTATCCACATTCTTCATAGCACACCAAAATAATTATGGAAATTCCTGCTGAAATATACATGTAGCATATGCAGATGGCAGAGCCTGCGGAGCAGATGTTGCGCACCAACTTCCATAAATATAATCAGATCAAGTCTAATGATGTGAAGGGCTTATTACCAGCAGAAGCTGGAGAGGGAATGGGATATTGTACAAAAAAGCGGCATTTGTTGTTTGGAAAATGCAAAAAGCTGCCCAAGAATTCATTTGTATGGAAGGAAGTAGATGGAGTCCCATAGTCTTCTGAAACCAAGTCCATGAGACCTTGTTTTGATACAAATATGTTAAAGAATTCATAATTTCATAATTATGGACACAATGATTTTTTTTTTTAGGAAAAAAATGTACAGTATGTGTGAATAAAAAAAGTTTTAGGCAGGTGTGGAAAACCTGCTGCAAAGTAAGAGTCCTTTCAAAAATAGAATTGTTCAGAGCTTATTGTTAGCAATTAGGAAAATTCAAAGTGAATGAACAAAACAAAACATCAAAATTAGATCAATATTTGTTGTCCACCCTTTTGCCTTTAAAACAGTATCAATTCTTCTCGGTACACTTGTACACTGTTTTTGAAGAAACTCAGCAGGGAGGTTGTTCCAAACATCTTGGAGAACAAACCACAGATCTTCTGTGTATGAGGCTTTCACAAATCCTTCTATCTCTTCATATTATCCCAGACAGACTAGATGATGTTGAGATCAGTGCTCTGTGGGGCCGTATCACCACTTCCAGGTCTCCTCGTTCTTCTTTACTTTGAAGATTGTTCTTAATGACACTGGCTATATGTCTGGGGTTTTTGTCTTGCTGCAGAATAAATTTGGAGCCAATCAGATGTCTCACTGATAGTATTGCATAATTAAAGGGGTTATCCAGTCCAAATTGATAAGTCTGCAGTCATTCTGCGCTGCAGGGATTCAACAGTTTCCGAGCCGGGACCGCAGGGTATATATGCATTATACATACTCTCAGTCAGAGCCTGTCCAGTGGGAGCGGACTTGCTCCATACACTTGTATTGAGCAAGGCTGCGCCCCGACTAGTGACACGGCCGTCCAGTGGGCGTGGCCGACTAGAGGGCACGGCCTCACTCCATAAAAGTGTACGGAGCGAGGCTGAGCCCACTGGATGGGTTCTGGCTGGGAGTGTGTATAACTCACACATACCCTTCGGTCTCGGCTCAGAAACTGCCGAATCCACACAGCGCACAGTGAATGCACTGGAGGGATTTATAAGTCTGCAGTTACACAGAGTGACTGCTGACTTATCAATTTGTACCGGACAACCCCTTTAAGTATCTTCTATATTTCTCAGCACTGATAACACCATTAATCCTGACCAAATCCCCAACTCTATTTGGTGAAATGCAGACGCAAACTTACCAGGACTCTACATCGTGCTTCACTGTTACCTGCAGACACTCATTATTGTACTGTTATCCAGCCCTTTGGCAAACAAACAGCCTTCTGTTACAGCCAAATATAACAAATCAAATTTTGACTCATCAGTCCAAAGCACCTGCTCACATTTTTTTTTTTTGCAAACCGGTTCCTATGTTTTCATGCAGAGTTAAATTATTAGGCTTTCTTTCTGTATTGAAAGTTTGGCTTTTTGGCCACAATTCTTCCTTGAAGACGACTTCTGTCCAGACTCCTTCAGACCGCGTAAAGGTGTAACTGGGTCCCACTGGTTGTTACCAGTTCTGAGTTGATGGCACCGATAGACATATTTTGGTTTTGCAGAGAAATAAGCATGATGTACCTTTACTCTGCTGCCCTAAGTTTCCTTGTCTAATCACTGCATCTTCGGTCTTCAACATTGCCAATTTCCTGGTGCTTCTTCAAATGAGTTTGAACATCACATCTTAAAATCCTTAGTCTGCTTTGAAATCTTTTCCTGAGAGAGACTTTGCTGATGCAGTATAACTACATTGTGTCTTGCTGCTGTGCTCACACTTGCCAGGTTGTATGATCTGTAACATGAAACTGTCTTCTACAACCTCACCTTTGTAGCAGAATTTGGCTGTTCATCAACCAGTATTAAATGAAAATGATGATCATTATCAACTGTTTGGCATAATTGGTTACCCATACATGTGACAATCATCTTACAAAATCCCTGACTTTTAGCAAGTTTTGAAAGCAAAGGGTGGTCACAACAAATATTGATTTCATTTAGATTTCTCTTTTATTCAGTCACTTAACATTTTGTTAACTGATGAAAGTAAACTATTAACACTTCTATTTTTTAAATCATTCTTACTTTGCAGCATATTGTAAAAACATAAAAGTTTTGCACAGCACTGTATATATTGTAACAAAGCTATCTGTCAATGGGGTGGGATATATTACACAGCAACTGAACAATCAGTTTTTGAAGCTGATGCGTTGGAAACAGAACAAATGGGCAAGCAGAGTGTATGGCTCTAAAGCCCCCATCACACTAAGCGAGATCGCTAGCGAGATCGCTGCTGAGTCACAAGTTTTGTGATGCAACAGCGACCTCAGTAGCGATCTCGCTACGTTTGACACTTAGTAGCGACCAGGCCCCTGCTGTGAGATCGCTAGTCGTGTCGGAATGGTCTGGACATTTCTTTGATCGTTGAGGACCCGCTGGGTAGCATGTATCGCTGTGTTTGACACCTTACCACCGACCTTGTTAACGACCCAGACACAGAAACACATAGGCGTGCATCGTTATACAGATCGTTACGTGTCGCCGCATCGTTGCTGCGTCGTTGGGAAGATCTGACTGTTTGACATTTCACCAGTGACCACATAGCGACGCAGCAACGATCCCTGACAGGTCGCATCATTGTCGGGATCGCTGTAGTGTTGCTTAGTGTGACGGGGACTTAAGAGACTTGACAAGTGACAAAGTCTAGTGGCTAGACGACTGGGTCAGAGCATCTTCAAAATACCAAATCTTGCAGAGTTTTTCAGGCACCCAGTAAAAGAGGCTTGGGTAAGTGCCAGAGATAGCTTGCTATATCTTGGAATTGGTTTGGAGCTGTGAGATGTGAAAAAGACGTTGTTTAAGAGTCGTCTCCGGAGATTGCTGTTTGGAAGTTTGTCTGGTGTCTTCCTTTTCCTTATTTTCCTTTTGGTTTGCCTCTTCCTTCCTTTCCCTTTATTTACCATTCCATGGTCTGGAAGTGTGATTGCTGTTTTCTTTTACCCTTGTCTGTTTCCCTTTGTGTCTCTGTATTATAGAGCAGGACTAGTGTTCCTGCTGCCCCACGCACTAACCAGGGCTGTGCTTACAGCAAGACAGGGATAGCAACGCGATTGCTGCACGGCGTGAAAAAACCCATCTAGGGAAGTCAGGGAGCTCGGGGTTGAGCAGGGCAAGTTTCAGAGGTTGTCTCTCTAATCTTTCCCTAGTGGCAGTGCTCTCCTTCCCATCCGTCTCTCCATGCGCCGTCTGGCTCCTTGGTGGAGTATGACAGTACCACCTACGCAATTATTACTGTAGACCTAATGCGCTCTTTCCTAGCAACAGCATTTCCTAAAAAATGTTCAGAAATGGTTCATGGAAAAGGAAAAAGAATTCAAGGAACTGACTTGGTCTCCAAATCTGATCCATGAAGGTCCAATCTTAAAGAACTTAAAATAACCCCCCCCCCCAACTATTTATATCTGCATGTAGCTCTTTCAAGATAAATCCAGCAATATCTTTACATGTCCAGTCCGTCCCTCCATTACTGAGAAATCAGTATCTGAAGCCTCTGTCACTCCAGCTCTATTTCCCGCCAAGCGCTGCCTTCTCCAGCTTGACTTGTCAGCTCCTTTGCTTGAACTCACACAGCATAAAGGCTCATGATCAGAACTGTTAAAATGTGTCATAGCAATGGGTGCCTAAGAGTGTGAAAGCAGTAATTACCATTTCTTTGTTTTAGAAGAGAGTTACTCATTGTACTCAGCATTTATAACCTACATGTGATTCATAAAACTTTTTAACATTTAGATGTGAAAAGGAAAAAAAAGAAATTCTTTTCACTAAAATACTGTTTTAGCACAAAATGTATAATTTCCATGAGGGGTAATAGGAGAAAATGGAGCCCATAATTAGCTATGCAATTTTTACCGAACGTGACAGTACTCCATATGTGGTTGTTCACTGCTGTTTGATAACACAGCAGGGATTGAATGGGAAGGATTGCTACTTGGTTTTTAAAACGCAGATTCCGTTTGAATAGATTGTGGGCTCCATTAGGCAAGCCCCTGAGGTGCCAGGTTAGCAGAACCACCCCCAAAGTGGCCCCATTTTGGAAACTTCACTGCTTAAGGAATTCATCTTGTGGTGCAGTGAGTATTTTGAGTGCACAGGCGCATCACAGACTTTTAGAACATTGGGACATGGAAATATGACATTTCAGTGGTAAAAATGTAATTTTTGTATTTACTGAAAATGTGTCAGTTACTCAAGGGTTAATAGGTGAAACTGGACCCCACGATTTATTGCGAAATTTCTCCCAAACGCGGTGATGCCCCATATGTCATGTTAAACTGCTGTTAGGCCACACATCAGGGCTGAGAACGAAGGAGCGCTATTTGCTATTTGGCTTTTAGAGCACATATTTTGCTAGAATAGTTTGGAGACATTTGCAGAGCCTCTAAGGTGCCAGAACAGAAACCCTCCCCCCCCAAATGACCCCATTGTAGAAATTGCACCTCTCAATGAATTCATCTACCGCTGGAGAATTGCAAATACGCCATTTTAGTTCTCATACATTGTGCCCCCAAACAGTGTAGTGTCCCCATATATTATTGTGCCCAGCTTGTGCTTCTGGCGACACACAACCTGTAAATTGTTAATTGGGCTCTCCCTGCTAAAATAATGGCAAACATGTGGCCACTTACTGTGGTTTAGGAACAGTGGGACTCAGAAGGGGCACTTGGATTTTGGAGAGCAGATGTCACTGGATTTTATTCGAGGGGATGATGGAGTAGTGTCACTTTTCCAGAGTCCCTAAGCTACCAGTAACGTGGGAACGTTACTAACAGATGATGGACCAAATGGAGGACTGGTTTTGCATGGGATAAATTGAAGTTTTTATTGGTAACATTTAGGAGTACATAACATTTTTTGATCGCTTCCAGTGTAAGGCTGGGATCATATTCTTGTGTTCTGCACTGAACGTTTACATTGGGGTTTCTGTGTAAACCCCACAAAAATGCAATTAAGATCTCTAATGGAACCACCCACTATAATGAGGCAGGTGGCGACATTTTGGAGTCCGTTTGGCATCTGTTCTGGTGGTGTCCATCTTTTTAGGCGTTCACAGAACAGTGGTCAGCTACACTTGTGTGCTAAAAAGTCGCCTAAAATGGTGGGACACTGCCGGAACAGAGACCAGACGGAGTCCAAAGGGACTCAATGTGCCTCATAAGGTCTAATCATAGATGTATAAATGTGCAGCCATAGGTCTGATGAACGAGGTCTGTGTATTTGCAGCAAGTGTATCAGCAATAAGTGTATTATATGAATATACCAGGAATAAACCAGAAGAGACCAGAAGGGAACAGTAAGAACCGCTTATCACATTTTCCCATTTTTTTTTAACATACTCCTATCCTTTCATTATGCTTACATATGCTCTTACAGTTTTTAGTCCACTAATCCTCACTCTCCTTCGCTATCCCCAAACCCCAGCACCCTCTAACCAAATAATAATCTCTCCTTCCCTCTTACCTCCCCACCTGACCTCATCTGCTGACCTGCTCCTCAACCTCAGATCTATCCTACTAAAACATAAAACAAGCCGGCCACTTGCTTTCTCCCACCTCCTTTCCCTCTTTCTGCTTCTCACTGCTGGTGATATATCTCCCAATCCTGGACCGCCACAGCTGCCGCTTCCCACTTATTCCCCATCCTATTGCTCCAAACCAAAAATTAACTACCGCAACCTCTGCTACCTAAAACCTGTCCCCCTGACGCCCAGCTACCTTTCTCTTGGGCACTCTGGAAAGCACGCTCTGTCTGCAATAAGCTCCATGTGATTCATGACCTCTTTACCTCCCGCAATTTCTCCTTCCTAGGCCTCACCAAAACATGGCTGACACCCTTTGACACTGCTTCCCCTGCTGCGCTGTGCTACCGAGGCTTCCACCTCAGCCATACTCCTCGCCCTGGCAACAGACATGCTGGAGGAGTGGGTCTTCTCCTTTCAAACAACTGTACACTTAACCCAATCCCACCTCTACCCTCACTTATTATCCCTTCTTTTGAAGCCCACTCTGTCCGCATCTACTCTGCCTCCAACCTCCAAATGGCTGTCATATACCCACCTCCGGGCCCGGTCACTGCCTTTACTAACCAATTCTCCATCTGGCTTCTTCACTTTCTCTATGCTGACATTCCCACCATCATCAGGGGCGACTTCAACATCCCCATTGACACCCACTAGTCAGCAGCCTGCAAACTCCTGTCACTTACTTCATCTTTTGGACTTACTCAGTGGTCCTCCTCAGCCACCCACACAGACAGACACACACTAGACCTTATCTTCACCCATCTCTGCTCCCTATCTAACCTCACAACTTCCCCTCTCCCCCTATCTGACCACCATCTACTCACTTTCTCATCCCTGTCCTCCTCTCCTGTCACCCATGTCCAGCAACTAGCACACCCCTGCAGAAACCTCGCACATCTAGACACTCATACACTCTCTGACTCTATTCTACCACTGGCATCCATATCCTCACTCTATGACATAGACAGTGCCACTGCCTTCTTCAATGCAACTCTCGCATCAGCTATTGATGCGGTCGCCCCTCTCGTAAATGGCAGAGTGCGACGAATCAATAGAAAACCCTAGCACAATAACCTCATTAAAAAGCTTCGGCAAGTATCCAGAGTTGCGGGGCGGCATTGGACGAAAACACACTCGCAAGATGACTTCACTACATTCAAGCAAGTAACATTCACTTTCAAATCAGCCCTCACCTCTGCTAAACAGGCCTACTTCACAACCCTTGTATCGTCCTTATCCTACAACCCCAAACAGTTATTCAACACTTTTAACTCCCTCCTCCGCCCTCCACTGCCCCCTCCAACATCCCTTATTTCTGCTGAGGACTTTGCCACACACTTCAAAAATAAGATCGACCAATCAAGGCAAGTCTTTATTGTCCGACCACCACAACTCCTTTGTATACCAGACCAATGCCCTTCCCCTATAACTTCCCTCTCCAACATCACTGAAGGAGAGCTTACTCCCCTCCTCTCCAAATCACACCTCACCACTTGTGCACTCAACCCCATCCCATCCCACCTCCTCCCCAACCTCACTACCCAACTTATCATGGCCCTTCCCTTCTCCTTTCAAACATGCTACAATCACGCCTATCCTCAAAAAGCCATCCCTCGACCCGACCGCTATGTCAAGCTATCGCCACATATCGCTGCTCCCATTTGCTTCCAAACTCCTTGAGCAACATGTTCACGCTAAACTTTCTTCCCATCTCTCACCTAACTTGCTCTTCGACAATCTACAATCTGGTTTCTGTGCCCATCATTCCACTTTAAACTGCCCTGACCAAAATTACTAAAACCTACTTACAGCCAAAGCTAACAGACAATTCTCTATACTCCTTCTAGACCTTTGACACAGTTGACCACTGCCTCCTACTACAGATTCTCTTTCCGTTGGTGTCAAAGACCTTGCCCTATCCTGGATCTCCTCATACCTTGCCAACCGCACATTTAGCATCTCCCACTCCCACACTACCTCCTCATCCCGCCCTCTCTCTGCTGGAGTCCCTCAAGGCTCTGTCCTAGGACCCCTACTCTTCTCCATCTATACCCTATCTATACCCTTGGCCTGGGACAACTCATAAATTCACATGGCTTTCAGTATCACCTATACGCCGACGACACCCAGATCTACTTCTCTAGCCCAGACATCACCTCTCTGCTGTCAAGAGTACCAGACTATCTATCAGCCATATCTCCTTCTTTTCCTCTCGTTTCCTGAAGCTCAATGTGGACAAAACTGAACTCATCATCTTTCCTCCATCTCACGTATCTTCCCTACCTGATCTATCTATCACAATAAATGACATCACACTTTCCCCTGTACCGGACATCCGCTGCCTCAGACTAACCCTTGACTCTGCCCTGTCTTTCAAACCACACATCCAAGCTCTTTCCACCTCCTGTCGCCTCCAGCTCAAAAATATTTCCAGAATCTGTCCTTCCCTCAACACTCAATCTACTAAAATGCTCGTGCATGCCCTCATCCTCTGCCGCCTGGACTACTGCAACATCCTCCTCTGTGGCCTACCTGCGAACACTCTTGCACCTCTCCAGTCCGTTCTTAACTCTGCCGGCCGAATAATTCATCTCTCTCCTTGTTACTCCTCTACTTCCCCCCTCTGCAAATCCCTTCACTGGCTCCCATTTCCCCAGCGTATCCAATTCAAACTACTAACATGGACCTACAAAGCCATCCATAATCTTTCTCCTCCATACATCTCTGAACTACGCTTCTGATATTTTCCCTCACATAATCTCTGGTCCTCCGAAGACCTCCTTCTCTCCTCCACACTTATTCATTCCTCACCTAATCGCCTCCAAGACTTCTCCCGAATTATCCCCCATCCTCTGGAATTTTGTGCCCCAACACATCAGACTATCCACCACACTCGGAACCTTCACAAAGAACATGAAAACCCATCTCTTCAAGAAAGCTTACAGCCTGCCATGACCCCGCTACCTCCTCAACACCACTGGATCTGATGCCTTACCAACTCCGGAGCTGCTGCAACCCCCACCTACTGTCTCCTTCCCCACCATCCTGTAGAATGTAAGCCCGCAAGGAAAGGGTTCTCTTCCTTCCGTATCAGTCGATCATTGTTTATTTGGTACTGTAAGTGATATCTGTATCTTGTATGTAACCCCTTCTCGTGTACAGCACCATGGAATCAATGATGCTATATAAATAAATAATAATAAGTTGGGTTTTGACTAAATCATGGTTTTGGGGATTTACACAGAAATCCCGCTGCACGCGCTCAGCGGAGAGTGCAGGATAACTGTTACCCAAGCCTTGTTCTGATTTTTAGGAGGCACAATGAACAAATAGATAGCAGTACAAGAATAGTTCTTATTTTTAATTTTGTGTGGTTCACAGCATGGTATTAGTGATAAGACGACTTTATTCTTTATGGTGTTGAGATTACAGTAATACCAGATTAAGATTTTTTTATGTTTCGCTACTATCACACAGTAAAAATGCTTTTTTTTTTTTTAAAAAAAAAAGTTATTTAATAGCCATATTCTGAGAGCTCTAACTTTTTTATTGTTTGGCGAACATAGCTCTGAGGGTTTTTGTTTATTTTTTTCTATTTTTATTGTGAGGAGTTGGGGATTTTTTTTGGCACCCTTTTGGGGTAGTTTTTGATCACTTTTTATTCAGATTTTAAAGACACAGAATAAACAAAAAACAGTAATTCAGGAATTGCTTTTGTACTTTTGTTAGTAGCGTACACCATGCAGTAAAAGTGATAAGACCGATTTGTTCGTTGTGTCAGTACGATTACAGCAATACCAGATTTATATAATTTTTTATGCTTCGCTGCTTTTACAGTCTAAAACGAATATTTTACAAAAATGTTTTTACATCGCTGTATTCTGAGAGCCGTAACTTTTTTATTTTTTCCCGAAATTAGCCATTTTGGGGCTTGTTTCTTGCGGGATGATTTGGCGTTTTTATTTATATATGACTTTTTGATCGCATTTCATTCAATTTTTTATGTATCAGTATGATGAAAAAGCAACATTTTTGGTATGTTTTTTATCATTTTTTTTACAGTGTTCACCGTACGGAGTAAAGAACATGACAGTTTTATAGATTAGGTCGTTCCAGACGCGGCAATACCCATTATACATACTTCTTTTTGTTTATCTTTGCTTTATCACAAAGACTGCGTTTTTAATGGCGAAACGGATTTTCGTGTTTTTTTGCGCTTTTTTTGTGTGCTTTTTTTTTTTTACACACATTTTATTTTTCTTTTTTTCACTTTTTCACTAAGTCCCACTGTCGGACATGTATCATTTTTACTTTGATCGTTGGTCTCATGCATTGCAGAACTCGTGTACTGTAATGCCTGAGACCTGTCAGTTGCTCACTGGATGTGCCTGTGGGACCCTACTTATGGCAGGATCTTACAGGCCACCGTATCCTGGGGTCATCAGATGACCTCAAGGTACCATGGTAACGATCAGCACCTGCGATTACGATTGCAGTGGGTCGACTCTGCCACAGGGGATCTTTTAACCACTTAGATACCGCAATTGACAGCGGTATTTGAGGGGTTAATTGGCCACGATTGGCTCCAAAATCGGCCGGGGCTCATACCGCAGGATGTCAGCTGTCATGTACAGCTGTCACCAGCAGGAATTTTGGACGCTATTCACTTATTCCTGATTGCGGTTTTAAAACGGCAATAAGGCCCCTTAACGACCGCCGTTTTAATGCGTATCGGCGGTCGTTAAGGGGTTAAGCAATTTCCATAACCTTGCCCAGTCCTTTATATGTGCTCACACTGAAATATTGCTCCTAGTGAAGCCTATTAGTGTTTGCATACAGTACAGTACTGCTTTCATGGCCCCCTGTGGGACCCTCACCTCACACACTGTATGATGCCCACAGTGCCTTCCACACAAAAAAAAGTACAATGTATCCTGCCCTCACAGTTCTCACCACAGTATTATACTCCAACATTGTCCCTCAACACACAACATGAATCCCCTACAGCACAAACCAACACTCAGTATAATGCCCCCACAAAATATGATGCCTCCACAACTCCCCAACACAATATAGTGAACCCACGCAAAGATAAAGCCCCCACACTAAGCCTATATTATGATGTTCACACTCACTTTGCCACTGTAGAATGCTGAATAGGAAAACAGTGGATGGCTGCCTACAGTATGTGGAAAGGTTGATTTCCTACATTACAGGTTTAAGGCAAGAAGCAAATGTTATCTGTTTGAAAGACAATGGTTCCATCTTGTGGCAATATCTAGTATTACAGCTGGCAGCACATAAAAGTTTAGGCATTCTTTTGCAGCACACCTTACCAAAATGTTAATTATCATTGCATTTAATGCCTGTGGTTGTATCACTTTCTAGTATACAACATCAGCACAAGTATAATTAAAGGTTTGATCTGGCTGCCGAGCCCTGTGATTGGCTGCAGGGGTTGCAAGCTGTAGACAAGACAGGCTGGTCGGGAGATTTGGAGAGGCGGTGTTGGAGCAGTAGTGGGTGCAAAATGATCATATTTATCATTTCCAAACTGTAGGTGATTTAGGTCTAAAACTCAAAACATTTGTTAACCAATTGTTTGTATACGCATTAAGATCCTCTTTTTTAGACCGGCATTACAGCTATGACAGATAGGCTAGGTGCACCTCACATTTGATAATTGCATTATGTGTGACAGTTTGTAATGGTTCTGCTGAAAAGACACCAGGAGGTACATAATTGTAGGCTTATATAGCTGCATACAGTGGGTGAAATACGTATTGAACACATCATCAATTTTCTAAGTAAATATATTTCTAAAGGTGCTATAGACATAAAATTCTCACCAGAAGTCAGTAACAACCCATCCAATCCACACTGGTAAAGAAATCAAACCATAGATGTCCAGAAATTATGTTATGCGTAATAATCAGAAATGACACTGGGAAAAAGTATTGAACACATGAAGAAAAAGAGATTTAAAAAGTCATAAAAAGTCATGACACCAGCTAAATCTATCAGTAATTGGAAAGCAATCCTGACACTTAGTGAAAATAATATCAGCTGGTTCAATTGATGGCCTATAAAAATATGTCTCATTACCATGGTGCCACACAAGAAACATCTCGTGATGGGTAAAATCAGTGAGCTGTCTCAACACCTTCACAATCTTATTGTTGCAAAACATACTGATGGCATTGGTTACAGAAGAATTTGTAAACTACTGATGGCTCCAGTGAGCACTGTTGGGACTATAATGCAAAAGTGGAAAGAACATAATTTCACCGTAAGGCTGTGTGCCCACGATGCGTTTTTGGTGCGTTTTTTGGTGCGTATTTGCAGCGCGTAAACGCTCCAGAAACGCATTGCATACCTTATCCCATGACTTCCTATGACATTCTGCAAGTTCTGTGCACATGGTCAGGATTTTCTCTGAGCAGATTTTACTCGCAGAAAAAATACGGACATGACCGGACAGAAAATCCTGACCATGTGCACAGAACTTGCAGAATGTCATAGGAAGTCATGGGAGAAAGTATGCAATGCGTTTCTGGAGCGTTTCCGCGCTGAAAATACGCACCAAAACCGCATCGTGGGCACACAGCCTAAGCCTAAAGCGGGCACGACCAGGTGCTCCCCGCAAGATTTCAGACAGAGGAGTGAAAAGAATTATTAAAAGAATTGTCCAATAGCCAAGGAACATCTGTGGAGGGCTACAGAAAAACCTGGAATCAGCAGGTACAATAGCTTCAAAAAACTATATGTAATGCACTCAACCACCAAGGCCTGTATGCACACTCACCACGCAAGACTCCATTGCTGAATAAAAAGCATGTTCAAGCGCATTTAAAATTAGATCAATAGCATTTGGACAAGCCTGCGAAATACTGGGAGAATATAGTCTGGTCAGATGAGACCAAAATTGAACTCTTTGGACGCAATAATACACACTATGTTAAAAAGCCATACAAACAGTGAAGTTTGGAGGTGGGAACATCATGGTGTGGGACTGTTTTTCAGTATACGGTACTGGCAAACTTCAAGTAATTGAAGGAAAGTTGAATGGACAAAAGTAACGAGACATTCTTTATAAAGATTTGCTGTCATCTAACAGGAGGATGAAGATAAAAAGAAGGTGGACATTTCAGAAAGACAATGATCCCAAACACACAGCCAAGGAAACTCTCAATTGGTTTCAGAGAAAGAAAATCAAGCTGCTGGAATGGCCCAGCCAATCACCTGACATGATTCCAAAAGAAAATTTATGGAAGGAACTAAAGCCCATAGGAGGAGTCCACGGAACCTCCAGGATTTGAAGAGAGTTGTGTGGAAGAATGGGCCAAAATCACACCTGAGCAATGCATGCGACTAGTTTCTCCTAACAGGAGGCATCTTGAAGCAGTCATCACTAACAAAGGCTTTCGAACAAAGTATCAAATAAATGTCATGTAAGCGTGTTCAATACTTTTTCCATGTGTCACTTCTCATTATTACACATAACTTAATTTCTGGACATCTATGGTTTGATTTCTTTGCCTGTGTGGATTGGATGGGTTGCTACAGTCATTTGGTGAGAATTTCATGTCAATAGCACCTTTAGAAATATATTTACTTAGAAAATGGATGACATGTTTAATACTTATTCACTCGCTGTATGTACACCATTATATTCAGTTTTCCTGGCATACTGCTATTAAATGCTTATACTTAAGGCAGTAATAAGAGCCTGGTACCACTCCTGCAGATCAGTTGACTGAACAGTCACAATTCCTTCATAGTTTACCAAGCTGCTCTGCACATTTATAGTCACTACAAAAGGTATAGCGACTTTCTCCAGTAAATAATGAAGACAACATAGAGCTGATTGTGGGCTGTTGGGAGATGGACCCTCACTAGTCTAATTTTAATAACTGATCCTAAAGAGAGGACATCAATGTCAAAGTTCCAAAAAAAAACTTTAACTGTTCCACTCCATGGACAACTCTGGCACCGGAAGTGATGACTGCGCCATTCAACCAGCCACAGGACCGCTACAACTTGTGATAGGCTGCATTAGTAAGGTGGCTTAAGAAAACTATCCAATGACAAATGGTACAAGTCAGCTGACCCTGCAGGCTATCACAAGTCGCTGCAGTGCCGTGACTGGATGGTGAAGTCATTGCTTCCGGTACCGGCGTAGACCATAGAGCGGCCTGTACTAGATCTGGAAGGGTGACAGCAGGTGAGTACCAGATATTTTGTTATTTTTACAAAATCTAACCCCCATGTAATGAGTACTTTTTGCCTGTACAACGCCTTTAAGTCTGTTTTATCCTGATATAATGTTTAATACTGATTAATACTTACATACTGTACTTTATATCACATGAGCAAATAAAGAGGCAGAAAATAAAAAATGAACACGCTCTGGTGCTTTGTTTCTCTTTTTACAACCAATTGTACAGCTTTAATTAATGATCCTTTGGGGACCTGAAATCTGGCAGGACCTGTAATGATCTAATGGTCTTTAACGAGCATCAAGTGCCCCAACATCACAAAACAAGATGTAAGATGCTAATTAATCATGACTAGGAATGTCTAGAGGATGACGCCGGAATAAACATGATGAGGGGTAAACCTCAACGGTTCCTAAAGGACCACAGCTGCTGCCATCTTTAATCGTGTAGTCCTTCTAACTTTCACGTCTGGTCAGGTCTAATGAGAAGCTCACACCTCCCAGCTTTAGTCTGTATTGAATCAGGCCTGTCAAGACATGACTTTTACGTTGTCAGACACAACACTCATCATTAATCTTATTAAATTTATCCAAGCGCAAGCTATTGAATTGTTTGTTAATTAAAACTACCAGCATCTCGTCAGTGTTACTACTCCCAGTGTGGCACCTGCAATGATCAGATAATCTTTTATTTTTCGCTTAAACAAATCCATTATGTTGTCTGTTAAATTGAACAAATTAAACAACTAAATGTCACTGAGAAGAAACCAGCTGACCACGTTACCATAGGAAAAACTCTGATTTCAGAAAACCATTCCACATTTATCAAGCAAACCAGCAAAAGTCGTAAAGCAGCTTTAAATATCCTAAATCTTATACAATTATCTGGAATGTAACTACACTGTGTTCCAAATTATTATGCAAATAATATTTTCTCAGATTTTCCCAAATTACCTATATGAATTGCAGTCATTGTAATTTTCCAGTCAAATAACTATTAGAGTACAATTGAAAGGTTTTTGTACAAACTGCCCATGATAACAGTATATTTTAAAAAAAATAAAAAACTCAAACTGCACTCAAAATGCATGTTCCAAATTATTATGCACAGCAGAGTTTTCAACCTTTTCATTTTAATAAAGAACAAAAAAAATGGTCATTTTTGAAATTATAAGCATTAGCAGGTTATTACAAACTGAAATCAAACAGTTTTCAACTCAAAACTTTATTCTAGGTGATGTAACATTTGCACATAGGACCCCTTGTTCGAAAGGAGCTTCTGAACTCTCTCGTCCATTGAATTTGTCAGGTTTTGGATGGTTTCTGCTTCAGTTGTTTTGCATGAGGACAGAATACCCTCCCAGAGCTGTTGCTTAGATGTGAACTGCCTCCCGCCATCATAGACACTCCTTTTGATGATGCTCCAGAGGTTCTCAATGGGGTTGAGGTCAGGGGAGCATGGGTGCCACACCATAAGTTTGTCCCCTTTTATGCCCATAGCAGCCAGAGATGCAGATGTGTTATGTGCAGCATGAGACGGGGCATTATCATGCATGAAATGATCTCGATGGTCCAGATGGATGGAGTGGAGGATGGCTGGTTGATGGACACCCCATGCAAACACGGCTACGGTGCCAACAAGGAGGAGGTGGAGTAATGTTTTGGGCTGGAATCATGGGGAGAGAGATTGTCTGCCCTTTTAGGATCCCTGAAGGGGTAAAGATGAACTCCATAATGTATGTTGAGTTTCTCAAACAGCACTTTCTGCCATGGTTCAGAAGAAGAACCGTGCATTCCGCAGCAAGATCATTTTCATGCATGATAATGCCCCGTCTCATGCTGCACATAACACATCTGCATCTCTGGCTGCTGTGGGCATAAAAGGGGACAAACTTATGGTGTGGCCCCCATGCTCCCCTGACCTCAACCCCATTGAGAACCTCTGGAGCATCATCAAAAGGAGTGTCTATGATGGCGGGAGGCAGTTCACATCAAAGCAACAGCTCTGGGAGGGTATTCTGTCCAAATGCAATACAATTAAAGCAGAAACCATCCAAAACCTGACAAATTCAATGGACGAGAGAGTTCAGAAGCTCCTTTCAAACAAGTGGTCCTATGTGCAAATGTAACATCACCTAGAATAAAGTTTTGAGTTGAAAACTGTTTGATTTCAGTTTGTAATAACCTGCTAATGCTTATAATTTCAAAAATGACCATTTTTTTGTTCTTTATTAAAATGAAAAGGTTGAAAACTCTGCTGTGCATAATAATTTGGAACATGCATTTTGAGTGCAGTTTGAGTGTTTTATTTTTTTAAAAATATACTGTTATCATAGGCAGTTTGTACAAAAACCTTTCAATTGTACTCTAATAGTTATTTGACTGGAAAATTACAATGACTGCAATTCATATAGGTAATTTGGGAAAATCTGAGAAAATATTATTTGCATAATAATTTGGAACACAGTGTAATGATGTTTGGCTATGCTACATTTCATACAGCAAGCCAACAAGGCTCTTAGGGAAAATGATTGCTTTCTCCCAGAAAAAGCTCCACACTTGCCCATGGATTGTGTCTGGTATTTCAACTATTTCTCCATTGAAGTTAATGTAGTCGAGCTGCAATAGTGCATGACATGTAAAGTAAAAAGACATGTTTTTTCTGTTCTATACATCCCTTTTACTGAACTGGCAGAACGGAAATATGATACATTATCGCTATATAGCTGACCAGGAGCATGTGAATATTGGTTTAAGGCAATCATGCTCAAGGATGAACGATTAAAACGTAATTATTCTTCAACTTTAAAAATATTAAATGCCAGTCGTATTCTGAACAGCTTGAACCTTTCTAAACTAAGGATAATAAACTATTCACTATTCTTCCTTACATATCTATTCACTTACTCAAGTAAAAAACATCTGCAAAGACACACACACTGTATTGCTTAAATATATTGTTTTACCCAAACAACCAACTAATAAAAAAGCCATTGCATCTTATACATGTACAGTTCATTTCAATGTTTATTGTGTAATATTATATTTCTCCTTAAAGTGTCCACCCCTAGAGACAATGGGGTCGATTTACTAATCCTGATTCTGATTGATAAATCTGGTGCGTATTTAGACTGTTTAGTTTAAGCTTAAACCACCTATCAGTTTTCTTACTTAGCATTAAAGGGGTTTTACGGTCAAAAGTGATGTCTGCAGTCCCTCTGTGTGACTACAGACTTTTGAATCCCCCAGTGCACGCACAGTGTGCTGCTGGGATTCGCAGGTTTCAGACCCGGTAACAGTGGGTATGTATGTGTTATACATATCCCCGGCCAGTGGGCGCCGCCTCGCTTCATACACTTACATTGAGCAAGGCCACGCCTTCTAGTTGAACGTGCCCACTGGCCATCGGCATCACTAGACGGGACGTGGCCTCGCTCTATACAAGTCTATGGAGAGCGAGGTGGCCGGGGGGTATGTATAACTCATACATACCCTCCGTTACCGGGTCTGAAACAGACGAATCCCCGCAGACTTATCACTTTTGACCAGACAACCCCTTTAACAATTTGCCCAAGAATTGTGATGGAATTTTGCCTTTGAGGCCATGCTCTTCCCAACAAGCGGCACTCCCCATCCGGTAGGCTACAACCTTTAATCAAACTAGTCAGAAAAAATGTCTAAAACAATAAATGCAGTGCACAGAAAGTTAAAGGGGTTGTTTCAAGTTCATAACTGGATAAAATTGTATAGTGCTTGTAAAAACAAGCAACTCTGCAATTTAGCCATTATTAAAAATCCTCCAGGTTCTCAAGAGCAGAGAGATTTTTAATTTTATAGTATATAGCTTGTTTTCTAGGCTATTCGCCATCCTGCAGTCCCAGACTTATGTAAGTACGAAGACGGCAACACGAGCAGGCTCTATGCTTTACAGCCTGCTTGCACCCTCTGAGGCTGGCCAGATACAACCAGTCCCTGAACCCCTCCGCTTCCCCCATGCTACGGAGGCAAAGCAGCCTCAACTAGCAGCCTGGAGGAAAGCACAATTCGTAACACTGGTGTGACCATCACACTGTTCTAAACCCTCAATCTTCAAGAGCAAAACGCCCCTTGGCAAAACAGGGTGGTGTGCTTCTAAAGATACTAACTTGAGAAAACTTTAAGCCAGAATTATGGCACATTGCTAAATCTCCTCATTTTTACCAATGGCACCTTGCTCCAATTAAAGTGGTTGTATTTCAGAGATCTTGAGAGCTGAATCAGTTATGGAGGTCCTCATATTTAAGAGGATATCTATGAGAAGACAACTCCCTTTAATGAATAAAGTATCCACTATGCTTTTACTTATGTAAGTGGAGGAACAGACCTGTATTCTGTAATAAAGGGTAATTAAATACATCAACAAATTGCTCAAAATTCATCTGTCTGAATGTTTTACAAGATATCCATAGCCAAGTTGTAGGCACTAGATCAATGGAAGGTACAAGTAGACATCATAAAGCATCGAATGTGTAACATTACCTGACCATGTACAGCAGCCTCTCATGCTCCCTACATTTACTTGGTTCAACAGAATGGCTTATAGCTAATATTTCCTCCCACAAACAGAAATGAAAGTCAAAATAAGTGTTAGCCCTCGCCACAAAGTAGTCCATTAACTACCTGTCTGTAAAAAAAAATGTTTAGTTGTTCTGCAAGGAAAGACATCAGAACTTTGATAAGGCCACAGGAACACAGACCACAGCACAAGACACGGGCGGAATTACAGGTACACAAATACACAGGTACACACATAGAGCACAATACATGGAACAGCATGGTTAAAACTTACAGCCACGAAAATTGGTGGAGAAATCATTAACAGAGACAGGAGAGAGTGGGAAGGCTCGTTCAAGGGTTCCCATGTTACTACGTATAGTGCCTGACATGCAAGTGCAGTTTATCTCAGAGCACCCCAAACAACATGCCTGCATCAGCCTCTTGCGGATGGACATCTTGGCTAAAATCATGGTTATAATGAAAGGGAAAGGAGAGGAAGAGTGGTAGATTAATGTAGAGTACAGAAAGAGAGACACTTATATATATATTCATGTATATATAATTGGACACAAGATGCAGCTCAATGCAGTTATGATCAGCAGGAGACTCTATCCATTTGTGACAAAGGGAATTGTATGCAAAGGGCAGGATACTAAAGGCAGCTTTGACATGATGGAATATGTAGGATAAGCAGTTGTTATTCTTAATGATAAGACAGAGGGAAACAGCAGAACTAGTCTTCGAAAGGCTGGCCACCATGGCTGTATGGCAGGTTTGGAGCATACATAGCAAAAACCTCAAAGTAACAGTATGAATCAATATGTGTATCAGTGAAAGAGATATCTTTAATTGTAAAACAATTGAAGCTGGAAGTAGTAATGCAATTATTTGTCTGCTTGTAAATAGATAAACATTTGGTAAATCTCCATTAACAAGTTAGAAGAAAAAAGAGATGGGGAAATTACTTAAAACCCGAATACTGTACATTACTAAATGTGTCAAATGAATCTCAGATTCACTGATCAAGTTACAGAAAATAATTCATCTTACACAATCACATCAAAAAGATGAATTGGAATAATTCAATTCTGTGTTGGTGAAAGCAAATCTTTCTTGTGGCTGGCATTTCCAAGAGGCCTGCAGGGAACTTGGCCTAACAGACATGATTTGGTAATGAGACTGTAACTAAGTTTTGGAGTTTTAGATTAAAATGAATACAAAAAAATGCATTGGTGTTTATAGTGATGACATACACTGAAGCAGAAACCTCACAAATAGAACAAGCTAAAGTTGTCATGCGTCACCATGCACATACATGCATCTACATCCTTTTACATCTTGCCCTGTGTAAATCTCTGCACAATGGGACATGAGTGTATAGACTAAGGGTGCGCTTACACTTGCTGATTTGTTGCATTAAATGACCAACCATCAGCTCCATATTTGCCGATCAGTAGTCATGTAATAGCCTGTTTAGACAGACTGGCCGTACGCCCCAAGTGCTCAGGACTATTGGTAGTAGATCGTTATGTGCATAGACTGTCATTGTTCTCAGCAGCATAAGTCTAGCTTACACCGGACGACGTTCTGCCAAGAACAAGGTTTTTAAACCAGCTTAAAGATCATTTCATCCAACAATGGAGAATTTTTCTTGTTCTCCGGTTGATCAGCAGTTTGTTTATACTGCCCAATTATAGGGGAACAAGCATTCCTAAGAACACTCGCTCACCATAATTATCGGCCGGTGTAAATGCACCCTAGGACTTCCAGTGCTTTCCACAGTATGAGATCAATCATGATACAATTTCTTCCATATCACAGGCCAAAAGCTGAATTCTCATTTTATTTGCCCACCATTTCACTGTTAATTGATCTATTGTATTAAAAATAATGGACTTACAGAGAAAAAGCAAAGCTTTTTTAACAAGCAACATATAATATATTTTCTATTTTTCAACATACAATAAAGAGATATGTTGTAAAACATACTGTGAAAGACTAGCGGCACTGTTCACCAATATATATCGCTCTCACCAGACAATTGCAAGAGAATTGGTTGTGTTACTACTCCGCTTCCAGATTTCATTGCTCGATAAACTTATGCAGGACAAAAAAAGCCACAGCATTCACACAAATGATGATATGCACAAACGGTAAGCGGGCGACACAACAACAAAAGCTGCACAGATTGTTTTGGGGCATGACATTTCAAAAACCGTGTAAGATTATATTACTGAAATCACTAGACTCATTACAAAAAATAGGAGCTAGCAATGTACACATGGGTCTCCAACAAACACAGAGATCACAAAATAACGAAAGTACAGACCACAAAAGCACAAAACAGATACGAGACAAAAAAGCAGCAAGTAGGACACCCAGTTACATAGATGTTGTGTTGTCACTGCTGGCCCCAGAAATGCCTCATGGCTGCAAGATCAGGATCTACTATCCTTATACACATTGTGAGATCCAAAAATGCTCAAGAGTTCACTTATTATTCATAGCAGATGTGAGAAAACATTTACTACACCTTGTGCAGACTGTGAGAAGAGCATGATACAGACAATAAGGAAGAATAGAGGTAAGGGTGGAAAGGCCAGAGGAGGTATCTGATATCATCTAAGCACTGAATGACTAAAATATAAAAGTCAGCATTAATCACAATTGTCTTGGAGAGACTATATTACAGTATGATATAGAAATGATTTACACTGCATAGCCATATTACTGATAATTCTAAACTATATGTAACCAAGTGTGAGTATAGAATACTTTGCATTTAAGTATTTAAATGCCATAGGTTAATAGTTGGCAGTAAAACTAAATTGCTTGCAGTGGCCTCCTTACTATCATTTCTACTACTATATATACATCTATTAATAAAGAAGAAATGAACTGCCAGAATCAATGTCTGTATTCTTCCAATAGCGCCAAGAAAACAACTGTGCGGAATGGGATTTCCCTGCAGCTGCTTGGTCTTATTACTTAAATTCCTCCAGAAGTAAAACAGAAAACAGCAAGGTATTGTATCTGTGAATATAAAATTTAGGATACGTCCACCAATACCAGATTTACTGCAGAAAATGCACAATTATCTGCAGGGAAATCCGCACCATATCGTGCTGTTCTTGCTGCTGATTTCCCTGCATTTTTCAGCATCAATTTAACAAAAAAAGTAAAGAATACTGACCTCTTCTAAATCTTTTGTCAATGTTAGGTTATGTGCACTGAGAGCTATCTGGGTTTTCAGAAACCGTGGCCCCAATTTATCATTTACATGTTTTAAGTCCCTTTTCTTTTTTTGTCTTAACAATTATTGTGCCATATTCATCACACAGTTCACTAATGTGGCACAGATTCAAAAAGAGGGTTTCTTTCCTGTCATTAACCATTCTTGAGACTTTTTGAGCAAAAGTCACAGCTTTTTAAAAATATCTCAAAACTACACTGGGGGGGCCCAGGAGTTATGGCAAATTTTATAACTTTCACAAAAGTCGCAAATGTTGAATCAGGCAAAAACATCTGGAATTGCTAAACTCCTCACACAAAGCAGGAAACAAAAAAACAGGCGAGCACATATACAATAAACTTCAAAAAAAGGCGTAGCTAGAATAATTAATTGGGTGCAAACAAAACTAGGGAGCAAAGCGCACAAAACTAGACAAAAGGCAGGTGCAAAGGCAATAATGAATTGGGCCCATGAGTTTTTCAAACAGAAAAACTTCAGGAACGCTTCTTTTTTGGGGAGTTTTTGATGGTTTCTCTATCATTGAAAGGTGTTTTCTGAGGTCTGGAAAATCCCTCTCCTCTGCTGCAGTTTGAAACAAAATGTTCTTTACTCACCGTTCCTGGGTCCGCCACTGATCCCAGTATCTGTTATATCACATGGACAATGCTACAGCCAATAACTGAGCTCAGTGTATCTGAGAAGCTTGTGCCATCAACTCGGGCAGAACTACCGGCTATTGTGCCGTTAATGTAGTGTCAGTGCTGCAGACAATAACATGAGCAGCAATGGAAACTCAAAGCTGGACCCGGAGAGGGTGCGTAAAGAAAACGAACTGCAGCTCGGGAAGAGGAGTTTTCCTAAACAAGAAAACCTCTCCTGAAGCGTTCTCTGAAGAGGTTTCCAAGAGTTTTGGAAGATCTTTACCCTAAAGTGTTCTTTTCAGCCTCTTGATGAGACAATGTCTATTGCCATTCGGCTTCATTACGGAGACTGGCTCCCATTGAACTCAATAAGGAGGTTCTGCATTAAAATTGCAATTTATCTGCAACAGAAATCTACATACTGTGATTTAAAAATATGCCCAGCAGGCCAAGTACTCAATTATGGAAAATGGCCACAACATATAGATGAGAATTTCAAAGCCTCATCCACTTGGTGGACAAAATTTCCACAGCAATTATGGCACTTGCTGCTCACATCAATACCAATGATATAGAAAGTAAATAGTTGCATATTTTACTTCATTTTCATGGAACAATGAGGGTAAGTCCATATAACTCAGCTGGCTGTGCACTCAAAACTACGCTCATCCATGGCACCAAGTAGCCGTACAATCAGTAAAAGAAAAAATAAATCTGACATTGGGTAGGACAGTCCTCTAGTGGGTGAAGTTTCGGCCACACGGACAGCCACACCATGTGGCCGTACTCTGATAATGATGGAGGTTCATTAGTCACCCATTACTCTTATTATTTAGTCTACTATTTACATGAATTTGTATTGTCGATCAGCAATTTTTATGCCTGCATAAAAGTTGCAAATGAGTGTTTTCTCATGTGTTGTTTAATTTCTGATGAAGTAAATGCATATTTATTGTTAATATGCAAACTAAGCCCAACATAAATGTTCTTTCTTGTAATTTTGTTTGTCTTTTTGCATCTCCATGTGTCCCTCGTTGCTCCCAACTTCACATAGTTGAATAAGTGGTCCAATTTCTACACTGCATAAATTATATTTTCCCGCAGCACCCTGCCCCTCCTCAGTACTGCAGTCCCCCCTTTCTCTGCTGTGTGCCCCTGATTAGCCCCATCTCTCTGAATTGTAATGGAAGGCAGATGACTGATGAATGTGTAAAACAGGACAGGCTTTCAAACAGCTTTGTTATACTATGCTTAACATAGCTGAATGCACCACAGATATTTTGCACATTATCAAGCTAATCTAAGTTTAGAATACACTCTTTTATTCTGTGCGGTCCTGTACAGTAGTCTGTCAGCTCGATTTTATCTTGCAGACATGTGTGTTTCTACATAACTGATCTGTTATTTGGTTTTCAGCAGATTGACAGTCCTGCATTCCGCTCTGCCTGCATAATGGAACTTGCATAGCAGAGTTAACACAAGTGGATGGAGCTGTGTTTGATGGCTATTGTTGACAGATCAGTAATGCAAAACTTCAAATGCTGCATTGCTGATGCATATGGAGGAGGATCATCTTCTTCCATATGCATCAACAGAGTGACATTTACAGTTTTATATCATTAATCTGTCAGAAGCAGAAATCTAACACAGCTCAGCCCTGCTTGTATTAGTTGCAGTGCAGAGCGGAGTGCAAGACTGTTGTTACGGATCAAGTATGTGAGTTTAATGCATGTAGTCTCATGCTCACTGGTAGCTTTCCTTACTCCTTTTCAGCCCGATCCAGGAACCACGTGACTGCAGATGTGACCTGCCAAATCACACAATGGTTGCGAAGCAGATGTCACTTGTTGAAATCTACTCAATGAAAGTCTATGGGAATTCAGAATGAGGCTCTGTAACCTCGTTCTTTGTCCTTTGATTTGTATTGAGAAGAGTGATTTTCGGAACACACAGCTATCCGGCGTCTTGCAAAAACCATTACAATGTGCCGGAGCAACCAGAGCGTGGCAGAAAACAGATGAAGACTAGTGAGTATGTAACTACATGCACTATACTTATATATGGGATCCCTAACAAAGGGATAAAAAAAGGCATGGAGTGGGGCGTGGAAGACAAATACTGGGACTTCTACATTAAAATCTATATTATTTTTAACTTTGTTTTTATTAATTATGTTTACCTGTGTCTACAATGAAACTTGTTAAATGCAATATAGATTGTAATGGTGAAAATTTAGTATGTCAAGAGAACCCTACATTTATTCTGTATTCGGTGGTAGATTGTTTATGTATTAAGGTACAAACAGTTTTTTTATCTGAGATGACATAATCATTTAATTAAAAGCTAAAATAGAGAAGAACTGAAGACACTTCTTTAGAGAAAATAATTAACCTATTAGGGAAAGATGAGTTAATACATGGGATTATTTTATTCTGGATTATCATCCAAAACAAAAACGATAAAAATGTCTATCTCTTTCTCTCTCTGAAAAACTGCTGTATGTCCATACACAACATCGACAGCTCATTAATTACAATGGACACTGTGTGGTGTTGCATGACAATTAAACATATTCTAAGGACATGTACACACGGTGTTTTTAAGATGTCAGTGGAACCGATGAGGTTTTTCTAGGCAAAGCTATTTCAGGAAAAAGCCAGTGGTCTCTTTCCTGGCGCGGCTGTATGGGACGGTTTGCCATAATTTGTGCAGTGGCTCTGTTGTCAGCATCTTTTTAAAATACGGTATTTTAAAGAATAATTATTTCTTTTAACTGCTTAACAGCTTCCAAGTCCTGAAGCAGTTAAAAAAAGTAACATGACTTAACATGTGCACAGCAATATCGTTTTTACATTGCTGTATATTATGTTCATTTTTTGTGATGGCATTGCAGCACTTTTTTGGGCAGATTCCAGGTTAAATCCGCATGAAAAAGACATAGTGCACATATACCCTTAGCCCCTTCACGACCTTGGGATTTTCCAATTTTGCGTTTTCGCTTTTTGCTCCTCTTCTTCCCAGAGCCATATTTTTTTTATTTTTCCGTCAATATGGCCATGTGAGGGCTTGTTTTTTGCGGGACAAGTTGTACTTTTGAACGTCACCATTTATTTTACCATATACTGTACTGGAAAATGGGAAAAAAATTCCACATGCGTTGAAACTGCAAAAAAAGTTCAATTCCACAATTGTTTTTTTTTTTTTTTTACCATATTCACTAAATGCTAAAAATGACCAGCCATTATGATTCTCCAGGTCATTATAAGTTTGCAGATAACAAACATGTATAGGTTCTTTTTTATTTAAATGGTGAAAAAACAATCCAAAGTTTGTAAAAAAGGAAAAGAAATTGGCACCATTTTCCGAAACCCGTAGCGGGTAGGTGCAATGTTTTGATCGCCTCTTATTGCATTTTATTTCAATGTTGCGGCCACCAAAAAGAAAATTCTGGCGTTTTGATTTTTTTCTCATTATGTCGTTTACCAATCGGATTAATTGTTTTTTTATTTTGATAGATCGGACATTTCTGAACACGGAGATACCAAATATGTGTATTTTTTTTTATTATTGTTTTATTTTGAATGGGGCAAAAGGGGGGTGATTTGAACTTTTGTGTTTTTTTTATATATTCTTAAAAACATTTTTTTTCTACTTTTTACTTGCTTCAATAGTCCCCTTAGGAGACCTGAAGTGCTTCAGCCCTGCTATGTGTAGCAAAAATCATCATTACCTATGAACGCTGGCCTGTGGCCAACGTTCATAGGAGATCTGCAACGACAAGCATGGGGGTCTTCATGTCAACCCATTGACTCTCCACGATCATGCGACAGGGGCACCGATGGGCATGGTTTGTGATGTGCTTCCGGTAAGGGCAAGTTAAATGCTGCTGTCAAAGATTTACAGCAGCATTTAACATGTTAACAGCCGCGGGTGGATCACAATTCCACCCGCGGCTGATAGGGGCACATGACAGCTGATCAAATCAGTTGTCATGTGCAGGAAAAGATGTGAGCTCAGCGCCAGAGACGGAATCAAATGCTGGGAAAATTACCTATGACGTGTCTATACGTTATAGGTCGTGAAGGGGCAAAAGGTACCTTTTGAGATTGCAGAGTCATTGGGACTCTCCAAGATCAGTCATTTTTGGGATCCTTCTAAGAAAAATAAGAATCCTCCTACATTGACTGATTTTTCTTGCCCGTAATAAATTGTGAACTTTTTTTCATTATTATTTTCAGTAAAAATAATCTGAAATGAGATACACAATGCAAAATCTACTAATCAACTGTTCTTATGCAATAAATGTGATATATATGACATATACTTACAATAGATCTGGCTACCTCAAGAGATAAAGACGTAGTCACTTTCAGGCCAGGATAAAAGTTCAAATATGTAGACATTGCAGAAGCCTAGCTACCTAAATTAGGGCTACTACCAACCTAAGATATATGTACAATGCTATAATGAATATACAATATTAAATAAGAGTATATACACTGATTCATTGGTGACTTCCTGTTTTTGGTAAGCAAATATACTGTATATCACTATAATTATTGACTGCTGCAAAGTAGCCATTATAAATGAAACAAACACAAAAACACTACATCTACATTTAGATGGAACATTTACAGATCAATAATGGAAAAGGACATAACACAGCACATATTACAATCTCAACAGATACAGACATACATGTATAGACACAAAAAAAAGGAATAGTTTCACAAAAAGGCTTATTTTTTACTACAAAAATACAGCAGTGCATCTGGAAAAGGCATAAGCAGGTACCATGGAAAAAACGGTATACTACCATTTCCACCGAGATATAGCACAACCTTTAATCCAGAATGACATGCCCATTTCTTTTGCACTTTTTATAAGCATTAATTTATTTTCTAAGTCATTACATATTGGGTGCTGTCACGTTTCTGCTTGTTGATTATAAACTGTTTTACTGTATGTTATACTATGCTGCTTAATAAATAAGAAAAAAAAGAAAAAATATAGTTCAGTGTTGCCAAGCCTACTTGTTTCTTGTCCAACTCAAGTTCGGTGGCAATTTTTTCGAATGTTGAAGACATGAGTTATCTTACACAAACTGACTGTTAGGGACATAAGTTCCTGGTTATTGTCTAGTTACCAGACTGTCAGACATAACTAAACTATTCATCCAAGTGATAGATTAGCATTGAGCTGACCAAAGGAATGAAAAAAAAGTAGCTTAGCAGCTGTCAAACCAGGAAACGCCCAATCTCAGGCTGCAGTATTAGACTTTTTTTTAATCAATGTAGATTTTTCATGTTGAACTGGACCTACGATGTAATAGTGGATACAGAGTGGAATAAAAACTATTTTTTCTTTTCTTTTTATTCTTGCCTCTCCATTGCAGAGGTATTAACAATAGTAATGAGCGAGCATGTTCTGTTAACCCTTTTGGCGAGCATGTTCGGGTGCTCGCCGAGTATCTTCAGCATGCTCGGATGTTAGGTTTTAGTCACTCCGTGCTCATGATTTGCAGCTGTTTGACAGCTTTAACACATGTGAGAAATGCCTAAGAAACAGGCATTCCTCACATGTATTAAAGCTGTCAAACAGTCGCAAATCATGAGCATGGAGTGACTAAAACATAACACCCAAGCATGCTGAAGATACTTGGAAAACACCTGAGCATGCTCGTTCATCACTAATTAGCAATTAAAGTATTTGTCACATGATGAGTTAATTTTCATGTAGTTCATGTGGGTGTTATCAGATAGTTTTAACCAGGGGCATGTGCTTCTTCTCTCTGTATGATGTTGCCCAATCACAACCAGGCAGCAACACAGCAGAAAAAGAACAGGCTCCCACGATAGCTTAGAGCTGGCTTCTAGTGTGTGAGAAGTAATGAAACAGTCCTCCTGATCTCCTGGTCTAACCTACTGCATGTTTATAAAGTTCTGGAAGTAGAGCACAGATGACTAACATCTTTAACCCTTTCACCCCAAAGCCTGTTTTCACCTTCCTGACCAGTGTAACTTTATGAGTTAATAACTCTGGAACACTTCAACGGATCCCAGTGATTCTGTGATTGTTTTTCATGACATATTGTACTTCATAATAGTGGTAAAATGTATTCAATATGACTTGCATTTATTTGTGAAAATATTGGAAATTTGGCAAAAATTTGGAAAATTTAATTTTCAAACTTTTAATTTTTATGCCCTTAAATCAGAGAGTTATGTCACACAAAATAGTTAATAAATAACATTTCCCACAAGTCTACTCTACATTCAATATACATTCAACATAAATTATATTTTCACAAGGGTAACAGGAGACAATGCACCATACAATTTGTTGTGCAATTTCTCCTGAGTATGCCAGTATCCGATATGTAGAGGAAAACTACTGTTTGGGCTGCAGGACTCGGAAAGGAAAGAGCGCCATTTGACTTTTTGAACCCAAAATGCACTGGAATCAATAGCGAATGTCACGTCACGTTTGGAGAGCCCCTGATGTGCCCAAAGTGTAGAAACCTCCCAAGTGACCCTATTTTGGAAATTAGACCCCTCAAGGAACTTATCTAGATGTTTGTTGAGAACCTTGAACCCTCAGGTACTTCACAGAAGTTTATAACGTTGAGTCAAGAAAATAATCACATTTTTACGACAAAAATGTTCTTTTAGCCCCAATTTTTTTATTTTCACAAGGGTAACAGGAGAATATGCACCATACAGTTTGTTGTGCAATTTCTCCTGAGTACACTGATACCCCATATGTGGAGGAAAACTACTGTTTGGGTGCAAGGCAGGGCTCAGAAAGGAAGGAGTGACTTTTGGAATGCAGACTTTGATGGAATGGTCTGTGGGTGTAATGTTGCGTTTGGAGAGCCCCTGATGTGCCTAAACAGTGGAAACCTCTCATAAGTGACCCCATTTTTTAAACTGAACCCTTCAAGGAATTTATCTAGACATGTGGTGAGCATTTTGAACCCACGGGTGCTTCGCAGAATTTTAAAAAGTTGATCTGTGAAAATGAAAAATTAAAAATTTTTCCACAAAAATGTTGTTTTAGCCCAAATTCTTTTCATTTTCACAAAGATAGCAGGAGAAAATGAACCCCAAAATTTCTGCAATTTCTCCTGAGTACGCTGATACCCCATTAGTGGTCGAAAACTACTTTTGAGGCACAGTGCAAAACTCAGAAGGGAAAAAGCACCCTATTGGAGTTCAGATTTTGCTGGACTGATTTAAGGGTGTAGCTCAATTGATAAGGCAGCTTTATTCTTCGGGTCAGTATGATTACAGCGATACCACATTGATATTTTTTTATGTTTTGGGGCTTTTACACAATAAAAACTATTTTATAGGAAAAATAATTATTCTTGTATCACTTTATAACTTTTTTAATTTTCCGCTGACAGAGCTGTACGGTGGCTTGTTTTTTGCGGGACAAGATAACGTTTTCAGAGATACCATATTTATTTACAACCCATTTGAACGTTAAAAACGTTAACTCATTAGTTGGAAAAACTTTTAATGCTAATATCTCCCCAATGAGATAAAAAAAAACTAAAAGGAAAAAAAAAACTGAAAATATTTTATTCCGCTCTGCAGTTACTACTACATTGTGTGTCCAGTTCAACGTGAAAAATTTGGTTATAAAGGCATTTTTAAAAGAGGACTCTAACAGCTTCTGAAGTCCATGCAACATACATAGTATTAAGGTAGGAAAACTAAACAGAAAGTGACGATGCGTGGACTGTTTACCTATACTTGTATGTCCCGGGAGGGTTTTGCATGGGGAATTCACACAATCATACCAATTACTAAAGTATATTGTAATCATCAATCAGAATATGAATATTTATGTGGACAAGTGGCAAAAAATGTAATGTGTCTTTCCAGCTTGAAATAAATCCCAATGTAAAAGCTGTAGTCCACTTGTCATGGATATTTAAAGAAAACCTATAACTAGACTTTGGCCCATTAAACCAACAGCATGCCGTTATGCAGCTCAGGTGTAATATTCCAACATGACAATGTCAAAAATGGTGTTCCTGCATTAAAGGGGTCCTGTCATTAGATTCATGCTGCCCAAACCACAGCCACTATGAATCAAAGCCTGGCTGTGTGACTGCAGCCAAGTATGTTTTACTCTGAAATGCTGCAACATTTATAAGAAAACATAGTCTAGAAAGTCGGCCATAGGGAGAGACCTAACCAGTCTGATGTGGTCACTGGCCAGCTTCTCCCTGTCTTGTTCCAGTTGATTGACAGGTCTCTCCCATGTGTGTAATTAGGGTCGGCTTTTCAAATTATGTTTTCTCTGAAATGTAACGCATTTCAAAGTAATACATCGCTGACTGCAATTACACAGCCATGCCCTGATTCATGCTGCCCATGGTTCTAATGACCATCTCTCTTTAAGGAGTAAATGAGCTTATAAATTACCAGAGATGAGTCCGGGACTCTCCTCTGCCAACATTGGTTATTTGGCAGATGATGCCAGGGATAGTGCCACCTCACTTCTCTGCACAAGTCCAGAAGCTAATGAATGGCAGCCTTTTAGCGTTCTGCCTAGAATGGGTTTTCAATCATTGCTGAAGGAACCCTGATGTGGGAGATATCATATTATGTAGCTTTGCCATTGAAGGCCATTTGGGGAGGTTGTATCCAAAACTTGACAACCTTTTTTAAGTGCACCATTATGTGGCAACTACTGAAGTTATAAGTCTCTAAGAGGAAAGTCTCACTGTCCTACAGTAAAGCTATTTGGTGTATAAATTCATTAGTTAGGGACAATGGTATTCAATACCTGTTGCCCATTCTATAATCCACCATAAACCATATTTTACTTTAGTATACAGCTCCCTACAATAACTATAACATTTCTGTGCGTTCCATAATTCAGGTAGAAACTGCTGTATTTTCTACACAGTCACATTACACAACTGGATAAAATGTGGAGGTTCATGCACAGGACCATAGTGATGTAACACATATACTAAAACGTGTCTGCAGCCATCAGGCCCACAAAGACCTCATGGCTGAAAGTGAGTCTCTTGCCCACTACAGAAAACTCTGTATGTACTCACAATACAAAACTAATCACAGAATGTCCAAGGCAGCAAATAAAGCAAATAGTGTAGGGACACGTGGATAGAAAGAGAAAAAAAGACAGTAATTATTAGTATTCACATTGATTTTTTTCTCCTTTTAAGTTCCCTGACAGACTATGTCTAACTTCTGCACCTTTAGTTTCTATGTTTCTGGAAAAGTGCAAGAGCTATGGCCCCCCCAGAAGAAAAGTCAGGAATTAATGTCATTTCAAGAGGGTTTGTTGCAGCACCTCTCCTTTTTTAGTAAATTCTCTGGTCCTCTGTTATTCCCCCTGGAAATGTAGGACTGTCTGGATGTTGCCACTGCTCATGTTAATGGGAAATATGAAAGGGGAAATGTCCATAGACAAACTGACATTTCAGACTGAGCAGGGAAACACCCTATTAACAAGGTCAATTGCCAAGTTATTAATGTATTTCCAAGAGAAATAGCACAGGAATATGACAACATTGAGGTTGTACAAAAGATGCTCCTATTGTTCATCATCAGAAATATAAGTACTAACTGAAAAAGAAACAAGAGAAGGTCCTTTGTAAGTATGGTGGATTGTAACCTCTTGCAGATAGGCACGTGTCTTGTTTCTATTCTCATCTGCTTTTTGATTTTTATCTACACTGTCATATAATATACATAATTCTATATTATGCTGTTATTTTTCATCTGTTCATGATCAAGACCTCCAACTTGCCTTAAAGGGAACCTGTCACCTTGCACATGCAGTCCAATCTGTTGACAGCGTTGTATAGAGGAGAAGCTGAGCAGAATGATATGTCATTTTATGGGAAAGGATTCAGTATAACTTGCACTTTATTCACTGAAATCCCTTGGCGCTGCAAGTAAGAGTCTAGGGGGTCGTCCTACTTAGTAATTCACGGCTATTTCAATCACTGAACATCACCACCCACTGGACTCTTATGTACAAACACCAGGGAATAATACCTAAGGTTTAGTGAAACCTTTCCCACAAAGAATGTACATCACTCTGATCGGCCCCTCTGGCTCTGCAGCACCCTGCATGCAGATCAGACACCATTTTCAACATGACAAGTCCCTTTAGCTTGTTGCATGCCATGCTCAACTGCCCCACTACAGTGCAGCCACTTGGACGGTCTCTGCTGGACCAGAAGGGAAGACATTCCGACTACCAGTCACCTGGTCCTGCAGTCAGGTCAGTTGACCTCATTAAGCCTGGCCCAGCAGAGACCATTGAATCACTGTACTGAAGCAATGGCTGAATTTTGGTGGTTGTTATGACTTCGATTTTCATTTTATCAGGATTTTATCAGGATAGCTTAACACTAGTCTCATAAAATAAAGAGCAGAAAACCACTTAGCTTCAGTCTTTAAATTCATAGTGGCAGCCACATGCTGCCAGGATTTTAGCATGTTTATGTAGGGATTGTGAGATATATTATCGAAATAGAAAAAGGTATTCATCGAATAAATAAACTTTAAGTCAGTTTCTACCAGTTGGAATGTAAGAAGTGAAATTAAACAGGATACTAAACTTATTTCAATTTATCAGTTTATAGTTCCTATGCTTTTTTCACTTCACTAAAATACCTAGACTTAGCAAACTCTGGCGATAAACACTGGCAGAGAGGGTACATGTTTGAGGGGTACCATGACAGATAGATTTCTAGATAGAGATAGATAGATAGATAGATAGATAGATAGATAGATAGATAGATAGATAGATAGATAGATAGATAGATAGATACTGCATGAACCTGCTTTTAAGCAGTATTAAATTCTCCTGTCTGGTGTATTATTATGTATTATTATATTACTCCATTATCCCACTAAGTTTACTTCTAATATGCTTCTGTCATGAGCAATCTATTATGAATTATTATGGTGCAATCTAAAGTGGGACTTTCTATTTTCAAAGTTTTGAATAAACTATTTTATGCCTCACACTTTGGACACATTTTTAATTAGGGGTTTAAATTGTAAATTAATTTTGATATAAAGTATTACTCACGTCGCTTGCATGCACATTTCTTTATCCTTTTGGGGTCTGTGATGTCATCATGACAAGCCTTGCAATAGAAGAATGCACTGTGGAAAAACAATATAGAGAATATAATTAGAATGTGCTATTTAAAGAACAGACCTTGACTAATGAACACCATGGACAGATAGGACATATTCTAATCACCCTATTTTGGCTGCACTCAACCCTTATGTTGTAAGCAGCAGTAATAGGGTGCCTATAGAATATCATATGGTCCTGATGCTTCTGATTTCATACATGGTGCCATATACCATCAGATGCTTTAGACTTACAGTACATAAGACTTCTTAGAAAGTAAATGTTTAGGTAGTTGCACTGGTATGAATATAATGGCTAAGGTTTCAAACACACAGGTTTGCTCTTAAATCCAAACAAGAGCCACTAAATAAGATACCGATACGCCAAACTTATAACTGATACTGTCATTCACTGTTCTTCTGAAAAGTATACAAAAACTCATCTGACATCCACACAGTGCAGTACTATGCTAATGTTTTAGGCAGGTGTGGACAAAATGTTGCAAAGTAAGAATGCTTTCAAAAATAGAAGTGTTAATAGTTTCTTTGCTGCTCGGAGAGCGGACTTCGAGATGTATTTCCTGAAATTCGCTAATTCCTGCAAAGATTGGCAAAAAAAGGAAAAAAAAGCCATTTCAAACATTGGTGAAGACTCAGAGTTCATGCAAATTATTAGTCCTACAACTATCATATCACAGGGTCCAGCACAACCAATCGGGGGGTTATAGCAGGGACTATAAGAGATGAGGACAGGCCAAACAGCACAACTTTAGGATTTACAGAGTAGGGAAAGTGGTCAGAGTAAACAGCTCATTCCACATAGGGTTAAAAAAGGCCTAAATCTAAATATGGTGTACTACTGCAGTGCTGAAACACATATTGAAAATGGGAATAATAGTTTCAGTCTGTACATAATTATCAACAGATTGCACATAGTCGAACGCTCCAGGTAGAAAATGAACTTTATTCTCTCTGGTAGCATTTGGTTTCAGTCACGGGGGCGGCGCCGGCACTGGATCAGTCACCGCTCTGAGAATACAAAGTGGAGCTTGTAACCGTGCCCCTGGCACTGACTGACAATGGCTCTGCATTGGGGCCGGCTGTCAGACAAGGACGGGGGCACGGTTACTTGAACCAGCGCCGGCGCTACCCTCATGACTGAAACCAAATGCTGGCGGAGGGAATTAAGTTCATTTTCTCCCCGGAGAATGCGCTGGGTTAGAAATGCTATTAAGCCCATATCTGCAGGTTAAGAGCATTTTTGCTGGTGACAGGTTCCCTAGGACCACTGCAACCATCGCTTGAAGATTTAAATGAAAAATATAATTTCCTATGTCGGATAAATGGGCTAAATCACCTCAAAAGAGGCAAGGCACACAACCTATGGCATAAAGTTACCAATACACCTATATAAACACTTCCTGATCTTGTGACAAAATTTAAAGAGGTATTCCCATCTCCAAGATTCTATGTAGATTGTAACGGGTCCGGGAGGCGGAACCTCTGAGCTACTATACAAGGGGGCGGCCCTTGTAAGGGAGCGGGTGGCAGTCTCTGGGTGAACGGACAGGGAGTTACGGCAAGTGATCAGGGCAGTCTCTGGGTAAGGGGTAGGTACGACCTGTGATGGCAGAGCCTCCGGGTAGGCTAGCAGGCAGATGGTAGATGTGTGCTCCCAGGTGAGCAAGCGAGAGTCTCTGGAATAGCAGGTGGTCACGGCACGTGACGGCGGAACCTCCGGGCTGGCAGGCAGGTAGGTAACGGAGAAGCGCTCCCAGGTGAGCGGGCAAGAGTCTCTGGAATAGCTGGTGGTCACCGCACGTGACAACGGGACCTCCGGGCTGGCAAGCAGGCAGGTAACGGAGATGCGCTCCCAGGTGAGCGGGCAAGAGTCTCTGAGATAGCTGGTGGTCACAGCACGTGACAACGGAGCCTCCGGGCTGGCAAGCAGGCAGATAACGGAGAAGCGCTCCCAGGTGAGCGGGCAAGCTGGTCCATAGACAGACTGACCGGAGTAGTAAGGCAGACCGTCGGACCTCAGGCAAGCAGGCAGGTAGCTGATATGCGCTCCCAGGTGAGCGGGCAGGCTGGTCCTTTAGACAGACTGACAGGAGTAGTAAGGCAGACCGTCGGACCTCAGACTGGCAGACAGTTAACAAGTATTCAGGCAGGAATCAGGCAGGAAACTAGCAGGAAACTGGCAGGAAACTGGCAGGTAACTGGCAGGTAACTGGCAACGGGACCTGAGGGCTGAAGCACAGGTGAGACACAGGTGCAAACAACATTGCTCGGGCACCTCCATTTTGGAGGAGGTGCCTTATATATGATGAAGTCCTCCGGCCATTGGCCGGGGACTCCTTAGGACGGCGCGCGCGGCCCCTTTAAGAGGAGGGGAGCGCGCGCGCGCGCGCCCTAAGCACAGGGGCCGGGAAGGAGCGCGCGCTGAGAGCAGAGCGGGAGGAGGACGCCGGGAAGGAGCGCACGCTGACAGCAGAGCGGGGAGAGGACGCCGGGCACGGAACAGAGCGGTGAGGGGAGCAGCGTCCCTGCCTAGCAGAGGGCAGGGACGCCAGCGCTACAGTACCCCCCCCTTTAGGCCCCCCCTTTTTTAGGCCAGACAGAAATTTAGCTAGGATGAGAGGGGCATGGATGTTCTCCCGGGGCTCCCACGTTCTCTCCTCAGGACCAAACCCCTTCCAATCTACCAGAAAAAAGGTCTTTCCTCTTACCCTTTTGGTGGCAAGAATGTTCTCTACCTCAAACTCGTCCTCAGCAGAAACCGGAGCAGGAGGCGTACCTGTAGACTTGGAAAAATAGTTAAGCACCACAGGTTTGAGGAGAGACACATGGAAGGAGTTAGGGATCCGTAAGTTGGCCGGGAGTTTCAATTTATAGGCCACCGGGTTGATCTGACTGATGACCTCCAGTGGGCCGATGAACCGAGGCCCTAACTTATAGGAAGGGATCTTGAGCCGGACATATTTGGACGAGAGCCAGACTTTATCCCCAGGGCGGAATTGAGGAGGGTCCAGACGTTTTTTGTCAGCGTGTCTTTTCATACGCTCGGATGACAGAAGGAGTGCGGACCGGGTACTCTCCCATATGGAGGAAAATTTGTTAACAAGAGATTCCGCAGCCGGATTGTCCGCCGAGGTGGAGACGGGAAACGGGATCCGAGGATGCTGACCGTAGACTACAAAAAACGGGGATTTGGAGGAAGACTCGCTCTCGTGATTGTTGTACGAGAATTCGGCCCATGGCAGGAGATCCACCCAGTCAGAATGGTGGGCATTAACGAAGTGCCGAAGGTAACTGGTCAGGTTCTGATTGATCCGCTCCACTTGACCATTAGACTGTGGGTGGTAAGCGGAGGAGAAGTCCAGGGTGACGTCCAGCAATTTACAAGTGGCTCTCCAGAAACGGGAAGTGAACTGTACCCCACGATCCGACACGATGTGACGGGGCAGGCCATGAAGACGGAAGATGTGGCGGATAAAGTCTTTAGCCAGCTCGGGTACAGACGGAAGACCTGGCAGTGGAATGAAGTGAGCCATCTTGGAGAAGCGGTCAGCGACCACCCAAATGACCGTACAACCGGCAGAGACGGGTAGATCAGTAATGAAGTCCATCGCTATATGCTGCCAGGGGGCAGCAGGTACTGGCAGAGGTAGGAGGCGGCCGGCCGGCAGGTGTCTCGGAACTTTGTTGCGGGCGCAGGACACACAGGCAGAAACAAAGTCTATTACATCCTTGTGCAGGTTAGGCCACCAGTAGTGCCGGGTAATAAGCTGGAGGGTCTTTTTCTGACCGGCGTGGCCAGCTAGTTTAGACGAATGACCCCAGTGTAGGATCTTCTCCCGATCAGGTACTGGTACGAACGTCTTACCAGGAGGAAGACGATTTAGACTCACGGGAGCCACCTGCATTACTCTGGCGGGGTCGATGATATGTTTCGGATCCTCCTCGAGATCAGACACCAGAAAGGACCGAGACAAGGCGTCCGCCTTGACGTTTTTGTCAGCCGGGCGAAAATGAAGGACAAAATCAAAACGAGCAAAAAACAAGGACCACCGGGCTTGGCGCGGGTTAAGTCTCTGGGCATGCTGGAGGTAAGCCAAGTTCTTGTGGTCAGTGTAAATTATTACCGGGTGAAGAGCCCCCTCGAGCAGGTAACGCCACTCCTCCAATGCCAGTTTGATGGCCAATAACTCTCGGTCTCCTATGGAATAGTTGCGCTCAGAGGAGGAGAAGAGTTTAGAGAAGAAGCCACAAGTTACCATCCTCCCGGAAGATGATTTTTGAGTAAGTACCGCTCCGGCTCCAGAGGAGGAGGCGTCAACTTCCAGGAAGAACTGTTTGTTGCCATCTGGGCGATGCAGCACCGGGGCGGAAGAGAAGGCCTGTTTAAGGGAAAGAAAGGCCTCCTCTGCTTCGGGTGGCCACTCTTTGGGATTAGTACCTTTACGGGTGAGCGCAGAAATTGGGGCCGTCCGGGAAGAGAAGTGTGGTATGAAGAGGCGGTAGTAGTTGGCGAAGCCCAGGAATCGCTGAATGGCCTTCAACCCCTCCGGTCGGGGCCATTTCTCGATGGCAGACAGTTTCTCAGGATCCATTTGTAGGCCGGTCTGAGAGATAATGTAGCCCAGAAACGGAAGCGAGGTCTGCTCAAAGAGGCACTTCTCAAATTTAGCGTAGAGATGGTTCTGCCTTAGCCTGAGCAGGACCTGACGAACGTCCCTCCGGTGAGTCTGGAGATCCGGAGAGAAGACCAAGATGTCGTCCAGGTACACCACTACGCAGGAGTAGAGAAGGTCCCGGAAGATGTCATTGACCAACTCTTGAAAGACGGCAGGAGCGTTACAGAGACCAAAGGGCATTACCAGGTATTCATAGTGGCCGTCCCGGGTGTTGAATGCCGTCTTCCATTCATCCCCCTGACGAATACGAACCAGGTTGTACGCCCCACGAAGGTCCAGTTTGGTGAAGATCCTAGCCCCCCTCAGGCGATCAAATAATTCTGGAATGAGCGGAAGGGGGTACTTATTCTTCACCGTGATCAGGTTTAGGCCTCTATAGTCTATACAGGGACGGAGAGAGCCGTCCTTCTTTTTGACGAAAAAGAAGCCTGCTCCCGCCGGGGAGGTAGATTTCCGGATGAATCCTCTGGCCAGATTCTCCTCAATATATTCGGACATTGACCGGGTCTCAGCAGCGGATAAAGGATAGATACGCCCACGGGGAGGAGTAGTACCGGGTAGCAGATCGATGGGACAGTCGTATGGTCTATGTGGTGGTAATGTCTCTGCCTCCTTTTTATTAAAGACATCTGCATAAGACCAATAAGGAATCGGAAGTCCAGGTAGATTAGCTGGGGTAGGAGAGGGACGGACGGGATGGACGGGAACCAGGCAGGTTTTATGACAGTCTTGTCCCCAGCGAAGGACCTCTCCGGTTTGCCAGTCTAGCACGGGTGCATGTCTCTGGAGCCAGGGCAGACCTAGCAAGAGGGCGTGAGAGAGTCCAGGCAGAACATGAAAGGAGATACTTTCAGAATGCAGCATTCCCACCTGCAGGGTAATGGATTCGGTGATGAGTTGAATGGGGCGAGGTAAGAGGCCCCCATCCACGGCAGCGACAGACAAGGGTACAGCCAGAGGTTTGGTGGGGATGCGGTATTTCTCAACCAGGGACTGTGAAATAAGGTTCCCGGCTGCTCCAGAGTCAAGTTGGGCTAGTTCGAAATAACGGTTCTCCCCGTAGATGATCGAAACTGACAACAGCAGGGATGGAGAGGATTTATTCTTGTCTAGGTGGACCTCTCTGAGCGAACCTAGACACAGGCGTTTCCCGACCTCTCCGGGCAGGCACGGATCCGGTGCTCCTTACTGCCACAGTAGAAGCAGCTCCCCTCGGCACGGCGTGAGTCCTGACGGGTTTTGACCATCTTGGTCTGGTCGACCTGCATAGGCTCAGGAGAGTGTACCTGGGGAGAGATGGAGGGAATGACGGGTTTCTGGAAAGTAGGAGCTAAACGTGGAATCCTTCTCTCACGGATGACCTCTTTGGCACGCTCCTGGAACCGTAGGTCAATCCGGGTGGCAAGGGTTATTAGATCATCGAGAGAGGTAGGAATGTCCCGACCAGCAAGTTCATCTTTAATACGACCGGACAGACCCTCCCAGAAGACGGATACCAGAGCGTCGTTATCCCAGGCCAGCTCCGAGGCAAGGGTGCGGAACCGTATGGCATATTGGCCCACGGTGAGACCCTCCTGACGGAGGCGTAGCAGAGAGGATGCGGATGAGGTCTTCCGTCCGGGTTCGTCGAAGACTTTCCGGAAAGCCGAGAGAAAAGCAGGCAAGTTGGACACCAGGGGGTCTCCTCTCTCCCATAGAGGATTTAGCCAGGCCAGGGCCTCCCCGGTGAGATGGGACATGATAAAGGCAATTTTGGCCCGGTCGGAATTAAACTGATGGGACAAAAGTTCAAAGTGCAGGGTGCACTGATTTATGAAGCCCCGAGCCTGGACGGGGTCGCCTCCGAAGCGAGGAGGTGCAGAAAGCCGGGGTCCGGGGTAGGATACCATAGTATTAGTGGGCAGCGGAGCTGCCGGATTGCAAGATATGGCACTGGCGGAGGTTGTTGGTGGATCAGACAGAGTGTTCAGGCGAGTATTAACATTCCGCAGGTGACCCAGGATGGCCTCCTGTTGGGACCTCTGACGGGACAGTTCAAGACAGAGGTCCGAGAGCGAGGGAGCTTGGGTGCCACCGGGTTCCATGGCCCGAGCAAACTGTAACGGGTCCGGGAGGCGGAACCTCTGAGCTACTATACAAGGGGGCGGCCCTTGTAAGGGAGCGGGTGGCAGTCTCTGGGTGAACGGACAGGGAGTTACGGCAAGTGATCAGGGCAGTCTCTGGGTAAGGGGTAGGTACGACCTGTGATGGCAGAGCCTCCGGGTAGGCTAGCAGGCAGATGGTAGATGTGTGCTCCCAGGTGAGCAAGCGAGAGTCTCTGGAATAGCAGGTGGTCACGGCACGTGACGGCGGAACCTCCGGGCTGGCAGGCAGGTAGGTAACGGAGAAGCGCTCCCAGGTGAGCGGGCAAGAGTCTCTGGAATAGCTGGTGGTCACCGCACGTGACAACGGGACCTCTGGGCTGGCAAGCAGGCAGGTAACGGAGATGCGCTCCCAGGTGAGCGGGCAAGAGTCTCTGAGATAGCTGGTGGTCACAGCACGTGACAACGGAGCCTCCAGGCTGGCAAGCAGGCAGATAACGGAGAAGCGCTCCCAGGTGAGCGGGCAAGCTGGTCCATAGACAGACTGACCGGAGTAGTAAGGCAGACCGTCGGACCTCAGGCAAGCAGGCAGGTAGCTGATATGCGCTCCCAGGTGAGCGGGCAGGCTGGTCCTTTAGACAGACTGACAGGAGTAGTAAGGCAGACCGTCGGACCTCAGACTGGCAGACAGTTAACAAGTATTCAGGCAGGAATCAGGCAGGAAACTAGCAGGAAACTGGCAGGAAACTGGCAGGTAACTGGCAGGTAACTGGCAACGGGACCTGAGGGCTGAAGCACAGGTGAGACACAGGTGCAAACAACATTGCTCGGGCACCTCCATTTTGGAGGAGGTGCCTTATATATGATGAAGTCCTCCGGCCATTGGCCGGGGACTCCTTAGGACGGCGCGCGCGGCCCCTTTAAGAGGAGGGGAGCGCGCGCGCGCGCGCCCTAAGCACAGGGGCCGGGAAGGAGCGCGCGCTGAGAGCAGAGCGGGAGGAGGACGCCGGGAAGGAGCGCGCGCTGACAGCAGAGCGGGGAGAGGACGCCGGGCACGGAACAGAGCGGTGAGGGGAGCAGCGTCCCTGCCTAGCAGAGGGCAGGGACGCCAGCGCTACATAGATGATGTAATAATAATAATAATATTAGCAAATACCTCCAATTAGAAATGTAGTATAGTTTTTCTGATTTGCTGTGTCTCTTTCCTCATGTGCAGGCATTGCAGGACCTTAGGTATCCATGGTTACGACCACTAGCAACTACCTAACCAACTGTCACTATATCATTGGACGTAACCATGGATACCTAAGGCCCTGCAATTCCCTACATGGGGTAAGTTGCACAGCGAATCAGCAAAACTATACTACATTTCTAATTGGAGATATCTGCTAATAATATTATTATTACTACTACATATTGGGATAGGATTTTGGAGATGGGAATACCCCTTTGAGTTTATTCTGCAGGATGGTTTTATTACAGTGCAGTGGTTTAACTAGAGTTCAATAGGCCTTGGTGCAAAATTTGAACCTTGGCCCCCACCTGCATGTTGGTCAGATGTATGGACACTTGAAGCGTTCTAGATCCTATAATGATATGCGTGTTCTCCCCCAAATGATAATGTCCCCCATCCTGTGCCCTTTCCTGTTATAATATCCCCTGTCCTGCGCCTCTTCCTGTTTTTATGTCCCCCTTCCTGGGCCCTTTGCTGGTGTAATGTACACCATCATGGGCCCCAACCTGGTATAATGACTTCCATCCTGGTATAATGGCACCCATAATCTTGGGCCCCTTCCTTGTATAATGTCCCCCATCCTGGGTCATTGTCTTGAGTAGAGATGAGCGGTGTTCGACTAGAACTGTTCGCCAATCTCAAATTCGAGCTGTTTTGGGCGGTGTTCGAGTTGTTCGACGAACCCGAACGATTTGCAAAAAATTCGGCTGTTCGAGGTTATGTTCGATAACTGTTCGTGCACCAAAAGCGTGTCCTGCATGTCTGGCGCTATTTAGAGCACCAATCATGCAGGGATTGTCTGTCACTCACTGTAATGCCACAGCCATGGTGGTTGTGGCATTACAGTGATTGCCCAAATCGATGGGAACAGTGCTCACAGTGAAACATGAAAAGCCGGCAATTCAGCAGCGGCATACACCGGTACCCGACAATTTAGAACAGAAAGAATAGAGCATCACACATAGATTAGATAGATAGAAACATGTCAGTCACATATATAATAAGTACAGTGACAGTGTTGCTTAATGTACTTGTCATTTAGTGTAAAGGATTTATCAAAAAAAATAATAGTGTTTTCATGCACCGTCTCTTTAAAAAAGCCGGCCGGCAATTCAGCATCTGTACCCGACAATTTAGAATAGAAGGAATAGAGAATCACACATAGATTAGATAGATAGAAACATGTCAGCCACATATATACGAAGTACAGTGACAGTGTTGCTTACTGTACTTGTCATTTAGTGTAAAGGATTTATTAAAAAATATAATAGTGTTTTCGTGCACCGTCTCTTTAAAAAAGCCGACCGGCAATTCAGCAGCGGTACCCGACAATTTATAACAGACAGAATAGAGCTTCACACATAGATTAGATAGATAGAAACATGTCAGTCACATATATATGAAGTACTGTGACAGTGTTGCTTACTGTACTTGTCATTTACTGCAAAGGATTTATTAAAAAAAATAATAGTGTTTTCATGCACCGTCTCTTTAAAAAAGCCGGCCGGCAATTCAGCATCTGTACCCGACAATTTATAACAGACAGAATAGAGCTTCACACATAGATTAGATAGATAGAAACATGTCAGTCACATATATAATAAGTACAGTGACAGTGTTGGTTACTGTACTTGTCATTTAGTATTAAAATAAAGGATTTATTATTAAAAAAAATTGGCGTGGGGTTCCCCGTAATTTTAGTCTCTAGCGGAGGTTAAGCAGACAGCTGGGGCAGATGTTTGAAGCCTGGGAAGGGGGTAATACCCACGGAGCTTCCCAGACTACTAATATCAGCCCCCAGCTGAATACCTAGCCTTTACTAGCTATTAAAATGGGGGACCCCCCAAAAAAATGACGTGGGGTCCCCCCTAATTTAATAGCTAGCAAAGGCTAGGCAGACAGCTGGGGGCTGATATTAATAGCCCAGGAAGGGAACCATGAATATTGGCCCCCTCCCAGGCTAGAAACACCAGCCGTCAGCCGCCCCAGAAATGGCGCATCCATAGGATGCGCCAATTCTGGCACTTAGCCTCGCTCTTCCATGCTGCCCTGGTGCGGTGGCAGGGGGTAATAGGGTTGGGGTTGATGTCAGCTTATAATGCCAGCTGACATCAAGCCCAGGTTAGTAATGGAGAGGCGTCTATAAGACACCCCCATTACTAACCCCATAGTCAAAGTTAAAAGAAAACACAAACACCCAGAATAAAGTCCTTTAATTGAAATAAAGACACATTCCTTTATTGCTCTAAATTAAACCATACTTACCGTCACGCCCATTCCAGCTGAAGCCAACGATCTCCTGCAATAAAAGAAAAATAATAAAGCAACCTCATCCTTACCTTTCCATGGTTCCCACGACAGCTTCAGCTCTGCTACATCGAGATAACAGGCTGGACCGCAGCAGAACGCTGCCATCCAGCCTGTCATCCCGCAGACACTGAGAAGCGCAGGCATGCTTGCGCTCTGCAGTGTCTGGCTGTGACGGCATAAAGATGAGACGAGTTCATGTCCAATGAACTCGGCGCACCTCATGCACGTCACTGACAGCGTGGGAGAATTCTCCTGCACTCAGCACTTCAGCGTGAGAATTCTCGCACGCTGTCAGTGACGTGCATGAGGTCAGCTGAGTTCATTGGACATGAATGAGCTCACCTCATGCACGTCACTGACAGCGTGGGAGAATTCTCACGCTGTAGCGCTGAGTGCAGGAGAATTTTCCCACGCTGTCAGTGACGTGCATGAGGTGAGCTGAGATCATTGGACATGAATGAGCTCACCTCATGCACGTCACTGACAGCGTGGGAAAATTCTCCTGCACTCAGCGCTTCAGCGTGAGAATTTTCCCACGCTGTCAGTGACGTGCATGAGGTGAGCTCATTCATGTCCAATGAACTCAGCTGACCTCATGTACGTCACTGACAGCGTGGGAGAATTTTCACGCTGAAGTGCTGAGTGCAGGAGAATTCTCCCACGCTGTCAGTGACGTGCATGAGGTGCGCCGAGTTCATTGGACATGAGCTTGTCTCATCTTTATGCCGTCACAGCGAGACACTGAGGAGCGCAAGCATGCCTGCGCTTCTGAGTGTCCGCGGGATGACAGGCTGGATGGCAGCGTTCTGCTGCGGTCCAGCCTGTCATCTCGATGTAGCAGAGCTGAAGCTGTCGTGGGAACCATGGAAAGGTAAGGATGAGGTTGCTTTATTATTTTACTTTTATTGCAGAAGACATTGGCTTCAGCTGGAATGGGCGTGACGGTAAGTATGGTTTAATTTAGAACAATAAAGAATTGTGTGTTTATTTCAATTAAAGGACTTTATTCTGGGTGTTGTGTTTTTTTAAATACTTTACTAGAAATTCATGGTGGTCATGTCTAATATTGGCGTGACCCCATGAATTTCGGGCTTAGGGCCAGCTGATAATGCCAAGCTGGCCTTAACCCCTTTATTACCCAGTGAGCCACCGCACCAGGGCCCTGGATGAGTTGGGTACAGCGCCAGAAGATGGCGCTTCTATGAACGCGCCATTTTCCTGGGCGGCTGCGGACTGCAATATGCAGCGGGTGGGGTCCAGAAAGCTTGGGCCTCCCTGCGCTGCAGATTCCAGCCCCCAGCTGCCTAGTTGTACCTGGCTGGGCACAAAAATAGGGCGAAGCCCCACGCATTTTTTTTTTAAATTATTTCATGAAATTCATGGAATAATTAAGAAAAAAAGGGCTTCCCTATATTGTTGTGTCCAACCAGGTACAAATAGGCAGCTGGTGGTTGGGGGCAGCCCGTCCCTGCCTGCTGTACCTGGCTGGACACAAATATAGTGCGAAGCCCCACGTCAATTTTTTTTTAATTATTTCATGAAATAATTTTTTTAAAAAAGGGCTTCCCTATATTGTTGTGTCTGGCCAGGTACAAATAGGCAGCTGGTGGTTGGGGGCAGCCCGTTCCTGCCTACTGTACCTGACTGGACACAAATATAGGGCGAAGCCCCACGTCAATTTTTTTTTAATTATTTCAGGAAATTCATGAAATAATGAAAAAAAAATTGATTTGGGGCTTCGCCCTATATTTGTGTCCAGTCAGGTACAGCAGGCAGGAACGGGCTGCTCCCAACCACCAGCTGCCTATTTGTACCTAGCTGGACACAACAATATAGGGAAGCCCTTTTTTTCTTAATTATTCCATGAATTTCATGAATTTAAAAAAAAAATACGTGGAGCTTCGCCCTATTTTTGTGTCCAGCCAGGTACAACTAGGCAGCTGGGGGCTGGAATCTGCAGCGCAGGGAGGCCCAAGCTTTCTGGGCCCCACCCGCTGCAAATTGCAGTCCGCAGCCGCCCCGGAAAATGGCGCGTTCATAGAAGCGCCATCTTCTGGCGCTGTACCCAACTCATCCAGGGCCCTGGTGCGGTGGCTCACTGGGTAATAAAGGGGTTAAGGCCAGCTTGGCATTATCAGCTGGCCCTAAGCCCGAAATTCATGGGGTCACGCCAATATTAGACATGACCACCATGAATTTCTAGTAAAGTATTTAAAAAAAACACAAACACCCAGAAAAAAGTCCTTTAATTGAAATAAACACACAATTCTTTATTGTTCTAAATTAAACCATACTTACCGCCACGCCCATTCCAGCTGAAGCCAATGATCTCCTGCAATAAAAGTAAAATAATAAAGCAACATCATCCTTACCTTTCCATGTCCAATGAACTCGGCTCACCTCATGCACGTCACTGACAGCGTGGGAAAATTCTCACGCTGAAGCGCTGAGTGCAGGAGAATTTTCCCACGCTGTCAGTGACGTACATGAGGTGAGCCGAGTTCATTGTCGGCTCATCTGGATGCCATCACAGTCAGACACTGAGGAGCGCAAGCATGCCTGCGCTTCTCAGTGTGTGCGGCATGGCAAGCTGGATGGCAGCGTTCTGCTGCGGTCCAGCCTGTCATCTCGATGTAGCAGAGCTGGAGCTGTCCTGGGAACCATGGAAAGGTAAGGATGAGGTTGCTCCTATGGATGCGCCATTTCTGGGGCGGCTGAGGGCTGGTGTTTCTAGCCTGGGAGGGGGCCAATATTCATGGCTCCCTTCCTGGGCTATTAATATCAGCCCCCAGCTGTCTGCCTAGCCTTTGCTAGCTATTAAATTAGGGGGGACCCCACGTCATTTTTTTGGGGGGGTCCTCCATTTTAATAGCTAGTAAAGGCTAGGTATTCAGCTGGGGGCTGATATTAGTAGCCTGGGAAGCTCCGTGGGTATTACCCCCTTCCCAGGCTTCAAACATCTGCCCCAGCTGTCTGCTTAACCTCCGCTAGAGACTAAAATTACGGGGAACCCCACGCCAATTTTTTTTAATAATAAATCCTTTATTTTAATACTAAATGACAAGTACAGTAACCAACACTGTCACTGTACTTATTATATATGTGACTGACATGTTTCTATCTATCTAATCTATGTGTGAAGCTCTATTCTGTCTGTTATAAATTGTCGGGTACAGATGCTGAATTGCCGGCCGGCTTTTTTAAAGAGACGGTGCATGAAAACACTATTATTTTTTTTAATAAATCCTTTGCAGTAAATGACAAGTACAGTAAGCAACACTGTCACAGTACTTCATATATATGTGACTGACATATTTCTATCTATCTAATCTATGTGTGAAGCTCTATTCTGTCTGTTATAAATTGTCGGGTACCGCTGCTGAATTGCCGGCCGGCTTTTTTAAAGAGACGGTGCACAAAAACACTATTATATTTTTTAATAAATCCTTTACACTAAATGACAAGTACAGTAAGCAACACTGTCACTGTACTTCGTATATATGTGGCTGACATGTTTCTATCTATCTAATCTATGTGTGATTCTCTATTCCTTCTATTCTAAATTGTCGGGTACAGATGCTGAATTGCCAGCCGGCTTTTTTAAAGAGACGGTGCATGAAAACACTATTATTTTTTTAAATAAATTCTTTGCAGTAAATGACAAGTACAGTAAGCAACACTGTCACAGTACTTCATATATATGTGACTGACATGTTTCTATCTATCTAATCTATGTGTGAAGCTCTATTCTGTCTGTTATAAATTGTCGGGTACCGCTGCTGAATTGCCGGCCGGCTTTTTTAAAGAGACGGTGCACGAAAACACTATTATATTTTTTAATAAATCCTTTACACTAAATGACAAGTACAGTAAGCAACACTGTCACTGTACTTCATATATATGTGACTGACATGTTTCTATCTATCTAATCTATGTGTGATGCTCTATTCCTTCATGTCTAAATTGTCGGGTACCGGTGTATGCCGCTGCTGAATTGCCGGCCGGCTTTTTTAAAGAAAGCGTCTTCTGAGCAGTTTGTCAGCTTTTGGACACCTTTGAAGGTGTTTTCTATGTGTTCCTATGTGTTTTTGTTTGCCTGCCATTGGTTTTAACGGTGTTCGACGGTGTTCTAAGGTGTTCGACGAACAGTTCGACGAACAGTTCCTCGAACATCCCGGTGTTCGACGAACCGAACCCGAACACTACGGGGGTGGCTCAACACTAGTCTTGAGTAATGCTCCCCATCCTTGGTCCCTTTCTTTTATAATACTCCCTATCGTAAGTCCCTTCCTTATATGATCTTCCCTATTCTGGGCTTGTTCCTTATATAGCGCCCCCCCCCCCATACTGGGCCCCTTTCTTATTTAATGTTCCCCCTCCTGGGCCCCTTCCTTGTATAATACTCCCCATCCCGGGTCCTTTCCTTGTATAATGCTACACATCCTGGGCCCCTCCCCTGTATAATGCTCCCCTGTTACAGTAATGTCCTATTTATACATTTTTCCTACTTTCGCACAGAAAATCACTTTGAAAAAATCTTTTTTGTTAGTTATATTTCGAGAACATAAACTTTTTATTTTATCTATTTGCAGAACTGTATGAGAGCTTATTATTAAAATAATGAACTGTAGTTTTTATTGGTACCATTTTGGGATACATATGACTTTTTATTTTTTTAGGCAAGGTTAACAAAAACAGCAAGGACAAGTAATAATATAATTTTATAGTAATATCAAACATGCGACTTTTTGTGGAGTTTTTTTTCACAAATAAACTTTTCTTATGTATGTATTAAAACTGGGATCTGATAGGCTGGGATATATGGCAGATACGGATGTAAGGAAGTGGGCAAGAGAGAAGAAAACAGCTGAAGTTAATGCCTAGCTGAGTATTTGCAAGAGAGCACCGCCATCTGCTGGTCAAAGGCGAAAGTGAAAGAAAAGAAAGAATTACAGTATTAAGAACTTGTTAGTGGGAAACCATAGTCCCACAGGAAGAGTTTAAAAGACGACATTAGGTCAGGTGACACCTGTGCCATAGTGACTAATTATAAAAGGCCTGGCCGGGCCAAGAAGTTGGCGCCAGAACCTGTACCAGGACAGGCCATGTGGCTGTTAAGTGGGCTTACAGCCACCATCGCCACAGAACGGTCCGAGAGCAGCCAGATGCCGGAGAAGGCCTGAGCTGTAAGGAAGATCCATGCCTAGCGCCATTAGAAGTCTGTGACCAACACCAGTAGAAGTCTGTGACCAGTGCCAGTGGAAGTCTGTGAGCAGCGCTAGTAGAAGTCTGTGACCAATGCCAGTAGTAGTCTATAAGCAGCACCAGTAGAAGTCTGTAAGCAGCACAGTAGAAGACCATGAACAGATCTGGAACAGGCTCGGCAGACAATCCGGCTGTAGCAGAGGACCGTTCCTGTGGGCAGTTACTTCCAGTGCAGACGTACAGTACAGGGTTTGGGATGGGGCCATGCTTTAGGGAACGGAGACGGCCGGTGGGATGAGCACACAGTATACCCACTGACTCGCAAATCTAGGACTTGTGGCCTAGCGAGAAATACCGGTGACCCCCCGCTAGGGCCAGTGTAACAATCAGAGGCATTTATAGAGACTATGACGGGGACAAGCCTAGTACTGAGAGTGACGCCCGTGAAGTTGAGACATAAAGGCATTAACAGTCATTTAACATATAGATAGCCAGAATAGTGTATGTAATACAACGTTGCATAGATATTGTATTTAGTTGCATTGCTATATAGTGCTTACTTGTATACATATATACTTATAAATAGATTTTCCTTTTTGTGTTGGTTAAATAAATAGTATTGCTTAAGTACCACTATCTCCTCATTGTCTGCGCTGTTGCATCCAAGTAACCTGCTTACACGGAGGCCTTTATAAGGTTTCCAATTGCCATAGAAACTCATAGTATTGGCATAACTCAGCATTTTCCAAAAACAAGCACCATACACAGAATGCTGTGATGAATAGTCTAACAGCCGTGACACTTGCAGGCGCGGCGACAGTGAATGAAATGCCAAGCACGCCAAAATACTCGGCGAGCACTCGAGCAGGCTCGCCAAAAGAGTTACCTGCTCAACACTAATAGTGACAGATATTAAAACATAAACAAGTGCACTATGCATCACACAGTGCACTTTTTTCTTTGCGTACCTCAGGTAAAGAAATACTTTTTAAAAAAATAAAAAAAAACTCAGTATGTCAACTCTATCAGCATTTGTACTGCAGTTTTTCTCCAATGAGAGTAAATTAGCTTAGAACCAAACAAAACGCATATTTTTTTAAAAAAAAAACTGAATTAAAAACGCATAAAAAAGGAATCAAAAAACTATATTTTCACAAAGTTCTGCAGGAAAGTGGGATAATCTACCACAGGGCATGTTGTAAGATTTGTTGTTTTAAGATTTTAAGATGGTAAAGAACCTATATTACCTTGAACAATATAATTGAAGTCAATATGATAAAAGAAAAACCATAACAGTAATAAACCTACCGTTTAACTTCCTTGGCATCACTTGCTATGAAGAATCCAAGCGTGCCTTCTTTAATCTTCACGTGGTTTCCTGGGTTGATAATAATCCTGGGGACAAGTAAAAATGTGGTGAAAACATGCTTAGAACTGAATCTCACTATGAGTTCATTATCTATCCAGTCATTGGTGGAATAAACCCATTATCCCCTCCAGCTAGAACCCTTTACAACCACAAATGACAATATCTGAGCTGGCAACAAAATGAGAGGGAGCAGTTATTGGGCTCACTTTTAGGGCTGCAAAGAAAGCTGGACAAACATCCCAAATATCTATAACAAAAATTTTAAAGAGTTTTAACAATGAACCTTAAAATGAATACCAAAGTAGTCAAAACATGTGTTCTACTTATGGACTCAGTCATTGTCATTGTGATTTTAGGTACCAATGATTAGTATGGAGTGCTATAAAAAATGATACTATTAGCTTCATATTTTATTTTATGAACCAGCATTATATACAATATTAAAACTTGACTACGATTAGCAGAAAAAGATAAAACGTAAAAAATCCAGTATGGATCTGTAGAGGGAGGGGTTAATGGTGCATTTAATTATTGCATGAAAAACAAAAGCAGTAGTGAAAGCTGCACTTTGGAGCTAGGTCGTATCCTCTGTTTTACTTTAAGTCTATAAAGTAATAACTGTCTTGTATTGAATTTATAGCTTGGAAGGAAATATACCAAACTTTATTCCTGAATCCCTGGTTTAGTGAATAAAAGTGGAAACATACTGAAATTCTGTTTTGATAAATCCAAATGTGGAATACAGGATAAAATGTAACTTAAAAACATCTATTGGAAGTGTAAGGGTTTCCCAATCTTCAAAAATTGTGTGCTAATTGTTTAAATGTAGATGTTATCACTTATTTATGTATTGTTTAAAGTTGAAATGTCTTGTAGGCCAATCTCACTTGCAGACACATGCCCATGCTCCTAGCTTTTATCTCCAGTTTTATGACATCTTATACTTTGAAAACATGGTTATCTTCCACTCCTTCAAATTTTGGAAATCGCACATACTGTCCTCTGCTTGCTATCTCTACTACTAATACCTTGCTTCTCTTCCTACTTTCCCCAACGGAGGTGAATTTCATATGGTGGGCAAAAGACAGGGGATTGTAAAAAGTCCAAGTAGCATAGTCATGTCCAAAGGTCCAGGTGAATTTGGACCCATTAACGAGTGTTTGTTTACTGGCTCATCAACAAGTGTCCTGAAAAGATGAAGTTCTGCCGGCAATACATCATCTGCTTATATGGAGCAATGAGCTGCCAGCAACGATTTTTCCCTATGCTGACGCTCACCACGCAAACAAGGGTCTTGCTCCTTTCTTGGGTAATCTACAGTACATTTACACTAGCTAATTATCATCCACAAGTGTTTTTAAGAACAGACACTGAACGATTGATTCTCGGCTTGTCTAAATGAGTTTGTAAGGTTTTGTCTGTAAAGACACCTTGTAAAACAGGAGCATGCAAGCAGCTGTAAGTAAAGGCAAATTATAGGGGACTGCAACTGTAGTACTTTATATTAGTAATCCCAATCTCTACAATGCTTCGGGCATGAAAACAACTGTGCTGCATGGGCTGTGCCAGATAATGATAAAAGCAAATTCTTCTACGCTAAGGTGGCATTATCTGCATATAGACATCATTTTCTATATTTTCTAAAAGGTCAGACAACCCCTTTAAATGTCTCTTTATGTTCTAGCTTACACAGAAAATATGTTTTACCTATGAATAGGTGGCACTAAAGCACCTATAGAAGTGAAATTTTGCACAACTAATTCTTTGTTATTGTGTTGTTAGATTAGGGTTTACTGCTCACAAATCTCACAAACTGAGAGGATAAACTAAGTTCATAGCTCTGTAAGGAATATGGCTCCTATAATAAGCAGCACCTTTAGTTTTGTAATTTCTGCTTTCATTCTGCAGAACCTGGGGTTTAATCACCTATGCTAATAAGGGTTCTCGTTGGAGCACTGGTTTGGCCGAGAGGCTCAGCGCACCGTTCCACCACTGGCCATCTCCCTCACAAAGCTATGTGCTTAGTTTATACTGTCAGCTTGGGCTGACACACTCCCTTTAATGGAGACACATTTAAAACGAAAAAGTTTACAACCTCTGACTTATGAAGACAGAAAGGACTGACAAGATTGTTTTTTACATAGTGTTTTCTTTACCATTCTATCTAGTCAGATAATTTCTAGATTTGCCGATAGTTGTTATATTTACAATGTGTAAAGCAATAAAACTTAAAGGGGTGGTTCTGGCAAAATAAAACTTTGCCCAGAACACTGGATATGTAAAATGTAACAAACTCAGTCATACTCAACAACTGGCACCCACCTGGGACCACCACAGTAAGCTCTGTGGTCCGTACTGAGACAAAGTGGTGATGTCATTATTCCACCAGCTGCCGGTCTGCTGCCGCCTGTGATTGGCTGCAGCGTTCAGGTGACTGTGAGCAGTGTGTCATAATAAAAAGTCCAATGACATGCTACTGAAAAGTCACCTGGCCATTGCAGCCAATCACAGTCCACAGCGGTCCAGTGCCTGGTGGAACGGTTTCATCACCATTTCCAGTCTCTGCGCAGATCTCGGAGTAGCCTGGGAACTAGGTACATGCTGGTAGGTGAGCTTGATAGACATTGATATTTCTACTTATGCGGCCTCTCGGGCAGAGTTCATTTTGTCCTGACAACCCCTTTAAAGCTCATGGGTGCAAATGCAAAATCTGTAAGTGGGCCCCTATTACGTGTTATTTGAAGACTCTTAAGGCTCCAAGGCCCAGTCCCCATGACCTCTACCCCTGATGCAAAGGTTAGATAACCTCTATACCAGGGACATTGTGTTAATGTAATTTATTAGTTCATATTGATGACTTCATCAATGCTGTAATATATATGCAATTACTTATGTAGAAACTGACTCCGTAACAGTTCACTGCTGCCTTGTTTTCCACGCATAATAGAATTAAAGAAAATACAATGAAATCCTAATAGCCTCACACTCAAATAAACTTATCGGTGGAAAAGTTCAATTTCATCATGTACTCAGAAATGAATGAACTTTTGTGCCACTTCTTAATCTCCTTTTCTCATTTTAAGAGTGTACTGCAGTTCTGATGGATGCACCCCCGATTCATTACACTTATAAATATGCTGATGTATAGGCATAGACACAAGCAATAGAACATATAGGACCGCTGCCGGTTAAACTGAAAGAGAAAATGGTACAGGACAGCTAGAAGGTAATTATTCAGAATTGGGCTTAGTAAGCTACACTACCGTAACATTGAATAGGGATCTGACTGACAACACGGATTTTCTGTCCTACTGAAGACACGTTTTTATAGATACCGATGTTTGGACTGTGTCTCTTGGCAGTCTGTCTTATGAACATTATAAGGATACTCCGTTATAGAAGCCTATCCATGAGCAATAAAGCCCATTTCAGTATCATGCCTGCATACAATCCACAGGGTGCAGGAAATGTCATGCCATCCATTTCCATAAGGGAAGATGTGCGGTGTACCCCTCCTGCCCGCAGCGCTACGTACACCGTACAAGGTGCTGTCTGTCTGGCTGCCACATTTGTTTGACAAAGAGCTACAAGATATCCCCGCTGATGATAAATGGCCCTTCTCATTTCTTGAAGTTTGATAGATCTCTCAGGTCCAAAGGGAGAACCAGCTATTTAAATCACAGTTCATCGCTGAGTCTAAAGATAAATTGGCCTGCCAATTTTTCACTGAGGCAAGGTAATCCTGCATCTTCCCTGGGATGCTCATTAAGATGGCGGAGGACAATTTACAAAGTGCCAATGTTGTCTGAACAAATGTATGGGTTTGATTTTCATCTAGTAAGCAACAAGCTAAGGCCAATTCTGTACCAGAATCAGTCCTCCACATCATGGTCATGTCCATAGACTGACACATATGTCAGACACTTACACAACTATCTGTATTGGATGAGCATGCATTAAGAGACATACTATATATACAGAAAGCAAAGGGAGCTTTCCAGACCACTGATTAATCATTCATTCTAATTGTTAATTAAAACAAACAATATTTTTTTAAGATTTTAATGATCAATATAGGAACATTTCTTTTGTAGTTTTTTTTTTTGTTATCTGTGACTTTCTTTGAGAAAATTCTATTTCAAATGTCTATCCTTTAGATAATTCTCCTATAAAACCTATTAGATTCCAATAAGCAGATAGGAGAAAGGAGGGGAGGGCGGAATGGAAAATCTTTTTATAATTCATGCAAACTGAGCAAACAAAAAATAAAACACTGATGTTATGATCTAGTTATTCTGTACCATTGTCCCCATGCTTTAAAGGCAGGTGTATAATGTTAAAGGCAACCATTGGCATACATTTATGCATACTGTGCTTGCCACCCATTTCCAGCCCAATGTTACAAAAAGTAAAAATGAGAAGAGCAATGAATGGATTTATTGGGTTTCCCCTACTTCATGCCTGCTAACAAAAGGCATTTTATAACAACCCAATATACTTATTATTTAACTTTTTTGCAAATCAACAAGCCAAACAACACTGGACATGCATGCACATTCATCACATGCCTCAACAAACCAATGTTGCATTTTGAAAGTAAGATAGTTACACTCTCAGATTAGATTAACAACAAACAGCGTGGCTCTTAGTTCTTTAAGGTTTATTTCATTCCGTCTAGGTGACTAAACATTTATCATCATCAAACAGACATGGTCTAGTTTAGCTCTACAATTAAAATAAGCAATAAGGGTTAATATGGTATGATAATATGGCATAATAACCTCTGCCATTTTGTTATTTGTTTTGGCTACCTATTGTAGGAATCTGCAGTGCTGTCAATACTGTCATACTTAAATAGGAAAGAAAGAAATCAGCTTTAAAATTCCTTTCCACTGGAAACAACTCATGAAAAATGGTCTAAGACCTTTTTTTTCCTGCCCTGGAGCATGTGGCTTTGGACTTAGATGCGGACCCTTGTGGCCGCAACTGGCTCGGTGCTGTCTACACTCAGCTATAATGTCCAATGTATTCACCATGTAGCAGTAGCTTCAACAGGGTAAGATATAAACGCGTGGCTAAAAAACTCAGGGGTCAGAGCCAGCAGAAAAAGACTAAAACTTCCAGTATTCTGTGGGAAAGGCAGGAAAGTAGCTGAGGCCAAGGACAGAAGCCGACTGTAGAGCAACCAACAATTCATAGCAGACAAATCCAAAGTCAAATGGACTAGACTGGACACTCTGCACTAGCCGGGTTATCTAGACCTTTGATAACCTCACCAGAAGCAACTGGATGGCTACAGAGATTAGAACCAGATTGAATTAAATCACTGCTTTGCTGGCGTAGCAAGAAGCGACCATGTGCCGTAGAATCAAGATCAACACAGTTTAGGTTAAGCTTTCTGTATCAAATGCATCCTGCGGGCACGATGAACGCATTCACTATAACAACATAGTGCAACCGCTGAAGGGACTCAGGACTGGGCCAGAATGGTAAAGAGCGAGCCACAGCACGACCTGGGCAGAGACTGCCATGTTCTCCATAGCTGGCAATATACATAATTACACTAATTACAACTAACAAATCTATAATCATCCATCCCACTGCTAGACGTTCATCTGACAAATATGTTAAGCATTCAACTACATCAGCCTAGAACATGTATGTGTTTACCTGCTCAGCCATGTAAACCCAATCCATAAATGCATGCATGTACCAAATACTCGTAACCCTTTGTAGTACTGATCTGTGAACTTCTAAGGCCAACTACTTCATAGTTTAAAAAAATGATAAATCTACACTGAAATGTAATATTCCACTAATCTTTTCATTTTCTAATTAAACACTTATTCAACTTTCTTGGCAAACATCACGTGTAAACTGAAAATAGCAGTTTCACATATTTTCTATACAACATGCACTTGAACATAAGTAGACTCCATCAGAAACTAATTCTATCTTGTACGGTAGAATACAGTGAGCAGATTATCCTTGATAGCGCTATCCTTGAGATGCTGATCGCTTTACCAGATGCGCTTTTTTCCCTGGGGGTTCCAATACACCGGCATTCTGGTCTCCTTTCACATTTTGAGTTCTGATGAAGGTCTCAAGTTCAACTAATTATTTAAATGCACATTATTTTCTTCACATTACTTCGAGAGCCAAGTTACTTTCTTTGTTTTGCATAAGTAGACTCCATCAGAAACTAATTCTAACTTGTACGGCAGAACACAGTGAGCAGATTATCACTTTATAATAAGGTACTGCGTTTCATTTGCACTGCTCTGTGCTAATGAGATGACTGCTGATGGTGTCACAAGTATACCCAGCACAAGCTGAAGTCATCTCTATAGAACAGAAGGTGTCTGCAGGAAGGCTCAGTCGCTGAAACCGCAAGATTCCTGGAAGTCCTGAAAACTCGAACACAGCAGAAATCAGTGTCCACATTGTTTCACAAATGTAGTAAATGATTGAATTAATCTCTAATGTGATTTTGCAGCATATCTTTAATTTTTGTTTTGCATAATCTGCATTATCTTCAGCATTTTTAGAGGATTTTTTATGTCAATCATGCTATTAGTTGTTCTTTAGACTCTGTATATGAATAGCGCATCCTAGCTTCCTGTATTTCACTTACTTTCAGAATGCAACATAAACCTTTAATTAAAAGATGTTAGCAATCAGCAATGTTCAACTCCAAGTGAAAGAACAGCAGTAGTGAAAAGTGGCCCATGCTATACCAGACACATAGCAGCCCTGCATATTTGACATCTCTCCATTAGCCAGCACAGTTTTGTTTTTTTAGCACTCCACATAAACAAATCATGCAAATACAAATAAAAAAGCTTCATAATGCAACTCCCTATGTTGCAATAACTTCTCTGCAGTTACCAAACTTGCAGGAAGTTTCTGGTGGAGAATCCCAAACCACACCAATAACAAAGGACAACAGATGTCAGATGGATGGCGATAATACACTGCACACAGACAAGACAAACCACAGAGATGGGCAAAAAGGCAGCCCACTCTCTAAAATTAATCAAGCTGATGGCAAACAGTTTAAGTTTAGGATAGAGGCTAAATAATGAGTAGATGGAAACTTTGGATAGCAAGCTTGAAAGGAATCTGTTAAGGGAAATTACCTTGATAAGGAGAGCAATTGCCATTCAGCCATGATGTGTTACCTAACATATCTTCTCTTGTGAAGGGCAAATAAATGCTAATGTGGTGTTAAAGGGGACCTGTCAGTGGGATCAACCCTCCTAAGCCCTCTATATGGGGATGTAGGTAATAGGAAGCTGAATAAAAGGAAAGCCGGATATCTGCGACCCGATGTCTTATTCCAGAGAAATCCACATTTTTAAATTATGTAAATAAGCTGTTCATGACTATGGGCCAGACACTGATCTGCATGAGACTTCACCTCCAGTGATTATTATAAATGAAAGGGGGAGTTACCAGTGTGATATGTGATGGCCGCTCTCTGCTCTCCTGATCTCACTGTAGTGCTGTATATGATTATACCTAACACTTCTGCCGGCTCCTCTCAGCTTCAGCTTCCATCTCTCAGGCAGACAGGGGTGTAATATTGTTACAATACAGCAGAGCTGAGAGAGAAGCAGAAAATGTGTTTGCAAGAAGACAAAGTTCAGTTCTACTGTCCCGTGTTAGTCTCACACTGGTAATTACCCCTTTCATTTATGATTAACTCTGCAGGCAGATTCTCAGGGAGATCCATGTTCGGCCCATATTCCTGAAAAACTAATTTATATATAAGAAAAACTTGGATTTCGACATCAAATCGCATATATCAAGGTATCCTTTTATTCAGCTTCCTATGACTTGTGTGCCCATATAGGTGACTTAGGAGGGTTGATCCTACTGACAGATTCCCTTTAAAGAAGTGCCCGGGATACTAGGGACCAACTATATCACTACTACATTAGCAACAGAATAACTCTAAACCAACAAATCACCAAACAGTAGACACATTACCACTTGGTCATCTGAAAATGGACAGCTAGCAAAGGAATCACCAGGGACAGGCACAATTTCACTAAATCTTAGGCACAGCTTAATGCACATGTGTTAATCAAGAAAAATATCAATGTGACACTTAGACACCATGAACAGGACACTTTGGTCTCCCTGGATGCATTCAATCACTAACTGATTACATGGAAAGGCAATGACAACAGTGAATTTGCAAAAATGTAACCAGCGCTAGATCAATAAGGACCCTTCACTGGTATTCAAAATAATAAGATTAGCATTCTTCAGCTGCTTGCATCTCTACGAACTGGGAAGTCAGCACTAAATATACCACTTGGCCACCATTTTTAAATATCAGCAGTTAGGAAACTGTATTTGGTCTAGTAAATTTTAATATTTTTAATAATCGCAATGTACCCATAAAAATCGGATAAGTGGTGACCCGAATGGGATCTAATTTTTTTTGCGAGCAAATAAATGCGAATGGGAGAGATTCATCTGAAACACAGAGAAGGCTAACTAGAGCACGGTGCCATTTTTTTCACGTGGACATTCAGTCTGTGAAATAAAATGGTCATCTGCGCAAAACTATTGAATAACATTGGACCGAGTGATGTCCGACTTTTTTACTTGAAGAACAGTTCAGTCTACCTGCTTCAAAGAAAAAAAATGGATGATAAAATACCGAAGCCACTAGGATAACACCTGAGAAAAAAAACAGTTCTGTTTCTATCGGATGCTAACACTCACACGGATGTGTAAATGTAGCCTTATTACGATTTTCCTACTATGGACATTTATGAAATTTTCTATATATATTAAAGTCAATAGGAAGTCCAAAATTCGACCAGACTTAAAAGGAAAGACTTGTGACCATGTGTGACCACCGGTCTATTCAATCCCTGTCTAGATATAACAGAAATGTCCATAATATATGGGTGGGGTTCCAAAAAGTGGGACATATGACTATTATAAAGTTATAAAATATTCTAAGGGAAAGCCATAAGTGTCCACAGTGAACTTTAGGGCTACTAAGCTCTTTAATGTTAGTGCACATACAATGTTCATTTCAAGTTCTGGATCTTTAAGGGGGCCTTAGTTTACAGGACTGCAGCGCTGACTGTACAACACGTGACTGTTACAGCCAATTAGCAGTCCTTGTTTACTTCTGCATGACAGCTGACGCCAGCGGGAAGAACTGAAGAGGCATCGTTAGAGCACCATGGTCTTCAACAAGAAGGTAATCTTTATTTTGCTATTTTATAGCATTACCTATGAGTGAGACAATTTTGCTGGAAATTGCACATGCATGTGTCTAAAAACTAACAGGGGCAACTACCTGCCTGTTCAACCCGGTGCCGGCTCAGAGTGGTCACCGACTGCTCCTGCCGGCGATTCAACTGCTTCACATCAACCATGCAGCTCTTCATCCTATGGGTTACTCTGTCGATGGGCAGTTACTGCCGGCATTCAGCTGATTGATAGCCAGGTTTCCGCAGCTAGGCAGCGGGGAGTCGCCTGTCAATCAGTATGATGTCGGCAGTCACTCCTCATCAACAGAACAGAATGAAAGAGAAGAAGCTGCTTTGTGGATGTGACATCAGTGGATTCCTATGCCGGCAGAGATCGGCGCCATGCACAACAGGCAGGCTGTTAGCAACTACCTGACTGTTAGTTCCTAGGCCCATAGTGAAAAATGTAATAGTACTGGATAACCTATTTAAACTAAAGAGGAAATTGGTAATATCTTTTGAGTTTGTTTTCAATCATTTTGAAATTCCCAATTAAAATGAGCAAATGAAGCAAGTATTGTACTTCAAACAGCAAAATGGCTAGCATCACCATACGATATGAGGCCCAAGTATAAGTGTTTGGAGGCTCACTGCATTTTATTATAAGATTACACACAATAATAAGCAGTATGTTAGGATTAGACTTTAATGAGTCTTTGGGTTGCAGTTAATGCTAGTTCTCCATAGAAAAATATGTTCAGCTTACAAGGAAATAGCTACATGTCTCTCAATTTGTGATGTAGTTTACCACCTAATGTTATGTATGTTTCTGACTGTATTTTTTATTTATTCATTTATTCTGTTTTTATCACATAACTGTGGGGTCCTGATGCTCCAAATTGGCACCAAGACATACATAGTCTCCATCAGAAAAAGACCTATTGACTTTGTGGTTGTGGGCATGCCCTGTGACATGTGCATGAAGAAACACTAAAAAATCTCATAGGACAGTGAGTCTGAACAATGTTATTCCCCCATAGGGAAAAATACTCAAAAACCTGAAATCTGAATACCTATTTAGGTTGTGTGATGAACGTAGAAACCAATGTATGCCTCCAATGGAAATATTTGGATGCTGCCACCTTCATGAAGGATGATCGGGGGCTTCCCACTGATCCTCAGTCATGCAGACAATTGGAATAAATAAATTCTATGAACACAATCCAGATGTTTGGTGAATTGTGTCGTTTTATTAGTCTCAGTGTGTTTCAAGTTATATAACCTCTTCCTCATGTAAAATGAGACATATAATGTCAAACTTTACATCCCATTTATCTGACGAGTATATATACCATAATGGCTCTTTCGTTAAAAAAAAGGATGTTTTAAAGTATACTTTTTTCTTACTGGAAGCCTGTAACAAATTCCTCAGCTGGATGCCATCTATAGGCAATCAATCACGATTAGCCTCTCATTTTAAAAACATGAAAACATTTAACATTTTATTCCTAGGATGGCTTTGATGGCTGCCTTTGACTATCCATCACACAAAAAAGAAAAGTATATATTTAATTTATGCTTTTTTATACTGTATATGATAAATTATTTATTGTAATTCAAAGACGATATTAAAGCTGTACATACATCTAGTTTAGGCTGAGTACACATTATGCTGAGCCCAATATCAGGGGCGTATGCTCAGGAAGGTATGCAGCTGCCAGTGTGCACTATCAGGGTTAGGCCAAGGCATTCATCCATCACAGGGACCCATTGTAAAAAAACATATACAGCATAATATACATGTTTCTTTACATTGGCCCTCTCTGGAGGAAAGAGCCGTGTGCTGCGCTTTCCCATACAATTAAACAAACAATATGCTAGCGCATCCCAGCTAGGCGGAGGCCAAAAGAACACACTTATGTCCTCCATCTAGTGGCTGGTCACCTATGGTGATGGTACAATACAGTATATTGGGCAGAGCTCCGGATGTATACTGTTAGATAAGTGCAGAGACGCAGTGTGCATTTAGCCATAAAGCACTACATTTGCCAATGATACCTTTCAAGTAATTTTGATAGCAGTTTCAATGGGAAAAAAACGGCAATTCTGCAGTTCAATTCAATTTTTTTTAATGCTCAATCTGTAGCATAAATAATATTTTAAATTTATTATAAGTGTTTTTTAAATAAGAAAAAAATCGATATTATTGTTTATTCATTTTAAACAAACATATTTTTAATAAACTTTATTTTTTGGTCCTACTATAGGGCTCTTATACTGCAGTGTACTATAACTAGGTTGACTGACAGGTGATCTATTGGGTTCCGCCTTACAGTAATTCACATTTACTATCAATTATCAACTATCTATTTACTATTAACTGCAAAAGTTTTCTTTCAAGGATTTGATTAAACAAAAAAAGATAAAATCAATTTTAATGATCGATTTCATTAAGGTATGTTCCTATCAAGCGTTTATATTGTGTTTATTACCGCAAGCTAAACATGATACAACAATTTTATGAATTGTGTAAAAATCTATTGCTGTCTACACTACCAACTAGGTTCAGATTATGGATCAGATTCATCAAAACCAGCGATCTGCATGCCGGTCTTGATCAGAGGGCGAGGTGGAGTGCCAAACTCCTGATTCAATAAGAGGCGCATGCCTCTACAAGAATAAGCGGGGTTACGCCTCTGTATGCACCTGGCCACAAATCCTACTCCAGTCCCTAGTGGAGTAAGATTTGTAGCGTACAGATCACTGCTGCTTATCATGAATTTGCCAAGCGGCGGTCGCCATGCACTTGTTCTTTTACAGCTCCGTCCACTTTGTTGGAACTAGGCGGAAATAGCATGGGAGGGGTCAAAAGTCGCAAACTTTTAGCGTAGTCTTGAGTTGTGAGAAAATTCTGCGACTTTTCAAAGCTTTTTATGCCAGAATTCTGGCATAAAAGCATTGATGAATCAGGCGCTTTGTGCGTACTACTTATTTATTCTTTTGCCTAAGGAAAAGCTGAGGCAAGCTGCAAACGGAGGAAGGTTAGACAACAACGTATCAATATACAAGTCAGGTAAACCTAATCTACTGTGTCCCATAAATAAACAAGACATGTTATTGTTTGCAAGAACAAAACATACTTAATAACTTGATATGCTGCATTCATAACTAACAGGGTCATTATACATTCTACAAATGACATGGGAAGTGTCATCACCAAAGGGCGCTTCTTTGTGAGGATCCGAGGGGATGTCTGGGATTACAAAAAGGCATCTAGCTTCTTTTTTTTTTTTACAGAAACGGTGTCATCCTTGTTTGGTGGTACAGCGCATTTCCATTGAAGTCAATGACATTTAGCTGCAATATTAGACAAAACTTATCAACTTAAATGACACAATTTTTGTGAAAAAAAAAACAGAATTTTATTTTTAATCCTGGAAACCCCGTAGAACGGGGTAATTTGTGATATAGTGAAAATGAACAGATTGTGATATACGAATGGCGTTTTTGACTGCAGACTGAGACACTGGGGGAGATGGGGGAGCAGCGTGAAACACAGAAACAATGACAAAGACAAACACAAAACAGAAGCACAAAGTGCCACCTGGGGGAACAAAGACCAAAAATGATCATTTCCATTCTTTACTGCCAACAGAAGCTTTTAACCCCCTAGATGCCAGTGACCATCTAGCCTGCTGGCAGTGAAGGGATTAACCAGATTCCTGCAAAGAAGTTAAAGCGACAGCGGAAGGCCTGAAGAACATTGAGTTTTGGTAGGAGAGGAGAGCACACTTAGTTTAGTCATATTTGTCTTATCTTGATGGATGTACATATGTATCTCTGTAAAATACATATATACGTGCAGTATTTATATACAGACACATACAGATACAGGTGCATGTGTAATGTTTGCATACATATGTTTAGGGATATATGTAGGTAGGTATCCATGCACTTTTACAGGAATATAACTATATACGCAGAATGCATCTGAGAGATGGTTAAACAGCAAGGAAGACTTCAACAATATACTAAATGAAATTTCAGCATCATACATTAGATCTATAACTGGTAAGTCTACAAACTTCAGGAAGAACCGAGAATTGATTGCAGTATCTCTCATATCCATAGGTGTATATAAAAATATATCCATATTTGAACTATATATACATATGTACAGTCATATATATGTTTGGTATATATGCGCATATCTATATATACATATGTATGCATGTATGTATTTGTATACAGATGAAAAAATAGGAGACAGCCAGTTTTTGTGTATGTTTTCCTTCGAAGGGAGCTCCTGATTATGAGTCCGGAGGTGAGGAGGAGAGGTTAGGGTGAAGTTTGGTGAAGGAGGGTTAGGCACAGTTAATGTTGAAAGCCATACCGCTTTCTGCTTCTGCAAACAACAAGAAAAAAAATATAGATTTCCAATCAAATATATTGATAAGAAATTTGTGGACACCAAGATATCACCCTCCCCCCATTCAAAATATATAAAGTAAAAATAACTTAATTAAAAACAAACAACTAAAATAGACACAAATGCTATAAACAAAACCTTTGTGCAGTAACTACTAGTTCATACCTCTCCACATACAGTATCTCTGTAATTTGCCACATAGGGCTAATAAAGTGCTTACTAGCGCTAGTACATTCACGAGCACATCCTCCCCACTAGCATGAAAATCTAGATTGTTCCAAGCCGCTAAAAGAAAAGATGAAGCAGCTTTGTAAAGAGCCTTCATTAAAATGTCCCAACCATTTTGTTTCCATAGCCTCTAACGGACCGCCAACAAATCCTTTGTCGTCTGATTCTGCGGAGGCGAGGTGCCGTTACATGACTGTACTTTACGGTTTAAAACATATAAAATATTATCTATAAAAATACCAAAAAAAGCTTTAGAATGACTTTTCGGTCTGATATTGATTTGACAGAGAGGAGTTGTGGAGAGGTACGTGAGTATAGTACATGATTTTTGAAAAAGCAGAAATAACCAGCTTTGTTAGGTTCAGACAAATAAATGAATAATAGTAATAAACATAAAATAGAGGTAAGAAGTTAACAAAGGGTCAAAACATAAGGGTGGGGACAAGTTAGTTATAACGAAACAGCAAATCAATTATTAGCAAGTCAGGGATCGCTGGTAGATTGGCTTTTTTGTGAATATGGTGTGTCAGGTAGTGAAGGAGGGTCTGGCTGTGAGGACAATGCAACCAGGGAAGTAATAAAAATCCTGTGGCATATCAGAAGTGGGAAGAGCGTAATGTCAGGAACTCATAGTCAGGGGCCAAGAATAAAACAATGTTGTCAACTGCAACCAGTCAGATAGGGCTTTACTTTGTAAATTGTAAAAAGAAAACCACAGCTGCGATCTTTATACCAGATTTTATCAAAATACTCAATATTCCTAGATCAATGGTCATGTAATTACGTTCTGCAAAGATTTCCATACTGCTATTGGGTCTAATATACGTCTTTATGTATAAAATACAGATACACCTTTACTATAATGTATTGTTGTAGAATCTGCAGGAAATCAGACTTTGAAATAGGAATGAGAGGTAATTGCTATGCCTATTACACAGCAGATACTGCACAGCCCTTTTACTGTAATAATTAACACAGAATTTCTACATTAAAGGGTTTCTACAGTAGAAAAACAAAGCTGTTTTCTTCCAGAAAGTGCACAGGGCTGGGCTGCAGTATCACACACGGCCTGCGGACAAGGGTGCTGTTTTTGGAAGAAGCAGCCATCTTTTTCTAATCTTGGATAAATTCTTTAATTATGTGGAAAAACAATATTAACTTGTGGCCAACTACCTAGCGAACTGAAAAAGGCCATGGTGAAAAAAGAAAAGCTAAAAGTCTTTGATACTAACTGTACCAAGAACTAACAGACAAGGCAGTGGTGTTCATGACACCCTAAGGCTCATCTACACCTGACAGTCGTGTTTCTTACATGTTACAAATAAGACTTCCACTGAAGCAATGCAAAATAACAAGTGATATTCTGTACATCTGTGATACTGAAGGCAGGATAGGTGAAGAAAGCATCATTTTTCAGAAAAGAATACTGTTGGCAGCTATAGCTCCAAGAACAGACTTACCTGCTCTCCCCTTTTTCTGATTTGTATTCTATGGCTATCATCAGCAACTTCAATTTCACAAAGCACAACCTGTAATGTCCAAGAAGATAGCAGAGAGTTTTGGAAAAATACTGAAAAGTTGACAGAGTTTAATCATTACCTCTCTAGGCCTTGTGTCTGTCATTGCCCCTGCATTATTTCCTGCTGTTTCTTCACATTTTTTATTATTTTTGGGTGATTCACTTTCCAGTTTGTATAACATCAGTTCTCTTCTATATCACAGGTGGTGTGCATACTTACTCACAAACCGCAGGGAACGAGAGGCCAATAAAGGCGGTGGATAGATATTCTGTGTACATCTCATTTGCCACTCCTTCTAGGTAATACTTTTGCCAGGTGTCCTCTTCAATCTGTCAAGACACAAAACTAATTATATGTAAGAAGAAAAAAAAAAAAACTCAATTCACTTAAAGGGAACTTGTCATGTCAAAAAACGCTATAAACTTGCAGATGTAGGGTTAATCTGCAAGTTATTAGTATGCGGCCTCCGCACTGAAACTACTGGGAGGAAATAAACTTTACTCTTTTCGGCAGCTCCGGCTTATGGAGATAAAATAGTCATTACATCTGTAGATAAATTCCTAGGAGGGAATAACTTACAAATTTAGAAGCTCTGCAAATGGCACCCACAAACTATTAAAGGCAAATCTAAGCTCAAAAAGTCAAATAGCGGTCCTTCCTGTCATGCCATGTAATATGCTCAAATAGTACTGTATATTGTATACTGTAAAATCTGAGGCTAAATCAACGTTTTAGTGGTAAAAAGTAAATTTTTTTTTTCATGGCCCAATGGTATAAAATTCTGTGAAACATCTGTGGAATCAACATGCTCACTGCACCCCTAGATTCATTTATTGTGGGGTGTAGTTTGTAAAATGGGGACACTTTTTGGGAGTCCTGGTGCACTGGCCCATAAGGGGTTCTACCAGTGTGACATGGCACCTGCAAAGCATTCCAGCAAGATCTGCACTCCAAAATGGTGACTCTTCCCTTCTATGCCATGCGCCCAAAGAGTAGTTTCTGACCAAATGGGGTATTGTATTCAGAAGAAATTGCGATACAAATTGTATAGTCCATTTTCTCCTTTTACCCTTCTGATAGCAACATTTCAGTAAAAATACTGTAATTTTTCAGTTTCACATCCCAATGTTATAAAATTATATAAAGAACTTAACAGTTCAAAATGTTTACTACATTCCTAAATGAATTCCACGAGGGGTGACATTTCCAAAATGGGGTCACTTGTGGGGGTTACTGCTGTTTTGACATCTCAGGGGTTCTTCAAATATGACATGATGTGATCAACCGATTCCAGTTAAAATTGCGCTTTAAAAGTTAAATGGCGCTCCTCCCCATCCGATCCATGCCAAACGCCAATACGGCAGTTTCTAACCACATATGGGATATTGTTAATCTCAGGAGAAATTGCACAATAAATTGTGTTGTCAATTTTCTCCTGTTACCCTTGAGAAAATGAAGAAATTGGAGTGAAAGCAACACATTAGCGAAAAAATGTGTTTTTTCATTTTCACAGCCCAATGTTATAAAATTCTATGAAGTATCTGTGGGATGTTTCAGCCAATTGTTAAGCTAACAGCCATCTCAACCAACTCTCCCACACACAGGAGCACACTCTCGGCGTTCCTACGTTTTCTATAACACGACGTTCACCAGCTTATCTCCAGGAGAACAATACACGTTCACCAGCTTATCTCCAGGAGAACAATATGATTGGCAGTCAAAAATTGGACATGACTTATCAACATATTGAACCTGTCAATAATGCAGTGTTCAGCCGACTTAGGTCTAATGTGTATGGGGGCCCTTAGTTATAATTTTTGCCTTGTTACATGGTCTCTATCATGCCTTGGCCACAGGCAGAACAGATGAATTACGCCAGTAGGACCCTGCACAAAGTTTAGTCGTTCTCCTAGACTTACAGGCAGTGACAGAACGATGTGTATGACCACAAAAATAATTAATGTTTCTAAATTTAAAAAGCATAAACTATCTGTTAGTGCAGTGGTTGTTGAATAGGCTATTTGTTACCACTGCCAGCCTGGTTACCAATAGCCATATATGTTACAGAAGCATTCCCATCAAAATTTATATCCTCTTGCTGCTGTTCATCCTTTGTAGTTGAAGATGACCATGACATCAGAGTTTAGAGGAGGATCAGTGGCTGTGGGTCCGGAGGCAATTGATGAGGCCAATCCTGGCACTGAAGACTCGCCCACATACATGACATAAGTAACCAGATGTAGTCAGGACAATAGATGCTGCTTGTCCCTTGCACAGCTCGCTTTCTTGTTGCCTCAAACATTCTCCTGTCTTCAGCTGCACTTGCTCTGAGGTTATCCTGCCTCGCCAAGCTGGACGGTACATTTCTTCTGCTCCCCAACTGCTCACTTTCCCTGACACAGTTCTCCATACAGCAGTTGTTTAGGCAATCGGCGGTCTGGCATTGTGACCACATATCCAGCCCACTGGCAATGGCTTTCAGCAGGAGAGTGTAGAAACTGCAGAGCTCAGCTTGTTCCAGGATTGTCATGTTGGGGATATTGTCTTGCCACCTGATGTGGAGAAGTCTGTGGAGACTGTTCTGGTGTAAGTGATTGAGCTGTTTGGCATGCTGGCTGTAGAAAGTCCAGGTCTCGCTGGCATAGAGAAGTGTGGAAAGGACCACTGCACAGTAGACCTTCAGCTTAGTGGTAAGGCTCAGTCCCCTTTGTTCTCAGACATTCTTACGGAGTCTCCCAAAGGCAGTGCTAGCTTTGGTAATTCTGCAGTTGACCTCAGCGTCTATGGTCACTACGTGGGAGAGTGTGCTGTCCAGGTTGATGAAGTTGACAACTGTTTAGAGGTTGTGCTCCTTCACCATAATGCATGGCTGCTGAAATGGTTTTCCGAAGCACGTTGGTACCTAACTTCAGTTTTTCTACTATTGATAATGACACCGAAGTTGTTGTAAGCTTGTGAAAAACAGTCCATTACACGCTGCCATCTGCTGCTCTGTGCTGGCGTTGAGTGCGCAGTTATCAGCAAACAATAAGTCATGCGCCTTTGTAACAGCCTTCAGGGGTCTTGGATTGAATAGCTTGCAGTCAGTCCTGTAACTGACATGGATTCCGTTTTCGCAGTTGCTAAAGGCATCTCTCAACATGGCAGAAAATAGCATACTGAACAGGTTTGGGGCGAGTACACAGCTTTGTTTTACACTGTTTGTAACTGGGAAGGCCTCCGATTCGTCTCCATCACTCAAGATCTTCACCATCTTACCATCATGGAACTGCTGGACGATTGTGATGAGCTCGGGCAGTCAAACTTTGACATGATTTTCCACAGGCCGTCTCTGCTGACAGTGTCAAAAGCCTTGGCAAAGTTGGCAACGGTCAAGAAAATGTCGCTATGTTGCTCCTGCCACTTTTCCTGGAGTTGATGCGCCGTAAAGACCGTATCTGTTGTCCCACGTTCAGCACAGAAGCCGCACTGGCATTCAGGTAGTAGACCTTGCTCAAGGTGGTGGAGGAGGTGGTTGAGCAAGAGGCGAGCAAGAATCTTCCCAGCAGTGGACAGAAAGGAGATGCCTCCATGGTTGTCGCAAGATTGGCTGTTGCCTTTTTTCTCATAGATGTGGATTATGCTGGCATCTTTCAGCTGTTGCGGAACCTGCTTCTTTTTCCACATGAACTGGAATAGTTTAGTCATCATTTGCATTAGAACAGGGCCACCTGCTTGTATACCTAGGCAGATATAATATTGTTTCCTGGCGCTTTGCCACAGGAGAGTTGTTTTACTGCCTTCCTAACTTCATCTTCACTGGGAAGAACATCAAGGTCCTTGTTGATTTCTACCTGGGACAGGTGAGCAATGGTCATCGTTGATAATGGCAAAGCGATTATATTATCCCTCTAATATATTTCAGTCATTATTACCCAGCCAATTCTTCTCTTTTATATTAGGTCTATGACATCAAATGATTAAAAACTGATTAGCTAAATCCATCCAAGCTCTATGTAGAAACAGGAAGTCTCTTTTCCCTGCATGAGTCATCACTGCAAAAGTCACTGACAGGGGGAGCAGGGAGCAGCTGGGTCAGGAGTTGAAGAGGGAAATGATAAATGCAGGGAAAAAAGACTTCCTGTTTCTACATAGAGCAAAAAAAAAAAAAAGAATTAGCTGGGTAGAAAGGCAAAATGAGCAATTGTAAGCCCATAGTGCTATATAATATGATGATTGCATAATTTAAAAAAAAAGCTCTTCTGCTTCTGGAATTTGAACCCAGAAGCTCCACACTATGAGGCTGAAGTTTTTCCATTTAGCCATAGGGTCAAGTGATAGTGGCTGGTAGTTTTTCTTGGCTTATAGGATCAACCATGAAAATACTCAGAGTGTCTAAAAGTCATTGTGATTCTCATTCGGACGTTTGAAGAAATATGTGTGTCAGATATCAGAGTCACATATCAATTTCACACATCATTTAAATTTGGCTAGGAGGAGGTCTGTGTGAAAGTCCCAATGAGTTTCACACAGGTATGCACTGAAAATCACATAACCAAATACAATGCTTAAGTATCTTCAACTGAGTGTATAGCTCAATGGTAAGTGTACTGGCTTCTAGACATAGAGTTTTGGGTTCAAGTCCCAGCAGCGTACAGTGCACTTCTTTTTTTTATTATCATCAGATGTCAAAGTCAGATGTCAAAGTCACATATCAAAGTCAGTTCTCAGACAGGGTATTTAGTCTCAAACTGACATTATTCTGATGTTTGACTTTGATATCTGATCATGTCTTAAAAAGGACACTGTACACCTGTGGTAAGTAACAGGTGTGGGCAATATGAAAATCACACCTGAAACCACATAAAAAGGGGAGAAGGGGACTCAATCTTTGCATTGTGCGTTTGTGTGTGCCACACTAAACTGATGAACTGCTATGTATAGCACAAGCGAATGGATGATCACAGCATCAAGTCCCACTATTAAATACAGTGAAAATGTTAAAAAGTTTTTAAAAATATGAAAAAAAATACCAAAAACACAAAAGTTCAAATTACACCATTTTTTTTCCAAATAAAACAATTAAAAAACAATTAAAAAAATATATATATTTGGTATCGCTGCGTTCAGAAATGTCTGATCTGTGAAAAGATAAAATAAATGAATCCGACTGGTAAATGGCGTAACGAAAAAAAATTCAAAACGCCATAATTACATTTTTTTTTTGCCACCGCAACATTGCACTAAAATGCAATAAGAAGCAATTAAAACATTGTATCTACTCTAAAATAGTATTAATAAAAATGTCAGCTAAGGGCGCAAAACTGTATGGAAAGCTATGTGGGGCCTATTATTCTGCATGGAGGACTATGTGGGGCCCATTATACTGTATGAAAAGCTATGTGGGGCCATTATGCTTATGGAGGACTATGCGGGGCCCATTATTCTGTATGGAGGACTATGTGGGGTCCATTATACTGTATGGAGGACTATGTGGGGCCATTATACTGTATGGAGGACTATGTGGGGCCCATTATTCTGTATGGAGGACTATGTGGGGCCCATTATACTGCATGGAGGACTATGTGGGGCCATTATTCTGTACGGATTACTATGTGGGGCCCATTATTCTGTATGGAGGACTATGTGGGTCCCATTATTCTGTATGGAGGACTATGTGGGGCCCATTATACTGTATGGAAGACTATGTGGGGCCCATTATACTGTATGGAAAGCTATGTGGGGCCCATTATTCTGTATGGAGAACTATGTGGGGCCCATTATACTGCATGGAAAGCTATGTGGGGCCATTATACCTATGGAGGACTATGTGGGGCCCATTATTCTGTATGGAGGACTATGTGAGGCCACTATACTGTATGGAGGACTATATGGGGCCCCGTTATACTGTATGGAGGACTATGTGGGGCCCATTATTCTGTATGGAGGACTGTGTGGGGTCTATTATACTTTATATTGGTTGGTCCGCGACTTTGTCTAATTTTTTCATTTTAGCCCTCTGTGTGTTTGAGTTTGACATCCCTGCTCTAGAGGCAAGAAGGTTTAATTGTGATCACAGACGGCGATTCTTTAAGAGCAGTGAGATTATGGAACTTTCTACCACATGATGTCGTAATGGTTGATTCACTACAAAAGTACATCAAGGCTTGGATGCATTTCTTGATAAATATAATATTACAGATTATTGGAACTAGATTCTGTAATGGGGCGTTGATCCAGGGGAGCTAGTCTTGCCGTATGTGGAGCCGGGAAGGAATTTTCCCCCTAATATGGAGCCATTAGTATCTGCCTCATGGGGTTTTTGCTTTCCTCTGGATCAATATATTAGAGTAGAGGTAGGTCTTCTTTTTCCTTTGGAATCAGTTAAATAACCAGTAGTTACAATGTATCAGTTATGCTATAAAAAGTATCATTGTAGCACAGGCCAGGAGTGAATATTGCAGAGCAGTCCGCAGACCAGTACAGAGAGGTTGTATGGTTCCTTAGTTTGGACCATATATTTTCCATGTGCTGCCGTATAGGTTCTATCAGGTATCTTATGTACGTAGGTATCTTTCCCTAAAATCTATGGTTCTATGGGAGTAAAGCCAGCATATAGCATCAGATGGAGAATACTATGCTTTTTTTCTGTCAGAGTCTGTAGTTCTCTGCAAGGTAAGAGAATAAGAAAGTTTGGCACAGGGCACATGCACTAAAATATCAGCCTTATCAGAACTCTGTACAAAACAAAGTTATTATAAAGCGTTGTGCAGAGGCCCACAGGGCTATGGCAACACTCTATTTGCAGTGTACATATGATAAACATGCTGGGAAATGCTTCTGCTGTATACAGAAAACATGTTTATAAACATGACTTCTGTCAAAAAAGGGGTGTACTGTTTTTTGGGGACCTACTTCATTTTTGCACAAAAGTACATTTTGAAAAGATCTAAACCACCTTAATGGGAAAGCCTTACCTTTATAAATGAGCGCATAGAGAAAAGGTTCGCAAGCATGGTGGATAGACCCTGTGCTAGGCAACTCTGAGCTATAAAGCCCAGCTTCAGCTCAGCCAGACATATGGCATCATCTCCTTCTTTCCAATTCCAGCTTGGGATGTTCAACAGATGAGCCTGGAGAAACATTAATCCAAAACTTGTGAAAATAAGGTGAGTATGCAGGTCCTACCTACCTTATTTCTCTAGGTCATAACTGCATGTACCAAAGATTGTACTTTTCTTTTTGCCCCCGGATTTTTCTATTAAGTCTACGACATCACGTGATTAAAAACTGACTACCTGAATCCTTCTAAGCTCTATGTAGAAACAGGAGGTCAATTTTCCCTGCAGGAGTCATTGGTCACTGGAAAGATCTATGGCAGGGGGCAGTAGCGTACCGCCAATGGCGGCAGGCCACGCGACTCCTATGGTGCCCATGAGCCGGGGGGGGGGCTCCAAAGCAGCGGGGGAATGAGGAGCATAGGTGAGTATTGTATTTACCGTATATACTCAAGTATAAGCCCCCCTCGGCTTATACTCGGGTATATACTCGAGTATACAGAAAATGCGTTGGTGGATAGTGGGGGGGGAGTTGCGGGGAGTAGCGGGGCACACGCAGTAGCCGCTGCTGCAGCTTCCACGTGTGCCCGCTGCTAAAGGGAAATGAATATTCCCTCTTCTCCACTCCCATGGGCGTGGAGAAAAATGAATATTCATTCTCTTTAGTAGCGGGCACAGAGGAGCGATGAGCCGCAGATCCTGCTGACAGTGCCCGCTACTAAAGAGAATGCATATTCACTCTTCTCCACACCCATAGTCCTGGTGTGGAGAGGAGTGAATATGCCGGCAGCTCACATCAGCATCTGAGAGTGCATGGCAGTGACGCCATGCGCTGCTCAGATGCTGACATGAGCTGCTGCAGCAAAACAGGATGCAGCGCTGGGGCAGAGGTGAGGAAGGAAAGTGAGTATAAGTGTTTATTTTTTATGTGTGCAGTGATGGGGTCATACATACCAGGATTGGGGGATGAGGAGGCCATGCATACCAGGTTTGGGGGATGAGAAGGCCAAGCATACCAGGACTGGGGGATGAGGAGGCCATGCATACCAGGATTGAGCGATGAGAAGGCCATGCATACCAGGATTGGGAATAAAGAGGCAATGCATACCAGGATTGGGGGATGAGGAGGCCATGCATACCAGGATTGGGGGATGAGGAGGCCATGCATACCAGGATTGGGGGTGATGGGTGCCATACATACCAGGATTGGCGGATGAGGGGGCCATACATACCAGGATTGGAGATGAGGGTGCCATACATACCAGGATTGGAGATGAGGGTGCCATACATACCAGGATTGGGGGATGAGGAGGCCATGCATACCAGGATTGGGGGATGAGGGGGTCATGCATACCAGGATTGGGGATGATGGGTGTCATACATACCAGGATTGGGGGATGAAGAGGGCATGCAAACCAGGATTGGGGGATGAGGGGCCTATGCCTACCAGGATTGGGGATGAAGGGCCATACATACAAGATTGGGGATGATGGGGCCATGCATACCAGGATTGGTTGGAGAATGAGGGGTGCCATACATACCAGGATTGGGGGATGAGGGGGCCATGCATACCAGGATTGGGGGATGAGGGTGCCATACATACCAGGATTGGGGGATGAGGGGGCCATGCATACCAGGATTGGGGGATGAGGGGGCCATACATACCAGGATTGGGGGATGAGAGGCTCATGCATACCAGGATTGGGGGATGAGGGGTGTCATACATACCAGGATTGGGGGATGAGGGGTGCCATACATACCAGGATTGGGGGATGAGGGGTGCCATACATACCAGCATTGGGGGATGAGGGGGCCATGCATACCAGGATTGGGGGATGAGGGGTGTCATACATACCAGGATTGGGAGATAAGGGGGGCATGCATACCAGGATTGGGGGGTCAGAGGCCCATGCATACCAGGATTGGGGATGAGGGGCCATACATACCAGGATTGGAGGATGAGGGGTGTCATACATACCAGGATTGTGGGATGAGGGGGGCATGCATACCAGGATTGGGGATGAGGGGCCATACATACCAGGATTGGGGATGATGGGAACATGCATACCAGGATTGGTTGGGGGATGAGGGGTGCCATACATACCAGGATTGGGGGATTAGGGGTGCCATACATACCAGGATTGGAGGATGAGGAGGCCATGCATACCAGGATGGGGGATGAGGGTGCCATGCATACCAGGATTGGGGATGAGGGGGCCATGCATACCAGGACTGGGGATGAGGGTGCAATGCATACTAGGATTGGGGATGAGGAGGCCATGCATACCAGGATTGGGATGAGGGGACCATACATACCAGGATTGGGGATAAGGGAGCAATGCATACCAAGATTGGGGGCGAGGGGGCCATACATACCAGGATTGGGGATGAGGGGGCCATACATACCAAGATTGGAGATGAGGGAGCAATGCGTACGAGGATGGGGAAATTTACCAGTAGCTGCTGCATTTCCCACCCTAGGCTTATACTCGAGTCAATAAGTTTTCCCAGTTTTTTGTGGTAAAATTAGGTACCTCAGCTTATACTCGGGTCGGCTTATTTAAAATATACTATATATTAAAATCAGTGAGTATGTGGTGCCCATAATACTGCAGGACTGTGGGGTGCATTATACTATATGGGGATTTCCATTTTACCCTATGGGGTATGTAATATACTGTATGGAGGACTATGGGAAGTGCATTATATTCTATGGAGGACTATGGGGAGTGCATTATATTCTATGGAGGACTATGGAGAGTGCATTATATTCTAATAAGGAATAAGGGGGGTGCATTATATTCTATGGAGGATTATGATGAGTGCATTATACTGTATGGAGGATTATGGGGAGTGCATTGTACTGCATGGAGGACTATGGAGAGTGCATTATATTCTATGGAGGACTATGGGGTGCATTATACTATATGGAGGACTATGGGTAGTGCATTATACTGTATGGCACACTACGGGGAGTGCATTATATTTCATGGAGGACCATGGGACGTTCATTATACTATATGGAGGATTACTGGGGGTGCATTATACTATATAGAGGATTATGGGTGGCTTATTATTCTATATGGAAGGCTATGTTTGGCCATTATAATATTTTGAGGGCTCTGTGGGGGGCCATTATACTGTATGAAAGCAATTATACAATGTGGAGGGCTGTGTGGGGGCCATTATACTGTTTGGAGGGCTAAAGCAGGCCAATATACTGTATGTAGGCCCATTATTCTGTGTGGAGGGCTGTGTGGGAGTCATAGTTGGGGGATAATACTGTGTTGGGGTCACCATACTTTGCCTTGGGAGTTGAAGTAGGGTACAATAGGGTCATTATACTGTGCATGTGGAGGCTAATGTGGAGGAATGCACCATGGGGGTATCATACTGTGTTTGGGGGGCACTTTTATTAACATCATACTTTATGGGGGCAATGAAAGAGGAATCTAGGACTTCAGCAGGAAGAAAATTGCTATGTAAATGCTGGAAAGTTGTGAGATATGCACTTCTGTGGCACAGACAAATATGTATTTATTTTTTGTGAGGGGGGGGGGGGCAATTAGAGCTTCTGCTATGGGGCCTCATGATTTCTATATACGCCCCTGGCAGGGGGAGGAGCAGAGCAGCTGGGTCAGGCGTTGAAGATGGGAATGATAAATGCAGGGACAAGAGACTTCCTGTTTATCAGTTGTGTCAGCCTGCCTGTCTATCAGCCATGCCAGTTGCCTGTCCATCAGCCGTGCCAGTTGCCTGTCCATCAGCCGTGCCAGTTGCCTGTCCATCAGCCGTGCCCGCTTGCCAGCCTGTCTACCAGTTGTGTCCACCAGTACCTGTCTGTGTGTCTGTTGTACCAGTCACTGTACCAGTTGTGCCAGCCAGTGCTAGCCTAGTCCACCATTCCTGGCCGTTCCTGCTTCCTGTCCCTTGGGGGTCAGTTGCCATCCATCCGAGGTCAGTCCTGGTGTAGCACCTGGTTCTGCCTCCCTCTTCTCTCCTCAGATTGCGGTATCATCACCCTCTGTGCATCCGAGGTCGGACTTGGTGAGCCACCTAGTCAGGCCCCTCCAGGCTTTCCTTAGATCATGGCACAGTGGTTCCACCACCCGGTCCGTTACATAGCAGTCACTCAATAGTTAGATATTAAAATTCTGCACTACAATATATGCCCTGACTTTGCTTTCCATGTACAACATTACAATGTTCCAGCCTAAAATAACTATAAAATAAATAAGACAACAATTAAAAATATTAACATTAAAACCCCACCTTGTTATGATATTGCAGCATCTGAGTGATAATCCGGATCTTTGGATGATAGTTCTTTATAGAGATGACTCTGTAATACAAAGTAAAATAAATTCATTTACTATTTCTGCTACGGCAATCACTACACATCTCTGGTGAGTTCAGCATGACGTATGCACTAAAGCTTTGTTGAAACAGCCAAAATATGGGTCTAATGACCAGTATTAAAAGCATCTACTGGATCTAAGATGCTGTGAGTTCAAGTCACGAAGCCATAGTTGGGCAAGGAATTGAGACTATAATACGGATGCTAAAATGATCTGCATTACAAAAATGACTGATTGAGGCCATAAATTATATTCACAAAAGGCAGAACTATTACACACATTGAACACACAATGTTTCTGCAGCATGTGCAATGATTTCTACTAGGATCATTCAGATTAATAAAATGGTGACATAAACTTCCATAACAAATCAACCACATAGCTGGGTTTTGCTATGTATTCTGAGAGCACCATAATGTAGGAGCAGAGATTCTGGTTACAGGGATGTGTCACTTACTGTGCTGTGTTTTGCTGTGTCAATACAAACAGTGTAACAGGAGATTACTACAGGACAACTGGCCTTGTGCCTCCTGGTCCAATCACGTCTCCTGCACTGATTAGCATCTTTCTGTCACTATAAAATGTACACAGGAATCTGCTAATTACTGGTGTGGGTGGGATTATACACAGCTCAACATCTGAGCTCTGTTAGATGTGCAGCAGAGAAAACTCATTCTATCATAACTGCTGCACCCAGTAAAGTAAGTGATACATCGCTCGAGTCAGGGTCCCAGCCCTTACCTGATGCTGCTGACAGATTATATATCACAAACCTGCTGAAATATTGCATTTAAAGGAGTTTTCCCACGAACAAATGTACATTTTAATCAATAGCTCTTGGAATAATAATGAGTTCCACAATTGGATGTTTTCAAATAAAATGTTCTTGTGCTGACATAATCTTATAAATGTGCCCCTGCTGTGTACTGTGTGATGGCTGCGTCTGACAGTGCAGGGACATAGTCTGATCATATCACATCTCCTGGGCAGGGGAGGAAGGAGAAGAGTGTGATGACATCACACCATGAGATCACAAACAACTCTTTCTTTAAAGTAAAACATTGTTTAAAACAGGCAGTGAAATATTTTACCTCACAGAAAGAATCAGCTGTGATACCCTGCTTTAATATATGTGTGAGAGTGTGAAATGTGATAACAGCAGGAGAGCACTAGGACCCTGTGACTTTTGCCTGGCTGGGCTCAGAGGAGGGGCAGTGCTAGAAACTGTGTGTATACTATTCTAAGAGCGTCTGATGTGTGAGTCTAGACAGGGAGTTTGTGAAAAGGAGCTGCAATAAGACGCTGTCTTTACACTCCTCCGTGTGGAGTTTGTTTACCCCTTTTCTCTGTTTATGGCAGAAAAAGAAAGGGAAAAATCAGCTCACCCACCTAGAAGATCAACAGCACGGAGCCAGGAGTGCTACCAGACGAACATGAGGAACCAGGAAGATCCAGCTGAACAAATCTTCTAAAATCCATATTTTATTGGGTCATACAAAAAATATTAAAAGTCCACCCTGGAGAGGAACAGCAAACGTGTTTCGAACTATAAGTTCTTAATCATTGCATAGTGGTAGAAACTGTGTGTATTCTAAGAGCGTCTGATGTGTGAGTCTAGACAGGGAGTCTGTGAAAAGGAGCTGCAATAAGACGCTGTCTTTACACTCCTCCGTGTGGAGTTTGTTTACCCCTTTTCTCTGTTTAAGGACAAGTGCTGAGCTGGGGAAGCTGTGTGGCTCTGTGGAGTTTTGTGGAGGTCCATGCTGAGTGGATTATAGACTTTGTGCTGAAGGAGTCACGTGTCGAGTGATGAAGGGACTGCGGAATCCATTTCTGTGACTGAGCATGAGGTTGGTGTACTGGATAAGAGTGAGAGACTTCGGGAGGAAAGAAGGTTTCTGGTGCCATTTCCACTGAGAGGATATTGACAAGACTTTGTGAAGAGATCTTCCCAGACCTTAATCTGAGGCTACAGGACTAAAGTCCCCGGCGTGTGGGCTCAGCATCGGCCGACAAGACAAGGAATTTTTGCTGTTTTGTGAACTTTGTTTTTGTTTTGGCGCCAAAGTTTTTCGGGACTAGCTGCAGCCACCGCGATTCACAGGCCTGTGACAGACTGCATCTGAGGTTAACGGTACCATAACTTTAAGATATCCGGATATCCTGATAATAAGGGTATAAGAGCAATTGATATAGTTTCATGCATTGTTATTGTTCATAGTGGTAGGATTATATGCAGTGTGCCATCTCAGGGGGTCCCCATAGACCGCCCTCACTAGACTGACACAGTGTTTAGGTAAAATTGTTCCAGATCTCTAGAATAATTCACACAAGCTGGAAACCTTGAGATAGGCACATTGACTTCAGCTTTTGCTGATTGTGTGTATTTAGTAGAGACAGTGTCCCAGGCAGAACCTGAGACTGATTCATGCAATACTGAATTTTAGTCTAATCCCTGTTTTAGTAAAGAAAGTGTTGTTTATTTCTGTCTCTGTCTCAGTTTGTGACTCACTGGATCTCTCTCAGACCTCCGGTCATTACATATGTATACTCTTTTGTCCCTCCCCCCTGCCCAGGAGCTGTGGTATGATCAGTCCATGTTCCTGTACGGTCAGACGCAGCCATTACACAGTACATAGAAGGAGCACATTTATAAGATTATCTCAGCACAGGAACATTTTATTTACACACATCCAATTGTGGAACTTATTATTATTCCAAGATCTATTGATTAAAATCAACATTTGTTTGTAGGAAAACCCGTTTAAGATGTATTTGTAAGTCGGATTCTTTCAAAAATACTGTGACTGCACTCTCGGCCCTGGATGACACTGGCTCTGCATTGGGGCCGGTTGTCAGTCAGGGTCGGGGGTGTGGTTACAGCTACCGCTCTTTATTTTCAGAACGGTGATTGAACAAACGCCGGCACCGCCCCCCATGACTGAAACTGAATGCTGGCAAGGAGAATAAGCATTTGGGGTAAGTGCAGGCGCCGGGCAGGTTAATAATGCTATTAACATGCTGATTAACCCATATCTACAAGTTAATAGCGTTTTATTCTGGTGACAGGTTTCCTTTAATAGCTTATTTTTATCAAGTTACAAAATGCAAACTGAATGAACAAAAGAGAAATCTAAATCACACCAATATTTGGGTGTGACAGTCTTTTGTCTTCCAAACAGCATCAATTCTTCTAACTTGTCACTTGCACACAGTTTATAAAGGAACTCTACTAGAGGTTGGTCCAAACAGCTTGCAGAACTAACCACAGATCTTCTGTGTATGAGGGGTGTGCAAATTCTTTTATCTCTTCATGTAATCCCAGGCAGGCTGGATGATGTTGAGATCAGGGCTCTGTGGGTCCATATCATCACTTTCAGTACTCCTCATTCTTCTTTACAAGATAGTTATTAATGACATTAGCTGTATGTCTGGGGTCATCATGCTGCAGAATAAACTTAAAGCCAATCAGAAGCCTCCTTAATGGTATTTCATGGACACCATTAACCACTCCCTGACATTGAACATACTAACATGTCCAATGTTAGGTTCCCATTTATGATGCCAACTAAGAAATGAAGCCGTATGAACCATAACAATCTAACAGGAGCGAGAGGAGCTGATGCTGTATCTGCCTGCCGCTGTTAACCCCTTAAATGCTGCTGTCAGTTATTGACAGTGGCATTTACATAGTGCAGTCTGGGCGTCACACCGTTCCAGATGCCCACTGTCCACCTTGTGACAAGATTGTGGGTTTTCGATGGGTTGCCATGGCAAACTCACAAATTTGCTACTATCCCCATAATCGTTCTCATCTGGAAAATCATGTTGCCAGGTCATTTTTACAGCACAATGAACGAAGAAATAAAAATACAACCCAAAAAATAGTTGAGAAATTGTATTTTGTTTTGTTAATAGAAAAATAAAAAAGATCTTGTAAGAAGGAGAGGAATAAACAATAGTGCAAAATCGCCCGATTGGGAAGGGGTTAATCTTGACTACATCCCAACTTTATTTGCTGAAATGCAGCCCCTAACTTGCAAAGCACCTCCACCGTGCTTCACTGTTTCTGCAGTTTCATATTATTGTAGTGTTCTACAGCTTTTCAGAGAACATACTGCCTTCTGTTACAGCCAAATCTTTCAAGTTTTGACTCTTCAGTGCAGAGCACCTGCTGACAATTTTCTATTTTCATGCACAGTTGAGTCACTTGGCCTTGTTTCTATGTCGAAAGTATTGCTGTTTGGTCACAATTCTTCCAAGAAGGCCACTTCTGGCCAGACATCTCCAAACAGTAGTTGGGTTTAGCTCAGTACCACTCAGTACTCAGTACCACTGTTTGTTGCCAGTTCTCCGCTGATGATTCTGCTGGACTTCTTCTGATTTCTAAGGGATGTAAGCATGGTGTGTCTTTCATATGCTGCATTAAATTTCCTTGGCAAACCACTGCATCTACAGTCTTCTACTTGCACAATTCTTTCTGCTTTTCCAAAACATCTTGAACATCACATCTTGAAACCCCAAGGGAAAGACCTTGCTGATGCAGGTATACAATGGCATGTAAAAGTTTGGGCACCCCTACTCAAAATTACTGCTATTGTGAACAGTTAAGCAAGTTGAAGATCAAATGATCTCTAAAAGGCCTAAAGTTAAAGATGACACATTTCCTTTGTATTTTAGGCAATATATATATATATATATATATATATATATATATATATATATATATATATAATATTTTACATTTTAAATTACATGACCAGGGGTGCCCGAACTTTTACATGCCACTGTAACTACCTTGTGTCTTGAAGTAGAGTTTGGCTGTTCCTGACCCAGGTTAATGCCTCTTACACAGTTGTGTCTGTTTCAAATATTGACTGCGTTTTGACATACATATAAAAATGGAAATCATTATTACCTGTATGATATAATCGGTTACTCATAACCCTGACTATAATCCTACAAAAAAAAAAGGACGAGAGTATAGTCTAAACAGAATGAAGATATGTCATTTCCTGTGATGGACGTCTCAGGAAGCCATGTGCTGTAGTATATAAAGCAATTAGAATCTTATTTGTCCATCCTGATGAAGGGGAAACCTGAAATTGGTAAATTTGGCTCTGTTTGATTATTTGTTATTGAGTTGTAAAAGTATTTTTATCTATTAAATCAATTTCTTCGAGTCTCTGGCTGGATTGACAATCACTCCAGTATATGGTTTAACTTCCACTGCATTGCTTAGTGTGCAAGGAGGAGATGCTGATCTGGAAGAAGGGGGATAGGCATCTTTCTCTACCCTACAAAGTAAGTGGAGCTTCAATCCTTCAACTCCCCTATTCCCCGTGTGGACCTACCGTGCGTGTCGGCTGGCACTCCTGTTTTTGGGTGTTTGTTTTTTTAGCGGCCTATAATCCTATAAAATCCCTGACTTTTCAACAAAAAAATTATGCTGTTTTAAAGGTACAGGGCGGTTACACCAAATATTGATGCGATTTAGATTTCTCTTTTGTTCATTCACGTTGCATTTTGTTCATTGCTAAAAGATAAACTATTAACACTTCTATTTTTAAAAGTAATGATGAGAAAATTGCTGTGCGTGACCCCTGGTGATATTGGAATCCCAGAGGGTAAGGAAATTCATGCAGCTCATGTCCATAGGGACAGACTACTGGACTTGACCATGGACTGGGGTCGTGCACACCGATCCGCTCATCTCTATTTGAAAGTATTGTTACTTTGCAACTTTTTTCCACACCTGCCTAAAACTTTTGCACAATACTGGATGTAAAGGTATTATATGCATACAGTATATTTTTGAACAGATCATTTACTAATGATTTAAAATCTAGCAAGTACAATTTATACCATAGTACCTCATTATGTTTGATGCATCCTCTGCATCAGGATCAGCACAGTACTTGTTTGCAAGAATTAAGCAAGCATCGGCAGACTCAATCTGTCAAAGTAAAAATTTAAACTGGTCATGTAACGTTGATTACATGTGGCGTTTAAACAATATGTGCCCTAAAAAGGGTTTTTGTCTTTCACATTTTTTAATTCATGTTAAAAAGTTCTTTTACACTGTTCGATTATCGCTAATGAGTTTTCCTAGGTGGTCCTTTAATCCTACAAATTGCACAGTGTAAATGGATCTTTAAATACCCTTTCCAGGTCCAGTGCTGTGCAGAGCCGGCGTCAGCACCCGGCGCACCCGGGCAAGTGCTGGGGCCCTGAGCAGGCAGGGGGGCCCACTCACCGTCGGGCACCCCGCCGCGCTATGGGACCCGCGAGCGGAGGAGAGCGGTGTCAGCGCCCACTCCCCCCGCTTGCTCAGGGCCCCGGCAGCCAGCGAAACAATACTTACCTCTCCCCGTGCCTCCACAGCAGCTCCGGTGTCTTCCGCGGCTGCAGCACTGTGACGTCTCAGGTCAGAGGGCGTGGTGACGTCATTACACTGCACTCTCTCCTGAGCCGTCACAGTGCAGAGACGCCGGCGACGCTGGAGTCCTGAGCAGCAGCAGGTGAAAAGTGAGGTGAGTATTTGATTTTTTTTTTTTAATGGCATGGGGCATTATATGGTGTGGGGGTGTGACATCCAGCATGGGGCATTATAAGGGAGGGGGGGTGTGTGACATCCTGCATGGGGCATTATAAGGGAGGGTGTGACATCCAGCATGGGGCATTATAAAGGGGGGAGAGTGACATCCTGCATGGGGCATTATATGGAGGGGAAGTGACATCCTGCATGGGGCATTATAAGGGGGATGAGTGACATCCTGCATGGGGCATTATAAGGGGGATGAGTGACATATTGCATGGGGCATTATAAGGGAGGGGGTGTGTGACATCCTGCATGGGGCATTATAAGAGGGGGTGACATCCTGCATGGGGCATTATAAGGGGGGGTGACAATGCATGGGGCATTATAAGGTGGTGACATCCTGCAAGGGGCATTATAAGGGAGGGTGACATCCTGCATGGGGCATTATAAGGGGGGGTGACATAATGCGTGGGGCATTATAAGGGGGGTGACATCCTGCATGGGGCATTATAAGGGAGGTGACAATGCATGGGGCATTATAAGGTGGTGACATCCTGCATGGGGCATTATAAGGTGGTGACATCCTGCATGGGGCATTATAAGGGAGGGTGACATCCTGCATGGGGCATTATAAGGGGGGGTGACATAATGCATGGGGCATTATAAGGGGGTGACATCCTGCATGGGGCATTATAAGGGGGGTGACATCCTGCATGGGGCATTATATAGGGGGAACAGCCTGCATGGGGTATTATAAGGGGGGAACAGCCAGCGTGGGGCATTATTTGGGGGAAACAGCCTGCATGGAGCATTATATGGGGGTCAGTATTCTGTATGGAGCGTTATATGGGGGCCAGTACCCTGTATGGAGCGTTATATGGGGACCAGTATCCTGTATGGAGCATTTTATGGGGGCCAGTATCCTGTATGGAGCGTTATATGGGGCCAGTATTCTGTATGGAGCGATCCGCCGGTTTCTGAGCTATTGTAGAATTTACAATAGATGTCGCTCATGTAATGTAAGAAGTGAAATCTTCGGCATTGTACTATATATATATTTCTCTGCAGTATCTGTGCATCATGAATCGTGGTATGTGTTAAAGGGGCCCTCTGAGACTCTTTTGCCCAGGGCCCACAAAAACCTGGAGCCGGCCCTGGTGCTGTGTCTCTGCTGTTGCTCCGATGATTGTGCACAGGCAACTGCAGTGACATCATGTTATCAAAGGCTGCAGACAGTTAATGGGCTAAACGACACTGCTGATGCATGCTGACCTCAGTGATTGGCTGCAGTGGTGTAGACGTGATATCACCACGCAACCTGTGATCAATCACTGGAGAAGCAGTTGAGACAAAACACTGAACTGGAGGTGGCTTAGTAGCAAATAATTTTATTTGTTTCAATACTACCAGGACAAATTACTTTATAAAATTAAGTTAGAAAACAAAACAAAACCCTTAGAGCGATTTCATATTACTAATCACTAAAATGTGAATCTCAAGTTTGCTGAGAAAACCTCTTTGAGGAGCTATTTTACTTCATATACCAGTCATTCAGTCTACAAATGACTGAATAAGAAATTGCAACACACATACAGGAATGTGAACATATACCAGACAATTAAAGGGGTTTTCCAGAAATATACGGTAACCCATGATTATGCTCCATACGCCATCCTGCTGGTTAGTGAGGGTCTATGGCTAGGACATCTAATGGGTTCACATGATTGATTTATCCTAAATATAGGCCATCAGGGTTTTTTCCTTGAAATTTCATTTCAGTGAAACAACATAGCACAAGCAAACAATAGTAATTACAATAAATGTGATCTGAAATATTCATGACAAGAGTAAAATATAAAGGAATATTTTACCTTAACTCTAGCAAGGTCATGGGGGTTCAGGACTGATCCCTGGTAAAATTCTACCTGAGTAAAGTGCCTCTTAAAGAGAGCTTCTAGCTCTAGATTAGGTGATATGCTGTGGAAAAATATACAGGACACGATTTACTGGGAAATAATAAAAATTGAAATGTTTAAACAACATTCTACAACTCTAATAGTATATGCATATGCCTTATTTATTGGAAATTTTCTTCATGTCATACATCCGATTAGAACTTGCAGAAATTCATTTGCTTGCAACAAACATGTGATTTTACCCTAATCGGCTTATTTTAGCCAGGAACTTCTCTTGAAATGTAGATGTGTGTAAATATTATCATCATTATTACTGATTATGATAACAATGCTATTATTAACAACAACAATAATAACAACAATAATAATAATAATAATAATATGTATGATTTAGAGATACATTGAATAGCCACAATAGAGATACCTGCCATTTTATGACTGACGTTTCCCTGAGTGGAAGTTAGATATGTTACGGCAGAGTGAAGTATAAAATGAAATGACCAAGTTTTCTAATGGATCAGTTCCAGTAGAAATTCTCATTACAACGCGTAAATCGAGCAATCTGAGCAACTTTGAACAAGGCATGAAAATTAGTGATGAGCAAGTATGTTCTGATAACCCCGAGCACGCTGAAGATACTCGGCGAGCACCCGAGCATGCTCGCCGAGTATCTTCAGCATGCTCGGGTGTTATGTTTCAGTCACTCTGTGCTCATGATTTGCGACTGTTTGACAGCTTTAATACATGCGAGGAATGCCTAAGAAACAGGCATTCCTCACATGTATTAAAGCTGTCAAACAGACACAAATCATGAGCATTGAGTGGCTGAAACATAACACCAGAGCACGCTGAAGATACTCGGAAAACACCCGAGCATGCTCGTAAATCTCGAGTAACGAGGATGCTTGCTCATCGCTAATGAAAATCAATGCTATACTAACCATGGTTTGGATTTCATAAGCTGCCAACCTTTTTTCTTTCATGCAGCGGAGTTGAGTGTACATTCAGAATGGTGAGATTGGAAGCTATCAGAGGAGGATGTCAAAAATTATTCTGATGAAAAAGGGATGGAAAGCCAAGGAAATTGCTGCTGACTAATGCTGGTGCTTCAATGGAAGTCTCAGAAAGCACAACTGGTCATTGTAGGCTCTGTTTCCTTTAGACAGACATTGTTGTCTAAAAGAGAAAGAAAGTCAAGACTCTAGTGGGCAAAAATGCAAAAATTTAATCATTGAGTGATGGAAAAGCAAAATGAATCCAGATTTCTTCTGGCCCCAGATTTCTGTGGTTTCTCATTTAGTCCCTTGGCAAAATTAATTGCCAACCCCTTGTATTGGCAGTGTCTCAATCAGCCACTATTCCTGTAGAATGAGGTCAACACTTATTGGAATCTATACTTCAACTAATTGCTATGATTCTAAAGGTCAAAGGAGGTCCAATGCATTAATAAATGGGAATTTCTCATAAAGTGGCTATTCAGTGTAGATCAACATAAATATATGCAAGATTTCAATCAATCTTGGCACTACACTCAACAGACCCTGTGCACAAAGCCAGTATGTAATGCATGGAAGTTGCATCCCTCCTTAGTACAGAGCCTGTCTCTCAAGTATCGCACTGTGCAGCCTCCATGCAATTGGAAAGACTTTGTTGGCCTCTCTGTGTATGGAGAACCAGTGATTGAGCAAATTCACATTTGTGATTCTATATTGTAGAGTTTTATTGTACGTCTAAAGCAGAACTAAAATGGCTCAGTTCAAAATAAAGTCATAATGGGGCCATGTGCATGTGGTTTAAAGAGGCCTGCTGGCATATATGATTTTTTTTCATATATACAGTATCTCACAAAAGTGAGTACACCCCTCACATTTCTGTAAATGTTTTATTATATATTTTCATGGAACAATACTGAAGATATGACACTTTGATACAATGTAAAGTAGTCAGTATACAGCTTGTACAACAGTGTAAATTTGGTGCGCCCGCTAAATAAATCAATACACAGCCATTAATGTCTAAACCGCTGGCAACAAAAGTGAGAACACCCCTAAGTGAAAATGGCCAAATTGTCCTGAAAGTGTCAATAATTTGTGTGGCCACCATTATTTTCAAACACTGCCTTAATTCACTAGAGCTTCACAGGCTGCCACTGGAATCCTCTTCCACTCCTCCATGACGACATCACAGAGCTGGTGGATGTTAGAGATCTTGCGCTCCTTCACCTTCCATTTGAGGATGCCTTACAGGTTGTCAATAGGGTTTAGGTCTGGAGCCATTTTTTTAGTAAGGCAGTGGCCATCTTGGAGGTGTGTTTGGGCTCATTATAATGTTGAAATACTGCATTGTGGCCCAGTTTCCAAAGGGAGGGAATTATGTTCTGCTTCAGTATATCACAGTACATGTAGCATTCATGGTTCCCTCAATGACCTGTAGTCCCCCACAGCCGGCAGCACTCATGCAGCCCCAAACCATGACACTCCCTCCACCATGCTTGACTGTAGGCAAGATACACTTGTCTTTGTACTCCTCACCTGGTTTCCGCCACACACGCTTGATATCATCTGAACCGAATAACTTTATCTTTGTCTCATCAGACCACAGGACATGGTCAATAGGGTTTAGGTCTGGAGCCATTTTTTTAGCAAGGCAGTGGTCATCTTGGAGGTGTGTTTGGGGTCATTATAATGTTGAAATACTGCCTTGTGGCCCAGTTTCCAAAGGGAGGAAATTATGTTCTGCTTCTGTATATCACAGAAGGCCCAGATGGCATACACCCCCGGGTACTAAAAGAATTAAGTAATGTGATAGACAGACCGCTGTATCTTATATTCAAGCACTCTTTATGGACAGGGACTGTCCCACTAGACTGGCGCCAAGCAAATGTGGTACCAATATTCAAAAAGGGGTCTAAAAGTGACCCTGGGAACTATAGACCAGTAAGCTTAACGTCTGTTGTGGGTAAATTGTTTGAAGGATTTCTTAGAGATGCTATTGTAGAATATCTTAATGATAATAACTGTCTAACTCCATATCAACATGGATTCATGAGGGATCGCTCCTGCCAAACAAACCTGATCGCCTTCTACGAGGAGGTGAGCTCACAGCTGGACAGGGGAGAGTCAGTGGATGTTGTATACCTTGACTTCTCCAAAGCGTTTGATACCGTGCCACACAACAGGTTGGTATATAAAATGAGAATGCTTGGTCTGGGGGATAATGTGTGCAAGTGGGTAAATAGCTGGCTGAGTGATAGAAAGCAGAGGGTGGTTATCAATGGAGTAAGCTCAGGGTGTGTCAGGGTTACTAGCGGGGTGCCTCAAGGGTCTGTCTTGGGCCCTATATTATTTAATATATTTATTAATGATCTAGTGGAAGGGTTGCATAGTAAAATAGCAATATTTGCAGATGATACTAAACTTTGTAAAGTAGTTAATACAGATGAGGATAGGGCACAGCTACAGGAGGATTTAGATAAATTGGGGAGTTGGGCCAAAAAATGGCAAATGGGGTTCAATGCCAATAAATGTAAGGTCATGCACATGGGAAAGAAAAACAGCAGTCACCCATGCATATTAAATGAGAAACCGTTGGGGAAATCTGACATGGAGAAGGACCTGGGCGTCTTGGTTAATAGCAAATTAAATTGGAGTGCCCAGTGTCAGGCAGCAGCTTCGAAGGCAAATAGAGTCATGGCATCCATCAGAAGAGGAATAGGGGCATATGATGAGAACATTGTTCTTCCTCTGTATAAAGCGCTGGTAAGGCCGCACTTAGAATATTGTGCACAGTTCTGGGCTCCGGTGCTCAGGAAAGACATATTGGAGCTAGAGAGTGTACAAAGGAGGGCGACTAAGGTAATAAAGGGAATGGAGGGACTAGAATACCCAGAGAGGTTGTCAAAATTAGGCCTATTTACGTTGGAAAAGAGAAAGCTTAGGGGAGACCTCATAAACATGTATAAATACATGAGGGGGCAGTACAGAGATCTCTCCCATGACCTGTTTATACCAAGGATGGTGACAAAGATGAGGGGGCACACTATGCTTCTGGAGGAAAGGAGGTTCCTGCACCAGCATAGAAGGGGATTCTTTACGGTCAGAGCCGTGAGACTCTGGAACTCTCTGGGAGAGGAAGTGGTGATGTTCAACTCACTTAATGAGTTCAAGAGAGGCCTGGACGCCTTTCTTGAGAACAATAAAATTACATCTTATGCTTAGTGATAGTTAATTAATCCAGGGATTTAATCTGACTGCCAGATTGGTGTCGGGAAGTGAATTTTTCCTCAATGATGTAAATTGGCCTATACCGCATGGTTTTTTTTTTTGCCTTCCCCTGGATCAACGCTGCGGAATAGCTGCAGTGCACAAGAAATAGGCTGAACTGGATGGACGCTTGTCTTTTTTCGGCCTTATAAACTATATAACAGTACATGTTGGTATTCATGGTTCCCTCAATGACCTGTAGCCCCCCACAGCCGGCAGTACTCATGCAGCCCCAAACCATGACACTCCCTCCACCATGCTTGACTGTAGGCAAGACACACTTGTCTTTGTACTCCTCACCTGGTTTCAACCACACACGCTTGATATCATCTGAACCGAATAAGTTTATCTTTGTCTCATCAGACCACAGGACATGGTTCCAGTAATCCATGTCTCCTTAGTCTGCTTGTCTTCAGCAAATTGTTTGCGGCCTTTCTTGGGCATCATCTTTAGTAGAGGCTTCCTTTTGGGATGACAGCCATGCAGACCAATTTGATGCAGTGTGCGGTGTATGGTCTGAGCACTGACAGGTGGACCCCCCACCACTTTAACCTCTGCAGCAATGCTGGCAACACTCATACGTCTATTTTGAAAAGACAACCTCTGGATATGACCCTGAGAACGTGCACTCAACTTTTTTAGTCGATCATGGTGAGGCCAGTTCTGAGTGGAACCTGTCTTATTAAACCGTTGTATGGTCTTGGTCACTGTGCTGCAGCTCAGTTTCAGGGTGTTGGCAATCTTCTTATAACCTAGGCCAGGGGTGGGCAATTAATTTTCCCGAGGGGCCACATGAGAGACCGTGACTGTTGGGGAGGGCCGAACCAATAGGCTGAAATTAATTCTGCTCAATATTAATATTAACATGAGCATGAGCCCCACACAGCCTCCCCATGTCCAGCATGAGCCCCACAAAGCCCCCCATGTCCAGCATGAGCCCCACACAGCCCCCCCATGTCCAGCATGAGCCCCACACAGCCCCCCATGTCCAGCATGAGCCCCACACAGCCCCCAAGTCCAGCATGAGCCCCACACAGCCCCCCCCATGTCCAGTATGAACCACACACAGTCCTCCCGTGTCCAGCATGAGCACCACACAGCTCTCCTGTGTCCACCATGAGCTCCACACAGCCCCCCATGTCCAGCATGAGCCCCACACAGCCCTCCGGTGTCCAGCATGAGCCATACACAGCCCCCCATGTCTAGCATCAGCCCCACACAGCCTCCCATGTCCAGCATGAGCCCCACACAGCCCTCCCATGTCCAGTATGTGCCCCACAGAGTCCTCCCGTGTCCAGCATGAGCACCACACAGCTCTCCTGTGTCCACCATGAGCCCCACACAGCCCCCTATGTCCAGCATGAGCCCCACACAGCGCTCCCGTGTCCAGCATGAGCCATACACAGCCCCCCATGTCCAGCATGAGCCCCACACAGCCCTCCCAAGTCCAGCATGTGCACCACCCACCCCCCCATGTCCAGTATGAGAGCTCGAGAGCCTCCTCATGTCCAGCATGACAGCCCTTCCAAGTGTCCAGCATGACAGCCCCCCAGTGTCCAGCATTAAAGCCCCCCAGTGTCTAGCATTAAAGCCCCCCATGTCCAGCATGAGAGCCCCCCCTGTGTCCAGCCTGACAGCCCTCCCTAGTGTCCAGCATGAGAGCCCCCCCTGTGTCCAGCATGAGAGCCCCTCTGTGTCCAGCATGACAACCCTCCCTAGTGTCCAGCATGAGAGCCCCCCTATGTCCAGCATGAGAGCCCCCATGTGTCCAGCATGACAGCCCTCCCTAGTGTCCAGCATGAGAGCCCCCCCTGTGTCCAGCATGAGAGCCCCCCTGCGTCCAGCATGAGCGCCCCCCCTGTGTCCAGCATGAGACCCCCCCTGTGTCCAGCATGACAGCCCTCCCTGTGTCCAGCATGACAGCCCTCCCTGTGTCCAGCATGAGAGTCCCCCCTGTGTCCAGCATGAGACCCCCCTGTGTCCAGCATGAGACCCCCCTGTGTCCAGCATGAGAGACCCCCCTGTGTCCAGCATGAGAGCCCCCTGTGTCCAGCATGAGAGCCCCCCCTGTGTCCAGCATGAGACCCCCCTGTGTCCAGCATGACAGCCCTCCCTGTGTCCAGCATGAGAGCCCCCCACTATGTCCAGCATGAGAGCCCCACTATGTACAGCATGAGAGCCCCCTGTATCCAGCATGAGAGCCCCCCCTGTGTCCAGCATTAAAGCATCTCTTGTGTCCAGCATTAAAGCCCCCCTGTGTCCAGCATCAAAGCAAAGCCGTCCCTGTGTCCATCATTAAAGCCCCCCCTGTGTCCAGCATATACTTACTTCACTCCCCGTTTCCCTACGCTCCTGTCTCTGATGCACTGACTCTCCACAGTGTGCAGGCTGATGCCATTGTGTCAGCTGTTTCTAACGCTGATTGGTGGAAGAGGGAAGTGGCGGCCCCTCCTCCACCAATGCATTCACCGCGGATTGAGACCACGGATTGAGACAGCGGTGACGGTGTGCAGGCGGGCAGTGACGGCGAGCGGTGACGGCGTGCGGTGCAGTGCGGCCCGTGGGCCACTGTTATGAGCCCTTCGGCTGTCTCGGTCCGCGGGCCAGATGTGGCCCGCGGGCCGCACGTTGCCCAGATCTGACCTAGGCCATCTTTATGTACAGCACCAATTCCTTTTTTCTGTTCCACAGAGCATTCTTTACCATGAGGTGCCATGTTGAACTTCCCGTGACCAGAATGAGAGAATGTGAGAGCGATAACACCAAATTTAACACTCCTGCTCCCCATTCACACCTGAGACCTTGTAACACTAATGAGTCACTTGACAATTGGGAGGGAAAATGGCTAATTGGGCACAATTTGCCCATTTTCACTTAGGGGTGTACTCACTTTTGTTGCCAGCGGCTTAGACATTAATGGCTGTGTGCTGAGTTATTTAGAGGCTCGTTAAAGGGTCAATATTGACTTTTAGGATCGCTATTTCCTATAGGTGGCACTAGAGTTCTAGTCTTCTTCATCTCTGAAGAGACAATTTGCATATTTCCCAGAGGAGCATTGCGACTTAAAAGTCTCCTCACCTTGACATGCTTAACATGTCACTCATCGCAAGGAGGAATGTTACCCCTTGGATACCAGTCTGATGCCTCTCACACAGCCAAACCATATCTCACACTTTGCACTAAAGAGGGGCAGTAACCCGAAACACAGTGTCTGCAAATTGAGATTATGGTTCTGGCTTTTATCCTAGATCATATGATAAGGCTCGTTAAAGAGTTGATATTGTCTTTTAGGATTGCTACTTCCTATAGGTGGCACTAGAGTTCTATCACTCTTCCTCTCTGAAGAGACAATTTCCATATTTCCCAGAGGAGCATTGGGACTTAAAAGTCTCCTCACCTTGACATGCTTAACATGTCACTCTCCGCAAGGAGAAACGTTACACCTTGGATACCGGTCTGATGCCTCTCACTCAGCCAAACCATATCTCACACTCTGCACTAAAGAGGGGCAGTACCCCGAAACACAGTGTGTGCAAATTGAGATTATAGTTCTGGCTTTTATCCTAAATCATATCACAAGGCTCGTTAGAGAGTTAATATTGACTTTTAGGATTACTCAAGTTTCCTCATCTTGACATGCTTAACATGTCACTTTCCGCAATGAGAAACGTTACCCCTTGGATATCGAGTTATACAACCTGTACACTGACTACTTTACATTGTATCAAAGTGTCAAATCTTCAGTGTTGTCCCATGAAAGGATATAATAAGATATTTACAAAAATGTGAGGGGTGTACTCACTTTTGTGTATATATTGAATATCAAATCGAATATAAACTAATCATGATTAAAAGCTGATTTTTTATTACCTGCTCTGATAGATTGGAACATAATGGCAAAATGTTTTCATAAACAATTTTAACTTTAGTTTTCCAACTCAAATCAAGACAATGTGGGAAACAATCATGGTCTCCGCTAGAAAACATTTGTAACATTGTTATAAGAGGTTACCCACTTGTGCAGAAATACAATCTCCACGTTCACATCGTCTCGATCTTTGTGGAGGAAGTCCTTTAAGAAGTTGGAAACGCTTTCTAGAGTGATGTGACCACAGACCACAATATGCCTGGAATACAAAGGTGTCAGTTAAGTAAAGGAATCTTCTGTAACTAGGAAAGTTGGGAACCCGTGTAGCATTGCTCTGTAGATAGGTATCTTCTAAGAAATCAAGAGACATAAGTTATGCAGGTTTTCACAATTAGCCCATCAGTTCCAGCTAGAAAATAAATATACCATATAAATACTGATTTATCATGGTGCTCAATCAAATGTGCTCCTTCTGTGTATACTGCAATTAAAATTTCACTAAAAGGCCAAACAAATGTCAAAAGATAATTGTTAAAAAGTTAAATATGCATTATTTATACAATCAAACAATGGCAACAGCATTACTATTCAATGAAACAGTGAAAAAGAAGTAAAGACAAACTGTAAAGATAGATACATTTACACAAATACATACATTCAGCAGGGCTTTATAAAGGAAATGAAAGATTAAAAATAACAAAAACCCTAATAAAATACAATATTACACTTCTGATACCACGTTCAGTCTTCAATATGTATAGCTGCTATCCTAACATTTCTACTCATTTTGTACTAATGCCACTCGTAACCATTTAATGCATAAGTTACATTATTAATGTGGATAAATATACCAGAAAAAAATTGTAATCATGGCTCTATCATCTACTTAAAGTGACTTTCTTATCTCAATATGTGAATGGAGCTGAACTGCAAATACCTATGTAGTTAGTGGCTGTAAAGAGAAAAATTTTGTAAAGGGAATCTGTAGGTTGGATCAACCTTCCCAAGCTGCCTACATGGGCATGTAGATGATAAGAAGCTGAATAAAATATCTTGATAGCTGTGATCTTATACCAGAGTTATACACGTTTTTCTTATATCTAAATAAACTGGTAAAATCTCACTGAGAATCTGCCTCTTGAGCTTATTTTAGATGAAAGGGTTAGTTACCAGTGTGATACGTAATATCTGACAGACTGCTTTCCTGATCTCACTGCAGAGCTGTGTGTGATTACAGCTAACACTTCTTCAGCTTCCATTTCACACACAGTCAGTGTGGGAGGAGGGGCAGTACAGCAGAGCTAGGGGAGGCTAAATTCAGATGCAGCTGTGTTTATAATGTGACGAAGCTCAACTATGCTGTACAGTGTTAGTTATAATCACACACAGCTCTGCAGTGAGATCAGAAGAGCAGACTGTCAGTCATTACACATCACACTGGTAATGCACCCTTTCATTTATAATATTTTCTGGAGGCAGAGGCTCATGCAGATCAGTGTCCAGTCCATAGTCCTGAAAAGCTCATTTACATATAACAAAAACATGTATTTCTCTGGAATAAGATATCAGATCACAGATATCATGGTATCTGTCATGCACAGTGTGGGAAAGACTAAGTGCAACACGAAGGGATGAGGGAAGGGTAGCCCAAACACTAGGGAAAGGGAGAGTGGAAACCCCTAGGTAGATCTAATATCACCGCACCTGTCCTACCATCCCTATATTGGTTCCGCACCTATCGCCGAACAGGAAACCTAATCCCTGTATATCCCTAGAGCTAGGCCCTAGATAGGGAGAGGGGTGAACACTGGTCAGTCCCCACTATAAACTAAAGACAACAAGGGAGACAAACAAAGGGGGGAAAACTTAGCTTGAGCAGACACCAGAGAGATAATACCAAACGTACTCCAAGGGCACCAGAGCGGAAGCTAGCAGACTGCTATTGTTCCAAGCCTTCACAAGGGAAAATGAGACTATCACTGGCAACTCCCTGAAGCAGACTGAGATCTTATAAGCACCCAGACAAGGGTGTGTTAATCAGAGCAGGAGGGAGGTTGCAGTTGGGTCCAAAAGTAAGAAGGATTAAGAAGGCGTCTGCAATGTCAAACAAAGTGACCTTCTGCAGCCAGATCCAGAGCGACTGTCTGCTACATCTGACACAGCCGTCACAGTATCATTTTATTCATGTTTCTATTACCTGAATGCCCATGTAGATGACTTAGGAATGTTGATCCTACTGACAGATTTCCTTTAAAGGGGATTCAACACTAAGCTAGCACTGCTGCTGCCCTTCATTCTCTGGATCAGTGGATATTCCGTCAAATTTTATCATATCAACTTCATGATATAGACAACATACTAGAGGTTAAACAGCAATTAACTGCACATGTGAATGAATGCTAGATATATCAATTATTTCCTGTCTGTACACAACACAATGTATTCACATTTTCAGTTGAGTAAATTTTAGTTTCAATGAAAAGATAATCTACAAAAGACAAATTTCTGTTTTTTATATATACAGCAGAAAATGAAGATGAATGTATGTCCTTGTTATCTGTGTATGGTAACTGAATAAAATTATATGATTTCTTCACTGCATCATTATCAGATCTTTGCGTCATCATAATGCCTTATTTAACAATGTTAACCCCACTACATCTCAATTTTTCTATTCATTCCCATCCACAATGCCATCCATCATATTACTTTTGTGTTTTGCCCAGGAAATATAACACCAGTCAGTCATAGATATTCAGTAGACATAGAATATGTACATCACTTCAAAGCATATGTCCAGGATTCTCATAATTGAGGCTAATTTGATCCAGTAGATTGCTAGATGGTAATTTAGTTGCTTAAAGCATTTTATCAGTCTACCCCTACTGAAGATAGAAATCAGATCTGCATGCGATGCCTTTTTTAATGGGGTGTTTTGGGGGTGGGAAGGAGTTTGTGCTTATAAACACTGTGTGTGCATACTTATTAGGCAAATTGTATATTTAATTAGTTAATATTATTACTGAACAACTGCAGTGCTGTTGGTCAGTAACCTGAAAATTTAGGTAAAAGTGCGGTTTTGTGTTTCTTAGGAGAATATCTCTGTGTGCAGAATTATTGAGCAACTATTAGTGTACAGAATTATTATGCAACTAAATGAAAAACATAAATTCTCCATCTCAATTGTTTATTTTCATCTGTTACAGAAAGAATAATAACCAAACTACTCATAATGTACAAAATACATTTCTGACATTTCCAAAAATCTCAGTGATCAATATATCCAGGGCCGTATTAGCCACTAGGCACTGGAGGGCAGGTGCCTAGGGTGGCAGGTTAAATGGGCGCCATCTTGAAAGATTTTTTTTTTTAACCCCCTTCCCCTTGGCCGGACCAAGTATCAAAACCGGCGTTTTTTTAAGGAGAGGAGAGAGGGGATTGGATATGCGAGTGCGCAGCAGGGGCAGAGGAGCTTTAATTAGCTCCCTGCCTAAACGGAAGAAAATACTTACCACTGGTACAGGACCTGCGATGACGTCACAATCATGTGACTGGAGAGGGAAGGGGCCACAGATTTCTGCTGGGACCTGCAGGTAGAAGCTGGAGGAGATGGGGAAACTGAGAGGTAATGAGGGAACAGGGTACATGGGGAGTGCAGGGTGTATGTGACAGAGGGGTGCAGGCTCTGTGGGCTAAGGGGGTGCACACTGACAGAGGGATGTGTGGGGGTACAGGCTGTGGGAAATAGAGAGGTCCAAACTGTGACAAAGGAGTGCAGGGTGTGTGAGATAGAGGGGTGCAAGGGGGTGTGCGATAGACAGGTGCAGGGGGTGTGAGATAGAGGGATGCAAGGGGGTGAGAGAGAGGGGTGCAAGGGGGTGTGAGAAAGAGGGTTGCAAGGGGGTGTGAGATAGAGGGGTGCAAGGAGGTGTGAGATAAAATAGTGCAATGGGGTGTGAGACAGAGAGGTGTAAGAAAGTGTGAGATAGAGGGGTGAAAGAGGATGTGAGAAAAAGGGTTGCAAGGGGGTGTGAGATAGAGGGATGCAGGGGGTGTGAGAAAGAATGGTGCAATGGGGTGTGAGATAGAGGGCTGCAATGGGGTGTGAGAAAGAGGGATGCAGTGGGTGGGAGATAGAGGGGTGCAAGGGGGTGTGAGAAAAAGGGTTGCAAGGGGGTGTGAGATAGAGGGGTGCAAGGAGGTGTGAGATAAAATAGTGCAATGGGGTGTGAGACAGAGGGGTGCATGAAAGTGTGAGATAGAGGGGTGAAAGGGGATGGGAGAAAGAGGGTTGCAAGGGGGTGTGAGATAGAGGGATGCAGGTGGTGTGAGATAGAATGGTGCAATGGGGTGTGAGATAGAGTGGTGCAATGGGATGTGAGATAGAATGGTGCAATGGGGTGTGAGATAAAGGGGTGTGAGACAGAGGGGTGCAAGGGGGTGTGAGATAGAGGGCTGCAGGGGATGTGAGATAGAGGGGTGAAAGGGGGTGTGAGATAGAATGGTGCAATGAAGTGTGAGATAGAGAGGTTCAAGGGGGTGTGAGATAGAGGGGTGCAAATGGGTGAATCCAATCAGAGATGTCAACCACTAAGGTACTTGGATCTAAGGAGGCATTTTCACTAGACAATCACCGTATTTAAATAACCTCAGACCGGTTATATGAAGCCAATCGGCAGTCATTTAATAGCCTGTGACAGCAGACTTCAGAATCTCCACAGCATTGCGCGCTGTCAGGATTCTCCAGCACTGGTGGTGAGAGCGGCCGTCCTGTGACCACAAGTATGCCATATGTATACTGTACTTCTGGCCAGATTCCAACTAGACGTGCGCAGCCTCACTCAGATCACTTGTATGGCATGACAAACCTAGAAAACTCCTTTATTATGCTCCTTTTGTGCACATACTGTATAACATAATTGTTTTTGGCAGCACATGTTTATACAGGTTTACACAGGACTGTCAAGAACAATCATATATAAAGAGGTTGTCCACTACTTTAACATTGATGACCTATCACTAGGCTAGGTCATCAGTGTCTGATCAGTGGGGTGAGATCATCTTATTCTGGCCAGTGGCCAGAACTGCTTAGTTATGGAGCTGCACAGCGCAGGGAGCTGACATGCTGTACCCGGCCGCGACCACTTTACTGTAGACGGAGCCGTTCTGCTCTGTAACTGAGCAGTTCCACTTGCCGACGACAACAAGAACAGTTGATTGACAGGGGAGCCGGGTGTTGCCCTCGCACCAATCAGACTGATGACCTATCGACGTATCCTAAGGATAGGTCATCAATATTAAAGTAGTGGACAACCTCTCTAAGCAAGCTTATAACCTATTTCACTCAATGGATGAACATTTTGCTCGTGCATCGGGTGATTGACAGCCTGTTCTGTGTAAATGCATTCAGCGGCTCTGTCGGGGCTTAGATCTGAACCCCAGAAAGCAGCATTCAGTGATATGCACTGACGGGGCCATTGACTGTAATGATGCAGATGGAGTTAGAATGTGCTCTGTTGTGCATCATTTTCGGCTGTATACGCCTAGTTAAGACAGGTGGCAAGAAGATCAAGAAGGCGTCTGAGTGGCTCCTAATTTATTTTGCAGCAGGACGAGCCCAAACATACAGTTCATACCATTAAAGGGGTTGTTAAGACTTGGAAGAAGAGTCTGCATTCTCTGTATGTGACTGCTGCATGGTGACAGCTTGTGGTGCGCACGCTATTACGATTCCCTGATGCAAGAAAGTGGTCACGTGACCTCATGCATGCGATTTGCATACCTGGGGTTACGGGATCTCATGCATGCAATTTGCATACCTGGGGTCATGTGACCTCATGCATGCGATTTGCATACCTCGGGTCACATGCCGACTCGATGTATTCGGCTTCTCTCAATAAAAGAGAATTAATTGCATTTGTTGCTTAGTAATAAACTTGAATAAAAACGTGACCTTCCAAGGGTTTTGTATCGGCTGGAAGCAAGCACCACTTCAGTGAAAGAAAACGGAAGACAAAAATTGAAGCAACTAGGATGGCAACTGAGAAAAAAATCAGTCCAATTCTCTCAGATTGTAACACACAGATGTGTGAGCCCAGCACCAGAATACATTTAGAGCCAATCAGATGCTTTCTTAGGCTGTGTGCCCACAATGCGTTTTTTAAGCATTTCCGCAGCGGTAAAAACGCTGCAGAAACGCTTAAAAAATGCATGGTAGAAGGCCTGCCATGTTCACCAATGATAATCCGCTTGTGCTGTGCACATGCTGCGGAAATTTCCACTGCGGATTATCATTGCTTCAAGAGGTCACCGGAAATGGTTTTCACTTCACAGGTGTGCCCTGTCAGGTTTAATAAGTGGGATTTCTTGCCTTATAAATGGGGTTGGGACCATCAGTTGTGTTGTGCAGAAGTCAGGTGGATACACAGCTGATAGTCCTACTGAATAGACTGTTAGAATTTGTATTATGGCAAGAAAAAAGCAGCTAAGTAAAGAAAAACGAGTGACCATCATTACTTTAAGAAGTGAAGGTCAGTCAGTCCGAAAAATTGGGAAAACTTTGAAAGTGTCCCCAAGTGCAGTTGCAAAAACCATCAAGCACTACAAAGAAACTGGCTCACATGAGGACCGCCCCAGGAAAGGAAGACCAAGAGTCACCTCTGCTTCTGAGGATAAGTTTATCCAAGTCACCAGCCTCAGAAATCGCAGATTAACAGCAGCTCAGATTAGAGACCAGGTCAATGCCACAAAGAGTTCTAGCAGCAGACACATCTCTAAAACAACTATTAAGAGGAGACTTTGTGCAGCAGACCTTCATGGTAAAATAGCTGCAAGGAAACCACTGCTAAGGACAGGCAACAAGCAGAAGAGACTTATTTGGGCTAAAGAACACAAGGAATGGACATTAGACCAGTGGAAATCTGTGCTTTGGTCTGATGAGTCCAAATTTGAGATCTTTGGTTCCAACCACCGTGTCTTTGTGCGACTCTACATGCCTGGTTCCAACCGTGAAGCATGGAGGAGGAGGTGTGATGGTGTGGGGATGCTTTGCTGGTGACACTGTTGGGGATTTATTCAAAATTGAAGGCGTACTGAACCAGCATGGCTACCACAGCATCTTGCAGCGGCATGCTATTCCATCCTGTTTGCGTTTAGTTGGACCATCATTTATTTTTCAACAGGACAATGACCCCAAACATACCTCCAAGCTGTGTAAGGGCTATTTGACCAAGGAGGAGAGTGATGGGGTGCTACGCCAGATGACCTGGCCTCCAGTCACCAGACCTGAACCCAATCGAGATGGTTTGGGGTGAGCTGGACCGCAGAGTGAAGGCAAAAGGGCCAACAAGTGCTAAGCGTCTCGGGGAACTCCTTCAAGATTGTTGGAAGACCATTTCCGATGACTACCTCTTGAAGCTCATCAAGAGAATGCCAAGAGTGTGCAAAGCAGTCATCAAAGCAAAAGATGGCTACTTTGAAGAACCTAGAATATAAGACATATTTTCAGTTGTTTCACAATTTTTTGTTAAGTATATAATTCCACATGTGTTAATTCATAGTTTTGATGCCTTCAGTGTTAATGTACAATTTTCATAGCCATGAAAATACAGAAAAATCTTCAAATGAGAAGGTGTGTCCAAACTTTTGGTCTGTACTGTATATAATGTATATATGTATACGTGTGTGTGTTATATATATATATGTATGAATGTGTGTATTGTAGGGTTTGGTACTTATTCAGCCGCGTTAGAGGTAGGCACAGGACACTGTTTCTTTAAAAACGTCCAAGGCTGGTTTATTATAGCTTCATAAACCGCACTTTTAGCAGTAAACAAAAGACAGCCTTGTCCGGCACAGAGTAACAAAACAGAAAATAAACAGTCCATACAATATGGCGGATTCGCCCGCTCACGGTCAATTTTTCTTTAGCAAAAACACTGTGGTGGTCTCCACACCTCCAGCCACAGAAACTGAATGAGACACTCGGTCTCGATTTTATATACATGCCCTGGGGTGGGGATATGTGAGCAGCCAATTCCTCCCTTCTCTAATGACTGCTCTTAAAAAATGACCCTAATATGCCCTATTAACCCTCTCAGCGCTATGTGTGCTGGAGCATGCTTCCCGGGTTTATATTACCGAAGCTACCAACCTCGGTGACTCATCTCCCATCAAGGACCTGCCAGCGGCCATCTTACAGTATATATTATATATAGAGAAAGCGAGCTAGAGATAGCAGTAACTGCACAATATGATTGAGCCACTCTGTCTAAATAATACATGTATATGTAGCGCTCTCTTGACATTTTTTATATATATACACAGATTGGGTACGGAAAGTATTCAAACCCCTTTAAATGTTTCACTCTTTGTTTCATTGCAGCCATTTGGTAAATTCTAAAAAGTTAAAAAGTTCATTTTTTTCTCATTAAAGTACACTCTGCACCCCATCTTGACTGAAAAAAACAAAAATGTAGAAATTTTTGCAAATTTATTAAAAAAGAAAAACTGAAATATCACATGGTCATAAGTATTCAGACCCTTTGCTCAGTATTGAGTAGAAACACCTTTTGAGCTAGTACAGCCATGAGTCTTCCTAGGAATGATGCAACAAGTTTTTCACACCTGGATTTAGGGATCTTCTGCCATCCTTCCTTGCAGATCCTCTCCAGGGGTCTGAATACTTTCCGTACCCACTGTATATACACACACTGCATACAGATATACAAAAATACACACACTGCACATATATATACATATATATATGCATACATAAATATATATATATACTGTACATTTTCAATTAACCCTCAGAATACGCTGTCATGTGGATAAATTGTTATTGGTAATTATACAGTTATATGAAAAAGTTTGGGCACCCCTATTAATCTTAAGCTTAATGTTTTATAAAAATTGGTGTTTTTGCAACAGTTATTTCAGTTTGATATATGTAATAACTATTGGACACAGTAATGTTTCTGCCTTGAAATGAGGTTTATTGTACTAACAGAAAAGGTGCAATCTGCATTCAAACAAAATTTGACAGGTGCATCAGTATGGGCACCCTTATCATTTTCTTGTTTTAAATAATCCTACCTACTTTTACTGATGTACTAAAGCACTTTTTTTAGTTTTGTAGCCTCATTGAGCTTTGAACTTCATAGCCAGGTGTATGCAATCATGAGAAAAGCTACTTAAAGTGGCCACTTGCAAGTTGTTCTCCTGTTTGAATCTCCTCTGAAGAGTGGCATCATGGGCTCCTCAAAACAACTGTCAAATGATCTGAAAACAAAGATTATTCAACATAGTTATTCAGGGGAAGGATACAAAAAGCTGTCTCAGAGATTTAACCTGTCAGTTTCCACTGTGAGGAACATAGTAAGGAAATGGAAGAACACAGGGACAGTTCTTGTTAAGGCTAGAAGTGGCAGGCCAAGAAAAACATCAGAAAGGCAGAGAAGAAGAATGGTGAGATTGTTATGATAGGCTACAAGCACTAAGGAAAGAAAGGAGATCTGTCCCTACAATAGAACTAAGCTAGATCCCTACAATGTAACGGGGAACCTGATCCTGCGATCAGACCCGCTAAAGTCCTCAGCTAGTCTGAACGAAGACCTATAGATGTGAGGGAGGGATCCCTACAAGAACTATGGACTGGGAGAAAGGTGGACACCTCCTAGCAGAAATTGTAGCAGTAAAAAGACAAACAAACAACATAGAACATAGAGGTCAAAAGATCTAGCTAAACTGACTGAGAAAGGTTACAAAGCACCTGGCTAGCTTAAGAGTAGAAATTACAATGAAGTCCAGCATGGCCAGAAGGGCGGAGCAGGATTAAATAGGCAAAAAAGGTCATGTGACCAGCAAAATAGAAAAAACCTAACAGGAGAGTTCTAACAGTACCCCCTCTTCTATGAGGATCCTCCGGATCCCCTAGGCCCAGGCTTATCAGGAAACCTCTTGTGAAACGCTCAGACAAGTCTGGAAGCAGAAACATCATCCACCCTCACCCATGAGTTATCCTCGGGACCGAAACCCTTCCAAGCGACGAGATACTGCAAACTTCCCCTATACCGTCTAGAATTAAGGATGGGGGAAATTTCATATTCCCCGTCCTCCACCACCGGAGGAACAGTGGCAGTGGCGTCTCTATCTGATACATCAGCTTTTTTCAATAGAGAAACATGAAACACCGGATTAATCTTCCAGGAGGTAGGAACCTCCAACCTAACAGCAGATTGGTTAACTACCTGAAGCACCTTAAAGGGCCCTACAAACTTGGGACCCAATTTTTTAGAAGGAATCCTCAACCGCAGATTCCTAGAGGACAACCAAACCATGTCACCAACCGTAAACAAAACCTCTTGACGTTTCCTGTCAAAGTACCTCTTAGATTTTTTGTTAGCCTCCTGAAGATTACCACACACATCCGTCCAAACTCTCTCCAAATCACTGGAAAAACTCTCCTCCTCAGGCACAGCCGATACCAATTTGGAGAATGACCCAAAAGACGTATGTCTCCCAGAACAACAAAAAAAAGGCGAACACCCAGAAGAAGAGGATGTATGGTTGTTAAGAGCAAATTCAGCAAGAGGCAGAAACTCAGACCACCCCTCTTGATTGTCTGCCACAAAACAACGCAAGAACTGCTCAACATCCTGATTCTTCCTTTCTGTCTGGCCATTAGACTCAGGATGATATCCAGATGAAAACGACAAATGAACTCCCAACTTGTCACAAAAGGCACGCCAAAAACGAGCCACGAACTGAGGTCCCCTATCAGAAACAATGTCAGTAGGAACACCATGGAGTCTGACAATTTCCTTGACAAAGGCCTTAGCGAGTGTCTTAGCGCAGGGCAGTTTGATGAAGGGAACCAAGTGACACATCTTGCTAAAACGGTCCACGACCACCCAGATGACCGTGAAACCCTCAGAGGAGGGAAGGTCAGTAATAAAGTCCATAGCCAGATGTGTCCAATGTGCACTAAGAACCTCCAGAGGGCAAAGCAACCCCGCAGCAGCAGTATGAGAAGACTTAGATCTAGCACACACAGTACATTGACGCACCCACTTAATGACTTCCTTCTGCCATCCAGGCCACCAAAAACTGCGACCCACAAGTCTCTTGGTCTCAGAAATTCCTGGATGACCTGCCAACCGAGACTCATGACACTCAAAAAACAAATCTCTCCTAAAGGTCCTAGGCACAAACAACCTCCCATGGGGAGTGTTAGATGGGGCATTCTCCTGTGCTTTAAGAATCTCATCTTCCAAAACGGAGTCCAATGCAGCAATCACAACACCTTCTTGTAAAATGCTCTCCTCCTCCTCAGCACCGACCATGGGAGAGAAGCTGCGAGACAACGCATCAGCTTTAACATTCTTGGTACCCGGGATGTAAATAACGGAAAAATTAAACCGCGAAAAAAAAAGTGCCCACCTAGCCTGACGGGCATTCAAGCGCTTGGCAGCATCAAGATAGATCAGATTTTTATGATCAGTGAAAACCTGAATGGGAAATTCAGCACCTTCCAAGAGATGACGCCAGTGTTCAAATGCGAGTTTTATAGCCAGCAATTCCCGATTACCAATATCGTAATTAAGTTCAGTCTCAGAAAAAAAATAAAAAAAAAAAGGCACAGGGATATACTCCATCCTTGTTTTCCTGAGACTATACCGCACCGACCGCCACAGAAGAGGCATCAACCTCAACCAAAAACGGCTTAGTCACATCAGGCTGCATAAGGATGGGGGCAGAGCTGAACCTCTCCTTTAGAAACACAAACGCTTCAATGGCCTCAGTAGTCCACTGAACCGTATTAGCACCTTTCCTGGTGAGATCGGTCAGTGGTTTAACAATAATAGAAACATTTTTAATGAATTTTCTGTAATAATTGGCGAGCCAAAAACCTCTGTATCGATTTCAAACCAATAGGCCTAGGCCATTCCTGCACAGCTTGAACTTTCACCGAGTCCATCTCAAAGCCCTCGCTGGAGATAATGTAGCCCAAAAAACTAATTCTCTGTACAGCAAACTCACATTTCTCCAGCTTAGCAAAAAGCGAATTGTCCATTAATAACTGTAACACCTCACGTACGCTCCGCCAATGAGACTCCAGATCAGGCAAATAAATCAAAATGTCATCCAAATACACAACCACATTTTTGCCGATTAAAGGTCTAAGGATATCATTAATAAGATTCTGAAAAAATGCTGGAGCATTGGTGAGACCAAAAGGCATAACCAGATTCTCAAAATGACCCACAGGAGTGTTAAAAGCAGTCTTCCATTCATCACCCTCCTTCATGCGCAACAAATTGTATGCCCCCCGGAGATCAATTTTAGAGAACCACTTGGCCCCCACTAACTGGTTAAACAAATCAGGAATCAATGGCAGTGGGTAGGGATTGCGTACAGTAATTTTATTAATCTCGCGAAAGTCCAGACAAGGACGTAAACCGCCATCCTTATTTTTAACAAAAAAAAATCCAACAGCCACAGGTGACTTAGAGGGTTTGATATGACCGGCGGCCAAGCTCGTCTGTATGTATTCCTCCAAAGCCTTTCTCTCAGGAATAGTAAGATTAAATAAACGACTTTTAGGAAGAGTCGCTCCAGGGACAAATTCAATGGTACAATCATAGTCTCTATGGGGAGGCAAAATTTGCGACTCCTCCTCAGAAAAAACTTTCCAAAAATCCTGAATAGGTACAGGTAATTCCCCTTTATCCACAGCAGCAATGCGCCCGTTACAACACTTGTCATAACACTTAGGGCTCCAGGACTTAATTTCATCAGTAGACCAATCCAGTACAGGATTGTGCAATTTTAACCAGGGTAACCCCGAAACTACTGGAGAAGGCAAATTATTTAATACTACCAAATCCAAATTTTCTTGGTGAATACCATTAATAGTGAGGGGAAATTCATAAACCTTGTGAGTAACACATTTCAAGGGAGAGCCATCGACAGAAACCACGGCAATAGGGGATGACAAAGGTTTGGGTTTTAATTTAAGTTTTTCCAAGAATCCCCCATCAATCACATTCAGAGTAGAACCACAATCCACAAATACCCGAAATTCAATTAATTCTTCCTGAGCTGCAGTAGTAGCAGAAAGAAATACCCCCTTAGTGTTTAAACAGGCTATACGGGCGTAACTGACCTTTTTTTTTTCTTTGTTCATACGAAGCACACAGTTCTTAATGAAATGGTCAGATTTTCCGCAATAAAAGCACAAACCTTCAGAAAACCTGTGGCCTTTTTCCTGAGAGCGGGGTGACATCGCCCCAATCTCCATCGCCTCTCCAATGTCAGTACAGACCCTCTCAAGACTAGGAGCTGACATGGCAAAGGATTTACTCTCATTAACCCTTGCACGCAGTCTCCTGTCCACCCGTATAGCTAATTGCATTGCCCCCTGCAAGTTTCCAGGTGTAGGATAAGCAATAAGCAGATCCTTAACCCTTTCACCTAGCCCAGCAAGAAACAAACTTTTCAGAGCTGAATCGTTCCAACCCACCTGAGCAGACCACCGACGGAAGTGAGCACAATAATTTTCCACATTACCTGATCCCTGCCTCAAAAGTCTCAATTCCGTCTCAGCTGATGAGACACGATCAGGATCATCATACAACAACCCCAAAGCAGAAAAAAAACTATCCACTGATCTAAAGCACGGATCACTAGGTTGGAGAGAAAAGGCCCATCCCTGTGGTTCTTTGCGCAAAAGTAACATTATGAACCCTATGCGCTGTGATTCATCACCAGAGGATATGGGTCTCAAACGAAAATACAATAAACAAGCATTTTTAAAGGAAAAAAAATCTTGTTGTTCACCAAAAAATAAATCAGGCAATCGTACCTTTGGCTCCACAAAATGCGCTCCAGAACAGCTACTCACGTGTTGTTGGAGCTCGGCCACCTCCAGAGAGAGTCCCTGCAGGCGTTGAGCCAAATCCTGAACCGACACCATGATGGAAACTGGAGGTCTTTCCTTAGAGATATTTTTGGGCTGGACTTACTGTTATGATAGGCTACAAGCACTAAGGAAAGAAAGGAGATCTGTCCCTACAATAGAACTAAGCTAGATCCCTACAATGTAACGGGGAACCTGATCCTGCGATCAGACCCGCTAAAGTCCTCAGCTAGTCTGAACGAAGACCTATAGATGTGAGGGAGGGATCCCTACAAGAACTAGGGACTGGGAGAAAGATGGACACCTCCTAGCAGAAATTGTAGCAGTAAAAAGACAAACAAACAACATAGAACATAGAGGTCAAAAGACCTAGCTAAACTGACTGAGAAAGGTTACAAAGCACCTGGCTAGCTTAAGAGTAGAAACTACAATGAAGTCCAGCATGGCCAGAAGGGCGGAGCAGGATTAAATAGGCAAAAAAGGTCATATGACCAGCAAAATAGAAAAAAACTAACAGGAGAGTTCTAACAGAGATCAGTCAAGGACAATCCTCAGACCACCTCCAGAGAGCTGCAGCATCAACTTGCTGCAGATGGTGTCACTGTGCATCGGTCAACTATACAACGCACTTTGCACAAGGAGAAGCTGTATGGGAGAGTGATGCGAAAGAAGCCGTTTCTGCAAGCACGCCACAAACAGAGTCGTCTGAGGTATGCAAAAGCACATTTGGAGAAGCCAATTTCTTTTTGGAAGAAGGTCCTGTGGACTGATGAAACCAAGATTGAGTTGTTTGGTCATACAAAAAGGCGTTATGCATGGCGGCAAAAAAACTAAGCATTCCAAGAAAAACACTTGCTACCCACAGTAAAATTTGGTGGAGGTTCCATCATGCTTTGGGGCTGTGTGGCCAAAGCCGGCACCGGGAATCTTGTTAAAGTTGAGGGATGCATGGATTCCACTCAGTATCAGCAGATTCTTGACAATAATGTTCAAGAATCAGTGATAAAGTTGAAGTTACGCAGGGGATGGATCTTTCAGCAAGACAATGATCCAAAACACCGCTCCAAATCTACTCAGGCACTCATGCAGAGGAACAATTACAATGTTCTGGAATGGCCATCCCAGTCCCCAGACCTGAATATCATTGAACATCTGTGTGATCATTTGAAGAGGGCTGTCCATGCTCGGCGACCATCAAACTTAACTGAACTGGAATTGTTTTGTAAAGAGGAATGGTCAAAAATACCTTCATCCAGGATCCAGGAACTCATTAAAAGCTACAGGAAGCGACTAGAGGCTGTTATTTTTGCAAAAGGAGGATCTACTAAATATTAATGTCACTTTTCTGGTGAGGTGCCCATACTTATGCACCTGTCAAATTTTGTTTGAATGCAGATTGCACATTTTCTGTTAGTACAATAAACCTCATTTCAAGGCAGAAACATTACTGTGTCGAACAGTTATTACATATGTCAAACTGATATAGCTGTTGCAAAAACACCAATTTTTATAAAACATTAAGCTTAAGATTAATAGGAGTGCCCAAACTTTTTCATACAACTGTATGTATATAATAAATAGACCAAAAAAATAGGAGCAGTTAGGTGTTTTTCCTTTTTAGTGGGTCCTTGCAGTTACTTATAATTTGGTCAGTAGGGGTAACCATCTCAGGTATGGACCCCTGGTTTGGAGGGGTGTCCATCACAGTATGGATTCCTGGATTGGAGAGTTAACCATCTCAGGTATGGACCCTTGGTTTGGAGGGGTAACCATCTCAGAAATGGACTCTTGGTTTGGAGGGGTAACCATCTCGTGTACGGCCCCCTGATATGGAGGGGTAACCATCTTGTGTATGGCCCCCTGGTGTGGAGAGGTAACCAACTCAGGTATGGCCCACTGGTGTGGAGGGGTAACCATCTCGTGTATGGCCCCCTGGTGCGGAGGGGTAACCATCTCGGGTATGGCCCCCTGGTGTGGAGGGGTAACCATCTCGGGTATGGCCCCCTGGTGTGGAGGGGTAATTATCTCGGGTATTGCCTCCTGGTGTGGAGGGGTAACCATTTCAGGTATGGCCCCTGGTGTGGAAGGGTAACCATATCAGATGTGGCCCTCAGGTGTGTAGAAGTAACCATCTCAGGTATGGCCCCCTGATGTGGAGGGGTAACCATCTCAGGTATGGCCTCCAGGTGTGGAGGGGTAACCATCTCGGGTATGGTCCACTGGTGTGGAGGGGTAATTATCTTGGGTATAGCCTCCAGGTGTGAAGGGGTAATTATGTCAGGTATGACCCCCTGGTGTGGAGGGTTAACCATCTCATGTATGGCCCCCTGGTGTGGAGGGGTAACAATCTTGGGTATGGGCCACTGGTGTGGAGGCATAACCATCTTGGGTATGCCTCTTTGGTGTGGAGGGGTGAACATCTCGTGTATGGCCCCCTGGTGCAGAGGGGTAACAATCTCGGGTATGGCCTCCTGGTGTGGAAGAGTAACCATCTCAGGTATGGCCCCCGGGTGTGGAGGGGTAACCATCTCAGATATGGCCCCTTGGTGTGGAGGGGTAACCGTCTCGGGTATGGCCCCCAGGGGTGGAGGGGTAACCATCTCGGGTATGGCCCCCTGGTGTGGAGGGCTATCCATCTCAGGTATGGCCCACTGGTGTGGAGGGGGTAACCATCTCAGGTATGGCCCCCTGGTGTGGTGGAGGTAACCATTTCAAGTAGGGGCCCCTGGTGTGGAGGGATAACCATCTTGGGTATGCCCCTCGGGTGTGGAGGGGTAACCATCTTGGTATGACACCCTGGTGTGGAGGGGTAACCATCTCGGGTATGGCCTACTGGTGTGGAAGGGTAACCATCTCAGGTATGGCCCCCGGGTGTGGAGAGGTAACCATCTCAGGCGTGGCCCCCTGGTGTGGAGAGGTAAGCATCTCAGGTATGGCCCACTGGTGTGGAGGGGTAACCATATTGGGTATGGCCCCCTGGTGTGGAGGGGTAATTATCTCGGGTATGGCCCCCTGGTGTGGAGGGGTAACCATCTCAGGTATGGTACCCAGGTGTGGAGGGGTAACTATCTCGGGTATGGTTCCCTGGTGTGGAGGGTTAATTAGCTTGGGTATGGCCTCCTGGTGTGGAGGGGTAATTATGTCGGGTATGACCCCCTGGTGTGGAGGGTTAAGCATCTCATGTATGGCCAATTGGTGTGGAGGGGTAACAATCTTGGGTATGGGCCCCTGGTGTGGAGGCATAACCATCTTGGGTATGCCCCTTTGGTGTGAAAGGGTAAACGTCTCGGGTATGGCCCACTGGCGTGGAGGGGTAACCATCTTGGTTATGGCCTCCTGGTGTGGAGAGGTAACCATCTCAGGTATGGTCCCTGGATCTGGAGAGGTAACCATCTCAGGTATGGCCCCCTGGTGTGGAGGGGTAACCATCTCGGGTATGGTCCCCTGGTGTGGAGGGGTAACCATCTCGGGTATGGCCCCCTGGTGTGGAGGGATAACCATCTTGGGTATGCCCCCCTGGTGTGGAGGGGTAACCATCTCAGGTATGGCCCCCTGTTTCGGAGGGTTAACAATCTCGGGTATGGCCTCCTGGTGTGGAAGGGTAACCATACCAGGCATGACCTCTGGGTGTGGAGGGGTAACCATCTCAGGTATGGCCCCCTGGAGTGGAGAGGTAACCAACTCAGGTATGGCCACCTGGTGTGGAGAGGTAACCATCTCAGGTATGGCCACCTGGTGTGGAGAGGCAACCATCTCAGGTATGGCCTTCTGGTGTGGAGGGGTAACCATCTCGGGTATGACCCCCTGGTTCGGAGGCTTAACAATCTCGGGTATGGCCTCCTGATGTGGAAGGGTAACCATACCAGGTATGACCCCTGGGTGTGGAGGGGTAACCATCTCAGGCATGGCCCCCTAGTGTGGAGAGGTAACCATCTCAGGTATGGCCTCCTGGTGTGGAAGGCTATCCATCTCATGTATGGCCCACTGGTGTGGAGGGGGTAACCATTTCGGGTACGGCCCCCTGGTGTGGAGGGGTAACCATCTCAAGTATGGGCCCCTGGTGTCGAGGGATAACCATCTTAGTTATGCCCCCCTGGTGTGGAGGGCTAACCATCTCGTGTATGGCACCCTGGTGCGGAGGGGTAACAATCTCGGGTATGGCCCCCTGGTGTGGAAGGGTAACCATCTCGGGTATGGCCCCCAGGTGTGGAGGGGTAACCATCTCGGGTATGGCCCCCTGGTGTGGAGGGCTATCCATCTCAGGTATGGCCCACTGGTGTGGAGGGGGTAACCATTTCAAGTATGGGCCCCTTGTGTGGAGGGATAACCATCTTGGGTATGCCCCCCGGGTGTGGAGGGGTAACCATCTTGGGTATAGCCCCCTGGTGTGGAGGGGCAACCATCTCGGGTATGGCCTACTGGTGTGGAAGAGTAACCATCTCAGGTATGGCCCCCGGGTGTGGAGAAGTAACCATCTCAGGCGTGGCCCCCTGGTGTGGAGAGGTAGCATCTTAGGTAAGGCCCACTGCTGTGGAGGGGTAACCATCTCGGGTATGGCCCCCTGGTGTGGAGGGGTAATTATCTCGGGTATGGCCCCCTGGTTTGGAGGGGTAACCATCTCAGGTATGGCCCCCTGGTGTGGAAGGGTAACCATCTCAAGTGTGGCCCTCAGGTGTGTAGACGTAACCATCTCAGGTATGGTCCACTGATGTGGAGGGGTAACCATCTCAGGTATGGCCCCGAGGTGTGGAGAGGTAACCATTTCAGGTATGGTCCCCTGGTGTGGAGGGGTAATAATCTTGGGTATGGCCTCCTGGTGTGCAGGGGTAATTATGTCAGGTATGACCCCCTGGTGTGGAGGGTTAACCATCTCATTTATGGACCCCTTGTGTGGAGGGGTAACAATCTTGGGTATGGGCCCCTGGTTTGGAGACATTACCATCTTGGGTATGCCCCTTTGGTGTGGAGGGGTAACCATCTCGGGAATGGCCCCCTGGTGTGGAGAGATAACCATCTTGGGCATGCCCCTATGGTGTGGAAGGGTAACCATCTCGGGTATGGCCCCCTGGTGTGGAGGGGTAACAATCTCGGGTATGGCCTCCTGGTGTGGAATGGAAACCATATCAGGTACGGCCCCTGGGTGTGGAGGGGTAACCATCTCAGGTATGGCCCCCTGGTGTGTTGAGGTAACCATCTCAGGTATGGCCTCCTGGTGGGGAGGGCTATCCATCTCATGTATGGCCCACTGGTGTGGAGGGGGTAACGATCTCAGGTTTGGCTCTCTGGTGTGGAGGGGTAACCATCTCGGGTATGGCCCCCTGGTGTGGAGGGATAATTATCTCGGGCATGGCCCCCTGGTGTGGTGGGGTAACCATCTCGGGTATGGCCCCCTGGTATGGAAGGGTAACCAACTCGGGTATGGCCCCCAGGTGTGTAGACGTAGCGATCTCAGGTATGGCCCCCTGGTGTGGAGGGGTAACCATCTCAGGTATGGCCCGCTGGTGTGGAGGAGTAATTATCTCGGGTATGGCCTCCTGGTGTGGAGGGGTAATTATCTCGGGTATGGCCCCCTGGTGTGGAGGGGTAACCATCTCATGTATGGCCCCCTGGTGTGGAGGGGTAACAATCTTGGGTATGGGCCCCTGGTATGGAGGCATAACCATCTTGGGCATGCCCCTTTGGTGTGGACTGGTAACCATCTCAGGTATGGCCCCTTGGTGTGGAGGGATAATCATCTTGGGTATGATCCCCTGGTGTGGAGGGAAAGCCATCTCGGGTATTGCCCCCTGGTGCGGATGGGTAACAATCTGGGGTATGGCGTCCTGGTGTGGAAGGGTAACCATATCAGGTATGGCCCCTGGATGTGGAGGGCTAACCATCTCAGGTATGGCCCCCTGGTGTGGAGAGGTAAGCATCTCAGGTATGGCCCCCTGGTGTGGAGGGGTAACCATCTCGGGTATGGCCCCCTGGTGTGGAGGGGTAATTATCTCGTGTATGGACCCCTGGTGTGGAGGGGTAAAAATCTCGGGTATGGCCCCCTTGTGTGGAAGGGTAACCATCTCAGGTATGGCCCCCAGGTGTGTAGACGTAACGATCTCAGGTATGGCCCCCTGGTGTGGAGGGGTAACCATATCAGGTATGGCCCCCTGGTGTGGATGGGTAGCCATCTCAGGTATGGTGCCCTTGTGTGGAGGGGTAATTATCTCGGGTATGACCTCCTGGTTGGGAGGGGTAACCATCTCATGTATGGTCCCATGGTGTGGAGGGGTAACAATCTTGGATATGGGCCCCTGGTGTGGAGGCATAACCATCTAGGGTATGCCCCTTTGGTGTGAAGGGGTAACCATGTCGGGTAAGGCCCACTGGTGTGGAGGGGTAACCATCTCAGGTATGTTCCCCTGGTGTGGAGAGGTAACCATCTCAGGTATGGCCCCCTGGTGTGGAGGGGTAACCATCACGGGTATGACCTGCTGGTGTGGAAGGGTAACCATCTCAGGTATGACCCGCGGGTGTGGGGAGGTAACCATCTCAGGCGTGGCCTCCTGGTGTGGAGAGGTAAGCATCTCAGGTATGGCCCCCTGGTGTGGAGGGGTAACCAAATCGGGTATGGCCCCCTGGTGTGGAGGGGTAACCATCTCGGGTATTGCCCCCTGGTGTGGAAGGGAAACCATCTCAGGTATGGCCACCAGGTGTGTAGAAATAACCATCTCAGATATGGCCCCCTGGTGTGGAGGGGTAACCATCTAAGGTATGGCCCCCTGGTGTGGAGGGGTAACCATCTCAGGTATAGCTCCATGGTGTGGAGGGGTAACCATCTCGGGGATGGTCCCCTGGTGTAGAGGGGTAATTATCTTGGGTATGGCCCCCTGGTGTGGAGGGGTAATTATCTTGGGTATGGCCACCTGGTGTGGAGGGATAACAATCTTGGGTATGGGCCCCTAGTGTGGAGGCATAACCATCTTGGGTATGCCCCTTTGGTGTGGAGGGTAACCATTTTGGGTATGGCCCACTGGCATGGAGGGGTAACCATCTCGGGTATGGCCCCCTGGTATGTAGGGATAACCATCTTAGGTATGGGCCCCTTGTGTGGAGGGATAACCATCTCAGCTATGGCCCCCTGGTGTGGAGAGGTAACCAGCTCAGGTATGGCCCCCTAGTGTGGAGGGGTAACCATCTCGGGTATGGTGCCCTGGTGCAGAGGGTTAGAAAACTCGGGTATGGCCCCCTGTTGTGGAGGGGTAACCATCTCTTGCATGGCGCCCTGGTGTGGAAGGGTAACTATCTCAGGTATGGCCCCCTGGTAAGTAAGGATAACCATCTTGGGTATGGGCCCCTGGTGTGGAGGGATAACCATCTCAGATATGGCCCTCTGGTGTGGAGAGGTAACCATCTCAGGTATGGCCCCCTGGTGTGGAGAGGTAACCATCTCAGGTAAGGCCCCCTGGTGTGGAGGGGTAATTATCTCAAGTATGGCCCCCTGGTGAGGAGGGGTAACCATCTCGGCTATGACGCCCTGGTGTGGATGGGTAACCATCTCGGGTATAGCCCCCTGGTGTGGAAGGGTAAAAATCTCGGGTATGGCCCCCTTGTGTGGAAGGGTAACCATCTCAGGTATGGCCCCCAGGTGTGTAGACGTAACGATCTCAGGTATGGCCCCCTGGTGTGGAGGGGTAACCATATCAGGTATGGCCCCCTGGTGTGGATGGGTAACCATCTCAGGTATGGTGCCCTTGTGTGGAGGGGTAATTATCTCGGGTATGATCTCCTGGTTGGGAGGGGTAACCATGTCATGTATGGTCCCATGGTGTGGAGGGGTAACAATCTTGGATATGGGCCCCTGGTGTGGAGGCATAACCATCTTGGGTATGCCCCTTTGGTGTGAAGGGGTAACCATGTCGGGTAAGGCCCACTGGTGTGGAGGGGTAACCATCTCAGGTATGTTCCCCTGGTGTGGAGAGGTAACCATCTCAGGTATGGCCCCCTGGTGTGGAGGGGTAACCATCACGGGTATGACCTCCTGGTGTGGAAGGGTAACCATCTCAGGTATGACCCGCGGGTGTGGGGAGGTAACCATCTCAGGCGTGGCCTCCTGGTGAGGAGAGGTAAGCATCTCAGGTATGGCCCCCTGGTCTGGAGGGGTAACCATATCGGTTATGGCCCCCTGGTGTGGAGGGGTAACCGTCTCGGGTATTGCCCCCTGGTGTGGAAGGGTAACCATCTCAGGTATGGCCACCAGGTGTGTAGAAATAACCATCTCAGATATGGCCCCCTGGTGTGGAGGGGTAACCATCTCAGGTATGGCCCCCTGGTGTGGAGGGGTAAACATCTCAGGTATAGCTCCATGGTGTGGAGGGGTAACCATCTCGGGGATGGTCCCCTGGTGTAGAGGAGTAATTATCTTGGGTATGGTCCCCTGGTGTGGAGGGGTAATTATCTTGGGTATGGCCCCCTGGTGTGGAGAGATAACAATCTTGGATCTTGGGTATGGGCCCCTGGTGTGGAGGCATAACCATCTTGGGTATGCCCCTTTGGTGTGGAGGGGTAAACATTTTGGGTATGGCCCACTGGCATGGAGGGGTAACCATCTCGGGTATGGCCCCCTGGTATGTAGGGATAACCATCTTAGGTATGGGCCCCTGGTGTGGAGGGATAACCATCTCAGCTATGGCCCCCTGGTGTGGAGAGGTAACCAGCTCAGGTATGGCCCCCTGGTGTGGAGGGGTAACCATCTCGGGTATGGTGCCCTGGTGTAAAGGGTTAGCCAACTCGGGTATGGCCCCCTGTTGTGGAGGGGTAACCATCTCTTGCATGGCGCCCTGGTGTGGAAGGGTAACTATCTCAGGTATGGCCCCCTGGTAAGTAAGGATAACCATCTTGGGTATGGGCCCCTGGTGTGGAGGGATAACCATCTCAGATATGGCCCTCTGGTGTGGAGAGGTAACCATCTCAGGTATGGCCCCCAGGTGTGGAGAGGTAACCATCTCAGGTAAGGCCCCCTGGTGAGGAGTGGTAACCATCTCGGCTATGACCCCCTGGTGTGGATGGGTAACCATCTTGGGTATGGCCCCCTGGTGTGGAAGGGTAACCATCTCAGGTATGGCCCCCTGGTGTGTAGAGGTAACCATCTCAGGTATGGCCCTTTGGTGTGTAGAGGTAATCATCTCAGGTATGGCCACCTGGTGTGGAAGGGTAAACATCTCAGGTATGGGCCCCTGGTGTGGAGGGGTAACCATCTCGGGTATGCCCCCCTGGTGTGGAGGGGTAACCATCTCGGATATGGCCTCCTGTTGTGGAGGGGTAACCATCTCGTGTATGGCGCCCTGGTGTGAAAGGGTAACTATCTCAGGTATGGCCCCTGGTATGAAGGGATAACAATCTTGGGTATGGGTCCCTGGTGTGGAGGGGTAATTATCTTGTGTATGGCCCCCTGGTGTGGAGTGGTAACCATCTCAGGTATGGCCCCCTGGTGTGGAGGGGTAACCATCTCGGGTAAGGTCCCCAGGTGTGGAGGGGTAATTATCTCGGATATGGACCCCTGGTGTGCAGGGGTAATTATCTCGGGTATGGCCCCCAGGTGTGGAGGGGTAACCATCTCAGGTATGGCCCCCTGGTGTGGAGAGGTAATCAGCTCAGTTATGGCCCCCTGGTGTGGAGGGGTAACCATCTCGGGTATGGTCCCCTGGTGTGGAGGGGTAATTATCTCAGTTATGGTCCCCTGGTGTGGTGGGGTAATTAACTAGTGTATGGCCCCCTGGTGTGGAGTGGTAACCATCTCAGGTATGGCACCCTGGTGTGGAGGGGTAACCATCTTGGGTATGGTCCCCTGGTGTGGAGGGGTAATTATCTCGGGTATGGCCACGTGGTGTGGAGGGGTAATTATCTCGGGTATGGCCCCCTGGTGTGGAGGGGTAACCATCTCATATATGGCCCACTGGTGTGGAGGGGTAACAATCTGGGTATGGCCCCCTGGTGTGGAGGGGTAACCATCTCAGGTATGGCCCCCTGGTGTGGAGGGGTAACCATAGCGGGTATGGGCTCCTGGTGTGGAGGGATAACAATCTTGGGTATGCACATCTGGTGTGGAGGGGTAACGATCTCGGGTATGGCCCACTGGCACGGAGGGGTAACCATCTCAGGTATGGCCCCCGGGTGTGGAGGGGTAACCATCTCGGGTGTGGCCCCCTGGTGTGGAGGGGTAACCATCTCGGGTATGACCCCCTGTTGTGGAGGGGTAACCATCTCGGGTATGGCCCCCTGGTGTGGAAGGGTAACCATCTCTGGTATGGCCCCCTGGTGTGTAGAGGTAACCATCTCAGGTATGGCCCCCTCATGTGTAGAGGTAATCATCTCAGGTATGGCCCCCTGGTGTGGAGGGGTATCCATCTCTGGTATAGCCCCCTGGAGTGGAGGGGTAACCATCTCAGATATGGCCCTCTAGTGTGGAGAGGTAACCATCTCAGCCATGGTCCCCTGGTGTGGAGAGGTAACCATCTCAGGTAGGGCCCCATTGTGTGGAGGAGTAATTATCTTGAGTATGGCCCCCTGGTGTGGAGGGGTAAACAACTCGGGTATGCCCCCCTGGTGTGGAGGGGAAACCATCTCGGGTATGGCCCCCTGGTGCGGAGGGTTAACCATGTCGGGTATGGCCCCCTGCTGTGGAGGGGTAACCATCTCATGTATGGCGCCCTGGTGTGGAAGGGTAACTATCTCAGGTATGGCCCCCTGGTATGTAGGGATAAACATCTTGGGTATGGGCCCCTGGTGGGAAGGGATAACCATCTCAGATATGGCCCTCTGGTGTGGAGAGGTAACCATCTCAGGTATGGCCCCCTGGTGTGGAGGGGTAATTATCTCGAGTATGGCCCTCTGGTGAGGAGGGGTAACCATCTCGGCTATGACCCCCTGGTGTGGAGGGGTAACCATCTCGGATATGGCCCCCTGGTGTGGAGGGGTAACCATCTCGGGTATGGCCCCCTGGTGTGGAAGAGTAACCATCTCAGGTATGGCCCCCTGGTGTGTAGAGGTAACCATCTCAGGTATGGCCCTGTGGAATGTAGAGGTAATCATCTCAGGTATGTGCCCCTGGTGTGGAAGGGTAAACATCTCAGGTATGGGCCCGTGGTGTGGAGGGGTAACCATCTCCAGTATGCCCCCCTGGTGTGGATGGGTAACCTCTCGGTATGGAACACTGGTGCGGAGGGGTAACCATAACCAGTATAGCCTCCTGCTGAGGAGGGGTAACCATCTCGTGTATGGTGCCCGGGTGTGGAAGGGTAACTATCTCAGGTATGGCCCCCTGGTATGTAGGGATAACCATCTTGGGTATGGGCCCCTGGTGTGGAGGGATAACCATTTCAGGTATGGCCCCCTGGTGTGAAAAGGTAACCATCTCAGGTATGGCTCCCTGGTGTGGAGGGTTAATTATCTCGTGTATTGCCCCCTGGAGAGGAGGGTTAACCGTCTCGGCTATGACCCCCTGGTGTAGAGGGATAACCATCTCGGGTATGGCCCCCTGGTGTGAAGGGGTAACCATCTCGGGTATGGCCCCCTGGTGTGGAAGGGTAACCATTTCAGGTATGGCCCCCTGGTGTGTAGAGGTAACTATCTCAGGTATGGCCGTGTGATGTGTAGGTAATCATCTCAGGTATGGCCCCCTGGTGAGGAAGGGTAAACATCTCAGGTATGGGTCCCTGGTGTGGAGGGGTAACCATCTCGGATATGCCCCCCTGGTGTGGAGGGGTAACCATCTCGGTTATGGCCCCCTGGTGGGGAGTGGTAACCATCTCGTGTATGGTCCCCTGGTGTGGAAGGGTAACCATCTCAGGTATGGCCCCCTGGTGTGTAGAGGTAACAATCTCAGGTATGGTCCTGTGGTGTGTAGAGGTAATCATCTCAGGTATGGCCCCATGGTGTGGAAGGGTAAACATCACAGGTATGGCCCCTTGGTGTGGAGAGGTAACCATCTCAGGTATGGCCCCGTGGTGTGGAGGGGTAATTATCTCGAGTATGGCCCCATGGTGAGGAGGGGTAATCATCTCGGGTATGGCCTCCTGTTGTGGAGGGGTAACCATCTCGTGTATGGCGCCCTGGTGTGGAAGGGTAACTATCTCAGGTATGGCCCCCTGGTATGTAGGGATAACCATCTTCGGTATAGGCCCCAGGTGTGGAGGGATAACCATCTCAGGTTTGGCCCACTGGTGTGGAGAGGTAACCAGCTCAGGTATGGCCCCCTTGTGTGGAGGGGTAACTATCTCGGGTATGGTCCCCTGGTGAGGAGGGGTAATTATCTCAGGTATGGCCCCTTGGTGGGGAGGGGTAATTATCTCGTGTATGGCCCCCTGGTGTGGAGTGGTAACCATCTCAGGTATGGCCCCCTGGTGTGGAGGGGTAACCATTTTGGGTATGGTCCCCTGGTGTGGAGGGGTAATTATCTCGGGAATGACCCCCTGGTGTCGAGGGGTAACCATTTCATGTATGGCCCACTGGTGTGGAGGGGTAACATTCTTGGGTATGGCCCCCTGGTGTGGAAGGGTAACCATCGCGGGTATGGACCCCTGGTGTGGAGGGGTAACCATCTCGTGTATGGCCTCCTGGCACGGAGGGGTAACTATCTCGAGTATGGCCTCCTGGTGTGGAAGGGTAACCATCTCAGGTATGGCCCCCAGGTGTGGAGAGGTAACCATCTCGGGTATGGTCCCCTGTTGTGGAGGGGTAACCATCTCGGGTATGACCCCCTGGTGTGGAAGGGTAACCATCTCAGGTATGGCCCCCTGGTGTGTAGAGGTAATCATCTCAGGTATGGCCCCCTGGTGTGGAAGGGTAACCATCTCTGGTATGGCCCCCTGGTGTGGAGGGGTAACCATCTCAGATAAGGCCCTCTAGTGTGGAGGGGAAACCATCTCAGGTATGGCCCCCTGGTGTGGAGAGGTAACCATCTTAGGTATGGCCCCCTGGTGTGGAGGGGTAATTATGTCAAGTATGGCCCCCTGGTGAGGAGGTGTAACCATCTAGGCTATGACCCCCTGGTGTAGAGGGGTAACCATCTCGGGTATGGCCTCCTGGTGTGGAGGGGTAACCATCTCGGGTATGGACCCCTGGTGTGCAAGGGTAACCATCTCAGGTATGGCCCCTGGTGTGTAGAGGTAACCATCTCAGGTATGGCCCTGTGGTGTGTAGGTAATCATCTCAGGTAAGGCCCCCTGATGTGGAAGGGTAAACATCTCAGGTATGGGCCCTTGGTGTGGAGGGGTAACCATCTCGGGTATGCCCCCCTGGTGTGGAGGGGTACCCATCTCGGGTATGGCCCCCTGGTGCGGAGGGTTAACCATGTCGGGTATGGCCCCCTGTTGGGAAGGGGTAACGATCTCGTGTATGGCGCCCTAGTGTGGAAGCGTAAGTATCTCAGGTATGGCCCCCTGGTATGTAGGGATAACCATCTTGGGTATGGGCCCCTGGTGTGGAGGGATAACCATCTCAGGTATGGCCCCCTGGTGTGGAGAGGTAACCATCTCAGGTATGGCCCCCTAGTGTGGAGGGGTAATTATCTCGAGTATGGCCCCCTGGTGAGGAGGGGTAACCATCTCGGCTATGACCCCCAGGTGTGGAGGGGTAACCATCTCGGGTATGTCCCCCTGGTGTGGAGGGGTAACCATCTCGGGTATGGCCCCCTGGTGTGGAAGGGTAACCATCTCAGGTATCGCCCCCTGTTGTGTAGAGGTAATCATCTCGGGTATGGCCCCCTGGCGTGGAAGGGTAACCATCTCAGGTATCGCCCCCTGGTGTGTAGAGGTAACCATCTCAGGTACGGCCCTGTGGTGTGTAGAGGTAATCATCTCAGGTATGGCCCCCTGGTGTGGAAGGGTAAACATCTCAGGTATGGGCCCCTGATGTGGAGGGGTAACCATCTCGGGTATGCCCCCCTGGTGTGGAAGGGTAACCATCTCGGGTATGGCCCCCTAGTGCGGAGGGGCAACCATGTCGGGTATGGCCCCCTGTTGTGGAGGGGTAACCATCTCGTGTATGGCACCCTGGTGTGGAAAGGTAACTATCTCAGGTATGGCCCCCTGGTATGTAGGGACACCATCTTGGGTATGGGCCCCTGGGGTGGAGGGATAACCATCTCAGGTATGGCCCCCTGTTGTGGAGAGGTAACAAGCTCAGGTATGGCCCCCTGGTGAGGAGGGATATCCATCTCGGGTATGGTCCCCTGGTGAGGAGGGGTAATTATCTCAGGTATGGCCCCCTGGTGTGGAGGGGTAATTATCTCGAGTATGGCCCCCTGGTGAGGAGGAGTAACCATCTCGGCTATGAACCCCTGGTGTGGAGGGGTAACCATCTCGGGTATGTACCCCTGGTGTGGAGGGGTAACCATCTCGGGTATGGCCCCCTGGTGTGGAAGGGTAACCATATCAGGTATCGCCCCCTGGTGTGTAGAGGTAACCATCTCAGGTATGGCCCTGTGGTGTGTAGAGATAATCATCTCAGGTATGGCCCCCTGGTGTGGAAGGGTAAACATCTCAGGTATGGGCCCCTGGTGTGGAAGGGTAACCATCTCGGGTATGGCCCCCTGGTGCGGAGGGGCAACCATGACGGGTATGGCCCCCTGTTGTGGAGGGGTAACCATCTCGTGTATGGCGCCCTGGTGTGGAAAGGTAACTATCTCATGTATGGCCCCCTGGTATGTAGGGATAACCATCTTGGGTATGGGCCCCTGGGGTGGAGGGATAACCATCTCAGGTATGGCCCCCTGTTGTGGAGAGGTAACCAGCTCAGGTATGGCCCCCTGGTGAGGAGGGATATCCATCTCGGGTATGGTCCCCTGGTGAGGAGAGGTAATTATCTCAGGTATGGCCCCCTGGTGTGGAGGGGTAATTATCTCGTGTATGGCCCCATGGTATGTAGGGATAACCATCTCAGGTATGGCCCCCGGGTGTGTAGAGGTAACAAGCTCAGGTATGGCCCCCTGTTGAGGAGGCATAACCATCTCGGGTATGGTCCCCTGGTGAAGAGGGGTAATTATCTCAGGTATGGCCCCCTGGTGTGGAGGGGTAATTATCTCATGTATGACCCCCTGGTGTGGAGTGGTAACCATCTCAGGTATGGCACCCTGGTATGTAGGGATAACCATCTTGGGTATGGGCCCCAGGTGTGGAGGGATAACCATCTCAGGTATGGCCCCCTGGTGTGGAGAGGTAACCATCTCAGGTATGGCCCCCTGGTGTGGAGGGGTAATTATCTCGAGTATGGCCCCCTTGGGAGGAGGGGTAACCATCTCGGCTATGACCCCCTGGTGTGGAGGGGTAACCATCTCGGGTATGTCCCCCTGGTGTGGAGGGGTAACCATCTCGGGTATGGCCCCCTGGTGTGGAAGGGTAACCATCTCAGGTATCGCCCCCTGGTGTGTAGAGGTAACCATCTCAGGTATGGCCCTGTGGTGTGTAGAGGCAATCATCTCAGGTATGGCCCCCTGGTGTGGAAGGGTAAACATCTCAGGTTTGGGCCCCTGATGTGGAGGGGTAACCATCTCGGATATGCCCCCCTGGTGTGGAAGGGTAACCATCTCGGGTATGGCCCCCTGGTGCGGAGGGGCAACCATGTCGGGTATGGCCCCCTGGTGTGGAGGGGTAACCATCTCGTGTATGGCGCCCTGGTGTGGAAAGGTAACTATCTCAGGTATGGCCCCCTGGTATGTAGGGATAACCATCTTGGGTATGGGCCCCTGGGGTGGAAGGGTAACCATCTCCGGTATGACCCCCTGGTCTGTAGAGGTAACCATCTCAGGTATGGCCCCCTGGTGTGTAGAGGTAATCATCTCAGGTATGGCCCCCTGGTGTGGAGGGTTAATTATCTCGAGTATGGCACCCTGGTGAGGAGGGGTAACCATCTCAGCTATGACCCCCTGGTGTAGAGGGATAACCATCTCGGGTATGGCCCCCTGGTGTGGAGGGGTAACCATCTCGGGTATGGCCCCCTGGTGTGGAAGGGTAACCATCTCAGGTATGGCCCCCTGGTGTGTAGAGGTAACCATCTCAGGTATGCCCCCTGGTGTGGAGGGGTAACCATCTCATGTATGGCGCCCTGGTGTGGAAGGGTAACTATCTCAGGTATAGCCCCCTGGTATGTAGGGATAACCATCTTGGGTATGGGCCCCTGGTGTGGAGAGGTAACCATCTCAGGTATGGGCCCCTGGTGTGGAGGGATAACAATCATGGGTATGCCCATCTGGTGTGGAGGGGTAACCATCTCGGGTATGGCCCCCTGGCATGGAGGGGTAACTATCTCGAGTATGGCCTCCTGGTGTGGAAGGGTAACCACCTCAGGTATGGCCCCTGGGTGTGGAGGGGTAACCATCACGGGTGTGGCCCCCTGGTGTGGAGGATTAACCATCTCGGGTATGGCCCCCTGGTGTGGAAGGGTATCCATCTCCGGTATGGCCCCCTGGTCTGTAGAGGTAACCATCTCAGGTCTGGCCCCCTGGTGTGGAGGGGTAACAGTCTCTGGAATGGCCCCCTGGTGTGGAGGGGTAACCATCTCAGGTATGACCCCTGGTGTAGAGGGATAACCATCTCAGGTATGGCCCCCTGGTGTGGAGGGGTAATTATCTCGAGTATGGCCCCCTGGTGAGGAGGGGTAACCATCTCGGGTATGGCCCCCTGGTGTGCAAGGGTAACCATCTCAGGTATGGCCCCCTGGTGTGTAGAGGTAACCATCTCAGGTATGGCCCTGTGGTGTGTAGGTAATCATCTCAGGAATGGCCCTCTGGTGTGGAAGGGTAAACATCTCAGGTATGGGCCCCTGGTGTGGAGGGGTAACCATCTCGGGTATGCCCCCCTGGTGTGGAGGGGTAACAATCTCGGTTTTGGCCCACTGGTGCGGAGGGTTAACCATCTCGGGTATGGCCCCCTGTTGTGGAGGGGTAACCATCTCTTGTATGGCGCCCTGGTGTGGAAGGGTAACTATCTCAGGTATGACCCCCTGCAAAGGAGGGGTAACCATCTCGTGTATGGCCCCCTGGTGTGGAAGCGTAACCATCTCGGGTACGGCCTCCTGGTGTAGAGCGCTATCCATCTCAGATATGGCCCCCTGGTGTGGAGAGGTAACTATCTCGGGTATGGCCCCCTGGTGTGGAGGGGTAACCATCTCAGGTATGGGCCCCTGGTGTGGAGGGGTAACCATCTCGGGTATGGTCCCCTGGTGTGGAGGGTAATTATCTCGGGATTGGCTCCCTGGTGTGGAGGGGTAATTATCTCGTGTATGGCCCCCTGGTGTGGAGGGCTAACAATCTCGGTTATGGCCCCCTGGTGTGGAAGGGTAACCATCTCATGTGTGGCCCCCTGGTGTGGAGAGGTAACCATCTCAGGTATGGCCCCCTGGTGTGGAGAGGTAACCAGCTCAGGTATGGCCCCCTTGTGTGGACGGCTATGTATCTCAGGTGTGAACCCCTGGTGTGGAGGGTTAACCAGCTCACGTGTGGTCCCCTGGAGTGTGTGTGGGGGGGTAACCATCTTGAGTATGGCCCACTGGTGTGGGGAGATAACCATTTTGGGTATGGCCCCCTGGTGTGGAGGGGTGACCATCACGGTATGGCCCCCTGGTCTCCAGAAGCATTTATATGTTATAAGATCCTGCTAGTGTAAAGTCCCTGGGGTCATGGGAATCATATTTTGCATACCTACAGAATAAATTGGCTCCTCCGAAGATAGGAAGATCGACGAAAAAGAGGTAGACATGTTTTTCAATACAATCCGTAGCTTCAAGGACCCTCTTTTTTCATGTGACTTGAGAATTCTGGGGTACGAATTTTGACTGTTTATATTGACCAAGTCCTGTTTCTTTCAAGGCTGTCGTTGGAACAATGCAGTAATCTAGTTAATTAAAATGTAGAGCAATTTACCGAATTTGGGTGCCCTTGAGTTGGAGGGAGCAGCTAAGGGTAGAGTAATCAAGAGCATTAACACAAAGGGCTATTTTCCTATCCCCGATGCCCTTGAGCTAGTGGGAGCAGCTAAGGGCAAATGTCATCAAGTGAACTACAAACTTAGGGCAATATATGTCTAATATGGGTGCGCTTGAGTCGGTGGGAGCGGCTAAGGGTAAATGTCATTAAGCTCCTGAAAAACAACTGACAATGGCAGGGTTATTAATTATGCCTTAGTAGACTTTTTTTGCTATAGATTTTATTTCAAGTACTATAAAAAATATTATTTATTTTGTTTGTTTTGCTCACTTGTATGGCGTCATTGATTCCATGGCGCTTTGCAGCAGTTGTTGGGGCATACAGTCTAAATTCCCAATATTATGAAAGTTATTTAATGGTCAGTTATTAATATTGATGTTATATGTATACAGGTTTTAAATACTCTCTTTATAATATCATTGTCTTTTATATATACGCATCACTTTTCGGTTAGTAGTAAGTGGGTTTATGAAATTATTACTGCACAGCTACCATAATAGCTGGTTTCTAGAACCAAGAACTGAATTGGTGAATTATTAGAACTGGCTGCAATATAACAGTTTTTGAGGCACGGCAGAAGTTATTATACAGGTATTCACACTGTGGCTACCTCCTTTATTATGGTTTACTTTCCACATTCCCCATTACGGGATCCCCATTGTAGGATGTTTAGCGACTGTTATTTCACTTTAGTTACCCTACTATCACAATTTGGTAGAGTTGCATTGTGTAAATTAATCCGTTGTTGCTCTGGCATTTTGTTGCTTTTATGCACAGTCTTTCCAGAGTATGTAGAACTGGCTGACGGCTTTATGACGCATGGTTGATGGCGGTCGAGTCCATTTAAGGTGTCAAATGGCCTCTTTGGTGGCGGTTTAGGAGTCAGGTGGAAGTTGCAGACAAGTAAAGGTGGACTCATTTTAACTAATAGAGGCTGTAAAACCTCATGGTGGTGAAGAGGCACAGCTTTGGTGGCCAGCCTCAAGGATGTTGTAAATGTAAGGGGGCGGGCACGGTGGTTAAGCACAGGAGTGAGGATAATAGGGTCATTGGTGCCCTGAAAGTTTACTGGCACTGCTTGAATGGCAAGCCAGTGCATGCCACCCCTTTATGGCTGTCTGTCCTGGTGCAGTATGTCAGACAGCTGGGGATATCACAGTACTGGTGAATCACAATGTACTAGCACTTCACCTGACTCCTATTGTGATTGTTTTAATCCTGTGATTTAAATAAAGCTGTGGCCATTTTCACAACCATAATAATGGGTTATGTGTATTTATTCTAGTGTCGAGGTTTACTGTAGTTATGGGGGTTTTATGATGGAGTGGGGGTCCGTCCCATATTCAAAAGTCACGTAACTGCAGATGGACAGTCAGCTGCACAAGCAGAAGCCAGAAGAAAGCCTCTTCAGTATTCGTGGGAATGGCACTAATTGAGCACAGTATTCCGTTTAATGTTTTAAGTAGAACTATTTCTGAGTTAAGGCACTAAGGGGGCATGGTACTGTGGGAGGCAATAATGGTAATTTCAAGGGCAGCATTATACTGTGTGTCAGTCCTGACGGGGTTTTATACTCTAGAGGGCACTAACAGTATCATAAAAGTGCATTATACTGTGTAGGACAGCAAGGGAGGAATTAGGCTGTGCAGAAGGCAATATACTGTGTGGGGGATGCACAGTATGTGGGGGCACTATTAAGACATGATACAGTGTGGAGGTACTAAAAGGACATAATGTTGTGTGGAAGTACTTACAGACATTATACGGTATGTGGGGGCGCAAAGAGGACTTCATACTGAGTGAGAGAACTAATAAGACATATTATTGTATAGGGTGAAATTTCAGGGGCATCATACTGAGTGGTGATACAGAAGGGGCATCAAGCTCTGTAGAAGCACTGTGTGGGCACAATAGTGAGGGGGTGGGAACTAAAAGAGTATCATAGAGCTTGAAGGCACCAAGCGGGCTTTGTACTATATGGGGGCGTTAAGATAGAGTTGTACTGTAAATGGGGAGATAAGGGAAACCTTACATAAAATGTATGTAAGGAGCAAAACTACTGTGTAAGAGCACTAAGAGGATATTATTACTGTGAGTGGGCAGCAAATGGCATAATCAGTGTGTGAGAGCATGACGCTATGTGTCACACAAATAGAACAGTATCACCAGCTGCAGTCATATTATCAGAGGTGCACGGTCTGTATCACCGGCTGCAGTCATATTATCAGAGGTGCACGGTCTGTATCACCGGCTGCAGCCATATTATTAGAGGTGCACGGTCTGTATCGTCAGCTGCAGTCATATTATCACAGGTCCATCATCTGTATCACCGGCTGCAGCCATATTATCAGAGGTGCACGGTCTGTATCACCGGCTGCAGTCATATTATCAGAGGTGCACAGTCTGTATTACCGGCTGCAGCCATATTATCAGAGGTGCACGGTCTGTATCACCGGCTGCAGTCATATTATCAGAGGTGCACGGTCTGTATCACCGACTGCAGTCATATTATCAGAGGTGCACGGTCTGTATCACCGGCTGCAGCCATATTTTCAGAGGTGCACGGTCTGTATCACCGGCTGCAGTCATATTATCAGAGGTGCACGGTCTGTATCACCGGCTTCAGTCACATTATCAGAGGTGCACGGTCTATATCACCGGCTGCAGTCATATTATCAGAGGTGCACGGTCTGTATCACCGGCTGCAGTCATATTATCAGAGGTGCACGGTCTGTATCACCGGCTGCAGTCATATTATCAGAGGTGAATCATCTGTATCACTGGCTGCAGTCATATTATCAGAGGTGAACGGTCTGTATCACCGGCTGAGGTCATATTATCAGAGGCGCACGGTCTGTATCACTGGCTGCAGTCATATTATCAGAGGGGCACGGTCTGTATCACTGGCTGCAGTCATATTATCAGAGGCGCACGGTCTGTATCACCGGCTGCAGTCATATTATCAGAGGTGCACGGTCTGTATCGTCGGCTGCAGTCATATTATCAGAGGTGCACGGTCTGTATCACCAGCTGCAGTCATATTATCAGAGGTGCACGGTCTGTATCACCGGCTGAAGTCATATTATCAGAGGTGCACGGTCTGTATCACCGGCTGCAGTCATATTATCAGAGGTGAATCATCTGTATCACTGGCTGCAGTCATATTATCAGAGGTGCACGGTCTGTATCACTGGCTGCAGTCATATTATCAAAGGTGCACGGTCTGTATCACCGGCTGCAGTCATATTATCAGAGGTGCACCATCTATATCACCGGCTGCAGTCATATTATCAGAGGTGCACGGTCTGTATCACCGGCTGCAGTCATATTATCAGAGGTACACCGTCTGTATCACCGGCTGCAGTCATATTATCAGAGGTGCACGGTCTGTATCACCGGCTGCAGTCATATTATCAGAGGTGCATCGTCTGTATCACCGGATGCAGTCATATTATCAGAGGTGCACAGTCTGTATCACCGGCTGCAGCCATATTATCAGAGGTGCACAGTCTGTATCACCGGCTGCAGTCATATTATCAGAGGTGCACGGTCTGTATCACCGGCTGCAGTCATATTATCAGAGGTGCACGGTCTGTATCACCGGCTGCAACCATATTATCAGAGGTGCACGGTCTGTATCACTGGCTGCAGCCATATTATCAGAGGTGCACGATCTGTATCACCGGCTGCAGCCATATTATCAGAGGTGCACGGTCTGTATCACCGGCTGCAGTCATATTACCAGAGCTGCACAGTCTGTATCACCGGCTGCAGTCATATTATCAGAGGTGCATGATCTGTATCATTGCCTGCAGTCATATTATCAGAGGTGCACAGTCTGTATCAGCGGCTGCAGTCATATTATCAGAGGTGTACAGTCTGTATCACTGGCTGCAGTCATATTATCAGAGGTGCACGGTCTGTATCACCAGCTGCAGTCATATTATCAGAGGTGCACAGTCTGTATCACCGGCTGCAGTCATATTATCAGAGGTGCACAGTCTGTATCACCGGCTGCAGTCATATTATCAGAGGTGCACGGTCTTTATCACCAGCTGCAGTCATATTATCAGAGTTGCACAGTCTGTATCACCGGCTGCAGTCATATTATCAGAGGTGCACGGTCTGTATCACCAGCTGCAGTCATATTATCAGAGGTGCACAGTCTGTATCAGCGGCTGCAGTCATATTATCAGAGGTGTACAGTCTGTATCACTGGCTGCAGTCATATTATCAGAGGTGCACGGTCTGTATCACCAGCTGCAGTCATATTATCAGAGGTGCACAGTCTGTATCACCGGCTGCAGTCATATTATCAGAGGTGCACGGTCTGCATCACTGGCTGCAGTCATATTATCAGAGGTGCATGGTCTGTATCACCGGCTGAGGTCATATTATCAGAGGTGCATGGTCAGTATCATCGGCTGAGGTCATATTATCAGAGGTGCACGGTCTGTATCACCGGCTGCAGTCATATTATCAGAGGTGCACGGTCTGTATCACCGGCTGAGGACATATTATCAGAGGTGCATGGTCTGTATCACCGGCTGCAGTCATATTATCAGAGGTGCACGGTCGGTATCACCGGCTGCAGTCATATTATCAGAGGTGCACGGTCAGTATCACCGCTTACAGTCATATTATCAGAGGTGCACGGTCTGTATCACCGGCTGCAGTCATATTATCAGAGGTGCACGGTCTGTATCACTGGCTGCAGTTATATTATCAGAGGTGCACAGTCTGTATCAGCGGCTGCAGTCATATTATCAGAGGTGTACAGTCTGTATCACTGGCTGCAGTCATATTATCAGAGGTGCACGGTCTGTATCACCAGCTGCAGTCATATTATCAGAGGTGCACAGTCTGTATCACCGGCTGCAGTCATATTATCAGAGGTGCACAGTCTGTATCACCGGCTGCAGTCATATTATCAGAGGTGCACAGTCTGTGTCACTGGCTGCAGTCATATTATCAGAGGTGCACGGTCTGTATCACCAGCTGCAGTCATATTATCAGAGGTGCACAGTCTGTATCACCGGCTGCAGTCATATTATCAGAGGTGCACGGTCTGTATCACTGGCTGCAGTAATATTCTCAGAGGTCCATGGTCTGTATCACCGGCTAAGGTCATATTATCAGAGGTGCATGATCAGTATCATCGGCTGAGGTCATATTATCAGAGGTGCACGGTCTGTATCACCGGCTGCAGTCATATTATCAGAGGTGCACGGTCTGTATCACCGGCTGAGGACATATTATCAGAGGTGCAAGGTCTGTATCTCCGGCTGCAGTCATATTATCAGAGGTGCATCATCTGTATCACCGGTTGCAGTCATATTATCAGAGGTGCACGGTCTGTATCACCGGCTGCAGTCATATTATCAGAGGTGCACAGTCTGTGTCACTGGTTGCAGTCATATTATCACAGGTGCATCATCTGTATCACTGGCTGCTGTCATATTATCAGAGGTGCACGGTCTGTATCACCGGCTGCAGTCATTATCAGAGGTGCACAGTCTGTATCACTGGTTGCAGTCATATTATCACAGGTGCATCATCTGTATCACTGGCTGCAGTCATATTATCAGAGGTGCACGGTCTGTATCACCGGCTGCAGTCATATTATCAGAGGTGAACGGTCTGTATCACTGGCTGAGGTCATATTATCAGAGGTGCACGGTCTGTATCACCGGCTGCAGTCATATTATCAGAGGTGCATGGTCTGTATCACTGGCCGCAGTCATATTATCAGAGGTGCACAATCTGTATCACCAGCTGCAGTCATATTATCAGAGGTGCACGGTCTGTATCACCAGCTGCAGTCATATTATCAGAGGTGCACGGTCAGTATCACTGGCCGCAGTCATATTATCAGAAGTGCACAATCTGTATCACCGGCTGCAGTCACATTATCAGAGGTGCACGGTCTGTATCACCGGCTGCAGACATTTTACCAGAGGTGCACAATCTGTATCACCAGCTGCAGTCATATTATCAGAGGTGCACGGTCTGTATCACCAGCTGCAGTCATATTATCAGAGGTGCACGGTCTGTATCACCGGCTGCAGTCATATTATCAGAGGTGCATCATCTGTTTCACCGGCTGCAGACATATTATCAGAGGTGCACGGTCTGTATCACTGGCTGCAGTCATATTATCAGAGGTGCATCATCTATATCACCGGCTGCAGTCATATTACCAGAGGTGCACGGTTTGTATCACTGGCTGCTGTCATATTATCAGAGGTGCACGGTCTGTATCACCGGCTGCAGTCATATTATCAGAGGTGCACAGTCTGTATCACTGGTTGCAGTCATATTATCACAGGTGCATCATCTGTATCACTGGCTGCAGTCATATTATCAGAGGTGCACGGTCTGTATCACCGGCTGCAGTCATATTATCAGAGGTGCATGGTCTGTATCACTGGCCGCAGTCATATTATCAGAGGTGCACAATCTGTATCACCAGCTGCAGTCATATTATCAGAGGTGCACGGTCTGTATCACCAGCTGCAGTCATATTATCACAGGTGCATGGTCTGTATCACCGGCTGCAGTCATATTATCAGAGGTGCATCATCTGTTTCACCGGCTGCAGACATATTATCAGAGGTGCACGGTCTGTATCACTGGCTGCAGTCATATTATCAGAGGTGCATTATCTGTATCACCGGCTGCAGTCATATTATCAGAGGTGCATCATCTGTATCACCGGCTGCAGTCATATTATCAGAGGTGCACGGTGTGTATCACCGACTGCAGTCATATTATCAGAGGTGCACGGTCTGTATCACCGGCTGCAGTCATATTATCAGAGGTGCACGGTCTGTATCACCGCCTACAGTCATATTATCAGAGGTGCACGGTCTGTATCACCGGCTGCTGTCATATTATCAGAGGTGCACGGTCTGTATCACCGGCTGCAGTCATATTATCAGAGGTGCACAGTCTGTGTCACTGGTTGCAGTCATATTATCACAGGTGCATCATCTGTATCACTGGCTGCTGTCATATTATCAGAGGTGCACAGTCTGTATCACCGGCTGCAGTCATTATCAGAGGTGCACAGTCTGTATCACTGGTTGCAGTCATATTATCACAGGTGCATCATCTGTATCACTGGCTGCAGTCATATTATCAGAGGTGCACGGTCTGTATCACCGGCTGCAGTCATATTATCAGAGGTGAACGGTCTGTATCACTGGCTGAGGTCATATTATCAGAGGTGAACGGTCTGTATCACCGGCTGCAGTCATATTATCAGAGGTGCATGGTCTGTATCACTGGCCGCAGTCAAATTATCAGAGGTGCACAATCTGTATCACCAGCTGCAGTCATATTATCAGAGGTGCACGGTCTGTATCACCAGCTGCAGTCATATTATCAGAGGTGCACGGTCAGTATCACTGGCAGCAGTCATATTATCAGAAGTGCACAATCTGTATCACCGGCTGCAGTCACATTATCAGAGGTGCACGGTCTGTATCACCGGCTGCAGTCATTTTACCAGAGGTGCACAATCTGTATCACCAGCTGCAGTCATATTATCAGAGGTGCACGGTCTGTATCACCGGCTGCAGTCATATGATCAGAGGTGCATCATCTGTTTCACCGGCTGCAGACATATTATCAGAGGTGCACGGTCTGTATCACTGGCTGCAGTCATATTATCAGAAGTTCATCATCTGTATCACCGGCTGCAGTCATATTACCAGAGGTGCACGGTTTGTATCACTGGCTGCTGTCATATTATCAGAGGTGCACGGTCTGTATCACCGCCTGCAGTCATATTATCAGAGGTGCATGGTCTGTATCACTGGCCGCAGTCATATTATCAGAGGTGCACAATCTGTATCACCAGCTGCAGTCATATTATCAGAGGTGCACGGTCTGTATCACCAGCTGCAGTCATATTATCAGAGGTGCACGGTCAGTATCACTGGCCGCAGTCATATTATCAGAAGTGCACAATCTGTATCACCGGCTGCAGTCACATTATCAGAGGTGCACGGTCTGTATCACCGGCTGCAGACATTTTACCAGAGGTGCACAATCTGTATCACCAGCTGCAGTCATATTATCAGAGGTGCACGGTCTGTATCACCAGCTGCAGTCATATTATCAGAGGTGCACGGTCTGTATCACCGGCTGCAGTCATATTATCAGAGGTGCATCATCTGTTTCACCGGCTGCAGACATATTATCAGAGGTGCACGGTCTGTATCACTGGCTGCAGTCATATTATCAGAGGTGCATCATCTATATCACCGGCTGCAGTCATATTACCAGAGGTGCACGGTTTGTATCACTGGCTGCTGTCATATTATCAGAGGTGCACGGTCTGTATCACCGGCTGCAGTCATATTATCAGAGGTGCACAGTCTGTATCACTGGTTGCAGTCATATTATCACAGGTGCATCATCTGTATCACTGGCTGCAGTCATATTATCAGAGGTGCACGGTCTGTATCACCGGCTGCAGTCATATTATCAGAGGTGCATGGTCTGTATCACTGGCCGCAGTCATATTATCAGAGGTGCACAATCTGTATCACCAGCTGCAGTCATATTATCAGAGGTGCACGGTCTGTATCACCAGCTGCAGTCATATTATCACAGGTGCATGGTCTGTATCACCGGCTGCAGTCATATTATCAGAGGTGCATCATCTGTTTCACCGGCTGCAGACATATTATCAGAGGTGCACGGTCTGTATCACTGGCTGCAGTCATATTATCAGAGGTGCATTATCTGTATCACCGGCTGCAGTCATATTATCAGAGGTGCATCATCTGTATCACCGGCTGCAGTCATATTATCAGAGGTGCACGGTGTGTATCACCGACTGCAGTCATATTATCAGAGGTGCACGGTCTGTATCACCGGCTGCAGTCATATTATCAGAGGTGCACGGTCTGTATCACCGCCTACAGTCATATTATCAGAGGTGCACGGTCTGTATCACCGGCTGCTGTCATATTATCAGAGGTGCACGGTCTGTATCACCGGCTGCAGTCATATTATCAGAGGTGCACAGTCTGTGTCACTGGTTGCAGTCATATTATCACAGGTGCATCATCTGTATCACTGGCTGCTGTCATATTATCAGAGGTGCACAGTCTGTATCACCGGCTGCAGTCATTATCAGAGGTGCACAGTCTGTATCACTGGTTGCAGTCATATTATCACAGGTGCATCATCTGTATCACTGGCTGCAGTCATATTATCAGAGGTGCACGGTCTGTATCACCGGCTGCAGTCATATTATCAGAGGTGAACGGTCTGTATCACTGGCTGAGGTCATATTATCAGAGGTGAACGGTCTGTATCACCGGCTGCAGTCATATTATCAGAGGTGCATGGTCTGTATCACTGGCCGCAGTCAAATTATCAGAGGTGCACAATCTGTATCACCAGCTGCAGTCATATTATCAGAGGTGCACGGTCTGTATCACCAGCTGCAGTCATATTATCAGAGGTGCACGGTCAGTATCACTGGCAGCAGTCATATTATCAGAAGTGCACAATCTGTATCACCGGCTGCAGTCACATTATCAGAGGTGCACGGTCTGTATCACCGGCTGCAGTCATTTTACCAGAGGTGCACAATCTGTATCACCAGCTGCAGTCATATTATCAGAGGTGCACGGTCTGTATCACCGGCTGCAGTCATATTATCAGAGGTGCATCATCTGTTTCACCGGCTGCAGACATATTATCAGAGGTGCACGGTCTGTATCACTGGCTGCAGTCATATTATCAGAAGTTCATCATCTGTATCACCGGCTGCAGTCATATTACCAGAGGTGCACGGTTTGTATCACTGGCTGCTGTCATATTATCAGAGGTGCACGGTCTGTATCACCGCCTGCAGTCATATTATCAGAGGTGCACGGTCTGTATCACCGGCTGCAGTCATATTATGAGAGGTGCACGGTTTGTATCTCCGCCTGCAGTCATATTATCAGAGGTGCACGGTCTGTATCACCGGCTGCAGTCATATTATCAGAGGTGCACGGTTTGTATCACCGCCTGCAGTCATATTATCAGAGGTGCACGGTCTGTATCACTGGCTGCAGTCATATTATCAGAGGTGCACAGTCTGTATCACTGGCTGCAGTCATATTATCAGAGGTGCACGGTTTGTATCACCGCCTGCGGTCATATTATCAGAGGTGCACGGTCTGTATCACCGGCTGCAGTCATATTATCAGAGGTGCACAGTCTGTATCACTGGTTGCAGTCATATTATCACAGGTGCATCATCTGTATCACTGGCTGCAGTCATATTATCAGAGGTGCACGGTCTGTATCACAGGCTGAGGTCATATTATCAGAGGTGCACGATCTGTATCACCAGCTGCAGTCATATTATTAGAGGTGAACGGTCTGTATCACTGGCTGAGGTCATATTATCAGAGGAGCACGGTCTGTATCACAGGCTGCAGTCATATTATCAGAGGTGCACGGTCTGTATCACTGGCCGCAGTCATATTATCAGAGGAGCATCATCTGTATCACTGGCTGCTGTCATTTTACCAGAGGTGCACAATCTGTATCACCAGCTGCAGTCATATTATCAGAGGTGCACGGTCTGTATCACCGGCTGCAGTCATATTATCAGAGGTGCATCATCTGTTTCACCGGCTGCAGACATATTATCAGAGGTGCACGGTCTGTATCACTAGCTGCAGTCATATTATCAGAGGTGCACGGTCTGTATCACCAGCTGCAGTCATATTACCAGAGGTGCACGGTCTGTATCACCGGCTGCAGTCATATTATCAGAGGTGCATCATCTGTTTCACCGGCTGCAGACATATTATCAGAGGTGCACGGTCTGTATCACTGGCTGCAGTCATATTATCAGAGTTGCACGGTCTGTATCACCAGCTGCAGTCATATTATCAGAGGTGCATCATCTGTATCACTGGCTGCAGTCATTTTACCAGAGGTGCACAATCTGTATCACCAGCTGCAGTCATATTATCAGAGGTGCACGGTCTGTATCACCGGCTGCAGTCATATTACCAGAGCTGCACAGTCTGTATCACCGGCTGCAGTCATATTATCAGAGGTGAATCATCTGTATCACTGGCTGCAGTCATATTATCAGAGGAGCACGGTCTGTATCACCGGCTGCAGTCATATTATCAGAGGTGAACGGTCTGTATCACTGGCTGAGGTCATATTATCAGAGGTGCACGGTCTGTATCACCGGCTGCAGTCATATTATCAGAGGTGCATGGTCTGTATCACTGGCCGCAGTCATATTATCAGAGGTGCACAATCTGTATCACCAGCTGCAGTCATATTATCAGAGGTGCACGGTCTGTATCACTAGCTGCAGTCATATTATCAGAGGTGCACGGTCAGCATCACTGGCCGCAGTCATATTATCAGAGGTGCACAATCTGTATCACCGGATGCAGTCATATTATCAGAGGTGCACGGTCTGTATCACTGGCTGCAGTTATTTTACCAGAGGTGCACAATCTGTGTCACCAGCTGCAGTCATATTATCAGAGGTGCACGGTCTGTATCACCAGCTGAAGTCATATTATCAGAGGTGCACGGTCTGTATCACCGGCTGCAGTCATATTATCAGAGGTGCATCATCTGTTTCACCGGCTGCAGACATATTATCAGAGGTGCACGGTCTGTATCACTGGCTGCAGTCATATTATCAGAGGTGCATCATCTGTATCACCGGCTGCAGTCATATTATCAGAGGTGCATCATCTGTATCACCGGCTGCAGTCATATTATCAGAGGTGCACGGTCTGTATCACTGGCTGCAGTCATATTATCAGAGGAGCACGGTGTGTATCACCTACTGCAGTCATATTATCAGAGGTGCACGGTCTGTATCACCGACTGCAGTCATATTATCAGAGGTGCACGGTCTATATCATCGGCTGCAGTCATATTACCAGAGGTGCACAGTCTGTATCACTGACTGCAGTCATATTGGCAGAGGTGCATCATCTGTATCACTGGCTGCAGTCATATTACCAGAGGTGCACGGTCTGTATAACCGGCTGCAGTCATATTATCAGAGGTGCATCATCTGTATCACCGTCTGCAGTCATATTATCAGAGGTGCATCATCTGTATCACCGGTTGCAGTCATATTATCAGAGGTGCACGGTCGGTATCACCGGCTGCAGTCATATTATCAGAGGTGCACGGTCTGTATCACCGGCTGCAGTCATATTACCAGAGGTGCACGGTCTGTATCACTGGCTGCTGTCATATTATCAGAGGAGCACGGTCTGTATCACCGGCTGCAGTCATATTATCAGAGGTGCACAGTCTGTATCACTGGTTGCAGTCATATTATCACAGGTCCATCATCTGTATCACTGGCTGCAGTCATATTATCAGAGGTGCACGGTTTGTATCACCGGCTGCAGTCATATTATCAGAGGTGCACGGTCTGTATCACTGGCTGCAGTAATATTATCAGAGGTCCATGGTCTGTATCACCGGCTGAGGTCATATTATCAGAGGTGCATGATCAGTATCATCGGCTGAGGTCATATTATCAGAGGTGCACGGTCTGTATCACTGGCTGCAGTCATATTATCAGAGGTTCACGGTCTGTATCACCAGCTGAGGACATATTATCAGAGGTGCAAGGTCTGTATCACCGGCTGCAGTCATATTATCAGAGGTGCATGGTCTGTATCACCGCCTACAGTCATATTATCAGAGGTGCACGGTCTGTATCACCGGCTGCAGTCATATTACCAGAGGTGCACGGTTTGTATCACTGGCTGCTGTCATATTATCAGAGGTGCACGGTCTGTATCACCGACTGCAGTCATATTATCAGAGGTGCACAGTCTGTATCAATGGTTGCAGTCATATTATCACAGGTGCATCATCTGTATCACTGGCTGCAGTCATATTATCAGAGGTGCACGGTCTGTATCACCGGCTGCAGTCATATTATCAGAGATGAACGGTCTGCATCACTGGCTGAGGTCATATTATCAGAGGTGCACGGTCTGTATCACCGGCTGCAGTCATATTATCAGAGGTGCATGGTCTGTATCACTGGCCGCAGTCATATTATCAGAGGTGCACAATCTGTATCACCAGCTGCAGTCATATTATCAGAGGTGCACGGTCTGTATCACCAGCTGCAGTCATATTATCAGAGGTGCACGGTCAGTATCACTGGCCGCAGTCATATTATCAGAGGTGCACGGTCAGTATCACTGGCTGCAGTCATATTATCATAGGTGCACGGTCAGTATCACTGGCCGCAGTCATATTATCAGAGGTGCACGGTCTGTATCACTGGCTGCAGTCATTTTACCAGAGGTGCACAATCTGTATCACCAGCTGCAGTCATATTATCAGAGGTGCACGGTCTATATCACCAGCTGCAGTCATATTATCAGAGGTGCACGGTCTGTATCACCGGCTGCAGTCATATTATCAGAGGTGCATCATCTGTTTCACCGGCTGCAGACATATTATCAGAGGTGCACGGTCTGTATCACTGGCTGCAGTCATATTATCAGAGGTGCATCATCTGTATCACCGGCTGCAGTCATATTATCAGAGGTTCATCATCTGTATCACCGGCTGCAGTCATATTATCAGAGGTGCACGGTCTGTATCACTGGCTGCAGTCATATTATCAGAGGTGAACGGTGTGTATCACCGACTGCAGTCATATTATCAGAGGTGCACGGTCTGTATCACCGACTGCAGTCATATTATCAGAGGTGCACGGTCTGTATCATCGGCTGCAGTCATATTACCAGAGGTGCACCATCTGTATCACCGGCTGCAGTCATATTACCAGAGGTGCATGGTCTGTAACACTGGCTGCAGTCATATTGGCAGAGGTGCATCATCTGTATCACCGTCTGCAGTCATATTATCAGAGGTGCATCATCTGTATCACCGGTTGCAGTCATATTATCAGAGGTGCACGGTCGGTATCACCGGCTGCAGTCATATTATCAGAGGTGCACGGTCTGTATCACCGCCTGCAGTCATATTATCAGAGGTGCACGGTCTGTATCACCAGCTGCAGTCATATTACCAGAGGTTCACGGTCTGTATCACTGGCTGCTGTCATATTATCAGAGGTGCACGGTCTGTATCACCGGCTGCAGTCATATTATCAGAGGTGCACAGTCTGTATCACTGGTTGCAGTCATATTATCACAGGTCCATCATCAGTATCACTGGCTGCAGTCATATTATCAGAGGTGCACGGTTTGTATCACCGCCTGCAGTCATATTATCAGAGGTGCACGGTCTGTATCACCGGCTGCAGTCATATTACCAGAGGTGCACGGTCTGTACACCGGCTTCAGTCATATTATCAGAGGTGCACGGTCTGTATCACCAGCTGCAGTCATATTATCAGAGGTGCACAGTCTGTATCAGCGGCTGCAGTCATATTATCAGAGGTGTACAGTCTGTATCACTGGCTGCAGTCATATTATCAGAGGTGCACGGTCTGTATCACCAGCTGCAGTCATATTATCAGAGGTGCACAGTCTGTATCACCGGCTGCAGTCATATTATCAGAGGTGCACGGTCTGTATCACTGGCTGCAGTAATATTATCAGAGGTCCATGGTCTGTATCACCGGCTGAGGTCATATTATCAGAAGTGCATCATCTGTATCACTGGCTGCAGCCATATTATCAGAGGTGCATCATCTGTATCACTGGCTGCAGCCATATTATCAGAGGTCCATGGTCTGTATCACCGGCTGAGGTCATATTATCAGAGGTGCATGATCAGTATCATCGGCTGAGGTCATATTATCAGAGGTTCACGGTCTGTATCACCGGCTGCAGTCATATTATCAGAGGTGCACGGTCTGTATCACCGGCTGAGGACATATTATCAGAGGTGCAAGGTCTGTATCACCGGCTGCAGTCATATTATCAGAGGTGCACGGTCTGTATCACCGCCTACAGTCATATTATCAGAGGTGCACGGTCTGTATCACCGGCTGCAGTCATATTACCAGAGGTGCACGGTTTGTATCACTGGCTGCTGTCATATTATCAGAGGTGCACGGTCTGTATCACCGACTGCAGTCATATTATCAGAGGTGCACAGTCTGTATCACTGGTTGCAGTCATATTATCACAGGTGCATCATCTGTATCACTGGCTACAGTCATATTATCAGAGGTGCACGGTCTGTATCACCGGCTGCAGTCATATTATCAGAGGTGAATGGTCTGTATCACTGGCTGAGGTCATATTATCAGAGGTGCAAGGTCTGTATCACCGGCTGCAGTCATATTATCAGAGGTGCATGGTCTGTATCACTGGCCGCAGTCATATTATCAGAGCTGCACAATCTGTATCACCAGCTGCAGTCATATTATCAGAGGTGCACGGTCTGTATCACCGGCTGCAGTCATATTATCAGAGGTGCACGGTCAGTATCACTGGCCGCAGTCATATTATCAGAGGTGCACAATCTGTATCACCGGCTGCAGTCACATTATCAGAGGTGCACGGTCTGTATCACCGGCTGCAGTCATTTTACCAGAGGTGCACAATCTGTATCACCAGCTGCAGTCATATTATCAGAGGTGCACGGTCTGTATCACCAGCTGCAGTCATGTTATCAGAGGTGCACGGTCTGTATCACCGGCTGCAGTCATATTATCAGAGGTGCATCATCTGTTTCACCGGCTTCAGACATATTATCAGAGGTGCACGGTCTGTATCACTGGCTGCAGTCATATTATCAGAGGTGCATCATCTGTATCACCGGCTGCAGTCATATTACCAGAGGTGCACGGTTTGTATTACTGGCTGCTGTCATATTATCAGAGGTGCACGGTCTGTATCACCGGCTGCAGTCATATTATCAGAGGTGCACAGTCTGTATCACTGGTTGCAGTCATATTATCACAGGTGCATCATCTGTATCACTGGCTGCAGTCATATTATCAGAGGTGCACGGTCTGTATCACCGGCTGCAGTCATATTATCAGAGGTGAACGGTCTGTATCACTGGCTGAGGTCATATTATCAGAGGTGCACGGTCTGTATCACCAGCTGCAGTCATATTATCAGAGGTGCATGGTCTGTATCACTGGCCGCAGTCATATTATCAGAGGTGCACAATCTGTATCACCAGCTGCAGTCATATTATCAGAGGTGCACGGTCTGTATCACCAGCTGCAGTCATATTATCAGAGGTGCACGGTCTGTATCACCGGCTGCAGTCATATTATCAGAGGTGCATTATCTGTTTCACCGGCTGCAGACATATTATCAGAGGTGCACGGTCTGTATCACTGGCTGCAGTCATATTATCAGAGGTGCATCATCTGTATCACCGGCTGCAGTCATATTATCAGAGGTGCATCATCTGTATCACCGGCTGCAGTCATATTATCAGAGGTGCACGGTGTGTATCACCGACTGCAGTCATATTATCAGAGGTGCACGGTCTGTATCACCGACTGCAGTCATATTATCAGAGGTGCACGGTCTGTATCATCGGCTGCAGTCATATTACAAGAGGTGCACAGTCTGTATCACTGGCTGCAGTCATATTGGCAGAGGTGCATCATCTGTATCACTGGCTGCAGTCATATTACCAGAGGTGCACGGTCTGTATCACCGGCTGCAGTCATATTATCAGAGGTGCATCATCTGTATCACCGGCTGCAGTCATATTATCAGAGGTGCATCATCTGTATCACCGGTTGCAGTCATATTATCAGAGGTGCACGGTCGTTATCACCTGCTGCAGTCATATTATCAGAGGTGCACGGTCTGTATCACTGCCTGCAGTCATATTATCAGAGGTGCACGGTTTGTATCACCGGCTGCAGTCATATTACCAGAGGTGCACGGTCTGTATCACTGGCTGCTGTCATATTATCAGAGGTGGACGGTCTGTATCACCGGCTGCAGTCATATTATCAGAGGTGCACAGTCTGTATCACTGGTTGCAGTCATATTATCTCTGGTCCATCATCTGTATCACTGGCTGCAGTCATATTATCAGAGGTGCACGGTTTGTATCACCGGCTGCAGTCATATTATCAGAGGTGCACAGTCTGTATCACTGGTTGCAGTCATATTATCACAGGTGCATCATCTGTATCACTGGCTGCAGTCATATTATCAGAGGTGCACGGTCTGTATCACCGGCTGCAGTCATATTATCAGAGGAGAACGGTCTGTATCACTGGCTGAGGTCATATTATCAGAGGTGCACGGTCTGTATCACCGGCTGCAGTCATATTATCAGAGGTGCATGGTCTGTATCACTGGCCGCAGTCATATTATCAGAGGTGCACAATCTGTATCACCAGCTGCAGTCATATTATCAGAGGTGCACGGTCTGTATCACCAGCTGCAGTCATATTATCAGAGGTGCACGGTCAGTATCACTGGCCGCAGTCATATTATCAGAGGTGCACAATCTGTATCACCGGCTGCAGTCATATTATCAGAGGTGCACGGTCTGTATCACTGGCTGCAGTCATTTTACCAGAGGTGCACAATCTGTATCACCAGCTACAGACATATTATCAGAGGTACACGGTCTGTATCACCAGCTGCAGTCATATTATCAGAGGTTCACGGTCTGTATCACCGGCTGCAGTCATATTATCAGAGGTGCATCATCTGTTTCACCGGCTGCAGACATATTATCAGAGGTGCACGGTCTGTATCACTGGCTGCAGTCATATTATCAGAGGTGCATCATCTGTATCACCGGCTGCAGTCATATTATCAGAGGTGCATCATCTGTATCACCGGCTGCAGTCATAATATCAGAGGTGCACGGTCTGTATTACTGGCTGCAGTCATATTATCAGAGGTGCACAGTGTGTATCACCGACTGCAGTCATATTATCAGAGGTGCACGGTCTGTATCACCGACTGCAGTCATATTATCAGAGGTGCACGGTCTGTATCATCGGCTGCAGTCATATTACCAGAGGTGCACAGTCTGTATCACTGGCTGCAGTCATATTATCAGAGGTGCACGGTCTGTATCACCAGCTGCAGTCATATTACCAGAGGTGCCCAATCTGTATCACCAGCTGCAGTCATATTATCAGAGGTGCATCATCTGTATCACCGGCTGCAGTCATATTACCAGAGGTGCACAGTCTGTATCACTGGCTGCAGTCATATTGGCAGAGGTGCATCGTCTGTATCACTGGCTGCAGTCATATTACCAGAGGTGCACAATCTGTATCACCAGCTGCAGTCATATTATCAGAGGTGCATCATCTGTATCACCGGCTGCAGTCATATTATCAGAGGTGCATCATCTGTATCACCGGCTGCAGTCATATTATCAGAGGAGCATCATCTGTATCACCGGTTGCAGTCATATTATCAGAGGTGCACGGTCGGTATCACCGGCTGCAGTCATATTATCAGAGGTGCACGGTCTGTATCACCGCCTGCAGTCATATTATCAGAGGTGCACGGTCTGTATCACCGGCTGCAGTCATATTACCAGAGGTGCACGGTCTGTATCACTGGCTGCTGTCATATTATCAGAGGTGCACGGTCTGTATCACCGGCTGCAGTCATATTATCAGAGGTGCACAGTCTGTATCACTGGTTGCAGTCATATTATCACAGGTCCATCATCTGTATCACTGGTTGCAGTCATATTATCAGAGGTGCACGGTTTGTATCACCGCCTGCAGTCATATTATCAGAGGTGCACGGTCTGTATCACCGGCTGCAGTCATATTACCAGAGGTGCACGGTCTGTACACCGGCTGCAGTCATATTATCAGAGGTGCACGGTCTGTATCAGCGGCTGCAGTCATATTATCAGAGGTGCACAGTCTGTATCACTGGTTGCAGTCATATTATCACAGGTGCATCATCTGTATCACTGGCTGCAGTCATATTATCAGAGGTGCACGGTCTGTATCACCAGCTGCAGTCATATTATTAGAGGTGAACGGTCTGTATCACTGGCTGAGGTCATATTATCAGAGGAGCACGGTCTGTATCACCGGCTGCAGTCATATTATCAGAGGTGCACGGTCTGTATCACTGGCCGCAGTCATATTATCAGAGGTGCATCATCTGTATCACTGGCTGCAGTCATTTTACCAGAGGTGCACAATCTGTATCACCAGCTGCAGTCATATTATCAGAGGTGCACGGTCTGTATCACCAGCTGCAGTCATATTATCAGAGGTGCACGGTCTGTATCACCGGCTGCAGTCATATTACCAGAGGTGCACGGTCTGTACACCGGCTGCAGTCATATTATCAGAGGTGAACGGTCTTTATCACCGGCTGCAGTCATATTATCAGAGGTACACAGACTGTATCACTGATTGCAGTCATATTATCACAGGTGCATCATCTGTATCACCAGCTGCAGTCATATTATCAGAGGTGCACGGTCTGTATCACCGGCTGCAGTCATATTATCAGAGGTGAACAGTCTGTATCACTGGCTGCAGTCTTATTATCAGAGGTGTACGGTCTGTATCACTGGCCGCAGTCATATTATCAGAGGTGCATCATCTGTATCACTGGCTGCCGTCATATTACCAGAGGTGCACGGTCTGTATCACCAGCTGCAGTCATATTAACAGAGGTGCACGGTCTGTATCACCGGCTGCAGTTATATTATCAGAGGTGCACGGTCTGTATCACTGGCTGCAGTCATATCAGAGGTGCACGATCTGTATCACCGGCTGCAGTCATATTATCAGAGGTACACGGTCTGTATCACCGGCTGCAGTCATATTATCAGAGGTGCACAATCTGTATCACCAGCTGCATTCATATTATCAGAGGTGCACGGTCTGTATCACCGGCTGCAGTCATATTATCAGAGGTGCACCATCTGTTTCACCGGCTGCAGGCATATTATCAGAGGTGCACGGTCTGTATCACCGGCTGCAGTCATATTATCAGAGGTGCATCATCTGTATCACCAGCTGCAGTCATATTATCAGAGGTGCATCATCTGTTTCACTGGCTGCAGTTGTATTATCAGAGGTGCACGGTCTGTATCACCGGTTGCAGTTATATTATCAGAGGTGCACGATCTGTATCACCGGCTGCAGTCATATTATCAGAGGTGCACGGTCTGTATCACCGGCTGCAGTCATATTATCAGAGGTGCATCATCTGTATCACTGGCTGCAGTCATATTATCAGAGGTGCATCATCTGTATCACTGACTGCAGTCATATTATTAGAGGTGCACGGTCTGTATCACCGGCTGCAGTCATATTATCAGAGGTGCACGGTGTGTATCATCGACTGCAGTCATATTATCAGAGGTGCAGGGTCTGTATCACCGACTGCAGTCATATTATCAGAGGTGCACGGTCTGTATCATTGGCTGCAGTCATATTACCAGAGGTGCATGGTCTGTATCACTGGCTGCAGTCATATTAGCAGAGGTGCATCATCTGTATCACTGGCTGCAGTCATATTATCAGAGGTGCACGGTCTGTATCACTGACTGCAGTCATATTATCAGAGGTGCACGGTCTGTATCACCGGCTGCAGTCATATTATCAGAGGTGCATCATCTGTATCACCGGCTGCAGTCATATTACCAGAGGTGCACGGTCTGTATCACCGGCTGCAGTCATATTAGCAGAGGTGCACGGTCTGCATCACCGGCTGCAGTCATATTACCAGAGGTGCATCATCTGTATCATTGGCTGCAGTCATATTACCAGAGGTGCACGGTCTGTATCATTGGCTGCAGTCATATTACCAGAGGTGCACGGTCTGTATCACCGGCTGCAGTCATATTATCAGAGGTGCATCATCTGTATCATTGGCTGCAGTCATATTACCAGAGGTGCACGGTCTGTATCATTGGCTGCAGTCATATTACCAGAGGTGCACGGTCTGTATCACCGGCTGCAGTCATATTATCAGAGGTGCATCATCTGTATCACCGGTTGCAGTCATATTATCAGAGGTGCATCATCTGTATCACCGGCTGCAGTCATATTATCAGAGGTGCATGGTCTGTATCACTGGCTGCAGTCATATTATCAGAGGTGCACGGCGTGTATCACCGACTGCAGTCATATTATCAGAGGTGCACGGTCTGTATCACTGACTGCAGTCATATTATCAGAGGTGCACGGTCTGTATCATCGGCTGCAGTCATATTACCAGAGGTGCACAGTCTGTATCACTGGCTGCAGTCAAATTGGCAGAGTTGCATCATCTGTATCACTGGCTGCAGTCATATTACCAGAGGTGCACGGTCTGTATCACCGGCTGCAGTCATATTATCAGAGGTGCATCATCTGTATCACCTGCTGCAGTCATATTGGCAGAGGTGCATCATCTGTATCACCGGCTGCAGTCATATTATCAGAGGTGCACGGTCTGTATCACCGCCTGCAGTCATATTATCAGAGGTGCACGGTCTGTATCACCGGCTGCAGTCATATTACCAGAGGTGCACGGTCTGTATCACTGGCTGCTGTCATATTATCAGAGGTGCACGGTCTGTATCACCGGCTGCAGTCATATTATCAGAGGTGCACAGTCTGTATCACTGGTTGCAGTCATATTATCACAGGTCCATCATCTGTATCACTGGCTGCAGTCATATTATCAGAGGTGCACAGTTTGTATCACCGCCTGCAGTCATATTATCAGAGGTGCACGGTCTGTATCACCGGCTGCAGTCATATTACCAGAGGTGCACGGTCTGTACACCGGCTGCAGTCATATTATCAGAGGTGCACGGTCTGTATCACCGGCTGCAGTCATATTAGCAGAGGTGCACAGTCTGTATCACTGGTTGCAGTCATATTATCAGAGGTGCATCATCTGTATCACTGGCTGCAGTCATATTATCAGAGGTGCACGGTCTGTATCACCAGCTGCAGTCATATTATTAGAGGTGAACGGTCTGTATCACTGGCTGAGGTCATATTATCAGAGGAGCACGGTCTGTATCACCGGCTGCAGTCATATTATCAGAGGTGCACGGTCTGTATCACTGGCCGCAGTCATATTATCAGAGGTGCATCATCTGTATCACTGGCTGCAGTCATTTTACCAGAGGTGCACAATCTGTATAAACCAGCTGCAGTCATATTATCAGAGGTGCACGGTCTGTATCACCGGCTGCAGTCATATTATCAGTGGTGCATCATCTGTTTCACCGGCTGCAGACATATTATCAGAGGTGCACGGTCTGTATCACTGGCTGCAGTCATATTATCAGAGGTGCACGGTCTGTATCACCAGCTGCAGTCATATTATCAGAGGTGCATCATCTGTATCACTGGCTGCAGTCATTTTACCAGAGGTGCACAATCTGTATCACCAGCTGCAGTCATATTATCAGAGGTGCACGGTCTGTATCACTGGCTGCAGTCATATTATCAGAGGTGCACGGTCTGTATCACCAGCTGCAGTCATATTATCAGAGGTGCACGGTCTGTATCACCGGCTGCAGTCATATTATCAGAGGTGCATCACCTGTTTCACCGGATGCAGACATATTATGAGAGGTGCATCATCTGTTTCACCGGCTGCAGACATATTATCAGAGGTGCACGGTCTGTATCACCGGCTGCAGTCATATTATCAGAGGTGCATGGTCTGTATCACCGGCTGCAGTCATATTACCAGAGGTGCACAGTCTGTATCACTGGCTGCAGTCATATTATCAGAGGTGCACGGTCTGTATCACCGGCTGAAGTCATATTATCAGAGGTGCACAGTCTGTATCACTGGTTGTAGTCATATTATCACAGGTGCATCATCTGTATCACTGGCTGCAGTCATATTATCAGAGGTGCACGGTTTGTATCACCGGCTGCAGTCATATTATCAGAGGTGCACGGTCTGTACACCGGCTGCAGTCATATTATCAGAGGTGAACGGTCTTCATCACCGGCTGCAGTCATATTATCAGAGGTACACAGACTGTATCACTGGTTGCAGTCATATTATCACAGGTGCATCATCTGTATCACCAGCTGCAGTCATATTATCAGAGGTGCACGGTCTGTATCACCGGCTGCAGTCATATTATCAGAGGTGAACGGTCTGTATCACTGGCTGAGGTCATATTATCAGAGGTGCACGGTCTGTATCACCGGCTGCAGTCTTATTATCAGAGGTGTACGGTCTGTATCACTTGCCGCATTCATATTATCAGAGGTGCATCATCTGTATCACTGGCTGCAGTCATATTACCAGAGGTGCACGGTCTGTATCACCAGCTGCAGTCATATTATCAGAGGTGCACGGTCTGTATCACCGGCTGCAGTCATATTATCAGAGGTGCACGGTCTGTATCACTGGCTGCAGTCATATCAGAGGTGCACGATCTGTATCACCGGCTGCAGTCATATTATCAGAGTTGCACGGTCTGTATCAGCAGCTGCAGTCATATTATCAGAGGTGCACGGTCTGTATCACCGGCTGCAGTCTTATTATCAGAGGTGCATCATCTGTTTCACCGGCTGCAGGCATATTATCAGAGGTGCACGGTCTGTATCACCGGCTGCAGTCATATTATCATAGGTGCATCATCTGTATCACCAGCTGCAGTCATATTATCAGAGGTGCATCATCTGTATCACTGGCTGAAGTTGTATTATCAGAGGTGCACGGTCTGTATCACCGGTTGCAGTCATATTATCAGAGGTGCACGATCTGTATCACCGGCTGCAGTCATATTATCAGAGGTGCACGGTCTGTATCACCGGCTGCAGTCATATTATCAGAGGTGCATCATCTGTATCACCGGCTGCAGTCATATTATCAGAGGTGCATCATCTGTATCACTGACTGCAGTCATATTATTAGAGGTGCACGGTCTGTATCACCGGCTGCAGTCATATTATCAGAGGTGCACGGTGTGTATCATCGACTGCAGTCATATTATCAGAGGTGCACGGTCTGTATCACCGACTGCAGTCATATTATCAGAGGTGCACGGTCTGTATCATTTGGCTGCAGTCATATTACCAGAGGTGCACAGTCTGTATCACTGGCTGCAGTCATATTAGCAGAGGTGCATCATCTGTATCACTGGCTGCAGTCATATTATCAGAGGTGCACGGTCTGTATCACTGACTGCAGTCATATTATCAGAGGTGCACGGTCTGTATCACCGGCTGCAGTCATATTATCAGAGGTGCATCATCTGTATCACCGGCTGCAGTCATATTACCAGAGGTGCACGGTCTGTATCACCGGCTGCAGTCATATTAGCAGAGGTGCACGGTCTGCATCACCGGCTGCAGTCATATTACCAGAGGTGCACGGTCTGTATCACCAGCTGCAGTCATATTATCAGAGGTGCATCATCTGTATCATTGGCTGCAGTCATATTACCAGAGGTGCACGGTCTGTATCATTGGCTGCAGTCATATTACCAGAGGTGCACGGTCTGTATCACCGGCTGCAGTCATATTATCAGAGGTGCATCATCTGTATCACCGGTTGCAGTCATATTATCAGAGGTGCACGGTCTGTATCACTGGCTGCAGTCATATTATCAGAGGTGCACGGTCTGTATCACTGACTGCAGTCATATTATCAGAGGTGCACGGTCTGTATCACCGGCTGCAGTCATATTATCAGAGGTGCATCATCTGTATCACCGGTTGCAGTCATATTAACAGAGGTGCACGGTCTGTATCACCGGCTGCAGTCATATTATCAGAGGTGCATCATCTGTATCACCGGTTGCAGTCATATTAACAGAGGTGCACGGTCTGTATCACTGGCCGCAGTCATATTATCAGAGGTGCACGGACTGAATCACCAGCTGCAGTCATTATCAGAGGTGCACGGTCTGTATCTCTTGTAACAATTATGGAGAGACGGGGTGAATTTCTGTGTTAAGCATTGTTAGAAAGTCACTGGCAAAGTGCTGGAGGGGAGGTATGTTTCACTGAGGCTATTAACTTCAGTGATTTGAAACCCAGAAGTTTGCTTCAGCATACTAAGTGGTGCAAAGAGTTAAGCAGCCATTTTAAGGGCTGAGTTTTTGAGGACAATCATAGAGCGGATGGGAGGTTGTTCTCTGTATCTCCACCCCAGGGTGTGGTCTGGGGTTTAAATACTCGGCCTGCTGAGTCATTAGTTCACAGTATCTGGATAAACTCGCTCCAGAGAAAGGAACTGGTGGTTTTACGGACCCGAACCGTGTGTGTTTTTGCTAACCCAGGGCGGGTGGATCCCCACAGGCCTCTGGACAGTGCTATCTATTTTCCTTTTGTTTACCTCTTTATGCCAAGTAAAGGCCTGTTGATTTTGATGGACTTGACAGTGGTTTATGGCGTGCCTTAATAAACCAATGAGAAATTTAAAGCAACAGTGTTTGTGTGTCTATCTCCATGTGCAGCTGAGCGAGCCAATCTACCACAACATCCACACAATTTGTAGCTCCAGAGAAGGTACAACACTTTTGTGTCTGTGTATCTTACAACTCCAAATTCTCTGGTGAATGAAAAAGTGATCGCCTTTGCTGCAAGCCACATGTCAATCATGAAATTCCCTGGAGATGAACTAAGGGGAGTGGTCCATGACTGATTCACTATAAATACTTACTGTTTTGTGCTATTTGACTATGCACTTTCCTTCTTGGCTTGACAAAGGTCCTGTGTGGCCGAAAAGTTGCTAACTTTCCTGTGTGTACACTGGTATCAATAAAAATATTTTTGTGGAAGGAAGATACCCGGTGCTTTTTATTCTTGGAGTACATGCAATTTTTACAACCTAGCGGAGAGGCTGTACCAAGTCCGCACGGGATATGGAGTGGTGCATGTGATACACATTATTCTGATCTCCTGAAGATGTGATTGTATACATACACTCATTCAATTTCGAATAGGGTTTATGAGCCCATTGGTTGTACCCACCTGCTCTTCCTAGGTGGCTGTCTCCTAAAGAGAATAGGGATTGTAAGTGTTGTCTAGATTGAAAAAAACAGCACCTTACATATTTCTAAGAACAAAGTGGGTGAAGTAGAATTTATTATACGCAGACTTGTCATTTGTAGCTCTGCTTTTAATTACCATCTTTAAAGTAAATTTATAGATTTAAAGAAGTTGTCCAGTACTTTATATTACCCCCCCAATGTATCCCCCTGGGGCCCCTAAGGATTTTTGTAAATGCCTTACGTTGTTGTTCCTGCCTGTGAGCGGCGCTATCCTTGGCCGCTCACAGGCATCATGTGACCCTGCGCTGATGTCACGACAAGTGAGGTGTGACTCAGCGCTGGGGTCCCCGCGGTGGCTGCTGGTAGCCAGTCAAAGATAGCAGATAACATTTTTTTTTATATAAATCGAATTGGCCCTATTTCCTAGGGACTAAAGGAAAATGTTGGACACCCCTATTATCTAAGGAAGAAATAGAGGCGACCCTACATACGCTTGCTGGGGAAAGATCACTGTGGATGGACAGGCTGTCCTGTACTCATTCTATGAGGGAGACAGTCATAATATTAATATTGAAAGTCAAGAAAAATCTGTTATGTATAGACTTGCATAGACCATATAATTGATTAATTTGTATGTTAAGATATTATTGAAATTGCTAGTCAATAGCTTGGGAAGGGTCATATCAATTATAGCACATAACGAACAAACTGGTTTTATTACAGATAAGTCCACCTGTATTAATATAAAAAGATTATATATAAACATCCAGATGAGACCCAGAAACCCAGGAGAGATGTCACTCCTGTTCTTAGACGCAGCCAAGGCTTTTTATATAATTGAATTGTCCCAGGAATTGTAGGGGGATTTGGGTCAGTGTTCATAAGATGGGTTAAGCTGCTTTATAAAAATCCTCTGGCTAGGATAGATATTAACGGAGTAGTGTCTGAGGCCTTCCCAATATGCAGAGGTACTGGGTAGGGTGGTCTCTAGCTCGCCTTGCTGTTTTCATTGGGAAATAAAGCTTTATCAGATAAGACGTCTCCACTAGGGATGGAAGTTCAGGTTTTGGTACCCGACCCAAATTTTAATTCAAAGTTCGTTTCGGGTACCAGAACTATACCCAAACTTGAACCAGGACCTGAACTCCTTTGAAAACAATGTGGACCCAAACCTTTGAGCTGGAAGAAAAAAAAAAACCCTCTCCTCTTCCTCCAGAACTCCGAACACTGCAACAGACTTTCGGAAGAAGTCTGTGTTCGGCGTTTAGCACCGGACACAAACTGGTACGAACCATGAACTTTTAAGTTCGGATTCGCTCATCTCAAGTCTCCACCAATCATAGAGGTACAAAAAGTTTGTGCTTGCCAATGTTTTAATATCTTGGGTTAAATATTACACATAATCTAAGAGATTTGTTTCAATATAACGCCCTTAGCACAAATGTAAGAGGGATGATTAAAGCATCGTCCAAATTACATATTAATATGCCAGGGCAGTTGCCCGTACAAAAATGTTATTACCAATTATATGTTATTTCTGAAAGTCCTGTATGGTGGCCAGAGCATATATTCAACATTTTTGAAGCCCCAATTAGGGACATTGTATAAAGAAGGAAACAGCCCTGGAGTTAATTATTATATGTACAAAGGCCAGATAGTGATGGGGAATCACAGGATTTAAGATCAGTTTTCTAGCAGCACAATTAAAATTAATTTGTGAGAATGAAAATAACGTGGTGAACCCCAAACCCCTAGTCAGGGACTTTCCCTATATATCCCACTAGAACGTATTTGACATGGCTGAAGCGGGACTGCTGGAGGGGATATCTGTAAAGGAAACACTGATGCCCTACATGGCCCTATGAGAATGGAGGGAAATGAAAAATTTTACAGGGGCTCACAAGTTTGGGAAACTTGGGGCAATGTCTTTTAAAATTAATGCAATTTTTTTTAAAGTGTAAGAATATTTAAAATTATACAATTATTTTCCTTGCATAGTATAACAATTTCATTACCACTTGCCTGGTTTTGCCTGATAAGTTTAAGGGCTCAAAATCATTAAATACACAGACACATACAGTACAGACCAAAAGTTTGGACACACCTTCTCATTTAAAGATTTTTCTGTATTTTCATGACTATGAAAATTGTACATTCACACTGAAGGCATCAAAACTATGAATTAACACATGTGGAATTATATACTTAACAAAAAAGAGTGAAACAACTGAAAATATGTCTTATATTCTAGGTTCTTCAAAGTAGCCACCTTTTGCTTTGATGACTGCTTTGCACACTCTTGCTATTCTCTTGATGAGCTTCAAGAGGTAGTCACCGGAAATGGTCTTCCAACAATCTTGAAGGAGTTCCCAGAGATGCTTAGCACTTGTTGGCCCTTTTGCCTTCACTCTGCGGTCCAGCTCACCCCAAACCATCTCTATTGGGTTCAGGTCTGGTGACTGTGGAGGCCAGGTCATCTGGCGTAGCACCCCATCACTCTCCTTCTTGGTCAAATAGCCCTTACACAGCCTGGAGGTGTATTTGGGGTCATTGTCCTGTTGAAAAATAAATGATGTGACAAGCCCAGGGGGATGGGGATTACTCGGGTACCCAGGCCTTTGCCTTGGGGATGTCGCGGTGGTCGGCTCCCGGGTCCGTACCATGAGGTCACTCTTTAAAAAGCGTTGATAGTTGTTAATTTTATAAAAGTTTGTGACACCACCTGTGGCTTCTGGTGAGAATCACCAGCGCTGCGCAGTCCACTGAGGCCGATGATAAGGCAGCTCGATGGTATAGCTCCGCACAGGTGGAGCTGGGCCTCAGGGCAGCGTACGGAGAGGGGGATGCAGGACAGGTGAGACCCAGCCGGGTCAGAGCAAGAACAGGGACAGACACGATAGTCACTTCAGTACCTTTTACTGATGGAAATTCAGGCACATCCCGGAGCACTGTAGGGTGAAGGGTGCATGTCAGGATCCTCCCCAATGAGCGGGTGTAGGGCCTCCTGTTACTTGCCTCTGCGTAGTAAGTTTCTGACCTGCCTGGAGCTAGGCCTAACTTTGTTTCTGTCCTGCGCTGGATGACCTTGTGGTGGGGCCTTTCCTTGGAGTACACGCTCCTCAGCTTGCGCGGCCTATGTTTCTCCCGGCTCTGTTACGTATCAGCACTTTAGTGATCATGGGATTTGTAGTTCTCCAGGGATTCCGGTTATGCCTTACTGGGTCATAGAGATCCCGGTAAACTTCGGACCTGGTGTCCGGTAAATGCTTCGTGGTGAGCTGGTTAAGCTCCTCTGCCCCCTATGTGCTAACTCTCCACTCGCCTTCGGCCTACTCGGGCCCTCACTAGGCTATACACACTAACAGCAGCTTGCCGCGCTTCACCGATCTTATGGTGCCGGCACACCTTAAGCTCACTATTCTGAGCTCCCTGAATCTAGCCGCTGAACTATTAGCTGACTTCTCTAAACTAGACTGAGCTCCACTGCAGACTAACCTCTCTCAGGCTTCTCTACTGCAGGAACTCTTCAGAGGAACTGAACTGCCTGGCTCCACCTTCCCTATTTATATCCCTAACGGGCTCCCTCTGCTGGTCTGAGGTGGAAGGTGGAGATGTGTGAATGTTTATGGGGGACTCTTGTGGAGGAATCCATCAATGCACTCTTCCAGGATCTGTGATACCAAGCGCAGCTGGGCGTCACAGATGGTCCAACTAAACGCAAACCGGATGGAATAGCATGCTGCTGCAAGATGCTGTGGTAGCCATGCTGGTTCAGTATGCCTTCAATTTTGAATAAATCCCCAACAGTGTCACCAGCAAAGCACCCCCATACCATCACACCTCCTCCTCCATGCTTCACGGTGGAAACCAGGCATGTAGAGTCCATCCGTTCACCTTTTCTGCGTCGCACAAAGACACGGTAGTTGGAACCAAAGATCTCAAATTTGGACTCATCAGACCAAAGTACAGATTTCCACTGGTCTAATGTCCATTCCTTGTGTTCTTTAGCCCAAACTTGTCTCTTCTGCTTGTTGCCTGTCCTTAGCAGTGGTTTCCTAGCAGCTATTTTACCATGAAGGCCTGCTGCACAAATTCTTCTCATAACAGCTGTTGAAGAGATGTGTCTGCTGCTAGAACTCTGTGTGACATTGACCTGGTCTCAAATCTGAGCTGCTGTTAACCTGCGATTTCTGAGGCTGGTGACTCGGATAAACTTATCCTCAGAAGCAGAGGTGACTCTTGGTCTTCCTTTCCTGGGGCGGTCCTCATGTGAGACAGTTTCTTTGTAGCGTTTGATGGTTTTTGCAACTACACTAGGGGACACTTTCAAAGTTTGCCCAATTTTTCGCACTGACTGACCTTCATTTCTTAAAGTAATGATGGCCACTCGTTTTTCTTTACTTAGCTGCTTTTTTCTTGCCATAATACAAATTCTAACAGTCTATTCAGTAGGACTATTAGCTGTGTATCCACCAGACTTCTGCACAACACAACTGATGGTCCCAACCCCATTTATAAAGCAAGAAATGCCACTTATTAAACCTGACAGGGTACACCTGTGAAGTGAAAACCATTTCCGGTGACTACCTCTTGAAGCTCATCAAGAGAATGCCAAGAGTGTGCAAAGCAGTCATCAAAGCAAAATGTGGCTACTTTGAAGAACCTAGAATATAAGACATATTTTCAGTTGTTTCACACTTTTTTGTTAAGTATATAATTCCACATGTGTTAATTCATAGTTTTGATGCTTTCAGTGTGAATATACAATTTTCATAGTCATGAAAATACAGAAAAATCTTTAAATGAGAAGGTGTGTCCAAACTTTTGGTCTGTACTGTAGATCTTACAATATGTGAATTTTAAAAATACCCTCTGTTTTTCCCAATTCCTTTCACCAAAACATTGTATGTTTAATAGTTTGATGAAATTATGGGTGAATTTGGGGTGCCTCAAAATGCTTATTTCCAGTAAGTGCACCCACACAAGACTCTACATAGTACGGACGCCTATGTACAGCTAGGAATAGCAATAGTAATAACTTTGTGAATAAACAGTTGAAGATAAAAAAAAAGTTTATTGTCAAAGACGCAAAGGGAAATTGGAAGTACAGATGGGAAATGGATATCAAGAAGTGGGGGGTTATAGAAAGGATAATATTGTGAATGTGGAGCAGTGGAAGCAAATATTAAAAAATACCTCCAGGCTGTCTTCCAATCCCTCATATAGCAACATGTTGTTTTCCATAGCCATTCTTTTCAATACTGGGATATATAATATTGTGTAACTATGAGGTCAGTGCCTAGGCAGACTATACACTCAATGTCTATGTGCCTGTTGGTATTCTGCTCAATATGAGTTACAGCAGAGTCTTAGGTATCATAGCCTAAGATCCCATTTAGACCAGCTGTCTGTGGCCGTTAAATGACCACAGATTGACCACATGCAAGTCGATCAGAGGTCATTTAGTAGCCTATTTAAACAGGCTGACCATACTTCTATGCATACTGAATAATTGTTAATATGATTGTTTTATGCGTAAAACACATGTCCTGTCTATACCAAGGCCAGGTGCAGATGGGTGTTTTTCGTGGACCGTATATGGACCTCAGTGCCAGACTGACTGCAGGTCTCTTGACCCAACTGAATTTACATCCTCCTATGTGTCTATAAGGCTGTAAGTCCGGTTCAGGAGACACACAGTTATAATAGCAGTGCAGCCCATACACAGACCATGAAAAAATCCCGTCTGAAATCGGTCTACGAACGATGATTTTTAAGCCTGCTAAACGAGAGTTTTGATTATTTATTGGGTGATGGCCGCCCTATTTATACGGCCAATAATCAGGAAATGAGCATTCCTCTGAAAGCTTCTTCCCAATTATCAACCTGTCATTACGGGCCCTTAATCTTTGATGCCTGGGCTTAAAATTGAGTGATTTGTGTATTTAAACAATGCATGATATTGCTAAATTTACATGGCAGGTTAATATATGTTTACTACCTGCTGCCTTTTTCTCTGAGTATCTTTATTTTGTCCCCAAAAAGGAGGTCCCCATACATAATGTTTTGAGACTTTAGAGACTTTATAGATTTGACCAGAACATAGCCATAGCACTAATAAAAATGTCAGGGTATTGGAAATTTAGATAAAATAAACCATTAGGTAGGTCTTTAAAAAAACAATTTCCATCTAATTTATTTTCTAATACATGTTAAAATAATTCTTTACATGAATGCTATGGATTGAGTTATATACATGTAAAACTAAACTGAGGACCTTCGTCCTCTGGCACCAGAGCTATGCTAAGTGCTGAATAACACATAGAATACATCAAAGGACGGTGTGACTGAGGTATTTTAAACTAGAAAGAAGAATTCTGATGAAAGACGTTTATTCTTCCCGATCTTTGTTAGTTGTCAATATCAAATGTAGACAAAGTTAAAATAGATTAATTTCATTTTTGTATTATAAGAAAACCTGGACTGTACCGCAAAAAATAAAAAAGTAGCAAGATATGTAAATGCTTACCTTAATGCAGCCCTTCAAATTTGGACTAAATTCAGAGGCAACAAATGCCACCATGTCAGGAGAGTTAAATTGTTCATTCTCATTAAACAACTACAAAGCATGTCTCCTAGGCTACATTCACTTGTCCATTTACTCATCCATGTGATGTGCATTCTTAAGACGGACATCACACTGACCCATGGAGTTTAATGGAACCAATCACACATCCGTTTTATTAACAGATGTTTCTGTTGCTATTCTCATCAGCTTTTGTAGATTAGACGTGCTCATTCTACTTTATTAAAGGAGTTGTTCACTACTTTGACATTGATGCACCGCAGGTAAGAACTTCCTGCCGCCGCCGGCACCAATAACAGCTGATCGGCGGGGGTGCCACGTGGCGATCATACATTGATGCCCTATCCTATGTATAGGGCATCAATGTCAAAGTAGTGGACAACGCCTTTAAAACTAACAAATTTGGGTGAAATACAGAAGACATCTGTTTTACATCTGTTTTTTCATCCGTTTTAAAACTGCTCCATTGCTAAGTGTCAATGGAAAAAAAAATTCAGATGTTTTACCCCCTTCAGTTTTTAAAAGTGAGTGAAAAAAAAAAGAAAACAGTAGCAAACTGGGTATAAAAACAGATTTAAAACAGAAGCAAAACGAAGACGTGGGAGGAAAACAGTGCGTTATTTGACAGATGTAAAAATGGAAACGGGTATGTAAATGTAGCCTCATCCAGATTATCTTCTTTATATTATCAGGCAATAACTGCTGCATAATGTACATGAATAATATTTAGTAGTGTTCACAAAATTGAAATTAACATGAAGATGAAAATACAAATTGTATACTCATTTTGATAGAAACCATGACAAGTTTGAACATTTCAGTTCATTGCTATTTAAGAAATGAATTATTACATGAAGCAACTAAAATACCTTTAAAATATTCTAAATTTACCTTCCTCTTAAGAAAAAAAAAAATCAAAACCAAACTTACTTTCTCCCTCTTGTTGAGTTAAACGTCCCGCCATATTTCTTCCGATTAAGGATGAGAGCAGCAATTTCGGGGACATATCGGGCAAACATTGCCTGAGAGCGTGGAACGAGAAATAGGAAGAAAAAAACAAACAAAGGACAAATAGCATGCAGAGAGGTTCGCCCTGCAGCAATGACACCACGCCTTGGTCAATACTTACTTCCGTCCACTAACTGCACTATAAGAACCACCATATTTCTTTCGGTTTCCTATTAACTCTATGATTTCGGGGACGTAGCTGGCAAACATGGCCTAGGAAGGAAGACAGGAGACAGAAGAGAAGACTAAAAAGAAAGAAAGGACGTCTGTTGCAGAAAAGGACACGCTTGACATAGGCGGCGGAGTTGGGGGAGCAGCTCCAGCTAAATAAACCAGGTTTGGATGGATTTTGTTTTTACAAATAAGTTGTACATTGTAATGCACTTGCACTACCTACACCAGATTATAGGAATGAAACCATGGAAATGACTGCTTGTCTAAGAACTATTGTGGAGAGATAAAAGTCAGGGTAGGTTTAGCTTATATATGGCCTCTATCTTCCTACTCACAGTTAGTACTGACAGAGACAAACCATGTTGGTTCACATCCTATTGACAAGGGCAATAGTATCAACCTGTTGTCGATTTACTTATACAATTTGAAAAGGGTAACCAAAGGAATGGAGATTTCTAACAATTTGCCCCAGCATTTTCATTTTACTGGTAATACAAAAGAATCAACATGTCAAAGAATTTTACCGGTTGGTAGAGCAACTTCCAACTACTTTGCTCTCTAAAGTTTGTACAGTTTGTCAATTCAACAATTCAGAACTGAAGTGTGATAAGAAAACTATAATTAAAATGAAAATCCATGTTTTGATTACCATTGACTAAATAGTCATTAAATCCCGTACTTTTGTAATATAACATCTTCACCTCTATTGTTTTTTATATATTATCACCTGGAAAGGGTCAAGAAGCAAGCTTATATTAAGATTTTATACATTAACAAACTATGTATACATGTATGTATAACTAGACTGTCTCTCTGTAGTATTTTGGGTGAACTGTTCTAAAATGGGCTGATTATCTCATGAAAAGATTACCCCCACATTAACAAATAATTCACATGAATAATGAGGGGATAATCAGACCTTCAGCACATTCTAAGCAGTACACCATCATGTATTCACAGTACTATGGAGACACAAGTCAAGATTAGCACAAAAATACAACTATAATAGGCTATATGGGCTTATTATAGGGCAGCTAGCCTATTTCTTGACAGTTTCGAGTAAAAAAATTCCCTGCACTGATCATTTTAACCCCTTAGCAACATCCACCAAGGATGCCACCAAGGACTTAATACCATCTACCATACATGTCCAGCACTGGAATGGTGCAGGAATAGGATTGAAGATTACTTAGATCCTGGTCATTTAACACTGATTAATAGTGACTTTTCCCACCTCTGTCACAATCCCCTGCCAACATGGTAACAGAATTCCTAAAGGGGTTGTCTGGTGAAAACTGATTATCACTTATACAGAGGATAGATGATAACTCATTGATCCATGGGGGTCGACTGCTTTGATCTGCAAAACAATAAATTTTCAACTCCAACTGGCAAGTTTTATCACCACTAGAATGGAGTGGCAGGGCACATGCCTGACTGGCGGTCCATTCATTGTGAGGCCGCCAGGAAAAGCCAAGGGTTGGTGGAGCATGCGCACTGCTGCTTTATGCAAATAGGGATAAAAGTGCCCTGCTCTGTTCTGACGATCGGTGCGAGTGCCCAGTGGTCAGTCATCCAACGATCAATAAATTATCACCTATCTGATTGTTTTCACCGGACAACCTCTTTTAATAGTTGCCATGGTATTTGGCGCCTAACAATGCCTTTTAAGTTGGCCATCTTTTTATATCTGTCAGGCCATACCAGAGGCTGTTATACGTTACAATGACATGCCTAATATTCTGCAATAAAGAAGTATTGGAGAGTAGTATTCGAACAATCAAGTCCCCTAATGTGATAAAAAATCAAGTTGGAAAAAAAAACTATAAAAATATTACACACAAAAACATTTTCTACAAAGAAAAATGCTCGATTATAAAAATAAAAATCTATGAATGATTGGCAAGTCGTGTCTGTAACAACCTAAACTATAACATTTTCATAATATATAAACTATAAACTGCAACTTGCTATTGTCTGTTTATCTTTGATAAAAATAAAAACGAAATAAAAATTGGTCTTCCCTAAATGGCACTAATTAAAAGATCATCTCATCCTGTAAACAAGAAACAAAACACAAGCCCTCATACAGTTCAGTCAATTAAAATACATTTTAATTTTAAATTATTTTTTTTTTGCCAAATAGAGAAAAAAATTACATATATATATATATATATATATATATATATATATATATATATATATATATATGGTATTGTTGTAATCTTATAATTTAACGCAGAATAAAGTTAACATGTCAGTTATAAAGACTGAATTGGTGTTTTTTATTATTAAACTGTTCCTCCAACACTCAAAAAATAGTTTTTCAATACATTAGGTGAGAATGGAAACAAATAAAAAATTGTTGTGTCTCAAGGCCAAAATAGGCCACTTCTTTAAATGGGTTAATAGCAAAAACAAAAAAAGTTCAAAAGAGTGAAAATATATTACAAAGATATGCGGTTTAGAGGGTGTTATGCAATCAACATGGTTTTAAAACATATCCATCATGTAATAAACAGTTCTATAGTTTTCCAAAAATACTTTCTGTATCAATACAACACTCTGGTCATTGAATAGGAGCCTACATTTTTTTATTTCAGGGAATAAAATTTCGTCCTGATCACTGACATCATATGACCAGTGTAGATTTTGTATCTTCTAAAAAGAAACAATAAAGGTTCCTACTCAATGTCTGCAAGCAAATAGCTTGAAAGCTGCGAGGAATTGATACAGGGTGCACTACAAACTATTTGTATAACTTATCATCGTACAACACATAACCATTTTTTGCCAAAACCTTAATATTGCTATATCATTTGTTAAAAAGTTGCCAGACTTCATAATATAAATTACATATATTATTAAACATATCTCCTAGACTTGATGAGACTGTTGTACCTGCTCAGTGTCCCTCCTCCCTGCTGCTGATGAAATTTCAACTGCTCAGTACAAGCTGCAGCTGTCTGTCAGGCTGGATGGTCAGAAAATGAAAACACTTGGACTATCAAGCTAGGACTCTTTAGCTGGACTCATACAATGTTCATTTTAATATCAGGATCTTACAGTCATTCTAGCAATGATTTTCAAAGTACTTACGCCAGCCTCATCAAATCAAAGAGGTGTATTTAACAATGTGGACAGTTCATATAGGGAATACTGATGGCAGATATTCCTTAATGAAAGTCTGAGTTTCACTTGAAATAACAGAATAAAATAATTAATAAATAACACATTTAATCATCAGAATATTTTGTTTAATTGTACGTTATTCATATTTCACTGACAATTCTCAGTAGAATTTAGTATTACATTTATTTTTATTCAAGATTTTAATATTTTCATTCCTAAGAATCTGGTGCAGTTCAGTTCAGCAAAGGGCTGATTAACCCTCCTACATATCTGTCATGAATATACATTCACAGCCAAGCCCTGATTACTCAATCCAAGCATGGAGCTGATCTCCCTTTGCCGAGCGTGTTTGAAAGAGCAAAAATATTTGGGTTTACCAAATAATACCCAAAGCGCAAGAAAAAAGGGGGAATGTCACAAAAATCCACAAAAACGAATACATTACAAAAATCGAATTGTAATAAAAAGGAGAAACGACCAGAAGGTGCTTTTCTGTGAATTAGTGGTGTCTGCAAGACATTGCAAGGTGAGATTCACTCATTTCAGAACAGAACATACTGGTTAGCTATATTCTATATACACACAGAGTGACTGCAGACGTATCGATTTGGACCGGACAACCCCATTAATGAAGATCATGTTATTTATCTGACATGTAAATGGGATTTAACTACTTTAGAGTTGGATGTTCAGGGCTTTTAAGGGTATGTTCACACTAGGAGTACGCAAAGATTTTTCTTATCAAATTTTGTGTGTAATACAGAAGCAGCTTTGCGAATGAGATTTTAGGAAATCAAATGCATAAGCTTTGGAGACTATCATCTGCCAAAGGAATTGACTAAGGATGAGTAAATGTGCTCGTTGATACCCGGATATCACTAGAATATCTGGGTGCTTGGATGTGCTCAGCACTCGGAGAGCATTAGACGATGCTCAGATTTGAAGCTCGAATACCCGCCCCTCATGTTTGGCGCTTGTTACACAGCCAATAATCATGGGCGGATTGCCTGCCAGTCACTGTTATGCTGTAGACATCTTGGTAGTGGCATTACTGTGATTGGCTGGTAGTATTACATCATCAGGGGTTATAAAAGGACAGGCACCACCACGCTCGGCACACTGATGCCATTACACAGCTCAGGGACAGTTCTTATTAGAGGGAGAGAGTGGTTGTCCAGGCCTGTGTGTTCACAGTTTAATGAATCAGAGTCCTCTAGTGTTGATACTGGTGCTGATGCTGAACCATCAAACTAACAGTCCTTCTAAAGGCTAATCCTGTGCTTTGCTGTTTGTAACAGATACATTCTGCATTTAGCCTAGGGAGGGACAGTTGCAGGAGCAGGGAGAGTGGCTAAATACAGTCTCTATGCAGGGCTTAGGGTTTTGCAGTTCATTGCTAAATAAATTTCTGCTTCACGTGATAAACACTCCGAAAAAGCGTTGAAATTTTTTTCTGGATTCAATTAGTCATCCATAGAGTGTTAGGTGCTTTGTGTTACATTTTGATAGTATAAAACAGTCCTAAAAAGCATTCAAAAATTTTTCTGGATCGAATTTGTCATCCATAGGGTATTACGTGCATTGTGCTACATTACAGTGGTATATAACACTCGAAAAAATTCTGCATTGAATTTGTCATTCATACACTTTTACATGCTTTGTGGTACATTACGGTGGTATTAAACTCCAAAAAAACGACTGCTGCAGATGGCCAATTTTTTTTTTGTTTTGTTTTAAAAATAAACTTGGTTTCAAGACACCTAGCAATTGGAAAATGCATAAGCCATGCGGTAAGGGACGGAGAAGTGGAGTGGAAGTACTAATTATGGTGCACGCAGACGCTGTGGACATGGGGAAGGTGCGACAATGCCTGTTGATGGAGCACAAGAAACATGCCCTTCTACAACACATAGGTTCCTATGCAGAGAGGCATGGTACAACACTTATGAAGCCACACCAGTGCGAACAGGTGGTTGGTTTGATAGCAGGTACCACCCAGTCTTCCACACGGTCCAGTCTCACCAGCCAAGAGTCTGGATCATTTAGTCCTCACCCTGATCCTCCTTCCTCCTACCATGTTGAGTCCCAGGAGACTAGTGATCCCACACTAAGACACTCTGAGGAGCTTTTTACAACATCATTTCTTGACTGTGGCCTCTCACCCTGCATGGTCCAAGACGGACAGGAGGAGATGCTGTTTAGTGATGCACAAAACTTAGAGCAGCCATGGCCACAAGAAGATGATGGTGGGGAACATCAAATTTTGAATACAGAGGAAGATGATGATGAGATACAGTTGCCGATAAGTCAGGTAGTTGTTAAGTCGCCAAGTCAGGAGGACCAGGGTGTGGCGGTGGAAGACAAGGTGGTGGATAACGAAGTCCTTGACCCAACCTGGGAAACTTGCATGCAGAGCAAGGCCAGCAGTGCTGAGGGGGAGGGATTGACAGTACTGAAACAGGCAGGAAGGGGTAGTGGGGTGACCAGAGGGAGAAGGCAGGCAACTGTTCAGCAGAGCACCGACACTCGTGAATTTCTCCGTCAAAGAGTTAGGTGTTCCCCAGTTAGGTGTTCCTCCTCTTTTTTAAAGAGTGTTCTGAGAATAAAAAAGGTAATTTGCAACATGTGCAATGCCAAGATCAGCAGGGGCCTGACCACCACCAGTATGATCAGACAAGTCATCTAAGCACCAGACTCAGTGGGCTGAAAGCCTGGGTCCACAATTGGTGCCAGCGGGTGACACCCTGTGCTAGGTGCTTCCTAATCCCCTGTCCATGACCCTGGCGCAGATATCTCCTGCCCTGCACCTGTCCTTGGGCATTCTGAGGCACCATCATGAGGCACTTCCAAATCGTTGTCTCAGCACTGGGTTCAGCTGTCCCTACCCCAGGCCTTGGAACAAAAGAGAAAGTTTCCAGCCACCCACAAGCCCAAATGCTAAATGGTCACATTTCCAGGCTGTTTGCCAACGATATGTTGCCGTTTAGGCTTGTTAACATTGAGGATTTCCGCCGACTCATGGCGACAGCTGTCCCTCAGTACTTGGCCCCAGCCACCACTTTTTCTCCCAGTGTGGGGTCGCCGTCTTGTACCAGCATGTGTCCAGGAAAATCACCCATGCCCTTACCAATGCATGTACGGGGGTTGTCCACTTAACGACCAACACGTGAACAAGCGCTTGTGACCAGGTACGCTACATTTCCCTGATGGCGCACTGGGTGAACATTGTGGAGGCAGGGGGTGAGTCCCACCCTGGCATGGCACATGCTCCGAATGTCGAGGATTTCTGGCCCTACTTCTATCAGGGTTTCCGCCACCTCCTACATCAGTTACTACTCTCTCTCCTGCTCCTTCTCATCCTCCATCTCCGATGTGTTATCTCAGAGCAGCTCGTCCACATCAGCTGGAAGTCGGAAGCTCTGTAGCACTGCCTCAGCGAAGTGGCAACAGGCTCTGCGGAAGCAAATTTATCTAGGAGACAAATCGCACACCATGGCAGAGTTACTTAAAGGAATATCAGACCAGACAGTTCTATGGCTTTTGCTGTTAAACCTCCAACCAGGCATGGTCGTGTGTGATAATGGGCATAATCTGGTGGCAGCTGTGAAGCTTGGCAAGCTCACACACATACCATGCCTTGCACACGTGGTCAACTTGGTAGTTCAGCGGTTTCTGAAACAAACCCAGATTTGTCAGAGCTTCTGGCCAAGATACGCCGCGTCAGCACCCATTTCAGCAAGTTGGCTACAGCTGCGGCTGCTCTGGCAGTGCTGCAACAGTGCAAGCAAGTGCCAGCTCACCGACTGGTTTGGAACTCCACACTGCACATGCGTTCAAGGTTTTGTGAGCAGCAGAGGTCAGTTGTGGAATACCAGCTCCAGCACGCCCATTGGTATTCTGGTCAGCCTCCACACATAACAACTGAAGAGTGGGCATGGATGTCTGACATTTTTGCGGTTCTTCAAAACTTTGAGGACTCCACAAAAATGGTGAGCAGCGATGACACCATAGTCAGCGCAATGATCCCACTTCTCTGCCTACTTAGAGGAAGGAGGAGGAGGAACAGGAGCTGGTTGCTAGCGCAACAGAAGCTAGTACCAAACACAAGCTTTGTCCCATCTCTTCTATGTGGATGGGCTGAGGAGGGGAATGAGGAGGAAGAGAGGGAGGAGGAGGAGATGGAGAGTCGTCATCATGGTGGAGACAGGGAAGTGTTGGCTGTAGGGAGCTTGGCACATATGGCCGAATGTATGTACTGCCTTTCCTTTGACCCTCACATTATATTTATCTTAGTCAAAAAATAGTACTGGTTGTTCATCCTGCTAGAGGTGGAGAGGTCTTCTAAAATGGTGCTATACTAAAAGGCCATTGTGGAAAATATGTTGAAAAAATTCCCATCAAACAATGCTAGCGGCAGGGGAAAAGCTTCCTTGCCCAACCAAGAAGAAGAGGCGAGGGAGACACACACCAGAAGCAGGGTTACACTGTCAAAGGATTGGGCCAATTTCATGACACCATTCCAGCGTCCTGATGACCGGGTATTTTTGACAAGGAGGGAAATGTTTTTAAAAATGGACAAGCAATACCTGGCTGACCAAACCAGTGTACTCCCTAATTCTTCTATGACCTGCAACTATTGGGTCTCAAAGCTGGTGACTTGACATGAATGGTCCCTCCATGCCTTGGAGGTGTTGTGCTGCCCTGCTGCTAGCGTCTTGACTGAGCGGGTTTTTAGTGCCGCCGGGGGTCTCATAACAGACAGGCATTTTTGCCTGTCAATAGAGAATGCTGACAGGCTCACTCTGATAAAAATCAATAAAGCCTGGATTAGCCCTCACTTTTCCACACTGCCAGAGGACACCAGCAAATGAAGTGTTTTTAATGTTCAATATTTGAATGAGGCCTCCCTGTTGTTGCCTTCAATGGTGAATGGATGACCCTTCTTATTATTTTTTCCTGGATTTGTACTTTGTGCAAAGCCTTTATGAGTGTAGGAGTACATCAACTGCATTTTGTTAATTTTTTTTATGAGGCACTTCATTTAGTGCCTTCAAGAGTGTGTGGATGACCATCCTTATAATTTTTTTCTGGCTTTGAACTGTGTGCAGAGCCTTTATGAGTGTAGGACTACCATAACTACACTTTTGTTAATATTTGAATGAAGCACTACAGTTGGAGCCTTCAAGGGTGTATGGGTGACCCTGCTTGTAATTTTTGGCAGACGTTGCACTGTGTGCAGAGCTTGAATGAGTGTAGGAGTACCACAACAACACTTTGTAGCCAATATTTGAATGAAGCACTATAGTTGGTGCCTTCAAGGGTGTATGGATGACCCTGCTTGTAATTTTTTGCCAGGCTTTGCACTGTGTGCAGAGCTTTTATGAGTGTAAGAGTACCACAACTACACTTTGTTCACAATATTTGAATGATACACTACAGTTGGTGTCTTCAAGGGTGTATTGATGACCCGACTTATAATTTTTGGCAAGCTCTGCACTTAGTGCATAGCCTGTATGTGTCTAGGAGTACCACTACATGAGAATTTGAATGTAATGTGTATTAAGCCCTCCTTTATGTCTAGTACAGGGTGTATATGAGTCTCTCTTGCATCTAATTTTTGGCAGCTCTTGCTTCCTTTTTAAATTACACTGAAATATCCAATTTTTTAATAAAAAATGAATAACAACTTAATAAAAATTAATAAAAAATTCAATTTTGGTTTACTTAAATTATTATTTTTTAAAATCCTTTTTAAATTGTGCTTTATATACAAGTCATTATACAGAAAATAAATTTTTTTTTTCTGTAACCTCCAATTTCGCTGATTTTGAATATTTTATTGTCATTCCTTAAAGTGGAGTAAAAGTGTGACACCATTGTTCTCAGCAGCGATCTGGGAGTCAGAGATGCTTCCAGGGGTCTTCCCCATGCTGTTCTTCTTCCATTTAGCACTTTTTCCATCCATTTCAACATTTTCACTACTTGTAGGAAGTTGACCAATGCTGCGAATTTAAGATCTGCAGCATGCCAATTTATGTTGTGGAAGTCACCACAGATTCCATGCATTTCCTCTGTAGATTCTGAGGCGGATTATCCACTGCAGAAAAGTCTCATAGGTACGTACTATACAAGTATCCACAAACAATTAAGTTGATGGTCAAGTTTCACTGTCACATGGCAAGACATATTTTATCACGAGCTGTTTGCTATAGGGGCACACTTTCAGATATACATTGCCATGTAGTGAGACATACAAATACAAGTAGAGAAAAATAACCACAATAGACAGAAAATGTTTTTACGTCACAGACTTCTAAACAAAATTCTGTTCTATACATTAAAGAATTGTTTAGTATATTGTACAAAGTCTTTAATTGAAATGTAATCTACTTAAGTAATATACATTAATATAATGTACGAACAGAATCTTACATGCAATTTTATAGAAACAGACAGAGATGGAGAGTTCCTTGGCAATGAATTGCAGTTTCCTCTGGCATAGGTACAGATCCACTATAGAGCATCTGCATATGTTCACCAATTCACTAGAAAATGCACCTCTGGTTACATAACAGATATATAAATGTTAAAAAATGACATTTAAGGAGACATGGCATACTCAATGCCAAACAAAACCGATGGTTGTCTATAAAAAAAATATGCAGTCATAGTCATATATATCATAAACATAGATCCATAATAAAAAAAAAATAGAAAAAAACTGCAAAAAGTCCCAATTTTCATTGGGGACGTCCCTTAAATGTTTGGATCTAGGAAGTGTTGGGGATACATATAAAACAAAACTAAACAGACAAAAAAGTTGCGGAAAAAAAAGGTGATGCTATTTCGGAGGGTCACACACTAGGGAGAGTGGGGTAAAAGGGAAGTTTAGTCTACTTCTCAAATAATACACATAAATACAGAGCCATGTTTTGTCCAACAAACATTTATGACTTAACCTACTGTGGTCAAAGGTGGCTGCTGGATGTACATGTCCTTTCTCTGGCTCCATCTGAGAAAGAGTGATGAAATGCAAAGACAGTGCATCCTCAGGGCTTTTAGCATTGACAGGAAGTTGAATAATGAAGATCGGGGCATAGCCAAAGCGGTGCAAACAAGGGTGTAAATAGAAACTGTTGGGCGCCATAGCTAACTATGAAATAAGCCAACCCTTCCAAGCATTTACGTGATCCATGTGAAAGTTGTGGCAAGAGCACAATTGATAACTGACAACAACCAGCATTGCCTGACAAATGGTCGGAGCATGCAGGGACAATAGTACTTTACATATGTATAAATTGCAGGATAGGGGCATAGGAGGAATCAAACTCCAGAGCAAACCCCAGAATTAGTTCCAACATAGACTACAGTTCAAAATCAAATTAGACCCTATAATAGACAGCTAAATAAAAAAATTTAGATCTCGGATCAGACCAAAAAAATTCATTCTTCAAAGGACTCTTTTAATGCACAAAAATGCCTGAATGCTCGTCAGGATCTTGTGTGCTGAGCCCTAAAGGTTTCCATGTGACCTGATAGCTCAATGACCCCTTTGCCACACGCAAAGATTACAGTATAAAAAATGATGCAGGGTAAGTGGTCGTGGACTTACTACAATTTACATTAGAACCCAGGAATTATGCCTCTGAAAAAAGTCATGCATGTTACATACCCAGCAGGGACTATTAGGGAATATGCACACAACATTTTTTCAGGCGCGTCTGCTCCAAAACTCCCCTGAAAAAGGTCTAACTAAATGCTCAAAAGAACAAACATATGCATTTCTATATGAAAACAATTTGCTGTACATAAGTTCAGTCTGTTGAGCATCTTTTCACCACTTCAGGTTGCCAAAGACAGCAAGTGATTAAAAAAAGTGAGCAAATCTTTCTTCAGGTGATTACTTTGCAATCCAAGCCAATGGGAAAACTCTAAGGACGCCCAGAAGACGCTTGGAAGACTTTTTGAACGTTTGCCAGCGTTATTGCTAGAAAAACTGCCAACAGTTGAAAAAACAAAACAGCTGGAAAAAAAAAACACCTCAAAAATTGTTGGAAAGATGCTCCAAAAAACAACAGTGGCCAAAAACTTCAGGAAACTAACAAAAAAAGCTAAGAAACACGCTTCAGGGGGAAAAAAAGCACCGGAGTTTCCTGAAATATCTTTCACTTGAAAAATTTGGCGGGAAAAATGTTGAGCGCATAAATCCTTAGTAGACGATAAGCAAACTGATAAAAGGTCATGAAAAAGAATTTAATGTCATTAAAAAGATGTGTAAAAATGAAATTTGTTCATATTAGGCTTTATTGCCTTCCTTGTCTGTGTGCACTGCCGGAGAGTTGCATGCATGTGGGCATAGTTCAAGTGGGATTATTGTAAAAGGTCCTGCATTGCTGAATATTGTTATGAACCAAGCCTTGTGAAAACAGATTGAAGCACCTGAATAAATGCAAGATTGTGCAACCAAAATTCCTGTGTTTAATTTAAATGATAAATGATGAGAACTATGTGCTGACAGCTATTTGTTTTTTTCCCGCTGTTACAAGATCGATTCCTAAAACAGATAAAACAGATGCATCACTGCGATGGGATAACCTCCAACCTGCCAATACTTTGACCCAGAGTTATTTCATATTGTTTGTTGGAATAATAAGGGACCATGGGTGACAAAAAAGGGTAATAAGCAGAGAGGGGGTAGTCTGAAACCTCAAAAAAATATTTTCACCAGTACATTAGCATTTAATGTTTACTGAAACATGTACTGAAGAGACGAGGATCCGCCACTCCAGTATACCGTAATGTTTCACCCAGTAAACAAAAATAATCTCTTAACTAACTGCTTACAAGAAGCCAGTAGAAAGCTGTGTCCTATAGCTAGAAAGGGCACACATCAGCAATCTACCTGTCTCAACACTACAGTATAGATTCTATAGGATCATGAGCATTACTAGTGCTCATAACCGCCTCTAGAAAATGTCCCATTTGGGAACCTATGATTGTGGCACAAGTGTTGCTCAATACAAATGAAGCCCAAAGAACATAATTAGCACATAAAACACTAGAAACCAATTATGTTTGCTTTTCATTTAACAACAAACTGTATATAATTGATACATTTATTAATGGGGATTTCCAATCTAAGAAAAAAAGTCTTCAGATTGACGATAAGTACACTTACACGATTCCCGTGTATTCCCTGTGCAGATGCGCAGTCATATGAACGCATGTAAGCAATTTACACACTTCCGGTCAAGTGCCGATTAGTCTCATCTGGCTTCTCTCATTAGAAGAGAAATGAGAGAAGTGCAGAAATCTTGTCAACACGTGACCATAAGTATGTAAATCAGCTACATTTGGTCACGTGACCGGCCATCAGCATAAGGAATAAAGAGGAAAGGTGACAGTGTGCAGATTGCTCACCATCACAATTTGGCAGGCTGCAAACCTTTCGTCTCAGTCTGGACAACCCCTTTATATACATGTTTAAAATACAGCATGAAAACCTGCAGAGCAACGATCCTCATCCAATGTGAGGTTATTCTAAAAAGTTATAAAGTGACATCTGCGCATCAGACACAGTATGGTACATTTTACTCCAAATGTCAAATAACAAGTAACTAGAATTCCCTACACAGGCTTTTTCAAATTTCTCCCTTGTTTAGTAAACTTTACAGTGAACTAACTTGTCCAAAATACTAGCGCTCCACAGGAGCTGCCAGATTTTCAGGCGTAGGAGAATCTACCTCGATAAGCAGTGCGAGTATACATTTAATGTATTTCTAGACAAACTTCTTTCATGAATTTAAGCAACACGGTTTTCTCCTTCCTTCGTTAACGCTTTTCTTCTCAGAGACATCTATGTTGAAGAAGTTGATGGAGCCAAGCTAATCTATCTTCAAGCACTAAAACTTTAATTATTTTGCACATTTGCCATTTTGTCTCTCCCACTTGAGTCTATGTGGGACATTGTATTGCATTCACATCAGTTTTTGGCATAAAAAAAATTATGGTGCATGCCACATATATGACATTATGTGTCATGGGTGTGTCAGAGGTGACAGCAGTCGCCCTTAGGTAGGTTGCAGGAGATCTCTACATTTGGCATTACAGACATCTTCTTAGAGGTTGTCTCTAGGACCCAGCGGCTACCTTCCTCTGGCTAATTAGCTCCCTGGCCTGGGTGTATAAATACCTGGTGTGTCTGAGAGGGAGGTGCCGGCGATATTCATTACTACTTATGAGGCTTTAGCAAGAACAGTACTTCGTCCTCTCTGGAGCTTGAGGCCGTGTGCGCATTTGTCTAGAGTCGTCTTAAGCTAAGCAACCCCCCCCTGTTTGTCTACCCTTGTTGTCTATAGAGTTTAGTGGAGATCGACTAGTGCTCATCTCCTCCCTTCCCTAGCATTAGCTATATGCCAGGGAAGGGCGAGGCACGCGTGCGGTGATTGGTGAAAAGCCAATATAGGGACGGTAGTTGAGACAGGGTGACACTAGACTAGACTATGAGGTCTCCCATTCACCCTTTCCCTAGAGTCTGGGCTCCCTTTTCCCTTTGTGTTGTACTACGTCTTTTCACCCCCGCTCACGTCACTTTTCTAAAATGTGAGTGGAACTTTGCAGAAGGCACTGGATCAAGTGTGGCTAACATATGTAGTATATTTTACACTAAAAAGTGACGTAAACTATAGTGCAGCCTAAAGCTGGGACACAGTTGATTTATTTGATGCATGCTCAGCAAGCAATGGGCCAGATTTATTCTAAGGCATGGACCTTTTAATACATCTGCTGCATTTTACACCAGCAAGCTTTTTTATTAAAACGGGCGGAAAGTATGCCAGTCTTCATAAATGTAGATTGTGAACCCTCGCGGGCAAGGTCCTCTCTCCTCCTGTACCAGTCGCTGGCTCGTATTGTTCGAGATTATTGTAATTGTTTCTGCTTCGTACACCCCCTTTTTCACATGTAAAGCGCCATGGAATAAATGGCGCTATAACAATAAATAATAATAATAAATGTTCCTCTATATATTGGCTTCAAGATTTTGGAACAAAACAAGTAATCACCAGCAGCAAAAAGTATGTTCTGGGAAACATTGCTATGCTGTTTGTTCCCTCTTGTGTCTCAGCCGCCCTTTGTTTAATTCACTTCTAGCATTCACAGTGACGATGAACTGTACCAACATTATGAAGCAAATAAGTCATCTCTGATGTATTACTGAAAAATATCAATTGCCATTTGGAGTAAAATAAAATGTTTAGTTCAAAAAACACCAAAAATCTACTATAAAAGTAGCACAGATTCCCACAACTGACCTAACAAAGTGCAAGTTATGCTGGAAGGGTAAATTAATTATAATTATGCACACGGAATTTGGTAATATTGTTGTAATATTTTCTGTTGACACTCAGAAAAGATATTATCAAAAGTTAAAAAAAGATATTATAAAAAAAGATAATATTCTGGTGAATTTGTGCATACCACTGGAAGTAAATCGGAATAAAGAATAGGCTTTGCAGATCTAAACTATATATATCTTTAGCTAAATACGAATGACCAGGTACAGTGCTTTTGGCTACTAAAATACACCTTTATTCCAGAATGCCAACCGCCTTAGTGTATTTCATTATTCGTCATTAAAATGAACCTGCCAGCTGATTCATGCAGCTCAAACCATGGGCAGCACCAATGGGCAGAGCCTTTGAAAATACATTTGGAAGGCATATCTAGACCTGTCCTGATCGATCTATCTAATATATTTGGATCTATTTATTATCTATGTATCTATTTATCCTATCTATCTATCCATCCATCTATCTACCTATCTATCCCATATGTTACTGCCTTCCTTTGCTTAGGTCAGCTATGAGAATTGTGCCAATGTATACAGCCCTTTAACTTTTTAAATCTTTTAACTTTTTAAAAAAGTGATGTATAATTCACGTCTGAAAACCATTTGTGAGGGGGGTTCAATTTGCTCTGCATAGCTTTATGCAGCTACAAGCCAATATAATGATGCTGAAAAAAGTAAATTCTGTTTACCAAACCGCCGAGAATAAAGAAGACCATGAAGAGCCGGCCAAGGGTGGTTTTTGCATAAACATCTCCATATCCTACAGTAGACATGGTCACCATTAGAAGGTAAACACATTCCCAATATGAGATGCTCTGTGAGTTTCGAAAATCATCCCATGGGTCTCCAGAGTTTTCCACCTGTACAGAAAACTTATATTAGTAAATCAACCTAAATCTATAAAAATTGACAGTAGGAAAGGAATGTGGGAGGAAAAATATTGACAAAAAAATATTGTAGAAAAAAGTAAAGCTTAGCAATCATTAGAAAGCAACGTACAGATCACTCAACTTCACTAGCATAATCAGAAAGTCCAAGCAGCAGCAAAAGTAGCTTCTGACTAGTCTATTTCATAACTACTTGTTACAAGGGGATGAGGGTCACCATGTGAGTGGCACAAAAGTTGTTGTATTTTGTCAACTTAGTGGTTTGTTCAAATCAGGGCCGTCAGGAGGTTATAATGATTTTAAATTACCCCTTCTGTCCTTCTTTAACGATAAAAACTGTTCACAAGGTCATATAAGGTTAAGCCAAGGTTTAAGAAGTATTAAAAAACAAACTTACTAAATGAATGAAGCCCGCGGCTGTCAGCCATGTACTGATGAAAATGGAGCAAAGGTTTACCAGCTTGATGGAATTACTAAAAAAGAAACAAAAGAAGAACAGATGTATCAAACACTTGAAACGCTTTAAAATATTTTCTACATAGTGCAAAATGTACAATCTAGCATCTGTGAAATTTATCTTGATTACCATTTTTTGCCCCTTTTTTTCTGAAGCCGTATGTGCTTTGTGTGCTATACAATACCACCTCAATGCAAAATCCAATGGAGCAACTCAAAATCAAAATCAGAGGCAAGATGCCTAAATATGAGGCACAGGGAGGTACAGCTAAGCACCATTCATGTCTATAAGTGCTGTCTTACTCAGTGGTATAACTAAGAGCTTTAATGAAGCTGTTATTCGGCTGTGTGTTTGAGTCTTTAGGGGGAGGATAGATAAACATCTACAGAAGAATTTAATGTTGGAATTAGATTATAAAATATACCTTTTTATACCTACAAAATTCAAATACCCTTCAATTCCTAATTTCTGACTTTACAAGGTGCATTTTTCCAGTCCATATTTTGCTCAGATTAGTAAAAAAAATAGTGTGCTTTAAGCTGCAGCCAACATCTGGGGAAAATCCGGATTCATGGCTTCTCACTAAGCCTGCTGTGCTGCAGTAAACACCCTAGCAATGCCAGCTCAGAAGGCAACAGATAAGCAATCAGCTGTATTCCCTATTATTCAGCATCAGGACCATGTACTTTAAAAAGTACCTAACATCTTATAGGAATTTCCAGATACAAAAGTGTATTAAGATATTGGAAAAGTACAGCCACACATGAATGGTTGGTTACAACTTCATCCAACTACTTAATAATGTAATCATCCCAACTCTATTCTGAAATAAAATGTATGTAATGCTTCAATATAGCATGTCATCAGTCTCACATGTACTTAGGACACAAATACCCAGCAACAGTCCCCCTGTTGGACAGACTGCTTTTACTTTTGGCCAAAATTTCTTGTGCTCAAGGAAATGTTTGTTTATGAATTTTCCCTCTTTTTGAACGTCAAATAGATTTGAAAATATAAATCTATGATATTGCTCCAGTTTATCAGCAGTACGATTAGGACCATAATATTTCTTAATTCAGTTGATTTTTGCAGTAATGTGTAATAAAAAGCAATTCAAGCATGTAGATATGCAAAAAAATGAAACTTTCACACATTAAACCAAGAGTCCCTGTCTGATCACCTTGATCAGTTGAGACTTCTATGTAAGGCTTCTTTCACATGTCCATGTTTCCAGGACGTGTGGTGACAGTTTCCACATGTACCGGAGACACTGACACACGCAGACCCATTCAAATGAGTCTGTGCACATGTCAGCATGCTTCCATGGACCGTGCGTCCTTGTGCTCCATGGACGGACATGTCAGTTTTTTGCAGATGCACGGTTCGCAAAAGTGTCTCACGCTGAAGACTCCTCTGACCGCTAGCGCCAGGGAGCCGGGGAGAATGAACCGCTCCAGCGAGCAGACCCCGGAGCTGAGCTCATGAGCGGTGTCCTGTCACTCACTGAGCACAGCTCTGGAGCCGCTCGCTGGAGCGGCTCATTCTTCCCAACTCCCTGGCATTAGCGGTTAGAGGATTACAGCGGGGGACACTTAGGACAGGTGAGTATATGTATTTTATTATTTTATTCTTATTTTTACACAGAGACAATCTGGAGCAGACACTACTACCCTCATCATTGTCCCTGTTGGTGCTGATCGCAGCACCGGCAGGAACCATGATGAGAGCAGCATTCAGCACTCAGTGATTGGGAACAGTGCAAACTGTAGCGCTGATTCCCAGGCGCCGGTCCGTGGGAACTTGCTGCGGCACACGCGGCACACGATTGCCACACATGTGATACACACGGACACACGAGACACAGATATCTCCGGTACCAGAAATATACGGACGTGTGAAACCGGCCTAATACTGAGTTCACTGTGGCTGATTTTTTTTTTTTTGCATTTTTAATGCGGTGTTCAGATCAACCTGATTTAACTTGATCATAATGAAAAATATAGCAAAGCTTCAACTGCAAAACACATTGAAATGACATGAAAAAAAATAGAGACAAGTGTACAAAAGACAAAAACAACAGTGTGTTGCAATTACCATACATTTTGAGTATGGGAGTTTAGATTTGATAAGAAAAAAATAATTACCGTAAATGACTAGAACTAAAGCCTGAGGTGCACAAGTATTTCTATGGCTTGTGATAATGAATTTACCATGACTGGATCTTCTATATGAGCATACCTCCCAACTTTTCAAGAATAGAAAGAGGGACAAATCATGTGACCATGCCCGAAGCCACTCCATGTGCCATTTCTTTCTCCCCTGGCAGGAGGAGTTGTCAGAGGGGCGGAGGCAATGAGGGACATTCAGCAGACACCAGAGACTGCAGGGCGTAGACCCAAATCCAGGACTGTCCGCTGTATCCAGGAGAATTGGGACTAGAGATAAGCGGATCGATTCACCGAACTTCGGCCAGGTCATTGCTACCTGGTGTCTGGACAGGAGGCCCATGACTCTCTTACTTTCTATCGGCCCGGTGTGGCTTTTTATTAGCCAGAGATGGTGCGCCATCATCTGTGCATCCTACTCATCTCAAGTTGGGACTTATGGATTTATTTTTTGTTCATTCATTCATTTTTTGCTCATTCATTCATAGCCGTAGCAGCCAGAACATTCTTATTTCTATGTAAGCTTCTCTATACGAAATCTGGCTTTTTGATGTCTGTAAGGCCGTGTTCTCACGTTACATAAATGCCGTACTTTTTGTTTTCCTGCAGGTGTCTGCATTAAACTACGCAATAACAATCTTCTCTGATTATTGCATTCTTGCTGCATATTTTATGCCTTTTCCCTCTTATTCAATACATTTTTAATGCACATTTGAAACAGCGTTTTTTATAGTAAAGAAAAGCTTTGATTCTACACTTAAAAAAAGTAAGTGCCATTTTTACCTGCATTTTTTTCTAGGCTTCAGATAAAAGCCTACAGAGAAAAATATCACCAAAACTGCACAGTTCAGCCGCGTCTTTAGATGCACAGTCGGTGTAACTTTCATGAAATCACAGCAGTAGAAACAAAGTAGCAATTACGCTACGTGTAAACACGGCCTCAGCGTTTCATTTTGATTATATTTTATTGTGGGTTTAATAGAGTAACAAAAATCAGTCATGCCTTTTTTTCGGCATTTACGGATCATCATAAATAATCTGATTGCTGTGACGTTGGGGTCGTTACGATTACAGAGACATCAAATATGTCTCTTATTTGCTGATTTGTGATGCTTATTATTTTTTTAAAGTGCATTAAAAATGACATAATTATTTTTCATTATTTTTTAGTAATATTATAGCAAGAAAAAAATATGACTTTTGTTTTCCCTCAAGAATACAGGGAAATAGAAATTCACTGCTTTGAAAAGATGTATATCTATGTACCATGAATCCGGGACCATGTACCATGAATCTGGATCAAGACCAGTGATGCCTATTGGACTGGACCGTGCCGTAGGTGAGTATAATAAAAGCTATTTTTCGTATTATGGAGAGTGGATTGGGGCCTTTACACAGCATACTAGTATGCTGTAACAGAGGGCTTGCAGGTGCTGGTCGTACTCTATATGGGGAAAACCTGATGACAGGTTCTCCTTAAGTTCTGATTGTCTGTTTAGTTTCAGGTATTTATTTTGTGTGTACTGTGTGTCTGTGAAGAGTGCTGAATCATGCTGATGCTGTACTGGTCAGGAGTTAAAAGGTTAGTCTGAAGTTGTGTCTTGAGCAGCTCACAGCTCTCCAGCCTTCTTATTTCTTTGTTGCTGGGAGGCAGGCAATCCTCCTGGAGTGACAGTTTTAGTAGTTTAGTAGTTTCCTCTTAGGCTATGTGCCCACGTTGCGGAAATTAAGCATATTTTTTACGCTTCTCCTTGGCGGGAAAATCGCATGTGGATTTTACATGCGGTTTTCCCGCCAGGTAGAAGCGTTTGTGAGGCGTCTTTGCAGCGTCTTTGCATGCATTTCCGCATGCGGGTTATCAAGCACTTCTCCAAGTGATTTAAGCGTCACTTGGAAAAGTTCTTGACAACTTGTTCACACTATATAAATCCATGCAACCGGCATGGATTTATATAGTGTGACCAAGTAATAGTTAAAAAAAAAGAATCAGAATGGTAAAAAATAAAAAAATTAAGTTTATACTCACCTACCGATGCATTCTCTGCCCCGTCCGGAGTCTTGAGCGGCTCACGCTGTTGTGTGCAGGACCTTTGGTGACGTCATTGAGTCATGTGATGGGTCACATGACTCAATGACGTGGCAGGTCCTTCACACAACAGCGCGACGGAGGGAAAACATCAGAAGATAAGTATAAACTTTATTTTATTCTTTTTTTTACAGGTTCTTTGGTACCCAGGTCTGGATGAGAGTCTCCTCTCCTCCAGACTTGGGTACCATCCGCACATTGATTCCGCATGCGGAAATGCAAAATTAATGAACATGCTGCGGATTTTTGACCGCAACATATACGCAGCATGGGCATTGACATTGCGGAATGCCATTGGGGACCATGGGGTACGGATATACATGCGTTTTACAAGCGTTTACGCTGCGGAAATTCCGCAGCATATACGCTTGTAATACGCAACGTGGGCACGCAGCCTTACTGTTGAGCTTTTGGTACTGTAACACATTAGCGGTTTGTCAGTGCTTGTTCTGATCTGACTCTGGTGGTTGATCTCCTTGGCTACAAACTGTACACTATGTAAGATAAAATCTTGCAGAAGAATGACAGGAGATAGAAAAAACAAGGCACATGTAAACTCTCTCATTTTCATGTTGTCTAAGTATATCAATTTTAAAATATGAAAATACTTTTTTAAGCTGTTGTCTGAGTAAAACTTGGAGGAACAGAGCTTATTGAATGGCTGGCTTCCATCCATTCTGAGTAAGTTTAAGAGGGTACATGGATTGGGAAGGAGTTATGCTGCCTTGCTGCCTGTTGAAGCCACATGTGAATTGGTGTCAGCATTGGTCATAGAGGAGAAACTGCCTCTGTGACTGTCCCAAATAAAGGAAGCTGTGCCCACTATTAAGTAGAAGAGAAAGAGATGACCCACAGTCAAGTGTAAGATACTTAAAGGGGCTCTCCAAGAAATGTACTAAAATAAATGAATAAAATAAATAATACACATTTAAATATTAAAAATTTTTCTAAAAAAAAAAAAAGTATGCGTTATCTGCTGCACTCTGTCAGTATTCCAAGATGGCAGTTACCATAAATCACAACCTGTCCTTGATCTCAGAGGACACGCAGTAGGACGGGCTGCATGAAGCACAAAGCACAAGACAGAGGTAAGAGCAGTGTCCTGTCAGGCATCCTGAGTGCACATTCCTCTGTACAGTCAACCTGACAGGACACTGAGCGGAGACGGAGTAAAGGAGAAGATTCTATAGCTGGCGGAGAATGAATATTCATACCAGTCAGCCTAACAGCTTTAGTGCGTCTGTCTCGTGCTTCATGCAGTCTGTCCTACTGCATATCCTGGCAGTTGCCATGTTTAAAATCCTGACAGAGAGCACAAGGTAAAGAATACCTTTTTGCTAAATAAGGCTATGTGCCCACGATGCAGAAATGCTCTGGATTTTTCCTGAGCGTTTCTGCATCTCCCTGGCAGAAAAAAAAGCATGCGGATTGTACATGCGGATTGTACATGCGGATTGTACATGCGGATTGTATATGCGGATTGTACATGCGTTTTCCTGCCAGGGACATGTGGATGTGAAGCGTTTTTCACTTGCATTTCCGCATGCGGGCTGTCAAGCGCTTTCCAAGCGATTTTAGCATCACTTGGAAAGTGCTTGACAACTTGGTCACACTATATATATCCATGCAACCGGCATGGATTTATATAGTGCGACCGAAAGAATGTTTAAAAATAAAAAATCTATACTTACCTTCCGATGGCCCCCGGAGTCTTGCTTCACTCTCGTCCTCTCATGCCGGCAGATCGCGGTACACTGAAGGACCTGCCGACGTCAGCGTCGCGTGACCCGTCACATGACTATGACGTCAGCACAGGTCCTCCAGTCCATCGCGATCTGCCGGCATGAGAGGACGAGCGCACCAGGGGCCATCAGAAGGTAAGTATAATATTTATTTTTTATTTTATTCTTTTTTTTTACAGTTTTCTTCGGTACCCGGGTCCGGAGGAGAGTCTCCTCTCCTCTAGACCTGGGTACCATCCGCACATTGAAAGCATGCATTCCGCATGCGCTTATCTAGTGAAGCGGAATACATGCATTCTAATGCAAGTCAATGGCGGCGAAAACGCAGCGCTTCCGCAAAATAATTGGTAATGCTGCGTTTTTTTCCGCAATGATAATCCGCAGTGGAAATTTCCGCAGCATGTGCACAGCATATGCGGATTATCATTGGGGAACATGGCAGGCCTTCTACCATGCGTTTTTTAAGCGTTTCTGCAGCGTTTTTGCCGCTGCGGAAACGCTTAAAAAAACGCATCGTGGGCACACAGCCTTAAAGGTATTTAGAAAAATGTTTAATATTTAAATGTGTAAAACGTTGGCGAAGGACGGTCACAGGACGAGGGGTACAGCAACAATCAGCAAACATGCACAAATAATAAATAATATATTATAAATATTAACTTAACAGTTTATAAAAAAACAAAGGAAAGGATGGTAGGTAAACAGTGAATAAATAACAAATACGATGACAGCAATTCCTCTCAATAACACCGAATCAAAGTATACACAGATACAGTTAACAGAATTAACAGTTATATGCCAGCAAAAATACATGCAATTAACCCTTTCTATGCCTAAAGCCAGGAAAAGACAGTTTTGTGCCAGAACTCTAGTAATTGCCTACTCGGAGCAGTTTTTACAGTGTCTCTTACAGAAGAAGCCTTTTCTCCTAACTAACTAGACCTCCATAAAGCTATTTATATACAGTTCAGACCAAAAGTTTGGACACACCTTCTCATTTAAAGATTTTTCTGTATTTTCATGACTATGAAAATTGTACATTCACACTGAAAGCATCAAAACTATGAATTAACACATGTGGAATTATATACTTAACAAAAAAGTGTGAAACAACTGAAAATATGTCTTATATTCTAGGTTCTTCAAAGTAGCCACCTTTTGCTTTGATGACTGCTTTGCACACTCTTGCCATTCTCTTGATGAGCTTCAAGAGGTAGTCACCGGAAATGTTTTTCACTTCACAGGTGTGCACTGTCAGGTTTAATAAGTGGGATTTCTTGCCTTATAAATGGGGTTGGGACCATCAGTTGTGTTGTGCAGAAGTCAGGTGGATACACAGCTGATAGTCCTTCTGAATAGACTGTTAGAATTTGTATTATGGCAAGAAAAAAGCAGCTAAGTAAAGAAAAACTAGTGGCCATCATTACTTTAAGAAATGAAGGTCAGTCAGTGTGAAAATTTGGGAAAACTTTGAAAGTATCCCCAAGTGCAGTTGCAAAAACCATCAAGCGCTACAAAGAAACTGGCTCACATGAGGACCGCCCCAGGAAAGGAAGACCAAGAGTCACCTCTGCTTCTGAGGATAAGTTTATCCGAGTCACCAGCCTCAGAAATCGCAGGTTAACAGCAGCTCAGATTAGAGACCAGGTCAATGCCACACAGAGTTCTAGCAGCAGACACATCTCTTCAACAACTGTTAAGAGGAGACTTTGTGCAGCAGGCCTTCATGGTAAAATAGCTGCTAGGAAACCACTGCTAAGGACAGACAACAAGCAGAAGAGACTTGTTTGGGCTAAAGAACACAAGGAATGGACATTAGACCAGTGTAAATCTGTGCTTTGGTCTGATGAGTCCAAATTTGAGATCTTTGGTTCCAACTACCGTGTCTTTGTGCAACGCAGAAAAGGTGAACGGATGGACTCTACATGCCTTGTTTCCACCGTGAAGCATGGAGGAGGAGGTGTGATGGTGTGGGGGTGCTTTGCTGGTGACACTGTTGGGGATTTATTCAAAATTGAAGGCATACTGAACCAGCATGGCTACCACAGCATCTTGCAGCGGCATGCTATTCCATCCGGTTTGCGTTTAGTTGGACCATCATTTATTTTTCAACAGGACAATGACCCCAAACACACCTCCAGGCTGTGTAAGGGCTATTTGACCAAGCAGTAGAGTGATGGGGTGCTATGTCAGATGAACTGGCCTCCACAGTCACCTGACCTGAACCCAATGGAGATGGTTTGGGGTGAGCTGGACCGCAAAGTGAAGGCAAAAGGGCCAACAAGTGCTAAGCATCTCTGGGAACTCATTCAAGATTGTTGGAAGACCATTTCCGGTGATTACCTCTTGAAGCTCATCAAGAGAATGCCAAGAGTGTGCAAAACAGTCATCAAAGCAAAAGGTGGCTACTTTGAAGAACCTAGAATCTAAGACTTATTTTCAGTTGTTTCACACTTTTTTGTTAAGTATATAATTCCACATGTGTTAATTCATAGTTTTGATGCCTTCAGTGTGAATGTACAATTTTCATAGTCATGAAAATACAGAAAAATCTTTAAATGAGAAGGTGTGTCCAAACTTTTGGTCTGTACTGTATGTGCATATATATATTCAGATGTAAGATGGTAACGGTATGTCCTAACACTGAAGTGGACAGTTCCTTGCTGAACCCAGTCCCAAAGAATGAGAAACACTGACTGGAATCTCTTAGAGAAACCCCGCTTTAGAGAGATTGGCGTTCTCTAAGTCCTTAGAAATGAGGCCTCATGTGGCCTAGCCCAAGATGCTGTGTCCTTGGTTGTCCTCCCCGAGTCAGCTCATGTCAAGCCGAACAACGTGTCCCAGAGTCACTAAAAACAGTTCCAGAGTCGAACCTATCCAGACCTTCTTCCAATGATGCTTGGCTTCACTGTCCTTGAACTCCCCTAGCAACAGTCATCAACTGCCAAACCCCTGCGCTGCAACTGTGGCCTCCCTGCTGCCCTCTACGGGCCAGATCATATATTACATCACAAATCTCCAATAATACGGTAAACTGTGTTTAATCCTTACATTCCACCCCACTAACATTTTGACTTCCCTGCAAAAACAGCACCAACCGAGATCTGGCCCCACTCATAGTAGTTTTGGAGGTACCTTTGTAGGGGAAGCCAGTTGTGGGACGTTCTAACCTACGCAAGGCAGCAGGGTCCACGGACTCTGTAGGGCCCTCAGCTTCTCTCTCCCTATGTAGTTGCGGCTCTGGTTTCGGGTGCCAGAGCAGCACTGTCTGTTTAGCTCGGCGTTACTGGTACAGTCCACCATTCTTCAATCTTCCACTAGGGGTGTGTTGTTTCTGCTGGACTCAGGCCGAGGTTGTTTTGGAGGTTGATGGAATGACAAGGGCTAATCATGTTCCAATGTAGTCGGCGTACCGGACCGGATCCGTCTTCTTGCTTCACAATGGTCTATTCTGAATTACCTGCTTCAACGGCTTGCAGGGTTCCGACTCCCAGCGAACATCCAACTTTCCAATGGTAGTCTTTACACTGACCAGCACTCTGTCCCCAGGTTTGAATAGTTCAGTTTGGACTGGACCACAGTCTTGGGGTAACTGATTTTGTTGTTTGTCTCCTACCAACTGGTGAATAGTTTTCAGTCTGATTTGGTGCTCCTGCACCCATGATTCTGCAGTGCGGTGTTTTTCTTCAGTTTGAGTACTCAAATTAAGTTCGGAAACATCTCTTTCCGACTGTCCGAATAATAATGTGTAGGGAGTGTAACCAGTAGTGCTTTGTACTCAGTTTTTGTAGACCCAGATGCAGTTCAGGCAAATAATGCGGCCACCGCAATTTCTTGTCTCCCTCTAGAGTTCGAAGCATCTGCAGCAGTGTTCAATTAAGTTGCTCACAGGCGCCATTTCCCTGTGTGTGATATGGTGTTGTTTGAGACCTCCGAATCCCATAGATCTCGTAAAGCTTTTCCATGACTTTTCCTTGAAAGCATGCTCCTTGGTCATTGTGAATCATTCTCCGACAGCCGTATACCTGAATGAAGTGTCTACACACTATCCTAGCCGCCGTTTCTGCAGTTTGGTCGCAGGTCGGTACGACCACCGCAAACTTTGAAAAGTGATCCGTCATTACTAAACAGTACTGTAGTCCTCCTGCGACAGGCCCGAGCAGTTGATAATCGATCATCAAGATCTCCAGAGGTGCAGTTGACCGGATGATTTGAATCGGCATCCTCTGCTCCAGTGTCTTCGCCAGCTCGCAAGCTCTGCATTCCTGGCAGACTTCTCTGACGATCTGCTCCAGCTACAGTGCACAAATCGTTGAATCCATTTGTAAGTTTTCTCTGGACCGAAATGGGCACTAGCTAGGCTGCTAGGAATCACGACTTACCACTTCTTTTCTCTCTCTGATGGCAAATACACTGTCCAATACACTACACCATCTTTAGCATGGAGTCTTTCCTTCTGATGCAGAATCTTTCAGCCATCTGAGAATAATTCGGCCCGAGCTATTACTGAAGGCATTTTCCTTGCTAGTAGCCAGCCCTTGATCATCTGGATTATAGGGTTGTCATCTTGGGTCTGTGGAGAGGGTTAATAAAAGGTTTGTAAAGCCATAATCTTGTTCCCATAGTGATCATTACCCTAGACCTCTTTAATATTATATCTCAATTGTTTCATCCCTCCACCTGAGGGAAAGTGTCAGGAGCAGCTTCGGGTTGATCTAATCCCATATTGAAGATACTAAAGGACCTGCGGTGACTGGATAAACAACCCCTTGTCTGAAGGACCTACCACGTGATCGGAACGTGGAAACTCCATTGCTATTCCTCAGCAATCAGGGCCAATTTGGGGACTGTCTCTCCTCCATACATGTACAAATCTGCAACTGTTTCACCTGACCGAAGCACAACGGGATAATCATGTACATTGGCACACCGAACGGCCACTTGTCCATCCACCACTGTCGCCATAGTACGTGCGATCAGCAGGCCTTGCCCGGTTCCTGTTGGCTTCTGGAGCTCAATAATCACCTCTATACCATTGATTCTTTGGCGGCTACTCACATCCATCTGAACGATCTGCTCCTGATGAGCTGAGATAATATTTTGACGCCCTGTTGGGATGGTCGCAATCCCCACCACTTCATCTTTGGCAACACTGTAGCGAATCCCACATATCCGACTCAGTCTCTGTAACACCTTCTGTGTAGGCCAATGTTTGGTGACTCTCTGCTAGTATCCCAGGCCATCTTTGTGGAACATCAACCGGTCCAGATCACGCAGGATATTCATTCCTAATAGAGATGAGCGTTGTTCTACTCGAACTGTTCGCCAATCTCAAATTCGAGCTGTTTTGGGCGGTGTTCGAGCCGTTCGGCGAACACGAACAATTTGAGAAAAATTCGGCTGTTCGAGGTTATGTTCGATAACTGTTCGTGCACCAAAATCATAACTGGATTTTTTCTCAGTAATGATGAAAATTAATGTTAATACGCAGTTTGAGTGTACAGCGGGGTGGGGGGAGGGGCAGGGGATGGATCTCTGCAGGAACAATGAAGATCTCCATTTTTTTTTCTCTTTCCCGCATTTGCAGTGGGGAGGTGCAATCTGTCAGCCTATCAGCAGCGCACACACGGAGCGAAGTGCTTTTTTTCACACAAGCAAGGGCATGTGTCATTGGCAGTGTATGTCACATGTCCTTGCCCTATAAGGCCAAGCCATTTTCCCCGTCGCCACCATTTTCTCACTGCTGCAGCTGCGTGTTAGACGGCACCGCTGTTGCTGTGTGCGCTATACCTTGTTAATTTCAAGCCAATTTTCGCACAAATCTACAGATAGCTTGGGAGTAGGGAATAGTTGTGATTGCAGTCCTTTTAAGGACTAGGTTACAGCATTTCCTACGACTTTTATCAGGCAGGTCTGTGCTCTTAAATAGATAGATTGTGGGAGTAAAGACTAATTGTAATTGGAGTCCTTTTCAGGACTAGGTTACATCAGTTCCTATCAGTTTTTGCCAGGCAGGTCTGTGCCAGTGCTGTGCAAGTTTTTTTCACAGCATTTGGCTGAATCTAGCAAAGCTAATCCATTTTGGCCTATTGCAGAGTGTGTTAGTTAGTGGAGTAGCCTATCTATGTTGCAAGATATACCACCTGTGTATAGAATACCAATTTTTTTACTGCACCTAGTGAAGTAAAATCTTTTGGGCATAGCATCATTCTATTAGTCCATCTATACTGACCTCCATCAGGTTGCAAATTGAATATAATTTTTTTCTGCATCTAGCTCTGAAAAAATATTGGGCTTCTAGCTGTGTGTGGGACTTGTTGTATTAGTCCATCTATACTGACCTCCATCAGGTTGCAAACTGAATATATTTTTTTCTGCATCTACCTCTGAAAAAATATTGGGCTTCTAGCTGTGTGTGGGACTTGTTGTATTAGTCCATCTATACTGACCTCCATCAGGTTGCAAACTGAATATATTTTTTTCTGCATCTACCTCTGAAAAAATATTGGGCTTCTAGCTGTGTGTGGGACTTGTTCTATTAATCCATCTATACAGACCTCCATCAGGTTGCAAACTGAATATATTTTTTTCTGCATCTACCTCTGAAAAAATATTGGGCTTCTAGCTGTGTGTGGGACTTGTTCTATTAATCCATCTATACAGACCTCCATCAGGTTGCAAACTGAATATATTTTTTTCTGCATCTACCTCTGAAAAAATATTGGGCTTCTAGCTGTGTGTGGGACTTGTTCTATTAATCCATCTATACAGACCTCCATCAGGTTGCAAACTGAATATATTTTTTTCTGCATCTACCTCTGAAAAAATATTGGGCTTCTAGCTGTGTGTGGGACTTGTTCTATTAATCCATCTATACAGACCTCCATCAGGTTGCAAACTGAATATATTTTTTTCTGCATCTACCTCTGAAAAAATATTGGGCTTCTAGCTGTGTGTGGGACTTGTTCTATTAATCCATCTATACAGACCTCCATCAGGTTGCAAACTGAATATATTTTTTTCTGCATCTACCTCTGAAAAAATATTGGGCTTCTAGCTGTGTGTGGGACTTGTTGTATTAGTCCATCTATACTGACCTCCATCAGGTTGCAAACTGAATATATTTTTTTCTGCATCTACCTCTGAAAAAATATTGGGCTTCTAGCTGTGTGTGGGACTTGTTCTATTAATCCATCTATACAGACCTCCATTAGGTTGCAAACTGAATATATTTTTTTCTGCATCTACCTCTGAAAAAATATTGGGCTTCTAGCTGTGTGTGGGACTTGTTCTATTAATCCATCTATACAGACCTCCATCAGGTTGCAAACTGAATATATTTTTTTCTGCATCTACCTCTGAAAAAATATTGGGCTTCTAGCTGTGTGTGGGACTTGTTCTATTAATCCATCTATACAGACCTCCATCAGGTTGCAAACTGAATATATTTTTTTCTGCATCTACCTCTGAAAAAATATTGGGCTTCTAGCTGTATGTGGGACTTGTTCTATTAATCCATCTATACAGACCTCTATCAGGTTGCAAACTGAATATATTTTTTTCTGCATCTACCTCTGAAAAAATATTGGGCTTCTAGCTGTGTGTGGGACTTGTTCTATTAATCCATCTATACAGACCTCCATCAGGTTGCAAACTGAATATATTTTTTTCTGCATCTACCTCTGAAAAAATATTGGGCTTCTAGCTGTGTGTGGGACTTGTTCTATTAATCCATCTATACAGACCTCCATCAGGTTGCAAACTGAATATATTTTTTTCTGCATCTACCTCTGAAAAACTATTGGGCTTCTAGCTGTGTGTGGGACTTGTTCTATTAATCCATCTATACAGACCTCCATCAGGTTGCAAATTGAATATAATCTTTTTCTGCATATAACCCAGCCAATAGTTTTGGCCTAATACCACAGTTTGGCCACTCAGCTCTGCTCGGTTCCCATCCATTGTTTTTTTGTGCAAACAACTCCAGAGTTGTGAATTAGTTAACCACCAAAATGAGTGGAAAAAGGCCTGCTGCTGGTGGAAAGGGGAATAGGCGTGTTGGGAAGGGGAAAAAAGGTTGTGTCCGTGGGGTAGGTGTTAAAGCAACAGTAACATCTGCAGAAGAAAGACCATCTTCCAGCCAAACTAAAATGTCTACTTCTTTTAGCGGACAATGTGATAAGATCCCTTTCTTACGGCCACGCCAATCGCTACAAATTCCAGATGAGGCACAAAAACAGCAGGTGCTTCAACGGATATCAAGTGCTCCTTTAAGTGGGCTCTCCTCCACATCAACTTCAACATCACAAATACTCCAGTCCTCAAAGGTGTCACCCCAATCGCACTTGCTTCCTCACAGCTCCCAAATCTCCAGCTGCCCGTCTGAGTATGAGGTAGAACAGATGGTTGAGTCTGCAGAGCTGTTTACTCATACTATAGCCTGGGAATCAGAGGTCGACTCCAGCGCTTCTGTGAATCCAGACGTGGAAATGATCTGCACTGATGCCCAGAATCTTTATGAGTCGGATCCAGGACCAGACGCAGAAGGTTCTGACCATAATGTAGACCCTCATTCCCAAACTGTAACTCCTGTTGGTGGAGACAATGAGGAAGACGATGATAAGACTCAAATACCTGATTGGAGCGACAACTTTAGTTTTTTGTCAGGGCAGGAACAGGTTGGCTCTGAGGACGACGGGTGTGATAACGCACAGGGTGATGATGATGAGGTTGGAGATCCCACTTACTGTCAACCCACAGTCAGCCAAGAGATGAGGTCAGCAGAGGAGGTGGAGGAAGATGCTAGTGACGACGAGGTCAGGTTGTGCCTTCCTGGACAGAGACGTAGTACTGGAAGCACGTCAACAACTGCATCCTCAAACACAACTCTGCCTCTCACCACAAGTCGTGGTGGCTCTTCAGGTCGCATGGGTGCTAAGCCTTGCATAGCCTGGGCATTTTTTCAGATCGATAAAGATGACCCAACTCGTGTTATCTGTAACATTTGTCAGCAAAAGCTAAGTAGAGGCCAAAAAATACATAGTTTGAGTACTTCATGCATGAACCGGCACATGGACATGAAGCATAAGTTGCAGTGGGAAGCTCAGTGTGCTACAATGCGGCCTAGCCGGCCGGGCCAACCACCGTCTGCCATATCTTGTGCATCTGCGGCCTCTTCATCCTCTGTGACTGGGGGGACAGCAGTCACACCTGTTTTGGGGCGCAGACCTGCCACCTCTTTACCCGCAACAGCCAGCGTGATTGGCAGGTCATCATTTTCTTTGGAGGTGGTAACACCAGCTGGTGTTGAGCGCTGTCCGACATCGATAGCACCACCTTTGGATCAAGGCAACCTAACATGTCCGCCTGCATCTTCCTCACAGACCGGCAGTTTGCCGGGGACACCCTTATCAACCCCGTCTAAGCACAATAGCCAGCCCTCGGTCCCTCAGATGTGGACAAGTAAAAGACCATTTCCTCCTAGTCATGAGAAAGCTAAGAGGTTGAATTTCACCATCTGCAAGCTCTTGGCTACAGAAATGCTGCCTTTCCGCCTGGTGGACACAGAGGATTTTCGAGACCTTATGTTCGTCGCAGTGCCCCAGTACCAGATGCCCAGTCGGCACTACTTCTCAAAGAAAGGTGTTCCTGCGCTCCACCAGCATGTCGCACACAACATCACCGCTTCTTTGAGAAACTCTGTGTGTGACAGGGTGCATTTCACCACAGACACTTGGACGAGTAGTCATGGACAGGGGCGTTACATGTCGCTGACTGGGCACTGGGTAACTATGGTGACAGCAGGACAAGGGGCTGCTGTCCAAGTCTTGCCGTCCCCACGAGTTGTGCGTCAATCCTCTTTATGTCAAAGTTCCTCCACTGCTTCTGCCTCCTCAACCTCCTCTCGGTCTTCCACCTGCACCCAAAGCCTATCTGGTCATGCCACAAGCTTTCTAACTGCGCAGAAGGGATCCTGCACACCTCCTTACTATGCTGGCAGTAGGGCTCAACGTCATCAGGCGGTTTTTACATTGAAATGTCTGGGAAATGTGAGTCACACAGCTGAGGAGTTGTGGTCAGCTCTGGAGAACCAATTTCATGAATGGTTGTCTCCACTGGACCTGAAACCAGGGAAGGCCGTGTGCGACAATGCTGCAAACCTGGGTGCGGCCCTTCGCCGGGGCAATGTCACACACGTGCCTTGTATGGCTCACGTGTTGAACCTGGTTGTCCAGCAATTTTTAGCCCACTATCCCAGACTAGATGGCCTTCTGCAGAGGGCACGGTCGCTGTGTGCTCACTTCCGCCGTTCGCATCCCGCAGCTCAGCGACTTACATCTCTACAGAAGTCGTTGGGCCTGCCACTTCACCGGCTAAAATGTGATGTGCCTACCCGGTGGAATTCAACTCTGCACATGTTGCAGCGACTGTGGCTGCACCGACAAGCCCTGGTGCAATACGTTCTGACGTATAGCCTGGGCCAACGAGATTCAGAGGTGGGGCAAATCACGCTGGAGGAGTGGTCTCAGATCAGGGACCTATGCACCCTTCTGCACAGTTTTGAAATGGCGACGAAGATGTTTAGTGCTGACGATGCCATTATCAGCATGACTATTCCGGTGATTTACATGCTGGAGCACATGTTAAACAGAATTCGGAGTCAGGTGGTGGCAGGAGGAGTTGTATGCGGAAGGGCTAACATCTGCAAGGTCCAGACGGTCGGCAGCACCAAGGCGGCAGGCATGTGAGGGTGGGGGAGATGGTTTTACCAGGGCGCATGGTAGCAGCCAAACTAGTGAGGAAGGTGCAGGAGCCCAGGAAGAAGTGGAGGACGAACTGATGGAAGACTCATCAGATGAGGGAGACCTTGATCACATTTCTGTTGTGCGAGGTTGGGGGGAGAGGACAGAGGAAGGAAGCATGATTGTTACCTCGCCACCAACACAACAGGGACTTGGTGCTCCTGGATGCGCAACACACATGAGTGCCTTCTTGCTGCACTACCTGCAACATGACCCTCGAATTGTGAGAATTAGAAATAATTCTGACTACTGGGTTGCCACACTGTTAGATCCCCGGTACAAAAGTAAATTTGCAGAAATTATTCCTGCCATAGAAAGGGATGCATGCATGCAGGAGTATCAGCAGAGACTGTTGCAGAATCTTACATGTGCTTTTCCACAAAATACCAGTGGTGCACGTAGTGAATCTCACAGTTCCAACTTGCCAACCGTGGGACCGTCAAGTGTTCAGCACTCAAACCGTAACAGAACCACAGTATCTGCTGGTAACATCAATTTTGCGGAATCATTTCACCACTTTTTTAGCTCATCCTTTGCAAGGCCACAGGAGACAAGAAGTCTGACACATAGTCAACGCCTAGAGACGATGGTACAGGAGTATCTCCAAGTAAACATTGAAGCCACGACTGTGTCACTGGACCCTTGCTCTTTTTGGGCTTCCAATCTGGATAAATGGCCGGAGCTAGCCACTTACGCCTAGGAGATCTTGTCATGCCCCGCAGCCAGCGTTCTGTCTGAACGTGTGTTCAGCGCTGCTGGTGGTGTGCTGACAGATAAGCGCACGCGGCTCTCCACTGATAATGTAGACAGACTCACGTTCATAAAGATGAACAAATCATGGATCCGAAACGACTTTTCTACCCCTGTGTCATCCTGGGGAGAGTAAAAGCTTGATGATTGGTTAAAATCACCCTACCAACCGTTTTAAGCTTTCAAATTACTAATCATGTTTATCTGTATCTTGGCTGGAAAATAATTTGGGCTTTGTAGCAGTGTGCAGCACTGATTCTATTAGGCCATCTATAATAAGCTCCACCAGATTTAAAATTACTAATCATGTTTATCTGTATCTTGACTGGAAAATAATTTGGGCTTTGTAGCAGTGTGCAGCACTGATCCTATTAGGCCATCTATATTAAAGCTTCACCAGATTTAAAATTAATAATAATTTTTAGCTGCATCTAGCCCAGAAAATAATTTTGGGGCTCCGAGATGCGCAAGACACATAAGTGCCTTCTTGCTGCACTACCTGCAGCATGACCCTCATATTGTCAGAATTCGAAGTAATCATGACTACTGGGTTGCCACACTCTTAGATCCCCCAAACTTTTCGATCAACCTTTTCATTTTAATAAAGACCAAAAAAATGGTCATTTTTGAAATTATAAGCATTAGCAGGTTGTTAGAAACTGAAATCAAACAGTTTTCAACTCAAAACTTTATTCTAGGTGATGTTACATTTTCACATAGGACCCCTTGTTCGAAAGGAGCTTCTGAACTCTCTCGTCCATTGAATTTGTCAGGTTTTGGATGGTTTCTGCTTCAATTGTTTTGCATGAGGACAGAATACCCTCCCAGAGCTGTTGCTTAGATGTGAACTGCCTCCCGCCATCATAGACACTCCTTTTAATGATGCTCCAAAGGTTCTGAATGGGGTAGAGGTCAGGGGAGCATGGGGGTCACACCATAAGTTTGTCCCCTTTTATGCCCATATCAGCCAGAGATGCAGATGTTTTATGTGCAGCATGAGATGGTGCATTATCATGCAGAAAAATGATCTTGCTGTGAAATACACGGTTCTTCTTCTTGAACCATGGCAGGAAGTGCTGTTTGAGAAAATCCACATACATTATGGAGTTCATCTTTAGCGCCTTAAGGGATCCTAAAGGGGCCGACAATCTCACTCCCCATGATTCCAGCCCAAAACATTACTCCACCTCCTCCTTGTTGGCGCTGTAGCCGTGTTTGCGTGGGGTGTCCATCAACCAGCCATCCTCCACTCCATCCATCTGGACCATCGAGCGCTGCACGGCACTCATCCGTGAACAAAACAGTTTTGAAATCAGTCTTCATGTAATGTTTGGCCCACTGGAGCCGTTTCTGCTTGTGTGAAGTGGATAGAGGAGGTCGACAGGATGGCATATGCACAGCTGCAAACCTCTGAAGGACCCTGCATCTTGTTGTTCGGGGGACGTTGGAGGCACAAGCAGCTTCAAAAACTTGTCTGCTGCTATGACAAGGCTTTTTTGCCGCTGCTCTTTCAACCTGACGTAATTGCCTGTAGGAAAGAGTCCTCAATTTGCCCTTATCAGCACGCACACGTGTGTACTGTGAATCAGCTACATACTTCTTGATTGCCAAGACACTTCATCCTGATCATCGCACAATGTTGATTGTAGTCATGCCTTGACCTAAACACTCCACAATTTGTTGCTTCTCAGCAGCCGACACATCCTTTTTCTTTCCCATTTTGGCAGAAAATGTAGGCTGCTTAATAATGTGAGACAGCCTTCTTAAGTAGTCTTGCCTGTCATTGGACACACCTGCCAAACTAATTAGCACAGGTGTCTGCAATTGCTTACAGTGATATAAAGAGCCCTGACACACATCACCATCAATGAGTTTAACTGACAAACAAACAAATTCTTCCCTTATCACTCCTAAACACTTTTTGCATAATAATTTGGAACGCAGTGTACATGTGCTTTTCCACAAAACACCAGTGGTTCACGAAGTGAATCTTAAAGTTCTAACTTGCCAACCGTGGTCTGTATGGAGTTGTTCAATAAAGGGCCCAAAATTAAGATAACATAGATGGGAGAGGTCTCTATGAATAGGAATTCCTAAGTATTTGATACCCTGTGAGGGCCAGGCAAAGGGAAAGTTGGACTGGATGGAATCCTATATGGATTTGGGGAGGGAGACATCGAGGGCCTCAGACTTCGCTGCATTGATTTTAAAATTTGACCATGTAACAAAGTGATCTATTTCAGCCATAACAGCATGGATGGATATATGTGATTGAGTGATATATACTAGGACATCATCAGCAAATAGAGAGCACTTGTACTCGGTGCCTCCCACCTCAATCCACCTAATATTGGGGTTATGGCGAATTGATGAGAGCAGGTGCTCCGTCACTAGGATGTATAAGAGAGGGGACAGAGGACATCCCTGCCTTGTCCCATTGGTGATTGTGAAAGGTGATGAAAATGTTCTGATGCACCCCCTGGGCCTTGGGACACCCGGAGCCGGACCCTTTTTGGTGGATGCTGGTGGTTGTAGTCTTCGTGGCGGCGACCCGGTTCCGTGGCTCAGGGTGGTCAAACCAGTGGCGGAACTATTTATGTGGTTTTGATGTTTAAATGTCCGACTACGCCACCCGTGGATTGCGGTCAGAGTGAACCGCCGCTGCAGGGCAGACCGCTGAGGCTGGTGTTGTGGGTGCAGCAGAGCGTAGCATAACTCCCCACGGGAGGAGTATAGCCTCAGGGCAGTGTATGCGGAGGATGGGGGTGATGGTGCAGGGCAGCAGCAGTAACGACACGGAGTCAGTGATGCAGTCCAGGGCCTTTACTCACAGTTCTTATTATCCAGACCACGTCTGCAGGTAACGGCTGCCCACGTCGTACTGTGCTCACCAGGTGAGGGGCTCAGACAACTCCCAGATAACTTTGGAGCGCTTCACAGGACCCCCTTTGTGTGTCCTTTGTCTGGCCTTTCTTACCAACCCTTCTGTCCGGCTGCCTCGGGCCTCCTCTTGGTAAACTTGGCGCCAGTTTCCCTGACCCTATGTGGTGCCTTTCTAGCGGGTGTAGCGAGGGGCTGCGCCACATAAAATGTCACAGCCTCCGGTTTCTAGCTGAGGGTCGTTTCCTGCCTCCACTAGTTTCGGGGACCGGTCTCCCCCTTTGGCCTGACCCCTCCACGCAGGTGGATTCGGGCGTGCGGTGGCGACTCACCCGTCCGCACCCCTGGGATCCCTTCATTCCTCGTTCCTGGAGCCTTCTCCGCTCCTCTTCCTTCCTTCTCCCTCTTCCAGGCCTGGGCCTCTGTTACTAGGCCTGCCTCCGGAGCAGAGCTCATGCAGAGCCCCTGCTCCCTGCCACTTCTGCTCAGACTTCTCTGCACTGAACTAAGATGGTGCCCACCTTTTATACTCCCTTCTCAATGCACCCAGGAACTGCTTCCTCCCTGCTCCTGCACTATAGGGTTCCCCTTCCTCAGTGTTCCCTCCCCCCACTCCAGCCAGGGACAGGGACTGTCGTGCCCATCTCAGAGGCATATTGGTCGCCCTGCCCCACGGCAATGTGGTGTAATGCATGCAGGTGTCGGGTCCTGATCCACACTCCATCCTTACCTGAGAGTGAGATATCACACCTCTGGGTGAGGTGCAATACCTCTGTAGCAACCGAGCCCTCAGGGTGCTACAGTTCCATTTATCTTCAGCCTAGGTGACGTATTGTGATACAGGGCCGTGATTTTGGCTATAAAAGGGTCCCCTAGACCCCTACCCCAAGCTTTTTAAGAGAATCATATATGGCGTGCCAGGAGACTCTATGGAATGCTTTCTCAGCATCCAACGAGAGTATCTAATTACAAATTTTTAACTGCATCTAGCCCAGGAAATACTTTGTGCCTAGTAGCAGTGTCTGCTAGTCAGCGGATTATCCCGGCTGTTAAGCAAGCTACACCACCTGTAGTTTAGACACTTAATTTTTTCAAAGGAAATGCTTCGGGACCATGGGATACTCAGTGAAGAGCATCAGGAGGCACCCCAAGGCATAGGGGCTGGGACTGGCAGTAGGATGCCTTGCGGTGGACAGCCGAGCTTGATCCTTATAAAAGCTTTTTAACTGCAGCAGCTTTAGTGGACGCTACTGGAGCTGGAATTACGCGGCTGCTGGCATGAGACTTGCCCTCCAATAGATCCTTGTAAATGGATTTAAAGTGTATTCATTCAAATTAGAGAGACAATTTAAATTAAAAAGCTTAGAGCTGCCTCCACCACAGGGGGGCTCGCTCGACCCACCAGCGGACAGGCACCAGTATTGGGAGAGGGGGGCTGGCCATCAGGGTTCACCGCGGCTCTGGCACAAACCCGGCGACACGGAGGTGGCACGGGCAGGAGCGGACTGGCCATGTCGGCTTCTCACTTTTTGGATTTTAGAAGGGCATGACATGCCTATATCTGTGTCTCCCCCTCCTTTTACTCCTCCACCTCTTTTATTTTCGCATGACTATATGTACTTGTCACTTTTCCATGTGTTAGTTATGTCTTCTGAGCAGTTTGTCAGCTTTTGGACACCTTTGAAGGTGTTTTCTATGTGTTTCTATGTGTTTTTGTTTGCCTGCCATTGGTTTTAACGGTGTTCGAAGGTGTTCGACGAACAGTTCGACGAACAGTTCGGCGAACACACGGGTGTTCGACGAACCGAACCGAACTCGAACACTACGGGGGTGGCTCAACACTAATTCCTAATACAGTGAGTATGGAATGTATTCAGACCCCTTTAAATTTTTCACTCTTTGTTTCATTGCAGCCATTTGGTAAATTTTAAAAAGTTCATTTTTTCTCATTAAAGTACACTCTGCACCCCATCTTGACTGAAAAAAAAACAGAAATGTAGAAATTTTTGCAAATTTATTAAAAAGGAAAAACTGAAATATCACATGGTCATAAGTATTCAGACCCTTTGCTCAGTATTGAGTAGAAGCACCCTTTTGAGCTAGTACAGCCATGAGTCTTCTTGGGAATGATGCAACAAGTTTTTCACACCTATATTTGGGGATCCTCTGCCATTCTTCCTTGCAGATCCTCTTCAGTTCCGTCAGGTTGGATGGTGAACATTGGTGGACAGCCATTTTCAGGTCTCTCCAGAGATGCTCAATTGGGTTTAGGTTAGGGCTCTGGCTGGGCCAGTCAAGAATGGTCACAGAGTTGTTCTGAAGCTACTCCTTTGTTATTTTTGCTGTGTGCTTAGGGTCATTGTCTTGTTGGAAGGTGAACCTTCGGCCAAGTCTGAGGTCCAGAGCACTCTGGAAGAGGTTTTCATCCAGGATATCTCTGTGCTTGGCCGCATTCATGTTTCCTTCAATTGCAAGCAGTCGTCCTGTCCCTGCAGCTGAATAACACTTACATAGCATGATGCTGCCACCACCATGTTTCACTATTGGGATTGTATTGAGCAGGTGATGAGCAGTGCCTGGTTTTCTCCACACATACCGCTTACAATTATCACCAAAAAGTTCTATCTTAGTCTCATCAGACCAGAGAATCTTATTTCTCATAGTCTGGGAGTCCTTCATGTGTTTTTGAGCAAACTCCATGCATAATTTCATATGTCTTGCACTGAGGAGAGGCTTCCGTCGGGTCACTCTGCCATAAAGGCCCAACCTACTGCATCTCTGGAGCTCAGCCACAGTGATCTTGGGGTTCTTCTTTCCCTCTCTCACCAAGGCTCTTCTCCCACGATTGATCAGTTTGGCTGGACAGCCAGGTCTAGGAAGACTTCTGATGGTTCCAAACTTCTTCCATTTAAGGATTATGGAGGCCACTGCGCTCTTAGGAACCTTGAGTAATGCAGAAATTCTTTTGTAACCTTGGCCAGATCTGTGCCTTGCCACAATTCTGTCTCTGAGCTCCTTGGGCAGTTCCTTTGAGCTCATGATTCTCATTTGGTCTGACATGCACTGTGAGCTGTGAGGTCTTATATAGACAGGTGTGTGCCTTTCCAAATCAAGTCCTATCAGTTTAATTAAACACAGCTGGACTCCAATGAAGGAGTAGAACCATCTCAAGGAGGATCACAAGGAAATGGACAGTATGTGACTTAAATATGAGTGTCTAAGCAAAGGGTCTGAATACTTATGACCATGTGATATTTCTTTTTTAATAAATTTGCAAAAATGTCTACATTTCTGTTTTTTTTTCAGACAAGATGGGGTGCAGAGTGTACTTTAATGAGAAAAAAATGAACTTATTAAAATTTACCAAATGGCTTTAATGAAACAAAGAGTGAAAAATTTAAAGGGGTCTGAATACTTTCCGTACCCACTGTATAATCAAGGTTTCTGACCATGAATCCCCATCCACCAGCACAATTCTTTTTTGACCCACATCTAGGACTCCAATCTTGACGTGCATCCACGCTATCCCGTGGACTGGAATCTTAATCTGGTTATCAGCTGTCAGATTAATCAGTTTTCCTCGCTCAGCTTTGATAAAGTGACTGAAATGGGTTTCGAAGTACTCCATTGGCATTGTGGAGACTTCAGCTCCTGTATCCACTAGGCCGCGCACGGTCTTGTCTTCCATCAGTATGTCCATCACTGGACTTCGGGACACCAGGTTCTTAAGGCATTTCAGGCCTTGCCTATATGGGTAATTTCCTTCAGTGCACCCTACCACTGGAGATGATCCTCGTTTAAATGTCCTGACTCGCACTCTACCATCCGTTGTATAAGCTGGTGGCAGTTCCTGTTGACATATCCTCTTTCTCAGCACCTGCAGCATAATGGGCCCCAGGGTAGAGAGTGTTCAAGTGTTCTCGGGTTTGGTCCTGGTTTGGATGAGATTGTCCTTAGGGGTGGGTCAGTCCGTGCTGGGGCAGTCCGGTCCTGGGTCTCTTCTGGTTACCTATATGAAGGGATGTTTGTCAGATGTCTCAATTCTTCCCACCCCATCTGTCGGGGTGATGGGTCATACATCGAATGGACCGGCTTTTCCCACCCGACGGGCGACACGGTGTGAGGCCTTTTTAGTTGATCCACTTGCTGGGTCAGTTCCTGGATTGCGGCCCTAATCTCAGCCAAGGAGTTGGACGGCTGATTTTCAGCCTGGACTGCCTGTCCTCTGGGGCCATACATCCACACAGTGCTGGGGACCATATCATCCTTGCCTTCACAAGTCAAAGCTTCTGCGGCAACCTGAGCAAACTGAAGTTGCTCATTTTCCCGTATCTGATCTCGCAATGTCCACCTCAGTGATGTATCCATCAGTCCGTGAACAAACTTTTTTTTCAGGATGGTGTCAGGATAGGTGAAAATAGAGGCTCCAGCCTTGCATTTTTTTGGCAGGTCTGTAATATTCTCTGTAAAGCATTTATATACTGGGAGACGCTTTTGTCTTCTTGCTGACACCGATTAAAGAAGCGCGTCTGGAAACTAGCAGCCAAGCCTCTCTCTCTGTAAGCCTCCTCTAATATGGCCACAATGTCTTCTAGAGTTTTTTGTGTTGACGTGGGACACCACATCACTGTTTCTCAGGGTTCTCCCTCTAGTGCATGCAGCATGAAGTCAGAGTGCAGCTCCTCAGATATAGGTTGAACAGTCTGTATGTACTTTGAAATTCTATCGGCCCATTCTTCGATTGCCATGTTATCTGTCGTTTCTCCTAACTAACTAGACCTCCATAAAGTTATTTATATATGTGCATATATATTCAGATGTAAGATGGTACCGGTACGGCCTGAGACTGAAGTGGACAGTTCCTTGCTGGGCTGTGTCCTGAATAATCAGAAATGCTGACTGGAATCTCTTAGAGAATGCCAATCTCTCTAATGTGGGGCTTCTCTAAGTTCTTAGGAATAAGGCTCATTGGGTGGGCCCAAGATGCTGTGTCATTGGTTGTCCTCACTGAGTCGGCTCATGTCAAGCCGAACAACACGTCCCAGAGTCACTAAAAACAGTTCCAGGGTAGCGCCGCTGTACCCAGACCTTTTTCCAATTATGCTTAGCTTCACTCTCATTGAACTACCCTAGCAATAGTCACCAACTACCAAACCTCTGCGCTGCAACTCTGGCCTCCCCACTGCCCTCTACTGGCCAGATCATATAGTACATCACAAATCTCCAATACAGTGAACTGTGATGAACTCTTACATGTGTATTATTTATTTTATATATTTATTTTATTACATTTCTTGGAGAACCTATTTAAAGAGTGTTCCTCCTGAAGTAGAGACTGCTTAATTCCAGGCGAAGGACCACTGTACCATATCATCTGAAATGCTTGTATGTACATACACAGTTACACACTGCCACACATAATATATGTAATGACTAATAGGACGGCATAAGTAGAAACCTTCTGTCCTTTATCATCTGATAAATCTGATCTGATATTTCTGGACCTAACTACAGTTAGTCCAAAAATATTTGGACAGTGACACAAGTTTTGACATTTTAGCTGTTTACCAAAACATATTCAAGATACAGTTATATAATCAATATGGGATTAAAGCACAGACTCTCAGCTTTAATTTGAGGGTATTCACATCCTAATTGGAGTAAGGATTTAGGAATTACAGCTCTTTAATGTGTAGTTGCCTCTTTTTAAAGGGATCAAAAGTAATTGGACAATTATCTCAAAAGTTCTTCAATGCCAGGGATTGTCTGTCTGCCTGGACTGGCAAAGCATCACAAAGGAGGAAACCCAGAGTTTGGTGACATCCATGGCCTTCAGACTTCAGGCAGTCATTGCCTGTAAAGAATTCTCTACAAAGTATTAAAAAGTAACATTTTATTTATAGTAGATTTAATTTGTCAAATTACTTTTGAGCCCCTAAAATAAAGATACTTTGTAGAAAAATGGTTGCAATTCGGAAACGTTTCACAAAATATTTTTGTTTAACCTCTTTAATTAAACCCGAAAGTCTACACTTCAATTGCATCTCAGTTGCTTCATTTTAAATAAAAAATATTGACATGTAAAGTCCTAATCATGAAAATTTGGTCACTGTCCAAATATTTCTGGACCTAACTGAATATATGGACTATCTTCTCACAGCTGCTCAAATGTTTTTGCATCACTACATTACCTCTATAGCTACAAACAGACTACAAATTTTCTGGCTCTGGTCAAAAAGATTCTGCTAATTATCCCTAGCATAATAGACAAAAAAATGTAAGCTGTGTGGATTTCTAGAGGTGGTTCCGCATAAAATGTCTTCAATTCTATAAGCCTGATACATGGCATTAAATAATAGCTATTGAAGCACTGTTAGATTATCTTTGAGATATTTATTTATGTATACCAATATATAGATGATGCTTAAAGCACCACTCCAGTGTTTTTTTTACTGCAGCACCTGAGTGGTGCAACTAATGTAAGCTCCCTGACCTTGTATTTTACTTACCAGCCGCCATCTTCATCTGTTCTCAGGACAGCTCTGGTCATCTTCAGCAGCTTGTGACCTGCTGGATTGCTCCAGTGTCTGCTGGATGATGCAGAAACCACAATTCAATGTAAGTCTATGAGAGCCAGAACCAGGCCAGTAGGAGGCTCTCATAGACTTATATTGAGAGCTTGTGATCATTACCTTTGACTTCTGGGCAGTCAGAAGTTGCGGTCACAAGATGGTGGATCGGGACTGGAGTGGTGCTGGGAACAGTTGAAGACGGCGGCTGGTTAGTAAAATACTAGGGGCAGGGAACATGGATTAGCGATACCACTCCAGCGCTGAAATAAAAAAGAAATGCTGGAGTGGTTCTTTAATAGTTGTAAGAAAAGGGAATCTCCTTGCTTTGTAAGTAAAGCAGTAGAATGAGAAAAAAATAGATGAAACAGAAAAAAAATTTGAAATAAAAGATGTTAAAGCTGCTGATATAATGTACAGTTTTATGTCCAATATAGAAAGAAATCCTATTTCCTCTATGCTCAGGTTTCATCTAGTACATATAGCGCTGGCTACAAAGAAATTGTATGTATCCTACAATAACACATTCTGTGTCTGACTACTCCGCCAGCAAAGAAATAATCTTTATTTGCTAAGATAGGATAAAGCTGAAGTCTGTCTAATTGAGTTTTGTGTCAGTGTAGGGGTTAAGCTGCTAGAAGCTTTTTCTCTGTGTTATGAATGGCCAGAGGTTGATTTCATGAATGAGATTTCAGTATAATCCTAATGCTTCAGTTATTGCCCACCCACTCCCATCTGTTGCCCTTGTCACATGCAAAGATCAACACAAAGTCACACTCATGCAGATCCATGAACACAGGCAGATTGAGCAGTAATAAAGTATAGATGCTGTATAATATACACAGCCCCACGGTACAGCCAGTCATTTAACAATCGTACAGTGTATCACAAGATTCATATCAAATGCATTCAAAGCTATTTTTCAAAGGCTCACCTTGGAGTATGTCTACCCAATGTCTGTTTCAGACTAATTTCGCTGAGGAAAACACTCAAAAGAATGAACATATGCATTTCTATGAAAAAACAACTTGCTGTTCATATCTTCAGGGTTTTGAATGTCTTTTAATCCCTTTAGGTTTCTAAAAACACCAAGCGGTTAAAAGAAGTGACCTGACCATTCTTAAGGTGTTTTCCGCTCAGAAGATGCTCTGTAGTTCACTATACAATTGAATGGAAAATCCTAAAAGACGGTCCAAAGCCTTTTGGACCATTTGCCATTGTTTTTGCTTCAATGGAGTGAGAAAAAATGACCAACAACAAAACAACAGTAAAAATGACATCCCAAAAAAACCTTGAACACAAAACCATCGGATAATGCTCAGAAAACAATGCTTTCTGAAGCATCTTCAGCTTGAAAAACTCGGCCGAGCCCTGCTGTGTTGTCTGTGAGAGAGCCGCCATCTTTTGTATCTCGGAGAGAACAAATGGATCGGTAGCCCACAATCGGACATGCCAGATGATTAGCTCTCCCAAATATTCTGGGCCTCCACACACATTAGCGAGTCAGCTGACATCTAATGAGCACTGTTATAGAAGAGAAAGCTGGCTATATTGGTCACTGATATTTTTTTGTGAAATGTCAATTGACACAACTGAGATGGAAAATGTCTGTTTTTCATTTAGTTGCATAATAATTCTGCACACTAATAGGATAATATCTAAGTGTGCAGAATTATTGGGCAATTAAGAAAGATAAAGCTTCACTTCATTTAATTTCTTAAATATTCAAGTTTAAGGATTACTAACCTTTTGGACTGAGCGACAATTTAATCATAATAAATACAAATTGCCTAGTAATTGGGCACATGGTGTATTTTTTTGGGGGGGGGAGTGAGGGACACATGATTCTAGTGCCTATATTCATTAAAGACATGCTAGACAACCCCCGGTCATATGAATGAGGTCTTAGAATTTCATTTTGTTTACTCCATTCACACATTGCAAAACAAATTTCAAGGTTCCCCTATCTTCTAAAGACATAGTACAGTTTAGAACAATCTTAAAGAAAATAGATGTTTTATTGACCTAGAAGGTAAGTGGTACTTAAAGCCCCTAATTTGCTTTCTCACCTTGTTTTTAAAATGTTTAAAAATTGCAAGATTTCGGAAAACTGGATGAGCCTCAGAGCTCGCAGAAATCTCAGGCCTGGAAGAGAGAATAAGTCATGGTTAGTTATCATATATGTAGAAATTCAGACGGTCTGTAAACCAAGAACCTAATCGATGCATCAAAAGATCATAGTGCATTCTCTGGACCATCTAAAACAGGAGTGAACATAGAAGAAAGGGAACTCATATCAAATAATAAAGTAGGCCCCTTTCTGTTGCTGGTTAATACCACCACAAACTATAAAATACTTTTCAGCATAACTTCTACTAACAATACATGTTTTATCCCCATATACTGACATGACGACATTACCAGTATTTACAGTGGGCAGTGATATGTTAATAAACTAATCAGCTAAAGATCACCCACCTTCAAAAAAGAATTCTTTCCCATATTCTACAAAAAGGCTTATATTTTTACCAGAAGTTACTCTGCTAGCAAGGGCTTGTTTCTTGCCATCTCTTTCCCAATATCATTGGATTATGTCACGATTCCTCCAGTTGGTGTGTCTGGATGCAGTGAGTGACAGTTCAGCTGTCCAATATAGGGCAGGGGCTTGCTGAGCTGTCAGTGTTGTTGAGTGACAGTCCAGCTGCCCAATCAGGGCCAGGGCATGTGGGTTTTCCTCCATGTGTCTCCTGAGTGGTTATCTGGCTATTTAGCTAGCTTTCTTGCAGCTTAGCTCAAGTGGTGTACATTTGCTCTGTGCTCTGAGTTCCTGTATTCTTATCTTTGTTGTCCGACCTTGATTTACCTTAGACCAACCATTTGCCAAGCCCCTTTTGTCATGATCCGCTACCTTCTTGGAATTCTGACCCCGGCCTCTGACCTGATGCTTTTGTTTCACCCCTCTGTTTATGATGAGCTCTCTTGGTATCTGACCCCAGGGATGAGCGGACCCATGGAAGTTCGGGATCTGGTACCTGACCCAAACTTTATTCCAAAGTTCGGTTCGGGGACCAGAAATGTACCCAAACTTGAACCAGAACCCGAACCCTATTGAAAACAATGGTTACCCAAACTATTGATCTGTAAAATTCTCTCTATCTATCTCTCTCAGACTTCCCACAGAACTCCGAACACTGCAACGGACTTCTGGGAGAAGTCCGTGTTCGGCGTTCAGCACCAGACAGTAACTGTCCAGTACGAATCCCGAACTTTTAAGTTCGGGTTCGCTCATCTCTACTCTTGACTACTCTGCCTCAAGGCTTGTCCGTGAGTAGTGACTCAGCATCACAGATTAGCTTCTGTTTGTAGGAGGTATAAAGAGGTGATCTCTTGACCATCTATTAAAATCAGGGATCATTTAATGGGCCCCTCTATATTTAGAAAAACTTAAAGGAAATCTGCCAGAAGGTTTTTGCTATGTATTCTGATGACAGCATGAGGTTGGGGCTAAGGCATAGATTTCAGGGATGTGTCACTTATTAGGCTGCGTATTGTTGTTTCTATACAATGAAGGTTTTATCACAAGGACATTATCACTGCACAAACTAGCAACCTCCTCTGATAAGCAGCTTACAGACACTATACAATATACACAGAAAGTTGTGACCTAGTGGTGTGTTTGCAGTGTTACCTTTCTGAGCTCTGCTACATCTAAAAACTCTGATGGTGTCTTAACTGCTGCACCCAGTAAACTAAGTTACAGTATACATTGGTGGAATCAGGGTCTCTTTTCCTTTATTATGTTGCGCCCAGATGAGGCAGCAAAAATCTGGTGACAGATTCCCTTTAAATCTAGTTGAAAAGTGATCAATCTAAATGAATAATATTTCAGTTGAGCAGGTCTTATAATGGCTATACTTGCAGCAATCCTTCACATAGCACAACAAATATAGTATGTATCCTTTAAATTAAGGTGTGAAAGTCACTCAGGCCTTTTTAAAAATGAATTCCACTTTAATTCCCCTTATTGGATCTCTAGATTAAATTCTCCAGTTAGTGACAGCACAAGGGCACATTTCATCAAAGGTCATAGTAAAGCCTATTGTGTTTCCATCACTTAGGGTCCAGGACACGGATTATCTTACAGTAAAGAAGATCAGAATAACAGAGGCTAATATGTGAAAAATTAAGATTACAATGGACTTTCTTTCACAGTATCAGTAAAGAAAATAAAAATGGAGCAGATTTCCATAATGGAAGCATCCGCTTCACTGTTAGGCACTTTTTATGACCACTTTTTTGCCCAATTGTGGATAACTCAGTGCCCACATGCGATCCATGCCCACAATTACTTATTACTTTCATCTTCACGCTGATGGAAAAGCTTGCGGTTCAGCTGGTTCTGATAGAAAAGTAATGTCAGACTGTGAGAGGTTTGTAGGTGACAACCCTTGCCAATGCATCAAGATACAAAATGTATGACCTGGAAAAATGCAGTTGTTTCATTATTATGGGAGCGAGGGGTTTGATTCTAAAATGTATATTTGCCCAGGTTAGGATTGTATCGACGATGTACAAATCACAGCAGCGACAAATGGTTTTTTCCAGTTGTGAGTGTAGTTTTTAATGATCCTCCACCTAAGTCTAAATGACAGCAGAAAACATATCCAAAGCCTTATTTCCACCCCCACCCCCGCATTTAGACTCATCACTTAATGAATAACTGATAAATGTTTTACATGAAGAGACAAGTGGCCATATATCAGGAATGCTCTGTTCACACTAGAGTCCTGGATTCCAATGAAAACTCATTTCCACCATTGATTTACAGATTTCTTCAGTTCTCCATTATTTTTGATGGCAAGAATACAGTTTGCGGCTTTTTTACGAGACTGGAACTAGGTTAAGATTAGTCAGATACATATGCAATAGACACATGAAAGTGCAGAAATACTTCTTTCACGTCATATGTATATAAATGGACTAATAGCACAATAATCACAAAACAAGTACAGCGGAATTATGTTTGATTCTATTTCGGTATTCAGGGTATTACACTATTTTATTTTGAACCGTCGGACTTTATAAAATTGAAAAATACCACTTCTAGTTTAATTACCCCAGTAGGCTCACTCCATACTGACTTTTAGTTACTGGTGAATGTTACAGCAAACTTTTAGATCTGTACTACGTATGCCTACTAACACATGCACAAAGAAAAAACAGAATACAATCCTACAATTATCAGTGACAATAACTGAACTTCCCAGAGATACTGAAGAGCCCTACAACTGGTGAGTTATCTCTAGTTATCTCTAGGGGAGATGTACAAGCACTGACCACTATGCAGAAAATAACATCACTAAAAGTACAATCTTACACGCAAGGGTTTCTTCTGCTGCCTCTTTAATATCTCGAGTACTCAAGCACATCACTTACTGAACATCCTACTAGTAGTATGGAGTTTTAATAAATCACACCGACTTCTAAGGGGCCCTCCTATATGTCCATCTGCCTCCGATAGTATAAAGAGGGATTATTTCACAGAATCTGAACGATATTGTAGCACGTTTCATTGGACGCCATATTATTATGCTACTCTCACCTACAAACATTATTATTACGGGAAAATAAACTATTAAAGTACAGCTGTACAAAGTAGCATATGGTTGCCCTTCTAATGTGTATGAGGCTTTCTCTAAGGCTCATACAACTTTTGGGATAGAGTTTTGATGATCCATGAATTAACAATAACTAGTGGTAATATATAGCTGGTTATTTCCTAAAAATGGGAAGCATAATGATTTTTTCTACATCACTCAAATCATATGAATGGACAGAATGTTTCCTTACTGTTCAAAACTTACCCCAGTAGGAGGCCTTTCTATAGAAAGAGGACAAGGACTGAAGCCATCCAGGTGTTTCCCCTTTATCCCCTCCACCAACACCTGCTTTGACTCTGTAACCATTCTGGTACAAGTCTCCCAAGGATTTCTTCCGTCTGCGGGTACTTCTATACGCGTCACTCTTTGACCCCTCAGGAGCCCGACAAGCTAAAATCTTACCTGAAATCATGTCTTAGAAAGAAGTTAAAATTTCTATTCTACAGATGCTCCAAAATTGGAGAGAAATATATAGAGCATCGTTTGTCTTCAGAAAGCCTAATACTAATTTACTAAGTGATAAAAGATACAGCCTGCAAAGGCAGTAAACACCAGTGCCTTCCAAACATACAAGTGTGCCGGAGATCATATAGATATATCCAATGGTCAGCAGACGAGCTGGAAGGCTGAAGGTAAACCAGTATATGCTCCAGCAGCGGGATACTACACAGCTGATCCTTCTCTGCACAATGCTTTATAACCTCCCCTTTGCTATCAGGATATTAAAGCCTAAGCTTCTTTTGGACATTTTATGGAAGTGTGTTCTGGCTACAGTATCCCCGCCCCACAGCTAAAGCACCAATTCTCATATCCAGCTGAGGAGGGTGATGATAAAGATTAGCAGCAGTTTGCATCTGAAGGGTATTACAGAAGAAAACATCATTATTAAAACAAAAGCCACGTTCGAAAAATAACAATAATGTAAATGTATGTGACTATACATTGAATATGGGTGAAAAAACACACTCTTTGCTCAGGCCCGTATTTGCCACTAGGCACTGGGGGTCCGGGTTGCAGGGGCAGCACAAAAAGAGTGAGGGGAAAAAAAAAAATTTTTGTTATTATTTCCCCCTCCTCCATTAGACACTGTGATAAATCCGTTGTCTTTTCGGAGGAGGGAGGAACGCACAACTCCATTCATTTGTATTCGCATCTTTAAGACATGAACACAAATAAACCGCGGACACAGGGAGCTAATTGACCCTGGAAGTACTAGCGCCGGCACTTCCAGGGGTCAGAAGTGCCAATCAGCTCCCTGCTCTGAGGAGCTGCGGCATTCAAATGCAGGTGAAGTCATCTCACTGCCCTGCAGACATCACAGCAGGGCGCCACAGAGGAGGACAGGAGCCAGGAGGAAGAAAGCCACCGGAGCCAGGGGGAGGACAGACATAGGATCAGGTAAGCGCTCATATAGCTGAAAATTCTGGGGTTTAGGGGGGTTATTACTACAGACTATGGGATAGGTGGTGCTTTTAATGTAGACTATGGGTTGGGGGGCTATCACTGTAGGCTGGGTATTAGGGGGGATATGTCTGTATGCTGGGGTTTAGTGGGGCTATCACTGTAGCCTGGGGATTAGGGGGGCTATTTCTGTAGATTAGGGGGTTAGGGGACTATAACTGTAGGCTGGGGTTTAGGGAGCTATCACTGTAGACTGGGGATTAGGGGGGCTATTTCTGTAGACTTGGGGGATAGTGGGGGCTATTTCTGTAGACTAGGGATTAGGGGGGCTATTTCTGTAGACTGGGGATTATTAGGGGGCTATGTCTGTAGACTGGGGATTGGGGGGGCTATGTCTGTAGACTGGGGATTGGGGGGCTATGTCTGTAGACTGGGGATTAGGGGGCTATCACTGTAGACTGGGGATTAGGGGACTATAAATGTAGGCTGGGGTTTAGGGAGCTATCACTGTAGACTGGGGATTAGGGGGGCTATTTCTGTAGACTTGGGGGTTAGTGGGGGCTATTTCTGTAGACTGGGGATGATTAGGGGGCTATGTCTGTAGACTGGGGATTGGGGGGACTATTTATGTAGACTGGGGATTAGGGGGCTATCACTGTAGACTGGGGGTTAGGGGGATATCACTGTAGACTGGGTGTTAGGGGGGCTATCACTGTAAGCTGTGGTTAGGTGGGTATTTTTGTAGACTGTGGTTAGGGGGGCTATTTCTGTAGACTTGGGATTAGTGGATGTTATTACAGTAGACTGGAGGATAGGGGGGCTATTACTGTAGACCGGGGGCTATGGGGGCTGTTACTATGGACTGTGGTTTAGGGGGGCTACTAATGTAGACTAGAAGTTAGGTGGGCTTACAGAGTGAGGGGATAGTGCAAGGGACACAATGGATGGGGGACTGTAAGGACTCAGTATGGTGGGGGGACAGTGTGGGTGGGTCAGTATGGAGAGAGAGCAGTGTGGAGGTCTCATTGTGGAGACTTGGCAGCGTAAAGGGCCTTATTATGGAGAAAAAGCAGCATGGAGGGTCAGCATAGAGAGTGTGAGTGCACAGTATGGAGAGGGGTAGCTTGAATGGCTCAGTATGGAGTGGGGACAGCATGAGTGGGACATTGTGAAGAGGGGGGCAGCATGATGTGGGGACAGTTTGGAGATCATAGTTGATAATTGAGGATGGTGTGGTGGATGGGTATAATTTATAAGGGTGGACAGTATGGCGTTTTAGTTTATAAGGGGGCAGTGAGACGGTCATAGTACACAAGGGCAGACAGCATGGTGGTCATAGCAGATAAAGTGGGACGGTGTAATGGGAATATTTTATAGGAGATGATAGCTTAGAGGCCATGTACCGTAAGAGGGACAGTGGGGTATTTTTTTTAGCAGGGAGAACAGTGAGGAGCGATTAATTTTTTTCAGGGACACAGCATAGGGCTTATTTAAGGCACAACATGGGTGGTTATTTTTATTCAGGAACATTATAATGATACAGTTATCTTTAAGGGCACCATGTTGGGATGTGCGGCAGAAGACCGGAGAAGAAGGAAGTCTGCAGAGACGAGCTGTGGATGTGAAGTCATTATGGAGTCAGGTACATGAGAAGACAGCGATCGGTGAGTATATTATCACACGGACATTACACTATACTAACATTTACACAGGTTTAGAGGAAAAAATTATCGGAAAGGTACTTTAATAATTGCAGAAAAATCTTCTTTTATTTATTATGCAAATGAGGGTGCTTAGGTGCACTTTTGGAGTGGCCCATGCTTTGGTGCACTGTTACGTCCTCCTATTTGTATATTAAAACCAGTCTTTTGTCTTTATTGACAGCACTCTGTAAAAGTGAGTGTTGTCTAAAATCAACTTGCAAGTCTGTGCTTGCACATTGACACTTGACGAACTCAGCAATGTGCTCCAAGTGTCAGTGAGGGTGCCCACAATGTGGCTGCAAGCTCGTTCTGACACCTAGTTATTGTCTTTTTGACTGCCTTTTGAACATCTTCAGTAAAGAGGAGGGGTGTTGAATGAGCAGACAGCATGCGCATATCATAAGGCCATCTCCTCCTCACTGAAGCAATTTCCTTGCTACTCTTCTGGGGCGTCAAGTGGCAGCCACAGGCACGTAGGAATCTGGCATCAGTACGCGCCCACAGCCACAGTGCGTGTGCTGGGAGGCCTAACAAGTCTGCAGTCACACAGAATGTGACAACCCCTTTAAGCTAAACTGTATATGATTTTTGTAGGGGCTACGTCCCCTATATAAATGTTTATGCAGTTTAATTGGCATTTTGGGGGGTGACAGATTCCCTTTAGGCAAGCTGACAAATTATTTCACCCTGCAAACAAACATTTTACTTGTGCATCGGGGGATTAACAGCCTGTTTAGATAGACCATTCTGTTTCCGATTATTGGCAGTATTGTAAATGCACTTCAAAGAGTAACTAAACTTTGGGGAGATTTTTTTTTATGTTTTATGCCCAATAATTCTGAGCAGATTGGTGAGAAATCTGGTCCTGAGAACCCAAACCATAGTTGAAAAGACCATTTAGAAAAGTGCACGCAGTGCGGATGCAGTAGAAAGTCATAATCTTGTCTCCTAAGCTGTGCACTTCTAAGAAGTCTTTTGAGCAATCGGTAGGGATCTCAGGACCCAGACCCAAACCAATGAGCTCAGAATTGATGGAGCTAAAAACATGATATCTCCCAAAAGTTAAACAATACCATAATTGTTTAATAGTGCTACTGCCTGCACCTCATCAGTACTATGGTTCCTGCATGGTCCGCACTCTGATGATGGCTGGTAACAACAACTCCTAGTATTTTCTTACCATTGTTAAAGACATACTGAGAGCTGAAATTTCATGCAATACAATTGTATGTTGGGATGGCCTGACATTGCAATTGTTTGCTGTACTAAATTTAGTGATGTACCTGCGGTGGTACTGGTGATGTAGTCGTGCACTGGCCGTGGTACTGGTGATGTAGTTGTGCACCGGCGGTGGTACTGGTGATGTAGTCGTGCACTGGCTGTGGTACTGGTGATGTAGTTGTGCACCGACGGTGGTACTGGTGATGTAGTCGTGCACTGCCATTGGTACTGGTGATGTAGTCCTGGACCGCCGGTGGTACTGGTGATGTAATCGTGCACCACCGCTGGTACTGGTGATGTAGTCATCTAGATGTAGCAATATTTAATTTATTAGACTTGATAGTACATCATTATAGGGTTAGTGTGCCAGACTAAAAATATAGTCGTCTGAATGAGGCCATATATGTCAACTGAACAAGTATTTGAAGCCCCCATACACTATAGGCAGCTGTCCCATCATTCGGCTGGCAGCTATCTCACCCACCTCTCCCATACACAGGAGTGCTCACTTTGTTGAGCGCTCTTGTGTTCTCTATAAAGGCCCCGTCACACTAAGCGACGCTACAGCGATCCCGACAACGATACGACCTGTCACGGATCGTTGCTGCGTCGCTATGTGGTCGCTGGTGAGATGTCAAACAGTCAGGTCTTCCCAACGACGCAGCAGCGGTGCGGCGACCCGTAGCGACCTGTATAACGATGCACGCTTATGTGTTTCTGTGTCTGAGTCGTCAACAAGGTCGTTGGTAAGGTGTCAAACACACCGATACATGCTACCCAGCGGGGCCTCAACGATCAAAGAAATGTCCAGACCATTCCGACACGACCAGCGATCTCACAGCAGGGGCCTGGTCGCTGCTAAGTGTCAAACATAGCGAGATCGCTACTTAGGTCGCTGTTGCGTCACAAAACTTGCGATCTCGCTTAGTGTGACGGGAGATTAAGAGAACAGCTGCTAGACATTTCTGGTGGTGTTCTTATCTTTTACAGAACAAAAGGATCTGCATTCCTAATTCGGACATGCTGGATTCTTATCTCCCTGACAGTCACTAGACTGTCCAGAGAACTTGTCTATCTCTGGGATCGGCCAACTTTAGTCTAATGTGGATTGAGTGCCTTAACTACTATCCAAAGGGTATGTGCACACAACATGTTTTAAACATCTGTGAATCCTGTGAGATTTTCAGGCTGGAGACATATTAGGACACACTGACATCATTTTTTGTCCTAAAGCGACAGTTTTTTGCTTTTCTTCCAACATCTTTTGGCCATAGTTTTTTTTAATTGAAATTGTATTAAGCACTAGTGAGCGGTTTCCTAGTGGTAGCACAAAAAATGGTTAGGTTATCTATTTTAACCTCTTGGCGTCTTTAAAAACATGAAGCTGTTAAAAGAAGCTCAAAAGACTATGTGCAGAAAGTGCAGGTGTTAATTTTTTTAGTGTTTAATTAGAGCTTTTCAGGTGGGTTACATAGCAAATCTGCCTTTAAAAGAGGTTGTGTGCACATACTCATAGTTTGACTTATCAGTAGGGGGCGTGACCACTTAAAGTGCCTAGGGCAGCATGAATGCCAAATACGGCCCTGTCGTTACTGGAATGCTCCTGGGCTGCTGCAGACCGCCACAACTTTTATGTACAAGAACCTTTGATCTAGGTTTCTATCTGCTGGTACCCAACACTTTCTGCTTCAATTAGATCTCATGCTGCTGTGACGCCCAGCTGCGCTTGGTATCACAGATCCTGGAAGAGTGCATTGATGGATTCCTCCACAAGAGGCCCTCATAACCATTCACACATCTTCACCTTCCACCTCAGACCACCAGAGGGAGTCCATTAGGGATAGATAGATAAATAGGGAAGGTGGAGCCAGGCAGCAGTGAGTTGTGAGTCGAGTCTATTCTGGTTAGCAGTGAGTCCAGTACAGTCTGAGAAGAGTTACCTCAGAGGACAAAAGCCTGTTCCAGCTCCTGCAATTGCTATCCTGCAGTGGAGCTTATCCAGACCAAGACTCAGTGTAGCTCAGAGTAGTGAGCTTTAGGTGTGCCGGCGCCATAAGATCGGTGAAGCTCGGCAAGCTGCCATTAGTGTGAGTAGCCTAGTGAGGGCCTGAGTAGGCCGAAGGCGAGTGGAGAGTTAGTACATAGGGGGCAGAGGAGCTTAACTAGCTCACCCCGAAACATTTACCGGACACCGGGTCCGAAGTTTACCGGGATCTCTATGACCCAGTAAGATATAACCGGAATCCCTGGAGAACTACAAGTCCCAGGAATCGCTAAAGTGCTGATACGTAACAGAGCGTGTACTCCAAGAGAAGGCCCTACCACAAGGTCAGCCAGCGCAGGACAGAGACAAATTTAGGCCTAGCTCCAGGCAGGTCAGAAACTTACTACGCAGAGGCAAGAAATAGGAGGCCCTACACCCGCTCATTGGGGAGGATCCTGACATGCACCCTTCACCCTACAGTGCTCTGGGACGTGCCTGAATTTCCATCAGTAAAAGGTACTGAAGTGACTATCGTGTCAGTCCCTGTTCTTGCTCTGACCCGGCTGGGTCTCGCCCATCCTGCATCCCCTTCCGTACGCTGCCCTGAGGCCTAGCTCCACCTGTGGGGAGCTATACCATCGAGCTGCCTTATCATCGGCCTCAGTCGACTGCGCAGCGCTGGTGATTCTCACCAGATACCACAGGTGGCGTCACGAACTTTCATAAAAATGAAGAAATTTATTATCCACCCTTTTAAAGAGAGACCTCAGGGTACGGGCCCGGGAGCCGACCACCGCGACATCCCCAAGGCAAAGGCCCGGGTACCGAGTCATCCCCATCCCCTGGGCTAGTCACTGCTACTTTGTAATGTCAAGTAAATATGTGCAAAGAAAATTGCAGTGTTGAAAAGTGTCTGCAAGCCTCTGAGCCCCAACACCACACAAAAATAGAGTAGGCAGCACCGCAGAAGTAATAGTGCAAAACCAAATATGTTTTATTGACCCCCCCCTAAAAAATAGTGATATTTCTGCACAGCCATTGATCCTTTCCAAAGACGTAAGACAGTTTAAGTGATAAGTATATGTAGGGTAAATTACATCACAATTCAATCAGTAGATAAGTGTATATATGTATGTGCAATACTACATAACCACAGACAACATGATTTCTAGACAGATAAGGTGTTATGGGATTATCTTGTGAGGTGAATTCACTAAGCTGCAGCCCATGATGGCAGCACGGACTGGAGGTATTGATACAGTGGAGTAGATGGTACATGGAACAGTGAGGTACAGTGGAGCTGGATATGCAGGACAGTACTAGATGCAGCAGAGCTAAATGTGCAGACAGTACCTTTATGCTTTATACATAGATCACACAGGAACATTAGAGTTGAAATTGCAATCAGGTAACTTGTAGAAATTTGGGTAAAACAAAAGAGCTGCATAGTTGAGTAGGCACCCATTCAGTGCAAGTTGGAATTTTTTCTGCCATGGAACATTGTTTACAGGTCGCAGGGCAGGATGGTACCACAGATATGGAAGGCTGCAGTTTTCTTTTTTTCCCTCAGTAGAAAAAGTCTATGGTGTGCATAGAATGCAGGTAGAGGAAATGATCAAGATGCGGCGAACACTGATAAAGAAGTATCTAGAGCAGGGATGTCAAAATTAAACACACAGAGGGCCAAAATGAAAAACTTGGACAAAGTTGCGGGCCAACCAGTATACAGTATAATGGGCCTCCCATAGTCCTCCATACAGAATAATGGGCCCACATAGTCCTCCATACAGAATAATGGGCCCCACATAGTCCTCCATACAGAATAATGGACCCCATATAGTCCTCCATACAGTATAACGGGCCCCATATAGTCCTCTATACAGAATATGGGGCCCCACAAAGTCCTCCATACAGAATAATGGGCACCACATAGTCCTCCACACAGTATAATGGGCCCCACATAGTCTTCCACACAGTATAATGGGCCCCACATAGTCCTCCATACAGTATAATGGGCACCACATAGTCCTCCACACAGTATAATGTGCCCCACATAGTCCTCCACACAGTATAATGGGCCCCACATAGTCCTCCATACAGAATGGCCCCCCCATAGCTTTCCATACAGTATAATGGGACTCACATAGTCCTCCATACAGTATAATGGGCCCCACATAGCTTTCCACACAGTATAATGGGCCTCCCATAGTCCTCCACACAGTATAATGGGCCCACATAGTACTCCATACAGTATAATGGGCCCCACATAGTCCTCCACACAGTATAATGGGCCCCACATAGTCCTCCATACAGAATAATGGGCGCCACATAGTCCTCCATACAGTATAATGGGCCTCACATAGTCTTCCATACAGAATAATGGGGTCCCCATAGTCCTCCAAATAGAATAATAGGCCCCACATAGTCCTCCATACAGAATAATGGGGCCCCCACAGTCCTCCATACAGAATTATGGGCCTCACATAGTCCTCCATACAGAATAATGGGCCCTACATAGGGGCGGTGATTCTGGTGTTGTGGGCCAAATATAACCACCCTGCGGGCCTAATTTGGGCCACGGGCCGGAGTTTGACATGTATGATCTACAGCATGGGGTACAACTTTTCTTTAACCTTTGGTTGGGTGCTATAGTATTAATAGCTCCCATGCTGCATAATATTGTGTATATTTAATTAAAACTATGCTTTAATATATAAGGCTAATGCCATCTGATGTGTCTTTAATTGTAGAACTACAATTCCAACATTTGCTATATTTGAAGAAAATATGCTGCTACTCGTAGATCTACAACAGAAGCATAAAATGGATATAAAAAGTCTACACACCCCTGTTAAAATACCAGGTATAATTTCTGAACTTTTTCCACCTTTAATGTAACCTATAAGCTGTACAAATCCATTGACAATCTAACTGAAATCAGTTTGATTAAAATAAGAGTGAATACCCTCTAATAATTTGGGATGTGGTTGTGTTCATTATTAGCCAATCGCATTTACACTCATGTTACATAGTAGTCAGTAAATGGCTGCCATCATTTAGACAGATTGTGATTAACCACATAGAAAGTTTATCTGTTCTGGAAAGATTTTCCTGAAATTTTCTTAGCTGCATTTGACAACAAAAGCCATAAACAGCTTACAACACAGCAAAGGTATCTCATTGTTGAACGTTATCAGCCAGGAAAAGGGTACAAAAAAATTCCAAGGCATTAGATATATGATAGAACACTATGAAGACAGTCATCAAGAAGTGGCTTAAATTTGGCACAATAGAACTGGATATACCTCAAAAACTGATGAAAATACAAGAAGATTGGCCCAGGAGGCTTCATGGAGGTCTCCAGCAACATTAAAGGAGCTGCAGGAATTTCTTGCAGGTAGTGGTTATGTACTGCATGTGACAACAGTCTCCTGTATTCTTCATACAGTATGTCTGGCCTGTGGGGGAGGGTGGCAACATGGAAGACTTTTCTTGCAAATAAAAAACATCCAAACCCAGCTGTTCTTTTGCCAAAACCCATATCATTTCTGCCAAAATATTGTTGGAAATGTGTTTTGATCTAATATGATCAAGGTGAAACTAACTTTTTAACCATAATTTCAAAAAGTGAGTTTGACGCAAAAAAAATAGCCCAGCTACAGCCCAGACCTCAATTTAACCGAAAATCTGTGGGTGACCTGGAGAGGATGCTGTATACAGGAGACACCCTGCAAGCTGACAGATGTGGAGCTCCTTCATGGAAGATTAGGTAAAAATCGCCAATTCTAGGTGTGTCATGCTGATAGACTTCTACCCAAAAAAGACTGAATGCTGTCATAAATTTAAAGGGGACTTCAAGAAAGTATTAGTTTAAAGGTGTGCATATTTATGCAACCACATTATTTTAGTTCATTCATTTTCTTTTTCCGCCCCCAAAAAACTTTTGTTTGTTTCTCAATAGATTTGTACAGATTATGGGTGATATTACAGGTTAAAAAAGTTCTGAAATTATTCTTGATAGGATTTTTTTTACATGACAAAAACCGGTCACTTTAACGGAGGTGTATAGACTTTTTATATCCATTGTAAGAGGATTATTTTCCCAATTTAATGGATATGACTCCCCTCACCTTATGCTGCACTGTAACAAAAGGAAGTGATAAATTCACTTAACTTCTATCAGAGTGAGATCCCTAGTTTAGGAGTGAAGAGATGGACGCCAATGAATAAATAAAGTGTGGTGTAAGTGTATGGTGTAAGTACGTAGGTCCCGATTCATCACAGCGGTAACATCAGAATTCTGGAGTAAATCTATTTTAAAAGTAGCAAAATGTTTGCGCAATGCTGATTTGGATGTGGATGAATGTGATGGGAGTATATGTTACACACACGCCGCTAGGTTCAGATAGGGCGAGATGGGTTCTTTCAATTCCTGTAGTTCGGTCTGCGGACGGAGATTCCCGCTTTTGGTAACTGGTGTTGACCCTCCATCCTCCAACTTCAACCTGGTTAGAAACTGTGTTAGTGTAGCACCCTGAGGATTCGGCTGCTACAGGGGTATTGCACCTCAATCCAGAGGTGTGATATTCCACTCCCGGGTAAGGATGGAGTGTGGAACTGAGCTCGGTAGGCTGCATGCACTACACACATCCCATTTCCGAGGAGCAGACCGACGGTACTCCCACTTAGAAATGTGCAGGTACGACCGAGTCTGTTCCTGGCTGGAGTGGGAGGGGGGTGGTACATCCCAAGTAGTGTAGGGGCAGATAGGGGGAGCAGCCTGGGTAAAGTTAGGAGCTCATTGGGTGCTGGTCACCTGAGCTCACACATAGAGGGTGTATAAAAGGTGGGCACCAACTAAGAACAGGGTCAGTCTGTCAGAGTAAGAAGCAGAGGAGCAGAGCAGCCCCAGAGAGAGAGAGAGGAGAAAGCAAGAAAGACCCAGAGGGGGAAACAGAAGAAAAGGACTCCAAGAACCCAACTTAAATCCCCGGGTGAAGAGTCGGCATCAGGGTACCGGAACCCAAGCTGGTGGGGGCAAAAACACACCCCAGCCAGAGACCGGAGACCGTGGGCAGCGTTTGCCACGGTCACCCACCACATCCACCACGAAGGCATACCACGTGGAGGGTCAGGGAACCCGAGGCCAAGGGTCTCCCAACAGAAGGCCCGAGGGAGCTGGACCTGGGTGGATCACTAGTGGGGACGGCCAGAGAAAGGACAGAAGGAGAGCTCAGGGTCACGCTCCGGACTTGCTTGGGGGTTGGCTGGATCCAGGGCCTGGTGGATGCAGCACGGCTCGGGAGGTCACTTGAAGCTGGAGTGACCGGAACATCAGCAGTGAGTAAATATCCTTAACTGCATAACCCGACTCTGTCTTCATTAACATCTACGCTGCACCACCACAACCCCCATCCTCTGCACCTGACCCCCTGAGGCTATACCCCACCCGTTGGGGGTTATACCATCAAAAGCTGCACCTACACCATCAGCCTCAGCGGACCCTGCTGCAGCGGCGGCCATAGTGACCGCAATACAACGGGTGGCGTAGTCGACATTAAGAACTTATTAACATCTGTAGGACTGCCACATACAACTGAGTTTGACACCCTGGGCACGGACCGGGTCACAGCCACTCGGAAGACTACAACCCCCATCTGATCCGGCTCCGGATATTCCCCCTAAAGAATATGGCCCAGGGGGCGCGTCATTAGCTCCTGGAGGAACATCCCCATGACGTCTTCAGCTTCTTTCTCCCCCAGCTCATCCATTTTTGCATTAATGGCAGCTAACAGTTGCCTGCGGTTGTTTGGTTTAGAAATCTGTAATTCTAACATCTTTATATGTTCTGCTACTGTTCTCAATTCTTCACAGGTTAACTGAAGAAGCAGCTCACTAATTCTGTCCTTTTGTATTTCCAGATCCATTGCTGCTAGTGAGTTTTCTTTAGGGCTGGTCCCCTTTAACTGGTGTAGCACAGTTGAAGTGAGGTGCTATGCTGCTGTGTTTTTCCAGACACTTTTCCTCATCTCCCTCTACACGCTAATTCCCGCTCAGGATTCCCCATATGGGCCACCAATGTTACACACAAGCCACTAGGTTCAGATAGCTTGAGACGGGTTTCATGAATTCTTTGGAATCCTGGGGGAACCGTTACTCAGGGCGAAAATAGGCTGCGGCTTCTCTCAGGCACACAATAGATTCAATTGCTGGCCAGACACATCTGACAAGAGTCTTTTTCAACAGTTTAACAGTGGAATTTAATCTTAAGCACGGCAGTGCAATTCAGGGATATTACAGCAACAATCATTACAGTACAGTCTGAGTTTCTTGAGCAACCGGCTCCAGTAACAATACAGTAGTTTCTTCACAATGCACAGTATTACAGTCTCTTCAGTAGCATAATTCAGCATAGATTACATCTCTTAGCAGCACACTTCTATGCATACACAACCACAGGCTTTTCCTTCACAAGGACACAATAGTACACAGCATTCTTTATCCTGCTTGGAGACGGAGGGGGTAGGTTGATGAGGGAGATGATCCCTGTGAAACAATTCCTTCCAGTCCTTATCTTCCTGCCCGATAATACTCTGCACTATTAGTTCAGGGAGTTTATCTGACCTGTGCTTAGTTTTTCTCCTGATCTGAATCCTGTTCAGTTGCTTTCTGTCAGATCCAGATAACAAATCACATTTCTCTTTGGCTTCAGCCAGACTACAATAACAGGTTCCCCACAATCCCCCTGGAGCTCTGCTAAAACACTCCCTGTCTCCTGTGACTGTGTTAACCCCTCTAGTTGCTGGATGCTTCTGAAGCACAACATTTCCTCTGCATGTCACATATAAGACATGATGTAACAGCAGAATAGTGACTGCAGCTCTGGATGTGACCAGAGGATAACACATGATATAACAGCAGAATAGCGACTGCAGCCCTGGATGTGTACATAAACTTATGGATGGTTAACAACCCAGTATGAACACATCTGGAGATTGTCGTGCTTATGTAACACATTGATAATATTCTAGACAATGGGAGCTGTGCACCATAAGTCAATATTTACATTATGTGCTTTAGAAGCACTTTAATGTGTCTTGTAACAAGAGGTTAGAAAAGTTAATCTTGTTTAGCTTAGAAAAAAGATGCCTCAGAGCTGACTGGGTCTCCTAGGAACTAGCACCTCTTGCTCCCTCCCTACACCCAGTGATCACATGACTGCTTGCTCCAGTGGAGGAAGTGCTGTCAATGATTCTTTTACTCTATTCATAGCATTTGTTCAGCATTGTGTATAAAGATATCAGGAAGGCTCAGATGGTAAACTATCTTTTCCTTTTCTATGGGGACTCCAGTTGTGTCTGACAGCCGGCTCCATGCTCCCACAACTGCAGGATCTCATGAAGCTGCACTACTATGCAGTGACATTTTAGAATGTCACCGCAGAGTATGATGTTGACTGCCCAGACATTTATAATGTATTTGCAGTCCAGAAGTAGTTATTCTGACTCCATAACTAGACTGTGAATGTAGGGCACTTGAGACTCTGTTTCTATGGATGTCTTTATATACCAGTACTCACACGTAGAGATTTCATCACATAGCTTGATGCGACTGCAGGAGGCATGCATGAAGTGTCCTGAAGAAGGTTTATTTTCAAGCTGAATTCATGTAATTATGCACAATTATAGTAGGTAAAAAAAACTATTCTGAACCAGAGATGCAGAGCATGAGTCTCATAACATGGCGGACATACAAAGAATGAGCAAGAAGAAGGGAGGGGTTACTGACATCAGAGTTAGAGAGGCATACAGGGAGAGAGGGAAGACAAACTTGTAAAAATAGACAAATCTTATTGCATAGGAGTGTAACAACTACAATACAATGATAATACAATACTGCAGATTCCCAAGTGGTGGGACATAACAGCAGTTAAGGCCCTTTCAATTGTGTTAAGGTCTGGACTTTGGTTGGGCCATTTTAACCCCTTGATTCTTTCATCGTTCAATCACTCTGATGTAGATTATATGGTGGGCTTGGAATTTTTGCCCAGTTTCTGAAAAACTTTGGCTTTTCAATGGATGGTTTAACTTTTCGCTCTGGAATACTTTGGTGCACAGAAGTTCATGGTCAACTGCATGACAGCAAATGCCTAGATTCTGTAGCTGCAGAAAAAAAGGCCAAATTATCACCCTTCCACTAACATGCTTGACAGTTGTAATGAGGTGTTTATGCTAATGTGCTGTGTTTGGTTTTCACTAAAATGCTCGGGTACTCGTTGCTCAGGTCGAGCAAATTGTAATACTTGGGTGCTCGACCCGAGCAACGAGCCCAATGTAAGTCTATGGGAAACTCGGGCATTTTTCAGGGGGCTCCCCCCGGCGGTTGGCAGAGGGCCTAAAAATTGCCCAAATTGATGGGAACAGTGCTCAAATGACATGGGAACAGCATGGGGAAGACCCCTGGAAGCATTTATGACTCCCAGGTCACTGCTGTCAACAACGTTGTCAGAGTATTACGCCACTTTTACGGACTCACAATAAAACATCCAAAAACTAATCCAAAATGGATTTTCCTGGGAAATATGTTAACCCCTTCGCAACCCTGGGATTTTCCATTTCTGCATTTTCGTTTTTTGCTCCCCTTGTTCCCAGAGCCATAGCGTTTTTATTTTTTGGTCATTATGGCCGTGTGAGGGCTTATTTTTTGCGGGACGAGTTGTACTTTTCAACGCCATTACTAGTTTTACCATATCGTGTACGGGATCACGGGAAAAAAATTCCAAGTGCGGTGAAATTGCAAAAAAAGTGCAATACCACAGATGTTTTTTTTTTTATTTTTCTTACCACGTTCACTGAGTGCTAAAACTGACCTGCCATTATTATTCTCCAGGTCATTATGAGTTCGTAGATACCAAACATGTATAGGTTCTTTTTTATTTAAGTGGTGAAAAAAAATTCCAAAGTTTGGTAAAAAAAAAAAAATGGCGCCATTTTTCAAGACCCGTAGCGTCTCCATTTTTTGGGATCTGGGGTCGGGTGAGGGCTTATTTATTGCATTTTATTGCAATGTTGCGGCGACCAAAAAATGTAATTCTGGCGTTTAGATTTTTTTTTTTCCTTACGCCGTTTACCGATCAGATTAATTCTTTTTTTATATTGATAGATCGGGCGATTCTGAACGCGGCGATACCAAATATGTCTATGTGTTTTTTTGTTTTGTTTTTATTTTGAATGGGGCAAAAGGGGGGTGATTTAAACTTTTACATTTGTTTAATTTTTTTCTAATATTTTTAAAAACATTTTTTTTTTCACTTTTTGCTTGCTTCTATAGTCTCCATAGGAGACTAGAAGCAGTATTTGTCTGATCGCCTCTGCTACATACAGATGATCAGCAGATCACCTGTATGTAGCAGAAATGGTCCTGTGCTATGAGCGCCGACCAGCTCATGACAACCACTGGAGTCTGCTGCAGACCCAGGGTTGTCATGCCCACCCATCGGTGACCCGCGATCACGAGACGGGGTCACCGATGGGCGGGGTAAGTGACGCTCTTCCGGCACGGCAATGTTAAATGCCACTGTCAGAGATTGACAGCGGCATTTAACATGTTAACACCCGCGGGTAGATCGCGATTCCACCCGCAGCTGTTGCGGGCACATGTCAGCTGTAATAATCAGCTGACATGTGCCAGTTCAGTGCGGACTCAGCGCCGGAGCCCTCACTGAACCGTGGGGTTACAGTCTGTGTGAACAAATACGGCACAGGCTGTAAAGTGGTTAAGGAACATCCTTTCCAGGGTAATGACTTGTATATAAGACAAGATAAATAACCAAAAACAAAAATACTCCTCCACACATTGGGCTATGTTCACTAGTAGCGTTTTTGATGCGCTTTTGCACTTTTGCATTGCTTTCAACCAAGACAAATGTATTCACTGGGAAATGTAATTTTAACACGTTACAACCTTATCTGGCCATGTGGTGTGTGACACATCATCAGACACATGCATATGTAATGTGTTGACATGTCTTTCTGGTAATGAGCTAATATTTATGACAGTGTAAATTTCTCCTGCAATGACTTAGTCCGGCCATTAGGGGTCAGCAAAGAACAAGTAAAGAAAAAGCCCGGGGATCTGTGAAAAGCCCGGGAAACACAGAACCAGGAAGTTCTCTAAAGAAGGCTTCATGCGTGCTGTTGCTGTTTGGACTTGGAGAGCTTGTACAGATTGGAGCCAGACGGGGTGTCCAAAAAGAAGCTGTGCCTTGTGAGTAACTGAAATATGTGACCGGTCACCGACTGTGTAGTCAGTTAGGGAAAGCTAGTTAGTGATTCCAGTAGTGCTGAGAACTGCCTGGTGTATATCACTGCTGATGGACTGAGCAGGCATGATCCAGAGATTGTGAAGGATCTGGTATACTAAGACTGTGCACGTGGATACTACAAAGGAGCCCTGTTGTGAACTACACTTTGAGACTGAGATTTAAGATTTATTCTAATTCCTGCTTACACCTGGATGTGCTGGAGAGCTTGGTGAGAAGGAGAAGCAGATCAGACCCTGTGGCCAGACATCAGGGTCTAGTTAAAGGTTTCGTTTGTTAACTGTTTGTATATGTATCAAGTCTGAGAGATTTCTCTTTGCTCTTGTAAGAAGAGAAACTGTTCACTGTATAGGTAACGCGTTGGTAAAATATATATGAGTGTTCTCTATCTGTACCCAGATCTCATTGTATTAGTGTGGGAGGGGCGTGTAAGGTTATATTCCTGGGAGGACCAGGTGCCACGACCGCGGTAACGTCCTGGGTAGGCCCTGTTCTGAATAAGGGTGGGAGTGGCGTAGCCCAGGGGTAGTTTGGCTCATCCCGCGAGATTGGCACTTGTGCTCTCTCGGGCTGCATAACTTGTATTTTGTGTTATTGGCTGTTGTGGCCCATATTTTGTAGAATTGTTTAACCTTGTCATTCTTGTGTTCAGTAAAAAAGAAAGTGTTCTGCCACTATACAAGGTCAGAGTCATTCATAGCGGCGCCGTATTCCTCATACACATGCGACCGGCGTTCCGGTCGTTACACATACAGTGCTGAAAAGACATGGGAACAGCATGGGGAAGACCCCTGGAAGAATCTCTGACTCTCAGGTCACTGCCTAAAAGTGTGCCCATCATAAGTGATCCTTGGTCCATGCGAAGATGCCTCCCGCTATGCACCTGTCATTGCAGACTTGCAACCATCACCGTCCACGTTCTTGTCCCAGTGCAGCGTTCATTTGTCCCTACCCCATTCATTAAAATGCAAGCGCAAGTATGCAGCCAGCCACCCAACCACCCACAGGCTGCAATACTATACTGCCAAATTTTTGACAGCTGTTGCACTTGAAATGTGGCCTTTTAGGCTCGTGGAGGTGGAAGCTGTCCACAATGTTATGGCGGCGGCGACCGGGTGTCCATACTCGGTCCCCAGCCGCCACTATTTCTCCCGGTGTGGTCTACACCTTCCACAAGCACGGGTCCCACAACATTACCCGTGACCTCCCCAGTGTACTTACTGGGAAGGACCGCCTAACCACAAACACGTGGACAGGTGAATATGGCCAGGGACGGTACGGAGCCAGTCCACAGCTTTTTTTACTGAGTTGTATTTCACCACAGCCATATTCTTTAGCTTGGTGAAAGGACTTGGGAAACCATATCTATCCAGCTGTCATTTCTCCCAGGAAGTCCTCTAAAGCTGCTTTCACTTGAAATGTGGCCTTTTAGGCTCGTGGAGGCAGAAGCTTTTCATAACCTCATGCCGGCACAGGTCCCACAACATTACCCGTGCCCTCTCCAGTGCACTTACTGGGAAGGACTGCCTAACCACAAACACATGGACAGTTGAATGTGGCCAGGGACGGTACGGAGCCAGTCCTCAACTTTTTTTTGCTGAGAGTTGTATTTCACCACAGCCATATTCTTTAGCTCGATGAAAGGACAGGGAAACTGTATATACTCTGGGTGTCATTTCTCCCAGGAAGTCCTCTAATACAGCTTGTTGCAGAAGCAGTGGCAGCACGTCCAGCATCAACTCGCACTTGTCGGAGGTGCTTTGACACACAAACATCTTTCTTTGCGCATTTAATTTCATGACTACAGTGTTGGGCAATGGCCTGATCTGCAATGCGGTTTGAGAAGTAACATGCATAGGCACGTCCAATCCACATTAAAAAAGCAGCCATAGAGTGTCCGGGAATCTTCCCCCACACTTTTCTTAGCCAAGGCTGCTTCTCGGCAGGGTTGGACGGACCCACCAGAAAACCGGAGACTCCTCCGGTGGGCCCTGGCTTCTCCTTCAGGAGAGTTCATAGTGCTGAGGTGAGGCCATTATGATGATAGAGGCCACCATCTGCTTAGTTTTCTGTTACTTGTAATGCAAGCACAAGTATTTAGCCAGCCACTCAGCCACCCACAGGCCGAAATACTAAACTGCCAGATTTCTGGGCAGCTTCTTGCACTTGAAATGGGGCCTTTTAGGCTCGCTGAGGCGGAAGCTTTTCACAACCTCATGCCCCGTGTCCATGCTCGGTCCCCAGCCGTCACCATTTCTCCCGATGTTGTCTCCGACTTCTACAAGCACGGGTCCCTGAACATTACTGCTGGTACTTTTCTGTGGGAATTTGCTTGCCTCCTACCAGCCTGGAATATTTCCAGTAAACTATGGTACGACACCATGGTATTAGGACTGCCCCCAGTACCAGTAGCGAAGCCATCCCCAATATCCTTCTCAGGAATTCTATTTGGTAGACTGAGTGGCTGCCCAAATACATTAGTTTCTCACAAAGGAGTTGAAGATAGAGTGGCAGTAGGTGCAAGTTTCTCCAGCCTGTTAGATATTAGAGGGTGAACGGCAGCACATTGGATCAGTGGTTAACACTGAAGCCTGGCAGCGCTGAAATCCTGGGTTCAAATCCCAGCAAGGAGAACATCTGCAAGGACTTTGTATGTTCTAACCCTTGTTTGCGTGGGTTTCCACTTCAGTAAAAAAACAGCCATAGAGTGTCCGGGAACCTTCCCACACACCCATGTGTAATTGAGCTTCTGAACAGGTGATGTCAGTGGGCGGCTACTTTCTCCATATGCCTTAAAAGTTTTTCCATTTCAACATTGTATTATGCTATGAATAAGGATGTACGTATCCGAAACGCGTAAGCCTCTGTACGCTTTTATTTCCACTATGGTCTCATGTTTTTAATTTTTTCAAAATAAAGGCAATTTTTTAATTCAATTTCACGAGTTGCTGGATAACTACCCTTTCATCACTATACAGTTATAGGATATGCAGTGAGTCCAACGGCAGACCAAATTTAGGAAAAACCCCACTAAGAATTTAAAGACACATAGAGAAGGGCCACAGTAACAAGTATGACATGTTTCCATTAAAAAGGAGAGGGTCTGCTATACAGTTATAGGGTATGCAGTGAGTCCAACGGCTGACCAAATTTAGGAAAAACTCCACTAAGAATTTAAAAAGACACATAGAGCAGGGCCACAGTAACAAGTATGACATGTTCCCATTAGAAAGGAGAGGGTCTGCTATACGGTAATAGGGTATGCAGTGAGTCCAACGGCTGACCAGATTTAGGAAAAACCCCACTAAGAATTTAAAGACACATAGAGCAGGGCCACAGTAACAAGTACGACATGTTCCCATTAAAAAGGAGAGGGTCTGCTATACAGTTATAGGGTATGCAGTGAGTCCAACGGCTGACCAAATTTAGGAAAAACCCCACTAAGAATTTAAAGACACATAGAGAAGGGCCACAGTAACAAGTACGAAATGTTCCCATTAAAAAGGAGATGGTCTGCTATACAGTTATAGGGTATGCAGTGAGTCCAACGCCTGACCAAATTTAGGAAAAACCCCACTAAGATTTTAAAGATACATAGAGCAGGGCCACAGTGACGACAAATTCCCATTAGAAAGGATAAAGTCTGCTATACAGTTATAGGGTATGCAGTGAGTCCAACGGCTGACCAAATTTAGGAAAAACCCCACTAAGAATTTAAAGACACATAGAGCAGGGCCACAGTAATGACAAATTCCCATTAGAAAGGAGAGAGTTTGCTATACAGTTATAGGGTATGCAGTGAGTCCAACGTCTGAACAAATTTAGAAAAAAACACACTAAGAATTTAAAGACACATAGAGCAGGGCCACAGTAATGAGAAATTCCCATTAGAAAGGAGAGGGTCTCCCATAGTGTTGGCCTATGCGGTGAATGCAGTGGCTGCCAAAAATTGGGAGGCACTCCAATGCCCCTTGGAAGAGACTTAGGGGGACTCATAAAAAAATCTTCCCATTAGAAAGAAGCGGGTCTCCTATACTTGTAATGCCCATGCACTAAGTGTATGGGCTGACAAACATTTACCCCTGGAGAGTATACATGAACATACTGTATAAATTGTTTTTTTAAGGGCATCATAAACACCCTTTAAAAAAATGTGAGTGTTGTGCATCACGGACCACGGTCACCCTGGTGATATGGTGGTGGAGGATGAGGAGAAGGAGGAGGACAAGAGCAAACAGCCAAAATCAGGAAGCGTATACCCATGTGTGGGTGTGAAGAGGTGCATGGGAATACACCTCCCAAAAAAAGACACTAGATTTGAGTTTATGTTACGCTATCATTCGGTGGTGTAGAGAAGTCTGGCCCAATCCAGCCCTTGTTCATTTTTATAAGAGTCAGCCTGTCAGCATTTTCAGTTGACAGGCGGATGCGCTTATCAGTTATAATTCAACCAGTGGTACTAAAAACCCTCTCAGATAAAACGCTAGCAGCAGGGCAGCCCAGGACCTCCAAGGCGTAGAGAGCCAGTTCATTCCACGTATCCAGCTAGGATACCCAATAATTATAAGGCACAGAGGAATCACGGAGGACGTTGGTACGATCGGCAAGGGACTCTCTCAGCATCTTCCAAAACTTTGCACTCCTTGTAAGAGTACCTCAAACCTCAGGGCCTGTCTGATGGGAGGGTCTGAGAAAACTGTCCCAGAACTTTGACAGTGTTCCCCTGCCTCTGCTGGATTGCATTTGTGCCTCTCTCGCCTGTACTCCTTGGTTGTCCAACGAACTGTGACCTCTGCCGCCAGCATTTTCAGATGGGAATTTTTTTAATAGTTCCGCAACAAGGGCCTTCTGGTACGGCCCCATTTTGAGAACGCGAGGGTCATGGTAAAGGCAGCGTAACATAAACTCAGCCATGCGTGCCAGACTGCTAACAGGCAAGACTTCCGTGTCCTCACTAAGAGGATGACTGACTATGCTCTCCTCCTCCTCCTCCTTTCTGTCCTCTGGCCATTCACGCTGAACAGATGGTATGACAGTTGTGCAGGTAGTACAGTCTATAGCGCATGAAACTAGCTCCTGTTCTTCCTCCTCCTCCTCTTCCTCATTGTCACCCAATCCACGTTGGGATGAGATGAGGCTGGGCCATGTGTAATCACCCTGTATGTTTCCTTGCTCAATCTTATTGTGCTCTGCCTGCAATGCATCCTCTATGATTGTGAGCAGAGAGCATTTCAGAAGACAGAGAAGTGGGTTGGTGACGCTAATTATGGCGTCATCGCCGCTCACCATCTTGGTTTAGTCCTCAAAGTATTGGAGGATGGTACATATGTCTGACATCCATGTCCACTCCTGAGGTCTTATGTGTGGAGTCTGAACTGAATACCGACGGCCTTGTTGATGCTGGTACTCAACAACTGCCCTTTTCTGCTCACAAATCCTTCCCAACATCTGCAGTGTAGAGTTCCAACGCGTGGGGACATCACACACCAGTCTGTGAGCCGGAAGCTGCAAACGCTGCTGAAACACTGAGGGCGGCGGAAGCTGTAGCTGACTTTCTAAAATGGGCACACAGGTGATGTACTTTAACAAGCAGATCCGGCAGCTCCGGGTAGGATTTGAGAAATCTCTGAACCACGAGGTTAAGCACATGGGCCAGGCATGGTACGTGTGTGAGCTCGCCTCGCCTCAGAGCCTCCACCAGGTTCCGGCCATTGTCACACATGACCATGCCTGGCTGTAGGTTCAGTGGTGTGAGCCACAGATTTGCCTGCTCTTTCAGTGCTATTCACAACTCTTCAGCATTATGCGGTTTGTCAGCTAAGCATATTAGCTTCAGCACAGCCTGTTGCCGCTTGGCCAAGGCAGTGCTGCAGTGCTTACAGCTTGTGACTGATGTGGTCATTTCGGAGATGGAGACTGAAGAGGAGGAGGAGGCTGAGGAGGATGAGATGCAGACTGTAGACTGTGGGGGCAACCCTAATTGACCTAGTGCCCGCAATCCTTGGCGTCGCGAAGACGTGTTCCGTTCCAAGGTCTGACTGGGTCCCGACTTCCACTATGTTAACCCCGTGTGCCATCAGTGAGATGTACCGTCCCTGCCCTCAAGCACTTGGCCACGTGTCCGTGGTTAGGTGGACTTTCCCGGTAACTGCATTGTTGAGGGAACAGTTCATGTTTTGGGACACATGCTTGTGTAATGTGGGGATGGCAGACTGGGAGAAATAGTGGCAGCTGGGGACCGAGTACCGAGGGACGGCCGCCGCCATCAGGTTGCGGAATGCTTCCGTCTCCACGAGCCTAAAAGGCAACATTTCGAGCGCAAGCAGTTGTGAAATGTGGGAATTTAGTAGTGTGGCCTGTGGGGCGTTGGCTCCGTATTTGCGCTTGTGTTCCAAGGACTGGGGTATGGACAACTGAATGCTGCACTGTGACAAGGATGTGGACGTGCTTCCTGATGCGGCTACTTGAGTGTGCAACGACAGGTACAGGGCAGGAGGCATCTTCGCATGCACCATGAAAAGGGGATTGGCTTGCTTGCACAACAGCGAAAGAAGCAATGGTGCCACCCGCAGACACTGTTCCTGGACCCTGGGGTTCTGCCCACAAAGTCGGGTGCTTTGCTGCCATGTGCCTGATCATGCTGGTGGTGGTCAGGCTGGTCGTTTTGCCACCCCTGCTGATGCTAGCCTGGCAAGTGGTGCAAATGGCCTTTTTGGGGTTATCTGCAGAGTCTTTAAAAAACAACCAGACTCTGGAAGACCTAACAGTTGTACTGGCAACTTCCTTCGTGTTGGTGTTACAAGGAACGGTTGCCTGGCTTCTTTCTGCGGCCACCACACTGCTTCTTCCTGCCTGTTGGGGTGCTCTGCCTCCCTCTCCCTGTGTGCTGCTGTCCTCGCTCTGCATGTCTTCCTGCCAGGTTGGGTCAGTTACTATATCATCCACCACCTCATCTTCCACTTCCGCACTCTGGTCCTCCTCCTGACTTTCTGGCAATTGTGTCTCATCATCGTCCACCTCTTGTGACACTTTCCCACCGACGCCTCTGTGTGACCGTGGCTGCTGAAATATTTGGGCATCGCTACATGCGATCTCCTCTTGCCCCGCTTCAAATGGACCAGGCGAGAGGCCCGAATCTATAAATGGAAAAGTGAACAGCTCTTCCGAGTGTCCAAGTGTTGGCTCAGTTGTCTCTGGGCACTCGGCATGGTGGGAGGAAGGAGGTTCAGGGTGAGGAATATACGGTCCAGACTCACAGCTACTGAGACTTGACCATGTGGAAGACAAGGTGGTGGTGGTGGTGGCTAAGTGACTGGAAGCATTATTGGCTATCCAACCAATAACCTTTTCACACTGCTCTGTGTTCAATAGTGGTGTTCTGCAGTCCCCTATTAATTGGGACAGGAAGGTCGAGCGAGAAGATGTGGGTGTTTGTTGTGGCACAATTTCAGCTTGCCCACAGCCTCGGCCATTGGCGGGGGGCTCCTTAGGACAGCGCGCGCAGCCCCTTTAAGAGGGAGGGAGCGCGTGCACGCCTTAAGCTCAGTGCCCGGGAACCTGCGTGCGCCGGCAGCAGCAACAGGAGAGCTGGAAGACGCCGGGCCAGGAGCGCGGCGGTAAGGGGGACGGCGCCTCTGCCTGTCAGGGGGCAGAGACGCCGATGCTACAGTACCCCCCCCCCTTTTACGCCCCCTCTTCTTTAGGACTGAAAAAAAAAATTTAAGAAGAAGCGGGGCATGGATGTTCTCCCTGAGTTCCCAAGTTCTCTCCTCTGGGCCAAACCCCTTCCAATCCACCGGAAAAAAAGGTTTTTCCTCTTACCCTCTTGGTAGCCAGAATGTTCTCTAACTCATAGACGTCCTCAGTGGAGACCGAAGCTGGGGAGGTACCTGGATCGTCGGAAAAAGAATTAAGAACAACCGGTTTGAGGAGAGATAGGTGGAAGGAGTTGGGAATCCGTAAGGTGGCCGGGAGTTTTAACTTGTAGGCCACTGGATTGATTTGCTTGAGGACTTCAAATGGACTGATGAACCGTGGACCCAACTTATAGGAGGGTATTTTGAGACGAAAATGTTTGGAGGAGAGCCAAACCTTGTCTCCCGGACGGAATTGAGGTGGGTCCAGACGTCTCTTGTCGGCATGTCTCTTCATCCGCTCGGAGGATTGAAGAAGTGCGGATCTAGTGTCCTCCCAAATGGTGTAAAATTCGCTGACCAGAGACTCCGTGGCAGGATTGTCCACAGAAGCGGAGAGGGGAACGGAATCCAGGGATGTTGACCGTAGACCACAAAGAACGGGGACTTGGAAGAAGATTCGCTCTCATGGTTGTTATAGGAGAACTCGGCCCATGGTAGGAGCTTTACCCAATCGGTATGGTGAGCATTGACGAAGTGACGGAGGAAGCTGGTAAGGATCTGATTGATACATTCCACTTGGCCATTGGACTGAGGATGATAAGCAGAGGAGAAATCCAGGGAGACATCCAGCAGCTTACACGTAGCTCTACAGAAGCGCAAAGTGAACTGGACCCCTTGGTCAGACACAATGTGGAGGGGTAGGCCGTGGAGACGAACGATGTGGTGAATGAAGTCCTTAGCCAGCACAGATGCAGACGGGAGACCAGGCAGAGGGATAAAGTGGGCCATTTTAGAAAAGCGGTCAGCGACCACCCAAATGACAGTACAACCGGCAGAGACAGGGAGATCAGTAATAAAGTCCATAGCAATGTGTTGCCACGGGGCAGCAGGTACGGAAAGAGGCAGGAGACGGCTGGCTGGAAGATGTCTGGGAACCTTGTTGCGGGCACAGGATGAACAGGCCATGACAAAGTCTACAACATCCTTGCGCAGAGAGGGCCACCAGTAATGCCGGGTAATGAGCAGGAAGGTGTTCCTCTGGCCAGCATGGCCGGCTAGTTTAGATGAATGACCCCAGTGAAGAACCTTCTTACGATCAAACGTCTTACCGGGTGGGAGACGAGACAGGTCCAAGGGAGCCACATTCATCACTTTGGAGGGATCGATGATATGCATAGGCTCCTCCTCTAGATGGGAAGACAGGAAGGACCGGGACAAAGCGTCAGCTTTAACGTTCTTGTAAGCAGGGCGGTAATGTAGGGTAAAGTTGAAACGGGCGAAGAACAAAGACCACCGGGCCTGACGCGGACTGAGTCTTTGGGCATCTTGTAGATATGCCAGGTTTTTGTGGTCAGGGTAGATGACAACCGGGTGCAGAGCCCCCTCTACCAGGTAACGCCACTCCTCCAGCGCCAATTTGATGGCTAGCAGTTCTTGGTCTCCTATGGAATAGTTGCGTTCGGATGAGGAGAAAAGCTTGGAGAAGAAGCCGCAGGTTACCATTCTCCCGGACAGAGATTTCTGGGTGAGCACCGCTCCGGCTCTGGAAGAGGAAGCATCAACCTCCAGAAAGAACTGTTTGTTGCAATCCAGACGGTGTAACACCGGGGCAGAAGAGAAGGCTTGTTTTAAGGAGAGGAAGGCCTCCTCCGCTTCGGACGTCCATTCCTTTGGATTTGCTCCTTTACGGGTGAGCGCAGAGATGGGTGCAGTCCGGGAAGAGAAATGTGGGATGAAGAGGCGGTAATAGTTAGCGAAGCCCAGGAATCGCTGAATCGCCTTCAACCCCTCCGGTCGGGCCACTTTAAGACGGCAGAGACCTTCTCTGGGTCCATCCGTAGACCAGTCTTAGAGATAATATAGCCCAGGAATGGAAGAGAGGTCTGCTCGAAGAGGCATTTCTCAAATTTTGCGTATAGGTGATTCTGCCTGAGCCTAAGCAGGACCTAACGAATATCCCTCCGGTGTGTGGAAAGATCCGGAGAGAAGACCAAGATGTCGTCCAGGTACACCACCACGCATGAATATAAGAGGTCACGGAAGATGTCGTTAACTAGTTCTTGGAAGACGGCTGGAGCATTACAGAGGCCGAAGGGCATCACACGGTATTCATAGTGGCCATCCCGGGTATTGAATGCCGTCTTCCACTCGTCTCTTTGGCGGATCTGGACCAAGTTATACACCCCACGAAGATCGAGCTTGGTGAAGATCTTCGCGCCTTTAAGGCGGTCGAACAGCTCTGAGATGAGCGGCAGGGGGTATTTATTTTTGATAGTAATCTGGTTGAGTCCTCTATAATCGATACAGGACGTAGTGAACCATCTTTCTTTTTTACGAAGAAGAATCCAGCTCCAGCCGGGGAGGTAGATTTCTGGATGAATCCCCTAGCCACATTTTCTTCGATGTACTCCGGGTTTCGGCCAGCGACAAGGGGTAGATACGCCCACGGGGTGGAGTGTAACGGGTACCAGGTCGATAGGGCAATCATATGGCCTATGAGGTGGCAGTGTCTCTGCTTCCTTTTTGTCGAAGACATCTGCATAGGACCAGTAAGGTGCCGGTAGACCAGGTAAATTAGCCGGAGTAGACGGAGGTCGAGCCGGGCGAACCGGAACCAGGCAGGTCTCATGGCAATCCTGCCCCCAATGGAGCACCTCACCGGATCGCCAATTCAGAACGGGTTCATGTCTCTGTAGCCAGGGTAGACCTAGCAAAAGGGAGTGAGAGAGTCCGGATAGCACATGGAAGGAGATCCTCTCCAAGTGCAGCATTCCCACCTGAAGGGTTACAGGCTCTGTGACGAGCAAGATGGTCACCGAAAGGAGTCTTCCATCCACGGAAGCGACTGCCAATGGTTCAGCCAGAGGTTTGGTAGGAATCTGATACTTCTCTACAAGGGACTGAGAAATGAGATTCCCAGCAGCTCCGGAATCCAGGTGGGCGGTTTCAAAGAAGCGCTTCTCTCCGCAGGAAATAGAAACGGATAAAGTCAAGAACGGAGGATTTACTCTTGCCTAGGATGACCTCTCCGAGAGGTCCTTAACACTGGAGTTTCCCGGCTTCACCGGACAGGAACGGATCAGATGCTCCTTACTACCACAGTACAAACAGCTCCCCTCGGCTCGGCGTGTTTCTTGGCGAGACTTGACCATCTTGGTCTGGTCGATCTGCATGGTTTCGGGTGAGCGTGCCCGGGGAGTTGCTGGTTGAGAGGCAGGTTTCTGGAAAACAGGAGCAAGATGAGAAAATCTTCTCTCCCGGGTAGTCTCCTTAGCTCGTTCCAGGAAACGGATGTCAATCCGGGTAGCTAGTGACACCAGGTCATCCAAGGTGGTAGGAATGTCCCAGCCGGCTAGCTCGTCCTTGATCTGTCCGGAAAGACCCTCCCAGAAGGTGGACACCAGGGCCTCGTTGTTCCAGGCAAGCTCAGAAGCGAGGGTACGGAACTGTATGGCATACTGGCCCACGGTGAGACTCCCTTGGCGGAGATGGAGCAATGAGGAGGCAGTAGAAGTCCTTCATCCGGGCTCATCGAAGACCTTCCGGAAGGTGGTGAGGAAAGCCGGAAGATCGGACACCAGGGGATCCCCTCTCTCCCATAGAGGGTTTAGCCATGCCAATGCTTCCCCGGTGAGGTGAGACATGATGAACGCCACCTTGGCCCGGTCGGAGGAAAACTGATGTGCTAGTAGTTCAAAGTGCAGCGTGCACTGGTTCAGAAAACCCCGACATAAGACGGGGTCACCCCCAAAACGAGGAGGCGCAGAGAGTCGGGGTCCAGAGCTGGATGCCGTGGCACTGGTAGGCAGAGGCGCCGCCGGAGCGGGTGTCGCTCGGCTCGAGGAGGACACAGGTGGGACGGACAGCGTGTCCAGGTGAGAGTTCACAGACCGCAGGTAGGTCAGGATGGTTTCCTGTTGGGATCTCTGAAACCTCCTGGTACAGGTCAGCAAACGAAGGAGCCTGGGGGCCACCGGGTTCCATGGCCCGTGCAAACTGTTACGGATCCGGGTGGTGGAACCTCTGTGTTGCGGTGCAAGGAGGGACCAGAGGGGCGTAACTAGGTATCAACTCGGACTGGCCAAGGTCGCACGGCGGCTCAATCGACTCCGTGAACCAGGGAAGGACCGAGCAGAGGGACCAGGTGCTACTCTGGGCCAGTCCTTGTATAAGAGCAGGTGACTCCCATGGGTCAGAAGGCAGGGACTGACTGGTACAGCAGATGAGCACGGCAGGCAGGCTGACGGGTGATCCAGGTAGACGGACTGGCAGACACCACGGGTAACTGGCAGGAGCCTCCAGGTAGGCTGGCTGGTAGGCACGGCAGGTAACTGGTACGTTCTCCCGGTAGGCAGGCAAGCCTGGCCCACAGACAGACTGGCGGGTTTGGACCGTAGGCAGACTGTCGGGCTGGAGAGTGTACTTGGCTGGCGGAGACAGGTAGTCAGGCTGGCGGACTGGACTGGTAGTCAGGCTGGCGGACTGGTAGTCAGGCTGGTGGACTGGACTGGTAGTCAGGCTGGCGGACTGGACTGGTAGTCAGGCTGGCGGACTGGACTGATAGTCAGGCTGGCGGACTGGACGGGTAGTCAGACTAGCAGCGGGACCTGAGGGCTGAAGCAGAGTTAGAACACAGAGCTACAAACTTGCACGGGCACCTCCATTTTGCAGCAGGAGAGCCTATATGCACTGCAGGCTGCTATATATCCTGCCTGCCTATATACACTGCCTGCCTGATATCTCTGCAGATGGATTAGTCCTCAGAAGGACTGTGTGTTGAGATGGATATGTGTCTCTAATATAGTTTGGTACACCTACACTAACTAGAAACAAGCAAATCTCTCCCTCAGCAGCAGCTCTCCCTACACTGTCTGATTCCAGAGTGACTGTGACGAGCATGGCGGCGCCAGGTCTGATATAGACCTGATGACGCTGTGCGGCCAGCCAATCACTGTAATGCCACAACCAACATGGCTACGGCATTACAGAGAGTGGCAGGCAATCCCTGCATGTTCATTGGCGTTCTAAAGAGCGCCAAACATGCAGGGGGGAGACCCGAGCTCCCGCTGAGCAACCCCGGAAATACTCGGTGAGCGCCGAGCATCTCGAGCAGTAAGATACTCGGGCGAGCACCGAGCAGTAGCGAACATGCTCGCTCATCACTAGTTTTCACCAAGCATGGCAGGGTATTATCTACAAACATCTCCACTTTTTTGTATGTCTAAAGTTCCAGAAGTCTTGGGGTTTGTTCATGTGCAACTTTGCAAATTTTAGACATGCTGCCATGTTCTTTTTAAACAGAAGAGGCATTCTCCGGGCAGCACTTCCAAACAAGCCAAACTTGTTCCGTCTTTTTCTAATTGTACTGTCTTGAACTTGAAGTTTTCTTTTGCAATTTTTTTGAGTAATGTATGGTGTGATATTTGTGTGAATTTCTCTATTCCTGGTAAAATTCTCAACTGTCTTGAATGTTTTCCACTTCTGCATAATCCTTCTCTCTCCAAAATACTTGAAAATGGCCTTATAACTCAAGTCTGAATGCTCCAGACCAGCAAACTGCCAAAAGATTTGCATTTATAGAGGTGGACACAATTGCTGATAAACAAATAATAAAGGACAGTTGATTAGTATCACCAGCCTGTTATTTTCACTTTATGTCATTAGGTGTACTTATTTTTTCATATACTACGTTCCAAATTATTATGAAAATTGGATTTCTGTGTCATAAAGATGGATTTTTTTTATTTTTGGAATAAACTCATGGATGGTTTTGTGTCTCAGGGATCTTTGGATCACTGAAATTAATCTCAAACACCTGTGATAATTAGTGTGCAGGTGATCCCAATTAAAGGAAAACTACTTAAAGACATTCCAGATTATTAAGCAGCCACAGGTTTCAAGCAATATGGGAAAGAAAAAGGATCTCTCTGTTACTGAATAACATCAAATAGTGCAATGTCGAGGACAAGGTATGAAAACATTACATATTTCAAGAAAACGTAAGCATGATCATCGAACTGTGAAGAGATTTGTGGTTGATACAAAGCACAGACAGGTTCGTGTAGATAAAAGCATAATGAGGAAGGTTTCTGCCAGACAAATTTACTGGATTAAAAAAGCAGCTGCTGAAATACTATTACAAAGCAGCAAAGCTTTATTTGAAGCTGCTGGTGCCTCTGGAGTCCCACCAACTTCAAAGTGTAGGATCCTTCAGAGGCTTGCAGGTGTGCATAAAACTACTATTTGGTTACCTCTAAACAGTGCTCACAAGCAAAAATGGTTGAAGTGGGCCCAGACATACTGTACATGAAGACTAATTTTAAAACAGTCTTGTTTACTGTTGAGTGCCAGTCAACCCTGGATGGTCCAGATAGAGTAGTGGATGGTTAGTGAATGACCACCATGTCCCAACATCTTTTGGGCTGGAATCATGAGGAAAGAGCTGGTAGGCCCTTTTAGGGTCCCAAAGGTGTGAAAATATAGAGTTCCTGACTGACCACTTTTTTCCATGGTACAAAAAGAAGAACTATTCCATCCACAGCAAAATCATCTTCATGCATGACAATGTACCATCTTGTGCTGCTAAGAATACCTCTGAGTTATTGATTGTTATGAGCAAAAAAGAAGAGTAACTCATGGTGTGGCCACCATCTCCCTTTCCCAACCTCAAGCCTATTGAGAAGCTTTGGAGTATTCTGAAGCAAAAGGGTGGAAGGCAAAGTACATCAAAACATCAGGTCTGGGAGGCTATTCTGACTATTCAAAAATTCAAAAGTTGAATTGATTAAAAAATTCACAAATTGAATTGATGATAGAATTGTGAAGGTGACATAAAAGAACGGATCCTATGTTAACACGTAACTTGGCTTGTTAAGATGTTTTTGATTGAAAAAGCTTTTGATTTCAGTAAATGTGACCTCTTAATGCTGAGAATTCAACAAATTACTATTTTTAGGTCTTTACAACCTATAAAGTGTTTACAGACATTGCTTTGAAAAAGTATTCATACCCTGTGAGTTTTTCCACATGTTTTCACGTTTCACCCATCAACTTAAATGTATTTTATTAGGATTTTATGTGATATAGAACACAAAGTAGCAAGTATTTGAGAAAAGGAAATGATACATGATTTTCTAAATATTTTAAAAACATAAATCAGAAAATTGTGACACGCATTTGTATTCAGCCCCCTGTAGTCTGATACCCCTAAATACAGTCCTGAGTGACCAATGGCCTCCAGAAGTCACATAATTAGTAAATTGAGTCCACCTCTGTGTAATTTATTCTCAGTATAACTACTGCTGTTCTGGAAAGGCCTCAGAGGCTTGTTTGAGAACATTAGGGATCAAACATCATCATGAAAATCAAGGAACACACCAGACAGGTCAGGGATAAAGTTGTAGAGAAGAATAAAGCAGGGTTAGGTGAAATAAACATAGCCCAAACTCTGAACATCTCACGAAGCAATGTAAACACAATTTTTGAAGGAACTCAGCAGGTAGTTTGCTCCAAACATCTTGGAGAACTAACCGCAGATCTTCTATGGATGTATGGTTGCACAAATCCTGTCGGGGCCATATCATCACTGCGAGGGTTCCATGTTTCTATTTACACCAAAGATAGGTCTTAATGACATTGGCTGTGTGTTTGGGGTCACTGTCTTGCTGTAGAAAAAAATGGAGCCAATCAGACGCCTCCCTGATGGTATTGCATGATGGATAATTATCTGTCTGCATTTCTCAGCATTGAGGACATCATTAATCCTGACCAAATTCCAAACTCCATTTGCTAAAATGCAGCCTCAAATTTGAAAAAAAGGAACCTTCACCGTGCATCATTGTTACCTACAGACAATCATTACTGTACCACCTTCCATTCCTTCAGAGAAAAAACTGCCTTACGCTATAGCCAAATGTTTCACATTTAAACTTAGCAGTCCAGAGCACCTGCTGCCATTTTTCTGCATCCCAGTTTCTATGTTTTAGTGCATAGTTATTTGGCTTTGTTTCCATTCCATGTCAAATGTGTGGTTTGGGGCAGCAATTCCTCCATGAAGACGACTTCTGGCCAGACTTCTCCAGGAGATGGGAGTATCTGGGTCACACTGGTTGCTGCCAGTCCTATGCTGATGGCACTGGTGGACTACTTTCAGTTTTGAAGGTAAGGTTGTTTAGCCAACTACTGTATCCTCAATATTGCCCATTTCTTGGTGTTTCTTCTTTGAAATCTGTGCCTGAGAGAAACCTTGCTGATGCAGTGGAACTACTTTGTGTCTTGTTACTGTGCTCAGTTTTGGCAGAGTGTATGACATGTGACATGAAACTATCTTCCACTGCTTCACCTTTGTAACAGTGTGGCTGATGTTAAACCACTTTGCTCAACTAGCACCCCCTGATCTACATATTTATATTTTTTGCCTCTGAATATTTCATGCTCCAAGTTTTAATTGATTACAATTAAATATATATTTTTTTAATGAAGTTTGCTATGCTGGAATTCCTTTTCTCCTGAACTTTGCTGAACGGTTTCAATGTCAGTTAATGTCTGTGTTTCAACCTTCACATTCAAATAACCTCTTCAGAAAGGAATGAGCCCTGCCACATGACTTAGGATAAGACATAAGAGCAGACATGCTATTTGCAGACACGTGCTTTTCAATGTTTGCCCTTCATCAGTGGAAAACAAGAAGTATGATTCTGGCTGATTGAAAGGCCTAATGGTAACGTCACTCCTTGCGGAGAGTGACATGCCTGACATGCTGGTGTGAGGAGACTTATAGGCCAGAGTGAGGAGACTTATAAGCCATGCAATGTTCTTCTAGAAAATTAAATATGCAACTTTCCTCTACAGAGAGGAAGAGGATTGATCTTTAGAACCACCTATTACAAGTATAAATCCTAAAAGTCAATATCGCAATATCGACCCTTTAAAGAGCCTTGTCATATGAAAATGATGATCATTATCACCTGTTTAGTATAATTGGTAATTAGTATATTTTGTATAATTAGTCATACAGCTGACTATAGCCCTACAAATTCCCCGACAGAGTGCAAATATACCTAGAAGAATTGATGCTGTTTTGAAGGAATAGGCACATCAAAAAGGAGAAAAAATGTATAACGAACAATATCTGAAAATACCCTACATTTTATTGATGCAAATCATTAAAAACATACAAAATTCCAATGGCAACAGATATATTAGTGGTGGGCCAAGAAAGCCACCACGGATAGATATCCACATGAGGAAGAAGCTTATAAATAATGGTACGGACAGTCAAGAGTGGTATAGCAAAGTACCCACTCAAAAAATTAATATATACTTCCTATGTCTGGACCACAGATAGGTGTTAAAGTGCACAGTGCATTATACAATTTTGTAAAAAACCATCCCACACCTAAATACATATACAAATATGCTATCACTACTCACATGTGTTAGCCAGTCTATGGTGCCGCCGCCCCTACGCACGTTTCGGCACTGTGCCTTCTTCCGGGAGTGTGACATCATTAAGATCGGTATCCCTTAAGTATTGCATACTGCCCAATAGCAAAACCTTCTTTCTTCTCCTCTTTCTCCCCCCTATTTTTTCCTTTTGAATGCTGTTTTTTGGTTTTCTGTATTAGATTTATCTATATTTTTTTGTATACTAAGGACTCTAAGGCTGTGTGGCCACGATGCGTTTTTTTAAGCGTTTCCGCAGCAGCCAAAACGCTGCAGAAACACTTAAAAAACGCATGGTAGAAGGCCTGCCATGTTCCCCAATGATAATCCGCATGTGCTGTGCATGTGCTGCGGAAATCATGTACCATGGATTAACATGGAGTAACACAATAGTTTTCTCTACAGTAGATGAGAAGATATCAGACTTATTCCTGACAGATATCATTAGCCTTCTGACAGTGGACGTACATCATCAAGTAGTTTCTAATTACCAAATAGAAATATTTACAAACATCCCCAAGATTGTACGATATGTGAAATTAATAGATAGTCTGCACGCACAATTTCCTACAATAATCTTTTTTACAGTGTATCACTTTGGCAGAGACAATTCCTGCTTTTGTTTCAAATACCTCTATCTGTCTCTGTTAGGCACTGTACTAAGAAGCATGCCAATAAAGCAAAATGCAACCGGAAAGCCTTGAACAGTGTACACGTAATGGGAAGGCAGATCAGCATAAAGAATGAAAAGGAAAATGTCCACTATGTACACATTAGACACAGCAATCTGTACAGAACAAGTTGTACCACTGGAGGGCAGCACTTCCTCACAGATGATTCCTCAGTGACCAGAAAGTAGAAGTACAGCTTACCCTGCTCATTGGTCTAAAATCAGTCCAGATGTGTGAATCTATAATCAAATCGATCACAATTCCTTGCAGTATGCACTGTTCACATCTCGCTTATACAAAATAAAATATTTATATGACCTATACTTTTCCAGGCTTTACAGTATATTTGATTGATTTAATATGGGATCCATCAGAGCAATATTGGATTGGTCTTCTAAGGTTCTGGTCACAGTGGTAGAATGGACTCTGTTTTCATAAGCATACAAAATATTGCAAATCTGTAACTGATCCCTATGAATCCTATAAATAGAGAATCAGTTCTGCGATATTTTTCGAATTGAAGCTTCGTGCTACTCTAATTTGGCCAATGAAGAACTAAACCTTCCCACTCACTAGCAAATATAATTGAATGATAGTGTAAGCAAAGTCTAATGGCACTACAGCAGAAAAAACTAATTTGTACAGTCATGGCCAAAAGTATTGAGAATGAGACAAATAGTAATTTTTCTAAAGTTTACTGCTTCATTTTTTGTAATGGCAATTTGCATATACTCCTGAATGTCAAAGAGTGATCAGCTTAACAGCAATTACTGTACTTGCAAAGTCAATATTTGCCCAGAAAATGAACTTTAACCCCCAAAACACATTTCAACATCATTGCAGTCCTGCCTTAAAAGGAGCAGCTAACATTGTTTTAGTGATTGATCCATTAACACAGGTGTGGGTGTTGATGAGGACAGGGCTGGCAATCAATCAGTCATGATTAAGTAAGAATGACATCACTGGACACTTTAAAAGGAGGCTGGTTCTTGGTATCATTGTTTCTCTTCAGTTAACCATGGTTATCTCTAAAGAAACACGTGCAGCCATCATTGCACTGAACAAAAATGGCCTAACAGGGAAGAGTATCGCAGCTACAAAGATTGCACCTCAGTCAACAATTTATCACATCATCATGAACTTCAAGGAGAGAGCTTCCATTGTTGTCAAAAAGGCTTCAGGGCGCCCAAGAAAGACCAGCAAGCGCCAGGACCGTATCTTAAAACTGTTTCAGCTGCGGGATCGGACTACCAGCAGTGCCGAGCTTGCTCAGGAATGGCAGCAGGCTGGTGTGAGTGCTTCTGCACGCACTGTGAGGCGGAGACTCTTTGAGCAAGGGCTGGTTTCAAGGAGGGCAGCAAAGAAGCCACTTCTCTCCAGAAAAAACATCAGGGACCGACTGATATTCTGCAAAAGGTACAGGGAGTGGACTGCTGAGGACTGGGGCAAAGTCATTTTCTCTGATGAATCTCCTTTTTGATTGTTTGGGACATCTGGAAAACAGCTTATTCGGAGAAGAAGAGGTGAGCGCTACCACCAGTCTTGTCTCATGCCAACTGTAAAGCATCCTGAAACCATTCATGTGTGGGGTTGCTTCTCAGCCAAGGGAATCGGCTCACTCACAGTCTTGCCTAAAAACACAGCCATGAATAAAGAATGGTACCAGAATGTCCTCCAAGAGCAACTTCTCCCAACCGTCCAAGAGCAGTTTGGCGCCCAACAATGCCTTTTCCAGCATGATGGAGCACCTTGCCATAAAGCAAAGGTGATAACTAAATGGCTCATGGAACAAAACAGAGATTTTGGGTCCATGGCCTGGAAACTCCCCAGATCTTAATCCCATTGAGAACTTGTGGTCAATCATCAAGAGACTGGTGGACAAACAAAAACCAACAAATTCTGGCAAAATGCAAGCATTGATTATGCAAGAATGGACTGCTATCAGTCAGGATTTGGTCCAAAAGTTGATTGAGAGCATGCCAGGGAGAATTACAGAGGTCTTGAAGAAGAAGGGGCAACACTGCAAATATTGACTTGCTGCATTAACTCATTCTAACTGTCAATATAACCTATTGGTACTCATAATATGATTGCAATTATATTTCTGTATGTGATATAAACATCAGACAAACACTAATAAAAACCAGAGGCCAGCAGATCATGTGAAAATATAATTTTGGTGTCAATCTCAAAACTTTTGGCCATGACTGTACAAATATATTTGTTGTACTCATACTTTTCAGTAGCTAAGGCTTATAATAATTATCTCCTTTAAGCATAAAGTTATCTTTCCTAAAGATCCTTTTAAATACATGTCTTGGACTCATCCCCACTCTAGCTTTAAACTACACCATTCCCATAAAAATCAAGTAAGAATGCCGCGAAAAGCGCAGTTTTGCTAAGCCCTACTCCTATCATGATCCAAATCGGTGCTGTTGGCAGATATGGATTATGGAGTCCCAAGGCTGAACTTTAGGGCAAACTGGGCATTCCCCAAGAGGTCTATAGCATACAGTTTTCAAGAAGTGCCCTCCAAACACTTATTATGCATCAACGGCTTTTGGTGTGCCATTGTTCACCACAGAAACTATGGACTGGATGCTACGGAAAATGGCTTGGCTGCTAAGTTATGCACCATATGGCCGTTGCTTGGCCATTGTATTTAGTAAAATTATCAAAACACCCCATGATACCACAGCACAATTTTATTTCCTGAAATCTCCAAAGCCCATGATCTGGGCAGAAGCAGAGTAAATATATTTGCAAGTAACATAGGAATTACTACAGCAATCATTGGTGTCTACTTACCCAGCCAGCTCCTGTTTAAATACACAGACACAAAGACAGGAGGCACTGTAAAGAAGTCCACTACAGAGTTCACTTCCAGCCAAAACCACAGTTTGTCATTGGCAGCGATAAACTGTGAACACAAGGGGGTTTGACAGTCAGGTTAAGGGCACATCGTAAGAAAGTCAAGGTAAGGGCTAGATATGATTATGAGAACACTTGTGGGGAGTAATGTTAACATACATTCATTCACACTGGCTATCTCATGTCAGTGCAATAGACCACGATAATTTCTAGATGGGCCTTTAGCATAAAGAAAGGAACTGTTTATTTCTTAAGGGTAATATGCATGTTTCACTACCAAAAAGTGCATGATAATAAAATATAAATGAAGAGCGCATTATTTAAATATTTATGTATTTATTTTATGAAACATACATATTGTACTTAAGAAAATATGTAGCTTCTGTCTTCAGGATAAGGTCCCATCTAAAAATAAGAATCATGGATCAATGTGTTCCGTGTTTTTACATTTATATTATATACAGGGGCTGAAATAAGTATTGAACACGTCACCAGTTTTCAAAGTAAATATATTTCTAAAGGTGCTATTGACATGAAATTCTCACGAGATGTCAGTAACAATCCATTCAATCCACACAGGCAAAGAAATCAAACCACAGATGTCCATAAATTATGTGTAATAATGATAAATGACACAGGAAAAAGGTATTGAACACATGAAGAAAGAGAGGTGCAAAAAGTCATGGAAAATCATGACACCTGCTGAAATTGATCGGTAATTAGAAAGCAATCCTGACACTTAGTGAAAATAATATCAGCTGGTTCAACTGATGGCCTCTAAGCAGGTGTCTTATTACCAAGGTGCCACACAAGAAACATCTCATATTGGGCAAAACTAATGAGCTGTCTCAAGGCCTTCGCAACCTTATTGTTGCAAAACATACTGATGGCATTGGCTACAGAAGAATTTCTAAACTACTGAAGGCTCCATTGAGCACTATTGTGGCCATAATCCTTAAGAGGATAGAACATCATTTCATCATAAATCGGCCATGACCAGGTGCCCCCCTCCCCCCGCAAGATTTCAGACAGAGGAGTGAAAAGAATAATCAGAAGAGTTGTCCAAGAGCCAAGGGCCACCTGTGCAGGGCTAAAGAAAGACCTGGAATCAGGAGGTACAAAGAAAACAATAACAAATACACTCAACCTACATGGCCTGTATGCATGATCACCACGCAAGACTCCGTTGCTGAACAAAAAGCATGTTCAAGCACGTTTAAAATTTGCTCAACAACATCTTGACAAGCCTGTAAAATACCGTATTTTTCGGACAATAAGACGCACTTTCCCCCCCATAATTTAGGAGGAAAATGGTGGTACGTCTTATAATCTGAATGTAGCTTACAGCGGAACGACTGAGGTGGAAGCTGGAGGTGGCGCCAGCAGGAGTGGGGTGATGCTGAGGGCCCCTGGCTGGGATGAGGTGCTGCGAGGCGGTGAGCGGGCCCTTGGCTTTCACAAAATGTCAGCAGAGTCCTCACACCTCCCATTGTTTTCACAGTGGTAGACTGGAGGAAAATGGCCACCAGAGGCAGATCATGCGCAGATTAAGATCTCGTCTTCCGAGATCTCCCGATATCTTAATCTGTGTATGTGCCCCCTATGGCGGCCATTTTCCCAAAGTCCACTGCAGTGAAATCAGTGGGCAGTGCGGGGACTCTGTCGACATTATCTAAAAGCTTGCAGCCCGTCGCAGCCTTTCACCGCTGAACACCCCTAAGTTACCATAAAATCGGACTATAAGACGCAAAACCGTTTTATAAAAAAAAATTTTTATATTTTCCTCCCCAAAACTGGGGGTGCATGTATGGTCGGGTACATCTTAAAATATGGTACTGGGAGAATATAGTCTGGTCACATGAGACCAAAATTGAACTCTTTTGATGCCATAATACACTCAATGTTTGGGGGCAAAAAGGCACTGCATATCACCCCAAAAACACCATACGAACAGTGAAGGTATAAGTGGAAACATCATTGTGCGGGGCTGTTTTTTAGAGTACGGCACTGGCAAACTTCATATCATTGAAAGAAGGATGAATGGACAAATGTACCCAAAAATATTTAGATTTAAGAGTCCTCAGTGGTTGATACCTTTTAATGGCTAACTGAAAAGATGATAACAAGTTGCAAGCTTTCGAAACTACACAGGTTTCTTCATCAGGCATAGTATAACACAAAATCTGAAGAGTCATATATTTATACACAACAGGACACAGAAATAATGCAATAGATGAGACAAGTGATATAAAGCAGAGCTATTACTATGGGAAAGGGATAAACAGTTGTGGCTGTAAATATTGGATTAGTTCATAGATAAGGAGTGTGAAAGTTATATTGTTCTGTGATTGAAGCCTGTTCCAGGGCTGTGATGCCCCCACAGTTCTGAGGAGCGCATTCCTTAGTTGTTATAGAATGACAAAAATCCATGCGACACATTCATTCCTGCTCTGAAGGTATTAAATAAATTTCAGTAAGTGTGTTCAATACTTTTTCTCATTTTACATAAATTAATTTTTGGACATCTATGGTTTGATTTCTTCTCCTGTGTGGATTGGACGGGTTGTTACCAACATCTGGTGAGAATTTCATGTCAATAACACTTTAGAAATATATTTACTTAGAAAATTGGTGATGTGTTCAATACTTATTTCACCTGCTGTATATATAGTACCGTAATTAAGTAATGTGACGAATTCCCCAATACTAGAGCACCACAATGTGAAGTTTAATTTCTGGTGTGCTTTATCTTTGTGAAATGCACAAAAAAGTGAATGCTCCAGTCCGTAGTATCTTCCGAGTATACACTGTGTGCCGAATTATAAGGGAAATGCGTATTTTGATCACTTTGATACTTTTTATACATGTTGTCCTACTCCAAGCTGCATAGGCTTGAGAGCCAACTCCCAATTAAGTAAATCTGGTGATGTGCATCTCTGTAATGAGGAGGGGTGTTGTCTAATGACATTAACACCCTATATAAGGTGTGCTTAATTATTAGGCAACTTCCTTTCCTTTGGCGAAATGGGTCAGAAGAGAGATTTGACGGGCTCTGAAAAGTCCAAAATTGTGAGATGTCTTGCAGAGGGATGCAGCAGTCTTGAAATTTCCAAACTTTTGAAGCGTGATCACTGAACAATCAAGCGTTTCATGGCAAATAGCCAACAGGGTTGCAAGAAGCGTGTTGGCCAAAAAAGGCGCAAAATAACTGCCCATGAATTGAGGAAAATCAAGCGTGAAGCTGCCAAGATGCCATTCGCCACCAGTTTTACCATATTTCAGAGCTGCAACGTTACTGGAGTATCAAAAAGCACAAGGTGTGCGATACTCAGGGACATGGCCAAGGTAAGGAAGGCTGAAAAACGACCACCTTTGAACAAGAAACATAAGATAAAACATCAAGAATGGGCCAAGAAATATCTTAAGACTGATTTTTCAAAGGTTTTATGGACTGATGAAATGAGAGTGACTCTTGATGGGCCAGATGGATGGGCCAGAGGCTGGATCAGTAAAGGGCAGAGAGCTCCACTCCGACTCAGACGCCAGCAAGGTGGAGGTGGGGTACTGGTATGGGCTGGTATCATCAAAGATGAACTTGTGGGACCTTTTCGGGTTGAGGATGCAGTGAAGCTCAACTCCCAGACCTACTGCCAGTTTCTGGAAGACAACTTCTTCAAGCAGTGGTACAAGAAGAAGTCAGTATCGTTCAAGAAAAACATGATTTTCATGCAGGACAATGCTCCATCACATGCATCCAACTACTCCACAGCGTGGCTGGCCAGTAAAGGTCTAAAAGAAGAAAAAATAATGACATGGCCCCCTTGTTCACCTGATCTGAACCCCATAGAGAACCTGTGGTCCATCATTAAATGTGAGATCTACAGGGAGGGAAAACAGTACACCACTCGGAACAGTGTCTGGGAGGCTGTGGTGGCTGCTGCACGCAATGTTGATCGAAAACAGATCAAGCAACTGACAGAATCTATGGATGGAAGGCTGTTGAGTGTCATCATAAAGAAAGGTGGCTATATTGATCACTAATTTTTTTGGTTTTTGTTTTTGCATGTCAGAAATGTTTATTTCTAAATTTAGTGCACTGATATTGGTTTACCTGGTGAAAATAAACAAGTGAGATGGGATTATATTTGGTTTTTATTAAGTTGCCTAATAATTCGGCACAGTAATAGTTACCTGCACAAACAGATATCCTCCTAAGATAGCCAAATCTAAAAAAAAGCCCACTCCAACTTCCAAAAATATTAAGCTTGGATATTTATGAGTCTTTTGGGTTGATTGAGAACATAGTTGTTGATCAATAATAAAAATAATCCTCTAAAATACAACTTGCCTAATAATTTGGCACACAGTGTAATATACCATTATTTTACTCCGGGCAAGTCCTTTTTTCAAAGAATGCTCATTCATGCATACAGTGTGTGAGGTCTGGAGCTGGGCACCCATCTTACTCTCCTCTCTGCACAGGTACACCTGGAAATGTAGCAGAGAGGAGTGAGAACTGTGTGCACAGCTAAGGACCTTACACAGTGTATGCATTAATGAGTGTTCTCTGCAAACAGCACTTACGGTAGACAAGCAAACACTATCAATCAAGAGAAGGAGGCAACCTCATGGAAATGACAGCGGGAGGAATGGTGCACTCAGCCGCTAGACTTTTCCAAGGGTTCAATGTGAGCACCCAAATTAGCACATGAAAAAAGTGTATAGCACTGATAATGGAAGTGCCAATTTTGAAAGTAAAGATGTGTTTTTTATAGGGTTTACATCCCCTACAAGGCATTATGCTTAGATTTATAAGAATTGTGAGGCAGTGAGAGGGATCATATGCGAGGGATGGTATGTGTCTCTATAATGTGCATAGAGGTATATTGAACCCGCTGGAGTACATTGCTGTCACAGACACAGCTGTGATTGCAGTGTAGAATAAAAGTAAAGTTTGAACTTGGTCAAGCTATTTGGCTAAGTTGGATTTAAGAAAAACTGGTATGGGCTTTTATTCTTGGAGCGGACTACAGGATGGCAGTGGGGCGGTCCACTCCCTCCAGGACGGGTCTTACAAGTGGCTCATGGCCACAGATTCCTTTTAAAAACCTGCAGCAAAGTTGTGGGTGTATCAGTGTTGGGATTGCTAGCAGCATAGCAGGAAAGCTCTGCAAGCCTGTGTGAGGCTGAACACAGGCCTGTGAAGGCAACGTATCTGATGCACCTTAAGTGACAGGGCGCGGCCGTCTCCCGCGGCAACAGGGTTACACGGACTGTGTGGATATCCCGGCTGTGAACCGGAGGACAGCTTTTGCTTTTGTGTTGTGAGTTTTTGCCAAATAAAGCTGTTTAAGTTGGACTATCCTTGGGTCACTGCCTCATTACCGCACAGTGTGTACACCGCCGCACTACAGTATGGTGGAGAATGTGGGCAGTGTGAACTGAGGCATACCCCAACGCCAGCTACAGAAAGATTAACCCTCCCAGAATAAAGGTGCGGAAAACGAAGATCCCGAGTCAGGGATACCTGCCGTTGGGGTCGCCAACCTAGCGACAGAGTGTAACCCCGATAGGGTTCCCCTAGCGGTACTGGCAGGAGAGATTGAGGAGACCCCATCGATCCCAGAGCTGGAAGTGTCCCGGGGAATGTTTAGGACAGCTCAGCTGCAGGATCCTAAACTGACCCGGCCACGCGTCAATGAGGTGGCTCAGCAACTGGGTGCAGAGACGGTTTTTCCGTGCATGGCGGTCAACCAAGATTTACTCTATAGAGTTGACAAGATCCAAGAAGAGGTGGTGCAACAGCTAGTAGTGCCTCAGTCATACTGTCAGTTGGTACTCAAGATGGCCCACACACACCTGCTGGGTGGGCATCTAGGGGTTAAAAAGACACAAGAGCGCATCTTGCAGCGGTTATTTTGGCCTGGGATTTACGCTGAGGTACAGAGGTATTGTGAATCTTGTCTGGAATGTCAGCGAACCACAATCACCGCAAGCTTCCATAGCCCATTGGTACCTCTGCCGGTTATAGAGGTACCTTTCGAACGGATTATGATGGATTTGGTGGGACCCATTGTAAAATCAGCTCGTGGCCACCAACATATACTTGTGGTCGTCGATTATGCCACACGTTACCCACAGGCCATTCCGCTACGCCACACTTCGGCTAAATTTATTGCCCGGGAGTTGTTTGCCATTATTCTGTTGCCTTGGGCTGCATAAGGACTAAGGAGATCCTCACATATCAGGGGACTCCTTTTATGTCCAAGGTGATGAAGGAACTGTGAAAGCTGCTAAAAATAAAACAGTTGACCAAGTCGGTGTACCACCCACAGACAGACGGGTTATTCGAATGGTTCAATAAAACCCTCAAGTCCATGTTAAAAAAAGTGGTTTCCAAGGATGGGAGGGATTGGGACATGTTACTGCCATATTTAATGTTTGCCATCCATGAGGTACCACAGACTTCCACGGGGTTCTCACCCTTTGAGTTACTGTATGGCAGGCACCCCAGGGGGCTGCTGGACGTAGACAAAGAGACGTGGGAACAGGAGCCTACCCCACATCGCAGTGTAATAGATAATGTGGCAAGTATGCAGGACCGGGTCGCGGCGGTCAAGCCTATAGTAAAGGAACACCTCCTGGATGCTCAGGCAGCGCAGAGCCGAGCATATAATAGAAAGGCCATGGTCAGGTCCTTTAAAGAAGGGGATCGGGTATTGGTATTAGTGCCCACTGTAGAGAGTAAACTCTTGGCCAAGTGGCAAGGGCCATATGAAGTCCGGGAAAAGGTTGGGGAGGTAAAATTACAGAGTGTACCAACCCGGGAAGAGGAAACCCGAACAGTTATATCATGTCAATCTGCTTAAAGCCTGGAGAGACCAGGAATGTATGATTAGGGATAAGACTCCGGTCGTTTCGTATGTGGACCCTCCAACGCCGGCTCGGGAAGAGGCCAGAGGAGAGGTAAAGATAAGTGATGCCCTCACTAAACAGCAGCAACGGGAGGCTCAGAGGTTAGTGCAGCAGAATACGTATGTATTCTACGAACTACACGGCCGCACCTCTGTCATCCAATTTGATATTGTTACCGAGCCTCGTGTGAGGGTACGAATGAAACCATACCGTGTACCAGAAGCCCGGAGGCAAGCCATCGCAGCTGAAGTGAAACAAATGCTCAAACTAGGAGTAATTGAGGAATCCCGGAGTGAGTGGGCCAGCCCCATTGTGCTGATTCCGAAGCCGGACGAATCGTTATGATTCTGTAATGACTTCCGAAAATTGAATGAGGTGTCAAAATTTTAAGTTTATCCAATGCCCTGGGTGGACAAGCTGATCGAGAGACTGGGGAAGGCCCAGTACTTCACCACGCTCGATATGACCAAGGGTTACTGGTAGGTGCCTCTGACAGCATCGGCGAAGGAAAAGACTGCCTTTATAGCGCCTCTATCATTATGTCATTTAGCCTTTTGGGTTACATGGAGCCCCGGCCACCTTTCAGAGACTGATGGACATAGTGATATTATTATTTTTAGTACAGATTGGCATACCCACTTGTCCCAGGTACAAAGCAGTAGTGGATTCGCTCAGGGAAGAGGGCCTGACAGCGAACTCAAAAAAATGTGCGATAGCTCTCAAGGAAGCCTGGTACTTGGGGTAAGTAATTGTCCGTGGGGTTATAAACCCCAAATAAACAAGATCAAGGCCACGCACAACTGGCCCAAGCCTATGACTACTAAACAGGTGAGAGCGTTCCTCGGCATCGTTGGGTACTACCGACGATTTTTATCTAACTTTGCTGGGAGAACGGCGGCCCTGACCGATCTGTTAAAGGGTAAGAAGTCGGTTATGGTTCGGTGGAAACCACAAGCGGAGGAAGCGTTCCAATCCATGAAGTCAGCGTTGTGGGAGAGACGGTCCTCATCAGCCCCAACTTCAAGAAAGGCTTCATTGTGCAAACGGATGCCTCTGAGGTAGGTCTAGGAGCGGTACTGTCACAACAGGTGAACGGAGATGAACATCCGTTCAGCTACTTGAGTAGGAAACTTACCCTGGCAGAGAAAAATTATAGCGTAGTGGAAAAGGAGTGCTTGGCTATTAAGTGGGCCTTGGAGTCCCTATGCTATTATTTGCTCGGGTGATAGTTTCGCTTGGTGATGGACCACTCACCATTGGTTTGGATGACAAATGCCAATGAGAGAGGAACGCTCGAGTCACCAGATAGTTCCTGTCACTACAAAATTTCAATTTCTCGGTGGAACATCGGGCGGGGAAGTCGAAAGGGAATGTGGATGCCCTGTCACGGGCACCCTGTATGGTAACAAGTATTCAACCCCACAAGTTTGAACAGAGGGGGGGATATGTAAGGTAGTGAGAGGGATCATATGCGAGGTACGGTATGTGTCTCTATAATGTGCAAAGAGGCATATTGAACCTGCTCGAGTGCATTGCTGTCACAGACACAGCTGTGATTGCAGTGCAGAATAAAAGTAAAGTTTGAACTTGGTCAAGCTATTTTGCTAAGTTGGATTTAAGAAAACCTGGCATGGGCTTCTATTCTTGGAGTGGACTACAGGATGGCAGTGGGGTGGTCCACTCCCTCCAGCCCAAGTCTTACAGGTGGCTCATGGCCACAGATTCCTTTTAAAAACCTGTAGCAAAGGTTTGGGCATGTCAGTGTTGGGATTGCTAGCAGTATAGCAGGAAAGCTCTGCAAGCTTGTGTGAGGCTGAACACAGGCCTGTGAAGGCAACATATCTGACGCACCCTAAGTGACACGGCGCGTCCGTCTCTCACGGCAACAAGGTTACACGGACTGTGTGGATATCCTGGCTGCGATCCGGATGACAGCTTTTGAGTTGTGAGTTTTTGCCAAATAAAGCCGATTAAGTTGAACTTTCCTTGGGTCACTGCCTCATTACCGCACAGTGTAAACACCGCCACACTACAGTATGTATCAGTGACCAGGCTTCCTTTAAGGAATTTAACAGAACATCCATGCTAAATGGATCCATGTTTCACATAAGGGCTATGTAGGATATTTTCTTTCTAGCATAGTACATTAAAAGCTTACATAATATGAGTGGCAAGATTAACCAGGATTTTACCCATTATCCCAAAATGCACGTTGGCCAAATTAGGGCTATATGAATTCTAAAACATGTTGCTGCTAGTTTTGTAGAACTTTACTTTCTCCGCACGAACCAGTGACGAATTTGAGCATTCTGCTGAGATCACAGTACAGGAGTCGGATGCTCATACAGATCAGTGTACCACTTATAGTCCAGAACAGCTCATTTACATATAAGAGAAACATGGATTTCTCACACATGTCAAGATATCATATTATTCAGCTTCATATGACCTACGATGATTGTCGTTGAGTTGCTCAAGACATCTTTTTGTTATTGTATGTGAACATCTAATGTTTACCTCCAGAGGATGAAAATCTGTCCCAATCCTGTGATAATCACACAGGTACAAGGTTTAATACCTGACACAGCTCGGTAATTATGCTGTTATTTCTCTTTCATCTGTGTATCCATCAGAACCAATATTTATCCGCTGAAAATAACATCAAATTCCTGTAAAATAATGTCAGAACTTTTCCCCATGCAATGAAAAAACTGTAATGCTAAAACCAGAAAACCCCGTTAAGCGGCTGTTTTCTTTATTATTCATGTTCTAAACTAACAAGAGCCCCTGTTAAATCTTTTATAACATTTTAACATGTTAAAAATGGCACTTACCCTCAGGCCAAAATATAGCAGGAAGAAGATGTTGAAGGCCATATCTATCTGAAGAGTGAAGTCCTTGTAGAAGTTTTGGCAGGTTTCAATAGGGCTGAAAGACACATCAGATAATTATTAAATTATTTCTTATTGGTGTATTAAATGTTTTCCACAACCCAAAAACACAGAATTATGGGGACTGCGGGAAAAGGCTAATTGCAGCAGTCAGCGTATACAAAGCCGCTCCATTCTAATGGGGATAACAATGCCCCAATCAAGCGATCTGTGTGGTCCCAGCAGTCAGACCCCCACTAATCCATAAGTTAAAACAATATTGAAGCAATATAATGTAATAACACAACAATTACACAATTTAATACAATTTAAAGAGATTGTCTTATCACAAACACTGGTGGTATATCTCTAGAATATGTAGCCAATGACCAGTTGGTGAGGACCCAACCACTGGGACCCCTTTAATTAGTAGAGCAGCAGCAATGCTAGGAAAGCAGATTTTTTTTCCTTTTAGCTCTACTTGGCTTGGGAACACATGGTCATCCTTTGACCATAATAGTCTCTTGGAAATAGCTGAGCTGAGTCTCTAGAAAGTGAAAGGGCTTTGACAGCTGTGAGATGCCATCAATGTCAGAAATTAGACAACTTCTTTAAGGAATGTCTTACACATTAAAGTATGATAACCAAAGGAGAGGAAAGTCTTAGGAAAAAGTTTTGTTAAAAGAAAGATCTTAAAAGATCATGTCAGAGATGCCAGTATGTCCTTTGGTACTTCATAATGATTAAAACCTACTTCTTTGTGCAATAAATGAAGACATCGCTTAATAAAATATAATTAATATATTCAATATTTAATAGCTTTGCCTTATGTATTATTAATATTTATTATTACTTCTTTATGGTTTTAAAGATATAACATGGTCAATGTAATCAAGAACAATCACAGACAAGTTTCTTCCATAAACACAGTCATGTCCCAGTTCTAAGAGCTATCATTCATGACCAATGATTAGTTTCTGACCCATATAATATACATATCAAGATATGAGGTCTGCCTTTATATCTCCTGACCCAAACTCAACAGCTTGTATACTCTGTCAGAGGCTGTTAGCGCCAAAGGGCTACCTTGGATAGATTTGGCTCCAGCCTCTCTATTTGACAGGTCACAGTGGAAACCCGGAGCCTGAGGCAAGGATTGTCAAACAGTATCAGGATGTATGGAAAAAGGCAATATCATCAGGTAGAAGAATGGTCAGAAAGCAACCAGAGGTCTGAAAAAAATAATCACTAGAATAACAGGAGCTGAAACAATGAAGTGAACCAGAGCTAGTAAAGCTATAACTGGCAACTCCCAGCAGTGATCTGGGAGTTTTACTAGGGTTTGGTGCTTTCCTACTGGCCATAGCAAGGCGATGATTACTCCAGCTGGACAGCACACACACCCACACTGCCAGGTCACAGACACCCTAAGCTCTATAGTTGGACAAAGCCTGTACCACCCAGAGCTTCCAGTTCCCACGTCTCCTCCACCACCAGCATCGCCCTCAGAATGAATACAGTCTGCTGACAGATGCAAATGTTGTTGGAGCAGGTCCAGGAGGAGATGTCACACAGTCTTATAAATGCCTGTGAGGCTGTTTATGTCGGGTCGGCAGACCAGTAACCAGAATGTACATCATGGACAGTACAGGGACTTCTGATTGTAGCCTAAATGGTTTCAGACAGGCCTCAGAGCAACTTCCCTGGGAGCCAAGATAATTAGAAGATGTTATTCCTATTTTTAAGTCAATGGTGCAGATTTACAAATATTGTGTAATAGACTACATAAACTTAGACTAGACAGTCTTAAAATGCACCAAATATATCAAAGTGGCTCTTGCTGGATGATGACTATGGCGTATTTTTAGACTGTAATGTAACTACACACCACCTGTTAGTTGGCTTACTTTTAGACCCCATTTAAGCCAAAAATTTGGAGCATAGCTTCAGCAAATTTGCTGAAGTTTACATACACTTAGCCACACTTCATATGTTAGACAGTTTATAAGTGTTTAGTGAGGTGCAGCAAGTGTCTAAATACCTTATTAAATGCAGCACATGACTACATTCTATTTAAGAATACTGGCATTTTTTCACTCATAAAGTTCCGAAAATAACTTACAAAAATTAAAAGAGGCCTAGATGCTCATGATGAGAACATATTTTACCTCTATACTAGTTACTATTGCAGCCACACCTACAAGACTGTGTACAATTTTGGTTTCCAGTATATAAGGAGACAGCTGACCTAGAGCGGGTGTAGAGAAGAACGACCAAGGTTATTAAGGGAATGGGTGGATTGTAAGCGTACCAAGTTTTCTTATTGTACTAATGACATCAAGATGCACCAAATTCATTAAGAGGCACAAAGTACTCAATGAATTAGGTACAATTACAACTGGCATGAGCCTAATCATAAATGCTGCTGCAGTTAGTGACTGGAGAAACATTTTTTCTGGCAGAAGGTATGCCACATCTTTTCAAGAATCCAAGTTTTGCTACACCCTATCCCACCTCTGCTTTGCCCAATTTGGCAGAGCTTGGTGAAACTGGCATGAAAATGCAAAAAGTAAAAGTTTTTACACAACTTGTTAGTTCACAAATATTTTGTGACATTTAAAGGTGCTTTGTGCTAGAATTCTGGTGAAAACACCTTCATGAATCAGGCCTTGTGTGCTGCTCTACAATTAGCGGTCGAAGGAGGTCTTACTCCACTTTCACACAGGTTTCAGCAAACAACCTATCCATCTGTGTGTGGGCTCTCTATATTTTACTATGGGTTTCTGATAGATTACAACCATTTTCATTTCTCACAATCATTTCCCTCAGACAAAGCAGGCTTTTTTTTGCTAATTAAAAGTATTTATGACTTTATTCAAACTTACATATATATTTATTTAGTTAGTTAGTTATTTCTTCAGAAAATCCATTTTGTGGTATGTTAGACCGCACAATGATAAAACTTATTATATCTATATGCATGGCTGCATAATATTATGTTAGACCCAAGACCAGAAGAAAAACAAAAATAGCTAGACAGCAGACCAGAAAAAAATATCAGACTCAGATTGAGTGCAGTGCTGTAAAATTCATTTATATTCATGCTCCTATGGCTTCTTGCCTTTCAGCTGCCAGTGCCCACCACTGCTGCATTGTGTCCTGATGAAGGCCAATGCACACCTGAACGAGAAGATCCTGCTGATACGCTAAAGTAGATGGAGCTTTACCACCCTGATGCCAACCCTAGATTACATCACCCCAGGGTGATAACAATGTGGTTTAGGATTCACTTGCTGCTTGTGTGCCTCTTTATCACATGACCTGGGAGACTTTGTATTAGGGCCCCCAACTATCACAGATCTTTAATATTAATAGTCTTTTCATATGGAGCAAATGGGACCTTTTGGGTCCTTCTGGTCTTCAGGGCCTGGGTGCGAATGAAACTCCTGCACCTATTTACGCCCCTGATTATGACTATCAGTTCTTTCAGAATATAACACACAGTATATGATCCTTTCTGTGTTGGCATATTTCCAATTAGTGAGGGTGTGAGGGCCCAACCTCTTGGACCTCTGCTAATTCTAATAATGAAAAGGATTGTTCCACAGATCCCTACAGATAACGCCTCAGTTATTACATTGAAGAGGCACAGTGTGGGGTAAGCTGGGAAGGCACCTCATTCCTGCAGTGCCTTTATTCAGAGGAGATGTATACAGATATATGACACATTATTCTAGGCAGCACATGCAGATCATTATACATACAGTATATAATAGACTTGGATTCTATAACCAAACTAATGACTGGATTAGCTCATAGGTGAACATGAGAAAAAACAGGCTACAAGCCTGATGTGTTCATCACTTGTAAAAATTGTATCAATACTGAATTTAAACATGAAGGGTTAAGATAATAACTGAATTTTCTTTGCCATATCTCCTTAAAAGTCCCATTAATAAAGTATGGCTGTGGCCAAACGAGAGCTCCAAGAAGCCATCAATATAATGGATGGATCTGTCCCTTCATGAATAGCTGCAGAGTAATTAAATGTGTCTCTCTTCCAGCAAAACTGCATAAAAGTCCCATGCCTTTCAGCTGAGCATCTGACATCTCCAGAGACGCGGCCTCTTTACCACAAACACTACATGGATTTCATTGATGCATTCAGTGACTGTGTGCACTGATCAGGTACACAACAGACTTTTATTGAGTATCTTGTACCCTGTTGAGTCTCAGGGATGTGAGCGCTCATAGCAGAGTGTCAAACGGGAACATATTAAAACCACTATTGTGTTGCTATGAAAAGCTTCATGTTTTTGTGCAGCAAAAACCACACTAAGGGCCCATGACGCGTAATTTACTCAACGTCCCTTCACGGACACCAGTAGCGTAGCTACAGGGGGGCAGAGGGGCGGTTGCCCCAGGCGCTGTGCTGAGAGGGGCCCACCTGGAGCTACTGCTCCTGTAAACTATATCAGCGTGCACAGCGCTGATATAGTTAAACCCTGCGGTAGTGCAGGGAGGAACGATTTTCCTGCACTACCCCTGCCGGTTCTGAGACAAAACAGCTGACAGGGCATCACTAGGCACAGTCCTATCACAGGTTTTGTGGCCGCAATGTAGTAGCCACTGTCTGCTGCACAGAAGCGCACACACAGGGCTTCCCCAGAAGGGGGTATTTGCATACCTCTGTAGCTCCGCCTCCCTGCTCCCAGTAGCTCCACCTCCATGTTTCCACTGCAGTGCCAATCAGCAGAGGGAGATGCAATCAGGAGTGCAGCACATCTGACCAATCGGCTGCTCCTGCCGTTACTCCCGCCTCCTGTCTCTTGGGGCCCAGCAGCCGGTTCCTCCTCTGCTGCTCTGTAGACCAGGCCTGGCTGTATGGCAGCGTGGGGGCCAGTGGAGTCCTCTGTGCTCTCTCTCCCCTGCACCCCAGGTATTGAATCACTGGTAAATCTGGCATGACCTTGCCTCATATATTAATGTGATTTCACTGCTGCAGGCTATCACCCCAGACATATAGATATGCCCTACAAACCTATATGGCTATGATGATTTTGTGGCACATTGCTGTTTTGTAGGGGTGACAGATCCATTCATACAGCCATTGATTTATGGCATATGAGAGATGCATATATACTATGTTATTGATATATACTGTGTTATTGACAGCTTAATGAATTACTGCTGTGCGGCCCATGTGTCCATAGCTACCAGTACATTTGCACTTTCCCCCCTATTCTTCCTGTTAATTATTGTCCATAAAGAATATTTTTATTGAGATTATACAAACTTTGTGGCCTTTTTGATTGTCTTTTTCTTCTCACTGTGGTTTCCTTACTAACCTATAAATCAGAAATGCCAGGAAGTGCTGCTTCCATTATTTCTTTCTATCTATCTATCGATCCATCCATCCATCCATCTATCTATTTATCTACTGTCTACTGTCTATCTATATCTATCATCTATGTATCTATAGAAAAAAATGGGTGCAAAACGTTCTAAACGATTGTCCCGTTGTAAGATGAATAAAAAATGAACAGCAGGCAGAAGTCCAAATTATGCAAAGAAAAAGTGGCCTTTTATTAGCCCATGTGGAGCGGCTGGAGAAAGGTTATTTGTAACCAAAACATCTCCGCTCCACATGGGCTAATAAAAGGCCACTTTTTCTTTGCATAATTTGGACTGCTGTTCATTTTTTATCTCTCATCTATCTATTGAGGAATATATCAACTTTAGTTATTTTATCATTTACACTGTGTTCCAAATTATTATGCAAATAATATTTTCTCAGATTTTCCCAAATTACCTATATGAATTGCAGTCATTGATAATGCCCCGTCTCATGCTGCACATAACACATCTGCATCTCTGGCTGCTATGGGCATAAAAGGGGACAAACTTATGGTGTGGCACCCATGCTCCCCTGACCTCAACCCCATTGAGAACCTCTGGAGCATCATCAAAAGGAGTGTCTATGATGGCGGGAGGCAGTTCACATCTAAGCAACAGCTCTGGGAGGGTATTCTGTCCTCATGCAAACAATTGAAGCAGAAACCATCCAAAACCTGACAAATTCAATGGACGAGAGAGTTCAGAAGCTCCTTTCGAACAAGGGGTCCTATGTGCAAATGTAACATCACCTAGAATAAAGTTTTGAGTTGAAAACTGTTTGATTTCAGTTTGTAATAACCTGCTAATGCTTATAATTTCAAAAATGACCATTTTTTTGTTCTTTATTAAAATGAAAAGGTTGAAAACTCTGCTGTGCATAATAATTTGGAACATGCATTTTGAGTGCAGTTTGAGTTTTTTATTTTTTTTAAAATATACTGTTATCATAGGCAGTTTGTACAAAAACCTTTCAATTGTACTCTAATAGTTATTTGACTGGAAAATTACAATGACTGCAATTCATATAGGTAATTTGGGAAAATCTGAGAAAATATTAATTGCATAATAATTTGGAACACAGTGTATTTTTTAAACCATATATTCTTTCATGAGGCCTTTTTTCAATCACTGGACAACATTTTTAAAGAAGTTTCTAAACTTTTTTCTAATATATGACAAGGACTGATACACCATGAAAATTTTGTGTGATTAAAGGGAACTTTTCACCAGAAAAAATTCTATTAACCTGCAGATATGATGTTAATTTGCGGGTTAGCCAAACACTGCTGGTAGAAGGTGAACTTTATTCTCCCCAGCAGCGTTCAGCATTCAGGGATGGGGGGCGGCACGGGCTCAGTCACCACTCTGAGTATACAGAGAGGTCGCTGTTACTGCGCCCCCGGCCCTGACAGACACTCCCTCTGCATTAGGACTGGCTGTCAGCCAGGCCGGGGGTGCAGGACCTGCGCCAATGCCGCCATCGTGACTGAATGCTAAACGCTGAAGGGGGGAATAAAGTTAATTTTCTCCTGGCAGCATTCAGCTACGTGCAGGCGCCGGGCAGCATAATAACGCTATTAACCTGCAACACATCAGTGTTGGTCTTTCTGTAGGGATTTTTTTTCCAGTAACGGCGTAGCCATCTCCTGAGGTTCCTCTATACCCACGATTAGGCTGCTCCACCGTAGTTGTAATCAGAGTTATCAGTCAGGGGCCCACTCAGATGTTTCGCCCCCGCTGAGCTGAACCCCTAGCTACGCCTCTCACTGACACAAATGTTGAATCAAGAAGCAATTTGTAAAGAGAAGGGAGACAAAAAGATATGTATAGATTTTTACTACAGGAGACTATAGTAATTACTCTTTTGTCCTTGCAGAGTTTTCCCATTCACCTCTGGTTACTTTTCATACGCTTTCTACCTTACCATTGACTTCCTATATTGTGAAATAGCTGTAAACACAGTTTACCCTTCTACAGCCCAAAGATCCTGTACAGATCTTTACATATTTGATTTCTGTGTTCCGGCATCCATCCCTTGAATGGTACTGAATAATATTGTCACTGAGGTGTTTTGCGTGTTATTTTGTCACTTTTGTGTTATTTATGCCAGTATCTGCGACAATGCAGACTAGCCACACACATCATAACTATCAGCTAAAAGCATGTTTAGGTTAAAGCTATACCCCCCAATATTCCCAAAGACACGTCTACACTGCTGAGGTTTTATGGAAGCCCAGGTTGCTTTGATAGCAGCCTTCAGCTCATCTGCACTGTTGGGTCTGGTGTCTCTCATCTTCCTCTTGACAATACCCCATAGACTCTCTATGGGGTTAAGGTCAGGCGAGTTTGCTGGCCAATCAAGCACAGTGGTACTGTTGTTTTTAAACCAGGTATTGGTACTTTTGGCAGTGTGGCAGGTGCCAAGTCCTGCTGGAGAATGAAATTTCCATCTCCAAAAAAGCTTGTCGGCAGAGGGAAGCATGAAGTGCTCTAAAATTTCCAGGTAGATGGCTGCGCTGACTTTGATCTTGATAAAACACAGTGGACCTACACCAATAGATGACATGGCTCCCCAAACCATCACTGATTGTGGAAACTTCACACTAGACCTCAAGCAGCTTGGATTGTGTGCCTCTCCACTCTTCCTCCAGACTCTGGGACCTTGATTTCCAAATGAAATGCAAAATTTACTTTTATCTGAAAACAACACCTTGGACCACTGAGAAATAGCCCAGTCTTTTTCTCCTTGGCCCAGGTAAGACACTTCTGGCGTTGTTTATTGGTCACGAGTGGCTTGACACAAGGAATGCGACACTTGTAGCCAATGTCCTGGATATGTATGTGTGTGGTAGCTCTTGAAGCAATGACTCCAGCAGCAGTCCAGTCCTTGTGAATCTCCCCCAAATTTTTGAATGGACTTTTCTTAATAATTCTTTCAAGGCTGCGGTTATCCCGGTTGCTTGTGCCCCTTTTTTTACCACACTTTTTCCTTCCACTCAACTTTCCATTAATATGCTTGGATACAGCACTCTGTAAACAGCCAGCTTCTTTAGCAATGACCTTTTGTGGCTTACCCTCCTTGTGGAGTGTGTCAATGACTGCCTTCTGGACATCTGTCAAGTCAGCAGTCTTTCCCATGATTGTGAAGCCTACTGGGACACACTAAGGGACCTTTTTAAATGCATCGGAAACCTTTGCAGGTGTTTTTTGTTAATTATTTTTATTTACTGAGATAATGACCTTTGTGTTTTCATTGGCTGTAAGCCATTATCATCAACATTAACAGAAATAGACACTTGAAATATAAAATTATGTTTGTAATGACTCTATATAATATATGAGTTTCACTTTTTGTATTGAAGAACTGAAATAATTTAACTTTTTGATTATATTCTAATTTAGTGAGAATCACTTGTAAATCTACCCAGTTCATTGTTATACAAATTTGTGATTGAGAATAATGTCACATTTCCATGTAGCTGAAAAGTGGGGCCCTGAAGTTGGTTACTGGTGGGCCCTTGGCACCCCAGTCTGACACTGATCATATACATTTATACCCAGAAGGTAAATGTCCACCAATTCCAAGTCCTGCTCACAGGTGATACCACTGTGGCCTTTTCCCAGCTTATCCAGCATGCCATTACTTATCTAGAGTGTGGGGAAACAAAGACATGGCCTAAAGGCCAACAGACATACACGGATGGTGAAAGTTTAACTATAAACTCCCATGATCAAAAATGTATCTGCTTCTGCAGTATTCACAATATGTTTTCTACATTGTTCATGGAGGCGAACACCCGGGCGCATCAATAACCTCATATTCTGCTGTATTGTAATCTCTTAGTTTGCTATTGCATAAACAAAGGGGTTGTACTTCATTGTAAGCGTCTCTTGTGTCTGCGTATTAATAGTCTCCCAGACACTGAAATCCATTTCCAGCTAATTTGGGACTCCCCAGACAATGAGGGGAACTCCCTTAGTCAAATTACAGTGACATACTCCAAAATGGAACCAATGAAAATGTCAAGCCATTCCACACAAAAAAAACAGGCCTTCACACAGCTCCATTCACAGCAACAATACAAAGTGATGGCTCTCAGAAAATGCCAAACTGTCTTTGAAAGTTTTCACTTGGCAAAAGTAATTAAGCATAACAAACTTTACACATCTGGTATTGCATTAATCACACTGGCCCACCAAGCAAAGTTAATATTTAATTTATACCGCACTGTGAAAAACATAACACTGAAATCCAAAAAACTAGATAGTATTTATCCAACCACCTCCACATACACAGCAAAAACAATTAGAGATAATCAATAAATTATATGTTAGTGCCATGTAAAATACAACTTGTACCACAAAAAGCAAGCCTTCCCTCATACAGTTGTATCAGCAAATATAAAACAAGTGTTAGGAAAATAAAAATTGACAGGGACATACAGTAGTGTTCAAAATAATATCAGTCCAATTTGACTAACCAGATTAATCACTGTTTTTGGTATAAATTATATTACCACATGTCAAACAATTTACCAGTTGGTGCAGTAGAATCTAAGAAAACCAACAGACTCAGCATTCATGATCTGCATGTTTTTGTCTGTGTATTTGAATAATTAATTGAAAGGGGGTGTGTTCAATATAATAGTAGTGTGGAATTCAATTATTGAGGTCAATCATTCTATGAAGAAACAGGTGTGAATCAGATGGCCCTTATTTAAGGGGGAAGCCAGCACATGTTGTACATGCATTTCTCCTTGAAAGCCTGAGAAATATGGGTCGTTCGAGACATTGTTCAGAAGAACATCATACTTTGATTAAAAAGTTGATTGGAGAGGGTAAAACTTATAAAGAAGTGCAGACAATGATAGGCTGTTCAGCTAAAATGATCTCCAGTGCTTTAAAATGGAAAGCAAAACCAGAGAGATGTGGAAGAAAACGGAAGACTACCATTCGAATGGACAGAAGAATAGCCAGAATGGCAAAGGCTCAGCCAATGATCAGCTCCAGGATAATCAAACACAGTCTCAAGTTACCTGTGAATACTGTGACAGTTAGAAGACACCTGTGTGTAGCTGATCTTTTAGCAAGAAGTCCCCGCAATGTCCCACTGTTAAAAAAAATACATGTACTGAAGCGAATATAATTTGTAAAAGAGCACATCAACTGGCCTAAAGAGAAATGGAGAAATATTTTATGGACTGATGAAAGTAAAATTGTTCTTTTTGGGTCCAAGGGCTGCAGACAGTTCGTCAGACGACCCTCAAACTCTGCATTCAAGCCACAGTACACTCTGAAGACAGTGAAGCATGGTGGTGCAAGCATCATGATATGGGCATGTTTCTCTTACTATGGTGCCGGACCTATTTACCGCATACCAGGGATCATGGACCAGTTTGCATATATTAAAAATACTTGGTCATGTTGCCTTACGCTGAAGAGGATATGCTCTTGAAATGGGTGTTTCAACAAGACAACGACCCTAAACACACCAGTAAACAAGCAAATTCTTGGTTGTAGTCCAACAAAATTGAAGTTATGGAGTGGCCAGCCAATCGTTGGACCTTAATCTGAACACTTGTTGGGTGACATAAAAAATGCCGTTTCTGAGGCAAAGCTAACAAACGCCAAAAATTGTGGGATGTTGTCAAAGCATCCTGGGCTGGAATAACAGTTGACAGGTGCCAGAAGGTGGTTGACTCTATGCAACATAGATGTGAAGCAGTTCTAAAAAACTGTGGATATACAACTAAATATTAGGTTAATGATTCACAGGAATGCTAAATCCTCAAAAAAGAGGACATATTGTAAGTTTGTAAAGACAAATGCAGACACTGCTATTTTGTAGAACAGCCCAATGTTCATTCTTTGTTATTTTCTGTAAAATAGTTAAAAATGATATACATTTTTCTTCATGTTTTGAATTAGAAAACAGTGTGCAATGATCTCAATGCCTGGAAATAAAAACTAGTATAAAGAATGTGTGCTTAACTCATGTTTTTGAACACACTGCTATTATTTTGAACACTACTGTAAAACACAAAATAGTCAGGTCTGTAAGTGGTTAAACAGAAATCTTGAAGATGGTGAGAGATTGAAGCGGAAAATATGATTGAGTGTTGCATAAATCAACATTATGAAAGATTAAGCTTTACTTACACTGAAATCATTGCAAATCACAACATTTCATTTCTATATTATTCTGCAACAGCAACATTAGCACGCAAGTTGGTAAATCACATTTTCCCCATTGAAGCTGAATAATACATAATGCTGAACTGATTTGCACAGAAGATATTGTACATACCAGATTACGCTTGTGAACTAAGGGTGTAAGAAAATTAAGCAAAAATTAAAGTGGCTGTTACACGAAAAAAGCGCAAAAAATACAGTTTACAGCACCAGCTATACATCATTTCTGTATATGAATTTATGGTCACCGGTATCAGATCGAGATGTAACATGTGATTTATTTAACCAGTTTCCACCCTGCTTAAATCAAGGGGCTAATCGCCCTAGTGTCTGTCATTTTCATTAACGTTGAGTAGACTTTGCTAATCGCTTTGCCCCCAGGATGGACAATTGGTTTCCAAGTAGAATGCAAGATAAGCGCCATCTTCAACATAATCTGCATCCCAAGAATATGGATGAAGGAGAAAATGTGGTTGAGATTAAGCAAAGCCATTTATCTTCATAGACCACATGGCCTGTGGGATACAAGCAGGAACATCTTCAGCATCAATACACCTGACCTGCTTGCATCATCCCGCCGAAAACTCAGGCTACAGGCACTGGGTACTACTGTGTGCAATGTGTGTACCGCTGTGTGTGATGCGAGAAGGGGATTAGATATTTTTTTCTTCTTTTTCTTGGGGCACTTTTCATGAGACCTTTAGGAACACATGTAGTTCACTTTTGTTAAAGGGGTTGTCCAACATTTGAGACTTTTTTTTACATTTAATGCATGTATTTGGGACTAAAAATCATTTTACAATTTGTTTGCATTTAAAATTTTTCACTGTTTATCAGCTCAAAAAGAGCTCAGAACGTGCCGAAGGGTTTCTCAGCTAACGCATTTTACAGGCAGCGATAGACAGAACAACACACACAGGCTACAGAAGGCAACTACTGCAGCATTCTTAATGAAATCCAAGAGCAAAAATGATTTTTAGGACCAATTATATGCATTTAAGTAAAAAAAAGTCTACAAATGTGAACATCCCTTTTAAGACCACTCTTGAGGACTTTGTTTAGTCACAATTGTTTTGGGAAGAAATATGTCGGCACTGTACATGGTCAAGCACTGTTGGAGGTATAATTCTTGGCACCAGGGGGCACAATAGTTGCCACATTTATTTTTGGAGACACTATGTGGACTCTTATTATTTGAAGCACATTTGTAGCCACCATCAGGGTAATATCTGGGTCACATTTGTGTCAGCAAATTCTGTATGAGCCACTTTCTTTTCACGGATATATTTTGTACTTGCTTGCGTTGCACTATTATCTTTAGGAAATAATCTGTAGAGAAATGTTTATTTTGAGGTGACTATTGCTATGTCCCTATTATTTTCATGGTATTTCAAAGGCACATAGGGTGGCATGTCAGACACAGTGTGGGATAGCAGCGAGATAACACTGTTAGAGGACTAGGATGCAGGGATGAGGAGTTTGTCTTGAGAAGGCTGGTAGGATGATGTAACAGTGAGGAACGTTGTATGTCAACTCTGAAAATGAACCGTGGCTGAAACAAGTTTGTATAGTGGTCTCTGACAAATGAACAAAAATAAGGAAATAATGACAAATAATGTCTACGATCAGAGAAGATGCTGCAGGATGTTTTTGTTGAATATTTTGCATGTGACTTAAAAAGTGGAACAGTATCTTTTAGGTTCTTTGCAAAGCCCCATATAATGTTCACACTCTACCTTCTATGGTTCTGCCACAAATCGCTAACAAACAGACTTCAAGCCCTGTCAATGGTGAACTTTAGACTACTTTGCTAATAGGAATTGGCATGATATAAAGGGTTAAGTGCTTTGGCCGTTCATGTTTAATTCCACTAAAAAAATCATGTTCCAGTATTACTTAGGGTGTAACGTCAGGTTACAAATACACAAGGCTATATTTTACTCTTTGCTCGCTATTGTACAAGGTGCTGGATAACCCAATGTTTGGCAATGGAATATTACTGAATGACCCTTTATGGGGAACCAAGCCCTGATTATTATGAATTACAGCAACTGTCTGCTTCCATGTATGTCCTGGAAAATCAGAGCTGTCCATGGTTGTTTAAATAACACGGTGGATAAATTCATACGAGAAAAAAAATAACCTCTCCATCCAGAAAGTTTAAGTACTTCAATCTGATTGAGCCCACACAGACAGAAAGACAAGCTGAAGAGCAGTCCGGGATGCCCTGTATTATGCAGCGCTTAATTAAATGGACATGACATGACAGATTAGCAAAACAAGTCGAGGCAATGCTAACTCCGATACATCACACCGTGCTATATCCACTACAGACTAGGGGGTAAGGTTTATATGTAATGAGTGCAGGACCGATACTTGGTCCTGCCCTGTACACGAGGACGAATACACCCTCATTTAGCGAGTGTGCCATGAAGTTCTAATTTATGACTTTTACTCGTGCACAAAGAGTCATTGTACTTAGAAAGTTATTTACACACTGCTGAGTGCCCAGAACTTTGCAAAAGCTTCCACCCAGCGATGTGACTTAGTAAACATGTCCAGTGAATGCAATGCTAATATTTCTTTCTTTTACTAACTAAATATTTAAAAATAATCCAATAATATTGTTTATGTACGTATTATACATACTCAACATTTACATTTCATGGTAATGTATGATTTTGTTAACTACAGCATAATAAGACCAGGCCGCACATGGACAACAGAAACTATAACATTGTTACCAAGCTGAAGGCTAAGAGAATTACTTCAAAGTGAAGATAAACCATGTACTGTCATTTTAGGACTGCACGGTACAGATTTACCTTTACATACCATAATCCCTGTGTTTTTCTCTGAAATTTAATAAAAAAAACAAACAAATTAATATTGGACTTTGATTAATGGGCATCAATCTGACATAGTATTGGGAGTCAAATAGGGCTCGTCACTGTATCACAGGGCTCCATAATTAGTTTTTGGGAAAAATGCTTATGTGATGAACAAAGTACATACAATTGTGGCCAAAAGTTTTAAGAGTAACACAAATTTTGTTTTTCACACGTTTCGCTACTTTAGTTTTTATAGTGGAAACTTGCATTACCTCTTGATTGTTATGAACAGTGATCAGATAAATTGCAAAAAAGTCATTCCTTGCCATAGAAATTAACTTCTTCACAACAACCCAATTTCCATATCAGCCCTGCCTCAAAATGACCTGCTTACGTCATTTCAGTGATCTTTTTATTAGCTCAGAAGAAAGTGTTAAGGACAAGGCAGCTGATATCACTCTTTCATGCTGATTTAAGATAGATAACATTGTCTTTTTTTATTATTATTATTATTATTATTATTTATTTTTAGACCACCATTGATTCCATGGTGCTGTACATGAGAAAGGGTTACATACAAGACACAGATAGATTACAGTCAGGGCCGGCGTCGGGGCAGGGCAGACTAGGCATCTGTCTAGGGTCCCCACTCCCTTGGGGCTACATCAGAGTGATTAACTGACTATCAAGAACTTCAAAGAGAGGTTAAACTGCTGTGAAGAAGGCTTTAGGGTGCCCAAGAAAGTCCAGCAAGTGCCAGGGCCGTCCCCTAGACTGGACTCAGCTATGGGATCAGTTAAACACCAGTGCAGAGTTGCGCCGGTATGGCAGCAAGCAGGTGTCAGTGCATCTTTACACACAATGAGGTGAAGGCTTTAGGAGGCTGGTCTGGTGCCAAGAAAAGGAGCAAAGAAGCCACTTCTCTCAAAGAATAGGACTGGGGTAAAGTTATTCTCTCTGATGAAGCCCTTCAAACTGTTTGTGATATCTGGAAGAATGATTGTCCAGAGAAGTAAAGGCGATATCTACATTGAGTCTCATGTTATTGTAATACCCCAGAGTTGGGTATACCTAAAGGACTGTATAGGTTAAGTGTGTTTTAATGTTATAGTGATTCAGCACTTTTCATACTAGTTTGTACAGTAACAGTTAACATCCTCACCAAGGCAGGTTGCCAAGTGACTAGTTGGTGGGTGGAGTTCTGCATACAAAAGTGAGGTTGTGTGCCCACTATGCATTTTTCAAGCGTTTTTGATGCGGAATTTCCGCAGCGTAAATGCTTGCAAACCGCTTGGTAATCCGTGCCCCATGGTCCTCAATGAAAATCTGCATGTTCTGTGCCCATGTTGCAGAATTTTCCGCAGCCGATTTTCCTTGTGGAAAAATCCGCAGCATGTCCATTATTTGAGTGTTTCTGCATGAGGATTTGAGGTCCCAATGCATTTGAAAAACGCAAGTCAAATCCGCATGTAAAAACGCTGCAAAAACGCGTCAAAAATGAGTGTAAAATCCGCAAGCATTTTTACTGCCAAGAACATGCAGAAACGCTGCAGAAATTTTCAGCTTCATTTCTGCATCGTGGGCACATACCCTTAGACACATATAGTTAGAGAGTTTGTCTGAGTTGTTGGAGAGAAAAAGATGTAGGACAAACGAGTAGGAGAGTAGGAAGAAAGAGTCCATAGTGGGATGTTAAGCAGAGAAGCTCAGTGAGCACCACTAACAGCCATGGTCAAGCATGTAGGGGATTTCTCCCTTGTTCCTATCAGGCTGCAAATGGAGCGGTAACTTAAGGACCCAACATGAGGGAGCACCAACGTCTGCCAATTGGGATAATTGATCACCTGATTTCTACAGAGCACACACCTGTCTATTGCTGTTGCACGTGTGCCCAGAACTCAAGATCTACATTCAGCCATTGGTGGTTACTCATAGGAGACTACGGGGATAACGTTATTTAAATTGCACTTCATGTAATATGATGGCTAGTGAGGATGGGACAGTGAGGCCTAACATGGATAGACTCTGCAAGGAACCTCTATAGCGTTAGTACTGAACACCAGACATTAGACACCTGGAGGGACTTACTTGAAACCACTACTCATTTGTACCCATCACTCTGCCGGATGTTGTCTGTAATATGGAACTGCTTTACCATCAACACGTGTTGCCTGTACTGTGCTCCTTTTTGGCTGTTTAACCCCTTGAGATGTGAACGAGTAAAGTTACCATCTGTTTTACCTATACCAAAGTCTCCTGGCTTCAATATTTCTCTCTCTTCGACCTCTGTCCTCAACCCTGTCTCCCTCCTACACCAACACCATGGGGAACGTTCACCACATCGCACACAACCATGAGGGGACAGGAGAATGACATTTAACCCCCACAGCTGTGTGTCCCTACAATGCTATAATGTGCCTCCGCAGCGCCAGGAGTCGGGTACGGCCACCACCGACCGTGTTATCCGGGGACCAGAGAGGATCCAACCCATACCCGGTGTACTGGAGGGTCTAGGCTCTGTGATCCAGTGCCTGCTACATTATGCCATCAGTAAAAGATCCTAAGACTATTCATATGTGGATTTCCTTTTCATACACAGAATTGGGCTCACTCACAATTTTTCCGAAGAACACTGCCATAATTAAACGATGCTTTCAACAAACTATTCAGAATATGAAACCAAAAACCAAAATATGAGTAATAAACCTAATGAAGGAAAAAAGAACAAATGGGGTTACCAATTATATATCGATATGTGAGAGTTTATTGATAAATAAATACGCAATGGTAGGGCAAAGTCATACTAAAAGACACATCAGGAAAAAATGGTGGAAAATGATCCAAATAATGGATCAAAAATCCTTGATGTGAGAGGGATCCTTAATGACAATCATATACATGTGAATCATGTAGGAATCACAAATAAATATAATACAAAAACACTGACAAGCAAGGGATAAAGGGCTATATAGCTAATAATGTGCTGAAAACTATGCACAAACCATAACATTTCACGTTCATAATGGTACAAACAATAAATAATGAATACACTTTGGGACATAGTGAACCCAGAAAAAGTACATATAAACTACATACAGTATAATAGTAATAGTACAAACACCATATAATGCATATACCTTGAGACATAGTAAGCCAGTGAAAAGTCAAATAGAGGACTGGGGGGAGGGGCGCACACTGGCACCTCGACGCATATAACCTCTGTATATGATTGCCATTAAGGAGGATAGGTTAGGGGGATCTTTGCCTCTCATATCAGGAATTTGTTATCCATGCTTTTTTTTAGTTTGACTTTTACCATCATGTATTTAGTATGACCCCACTATTATTGTATTTATTTATTAATAAACGTTATTCACTTCCTGATGTATAAATTGGTAGCCCTTTTGTTCTTTTTCCTTCATTGGGTTAATTACTCATATTTTTGTTATTTTCCCAACTGGAAAATTATTTTAGTTTTGTATTTTGTTAGTTTAGGGGTTTTCTTTATTGATGGAGATTTTTATAGGTTGGTATATTCAGAATAAGCTGCCTGTGTGTACATGAGGAATAACACCCTTTGTGGGGATTATATGACTTAAGTCCTGCATTCTCACCAGTTTCCCCCTCTCAATGCTCTATTCACGGGGGCTGTACAAATTGTGCGCTAGATCCGCCCACAAAGTATGTCCTGGCGCTAGCACTGGTGTCAGGACATAATCTTTCATTGCACGCACCTCAGCATGCGGTAGTGAACACTGCTCACAGAGCAAAAAGAAATGAAAAGGCCTGCGGCCATCAAAACACAGCTGCCGGCTAAAGCACAGGAATCTGTCCGGGAGTCGGAGAGAAGGTCATCGAGGGCTGTGAATGGCCCTCAGGCCTGAGGTTCCCCATCCCTGCCATAGAGGAAAATGGGCTGTCACATGGCACCTTCAGTCTGTCTCCTCTGAGCAAGACGTACTTTTTTCACAGTAGATGGTGAGTTCAGGAGGTACGTGGGGAGAGGGGAAGAAGTGGCTTTTAAGTGGGGAGGGAAGCATAGGTCACTGATTAGATGCAATACAAAGTTTCTTACAGTCACTTGTACTTTTGATCTGTGCAAAGTTTGTTGAAAGTACAGTTCCGTTTTAAAGAATGAGATCTAATCATCCTCCAAAAGCAACTTCCTCCCATCAATCCAGGAGCAATAGGGTGATGATGCTTTCTCCAGGAAGATGGAGACCATGTCACAAAGCAAAAGTGATAGCTAAGTGGCTCGGGGGACAAAACATTAAAATTTTCATTCATAGCCAAGAAACTCCCCAGATTTCAATCCCATAGAGATCCTGAGGCCACTCCTCAAAATGTGAGAGGACTCCAATCACTGATGAGACAAGTATGGGCTGTCATAAGTCTGGATATGGCCCAGAAGTTAATATCCAGCTGCCAGGACAAAGGGCAGAAATCTGGAAAAATAAGAGTCAGCGCTGGAAATATTTAGTCTTTACATAAATGTGGCACCCCAGGGGTCTGGTTTCCACAGTAATAGCAATATTACGTCTGTGAGCAGGTGGGAGGTCTCCTGGTCAGGAATCCTATGCATGCCACACCTCCTGCCCAGTCCTGGGAGGGGAAGAACTTCCCCTATATAAAACTAGGGCTGAGGCAGGGTTAGGGAGAGAAAGAGCAGAGAACACAGACAGAGACACAGTCTGGTCTGTAGTGGAGCAGCTTTAGGAACAAGAAAGATCAGGAGCTCTGGGGAAGTCGTGCTAAAAGGAATCAGGGGCTGGCAGCTGTAGAGCTTGCCCTGATTGAAGAGTTACCACCGGACCCGGAGTCCGAGGCTGTGGGGACTAATCCTTACCCAGCAGCAGAAACCGACCGGCAGGGGATTTCAGGTCCTCTGGCCAAGAAACCCGAAGGCACGGTCACACGCGTGGGACCAGCACCGCCGTCGTGGAGCGGAAGCCACTAGAAGGCCCCGAGTCACCGGCCATACGGGTGAGCACCACACGGTACACTCAGGGACGTGGGCTACTTTTACCCGCCTCTAGCAAGGTAGCCAGTAGAGTACAACTAGTTGGGGAGGCCTACAACTCCGCCTGGCCAGGGGAGATCCCATCAGCTCATGGACTGACCAGGCCCCGATCGCTAGCCAGTACTCCGGGAGGGTCTATTTTTGTCACCAGTAAAGACCCTGAACTACACAGCATCGTCTCTGAGTGGTTCCTGCTACCCCCATCATCCACGTCGGCTGCCCTGAGGCCATACCCCTCCCGTTGGGGGTTATACCATCCACGCTGCCCAATCCTTCCACCGGCCTCAGCGGTCTGCCCTGCAGCGGCAGCTCCATAGCTGCATTCAACGGGTGGCGTAGTCGTCCAACATCTACTGCTAATACTCAGCCACACAGTTTGACTCCCTGGGCACGGACCGGGTCACCGCCACGAGACTACTACCCCCAACAGGCCCGGCTCCGGGTAGTCCCCGCGTGCGCAACGCTACACCAAGTAGGCCCAGGGGCGCGTCATAAACTTCATATATTTGTCAATAAAAGAGTAAAAATGTATGAAATACTGAAAATTGTACTTCTGTAACCATAGAAATCTACATTAGCGCCATACTAAACATTGCAGGTTCAGTTTTTTTACATCTATGGCCCAAACACAGAGGAGAAAAAAAGAACAACTCTTCTGTTACTTTTGGTTGGACTTGTACAAGAGTGCTAATAATGGCTTCTTATTATCCTGGGAAAGATAGCTGCACCATACAATTTTATATTTCTTTAACTTCTACAGCCACATGTGCAGCATTGCTAGTTTGGTATAAGTGTTTAGATATTCTTTGACTAAGTTCAATGAACTAACAAACATTTTTCACAAAAGTAATCTCTCCAAAAGTATTGCCATTGGTTGACAATTGCAAAGTGAGATGCCAGCAGCGGATCTTGATGATTTGACCAAGTGTAACCAACACAGCAGACTGAACAGAACATTCCTCAGACAACCATTAATATACCTCACTGATAGCAGACTAGGTGTGTAAGTGTTGACATTTTTGCACATGGTGCTCCTGAACAGGATGCGAGTCCTGAACAGATGACACTGCTGGAGATTTTCTGATTTTTAAGGGAAGTAACCATGATGGGTTTTTCATCTGCTGAATTAAGTTTCCTTGGCCAACCACAGCATAGCCCATTTCTTAGTGTTTTTTCAAAAGAGCTTGAACAACACATCTTGAAACCCCCGTCTGCTTTGAAATCTTTGCCTGGTTGTTGCAGTATAACTACCTTGTGCTTTCTTTCTGTAACAGTCTCACTATGGCGTATGACCAGTGGCATAAAACTGTCTTCCACAACTTCACATTTGTAGCACAGTTTTGTTGTTTCTAACCCATTTAAAGCCTCCTACACAGCTGTTTCAGTTAATAACTTTTTTAACCTACATATGAAAATGATTATCTTTATTATCTGTCTGAGTATTATCCACACCCCCATCTACCTCCGATCTATGACTAGTGTTGAGCATTCCGACACTGTAATATCGGGTATCGGCCGATATTCGCGGTATCGGAATTCCGATACTTAATTCCGATACTTTTACAATATCGGATACCGGAATCGGAAGTTCCCATAATGCCTGCGCTCTGCAGTGTCTGTGAAGGATGACAAGTTGGATGGCAGCGCGATCCAGCCTGTCATCAGAATGCCATCCCAGCGGGGGAGAATTCTCCTGATTGTTTAAAAGCCGGCGGGCGGTATAAAGCCGCCGGCTTTTAAACAATCACACAGCCCCATACTGCTTCCCCGCAGCCTCCCACCCCGATCCTCCGCTCCCCTCGCCACCTCCCATCCCGATCGTAAGTTAGGACCGGGCGGGGAGCGCAGCTCCAAGGAGCGGGGAGTGAAGGACCCGGGCGGGGAAGCCGGCAGTGAAAAGACTTCACCGCCGGCTTTCCCGTTCTGTGCTGCGCTTTCCCGCCGGTTATTTCAAATGAACAGCTGAGGTATCAGGTGATGCCGATCAGCTGTTCATTTGAAGTCGCCGCGTTGCCCTCAGAGGGTTCATGTGAGTTCATGCTTGACTGCATGAACTCACATGAACTTTCCCACGGCCGCACAGGTCAGCCTCACCTCCCAGACCCGTCATGATTAGTGTGTGTGCGGGGTGTGTGTGCGATGTTTGTGCGGGTGTGCGCGGTGTCTGTGCGATGTGTGCGGGTGTGTGCGGTGTGTGTGCGTGCAGGCAGACATAGGCCGATGTGACACTACTACTCCCATCGGCCTATGTCTGTCCCCCGTCCACTCCTGCCAGCAGGATCAGCTCGATGGGAGCAGTAGTTCCCATCAGACTGATCCTGCTATTTAAATTGCCCTACTGTGTCCCCAATAAATGTTAAATACATGTCATTGGTGGCCAGTGGTTACCTAAAAGAAATTAGTTCATACATTACCTGTCCCCGCCGATCGCCACCTAAAATAAAGTAAAAAATAAAAAACTACACCTATACTCACCAGGACACCTAATTCCCCGAAGCCATCGATCTCCTGTAATAAAATATAAAATAATAAACCACAACCTTATCCTTACCCCTCCGTAGCAGTCCACGAGTGTCCCACGAAGATCTCCAGTTCAGAGCAGCCACATAGAATGTGACCGCTCTGAACCGCTGCCGCCGCTAGAATGACGGGGCCGTAAGGGTTCACCGGAGTTCAGGCAGCGCTGCTCCGGTTAGCTCCTTTACGGCCCTGCTGTATCGTGAGAAATTCCCACGGTACAGCAGTGCCGTAAAGGAGGTCTCCGGAGCTGCGCTGCCTGAATGCACTCCGGTGACCTCAGTCAGTGGCTCCCGCTGCCGGGAGCGGACGTGTTCCCGGCAGCGTGAGCTTACAGCAGCCATGCACAGCTGTCACCATCTCCAGATGTGACAGCTGTGCATGGGAGATCAGCGCAGGAACGTGGACAGGTAACTATTATTTTTAGTAAACTAAGAATTAAATAAAATTGTGTGTTTTATTTCAAATAAATTATTTTTTTCTGGGTGTAGTGTGTTTTTTCTTTTTAACACTTTGTAGGTTAGTAATGGGGGTGTCTTATAGACGCCCATCATTACTAACCTGGGCTTCATGGCAGCTGGCGCTGACATGAACCCCACCACTATTACCCCCTGCCACCGCACCAGGGCAGCGTGGAAGAGCGAGGCTAAGTGCCAGAGTTGGCGCATCCTATGGATGCGCCATTTCTGGGGCGGCTGACGACTGGTGTTTCTAGCCTGGGAGGGGGCCAATATTCATGGCACCCTTCCTGGGCTATTAATATCAGCCCCCAGCTGTCTGCCTAGCCTTTTCTAGCTATTAAAATAGGGGGGACCCCACGTCATTTTTTTTGGGGGGGTCCCCCATTTTAATAGCTAGTAAAGGCTAGGTATTCAGCTGGGGGCTGATATTAGTAGCCTGGGAAGCTCCGTGGGTTTTACCCCCTTCCCAGGCTTCAAACATCTGCCCCAGCCGTCTGCTTAACCTCCGCTAGAGACTAAAATTATGGGGGATCCCACGCCATTTTTTTTTTAAAATAAATCCATTATTTTAACACTAAATGACATTTGAGGAGTTAATAAAGATGCAGTCCCTAAATTATTATTTATTTTTTAATTAATTTTTCCCAAAACTTTTGACGTGGGCTTCGCCATATTTTTGTATGCCAGCCAGGTACAGCATCCAGCTTCTCTGAACGCGCCATTTTCCGGGGTGGCTGCGGACTGCAATTTTCAGCGGGGAGGGGGGGGCGGCAGAAAGCTTGGGTCTCCCTGCGCTGCAGATTCCATCCCCCAGCTGCCTAGTTGTACCTGGCTGGACACAAAAATAGGGAGAAGCTTCACGTATTTTTTTTTTTAAATTATTTCATGAAATTCATGAAATAATTAAGAAAAAAAGGGCTTCCCTATATTGTTGTGTCCAACCAGGTACAAATAGGCAGCTGGTGGTTGGGGGCAGCCCGTTCCTGCCTGCTGTACCTGGCTGGACCCAAATATAGTGCAAAGCCCCACGTCAATTTTTTTTTAATTATTTCAGGAAATTCATGAAATAATTAAAAAAAAATTATGTGGGGCTTCGCCCTATATTTGTGTCCAGTCAGGTACAGCAGGCAGGAACGGGCTGCCCCCAACCACCAGCTGCCTATTTGTACCTAGCCGGACACAACAATATAGGGAAGCCCTTTTTTTCTTAATTATTCCATGAATTTCATGAAATAATTAAAAAAAAAAATACGTGGGGCTTCGCCCTATTTTTGTGTCCAGCCAGGTACAACAAGGCAGCTGGGGGCTGGAATCCGCAGCGCAGGGAGGCCCAAGCTTTCTGGGCCCCACCCGCTGCAAATTGCAGTCCGCAGCCGCCCCGGAAAATGGCGCGTTCATAGAAGCGCCATCTTCTGGCGCTGTACCCAACTCATCCAGGGCCCTGGTGCGGTGGCTCACTGGGTAATAAAGGGGTTAAGGCCAGCTTGGCATTATCAGCTGGCCCTAAGCCCGAAATTCATGGGGTCACGCCAATATTAGACATGACCACCATGAATTTCTAGTAAAGTATTTAAAAAAAACACAAACACCCAGAAAAAAGTCCTTTAATTGAAATAAAGACACAATTCTTTATTGTTCTAAATTAAACCATACTTACAGTCACGCCCATTCCAGCTGAAGCCAACGATCTCCTGCAATAAAAGTAAAATAATAAAGCAACCTCATCCTTACCTTTCCATGGTTCCCAGGACAGCTTCAGCTCTGCTACATCGAGATGACAGGCTGGACCGCAGCAGAACGCTGCCATCCAGCCTGTCATCCCGCAGACACTGAGAAGCGCAGGCATGCTTGCGCTCCTCAGTGTCTCGCTGTGACGGCATTCTCCTGCACTCAGCACTTCAGCGTGAGAATTTTCCCACGCTGTCAGTGACGTGCATGAGGTGAGCTGAGTTCATTGGACATGAACTCGGCTCATCTGGATGACGTCACAGAGAGACACTGAGGAGCGCAAGCATGCCTGCGCTTCTCAGTGTCTGCGGGATGACAGGCTGGATGGCAGCGTTCTGCTGCGGTCCAGCCTGTCATCTCGATGTAGCAGAGCTGAAGCTGTCGTGGGAACCATGGAAAGGTAAGGATGAGGTTGCTTTATTATTTTACTTTTATTGCAGGAGATCGTTGGCTTCAGCTGGAATGGGCGTGATGGTAAGTATGGTTTAATTTAGAACAATAAAGAATTGTGTCTTTATTTCAATTAAAGGACTTTATTCTGGGTGTTTGTGTTTTCTTTTAACTTTGACTATGGGGTTAGTAATGGGGGTGTCTTATAGACGCCTCTCCATTACTAACCTGGGCTTGATGTCAGCTGGCATTATAAGCTGACATCAACCCCAACCCTATTACCCCACTGCCACCGCTACAGGGCAGTGGGAAGAGCGAGGCTAAGTGCCAGAATTGGCACATTCTATGGATGCGCCATTTCTGGGGCGGCTGACGGCTGGTGTTTCTAGCCTGGGAGGGGGCCAATATTCATGGCACCCTTCCTGGGCTATTAATATCAGCCCCCAGCTGTCTGCCTAGCCTGTACTAGCTATTAAATTAGGGGGGACCCCACGTTATTTTTTTGGGGGGGTTCCCCCATTTTAATAGCTAGTAAAGGCTAGGTATTCAGCTGGGGGCTGATATTAGTAGCCTGGGAAGCTCCGTGGGTATTACCCCCTTCCCAGGCTTCAAACATTTGCCCCAGCTGTCTGCTTAACCTCCGCTAGAGCCTAAAATTAAGGGGAACCCCACGCCAATTTTTTTTAAAATAAATCCTTTATTTTAACACTAAATGACAAGTACAGTAATTAACACTGTCACTGTACTTCATATATATGTGACTGACATGTTTCTATCTATCTAATCTATGTGTGATTCTCTATTCTTTCTATTCTAAATTGTCGGGTACAGATGCTGAATTGCCGGCCGGCTTTCTTAAAGAGACGGTGCATGAAAACACTATTATTTTTTTAAATAAATCCTTTACACTAAATGACAAGTACAGTAAGCAACACTGTCACTGTACTTCTTATATATGTGGCTGACATGTTTCTATCTATCTAATCTATGTGTGAAGCTCTATTCTGTCTGTTATAAATTGTCGGGTACCGCTGCTGAATTGCCGGCCGGCTTTTTTAACCCCTTAAGCCCCGCGGGTGGTTTGCACGTTAATGACCGGGCAAATTTTTACAATTCTGACCACTGTCACTTTATGAGGTAATTACTCTCGAACGCTTCAACGGATCCCCCTGATTCTGAGATTGTTTTTTCGTGACATATTGTACTTCATGATTGTGGAAAAATTTCTTCGATATCACTTGCGTTTATTTGTGAAAAAAACGGAAATTTGGCGAAAATTTAGAAAATTTTGCAATTTTCAAAATTTGAATTTTTAAGCCCTGAAATCAGAGCGATATGTCACACAAAAGAGTTAATAAATAACATTTCCCACATGTCTACTTTACATCAGCACAATTTTGGAACCAAATTTTTTTTTTGTTAGGGAGCTATAAGGGTTAAAAGTTGACCAGCGATTTCTCATTTTTCCAACAAAATTTACAAAACCATTTTTTTAGGGACCACATCACATTTGAAGTCACTTTGAGAGGTCTTTATGACAGAAAATACCCAAAAGTGACACCATTCTAAAAACTGCACCCCTCAAGGTGCTCAAAACCACATTCAAGAACTTTATTAACCCTTCAGGTGCTTCACAGGAATTTTTTGAATGTGGAAGAAAAAAATGAACATTTAACTTTTTTCACAAAAATGTTAATTTAGACCCAATTTTTTTTATTTTCACAGGGGTAACAAGAAAAAATGGACCCCAACATTTGTTGTGCAATTTCCCCTGGGCACGCAGATACCCAATATTTGGGGAAAAAATACTGTTTGGGCGCACGGCAGGGCTCGGAAGGGAAGGAGCGCTATTTGACTTTTTGATTGTAAAATTTGCTTGAATAATTAGCGGACGCCATGTTGTGTTTGGAGAGCCCATGTGTGCCCAAACTTTGGAGCTCCCCCACAAGTGACCCCATTTTGGAAACTAGACCCCCCAAGGCACCTTTCTAGATGCATAGTGAGCACTTGGAACCCCCAGGTGCTTCACAAATTGATTCGTAACAATGAAAAAGTGAAAAAAAAAAACACTTTTTCATTTTTATGAATCAATTTGTGAAGCACCTGAGTGTTCCAAGTGCTCACAATGCATCTAGATAGGTGCCTTGGGGGGTCTAGTTTCCAAAATGGGGTCACTTGTGGGGGAGCTCCAATGTTTGGGCACACAGCGGCTCTCCAAACGCAACATGGTGTCGCTAACAATTTGAGCCGATTTTCCGTTAAATTTGTTAGAGGACACCATGTTGCATTTAGAGAGTCCCTGTGTGCCCAAACATTGGAGCTCCCCCACAAGTGACCCCATTTTGGAAACTAGACCCCCCAAGGCACCTATCTAGATGCATAGTGAGCACTTGGAACCCCCAGGTGCTTCACAAATTGATTCGTAACAATGAAAAAGTGAAAAAAAAAACACTTTTTCATTTGTATGAATCAATTTGTGAAGCACCTGAGGGTTCCAAGTGCTCACTATGCATCTAGATAGGTGCCTTGGGTGGTCTAGTTTCCAAAATGGGGTCACTTGTGGGGGAGTTCCAATATTTGGGCACACAGCGGCTCTCTAAATGCAACATGGTGTCCGCTAACAAATGTAACGCAAAATTGGCTCAAATTGTTAGCGACACCATGTTGCGTTTGGAGAGCTGCTGTGTGCCCAAACATTGGAGCTCCCCCACAAGTGACCCCATTTTGGAAACTAGACCCCCCAAGGCACCTATCTAGATGCATAGTGAGCACTTGGAACCCCCAGGTGCTTCACAAATTGATTCGTAACAATGAAAAAGTGAAAAAAAAAACACTTTTTCATTTTTATGAATCAATTTGTGAAGCACCTGGGGGTTCCAACTGCTCACTATGCATCTAGATAGGTGCCTTGGGGGGTCTAGTTTCCAAAATGGGGTCACTTGTGGGAGAGCTCCAATGTTTGGGCACACAGGGACTCTCTAAATGCAACATGGTATCCGCTAACAAATTGAATGGAAAATCGGCTCAAATTGTTAGCGGACACCACATTGCGTTTGGAGAGCTTCTCTGTGCCCAAACTTTGGAGCTCCCCCACAAGTGACCCCATTTTGGAAACTAGACCCCCCAAGGCACCTTTCTAGATGCATAGTGAGCACTTGGAACCCCCAGGTGCTTCACAAATTGATTCGTAATAATGAAAAAGTGAAAAAAAAAAACACTTTTTCATTTTTACGAATTAATTTGTGAAGCACCTAGGGGTTCCAAGTGCTCACTATGCATCTAGATAGGTGCCTTGGGGGGTCTAGTTTCCAAAATGGGGTCACTTGTGGAGGAGCTCCAATGTTTGGGCACACAGGGACTCTCCAAATGCAACATGATATCCGCTAACAATTTAAGCCGACAATTTGTTAGCGGATATCATGTTGCATTTGGAGAGTCCCTGTGTGCCCAAACATTGGAGCTCCCCCACAAGTGACCCCATTTTGGAAACTAGACCCCCCAAGGCACCTATCTAGATTCATAGTGAGCACTTGGAACCCCAGGTTCTTCACAAATTGATTCATAAAAATGAAAAAGTGTTTTTTTTTTCACTTTTTCATTTTTACGAATCAATTTGTGAAGCACCTGGGGGTTCCAAGTGCTCACTATGCATCTAGAAAGGTGCCTTGGGGGGTCTAGTTTCCAAAATGGGGTCACTTGTGGGGGAGCTCCAAAGTTTGGGCACAGAGGGGCTCTCCAAACGCAATGTGGTGTCCGCTAACAATTTGAGCCGATTTTCCATTCAATTTGTTAGCGGATACCATGTTGCATTTAGAGAGTCCCTGTGTGCCCAAACATTGGAGCTCCCCCACAAGTGACCCCATTTTGGAAACTAGACCCCCCAAGGCACCTATCTAGATTCATAGTGAGCACTTGGAACCCCAGGTGCTTCACAAATTGATTCATAAAAATGAAAAAGTGTTTTTTTTTTCACTTTTTCATTTTTACGAATCAATTTGTGAAGCACCTGGGGGTTCCAAGTGCTCACTATGCATCTAGAAAGGTGCCTTGGGGGGTCTAGTTTCCAAAATGGGGTCACTTGTGGGGGAGCTCCAAAGTTTGGGCACAGAGGGGCTCTCCAAACGCAATGTGGTGTCCGCTAACAATTTGAGCCGATTTTCCATTCAATTTGTTAGCGGATACCATGTTGCATTTAGAGAGTCCCTGTGTGCCCAAACATTGGAGCTCCCCCACAAGTGACCCCATTTTGGAAACTAGACCCCCCAAGGCACCTATCTAGATTCATAGTGAGCACTTGGAACCCCAGGTGCTTCACAAATTGATTCATAAAAATGAAAAAGTGTTTTATTTTCACTTTTTCATTTTTACGAATCAATTTGTGAAGCACCTGGGGGTTCTAAGTGCTCACTATGCATCTAGATAGGTGCCTTGGGGGGTCTAGTTTCCAAAATGGGGTCACTTGTGGGGGAGCTCCAATGTTTGGACACACAGGGGCTCTCCAAACGCAACATGGCGTCCGCTAACAATTTGAGCCGATTTTCCATTCAATTTGTTAGCGGACACCATGTCGCGTTTGGAGAGCCCGTGATGTGCCTAAACAGTGGAGCTCCCCCACAAGTGTCCCCATGTTGGAAACTATACCCCTCAAAGATTTTATTAAGGTGTATAGTGAACATTTTGAACCCAGAGGTACGGCACATTATTTGTTTACATTAGGTCATCATATTGAATAAGTTTTCATTATTCTTGAGCGCAAGTGCTCGCTACTTGAGTTTTCATCGGGTACTCAGGTATGCACCATGTACAGCGTGTGCTCGAGTGACATGCTCGAGTCCCTGCTCCGCATGTTTCACGGTTATTAGACACCCAAAAAAAAACATGCGGGGATCGCTCGTGCATGGCAGGCAATCCCCATAAAGTTTTTTGGCCGCGAAGCATATGGGGCAGAGACTCGAGCATGTCACTCAAATACCCACGATACTAAATGCATACCAGAGCACCCGATGCAAACTCAAGTAGCGAGCACTTGCTCTCAACACTAGTCGCCATATCGTCATCTTTTTTTCTTACTTTTGAAAAAAATCCCAACCCCAGCCCTAGCCCCAGCACAACCCTAGCCCCAGCACAACCCTAGCCCCAGCACAACCCTAGCCCCAGCACAACCCTAGCCCCAGCACAACCCTAGCCCCAGCACAGCCCTAGCCCCAAACCCAGCCCTAACCCTAGCCCAATCCTAACTCAAGAGTTTATTTTTGACGCCGTTCCTTGTGCGGTATAAGTGATTAGACGACTTTATTCTTCGGGTCGGTGTGATTACAGCAATGCCAGAATCATATGGGGTTTTTATGACTGACAGCTGTCACACACTAAAAGACGCATTTTTTGTAAAATCTAGTTTTTGCATCGCCATATTTTGAGAGCTATAATTTTTCCAGATTTTGGCAGACAGTCATGTGACGGCTCGTTTTTTGCGGGATGACTTGACGTTGTTATTGGTGCCATTTTCAGGCACGTGACATTTTTTGATCGCTTTCTATTCCGATTTTTGGGAGGCAGAATAAACAAAAACCAACAATTCAGGAATTGTTTTTTTTTTTTTTTTTTTTTATTCTGTTCCGCGTGTGGTAAAATTGATGAGGCAGCTTTACTCTTCGGGTGAGTACGTTTACAGCGGTACCACATTTGTATCATTTTTCTATGTTTTGGCGCTTATACACAATAAAAGCTATTTTATAGAAAAAAATATTTTTTAGTATCGCTTTATTCTGAGAGCTATAACTTTTTTATTTTTCGGCTGATGGAGCTATATGGCGGCTTGTTTTTTGCGGGACGAGATGACGTTTTCAGCGGTATCATTTTTATTTATATGCGTCTTTTTGATCGCGTGTTATTCCACTTTTTGTTTGGCGGTATGGTGATAAAGCATTGTTTTTTGCTTGGTTTTTTTTTTTTTTTTTTTACCGTGTTCACTGAAGGGGTTAACTAGTGGGACAGTTTTATAGGTCAGGTTGTTCCGGACGCGGCGATACCAAATATGTGTACTTTTATTGTTTTTTTTTTATTTTTTTTATAATAATATTTATTGATGGGTACATTATATTTTTATTTTTGGTGTATTATTTTTTTTATTTTTTTATAATATTTTTGCACATTTTTTTTTTTTTTTTTTTTTCCACTTTCACACAGTTTATACACTTTATTACTTTGTCCCACTCTGGGACTTTCACTTTTTTTTTCTGATCGCCTGCATGGCACAGGAATGGAGCACCATCCCTATGCCATGCAAGCTGTCAGAAATGCACAGTGTGAAGATTGCTTGGAGATGCACTGCGCATGTCCAAGCAATCTTCCTGCTCTCTGGTGACCCGGATGTTGTCATGACGACATCGGGTCGTCATGGCAACACCCGGGAAGCCTTTGCAGACTGCGCTGGAAGCCGGAAGAGGAGGTGAGTATCGCCGATCACCTCCCCTTGCCCCCGCAATGCCGCGATCGACTTCGATCGCAGCATCGCGGGGGTTAATGTGCTGGGAGCGGTGCGTGACCGCTCCCTGCACATAGTACCGGGTGTCAGCTGTGACAATCAGCTGACACCCGGCGGCGATCGCGCCCGCACAGCCTGTGTGCGGGCGCGATCGCGATGACGTACTAATACGGGTCTGGCTCTTAAGTCCCAGGGCACAGACGCGTATTAGTACGTCAGATGTTATTAAGGGGTTAAAGAGACGGTGCACGAAAACACTAATATTTTTTTTAATAAATCCTTTACACTAAATGACAAGTACAGTAAGCAACACTGTCACTGTACTTCATATATATGTGACTGACATGTTTCTATCTATCTAATCTATGTGTGATGCTCTATTCTTTCTGTTGTAAATTGTCGGGTACCGGTGTATGCCGCTGATGAATTGCCGGCTTTTCATGTCATTCTACATTATTCTTAGTTGTTTTACTTCATGTAGAATTAACCTACAAGGAAAGAAAGGGTTTATTTTCATTCCGATATTTGTGTCCCATTGACTTGCATTGGTTTCCGGTATCGGAATCGGCGATATCCGATACTTTTTGGGTATCGGCCCGATCCAATCCGATACGATATTTCCTGATATCGGAAGGTATCGCTCAACACTATCTATGACTGATAATTCACTGTTTTTTCAGGGACCTGCCTCCTCTGATCGAAATTTCGTACAGGCATCGACATTGTCGAAGACGGAGCATGCTCAGATTGATTTCTCAGCTCAGTTATGTAATTTAGAAGTTACTGCTCATGCTTAGTCCCCAGCAATGATGGAGCCTGCATAAGATTTTGGCTAGAGGAAGCAGGTCACTGAGATACCAGTGATATGTCAGTCGTAGACTGGAGGGCAGGCGGGGGATGGATAATACCCAGACTGGCAGGAGAAGACCAAATGTACAGTACAGACCAAAAGTTTGGACACACCTTCTCATTTAAAGATTTTTCTGTATTTTCATGACTATGAAAATTGTACATTCACACTGAAGGCATCAAAACTATGAATTATTGTGCAATATTTCCCTACAACAGGAATATGTAAAAAGCTTTGGATATTTCTGAATGTACTGAACTCCACAACCTAAAAATTATCAACATTCAGATTACAATATTGATTGCAAGTATCTCCTGTTTCTGTACATTTAACAAATCCTAACAGGCTGCCAATCTGCAACTGGAGCTTACAACCCTCTAAGCCACTTTTCCCAGAAGCCTAGTCTGCGCTATTCAATTAGCCTGAAAGCATCTACAATGTGTCATCTGTGAATTTCAGTTCAATTTTCTTCCAGTGACACTTAGTCAGAGGTTGTTGCCATGCTTTAGTTTAATCATTTTGTCTTGGTTAACTTTTCCATATGTGAGAAATATTATAGACTCTGGGCCTGATTTATTATTGCATTTTGGCCTTTTTGTCTCGTTTTTGGTATTTTTTGCCTCATTTTTTGGTATATTTGCCTGTGTTTTTCATTTGATCTAATTATTTTTTTTTAATTTGTACCTTTTTAAAGTCTATTTTATATGTGTTCACCTGTTTTGCTATTTTTATGTTCCTCACTATGGGAATAAGTTTGGGGTTTCCAGATGGTTTCGGCTGATTTATCTCAACTGACTTTTTAAAATGTTGCTAAATTTTTGCACTTATGTACTCCAGTCCCCCACCCTGAAGTGATTTTGTGTATACTAGATATATTTTGCACCATTATAGGGAAACATGCAACTCTTTGTACTAAAAAGGCACAAAACATGTTATAATCACTTCTCCGACATCTTCGTGGCTCCTCCTTGTGAAGTGCATAAATTAAGTTTAATTTATTCACTTTACTCAACATCAGGTTTCCTGGGACTCAAACTCCTTTACAGCAGTTGTTGGTCACAGACAGCAGCTCTACCAATGAGCCACGGCTCATTATGAGAGACATAGGAGATTTTAGTAATCTTGACCTCTATATCAGACAGTGACTCCAGAAATAGAGAATACAAGTACATTGGATAGAGCAGTGTATTTCTTTGTACCTGTATTCGTTCCTATGAAACTAAGATTTTTATTATAAGAAATTATAAATTTGCCTTTTTTTTATTTGGGAAGAGCCTCCTCCAGGTCTCAAACCCACAACCCCCAATATCCCATGAATGAGATAAACATACTGAGCCACAAGCTCAGGTGATGTCATGAGGAGAACTTTCTATACTTGATCTGTTATAGCAGGCTCTGACTGCAGACAGATTACATAGAGATACTTTACACATAGCAGTGAATTTCTATGTATTGTATTCTAGAGGGAGAATAAGAGATTTTTTTCTTCCTATAAAATTACAAAAAAATATTTTAAAATATTGTCATTTTTAAAGCGCTTTTTAAAAAATAATAATCATCACAAATCAGCACATAGCATGGACATATTTGATGTCCCTGTAATCGTAACGACCTGCACAACACAGCAATCAGATTATTTACGCAAATGAGTAAATGGCGTAAAAAAATAGCGCGATTGATATTTTTTCTCTATTAAACTCATATAAAATGTATTAAAAATATATTAAAAACAACGCTGAGGCCATGTTCATACGTAGTGTAAATGCTGCTTTTTTTCTACTACTTTTTTTCTGCATGTTTTCTGCAGGTATCCTCACCACAGAACAAAATAACAATCTTCTCTGATTATGGCGTGCTTGCTGCGTTTCTTTTATGCGTTTTCCCCCATATTTGTAGTCTGCTAGTGTGTATCACCAAGTATGTATCAGACAAGTGTGACGTATTGAATTAGACCTGAATTGGACCAGAAGGGAACTGGATACCCAGGCAAAGTAAACAATGTTTCTGTTTGTTTTCACTCTCTCCCCTATAGTCCTACACTTTCTACTAACCCCTCTAATCCCTACACCTAGTAAGGTAATGGTCATCTCTTAATCCATCCTCCCCATTCATTTCACCTCCTCCTCAGAACTATTCCTCATCATTCAATCCTGTGTCTCCAAACACAGAGAGCCACCTCATGCCCTCTCCTGCTCACACCTGCTAACACTTTCCCTGCTCCTCCTCACTGCCGGCGATATCTTTCCAAATCCTGGCTCTTCTCACCACATCCCTACAGTCACTTCCACCTCCTATTTACGATCTATCACAAAGTCTCACAACCTTTCTAACCTTACACCCATCCGCCCAGCCCCCACTTCCCTAGTCACATTAACAGGAGGTCTATGGAATGCTTGCTCCGTCTGCAACAAACTTTCCTACATCCATGACACTTTCATTACTAACAAACTTTCCTTTCTTGGCATCACCGAAACCTGGCTCACCCCCTTTGACACGGTCTTTACAGCTGCACTTTCGTACGGTGGATTCCACCTTTATCACACACCCCGCTCCAGCGGTAAGCATGCTGGAGGAGTAGGTTTTCTCCCATCAGATAACTGCTCCTTCACCCAAATCCCACTTCCGCCCTTCGTTGCTCTGCCCTCTTTTGAGGTGCATAGTGTGCGCATCTACTACCCCTCCAACCTCCAACTAGCTGTCATTTACTGCCCCCCAGGGCAAGCCACCACGTTCTTCGACCACTTCACCACCTGGCTACTTGACTTCTTTTCCGCTGACATCTCCACTATCATCATGTTCGACTTCAACATTCCCATTGACACTTCCCACTCATCTGTCTCTAAGCTTCTATCCCCCACTCACTCCTTCGGCCTTGCTCAATGGTCTTCCACCCCCACTCACAAAGATGGCCACACACTGGACCTCATCCTTACCCGCCTCTGTTCCCTATCTAAGCTCTCTAGCTCACCTCGTGCTCTTTCTAATCACAACCTACTTACATTCTCTTCCCTCTCCTCTCCAGGTGCACAACCCCCACTCCACAAACTTGCACCCCCTCGCAGAAATCTCAAACACCTTGACCTACACTCACTCTCTGAATCAATTCTCCCACTTACAGGCATAAGTTCATCATGTTTTTGCTATGTATACCCGTTCCACATGTAAAGTGCCATGGAATAAATGGCGCTATAATAATAAATAATAATAATATTTGATGCGATTTTGGTGCAGATGTGAATCAACATTTTTAACGCTTTTTTTATAGTACAGAAAAGCTTTGATTCTGCTCTTAAAAATGCAACAGTGTTTTTTTCTTCATGCTTTTTTTTTAGATGAAGTCGATAAACAAAAAAAATGCACTAAAACACCAGAGTTCAGCAGCGTCTTCAGCCCACAGAGGGTGGCTATTTCATGAAATTACATCCACTTTGCTTGGACATTTAGACCGTGTTCACATGTACTGTAAATGCAGTGTTTTTTTCTGCTGTTTTTTTAGCACAGAAATTCGGCTCTGTTTAACTGTCCAAGCAAAGTGGATGTGATTTCATGAGAAATGCGCCCCCTGTGGTCTACAGTCACTGCTGAACTGTGCTTTGGTGCTTTTTTTTCTCGTCTTCTATTTGGAGCCTAAAATAAAAAAACGCATGTAAAAAACTGCAGATACTTTATTAAGAATCAAAGCTTTTCTGTACTATAAAAAGCAATTAAAAAACACAGCTTCACATCTACACCAAAAATGCATCAAATAAGGGGAAAAGGGCATAAAAATGCAGCAATAATTAGAGAAGATTGTTATTGTGTAGTTTGGTGCGGATAATGCAGAAATAAAAAAACAGTATTTCTGCAATGTGTGAACATGGCCTTACAGACACATAAAAGCCAGATGTCGTATAGTGAAGCTACATAAAGATGAGAAAGTTCTGGTGGCTCCGGCTGTGAATGAGGGAACAAAAAATAATCCACAGGTCCCAATTAGAGATGAGCAGGATGCACAGATAACGTCACACTGCCCTGGGTGATCAAAAGCCGTTGGGGACAACGGAAGGTAAGAGATTCGCAGCCTCCCATCCAGCCGCCCGGTACCACTGATCTGGACGCTGGACCAGAGACCCAGGAATCCATCCGCTCATCTATAGTCCCAACTGTCCCGGATACTGTGGACAATCCTGGATTTGGAGCTACACCCTGCAGTCTCGAGCGTCTGCTGAATATCCCTCACTGCCACCACACCTCTGACATCTCCTCCTGTGAGGGGAGAAAGAAATGGTAAATGGGCGTGGAATCGGGTGTGGCAAGGGGCAAGACCAGAAGTCGCTGCAACATCTGTCCCTCTTTCTATTCTTCAATAGTTGGGAGGTATGCCATCACATCCAGCTACACGACATGTATTTCTACATAGGGAAAGGAAGTCTAATGTATACCTGTGTGTGCTAGTCACAGATGCCCCATACCTGTGTGAGCCAGTCCCAGATGCCCCATACCCATGTGCCAATCCTAGATGCCCCATGCCTGTTTGTGTCAGTCCCAGATGCCCCCATACTTCTGTGTGCCAGTCCCATATGCCATATACCCTGTCTGTGCCAATCTTAGCTTCCCCATGCCTGTTTGTGCCAGTCTTAGATGCCCCCATACCTGTGTATGCCAGTCCCAGATGCCCCATACCTGTGTGTGCCAATCCTAGATGCCCAATGCCTGTGTGCGCCAGTCTCAGGTACCCCCATACCCATGTGCCAGTGGTCCAGTACTAGGTTCTAGCCCCAGTGCTCCACACCATGACAGGGGGTAATAATTATTAAAAAAAATTTAAAAAATAAAAGTGTTTTTCTGGGGCTTTCATAGTGATGACTTAGATCATCATGGCCCCTTCAGTCAGCTGATCAGCGGGGATGTTGGGAGTCAGGTCTCCATCAATCTGATATTGATGACTTCTCATAACAATAAGTTTGCAGCATCAGAGTCCTGGTAAACCCCTTTAAAAACAATGGAAATCTTCAGTGTTCAGCAGTGTTCCTTTTTATTCTTAGTGGGCATAGTCAGTTCTGTTGAATGCATCAATGAAGTGGTGGCTTTAAACTGGAAGTGATTAAAAATCTGCAGTGGAATAATGTTCACTGGGTGAAAGAAATATAAGAGTCGCAGTAGTAGAAGTTACAGAAACAGAACAGCAAATGTAGTCCATGAGCCCCATACAAGTGAGCAGAGTATGGCAAAATATTCATGGCCACATTCCATTTACTCTATGACTGCAGTCAGCTCACCAGGATGTAATTTAAAGAGGACCTGTCACCGGTCTGTGACTGCTCTTTTTATTTAAGAAAACAATAAACAGCCACAGATTGGTGATTTTACTAAATAATATGTATTAAAAAAAAACAGCCTTAAAAGACCCAACTTTCCAGCAAAAGTCAGATCCGAATTTTCAGGTTGAGGGGTCCCATAACCTTCCGTGGCCTCCCCAAGAGTGAAAGCATGAGGTCGCACACGTTATCAAGAGATCTCACGTCTTGATCTAAACCAGCGCTGCTGCATCCTTTACTAAGCAGTTACCCATCAGTAACCACTGTAATGATATTACCATTCAGTAACCACTTAGTAAAGGATGTAGCAGAGCGTGATTTGTTCAAAGTGCGATAGCTCACATATTTTCACTGTTAATGGGGTCACAGATGGATGTGAGATCCCACTTTGCATGCTGGGTTCCCACAACCCAGAAGTTCAGGGCCGACTTTTGCTAGAAAATCGGGTCCTTTACGACAGCATTTTTTATTTTATTTTATGATTTATTAAAATCATGAATTTAGGGCTGCTCATTGTTTTCTTAAGTAAAAAAGGCAGACATAGTCTCTTAGCACATTTTCCCAACACTTTGAAAATTACCTGAAGAATAAAATAGAGATAGTTGCACCCATGCATGGTCACCTCTCCATTCATTCTTCATCTTGATAAACTTACACTATACACTATATACAGAGCTCCTGTGTATAATGTAACTGGTGATCACTGTATTGCCTGTGCGCTTACACTCTACACAGAGCTCCTGTGTATAATCTCAATGGTGATCAGTGTATTACCTCTACACTGACACTATATACAGAGCTCCTGTCTATAATTTCACTGGTGATCCCTGTATTACCTGTACACTATACACTATATACAGAGCTCCTGAATATAATGTCACTGGTGATCCCTGTATTACCTGTACACTATACACTATATAAAGAGCTCATGTGTATGTCATTAGTGATCACTGTATTACCTGCATACCATATACAGAACTCCTGTGTATAATGTCACTCACTGGTGATTACTTTATTATCTGTAAACTCACACTATACACTATGTACTATATACAGAGCTCATGTGTATAATATCACCAGTGATCCCTGTATTAACTCTACTCTATACACTATATACAGAGCTCCTGTGTATAGTGTCACTGGTGAGTCACTGTATTACCTGTACACTTACACTATAAATATTATATATAGAGATGCTGTGTGTAATGTCATTGGTGATTCCTATTTTACCTGTACATTATACACTATATACAGAGCTCCTGTGTATGCTGTTACAGGTGATCACTGTATTTATTACCTGTACACTTGCACTATATACTATATACAGAGCTCCTGTGTATAATGTCACCGGTGGTAATATTAGTGTTATTAGCATTGTGTTTTTTATTAATGATCATTATTGTAGTATTCGGTCACTGTGTGGTAGTAATATGTGATCTGTCATGGTGTGGCATTATTTGTCCTTTGTATGTCATATTATTCTGTCACTGTGTGATGGTTATACAGTACAGACCAAAAGTTTGGACACACCTTCTCATTTAAAGATTTTTCTGTATTTTCTTGACTATGAAAATTGTACATTCACACTGAAGGCATCAAAACTATGAATTAACACATGTGGAATTATATACTTAACAAAAAAGTGTGAAACAACTGAAAATATGTCTTATATTCTAGGTTCTTCAAAGTAGCCACCTTTTGCTTTGATGACTGCTTTGCACACTCTTGGCATTCTCTTGATGAGCTTCAAGAGGTAGTCACCGGAAATGGTTTTCACTTCACAGGTGTGCCCTGTCAGGTTTAATAAGTGGGATTTCTTGCCTTATAAATGGGGTTGGGACCATCAGTTGTGTTGTGCAGAAGTCTGGTGGATACACAGCTGATAGTCCTACTGAATAGACTGTTAGAATTTGTATTATGGCAAGAAAAAAGCAGCTAAGTAAAGAAAAACGAGTGGCCATCATTACTTTAAGAAATAAAGGTCAATAAAATCTTTAAATGAGGTGTGTCCAAACTTTTGGTCTGTACTGTATTTGGTCTGGTCAGGGTGTGGCGATATTTGTCCCATGTATGTGGTATTATTCAGTCACTATGTGGTGGTAATAAGTGGTCTGGTCATGGTGTGGTGGTATTTGTCCCTTGTATGTCATATTATTCAGTCACTGTGTCGTGGTTATATGTGATCTGGTCATGGTGTGGCAGTATTTGTCCCTTGTATGTGGTATTATTCAGTCACTATGCGGTGGTAATAAGTGGTCTCGTCATGGTGCGGCGGTTTTTGTCCCTTTTATGTGGGGGTATTCGGTCACTATGTGGTGGTAATATATGGTCTGGTCATGGTGTGGCGGTATTTGTCCCTTGTGTGTGGTGTTATTCAGTCATTATGTGGTCTGGTCATGGTGTGGTGGTATTTCTCCCCTGAATGTGGTATTATTTGGTCACTATATGGTGGTAACGTGGTCTGGTCAGGGTGTGAGGTTATTTTGCGCATATTTGGCCTGTGGCTGCTGATGCCAGGGATTAAGTGCCGCAGACAGCTGAGGTGACTGATTGACAGGTGGTCATCCATTCCAATTTAAGCAGAGTTCCTTTAGAACTAATTTTCAAAACTTGTAGAAAAACCCTTTAATAGTATACACCATACTAGAAAGTGACTGACAGTGACTGGAACAACATGTACAAGACAGGAGGCAATGAGACTGTAAATGAAGGTAGAGGTAGCGTAAGAAGGGTAAGATGCACTTACTTTTAGCTACTGTTACTTGTATTTTGTGGTTGAAGTGTGCGTAAAAATGGGTGCGGCACTCAAAATTGGTGTGACCTTCAAATAGGCATGTTTTTTTTGCATGGACCTGGTTTGCTAACACAAACAGGGAACCTGTTGTTAAAAATTTGAATCCGACCCCTGTATAAATCAGTCCACAATGCTCCCCTGGTGTAAGACAAAGCATAAAAGCCTATATGAAGACATGCACACACTGTTGTATTAGTACAGCGCAAACCTCACCAATTTTAAAGAACAGGAAGAGGGACAAACAAGGCGGCGAGCATAGCACCCAATGGCACATTTTGACCACATCCTTTTACAATTACTTTCTACCATGGAAGTAGGAGACGTCAGAAGTGATGGTTGTATCAAGGGACATTCAGCAGATGCCTGGGACTGCACGTTGTAGATGCAAATCCATGACTGACCCACTGTATCCGGGACGTTTGGGACCTATGGATTTATTTTTTGTTTATTCATTCATAGTAGTAGCAGCCAGAACTTTCTAATTTTTTACTGAAGCTTCTTGTTTTTTTTGTCTGTAATGCCGTATTTACACATTGCATAAATACTGTGTTTTTTTGCTTTCAAGTATCAGCACCATAATAGACAATAACAATCTTGGAGAGTTAAATGCAGCAGATTTTTTGCACAAAAAAAGCAGCAAAAAAACAGATCATTTGCACTACATGTCAACAAAGCCTAAATATCCCAGCAAAGTTCACGTGCTTCCATGAAAACTCCTGCCCTTGGTGAACTGTGTGATTTTGGAGGGTTTTTTTCTCTATGTGGAGCCTGAAAAAAATGTATGTAAAAAAAAATGCCATTGCATTTTTAACTGTAGAATCAAAGCTTTTCTGTACTAATAACAAAGCATTAAAAAATTCACATCTGCAAAAAAAACACATCAAATAAAGGGGAAAATGCATAAAAAACACAGCAAATATCAATCAGAGAAGATTAGTATTGCTTTGTGTGGTGCAGACAATTGCAGATAAAATGCAGCAGAAAAAATCCATCATTTATGCTACGTATGAACATGGCTTCAGTGTTACATTTTTATTACATTATTTTATGGTTTTAATAGAGAAAAAATATCAATCACACCATTTTTTACTGCATTTACTGATCACCATAAATAATCTGATCACTGTATTGTATGTTTACATTATTTACTAATTTGTGATGTGGTTTTTTTGTTGAAGTGCATTAAAAATGACATTTTTAATTATTTTTTATTATTCTTTTAGTAATTTTATAGGAAGAAAAAAATCTTAATTTTAATTTTCCATCTAGAATACAGGTTAGGTACATCAAAATGCACTGGTGTATAGACATTATGTATCAGAACAATACGCCATTAATTTCAGAAATGCAGAATGAGTGTTTCAATCCCGGTGAGATCAGATCTTAAGAAATTTAAAAAATAGTTTATTTAACTGAATGTATGTATTTAGAGAGCAGAGAGACGTCGGAACCATCTCCCCTCTACTCTCCCCCGAGGAGGAGGAGCAGCAGAGCAGTGAAGACAACAGCTGAGAAGACAACACACAGAATTAGTGCAAGTTGGGACACAGGCCTAACCTACCGGGACAGCGGGACTGCTCCTTCAAATAAGGACAGTCTCACTAGATCCGGTATGGTTGGGAGTTATGCTGTGTACTATGACAGCAGTGTGTGCATGTCATGTTCATAATGTTGGTATTGTCGATTCCTCTGTGGTCAAAATAATTTCTTGCCCTCTTCCTGTGCCCACATCTACCCCTACCAACCTACCCACTTGTCACAATAAAGACAGACACATTAGTTTGGATAATATTGGCCACAACAGCCTTTATTATAATAATTACAAAACATTTAGAAAAAAGTTTAGTAAAGCGTGGTAAGGTCCTTGAACCTACATAACCTGTTGAGCCCAAATAACCATAGTAAAACATGGCTACTCTCAGCCATAACCCACAGGCTTGGGAGCACCGTCCATAACCCAAAAGGTTCCTTCATTAATAACTGATACCCAGGGACCCGACATTCCCTTGCTGTAAGTCCCACAAATCACCAGACCAAATAAATTTATAAAATAGGCGATCCATATTCTGATGAATCCCCTGGCCCAATTTAAACCAACTTCAAATTGTCCCAAAGTTGTCAGAATGACCAATATGCTGCCCATGTACTGCCTGAGAAGGACGCCTTAATCAAGGGTTCAGCTGCTCGGAAACCAAGTTCAATAATTGTGGAGGACAGTCCAAACTGTTGGCGTCCACATCCAGAGCCAACTACCGGAAACAATACCATTGAAGACGAGAGGAAGAGAACTATTCCCCCGCCAGGATGAGCTTCCATTCATCAAAACATCTTTCATTGTCACTTCGGCTCCAGGGGTCCAGATAGGAATATTGATGTTTGTATCGATCCAATATTTATGGGATATAGTTTTCAGTGTCATAAAGAAGGGACGGACGGACGTGACGCATTCACTCACATCCCTGTAGGGCCATGAGAATCCCTCCAATTGAATAACGGGCTGATAGATGATGCTATACCCGTCAGATTTGGTCTCTATGTAATGGTAAAATCATGCTAAAAAATATGAAGACAATGTTTCTCTTAAAATCCTGAAGGGATGAGAACATCCCACAAACAGACCCCACATGAGGTCATCAAGGGGAGGTGTGTGGGCGTAACTTAGGAGTTAATAATAAACAGAAACTGTGCTTGGATCAATTGTCAGTACTCAAAAGACATAGTTCGCTGTGGAGGTTCTGTCCATTTTTCTCAATCAAAATGCTTCCCTTTGCTAAGCTCTGAGCCATTTCTGTGACCAGTATTTAGTAAGTTTTTTTGTTTTCCCTTTTTATTTTATGTAATTGTATATACACTGCTCAAAAAAATAAAGGGAACACTTAAACAACAGAATATAACTCCAAGTAAATCAAACTTCTGTGAAATAAAACTGTCCACTTAGGAAGTAACACTGATTGTGAATCAATTTCACATGCTGTTGTGCAAATGGAATAGACAATAGATGGAAATTATTGCCAATTATCAAGACACCCTCAATAAAGGAGCGGTTCTGCAGGTGGGGACCACAGACCACATCTCAGTACCAATGCTTTCTGGCTGATGTTTTGGTCACTTTGGAATGCTGGTTGTGCTTTCACACTCGTGGTAGCATGAGACGGACTCTACAACCCACAGAAGTTGCTCAGGTAGTGCAGCTCATCCAGGACGGTACATCAATGCAAGCTGTGGCAAGAAGGTTTGCTGTGTCTGTCAGAGTAGTGTCCAGAGGCTGGAGGCGCTACCAGGAGACAGGTCGATACACAAGGAGATGTGGATGGGGCCGTAGGAGGGCAACAACCCAGCAGCAGGACCGCTACCTCCACCTTTGTGCAAGGAGGAACAGGAGGAGAACTGCTAGAGCCTTGCAAAATGACCTCCAGCAGGCCACAAATGTGCATGTGTCTGCACAAATGGTTAGAAACTGACTCCATGAGGGTGTTATGAGGGCCCTATGTCCACAGATGGGGGTTGTGCTCACAGCCCAACACCGTGCAGGACGCTTGGCATTTGCCAGAGAACACCAGGATTGGCAAAGTCGCCACTGGCGCCCTGTGCTCTTCACAGATGAATGCAGGGTCACACTGAGCACATGTGACAGACGTGACAGAGTCTGGAGACGCCGTGGAGAGCGAGCTGCTGCCTGCAACATCCTTCAGCATGACCGATTTGGCAGTGGGTCAGTAATGGTGTGGGGTGGCATTTCTTTGGAGGGCCACACAGCCCTCCATGTGCTCGTCAGAGGTAGCCTGACTGGCATTAGGTACTGAGATGAGATCCTCAGACCCCTTTTGAGACCATATGCTGGTGTGGTTGGACCTGGGTTCCTCCTAATGCAGGACAATGCCAGACCTCATGTGGCTGGAGTGTGTCAGCAGTTCCTGCAAGATGAAGGCATTGAAGCTATGGACTGGTCCGCCCGTTCCCCAGACCTGAATCCGATTGAGCACATCTGGGACATCATGTCTTGCTCCATCCACCAAGGTCACGTTGCACCACAGACTGTTCAGGAGTTGGCGGCTGCTTTAGTCCAGGTCTGGGAGGAGATCCCACAGGAGACCATCCGCAACCTCATCAGGAGCATGCCCAGGCATTGTAGGGAGGTCATACAGGCATGTGGAGGCCACACACAATACTGAGCCTCATTTTGACTTGTTTTAAGGACATTACATCAAAGCTGGATCCGCCTGTAGTGTGTTTTTCCACTTTAATTTTGGGGGTGACTCCAAATCCAGGCCTCCATTGGTTAATAAATGTTATTTCCATTGATGATTTTTGTGTGATTTTGTTGTCAGCACATTCAACTTTGTACAGAACAAAGTATTCAATGAGAATATTTCATTCATTCAGTTCTAGGATGTGTTATTTGAGTGTTCCCTTTATTTTTTTGAGCAGTGTATATTGTATGATTGGTGAAGAAAGGTTGAACTTGACCTAGGTCTTTTTTCAACCTATGTAACTATAATATCATATTGTTTAGTTCCCATTTTGTATCATCTTGTATATTTTGTATAAACACTGCCTATCTTTCTGGATTAAATATAAAAGCCATACGCAACTTGTAACGGGTGTCCAATCGGTCTGTACAAGCGATTGGTGGTGGCAGTGAGTAATTTCTTTTCTTATTTCAGATCTGGCAGTGACCATAAGGGGAGTGTATACATATATTCCATGTGTAGGAACCGGAGGTGTACATACCATACGGTCACTATTAGTTTCGATTAGAGGCAATGGACTTGCTTTCCCCAGACAAAAAGGGAACAGTGGGGGGATCTGCGCGACTTCCACAGCTGTGTATCCTTGACACTATTTTTTAGAAGCCACAATACCTGCCACTGACCATAACAGACCCAACACATAGCCCCCAAAGGAAGTTGAATGAAGCCTTCAGAAGACTAATTAACATGGTACTTTCCTATAGAAACTGGCAGTATCAACTTAACTAATGAGTTAGGAGGATACTCATACCAGTTAATTCCACCAACTGAACAGTAATATAAAATAATGGTGTAACAGCATTTATGGCTGAAAGAAAAACATTTACATGATGTAAAATCTTGTTAGGATGGAAATTGTTTAAATGACAAATGATTTCTCCATTGTTGAATAACAGGATTTATGGTCTACTGCAATATTAGGAGAACACTATAAAGCAGGTTAAACAATTTTTAGATCTGAAATTTGGTATAATATTTGTCTTTTACAAGAACTAGTTATTGCTATGTCATTTTCGGAAGAATGATAGCTATAATGTGAATGTGAATACAATACTAAATTAGCTCACATTGCTGATTGGAACTTAGGTATTTTGTATGATATGCCTTCACAGATTTGTTATTTCTTGATTTAAGGCTGTGAGTACACGTTGTAGATTTGGTGCATTTTTCCATGGAGATTTGCTAGCGAAACCTGATGCCAGCAAAGTGCATGAGAAACCTGAACTATCATGCACATGTTAAGTTTTTCTGACTTGCAGATTTGGTGCAGAAAATAATCTGCAGCATGTCAATTCTCTGTGCGTTTTTCACCCGTTGAATACACTGAAAAAACGCAGGCAAAAACGCACGTTTTTGAGGCTGCCAAGAGATGCAGAAATGGTGCAGAGATTTCTGCACACAAAATACTCAACGTGTGCACATAACCTTAAACTGAAGCAGTTAACTTAAAGAAAGGCCAATAGCAAACTAGAATTCCAAGCAACCTGAACAGATAATTATGGCCAGAGAAACCATAAGGCTCCAAGTTGGTTTACAGCAGCGAGACACAGTGTGACATGGTGGGGACAGAAAATAATATTGATAAGCAGGTAATTATAATGCTAAGAGCACTTTCATCTGTTCTTTTCTTGAAGCAGAGAAATGTCACATTAACATTTTCAGGAAGAGTATTATGGGGATGCATGAGTGACGTGTTGGAGGAGGTAACCATTATAACTGCCATTTAATATAATGGATATTTGGATGGAGTCAAAATAATTAAAATATTTTAATGAGACTGTTAGAGTCCATCTGAAATGTAAATCCAGGCCAGTCCATGTGCAGTATCACATGGTGGTGAATTATAAGTCCTCTTGCTATTCCTCTATCTAACAGGACAAACAATTACAGTATTCTTCAAACATAGTCACTTACTTGGATGAGTCAATGAAATATATCACCAGGGCCCCAATGCTCAGAGCAAAGACAGTAACTACCTGTGCCAAAAAAGAACAGCAGTGTTAGTATTCATTAGATTTAAATAATAAGAATAATGTCTAAGGGTGCTTTCACATCGTGTTCAGGCACCCATTTGGGGCGGCCGTAAACTATAATGGTACCGGAGAACGTGCGCTATGCTGTTCATCATTTTTGAACGTGTACGCCTACTGGAGGTGGACACTCAGACTTAGTAGACTGTGTATGAGTGTCCGACTCCAGTAGGAGCATGTTTGCTCTCCTGGCACAATTATAGTCTATGGCTGCATCGGCATATACGTCTGAATAGTGGTTAACGGGGGGGTTCGGACATAAGCCCCGACGGGGGCCACCAAACGGGAGCCTGAACACAATGTGAAAGCACCCTAAGTCAAACATGCATTTCAATGTTTACAACAAAGAAGTCATATAAATATATATGTCAATTTTATCATGAGCCGAAGGTTGATACCACATGTAAGACAAGATTCACCATGAGCACAGATTAAGTTTCTGTACTTAGCATCCTTCTTGACATCATAGGGACATTGAATGCCATAAAATAATTGTATCTTATCTGTCATTTTCGGAACAATTGTACCACAATAAAATCTAGATACCTATGCTTTAAAGAGAAGATGTTACATGGCCAAGAACAAGTTGACTAGTCCAAGAGGCATGTTCCCCTTCGCTCAGCTATACTGATAGGTCTGTCCCTGTGGACGCATAAAGAGAGACCTGTAAGTCTAGCAAAATGGGCAGATAGAGCTGGAAAGGACATACCTCTTGGACTAGTCACCTAGTAATGGCAGACACTATAACAGCTTTCAAAAACAGGGCTGGATGATTTCCTTGATACACATAACATTGTGGGTTATAGTTAAATTTGACAAAATGTACAATTGGAGGAGAAAGGTTGAACCTGATGGACCTAGGTCTTTATTCAACCTACGTTACTATGTTACTATGTTATTATGTCCCTGGCCGCACTTTCAACTATATTTTTTTCTCTGAAATTCTGCAGTATCAGTTTATAATGCAGGAGTCGGTCTCTGATTTATTCTGCCTGTGCCTCGGACAGCATGAATGATGTGGCAAGTTCTTTTTATTCCCTTAAGGGTTCGCTCACACTAGTGTATAAAAAATCTGTTTCATTCTCATCCAGAAAAGTGGTACACTTTTTTTCTCACTCTTCATACGTGTGCAATCTGTTTTTTCACTCGGCAGCTATTAATCTTTTACAGGACCATTTACAGTATTTTATGCTACAGAATTGTAATGTATCTGTAAAAATCTGATGGCCCTCTGATGGTCCATATGGCATCCGATTTTTTTCTCACATCCATCAGATTTCAGAGTGAAATCGCAGCATGTTGCAATTTTTTTCTCATGGCGAATACAGCTGAGAAAAAATACATAGATCTGCTCTTCATCATTGAATAACATTGGCCCAAATGCAATACCTTTTTTTCTCGCATTGCACTCGTCCAATTTTTTACGCAGGTGTGAGCGAGCCCTTAATATAAGACCCATTGCCTTTCTAATAACCAAAATGACAGGAAATATTGTCAAAAGAAACTAAACAGAGAGACTCAAAAAGAAAGGACATTGCATGGCATAAAAAAAATTCCAGTGCCATTTCACACATTTCAGAAGAGAGAGCAGTCTCACATGAAGTCAGACGTGGCATGGGCTTCCCTATAATACCTTTCAGCTATCCCATGGTCTAGCACAGCCCTTTAAGAGAAACTATCAAAGATTTGGATAGGGAAAGCAGCAGCAAATTTAGGGTCTTAAAATCTTTAAAAAAAACACATTTAAATTTTTGCGCACCAGTTTTACTATTCCAGTTTAGCAAACCGTACACGCCACAACAATACAATGGGCTGTGGCCGCACTTGGGACCCTTGCTTCTAACTCATGGCATATTTTGTTATGTCGTCTTTTTTTGGTATGTATATATGGTGATATGTCTTCTAAGTCCACTTGGACACGTGACAATCCTGTAAAGATATCTGTGTTACCTCATTTTTACATTTAACCTGTGCTGTTTATATGTCAGTCTGAAGATAATACCAATTTATTAGACCCACTATTTATATACATTTCCCTGTGATTTTCCTGCTTCCCCCTTTTTTTATGTAATTTTATTCTTCTGGCAGTCTTTTTTTTTATATTTATGCAGTAATAAAGAATATTGTTATTGACTATTAGGTCGTTCATTCAATTTTTTCTATTGTTTTTCATATATTTTATGGGCGGTCACCCACATATGAATTTATAATAATAACTTTAGTTATTTGTAGTTGTTGTATACCTGTTCAAATTGTCAAATTGGAGACACACACAGGCCACACCGAAATTACGGGCAGGCAAGTGTTGCATAGTCTTTTTTAGCCATCACATGTATTTAATCTAGCATTTCTAATTGATTCCATATTTTTCCAGCCTTGGATAAGTGTGGTAAAAAATGTACTCAAGCCCAAAATGTATGAGAGAAAAGAAAAAAAACTGTGACCCTCTTGCACCAGCAGCACCAAGCCATCATGATATATTAGTAGTGTCAAACCCAGGTCACACTTGCCATGCTTTGCCTCTGGCAAGTATCTTAGTGGGGAGAAAGTGGAGGGTGTAATGGAACATATGTCAGTCAGGGAAACTCGCTCGTGCAGGAGAACATGGCTGCTAGTTCGACTTGACTTTGAGTGTCAGTCACAGCAGGATGATGTTACATCTGACAATGAGACCATGATGATGGTTCTGTGGTGGACAAGACCAAGGAACTAAATAGGGGTGTCGAAGAGGTTATTTCACCAGAGGAGGAGAGTGTTGGCCTGGGCATTACACAGCAGAAGCGACTAGCGGCTAAAAGATCCTCTTGGCCAAAATGTGATTGTTCTGTGGACGGCTGTAGAGCAGGTGATGCCACTTCTGCTGTTGGTGGAGGAGGCTCAATAGCGCCTGTAAGCTCTGGCGAATCGGACGTGCAGGCATCTCATATAAGGGATCTCTTTTTCATGTTGCCAGCAGATGATTCTTTAGCTCTCTGGAGAAAATAAGATGAAGGAGAAAGACTAGCAGAACTGTCCTTTTAAATATAGTGTGCTCGAGGAAGGGACTCGTGGTCCAAACTAATCGAAGTAGAAACCTGAGCACCGCATTCGTTGTCATAACACCTAGTGGAGTCAGCCTCATTTAGAGAAATGATGAGGTGTGCTCAGCCCCACTGGACTATAACCAGCCGCCATTGTTTGTCGCAGGAAGGGGTACTCTCTCTGTGCTCTCACATGCAGGAGAACGTGGCTGCTTTTCCCGACTTGACTTTGATCTCATAAGTGTATTGCATCATAGGCACCGGGAGCAGCAACTATGGACAGGGACAATACATGAGTTTCACAGCTCAGTGGGTGAATGTTTTGAGTGTTAGCGGTGCACTCCATGACTGGGAGCTTTGTCTGTTTCCACCACCAGGCAGCAGTTATTTGTCTCCTACACCTTCTCCACATCCTGCTCAACAGATACCACTCTACCAACAGGGCAGATCACTGATTCCACACAACGCCCTCATTGTTTTCGTTCATGTAAGGCAAAAGGCTGGCAAGTGCTTTTACAGCTTGAAAGCATCAATGACAAAAGTCATATAGCGGACTAGTTGCTACTGTGCATCAAACCGCCAAATTCATAGTTCCCAATGAACTGCAGTTGGGAATTTCGATTATAGTAACATAGTTTTTAAGGTTGAAGGAAGACTAAGTCCATCTAGTTCAACCCATAGCCTAACATATTGATCCAGAGGAAGGCAAAAAAAAACATGTGGCAGACACGAAGCTCCACATTGGGGAAAAAATTCCTTCCTGACTCTACATACGGCAATCAGACTAGTTCCCTGGATCAATGCCCTATCAAGGAATCTAGAATATATAACCTGTAATATTATACTTTTCAAGAAAGGTATCCATGCCCTTCTTAAATTTTAGTAGTGAATCACTCATGACAACATTATTCGGCAGAGTTCCATAGTCTCACTGCTTTTACAGTAAAGAATCCGCGTCTGTGATTATCATTAAACCTTCTTTCCCCCAGACGTAGAAGATGCCCCCTTGTCCCCGTCTCAGGCCTCAGAGTAAAAAGATCAGTAGAAAGGTCTTCGTACTGTCCCCTCATATATTTGTACATAGTAATAAGATCACCCCTAAGCCTTTGTTTTTCCAAACTAAATAACCCCTAGTGTAATAACCTGTCTTGGTATTGCAGACCCCCCAGTCCTCTAATAACCTTGGTCGCTCTTCTCTGCACCCGCTCTAGTTCAGCTATGTCTTTCTTATACACCGGAGACCAGAACTGTACACAGTATTCTAAGTGTGGTCGCACTAGTGACTTGTATAGAGGAAAAATTATGTTCTCCTCATGAGCATCTATGCCTCTTTTAATGCTTCCCATTATTTTATTTGCCTTTGCAGCAGCTGCCTGACACTGGCCACCAAACATGAGTTTATCGTCCACCAATACACCCAGGTCTTTTTCAGTGACAGTTTTGCCAAGTGTTTTACAATTAAGCATATAATTATACATTTCCTCTGCCCAAGTGCATTACCTTACATTTATCCCCATTAAAGCTCATTTGCCATTTATCAGCCCAAACTTCTAGTTTACATAGATCCTCCTGTAATACAAAATCATCCTCCACTGTATTGATTATCCTGCAGAGTTTAGTGTCATCTGCAAATATTGAAATACTACTCTGTATGTCCCCTAAAAGGTCATTAAGAAATATGTTAAAAAGAAGCGGGCCCAATACTGACCCCTGTGGTACCTCACTGCTAACTGTGACCCAGTCTGAGTGTGTTCCATTAATAACCACCCTTTGTTTCCTATCACTGAGCCAGTTCTTAACCCACTTACATATATTTTCCCCTATCCCCATTGTTCTCATTTTATGTATCAACCTTTTGTATGGATCCGTGCCAAATCTTTTGAAAAGTCCATATACACAACATTCACTGCATTCCCTTGGTCCAGTCCGGAAATTACATCTTCATAAAAGCTGATCAGATTAGTTTGACAGGAACGGTCCCTCGTAAACCCATGTTGATATTGGGTCATGAGGTTATTCTTCTTCAGATACTCTAGTATAGCATCTCTTAGGAAACCCTCCAGGATTTTACCCACAGTAGAGGTTAAGCTTACTGGCCTATAATTTCCAAGTTCAGTTTTTGTCCCCTTTTTGATTATTGGCACCACATTTGCTATACGCCAGTCCTGTGGTACAGACCCTGTTATTATGGAATCTTTAAAGATTAAAAATAATGGTCTATCTATGACTTTACTTAATTCCTGCAGTACTCCTGGGTGTATACCATCCGGGCCCAGGATTTGTCAACTTTAGTGATTTTCCTGCTGGGTTAAGCAAGTGACATTTAATGGAGAATTTTTGTTATCACCGATCATGTTTTCTGTGATGCGATTTTCTTGTGTAAATACGGTTGAAAAAAAATCATTTAGCATATTGGCTTTTTCCTCATCCTCATTCACCATTTCACCCAGACTATTTTTAAGGAGGCCAACACTATCATTTTTTAGTTTCTACTATTTATGTACTTAAGTAATATTTTGGGATTATTTTTACTGTCTCTGGCAATGAGTCTCTCTGTCTCAATCTTTGCTGTCTTGATTTGGTTTTTACAGAATTTATTTAATTTTCTATATTTATTTAATGCCTCGTCACTACCTACTAGCTTTAGTTCTCTAAATGCTTTCTTTTTGTCACTTATTGCGCCCCTTACAGCTCTATTTAGCCATAGTGGTTTCCTCATATTTCTAGCAAGTTTATTCCCATAGGGTATATATTGTGCACAGGTCCTATTCAGGATGCTAATAAATGTCTCCCATTTGCTTTGTGTAGTTTTATGTCTCAGGATATCGTCCCAGTTTATTGCACTAAGATCATCTCTCAACCGTTGGAAATTTGCCTTCCTGAAGTTTAGTGTCCTTGTAACCCCTCTACTACACATCTTATTAAAGGATACATGAAAACATATTATTTTGTGATCACTATTACCCAAGTGACCCCCAACTCGTATATTTGATATGCGGTTTGGCCTGTTGGTTAATATTAGATCTAGCAGTGTCCCCCTTCTTGTTGGGTCCTGAACCAGTTGTGAAAGGTGATTGTCAAAAACCTATTACCTTTGCTGGAACTACAGGTTTCTGTTCCCCAATGTATTTCAGGGCAGTTGAAGTCTCCCGTAAAAATGACTTCTCCTTGAGTCGCTGCTTCATCTATTTGCTTTATGAGGATATTCTTCGCTGCTTTCATTATTTTTGGAGACTTATAACAAACCCCTATCAGTAATTTATTATTTTTTCCCCCTCCCCTTATCTCCACCCACAGGGACTCTACATTTTCATTAGATTGACATATATTCTCACACAAGATGGGTTTTAAGGATGATTTTACATATAAACACACACCCCCACCCCCTCGCTTGTTCGTATGGTCATTTCTGAACAGACTATAGCCCTGTAAATTAACTGCCCAGTCATGGCTCTCATCCAGCCATGTCTCATATATCCCCACCATGTCATAATTATTTTCCAACAAAATTAATTCTAATTCCTCCATTTTGTGTGTGAGGCTTCTGGCATTAGTGTACATTTTATGTATATCTCTGTACCTTTATTCCATCTTACTATATTGACTGTTCTAACCCCACCCCCACATGTGCACTATCTTCCCCACCTATAAAATGAATACCCCCCCAATCCCTAGTTTAAACACTCCTCCAACCTTCTAGCCATTTTCTCCCCCAGCACAGCTGCACCCTCCCCATTGAGGTGCAGCCCGTCCCTAGCCTAGAACCTGTAGCCAACTGAGAAGTCGGCCCAGTTCTCCATGAACCCAAACCCCTCCTTCCTACACCAATTCCTGAGCCATTATTTATCTCCCTAATCTCCCGTTGCCTCTCTGGTGTGGCACGTGGTACAGGCAGTATTTCAGAGAATACTACCTTGGAGGTCCTTGCTTTGAGCTTGCAGCCTAATTCCCTGAAGTCATCTTTAAGGACCTTCCACCTACCTCTAACTTTGTCATTTGTGCCAGGCTTAGCAACATGTGAGATTCGCAGCAAAAGCAAAATTCATCAAAGCTAGCAAATTTGAATTTCACAAAATTCCATCAGGTCTAATTTTGAACCAAAATTAGATGGGTTTTAATTAGCATCTTCCAGTTCTCCTTTAGTGACTTGAATGGCTTCACAGGTAAAGCTTTTTTTTTTACCATAAATGCAAAAAAATTTAAGTGAAATCTCAGTAGTGATTATTCATTTTATATGCAGCTCCTAGACAATATTAAAAAAAAATTGAAACATTTTTCCAACTAGATTGTTACATTTGTAGCATGTAACATAGCCACAGAACTCCAGAGAAAAGAAATCTCTGTTTAACCCCTTGAATGCTGTGATATATACTGATCACATAATATAACAATAGAGACAGCAGATCTCCCTCTTATGCAGTCAATGTCCTTACAATGTCTGTTCAAATTGCCTGATGTATTGACATCAGTGTAAAGTCTGTGTGCTGTCCTGAATTAACATTGTAATGGATAGTAAAAGCTTTGTAATTTATTTATTTTTTGGTAAGTGAAAAATACTGATGAAACGCTAATGGTAAAAAGTGACACTGAAAAAACACTGATGAAACGCGGAGCTAAAACACTGATTGACAACGGTCCGTGTTTTTACGTACAAGAGAAATCACAGATGTCTGAATGAGGTCTTAAGTGGCATTTACACTACAAGATAATAGTGAATGAGCTTAGCTTTGTTAAAACCACTTGTTTCACAATTATCTTGCCAAGTAAACAGGCTGCTGCTCACCTGATGAACAAGCAAAACATTTGTTCATTGGGTGAAATGATCTTTTCTGCAGGCTGCAGCATAAAAGATCATTGTTCTCAGCAGTGCATCGTTCTGTATAAACTGGACTCTACTGCTGAGAATCATGGCAGCCAATGTGCACTGAGTGATCTAGTGTAGATCTAGTATAGATCGCTCAGGGCGCATCCTTTACTTTGGTCTGCCTGTGCGCACAGGCATTTAAATGGCAGCCGATCAGTAAAAATGTACCACTCAGCGGTCGTATTGTGCCAGCAGAGAAGAGCGACCAAGGTTATTAGAGGACTGGGGGGTCTGAAATACCAAGACAGGTTATTACACTTGGAGTTATTTACTGTGGAAAAAAGAAGGCTTAGGGGTGATCTTATTACTATGTACAAGTATATGAGGGGACAGTACAAAGACCTTTCTACTGATCTTTTTACTCTGAGGCCAGAGACGGGAACAAGGGGGCATCTTCTACGTCTGGAGGAAAAAGGTTTAATCATAATCACAGACGCAGATTCTTTACTGTAAGAGCAGTGAGACTATGGAACTCTCTGCCGCATGATGTTGTAATGAGTGATTCACTACTAAAATTTAAGAAGGGCATGGATGCCTTTCTTGAAAAGTATAATATTACAGGTTATATATACTAGATTCCTTGATAGGGCGTTGATCCAGGGAACTAGTCTGATTGTCGTATGGAGTCGGGAAGGAATTTTTTCCCCCAATGTGGAGCTTAGAGTTGGCCACATGGGGTTTTTTGCCTTCCTCTGGATCAACATGTTAGGTTATGGGTTGAACTAGATGGACTTAGTCTTCCTTCAACCTTTAAAACTATGTTACTATGTTACTATGTTACCAGTTGGTCCATGTAAACAGACCCATGGAGGAATCATATGTACTGAAATAGTATGAAGCACATGCAACGTTAAAGGCAGCACCGGATTTAGGCAAAGTGGTGCCCTAGGTAAAAATTTAATGTGTGGCCCTAAATGCTCACATTGTGCACCATCACACTCAAACATTTTGGTTGTATTTACATATGCTGCGTTCAGGCCATTAAACCAGATTGATCGATAATATTGAAGTCGTTCGACGCTTGTTTCCCGTCCTCTGTACACCGGCTGAGGAAGAAGATGAGCACAGAACAATCACTAACAGATAAATCTGTCCCCATACATATCATGTTATCAGCAGCACATCTGCAGTTTTCACCGGGCGATGTGCTGCTGAGAACAATGATTTTGTTCTGCCATAAACAATCCAATCACTCGATGAATGAGCAGCATTTTGCTCATTTGTTGGACGACTGCCAACATGTTTACACCTATGAGCTCTCGTCTGCACTGCCGGGATTTATAAATGTTGATCACATACACTGTGTATCACATACTGCCACTGTGTGTCTATACCCGACCATCTACATATACTATTAACATACAGTATATACAAGTTAGAATACTGCAATAAAATATATGAACATACACACTTATACACACACACACATGTACACGGCCCACACACGTACACGGCCCACACACGTACATGGCCCACACACGTACACGGCCCACACATGTACACGGCCCACACACGTACACAGCCCACACACATACACGGCCCACACACGTACATGGCCCACACACGTACACGGCCCACACGTACACGGCCCACACACGTACACGGCCCACACACGTACATGGCCCACACATGTACAGGGCACACACTATACACACACACGTACACTGCCCACACACGTACACGGCCCACACACGTACACGGCCCACACATGTACATGGCCCACACACGTACACGGCCCACACACGTACACGGCCCACACATGTACACGGCCCACACACGTACATGGCCCACACACGTACAGGGCACACACTATACACACACACGTACACTGCCCACACACGTACACGGCCCACACACGTACACGGCCCACACATGTACATGGCCCACACACGTACACGGCCCACACACGTACACGGCCCACACATGTACACGGCCCACACACGTACACGGCCCACACACATACACGGCCCACACACGTACATGGCCCACACACGTACATGGCCCACACACGTACACGGCCCACACGTACACGGCCCACACACGTACACGGCCCACACACGTACATGGCCCACACATGTACACGGCCCATACACGTACATGGCCCACACACGTACAGGGCACACACTATACACACACACGTACACTGCCCACACACGTACACGGCCCACACACGTACACGGCCCACACACGTACACGGCCCACACATGTACATGGCCCACACACGTACACGGCCCACACACGTACACGGCCCACACATGTACACGGCCCACACACGTACACGGCCCACACACATACACGGCCCACACACGTACATGGCCCACACACGTACATGGCCCACACACGTACACGGCCCACACGTACACGGCCCACACACGTACACGGCCCACACACGTACATGGCCCACACATGTACACGGCCCATACACGTACATGGCCCACACACGTACAGGGCACACACTATACACACACACGTACACTGCCCACACACGTACACGGCCCACACACGTACACGGCCCACACATGTACATGGCCCACACACGTACACGGCCCACACACGTACACGGCCCACACATGTACATGGCCCATATACGTACAGGGCACACACTATACACACGTACACGGCCCACACATGTACACGGCTCACATACGTACACGGCCCACACATGTACACGGCTCACACATGTACACGGCCCACACACGTACACGGCCCACACACGTACATGGCCCATACACGCACAGGGCACACACTATACACAAGTACACGGCCCACACACGTACGCGGCCCACAAGTGTACACGGCGCACACGCGTACAAGGCACACACGCGTACATGGCACACACGCGTACGCGGCACACACGCGTACATGGCCCACACATGCTGCACAACAAATGCTCAGTAGATACACACATTACACACAGCACATGTATGCAGGACAACAAACGTTCATATAAACACATACAAATCTCTCACAGACAGCACACACTACACACACCTCACATACACACAATGCTTTATGCTCAAGGGAATGAGCTGCAGCTTCTCCTGCTCCCAGCAGACACCTCCCTGCCCTCTCCTCTGCTGAGACTGCTGGCGGAGGTGGCTGGTAGAAGCAGGAGGAGGCTGACAGGAACAGGAGGAGGCCGGCAGGAACAGGAGGAGGCTGACAGGAGCAGGGGGAGGCTGACAGGATCAGGAGGAGGCTGACAGGAGCAGCACAGCACAAAGGTGGACACAGAACTTATCTGGCAGCTCAGCTCGGTAGGTGCCGGGTCTCTGGCTCCTCTTCCCCCTCAGGCTCTGTTCAGGAGAACAAGAGCACTGGCCAATGAGCACTTCTATCACTCTTATGGGTGAGGTTCAGTGGCCGGTGCTCCTGTCCTCCACTGCTCATCTTTCAATGCAACACCTTCACCAAAGGTCCTGAAGCTCTTCAGACTGCAAGGCCTGTAGTGACTTCATGGTCACATGATCATGATGTCAATACAGGTCCTGAACCAGTCTCGACATCGGAAGCTTCACTGATAAAGCTATTATCAGTGAAGCTCCTGCTGTAGGCGCTTGGGTCCCCCAAAGGAGTGGGGGCCCTAGGCAGATGCCTAGTCTGCCCTGCCCTAACGCCAGGCCTGGTTAAAGGGAACAGCTGACAATCATACAGACAGAACACAATATAATATGCCCTTTAAGGACACAAATAAGAAGTAACAATTACTGTGGCCTTCTCAATATCCGGAGGGCAAGTCTTTTATTTTATTACACACTTCCATCCAAGATGTCATTTATTATTAAGAGATTTCTTTCAGTGGGTGACTTGGAAATGCAATCAACGCATGGAGATGTTTATCAGGCAGATAAATGGTATCTTTAGTCTTATCGCAATCTACCATCTGTAGGACGCAGCTCTGTAACTTAAGGATTATCAAGAAGGACACACAAATAAAACTACATTGTAGTCCTATCCTTTGGCTGCAGTGATGGTAATAACTGAATGCTTAAATATCAAGTGAATAAGCGCAGAATAATTTGACAGTCATTGTAAAGTATCACACGTATGATTCCGATTTACATGTTTTGTTTAGATTTTAGCTTTGTCTAATGACTTCTATATAGAGACTAAAATCTTCAAAAGCTATTTCACAACTTGACAAGAAACAAGCACTATTCAAATGTTTATATGTGCTACTAAACACAGTCAGTAACTCATGACATTTTATAGATTTTTCCAGCACTGCTTTTCATCAATGACAGAAGGCTGTTGTTGAAAAGGACCAATCTTGGAAAAAGTCATCTAGTACTAATGAAAGAGGTTGTCCACTACTATAGAGAATGCCCCAATGTATTTAAATGGTGGAAATAAGTTGTTTTGTAAATACCTTCTGTTGTGAGTCTTGCCTGTGAGCGGCGCTATTGCAGACAGCTCACCAGGCATCACGTGACCCCGGCTGCAGCCGGCTCTGACATCCGCTGATGTCACGCCAATTTCCGGCTGCAGCCGGGCGTGACCCAGTGACGCGCTCCCCCTGATTGATGGGCTGTGGGAGAAGTTTCCCCGCACGTCACAGTCTAGCATCCACCGCGCGCTTTCCCAATGAATGAGAGAGAAAGCGAGCGGTGGATGCTGGGCTGTGACACGCGGTGAAACCTCTCCCACAGCCCATCAGTCAGCGGGGAGCTCGTCACTGGGTCACGGCCGGCTGCAGCCAGAACTTGACGTCACATGAACACATTTCCCCTTTTTGTTGTCCAACTCTTGGAAAATAGTTCTCCTGTCTATTTTAAATCGCTCTGTCTTTCTCACAAAAGGCATCTTCTTTCAGTTATCTGGGCATCAAAAGGACTTCATACATTTTAACTAAGATGGTTCACATCTAAGAGACTTGAGCCTGTTAGTTATTGTGTGGTACTGCACTCTGTGTGTCAGGAAAAAGGAGGGATGGGGGATGTGAGTGACTTCAGAGATTATTAATATTTTCTATGACACCTATTTTCTATGACAGTCATGGATGTAGGTTGAAAGGAAGGGAAAGAAAAACAGAAAATCTCCTAGTCGGGAATATTTGCAATTGTGCCAGTTTGGAAATATGATGAAATTAGCACACAGAATGAATATTACTACTCAATACAGTAACAATGTCACAATGAGTTTTCTGTACATGTAATGATCATTTTAATTAGAATCTCACTGAAAAAATTAAGACAAAGGAGAAGAAAGTTGAAAGAAAGAAGCATAAAAGTCATGCAACAGCTGTTTGCGAAATGGTCAGGCTTCTGCATTTCGGTGGAAAATGACAGACAGCACAAGGATGCCACCCATGTATTATCCATGTGCTGCACGGGAAAAGCTTTATTTCTTTGGCAATGATGACAAAAACTAACACACTGACCAGACACTTATGAAATCTGAAACCGAAAAACTGTTGAAAATCAGTCTGTTTTTTTCACATGTGAGAAAAAAATGAATATCTGAATGAGGCCTTTCAGTCACATCTCAGAGGTCCATCAATGATCTCATGATTGAAAATAATCATCAAGGAAAATAACCCTATTTTGCTACACGACTTGTAGGCCCATGGACATTGCAGTTATTGATAGATTAGCTTATTTTTGCTGTTTAGCTACCAAATTAAATCTGATGTTCAAGGATAATCCATAAAAAAAAATCGTTAATAAAAATATTTATGGCTGGCCTTTGCAATATTCTTATTTAACATCAATGGGAGGGAGGTAAATGAATACTATTAAAGCAATATATATAATAAATAATATAAAGGAAAGATAAAGATAAACTAGTTATTGTATTTTATTCACAGTCAAATTCACTTTAATTAAATATCGATTTAGCGCTGCTTACTATGAATAGTTAAAGTATGCACTCTTTTGTCTAAAATTTAGAAAATACAAGGGAATGCTTACATTGTGCACCAAGCACACTGTCATGATTGACTAGTCTGCAGTTACATAGTGTGACTGCAGACATTTGTCCCACGCCTCAACTAGGCCTTTAATGCTAGAGAAAACTCCTAGTGAAAAAAATGGTAAAAGATGCTAATTCCATCGGCACAGTAATAGAAGGTCTGTTTGAATATGAAGAGTGGGACAACAGGAATACGAATTAAGGATGCTGTCTCATTATAATCACATACCAAAAAACATTTTCAGTTAGTGATGGGCTAAAAAAGATTATTATATACAGTCATAGGCGGATTATAATGAGGGCAATCTGGGCTACAGCCCGGGGCCCGAGGCTCCGGGGGGACCCATGACCAGATTGCCCTAATTATAATGTTTTATGTGCCGTGCAGCCGATGTGGCACATATATCCCGGCAACTCAGGAGGGGCGGGCTGGGCCAGGGAAGCCCTTGACTGCTCCCCCAGCAGCACCTAGGCCACTTTCCCAGCCCAGAGAGCCCTTGGCCGCTCCCCCAGCAGCTCATAGGCCGCTCCCACATCAGCTCCTAGGCCACTCCCCCATCAGCTATCCACAGATAGCAGACACGGCCCTTTTCGCGGCCGTGTCTACTGAAATGACATCACACAGTGTGTGCCCGGCCTGCACTGCTGCGTGCTTACCACCAGAGGGGACAAGCAGGGGGATGGTGAGTGACTGCTTCCCAATGTACCCCCTGTGTGTCTGTGTGCATGTATAATTGTGTTTATCTATGTATGTGTGATATGTCTGTTTATATGTATTTTTCTGCATATCTTCAAATATGTTTAGGCCTGTAATGTGTATTGGATATGTGTCTGTGTGTATGTGCACATTTCTGCGACCCGTATAAGTGCAAGTCTGCATGTTTATACATGACTACGTGTGCAACTGCATGTGCATGATTTTATGTGCGCGTGCCTGCTGGTGTCTGCATGCATGTACTGCACCCAGGGAGCTACATGCGGCCCTGTACGGCACCCAGGGAGCTACGTGTGGCCCCGTACTGCACCCAGGGAGCTACATGCGGCCCAGTACTGCACCAGCCCGTCTGGAGAGTCTTTTAAAAACATCGAGCAGGTCCCAAAATTGTAATCATTGATTTTTTTTTTATTATTTTTAATTATAAAAGTCAAAGAAAAAAGGGCAACATAAAACTAGTGACATATCTGACATTTTATTTGAGAAATAAATAGGCCCAATTGAAAAGTGTAGTGGCTGATGTGTGAGGCACCAATGAGGTGTGGAAGTACATTTAATAATAAAATAAGAGTGCTTACCACAATTGCGAATAACATTAAATGGCTTTTTGCTGTATGACTTCAATTGTGCCATCAGTCGCGCAGGAGCATTCAGCTCTGGGAGGGGAATAGAGCTGGAGTGACAGAGGCTTCAGACCTATCTTACCTCTTCAGCCTCATTTGCATATCTAATAAAACAATGATATCTCAGTAACGGAGGAACAAACGGGCCATGTAGCGGTATTGCTCGACTTGTCAATGAAAGGGCTACATGCCCATATAAATAGTTTGGGGGTGAAATCCTGCTGACAGATTCCTTTAAAGTCTTTTAGAGGTAATGGATAGAGCTGAATGCCACTTGCTTTTCTCTTCTCCACTGTCTTTACTGGAACTGCCTTACCAATCAGACCAAAAAAGTTATTGTTTAGCCACAATTTGTTATAATATTGGTATTTCTGGTAGATTGCTGAGTTGTTCATGGGCAGAGTGGAGCAGTACGGCCATCTGGAGAGGAGGTCTAGCATATTTGTATAGATAAAAGAGTGATCCTCTCTTATTTCCAAATAAATAGATGTGTTTCATATAAATCAGTTTATTGCCATGGAGGCCAAAGTTAATGCATACACTTTGAATAAATGCAGGAAGTCCACTGTCATGGGTAGATTTTATGAAGTAACCTTAAAGGGAAGGTGCCATCAATTTGCAACAATTGAAAAATGTAAAGTATTAATGTTTTATTTAAAAAAAATATATATTATCATTTATTTTTAATGAAGTAGAATATTAAAAATAATTTAAAAATGTTTGGTATTTCCACTTTTAAACACTAGGGGGAGAAGCTGCTGAAATTTGCCACTAAAACCTCGTGTACAACTAGCTCACATTACAGACTGCAGTAAATGTGGGCTGGATCTGCTCACATGTGTGTGACGTCACTCCCCTCCTCCCCTTCTGGGGGTTTGTAACAGGATAAGAGAGGATGAAGTTTAGGATCACAGTGTGGAGCCATTTTGTTGGTGACTGCCAGTGATGCTGACTAGTACAGTATCACCGAGGACGGCCAGCAGCACTAATTCTGTTAATTTTGCTTGCTGAATCAAAAGCTGGGGTTACATGTGGATGTGGAGTGTATCACGTGTGAGAAAAGATACGCTTAGAGTAACACACTGGGATTAGATACAGGGCTAAGTGTATTGTATCACATGATGGGATTAGATATTGGGCTCAGCAGATTGTATCACACAGGATGGGATTAGATATACAGTATCTAATGTATGTAACATGTGACCCTGCTCAGTCTTACTTGTATGGGAGCAGTGGTGTAATGTGTGACCCCAATCCATCCACTACATAGAATTAGACAGAGCGAGGTCACACATTACACTACTGCTCTCACAGAAGTGGATGGAACGGGATCACACATTACACCACTGATCCCATAGAAGTGAACGGAGCGAGGTCACACATTACACTACTGCTCTCACATAAGTAGACGGAACGGGGTCACACATTACACCACTGATCCCATAGAAGTGAACGGAGCGAGGTCACACATTACACTACTGCTCTCACAGAAGTAGACGGAACAGGGTCACAAATTACACCACTGCTCCCATAGAAGTGGACGGAGCGGGGTCACACATTACACCACTGCTCCCATAGAAATGTGTAACCCTGCTCTGTCAACTTGTATGGGAGAAGTGGTGCAATAGAATAAATGTCCTGTAAATATATAATTTCACAAGCCCCTACATATAATAAACTTGCACCCTTTAGTGTCTTTCATGTGGCACTAAAGGGTGTTTACCCTAATAAATGAAAAAAAAACATGTGGGGTCCCCACTATTTTTGGTAACCAGGCAAGGTAAAGAAGACAGCTGCGGGCTTATATTATCAGGCTGGGAAGGTTCCTGTTTTTTGGGCCCTTCCCAGCCTAAAAATACCAGTCCGCAGCCGCCCCAGAATTGGCACATCACATTAGATGCGCCACATCTGGCACTTTGCCCGTCTCTTCCCGATTGTCCTGGTGTGGTGGCAATCGGGGTAATGATAGTTGTAGTTGATGACAGCTGTGAATTGTCAAAAATCACATCTGACATCAAGCCCTGTGGTTAGTAATGTAGAGGCGTCTATCAGACACCCCCATTACTAACCCACTAATGAAAAAAAAATACACAGACAGAAAAATACATTTATTTGAAGGAAGACTTCCCGACACTTTCTCAGGTTCAATTTATTTTTGAAAAAACAACCCCATGCAGATCCCACGTAGTCCATGGCATTACCACAACGATCCCTGAATCTAACATCCAAAGGCTATGGAGCCTTGTTCAGAAGATGACGCTCCATAGGCTGTAGCAGCAGCCACTCCAGGTCCCGCTGCGCTCCACAAGACCCGGCGGCCTTGATGAGCAGTGACGTAACTATACCGCTCATCAGAGTCACTGAGTCCTCTGTATAATGGCTCCATATAGTGCCCCAAAGTATAATGGCCCCTTATAGTGCCCCACAGGATAATGGCCCGATATAGTGCCCCACAGTATAATAGCCCCATATAGTGCCCCACAGTATAATGGCCCCATATAGTGCCCCACAGTCTAATAGCCCCATAGAGTGCCCTACGGTCTAATGGCCCCATATAGTGCCCCACAGTCTAATGGCCCCATATAGTGCCCTACAGTCTAATGGCCTCATATAGTGCACCACAATATAATGGCCCCATACAGTGCACCACAGTATAATGGCCCCATATAGTGCACCACAGTCTAAAAGCCCCATATAGTGCACCACAGTATAATGGCCCCATAGTTCCCCACAGTATAATGACTCCATATAGTGCATCCTGGTATATGGCCCCATCCTGGTATATGCCTCCATCCTGGCATATGCTCCTCCATCCTGGTATATGCCCCTCCATCCTGGTATATGCCCCTCCATTGTGGTATATGCCTCTCCATCCTGGTATATGTCCCCCCATCCTGGTATATGGCCCCCATCCTGGTATATGCCCCTCCATCCTGGTATATGCTCCCCCATCCTGGTATATGGCTCCATCCTGGTATATGCCCCTCCATCCTGGTATATGGCCCCCATCCTGGTATATGCCCCTCCATCCTGGTATATGCTCCCCCATCCTGGTATATGCCCCTCCATCCTAGTATATGGTCCCATCCTGGTAAATGGCCCTATGTTGCTGAAAGGCTGAGAACATCGTTCTCCACCGCCACAGATACTCACCCTGGACCTCTGCTCCTTGTCTCCCCGGTAGCTCCTGACACCGCACGCACTGAGCAGTACGTGCGATGACAGGGGGAATGTGCAGCTTGCAGCTTACACTGCGGGCTCCACTGAGGGCTCCACAAAGATGGCTGTTATCTCCTCCCACAGCTGCGACCTGGAGAGCCCAGGTGACGTGCCCAGGTCACAGCTAGAGGCAGAAGGAGCGGCCTCTAATGTTAGAGATAGGGTCGGTGACCGACTATTGTCTCTTATGCCCAGGACAGCCGTAAGTGAGGTGTGTAACTGTCCTGCTCGGACATTTACACACTCCCAAATGAAAATGGCAGCCATCAGTCGCTGAAATAAAAATTAATAAAAAAAAACTATTGAAGCATTACATTTAATTTTGTATTAAAAAGAATTGATTATATAATCAATAATTATTAATGCAAAATTAAAAATCACGACACCTTCACTTTAACACACCAGCTTTTCATGAGCCCACTCCTACACACTGCATCAAGTTGCACATTAAAAATAAAATAAAATATGACTGCAACTTGGCGGACTACACCAGCTGATACTTATATTTCTCCTCTCTTTTGGTCACTATTGATTTTGGCTTGCCAGTATGCTGATCTTTGCATTTTATGGCATTTCAATTTGTCAGAACTAGTGGCCCTTAGGTACCATTATCTGCAGACAATTTAATTAAGAGGAAAAAAAAGAAAAGAAAATGATTTACAACAGTACGTAGCCTGGTGGTTCTTAAACAAGCCATCATCTCAAGCAAAAATAAACCTCAATAATGTAATGAAAATATTTTGTACTCATATTTTCAATGTGTACAAGGGGTTGGATTTGTAGAAGAAAACAAGAAAAATAGATATACAACTAAGGGGGTCATTTATAGGTTTTCTTAAGAGGTTATGGACTTCATATTCCTCTATTTAGGAGCCCCCTTTATTGAATAGATGCAAAATAATGCTACATTTCCACAGTAGAGGCCAATACTGGAGAAATGAGCAGATTATGGCATCTTCCCTCTGCAAAAACAGCTGAAGTTGAAGCACATCTCTCACTTTAGACGGTTTGACTGAAACAACTCCTTTATGGATTGTTGGACACTAAAACTTTGTTTTTTTAAGATATGAATGTTTTTAAAATAACAGTTTGAGGAATGCTCATCCTCTGACACCCCCTTGGTTCCAGTGCATGCCACTCCAGAGATCTGTGCAGGGTCTGGGAGCAATGTCTGCATTGTCTGGATGTCAACAGGAATGCTGAAGCCTGGAATTGGTTGCTTCAGTCAGGTGACTTGAATAGTGCATAATCGGGAACTCCCGAAGATGCGGTCTTCTATTCATTTGCAGCGATTCACAAGTGCTAAGACATCTGGATGACAGGGACATTACTTCCGCAGAGATTACAAATCTTTGATGCAGCCTGCGCTGTGACAAAAGGCAAGTCTGTCTCCATTTGTTATTTTGAAAACATCAGTACCTATAAAAAGAAAAGAAGTTTTCAGAGTCTGACAAGTCCTTTAAAGGGAACCTGTCACCACTGTCACTATGTTTTCCCCATATAAAGTATAGTCAGCATCTTTCAGTCCTCTTTTACATGAATTTAGTATGCTCTATATATGTGTCACGGATGTATCAAGTGTGATAGACAGTCGCTCTGGATCCGGCTGTAGAAGGTCACTGCACTTGGCATTGCAGACGCTTTCTTGATTCTCTCATCTCTGTAGTGTAGTGATATCCTTCTTCCTTTAGGACCCAGCAGCGACCTCCACCATCTGCTGCTAATTGACACACCCTTGCTTGGTAGTTAAAAACTTTCAGTGTCTCCAGAGAATTGCCGGCGATAGTTCTATGTTCCTCTCTCCATGCCTGGAGTACTAGTAATTGGTTTGTTTCTTCTTGGACTCCCCTTGGAGGACAGTTTGCGTTATCTCTCTGGTGTCTTTTCAAGTTAAGTGTATCCCCTTTGTTTACTTTGTTGTCTTTAGTTACAGTGGGGCTTGACTAGTGTTCACCCCATCCCCTCCCTACCTAGGGTAAGCTCTAGGTACATTCAGGGATTAGGTTTCCTGCTCGGTGATAGGTGCGGAACCTATATAGGGACGATAGGGTAGTCAGAGTGATATTAGATCTGCCTAGAGAACACACGCTACGTCAAACTGAGTTTTTTGGAGCAATAACGTGAAAAATCCTTTTCATAATTTCAAATTTCTATGTTTTGACACTTTAAGGTTTAACATAGCCATGAAAGATGTTATGCATTGCTACATGTGTACAAGATTAGAACCACTGTCAGCATATGAATGCAGCGCCAGAACCACCGTCAAAACATGAGTGCAATGCCAGAACCACCATCAGTATATGAGTGCAGTGCCAGAACCACTGTCAGTACAAAAGTGCAGTGCCAGAACCACTGTCAATACATGAGTGCAGCGACAGAACCATAGTCAGCATATGAGTGCAGCGCCAGAAACACCATCAGTACATAAATGCAGAGAATGAAACACCATCAGTACATGTATATGTGGCACCCCTGCGGGTTCAGTCGCCACAGAGGTACTGAATCTTACCCAGAGGTGTGGTATCCCACTCTCAGGTAAGGATGGAGTACTGCCCGGGACCCACACACTTGCATCCATTACACTCCACTTCAGAGGGAAGGGCGAGATTGCTCCTAAGGGAGAGCACAGTCCCTCGTCCCTAGCTGGAGGGTGGAACCATATAGTGGGTGTGGGTGGAGGAAGAAGATCAGGGGAGCACCTTCAGAAGGAGTATATAAAGAGGAGGGAACCATCTTGGGAGAGACTCTTGAGTCCAGTCAGAGAAGACAGCCTGAGGAGAAGGAGTGGGAGCAGGAGCTCTGTAGGAGCTCTGCTCAGAGGAACGGGCCTAGAGTGAGAAGCCCAGGAGTACTGGCAGGATGAAGAAGGGAGCAGAGGAAGGCTCTAGAAGAGAGGGGATCCCAGGGGCACGGGAAGTGCAGGAAGCCACCTGTGCGACTGAATCTGCAAGAATGTGGAGGGATCAGGCCGCAAAGGGGACCGGCCCCTAACTAGTGAAGAACTACAAGGCTCTGTACTTTCAGGGTGCAGCTGCTCACAACTGCAACTACATCGCTAAAAAGGTAGCCACAAAGGATTCAGGGGACTGCATGTTGCCCTCCAAAATCCGAGGTTACCGGCTTGGGACACTGGTTGCGAGGCGCAGGGCAGGAGGGTAAGAGCCAGCGCAGGAAGACGACCGAGGAAGGCACACAGAATGCGGTCCCGCTATGTACTCCTGAAACACCTGGGAGTTTGCTGAACCCCTGCCTTGGTAAACACAGGACGGCATGGGGGGTTACCCTGGACCTGGTAGCCTGGAGTTCAACAACTGTGAGTAAACCTTGAAGACTGCACCCCACTGTGTCCTACAATTATTATCTGCGCCATCCCCTGCACTACACTGCACAGCAACATCTACCTCATTAATCATCACTGCACCGCCCTGGAGCTTAGCTCTGCCTGTGGAGAGCTGAACCAACTCTGCTGCATTACCATTAGCTCCAGGGGATCTGTACAGCAGCGGCAGCTCCATATAGCCGCATACCACAGGTGGCGTCACGAACATTAAACTATAAAAACTATAATCTCCTTTTATTGACCGCCCTGGGTCATGGACCGGGTCACTGCCACTGTGACATCCCCTGCACCGACCGGCCCGGCACCGAGTACCCCACGGCCCAGGGGGGCGCGTCATATACATCACAAAACTTAGCGTAGCGATCAATTGTAATGTTAATGTCAAGTCAGCCCCATATACATTTGTATTGCATGAACCTACAATTCCCTGTCCTTTAGAATAGTAAGGATAAACTGGGAGTTGCTGTTGCCAGCAATCAGACTGCGGACCATACTGGAACCACAGTACTGATGAGAATTAGTCAGTATCACAAATAAACATTTACATCAAGGTACCTTATACAGTATCTCATAAAAGTGAGTACACCACTCACATTTTTGTAAATATTTTATTATATCTTTTCATGAGACAACACTGAAGATATGACACTTTGATACCATGTAGTCAGTGTACAGCTTGTATAACAGTGTAAATTTGGCGTGCCCTCTAAATAACTCAACACACAGCCATTAATGTCTAAACCGCTGACAACAAAAGTGATTACACCCCTAAGTGAAAATGGCCAAACTGTACCCAATTAGTCATCTTTTCTCCCAGGTCATGTGACTCATTAGTGTTACAAGGTGTCAGGTGTGAATGGTGAGCAGGTGTGCTAAATTTGATGTTATCGCTATCACACTCTCTCATACTGGTCACTGGAAGTTCAACATGGCACCTCATGGCAAAGAACTCTTTGAAAATCTGAAAAAAAGAATTGGTGCTGTACATAAAGATGGCCTAGGCTATAAGAAGATTGCCAAAACCCTGAAACTGAGCTGTAGCACGGAGGCCAAGACCATACAGTGGTTTAACAAGACAGTTTCCACTCAGAACTGGCCTTGGCATGGTCGACCAATAAAGTTGAGTGCACGTTCTCAGGGTCATATCCAAAGGTTGTCTTTTCAAAATAGACGTATGAGTGCTGCCAGAATTGTTGCATTGGTTAAACAAGACAGTTTCCACTCAGAACTGGCCTTGGCATGGTCGACCAATAAAGTTGAGTGCACGTTCTCAGGGTCATATCCAAAGGTTGTCTTTTCAAAATAGACGTATGAGTGCTGCCAGAATTGTTGCATTGGTTAAAGGGGCGGGGGTCAGCCTGTCAGTGCTCAGACCATACGCCGGGCACTGAATCGAAATGGTCTGCATGGCTGTCGTTCCAGAAGGAAGCCTCTTCTAAAGATGATGTACAAAAAAGCCCGCAAACAGTTTGCTGAAGACAAGCAGACTAAGGACAGGGACTACTGGAACCATGTCCTGTAGTCTGATGAGACAAAGATAAACTTATTTGGTTCAGATGGTGTCAAGCGTGTGTGGCGGCAACCAGGTTAGCAGTACAAAGATAAGTGTGTCTTGTCTACAGTCAACATTTTGGTCGGAGTGTCATGGTTTGGTGCTGAATGAGTGCTGACCCCTCCCATTGGAAACTGGGCTGCAGAGAAGTATTCCAACATGATAACGACCCCAAACACACCTCTAAGATTACTATTGCCTTGCTAAAAAAAACTAAGGTTACAGGTGATGGACTGGCCAAGCATGTCTCCAGACCTAAACGCTATTGAGCATCTGTGCGGCATCCTCAAATGTAAGGTGGAGGAGTGCAAGGTCGCTAACATGCACCAGCTCTGTGATGTCATCAGGGAGAAGTGGAAGAGGATTCCAGTGGCAACCTGTGAAGCTCTCGTGATCTCCATGCCCTAGAGAGTTAAGGCAGTACTTGAAAATAATGGTGGCCACACAAAATATTGACACTTTGGGCACAATTTGGCCATTTTGACTTAAGGGTATACTCACTTTTGCCAGTGGTTTAGGCATTAATGGCTGTGTGTTAAGTTATTTAGCGAGCACATCAAATTTACACTGCTATACAAGCTGTACACTGATTACTTTACATTGTATCAAAATGTCGTATCTTCAGTGTTGTTCCATGAAAAGATATAAAATATTTACAAAAATGTGAGGCGTGTACTCCTATCCCTTTTGTCTCCATGTAGCACAGACGCCATGATGAGATTTCACGCCCAAGCTCATCTCTCCAGACTTCCCTTTTTTCCGTCTTTAGCGGCGCTTCCTTACACCGTGCACATAAAAATAAAAGTATCATTATACTGCTCCATAAATAAAAATATCTCCTATGTTCTGCTTCTGAATAAATAATTGCAACTCACTATGTTTTTTGCACAAAATACCTCCCTCACACTGCCCCTCCAAAATACCCCCTCCATATTATCCTCTCCAAAAATATCCCCCACACTGCCCATCTCCAAAATACCCCCTCACACTGCCCTTCTCCATAATATCTCCCCACATTGCCCCTCCGTATAATATTCCCCCTATACTGTCCCTCTCCATAATGTCCAACCACATACTGCCTCTTTCCATATCTCCCCCAAACTGCTCCTTTCCAAGTCCTCCCCACCCCACTGCTCCTCACTATACTATGACCCCTTTCACAAAACACACTAATTACCCCATTAAGTCTCAAATTGCCCCATAATGTCCCAATGAGTATTTTGCACAAAATCATGGAATACATGTCCGATAATGATCCGAGAGTCAGATGAAACTTACCAATGCAAATCTATGGATTTGTGAAAAAATTGTTTTTCACTGACTTATAGGAGAAGATTGAGAAACCTCCATCAGTTTTTTTTCCATGCAAGAAAAACTGACAAAATTCCAACCAAACTCTAATGGTAAAAACTGCCACTGACCAAACTCTGATGACTCTTTTCAGAAACACTGATGAGACTCGAACCGTTTTTGAGTATGAGAAAAACCTCTGAAATGTGAATGAGCCCCTAAGCTAAGAGCAAAGGTCAATGCTTCACATCACTTTATCTATTGCTATTTGAATGTACTAGCTTGTGAGTTCCAGCAAATATGTAGCAAGTTCCTAGCCTTAGGTTGGATATGCTCTTCTGCTCTCCTATAAGAAATCTAGCTAGGGATAAAAAAAATTTTTTTCCTTCAGTTGCTGCATTGTGTCCATCACTCACTCGCTGCATTATTACACAATGGCCAGAATTCATAATACTCATCTAGAATGTCCCTTAGGGCTGCTTTCCATGATGTGATTCTCTCTTGCAATACATTTTTAATGTATCTGATTGTCTGTGCTCTTGAATGGAGGATTGGCGTTACAGAGAGGTTAATTCCAAGCCAACAATTGTAATACATAACAAGGTGCAAGTGTTATATTTCCAATGTAGACATTGTATATTTTGCTACTCCAAACATGGTAACAAAGGGGAAGAGAAAAGATTGGGCAGATTTTATGATGAAGATTTGGACTTGTTACCAGCTTCAACAAGTGTCTCTAATGCTCAACAAACAGAATGGGACACAGAGTCTGTGCATGGAACTTAAAGCACCTTGCAGGAGAGTGTGTATGCTTTCATTTGCAAAATTTTGAGTAAAGGAAAGTCTTTATTTCATATGTTACTGATATTATATTCTAAAAGATAAATAATGGAATAAAAAATGACCAACAAGGATTTGTTTAGTCATTACCTACTGGATTTTCTACTGTTTGAGGTAAACAGACCTCACTAGAGACCAACTCATTATTTATAGTGATGCACAATCTAATTTCCTTGGATACAAATGAACCTACAGTATGTTTTAAAGCAGCGGTGCACAAAAATTTTTGGCGCAAGGGCCACATTGCCATACTGAACCAATCTCTAGGGCCGCAATTTTTTTTTAAAGGCGTAGCCACATCAATACATCACCAGAACCACGATTAGTACATTAATACATCACCGGAACCAAATTTTGAGTATCTGAGAAGGATTTGGAGAGTTTCAGTTCCAAAAATATCAGTGTGAACACACGCTAACTTCAACTGAGTTTTTTGGAGCAGAAACTCACTAAATCCTCCTCATAATCTCAAATCTCTATGTTTTAACACTTTCTAAGTTTCAACATAGCCATGAAACACTTTATGGATTGCTACATGTGTACAAGATCAGAAACACTGTCAGTACATGAGAGCAGCACCAGAACAACCATCAGTACATGAATGCAGCATCAGAACCACCATCATTACGTGAATGCTGCCCCAAAACTACCATCAGTACATGAACGCAGAGCGAGAACCACCGTCAGTGCATGAAGTCAGCATCAGAAACACCGTCAGTACATGAATGCAGCGTTAGAACCATTGTCAGTACATGAATGCAGCACAAGAAACACCATCAGTACATGAATACAGTGCCAGAACCACTGTCAGTACACGAATTCAGCACCAGAACCACCATCAGCACATAAATGCAGCTCCAGAACCACCATCTGTCAGTACATGAATGCAGTGCCAGGACCACCATCACTACATGAAAGCAGTGCCAGAAACAACGTCAGTACACAAATTCAGCACCAGAAATACAATCAGTACATGAATGCAGTGAAAGAACCTCCATCAGTACATGAATGCAGAGCTAAGCTTAGAACATTGATCAATTGTAATGTCAGGTCAGTCCCATATACATTTGTATCTCATGAACCTACAATTCCCAGTTTGTCCTTAACAATGGTAAGGAGATGCTGGGAGTTGTAATTGCCATCCATCATCAGACTGCGGACCATACAGGAACCACAGTACTAAGTAGTATCACAAATAAACATTTACATCCAGGTATCTCATAGGTGACATCTTCTCAGATTGGAGTCATTTCAATCCCTTTTAGACACCATGATGAAATTTCATGCTCAGAGCTTCTCTTTCCAGACTTGTCTCTTCTCCATCTTCAGCAGCACATCCAGACACGGTGCCATTAAAAATAAAAGTATCATTCTACTGCTCAATAGATAAAAATATCTTGCATGCTCTGCCCCTGAATAATTTCCCCTTACGGTGCTTCCAGCACAAAATATCCTACACACACACTGCCCTTCTCCGAAATATCCCCCACACTGCCTCCATGGGGCCCTTACCAGTGCCTGACGTTTCCTCTGCCTGTGTGGCAGGCAGCAGTGTGATGATGTCAGCAGCGTGATGACATCAGCAGCATGCTGACCTCATCACAATGCTGGGCATCGTGTCAGTGGCTAATGAGCGCTTTCTGTGCCCCAGTTCTGACACAACTGTGTTCAAATGTATTGGCATCTGAAAGATGCTGTAACGCCGCTCTCCCTGCATGGTTCCTCTCCCTCCTCCCAGGCGAGACACCAACATGTTTACAGCCACGGGTGCTCAGCGGCATCTCCTGCTCCGGTGTGTGCCACAGCTTTCTGGTCGCACACGTCGTGCAAGTTTCATGGCAATGCGCATAGGGCACGAGCGCACGCTCACTGCTTCCATGCTGTGGGGCATTCTTCAAAGTTGGCTGGTCATGGCAGAGGAAGTCTTTGCAACTTATCTCTCAATATTGATGGCCAACCATCTGTAAAGATATTGTGGATCCGTTTCAGCCTGCCCTTCCTGTGCTTGTAACAAGACTCCAAATCATCTTTCGTCCGGGCGACTTTTACAACTTCCTGTGGCTTCTGCTCCCTGGCAGCACATCGCCATGAACTTTACTCAGATCTCCCTGTGTCCCCTGGATGCGTCGTCATCTGGGTGGTGATGGATGGCTTGTTGAAAATGGTTCACTTTAGCCCATTGCTTGGTCTTCCATCTGCTCCCGTGTTCGCTGAGAAGTTTATTCAGTACATCTTCCGCCTTCATGGGTTTCGTCTTCACATTTTATCCAATAGGGGCGTCTAGTTCACATTCAAATTCTGGGGAGCCACTTATAAACTTTTGAACGCGGTCTTGGACATCTCTTCTGCATACCATCCTCAATCCAATGGTCAAGTGTAGAGAGTCAACCAAAGTCTATCTAATTTTCTGCGGCATTTCACGAATGTGCACCACGATGACTGGGTCAAGCTTTTGCCTTGGGAGGAGTTCTCCTATAATAATCATGTAAGCAAGGCCTCTGCGAAGTCACTGTTCTTCATTGTCTATGGTCAACAACCTGGTATTGCTCTCCCGGTGTCGGTTGCTTCTGGCGTCCCTGCAGCTGATGCTCTCACTAAAGATTTGTCCAAGATCTGGGAGGACACCAAAGCAACTCTTGAGAAGTTGTTCGAATGGATGAAAAGGCATGCTGACAAAAGACGCATGGAGCCAACATGTTTTTAGATCAGAGGATAAGGTGTGGCTATCCTCGAGATACATCCATCTCAAGGTTCTTTCTCACAAGTTAGGTCTTTGCTTTATCGGTCTCTTCGAGGTTGTCAAGCAAATCAACGTTGTATCCTACAAGTTGAAGCTTCCAGCCTCATTACGTGTGCCTAACTCTTTCCAGATATCGCTCCATCGCCAGTCATCTTGAGACTTTTTTTCAGGGATCCTGGTTCTATGCCAGCACCAGCCTGCTCTGAGGATGTCTTTGAAGTAAAGAGAATCTTGGTCATGAGGAAGATGAGGGGGGGGTAAAACTTCTTTCCTGGTGGATTGGAAAGGATTTGGTCCTGAAGATAGTTTGTGGGAGCCCAAGGAGAATATTCATGCCCCACTTCTCCTAAAGAGGTTCCTTTTGGGTTTGGAGAGAAGGGGGCGTAAGGAGGGGGGTACTGTAGTGTCGGCTTCCCTGCATGGTTACGCTTCCTCCTCCCAGCAGAGACATCATCATGCTTACCACCATGGCCACTCGGTGGCATCTCCTGCTTCTCAGGCATCCACCATGGCTTCCTGGTGCCAGGGCTCACACTTAAAGGGGTAGAGCACACACTCAGGAAATGCCCTGAGCATATAGCTGGGAGGCATTAAGTATTTAAGGCACCCTCCCCTGCAGAGAGGTGCCTGAGCAACTTCATTACCTAGAGTGTCCTTAGCCCACTAGTCTGTTATTAGATCCCTGTGTTCCTGTAACCATCCTGTGATCCTGTACAAGAATCTGCCCAGTGTTCCCGTACCTGTCCTGCTGCCAAGTACCTGTCCCGAGATCCCAAGTCTGTCCTATCAGAACCAGCCTTTGTGTCCAAAACTGAACCTGCTCTGTTTGAATCGGCTCCAGTAACATACTGCCAGTGATCCTGATCCTGTCCTGTCAGACACTCCAAGTCCATATCTGCGTTCCTGACCCCTGTGGTCAGCTGCCACAGTAGTAGGAAGTGTCCTGGAGTGGTACCTTGCAGCTACCTGCAGCTCATGCCTAACCTTACCATCGGAGGCTCTAGTGAAGACCAGTTAGCTACTTAAGTACGCCCCTCAAGCGTAAGCCCGGTCTGTGGCATAGTGGTCCCACACCAACCAGCATGACAGACGTGAATAAATATGAATATGGGAAGAAGGAGCCGGCGCATCCCAGACAGCTCTGTGGGCCGCACAACATCTTTCGCTGTATGTTGTGCAGGCCTGTTTTAGTGAATAAGAGCAAACATGGGTGTTAATGCCAAATTAGTATAAGAAGCGCATACAAACTCCATGTAGGTGTTACCTTGATTGGATTTAAGCCCAGAATTACAAAGCTTGTAACGAGGGTACCCCAAACTGTTTACCAGTAACAATTCATACATCTGAAAATATACTATATTTACAACATATTTAAACAGGTACGTGGCCTGCTCCTGAGCTATGGGGACCACAACTATTATTGGAGTCCCACTGTAGTCTGAGTTACTGTGAGACAGAGCACTCCACAGTTTTAGCCTATTTGCCACAAATTTCACAGAGATATAATCCTCTACCCTGCAGCATACTTGTTAGGCTAGATACCTAAAAATATACACTTGTCATGCCTTTCAATACAGTTAGGAGCCAACATTGTGAATTTGGAAATTTTTCAGTCTGACATGACTCAACTGTCCTTAGTGTTTTAGGATTAATTAAAGTTACTTTAACATTTTTGAGGGTATTATAATAAATATGCAATTGACAATGGTCACAGGGATAGATAGAAAAGGTGTACATAGACAAAAGGTGCAGTTATTACAAAGGCTCTAATATCTTGCTTCAGGTCTCTGCTGGACACAAGATCCTCGTTCTATGAATCCCCTATTGGTGCGATGTGACAGTCGTTTTCTGTTCTAGTTGGCAAATAGTGCACACATCTTCAACGAACCAAGCAGTGAAGAAATGAAGGGGTTAACACCAGTGGTACAGCTAGATTACTATGGACCCCAGGGCAAACGTTGGACCGCATTCCACCCAGTAGCGCACTGTCGCCTCTAATACAATACTTCCATTTTGAGAATCCAAAGTCATCTTGCATGACTATGGCAAATTATACAGTAATCATCTATCTGCTGAAGATGTTACTGAAACAATGTCTTGTTCTCATGAACATAGTCAAAGCACTAATCTGGAATCTAGAGCACAGCGCCAAGCATAGAGCAAGGCAAGAAAGAGAAGTGCTGCTTCCACTGGCTGCGCTGCTTCTGCTGAGATGGACTTGTAGACGTTACTGTTTTGAAGTCATATGCTTAGCCTGACTATGTATGTAAGGGAGATAATACTGGGATGTGCTACTAATTCTGCAGATGGCTATGCAGGATTGTGTCCACCACTCTGGGCCAATAATCACACCCCCTGTGTCCGTGATTGCTATACCCATGGTTCACCGACTAACAGTACTAATATTAGTGGTGATTTACTGTGACCAGTTGGTATTATTGCATGTGCTCATGGGAAGAATGGTCAACCAGAATCAATAATTTTCCTAAATGTTCTGTATCAGAACATACTGTATTTTCGGCAAAAATTCCAAAAAAGCAAACATTTTATATTAAAATTGCATATGAGGTTTAGGCTACATGCAAGATTAATGGGAACAATGGCTCCAATTTATTAAAACTAGCATTTTGTACACCAGTCTTAATGAGGGGCGTGCATGAATAACATGGGAACAATTCAATAAAAAGCACCCATCACTTAATGAATTCGGTGAATCTTATCAGTGACGTGTGTCTCTGTGCTACTCGCCAGAAATGTTCTCTAGTAATTGTTGATGAATTTGATGGATGGGTGTAGCCATGTTATGCCCCTGCTTCTCCCCATCTCCACCCATTTTGGCTGCTTGAAACTGTCGTGAAAATGCCAAAAGTCAAAAAACATTTGAAACAGCTCCACGTTGTGCAATAAACTTGTGAATTTTCAAAGCCCTTTACGCCAGTTTTCTGAATGAATCTGGGCCAACGTCCTACAAAATTACTTAGAAACAAGGTTTTTTTTTATAGAATCTAACAGAAAAAAAATCAGTATGAAATTAGAACCTTACAGAGGTATAGTGAGACCCCATACATTTTTATGGATGTTATATTATGACTCCACAACCCAATTCAGCTGTAATACAGCCATGTGCATGAGGTCTTAGATGAAGGGTCACTTATAGAACAGTAAAAGAAGTGAAAGGATGATGGAATCATTAATAGCAGAACCGCAGCTCCAATGTAGTGTGCTCATTAATTTAAGAGCACCAATTATACTAATTGCTTTATTGGGTGGGCAGAATGCTCTGTGTGGGAACAAGAATATACTTTTAGCATTTTAGCATCAGATTCCATTAATACTTCTGGAGTATAAACATTAACTTGTTCAATACAGTGGGCATTCTGTAAAAATATTGCAATTTTAATTTTAGTATACCTAGAATATTTCAATTTAGTGAATTAAAACATATTGAATAATATTATACAGGGCTATATAGATCTGTGTCTATAGGTAGCCCTGAAAGAAACATGTCTGCGGAAGGGAAAACTCATATGTATATAATGAACACATATTGGGTAAGCCCCCATACACAGGGGCAGACATACTGCCGGTGCAGCCGCTGCAACTGCACCGGGGCCCGTAGGTGGAGGGGGGCCCTTACAGGCAGGGGTGTACTGCCAATAGCGGCAGACCACACAGCCGCTATGGGGCCACTTACTCAAGATTATGATTATGTCAAGCAGCACCGAGCTCCTCTCACTCGCGCCCGTAATCATTCTGATACCCATAGCTGGGGAGAGCGCGGTGTGTAGAGTGAAGGAATTCAAAAAGGGGGCGTGTCAGGGAGAGAGATGCTGGCTGATGAACAATTTCCTCACCTGACTGGTGAGAGCGTTCATTGGCTGTTGTCTCTGTCCTCCTGCTGGCGCATGCCAATGGTGAGTATTCACCTGTAGTCAGCGGGCCCTGGCCGCACAGCACACATGGGACAATAGTAGAGGAAGAGCAGGACTTACAGTGCGTCTTCAGCTTCCTCCACTGTTCCACTCACAGTAGCATCTCACAGAGAAGAGGTCGGGGGAGGAGAGCAAGGGGCAGCAGTGGACACTGCAGCAGGAGGCTGATATCAATTCTGTCTGCTGTGTCCCCATCCCCCACAGTGGTTTCTGCAGCGCTCTCCAGCTGATCTCTGAACTATGCATGTGTGTGTGTGTGTATCAATGTGTGTGTATATCTATGTATGTAAGTATGTATGGTATATGTGCATACCTCCCAATTTTTGAAGAACAGAAAAAGGGACACACAAGCAAATTTTGGCCACGCCCCTGACCACAACGCCATCCACGCCCATTAACCATTTCTTTCTCCCCTGGCACGAGCAGTTGTCAGAGGGGCTCTGGTAATGAGGGACATTCAGCAGACGCCCGAGACTGCAGGGCGTAGACCCAAATCCAGGACTGTCCGCTGTATCCGAGACAGTTGGGAATAGAGATGAGAGGATGGATTCCTGGGTCTCTGGTCCAGCGTCCAGGTCAGAGGTACCTGGCGGCTAGACAGGAGGGCGCGAATTTCTAACCATCCAGCTTTTGATCACCCAGGGCAGCGCGACGTTATCTGTGCGTCCTGCTCATCTCTAGTTGTGGATTATTCTTTGTTCATTCACAGTCAGAGCCGCCAGAACTTTCTCATCTTTATGTAGCTTCATTATACGACATCTGGCTTTTTAGTGTCTGTAAGGCCGTGTTCACACGTTGCAGAAGTACTGTGTGTTTTGTTTTCTGCACGATCCGCACCAAACTACACAATAAGAATCAAAGCTTTTCTGTACTGTTAAAAAGCGTTCAAAACTCTGCTTCATATCTTCCCCAAAATCGCATCAAACAAAGAGGAAAACACATAAAAGAAACACAGCAAATAATCAGAGAAGATTATTACTGTGTCGTGTGGTGCAGAAAAAAAGCAGCAGAAAGAATGCAGCATTTACGCTACGTGTGAACACGGCCTCAGCATTACAGTTTTAATTCGATTTTTATGGATTTAATAGAGAAAAACATAAATTATGCCATTTTTTTTACGTCCTTTACCGATCCCCGTAAATAATCTGATCGCTGTGTTGTGCGGGTCGTTACGATTACAGGAACAACAAATATGGCCATGTTATTTCCAGATTTGTGATGTTTATTATTTTAAAATAAAAGCATTAAAAATAACCTTTTTATCATTATCAAGTGTTTTTCATTATTATATTTTTAATAATTTTATAAGATGAAAAAAATCTCATAGGGTATGTGCACACAATTCGGAGCTGCGGCGGGTTTGAGGCTGTGTGTTTATGTAATGTCAAACCTGCAGCGGCCAGATGTTACAGCATAGTGGATGGATTTCTAGAAATCCCATGTCCACTATGCATCTCCGTGCACCTGCGGATCACCCGCGGAAACTGACATGCAGCATGTCAATTTCTCTTGTGTGTCCGCATGCCGGCTTTTTCCAGACCTAACCTCTACGAGGAAAAGTCCGCAGGTAAAAAAAAAATAAATATGGCGCTGCTCATTTGCGTATTGAGCGGAAGCGGCTATTCCGTAGCGTCACGGCCGCAGGATGGTACACATCGTGGGAACATACCCTGATTCTCCCTGTAGAATAAAAATACATTTATTGTACACAGCAATGTATTCCTATCAGCCTAGTCATATTCTGCAGTACAGATCAAGTACATGAAATTCTCTTCAATACATCACTAGAGCTTGTGGCTCAGTATGCTAAATTTCCCATTAATCTGCAATATGAAGGTTGTGAGTTCAAGACCTGAGTAGACACTAAGAAAAAGAAACATTTTTTAATTGCTTATTATTTTTAATACTTTTAGGCTACATTACCACGATCAGGAGCAGCAGCGCTTTGGACGCAGCGTATTCTCGCTGCGTCCAAAATGCTGCGTTATAATCAGGCAGGTAAATGTGTTCACTGAACCATGCGGAGTTACTGCATCTAATGACATTCTAGTGTGGAAATTTCATAGTGGAGACCAGCGTCTCCGCAACAGAAACTGACGTGCTGTGGCTTGTAAATCCGCGAGTTTACGCAGCGTCAAATGGAAACACAGTGGGTGTGGGATTTCTATATATCCATCCACTGTGCTTGTAATGTAGAATGCAGCGTTTTGGATGCAGCGCAGGTGAGCTGTGTCCAAAATGCTGCTATTCCTGATCGTGGGCTCATAGCCTTATAGGAATAAGATAAATATTTTTCCCTAAGGCTGTGTGCCCACGTAGCGTTTTTCAAGCATTTATGCTGCGGAATTTCCGCAGCATAAACGCTTGTAAAACGCTAGGTAATCCGCACCCCATGGTCCCCAAGGGGATTCCGCATGTTCTATGCACATGCTGCGGATTTTTCCACAGCGTTTATGCTGCGTACAAAAATCCGCAGCATGTCATTTAATTTTGCGGAAGTGCAGCGGAACTCCCGCCATTGACTTGCATTGAGACGCACAGAAACCGCGACTGTACATTTTTACAAGCGGCTTCTATGCGTCTCTATGTGCGGATGGTACCCAGTTCTGGAGGAGAGGAGACTCTCATCCAGACCTGGGTACCATTGTACCTGTAAAAAAAGAATAAAATAACAAATAAAGTTTATACTCACCTGTCCGGCGTCTTCTCTCTGAATGCTGGCATCGTTTGAGGACCTGCGGTGACGTCACAGTCATGTGACCGCAGGCCCTTCACCGCTCTGTCTCGCGATATGCCGGTAGCCGGGAACCAGCCAGGAAGCAGCGCTGCAGCCACGCCGGGCATCGGGGGTGAGTATAGCTTTATTTGTTTTAATTTTTACGGTTCACACTGTATAAATCCATGCTGTTTGCATGGATTTATACAGTGTGACCTAGTTGTCAAGCACTTTCCAAGTGATGCTATCGCCTGGAAAGTGCTTGTCAATCTGCATGCGGAAACGCATGTGAACCCGCATGTGGATCCGCATGTATTCTGCAGGAAAAACGCATGCACAATCTGCATGCGTTTTTTTCTGCCAGGGAGATGCAGAAATGCTGCAGAAATTTTCTGCTTCATTTCTGCATCGTGGGCACATAGCCTAAGTATACAGCCACCATAACAATACATTGTTATATATACAATGTACACTGCTCAAAAAAATAAAGGGAACACTCAAATAACACATCCTAGATCTAAATGAATGAAATATTCTCATTCAATACTTTGTTCTGTACAAAGTTGAATGTGCTAACAACAAAATCACACAAAAATCATCAATGGAAATCAAATTTATTAACCAATGGAGGCCTGTATTTGGAGTCACCCCCAAAATTAAAGTGGAAAAACACACTACTGGCTGATCCAACTTTGATGTAATGTCCTTAAAACAAGTCAAAATGAAGCTCATTATTGTCTGTGGCCTCCACGTGCCTGTATGACCTCCCTACAATGCCTGGGAATGCTCCTGATGAGGTTGCGCATGGTCTCCTGTGGGATCTCCTCCCAGACCTGGACTAAAGCCTCCTCCAACTCCTGGACAATCTGTGGTGCAACGTGACGTTGGTGGATGGAGCGAGACATGATGTCCCAGATGTGCTCAATCGGATTCAGGTCTGGGGAACGGGCGGGCCAGTCAATAGCTTCAATGACTTCATCTTGCAGGAACTGCTGACACACTCCAGCCACATGAGGTCTGGCATTGTCCTGCATTAGGAGGAACCCAGGGCCAACTGCACCAGCATATGGTCTCACAAGGGGTCTGAGGATCTCATCTCGGTACCTAATGGCAGTCAGGCTACCTCTGGCGAGCACATGGAGGGCTGTGCGGCCCTAGAAAGAAATGCCACCCCACACCATTACTGACCCACTCCCAAACCGGTCACGCTGAAGGATGTTGCAGGCAGCAGATAGCTCTCCACGGCGTCTCCAGACTCTATCACGTCTGTCACATGTGTTCAGTGTGAACCTGCTTTCATGTGTGAAGAGCACATGGCGCCAGTGGCGACTTTGCCAAGAGTCCTGCACGGTGTTGGGCTGTGAGCACAACCCCCATCTGTGGAAGTCAGGCCCTCATACCACCCTCATGGAGTCGGTTTCTATCCGTTTGTGCAGACACATGCACATTTGTGGCCTGCTGGAGGTCATTTTGCAAGGCTCTGGCAGTGCTCCTCCTGTTCCTCCTTACACAAAGGAGGAGGTAACGGTCCTTCAGCTGGGGTGTTGCCCTCCTATGGCCCCCTCCACGTCTCCTTGTGTACTGGCCTGTCTCCTGGTAGCGCCTCCAGCCTCTGGACACTACGCTGACAGACACAGCAAACCTTCTTGCCACAGCTCGCACTGATGTGCCATCCTGGATGATCGTCACTACCTGAGCAACTTCTGTGGGTTGTACTGTAGACACCGCCTCATGCTACTGTACCTCTAGGGGTGAGAGCAATGGCAAAATGAAAAAGTGACCAAGACAACAGCCAAAAAGGATGAGAACAGAGAAATGGTCTGTGGTCACCACCTGCAGAACCACTCCTTTATAGGGGGTATCTTGCTAATTGCCTATCATTTCTACCAGTTGTCTGTTCCATTTACACAAGAGCAGGAGAAATTGATTCACAATCAGTGTTGCTTCATAACTGGACAGGTAGATTTCACAGAAGTGTTATTGACTTGGAGTTACATTGTGCTGTTTAAGTGTTCCCTTTATTTTTTTGAGCAGTGTATTTATATGGAGCTGTATATTCTGCTACTGGATTCATTGCAATGTACAGTCAAGATAACCAAAATCTTCTATCTTTATCATTATGGACTGTAGCTCAGTGGTTAGCGCACACAGCCTGTGACCCTTTAATGAGCCTTATCACATGACTTAGGATGTAAGCCAGAAATTCAATTTGCAGACTAGAGTTATAGTCCTCTTCCTCTCTGAAGAGACAATTTGCATATTTCCAAGAGGAACATTTCAGCTTAAAAGTCTCCTCACCTTGACATGATTAACATGTCTCTCTCCACAAGGAGAAATGTTACCCCTTAACCTATAAACACATACATAAAGAACAAATTGAAAAAAATGTAGGCAAATTTCAACTACCCATGACAAAATATGCAAAACATTTGGCCCAGCAAATGTTGAAAACTTACACATAAAGGGATAAAACAACATCTAACACAATTTTCATCTTTATAGCTGGAAACAATTTGCTTCCAGTTTACTAAAATCACCAGGAAAATGGCATCACAATAACCAGAAAGAAATAATCACACTTTTCAAAAAAATGCAAAACTTTTGGTCGCCAATGTATGTGTATGCATATGTATGTATGTATGTATGGTATATGTGTGTGTGTATGTATATGTTTGTGTGTCTGTGTGTGTATGTACGGTATATGTGTATGTGTATGTATATGTGTGCATATATGTATGGTATATGTGTATATACAGTGGGAAAAATAAGTATTTGTGTTATGCGCTATGCAGAGACACAGCAAGACTGGCACCAAACTAACAAAGGCACAGCCACAGATGCACTTGGCGCAAGCTGCCCAGCTAGGCGAGCCCTTGATGGCCGGGAATACTCTTCGCCCAGCTTGCAGTAAATCGAAGGGGGACATTGGCAGAGCCCTTCCAAGGCCCACTGTCGCCGGACAGCTGGCATCTGGTGACGCGCTCGGTGCCTAGTCAAGGACCAGGTGAGTACCTCAGCAAGAACTCCAGGGAGTGTAACCAGAAGGGAACATGACAAAACCCCTGAAAATATAGCAACACTACTGCTAGCACTACTCACCACCACAGCACATAGGTACTGCAATTAACAGCAAAGGACTGAGCAGGAAACAAGGTTAAATAACCCGCCTAATGATCAGGTGTTGAATATCTCCCAATCATCCCCACACAAGCACTCCCTGCTAGCTTGCACAGTAGAATGGACACAATCTCACCACTGCCTAAGGCAAGAGACAGCAGCATCCTGCGTTGAATGGCAACCAGGGAACACAGCGTCCTATGTTCCCCGGACAGAGAAATCAGTGAGAGACACAGCGTCCCTTGTCCTACAACACCAGAATTTGATGCTCCATAAGATTGGGATGGTTTCCCTGCACACGTAGTAACTCCGCCTCCAGGGTCAGGATCTCTGTGAGATGCTGCCTGCGACAGGAGTAGTGTAGCACCGGACCTGATCAATTCCCAGGTGAGAGCACAGAACCACAATTCCAAACAATTTGATACACTGCCGATTTTGCATGTTTTTCCACCTACAAAGAATGCAGAGGTCTGTAATTTTTATTGTACACTTCAACTGTGAGAGACAAAATCTTGAAAAAAAATCCAGAAAATCACATCGCATGATTTTTGCATAATTAGTTTGCATTTTATTGCATGAAATAAGTATTTGATACAATAGAGAAACAGAACTTAATATTTGGTATTGAATCCTTAGTTTTCAATTACAGAGGTCAGGCGTTTCCTGTAGTTCTTGACCAAGTTTTCATACTGCAGCAGGGATTTTGGCCCACTCCTGCATACAGATCTTCTCCAGATCTGTCAGGTTTCAAGGCTGTTGCTGGGCAAAATTGAGTTTCAGCTCCCTCCAAAGATTTTCTATTGGGTTCAGGTGTCTGGAGACTGGCTAGGCCACTGCAGGACCTTAAAATGCTTCTTATGTAGCCACTCCTTAGTTGCCCTAGCTGTGTGTTTTGGGTCACTGTCATGCTGGAAGACCCAGCCACGACCCATATTCACTGCTCTTACTGAGGGAAGCAGGTTGTTGGTCAAAATCTTGCGATACATGACCCCCATGCATCCTCCTTTCAATAAGGTGCAGTCTACCTGTCCCCTTTGCAGAAAAGCACACCCCAAAGTATGATATCTCACCCAACATGCTTCATGGTTGGAACAGTGTTCTTGGGGGTGTACATATCCTTCTTCCTCCAAACACGGCGAGTGGAGTTGATACCAAAAAGTTCTATTTTGGTCTCATCTTACCACATGACCTTCTCCCATGCCTCCACTGGATCATCCAGATGGTCATTGGTGAACTCCAAATGGGCCTGGACATGTGCTGGCGTGAGCATGTGGACCTTGCGTGCCATGCAGGATTTTAATCCATGACGGCGTAGTGTGTTTCTAACGGTAATGTTTGAGACTGCAGTCTCAGCTGTCTTCAGGTCATTGTCCAGGTTCTCCTGTGTAGTTCTGGACTGATTTCTGACCTTTCTCAAAATCATCCTTACCCTACGAGGTGAGACCTAGCATGGAGCCCCAGATCGAGGAAGATTGACAGTCATCTTGTGTTTCTTCCATTTTCTAATAATTGTGCCAGCAGTTAATGCCTTCTCAACAAGCTGCTTGCCTATTGTCTTGTAGCCCATCCCAGCCTTGTTCAGGTCTACAATTTTGTCCCTGGTATCCTTAGACAGTTCTTTGGTCTTGGCCTTGGTGGAGAGGTTGGAGTGTGATTGATTGTGTGCGTGGACAGATGTATTTTATACAGGTAAAGAGTTCACACAGGTGCAATTAGTACAGGTAATGAGTGCAGAGTAGGAGGGCTTCTTAAAGAAAAACTAACAGGTCTGTGAGAGTCAGAACTCTTGCTGGTTGGTAGGTGATAAAATACTTATTTCATGCAATAAAATGCAACTTAATTATTTAAAAATCATGCAATGTGACTTTCTGTTTTTTTATTTTTAGATTCTGTCTCTCACAGTTGAAGTGTACCTACAATAAAAAATTACAGACCTCTGCATTATTTGTAGGTGGGAAAACTTGCAAAATTGGCAGTGTATAAAATACTTATTTTCCCCACTGTATTTGTGTGTATATATGTACGGTATATGTGTATGTATATGTGTCTGTGTGTGAACATATTTGTTTTCGGTTCATGTATAATACTGTAATTGTAAAGAATAGGAGAATAAACCTGGCTCTTTAAAGGGTTATTCGCCAAATAATCAAGTTATCCCAGATCTAACGGATTGTGGATAAATTGCTGATCACTGGGGATTTGACCACTGGGCCTCCCAAATATTCTGAGAACAGGGCTCTGTAGTCTTGTAATGAATAGTACAGAGTTGTGCCTGCTTGGGCTCTGCTCTATTCATTATCTATACAGCTGCTGAGCTGAAATCGGCTGTTTCCATTAGTTCCATAGACAATGAATAAAGTAGATACCAAATGATACACATACCAGACATATAATTTAATATAATATATACATGGTTGAGCTCTGCTTGCTGTCATGTGCTAACTAGAGTGTCAGCCACGTCTTCACGTCTTGCAGTGTTCTATTCACTGACATAGCTGACACTCCAGTTGTCACTTGACAGCTAGTATGACTGCGCTGGAACCAGCAGAACCAAATCCCAAATATATATATAAATATATACAGTATATATATCTCCATCTCAGTGAAAAAATATGAATATATTTTAGAGGTTTGGGGAGGCCCATAGAGAACTTTTGCTATGGTGCCCTGTGATTTCTATGTAGGGCCCTGCTTACAGGGCGGCAATAATGAGGGCAACCTGGCCTGTTGCTCGTAGCCCAAGGCTCCGGGGGTCCGATTGCCAGATTGCCATTATTATAAATGGTGTGTCGGGCAGGGAGGAGGGCCCAGACATATTTCTTGCACACGGGCCCCAAGCTGTCAGTGTCCGCCCTTGCCCATACACATTAGATAGCTATCAGTTGAGCAAGTATTCGGCTGACAGCCATCTGCGCAGACTCCTCTACATTCAGGATAATGACCACGTTCCGCAGTATTTTATAAATGCAGACAAACATATCATACATTACTGAAGGGGTGGCTACTTAATGGGTGACAAGTAAGACGCCAGGCAATTTGTGCCTGCAGGTTATTGCATGCATACATTATGCCAATAGAGCCAACCAATGACAACATTTTAGAGCCTGCATATTGTTCCTGTGGCGTATGGGATTCCTGCTGGTACTCTCCTCCCCTTCTCTGGAAACATGCTGATAGGTTACCTGGCTTCATATAAAAGTGACAGAGACATTAAATTAAGTGCCTTTAAGGGATTGTCCACGTCCTAACAGTAGATGATCTATTTACATGACACGTCATCTTTCTGAAACTCGTGGGGACCTGAAATTCAATACCTCCACCAATCAGCTGAAAACTGCTCAGTCTAATGGTGGCTGCAAAGTACTGCACCTTATCTCCCATTTAAGTTAAATTAGATTGAGAGCCTTAAATGGATTGTCCAGGACCTAACAGCTCCACTTATCTCCCATTAACTTAAATGACGCTAAATTGAGTGAACAAGTACAGAAATACTCAGAATCAGCCACTAAACAAGGTACAGGGCTGTTGTGACCCACCCTATACATGGCTTAGTTCTGGCCATTGCCAGGACCGTTTTTAGCTGATCAGTGGAGGTGCTGGATATTGGGGGTCCACCATATAGACGAGCTATCATGTGAATAGATCATCAATTGTTAGGATAACCCCCTTATAAGAACAAGAGAAAGAATGTGAACAGTGCACGAGATGCAATATCATTGGGGATTAGTAAATCATTTTTTACTGTAAAGGGTCCTATGATCGCTTTCCTGATTGTGGTTAGCTACAAATAGTCACAATATTAGTAATAGATGTGGAGACCCCACTCCATGATGCTTCTCCGCCCTGATGGATCAGGGATGCAGTGGCTGTAGATTCTCACTGTTTTGTATTCACAAACAGAATTGAAGGCATTTTTGAAGCTCTTACTTTATTTATGGCTAAGATGGGAATAACTACCGTACTTTAGTACTCTGTGCTAGACACTTGACAGAGGGACTCTGTGTGTCACACTCCCCGTGAGAAATCATCTATGCGAAATGCGCGTCCGGATGGTCCTGGTGGTCCTAATATTATATTATGGGTAAGCAGTGACACTTTACTATTCAAATAATGTATGGTTTTGTCTTTCCTTACTTGTGTCAATACCGTACTGTTTATATTAATGGCAACCATCTTTAATACGTTATAGCTAAGAACACTGACCATTTACTTGGATCAACCATCCTCTTTACATGATCCTCTTTGAACTCCAGATTTGTGCAGCGTGTCTAAAAACTTTTTTAATCATGTTTAATAAAGCATATTCATATTTTATTTATGTGTGAGTGGTTTAGTGAATACCTTGGTATTCATATGTAGGTATTAGCCCATAAATATGTAGCAATCCGGTTGCATGACCGGAAAAGTATAATGTGGTCTGTTCATAGCAGCACATGCGCATCCAACTGCGCACATCAGCCACCTGACGCACAGCCATCCAGACACATCACACATGCCGGCCTACAGAGCGACCATAGACAATAGAACTAGATTGATTAACCCCTTAACAACCACTGATACGCATTAAAACGGCGGCCGCTAAGAGGCCTTATTACCTCATTGCTGTTTTAAAATGGCTATCAGGAATAAGAGAATATAGCCCCCTCCGAATCCGAAAATATCCGAAAGAACACGATAAGGGCAAGTTTTTACATGATCATCATTATTCAATGAATAATGGCGATAACATAAAAAAAAAGTGTGCCCGCTATTAAAATCCATTTCTCTATCTTCTGACATGATATACATATCAAAGGAGAGAGAAATGATGTCCCCAAACCTCCCTCAGTGCCATCCCCCGGGCCCTCCTGCTTCGTTCCCCGGCTTTCCACTTCCTCTCCTAAAAAAAACAATGGCGGGCGCATGCGCTAGTGCGACCGCCGAGATCTGCCAGGCAGCACCCGGCAACAGCAGTGAATTTTCCCATTGGTTCCTGACTTGATCATTGTGATAAAAAGCCAATAATTAGTAAATCATCCCCCCTGTGTCATCCCCTTAGCCAGGTGAATTTTTTTTCATTTTCTAATTTTTATTTCTTTCATTCTTTGCCATTAGGGTTAAGGTTAGGATTGAGCTTAGGGTTAGGTTTGGTTTTAGGGTTGGATTTAGGGTTAGGGTTGAGATAAGAGTTAGGGTTGGGTTTAGGGTTAGGGTTGGGTTTTGGGTTGGATTTAGGCCGCGTGCACACGATGCGTTTTTCATGCATCAAAAACGCATGGTAATCCGCACCCCATGGTCCCCATTGGCATTCCGCAATGTCAATGCACATGCTGCGGATTTTTCCGCAGCGTTTCTGCAGCGCTCATAAATCCGCAGCATGTTCATTAATTTTGTGGAAGCGCCGCCATTGACTTGCATTGAGACGCATAGAATCTGCGTCTGTACATTTGTACACGCGGATAATATGCGTCTCTATGTGCGGATGGTACCCAGTTCTGGAGGAGAGAAGACTCTCATCCAGACCTGGGTACCATTGTACCTGTAAAAAAAAGAATAAAATAATAAATAAAGTTTATAATCACCTGTCCGGCGGCCCCTGCAGCGCTTTTCCTTCCAGGACCTGAGATGACGTCGCGGTCATGTGACCGCAGGCTGTCTCGCGAGATGCCGGCAAGCCAGGAAGGAGCGCGACAGCACACGCGGCGGCATCGGAGGTAAGTATAGCTTTATTTTTTTATTTTTACGGTCACACTATATAAATCCATGCCGGTTGCATGGATATATACAGTGTGACCTAGTTGTCAAGCACTTTCCAAGTGATGCTATCGCCTGGAAAGTGCTTGTCAGTCCGCATGCGGAAACACATGCGTTAACGCATGTGGATACGCATGTGAATCCGCATGTATTCTGCAGGAAAAACGCATGCACAATCTGCATGCGTTTTTTCTGCCAGGGAGATGCAGAAATGCTGCAGAAATTTTCTGCTTCATTTCTGCATCGTGGGCACATAGCCTTAGGGTTGGATTTATGGTTAAGGTTGGCCTTAGGATTAGGGTTTTATCAAAAGTAAAAAAAAAAGATGACAATATGACGACTATTTTTGCATGCAAGTGCTCACTACTCCAGCTTGCATTGGATGCTCGGGTACGCACTGAGTGTTCCCAAAATGGGGACATTTGTGGGGGGTTTCTGCTGTTTAGGCACCTTAGGTCCCTGCAAATGCGACATGGTGCCTGCAATCAAAATTCAAATATTGCCCCTTTCCGTTGGTCCAAACAGAACTTTTGGACTACATGTGGGGTATTACTGCGCTTGAAAAAAAGTGGGTAACAAACTGTGGGGTCCACTTTTTGGTGTCACCTATTTCAAAAGTGAATATATTGGGGCTAAAGCAAGATTTTAAAGGTAAAACTTAATTTTCTGACAACAGTTTTGAAGTATTTGAGGGGTGCGGTTTTTAAAATGGTATCACTTTTGGAAAGTTTCTAATACATAGGCTCCTCAAAGTCTATTGAAATCTGAATAGGTCCTTAAAGAAACAGGTTTTGTAAATTTGTTGAAAAAATTAGAAATTGCTGCTAAACTTTTAACTCTTCTAACATCCGAACAAAATAAAATGAGGTATGTAAAATAGACATATGGGAAATGATATTTATTAAAGGATATATCCGGGACTTAAAAAAACATGTGCCTAAGCACTAACAGGCAGTTAGTTACTACCTACCTGCCTGTTGTGTCTGTCGCTGTTCTCCGCCAGCAGAATCACTTGTCAGAATCACTCATCAAAATCACTCGTCAAAATCACTTATCAAAATCACTTGTCAAAATCACTTTTCAGAATCACTCGTCAAAATCACTCGTCAGAATCACTTTTCAAAATCACTTATCAAAATCACTTATCAAAATCACTTGTCAGAATCACTCATCAAAATCACTTGTCAGAATCACTCATCAAAATCACTCGTCAAAATCACTTGTCAGAATCACTTGTCAGAATCACTCATCAAAATCACTCATCAAAATCACTCGTCAAAATCACTTGTCAGAATCACTTATCAGAATCAGTTCTCAGACAGGGTATTTAGCCTCAAACTGACATCATTCTGATGTTTGATTTTGATATCTGATCATGTCCTAAAATGGACACTGTACTAAGGGTTAGCTAGAACTGTGGAATGTGGATCGCACATTCTACTTATATTGCTGTAGAGTAATTAGCATTATCATATTAAATATAGTACACAGTAAAATAAATGATGAATTGGGATCTAAGAGATTATGTTAACTTCAGTCAAATATACAAAATAATACAAGATGCATTTGAATGTCATCTCTTAAACCCTCCTACTCAGTAAAATACATAAGCTTTAATTCCAGCTGCCTTATCAGTGAAGATTGTGTATGTAGGAGAACAGCTCTAATAAGCAGTTACTGTATAGACATTATTATGTACTTTGTATCTTATTAATGTTTTTCTATAAACACAATTCCCCATTATTATGCTATCATTTACATGAGTGTTTAAATAAAGAAATTAGAAACAAGGTCACTGGTTACAGATTAACAATATTACCAATACAATTGTAATAAAATATAGACAAAGAAATATCTGATTCACTTGCTGTTTTTTGATATATTCAATATAAATGATTAAGATGTTTTTTGCATCGACAGAATAGTTTACAGCTATATAAGAAGAATCACATAATCAACAGACAGACAGAGGCAGAAAGACAGACAGATACCAACAGAAGAATAAAGCAGTGCACTGTAAGCGCTAAAAAGTATGCAAACATTGAATATATGACATTTGGAATAAATAGCTGCTATATAAAATTTACCACAACAAGGTGACCTTTTTCTGATGGGACCCTAACCTAATATTTATCAAACAAGCACTGAGGTGCTGGTCAGTTTTTTGCTTTTTTCAGTATACAATTAGAAGCGGTGACTGCCTCCTTTTCTGATTGAGAACAGGATGTCTGTACAAAGTGGTCCGAGATCACATTGCAATGCACGGACTGGCCATGGGTCTCCTAACCCCATAGTGACAGTTCCATAGAGATATATGAGGCTGTCACGCTCGGGTCAGGAGAGCTGCCGGCCAGTTCGTACATTGCTGTCTAATCTCGGACCGATTTGTATGGACATCTGAAAGGCTGTTTTTAATTAGTGCTGGATCCAACCTGCTCTTAAAATTTGTAGTTTTATATCCCGGGAGAGGGAATTTTAATAAATATTAGGTTAGAGCCCCATCATAGAAAGGTCACCTTGATGGGCTCTCCTGAATTGGCCAATTTGTGAACCAAGTGCCTTCATAAGTATATTCTATATTCTATATAGCAGTAATGCAGTCCAAAGTTCATTTATTCAATGCTTGCATACATCTTAGCGCTTACAGTGTTGACTCTATTTATCCACTCTTCATGTTCTCAACCTGATGGCCTGAATATTCTAATAGATAAAGTGATATTTCCTTATGCATTCTGCCGGATATCAGTGGAATCATGTAAATCTGCATTTTATTTGGTGTGTTGATAGTTGCCCATTTTGTAGTAAACCGATTCTAAAATGAAACAAAGATATTAATATGGTTCCTGAATGCCACAAATGCTGACAAATCTTAGGGACTTATGGTATAATGCCAAGTCGTCCTTGCTACCATACCTCTTCCAAGCTGGGGAGAAAATAAAGCAAGGACAGTTTCAGTAGATGCCAGTATCACATATTATTAGGTTTCGAATAGAATATATAGCTAAGCTTTTTGTACAGTAGCAGCGGCAATATAAAAAATGAGGCAGTGAGAAGAAGAGACAGAGAATAAATGGCTAGAAATAAAAACTTAATGCATAGGATAGTAAAACCATGAGGAATAAAAATTAGAAAAAAAAAAGTTGCAGCCCATTTCTGCAAGGAGAAAATGATTAATACATCTGTGCGGCAGATTAAAGTATTGCCTGCATATGAATAACTGTCTCTGTATCAGCAGTGTGTCACTTTTAAGTTCAGCCAATTTAAATACACTGACTAATGAAGTGAGAGAAGAAGTCATCTCAGCAATCATTACAGTACTGAGAGGCTGGACTACGACGGTTCTCCTGACTCATGCCTTTCCAAGTATGAGCCCACCTCTGACAACCAGCCTCGCTTGGAACCTTCAAATATCCCTCAGAACAAAAACATGAAATTAGAAGACACAGGTCCAGTGTCACCATCACCAAGCCAAAAGCTGAGACCAAGGCAGCAGACTGCCCTGAACATTTTTGGATTTGGCCATAGAAATATTGCTGTGCCTATAGGAGGCATAGTACAGAGAAACATCATCATTTCCTACTAACCCAGTACAATAACTCTATAGTAAGAATCTAATGGGTCAGTGAGAGGTACGGGTCCCATACTCATTAAAACTGTGTGATCCTGTTTTTTCAGTTCGGCCAGCCCACCATCAAATGTGTATCAGGACTTCCCAACTCATCCCGGCAAAACGGTGTTGGAATAAGAACAATCGAGCTTGTTGAAATTTAATTATTTTACTCAAGATAGTAATTAAAAAACCCATACGCATTCCAAAGTGCAGAACCTTACCTAAGATACTGAAACACATACTGCACAAGGTCCAACAGGATGCTAGAGGAAGTATGCTCACCTATGTGAGATTTGCTACTACCAAGCACAACTCTCAGGCCCACGATGCAGAAATGCTGCATATTTTTTCCGCTTCTCCCTGGCAGGAAAAATGCATGCGGATTTTACATGCATTTTTCCTGCCAGGTAGAAACGTTTGTCAAGCATTTTTGCATGCATTTCTGCATGCGGGTTATCAAGTGCTTTTCCAAGCGATTTTAGCATCACTTGGAAAAGTGCTTGACAACTTGGTCACACTATATAAATCCATGCAACCGGTCGAGTGACCTGTCACATGACTAAATGACGTCATGGAAGGTCCTTTTACACCATCACGAGCCACCGGGGAGCCAGGATGCACCACAGAGGAGACCGCGGGACATCGGAAGGTGAGTATAATGTATATTTTTTATTTCAAATTCTTTTTTTTAACAGGTACTATGGTACCCGGGTACCATCCGCACATTGAATTGCTTAATATCCGCATGTGCACATGTAGTGATGCGGATATTATGCGATTCAATGCAAGTCAATGGCTGCAATTACGCTGCATGTCTGCAAAATTAATGGACACGCTGCGTATTTTTCCGCAATGAAAATCCGCAGAGGTAATTTCCGCAGCATGTGCACAACACATGCGGATTATCATTGGGGACCATGGGGCACGTATTACCAAGCGTTTTTTAAGCGTTTTTGCTGCGGAAATTCCGCAGCAAAAACGCTTGAAAAACGCATAGTGGGCACGCAGCCCAATTCCTTGCTTTGGGGTATGAAAATATAAGCTGCATCCATTCCCATATGTCTGGTCAGCATGCTGCCATTAAATCTAATCATGATTAATAAAAGAACAGGAGTAACACAGCTCTGCAGAAGAGCATGAAGAATCGGTGGCATCCATTCAGTGCATGTTTGGTACATATATAAAAAGTAGGGCTAGACTTTGACCACTGAACCAGTTCCTTCCTGTGCAGAGATGTATAGCCAAGCTTTTTATGTATGTACCACCAGATCCTTCCTATTGTTCAGCAGTGCTGTGTTACTCATAGTTACATAGCTACATAAGTTGAAAAGGGGCATGTGTCAAAAAAGTTCATCTTTCCTCCATTACACATTATCTATAGCTAGATTAAAAAAAAAAAGCTAGGTTACTTATAACCCAAAATAGCATCATCCAGCCTTTTATTCAGTGATGTGATATAGTGCCTGCCGTTACTATCTCATGTACCAGTGTATCCTACAGTCCAACAGCTCTAACTGTAAAGAAACCTTTCCTATTTCTATGCCTTTCACATTTAAAAGGAATCTGTCACCCCCTGGGTGATATCAGACCTCTACTATGGCCATACAGGTTATAGAAAAATAAATCTATACATACCTTTGATTGCAGAGAAAAGTGTTTTTATCACCTCTGTTGTGCACAGGCTTGTCATCCCCCGCCAAGAAATCCCCGCCTATCTGTTTATTATTCCCCGGAATCCCCACCTATGTGCTTAGTTACCATATTCCCTCCCTCCCCTGCACGTCACAGGGCCCTGAGATGTGCACTGTGCTCCCTGACTTCCCAGGCATGCACAAAGCGCCGCTCAAATAGAGCGCACTTTACTTAATCCCGGCCCCGTCTGCCTATGCATTGCGCTGCAGGGTTCTATTGCGCAGGCGCTGGGGAGTCACTGCCACTTCCCGGTGCCTGCGCAATAGAACCCTGTGGCGCAGAACACGGAGAGACGGGGCTGGGGAGGGGGGGGGATATGGTAAGAAGGAGTTGTTTTTTCATAAATTTGTAGCTCTAAAGTCATAATGAATCATTGACAACCTGATTACATACAGCATGTCACTGAGAGGATAATGATACAGAGGTGCTGTACTTGGGAACTGGTGCTTAAAAAGAAGTCAAGGGATCATCTCTCATATAGACAGACACCAGTATGAAAAATAGGTAGAGAGAAGAGACCCTGTGACACATTTAGCATTGAGAAACAGGAGCCTCTAGTATTCCCACCTATCCTCTATTTCCTATTACTCTTTGTAAAAAATAATACAGTTTTAAAGCACCTGCATCCAGAGTGTAAGATTTCCAATTTTCAGAATGCCCAGTTATGGACATTGTCATTTTTATACTTGGCTGGCATCAAATCTTTTCTCATGTACAATTACATTTATACATTCATGTGAAATAGAAAATATTGGATTTTTTGCCTTCTGAAATCAATAAGTGATGATTTCAGAAATGCAACTAAGCCTTTACGTGTCTTTGTAGGATTATTGCTATTAACAACACATTTCCTACACCATTAATTTTAGAATAATCTGCAATGTAGACACTCTTTGGGAATGTTCTAGTAAATTAAATCATATACCATAAATCAAAGCTATGAATGTCAGTAAAAATAATTGGACTGAATAAAGATGCTGCAGCATGCCTATTTGGGTCAATTGTTCCATAAATGTCATAAGAATATCATGGCTAGTCGACAGTCATTTATTGCTGAGATTCCCAAATGACAACGACATGTGCAAGGCCTCACAAGGACATTCACTGTTTGTTTTGCTATTCTGTATTGTTCCCTCTATAGGCCAAGTGTCCATAGTAGAAAACATCTGCAATTCTCTTAAATTATTACACAGTGTCACTAGAGTGCAATTAGCCTCCAAAGTTACATCAAAACCACACTAATAGAGCAAAAGACATATCTCTATTAAATAAGGCATCAATAAATTAAAAAAATAATTTTTATTACAATAATGTATATAAAACAAGTAAATTAAAATAAGCATAAGGTATCAACTGTAGCGGACAGGTAGCTAGACAAGTCAAGTATATTGTAGTAGAATCCCCTCTCCCAAAAAATGGAGATTTGTTTTGCTATTCTGTATTGTTCCCTCTATAGGCCAAGCGTCCATAGTAGACGACATCTGCAATACTCTGCAGCTTTCTGCATGGCAGAATTAGTCAGGTTATTCCCTCTTGCTGCGCTTCGCTTGGCTGTAATTGGTGTGCTTATTCTGTCTAAAGCTCTGTTGACATTTAGAAGCAAAAGGCTTCGTTTTGTGTGTTGCAAGCTATGTGAATAAAAGCAGGTATGGGGTGGCAGAGCAAAGAGCCACGAGCCAGCAGGGATCCGGATTTCACTGGAAAGGAGGCTGTTGAGCATTGAGCTGCGGGGGGGCCCCCAAACTCCTTTTGAAGCAAGAGAACCCCTTTCAAATCATAGGTCCCCTGTCCCTCTGAGTCAGACTAATTGATAAGAGCCTCGCTCTTTCAGGGCTAAACAGAGTTCTTTTATGGCAGTGAAAGAGATCTATATAACGTCTATCAATTTATTTCCAAATGTATGCCACTAATGTCTCTTCACAAAACCTCAAAACAGATTAGGCTGCTGTGGAGACATTGTGTCTTACGTCCCATGCTAACAATATATGTACTCATTTACTAGTATTGCATATTACATGCCTTTATGGCAAGTTATTAAACAGGCTTTCCAGCTAGTTCTTAAAGGGAATCTATTCCCAGTTTTATTAAGTTCTATCTGATAAAACCAATGAAAGAAACTGTGGTTAGAGCCCTGGACTGCATGCTTACTTGCACGCTTACTGGATGGCATGCAGTATTGATATAATAGATGTTTTTACCTTGGAGGGCTCAGTCCTCGGCATGCAACAAACTGCAAGTTCTATTAGCACCATCTGTGGCTGATTGACTGTTACCTCCCTATATCTCGTAAGGGCAGAAGCCTGTCAATCAGCAGAAAGGGGACACAAGGAGCCACATGAATGCTGGACTACTGAATACTGGACTCCTGATCTTCCTTTCCAAGAGCAAAACGATTATTAAATAATGTTTCTAGATTTGGAAATACCAATGTCTTAATTCTGGAGTTTCTATTGGTAAAATCAGTTTATAATCCAAGAATGAACCTTCAGTCAAATTGTCCCTAGCTCAAGTTTTGCAGCAGCATTCGGGTTATAATTTCAGGTAAGTGTAGATTATGCTGCATATTTTTTTTCTTCAATCTTGGGGTGGCATAATGTAACATGTTGATTGATAAGTCATCTACCATTCACTGTTCTACGCTAACAATTTTTCAGTCATGTTTCGTGGCACTATAGAGCTTTCTATTAAAATAAAGCCATTTTTTGCATTCTTTTTCAAGACTGTATTGCCCTAAAGACGCCGTACTAGCTAGATCCCTGTAAGAAGAATCTTACCTTATGGGAAGAACATTTCTCAAAACGATTATTTTGATACAATTGCAGAAAAAAAAAACTGCATAAATGTTATGTAAATTAACCTAATGAAATGTTTGGAATTTATTGGTTCTTGTTAGATTTAAAAAATTCCCTTCTGTCATTATATTAAATACAATTCAATGTGAGGAGAATCAATTTCCTGTTCATGAGTTTACAGTAATAATTAGGCGAATACAACATTTACATGGTCACAAGGCATTGGCTTGTTTATCTGGGTAGGAATGCTTAGAAGTGAATTTTTATGATACATGGTTATTTTTTTGTACTTATGTAAAATAGACAGTAGATAGTAATAAATATAAAAGAACATAAAACAAAACACGCATTAGCTAAAGATGATACTAAATATAATTATAAAACGAATCCTAAATTGTAATCTTCATGTGGCTGCACGCAACACATAAGAAACCCATTCTAAATTTAACAAGAGCCATACTTTCCATGTAGTAACAGTATAGGCAGCAATTGGTTTGTCCAGTTCAGACAACCATCATGGCCTTTGCATGAGGCTGACGCTTCCTGTACAAATGTTTGTCATGATACAGTTATATGAAAAAGTTTGGGCACCCCTATTAATCTTAAGCTTAATGTTTTATAAAAATTGGTGTTTTTGCAACAGGTATTTCAGTTTGATATATGTAATAACTGTTGGACACCGTAATGTTTCTGCCTTGAAATGAGGTTTATTGTACTAACAGAAAATGTGCAATCTGCATTCAAACAAAATTTGACAGGTGCATAAGTATGGGCACCTCACCAGAAAAGTGACATTAATATTTAGTAGATCCTCCTTTTGCAAAAATAACAGCCTCTAGTCGCTTCCTGTAGCTTTTAATGAGTTCCTGGATCCTGGATGAAGGTATTTTTGACCATTCCTCTTTACAAAACAATTCCAGTTCAGTTAAGTTTGATGGTTGCCGAGCATGGACAGCCCTCTTCAAATGATCCCACAGATGTTCAATGATATTCAGGTCTGGGGACTGGGATGGCCATTCCAGAACATTGTAATTGTTCCTCTGCATCAATGCCTGAGTAGATTTGGAGCGGTGTTTTGGATCATTGTCTTGCTGTGTGTGATTATACCTGACACATCTGTTCCTCTCAACTTCAGCTTCCATCTCACAGGCAGACAGGGTTGTAATATTGTTACAATACAGCAGACATCTGAGAGTAGCAAAAAATATCTTTGCAAGAAGACAAATTTAATTTCTCCTGTTCTGTGTTAGTTACTTGTAGAGATGGGCAAACCCAAACTACTTGTAGAGATGGGCGAACTTCCTCAGGTAGTCCATGTTACTTTTTGGGTTTGGCCCCCTGGACATTGGGCGTTTCCTGCGCTGTCATCTATGTGACAGCGCGGGAAACAGGGGCTCTGATCGGCAGTAAGATCGTTACCGCCAGTCAGAGCTCTGCGGGATCACGCTGTCAGATGTCATAAGCCTGCAGCTGTGACCAGCATTAAAAAGTTTACCGCTGGTCACAGGCATCGGCTGATGAGAGTACTACTCCCATCAGCCGATGGCTGCTGTTGCTGGTAACAGCGAGAGCAGGTGCCGCTGATGGGAGTAGTCATCAGCCAGTGCCTGTGCTCAAAGTAACGAAAAAAAATCAATAATTAATATGTCAATCAACCTTTCCTATAATGCGATTCTCCCTACCACTGCTGGTTGTACTCACTTGGTACGTCAATCAGCTTTTCCCATTCTGTGATTCTCCCTACAATTGCTGGCTGTACTCACTTGGTACGTCACTCAGCTTTTCCCATGATGTGATTCTTCCTACCACCTTTAAGCTAATCACTGCTCTACCCACACTTTTATTCATGATCTCTTTGTTTACTCTGCCTTTGAATTTGCTGCATCGGGCTCAATCTTAATTACCTGATAAAGATGAGCAGTAGCAAATATATTGGGAGCACTACGTCTGCAAGACATCAGTCTGCTCAGTTCACCATACAAGTGCAACATAGAAGTGTACAGCTATGAAGAAGTATACAGCTATGAATTATTCCAGAAATGAACCAGAAGGCAACTGAAAGTAACTGGATACTTAGTCACAGTAAACAATGCTTCTGTTAGTTTTTACTCTCACCCCTATATTCCTTTACTTGCTACTAACCCCCCTAATCCCTACACACTATAAGGAACTGGTCACCTCTCCCTCAATTCTCCCCATCCATCTCACTTCCTCCTCAGAACTGTAACTCAACATACAATCCTTTGTCTTCAAACACAGGGAGACCTCATGCCCTCTCCTGCTCCAACCTACTAATACTTTCACTGCTCCTCCTCAAAGCTGGCGATAGCTCTCCAAATCTTGGTCTTCCTCACCACATCCCCAAAGTCACTTGTACCTCTCATCCACAATCTATCACACATTTAAGCAACCTTTCTAACCTTATACCCATCCGCCAAGCCCCCGCTTTCCCAGTCCCTCTAACAGGAGCTCTATGGAATGCTCGCTCTGTCTGCAACAAACTTTCCTACATTCATGAACTTTTCATTACTAACAAACTTTCCTTCTTTGCCATCACTGAAACCTGTCTCACCCCCTCTGACACAGCCTCTCCAGCTGCACTTTCATACGGTGGATTCCATTTTTACAACACCCCATGCCCCAGTGGCAAGAATGGCGGAGGAGTTGATTTTCTCTTGTCAGATAATTGCTCCTTCTGCCATATCTCACTACTGCCCTCCGTTACTCTTCCCTCTTTTGAGGTGCACTGTGTGCGCATCTACTCCCCTTCCAACCTCCAACTAGCTGTCATTTACCGCCCCCCGGGGTCACTTTACCACCTGGCTACTTCATTTCCTTTCTGCTGAAATCCCCAATATCATCATGGGTGACTTCAACATCCCCAATGACACTTCCCACTCAGCTGTCTCTAAGCTTCTAACACTTACTTCCTCCTTCAGCCTTGCTCAGTTATCTTCCACAGCCACTCACAAAGATGGCAACACACTGGACCTCATTTTCACCCGCCTCTGTTCCCTATCTAACCTCACTATCTCACCTCGCCCTCTTTCTGATCACAACCTACTTACATTCTCTTCCCTCTCCTCTCCAGATCCACAATCCCCAGTCCACAAACTTGCACACTGTCATAAAAATATTAAGAAAATATTAACAATTTCTCCCAAACTCCTCTTGCCTCCTCCCCTATAGTAATTGTTAAAAGAGAAGAGCTGACACTTTGGCCAGTGGCGTCTATGCAAATTAACACACAAAGAGAGGTAGCAAATTCTAGCAGTAAGGGTGCTACCAACCCAATTAAAATGCGAGGGCAGTTTCCTCTGACACAGGACTGCGATAATTTACACCTGGGTGAGGAGGAAAGCTCGTTTAGGGTTCAAAGTTACTCCCAATATTCCTAGAGCTTCAAAGGGAATTCAACAGACATCTTTAGTTGGGCCGGCGCCGATACAGAATATGGAATATCTCAAGTTCCATATGTCTGATAATAGCGGGACCTATATTTTTAGTGGCAGGGTCAACCAAGGAACAATATGCTTATTTTTCCGTAGCTGTGAGCCCCTCCAGGGAGCTGTGGCGCAAAAGTACCATAATAACAGATCATAGCTATGCCATGTGTAGTCTCTATGGAAAGGTAAATTCATAATAAAAAATATGGTATCACTTTCAGGCTTCTGCGATCCACCAGTGAGGAGTTATCGAAGAAGTTAGAGTTTTTAATAAAAACATGAAAAGTGGAGCCCAGCCCACATGATGTCAGCACAAGGGGCGTGTGGGCAGGTCCCCTCTTCGGCAAAAAAGATCCAACTGAAAATTGATCCATATTCATTTCCTGAGGGGTATAGAGACTATAAGCAAAGGATCACGTTCTATAATTGTAGCATCGGCGTCTCTGCCTCCTGCCTGGCAGAGACGCCGTCCCCCTTACCGCCGCGGTCCTGCCCCGGAGTCCTCTGGCCTCCCTGCAGCTGCTGCTGGTCCACGCAGCTTCCCTGGCCCTGTGCTTAAGGCGCGCGCACGCTCCCGCCCTCTTAAAAGGGCCGCACGCGCCGTCCTAAGAAGTCCCCGGCCAATGGCCGGAGGACTTCCCCTATAAAAGGCACGTCCTCCAATATGGAGGTGCCCGTGCAAGATTGTTGCTCTGTATGTTAAACTCTGCTTCAGCCCACAGGTCCCGCTGCCTGTCTGACTACCAGTCTAGTCCGTCTATCAGTCCAGTCTGCCAGCCTGATTACCAGTCCAGCCCAACAGTCTGCTTACAGCCCAGTCCGCTAGTCTGTCTATGGGCTTGGCCAGTCCGCTTATCCAGAGCCTCCACCTGCTACCTGTCTCCACCTGCCAAGGACACTCTCCAGCCCGATGGTCTGCCTCCGGTCAAACCCGCTAGTCTGTCTATGGGCTAGGCTAGCCTTGGAGAATTTTCCTGTTACCTGGAGGCTCCTGCCTGCACCTGCCGTGTATACCTGACACCCAACCTAGAGGCTCCCGCCCATCACTTGCCGTGACCACCTGACAGCCTACCTAGAGGCTCCTGCCCGTCACTTGCCATGACCACCTGACAGCCTACCTAGAGGCTCCTGCCTACACCTGCCATGTATACCTGACAGCCTACCTAGAGGCTCTTGCCTGTCACTTGCCGTGACCACCAGACAGCCTACCTAGAGGCTCCTGCCTGCACCTGCACCTGTTTCTTTTGTCCTGTAATTGCTCCCTCCCCCAAAGCGATATACACTACCAGAAAGCAGGCGTCCGGCCAGGCCTGTATTATAGTTCAAACTCGGCCGGTGGTGGCAGCGAATAATATTAATTGGGCTATTGTGAAGCTGGCAGTAACTGTATGGGACGTATACACATATTCCATGAATTGGAATCTGGAGGTGTGACGCCATACACTTTCTGCTCGCTTGCCGATAGCTACGTAGTGAGTAGTAGGGATCATGTGCTCGCGAACCCCTGCTCAATCCTGCGAATTCTTGACAAAATGACGGTAGCAGTGGAATATTGTGTGATCTCCCCGGTGTCGTCCCTGTGAAACCCTGACAACGTGACGGCAGAGGAGGGATATTGTCTGATCTCCTCGGTGTCGTTCCTGACACACACCCTCGCAGAAATCTCAAACACCTTCACTTACATTCACTCTCTGAATCCCTTCTCCCTCTTACAGACACAAATTCCTTACACGATGCAGATGCTGCTGCCGCTTTATATATCACCACAACTGCTGCAGCTCTAGAATTGGTCGCCCCCCCTCACACATACCAAAGCTCGCACAATCAACAGGCAACCCTGATACACCAGCCTGACTAAAGAACTGAGACGGGCTTCCAGGGTTGCTGAGCGGAGATGTAAAAGGTTCCACTCCAATGAGCACCTCATCGCATTCAAACAGTCCCTAATTAGTTTCAAGTACACACTCACTGCAGCAAAACAAACCTATTTTTCATCTCTCATATCCTCCCTGTCTCACAACTCTAAACAGCTATTCAGCTATCTCCTCTATATATCTGTGACCTAGGTACTTACCTGCTTGCAACCGCCGATCCTCACAAGATCTTTTTCTCTACTCCCCTCTTATCTCATCTTCCAACAATAGCATACAAGATTTCTCCCATGCATCCTCCCTACTCTAAAACTCTCTACCCCAACATATCAGACTCTCGCCTACTGTGGAAACCTTCAAAAGAAACCTGAAGACCTACCTCTTCCGACAAGCCTACAACCTGCAGTAACCCTCGTTCTACCATACCTATGCAGGAACAGCTCTGCCCTCACCTACAGTACCCTCACCCATCCCTTGTAGATTGTGAGCCCTCGTGTGCAGGGTCCTCTCTTGTTTTTGTTCAAATTATTGTACTTATTGTTTGCTATGTATACCCCTTTTCATATGTAAAGTGCCATGGAATTAATGGTGCTATAATAATAATAAATAATAATAATAATAGGGTGTACTGCCGCGCTTACATCTAGAGCATAGAAATGAACGCCAGTATCTATGAATATTAAAAGCTACCCACAAGTTGCTTTCACTTTTCACAAGGTGAAAAAATGTCCAGACTCCTGTATTCAGAGTGGGGCTCTTGACAAGTGAACCCCTCCTATAGTGAGGTGAGCGGCAAGCGGCGAAACTTCTGTCCGGAGTACGCCGCGATTAGCGGGCCACCTGCCACGCACAGCGAGAGGACATTTTCGGGAGGACGCTCCCGCATCACACCCCAGCAACAGGACGCAATCTTGGATTCAAGCACCATGCAGGAGGTCAGACCAAACCACACAAGCATCACGCAGGAGGACGGACCAAACCACACAGGTACTCCAGCACTTGGGTTCCACCCAATTTTGATATTCATTACATTTGAGTGCACAAAGTTCGCGGTCTTCTGCTGGTGCTCTGTCCCTGAAGAAAGCTCCCCCCACTCATGTCCTTCAACCTCCTGGGTATACCCACTCCAACTATAGAAGGGGTCCATATTACAGCCTGTATCTGCCTCTAAAAATTTTGGGAATAGCAGAGCTCCGCCTGAAAAACCTGTTAAATGTCGCTTTCAAACTCTAACAGCAGCATTTAACACGTGCCAGCATGGGAGTGCGCCCGTGATCGCGGGTCGCCAATGGGTTGCTATGACAGCAGGTGGCAATGCAATGCTATGGCAATGGGGAACAAGCTTTCAGGATCTTAATCCCTTCATGATATGCGCCATATATGTACGGTGCAAGTCGAAAGCGGATGTATGGAGCGGGCTCATGGGATGAGCCTACTCCATATTTGGTAGGTGATGGCTGTGTAATAAAGCCTGTATCTACCTCCAACAATTGTCGGTGGAGCGGAGTAGAGGCTGCAGTTGTTAGCCTGTTAAATGTTGCTATTTCAAACACCATCATTTTTTATATATCTTCAAGGGGGTACATGGGCAACACTTCCATCTCCTTACATGGATAACGTTTCTCCTTATGGAGAGTGACACACCATCTCTGGCACGTCAAGGTAAGGAGGCTTATTCGCCATGCAATGCTCCTCTGGGAAATTTAATATGCAAATTGCCTCTTCAGAGAAAAAGAGGACTTGTACTCTATAGCGCCACCTATTGGAAGCAGCAATTCTACAAGTCACAATCAACCCTTTAAGTCCTCTTTACCTGCAGTATGCTGATCATTTCCAATATCATGTCCCCAACACGTGTGCTAAATTAAATATAAAGTGACCAACCCCTTTAAATCAAAACAATTCTGCTAATACATATTATTAGTTATATTTCTGTACAAATATGAGAATCACAGATCTGTGTGCAGTATCTCGGTGATGTTTTCAGATGTTTTCTCATTTATGCTGAGCATGCTGCATCTGTCCCATCACAGTACGCTCTGATTGCTGTGGCACTGGGGTGCGGGCACAATGCAATGTTTATGGGTCTGCTCTCTTTTATCAGGAGACTTTAAGGAACTTTTCAATTAAACATAAAAAAAAAATGTAATTTCATTTACGATATGTCTCGGTGCACAAGACATCAGGTGACAATGATTTTTCATTTGAGGTGATATCATAAGCAATTATAATGAAAAGTGATACATGTATGTCATTAGAATTTATCTTAAATCTAAAAAATCTATTTGGTGTGGTATATACATACAAGTCATTGATGATAATGTACTGTAAGAAGATGCTTCATGTCCAATAAAATACTCAGTTTATAGAACCTGACAACTTATGTGACAAGTGAGGCAAGTTTCCTGGGCAATAGATGTCAGAAGAACTGTTTAAAAGTGCTTATTCACGTAACTATTTTATTATGAAATTATATTATTTTACAGGCATTTGTGTTATGTAAAAATGCCATAATAACCCTTGTACAATTCTCTGAAGTCAGTCTCTTCCTTTATGTTTGGAGGAATGTTTTGTGTTTTTTATATCCAAATTGTAAAAATCATGAACTATGACTGATACGTATTGATGACAAGAATGTTTTTTACAGAACATGATAGCTACAGAAAATACTACAACTAATGTAAAGAATTTGTCACTTGGTTGCATGCCCGCTTAAAACTCATTTTACTATTTGCCCGTTCATGGAATGATTGCCAGTCTTCTTAGACAGGCCGATTGTTGGGAACAAGCATTCTGATAATCGTCTAGTCTAGATGGACCCTAAGAAACTTTATACTTTTTATTATTTTTTTCATGTTCATATCTAATGTATGTTTATTACTCTGTATTTGATGTAATATGGAAAAAAGTGAGAAAAATAAAAATCAATGGATTGAAAGTTAGTAAAAAGTCATATAAAGTGGAAAACTACAGAATAATCTCAACGACTCTCTGCGCCGAAAAAGTGTTTCCTTTATGACTTCTGGCTGCCTAGGTAAACTTTTCGTCTGAGAGACACATTCATTGTGTCTAATTTATATTGGAACAAGTCTGCCCTCTGAGGTGCCGGCTCATAGTGGTTAGTTTGACAGCAGTTACCATCAAAAAGTCTCTGTTTCTCTCTAGAGGGCAAGTTTTAAACTTTTGAAAACTGCCTAAATTAGAACATTTTAAAGGTAACATTTTTAAAAATATCAGCAGAGCCAAGAACACTTACCAACACACGGCCTGTTAACGTCTGAGCTGAAATCATCACACCCGCCCAGTCTTTTACAGATGTCATCCAGCCCACCTCCGCAACAGCAATCTCTTCTTTTTCATCTGTTGGCTTGTAGTCTCCATCGTTTCCCTGGGTGCTGACTGTATTTGCAACTTTTTGTACCTCCTGAAAGAAAGGGTAACATTTAATTGTAAGGCAGAAAAATGAAAAATAGTGTACAGAACATTACCAACATCCATCAAGAAAACACTACGAAAGAGAAAACATTTAAGAAATGAAAAGCATAACTCAGCAAACAGTTCCGTTATATTGGCACAAATGGCACCAGACAGACCTATTGACTATAATTGGGCTCATCTACAGCAAAAGCCTAAGGCCAGAGTCACACACCCGTGTTTTGCGGCTTCATAGCCTTATATGAAATTGTCAAGTTGGAGTCAGGAGACCCTTGGCTGGTCCAACCATCATGGTCTGTACTCGGGCTGTGATACACGGATGTATGAATCTGGCCTAAGTAGGTGAAAGCTGCTCTCTTGACTTGAATTATAGGCTTAATTTATACACCTTCTCTGTCACAGTGTCCCCATATCCTGTCAATGTGCTCCTTATAAGGGCCCACACCGGATGTAATTGCTGAAGTTGGCAGATAAAATACACCACAAATTAAAGACTTTGGCATTTGAGGCAAATTATCAATTCTGCAATATAAAGTAAAATCAATGATTAAGGAAATTCCACAAGTGATACAGAATTTCTCCAGATTTGAGTCAAAAACCTTAGTATTAAAATTACCATTTATTTCCATTTATATACAAAATCTAGGATAAGATCAATGAGCAAATACCCTGCAGTAAGTAAATAAATATTAATAGTATATGTAAATAACACAGGGCACTTGGTTGGCACTATTTTGATCAAAAAAGCGTAAAAGCCATCCAACCACTACAAGGTGTACCTAATCGGGATGATCCCTAACTGTAGTATTTTACCCCGCTATGTGCCAGCAGGCATCAGCATAGACTGGGGCAGGGCAGGACTCAGGCCTGACAGTTTTGCTCCTGCCAAAAAGGGAGGCCACACCCCTGTATGTACAAAGTATGTGTGAACAAAGTACAAAAACCTAAAGGAAAACCAAAGAAATGGGCCGGTACATGGAAAATGCCATGTGACGGCTGTCAGATGAACATCTCCAACATTAATATTCACATTTATCGTGTCAAAATATGCAAGTTTATATCAATGCAAAGAGTAAAAAAGAGTCTGATGGCAGCTTATCTCCTCTAGGGACAAGAGGTCAGGAACCTTAAATTTAACATGCCAGATTCTGTTTGTATGCTGTTATCAGGCCACAGTAAAAACTAAATTAAATGACCCAGCCAAAATCAGCAGGTTTAGACAGGGCCGGTATTAGAGTTTTAGAAAAAATGAGGCCCTGGGCAAAAAATAAAAGTGGGACCCAAAATTCTTCACCCACATTTTAATATTACTAGTATGTCCATCAACCATAGCCTGTCAAATAGGACACGTGAATGATACCTGGCAATCATGCATCCCGCCAGGTTTGTATAGATATGACATCATTAGCTCACGTCACCTCCCGATACAACAATGAGCGATGCCGGACAAGTCCTTTAAGTTTAAGTCAAAAGATTCACTTAAAGGAGTTGTCTGGTGAAAACAAATTATTCCCTAGCAATAGGTGAAAGGTTATTGATTTGTGGGGGTCCAACCTCTAAGACCTGCACCAAAAGGCAGAAAAGGGATCTTTTATCCCTATTTGAATGAAGTAGCAGTACATATATGCGACCTGTGCTCCATTTATCTCCTATGGGGCTGCCGACCTTTGCGCTTGTCTTTTTCTGACAGGCTTATAGAGAATGAATGGATTGACAGACAGGCATTCCCTGTTCTGACTATTGGTGCGGGTTTCACTGGAAAATCCCTTTAACTTCCTAATACCATATGTGTTAGTCCTTAGCTGTTTTGGGCCTTAAGGGCACAGTAACTCACGGAAAAGTAAGTCATGGAAAATGGGGACACACTATGGCCAAAAGATATTATGTTATATGTGTTGCAATAAATAAGTTAAATCTATAGATAATTCTAATAAAAAAAATATACGCAGTTTCTTAGCATAGAATAGCAAAATTTTACTGATGATAGTATTCAACCATGCAAAGTTTTACATAGCAGTGTGTGAAAACTATAGGTACATACTGGGTAGGTTATGTCCTGATATTGATCCAACAGCTGTCGGGACACAGTTTAAATATAAGGTTGTCAATATGGGTCGCCGGCTCCTGGACAGTGGAGAAGGCAGAGCAGAGGTGAGCAGGGCCACCATCCGGGCATTACTGTCCTTACTGCTGTATAGGGCAGAAGTAAAGAGGGAGAGCCCGGACTGTATCACTGTATTACCTGTACACTTACACTATACACTGTATACTATGTACAAAGCTCTTGTGCATAATAGCACTTATGGTAATATTAGTATTGTATTTTATTATTAATGATCAGTATTGTAGTATTCGGTCACTATGTGGTGGTAATATGTGATCTGGTCATGGTGTGGCAGTATTTGTTCCTTGTATGTGGTATTATTTGTTTACTATGTGGTGGTAATATGTGATCTGGTCATGGTGGGACAGTATTTGTTCCTTGTATGTGGTATTATTCAGTCACTATGAGATGGTAATATGTGGGCTAGTCATGGTGTGGTGGTATTGGTTCCTTGTACATGGTATTATTGATCATCATGTGGTGGTAACATGTGGTCTAGTCATGGTGTGGCGGTATTTCTCCCTGGTACATGGTATTATTCAGTGACTATGTGTTGGTAATATGTGATCTGGCCATGGTGTGACAGTATTTGTCCCTTGTATGTGGTTGTGAAGGATCCGCACCTCGTCTGATGTCATGTCAGAAGGATCACGTTATGCGGTCTCCCCACTTTCACCAATGTGACATTCTGCAACCCCTAGGGACACATAAGGTCAGCTTGGTACAGTTTTACACAGACACCCCCTGTCCACACGGGCCCAGGGAGGAATGGGGAGTGAGAGGATGTGGCCCACGCTGTCACTGATGTGGGACCACTCTCACCCACAACCCTGACAGGCTGAGAGGCCCCTTTCACTAGCACCAGCACCAGCGAAACAGTGCCTGGTCAGCCCGGTAGGACTGTCACCAGTTTCCTGTTCGATATAAGCCCGGTCCATTAACAGGATTATATCAGACCAGAAACCAGCCCCGGTAGCATAAAAAGTTAAACCGAGAAATGGACGTGTGGATTCGTGGGTCGAGATAAAAGAGCAGCCCAAGGTTAAATTATATATTTAATTGCCTTAAGGGCACGCTAGACAATACAATATATATAAACAATGGTTACACATATACTATGGTCAGATATGCAAATACAGGTGAAGTACAACAGATATATGCAGATGGATCATGTCAATTATTGGTGTGATGCTTGACCATGTGTGCACTGGGTTGCGGGAGGCATGGGATGCCAGCTGGGTCCTAGGTCCTTCACAGCACGTTACTCAATGTGACCCCCCTTTCAAAGCGGACTACATGCATCAGAGAGAGAGGCTATATAGCCTTACACTAGCCTTTATCCCCTTTGGGTCACTCCCCTGCTGCCCTCTGGACTGAACCTAAATACCCTCCCCTTATCTCTAACATCTAAAAGCTCGAAAACTTAAGATGGACTATAACTCCTTAATGGACGGTCCTAGGGAGGCGGTTTTGGTGCCATCGGATCTGGCCGAGCCCCTGCTATGTGTTAAGGCCAAACACAGCTTTGCTATCTGGGTTCTACTAGCTGTTCTATGTATCTCCATACCCCTGGGTGATAGAATGGGTCTAGATCCAGGCGGGCGTTCGTCATGTTCTGGGGATATCGGAAATATACACGATGTACGGCTAGGACGTATAGTATATTCATATTCTCCTTATGAAATAATAGCTGACTCAACAAAGCAGTTTAGACTGCATGGCATCCACATGGTCAGCAAGAATTTTGTTCTGAGAGTAGCTGGCTCAAGGTGTGAGATCTGACACTCACAGCCTTTTGATGCTTGACCCCCCTGCTGCTGCTAGGTATTCAGTTACAGCTGCACACTGAAGGGGTTTTTATAATCCCATGCCAAATAGGATACAAATGATTGACATGAAATTATATCTCCAATATTCTTCACAGTGGTAACATTGGTCGTTTTAAAAAATGTATGTGACACATTCCCTTAAAGAAAAATAAATAAAAATATACCTAAAAAGAGTATTGGATATTTTAAGAAATGTTTAATAGGTTAGAGTAGAGTAGGACCCCGCCAAAAGATTCTACCTGTGGTGTCTGCTTAAAAAATACTTTGGCCAAAATAAAAGCTGCTGGCTATGTATGTGATATGGTGTTCAATGGGAACTGTTAATGTGCAATTGGTGAGGATGGGGTGCAGAAGTGGAGTTTTTCCAAAAGTGGGCTGTGGGACTGTGGAAGATTCGAGGGGTGGAGGCGGAGCTGAGGTAGAGCTTGGGCAGAGTCTCAAGGGAGGCTCGAAAATTTTGCCAGTATGGGGCCCTGAAAATCCTGGTGGCAGCCCTGGAGGTGAGCAGTGCTGACCCTTGATCTCTGCTACTACAATAAAGCTACAAATAACTGGATATGCTTTGCTTATCCCTCTGTCTCTTGTCCTGCTGTGTATTGCCCAGTTCAGTGTTATCTGTAGCTCCATCAAGGGCAGATGTCAGAGCACTGCTCATCTCTACAGTCTCGGGATCTTCTGAAGTGAACAGTGCGCTCCCGACATCTGCCTGCGATGGAGTTACAGATGACACTGGGCAGCAGGCACTCAGTAAGACAAGAGGCAGAGAGATCAGCACATATCTGCCACTTCTCTCCTGCATGCTCCTGCCCCGTGCCGCACTGTCTAGTGTTATCTGTATCACAAGTGCAGAGATCAGGACCCACTGAGGGCTTGTGCTTCAGCTCTTCTGTCTAGGTGCTGTCTATGCCTGTACATGCAGCACTGCACTGAACTTCAGCGTGTGAAAACTCATTAAAGCAGTAGAGTAGAGATCACAGCAAGGGGTCCTTCTGTAGATGGGGGCCCTGAGCAATTGCCCATAACCCCCCTAGAATAGGCCCTGGGTTTAGATGATGTTTGTTTGACTGCCCAGTGAGACTTTATATTACTTTTCCCACAGTGGCAATGTATGGGGCAGTGGTACTCTTTGCAGAGTCTTGTAAATGATGGGCAAGCACAGATGGTAACGTTACTCACCAACCATTATGCTCAAAACCTGGGAGCTAGGGGAGGTGTCACAAAGAACAGTGGACAGATAAGTACTATTTAATTCTACATTTTGGGTCCCAACCAGTTCTTAGTATGTTCCATGTTGGTCAGTAATGACTGATGTGACGATGCACGTGGTTGTCTGAAACCACAACATGTCCCAAAGATGAACTGATCTTGTGAATATTTATGTAGTAAGCTAAGACTTATAGCTACAGAGATTAGGAATAATAGGGAACCATTTGTACTGGTGAACTAGTGTTGAGGGGGCTCAAAGATCCTCTGTCATATAAGTACACACCTGGAAATGTAATTGGCAGGTAGAAGCACTGAGGTCAGATTCATTGGGTTATGCCACTGTTTAAAACAGTTTCTACATTTTTTATGTGTTGTAAACAACATATATACATTTTCAATGCTTTTAGAAAAAACAAACTTTAAATATTATAAAATAAATATATACATATATGGCATATTTAGGTATTATCAAACTCCGTTGCCAAACAGTATTATAAAAGTCCTATAATTTTTGCTAAGTCTCAAGTCAACAGACTTTTCTTCTTGTTGCATATTCTGTAACTATCACATAAAACATTACTAAAAAATAAGATATGAATTTTAAAAACAAGTTATTCCTTTGTAGAGTGTATTCCTTTTATTGAATCACCATTTATATTGTTAAATGAACCTGTAGGTCTTGCAATGAATAAGCTCAGTCGTTCTCGATCACTACATCCTATTCGTCCACGTGAAGGTTAGAAAAGCTCCATGATTAGCGGGAGCCTAATTTTTCCCATCTCATTTCTCTGTAATCCAGGCACACATCAATGATAAATTGATAAAGCAGATGGGATTTTCATGTAAAGAAACAAGATCTTTGCAATGCAATTGTGCACTATATATTCCTTCCTTTTTATAATCACTAGGGGACAGAAATCTGGGCATCCTAGAGCTCACTCCTAGAGCTCACTTTAGTGAACAGTAACAAGGACAATAAAAGTAATGATGCCACCGACTATGGAGGCAACAATTCCTATTAATACATTTTATTTCATTCTAGGTGATTCTATTTTATTAGTAATACCCCTTAAAAAATTCTTTATAGTCTGAAATTATTCAGGTTGTTGAACTTAAATCTAAGATAAAAACCCTGCAGTAAATAAATAAATAATAGTGATACATGTAATTAACACAGGGTTCTTGGTTTACTTGGTTGGTTTTAATCAAAAGAGCATAAAAGCCAACCAACCACGACAAGGTGTACCCAATCGGGACGGACTCTAACTCTTGTAGTTGATCTCACTACTTGCCAGCAGATCTTAAAATAGACAGGAGAAGAGCAGGACCCAGACCTAAATGATTTGCACCTGCCCATGGAAAGCTATATAAACATGATGTACAGTCCAAAAAGGGGGAGCCACACCCCTGTATGTGCAAAGTACAAAAACTAAAGCAAATCCGTCTGTACTGAGGCCCACTGGCACATAGCGAGGTGAACTACAAAAGTTAGGGTCCATCCTGCTTAAGTACACCTTGTTGTGGTATGATGGCTTTTACGCTATTTTGATCAAAATAGTTTCAACTAAGTACCCTATGTTATTTACAGGTACTATTACTATTTATTTATTAATTTACTACAGGGTATTTGTTCATTATGTTTTTATCCTAGGTTTTGTCTGTTAAATGGCCACGGTGTGAATATGCACCTACATATTGTACTTACACTAACATGTGTTCCGGTGGAGCTTGTAAACCTTACCTTAAGCCTACATTCACACATCCATTATACACGTCCGTGTGCTGTCTGTTGTTTTGAACAGCCATATACTGACCCATAGAGTTTAATTGATCTACAAACATACACATTTTAAATACGGATATGTGTGTCTGCTCCATGAAACTCAGAGGATGGCTACTTCGCCACTATCAGTATTTGGTTAGTATTTTTCCTCAGTATTTGTAAGCCAAAACCAGGATAATAATGATGTGCACAGATCCACCACAGGGAATGTTCATCGGCCAGAGTAAATAGGCCATTAAAGGACCATTGATTGACTTGCAACTAGTGGATTGGCTGTTGTTGACACATGTAAATGTGCCATAAGTGTATCCAGCCATTAGGAGCAGGTCTAAATAGACATGTGAATGACTTAAAAAAAGGCCAGGGAACATTATGTACATTTTCTAATACTGTCACAACTAGCATCACTCCACGACCTTTATTTTATAAATCTAAATTTGATGCGTGTCAGAAATCTGTCACACAATATTGAGTAACAGTAGAGACACACAAAGCAGCCCTAGAATAATTGAGGTGCACATGCAATCTGGCCAAACCACCCTGACATGCGTCCTTACGGCACGCTTGCTTTAATATTCAAACTGATAGCGTTATGGTTCTGCAGGTGAAACATTTATCTGCTAAACCATATGGACATTAATAATTCCAAAACTGCACTGATTTTTTGTAAAATCAGCCACATTTTAGTCAATTCGTGAGCCTTTTTATAATTTGATATTTTTTAACCACCTAAGGGCTCTAGTGTTTTAGGCCTGCAGGGTTTGCCTCCAGTACCTATTTGATCAATATATAAAAGGAGCTTTGCAGGAAACATGCCAGAAAGACTAAAAAGAGGAGAGTTGGCTGGCATTTTAATTATACATTCTGCATGTGTTGTAACATTTTTATTGTGAGTAGAAGTGTTAAAACCTCTTCCATTCCTATATTATGGCGCAGGTTTAATGTCCCATTATGCAATGTACATGTCCAGCACATAGCGCATTGCTTGGCATGCTGATTTTCAATTTTTAAATAATAGAGTATTGACACACATGTTTATTAGGTGGATACACAGAGGTCATTTATACCCAAGACATTATTTTTTCTGTTGTAAAATACTTAAGACTTAAGGAAATAACTCATAAACATATCAGTAATGGTACAAGCAGTAAACAACCAGAGCTTTCAGAAACTGGTTTTACACTGGACACCCAGTATTTAATTATTCCAGCAATTAGAAAGAGTAAGGATAAATAACAGATCCTCTATGACTAATGATGATACAGACAAAAAGGCCATTCCCAGGGCATGAAATAAATGAGGAGAACTAAAGTGTTGTGGTGGGCGCTGCCATATAGAGAGAAATGCATTTATTGATAAAAATAACATATTTCGAAATTTGATTTTTCTCCTCAGGCTTGAGAAAAAGGATATGTGGAGCAGCTTTTAAAGGGGTGTCATCGTGCACATCACACAATGCACAGCATGTAGGGACTAGCCCAGCCCCTGAAACGAGCGTCACTGATGATGCTTCATTTCAGGGAGGGGCGAAGGCTGCAGCAGTGACTGTGGCATGCACTTAGATTCTCAAATGAAGCGTCATCAAAAAGAAAGTGAAAAAAAAATAGAAAAGCAGTTAGATAGCGTAGTTAGGAAGGATAGAGAATTCTTATTACATGTATATTAGAAAATAGTTTACATTATGCAATAAAATAAGTAAGGATTTAGGATGAAATGACTTTGGACTTCAGACCACCCTTTTAAAGGATCCTGTGACGTGAGGATGCAATTGTATTTTTCTCTATATAATATATCCCATCCTGTTTGTGACAGCGCCCACCGCAACATACTCTTTCTTCTCATTGCCTTTATTTCATACTTATGAGCCTTTTGTCCGGTTGAGCGGGTGGAGCAGCAGTCTGCATGGTGGATTATCATTGTTCACCAGAGTTGTGCCTGCAATTGCAAAACTTCCCCAGGTGAGTTACCAGAATTGTTTTATAATTTTTTATCATCAGGATTTCACTATTATATTTTGTTTTTTTTAATTCCCAGTGCATGGCCACATTGTGCTCCATCAGTCTAATGGTACTATCATACCATCACTTTTTCTTTGGTATATGTGTAAGAGGATGTGACAATAATCATGAAAATCCCCAGTGCTGTCTATCATTGGTGCGAGAAGACTGCCACCTACCGTCCAAACGGGACCATGTGGAACCAACCAGAAGAGCAAGAGTTTAAGGAAGGGGCCTGTTTGGATGAAGCACCTAGTCAGGAGAAATTGACAATGAGGCTCCTGAATATTAAAGGTATGTGCGCCAAACTAGAGGCGGTTTTGGCGCCAAGAGAGAGAGTGGTCTAGACGTGTACTGGGGAAGACGCTGTAGCCAAGGTGACAGGAAGAAGTAAGAAGTGTGCACCAGCGGGTATTCACACAGACAGAGGTATTGGAGGTGTGGGGTGGGTGGGATGTGTCTCTTTTCTGCTGTCTCTGGAGACGATGACAACACAGAAACTTAAGATAGCATCTGTAGGGCTAAAGTCTCTTCAGCGCCAAGAAACAAATAAGAGGCAGCCTAACTGGCCATATGCAGAGAATAACACACCTAGCTCTGATTCATGCTGCCCGTGACTCAGGAAGTATAAATCTAATGGCAGGGCCCCTGTAACCTACCGTAACATACAGGCCTAGTGGCTATCACAACGAGGTTATAAAATCACAAACTGGCTGAAAAAAAGAGTGAAACAAGTGTGCATGTGCTTATGTGGCCAAGTATCTATGAGCCCCTCTGACTTCAATTTGTATCTGCTGTGGGCACAACATTTATGGCAATTGTTTGGGTGGTACAGACATGGAAATTGCATGAATTATAGCAATGTTAATATTAGCTATTTACAAAATCTCAGGCCAGGGAGGTATCCTGTAACAAAATTATATGGTGCTAATGTTTGTCCTTATGGAACTGGACTTTTAGGTTACTGTAATTTTTCTGATTCACATCAAGTAAGATGGGTGAAGTCACTTCTAGGTGTAAAGCAAGTAATGGTGGCAGCCAGGAATCGTATGTCTGTCATCTCAGCACCAAGTGCAGAACAGATTGTCCAGTGCTGTGAATGAGCAGTCTCTCTGACTTGACATGTACTGTGCTGAGGCTTTTGAAGGGCATAATGCTGTCCTTTCCAGACTTTTTTTCTACAATGAATCCATGCTGTGAACAGAATGGCATTTTGCAATCTTCTTGGAGTTTGCAATGTTGCAATTATTCTAACCAACGTTGATTTACATCAGGGCTCAGACTGACCCATATCGGAGCTGGTGAATTCCCAGGTGGGCTCTTGTGCAGGTATGGGACCCCAGCCCCCAACCTCTCTACATAAGCAAAGCATGGCACTTGATGCGCTATATATAGATAGTCGGTGTACAGCATCTAATTTTTGGTAACAAACAAGCCATTTTATTATTATGTAGGTGCCTAGGCTGGCTGAAGTGACATAAAGGAGCAGCTGCAGACCACCCAGTATCCTCCTTCCTGCCTTCTCGATGTAGCAGAGTCCTTTCACCACCCATTATGTTGCAGCTTCTTGCAGTTGCTTCAGACCTGCTTCTGCCTGTGGCCTGTTGCTGTGTAAGCATGTATACCTGGTTCAATCCACTGAAAACTGCAACATTTTGGGGTAAAAATGCATGTCAATACAGTTTTGGACACTGCTGTGGTTGCAACATCTTTACCTATACAGGATATACTATAAATGCAAACTCTGGGATCATTCAAATGTATGGAGAATGTGTCAAGTAATGGGAATTTGCAAATGTGGGTTAGATAATATTCACATTTAGCTGTAGAATAGGCACCCAGAATCAATTGTACTGATGGGTCCCTCGTATCCAAGTCCATCACGTTCAGATCAGTAGCATATAAGAGCAAAGATCATAACTCTCAATGACATATTTCACAGATTTTATTTTGTCTATTTCTCACTTAAGGCCCCCATACACATTAGACTTAGGTCAACCTTCAGAAGAGTGAACGCTCCTGTGCATGGAGGAGTCGGGAGAGAAAATAAGTATTTGATACACTGCTGATTTTGCAAGTTTTCCCACCTACAAAGAATGGAGAGGTCTGTAATTTTTATCGTAGGTACATTTCAACTCTGAGAGACAGAATCTTAAAAAAAAATCTAGAAAATCACAATGTATGATTTTTACATAGTTGATTTGCATTTTATTGCATGACATAAGTATTTGATTTGTTTGTAAGTACAGAGGTCAGACATTTCCTGTAATTCTTGACCAAGTTTGCACATACAGCAGCAGGGATTTTGGCCCACTCCTCCATACAAATCTTTCAGGTTTCGGAGCTGTTGCTGGGCAACATTGAGTTTTAGCTCCCTCCAAAGATGTTCTATTGAGTTCAGGTCTGGAAACTGGCTAGGCCACTCCAGTACCTTGAAATGCTTCTAACGGAGCCACTCCTTAGTGGCCCTGGCTGTGTGTTTTCGGTCATTGTCATGCTGGAAGACTTCATCTTCAATGCTCTTACTGAGGAAAGAAGTTTGTTGGTCAAAATCTCGCAATACATAACGTCATCCATCCTCCCTTCAATAAGGTGCAGTCGTCCTGTCCCTTTTGCAGAAAAGCACCCCCAAAGTATGATGTTTCCCACACCATGCTTCACGGTTGGGACTGTGTTCTTGGGGTTGTACCCATCCTTCTTCTTCCAAACACGGCGAGTGGAGTTGATACCAAAAAGTTCTATTTTGGTCTCATCTGACCACATGACCTTCTCCCATGCCTCCTCTGGAACATCCAGATGGTCATTGGCGAACTGTCATTGGTGTGAGCAGGGGGACAGTGAGTGCTCTGCAGGATTTTAATCCATGATGGCGTAGTGTGTTACTGATGATAATATTTGAGACTGTGGTTCTATCTCTCTTCAGGTCATTGACCAGGTCCTCTTGTGTAGTTCTGGGCTGATTACTGACCTTTCTCAGAATCATCCTTACCCCACGAGGTGAGATCTTGAATGGAGCCCCAGACCAAGGAAGACTGACAGACGTCTTGTGTTTCTTCCATTTTGTAATAATTGAATTGTGCCAACAGTTGTTTCCTTCTCACCAAGCTGCTTGCCTCTTGTCCTGTAGCCCATCCCAGCCTTGTGCCGGTCTACAATTTTGTCCCTGGTGTCCTCAGACAGATCTTTGGTCTTGGCCTTGGTGGAGAGGTTGGAGTGTGATTGATTGTGTAGACAGGTGTCTTTTATACAGGTAACAAGTTCAAACAGGTGCAATTAATACAGTTAATGAGTGCAGAGTATGAGGGCTTCTTAAAGAAAAACTAACAGGTCTGTGAGAGCCCTAATTCTTGCTGTTTGGTAGGTGATCAAATACTTCAAGCAATAAAATGCAAATTAATTATGTAAAAATCATACAATGTGATTTTCTGGTTTTTATTTTTAGATTCTGTCTCTCACAGCTGAAGTGTACCTACGATAAAAATTACAGACCCCTCCATTCTTTGTAGGTGGGAAAACCTGCAAAATTGACAGTGTCTCAAATACTTATTTTCCCCACTGTACCTGCCAGCCGATCAGTAGAACAGCTATCTATTGTCTTTGGGACCCCTCACTGTTTTTGTCTTCTTTTTGAAATTATACAAAATAATAATCATGTTACTGCCCTCTCAGCAACTCCAAATCAATAATATGCTACGTACATACAGTATTGGTGAAAAATTTGGGCATTCCCTGTTCATGCAATGGTTCTTACTGAAATGTGCACATTGTAGAATCAGAGTGAAGGAAGCAAAACCACAAAGTTAACATATGCAAATAGGGAGTAAAGAAAATGTGCAACACAACCCAGAATATGTGGTAAACCTTAAATTCATCAAAGTACCCCCTTTTACTCTTGCGACAACTTTACACTGGCATTCTCTCAAGCAGCTTTATCAGCTAATCCTCTGGCTTCCAACAGTCTGGAAAGATTTCCCAAAGGTGCTAAGGACTTGCTGGCTGCTTTGCCTTCACACAGTGGTTCAACAAATCCCAAACCATCTCAATCAAATTTAGGTCAGGTGATTACAGAGGCCATGTCATCTGATGAAGCACTCCGTCCCTCTCCTTTTTTGTCATATAGCCCTTACATAGCCTGGCGGTATCATTGCTCTGTTGCAACAGGGAGGTTGTTCTAAATGTCTTGGAGAACTAACCACAGATCTTCTGTGTATTAGGATTTTGCAAATTATTCTTCACTCTTCTTGTAATCCCACACAGACTTGATGATGTTGAGATCAGGGCTCTGTGGAGTCCATAGCATCACTTCCAGGACTTTTCTTCTTTACACTGAAGATAGTTATTAATGACAGTGGCTATATGTCTCGTGTCATTGTCCTGCTGCAGAATAAATTTGGAGCCAATAAGATGCCTCCCTGATGGTATTGCATGATGGATAAGTATCTGCCTGTATTTCTCAGTATTGAGGACAACAATTAATGGTGAGAACATTAGATGCCAAACATTGAGGAAACTTGTCCAGCAGTGCCAACAGCTTAAAACTGGCAGCAATTAGTGGGACTCAGCTACACCCATCTACTGTGAGAAGTCTGACCAGAAGAGGTCTTCATGGAAGAATCAATGACAAAAAAGCAAACTTTAGACATGGAAGTCGAGTGTCTAGTGTCTCAACTATGCATGAAAATATAGGAAATACAGGAACTGGGGTGCAGAAATATGATGGCACGTGCTCTAAACTGATGAGTGAAAATGTGAAATATTTGGCTGTAGCAGAAGGCAATTTGTTTGCCAAATGGCTGGAGTTTCGTAAAACTATGAGTGACTGCAGGCAACAGTGAAGCACGGTGGAGTATCCATACACATTTGGGGCTTTTTAGCAAATGGATTTGGAGGATTTGGTTAGCCTTAATGGTGTCCTCAATACAGACTGATACTTATCCACCAGGAAACACTATCAATGTGGCGTTTGAATGGCTCCATATTTATTCTGTTTGGAACAACCTCAATGCTGAGTAAATTCAAAAATTGTGTGCAAGTGTACAGAGAAGAACTGATAAACTATTAACATTCCCGTTGTTGAAAGAATTCTTACTTTGCAGAATTTTTTCTGCACCTGCCTAAAACTTTTCCACTATGTATCTCTGGCAAAAATTAAAAGACCACTGCAAAATTTTCAGTTTCTCTGATTTTTCTCTTTATATGTATATTTTTGAGTAAAATGTACATTGTTGTTTTAGTCTATAAACTACTGACAACATGTCTCTGAAATTCAAAGCTAAAAATTTTGTATTTATTTGCAGCAAATGATAAAGCGTCAAAATACTAAAAAAGAAACAGAGCTTTCAGACCTCAAATTACTCATGTTTTGACTCAGGAACAGTTCATAAATCAATATTTGGTGGACTAACCATGATTTTTAATCACAGCTTCCATGCGTCTTGGCATGCTTTCCACCAGTCTTTCCATGTTTTCCAATAGAAAACTGTTCAGTGGTCGCTTAATTTTTGCCAGAACTGTATATCCCACCATTTGGCAAGAAAATTTTCTTCAGCTACAGACAAATATATACTGTATGTATACATACACTGTGTATATACATATAAAGTGGTGCTTCAAATTTTGTGAACCCTTCAGAATTTTCCATATTTCTGGATAAATTTTGACCTAACTCTACATGTAATTTTCACACGAATCCTAATAGTAGATGTGAAGATACAGCTTATAATCTTAATCAACCAGATGTATAGATTTGTTAATTCAAGAGAAATACACTATTATCTTTGTGTTGACTTGTAAATGTATGTGTATTTCCGTGGCTGGTCAAGAAGAACAGACCAGTATTTGTATAACCCTCATTATTGTCTCCTCTTGGGTCTGTGAACAATGATGTTTGTTAATATGCTAATGACATATTTTACTAAGGTAGCTAGATGTTTATTTACAAGAGCCCCCTAATATACCAACTATGTAAATAGATTAGCTCAAACAATGAGACCTGATTCCTGTGAGTAATGCCCCCCCCCCTAATCCCTTACATGTGGATGTGTACTTAAAAAGGAGATATGCAACTGTAGCAGTCAGACTTGAATCAAGGAGAATCAAAGATCAGACTCTCTGAGACCATCAGCTTGGAAGCATGGCTTTAACCAAAGAGACACAGATTTAGATTCTACATGATTCCGGCCTAAGCCTATATGGCCCTGACTGCAGAGATACGGATCTGCTCCATTAACCATCAGAGAGCCCATGGATACATTTGGGGAGACCAGGTTGGGACGATGAAGTCACCTGGCCCCATGGATATGTTGTTTGGGGTTGCCAGGTGGGACCCTCCAGTCTCCTGGAACCCATGGAGACATTCGGAGAAGCCAGATTGGGACCAGATGATCATCTGGCCCCATGGAAACTCTCAGAGAGGCCAGGGTGGGACCCTCGGGTCTCCTGGCCTTGTACCTCGATGGATTGTCAGCTTCTTAAGCTTGCCGCTACCTTCTCTCTGTGGGAAGTGGGGGGCCACTGGTTGAGGTAGTTGGCCCTGGAAGTCCCAAAGTCGCAGCTGTTCTATCCCAGGCGGGCGGAGCGGAAGGGTGAGACTGTGTAATGTTGTACCATCTTGGGTATTTGCTGGGACTGTTCTATGTGTTTATTGCCTGTTTTGTGGTTCAATAAAGTATTGCCACGCTGTTTTACCCTCACTCTGTGTTGTCTAAGTAGTGTTACGCCCACGGAAGACCCCGGGTCTTCACAGTAGATATAGAGAAAAAAATCTACAAATGAGTCAAAAACATGAGACTTTGTATTTTTTTAAAATTAAGAAATGATCCAATATCACGTGTTTGTGATTGGCAAAAGTATGTGAACCTTTGCTTACAGTATCTGGTGTGATTCCTTGTGCAGCAATAACAGCATCTAAACATTTCTGTTGATTGGTTCTCCACACAGGTTTCATGGAATATTTGGCTGCTAACCCACTTAGATATCAGTGGGAAAATATACAGTAAAAATGCTGAAAGAATTCATAAAAAATGCACCATATAGGGCATTCTCTATGTCTAGAGAAAAGAAGGTTTAATCATAATCACAGACAGCGATTCTTTACTGTAAGAGCAGTGAGACGTGATGTAATGGTTGATTCACTACAAAAATACAAGGAGGCCTGGATGACTTTCTTGAAAAGTATAATATTACATGTTATTGGTACTAGATTATGTGATGGGATGTTGATCCATGGAACTAGATAAAAACTGCAGGGAAACAGAGGCCACCAGACCATAGCTCGATACCTACAGTACAGACCAAAAGTTTGGGCACACCTCATTTAAAGATTTTTCTCTATTTTCATGACTATGAAAATTGTACATTCACACTGAAGGCAGCAAAACTGTGAATTAACACATGTGGAATTATATACTTAACAAAAAAGTGTGAAACAACTGAAAATATGTCTTATATTCTAGGTTCTTCAAAGTAGCCATCTTTTGCTTTGATGACTGCTTTGCACACTCTTGGCATTCTCTTGATGAGCTTCAAGAGGTAGTCACCAGAAATGGTCTTCCAACAATCTTGAAGGAGTTCCCAGAGATGCTTAGCACTTGTTGGCCCTTTTGCCTTCACTCTGCTTTCCAGCTCACCCCAAACCATCTCGATTGGGTTCAGGTCTGGTGACTGTGGAGGCCAGGTCATCAGGCGTAGCACCCCATCACTCTCTTTCTTGGTCAAATAGCCCTTACACAGCCTGGAGGTGTGTTTGGGGTCATTGTCCTGTTGAAAAATAAATGATGGACCAACTAAACGCAAACCGGATGGAATAGCATGCCGCTGCAAGATGCTGTAGTAGCCATGCTGGTTCAGTATGCCTTCAATTTTGAATATATCTCCAACAGTGTCACCAGCAAAGCACCTCCACACCATCACACCTCCTCCTCCATGCTTCACGGTGGGAACCAGGCATGTAGAGTGCATCCGTTCACCTTTTCTGCGTCGCACAAAGACACGGTGGTTGGAACCAAAGATCTCAAATTTGGACTCATCAGACCAAAGCACAGATTTCTACTGGTCTGATGTCCATTCCTTGTGTTCTTTAGCCCAAACAAGTCTCTTCTGCTTGTTGCCTGTCCTTAGCAGTGGTTTCCTAGCAGCTATTTTACCATGAAGGCCTGCTGCACAAAGTCTCCTCTTAACAGTTGTTGAAGAGAGGTGTCTGCTGCTAGAACTTTGTGTGGCATTGACCTGGTCTCTAATCTGAGCTGCTGTTAACCTGCGGCTGGTGACTCGGATAAACTTATCCTCAGAAGCAGAGGTGACTCTTGGTCTTCCTTTCCTGGGGCGGTCCTCATGTGAGCCAGTTTCTTGGTAGCGCTTGATGGTTTTTGCAACTGCACTTGGGGACACTTTCAAAGTTTTCCCAATTTTTCGCACTGACTGACCTTCATTTCTTAAAGTAATGATGGCCACTCATTTTTCTTTACTTAGCTGCTTTTTTCTTGCCATAATACAAATTCTAACAGTCTATTCAGTAGGACTATCAGCTGTGTATCCACCAGACTTCTGCACAACACAACTGATGGTCCCAACCCCATTTATAAGGCAAGAAATCCCACTTATTAAACCTGACAGGGCACACCTGTGAAGTGAAAACCATTTCCGGTGACTACCTCTTGAAGCTCATCAAGAGAATGCCAAGAGTGTTTCACACTTTTTTGTTAAGTATACAATTCCACATGTGTTAATTCATAGCTTTGATGCCTTCAGTGTGAATGTACAATTTTCATAGTCATGAAAATACAGAAAAATCTTTAAATGAGAAGGTGTGTCCAAACTTTTGGTCTGTACTGTATATAAAAAGATAAACTAGATCCAGGTAATGTGCTCACCTGAGTGAGTTGTGTAAGCACAACTCCTGTGAAAGCTCAATAATGGTTGATGCTGCCCTGTGGCTGGGGAATGAACTCCACCAGGATTCTTGAAGGTAAAGACAATTCAGGGTTTGGGCCGCGCTGATCGAAATGAATTTGATTTAATAATATAAAGAAGCAATTTTTATTCCACAAAACGTTTGGATGGCGGGCTAACATCTTTCTTGAGTGTAAAAACTAACTGGCACAGTGGGCTTTTACACTTGAGAAGACATTAGTCCGACGTGGATAAGTGTTGAAGAATAAAAACCGCTTCTATAAATTATTCGATCAAGGATCTTAATTTCAGTTACTGCAGCCCAAACCATGAATTGTCTTTTCTTTCAATCCAGGGAACTAGTCTGACTGCTATATGTGGAGTCTTCCTATGAATCAATATGTTAGGCTAAAGCTTGAATTCGATGGACTTGTGGTCTTCTTTCAACCTTTAAACTATAAAACCTACCACGGGACTGGTGTTTCCCCTTGTGGAGTCTACAAGGTGCATGGAAATTATAATTTGCCATCAAGCACTGTCTGGCACTGACTTATCACAACCACTTATGCAGCCTCATAATAAACTGAGTAGTTTGAGTAGCTTAATATATGGCTGCAGAGCTGAGTCTTAGACAATGATTGAGCAGCAGTAGGAAAGGATTGTGTCACCCTCCACTCCAACTCCAGCCTCTCCAGCAATCTTCTTGCTGCCCTGTGTCAGAACTTCATGCAGTGCAGTATATGACTTTCCATCACCCACCTCTTAGTGGCTCTGGTGAAGGCAGGAACATGAAGGAAGCCTTGCTGGTTCCTTTATTATATCTAGACAGTGCATTCCTCCCAACTTTTGAAGAATAGAAAGAAGGCCAGATCTTGGCCACGTCCCTGGCCGCAAGCCAATCCACACCCATTTACCATTTCTTTCCACCCTGACAGGAGGAGAGGTCAGAAGGGTGGGGGGAGTAAGGGCCATTCAGACGCCCAAGACTGCAGGGAGAAGACCCAAATCCGGGACTGTCCGCTGTATTTGGGACTGTAGGGACTAGAGATGAGAGGATTGATTCACAGGTCCAGGTCCAGCATGAAAGTCAGTGGTACCTGGCGGCTGGATGGGAGGCTCGCAAATCTCTTACTATCCAGCGTCCCTGGCGTGGCTTTTGATTAGACAGAGCTGGCGCAACGTCATCCTGTGCATCCTGCTCATCTCTAGTTAGGATCTGTGGATTTATTTTTTGTCCATTAATTTGCAGTCAGAGCCGCCAGAACTTTCTCATTTTTATGTAGCTTCACTATATGACGTCTGGCTTTTTGGTTTCTGTAAAGACATCTTCACACATAGCATAAATACTGAGTTTTTGATTTCTACAAGGGTCCACGCCAAACTTCACAATCACAATCTTTTCTGATTATTGCACTTTTACTGCATTTTTGATGCCTTTTCCTCTTATTTGATGCATTTTTAGTGCAGATGTGGAGCCACGTTTCTATTGTGCTTTTTATAGTACAGAAAAGCTTTGATTCTGCAATTAAAAAAGTAACTGCAGTTTTTTATATGCGTTTTTTTAGGCTCCATATAAAAGCCTACAGAGAGAAAAAAAAGTACCAAAGCCGCACAGCTCATCATTGTCTTTAGACGCACAGTGGGCGTAGTGTTCATGAAATCACATCCACATTGCCTGGACAGTTCAACACAGCAGAATTTCTGTGCAAAAAAAGCAGCAGAAAAACACAGCATTTTCGCTACATGTGAACACGGTCTAAATTGCTAATCAAAGTGGATATGATTTCATGAAATCTTCGCTCTCGGTGAGTCTAAAGACCTTGCTGTACTCTGTGGGTTTGGTGCTTTTTTTTTATCTATAGGCTTCTATGTTGAGCCTGAAAAAAATGCAAGGAAAATAAATGCTGTTGCATTTTTAAGTGCAGAATCAAAGCTTTTCTGTAGTATTAAAAAAGCATTAACCACTTAAGGACCGAGACACTTTGTAGGTTAATGATCAGCCTAATTTTTTAAATCTGACCAGTGTCACTTTATGTGGTAATAACTCTGGAACACTTCAACGAATAACAGCGATTCTGAGACTGTTTTTTTGTGACATATTGTACTTCATGATAGTGGTAAAAAATTTCCGATATGACTTGTGTTTATTTGTGAAAATATCAGAAATTTGGCAAAAATTTCAAAAATATTTAGATTTGAGAGTCCTCAGTGGTTGACTCTCAAATCTAAATATTTTTCCATCTACTGGCTAACACAGTACAAAAATATATATATATGTATTTTTTTTCCCCGCTGCAAAAATTTCACAATTTTCTAAATTTTAATCCTTATGCCCTTAAACCAGAGAGTTATATCACATATATAAAATAGTTACTAAATAACATTTACCACATCTACTTTACATCAGAAAATTTTTGAAACACAAGCTTTTTTTGTTAGGAAGCTAGAAGGGTTAAAATTTGATCCGCGATTTCTTATTTTTACAACAAAATTTACAAAACCATTTTTTTAGGGACCACATCACATTTGAAGTGACTTTGAGGGGCCTGTAAGACAAAAAATACCCAAAAGTGACACCATTCTAAAAACTGCACCCCTCAAAGTCCTCAAAACCACATTCAAGAAGTATATTAACCCTTCAGGTGCTTCACAGGAATTAATGGAATGTGGAAGAAAAAAGTGAACATTTTACTTTTTTTTACTTTAGACCCAATTTTTTATTTTGATAGAGAAACAGGAGAAAATGAAGCTCAAATTTTATTGTAAAATTTCTCCTGAGTATGCCGATACCCCATATGTGGGTGAAAACTACTGTTTGGGCGCACGGCAGGGCTCGGAAGGGAAGGAGTGCTATTTGACTTTTTGAATGCAAAAATGGATGGAATGGAGAGTGGACGACATGTCAAGTTTGGAGAGCTCTTAATGTGCCTATACAGTGGAACCCCCCCACAAGTGACCACATTTTGGAACTAGACCCCTCAAGGAATGTATTTGGATGTGTGGTGAGCACCTTGAACCCCCAGGTGCTTCACAGAAGTTTATAACATAGAGATGTAAAAATACAAAATTGCATTTTTCCCACAAAAATGTTACTTTAGACTCAATTTTTTTTTCATAGGGTAACAGGAGAAAATTAACCTCAAATTTTATTATAACATTTCTCCTGAGTACGCCGATACCCCTATGTGGGTGAAAACCACTGTTTGGTTGCATGGCAGAGCTTGGAAGGGAAGGAGCGCTATTTTACGTTTTGAAAGCAAAAATGGATGGAATCGAGAACGGACGCCATGTCGAGTTTGGAGAGCCCATAATGTGCCTAAACAATGGAAATCCCCCACAAGTGGCCCCATTTTATAAATAGACCCCAAAGGATTGTATTTAGATGTATGGTGAGCACCTTGAACCGTGAAAATAAAAAATCACATCTTTCCCACCCAAAAAAATTTTGCCCCAAATTTTTACAAAAGAAAATGGACCCCAAAATTTGTTGTTCAATTTCTCCTCAGTGCGCCAATACCCCATATGTGGTCGAAAACTACTTTTGAGGCACAGTGCAAAGCTCAGAAGGGAAGAAGCGCCATATTGGAATTCTGATTTTTCTTGAATGTTTTGAGGGTGCCATGTCACATTGGAGCGCCTGAGGTGCCAGAACAGCAGAAACTCCCGCTAAGTAACCTCATTTTACAGACTACACCTCTCATTAAATTCATCTAGGAGTGCAGTTGACACCACAAGTGCCTCACAGAAATTTTTACCATTGGGCGGTGAAGAAAGAATAATTACATTTTTACAGCTAAAATGTTGTTTTAGCCCCAAATTTTTAATTTTTATGAGGGCTAAAAAATGGACCTCACAGTTTGTTGTACAATTTCTCCTGAGTGGACCCTGCATGTAATCAGGAACTACTTTTGAGGCACAGTGCAAAGCTCAGAAGGAAAGGGGCACCATATTATGGTTCAAATTTTACTGTTAAGGTTTGCGGGTGACATGACCAACTGGGAGAGCCCCTGAGGTGGCACAACAGGAGAATCCCCATTAGAGAGCCTATTTTACATACTACACCTCTCAATGAATTCACCTAAGGGTGCAGTGATCATATTGACTCCACAGGTGTTTCCCAGAATTTTATACCATTGGGCAGTGAAGAAAAAATAATTACATTTTTGCCACAAAAAAATTGTTTTACTTCAGATTTTACATTTTCACACTGGGAAATGAGTAAAAATGGCACCAAAATTTGTCACACAATTTCTGCTGAACGTGGCTTGTGTTTTGCAGGACAAGTTGACCTTTTTATTAGTACCATTTTCGGGCACATGATGTTTTTTGATCGCTTTCTATTCCACTTTTTGGGAGGCAGAATGAACAATAACCAGCAATTCAGGAATTGTCTTTTTGTTTTTTTTATGCCGTTTCGCATGTGGTAAAAGTGATAAGGCAGCTGTATTCTTCTGGTCAGTACTATTACAGCGATATCATATTTTTTTAATGTTTTTGCGCTTTCACACAATAAAAACTTTTATAGAAAAAATAATTATTTTTGCATCGCTGTATGCTGAGAGCTGTAACTTTTTAATTTTTGGATGATGTAGCTGATGTTGATGGAGCTGTATGGCAGCTTTCTTTTTTGTGAGACAAGATGACGTTTTCAGAGATACCATTTTTATTTCCATTCTTCTTTTTGATTGCGTTTTATTCCGCTTTTTTCCAGTGGTATGATGAAAAAGCATAGTTTGCCATGTTTTTTTTTTTTTTTTTACGGTGTTCACTGAAGAGGTTAACTAGTGTGACATGTTTATAGATTGGGTCATTCTGGACGCAGCGATAGAAAATATATGTACTTTTTTTGTTTATTTTTTTGTTTACTTTTATTTTTTTTACATAAAAATGTGTATTTATTAGTTTATATTTTTTAATATATTTAAACTATTTTTTTAAACTTTTTTCAACTTTTTTACTTAGTCTCTCAATGGGACATTCACTTTCACAGGTATATTGCATTGCAGCAGTGCATTATACCTGTACAGAAAGCTTCTGAGACCATGCTGTCAGCATGGTCTCAGAAGCTTTCCGTAGCTTGGTGACCCAGGGGTCGTCATGACCTGGGATCTGGGGCGCCGATCCCTCTGCCTGCCTTCTGAATGTTGCGATCGCTCATGATCACAGCTTTTAGGGGGTTAACAGTCAGGGGCGGTGCTGGCACCGCTCCTGGTTGTTAGTCCAGGGGCTCAGCCACTGGCAGCGCTGAGCTCCTGCTCTGATCGGGCAGGAGATGCTAATATTTCAGCACCTTCTGCATGATCATGCTGTGAACCGTCAGTCAGATTGACTGACCGAACGCAGCGATCTGGGTCTCCACACCTCTTGCTGTGCAACTCATCTGTCACTGACTGTTTACACGCAGTGACAGTTTAAAGTCATGATGGGCATAGCACGTCATGGTGCGGGAACTGACACCCACTCATGACGTGCTATGTCCATCATTGGTCGTAAGAGGGTTAAAAACATGGTTTCACTTTTGCACTAAAAATAGCATCAAATAAAGGGGAAAACGCATAAAAGAAAAGCAGCAAACACGCAATAATTAAAGAAGATTGTTATTGTGTAGTGTCTTATTGACACCTGCGGAAAACGTGCAAAAAAAAAAGCAGTAGAAAAAACACAGTAGTTAAGCTACATGTAAATTCGGCCTCAACGTTACATTTTTATTACTTTTTTTATGGGTTTAATAGAGAAAAAATATCAATCATGACATTTTTTTTACGCCATTTACAGATTTCCGTAAATAATTTGATCGCTGTGTTGTGTGGATCGTTACCATTACAGGGACACCAAATCTGTCCGTATTATTTGCTGATTTGTGATTATTATTTATAAAAAAAAAAAAAATTAAAGCTAACATTATTGAAAATTTTTTTTGTTATTTTTTAGTAACTTTATTGGAAGAAAAAAAATCTTATATTCTTCCTCTAGAATCCAGAGACAAAAAAATATACTGCTATGTACAGATGTAGCTCTATGTAATCTGACTGTGGAGTCAGAGCCTGCAATACAGATCAAGTATACAAAATTCTCCCATTAACATGACTAGATCCTGTGGCTCAGTAGCTTTATCTCCTGCCTGTAATTTTATTATTAGTAGTAGTTTTATAGGAACAAAAAAAAAAAAAAAGACTTTTTCGTCACCTCAGTATACAGTACAAAGAAATACACTGCTGTGTACAATGTATTTCTGGGTCACTGCCTGCATCTCAATATTATCAATTTTCTATTTGTTTATTTTACTCACTTGAATAGCACCATTACACAGCACTTTATAGACATTATCATTGCTGTCCCCATTGGGGCTCACAATCTAGATTCCCTATCAGTATGTCTTTGGAGTGTGGGAGGAAACCGGAGAACCCGGAGAAAACCCACACAAACACAGGGAGAACATGCAAACTCCTTGCAGATGTTGTCCTTGGTGGGATTTGAGCCCAGGACCCCAGTGCAGCAAGGCTGCAGTGCTAACCACTGAGCCACCGTCCAAAGCTTCTGCCAGAGAACATGGAGACCCAATCACAGGAGAAGTGTGAAAAATATACTTTAATTTATGCACTGAGCAGAGAGATCTGACCTCGACCCCTGAGGAGGAGGAGCTATGGAGTGATGAACATGTCGGAGAGAGTTGAGTATTAGTGATGAGCGAGTGTGCTCGTTTAACCCTTTCATCGAGCACGATTGGGTGCTCGCCAAGTATTTGCTCGGCATCTCTGTCTGATCCACCGTGGCTGCATGTGTCACGGCTGTTAGCTGCGATACATGAAGGGATTGCCTGTTTGTTAGGCAGTATTTTTTTCTAGTGAGTATTATAAGCCAGGAGTGAGCCCTCAAATCGGGACAGTCCTGCTGAATCCAAGTTGGTTGGGAGCTATGACAGTGAGTTTCACTGTTGCTGTATCTATACTGTTTGGGCAGATCATTTAAATGATGTGGATGCATGGAATCCACATTTTTTTATGGCCCAAGCGATCTTGATAAAGCCCAAAGTCCATGGAAGTGTTAAGATATGCCTAGGCGGGTGCCATGCAAATTATTAAATGTTTAATTGTAAACTGTATATATAAAGCATTCTTACTCTAGAGGCATTCCATAAACAGAACCATACAGGACTCCATAGTGTGGGCATGTACCCTCACGTATACTGTATAATATGCCACCTTAGGCCCCGTTTACGTAATGGGTTTTCTGTGGACACAGGGAAAGTATACAAAAAAGATACCGAACCTTCTGGTACTCTGTAAAGGCAGAAACTGAAGAAACTCATTTTAGCCTTTAATATTATCGATTATGTGGAATTACGTGTCAGTCATCAAAATAACACATGAAAACTAGTAAATAGCAGTGAATCAGCTCACCAAGTAGTTATTTATTCTTTTCTTAACAAAGACCACTATTTCTCGAAAAAGTGAGACCATTTCCTTCTTGCTATCATATATGAACTAATCCTAATTTCTTATTTCTACAATTCATATTACTATATGGTATACAATGTCGCTGCTCACACCGCAGTGCCAGATGGATAAGGCCTAGAGGAAAGTCTTACCTACCTCTAGCATTACAGACCATTTCCCATTATTCTCTGGCGTAAAACATGTACCGAAACTTTTTTTTTTTTTTTTAGAATAAATTCCTATTATGTGCAGTCCACTTTCATTCAATACTTAGGGGTAAAGCTTATAACTAGCAGAGAAGCAACAGAGTGGTCTAATTAAATGGACCATTGAAAGAATGAATGTGCTCACACCGGTAAAATGTTATCATTTCTTAGAGAAGAGTTTAGAAAGGCCTAGAGGCATATAGGAGAAGGAAAGATAAAAGACTCTGGATTACAAATGGCAGTCAGTCCTACATCCCTGGAGACAAGTAAAAGCACCATTAAAAAGGCAGGAACATGTAGTTTGCTGTTAGATCACAAGCTGGTTGTGTTCCTAAAATTGCAGCCTTTGTACTGCTGGAATTAGTAAAAAAAAAAAAGACGTGAGACAGAACTGGAGCAGGGAACGGCCACTATATAATAGGGTGAGGAGAGAGGGTCAGGGAGCTTCCACGTATCCAGTCTGGAACGAACTGAGGTAAGAATGGATCACTGGAGGGTGCTGGTCCGGCTGGTGAGCGCAGCCAATAATAGAAGAGAAGGAGGACTGGAGTCGGCACACCGGCCAGGTAAAATGCAAAAATGTATTGAACCATGTTAAAACAAAAAGTTAAAAACACCTAACGCGTTTCTAGCGCAATAGTTGCGTCCTTAATCATAGCAACGATAAAAATCATACTCTGATTAAGAGTGCAACTATCGAGCCAGAAACACGTTAAGTGTTTCTAACTTTTTGTTTTAATATGGTTCAATAAATTTTTGCATTTTACCTGGTCGGTGGGCCGACTTCAGTCCTCCTTCTCTTCCATATAATAGGGTGCATGTAAGAGAAACTCTCGGGATAAACATATATAGAGCCCCATTGGGCCTTTTTTTGGCTAGTCTAGGTGTTTTTCGGATGTTTTTCATTTGAGCCGTATATTTTTTTAAATGTGCGACTTTTTAAAGTCTATTGTATGTGAGTCCATCCGTTTTAGAGGTTTTTTTATGCTTGTCACAGCGGGCAGGGATTGAGATTTTCAGATGTTTTTGATTGATTCATGAATTGCGACTTTTTAAAAAGTCACAAAATATTTGCACAAATATATTTCTGTTTCTGCTGCAGTGATTTTCTGCACATCTGAAACTTCTTGAATAAATATTGTAACTTTTTTAATGGAACATGCAACTTTTTGTGCTAAAAAGGCTGGAAAAAAGGGTAAAGACAAAAAAGCATTTTTGATTTCATCAACCACGGGCACGATATGGAAGAATTTGGTGTAAAAGCATTAAGGAATATCATAAGAAAAAAAAGAAATGTGACTTTAAAAGAAACAAATGTTGCATCAGGCCCAAAGATTTCAACAAATTAAAAAAATCTTCAGCATTAGAGACCGGAGGAAAGTGAAGAAGTTCATTTACAGTAATCTTTGCAATTAATACAGATATTTTCAGCCTAAGGCTATGGACACCTATGCATAGATTTTTTTTTATTGTCCATTTGCTTCCTACATGCGAAGTTCAGTAATTTTCTAAATTTCTTTATTAAAACTTTTTACCATTTTGCTGCTGCAAAGTGTCTGTAAGTCATTTACAGTATCTAGCTCAGTCATTTTAAAAAACTGATGCAAATCCACAAGAGATCTCACTGCTCATTTTGATAGCTCTCTCTGTTCCCCATCCATGAAACACAGACCATGCTCAGATCAGAATACCATGCCAGACCGCCGGGAGTCCTGACCTGAGATTACTACCTCTTATATACCATGAGGAAATGAACTTATGTCCGTAGACAGGGCAGTAGGTCCGCTTAATCTGCTCTGAATATGGTCCGCTTTTCACAGCTGTGCGAAACTGGTCTTATAGACGGCAGACGAGAGAGGAAGGTGGATGTACAGTACAGACCAAAAGTTTGGACACACCTTCTCATTTAAAGATTTTTCTGTATTTTCATGACTATGGAAATTGCACATTCACACTGAAGGCATCAAAACTATGAATTAACATATGTGGAATTATATACTTAACAAAAAAAGTGTGAAACTACTGAAAATATGTCTTATATTCTAGGTTCTTCAAAGTAGCCACCTTTTGCTTTGATGACTGTGTAGCACCCCGAGGACTCGGCTGCTACAGGAGTATTGCACCTCAAACCAGAGGTGTGGTATTCCACTCCCGGGTAAGGATGGAGTGTGGGACAGAGCTCAGATAGCTGCATGCACTACACTCACCCCATTTCCGGGGGACAGAACAACGGTACTCCCACCAGATAGATGTGCAGGTACGACAGCGTCTGTCCCTGGCTGGAGTGGGGGGGGGAGAGGAACATCCTAGTAGTGTAGGAGCAGATAGGGGAGGGACTCTGGGCATAGGTAGGAGCCCATTGGGTGCTAGTCACCTGGGCTCGGGTGTCAGAGGGAGTATATAAGGTGGGCACCATCTTTAGACAGGGTCTGTTCAGTCTGGAGGAGTGGAGAAAGGAGCTCAGCCAGAGAGGGCTGAGGGGGAGCTATGGCTCCGTCTGGGCCCAGCTCCAGAGCCAGGCCTGAAGCATAGAGAGGGAAGGAAGAAGAGGAACACAAGGAAAGGCCCAGAGACGCAAGCAGAAGGAACCCTGAGATCCCACGAGTGAACTAAAACGGGTGAAGGGTTGGCAGAGAAGGGTACCGGATCCCAAACTGGTGGAGGTCAATCATCCTTAGCCAGGAACCGGAGGTCGTGGTCAAGCTTTGGCACGACCCCTCGCCACATCCACCAGGAAGGCACGCCACATAGGGTCAGGAAAGCCGGAGAGAGGTTTTGCCACATAAGGCCCAAGGAAGCCGGACATAGGTGGGTCCCTGGTGAGGACGGCCAGTAGGAAGGAAGAGAGGGGAGCTCTGGACCACGCTCTGGAATCGCCTGGGAGTTGGCCGAGTCCCTGACCTGGTGGACGCAGCACGGCTCGGGTGGTCCTACTGTGCACAAGGATCTGATAAAGAACTGTGAGTAAAGCTTTTGAAACTGCACTTCCCGCCTCTGTGTTCCTGCCGTCACACCTGCACCCTCAGCACTGGGACACCCGCACCATCACTCCCATCATCATCTCTAACAGATCTGCCCTGAGGCCATACTCCTCCCGTGGGGAGTCATCTCATTCTCAGCTGCACAAACAACACTGGCCTCAGCGGACTGCCGTGCAGCGGCGGTTCCGTGACCGCAATCCACGGGTGGCGTAGTCGAACATTCTAACATCTACTGCTAAATACTGCCGCTCAGTTTGACTCCCTGGGCACGGACCGGGTCACCGCCACAAGACTACTACCCCCATCTGATCCGGCTCCGGGTAAGCCCCCGTGCGCGCGATGCCGCGCGACACAGCAGGCCCAGGGGCGCGTCAACTGCTTTGCACACTCTTGGCGTTCTCTTGATGAGCTTCAAGAGGTAGTCACCGGAAATGGTTTTCACTTCACAGGTGTGCCCTGTCAGGTTTAATAAGTGGGATTTCTTGCCTTATAAATGGGGTTGGGACCATCAGTTGTGTTGTGCAGAAGTCTGGTGGATACACAGCTGATAGTCCTACTGAATAGACTGTTAGAATTTGTATTATGGCAAGAAAAAAGCAGCTAAGTAAAGAAAAACGAGTGGCCATCATTACTTTAAGAAATTAAGGTCAGTCAGTGCGAAAAATTGGGCAAACTTTGAAAGTGTCCCCAAGTGCAGTTGCAAAAACCATCAAGCGCTACAAAGAAACTGGCTCACATGAGGACCGCCCCAGGAAAGGAAGACCAAGAGTCACCTCTGCTTCTGAGGATAAGTTTATCCGAGTCACCAGCCTCAGAAATCGCAGGTTAACAGCAGCTCAGATTAGAGACCAGGTCAATGCCACACAGAGTTCTAGCAGCAGACACATCTCTACAACAACTGTTAAGAGGAGACTTTGTGCAGGAGGCCTTCATGGTAAAATAGCTGCTAGGAAACCTCTGCTAAGGACAGGCAACAAGCAGAAGAGACTTGTTTGGGCTAAAAAACACAAGGAATGGACATTAGACCAGTGGAAATCTGTGCTTTGGTCTGATGAGTCCAAATTTGAGATCTTTGATTGCAACCACCGTGTCTTTGTGCGACGCAGAAAAGGTGAACGGATGGACTCTACATGCCTGGTTCCCACCGTGAAGCATGGAGGAGGTGTGATGGTGTGGGGGTGCTTTGCTGGTGACACTGTTGGGGATTTATTCAAAATTGAAGGCATACTGAACCAGCATGGCTACTACAGCATCTTGCAGCGGCATGCTATTCCATCCGGTTTGCGTTTAGTTGGACCATCATTTATTTTTCAACCGGACAATGACCCCAAACACACCTCCAGGCTGTGTAAGGGCTATTTGACCAAGAGGGAGAGTGATGGGGTGCTACGCCAGATGACCTGGCCTCCACAGTCACCAGACCTGTACCCAATCGAGATAGTTTGGGGTGAGCTGGACCGCAGAGTGAAGGCAAAAGGGCCAACAAGTGCTAAGCATCTCTGGGAACTCCTTCAAGATTGTTGGAAGACCATTTCCGGTGACTACCTCTTGAAGCTCATCAAGAGAATGCCAAGAGTGTGCAAGGCAGTCATCAAAGCAAAAAGTGGCTACTTTGAAGAACCTAGAATATAAGACATATTTTCAGTTGTTTCACATTTTTTTGTTAAGTATATAATTCCACATGTGTTAATTCATAGTTTTGATGCCTTCAGTGTGAATGTACAATTTTCATAGTCATGCAAATTCAGAAAAATCTTTAAATGAGAAGGTGTGTCCAAACTTTTGGTCTGTACTGTATGTGTACATGTCCAAAGTATAGTAAAATCACGTGGAAAGTCAAAAAGGAATGGTGTATCAGTGGTTAGCACAGCAGCCTTGCGGCCCTGGGATCCTGGGTTCAAATCCAACCAAGGACAACATCTGCAAGGAGTTTTGTTTTACTCCTATTTGTGAGGGTTTTCTTTGGGTTCTCCAGTTTCCTCCCACGCACCAAAGACATACTGATAGGGAATTTAGATTGTGAACCCCAATGGGGACAGTGATGATAATGTATGTAAAGGGCAGAATATGATGGCGCTATATAAGCAAACCATAATAAGAATGTATCTCTTTGTTTCTTTTTTGGACACAACTCCTAAAACACTAAGTACAGATGTAGATATTTTTAAAGTGAGAAAGATATGATGCCGAAAGTTATCCCTGGGTGGAAGAGTATAATTTAACACCGATTAATATAAATTCAATGTCTTTATTGAGTGAATTTCAAAAAGTTCCATATATCTGAATGGGATTGTTTCTACAGCATGACATTTCTGTAAAAAATCTGCTGCATGAGAACATCCCCTAAGACAGCCATACATTAGTGGCTACAACAGTGTAATTGTTTTACATACAGTAAGTAGTAAAAGTTTTCAATAAACTATGGTTATATACATGCAATCTTATTATCACATGTAGCCCTGAAACCACAAACATTTCATTGACAAGTGTCATGGAATTTTCTAAGGCTTTCTGCTTACAAACATTTACATTGTAAAGTGGAAATTAAGCAAACAGAAATAGTATAAAGCATGAGAAAAAATGTCAGTTAATATTTACAAAAACTATCTATTGAAAGAAAACAATTAGTATGTCCTCAATAGCACTAATTAGGATTAGATATTTAGATTGACGAATCTGGCACACTACAGCCATGGAAGCAAAGTAAGAACTCAAGGAATAGTGTATGTAAGAGTGCGATTCCTAGTCAAGTGAAAACAAAAATAGCTCAACACTCCTAAAATGATCAGGAGCAAACTTTACTATTGTTTATTCAATTTACCCTATTTAGTCCCTCGCATTTAAAGGGTTACTCTCAATTTACACCTTCAGCAGCACTCTGCAGCACAGCCTTTCACTTCCTTGTTGCTGGGGGTGGGAAGGAACTCCCCCTCGAGTGACAGTTCTGGCTCAGTAGCTTTATCCTGTTGAGCTAATGCTACCATGACAAACTCAGATTTTATCAGTGCTTAATCTGAAGTTTACACTATTATCAGTATATATATTCATACAGAGATAACAGGGTCTTTGAACATGCAACAGTGCAACAGAAAGAGCTTTGGCTTGGGAAAGGAAAAGCAATGATTAGGGGAACTGCTCTGGAAACTGCTAATGGCAGGGGTGGGGGGCTTATAATTTTATAGGATGGACTGATATCAAGTCAAGAGCTGAAGGGGATGTAGGTGGAGGTGAGAAACTGTCTAACTGTTGTATAGAAAATATAGAAATCAATGGGCTGGAGCTGAGTGGTATGGTGGCCGATCTTCTTGGCAACAAGCTGTACACTATGTAAGAAAAAAGCTCTCATAGCAGAATGACAGCAAATGAAAAAAGTAAGTCAGTTGCAAATTGCATGTTTGTCTTTTTTAAATCAAATATTTTTTATTGTTAAAACTTTTTTTGTAACACAACAGCGAAACAAATAAAACAACCCAGTCCCTATTCTGTCCCTCTCCCCACAACACATTGCCCTTTCAAACAAAACATTTTGAGTTAAATGTTCCACAGTTCTGTCCACAGCAAATTAACAATCTAACAGTATGAATAGTCACAATTGTATTAAGGGGTATCTAACTCTTGCTTTGGAGCAGCTGTATACGTGCTTAAAGCAGCTCAATGTAGGATTTTGCACCTGTCAAGTAATCTATACATCAATCATAGCAGACCAAGTCGAAAACTATGCAGTTCTCTGGATGCTAGGCCGGAGCCGTCAATCCATAGAGCCCATATTTTTTCAAATTTGGAGATGGCCTTCCTTTTCAGATATATACTTTTTTCCAGATTTAATAACCAATTAATCTTATTTATATATTCTGTCACCGTGGGCGCCTGCTCTGATAACCAATGTTGGGCTATTAGTTTCCTAGCCATGTATAACATGCGTGCCACCGCTATTTTGCCATGTTCGTCAGTGCTCAGATCTTCTATATATCCCAGTATACATACTAATGGTGAGGGATCTGAATAGACTGAGTATGTTCTATCAATGATCGCTATTACATCCCTCCAGAAGTTTTCCAGAGCAGGGCAGGTCCACATCATATGAAGCATGTTAGCCGGGGATGTTTTACATCTAGCACATAGGGGGTCTGGTCGAAGGCCTATATAGTGGAGAAATTGGGGTGTTCTATATGACTGGTGCAGCACCTGTAAGTGGGAGAATCTATGGGACTCACTCAGAGATAACTGAGGAACTCTTTCCAGTATTTCAGACCACAGCCCCTCGCAAATTGCATGTTTTTTTAACAATTTTAAGATATCATACAACTAAACAAACAAATAAAAAATGTCAAACCCTTGAATGCTTTTCCCTAAAGACTGTAAGCTTGTGAGAAGGGCCCTCACTCCTCCTGTAACTGTTGAAATGTGATACATTGTATTGTTTTTATTGTCTGTACATTTCCCTACTTAATTGAAAAGTGCTGCGGAATATATTGGCGCTGTATAAATAAAAATTATTATTATTATCTATTTACTCCAGGTTACAAAATGCTAAAAGAGCCGATCAAATACATTCAAGCGAAGCAGAATTCTACTTGAATAGTACTAAAATCCACATTCACCAAAATGCTGATTTTCAATCATTCACTGCCATGTAGGTTCAGCAAAATGGCATCTGTTGGACACCATTTTATTGAACCGAAAAGGGCCTTCAAAGGGTTGAAAATAAAAATAAAATAAAAAACATACTCAGTTTACAGCTCAAATATTGTCCGGCCGCACAGCTCCTGACCGTCACTCATATGGTCCTCATCGCATCCTTTTATCACCACCACTTGTGTGAAATACCTGGGCCTCTTCATGCTCTGATGAGGCCATAGATGTTTCCATGCATGCGGGCGTGCAACGTTATGCCACATGTTGTGACATCATGACCTTACACCCACTTGCACAAAACCGTCCCAAGCCTCATCAGAGCAGGAAGACCCAGCCTAGCGAGAAGTGGCCCCGGGATTTCAGCAAGGACTGGGCAGATGACGGTGAGGAGATGACAATCCAGATAGGTGAGCAGTGAGGTGAGTAAAAGTATTTTTTTTCATATCTTACATCTTTCGTTTGTTATATTCTGGGGTCTGGGATATTCAATTCGTGAAGAATAACTTCTCTGCAAATCAAATTTCACAGAAAAATCAGTGCAACAGGTGAATTCGAGTTTTGTCTGATCTGCTCTACTTAAAGGGGACATGCATTTTCATTTCATATCACGATTTATGTGTCGTGGAGTCAGACACTCCTGATTCATGAAGAGAAGCACGACTGTTCTTGAATCTGGAGCATCTGGCAAGTGGCGTGAGCCTCCATGCTCCACGCCAGAAATCTTACTTCAGCCAGTGACGTCATGCCTTGTCCCACCCTAGCTCCACCTATTTTGGTGGGAGAACCTGGCTTGAAAACGCCAAAAGTCACAAAATTATGTGACTTTTCAAAGCTTTTATGCCACTTTTTTGGTGTAAAAGCACTGCCGATTTGAGCCCATAGTTCCTGTCCTATTAGGGACACTTTTCAGCATGCTCAATATCAATATGTAGGATTACGATGACAGATAACGTGTGTATACACAGCAGATAACATAGGACCTATTAGTCACAACAGGTGATGTCACATCTGAACCTGCTGCCCTTCACTTCATTGCACATGCTGATTAAATGCTTCAATGCATATGATAGGATCTGATAGCAGTCTATTGCAGCTAATATAGATGTGAATTTCCTGAAACAATATGAAGTCTAGAATAGCCTCAGTGGCCAGAAGGCAAGATTTCTCACTTTTTCTTTTTAATTCACATTGTGAATGTGTAAACAATAGGTTTTCATTCTCTTGATGACACATTCCTTATCACATGAAATGCAGATGCACATAGGCCTCCAGGGCAATTGGTATAAATGTCCACATTAGTTTTAATTGATCCGCATCAGGAAGAAAGGAGTACAGGCAACCAATGCTATAATGAATCAAAGAGTCCTAAAGTTAAACCTAGTGTGTCTTCTTCTAGGCTATTTGGATCTGTCATCATTAGATGGAATGCATATAAAACAACAAAGATTTGCTTGTCCTAGTGCATGTTAAACATTGAAAGAAAATACCAACCAGTAAAAGTTGGCAAAAATATAATGCTTGTTAAAAGAAAAAAAGAAAAATATCCTTTATTCTTTCGTGTACAATTCACATCTATGAATGATTTTTTGCAAAACCACTGTTTTCTCCTGATCGAATTATATCATAGATCACTATCTAGTTATCTGCTGCCTTTGTAGCACAAATACAGGGCTAGATGACAACTTTTTGATTTGTAAGTAGAAAATGGGGTAAACATATATCCCCTCCTTTTCGGATAAAGTGACTACATGTTTCATTTCATGGACTGCTCAATCATTACATTGCTTTTGCTTTCTCCACGTTGTGTAAATATCCTGTATATGGTATACTGTGAATATACAATATTATATAGTGTGATTCACTCGATATTTTACATAGAAGAATTGCTGTAACTTCTAAAAGAGACTATAGTACTGAAATTTGGACTGTGCATACCTTGGTTTATGAGAAACTGGTGTTTTACAGCAGATGTTAGCAATGTCCGCCGGTCGCATCCAAGCAAGCCTGCATGTGCCGTACCATATTGTTGAATGTTTCCGCACAACGTCTGGTGTCATAGCCTGAATTTCTCACTCTATGTTCTCTTAGAGTGCCTGTAATGTTCGTGGCTTGTTACTGTTCACCCAACCTTTCAAATGGCGGTGTTAAATCAAGCAATCTTGGTGGCCACAGTCCCTTGGAGATTACTCGGCCATTAAAGTAGGCTTCAATACACGGTTTGGGGATGGATTTTGCCCTCCAAACTTCTTTAGAAACTCACTTTTGAACCTCTTTAAAGACTCAGTTTTTAAATAAGTTTTCACAATGAAAACACGCTCCTCCAAACTGTATCTGTACATTGTTAACAAATGAAGAAGAAATTTGGCATGAGTGAAATGCAAGCACCACACAAACTACTGATGCTCAGAAAGGATGGACAATCCAAATTTCAGTAGAGTCGACTGTCTCTTTTAATAAATACAACAATTTTTGGGGGTAAAGTAGTGGGTGAATCACCCTGTATTATTACTGCAGCATTTGGCGCCACTATCATACCTGCCACATTGGTTTCTGTGACTAAAATGTTTCAACTTTTTTACACTTTTAATTAAGGGAATGTGGAACAAGCTATGCATTTATTAATTTTAAAGGGATTTTACCAAATGTAAAGGTTAATCCCAATCCATAGAGTTGGGGATAATTTACTAATCTCTGGGGGTCCAATCAAGGTGACCACCACTGATCAATTGAATAGGTCTCCGCAGAGGCCTGTCTGAATGGAGTGTAGGTTAGGCATATACTTCATTCACTGCTGGAGAAGACTGAATACATCACTTTTTCCTGCCGAAAATGAATGGAACGACAGTGAGCATGGTCAACCTCTGCTGCATTCAAACAGGGCTCTTTGTGGGTCCCAGCAGTTGGACCCCCAGCAATCAATAAATTAACCCTTATCCTAGCGATAGGGGATAACTTTCAATCTTCGGAGCACTTATTTTATTATGCAATATAAATAATATTTCATATTTTTCTGTGAGAGCCAATATATTTCTACTGCCCAGGAGTAGACTGACGACCACAGAGTGTGATGAGGGGCCTGTGAAAATGTTGCATATTGGGTCAATAGAAGCTTGTTTGCTGAACCATTGGGTGTCAGTTATCTGATATTGGTGAGCAAAACTGGAAAGTGCCACAGGAAGCTGACCTAGTGATTTATCACTGCCCAAGAGTAGGGGACTGGGTTTGTATAGCTGCTGAAGAGGGCAGATTTCAGGTCTCTGTGCAGTCTAATGGTGAGATGTGGTCTGTGCAAGTCATTATCTGAGTGAGAGGTCAGTTCTGTAGAGTCTTTAGGACTGTGAAAGATGTCAGCACAAGGAAGGAGTATGCTATACCCACAAAATGTGCATAGCCTTAAAGGGAATTTGTCAGTAGGCTTAACCCTCCTAATCCATCCATATGGGCACGTAGGTCATAGGAAGCTGAATAAAAATGATACCTTGATATCTGTGATCTGATGTCCTATTCCAGAGAAATACACGTTTTTCTTATATATGTAAATGAGCTGTTCAGGACTATGGGCCGGACACTGATCTGCATGAGACTTCACCTTCAGAGCTTATTATAAATGAAAGGGTGTATTACCAGTGTGATGTGTAATTGTTACCAATGTGATATGTGATGGCGGCTCTCTGCTCTCCTGATGTCACTGCAGAGCTGTGTGTGATTATACCTGACACATCTGCCGCTTCCTCTCATCTTCAGCTTTCAGCTCACAGGCAGACAGGGGTGTAATATTGTTACAATACAGCAGAGCTGTGTGTGATTATACCTGACACATCTGCAGGTTCCTCTCATCTTCAGCTTCCATCTCACAGGCAGACAGGGGTGTAATATTGTTGCAATACAGCAGAGCTGTTAGAGCTGCAGCAAATGTGTTTATAACAAAACAAAGTTTAGTTCCACTGTTCTGTGTTAGTTACTTGTCTCACACTGAGAACTCTCCCTTTCATTTGTAATAATCTCTAGAGGCGGATTCTCATGCAGATCAGTGTCCGGCCTATAGCCCTGATCAGCTCATTTATATATAAGAAAAATGTGGATTACTCTGGAATAAGACATCGGATCGCAGATATGAAGGTTACATTTTATTCAGCTTCCTATGACCTGCATGCCCAAGTAGACGGCTTAGGAGGGTCGATCCTACTGACAGGTTGCCTTCAATATATTATTATCAGTTTAAGTTAATTTTAGCACTAGACATTCCACAACAGAAACACTAGAGTCTGGTAATGAGCTAAACAATGAAAGTAATAATTACCAAATAAATCAACAGCCTTCAAAAGTAAAATAAAATGTGTCTACACTTAGGTACTATGACAAGAGAGAAAAAGCATTTGGTAACTATTAATCCCTTACTGACACACCCAATTAGCAATGTCTGAATGCAGACCCAATATTCAAATACAACATATATCACTTTATGTAGCAATAAATTCATTATTTATTAAAGGGAATCTGTCACCAGGTTTTTACTACCTCATCTGAGAGCAGCATGATGTAGAGACAGAGACTCTTATTGCAACAATGTATCACTTAGTTTACTGGGTGCAGCAGTTGTGATACAATCAGAGATTTTAGATGTAGCTGTAGCAGAGCTCAGAATGCTAACCCCGCTCATACCACAGCTTTCTATGTAAATTGCCTATTGACAGTGAGCTGCTAATCAGAGGAGGGGGACCGGTTGGACCACGGCTCATTTGCCCTCTAGTCCAGGCAGTGACACAACCCTGAATTCAGTATCTTTGCCCTTACATCATGCTGTTCTCAGATTACATAGCAAAAACCTGCTGACAAGGTGATTCTAAGATTGTTGCATCATGGCACATTGGCTATACATATATATATATTATATCTATTAATATACTATGAAAAGGGATTATTATATAATGAACACATTATCTAGTGTGTGAAGCTTTGCAGACATTTCTAGAGTAAGGCATTCTAGCAAAGTAATCTTTTTAGCAATCAGAATGAAAGTGCACTGTGTTACTTTTCATGTCTCTCACTAAAATTGTATCTGTACAAGGAGAACTAGCACTGCAGATCGGACCCAGGTCAGAACCAGAGAGAGAACACTGAGAGCCCACTGTGATGGGAAATGAGCCCTCATCTTATTCTTATTAGTTTTGTATAAATTAAAAAAGACATGTTAACACGACTGCAGTGTTTGGATGGCAAACGTATAAAGATGATATCTGTCTGCTTGAGTTTTTCAGGCATGAGGTTTTTTTTTTAGTTAAGTTTTGTTCTCAGGATCTAAAAAGTTTAGATGTGTTAGCCTAAGGACATGTGAATCTTGATGACAAACATTCTACCTCAATATCTACATACAGATTTGTCCTTTCTTACCTTTCCCTCTAGCTACAGAGATCCCGAGATATGTTGCAGCGAATGACAAGCTTTGGAAAAAAGATTTTGTTACTCATAATGCCTGTCAAGATTAATAACCCCTTTAGTCAGGCCGATTGAAGCCATTGGACAATGCCAAAGGACTACATACAAGATGATGGCTGGTTCTTTACTGGCCTTTCTATTCAGTCAATAAACATTCTATGCTCTCAAAATAGTTATTAAAGGTGTTGTCCAGCCTTAGGCTACAAGTCTGCAGTCACGCTATGTGATAGCAGACTCGCAAATCCTCAAATCGCCGACTAGATGGGAGCAGCATCGCTCAATGCAAGTGTATTGAGCAAGGCCGGACAAGCCTAGTCGGAATATAGCTGGATGTGTCCAAATTGCATACTTGTAATTAAATGACCGCCCGCTCTCGGTGCCGACACAGGAGAGTCCTCATAAAGCGCAGCGTGCGCAATGTGAGAATTCACAAGTCTGCAGTCACATAGAGTGACTGCAGACTTGTACCCTAAAGCCGAACAACCCGTCTAACATAACATAGCACATCATGTTACTATACTAGGCGATGTGATGCCACTAACTATGATTTCTAAGCTTGTTTAAAAACTAGAACATCCGACAAATGAGCATTTTTCTTATGCACTGGGTGATTGCTGGTTCGTTTAGATGGGCTCATAATTGAGAGCGAGCATTTGTACACACGCTTATTCAACAATTATTGGCTCACCTAAATGAGCCATAATGCAAACTGTTTTTTTTTTAAGTTGATTTATTTGCGCCATTCATCTCAGGATCTGTATATATTCCTTAAGCCCAATCAATGGAAATACATTTTTACATTCCTCGACTACTGGCAAAACTAAAGATCATAAACATTCTCTGATGCACTGACAACATACAGATTTATTCTGCTGACAAGTCTTCAGAAAACATTTCAGACTTGTAAAGTGTGTCACTAGGCTTCGCATGATATCAGAAAATGCTGCTGATATAATACCTGCCTTGCTAATATAAGGTGGGAGCAATTATTATTATATCTGAGGTAGAAGCTGTCTTTTAAGCTTTATTCACACATCAGTATTTTTGATCAGGTGTTCATCACTATTTGTATGCCAAAACAAGGAGCGTTTCCAAAAGAAAGAACAGATGTTAATCTTTCAATTATAGTTTTTCTCTGTAATTTCCACTCCTGGTTTTGCCTTTCAAACATTGATGCAAAATACTGACCAAATACTGATATGTGAATGAGACCTATTAGTAACATTAAAGAAGTTGCCCACTACTTTTTCATTGATGCCCTATCCTTGGGATAGGCCATCAATGTTTGATCGGATGGGGTCCTGCACCCGGCACCCCCACTGATCAGATGCTATCGGTGCCGGCGGGTTTCCGGACAGAAGTCCTTACTTGCGGTGCTTGACCGTCCATCTGTAGTGGCCGCCGCGGGTTACTGCACATCCGCCTTCCTCTGAATTGAATAGGAGGTGGATGTGTAGTACCCTGCGGCAGCCACTACAAATGGACGGCCAAGCACCGAAAGTAAGTACTTCCGGCCACTAGCCGCCACCGGCACCGATAACAGCTGATCGGCGGGGGTGCCAGGTGCGGGACCCCGGCCGATCACACATTGATGCCCTATCCTATAGATAGGGCATCAATGAAAAAGTAGTAGACAACTTCTTTAATAACATGCTGTAAAAGGGTGAAAAAATGGAATAAGTCCATCAAGTGTAGATCACAACCATATAGTGCTGAGGGATGCAAAACAGCCTCCCATGAGGCAGAAGCCAATTCTGGCATATATCTTGGAAAGCCCATTCTTAAAAGTAAATGCTTGGATCAAAGACTTATATCAGGCATCTTACAACGCAGAGGATTTTCTTCTCCAAGGATAAAGATTTGGTTCAGTGCTTTAGCTCCGCACCTAAATACCCTAGCTAAGTCAAAGTGGCTGGTTGACATCAACCCACCACAACCGCACACGTGACGCACGTTAAAATATTAGGCCAAACCTGAAAGGCTCTCAGACCCCTTTTATAGTCATTTAAAATATCATCCATTAAAACATCCTGAGGTGGAAATTTCCATAGTCTCACTGCTATTACAAGAACAGATCATCCAGTTCCTCCGTAAAGCATTTTGTCTTGGACATCATTTATCATTGTTCACAACCCTAAGTAAGACATTTATATATAACAAGAATCTCACAAAGAACTATTAATTTTTTTCCAGAAATCCTGTGCAATGGAGAGTCACCACGCTCACATCGATATCAAACACCAGTACCTTCATGCATTCCAGACTGTAGGGTCCCATTGGCCAGGCTCTTTCCAATCAAATGGGATTGATATGTCATAAAAGTCAGTTTTAGGACAACTTTAGTACAAACCAGCAAGCTTATGCATGTACAGCTTATTAGAAGAACTGCCGGTATCATTTCCATATACAACGTGCATATACTGTACATACTGTATGATATTGTTAAACTCGTGACAATGGGGGTGAATACGTTTCCTGAACTCCTGGCAGAAATCCCACCGATAACCATTTAAAGGAAAGCTGATACTTTCATTTGCAGTGAGTTTTCAACCTAATTTAAATTGAGGCCTGCAAGCTCCAAAGGTGCCACAGAAAACGAAAATAGATTGAGAAATAAATAGGAGCAATTAAATAGGTTAATGAGGAGAGACGGTGGGGAATTTTTCCACAATTATTGGAAGGAAAACTACATCTACTCTTGTATTTTCAGTCCCCAGCAATCGTTTAACTTATTCTAGATTTAAAGAAGATGATTGGAAAAGAAGAAAGTAAATAGAACGTTTTATAATGAACGTTAATTCTAGGGTAAAAGGTTGGATTACTTACACTGTTCCATTTAATGCGTATTAGTGTAGGTGATTTATCAGAAAAAGTCAAGTGTTTTACTTGCAGAAACCGTTAACGCTTTTAGAACATGTTTTTTTTTTTATTTTACCTAAGGAATCTATTAAGGTATTTGTACAAATATGCAACAAAAGCACAAAGTAATTAATGAGTCCTATCTTAGGCTGTATCACACAAATATCTTTTTTGTCATTTGGATTAACATTAAAAAGGTATATATTATAATATGCTGCCCTTAGCCAGGACATTGGACTCATTTCTACTATGGTTGATTAATTTTTAAAGTGAAAAAATGATACAGAGGCCACAAGCTACATGTCAAATTCCAACTATTTAAAGCTAAACTTCACATTTCAGTCACACTTTTTTCACATCTGTGTTAATTCCATTGTATTGCTTCATCATAGAAGCAAAACAACGAAATTAAAGGGGTTGTCCAGGACTATATATTTTTTTTTTACTAGTGGCCTAAAAATTAACAAGCAGGTAGTTTTTAACAGAGGCAACTACCTGACTGTTCTACCGAGCTCACTGAACGCTCCTGACAGCAATTCAGCTGTTCCTTCCACATCAACAGAGCAGCTCTTCTTCTTCTACTCAGCTCTGTTGATCAGGCGTGACTGCCGACGTCATGCTGACTGGCAGCCAGCTTCCTGCAGTTAGGCAGCAGTGACCCGTCTGTCAATCAACATGAGGTCAGCAGTCACAATCCGTCAGAGCTGCACGGAAGAGAAGCCTCTGCTCTGTCAACATGAAGTCAGCGGAAATCGCAGAATCGCCGGCGGGATCGGTCTATGACTGCTCTATGCCAACAGAGATCGTCGCCAAGCAAAGCAAGCAGGGACTCAGGAACTACCTGCTTGTTAGTTCTTAGCCCCATAGTGGAAAAAATGTATTGGTAGTGCTGAGTTTGTCACATGAAAAACACCACCAGCACCCAAAAGACCATTAATAACTATCATCGGGTCATCAACTTTCCAAACAAGTAAAAAAATTATGCATACATCAGGTGAAATAAGTATTTAACATGTCACCAATTTTCTAAGTAAATGTATTTCTAAAGGTGCTATTGACATGAAATTAACACCAGATGTCAGTAACAACCCATCCAATCTACACAGGCAAAGAAATCAAACCATAGATGACCATACATTATGTTATGTGTAATAATGAGAAATGACGCAGGGAAAAAGTATTGAACATGCTTGCTGAAATGTATTTACCACTTTGCATAAAAGTCTTTGTTGGTGATGACAGATTGAAGACGCCTCCTGTATGGAGAAAGTAGTTGCATGCATTTCTCAGGTGTGATTTTGGCCCATTCTTCCACACAAACACTTTTCAAGTTCTGTAGGTTCCTTCTATGAACTCTGAGCTTTAGTTCCTTCCATACATTTTCTATTGGATTCAAGTCAGATGATTGTCTGGGCCACTCTAGCTGCCTTATTTTCTCTGAAATCAATTGAGAGTTTCCTTGGCTGTGTGTTTGGGATCATTGTCTTGTTGAAATGTCTACCCTTGTTTCATCTCCATCATCTTGGTAGATGGTAGAAATTTTTTTTCAAGAATGTCTCAGTACATTTGTCCATTTATCCTTCTTTCAATCATATGAAGTTTGACAGAGCCATATGCTGAAAAACAACCCCAAATAATGATGTTCCCACCTTCAAACTTCACTGTTGGTGTGGTGCTTTTGGGGTGATATGCAGTGATTTTGGCCTCCAAACATGGTGTGTATTATGGCATCCAAAGAGTTAAATTTTGGTCTCATCTGACCAGACTATATTCTCCCAGTATTTCATAAGCTTGTCTAAATGTTGTTGAGCTAACTTTAAACGCATGCTTTTTGTTCAGCAATAGAGTTTTGCATCCTGAGAGTGCATACAAGCCATGGAGTTTGAGTACATTACTTGTAGTTTACTTTGTAACAATTGTGCCTGCTGATTCCAGGTCTTTTTGTGGCTCTCAACAGGTGGTCCTTGGCTCTTGGAGACCTCTTTTGATAATTATTTTCAATCCTCTGTCTGAAGTCGTTTCACTCCTCTGTCCGAACTCTTGCAAGGGGAAATAATGATGTTCCCACCTTCAAACTTCACTGTTGGTATGGTGCTTTTGGGGTGATACGCAGTTCTTTCTACTTCTGGATTATGGCACCAATAGTGCTCACTGGAACCTTCAGTAGATTAAAAAATCTTCTGTAACCAATGCCATCAGTATGTTTTTCAACAATAAGGTTGCAAAGGTTTTGAGACAGCTCACTGGATTTACTTATCATGAGATGTTTTTTGTGTGGCACCTTGGTAATAAGACATCTTTTTATAGGCCATCAATTGAACCAGCTGATATTATTTTTCACTAAGTGGCAGGATTGCTTTCTAATTACTAATAGACTGCAGTTGGTGTCATGACTTTCCATGGCTTTTTGCACCCCTCTTTCTTCAAGTGTTCAATACTTTTTCCCGTTGTCATTATTACATATAACTTAATTTATGGACATCTATGGTTTGATTTCTTTGCCTGTGTGGATTGGATGGGTTGTTACTGACATCTGGTGAGAATTTCATGTCAATAGCACTTTAGAAATATATGTACTTGGAAAATTGGTGACGTGTTCAATACTTATTTCATCCACTGCATATTACATGTCATAAGCATAAGGCTGAATTTACACATGCAGTTTTTTATATATTTTTTCAACCAATAGCAGTAAATAAAATCTAATGCTTTGCCCGTCCTCTGTATCCACCAAGTATGTTAGGGATCTATGATGCTGTTAAATGGGTTTATTAGACACAGAGATGACTGCAATATACAGGTGCATCTTAGTAAATTAGAATATCATCAAAAAGTTAATTTATTTCAGTTCTTCAATACAAAAAGTGAAATTCATATATTATATAGAGTCATTACAAACAGAATGATCTATTTCAACTGTTTATTTCTGTTAAAGTTGATGATTATGGCTTACAACCAATGAAAACACAAAAGTCATTATCTCAGTAAACTAAAATAATTAACAAAAAACACCTGCAAAGGCTTCCTAAGCGTTTAAAAAGGTCCCTTAGGCTGTTTCAGTAGGCTCCACAATCATGGGGAAGAGTGCTGACTTGACAGGTGTCCAGAAGGCAGTCATTGACACAGTCCACAAGGACCCAGAGTTCTAATTTAAATTTGGAAATCAAGGTCCCAGAGTCTGGAAGAAGAGTGGAGAGGCCACAATCCAAGCTGCTTGAGGTCTAGTGTGAAGTCTCCACAATCTGTGATGGTTTGGGGAGCCATGTCATCTGCTGGTGTAGGTCCACTGTGTTTTATCAAGACCAAAGTCAGCGCAGCCGTCTACCAGGAAATTTTAGAGCACTTCATGCTTTCCTCTGCCGACAAGCTTTTTGGAGATGGAAATTTCATTCTCCAGCAGGACTTGGCACCTGTTCACACTGCCAAAAGTACCAATATCTGGTTTAAAAACAATAGTATCAATGTGCTTGATTGGCCAGCAAACTCGCCTGACCTTAACCCCATAGAGAATCTATGGGGTATTGTCAAGAGGAAGATGAGAGACACCAGACCCAACAATGCAGACGAGCTGAAGGCTGCTATCAAAGCAACCTGGGCTTCCATAACACCTCAGCAGTGCCACAGGCTGATCGCCTCCATGCCGCGCCGCATTGATGCAGTAATTGATACAAAAGGAGCACCGACCAAGTAATGAGTGCATTTACTGAACATACATTTCAGTAGGTCAACATTTCGGATTTTAAAAACATTTTACAAGCTGTTTTATTGTAATTTACTGAGATAATGACTTTTGTGTTTTCATTGGCTGTAAGCCATAATCATCAACATTAACAAAAATAAACACTTGAAATAGATCACTCGGTCTGTAATGACTCTATATAACATATGTGTTTCACTTTTTGTATTGAAGAACTGAAATAAATTAACTTTTTGATGATATTCTAATTTTGTGATATGCACCTGTAAGTGCTAAATACACACACATTATGCTTGCATGAAGCCGATAAATTCTTTAGACCTAACATCTGACCGCTCTCTCCACATATTAGGGTCCCTTTGAAGTATAGGCACCCGAAAAGCATTGGACATAGTGTATTAGTATGTAGTCATGTGGTGTATTAACAGTATGATTAATTACCTATAAAATATTTGCACAGTATCCTACATTTTACTTTTAAAAGAGATTCCTTATTCTTTCTGTTCTCTGGATGTTCCTCATTAATAAAGCTCCTCGGCAAACCAAACACACAGTCTCTGTTCTGAAAGAGATTTAAATATTCAAAGGCAGTCGATTAAATTGTAATTCCATTCCCATAACTCATTGCTGCCTAAAGTGTGGCTGAAGAAAATGATCAAAATGTCTATTTCAGAGGAGAAGTATCCCATGTAGTCATCCTAATAAAATTCCTTCTCTTTGTAGCCACTTCTCCATTTGGAAAAACAAAATATCCTCTAATAAAATACTGTATACAAGAGATTAGCTGCAGCAGTGCTGACTGGCTGCAGCAGTCCCGTGACATAATTGCAACTTGAGCATCAGGAGACACAAAACCGGAATCACTGGGATGGCGCTTGTCCAAGAGGTGAGTTTGTTTTATTTTATTTAGGACTTTAGGACACTGCAGCATTTAATAAGGGCTTGTTCAATAGTGGACAGTCCCTTTAATATTAACCCCTTCACCTCGGGGCCATTTTCCACTTTTTTTCTTTTTCGTTTTTCCTCCTTTTCTTCCAAGATCCATAACTTTTTTTTCCATCCACAAAGCAGACTGAGGGCTTGTTTTTTACAGGATAATTTGTACTTTTGAACGACATCATTCATTTTATCATGTGTTGCACTGGAAAGCGGGAAAAAAATTCAAAGTGTGTTGAAACTGCAAAAAAAGTGCAATTCCACAATTGTTTTTTTTTTTTTAATTAACCTTTTCACTATATGGTAAAACTGACCTGCCATTATGATTCTCTAGGTTAGTACGAGTAGGCAGATCCCAAACATGTATAGTTTTGTTTTTTATTTAGTGGTGAAAAGAAAATGTGGAAATTTGTAAAAAAAAAAAAAAGAAAAAAAGTTGCTTTTGTCGGCGTTTTCATTTTTTAGGGCCTGGGTCTGGGTGAGGGATTATTTTTTGCGCCCTGAGCTGACATTTTCACTGATGCCATTTTAGGGTAGATACAATGTTTTGATCACCTTCGATTGCATTTTATTCCAATGTTGCGGGGCCAAAAAAAAATTAATTCTGGAGTTTTGATTTTTTTTCCATTACACGGTTTACTGATTGGATAAGTTTACTTTAGATTTTGATAGATCGGACATTTATGACTGCAGCGATATCAAATATGTGTATTTTATTTTAATTGTTTTATTTTTAACGATGCAAAAGGAGGGCGATTTGAACTTTTGCGTTGTTTTTTTTTTTCATGATTTTAAAAACTTTATTTTCACTTTTTACTGTTTTTCATAGTCACCTTAGAGGACTTGAAGCTGCGATTGTCTGACCACTTGTGGTCTACATAGTGCTTCAGAAATCACAATCTCCTATGAACTCCAGCCACGGGCTTGCTTTCACAGGAGGAGCGTAATGACAAGTATTGGGGCCATCAGCAGACCCCCGGCTGTCATGACAACCCATCGGCGCTCCGCCATCACGTCACGGGCGCGCTGATGGGAATGTGGACTGATGCGATACCTGCCGGTGTTAAATGCCACTATCAGAGATTGACAGCGGCATTTAACAAGCTCACAACCGCGGCTGTTAAAGACAGATGATGGCTGATTAAATCATACGAAAGATATGGGCTTGGGGTGCGAGCCCGCATCAAGGACATGATTTTTAACGTACATGTACATCAAAAGTCCTGAAGGGGTTAAACCTTTCATCAGGCTGATGATGAGTTGATAATTTAAAAATAATGACAAATGACTTGAAAATCAAATACTGATAGAGAGGATTTAAAATAAATTACAAGGCTGAATTGCAGAACGATGTCGCACAGAGCCATATCATGGCACACATAGAAGTCTTTGGTTGCACACTGTTTGTGCCTCCGATTTTATAGGGAGACACTGAGTTTTTTTCTTAAGCATTCACACAGAATCTGTGAGCAAATTGTGCCATGTTCTGGATGCTTTGCTATGGAATTCTCTCCTTTCAGCACAGCCTGTATAGGAGAGTATTGTGCCTCACAAAATGCCTACAAAATTGCAGAGTGGACCTGAGAAACCTGTGTGTGCCATAGTATGGTGTCTGATTATATGACAATGTTGTGTGCATAGATCATAAGAGCCAGTTCCCATGAGGCAGAAAAAACAGTAAAACTGTCTGTCCGTGTATTACAAGGGCGGCTCTTCATCTGCATGCCCGCCGCGCCATTTAATACCATATATCTGGCACGCCTTAACCTCTCTCTGTGATAAATATTGATCACTGACAAAGCTTTGATTGCAAAATGAGTTATCCTGTTATTTCACTTAGAAATGTGTAAATAAATTGACAACTGGGTGTTACCAATAAGTAGTGTGTCCTTACATAGTCTGACTTTGTCCACTTATCGGTGAAAGTGCCAGACTGTACAGGGACTCACCCCTTTTACAACAGGAATGGTAATGCCCAGTTATCAATTTAATTAGAGACAAGAGGATATATTCGAGGGGCATTGAATTCTTCTTGAATGTTACAAAAATCCCCATTTACCAAAATAAAGATTTTTTTTGTCATTCACTTTTGCATGGATTCAGCAAAATGGCAGCAACGGGTCATTTTTCTGAATATTAAAAGGACTTCAAAATGTTAAAAAGTAAAAATAAAACGTATTCTCATCTCTCCGCTCACCTCTCCGGCCCCCCTACATCACCATTCTGTCCTCGTCGCATCTTCTGATTGCCAACGCTAGCGCTAAAATCCCCACCTGTGATGAGGCCAGGGATGGTTAATGGCGCACGTTGTGACATCATCTACCAAAAAACATTAAGGAGGAAGAATAGAGGAACAGAAAAATATAAATTATGGGAACAGGTGCACAGGAATTGTTATGTAAAGAGGACCGTTTGCCAGGTCAAAAGTAGCCAGTTTTTGCCTTATACTATTCCTGTTGCTTCTCTGTGTAATCTGATAGTTTTTTTTTTAATCCACCATATGGTTCCACAGATACAGGCCTTTATATTTCGTGCTAATTTTTAGGTTCTTTACCAAAGGGGCGTGGCTCACAGGGTAATTATGCAGCGCAGCCTATAGACACACCTCCAGAGAACCACACCCACTTGCTAAAGATCATAAAAATTAGCACTAAATATAAAGACCCATAACTCTGCAACCATATGGCAGATTTAAAAAAAATAGAGGAGCAGCAGGAACAAGACCAAAAACTGGCCACTATTGACCTGGTGACGGCTCTTCTATGAAGGACAGTTTCCAATTTATTTCTATTTCTTTTGGTGTATGGACAATATGGCACATTATCTTTATTACAGAGCACCATTCATTTCTCACCCTACATGCAAACTTCTAAAAATCTGGGCTGCATGTTGCCATCACTAGGGAGTTTAGTTGGGCACAGCTCCTTTTTATCAGGTCAATCCCTCCACCCATCTCCTTAGTGTAAAGAGATTCGGAACACGACCGTTTCATAAATGCTGGATAATATTCATACTGTTTCGTGTGCAAGGTGTTCTACTCTGAAAAAATTGACAATGAAACAAGGAATTCCCAACACAGCCCACAGGCAACTAAATGCGCGGCTTTGCAAGATCGACTCCATGTAACACATGTGCCTTAGTAAGAGGATGACTCATCCTGACAGAATAATCTAGGACTGTGAGATGAGATCATAAAAATATTCACAAAATGACTTGTATGAGGATAGCTGATGCACCAATACGGGTGAACTATGCCTGCTTACATTATATAAATATGTATGTATTCATGTGTGGATGCACCTAAATCATATAGTTGCGGTTTTATTAGTGCCACTGGAATTAGAAATGCATTAAGTATATTTAGTATAATCCTGGGTGTCTTACTAGTACTTTCCGGGTACTACAGTAACTGCTCTATAATGAGCTGCAGTGTCAGGCACAGGGTTGCCAACCATCCAGAAATTCCTGGACAGTAAAACATTGGGTACATTTTTGCCCTGTCCGTAAAAAAAATTGAAGGCGTGCGTGATTTTTTTTAAGCTGAAGAAACTTATGCAGACTATATTTAGGCTGTGTGCCCACGATGCGTTTTTTAAGCCTTTCCGCACTGGCAAAAACGCTACAGAAACGCCTAAAAAACGCATGGTAGAAGACCTGCCATGTTCCCCAATGATAATCCACATGTGCTGTGCACATGCTGCGGAAATTTCCGCTGCGGAATATCATTGCGGAAAAAAATGCAGCACTACCAATTATTTTGCGGAAGTGCTGCGTTTTTGCCCCCATTGACTTGCACTGAAACACATGGATTCCACATCACTGCATCTGTAGATGCGCATTCCATGCGTTTCAATGTGCGGATGGTACCAGGGTCTGGAGAGGAGACTCTCCTCCGGACCCGGGTACCATAGAACCTGTAAAAAAAAGAATAAAATAAAAAATAAATATTATACTTCTGATGGCCCCCGATGTGCTTGTCTTGCCGGCAGATCGCGTTGGACTGAAGGACCTGCGCTGACGTCATTTAGTCATGTGACGGCAGGTCCTTCAGTGTACCGCGAGCTGCTGGCAAGCCAGAACGGAGCGAATAAAGACTCCGGGGGCCACCAGAAGGTAAGTATAGATTTATTTTTTATCATTCTTTACGGTCACACTATATAAATCCATGCTGTTTGCATGGATTTATATAGTGTGACCAAGTTGACAAGCACTTTCCAAGTGATGCTAAAATCGCTTGGAAAGCTCTTGTCAACCCGCATGCGGAAATGCATGTGAAGAACGCTTCACTTCCGCATGTCCCTGGCAGGAAAAACGTATGTACAATCCGCATGTACAATCCACATGTACAATCCGCATGCATTTTTTCTGCCAGGGAGATGCAGAAACGCTCAGGAAAAATCCAGAGCATTTCTGCATGGTGGGCACATAGCCTGACTGTAATTAACATCATTTTACAATGAATGCAGCTGTCTTCATATCAGAATTATGGGCTGTAGACAAGTATCACTTATAACCATAATGATTTATTGTGGTTTTCCAATGTGTCCATAAAAAATGTTGACTGTCCATGATTTTTTGATAAGCTGTCCAGAAAAAACAAGTCAAGTTGACAACCCTAGTCAGGCACAACCTCAATTGCGGGTATGACATCGTACTATAGTAATAAAATTAGATAGTTGGCTGAGAGTTGGCCACCTTTAACGCCTTCACCACCTTGCGATTTTCCATTTTTGCGTTTTCGTTTTTAACTCGCCTTCTTCCCATAGCCTTACCTTTTTATACTTCTGTCAATATGGCCGTATGAGGGCTTGTTTTTTGTGGAACAAGTGGTATTTTTGAATGACACCATTAATTTTACCATACAATGTACTGAAAAGCGGGAAAAAAAATTCCAAGTGCAGTGAAATTACACACATATTCCACAATTGCTTTTTGTTTTTTTTATTTACCATGTTCACTAAATGTTAAAACTGACCTGCCAATATGATTCTCCATGTCAGTATGAGAACACTGATACCAAACTGCTGCCGTGTCACACAGCACTAGGAACTATTAGCGGTGGATATCACGTTCCTCTCCAGCTCCAGCTACAGCCTTTCTACATATACCCATTTGTGGTTTAAGATTCACGCAGCTACAGTAGAGACACTGTGTCCTTTTCCTCTGCACCCATCTCTTAGCACCTACGAGCAGTCGGCTAGTTTACTGATGAAGGTCAGATTGACTGAAACGTTTATGTTATTTTATGGACTGCATTAAAATTCTTCTCAATTCTCAAACTCTTGAGTGCCGAGGTTATTCTCAGGTATAGTACGGGTTCGGCCCTTCTTGAGCACCGGTGTCCAGCAGTGCAGCGGTTTTTCTATTAGATATTAAGTAGTAACCACATTTCAACATCAACTGTGAATTGCTGGAAAGAAGCCACTACTGAGGATCGCAAACAAGAAGAGACTTGTTTGGGCCAAGCAACTCAAGAACTGGACATTAGATCAATGGAAATCTGTATTGTGGTTTGATGAGTCAAAATGTAATTTTTTGGCACCACCTGTCATATCTTTGTGAAAGCATGGTTTCTACATGTGTGGTGCCCACGATGAAGCATTTGAGGGGGAGGTGTGGCGGTGTGAGGTGATTAGCTTGGGACACTGTTGGTATTTATTCCAAATTGTAGGCACACTTAGCCAACGTGGCAAATAAAGCATCCTATAACGACATGCGCTCCCATCTGGTTTGAATCAGTTAAAAAGCATTGTTTGAAAAAAAAAATTCTGTAAGTGGACTACCCTAATGATAGTAGCAAAATTTTGCTCTGCACCAGGGGATTGTTCTAAATATAGTGACACCATTTATTACATGAATGGACATTTATTTTTTGACAAATGGTATTGAGAATTTAAATTAAAGCTGCTTTATGATTGGCAACTGTTACACTTGCCATATGTTGCTTTTGATTTCCAATAAATATCATCATCCAAATAACAAAAATGCTGAATAAGTAGGAATAAGTGACTACACATTTGTCATGTATAGCCAGCTTACCTGGTGCCCTTCATTTGCTTCCCACTTCTTCCTCAGCAGAGACCGGCGTTCAAGTCCTCCTGGATCCAAGATGACTGCTGCAGTGGCATAAGGAGCACAGAGGTAAGTCTGTGGTGGCCATCTTGGATGCTGAAGGCCTGAAACGCTGGTCTCAGTACAGGGTACCGGGTAAAGTGACTATACATGACAAAAGTACAGTAGAGTCATTTGCGCACTGCCAGGGTGGTGGGTTATCTTAACGATCACTCTATCCCTAGTTGGTATTGGTCCATGTGAACGAGCCATTAAACTGTTAAACTTAGTCAACTATATTGACTTAGTATCTAGTCAATCAGCCCACAATTATTGCCAGAAATGTAACAGTTTAAATTCTCCTTTAGTGCTCACCTAATTGATAACTGCTGTCATTGTAGTCATCTTAACAGACTTTCACATGGAGGCCATTTGTCTTCAGGCCGCACATATGCACAGTTAGGTCATAAGATGATCATTTAATAGTGAAAGATGTCAGATTGAACCCCCCAATATAGATGCATGATATGTTGGTATACATCAATGGTGACATGGTGACAAGTTACTGCCTAACACTTCTGCCATGATTTCTTCCTGGCAAAGGTAAGGATCAGACATGTAGAAATATGACATGCTTGAGAATGGTTGTTTAGAGTATAAAAAGTCCGAAAGATTGGAATTTTAATCCAAGGAACCATATGAAACAGAGCTAAAGTTTCAAGTTTACAATTATATATATTTCTTTGTTTTTGTGCCGTATATTGTCACTACAGAGACTGTCTGGCAACCTCCCCAAAATATGGGGGTTCTTGACATGTGGGCACCCATACATGGCAAATTCATGATGCCATGCAAGCCATGTCAAACCTAGTTATTGTAAGTAAGATGCTTGTGGGAAAGATTTCTTTTAACATCACTAATGTAATATCTAGTGTTTAATGTAGACCATGTAATTAGCATTTGATTATACCTTACTACCAGTCTTGCTTTAATTGCTATAAACATTGAGAGAAATGAGACACAAAGTTATTTTTGTAGACAGCTCATTGTTAGAGAAAGGCAGCTATTTTAAGAAAAAAAAACAACGCAATCACATCATATATTAATAGTTACCTTTTTATTCTTTGAACTGTATGTTTATAGACATAAGACATGCACTATGTTGATTTAATCAAGGCATTAATTAAGATCACTGAGTAGAAAATCCTTTAAAATACCTACAGGTAATCATGTGGCGTTGGAAGCCATCAAACATGGTGGAGAAGCCAAGACTCCTAAAGAGGAAAAGGGCAGCAGAAGGTGGGATCAGCAGGGAGCAAGCTTGTGTCACCAGGAGATCTATGCAAATTAATTTTATACCCAACTGCCTTCCGGAAATTAGTAAATTCACCACCAGTGATCATGATTATAATTATAATTATTTATTTGTCTGTACAAAAATTTTAAATAATGTGTTAACAGATTCAAAAATACTGTTAAAAAAAAGTATTTTATGTTCTTACATTGCTACATTTCTCTTTGGTTAATGGGTCTTTCCAATGTAATAAGTAACAATGCTATGAAATAATACAGGGTGGCCCATGGAAAAGTTACTAGACTCCAATACCACGCTCTTTGGACGAGGCCATAGCCCCTTACTCTCTGTTTGGCGACACGGTGTCTCCCCCGAGTGCAGCATTCTAGATCCCTCTTCAGTCCTTCTGTGGGCATTTTATCAGAATGATGGTGTTCTCCACAGAACCGCGAATACTGATTTTGAAAGACTATGTGCAGAGCGGATGGATTAAGGAAATGCAAGAGGCCTTCACAGACAACTAGCCAGAAACCAAACCACCAGCCAAACATTGTATTCAGAGTCTGCATTCAGGGGTGCATGGACCTGAACAGGGACCACTTTCAGCATCTTGTGGGTAAATGAATAAAAACAATCCACTTGTTCATCTTGTCATACTATAGCGGGAGGCAGGCTACTTTCCCATGGGCCACCCTGTATACGGCCATGGCCAAAGCCTTCCAATGTGAGTGACATACGTTAATTTCTGTGAATGTAAGAAGCCGCGCATTGATCTTTTTTATCTACATATTTATTGTCTAAGCTACTTACCATATAAGATTGCCTAATGTCACCAGGGCTTTATAAAAATACATAATTTATGCTATGTGTTCTCATTGTCTATTATTTACTGATATAATGGATTTATGAGGCCACAAGGAAATATAAATATTTTATTTATATAAAATACTGAATGTGCACAATGGATTCGCCTTTAGATTCAATGGATAAAAGTAGCTTTGGGTGCAAGTCCTGATTTCACATTGTTACAAACAGTGTAGTCTGTAGCCAATTACAATTTCAAAATGTTCCAAGCAGAACCAGTGTGTTCTAAATAGACAGGAGCGCTGACATGCATTTGCTATTTCTGGGCATCACAAAAGTAACAGCTCTGAGGAATCAATGAAGGTGTTAATGCAAGCCATCCTAACTGAAAACGAACATGACTACCTATCTTGGGTTCAAGTGTGGAATATGTCACTTATGAGCTCACAGTTGATGTATTTCTAATAGTTGTTACTTCAGAAGGATATATCATAGGTAAGAAAAAAATTACATTCGCCATGATATGTACTTGTCTATGTAGTTACATTTGAAGAGCACAGAAACAATGCTACCCTTACAGCTACATACTTGGCCTCTGCTCTCATCTGGACAACTTTGGCAGAAAATGCACCAAACTTTGGTGAGTTGTGACACAAATTGTCGCATATAGTTTTAGATTTTCCAGATTTAATAAGTGATTCAACCACTGTTCGAAAATGGGATAAGACTCTGCAGCAATGAGGTATGGCTTAGATGACAAGGGGTGTGACTTAAAGAGGACCTTTCACCAGTGTTAAACTGGCCACATCATGGGATAGTCCCTGCAGAGCTGATTACAATATAAATTTTGTATTCTCTAATTTCTCCTCTCCATTCCATTAATTTTAGCTTGTAAAGTTTAGGTTCTAATTTATGTTATATCTGGTGGTGTGTACTTCTTCACCTGCAAGAGGATGACCAATCTCACACAAGCAGTGTCATGCAGAAGAGAAAAGAACACGCCCTCCTTTCCACACTGATCTCTACAACTACTGGGTTGAGATACAGCAAAGCTGAGTTATGTACCATTACAAACATGTTAAGATCTCATTTCACAGTGCTGTCAGCTCTCACACTCCGCCTCCACTGACTACCGTGAGATGAGATTTGGAAGTGTTTGTAATGATACATAATTCAGCTCTGCAATATCGCCACACAATAGCTGCAGAAATCAGTGAGGAGAGAAGGGTGTGTTCTTTTCTCTTCTGCATTACACTCCCTGTATGTGATAGGTCAACTCCATGCAAGGGGAGAAGTACACACCTCCAGAGACAAATCTTTGGTAACAACTAGTTAAATTATAACATAAATTATAACTAAACTCTACAAGCTAATTTCTCTGCTAGAGAGAGAAGAAATTAGGAAATTAAAACTACAGCATGTTTTATTCAGCTCTGCAGCCACTATTCCATGATGTGACAAGTTTAACATGTTCAAACTGGTGAAAGGTCCTCCTTAAGATGTGCAACTGGGTAACTGGTACTAAAAAACTGGGTAACTGGTACTAAAAATTTTGTCTACAAGGAATTCAACTACAACGTTGTATAAAGTTAGAAAAAAGTTTCTAAGTGTGTGCCAAGTTTATCATCCAGCATGAGCCACTGTGACAGATGTGGTGCATCTTTAGACTGTCTAGTCTAAGTTTATGAAGTCTACAAATGATACGGTTTTGGTAAATCTGCCCACTGTTTTTCTTCTGCACATTTTAATTCAATACAAATTGTGTATAAAAACTCATCTTTCCATAATATGCATTATCACAAAATAGAAACACGTTAATATAAATTCAGCTTCAATCACAAAGCCACTAAGATTTTAGAGAATACAGCTGTTGGTGCTTCTGTGTGTTTCTACAAGATTCTCTTCACAGTGAATCTATAAATATACTGAGGTAGAAACACTAATCTTATCTAATATATAGAAGTATACTTAAAGAAGCACTGCCATCAAAGTTTTTTCATCTTAATATATTGCAATCACCACATTATATAGCACTGTGTACTTATAATTTGTCATTTTGCCCTTCTACCCAGTTAATTCTTCTCTTTTCTCTGCTCTTTGTAGAAACAGGAAGTCTCTTGTCTCTGCATTTATTATTCCCCTCTTCAACTACTGACCCAGCCGCTCCCTCCTGACCCTGCCAGGAACTTTTGCAGTGACTTATGACTCATGCAGGGAAAATAGACCTCCTGTTTCTACATAGAGCTTACAAAGATTGAGCTAGTCAGTTTTTAATCACGTGATATCATAGACCTAATAGAAAAGAGAAGAATTAGCTGGCTAGAAAGGCAAAGTGAGCAATTGTAACTACACAGTGCTATATAATATTATGAATGCAATACATTAACAGGATAAAAAGTTTGATGGGAGTGCTTCTTTAAGGTGGATGGGTTTATACAGCACAATTGGCTAGGTAAATGATCGCCGATTAGCTACTAGCAAATCAGTGTTCATTTATTAGCCTGTGTCTGGCAGCCTGGTTACACTGCACAATTATCTGGAAATGAGGGTTCCTTTGAATTCTTATTTGCAATTATCAGACCGTGTAAATGCACACTTAGACTAGGCAGCCTGAATATGCACCAAATGTATCACAGTGACTCTTGCTGGATGATCAATTTTGCACATCTTTTGATTTAGAAAATTAATTACATCTACTTTTCTGGTGTAAAAACATTGAAAATATGTTATTTAGCCATAGACTATTATTCTCCCTAATGTGTTGGAGAAAGTGGGCAGGACTACAGAGTTGTACTCTATGCTACTCATTTATCGATATTTGAAAAACATTGTTTTTAGCCCTTGCCAAATCAATTAACAAGGCATGTATCTTGATCATGGATGTGATATAAAAAGGAGGCATTAAAGGAGTTGTCTCAAGTACATAAATCAGTAAAATTTCAAAATGTTTGTAAAAACAAGCTACTTAGCAACCTACCCCTTACTAAAAAATCATCTCAGTTCTCCAGAAAGGTGGGATTTTTAATTCTATAGTGTATACCTCAATGCCTAGGTCAGCGGCCATTCTGCTGTCCTAGCCTGGACAGTTACCAAGTTATGGAGCGCATGGTGAGATCAGGCTCTATGCTTTACAGCCTGCTCGCATCATTCCAGGACATTGGATCTGGCCAGACTCAGTCTTTCTCCAATGCTACCTCTGCCACCACCCTGGAAGAGAGCACCATTCAGGCCAGTGATGTGACCATCCCATAGGTCTGACCTGTCAACCTTCAGGAACACACTCGCCCCGGCAAATCAGGAAGCCGGAGGCTGGGAGATGTGAGCTCCTGAAGATACCAATTTAAGAAAACACCTTTAAGGATCCTCTCCCACAATTTAAGAGAAAGAAAACAGGTAAGAAGGAAAAAATAATAATTCCGCCGCAGTGTCCTGGAAATATATTGTTAGCAAGTGATGAAAATGGGTTGTCAGTTACGCTCTATGCTGTTGGAAGAGGAAAGGGACATGTCCCAGTTCAAAGCACTGAGACTATTTCTGGATCTTATGACAATACAAGCCAATTAGCAGTAAATTAGAATCATGAGTCGGTTAGAGGGAGTCCTTCTTTCAAGCCTTCTTGAAGATCCAAATAATAACTGCGCTATTTCTGTTTTCAAAGGTGGAGAGAAAAGAAATGTGTCACACCTGCACTGAGTAAAGGCCCAGAATCCAACACATCACAATCACAAATCTAAATTTAACCAGTTGGATCTGTGTTAAGAATACAGACTGTCCTTTAGATTGAGATCACATTTGTTTCAAATAGACCAAATCAATGGTAAAATTAAGATCCGAACGCATGCGGTATGGAGAAATAGGGAAACCATGGGAAATCCGAAATCATATTTGAATCCTACAATAATGTGGAGTAACCTAGAGAAACCAAAAATATAAAATAAATATACCAAATTTGATTGTGTATCTTTAAAAAATAATTGACAACATATATTAACAGAATATTAGATTGGAGCAATGGTCAGGACACAATACAATATAGGAAGCACATAGGGACAAGAAAATAATTATGCAAAGGGTAGCAAAAAAATGGTTGAGGTAGGATAGTTGAAGATATGTATATAAATAATAATTACTGGAGCCAGTTGTAACCATGGATAGCAAAAAATATTGAGGTAGGATAATTAAAGATAAGAATATAAATAATAATCACTGAAACCAGTAGTGATCATAGCGATTGTGGGGAACGAATGGCTTGTGATCAATTATACCATTATGCATCAATAGGTGAATATCCAAGCATAATATCAGATGCTATTGCGCTTACCCATGTTATTGACGCGCCCCCTGGGCCGTGGGGATACCCGGAACCGGGCCTGTTGTAGATGTTGGGGGTTGTAGTCACCGTGGCGGTGACCCGGTCCGTGACCCAGGGCGGTCTAACCAAGGACGTATTGTATTGCTAAATAATTGTAAGTCAAATTTATGTATGAGATAGCCAAGATGAAGGTCTATAAAATGATGGTAGTCTCACGTTAAAATCAGTAGCTGATGGTGAGATATGGAGCCTAAAAGTCAAAAGTTCAAAACATTGTCACCCTTTTGCTCTTCAGTGTATGTCCCAATGTGCACCTATGGCCCCGACACGCGTTTCTCGTGGGCTTCTTCAGGGAGCTGTGTATCATACTGTATGTCCCAATATGCACATTGTTTTGCTACCCCTTTGCATAATTATTTTTCTTGTCCCTATGTGTTTCTCATATTTGTGCGTCCTCACCATTGCCCCAATCTAATATTCTATTATTATATGTTATTGTCAATTTTTTTTTAAAGATACACAATAAAATTTGATATATTATTTTTATTTTTTTCGTTTTTCTGGGCTCATTGCTCTGCATTATTGTAGGATTCAAAACAATGGCATGTATGTGTAATGTCTATAATGAATAAACTGCTAACAACCCATCTATTATTGCTGTGTATAGCAAATGTTATAGCAAATGTTATAAAATGACAAAAAAAATAATAATTACTAAGAGATGATCCAATCTTTTGAAATTCAATGTTACAGGGTTCGACAATATTTTTTTTAAATTGATTTGCAATTAATTGATTTGCAATTAATCAGTTTGCCGGGAATCTCAATGATGCAAAGCCTCTAATTGACAGGAAAAGACATGTATAACACTCTGAGGTCTCCTATGTACTGTATGTATTGAACCCTTGTGCGCTTTAATGCAAACACAGTCTTATTAATGTGCAAATGATCTCAACATATTTGGATATGGGTAAATAGTTGATAACCAGTGGAAATCAACAGCTTGTTTAATAACACACAAGAAAGACAGATTTTTTATGCTTTTTAAAATACAAATCTGCCCAATAATCATCCCTCTTACTTTTATGACAAGACATACCATTTATGACTGTAAGTCCATGAGAACGACTGAAATTTCCTGCACAGGAATCAACTCAGAATTTAGCTTGCCTAGGCTTGTGATATATGCCAAACCTGACTGACCATGCATTTTATAAATGATGCACGTAGGGTTCCAGACTTTATGACAATCATCCATTCTTGTGGCAATGACACTGTCTGTGTATCCTATCAACTTTGGATAGTACTTTTCATTGGTAGCATGGTGTGCAGACCATGGGAAACAGAATTATTGTTCTATTCCTTGAGGGATCACCCTCTCCATCCATGTGACTTAATGCCAACAAATATATAGCTGAATAAAGAACCTGTATGGGAGAAATGTGATGTTACATAGTTACTAGATATGAGCGGATCGATTTGCGTAATCCTGGTCCACGATCCAAGTCAGTGCACGATCCAAGTCATGACGACATCTATGCCAGACCAGAGAACCAAACACCGCACCTGAGAACCTGGATGCTCAAGACATTCCTGCAGCTCCTGTCCACAGCCAGAGAGCACTGGACCATGTATAAATATGCTCATCTCTTTATAGTCACATAGTTAATATGGTTAAAAAAAGAAAAATGTCCATTTAATTCAACTGAGGGATAGGAAAGGGCAACATGCACAACCACAATGCATGATCCAGTCTGCTCTAAAAGAGCTAATCTTAGGATCTCCTGATCCTAACTGTAGATCCACTAGACTAAACATTCAGAACACAACTTTATACATTTACATCATTATTTTTGTTATTTTCTTCTAGAAAATTGGTAGACTAATCCACAGAAATAGTTTGTACGATGAAGAAGCGTGCTCTCCTCTGGAGGTTGAACCTTTTTTTCTCCAGGCAGAGAGCGTGACCTTTTGTCTTTTATATGAAACAGCTTTTGATCGTATTCTTTGAATGGGTCATTTATGTACTTGAACAAGTTAATCATGATGTCTCTTTTCAAGACTAAATAAATATAATTCTTTTAACCTTTCCTTATAATTAGGATCCCCCATGTCCTTATCAATTTTGTGGTTCTCCTTTCTACATTTTGTAACTCCTGGGCCTCCTTTCTATGTTGAAGAACCAGCAATAGATGTACCATCACCAGAAGAAGAAGCCATTACTAATGTAAATGAAATTCTGTTCAACCTGAAATATTTGAAGAAGTGTTGCCTTCTCAAGATAACTGTTAATATTGATTCACTACCTCTTGAAGATGTATACAACAGCATTAAGCAGGATCCATTTGTCTACTAAGATACCTGATATTTGTCTCATAGAGGATACATGGAGCATAAGTAAAGAAACACTACCACAGCCTTTTATGTTCCTAATCCTAAGCTGGGGTCCAATCATACATGGGATTCAACCAGGCGGCTTCAACCAACCCTCAAAAATTATAATTTATACAAATTTGTTTTTATAATACCAGGCAACCATCCCCTCCATGAATGGTAGGCATGTGAATGGTTGTGTCAACAGTATTTTGCATTGCTGCTGCCCCCGCCTTTCTCGTGGTGCCTGCTGCATACTGCAGTACAATAATATTGTGACGTGGTGTTGGTAAATACGGCTGCCTTTTTTCTGTGATGTTTTTTGAATTCTATGTCCTTTTTAGTGAGTTGCTTTTAATTTTATTGAAGGGACTCGGGAGACATTGAGGACCCTTGACATGGGTTGCAAGCCTGCATATTTTGGGCACAATATTGATCAATACCTCATGTATTTTATACATCGCCATCCTCGTCTTTTTTTGTACATTTTTCATCTTTTGCAAGGTGCAGCCAGTTAATTTTAGTGTTTGTGCTGGGCAGCCCACCTGATCTAATAGTATGGGCGTCATCAGTAGGCTGTAAGCCAGACAGTGTGCACTACATCTGTGTGACTGGTGCCCAATGTAAGCCTTACCATGTGCAAGACTGATTGGGTAAATGACTACTCTCCTGAGACACCTATAGAATTTTTTAGACATTTTTCAGTTTCAACTGCACTACATATACCCAGCATTGACAGCGGTGTGAGATCAACAATGGAATCCAAGTACTGGAGAATATCAAGGAAGGAAATGCTGGGAGTTCTTTCTATTTGTTTCTCTGCTTTCCATGTTTAGTCTTTCTTAAAAATCAAGACTCACTGCTAATACAAAAGACATCCAGAAAATATATTTCTTCAACATTTATATTAACCAAAAATGGTAACATTTCCATGTTATACCCAATAATGTTAGTTACAAATATAAAAGGTTACCAAACATCATGGAAAACGAGACATTTTCAAATTTACAAGAGCAACTGTATTGCAAATAAAAGCAACTATTAGAAAATAGCAAAAGATCATGGTGTTAAATATGGACCTTGTTCTGAATATGTTGCATTGTATAGAAAAATACTAATTGTTTAAGGACCAATAGTCTGGCCATGCTGAAAGTACAGTAGTAATTCAATGATTTTATTGACTACATTTATAGGATAGGAGCGCTAGTGGTAAACCATACTGTCACATCCACATTTAGAGTGCTTTCTCAGTTGGGACTTGCCTTCCCGAGTTTCCGCCAGGCTAGAAGATAAGTCAAGAGAAGACTGTCATCAGTCTAGTGATAGAAAGGCAGGCAGCTGTCGCCATTCACAGCTACAAAGGGGCTTTTTCCAAAGCCAAATACTGTTCAAGGGATTCCCTGATGAAGTAGGAACCTAGTCAGACATCTTTTACTTATACATATTTTTAATCTCATGCTAGTCATGCTTTTATGTTTTTCCTTCCCCTCTAAAAGAAATGAGTAAAAGAAGAAATCACTTCGCATCAGGCTGATTGTGCTTGGCTTACAATTCTCTTTAAATAGTAACTTAGAATGGAAGCATTTACAAAGAACTGTATCAGCTCACTGGGCAACACTGAAAATATGTTTGTTTTTTGTTTTTTAAAAATCTACAAAACCAAGACATTAAAGGCTGTTCAGTCACCATAAAAATAGATTTATAGCCTACTCCTTTACTGAGTTACATCCACCTTAAGGAGTTTTCCAAGACTTTAATATTGTTAACCTATCCATAAGATATGTCATCAATATCAGATTATGGAAACTTGGCATCCCCACCAGTCAGCTGATTGAAGGGGCTGTGACCCACCAGATGTGGCACAGCTCTGAATATTGAGTAGTGGTTGTGAATGGTACTACAAGCTCTCCTTGTATTTACATGAATAGAGCGCTTGCAGTACATTGCTGATCAGTGTAGAATGCAGTTAGTCAGGCCCAGTGATCTAATATTTGATTGGTCTCATAGCCTGCTCACACAGAATGATGGCCCTACAGTCCTCTCTACACAATATGATGGCTCGACAGCCCACCCATACCTTAGGATGTCCCCATAGTTCTCCTCCACCCAGTATGATGGTTCATACAGTCCCCTCACAAAGTATAATGACTCATACGGCCATCACACACAGTATGATGTAGTCACAGTCTCCTTACACACAGCATGATGGCCGCCACAATCCCCCCTGAACACACAGTATGATGTCCACACAGCCCCCCAGACAATATCATGACCTCCACATTATGATGGCCCACAACAGTAAGATGGCTCCCACAGCCTCCGCAACACAGCATCATATCTCTCACACACAGTAGTATGGTCCATAAAGCCACTCAAGAGCACAGACATTAAACAAAAATAAATGCTCACCTGCCCCATTCCCCTATGAGCATCTCCGCTTAGTGCAGGCTGAGGCTCAGCACAGCAGTTCACGAACTTGTGACATCATCATGCTTGCTGCACTGAGACTCAGACGCCCAGGCTGACTGCTGCAGCAGGAGCCAACAGGGGATGCTATTTAAAAGGGTTGTCCGGTACTTTTAAAAAAATGCCAGTGTGTTTTAATGATAAATACAACCTTCTTTCTAATTACCTCCCGATGCTGTTTCTATCTGTGAGCGGCACTATCGGTGGCCGCTCACAGGCATCATGTGATCCCACGCTGACATCACGACAAGTGAGGCGTGACTCAGCGCTGGGGTCCCCGCGGTGGCTGCTGGGTTGCGGGAGGGGTTATTCCCCGTGTCACACCCAGCATCCACCGTGCGCTTTCCCAATGAATGGGGACAGGGAGAGCGCGCGGTGGATGCCGGGTGTGACGCGCGGGGTAACCCCCACCCACAGCCCAGCAGCCACTGGTGGAACGCAGAAGAGAGGGACCCTCGGCTGCAGCCTGGACTTGTCGTGACGTCAGCGGATGTCAGAGCCGGCTGCATCCGGGGGTCACGTGCTGCCTGTGAGCGGCCACCGATAGCGCCACTCACAGGCAGTATCAGCAGCGCAAGGTAATTAGAAAGAAGGTTGTATTTATCATTAAGACACACTGGCATATTTTTTAAAAGTACCGGACAACCCCTTTAAAGTGTGAGAACAGGGGTTGGGGTGGTGCCGCTCGCACTGATCCCCCCCCACTCATGAGCCCCCTAGTGGCCGCATAGTCTGCTGCTATGGGTGGTATGTGCCTTAGTACTGCTACTAATAAAGCTAGGATGGTGAACGCTGATGATTTTGATCTATGTAATGTCCTTAACAAGGAAAGCAGCAGTGAAGAAATAAGAACACAGCAGTGAAGAAGCTCCAAGGTTTGGACCAATAACTTCAACAAGAGTTTTTTCATGAATAAAATTGATTTTTTCTTTAATGTGCTCAATTGTTTAATGGGTGAACTTATGAAAAGCTAGTTATATACAGTCATGGCTGAATGTATTGGCATCCTTTAAATTGTTCCCAAAAATGAAGTATTTCTCCCAGAAAATTATTGCAATTGCATGTTTTGTTATACACATGTTTATTCCCTTTGTGTGTATTGGAACAACATAAAAGAAACAGAAAAAAAAGGGCAAAAAACAGAGTCATTTCCTAATTTTTAAATAAGATATATTTGTTACCATTTCATTATAATGTTTTTTATTTTTACATTGAGACAGATACTGTATTTAAGGCTTTACATTTTCAGTAACATAGAATTTTCTTAGCTGTTTTGGATTAATTACAACTAATTTACATTCATTTTCTTTTGAGGTTAAGCTTAAATGATAGGCAATTAAGCTATTTACTGTGCACTAAGTTTTCTGCACAGATATAAAATAAATCAGACGAGTGCAATTCAATAAAAAATCGGATTGCAACATTTTTGGGGAAAACAACATTTTTGAGGAAAATAACATAATTTTTAATTGTCACGGTCCAATGTTTTAAAATTCCATTTAGCACCTGTGGGTTCAAGATGCTCACAAGCTTCTACAGCATGTTATACTGTGGGCGTCTGTACTCAGGGAACCCCCAATATTACGGAACAGTGGATTGCACTGCTGGGACCCTTGACATGATTGCTAATGTCCCCTTATGATCACTGCACAGCTGATATCTGCACTTGAAATGTCAAACAGTGCTCCTTCCCTTTTGAGCCATACTGTGTGCCCAAACAGTAATTTTCCCCCACATATGGGACATCAGCGTACTCAGGAGAATTTGAACAACAAACTGGGTGGTCTATTTCTCATGATACCCTTGCAAAAATGAAAAATGTAGAGCTAAAGCAATATTTTAGTGAAAAATATAAAAATTGTCATTGTTTTCTTCCAGTCTGCTATTATTGTTGTGAAACACCTAAAGGGTAAACAAACTTCCTGAATGAGATTGTGAATACTGTGAGGATTGCCATTTTTACAATGAGGTCTTGTTTGGGGATTTTATGACATATAGGTCCCTCAAAATCATTCTAAAAGTGAAATGGTCCCTAAAAAAATTGGATTTGTATATTTCATAGGAAAAATAAATTACTGCTAATGTTTTAACCCTTCTAATTACAAAAAATATATATAAATGTTTCAAAAATTATGCTGACAAAGTAGATATATGGTAAATATTATTTATTAACAATTTTGTGTGGTATGACAATTATTTTAAATGAATAAAAATTAAAAATTTAATAATTGCAAATTTTTCAATATTTGTCACATTTTTGACATTTTCATAAAAAAATGCAAATCATAGTGACTTAAATTTACTACTATTATGAAGTACAATGTGCCCTAAAAAAATCTCAGAATCAGGGGGATCCGTTGAAGTGTTCCAGAGTTATTACCATATAAAGCAACACTGTTCAGAATTGAAAAAAATTGCCTGGTCAGGAAGGTGAAAACAGGCTTCAAAGGGTTTAATAGTTATTGTAAAAAAATTTCCTTGCATTTATTTTTTGCTCTGCATACATTTCCTTGCTCTGAATGTGTTGTTTTCTTTCTAGCATGTCTTCCATATAGAATGCTTGTTACGGCTCTTTCACACGCCCTGATATTTCCAGTACTGGAAAAAACAGTACTGGAGATATCTGTATGTACCTGTGTGGCATATGTGTGGCAACCGTGTGACGCCCGTATGCCGCATCAGAATCACAAGTACCAGGGCCTGGGAATCACCGGTACAGTTTGTGCTGTTCCCTGGCGCTGGGTGCTGGAGGCAAGTCTCATTATTGTCCCCTGCTTGCACTCCGATAAGAGCAAGCAAGGGACAATGTTGAGAGCAGTATTCTGCCCCCGCTGTCTTGAACAAGTGTAAAAATAAGAATAAAATAAAAAACACATTATATTCACCTTTACACCTAATTCCCTAAAGCCATTGTCCCCTGTAAACAAGCCAAAAATAAAAAAGAACAATATCCCTCACCTATCCAAAGATGAAATAATCTAGTGTCCCACGCCGCAATCCATATGTGCAACATTTCTTCATCAGTGTGTGCGGTGGCTTGAGGCTACCGCACACGGTGAGGACCAGGGGAGAATGACTCACAGCAGCCAGTAGACCCCTGAACTGCGCTGAGCTCAGCGGGCAGTGTCCTGTCACTCAGTGAGCTCACCGCAGTTCAGGGGCCCGCTCGCTGCATCGTGTCATTCTCCTCTGCTCCTCAGCATGTGCAGTCGCCTCAAGCCAAAGCACACGCTGATGTAGAAATGTCAGTCAGATGGATTACGGCGTGGGACACTGGATTATTTTATCTTCGGACAGGTGAGGGATGTTGTTCTTTTTTATTTTTGGTTTGTTTACAGGGGACAGAGGGTTCAGGGAATTATGTGTAAGGGTATGTGCCCACGATGCAGATTTGAAGCAGAAATTTCCTGAGCATTTCTGCATCTCCTTGGCGGATTTTACATGCATTTTTTTCAAGCGTTTTTCCAAGAGATTTTGAACATCACTTGGAAAAGGGCTTGACAAGTTGGTCACACAATATAAATCCATGCAACAGGCATGGATTTATATTGTGTGACCAACTTAGAGGAAATTTTTACTATCAAATGCTGCTTCTAAAGTAAAAAAAAAGAATTAAAAAGTAAAAAGAAATAAAAAAACTTATATTCACCTCTCCGGCGGCCCCCGATCTCCTCCCGGCAGCATCCCGCAGTGTACTGGCAGGACCTGCGGTGATGTTATTTAGTCAGCTGATGGTCACGCGACCATCACCTGACCGCTGACGTCAGCGGTCGCGTGACCATCAGCTGACTAAATGACTTCACCGCAGGTCCTGCCAGTACATTGTGGGACTCCGAGGAGAGAGGACGATGAGACCGGGGGCCGCCGGGAAGGTGAGTATGAATATTTTTTTTTATTTTTTACTTTATTATTCTTTTTTAACTTGCAGGTACCATGGTACCCGGGTTGGAGGAGTGTCTCCTCTTCTCCAGACCCGGGTACCATCTGTGCATTCAACCGCATAACATCCGCATGTATACATGCGGATATTATGCGGCTCAATGCAAGTCGCGTGACCATCAGCTGACTAAATGACTTCACCGCAGGTCCTGCCAGTACATTGTGGGACTCCGAGGAGAGAGGACGATGAGACCGGGGGCCGCCGGGAAGGTGAGTATGAATATTTTTTTTTATTTTTTACTTTATTATTCTTTTTTAACTTGCAGGTACCATGGTACCCGGGTTGGAGGAGTGTCTCCTCTTCTCCAGACCCGGGTACCATCTGTGCATTCAACCGCATAACATCCGCATGTATACATGCGGATATTATGCGGCTCAATGCAAGTCAATGGGCGCGATTTCGCTGCAAAATCGCACCCAAATTGGTTGTGCTGCGGATTTTTCCGCAATGATAATCCGCAGCGGAGATTTCCACAGCATGTGCACAGCACTTGTGGATTATCATTGGGGCACATCCCAGACCTCTTAACAAGAGATTTTAATGCGTTTCTGCGGCGGAAATGCCACCGCAGAAACGCATTAAATCCACATCGTGTGCACACAGTCTAAAGGTGAGTATAATGTGTTTTTTATTTTATTCTTATTTTTACACTTGTTGTAGACAGCGAGGGCAGAATACTACTCTCAACATTGTACATTGCTTGCACTGATAACTGTACCGCTGATTCCCAGGCGCCAGTACGTGTCACACTGATGACACAAGAATGTCACCTGTGTGTCATCAGTGTGCACGTGTGTGGGACGTTTTGTGGCCTGTGCGGCGTGCAAAAAATGGACATGTATTACCCATGGATACACAGTCCGAGTAAACACACTGACATGTGCGCAGTTGGGTCTACGTGTCTCGAGTACGTGTGAAAACAGTCATCACATGTACTGGAGACACTGACGTGTGAAAGAGGCCTCACTTTAAATGAGCAGAGTAATCTACAGTGCCAGCAAGAAGTATAAAACAGCAGAAAACAAGTTATACAACTGTTGTTCCGGATGCACAATTGACCCCAAGAAACATAAAAGAGTAATTTACCCTTTAGTGGGGGTTAACTGTTTTAATGGATGCATGATAGAAATGGATTACATACATTTAATTTTCAATTTCAAGAAGATCTTGTTGCAAGCTGAGTAACAAGTGTTTGTTCAGGGAAAACGTTTGCTAGGCAAAGAGTTAACATTGTTTCTCTAAGAAATTTTTTAAATTCTGCAGTAGGACAGATATTGTGATGTGTATGGAGTGGTCAAACATCCAATGATCTTATTGTGTCTCTCCACATTAAAATCACACAGTAGAAAGCTAAATCTTATTTCTAACTTTCATTGAGAAATTCCTGTATGGAAAAGATCTCAGATGCTCACATGAAATTTCTTATTATATAGTGTACAAGAACTTAAAGGGGTTATCCAGGACTATTTAATTTTTTTTACTACAGGCCCAAGAACAAACAAGCGGGTAGTAGCTAAGTTCCTGCCTGAAGAGCCCAGTGCCAATCTCTGCTGGCACAGAGCAGTCACACACAGCACCTGCCAGCGCTCAGCGGTTTCCGCTGATGTCACTTGGACAGTGCACCTGCTTCTCTTCTGCTGATGTCATGCTGATTGATAGCTGCGGGGAGCTGTCTGTTAACCAGCATGATGTCAGCAGTCATAAACTGTTGACAGAGCAGCTGAAGAAAGAGAGCTCTGGAGAGATCTCAAGCCACAGTTGATGCTAGACAGCTGAGGAATTTACAGGAACTGGAGGCTTTTTGCCAAGAAGAATGGGCAGCTTTACCATCTGAGAAAATAAAGAACCTCATCCACAACTACCACAAAAGACTTCAAGCTGTCATTGATGTTAGAGGGGGCAATATACGGTATTAAGAACTGGGGTATGTGAACTTTTGATCAGGGTCATTTGGATGTTTTTGGTTGTCATTAAGATTTAAAAAGAGAAAACACAGTAGTTTGACAATAAATGGCTTCACCCAACAATAACCATTAGTGGAGAAAAAGTTTTTTTGTTATCATTCATATTCTCTGAAACAAGGCCAAGAAAGCAAAAATTCTGCTAGGGCTTTATCTTCATATCTCTATTGTTAAGCTGTTAGCTCTGACATACTGTCACTATCCTAAAATCACCCTAAAATGGCTGTTATATTTCTTGCTTAGGCTTTTATATAGGATATAATTGTCCCTCCTAACAGGCTGTGCTATGTCTGGATATGTGAAACCTGTAAAGCATGGTGGGCTAGGTCGTGCAGTCATGTCTGAAGTCAGGTCAGCGTACTGTAACTCATGCAATCGTCTTCACTGTTTTTTCAGCAATTTGCGCAAATCGAATTGTATTTTTTTTTAAATTCGCTGGTAACTGAAAATTTCATTAATTTCTACTGGAATTTGATTGGCATTGAATCAATCTGCTCATCTCTAATTACTATTATCTGGCAATCCAGAAGCAATATACATGTGTATGTGATCTATCTTATTTTAATAAGGAACCTGCTTGTAATTTCCTAACAAAGTATAATAGAAAGCATCTGTTGCCTTGGATTTTATGCAATTGGAAGTGCACTGAATTATATTTGTAATGCAGGGGTAATTTTAGGGTGGCTAGTACATTACTACATGCCCTATAACCAAGCTAATATGCATACAGTCAAGTTTCAATTTACAGAAAAAGCATATTTATATTTGCTTCAAAACCAATTATTATGGATAAAAGACTGAAAATGAAATGATTGTCTGCAGCGGCGTAACTAGAGTCCGATGGGCCCCGGTGCAAAATTTGAACCTGGGCTCCCATTCACGTTGGTCAGATGTAAGGGCCTTTGTTGCGTTCTAAATCCTATGAGGGCATAAGTGTTGCCTCAACCTCTGCCATTATGTAGTGATGTCCCCCATCATGTACTAATGTCCCCGATTTTGTACTAATATCACCCATTCTGGGGCCCTTCCTGGTATATATGTCCCTCTTCCTGGTATATATGTGCCCCATACTGGAATATATATCCCCCATTTTGGTATATATGTCCCCGATCCTTGGCCCCTTCCTTATATATTTGTCCCATTTCCTGGTATATATGTTCCCCATCCTGGGCCCATCCTGGAATATATGTCCCTCATTCTGATATATATGTCCCACATCCTGGTATATATGTCCCCCATTCTGGGTCTTTTACTGGTATACATGTCACCCATCCTGGTATATATGTTCCCCATTCTGGTATATATGTCTCCTATCCTGGGCCCATCCTACTATACAGTGGGGAAAATAAGTATTTGATACACTGCCGATTTTGCAAGTTTTCCCACCTACAAAGAATGCAGAGGTCTGTAATTTTTATCGTAGGTACACTTCAACTGTGAGAAACAGAATCTTAAGAAATAAATCCAGAAAATCACATTGTATGATTTTTACATAATTAATTTGCATTTTATTGCATGAAATAAGTATTTGATCACCTAACAGCCAGCAAGAATTCTGGTTCTCACAGACCTGTTAGTTTTTCTTTAGGATGCCCTCCTACTCTGCACTCATTTCCTGTATAAATTGCACCTGTTTGAACTTGTTACCTGTATAAAAGACACCTGTCCACACAGTCAATCTTTAAAATACCTGGCGGCGTCCTTGCATAGTTGTCCATCTCCCACTGTGCAAGAGCGCGCACTTGATCTGCTTAAGGGCGGCGCCGGATCACTTCCTGCTTTTTGTACCTGCTGCAGGCACACCCCTTGTGCGTCCTCAGCCTATTGCTGTCTGTCACCTGGTATTTAACCCAGCTGCTCCAATGAATCCCTACCTGAGCATTGTGTTTCATTCAGTGTGCTCTTTCACTCTGAATGTGCCAGGTCCCCTTCTGTGTTTGCTTGCCTGCCCTTCCTGGAGGCTGTATTTCCAGGCCTGTCTGAACTCGCTCCTAGCCTGTTCCTCCCGCCTTCTAGGGGCTGCATACCTAGTCCCGCTCCTGTATCTTGCTACTGTGTCTGTTCTTGTCTGTATACTCTTCTAGCTTGTTTCCTGTGTTTCTCTATGTCCGTACCTTTCCTTTTTCTGCAGAGTCTGAACTCGTACCTAACTCCTGCTCGTTGTCACTGTACTTCCGTTTGTGAGTTTGTGGTCCACTCGCTACTTCACTGTAAGTACCCTGTGGGTATCTGGTTCTGCCTTTCCCTTCCTGCCTGTTCCGTGTGTACAGAGCCCTGTCCCCCCTGCTCTGGCTTGCTCACCGCTCCGGCGGTTCTAGCCTGCTCTGCCTTGCTCACTGCTCTGGCGGTTCTAGCCTGCTCTGCCTTTGCACACCGCTCCGGCGGTTCTGGCCTGCTCTGACCCTTTGCTCACTGCTCCGGCAGTCTCGCTCTGCTCTGACCCTTTGCTCACTGCTCCGGCAGTCTCGCTCTGCTCTGACCCTTTGCTCACTGCTCCGGCAGTCTCGCTCCGCTCTGACCCTTTGCTCACTGCTCCGGCAGTCTTGCTCCGCTCTGACCCTTTGCTCACTGCTCCGGCAGTCTCGCTCCGCTCTGACCCTTTGCTCACTGCTCCAGCAGTCTCGCTCCACTCTGACCCTTTGCTCACTGCTCCGGCAGTCTCGCTCTGCTCTGACCCTTTGCTCACTGCTCCGGCAGTCTCGCTCTGCTCTGACTACTCTTGCTCACCGCTCCAGATGGCCTCGTACTGCTCTACTCTTGCTCACCGCTCCAGGCGGCCTCGTCCTTCTCTACTCTTGTTCACCGCTCCAGTCGGCCTCATCCTGCTCTACTCTTGCTCATCGCTCCAGGCGGCCTCGTCCTGCTCTACTCTTGCTCACCGCTCCAGGCGGCCTCGTCCTGCTCTACTCTTGCTCACCGCTCCAGGCGGCCTCGTCCTGCTCTACTCTCGCTCACCGCTCCAGGCGGCCTCGTCCTGCTCTACTCTCGCTCACCGCTCTAGGCGGTCTCGTCTTGCCCTGCTCTCGCTCACCACTCTGGGCGGCCTTACTCTGCTGTGTTTGTCCGCCACATCTGTGGTTCTGTTCCTGAGTCCCAGTGTGTACTGGGTCCTATCCCGCCTGTGTTCCTACCTGCTAGTGCCTCCCTGTCTGCACTCTAGACGTGCTTGCCTGTACACCCCTGCCTGCATACCCGCCTGCCTGCATACCAGTCGTGCCTGCCTATACCTACCAGTCTGTGTGCCAGCCTAACCAGTCTGTTCCTGTATTCCCCTGTGTGGGTCAACAGCCGTGTCCGGGGTCTGTCCTGGAGTAGCACCTGGTCCCTCTGCTCGGTTCCTCCTTGGTGCACTGGCGTCGTATGCCGTCGTGCGACCCTGGTTGGATCGGGTGAATACCTAGTTACACCCCTCCAGGCATTCACTCTCCAGCACGGTCCAGTGGAATCACACGCACACGCCGCTCAGCCCGGGCGTGTGCATTACACAATCAATCACACTCCAACCTCTCCACCATGGCCAAGACCAAAGAAGCCAGCAGCTGACTTCAGCGTGCAAGAGATGGGCAGAACATGACATCACTGCAATGCTCAGACGCACATCCAGCTGAAATATGCGCTTATGTTGGTGTCACAGTTGCAACCTCTGCAACCACAATTGTTATGTCCCTGATTGTCTGATTTTATTAAAAACAGTGGTAAAGGCAGTTTATGCTGTAAAATAATAAGTCTGTACTTACCTATCATTGTCCTGTAGTCCAGCACCATCTCTGTGCTGCTCCCTTCTGGCGTTTATTCACAGGGCAGCAGTGTGACCGCTGCAACAGATTCACGGTCTCAGCAGTCATACCCACTGAACCCAGTGATTAGCTGCAGAGGTCATGATTAGTGTTGAGCCACCCCCGTAGTGTTCGAGTTCGGTTCGGTTCGTCGAACACCCGTGTGTTCGCCGAACTGTTCGTCGAACTGTTCGTCGAACACCTTCGAACACCGTTAAAACCAATGGCAGGCAAACAAAAACACATAGAAACACATAGAAAACACCTTCAAAGGTGTCCAAAAGCTGACAAACTGCTCAGAAGACACAACTAACACATGGAAAAGTGACAAGTACATATAGTCATGCGAAAAGAAAAGAGGTGGAGGAGTAAAAGGAGGGGGAGACACAAATATAGGCATGTCATGCCCTTCTAAAATCCAAAAAGTGAGAAGCCGACACGTTCAGTCCGCTCCTGCCCGTGCCACCTCCGTGTCGCCGGGTTTGTGCCAGAGCCGCGGTGAACCCTGACGGCCAGCCCCCCTCTCCCAATACTGGTGCCTGTCCGCTGGTGGGTCGAGCGAGCCCCCCTGTGGTGGAGGCAGCTCTAGGCTTTTTAATTTAAATTGTCTCTCTAATTTGAATGAATACACTTTAAATCCATTTACAAGGATCTATTGGAGGGCAAGTCTCATGCCAGCAGCCGCGTAATTCCAGCTCCAGTAGCGTCCACTAAAGCTGCTGCAGTTAAAAAGCTTTCATAAGGATCGAGCTCGGCTGTTCACCGCAAGGCATCCTACTGCCAGTCCCAGCCCCTATGCCTTGGGGTGCCTCCTGATGCTCTTCACTGAGTATCCCGTGGTCCCAAAGCATTTCCTTTGAAAAAATTAAGTGTCCAAACTACAGGTGGTGTAGCTTGCTTAACAGCCGGGATAATCCGCTGACTAGCAGACACTGCTACTAGGCACAAAGTATTTCCTGGGCTAGATGCAGTTAAAAATTTGTAATTAGATACTCTCGTTGGATGCTGAGAAAGCATTCCATAGAGTCTCCTGGCACGCCATATATGATTCTCTTAAAAAGCTTGGGGTAGGGGTCTAGGGGACCCTTTTATAGCCAAAATCACGGCCCTGTATCACAATACGTCACCTAGGCTGAAGATAAATGGAACTGTAGCACCCTGAGGGCTCGGTTGCTACAGAGGTATTGCACCTCACCCAGAGGTGTGATATCTCACTCTCAGGTAAGGATGGAGTGTGGATCAGGACCCGACACCTGCATGCATTACACCACACTGCCGTGGGGCAGGGCGACCAATATGCCTCTGAGATGGGCACGACAGTCCCTGTCACTGGCTGGAGTGGGGGGAGGGAACACTGAGGAAGGGGAACCCTGTAGTGCAGGAGCAGGGAGGAAGCAGTTCCTGGGTGCATTGAGAAGGGAGTATAAAAGGTGGGCACCATCTTAGTTCAGTGCAGAAAAGTCTGAGCAGAAGTGGCAGGGAGCAGGGGCTCTGCATGAGCTCTGCTCCGGAGGTGGGTCTAGTAACAGAGGCCCAGGCCTGGAAGATGGAGAAGGAAGGAAGAGGAGCGGAGAAGGCTCCAGGAACGAGGAATGAAGGGATCCCAGGGGTGCGGACGGGCGAGTCGCCACCGCACGCCCGAATCCACCTGCGTGGAGGGGTCAGGCCAAAGGGGGAGACCGGTCCCCGAAACTAGTGGAGGCAGGAAACGACCCTCAGCTAGAAACCGGAGGCTCTGACATTTTATGTGGCGCAGCCCCTCGCTACACCCGCTAGGAAGGCACCACATAGGGTCAGGGAAACTGGCGCCAAGTTTACCAAGAGGAGGCCCGAGGCAGCCGGACAGAAGGGTTGGTAAGAAAGGCCAGACAAAGGACACACAAAGGGGGTCCTGTGAAGCGCTCCAAAGTTATCTGGGAGTTGTCTGAGCCCCTCACCTGGTGAGCACAGTACGACGTGGGCAGCCGTTACCTGCAGACGTGGTCTGGATAATAAGAACTGTGAGTAAAGGCCCTGGACTGCATCACTGACTCCGTGTCGTTACTGCTGCTGCCCTGCACCATCACCCCCATCCTCCGCATACACTGCCCTGAGGCTATACTCCTCCCGTGGGGAGTTATGCTACGCTCTGCTGCACCCACAACACCAGCCTCAGCGGTCTGCCCTGCAGCGGCGGTTCACTCTGACCGCAATCCACGGGTGGCGTAGTCGGACATTTAAACATCAAAACCACATAAATAGTTCCGCCACTGGTTTGACCACCCTGAGCCACGGAACCGGGTCGCCGCCACGAAGACTACAACCACCAGCATCCACCAAAAAGGGTCCGGCTCCGGGTGTCCCAAGGCCCAGGGGGTGCATCAGAACATTTTCATCACCTTTCACAATCACCAATGGGACAAGGCAGGGATGTCCTCTGTCCCCTCTCTTATACATCCTAGTGACGGAGCACCTGCTCTCATCAATTCGCCATAACCCCAATATTAGGTGGATTGAGGTGGGAGGCACCGAGTACAAGTGCTCTCTATTTGCTGATGATGTCCTAGTATATATCACTCAATCACATATATCCATCCATGCTGTTATGGCTGAAATAGATCACTTTGTTACATGGTCAAATTTTAAAATCAATGCAGCGAAGTCTGAGGCCCTCGATGTCTCCCTCCCCAAATCCATATAGGATTCCATCCAGTCCAACTTTCCCTTTGCCTGGCCCTCACAGGGTATCAAATACTTAGGAATTCCTATTCATAGAGACCTCTCCCATCTATGTTATCTTAATTTTGGGCCCTTTATTGAACAACTCCATACAGACCACGGTTGGCAAGTTAGAACTGTAAGATTCACTACGTGAACCACTGGTGTTTTGTGGAAAAGCACATGTACACTGTGTTCCAAATTATTATGCAAAAAGTGTTTAGGAGTGATAAGGGAAGAATTTGTTTGTTTGTCAGTTAAACTCATTGATGGTGATGTGTGTCAGGGCTCTTTATATCACTGTAAGCAATTGCAGACAACTGTGCTAATTAGTTTGGCAGGTGTGTCCAATGAAAGGCAAGACTACTTAAGAAGGCTGTCTCACATTATTAAGCAGCCTACATTTTCTGCCAAAATGGGAAAGAAAAAGGATGTGTCGGCTGCTGAGAAGCAACAAATTATGGAGTGTTTAGGTCAAGGCATGACTACAATCAACATTGTGCGATGATCAGGATGAAGTGTCTTGGCAATCAAGAAGTATGTAGCTGATTCACAGTACACACGTGTGCGTGCTGATAAGGGCAAATTGAGGACTCTTTCCTACAGGCAATTACGTCAGGTTAAAAGAGCAGCGGCAAAAAAGCCTTGTCATAGCAGCAGACAAGTTTTTGAAGCTGCTGGTGCCTCCAACGTCCCCCGAACAACAAGATGCAGGGTCCTTCAGAGGTTTGCAGCTGTGCATACGCCATCCTGTCGACCTCCTCTATCCACTTCACACAAGCAGAAACGGCTCCAGTGGGCTAAACATTACATGAAGACTGATTTCAAAACTGTTTTGTTCACGGATGAGTGCAGTGCAGCGCTCGATGGTCCAGATGGATGGAGTGGAGGATGGCTGGTTGATGGACACCCCACGCAAACACGGCTACAGAGCCAACAAGGAGGAGGTGGAGTAATGTTTTGGGCTGGAATCATGGGGAGAGAGATTGTCGGCCCCTTTAGGATCCCTGAAGGCGCTAAAGATGAACTCCATAATGTATGTGGATTTTCTCAAACAGCACTTCCTGCCATGGTTCAAGAAGAAGAACCGTGTATTTCACAGCAAGATCATTTTTTTGCATGATAATGCACCATCTCATGCTGCACATAAAACATCTGCATCTCTGGCTGATATGGGCATAAAAGGGGACAAACTTATGGTGTGACCCCCATGCTCCCCTGACCTCTACCCCATTCAGAACCTCTGGAGCATCATCAAAAGGAGTGTCTATGATGGCGGGAGGCAGTTCACATCTAAGCAACACCTCTGGGAGGGTATTCTGTCCTCATGCAAAACAATTGAAGCAGAAACCATCCAAAACCTGACAAATTCAATGGACGAGAAAGTTCAGAAGCTCCTTTCGAACAAGGGGTCCTATGTGAAAATGTAACATCACCTAGAATAAAGCTTTGAGTTGAAAACTGTTTGATTTCAGTTTCTAATAACCTGCTAATGCTTATAGTTTCAAAAATGACCATTTTTTTGGTCTTTATTAAAATGAAAAGGTTGATCGAAAAGTTTGGGGGATCTAAGAGTGTGGCAACCCAGTAGTCATGATTACTTCGAATTCTGACAATATGAGGGTCATGTTGCAGGTAGTGCAACAAGAAGGCACTTATGTGTCTTGCGCATCTCGGAGCCCCAAAATTATTTTCCGGGCTAGATGCAGCTAAAAATTATTATTAATTTTAAATCTGGTGGAGCTTAGTATAGATGGCCTAATAGGATCAGTGCTGCACACTGCTACAAAGCCCAAATTATTTTCCAGCCAAGATACAGATAAACATGATTAGTAATTTTAAATCTGGTGTAGTTTATTATAGATGGCCTAATAGAATCAGTGCTGCACACTGCTACAAAGCCCAAATTATTTTCCAGCCAAGATACAGATAAACATGATTAGTAATTTGAAAGCTTAAAACGGTTGGTAGGGTGATTTTAACCAATCATCAAGCTTTTACTCTCCCCAGGATGACACAGGGGTAGAAAAGTCGTTTCGGATCCATGATTTGTTCATCTTTATGAACGTGAGTCTGTCTAAATTATCAGTGGAGAGCCGCGTGCGCTTATCTGTCAGCACACCACCAGCAGCGCTGAACACACGTTCAGACAGAACGCTGGCTGCGGGGCATGACAAGATCTCCAAGGCGTAAGTGGCTAGCTCCGGCCATTTATCCAGATTGGAAGCCCAAAAAGAGCAAGGGTCCAGTGACACAGTCATGGCTTCAATGTTTACTTGGAGATACTCCTGTACCATCGTCTCTAGGCGTTGACTATGTGTCAGACTTCTTGTCTCCTGTGGCCTTGCAAAGGATGGGCTAAAAAAGTGGTGAAATGATTCCGCAAAATTGATGTTACCAGCAGATACTGTGGTTCTGTTACGGTTTGAGTGCTGAACACTTGACAGTCCCACGGTTGGCAAGTTGGAACTGTGAGATTCACTACGTGCACCACTGGTGTTTTGTGGAAAAGCACATGTAAGATTCTGCAACAGTCTCTGCTGATACTCCTGCATGCGTGCATCCCTTTCTATGGCAGGAATAATTTCTGCAAATTTACTTATGTACCGGGGATCTAACAGTGTGGCAACCCAGTAGTCAGGATTATTTTGAATTCTCACAATTCGAGGGTCATGTTGCAGGTAGTGCAGCAAGAAGGCACTCATGTGTGTTGCGCATCCAGGAGCACCAAGTCCCTGTTGTGTTGGTGGCGAGGTAACAATCATGCTTCCTTCCTCTGTCCTCTCCCCCCAACCTCGCACAACAGAAATGTGATCAAGGTCTCCCTCATCTGATGAGTCTTCCATCAGTTCGTCCTCCACTTCTTCCTGGGCTCCTGCACCTTCCTCACTAGTTTGGCTGCTACCATGCGCCCTGGTAAAACCATCTCCCCCACCCTCACATGCCTGCCGCCTTGGTGCTGCCGACCGTCTGGACCTTGCAGATGTTAGCCCTTCCGCATACAACTCCTCCTCCTCTACTTCCTCCACCTCCTCTTGTGCCACCACCTGACTCCGAATTCTGTTTAACATGTGCTCCAGCATGTAAATCACCGGAATAGTCATGCTGATAATGGCATCGTCAGCACTAAACATCTTCGTCGCCATTTCAAAACTGTGCAGAAGGGTGCATAGGTCCCTGATCTGAGACCACTCCTCCAGCGTGATTTGCCCCACCTCTGAATCTCGTTGGCCCAGGCTATACGTCAGAACGTATTGCACCAGGGCTTGTCGGTGCTGCCACAGTCGCTGCAACATGTGCAGAGTTGAATTCCACCGGGTAGGCACATCGCATTTTAGCCGGTGAAGTGGCAGGCCCAACGACTTCTGTAGAGATGTAAGTCGCTGAGCTGCGGGATGCGAATGGCGGAAGTGAGCACACAGCGACCGTGCCCTCTGCAGAAGGCCATCTAGTCTGGGATAGTGGGCTAAAAATTGCTGGACAACCAGGTTCAACACGTGAGCCATACAAGGCACGTGTGTGACATTGCCCCGGCGAAGGGCCGCACCCAGGTTTGCAGCATTGTCGCACACGGCCTTCCCTGGTTTCAGGTCCAGTGGAGACAACCATTCATGAAATTGGTTCTCCAGAGCTGACCACAACTCCTCAGCTGTGTGACTCACATTTCCCAGACATTTCAAAGTAAAAACCGCCTGATGACGTTGAGCCCTACTGCCAGCATAGTAAGGAGGTGTGCAGGATCCCTTCTGCGCAGTTAGAAAGCTTGTGGCATGACCAGACAGGCTTTGGGTGCAGGTGGAAGACCGAGAGGAGGTTGAGGAGGCAGAAGCAGTGGAGGAACTTTGACATAAAGAGGATTGACGCACAACTCGTGGGGACGGCAAGACTTGGACAGCAGCCCCTTGTCCTGCTGTCACCATAGTTACCCAGTGCCCAGTCAGCGACATGTAACGCCCCTGTCCATGCCTACTCGTCCAAGTGTCTGTGGTGAAATGCACCCTGTCACACACAGAGTTTCTCAAAGAAGCGGTGATGTTGTGTGCGACATGCTGGTGGAGCGCAGGCACACCTTTCTTTGAGAAGTAGTGCCGACTGGGCATCTGGTACTGGGGCACTGCGACAGATATAAGGTCTCGAAAATCCTCTGTGTCCACCAGGCGGAAAGGCAGCATTTCTGTAGCCAAGAGCTTCAGATGGTGAAATTCAACCTCTTAGCTTTCTCATGGCTAGGAGGAAATGGTCTTTTACTTGTCCACATCTGAGGGACCGAGGGCTGGCTATTGTGCTTAGACGGGGTTGATAAGGGTGTCCCCGGCAAACTGCCGGTCTGTGAGGAAGATGCAGGCGGACATGTTAGGTTGCCTTGATCCAAAGGTGGTGCTATCGATGTCGGACAGCGCTCAACACCAGCTGGTGTTACCACCTCCAAAGAAAATGATGACCTGCCAATCACGCTGGCTGTTGCGGGTAAAGAGGTGGCAGGTCTGCGCCCCAAAACAGGTGTGACTGCTGTCCCCCCAGTCACAGAGGATGAAGAGGCCGCGGATGCACAAGATATGGCAGACGGTGGTTGGCCCGGCCGGCTAGGCCGCATTGTAGCACACTGAGCTTCCCACTGCAACTTATGCTTCATGTCCATGTGCCGGTTCATGCATGAAGTACTCAAACTATGTATTTTTTGGCCTCTACTTAGCTTTTGCTGACAAATGTTACAGATAACACGAGTTGGGTCATCTTTATCGATCTGAAAAAATGCCCAGGCTATGCAAGGCTTAGCACCCATGCGACCTGAAGAGCCACCACGACTTGTGGTGAGAGGCAGAGTTGTGTTTGAGGATGCAGTTGTTGACGTGCTTCCAGTACTACGTCTCTGTCCAGGAAGGCGCAACCTGACCTCGTCGTCACTAGCATCTTCCTCCACCTCCTCTGCTGACCTCATCTCTTGGCTGACTGTGGGTTGACAGTAAGTGGGATCTCCAACCTCATCATCATCACCCTGTGCGTTATCACACCCGTCGTCCTCAGAGCCAACCTGTTCCTGCCCTGACAAAAAACTAAAGTTGTCGCTCCAATCAGGTATTTGAGTCTCATCATCGTCTTCCTCATTGTCTCCACCAACAGGAGTTACAGTTTGGGAATGAGGGTCTACATTATGGTCAGAACCTTCTGCGTCTGGTCCTGGATCCGACTCATAAAGATTCTGGGCATCAGTGCAGATCATTTCCTCGTCTGGATTCACAGAAGGGCTGGAGTCGACCTCTGATTCCCAGGCTATAGTATGAGTAAACAGCTCTGCAGACTCAACCATCTGTTCTACCTCATACTCAGACGGGCAGCTGGAGATTTGGGAGCTGTGAGGAAGCAAGTGCGATTGGGGTGACACCTTTGAGGACTGGAGTATTTGTGATGTTGAAGTTGATGTGGAGGAGAGCCCACTTAAAGGAGCACTTGATATCCGTTGAAGCACCTGCTGTTTTTGTGACTCATCTGGAATTTGTAGCGATTGGCGTGGCCGTAAGAAAGGGATCTTATCACATTGTCCGCTAAAAGAAGTAGACATTTTAGTTTGGCTGGAAGATGGTCTTTCTTCTGCAGATGTTACTGTTGCTTTAACACCTACCCCACGGACACAACCTTTTTTCCCCTTCCCAACACGCCTATTCCCCTTTCCACCAGCAGCAGGCCTTTTTCCACTCATTTTGGTGGTTAACTAATTCACAACTCTGGAGTTGTTTGCACAAAAAAACAATGGATGGGAACCGAGCAGAGCTGAGTGGCCAAACTGTGGTATTAGGCCAAAACTATTGGCTGGATTAGATGGAGAAAAAAATTATATTCGATTTGCAACCTGATGGAGGTCAGTATAGATGGACTAATAGAACAAGTCCCACACACAGCTAGAAGCCCAAATATTTTTTCAGAGGTAGATGCAGAAAAAATATATATTCAGTTTGCAACCTGATGGAGGTCAGTATAGATGGACTAATAGAGAAAGTCCCACACACTGCTAGAAGGCCAAATATTTTTTCAGAGCTAGATGCAGACAAAAAATTATTTTGAATTTGCAACCTGATGGAGGTCAGTATAGGTGGACTAATAGAACAAGTCCCACACACTGCTAGAAGGCCAAATATTTTTTCAGAGCTAGATGCAGAAAAAAATTATATTCAGTTTGCAACCTGATGGAGGTCAGTATAGATGGACTAATAGAACAAGTCCCACACACAGCTAGAAGCCCAAATATTTTTTCAGAGGTAGATGCAGAAAAAAATTATATTCAGTTTGCAACCTGATGGAGGTCTGTATAGATGGATTAATAAAACAAGTCCCACACACAGCTAGAAGCCCAATATTATTTCAGAGGTAGATGCAGAAAAAAAATTATTTTTAATTTGCAACCTGATGGAGGTCAGTATAGATGGACTAATAGAGAAAGTCCCACACACTGCTAGAAGGCCAAATATTTTTTCAGAGCTAGATGCAGAAAAAAATTATATTCAGTTTGCAACCTGATGGAGGTCAGTATAGATGGACTAATAGAACAAATCCCACACACAGCTAGAAGCCCAAATATTTTTTCAGAGGTAGATGCAGATAAAAATTATTTTTAATTTGCAACCTGATGGAGGTCAGTATAGATGGACTAATAGAGAAAGTCCCACACACTGCTAGAAGGCCAAATATTTTCTCAGAGCTAGATGCAGATAAAAATTATTTTTAATTTGCAACCTGATGGAGGTCAGTATAGATGGACTAATAGAGAAAGTCCCACACACTGCTAGAAGGCCAAATATTTTTTCAGAGCTAGATGCAGATAAAAATTATTTTTAATTTGCAACCTGATGGAGGTCAGTATAGATGGACTAATAGAGAAAGTCCCACACACTGCTAGAAGGCCAAATATTTTTTCAGAGCTAGATGCAGAAAAAAATTATATTCAGTTTGCAACCTGATGGAGGTCTGTATAGATGGATTAATAGAACAAGTCCCACACACAGCTAGAAGCCCAATATTTTTTCAGAGGTAGATGCAGAAAAAAAATTATTTTTAATTTGCAACCTGATGGAGGTCAGTATAGATGGACTAATAGAGAAAGTCCCACACACTGCTAGAAGGCCAAATATTTTTTCAGAGCTAGATGCAGAAAAAAATTATATTCAGTTTGCAACCTGATGAAGGTCAGTATAGATGGACTAATAGAACAAGTCCCACACACAGCTAGAAGCCCAAATATTTTTTCAGAGGTAGATGCAGATAAAAATTATTTTTAATTTGCAACCTGATGGAGGTCAGTATAGATGGACTAATAGAGAAAGTCCCACACACTGCTAGAAGGCCAAATATTTTTTCAGAGCTAGATGCAGATAAAAATTATTTTTAATTTGCAACCTGATGGAGGTCAGTATAGATGGACTAATAGAGAAAGTCCCACACACTACTAGAAGGCCAAATATTTTTTCAGAGCTAGATGCAGAAAAAAATTATATTCAGTTTGCAACCTGATGGAGGTCAGTATAGATGGACTAATAGAACAAGTCCCACACACAGCTAGAAGCCCAAATATTTTTTCAGAGGTAGATGCAGATAAAAATTATTTTTAATTTGCAACCTGATGGAGGTCAGTATAGATGGACTAATAGAGAAAGTCCCACACACTGCTAGAAGGCCAAATATTTTTTCAGAGCTAGATGCAGATAAAAATTATTTTTAATTTGCAACCTGATGGAGGTCAGTATAGATGGACTAATAGAGAAAGTCCCACACACTACTAGAAGGCCAAATATTTTTTCAGAGCTAGATGCAGAAAAAAATTATATTCAGTTTGCAACCTGATGGAGGTCAGTATAGATGGACTAATAGAACAAGTCCCACACACAGCTAGAAGCCCAAATATTTTTTCAGAGGTAGATGCAGATAAAAATTATTTTTAATTTGCAACCTGATGGAGGTCAGTATAGATGGACTAATAGAGAAAGTCCCACACACTGCTAGAAGGCCAAATATTTTTTCAGAGCTAGATGCAGATAAAAATTATTTTTAATTTGCAACCTGATGGAGGTCAGTATAGATGGACTAATAGAGAAAGTCCCACACACTGCTAGAAGGCCAACTATTTTTTCAGAGCTAGATGCAGAAAAAAATTATATTCAGTTTGCAACCTGATGGAGGTCTGTATAGATGGATTAATAGAACAAGTCCCACACACAGCTAGAAGCCCAATATTTTTTCAGAGGTAGATGCAGAAAAAAAATATATTCAGTTTGCAACCTGATGGAGGTCTGTATAGATGGATTAATAGAACAAGTCCCACACACAGCTAGAAGCCCAATATTTTTTCAGAGGTAGATGCAGAAAAAAATATATTCAGTTTGCAACCTGATGGAGGTCAGTATAGATGGACTAATAGAGAAAGTCCCACACACTGCTAGAAGGCCAAATATTTTTTCAGAGCTAGATGCAGAAAAAAATTATATTCAGTTTGCAACCTGATGGAGGTCAGTATAGATGGACTAATAGAACAAGTCCCACACACAGCTAGAAGCCCAAATATTTTTTCAGAGGTAGATGCAGATAAAAATTATTTTTAATTTGCAACCTGATGGAGGTCAGTATAGATGGACTAATAGAGAAAGTCCCACACACTGCTAGAAGGCCAAATATTTTTTCAGATCTAGATGCAGATAAAAATTATTTTTAATTTGCAACCTGATGGAGGTCAGTATAGATGGACTAATAGAGAAAGTCCCACACACTGCTAGAAGGCCAAATATTTTTTCAGATCTAGATGCAGATAAAAATTATTTTTAATTTGCAACCTGATGGAGGTCAGTATAGATGGACTAATAGAGAAAGTCCCACACACTGCTAGAAGCCCAAATATTTTTTCAGAGCTAGATGCAGAAAAAAATTATATTCAGTTTGCAACCTGATGGAGGTCAGTATAGATGGACTAATAGAACAAGTCCCACACACTGCTAGAAGCCCAAATATTTTTTCAGAGCTAGATGCAGAAAAAAATTATATTCAATTTGCAACCTGATGGAGGTCAGTATAGATGGACTAATAGATTGATGCTATGCCCAAAAGATTTTACTTCACTAGGTGCAGTAAAAAAATTGGTATTCTATACACAGGTGGTATATCTTGCAACACAGATAGGCTGACTAACACACTCTGCAATAGGCCAAAAAGGATTAGCTTTGCTAGATTTAGCCAAATGCTGTGAAAAAAACTTGCACAGCACTGGCACAGACCTGCCTGGCAAAAACTGATAGGAACTGATGTAACCTAGTCCTGAAAAGGACTGCAATTACAATTAGTCTTTACTCCCACAATCTATCTATTTAAGAGCACAGACCTGCCTGATAAAAGTCGTAGGAAATGCTGTAACCTAGTCCTTAAAAGGACTGCAATCACAACTATTCCCTACTCCCAAGCTATCTGTAGATTTGTGCGAAAATTGGCTTGAAATTAACAAGGTATAGCGCACACAGCAACAGCGGTGCCGTCTAACACGCAGCTGCAGCAGTGAGAAAATGGTGGCGATGGGGAAAATGGCTTGGTCTTATAGGGCAAGGACATGTGACATACACTGCCAATGACACATGCCCTTGCTTGTGTGAAAAACAGCAGTTTGCTCCGTGTGTGCGTTGCTGATAGGCTGACAGACTGCACCTCCCCACTGCAAATGCGGGAAAGATAAAAAAAATGGAGATCTTCATTGTTCCTGCAGAGATCCATCCCCTGCCCCTCCCCCCGCCCCGCTGTACACTCAAACTGCGTATTAACATTAATTTTCATCATTACTGAGAAAAAATCCAGTTATGATTTTGGTGCACGAACAGTTATCGAACATAACCTCGAACAGCCGAATTTTTCTCAAATTGTTCGTGTTCGCCGAACGGCTCGAACACCGCCCAAAACAGCTCGAATTTGAGACTGGCGAACAGTTCGAGTAGAACAACGCTCATCTCTAGTCATGATGTCATGCTGTAGACATGATGTCTTCCTGCGGCCTTGTCAATAGACATGCATGGTGAGCAGTGGTGAGATGGAGCTGGAGCCACATGAGCAATTTTAAGTTTTGTTGGTTTGTCATTTCACAACATAAGAAGTCTTGATTTGGTTTTAAATTAAACTGTTTAGGATACAGACGTCTTTATCTATAGGAAATCCTAAAAATTCTTAGGGGTAGAAGTTTAAATATCTGGGTTCTTTAAAGGATAGCTCCATTTAGAGTGTAAGCAAATACTAAATAAGTAGTTAGCAATGAGTAATATGTTTTCTGTGACTTGTTTATGCGGCAATAAAACAACATGCTGTGCACCACATTTATTATATATTGTAAATATTTTTTCCAGCTCATATAGTGAAGGGATGTGGTCTAGTAGAAAGGGATGTAGTTTGGTGGGAAATGTATGTGGCCTGACTAAGTGACACTACACAAAACAAGCATTGGTGCCACAATGGCAGGAGAAATGTAACTTCACAACATTATGTGCAGGGTGTCCTTTACTAACACGTAACACTGTGTCACATGAGCATACTGGTATTCTTAACTTCTTAAGTGGTTAAAATTGCAAAGTGCTTGTAAAAACTGGCACCTTTCAATTTACTTCTTATTAAAAATGCACCCTGTTCTCAAGAGCGGAAGGATTTGTAATTTGATAGTGTACAGCTCGTGGCGTAGGTTCACCCTGCAGTCTCGGAGAGACTGGTTACTTGGGTAAGGTGCTCGCGCTCCACAGGCTCTATGCTTTACAGCCGGCTCGCACCATTCTGGAGCTGTCGGGGTTGGAGGACGCAACCAGCCTTAGTGGCCCTGCACTTCTCCCATTCTGTAGAGGCAAAGCTGCCTTTGCTAGCAACCTTGGAAAGCGCTCAGTTCAGACTAGCAGTGTGACCATGCTGCCTGTCTGAAGTTTTAATCTTCAGGAGCACACCATCATGGCAAAGCAGGAAGCCAGTGGCTGGAAGTGATGCGCTCCTGAAGAAAAGACGCTGAAACAATCCCTTTAAGTTTATTTGCCACAAAGCATATAGATAGAACAATTGTCATCAGTTGACTCACCTTCTTTACTATCTATCTCAGCATTTTTATGGATCGCTCTTTATTGGTTCTGTTCTCACTGCCACATCTTGTTCAGAATTATTTATGTTTTTGTCCAATTTTTGCTATATAATTTTTACTGATTTTTAATAAAATGAGACTTTTTTTGCATAGTGACTCCTTTTTGCAATTTTGGTTGGTAAAAGTTTCTAAAGATGAATCATTAGCCACACTCTGCTACATTTGGTTTATTTTGGACAGCTTCAGTAAATTGTCTCTAGTTTATCTATTTTTCTTATTAACTGTTCCTTTTGACTTGTCTATCTAAGATGTTATTTGCCATTGTAAAGCATTATTTAGCAATCTTGGTAAGCTTTGTGAAAAACACTATATTACTAGACACATAACAGTAAGTAGGAAGTAGACAACTTAAAGTACAATCCCTCCAATAGGCGGCCATAGTGGGAAAGAGTTCAGACCCATTAGACCCTGGAGCTTGCATACAGACTGTGAACAGCTGACACTTAAAGCCCCATTCTGGCGGTTTTGCTTTTTTATTACATCATCAGTTAGGTATCAGTAATGTATGTGCTGTGTGTAGTAAAATACTTACTGGTCGCCATACTCTGCCATTTCCAGCGCTGCTCCGATCCATCTCTCCATCTTGTGACTGCAGCTCTTTCCTGCCTCTCTTAATGTAAGTCTATGAAAGCCTCATTCAGAATCTCACAGACTTACATTGAGAAAATGAATTTCTGTTCACCCAGCAAGCACTGACTGGCAAGTCACAACTGTGGTCACAAGATGCAGAAGTGGACCGGAGCCGCGCTGGAAATGGCAAAAGACAGCAACCGGTAAGTATCTTACTACACACATGGAACATACTATCCAATGGTGAAATTAAAAAAACGCCAACGTTATTCTTTAGGTAGCCTGTAGTCCATATAAATGTATGATTTAGCAGACTTGCTTGAGTTTTACATACATTGTATCCTTCAAGGTAAAATCTTGACGCGAGACAAGCCATACAATATTTTCAGCTGTTACGCAATCATTTACATTAACAATCCAGGGAAAGACATATGGAGCTCAAGCCTGACATGCAACATAGTGGTAGGAATTAGTGTGTATTACATATGTGTTAAAAAAAAGATCAAGTTATCAGTTCAAGCTCATTTTTAGCACACTATAAACACCATGATGGCGCTGTCACTAGAACAATGTGGTCACAGAAGGCCTTTAATATCAGTGGACTGACAGTAGCACAATATCAGTATATTGGTAGCAATCATTAGATAGGGCTACTTTCCTGTGATGTCTGTGTGGACCTAATATTTTGTACTACAATGCTGGATACAAAGCACAATATTCAAAGGTCTCCCATGCAAATGGGAAATAATATGAAGAAATTCTTCAGACAGCAGGAATATGACATCCAGTCACATCCAGACAAATGGGAATTCAATGGATTTACAGACATAGGGGCAAGACATTAAAAAATATGTCTTTATCTTTTATTACCAGTTTTGCAGATAAGGGGTTCACAACATTTTGTGCCTTTTAGTCAGGGCAATTTTTTGCACTTTTGAAGTGTACAAATAAGACCTAAATGACCAAATAGTAAATTGATATTAACCACCCCATACTTAAGTATTTTCTAAAAGTAAAATCCTCTACACTTTGTCAAAATAACTCTCAAGACTCTGGAATCGCAGGCACCTTGAAGCAATTTTACATTGAAGTGACTTTTTTTTGTAAAAAAATGGATTAAAATTCAAATTAGTGGTAAAAAGTGTGACCCAAACAAAAAATTAGATGCACCACACCTCCTTAAAATAAAAATTTAACATGTTCAAAGTTCACACATATCGTCTAGGTCCTTGACTACATTTTATAGCTCTTTATAAAAGAATCAGAAATGGAAAGACCAAAAATCTGTTTTTTTATGCAGGAAGATTCAAATCTGGCAAGTGTCACTTGTGTAGCAACAACTTGGAAATGCCTTTACGAATCACCTTGGTACTATGATTGTTTCTTCATGACACATTGTACTTTACATTAGAAGTAAATTTTGGTTGATATATTTTGAATTTATTAAACAAGAAAATTTATTTTTAAATTTGTTCTTTTCAAACTTTTAATGTATTTGACTTTGACTTTAAAACAGATCGTCATACCACAAAAAATACTAACAATTGATTACCAATATTTATACTTAATGTTGAATATATTTTTTATATGTTTTTTTATTTTTTTTGAATATTAGATGATTTATAAGTTTGTAAAGCACCTACATGACTATAAGAAGCAATATAAAAGGGGCCACAATGCACAAAAAAAAATTCATGAATGCCTATAAAATGTGCAAGGCTCAAAATCAATAAAAAAAATTCTTTATTGGATAACAAAATAATTAACAGCATAAAAATCGACATACAAAAGTCACACATATAAAACACTAAATGTGGGTAAGGTAAGTATTTTAGTATTTTATACACTGATGAATAAAAGAGTAACAATGTTTTGAACTTTTGACTTTCAGGCTTCATATCTCACCATCCACTACTGCTTTGAATATGAGACTACCATCATTTTATAGATAATCATCTTGGCTATCTCATACATAAATTTGACTGTTTAGCATATGATTAGTTATGCAGATTCTTGTCATGTCACTGCATTGTTACTGTTTTGCTCCTGGTAGTGGAAAAAAAATTCTTCCAGTATTCTCCAAAACACAACCGTTCCCACATTCCCTAATAGCTCACAGTGTTATTAAGTTGATTCCGAAGCGAAAGGTGACTGGTTTGAATTGAGGAGCAGCCATGAAAAAGATTTCCCAAGAGAAGAGAAACCGCATCACCCAGCTCATCGATAGCGGTCTCTCAGCCAAGACAATTGCCAAACTGCATCATGTGTGTGCCATCCATCCATTCAAAAGCCAAAAGATGGACATCCAGGCAAAATATCGGAATCAACAATATGGCTCATCACAAGGTCTATCAGTTCTGGCACGACATACGACAGTGGAGGTGGCTCGTATGCTTTGTAATAGTGAGATCACAGACGTTAATGCAAGCACCGTGCGTCGCACATTACACAAGTCTAGAATGGTAACCTGAAAAAAGGTAAAGAAGCCTCAACTGCAACTTCGTCATAAAAAGCGTTCGCTTGAGTTTGCAAAAAGGTAAGAACAGTGAACAGGAGAAGATTGGAAATGGGTGATTTTTAAGGATGAGATGAAAGTCAATAGACTAGGCTCTGATGGATGCAAATGGGTCTGCAAAAAACGAGGGAAAAAGGGGCTAATGGATCGAGAAATTGAAGGAACTGTCAAGTTTGGTGGAGGAAGCCTGATAATATGGGGTTGTTTCACGGTGTTGAATACTTGACCAGGATCGATGGTGATTTCAATGCTGAGCTATACGCGAGTACCCTTCAAGACAACTTACTTCGTAAACTCGAGTACTATTGGTATTAAAAGGATGACAGTGTTCAAGCAGGACAACGCCCAGAAGCATAAATTGAAATTGGTGAAGAAATGGTTCAATGACAATGAAGTAGAGGTGCTGGATTGGCCCCCACAGACCCCAGACCTCAACCCAAATGTAACACTGGTGAATACAATTGAAGAAAAAACTGTATACATACACAAGTGAGTCGACCAGTATGCATCAACTTTGGGAACATGTAGAAGAAACCTGGGATTAGATTTCGGTTGAGACATGCTTGAATTTGATCGAGAAAATGCCCAGAAGGCTTCAGACAGTGTTGAAAGCCAAAGGTGGATTTTTAAAATACTAACATAGTAATAAAAATTTTAATTTAGATTTTTTTTTAGCAAAACAGTAACAATGCAGTGAAAAGAATCTGCATAACTAATCATATGCTAAATAGCTGCAAGTCAAATTTATACATGAGATAGCCAAGATAATTGTCTATAAAATGATGGTAGTCTCACGTTCGAAGCACTAGTGGATAGTGAGATATGGAGCTGGAAAGTCAAAAGTTCAAAACATCATAACCCTTTTGCTTGCCAGGATATGTTTGACTTTTGTATGTCTATTTTTATGCTTTTAATTACTTTGTTATCCAATAAAGAATATATTTTATTGATTTTGAGCCCTGACTTTTTTTTGTGTCATTATATTGGGTCCTTAGTTTTGCAAACCCCCAAAAAAGGGAAAATTTTGAGAAAAAACAACCCACAAATTTTTATACAAGTTCTTCTGAGTGGTGGTATACTACTGGTTTGGTGCACATCAGGGCTCAAAAGCAAAGGAGTGCCATATAAAGGTCATATTTTGCTGTTCCCTGTCACTATATTGCTTTTGCAAATAAAATAATGGGTCATTAGTTTGGGTCATTATGCACACAGTGATTCCAAATATCTATAGTTTATTCTTTATTATTTTCTTACAATAAAAATTTGTGTTGCCATATTCTAAAAGACATAACTTTGTTGCATTTTTGGCAATTGGGGTGTAGAAGGGCTTGCAGAACTGTATGTTTAATTGGTCTAATTTTTGGGCTTATGAATTATTGAGTGTTTTTTTATTCAATTTTTCCACCGAAAATGAGCAATTCTTGGGGGTGTTCAGGGAAAGGAGGAGATCATGCGTCATTTCTCTCTTGTCCCTGCAGTATATCAGCTACCCGCAGTCTTCTCTCTTTTCTTTCACACAGGCTTACGTAAAAAAATGGGTTAAATGGTCTTTTGTGCAGCATAAAGAATCATCGTTCTCGGCGGTGCATCATCCTGAGTAAATGAGGACTCGCACTGCCAAGAACCATGGCAGCCTACGCACGCTGAGAGATCTACTACCGATCACTCAGTGCTCAGCATTTACCGCAGTCTGACTGTGCAAAAAGGCTATTAAACGACCACCGATTGGTAAAGGTTTACTAATCAGCATTTGATTTAGTGCCGCTGGTCAGCCCATGTAAACAGACCCCTATATGCAAGGTCTGCTCCAGGTTTTTGTGGCCCTCAGGCAAAAGAGTCTCAGTGGGCCCCTTTAACACATATCATGATTCATGATGCACAGATACCGCAGAGAAATATATATATATATAAACATATATATATATATATATATATATATATATAGTACAATGCCGAAGATTTCACTTCTTACATTACATGAGCGTTATCTATAGTAAATTCTACAACAGCTCCGAAACCGGCGATTCCTCGCAGCGGACAATGCAGACCGGACAATATAGTCCTCCATACAGTATTATGGGCCCCATATATTGCTCTATACAGAATAATGGACCCATATAACGCTCAATACAGTATACTGGTCCCCATATAATGCTCCATACAGGATACTGGCCCCCATTTAACGCTTCATACAGGATACTGGTCCCCATATAATGCTCCATACAGGATACTGGCCCCCATAAAACGCTCCATACAGGACACTGGCCCCCTTATAAGACTCCACACAGCATACTGGTCCCCATATAATGCCCCATACAGGATACTGGCCCCCATATAAAGCTCCATAAAAGATACTGGCCCCCTTATAACGCTGCATACAGAATACTGGCCCCCACATAATGCCCCATGCAGGCTGTGCCCCTACATAATGTCCCATGCAGGATGTCACCCCCCCCATATAATACCCCATGCTGGATGTCACTTCCCCCCCATGTAATGCCCCATGCAGGATGTCACCTCTCTCCTCCCATATAATGCCCCATGCAGGATGTCACCTCTCTCCCCCATATAATGCCCCATGCAGGATGTCACCCCCCCATATAATGCCCCATGCAGGATGTCACCTCTCCCCCCATATAATACTCCATGCAGGATGTCACCCCCCCATATAATGCCCCATGCAGGATATCACCTCTCCTCCCATATAATTCTCCATGCAGGATGTCACTTGTTCCCTCCCATATAATGCCCCATGCAGGATGTCACTTGTTCCCCCCATGTAATGCCCCATGCAGGATGTCACCTCTCCCCCATATAATGCCCCATGCAGGATGTCACTTGTTTCCCCCCATATAATGCCCACGCAGGATGTCACCTCTCTCCCCCGTATAATGCCCCATGCAGGATGTCACCCCCCCCATATAATGCCCCATGCCTCCATACAGATAAAAAAAAATCAAATACTCACCTCACTTCCCCTCACCTGCTGCTGCTCTGGATTCCAGCGTCGCCGTCTTCCCGCTCTGCGCTGTGACAGCTCAGGAGAGAGTGCGGTGTAAAGACGTCACCACTCCCTCTGAGGACACGGAAGACACTGGAGTTGCTGCGGAGGCACGAGGAGAGGTAAGTATTGTGCCGCCGGCGGCCGGGGCCCTGAGCCAGGGAAGGGGGCGGCCGCTGGCACCGCAACGCTCACGAGTCCCTTAGCGCGCAGGGATGACCGACGGCGAGTGGCCCCCCCCGCCTTCTCAGGACCCGGGCACTTGCCCGGGTGCGCCGGGTGCAGACGCCCTGCCTATATGCCCTTGGCAACTGAGTTGCCACCTTGCTTGTTTGAGATATGTCCTTGGTAGGGAAAGGATTAAAGAATTTTGTTTAGAAAACCCATGTTGAAATAACATGTATAGGATTTTTACTACATATAGAACGTTTCCCGGACCACAGCATGATCAGCACATTGCTGTGAATGGAAATTATATAATTTTGTACTTATTATTTCCAATGGTGCTGCTGCCGGAGAATACTTTCTATTAGGTTCCCTCACAAATTACAGTAGATTGTTTGCGACCCAGCAGCGATGTAAGGTGCAGAGACTATCTGCTTAACTGTGGGATAGTTTAAGGTAATCCCATTAGAAAAAAGAGGATCCAGCACCTTCAGTCCGGAATTTTTATTTTTTTAAAAAAAAAAACATTTATTGAAAAACTTGATCTAAAAAGTTATGCATTACTAGAACTAAGAACCCAGTGTTCGAAACGCGTCAGTTGCATGCCCCTGACAAATAGAGCTTTTTATCATGAATTTTTAAATCAAGTTTTTCAATAAATGTTGTTTTAAAAAAAAAAATTCCGGACAGAAGGTGCTAGATCCTCGTTTTTCTTTTTTCTAATGGGATTTCTACCTTGTTTGCTGACACAAGCTTCATGATCCGTGCATGGCCAGAAAAACCTTTATACAAGGACTGGTGAGCTGATACACTAACTTAATTTTGTACGTTTGATAGTTTAAGGCAATGTATGTGGAAACGTAGTTCATACGTATTTTGTGCATTTACACATGTAAACATCGGATCGCAGACCAATGTTATTCTATGGGGCCGTGTGTATATAATTATTTCTTGCTTTTTCATATACAGAAATGTTAATGGAGTAGCAGCATATGTCCAGATAACCCTTTTTGTAATCTCAGCATCACAGATGTGAATATGGCAGGGACAGCAACTTTATTGCAGACATTTTTTTAGCTGTGGATAGTCAAGGAGAGACTGTGTTGTGTCCTGGTGTCATCAAGAGAATGCCAAGAGTGTGCAAAGCAGTCATCAAAGCAAAAGGTGGCTACTTTGAAGAACCTAGAATATAAGACATATTTTCAGTTGTTTCACACTTTTTTGTTAAGTATATAATTCCACATGTGTTAATTCATAGTTTTGATGCCTTCAGTGTGAATGTACAATTTTCATAGTCATGAAAATACAGAAAAATCTTTAAATGAGAAGGTGTGTCCAAACTTTTGGTCTGTACTGTAAAAGTAACAGAGATTATTAAGTATGGAGACACATTCTCATAGTATATCTCATTAGTGTATATGCAGGCAGTTTTGCTGCAATATAGTAATGTTAAACGTCTCTGCTGCACCATTCCTCAGTCATGTGTGAATAAAGCCTAACAGAGCACCAAGAAAATCTTCATTGTGCCATTTGTGAAACTGACTTCCACTAAATTGTAGAGAATAATGCAGAGAGATTACATGCTGCAGAAACAAGGGATATCCTTTCACCGCATAATAGAAATAAAATAATGCTTTATTGCTTTATACACACTGGCAGCGATATGGTTACAGTACCTGACCTTTCCTGGAGCTGCCCTTGGCTTCAATCCAGAGATGTTTGGGAAGACAATGTAACAGCTGAGGGAAAATCCTTGTTTGTTCAGTGTGTGAGGGACAAAGGCAAAACCTCCAGCCAAGCGGAGAAAGACAGGAGAGTGTTGTGGCGCGTATAAGGAGAAGGCAGCTCGCAAGGAGGAAGAGGACATGATGTCAAGTGTGAGCATGATAATACAAATGATGAAGGAGAAATATAAGAAGGATCAATGCCCACTGAAAAGTCAGATACTTTACATAAAACTCCAACTGTTTTCTTGATAACTTATTACATTGGTGTTTGAAAAAAGAAAATACCTTCCATGTGTGGACATCGCGACCTACTGTAATATTACTGTTAAGGGGACGGTTGCAAACAACTGTATTAAATAATGGAAAGCAACCGAACCTGGGGTCCGCGATACAGCCTGGAGGACTGCGGCCGAACACCTTCCGGGTAAGAAGGTAAAACAACCAACTTAAATAACAATCCCCTCCGTGTTACTGCACACCGGAACGGGAATAGGGATTCGCTCTATCTCCGTTAACTGCACGAGAGATGTGTGAGAAATAATGTATCCGTAGCCCTGTTTACAGCACAGGGACTACACAGCAGGCGCCAGGATGCGTGTGTGATTCACGCCGGTGTATACGTGCTCCCAGCCGGCGTGCTACCGGACTGCAGAGTATCTCTCCACGTGGCTTACAGGCGGTGCCGGGAATACGGCGTCTGCAGACTGCTCGGGGTGTATGGCGACCCCTTTGTCGGAGCCAGACTGTTAGACGAAGCTACCTGCCTCCCTCCATCTAAGGCTGCCTATCCCCCGCTAAACCTGCCTGACAGAAGCTAAAGCACACGTGGGGCACAAACGACCAAGCGTCCACACAATAACACCATCATAGCTCAATGATCAGAGAGCGCCGCCGTGTTTGTGGGCGGGCTATTTAAAGATTAAGCCCTGCCCACCGTCGCATTATTGGTGACGTCACCCACGACCAATCAGGCGGTGCCAGGTCACCGGATCAGCTGACTCCCAAACCACCAATCACGGTCTGCCATGTCACGGGCATGCTCAGTGCAGTGAATCCTGGACTTAGGCTGTAGCAGTCCTGTTTCCCTCCGCAAGCTACGCTTCATGTTGCTAGGAACAAAGACCCAAGAGACAACTTGTACATCTCATGCACCAGCTAGGCGTTGGGACTGATGACAATGCTGAGCAGCATGATCCCTGACTGGACTGGAATGGGAGACCACAGAATCTACCTATGGTTCTGAACCCCTTTTGGATCCAGCAAATGCCCGACGCCTAACAATTACATTATATTAAATAGAATGTTTTAAAAAATATATAACATTTATGCAATGTTGCTAGAAGATCACACATTTCATAACATAAAAAAATTACATCCAACAACAGCCTAAGGAGCCCTAAAACTTGAAAGTCTGTCTAGGAACACAATTAGTCTTGATGTAGACCTTTTATAGTGCAGATATTTCTAGTATGACGGAGGGAAGATACAAGTCATGCCATAAGATAGTCAATGAAACTAAATGCCAAGAGAATGCATAGTGCAGTTGTGCAATGCCATGTGTACTTCATACCCAGTCCTCATCCCTGACCTTGTATCAGAAACAATCCATTGCTGCTACGCTCAATCCACTGCAGAGTGACTTAAAGGGGTTTTCCAACAAACAAAAGTTCATTTTAATCAATGGCTGTGTCTGACCGTGTACGGAACATGGTCTTATCATACCACATCTCCTGGGCAGGGGAGGAAGCAAAAGAGAATATACAGCTATTACAACATGGGATCACAGAGGATTCTTTCTTTGAAGTAAAACATTGTTTAAAAACAGGCAGTGAAATGTTTTACCTCACAAAAAGAATCCTCTGTGATCCCATGCTGTAATGTCTGTATACTCTTTTGCTCCCCTCCCTGCCCAGGAGATGTGGTATGATCAGACCATGTTCCTCCACGGTCAGACACAGCCATTACACAGTACACAGCAGGGGCACATTTATAAGATTATCTCAGCACAGGAACATTTTAATTAAACACATCCAACTGTGGAACTTATTATTATTCCAAGACCTATTGATTAAAGCCAACTTTCATTTGTGGGAAAACCCCTTTAAGCTTCACTTAATAGTGATCTTCACTGGCAGTTTTTCTCAGAAGTGGAATATTAGAAGTGATATGATGTGTAGCGAAAATGTCACATATCTAATGAGCATTAACTTCCCCTGGACCCTAATCACAATCAGTAAGATATATATATTATATATCTGATGTTATTTGTGGGTTTTTATTTGCATCCCAAACAATTTTCCTGGCAGTTTTGGCCAAAATTTTTGTTGATCTACCTGACTGTGGTTTAGTTTTCACAGAGCCCCTGATTTTCCATTTGTTAATCACAGTTTGAATGCTGCTGACTGGCATTATCAATTCCTTGGATATCTTTTTGTATCCCTTTCCTGTGTTATACAGTTCAACTACCTTTTCCCGTAGATCCGATGACAATTCTTTTGCTTTCCCCATGACTCACAATCCAGAAACGTCAGTGGCTGGATGAAAGAAGCAAGATTCTGTCTGGATCCCAGAAACTCACTCAGCTTTTATGCACACACACTTTTACAAGCAAACAGGTCACAGGTGAGGATGTTACCTTTAGTAGCCATTCAAACCCATTTGTGTCAAATTCTGTGCATGTTATCAGGCCAAAATCACCAGGGTATGTGAACTTTTGATCAGGGTCATTTGGATGTTTTTGGTTGTCATTAAGATTTAAAAAGTGAAAACACAGAAGTTTGACAATAAATGGCTTCACCCAACCAATAACCATGAGTGGAGAAAAAGTTTTTTTATCAATCATATTCTCTGAAAAAAGGCCAAGAAAGCAAAAATTCTGCCAGGGTATGTAAACTTTTGAGCACGACTGCATATATATATATATATATATATATATATATATATATATATATACGGTATATATATATATATATATATATATATACATATACAATAAAATGAATAGGAAATGTTGTTCTAAAGTACTCCAAATTACTTAACCTCTGTCTTGACTATTGAGTACATTACCCCCCTACAATCAATACTTGTGCTTGTGACATCAGGGAGGCGGACCAGTTTCTGTCCATGCCATAGTCTCACTCGCTCTAGATAAACAAAGAATAAAAAGGAACACTAAAACACTAAACACAGAAGAACTGAAACTGAAAAATTCCAGCAAGTACTTATTTAATCTTCTTTTCTTTCTTCGTTTTATATTATAGGTACAACTGAATGATAAACAAATCATCTGTACGAGTTTTAAGAGCACAACCATGATCCCCCCTGCTCCTCACTGTCCTGTCTTTGGCTGAGCATCTTTGAGGATATCTATTTATCATCTTTAAATTAAACATGGAAGTATAGATTTAGGGCTCCCTTGACTGCTTCCTTGAACACAAACACATGCTGAGTGCCCACTATGCGCATTTCAAGCGTTTTTGCAGCGGAATTTCCACAGTGAAAATGCTTAAAAAACGCTTGGTAATACGTGCCCCATGGTCCCCAATGATAATCCGCATGTGCTGTGCACATGCTGCGGAAATTTCCGCTGCGGAATATAATTGCGGAAAAAAAAGCAGCATGTCCATTAATTTTGCGGACACGCAGCGTAATCGCCGCCATTGACTTGCATTGGACCGCGTGACATCCGCATGACTACATCTGTACATGCGGATATCACACGGTTCAATGTGCGGATGGTACCCAGGTCTGGAGGAGAGGAGACTCTCATCCAGACCTGGGTACCATAGAACCTGTTAAAAAAAGAATTTAACATAAAAGATTATACTTACCTTCTGATGTCCTCCCGGTGTTTTCTCCCCTCCGTCTGGTCTGCTGTATGGGTCACGGTGTTGTGAAGGACCTGTCAAGAAATAATTGAGTCATGTGACCTGTCACATGACTCAATGACGTCGCCACAGGTCCTTCACACCACCGCGAGCCGCCCAAGGCACCGGACGCAGCGGAGAAAACATCAGGAGGACCTCGGAAGGTGAGTATAATCTTTTTTTTTTATTTTTTACCATTCTTATTCTTTTTTTTTAACTAACTTGGTCACACTACTATAAATCCATGCCGGTTGCATGGATTTATATAGTGTTGAACAAGTTGTCAAGCAATTGTCCAAGTGATGCTAAAATCACTTGGAAAGCGCTTGATAACTCGCATGCAGAAATGCATGCAAAAAAGCTTGACAAACGCTTCTACCTGGCGGGAAAAACGCATGTAAAATCAGCTTGCGTTTTTCCTGCCAGGGAGAAGCGTAAAAAATATGCAGCATTTCTGCATCGTGGGCACATAGCCTTAGTGTTACACACATGGGATTTGATTCCTTATACCTACAGTAACTCTCCAGCACAAAAGTTACAACTTGTAGTACATTGAGGAATAATTGTCTTCTGGAATATACAAGTCTGTGTACAACAATATTGATGGCACCCTCTTAATACCACCATTATAAAAAATGCACAAAATACATGTTTTACACTATTTACCTACATCTAAGAAAATAATAATAATACTATGGCAGCGACCTTTTAGCTTTTGGGACCATTAGCTGTTATTTTATGGAATAAACTACAGTACAGTATATGTTGATGGAGACAGTGAACTCCAATCCTTTCCTCTTGAGCTGACTTGCTCTGAATGTCACACGTTTACTAGATCGAGGTTACTAGATACTAATGAAGCTACATTTGTAAGTAAAAAAAAGCTTAACACCCAGAGCTGTTATTGTTCCTGATCAATCTTGGCAACAGATAGGTATCTAACAAATAACACGTACAAAATTGCATGAGGCAAAACACCAGTGTATAACAGAAGTCGATACCAGTAACAGAAGCTCTTGCTATAGAAAGGACTTGGAAACCGTACTAAATTATTTACTCATTATAGCATCTTATTTGTCCATGCTGTGCTAGATCACCTTACCACAGTTGTGCCAACACTCGGGGAAAATGTATGTTCCAATAAAAAGTACAATGTTATAAAAAAGTAAGTTATATTACATTGCTTACAGTCCATAAAATATCGCTCAGTAAAAATTCTATACACCATACATAAAGTTTACCTGTAGAACACTTGAGCAGATCCTGGGTAAAACTGCTAAAGACATGTTGATCCTTCTTACATAGCAGCATTTATGAATATAGTGCTCTTCATAGTCAGACCAATGTACGAAGCCATTCCTCAAAACTGCAATATCGATGCACTAATGTAAATCAACACCGACATGTTCTCAACCAGTTTTCCAAGATCGGCTTATGTGTCACAAGTTGCAATATAAGAAATTTGTTTGAGGTACTCCGTCTAAGGCTATGTGCCCACAATGCAGAAATGCTCCGGATTTTTCCTGAGTGTTTCTGCATTTCCCTGGCAGAAAAAACGCATGCGGATAGTACATGTGGATTGTACATGCGGATTGTACATGCAGATTGTACATGCGGATTGTACATGCGGATTGTACATGCGGATTGTACATGCGGATTGTACATGCGTTTTCCTGCCAGGAACATGCGGATGTGAAGCGTTCTTCACTTGCATTTCCGCATGCGGGTTGACAAGCGCTTTCCAAGCGATTTTAGCATCACTTGGAAAGTGCTTGTCAACGTGGTCACACTATATAAATCCATGCAAACGGCCATGGAATAAATGGCACTATAATAATAAATAATAATAATAAGAATTATACTACTTGTACTGTGGGTCAATTGATGCCACTTTTCCTGGTGTCTGCCCTCAATTTGAGCTGTTTTGGCATCTTTTGGGCGCCTTCGAAGGTTTTGTGTATGCGTTTGGTTTTGCCTCCCATTCAATGCAATGGAATTTGGATATGTTCGTCGAACTGTTTGACGAATTGTTCTGAGAGCATCGGCAAGTTCACTGATCTGAAACGAATCGAACCTTGGGAGGTTCGCCCATCTCTAATAAGGATCTATGGAGCAAGGTCCAGAGTATAAAGTATCTGAGCAGCTGAAAATGCAAAGGTACATAGTTAGGTAGATGTTCAAGTAAGGATGAAGAGTTAGGGAACCGCTTTCAATGCACAGAATACTTGGTCTTGTCGCTGTGGTGGGGTATCTTTACGTAAGATGCTGTAAAGGAGAGAGGTGATACAGAGAGCTTGAGCAGATAAAAGGTAGTAGTACTCTGAGGAAGACAAGTGTCCAGAGCAGTCAAATACCTGTATTCCACAGTCTCTGATGGCGCTCCCGCACCCCTGTGTAGGTGTCTTGGGCATTGGGGTGGGAACAGGCCAATAGCCATAACTCTCTGTAGGACTCTGTTTGACCCAGGTATGAATAATGTCCCTTAGGCCACGGCCCCACTATCAGTATTTGGTCAGTATTCGGTCAGTATTTTTTCTCAGGAGTGGGAGACAAAACCAGGAGTGGGTGATAAATGCAGAATTGGTGACTTGTTTCTATTATACCTTTTCTTTGATTGTTCCTCACTTGGTTTTGGCTCCCACTCCTGAGAAAAAATGCTGACCAAATACTGATAGTGGGGTCGTGTCCTTATCCTGCAACTCTATGCATTATATACTAGGATTGGTGATGGGCTGTGCAATATCATATAGGATATGTGCAATATACTATGCATACCTTTGAGTATCTACTATAGGCCTAGGGCTTTTTGCAATCACCTACGTTATGCAACTGACCTCTACAGCATGAGTGATTCTCATAGACCCATTCACTTGTATGAAAATCACGGATGGAACAAGTACAAGAAAAAGGACGTTTGAATGAGGCCTAAGGCTGAATTCACATTTTCTAGATTTTCATCTATGTGCTAGATCCAATTTTCAACTAATTTCAGTCCATGTGGTCATTTTCACCAACCATGTGTCATATGTTTTTCTGAAAAAAAAACTACTGGAGGTTCCCCAAACTTATCTTTGCATTCATCACTGAAAAAAAAACAGACAGCACGTAGATGTCTATTCTTTTAAAATTTGTCTGTAAGTGTCTCGGGTTATTTCCAGACTGATGTGGACAGATTGATAGGACACTTATGTGAAACTTGGGCATGTGAATGGGGCCTAGTAGAATATAAGCTTGACCCACTACCTCTAATGTACATTGCAATTATTCCACATGAATAGATGGAGTCAAAAGAAAAGTCTATGAGCAAACACACATACTGCAAGTGTCTACTGATATTATTGTCTAATTTGTGGACATTGTTTAAAGGGGTTTTCTCGGTAAAACGATCCCTTTTCGGATGTCCAATTTGATCATACGGACATCATAAATATGAAGCATTATTTGGGCCAGACGAAGGATCTTCCATGTAGGAGATTATCCCAAACTTTGGTCATCCATTCTTTACATCAGTGTTCCCCGACTCCAGTCCTCGAGGTCTAGCAACAGGCAGGCTTGGCAACGTCCAGAAATTCCAGGACAGTCCGTAAAAATAAGGACATTTTTTGCCCCGTCTGTAAAAAAAAATTGAAGGCGTCCGTGATTTTTTTTTTGAAGCTGAACAAACTTCTACACTTTATTTTGACTGTAATTATCATTATTTTACAGTTTACAGGGAATGCAGCTGATATCTTCATATCGGAATTATGGGCTGTAGACATGTAGCACTTATAATCATAATGATTTGTTATGGTTTTATAATGTGTCTGTAAAAATATTGTCTAGCCGTGATTTTTTTCTAAGCTGTCCAGAAAAAATAAAAAGTCAAGTTGGCAACCCTGACAACAGGTCATGTTTTCAGGATTTCCTTAGTATTGAACAGGAGATGGAATAATTATCCGTGTAAGTGATAGAATTATCACCTGTGAAATACTAAGGAAATCCTGAAAACATGGCCTATTGCTGGGCCTCGAGGACTGGAGTTAGGGAACACTGCCTTGCATAGACAGCTGTACATTTGATTGTCTACTGTGTAAAACTGTATAAAGACAGACCAGAAGGGATCAAATGTTAGCCGGACTGGCTTCATTGCAAAGGGTAAAACTGCCCATTTAAGACAACCTTTATATCCCACGAGAAATCATTATTTTTATAGTTAAATCAACAATAATTTGTAAATTCGGAGAATAAGGTCTCGTGGCTAACTTAGCAAACATTGTTGATCAAAACAATCTGAACCTTTCCCTGCATTTACTCTTACCTATAACCTAAGTAATAGTATAATTACTATATTGGAGGATTGCTGTACATGCAGCTCATTACTTCTACTATACTACCGAATTTTACGTTCTTTGTAGAAAAAAAAAAGATTATTGTATGCAAAGTCTGTTCCTTATCGACTCGATGACTGGGCAGGAGACATGAGCACAGGCAAGGTAGGATCTGCTCTGTAAACCTGATGAACATCAGCAGTCTTATAACAGGACATGCAGACAAGGTCTGACAGTAATCAGGGATTTGGCAGAAGGAAATCCTATTAGACAATGTACCTCTTAGTTCAGATAGAAAGACTCATTAAATTACTCAATGCAATTGGTTAATGTAGGAACCATAATGACATTCACATAGTACGGCAGTTTGCTAAAAGCTGTTTTGAAAAAAGCCTTTCCCAGAGACGCCTTAAGCTAAAAATATACTTATGCTATAGCTGCAATAAAAACTGTGATAGAAGGAAAACATTAATTCCTTTGAAGTGAATGTAGACACATAATTTAAAGCTATAAAATCTATCACAAAGAAAAGTCTTTATAAACTGAAGACATAACTGTCTGTATATACTGGCACCCGAATGACAAGTATTCTGGAAATATTAAAAAAAGGTTTATTATATATAAAATACCCATATTTTTCATGTGTAGTTTTGTGGTCTAGCTTAGAAGGGTTATCCAACCTCTAGAAAAAGTAAAAAAAAGGAAAAGATAAGTCCTTGGTAGGATAGGAACCCATGATCCCTGCACTGAAAAGTAACAGAGATAACCACTGAGTCATCATGATAAATTCTTCTCACCTTTCTTTACCCCTGGCGATCCAGCAGAGCAGTGATACTGCTGTTTGGTTACCAGGGTCTGACACGTGACTGTTGCAATCATTCAATGAGTAGTCACTTGCCATGCTACTGGCATCAATTCTCAGTGATACGAGCCAGAAATGCCAGTAGAATGTCATCTGGCTACGAAGGCCATCAGGCATATGGGAACATTGGAGCCATAGAGGTGCAGCTCTGTAATTGATATCCAAGTAGATTGTATATAGCCTGTTCCACTTGCGAAAAGCCTGAAGTAACTCATTAACCAAATAAAAATACTGGAGAGTCCATTGGTCAAAGAAAAATAAGTAAGAAAAAATATAAAAATGATGGTATAGATCAACCTAGGCTCTGTTCACATAATAATAATAATAATGTTTATTTTTATAGCGCCAACATATTCCGCAGCACTTTACAAATTTTAGGGGGGACTTATACAGACAATACAGAATAAGCATATCTCATATCGAACGGAGTGAGGGCACTGCTCGCAAGCTTACAGTCTATTCACATGTCCGTTCTTTTATACAGCAGACGAACGGAACATATAAACACAAATAGCATCCTGTGCATACCGGTGTAAAAAAAAAGCAGGGGGGGTTCCATATACTTATATGGGGTCTATATGCTTACCGTTTGTTGTTTATTTGTAGATCGGAATAAAAAAATTCCAGCAAGAAAAATGACAGGGCCATAGACTATAATAGTGTCAGCCGAGTGAATGTGCGCTCTGCCGTGCCTCATTTCCGGCGAATATACGCCTACTGGAGGCGGACACTCGGATGCAGTTTACTATGTCTGAGTGTCTTAATCCAGTAGGCATACATGCCCGAAAATGATGCATGGCAGAGCGCACGTTCACTCTGCCGGCACTATTATAGTCTATGGTCCCGAATCCTGTTTTGTGGGGGGTTCGGACATAAACCCCGATGGAGCCACCAAATGGGTGCCTGACTGCAATGTGAAAGCACCCTTAACCAGCAAAGTTATTCGGTATAATCTCCACTTTTTCATAGCTGAGTAGCTCTAGATGGGTTTCAGGGTCCCTTATCACTAAAACCACAAATTTTTCCAGAACTGTAGAAAAAAAGAAAATGATTTTCTTTCAACAGTTTACCATTGTGCCCATTGTACTGGTATTCAACAGATTCAATTCTGAGATCATCAGGTAATTCTGAATTTTCAATGTATATTTGAGAATAACTGCCATTGGTTGGCACTGTCTTATATAAAGGGTGGCATGGTGGCTCAGTGGTTAGCATTGCAGCGCTGGGGCTCTGGGTTCTAATCCCACCAAGGACAAGATCTGCAAGGAGGTTGTATGTTCTCCCTGTGTTGGTTTCCTCTCAGTTCTCCAGTTTCCTTCCACACTCCAAAGACATACTAATAAGGAATTTAGATTGTGAGCCCCAATTGGGACAGTGATGATGGTGTCTGTAAAGCGCTGTGGAATTAATGGTGTTATATAAGTGAGGAAAATAAATAATGAAGCACATTTCTCAATACTGTGTAATTCTAAGACAGTGTAAACTTATAGTAGAGAGTCTTAAAATGAGCTACATTTATTTGCGGTTTGATAAATCTGTCTAATTATAAGACGATCTAGATAAGGTTATAGCACTTATATATACTGATATAGCACTCTGGCTTACTTTGTGCCAGAAATTTGCACCAAAATTTTGATACATTTTTGCCACACACTGTTGTTCTTTGGCCATGCCCCTTAGCTGGTACCGCACTGTCAATTTTACAGAAACCAGGCTTTCTACATACAGGGCGCAAAAACTGTCCAAAACAACATCATAAACATGGTGTAGGTCATGAAACACGTTTTTTTTTGCAAATTATGTCCCAGTTCTGGCACATACAGCTTTATAAATATGTCAGAATGTTTCTAATCATACAGTAAAGGGGCATGTTTATCAATGAAAAAAAACTGTTTTTCTTGACTTGCTCCATATTTATTACATGTGTTAGACACTTTTTACAACCTGTCCAACAAGAGGGCCAGACCTTGCTGAAAAGGGTGGAATTAAATGGAAAAATCGGAGTAAGTCTGATGTGAGACACCACTTACATAAAGGAAGCCAAATAATAGGTGGTATAAACTTAGACAAGGCAGTCTTAAAATTAGACAAGTTTATCAGTCATACAGGCGTGCTGGAGAGGTGTGGTCACCGCTCACAGCAGCGGTGGACATACCATTGGTACAGCAGTGCGGCTGCACTGGAGCCCAAGAGGTAAGGGGGCCACTAACACCTCCAAAGCAGGTGGCATAGAGCATTATGATGAGCTATTGGATTGTAAAGGACCCAGGTATTAGTATTGCATAAAGACCCTGTTCTGTCAATGTCCACCAGTGACTCACAGCACTGAGAGTGGTTGCTGTAACCACGCCCAGGCACTTTCACTGACAGTCAGCTTTGCAGTGCACCTGTATGACTGAAAGCTGGCAGTTTACGGGGAAAATAAAGGTTTATTTTCTCCCGGATTCTGGACTTTCAGTACAGTGTCTGGGCACTTTCATAACGCTGTTAACCTACAGATTAACCTTATATCTGCAAGTTATTAGCATTATTTAACATGACAGATTCCCTTTAAGACTGTTTAGTCTACATTTGCCCTAGGAATTAGACAGTTTTGATAAATATACCCAATAGTCTCTATCTTTTGCCAATGGATCACTGATTTGCTGGTTGATGAATATGTTACAATGTTTACATATGACAATGGATATATTGATTAGCTAAAGTTAAAGTATAACCTGCCTAATCACTTAGGTATTTTCAGACTGCATTTATTTGACATGCACTGATTTAATTATCTTCCAAATTTCGATTTTACTTGCATGAAAGTTTCTGAAAGGGAACTTGCCATAAGATTCATACTGCCCAAACCATGGGCAGCATGATACAAACACTGGGTGCGTTATTACAGCGGACCATGTCTTACTCTGAAAAGTTGCAACGTATCAGAGAAAACATATTTTAAAAAATCGGCCAGGTCTCTGATGATGGCCAGTCTTGGGCCAATGCCCAGCAGCTTCCTCCTGCTCCGCTGCCTTGGGCTGACATGTCTCTCCTTATTAGTGTGTATAAGAAGAAAATAGTCAAAGTGATTTGGGCTGGAAGAAGCCACGAGCCAAGACTCACTCCTCAGCCGGCTTTTTATTATGTTTTCTCTGAAATGCCGCAGTGTTTCACAGTAAACCATACCCAGCTGCAATGAGGCAGTCAGTGTCTGATTCATGCTGCCTGTGATTCGGACAGTAGGAACCCATGTCAAGTTACCTTTAACTAATAATTTGAATAATAGTACAGCTTAGTTTATAGGATGATGGCAAGTGCAGCTATACTGGTTGTCTGTTATGGACTGAACTGGGGACAATTGGCTGTCACTTTCTAAGAAGCTATCATTGTAAAAAAGAAAGGTACACAATTACTTGCTTTCACCATTTTTGCAAAATGTCTGCCCATCTGATTGGAAAAATGATATCTTTGTACCTATAAGTAATACAATTCTCAAATGTTGTCTGCTATCTTCTAATTTACTAATGCACGGACAGTTACTTTTTGTTTAAAAGGGTATTCTGATCATTAAAATGTAATGCACATCTGTAGATATTTCTTAAATATCCGATATCCTGGGTTCCACCTCTGAGCTTTTCCATCTCTCGGGAGAACACTTCTTTTGGGACCTCCGTTCACCTAATAATGTCAAGGATTTATGGCATAGTCTGTAAATACACGGTAAATGTCAATCAATACAGATACCTTTTGGACAAATATTTTGATTTTGCCTACCATTTTATTAAAAGTTTGCGAATAGCTGGGAATGTATAGACTAGATGGCAATAATGTATGCTGTTAGTTAATAATGCAATTTCCTTAAATGGTTCCAATATAGATTTTAAAGGTAAGAGACACCTTCCAAACCATACATTAGATTTCTCTTATACTAATTCGAGAATTAATGTACACTTTTGCAGCACTGACCATATGTAGTGCCAGCTTATTTTAGGGGACATCTACCTTTTCTGGTATTGACCATTAAGTTATAAAGGTGGCCATGTTCCAACTGCGATTAACCTCATATAACTTCCGTTTTACGACAGCAACTGCTTAATAAGAAAGAACATTTTTGAAATAAGTAATTAGAAGAACATTGGATAAATCAGGCCCTGGATATGCATTTTACTTTTCAGCTATATTTAAAGATGTTGTATGGGGTTAGAAAAAAATGGCTGATTCCACCAAAAACAGTGGCACGCTGGTCAGAGTTTCGCACATGTGCTGTGCTGACATGAATGGGGCAGATTGGCGATATCACACAACCTGTGGCAGCCATGTTTTATTAAATCCCGTGATGGCCCTATAAAGGCATATATTACTAAAAAAAATGATCTCCTAATATCGGAAAAAATGTACAAACTCCTGATGCCTAATTCTCATTTCGTGAAGTTAAAGTTTATGAACCTATATTCCAATATGGCTGATTCAGAATAATGTATTTCACATGGGTTGTTGTAGCAGGCCGGAAATGTACTTCATTGCATTGTACTTTTATAGGCGGAAAAGATCTAATTATTGTTGTTAAGGGGGGAAACAGAAGTCCAGTCCCCAGGTTTACACACTAATCCTACGCAATAGTGTCATGACTAAAAATAATACCTGTAATCACCACAAGAAACATGGAAAACTCCATTGATGCTGGTCAACAGACACAGACTGAGCTGAGGGACCTCACGGATCCACTAAGATGTTCAGACTACATTTCCGCATCACTAGCTCACAGCAGTCAGAGGTTGCAGACTGCTCACAGGAAAAATGGCCGCACATTGACCGGATAGAAAAGCCGTCAAGCGTTCATCAAGCTGCTTGTAGACACCTGTACAGAGCGCAGTGGGCTTCATTGGTCTCTGGCAACAGAAAATAGCTCTAGACATGGACAAACTTTTTTTTTCCGAAATGCATGTATTTTGGGCTAAAATCATTTTTCAATTGGGTTTTATTAAAAATGTTGCATTGTGTGGTTATCGGATGTTTGTTTCCTGCAAATTGCTAGCTGCAGAACGTATTAACTAAGACAGGGCATGTGGAAATATTTTATATGTTTTTTTTACTGCCATTCTTTTTGCAGATTTCTGACCAAATAAAAGGAAATCTGTCAGCAGGTTTTTTCTATGGAATTCTGATAGCCTCCCTGCTTTGTCTGATGTAGATGTAGCAGGGCTAAGACTTCTGGACTATATAGAACCCCACCCACACCGCTGATTGGCAGCTTCCTGTGTACACTGTGCATTGTCAGCAAGCAGCCAATCAGTGGTGGGGATGTGGTAACACAGATTAGCCTGACTGCCAGCACATGTGACATAGTCCTCTTGTGATAATCTCCTGCTGATTAAACACTGATTGTATAGAAACTAAAGCACTCAGCCCAATAAGCAACACATCCATGGAATCAGGCTTTCTGTCCTTACATCATGCTGTTTTTCAGATTAAATAGGAAAAACCAGCTGACAGATTCCCTTTAAGGCCACGGCCCCATTATCAGTATTTGGTCAGTATTTTTTCTCAGGAGTGGGTGGTAAATGCAGAATTGGTGACTTGTTTCTATTATACCTTCTCTCTGATTGTTCCTCACCTGATTTTGGCTCCCACTCCTGAGAACAATTACTGACCGAATACTGACCAAATACTGATAGTGGGGCTCGTGGCCTAAAGTTCACTCTCTCTCACACCTTATGTGGTCTGTGACATAAATCAGCTGATAGGAGCTCAGAAAAAGCCTGATAAAAGAAATACAAATTTCCCATCAGAACAAGCTCAGTGATGAATTCTTAACTCTCATTCTGCAGTCAGCAATGTGAAGGGAAACGCACAGCCTTAAAACCTAAGCAGTGCAACATTTTTAAAGAAACCCCATTTAAACTGTGTATAGCACCAAGATGCTCAGATCGATAGTCCGGCTGTCAGAACGTTATTACGACCTTATTGTGCATGTACCGCCCTACAGAATGACAGAGCTTCTGCGAAATCTCGGGCAGTGGAGACGAGAATGACCCGTCTGTCACTCACAGAGGGCAGGGGGCGGGGAAATAGGGAGAGAGACCAGACAGCTGTAGGTGCAGTGCCCACCCCGCTGCACTCACGGCTCACTGGCATAAAAATATGAATAAGGAATTCTCAAAAACAGAAGCAAGAATTTCTAAACTAAAAGGTATGGATTTAATCAAAATTACAGCAAGTTTACATAGATGACCTAAGTTTGGGGTATAAAAACCTGCTGACAGGTTCCCTTTAAAGAGTACAGTATCATCTGCCTGGGACAGCTCTTAATATTTGGGAAAAAAATGGGCAATTGCAGACAGAAGGTTTGATTAAGGGCTCGCTCACCCGAGCGTATAAATCAGATAAGTGCTATCTGTTTTATCGGATAGCACTTGGACCTATGTTATCCTATGGGACAGTGCTGACCAGCGTTTGTCTTCTCATGCTCATTCAGCATAAGGAAAAAAACGCAGCATGCTGTGATTTGCAGGGTAAATCGGATCGCACCTACCCATTCAATCTATGGGTGCGTGGAAATCATCAGACCCACAAAATGGAGAAGATGGAGAAATTCTGTTCTCCACCTTCTCCTCACCTGTGCTACGATTTACTTATCAGAGACAATCGGATCACACTAAGCTGTCACTCAGAACAAACTATGATCACAGTTTTATCTGAGTGGCATTTACACAATCAATCTGATTCTCTCAGGAGAGAATCTACACTCGTGTGACACCAACCTAAATCTAAGAAAAGATTCCAAGAACCGTTAATAATTCAAGAGTAAAGGAACTGACGTTGTAGCAACGGTTGGGTCTGAACTTCCAGGTTGTAGGATCATGGCATGCCTAGTTGGATCTCCCAACTCCGCATTACTGTCAAAGCAGAGATCAGGTACTACTAAGAAAAACAGCGCTGCTTCAGCTACAAAGTCTGGTCTTGGACGCTTGCATTGGGGACTGTTCTTGTTATTTTTGTAAAAATACAAATTTAGTAAAATCATGTGTCTTCGGCTGCCCACTGTTTTCTTAAATGAAAAGGACAGCCACAGGCAGATGATAAGTGTCTTCTGAACACAGCTCAAGCAAAACATTATTTACTGACTAAGTAGGCAGATTAAAAATCAACATAGATAAATGGGTAAATATCACCTAAATCCATGTAGACGGTAGATATGCTACCAACCAGAAAGGGACCAACCCAAAAAGACAATAACATAATCTTGTACTTATTATGTGTTTGTGTTCTTGTTCCATTTTCTGCCAAGAGTGTCACATAGAACAGTGTGATGTCTGCAAATGGCTTAAATTTCAGTATGACGTATCAGATGAGCACACAGCACACTGAACAAATAGGTGAGCTTAGACATGAACCTTAGACATATCATAAAGAGCTATTAGATTAATTATATTAAAGAGGGACACTGGAAAAGCAAGCTCAGCCAATCACTGGCCACAGCGGTGACACCCCAGTGATTGCCTCAGAAGACGTTTATGGCCATGTCCAGTGTTTCGAGGATGGGAACAGGTAGCGCTGACCTGGAGGAGCCATGTATGTCCCTGAAAGGAACATGTTTTTGGTTGCTGCATGTGAATATTGGCTATTTTTTATTTTTACTTTTAACCAGACTCAAAGCGTAACCGTCTTTTAATTTTATAAACCAATAGTGCGCATGAAAATAAGCAACTTTGTAATATATCTTATCAGAGAGATCTGCTTCTTTTTCTGCCAAAATTGATCAGTCATTATCGAAATTCTCAATTCTGAGGTAAAATCTGTATTCAGTGAAGACAGACTTTCCCATTACCGAGATAGGAGATGGCAGGTGCTAATGATGGGATTCTGCCTAGATAGGAGGAGGGAGGAGCCTTGACTCTAGCTCCTCCCTCCTTCCATCTATGGGAAAGTCTGTCTTCACTGAAGATTTAATCTGTAAATTGAGAATTTTATCTTTAATAATTACTGATCAATTTTGACAGGGAAAGAAGCAGATTTCACTGATAAGATATACAGTGGTGTGAAAAAAGTGTTTTCCCCATTTCTGATTTCTAAAATTTAAATATTAGACAAAGATAACACAAGTAAACACAAAATGCAGCTTTTAAATGAAGGTCTTTATTATCTATGGAAAAAGAAATCCAAACCTACAGGGCTCTGTGTGAAAAATTGATTCCCCCCCTTCCTTAAAGCATAAATGTATTGTGTTTTATCACATCTTTGGGAAGCTGAGTTCAATTTACAATGCCACATATAGGCCTGTTTACTGCCACACCTGTTCTCAGTCAATAAATCACTTACATAGGACCTGCCTGACAAAGTGAAGTAGACCAAAAGATCCCCAAAAGCTAGACATCATGCTGCAATCCAAAGAAATTCAGGAATAAATGAGAAACAAAGTAATTGATCAGTCTGGAAAAGGTTATAAAGCCATTTCTAAAGCTTTGGGACTCCAGCGAACCACAGTGAGAGCCATTATCCACAAATGGCAAAAATATGGAACAGTGGAGAAATTTCCTAGGAGTGCCCTGCAGACCCAAGTTACCCCAAGAGCGCAGCAACAACTCATCCAAGAGGTAACAAAAGACCCCACAACAACATTCAAAGAGCTGTAGGCCTCACTTGCCTCAGTTAAGGTCAGTATTCATGACTCCACCATAAGAAAGAGACTGGGCAAAAATGGCATGTATGGCAAAGTTCCAAAACGAAAACCACTGCTGAGCGAAAAGAACATAAACGTTTGCCTCAGTTTTGCCAGAAAATATCTTCATGGTCACCAAGACTTTTGGGAGAACAGTCTGTGAACTGATGAGACAAAAGTTGAACTTTTTGGAAGGTGTATGTCCCATTACATCTGGTGTAGAAGTAACACAGCATTTCATAAAAGGAACATAATATCAACAGTAAAATATGGTTGTGGTAGTGTGATGGTCTGCGGCTGTTTTACTGCTTCAGCACCTGGAAGATTTGCTGTGTTATAAGGAACCATGAATTCTGCTGTCTACCAAAAAATCCTGAAGGAGAATGTCCGGCCATATGTTCATGACCTCAAGCTGAAGCGCACTTGGGTTATGCAGCAGGACAATGATTTCAAACACACCAGCAAGTCTACCTCTGATTGGCTTAGGAAAAACAAAATTAAGACTTTGGAGTAGAATAGTCAAAATCGTAACCTTAATCCGATTGAGATGATGTGGCATGACCTTAAAAAGACAGATCATGCTCGGAAACCCTCAAATGTGGTCGAATTACAACAATTTTGCAAAGATGAGTGGGCCAAAATTCCTCCAGAGAATTGTAAAAGACTCATTGTCTGTTATCGAAAACGCTTGATTGCAGCTGTTGCTGCAAAGGGTGGCCCAACCAGTTATTAGGCTTAGGGGGCAGTCACTTTAGCACACAGGACTCTTTAGGTTTGGATTTCATTTTCCATTAATAATAAAGACCTTCATTTAAAAACTGCATTTTGTGTTTGCTTGTGTTATTTTTGTCTAATATTTAAATTTGTTTTGTGATCGGAAACATCTAAGTTTGACAAACATGCAAAAGAATAAGAAATCAGGAAGGGGGCAAACACTTTTTCACACCACGGTATTACAAAGCTTATTTTCATGATCACTATTGATTTATGAAATAAAATTTAAAACGACGGTTACGCTTTAAGTAAAATGAACTCCTTTAACTCTATCCTCAGATGGCGATTTCCTGTTTTTGCGCTTCCGATTTTTAACTCACCTTCTTGTAAGAGTCACAACTGTTATATTTTTCTGTCCTCATAGCCGTATGAAGATGTGTTGCATTGGAATGAGTTGTAGCTTTGAATGATACCATTCATTTTACCATTCAATGTACTGGAAAATGGGGAAAAATTCAAAGTGAGGTGAAATTGTTTTTTGGGTTTTGTTTGTATGGTGTTCATTGCTTGGTTAAAATGACTTTTCATCATGATTCACAAGGTAAGTACAAATATAGTGATAGCACACTTGTATAGTGTTTTTTTATTTAAGAGGTGAAAAAAAATTGGAAATTCGTAAAATATATATATTTTTGCTTGTGCTGCCAGTTTCCAAGTTGTGGAACGTTTTCGAGTTGATGGAGCTGTCTGAGAGCTTGTTTCTGGTGTGGTGAAGTGATCTTTTTATTGATACCATTTTGGGGTGGTTGCAAAGTTTTGATCTCTTTTTTTTTCATTTTTTCTTGCAGAGTTGAGGAGACCGAAAAGCTATTTTTTTTTCTTGTTGCGACGTTTACTAATCAGGTTAGTTAATTTTATATTTTGATAGAGCAGACATTTTTTTCATAATTAGTTCTTTATTTTTAATAAGGGAAACAAAGGAATGAAGATTCAAATGTTTAGATTTTTTAGATTGATGTCATCCAAGTGCAGTCCGATATACGCTGACTCATAGAATGGAAAAGATGGAGAAATTAAGTTTGCCACCTTCTCCGCACCTGTGATCCGATTTTCGCATGAGAGAATCAGATCACAGTAAAATGATTCTCTTCTCACACTCGCAGCAGAGTTTGAGCTGGGGGTCATTTGCATTTAGCATCCGATTCTCTAGCATGAGAGAATTATTGGATATTACTTGCCCTTTGAGGCAGATGCTGGCTGTGTGACATAGCCATTATTTGCTGGGAATGATGCAGGCTCAGCTCCTGAGCTTGCATCAAAGATGGGGACTCGCCTTATTATGTAATAGTACATCATATATTGGGAAGGGATTAATATTTTATGATTTTATAGTTTTTTTAAAGCAGGTTTAAAGGGTTTGTCCCATTGAAAATTTCTTATTTTATTCATACCATAAGGATTGCAGAGGTCTAAAATAACGAACAGAACTGTTACTTATCCTCTCCGGGTTCAGCACTGCGTCTTTGCAACTGTGAAGTCTCATCTTCAGTGCTTGTAACGCTGAAGCCAACAACTGGCCTCAGCATATCTGTCAATGTAGATAGCACAAGTCAGCGATGGGCTGCAGCGGTTACAATCGCTGTAGACGTGATCACAAAGACCGGAGAGGTGGATGCAGGCAATGTGGGGTCCAGGGAGAGTGAGTAACACCTGTTTGTTATTTTACACATCTGCAACCCCTCTAAAGTGAGACAGCAGTAATTTTTCCTACATAGCAGGAAACCTGTTTGGCGCCATACAGTATACATGGGCTGTCTGTCATTTAGGCTCCTTCTTTCCAGCAGCTTACAATTCTCATCTTGTGTCTAGCTTTGTGGACTATCATCACACCGCATTTGCTAAGCCAACAGTCCTGATGATTTTGCTGGAACAATCCAGCGACGGACTCTGCAATAGAGGTGGAGATTACCCATGCCATGCCCATTACAAATATGGAGCTTTGGCGCTTACATATTTCAATTTGACCATTAAAATATCGGCAGGTAAACAAGTCATAGATCAGTGACATTGAACTGTTGTCCCCTGAGACTGTGCACATGAGCCTGATTTAACATGGATTTCTAGATCTGAGAGAAATCTCATTATACACATGTGAGTGGGGTTTCTGCAATCCCACTGATATTTTGGATGATGATATATGATATATAGTGTTTCAGACAATTTCAAATTGGATATTTAGTGCCACTGCAAAAAAAAAAACAACACAAAAATCATACCTCCCAACTTTTATCGAAGCAAAAGAGGGATAAAATGTGTGATGCACAGCACAGAATGTTTGGTCACGCCCCTGGCCACACCCCTTTGCCACTCCCATTTACCATTTCTTTCCAACTTGGCAGGAGGAGATGTCAGAGGGGCGGTGGCAATGAGGGACATTCAGCAGACACCCGAGAATGCAGGGCATAACCCACGTCCGAGACTGTCTCGCTGTATCCAGGAGAGTTGGGACCTATGGGTTTATTTTTTTCCATTCATTCATAGTTGTAGCAGCCAGAACCTTCTCATTTTACATAAGTTTCACTATATGAGGTCTTGCTTTTTTTATGAGATGAGCAATATTTTTTTAAGTGCCATATTGCCAAACTGGTCTGTAAGGCCGTGTTCACTCACAGCGTAAATGCTGCATTTTTTCTGCTACTTTTTATCTGCACATTTTCTGCAGGTGTCCACACCAAACAATGCCATAACAATCTTCTTTCATTATTTTATTGTTGCTGCGTTTTTTTATGCCTTTTCTATCATTATTTGATGTAATTTTGGTGCAGATTAGAAGCTGCGTTTTTAATGTTTTTTTTAATAGTACAGAACAACTTTGATTCTGCACTTAAAGGGAATCTGTCACCCCCTGGGCGATATCAGACCTCTAATATGGGCATACAGGTGATAGAAATGTAAATCTATACCTACCTGTATGGGCCATATTAGAGGTCTGCTTGCTTTGAAATATCTTTTTCTAAAATCCGTTTTGTTATGCTTGGTGACCAAGGGATGCGAAGAAATGCCCGTCTACCTACTTAATTTAAATATTCCCTCCCCTGCACGTCATAGGGCCCTGTGACGTGCAGTCTAGGGCTGAACATCCCGCGCATGCGCAATGCACCAAGGTGCGTTTTTTCTCTCTCAGCCCTATTTTAATCCTGTGCTCTAGTGCGCAGGCGCCGGGGAGTCACTGTGACTTCTGCTCCAGTGACCTTCGGCATGCGCAACAATGAGGTTTGCTCCCCACTTCCTCCCATCCTGATAGTTAGGAACTATATTGTATATTTGTTTGTTTGGGCAGCATCATATGTGTCTATAAGGCTGTTGAGTTCAGGTTGGGACACCTGCAGCCAGCCTGTGAACTATTGATATGTGAATGCGGCCTGATACTTACATATTAGTAAGTGCCACAAAATCATGACCCCAACATGTTTATTAAAATCAAGGTAATATGACCGACCCCTTTATACCAGTGCCTCCTGCTTGGTATTCTGCACACAGCATTTACAAACACCTGTAGAAGCGCAAACAAGCGCGAAACAGCCGTCGTCCAACAGGTGATCCACACGCTGACCCGCAATGATTTTTAACGTAATGAAATAAAGAATTGTCTTTTTATAGACCAGTGAGTGCTACCACTTTTTTTATTATGCACATGGACTATTGATGGCTTGTGTCACTATGGTAAGCACCTGGTCAAAATGGGGCTAGGTGTCTATTTAGATCCTTTGTGACTGTTCAGCAGCCGGGTGGGGAGGTACAGAGGTGCTGGCTTTTACACTGCCATTTCTTTAAAAACGTAAGTGATCTAATTTAAATGGTAGGTGCAAGAAGTGGTGCAGAAATTCTACAGTGTCAAAAACTCACCAAAAGCTCATCGTGGGAATGTAGCCTAACACAGCTATACATAATGAAAGGGTTCAAAATGTAGAAATGCAACTGTGAAAAAACTAAAAGGTCCCTGAACCAAAGACTTGGGAGGATTATTGCACTCACTAAACAGAAGACTCAGCTCCTTTCCAGTACATAAATAGTAACTCCCTAGTAGTGTCAAACATACTTCATGAAGCACCATATTTTCCCTTATATTACAGTGTGCTTGAAAGTATGTTTAACTTTTCAGGATTTTCCATATTTTTGCATGAAGTTGAGCTAAAACTACATCAAATTTTCACGCAAGAATTAAAATAAAAAATATACATTATACTCACCTTCTGATTGCCCCCGGTCCCCTGTATGGTGCATCCTGGCTTCCCGGCAGCTGCAATGGTCTAAAAGGACCTGCCATGATGTCATTTAGTCATGTGACAGGTCACAAATGTTGTCATGGCACCAGGAACGCCAGACGCATCGGATAAGGAAACCGGGGGCCATCGGAAGGTGAGTATAATGTTTTTTATTTTTACCATTTTTATTATTTTTTTTAACTAACTTGGTCACACTATATAAATCCATGCCGGTTGCATGGATTTATATAGTGTGACCAAGTTGTCAAGCACTTTCCAAGTGATGCTAAAATCGCTTGGAAAGCACTTGTCAACCCGCACGAGAAATCGCATGATCAAAACGCTTTACTTACGCTTGTCCCTGACAGGAAAAACGCATGTACAATCCACATACGTCTTTTCTGCCAGGGAGAAGCGGAAATGCTCAGGAAAAATCCGGAGCATTTCTGCATCGTGGGCACATAGCCTAAATGTTGTGGAAGGACCTGACACAGCAGTTCTTGGGAGAAAACCCACCAACGTAGCAGAGTTGAAGCTGTTTTGTAGGGAGTAATGGGCTAAAATTCCTCCAAGCCGATGTACATGACTAATCAACGATTACAAAAAATGTTTAGATGCAGTTATTGCTGCACAAAGTGGCAAACCAAATACTCAAAGCAAAGGTTCACATACTTTTGTCAGCTAGAGACATGTGATACTTGATCATTTTTTGTAATAAAAATGACCAAATATTTAGTTTGATTTGGTTCTCTTTATTTACTTTTAAGTCGTGTGAAAATGTACATGTCATTTTTTTTTTCATAATACAATATGCATTGTAGTTAAACATGTGTATGAACCTGTGCAACAGAACAGATTGATTTTTTTTCTAGTCTGTCCCATTAGCAACTAGAGCTTGTCATTCATTGATTTCTAAGCAAACAGGAGTGTGTAATGCTTCCCAAGGGGTATAATTGGAACATTAAAACACCACTAATATGAGTTATTTTATTTTGTAAATTAATTGATGTTTTAGATAGAGAATTTAGACTGTAATCCCCATAGGGGATAGGGATGGATAGGTGGTCTCAGTGCAGCACTGCAGATTGTTTGGCATTCTTTAATGCTTGTACTTAAAAACGTCCTATATTTTTTGTGATTTAACAGATAAGTGCACAATTTAACAATCAATCCCTTAATTTAAAAAACAAGGTGATGAGAGATCTAATAAGGATCACAGGTGCAAAAGTATCAAACTTCCTTGAAATAATGACAGTGCAGCTTTAAAGGGGTATTTCCATCGCATGTACGTTTTAGGCAACTGTGGAAAAGACGCTGCAAAGTAAGAATGTTTTAAAATTAAAAGTTAATAGTTTTGAAAGTGAGAATATGCTACACAGAGACCATATCTCAACTTCATTGAGTCTGTCTGAGATACAGTTGTGCTCAAAAGGTTACATACACGGCAGAATTTTTCGTTTCTTGGCCTTGTTTCAGAGAATATGAATGATAACAAAAAAACTTTTTCTCCACTCATGGTTATTGGTTGGGTGATGCCATTTCTTGTTAACCTACTGTGTTTTCTCTTTTTAAATCTTAATGACAACCAAAAACATCCAAATGACCTTGATCAAAAGTTCACATACCCTGGTGATTTTGACCTGATAACATGCACAGAATTTGAAACAAATGGGTTTGAATGGCTACTAAAGGTAACATCCTCACCTGTGACCTGTTTGCTTGTAATCAGTGTGTGGGCATAAAAGCTGAGTGAGTTTCTGGGATCCAGACAGACTTCTGTTTAGTGAGTGCAAACATCCTCCCAAGTCTTTGGTTCAGGGACCTTTTCTCATCTCAAAGGATGGATTTAATCAAGGTATCATTTTAATCAGTGTAATGTCACCCACCTGACAGTGTATGTAGTTTTCTGAGCACAATCCTGCTGACAGGTGCGCTTTAATTACACTATGCACTTCTTTTATGCATAGTGTGTTCATATCCGTGTAGTTTGTGCTCCTATTTTCATCCCTTCAGCCTCCATCTTGATTCCCAGGTTTGATCCTGAATGTTATTTCTGTATGGTGTCCTATCAGTCTCATGATGCAGCAGTACAGAAGCACATGGCCTGCTATAGCCAGTAGCATCTCTATGTGCTGGGATGACACTTGGATTATACTCTCCTGTATATTCTACTAAATAAACTAATAGTTTATAAGCATACAGTCAGGGAGGCTAAACTGTCCTATCCTATATTAGAATTATATGACAGGCACTGTGCAGTCATCATCATTATTTTGGATATGAGCTTCTTTTTTACCTTAATCCCCCATGGAGAACTCATTCTGTACAGTTCCTTCAATTGCACCATACATGAACTTCTATTGACCGAAATGATGACCCCCTCCAGAAAACATAAAGCCATTTTAATTCCTACAGGGTCATCAAGTGATCACATGGAGAGAAGTGTAACATAAGTTTCCAAATAGAATGGATAAGTAAATGAGGTAATACTAGCTGAATTAAATAAAATGAGGAACTAGTGAAAGAATGAATGATAAAAAAAATCCTGGAGAACTACTTAAAGGGTTCATTTAAGTCTGAAACTATCTTTCATGAAAAGACATTAAAAGACAAAAAGAAAATGCCCCGCAGAACAAAATTCATGAAATAAAGGTATGCTGCTTTAAGATTCTTCACAAGTAGAGTTTGAAGCTTTGACCTCATCTTGAAAAACTTTCAGACACTGATTTGGCCCCGAATCTTTGTTTTTAAGTGTTCCATACAAAGATACCTGAAACTTGTTTCGTAAGTATTTCAACCAAAATGTCATTTTCTAATAAGTGGTCATGTTCTTTATTTTGAGAAACACCTTAATGTACCCCTAGCTAAGTTTATCACAGACACAAACTTCTCCCACATTAGAGGCTGCTGAAAGTATGCTTACAGAGAAGCAATGGTTAAAGTTCTTTTGCCACGCTCCCTTCAGCTTCCTGACTGGCATATCCTGGTGTATGACAATCTCAGGCCTTTCCTGCCATGAGCGAGAGCAGCTGCTGTGTCCCTCCCCTCTGCCATGATACCTTGTCAATTACCCTTTATTCCCACTCACAAGACATTATAGACAATCAAATGTAACAAACGAGATTATACTAATGCATGCTTCCAAAGCATTAAAGGCACACAGTATTAAGTAACATTATAACACGTTTCATGAATGTTGGTGTCATTCTGTTCTTCGTCTGTGGCCAATTAGATAAGTTGAATACATATATAGGTAATAGATTAAGAATGAAAGACACAAACATTTAAAATGAAATACGTAAGTCCTGCTATAAAAATTCAGCTTGGTGCACATATACTAACTTCTACATTCACTGACTTTAAAGAGATTATCCCCTTACAGAAAATCTAGTCCCCTGGCTGCAGTTTGTTATAAAAAAAAAACACACCTCCCTTTACTCACCATTGATGGTGTTGCAGAAAATTGGTGAGTTCAGTGGCTCTGATCATGGCGTTCCTTCTATACGGCCTGAGCCACTGAGCTCACCAATTGTCTGCCGCACCGTGGACATAGCATCAGCATCACAGTCAATACTGGACTCTGGGAGCAGCACCAGAGTTTCAGGGCTGGACTTTAGGGTGATGAGTAAAGTACAGTTATTTTTCTTTTTTAGAACAATTTGCAGGCAGGGACCAAATTTTTTTCAAAGGGTACGACCCCTTTAACTTCTCTCTCCATTTGAGAAATGGCCAAGGCAAGTGGTTTCTTTCATATTGAACTAGATTAAGTTACTAATTTGTTAATTTTTGTGCAGGTAGACTTTATTCAAAATTTTACATTAAATTATTACTGTTGAAAGCAAGTCATTGTGGCCCTATGTCACGGATGACACCGCTGCCAAAAGATAAGAGCAGAGAGAGAAGTTCAGATCCAACTACTGTCACCAGTTCATCAGGGGAATGCAACTCTGCTGTCTCTAATTGTCAGAAAAATTACACAATTGATTGATGAGTAACTAACGAATCTCGTGGCTGCTTCCACTACTAAGCCGGTTATAGGGGAACTCACAACAAGCGTATGGTATATACACTTCCGATTTCAATGCATGGAATATATACCATGGTACGGTCACTGCCAACTCCACATTAACAAAAAGGAACCACTAGCTGCCACCATCAATCGTTTATACTGGCCGATTGGAAACCCGTTCCAAGATAGCGTATGGCTTCAGGGATGCAGCTTACAGAGCAAGAGGAACAGAGCTATTAAATGTTATATATTTAATCTGAAAAGGTAGGCAGTCTTTATAAAAATATACCAAGATGATACAAAATTGGAACAAAACAATACGGTATATACAATTATATTGAATAAAAGGGATAACAAAAGAAAAGTACTAAATCTATGTCATGGAAATGGCTCAGAGCTTAGCAGAGGGAGGTACTCCTTAGCAAAATGGACAGAACCCACAACAAGTGGTACCTCCCAGGACTGAATAATGACCAAACCCAAACTTCTGCTTTTATTACATCAAGGTTAAGTCCACCTACCTCCCCTTGGTAAATTCATTTAAGGGCTGGTTGTGTGATGTGCTAGGTCTTTTAGAATTTTAGAAGATCCAAAACTTAAAGGATATCTTTGCCTCTGGAAGTCCCAGGTGGTAGATATTGTCATTGTGTTTTCCATTGCAATTTTACTTTTATAAAGAGATGAAACATGGCATGGATAGTATCATCCATTGGACCATTATTAAGTTGGGGGGCCTTAAGGTGATGTGAGGTAATGCCTTATGTTCATCCCTTTGCTACGACGCCGAAAATATATCTCCCATAAATATAGGATTAATGCAAACTCCAATATTCATCACCGACCACTTGCTCCAAAATTTCTCAGAACAGTGCTTTGATCAGAGGGAGCTCTGGCCTGGGATATGTACTTCCCCGCATCTGCGTACACGAATCTCAGTCTTGCAGCATAGGGAGGAGGGAAGTGGAGATTGGAAGATTACCACGTTGAAGACTGAATAGCCTCAGCTGGAGTCCATCCTGTGGGTACCACACCCATTGGTGATCGCAGACAAAATGTAGAAAAGAGGAGTTAAACCAGCACATCCAACCAGGAAAATGTTAAAAAATTAAAAATTTTATTGGGAAAAAAATCATGTTTTAAATTTTTTTTTCCCAATAAAATGTTCTATTTTTTAATATCTTCTTGGTTGGATGTTCCGGTTCAATTCCTCTTTTCCACATTTTGTCTGGAATCTCAGTCTTGGTGTGTTTTCCCAGAGTAAATCTCCTGTTGTAATTACCTGGTCACTGCAGGAGGCGCTTACTTGAATGGAGGTGGAAGTGTCAGCTCTCTCTCACTTCCCCAGATATAATTAGTCTCTCACTTCCCCAGTTATAATTAGTTTCTCTCTTCCCCAGCCACAATTAATCCCATATGTTCAATGTGAGGGTGATATGTCCCCTCTCTGGAGATCAGGGCTGTGGACTCAGTAAACCAAACCTCCGACTCCGACGCTTCAATTTCTCCAATTCCCAACTCCGACTCCACGACTCCGACTCCACAGCACTGCCTCACTACTGAGCATGTACATAAAGTGCAGCACAGATTCATCTCACCTAAAAGCCTAGATACTTAGATCAGGAATAGAACAGACATTTATAGGACATGTCATAACTCTCCCAAATTCTTATGAAAACATTTACAGCACATCCTGCATTGTACAACTGCACTCAATTCCTTATATATTTTAGGAGTCTGAGTCGCTCCATTTTATATCGACTCCACCAAAATGGACACCGACTCCGACTCCACAGACCTGCTGCAGATGTCTTTATGGATTTTAATTTTTTTTCTATGAAACCCTGAAGGTATGTGCACACGGAGCGGATTTGCTGCGGCTTTGACGCTGCGTTTTTATGCAGCGTCAAAACCGCAGCGGCCAGATGTTACAGCTTAGAGGATGGGATTTCTAGAAATCCCATGTCCACTATGCGTTTTTGTGCACCTGCGGATCACCTGCGAAAATTGACATGAGGTGCGTTTTTCAGATCTCCAGCATGTCTATTTCTCTTGCAGAAACGCTTGCGGATTTTCTCCATAGACTTGCATTAGATGAGGAAATTTCGCATGCGTAAAAACCGCATGTGTGTTTTGTGTGCGTTTCCGCAGCGGAAATGCACACAAAAATGCTACATGATTATCAATAAAGTTTGTTTAAAAGAAAACTATTCTCTAATTTCAACAGGAAGACATGAAAAACACATGCATAAAAACGGCATGAAAAAACGCATGTGGAAAAGTTGCATGTAAATTACGCACCAAAAACTGCAAGTAACCTAATTTGCATATTAGATGCGGAAATGGTGCAGAAATTCTGCAGCGTAAAAACCGCAGCAAATCCGCACCGTGTGCACATACCCTAAAGCAATGGGACAGGTCAGAATTCTTCTATGGCAAACAAATTAAGGCCCTGTCACACTTAGCGACGCTACAGCGATCCCGACAACGATACGACCTGTCAGGGATCGTTGCTGCGTCGCTATGTGGTCGCTGGTGAGCTGTCAAACAGGCAGGCTCACCAACAATCAGGGGAGCAGCGACATCGTGGAAAGAATCTTTCCACGATGTCCTGCTCCTGGTTACCAGCCTGCTGAAGCAGGAGCAGGCTGGTAACCATGATAAACAGCGGGTTACTAGGGGCACACGCGCACCTAGTAACCCGCTGTTTATCATGGTTACCACTCTGCTACGGTGAGCGGGAGGTTACCGCTCACTTTAGCAGGCTCGTAACCATGATAAACAGCGGGTTACTAAGTGCGCGTGCGCCCCTAGTAACCCGCTGTTTATCATAGTTACCAGCCTGATCGCTGCTCCCGCTGGTCACACACAGCGATGTGTGCTGACCAGTGGGAGGGCAACGACCAAAAAAAGGTCCAGGACATTCTGCAGCGATCAGCGACCTCACAGCTTGGGCCTGATCGCTGCAAAGTGTCACACATAGTGACATCGCTGGTGAGGTCGCTGTTGCGTCACCAAAACCGTGACACAGCAGCGATCTCGCTAGCAATCTTGCTATGTGAGACGGGGGCTTTACTCTGACCGGCTAAAGCTTTAACTTGTCTCAGAATGGAGTACCTTTGTAATTCAATTTCCTGATAATGCAACACAGGAGATGTTTTGCTCAAACTGTACTACTCATCACTTTTATCTGCTGCTACTATAGTACTATAGTCTCTAGATATGTTCACCTTGCCACTATGTAACTTATACTGGCTACAATTATCTACATCATATACTCAATTGTCCTAAGATATATAATTAGTTCTTTGTACCATAATTAGTTCTGTGTGTCATAATTCGCTTTGTGTACCATAAATAGCCGGTCAGACAGGTTCAGATGCTGACCTATAGTATATCTCTCAACAGGAGAGGACATCCAAGGCACAGAAGTCTAAAGGGCTAATTTTAACACCTTCACAACCTATGACTTATAGGTACGTCATACAGTAGATCATGTATTCCGCTGTCACATAATTGCTGGGCCCAATGGGTCTGCATGACAACCGGGGGTCTGCAGAAGACCCCCGTGTTTGCAATCGCTGACCTGCTATGAACGCCGGCCCTTAGCCGGCGTTCATAGAAGATGATAATTTCTGCTACACATAGCACAAACCATCAGATGATTGCAGCTTCAAATCTCCTAAGGGGGCTATTGAAGCAAGTAAAAAGTAGAAAAAAAAGTTTTAAAAAATATTTAAAACATTTTAAAAATATAAAAGTTCAAATCCCCCTTTTTGCCCTATTCAAAATAAAACAATAACAAAATAAGAAAATTACACGTATGGTATCGCTACGTTCATAAAAGTCCGATCTATCAAAATATATTAAAATAATTAATCTAATCGGTAAACGAAGTATTGGGAAAAACAATAAAAACTCCAGAATTATGTTTTTTTGGTCGCCACAACAATAAAATGCGATAACAGGTGATGAAAACATTGTATCAACCTCAAAATGGTATCAATAAAACGTCAGCTTAGCACGCAAAAAATAAGCCCTCACTCAACCCCAGATCTTGAAAAATGGAGAAGCTACGGGGTCTCAGAAAATGGCACCATTTTTTTTTTTTTTTTTACAAACTTTGGAATTTTTTTTACCACTTAAATAAAAAAGAACCTATACATGTTTTGTATCTATGAACTCATAATGACCTGGAGAATCATAATGGCAGGTCAGTTTTAGCATGTAGTGAACGTGGTAAAAAAAACAAAAAAAAAAACCTGTACTTGGATTTTTTTTTTCAGTTTTCCAGCAAATTATATGGTAAAATCAATGGTGTAATCAAAAGTACATCTCGCCGCACAATAAACAAGCTCTCACACGGCCATATTGACAGAAAAATAAAAAAGTTATGGCTCTGGAAAGAAACGGAGCAAAAAACGAAATCGCAAAAACTGAAAATCCCAAGGTTGTGAAGGGGTTAAGGAACAATAATCATGCTATATACCATCAAGAAATAATTTGCATTGACCAGTGAACACATTTACTAGTTTCTCACTGGTCAAAAGTTTTGTTTTGGTCCAAAAATAATCGTTTATCAGGAAAAAATTCTCTTGCAGTCATCGGCTGAAAGTTAGCAGATGTGGCAGGAGGAAAGACAAGCGATCTCTAAAGCAATCACAAATAACAAAAGGATACAATTATCGTTGCAAGCACTGATAATTTGCTTTATTGTTCTTCAGCACTTGTTTTTACCAATTTAACTTCCCAAGTGAAACGGTCCTTATTTATTCACAAATTTACACTCTGAGTCACAATGTGAGGAAGTTATTATTATTTCTAGAAGTTTTACCTCGTCAGGCAATAACTTTAGATAAATGATGAGGCTTTTTTCCAGCTTATCCTACATATAGGCATTAAAAAGGAAAGGCAGGGAAATATGACCAGATTTAAAATGGTGTCAATATGGACCATATGTCAAATTACATCTGTTTGAATTAGATGTGTCTCTATATGATTCCACTGACATATAGATGTTAAACTCAGGGGGGCATCAATGCTTTCATCTTGTGCAGCCGCTCTGTCTGTACTACATAGACAGAACAAGGTAAAACAATATTCTACATTTTTTTTTATTATAATACTTGTTTTACAGAAGCCATGGATATACCCATGATAAGGTAGCATAATGAGGCTAAAGAGGTACAGTAAAGGCCTCGTGGACCTTTAGGCTATGTTCACACATTGCATTTTTCTAGTTTTTTTGTGCTTTTATGCTCATTTTCAGCTGCATTTTACAGTATCTGCAAAGTCTATGAGATTCCAGAAATCTCATGCACACAACATGGTTTTTGTTTGATCAGTATTTTGTGCTTTGCATAGTTTTTTTACAGAATAGAGCATGTCACTTCTTTCAGCGTTTTTTCAGTGTTTTTCACCCATTGAAGTAATGAGTAGCGAAAAAAAGCTGAAAAAATGCCTAGTGTGAACATAGCTATCAGGTTTTGCCATGTTTTTAATGAAAAAAAAAAAAAGTACAACAGTATGTGAAACTCATGTATTTTTGTGATTTTACCATCTTGTCTTGGTCATCTGAGATGGTAGTTTGCATTAGAACAGTTTAATTAAATTAGTGATGTGTAGCAGTGTAAACACTGGTTGAGCTAGGTGTGAGATTGAACAATACCTGTGGCACAAGGAGGTCTGAAATTGAACAATGCCTGAGCAACTGAAAGGCAGCCCATTGTGTGAAAATAAATAGTGTCTTAAAAACTCAATGGACTGCCAATGTCCTAGAAACACTATTCACCTCCCCCCTCTGTTACATTTGAAATTCTCGTTAATATGGTTTCACATATGTCTTGCATTAGTGACCTGTGTTCATGCTTCTGTGGTGGAAGCAAAGCTGAACTTTGGGATCCGAAAAACGCACCAAAAAACGCCCCAAAAAGTGCACCAAAACCCTGCGCTTTTGACACAGCTTCTTTCCTGCCAAGAGATCAGCTTTTGCTGCAGGAAAAAAATGAAAAAACACCTAGTGTGAACATAGCGTTATAGCAAATACAGTTTTGCGGATGAGCCATCTGTAAGATATGTTACCAAGTTCTTAGGTAAGATTACAACAGAACCCACATAAATAAATGTATTACAGCACATTGAGATAATTACATAAGATCTGTTTTTCATATTACCACAAGCAAGAAAGAAATGACAGTAATTTCTCATGGCATAAAGCAAGAAAAACTGCAGATCTGAAATCCAATTATGTGCACAGCAATAAGGTAGGAAGTGCTGTGAGTACTGAACATGCCATACATAAATGAACATTTTCACTGGATGATAATTCACTGCTGTTTTTACTTCAGCCAGGATCATGAACCTACACCCAAAGTCCAGAACACAATCATAGCCGTATTGTACATCCTACTAGGCTTACGACAGAACAGCAATGGCCATGATCCCCTATTTATATCCAGCAGCATGTGCTTTGCTGGAGTATAATTAGTTTAGCAAGTAAGCTACTCCCCTGGGTACACCTAAAATTAACAGAGGTTTAGGAGGAATGGCTGGCAATGGATTTATGGCCTTTTTGGAGTATGCACCATTTACTAGGACATATTGCTAAGAATAAAGTGAACTTTAATAGCAGATTGATAGATTCACCTGACCGGAGATTTGTAGGTAATATTGACCAAGGTAATAGGACTATACCAATTTATAAGGAGAATCCCTAAGCTATCCATAACACTCTAGAGAGATCGTTGTGAATCACAGTATTTTTTCTGTATTATCAATTCTAGGACATGGCAAGGCAAACTCTCATCCACATGAACCTTGTAATACATCTACAGTGTATTGTACTGTTACACTAAAAGGCTTGTATCTTATATCTAGGTAAAAAACTGCCTTTAGAAATGTAATAATTGTAAAATGAAATTAATAGCACATTATAGTCGGCAGCTGCAGACAAATACAACTGTATACAACTGGGGCATAAATAATTACATATTTATATAGTTGGGAACGGTATCAAATATATTTCTTCCCTACTCCAAACATGGCAAATCAGAATAACTGCCTGGATCAATCTACAAGGGTGTTTTCATGCATTACTGGCACAATATGATCATATTACTACCTATTGTTGACCCTTCCGGCATTCACATCGCCTAATTATGATAGATTATGATAGATGAGAAAAGATCAAATAGGTTTCTAAAATATGTTCACACAGAGTTTTTGAATTGGATTTTCTGCAGATTCTGCTTCAAAATCCACATCAAAATCTGCACCAAATACACTCTGAAAAAGCTTCTTATTGATTTCATAGAGCAAGTTTTTTCTAACCATGTTTTAAGAACCACAATGTAAAAAACAAAAGTGAGATCTCACTTATTTGATCTGGATTCCTGACTGAATCTTCACTAAACTTGACATTGAAGTCAAAAGGTTGCAACGAAAAAACATGAAAACAAACAGCTGCAAAAACGCATCAACAAATGCTTCTGAACTGAAAAACAAATGGTTTTCTAACATGGATATTTTTTGAAAAATACATCAAAATTTTCCATGTCAAAAAAACTCTGTGAACATACCCCTAGACTACCCGAAGACCACCGATGTAGCGCGCAGCCGACTGTCAGTCAGAGGGTCTGGACGTGCTTACTGCCGCCATTCTCAGTGCTGTTAGCGCTGACTGTAACTGTGTCGGCACGGGTGCATGACTGAAATCCGGTAGCTCGCGGGAGGAGTTCAATTTCTCCTGGGTAGCGCACTTTAGAACAGCGACCAGGCCCCTTAATACCCTATTAACCTGCAGATTAACGCTTTATCTTTATCTGCAGTTTAATAGCGTTATCAGACATGTCAGGTTCTCGTTAAGAATTCCATGCTATTCAATACTCTCAGCAATCAGATCTGAAGATTACCTGTTTGTTAGGCAATCCCTGCATGTGTTGCAGCTGTCTAAAAGCCGTGAGACATGCAGCCGCGGCGACGCGAACACATTTTTCGAACATGCCGAAGATACTCGTTTAGCGCCCGAGCATGGCTAACACCTTATCCGAGCACGTTAGTGCAACACTATACCTCATAGATTACATTGCTAGGGTGAGGGACAAAATGACAGTCTGGGCCTGTGATGACATAGGACATGAAATTCAGACTTCCTCTGAGTCCAGTATACATTGCTGCAGTGACTTTTCATGGTTCTGTCCTAATAGTAACATACATGGTTAAGGTAGAAAGCATTCACAAGTTTATCAAATTAAGCCTAAAATCCAACATTTTTGGAATAATCAAACTCCTTTCTGATTTCATAATAAATCCCTGATTTATTGACACATAACTTGTGATAACAATTCATGTAAAAGGGAACCAAACATGAAAGTCACACATGCACATTACCTCGCTCTTCTCAGACAACCATCATTCGGATCAATGGAAGTCCCAACAGTCTGACCACCACCAATCATCTAACAGGCGCGGCTGGAGATGAGCTTCAGCTATTAACCATTTAAACACTGCTGTCAATCTCTGACAGTGGCATTTAAATGGAATGCATGCCGCTGCTCGCACTTACTATTTCCCATCGGCAACCTATGATTTGATTGAGGAGTGCTGATAGGTTACTATGACGTCAGGGTGGCTGCTGAAGACCCTCATTGCCGCCATCTTGGTACTCCTCTGAAGCTCAACTATATGCTGAGCTTCAAACGAGACAGAGATTTACACTATATATACCACAATACTGTGGTCAAGTGACCAAACGATCAAGTGACAGCAGGTTCAAGTTCCATAAAGGAAATAAAAAATCTGAAAAAAGTTTTAAAAAATGTTAAAAAAAAATGAAAAAATATAGAAGTTCAGATCTTCCCCCTTTTTCCTCATTCATAAAATAAAAAACAAGTATATTTGGTATCACAGATATCATAAAAGTTCGATTTATCAAAATATAAAATAATTAACCAGATCAATAAACCTTGTAATGTAAAAACAATAACCTTAACGAGAAAAAAATCAAAACACCAGAAATGTGTTGTTTTTTTGTCACCTATCTAAAAAATACAAAAAGAACAGATCAAAGTGTAATAAGCAGCCAAAGATTGTATCAAGAAAACTGTCAGCTCATCAATGAAAAAATAAAAATGTTACAGGACTCGGTATATGGTGAAACAACCAAAATTTTTTTTTTTACAAATTTCTAAAAATGAAAAAAAAAATTACTATGTTTGCCGTTGTTGTCATCGTACTGATCTAGAGAATCATAATTCAGAGTAACTTTTACCAAAGAATGTATACTGTAAAAATACAACCCCAAAAAACATGGCGGAATTGAATTTTTTTACAAATTTAATCACACTTGGAAGTTTTTTCCCATTTTTCAGTACATTGAATGGTAAAATGAATGGTGTCATTCAAAACTACAACTCATACTGCAAAAAAATAAAGCTATGTGCAAGGAAATTTTTAAAAGTTGTGGCTCTTGGAAAAAGCAAAAATGAAAATTAACTGCAGAGGGAAAGAATTAAAAAGGTTAATAACAGTTGAGAAGTGAACTGGACATCTGCTTTATATTACAATGAGGAATCACTGCAGGTGGTAGCTTGTTGTGCGTCCACATACAGGTGCATCTCACTAAATTATAATATCATCAAAAAGTTAATTTATTTCAGTTCTTCAATCCAAAAAGTGAAACTCATATATTATATAGAGTAAATACAAACAGAGTGATCTATTTCAAGTGTTTATTTCTGTTAATGTTGATGATTATGGCTTACAGCCAATGAAAACACAAAAGTCATTATCTCAGTAAATTAGAATAATTATCAAAAAACACCTGAAAAGGCTTCCTAAGCATTTAAAAAGGTACCTTAGTCTGTTTCAGTAGGCTCCACAATCATGGGGAAGACTGCTGACTTGATAGTAGTCCAGAAGGCAGTCATTGACACACTCCACAATGTCCCAGAGTTCCAATTTTCATTTGGAAATCAAGGTCCCAAAGTCTGGAGGAAGAGTGGAGAGGCACACAATCCAAGCAGCTTGAGGTCTAGTGTGAAGTTTCCACAATCAGTGATGGTTTGGGGAGCAATGTCATCTGTTGGTGTAGGACCACTGTGTTTTATCAAGACCAAAGTCAGCTTCCCTCTGCCGACAAGCTTTTTGGAGATGGAAATTTCATTCTCCAGCAGGACTTGGCACCTGTCCACACTGCCAAAAGTACCAATACCTGGTTTAAGCAAACTCGCCTGACCTTAACCTCATAGAGAATCTATGGGGTATTGTCAAGAGGAAGATGAGAGACACCAGACCCAACAATGCAGATGAGCTGAAGGCTGCTATCAAAGCAACCTGGGCTTCCATAACACCTCAGCACTGCCACAGGCTGATCTCCTCCATGCCACGCCGCATTGATGCAGAAGGAACCGCAACCAAGTATTGAGTGCATTTACTGAACATACATTTCAGTAGGCCAACATTTCGGATTTTAAAAACATTTTTCAAGCTGTTGTTATAAAGTATTCTAATTTACTGAGATAATGACTTTTGTGTTTTCATTGGCTGTAAGCCATAATCATCAACATTAACAGAAATAAACACTTGAAATAGATCACTCTGTGTGTAATGACTCTATATAATATATGAGTTCCACTTTTTGTATTGAAGAACTGAAATAAATACACTTTTTGATGATATTCTAATTCAGTGAGATGCACCCATATTTGTGGTTTAAAAACTTTAATAGAGAAATGTATATATTTTTTCTCTATACCCTTTTGTAATCCCAATCTTTTTAGCAGATAGTGTGTTGACTGTAATCGTTCTCAGTAACCAACACTGTGGTCCTGACTCCCTAGCTGGAAAATTTGACTAAAGTCAGAGAAACACTGGGAGCCATATTTACAAGCCAGGAGTAAATATTTGAAAACACTAAACTTTGTAAAACACAAAATTAAGGAACAAGGAAAAGCATCTAAGTGATAATAAAAGATGTTCTGGAAAAAGAGATATTAATGAAACAGACGGCCTGACGACTATAACAATGGTAAGCACATCAGTTATAAACACAATGTCTCAGAAACAGTTTTACTGTAAACTTTCAAGGCAGCAGTGTGTGACACATCTGAAAAGTTTATAATTCTAAATAAACTGTATTCTTTAAAGTTCACTAATCACATCACCACCCTGCTCACTCTTTCCTGACAACCCTTACTTCAGACACTTCTTCCACAGAGGTTATAAACATATCAGGGTCACGCTTTAAAATATTCTGGCTCCGGAATATACAGTATGTCTATTCTTAGACTTGATGCCCAATAGCCCCGGCTGCTAACTAATGTGTATATCAATCCCTAAATCCTATAGATCTAAAAAACATTTTGGTTAGACCTACATTTATTTTTAATGCTGTTCCATCTGAGAATTTGGTTGACACATGTAAAGCGCCATGGAATAAATGGCGCTATAATAATAAATAATGATAATAATATGAATAAGCAATGTAAAGACACTAATTTCTGTCAAGCACAAATGTTGCCATCTACACAAACTTAAAGGGATTCATAACAAAAACATTTAGCACGTATCTATTGTTACGGCTATAATCATAGGAACCCCCAGCTTTTGCTGGAGAAGTCTGAATGCAGAGTCGGTGTGACACGCATCATGTGTCTCTAATCAAAGATCAAAGACGAAGAGGGGTCCTAGGTGTTCCTCCACCACCGACCAAGCATTTATCAGCTATCCAGTAGAAGGTAAGAACTGATTTTGTCACCCACTTTTCACATTTGGTATATCTTCCTTCTGTATAACACCAGGAATATTTCCCAATGTAAACACCAGACAGATCTGTAGACTTTTATTGACCCAATTCATACCTAAAAAAATCAGCTTACATTATTTTCAACTGTATTGTCTTCAAATATAAGGATCTCATTTTTCATAATTGGAGTTTATGGCAGATGTATGCACATATATGGCATAAAGCCTTTGTTTGATGGATTGTTCAGGCGTTTACGAGTAACAGAGGTGTATTCATACCTACAGGGTCAGTCTCGTTTATGACGCAGGAGGTGAATGCCTTTTTCAGGATTCCTGAGCCAGAGTATATCTCAATCTAGAGGAATTGGCTTTCTCACTTCATGGGCAGCTCCTTGACGTGATTATTAATGTGTAATGCTTCATTTAACTTGTATTAGGACTAACTTCTCTCCTTAACATATGGGTCCTGGCAGAGGAACTTCCATCAATCAGGTTTGAAAAGGGGTTAGAAGGAGTTAAAAGGTGAGACACCCCCTTAAATCCTAGCAAAACGCTAGCCATTCTGTAATATTTCATTTATACATGTTTAATAACTAGAATAGAATAGAATTCAAATGTGGCACATTTAATGTGTTTTTTTTTCGTGCAGAGTGTAGATGTGAACGTTAATTTACGTATGGCTGACATGTCTTGTTGTGTGGGAATAAATGTGTCATTGAGATAGCCATAAGCAGCAATGTAGGATGCATCATTGTAAATACACAGAGAATCACGTTTTACATTACGACTATTTTTTTAAACTGATTTCTAATTCTTGACTATTTTTTGTGCGTCTTTGATCAGTTTTTCAGTGCATAGTGTACACCATGCTTTATGTGAATTTCACATTTCATCAGTTGGTTAATCTTAGTCTCAGTATTTTTCCCATGCAATCTAAGGATAAAATTTTAGTGATGAAATAACACTGCATATGATCAACTAGAGATAAGTGAATATATACACTGGGAATTGAAGCCTACTCAAATATTATAAAAATCAGCATACGCCAAAATGCTAATTTTTTTTGTCATTTGCTTTGATGTGGGTTTTGAACCATAAAGTGCCATCACAAGGTTAAAAAATAAAAAAAATACTTATACTCACCTCAGTGCTCACCTCTCTGGCCCCTCCACTTCTCAGTATATCTTCTTTTCTCTGCCACCGAGCACTAAATCCCTGGGCATCTTGACACTAGGCCAGGACTTCCAGTTATGATGAGGCTTGGGACGATTATGCGCAAGCAAGTGCAAGGTCATGGAGAACGTTATGATGTCATGACCTTACACATGCAGGACCATCCGGGCCTAATCAGAGCCAGAAGTCCTGGCCTAGCATGAAAAGACCTGGGGAGCCAACACTCGTGATGATAAGAAGAACGACCAGACAGGTAATAGTGAGTAGTGGACAGGTCAGGAGAGATGAGCGGTGAGGTGATTAGAAGTACTTTTATTTTATTTTTTACGTCTTACTGTTATGATGTTCTGGAATCTGCAGAGACCCCAGAGCATAATAAGGGACATTCAATTTGCGGAGAATAAATTCTTTGTGAATGGAATTTCAGAGTAAATCATTGCGAACAGGATAATTCAAATTTTGCCTGATCCACTTATCTCTAATCACAATTACTTGTTGTGGTGTACATTGTCAAAAGAACATTCATTCATAATTTTTGCTTCAACAAATTAATTGCAATTTCTTCATTTGAGGTTTGCATTTCACAGAAACAATAATCGGGAAAACAAAATTGCTCATGGTGCATTCTAGGAAGGATGGACATTATTCTTAAAAAATCCTGCTGATTTATAATTTCTGAATGCCTTTAAATTTTATTCTAACCACTTCTACAAATCTGCACTTAAATGGACACTCAACTGTATTAAATGTTACACTATATGACTGACAATCCATATTTCAAAGTTTCAACTGCACCGCAGCACACCAAAAGTACAAAAAAGGGAATGCTTTGAGTAAGTCTAGCATTTCTGATAAATTATTTTATGATTTCAGTAGAGCATTTGTTTAATATATAATCAATTTATGATTGACTAGCTTGTTTGAATTTTCTGCACAGTTTGGGACTTTTACATTTCAGTTTGCATACTCTACAATGTTTTTCTATGTATTCACAATTTCCATATTCCCTAGCTATTTAAAGATTGAGAATTTATTTTGCGTATATAAACAACAATTACAACATTAAGTAACTTAAAATATTCAAACTTCAGGCAATAAAACAATGCCATTTTCAGTGGCACCATGATTAAGCTAGATTATTTTTTAATCCTAAATTACTTAAATTAAACCTTACTTAAAAATGACCTAAAAATTACTTGCTTAATTCAAAATGACCTTAAATTAGTTTGTAATATATCACCACTATACTGCTATGCTATATGTTTTTCTTTAAAAACTGATAGACCCATAAACATACATTTCTAAATATAACTTAACAAATGTTAAAAAAAATGCTTTATATATGCAAGATAATGTGCATATGAACTGACTTCCTGCACAGCATACGATATACAGTAAAAGCCAAGAGACTCCAAAGAAATACTGATAGGGAATGTAGATTGTGAGCCCCAATGATGACAGGGCCGATAATGTCTATAAAATTGTCTGAATTGTAAAGCGCTGCGGAATATGTTGGCGCTATATAAATAAAAAGATTATTATTATTATCTTGCAGCTTTATCCGTGAGGGTACACAGTGACAGCGCTAAAGAGGAAATCCCCCGGCGGAGAAGAGAGCAGGATGGGAGAACAGGGATGTCTTAGGCATGTAAATGTGTCAAGTGACATTTCACATGACAAGTGGGACTTCCCTCCCCTCCTCACAGAACGTGTCAGGTGACCAGGTGGTTGATACTACTGCTAATAATCATCTTTCTATATATTTTTTTAAATTGTAACATTATTGTTTCAATGTAAAGTTTCTGTGTTTGTTATACATTGGGACAAACCACTGCATGCATTATTCATATTCTGCAACAAAACTGTAAGAACTATTCCTGAACAGAGATATCACTAAGTACATTTTCCAGGATACAATAATTTAGAATACATGAGGAAGCCCTCTGCCCATTATAAGTCTAGTAAGCAGTTTCGATACGCTGCTTTCCATATACAAGCATACCGATACAACTAGCTGTGCTGTGTACACACAGGTCTACATTCACCCGTGAGACTTTGTAGGAAGAGCAGCATTGTGGGTTAGATTTGATGAAATCTGAAAAAATCCACGGCATAAAATTAATCAGCACCGCGGTTTTGACTTTCGCAGCCAGCTAAATTTTTGGTGCAAATTTTCATAGTGAGTTTCAGCCCTTGAATTGTTGCCAATTTGCAGCATTTCCACAGCGAAATACACACAATTTGGTGAAGATTTTGCAGCTGAACATCTGTTTAGGATGTCTGATGGGCACAAACCCTTATAGTATGCATTTTTAATCTAGAATAATAAATACTATCTAATATACTAGGCCCACGATTTAGGCCTTCTTAGTTGAAAATAGTCTCCATTATGTATATATTTAAATTAATATAATTTGATATTTGGAAGTAACAGCCAGTAATTAAGATCAAAAAGGCAGGAGGTTCCTTCTGATGCAGCATGGTTATGCATTTCACTGCATGCACATAAAAGTTAATTTACTCTTTGAAAAGGATTTATTGAAATAAAAGACTTGCTGATATGTATCTAAATTACACGCCTTATCTTCTCATCTCTGTGCCAAGAACATATTTGTACTAAATCAGGTATGTGAATAAAATTATATTTATCTAGAATGAATATTAAGTATTTTTGAAAGTTAGTAAAATTGGCAATACACTTTAGATCGTCTGCACTGTATCTCTGGCAGCAACTTATCTCTGTCGGCTTTGAGAACAAAGTATTAGGCATGAGCTACAACATGCCCAATTATTATTATTATTATTATTATTTATTATCATAGCGCCATTCATTCCATGGTGCTTTACATATGGAAATCCTTCTTTTCTTTCATACCTGCAGTTGGGGAAGAGTCTTTTCATTACCACATACATAAAATATTATGCCGAAACCGATGGGTCCAACTACATTCATCTCATGTGTATGGCCAATGTAAAATAAAAAATAAACAAATACAAATTTAATTAAATTTGTTTCCTAAATACCAGTAATAAAAAAAAAACACACTCTTTTTGTCTAAAGATGAAATCACTATAGTAAATATTAAAATGATTGCTGTTTTATTACACTGAGAGACACCAGTCCTACTATGTTAATATTACAGTGAGCATGTGTAGTAGGAAGCACCAGCCCCTCCTTTCATATGTAGGAAGATGTGCTCTAAGTGGATATCTGTATCTAATACTAAAGATACCACTGACCGGGTAGATCAAAGAAATGCAGTATATATAGTATATCTCGACTTCATCAAAGCAGTTGATAAAGTATCTCATACTATCCTTGTTGAAAAAATAACCAAGTATGGTATTGACAAGGCTACAGTTAGGTGGATTCATAAATGGTTCAGTGATCGTGCTCAAAGAGTGGTAATAAATGGTTGCACATCCAGTAGGAAGAGTGTTTCAAGTTGGGTACCACAAGGCTCTGTCCTGGCCCCAGTGTTGTTCAACATTTTTATAAATGATCTAGATAAAAGAACTGAAGGTAAACTAATCAAATTAGCAGATGATGCAAAGCTAGGTGTCAGGACTCGAACCCAGCAGCTCTTGTACACCAGGCAGCAGCTCTTCCCTCTGAGCTATTCTGCTCGCTGCACAGTTCCTGGCTAAACTGGATTCTAGTATTTGTGTTGTTCCTGAGTGGCTCCACCCTGTGTGGCTCCTAATTGACTTAATCATGTGAGTGCACACCCTATTTAAACCTGGTCTTGCACCTCCTACTTTCAAGATTATTGAGCTCCCAGCCTTTAGTCAAACTGCCTCCTATAAGATTATACTGCTTTCCTGTGTATCGTTTCCTGGCTTTCTCTTATCATGTTACCTGCGGCCTCCTACAAGATTATACTGCTTTTCTGTGTATCGACTCCTAGATTTCCCTGACCACGTTACCTGCTAAATCCTACAAGATTATACTGTTTTCCTGTGTATAGACTCTTGGCTTTCCCTGACTACGCTACCTGCTGGTGCTGCCCCTAGTGGTTGCAATACCACTACTCCAACCAGGTCAGTTCCTTACACTAGAAGGGATAGCTAACTCTAGAGAAGACAGGGAAAGGATTCAGAAGGATGTAAAAATAAGCCAGAAAAATGGTCAGCAACTAAAAGAATGCTATTTAACAGGGAGAAATGCAAGATTCTACATATGGACAAGAAAAACAAAAATTACATCTACAGAATGGGAGGAATAGAACTAAGCAACAGCACATGTGAAAAAGATTTGGGTATACTAATAGGTCACAGACTGCACATGAGTCAACAGGGTGATGCAGCAGCAAAATAGGCAAACACAGTTCTGGGATGTATTAAGAGAAGCACAGAGTCTAGATCACATGAAGTAATTATCCCCCACTACTCCTCCTTGGTTAGACTTCATCTGGAATACTGTGTCCAGTTCTGGGCACCACATTTTAAAAAATACACAAAAAAACTGGAGCAAGTTCAGAGAAGAGCGACCAGGATGGTGAGTGTACTGCAAAGTATATCCTACACGGAACAGATAAAGGATCTGGGGATGTTTAGCTTGCAAAAAAAGACTGGCTAAGAGAAGACTTAATAGCTGTCTGCAAATATCTGAAGGGATGTCACAGTGTAGAGGGATCATCCTTATTCTCATTTGCACATGGAAACACAAGAAGCAATGGAATGAAACTGAAAGGGAGAAGATACATATTAGATATTAGAAAAAACTTTTTGACAGTGAGGGTGATCAATGAGTGGAACAGACTGTCATGAGAGGTGGTGAGTTCTCCTTCACTGGAAGCCTTCAAACAGAGGCTGGACAGACATCTGAGATGGTTTAGTGAATCCTTCACTGAGCAGAGGGTTGGACACGATGACCCTGGAGGTCCTTCCAACTCTAACATTCTATGACACTAGAGATACCAGGGTGTGGATAAAAGAAGAGGCTGCTCACATTGCTGTCCACCATGTCTATGTGATCAAACACTGGAGATAACAGGGTTGCTGAGGCAAGGAGAGGCTGCACCCACTGCTATACACTATGTCTATCTGATCTAATAATGGAGATGCCAGAGGTGCTGAAGTAAGAAGAGACTGCTCACTCTGCTGTCCACCATGTCTATCTGATCAAATACTGGGAATACCAGGAGTGGATTCTGCAAACTGGAGATATTTTGACAGTGAATGGTATAAGTTCTCTAGGTGACAGCAGAGGAGCTTTTTACTACACATGCTCACAGGCATCTGGTCTTTTAACATACTAGGACAGTGTTTTTTTGTTAGTGTAACTAATCATCGGCTATATTAACCCTTTCCCACTGAAGCCAGTTTTTCTCTTTGGGACAAACCTATTACTTTCACTTATTTATTGTTGAGTTCCATGAGCCATAACTTGTTTAAATTTTCATCAACATAGTCATATGAGATTTACAGGATAAGGAGCATTTATCAGTGGACCAGTTTGGGGTACATGTCACTTGTTAGCAAACATTATGGGGAGAATATAATCGAAATAGAAATTCTGCCACATTTTTTAAAATATTTTAAACTGCATGCAATTCACCGCACCGCACAAAAAAAATATTTTTTTTCTGTGGGTCAGTACGATTTATGTAATGTTTCATTTATGTTTCTTACTTTTTGCTAATAAATGAACTCTTTGAAAAAATAAACATTTGTTTTTATGTCACCATACTGTGAGAGCCGAAGTTTTACAATTTCCCATCAATGGATCAGTAAATGGACTTACGTTTTGCATAAGAAGCTATAGTTTTTTATTGGTACCATTCTGTAGTATGTATGACTTTTTGATCACTTTTTCTTCATTTTTTTCGTATCAGAAATGAACAAAAAACAATAAATCTGAAATTGCTTTGCTTTGTTTTCAGAGTTCATTGTGCAATGTAACTGACATGTGAACTTTATTTTGCGTTTGATAGAATAACAGTGATTCCCAATTTATATTGTTATTTTTTTATGTTTTACTACTTTTGTAGTAGAAAGGTTTTTTTGAGGATTGCCATAGTCTGAGAACTGTTCCCACCATTTACTATATATTATAATGAAATAGTTTTATAGTATGGGTCACTATGAATTTGGCAATGCCAAAAACGTGTTTTTTTATGAAGGTTTATTTTTTTTTATATATATATATATATATATATATATATGTAAACTACTTTTATGAGTAACACGAACGTTTAGATGTCTTTTTTAATGCTTAAAATATTTTTGAACATTTTTTAAAGTACTTATTAGTATTGCTAGGCTTCAGGTTGCCATAGCAATCCATCATCACTCGCCGATGGGGGAGAAATGGTGTAAAAGAGAGGGAGCTGTCCCTCTGTCAAACTCCTCACATGCTGCTTCCACTATTGGCAGTGGCATCTATGGAATTAAAGTGTTCACATTAAAGATAGCTCTTGTGGCAGAAAACACAGGTACAGCTCAAGCCATTCCTGGGATGTTCCTGTATGTCCTTAAGCAGAAATTCACTCCACATCAGGACCTACCTGTGCATACTTCTGTGGAAAGTGTTTACAGTACTGTAGTGATTACCTCCCTAGACAAACAAAGTGTAATTTGCATATTAAAAGTATTTAAAAAGGTACATATAATGGGAATTTACTTAACGATTTTATTTTCTATTACTGGAGAATTCCTTTAACTACTAAGTGTAATGGATAAAGGATAAAATGTCAATGCAAAAAGGATCCAGAGAAATTTCAATAGAATCTATCAGCAAAATAACATCATCCCAGTATAGTACCTATAATGATGATTACTTCCATACCATTCCATATATTAGAAATCTCTGTTGTCTTGTAATCTATAGCCAAATTCTTATTTAAATGAGTTTGCACGCATATGAGCTTGGTCTGCACTCGAAGGTCTAAAGCTTCTCACGCCTCTTGCTTCTCCCAGCGATTGAAAGGTCACTCTTCTCTGTGACCTGGTCCAACCGTCCGAAATCCTGCTCAGATGCTGTCATTCCAGGGGACGGCTATGGGGGTGGCATGTGCCCCCTCATATGCCAATTTGTTCCTGGGGCTGTTGGAGAGGGAGATCTTCATGACTAACCCAGTACATGATGTCACAAAGATTTTATACTGGGGTCGTTTCATTGATGACATTTTCTTTTTGTGGCAGGGCTCCGAAGAGGATCTCGCATCTCTCATCTCCACTTTGAACACAAATAATCTAAATATCAAACTCACCTTCAAAACCAGAAGACAGAACATTAAATTCTTGGATGTTCTATTGACCATTGATCCACATGGGTATATCCAAACGGATGTTTTTCGCAAACCAACGGCTGTAAATACCCTCCTTCATGCTGAATCTTCGCACCCTAACAACCTTATAAATAGCATCCCAACGGGACAATTCTTGAGAATGCGCCACATTTGTTCCAGTGATGCGGACTTTGAGCGACAAGCGATGGAACTGAAAGAGTGATTTAGGAGAAGAGGATACAATGAACGGGCAATTCAACGGAGTTACTGTAGAGCAATATTTGCTAAAAGAAGAGATCTATTATATCAATCCCGGAAAACTGAGGAGATGGATGTGGTTACCATTCACTGTTACATCGTATTTTAAAGTGTCCCCAACCACTATAAACCCAATTTACTGTCAAATCCAATTGGAGTAATATATTTATAAAATTTGACTTTTAATATTTATTCATACTAAATTCCTAAATGAACACACACATAAGTACTTAAATTATTAAAAACATCTGATACTGATACACTTCAGCACTGTTGTATTGCTTCTGTGTCAATTATTATCTTACTGTGGAAACAAGATATATTAATGGTTTATATATCTGACATTGTCATTTATTGTTGTGGCTTAATTTGCTAATAATTTGCCACTTGGTGTAACCACTATTTCCACTCTCTAGCATTTATCGCCTAGTACCATTAACTTCTGCTATTTTCTGGGTACTAGCTGGAGCTATATAGATATAGCCTAGGGCACATTACTTGTAAATTCCAAAACTTACTATTTTGATACATTTAATTTGATATATCTGCTACCTCTGCTAACTATTATGGCAGTAGGTGCCCTTAGCTATTATAGTCCTACGCGTTTCATCAATCTATCATTCCTGCCTTGATTCTTCAGGGGCTAGGCAGCTCATAAAGTGTACAGAGTGCAAGATGCAATCAGATCACTGATGTGTCTCAATACTCATAACATGTCAGCATGGTTGCTAGCCGCATTCGGTGGCCAAACCATCACCTTTATATAGATAGGAAACCCCACCTCTCATTGTTCACCAGTGCCTCCCTTTCATTATACACATGTAACACCCCTTTAGGGCTACCACGGTACACTGGGTGTTATGGGGGGTCTCACCTCTCTAGGGCGCAGTGCCTCCACCCGAATCTTGATTGGAGCTCTCTCTCTCTGGGACTGCAGAAGGACGGTTATCTTCTGCCAGGGGCTGATTCGGGAAGCCTCTGCCACAGCTCAGTACACACTCACAGGGAACAGGAGTAAAACCGTTTAACAGGTTTATTGCTATGCAGCAGAATTAAGGTGGGTTTAAAGGAATAACATACAATACAAGTAACGGTGCTCTATAAAAGTCAAATACACATCACAATCTACTTCTACTCTGACCCTGCAAATATAACGTAGCAGGTTTTTCCTTTTTGTATTAACTCAGTCCAAATGTTGGGGCCCAGTTGCCGCGGATGTTGTCGCGCAAATTAGAACCGTTGGTGCACTTAGATGAATATTAATGTCAATAGTCTGGGTTGTAGTGTACTCACTGTACATAGCGCTGGTAAAACCACAAGTCTCAGAAGGGCACTCACTGTGTGTCTCAAACGGTCGGATGGTTCTCTGGACACCAGTTGGGGGCGGCAGGATTCAGGCCTTTATACGGTGGGAGTGCCGGCAGAACTCTCCAAGTCCTTGATGTAACTTGCTTCAGAGGGTGAAAAGGCCGCACTCTCTCCAGCAGCGCGGGTATCTCAGAGGGGGCAGCCACACTCTGCAACATAGAGGAATGCAAATCCACATTGCTCCGTCCCTCACAGCAAGCTGCCACGCTCTTTCTCCTCTGAACTTTCACTTTCACTTGCCCGTCCATTCACGGCAGCGGGGGCGTGGTTAGTGCGGCTAACCGCTTAGTAAGGCAAGAAATCCCTGCCTATCTTCTTATTTTGCATTCCCCCCCTCCTCTCATGTACATCACAGATCCACAGGGCATTTGCCAGCAGCACTTCCTCAGGATTAATCCACATGGTCCGGGGCACAGAGGGCAGAGGTGCTGATCTCCTGTGATCCTCAAAGTGCCTCCATGGCCCGATGAGGTGCAGAGGCACCGCACAATAATACCGTCCTTCTGCCGCCGTCAGCTGCGACTGGAGGAGGGGAGGAGACGGGGACCTCCTCCTGATGTTAGCGGCATGAGCACTCAGTGACCCGTGAGCGCTGGAATCCGCGTGGACATCCAGTGACCGGAGGTTCCCGTCTCCTCCCCTCCTCCAGGAGCAGCTGACGGCGGCAGAACGGTATTATTGTGCGGCGCCTCTGTAGCTCATCGTGGCCATGGAGGCTCTCTGAGGATCACAGGAGATCAGCACCTCTGACCTCTGTGCCCCGGACCATGTGGATTAATCCCAAGGATTGACTGCTGGCAAACGCCATATGTGACGTGCAGGGGAGGGGTGGGGGATGCAAAATAAGCTGATAGGGGGGATTTCTTGCCTTACTAAGAAGATAGGCGGGCATTTCTTGCCTTACTAAGCAGATAGGCGGGGATTTCTTGGCGTCCAGGGGAAGCCAAGCATGTGAAAACAGCTTTTATAAAACTACATTTCTCTGCCAGTAGACCTCTACTATGGGCCATACAGGTATGTATAGATTCACATTTCTATCACCTGTATGCCCATATTAGAGGTCTGATATCTCCCAGGAGGTGACAGATTCCCTTTAAACTGAGATTAACTGCCTATTCCAGATAGTGATGTTATCAACTAGTGAGTTAACACAGGCATTGGATGATAGAGGTAAAGGTCCTCAAAAAATTCAAGTAGAGTTTTTTTTTTAACTGTAATTACTTCCGAAAACTGACATAATAAACAAATCGAATGCAGTCTATTATTATTATTATGAACTTTCACCTGTAATATGAAATCTTCTCTCATCCCCCATCCCCGTAATCACTCTGCATAAATAAGCCTCTTACAAAAGACAGGTGTTATTATGCAGCAAAGCCTGCATTGTATATTCACTGTAATGATGTGTGTCCTGCAGCATTACCCTACATGCTATTTACTACTGAAGATACTTACAGCTGACAACAGGTTGAGGTAATACAGTGCAAGTGAGCGGGATAGCGTCTGTGGCACACAATGTAGGTACACTTCAATATACACTGCTCAAAAAAATAAAGGGAACACTTAAACAACAGAATATAACTCCAAGTAAATCAAACTTCTGTGAAATTAAACTGCCCACTTAGGAAGCAACACTGATTGACAATCAATTTCACATGCTGTTGTGCAAATTGAATAGACAATAGATGGAAATTATTGGCAATTATCAAGACACCCTCAATAAAGGAGTGTTTCTGCAGGTGGGGACCGCAGACCACATCTCAGTACCAATGCTTTCTGGCTGATGTTTTGGTCACTTTTGAATGCTGGTTTTGCTTTCGCACTCGTGGTAGCATGATACGGACTCTACAACCCACAGAAGTTGCTCAGGTAGTGCAGCTCATCCAGGATGGCACATCAATGTGAGCTGTGGCAAGAAGGTTTGCTGTGTCTGTCAGCGTAGTGTCCAGAGGCTGGAGGCGCTAGCAGGCGACAGGCCAGTACACCAGGAGATGTGGAGGGGGCCGTAGGAGGGCAACAACCCAGCAGCAGGACCGCTACCTCCACCTTTGTGAAAGGAGGAACAGGAGGAGCACTGCCAGAGCCCTGCAAAATGACCTCCAGCAGGCCACAAATGTGCATGTGTCTGCACAAATGGTAAGAAACCGACTCCATGAGGGAGGTATGAGGGCCCGACGTCCACAGATGGGGGTTGTGCTCACAGCCCAACACCATGCAGGACGCTTGGCATTTGCCACAGAACACCAGGATTGGCAAAGTCGCCACTGGCGCCCTGTGCTCTTCACAGATGAAAGCAAGTTCACACTGAGCACATGTGACAGATGTGACAGAGTCTGGAGATGCCGTGGAGAGCGATCTGCTGCCTGCAACATCCTTCAGCATGACCGGTTTGGCAGTGGGTCAGTAATGGTGTGGGGTGGCATTTCTTTGGAGGGCCGCACAGCCCTCCATGTGCTCAACAGAGGTAGCCTGACTGCCATTAGGTACCGAGATGAGATCCTCATACCTCTTGTGAGACCATATGCTGGTGCGGTTGGCCCTGGGTTCCTCCTAATGCAGGACAATGCCAGACCTCATGTGGCTGGAGTGTGTCAGCAGTTCCTGCAAGATGAAGGCATTGAAGCTATGGACTGGCCCGCCTCTTCCCCAGACCTGAATCTGACCGAGCACATCTGGGACATCGTGTCTCGCTCCATCCACCAACGTCACGTTGCACCACAGACTGTCCAGGAGTTGGCGGATGCTTTAGTCCAGGTCTGGGAGGAGATCCCACAGGAGACCATCCGCAACCTCATCAGGAGCATGCCCAGGCATTGTAGGGAGGTCATACAGGCACGTGGAGGCCACACACAATACTGAGCCTCATTTTGACTTGTTTTAAGGACATTACATCAAAGTTGGATCAGCCTGTAGTGTGTTTTTCCACTTTAATTTTGGGGGTGACTCCAAATCCAGGCCTCCATTGGTTAATAAATTTGATTTCCATTGATGATTTTTGTGTGATTTTCTTGTCAGCACATTCAACTTTGTACAGAACAAAGTATTCAATGAGAATATTTCATTCATTCGGATCTAGGATGTGTTATTTGAGTGTTCCCTTTATTTTTTTGAGCAGTGTATTACAGTGTATATATTATAGTATATATATTACAATATATTATGTCCCCGCCTTCGGACGTATATGCAATCAAGAGGAATTGAGCAGCCAGCTGCAGCTCTCACTTCCTCTTGGTTACATATACATCCGGAGGTGGGGACAGTGACGCCAGCGGTGATTGGGCGCTGAGATCTCAATCTGCGCATGCTCCGCCTCTGGCGCCCATTTTCCCTATGTCCACGGCAGTGAAAAGGATGGGAAGTGCAGGGACTCCCGAAATTTTCTGAAAGCGCGGAGCATGCCGCAGCCTTAACCACCAAACACCCCCTCCTCCCAGCCCGGGGCATCGCCCCACTCCTGCCTCCACCTCCAGCTTTCTACGGCAGCGACTCTGCCTCCTGGGACCCCACTCCACAGCAGCAGCTCCCCCGGTAAGCTACATGCTGATTATAAGATGCGCCCTCTTTCTCCCCTCAAATTTAGGGGAGGAAAGTGAATCTTATAATCCAAAAAATACGGTATTTATAGTTTATTTTTATCAATTAACAAAATGTAAGATTAATGAACAAAAGAGAAATCTAAATCACATCAATATTTTGGTGTTACCATCGTTTCTCTTAAAAAACAACATGAAAGCATCAATTCTTCTTGGTATACTTGTCACTTGCACCCAGTTTTTGAAGGAACTCGGCAGGAGGTTGGTCCAAACATCTTGTAAAACTAACCACTGATCTTATGGGTATGAGGCTTGTGCAAATACAGTACTTCTGTCTCTTCATGTAATCCCAGACAGACTGTATGATGTTGAGATCAGGGCTCTATGGGGCCATTTCATCACTTCCAGGACTCTTTGTTCTTTTATTTGAAAGCTTTGGGTCAATGTCCTCCTGGAGAATAAGTTTGGGACCAGTCAGACTCCTCCCTGATGGTATTGCATTCTGTATTTCTCAGCATTGAGGACACCATTATTTGTAACCAAATCCCCAACTGCATTTGCTGAAATGCAGCCTCAAAGTTGTAAGGAACCTCCACGATGCTTCCCTGTTACCTGCCATCATTATTGTACAGCTCTCCAGCTCTTCGGTGAACAAACTGCCTTATGTTACAGCCAAATACTTCACATTTTGACCCATCAGTCCAGACTCACCTGCTGCCATTTTTCTGCTCCCCAGTTCTTATGCTTTCACGCACAGTTGAATAACTTGTCCTTGTTTCCATGTCAAAGGTAAGATTTTTGGTTGCAATTCTTCCATGAAAACCACTGCTAGTCCAACATCACCGAACATTACATGAATGTAGCTGGGTATCACTGGTTACTGCCAGTTTTTAACTGATAGCACTGCTAGAGATCTTCCGATTTTGTGTCTTTCATTTGTATTCCTTCTCTAACTACTGCATCTATGGTTTTCAATACTGCCCATTTCTTGGTGCTTCTTCAAAAGAGCTTGAATCGCATATCTAGAAACGCCAGTCTGCTTTGAAATCTTTTCCTGGGAGAGACCTTGCTGCTGTAGTATAACTGCAGTGGCTTGCGAAAGTATTCATCCTCTTGGCATTTTTCATGTTTTGCTATCTCACCCTAGAATTTCAATTTTTTTTTAATGGTTTGCATCAGTTCATGTAAAGAACATGCCTACAATTGTGAACATTTGGTTTTCTTTTTATTTTGAAGCAAACAACAAATAGGACAAAATTACTGAAAAATCAGTGTGCTTAACTATTCACCCCCATAAAGTCAATATTTTGTAAAGCCTCCTTTAGTGGCAATTACAGCTGTAAGATGATTTGGATAAGTCTCTATGAGCTTTCCACATCTTGCCACAGGTATTTTTGCCCATTTCACAAGGCAAAATTGCTCCAGCTCCTTCAAGTTGTATGGTTTTCTGTGATGAACAGCAATCTTCAAGTCAGTCCACAGAATCTCAACTGGATTAGGGTCTGGGCTTTGACTATGCCACTCCAAAATATTTACACGTCTCCCCTTGTCTTGTGGGAAGGCGAACCTCTGTCCCAATCACCAATCACAGACAGACTGAAACAGGTTGTGTTCAAGACCATTTTTACTGCTGCCGAAACACATCCCCACAGCATGATGCTGCCACCACCATGTTTCACTGTGGGGATGGTATTCCTGGGGTGATGAGCTGTGTTGGTTTGGCACCAGGCATAGTGTTTACCTTGGTGGCCAAAAAGTTCAATTTTGGTCTCTTCTGACCATAGCACCTTCCTCAATACATCTGGGGAGTCTCCCACATGTCTTTTGGAAAACTCAAAACGAGCCTTACAATTTTTATAAGTAATGGCTTTTCTCTGCCTACTCTTCCATAAAGGTAGCTCTATAGAGTGTTCGGCTTGCTGTGGTCGTATGGACAGATACTCCAGTCTCTGCTTGGGAACTCAGCAGCTCCTTCAGGGTTACCTTTGGTCTCTGTGCTGCGTCTCTGATTAATGTCCTCCTTGCCCGGGCTGAGAGTTTTGGTGGGAGGCCCTCTCTTGGCAGGTTTGTTGTGGTACAATGTTCTTTCCATTTGATGATAATGGATTTGATGGCACTCCAGGGGATCATCAGAGATTGAGATATTTTTTATAACCCAACCCTGACATATACTTCTCAACAACTTTGTCCCTGACTTGTTTGGAGATCTCCTTGGTCTTCATGGTGTTGTTTGGTTAGTGGTGCCTCTTGCTTAATGGTATTGCAGCCTCTGTGGCCTTTCAAAAAAGATGTGAATATACAGTACTGACAGATCATATGAAACTTAGATTGCACACAGGTGGACTTCCTTTCTCTAAGCATGTGACTTATGAAGGTTATACACTGCAACAGAAATTTTTAGGGGCTTCATAACAAAATGAGTGAATACATATGCCAATTTTTAGTTATTTGGTCCCATAAATTTAATTGATGCTTATATTTATCTCATTTCACTTCACAACCTTAGACTATTTAGTGCTGATGCATCACACACAAATTGAATTACAAAAATATTTAAACACAGGTTGTAATGTAACAAAATAGGTGAAAAGCCAAGGTGGGTGGGAGTGTGTGAATACTTTTGCAAGCCACTTTACTTTGTGTCTTGTTGATGTGCTCAGTTTTATCATGGTCTATGACACCTTCATAGCAGTTTGGCTGTTCCTCACCCAATTTTAAGCCTGCTACACAACAATTTCTGTTTTATTTAATGAATGTTTCAACCAACATATGAAAATGATGATCATTATCCCTCATTTGGTATAATTGGTTACTTATACACCTGACTATAATTTTATAAAATCCTTAACTCTACAACTGCATAAAGAAAAAATAAAAGTTTACTTTTTAAGGTAAAGAGCAGTTACACTAAATATTGTTTTCATTTAGATTTATATTTTGTTCATTCACTTTGTATTTTGTTAATAAAATAAACTATTAACATGTCTATTTTTGAAAGCATTCTTATTTTGCAGCATCCACACCTACTAAAAACGTTTGCACAGTACTGTCCTTCTGGTCAATCTTCAGTTTGCAAAACAGTGGTTTTGCAATGATTATGCATTTTTGAATAAAGAAAATGGAATATAAAATTTGTATCTATATTCCACACTGCATTGTCTTATATGAAGCTAATACAATTCTGCAATAGAAAATCAGCCCTGCAGCAAAACACTAGCAAAGCAAATATTTATAATTTTCTTCCTCCCTAACTTTAACACAGTGGGCCCAATGTGCTAAACTGTCTCAGAGGAAAATAAGTTTCCTTCATTTACTAAATTGTATGTAAACATTAATGGTTGCCGTAAGCAACAGGGACACATAAGAATATTAATTTGGGTCAGCAAAAATATAGTTGATTTAAGATTGCCATTTGTAGATTATAGATTTACACATTTTATGCATTAATGATACCTTGTTTATTTGTAATATTCCCTGACTATATTTCAAGCACCGTGGACAGCTACAGTCATGGAAATATTTAACTGGAAATGGGCCGGACACAAGGCCTCATTATGTGGGACAGAAGCAGAAACACCTCTACTTTACCTGAATATCCTGATTAATTCATAACGAGCAGCACATCTATAATTCACAGCTTCGCTCAACTGAGCAACTTGACTGATGAATAAATTATTAATGGGTTTCTTAACCTTTTCAATGCCAAACAATTAAGTCATCAAAAGCTCTTCACACAGACAACCCAATCAACAAGTAAAAAAGATGCATACCATCATATTTTCATTGTGCATCCTTTCTTCACTATGAAAGCATGAGATTCCATTCATGGCAATAAATACAAGGCCTACGTAACATTGATACCCAAATAGGTTGCCAGGGAGCTCGTAAGGCCTTTATATGCCTGATTGATGGTCTCATCGGCAAAGAAAATTCATCTACTATAAGCACTCTTATATGAGTATGTTTGACCTAGCTCTGACTGAATGAGATGTGTGGTATTTTAAAGGGAACCTGTCTCCAGAAATTACGCTATTAACCTGCAGATATACGGTTAATCTTCAGGTTAACAGCGTTATTATGCTGCCCTGTGCCTGCACGCAGCCGAATGCAGCAGGGAGAAAATTAACTTTATACTCCCCGCCTGTAGTTGGTTTCAGTCATGGGGGCGCCACGGGTTCAGTCATTGCTCTGAGAATACAGAGGGGCCGCTGTAACCGCGTCACCGGCCCTGACTGACAGCTGGCCCCAATGCAAAACGAGAATGAGTTAGGGCCATGGGCGTGGTTACAGCGGCTGCTCTGTATCCTTAAAAAGGTGACTGAACCCGCAGGGCCCCCACTCCCATGACTGAAACCGAATGCTGGCGGGGAAAATAAAGTTAATTTTCTACCCGCTGCGTTCAGCTGCGTGCAGGCACCGGGCAGCATAATAATGCTGTTAACCTACAAATTGACCGCATATCTGCAGGTTGATAGAGTTATTTCTAGTGACAGGTTCCCTTCAAAGTACTCAATGGTCACATTTGATCACTAAACAATATTTTGGTGTCACCAGCAATTGGTTTACAAGCAATGTGACTGCAGCCTGTTTACCCAACATATTGGCTGATATCTGCTCCTCTCAACTCCCCACAAACGTGCATTCCCAGATTATTGGGGCATCAGCATTTCAAAGCAAAACGCTCTTAAAAAGGATGTTATGCTTACTTAAAAATTATCTTTCAGAGTAGCAGATTGCCCTTTGTAAACAGGACTTGTGCTGCCGAGAACAATGACAAAGGCTATTCGCACAAAACGATCAGTTAAACGATCTTTCTGTGCACATGCAAGTATGAAATTAAATGACCAACAATCAGCTTCTATATAGATCACATATGTCAAACTCTGGCTTGCAGGGTGAGTATATGTGGCCTGCGACACCGGGACGGGTCACCCGAGTATATTTGGCCCGTGACACCGGGCGGGTCCCCTGCCCATCATTGCACTTTTGCACTTGGCATTGCACTTTCATATGACGCTCCCTCCCCCATCATTCCCCCTCTGCATCTGACGTCTCAGTGCAGTGGGTGTGATTACAACGTGCCTGCTGTACTGGGATATGCAGAGGATCTGAACATACCATGAAGAGACCAGAGCAGCAGGGGAACGGGCAGAGGTGAGCATATTATATTTATATATATATATATATACATATATATATATATATATATATATATATACACAGTATTTATTTTTTTTAATGTAGGACCTATTATACTGTATGGAGCACTATGTGGGACGCATTATGCTGTATGGAGCACTATGTCGCGCCAGTATACTGTATGTAGCACTATGTGGGGCCATTATACTGTATGGAGGACTATATTAGGCCATTATACTGTATGGAGCACTATGTGAGGCCATTATACTGTATGGAGCGCAATATGGGGCCCATTATACTGTACGGAGCACTATGTCAGGCCATTATACTGTATGGAGCATTATGTGGGGCCCTTTATACGATAGAGCATTATGTGAGGACATTATACTGTATGGAGCACTATGTGGGGCCATTATACTGTATGGAGCACTATGTGGGGCCCTTTATACAGATGGAGCATTATGTGAGGCCATTATACTGTATGGAACACTCATGAGGAGCATTTATACTGTATAAAGCACTATGTGGGGCCATCATACTGTATGGAGCACTATGTGGGATCATTATATTGTATGGAGCACTATGTGGGGCCATTATACTGTAAGGAGAACTATGTGAGGCCATTATACTGTATGGTGCACTATGTGTGACCCATTATACTGTGTGGAGCACTATGTGGTGCCCATTATACTATATGGAGCACTATGTGTGGCCCATTATACTTCATGGAACCCATTATACTGTATAGCGCACTATGTGGGACCATTATACCGTATGAAGCAGTATATGGGGCCATTATACTGTATGGATCACTATGTGGGGTTATTATACTGTAAGGAGCACTATGTGGGGCCATTATACTGTAAGGAGCACTATGTGAAGCCATTATACTGAATGGAGCACTTTGCGGGGCCATTTTACAGTATGGAGCACTTTTTGTGGTCATTGTACTGTATGGAGCACTATGTGGGACCCTTTAAACTGTACGGAACACTATGTGAGGCCATTATATTGTATTGAGCACTACATGAGGCCCATTATACTGTATGGAGCACTTTCTGTGGTCATTATACTGTATGGAGCACTATGTGAGGCCATTATACTGTATGCAGCACTATGTGAGGCCATTATACTGTATGGAGGACTATGTGAGGCCATTATACTGTATGGAGCACTATTTCTCCTCCCGCTATTTCCTTTCTCTATTTAAGCAACCATGAGGTACAATGTGCTCATGCTTAGACTATGACAAAGAACTAGTTTCAGTTCGAAACGCGTCGTCACACGCATGCATGCGGTTGCATCCGCAACCAGTTTTTCACCTCTCATGTTTTTTAAATTATTTTTCACTAAAAGTTGTTTTTACAAAAAAAAATTTTTTCCCATATTGGATGCTGGACGTTTTTTCTCCACCAATTGCTTCATTTCTTGTGGCCGATACAAGCCTTCCGCCCGTGCATCGCTTTGGGATAACTACTTAATCGTGAGTGAGCTAGATACAATTCTATTTTTTTCATGTTTGTTATACCGTATGGAGTACTATGTTTGGCCATCATACTGTATGGAGCACTATATGGGCCCAATATACTGTATGGAGCACTATGTCTGGTCATTCCACTGTATAGAGCACTAAGTGAGGCCATTATACTGTATGGAGCACTATGTCAGGCCATTATACTTTATGGAACACTATGTGGGGCCATTATACTGTATGGAGGGCTGTGTGGGGCCATTATACTGTATGGAGCACTATGTGGGGCCATTATACTGCATGGAGAGCTATGTGGGGCCATTAAACTGTATGAAGTAGTATGTGAGGCTATTATACTGTATGGAGCAGTATGTGGGGTCATTATACTGAATGGAGCACTTTTTGTGGCCATTATACTGTATGAAGCACTATGTGGGGCCATTATATTGTATGGAGCACTATAAGAGGCCATTATACTGTATGGAGCACTATATGGGACCCATTATACTATATGGAGCACTATGCCATGCCATTATACTTTATGGAACACTATGTGGGGCCATTTTACTGTATGGAGCACTATGTGGGACCATTATACTGCATGGAGAGCTATGTGGTGCCCATTATACTGTATGGAGTACTATGTGGGGCTTATTATACTGTATGGGAACACAACATCCAAGAGAATCACCGAACGTAGGGTCCAATTATAAGCATGACATATTTGAATCCATGAATAAAAAACCTTTATTACAGTAATGGTTACAATGGCACAACAAGCACAACAATGCCCACATTCAGAAGAGTAAATCAAGAATTAGTGCATCAAATGCAAAATATGCATAAAAACAATGTCTATACAACAGATAAGAAAAAGAGAAACAAGGACCGCCAGCCCATATAGAACATAATGACCTGTCATATTACATCATAAAGAGAAGCATGAAAAAATTATGTATAGACGAAAAAGGCGCCAAATTAGATGCGCACTAAATGGTGCGTTATGCCCACCAGTTACGCAAAAAATGATATAACAGTAACATGTAATATAAAGCATGTGCTAATGGTGCTATGTTAGTGGACATGCACACCAAACGGACCAAAGATGATATTACTATGTCGCTGAATACAAAGCACCTAATGTGGGGCCACCTCAGATGTAAGAGGAAAGATAATGGAATGATAATGGTTGTAAAGGTCTCATTATGGGAGCAAAGAGAAAAGCGGCATGATATACCTGATAGGCAGTCCAGGAACTGAATGCGGAGCGCTCACCGACGCGCGTTTCGGATGCAGAGTCCTTCGTCAGGGGGTATGAAAAACTATGTGAGACCTATTATACTTTATGGAGCACTATGTGGGGCCCATTATGATGTATGGGGCACTATGTGGGGCTATTTCACTGTATGAAGTAGTATGTGAGGCTATTATACTGAATGGAGCACTTTTTGTAGCGATTATACTGTATGAAGCACTATGTGGGGCCATTATATTGTATGGAGCAATTTTTGTGGCCATTATACTGTATGTACTATGTGAGGCCAATATACTGTAGGGAGGACTATGTGGGGCCCATAATGCTTAATGGAGCACTTTTTGTGGGCATTACACTGGAGGGTTATGTGGGGATTACAATTGGAGAATCATTCCGAGATGGGATCACCAATTCTGTGTTGAGGGGATTAAGAAAGGGGGGGTATAGTAGGGTCATCATACCGTGCGTGTGGCGGGTACTGTGAAGGAATTCACTTTATCTTCTGTATTATTCAAGGTTTTTTATCCTTTGTTATTACATATTTAAACTAGGCCATTACTCAATATGCTTTTTACTGCTCTTACATAATATATTATGTTATTCCAGTATTTTACTCTAAGATCTATTAATTCAAATGTACTTTGTTTGTGGGACAACCACTTTATGTTTCTTTCCATATGAAAAAGTTCATTGTTCTATTTGATGATAAGCAAAAACTTCCTCAATTGTAGACTCTTTTTTAATAAATATCAAGATTGGCCCATAATTTTGTCCAAGCTTTTAATTTTGGCCCTCTGTGTATTTGCAGATGATAAGTGATTGCTAAAAGATAACCTGTCATCGCAATTTAACCTAGTAAAGTAAATGTATGGCCATAATCACCCTGTTATACTGATTTAATGGATAGCTGTGGTGAAAAAACCCATTACCTGCTTCTTGTTTAATTCACCTTAGAAGTTTTGGTGCAATAGCCTCTTCGTGCATTGGGTCGGGACTGTGGGTAGGGTCTTTGGCTGTGCCATGGCCCCTCGGCATTTGTTTGACCCTCCTTTAAGTATTGCGCTAGTGCCAACTTTAAGTACATTCATATCCTGGCTTTCTCCAGCAAAATGGCGCCGGAGACTCAAGGACGAGCTGAGATCTCGATCTGCAAATGTGCTGCCAGCCACGTCATTTTGCTGGAGACCATAAGGTTAATCTGAGCAGGCGTTGCCTCCATTTTGCTGGAGAACATCAGGACATGAATGTGCGCAAACACCGCCCGTTGCAAGGGTGCGCTAGCGTGAAATTTAAAAAAAGGAGGCTCATATAAATGCGAAGTGGCCATGGCAGAGCCAAAGACCCTACCCACAGTCCCGCCCGATGCAGAAAGAGGCTATTACACCAAAACTTCTAAGGCGAAACAAGGACCAGGCTATGGATTTTTTCACTACAAGTATTCATTAAATCAGTAGAAGGGGCCATTATGGCCATACCTTTACTTTAACAGGTTTAGTCGAGATGACAGGTTCTCCTTAAGCCCACAATTGTGTAGCCTAAATGCACATTAAGCCAATGATAGACCACTTTAGCAGCTACTTATTTCTTGGGGAAAAACAAAGAAATGGACATGTTGTAATACAACATGCACGTCGTTCCTTCTTTCCACCTTCAGCAATCTGTCCGGCTGTATACACATTAGATTGTCATTGCATGTGGGCAACATGGGAAGGCAGGGGAAACTAATTCATGCTGAACAAACCATGGTCAGGAATTGGAAACATCTATGTTTTCGTTTGAAATACTACAGTGTTTCAGAGTAAAACACAGTTAAAAATTAAGGTGAAGGAGAGGTGACTAGTTCAAGCGGCCAGTCTTTTTTAGCTTTTCCCCACCCACTCTACTGGACTGACAGGTCTCTCCCTTTGTGTGTGTACTGTATAATGAGAGACCTGTCCCCAGCCAACTTTAACTAAGTTTTTCTGTGAAATGCTGCAATGCTTCAGAGTAAACCATAACTGCCCAGAATACAGAAGTCGTGTCATGGGCAGCCTGATTTAGCTGACAGGTTCCCTTTAATCTAATGGATAAGATCAACTTTGAAAACCAACGTGCTGCACCACCAGATAATACCCTCCTGCTACGCAATGGGTGTATCACAATGGGAATTCACAAGTTCTGATTTATACTCTCATGTCAATGCCAGCAGCATTAAGAGGGCGATCCCAGGAAACATGCTAGACAGGATATCAATCAAGGTAGAGTAGGTGTGCTAGTAGGAAGGACACTGTGACTTTTCTCCATTCCAGCACCACCCAGATGACTATTCAGAATATTTTACAATTTGGGAAGTGCTTATAAAAATGCAGCATTTTTGCCATAATTCCATAAATCTTCAAAATATTTGGAGATATTTATCAAAGCTGTCTACTTCTTAGTGCAAACTTAGACTAGATCATCTTAAAGTGTTTTATTTAAGTCGTTTGTGCTATTTCATAAAACTTTTCAATTTTAAGACACTCTAGACTAAATTTAATTTGACTTACTTTGTGCCAGAAACATGCTCCAAATTGTTGGCGCTCAGTGTTGCGCATTAGGCCATGCCCCTTTACTGATAATCTATGCCCCCTTTCATTCCAGTCACACCCCTTGTCAGATTATGATCAGAAATTATCTAAAACACATCATAAATATGGTGCAGGTCATGAAAGACAGTTTTTGATGCAAATTACTCCACAATTCTGGTGTATTTGCTTCATAAATATTCCACAATGTATGAAATATGTTGCTCAAAGGGTATGTTGCATATTTTATTTTTTAAAGAATACCCTAAAGTCTCCAATTTTTCATGTAAATAGCTTTTACAGAAATACCACTGACTTGTACTTACTTTACTTTTTATAAATACTTTTCCAATATTTTGGAAACTGTAATGAAAATTCATGGTCATACCCTACATTTCTAATGTTAGGTCTTCACTGCTATTATGACACTAATAGATTCCAGTGCAAAATTGCGCTTTATCTCCACTTACATTAACCTATTGGCTGGTTACATGCTCTTGCAATTTCATGACTGCAAAAAAATTGATTTGGATTTCATGGAAAATCCATAGGTTAACATTACGGGAGACAATAGGTTTCACATTGCGAGCTAAAGCAACTGCAAATAACTACATTTTAGCTTTTCCAAGAGATCTCAATGTATAAAGAAGGATTAAATAATTATGTGCTGAAGATTGTCTAACAAACTTGAATAACCTCTGGTGACCAGGTGATAGTCCCCAATAAAAAACCACTAAGCAGGCAGTTGATTGGCTGAGCAGACAACTGGCAGATGGAGAGTATAATCTTCTGAATTAGCTGGTAGTATCATCTTAAGGTCCGCTGTCCACTTTTCGTAATGCACTCAGTATACACAGGCGATTGGCATTACCTGAAAGTCATGTGTAAGATGTATTCCAATAAGGTTTTAAGAACAACAGCACGCAAAATAAGGCCCTGGGCTTGACCTAAATTTCCAAAAATCTAAAATGAACAGCAGATTCTGTTATCTAGCAACACATACACATTATATTTAATTTCCTGCAAATTAGTGTTTGTGTCCCTTCCCCTGATGACGCCGTGTAAAAGGTGAAACATGTAGGGGGGACTTATTTTAATAGTTTGCCCTGTTTTGCTTATAAACTATGGCACCCGGGATGGCATTGATTTAGGAATAGTAGCAAATTTTGCTCAATATAAAGTGTCAAATTAGCAAACTGGGGGCAAAGTAATTTTAACTGTAGTGATGGGCGAGCACTAAAATGCTCGGGTGCTCGATGCTCGGGTCGAGCACATTGGAATACTCGGGTGCTTGACCCGAGCAACGAGCCCAATGTAAGTCTATGGGAAACTCCAGCATTTTTCAGACAGCTCCCCCCGGCGGTCTGCAGAGGGCCTAAAAATTGCCAAAATCGATGGGAACAGTGCTCAAATGACATGGGAACAGCATGGGGAAGACCCCTGGAAGCATTTCTGACTCCCAGGTCACTTCTGTCCACAAAGTTGTCAGAGGTATTATGCCACTTTTACAGACTCACAATAAAACATACAAAATCTAAACCAAAATGGATTTTCCTGGGAAATATGTTAAGGAACATCCTTTCAGGGTAATGACTTGTATATAAAGCAAAATAAATAACCAAAAACAAAAATACTCCTCATCATCTTGGGCTATGATCACACTTAGCGTTTTTGATGCGTTTTTGCACTTTTGCATTGCTTTCAACCGTGACAAATGATTTCACCAGGAAATGTAATTTTAACATTTTACAATCTTATCTGGCCATCTGGTGTGTGAGATATCATCAGACACATCGTGTTTCATTTATGAAGGAGGGACTCTGAAAGTCACAAGGCCTATTTTTATAGGGCCAGCAGGCGGCCTTTACTATTCTTAAAGGGCCAGCAGTAAGTACTCACTATTCTTTGAGAGCCATCAGCCGGTTATGTTTTATTGTTCCCATTACTAAAGAGTGGGTCTCCTATACTGTTATTGCGTATGCAGCGAGTGGAAAGGGCTGCCCAAAATTTGGACGCACCCCAATATCATTTTGAAAATTTGGACGCACCCCAATACCCCTTTGAAGAGACTTATAGGAGGGCCTCCTGAAAACAATGTTCCCATTATTAGGAAATAGGTCTCCCATTCTGTTTGCCTATGCAGTGAATACAAGGGTTGCCAAAAATTTGGAGGCACTCCAATGTCCCTTGGAAGAGACGTGGAGGTCACAGGGCCTCCTGAAAACAATGTTCCCATTATTAGGAAGTGGGTCTCCCATTGTGTTTGCCTATGCAGTGAATACAAGGGTTGCCAAACATTTGCAGGCACTCCAATGCCCCTTGGAAGAGATGTGGAGGTCAGAGGGCCTCCTGAAAACAATGTTCCCATTATTAGGAAGTGGGTCTCCCATTATGTTTGCCTATGCAGTGAATGCAAGGGTTGCCAAAAATTTGGAGGCACTCCAATGCCCCTTGGAAGAGACGTGGAGGTCAGAGGGACTCCTGAAAACAATGTTCCCATTATTAGGAAGTGTGTCTCCCATTGTGTTTGCCTATGCAGTGAATGCAAGGGCTGCCAAAAATTGGGAGGCACTCCAATGCCCCTTGGAAGAGACGTGGAGGAGGGCCTCATAAAAAATGTTCCCATTAGAAAGGAGAGGGTCTACTATACTTGTAATGCCCATAAGTGTATGGGCTGACAAACATTTACCCCTGGGGGGTATACATGAACATACTGTATATTTTTTTTTTTTACGGGCATCATAAACACCCTTTAAAAAAAATTATGTGGGTGTTACATCATGGACTACGGTCACCCTGATGATATGGTGGTGGAGATGAGGAGAAAGAGGAGGACAAGACCAAATAGACAAAATCAGGAAGCGTATACCCATGTGTGGGTGCGAAGAGGTGCATGGGAATACTCCTCCCAAAAAAAGACACTGGATTTGAGTTTATGTTATGCTGCTATCATTCGGTGGTGTTGAGAAGTCTGGTCCAATCCAGCCCTTGTTCATTTTTATAAGAGTCAGCCTGTCAAGATTTTCAGTTGACAGGCGGATGCACTTATCAGTTATAATTCCACCAGCGGCACTAAAAACCCGCTCTGATAAAACGCTGTTGGCGTGGCAGGCCAGGACCTCCAAGGCGTAGAGAGCCAGTTCATTCCACGTATATAGCTTTGATACCCAATAATTTTAAGGCACAGAGGAATCACGGAGGACGTTGGTACGGTCGGTAAGGTACTCCCTCAGCATCTTCCCAAACTTTGCACTCCTTGAAAGAGTACCCCGCGCCTCAGGGCCTGTGCGATGGAAGGGGTTGAGAAAATTCTCCCAGAACTTTGACAGTGTTCCCCTGCCTCTGCTGGATTAGATTTTTGTCTCTCTCGCCTGTACTGCTTGGTTGTCCAACGAACTGTGACCTCTGCCACCAGCGTTTTCAGATGGGAATTCTTTTAATAGTTCCGCAACAAGAGCCTTCTGGTACTACCCCATTTTTGTAGACCTGTCCGCCTCAGGAATAAGAGATATAAAGTTCTCCTTGTAGCGTGGGTCTAGAAGTGTCACCAACCAGTAATGACTGTCACCCAAAGTTTTGAGAACACGAGCGTCATGGGAAAGGCAGCGTAACATAAACTCAGCCATGCGTGCCAGACTGCTAACAGGCAAGACTTCCGTGTCCTTACCAAGAAGACGACTGACCATGTTCTCGTCCTCATCCTCCTCCTCCCTGTCCTCAGCGCATCCACGCTGAACAGACGGTATGACAGTTGTGCAGGTAGTACCGTCTATAGCACATGAAACTAGTTCCTGTTCTTCCTCCTCCTCCTCTTCTGCATTGTCACTCAATCCACGTTGGGATGAGATGAGGCTGGGCTGTGTGTAATCACCTTGTATGGTTCCTTGCTCCATCTCATCGTGCTCCGCCTGCAATGCATCCTCTTTGATTGTGAGCAGAGAGCATTTCAGAAGACAGAGAAGCGGGATGGTGACGCTAATTATGGCGTCATTGCCGCTCACCATCTTGGTGGCGTCCTCAAAATTTTGGAGGATGGTACATATGTCCGACATCAATGTCCACTCCTGAGGTCTTATGTGTGGAGTTGGAACTGAATACTGATGGTCTTGTTAATGCTGGTACTCAACAACTACCCTCTTCTGCGCACAAATCCTTCCCAACATCTGCAGTGTAGAGTTCCAATGCGTGGGGACATCACACACCAGTCTGTGAGCCGGAAGCTGCAAACGCTGCTGAAACACGGCAAGGGCGGTTGAAGCTGTAGGTGACTTTCTAAAATGGGCACACAGGCGGCGTACTTTAACAAGCAGATCTGACAGCTCTGGGCAGGATTTGAGAAACCACTGAACCACGAGCTTAAGCACATGGGCCAGGCATGGTACGTGTGTGAGCTCGCCTCGCCTCAGAGCCGCCACCAGGTTCCGGCCATTGTCACACACGACCATGCCTGGCTGTAGGTTCAGCGGTGTGAGCCACAGATCCGCCTGCTCTTTCAGAGCTGTCCACAAGGTGCAGGAGGTGCAGGAGTTGTAGACTGTGGGGGCAACCCTGATTGACCTAGGGCCCGCAATCCTTGGCGTTGGGAGGACGTGTTCCGTCCCAAGGTCCGACTGGGTCCCGGCTTCCACTATGTTAACCCAGTGTTCCATCAGCGAGATCTACCGTCCCTGCCCACAAGAACTCGTCCACGTGTCTGTTAGGTGGACTTTCTCGGTAACTGCGTTGTTGAGGGCACAGCTAATGTTTTGGGACACGTGCTTGTGTAATGCGGGGACGGCACACCAGGAGAAATAGTGGTGACTGGGGACCGAGTACCGAGGGACGGCCGCCGCCATAAGGTTGCGGAATGCTTCAGTCTCCACGAGCCTGACAGGCAACATTTCGAGCACAAGCAGTCGTGAAATGTGGGCATTTAGTAGTGTGGCCTGTGGGGCGTTGGCTGTGTATTTGCGCTTGCGTTCCAAGGACTGGGGTATGGACAACTGAATGCTGCGCTGGGACAAGGACGTGCTTCCTGATGCTGCTACTTGAGAGTGTGCAACGACAGGTGCAGGGCAGAAGGCATCTTCACATGCACCATGGACAGGGGATTGGCTTACATGCACAACAGCGGAAGAAGCAATAGTGCCACCCGCAGACACTGTTCCTGGACCCTGGGGTTCGGCCCACAAAGTCGGGTGCTTTGCTGCCATGTGCCTGATAATGCTGGTGGTGGTCAGGCTGCTAGTTTTGCCACTCCTGCTGATGCTGGCCTGGCAGGTGGTGCAAATGGCCTTTTTGGGGTTATCGGCAGAGTCTTTAAAAAACAACTAGACTCGGGAAGTCTTAACATTTGTACTGGCAACTTCCTTCTTGTTGGTGTTACGGGGAACGGTTGCCTGCCTTCTGTCTGGGGCCACCACACTGCTTCTTCCTGCCTGTTGGGGTGCTCTGTCTCCCTCCCCCTGTGTGCTGCTGTCCTCGCTCTGCATGTCCTCCTGCCAGGTTGGGTCAGTTACTATATCATCCACCACCTCGTCTTTGACTTCCGCACCCTGGTCCTCCTCCTGACTTTCTGGCAATTGTGTCTCATCATCGTCCACCTCTTGTGACAATTTCCCACCGTCGCCTTCGTCTGACTGTGGCTGCTCAAATATTTGGGCATCGCTACATGCGATCTCCTCTTGCCCCGCTTCAAGTGGACCGGGTGAGAGGCCCGAATCTATAAATGGAAAAGTGAACAGCTCTTCAGAGTGTCCAAGTGTGGGATCAGTTGTCTCCGGGCACTCAGCATGGTGGGAGGAAGGAGGATCAGGGTGAGGAATATGCAGTCCAGACTCATGGCTATTGAGAGTTGACCGTGTGGAAGACAGAATGGTGGTTAAGTGACTGGAAACATTGTTCGCTATCCAACCAACAACCTTTTGACACTGCTCTGGGTTCAATAGTGGTGTGCTGCGGTCCCCTAGGAATTGGGACAGGAAGGTTGGACGAGAAGATGTGGGTGTTTGTTGTGGCACAATTTCAGATTGCCCACGGCCTGGGCATGCACCATCACCATCACAATCACGTGCAGTTCCCTGTCCCTTGCAACGCGCCTAGCCCATTTTAAATGGAGGACAATATCTTTCACGCTACAATGGCTGCATTTGGAGCAAAGTTATATGTAATCCGTGTGACGGAGAAACCATAGTTTTAAATAACTGGCCTGTAGGTAACTATTTTGAACAGCAAACCGGTTTCGAAAACTTTGCTGACACACTGAAAAAAATTAGAATGGAGGCCAGAAATGGCAGAATTTTCAGAAAACGCATATGTGATCCGTGTGACGGAGAAAACAGTTTTAAATACCTGGCCTGTAGGTAACTATTTTGAACAGCAAACCGATGCCAAAAACTTTGCTGACACACTGAAAAAAAATTTGAATGGAGGCCAAAAATGGCAGTATTTTCAGTGCAATTATATGTGATCCGTGTGACAGAGAAACCACAGTTTTAAATACCTGGCCTGTAGGTAACTATTTTGAACAGCAAACCAGTGTCAAAAACTTTGCTGACACACTGAAAAAAAATTTGAATGGAGGCCAAAAATGGCAGTATGTTCAGCGCAATTATACGTGATCCGTGTGACGGAGAAACCACAGTTTTAAATACCTGGCCTGTAGTTAACTATTTTGAATGGCAAACCGGTGCAAAAACTTTGCTGACACACTGAAAAAAATTTGAATGGAGGCCAAAAGTGGCAGTATTTTCAGCGCAATTATATGTGATCCGTGTGACGGACAAACCACAGTTTTAAATAGCTGGATTTTTAGCGCTGTAATATGGAAAGGACCTGCCTGTATTCTGCAGTGCCAACAAGCAAATGGCGCAGAAAGACGGTGTTCTCTGGATTGCTTTTTAAGCAAATAATGAGGATTAAGATCCCCAAAAAATTATTCCTGGCCCCTGAGACTTGAGCCTTTGTCTAGAAATGTCTAACAGCAGCAGAAGGCAGAACTGGAATGGAGCCTCTTGTGCTATATGCACTGCAGTCTGCTATATACACTGACTGCCTGATATCTCTGCAGTTGGATTAGTCCTCAGAAGGACTGTTTGTTGAGATGGATATGTGTAACGTACTTGTTTTCTCCCTACACTACCTAATACATAACCAAATCTCTCCCTAGCTCAGCAGCAACTCTCCCAACACTGCCTGATTGCGGAGTAGACTGACGAGCACAGCGGCGCAGGTCTGATATAGACCAGATGATGCTGTGCGGCCAGCCAATCACTGTAATGTCACAACCAACATGGCTGCTGCATTACAGTGAGTGGCAGGCAATCCCAGCATGTTTATTGGCCCTCTATAGAGCACCAAACATGCAGGGAGGAGATCCGAGCATCCGCCCGAGCATCTCGCAAGTACTCGGTGAGCTCCAAGCATCTCGAGTACTGAGATGCTCGGGCGAGTACTGAGTACTTGCGAGTATGATCGCTCATCACTATTTAATTGGTTTATTTCTACACCCTTCTTTATATGTACACTCTATGCAGAATTATTAGGCAAATGAGTATTTTGATCACATGATACTTTTTATACATGTTGTCCTACTTCAAGCTGCATAGGCTTGAGAGCCAACTACCAATTAAGTAAATCTGGTGATGTGCATCTCTGTAATGAGCAGGGGTGTTGACTAATGACATCAACACCCTATATAAGATGTGCTTAATTATTAGGCAACTTCCTTTCCTTTGGCAAAATGGGTCAGAAGAGAGATTTGACGGACTCTGAAAAGTCCAAAATTGTGAGATGTCTTGCAGAGGGATGCAGCAGTCTTGAAATTTCCAAACTTTTGAAGCGTGATCACCGAACAATCAAGCGTTTCATGGCAAATAGCCAACAGGGTCGCAAGAAGCGTGTTGGCCAAAAAAGGCACAAAATAACTGCCCATGAATTGATAAAAATCAAGCGTGACACTGCCAAGATGCCATTCGCCACCAGTTTTGCCATATTTCAGAGCTGCAACGTTACTGGAGTATCAAAAAGCACGAGGTGTGCGATACTCAGGGACATGGCCAAGGTAAGGAAGGCTGAAAAACGACCACCTTTGAACAAGAAACATAAGATAAAACGTCAAGAATGGGCCAAGAAATATCTTAAGACTGATTTTTCAAAGGTTTCATGGACTGATGAAATGAGAGTGACTCTTGATGGGCCAGATGGATGGGCTAGAGGCTGGATCAGTAAAGGGCAGAGAGCTCTACTACGACTCAGACGCCTGCAAAGTGGAGGTGGTGGAGCTCTCTGCCCTTTACTGATCCAGCCTCTAGCCCATCTATCTGGCCCATCAAGAGTCACTCTCATATCATCAGTCCATAAAACCTTTGGGCTGGTATCATCAAAGATGAACTTGTGGCACCTTTTCAGGTTGAGGATGGAGTGAAGCTCAACTTCCAGACCTACTGCCAGTTTCTGGAAGACAACTTCTTCAAGCAGTGGTACAGGAAGAAGTCAGTATCGTTCAAGAAAAACATGATTTTCATGCAGGACAATGCTCCATCACATGCATCCAACTACTCCACAGCGTGGCTGGTCAGTAAAGGTCTAAAAGAAGAAAAAATAATGACATGGCCCCCTTGTTCACCTGATCTGAACCCCATAGAGAACCTGTGGTCCATGATAAAATGTGAGATCTACAGGGAGGGAAAACAGTACACCTCTCGTAACAGTGTCTGGGAGGCAGTGGTGGCTGCTGCACGCAATGTTGATCGAAAACAAGTAACTGACAGAATCTATGGATGGAAGGCTGTTGAGTGTCATCATAAAGAAAGGTGGCCATATTGATCACTAATGCACTGATATTGGTTTACCTGGTGAAAATAAACAAGTGAGATGGGATTATATTTGGTTTTTATTAAGTTGCCTAATAATTCGGCACAGTAATAGTTACCTGCACAAACAGATATCCTCCTAAGATAGCCAAATCTAAAAAAAAGCCCACTCCAACTTCCAAAAATATTAAGCTTGGATATTTATGAGTCTTTTGGGTTGATTGAGAACATAGTTGTTGATCAATAATAAAAATAATCCTCTAAAATACAACTTGCCTAATAATTCTGCACACAGTGTATTTAATAAAGGCTAAGTTTTAGGTTCTGTTAGTGAGGGTTATTTATTGGCGGTTCTCCCCTTTTGTTATGTATTGTAGAATCCCTCCCAGAACTGTATGCGCCAGGGCTGTGCAGTCGGTAAGCCAAACTTCCAACTCCGACTCCTCAATTTCCATGACACCGACTCCAACTCCGACTCCACGACTCCCTCATACATGGCTCATATTTAAGTGATAAATTTACTGTAGCACAGATTCATCTCAGCTAAAAGTCTAGACCCTTTGATCAGGAATAGGACAGATATTTATAGGACATTTCATAACTTTCCCAAATTCTTATGAAAAAAAATATTCCCCATAAACTGCATTGAACTACTGTACCCAATTTATTATATATTTTAGGAGTTGGAGTCGGTCCATTTTATACCGACTCCGATTCCAACTCCACCAAAATGGACACCGACTTCGACTCCACGACTCCGACTCCACAGCCCTGGTATGTACCCCACTGGCTTTTCAAAATCTATTAAAAAAAAACTCTCGTACATGTTTAAAATATGAAAACAACACAGATGAAGGGTGCTTCAGTTTGGAAACCTAAAAAGCCTGTCAATGGAGCATGTTCTTAGAGGGACACAACTTATTAAGGGGGAGTGGTAAACGTGCATCAATTGACACCACAACCTTCGCAACCATCCCCCTGCTATGTGTGTAGAGTGGCACGCTTTGGATTATTTGTACTATACGAATAGCGTTGTACCATGCAGTAACGGATACATCTCTTACATACACTTATTTATTTAGTCATATATTTCCATGAAGAAAAAAAAATGCACTTCAGTACTGTCTTTTCATTGGGAATAACAGTAGTGTATGAAGCAGTACTAAAACAGGCAAGAAGGAGAGCTGCGGGGTCCTGTGTAGGCCACATGTGGGAGCCGCTTATGAAAGTCAAGAACAGGATTGGATTCTGTCTTTCTCGCTATTGAAAATGCTTTCTGTAACCAACAATCCCAAACTATTCTTATCTGTTATTCTTAGGCTCCTAAACAGTACTGTGATACATCTATGTTTAGCAGGGCCAAACAGAGTAGGTGACAAAGTCAACCACGCAGCCTACATGCATTGCAAATCAGAAAAATGAAAACAAAGTAATCGTCCTAAAAGCTCATCCTTTAGTCTCGTTTCACCGCTTACAATCTAACATACACACAATTGTAAAACATACAGAGATGGGAGATTGTCAAGTGTCCAAGTTACATATTAATAAAGTCAATATTCCAATGTAAACCAAGCCCAGGTTGGGGAAGGATTAATCCAAGACTTCATCTACTCTACCTACATTATTGATATAAGATGCTGAGCATTGTAGACAGAAGTCAGACACGGAACCGCAGGTGAGGCACAATGGATAGTCAGGAAGTGTAACTAATCCTACAGTATAAGTAAATGGTAAACTGGATGTCAATTCATGTCAACACCCAAGACATTTGTCCAAAAACTACCTCACGTTCAATCTGGAGAATACAACAGGTCCAAAATCCCACCACAACATTTATTTATAGTGTAACCCATTGTAGACAATCTAGCTGCTGCATCTACGTAGTAAAAGAATATAGAAAGCTGATAAAAAACCAGCAGCACGATATACGACTGCCGAAGCAAAGCACAATGCAGCAGTGACAACGCTCAGATGCTAATTCCCTTAGCAGAATTGCCATCTTGCACAGGCAGGTTGCTTTCAAGGGCAGCAAAATTGCAGAGATTTCTTAAATGCAACAGCCATTTGTTTCCACAGATCTTCTAAGCTGTGGATGTTAGTTGATTCCAAATATAGATGATGTAGGATCTATTCTTTATGTTCTCTATAGCAGCGTCGCCCTTCATAATCCTCCTGTGAGGGTAGGCCTTGCTGTTTTCCTTCCCTATGCCGTATGTACTGTGTTGATTTTCACTTTCCCCATCCTGTGGAGCTATGACACAACAGGGCTACCTAGCAACAGTCTCTATGAGGGTTGGATGGAGACGGGAAGTCACCGTCATGGGAGGGGGAGCAGAGTGTTCCATCTTAAACACACAAATTCTGTAGTACATTAATACCAAAGGCCTGCGGGATGTGGCTACTACATTACTGATACAGCATCAGTAAGCGTCACTGTGACAGCCCATATATGAGAGAAGTGTCAATGACCTTATACTCAGATATGTGCAAGCACTAGATCTGGGGGTGGTAAACATGTATACTCCATAATGTCATTTTAAAGGGAACCTGTCACATTGTACATGCAGTCCGATCTGTGGACAGCATTGTATAGAGAATAAGATATATCCATTTGTTGGAAAAGATTGAGTATAACTTGCATTTTATTCAATGATATCCCTGGTGTTTGTATGTACAGTACAGACCAAAAGTTTGGACACACCTTCTCATTTAAAGATTTTTCTGTATTTTCATGACTTTGAAAATTGTACATTCACACTGAAGGCATCAAAACTATGAATTAACACATGTGGAATTATATACTTAACAAAAAAGTGTGAAACAACTGAAAATATGTCTTATATTCTAGGTTCTTCAAAGTAGCCACCTTTTGCTTTGATGACTGCTTTGCACACTCTTGGCATTCTCTTGATGAGCTTCAAGAGGTAGTCACCGGAAATGGTTTTCACTTCACAGGTGTTCCCTGTCAGGTTTAATAAGTGGGATTTCTTGCCTTATAAATGGGGTTGGGACCATCAGTTGTGTTGTGCAGAAGTCTGGTGGATACACAGCTGATTGTCCTACTGAATAGACTGTTAGCTGCTTTTTTCTTGTCATAATACAAATTCTAAGTAAAGAAAAACGAGTGGCCATCATTACTTTAAGAAATGAAGGTCAGTCAGTACGAAAAATTGGGCAAACTTTGAAAGTGTCTCCAAGTGCAGTTGCAAAAACCATCAAGCGATACAAAGAAACTGGCTCACATGAGGACCGCCCCAGGAAAGGAAGACCAAGAGTCACCTCTGCTTCTGAGGACAAGTTTATCCGAGTCACCAGCCTCAGAAATCGCAGGTTAACAGCAGCTCAGATTAGAGACCAGGTCAATGCCACACAGAGTTCTAGCAGCAGACACATCTCTACAACAACTGTTAAGAGGAGACTTTGTGCAGCAGGCCTTCATGGTAAAATAGCTGCTAGGAAACCACTGCTAAGGACAGGCAACAAACAGAAGAGACTTGTTTGGGCTAAAGAACAAAAGGAATGGACATTAGACCAATGGAAATCTGTGCTTTGGTCTGATGAGTCCAAATCTGAGATCTTTGGTTCCAACCACCGTGTCTTTGTGCGAAGCAGAAAAGGTGAACGGATGGACTCTACATGCCTGGTTCCCACCATGAAGCATGGAGGAGGCAGTGTGATGGTGTGGGGGTGCTTTGCTGGTGACACTGTTGGGGATTTCTTCAAAATTGAAGGCATACTGAACCAGCATGGCTACCACAGCATCTTTCAGCAGCATGCTATTCCATCCGGTTTGCGTTTAGCTGGACCATCATTTATTTTTCAACAGGACAATGACCCCAAACACACCTCCAGGCGGTGTAAGGGCTATTTGACCAAGAAGGAGAGTGATGGGGTGCTACGCCAGATGACCTGGCCTCCACAGTCACCAGACCTGAACCCAATCGAGATGGTTTGGGGTGAGCTGGACCGCAGAGTGAAGGCAAAAGGACCAACAAGTGCTAAGCATCTCTGGGAACTCTTTCAAGATTGTTGGAAGACCATTTCCGGTGACTACCTCTTGATGCTCATCAAGAGAATGCCAAGAGTGTGCAAAGCAGTCATCAAAGCAAAAGGTGGCTACTTTGAAGAACCTAGAATATAAGACATATTTTCACTTGTTTCACACTTTTTTGTTAAGTATATAATTCCACATGTGTTAATTCATAGTTTTGATGCCTTCAGTGTGAATATACAATTTTAATAGTCATGAAAATACAGAAAAATCTTTAAATGAGAAGGTGCGTCCAAACTTTTGGTCTGTACTGTATATGAGTCCAGAAGGTGGTCTTACCCTGTGATTGACAGCTATCTGCTGCACAGTCATACGGGAAGACTGTCAATCACCGATTAGGACTCACTGGACTGATATGCATAAAATACAAGTTTTATAGACACTTTTCCCACCAATATGTACATCAATCTGATCAGCTCCTTCTTCTCTATAACATCCTGCCTGCACATCAGATACCATTTCCAACAAGAAATGTTCCTTTAAGTATGAGAGAAGCTAAAATTCCATGCAATGAAAGAGAATATAGAGAGTAGAAATATTTAAAGGGATGGTCCAAAACTTTTTTTACTGTCAAAAAACTAAAAGAGACAACTACCTGCTAAAAGAGAAAACTACCTGCCTGTTGTACCCGCCGCCAACACAGAGTGGTCACTGACTGCTCCTGCCGGCGATTCGGCTGCTCACTGTCAACAGAACAGCTCTTCTTTTTTCCGGGGCTGCTCTGTCGACGGTGCATGACTGCCAACATCATGCTCATTGACAGCCGGCTCCCAAGTTAGGGAGCAGAGATCCAGCTGTCAATCAACATGACGTCGGCAGTCACACCCCGTCAACAGAGCGGAGTGGAAAAGCTGCTGCTCTGTTGACGTGACATCAGCAGAAGCAGCTAAATCGCTGGATATGTGCGGACAGAGGTCTGCGCCAGACACAACAGGCAGGTTGTTGATATCCCCTTTAATGACAGCTCATTGATAATGCAGAATAGTCCATGTTAACTACTTTATTATCATATATAATGGCATATATACAGTATATTAATAATGAACATCTAAAGGAAGGGCTATTAAACCTACCAAATAATATTGTTGCACATGACGTTAACCTCAGCAATGCCAGTAAAATGTATGTAAAGGATACATTTGTCAAAACTCATTAACAAACAAGTCTCAAAGAATAAATAAAAGGACACAAAGCTACAAAAGAGCTGGTGACTCTGTAATAACAGCAGTGTTGTAATGTATCAGCTGAATGCACCATCTGTTTACTTGCCTATATAGAAGGGTATTCTCAAGTAACAGAGCTAGTCTGTGTAACCCCTTCATGACCAGCGGTCATCATGGAATGCAGCATTGTGAAGCTGAATATTGTTTTCTTAACTCTTTAGGCACACACTGTTTCTTTATTGTGGCACCAAAATTACATCAACATGTATTATTTTTTTACTTAAATGCCACCTGTGATGTCGTAAAACACTATTTACCTGCAGATATGGGGTTAATCTGCAGGTTAATAGCATTCTAAAGCCTGTGGCAGCAGCTCTGTAAGCCCGGCTGCTGAGAGTAAATGAACTTTATTCTTCCTGGCAGCCTTGGGCTTTCAGTCATAGAGATGCAGCTTCAGTCATGGCTCAGTATACAGTGAGAATCTGCTGTAACCATGCCCCAGCACTGACTGATAGCCAGCTCGGCAGTGCATCAGTTCTAAGCTGTCCGTCAGTCAGTGCCAGGGTGTGGTTACATTCACCGCTCACTATGTACTGAGTGGTGACTGAAGCTGCGCCAGCTGCACCTTCATGACTGAAAGCCAGAGACTGCTGGGAGGAATAAAGGTCATTTCTTCAATGCAGCCGAGTTTTCAGTGCAACTTTCGCATGGTTTCAGAATGCTATTAACCTGTAGATTAAGCCCATAACTGCAGGTTAATAGTGTTTTTTGACATGACAGGTTCCCTTCAAGTGAAAAAGCAAAACAACCGAGTTTTCCTTATCAATTCCATTTAAACTCAAACGTGCTTAGGTTAACTGTAAAAAAATGCCCCCTATAATAGTTTACAGTTATACTAAGTATGTGCACTTTATCTAGCTATAAGGCCAGAACAAAATGTAGGCTTGAGTCCCAAAGCTTAGATCACATAGCGACTGTGGTGTGCTTTCAGTGTCCACATTGTCTGTATATCCCAATGTACTCATAAACTTCATTACTACGCAAGTATCATATCGTATGTATAGATGGTCGTAAACATTAATAAGAAACAGGTTGATGGTTGAACAACCACTGAGTGAACAATAGTGTGTTGAACCATCTTTACACAGATGTAGGCATTCACATATTGGCCATTACAGTCGTGATAGTGATAGAAGCGATACTTCTGGAAATATTCCTTCAATCAAAGATTATTCGTGGATGAAAGAACTTTCGTCTGTCAGGCTAGAATTTCAAACACAACCAACTTTGGACAGTAATGGTCTGTGATCTATCAGCTAACACAATTATTTATTAATAAATTTCCCCCAATGAATGGTCATTATGATTGAAATCATCCATTTTCATCAATTAAAGTCTAAAGCGTGGGGACAACTTAAGCGTCTGAGTATAAACCTATACTTAGTCTGTCCTTTACCAGCTTCTGCAAATTGACTCAACGAATTTGTAGAGTGTCCATAAGAGATGATACTGGCAACACTGGGGAAAGCATTATGATATAGTGTGAATGGAGCACACACGTAAGGCATCTTTTTTGTGCAGGTGTTGGAGATGGCTGCAGACATCTCAGAAAGAGTTATGAGAATGTGATCGTTTCTTCTTTTTTTTCAAGGAACTGGTATTTTATACTTATTTTTTTATAGCAATTGGATTGGCCAGGGAAAGGAGTGTGTGGTTCACAGCATGTATACATCAGATACATTGGCATGAAAAGGTTTGGGCACCCCTGGTCAAAATTACTCTTATTGTGAGCGGTTAAGCAAGTTGAAGGTGAAATGATCTCTAAAAGGCCTAAAGTTAAAGATGACACATTTCCTTTGTATTTTAGGCCCAAAAAATATATATATTTTAATCTGTACTGCAGGTGGCCCCATGCATACATAATACCTGGCTTTCAAGTATTTTGAAAACTGAAAATTAGATTTGAACCACATTGTGGTCAGAGACTGATGTAAGCAATTACACTTTGTGGACCGTGCTATCCAATTTGTGGGTGCCATATGTGCAACAGGATATAAATAAATAAACATATAACTAAAATTAAAGAATAAATTATCAATGATCCACCAACGCCAAGTCCCCCCTTTGTAGCCTCTGCAAAGCTCCATAGCCTGTGAAATCATTACAATTTCAAGAGATTCCAATGACACTGTAACACAAAAGCAGTTGTTTCCACAAGTGAGGACCTGGTGTGTAGACGTAGCATTGTGTTTATCACTGCCATTTAGAAGGAACTGATCATTTCAGCTCCCTGTCACATTAATGGGTTCAAGCTGTCACTATGACATCCATATTAAGTGTCAGCTACCAATAAAGTTAGGACATACTGTATATTCCCCAGATCATATCTTTTTTCGCTGGCATATGAAATTAGGCAATTTCAGCATGAAAGCTGCAATCTTCTAATTTCTAGATTCTAAGGCCAATGAGTGTATTACTAATCATACTTCTAAATTACTGCAAAAGAAACTTTTTATGAAAACAATTTGTACTAATTAACCAAATTAATTTTGTAGGCAAATGGATAATTGTGGAAAATTAAAGTTTTATTTTGGCTAAATGTTGCTCTATTTGAGCAACATCATAACAAAGAACCATAGAATAAGTGACACATGGGAAGATTCTAAGTTTTGGACTTCAATTTGCATGCACCAGGAACTGACTAGAGAGACATACAGGTGCATCTCACTAAATTAGAATATCATCAAAAAGTTAATTTATTTCCGTTCTTCAGTACAAAAAGTGAAGCTCATATATTATATAGAGTCATTACAAACAGAGTGATCTATTTCAAGTGTTTATTTCTGTTAATGTTGATGATTATGGCTTACAGCCAATGAAAACACAAAAGCCATTATCTCAGTAAATTAGAATACTTTATAACAACAGCTTGAAAAATCTTTTTAAAATCCGAAATGTTGGCCTACTGAAATGTATGTTCAGTAAATGCCTCAATACTTGGTCGGGGCTCCTTTTGCATCAATTACTGCATCAATGCGGCGTGGCATGGAGGCGATCAGCCTGTGGCACTGCTGAGGTGTTAGGCTGTGTGCTCACGATGCGTTTTATAAGCGTTTCCGCAGCGGCAAAAACGCTGCAGAAACGCTTAAAAAACGCATGGTAGAAGGCCTGCCATGTTCCCCAATGATAATCCACATGTGCTTTGCACATGATGCGGAAATTTCCGCTGCGGATTATCATTGCGGAAAAAAACGCAGCACTACCAATTATTTTGCGGAAGCGCTGCGTTTTCGCCACCATTGACTTGCATTAGATCGCATGGATTACGCATCACTGTATATGTAGATGCGGATTCCATGCGTTCTAATGTGCGGATGGTACCCAGGTCTAGAGAAGAGGAGACTCTCCTCCGGACCCGGGTACCATTGAAAACTGTAAAAAAAAGAATAAAATAAAAAATAAATATATATTTACCTTCTGGCGGCCCGCGGTGCGGTCCTCCTTGCTTGCCAGCAGTTCGCAATGGAATGAAGGACCTGCGATAACGTCATAGTTATGTGACGGGTCACGCAACGCTGACGTCGGCAGGTCCTTTAGTGTACCGCTGCCGGCAGCCGGGACGGAGGGGATCAAGACTGCGGGGGCCATCGGAAGGTAAGTATAGATATTATTTTTTATTTTTAACCATTCTTTAGGTCACACTATATAAATCCATGCCGGTTTCCAAGTGATGCTAAAATCGCTTGGAAAGCGCTTGTCAACCCGCATGCGGAAATGCAAGTGAAGAACGCTTCACTTCCGCATGTCTATGACAGGAAAACGCATGCGTTTTTTTCTGCCAGGGAGATGCAGAAACGCTCAGGAAAAAATCCTGAGCATTTCTGCATCGTGGGCACATAGCCTTATGGAAGCCCAGGTTGCTTTGATAGCAGCCTTCTGCTCGTCTGCATTGTTGGGTCTGGTGTCTCTCATCTTCCTCTTGACAATACCCCATAGATTCTCTATGGGGTTAAGGTCAGGTGAGTTTGCTGGCCAATCAAGCACAGTGACACGGCTGTTTTTAAACCAGGTATTGGTACTTTTGGCAGTGTGGACAGGTGCCAAGTCCTGCTGGAGAATGAAATTTCCATCTCCAAAAAGCTTGTCGGCAGAAGGAAGCATGCGGTGCTCTAAAATTTCCTGGTAGACGGCTGCGCTTTTGATCTTGATAAAACACAGTGGACCTACATCAACAGATGACATGGCTCCCCAAACCATCACTGATTGTGGAAACTTCACACTAGACCTCAAGCAGCTTGGATTGTGGCCTCTCCACTCTTCCTCCAGACTCTGGGACCTTGATTTCCAAATGAAAATTGGAACTCTGGGACCTTGTGGAGTGTGTCAATGACTGCCTTCTGGACATCTGTCAAGTCAGCAGTCTTCCCCATAATTTTGGAGCCTACTGAAACAGACTAAGGGACCTTTTTAAATGCTTAGGAAGCCTTTGCAGGTGTTTTTTGTTAATTATTTTAATTTACTGAGATAATGACTTTTGTGCTTTCATTGGCTGTAAGCCATAATCATCAACATTAACAGAAATAAACACTTGAAATAGATCACTCGGTCTGTAATGACTCTATATAACATATGTGTTTCACTTTTTGTATTGAAGAACTGAAATAAATTAACTTTTTGATGATATTCTAATTTAGTGAGCTGCACCTGTAGCTATAGAGATTGCCATTTAAATCAGAAGAGGACAACATTTTTAAGGAACATAAAGATGTATTATAGTGTCAGCAAAAAGAGCGCATTTATTGTATACTTAAAACTATCAATATACAATATTCCAATATATTTTCTACATGAATTTCACAAGGTTGTCAATATCTGTACTTGCAGTGAGACAATCACTTCCAGGGAATTAAGTCAGTCTTTGTCGTGTGATGGACACCGAGGTAGACGACATTATTAAACAGAGCTCTAATACTGTACTGTGAACCTATTGAAACTTAACCATGAAGCTTCCTATTGGGAGAGCGCAATCAGAGATAGTGATAGCATCAAGGAATTGATGAAGTATAGGAATACTCTTTAGTTTCTGAACAATAAATACCCTTTTTAGAGAGTGGTGGAACATTCTAGGAGCTAATCTTATTTTACGGGACAAAAACCTTATACATTACACCTAAATTACCTCTTTCTGCTTCTGCAAAACACAGTTGACTCTTTGTTTTCCTTAACTCCCACACACGTCATTGCCAACTCAAATGTAAAATTACATATAAAATTGGTCCAGGCAAGATAAACTGAAAGTTAGGATTATATTAATTTTAGAAAAAGAGATAAAAGTTTTGTAAAAGTTCAGGAAATTGATGAAAGTTGGTCTTGTCTTTCATGTAGTCCAAACCACCAATGAATTATCTTGGAGTGTAATATAAGAGGTAGAAGTCAGTTGACTGAAAACTGATTTAAGTATAATATATGGATGGTCATATAAACTGTTATACATAATCATACGTGGAGACTCCCATTATACACATTTATTAAAAGTATTTTCAAATAGTGAAACTTTACATCAAGTCTGTCACTTTTTTCTGGTGCTCAGTTTGTGTATGTTTAGAATAAAAGTAAGCTTTCTCTTTAATTATATGGGCAAGAACAACTTGTGATGACACCTTGCTGCAATGTGATGTCACATTGAAATGATCTACACAGGCTAAGCTAACTCCATATAGAATGACAACCTATCATTTTAGTAGAAGAGAGCTGATTCATACTGGCCATGACACCAACCAAATGTAAACGCACCAAAAGCTTTAATTAAAGTAGCACTCATTTATGTGCATGCTTTCAGTTATAGCTGAATGCCTAAGACATGTGTAACGTTTATTGGGAGAAAAAAAAGTTAAAGCAATTAATCAAGCTGATGACGATTAATATAGGAGACAAAATAATTTAATATCACATTACGCAAACATATAAAGGATAAAGCAGTAATAATGATTGCGTTCTACTAATATTACCAGTTTCACTGAAATATTTATAATGCAAATAAAATTCCAAAAACACAATACTCCCAATTACACATAGACGTTCACATGGAAATATTTTTACCTTATTCTTGCCCCCACAGTGGCAGCAGACAGTCCAAAGGTATTTAAGGGTCCTCCATACCAAAATAATGAAAAGGCCCCCAAAAAATGTCACCATTGAAGAGGCCAGGAATGCCCACCACATGCGCTGTCCCCGACTGTCACATGGCACCTCCGCGGTGACTGGAATAATGAGGTCAGGGTCCCCTCTGGATGTATGGACAGAGTCTACGTGCAGGTTGTTGTTGATAGCACTCATGGTTAAGCCAAGGCTACTGAAGTTGCTTTGGGATTTGTTGCCACTTGACATTGCTAACAGAAGGACCCAGGAAACCCTGAAAGCCACATATGCCTCAGCCCCCAAATTCCTGCACTTGCCATATTGCAAAGGAAAGGGGCAGGTCAAATAAATTATGGGGCCTTCTCTGACTGCCTCTTCTGCGAAATAAGGGCAGTCCTATGACTCAAGAACTGTCTCAGCTCTGGCTTTAAAATCTCATTCCACAAACTAGGGGTGTCCTCAAGACCAATGCTACCCCAGCACCTCATACACAGCTGTCATAGTCTTTCCATCAGTAAGAAGCATGAGCAGATCCAAGCAGGTCCTTCATTTCTCCCTGATGCCTGGTTCTGGATGTGGGGTCTTTCCCTATATAAGAATGAGCATGTCATAGAGATGGAATACCAAGCAATGCTGCCAGGGATAGCTATGGCAGACACTCATTGTTGTGCGTTTGGTAATCAGGCATCCATTATTGCATATAAAGCGCCAGCAATCGCAGCACCTGTTCGCAGCCCTGTGCACTGCCAAGGGGAGAGAGCTGGGGTCTGCTTGTTATTCTGAGGCAGCCCCTCACTGTGAGCGCCGGCTCCTCGGCTCTCCTGCAGCTGCACGCTGGAAAGCCATAGGAATTGCAGGCAATGAAGGTGATTTCTCGGCTGCTGAGGTCTTTGATCAATAAGAGCCTTCTGGATCGTCTTCCTGTCTTCAAGCCTTCCTTTCACCCGACGACACAGATTGCGGTGTCCTCCTTTACCTCCTCTGTCTTTCCTCTCCACGCTGCCTGCCAGCCTGCTGGCTATTCACCCCTCCTACCGTCCCTTTTCCTCTTTCTCCTCCGACTGTTCAGGGCTGTAATCCTCCCAGCTGATCACTCGTGTCCCTCCTCCTCCTCCTCCACTAGTGCTGCTGCCTCTGTCACATCCCAGGTATAGATGCAGAGTATGCACCGAGGAGATGAAGGTGAGGAGGGGAGAAAGATGGGAGACTGCCACAGCATGATTACACTTTGCTTGTTTTTTAGTTGATTATTCAAATGTAAATATTTACTTCATTTATTTACACACAAAGATTCTTCTTCCTTTTCTTTTTTTCTTCTTTTCTTTGATTTCGTTTTCTTCTCCTTACTTTTTATTCCTTTTCTTTTTCTTCTTTTTAATTCATTCTTCTTTTTCTTCTACTTCTTCCTCTTCGTTTTTGTCTCTTTTCTTTTTATTTCTTTTCTTTTTCTTCTTTTCTTTTTATTCCTTTCTTTTTCTTCTTTTCCATTTATTCTTCCTCTTCTTTCTCTTCTTTTTCTTTTTATTCTTCTTCATCTACTATTATTTTTATTATTTTTATTAACTAAAATGCTATTTTTTTTCTAGATGTAACAGACAACTTCATATAATTAAATTCTAGTATGGCCTAAAGACCTTCTGCTCACAAATGGAACGAATATGGGCACAGAGGGTAATAAAATCTTTTCAATATGTAACTAGTGTTTTAAAGGGTGAAATTGCTTTAAGTAGGTATTCTCATAAACATCATCACGGGGATAGCTCATAAGTAATCCCCCACTCATCCTGGGAATCGCAGGCCCAAAGTCCCCTGAGCGAATGGAGCAATACAGTATAAAGAATGTAATGATAATCATTTTTATTTTTGTAGTGTAGCACCCTGAGGATTCGGCTGCTACAGGGGTATTGCACCTCAACCCAGAGGTGTGATATTCCACTCCCGGGTAAGGAAGGAGTGTGAAACTGAGCTCGGTAGGCTGCATGCACTACACACATCCCATTTCCGAGGAGCAGACCGACGGTACTCCCACTTAGAAATGTGCAGGTACGACCGAGTCTGTTCCTGGCTGGAGTGGGAGGGGGGTGGTACATCCCAAGTAGTGTAGGGGCAGATAGGGGGAGCAGCCTGGGTAAAGATAGGAGCTCATTGGGTGCTGGTCACCTGAGCTCACACATAGAGGGTGTATACAAGGTGGGCACCAACTAAGAACAGGGTCAGTTGCAGAGAGAAAGTCAGCGAGCGGAGAAGAGAGACCCAGAGTGAGAGAGGAGAAAGAGAGACCCAGAGGGGAAAACAGAAGAAAAGGACTCCAAGAACCCAACTTAAATCCCCGGGTGAAGAGTCGGCACAGGGTACCGGAACCCAAGCTGGTGGGGGCAAAAACACTCCCCAGCCAGAGACCGGAGACCGTGGGCAGCGTTTGCCACGGTCACCCACCACATCCACCACGAAGGCATACCACGAGGAGGGTCAGGGAGCCCAAGGCCAAGGGTCTCCCAACAGAAGGCCCGAGGGAGCTGGACCTGGGTGGATCAATAGTGGGGACGGCCAGAGAAAGGACAGAAGGAGAGCTCAGGGTCACGCTCCGGACTTATTTGGGGGTTGGCTGGATCCAGAACCTGGTGGACGCAGCACGGCTCGGGAGGTCACTCGAAGCTGGAGTGACCAGAACATCAGCAGTGAGTAAACATCCTAAACTGCATAACCCGACTCTGTCTCTGATTGCCGTCTACACTGCATCACCACAACTCCCATCCTCTGCACCTGATCCCCCTGAGGCTATACCCCACCCGTTGGGGGTTATATCACCAAAGCTGCACCTACACCACCAGCCTCAGCGGACCCTGCTGCAGCGGCGGCCACAGTGACCGCAATACAACGGGTGGCGTAGTCGACATTAAGAACTTAGTAACATCTGTAGGACTGCCACATACAACTGAGTTTGACACCCTGGGCACGGACCGGGTCACAGCCACTCGGAAGACTACAACTCCCATCTGATCCGGCTCCGGATATTCCCCCTAAAGAATATGGCCCAGGGGGCGCGTCAACTTTGGCGTAGTCGGCAGGATTACGTGCCCGCAACACCCGGGTACTGCGTGCCTGAAGAAAAGTGCAAGTTTACCTCAAAAAGAAGTCTCCCGCCGGTTCCGGAGGGTCCCCGCCATCGGACCCCATCACCAGTCGATTTCCGCCGGTTGTCCGCCATTAACAACTTTTTCCCGCCATCTGCAGAGTTTCCCGCCACTGGGAAGCGATTCCCGCCATTTCCAAAGGTTTCCCGCCTTGGAAGAGCGGACGCCATTATGGGCGTGCCAGAGGGTGGCGAGAGGCCACCTCCCATCGTGGGCCAAGACCGAAAATGGCGCCAAAAGTGGAAACCGCCCCCACCAACAGAGACTGTGATGCTAGAGGTGTCTGTCGGCGTGAAAGAACCGCCCCTGGAGCTGACAGTCACCAAGTGGCCCCGGGACCGCCCTCGAAGTGGGAGGAGACGAAAGAAAAGAACGAAGATGGGTGCCGCTTGGAGGAGTCTGGAGCGAGCGCACCCGGAGGCAGGAAGCCTGGAGAAGAGTAGCAGAGAAGCTCACCCGGAGATGGCGAGAGAGCAGAGCAGCACCGGCCCGCTGGCCAGGAGCCTGCTGGAAGAAGAGCAGAGCAGCACCGACCCGTTGGTCAGGAGCCTGCTGGAAACCACGACCCCACTAGGCCTAGTGGAGGTCCTTGCACAGCTCCCCCGAGACCGGGAGTGTGCACAGACTGCCCTGGAGGGCCTCGCACGGAGGATGGCCCGGGTACAGCGAGAGACATTGGCGGAGTGGAGCCGAGAGATGGCCCAGCAAACCAAGACCCGGAGCACGCCAGCCAAGATGAGGAGACAGACCGCCTCTGAGGATGGCGCGGGAGGACCCAAGGCCGGAGACGGCGCCGAGAAGGGAGCCGAACGCATGGAGGCAGGTAAAGGGGACGTCTATACCCCAAACCGGGACACCGCTTACCTGCCCCAGCTCCCCGTCGCAGAGCCCGAAAGTCCCCCTGCTGTGCCCGAAAACGCCATGTCACCGACGCAGACTAGGCCCCAACCGGAAGCCGCCGCCGCGACCCCTGTGACGCCATGCGCACCGACCCCGAGCGTGGCAAAACAGGAAGTAACACCAGCCTGGTCGCAGGGCCTAGAATTTCCGGGCGTCGCATCACCAACAGCGCCCCCTACCTCCGCGGAGCCTCCGGCCTGGCCGCAAGGCCAGGTAGCCCAGGGCGCCGCCGTCCTAACGGTGCCCTTCACCTTCCAGGCGCCCCAGGCCTGGCCGCAAGGCCTGGGCAACCCGGGCGCCACCACCACCGCGCCCGCACCCGTAAAACCAAGGGTGCCGCGTCTGGGAGAGGACTTGTTTGCCCAGCACACGTGGCCGGACGGGCAGCCTTTCATCTGGCCCCAGAAATATTATGAACTGGAGCACCAGAGGAGAGTTGGGGCCATGTGTGCACCCCTGATTCCGGCTCCGAAGCCCGTGATAAGGATCTCGCCCCCGCTTGAAGAGACCCAATTTGAGTGGGACCCCACCGGAGAAGACCTAATGGGGTTCACTCAGGAAACCAGGGCAGCTGCAGCGGAGCGTGCTGAGTGCTGCCGACAGCAGCTCGAGGAGTTTGCGAGGGAGCGGAGAGAGAGGCGGGTCCGGGAACAACAGGCCCAAATAAGGAGCGCCGAGCAGAAGAGCCGAACCAGGAGGGACCCCCGTGCAGCGCACAGTCCCCGCACCACCGGGACTGTAATTAAGTTCAATATGCAGCATGGGTGGGGCTTCATCAGAGACCACAACACCCCCGGCGACGTCTTTGTCACGCGCAGAGATGTGGAGTCCCATCTGCCGGAGGGGCACAGAGGTCGTGACCTTTATATCGGGGACGAGGTCACCTTTACCCGGCACAAGTGTGCCAAAGGACCTTACGCCCTCCATGTGCATCGCCTGACAGAGGAGGAGCTGCGATGTGAGGAGGAAGAGCAAGAGGATCCGGACGGGTCTGAAGCTGAGATCCCCAAAGAAGGAGCAGGAGGAAGACGTTGTTGAGTACAGCGGAGCAGGTGCTGTAAATAGTTACCCGATCGGGGTACAAAGAAACTGTTATTGCTAATATAGTCCCCGTTGGGACCAGCTGAGTGAACTGTTCACCCGTTTACCCTTAATCCCACAGGCTGAGGACTGTGAGCAGCCATTCCCTTTCCCTCCTTAACTGGCCGAGGACTGAGAGCGGCCATATCCTTGTATATAGTTGCGCGTCCTAAAGCGCCCCCTACTGGTTTTACTGTAAAACCACCTTAAAGAAAGGAACTGTCGCACTTTGCCCGGTCAACAGTTGCCCAGTGACCGGAGGAGGAACAAGAGACGACGAGAATGTTTAATGCTGCTAATTTATATAATGTTTTATATGTTTTATATGTTTATGAAAAATTTTGTATGTGATGTGATGTTTTTGTCTTACAGCCCGAGGACGTGCTGTGATTTACCAGGGGGGAATGTAGCACCCTGAGGATTCGGCTGCTACAGGGGTATTGCACCTCAACCCAGAGGTGTGATATTCCACTCCCGGGTAAGGAAGGAGTGTGAAACTGAGCTCGGTAGGCTGCATGCACTACACACATCCCATTTCCGAGGAGCAGACCGACGGTACTCCCACTTAGAAATGTGCAGGTACGACCGAGTCTGTTCCTGGCTGGAGTGGGAGGGGGGTGGTACATCCCAAGTAGTGTAGGGGCAGATAGGGGGAGCAGCCTGGGTAAAGATAGGAGCTCATTGGGTGCTGGTCACCTGAGCTCACACATAGAGGGTGTATATAAGGTGGGCACCAACTAAGAACATGGTCAGTTGCAGAGAGAAAGTCAGCGAGCGGAGGAGAAGAGAGACCCAGAGTGAGAGAGGAGAAAGAGAGACCCAGAGGGGAAAACAGAAGAAAAGGACTCCAAGAACCCAACTTAAATCCCCGGGTGAAGAGTCGGCACAGGGTACCGGAACCCAAGCTGGTGGGGGCAAAAACACTCCCCAGCCAGAGACCGGAGACCGTGGGCAGCGTTTGCCACGGTCACCCACCACATCCACCACGAAGGCATACCACGAGGAGGGTCAGGGAGCCCAAGGCCAAGGGTCTCCCAACAGAAGGCCCGAGGGAGCTGGACCTGGGTGGATCAATAGTGGGGACGGCCAGAGAAAGGACAGAAGGAGAGCTCAGGGTCACGCTCCGGACTTATTTGGGGGTTGGCTGGATCCAGAACCTGGTGGACGCAGCACGGCTCGGGAGGTCACTCGAAGCTGGAGTGACCAGAACATCAGCAGTGAGTAAACATCCTAAACTGCATAACCCGACTCTGTCTCTGATTGCCGTCTACACTGCATCACCACAACTCCCATCCTCTGCACCTGATCCCCCTGAGGCTATACCCCACCCGTTGGGGGTTATATCACCAAAGCTGCACCTACACCACCAGCCTCAGCGGACCCTGCTGCAGCGGCGGCCACAGTGACCGCAATACAACGGGTGGCGTAGTCGACATTAAGAACTTAGTAACATCTGTAGGACTGCCACATACAACTGAGTTTGACACCCTGGGCACGGACCGGGTCACAGCCACTCGGAAGACTACAACTCCCATCTGATCCGGCTCCGGATATTCCCCCTAAAGAATATGGCCCAGGGGGCGCGTCAGTAGCACAAACATATTCCGCAGCACTTTGCATTTCAGAGGGGACTTGTACAGACAATAAAGACAACATAGTAAACAGATACCAAGAGGAATGAGGGCAGTGCTTGCAAGCTTACAGTCTATGACAGGGGGTCTCAAACACACGGCCCAAGGCCGCTTGATGCGGCCCCCAGGCACCAGGGCCCCCGTAATGATTGCGGCCTGGTCCTGAGGGCCGACGAAGTCAGTGATTCCTTTCAGTTGAATGTCCTACAAGTTAGGGACCAGCATGGGCCATTACTACAAGATGGGGACCAGGGTGAGCACATTACTACAAGATGGGGACCAGGATGGGCACATTACTACAAGATGAGGACCAGGATGAGCACATTACTACAAAATGGGGACCAGGATGGGCACATTACTACAAGATAGGGACCAGGATGGGCACATTACTGTAATATGAGGACCAGGATGGGCACATTACTGCAAGATGGGGACCAGGATGAGCACAATACTACAAGATGGGGACCAAGATGGGCACATTACTACAAGATGGGGACCAGGATGAGCACATTACTACAAGATGGGGACCAGGATGGGCACATTACTGCAAGATGGGGACCAGGATGAGCACAATACTACAAGATGGGGACCAAGATGGCCACATTACTACAAGATGGGGACCAAGATGAGCACATTACTACAAGATGGGGACCAGGATGGGCACATTACTACAAGATGGGGACCAAGATGGGCACATTACTACAAGATGGGGACCAGGATGAGCACATTACTACAAGATGGGGACCAGGATGGGCACATTACTACAAGATAGGGACCAGGATGAGCACATTACTACAAGATGGGGACCAGGATGAGTACAATATTACAAGATGGGGACCAGCATGTGCCATTACTACAAGATGGGGACCAGGATGAGCACATTACTGCAAGATGAGGACCAGGATGGGCACATTACTACAAGATGGGGACCAGGATGGGCACATTACTACAAGATGAGGACCAGGATGGGCACATTACTACAAGATAGGGACCAGGATGGGCACATTACTACAAGATGGGGACCAGGATGAGGACATTATTGCAAGATGAGGACCGGGATGGGCACATTACTACAAGATGGGGACCAGCATGGGCCATTACTACAAGATGAGGACCAGGATGGGCACATTACTACAAGATGGGGACCAGGATGGGCACATTACTACAAGATGAGGACCAGGATGGGCACATTACTACAAGATGAGGACCAGGATGGGCACATTACTACAAGATAGGGACCAGGATGGGCACATTACTACAAGACGGGGACCAGGATGGGCACATTACTACAAGATGGGGACCAGAATGGGCATATTACTGCAATGTGAGGACCAAGATGGGCACATTACTACAAGATGGGGACCAGCATGGGCCATTACTACAAGATGGGGACCAGGATGGGCACATTACTACAAGATGAAGACCAGTTTGGGACATTACTACAAGATGGGGACCAGGATGAGCACATTACTACAAGATGAAGACCAGGATGGGCACATTACTACAAGACGGGGACCAAGATGGGCACATTACTACAAGATGGGGACCAGGATGGGCATATTACTGCAATATGAGGACCGGGATGGGCACATTACTACAAGATGGGGACCAGGATGAGCACATTATTACAAGATGGGGACCAGCATGAGCACATTACTACAAGATGAGGACCAGGATGGGCACATTACTACAAGATGGGGACCAGGATGGGTACATTACTACAAGACGAGGACCAGGATGGGCATATTACCACAAGATGAGGACCAGGATGGGCACATTACTACAAGATGGGGACCAGGATGGGCACATTACTACAAGATGAGGACCAGGATGGGCACATTACTACAAGATGAGGACCAGGATGGGCACATTACTACAAGATGTTGACCAGGATGGGCACATTACTACAAGATAGGGACCAGGATGGGCACATTACTACAAGACGGGGACCAGGATGGGCACATTACTACAAGATGGGGACCAGAATGGGCATATTACTGCAATATGAGGACCGGGATGGGCACATTACTACAAGATGGGGACCAGCATGGGCCATTACTACAAGATGGGGACCAGGATGGGCACATTACTACAAGATGGGGACTAGGATGAGCACATTACTACAAGACGGGGACCAGGATGGGCATATTACTGCAATATGAGGACCGGGATGGGCACATTACTACAAGATGGGGACCAGGATGAGCACATTATTACAAGATGGGGACCAGCATGAGCACATTACTACAAGATGAGGACCAGGATGGGCACATTACTACAAGATGGGGACCAGGATGGGTACATTACTACAAGACGAGGACCAGGATGGGCACATTACCACAAGATGAGGACCAGGATGGGCACATTACTACAAGATGGGGACCAGGATGGGCACATTACTACAAGATGAGGACCAGGATGGGCACATTACTACAAGATGTTGACCAGGATGGGCACATTACTACAAGATAGGGACCAGGATGGGCACATTACTACAAGACGGGGACCAGGATGGGCACATTACTACAAGATGGGGACCAGAATGGGCATATTACTGCAATATGAGGACCGGGATGGGCACATTACTACAAGATGGGGACCAGCATGGGCCATTACTACAAGATGGGGACCAGGATGGGCACATTACTACAAGATGGGGACTAGGATGAGCACATTACTACAAGATGAGGACCAGGATGGACACATTACTGCAAGATGAGTACCAGGATGTGCACATTACTACAAGATAGGGACCAGGATGGGCACATTACTACAAGACGGGGACCAGGATGGGCACATTACTGCAAGATGAGAACTGGGATGGGCACATTACTACAAGATGGGGACCAGCATGGGCCATTACTACAAGATGGGGACCAGGATGGGCACATTACTGCAAGATGAGGACCAGGATGTTATGCTGGCGTCTCCTTTAATAAAATAAAATGAAACTTAAAGGACACGTCGGGGTCCACTGGACTGCAGAGGAGCTGCAGCTGCTGAGTCCCAGAGGAATGTTCAGCTAAGCACAGAGAAAGAAATGAACTAGTGTGTTAAGTGCACATACAAGTAGTAACAAACAAGGTACAATGCTGGGAGTTAACAACACTCCAGAAACAAAACTAATAAACTTCTGCACTGCAAGACACCGCTGTGCAGAGCAGGAAGGATTTGGCAGCATGAAACGCCTGAGCACTAGATGGCGGCATATAGAGCTGCAGATAGCTGCTGGCCAGGAAAGGCCCGGAACCTAAGTTCCTAAAGAGGAGGAGGATCGCTGCAGCACCCAACACATGGGTGTAAAAGCGGCAGTGTGACCACACATACAATGGCGAACCCTGGAATACTGGATCGGTAGCAAGGACGCCTCTGTGGCGTGGACACCAACCGGTGAACCGACACGATAGAGCGTGCTGCTCACAGCATTCCCCTAGCCCTAATTGATGGCTAGGATGACTAGGGAGCTTTCAGCAGGAACCCTTGACAACAACTCTCACACACTGCATTTACTGCCAGAGACCTGACCCCAGATTAGAAAGAGATAAACTAGGCACCGGGGCGGAGCCCACAAATACACGACAGACAGCCTCAGCCCCCCAGGACAACCAACCATGCTGTACCAGACAGCAGGGGGCGTGGCTTAGCGGCACATGACCACAAGGGGGCGTGGCTTAGTGGCACATGCCCAGTGAGGGGCGTGGCTTAGTTGCACATGATCGCAAGGGGCGTGGCTTATCAGCACATGAGCAGAAACGCAGAAACCACACTTAGAATCCCTAGAACGGAACCTAAATGCTGACAATTACTGACCAGCAGGAAAGGGCCCGGCTGTTTGCCGCGAGAAAGCCCTTCTCCTGCGTACCGGCCTAACACAGGATGGGCCATTACTACAAGATGAGGACCAGGATGGGCACATTACTGCAAGATGAGGACCGGGATGGGCACATTACTACAAGATGGGGACCAAGATGGGCACATTACTACAAGATGGGGACCAGGATGAGCACATTACTACAAGATGGGGACCAGGATGGGCACATTACTACAAGATAGGGACCAGGATGAGCACATTACTACAAGATGGGGACCAGCATGTGCCATTACTACAAGATGGGGACCAGGATGAGCACATTACTACAAGATGAGGACCAGGATGGGCACATTACTACAAGATAGGGACCAGGATGGGCACATTACTACAAGATGAGGAACATGATGGGCACATTACTACAAGATAGGGACCAGGATGGGCACATTACTACAAGATGGGGACCAGGATGAGGACATTATTGCAAGATGAGGACCGGGATGGGCACATTACTACAAGATGGGGACCAGCATGGGCCATTACTACAAGATGAGGACCAGGATGGGCACATTACTACAAGATGAGGACCAGGATGGGCCATGACTACAAGATGGGGACTAGGATGAGCACATTACTACAAGATGAGGACCAGGATGGACACATTACTGCAAGATGAGTACCAGGATGTGCACATTACTACAAGATAGGGACCAGGATGGGCACATTACTACAAGACGGGGACCAGGATGGGCACATTACTGCAAGATGAGAACTGGGATGGGCACATTACTACAAGATGGGGACCAGCATGGGCCATTACTACAAGATGGGGACCTGGATGGGCACATTACTGCAAGATGAGGACCAGGATGTTACGCTGGCGTCTCCTTTAATAAAATAAAATGAAACTTAAAGGACACGTCGGGGTCCACTGGACTGCAGAGGAGCTGCAGCTGCTGAGTCCCAGAGGAATGTTCAGCTAAGCACAGAGAAAGAAATGAACTAGTGTGTTAAGTGCACACACAAGTAGTAACTAAACAAGGTACAATGCTGGGAGTTAACAACACTCCAGAAACAAAACTAATAAACTTCTGCACTGCAAGACACCGCTGTGCAGAGCAAGAAGGATTTGGCAGCATGAAACGCCTGAGCACTAGATGGCGGCGTATAGAGCTGCAGATAGCTGCTGGCCAGGAAAGGCCCGGAACCTAAGTTACTAAAGAGGAGGAGGATCGCTGCAGCACCCAACACATGGGTGTAAAAGCGGCAGTGTGACCACACATACAATGGCGGACCCTGGAATACTGGATCGGTAGCAAGGACTTCTCCGTGGCATGGACACCAACCGGTGAACCGACACGATAGAGCGTGCTGCTCACAGCATTCCCCTAGCCCTAATTGATGGCTAGGATGACTAGGGAGCTTTCAGCAGGAACCCTTGACAACAACTCTCACACACTGCATTTATTGCCAGAGACCTGACCCCAGATTAGAAAGAGATAGACAAGGCACCGGGGTGGAGCCCACAAATACACTACAGACAGCCCCAGCAGCCCCCAGGACAAACAACCATGCTGTACCAGACAGCAGGGGGCGTGGCTTAGCGGCACATGACCACAAGGGGGCGTGGCTTAGTGGCACATGATCGCAAGGGGCGTGGCTTATCAGCACATGAGCAGAAACGCAGAAACCACACTTAGAATCCCTAGAACGGAACCTAAATGCTAACAATTACTGACCAGCAGGAAAGGGCCCGGCTGGATGCCGCGAGAAAGCCCTTCTCCTGCGTACCGGCCTAACACAGGATGGGCCATTACTACAAGATGAGGACCAGGATGGGCACATTACTGCAAGATGAGGACCGGGATGGGCACATTACTACAAGATGGGGACCAGCATGGGCCATTACTACAAGATGGGGACCAGCATGGGCCATTACTACAAGATGGGGACCAGCATGGGCCATAACTACAAGATGGGGACCAGTATGGGGACATTACTACAAGATGGGGACCAGTATGGGGACATTACTACAAGATGGGGACCAGTATGGGGACATTACTACAAGATGGGGACCAGTATGGGGACATTACTACAAGATGAGGACCAGGATAAGCACATTACTACAAGATGGGGATCAGGATGTGCACATTACTACAAGATTATTACCAGGATGGGCACATTACTACAAAATGGGGACCAGGATGGGCACATTACTGCAGATGGCAAGATGGGGACCAGGATGGGCACATTAATACAAGATGGAGACCAGGATGAGTGTATCCAAACTGCCTGACCTTCTTGTTACCGGATTTTAATATGAAGAAATAAACGGATGTTTTAAGAAACCTTGGATTTCCTGGGATCATTTGTCCAAAAAGGTGCTGGATGCTTATTATTTTGTGCATTACTACAAGATGGGGACCAGGATGGACACATTACTACAAGATGGGGACCAGGATGGGCACATTACTACAAGATAGGGACCAGGATGGACACATTACTACAAGACTGGGACCAGGATGAGCATATTACTAGAAGATGGGGACCAGGATGAGCACATTACTACAAGATGAAGACCAAGATGGGCTCATTATTACAAGATGGGGACCAGGACGGGCCATTACTACAAGATGGGGACCAGGGTGGGCACATTACTACACAATGGGGACACTACTACAAAAGGTTGGTCAGAATTACTATGTGGTGCTAATTGTAAGAAAAAAAAATCACTGTATGTGGCCAATTAGGGGACACAAAGGAAATAAAATTTGTAAAACAGTAAACTTGTAAAAATTATAAAACTTTACCACAGCCCATAAAATTAATGCCATTGAAAAGAATAAAATAAAAATGCCCAAAATGTTCAAAAAATGATCCAAAAGGTGTATAGAAAAAACAATATGGTATCATTAAAAAATTCATATCATCCTGCAAAGAATGTGGCCCTTCAAATTCACATTTTTTCTATGTGCGGCCCATATATTTAGCTGAGTTTGAGACCCCTGGTCTATGAAGTATGACCACTATTGCTATTGACACTGAATGGAGCAGTGGTCACCCATGTTAACAGTATCTCCATTTACACAGGGGATTTTTAGACTGTCACTTTAGTAATCAGTGGGGGTTCCAGCAGTCAGACCCACGTGATCATACATGTATTATCGATCGATATATGTTGATATATGCATTATGTTGTTTTAGTCTACTGATTTCAGATTTCCCATTGAATTCACTTGATTACAGTCGAGTTCTGGACTCTTTAACAGGCATCAAAATGGGCACAGTCATTTTTTAGATATTTGAATATGACTATATATGTTGAATATGCATTAAGCCATGAACTGATGTTGTAATAACCTGAATATGCAGGCCATGCATAAAATGTTTCTGCACTTTGTATTGATTGTGAAATACACTATGAACTTAAAACCTTTTTACAAAACATTTGCTACAAGCAATTTTGGTTGTGTTTTTATTTTTCTTACAGTGGTAATGTGTTTTCTGGTGTTTTCCATGTCCTATAAAGAAGTCTAAAGGAAGAATGACAAAAAAAAACTATAGTAAGAGCATACTATATTAATTAGGGGTGCAACAAAAGTGGTTTTAATGGAAATATAATATGTTTCATATTACACAAAAATGAAAAAATAAATCAGAAAAGCTGTGAAAAATTATGTGAGCTCTGTGTGAAAAACATTGGAGTTGAAAACACAACAACCAATAATTCAGTGATTTGAACAAAATGTTATGGAACTGTTATTGAACATCACTGTCTTCTTTAATTTAAATTCTTTTTGTACCAGGCTAGAACTGTGGGGTCATCTTAGCCGTGTGGCTCTGTGCAAAAATTAAGGCCCAGAGCAATACTACGGTGTATTTGTGGCGCCCCTGAGGGTTCGGTCGCCACAGGGATGCTGCACCTCTTCAATGGGGTGTGGTATCCCTCCTTCGAGGTAAGAACGGTGCAATGGTCAGGACTCCAACTCCACATCCAACACCACACTTCTCCCACCAGAGGGGGCTAATAGGCACTAGTGTGCTGCCCCTTCCGGGAAAATGGGAGACTGGGGAACCAAAAGATAGGGGGAACCATGTAGAGGGTGAGGGTGGAGGATGCACATTTAGTTTACACTTAATATTTCATATTTAATAAACAGCCATCTTGGGCTCAGGGTCTTTTGATTGTGATCTTCATCCCTGAACGTGGCTTCTGGGTGAACCTGCAGTGGATGGAGACACGGCCCTCGTACTCTGGCCTTGAGTCGAGGGGCGGGTTGGAGTTAACTGATGTCTCAACCTGGTCAAGGTCCATACCCAAGAAGGCCTGGAGTTTAGGAGTGCAGCTCCATCGCAAAAGGATCCCAGGGGGATGCAGACGGAGCGGTATACGCCACCTGTCCTCGCTTTCTGGCCTAGTCAGAGGGATTCCGGCTGCAAGAGGGGTACCGGCCCCCGTCACCTGACTTTGCTACTCTGTGTCCTAGTTAGGGAAGCCCGGCAGGCCCAGAGGACCCCACCGGGTAACGGAAGGAGCGGAGTCACCACCCGTACCCTTATTCTGAGCGTAGTCCAGAGGGAGACCCGGCCTGTCTACACACACACACAGACAGGAGTGGACTCAGTCTGAAGTCTAGGAACACTCTGGTGCGGGGTCCTGATTCAAGCACTGGAATTACCCGGAGGTTGTCGGACCCCCGTTCCTGGTGACCGCAGAACTCTGTGAGGAGCAGGGAGAAGCCTTGCAGTTGCACGTTTTACCGTGAGTAAAAACTCTGGAAGTCTACCCCTATGGCCTCTGGACTCTTTATTTCTGCACTGCACAGCGCGGCACCAGACCTCCTTCACTACGACTCCCTCCATCCTCGTCTCTGCCCTGAGGCCCTGCTCCGCCTGTGGGGAGTAGTATCAACGTCGGCTGCCACAATATCCCGCCTCAGAGGACTGCAGCAGCGCTGGTGGCCTTCACCAGGTACCACAGGTGGCGTAGTCATTAGCAACCACTCAACCCTGATTGCCCATTACATCTTTTTTTAATGTGACGGCCCTGGGCACAGAACGGGTCCAGGCCATGGCTGCAACCCCACCAAACATCTGAGGACCCGGCTCCGAGTAACCCCCCATCTTCCCAGGGCAGGGCTGCGAGCGTCACATATTCAGCTTCCTTAAAGGGGTAATTCGACATTAAAAAAGTTGTTTGGTACTAACATTTTATACAACATTAACTGAGTTGACCTGGACAAACATTGGTGACCTATACATGGGATAGTTCATGAATATCATATCGGTGGGGGGCTACAGCAACAATCAGCAGTTGCCTACTCCGGTGGCTGCTCTGACACACTGGATCTTATTCAAATTAATGGGAGATAATGTGCAGTACCTGGGAGCTTCTGATAAACAATGTATGAAGCCAAACTATTCCAGCTCCGTGTATAATTTACATCCATTCCGCACTGGGGCAGATAATCTGAACATAGAGGTGCTGAGTGACAGCTGTTATTCCCAGTCAACCCCTTTTAGAAAGGATTGTAAAACCACTTCTGTTATTGTAAAATAACAAAATCAGTGATACTCACCTAGTATCTCCGACAGCATCCCAGCGCTAACTCCCAGTCTTTGTTTTAATGTGGGAGGCACATGACCAATGCAGCCAATCAGTGGCCGCGGAGGTTGTAAAACCACTACTACACAACTTGTAACCTAAGCGGCCACTGATAGGCTGCATTGGTCATGTGCCTCCCACATTAAAACAAAGACTGGGAGTTAGCGCTGGGTTGCTGTCGGAGATACTAGGTGAGTATCACTGATTTTGTTATTTTACAATAACAGAAGTGGTTTTACAATCCTTTCTAAAAGGGGTTGACTGGGAATAACAGCTGTCACTCAGAACCTCTATGTTCAGCTATCATCTGCCTCAGTGCGGAATGGATGTAAATTATACACGGAGCTGGAATAGTTCGGCTTCATACATTAGTCATACTACTGGTACTATGGCTTCCTTACCTGAGGGTGATGCAAGAAGTATGGAAAGTAATCACAAGCTGTCACTGATTGACTGCAGGGGTCATGTGCCACCCACTTCTAAACAAAGCCCAGGTGCACCATAGGAGTGTTAGCGGTGGAACTCTGACAAAGTGACTACAGAAGTCTGATTTTTATTTTACAATACTAGGAGCCATTGTTTTTTTTATTTCTTATTATTGGATAACCCCTTTAACAGTAGATCAAACATAGTATTTTTCCATTAATTTTGTAGCAGGATATGATGCAAAATCTATGTAAAAATAACTAAAAATACTCTTCAAATAAGCTTTCTATTGATCTCAAAAGGAAAACGTATTATATACATGATGCTATTCCATGCAGTTTATTTATTTATTTTAATTTCTGGGGTTTTCAGCGAGTGTTTTTTTTACACAGTTTCCAAGTCAGATTTTTTCAGCAGAAATATCCGACATCATTCAGATCCAGTCATTTGACTTTTGAAGCCAATCACAGGCCTCAATGGTCAGATGATTCCAGCTCAGACAGAGGGCATCAACGCCACCTTCACTGGAGCAGAGGGTACAGCCTGGTGGGTATGGCTCATGTTTTATTCCATTTCATGCCTTTAGAACAATTTTTATTTAGGTCATACAACCACTTTAATATTTGCATGTGTAAAAGGTATACAAATCGTAATTTTACAATATTTGTTTCCTTCATTTTTTATCTAGATTTATTTTTGAATTTAAAACAAATTCTTAGTTTGCAATATACATTCATTTTAAAACGATTTGGAATTATTAAGTATTTATTATTATGGGATTTACTTTGTACATGACATATTATGTCCATATAACTAATAATAGTGACTAATAATAACGACACACCAGTAAATCTTATCAGTGATCTTTTTATAAGAATATACAGAGAAGATACATATTGTGACTTCTAAGTATGCCCCCTAAGTATGCCCCCTAGCCCCTCTGCCACAGGGAATTCCGTGATACCATCCGTGACATCACAAGTTTCCATGGCAACCACCCAAATTTAGTAGTAGCTCGGGAAAGCAGCACAGGAGTACAGTCACTATTATGAATTTAAGAAACATTGTAACTTAACAGATAAGTAAAAAATCATCTTTATCATAATTGAATTTGGAAGACACTTACATGCAATTTTTTTACAACAAATTCCCTAATAAAGTGATTTGCAAAGTTTCATAACTTTCCATGCCGGACAGAATATTTATTTTTGTACATGAAAATTTCTCTTTAAAAGAGTTTTACAATCGCTGGATGTCGGACCGCAGGAGTCCTAACCAGTCACAAAAACAGGGGTCCAAAAGACCTTTATTCAAATGAATCATTAGTGAGCATGTACGAGCACTGCTCCATTAACCATTAACAGTCGCTTCAATGCAATAAATGGACAGTTAACGGAGCAGTGCTCAGTCACGCTCACTATTTCTGTGCTTCATGATCGGTGGAGATGTCCGTCATTGGACCCCCAGTAATTGTACCTGTAACATCTATCTTGTGGATAGATAATAAATGTTGCTCATGGGACACCCCTTTAAATGTAAGGAGCAGGACATTTGCATTGCCACCTCTTCATCCGTCTGTTGTCTAATTTATCTGCAAGAAGAGGTGTTCAGGGGATCTGTTTTCTAGTGATTCATGGGAACTCCACAGACAGAAGCCCTGCCTTCTGTACAATAATGACATGTAGATTCATCTTAAATGCCCAAGATGTGAAGACCCTATTAAAGGGAATATGTCACCAGGTCTTTGCCACCTAATCTAAGAGCAGCATGATGTAGGGGCAGAGACCCTGATTCCAGCGATGTGTCACTTACTGGGCTGCTTGCTGCAGTTTTGATATAATCTCAGATTTATCTGCCGCAGATCTAGCAGTTCTCTGAATGCTGAGCTCTGTATAACCATTTTATGTCACCTTTTTATGCCACAAACTCATTGACAGATGCAGGTCAGATGCCTTCACTTAACTGGCTCTACTCAAGAAAATGAAGTAAAACTGACTCTTTTGCAATTTCTGTAGTGGTTCTAGTGGTCAATAATAATAATGATTTTACTTTCTATAGCGACAACATATTTCTTAGAACTTTACAAATCAAAATGGTACAAGTACAAATAATAGCAGACATTGCAGAGTAATGTAAAGCCACATGAACCACCCACCAGCCAGTGTCTGTATTCGTACAGATACAAAGTGCTAGTGAGTGCATGGCGCTGCGGGAACAGATGGATTCACTCCCTATACCTTATATAGGGAGGAATTGACTCCTCTGCCAATCAAAGCTTCATGGCCTAACTTATGGAATTAAGGCTTTTATTTAAAAAGGATCAGGGTGTTTGGGCTATAGGCCAAAGTGTAATCGTTGGTGTAAAGGGCAGTTAACCCAATACAAAATCCTTTAGCAAAGTACTCAAGGTCAAAACAGAACTAGGTGGCTAAAGACTGATTCCATTGGGCACAATCATTAATGCAGTCCCACGTTCCTCCCCACACACACAAAAAAAACCTGCACATTTGAAGTATTTTATAATAGTTTTAATAATGATTAGATGGCAATGTTCTTTGTAATCAGCTGTAAGTGCTGTAGCAGAAAAAAGCTGGCATCTTTCACAGACAGGTTGCTACAAAAGCGACATTGCAGATATTTGTGAAATGCAACAAGCATTTGTTTCCGCAGATCTTTTAAGATTTAAATGTCAATTAAATCCATATAAATATCATGTAAGATCAATATCTGCATGCTCTACAGCACTATGCTTCATATAACCCTTATTCTAGAGTGTAGGCTGTTTTCCTTCCCTGTGCCGTATGTACTGTGTTGATTTTCACTTTCCCCAACCTGCGGAGCTATGACACAACAGGGCTACCTAGCAACAGTCTCTATGAGGATTGGAAAGTGATGGCGAGTCACAGTCATGGGAGGGGGAGCAGAGTGTTCCATCTTAAGCACACAAATTCATGAGGGGGTTAATACCCCAAGGTTCATGCGAAAAGTCTTCCGGATGAGGCCAATTTATTGCCGACAGAACATCAGAAAGATTGTGTGTGAGTGCAGAAGTTACCCCTTGTGATATATAGCTTCAAACTGAGACACTGATGGATCTCTGGGTATCGTAACCACACATTTGCAGTCTGTATGAGCTTAATTTCTTACAAGAGTGTCAAGACCATCTCACAGAGATCTTAAGGTCTTTTGGCAGTACCGACATCTTTCATCAAAGGTCCCTACTTCAGACGTGGTCTCTAGCTGTCCAGACAGGACACCCACAGTATTAGCTTCAGCCAGTGGCAGCAGACCATGCGACCATGATGGAGCCCTGCCCGGGGCCCGAATGTCAGGGGTATTTGTGTCACAGTGGTCAGCACAGATCAGGGCAGTACATCATGGGAACAGGGCTCAATGAGGTATTTTTTTTACTGTATAAGGTCATTTCTCTGTGAAGGGAGGAGTGGCATCATACTGTATTGGAGGGCACTATGGAAGCATCATTCTGTATTGGGGCATGATACTGTGTTGGAGGTACAGTGAGGGCATCTGTCTATGATTACTGGTACACATATGGAGTCCATATATTCTGTTTCCATCAGCAAGGTGGATTATTATTATTTATTTTTAGAGCACCATTGATTCCATGATGCTATACATGGGGATTACTTACAGGATGCAGATCTAAATTACAGAGAACCAACTAACAATGACAGACAGGTAAAGAGGGGAGAGGGGTGTATAGATGGTATTGGAAGCCATGGGACTTTATGAGCTGTCCCAGGCCGAAGGTATAGATTTAGAAGAGTAGGGGTCCCAAAACAGAGCCTTGAGGGACTCCGACAGTGAGAGGATGGGATGAAGAGGTAGTGTGGGAATGGGAGATGCTAAATGTGTGGTTAGAGAGGTATGAGGAGATCCAGGAGAGGGCAAAGTGTTTGACGCCAAGGAAAAAGAGGATTCGTAGTGGGAGGGAGTGGTCGACTGTGTCGAAGGCAGAGGAAGGAGTTGTATAGAGAATTGTCTGTTAGCTTTGGCAGTAATTCATTGGTAATTTTGGTCAGGGCAGTTTCGGTGGAGTGGTGGGAAAGGAAGCCGGATTGTGAAAGCGTGAGTTAGATGAGAGATAGGAGGAAACTTCAGCATGGACGTGCTGTTCAACGGAGTTTGGAGGCAAATGGGAGCAGCGATATATACAGCGATAGCTGGAAGTAGAGGTTGGGTCGAGGGATGGCTTCTTTAGGATAGGTGTGATAGTATCATGTTTGAAAGAAGAAGGTAAAGTACCAGAGGTTGTTAGCGATAGGTTGAAATTATGGGTTGGGGATTTGATAAGCCTGGTGGTGAGGTTGGGGAGGAGGTGGGATGGGATCAAGTGCAGAAGTGGTAAGGTGTGATTTGGAGAGAAGCTGAGTAAGCTCTCCTTCAGTGATGGTGGGGGGAAGGTTATGGGGGAGGGGCAGTGGTCTTTTAAACATAGGGTTTGTGGTGGATGGGCAGTAAAGACTTGCCTCGTTTGGTCAACCTTGTTTTTGGAATGTGTGGCAAAGTCTTCTGCAGAGATGAGGGAAGTCGGACAGGGCAGTGGAGAGCGGAGAAGGGAGTTAAAAGTGTTGAATAACTGTTTGGGGTTGTGAGATAAAAAAGATACAAGGGTTGTGAAATAGACCTGTTTAGCAGAGGTGAGGGCTGATTTCAATGTGAAAATTGCTGTTATGAATGTGGTGAAGTCATTTTGAGAGTGTGTTTTATTCCAACACCGCATCGCAACCCTAGACATTTGCTGGAGGTGAGGTTGTTGTGCCAGAGTTGTCTATTGATTCGTCGCACTTTGCCATGCACGAGAGGGGTGACCGAGTCAATAGCTGATGCCATTGAGGTGTTGTAGAAAACAGTGACACTGTCTGTGTCATGAATTGAAGATATGGCGGACAGCGGTAGAATCAAAAAGTGTGTGAATGTCTAGATGTGCGATGTTCCTGCGTGGGTGTGCTAGTTTCTGAGCATGGGGGGCAGGTGAGGAGGACTGGGATGAGAACGTGAGTAAATGGTGGTCAGATAGGGGGTGAGATGAGGTTTTGAAGTTAGATAGAGAGCAGAGATGGATGAAGATAAGGTCTAGTGTATGTCTATTTGTGTGGGTGGATGCGAAGGACCACTGAGTAACACCCAAAAGATGAAGAAAGGAATAGAAGCTTGGAGGCTGCAGGCTGGTAGGTGTCAGTGGGGATGTTGAAGTCACCCATGGTGATGGTAGAAATATCAGCAGAGAGAAATTGTAGAAGCCAGGTGGAGAAGTGGTCAATAAAGCCAGTGGCCGGGCCCCGGGGCTTGGTATATGACGGCCACAAGGAGTTTGGAGGGAGAGTAGATGCGGACAGAATGCACTTCAAAAGAAGAGAGGATGAGGGAGGGTACAGGTGGGATTGTGCAGTTGTTAGAAAGAAGAAAACCGACTCCTCCACCATGTCTTTTGCCAGGGTGAGGAGTGTGGGTGAAATGAAGGCCACCGTAACACAGTGCAGCGGGTGTGGCTGTGTCGAAGGGTGTTAACCATGTTTCAGTGAGGCCCAAGAAGGATTGGTTACAAAGAGGTTGTGAATGGCATGGAGCTTATTGCAGACTGAACGGACATTCCAGAGCACTCCAGAGAAGGGGTGCAGCGGAGTGGGGGTCAAAGGAATGGGTCTGATGTTGCAGAGATTGCTGTGGTTTCTGGTAGGTGGGGAGTGATAGGAGGGAGAATTAATGTGGGGTATTAGATTGTACAGAGTGTACAGACAGGACAGTATGGGATCACAGCTGATTCTATCTGTGAGGTAAAACATGATTTTAAACATGCAGAGAAATGTTTTACCTCATATAAAGCAGCTTCTGCAATCATGTGTTTTCCTGTCTGTTTGTGACCTTCCTTGCCCAGGGCATGTAGTATGTCTAGACCATGTTCTTGCATGGTCAGACACATTACACTGCACATAGCACACTTATAAGATTATCTCAGTACAGAAACATTGTTTTTAACACATCCAATTGGGAACTTATTTTTATTTCAATATCTATTGATACTGAGCCTGAAGAGACCTGAGTAGTCTCAAAAGCTTGCTATTTGTTACCATCTTTTCAATTAGCCATTAAAAGGTATTAACCACTGAGGATTCTCAAAGTTTAATATTTTGCTATCTACTGGCTACAACGGTACAAAGATATGTTTTTCCTATATCATATCATGCAGTGACAACCTTCTTTGGTCATGGCAATCTCATCATAATGGACTACTCTGTACCAGCATCTAGATCCAGCTGAGTTTCACAGTTTTGGAATGGAATCTTGCACATGGACTTTCACTGGTAGTGAAACTGGTTGAGGTACCCCATGAATGACCACTTTCATTGCAGCCGAAGAAGCTGCATATAGCTTTCTAGAGGACAATGTCCACAGTTCATATAGTGCATTACTGGTTGGCTCCAGTTCTGGAACAGGTTCTCAGAAAGTGATACCACACCCTAATATCCAGATTGTAAGGATCAGTTCAGCTCCCCACTACATGCTATCTAATGGTGGGAAAACAGTCCAATAGGTATACATTAATGGCAAAAAGTTTTGAGACTAGCACAAATTTTGTTTTTCAGTTTGCTGCTTCAGTGTTTTTCAGTCTTTTAGTCAGATATTTCAATGGTTACTGAAACATAATTGTAAACATTTCCTATTTTTTTACACTTTTATTGACAAATACATAAAGTTTATGGAAAGACTCGATATTTCCAGCGCTGACCCTTTTTTCTACAGATTTCTGCCCTTAGCCCAGTTACTGGGCTAAATCCTAGCTGATGACCGCCCATTCTTGTCTCATCAGTGATTGGAGTTTATCACAATTTCTGTGCCTTTCTTTGTCCATCCATTTTTTGAAGATTGACCACACATTCTCAATCAGATTGAGATCTGGAGAGTCTGGCTATGAAAACAAAATAAAATTTCAATGTTTTGCCCTCTGAGCCACTTAGTTATCACTTTTGCCAGGTGAAATGGTCTTCATCATACTGCAAAAAACATTGTTTATCACCAAATTGCTCCTGGATCGTTAGGAGAAGTTGCACTTGCAGGATGTTTAGATCCCATTCTTTATTCATGGCAATTTTCATAAGCAAAATTGTGAGTAAGCCCCCTCCACGCATGAAAAGCCCCCACACATGAGTGTTGTCAAGATGCTTTACTGTTGGCATGACACAGACTTTTGGAGGCTTGCCTGATGTCGAGAAGGGCAGCAAAAAAGCCACTTCTCTCCAAGAAAAACATCAAGGTCAGACTGACTTTCAGCAAGAAATACATGGATTGGAAAGCAAAGGACTGGGATAAAGTTATTTTCTCTGATGAAACCTCTTTCAGACTGTTTGGAAGAATGATTGTCTGGAGAAGAAAAGGTAAGTGCTACCATGAGTCCTGTGTCCTGCCAACAGTAAAGCATCATGAGACTATTCATGTGTGGAGACTTCAAATCTATATAGGGGGCTTACTCACAATTTGCTTGAGAACATGAACAAAGAATGGGATCTAAACATCCCCCAAGAACAACTTCTCCCAATGATCCAGGAGCAATGTGGTGATGATGCTTGTTCCAGCATAATGGAGACCATGTCATGAGGTAAAAGTGATAACTAACTGGTTCGGTGAACAAAGCACTGAAATTTTGGGTCCACGGCCAGGAGACTCTGTAAATCTTAATCTCATTGAGAACTTGTGGTCAATCCTCAAAAAGTGGTTGGACAAACAAATAACTAGATATTGTGATAAACTCCAAGAACTGATGAGACAAGAATGGGCAGAGTCATCAGTCAGGGTCTGGCCCAGAAGCTGATATCCATCTGCCAGGACAAAGAACAGAAGTCTGGAGAAATAAGGGTTAACATTGTAAATATTGTGTCGTTACATAAACTTGTTTTGTTTGTCAATAACTAATGAAATGCTTTAGTAACAATAGAAACATCTGACCACAAGATCTAAAAACAACTGAAGCAGCAAATTGTGAAAAAACAATTTTGTGTCAGGTTCAAAACTTTTAACTGTATTCTGAGTGACATGGGATTGTTCCTTAACATGACCCTAGACCAATCATAGGCCTTTCTCCTCGCAACATGGCACTTGGGGCCAATTCTCCAATTCACTAAGTGCTCAAAGCTAGGCCAACATTATGTGGCCGATAAATCGAAGTGTTTATTCTAGTTTTCTACAAATTTTGTGATTTTAGGTGTTTTTACCCCAGTCCTGCCCAGCTCTGCTAAAATTGGTGAATCTGGGACGTGACAGGGCTGTGGCAATGCCCAGTCATCTAATTCATTACCATATCTGGCGCATATTATCCCATTAATCTGATTCCAGTATCTTACGGGAATAAGATTTCTGGTGAGGTGCACGCAACTTGTAAGATGTGGCTGACTCATTAACTAGCGTGTGCCTCTTAATGAATCAGGTTCCATGTCCCTTCATTAAGACTGGAGGGTACAGTACCAGTCATATTGAATCAGGGCACATGTGGTTTTGTATATGGGATTTTACATAAAGAACATCTGTGCCGTATGACAGCCAATTTAAAAAGACTTTGAAACAAAATAAACATTTTATGCAATACTTACTGTAATCATTTATTTCTAATACAGTACATATATAACACTAAATAACCATAACCGGGGATACATGCTAATCTGAAAACAGCATGTCAATCCTCTAGTTACTGGGTAATGCCTGATGTTCAGTCTACACTTTCTTTCATGATGAAGACACGCATAGAATTAAAAACCATATTAATGTACTGTTCCCCCTCCATTCCTCTCCTAGTAGTGCCTGGGTTCCTTGCCATTCTCCCAGCTTCTTCTTTTGGGTGACAGTATGCAACCAGTATTCCTGTCAGGTAGCACTAGGTGAGGAAAGGCAGGGGATTACTAGGTAACAATACTGTAGTCTTCATTTTACACCATGTTTGGCTGCATTTCATTATTAAGAAATGGTGGACAGTTAGGAATTTGGTAGGGCACGAAGAGTTGGTTTAAAAGAAAATGGTTTGGACTTTTGAACATTGGTATCTGTTGTTATGTAACATAGCTTATGCCTTCTTTGTATCTCTATTGTATAAAGACCAAATAAACAAATATTGGAAAGAAAAGGATGGACAACCCATTTAGGGCCACTATTGCAGAATTAATAGTTACTTGAATCTTAGCCTAAGACTTTGGGGTGATAAACACAATCAGACTGGAGGGGCCTTCGCTAACTTATAAACGCTATCACATGGTTTAGTTGCCTACATACAATAGTATTCTCAATATTAAAGTGCCTTGCTTAATAGGTTTGTTAGTTAAATTATTTTACTAAAGACTATTCAATACTTTTAATATAAACAATAAACTAAAATAGACTTCTACAGTGCACTAATCTAATTACAAGAGGAAGATGTAACTAATCTACATCTTAGTTTGCTGAGATATAGTCATCATTTGAAGTTAAAAGCCCAAACTCTGCAGACAAGTGAGGGTCACATGATGCCTGAAGTTCAAGTAATTAAAGCCATGTTAAGTCACATTATTCATCACACTATACCACCATTAAAGAGATGAACATTAGTTTATGAAGGTGAGGAATTAAAGGCAATAGATGATAAATGTCTGACCACTAGAGGTCCTACAACTTGATCACAGAAAAGGGCGTTTTATAACCCATTGTTCCGGGTTGTGCATGACCAATGCCACTCTGTTCATGCCTGTGAGACTGGATAGCTGAGCACTGTGGTCCTATTGCCGTAAGAAACATTGGCTGATCGAAACCCCCCATTCTAGTGATCAATGGGGGTCTCAGGAAAGGGATCCCTTCAGATCATATATTTTTCCCCTAGGCCGTGAATAAGTGATAAATGTCTTCCATGGGAAAACCCCCTCAAAGAGAACTTGCTACCAATCCTGATATCTCAAGTTTTGTAAATACTTGTAAATTGCAGGTAATGCCATGCTGGATTATCTTTTCTTAGACTTCTATATTGTGCTATTCCCCTATTATTCTTCTTGGGAGGGTTTGCCCCCTTCCAAGGTTTGGACTATTTCATAGTTTGTAGGGACATACCCAATTGTGTGGTAATGTAAATTTATCAGTTCTGAAACAGGACCAGAAATAATAGTACTTTTTAGAAAGCATTTCTAAATGTGGTAACATCTCAAAGTGTCTTTCTTTGTGCATCAATACCTCTGTAATGTGCTGAAAGCCATGTTTACCACTTTTCACATACATGCACTTCATACGGCTCAACTGTGTGTGGACTCCCTGTTATTTTCACACGGATTTACATGGAACATAACATGTTGGTTATTTGCAGCATGGCAATCATCCCTGACTGTGGTGTTATAAGATCAGGAATCTACAAAGAACAAAGCTAATAATTTGTTTATTGTTTCTCATTAATCTGTAAAATATGGCCAATTATTGTTACAATTACTATAACAAAAGAGTGGCATTATTTTACATTACAAATCTGTGGGGTTCCGTGTAATACAACAATATTGTAAGGGGTAATATGTGGCCACATACAAGATATTCCTCCATCCGGACCTTCTCTGATCAGCTCATCCATGACATCCTGGTTAAGGTATAGTAGGGGACCCTTTTGTTTCTTTTCTCATTGTAGGCATCTACCCTAGCTATACTACACTAAATGCTGGCAAAATAAATAAATATTCATTTCTAAGAATTAGGCCCTTCATTCATATATCTTTGATTTTCATATGCACCAACTGGGGAATCCTGTCAGTTGTCTCAAATATAATAAAGTTATTATTAATATTATTTATTATTATAGCGCCATTTATTCCATGGCGCTTTACATGTGAAAAGGGGTATAATACAAGAACAATTACAATAATCTTGAACACAATGTGACAGCGACTGGTACAGGCGGAGCGAGGTCCCTGCCTGCGAGGGCTCACAATCTACGAGTCATAATACATGCCTGAATAAGCTTTTATTCATGACCATGCTCAGATTCTTTTATACAAAATATGTATTAAAATAAACCTGTAAAGATACAGCTTTATTTCTAGTCTGGTTCATTATCATTTCATTTTTTGTAAAAAAAAATAAGCAACCTCCCATAAAATTATTATAATAATAATGTAGGTTAACATAAGAAGACTGGCCACTAGTGATGCGCGAACATGTTCAGATAAGGGGTTAACCGAGCACGCTCGAGTCCTAACAGAGTATCTTCGGCGTGCTCGAAAAACATGTTCTCGTTGCCCCTGCTGCATGTCTCGCGGCTGTTAGACAGATACAACACATGCAGGGATTGCCTGTTTGTCAGGCAATCCCTGCATGTCTCTGTTTGTCTCTGTTTGACAGCCGCAAATCATGCAGCCACGGCTACGCGAACATATTTTGCGAGCACGCCGAAGATGCTCTGTTAGGACTCGAGCCTGCTCGGTTAACCCCTTAACCGAGTATGTTCGCTAGTGGCCACTAATATGTCAACAACACATAAAAAAAAGGGGGAAAGTTATAGAAAAAGTTATTTACATGGCTGTGCAGGCTTGAGGATTGAGTTTATGTGGTCTTTACAGAAAGTATAGATGAGCTTATTAACAGCAGAGTTTGGGGAAAGCTCATCTTTGATGTTTTTACTATACAAGAGTTTATTTTGTCGTAGTCTCTAAAAGTACTTAGATGCCCTATGATAATACTAGATCATGTTAGGTCTTATTTTTCAAAAATATATTAAAAAAAAGAATAAAAATACAACAAAAACACAAAAAACACATTCTTGGCATAAGTATAATTTATTATGCATGTAACCAATGTGATAAAATATACATCATTGCTCTTACTTTACCCATAAGAACTAGTTCTACGAATTGGAATTGGTGTAAAGATGAAACACTTTATTCTATTTTAAGTTGTGTTTAATAAATGTGACAATAATGCAAAGGGATGTCACATTATTTAAATGATATGTATGCCTTCACAAAGAATGTTGGTTTTTATTGCTCATTTTCAAGAAAATGTTTTCAGTAAATGTAAAATTAAGCAATTTTCCAGTCTTCATTTAAAATGTTCTACCATTTTTGCGATGTCTGTTAGTCCCTTATCAAGCTGCCAATTTTACTGATACCAACCCATCAGAGCCCCTGCCCCTGCTGACACTTTTCCTTTCCCCTTCTTAGACATTTTCTAAAAAACTTAGTGATTACTCTTAGTTAAAAAAAATATTGCACTAACATATGTAAAAAAACAAACATTTTGTACCATGTCAAAGGTGTCTTTAAGCAGCATTTCTGTCATAGATTCTGTAAAATAACTAGATATCATTTAAATATTAAAGCCAAAACAGTAGAAGAGCTAATCCTTCAAGTCAATGACATTTAGTAATTACTAAAGAGCCAAATACTTCAGATAAACGTTTAACTCAAGTTAATATGATTATAGTTAATGTCCTAAGCAATCTCAGCCTTCCAATAGGTTATACATTGGAATAGAGTATAACATTCTGCTAACCAATACCAGTTTAATTCATAATGCATGCCCAATATACAGTAAAATGCTGAAAACAAAATATTCCCAAGTACACATTTAGGTTCACATGCAAAATATAATTACCTTTTTCTTGCCCCCACAGTGGCAGCAGACAGTCCAAAGATATGTAAGGGTCCTCCATACCAAAATAATGAAGAGGCCCCCAAAAAATGTCACCATTGAAGAGGCCAGGAATGCCCACCACATGCGCTGTCCCCGACTGTCACATGGCACCTCCACAGTGACTGGAATAATGAGAGCAGGGTTGCTTTTGGGTGAAAAGACAGAGTCTAGCTGCAGATTGTTGTTGATAGCACTCATGGTTAAGCCAATGCTACTCAAATTTTTCTTTGGGATTTGTTGCCACTTGCCAACGTTAACTGAAGGACCCAGGAAACCCTGAGAGCCACATATGTCTCAGCCCCCAAATTCCTGCACTTGCCATATTGCACAGGGAAGGGCCAGGTCAAATAAATGATGGGGCCTTCTCTGACAGCCTCTTCTGCATAAACTAAGGGCAGTCTTTCAATCCTTTTGCTTTGCAATCCGATAAAATAGAGTTATCTTCAAGAGCAAGGCTACCCCAACACCTTGTATCGAGCTGTCATAGTTCTTCCATCAATAAAAAGCATGAGCAGATCCAAGCCGGTCCTTCATTTTTCCGTGCTGTGTGGTTGTGTATGCGGATGATCCTTGTTTTCCTTATATAAGAATGAGCATGGCACAGAGATGGAATACCAAGCGATGCAGCCAGGGATATCTATGGCAGACACTCATTGTTTTGCATTTGGGGAGTGTATATCTATTAGATTAGATTAAAAGCGAAACATTTTCTTCGCACCTGTTTTAGCTGTCTTTTCGATGTAAGTAGGGCAGCTGCTGTTAATTTTTATTCATAGGCAATCCTCCTCACTGTGAGCGCTGGCTCCCGGCTCTTTTGCAGCTTCACTGTGGAAAGCCATAGGAACAGCATGCAATGAAGGAGATTCTCAGCTGCTGAGGTTTTTAGATCAATAAGATGTATTTAGATCGCCAAGATGTCTTCAACCCTTCCTTTCACCCGTCTGGACTCATTACAGATTGTGGTGTTCTCTTTTTTTCGTTCTCTGTGTCCTTCTCTACACACTGCCAGCATGTTGGTTATTCACCCCTCCTACCTTCCCTTTTCCTCTTTCTCCTATGAGTGTTCAGGGCTGTAATCCTCCCAGCTGATCACTTGTTTCCCCCTCCTCCTCCTCCACCAGTGCTGTTGCTTCTCTCATATCCCTTTTCTAAGCATAGACAGATGGGAGGATACCCTGTAAAATCAGTTGTAAGGGAGAAAAAGATGGAAGAAGGGCAGGCTTACAGGTAGCAAGGAGGAGTCTCCACAGGTTAGTGTCTTCATAATTCAACATTGCACATATGACAATACCTGGCACCACATTGGACCATGTATGAATTGAGGTACCATGGACTAGAGATACCGTCTTGGACACATAGCAGAAATGTGGATCAACACTGATGCAGTAATCATTAATTTTCTGACATTCATGTGGTAATGTAATGTACTCAATGCATTACTGATTTCCTTTATTCCATGCCTTTATTGACACAAGGAAATATGTAATTATTGATTGTACAGTAATCAAAACATCAAAACATGCTTTGAAGAAGCGAGCAACATATCTCATCTGGGGGCACAGTCACATGTATAGGTGAAATAGCCTCAGAAAGTTATTGTGTGAATAACATTTTTAGTTACGTTAAATGTGTTGAAAATGGGCAGCATGCTGGCTCAGTGCTTTGCGGTGCTGGGGTCTTGGGTTCCAATCCCACCAAGGACAACATCTGCAAGGAGTTTGTATGTTCTCCCTGTGTTTGGGTGGGTTTCCTCTGCTTTCCTCCCACACTCCAAAGACAATTCTGATAGGGAATTTAGACTATGAGCCCCAATGGGGACATTGGTGGTGATATCTGTAAAGAGCTGTGGAATTAGTGCTATATACGTAAGTAAAATAAATACATACTTTTCCATGTAATTCCATTTAATGTAATGCTGAACTGGACATAAAATGTAATAATGAATGCTTTTTCTTTTTTTTTTTCTCATTTCGCCATTTCATTGCAGAGGCATTGGCACCTAATGAGTTAACTTTGTCCAAGTGAGTGTTATCAGATAGTTTGCACTGGGGTGGGGGATACTGCTTAAAAAAAAAGTTTTGTTCCATTCTGCAGCCGCTATCATATTGCATGTGGAGTTGAACATGAAAAATTTGGTCCTCTTTAAATGGCCTGCTTTCTGGTGTGCTCGTGTACCAGCTCCCATTCCCCCATTTCTCCTCCATGACTCCCATCTTAATCGTATCTTAGAGAATGTCAATTAAAGTATATACTGCAAGACTTCAATACTGCAGTATACAAAACAATCACAGGTTCAAGTCTCCTAAAAACTAAGAAGTAAAAAAGATGTTAAAGAAGTTTTAAAACTCATAAAAAAAAGAAAAATAAAGGCTTAAATCTATCTCTTTTCTCCATTCAAAAATAAATAAATTAAAAAGTGTTAACATATATACATATTTTGATATTGTTGTACATTTTTAGAGTTCCTTAACTTGAAAGTATGTTTATGTTATTTTAATATTGTTATATGCACAATAAACGTTATATACTGTAATTGTGTGTTTTATTCAACATGTTTTATCATCTTGGCTTATAATTGTGTGTACAGTCATGGCCAAAAATGTTGAGACTGACACAAATTTTGATTTTCTTAAAATTTGCTTTAGTGTTTTTCAATCTTTTAGTCAGGTGTTTCTATGGTTACTGAAGTACATTTACGAACATTTAATAAGTTTTTACACTTTTATTAATAAATACATCAAGTTTATGCAAAGTCTCAATATTTACAGTGTTGTCCCTTCTTGTCCCTGACTTCTGAAAAACAATTATTCTGCCACATGATCGAAACAATCAGAAAGAGGCACCATCAAAGAAAATAACTTTATCCCAGTCCTTTGTAGTCCAATCCCTGTACTTCCTGCAAGGTTATCTTCTTTGACGAAGCCCCTACATATTGTTTGAAACATCCTAAAGAAGAGATTTTCCGGGGAAGAGAAAGTGAGTGCTACTACGAATCCTGTGTCATGCCAACAGTAAAGCATCCTGGGACTATTCATGTGCTGTGGCTTTTCATCTATGGAGATGGGTCATTTTGCTTTAGAGCGGTACCATAAATAAAGAATAGGATTTAAACATTCTCCAAGAGGAACTGCTCCCAACGATCCAGGAGCAATGTGGACACAGTGGAATCCATACAGGAACAGCTTGTGGAAGACCCCTGGAAGCATCTCTGACTCCCAGGTCACTGCCTAAAACTGTGGTCATCAGACGTGATCCTATACTACTGTGGTAATAATACAGACATTTTTGGCAACGTGACAAATATTAAACTCCATTTAAAATGGGCAAGGCTCGTGGCAATGGACCGGGAAGTGGATGTAATGGTGATGGTACATGACGCGCCCCCTGGGCCATATTCTTTAGGGGAATATCCGGAGCCGGATCAGATGGGAGTTGTAGTCTTCCGAGTGGCTGTGACCCGGTCCGTGCCCAGGGTGTCAAACTCAGTTGTATGTGGCAGTCCTACAGATGTTAATAAGTTCTTAATGTTGACTACGCCACCCGTTGTATTGCGGTCACTATGGCCGCCGCTGCAGCAGGGTCCGCTGAGGCTGATGGTGTTGGTGCAGCTTTTGGTGGTATAACCCCCAACGGGTGGGGTATAGCCTCAGGGGGTCAGGTGCAGAGGATGGGGGTTGTGGTGGTGCAGCATGGATGTTAAATGAAGACAGAGTCGGGTTGTGCAGTTTAGGGTATTTACTCACTGCTGATGTTCCGGTCACTCCAGCTTCAAGTGACCACCCGAGCCATGCTGCGTCCACCAGGTCCTGGATTCAGCCAACCCCCAAGCAAGTCCGGAGCGTGACCCTGAGCTCTCCTTCTGTCCTTTCCTCTGGCCGTCCCCACTAGTGATCCACCTAGGTTCAGCTCCCTCGGGCCTTCTGTTGGGACACCCTTGGCCTTGGGTTCCCTGACCCTCCACGTGGTATGCCTTCGGGGTGGATGTGGTGGGTGGCCGTGGCAGACGCTGCCCACGGCCTCCGGTCTCTGGCTAGGGTGTGTTTTTGCCCCCACCAGCTTGGGTTCCGGTACCCTGATGCCGACTCTTCACCCGTAGCTTGAATTTGGGCTCTCAGAGTCCTCTCTTTGTCCCCTCTCTGGGTCTTTCCTTCTTTCTCCTCTCTCTCTCTCTCTAGGGCTTCTCTGCTCCTCTTCCTCTGACTCTGACAGACTGACTGCTCTGCAAAGACTGACCCTGATCTTTGATGGTGCCCACCTTATATACACCCTCTATGTGTGAGCTCAGGTGACCAGCACCCAATGAGCTCCTATCTTTACCCAGGCTGCTCCCCCTATCTGCCCCTACACTACTTGGGATGTACCACCCCCCCTCCCACTCCAGCCAGGAACAGACTCGGTCGTACCTGCACATTTCTAAGTGGGAGTACCGTCGGCCTGTTCCTCGGAAATGGGATGTGTGTAGTGCATGCAGCCTACCGAGCTCAGTTCCACGCTCCATCCTTACCCGGGAGTGGAATATCACACCTCTGGGTTGAGGTGCAATACCCCTGTAGCAGCCGAATCCTCAGGGTGCTACATTCCCCCCTGGTAAATCACAGCACGTCCTCGGGCTGTAAGACATAACATCCACAAACATACATTTTTTTTTTTTCATAAACATAAACATAATAAAACAATATATATTAGCAGCTAAAACATTCTCGTCGCCTCTGGCTCCTCCTCCGGTCACTGTGCAACGTGTGACCGGGTAAAGTGCGACAGTCTCTCTAGAAAACTGGTTTTCCTATAAAACCGGTAGGGGGCGCTTTAGGACGCGCAACTATTTACAGGGATATGGCCGCTCTCAGTCCTCGGCCAGGTATTGGGGAGGAATGACCGCTCTCAGTCCTCGGTCAGTGGGATTTAGGGGTTAAACGGGTAACAGTTCACACATGCTGGTCCCAACGGGGACTATTTTTAGCAACAGCAACAGTTTCAGTTTATGGTGCCCCGACGGGCAACTATATACAGCTCCTGCTTCGCTGTACTTAACGACGGCGTCCTCCTGCTCTTTCTTTATTGTTACCTTTGGCTCTAGTTTCAGACCCGTCCGGGTCCTCTTGTTCTTCCTCCTCACACCGCAGCTCTTCCTCCGTCAGACGATGCACATGGAGGGCGTAGGGTCCTTTGGCACACTTGTGCCGGGTGAAGGTGACCTCGTCCCCGATGTAAAGGTCACGACCTCTGTGTCCCTCCGGTAGGTGGGACTCAACGTCTCTCCTGGTCACGAAGACGTCGCCTAGGGTGCGGTGGTCTCGGATGAAGCCCCACCCATGCTGCATGTTAAACTTTATCACAGTCCCGGTGGTGCGGGGACTATGCGCTGCACGGGGGTCTCTCCTGGCCCGGCTCTTCTGCTCCGCGCTCCTTACTTGAGCTTGCTGTTCCCGGACCCGCCTCTCTCTCCGCTCCCTCTCAAAGTCCTCGAGCTGTTGGCGGCAGCACTCAGCACGCTCCGCTGCAGCTGCCCGAGTCTCTTGAGTGAACCCCATGAGATCTTCTCCGGTGGGGTCCCACTCGAACTGCGCTTCTGCTAGCGGGGGCGAGATCCTCTTTACGGGCTTTGGAGCCGGGATCAGGGGTTCATCCAGGGGTCTCTCTCTCCGGAGTCGGGGATGGTGGAACTCCGGTGGCCATATAAATGGCTGCCCATCCGGGCACGTATGCTGGGCGTACAGGTCCTCTCCCAGATGCGGCACTCTTGGTCTTATGGGCGCGGTGGTGTTAGCGCCCGGGTTGCCCGGGCCTTGCGGCCAGGCCTGGGGTATCTGGAAGGTAAAGGGCACCGTAAGGACGGCGGCGCCCTGTGCTACTTGGCCCTGCGACCAGGCCGGGGGCTCCGCGGAGGTAGGGGGCGCCGTTGGTATTGCGGCGCCCGGGGGTACTAGGCCTTGCGACCAGGCTGGTGGTACTTCCTGCTTGGTCACGCCCGGGGTCGAGGCGTGTGACGTCACAGGGGTCGCGGCTCCCGTTTGAGGCCTAGTCTGCGGCGGTGACGTTGCAGCGACGGGCACGGCAGGATAGACTTTGGGCTCTGCGACGGGGAGCTGGGGCAGGTTCGCGGTTTCCCGGTTTGGGGTATAGACGTCCCCTTTACCTGCCTCCACTCGTTCGGCTCCCTTCTCGGCGCCGTCTCCGGCCTTCATTCCTCCTGCGCCATCCTCAGAGGCGGTCTGTCTCCTCGTCTCGGGTGGCGTGCTCCGCTGACAGGTCTCGGTCTGCTGGGCCATCTCACGGCTCCACTGCGCCAACGTCTCTCGCTGCACCCGGGCCATCCTCCTTGCGAGGCCCTCCAGAGCGGTCTGCGCACACTCCCGGTCTCGGGGGAGCTGTGCTAGGACCTCCACTAGTCCTAGTGGGGTCGTTGTTTCCAGCAGGCTCCTGACCAACGGGTCGGTGCTGCTCTGCTCTCCTTCCTCTGTTTCTAGCAGGCTCCTGGCCAACGGGCCGGTGCTGCTCTGCTTTCTCGCCATCTCCGGGTAAGCTCCTCCGATATTCTTCTCCCGGCTTCTTGCCTCCGGGTGCGCTCGCTCTAGACTGCTCCAGGCGACACCCATCTTTGTTCTCTCCTTTCGTCTCCTCCCACTTCGAGGGCGGTCCCGGGGCCACTTGGTGATTGTCAGCTCCAGGGGCAGTTCTTTCACGCTGACAGACACCTCTAGCATCACAGTCTCTGTTGGTGGGGGCGGTTTCCACTTTTGGCGCCATTTTCGGTCCTGGCCCACGATGGGAGGTGGCCTCTTGCCATCCTCTGGCACGCCCATAATGGCGTCCGCTCTTCCAAGGCGGGAAACCTTTGGAAATGGCGGGAATCGCTTCCCAGTGGCGGGAAACTCTGCAGATGGCGGGAAAACGCTGTTAATGGCGGACAACCGACTGGAATCGACTGGTGATGGGGTCCGATGGCGGGGACCCTCCGGAACCGGCAGGAGACTTCTTTTTGAGGTAAACTTGCACTTTTCTTCAGGCACGCAGTACCCGGGTGTTGCGGGCACGTAATCCTGCCGACTACGCCAAAGTTGACGCGCCCCCTGGGCCATATTCTTTAGGGGAATATCCGGAGCCGGATCAGATGGGAGTTGTAGTCTTCCTAGTGGCTGTGACCCGGTCCGTGCCCAGGGTGTCAAACTCAGTTGTATGTGGCAGTCCTACAGATGTTAATAAGTTCTTAATGTCGACTACGCCACCCGTTGTATTGCGGTCACTATGGCCGCCGCTGCAGCAGGGTCCGCTGAGGCTGATGGTGTTGGTGCAGCTTTTGGTGGTATAACCCCCAACGGGTGGGGTATAGCCTCAGGGGGTCAGGTGCAGAGGATGGGGGTTGTGGTGGTGCAGCATGGATGTTAAATGAAGACAGAGTCGGGTTGTGCAGTTTAGGGTATTTACTCACTGCTGATGTTCCGGTCACTCCAGCTTCAAGTGACCACCCGAGCCGTGCTGCGTCCACCAGGTCCTGGATTCAGCCAACCCCCAAGCAAGTCCGGAGCGTGACCCTGAGCTCTCCTTCTGTCCTTTCCTCTGGCCGTCCCCACTAGTGATCCACCTAGGTCCAGCTCCCTCGGGCCTTCTGTTGGGACACCCTTGGCCTTGGGTTCCCTGACCCTCCACGTGGTATGCCTTCGGGGTGGATGTGGTGGGTGGCCGTGGCAGACGCTGCCCACGGCCTCCGGTCTCTGGCTAGGGTGTGTTTTTGCCCCCACCAGCTTGGGTTCCGGTACCCTGATGCCGACTCTTCACCCGTAGCTTGAATTTGGGCTCTCAGAGTCCTCTCTTTGTCCCCTCTCTGGGTCTTTCCTTCTTTCTCCTCTCTCTCTCTCTCTAGGGCTTCTCTGCTCCTCTTCCTCTGACTCTGACAGACTAACTGCTCTGCAAAGACTGACCCTGATCTTTGATGGTGCCCACCTTATATACACCCTCTATGTGTGAGCTCAGGTGACCAGCACCCAATGAGCTCCTATCTTTACCCAGGCTGCTCCCCCTATCTGCCCCTACACTACTTGGGATGTACCACCCCCCCTCCCACTCCAGCCAGGAACAGACTCGGTCGTACCTGCACATTTCTAAGTGGGAGTACCGTCGGCCTGTTCCTCGGAAATGGGATGTGTGTAGTGCATGCAGCCTACCGAGCTCAGTTCCACGCTCCATCCTTACCCGGGAGTGGAATATCACACCTCTGGGTTGAGGTGCAATACCCCTGTAGCAGCCGAATCCTCAGGGTGCTACATACACGCAAAGGCCGAGGCCATGGGCAAGATGAAGCTGTGCCTGTTGAGGGAGCACAACAAACACCCACATTATGTTGAACTACCTTCTTGTCTAGCGGGCCGCAGAACACCGCTATTGAAGCCGGAGCAGTGTGAAAAGGTTGTTGGTTGGATAGCGGAGAGATAATGCTTCCAGTCAGTTTGCCATCACCACCTCCCTGTCTTCCACATGGTCCAGTGTCAGTAGCCGTGAGTCTGGACCACATTATTATTATTATATTAGCGCCATTTATTCCATGGCGCTTTACATGTGAAAAAGGGGTATACAAAACAATTACAATAATCTTGAACAAAAATGTGACAGTGACTGGTACAGGAGAGGAGAGGACTCTGCCCGCGAGGGCTTACAGTCTACAAGGGATGGGTGAGGATACAGTAGGTGAGGAAAGAGCTGGTCGTGCAGCGGTATGGTGGAGCGAGGGTTACTGCAGGTTGTACGCTTGTCAGAAGAGGTAGATTTTCAGGTGCCTTTTGAAGGTTTCAACAGTAGGCGAGAGTCAGAAATGTTGGGGTAGAGAGTGCCAGATAAGGGGGGGATGCACGGGACAAATCTTGTATGCGATTATGGGAGGAGGAGATAAGAGGGAATTAGAGAAGGAGATCTTGTGAGGATCGGAAGTTGCGTGCAGGTAAGTACTGGGAGGCTAGGTCACAGATGTATGGAGGAGACAGGTTGTGGATGGCTTTGCATGCCAAGGTTAGGGTTTTGAACTGGAGTCTCTGGGCAATGGGGTGCCAGTGAAGGGATTGACAGAGGGGAGAGGCCAGGGAATAGCGAGGGGACAGGTGGATTAGTCGGGCAACAGAGTTTAGGATAGATCGGAGGAATGTGAGAGTGTTAGAAAGGAGGCCACAGAGCAGGAGGTTGCAGTCGTCGAGATGGGAGATGATGAGGGCATGCACTAGTGTTTTTGTAGATTCGTAGTTGAGGAATGTGCGGATCCGGGATATTTTTTTACTTGTAGTCGGCATCTTCCTCACCCTGATCCTCCTTACTCCCACCATTCCGAATGCCCTGAGACAACTGATCCCACGCTTGGACACTCCGAAGAGCTGTTTTGTTCATCTTTCCATTTATAGATTCTGACCTCTCGCTCTGTCCGATTGGAAGTGGAAAGAGCTTGGATATGTGGTTTGAAGGAGAGATTGGAGTCCAGGGTTACCTCAAGAGCTGTTCATTTTTATATTGATAGATTCAGGCCTCTTGCCCAGCCAGGTTCAAGCAGGGCAACGGAAGATCGCATGTAGCGATTTGAGCAGCCATGGTCACCCGAAGGTGACGGTGGGAAAGTGCAATTACTGTCGCAAGAGGTTGATAATGATGAGACACAATGGACAGAAAGTGAGGAGGAGAACCAGGGTGCGGAAGTGGAAGACGAAGCGGTGGACGATGAAGTCACTGACTCAACCTGGCAAGGGGACATGCAGAGTGAGGACAGCAGCACACAGGGGAAGGGAGGCATAGCACCACAACAGGCAGGAACAAGCAGTGTGGTGGCTACAGACACAAGGCGGGCAACTGATCCCCGGAACACCAACACAATGGAAGTTGCCAGTTCAGCTGTTAGGTCTTCCCGAGTCTGGTTCTTTTTTCAAGACTGTTTAGATAACCACAAAAAGGCCATTTGCAACATCTGCCAGAACAGCATCAGCAAGAGCACCAAAACTACCAGCCTGACCACCACCAGCATGCTCAGGCACATGACAGCAAAGCACCCGACTAGCTGGGCCGAACGTCAAGATCCAGAAACAGTGTCTGCGGGTGACACCACTGCCTCTTCCGCTGTTGTGCGTGCACGCCAATCCCCTGTCCATGGCGCATACGAAGATGCCTCCCACCCTGCACCTGTCATTGTAGACTTGCAACCATCACAATCCATGTCCTTGTCTCAGCGTAGCTTTCAGTTTTCCCTACCCCAGTCCTTGGAATGCAAGCGCAAGTATGCAGCCAGCCACTCACCCACCCACAGGCCGCAATACTAAACTGCCACATTTCTGGACTGCTTGCACTTGAAATGTAGCCTTTTAGGCTCAAGGAGGCGGAAGCTTTCCACAACCTCATGACGGCAGCCGTGGCTCCGTAATCGGTCCCCAGCCGGCACTATTTTTCCCGGTGTCCTCTCCGCATTACACAAGCACGGGTCCCAGAACATCACCCGTGCCCTCTCCAGTGCACTTAGTGGGAAGGACCGCCTAACCACAAACACGTGGACAAGTGAATGTGGCCAGGCATGGTACATCTCACTGACGCATTCCACTGGGTTAGTATTGTGGAAGCCAGGACCCAGTGAGACCCTGGGACGGAACACGTCCTCCCGACGCAGAGGATTGTGGGCCCTGGGTCAATCAAGCTTCAACACAATGTTCAGAAGGTAGACAGCAGCAGTGGTCGGTCTCCTAGACAACGAGCAAATTATTCCTGATGAGGCCATCCATCTCCTTAGCTTTCTATTACTTGGAATGCAAGCACAAGTATACAGCCAGCCAGCCACCCACAGGCTGCAAGGCTAAACTGCCACATTTATGGACTGCTTGCATTTGAAATGTTGCATTTTAAGCTCGAGGAGGCGGAAGCTTTCCACAACCTCATGGCGGCGGCCCGGGCTCTGTACTAGGTCCTCAGCCACCACTATTTCTCCCGGTGTCATCCCCGCCTCACACAAGCACGGGTCCCAGAACATTACTCATGCCCTCACCAGTGAAAGTGGGAAGGATCGCCTAACCACAAACACGTGGACAAGTGAATGTGGCCAGGGATGGTACATCTCCCTGATGCATTCCACTGGGTTAATATTGTGGAATCCGCGACCCAGTGGGACCCTGGGACGGAACGCGTCCTCCCGACACAGAGGATTGTGAGCCCTGGGTCAATCAAGCTTCAACACAATGTTCAGAAGGTAGACAGCAGCAGTGGTCGGTCTCCTAGACAATGAGTAAATTATTCATGATGAGGCCATTTTTAGCGTCACCATCCAGATTCTCTGTCCACTAAAACGCTCGCTGCTCACAACTAAAGGGGAGGCATTGCAGAAGGAGCAAGGAACTATACAGGGTGATTCTACTCAGCCCAGCCTCATCTCATCTCAACGCAAATTGGGTGATAATGAGGATGCGGAGGAAGATAACATGGACAGTCGTCCTCTTGGTGAGAATAGGGAAGTCTTGGCTGTTGACAGCCTAACACACATGGCTGACTTTATGTTCCGCTGCCTTTACCGTGACCATCGCGTTGTACGCATTTTGGGCATTACAGAAAACTGGAATGGCACGAGAGAATTCTTGGAGACGGAGGTCTTATTTTTTCATCAGGATTGCGTGCTCTCTCCCTGAGAGACAGCGTAAACCTGAGAGTGTTTTTTCCTGCAATATTAACCCTCCGTCACATACAATATCGGTTCTAACGAGTTCACATACAATGTGACTGTCAGGCGCAGGCTAGAAAAATACCTATAATATCTAATGTTTGCAATTTCAGTGCTCTAAAAGTGATCAGTGACCTTCATAGGGATGTAATAAAAGAGACTACACATAATCAGGTGCAAAAGAAAACATTTACTTAACATAAAACTAATAACTCTGAAATACAAACATTTCAAAACTCCCGCCAAATAGTCCCCAGTTCGACTCTGTCAAAAAACTCTACAAAGAAAATTTATGGAAACAAACTTAATTTTAAGGTACCGTAAGTACTATTAAACACATATTCAATCAGAATTAGATCCTGAAGTTTCCCCAGAAAAATTACACTTGCAGAGCAAAGAGCAAGAATTACACATCATTTTTGCATGTGTCAGGCAGATTGCATTATGACATTTGTGACATTCATAATTAGAAAGCCTTCTGATTCCGCTTTCCGTGGTGCAGGTGGTGCCTCTCCTTCTTTTGGGAGGTGGTGCAGGTGGTGAATTTTCACTATCATCTTCTGGGCGGAATCTTTTGAGCTGAACTTGAAGGTGAGAGGGGATACCGATTGTTTTCATACTTCTCCTGCGTAGCTCTGCAAGCACTAGTTCATGGGCCAATTTTTTCAGATAGAATCGTCTATGGAGTGGTTCAAGCTTGTTTTCAAGGTAAATGACTTGTGAATTTATACCACCCAAATTCAACATAGCAAAAAATATGACCATTGGCCAGCGTTTGGTGTTTCTGCTGATGTTGAAAGTTGACCACATCTGATCAGCTGTATCAACACCCCCTTTGGTTGCATTATAAAATGTAATTATCTCCGTTTTTTTTGTGCCTCAGTCCCAGGATTGATGGCATCATCATCATGAAGTGTTAATAGAAGAAGCACCTTTTTTTTTGCTGGGGACATAGGAAACCAAAATCTTTCCATTATGGAATGCAAACATACTGCTGTACTGTTGTCTCCCTTTAACACTTACAAACTGTGTAGGCAATTCTTTTTTATTTTTTCTTACAGTTCCGACATATGAAAGCTTCTGCATTTTCAGATAATCAATCAGATCACAATTTGAAAACCAATTGTCAGCTGTTATATTGCGACCCGATCCAAATAAGGGCTCAGCCAGTCTTTTTACAACATCACTGGGTTTGTTGCTGACACAGTAAGGACCTTCTGGTTGTTTTCCTGCATAAACTTCCAGGTTGTAAGTGTAGGTCTTACTGGCATCAACAAGGGCATACATTTTTATTCCATATTTGTTAGGCTTTGATGGAATATATTGACGAAAGGCACATTTACCACGAAAACCAGGGAGCATTTCGTCAATAGTGAGATTCTCCCCAGGGCAATAGCTTTTTTTACAGTTTTCAACAAATTTTTGGAATATATCACGAATTGGAGCAAGTCGGTCATGTGTTTTTCGTTCAGTTCGGGTAGTTCTGTCGTTAAACCGAAGGCAACGATTTAGAAGCTTGAATCTGTTTATGGACATAACAAGGCCAAATTTTTCAACTCCATCCAAAGTTCCTCCAAACTTTGTCTATTTGCCCTATAAGCTCCTGCAAGGTATAATAATCCAAAAAAAGCACGCAGTTCTATTTCATCTGTGGCCTTGATGGTTCTGTTGCAGATGAACTTGTCCTTTATAATGTCTATATATTGGTTGGTATATGTGACAATAGAGTCCAGAATGTCATCTGTGAATAAACTATTCCAGCATTCAACTGCAGTTTTTGCATTACTTGCAGTTCCTATAACTGCAGGAAGGTGAGTAATAAATTTTTGAGGTTCCCTACGTTTTTTCTGGAGTGGCTTCTTGTTCCATTGTTTTTTTTTATCTTTTCCCATATAATAAGATTCTACATCTTCATCCTCATCACTGTCACCATCTTGCTCTGTTTCAGAATCCACTTCACATACTTCCACCTCATCATGAGAATCAATCTCACTTTCCTCTCCTAAATCCTCATTCAGTGTGGGGTCTGCATCATCTAACAGCATGTTTGTTACTTCCTCAACATCAAGGTTTTTTGATAAATTGTACATTTTCCTCTCCATTTCAGCAGATAATCTGAAGCAAGAGAAAGAATATGTGTTAGGGAACTACTGTATATGCCTGTGCAGCACACTTTCTTTTTTAATCTGCCTTATTTCTATGAAATATCCTCACACTTTGTGCTATACATTCATAAAACAAGCTAAATAAACAATTGTGATGAATAAAAACATAAAATACCAACCTTATTGAGTGTGACGTGTTCACATACAATGAGCCAGAGAGATTAGCGCAGTTATATCTGTCCTCCTGAAGCTCTGCAATCCAACTGTGGTATGAGGTTTCACAGAGCTGCTAGAGACAGGAGACTACCTGGAGGGAGGGGATTTCCTCACAATCTGGTGAGGAAGGAGAAATGAAAGTAAAAGAGATGTGCCTGTCAGGCCTATTGTATGTGACGGAGGGTTAATACTATTATGGATCCCACAGATATGAATGAACTTTTAAAAAAACTAGAGAAACTTATGTTAAATAAAACTAAGGTCTGGTGGGACCATACTACGCTGCAAAATTATTTATATAAAGAAATTATACCAAGGGGCCTCCGAATCAAGAAAATCTCCACTACTATTTTTTCTGAAAGTTTTGTCACTGATTGGAATCAGATTCTTACTAGCTATTCAATGAATTTAATGCAACTCATTGTTAAACAGGAAGAAATGAAATTAATTGAATTACAACGAGATATTGAGAATACTAAGATTAGTCTTGAACAGTATAAAAATTATACTGATTATTAAGATTTCATCTCACGAATACAACAATTAGTGTCCAAATTGGAAGATGCTATTATGATATGTAAGAAGACAAAATGTCAGAGGGATTCTAATGATTATGCCCAGCAGCAAGTTTATGAATGGGGCAGGTGGTGTCCAAATTACATCCACAGATGGCAATGTCACTGATACAAATTCTTCAGATAATCTCACTTTTATCGTAAATCTAAAAACCGCAATCAGTTAAAACACGCAAAAGGCGCGGAGGACGGAAACATGCCAAATCAAACAGGCATGATTACCCGCCGCCAGGGGACTCTATGATACAATGTCAGTTCTCAAATGTTTTGAACTTATCACGGCATGTGTTGACCAAGGAGCAGAATGAAGTTCTGGCTCTGGGCTTGAATTTTGTACCGGATAAAGACTTTAATTTGTTTTCTACTATTTTGGACATTAATCGCTTTATGTGTAATCCTACTATTAAAAAACACTTTTTAACTTCCACAGAAGACAACACTTATTTTTATGAGACTCCCATTGCTAATGAATTTCGTTGTCAAACATTTAATGGACAAATGTCTATTCTTCAATTACAAGATTTACAGGATACATCTGAGTTGCTTACAACGAACATTTCTAATGCTACTTTATTCAGGACAAAAAATCCTTTTTTTTTACGCTTTGCAGTATGGAAAGTTTCCAAGAAACGATGAAGAGAGAACTTAAATTATTGGACATAAAGACCAAGAGGAATAAGCACCATCATAATTTATGTTCCACACAATATAAAGCTTCACACGACTTAAAGAACATGTCTAATATTACCATAAGTATGGCTGACAAAGGTGGAATGATTGTTGTCCTTGATACGGATGTCTATAGGTCTCAGATCATGTCCTTATTGGAAACTTAAACGAGATCCAGTTGCCAACATTAAACAAAACATTATTAAAATTGTGGAAGATGGGTTCGCATTGGGAGTATTGACTAAGGCTGAGAAGGATTATCTCATAGTAGACTGTCATATTACAACTATTATGCACGCTCTACCAAAAGTGTACAAAGGCACTAACCAATGAGATCTATAATATCGGGCATCGGTTCTGTATCAGAACATCTTAGTGAATGGGTTGATTCTCTTTGACAACCACTCTCTCAGAGAACACCCGGTTTCTTGAAGGACTCAAGGGTTGTTTTGGATCAATTTTCAAATATTATCTGGAAAGATAATTTTTCATGGGTGAGTTGTGATGTAGTCGCTTTATAAACCTCAATTCCCCTAGAAATTGCGATAGAAGCCTTACAACATCAGCCATCCAAATATAGTAACTACTCTGATAATTTATGTTCATTTATCATTCAGGTCACACATTTTCTTATGTCCTGTAATTATTTTTCCTTTGATGATCAATTTTTTGTTCAATGCAGGGGCGTGTCGATTGGTGCTAAGCACTCTCCCTCCCTGGCCAATTTGGTTATGACCTTTTGGGAGGAGAGTTATTTAAACAGTGGGGACAACCCTTATGCTTGTCATTTGTTCTGGTATGGCAGATACATCGACGACCTACTCTTCATTTGGGAGGGCGATGTATCTGTTATACCACAATTAGTGGATTATCTTAATATTAATCACCGCAACCTCACTTTCACTCATGTTTCTAACAGCTCATCTATTTCATTTTTAGATCTGAACCTGAGTGGAATATACAACAGACCCATTTCCATCTCTACTTAGTGTAAACCTCTGTCAGGTAACACTATTCTGCATGCGGTTAGTAGCCATCCATCACACACGATTAAAGCATTACCTATAGAGGAATTTACCCGTATTACCAGGAATTGCAATGATGATGCCTAGTTGCATCTGAACTGGCACAATCGCAATCCAAATTAATTAAATGGGAATGTCCCAAGTGAACATTAAATAGAGCTAGCCAGATAGTAAAAAGCAAGAATCAAAGTGATTTAATTAAAAACAAAGCCCTGAGTCCTGGTATAAAATCTAACAGATTGGTATTATCTTTGCAATATAGCCCCCAATATAATGTGATAAGGTCTATTTTCCTGAAGCATATTCACATGTATGAGGACAAAGACCTTGCTCATTTACTGCACTCTAGTTGTTCAGTGGTGGCTAGAAGAGATGTTACTATAGGCAATATTATATCACCTTCCCATTTTAGTTCTAAAAAACAAAACAAAACATGGTTGGATTATCCCGGGTTTTTTAGATGTGGACATAATAAATGCCGTACTTGCATACATTCTCTGGTTACATACAGTTTCCACAATCATGACAAATCACAGAATTTCAATATTAAGGAATACATCAATTGTAACACATCAAATATTTGATCTATGTGGGTTGTACCACTAGAAAACTTAAGGTTTGCATTTCTGAGCATTTATCTGACATTACCTCTCTTTCCAGTATTAATCGCAATGTATCGCATGCCTCTAAACACTTCATTTCTTCCCATCAACGCTGCATGGACGCTCTTCAAGTAATTGGCATAGAAAGAATACAGAAAGCCCCTAGAGGTAGAGGTGTGAAATGACAGCTGCTTACAAGAGAGGCTTTCTGGATCTATAATCTTGGGTCACGTTTTCCTGCCGGTCTGAATGAGCGCTGAGAGATAATGTTTCAATAATGAATACTCATGTTATCCCTTGGTTTAAACGCATGTTTTTGATTATGTATATGTCAGTTTTGTGCGTATTTTTTACAAAGGTTTTTCTTGTATTTTACGAGTTTGAAATATTCATGAGGTTGTTTTCCATGTGATCACAGGGATCATTCCCATTTGTTGTCATCAAGTATATTACTACCACATGATATATCAGAGACAGCTTTGATAAAAAACACCAGTGTTTGTTTGAAACATGTCGCTCTGCTCTACTATGTGAGATTATCTTATGCCATGGAGCTTTTTTAAATTGTGTGAAGATACTTTTTTATCAATAAACTTTGGATTTTTGGAAGCTGGATTTTTTCGTCTCTTTGCTGTTTACCATGTGTGGCCACACGTTTCCCTTGCTTCCATGCACCACAAGCTGTCCAGGTAAGCTGATTTCTCTTGTTTACGTCTACTTCGTATGACCTGCTCCATGGCAGCCGGTAAGCCACATTTGGATTATAAAATGCACCCCCATTTTCCTCCCAAATTTGGGCGAAATCTATGCGTCTTATTATCTGAACATCTCAAAAATGTTGAGACAGGGCTATGTTTTCCTTTGTTTAGCATTCCTTCTTCTTTTTACAACTGTCTGTAAATGTCTGGGAGGTGAGGAGACAATTGCTGGAGTTTTGGGAAAGGAATGTTGTCCGAATCTTGTCTGGTATAAGATTTTAGCTGCTTCTCAGTCTGGGGTCTTTACAGTATTTTTTTGTTTCATAGTGCACAAAATGTTTTCTGTTAGTGAAAGATATGGACTGCAGGCAGACGGTTCATCTCCCAAACTCTTCTTCTGCGGAGCCATGTTGTTGTGATGGATGCAGTATATGGTTTACTATTGTCTTCCCTGAAATAGACAATGTCTGGATGGAGCATATGTTGTTCTAAAAACTTTCATATAATGCTCAGCATTGATGGCGCCTTTTTAGATGTGTAAGGGGCCTATGCCAAAGGCACTAATGCAGCCCCATTCCATCAGACATGCAGGAACTGTGCGCTGATAACAAGCTGGATCGCCCCTGTCCGTGGTTTCCATAATAAATTTTACATATTGATTCATTTCTCCACAGAATAGTTTTCCATTTAGCCTCAGTCCATTTTAAATTATCTTTGGCCCAGAGAAGACAGCAGTGTTTCTGGATTGCGATGGCTTCTTCTTTACTTGATAGAGCTTTGACTTGCATTTGTGGACTGCACAGAGAACTGTGTTCACAGAAAATGATCTTTGGAAGTATCTCAGAGCCCATGCAGTGATTTGTACATGACTGTCATGCCTGTTTTTAATGCAGTGCACTCTGTTGGCCATAGATCATGAGCATCCAATATTGACCATTGGCCTTGTCCTTTATGCACTTAGATTTCTTCAGAATCTGTGAATATTTACATAATATTATGTACTGTATATGGTCTTTGCAACTTTACATTGAGGAACCTCTTTCTGAAATAGTTCCATAATTTTTAGGCATACTTTTTCAGAGATTGGTGAACCTCTGGCCATCTTTGCTTCTAAGAGACTCTGCCTCTCTAACATACTCTTTTTATACACTCATGTAACTTAGTTGAAAATTGATCCACAAGCTGTTTATCATTAGTTCCACTTACTTTTCCAGCCGTTTGTTAACCATGTCCAAACTTTTTTGAGAAGCGCTGCTGCCGCCATCTATTTCTAAATGAGTTAATTTGTTCACATGAAATGGAAAAATGTCCAGCGCTCACCCTCAGATATGTTTTCTATGTTCTGTAGTGAATAAAATATGGCCATAAGAAATTTCCAAATCATTACATTCTTTTTTTCCTCACATTTTACACAGCATCTCAACTTTTTGGAAATTGGGGTCGTACTGTAGATACCTCTCTTATACAATGCTGCACGCTGGCACCACATCAGTGTGAGTATTGCTTTGCTGAATTTGTTGAATACCAATGAGACCAATCAAATAAGCCGACCAGGCAGTAGAAAGCCAGTGATGAGCCATTCAATAGAAACTTCTGAAACTTGTGTCATGGAAATGTGTCCTACAGGAAAAATGTCTCTAACACGTATTGTACAAATTAAGCATTTTCTGCTGTCTCATAATGAGGTACTATTAGCAGTTATGGCCCCTTTAAATGCTACATAAAGCTTATTGGTTTCTTTTACCACTGGTGAGCAAAACTCCTGTATACACATACTGCATATACAACAGAACAGTTGCAGAAAAATAGGCAGTCTTTTGCTCTCTCTGAAGGACTATGCGACCCTCACAAATCTTTCATATTCCTCAGATTGTGTGAACAATGACTGATAACTCTTGCCCAACCATTTGTGCTGCTACAGAAGCCTCAAGATGGTTTCTACAGCATACCCTACCTAGGCATTATTTACGGGGTTTCATTAAAGAGAACTTGACACCTGATGCACGCTGCCCAGTCTGTGGGCAGTGTGTACCAGGCACTGGCGGTATGAACACATGCAGCGTTTGAGAAAAATATCCTTTAAAATCTGCCTACTGCCCTAGGGTGAAAGGTCTCTACTAGTGATGGGCGAGCCTAAAATGCTCAGGTGCTCGTTACGAGTCGAGCAAATCGTAATGCTCGGGTTCTCGACCTGAGTAACGAATATAATGGAAGTCAATGTGAAACATTTTTACGGCGACCGCTTCCGGAGGTCTGTAAGGGGTCTAAAAATTGCTCAAATCGATGGGAACAGCATGGGGAGGACCCCTGGAAGCATCTTTGAATTCCAGGTGACTGCTGTGAACAATGTTGTAAGAATATTAAGCCACTTTTATGGACTGACAATAAAACATACAAAACCGAATATAAAATGGATTTTACTTGAAAAAATGCTAAGAAGCATTCTTTCCAGGATAATGACTTGTATATAAGGCAAAATAACTAAGAGAAAAAAATGCTGCTCCACACATTGGACTATGTCCACATGTAGTGTTTTCGCTGTGTTTTTGCACATTCGTATTGCTTCAATGGTGAAAAAAACATTCACCAGTAAATGTAATTTTAACATTTTACTACCTTATCTGGCCACGTGGTGTGTGAGACATAATCAGACACATCTTGTTTAATTTATGAAGGAGTGACTCTGAAAGTCACAATTTTTTTCAGGGTTATCAGGTGGCCCTCACTATTTGTAGAGGGCCATCATGCAGCCCTTACTATTGTTAGAGGGCCAGCAGGTGGCCCTCACTATTGTTAGAGGGCCAGCAGGTGGCCCTCACTATTTTTAGAGGACCATCAGGCGGCCCCTCACTCTAATTTTAGAGGACCAGCAGTCGGCCCTCACTAAGCATTTTTGGAGGGCCAGCAGCCAGCTATGCTTTGCATAGCCATATATTGCTACTGCAATATAATATATCCATCTGAGGTGGTCAAATTTTCTTTTTTATATTAATAGTATTAATACTGCACAGTTTGAAACTTGGGGAGCCAGCGGGCGGCTCTCACAATTTATAGCTTGCCAGCAGGTGATGCTCACTATTTTTAGGGGGCCAGCAGGCTTCTTGGGGACAGATGAGACCAAAATAGAGCTTTTTGTTAAAGCACATCATTCAACTGTTTACTGTAAATGGATTAAGGCCTACAAATAAAAGAACACAGTACTTACAGTCAAATATGGTGATGGTTCAAAGATATTCAGGGGTTGTTTTGCTGCCTCTGGCACTGGGTGTCTTGACTGTGTGCAAGGCATCATGAAATGTGAAGATTCCCAAAGGATTTTGGGTCGCAATGTAGTGCCTAGTGTCAGAAAGCTGGATTTGCATCCTAGGTCATGGGTCTTACAGCCTGACAATAACCCCAAACATACTTGTAAAAGCACCTAGAAATGGATGGAAACAAAGCACTTGAGAGGTCTTAAGTAGTAATTCCAGCTCCAGTAGCATAAAATCTCCCACCACTACCTCTTACATACAGATGCTATAGATAAACTGTGAATGGACACATTAAATCAGTTAATTTTGCCTGCTTTGATAAATTTCTGAGAACATATCACCGTAAGAAATACGAATCTGTTAATGAGTGTTTGGAAAAAAGCAATCAAGTTATGAACAGTGGAAGAGATATATGTCACCAGAATAAACACTCATTTCCAGCAGATGACACCTAGCACCTAACCCTGTGCTAAACGCAGTTAACAGCAGTATTAAGAGGGAATAGAATAGACCTTTTTTCAGTTGCAGCAGCAAGGACTATAAGGCAATAATCCCTAACTAGATGCGTGTAATAAGTTATCCCTAGTGCAACAGCTCACCCGTACATGAATTGCAGATAAGAGCGGTATTATTAGAGGATAGAATCTATTTGAATTAGCCCTGAAAAAAGCTATTAGTTCAACGTAGCAGCATCAAGGACTGTTATTTCATCAACCCTGCTGGGGAATATAGTGGAGCGTTTCACATCTACTCGGCCTGATATGAAGGAGACCATAATTTTCTGTACTTACTGTACAAAGTCTCCTATCCTGGCTGTGAAATCCTGTCTGCAGTGTGAGAATTCGGTATGTGCCGACCACCTGACACCCCACAACAAGGCACTGGATCATATACTAATAGGACCCACCGGCTCTTTTGGTTTCCAAAAATCTTCACGTAACTAGAAGGTCTAGCTTCCGAAAAGCAATTTTCCCATTACTAAGGAGTGGGTCTCCTAGGCTGGTAAAGCGTATGCACTAAGTGCAAGGGATGCCAAAAATTAGAATGATGCACTCCAATACCCCTTTGAAGAGATGTAGTGGAGGGCCTCAGAAAACATTTTTTTCCGTTATTAAGGAGTGGGTATCCTAGACTGGTAATGCACATGCACTATGTGCATGGGCTGTAAAACATTTACCCCTGGTAGATATACTGTACATATATATCAACGAATGTTATATCCAGCAGTTAGACACCACCGCCGCTGCTGCTCTCTGGTATGGTGGCCTACAGTTTTCACATACCCCCAGACCTGAGAACAGACAAGGTGGAGATGCTGGTCTGCTCCTATCAGCCAAATGTACTTTTCAGGCTATCCCCCCAGTACCCTCACTTATCTTTCCTTCTTTTGAGGTCCACACTGTCAGACTCTACTGGCCCTTCTCCCTGAGAGTGACGGTTGTGTATCACCCTCTGGGCCCCTCCCATCAGTTCTTGGATTACTTTGCCATCTGGCTTCCTCACTTTCTATCCGGTGACATCCCCACCCTCATCATGGGGGATTTCAACATCCCCATCAGTAATCTCCTCTCCCCATCTGCCTCTCACCTTTTATCTCTAATCTCTTCCTTTGACCTTTCACAGCTTACAAACTCTTGTACGCACAAAGATGGAAACACGCTGGACCTGATCTTCTCCCGACTCTGCTCAGTGCATGATTTTACTAACTCTCCTCTCCCGCTCTCTGACCACAACCTTCTTTCATTCTCCGTCAATAATTGTCGCCCCGCTCAGGACACCCCCACTTACCACACTTATAGAAATATATGCGCCATTAACATTCAGAAATTTATTAAAAAATTGCAGTCATCATTGGCCCCGATCTCCTCCCTCTCATATCCTGACTCTGCACTGAAGCATTATAATGATACATTGCAGAGTGCCCTGGATGAAGCTTCACCTCCTACACAATAAAACAACTCGGCACAGATGGCGGCAACCCTGGCACACGCTGCAAACACGTTTTCTCCAGCGGTGCTCCAGGTGTGCCGAACGTCTGTGGAGAAAATCCAATCTGGCCGAAGTTTTCATCCATTATAAGTTTATGCTTAAAACATAAAACTCCACCCTTCACCTCTCCAAACAAACCAATTTCAACACCCTAAACGCCTCTTTGACACTTGTCATTTCCTACTCAATCCAAGAGTGAAAGACCTGACTACCGACCTCAGCGCTGATGATCTGGCTAATTATTTCAAAGAGAAAAATTGACCATATCCGACAGGAAATTTTCTCCCAATCTCCTAATACCACGCACGGTCCTCCTTCCCCCATAGCATCTAGCTCTCTTTCTGTCTGTGAACCAGTCACGAAAGAAGTGATCAGGCTCCTTGCATCTTCTCGCTCCATTAACTGCACCAGTGACCCTATTCGCTCACATCTCCTTCAGTCCCTTTCCCCAGCTGTCACCACTCACCTAACTACAATATTTAACCTCTCTCTCTCATGTGGTATCTTTACCTCCGCATTTAAACACTCCAGCATACATCCATTACTTAAAAAAACATCCCTCCACCAAAACTGTGCTGATAACTACAGACCTGTGGCTAATCTTCCCTTCATCTCTAAACTCCTGGAAGGCTTGTTCTACTCCCATGTAATCTGCTTTCTCTCAGATAACTCTCTTTTTGAACCCTCTACAATCCGGTTTCCGCTCTTTACACTTCACTGAAACTGCCCTCACTAAAGTGTCTCATGATCTACTAACAGCTAAATCTAATGGTCACTACTCCCAGCTGATTCTCCTGGATCTCCTGGATTATTATTTTTTATGAAATTGATGTGTGTAATAGAATATTAGATCTACAGTGGGTACGGAAAGTATTCAGACCCCTTTAAATTTTTCACTCTGTTACATTTCAGCCATTTGGTAAATTCTAAAAAGTAAATTTTTTTTTCTCATTAACGTACACTCTGCACCCCATCTTGACTGAAAAAAATCTGAAATGTATAAGTTTTTGCAAATTTCTTAAAAAAGGAAAACTGAAATACAGTGGTCGCCAAAAGTATTGGGACCCCTGCAATTCTGTCAGATAATACTCAGTTTCTTCCTGAAAATGATTGCAATCACAAATTCTTTGGTATTATCATCTTCATTTAATTTGTCTTCAATGAAAAAAAACAAAAAGAATTGTCCTAAAGCCAAATTGGATATAATTCCACACCAAACCTAAAAAAGGGGGTGGACAAAAGTATTGCCACTGTTTGAAAAATCATGTGATGCTTCTCTAATTCGTGTAATTAACAGCACCTGTAACTTACCTGTGGCACCTAACAGGTGTTGGCAATAACTAAATCACACTTGCAGCCAGTTAACATGGATTAAAGTTGACTCAACCTCTGTCCTGTGTCCTTGTGTGTACCACATTGAGCATGGAGAAAAGAAAGAAGACCAAAGAACTGTCTGAGGACTTGAGAAACCAAATTGTGAGGAAGCATGAGCAATCTCAAGGCTACAAGTCCATCTCCAAAGACCTGAATGTTCCTGTGTCTTCCGTGCGCAGTGTCATCAAGAAGTTTAAAGCCCATGGCACTGTGGCTAACCTCCCTAGATGTGGACGGAAAAGAAAAATTGACGAGAGATTTCAACATAAGATTGTGCGGATGGTGGATAAAGAACCTCGACTAACATCCAAACAAGTTCAAGCTGCCCTGCAGTCCGAGGGTACAACAGTGTCAACCCGTACTATCCGTCGGCGTCTGAATGAAAAGGGACTGTATGGTAGGATACCCAGGAAGACCCCACTTCTTACCCCAGGACATAAAAAAGCCAGGCTGGAGTTTGCCAAAACTTACCTGAGAAAGCCTAAAACAGTTTGGAAGAATGTTCTCTGGTCAGATGAGACAAAAGTAGAGCTTTTTGGGAAAAAGCATCAACATAGAGTGTACAGGGAAAAAAAAGAGGCATTCAAAGAAAAGAACACGGTCCCTACAGTCAAACATGGCGGAGGTTCCATGATGTTTTGGGGTTGCTTTGCTGCCTCTGGCACTGGACTGCTTGACCATGTGCATGGCATTATGAAGTCTGAAGACTACCAACAAATTTTGCAGCATAATGTAGGGCCCAGTGTGAGAAAGCTGGGTCTCCCTCAGAGGTCATGGGTCTTCCAGCTGAACAATAGCCCAAAACACACTACCAAATGCACTTTAAAATGGTTTGAGAGAAAGCACTGGAGACTTCTAAGGTGGCCAGCAATGAGTCCAGACCTGAATCCCATAGAACACCTGTGGAGAGATCTCAAAATGGCAGTTTGGAGAAGGCACCCTTCAAATATCAGGGACCTGGAGCAGTTTGCCAAAGATGAATGGTCTACAATTCCAGCAGAGCATTGTAAGAAACTCATTGATGGTTACCGGAAACGGTTGTTCGCAGTTATTTTGGCTAAAGGTTGTTTGTTACTATGCTAATTGCATATTATACTACAGCCAGCTAGATCTTTATTTACAAGAGCCCACTGCTATACCAACTATGCTCCATTGACCATTAGAGAGCCCATGGAAACATTTGGAGAGACCAGGTTGGGACAATGAAGTTACATGGCCCCATGGATATGTTGTTTGGGGTTGCCAGATGGGACCCTCCAGTCTCCTGGAACCCATGGAGACATTCAGAGAAGCCAGATTGGGACCAGCCGGTCATCTGGCCCCATGGAAACTCTTGGAGAGCCCAGGGTGGGACCCACGGGTCCCCTGGCCTTGTACATCGATGGACTGTCAGCTTCCTAAGCTTGCTGCTACCTTCTCTCTGTGGGGGCTCACCAAACGTGGGGGCCACTTGTTGAGGTAGTTGGCTCTGGAAGTCCCAAAATCACAGCTGTTCTATCCCAGGTGGGCCAGCGGAAGGGTGAGACTGTGTAGTGTTGTACCACGTTGGGTATTTGCTGGGACTGTTCTATGTGTTTATTGTCCATTTGGTGGTTTAATAAAATATTGCCTCACTGTTTTATCCTCACCCTGTGTTGTCTGAGTGGTATTATGCCCACAGAAGACCCCGGGTCTTCACAGAACCCTTTGGCGTTAGATGCTTTTATGATTCCATGGGACCGCACTCTAGCCTATGCTTTTCCCCCAAATGCCTTGATACCGGCAGTTCTGAGAAAAATCAGGGAAGACAGAGCAAAAGTAATCCTGATCGCCCCTTCTGGCCAAAGAGGATGTAGTTTTCTTGGCTGAGGTTGATGTCCATCCGGTTTAGCATCCGCAGGTAAAAAACTTACATATGACAGCCTGGAATTTGAGAGGGCACTCCTGAGGGATAAAGGGTTTTCCTTGAATCTTATCACATTACTACAGAGTAGGAAACTAGTAACCTCTAAACATTGTGGGATAACTTGGAGAAGGTCCCTTTCCTCTTCAGTGTCCAGTTTAAAGGAAGGTGTTCTGTTGACAGCCATCCTAGAATTTCTGCAGAGAGGGTTAGAGCAAGTTTTGGCTACAAGCACCTGAAGGTCCAAATCACACCATTAGGGGCACTATATAATTGCAATTTGGCAGGAATAGATGGATATCTAGATTTATCAAAGCTTCTGCAAGATCTAAACCTATCCCTAGTCATAGCTCGCCTCATTGGGATTTAAATTAGGTTCTTAAGGCTCTAACTAAACCTCCTTTCGAACCCTTAGATGGCACATCTCTAAAAGTTTTATCCCTTAAAACATCACTTTTAGTGGCATTAACATCAGCCCGCAGGGTTAGCGATATCCAGGCCCTGTCTGCGGGGCCACTCTTTACTCAGATCTTAGAAGATAGAGTCATTCTCAAACCAGACCCAACATATATGCCCAAGGTAGCATCCTGAATTTACAGATCCCAGGAAGTCACCCTTCCTTCCTTTTGCCCCAATCCCAAAAAAGATCTCCACACGTTAGATGTCAGGAGGTGTCTGATCCAGTACCTATCAGCCACGCAAGATTGTAGTAAGGATAGGTCTCTCTTTGTGTGCTTTCATCGACCTCGAAAGGGGCTCAAAGCTTCCGAAGGCATGTTGGTGAGGTTGATAAGAAACGCCATCTCTCTGGCATACTCATCAAGAGGGGAAGCCATTCTGGAGGGAAAAGCTCAATCAACAAGGCAGTGACAACCTCCAGGGTTGAAACAGCTGTTGTTTCCATAGAACAGATATGTAAAGCTGCGACATGGTCATCCCCCTCTACCTTTTATAAACATTATCGGCTGGACACCTTTGGAGAAGGGTTCTGGAAGCGGTGGTCCCACCCTAAAGATACATTTCTCTGCAATTCTCTCCGTGGTGCTGTCATGGGGAAAGAATAAAGACATAGTTACTTACCAGTAACGGGATTTGTCAGAGCCCATGACAGCACACTTATATTCCCTCCCTTCACGTGTGGGTGAGCACACTTACTTGTTATTTATGTATAGTCACAGGGTGCTCCTGATAAGTATTATAATGATGATATATGTTGTATCAATAACTTGGAGGTCATCTTGGGCTCTAAAAGTAACTTATGCACTTATGCGGGAGAGAGGTACTGCCCTTTTTATTTGTAGGTTTCCTGTCCTTGAAGGGTGGATTCCTTCTCTCCGTGGTGCTGTTATGGGTTCTGAGAAATCCCATTACCGGTAAGCAACTACATTTTTTTCATTTTTTAACTGTATTATATTGAATGAAGTGAAAGGGGGGTGATTTGAACATTTTATATTTTTTATATAAGTAAAAACTTTTTTTTTTTTTACTTTTCACTGCCTTCAATAGTCTCCATGGGATACTAGAAGCTGCGATCATCCGTTTGCTTGTGTTACACATTGCAGGACTTCAGTAGTGATGAGCAAACGTGCTCGCCACTACTCAGTACTCGCCCGAGCATCACTGTGCTCGACAAGCTTGGTGCTTGGCTAGTATTTCCGGGTTGCTCAGGCGGGAACTCGGCATGTTTGGCGCCAATGAACATGCAGGGATTGCTTGCCACGCACTGTAATGCCAGAGCCATGTTGGTTGTGGCATTACAATGATTGGCTGGCCGCCCAGCGTCATCAGGTCTATATAAGACCTGGCGCCACTATGCTTGTCACAGTCTACCCCGGAAACAGCCAGAGTAGGGAGAGCTGCTGCTGAGTTAGGGAGAGATTTGTTTGTTTATAGTTAGTATAGGTATTCCACAACATATATATATATATATATCCATCTGAACTAACAGTCCTTCTGAGGACTAATCCAGCTGCATATTTTCAGTGGTGAAGGTGATAGCAGGAGTTAGGCAGGCAGGCAGGGTATGTGACAGACTGCAGTCATGATACAGTGCAAGAGGGTCCAGGGTCCATTGCATGTTCAACCTCTGACTGATCATGCTGTGACAAATATTTGTAGACAAAGCCCCAGGTATCGGGGGTCAGGGCAAATTTTTTTTTTAGCTCAATCCTGGTTATTTGCTTAATAACAAGGGCAGGCAGGGTATATGACAGACTGCAGTGCATGATACAGCACAAGAGAGTCCATTGCATGTTCATAGACATAGTCCCAGGTATCAGGGGTCAGGGCTAATTTTTTTTTATCTTAATCCTGGGAATTTGCTTAAAAATCAATCCAGAGTGCAACATTTTTCTGCTCCATTTGCTTGTTACCACTGCAGAATACAGCCAGATCTTTTCCATATTACAGCAATAAAAATCCAGACATTTGAACTGAACGTGGAAAATATTGGCCTTCATTTCCATTTTGTTGCAGTGTGTCGGTCAAGCTATTCACACTAGGTCTCTGGGAAGAATAGTATTAGTAAACTACAGGCCTGCTATTTAAAACTGTGGTTCTCTGTCAGACGTATCACATATAACTGTGTTTCAAAATCAGTCATTTCTGGCTTCCATTTTCATTTCGTTGCAGTGTGTCAGTCAAGCTATTCACACTAGGTCTCTGTGAAGAATAGTATTAGTAAACTACAGGCCCACTATTTCAAACCGACGTTCTCTGTCAGATGTATCATATATAACTGCGTTCCAAAATCACCCATTCCTGGCTTCCATTTTCATTTTGTTGCTGTCACGCCAGGTGTGGGAAAGACTTAGTGCAACACAGAGGGAAAAGGGAAAGGGAGCCCAGACACTAGGGAAAGGGGGAAGGGGAGACCCCTTAGTCTGGTCTAGTGTCACCCTGTCTCCCCTGACGTCCCTATATTGCCTCCTCAGCAATCGCCACACTTGTGCCTCGCCCTACTCTCCCTGGCGTATGGCTATGGCTAGGGATGGAAGGAGATGAGCACTAGTCAGCCTCCTCTAAACTCTACAGACAACAAGGGTGGACAAAACAGGGGAAATGGCTTAGCGTTAGGTGAACTCCAAATAAGCACACAGCCTCAAGCTCCAGAGAGAATGAAGTACTGCTCCTGCTAAGCTTCACAAGTAGAAATAGATATAGCCGGCGACTCCCTCTCAGACACACCAGGTATATATACACCCAGGCAGAGAGCTAATTAGCAAGAGAGAGGTAGCCGCTCGGTCCTAAAGACAGCCTCTTATCTAAGAGGCTGTCTACAAAGCCAAACGTAGAAATCTACTGCAACCCACTGCAGGGCGACTCCCTGTCACCTCTGACACACCCGTGACAGTTGCAGTGTGTCCGTGAAGCTATTCACACTAGGTCTCTGTGAAGAATAATATTAGTAAACTACAGGCCTGCTATTTAAGACCGTGGTTCTCTGTCAGACATTTCACATATAACTGCGTTCCAAAATCATCCATTTCTGGCTTCCATTTTCATTTTGTTGCAGTGTGTCAGTCAAGCTATTCACACTAGGTCTCTGTGAAGAATAGTATTAGTAAACTATAGGCCTGCTATTTAAAACCATGGTTCTCTGTCAGACGTATAACATATATCTGCTTTCCAAAATCAGCCATTTCTAATGAACATGGAAAATATTGTCCTCCATTTAAAATGGGCAAGGTGCATGGCAAGGGACAGGGAAGTGGACGTGATGGTGATGATGCATGCAGAGGCCGAGGGCAAGCTAAAATTGTGCCACAACAAACACCCACATCTTGTCACTCGACCTTCCTGTCCCAATTACTAGGGGACCACACAACACCACTATTGAACACAGAGCAGTGTCAAAAGGTTGTTGGTTGGATAGCAGATAATACTTCCAGTCACTTTGCCACCACCACCACCCTGTCTTACAGACGGTCAAGTCTCAGTAGCCGTGAGTCTGGACCGCATATTCCTCACCCTGTTCCTCCTTCCTCCCACCATGCCAAGTGCCAAGAGACAACTGATCCCACACTTGGACTCTCAGAATTTGTAGATTTGGGCCTCTCTCCCGGCTTGCTTCAAGTGAGTCAAAAGGAGAACGTGAGTAGCGATGCCCAAATATTTGGGTAGCCACGGTCACACGAAGGCAACAGTGGGAAAGTGCAATTACTGTAGCAAGAGGTGGATGATGATAATGAGACACAATTGCCAGAAAGTCAGGAGGAGGACCAGTGTGCGGAAGTGGAAGACGAAGTGGTGGATGATATAGCAACTGACCCAACCTGGCAGGGGGACATGCAGAGCGAGGACAGCAGCAAACAGGGGGAGGAAGGCATAGCACAACATCAGGCAGATAGAAGCAGTGTGGTGGTCGCAGACACAAGGCGGGAAAGCGTTTCCCGTAATGCCAGCATGATGGAAGTTGCCAGTACAACTCTTAGGTCTTACCGAGTTTTGTTGTTTTTTAAAGACTCTGAAGATAACTCCAAAAAGGCCATTTGCACAACCTGCCAGGCCAGCATCAGCAGGGGTAGCAAAACTAGCAGCCTGACCACCACCAGCATGATCAGGCACATGGCAATGACAACGACTAAGTGGGCCGAACCCCAGGGTCCAGAAACAGTGTCTGCGGGTGACACCACTGCTTCTTCCGCTGTTGTGCGTGCATGCCAGTCCCCTGTCCATGGCGGATGCGAAGATGACTCCCGCCCTGCAGGTGTCATTGCCCACTCTCAACTAGCACCATTAGCAAGCACGTCCACGTCCTTGTCCCAGCGCAGCATTCAGTTGTCCCTACCCAGTCCTTGGAACGCAAGCCCAAATACGCAGCCAACGCCCCAGAGGCCACACTATTATATTCACATATTTCGTGAATGCTTGCGCTCAAAACGTTGCCTTTTATGCTCGTGGAGACGGAAGCTTTCCACAGCCTGATGCCGGCAGCTGTAGCTCGGAACTCGGTCACCAGCCACCACTATTTCACCCGGTGTGCTGTTCCCACATTACATGAGCACGTGTCCCACAACATTAGCCGTGCCCTCAACAACGCAGTTACTGGGAAAGTCCACCTAACCACAGACACGTGGACAAGTGCTTGTGGGCAGGGACGGTACATCTCGCTGACGGCACACTGGGTTATTATAGTGGAAGCCGGGAAACAGTCGAACCTTGAGACGGGACATGTCCTCCCGACGCTGAGGATTGTGGGCCCTGGGACAATCAGTGTTGACCCCACATTCTACAGCTCCTGCACCTCCTCCTCTTCAGCCTCCATCTCTGAAATGACCACATCAGTCAGAAGCTGGAAGCACTGCAGCACTGCTTCGGGCAAGTGGCAACAGGCTGTGCTGAAGCTAGTATGCTTAGATGACAAATTGCACAAAGTTGAAGAGTTGTGGACAGCTCTGAAAGAGCAGGCAGATCTGTGGCAGGCATTGCTGACCCTACAGCCAGGCATGGTCGTGTGTGACAATGGCCGGAACCTGGTGGCGGCTCTGAGGTGAGGCGAGCTCACACACATACCATGCCTGGCCCATGTGCTTAAACTCGTCGTTCAGTGGTTTTTCAAAACCTACCCGGATCTGCCTGATCTGCTTGTCAAAGTGTGCCGCGTGTGTGCCCATTTTAGAAAGTCAGCTACAGCTTCCGCCGCCATTGCCGAACGTTTGCAGCTTTCAGCTCACTGACTGGTGTGCGATGTCCTCACGCGTTGGAACTTTACATTGCAGATGTTGGGAAGATTTTGTGAGCAGAAGAGAGCAGTTATTGACTACCAGCATCAACAAGGCCATCTGTATTCAGGTAAGACTCCACATATAAGACCCCAGGAGTGGACATGGATGTCAGACATCTGTACCATCCTCCAAAACTTTGAGGACTCCACCAAGATGGTGAGCGGCGATAACGCCATAATTAGCATCACCATCCCACTTTTCTGTCTTCTGAAATGCTCTCTGCTCACAAATAAAGAGGATGCATTGCAGGCGGAGCATGATGAGATGAAGCAAGAAACCATACAGGGTGATTCCACACAGCTCAGCCTCATCTCATCCCAACGTGGATTGGGTGGCAATGTGGAAGAGGAGGAGGAAGAATAGGAGCTAGTTTCCTGTGCTATAGATGGTACTACCTGCACAACTGTCACACTGTTCAGCGTGGATGGGCTGAGGACAGGGAGGAGGAGGATGAGGACGAGAACATGGTCAGTCGTCTTCTTGGTAAGGACACGGAAGTCTTGCCTGTTATCAGTCTGGCACACATGGCTGAGGTTATGTTACGCTGTTTTTCTCGTGACTCTCGCATTGTCCAAATTTTGGGTGACAGTCATTACTGGTTGGTGACACTTCTAGACCCACACTACAAGGAGAACTTTCTGTCTCTTATTCCCACGCCAGACAGGCCTAATAAAATGGGGCAGTACCAGAATGCCCTTGTTGCAGAATTATTAAAAAAATTCCTATCTGAAAACGCTGGCGGCAGAGGTCACAGTTCATTGGACATCCAAGGAGTACAGGCGAGAGAGACACAAACCTAATCCAGCAGTTGCAGGGGAACACTGTCAAAGTTCGGGGACATTTTTCTCAGACCCTCCCATCGCACAGGCCCTGATGTGTGGGGTACTCTCACAAGGAGGGAAAAGTTTAGGAAGATGCTGAGGGAGTACCTTGCTGGCCATCCTCCATGATTCCTCTGTACCTTATAATTATTGGGTATCCAAGCTGGACACGTGGCATGAACTGGCTCTCTACCCTTTGGAGGTCCTGGCATGCCCTGCTGCTAGCGTTTTGTCAGAGCGGGTTTTTAGTGCCACAGGTGGAATTATATCTGATAGGCGCATCCGAAAATGCTGGCAGGCTGACTGTTTGAAAAATGAATATGGGCTGGATTGGGCCAGACTTCTCAACACCACCGAATGATAGCAGTGTAACATAAACTGAAATACAGTGTCTCTTTTTTGGGAGGTCTAACGCTATTAACATACACCTCTGTCTTCACACCCAGACATGGGTATACGCTTCCTGATTTGGTCTATTTGCTCTTGTCCTCCTCCTTCTCCTCATCCTCACCTTCCACCACCATATCACCACCATATCTACCATATCACTATGTCTATGTCTCTTGCAAGGGGCATTGGAGTTCCTCCAAATTTTTGGCAGCCAATGCATTCACTGCATAGGCAAACAGTATGGGAGACCCACTTCCTAATAATGGGAACATTGTTTTCAGGAGGCCCTCTGACCTCTACGTCTCTTGCAAGGGGCATTGGAGTTCCTCCAAATTTTTGGCATCCGCTACATTCACTGCATAGGCAAATAGTATGGGAGACCCACTTCCTAATAATGGGAACATTGTTTTCAGGAGGCCCATCTCTTGCAAGGGGCACTGGAGTTCCTCCAAAATTTTGGCAGCCGTTGCAGTCACTCCATAATCAAGAACAGTATGGGAGACCCACTCCTTTCTAATAGGAACATGTCATTACTGTGGCCCAGCTCTATGTGTCTTTAAATTGTTATTGGGGTTTTTCCTAAATTTTGGCAGCCGTTGGACTCACTGCATACCCTATGACTGTATAGCAGACCCGCTCCTTTCTATTGGGAACATGTCGTTACTGTGGCCCAGCTCTATGTGTTTTTAAATTGTTATTGAGGTTTTTCCCAAATTTTGGCAGCCGTTGGACTCACTGCATACCCTATAACTGTATAGCAGACCCGCTCCTTTCTATTGGGAACATGTCGTTACTGAGGTCCAGCTCTATGTGTCGTTAAATTGGTATTGGGCTTTTCCTAAAATTTGGCAGCCGTTGGACTCACTGCATACCCTATAACTGTATAGCAGACCCGCTCCTTTCTAATGGGAACATGTCATTACTGTGGCCCAGCTCTATGTGTTTTTAAATTGTTATTGAGGTTTTTCCCAAATTGTGGCAGCCGTTGGACTGACTGCATACCCTATAACTGTATAGCAGAGCCGCTCCTTTCTAATCGGAACATGTCGTTACTGAGGCCCAGCTCTATGTGTCCTTAAATTGGTATTGGGGTTTTTCCTAAATTTTGGCAGCCATTATACTCACTGCATACCCTATAACTGTATAGAAAACGCGCTCCTTTCTAATGGGAACATGTCATTACTGTGGCCCAGCTCTATTTGTCTTTAAATTGTTATTGGGGTTTTTACTAAATTTTAGAAGCTGTTGGACTCACTGCATGCCCTATAACTGTATAACAGAGCCGCTCCTTTCTAATGGGAACATGTCGTTGCTGAGGCCCACCTCTATGTGTCTTTAAATTTGTATTGGGGTTTTTCCCAAATTTTGGCAGTCATTGCAGTCACTGCATGGGCATTACCACTATAGGAGACCCACTCCTTTATAATGGGAACATTTTTTTACTGAGACCCTCCTCTATGTCTCTTCAAAGGGGTATTGGGGTGCATCCAAATTTTTGGCAGCCCTTGCAGTCACTGCATACCAAAAACAGTATAGGAGACCCACTCTTTGATAATAGGAACAGCAAAGCATAGCCGACTGCTGGCCCTTTAAGAATAGTAAGGGCCGCCTGATGGCCCTATAAAAATAGTGTTTATGACTTTCAGAGTCCCTCCTTCATAAATGAAACAGGATGTGTCTGATCATGTCTCATACATCACATGGCAAGATAAGGTAGTAAAATGTTAAAATGACATTTACCGGTGAATGTATTTTTCATCGTTGAAAGCAATGCAAAGTGCAAAAACGCATCAAAAACGCTATGTGTGAACATAGCCCAGGGTGTGGAGGAGAATTTTTGTTGTGATATATTTATTTTGCCTTATATACAAGTCATTCCCCTGGAAAGGATGTTCCTTAACATTCTTCCCAGGAAAATCCAGTTTGGTTTACTTTTTGTATGTTTTATTGTGAGTCCGTAAAAGTGGCATAATACCTTTGACAACACTGTTGACAGCAGTGACCTGGGAGTCAGAGATGCTTCCAGGGGTCTTCCCCATGCTGTTACCATGTAATTTGAGCACTGTTCCCATAGATTTGGGCAATATTTAGGCTCTCTGCAAACCGCAGGAGAAGGGGGGGTGTCTGGAAAAATGCTCGAGTTTCCCATAGACTTACATTGGGCTCGTTACTCGAGCACTCGAGCATTTTAATGGTCGCTCATCACTAGACTTCAGTCCTGCTATGTGTAACAAAAATGCTCATCTGCTATAAGCAGTTCGGCAATGACAACCATTGGGGTCTCCTGTAGACCCCAGGTTGTCATGCCAACCCTTCGGTGCCCCGCAATCATGTGATGGGCATGCCTATAAGCGGGTCTTATGATGTGCTTGAGATTGACAGCGGGATTTAACATGTTAACAGCTGCGGGTTGATCGGAAACGGTGCGGGAGGAGACTTATGATGTACCTGTACAACATAGGTAGGAAAGGGGTTAAAGCTACTTAAAAAAAATCTAAATAAAGTATGAAAAAACTAAAATATTATGCTACTAAAATTGAAAGCTAAAAAAAAAGTACACATTTGTGGCATCTCAGCATATGAAATGATCCAAACTATAAATTTGTACCATAACCGTGACTTACCAGGCTTTCACATTACATTTAATTACATTCAATTCCCCACGAAACGGGATTCGGACGTATGCGCCTATGGGGCCATAGACTGTAATGATGACGAGCGAGCGAACGTGCGCTCTGTCTGCATTATTTTCGGGCGTGTTCCCCTACAGGAGGTGGACACCCAGATGCAGTCTATTACGTCTGGGCATCTGCCTCCTGTAGGCGTACACTCCTGAAAATGATGCAGACAGAGCGCATGTTCACTCTGCCAGCATCATTAGTCTATAGCCCCTCGGCGCATACATCCGAATCCCGTTTTGGGGGGGAATAGTCGGACGTATGCCCCAACGGGGCTACTGAACGCAATGTGAAAGCACTCTTTTCACACATATTTTTGCTGCATTTTTTATGCAAATAACAAGCTGCCTTTTACAGTACCAGCAAAAGCTACGAGATTTCAGAAATCTCATGCACACATTTTTTTCCTAATGGAATTGGGAAACTACAGCATTCTTTAAATCTGCAGCATGTCAATTCTTTCAGCGTTTTTGCAGTGTATTTCACCCATAGAAAGCAATAAGAAAATGGGAAAACACTGATTTTGTAGCGTTTTGGTGACTAAAATGGACTTTATTATCCGTACCAAAAAAATCACTGCAAAAATGCCACAAAAATTCAGCAAAATCTGCTTTTTTAAGCAACTTCTTTACTGCCGAGAGAGCAGGATTTGCTTGCAGAAAAAAACACTGCAAAAACGTTACGTGTGAACATAGCCTTACAATGATTAAAAAATAAGGAACACACCAAGAATGTAGCCTTTCCATCATACTGACAGAAAATAGAATAAAAAATTATCAAAAAGCCATATAGGAAAAAAATGGAATAACTGAAAACATCATCTTGCGTCGCAAAAAAAATAAGCTCCCACTCAGATCTGGCATCTGTCAACAAAGCTTTTCACAGTACCAGTAGCTTAAATACATTAGAAAGCGACATGGCTCCCAAAAACCATTCCAGTAAAATTCTCTTTCCCAAAGCCAAATGGGAACCCCATAGCATGCCAAAACCCAGGGGCGGACCTACCGCCCATGCAGCCCGTTCATTGAACGGGGGCCCCGAGGGACAGGGGGCCCCTCCAGCCTCCAGCAGGGCCGCCATCAGGGCGTGACTGTCCTGACTCCAGTATGGGGCCCAGCCGGTTGGGGCCCCCACAGAGCCCCATTGGGGCCCCCCTCTTGTGCGTCTCCTCATGGGGCCCCCGCAGGGCCGGCGTCAGCACCCGGCGCACCTGGGCAAATGCCGGGGCCGTGAGCAGGCGGGGGGGGCCCCTCACCGTCGGGCACCCCGTGCGCTATGGGACCTGTGAGTGGAGGAGAGTGGTGTCAGCGCCCGCTCCCCCCCGCTTGCTCAGGGCCCCAGCACCCGCCACAATACTTACCCCTCCCCGTGCCTCCGCAGCAGCTCCTGCATCCTCCGCGGCTGCTACATTGTGACGTCTCAGGTCAGAGGGCGCGGTGACGTCTTTACACCGCGCTCTCTCCTGAGCAGTCACAGTGCAGAGCGGGATGAGGCCAGCGACGCTGGAGTCCGGAGCAGTAGCAGCAGGTGAGACGTGAGGTGAGTATTTGATTTTTTTTTTTATTGTATGGAGGCATGGGGCAGTATAAGGGAAGGGGGTGAGGTGGGGGTGTGTGACATCCTGCATGGGGCATTATAAGGGGGGGGTGACATCCTGCATGGGGCATTATAAGGGGGGGTGACATCCTGCATGGGGCATTATAAGGGAAAGGGGGGGTGTGCGACATCCTGCATGGGGCATTATAAGGGAGGGGGGGTGTGTGTCATCCTGCATGGGGCATTATAAGGAAGGGGGCGTGTGTGTCATCCTGCATGGGGCATTATAAGGGGGGGTGACATCCTATATGGGGGGGAACAGCCTGTATGGGGCATTATGTGGGGGAACAGCCTGCGTGGGGCATTATGTGGGGGGAACAGCCTGCGTGGGGCATTATGTGTGGGGAACAGCCTGCATGGAGCGTTATATGGGGGCCAGTATTCTGTATGGAGCGTTTTATGGGGGCCAGTATTCTGCATGGAGCGTTATATGGGGGCCAGTATCCTGCATGGAGCGTTATATGGGGGCCAGTATTCTGTATGGAGCGTTATATGGGGCCCAGTATCCTGTATGGAGTGTTATATGGGGGCCATTATTCCGTATGGAGCATTATAGGGGGGCCAGTATCCTGTATGGAGTGTTACATGGGGGCCAGTATTCCATATGGAGCGTTATTTGGGGGCCAGTATTCTGTATGGAGCATTATATGGGGGCCAATATTCTTTATGGAGCATTTTATTGGGGCAAGTATTCTGTATGGAGCGTTATATGGGGGCCAGTATTCTGTATGGAGCGTTATATGAGGGCCAGTATTCTGTATGGAGCATTATATGGGGGCCAGTATCCTGTATGGAGCGTTATATGGGAGCCAGTATTCTGTATGGAGTGTTATATGGGGGCCAGTATCCTGAATGGAGCGTTATATGGGGACCAGTATCCTGTATGGAGCATTTTATGGGGGCCAGTATTCTGTATGGAGCATTTTATGGGGGCCAGTCTCCTGTATGGAGCATTTTATGGGGGCCAGTATACTGTGTGGTGCGATTCGCTGGTTTCTGAGCTATTGTGGAATTTACAATAGATATCACTCATGTAATGTAAGAAGTGAAATCTTTGCATTGTACTATATATATATTTCGCTTCGGTATCTGTGCATCATGAATTGTGGTATGTGTTAAAGGGGCCCACTGAGACTCTTTCGCTCGGGGCCCACAAAAACCTGGAGCCGGCCCTGGGCCCCCGGCCCCCGGACCCATGCTTAGCGATAAGCGCCGGGACACCTCAGCGCTGCTTTCCTCTGTGTAGCAGTGCAGAGCTGCTGCGGCAGCGCCTTCATGATTCCCCTGACTTCCGGTCATGTGACGGCGTTGTCACATGGCTGAAAGTCAGGAGAACCTGGTGGCAGCGATGTGGACGAGCACCAGGATTCTGCAGGGATCACATAGGGGTAAGTATAACAAGTTTTATTTTTTTTAAATACAATTAATTAACTAGGAGTGGGGGGAATCAGAGATGCACGGGGGGATGAGAGATGCACGGGGGGATGAGATGCACATGGTGGGATGAGAGATGCATGGGGGGATGAGAGATGCATAGGGGGATGAGAGATGCATGGGGGGGATGAGAGATGCATGGGGGGGATGAGAGCTGCACATGGGGGGGATGAGAGCTGCACATGGGGGGATGAGAGCTGCACATGGGGGGGATGAGAGATGCACGGGGGGATGAGAGACGCACGGGGGGATGAGATGCACATGGTGGGATGAGAGATGCATGGGGGGGATGAGAGCAGCACATGGGGGGTGAGAGATGCACATGGGGGGATTATGTTTACATAACTTTGTTGCCCTATGAAGGGAGGGGGGGGGCAAAAATTTCTTGCACAGGGTCCCACTACAGTCTGTGTCCGCCCCTGCCAAAACCACAGTTAAAGGGAACCTGTCAACCCCCGAAAATGCTATTTACCTGCAGATATAGGGATAAACTGCAGGTAAATAGTGATACAATGCTTCCTGGCAGCTTTACTTAAAGTGCAGCTAGTGAGAGAAACTGAGCTATATTTCTTTCAAAAGCCATCTGCTTTCAGTCATGCAAGGAGTGGCTTAAGCCTTCTTACTAAACTATGAGTAGTTGCTGTAGGCATGCCACGGCACGTGGATTGCCAGCTCGATGTGCGCATCTGTGCAGATAAAACAGTCAAAGTTCTGGGGCGTGTTTACAGGCTGCACAGTACAGTGAGTACAGTCATGGCCAAAAGTATTGAGAATGAGACAAATAGTAATTTTTCCAAAGTTTACTGCTTCATTTTTTGTAATGGCAATTTGCATATACTCCTGAATGTCAAAGAGTGATCAGCTTAACAGCAATTACTGTACTTGCAAAGTCAATATTTGCCCAGAAAGTGAACTTTAACCCCCAAAACACATTTCAACATCATTGCAGTCCTGCCTTAAAAGGAGCAGCTAACATCGTTTTAGTGATTGATCCATTAACACAGGTGTGGGTGTTGATGAGGACAGGGCTGGCGATCAATCAGTCATGATTAAGTAAGAATGACATCACTGGACACTTTAAAAGGAGGCTGGTTCTTGGTATCATTGTTTCTCTTCAGTTAACCATGGTTATCTCTAAAGAAACATGTGCAGCCATCATTGCACTGCACAAAAATGGCCTAACAGGGAAGAGTATCGCAGCTACAAAGATTGCACCTCAGTCAACAATCTATCGCATCATCAAGAACTTCAAGGAGAGAGCTTCCATTGTTGTCAAAAAGGCTCCAGGGCGCCCAAGAAAGACCAGCCAGCGCCAGGACCGTATCTTAACACTGTTTCAGCTGCGGGATCGGACTACCAGCAGTGCCGAGCTTGCTCAGGAATGGCAGCAGGCTGGTGTGAGTGCTTCTGCATGCACTGTGAGGCGGAGACTCTTTGAGCAAGGGCTGGTTTCAAGGAGGGCAGCAAAGAAGCCACTTCTCTCCAGAAAAAACATCAGGGACCGACTGATATTCTGCAAAAGGTACAGGGAGTGGACTGCTGAGGACTGGGGCAAAGTAATTTTCTCTGATGAATCCCCTTTTCGATTGATTGGGACATCTGGAAAACAGCTTATTCGGAGAAGAAGAGGTGAGCGCTACCACCAGTCTTGTCTCATGCCAACTGTAAAGCATCCTGAAACCATTCATGTGTGGGGTTGCTTCTCAGCCAAGGGAATCGGCTCACTCACAGTCTTGCCTAAAAACACAGCCATGAATAAAGAATGGTATCAGAATGTCCTCCAAGAGCAACTTCTCCCAACCGCCCAAGAGCAGTTTGGCGCCCAACAATGCCTTTTCCAGCATGATGGAGCACCTTGCCATAAAGCAAAGGTGATAACTAAGTGGCTCATGGAACAAAACATAGAGATTTTGGGTCCATGGCCTGGAAACTCCCCAGATCTTAATCCCATTGAGAACTTGTGGTCAATCATCAAGAGATGGGTGGACAAACAAAAACCAACAAATTCTGGCAAAATGCAAGCATTGATTATGCAAGAATGGACTGCTATCAGTCAGGATTTGGTCCAAAAGTTGATTGAGAGCATGCCAGGGAGAATTACAGAGGTCTTGAAGAAGAAGGGGCAACACTGCAAATATTGACTTGCTGCATTAACTCATTCTGTCAATATAACCTATTGGTACTCATAATATGATTGCAATTATATTTCAGTATGTGATATAAACATCAGACAAACACTAATAAAAACCAGAGGCCAGCAGATCATGTGAAAATATAATTTTGGTGTCATTCTCAAAACTTTTGGCCATGACTGTAGTGCTGTGAGTGATGAATGTAACTTCTCCATGCATGGCCCTATGACTGAAAGCTGATGGCTCCCGGGAGGAAATAAGTTAATTCTCTCCTGGTGGCTGCACATTCAGTAAGGTGCTCAGGCAGCATTGTAGCGATCTTTACCTGCAGATTGACCCTGTATCTCCAGGTAAATAGCGTTTTCAGACATTACAGGTTCTCTTTAATATTGACATGTATGGTATTGCTGTGGTGAAAAACCACATAAAGAGATTCTGCAGGACTTAAAGGGGTTGTCCATGACTTTTATACTGATGGTCTATCCCTTATAATGGCCGCAGCTGGGTAATGCAAATCTATGCCAATTCAATAAGAGAGGATCTGAAGTACCCAGCCGCGGCCAGTATCGAGCTGTATAGTTCCGCTCTGCAACAGCTGATCAGTGGGGGAGCAGGATGTTGCATACCACCAATCAGTTATCGATCACCTATCCTAATGATAGGCCATCAATATAAAATTCTAGGACAATCCCTTTAAGAATTAATGACCACTTCATTGAATAAATCAGCAATATGAGATCGGTGGGGTGCTGGCGTTTGGCACACCACCTGATCAGCTGACAACTGCTCTGGCAGTGACCAGAACTAAGCGATGTATGGGCAGAACACCGCAGACTCATATATTGCTAAGGCCCCTTTCACATTGTGTTCTTACCCAAGTGCGTTGGTCCCATCGGGGCTTACGTCCGAACCCCGGCAAAATGAGATTTGGGCATAGGCGCCGACAGGGCCATAGACCATAATGGTGCCGACAGAGTCAACAAGCGCTCTGTCATGCATCATTTTCGGGCGTATATAGTTACTGGAGGCAGACACCCAGAAGTAGTCTACTATGTCTGAGTGTCCACCTTCAGTAGGTGTATATGCCCAAAAATTATGCATGACGGAACACATATTCGCTCTTCAGGCACCATTATAGTCCATGGCCCCGTGAGTGCACTTCAACTGTGAGAGACAGAATGTTAAAAATTAAATCCAGAAAATCACATTGTTTGATTTTTACATGATTAATTTGTATTTTATTGCGTGAAATAAGTATTTGATACAAGAGAAAAATGGAACTTAATATTTGGTACAGAAACCTTTCTATGTAATTACAGAGGTCAGACGTTTCCTGTAGTTCTTGACCAAGTTTGTACAAACTGCAGCAGGAATTTTGGCAAACTCCTCCATACAGATCTTCTCAAGATCTTTCAGGTTTCAGGGCTGTTGCGGGGCAACATTGAGTTTCAGCTCCCTCCAAAAATGTTCTATTGGGTTCAGGTCTGGAGACTGGCTAGGCCACTCTAGGACCTTTGAAATGCTTCCTACAGAGTCACTCCTTAGTTGCCCTGGCTGTGTGTTTTGGGTCATTGTCATGGTGGAAGACCCAGCATGACCCATCTTTAATTCTCTTACTGTGGGAAGGAGGCTGTTTGCCAAAATCTTGCAATACATGACCCATGCATCCTCCCATCAATACGGTGCAGTCGTCCTCTCCCCTTTGCAGAAAAGCACCCCCAAAGTATGATGTTTCCCCCACCATGGTTCACAGTTGGGATGGTGTTCTTGGTGTTGTACTTATTCTTCTTCCTTCAAACATGGTGAGTAGAGTTGATACCAAAAAGTTTTATTTTGGTCTCATCTGACCACATGGCCTTCTCCCATGCCTCCTCTAGATCATCAAGATGGTCACTGGCGAACTTCAAACAGGCTTGGACATGTGCTGGCGTGAGCAGGGGGACCTTGTGTGCCCTGCAGGATTTGAATCCATGATACCATAGTGTATTACTAATGGTAATGTTTGAGGCTGTGGTTCAAGCTCTCTTCATGTCATTGATCAGATTCTGGGCTGATTCCTGACCTTTCTCAGAATCATCCTTACCCCATGAGACAAGATCTTGCATGGCGCCCCAGACTGAGGAAGATTGACTTGTGTTTCTTCCATTTTCTAATAATTGCACCAACAGTTGTTGCCCCCTAAACAAGCTGCTTCCCTATTGTCCTGTAGCAAATCCCAACCTTGTGCAGGTCTACCATTTTGTCCCTGATGTCCTTAGACAGCTCTTTGGTCTTGGCCATGGTGGAGAGCTTGGAATGTGATTGAGTGTGTGGACAGGTGTCTTTTATATGGGAAACGAGTTCAAACAGGTTCAATTAATACAGGTAATGTGTACAGAGTAGGAGGGCTTCTTAAAGAAAAACTAACAGGTTTGAGAGAGCCAGAATTTTTTGCTTGTTGGTAGGAGATCAAATACTTATTTCATGCAATAAAATGCAACTTTATTATTTAAAAATCATACAACATGATTTTCTGGATTTTTTTCGATTTTGTTGCTCACAGACCTCTCCATTTTTTGTATGTGGAAAAACTTGCAAAATCGACAGTGTATCAAATATTTATTTTCCCCACTGTATGTTACATGAGGGGGAGGGGGACTTGTCTATATACTGTATGCTACATGTGGGGGAGGGAGACTTGGCTTTATATACTATACATCGGGGTTGGGGACAAGGCTATATGTGGTAAGTGTGGGGCAGTTGTATCCTCTATAAATTGATTTTATGGGAGCAGCTTTATTGTAAATGTACAGTGCCTACAAGTAGTATTCAACCCCCTGCAGATTTAGCTGGTTGACACATGCGGAATTAACTTGGCATTGTGACATTTGTACTGTAGATCAGCCTGGAAGTGGGAAATGCACTGCAGCAAATTTTTTTTTTTTTTTTTTTTAAAAACGTTAAAAGTTAATTCAGAGTGTCATTTATTATTCAACCCCTCAAACCACAAGAATTCTGTTTGGTCCCCCTAAAGTATTAAGAAGTAGTTCAGGCACCAAGAATAATGAGCTTCACATGTGTGGATTAAAGATCTCTTTTGCCTGCCTTTTCTGACTATTTAAGACCCTCCCCAAACTTGTGAACAGCACTCAGACATGGTCAACATGGGAAAGACAAAGGAGCATTCCAAGGCCATCAGAGACAAGATCGTGGAGGGTCACAAGGCTGGCAAGGGGTACAAAACCCTTTCCAAGGAGTTGGGCCTACCTGTCTCCACTGTTGGGAGCATCATCCGTAAGTGGAAGGCTTATGAAACTACTGTTAGCCTTCCACGGCCAGGACAGCCTTTGAAAGTGTCCTCCCGTGCCGAGGCCAGGCTTGTCCGAAGAGTCAAGGCTAACCCAAGGACAACAAGGAAGGAGCTCCGGGAAGATCTCATGGCAGTGGGGACATTGGTTTCAGTCAATACCATAAGTAACGTACTCCACCGCAATGGTCTCCGTTCCAGACGAGCCTGTATGGTACCTTTACTTTCAAAGCGTCATGTCAAGGCTCGTCTACAGTTTGCTCATGATCACTTGGAGGACTCTGAGACAGACTGGTTCAAGGTTCTATGGTCTGATGAGACCAAGATCGAGATCTTTGGTGCCAACCACACACGTGACGTTTGGAGACTGGATGGCACTGCATACGACCCTAAGAATACCATCCCTACAGTCAAGCATGGTGGTGGCATCATCATGCTGTGGGGCTGCTTCTCAGCCAAGGGGCCTGGCCATCTGGTCCGCATCCATGGGAAGATGGATAGCACGGCCTACCTGGAGATTTTGGCCAAGAACCTCCGCTCCTCCATCAAGGATCTTAAGATGGGTCGTAATTTCATCTTCCAACAAGACAACGACCCAAAGCACACAGCCAAGAAAACCAAGGCCTGGTTCAAGAGGGAAAAAGTCAAGGTGTTGGAGTGGCCTAGTCAGTCTCCTGACCTTAACCCAATTGAAAACTTGTGGATGGAGCTCAAGAATAAAGTCCACATGAGACACCCAAAGAACCTAGATAACTTGGAGAAGATCTGCATGGAGGAGTGGGCCAAGATAACTCCACAGACCTGTGCCGGCCTGATCAGGTCTTATAAAAGACGATTATTAGCTGTAATTGCAAACAAGGGTTATTCCACAAAATATTAAACATAGGGGTTGAATAATAATTGACCCACACTTTTATGTTTAAAATTTAATAAAATTCAACTGAGCAACATAACTTTTTGGTTTGTAAGATTTATGCTTCTGTTCATAAAACCTACTCTCATTTGCAGTTTGAAGGCTCTAACTTATTTGCATCTTATCAAACCAGCTAAATCTGCAGGGGGTTGAATACTACTTGTAGGCACTGTATATGTAGTGTAGGAAATGTGTGGGGAGGAGGACTTCTTTATAGATCACAGAGACATCATATGTGTTTTTTTATGTATCAAAAAACGACAGATGTCTGAAGGAGGCCTAAGGAACTTTTCAAATGTAGCAGATTATTTTGTGGAGAATTTCCATAGAAAAACAAAGCAAATTAGCAAGAATCCCCAACATCAAATTTGCCTTGCGTGATTTTGGTACAGATCTTTCTGGTAATTCACTGTGGAAAACAGCAGCGTGTAAAATAAAAATAAATAAACTTGCTGGGAGTTGTAGTCTCTCCCACAGTATACTGCAGGGGAGGATTACATAGCTATATGTGGGGGAGGGAGACTTGGCTATATATGCTATATGTGGGAGGGAGACTTGACTATACAGTTGTGCTCAAAAGTTTACATACCCGGCAGAATTTTTGCTTTCTTTGCCTTGTTTTAAAGAATATGAATGATAACAAAAATACTTTTTCTCCACCCATGGTTATTGGTTGGGTGAAGCCATTCATTGTCAAACTTCTGTGTTTTCTCTTTTTAAATCTTAATGACAACCAAAAACATCCAAATGACCCTGATCAAAAGTTCACATACTCTGGTGATTTTGGCCTGATAACATGCTCAGGATTTGACACAAATGGGTTTGAATGACAACTAAAGGTAACATCCTCACCTGTGACCTGTTTGCTTGTAATCAGTATGTGTGCATAAAAGCTGAGTGAGTTTCTGGGATCCAGACAGACTTTTGCATCTTTCATCCAGCAACTGACTTTTCTGGATTGTGAGTCATGGGGAAAGCAAAAGAATTGTCAACGAATCTACGGGAAAAGGTAGTTGAACTGTATAACACAGGAAAGGGATACAAAAAGATATCCAAGGAATTGATAATGCCAGTCAGCAGCATTCAAACTGTGATTAACAGTTATACAGTATATACAGTATAACTGTATATGCTATATGTGGGGAAGGGGAACTTTCTTGGAGTTGCAGTATCTCTCACGGCATACTGCAGTGCTATTATGACACAGTGATGATTTAGTTACATGACCAGTGCCCGCACTGTCACATGGTGGCGCTTTTCCCTCAGATACCACAGTCAGTCTTGGCCGTAGCACCTTGATATAAAAAAAATACGATGCGAATAAACGTCAATCAAAAAATGGTTATGGATTCACAATTTTTTTCGCATCCTCCCTTTTCACTATCTGTAACGGTACTGAAATCACTTCTATGTTCTGCAGGACTGATATTTACCACTATATGTCACCATATGGCAGTAATATCAGTGTACCTCCATAGTGGTAATCAGGGTTACCGGTTAGGGACCCGCTCAGATGTTTCACCCTCCCTGAGCTGAACCCCTAGTTATGCCTCTGAATATAATGCTTATTAAATATAGAACAACACTGATTCTGGACCTAATCTGTACTGCATGCTATGTTTTTTTTTTCTCAATCTACTCCAACATTAATCTAATATATATAATCGTCTTATCCTGTCTTTCGGTCTGTCCTTCTGTCCAGGAAATCCCGCGTCGCTGATTGGTACGGCCGCGGCCAATCAGCGACGCGGGATTTCAGAAAAAGATGGCGGCTGTTAGTGGCTCATCTGCTGCACGGAGGTCAGCGGCGATGCAGCCGGGACCATGGACCAATCAGCGATATTGGTGCCAAATTTAAACACCGCTCTGCACAGAGGTCAGCGGCGAAGCAACCGGGAGATGACCGGTGCTAGCCGGTCATCTCCCGGCTGCTCACAGCATAAGTACCCCGACTGGCGGCACCGCTGACCTCCATGCGGCTACCGTCGGCAACTGAAGGCAAGTGTGAAGGGAAGACCGGGGATCGGCGCCGCCGGTCGGGATACTTCTGCTCGCAGCGGAAGTACCTGCACAGGCAGCGCCGCTTATTGCAAACTATGTAACAAAATGAAGTTGTCTGGGTAGAGAAGGTATGAGAGTTTTAATTATGTTAGTCAAGCTGTCACTTGTGGTCAGTGTCTAACATGAAAAGGACATTAGAAATATTGTGCTGACACCCAACCTCAAACTCCTTGTTAAAAAATGGAAGAACAGTATTCTTAAGATGTGGAGCACTTTTCATTAGTTTCAGAATTTAGACCTTGTGTTCCAGGTGACAGCTGTCCTTGTTCTGAATTCTATAAATTGTTTGCATGATAATAGAAACAGAATAACATATGGTCTAGGTAGAGACACACAACAAGACCTGACATAATAAGAGACAGTCTTCTCTTAACATAACCATAAATATGATACAGGTTTTATTTCAGGCTGTGCTAAGAATACTCAAGCTGGAAAAATTATCATTTCTTTAACTCTATATTTAATTCTATACTATTCAAAACAAACATACAGTATCCTACAGAAAAAATAACGAGTATCCATCATTTACATTGTCTTTAAATGTTGGATACTACCAAAAGTGTGTAGCAGATTGGTGGCGGTCCAGGTCCTGAGACCCCCCACTGATAGCTCAAACAGCTGCTCTGTATAGTGCTGGTAGGCAAGCAGAAATATTTCTGTTTAAAGGGAGTAGGGAGAGTACTACTCTCATCAGCGTATGCCTACTCTCACTGATAGCAGCCAGAGCAGGCGCCACTGATGAGAGTATACATCAGCAGGCACCTGTGCAATAAATAAATATTTTTTTTTTTAAAACTGGCGTGGGTTCCCCTATATTTTTGATAACCAGCATATGTAAAGCTGACAGCTGCGGGCTGGTTATCAAAGTTAAGAAGCCCCCGTGCCTTGTTTTTTTAATTATTTAAATAAATAATTTTAAAAAAACGACGTGGGGTCCTCCTCCCCATTTTTGACAACCAGCCAAGCTAAAGCAGACAGCTGGTGGCTGGTATTCTCAGACTGGGAAGGGACCATGAATATTGGCCCTCCCCAGCCTAAATATAGCAGCCAGCAGCCGCACCAGAAAAGGTGCATCTATTAGATGTGCCAATTCTGGTGCGTTCCCCAGCTCTTCCCATTTGCTCTTGTGTGGTGACAAGTGGGGTAATAGTATTGAGGTTGATTTCAGCTGTTTTATGGCAACTGACATCAAGTCTAGAGGTTAGTAATGGAGAGGTCTCTATAACACACCCGCATTACTTGTCCCATAGTGAGATTGTAAAAAAAACAAGCAAGAATAAAGTCCTTTAATTGAAATAAAGACGCTGAAACCTTTATTTGAAATAAAAAAGAAAAGTTATACTCACTTTACAGGTAATCCATTGAAGTCCATGTCATCTGTAAAAGACAAAAAATAATAAACCACCATATTCCTCACCTGTCCCACGATAATCCATCAATGGGCATGCCTCAACTGGGTATAATAAACATGTATTTGGCACTAGGGGCGCATAGAAAAAGTATTAATTGTTCAAGTAGAAATGGTCTAAACTATAGAGGTCAGTAGCGTAACATAACGTAGGTGTAATAGACATGTGTTTAGCACAAAGGGTGTATAGAAAAAGTAATAGTTGTTTAATTATTTATGGCCCGTGCTGTAGAGGTCAGTGGCATAACATAGGTGATTGCAAAAAGCCTTAGGCCTATAGTAGATACTCAAAGGTATTGTTAGGCGTCAGTCTGGTGCTGGATTAGAAATGGGTCCAGGACCTTCTGTGGTCTCCCATTACAGTCCAGCCAGGGGTGATGCTGCTCAGCATCACCATCAGCCTCAACGTCTAGCTGGTCCGCAAGCACTGTTTATCTCCCAGGTAGTTGTGCCTAGCAATGTTAAGCCTGGGTTGCAGAGGGAGACAGGGCTTGTGGAATCTAAGTACAGGATTTGCCGCACTGAGCATGTCCGTGACCTGGCGGATCATGATTGGTGGGTTGGCACCCACCTGACCCGGTGACCTGGCACCGCCTGATTGGTCCACGGGTAACGTCATCAATGGTGCGTCGGTGGGCAGGGCTTAGTCTTTAAAAGGGCCTCCCACAAACATGGCGACGCGCTCAGATCATTTGAGCATGATGCTGTTGTGTGGACGTCCTTGCTCCACGTGTAGTTTCCTCAGGCAGGTCTAGTGAAAGTAGGCAGGCTAGTGAAAGTAGGCAGGTAGCTTCGCCTTGCAGTCTGGCTCTGTCAGTAGGGGTCGCCTTACACCTCGAGCAGCCTGCAGACGTCCTACTCCCTGTAGACACCTGTGGACCACGTGGAGAAATACTCCTCTGTCTGGTAGCACGCCGGCAGAGGGCACGTACCCGTCGGCATGAGTCACACACGCATCTTAGCGCCAACTCCTACTGCGTAGCGCCTGTATCGCAGACAGGGCTACTGCTTTTCCCTCGGTCGCACGTCTCCCTGCGGTTCTTGGAGTTTGTGTGAACCGCTGTAACCCGCTCCGTGTGCTTTAACACGGAGTAGTTTATCAGTTAAGTAGGTGCTTTCTCGGACGTTCTTCTCCCGTGCAGTTAACGGAGATAGAGCGTACCGCTATATCCGTTCCTGTGTGGAGAAACACGGAAGGGTTTAATATTTAAGTTTGTCGCTTTCCTTTCCACCCGGGAAGTGTTCGGCAGCAGTCCACCAGGCTGCATTGCGGACCCCGGGGTCGGTTGCGTTCCATTAAATTAAAGTTGTTTGCAACCGCCCTCCTAACAGGTATGCATAGTAAATTGCACATATCCTATATGATATTGCACAGCCCATCACCAATCCTAGTATATAATGCATAAATATGCAGGATAAGGCCACGACCCCACTATCAGTATTTGGTCAGCATTTTTTCTCAGGAGTGGGAGCCAAAACCAAGTGAGGAGCAATCAAAGAAAAGGTATAATAGAAACAAGTGGACCAATTCTGCATTTATCACCCAATCCTGGTTTTGTCTCCCACTCCTGAGAAAAAATACTGACCGAATACTGACCAAATACTGATAGTGGGGCCGTGGCCTAAGGGACATTATTCATACCTGGGTCAAACAGAGTCCTACAGAGAGTTATGGCTATTGGTCTGTTCCCATCCCAATGCACAAGACACCTACACAGGGGCGCGGGAGCGCCATCAGAGACTGTGGAATACAGGTATTTGACTGCTCTGGACACTTGTCTTCCTCAGAGTACTACTACCTTTTATCTGCTCAACCTCTCTGTATCACCATTCTCCTTTACAGCATCTTACGTAAAGATACCCCACCACAGCGACAAGACCAGGTATTCTGTGCATTGAAAGCGGTTCCCTAATTCTCCATCCTTACTTGAACATCTACCTAACTATGTACCTTTGCCTTTTCAGCAGCTCACATACTTTATACTCTGGACCTTGCTTCATAGATCCTTATTAGAGATGAGCGAACCTCCCAAGGTTCCATTAGTTTCAGATCAGTGAACTTCCCGATGTTCTCAGAACAATTCATCAAACAGTTCGACGAACATATCTGAATCCCATTGCATTGAATGGGAGGCAAAACCAAACGCATACACAAAACCTTTGAAGGCGCCCCAAACCTGCCAAAACAGCTCAAATTGAGAGCAGACACCAGGAAAAGTGGCATCAATTGACCCACAGTACAAGTAGTATAATTATTATTATTTATTATTATAGTGCCATTTATTCCATGGCACTTTACATGTGAAAAGGGGTCATTGACTGGTACAGGAGGAGAGAGAACCCTGCACGCGAGGGCACACAAACAATCTACAAGGGATGGGTGAGGATACAGTAGGTGAGGGTAGAGCTGGTTGTACAGCGGTATGGTGGAGCGAGGGTTACTGCAGGTTGTACGCTTGTCGAAAGAGGTGGGTCTTCAGGTCTTTTTGAAGGTTTCCACAGTAGGTGAGAGTCTAATGTGTTGGGGTAGAGAGTACCAGAGTAGGGAAGATGCACGTGTCAAATCTTGTATGTGATTGTGGCAAGAGGAGATAAGAGGGAAGTAGAGAAGGAGATCTTGTGAGGATTGGAGGTTGCGTGCAGGTAAGTACCAGGAGACTAGGGTCACAGATGTATGGAGGAGACAGGTTTTAGATGACTTTGTATGCCAAAGTTAGGGTTTTGAACTGGAGGCTCTGGGCAACAGGGAGCCCGCGCAGGGATTGACTGAGGGGAGAAGCCGGGAAATAGCGAGGTGACAGGTGGATCTGTCAGCCAGCAAAGTTCATGATAGATTGGAGGGGTGCGAGAGTGTTATAAGGGAGGCCACAGAGCAGGAGGTTGAAGTAGTTGAAGCGGGAGATGGTGAGGGCGTGCACCAGTGTTTTTGATGTTTCATGGTTGAGGAATATGCGGATCCGGGAGATGTTTTGGAGTTGGAGTCAGCAGGAAGTGGAAACGGCTTGGATCTCAGGTTTGAAGGAGATATCAGAGTCAAGCTTGCAGGACTGAGGAGAGTGGGCAGCCATTGACTTTGATGTATAGGTCAGTTGGGGGGTTGAATGAGATGTTGGAAAGATGAATTTGATGATACTGATGAGACTCAGATACCTGAGGTACACGTGGACTGTACTGTGCAGTCAGGGAAGGAAGAGGAGAAGGGTAACTTTTAGGGCAAGAAGTGGGAGAACAGATAGGATGACGATAAGGTTGTAAATCCCACTTGGTGTGAACCCAGAGGCACGCAGCTTAGTAGCTCAGCAGAAGAGGTGGAAGAAAACGAGAAGGTTACATTGCGGCTTCCCGCACAGACACTGAGTGATGCAACCATGACAAGTACTGCATACATAGCCACAACTGCCGTTCACAGGGACGGCAAGGTTTGCCTAGCCTGTGTCTTTTTGGAGACCACAAAGGATGACACAACTCACGTTATCTGCTATCTTTGTTAAAAACGACTGCGTAGAGGCAAAAATTGCAGTGATTTGACTACTACATGCATGAACTGGCACATGCGCGATCAACATACGTTAGACTGGGAATCTCACTATGCTAAAATGCAGATTAGCGGAACTCGCTAATAACTAGCCACTCCAACTGTTGTTTCTTCTTCCTCCGTCACCGTGGCAAGTGTTCTCACACAGGTTTCCGGCCGCAGAACCTCCACTTGTTTACCCGCTACGGAAGTGGACATGCCTGCTGTTTTTGACCTCTCTCCGACACCGAGCACACCACATCTTTCTCAATCCACTATAACATCTCTGCCTGCACCTCTCTCACAGTCCAGCAGTTTGTCGTGTTCATCCAGCTCCACCCTGTCTCAGCACAGCAGCTAGACCTCGGTCCCGCAGTTGTGGTCACTTAAATGATTGTTTTCCTCCTACACATACCAAAGCAAAGAGCTTGAACTTCACCATCTCCATTCTGTTGGCCACATAAATGCTGCCTTTCCACCTGGTGGATACAGACGGTTTCTGATGGCCGTCGCAGTCCCCCAGTACCAGTTGCCCGGGCCTTATTACTTCTCTAAGAAAGATGTGCCTGCGCTACACCAGCATGTTGTGGACAACATCACCCATTCCTTGAAAAAATCTGTGTCTGACAGAGTGCATTTCACCATTGACAACTGGACTAGCAAGCATGGCCAGGGGCATTACATCTCACTGACTGTGCACTTGGTGACTCTGGTGGCTGTGGGGGCAGGCGGGGAATGGACTGCTCCACAAGTTTTGGAATCCCCAAGGCTTGCAGGGTGATTGGGGATGGAGAACTAAACCACTACCCACCATAAGATGGAGAACTAAACTACTAGACAACAGGAGTTGGAGAACTAAACCACTATACACCAAGTCTTGGAATCCCCAAGGCTTGTGGGACAAACCTCTGTATCGAACACTTTCTCCACTGCTTCTGCCTCTTCCACCTCCTCTAGGGCCTTCACCTGCACCTAACCTCTGCCTTAATGAGACATGCATTCTAACAGTGCTGAGAGAATCTCCCCCACCTCCGTACTGAGCATCCAGGGCTCACTGCAATCAGGCAGTGTTTAAATTAATATGCCTTGGAGATGTCAGTCACACAGCTGAAGAGTTGTGGACAGCTATCCAGGCTGAGTTTGAGCAATGGCTCTCTCCATTGAACCTGGAAGGCCGTTGCGATAACAGTGTGAACATGGTGGCAGCCCTACGCCAGGGCAACCAAACAGCGTGCCTTGCAAGGCTCACATCCTCAACTTGGTGGTACAACAATTTCTCTGCCACTATCCCAGCCTGAAAGCGCTGCTGCAGAAACCACGGTTGCTGTGTGCTCACTTCCGCCAATTGCAACCCCCGGGTCATCGACTTGCATTGCTATAGAGATCTTTCGGCCTACTGGTTGACATGCGATGTGCCGACATGGTGTAATTTAACTCTGCACATGTTGCCGCGACTGTGGCTGCAGCGACGAGCCCTGGTGCAGTATGTAATTTTGCATAGCCTGGGCCAACACAGTATGGACATGGTGCAAATCACACTTGTGGAGTGGATACAGATGAAGGACCTCTGCACCCTTCTGCACATTTTTGAAATGGCTACTAAGATGGTTAGCACTGACAATGCCGTCATCAGCATAACTATTCCGGTCATCTACATGCTGGAGCACACTTTCAATAGTCTGCGGGAGGAGGTAGTGGTCCCAGGGAAAGATTAGCATGCGGAAGGATAACAATATCTCTAAGTTCCGGACTGTCGTCGCACATGCGGTTGCCGTGATAGTGTGAATTACAGTGATTAAGGTACCACTTATGGTACCAGACAAACTGTTAGTGAAGGTGCAGGAGCCGAGGAACAAATGGAGGAGGACGAGGAGGTAGAGGTGATGGACACGCAACAGTTAGGAGATGAGGATAATGAACCCCTCTCTGTTGTCCATGGTTTCCAGGAGGGAATGGAGGAAGCAAGCTTGAGTGTTATCCTGCCACCAACATAATATGGACTAGGACCTCATGAAAGAGACTTCTCCAGGAGCGCATTCTTGCAGCATTATATGCAACATGATTGTTGCCCGTATTGTTAGGATTAGAAATAGTGCTGACTACTAGGTTGCCACTCTGTTCGATCCACGGTACAAGAGTAAATTTTGCCAGATGCTTCCTCTCTGGAAAGGGACGCACACATGCTGAAGTATCAAAACATGCTTGAAGACAATCTTGAGAGTGGTTTTCACCAAGACAGCAGTGAGGCACACAGTGTGCATCGCAGTTTAAGACTTCCAACCCGAGGAACGTTAGCAGCAGCAGTGTAAATGGCAGAAGTAATTTCTGTGAGTCATTTCACACATTATTTAGACCAGCCTGTGCACCAGCAGAGTGTAGTGTAGACCGCCTAACTTTCACCAAGATGAACAAGTCATGGATCTCCAATGACATTTGTAACCCAGTCACAGACTGGACAGACATGGCGATGGTGTAATTTTTAGTGTACTGCATTGATCTCGCAGCATTACAGTCTGTGACACCTTTGTTGTGGCTTCTCTGGCTGCTGTTGCTACTGCTGCTGATGTTACTAACAATTTTTGAAATGTGGAGACTCCAAGTTAGGTCTCCATCTGGTGGGTTGCCTGTAGTGGAAGGGGTGTCAGAGCCCCATTATACTATTTCTACTTTGGGGAAATTGATAATGTCTGTAAAGCGCTGTGGAATTAATGGCGCTATATAAGTGAGTTAAATAAATAGAAATGTATGTCACTTTAGTGATATCTGCCCATAATTTTTGGAAATGTTTGGTTTCCAAGTTGGGTTTTCTTCAAGTGTGTTGCCTGAATTTTGCAGAGTTCTCAGAGCACTAGGCCTACACCTGTCAGTCATCCACCTGTTACTGATCAATGTTTAAGCTAGAAATACTGCTCTAAGGCCTGTCCCATATTGAAATATGGCCTGGTTTCAGGACCACCCTATTAGCCCAAACAATTTAGATTCTGAAATTTGGACTCCTGGATGGAGCACAATATTAGCACAAAATATTTATCTGCAGCAATGTGGCCTGGTTTCTGGACCACACTATTAGCACAACGTTTTAGATTGTGAAATGTGGACTCCTGCTGGAGCACAATAATAGCAAAAAATAATTAAAAGCTGAAATGTGGCATGGCTTCTGTAGCAAGGTAGTACCAGAAGAAAATAGATTTTCTAATGTGAAACACTGGATAGAGCAGAATCTCAGTGTAAAACAATTACAAGCTCAGATGTGGTCTGGTTTATGTTGCATGGTAGTAGCAACATAAATTTAGATTTTATAATGTCAACCCCTGTATGGAGCAGAATATCAGCACCAAAGAATTAAACAATCAAATGTGGCATGGTTTCAGTAGCACAGTATTAACATAACAACGTTAGATTTTATCATGTGAACCCCTTTATGGAGAAAAATATCAGCACCAAAGAATTTCAAGCTGAAATGTGGCTAGCTTTATGTAGCACGATAGTTAGACAACACATTTTGATTTTATCATGTGATCATCTGTATGGAGAAGAATATTAACACCAAAGAATTTAAAAGCTCAAATGTGGCATGGTGTCCTAGTTTGTGTAGCACAAAAGTAGCAGCAAATATCGAGAATTAGTAATGTGAACTCCTGGGTGGAGCAGAATATCAACATCAATGAATTAAATGCTGAAATATGGCATGGTTTCTGTAGCACGGTAGTAACAGAACAAATTAAGGTTTTATAATGTGAACCCCTGGATGGAGCAGAATACCAGCACCAATGAATTAAAATCTGAAATGTGGCCTGCTTTTTGTAGCATGGTAGTAAGATAATAAAGTTAGATTTTATCATGTGAACCCCTGTATGGAGAAGAAAATCAGCACCAAAGAATTTAAAGCTAAAATGTGGCATGCTTTATGTAGCACGGTAGTAAGACAACAAATTTAGATTTTATCATGTGAACCCCTGTAGGGAGAAGAATATCAGTATCAAAGAATTTAAAGCTAAAATGTGGCCTGCTTTTTGTAGCATGGTAGTAAGACAACAAATTTAGATTTTATGATGTGAACCCCTGTATGGAGAACAATATAAGCACCAAAGAATTAAAAGCTCAAATGTGGCCTAGTTTGTGTAGCACAGTAGTAGCAGCAAATATTGATATTTAGTAATGTGAACTCCTGGATGGAGCAGAATATCAACATCAAAAAATTAAATGCTCAAATATGGCATGATTTCTGTAGCATGGTAGTAGCAGAACAAATTAAGGTTTTATAATGTGAACCCGTGGATGAAGCAGAATATCAGCCCCAATAAATTAAAAGCTGAAATATGGCCTGCTTTATGTAGCATGGTAGTAAGACAACAAAGTTAGATTTTATCATGTGAACCTCTGTATGGAGAACAATATCAGCAAAAAAGAATTTAAAAGATCAAAAGGGCATGGTTGATGTAGCACAGTAGTAAGACAACAAAGTTAGATTTTATCATGTTAAACCCTGGATGGAGCAGAATATCAGCACCAAAGAATTTAAAGCTAAAATGTGGCCTGCTTTATGTATCACAGTAGTAACACAACAAATTTAGATTTTATAACGTCAACCCCTGTATGGAGCAGAATATTAGCACCAAAGAATTTAAAGCTAAAATGTGGCCTGCTTTATGTAGCATGGTAGTAAGAGAACAAATTTAGATTTTATCATGTGAACCCCTGTCAGGAGCAGAATATCAGCACCAAAAAATTAAACAATCAAATGTGGCATTATTCTGACTCCATAGCTTAACTGCAAGTACAGGGCGCTATGAGACACCGTTTCTAGGCTGTCTCTTTTTAACCTTACTCATGAAAGCGATGTCTTTAGATAATTTAACTCGGCTCCAGGAAGCTCGTTGGTGAAGATTCAGAAGAAGATTTATTTTCTTACAGAAGACTTGATAATATGCAGGCATGCAGCAGGTAAAAAGACCTTGTTTAGATACAGGGTGTAAGCACATGAGCTTCTATCATGGCTGAGATGGAGAATGAAGAAAAAACATGGGGAAGAAGGGAGGGGTTAGTTACATCATAGCCAAATCAGAGGGAGACAGGGAGAGAGAAAGGACAAACTTCTAAGGAAAGCAAACATTACTGCATAGCAACAAAACAGCAAAACATAACAACAGAAAGAAGTGCAATGCAGTCTGTAAATTCGCAAATCATGGGACATGACGATCCCCATCTGAAATCTTTCGATTTCACGATGATTATTTTGACGTGATGTCAACTGATGTTGTCACCGACGAACTGAAGGATAAAAAAGACATGCAAGCATACAACAATAACAATAACAGTAAGTCCAGTTTTCAGTTGGTGGCCTGAGGTCCACAACAGTAGAATAATCCAAGTCCAATTGGAAACCCATCTTCGGATTGGGGAAGCCACAACATGAAAACACTTCCACCAACCCAACAATCCACTGGTGAAAGTTCCAATATTGTAACACAGCTGGAAGTAAATGGCGGTGTAAGTCAGGTGTCTACTAGCCTTCACAACTGATGACCTGCTTGAGAAGCGCCCAGAGTGATGAGGCCTCAGCTTCAACCTTGGTGTCAAAGATATGCAGCGTGTAGAGATGACTGCTCTGATCTCTCCGCCAGCGACTGGTTCCTAAAGTTCAAATATGCTGCCAGCATTAACAGAACGAGGGTCCTCAGGAACAAAACTTGGAGACGACAGCCAGATGTTTTCATAAAGGCTAGATGCAGCCATGAGTCCTGATCCTCGGTAAGCTGGATGCAGGTCAGTGGAGATGTAGTGCCAAGGTTCAGGGGCAACATCGACAACCTCCACCGCTAGTATAGCTGCACAAAGACCAAGTCTTGGTGCAGTGTGAGCAGGCCTTGAGGCTAGTTTGGCCCTGTCCAGGACAAATCCACAATGTACCTTGTTAACGGCTTCTGAGGTCTTCAGGTAGGCTACTGCAGCTATGGCTTCTGTAGATGCATCAGAGAAAATAGGGAATTCTCTTCTGGTGGCGGCTGAAAGGGAGCTTAAGGAAGAACAACATGAAACTGGGAGGTGTTCTAAGACCTTCAGAGACGTTGTCCATGTCTCCCACCTTTCTGGGATGGTAGTGGAGTGTTCCAATCCGTGTTCTCAGCAGTCAACTGTCTCAACAGTATTTTGCATTGAACGGTGATGGGTGCTATAAACCCGAGAGGATCGTAGATGCTGTTCACAACAGGTAAGACTCCCCGTTTGGTGAAGGGTTTATCACAGACTGACACCTGGAATGAGAACGTGTCCTGCTTAGTGTCCCAAAGCAGACCAAGGCTGTGTTGCATAGAAGGAACGTCAGAACCCAGATCGAGATCCTTTAAGCTCGTTGTATGGTCCTCAAATGGAAATGCCTTCATTACCTCCTTGCTGATGGAGATAATCTTGTGAGGTCTCAGGTTTGCTGCTGACAACATTTCCTGTGTTCTAGAGAGCAGATCAATTGCCTCTTTACTTGTGGTCAGAGATTTAAGCACATCATCTACATAGAAGTTCTTCTCCACAGATAAACGAGCTTCAGATCCACACTCTCTCTCACCTTCCAGGGCTGTCGGTCTCTGTCCATAGATTGCCACAGCAGATGAGGGGCTGTTCCCAAAGACCTGTACCTTCGTCCGGTAGTCTATGACCTCGTTGTGGATGTCATTGTCCTTGTGCCATAAGAACCTGAGGTAGTTTCCACTGTCTTCTCTTGCAGGTCTCTTGTTGTCTTCACTTGTAGAATTGAACGCTGTTGACCCAAGGTTGTCATCACAGGACGGGAACATGTTCATGTTGTCAGGGGTTTCTTGCTGCTACTTACTGTTACTCAGCTTCTCTTTCACCCAGTAATGATGTGGGCATGGCTGAAAGTAAGTGCCGTGACCATTTGGCTAGACATGAGTTTTAAATGAGCAAATCCTTGTAAATCTCTTCATCCTTTCCATGCAGACATCACCTATGATAACCCAGCATAGATCAAAGCGTTGAACAAATGGAGCATCATGTGGTCCGTCAATTTGCTGACGTACCTTGTGTAGCCAGAGAATGTCTCTGCCAAGCAGAATCAGGCTATGGGGTTGGGATCTCCTCTCTCTTGGACGGTATCTGGTTGCTCTCGATGAGAGTAGGTAGGGGTATCTTCACATTGTTCTCAAGAGAAGATACTATGAGTCCATTGGTTCTTCTCTCAGAGACCTCTGTAACACCACTACAGGTGCCCAGGGTGTAGGGGTGAGTGTTTCCCTTTAAGTTAAACAGATCAAAGAGTTCTGACCTTGCAAGGGATTGGTTGCTCTGATCGTCCAAAACAGCGTACATCTTTACCGTTTTCTCTGGTTGACCCTTAGGATGCACGTTCACCAGACATATCTTCGCACAGGACTTGTCACACAGGTCTTCTGCGCAGACTTCAGTGCATGAATAAGATATTGTGGTAGGACTTGCCGCTTGGTCTGCATCCTCCCCTCTATTCCTTGCGGTGGAAGAAGGCGTAAGCAGAGCAGAGTCCGGTTGGGATGGATGAAAGACTTGTACATGGTCCTCAATGTCGCACTCAAACCACTTAATAGAGATTTTACAGTCTTTAGCAAAGTGTTTGGTACACACATCTGTAACATACCCCAAACTTCTTTAAAAGCTCCTTACGTTCCTGGAGCGGTTTCTTTCTGGAGCCGATGCACTTCTTTAGGGAATGTGGCATCTTATGAATGGGACACATACGATTAGGATTTTCAACCTTTTCACATACCTCGCTCTTGTCTGAAGCTGGTGAAGGTGTGGGAAGAACATCAGTCTTCTTCACTGACACTAGACTACTGTGGTTTCTGTTGCTTGAACGTGGACTTTCATACTTGGGAGGGAATGAACCAGTGCTGCTGGATTCTCCATAGAAAAAGCTTGGGTCAGTCTTACACTCTGCAATATTTTTGATAAACTCACAAAAGTAAGAAAATGGAGGAAAGGAGACCTGGTTTTCCCTTTTGTACTTTGATCCAAGTGTGGCCCACCTATCTTGAATATTGAATGGTAACTTAGAAATTATTGGGTTTACCCCACAAGCAGTGTCCAGGTAGCTGAGGCCAGGTAGGTACGTGTCTGCTTTGGCCAGCTGAAGCTCTAGCAGGATGTCACTGAGTTCTTGGAATTTTAAACTGTCCTTATCGGATATTTTTGGAAAATCCTCTAGTTGCTTGAACAGGGCATTTTCTATGGCTTCAGGACTACCATAAATTCATTCTAGTCTCTCCCATGCAGCAGTGAGACCAGCCATTTGATTACTGATGTGGACAGATCTAAGTCTCTTGACCTGTTCTGTGGATTGTGGTCCAAGCCACCTGATCAGCAGATCTAGCTCTTCAGCAACAGTGATGCCAAAGTCACTAATTGCGGTTTTAAAGGTACATTTCCAACTTCTGTAGTTTTCAGGTTGATCATCAAACCTTCTAAGACTGGTCTTAGTTAGTTCACGGTGAATCTTGTACCTTGCAGAGGCAGATATGTCAGTATTTTCTGATTTTGGAAAGATGGTAGATGGCTGAGTAGCATTGTTCATACAGTCTGTGGCATTTTGACCTAGGAATGCAGGAAAGCATGCTGCAGCGTAGGCATTCAGTTCAGTAACTGGCTTAATGTGCATAGTTTCTGCAACACATGGAGCTGGAACTCTGTGACTGACCAGAATGTGATGACTTGCCTGCATATTGGCTTGCACGTGTGCTTCTGAGTATAGGGTTTAGTGAGGCACAGGGGCCTGGTACATTCTGGTGCACGAAGGAGCTTCAGGATGAAGGATTGGCAGCATGTTACACTGACCTTGAATGCAGGATACTGATAAACGATCTGCGTCCTGTTGCCTTAGAGGAATGTCTGTGGCATCAGGAATGATTGCTGGAGTCGTGGGTGCACTATTTTGGCTTAGTACATAGTGTCTAGTATGCTTAAGAGGGTCTTCAGTATCAAAATCACTTAAAATGATGCTGTCTCCTTGGCTTCCACTGATAGCTTGTTCCAGGACATTTAACCTTGCCATGACTGTGGCATGTTCACATTTATTTTCTAGGGCTTCTATCTCTGCCCTTTTGCATGCTGCGCTGGCTTCCATTTCTGCCTTTTGGCGTGCTGCGCTCGCTTCCATTTCTGCCTTTTGGCGTGCTGCTTCGGCTGCCATTTCTGCCTCCATTTCTGCCTTTCTGCGTGCTGCGCTGACTTCCATTTCTACCTTTTGGCGTGCTTCTTCGGTTGCTTCTACTTCCATCTCAGTTTTTTTTTGCGCTTGTACTTTAGTAGCTTCAGCTTCTGCATATGCTCTTGTAAGTTGTTCACTGAGGGTTGAAGATTTTGAAGATAGATGATCGCTTTGACTGCCTCGCTGAGCCTGAAATGCGAGATGACATCTTGGCTATTTGTGCAATTCTTGCCTCTGTCTTGGCTTTAATATCATGCACTATGCATTCTCTCTCAGAGTTAAGCTGTTGGAAAACATGCAGCTCTTCAAGGGAAATAGATGTATTAAGCTTTCGTAGAAATGTGATGTATTTGTCTGTCCTTTTGACATAGATTTGATAATCTGAACACAGTTGTGTAAGGGCTTTCTCTAGTGGTAGTTCGAGGGAAGAAGGCTGATAGAGGCTGTTAATGTGACTCAGCAGTTTTTGCCATAAAGTCTGCTATAACACAGGAAAGTTCATGTTTAATGGATTCAAAGTTCTCTCAAATTTTCCATTTAGGTTTTGTAAGACGTTTAGCCTTCTCACTGGGCGGTGGATCAAACACTATACATTCTTCATCTAACAGTGGATCTGGTAGAGACCATGTAGTCTTCTCCTCAGCCATAGTAATTCACAGGGAGAAGGAACACTGGATCATTTCTTATATACTGAGAGCAGATGCTCTGATGACTGTAGACTGGCTTTATTGATGAATCTGGAAAGTTCTTTTTACTATTCAGGCATGGTTTCTGAAGCACAGTATTAACATAACAAAGTTAGATTTTATCATGTGGACCCTGGATCGAGCAGAATATCAGCATCAAAAAGCTCAAATTTGGCCTCCTTTATGTAGCACGGTAGTAAGACAACAAATTTTGTTTCTATCATGTGAACCCCTGTATGGAGAAAAATATCAGTACCAAAGAATTTAAAAACTCAAGTGTGGTATGGTTGCTGTAGCACAGTAGTAAGACAACAAAGTTAGATTTTAACATGTGAAACATGTTTTAACATGTGAAATCCTGGATGGAGCAGAATATCAGCACCAAAGAATTTAAAGCTAAAATGTGGCCTAGTTTGTGTAGCACAGTAGAAGCAGCAAATATTAAGATTTAGTAATTTGAACTCCTGTATAGAGAAGAATATCAACATCAAAGAATTAAATGCTCAAATATGGCATGGTTTCTGTAGCATGGTAGTAACAGAACAAATTAAGGTTTTATAATGTCAACCCCTAGATGGAGCAGAATATCAGCACCAATGAATTAAAAGCTGAAAAGTGGCCTGCTTTATGTAGCACGGTAGTAAGACAACAAAGTTAGATTTTATCATGTGAACCCCTGTATGGAGAAGAATATCAGCACCAAAGAATTTAAAAGATCATATGTGGCATGGTTTCCGTAGCACAGTAGTAACACAACAAATTTAGATTTTTTAATGTCAACCCCTGTATGGACAAGAATATCAGCACCAAAGAATTAAACTATCAAATATTGCATGGTTGCTGTAGCACAGTATTAACATAACAAAGTTAGATTTTATCAAGTGAAACCCTGGATGGAGCAGAATATCAGCACCAAAGAATTTAAAAGCTCAAATTTGGCCTGCATAATGTAGCACGGTAGCAAGACAACAAATTTCGATTTTATCATGTGAACCCCTGTATGGAGAAAAATATCAGCACCAAAGAATTTAAAGTTAAAATGTGGCCTGCTTTATGTAGCACGTGTGCATAATACCTATGCAACGGGTGATTCATTCACATATTATCCCATTCATGGTGAAAGAGGGGATTTTACCACATCATAATGTATATAAACCTATAAGAGAAATGGTGCACCCCAAGAAATATACAGTGCTAAAGAATGAATTAAAAAATATATATTTTATTTAGGTATATTTAAAACCAAAATCACAACAAAAATATAAAAGAAAAAACAATGGGTATGAGGTGAGAGATACATGAAAAAAGAGATCACAGAGGGGCATAGAGGCTCTATAAGCACTGCAAAAAGAGTCCTTTGTGTTAATAGATGCCAAGACGGCAATGTTCATGCTTTAAGGTACAAATATGCATGGACTCATATGGCAATGCTAGTGCCATGCGCACAATGCAAATATCAATCTAGTGAACAGTATATATACATCTGTGCGCTCGCCACTTAGCATAAGTCGGGCTTACCCATATGTATCCCGCTGTGATCGCACCCCAACGCGCGTTTCGCGTGGTGGGCTTCCTCGGGGGGCGGTGTCATGTAGCACGGTAGTAAGACATCAGATTTAGATTTTATCATATGAACCCTTGTATGGAGAAAAATATCAGCACCAAAAAATTTAAAAGCTCAAATGTGGCATGGTTTCTGTAGCACAGTAGTAACACAACAAATTTAGATTTTATCATGTGAACACCTGTATGGAGAAGAATATCTGCACCAAAGAATTTAAAGCAAAACTTTGGCCTGCTTTATGTAGCACAGTAGTAAGACAACAAATTTAGATTTTATCATGTGAACCCCTGTGTGGAGAAGAATATCAGCATCAAAGAATTTAAAGCTAAAATGTGGCCTGCTTTATGCAGCACGGTAGTAAGACAACAAAGTTAGATTTTATCATGTGAACCAATGTATGGAGAAAAATATCAGCACCAAAGAATTTAAAGTTAAAATGTGGCCTGCTTTATGTAGCATGGTAGTAAGACAGAAAATTTAAATTTTATTATGTGAACCCCTGTATGGAGAATAATATCAGCACCAAAGAATTTAAAGCTAAACTTTGGCCTGATTTATGTAGCACAGTAGAAAGACAACAAATTTAGATTTTATCATGTGAACCCCTGTGTGGAGAAGAATATCAGCACCAAAGAATTTAAAAGCTCAAATGTAGCATTGTTGCTGTAGCACAGTAGAAAGACAACAAAGTTAGATTTTATCATGTGAACCCCTGTATGGAGAACAATATTAGCACCAAAAGAATTAAAAGTTCAAATGTGGCCTAGTTTGTGTAGCATGGTTGTAACAGAAAATATTGAGATTTAGTAATGTCAGCCCCTGGATGGAGCAGAATATCAGCACCAAAGAATTAAAAGCTCAAATATGGCATGGTTTCTGTAGCACAGTAGTAACAGAACAAATTAAGGTTTTATAATGTGAACTTCAGGATGGAGCAGAATATCAATTCAGCACCAAAGAATTAAAAGCTGAAATGTGGCCTGCTTTATGTAGCACTGTAGGAAGAGAAGAAATTACATTTTTACTGTGGACGAGACCTGTGCACAGCAGAATATATGTGCCAAAAAATTACGAGATGAGATGTGGCCTGTTGTATGTATCACCTTAGTAACAGAAGGAATTATTATTTTTTTTTACTGTGGAAGAGCTCTGGATACAGTTGAATTTCACTGCCAAAAAATTGCAAGCTGAGATGTGGCCTGCTGTATCACGTTAGTAACAGAAGAAATTATATATTTTTTTACTGTGGATGAGCCCTATATACAGCTGAATCTCAGCGCAAAAAATACAAGCTGAGATGTGGCCTGCTGTGTCACATTAGTAACTGAAACTATTAGATTTTTTTTTACTGTGGACAAGCTCTAGATACAGCTGAATTTCACCACCAAAACATTACAAGCTGAGATGTGGCCTGCTGTATGTAGCACAATAGTAACAGAAAAAATTAGAGTTTCAAAAGTTTACTCCTGCATGGAGCACAATATCAGCAGTGCACAACAGAGTTCTATGCTGAAATGTGGCCTGCTGTCTCTGTCTGGACCACACTAATAGCAAAAATGATTGATCTGCTGGAAGGTCGATTTCCCAGCCACACAGGATCCTATATATCTAAATTATCTGACTTAGAAGCAACCGCCTAGCTAACTATCTCAAATCTCTCAGTATTCAGGACCAGCGTCAGGAGTAGCCTCTCTGCGCTGTTGCATTGAGAAAATGGTGCTAAAACATCATGTCAGCTCTTTATATAGAGAGGGACATGTCACTTCAGCAGCCATTGACAGAAGTCCTTGTGTCTGGACTTTGTGGTTGGTTCCTGCGCCCTGATTGGCTTGCCGGAATCTGCACACATTAAGTTAAGAAAATAAATAAATAAATAAGATTAACAGTCCGCCACTACTCTAAACTCTCCCACGCCCTCCCCTCATCAAACATGTCCCCTACTTCCCGCTCATCATACAGCACCACTACCCTAGCCAAAGTCCTAATAAATACAGTAGTGGAAATGCAATAATTTCCCGCACTTTTGCCAAATTGGGCCGATCTTCAGTAAAAACACTCGGGTGTCCGATTACGAATTAGAATGCGCAATGTTCATGCCGAATTTGAAAAAACGAATGTTTTCCGAACATGTTCGCTCATCTCTAATCCTTATAAGTGATTCTACCCTACAAACAAGTAAGCTATTATATTCTGTTCACATCATTAGCAATGTTAATTGAACTTGAGACCATGAGACACCCTCTCATATCCTTGTTCAGGGACAAATGCAGACTATCCTTGCCCTCAAATTGATCATGTTTAGCCACCATAAGAGTGGCATAATACTATATACTTGTATTTGTATATACGTCTTGTAAATAGTTGTTTACATATATACAGTATATTTTGTACATTTTCTGTATATACAACCTGTACATACTTTATTGGGTATATTATGATAATGGCATCAAATGATTCACCTATATTTAGCCAATAGGGACACTTGTAAATGTCATGCAGCATTATCTATAACTCTCCTGAACCTATCTCATACATTGTCTTTCTCTTGCAGTGACATTATGGAAAAGACCCTGCTAGGGTCAAAACGTTTGTTGTTATTTTGCAGTATGTTTACCAGCACAATTCTATTTTATTCGTTTTTTTTCACAGAGGATAAAATAAACTTTTGCATCACCTAAGCCCAGAGTGTTCGGTGAATTACATTACCCAGAATATTAACATCAACCCTTAGCAGTCGGCGTTCCCTCTGTTGATTATGAAAATTTTGGGGGACCCGCAAGTGTTTTTTTCATTTACAGCAAGCACTCATCATAGCAACTGTTTCTCTTGCTTTACAAGTGCCAGTGCCGGACTAATGAATGCCCGAGATTCCGGCACTTGGCACTCCGGCATTCAACTGTCCGGCACTCAAGCTACCGTGAGACCCGGTGGTTTGAACTCAGGTAACCTTTCAGGTTACCAGAGTTCACAGCCACTGGGTATCCCAGCAACTGCGTGGCGCGGAAACCTCATGGGAAACTTTGAGGGACATTTTAAGGTTACTGAAGTTTCCAGCTGCGGGAACACCTGGAGGCTGTGAAATAAGGTTACCTTGGGTGTGTATTTTACTGTACTTGACGTGGGATCCCCTGTAATTTTCATAAGCTGCAGAGGAAAAGCCCGCTTCAATGGATTAGGCGTAAAGGTGAGCATAACTTTGCTTTTTTATTTTTATTTCAAATAAAGGTCTCAGTGTCATTATTTTAATTAAAGGACTTTGTTATTGCTGTGTTTTTTTGCACGATCTTGTGACGCTCGCAGCCCTACCCTGGAAAGATGAGGGGATTACTCGGAGCCGGGTCAGATGTTTGGTGGGGTCGTAGCCGTGGCCTGGACCCGGTCCCTGCCCAGGGCCGTCACATTAAAAAAAGGGGTTGTACGGGCTATCCGGGTTGAGTGGTTGCTATCGACTACGCCACCTGTGGTATCTGGTGAAGGCCACCAGTGCTGCTGCAGTCCTCTGAGGCGGGATGTTGTGGCAGCCGTCGTTGATACTACTCCCCACAGGCGGAGCAGGGCCTCAGGGCAGAGACGAGGATGGAGGGAGTTGTAGTGTAGGAGGTCTGGTGCTGCGCGGTGCGGTGCAGAAATAAAGAGTCCGGAGGCCATAGGGGTTGACTTCCTGGGTTTTTACTCACGGTAGAGAGTGCAGCTGCAAGGCTTCTCCCTGCTCCTCACGGAGTTCTGCGGTCACCAGGAACGGGGGTCCGACAACCTCTGAGTGGTTCAAGTGCTTAATCAGGACCCCACACCAGAGTGTTCCTAGACTTCAGATTGAGTCCTCTCTTGTCTGTGTGTGTAGATAGGCCGGGTCTCCCTCTGGACTATGCTCAGAAAAAGGGTACGGGTGGCGGCTCCGCTCCTTCCGTTACCCGGTGGGATCCTCTGGGCCTGCTGGGCTTCCCTGACTAGGACGCGGAGTAGCAAAGTTAGGTGTCGGGGGCCGGTACCCCTCTCGCAGCCGGAATCCCTCTGACTAGGCCAGAATAGCGAGGACAGGTGGCGTATACCGCTCCGTCTGCATCCCCCTGGGATCCTTTTGCGGTGGAGCTACACTCCTAAGTAGTGTTGAGCCACCCCCGTAGTGTTCGAGTTCGGTTCGGTTCGTCGAACACCCGTGTGTTCGCCGAACTGTTCGTCGAACTGTTCGTCGAACACCTTCGAACACCGTTAAAACCAATGGCAGGCAAACAAAAACACATAGAAACACATAGAAAACACCTTCAAAGGTGTCCAAAAGCTGACAAACTGCTCAGAAGACACAACTAACACATGGAAAAGTGACAAGTACATATAGTCATGCGAAAAGAAAAGAGGTGGAGGAGTAAAAGGAGGGGGAGACACAGATATAGGCATGTCATGCCCTTCTAAAATCCAAAAAGTGAGAAGCCGAGACGGCCAGTCCGCTCCTGCCCGTGCCACCTCCGTGTCGCCGGGTTTGTGCCAGAGCCGCGGTGAACCCTGACGGCCAGCCCCCCTCTCCCAATACTGGTGCCTGTCCGCTGGTGGGTCGAGAGAGCCCCCCTGTGGTGGAGGCAGCTCTAAGCTTTTTAATTTAAATTGTCCCTCTAATTTGAATGAATACACTTTAAATCCATTTACAAGGATCTATTGGAGGGCAAGTCTCATGCCAGCAGCCGCGTAATTCCAGCTCCAGTAGCGTCCACTAAAGCTGCTGCAGTTAAAAAGCTTTTATAAGGATCGAGCTCGGCTGTCCACCGCAAGGCATCCTAGTGCCAGTCCCAGCCCCTATGCCTTGGGGTGCCTCCTGATGCTCTTCACTAAGTATCCCGTGGTCCCGAAGCATTTCCTTTGAAAAAATTAAGTGTCCAAACTACAGGTGGTGTAGCTTGCTTAACAGCCGGGATAATCCGCTGACTAGCAGACACTGCTACTAGGCACAAAGTATTTCCTGGGCTAGATGCAGTTAAAAATTTGTAAGTAGATACTCTCGTTGGATGCTGAGAAAGCATTCCATAGAGTCTCCTGGCACGCCATATATGATTCTCTTAAAAAGCTTGGGGTAGGGGTCTAGGGGACCCTTTTATAGCCAGAATCACGGCCCTGTATCACAATACGTCACCTAGGCTGAAGATAAATGGAACTGTAGCACCGAGGGCTCGGTTGCTACAGACGTATTGCACCTCACCCAGAGGTGTGATATCTCACTCTCAGATAAGGATGGAGTGTGGATCAGGACCCGACACCTGCATGCATTACACCACATTGCCGTGGGGCAGGGCGACCAATATGCCCCTGAGATGGGCACGACAGTCCCTGTCCCTGGCTGGAGTGGGGGGAGGGAACACTGAGGAAGGGGAACCCTGCAGTGCAGGAGCAGGGAGGAAGCAGTTCCTGGGTGCATTGAGAAGGGAGTATAAAAGGTGGGCACCATCTTAGTTCAGTGCAGAGAAGTCTGAGCAGAAGTGGCAGGGAGCAGGGGCTCTGCATGAGCTCTGCTCCGGAGGCGGGCCTAGTAACAGAGGCCCAGGCCTGCAAGAGGGAGAAGGAAGGAAGAGGAGCGGAGAAGGCTCCAGGAACGAGGAATGAAGGGATCCCAGGGGTGCGGACGGGCGAGTCGCCACCGCACGCCCGAATCCACCTGCGTGGAGGGGTCAGGCCAAAGGGGGAGACCGGTCCCCGAACTAGTGGAGGCAGGAAACGACCCTCAGCTAGAAACCGGAGGCTCTGACATTTTATGTGGCGCAGCCCCTTGCTCCACCCGCTAGGAAGGCACCACATAGGGTCAGGGAAACTGGCGCCAAGTTTACCAAGAGGAGGCCCGAGGCAGCCGGACAGAAGTGTTGGTAAGAAAGGCCAGACAAAGGACACACAAAGGGGGTCCTGTGAAGCGCTCCAAAGTTATCTGGGAGTTGTCTGAGCCCCTCACCTGGTGAGCACAGTACGACGTGGGCAGCCGTTACCTGCAGACGTGGTCTGGATAATAAGAACTGTGAGTAAAGGCCCTGAACTGCATCACTGACTCCGTGTCGTTACTGCTGCTGCCCTGCACCATCACCCCCATCCTCCGCATACACTGCCCTGAGGCTATACTCCTCCCGTGGGGAGTTATGCTACGCTCTGCTGCACCCACAACACCAGCCTTAGCGGTCTGCCCTGTAGCGGCGGTTCACTCTGACCGCAATCCACGGGTGGCGTAGTCGGACATTTAAACATCAAAACCACATAAATAGTTCCGCCACTGGTTTGACCGCCCTGAGCCACGGAACCGGATCGCCGCCACGAAGACTACAACCACCAGCATCCACCAAAAAGGGTCCGGCTCCGGGTGTCCCAAGGCCCAGGGGGTGCGTCAGAACATTTTCATCACCTTTCACAATCACCAATGGGACAAGGCAGGGATGTCCTCTGTCCCCTCTCTTATACATCCTAGTGACGGAGCACCTGCTCTCATCAATTTGCCATAACCCCAATATTAGGTGGATTGAGGTGGGAGGCACCGAGTACAAGTGCTCTCTATTTGCTGATGATGTCCTAGTATATATCACTCAATCACATATATCCATCCCTGCTGTTATGGCTGAAATAGATCACTTTGTTACATGGTAAAATTTTAAAATCAATGCAGCGAAGTCTGAGGCCCTCGATGTCTCCCTCCCTAAATCCATATAGGATTCCATCCAGTCCAACTTTCCCTTTGCCTGGCCCTCACAGGGTATCAAATACTTAGGAATTCCTATTCATAGAGACCTCTCCCATCTATGTTATCTTAATTTTGGGCCCTTTATTGAACAATTCCATACAGACCACGGTTGGCAAGTTAGAACTGTGAGATTCACTACGTGAACCACTGGTGTTTTGTGGAAAAGCACATGTACACCGCGTTCCAAATTATTATGCAAAAAGTGTTTAGGAGTGATAAGGGAAGAATTTGTTTGTTTGTCAGTTAAACTCATTGATGGTGATGTGTGTCAGGGCTCTTTATATCACTGTAAGCAATTGCAGACACCTGTGCTAATTAGTTTGGCAGGTGTGTCCAATGAAAGGCAAGACTACTTAAGAAGGCTCTCTCACATTATTAAGCAGCCTACATTTTCTGCCAAAATGGGAAAGAAAAAGGATGTGTCGGCTGCTGAGAAGCAACAAATTGTGGAGTGTTTAGGTCAAGGCATGACTACAATCAACATTGTGCGATGATCAGGATGAAGTGTCTTGGCAATCAAGAAGTATGTAGCTGATTCACAGTACACACGTGTGCGTGCTGATAAGGGCAAATTGAGGACTCTTTCCTACAGGCAATTACGTCAGGTTGAAACAGCAGCGGCAAAAAAGCCTTGTCATAGCAGCAGACAAGTTTTTGAAGCTGCTTGTGCCTCCAACGTCCCCCGAACAACAAGATGCAGGGTCCTTCAGAGGTTTGCAGCTGTGCATATGCCATCCTGTCGACCTCCTCTATCCACTTCACACAAGCAGAAACGGCTCCAGTGGGCCAAACATTACATGAAGACTGATTTCAAAACTGTTTTGTTCACGGATGAGTGCGGTGCAGCACTCGATGGTCCAGATGAATGGATTGGAGGATGGCTGGTTGATGGACACCCCACGCAAACACGGCTACAGCGCCAACAAGGAGGAGGTGGAGTAATGTTTTGGGCTGGAATCATGGGGAGAGAGATTGTCGGCCCCTTTAGGATCCCTGAAGGCGCTAAAGATGAACTCCATAATGTATGTGGATTTTCTCAAACAGCACTTCCTGCCATGGTTCAAGAAGAAGAACCGTGTATTTCACAGCAAGATCATTTTTCTGCATGATAATGCACCATCTCATGCTGCACATAAAACATCTGCATCTCTGGCTGATATGGGCATAAAAGGGGACAAACTTATGGTGTGACCCCCATGCTCCCCTGACCTCTACCCCATTCAGAACCTTTGGAGCATCATTAAAAGGAGTGTCTATGATGGCGGGAGGCAGTACACATCTAAGCAACAGCTCTGGGAGGGTATTCTGTCCTCATGCAAAACAATTGAAGCAGAAACCATCCAAAACATGACAAATTCAATGGACGAGAGAGTTCAGAAGCTCCTTTCGAACAAGGGGTCCTATGTGAAAATGTAACATCACCTAGAATAAAGTTTTGAGTTGAAAACTGTTTGATTTCAGTTTCTAACAACCTGCTAATGCTTATAATTTCAAAAATGACCATTTTTTTGGTCTTTATTAAAATGAAAAGGTTGATCGAAAAGTTTGGGGGATCTAAGAGTGTGGCAACCCAGTAGTCATGATTACTTCGAATTCTGACAATATGAGGGTCATGCTGCAGGTAGTGCAGCAAGAAGGCACTTATGTGTCTTGCGCATCTCGGAGCCCCAAAATTATTTTCCGGGCTAGATGCAGCTAAAAATTATTTTTAATTTTAAATCTGGTGAAGCTTATTATAGATGGCCTAATAGGATCAGTGCTGCACACTGCTACAAAGCCCAAATTATTTTCCAGTCAAGATACAGATAAACATGATTAGTAATTTGAAAGCTTAAAACGGTTGGTAGGGTGATTTTAACCAATCATCAAGCTTTTACTCTCCCCAGGATGACACAGGGGTAGAAAAGTCGTTTCGGATCCATGATTTGTTCATCTTTATGAACGTGAGTCTGTCTACATTATCAGTGGAGAGCCGCGTGCGCTTATCTGTCAGCACACCACCAGCAGCGCTGAACACACGTTCAGACAGAACGCTGGCTGCGGGGCATGACAAGATCTCCAAGGCGTAAGTGGCTAGCTCCGGCCATTTATCCAGATTGGAAGCCCAAAAAGAGCAAGGGTCCAGTGACACAGTCGTGGCTTCAATGTTTACTTGGAGATACTCCTGTACCATCGTCTCTAGGCGTTGACTATGTGTCAGACTTCTTGTCTCCTGTGGCCTTGCAAAGGATGGGCTAAAAAAGTGGTGAAATGATTCCGCAAAATTGATGTTACCAGCAGATACTGTGGTTCTGTTACGGTTTGAGTGCTGAACACTTGACGGTCCCACGGTTGGCAAGTTGGAACTGTGAGATTCACTACGTGCACCACTGGTATTTTGTGGAAAAGCACATGTAAGATTCTGCAACAGTCTCTGCTGATACTCCTGCATGCGTGCATCCCTTTCTATGGCAGGAATAATTTCTGCAAATTTACTTTTGTACCGGGGATCTAACAGTGTGGCAACCCAGTAGTCAGGATTATTTCTAATTCTCACAATTCGAGGGTCATGTTGCAGGTAGTGCAGCAAGAAGGCACTCATGTGTGTTGCGCATCCAGGAGCACCAAGTCCCTGTTGTGTTGGTGGCGAGGTAGCAATCATGCTTCCTTCCTCTGTCCTCTCCCCCCAACCTCGCACAACAGAAATGTGATCAAGGTCTCCCTCATCTGATGAGTCTTCCATCAGTTCGTCCTCCACTTCTTCCTAGGTTCCTGCACCTTCCTCACTAGTTTGGCTGCTACCATGCGCCCTGGTAAAATCATCTCCCCCACCCTCACATGCCTGCCGCCTTGGTGCTGCCGACCGTCTGGACCTTGCAGATGTTAGCCCTTCCGCATACAACTCCTCCTCCTCTACTTCCTCCACCTCCTCTTGTGCCACCACCTGACTCCGAATTCTGTTTAACATGTGCTCCAGCATGTAAATCACCGGAATAGTCATGCTGATAATGGCATCGTCAGCACTAAACATCTTCGTCGCCATTTCAAAACTGTGCAGAAGGGTGCATAGGTCCCTGATCTGAGACCACTCCTCCAGCGTGATTTGCCCCACCTCTGAATCTCGTTGGCCCAGGCTATACGTCAGAACGTATTGCACCAGGGCTTGTCGGTGCTGCCACAGTCGCTGCAACATGTGCAGAGTTGAATTCCACCGGGTAGGCACATCGCATTTTAGCCGGTGAAGTGGCAGGCCCAACGACTTCTGTAGAGATGTAAGTCGCTGAGCTGCGGGATGCAAACGGCGGAAGTGAGCACACAGCGACCGTGCCCTCTGCAGAAGGCCATCTAGTCTGGGATAGTGGGCTAAAAATTGCTGGACAACCAGGTTCAACACGTGAGCCATACAAGGCACGTGTGTGACATTGCCCCGGCGAAGGGCCGCACCCAGGTTTGCAGCATTGTCGCACACGGCCTTCCCTGGTTTCAGGTCCAGTGGAGACAACCATTCATGAAATTGGTTCTCCAGAGCTGACCACAACTCCTCAGCTGTGTGACTCACATTTCCCAGACATTTCAATGTAAAAACCGCCTGATGACGTTGAGCCCTACTGCCAGCATAGTAAGGAGGTGTGCAGGATCCCTTCTGCGCAGTTAGAAAGCTTGTGGCATGACCAGACAGGCTTTGGGTGCAGGTGGAAGACCGAGAGGAGGTTGAGGAGGCAGAAGCAGTGGAGGAAAAATGACATAAAGAGGATTGACGCACAACTCGTGGGGACGGCAAGACTTGGACAGCAGCCCCTTGTCCTGCTGTCACCATAGTTACCCAGTGCCCAGTCAGCGACATGTAACGCCCCTGTCCATGCCTACTCGTCCAAGTGTCTGTGGTGAAATGCACCCTGTCACACACAGAGTTTCTCAAAGAAGCGGTGATGTTGTGTGCGACATGCTGGTGGAGCGCAGGCACACCTTTCTTTGAGAAGTAGTGCCGACTGGGCATCTGGTACTGGGGCACTGCGACGGACATAAGGTCTCGAAAATCCTCTGTGTCCACCAGGCGGAAAGGCAGCATTTCTGTAGCCAAGAGCTTGCAGATGGTGAAATTCAACCTCTTAGCTTTCTCATGGCTAGGAGGAAATGGTCTTTTACTTGTCCACATCTGAGGGACCGAGGGCTGGCTATTGTGCTTAGACGGGGTTGATAAGGGTGTCCCCGGCAAACTGCCGGTCTGTGAGGAAGATGCAGGCGGACATGTTAGGTTGCCTTGATCCAAAGGTGGTGCTATCGATGTCGGACAGCGCTCAAGACCAGCTGGTGTTACCACCTCCAAAGAAAATGATGACCTGCCAATCACGCTGGCTGTTGCGGGTAAAGAGGTGGCAGGTCTGCGCCCCAAAACAGGTGTGACTGCTGTCCCCCCAGTCACAGAGGATGAAGAGGCCGCGGATGCACAAGATATGGCAGACGGTGGTTGGCCCGGCCAGCTAGACCGCATTGTAGCACACTGAGCTTCCCACTGCAACTTATGCTTCATGTCCATGTGCCGGTTCATGCATGAAGTACTCAAACTATGTATTTTTTGGCCTCTACTTAGCTTTTGCTGACAAATGTTACAGATAACACGAGTTGGGTCATCTTTATCGATCTGAAAAAATGCCCAGGCTATGCAAGGCTTAGCACCCATGCGACCTGAAGAGCCACCACGACTTGTGGTGAGAGGCAGAGTTGTGTTTGAGGATGCAGTTGTTGACGTGCTTCCAGTACTACGTCTCTGTCCAGGAAGGCGCAACCTGACCTCGTCGTCACTAGCATCTTCCTCCACCTCCTCTGCTGACCTCATCTCTTGGCTGACTGTGGGTTGACAGTAAGTGGGATCTCCGACCTCATCATCATCATCCTGTGCGTTATCACACCCGTCGTCCTCAGAGCCAACCTGTTCCTGCCCTGACAAAAAACTAAAGTTGTCGCTCCAATCAGGTATTTGAGTCTTATCATCGTCTTCCTCATTGTCTCCACCAACAGGAGTTACAGTTTGGGAATGAGGGTCTACATTATGGTCAGAACCTTCTGCGTCTGGTCCTGGATCCGACTCATAAAGATTCTGGGCATCAGTGCAGATCATTTCCTCGTCTGGATTCACAGAAGCGCTGGAGTCGACCTCTGATTCCCAGGCTATAGTATGAGTAAACAGCTCTGCAGACTCAACCATCTGTTCTACCTCATACTCAGACGGGCAGCTGGAGATTTGGGAGCTGTGAGGAAGCAAGTGCGATTTGGGTGACACCTTTGAGGACTGGAGTATTTGTGATGTTGAAGTTGATGTGGAGGAGAGCCCACTTAAAGGAGCACTTGATATCCGTTGAAGCACCTGCTGTTTTTGTGCCTCATCTGGAATTTGTAGCGATTGGCGTGGCCGTAAGAAAGGGATCTTATCACATTGTCCGCTAAAAGAAGTAGACATTTTAGTTTGGCTGGAAGATGGTCTTTCTTCTGCACCTACCCATCGGACACAACCTTTTTTCCCCTTCCCAACACACCTATTCCCCTTTCCACCAGCAGCAGGCCTTTTTCCACTCATTTTGGTGGTTAACTAATTCACAACTCTGGAGTTGTTTGCACAAAAAAACAATGGATGGTAACCGAGCAGAGCTGAGTGGCCAAACTGTGGTATTAGGCCAAAACTATTGGCTGGGTTAGATGCAGAAAAAAATTATTTTTAATTTGCAACCTGATGGAGGTCAGTATAGATGGACTAATAGACCAAGTCCCACACACCGCTAGAAGCCCAAATATTTTTTCAGAGCTAGATGCAGAAAATTTTTTTATTCAATTTGCAACCTGATGGAGGTCAGTATAGATGGACTAATAGACCAAGTCCCACACACTGCTAGAAGCCCAAATATTTTTTCAGAGCTAGATGCAGAAAAAAATTATTTTTAATTTGCAACCTGATGGAGGTCAGTATAGATGGACTAATAGACCAAGTCCCACACACTGCTAGAAGCCCAAATATTTTTTCAGAGCTAGGTGCAGAAAAAAATTATTTTTAATTTGCAACCTGATGGAGGTCAGTATAGATGGACTAATAGACCAAGTCCCACACACCGCTAGAAGCCCAAATATTTTTTCAGAGCTAGATGCAGAAAAAAATTATATTCAATTTGCACCCTGCTGGAGGTCAGTATAGAAGGACTAATAGAACAAGTCCCACACACTGCTAGAAGCCCAAATATTTTTTTAGAGCTAAATGAAGAAAAAAAATATTTTTAATTTGCAACCTGATGGAGGTCAGTATAGATGGACTAATAGACCAAGTCCCACACACTGCTAGAAGCCCAAATATTTTTTCAGAGCTAGATGCAGAAAAAAATTATTTTTAATTTGCAACCTGATGGAGGTCAGTATAGATGGACTAATAGACCAAGTCCCACACACCGCTAGAAGCCCAAATATTTTTTCAGAGCTAGATGCAGAAATTTTTTTTATTCAATTTGCAACCTGATGGAGGTCAGTATAGATGGACTAATAGACCAAGTCCCACACACTGCTAGAAGCCCAAATATTTTTTCAGAGCTAGATGCAGAAAAAAATTATTTTTAATTTGCAACCTGTTGGAGGTCAGTATAGATGGACTAATAGAACAAGTCCCACACGCTGCTAGAAGCCCAAATATTTTTTCAGAGCTAAATGAAGAAAAAAATTATTTTTAATTTGCAACCTGATGGAGGTCAGTATAGATGGACTAATAGACCAAGTCCCACACACTGCTAGAAGCCCAAATATTTTTTCAGAGCTAGATGCAGAAAAAAATTATATTCAGTTTGCAACCTGATGGAGGTCAGTATAGATGGACTAATAGAATGATGCTATGCCCAAAAGATTTTACTTCACTAGGTGCAGTAAAAAAATTGGTATTCTATACACAGGTGGTATATCTTGCAACACAGATAGGCTACTCCACTGACTAACACACTCTGCAATAGGCCAAAAAGGATTAGCTTTGCTAGATTCAGCCAAATGCTGTGAAAAAAACTTGCACAGCACTGGCACAGACCTGCCTGGCAAAAACTGATAGGAACTGATGTAACCTAGTCCTGAAAAGGACTCCAATTACAATTAGTCTTTACTCCCACAATCTATCTATTTAAGAGCACAGACCTGCCTGATAAAAGTCGTAGGAAATGCTGTAACCTAGTCCTTAAAAGGACTGCAATCACAACTATTCCCTACTCCCAAGCTATCTGTATATTTGTGCGAAAATTGGCTTGAAATTAACAAGGTATAGCGCACACAGCAACAGCGGTGCCGTCTAACACGCAGCTGCAGCAGTGAGAAAATGGTGGCGACGGTGAAAATGGCTTGGTCTTATAGGGCAAGGACATGTGACATACACTGCCAATCACACATGCCCTTGCTTGTGTGAAAAAAAGCACTTCGCTCCGTGTGTGCGCTGCTGATAGGCTGACAGATTGCACCTCCCCACTGCAAATGCGGGAAAGAGAAAAAAAAATGGAGATCTTCATTGTTCCTGCAGAGATCCATCCCCTGCCCCTCCCCCCGCCCCGCTGTACACTCAAACTGCGTATTAACATTAATTTTCATCATTACTGAGAAAAAATCCAGTTATGATTTTGGTGCACGAACAGTTATCGAACATAACCTCGAACAGCCGAATTTTTCTCAAATTGTTCGTGTTCGCCGACCGGCTCGAACACCGCCCAAAACAGCTCGAATTTGAGATTGGCGAACAGTTCGAGTAGAACAACGCTCATCTCTACTCCTAAGCTCCAGGCCTTCTTGGGTATGGTCCTTGACTGGGTTGAGACATACGTTAACTCCAACCTGCCCCTCAACTCAAGGCCAGAGTACGAGGGCCATGTCTCCATCCACTGCAGGTTCACCCAGAAGCCACGTTCAGGGATGAAGATCACAATCAAAGAACCATGAGCCCAAGATGGCTGTTTATTAAATATGAAATATTAAGTGTAAACTAAATGTGCGTCCTCCACCCTCACCCACTACATGGTTCCCCCTATCTCTTGGTTCCCCAGTCTCCCATTTTCCCAGTAGGGGCAGCACACTAGTGCCTACTAGGCCCCTCTGGTGGGAGAAGTGTGGTGTTGGATGTGGAGGTGGGGTCCTGACCATTGCACCGTTCTTACCTCGAAGGAGGAACACCACACCTCATTGAAGGTGTGCAGCATCCCTGTGGCGGTCGAACCCTCAGGGGCGCCACATTCCCCCCTGGTGAAACACAGTACGTCCGCGGGCTGCAAAGAGAGCAAAACCCGGTACAGTCTTTTTATATTTTTGATAACAGTAAACAATCTTCCCAATATGGGAGGCACTTCTCCTTTAACGTTACTAACTGCACAAATTATAAAAGTATAAAAGTATAAAACCATCCAAGAGACATTATGCATAGTCAGACGGGTTAAAGTGCATGGACGAAAAGTCAGTTCAGAAGCGCGAGGAACCTGTCCCAAACCCCCAACGTAGGCCCTGGGGTGGCTGCAGGGCATGAAGATCCCGAGTTGGACCTCCAGGAGAGCCACTCCAGACAGGTTTTTCTTCTGAGGTCTGAGGTAGAAATAGCCGCGTTTTTTACATAAAACCAATATGGAGCACCTAAAGAGATGCAAACTATATACAGTTAAAGAGTCTGCCTATAGCAAGTCCGCAGGGACAAATGTCTCTAGAAAAAACGGGAGAAAACATGGCAAGCATTAATATAAACATAACATTGTAACTACAAACAGGTTAGAGCCGCCGGGGCCGCTTAATCCACGGGTCCCCACCGGGGAAAAGGCTCATTCCTCCCGACGGAGACTGACCGGTCCTCCATGGCCGAGTGCGAGGGGGCATCACTCCTGGACACCTTGTGGACATCCAGGGCGTACCACCCCTGCACCCCGTAGTGGCGGGTGTATGAAACAAAGTCACCCGGGAAGAGGTTCCGGCCAGGGTGTCCCTTTTTCGACGCCCCGCCGGCTGACGAAGATGTCTTGCTCATGCTGGGAACTCCAGATGAAGCCCCACCCCGCCTCATGGTGGAAGCGGACAACTTGCCCCTCCTCCCGGGGGCTTGGAAGGGTTGCCTCCTCCTGACGGGCCTTGGACTTTGCAGCCTTGGTGCGCACCTCGAGGCACTCACAGCGAACTTCCCTCTGGCGTTGCTCCCGCTCGAGCTGGAGGATCTGCTGGCAGCACAGCTCGCTCCTCCTACGCGCTTCAGCCCGGGTCTCCCGTGGAAAGCACATCAAGTCCCCCCCCTGGTTGTCCCAGGCCCACTCTTCAGCCGCCGGCCAGGTGACTGTAGGTGCGGGCAGCGGTGACAGCAGGAGCTGCTGCAGGTCCTCAAGAAGTGCGGACCCGTCCGGGTTGGGGTCGGTGGATACCCCAGCAGACTCAGGTTCTTCCGAGTCGGGAGTTGGGAGGCAGTGCAGGTCCCCGCCGATAGCAGAGGCTTCAAGCTCCGGGGCAAAGACCTTCTCCCAGGTGACCGCGCCGGGCAGCAGGTACTCGGTCATGAGGTCCAGGAGGGGCACGATGGGCTCAGCAGCCGGGACAGGGGTATCACACTCACCCGCTCCTGGGCTGCACGCGACCTCTGTTGCTGCCTCCTCCTGAGCTGCTGCTCCTTGGCGGCGGGCCCGGATGCGTTGCAGTATTTCTTCCCGCCACGCAGCGGATGCCGCTTGCTGGGCCTCAGCCACTCTCTGAGCAAGGTCCTGGGTTTCCTGGCGGAGAAACGCCATATCTCCCGCTGTTAGAGTTATGCCACTTCATTCACTGACGGGAGAAGAACCTGGGCCAGGTTCGGAAGGCTCCGATAGACTCGCTTCAGCAGCGTCCATGTCAGCTCCTGAGGATTGCAAGTCTCCAACTGCAATGGCCGCACCTTGTTGTTTTTCCTTTCCCTCCTCTTTTTGGGGTGGCTCCAGGGCAGTAGGCTGACAGGCACGCCTTCGTTCAGCCCATCCGTTTTGACGGGCATTACCCCGCGGATAGTCTCTGATGGAAGGGGCGGTCTGCTCTTTTGGCGCCATAGGGGAGCCTGGCCCACGATAGGAGGTGCTAGGACACTGTCTTTTTGGTGCACTATGGCGTCCGTTCTTCTTGTGCGGGCGCCATTTTAAGTGGAAATGACAGTCTAAGGTGTAAGGCGCACATTACCCGGTAGCAATGGGCAATTTCCTTCCATTGCTGCGGGCACGCGATACTGCAGACTACGCCAGTTATGTGACGCTCGCAGCCCTACCCTGGGAAGATGAGGGGATTACTCGGAGCCGGGTCAGATGTTTGGTGGGGTCGCAGCCGTGGCCTGGACCCGGTCCGTGCCCAGGGCCGTCACATTAAAAAAAAGGGGTTGTACGGGCTATCCGGGTTGAGTGGTTGCTATCGACTACGCCACCTGTGGTATCTGGTGAAGGCCACCAGCGCTGCTGCAGTCCTCTGAGGCGGGATGTTGTGGCAGCCATCGTTGATACTACTCCCCACAGGCGGAGCAGGGCCTCAGGGCAGAGACGAGGATGGAGGGAGTTGTAGTGTAGGAGGTCTGGTGCTGCGCGGTGCGGTGCAGAAATAAAGAGTCCGGAGGCCATAGGGGCTGACTTCCAGGGTTTTTACTCACGGTAGAGAGTGCAGCTGCAAGGCTTCACCCTGCTCCTCATGGAGTTCTGCGGTCACCAGGAACGGGGGTCCGACAACCTCCGAGTGGTTCAAGTGCTTAATCAGGACCCCGCACCAGAGTGTTCCTAGACTTCAGACTGAGTCCTCTCTGGTCTGTGTGTGTAGATAGGCCGGGTCTCCCTCTGGACTACGCTCAGAAAATGGGTACGGGTGGCGGCTCCGCTCCTTCCGTGACCCGGTGGGATCCTCTGGGCCTGCCGGGCTTCCCTGACTAGGACTTGGAGTAGCAAAGTCAGGTGTCAGGGGCCGGTACCCCTCTCGCAGCCGGAATCCCTCTGACTAGGCCAGAATAGCGAGGACAGGTGGCGTATACCGCTCCGTCTGCATCCCCCTGGGATCCTTTTGTGGTGGAGCTACACTCCTAAGCTCCAGGCCTTCTTGGGTATGGTCCTTGACTGGGTTGAGACATACGTTAACTCCAACCTGCCCCTCAACTCAAGGCCAGAGTACGAGAGCCGTGTCTCCATCCACTGCAGGTTCACCCAGAAGCCACGTTTAGGGATGAAGATCACAATCAAAGAACCATGAGCCCAAGATGGCTGTTTATTAAATATGAAATATTAAGTGTAAACTAAATGTGCGTCCTCCACCCTCACCCACTACATGGTTCCCCCTATCTCTTGGTTCCCCAGTCTCCCATTTTCCCAGTAGGGGCAGCACACTAGTGTCTACTAGCCCCCTCTGGTGGGAGAAGTGTGGTGTTGGATGTGGAGGTGAGGTCCTGACCATTGCACCGTTCTTACCTCAAAGGAGGAACACCACACCCAATTGAAGGGGTGCAGCATCCGTGTGGCGGTCGAACCCTCAGGGGCGCCACAATCTCGCTATGGGGTTAGTAATGGAGGTGTCTTATAGACGTCTCTCCATTACCTCTGGGCTTGAGGTCATCGACCATAAAGCAGCTGACATGAACCCCAGTGCTATTACCTCACTTACCTCACTTGTCACAACACCAGGGCAAGTGGGAAGAGCCGGGCAAAGCGCCAGAATTAGCGCATTTGATCGATGCGTTTTTACTGGGGTGGCTGCGGGGTGCTATTTTTAGGCTGGGGAGAGTCAATATCCATGGCCCCTTCCTAGTCTGAGAATACAGTCCCCACCTGTGTGGTTTAGCTTGGCTGGTTGTCAAAAATGGGGTGGACCCCATGCCATTTTTTTAAATCATTTATTTAAATAATTTAAAATAACAGCATGGGGACCCATGTATTCTTGATAACCAGCCATGATAAAGCTATCAGCTGAGGGCTGTAGCCCGCTGCTGCCGGTTTTGCTTTGTTATGATCTGCAACATGAACTAAGGAAAGATAGGGGAATGCTGTCCCTACAGTAAGACTAAGCTGAATCCCTACGATGTAGCGGGCTGCTTGTTCCTAGCGAACAGACCCGCCTTAGTCCTCGGCTAGTCTGAACGAAGACCTATAGCATAACGGGAGGGGTCCCTAAAAGAACAAAGGACTGGGACAAAAATGGGACACCTCCTAAACAGAAAAGTAGTTGCAGAACACAAAAAGACAAACTGACAAAAAGTACTAGAGGTGCCAGAAGGACCAAGTGAACTGACAGAGAAAGGCAGAGAAGCACCTGGCTAGAGAAACAGTCAAACACTGAAGTCCAGCACAGCCAGAAGGGTGGAGCTGGAATATAAAGGCAGATGGTCACGTGACCGCAAAACACAAGATGGAAAAAACAAACAGGAGGGTTCTAACAGTACCCCCTCTTTTATGAGGATCCTCCGGATCCTCCAGGTCCAGGCCTATCCGGAAACCTCCTGTGGAAAGCCTAGGAGCAGAGACATCATCCGTCCTTACCCAGGAATTGTCTTCGGGACCGAAATCGTTCCAGGAGACAAGATACTGTAATCTCCCTCTATGCCATCTAGAATTCAAGATACGAGAAATTTCATATTCGCCGTCTTCCACCACAGGAGGAACTGTGACAGTGGCATCCCTATCAGATACATCAGCCTTTTTCAACAAGGAAACACGAAACACAGGATTAATCTTCCAGGAGGTAGGGACATCCAACCTAACAGCAGACGGGTTAACAACCTGAAGCACTTTAAATGGACTCACAAACTTAGGACCCAGTTTTTTAGAGGGAATCCTCAACCGCAGGTTCTTCGAAGACAACCAAACCATGTCACACACAGTAAACAAAATCTCCTTACGTTTCCTGTCAAAATACTTCTTGGACTTCTTGTTAGCCTCTTGAAGGTTGCAACGTACATTAGTCTAAACAATCCAAATCACCGGAAAAATTCTCCTCCTCCCGCACCGCCAACCCCAATTTGGAGAACGAACCAAAAGACGGATGTCTCCCAGTACAACAAAAAAAAGGAGAACACCCAGCAGAGGAGGATGTATGATTGTTAAGAGCAAATTCTGCGAGAGGCAGAAACTCAGACCACACCTCTTGATTGTCCGCCACAAAACAACGCAAAAACTGTTCAACATCCTGGTTCTTTCTTTCAGTCTGTCCATTAGACTCAGGATGATAACCAGACGAAAATGACAAATGGACTCCCAACCTGTTACAAAAAGCACGCCAAAAGCGAGCCACAAACTGAGGTCCTCTATCAAAAACAATATCCGTGGGAACGCCATGGAGCTTGACAATCTCCTTAACAAACGCCTTAGCGAGTGTCTTGGTGCAGGGCAACTTAATGAATGGAACCAAATGACACATCTTACTAAAACGGTCCACGACCACCCAGATGACAGTAAAACCCTCGGACACAGGAAGATCAGTAATAAAATCCATTGTGAGATGTGTCCAAGGTGCACTAGGAACCTCCAGAGGGCAAAGCAACCCCGCAGCAGGAGTATGTGAAGCCTTTGACCTAGCACACACAGTACCCTGACGCACCCACTTGATGACTTCCTTCTGCCATCCAGGCCACCAAAAACTGCGACTGATAAGTCTCTTAGTCTCTGAAATTCCTGGATGACCTGCCAACCGAGACTCATGACACTCCACAAACAAATCTCTCCTAAAGGCTCTAGGCACGAACAACCTCCCATGGGGAGTGTTAGATGGAGCATCATCTTGAGCTTTAAGAATCCCATCCTCCAAAACGGAGTCTAATGCCACCACCACAACTCCTTACTGTAAAATGCTCTCCTCCTCCTCGGCACCGACCGTAGGAGAGAAGCTGCGAGATAAAGCATCGGCTTTAACATTCTTAGTACCAGGGATATAGGTAACAGAAAAATTAAACCGAGAAAAAAAAAGTGCTCACCTAGCTTGACCGGCATTCAAGCACTTGGCAGCATCCAGATAGATCAAATTCTTATGATCTGTGAAAACCTGAATAGGAAAACTAGCGCCTTCCAAAAAATGACGCCAATGTTCAAACACGAGTTTAATAGCCAGCAACTCCCGATTTCCAACATCATAATTCAGTTCGGTGTCCGAAAATTTTTTGAAAAGAAGGCACAGGGATGTACTCCACCCTTGTTCTCCTGAGACAAAACTGCTCCAACCCTCACCGATGAAGCATCGACCTCGACCAAAAAAGGCTTGGTCTCATCAGGCTACATAAGGATAGAGGCAGAACTGAACCTCTCTTTGAGAAACTCAAACGCTTCAATGGCGTCAGTAGTCCACTGGGCCATATTCGTACCTTTCCTGGTGAGATCGGTTATAGGTTTAACAATTACATGAAAATTCTTAATGAATTTCCTGTAATAATTGGCAAAACCCAAAAATCTCTGTATAGATTTCAAACCAATAGGCCTAGGCCATTCCTGCACAGCCTGAACCTTCACAGGGTCCATCTCAAAAGCCCTCGCTGGAGACAATGTAGCCCAAAAAACTAATTTTCTGCACAGCGAACTCACATTTCTCCAGCTTAGCAAAGAGTGAATTATCACTCAATAACTACAAAACTTCACGTACACTCTGCCAATGGGACTCTAGATCTGGTGAGTAAATCAAAATGTCATCCAAAAACACAACCACATTCTTGCCAATCAAAGGTCTCAGGATGTCATTAATAAGGTTCTGAAAAAATACAGGTGCATTGGTAAGACCAAAAGGCATCACCAGATTCTCAAAATGACCTACCGGAGTGTTAAAAGCAGTTTTCCATTCATCACCCTCCTTCACTCGTAACAAATTGTATGCCCCCCGGAGATCAATTTTAGAGAACCACTTGGCCCCCACTAACTGGTTAAACAAGTCAGGAATTAACGGCAATGGGTAGGAATTGTGTACGGTAATCTTATTAATTTCTCGAAAATCCAGACATGGACGTAAACCCCTGTCCTTTTTTAACAAAGAAAAATCCAACTGCCACAGGCGACTTAGAAGGTCTAATGTGACCAGCAGCCAGGCTAGTCTGTATGTATTCCTCCAAGGCCTTTCTTTCAGGGATAGTCAGATGAAACAAGCGTCTCTTGGGAAGAGTAGCTCCTGGAACAAACTCAATGGCGCAATCATAATCCCTATGAGGAGGTAAAACTTGCGACTCCTCCTCCGAAAAAACCCTCCAAAAATCTTGAATAGGTACAGTTAATTCCCCTTTTTCCACAGCCGCAATGCGACCATTACAACATTTGTCATAGTACTTCGGACTCCAAGACTTAATCACATTAGTAGACCAGTCCAGTAAAGGATTGTGCAGTTTTAACCAAGGCAATCCTAGAACAACCGGAGAGGGTAAATTATTTAAAACAACAAAGTCCAAAATTTCTTGGTGAACTCCATTGATAGTGAGGGGAAATGCAGCAAACATTTCAAGGGAGTGTTATCAATTGCAATCACAGAAATAGGTGATGACAAAGGTTTGGATTTCAATTTATGGTTTTCCAAAAAACCTTTATCAATCACATTAAGGGTTGAACCACAATCCACAAATACCTGAAATTCAATCAAATCTCCCTGCAAAGTAGTACTCCCAGAAAGAAATACTCCTGCAGAGCGTAAACAAGCTATACGGGCGTAACTGACCTTTTTTTTTTCTTTACTTAAACGACGCTCACAATACTTAATCAAATGGTCAGCTTTACCACAATAAAGACACAATCCCTCGGCGTACCTCCGGTCTCTTTCCTGAGAGCGGAGTGACATCGCCCCAACCTCCATCGGTTCTCCGCCGTCTGAGCAGATTTTCTGGGGACTAGAAACTGACATTACAGGAGTTTTTACCTCATTCAGCGTGCACCTCAGCCTCCTGTCCACACGAACAGCTAATTGCATGGCATCCTGCAAAGTCTCAGATGCAGGGAATGAAAATAGCAGATCCTTAACCTTTTCACTCAGACCTGCAAGAAATAAACATTTCAGCGCAGGATCATTCCATTTAACTTCTGAGGCCCATCTCCTGAAGTGTGTGCAATAATTGTCAACATCATCTGACCCCTGATTCAAACGCCTGAGATCTGCCTCAGCAGATGAGATTCGATCAGGATCGTCATATAACAGCCCCATAGCAGAAAAAAATTCTTCAAGAGACCTTAAACATGGATCATTAGGTTGGAGAGAAAAAGCCCACCCCTGTGGTTCATTGCGCAAAAGTGACATAATAAAACCAATGCACTGTTATTCATTCCCAGAGGACCTTGGTCTCAAACTAAAATATAAAAAACAAGCATTTTTAAAGGAAAAAAAATCTTGCTGTTTACCATAAAAAACATCAGGCAGTCCTACCTTGAGTTCGACAAAATGCGCTCCAGAACAGCTACTCACGTGTTGCTGAAGCTCGGCCACCTCCAGAGACAATCCCTGCAGGCGTTGAGCCAAATCCTGGACGGAAACCATACTGACCCCCGAATTTCTTTCCTTTTAGTTTTTTGGGCTGGACTTACTGTTATGATCTGCAACATGACCTAAGGAAAGATAGGGGAAAGCTGTCCCTACAGTAAGACTAAGCTGAATTCCTACGATGTAGCGGGCTGCCTGTTCCTAGCGAACAGACCCACCTTAGTCCTCGACTAGTCTGAACGTAGACCTATAGCATAACGGGAGGGGTCCCTAAAAGAACTAAGGACTGAGACAAAAATGGGACACCTCCTAAACAGAAAAGTAGTTGCAGAACACAAAAAGACAAACTGAGAAAAAGTACTAGAGGTCCCAGAAGGACCAAGCGAACTGACAGAGAAAGGAAGAGAAGCACCTGGCTAGAGAAACAGTCAAACACTGAAGTCCAGCACAGCCAGAAAGGTGGAGCTGGAATATAAAGGCAGATGGTCACGTGACCGCAAAACACAAGATGGAAAAAACAAACAGGAGGGTTCTAACATGCCTGCTGTTAGGTGTTGGTCTGGTGCTGGATTTGAAATGGGTCCAAGACCTTCTGTGGTCTCCCATTCCAGGCCAGCCAGGGGTGATGCTGCTCAGCATCATTGTCAGCCCCAACGCCTAGCTTTTCCACGAGCCATGCAGATTGTCTCCCAGGCATTTGTGCCTAGCAGTGTTAAGCATAGGCTGCAGAGGGAGACAGGGCTTGTGGAGTCTAAGTCCAGGATTCGCCACACTGAGCATGTCCGTGACCTGGCGGATCATGATTGGTGGGTAGGCACCCACCTGACTCGGTGACCTGGCACCGCCTGATTGGTCCACGGGTTTTGTCACCAATAGTGCATCGGTGGGCTTGGCTTAGTCTTTAAAAGGCCCGCCCACAAAGATGGCGACGCGCTCCGATCGTTTGAGCTGGTTGTTTGTGGTGTGCACGCTGAAACTCTTGGGCTCCTCTAAGAGCCATAGCTTCATGCAGGCAGGTAGCCATATAGAGCGGGTCTGCTCAGTCCGGTAGCACGCCGGCTGAGTGCACGAATACCCGGAGGGTATCACACCCACATACTAGCTCCGACTGCTATAGCGTAGCGCCTGTACCGAAGACAGGGCTACTGCTCCTAGTCCGGTCAGACGTCTCCCTGCGGTTCTTGGAGATTGAGTGAACCGCTTTAGCGCCAATCCCCATAGCGTAGCGCCTGTATCAAAGACAGGGCTACTGCTGTTCCCACGGTCGCACGTCTCCCTGCGGTTCTTGGAGATTGTGCGAACCGTCTTACCCTTCCGTGTGCCTTAACACGAAGGGTTAAGATAATTGTTAGGTGCGTCGCCGGTCGCTCTCTCCTCCGTGCAGTTAACGGAGATAGAGCGTAACGCTTTACCCGGTCTGGTGTGCTGTTAACACGGACGGGTTATCTGTTTAGTTGTCGCTTTTCCTTTCCACCCGGAAAGTGTTCGGCAGCAGTCCATTAGGCTGCATTACGGACCCCGGGGTCGGTTGCGTTCCATTAAAATAAAGTTGTCTGCAACCGCCCTCCTAACACCTGCGCTGGTCATCAAAAATAGAAGAGACCCCACGTCATTCTTTATTATTATTTATTTATAGCACAGGTGCCGGCTGATCAATACTCCCATCAGCGGTGCCTGCTCTTGCTGCTGAGAGTAGTACTGGAGAATCATTACAGTGATTGGCTAGCTGCACATTGTCACCTCGAGTATTTAAAACCGGGCGCTGCCATCTGGGACACAGTCGCTCCGGATCAGACAGTGTAGGGAGAGTGCTGCTGAGTTAGGGAGAAATATATAGTGCGAAATAGGTAGTGTAGGGTCTCTAAAGCCTGCCAAATCAAACAAACAGTCCTTCTCAAGACTAATATCCATCCCAGATATCAGGCAGGCAGGCAGGTTGTAAAGGAGACGCAGTGGTTATACCAGCAAACGCTGCATTACAGTCCTGTGTGCTCCTGTTGGTCAAATTGCTAGACTTATCCCCCGGTCTCAGGGGCCAGGAAAAATCCTTTTTTTAAATCTAAATCCTGTATTTTTTTTCCCTCAGACTGTACAAATACGCGTCTTATTAACATTTTGGTATCCCCCCCCCCAAAAAAAAAAATTTAGTGTGTCTATGACTGTTCAGACACCAATATATCTGTTTAAAAGAGTCTGGTGTAGGCCAGAGAAATACAGTAGAACTGTGGCTTTGCAGTTCCACGGGTCAAATCTCTGTATTATCCTGCTTTTGGCATTTTTTCCGTAAAAAAAAACTGTAATAGTGTCTCCCTGACTGTTCAGACACAAATATATCTGTTTGAGTCTGGTGTAGGCCAGAGAAATAGAACTGTGATTTTGCAGTTCCACGGGTCAAATCTCTGTATTATCCTGCTTTTGGCATCTTTTCCGTAAAAAAAACAGTAATAGTGTCTCCCTGACTGTTCAGACACAAATATATTTGTTTAAAAGAGTCTGGTGTAGGCCAGAGAACTAGAACTGTGGTTTTCCTCTTCCACGGTTCTAATCTCCTTTATATTACCCTTTTTCCATTGATAGTGCGAGTGTAAGCTATTTTACTTAATTTACAATGGGCAAGGCGCGTGGCAAGGGACGTGGAACTGGACGTTCTGGTAATGGTGCGTGTAGAGGACGGGGCCGTGGCCAAGGTGAAAATGTGCCACAAACAACAGCCACATCTTCTCGCTCCCACTTCTTGACCGAATTACTAGGGAAGCACACTACAACACCAGTATTGCGAACTGATCAGTGTGAACAGGTTATTAATTGGAAAGCAGATAATACTTCCAGTTACCAGGGCACCACCAGCTCCGGTCTGTCGTCCACACGGTCAAGTTTTAGTAGCCGTGAGTCTCGACCGCATACTCCTCCTCACCCTGATGCTCCTTCCTCCCACCATGCCGAGTGTCATCAGACAGCAACTGATCCCACACTTGGACACTCTGAAGAGCTGTTCACTGGTCCATTTCCATATTTGTGCCCCTCGCCTGCTCCGCTTGAAGTGGTGGAAGAGGAGATCCCATGTAGCGATGCCCAAATATTTGAACAGCCACGGCCACAGGAAGTCGACGCTGGCAATTTGTCACAAGAGGTGGATGATAACGAGACACAATTGCCACGAAGTGAGGAGGAGGATCGTGGTGTGCAAGTGGAAGAGGAGGAGGTAGTGGATGATCTAGTAACTGATCCAACGTGGCAGGAGGACACACAGAGCGAGGCCAGCAGCACACAGGGGGAGGGAGGCAGAGTACCCCAACAGGCAGGAAGAAGCAGTGTGGTGACAAAACTACCAGCCTGACCACCACCAGCATGATCAGGCACATGTCAGCAAAGCACCCGACTTTGTTGGGCGAACCCCAGGGTCCACGACCAGTGTCAGCGGGAGTCACCACTGCTTCTTCCGCTGTTGTGCGTGTAATAGAACCCCCTGTTGTGTGTGCAAGGCAATCCCCTGTCCATACTGCATGCAAAGATGCTCCCTCCTCTCAGTCTTCACTTGTTATGGCAGTTTCTCAAGAAACAGCATCAATGTCCATGTCCACGTCCCACCGCAGCGTTCAATTGTCCATATCCCAGAGCTTTGAACGAAAGCGCAAATTCGCAGCCAACTTCCCACTGGCCACAGTCCTAAATTCGCACATTAGGTGATAAACCTCACACTGCTTGTGAGTTGTGGACAGCTGTGAAAGAGCAGGCAGATCTGTGGCTGAGACCACTGAACCTACATCCAGGCATGGTCATGTTTGACAATGGCCGTAACCTGGTGGCGGCTCTGAGGCGAGATCACACACGTACCATGCCTGGCTCATGTGCTTAACCTCGTGGTTCAGTGGTTTCTTAAATCATACCCCAAGTTGCCAGATCTGCTCGTCAAAGTACGCCGCCTGTCAGCTCATTTTCGCAAGTCGGCTACAGCTTCCGCCGCCCTAGCTGTGTTGCAGCAGCGTTTGCAGCTTCCGGCACACCGACTTGTGTGTGATGTCCCCACACGTTAGAACTCTACCCTCCACATGTTGCAAAGGATTTGTGAGCAGAAGAGAGCAGTTGTGGAGTACCAGCTGCAACAAGGCCGTCGATATTCAGGTCAGACTCCACACATAAGACCTCAGGAGTGGACATGGATGTCTGACATATGTACCATCCTGACAAACTTTGAGGAGTCCACCAAGATGGTGAGTGGCGATGATACCATCATTAGCGTCAGGATCCCACTTGTCTGTCTTTTGCAACGCTCTCTGCAGAGAATTAAAGAGGAGGCATTACAGCCAGAGTATGATGAGATGGATCAAGAAGCCGTAATGGGCGATTACACACAGCCCAGCCTCATCTCATCCCAACGTGCATTGGGGGACAATGAGGGAGAGGAGGAGAAGGAAGAATAGAATCTGGTATCATGCGCTGTAGACGAAAGTACCTGTACAACTGTCATACAGTCGGTCCAGCGTGGGTGGTCTGAGGACAGAGGTTAGGAGGAGGAGGAGGAGAGCATGGTCAGTCGTCATCTTGGTGAGGACACGGAAGTCTTGCCCTTTACCAGTCTGGCACGCATGGCTGACTTTAGGTTACGCTGCCTTAACCGTGACCCTCGCGTTGTCAAAATGTTGGGTGACAGTCATTACTGGTTGGTGACACTTTTAGACCCCCTGCTACAAGGAGAACTTTCAATCTCTTATTCCTGAGGTGGAGAGGTCTACAAAACTGGGGCAGTACCAGAAGGCCCTTGCAGCAGAACTGTTAAAAAAACATTCTGGGACAGTTTTCTGAGAACCGCCCAGCTTACATGCCCTGAGGCGTGGGGTACTCTCACAAGGAGTGGAAAGTTTCAAAAGATGGTGAGAAGAGTACCTTGCCGACCGTACCAGCGTCCTCCGTGATTCCTCTGTGCCTTTTAATTATTGGGTATCCAAGCTGGACACTTGGAATGAACTCGCTCTGTACGCTTTGGAGGTCCTGGCCTGCCCTGCCGCTAGCGTGTTATCGGAGCGTGTTTTTAGTGCCGCTGGTGGAATTATAACTTATAAGCAAACTCGCCTGTCAACTGACAATGCTGACAAGCTGACCCTTATCAAAATGAACAAGGGCTGGATTGGGCCAGACTTCTCATCACCACCAAATGACAGCAGAGTAACATAAAGTCAAATCCACTGTGTTATTTAAGGAGGTGTATTCCCATGCACCGCTTCACACCCACACATGGGTATACGATTCCTCATTTCGGCTGTTTTTTGCTCTTCTCCTTATCCTCAGCCTCCACCACCACTATACCACCAGGGTGACCGTGGTCCGTGTTGCCAGCATTGCAAGTTCCTCCATCCTAATTTTTGGCAGCTTTTGCTTGGAAGGCGTAGGCAAAGACTATGGGAGACCCACTCCCCAATAATGGGAATAATGTTTTTAATATACTGTACTGCATGGCTCTTGTAAGGGGCATTAAAATCGTCTTGTTAAGCTACTGCGACCTCCACGCCTCTTCCAAGGGGCATTAAAACCATCTTGTTAAGCTACTACGACCTCCACCACTTTTCCAAGGGGCATTAAAACTGTCTTGTTAAGCTACTGCGACCTCCACGTCTCTTCCAAGGGGCATTAAAATTGTCTTGTTAAGCTACTCTGACCTCCACCACTCTTCCAAGGGGCATTAAAACCGTCTTGTTAAGCTACTGTGACCTCCACCACTCTTCCAAGGGGCATTAAAACGGTCTTGTTAAGCTACTCTGACCTCCACGTCTCTTCCAAGGGGCATTGAAATGTTGTTTTTCATTAACTCTATCCACCACGACTTTTCCAACGGGCATTGCATTTCCTCCTAATTTTAGTCAGCTTTTGCTTTTCAATGCATAGGCGAGCACTAAGGGAGACCCACTCCCCAATAATGGGTAGAAGGTTTTTAGTATGCTGTAATCCACGTCTGTTTCAAGGGGCATTGCAGTTCCTCAGAATTTTTGGAAAGCCTTCTATTCACTGCTTAGGCCAACAGTGTACAGGAGACCCAGTTGCTATAAATGGAAAAAACGGTTTAGTTAAGGCCCTCTGACCTCCATGTCACTTCCAAGGGGCATTGGAGTGCCTTCAAATTTTTGGTAGGCATTGCACTCACTGTATGCCCTATAACTGTGTAGCCGAACCGCTCCTTTTGGTACAGAAACATATCCTACAAGACATGTGTGGTTGACTGGCCTGATATTGATGTGAATGGATCCTGTTCCTCCAGCTCTTTCTCCTTTGCCACCACCTCATCCATCATTCATCACCTGAAGCTTTGCTTTAACGGGAGTCATAGAACTGGGATTGTAGCAGGAAAACATCCAGCAATCCTCGGAGGAGGTAGGATATGCGCCAAAATGCTGACCACCTCAGGCCTAGCCGCTACTACATTCATGCGCTTGCATTCCAAGGAACAGAAAGCTAAGGAGATGGATGGCCTCATGATCATGAATAATTTACTTGTTGTGTAGGAGGCCGAACTCTGCTGCTGTCTATCTTCTGAACTTTATGTTGAAGCCTGATTTACCCAGGACCCGCAATCCTCTTTGTCTGGAGGACATGTTGCATCCCAGTGTCCAACTGTGTCCCGGCTTCCACAATATTAACCCAGTGTGAAGGCGTCAGTCAGATGGACCATCCCTGGCCACATTCACTTGTCCACATGTTTGTGGTTAGGCTGTCCTTCAAATAGGGGCAGCTGGGGACCGTTTACGGCCACCCGGCCACCCCCAGACGACTGGGGACCGAGTGTGGACACCCGGCCGCTGGGTGTCTGGGGACTGAGTATGGATACCAGGCCGCCGACGCAGCCATGACATGGTGGCCGGCGTCTGCCTCCACATGCCTAAAAGGCCCCATTTCAAGTGCAAGCAAGCTAGCAGTATGGTATTGCAGCCTGGGGGTGGGTGGGTGGCAGGTTGCACACTTACGCTTGCATTCCAAGAAAACAAAGCAGATGCTAACTTCTATCATCATCATCATGCTCCTCACCTTGGCACTCTCAACTCCCCTGATGGAGAAGCCAGGGCCCACCGGAGGAGTCTGGTTCTCTGGTGAGCTCGTCCAATGCTGCCCTAAAGCAGGCCAGGCTAAGAAAAGTGTGGGGGAAGTTCACAGGAGAAATAGGGGCGGCTGGGGACCGTTTATGGACACCCGGCCGCCCCCAGGCGGCTGGGGACCGTGTGTGGGCACCCGGCCGCGGGGCGGCTGGGGACAGAGTAAGAACACCCGGCCGCCCCCTGGCGGCTGGGGACCGAGCATAGACACCAGGCCGCCGCCGCAGCCATGACATGGTGGCCAGCGTCTGCCTCCACATGCCTAAAAGGCCCAATTTCAAGTGCAAGCAAGCTAGCAGTATGGTATTGCAGCCTGGGGGTGGGTGGGTGGCAGGCTGCATACTTGCGCTTGCATTTCAAGGAATGGGGGAGGTACAATTGAACACTGCCCAGGGACAAGGACTTGCACGGGGATAGTTGCAAGTCTGCATCTTCTGATGCGGCAAGGATCACTTCTGATGGGCACACTTTTAGGCAGTGACGTAGGTGTCAGAGATGCTTCCAGGGGTCTTCCCCATACTGTTCCCATGTCTTTTCAGCACTGTATGCATGTGTCACACAGCACATGGCCAGATAAGATTGTAAAATGTTAAAATGACATTTCTCGGTGAATGCATTTGTCACGGTTGAAAGCAATACAAAAGTGCAAAAACGCATAAAAAATGCTACTTGTGAACATAGCCCAAGGTGTGGAGGAGTATTTTTGTTTTTGGTTATTTATTTTACCTTCTACACAAGTATTTACCCTGGAAAGGATGTTCCTTAACATATTTCACAGGAAACCAGTTTCAGTTTCGTTTTTGAACGTTTTATTGTTAGCCCGTAAAAGTGGTTTAATACCTCTGACCACGTTGTTGACAGTAGTGACCTGGGAGTCAGAAATGCTTCCTGGGGTGATCCCCATGCTGTCCCCATGTCACTTGAACACTGTCACTATCGTTTTGGGCACTTTTTAGGCTTTCTACAGACTGCCGGGGGTGCCGCCGCAAAAATGCTCGGGTCTCCCATAGACTAACATTGGGCTCGTTGCTCGGGTCGAGCACCCGAGTATCACGGTGAGCTCGGACCGAGCTTCGAGCACCCGAGCATTTTAGTGCTCGCTCAACACTAATAACAAACTATATGCCAAACTGAAGAAATGTGTTTTCTCCATTCACGAGGTGCAGTTTTTGGGGTACTTGTTCTCATCTTCCGGTTTTTGGATGGATCCAGAGAAGATCTATGCAGTACTTGATTGGGACAATCCCAAGAACCTGAAGGTTCTACAACGTTTTTTGGGTTTTACTAATTGTTACAGGAAATTCATCCAAAATTACTCAGTAATCGTGAAACCCCTTACTGACATGACTAGGAAGGGGTCTGATTTTTCAAATGGTCGGATGCCTCCCTCCAGGCTTTTTCTTCCTTAAAGAACTGATTTGCCATGACTAGTGTTGAGCGATACCTTCCGATATCAGGAAATATCGGATCGGATTGGATCGGGCCGATACCCAAAAAGTATCGGATATCGCCGATTCCGATACCGGAAACCAATGCAAGTCAATGGGACACAAATATCGGAATGAAAATAAACCCTTTCTTTCCTTGTAGGTTAATTCTACATGAAGGAAAACAACTAACAATAATGTAGAATGTATTGGGGGAGGTGGTTGCCCAAATCGATGGGAACAGTGCTCACAGTGAAACATGAAAAGCCAGCAATTCAGCAGCGGCATACACCGGTACCCGACAATTTATAACAGAAAGAATAGAGCTTCACACATAGATTAGATAGATAGAAACATGTCAGTCACATACATAATAAGTACAGTGACAGTGTTGCTTACTGTACTTGTCATTTAGTGTAAAGGATTTATTAAAAAAAATATTAGTGTTTTCATGCACCGTCTCTTTAAAAAAGCCGGCCGGCAATTCAGCAGCGGTACCCGACAATTTAGAATAGAAAGAATAGAGAATCACACATAGATTAGATAGATAGAAACATGTCAGTCACATATATATGAAGTACAGTGACAGTGTTGCTTACTGTACTTGTCATTTAGTGTAAAGGATTTATTAAAAAAAATATTAGTGTTTTCATGCACCGTCTCTTTAAAAAAGCCGGCCGGCAATTCAGCATCTGTACCCGACAATTTAGAATAGAAAGAATAGAGAATCACACATAGATTAGATAGATAGAAACATGTCAGTCACATATATATGAAGTACAGTGACAGTGTTGCTTACTGTACTTGTCATTTAGTGTAAAGGATTTATTTAAAAAAATATTAGTGTTTTCATGCACCGTCTCTTTAAAAAAGCCGACCGGCAATTCAGCAGCGGTACCCGACAATTTATAACAGAAAGAATAGAGCATCACACATAGATTAGATAGATAGAAACATGTCAGTCACATATATAAGAAGTACAGTGACAGTGTTGATTACTGTACTTGTCATTTAGTGTTAAAATAAAGGATTTATTAAAAAAAAAATTGGCGTGGGGTTCCCCCTAATTTTAGTCTCTAGCGGAGGTTAAGCAGACGGCTGGGGCAGATGTTTGAAGCCTGGGAAGGGGGTAATACCCACGGAGCTTCCCAGGCTACTAATATCAGCCCCCAGCTGAATACCTAGCCTTTACTAGCTATTAAAATGGGGGACCCCCCCCAAAAATGACGTGGGGTCCCCCCTATTTTAATAGCTAGCAAAGGCTAGGCAGACAGCTGGGGGCTGATATTAATAGCCCAGGAAGGGTGCCATGAATATTGGCCCCCTCCCAGGCTAGAAACACCAGCCGTCAGCCGCCCCAGAAATGGCGCATCCATAGGATGCGCCAATTCTGGCACTTAGCCTCACTCTTCCCACTCCCTGTAGCGGTGGCAGTGGGGTAATGGGGTTGGGGTTGATGTCAGCTTATAATGCCAGCTGACATCAAGCCCAGGTTAGTAATGGAGAGGCGTCTATAAGACACCCCCATTACTAACCCCATAGTCAAAGTTAAAAAAAACACAAACACCCAGAATAAAATCCTTTAATTGAAATAAACACACAATTCTTTATTGTTCTAAATTAAACCATACTTACCGTCACACCCATTCCAGCTGAAGCCAACGATCTCCTGCAATAAAAATAAAATAATAAAGCAACATCATCCTTACCTTTCCATGGTTCCCAGGACGGCTCCAGCTCTGCTACATCGAGATGACAGGCTGGACCGCAGCAGAACGCTGCCATCCAGCCTGTCATACCGCGGACACTGAGAAGCGCAGGCATGCTTGCGCTCCTCAGTGTCTGGCTGTGACGGCATCCAGATGAGCCAACAATGAACTCAGCTCACCTCATGCACGTCACTGACAGCGTGGGAGAATTCTCCTGCGCATGCGGTGACCGTGAGAGACTCGGCTCATCTGGATGCCGTCACAGCCTGACACTGAGGAGCGCAAGCATGCCTGCGCTTCTCAATGTCTGCGGGATGACAGGCTGGATGGCAGCGTTCTGCAGGTCCAGCCTGTCATCTCGATGTAGCAGAGCTGAAGCTGTCCTGGGAACCATGGAAAGGTAAGGATGAGGTTGTTTTATTATTTTTCATTTATTGCAGGAGATCGTTGGCTTCAGCTGGAATGGGCGTGATGGTAAGTATGGTTTAATTTAGAACAATAAAGAATTGTGTGTTTATTTCAATTAAAGGATTTTATTCTGGGTGTTGTGTTTTTTTTTTAAATACTTTACTAGAAATTCATGGCGGTCATGTCTAATATTGGCGTGACCCCATGAATTTTGGGCTTAGGGCCAGCTGATAATGCCAAGCTGGCCCTAACCCCTTTATTACCCAGTGAGCCACCGCACCAGGGCCCTGGATGAGTTGGGTACAGCGCCAGAAGATGGCGCTTCTATGAACGCGCCATTTTCCGGGGTGGCTGCGGACTGCAATTTGCAGCGGGGGGGGGGCCCAGAAAGCTTGGGCCTCCCTGCGCTGCAGATTCCAGCCCCAAGCTGCCTAGTTGTACCTGGCTGGACACAAAAATAGGGCGAAGCTCTACGTATTTTTTTTTTAATTATTTCATGAAATTCATGAAATAATTAAGAAAAAAAGGGCTTCCCTATATTGTTGTGTCCGGCCAGGTACAAATAGGCAGCTGGTGGTTGGGGGCAGCCCGTTCCTGCCTGCTGTACCTGGCTGGACACAAATATAGTGCGAAGCCCCACGTCAATTTTTTTTTAATTATTTCATGAAATAATTAAAAAAAAATTGATGTGGGGCTTCGCCCTATATTTCTGTCCAGCTAGGTACAGCAGGCAGGAACGGGCTGCCCCGAACCACCAGCTGCCTATTTGTACCTGGCCGGACACAACAATATAGGGAAGCCCTTTTTTTCTTAATTATTTCATGAATTTCATGAAATAATTAAAAAAAAAAATGATGTGGGGTCCCCCCTATTTTAATAGCTAGCAAAGGCTAGGCAGACAGCTGGGGGCTGATATTTATAGCCCAGGAAGGGGGCCATGAATATTGGCCCCCTCCCAGGCTAGAAACACCAACCGTCAGCCGCCCCAGAAATGGCGCATCCATAGGATGCGCCAATTCTGGCACTTAGCCTCGCTCTTCCACGCTGCCCTGGTGCGGTGGCAGGGGGTAATAGGGCTGGGGTTGATGTCAGCGCCAGCTGCCATGAAGCCCAGGTTAGTAATGATGGGCGTCTATAAGACACTCCCATTACTAACCTACAAAGTGTTAAAAAGAAAAACACACACTACACCCAGAAAAAAATAATTTATTTGAAATAAAACACACCATTTTATTTAATTCTTAGTTTACAAAAAAAAAATAGTTACCTGTCCACGTTCCTGCCCTGATCTCCCATGCACAGCTGTCACATCTGGAGATGTGACAGCTGTCATGGCTGCTGTAAGCTCACGCTGCTGGGAACACGTCCGCTCCCGGCAGCGGGAGCCACTGACTGAGGTCACCGGAGTGCATTCAGGCAGCGCAGCTCCGGAGACCTCCTTTACGGCACTGCTGTACCGTGGGAATTTCTCACGATACAGCAGGGCCGTAAAGGAGCTAACTGGAGCAGCGCTGCCTGAACTCCGACGAACCCGCTTATGCAATGACAGGGCTGCTTTACGGCCCCGTCATTCTAGCGGCGGCAGCGGTTCAGAGCGGTCACATTCTATGTGGCTGCTCTAAACTGGAGATCATCGTGGAACACTCGTGGACTACTACGGAGGGGTAAGGATAAGGTTGTGGTTTATTATTTTATATTTTATTACAGGAGATCGATGGCTTCGGGGAATTAGGTGTCTAGGTGAGTATAGGTGTAGTTTTTTATTTTTTACTTTATTTTAGGTGGCGATCGGCGGGGACAGGTAATGTATGAACTAATTTATTGTAGGTAACCACTGGCCACCAATGACATGTATTTAAAATTTATTGGGGACACAGTAGGGCAATTTAAATAGCAGGATCAGGCTGATGGGAACTACTGCTCCCATCGAGCTGATCCTGCTGGCACGAGTGGACGGGGGACAGACATAGGCCGATGGGAGTAGTAATGTCACATCGGCCTATGTCTGCCTGCACGCACACACACCCCAGACATCGCATAGACACCGCGCACACCCGCACACACTCACAGACACCGCGCACACACCCGCAGACATCGCACACACACCACGCACACCCGCAGACATCGCACACACACCACGCACACACCAATCATGACGGGCTGATGGTCTGGGAGGTGTGGCTGACCTGTGCGACTGTGGGAAAGTTCATGTGAGTTCATGCAATGCAGTCAAGCATGAACTCACATGAACCCTCTGAGGGCACCGCGGCTACTTCAAATGAACAGCTGATCGGCATCACCTGATACCTCAGCTGTTCATTTGAAATAACCGGCGGGAAAGCCGGCGGTGAAGTCTTTTCACTGCCGGCTTCCCCGCCCGGGTCCTTCGCTCCTCGCTCCTTGGGGCTGTGCTCCCCGCCCGGTCCTAACTTACGATCGGGATGGGAGGTGGCGAGGGGAGCGGAGGATCAGGGTGGGGGGCTGCGGGGAAGCAGTATGGGGCTGTGTGATTGTTTAAAAGCCGGCAGCTTTTTACCGCCCGCCGGCTTTTAAACAATCAGGAGAATTCTCTCACGCTGGGATGGCATTCTGATGACAGGCTGGATCGCAGCTGAGCGCTGCCATCCAGCTTGTCATCCTTCAGAGACACTGCAGAGCGCAGGCATTATGGGAACTTCCGATTCCGGTATTCGATATTGTAAAAGTATCGGAATTAAGTATCGGAATTCCGATACCGTGAATATCGGCCGATACCCGATATTTCAGTATCGGAATGCTCAACACTAGCCATGACACCTATACTCAGTCAACCCGATGTTTCCCAGCCGTTTATTGTTGAAGTTGATGCGTCGGAGGTGGGGGTTGGGGCTGTGTTGTCTCAGGGTCCGTCTCTTGGTAAATGGCGTCCATGCACTTTCTTTTCTAAAAAATTGTCTTCGGCTGAGAGAAATTATGACGTGGGTAATAAGGAACTTTTGGAGATCAAATTGGCGTTCGAAGAATGGCGAGATTGGTTGGAGTGGCCTGTCCATCCTACTGTTAATACTGACCATAAGAACCTGTCAAACCTCCAGTCAGCTAAAGTCTCAACTAGTGTTGAGCCACCCCCGTAGTGTTCGAGTTCGGTTCGGTTCGTCGAACACCCGTGTGTTCGCCGAACTGTTCGTCGAACTGTTCGTCGAACACCTTCGAACACCGTTAAAACCAATGGCAGGCAAACAAAAACACATAGAAACACATAGAAAACACCTTCAAAGGTGTCCAAAAGCTGACAAACTGCTCAGAAGACACAACTAACACATGGAAAAGTGACAAGTACATATAGTCATGCGAAAAGAAAAGAGGTGGAGGAGTAAAAGGAGGGGGAGACACAGATATAGGCATGTCATGCCCTTCTAAAATCCAAAAAGTGAGAAGCCGAGACGGCCAGTCCGCTCCTGCCCGTGCCACCTCCGTGTCGCCGGGTTTGTGCTAGAGCCGCGGTGAACCCTGATGGCCAGCCCCCCTCTCCCAATACTGGTGCCTGTCCGCTGGTGGGTCGAGAGAGCCCCCCTGTGGTGGAGGCAGCTCTAAGCTTTTTAATTTAAATTGTCCCTCTAATTTGAATGAATACACTTTAAATCCATTTACAAGGATCTATTGGAGGGCAAGTCTCATGCCAGCAGCCGCGTAATTCCAGCTCCAGTAGCGTCCACTAAAGCTGCTGCAGTTAAAAAGCTTTTATAAGGATCGAGCTCGGCTGTCCACCGCAAGGCATCCTAGTGCCAGTCCCAGCCCCTATGCCTTGGGGTGCCTCCTGATGCTCTTCACTGAGTATCCCATGGTCCCGAAGCATTTCCTTTGAAAAAATTAAGTGTCTAAACTACAGGTGGTGTAGCTTGCTTAACAGCCGGGATAATCCGCTGACTAGCAGACACTGCTACTAGGCACAAAGTATTTCCTGGGCTAGATGCAGTTAAAAATTTGTAATTAGATACTCTCGTTGGATGCTGAGAAAGCATTCCATAGAGTCTCCTGGCACGCCATATATGATTCTCTTAAAAAGCTTGGGGTAGGGGTCTAGGGGACCCTTTTATAGCCAAAATCACGGCCCTGTATCACAATACGTCACCTAGGCTGAAGATAAATGGAACTGTAGCACCCTGAGGGCTCGGTTGCTACAGAGGTATTGCACCTCACCCAGAGGTGTGATATCTCACTCTCAGGTAAGGATGGAGTGTGGATCAGGACCCGACACCTGCATGCATTACACCACATTGCCATGGGGCAGGGCGACCAATATGCCTCTGAGATGGGCACGACAGTCCCTGTCCCTGGCTGGAGTGGGGGGAGGGAACACTGAGGAAGGGGAACCCTGTAGTGCAGGAGCAGGGAGGAAGCAGTTCCTGGGTGCATTGAGAAGGGAGTATAAAAGGTGGGCACCATCTTAGTTCAGTGCAGAGAAGTCTGAGCAGAAGTGGCAGGGAGCAGGGGCTCTGCATGAGCTCTGCTCCGGAGGCGGGCCTAGTAACAGAGGCCCAGGCCTGCAAGAGGGAGAAGGAAGGAAGAGGAGCGGAGAAGGCTCCAGGAACGAGGAATGAAGGGATCCCAGGGGTGCGGACGGGCGAGTCGCCACCGCACGCCCGAATCCACCTGCGTGGAGGGGTCAGGCCAAAGGGGGAGACCGGTCCCCGAAACTAGTGGAGGCAGGAAACGACCCTCAGCTAGAAACCGGAGGCTGTGACATTTTATGTGGCGCAGCCCCTCGCTACACCCGCTAGGAAGGCACCACATAGGGTCAGGGAAACTGGCGCCAAGTTTACCAAGAGGAGGCCCGAGGCAGCCGGACAGAAGGGTTGGTAAGAAAGGCCAGACAAAGGACACACAAAGGGGGTCCTGTGAAGCGCTCCAAAGTTATCTGGGAGTTGTCTGAGCCCCTCACCTGGTGAGCACAGTACGACGTGGGCAGCCGTTACCTGCAGACGTGGTCTGGATAATAAGAACTGTGAGTAAAGGCCCTGGACTGCATCACTGACTCCGTGTCGTTACTGCTGCTGCCCTGCACCATCACCCCCATCCTCCGCATACACTGCCCTGAGGCTATACTCCTCCCGTGGGGAGTTATGCTACGCTCTGCTGCACCCACAACACCAGCCTCAGCGGTCTGCCCTGCAGCGGCGGTTCACTCTGACCGCAATCCACGGGTGGCGTAGTCGGACATTTAAACATCAAAACCACATAAATAGTTCCGCCACTGGTTTGACCACCCTGAGCCACGGAACCGGGTCGCCGCCACGAAGACTACAACCACCAGCATCCACCAAAAAGGGTCCGGCTCCGGGTGTCCCAAGGCCCAGGGGGTGCATCAGAACATTTTCATCACCTTTCACAATCACCAATGGGACAAGGCAGGGATGTCCTCTGTCCCCTCTCTTATACATCCTAGTGACGGAGCACCTGCTCTCATCAATTCGCCATAACCCCAATATTAGGTGGATTGAGGTAGGAGGCACCGAGTACAAGTGCTCTCTATTTGCTGATGATGTCCTAGTATATATCACTCAATCACATATATCCATCCATGCTGTTATGGCTGAAATAGATCACTTTGTTACATGGTCAAATTTTAAAATCAATGCAGCGAAGTCTGAGGCCCTCGATGTCTCCCTCCCCAAATCCATATAGGATTCCATCCAGTCCAACTTTCCCTTTGCCTGGCCCTCACAGGGTATCAAATACTTAGGAATTCCTATTCATAGAGACCTCGCCCATCTATGTTATCTTAATTTTGGGCCCTTTATTGAACAACTCCATACAGTCCATGGTTGGCAAGTTAGAACTGTAAGATTCACTACGTGAACCACTGGTGTTTTGTGGAAAAGCACATGTACACTGCGTTCCAAATTATTATGCAAAAAGTGTTTAGGAGTGATAAGGGAAGAATTTGTTTGTTTGTCAGTTAAACTCATTGATGGTGATGTGTGTCAGGGCTCTTTATATCACTGTAAGCAATTGCAGACACCTGTGCTAATTAGTTTGGCAGCTGTGTCCAATGAAAGGCAAGACTACTTAAGAAGGCTGTCTCACATTATTAAGCAGCCTACATTTTCTGCCAAAATGGGAAAGAAAAAGTATGTGTCGGCTGCTGAGAAGCAACAAATTGTGGAGTGTTTAGGTCAAGGCATGACTACAATCAACATTGTGCGATGATCAGGATGAAGTGTCTTGGCAATCAAGAAGTATGTAGCTGATTCACAGTACACACGTGTGCGTGCTGATAAGGGCAAATTGAGGACTCTTTCCTACAGGCAATTACGTCAGGTTGAAAGAGCAGCGGCAAAAAAGCCTTGTCATAGCAGCAGACAAGTTTTTGAAGCTGCTTGTGCCTCCAACGTCCCCCGAACAACAAGATGCAGGGTCCTTCAGAGGTTTGCAGCTGTGCATACGCCATCCTGTCGACCTCCTCTATCCACTTCACACAAGCAGAAACGGCTCCAGTGGGCCAAACATTACATGAAGACTGATTTCAAAACTGTTTTGTTCACGGATGAGTGCCGTGCAGCGCTCGATGGTCCAGATGGATGGAGTGGAGGATGGCTGGTTGATGGACACCCCACGCAAACACGGCTACAGCGCCAACAAGGAGGAGGTGGAGTAATGTTTTGGGCTGGAATCATGGGGAGAGAGATTGTCGGCCCCTTTAGGATCCCTGAAGGCGCTAAAGATGAACTCCATAATGTATGTGGATTTTCTCAAACAGCACTTCCTGCCATGGTTCAAGAAGAAGAACCGTGTATTTCACAGCAAGATCATTTTTCTGCATGATAATGCACCATCTCATGCTGCACATAAAACATCTGCATCTCTGGCTGATATGGGCATAAAAGGGGACAAACTTTTGGTGTGACCCCCATGCTCCCCTGACCTGTACCCCATTCAGAACCTTTGGAGCATCATTAAAAGGAGTGTCTATGATGGCGGGAGGCAGTTCACATCTAAGCAACAGCTCTGGGAGGGTATTCTGTCCTCATGCAAAACAATTGAAGCAGAAACCATCCAAAACCTGACAAATTCAATGGACGAGAGAGTTCAGAAGCTCCTTTCGAACAAGGGGTCCTATGTGAAAATGTAACATCACCTAGAATAAAGTTTTGAGTTGAAAACTGTTTGATTTCAGTTTCTAACAACCTGCTAATGCTTATAATTTCAAAAATGACCATTTTTTTGGTCTTTATTAAAATGAAAAGGTTGATCGAAAAGTTTGGGGATCTAAGAGTGTGGCAACCCAGTAGTCATGATTACTTCGAATTCTGACAATATGAGGGTCATGCTGCAGGTAGTGCAGCAAGAAGGCACTTATGTGTCTTGCGCATCTAGGAGCACCAAGTCCCTGTTGTGTTGGTGGCGAGGTAACAATCATGCTTCCTTCCTCTGTCCTCTCCCCCCAACCTCGCACAACAGAAATGTGATCAAGTTCTCCCTCATCTGATATGTCTTCCATCAGTTCGTCCTCCATTTCTTCCTGGGCTCCTGCACCTTCCTCACTAGTTTGGCTGCTACCATGCGCCCTGGTAAAACCATCTCCCCCACCCTCACATGCCTGCCGCCTTGGTGCTGCCGACCGTCTGGACCTTGCAGATGTTAGCCCTTCCGCATACAACTCCTCCTCCTCTACTTCCTCCACCTCCTCTTGTGCCACCACCTGACTCCGAATTCTGTTTAACATGTGCTCCAGCATGTAAATCACCAGAATAGTCATGCTGATAATGGCATCGTCAGCACTAAACATCTTCGTCGCCATTTCAAAACTGTGCAGAAGGGTGCATAGGTCCCTGATCTGAGACCACTCCTCCAGCGTGATTTGCCCCACCTCTGAATCTCGTTGGCCCAGGCTATACATCAGAACGTATTGCACCAGGGCTTGTCGGTGCTGCCACAGTCGCTGCAACATGTGCAGAGTTGAATTCCACTGGGTAGGCACATCGCATTTTAGCCGGTGAAGTGGCAGGCCAAACGACTTCTGTAGAGATGTAAGTCGCTGAGCTGCGGGATGCGAACGGCGGAAGTGAGCACACAGCGACCGTGCCCTCTGCAGAAGGCCATCTAGTCTGGGATAGTGGGCTAAAAATTGCTGGACAACCAGGTTCAACACGTGAGCCATACAAGGCACGTGTGTTACATTGCCCCGGCGAAGGGCCGCACCCCGGTTTGCAGCATTGTCGCACACGGCATTCCCTGGTTTCAGGTCCAGTGGAGACAACCATTCATGAAATTGGTTCTCCAGAGCTGACCACAACTCCTCAGCTGTGTGACTCACATTTCCCAGACATTTCAATGTAAAAACTGCCTGATGACGTTGAGCCCTACTGCCAGCATAGTAAGGAGGTGTGCAGAATCCCTTCTGCGCAGTTAGAAAGCTTGTGGCATGACCAGACAGGCTTTGGGTGCAGGTGGAAGACCGAGAGGAGGTTGAGGAGGCAGAAGCAGTGGAGGAACTTTGACATAAAGAGGATTGACGCACAACTCGTGGGGACGGCAAGACTTGGACAGCAGCCCCTTGTCCTGCTGTCACCATAGTTACCCAGTGCCCAGTCAGCGACATGTAACGCCCCTGTCCATGCCTACTCGTCCAAGTGTCTGTGGTGAAATGCACCCTGTCACACACAGAGTTTCTCAAAGAAGCGGTGATGTTGTGTGCGACATGCTGGTGGAGCGCAGGCACACCTTTCTTTGAGAAGTAGTGCCGACTGGGCATCTGGTACTGGGGCACTGCGACGGACATAAGGTCTCGAAAATCCTCTGTGTCCACCAGGCGGAAAGGCAGCATTTCTGTAGCCAAGAGCTTGCAGATGGTGAAATTCAACCTCTTAGCTTTCTCATGGCTAGGAGGAAATGGTCTTTTACTTGTCCACATCTGAGGGACCGAGGGCTGGCTATTGTGCTTAGACGGGGTTGATAAGCGTGTCCCCGGCAAACTGCCGGTCTGTGAGGAAGATGCAGGTGGACATGTTAGGTTGCCTTGATCCAAAGGTGGTGCTATCGATGTCGGACAGCGCTCAACACCAGCTGGTGTTACCACCTCCAAAGAAAATGATGACCTGCCAATCACGCTGGCTGTTGCGGGTAAAGAGGTGGCAGGTCTGCGCCCCAAAACAGGTGTGACTGCTGTCCCCCCAGTCACAGAGGATGAAGAGGCCGCGGATGCACAAGATATGGCAGACGGTGGTTGGCCCGGCCGGCTAGGCCGCATTGTAGCACACTGAGCTTCCCACTGCAACTTATGCTTCATGTCCATGTGCCGGTTCATGCATGAAGTACTCAAACTATGTATTTTTTGGCCTCTACTTAGCTTCTGCTGACAAATGTTACAGATAACACGAGTTGGGTCATCTTTATCGATCTGAAAAAATGCCCAGGCTATGCAAGGCTTAGCACCCATGCGACCTGAAGAGCCACCACGACTTGTGGTGAGAGGCAGAGTTGTGTTTGAGGATGCAGTTGTTGACGTGCTTCCAGTACTACGTCTCTGTCCAGGAAGGCGCAACCTGACCTCGTCGTCACTAGCATCTTCCTCCACCTCCTCTGCTGACCTCATCTCTTGGCTGACTGTGGGTTGACAGTAAGTGGGATCTCCAACCTCATCATCATCACCCTGTGCGTTATCACACCCGTCGTCCTCAGAGCCAACCTGTTCCTGCCCTGACAAAAAACTAAAGTTGTCGCTCCAATCAGGTATTTGAGTCTTATCATCGTCTTCCTCATTGTCTCCACCAACAGGAGTTACAGTTTGGGAATGAGGGTCTACATTATGGTCAGAACCTTCTGCGTCTGGTCCTGGATCCGACTCATAAAGATTCTGGGCATCAGTGCAGATCATTTCCTCGTCTGGATTCACAGAAGCGCTGGAGTCTACATCTGATTCCCAGGCTATAGTATGAGTAAACAGCTCTGCAGACTCAACCATCTGTTCTACCTCATACTCAGACGGGCAGCTGGAGATTTGGGAGCTGTGAGGAAGCAAGTGCGATTGGGGTGACACCTTTGAGGACTGGAGTATTTGTGATGTTGAAGTTGATGTGGAGGAGAGCCCACTTAAAGGAGCACTTGATATCCGTTGAAGCACCTGCTGTTTTTGTGCCTCATCTGGAATTTGTAGCGATTAGCGTGGCCGTAAGAAAGGGATCTTATAACATTGTCCGCTAAAAGAAGTAGACATTTTAGTTTGGCTGGAAGATGGTCTTTCTTCTGCAGATGTTACTGTTGCTTTAACACCTACCCCATGGACACAACCTTTTTTCCCCTTCCCAACACGCCTATTCCCCTTTCCACCAGCAGCAGGCCTTTTTCCACTCATTTTGGTGGTTAACTAATTCACAACTCTGGAGTTGTTTGCACAAAAAAACAATGGATGGGAACCGAGCAGAGCTGAGTGGCCAAACTGTGGTATTAGGCCAAAACTATTGGCTGGGTTAGATGCAGAAAAAAATTATATTCAATTTGCAACCTGATCGAGGTCTGTATAGATGGATTAATAGAACCAGTCCCACACACAGCTAGAAGCCCAATATTTTTTCAGAGGTAGATGCAGAAAAAAATATATTCAGTTTGCAACCTGATGGAGGTCAGTATAGATGGACTAATACAACAAGTCCCACACACAGCTAGAAGCCCAATATTTTTTCAGAGGTAGATGCAGAAAAAAATATATTCAGTTTGCAACCTGATGGAGGTCTGTATAGATGGATTAATAGAACAAGTCCCACACACAGCTAGAAGCCCAATATTTTTTCAGAGGTAGATGCAGAAAAAAATATATTCAGTTTGCAACCTGATGGAGGTCAGTATAGATGGACTAATACAACAAGTCCCACACACAGCTAGAAGCCCAATATTTTTTCAGAGGTAGATGCAGAAAAAAATATATTCAGTTTGCAACCTGATGGAGGTCTGTATAGATGGATTAATAGAACAAGTCCCACACACAGCTAGAAGCCCAATATTTTTTCAGAGGTAGATGCAGAAAAAAATATATTCAGTTTGCAACCTGATGGAGGTCTGTATAGATGGATTAATAGAACAAGTCCCACACACAGCTAGAAGCCCAATATTTTTTCAGAGCTAGATGCAGAAAAAAATATATTCAGTTTGCAACCTGATGGAGGTCTGTATAGATGGATTAATAGAACAAGTCCCACACACAGCTAGAAGCCCAATATTTTTTCAGAGGTAGATGCAGAAAAAAATATATTCAGTTTGCAACCTGATGGAGGTCAGTATAGATGGACTAATACAACAAGTCCCACACACAGCTAGAAGCCCAATATTTTTTCAGAGGTAGATGCAGAAAAAAATATATTCAGTTTGCAACCTGATGGAGGTCAGTATAGATGGACTAATACAACAAGTCCCACACACAGCTAGAAGCCCAATATTTTTTCAGAGGTAGATGCAGAAAAAAATATATTCAGTTTGCAACCTGATGGAGGTCTGTATAGATGGATTAATAGAACAAGTCCCACACACAGCTAGAAGCCCAATATTTTTTCAGAGGTAGATGCAGAAAAAAATATATTCAGTTTGCAACCTGATGGAGGTCAGTATAGATGGACTAATACAACAAGTCCCACACACAGCTAGAAGCCCAATATTTTTTCAGAGGTAGATGCAGAAAAAAATATATTCAGTTTGCAACCTGATGGAGGTCAGTATAGATGGACTAATACAACAATTCCCACACACAGCTAGAAGCCCAATATTTTTTCAGAGGTAGATGCAGAAAAAAATATATTCAGTTTGCAACCTGATGGACGTCTGTATAGATGGATTAATAGAACAAGTCCCACACACAGCTAGAAGCCCAATATTTTTTCAGAGGTAGATGCAGAAAAAAATATATTCAGTTTGCAACCTGATGGAGGTCTGTATAGATGGATTAATAGAACAAGTCCCACACACAGCTAGAAGCCCAATATTTTTTCAGAGGTAGATGCAGAAAAAAATATATTCAGTTTGCAACCTGATGGAGGTCTGTATAGATGGATTAATAGAACAAGTCCCACACACAGCTAGAAGCCCAATATTTTTTCAGAGGTAGATGCAGAAAAAAATATATTCAGTTTGCAACCTGATGGAGGTCTGTATAGATGGACTAATACAACAAGTCCCACACACAGCTAGAAGCCCAATATTTTTTCAGAGCTAGATGCAGAAAAAAATTATATTCAATTTGCAACCTGATGGAGGTCAGTATAGATCAGGGGTCTCAAACACGCGGCCCGCGGGCCGCATGCGGCCCCTGAGGCTGCTTTATGCGGCCCGCAGGCACAGACCCCTTGATGATCCCGACCTGGTCCAGGAGGAGCCGCCGACAGCAGCGCTGCATTGCCGCACAGAGACTGTTTCCCAGCACTGCATTTCCAATGCCAGCCGCTGGCCAATCAGAGGCCAGCAGCTGATATCTGCGTGTCAGCGCAGCGAGTATGACGTCATTGCCATATGCAGATGTCAGCTGCTGGCCTCTGATTGGCCGGCGGCTGACATTGAAAATGCTGTGCTGGGAGACAGTCTCTGTGCGGCAATGCAGCGCTGCTGTCGGCGGCTCCTCCTGGACCAGGTCGGGATCGTCAAGGGGTCGGACTCTGTGGTGCCTGCGGGCCACATCTGCAGGAAGGCCGCCGAGGGAACGGAGGACAGGTGAGAATCATCTTTTTTTTTTTCTATTTTATGTGTGTGAAGAACAGCACAGGGGGCACAGAGCCAAAAGAGGGGACCTGGATGGGGCACATAGCCACAAGAGGGGACCTGGATGGGGCACATAGCCACAAGAGGGGACCTGGATGGGGCACATAGCCACAAGAGGGGACCTGGATGGGGCACAGAGCCACAAGAGGGGACCTGGATGGGGCACAGAGCCACAAGAGGGGACCTGGATGGGGCACAGAGCCTCAAGATGTGGACCTGGATGGGGCACATAGCCACAAGAGGGGACCTGGATGGGGCACATAGCCACAAGATGGGGACCTGGATGGGGCACATTGCCACAGGATGGGGACCTGGATGGGGCACATAGCCACAGGATGGGGACCTGGATGGGGCACATAGCCACAAGATGGGGACCTGGATGGGGCACATAGCCACAGGATGGGGACCTGGATGGGGCACATAGCCACAAGATGGGGACCTGGATGGGGCACATAGCCACAAGATGGGGACCTGGATGGGGCACATTGCCACAGGATGGGGACCTGGATGGGGCACATAGCCCCAAGATGGGGACCTGGATGAGGCACATTAGTACAAGATGGGCGCCAGGATGGGGAACGTTGCCACAGGATGGGGACCTGGATGGGGCACATAGCCACAGGATGGGGACCTGGATGGGGCACATTAGTACAAGATGGGGACTTGGATGGGGAACATTACTACAAGATGTTTTCCATTATTACTATATGATGCTAATTGTAAGACAATATTACTGTATGTGGCCAATTGGGGGAAATAAAATTGTAAAAAAAATAAAAAATAAAATAAAGCATGAAAAAATATTGGGCACTAAAAATGCTGTTTTATATGTAAACTAAAGTAAACACAAAAAAGTGCACGTTTATTATCGCCACATCCATAACGACCCAAGCCATAAAAAAATAAACACGGCAAAAATGTTCAAAAGGTGTATACAAAAAAAATGGTATCACTAAAAATGTCACATTGAACAAAGAATGCGGCCCCCCAAATTCAAATTTTTTCCATGTGCGGCCCATATACCCAGCCGAGTTTGAGACCCCTGGTATAGATGGACTAATAGAATGATGCTATGCCCAAAAGATTTTACTTCACTAGGTGCAGTAAAAAAATTGGTATTCTATACACAGGTGGTATATCTTGCAACACAGATAGTCTACTCCACTGACTAACACACTCTGCAATAGGCCAAAAAGGATTAGCTTTGCTAGATTCAGCCAAATGCTGTGAAAAAAACTTGCACAGCACTGGCACAGACCTGCCTGGCAAAAACTGATAGGAACTGATGTAACCTAGTCCTGAAAAGGACTCCAATTACAATTAGTCTTTACTCCCACAATCTATCTATTTAAGAGCACTGACCTGCCTGATAAAAGTTGTAGGAAATGCTGTAACCTAGTTCTTAAAAGGACTGCAATCACAACTATTCCCTACTCCCAAGCTATCTGTAGATTTGTGCGAAAATTGGCTTGAAATTAACAAGGTATAGCGCACACAGCAACAGCGGTGCCGTCTAACACGCAGCTGCAGCAGTGAGAAAATGGTGGCGACGGGGAAAATGGCTTGGTCTTATAGGGCAAGGACATGTGACATACACTGCCAATGACACATGCCCTTGCTTGTGTGGAAAAAAGCACTTCGCTCCGTGTGTGCGCTGCTGATAGGCTGACAGATTGCACCTCCCCACTGCAAATGCGGGAAAGAGAAAAAAAAATGGAGATCTTCATTGTTCCTGCAGAGATCCATCCCCTGCCCCTCCCCCCACCCCGCTGTACACTCAAACTGCGTATTAACATTAATTTTCATCATTACTGAGAAAAAATCCAGTTATGATTTTGGTGCACGAACAGTTATCGAACATAACCTCGAACAGCCGAATTTTTCTCAAATTGTTCGTGTTTGCCGAACGGCTCGAACACCGCCCAAAACAGCTCGAATTTGAGATTGGCGAACAGTTCGAGTAGAACAACGCTCATCTCTACACATGAGTGCCTTCTTGCTGCACTACCTGCAACATGACCCTCAGATTGTCAGAATTCGAAATAATCCTGACTACTGGGTTGCCACACTCTTAGATCCCCCACACTCTTCGATCAACCTTTTCATTTTAATAAAGAACAAAAAAATGGTCATTTTTGAAATTATAAGCATTAGCAGGTTATTAGAAACTGAAATCAAACAGTTTTCAACTCAAAACTTTATTCTAGGTAATGTTACATTTGTTCGAAAGGAGCTTCTGAACTCGTCCATTGAATTTGTCAGGTCTTGGATGGTTTCTGCTTCAATTGTTTTGCATGAGGACAGAATACCCTCCCAGAGCTGTTGCTTAGATGTGAACTGCCTCCCGCCATCATAGACACTCCTTTTGATGATGCTCCAGAGGTTCTCAATGGGGTTGAGGTCAGAGGAGCATGGGGGTCACACCATAAGTTTGTCCTCTTTTATGCCCATATCAGCCAGAGATGCAGATGTGTTATGTGCAGCATGAGACGGTGCATTATCATGCATGAAAATGATCTTGCTGCGGAATACACGGTTCTTCTTCTTGAACCATGGGAGGAAGTGCTGTTTGAGAAACTCCACATACATTATGGAGTTCATTTTTACCCCTTCAGGGATCCTAAAGGGGCCGACAATCTTTCTCCCCATGATTTCAGCCCAAAACATTACTCCACCTCCTCCTTGTTGGCGCTGTAGCCGTGTTTGCATGGGGTGTCCATCCTCCACTCCATCCATCTGGACCATCGAGCGTTGCACGGCACTCATCGGTGAACAAAACAGTTTTGAAGTCAGTCTTCATGTATTGTTTGGCCCACTGGAGCCGTTTCTGCTTGTGTGCAGTGGATAGAGGAGGTCGACAGGATGGCTTCCGCACAGCTGCAAACCTCTGAAGGACCCTGAATCTTGTTGTTCGAGGGACATTGGAGGCACCAGCAGCTTCAAAAACTTGTCTGCTGCTATGACAAGGCATTTTTGCCGCTGCTCTTTTAACCTGACGTAATTGCCTGTAGGAAAGAGTCCTCAATTTTCCCTTATCAGCACGCACACGTGTGTACTGTGAATCAGCTACATACTTCTTGATTGTGCGATGATCAGGATGAAGTGTCTTGGCAATGTTGATTGTAGTCATGCCTTGACCTAAACACTCCACAATTTGTTGCTTCTCAGCAGCCGACACATCCTTTTTCTTTCCCATTTTGGCAGAAAATGTAGGCTGCTTAATAATGTGGGACAGCCTTCTTAAGTAGTCTTGCCTTTCATTGGACACACCTGCCAAACTAATTAGCACAGGTGTCTGCAATTGCTTACAGTGATATAAAGAGCCCTGACACACATCACCATCAATGAATTTAACTGACAAACAAAAAAATTCTTACCTTATCACTCCTAAACACTTTTTGCATAATAATTTGGAACACAGTTCATGTGCTTTTCCACAAAACACCAATGGTTCACGTAGTGAATCTTACAGTTCTAACTTGCCAACCGTGGTCTGTATGGAGTTGTTCAATAAATGGCCCAAAATTAAGATAACATAGACGGGAGAGGTCTCTATGAATAGGAATTCCTAAGTATTTGATACCCTGTGAGGGCCAGGCAAAGGGAAAGTTGGACTGGATGGAATCCTGTATGGATTTGGGGAGGGAGACATCGAGGGCCTCAGACTTCGCTGCATTGATTTTAAAATTTGACCATGTAACAAAGTGATCTATTTCAGCCATAACAGCAGGGATGGATATATGTGATTGAGTGATATATACTAGGATATTATCAGCAAATGCAGAGCACTTGTACTCGGTGCCTCCAACCTCAATCCACCTAATATTGGGGTTATGGTGAATTGATGAGAGCAGGTGCTCCGTCACTAGGATGTATAAGAGAGGGGACAGAGGACATCCCTGCCTTGTCCCATTGGTGATTATGCAAGGTGATGAAAATGTTCAATTTATCTTCAGCCTAGGTGACGTATTGCGATACAGGGCCGTGATTTTGGCTATAAAAGGGTCCCCTAGACCCCTACCCTAAGTTTTTTAAGAGAATAATATATGGCGTGCCAGGAGACTCTATGGAATGCTTTCTCAGCATCCAACGAGAGTATCTAATTACAAATTTTTAACTGCATCTAGCCCAGGAAATACTTTGTGCCTAGTAGCAGTGTCTGCTAGTCAGCGGATTATCCCAGCTGTTAAGCAAGCTACACCACCTGTAGTTTGGACACTTAATTTTTTCAAAGGAAATGCTTCGGGCCCCCGGGACACTCAGTGAAGTGCATCGGGGAGGCACCCCAAGGCACAGGGGCTGGGACTGGCAGTAGGACGCTTTGCGGTGGACCGCCAATCTCGATCCTTATAAAAGCTTTTTAACTGCAGCAGCTTTAGTGGACGCTACTGGAGCTGGAATTACGCGGCTGCTGGCATGAGACTTGCCCTCCAATAGATCCTTGTAAAAGGATTTAAAGTGTACTCATTCAAATTAGAGAGACAATTTAAATTAAAAAGATTAGACCTGCCTCCACCGCAGGGGGGCTCGCTCGACCCACCAGCGGACAGGCACCAGTATTGGGAGAGGGGGGCTGGCCGTCAGGGTCCACCGCGGCTCTGGCACAAACCCGGCGACACGGAGGTCGCACGGGCAGGAACGGATTGGCCGTGTCTGCTTCGCACTTTTTTGGTTTTAGAAGGGCATGACTTGCCTATATCTGTGTCTCCCCCTCCTTTTACTCCTCCACCTCTTTTCTTTTCGCATGACTATATGTACTTGTCACTTTTCCATGTGTTAGTTGTGTCTTCTGAGCAGTTTGTCAGCTTTTGGACACCTTTGAAGGTGTTTTCTATGTGTTTCTATGTGTTTTTGTTTGCCTGCCATTGGTTTTAACGGTGTTCAACGGTGTTCGACGAACAGTTCGGCGTACATACGGGTGTTCAACGAACCGAACCGAACTCGAACACTACGGGGGTGGCTCAACACTAGTCAAAAATGTCAAGGCTGATGCTTTGTCCCGGAGGTTCCCTGGTGGTGGTGACCATGAGAACCCTGCCCCGATATTACAGAAGGGGGTAGTCATTTCGGCATTGTATCCTGAACTGGAGGGTGAGGTGTTGGATGCTCAGGGAGACACTCCTGCCGCCTGCCCTTCAGGAAGGTTATTTGTACCATCTAATCTGCACCGCAAAGTAATTAAGGAACATCACAATTCTGTGCTTGCTGGTCATCCTAAGGCAACTGCGGAACCCCTCTCTTGTTATTTTTGGTGGCCAGGTTTGCATCGGGATGTGATTGAACACGTATCTGCTTGTAGTATTTGCGCGCGTTCTAAGGTTTCGCATACCCGTCGGTCTGGTACACTTCTTCCGCTTCCTATCCTTAACAGGCCATGGACACACTGGTCCATGGATTTTATTACTGACCTACCGGTTTCTGCAGGCAAAACGGTGGTTTTGGTGGTTGTAGATAGGTTCAGTAAAATGATTCACTTTGTTGCATTACCTGCACTTCCAAATGCCAAGACTCTTGCTCAGGTGTTTATAAATGAGATTGTGAAGATTCATGGGGTTCCCTTCTATGTGGTGTCAGATCGGGGGACCCAGTTTGTTTCCAAGTTCTGGAAAGCATTCTGTTCTCGACTGGGGTGCAGCCGTCCTTTTCCTCTACCTTCCACCCTCAGTCAAATGAACAGACGGTTCGCATCAATCAGAATTTGAAGACCTACCTCAGGTGTTTTGTCTCCGAAAATCAGGCGGATTGAGCATCTTACTTACCGCTGGCAGAATTTGCCATTAATAATCATCGTCAAGAATCCACTGGCAGGTCACCTTTCTTTGGTGCATATGATTACCATCCACAGTTTGGTACCTTTAGTAGGGGAGGAGCTTTGGAAGTTCCTGAGGAGTAAAGTTTTGCTTCATCGCTCTCCTATGTGTGGTGGGGGTTCTGAGTAATTTAAAGATCGTGGGAGACAGGTATAAACATATGGCTGGCAGAAAATGCTTGCCGGGTCCGGACCTGAATATGAATGACTTTTTGTGGTTGCCCACCAGGAATATCAAGTTGAAAGTCCCTTCTTGGAAGCTGGGACCTAGGTTTATTGGTCCCTATAAAATAACCGTCATCATTAACCCATCAGCGTTTTGTCTTGAGCTTCCTCAGGCCCTTAAGGTCCACAATGATTTCCATAGGTCATTACTCAAGAAATATGTGGAACCTCTTGAGCCCTCACCCCTACTGCCACCACAATGATGGTTGATGGTAATCTGGAGTTTCAGATTTCGAGATTGTAGATTCTCATCTCCAACGTCATTCCATACAATACTTGGTGCACTGGAAGGGTTATGGTCCAGAAGAGAGGATGTGGGTTTCAGCATCACAGGTGAACGCTTTCAGGTTGGTTCGTTCATTTCACACCTCTTATCCTGAGAAACCTGGTCCTGAGTATCCGAAGGCCACTCGTAGAGGAGGGGGTACTGTCACATGTGTGTCAGTCACCCTGCAGTTGGTTGCAGGAGATCTCTTCGTTTGGCATTACAGACACCTTCTTAGAATCTGTCTCACTCTAGGACCCAGCGGCTACCGCCCTCCTGCTCTAATTAACACTCTGGCCTGTGTGTTCAAATACTTTCAGTTTGCTATAGGGAGGCGCCGGTGATATTCACATTTTCCCTTGTGAAGGCTTGGAGCTATTGCAGAAAGACACAGGTGGCAAATGAGTTCTACCATCATCTGACATGTCCTGCGGTGGTCTACTGACCATGTGCACTAGCCCTCCTACATAGCAAGTGCTTGGGCATCAGTGTGCTCAGTCTCTTCTACTTCTGTAGGCAGGGCTAGGTGGATGGGCAATGGACCCAAAGCCAGTAGAGTCACAAAAAAGCAGAAGAAACTGCTGCATGACTTGGGGCTCAGACTGCTTGGCTGATTTGCAAGGGGGTGAGGTGGAATCCGGATGACCATGGTCCTCAGGTTTCAACTGTGCACTTTATGCAGTGGACCGGGTGGAAGATAACGCGAAGGAACTGGAGCCACTCTCAGCCTTCCAATCTAACACCTTTTCAACATCTTGTGACCTCACTATTCATGCAGCCGTATTCGGGCCCACGAAAGGACTCATAACGTCCTGTCGCCTCTGTACACCAGTGGAAGGTGTTGTGTTTGGGCACATAGCAGGTACAGAAAAACCACATCCTCTCCCTGCATCAGTTATACCACCACCATCAGCAGCTACGCTAGCACCGCCATGGCCACGTCCCCTATTGGATGCTTTCTTCATTTTTGGAAGTGTTTTTTGTAAACACTACTCATAAAGAGATGGCGGAAGAGTAGATTTATTTATTTGCAACAGTACTAGAAAACATCAGCACTGAAAAATTATTTTTTGTGTCTTGAAATGGCAACTAGACGACTGATGGCAATTATTTATTTCTAAGACTACTAAAAAACACACAAAAGTCCAGAAAAATTATTTTTGAGCCCTAGAAATGGCAACAAGATGGTTGATGCCATTTTTTTTATTTCCCAGACTACTAAAAAACACACACTAATACAGAAAAAAATAATTTTGTGGCTAGAAATAGCAATGAGACTGTTGATTCCAATAATTTATTTCTCAGACTACTAGAAAACAAACAGTGGCATGTGAATTACTACCATTAACTGAAAAAGAAATAAACTTTACCCAAAAGGATCTTTTAATGGTATAACTATAGCTCCCTCTCATATCACTTATTTGGGCATCAAAATAGGTCGCTCACCATCCTCTTTATACACGTTAAATTATCCCCCCCTCATTAAAAAAATCACTAATCAATTGAAGTCATGGCAGGATTTGCCCTTGTCTTTTTTGGGAAGGTCACATTTGGTCAAGATGATCAGTACTTCCAAAATTATGTATCAACTCCAAACTCTACCATTGCTACTGAAACACTCTGACGTAACTATACTCAACAGGGCCTTTAGTCATTTTATATGGAGGGGAAAACGTCCTAGGATTAATCTAGACAAACTTATGTCATCCAAAGATGATGGTGGCATTAATTTTCCAAGCATCAGGAATTATAACCTTGCTTGCCTCTTTTTCGCTACATAATAGACTGGCTCCACAAAAGACATACATACTCTGATTACTCGTTGGAATCAAATTATGCATACCCCTTCAATTTGATTGCACTTCTACACTCTCGATACACTTCCCTACCCCTAGCAATCAAAAAATCAGTAACTTTTAAAGACACCATCGCCGCTTGGAAAGCGGTTAGGAAGAAATACGGCCTTTCCTTCAGAATTTCTAAGCACCAGTCGCTATGGCAGAATCCAGAATTTCCTCAGGGCATTGAAAAAAATTATTCTTTAAATGGCAGCAGGCTGGTATAGATAACATATCTCATCTCCTCCACCCTACCGATCAGAGATGGTTGACATACCCAGAGTGTATGGGTAAATATGGTCTACCTCTCCAACATGGCTTCCTATATGAACAAATCAGACTTTCCGTTATGTCAAACTTAAGGGATGTTACTTTCGAGACCTCCCAAAATGAATTGGATGTCATTCTACTATCTCCAACGGGTACCCCCTCAATATCTAATTTGTTAAAGATACACCCTGACATTTTTTTCAAATATTGGAAGCATCAATTGGAAGACGTTGAAATTCCCATTAAGATCAGATCAGGCTGGAAGGTATTTAGAAAATACATTATAAATGAAACATGAAGAGAAACTCAATATAAAGTAATACATGGAGCCACATACGCCTTTAATATACCGAAAAAGATCCATTATCGAATAGACTAATTGAATGCCCTAAATGTCATCATCCCTACTCTGACCTTATGCATGGCCTATGGTCCTGCACCGAATCAACAGTATATTGGGATCAAGTTTCAGATTTGATTCATACTATATGGGGTCCAGGGTACACCCTCTCCCCATACTTAGCCCTACTACATTATTGGAGGAACCCAGAGAATCCTTACAAAGAAACAAAAGGCCCCCCAAAACTGCTTCACACTCTACTCTTCTTGGCAAAAAACAGCTACTCAAACATTGGCTAGACCCAAACATTCCCCCCATAGCAGAGCTGATAATCCAATTGAAACATTTTATGGGAGTAGAACAACTTTATGCCCTCAGTAGCAAGGAACAACAAGCTGGCAAATTTCTATCAAAATGGAAACAGTTTATTATAACATGTTGCTCTCTGATTGAAAAAAATAAAATTGTCGAACCATTCACTTCTACAGAATGTTATATTCCAGAGGATCTAAACAACAATTTAGGACTATTACGCGTAAACTAAAATATGGGAGAAAATCAGAAGGAAATAATTATCTGCATCCAGTTCCTTTTGTATTGTTGACAATGATGACTTTAAGTTGTTAATATTTAATCTTTGTTTATTTGTTGTGCCAGCTAATCACAATTTATTGACTATACAATGTGCCTGATCTGAGTACAGGCTCCTGATTAATGTCTCATTTTGGCTTTGTTCATCTGCCTTTATTTGTTTTTTTCTTTTTTGAAAATCTTAAAAAAAATGATGTTTTTAAAAGAACAAAAACAAACAAACAGCAGCTTAAAGGACAGTACTCCCACAAGCAGGAGTGTGCAGCGTACAACCCGCGGCTTAAAGGACAGTACTAACACAGGCGGGGGGGGGCAAAGTACACACAGCAGCTTAAAGGATAGTACTCCCACATGCGGGGTGGGTGCAGAATACACACATTGGCTTAAAGGACAGTACTCCCATAAGTGGGGGTGCAGAGTACACACAGTGGCTTAAAGGACAGTACTCCCACAGGCAGAGGATGCAAAGTACACACAGTGGCTTAAAGGGCAGTACTCCCATAGATATGGGTGCAGAGTATATATAGTGGCTTTTAATACAGTAGTAGCACAGTACCACCACAGATATGGGTTGCAAAGTACACACAGTGGTTTTTTTGCAGAGTGCTCAGTCAAAATCTGTCCCTCACTCTAGCTGCATCCTATCCCTACACTATTAAGAGCATATTAGCGACGGCACTCGTGATCCGACCTTTATGCAGGCCAGGTCACGAGCTGCGCCGGCCAATCACAGCCATGCCAATACTTGTCATGGCTGCATGGCCCAGAACAGCCCACAGCCTAAAAGCATGTTGATTGGCTGGTGTCCGGTACGTACCCCGAACTTTCCTGAACTAATTGTATTGTATAGTGTAGTCTATTATGCTATTCAATACCTTTTTTATAGTATAACAACATATTAAATGCATGCTTAACTGGAGCTTTTCCCGACAATCTAATCAGACTGTGGTAAGACGACTCACTCGGCTGCTTTAAGAAGTAGACTCAGGAGACGGTTTCCTCTGCAGGTTTATTGTAACGGCATAAAGCACTGTGTAGCATCGGCGTCTCTTCCTCCTGCCTGGCAGAGACGCCGATCCCCTCACCGCCGCAGTCCCGGTCCGGCATCCTCCGGCTCCCCTGCTGCATCTGCCCGGGGTGCGCGGACCACGCGCAGTTCCCCGGGCACTGTACTAAAGAGTCGCCGGCCAATAGCCCGAGGACTGCTCCTATACAAGGCACCTCCTCCAAAATGGAGGTGCCTGTGCAAGGTTTGTGTGCTAACACTCACCTCAGCCCACAGGTTCCAGTGCCCGCCAGCCTGTCAATCAGTTATGTCCGCCAGGCTGTCTATCAGCCATGCTCGCCAGCCTATCTCTCTGCCAAGCCCGGCTGCTTGCCTACCCGCATCACCTGCCTGTCTACCAGCTGTGCTCATCTGCTGTGCCTGTCGGCTTCAGCCATCAGTCCCTTGGGAGTCGCCTGCTCTCACACAAGGTCAGTCCCAGAGTGGCACCTGGTTCATCTTCCCGGTCCCTCCTTGCTTGGAGTCGACTAAGCCGCCGTGTGGCCAAGGTCGGTCCGGGTAGACACTTAGTTACGCCCCTCCTTGTATCACAGCACAGAGGTTCCACCACCCGAATCCGTAACACACTGCAGGTTCAGCAAAATAAACACGGCCTTTCTGGCATAACGACAAAACAAAAGATAAACTATAGCACAGTCCATATGTGTGTGGGGTACACCCGCACAAGATATAGCACACACTTCAGCTCCTCCTGAGCTGAAGCTTTCCAGTCTTGAGACTTGCCTCTCCAGACACACAACCAAAGAAAAAAAAATACTGACTGAGCATTTAACCTTGCTCAGCCACACCTTGAGGTGGAGGTATGGTGAATGACTTCCCACCCATCTCTATGTAATTCACACAAAACTACTCCCTTTAGGTTATTTAACCCCCCAACATATAACATGCTGGAAGAAAGTTGTTGGTTCAGTTTGCTAAGGCTAGCAGCCATGGCGAAACCTACCTTCTCTTACATATAACATCAGTGACTCTGTCACATATTCCTCCCCCCTCTGCCCAAAGCCAGGGGTTTGGGCACCTTAGGACACCAGACAGGGAATTCTAGAGAGGGCATCAGCTTTTCCTTGTAACTTCCCGGGCTTATGCTCCACGTGAAAACTAAAGTCCTGGAGACCCAAGAACCATCTGGTTACTCGGGCATTCTTACCCTTCTTCTCTCTCAACCATCTCAAAGGGCATGGTCTGACACCAGTCTAAACTTCTGCTCTAGCAGGTAATATCTCAGTGTATCTGCGATCTATTTTATGGCTAAGCACTCTTTTTCTACTATAGCGTAGTTCTCGCAGGGAGAGAGCTTCCAGCTCAGATAGAGAATGGGATGCTCTCCCCCATTTATCTCTTGAGAAAGCAGGGCTCCTAGGTCAACTTCTGAAGCGTCTGTCTGGACCACGAATCCCTTCTCAAAGTCCGGTGCGACCAGGACCAGCAGCTTGCACAGTGCCAGCTTCAGCTGTTGGAACGCCATCTCCGTTTCCTCCATACATTTCACCATCGTTGCTCTGGTGCCTTTGAGGAGATCCATAAGTGGCGCGGCCATTATGGCAAAATTTGAGATAAACCGCCGGAAATACCCAACAATTCCCAGAAATGCTCTCACTTGCTTCTTGGAAAGTGGTTGCGGCCAGTTGTGGATTGCCTCGACTTTATTGACTTTTGGCTTAATTTCGCCCCCCCTGACGACATAGCCCAAGTACTTGGCCTCCTCCTTTCCAACGGCACATTTTTTCCGATTTACAGTAAACCCCGCCTTCCTCAGAGCATCCAGAATTGCCTGTATCTTTGTCAGATGACTAGCCCAGTCTGGGCTAAAGACCACAATGTCGTCAAGGTAGGCTGTGGCATACTTCTTATGTGGGGCTAGGATCCGATCCATGGGAAGGTGGCTGGGGCCCCTTGCAGTCCGAAAGGCATTCGGGTGTATTGGAAACACCCATCAGGTGTTGAGAACGCCGTCTTCTACTTGGCCCTCTGGGCCATGGAAATCTGCCAGTAGCCCTTCGTCAAGTCGAGGGTGGTAATTAGAGATTAGCGAACGTGCTTGCCACTACTCGGTACTCGCCCGAGTGCTCGCTCTGCGAGTATTTCCGGGTTGCTTGGGCGGGAACTTGGGTCCCCGCCCTGCATGTTTGACGCTCTTTAGAGAGCCAATTAACATGCAGCGATTGCTTGCCACGCACTGTAATGCCATAGCCATGTTGATTGTGGCATTGCAGTGATTGGCTGGCCGCACAGCATCATCAGGTCTATATAAGACCTGGCGCCACTATGTTCATCACAGTCTACCCAGGAACCAGGCAGAGTATGCAGAGCTGCTGCTGAGTCAGGGAAAGATTTTCTTGTTTAGAGTTAGTAAAAGTATTCCACAGCATATCTATACAGTGGGTACAGAAAGTATTCAGACCCCTTTAAATTTTTCACTCTTTGTTTCATTGTAGCCATTTAGTAAATTCTAAAAAGTTCATTTTTTTTCTCATTAATGTACACTCTGCACCCCATCTTGACTGAAAAAAAACAGAAATGTAGAAATTTTTGCAAATTTATTCAAAAAGAAAAGCTTAAATATCACATGGTCATAAGTATTCAGACCCTTTGCTCAGTATTGAGTAGAAGCACCCTTTTGAGTTAGTACAGCCATGAATCTTCTTGGGAATGATGCAACAAGTTTTTCACACCTGGATTTAGGGATCCTCTGCCATTCTTCCTTGCAGATCCTCTCCAGTTCTGTCAGGTTGGATGGTGAACATTGGTGGAAAGCCATTTTCAGGTCTCTCCAGAAATGCTCAATTGGGTTCAGGTCAGGGCTCTGACTGGGCCAGTCAAGAATGGTCACAGAGTTGTTCTAAAGCCACTGTTATTTTAGCTGTGTGCACTGCTTAGGGTCATTGTCTTGTTGGAAGGTGAACCTTCGGCCAAGTCTGAGGTCCAGAGCACTCTGGAAGAGGTTTTCATCCAGGATATCTCTGTACTTGGCCACATTCATATTTCCTTTAATTGCAACCAGTCGTCCTGTCCCTGCAGCTGAAAAACACCCCCATAGCATGATGCTGCCACCACCATGTTTCACTGTTGGGATTGTATTGGGCAGGTGATGAGCAGTGCCTGGTTTTCTCCACACATACCGCTTAGAATTATCACCAAAAAGTTCTATCTTCGTCTCATCAGACCAGAGAATCTTATTTCTCATAGTCTGGGAGTCCTTCTTGAGTTTTTGAGCAAACTCTATGCGGGCTTTCATATGTCTTGCACTGAGGAGAGACTTCCGTCATGCCACTGTGCCATAAAGGCCCGACTGGTGGAGGGCTGCAGTGATAGTTGACTTTGTGGAATTTTCTCCCATCTCCCTACTGCATTTAAGGAGCTCAGCCACAGTGATCTTGGGGTTCTTCTTTACCTCTCTCACCAAGGCTCTTCTCACACGATTGCTCAGTTTGGCTGGACGGCCAGGTCTAGGAAGACTTCTGGTGGTCCCAAACTTCTTCCATTTAAGGGTTATGGAGGCCACTGTGTTCTTAGGAACCTTGAGTACTGCAGAAATTCTTTTGTAACCTTGGCCAGATCTGTGCCTTGCCACAATTCTGTCTCTGAGCTCCTTTGGCAGTTCCTTTGAGCTCATGATTCTCATTTGGTTTGACATGCACTGTGAGCTGTGAGGTCTTATATAGACAGGTGTGTGCCTTTCCAAATCAAGTCCTATCAGTTTAATTAAACACAGTTGGACTCCAATGAAGGAGTAGAATCATCTCAAGGAGGATCACAAGGAAATGGACAGCATGTGACTTAAATATGAGTGTCTGAGCATAGGGTCTGAATACTTATGACCATATGATATTTCAGTTTTTCTTTTTTAATAAATTTGCAAAAATTTCTACATTTGTGTTTTTTTCAGTCAAGATGGGGTGCGAGAGTGTACCTTAATGAGAAAAAAAATGAACTTTTTAGAATTTACCAAATGGGTGCAATGAAACAAAGAGTGAAAAATATAAAGGGGTCTGAATACTTTCCGTACCCACTGTATATCCATCTGAACTAACAGTCCTTCTGAGGACTAATCCAGCTGCATATATTCATTGGTGATAGCAGGAGTTAGGCAGGCAGCCAGTGTATGTGGCGGACTGCAGTGCATATAGTGCAAGAGAGTCCATAGCACATCCCTGCTGCTGCTGTTCTTACAGATATTTGTAGATATAGGCCCATATAACAGGGGCCAGGCCAAATTTTTTTTATCTTAATCCTGGTTATTTGCTTAAAAACCAAGGCGGGCAAGGTATGTGACAGACTGCAGTGCATGATACAGCACAAGAGAGTTCCTTGCATGTTAAACTTCTGACTGATCCTGCTGTGACAAATATTTGTAGACATAGCCCCAGGTATCAGGGGCCAGGGCAATTTTTTTTTTATCTTAATCCTGGTTATTTGCTTAAAAAGCAATGAAGAGTACACCATTTTCTGCTCCATCCGCTTGTTAGCACTGCAGAATACAGCCTGATCTTTTCCATATTCCAGCGATAAAAATGCAGAAATTTGAACTGAACGTGGAAAATATTGGCATCCTTTTTCATTTTGTTGCAGTGTGTCAGTCAAGCTATTCACACTAGGTCTCTATGAACAGTAGTATTAGTAAACTACAGGCCTGCTATTTAAAACCATGGTTCTCTGTCAGACATATCACATATAACAGCGTTCCAAAAGCTGCCATTTCTGTCTTCCATTTCGTTGCAGTGTGTCGGTCAAGCTATTCACACTAGGTCTCTGTGAAGAATAGTATTATTAAACTACAGGCCTGCTATTTAACCCCTTTCCGACGACGTCAGTAATAGTACGTAGCTGTACCCTGGGACTTATGGACCAGCTACGTGATATTACGCATAATGCGATCGCGCCCGCACACAAGTGGTGCAGGACGATCGCCGCCGGGTGTCAGCCGATTGTCATAGCTGACCCCCCGTTGCTATGTGCTGAGAGCGGTCCCGCACTGCTCCCTGCTCATTAACCCCCGCAATGCTGCGACCGAAGTTGATCGCAGCATTGCGGGGGCAAGAGGGAGGTAAGCTCGATACTCACCTCCTCTCCGGCCTCCAGCGATGTCTTCCGGATGTTGTCATGACGACCCAATGTCATCATGACAACATCCGGGTCACCAGGAGGCAGGAAATTACTTTGGTCATGCGCAGTGCATGACCAAAGTAATGTCTTCCCTGTGTGCAGCGCTGACAGGCTGCCTGGCATTGGGAGCTGCTGCTCTCTATGCTATGCAGCCGATCAGGCTGCTAAAAGTGAAAGTTCCATAATGGGACAATGTGTAAAAGTAAAAAACAGTGCCAGAAAGGGAAAAAAAAAAAAAATATTAAAAAATATTTAAAAAAAATGAAAAAAATAATCCCCAAAAAATAAAAATATATTGTACCCATAATTTTTATTTATTATGAAAAAAAAAAAATAAACCAATAAAAGTACACATATTTGGTATCTCCACGTCCAAAACGACCTGGCCTATAAAACTGTCCTACTAGTTAACCCCTTTAGTGAACACGGTAAAAAAAAAAAAAAAAAAAAAAACGAAGCAAAAAACAATGCTTTATCATCATACTGGCAAACAAAAAATGGAATAACACGCGATCAAAACGATGAATGTAAATAAAAACGGTACTACTGAAAACGTCATCTTGTCCCACAAAAAAAAAAAGCTGCCATACAGCTCCAGCATCCAAAAAATAAAAAGTTATCGCTCTCAGAATAAAGCGATACAAAAAAATTATTTTGTCTAGAAAATAGTTTATTGTGTAAAAGCACCAAAACATGAAAAAAAGCTTTAAACGTACTGACCCGAATAATAAAGCTGCCTTATCAATTTTACCACACGCAGAACGGCATTAAAAAAAAAAATTCCGGAAATGCTGGTTTTTGTTTATTCTGCCTCCCAAAAATCGGAATAGAAAGCAATTAAAAAATGTCACATGCCAGAAAATGGTACCCATAAAAATGTCAACTTGTCCAGCAAAAAACAAGCCGTCACATGACTCTGTTGGCCAAACTATGTAAAAATTATAGCTCTCAAAATATGGTGATACAAAAACTAGTCTTTTTTAAAAAAAAAGCGTCTTTTAGTTTGTGACAGCTGTCAATCATAAAACCCGATATGAAACTGGTATCTCACCAAACCGAAGAATAAAGTTGTCTAATCACTTACATCACACGAGGAACGGCGTAAAAAAATAAACTCTTGGGTTAGGGTTGTACTAGAGTTAAGGTTGGGGTTAGGGTTGGGCTAGGGTTAGGGTTGGGCTAGGGTTAGAGTTGGGGTTAGGGTTGGGCTAGGGTTATGGTTGGGCTAAGGTTAGGGTTGGGGTTGTATTAAGGTTAGGGTTGGGAATTTTTCAAAAGTAAAGAAAAGAAAAATGATGACGATATGGCGACCAGTGTTGAGCGCAAGAGCTCGCTACTTGAGTTTGCATTGAGTGCTCAGGTATGCACTGAGTATTGCGGGTGTTCGAGTGACATGCTCGAGTCTCTGCCCCATATGCTTCACGGCCAAAGAAAACGTTGTTGGGATCGCCAACCATGCACGCGCGATCCCCGCATGTTTTTTTTTGGATGTCTAACAACCGTGAAACATGCGGGCCGGGGACTTGAATATGTCACTCGAGCACCCGTGATACATGGTGCATACCCGAGTACCCGATGCAAACTCAAGTAGCGAGCACTTGCGCTCAAGACTAATGACAACTTATTCAATATGATGACCTAATGTTATCAAATTCTGTCGTACCTCTGGGTTCAAAATGTACACTATACCCCTTGATAAAATCCTTGAGGGGTCTTGTTTCCAAAATGGAGTCAATTGTGGGGGGTTTCCACTATTTAGGCACATCAGGGGCTCCCAAAATGCGACATGGCCTCCACTCTTGATTCCAACCAATTTTGTGTTCAAAAAGTCACACAGTGCTCCTTCCCCTCTGAACCCTGACATGCGCTCAGTGTATTTTCCCCATATATGGGGTATTGGCGTACTCAGGAGAAATTGCACAACAGTTTTTAGGTTCCATTTTCACCCTTGAAAAAAAAAATTTGGCTAAAAGATCATTTTTGTGGAAAAAGTTTGATTTTTTTATTTTCACGGCTCCATGTTATAAACTTCTGTGAAGCACCTGGGGGTTAAGGGTGCTCACCACACATCTAGATAAGTTCCCTGAGCGGTCTAGTTTCCAAAATGGTGTCACTTGTGGGGGGTTTCCACTGTTTAGGCACATTAGGGGCTCTCCAAACACAACATGGTGTTCGCTAATTATTCAAGCAAATTTTACATTCAAAAAGTCAAATGGCGCTTCTTCCCTTCTGAGCCCTGCCGTGCGCTGAAACAGTGTTTTTTCCCCACGTATGGGATATCTGCATGCTCAGGGGAAATTGCACAACAAATTTTTTTGGTCCATTTTTTCCTGTTACCAATGCAAAAATAAAAAAATTGGAGTCTAAAGTAACATTTTTGTGAAAAAAGTTAACTGTTCATTTTTTTCTTCCCCATTCCAAAAATTCCTGTGAAGCACCTAAAGGTTTAATAAACTTCTTGAATGTGGTTTTGAGCACCTTGAGGGGTACAGTTTTTAGTATGGTGTCACTTTTGAGTATTTTATGGCATAAAGGCCCCTCAAAGTCACTTCAAATGTGATGTGGTCCCTAAAAAAATGGTTTTGTAAATTTTGTTGTAAAAATGAGAAATCACTTTAAAACCTTATCGTTTCCTAATTTAAAAAAAATTTGGTTCCAAAATTGTGCTGATGTAAAGTAGACATGTGGGAAATGTTATTTATTAACTATGTTGTGAGATATATCTCTCTATGATTTAAGGACATAAAAATTCAAATTTGGAAAATTGTGAAATTTTCAAAATTTGCGCCAAATTTCCAATTTTTTCACAAATAAACGCAAGTGATATCGAAGAAATGTTACCACTATCATGAAGTACAATATGTCATGAAAAAATCTGAATCAGCGGGATCCGTTGAAGCATTCCAGAGGTATTACCTCATAAAGTGACAGTGGTCAGATTTGCAAAAATTGGCCCGGTCATTAACGCGCAAACCACCCTCGGGGGTAAAGGGGTTAAAACCGTGCTTCTCTGTCAGACATATCACATATAACAGCGTTCCAAAAGCAGCCATTATTGCCTTCCATTTCGTTGCAAGGTGTGTCAGTCAAGCTATTCACACTAGGTCTCTGAAGAATAATATTAGTAAACTACAGGCCTGCTATTTAAAACCGTGGTTCTCTGTCAGACGTATCACATATAACAGTGTTCCAAAATCAGCCATTTCTGGCTTCCATTTCATTGCAGTGTGTCGGTCAAGCTATTCACACTATGTCTCTGTAAACAATAGTATTAGCGTACTATAGGCCTGCTATTTAAAACTGTGGTTCTCTGTCAGATGTATCACATATAATAGCATTCCAAAATCAGCCATTTCTGCCTTCCATTTCATTGCAGTGTGGCTGTCAAACTATTCACATTAGGTCTCTGTGAAGAATAGTATTAGTAAACTACAGGCCTGCTATTTAAAACCGTGGTTCTTTGTCAGACGTATCATACCGTGGGTATGGAAAGTATTCAGACCCCTTTAAATTTTTCACTCTTTGTTTCATTGCAGCCATTTGATAAATTCTAAAAAGTTCATTTTTTTTCTCATTAAAGTACACTCTGCACCTCATCTTGACTGAAAAAAAACAGAAATGTAGAAATTTTTGCAAATGTATTAAAAAAGAAAAGCTGAAATATCACATGGTCATAAGTATTCAGACCCTTTGCTCAGACACTCATATTTAAGTCACATGCTGTCCATTTCCTTGTGATCCTCCTTGAGATGGTTCTACTCCTTCAAAGGAGTCCAGCTGTGTTTAATTAAACTGATAGGACTTGATTTGGAAAAGCACACACCTGTCTATATAAGACCTCACAGCTCACAGTGCATGTCAGACCAAATGAGAACCATGAGCTCAAAGGAACTGCCCAAGGAGCTCAGAGACTGAATTGTGGCAAGGCACAGGTGGAGGCCAATGTTGTAAAAGAATTTCTGCATTACTCAAAGTTCCTAAGAGCACAGTGGCCTTCATAATCCTTAAATGGAAGAAGCTTGGGACCACCAGAAGTCTTCCTAGACCTGGCCATCCAGCCAAACTGAGCAATCGTGGGAGAAGAGCCTTGGTGAGAGAGGTAAAGAAGAACCCCAAGATCACTGTGGCTGAGCTCCAGAGATGCAGTAGGGAGATGGGAGAAAGTTCCACAAAGTCAACTATCACTGCAGCCCTCTGACTCACCCAGGGGATGGGGATGACTCGGTACCCGGGCCTTTGCCTGGCCTTGAGGATGTCGCGGTGGTCGGCTCCCGGGCCCATACTCTGGGGTCAGCTTTTAAAAGGGGATTATTTGTTAACTCTATGAAAGTTCGTGACGCCACCTGTGGTTTATGGTGAGAATCTGGGACCTGTAGTTCTCCAGGGATTCCGGTTATGCCTTACTGGGTCGTAGAGATCCCGGTAAGCTCGGACCCGGTGTCCGGTATATGTTTCGGGGTGAGCTGGGTAAGCTCCTCTGCCCCCACTGTTACTCACTTTCCACTCGCCTTCGGCCACTCTCGGGCCCTCACTAGGCTACTCACACTAACGGCAGCTTACCGCACTTCACCGATCTTATGGCGCCGGCACACCTTGGGCTCACTTACTTGAGCTCCTGAGTCTAGACTGGGCTCCACTGCAGACTAACCTCTCTCAGGCCTCTCTACTGCAGGAGCTCTTCAGAGGAACTGCTGAATCACTCTCTGTGCACTCCAGACTAACTAACTGCCTAGCTCCACCTTCCCTATTTATATCCCTAACGGCTCCCTCTGCTGGTCTGAGGTGGAAGATGGAGATGTGTGAATGTTTATGGGGGCCTTTTGTTGAGGATTCCATCAATACACCCTTCTAGGATCTGTGGTACCAAGCGCAGCTGGGCGCCACATTCCCCCCTAGCAAAGCTCAGCACTCCCTGGCTGAAGTACATTTTAAAACAACAATAGTAAACATAAACAATGCAATTACTCTTCCCTTTATGGGAGGCACATTTCTTAAACGTTGCGTAATAACATAAACAGGTACAAAGCGTCCTCAGAATTCAAGTCTCTTATGGTGAGGTTCCCAGACAGGATGTCCATCTCACAAGGTAGAGTACTTGGTGTTTTGAGGGACCTGTCCCAAGCCCTCAACGTAGGCCCTGGGGTGGCTGCAGGGCATGAAGATCCCGAGTTGGACCTCCAGTAGAGCCACTCCAGACAGGTTTTTCTTCTGAAGTCACCTAGAAGGGCATTCCAGGGAGTGCAAATATTTACAAGAAATAGATTTTGGGCTGCACATAGTCCTCAGCCACGGAGTTCTTAGATAAATAAGGAAGTCATTAGGCAAAGTGTCCATATAACTTGAACTGTTCAGTAATAAAGCCGAGCACAAATTAATATACATATGCATGAAAACACACAATATCATTCAATTTAATTCAATGCTATATAATACCCCAGGGGTAACTATCTACATTTGTCACAGTTTAGCTATCTTACTGATTATACCTGACAGGGGGTTGACCTTTAGTACTACGTATGGATCTGCGTGGTACTGGAATGCGTGAGGCACTAATAGGTGCTCTACCTCCCAATGTGTCAGTACTAGATGTGGAGGGGGCTACAAGGCTGCATTGACCTCTCTACAGGACTGACAAGTTCACCATTGGCTGGGCCTTCTTGCTCTTCTCCTACCGGGGATCCTTCGTCCGGGCATTCTTCTTGAGCTGGCTCCTCTTCAGCTCTTACAGGCTCTTCTTGCTGTGGGTAGAAGGTGATTACAGGGATGATTACTGCGCCTCCTAGTTGGGGCCAATCTGCTGGGAAATCTCCTAAGTCAGTGTGTATTACTGCTTCTTCAGGTTCCTCCGGGGTGATGAGAGGCACTTCTTCTTGGGGTTTTAGCAAGTCGGGACACAACTTCAGATGGTCTCTAGATACCGTTGCAGTTGTTCTTCCTCCATCCTTACTAATCAGACAGGTCTTTTTGTTATCGAATCTTGAATTCAACACCGTGTAGGGTTCTCTCTCCCACTGGTCATCAAGTTTGTGGTTTCTTCTCTTCCTTTTTAGCACTACTTCTCCTGGTGTGAAGGGTTCTTCTGGCGCACCTCTGTTGTATTGTGCTTCTAGTTTATCCCTCACCCGAGTGAGACTGTCTTCGACACAGGCTTGTACTCTTCTGTACTGCTCCTGTCTGGTCATGTCCCAGTCCTCAGTGGTCACATCTGCTTCTGGTTCTACAACACCAAGCTCCAGGTCCATGGGCAACTTTCCTGGTCTTGCTCGCATGAGATAGGCTGGAGTGCAATTTGTGGAACTCACAGGTATGTGATTGTACAGATCTACCAGGTCAGGTAGTAGGTCTGACCACTGATTTCTCTCCTCAAGTGGTAAGGTCTTCAGCAGGTCGATGACGATGTTGTTCATCTTTTCACAGAGACCATTGGTTTGGGGGTGGTACGGTGTAGTTCTTATCTTCTTACACCCTTACAAATTGCAGAATTCCTTGAACAACTCTGCCTCGAAGGCTAGGCCTTGGTCTGTCAGCACCTGCTCACGGTATCCATGGGGTCGGCAGAAATACGCTTGGAACGTCTTTGCTGCTGTGTGTGCTGTCAGGTCTTTGACGGGGGCGACCACCAGGAACCTGGAGTAGTGATCCACCATGGTCAGGGCATAGGAATATCCTGACCTGCTGGGTGACAGCTTGACATGGACCAGGGCCACGATCTCCAGGGGTCGAGTCATCTTGATGGGTTGCAGGGGCGCCTTCTGGCTGCTGTAGTCTTTTCTTCTGAGGCTACAGGGTCCACTGTCTCTGCACCACCTCTCAATGGAGCTGCGCATTCCCACCCAGTAGAATCGACACTTCAACAGGGTTTCTAGCTTTTTCCAGCCAAAGTGCCCCGCCTGATCGTGGTAGGCCTCCAACACCATCTGGATGTCCGTCTTGGGCACTACTATCTGCCATACCATCTCGTGGGTTTTTGGGTTGACGTACCTCCGGCACAGCTTCTCACAGTAGATAAACAGCCGGCTTCTCTCGTTCCACAGCTGCTTTGCTTGGAGAGATGCATCTTTCTCCAGGGAGGAACCTTCTTGAGTTATCAGCTCCTTGATAAGGCTGACAACCGGGTCACTGTCCTGGGTCTCCTTCCAGCTGTGTTGAGGCAAAGGGTTTAACGTCTTACCACGCTGCCTCCTGGAGGCGGATGATCCCATTCCAGTGAAAGGCAGGTAGTTCAATCTCTTCCAAGTCATCCATTTCTTCTTCTGTGTCCGACTGGTGAGGCATCCTGGATAGGGCATCGGCGTTGGCGTTCTTGCGGCCTGCCCGGTACTTAATTGTGAATTGGTAGTTTGACAGCCGAGCCATCCATCGCTGTTCCATGGCCCCTAGCTTGGCTGTTTCAAGATGAGTTAAGGGGTTATTGTCAGTGTAGGCAGTGAACTTGCTGGAGGAGAGGTAGTGCTTGAACCTTTCAGTGATGGCCCAGACCAGAGCCAGGAACTCCAACTTGAAACTGCTATAGTTCTCTGGGTTCCTTTCAGTCGGGCAGAGCTTCCTGCTTGCATATGCGATGACTTTCTCTTGCCCATTCTGCTTATGACTTAGGACAGCTCCTAATCCTTCATTGCTGGCATCAGTATACAGCAGGAACGGTTGGCTGTAGTCAGGGTAGGCTAGGATCTTGTCGCCTGTCAGGATCACCTTCATCTCTTGGAATGATTCAGCTTGATCTTTGCCCCAGTGGAACGGGGGATTTCTGCCTTTGGGGGACTGTCCTACCAGGAGGTCTTGCAGAGGTGCTGCTTTCTTAGTGTAATCTTTTACAAACCTCCGGTAGTATCCTACTAGTCCCAGGAACTGACGCACCTCCTTAAGGCTCTTCGGCTCCGGCCACTTCTGGATGGCAGTGACCTTGTCCGGGTCTTTTGCTACCCCTTCTGGACTGACAATGTGCCCCAGGTACTGTACCTTTATCTTGAGCAGGTGGCACTTGGAGGGCTTCAACTTCATCCCATACCGGGACAGTGACTCAAATACCTCTGCCAGGTGCTTCAGGGGTCCTCATACATTTTGGAGTACACTATCACGTCATCCAGGTATAGTAACACAGTCTCGAAGTTGCGGTGTCCCAGGCAGCACTCCATCAATCTCTGGAACATTCCAGGGGCATTGCAGAGTCCAAACAGCATACTGTTGAACTCGTAGAGTCCCATCGGGGTAGTGAAGGCCGTCTTCTCCCGATCCTCCTCAGCCACAGCTACCTGCCAGTACCCACTAGTGAGGTCAAGGGTGGAAAAGTAATTTTCAGACTTTAAGGCAGCCAGGGATTCCTCTATACGTGGTAAAGGGTATGCATCTTTATGTGTAATGCGATTTACTTGCCGGTAATCTACACACATTCTCATGCTCCTGTCCTTTTTCCTAACTAGCACTAGGGTTGCTGCCCAGGGACTACAACTATCCCTTACTACCCCCACCTTTCTCATGTCGTGCAACATTTCCTTAGCCTTCTGGTAGTGTGCTGGTGGTATAGGCCTGTAACGTTCTTTGATGGGTGGATGGTCACCTGTGGGATATGATGTTGTACCCCCTTAATCCGACCGAAGTCAAGTGGATGTTTACTGAACACCTGCGCATATTCTTGAAGCACCCGGTGTACACCCTGTTTCTGATGGGCTGGAGTGGTGTCTGTCCCAACATGGAGCTGTTGACACCAATCCTCCACCTGTGTTGCAGGGTCATCATCCTCCACTTCGTCTGGTGAGGTTAAGGACTCCGACTTGTGAATGCAGTTGTTATTTACAGCATGTAATTTGGCAACAGTGGCATAACGTGGCAATCTGACCTCATCTTCCCCACAGTTGAGAAGACGGACGGGCACCCTCCCATTGCGTATATCTACCACCCCTCTGGCGGTTAAGAGCGTGGGTCTGTGCTCGGAGCAAAGGGGTTCTACTACCGCCTGGTAGCTCTGTCCTTTCAGACCTATTGCTGCTCTACACCATATAAGCATGTCACTCATTGGGGGAATCACAATGGGTATGGGGTCTGTTACCCGCACATTACCAATCTCACCATCTGTTAACCTTACTTGCTGTTGGTACATCAGGACTCGGATCTCCTTCTACAGCACCCTCCTCTGTCCTGGTCTGGCAGTGTCAGCTATCTGCTGGAGCAAGAACACAACTTCTCCCAAACAGTTACCAACAATGTTAGTGCCTAGTACCATATACGGATTGGTATCATCAGGATTAGTCTCTACTACAATTAGTCCCTGGTCCTTCAGCTCCACTCTCCCCACCTTTACTGTCACAGTCTTAACCCCGATAAGGTTAAGGGGGAGTCCATTTGAGGCATAAACAGAAAGATTTGGAGCTGGCGGACTTAGGTCGTCCATGGACCAGAACCTCTTGTAGAGGACGTCAGGCATTATGGTTACCTGAGATCCTGTGTCCAGCAGAGCGTGCGTCGGGATGCCGTCCAGCACAATGGACAAGAAAGGTCTTCCTCCGACGAACCTGTTGTACCAGTCTGATGGGCCTGGGGAGTTTACTCCTGGGTGTCGGCCCTCGGCCCCAGGGTTTTCTCGTTTAAAGGACAATTCTGGGCGGTGTGTCCGGTCTTGCGGCAGCGGTAGCAGGTAGGGTCCTTCTGTGGATAGTGCTGGTCACTGATCCTCGTAGAGGGTGGTGTTGTCCTACTCCTCCTTTGCATTCAGGGGACATCCTCAGGGCTATCGGCTAACAGGATTTTCCCTCCTTCCTCGTGCTCCGTCCGCAGCTGCAGAGCACTCAGCACAGTGGTCAGGGTTTTGCTCAACTTGCGCACTTCAGAGCGCAGGTTGTCCAGCTCTTTAGGGGACGTTGCTGGAACCTTGGCTTCAGCAGCCACTGGGGAAAAGGTGGATGTAGCAGGCACTGGGGTAGCCCCACCCTGGTAACATTGGATGGCATTTGTTTCCAGGGGCTGCAGTCCTTTTATAGCCATGTCCTTAAGATTGTCAAAGGTAGCATCTGGATGATCTAAGGACCACCAACGCACAGTCCTACTCTCCTCTGGAGACTTCAGTCCCTGGACAAACTGTTCCTTCAGCATTTTGTTTTCATTTTCGATGCTGGTCGGACTAACCTGTTTCAGAGCCCGCAGGGCCTCTTGTAGACGCCAGGCATAGTCCCGAACATTGTCCTCCGGCTGTTGGGAACAGTTGTAGAACCTCATCCGGAGGTCCGTCTCAGTATGATCCTCAAAAACAGTCTGTAGTTTTTTAAAGATTGCAGACACTGACTCCTGGTCTGCGGCTGACCATGTTTCCACTTCCCGTTCCGCAGCACCAGTCAGTTGTCCTCATACAACAGCGGCCCTCTGCTTGCCTGTGATAGAGTACATGTCCAAGATACTGCATATCTTACGTTTGAATCCAGACAGGGTATCTGGTTTGCCGTTGTACTGGGGGAGCCACTTTGCTCCAGGAATGTACGGTAGAGTTATGGGGATGACAGGAGTTACAGGCGCTGCTGGTGGAGTGGCGGCCTCAGCCTGCCCGGCGTCGGGTGCGGGTTGCACATCTGGGCCGTTACCCGGTATTCCGGCGTCGTGCTGTTCCTCGGACATTCTTGCGCCCCCCTAGCGAACTGTTGCCTACCTTCTTTCTTTTCTTCCGGTAGGCCGCAGCTCCGCAGGTGACGGTCGTCTTCAGGACCTTGTGTCGCTTGCGTCCTACGTCAGAGCGTTCAGCGACGCTCCTTCCAGGACCTGGCGCTTCCTGGTTTGACGTCGAGGCGTGGGGCGTGGCCGGGGCTTCGCTCGCTTTTGCAGGTACGCCCCTCAGTTTCCTGCGGTTATGCCCTTCTTCAAGCTCGGCGGCCCAACAATGGCGGCAATCTTCACCGCAGTTTAACGTACACAGTTTTTTTTATTTTAATTAAAGGCGCACAGTACCCGGTGGCAACGGGCATAACACTCCGTCGTTGCAGCGGGCACGGAATCCTGTTCATGGGAAGATGACTCACCCAGGGGATGGGGGCGACTCGGTACCCGGGCCTTTGCCTGGCCTTGAGGATGTCGCGGTGGTCGGCTCCCGGGCCCGTACTCTGGGGTCAGCTTTTAAAAGGGGATTATTTGTTAACTCTATGAAAGTTCGTGATGCCACCTGTGGTTTCTGGTGAGAATCACCAGCGCTGCGGCAGTCCACTGAGGCCGGTGATAAGGCAGCTCGATGGTATAGCTCCCCACAGCTAGGCGTCAGGGCAGCGTACGGAAAGGGGGATGCAGGACAGGCGAGACCTAGCCGGGTCAGAGCAAGAACGGGGACCGACACGATAGTCACTTCAGTACCTTGTACTGGTGGTAGTTCAGGCACATCCCGGAGCACTGTAGGGTGAAGGGTGCTTATCAGGATCCTCCCCAATGAGTGGGTGTAGGGCCTCCTGTTTCTTGCCTCTGCGTAGTAAGTTTCTGACCTGCCTGGAGCTAGGCCTAACTTTATCTCTGTCCTGCACCGGCTGACGTTGTGGTAGGGCCTTCTCTAGGAGTGCACGCTCCCAGTTTACGGGGCCTACGTGTCTCCTGGCTCTGTTACGTATCAGCTCTCTGGTGAACCTGGCACCTGTAGTTCTCCAGGGATTCCGGTTATGCCTTACTGGGTCGTAGAGATCCCGGTAAGCTCGGACCCGGTGTCCGTATATGTTTCGGGGTGAGCTGGGTAAGCTCCTCTGCCCCCACTGCTACTCACTTTCCACTCGCCTTCGGCCACGCTCGGGTCCTCACTAGGCTACTCACACTAACGGCAGCTTGCCGCGCTTCACCAATCCTATGGCGCCGGCACACCTTGGGCTCACTTACTTGAGCTCCTGAGTCTAGACTGGGCTCCACTGCAGACTAATCTCTCTCAGGCCTCTCTACTGCAGGATCTCTTCAGAGGAACTGCTGAATCACTCTCTGTGCACTCCAGACTAACTAACTGCCTAGCTCCACCTTCCCTATTTATATCCCTAACGGGTCCCTCTGCTGGTCTGAGGTGGAAGGTGGAGATGTGTGAATGTTTACTGGGGCCTCTTGTGGAGGATTCCATCAATACACCCTTCTAGGATCTGTGGTACCAAGCACAGCTGGGCGCCACACCTCCACCAGTCGGGCCTTTATGGCAGAGTGGCCCGACGGAAGCCTCTCCTCAGTGCAAGACATATGAAAGCTCGCATAGAGTTTGCTCAAAAACACATGAAGGACTCCCAGACTATGAAAAATAAGATTCTCTGGTCTGATGAGACAAAGATAGAACTTTTTGGTGATAATTATAAGCGGTATGTGTGGAGAAAATCAGGCACTGCTCATCACTTGCCCAATACAATCCCAACAGTAAAACATGGTGTTGTCAGCATCATGCTATGGGGGTGTTTTTCAGCTACAGGGACTGGTTGCAATTGAAAGAAACACAAATGCAGCCAAGTACAGAGATATCCTGCATGAAAACCTCTTCCAGAGTGTTCTGGACATCAGACTTGGCCGAAGGTTCACCTTCCAACAAGACAATGACCCTAAGCACACAGCAAAAATAACTAAGGAGTGGCTTCAGAACAACTCTGTGACCATTCTTGACTGGTCCAGCCATTGCCCTGACCTAAACCCAATTGAGCATCTCTGGAGAGACTTGAAAATGGCTGTCCACCAACATTCACCATTCAACCTGATGGAATTGGAGAGGATCAGCAAGAAAGAATGGCAGATGATCCCTAAATCCAGGTGTGAAAAACTTGTTGCATCATTCCCAGGAAGACTCATGACTGTACTAGCTCAAAAGGGTGCTTCTACTCAATACTGAGCAAAGGGTCTGAATACTTATGCCACAATTCTGTCTCTGAGCTCCTTGCGAAGTTCCTTTGAGCTCATGATTCTCATTTGGTCTGACATGCACTGTGAGCTGTGAGGTCTTAAATAGACAGGTGTGTGCCTTTCCAAATCAAGTCCTATCAGTTTAATTAAACACAGCTGGACTCCATTGAAGGAGAAGAACCATCTCAAGGAGGATCACAAGGAAATGGACAGCATCTGACTTAAATATGAGTGTCTGAGCAAAGGGTCTGAATACTTATGACCATGTGATATTTCAGTTTTTCTTTTTTAATAAATTTGCAAAAATTTCTACATTTCTTTTTTTTTTCAGTCAAGATGAGGTGCAGAGTGTACTTTAATGAGAAAAAAAATGAACTTTTTGAATTTACAAAATGTCTGCAATGAAACAAAGAGTGAAAAATTTAAAGGGGTCTGAATACTTTCCGTCCCCATTGTATATAACTGCGTTCCAAAATCAGCCATTTCTTGTGAACATGGAAAATATTGTCCTCAATTTAAAATGGGCAAGGTGCGTGGCAAGGGACGTGGAAGTGGACGTGATGGTGATGGTGCATGCAGAGGCCGAGGCCGAGGACGTGGCCATGGGAAAGCTGAAATTGTGCCACAACAAATACCCACATTTTGTCACTCTACCTTTCTGTCCAAATTACTAGGGGACCGCAGCACACCACTATTGAACCCAGAGCAGTGTCAAAAGGTTGTTGGTTGGATAGCAGATGATGCTTCCGGTCACTTTACCACCATCACCACCCTGTCTTCCACTTGGTCAAGTCTCAGTAGCCGTGAGTCTGGACCGCATATTCCTCACCTTGATCCTCCTTCCTCCCACCATTCTGAGTGCCCGGAGACAACTAATCCCACACTTGGACACTCAGAAGAGCTGTTCACCTTAACCTTTGTAAATTCTGGCCTCTCGCCCGGCCAGCTTCAAGCGAGTCAAGAGGAGAATGGCGCGTGTAACGATGCCCAAATATTTGAGCAGCTGCTGTCACACGAAAGTGATGGTGGGAAAGGGCAATTACTGTCGCAAGAGGTGGATGATGATGATGAGACACAATTGCCAGGAAGTCAGGAGGAGGACCAGGGTGCTGAAGTGGAAGACTAGGTGGTGGATGATATAGTAACTGAACCAACCTGGCAGAAGTGTAGCACCCTGAGGATTCGGCTGCTACAGGGGTATTACACCTCAAGCCAGAGGTGTGGTATTCCACTCCCGGGTAAGGATGGAGTGTGGAACTGAGCTCAGTTAGCTGCATACACTACATACATCCCATTTCCGGGGGACAGATCGACGGTACTCCCACCAATATATGTGCAGGTACGACTGTGTCTGTCCCTGGCTGGAGTGGGAGGGGGGTGGAACATCCCAGTAGTGTAGGGGCAGATAGGGGGAGCAGTCTGGGTAAGGCTAGGAGCTCATTGGGTGCTGGTCACCTGAGCTCACACATAGAGGGAGTATATAAGGTGGGCACCATCTTAGATCAGGGTCTTTTGTAGAGTCAGAGGAGCAGAGCAGAGAAGCTCAGCCAGAAGGGCTGACAGGGAGTTGTGGTTCCGGCTGGGCCCAGCTCCAAGGCCAAGTCTGAGAGAGAGAGAGAGGAGTCAGAAGGACCCAGAGAGAAGAAGAAGGAACCCCAAGACCCCAGAATACAAACAGCAGGGTGAAGGGTTGGCACCCAGGGTACCGGATCCCAAGCTGGTGGAGGCCACTAATCCTCAGCCAGAGACCGGAGATCGTGGGCAGGATCTGCCACGACCCTCACTAAATCCACTAGGAGGGCATACCAAGTATAGGGTCAGGGAACCCAGAAGGGGTGTACCCACCAAGAGACCCGAGGGAGCCGGACATAAGTGGATCCCTAGTGAGAACGGCCAGAAGAGAGGGAAAGTCAGACAGGAGCTCAGGACCACGCTCCAGAATTACTTGGGGGTTGGCCGAGTCCAGGACCTGGTGGACGCAGCACGGCTCGGGTGGTCGCTTCAGGCCAGAGTGACCATAAGAACACCCGTAAGTAAAAACCCCTGAACTGCACAGCCCGACTCTGAGTCTTCTTGCTGATTCATCCTGCACCTTCACAACCACCATCCTCTACATCTGACCCCCTGAGGCTATACCCCTCCCGTTGGGGGTTATACTACCAGAGCTGCACACATACCACCAGCCTCAGCGGACCCTTCTGCAGCGGCGGCCTTTTGACCGCAAATCAACGAGTGGCGTAGTCGACACTAAGAACATCAATAACATCTATCAAGACTGCCACACACTGAGTTTGACACCCTGGGCACGGACCGGGTCGCCGCCACTCGGAGACTACAACCCCCATCTGATCCGGCTCCGGGTATCCCCCAAACAGCACTGGCCCAGGGGGCGCGTCAACTTTGGCGTAGTCGGCAGGATTTCGTGCCCGCAACCACCGGGTACTGCGTGCCTGAAGAAAAGTTCAAATTTACCTCAAGAAGAAGTCTCCCGCCGGTTCCAGAGGGTCCCCGCCATGGGACGCCATCACGGATCGTTTCCCGCCGGTTGCCCGCCATCTGCAGCTTTTTCCCGCCATCCACGGAGTTTCCCGCCACTGGGAGATGATTCCCGCCATTTCCAGAAGATTTCCCGCCTTGGAAGAGCAGACGCCATTATGGGCGTGCCAGAGGGTGGCAAGAGGTCACCTCCCATCGTGGGCCAGGTCAAGGAATGGCGCCAAAAGCGGAAACCGCCCCCACCAACGGAGACTGTGATGCTAGAGATGTCCATCAGCGTGAGAGAACTGCCCCTGGAACTGACAATCACAAAGTTGCCCCAGGACCACCCTCAATGTGGGCGGAGACAGAACAAGAGAGCGAAGATGGGTGCAGCCTGGAGGAGTCTGGAGAGAGCGCACCCGGAGACAAGAAGTCTGGAGAGGACTCCGGAGAAGTCGTACCCGGAGATGGAAGGAGAGTCAGGCAGCACCGACCCTGTGGTCAGGAGCCTGCTGCAAGCAACAACCCCACTAGGCTTAGTGGAGATCCTGGCACAGCTCCCCCGAGACCGGGAGTGTGCGCAGACCGCGCTGGAGCGCCTCGCATGGAGGATGGCCCAGGTGCAGCGAGAGACGCTGACGGAGTGGAGCCGAGAGATGGCCCTGCAGGCAAGAACCCGCCAGCGAAGCACGCCACCCGAGACGAGGAGACAGACCGCCTCTGAGGATGGTGCAGGAGGAGTGAAGGCCGGAGACGGCGCCGAGAAGGGAGCTGGACAGATGGAGGCAGGTAAAGGGGACGTCACTACCCCGAGCCGAGAAGCCGCGTGCCTGCCCCAGCTCCCCGTCGCAGAGCCCGAAATTCCCCCTGCTGTGCCCGTCGCTGCATCGTCACCGCTCCAGACAAGGCCTCAAGCAGAAGCCGCGGCCGCGACCCCTGTGACGTCACGCGCCTCAACCCTGAGCGCGGCAAAGCAGGAAACACCACCGGCCTGGTCGCAAGGTCTAGTACCCCCGGGCGCCGCAGTTCCAACAGCGCCCTCTACCTCCACTGAGCCACCGGCCTGGTCGCTGGGCCAAGTAACCCCGGGCGCCGCCGTCTTCACGGTGCCCTTTGCCTTCAGGGTGCCCCAAGCCTGGTCGCAAGGCCTAGTGAACCCGGGCGCCGCTACCACCACCGCGCCCTCAACGTCCACCGTGCCGCACCTGGGTGAAGACTTGTTTGCCCAGCACACGTGCCCGGATGGGCAGCCCTTTGTGTGGCCACCGGAGTACTACCAACTGGAACTCCAAAAAGCAAGACCCCTAGATGAGCCCCTGATTCCGGTTCCGAAGCCCGTTAAGATCACCCCACTCTCGTTGGAGGAAGCGCAGTTTGCGTGGGACCCCACCGGAGGAGACCTCATGGGATTCACCCAAGAGACTCGGGCAGCCGCAGCTGAGCGTGCGGAGTGCTGCCGGCAGCAGTTAGAGGTCTTTGACCGGGAGCGAAGAGAGAGGCGGGTCCGAGAGCAGCGGCTGCAGGAACAGAGTGCAGAGCAGAAGAGCCGGACCAGGAGGAACCCCCGTGCAGCCCACGGTCCCCGTGCCACCGGGACTGTAATTAAATTCCAACTGCAGCACGGTTGGGGTTTCATCAGGGATCATCACACCCCCGGCGACGTCTTTGTCACCCGCAGAGACGTGGAGTCCCATCTGCCGGAGGGACACAGAGGTCGTGACCTATATGTAGGGGACGAGGTCACGTTCACCCGGCACAAGTGTGCCAAAGGACCCTACGCCCTCCATGTACACCGGCTGACGGAGGAGGAGCTACGGTGTGAAGAGGAGCAAGAGGACCCGGACGGGTCTGAAGGAGGAGCAGGAGTACGCCGTCATTAAAGTACGGTAAAGAGACTGTACATAGTTACCCGTCAGGGTATATGCCATGCTGCTAACTTAAAATAAGGTCCCCGTTGGGACAAGTGTGAACTGTTCCAGTGTGTCCCATCTCCCCACAGGCTGAGGACTGTGAGCAGCCATCCCTTTTCCCCACTGGTCGAGGACTGAGAGCGGCCACCTTCCCTTGTATATAGTTGCGCTTTCTAAGGCGCCCCCTACCGGTTTTATAGGAAACTGTTGTTTTTACTACAAGAGACTGTCGCACTTTACCCGGTCACAAGTTGCACCGTGGCCGGAGGAACAAGAGTGTTATTTATGAAAAGCTTTATATGAAAAGTTTATGCTGATAGTATATATATTGTTTTATATGTTTATGTTTTATGAAAAAAAATGTATGTTTGTGGATGTTTTTATTCTTTTACAGCCCGAGGACGTGCTGTGATTTACCAGGGGGGAATGTAGCACCCTGAGGATTCGGCTGCTACAGGGGTATTACACCTCAAGCCAGAGGTGTGGTATTCCACTCCCGGGTAAGGATGGAGTGTGGAACTGAGCTCAGTTAGCTGCATACACTACATACATCCCATTTCCGGGGGACAGATCGACGGTACTCCCACCAATATATGTGCAGGTACGACTGTGTCTGTCCCTGGCTGGAGTGGGAGGGGGGTGGAACATCCCAGTAGTGTAGGGGCAGGTAGGGGGAGCAGTCTGGGTAAGGCTAGGAGCTCATTGGGTGCTGGTCACCTGAGCTCACACATAGAGGGAGTATATAAGGTGGGCACCATCTTAGATCAGGGTCTTTTGTAGAGTCAGAGGAGCAGAGCAGAGAAGCTCAGCCAGAAGGGCTGACAGGGAGTTGTGGTTCCGGCTGGGCCCAGCTCCAAGGCCAAGTCTGAGAGAGAGAGAGAGGAGTCAGAAGGACCCAGAGAGAAGAAGAAGGAACCCCAAGACCCCAGAATACAAACAGCAGGGTGAAGGGTTGGCACCCAGGGTACCGGATCCCAAGCTGGTGGAGGCCACTAATCCTCAGCCAGAGACCGGAGATCGTGGGCAGGATCTGCCACGACCCTCACTAAATCCACTAGGAGGGCATACCAAGTATAGGGTCAGGGAACCCAGAAGGGGTGTACCCACCAAGAGACCCGAGGGAGCCGGACATAAGTGGATCCCTAGTGAGAACGGCCAGAAGAGAGGGAAAGTCAGACAGGAGCTCAGGACCACGCTCCAGAATTACTTGGGGGTTGGCCGAGTCCAGGACCTGGTGGACGCAGCACGGCTCGGGTGGTCGCTTCAGGCCAGAGTGACCATAAGAACACCCGTAAGTAAAAACCCCTGAACTGCACAGCCCGACTCTGAGTCTTCTTGCTGATTCATCCTGCACCTTCACAACCACCATCCTCTACATCTGACCCCCTGAGGCTATACCCCTCCCGTTGGGGGTTATACTACCAGAGCTGCACACATACCACCAGCCTCAGCGGACCCTTCTGCAGCGGCGGCCTTTTGACCGCAAATCAACGGGTGGTGTAGTCGACACTAAGAACATCAATAACATCTATCAAGACTGCCACACACTGAGTTTGACACCCTGGGCACGGACCGGGTCGCCGCCACTCGGAGACTACAACCCCCATCTGATCCGGCTCTGGGTATCCCCCAAACAGCACTGGCCCAGGGGGCGCGTCAGAAGGACATGCAGAGCGAGGACAGCAGCACACAGGAGGAGGGAGGCAAAGCACCACAACAGGCAGGAAGAAGCAGTGTGGTGGCCGCAGAAACAAGGTAGGCAAAGCATTCCCAGTAACGCCAACACAACAGGAGTCGCCAGTACAACTGTTAGGTCTTCCCGAGTCTGGTTGTTTTGTAAAGACTCTGCAGATAACCCCAAAAAGGCCATTTGCACCACCTGCCAGGCCAGCATCAGCAGGGGTAGCAAAACTAGCAGCCTGACCAACACCAGCATGATCAGACACATGGCAGCAAAGCACCTGACTAAGTGGACCAAATTCCATGGTCCAGAAACAGTGTCTGTGGGTGACACCACTGCTTCTTCCGCTGTTGTGCATGCATGCCAATCCGCTGTCCATGGCGCATGCGAAGATGCCTACCGTCCTGCACCTGTCATTGCACACTCTCAACTAGCACCATCAGCAAGCACGTCCACGTCCTTGACCCAGCGCAGCATTCAGTTGTCCCTGCCCCAGTCCATGGAACGCAAGTGCAAATACGCAGCCAACGCCCCACAGGACACACTACTAAATTCACTCACTTCGCAAATGATTGCACTCAAAATGTTGCCTTTTAGGCTCATGGAGACGAAAGCTTTCCCCAACCTGATGGCGGTGGCCGTCGCTTGGTACTCGTTCCCCAGCCTCCACTATTTCTCCCGGTGTGCCGTCCCCGCATTACACGAGCACGTGTCCCACAACATTAGCCGTGCCCTCAAAAACGCAGTTACTGGAAGAGTCCACCTAACCACGAACACGTGGACAAGTACTTGTGGGTAGGGACGGTACATCTTGCACATTGGGTTAATATAGTGGAAGCCGGGACCCAGTCGGACATTGGGACGGAACACGTCCTACTGACGCCAAGGATTGCGGGCCCTGGGTCAATCAGGGTTGCCCCCAGAGTTGTGGACAGCTCTGAAAGAGCAGGCAGATCTGTGGCTGACACCGCTGATACCCATGGTTGTGTGTGACAATGGCTCACACATGTACCATGCCTGGCCAATGTGCTTAACCTCGTGGTTCAGCGGTTTCTCAAAACCTAACCGGATCTGCCGGATCTGCTTGTCAAAGTACGCCGTGTGTGTGCTCATTTTATAAAGTCAGATACAGCTTCCGCCACCCTTTCCGTGCTTCAGTAGCGTTTGCAGCTTCCAGCTCACCGACTGGTGTGCGATGGATGTCCCCACGCGTTGGAACCTACATTCCAGATGTTGGGAAAGATTTGTGAGCACAAGATGGCAGTTGTAGACAACTATCATCAACAAGGCCATCGGTAATCAGGTCAGGCTCCACACATAAGACCTCAGGAGTGGACATGGATTTCAGACATCTGTACCATCCTCCAAAACTTTGAGGACTTCACCAAGATGGTGAGCGGCAATGACGCCATAATTAGCGTCACCATCCTGCTTCTCTGTCTTCTGAAACGCTCTCTGCTCACAATTAAAGAGGATGCATTGCAGGCAGAGCATGATGAAATGACGCAAGGAACCATACAGGGTGATTGCACACAGCCCAGCCTCATCTCATCCCAACATGGATTGGGTGACAATGAGGAAGAAGAGGAGGAGGAAGAACAGGAGCTAGTTTCCTGCGCTATAGATGGTACTACCTGCACAACTGTCATACCATCTGTTCAGCGTGGATGGGCTGAGGACAGGGAGGAGGAGGAGGATGCAGAGGAAAGCATGGTCAGTCATCCTCTTGGTGAGGAAACGGAAGTCTTGCCTGATAGCAGTCTGGCACACATGGCTGAGTTTATGTTATGCTGCCTTTCCCGTGACCTTCGTGCTGTCCAAATTTTGGCTGACAGTCATTACTGGTTGGTGACACTTGTAGACCCACGCTACAAGGAGAACTTTCTGTCTCTTATTCCCGCACAGGACAGGCCTAATAAAATAGGCCCTTGTTGCGGAATTATTACAAAAATTCCCATCTGAAAACGCTGGCGGCAGAGGTCACAGTTCGTTGGACAACCAAGGATTACAGACGAGAGAGACACAAATGCAATCCATCAGAGGCAGGCGAACACTGTCAAAGTTCTGGGACAGTTTTCTCAGACCCTCCCATCGCACAGGCCCTGAGGCCCAGGGTACTCTCCCAAGGAGGGTAAAGTTTCGGAAGATGCTGAGGGAGTATCTTGCCGACTGTACCAACGTCCTCCATGATTCCTCTGTGCCTTATTATTATTGGGTATCCAAGCTGGACATGTGGCATGACCTAGGCCTTGGAGGTCCTTGCCTGCCATGCCGCTAGCGTTTTGTCAGAGCAGGTTTTTAGTGCCGCTGGTGAAATTATTACCGATAGACGCATCCGCCTGTCAACTGAAAATGCTGACAGGCTGACTCTTATAAAAATGAACAAGGGCTGGATTGGGCCAGACTTCTCAACACCACCGAATGATAGCAGCGTAACATAAACTCAAATACAGTGTCTTTTTTTGGGAGGTCTAACTCTGTTCCCATGCACCTCTGTCTTCACACCCAGACATGGGTATACGCTTCATGATTTTGTCTATTTGCTCTTGTCCTCCTCCTCTTCATCATCATCCTCATCCTCCACAACCATATCCCCACCATATCTACCATATCACCATATCTACGTCTCTTGGAAGGGCATTGGAGTGCCTCCAAATTTTTGACAGCCATTGCATTCACTGCATAGGCAAACAGTATGGGATAGCCACTTCCTAATAATGGGAACATTGTTTTCAGGAGGCCCTCTGACCTCTACGTCTCTTGCAAGGGATATTCGAGTTTCTCCAATTTTTTGGCAGCCGTTGCATTCACTGTATACTCTATAACTGTATAGCAGACCCTCTCCTTTCTAATGGGAACATGTCATTACTGTGGCCCAGCTCTATGTGTTTTTAAATTGTTAGTGGGGTTTTTCCTAAATTTTGGCAGCCGTTGGACTCACTGAATACCCTATAACTGTATAGCAGACCCTATCCTTTCTAATAGGAACATGTCGTTACTGTGGCCCAGCTCTATGGGTCTTTAAATTAGTATTGGGGTTTTTCCCAAATTTTGGCAGCCCTTGCAGTCACTGCATGGGCATTACCACTCTAGGAGACCCACTCCTTTCTAATGGGAACATTTTTTTTACTGAGGCCCTCCTGTATGTCTCTTCAAAGGGGTATTGGGGTGCGTCCAAATTTTTGACAGCCCTTGCAGTTACTACATACGCAATAACAGTATAGGAGACCTACTCGTAAATAATGGGAACAACAAAGCATAGCGGGCTGATGGCCCTCTAACAATAGTGAGGGTCAACTGCTGGCCCTGATGGCCCTATAAAAATGGTGTTTGTGACTTTCATAGTCCCTCCTTCATAAATGAAACAGGATGTGTCTGATCATGTCTCACACACCACATGGCCAGATAACGTAAAATGTTAAAATGACATTTACTGGTGAATGTATATTTCACCTTTGAAAGCAATGCAAAATTGCAAAAACGCATCAAAAATACTATGTTTGAACATAGCCCATGGTGTGAAGAAGCATTTTTGTTTTTGGTTACTTATTTTGCCTTATATACAAGTCATTACCATGGAAAGGATGTTCCTTAACATTTTTTCCCAGGAAAATCCATTTTGGTTTAGTTTTTGTATGTTTTATTGTGAATCTGTAAAAGAGGGGTAATACTCAGACAACATTGTTGACAGAATTAACCTGGGAATCAAAGATGCTTCCAGGAGTCTTCCCCATGCTGTTCCTATGTAATATGAGCACTGTTCCCATCAATTTGGGCAATTTTTAAGCCCTCTGCGACTTACATTGGGCTCGTTACTCGAACCGAGCACTCAAGCATTTCAGTTTGCTCGACCCAAGCAACGAGTACCCGAGCATTTTAGTGCTCGCTCATCACTAGTGGTAATATACCTCGCAGGTCCAAGCCTCTCAATGAGTTCATAGTGGCGGGGCATCGGGTATGCAAAACATTTGGATACCTCATTCAGCTGGGTTTTGGCACAAGAACGATAGGACTCGACCACCCACTCTTTGACTCCTCTATCATGCCGAGGTCTAACACCCTTTTCACCTTGGATGAGATCACCTCCCAGCATGCTTAAGGAATCCTATAGGGCTTCAGATTCACTCTAAAATTCTGCTCTGTTAACACGTCATGTTCAACCACCTGCGTATGCCCTGGCAACTCTGAGAACAGGTCTGCTGGAGCAGTTCCCGAAACTGTTGCTTCTGGGCCGGCGATAGAGTCTTTGCTATCGTGAGATCTTCCCCCTTGCCTTCGGGAGCGGCTTCCAGGCAAGGAGCTCCCATGAGTTCCCGATCTCGCCAAAGCTTGAGCTGGTTTACATTGTACACTTGGTGCTGCTTTCTTCAGCCAGGCTGGTGGACTTTGTAGTTCACTTCACTGAGTTTCTCCATCACCTCATATGTGCCTTGCCACTTGGCCAAGAGCTTGCTTTCGATTGTGGGAATAAGAACAGGAACGCGATTCCCAGGCTGGAACTGTCTCAACCTCGCCGACCGGTTATACACCCTCACCTGGGCTTCCTGCGAGTGGAGGAGATGTTCCTTCACGATGGGCATTACTTTCGTCATTCTCTCCTGCAACTGGGCGACATGTTTGATGATTCTCCGGTGGGGCATGACCTCGGCCTCCCAGTTTTCCTTGGCGATGTCTAGGAGACCTCTTGGATGCTGACCATACTGGAGCTCGAACGGAGAAAAGCCAGTGGAGGCTTGAGGAACTTCTCTGACAGAGAAGAGTAGAAATGGAAGCATGTAGTCCCAGTGTCGCCCATCCTTTTCAATGACCTTTCTGAGCATCGCCTTTAAGGTCTTGTTAAAGTGTTCCACTAGGCCGTCCGACTGTGGATGGTAAACTGAGGTCCGTATCTGGGTTATCTGAGAGACTTTACATACTTAGCTCCTTCATCACTTTGCTCATGAAGGGGGTTCCCTGGTCTGTCAAAATCTCTTTTGGCAGACCTGTACGAGCAAAAATATGGAACAGCTCCCGGGTTATACCCTTACTTGACGAGTTCCTTAGGGGCATCGCTTCGGGGTACTGGGTCACATAGTCCATGACCACCAGGATGTATTGGTGGCCCCGGGCCGATGTAACTAAGGGAACCTGTATCACAGGTAGTGGAACTAAGGGACTACGGAAGTGGGAGGAGGGCACGGTTATCTGGCAGGTGGGGCCGAATCTACAATAGTTTAGGATCTCCCGGTAACATCCTGGCCAATAGAACCTTCTCATTATTCTCTCTTGGGTTTTCTCAATCCCCAGGTGTCCCCCCAGAACATGTGAATAGGCCTTATCTAATACCCTCCATTGATATAGCCCTGGAACTAACAGCTCTTCCACTATTTCTTCACCTCTTAGTTTGGTCACCCGGTTATAATAGCTCCCTCTGAACTGCAAAGTGTGGGTACCTGGTGTCTGCCCCCGGCTCTTGAGCAACACCATTACAAACAGTAACATTGTCCCACGCCCCCTTCAAGGTCAATTCCCGAACTTGAGCAGACCCAAAGTTCTCCCCGGGAACCTATAACTAAGGGAGGTCAGCCTCCTTGGTCATAGTCTAGTCCTCATCGCCGACAAGGACACACAATGGGAACTTATCCACTTCAGATTTCGACGGGGGTATTTCCCTAGGGACCTGGCTTTTGTCCACATGACTCCTTTCCCCCATAAGTCCCAAAACAAAGAAAAATCGCACCCCAATATGACGGGGTCCTTGACCACCCTGACCTCATGGAACTGGGCACCACAGTCTGTTCCCACTGTCAGTCTGGCCACAGAGTAGTCCTTGCGTCGCCATGTATGCAGCGAATACCCACAGTTTTGTCAGGAATCGGCTGGTGGGGAAGGGTAGCACTAATTAGGGTCACCAGACTCTCCGAATCCAATAGTTCAAGCACCATCACCCCATTAATGGACACTGCACACGCTTGCGGCCCCTCGCTGGGTTCACAGTCTACACTGCAGGCAGGATAAGCGTAATAGGAGCAATGCCAGTCTAGGCTGCAGTCCATTGATTCAGGAGACATATGGCACAGGGCAGCTATGTGTCCAGGATTATGACACCGCCAACATACCACATTCCTCACAACAGTCTTTGCGGGCCCTCAGTGGAACTGGGATGCCCCCTAGTTGTGGCTCTAGACCCCCACCATGGCGCACCTGCCCCCCTTTGGGTATTCCAGTATGGGGAACTGACTATGTCCAGTTTTCCATGGGATTTCTCGAGAACCTGGTACCTCTATACTAGGCCTACCAGGTCATCCACATTCCTGGGATCACCCTGGGCAACCCAGGTCTGCACAGGCCTGGGAAGGGAGTGGATGAATCTGTCCATCACCACATGCTCGACCATCTGGGCAGACTGGAAGACTCTGGCTGCAACCATTTTTGGACTAGATGTAACATTCAAACATCTGCGAGCGAAGAGGTTTGTCGCCAGCATATGCCCAGTGGTGGACCCTTCGAGTTCTCACAGACATAGTCACTCCAGAGTGTGCCAAAATATATGTCTTTAATTTGTCATACTCCTGTGCATCCTGAAGGGCTAGGTCATAGTAGGCCTTTTGGGGTTCACCCGTTAAATAGGGGGCCAGCACCTCTGTCCACTGCTTCGGCGCAGCTTTTCCTGCTCAGCTACCCTTTCCAAAACAGTCAGAAATGCATCAACATCATCCCCTGGGGTCATCTTTTGCACCGCTTGCCTTACCATCTTCCGGATGCAGGAGACATCACCTGAAGTTGGGGGACGGGCGGTTTCTCTGGTGCGGATCTCCCCCTTAAGGAGATCCATCTGTCATTGTTGTTGTTGGAGCTGTTGTATCAGGAGTTTTTTGTCTCCTGCTGCACTTGCTGTTGCTCCCGGTGCTGCTGTTGCAGGCTCTGCTGGCTCTGCAAGTATTGCTGGTGCTGCTGTTGTTGACTTTGCAGCAGGTGCTTAAGGAGTTCCTCCATTCTGCCGGACATCTCTGGCTGGCTGGTGGCCTTTACCCAGGACATGCAGGTACACGTGTTCCTGGAATGTTGCACGCACTTCCCCACCAACTGTGATAAGACGACTCACTCGGCTGCTTTCAAAAATAGACTCATGAAACGGTTTCCTCTGCAGGTTTATTGTAACGGAATAATGCCTTCAGGTTCAGCAAAATAAACACAGCCTTTCTGGCATAACGACAAAACAAAAGATAAACGATAGCACAGTCCATATGTGTGTGGGGTTCACCTGCACAAGGTGTAGAACACACTTCAACTCCTTCTGAGCTGAAGCTTTCCAGCCTGGAGACTTGCCTCTCCAGACACATAACCACAGAAAAAAAAATAGCGACTGAGCATTCAACCTTGCTCAGCCACACACTGAGGTTGAGGTAGGGTGAATGACTTCCCACCCATCTCTATGTCATTCACACAAAACCACTCCCTTTAGGTGATTTAGCCCCCCAACATATAACATGCTGGAGGAAAGTTGTTGGTTCAGTTCGCTAAGGCTTGCTGCCGTGGCAAAACATACCTCTCCTCACATATAACACCAGTGATTCTGTCACAAGATGTTAATTAAAAGACATGAACACTGCCTTAGCTAGCATTTATGGGGCACATAGTAAAAGGGTGGTCCAGAGGCAAAGCATTTTTCTCCTAACTTCCTATCTATTTAGTCCAATAATTCAAAGATAATTTCTAATGTACTTGCTTTAAAAATTCCCTGCTCTTCTGTTATGCGCTAAACACAAAGTGACCCAGCAAGACAGGCACCAAACCAGCTAAGGCGCAGTCACAGACGAACTTAGCACAAGCTGCCAGCTAGGCGAGCCCTTGAGGCCTGGGAATACTCTTCACCCAGCCTAGTCAAGAACCAGGTGAGCATCTCTGCAAGAACCCCAGGAAGTGTAGCAAGAAGAGAGGAAGAGAAAACCCCTGAAAAGATAACAACCGCTACTGCAATACAAGGCGCAATGCAAAGAGATCACGAGATGGAAACGGATTGATATAACGCAATTTATTTACAGCAATGACTTTAAACAATTAGTAACAAGGCAAATCAACAGTAGAACTAATAATAATAATCTTGAAATAGCAAAGAAACTCACTAATTAACGGTAATGTTCTTTTCACAAAGGTGGTCCGCCGAGATTTGACCCTAGCTAGGGTCACCAGGTTTTCCCGCAAGGCTGAAAGTCTCTCTCTGACATGGTCTATCAAAGACGGTTGAGACTCCCATGCACCTTCCGGCCTCCTCCCAACCTGAAATCGTAGTCCCAGCGGACCCTGGTACCATAGGTGAAAGCTGGAAGTGATTTCCTTACTCACTCGCACCGTTCCTCCGCAATCACAGGCATGCCTCTCCAGTCACAGTCTTCTCATGGCTCTTCTAGGCTTGACCTTCGGCGGTAGTTTCTTATGCTTTGGGCAGGGAGGACAAGGCCTCGGCTCTTGACAGGTGACGCCGGGTCTCGGAGACTTGACCAGAGCAGGATGCGGATCCTGGTTCTAAACAGCATAAGCGTAACTTGGAGTTCTCATGCTGTGGATCTGGACCTCGCCAGGTGGTGACCGTCACCTGAGTGGCGCAGACTTCCCACTGAGGCCTGTCACGCTGAACTCAGCAGCATCTCTGGGGCACATCTGCTTCGCTCTCTTGCTTGGCGCCAAATCTGCCTGCGGTTTGTCTCAGGACTTTTATATCAAGGAAGTCCTTCCTGTGGGTCATCTGATCTGGTCCAACACCCAAAGTCACTTCCCCTGCAAATCTTCCAGCACAATTTGGTTCCACTTGATTTTGCCTGGCCAGCAGATGGCAGTCTTTTCTCATTAATGGCACATCCTGCAAGGGTTCTTCAGGGAATTCACTGCTTCTAATTACACTAGCACCACTCACCACCACCCCACATAGGAACTGCAATAAACAGCAAACACCAGAGCTGGGAGCAGGGTTAAATAGCCCGCCTAATGCTGAAGGAAATGATCGGGTGCTGAATACCACCCAATCATCTCAAGACAACCACTCCCTGCTAACTTGCACAGCAGAATGAGCGCTATCCAACCACTGCCTAGTGGCAGACACAGCGGCATCCTGCATTGCCTGGCAACTGGGGAACACAGCGTCCCATGTTCCCCAGGCAGTGAAATCCGTGGGAGACATAGCGTCCCGCGTCCGCACATCCTACTACTCCAGGATGCAACACTCCATAATTTTGGAACAGAACCCTGTGCGCGTGGTAGCTCCACCTCCATGGTCAGGGAAATGGTGGCGCTTGCGACCACAGTAGCGTAGCACTGGACCCGATCTATTACCAGGTGGGAGCACAGATTCACAATTCCTACACTATCTAACAGCTATTGTATTTTTGTTCCTATTTCCTGTCAGATGACGATTCATTTGAGTATTACCAGCGCATGCTGGGATACTCAAACGAAGCACCATCAATTGGGCAGAGGCTGCAGTCGCTGGCAATGCCTCTGCCCCCTCCCTGAAACGAAGAGTCATCAGTGACGCTTGTGTCAGGTGCGGTGCCGTCCCTGCTGTGCCCCTGAGTGTCTCCCTTGTGCAGTGTCTCCCCCAATACCCTGTGCAATGAATGCAGAGTCCGATCTGTTGTCTGAATAGATGAATAGTAATAAGCCGACAGCAGAGAGGTGTCACTTTATCCCGCAGATACATGCACATAAGACAAGGCACTTCTAGAAAAACAGTGGTGCACAACTAGGATACCAAATCCATCAACAGTAATGTAGAAACACTTGACACTCGTTTTGTTGTGTTCAACAAGAACATTTATTAATTGTAGTAAATCCAGAAACAAAAAATCAGAGACGTTTTGGTCAATAAAAGACCTTCATCAGTCGTCTGGATACAGGGAATCCTGCAGCGCCAGGTGGAAGACTGCGGTGTCAACCGCTCAGACTGGAAGCGCTGGACACCGCCAACTTCCACCTGGCGCTGCAGCACACATTTTCCCTCTATCCAGAGAACTGATGAAGGTCTTGAATTGACCAAAACGTCTCTGATTTTTGTTTCTGGATTTACTTTGATTAATACATTTTCTTGTTAAACACACCAAAATGAGTGCCAAGTACTTTATCCCGCAGAGACCAGTGATGTCATCTGAGGGGGCAGGTCTAGTCTCCTAGGTATTCTGAAGCCTCTCTGCTGCCGGCTCATTACTGTTTATCTATATTATACTGAAAACATCTTCACAGAGACCTAGTGTGAATAGCTTGACCCTCACACTGCAACAAAATGGAAATGGAAGGCAGAAATGGCTGCTTTTGGAACGCTGTTATATGTGATACGTCTGACAGAGAACCACGCTTTTAAATAGCAGTCCTATAGTTTACTAATATTATTCTTCACAGACACCTAGTGTGAATAGCTTGATCGACACACTGCAACAAAACGGAAAGGGAAGGCAGAATTGGCTGATTTGGGAACGCTGTTATATGTGATACGTCTGACAGAGAACCACGCTTTTAAATAGCAGTCCTATAGTTTACTAATACTATTCTTCACAGAGACCTAGTGTGAATAGCTTGACCGACACACTGCAGCAAAATAGAGGCCAATATTTTCCACGTTCAGTTTAAATTTCTGTATTTTTATCGCTGTAATATGGAAAAGATCTAGCTGTATTCTGCAGTGCTAACAAGCAAAGGAAGTAGAAAAATGGTGTACTCTGAATTGCTATTTAAGCAAATAACCAGGATTAAGATAAAAAAAAATTGCCATGGCCCCTGATACCTGGGGCTATGTCTACAAATATCTGTAAGAACAGCGGAAGCAGGAACTTTCTATGGACCCTCTTGCACTATATGCATTGCAGTCTGCCACATACACTGCCTGCCTGCCTAACTCCTGCAATCACCACTGAATATATGCAGCTGGATTAGTCCTCAGAAGGACTGTTAGTTCTGATGGCTGTACATATATGTTGTGGAATACCTATACTAACTATAAACAAGCAAATCTCTCCCTGACTCAACAGCAGCACCTCTCCCTACTCTGCCTAATTCCGGGGTAGACTGACGAGCATAGCGGCACCAGGTCTTATATAGACCTGATGATACTGTGCGGCCAGCCAATCACTGTAATGCCCACAACCAACATGGCTACAGCATTACAGTGTGTGGCAAGCAATCCCTGCATGTTCATTGGCTCTCTAAAGAGCGCCAAACATGCAGGGTGGGAACCCGAGTTCCCCTCCTAGCAACCCGGAAATACTCGGGAAGCTCCGAGCTTGTCGGGCACCTTAATGCCGGAGAGAGTACCGAGCAGTGGCGAGCATGTTCGCTCATCACTAATTAGGATGTGTCACATGGATATATAAATGCAGTCTCATGCTATCTTCAGGGAGGGCTGAATAAAGGTAGTAACAGATTTCCTAATAGATACCACATTGGAACCTCAAACATGAAATAGAACAGTTGAATTTTGGATTAAAAATCTAATATTTCCAGTGGTGCCTGAATGACAAATGACAATAATATGTGTTATATCTAGTTAATATACAGGTGCATCTCACTAAATTAGAATATCATCAAAAAGTTAATGTATTTCAGTTCTCCAATACAAAAAGGAAACTCATATGTTATATACTGTCATTACAGAGTCATCTATTTCAAGTGTTTATTTCTGTTAATGTTGATGATTATGGCTTACAGCCAATGAAAACACAAAAGTCATTATCTCAGTAAATTAGAATACTTTATAACAAGGCTTGAAAAATGTTTTTAAAATTCAAAATGTCGGCCTACTGAAATGTATGTTCAGTAAATGCACTCAATACTTGGTCGGGGCTCCTTTTGCATCAATTACTGCATCAATGTGGCGTGGCATGGAGGCGATCAGCCTGTGACACTGCTGAGGTGTTATAGAAGCCTAGGTTGCTTTGATAGCAGCCTTCAGCTCATCTGCACTGTTGGGTCTTGTGTCTCTCATCTTCCTCTTGACAATACCCCATAGATTATCTATGGGGTTAAGGTCAGGCGAGTTTGCTGGCCAATCAAGCACAGTGATACTGTTGCTTTTAAACCAGGTATTGGTACTTTTGGCAGTGTGGACAGGTGCCAAGTCCTGCTGGACAATGAAATTTCCATCTCCAAAAGCTTGTTGGCAGAGGGAAGCATGAAGTGCTCTAAAATTTCCTGGTAGGCGGCTGCACTGACTTTGGTCTTGATAAAACACAGTGGACCTACACCAACAGATGACATTGCTCCCCAAACCATCACTGATTGTGGAAACTTCACACTAGACCTCAAGCAGCTTTGATTGTGTGCCTCTCCACTCTTCCTCCAGACTCTAGGACCTTGATTTTCATTGAAAATTGGAACTCTGGGATCTTGTGGAGTGTGTCAATGACTGCCTTCTGGACATCTGTCAAGTCAGCAGTCTTCCCCATGATTATAGAGCCTACTGAAACAGACTAAGGAACCTTTTCAAATGCTTAGGAAGCCTTTGCAGGTGGTTTTTGTTAATTATTTTATTTTACTGAGATAATGACTTTTGTGTTTTCATTGGGTGTAATCCATAATCATCAACATTAACAGAAATAAACACTTGAAATAGATCATTCTGTTTGTAATAACTATATAATATATGAGTTTCACTTTTTGATTTCAAGAACTGAAATAAATTAACTTTTTGATAATATAATAGCATTCAAGATATACATGACACAAACATTTACACTAGTGTTTGAACTAGAGCATATGTCCCTGGAACTATAGAAGATATTCTTAAAGGCTATGCATGCAAAGACCTTTCAAGCATGAGTGGCGCAAATGGAGATAAGCTGAACCCTGCCAGTGTCAGGGGCCATATTTAGGCCTCATTGCAGAGCAGCATAAAGAGGAAGGTAACTTGATGCCTTACAATTCTTTCTAACACATGGGAAACCTGAAACTTAGACTATTTCATATCAACAGCTGCTGTAACAACAGTTCAAAGATGGGGCAAGGCCAAATTAACCTTTCGTTTGCAGATTAATTTTATATTATTTCCCTAATTTTGTCTATGATATTTTTTGACAGTATTTTTGACATTTTGACAGACATTTATTTTGACAGACTTTTTTTTATTTTCAATCCATATTCTTTATAAAAAAAATTATTTTTACAACAAAAACAAAGCAAAAATAAAATTACATACATCAGCTTAGAGGTATACATTTAACATAAGACATGGAAATGATCATAAAATAAAAAATAGTAACATTTAACATAACATCACCTTACGAAACAACATAAATTTACTTAAGACGTCATGAGTTAATAGGAATGGCCCACGAGGATAGAGTCCACGATTTTCATCTATCCATAATTTTGCTTCTCTTTCATCGCGAAAATGCTAGCATATATTCATAATGATAGTAGGTATTCATTTTCCCTATCAGATCTTCCATCGTGGGAATAAAGGGAGATTTCCATTTCAGTGCTATGCATTGTCTGACAGAAATTAATATATGACCATCCATCTATGTGGGATTACATCTATTCCAATGTTCAACACTGCTAGAGCGGGATTCGGTACTAATTGGACCCCTGTTAAACTAGAGATCAACCAAAAGACCAAGGAACAAAAGTGTCCTATCTAAGGGAAAAACCAGCATACATGACATAATGTGCTGACTTGCAGACATTCCTTCCAACATTTATTCGAATAATTCGGACTACAATGTGCCAATTTAAACGGATTACAATACCATCTCATATGGATCTTCTTCAGTTGTTCAAGATGATCAATGCATCTTGATGTTTTTTGTACCCAAGCTATCGCATTATTCCAATTCTCGATTGGTACTGATATATCTAAATCCATTTCCCACTTAAGCATCTATGGCAATTTCTCCTCCTCTAGTGGACTATTCAAGATTTTATAGATTAAAGACATTCCTTTAGTTGTGGAGTTAGCAATATTTAAAAACGTCTGGAGTGGGCCTCCAGAATTTCCTTTATCTAAAGAACATGATGCTAGGAAATGTCTAATTTGTAAACAACTTTTACTCAAACAATATTCATTTCTGATAATGTCATATGGCATAAGAACTGATCTATCAAATATATCTGCTAATGTATTAATTCCGCTCCTCTGCCATAGTGCTAGATTTAAATAAGGAATATGAAATTCTATAGACCTGATGGAAATATTTGCCATATTTGTCACGCGACCATCACCTAACCGTTGACGTCAGCGGTCTCGTGACCATTAGCTGACTAAATGACGTCACGGCCAGTATTTTTTTTTATTTTTTACTTTATAATTACTTTTTAACTTGCAGGTACCATGGTACACTGGTTGGAGGAGAGTCTCCTCTTCTCCAGAGCCGGGTACCATCCGCACATTGAACCACATGTATGCATGTATACATGCGGATATTATGCGGTTTAATGCTAGTCAATGGGCGCGATTTCACTGCAAAATCGCGCCCAAATTGGTTGTGCTGCGGATTTTTCCGCAATGATAATTCGCAGTGGAAATTTCTGCAGCATGTGCACAGCACATGCGGATTATCATTGGGATACATCCCAGACCTCTTAACAAGTGATTTTAATGCGTTTCCGCGGCGGAAATGCCACCATGGAAATGCATTAGATCCGCATCGTGGGCACTTAGCCTAAAAGCATTTATCCTAGCTATCCATAATAGGGCAATCGAATCGTCTAGTATGTTTCCAACTCTATTTTAAGTGAACTACCATATATACTCGTGTATAAGCTGACTTTTTCAGCACATTTTTTTATGCTGAAAAAGCCCCCCGTTTCAGAGATGCGATGCACAGGCAGTAGCCGGCTGCTGCAGCTACCACGTGTGCCTGCTGCTAAAGAAAATGAATATTCACTCTTCTCCACACCCATGGGAGCGGAGAGGAGTGAACATTAATTTTTTTAATAGCGCGCAGTATCAGCCGCAGCCGCCGGCTTCCTGCTGCAGCTCAGCGATCCTCTGTGCCCGCTATTAGAGAGTATGAATATTCACTCCTCTCCACTAAACTGGGTGTGGAGAAGAGTGAATATTCATTCTCTTTAGTAGCGGGCACAGAGGATTGCTGAGCCGCAGCAGGAACTGCCGCCGCTGCTGACGGTGCACACTATTAAAGAGAATGAATATTCACTCCTCTCCACACCTATAGTCCTAGCGTGGAGAGGAGTGAATATCCCCGCAGCTCACCTCAGCATCTGAGGGTGCATGGCAGTGACATCATGCGCTGCTCAGATGCTGAGATCAGCTGCTGGCAGAACAGGATGCAGCGCTGGAGCAGAAGGAAGGTGAGTAGAAGTGTTTATTTTTTTCATGTGTGCAGTGATGGGGATCCATGCTTACCAGGATGGGGATGGGGATGAGGGCCATGGATACCAGGATGGGGGCCATGCATATCAGGATTGGGGATGAGGGGTCTAAACATACCAGGACAGGAGTCCATGCATACCAGGGCAGGGGTCCATGCATACCAGGACAGGGTTCCATGCGCACCAGGATAGGGGTCCATGCACACCAGGATTGGGGTCCATGCATACCAGGATTGGGGATGAGGGGGCCATGCATACCAGGATTGGGATGAGGGTGCCATGCATACCAGAATAGGGGGGCTATGCATACCAGGATTGGTGATGAGGGGGCAATGTATACCAGGATTGGTGATGAGGGGTGCCATGCATGCCAGAATGAGGGGGCCATGCATACCAGGATTGGTGATGAGGGGCCATGCATATCAGGATTGGGGATGAGTGGGCCATGCATACCAAGATTGGGGGAAGAGGGGGCAATGCATACTAGGACGAGGAGATGAGGGTGCCATGCATACCAGGATTGGTGATAAGGGGGCCATGCATACCAGGATTGGGGATGTGGTGGCCATGCATACCAGGATTGGGGATGAGGGGTGCCATGCATACCAGGACTGGGGATGAGGGGGCCATGCATACCACCCTAGGCTTATACTCGAGTCAATAAATTTTCCCGTTTTTTTGTGGTAAAATTAGGTGCCTCGGCTTATATTCGGGCCGGCTTATACTCGAGTATATACGTTATATATAGTATCAAAATTCTCCTGTACCAATAAATGTGTAGATGTAATGATTATGCCTAAATATGAAATTCCCTTTTCAGCCCACTTGCAGGGGAATAAAGTCTCTAGCCTGCTTTTAGTTTGATAGGGAATATGAATAGGAAAATTGAAGACTTAGACCCATTAGGTTTATAATATGAAACATTGGTAAAGTTCACCAAATTTCTGCTCCTGCTATATTCCCCATGGCATAAAATCTAGTTTTAGACTTTTTCAGGTTGTTCTCATATTTGGAAAGTAGCCTAGATCAAAGTAGGAATCTGAGTTTTGATAAGCTGTCTGAGATTTGTTTAGAAGGTATAAGGTGGCTGCCGGACAGGTCGTGGACGGGAAGTATGTGTCTCCGAAGTGCCAAGCTTCGGTGATGTAGGACCCGGAGAAGCAGGCTCCAGTACACATAGTGCTGAGAGGGATTTAATGGGCCCAGATTACAGGGCCGGGTTTTACGAGCAGCTGAAAGAGCTGGGGGGGAACAGCTATGTAGCGCCCCGAGGGCTCGGCCGCTACAGGGGTATTGCACCTCTGTCAGAGGTGTGATATTCCACTCCCAGGTAAGGATGGAGTATGGACCAGGGCTCAGCACACTCACCCCATTTCCGGGGGACAGCTCAACGGTGCTCCCATTAGACAGAAATGCAGGCACGACAGACCATGTCCCTGGCTGGAGTGGGGAGGGGGGAGGAAAACCCGGTGATGTAGGAGCAGATGGGGACGGTTCCTGAGCGTAGGTAGGAGCTCATTGGTTGCTGGTCACCTCGGCTCATGTTCTAGAGGGAAGTATAAAAGGTGGGCACCATCTTAGAACAGTGTTCAGTGAGAGGAGAAGACAGGGAGTGGAGGCTCTGTTGGAGCTCCGCTCAGAAGTGGGCCTAGAGAAGAGGTCGAGAAAGGAGGAAGAGAAGGAACAGAAAAGGGGGAAGAGAGAGAGAGAAACAGAAGGGCTCAGGAACAAGAAGGTGGAAGGGACCCTAAGAACCCATGAGAATACCGGGTGAAGGGTCAGGCAGATTAAGGGTACCGGATCCCAAGTTGGTGGAGGTCGTGACCATTTATTGGTGCGACACCTCAACAAACCTGCTAGGAAGGCACCATATAGGACAGCGGGAAATGGGGCCCACGTTTACCCGCGCAGATCCGTGGCAGCTGGACAAAAGTGGGTCACTGGTGAGGCAGGCCAGAGAAAGGATAGAAGGGAGTCCTGTGCCCTACTCCGGAATTGCCTGGGGGTTGACCGAGCCCCTCACCTGGTGGACGCAGCACGGCTTGGGTGGTCATTGCCTGTACAGAAATGACCCAGAGCATATTAACTGTGAGTAAAAGGCATCGGACTGCAGTACGTTGTTTGTGTGCTCCTTGCTCCTCCAGCACTAACGGTACCGGGACTCTCCTCACCATCATCCTCACCATCCCCTGCACTGCCCTGGGGCTACACTCTTCCCATGGGGAGTCATACAATCTCAGCTGCACGCACCACCAGCCTCGGGGGATTACCTTGCAGCGGCGGTTCATATTCACCGCAATCCACGGGTGGCGTAGTCGGACATCACTCAGAACTGATAAAGGACTACCACTGGTCTGGCCACCCTGAGCCACGGACCGGGTTGCCACTACTACCCCCATCGTCTCCCTATTGCCCGGCTCCGAGTGCCCCACGGCTCAGGGGGCGAGTCAGCTTTGGCGTAGTCGGGAGGATCGTTACCAACTCGCCACCAGCGGGTATTGCGTGCCTGAAAAGAGACTGTTTCACCGTGTTAAAAATGGTGCCCGCCCCAGAAGAACAAGCGCCTTAATGTGCGTGCCAAAAGACCACTGGAAGCCACCTCCCATCGTGGGCCAGGTCCCAGAATGGCGCCGGAGAAGGAGCCCACCTCCAACAGCCATTAGCGCGGCTGTGGAGATGTCCATCAAGGTGGGGGAGCTGCCCCTGAAAGTGATTGTCACCAAGTTGCCCCAGGACCACCTACAATGGGGGTGGGAAGAGAAGAAAACTGTGGGGCAGGGCGCGGTCTGGATCAGTCTAGACAGACCGCACCCGAGAATGGAAGAAGCATTTAGCACCACCAGTTCCTTGGCCCGGAGCCTGCTGCAGGCTGAACCGCCATGCAGCCTGGCAGAGATCCTAGCGCAGCTCCCTAGAGATCCGGAGCGTGCGCAAGCTGCGCTGGAGGACCTGGATCGGAGGATGGTCCGGGCGCAGCGGGGTGCACTCACCGAGTGGAAAGAAGAACTGGCCCAGCAGGCTGGAACCCGCCAGCGGCAGGCATTACCCGCACCCCGGAGTACGCCTGCCTCTGAGGACGGTGCAGGAGGAGTGAAGGCCGGAGACACCGTCGCGGAGGGAGCCACGAGGACCGAGGCAAGTACAGGGGACGTTACCACCCTAGGCCCAGCAGCTGCAAGCCTGCCCCAGCCTCCCGTCGCAGAACCCGAAGCCCCACTCACCGCACCTGTTGCCGCGCCGTCACTGCTCCCAGCTAGGCCTCAAACGGCGAGAGCCGCGGCCATGCCCCGCCCTGCGACACGCCCCTTGAACCCGGGTGCCGCAAAGAGGGAGGCGTCACCGGCCCGGTCACAGGGCCTAGTGAACCCGGGTGCCGTCACCCCTCCCGGACTGAGCCACCACCGGGCGCAACCAGAAGACCCCCGGCTTGGTCGCAAGGCCGAGTACCCCCGGGCACTGCTCCCAAATCGGGGCCCTCCGCTATACCACCGCTGGGCGCAGACCTGTTTGCCCAGCACACCGGTCCGGATGGACTGCCGTTGGAGTGGCCGGCCGAACTGACCAGCGGTCAACCATGGAAGACCCAGCCCCCGCGCGAGCCCCTGATACCTGCTCCGGAGCCCGTAGAAGTCACCCTGCCCCCACTAGAGGACGCCCAATTCGAGTGTGACCCCGCTGGTGAGAACTTAATGGGGTTCACTCAGGAGACCCGGGCGGACGCAGCCCGTAATCTGGAGGCCTGCCAACAGCAGCTGGTGACCTTTGAGCGGGAACGGCGAGAGAGGCGCGTTAGAGAGGAGCGGCTCCAGGCCCAGAGTGCCGAGCAGAAGCGCAAGGCCCGTCGAGATCCCCGGGCTGCCCGCGGTCCCCGAGCCACCGGGACCATGATAAAGTTCCACATGGAGAATGGCTGGGGCTTTATAAGAGATCCGGAAACCGTCGGCGACGTCTTTGTAACCCGCAGGGACGTCTAAAGCCATCTACCCGAGGGACACCGTGGACGTGACCTCTACCCTGGTGATGTGGTCACCTTTACCCGACACGAGGGCGCAAAAGGACCGTACGCCCTCCATGTCCATCGGCTTACCGAGGAAGAACTGCAGCACTACGGCTACGAGGAGAGCCAAGAGGACCCGGACCGGTCTGAAGACTATCCCGAGGAGGGTGCGCAAGGAGGACATCGCCACTGAAAAATGGCAGCGCACAAATGTATATAGTTACCCGTCAGGGTAAAAGGAACTGTTTTGGGACTGTTTCCAGATTAAAGTGTGGTCCCCGTTGGGACTGTTATGAGACTGTTACCTGTTTGAAAGTTGCCCCTCCCCCTACCTGGCTGAGGACTGAGAGCAGCCAATCCCCTTCCCAAACTGGCCGAGGACTGAGAGCGGCCGTGCCTGTAAATGGTTGCGCTTCCTAAAGCCCCCCCAACCTGTTTTATAAAAAGACTACAACGTCTCCCTCGGGACAGAGAGTCCCTCACGTTTAAAAGTTTGCTGAAGTTTTTGCACTTAAAAGAAGAATGAACGCCTGGTCGCAAGTTGCACCGCGGCCATGATCCAAGAATATGTCTTACTTAAAAAAATGTTTTATATGAAAAAGTTTTATATGCTGCTAGGTGATAATACAAATGTTTTATATGATGTTTTATATGACAAAAGAGTTCCAGTAGTATGAAAGTTTTCTATAATGTTTTGACAAGAGAAAAGTGAAGTGTGTTAAGGTTGAGAAAAATGTTTTTCCCATAAAGGGAGTAGTACCTGTCAGTAGTGATCTGAGTTTAAAAAAAAAAAAAAAAAAAATGTTTTGCATATCCTGTACTTAATTGTTTTTGCTCTGTTCCAGCCCGAGAACGTGCTGTGGTTTACCAGGGGGGAATGCAGCGCCCCGAGGGCTCGGCCGCTACAGGGGTATTGCACCTCTGCCAGATGTGTGATATTCCACTCCCAGGTAAGGATGGAGTATGGACCAGGGCTCAGGTAGCTGCATACAGCACACTCACCCCATTTCCGGGGGACAGCTCAACGGTGCTCCCATTAGACAGAAATGCAGGCACGACAGACCATGTCCCTGGCTGGAGTGGGGAGGAGGGAGGAAAAACCGGTGATGTAGGAGCAGATGGGGACAGTTCCTGTGCGTAGGTAGGAGCTCATTGGTTGCTGGTCACCTGGGCTCATGTTCTAGAGGGAAGTATAAAAGATGGGCACCATCTTAGAACAGTGTTCAGTGAGAGGAGAAGACAGGGAGTGGAGGCTCTGTTGGAGCTCCACTCAGAAGTGGGCCTAGAGAAGAGGCCGAGAAAGGAGGAAGAGAAGGAACAGGAAAGGAGGAAGAGAGAGAGAGAAACAGAAGGGCTCAGGAACAAGAAGGTGGATGGGACCCTAAGAACCCATGAGAATACCGGGTGAAGGGTCAGGCAGATTAAGGGTACCGGATTCCAAGTTGGTGGAGGAGAAACTACCCTCAGCCAAAGACCGGAGGTCGTGACCATTTATTGGTGCGACACCTCAACAAACCTGCTAGGAAGGCACCATATAGGACAGCGGGAAATGGGGCCCACGTTTACCCGCGCAGATCCGCGGCAGTTGGACAAAAGTGGGTCACTGGTGAGGCAGACTAGAGAAAGGATAGAAGGGAGTCCTGTGCCCTACTCCGGAATTGCCTGAGGGTTGACCGAGCCCCTCACCTGGTGGACGCAGCACGGCTTGGGCGGCCATTGCCTGTACAGAAGTGACCCGGATCATATGAACTGTGAGTAAAAGGCATCGGACTGCAGTACGTTGTTTGTGTGTTCCTTGCTCCTCCAGCACTAACGGTACCGGGACTCTCCTCACCATCATCCTCACCATCCCCTGCACTGCCCTGGGGCTACACTCTTCCCGTGGGGAGTCATACAATCTCAGCTGCACACACCACCAGCCTCATGGGATTACCTTGCAGCGGCGGTTCATAATCACCGCAATCCACGGGTGGCGTAGTCGGACATCACTCAGAACTGATAAAGGACTACCACTGGTCTGGCCACCCTGAGCCACGGACCGGGTTGCCACTACTACCCCCATCGTCTCCCTATTACCCGGCTCCGAGTGCCCCACGGCTCAGGGGGCCAGTCAGCTGCTCACTTACCTCCAGTCCAGGTCTTGGATGGCTGATTTAAGACAGCTGTGCCTGTCTATCTGTGTGTGTTGGGCAAGGTGAGCAGACCTTGCATGTGCTTCTCAGACTCTGCAGGAGGCAGAGGAAGGTGACTCGCCCCCTGGGCCGTGGGGCACGCAGATCCGGGCGATAGGGGAACGATGGGGGTAGTAGTAGTGGCGGTCCGGTCCCGCGGCTCAGGGTGGTCAGGCCAATGGTAGTCTGCTACGTGCTTCAGATAATGTCCAACTACGCCACCCGTGGATTGCGGTTATTAGGAACCGCCGCTGCATGCAGACCGCTGGGGCTGATGAGGTGTGCAGCTAGGGTAGTGTGACTCCCCACGGGAAGAGTGCGGCCCCAGGGCAGTGTAGTGGATGGTGGGAGTGATGGTGGTGAAGGTCCCAGTATCGGTAGTGCCGGAGGAGCGAAGGAGCACACGGACAACAAGTTACAGTCCAGGGTCTTTACTCACAGTTCGTTTGTCCCGGGTCACTTCCGTCGGCAGTGACCGCCCAAGCCTTGCTGCGTCCACCAGGTGTGGGGCTCGGTCAACTCCCAAGCAGTCAAGAGTATGGCACAGGACCCCCTTTAATCCTTTCTCTGGCCTGCCTTACCAGTGACCCACTTTTGTCTGGCTGCCGCGGACTTGTGCGGTTAAACGTGGGCCCCGTCCTCCGCTGTCCTATATGGTGCCTTCCTAGCAGGTTTGATGAGGTGTCGCACCAATAGATGATCACGACGACCGGTCTTTGGCTGAGGGTTGTTTCTCCTCCACCAACTTGGGATCCGGTACCCTTAATCTGCCTGACCCTGCACCCTGGATTCTCGTGGGTTCTTAGGGTCCCTTCCACCTTCTTGTTCCCGAGCCCTTCTGTTTCTCTGTCTCTCCTTCTCTTTCTCTGTTCCTTTCTGTTCCTCTCTGTTCCGTTCTCTTAGAGCTGAGATGAGCCAAAATCCCAGCTCCCCTTCTCCTCCTCCTCGGCCTCTCACTAGGCCCTCCTGGAGTAGAGCTCCTACAGAGCCTCTACTCCCTGTCTTCTCCTCTGGCTGAACTGACTGAACGAACCTAGATCTAAGATGGTGCCCACCTTTTATACCTCCCTCTGACCATGAGCCCAGGTGACCAGCAACCAATGGGCTCCTACCTCCGCTCAGGAACCAACCCCTATCTGCTCCTACAGCACTGGGTGTTCCACCCCCCTCCCCACTCCAGGCAAGGACATAGTCGGTCGTGCCTGCACTTCTGTCTAGTGGGAGCATCGTTGAGCTGTCCCTCGGAAATGGGGTGTGTGTGCTGTATGCAGCTAACTGAGCCCTGGTCCATACTCCATCCTTACCTGGGAGTGGAATATCACACCTCTGGTCTGAGGTGCAATACCCCTGTAGCGGCCGAACCCTCGGGGCGCTACAAAGGCACTTTGTTTAAACAGCTATGGCCGTGTTGCATGGACTTGTTATTTTGAGCTTTGTTCTGTTATTCCTTTTTTGTGCCAGGAAAAGGCTGTTACTTTTGTTTCCTCACTGGTGTATGGACACTAAATAAACCACCAGTTTGTTTCAACCCGCAGACTGCATCGCTGTGTGAACCTGTGCCTACCTCCAATGCGGCTCAGTGAGTACAAATCTCTACAATTGGTGCTAGAAGCATGGGCACAGATCCCAAGCGGCAGTGTGACTGCTACAAGAAGACGTCCTGGGTGAAATCGGCCATAAGCCAGCAAGTGTCGCCAGACAAAATGGAGGACTTGCTTAAACATCTGTTGCAGGCACAGCAGGCGCAACAAGCGCAGCACAAGCAGCAACTTCAGCAACAGCAGGCCCAGCTGCAGTACCTGCAGAGCCAGTAGAGCATGCAGCAGAGCCAGCAGAGCATGCAGCAGCAGCATCGGGAGTAGATGCAGCAGCAACAGGAGCATCAGGAAACATAAACTTCTGATGCAGCATATCCAACAGCAGCAAAGACTAATGGAAATCTTGGCAGAGCAGATTCATGGCAGGATGACCCCCACATCCTCAGATCCAGGTGATGACTCACACGTCAGGAAGACGGTAAGAAGAGCATTACAAAAGATGACCCCGGGTGATGACGTTGAGGCGTTCCTGATGGTCTTTGAGAGGGTGGCAGAGCGGGAGAAATTGCCTCCAGAGCAGTGGGTGGAGGTACTGGCGACATATTTGACTGGCGAGCCGCAGAAGGCCTATTATGACTTGGCCTTGCAGGACGCGAAAGAGTACGCTAAGTTGAAAACTGAGATTTTGGCACGCTTGGGAATAACTCTAACTGTCAAGGCGCAACGGGTGCACCACTGGGCCTATTGTAGTGATAAACCTCCTCGGTCCCAGATGTTCGACCTCCTACACCTGGTCCAAAAGTGGTTGCAACCTGAATCTTCCTCCCCAGCACAGATGGTGGAGAAGGTCGTTATAGACAGGTTTTTACAATCTCTCCCAAAGTTGGTGAAATCCTGGGTTGCCCAGGAAGATTCCCATAATGCCGATGACTTGGTGGGGTTGGTGGAAAGATACCAGGCGGTTGAGAGTCCGTTGGGAAAACAAGGGGTTGTAGCCTCTCAATACTGGGGTTCCCAAAAGGTGGTGGACACCCAAAAGAAGGGAGCTAGAGCCACACGTGGGGGGCATCCTAGAGTCCAGGAGGGGTCTGAGTTGCTGCCCAAGGTCCCACCCCATAATATAGTGTGTTGGAGATGTCATACCCCTGGCCATATTGCCGCCCGGTGTCCCATAAACTCTGAGCCAATGGACTGCAACATGGGCCGGCGTTGCTCCTATTTTGCCTACCCCGCCTGCAGCGCGGTTCCTCAACATGGCGAGGGCCCTCAGGCATGCTCAGTTTCAGTAAACGGGGTACAAGTCTCTGGACTATTGGACTCAGGAAGTTTGGTGACCCTGATAAGGGCCACACTCCCTCATCGACTGGTTCGTGCGAAGGTGGTGGGTGTCCGGTGTATTCATGGGGACACTAAGAACTATCCTGTGGCCCACATGTTTTCAAGAACAGGGTTGCCTAAGGAGATCCTAACAGACCAAGGAACTACATTTATGTTGAAGGTCATGAGGGAATTGTGCAACACATTGCAGATTGCACAACTGAGAACCTCCGTGTACCATCCCCAGACGGACGGACTGGTCGAGAGGTTTAACAAAACCTTGAAAGCAATGGAAAAGGATTGCCGAGACTGGGACTGTCTTCTTCCCTATCTGTTGTTTGCCATCAGGGAACTTCCTCAAGCTTCCACAGGCTTCTCCCCGTTTGAATCAGTCTATGAACGACACCCTCGAGGACTCCTGGATGTGGCGAAAGAGTTCTGGGAAGCTGAGACCACTCCCTATAGGAGCGTGGTGGAGCATGTTGCCCAGATGCAAGAGAGGATTGCCCACGTGATGCCCATTGTGAGGGAGCACCTCCTCAAGGCACAAGAGGCACAGTCCAGGGAGTATAATAGGTCGGCCAGGGTGAGATCGTTCAATCCAGGAGATCGAGTGCTTGTGCTAGTACCCACAGTGGAGAGCAAGTTCATGGCCAAGTAGCAGGGCCCCTATGAGGTGGTAGAGAAAGTGGGGGAAGTCAACTATAAAATCCACCCCCCGGGGAAGAGGAAGCCCTACCAAATTTACCATGTTAACTTGATTAAGCCATGGCAAGATAGAGAGCCCGTGGAAGCTCCCTGTTTAGTGGCTGAGGCCGATGTGAAAGAGGTCAAGGCGGCAGAGTCACTGTCACGTGCCCAAAAGCAACAGTGCAAAGAGTTGCTACAGCAAAATAAAGACTTGTTTTCGGAGTTGCCAGGACTGACTCAGGTCATAGAGCATGAGGTTCTCACAGAGCCTCATGTTCGCGTCAATCTAAAACCATACTGGATCCCCGAGGCCCGCAGAGAGGTGATCTCAAAAGAAGTGAGGCGGATGCTTAATCTGGGAGTCATCGAAGAGTCCAAAAGTGGATGGTCCAGTCCTATAGTCTTAGTGCCGAAACCAGATGGGGAATGGCGGTTTTGCAACGACTATAGGAAGCTGAACGAGGTCTCGAAGTTCGACGCCTACCCAATGCATAGAGTAGGTGAGCTTATCGAAAAGCTAGGACCCGCTCTGTACATCACCACTCTGGACCTCACCAAAGGATATTGGCAAATTCCCCTGTCTAAAGAGGCAAAGGAGAAGACAGCCTTCTCGACGCCAGACGGATGTTATCAATACGTCAGGATGCCGTTTGGGTTACAGGGAGCTCCAGCCACCTTCCAGAGAGACATGGACCGGATCTTAGCACCGCACAAAAAGTATGCAGCGGCCTACCTAGATGACATTGTCATATTCAGCCAGGACTGGGAAAGTCATCTGGACAAAGTTCAAGCCATACTTGATGCCCTTAGGAAGGCAGGCTTTACTATCAACCCGAAGAAATGTGCCATTGGGATGGAGGAAGCCAAGTACCTAGGGTACATGGTTGGTAAAGGGGAAATAAAACCACAAATAAATGAGGTTGAGGCGATCTTGAACTGGCCACAGCCCCTCTCGAAGAAGCAGGTCAGGGCGTTTCTAGGCATTGTGGGCTACTATCGAAGATTTGTCCCTAACTTTGCCCTGATAGCAGCCCCGCTGACGGATCTTCTGAAAGGGACAAAGTCGGCTATGGCCAAGTGGTCCCCGGAAGCAGAAGCGACCTTCCAGGAATTGAAACTGGTCCTCTGTAAACAGCCAGTTTTGGTGGCGCCGAACTTCTCCAAGGAGTTTGTGGTCCAGACGGATGCATCGGATGTCGGGCTGGGAGCAGTCTTGTCCCAGGAGATTAACGGAGAAGAACACCCTGTAATATACCTCAGTCAGAAGCTCTCCACTTTTGAGAAGAACTACTCCATTGTAGAAAAAGAATGTTTGGCCATTAAGTGGGCGTTAGACACTCTGAGGTATTACCTGTTAGGTAGAAGGTTCAGGTTAGTGTCAGAGCATGCCACACTGAGGTAGATGCGACAAAAGAAGGGGAACAATGCCAGAGTGACTAGGTGGTTCCTGGCTCTACAAGATTTTAGTTTCCAGGTAGAGCCTGGGAAACAACATGGGAATGCTGATGCATTGTCAAGAGTTTATTGTATGGTGACAGAAGGTGCAAAGCCCCCCGGTTTTGGGCAGAGGGGCGGGGGTATGTAAGGTGGCTGCCGGACAGGTCATGGACGGGAGGTATGAGTCCCCGAAGTGCCAAGCTTCAGTGATGTAGGACCTGGAGAAGCAGGCTCCAGCACACATAGTGCTGAGAGGGATTTAATGGGCCCGGATTACAGGGCCGGGTTTTACGAGCAGCTGAAAGAGCTGGGGGGGAACAGCTGCTCACTTACCTCCAGTCCAGGTCTTGGAAGGCTGATTTAAGACAGCTTTGTCTGTCTCAGTCTATCTGTGTGTGTTGAGCAAGGTGAGCAGACCTTGCATGTGCTTCTCAGACTCTGCAGGAGGCAGAGGAAGGCACTTTGTTTACATGGCTGTGGCTGTGTTGCATGGACTTGTTATTTTGAGCTTTGTTCTGTTATTCCTTTTTTGTGCCAGGAAAAGGCTGTTACTTTTGTTTCCTCACTGGTGTATGGACACTAAATAAACCACCAGTTTGTTTGAACCCGCGGACTGCATCACTGTGTGAACCTGTGCCTACCTCCAACGCGGCCCAGTGAGTACAAATCTCTACAAAGGAGAAATTGTATTTGTTTTTTTCCAGTTGTTGAATTTGGGAAATGAAATTATTTAAAGCTTTTTCCGAATTTTGTTTAACCACTTTGCACCAGAGCCTGTTTTTGCCTTCGTGACCGGGCCAATTTTTTCAATTCTGACCACTGTCACTTTATAAAGTAATTACTCTGGAACGCTTCAACGCATTCCCCTGATTATGAGACTGTTTTTTCGTGACATATTGTACTTCATGATAGTGGTAAAATTTCTTTGATATCACTTGCGTTTATTTGTGAAAAAATCGGAAATTTGGCGAAAATTTAGAAAATTTTGCAATTTTCAAACTTTGAATTTTCATGCCCTTAAATCAGAGAGATATGTCACAGAAAATAGTTAATAAATAACATTTCCCACATGTCTACTTTAAATCAGCACAATTTTGGAACCAAAATTTTTTTTTGTTAGGGAGCTATAAGGGTTAAAAGTTGACCAGCGATTTTTCATTTTTCCAACAAAATTTACAAAAACATTTTTTTAGGGACCATATCATATTTGAAGTCACTTTGAGGGGTCTTTATGACAGAAAATACCCAAAAGTGACACCATTCTAAAAACTGAACCCCTCAAGGTGCTCAAAACCACATTCAAGAACTTTATTAACCCTTCAGGTGCTTCACAGGAATTTTTGGAATGTGGAAGAAAAAAATGAACATTTAACTTTTTTCACAAAAATGTTACTTTAGACCCAATTTTTTTTATTTTCACAGGGGTAACAGGAAAAAATGGACCCCAAAATTTTTTGTTCAATTTCTCTTGAGCGCGCTGATACCCCATATGTGAGGGAAAACCACTGTTTGGGCGCACAGCAGGACTCGGAAGGGAAGGAGCGCCATTAGACTTTTTGAATGTAAAATTTGTCTGAATAATTAGCAGACGCCATGTTGCGTTTGGAGAGCCCCTGATGTTCCTAAACAGTGGAAACCCCCCACAAGTGACATCATTTTGGGAACTAGACCCCTTAGGGAACATATATAGATGTGTGGTGAGCACCTTGAACCCCAAGGTGCTTCACAGAAGTTTATAATATTGAGCTGTAAAAATAAAATTTTCACATTTTTCCCACAAAAACGTTTTTCATCCCTTAATTTTGCATTATCATAAGGGTAATAGGATAAATTGCACCATGAAATTTGTTGTGCAGTTTCTCCTGAACACGCCGATACCCCATATGTGGAGGCAAACCACTGTTTGGGCGCACGGCAGGGTTTGGAAGGGAAGGAGCGCCATTTGACTTTTTGAATGTAAAATAATAATTAGCGGACGCCATGTTGCATTTGGGGAGCCCCTGATGTGCCTAAACAGTGGAAACCCCCCACAAGTGACACCATTTTGGAAACTAGACCCCTTAGGGAACTTATCTAGATGTGTGGTGAGCACCTTGAACCCCAAGGTGCTTCACAGAAGTTTATAATAATCAGCTGTAAAAATAAAATTTTCACAATTTTCCCACAAAAAATGTTTTTCATTCCCTAATTTTGCATTATCATAAGGGTAACAGGATAAATTGCACCATGAAATTTGTTGTTCAATCTCTCCTGAGTACGCTGATACCCCATATGTGGGGGAAAAACCACTGCTTTGGTGTACGGCAGGGTTCAGAAGAGAAAGGAGCGCTATGTTGGCTGGGATAGGCAGCAGACACCATGTCACATTTGAAGAGTCGCTGACATGCCGAAACAGCAGAAACCCCCACAAGTGACCCCATTTTGTAAACTACACCTCTCAAGGAATTCATCTAGGGAAGTAGTGAGTATTTTTTAATTTTTAAATTTATACCATTGGGCAGTGAAAAAAGCATAATTATATTTTTACCACAAAAAAAATGTTTTACCCTCAGATTTTACATTTTCACACAGGACAATGGGTAAAAATGGTGCCGAAATGTGTCACACAATTTCTTCTAAAAGTGGCAATACCCCATATGTGGCTGTATCGTACCACTCATCCATACGGCGAGATCTGGGGGGGATGGAGCGCTATTTGACAATTGGAGAACAAATTATTGTAGAATAGGCATTTGGATTTGGGAGCACAAAATTTTCTGAATTTCTTTTGGGGGCCAAGGGCCATTTTGCTTTTCCAGAGCCTTTCTGCTACCAGTAACTTGGAAGTCCCTTATATTTTTAACAGATGACGGACCTGAGTGGGGACTAGCTATTTTTGAGGACTGAGTTGAAGCTTTTATTGGGAACATTTTACGTAACATTTATCCGGCGCTCTAGGCTGAGCACTTACATCGGGGTTTCCATCTAAATTTCCAAGTGATGTAATTCAGATGAAACCCCTGTGGGATCCATTCACTGTAATGAGGCAGCAGAGTTACTCTGGACTCGGTCTGGCCTCTGTTTAGCGGTGTCCTTTCTTTCAGAAGTGCACAAAACTGTGGCCAACCGCACTTTTATGCACGCCTAAAACAAATGACACCGTGGGATCACAGGCCAGACAGCATCCACAGTGGCCTATATCAACCTCATTACAGGGAATCTTCCGTCATGGGTTCCGGCTGAATCACATATTTCAGAGATTTAAACGGAAACTCTGGCGTAAGTGCTCAGCGCAGAGCGCAGGATAAATGTGTGCCGAGCCATACTGCGATCTTTGGGAGACATAATAAACAAATCAGTAGCAGGTGAAGAATTGGTTTTATTTATTTTTTTACGCCGTTCCTAGTGTGATATAACTGATTAGATTACTTTATTCTTCGGGTCGGTGCGATTACAGAGATACCAGATTTATATCGGGTTTTTATGACTGACAACTGTCACACACTAAGAGACGCTTTTTTTTTTGCAAAATCTAGTTTTTGCATCGCCATATTTTGAGAGCTATAATTTTTCCATATTTCGGCCGACAGAGTCATGTGATGGCTTGTTTTTTGCGGGACGAGTTGCCATTTTTATTGGTACCATTTTTGGGTACAGGACATTTTTTGATCGCTTTCTATTCCGTTTTTTGGGAGGTAAAATTAACAAAAACCAACAATTCAGGAATTGTTTTTTGAGGTTTTTTTTATATACCGTTCTGCGTGTGGTAAAAGTGATCAGGCAGCGTTATTCTTCGGGTCAGTACGTTTACAGCGATACTACACTTACTGTATATTTTTTTATGTTTTGGCGCTTTTACACAATAAAACAATTTTATAGAAAAAATATTTTTTTTGCATTGCTTTATTCTGAGCGCTATAACTTTTTTATTTTTCGGCTGATGGAGCTGTATGGTGGCTTTTTTTTTTGCGGAACAAGATGACATTTTTTTGCTGTACCATTTTTATTTCCATTTTGCTTTTTGATCGCATTTTTTTCCACTTTTTGTTTGGCGATATGAGGAAAAAGCATAGTTTTTTTGCTCCGTTTTTTATTTATTTTTATTACGGTGTGCACAGAAGGAGTTAATTAGTGTGACAGTTTTATAGCTCGGGTTTTTTCAGACGTGGCAATACCAAATATGTGTACTTTTTTTATTTTTGCATAAATATACGGATTTATCGGTTTAATATTTTATTTATTTATTTTAATTTATTTTGTATATTTTTTTAACAGTTTCAAAACATTTTTTTTTACTTTTTTTTTACATTTTTACTTAGTCCCTGTATGGGACATTAATTTTTATTTTTCTGATCCCTGATCTCATGTAATGTAATAGACATATATTAATTACATGAGATCTTCACTGACTTTCACAGTCAGAGTCTCCTGCCAGGCTTCAGCTGCAGGCTGAGCCAGGCAGGACACCATATATGGCAGAGCTGGAGGCGGTCATGTGACCTCCAGCTTCCATAGCAACCCAAGGTCCTGGAAGGTATCAGGGGTCGTCGGAGAGGTAAGTGGACGACCCCCTCTCCTCCTGCTGTCTTCTATATGCCGCGATCACTATAGATCGCGGCATATAGAAGACAGCAAAGGGTTAACATCACTGGGACCTGATCCAATCAGGTCCCGATGATGTTCCCTGTCAGAGCTATTGCTCTGCACTGCTCCTGCAGCGCTTGCAGGACCCTGGGGGTCCTGAGCGCTGCGGGACCACCCACCGCTTTTAAACGTCCGCGCTGTACAGAGCCCAGGCAGCGCGGACGTTTATCTACAGTGGGCGGTCGGGAAGCGGTTAATAAAGCAAGCACATTTAATAAAAGTTCCCCTAATGACCGCCTTATGGACTAACCAAATACTTTTATCTGACAATACCTCGTTATCATTATTAGCAAAATATTCTGTTAGATTTTCCTTTTTTTCCTTAATAAAATCAGCATCCAACAGTAAATGAGTATTTAGGTGCCATGTGGGGAATCTAACTGCATCATATTGATTCTTCACTGTTGGAGAAATAGGAGCATGGTCTGACCACGATGCTACTCCTATCATGGAATCCACACAATTGCCTAACATTTTACTATCAGCTAGGAAATAATTGATTCTGCTATATGAACGGTGCCTAGGTGAAAAGAATGAATTGTCTTTTTCATTGGCTTGTAAATATCTCCATATATCATGCAGATGGTATTCCATAATTAATAGTCCAAGCTCTTTCCTGGTAGCTCTTAATGAAGAGCAATCTATTGTCTTTGATACAGCGATATTAAATTCACCACATACAATTTAGAAACCCTGTGCAAATTCTTACAATTTTTGTAAAAATTTACGAACAAATGGTATTTGGGAAGTATATGGGGCACATAACGCAGCAACCGTATAGATCGCACTATCTATACAGCATACTAACATAATAAATCTTCCCCCAGGATCACTAATTACCCTAACGGAATTTCCATTCTTGAGTTATCTTTCTCTAATAAATGTGATTCCTGTATACATGCTATATCACATTTAGATCTAATAATTTCTCTCCAAGCCATACATATTTTAGCCGGGGAATTCAACCCCTTTGCATTAATGGATAGCAGCTGAAAACTCATGATTCAAATAAGGACATCTACACTCCCTGAGATTCATACTGAGACTTATGACACGGCGAACAAACATAGCCTAAAGACTGGAGTAATTGGGTGATGATTAATTAAAAGTTCACTCACTTTCTTATCAATAGTGCCATTTTGTAGAAATATATCGGTAGTTTGTTGTATTTTAACAGCTATTTTAGATGTGGGATTAGAAGTTAGTAGTTGATAAACCTCTGTGTCAGATAGCTGTCGTAGAATTTCATCTATGTAATCTTTCTGGTCCATAACTACAACCACTATGCCTTTATATGCTTAATTATTATTTATCAGCTTAATTCTTTATCTTTGACTAAGGATTGTAAGGCTGGGGACGAGTCCTGGCCGGATATGTGAGCAGACGTGTGGCAGAAGAGCTCCTGGGATAAGTAACCTGCCGGAGGATCCACTGGGTCTCTAACTTCGCAAAAAGCGGTGATACCGCTTATATACCCACCCTAGCACTCACCAGTGTGCAAAGGAGGACCAATCATGGCCGGAGGAGCGGCGGGGAGCGGCGGCAGGAGGGGATGGAGGCATCCAAGATGGTACTGGCCCTTCTGCACAGGAGCCTGCACATGCAATGAGGCACATATAAAAATCATTGAGGTGTCCAATCGCTTCTCTGCGCTCTCAGATGAATTTAATAACACTGATGAAAATTACTCTGTAAGCTCCTATGCCCCACAGCCTCAACCAGAAATCACTGCTTTCTACCATAATGCAGATCAACACATTACTGAGCCCACGATAAAGGATGTTTTTAAGGCTGTAACATGGTATGGATCCGCTTTAGCTCACTTAACATACAGATGGGAGAGATCAAAGAGGAATTTTCTTATATGAGGCAGGGGCTACAAAAAGTTAATGACCGCACTACAGCAGCAGAGGGCACAATTGGTGATCTGGAGGATAAACAGCCTCAAATAATCCGGGACAGTCAGAGACATGACCAACAGATTATGGCCCTAGCCAAAACAGACGATTTGGAGAACAGACTCAGACGAAATAATATAAGAGTGATTGGTGTCCCTGAAAAAACTGAGAGCAATAATCTAAATGAGTACTTTGAGACATAGTTAATTTCTTTGTTTGGGACTGATTGCATGTCTGCCCTTTTTGCTGTTGAGAGGGCGCACAGGGTACCAACCCGGCCACTGCCTCCAGGGGCTCCTCCACGCCTACTATTAATAAAGCTGCTGCACTACAAAGACTCCAGTGACCTCTCTACCAGCAGCTTAACCTGTACACGGACACAGGAGTGACTACACTCCTGTGTCAGTGTATATCCAGCTGATGTAACTGTCCTACAAATGATCTGAATGCCGTGGTACTCTAGAGATTATGTCATCATGACGGACAGGTGAGGGATATGGTTGTTTTTTATTTTTCTCTTTTTAATTTTGTTTTCTTACAGGAGACGAGGGCTTCAATGGATTGGGCGTTAGGTAAGTTTTTTTTGGTACATTAAGAATTATTAATAAAGGATTGTGTCGTTATTTCAAATAAAGGATTTTTTTCTGGCTGTGTCTTTATATCACAAATTTTACTTTGGGGTTACTAATGGAGGCGTCTTATAGATGCCTCTCTATTACTAACCTGGGCTTCATGTCCGCTGCCAATACAATGCTGACATGAACCACAACCCTATTAACCCACTTTTCACTGTACCAGGGCAAGTGGGAAGAGCCGAGGCTAAGCGCCAGAATTGGCACATCTTATGGATGCGCCTTTTATGGGGCAGCTGAGAGCTGATGTTCTTAGCCTCGGAGGGGGCCAGAATATATGGCTCCTTCCCTGGCTATTAATGTCAGCCCACAGCTGTCTGTTTAACCTTTGCTGGTTAGTTTTTATAGGGGGACCCTACATCAATTTTTTTCTGGGGTCCCCTGTAAACTATTTATTTATCTATCTGTTAATCTATTATCTATCTATTATCTATCTATCTGTCTTTCTATCTATAATCTATCTATCTATTACTTATCTATCTAACAATCAATACATCTATTGATTGATAAATAGATAGATATATGGATAGATAAATAGATAGATAATAGATTGATAGATGTATGGATAGATAAATATACAGATAGATAGATAATAGATACGTAGATATAAAGATAGATAGTTAAATAGGCAATAGATAGATAATTGATAGGTGGATAGATAATAGATAGATATATGGATAGAAGAAGGCTGTTCTCAGATGAAACGTTGCCACATCTGATGGGCGAATAAAGTCCTCATATTTTTTCACAATCTGGAGTGCTGCCTGCTTTTCTTTTTGAATATATATCTACATGACACCAGGAACATTGTCTGGGAGGCCTTGCACCCATTTTTCATAATTTCTGGTGCTGTTCCATTCTCTTTTAAATTAGATAGATAATAGATAGATAAATAATAGACAGATAGATAAATAGATGATAGATAAATATATGGATAGATAGATAATAAATAGATACATGAATAGATAGATATATGTATAGATAGATAAATAAATAATTGATAGATAGATAATAGATAGATAATAGATAGATATATGGATAAATAATATATAGATATATGAAAAGATAGATAGATATACGGATAGATAGGTAGATATATGGATAGATAGATAAATAGATAAGATAGATATATGGATAGATAGATATACAGATAGATAATAGATAGATATACAGATAGATAGAAATATATGAGATATATAATCAGTGCTTTGCGTGTGTACCTTACTGTTCATGTAATTTATTAATAATCATTAAATTTCTGAAAAAAATGGCATTTGCTCCTATTTTGCATGCATACCAACTTATACTCCAGTTTATTTTTTTCGGTTAAGTTTCGGGATTTTGCATTTGGTGCAGGTAAGTGTGTGGCCTCCCTTTCTTTGAGCTTGACATAACATTTATGTAGCTTCCCATTTGCTGGGTATCCATTCGGGACCCGGCCCAGCTCTGCCTTTATTCCCATTGACATAATTTTGACACATGGTAAGGTTTTAATACTAGAGGTTAGGACCATTCCAAATTTGGGTTCACCTTGATTCTGGTGGGATAGCTTTTTTTGATCAAAAACTGTGTTTATTAAGTACCCTACGTTATTTATATTTATTGCTTTTACTTATTTGCTTACTGCAGGATATATGTTCATTTTGTTTCTGTCTTGGGTTTTGTCTATATCCCTCTTCTAGCAACTTTTTTGAAACCATTGGAAAAAGTTGTTGTGGAGTTTGATGGAAGTTTACGGCACGTATTTTCATCATCCAAAATATCAAACTAATTTGGAATATAAATTATAATCCAAAATCACGACGAATCCCCCTTTGTCCCAGGCATGAATAACTATACTGTTATTATGTTGTAATTCAGCAATTGCCTCTAATTGTACTCTACTAAAATTATAGTTATGACAAGGTTTATCCGTGGTGATCCGTGATGATTGATTTCAATAAATCCACTCAACAAGAGTCTGAAATTGAGTTAAGATATGTACTCTCGATTGTAAAGGATAGTATTGTGGATTACATGTATCAAAGGTATTACCTTTTATCATGTATGGCCTGTCTATATATTAGCTGTAAATCTGGTATTATATAGAGTATTATCTACATTATCAGAAACATTGTCATTCCTTACATAGCTTCAGTGAAAAAATAACGTTTTACAGTAAGAAGTCTTGCAAAGTAGTTAATATCAAATAATGTGCGAAAAAGATTGAACTTACGTGTAGGGACAAAATTAAGACCGCTGGAAAAGACTGCAAACTGAGTATCAGAAATAACAAATAGCGAAGGAATAATAACATCAATATAAACATGAGATATGTCACTCTGAATTAGTGGCGAGATTTGTTTCTCCCAGAAGGTTGATGTCTCTTTTGTTTGTTTTCTCAGGGTTCTTTCTCCAATAGGACGTGGTTGGTCCAGAAAGGTTTTTTTTCAAGTGTGCGGAGTCAAAGGTACTATGTGCCCTTAGGCCATGTGCCCACGTAGCGTTTTTGTAGCATTTTTGCTGCGTTTTTACTGCCGCGAAAACGCAGCGAAAACGCTTGTAGAACCATCTGCCATGCAAAGCTGTGTGAATTCGGATGTGCTGTGCACATGATGCGCTAATTAGCGCGCCGAATTCGCATTGCGTTGCAAAACGCAGCATGACCATTTCTACCGCGATTACGCTGCAAATTTGCGGCCATTGAGGAACATTGAAACGCAGCAAACCCGCAGGTATATGTGGATTTGCTGCGTTTCAAGTAAATTCAATGGCTGCGAATTTGCGGCGTAATCGCGGTACGTGTGGTACCCGGGATGAAGAGGAGACTACAACTCCTCTTCATCCCGGCTACCACGCGGTGAAAAAAAGAAATAAAAAAGTTAAAAATAAAGAAAACCTGTATACTCACCTCTCCGGTCTCCTCCCGGCCGCGTCCTCTCTCCTCGGCGTCCCGCGGTGTACTTGCAGGACCTGCGGTGATGTCATTTAGTCAGTGACCTCTTGTACATTTATTAATTGTATTATATTGCTTTTTCTCCTGTATTGATTATGCATATATTATGATGTCATTAATTGGGGTGTGGTATATGGTTTTAAAAGGAAGTGTTTTTTCTGTAATAGCCAATACAAAGCTATTTAATAAAAAAGAAACTCTTAAAGGTTTTATAAGAAGTAAAATATGTTACCAAAAAGAACAAATCACTGAATAGCAGAACGTACAGTATATTGCAATATGCCACCAACTTGTTTATTCCATGCCCAGAAGACTTGGTGCTGTCCTTAAAAATCATGGAGGTCATACATAATACTAGATGCAGTCATTTTTATGTAGGGTGTTCTCATTTTTGCATCAACTAATTTGAGTAAAACTGAAGATTTTGTAATAAAAATAATATTATCTATAACATCATTCAAATCAGCACTCACCTCTGCAAACAGGCCTACTTCACAACCCTCATATCCTCCCTATCCTACAACCCCAAACAGCTATTCAACACTTTTAACTCTCTCCTCCGCCCTCCACTGCCCCCTCCGACCTCCGTCATCTCTGCTGAGGAGTTTGCCACACACTTCATAAACAAGATTGATCAAACGCGGCAAGTCTTTACTGTCCGACCACCACAACCCCTTTGTTTTCCACACCATTTCCCTACCCCCATAACCTCCCTTCCCAACATCACGGAAAGAGACCTTACTCGTCTCCTCTCCAAATCACACCTCACCACATGTGCACTCGACCCCATCCCATCCCACCTCCTCCCCAACCTCACCCCCACACCCATCCCATCCCTAACCCAGATCTTCAACCTATCACTATCTTCTGGTTCTTTCCCCGCTGCCTTCAAACATGCCACAATCATGCCCAGCCCTCAACCCAACTGCCCTGTCCAGCTATCACCCCATATCGCTGCTCCCATTTGCCTCCAAACTCCTTGAGCAATACGTTCACGCTGAACTTTCCTCCCACTTTTCATCTAACTCTCTCTTCAACAACCGACAGTCCGGCTCCGCCCCCACCATTCCACCGAAACTGCCCTTACCAAAATCACCAATGACTTACTTACAGCCAAAGCTAAGAGACAATTCTCTGTACTGCTTCTTCTTGACCTGTCCTCTGCTTTTGATACAGTTGACCACTACCTCCTACTACAGATCCTCTCTTCCTTTGGCGTCAAAGACCTTGCCCTATCTTGGATCTCCTCATACCTTTCTAACCACACATTTAGCATCTCCCACTCCCATACTACCTCCTCACCCCGCCCCCTCTCTGTTGGAGTCCCTCAAGGCTCTGTCCTAGGACCCCTACTCTTCTCAATCTATACCCTTGGCCTGGGACAGCTCATAAAATCCCATGGCTTCCTGTACCATCTGTACGCTGATGACACCCAGATCTACCTTTCTGGCCCAGATGTCACCTCTCTTCTGTCCAGAATCCCAGCATGTCTAGCAGCCATAGCCTCCTTCTTCTCCTCCCGCTACCTCAAGCTCAATGTGGACAAAACTGAACTCATTATCTTTCCCCCATCTCGAATATCTTTCCCACCTGATCTTTCTATCACAATAAAATGACATCACTCTTTCCGCTGTACCGACAATCCGCTGCCTCGGAGTAACCCTTGACTCTGCCCTGTCCTTCAAACCTCACATCCAAGCTCTCACCACCTCCTGTCGCCTCCAGCTCAAAAATATTTCCAGAATTCGTCCTTTCCTCAACCCTCAATCTATTAAACTGCTTGTGCATGCCCTCATCATCTCCCGCCTCGACTACTGCAACATCCTCCTCTGTGGTGTACCTGCTAACACTCTCGCACCACTCCAGTCCATCCTCAACTCTGCTGCACGACTTGTTCATCTCTCGCCTCACTACTCCTCTACTACCCCCCCTTTACAAATCCCTCCACTGGCTCCCATTTCCCCAGCGTATCCAGTTCAAACTACTAACACTGACCTACAAAGCCATCCATAACCTCTCTCCTCTGTACATCTCTGAACTAATCTCCCGATATATTCCCTCACTTAACCTCCTATGATCTCCCAAGACCTCCTTCTCTCCTCCACACTTATTCGTTCCTCACGCAATCGCCTCCAAGATTTCTCCCGAATATCCCCCGTCCTATGAAATTCTGTGCCTCAACACGTCCGATTATCCACCACACCTGGATCCTTCAGACGGAACCTGAAAACCCATCTCTTCAAACAAGCTTACAGCCTGCCATGACCTTGCTTGCTGCCACCCCTAACAACACCGGAGCTACTGCAACACCTCAACCTACTGTCTCCTCTACCATTCTTGTAGAATGTAAGCCCACAAGGCAGGGTCCTCTTCCCTCCGTACCGCTCTATCATTGTTAGCTTGTATACTGTAAGTGATATCTGTATTTGGTATGTAACCCCATATGTACAGTGCCATGGAATCAATGGCGCTATATAAATTAGTAATAATAATAATAATTGGTTAAAAAAATGTTCTATGAAACTCAATCTTGTCAACATTTTGGAAATTGTTCTTGTGTTCAGTGAGATATTGATTACAATCTTATTATTCAATGGGGGTGTACTCAGTTATGTTGAGTATTATGTATACTCACTTGTTGTTTAGAACAGCAATGTATCATGTCATGACTGGATTTTTTTTTGTCTATGCTGCATATATAACAAAATTTCCAAACAAAAAATCCCACTACTGCAATCTCACAATTAATCATCCCTTTTAAAACAAGTGTCTTTAGAATGTAGTAGATCACCCACTGGCTGCATTAACCTGCTGTAAAGTGATGCAAAGCTTGATATCAGCTTCTGGCAGCATTACTAAGCAATTTTTGCCCATTTTTCATGGGCATTTGCTTCCATTTCTCTAATATTCTTGGGTTTGCAAGCTGCAATTAAGATTAAATCCTTCCAAAGATTTTCCATGATATTCAAGTTCGGCAACTGTGATGACGACTCCAGAATCTTCAAGGACATCATCTGAAACTAGGTAAATGGATCAATTTGCAGAGGATCAAATTTGTGATTTCAAACGAATTAGAACATTTGACTTGTGGTTCGCAAAAAAAAAAAATCTTGCCTGGCACCATTTCCTACACTGCTGAACCTTTAGAAAGAAGGCTAACATAATTTTGCATTGACACGTGGGCCTCACCATTTTATCCTTCAGCTATTACTTCTTATGGATTATCATACCTTGTACCGTGGTGATACGGCAAAGTTGTTTTCAGCTCCAAAGTCACTGGGTAAGTTTTTCTCTCCTGTAGAGTATAAGCTCTTATGGTCATCAGGATCCTCTCTTTTCTGTAGAGTGTAAGCTCTTATGGTCATCAGGGTTCTCTCTCTCGTCTGTAAAGCGTAAGCTCTTATGTTCAGTGGGGCCTTCTATCTCCTATAGAGTGTAAGCTCTTATAGTCAGAGATGTCTTCTATCTTTCTCATCTGTAAGGCGTAAGCTCTTTTGGTCAGCAAGATTCTCTCAATCTCTTCTCTCCCTACTTTACGAGCAATTACAATCTTTCTAATATTGAAATTTGCACAAATTTATTCACAGAAAATCAAATTTTAGGGAAATATGGCAAAATCAGCAAAATTGAATTTCAAAAGATTTGCTCATCTTCTAGCATTGTACTGTTTGAAGGTCCAATGATGCCGAATCCTCATCCCATTCAAAAAAAGGCATGACGTTTTCTCCTGAAATTTGAGATAATCAGTCTTGCAAACTGCTGGGTTCCACTGGGAGAGGAAGTAAAGCAGCCCTTCATTCCTCCAGATATACCACTGATTAATTCCTTCACAGGTCAGAAACCCCAAACTTCTGCAGATTATTTGTACAGAGTTGACACGATAAAGCATATTAGAAATGACTTTTCCTGTACTCTTGTGTCAATAGAGGTGATAATTTGCAGGCGGGCCATGGAGACCTTCAGCGTTTAGTAAGTGGCTTATTGTGTAAACTGAAACTTCCGCTCCTGTTGCCACTAAATCTTGCTGCAGATATTTGCAGTCACTTGAGGGCTTTTGACAACCTGCCCCTTAGAAATCTGGAGGCAGTTGGTGATAGCTTCTAGTGATGAGTGAGCATGCTCGTCACTGATCAACACTTGATTGAGCATTGGGGTGCTCTGTGAGATGGAAATTATTGCAGCATCGGACTCTGGCCACAAGAGGTCTCTGTTGCCTCTAAAAGGGACTCTATGGTGTACTTGATGGTGTTTTAGTCAGTGGAAGCAGGAAGTAGATAAAGGAGGTGAATCTTGTGGGATCCTTAAGCACTGTGTGTGCAGTGTGCAGAACTTTGAGGAAAGGTGTAACTTTGCCTGTGACTCCTGCCAGAGAGGAAGAATTACTTTGGGGGGACGACTATGGTTTGATGCAGAGCTGGATTCCCCCCAAGGCATCTGCTGTGACGTGAATGGTTTTCTGCTAGCCTGTCAGGCTAAAACTGAGCTCCTGAGACAAGCCCAGGATCCACTCCTCTGTCTCCCAGCTAAACAGCCGATCGGACGATAAAGCAGCCTCTTCAGTGATCAGTTAACGGCCGGTAAGTCCTGAGCTCAGGCCCCACTACAGGAATCCCAGTGGGAACGTGCACGCAGACTTTAGAGAGAGTTTAGTGCCAAATATAAATTCTCAGTTAGAGACATTATTTGCTAATAGGGCTGTGTGAACCTTAGCTAGATACTCCCCTCAGTGGGTAAGCTTGTTTATAGAGAGCATAACAGAATTGTAATCTTAGAGAATTGTTAAGTTTGTGAATCTCTGCACTGCACCACTGCAGGGGCCGCCTCTTGCACCCATCTGATTACATCCTTGCTCTGGTTAATTCTCGGTTACCGCATTAGGGAACCACAGGTCAGGCAAATTATAGTTTATCTTATAGTACATCCTGGTCCTGTCGGTTGTGCAGCACAGGGGTCCTAGCTGTCCTGGGTTAGGTGTGAGTGAAATTAACTGTGGTTCTTTCTTGTGTTGCCGGAGTAACTCAGTTTTGGTTCCTAGTAAAAAGTGGTTCCCTAACAAATTGACTGGTTTTATCCTTTGTCCTTGGCCCGCTGTATTTTGGCTGAGACCTCTCTGGTACACGGTCTACAACTCAGGCATGCTTGGTACTCTATCGAGTATCACAGGTGCTCGAGTACCCGCCCACATGTTTGGCGCCTGTTTCACAGCAAATGAACAAGCGTTGATTGCCCGCCATGCATGGTAATGCTGTAACCATGTTGGCTACTGGCATTACTGTGATTGGCCGGCCAGATAACGTCATGGGGTCTTATATAACACCCGGTGATGCGATGCTCTGCACAGTGTGTTCAGGAAGCTGTTCAGGGATAGTTGTTATAGGAGGGAGATCGTATGTTAGAGCAGGGATATAGTCAGGATTTAATAATATTGCTATATGAGTACTTGTATACTGTTCCTGTAACATTAAAACAACAGTCCTTTCAAGGGCTAAATATTTTCCTTTCTGTAGTAAAACCGCTGTTACCTGCATCCACTGGAGGGAAAGGTTAGGATTAGAGGCGTCTAGGCAGGGTTTAATATTGCTATTGGAGTACTTGTAGACTGGACCTGCAACACTAAAACAACAGTTCTTGTCAGGGCTAAATATTTTCCTTTCTGTTGTAAAATTTCTGTTACCTGCATTCAGTGGAGGGAAAGTTTAGGATTAGAGGCATCTAGGCAGGGTTTAATATTGCTGTTGCAATACTTCTGTACTGCTGCTGTTGCACCGTTAAAACAACAGTCCTTGTCATAGGCAAAATATTTTTTTTCAATATTAATACTGACAAGTTTGCTGGCATAAATACCTAATTTAAAATGAGCAAGGTGTGCAGTAAGGGATGGGAAAATGGACGTGCTGCTGATGATGCATGTAGAGTCCGAGGCCATGGGTGAGTTGAAGCTGTGCATGCTGTGGAAGCACAACAAACATGCTCATCCACGAGACCTAGCTTCCTGTCCCACTTTGCAGGGCGCACGGGACACCACTCTTGAACCCAGAACAAAGCGAACAGGTGATCTGTTGAAAAGCAGATAATGCTTCCAGTATGTTTCCCAGCACCACCCTGTCTTCCACACTGTCCAGTTCCACTAGCGAGGAGTCTAAACCACATAATACTCACCCTGATCCTCCTTCCTCCCACTATGTGACTTCCAGGAGACAAGTGATCCCATACACAGAGACACCGAGGAGCTCTTTACATTTACATTTATTGATTCTGGCCTCTCGCCCTACACGTTTCAAGAGGGACATGTGGAGCTTCTGTGTAGTAATGCCCAAATACAAATATCTGAGCACCCACGGTCAGTAGAAGATGGCAGTGGGAACAGCAATTAGTATCTCAAGAGGTAGATGATGATGAGACACAGTTGCCAACAAGTGATATTGTTACATCAACAAGTCAGAAGGACCAGAGTGCAGAAGTCGAAGATGAGGTAGCCACTGACCCAATCTGGAAAGGTGCCATGCAGAGCACGGCCAGCAGCGCAGAGGAGGAGAGATCTGCAGCACCATAAAAGGCAAGAAGAGGCAGTAGAGTAGCCAGAGGGAGTTGGCCGGCAACAGTTCCCCAGAGCACCCACACATGTCCTATGAGGAACGGTTGCAGGATTTGGGAATGTTTAGCTTGCAAAAAAGAAGACTGAGAGGAGACTTAATAGCTGTCTACAAATATGTCAAGGGCTGTCACATTGTAGAAGGATCATCTTTATTCTCATTTGCACAAGGAAAGACTAGAAGCAATGGGATGAAACTAAATGGGAGGAGACACAGATTAGATATTAGAAAAAACTTTTTGACAGTTAGGGTGATTAATGAGTGGAACAGGCTGCCACGAGAGGTGGTGAGTTCCCCTTCAATGGACGTCTTCAAACAGAGGCTGGACAGACATCTCTCTGAGATGATCTAGTGAATCCTGCTTTGAGCAGGGGGTTGGAGCAGATGACCCAGGAGGTCCCTTCCAACTCTACCATTCTATGATTCTATGATTCTATGATTCTATGTCAAGTTCCCAGGCCAAAGATTAGGAGTTCCCCAGTCTGGCACTTTTTAACGGAAGTCCAGATGATAAACGAATGGTCATTTTCAGCCTGTGCAATTCCAAGATCAGCAGGGGCCTGACCACTAACAGCCTGACCACCATCAGCATGGTCAGGACATGTCATTCAAGCACCCGACTAGGTGGGTCAAACACCTGGGTCCACAATCAGTTTCTTCAGGTGACACCACTGCCTCTTCCCCTGTGCTACATGCTTGCCAATTCCCTGTCCATGATGCAGACACGGATGCTTCCTGCCCTGCACCTGTCGTTGCACATTTGGAAGCACCATCAGCAACCACATCCACTTCCTTGTCCCAGAGCAGTGGTCAGCTGTCCCAACCCCAGGCCTTGGAACACAAGCAAAAATATCCAGCCACCCACCCACAGGCCCAAACACTAAATGAGCACATTTTCAGACTGCTTGCCCAGGAAATGTTGCCATTTAGGCTTGTGGACACTGAGGCTTTCCGCAACCTCATGGCGGCGGCCACCCCTCAGTACTCGGTCTCCGGCCATTATTATTATTATTATTTATTATTATAGCGCCATTTATTCCATGGCGCTTTACATGTGAAAAAGGGAGTATACATAGAAAAAACACTTACAATAATCTTAACAAAACGAGTCAGCGACTGGTACAGGAGAAGAGAGGACCCTGCCCGCGAGGGCTCACAATCTACAAGGGATGGGTGAGGATACAGTAGGTGGGGGTAGAGCTGGTCGTGCAGCAATGTCGTGGAGCGGTGGTTACTGCAGGTTGTAGGCTTGTCGGAAGAGGTAAGTCTTCAGGTTTCTTTTGAAGGTTTCCGTGGTAGGCGAGAGTCTGATGCTTTGGGGTAGAGAGTTCCAGAGTAGGGAGTATGCACGGGAGAAATCTTGTATGCAATTGTGTGATGAGGAAATAAGAGGGGAGCAGGAGATCTTGTGATTATCGGAGGTTGCGTGCAGGTAGGTACCGGGAGACTAGACCACAGATGTATGGAGGAGACAGGTTGTGGATGGCTTTGTATGCCATGGTTAGGGTTTTGAATTGGAGTCTCTGGGCAATGGGGAGCCCGTGAAGGGATTGACAGAGGGGAGAGGCCGGGGAATAGCAGGGGGATAGGTGGATTTGTCAGGTAGCCGAGTTTAGGATAGATTGGAGGGGTGCGAGAGTGTTGGAAGGGAGCAGGAGGTTGTAGTAGTCAAGGCAGGAGATGAAGAGGGCATGCACTAGTGTTTTGCAGAGTCTTTGCTGAGGAATGCACGGATGCGGGAGATATTCTTGAGCTGGAGTCGGCATGAAGTGGAAAGGGCTTGGATATGAGGTTTGAAGGAGAGATCAGAGTCATGGGTTACCCCGAGGCAGTGAGCTTGCGGGACTGGGAAGAGTGGACAGCCATTGACTTTGACAGATAGGTCAGGTGGGGGAGTTGAGTGAGATGGTGGAAAGATGATGAATTCAGTTTTATCCATATTAAGTTTTAGGAATCTAGCAGAGAAGAAAGATGAAAGAGCAGACAGACATTGTGGGATTCTGGTTAGTAAAGCAGTGATATCAGGTCCAGAGAGGTAGATCTGTGTGTCATCAGCATAGAGGTGATACTGAAAGCCGTGAGACTCTATGAGCTGTCCCAGGCCAAAGGTGTAGATGGAGAAGAGCAGGGGTCCTAGAACTGAGCCTTGGGGGACACTAACAGATAGGGGGCGAGATGAGGAGGTGGTGTGTGAGTGGGAAACGCTGAATGTCCGGCCTGTTCGGTATGAGGAAATCCAAGATAGGGCCAAGTCTGTGATGCCGAGAGATGAAAGAGTCTGTAGTAAGAGGGAATGGTCCACTCTGCCAAAAGCAGAGGATAGGTCCAGGAGGAGGAGGACAGAGTAGTGTCGTTGGATTTGGCGGTCAGTAGGTCGTTGATGACTTTAGTCAGGGCAGTTTCAGTGAAGCAATGTGATCGGAAGCCTGATTTTAAGCTGTCAAAGAGGGAGTAGGAGGACAAGTGGGAGGACAGTTCAAAATGGATGTGTTGTTCCAGTAGTTTTGAGGCATAGGGGAGAAGTGAGATGTGGCAATAGCTAGACAGAGAGGATGGGTCAAGGGAGGGCTCTTTGAGGATGGGTCTGACCGAGGCATGTTTGAAGCATGAGTGGAAGATGCCAGTTGTTAGTGACAGGTTGAAGAGGTGGGTTAGGATTGGGATGAAGACTTTGGTAAGGTTTGGGATGGGGTGGGACGGGATTTGGTCAAGTTCGCAGGTGGTGAGATGTGACTTGGAGAGTAAAGAGAAAAGTGGATCTTCCGTGATGGCGGAGAAGCTGGTTTTGGAGGCGGAGAGTCGAGTAATTATGAGAAGGGGCTGTGGCGACTTATGGCCAGAGCTTTGCCTTATGTTGTCAATCTTCTGTTTGAAGAATCAGGCAAAATGTTCAGCTGAGATGAGTGGGGAGGGAAGTGGAGCTGGGGGGCAAAGCAGAGAATTGAAAGTACTGAATAGCTGTTTAGGGTTGTGGGACAGGGAGGATATGAGCGATGAGAAGTAGGTTTGTTTTCCTGCAGTTAGTGTGGACTTGAAAGTAGTGAGGGACTGTTTGAATGCATTGAAGTGCTCGTTGGAGTGGGACCTTCTCCATCTCCATTCAGCAACTCTGGAAGCCCGTTTCAGTTCTTTAGTCAGGCAGGTGTGCCAGGGTTGCCTGTTGATTGTTCAAGCTTTGGTATGTGTAAATGGGTCGACTGAATTGAGAGCTGCAGCTGTTGTGGTGTTATATTAAGCAGTAGCAGCATCTGCATCGTGTAAGGAATTTATGTTTGTAAGAGGGAGAAGGGATTCAGAGAGTGAGTGTAGGTCAAGGTGTTTGAGATTTCTGTGAGGGTGTGCAAGTTTCTGGATGGGGGATTGCGGACCTGGAGAGGAGAGGGAAGAGAATGTGAGTAAGTTGGGGTCAGAAAGAGAGAGAGGTGAGTTAGAAAGGTTAGATAGGGAACAGAGGAGGGTGAAGATGAGGTCCAGTGTGTATCCATCTTTGTGAGTGGCTGCGGAAGACCATTGAGCAAGGCTGAAGGAGGAAGTGAGGAATAGAAGTTTAGAGACAGATGATTGGGAAGTGTCAATAGGGATGTTGAAGTCACCCATGATGATAGTGGGGATGTCAGAGGAAATAAAATGGAGTAGCCAGGTGGTGAAGTAGTTTAAGAAGGTGGTAGCTGGCCCTGAGGGGCAGTAAATGACAGCCAGTTGGAGGTTGGAGGTTGGAGGGGGTGCAGGTAGCCAATTGAAATATAGGGTCATCAGGCGGGCCCCACTCAAAATCTTTATAGGGTCATCAGGCAGCTCTCACTCAATCTTCATAGGGTCAACAAGTGGCCCTCTCTCCAAAACTTTATAGGGTCAACAGGCGGCCCTCTCTCCAAATCTTTATAGGGTCATCATGCGGTCCTCACTCTAAATGAATAAGGCCTGAATTGGCCCAGACCTCTCAACCCCACCTGATGATAGCAGCGGAACATAAAGCCAATTCAAATGTAGAGTCATCAGGCGGCCCTCACTCAAAATCTTTATAGGGTCATCAGGCGGCCCTCACTCAAAAACTTTATAGGGTCAACAAGCGGCCCTCACTCAAAATCTTTATAGAATCATCATACGACCCTCACTCAAAATGAACAAGGACTCAAAATATTTAGAGGGCCATTATGTGTCACTCTCTCCAAAATTTTAGAGGGTCATTATAGACACTCTCTCCAAATCTTTAGAGCAACATTATGAGTCACTCTCTCCACATTTTTAGAAGGTCATTAAGCATCACTCTCTCAAATTTTTTAGAGGGTCATAATAGCACTCTCTCCAAACCTTTAGAGGGCCATTATGCATCATTTTCTCCAAACCTTTAGAAAGTCATTGTGCATCACTCTCTCCAAATTTTTAGACGGTCATCATGCGGCAAGTGTTCCAAATTTTTGTTTTAAAGGCTGTATTGCAGTCCCTCCTTCTAATTTTTGTCAGTCCTTGCACTTATTGTCTCACTACCTAACAATTTTAACAGAATGTGTATGAGGCCCTCCTTTATGTGTCTAATACAAGATGTATCGGAGTCCCTCTTCCTTCTAATTTTTGACAGTTCTTAGATTGTCCGCATAGGCTTTGCAAGTTTCAGAATCCCTCCTTCATAAATTAAACAAAATGTGTCTGATCATGTCACACACACCACATGCCCAGATAAGGTAGTAAAATATTAAAATTACATTTACCGGTGACTACCGTTAGGTTTAGTTTTATTTCCCCCTCTACTATGTCATCTACTGTAGTCATAGGCGACGGCAAAATACGGTGAAAGATGGCCCAGCTACTAAGGAGTGGAGGAGGCAGGTTTTTTTTGTTTCTTTCTTTTTTTCTCTTTTTAATTTTGCTTTATTTACAAGTCACTATATAGGAAAGAGTGTTTCCTAAAATTTTTATTTCCAAAACCCATTTTACCTTCGATTTTGTATGTTTTTACAATTATTTAATCGGTCCAATTACTTTTGGTCCCTTTAAAAACAGGGTGGCACATGTTAAGGAGCTGAAACTTCTAATCCCTTCATCCAATTTTAATGTGGATATCCTCAAATGAAAGCTGAAAGTCTGCACTGCAACTGCATCTGAATTGTTTTGTTTAAAATTCATTGTGGTAATGTCTAGTGTTGAGCCACCCCCGTAGTGTTCGGGTTCGGTTCGGTTCGTCGAACACCGGGATGTTCGAGGAACTGTTCGTCGAACACCTTAGAACACCGTCGAACACCGTTAAAACCAATGGCAGGCAAACAAAAACACATAGAAACACATAGAAAACACCTTCAAAGGTGTCCAAAAGCTGACAAACTGCTCAGAAGACGCTTTCTTTAAAAAAGCCAGCCGGCAATTCAGCAGCGGCATACACCGGTACCTGATAATTTAGACATGAAGGAATAGAGCATCACTAGTGTTGAGCCACCCCCGTAGTGTTCGAGTTCGGTTCGGTTCGTCGAACACCCGTGTGTTCGCCGAACTGTTCGTCGAACTGTTCGTCGAACACCTTCGAACACCGTTAAAACCAATGGCAGGCAAACAAAAACACATAGAAACACATAGAAAACACCTTCAAAGGTGTCCAAAAGCTGACAAACTGCTCAGAAGACACAACTAACACATGGAAAAGTGACAAGTACATATAGTCATGCGAAAATAAAAGAGGTGGAGGAGTAAAAGGAGGGGGAGACACAGATATAGGCATGTCATGCCCTTCTAAAATCCAAAAAGTGAAAAGCCGACACGGCCAGTCCGCTCCTGCCCGTGCCACCTCCGTGTCGCCGGGTTTGTGCCAGAGCCGCGGTGAACCCTGATGGCCAGCCCCCCTCTCCCAATACTGGTGCCTGTCCGCTGGTGGGTCGAGCGAGCCCCCCTGTGGTGGAGGCAGCTCTAAGCTTTTTAATTTAAATTGTCTCTCTAATTTGAATGAATACACTTTAAATCCATTTACAAGGATCTATTGGAGGGCAAGTCTCATGCCAGCAGCCGCGTAATTCCAGCTCCAGTAGCGTCCACTAAAGCTGCTGCAGTTAAAAAGCTTTTATAAGGATCGAGCTCGGCTGTCCACCGCAAGGCATCCTACTGCCAGTCCCAGCCCCTATGCCTTGGGGTGCCTCCTGATGCTCTTCACTGAGTATCCCATGGTCCCGAAGCATTTCCTTTGAAAAAATTAAGTGTCCAAACTACAGGTGGGGTAGCTTGCTTAACAGCCGGGATAATCCGCTGACTAGCAGACACTGCTACTAGGCACAAAGTATTTCCTGGGCTAGATGCAGTTTAAAATTTGTAATTAGATACTCTCGTTGGATGCTGAGAAAGCATTCCATAGAGTCTCCTGGCACGCCATATATGATTCTCTTAAAAAGCTTGGGGTAGGGGTCTAGGGGACCCTTTTATAGCCAAAATCACGGCCCTGTATCGCAATACGTCACCTAGGCTGAAGATAAATGGAACTGTAGCACCCTGAGGGCTCGGTTGCTACAGACGTATTGCACCTCACCCAGAGGTGTGATATCTCACTCTCAGGTAAGGATGGAGTGTGGATCAGGACCCGACACCTGCATGCATTACACCACATTGCCGTGGGGCAGGGCGACCAATATGCCCCTGAGATGGGCACGACAGTCCCTGTCCCTGGCTGGAGTGGGGGGAGGGAACACTGAGGAAGGGGAACCCTGTAGTGCAGGAGCAGGGAGGAAGCAGTTCCTGGGTGCATTGAGAAGGGAGTATAAAAGGTGGGCACCATCTTAGTTCAGTGCAGAGAAGTCTGAGCAGAAGTGGCAGGGAGCAGGGGCTCTGCATGAGCTCTGCTCCGGAGGCGGGCCTAGTAACAGAGGCCCAGGGCTGGAAGAGGGAGAAGGAAGGAAGAGGAGCGGAGAAGGCTCCAGGAACGAGGAATGAAGGGATCCCAGGGATGCGGACGGGTGAGTCGCCACCGCACGCCCGAATCCACCTGCGTGGAGGGGTCAGGCCAAAGGGGGAGACCGGTCCCCGAACTAGTGGAGGCAGGAAACGACCCTCAGCTAGAAACCGGAGGCTCTGACATTTTATGTGGCGCAGCCCCTCGCTACACCCGCTAGGAAGGCACCACATAGGGTCAGGGAAACTGGCGCCAAGTTTACCAAGAGGAGGCCCGAGGCAGCCGGACAGAAGTGTTGGTAAGAAAGGCCAGACAAAGGACACACAAAGGGGGTCCTGTGAAGTGCTCCAAAGTTATCTGGGAGTTGTCTGAGCCCCTCACCTGGTGAGCACAGTACGACGTGGGCAGCCGTTACCTGCAGACGTGGTCTGGATAATAAGAACTGTGAGTAAAGGCCCTGGACTGCATCACTGACTCCGTGTCGTTACTGCTGCTGCCCTGCACCATCACCCCCATCCTCCGCATACACTGCCCTGAGGCTATACTCTGGGGAGTTATGCTACGCTCTGCTGCACCCACAACACCAGCCTCAGCGGTCTGCCCTGTAGCGGCGGTTCACTCTGACCGCAATCCACGGGTGGCGTAGTCGGACATTTAAACATCAAAACCACATAAATAGTTCCGCCACTGGTTTGACCGCCCTGAGCCACGGAACTGGGTCGCCGCCACGAAGACTACAACCACCAGCATCCACCAAAAAGGGTCCGGCTCCGGGTGTCCCAAGGCCCAGGGGGTGCGTCAGAACATTTTCATCACCTTTCACAATCACCAATGGGACAAGGCAGGGATGTCCTCTGTCCCCTCTCTTATACATCCTAGTGACGGAGCACCTGCTCTCATCAATTCGCCATAACCCCAATATTAGGTGGATTGAGGTGGGAGGCACCGAGTACAAGTGCTCTCTATTTGCTGATGATGTCCTAGTATATATCACTCAATCACATATATCCATCCATGCTGTTATGGCTGAAATAGATCACTTTGTTACATGGTAAAATTTTAAAATCAATGCAGCGAAGTCTGAGGCCCTCGATGTCTCCCTCCCCAAATCCATATAGGATTCCATCCAGTCCAACTTTCCCTTTGCCTGGCCCTCACAGGGTATCAAATACTTAGGAATTTCTATTCATAGAGACCTCTCCCATCTATGTTATCTTAATTTTGGGCCCTTTATTGAACAATTCCATACAGACCACGGTTGGCAAGTTAGAACTGTAAGATTCACTACGTGAACCGCTGGTGTTTTGTGGAAAAGCACATGTACACCGCGTTCCAAATTATTATGCAAAAAGTGTTTAGGAGTGATAAGGGAAGAATTTGTTTGTTTGTCAGTTAAACTCATTGATGGTGATGTGTGTCAGGGCTCTTTATATCACTGTAAGCAATTGCAGACACCTGTGCTAATTAGTTTGGCAGGTGTGTCCAATGAAAGGCAAGACTACTTAAGAAGGCTCTCTCACATTATTAAGCAGCCTACATTTTCTGCCAAAATGGGAAAGAAAAAGGATGTGTCGGCTGCTGAGAAGCAACAAATTGTGGAGTGTTTAGGTCAAGGCATGACTACAATCAACATTGTGCGATGATCAGGATGAAGTGTCTTGGCAATCAAGAAGTATGTAGCTGATTCACAGTACACACATGTGCGTGCTGATAAGGGCAAATTGAGGACTCTTTCCTACAGGCAATTACGTCAGGTTGAAAGAGCAGCGGCAAAAAAGCCTTGTCATAGCAGCAGACAAGTTTTTGAAGCTGCTTGTGCCTCCAACGTCCCCCGAACAACAAGATGCAGGGTCCTTCAGAGGTTTGCAGCTGTGCATACGCCATCCTGTCGACCTCCTCTATCCACTTCACACAAGCAGAAACGGCTCCAGTGGGCCAAACATTACATGAAGACTGATTTCAAAACTGTTTTGTTCACGGATGAGTGCCGTGCAGCGCTCGATGGTCCAGATGGATGGAGTGGAGGATGGCTGGTTGATGGACACCCCACGCAAACACGGCTACAGCGCCAACAAGGAGGAGGTGGAGTAATGTTTTGGGCTGGAATCATGGGGAGAGAGATTGTCGGCCCCTTTAGGATCCCCGAAGGCGCTAAAGATGAACTCCATAATGTATATGGATTTTCTCAAACAGCACTTCCTGCCATGGTTCAAGAAGAAGAACCGTGTATTTCACAGCAAGATCATTTTTCTGCATGATAATGCACCATCTCATGCTGCACATAAAACATCTGCATCTCTGGCTGATATGGGCATAAAAGGGGACAAACTTATGGTGTGACCCCCATGCTCCCCTGACCTCTACCCCATTCAGAACCTTTGGAGCATCATTAAAAGGAGTGTCTATGATGGCGGGAGGCAGTTCACATCTAAGCAACAGCTCTGGGAGGGTATTCTGTCCTCATGCAAAACAATTGAAGCAGAAACCATCCAAAACCTGACAAATTCAATGGACGAGAGAGTTCAGAAGCTCCTTTCGAACAAGGGGTCCTATGTGAAAATGTAACATCACCTAGAATAAAGTTTTGAGTTGAAAACTGTTTGATTTCAGTTTCTAACAACCTGCTAATGCTTATAATTTCAAAAATGACCATTTTTTTGGTCTTTATTAAAATGAAAAGGTTGATCGAAAAGTTTGGGGGATCTAAGAGTGTGGCAACCCAGTAGTCATGATTACTTCGAATTCTGACAATATGAGGGTCATGCTGCAGGTAGTGCAGCAAGAAGGCACTTATGTGTCTTGCGCATCTCGGAGCCCCAAAATTATTTTCCGGGCTAGATGCAGCTAAAAATTATTTTTAATTTTAAATCTGGTGGAGCTTATTATAGATGGCCTAATAGGATCAGTGCTGCACACTGCTACAAAGCCCAAATTATTTTCCAATCAAGATACAGATAAACATGATTAGTAATTTGAAAGCTTAAAACGTTTGGTAGGGTGATTTTAACCAATCATCAAGCTTTTACTCTCCCCAGGATGACACAGGGGTAGAAAAGTCATTTCGGATCCATGATTTGTTCATCTTTATGAACGTGAGTCTGTCTACATTATCAGTGGAGAGCCGCGTGCGCTTATCTGTCAGCACACCACCAGCAGCGCTGAACACACGTTCAGACAGAACGCTGGCTGCGGGGCATGACAAGATCTCCAAGGCGTAAGTGGCTAGCTCCGGCCATTTATCCAGATTGGAAGCCCAAAAAGAGCAAGGGTCCAGTGACACAGTCGTGGCTTCAATGTTTACTTGGAGATACTCCTGTACCATCGTCTCTAGGCGTTGACTATGTGTCAGACTTCTTGTCTCCTGTGGCCTTGCAAAGGATGGGCTAAAAAAGTGGTGAAATGATTCCGCAAAATTGATGTTACCAGCAGATACTGTGGTTCTGTTACGGTTTGAGTGCTGAACACTTGACGGTCCCACGGTTGGCAAGTTGGAACTGTGAGATTCACTACGTGCACCACTGGTATTTTGTGGAAAAGCACATGTAAGATTCTGCAACAGTCTCTGCTGATACTCCTGCATGCGTGCATCCCTTTCTATGGCAGGAATAATTTCTGCAAATTTACTTTTGTACCGGGGATCTAACAGTGTGGCAACCCAGTAGTCAGGATTATTTCTAATTCTCACAATTCGAGGGTCATGTTGCAGGTAGTGCAGCAAGAAGGCACTCATGTGTGTTGCGCATCCAGGAGCACCAAGTCCCTGTTGTGTTGGTGGCGAGGTAACAATCATGCTTCCTTCCTCTGTCCTCTCCCCCCAACCTCGCACAACAGAAATGTGATCAAGGTCTCCCTCATCTGATGAGTCTTCCATCAGTTCGTCCTCCACTTCTTCCTGGGCTCCTGCACCTTCCTCACTAGTTTGGCTGCTACCATGCGCCCTGGTAAAACCATCTCCCCCACCCTCACATGCCTGCCGCCTTGGTGCTGCCGACCTTCTGGACCTTGCAGATGTTAGCCCTTCCGCATACAACTCCTCCTCCTCTACTTACTCCACCTCCTCTTGTGCCACCACCTGACTCCGAATTCTGTTTAACATGTGCTCCAGCATGTAAATCACCGGAATAATCATGCTGATAATGGCATCGTCAGCACTAAACATCTTCGTCGCCATTTCAAAACTGTGCAGAAGGGTGCATAGGTCCCTGATCTGAGACCACTCCTCCAGCGTGATTTGCCCCACCTCTGAATCTCGTTGGCCCAGGCTATACGTCAGAACGTATTGCACCAGGGCTTGTCGGTGCTGCCACAGTCGCTGCAACATGTGCAGAGTTGAATTCCACCGGGTAGGCACATTGCATTTTAGCCGGTGAAGTGGCAGGCCCAACGACTTCTGTAGAGATGTAAGTCGCTGAGCTGCGGGATGCGAACGGCGGAAGTGAGCACACAGCGACCGTGCCCTCTGCAGAAGGCCATCTAGTCTGGGATAGTGGGCTAAAAATTGCTGGACAACCAGGTTCAACACGTGAGCCATACAAGGCACGTGTGTGACATTGCCCCGGCGAAGGGCCGCACCCAGGTTTGCAGCATTGTCGCACACGGCCTTCCCTGGTTTCAGGTCCAGTGGAGACAACCATTCATGAAATTGGTTCTCCAGAGCTGACCACAACTCCTCAGCTGTGTGACTCACATTTCCCAGACATTTCAATGTAAAAACCGCCTGATGACGTTGAGCCCTACTGCCAGCATAGTAAGGAGGTGTGCAGGATCCCTTCTGCGCAGTTAGAAAGCTTGTGGCATGACCAGACAGGCTTTGGGTGCAGGTGGAAGACCGAGAGGAGGTTGAGGAGGCAGAAGCAGTGGAGGAACTTCGACATAAAGAGGATTGACGCACAACTCGTGGGGACGGCAAGACTTGGACAGCAGCCCCTTGTCCTGCTGTCACCATAGTTACCCAGTGCCCAGTCAGCGACATGTAACGCCCCTGTCCATGCCTACTCGTCCAAGTGTCTGTGGTGAAATGCACCCTGTCACACACAGAGTTTCTCAAAGAAGCGGTGATGTTGTGTGCGACATGCTGGTGGAGCGCAGGCACACCTTTCTTTAAGAAGTAGTGCCGACTGGGTATCTGGTACTGGGGCACTGCGACGGACATAAGGTCTCGAAAATCCTCTGTGTCCACCAGGCGGAAAGGCAGCATTTCTGTAGCCAAGTGCTTGCAGATGGTGAAATTCAACCTCTTAGCTTTCTCATGGCTAGGAGGAAATGGTCTTTTACTTGTCCACATCTGAGGGACCGAGGGCTGGCTATTGTGCTTAGACGGGGTTGATAAGGGTGTCCCCGGCAAACTGCCGGTCTGTGAGGAAGATGCAGGCGGACATGTTAGGTTGCCTTCATCCAAAGGTGGTGCTATCGATGTCGGACAGCGCTCAACACCAGCTGGTGTTACCACCTCCAAAGAAAATGATGACCTGCCAATCACGCTGGCTGTTGCGGGTAAAGAGGTGGCAGGTCTGCGCCCCAAAACAGGTGTGACTGCTGTCCCCCCAGTCACAGGGGATGAAGAGGCCGCGGATGCATAAGATATGGCAGACGGTGGTTGGCCGGCCGGCTAGGCCGCATTGTAGCACACTGAGCTTCCCACTGCAACTTATGCTTCATGTCCATGTGCCGGTTCATGCATGAAGTACTCAAACTATGTATTTTTTGGCCTCTACTTAGCTTTTGCTGACAAATGTTACAGATAACACGAGTTGGGTCATCTTTATCGATCTGAAAAAATGCCCAGGTTATGCAAGGCTTAGCACCCATGCGACCTGAAGAGCCACCACGACTTGTGGTGAGAGGCAGAGTTGTGTTTGAGGATGCAGTTGTTGACGTGCTTCCAGTACTACGTCTCTGTCCAGGAAGGCGCAACCTGACCTCGTCGTCACTAGCATCTTCCTCCACCTCCTCTGCTGACCTCATCTCTTGGCTGACTGTGGGTTGACAGTAAGTGGGATCTCCGACCTCATCATCATCACCCTGTGCGTTATCACACCCGTCGTCCTCAGAGCCAAGCTGTTCCTGCCCTGACAAAAAACTAAAGTTGTCGCTCCAATCAGGTATTTGAGTCTTATCATCGTCTTCCTCATTGTCTCCACCAACAGGAGTTACAGTTTGGGAATGAGGGTCTACATTATGGTCAGAACCTTCTGCGTCTGGTCCTGGATCCGACTCATAAAGATTCTGGGCATCAGTGCAGATCATTTCCTCGTCTGGATTCACAGAAGCGCTGGAGTCGACCTCTGATTCCCAGGCTATAGTATGAGTAAACAGCTCTGCAGACTCAACCATCTGTTCTACCTCATACTCAGACGGGCAGCTGGAGATTTGGGAGCTGTGAGGAAGCAAGTGCGATTTGGGTGACACCTTTGAGGACTGGAGTATTTGTGATGTTGAAGTTGATGTGGAGGAGAGCCCACTTAAAGGAGCACTTGATATCCGTTGAAGCACCTGCTGTTTTTGTGCCTCATCTGGAATTTGTAGCGATTGGCGTGGCCGTAAGAAAGGGATCTTATCACATTGTCCGCTAAAAGAAGTAGACATTTTAGTTTGGCTGGAAGATGGTCTTTCTTCTGCAGATGTTACTGTTGCTTTAACACCTACCCCACGGACACAACCTTTTTTCCCCTTCCCAACACGCCTATTCCCCTTTCCACCAGCAGCAGGCCTTTTTCCACTCATTTTGGTGGTTAACTAATTCACAACTCTGGAGTTGTTTGCACAAAAAAACAATGAATGGTAACCGAGCAGAGCTGAGTGGCCAAACTGTGGTATTAGGCCAAAACTATTGGCTGGGTTAGATGCAGAAAAAAAATATTTTGAATTTGCAACCTGATGGAGGTCAGTATAGATGGACTAATAGAGAAAGTCCGACACACTACTAGAAGGCCAAATATTTTTTCAGAGGTAGATGCAGAAAAAAATATATTCAGTTTGCAACCTGATGGAGGTCAGCATAGATGGACTAATACAACAAGCACCGCACACAGCTAGAAGCCCAAATATTTTTTCAGAGGTACTGTAGATGCAGATAAAAATTATTTTTAATTTGCAACCTGATGGAGGTCAGTATAGATGGACTAATAGAGAAAGTCCGACACACTACTAGAAGGCCAAATATTTTTTCAGAGGTAGATGCAGAAAAAAATATATTCAGTTTGCAACCTGATGGAGGTCAGTATAGATGGACTAATACAACAAGTCACACACACAGCTAGAAGCCCAAATATTTTTTCAAAGGTACTGTAGATGCAGATAAAAATTAGTTTTAATTTGCAACCTGATGGAGGTCAGTATAGATGGACTAATAGAGAAAGTCCGACACACTACTAGAAGGCCAAATATTTTTTCAGAGCTAGATGCAGAAAAAAATTATATTCAGTTTGCAACCTGATGGAGGTCAGTATAGATGGATTAATAGAACAAGACCCACACACAGCTAGAAGCCCAATATTTTTTCAGAGGTAGATGCAGAAAAAAATATATTCAGTTTGCAACCTGATGGAGGTCAGTATAGATGGACTAATAGAACAAGTCCCACACACTGCTAGAAGCCCAAATATTTTTTCAGAGGTACTGTAGATGCAGATAAAAATTAGTTTTAATTTGCAACCTGATGGAGGTCAGTATAGATGGACTAATAGAGAAAGTCCGACACACTACTAGAAGGCCAAATATTTTTTCAGAGCTAGATGCAGAAAAAAATTATATTCAGTTTGCAACCTGATGGAGGTCAGTATAGATGGATTAATAGAACAAGACCCACACACAGCTAGAAGCCCAATATTTTTTCAGAGGTAGATGCAGAAAAAAATATATTCAGTTTGCAACCTGATGGAGGTCAGTATAGATGGACTAATAGAACAAGTCCCACACACTGCTAGAAGCCCAAATATTTTTTCAGAGGTACTGTAGATGCAGATAAAAATTAGTTTTAATTTGCAACCTGATGGAGGTCAGTATAGATGGACTAATAGAGAAAGTCCGACACACTACTAGAAGGCCAAATATTTTTTCAGAGGTAGATGCAGAAAAAAATATATTCAGTTTGCAACCTGATGGAGGTCAGTATAGATGGACTAATAGAACAAGTCCCACACACTGCTAGAAGCCCAAATATTTTTTCAGAGGTACTGTAGATGCAGATAAAAATTAGTTTTAATTTGCAACCTGATGGAGGTCAGTATAGATGGACTAATAGAGAAAGTCCGACACACTACTAGAAGGCCAAATATTTTTTCAGAGGTAGATGCAGAAAAAAATATATTCAGTTTGCAACCTGATGGAGGTCAGTATAGATGGAATAATAGAACAAGACCCACACACAGCTAGAAGCCCAATATTTTTTCAGAGGTAGATGCAGAAAAAAATATATTCAGTTTGCAACCTGATGGAGGTCAGTATAGATGGACTAATAGAACAAGTCCCACACACTGCTAGAAGCCCAAATATTTTTTCAGAGGTACTGTAGATGCAGATAAAAATTAGTTTTAATTTGCAACCTGATGGAGGTCAGTATAGATGGACTAATAGAGAAAGTCCGACACACTACTAGAAGGCCAAATATTTTTTCAGAGGTAGATGCAGAAAAAAATATATTCAGTTTGCAACCTGATGGAGGTCAGTATAGATGGATTAATAGAACAAGACCCACACACAGCTAGAAGCCCAATATTTTTTCAGAGGTAGATGCAGAAAAAACTATATTCAGTTTGCAACCTGATGGAGGTCAGTATAGATGGACTAATAGAACAAGTCCCACACACTGCTAGAAGCCCAAATATTTTTTCAGAGGTACTGTAGATGCAGATAAAAATTAGTTTTAATTTGCAACCTGATGGAGGTCAGTATAGATGGACTAATAGAGAAAGTCCGACACACTACTAGAAGGCCAAATATTTTTTCAGAGCTAGATGCAGAAAAAAATTATATTCAGTTTGCAACCTGATGGAGGTCAGTATAGATGGACTAATAGAGAAAGTCCGACACACTACTAGAAGGCCAAATATTTTTTCAGAGGTAGATGCAGAAAAAAATATATTCAGTTTGCAACCTGATGGAGGTCAGTATAGATGGATTAATAGAACAAGACCCACACACAGCTAGAAGCCCAATATTTTTTCAGAGGTAGATGCAGAAAAAACTATATTCAGTTTGCAACCTGATGGAGGTCAGTATAGATGGACTAATAGAACAAGTCCCACACACTGCTAGAAGCCCAAATATTTTTTCAGAGGTACTGTAGATGCAGATAAACATTAGTTTTAATTTGCAACCTGATGGAGGTCAGTATAGATGGACTAATAGAGAAAGTCCGACACACTACTAGAAGGCCAAATATTTTTTCAGAGCTAGATGCAGAAAAAAATTATATTCAGTTTGCAACCTGATGGAGGTCAGTATAGATGGACTAATAGAGAAAGTCCGACACACTACTACAAGGCCAAATATTTTTTCAGAGGTAGATGCAGAAAAAAATATATTCAGTTTGCAACCTGACGGAGGTCAGTATAGATGGATTAATAGAACAAGACCCACACACAGCTAGAAGCCCAATATTTTTTCAGAGGTAGATGCAGAAAAAACTATATTCAGTTTGCAACCTAATGGAGGTCAGTATAGATGGACTAATAGAACAAGTCCCACACACTGCTAGAAGCCCAAATATTTTTTCAGAGGTACTGTAGATGCAGATAAAAATTAGTTTTAATTTGCAACCTGATGGAGGTCAGTATAGATGGACTAATAGAGAAAGTCCGACACACTACTAGAAGGCCAAATATTTTTTCAGAGCTAGATGCAGAAAAAAATTATATTCAGTTTGCAACCTGATGGAGGTCAGTATAGATGGACTAATAGAGAAAGTCCGACACACTACTAGAAGGCCAAATATTTTTTCAGAGGTAGATGCAGAAAAAAATATATTCAGTTTGCAACCTGATGGAGGTCAGTATAGATGGACTAATACAACAAGTCCCACACACAGCTAGAAGCCCAATATTTTTTCAGAGGTAGATGCAGAAAAAAATATATTCAGTTTGCAACCTGATGGAGGTCAGTATAGATGGACTAATAGAACAAGTCCCACACACTGCTAGAAGCCCAAATATTTTTTCAGAGGTACTGTAGATGCAGATAAAAATTAGTTTTAATTTGCAACCTGATGGAGGTCAGTATAGATGGACTAATAGAGAAAGTCCGACACACTACTAGAAGGCCAAATATTTTTTCAGAGGTAGATGCAGAAAAAAATATATTCAGTTTGCAACCTGATGGAGGTCAGTATAGATGGATTAATAGAACAAGACCCACACACAGCTAGAAGCCCAATATTTTTTCAGAGGTAGATGCAGAAAAAACTATATTCAGTTTGCAACCTGATGGAGGTCAGTATAGATGGACTAATAGAACAAGTCCCACACACTGCTAGAAGCCCAAATATTTTTTCAGAGGTACTGTAGATGCAGATAAAAATTAGTTTTAATTTTCAACCTGATGGAGGTCAGTATAGATGGACTAATAGAGAAAGTCCGACACACTACTAGAAGGCCAAATATTTTTTCAGAGGTAGATGCAGAAAAAAATATATTCAGTTTGCAACCTGATGGAGGTCAGTATAGATGGATTAATAGAACAAGACCCACACACAGCTAGAAGCCCAATATTTTTTCAGAGGTAGATGCAGAAAAAACTGTATTCAGTTTGCAACCTGATGGAGGTCAGTATAGATGGACTAATAGAACAAGTCCCACACACTGCTAGAAGCCCAAATATTTTTTCAGAGGTACTGTAGATGCAGATAAAAATTAGTTTTAATTTGCAACCTGATGGAGGTCAGTATAGATGGACTAATAGAGAAAGTCCGACACACTACTAGAAGGCCAAATATTTTTTCAGAGCTAGATGCAGAAAAAAATTATATTCAGTTTGCAACCTGATGGAGGTCAGTATAGATGGACTAATAGAGAAAGTCCGACACACTACTAGAAGGCCAAATATTTTTTCAGAGGTAGATGCAGAAAAAAATATATTCAGTTTGCAACCTGATGGAGGTCAGTATAGATGGATTAATAGAACAAGACCCACACACAGCTAGAAGCCCAATATTTTTTCAGAGGTAGATGCAGAAAAAACTATATTCAGTTTGCAACCTGATGGAGGTCAGTATAGATGGACTAATAGAACAAGTCCCACACACTGCTAGAAGCCCAAATATTTTTTCAGAGGTACTGTAGATGCAGATAAAAATTAGTTTTAATTTGCAACCTGATGGAGGTCAGTATAGATGGACTAATAGAGAAAGTCCGACACACTACTAGAAGGCCAAATATTTTTTCAGAGCTAGATGCAGAAAAAAATTATATTCAGTTTGCAACCTGATGGAGGTCAGTATAGACGGACTAATAGAGAAAGTCCGACACACTACTAGAAGGCCAAATATTTTTTCAGAGGTAGATGAAGAAAAAAATATATTCAGTTTGCAACCTGATGGAGGTCAGTATAGATGGATTAATAGAACAAGACCCACACACAGCTAGAAGCCCAATATTTTTTCAGAGGTAGATGCAGAAAAAACTATATTCAGTTTGCAACCTGATGGAGGTCAGTATAGATGGACTAATAGAACAAGTCCCATACACTGCTAGAAGCCCAAATATTTTTTCAGAGGTACTGTAGATGCAGATAAAAATTATTTTTAATTTGCAACCTGATGGAGGTCAGTATAGATGGACTAATAGAGAAAGTCCGACACACTACTAGAAGGCCAAATATTTTTTCAGAGGTAGATGCAGAAAAAAATATATTCAGTTTGCAACCTGATGGAGGTCAGTATAGATGGATTAATAGAACAAGACCCACACACAGCTAGAAGCCCAATATTTTTTCAGAGGTAGATGCAGAAAAAACTATATTCAGTTTGCAACCTGATGGAGGTCAGTATAGATGGACTAATAGAACAAGTCCCACACACTGCTAGAAGCCCAAATATTTTTTCAGAGGTACTGTAGATGCAGATAAAAATTAGTTTTAATTTGCAACCTGATGGAGGTCAGTATAGATGGACTAATAGAGAAAGTCCGACACACTACTAGAAGGCCAAATATTTTTTCAGAGCTAGATGCAGAAAAAAATTATATTCAGTTTGCAACCTGATGGAGGTCAGTATAGATGGACTAATAGAGAAAGTCCGACACACTACTAGAAGGCCAAATATTTTTTCAGAGGTAGATGCAGAAAAAAATATATTCAGTTTGCAACCTGATGGAGGTCAGTATAGATGGACTAATACAACAAGTCCCACACACAGCTAGAAGCCCAAATATTTTTTCAGAGGTACTGTAGATGCAGATAAAAATTAGTTTTAATTTGCAACCTGATGGATGTCAGTATAGATGGACTAATAGAGAAAGTCCGACACACTACTAGAAGGCCAAATATTTTTTCAGAGCTAGATGCAGAAAAAAATTATATTCAGTTTGCAACCTGATGGAGGTCAGTATAGATGGATTAATAGAACAAGACCCACACACAGCTAGAAGCCCAATATTTTTTCAGAGGTAGATGCAGAAAAAAATATATTCAGTTTGCAACCTGATGGAGGTCAGTATAGATGGACTAATAGAACAAGTCCCACACACTGCTAGAAGCCCAAATATTTTTTCAGAGGTACTGTAGATGCAGATAAAAATTAGTTTTAATTTGCAACCTGATGGAGGTCAGTATAGATGGACTAATAGAGAAAGTCCGACACACTACTAGAAGGCCAAATATTTTTTCAGAGCTAGATACAGAAAAAAATTATATTCAGTTTGCAACCTGATGGAGGTCAGTATAGTTGGATTAATAGAACAAGACCCACACACAGCTAGAAGCCCAATATTTTTTCAGAGGTAGATGCAGAAAAAAATATATTCAGTTTGCAACCTGATGGAGGTCAGTATAGATGGACTAATAGAACAAGTCCCACACACTGCTAGAAGCCCAAATATTTTTTCAGAGGTACTGTAGATGCAGATAAAAATTAGTTTTAATTTGCAACCTGATGGAGGTCAGTATAGATGGACTAATAGAGAAAGTCCGACACACTACTAGAAGGCCAAATATTTTTTCAGAGCTAGATGCAGAAAAAAATTATATTCAGTTTGCAACCTGATGGAGGTCAGTATAGATGGACTAATAGAGAAAGTCCGACACACTACTAGAAGGCCAAATATTTTTTCAGAGGTAGATGCAGAAAAAAATATATTCAGTTTGCAACCTGATGGAGGTCAGTATAGATGGATTAATAGAACAAGACCCACACACAGCTAGAAGCCCAATATTTTTTCAGAGGTAGATGCAGAAAAAACTATATTCAGTTTGCAACCTGATGGAGGTCAGTATAGATGGACTAATAGAACAAGTCCCACACACTGCTAGAAGCCCAAATATTTTTTCAGAGGTACTGTAGATGCAGATAAAAATTAGTTTTAATTTGCAACCTGATGGAGGTCAGTATAGATGGACTAATAGAGAAAGTCCGACACACTACTAGAAGGCCAAATATTTTTTCAGAGGTAGATGCAGAAAAAAATATATTCAGTTTGCAACCTGATGGAGGTCAGTATAGATGGATTAATAGAACAAGACCCACACACAGCTAGAAGCCCAATATTTTTTCAGAGGTAGATGCAGAAAAAAATATATTCAGTTTGCAACCTGATGGAGGTCAGTATAGATGGACTAATAGAACAAGTCCCACACACTGCTAGAAGCCCAAATATTTTTTCAGAGGTACTGTAGATGCAGATAAAAATTAGTTTTAATTTGCAACCTGATGGAGGTCAGTATAGATGGACTAATAGAGAAAGTCCGACACACTACTAGAAGGCCAAATATTTTTTCAGAGCTAGATGCAGAAAAAAATTATATTCAGTTTGCAACCTGATGGAGGTCAGTATAGACGGACTAATAGAGAAAGTCCGACACACTACTAGAAGGCCAAATATTTTTTCAGAGGTAGATGAAGAAAAAAATATATTCAGTTTGCAACCTGATGGAGGTCAGTATAGATGGATTAATAGAACAAGACCCACACACAGCTAGAAGCCCAATATTTTTTCAGAGGTAGATGCAGAAAAAACTATATTCAGTTTGCAACCTGATGGAGGTCAGTATAGATGGACTAATAGAACAAGTCCCATACACTGCTAGAAGCCCAAATATTTTTTCAGAGGTACTGTAGATGCAGATAAAAATTATTTTTAATTTGCAACCTGATGGAGGTCAGTATAGATGGACTAATAGAGAAAGTCCGACACACTACTAGAAGGCCAAATATTTTTTCAGAGGTAGATGCAGAAAAAAATATATTCAGTTTGCAACCTGATGGAGGTCAGTATAGATGGATTAATAGAACAAGACCCACACACAGCTAGAAGCCCAATATTTTTTCAGAGGTAGATGCAGAAAAAACTATATTCAGTTTGCAACCTGATGGAGGTCAGTATAGATGGACTAATAGAACAAGTCCCACACACTGCTAGAAGCCCAAATATTTTTTCAGAGGTACTGTAGATGCAGATAAAAATTAGTTTTAATTTGCAACCTGATGGAGGTCAGTATAGATGGACTAATAGAGAAAGTCCGACACACTACTAGAAGGCCAAATATTTTTTCAGAGCTAGATGCAGAAAAAAATTGTATTCAGTTTGCAACCTGATGGAGGTCAGTATAGATGGACTAATAGAGAAAGTCCGACACACTACTAGAAGGCCAAATATTTTTTCAGAGCTAGATGCAGAAAAAAATTATATTCAGTTTGCAACCTGATGGAGGTCAGTATAGATGGACTAATAGAGAAAGTCCGACACACTACTAGAAGGCCAAATATTTTTTCAGAGGTAGATGCAGAAAAAAATATATTCAGTTTGCAACCTGATGGAGGTCAGTATAGATGGATTAATAGAACAAGACCCACACACAGCTAGAAGCCCAATATTTTTTCAGAGGTAGATGCAGAAAAAACTATATTCAGTTTGCAACCTGATGGAGGTCAGTATAGATGGACTAATAGAACAAGTCCCACACACTGCTAGAAGCCCAAATATTTTTTCAGAGGTACTGTAGATGCAGATAAAAATTAGTTTTAATTTGCAACCTGATGGAGGTCAGTATAGATGGACTAATAGAGAAAGTCCGACACACTACTAGAAGGCCAAATATTTTTTCAGAGCTAGATGCAGAAAAAAATTATATTCAGTTTGCAACCTGATGGAGGTCAGTATAGACGGACTAATAGAGAAAGTCCGACACACTACTAGAAGGCCAAATATTTTTTCAGAGGTAGATGAAGAAAAAAATATATTCAGTTTGCAACCTGATGGAGGTCAGTATAGATGGATTAATAGAACAAGACCCACACACAGCTAGAAGCCCAATATTTTTTCAGAGGTAGATGCAGAAAAAACTATATTCAGTTTGCAACCTGATGGAGGTCAGTATAGATGGACTAATAGAACAAGTCCCATACACTGCTAGAAGCCCAAATATTTTTTCAGAGGTACTGTAGATGCAGATAAAAATTATTTTTAATTTGCAACCTGATGGAGGTCAGTATAGATGGACTAATAGAGAAAGTCCGACACACTACTAGAAGGCCAAATATTTTTTCAGAGGTAGATGCAGAAAAAAATATATTCAGTTTGCAACCTGATGGAGGTCAGTATAGATGGATTAATAGAACAAGACCCACACACAGCTAGAAGCCCAATATTTTTTCAGAGGTAGATGCAGAAAAAACTATATTCAGTTTGCAACCTGATGGAGGTCAGTATAGATGGACTAATAGAACAAGTCCCACACACTGCTAGAAGCCCAAATATTTTTTCAGAGGTACTGTAGATGCAGATAAAAATTAGTTTTAATTTGCAACCTGATGGAGGTCAGTATAGATGGACTAATAGAGAAAGTCCGACACACTACTAGAAGGCCAAATATTTTTTCAGAGCTAGATGCAGAAAAAAATTATATTCAGTTTGCAACCTGATGGAGGTCAGTATAGATGGACTAATAGAGAAAGTCCGACACACTACTAGAAGGCCAAATATTTTTTCAGAGGTAGATGCAGAAAAAAATATATTCAGTTTGCAACCTGATGGAGGTCAGTATAGATGGACTAATACAACAAGTCCCACACACAGCTAGAAGCCCAAATATTTTTTCAGAGGTACTGTAGATGCAGATAAAAATTAGTTTTAATTTGCAACCTGATGGATGTCAGTATAGATGGACTAATAGAGAAAGTCCGACACACTACTAGAAGGCCAAATATTTTTTCAGAGCTAGATGCAGAAAAAAATTATATTCAGTTTGCAACCTGATGGAGGTCAGTATAGATGGATTAATAGAACAAGACCCACACACAGCTAGAAGCCCAATATTTTTTCAGAGGTAGATGCAGAAAAAAATATATTCAGTTTGCAACCTGATGGAGGTCAGTATAGATGGACTAATAGAACAAGTCCCACACACTGCTAGAAGCCCAAATATTTTTTCAGAGGTACTGTAGATGCAGATAAAAATTAGTTTTAATTTGCAACCTGATGGAGGTCAGTATAGATGGACTAATAGAGAAAGTCCGACACACTACTAGAAGGCCAAATATTTTTTCAGAGCTAGATACAGAAAAAAATTATATTCAGTTTGCAACCTGATGGAGGTCAGTATAGTTGGATTAATAGAACAAGACCCACACACAGCTAGAAGCCCAATATTTTTTCAGAGGTAGATGCAGAAAAAAATATATTCAGTTTGCAACCTGATGGAGGTCAGTATAGATGGACTAATAGAACAAGTCCCACACACTGCTAGAAGCCCAAATATTTTTTCAGAGGTACTGTAGATGCAGATAAAAATTAGTTTTAATTTGCAACCTGATGGAGGTCAGTATAGATGGACTAATAGAGAAAGTCCGACACACTACTAGAAGGCCAAATATTTTTTCAGAGCTAGATGCAGAAAAAAATTATATTCAGTTTGCAACCTGATGGAGGTCAGTATAGATGGACTAATAGAGAAAGTCCGACACACTACTAGAAGGCCAAATATTTTTTCAGAGGTAGATGCAGAAAAAAATATATTCAGTTTGCAACCTGATGGAGGTCAGTATAGATGGATTAATAGAACAAGACCCACACACAGCTAGAAGCCCAATATTTTTTCAGAGGTAGATGCAGAAAAAACTATATTCAGTTTGCAACCTGATGGAGGTCAGTATAGATGGACTAATAGAACAAGTCCCACACACTGCTAGAAGCCCAAATATTTTTTCAGAGGTACTGTAGATGCAGATAAAAATTAGTTTTAATTTGCAACCTGATGGAGGTCAGTATAGATGGACTAATAGAGAAAGTCCGACACACTACTAGAAGGCCAAATATTTTTTCAGAGGTAGATGCAGAAAAAAATATATTCAGTTTGCAACCTGATGGAGGTCAGTATAGATGGATTAATAGAACAAGACCCACACACAGCTAGAAGCCCAATATTTTTTCAGAGGTAGATGCAGAAAAAAATATATTCAGTTTGCAACCTGATGGAGGTCAGTATAGATGGACTAATAGAACAAGTCCCACACACTGCTAGAAGCCCAAATATTTTTTCAGAGGTACTGTAGATGCAGATAAAAATTAGTTTTAATTTGCAACCTGATGGAGGTCAGTATAGATGGACTAATAGAGAAAGTCCGACACACTACTAGAAGGCCAAATATTTTTTCATAGGTAGATGCAGAAAAAAATATATTCAGTTTGCAACCTGATGGAGGTCAGTATAGATGGATTAATAGAACAAGACCCACACACAGCTAGAAGCCCAATATTTTTTCAGAGGTAGATGCAGAAAAAAATATATTCAGTTTGCAACCTGATGGAGGTCAGTATAGATGGACTAATAGAACAAGTCCCACACACTGCTAGAAGCCCAAATATTTTTTCAGAGGTACTGTAGATGCAGATAAAAATTAGTTTTAATTTGCAACCTGATGGAGGTCAGTATAGATGGACTAATAGAGAAAGTCCGACACACTACTAGAAGGCCAAATATTTTTTCAGAGGTAGATGCAGAAAAAAATATATTCAGTTTGCAACCTGATGGAGGTCAGTATAGATGGATTAATAGAACAAGACCCACACACAGCTAGAAGCCCAATATTTTTTCAGAGGTAGATGCAGAAAAAAATATATTCAGTTTGCAACCTGATGGAGGTCAGTATAGATGGACTAATAGAACAAGTCTCACACACTGCTAGAAGCCCAAATATTTTTTCAGAGGTACTGTAGATGCAGATAAAAATTAGTTTTAATTTGCAACCTGATGGAGGTCAGTATAGATGGACTAATAGAATGATGCTATGCCCAAAAGATTTTACTTCACTAGGTGCAGTAAAAAAAATTGGTATTCTATACACAGGTGGTATATCTTGCAACACAGATAGGCTACTCCACTGACTAACACACTCTGCAATAGGCCAAAAAGGATTAGCTTTGCTAGATTCAGCCAAATGCTGTGAAAAAACTTGCACAGCACTGGCACAGACCTGCCTGGCAAAAACTGATAGGAACTCATGTAACCTAGTCCTGAAAAGGACTGCAATTACAATTAGTCTTTACTCCCACAACCGATCTATTTAAGAGCACAGACCTCCCTGATAAAAGTCGTAGGAAATGCTGTAACCTAGTCCTTAAAAGGACTGCAATCACAACTATTCCCTACTCCCAAGCTATCTGTATATTTGTGCGAAAATTGGCTTGAAATTAACAAGGTATAGCGCACACAGCAACAGCGGTGCCGTCTAACACGCAGCTGCAGCAGTGAGAAAATGGTGGCGACGGGGAAAATGGCTTGGTCTTATAGGGCAAGGACATGTGACATACACTGCCAATGACACATGCCCTTGCTTGTGTGAAAAAAAGCACTTCGCTCCGTGTGTGCGCTGCTGATAGGCTGACAGATTGCACCTCCCCACTGTAAATGCGGGAAAGAGAAAAAAAAATGGAGATCTTCATTGTTCCTGCAGAGATCCATCCCCTGCCCCTCCCCCCACCCCGCTGTACACTCAAACTGCGTATTAACATTAATTTTCATCATTACTGAGAAAAAATCCAGTTATGATTTTGGTGCACGAACAGTTATCGAACATAACCTCGAACAGCCGAATTTTTCTCAAATTGTTCGTGTTCGCCGAACGGCTCGAACACCGCCCAAAACAGCTCGAATTTGAGATTGGCGAACAGTTCGAGTAGAACAACGCTCATCTCTAAGCATCACACATAGATTAGATAGATAGAAACATGTCAGTCACATATATATGAAGTACAGTGACAGTGTTGCTTACTGTACTTGTCATTTAGTGTAAAGGATTTATTAAAAAATATAATAGTGTTTTCGTGCACCGTCTCTTTAAGAAAGCCGGCCGGCAATTCAGCATCTGTACCCGACAATTTATAACAGACAGAATAGAGCTTCACACATAGATTAGATAGATAGAAACATGTCAGTCACATATATATGAAGTACTGTGACAGTGTTGCTTACTGTACTTGTCATTTACTGCAAAGGATTTATTAAAAAAAATAATAGTGTTTTCATGCACCGTCTCTTTAAAAAAGCCGGCCGGCAATTCAGCAGCGGTACCCGCCAATTTATAACAGACAGAATAGAGCTTCACACATAGATTAGATAGATAGAAACATGTCAGTCACATATATATGAAGTACTGTGACAGTGTTGCTTACTGTACTTGTCATTTACTGCAAAGGATTTATTAAAAAAAATAATAGTGTTTTCATGCACCGTCTCTTTAAAAAAGCCGGCTGGCAATTCAGCATCTGTACCCGACAATTTAGAATAGAAGGAATAGAGAATCACACAAAGATTAGATAGATAGAAACATGTCAGCCACATATATACGAAGTACAGTGACAGTGTTGCTTACTGTACTTGTCATTTAGTGTAAAGGATTTATTAAAAAATATAATAGTGTTTTCGTGCACCGTCTCTTTAAAAAAGCCGGCCGGCAATTCAGCAGCGGTACCCGACAATTTACAACAGACAGAATAGAGCATCACACATAGATTAGATAGATAGAAACATGTCAGTCACATATATATGAAGTACTGTGACAGTGTTGCTTACTGTACTTGTCATTTACTGCAAAGGATTTATTAAAAAAAATAATAGTGTTTTCATGCACCGTCTCTTTAAAAAAGCCGGCCGGCATTCAGCATCTGTACCCGACAATTTATAACAGACAGAATAGAGCTTCACACATAGATTAGATAGATAGAAACATGTCAGTCACATATATAATAAGTACAGTGACAGTGTTGGTTACTGTACTTGTCATTTAGTATTAAAATAAAGGATTTATTATTAAAAAAAATTGGCGTGGGGTTCCCCGTAATTTTAGTCTCTAGCGGAGGTTAAGCAGACAGCTGGGGCAGATGTTTGAAGCCTGGGAAGGGGGTAATACCCACGGAGCTTCCCAGGCTACTAATATCAGCCCCCAGCTGAATACCTAGCCTTTACTAGCTATTAAAATGGAGGACCCCCCCCAAAAAATGATGTGGGGTCCCCCCTAATTTAATAGCTAGCAAAGGCTAGGCAGACAGCTGGGGGCTGATATTAATAGCCCAGGAAGGGAGCCATGAATATTGGCCCCCTCCCAGGCTAGAAACACCAGCCGTCAGCCGCCCCAGAAATGGCGCATCCATAGGATGCGCCAATTCTGGCACTTAGCCTCGCTCTTCCACGCTGCCCTCGTGCGGTGGCAGGGGGTAATAGGGTTGGGGTTGATGTCAGCTTATAATGCCAGCTGACATCAAGCCCAGGTTAGTAATGGAGAGGCGTCTATAAGACACCCCCATTACTAACCCCATAGTCAAAGTTAAAAAAAAAACACAAACACCCAGAATAAAGTCCTTTAATTGAAATAAAGACACAATTCTTTATTGTTCTAAATTAAACCATACTTACCATCACGCCCATTCCAGCTGAAGCCAACGATCTCCTGCAATAAAAGAAAAATAATAAAGCAACCTCATCCTTACCTTTCCATGGTTCCCAGGACAGCTTCAGCTCTGCTACATCGAGATGACAGGCTGGACCGCAGCAGACCACTGCCATCCAGCCTGTCATCCCGCAGACACTGAGAAGCGCAGGCATGCTTGCGCTCCTCAGTGTCTGACTGTGACGGCATCCAGATGAGCCGACAATGAACGACAATATAGGGAAGCCCTTTTTTTCTTAATTATTCCATGAATTTCATGAAATAATTTTAAAAAAAAATGCGTGGGGCTTCGCCCTATTTTTGTGCCCAGCCAGGTACAACTAGGCAGCTGGGAGCTGGAATCCGCAGCGCAGGGAGGCCCAAGCTTTCTGGGCCCCACCCGCTGCAAATTGCAGTCCGCAGCCGCCCCAGAAAATGGCGCGTTCATAGAAGCGCCATCTTCTGGCGCTGTACCCAACTCATCCAGGGCCCTGGTGCGGTGGCTCACTGGGTAATAAAGGGGTTAAGGCCAGCTTGGCATTATCAGCTGGCCCTAAGCCCGAAATTCATGGGGTCACGCCAATATTAGACATGACCACCATGAATTTCTAGTAAAGTATTTAAAAAAACACAACACCCAGAATAAAGTCCTTTAATTGAAATAAACACACAATTTTTTATTGTTCTAAATTAAACCATACTTACCGTCACGCCCATTCCAGCTGAAGCCAATGTCTTCTGCAATAAAAGTAAAATATTTAAGCAACCTCATCCTTACCTTTCCATGGTTCCCACGACAGCTTCAGCTCTGCTACATCGAGATGACAGGCTGGACCGCAGCAGAAAGCTGCCATCCAGCCTGTCATCCCGCGGACACTCAGAAGCGCAGGCATGCTTGCGCTCCTCAGTGTCTCGCTGTGACGGCATAAAGATGAGACAAGTTCATGTCCAATGAACTCGGCGCACCTCATGCACGTCACTGACAGCGTGGGAGAATTCTCCTGCACTCAGCACTTCAGCGTGAAAATTCTCCCACGCTGTCAGTGACGTACGTGAGGTCAGCTGAGTTCATTGGACATGAATGAGCTCACCTCATGCACGTCACTGACAGCGTGGGAGAATTCTCACGCTGAAGCGCTGAGTGCAGGAGAATTTTCCCACGCTGTCAGTGACGTGCATGAGGTGAGCTCATTCATGTCCAATGATCTCAGCTGACCTCACGTACGTCACTGACAGCGTGGGAGAATTTTCACGCTGAAGTGCTGAGTGCAGGAGAATTCTCCCACGCTGTCAGTGACGTGCATGAGGTGAGCCAAGTTCATTGGACATGAATGAGCTCACCTCATGCACGTCACTGACAGCGTGGGAGAATTCTCACGCTGTAGCGCTGAGTGCAGGAGAATTTTCCCACGCTGTCAGTGACGTGCATGAGGTGAGCTGAGATCATTGGACATGAACTCGTCTCATCTTTATGCCGTCACAGCCAGACACTGCAGAGCGCAAGCATGCCTGCGCTTCTCAGTGTCTGCGGGATGACAGGCTGGATGGCAGCGTTCTGCTGCGGTCCAGCCTGTTATCTCGATGTAGCAGAGCTGAAGCTGTCGTGGGAACCATGGAAAGGTAAGGATGAGGTTGCTTTATTATTTTTCTTTTATTGCAGGAGATCGTTGGCTTCAGCTGGAATGGGCGTGACGGTAAGTATGGTTTAATTTAGAACAATAAAGGAATGTGTCTTTATTTCAATTAAAGGACTTTATTCTGGGTGTTTGTGTTTTCTTTTAACTTTGACTATGGGGTTAGTAATGGGGGTGTCTTATAGATGCCTCTCCATTACTAACCTGGGCTTGATGTCAGCTGGCATTATAAGCTGACATCAACCCCAACCCTATTACCCCCTGCCACCGCACCAGGGCAGCGTGGAAGAGCGAGGCTAAGTGCCAGAATTGGCGCATCCTATGGATGCGCCATTTCTGGGGCGGCTGACGGCTGGTGTTTCTAGCCTGGGAGGGGGCCAATATTCATGGCTCCCTTCCTGGGCTATTAATATCAGCCCCCAGCTGTCTGCCTAGCCTTTGCTAGCTATTAAATTAGGGGGGACCCCACGTCATTTTTTTGGGGGGGTCCTCCATTTTAATAGCTAGTAAAGGCTAGGTATTCAGCTGGGGGCTGATATTAGTAGCCTGGGAAGCTCCGTGGGTATTACCCCCTTCCCAGGCTTCAAACATCTGCCCCAGCTGTCTGCTTAACCTCCGCTAGAGACTAAAATTACGGGGAACCCCACGCCAATTTTTTTTAATAATAAATCCTTTATTTTAATACTAAATGACAAGTACAGTAACCAACACTGTCACTGTACTTATTATATATGTGACTGACATGTTTCTATCTATCTAATCTATGTGTGAAGCTCTATTCTGTCTGTTATAAATTGTCGGGTACCGCTGCTGAATTGCCGGCCGGCTTTTTTAAAGAGACGGTGCACGAAAACACTATTATATTTTTTAATAAATCCTTTACACTAAATAACAAGTACAGTAAGCAACACTGTCACTGTACTTCGTATATATGTGGCTGACATGTTTCTATCTATCTAATCTATGTGTGATTTTCTATTCCTTCTATTCTAAATTGTCGGGTACAGATGCTGAATTGCCAGCCGGCTTTTTTAAAGAGACAGTGCATGAAAACACTATTATTTTTTTTGATAAATCCTTTACACTAAATGACAAGTACAGTAAGCAACACTGTCACTGTGCTTCTTATATGTGTGACTGACATGTTTCTATCTATCTAATCTATGTGTGAAGCTCTATTCTTTCGGTTCTAAATTGTCGGGTACCGGTGTATGCCGCTGCTGAATTGCCGGCTTTTCATGTTTCACTGTGGGCACTGTTCCCATCGATTTGGGCAATCACTGTAATGCCACAACCACCATGGCTGTGGCATTACAGTGAGTGGCAGACAATCCCTGCATGATTGGTGCTCTAAATAGCGCCAGACATGCAGGACACGCTTTTGGTGCACGAACAGTTATCGAACATAACCTCGAACAGCCGAATTTTTTGCAAATCGTTCGGGTTCGTCGAACAACTCGAACACCGCCCAAAACAGCTCGAATTTGAGATTGGCGAACAGTTCTAGTCGAACACCGCTCATCTCTAGTAATGTCTAGAACCAAAATTAGAAAAATGTTGTCTCTGTCCAAATATATATGGACCTAACTGTATCTATTATCTATCTATCTATCTATCTCAGGGCTGCCACTAGGAATTTCGGGGCCCCATACTGGCAAAATTTTCAGGCCCTCTTTGAGACTCCGCCCAGGCTCCACACCAGCTCTGCCTCCACCCCTCGAACCTTACAAAGTCCCACCGCCCACTCTTGGAAAAACTCATTAACACACATTAACAGTTCCCATCTAACACCATATCACATACATACCAGCAGCTTTTGTTTTCGCCTAAAGATTTTTTAAGTCGTAGCCACGACAAGGAGACTCTTCTGGCCGGGACCTACTCTACTCTAACCTATTAAACATTTCTTATAATTCCCAATATTCTTTTTTGGTATATTTTTGTTTAGGGAATGTGTCACATACATTTTTTAAAAAGACCCGAATAATACCACATACAAGGAACAAATACCGCCACATCATGACCAGACCACATATTACTGCCACGTAGTGACTGAATACTGCAATACTGATCATTAATAAAAAAAAGAATACTAATATTACCCTAAGTGCCATTATACACAGGAGCCCTACACAGTAAATACAGTGTATAGTGTCAGCGTACAGATAACACACTGACTCACCAGTGACGTCTCTAGGTGAAGTCCTTCATCTTCGCTTTTCCTCTTCCTCCAGCGCAGACAACCATCACTTCTTCTAGCCAGGACTCGTGTCTGCATAAAATAACACAGTTATCTAGAGCAGCTTACAGAGCACATTCCCCAACTTCTACACTACACCAGATGAAGGAAAAAAAGTGACATATTGTCGCCCTGCACAGTAACAGTACCCCCCCTCATGGAAAACCGTATCCTCAGAAATAAAATATATCACAGTGGTAATAATATCCTTTAATTAGGTCCTACAGTAATAATATCCCACATCCTGCTCCCATATGTACTCCATTCTGGGCCCCAAATGTCTCCATTCTGCCCCCCATGTCTCTCCATTCTGCACCCATATCTCTCCATTCTGCCCACATGTCTCTCCATTCTGCCCCCATGTCTCTCCATTCTGCCCCCATGTCTCTCCATTCTGTCCCCAAATGTCTCTCCATTCTGCCCCCAAATGTCTCTCCATTCTGCTCCCAAATGTCTCCCCTTTCTGTCCCCAAATGTTTCTCCTTTCTGCCCCCAAATGTCTCTCCATTCTGCCCCCAAATCTCTCCATTCTGCCCCACATGTCTCCATTCTGACTCCCATTCTGCCCCCAAACGTCTCTCCATTCTGCCCCCAACTGTCTCTCTTTTCTGCCCCCAAATGTCTTTTGCCCTAAATGTCTCTCCTTTCTGCCACCCATGTCTCCATTCCGCCCCCCATGTCTCCATTCTGCCCCAAATGTCTCTTCATCGTGCCCCCAAATGTCTTTCCATTCTGCCCTCAAATGTATCTTCATTTCTGCCCCCAAGTGTCTCTCATTCTGTCCCAAAATGTCTCCTTTATGCCCCATGTCTCCATTCTGCCCCCAAATGTCTCTCCATTCTGCCCCCAAATGTCTCTCTAGTCTCCAGATCTAAACCCTATAGAAAACCTTTGAGGGAGTTGAAAGTTTGTGTTGCCCAGCGACAGCCCCAAAACATCACTGCTCTAGAGGAGATCTTCATGGAGGAATGGGCCAACATACCAGCAACAGTGTGTGCCAACCTTGTGAAGACTTACAGAAAACGTTTGACCTCTGTCATTGCCAACAAAGGATATGTAACAAAGTATTGAGATGAACTTTTGTAATTGACCAAATATTTATTTTCCAGCAAAATTTGAAAAAAAATTCTTTCCAAATCAGACAATGTGATTTTCAGGATTTGTTTTCTCATTTTGTCTCTCATCTTTTTAAGTGGGAGAACTTGCACAATTGGTGGCTGACTAAGTATTTTTTTCCCCACTGTATCTATCTATCCATCTATCAATATATCTATCTATCCATATATCTATATATTATCTATTTATCTATCTATTTGTGACATGCAGAAGTAGTGCTGTTGCAGAGTGTGACATGCAGAAGTAGTGCTGTTGCTTTAAAAGCATTCAGCAACTATTATAAGTAACACAAGCACAGGAGACAGGAAGTGTTGTGCTCCAGAAGCTTTCAGCAACTAGAGGGGTTAACACAGTCTCAGGTGAAGGGGAGTGTTTTAGCAGATCATCAGGGGGATTGTGGGGAAGTTGTTTACTGTCTGGCCAGAGCTGAAGAAAAAGGTCTTATGATCTGTACCTCACAAGAAGGCAAGGGAACAAAATTCAGGTCAGGAAGCTAATCAAAGGTCAGTTAGACTCCCTGAGCTAACACTGTGGAGTATTATTGGCCAGGAAGATAAGGACTGGAAGGAAGCCTGTCATAGAGATCATCTCCCTCATCACACCCTTCCCCCCTCCATCTCCATGTAGGATAAAGAATGCTGTGTAATATTAAGTCCTTGTGAAGGAAAAGCCTGTGGTTGTGTATGCATTAAAACTGTGCTGTACTGTGCTACCGGATAATAGACTGTGTACTGCTGTGCTGCAAAGGAGACTTTACTGTTATTACCGGAGCCTGTTGCCCAAAGAGACATTTGCATTGCACTAGCCATGCCTCATTAAAAGTTACAGTTCTACCGTTTATGAAGACTCTTGTCAGATGCGTCTGGTCCGCAAGTGAATCTATCGTGTGCCTGAGAGAAGCTGCAGCTTATGGTCGCCCTGAGTAACAGTTCCCCCAGGATTCCAATGAATTCATGCAACTGGTCTCGTCCCTATCTGAACTTAGACGGCATTCGTGTAACATTGGTGGCCCGTACGGGGAATCCTGAGCAGGAATTAGAGTGTACAGGGAGAAGAGGAAAAGTGTCTGGAAAAACACAGCTGCACCTCAACTCAACTCTGCTGCACCAGTTAAAGGGGACCAGCCCTAAAGAAAAGCTCACTAGCAGCAATGGATATGGAAATACAAATGGACAGAATTAGTGAGCTGCTTCTTCAGTTAATCTGGGAAGATTTGAGAACAGTAGCAGAACATATAAAGATGTCAGTAGAACAGATTTCCAAAGCACACAACCACAGGCAACTGTTAGCTGCCATTAATGCAAAAATGGATGAGCTGGGGGAAAAAGAAGCTGAAGACATCATGGGGACATTCCTCCGGGAACTAACACAGTTTCTAACCAGGTTGAAGTTGGAGGATGGAGGGGCGGCACCAATTACCAAAAGCGGGAATCTCCGTCCACAGACTTAATTACAGGAATTGAAAGAGCAATTCAAAGCCCTAACAACAGCCCTGCAAGAATCGACCAAAAACTCTGAACGGGTGATAGACTCAGACAGGACCTTTAACCTGCTCAGGTTAGATAAATCAGGGAGACAGGCTTCTCTAACAAGACAAATCACCATAAGGAAAGAATTCAAGATCCTGGGACAGATTGGAGAGTGTGAACAGAAAGAGAGACAGTCTTATAGGAACTTGTTGCACCAGATCGATGCAGGCTTACAGAAAGGCTACCAGTCAGATGAGATCATTGAGGGGGTGGTGAAAACGATCAGCCAAGGACTGAACCTCCGTAGTATGCTAAAAATGAAAAGTCAATTGACCTTGCAACAGCTGAAGATGATTTTAAAAGGGCACTATAAAAAAGAGAGTACTTCAGAATTGTTCCACTGATTCATTAACCTCTCACAGAAAAATAATGAATCACCCCACAGTTTCTTGTTCAGAGCAATTGAACTGAAGGATAAAACCTAGAAGTCTGAACTGAAACATCAATTGATGTGCATGCAAAATGTAAATGCATGTTCACACAAGGCCACTAGGCAAAGAAAAACCAAAGACAAGCAAAATACCCAATAACTGGAAGTAAATGGGTAAATCGCACAGTGCAAAAATAACAAATAATGAAGGGTATTTAGTTAACATAATTTTGATCAAAATAATGTAAAAGCTATCCCGCCACGTCACGGCAACCCTTATGGGACAGTCCTAACTCTAATATTAAAACCTTACCATTTGTCAAGTGACGTACATATGGATAAGGGCAGAGAGACTGACCCCCTAGTAGAAGCATAGACCTGAGGCAGAATAAACATTTCAGCTCAGACAAAGGGCGGCCACACCCTTATATGTACTAAAGCACACTGAACTACAAAGAAAAAACCTAGAAGTCTGAACTGAAACATAAATTGATGTGCATGCAAAATGTAAATGCATGTTCACACAAGGCCACTAGACAAAGAAAAACCAAAGACAAGCAAAATACCCAAGTAACTGGAAGTAAATGGGTAAATCGCACAGTGCAAAAATAATAAATAATGAAGGGTATTTAGTTAACATAATATTGATCAAAATAATGTAAAAGCTATCCCGCCACGTCACGGCAACCCTTATGGGACAGTCCTAACTCTAATATTAAAACCTTACCATTTGTCAAGTGACATACATATGGATAAGGGCAGAGAGACTGACCCCCTAGTAGAAGCATAGACTTGAGGCAGAATAAACATTTCAGCTCAGACAAAGGGCGGCCACACCCTTATATGTACTAAAGCACACTGAACTACAAAGAAAAAACCTAGAAGTCTGAACTGAAACATAAATTGATGTGCATGCAAAATGTAAATGCATGTTCACACAAGGCCACTAGACAAAGAAAAACCAAAGACAAGCAAAATACCCAAGTAACTGGAAGTAAATGGGTAAATCGCACAGTGCAAAAATAATAAATAATGAAGGGTATTTAGTTAACATAATATTGATCAAAATAATGTAAAAGCTATCCCGCCACGTCACGGCAACCCTTATGGGACAGTCCTAACTCTAATATTAAAACCTTACCATTTGTCAAGTGACATACATATGGATAAGGGCAGAGAGACTGACCCCCTAGCAGAAGCATAGACTTGAGGCAGAATAAACATTTCAGCTCAGACAAAGGGCGGCCACACCCTTATATGTACTAAAGCACACTGAACTACAAAGAAAAAACCTAGAAGTCTGAACTGAAACATAAATTGATGTGCACGCAAAATGTAAATGCATGTTCACACAAGGCCACTAGACAAGGAAAAACCAAAGACAAGCAAAATACCCAAGTAACTGGAAGTAAATGGGTAAATCACACAGTGCGATTCCTCGGTCAGTAAAGATAGCCTCATCAGCCTAATCGGTGAAAGGTACTTTATACAGTGCCAGCTAGATTGACTCCTAGTAAAAGCACTGTGGGACACAGGAGCCCAAGCAAGCCTTTTAAATAAAGAATGGACGAAGCTCTACCTCAGTGAAGATGGTATCGTAAAGGAGGACAAAACTGGCAGTTGGTACTACCCAGAGTATTCCATAGGTTGGTCTTCAAAGAACTCCATGAAAACATCGGACACCTGGGAGTGGAAAGGACAACACATTTGATCCGTGAACGTTTCTTCTGGCCGTACATGCAGAGAGATATTGAGAGGTACGTGACCAGGGAGTGTGGGTGTCTGAAAAATAAACCTCCCAACACATCAACCCGGTCACCTATGGGCAACATCCAAACTACGTATCCGTTTGAGATGGTCTCAATAGACTTTCTACATCTCGAGACGTGTAAGGGTGGTTACGAATACATCTTGATGGTTATGGACCATTTCACTCGATTTGCTCAAGCATATGCCACCACCAATAAATCCGGTCAAACAGCAGCAGAGAAGATCTTCAATGATTTTTCTTTGAGAATTTGAGAACCAGCTCTTTGCCAAGCTAGGAAAGTACTGTAGAATTCAGAAATCCCACACAACGCCCTATCACCCAGAGCGTAATGGACAAGTGGAACGTTTTAACCGGACATTATTGTCGATGTTGCGCACTTTAACAGCTGATGAGACGAAAGACTAGAAGAGTTCTCTGTCAAAAGTGGTACATGCCTATAACTGTACAAAGAGCGATGCAAAGGGTTACTCACCCTTTTTCCTATTGTATAGACGATCACCAAGACTGCCAATCGACATCATGTTCGATACTCCGGTGTCAGAGACTTACAGAACGTATTCGGAGTACGTTCAGAAATGGAAGGAACGGATGGCAGAGGCATACAACATAGATTCAACAGTGGTTACACAAGGACAGAGCAAGAGTAAGGAGTACTATAATCGAAAATGTTATGGAGCAGAATTGGCACCAGGAAGCCGGGTGCTAGTCAAGAATGTACGTGAGAAAAGCGGTCCAGGAAAACTTCGCTCATACTGTGAAGACAAGGTGCATGTGGTCGTAAGGAAGAAAGCTGATGACAGCCCAGCGTATGAAATCCGATTGGAAACGGGAGACAAGAAAACCAGAATAGTCCATCGGAATTTACTACTACCCTGTGATTATCTCCCACCACAACAAGACTTCCCAGAAGTAGACCGACATTGTCCAAGATCGACTAATGGACGACCACAGACTGAAGCTCCGGAGGTGGATAGTGACCTTGAAAGTTTTGATGGAGAAGAACACAACGTTGTATTTCTCAGACCTGCAAGAGAGGGATACACCATCCTCAGGAGAGTGAACAAAGCCCTGAGGCTCCAGAGTTCATACCAAGGAGTACAGATGAAGTCCAATTCAGATCTGATGATCAAACACCGGTCCCTGAAGAAACTGATCGACATTCAGGAGGAGCGGAATTACAAGATCATGCGGAAACAGATGACTCAGGAGTAGTACAGAAACTTACAGAGGCAGCTCCAAGAGCATCTGAGAAAGCACGGGAAATGAGTGCGGCTGAAGAAACTCCTGTGACCGAAGAACCCATGGTATCTGAGGAGCAACCCACCAGGAGGATGTCGACTTGAGAAGTGAGGAGGCCAGTGATGCTGACTTATGATACACTTGGTGAACTGAGTCAAGTGCCAAAGACTGTTGACTGAAAACAGGTATCTCTGCCTATGGACCAGGTAAGCCCACTGGAGTGGTATTCACCACCGAGAGGCCGTATGGAAGATGTTGCCTACTGGAAAGACTTGTTTTCATGCTTTGATTTTCCTTAAAAGACTTTGTAGAAACAAAGAACTGTTAAAGCCTAGTGAGAGAGAGCTGGTTGAAGACGTACGAAAAGCTCCAGCTGAAGAGATGCTGATTGTTTTAATTGTGTGCATTGTTTATTTCTTACAGGCATCCTACAAGTAAAAGGTTGTAAGATTAGGTTATCAATGTTTATGAACGTTATACCAATTTCATAATGCCAATTTGTATATAAAGTTATCCAACTTTCACCACTGTCTCAGAATTGGTCAGATTGACCAATTAAGATGAATGTCGAGGACGACATTCAAAAAGGAGGGAAGAGTGTGACATGCAGAAGTAGTGCTGTTGCAGAGTGTGACATGCAGAAGTAGTGCTGTTGCTTTAAAAGCATTCAGCAACTATTATAAGTAACACAAGCACAGGAGACAGGAAGTGTTGTGCTCCAGAAGCATCCAGCAACTAGAGGGGTTAACACAGTCACAGGAGAAGGAGAGTGTTTTAGCAGAGCCCCAGAGGATTGGGGGGAAGTTGTTTTTACTGTCTGCCCTGAGCTGAAGAGAAAGGTGGATTATGATCTACAGTACAGACCAAAAGTTTGAACACACCTTCTCATTTAAAGATTTTTCTGTATTTTCATGACTATGAAAATTGTACATTCACACTGAAGGCATCAAAACTATGAATTAACACATGTGGAATTATATACTTAACAAAAAAGTGTGAAACAACTGAAAATATGTCTTATATTCTAGGTTCTTCAAAGTAGCCACCTTTTGCTTTGATGACTGCTTTGCACACTCTTGGCATTCTCTTGATGAGCTTCAAGAGGTAGTCACCGGAAATGGTTTTCACTTCACAGGTGTGCCCTGTCAGGTTTAATAAGTGGGATTTCTTGCCTTATAGATGGGGTTGGGACCATCAGTTGTGTTGTGCAGAAGTCAGGTGGATACACAGCTGATAGTCCTACTGAATAGACTGTTAGAATTTGTATTATGGCAAGAAAAAAGCACCTAAGTAAAAAAAAACGAGTGGCCATCATTACTTTAAGAAATGAAGGTCAGTCAGTCCGAAAAATTGGGCAAACTTTGAAAGTGTCCCCAAGTGCAGTTGCAAAAACCATCAAGCGCTACAAAGAAACTGGCTCACATGAGGACCGCCCCAGGAAAGGAAGACCAAGAGTCACCTCTGCTTCTGAGGATAAGTTTATCCGAGTCACTAGCCTCAGAAATCGCAAGTTAACAGCAGCTCAGATTAGAGACCAGGTCAATGCCACACAGGGTTCTAGCAGCAGACACATGTCTACAACAACTGTTAAGAGGAGACTTTGTGCAGCAGGCCTTCATGGTAAAATAGCTGCTAGGAAACCACTACTAAGGACAGGCAACAAGCAGAAGAGACTTGTTTTGGCTAAAGAATACAAGGAATGGACATTAGACCAGGGGAAATCTGTGCTTTGTTCTGATGAGTCCAAATTTGAGATCTTTGGTTCCAACCACCGTGTCTTTGTGCGACGCAGAAAAGGTGAACGGATGGACTCTACATGCCTGGTTCCCACCGTGAAGCATGGAGGATGAGGTGTGATGGTGTGGGGGTGCTTTGCTGGTGACACTGTTGGGGATTTATTCAGAATTGAAGGCATACTTTTTTTTTTAAACAATCTGTTTATTGAATTTTGCACAAAAATCAGAACATACAATCTATAGGGCCAATAGATGCCCAAAACTGTGCCCCAACCTATGGGCTTACAAAATGTACAAAATGAACAGTATAAAAATAAAAGGAAAATACATATACATAAAAGAAAACAAAAGAAAAAAGAATGGATTAATTACATTAATTTCCCCATATATTAGATGGTTGTGAGAAATAATTTATATCCGTAAGTGCTGTGAATGTCGCATGGCTCATATTTACACTATTGCAAGATCGGAGGTGCAAGGTAGGGAGAGGGGCCCAGAATTGTCCCGCGCGTCACCCAAACTCAGAACGGCACACAAAATATCCCGCTTCCTCAACGTTTCCCATGTATAGACAATGGGCTGTTTAACCAAGGTTCCCATATTTTATCAGTTTTCTTCTTTGCCTTGAGTGTGTGTGCCAGAGCCCTTTCATATTGACAGTTCGTGTTCAGTCTGGTCCCCCACCGTAGGGATGCCCACTCCTTTCCATTTAGCCGCAATAGCTGATCTAACTGCGATCAGAATATGTGACAAAATTCCTCTAATTTCCCAGGGGACATCCATTAATCCTATATGAACTATTCATATACTAGGTGTTATCTCTAGGTGAGTCCCCAGTGCATCCCATATCAAACTGTCCAATGCCCCCCATAGTGATTGAAGTTTTGGACAAAACTACCACATGTGGCCCAACGAGCCTTCCCCATTGCATCCTCTCCAACATAAAGATGATGATTCAGACCCGAAGTGTACCATCTGTGCCGGGTAGTTGTACCATCTCATGTGCGTCTTTTTAAGCTGCTCTAGGTGGTTTAAACACGACGAAACACGCTGGACCTCATCCAAACCATCCCTCCAGTCCTGAGGGTCCGTCGAAATTCTTAGATCCCGTTCCCAACGAGTCATATACGTCAATTTATTGTCCAGATCTGGGTCGTTTAGAGCCCTATAAAGTATAGAAATCCCCTTAGAACCGGTCTTAGAGTGGAGAAAGTAACCCACAGCTCTTTTATCCTTAGGTGGAATAAAAAAGGGGGATGTCAGTGTAGAGTGGAGTAAATGCCTTATTTGCAAATACTGGTAAAACAACGGCCGTAGGTCCGGGAATCTCATAACTAGTTTATCAAAAGGAATTATTACATTGTCCTCCAACAGGTCTGCTAGCGATTGAACTCCAGCTGTCACCCAACATTGAAGGTTAATATATGGAATATGATATTCTAGAGCTTGTAAAGAGATCTCAGTCCTGGGGAGTAACAGCAGTTTGGATGCCAAATTCCTCCAACAATGCATAGTAGCCTCAGATGTTGGTAAATCGGCGTCCATAGCGCTTCGCTTAACTACTTCTGTCTCCAATATCAATCTGGTAGAATGGTTTCAGGCAAGTAAGGACTCTATTTGCAACCATTCGTGGCCACTGTCCATGTTCCACCAGTCCCTAATTCCCATCAAGACCGCCGCTCTATAGTAGGCTATGAGATTGGGCATGCCCATCCCTCCCATGTCATATGGATAATACAGAAGTCTACTAGACACCCTCGGTCTCCTATTGTCCCAAACGTAATTATTAGCCAGTCTTTGAAGGGTATTTATGATTTTAGAAGGGATTTTAATTGGGATACACCTAAAATAGTATAAAATTTTTGGAAGGACCTTCATTTTAAAAATATTTATCCTGGCTATCCACGATGCAACAACGTTTTGTAATACCGCCAGCTCCTCCCGCACTGTATTTATTAGTCTAGTAAAATTGACTTCCACCAATTGTTTTGAAAGGGTTAAGGTGATACCCAAATATGTCATTCCTTCCTGCACCCACTGAAAAGGGTATGCCCCTTCCAGTCTTTGCCTAAGTGACAACGGAACAAGAATCGGCAGGACAACCATCTTAGCTGCATTCAGTTTATAATACGAGATGTTTGTAAACGTTTTGAGATTGGACATAATGGCAGAGAAGGACCTGTCCAGATCAGTGCACGGGATTACCACATAGTCTGCATATACACTGTGTTCCAAATTATTATGCAAAAAGTGTTTAGGAGTGATAAGGTAAGAATTTTTTTGTTTGTCAGTTAAACTCATTGATGGTGATGTGTATCAGGGCTCTTTATATCACTGTAAGCAATTGCAGACATCTGTGCTAATTAGTTTGGCAGGTGTGTCCAATGAAAGGCAAGACTACTTAAGAAGGCTGTCCCACATTATTAAGCAGCCTACATTTTCTGCCAAAATGGGAAAGGAAAAGGATGTGTCGGCTGCTGAGAAGCAACAAATTGTGGAGTGTTTAGGTCGAGGCATGACTACAATCAACATAGCCAAGACACTTCATCGTGATCATCGCACAATCAAGAAGTATGTAGCTGATTCACAGTACACACGTGTGCGTGCTGATAAGGGAAAATTGAGGACTCTTTCCTACAGGCAATTACGTCAGGTTAAAAGAGCAGCGGCAAAAAAGCCTTGTCATAGCAGCAGACAAGTTTTTGAAGCTGCTGGTGCCTCCAACGTCCCCCGAACAACAAGATGCAGAGTCCTTCAGAGGTTTGCAGCTGTGCGTAAGCCATCCTGTCAACCTCCTCTATCCACTGCACACAAGCAGAAACGGCTCCAGTGGGCCAAACAATACATGAAGACTGACTTCAAAACTGTTTTGTTCACCGATGAGTGCCGTGCTCGATGGTCCAGATGGATGGAGTGGAGGATGGCTGGTTGATGGACACCCCATGCAAACACGGCTACGGCGCCAACAAGGAGGAGGTGGAGTAATGTTTTGGGCTGGAATCATGGGGAGAGAGATTGTCAGCCCCTTTAGGATCCCTGAAGGTGTAAAGATGAACTCCATAATGTATTTTGAGTTTCTCAAACAGCACTTCCTGCCATGGTTCAAGAAGAAGAACCGTGCATTCCGCAGCAAGATCATTTTCATGCATGATAATGCACCGTCTCATGCTGCACATAACACATCTGCATCTCTGGCTGCTATGGGCATAAAAGGGGACAAACTTATGGTGTGGCCCCCATGCTCCCCTGACCTCAACCCCATTGAGAACCTCTGGAGCATCATCAAAAGGAGTGTCTATGATGGCGGGAGGCAGTTCACATCTAAGCAACAGCTCTGGGAGGGTATTCTGTCCTCATGCAAAACAATTGAAGCAGAAACCATCCAAAACCTGACAAATTCAATGGACGAGAGTTCAGAAGCTCCTTTCGAACAAGGGGTCCTATGTGCAAATGTAACATCACCTAGAATAAAGTTTTCAGTTGAAAACTGTTTGATTTCAGTTTGTAATAACCTGCTAATGCTTATAATTTAAAAAATGACCATTTTTTTGTTCTTTATTAAAATGAAAAGGTTGAAAACTCTGCTGTGCATAATAATTTGGAACATGCATTTTGAGTGCAGTTTGAGTGTTTTATTTTTTTAAAAATATACTGTTATCATAGGCAGTTTGAACAAAAACCTTTCAATTGTACTCTAATAGTTATTTGACTGGAAAATTACAATGACTGCAATTCATATAGGTACTTTGGGAAAATCTGAGAAAATATTATTTGCATAATAATTTGGAACACAGTGTAGACAGATTTTGTGGGAGGACCCCTCCCCCCCACCGAGATGCCCGAAATCTCTGAGTTATTTTTAATCTTTTCGGCCAATGGCTTCGTACATAAAGCAAATATGACTGGAGATAAGGGGAAGCCCTGCCGTGTCCCGTTTGTTATGGGAAAGGATTCAGAGAGGAAACCAGACGTCAAAACCTTAGCGGAAGGAGTGGAGTACAATGCGTTAATCGCAGACAGAATAGGTCCTTTTAGTCCAAATTTAAGCAAAACATTTTTAAGGTATCCCCAGTGCACCCTATCAAACGCTTTCTCAGCATCTAGCGACAGGAGTGCACCGGGGAGGCCGCTCAACTCTGCCACTTTAATCAGATCCAACATCCTCCTCGTACCATCTTTAGCTTCCCTACCAGCTACAAAACCAACTTGATCCGAGGATATCAGGGAAGGAACGACACGATTTAGTCTAACAGCCAAGAGCTTGGTAAAGATCTTTACATCACTATTCAAAAGTGCTATTGGTCTAAAATTACCTGGAGAATCAGGGGTCTTTCCAGGCTTAGGCAATGTGATGATCGTAGCTTCCAAATTAGGTACTGCTACCTTTCTCGAGTCTCTCCAGGTATTGTATAACCTGAGAAGGTATGGGGTAAGAATTTTTTGGAAACCACGATAGTACTCGTTAGCTATGCCGTCTGGGCCAGGGGTCTTATGACATTTGGATGAATCAATAACATCTTTTAGTTCTACTTCTGTGAAGGGGGCATTCAATAATTGTAACTGTTCCCGGGAAACCTTCGGGAGCTTCAAATCACTCAAATATTGGTCAATATCTGACTGTTGTGACTGTGGGGTATCAACATCATCTTTTAAGTTATATAAAGATTTATAATATGCAGCAAAGACTGCAGCTATGTCCTTCGAACTTCTGGCTATCAACCCTTTCGAGTCCCGTAAATCAGAGGTCCCCAACCGCCGGTCCGTGGACCAGGACCGGGCCGTTGGGGTTTTTCAGCCGGTCCGCGGCGCCGCTGACAGCTAGCTCCGCGGCCCTGCGCCTGGTCAGAGCTCGCTCTGTGTGGATTTATAATGTTTTCTGCCATAGCCGTGACAGCTTGCAGCTCCTGGCAGAGAACATTATGCAGGACGGGGTGGGGCGTCGGGCGGGTCTTAGTGACGCGGCCCTCCACAGCACAGCATGGTGTGTTCCTGACGGGGTGGGGCGGCAGGCTCTCCTCACTGACACGCCCCCGGCAGAACATGTTATGTGGGGCGTGCTGGGGCAGCAGACTGGCTTCAGTGACGCGGCTCCCGGTACCGGTGTTCAGTGTGTAGCGCTGCTAAGCAGCAGCGCTGTATACACTGACGCTCAATGTACAATGCTGCTACTTAGCAGCGCTGTACACCGAGGTCCCGCCAGCATCCTCCCCATACAGCTCCACCCCTCCATAACCCCACCCCCATATGACCAAAGCCCCGCCCCCACCCCCACCGGGCCATGGAAAACTGGTCTTCCTTATAGCCGGTCCCTGGTGCAAAAAAGTTTTGGGACCTCTGCCGTAAATGATCTATTCTGGATTTAGCCGCCCTTTTCTTGACCCGCCTGGCCAAAACGGCTCCCGGCCTATCGCCCATGGTGTAGTGACTAAGTTGGAACTTGCGGAGGTTATATTCATATACTGCCAGCAGATCAGAGCACAGTTTAAATCTGAGCTGATATATGGCCTCAGTTGTAGCCAGGGAGGGGGAGGTTTTATTTAATATTTCTAGCTTTTTCAACTCAGTCAGGAGGTCAGTCCTGTGCTGCTCCCTCTTTCTTTTCAATTGTGACGCTTGTTGTAAGAAGACTCCCCGTATCACCGCTTTGTACGTTGTCCATAAAGTCTCGTCGGAAACTGTGCCATTGTCGTTTAATTCAAAATAAGATGTCAATTCTGCTATTGCTTTTGTCATTATAGAGTCATTCAATAATAGAGAGGTGTTTAGTCGCCAGTGTGGTGTTGGGTTGAATTGGTGCGCAAGATGTACACGTAGGTAGATCGGTGCGTGGTCAGACCACGTAATCGTTCCAACCTCTGCAGATATACATCTATTGAGAGCTCTATTGTCTACTAGGAATAAGTCAATCCTACTATATGACCCATGTCGGAGAGAATGAAAAGTGTAGTCCCTTTCACTGGCGTGAGAGTATTTCCAAAAATCGTGCAGACCAAATTCATGGACCAACTTGCCCAATTCTCTCCGAGAGCGACCCGATCTAGATGAGCAGTCTAAAGTACCATTCATTGGCATGTTAAAATCCCCGCATACAATAACTTCCCCTTGTTTAAGTGTTGAAATGGTAGAGAGGACTTTTTGCACAAATGGGAGCTGGGCAGAATTTGTGGCGTATAGTGCTGAAATCGTATGAGGGGTCCCATTCAATGTACACACCAACACCAAGTATCTACCCATGAGGTCTGTACACATCTGAATGTTCTGGAAGGCCACCGAATTTTTTATCCTAATACAGATTCCTACTCTCTTAGTCTGGGCATTTGCAAAGAATACATGGGGGAATTGTGCCTGATGCAATCTATGATTATCAGCTGCCAATAAATGCGTCTCTTGCAGACACATAGTGTCTGCCTTCGATTTCCTCACCTCCCTCCACAACATAGAGCGTTTGGCAGGTCAATTTAACCCTTTCACATTCAACGAGAGAAATTGTATACTCATAATTACACATAAAGGAGGAAATTGTTATGAGCCGCATACAAAAATCCAATTTTTCTCTCCCCCCACACCACTCCTCATGAGCCATTCACTGAAAAAAGCACATATGTCCTTAGAACGATCAGCAATTACGTCAATAGAGGAAATATACTTCAAGTTAAATTGGAAAAAAAAAACCCAGATAAAAAACTGTAAAAAGAAAAAAAAACACAGCAGAAAAAAGTCCGCAGAAAAAACCATAGAGAAAACTTCAGTCAAAAAAGTAAATTCTTCAGACATAAATCTGACCACGGGGTCCCGTGAGATTTTCAAATCTCGCTGTCACTCAGCAAGATTTCTCACAGTCCAGAGGATCACCAACCAGACGGCTTCCGCCGAACAACAGAGAACCGTCAGTCAATTAACCAAAAGGCACTCAGAGTTCAGAAAAGAACAAAGGGAAAAAAAAGGTCAGCAATCCTCTAACAGCTCCATCTCAGCCAGGATAGCGTCCTCGCCTCTCTTTCAGGTCGATACCCATTCCTGCGCAATTTTCTTGCCTTTAGCAGGTTGTCTAGGAGCATAGGCAATCTTCCAGGATGCCAATTTCTCTTCTGCTCGTTTAGGGGTAAAACACGCTACCACGCCACTGTCACGGAGTATTAATAGTTTTACTGGGTTGAATCCCCATCTATACCGTATGCCGGCCTCTCTCAATGCCCTGCACACATGAGCAAATTCTCTTCTCTTTGCCAGGGTAACCGCAGAAAGGTCTGGGAAGACCTGCAGATTTTTAAATTCCTCAGGCAACCTGGGGGTTTTCCTTAGTTGGCATAGGAACATGTCCTTCGTAGTGAAGAAATGAATACGTGCCAAGGTATCTCTAGGCAGGGTAAAGTCTACGTGTCTGGGCTTCGGTGTTCTATGAATCCTGTCCACTAGTAATTCATTAGCGGCAACCTCCGGTAATACAGCCACCAAGAAGCGTCGCATGAACTCAGAGAGATCCTTATCTGGCACTTCTTCAGGGATTCCCCTAAGCCTCACATTGTTACGTCTGAATCTATCTTCTAAGTCATAAACTTTATCAGTGACCTGAGACATCTCTTCCCTGAGTGCCTCATTTTCATCTACCAAGGCATTGATCATTCTGGCATATTCTTCCATCTTGTTTTCAATGTGGGAAGTGCGATCCCCAATGGAAGTAATCTCCTCTTTTATCTCCTGCAACATTGCCTGCATATCTTCCCTCATGGAGGAGCGAATTGCAGCCAGAAATTCTTGCATATCTGCCCTTGTCATTGGTGCTGTGGGCTCATTATCCCTGTTGCTGTGTTTCACATTCTCTGCTTCCCCTCCCCCTGAGCTTCTGGAGGAGTGTGAAGAAGTTGCAGGGGAAGCAGGTGCCATCTTACTCATTGTTCTTGTTGTTTGTACCCTCTGGAAGAAAGCCTCCAATCTCGCCGGGGATCTTCTTTTTTGGGACCTTCCCCTGGTCATCATGGGCCCTGGGTGTTCTGCTGCCACCGGGTGTTAGGTAATAGGCTGTAGGATGATGCTGTGTGCTACTTTGTGCTAGTTTTAATCCTGGCTGGCTGGAGCTATGCAGTTACGCTGCTGCCACCTTGTCTTGCAGGCCACACCCCAATTGAAGGCATACTGAACCAGCATGGCTACCACAGCATCTTGCAGCGGCATGCTATTCCATCCGGTTTGCGTTTAGTTGGACCATCATTTATTTTTCAACAGGACAATGACCCCAAACACACCTCCAGGCTGTGTAAGGGCTATTTGACTGAGAAGGAGAGTGATGGGGTGCTACGTCAGATGACCTGGCCTCCACAGTCACCAGACCTGAACCCAATCGAGATGGTTTGGGGTGAGCTGGACCGCAGAGTGAAGGCAAAAGGGCCAACAAGTGCTAAGCATCTCTGGGAACTCCTTCAAGATTGTTGGAAGACCTTTTCCGGTGACTACCACTTGAAGCTCATCAAGAGAATGCCAAGAGTGTGCAAAGCAGTCATCAAAGCAAAAGGTGGCTACTTTGAAGAACCTAGAATATAAGACATATTTTCAGTTGTTTCACACTTTTTTGTTAAGTATATAATTCCACATGTGTTAATTCATAGTTTTGATGCCTTCAGTGTGAATGTACAGTTTTCATAGTCATGAAAATTCAGAAAAATCTTTAAATGAGAAGGTGTGTCCAAACTTTTGGTCTGTATTGTATATCTCACAGAAGGCAAGGCAACAGAATTCAGGTCAGGAGGGAAGCTAATCAAAGGTCAGTTAGACTCCCTGAGCTAACACTGTGGAGTATTATTGGCCAGGAAGATAAGGACTGGAAGGAAGCCTGTCATAGAGATCATCTCCCTCATCACACCCTTCCCCACTCCATCTCCATGTAGGATAAAGAATGCTGTGTACCTTGTGAAGGAAAAACCTGTGGTTGTGAATACATTAAAACTGTGCTGTCCTGTGCTACTGGTTTATAGACGGTGTACTGCTGTGCTGCAAAGGAGACTGTACTGTTATTACTGGAGCCTGTTGCTCAAACAGAAATTTGCATTGCACTGGCCGTGCCTCAATAAATGTTACTGTTCTACCCTTTATGAAGACTCTTGTCAGATGTGTCTGGTCAGCAACTGAATTTATATGTGTAAATAACAACAGGTAATTGCCATAAATAACAGTTTATGAGAAAAAGGAGTGGGCAGTACCCTGTGGGGTAAACAGAATGCTGTCCACATGCAAGCTGAGCAAACAAACTTGTTGAAAAAAGGAGTACAGCACAGCAAAATTTTGCATACAAATAACAAGGTTTTATTAATATAAAACACACAATATAGATAAGTTACACACAAGGAGGTAGTTCCGGATGGTGTAATGCTTCACGGTAGGGTAGATAAAATTTGTAAATTCATAGTATTAAGAGGCGACACAATTGCACAATGCCCATAAAAGCCACACTATAAGTCTTAGGTTGTAAACCAATCAACATCAAAGCAACGGGCTAGGGTCACAATACATGCCATAAATGCCCCAAAACATGAATGGAAAGATCCACCCTCCCCTATGGCCACATAAGAGATGAAGGTGATAGTCACATAGTGAGTACTAGAAGTCATAGCCTATGGCTCATACAGACCCACATATCAAAAATAGAAGTGGCATAAGGAGAGGTAACCTACCTAAGAAACACCACTGGTCACAAGGGGAGCATGGAGGTGAGGAGAAGGGTTGCCCAACGCACGTTTCGCGGCGTCCCAAGCCGCTTTCTCAAGGTCAGAGAGTGTATGTACACTTGGGACACGCTATGTTGATGCTTTTTCCCAAAAGGCTCTACTTTTGTCTCATCTGACCAGAGAACATTCTTCCAAAACGTTTTAGGCTTTCTCAGGTAAGTTTTTGCAAACTCCAGCCTGGCTTTTTTATGTCTCGGGGTAAGAAGTGGGGTCTTCCTGGGTATCCTACCATACAGTCCCTTTTCATTCAGACGCCGACGGATAGTATGGGTTGACACTGTTGTACCCTCGGACTGCAGGGCAGCTTGAACTTGTTTGGATGTTAGTCGAGGTTCTTTATCCACCATCCGCACAATCTTGCATTGAAATCTCTCGTCAATTTTTCTTTTCCGTCCACATCTAGGGAGGTTAGCCACAGTGCCATGGGCTTTAAACTTCTTGATCACACTGCGCACGGAAGACACAGGAACATTCAGGTCTTTGGAGATGGACTTGTAGCCTTGAGATTGCTCATGCTTCCTCACAATTTGTTTTCTCAAGTCCTCAGACAGTTCTTTGGTCTTCTTTCTTTTCTCCATGCTCAATGTGGTACACACAAGGACACAGGACAGAGGTTGAGTCAACTTTAATCCATGTTAACTGGCTGCAAGTGTGATTTAGTTATTGCCAACACCTGTTAGGTGCCACAGGTAAGTTACAGGTGTTGTTAATTACATGAATTAGAGAAGCATCACATGATTTTTCAAACAGTGCCAATACTTTTGTCCACCCCCTTTTTTAGGTTTGGTGTGGAATTTTATCCAATTTGGCTTTAGGACAATTCTTTTTGTGTTTTTTCATTGAAGACAAATTAAATGAAGATAATAATACCAAAGAATTTGTGATTGCAATCATTTTCAGGAAGAAACTGAGTATTATCTGACAGAATTGCAGGGGTGCCAATACTTTTGGCCACCACTGTATACTAACAGGACATTTAATGGACCCTCTTGTGCTGTATCATGCTCTGCAGTCTGCCACATACCCTGCCTGCCTGCCTAACTCCTGCTATCACCACTGAATATATGCAGCTCAATTAGTCCTCAGAAGGACTATTAATTCAGTTGGATATATATATCTGTAACCCCCCCTGGGTTACCCTCAGGTAATTCAAGAGCACTTAATGGGACCCCCTTCTGTGTGCCTTTCTCAGTCGTCTTCCTGCTCTGCCTCTCACCCTCCTGCCCTGCGCCCCACATTCAGTGTCCCACTCCGGTAGCCTCAGGTCTTGTTGGGCGACCTGCAGTCCCCTGGACCCTCTGTGGCCACCTTTTTGGCGATGTAATTGTGGCTGTGGCAACTGCACCCTAAAAGTACAGAAGCCTCCGGTTTCTAGCTGAGCCTTGTAGTTCTCCACTCGTTTAGGGGCCGGTCCTCTCTCTGTGGCCTGATCCCTCCACGTTTCTGCAGATTTTGGCGTACGGGTGGCCTCCAGCACTGCCCGTACCCCTAGGATCCCCTCGTTCCTCCTGGAGCCTTCCTTCCTGCTCCTTTCCTCTCTTCAGTCTGTCCTGGGCCTCTCTCACTAGGCCCTGCTCCTGTGCAGAGCTCCTGCTGAGCTTCTGCTCCACACACTCTCCTCCTCTGACTGACCTGTCCTTACAAGATGGCTCCCCTTTTTATACACCTACTGAAGTGTTCCCCTAAACTACGTCCTCCACCCACACCCACTACATGGTTCCACCCTCCAGCTAGGGACCAGGGACTGTGCTCTCCCTTAGGAGCAATCTCGCACTGCCCCCACTGAAGTGGAATGTGTTGGATGCAGGTATTAGGGTCCCGGGCAGCACTCTATCCTTACCTGAGAGTGAGATACCACACTTCTGGGTGAGATGCATTACCTCTGTGGCGACTGTACCCGCAGGGGCGCCACAACCGCACCTCCTTAAGGGGACGAAATCAGTAATGGCCAAATGGACTGCAGAGGCGGAGACGGCCTTTCAAGAAATGAAAGGGGCTCTGTGTAAGCAACCAGTTCTGGTTGCCCCTGACTTCAAGAAACAATTTATACTCTAAACAGATGCCTCAGATGTCGGTTTAGGAGCAATCCTTTCCCAGGAGATGCACGGGGTGGAGTACCCTGTTCTCTACCCGAGTAGGAAGCTGTCCTTGTGTGAAAAGAATTATGTTGTCATAGAAAAGGAATGGTTGGACATAAAGTGGGCGGTGAACACGGTACTACCTGTCAGGACGAAAGTTTCGATTGGTATCTGACCATGCCCCACTCAGATAGATGAGGGAAAAAAAGGGAAAAAATGCTAGGGTCACCTGCTGGTTTTTAGCCCTACAGGATTTCAACTTCCATGTGGAACATAGAGCAGGGATGCTACATGGTGCTGCCTATGCCCTCTCGAGAATCCCCTGTCTAGTAGAAGAAGGTGCCAAGCCCCATGGCTTTAGGCAGAGGGGGGAGGTATGTAAGGTAGCTAATGGACACAAAATTGATGGGAGGTATGTATCACAGAGATGGCTGTCCTCTGTGATGTAATCCGGGAATCTTGCTTTAGTGCACATAAGCACTAAGTGGACTGTTTGGTGTATCTGGGTCAGATTACGGGTAGTTGGAGAGATGGCCGAGTCTGGCTACCCACATACCTCATCTCTGGGTGTGATTAACAAGATATAATGAAGGCTGTTGTTTGGCACATGGTCTGTGTTTGGAGGGAGAAGGCCTTTTGTGTGTTGTTGTCTCCAGACTGAGCCCGTGTACTGGATGCTATCCAGCCTGTAGGCCCACAGGACTGGCTAGCAAGAGACTGTGCTTAAAGGACTCTATACTTTGTTTTTGTCTGCACGAAAGGCTGTTTGTTTTCCTTTTACTTTTGCCCCGTTTATGAAGCAATAATTCGATATGGACATTTAAATGAAAACGCTTCCTGTTTGCCTCCCAACGCACCCAAGTAAGTAGAAACCCCACACTATTATCTATTTATCTATCTATTATCTATCCATATATCTATCTATCTAACTATCTATCCATATATCTATAGTTGATGAACTCGTGTGACCTCTCTGTATCACTCCTGTCAGTTTATCACAGCTGCTGAATACACCGGCCACATTTTCTGATGTTGTCTTTCTCTTCATGAGATCGACGTAGGACCCTCAAATTATATGGACTATGGCGGACAGGTGAGGATTATGGTGGCTTATTATTTTATCTTTATTACAGGTGACAAGGGCATCGTGGATTAGGTGTAAGATGAGAATATGGTGTTTTTTATTTTCTAATTTTGCAGGGGACGAGGGCATCGGGGACAAAGTGCAGGCGAGTAGAATGTGTTTTTTTAATATGAATAATTTTTTATTCATTTAATTTTTTATTTTTTTTTACTTTCAGCACAGACGCGGCTGACAAGAGACTACTGCTCCCATCCAGCGGCGCCTGTGCTCGTTATTTCCTATGACAGCAGGCGCCGGCTGATGATCGTAGTAGTCTCATCAGCCTGCGCCTATGACCCGCAGGAAGGTTTTTATCATAGGTCACTGTCATGGCTCTGGGATCATGCTGACATCTGTCAGCATGATCCCACAGCTCTATAACCGCAGTAACAATGTTACCGCCGACCAGAGCCTGTGTTTCCTGCGCTGTCACTCAGATAACAGTGCGTGAGACAACCGAACGCGGACAATACTGTACCGTTAGGGTTTGCTCATCACTAGCGGCTTTCCAATCGTTTCTGCGCAAATGCAGCCGGTTCTACGCTAACTAAATCACACTTGCAGCCAGTTAACATGGATTAAAGTTGACTCAACCTCTGTCCTGTGTCCTTGTGTGTACCACATTGAGCATGGAGAAAAGAAAGAAGACCAAAGAACTGTCTGAGGACTTGAGAAACCAAATTGTGAGGAAGCATGAGCAATCTCAAGGCTACAAGTCCATCTCCAAAGACCTGAATGTTCCTGTGTCTTCCGTGCGCAGTGTGATCAAGAAGTTTAAAGCCCATGGCACTGTGGCTAACCTCTCTAGATGTGGACGGAAAAGAAAAATTGACGAGAGATTTCAACGCAAGATTGTGCGGATGGTGGATAAAGAACCTCGACTAACATCCAAAAAAGTTCAAGCTGCCCTGCAGTCCGAGGGTTCAACAGTGTCAACCCATACTATCTGTCGGCGTCTGAATGAAAAGGGACTGTATGGTAGGATACCCAGGAAGACCCCACTTCTTACCCCGAGACATAAAAAAGCCAGGCTGGAGTTTGCCAAAACTTACCTGAGAAAGCCTAAAACGTTTTGGAAGAATGTTCTCTGGTCAGATGAGACAAAAGTAGAGCTTTTTGGGAAAAAGCATCAACATAGAGTGTACAGGAAAAAGAAAGAGGCATTCAAAGAAAAGAACACGGTCCCTACAGTCAAACATGGCGGAGGTTCCCTGATGTTTTGGGGTTGCTTTGCTGCCTCTGGCACTGGACTGCTTGACCGTGTGCATGGCATTATGAAGTCTGAAGACTACCAACAAATTTTGCAGCATAATGTAGGGCCCAGTGTGAGAAAACTGTCAAAGATGGAGAAAGAACAGACTCTATAAATGCAGTCTGATAGATGTCACATTATCTGAAAGTATCAAAAAATCAAAAATAAATACCGTGATTAAGATATTAAATCACATCAACAAATGACACATATAGATGGTAATATTATACCCACAACTTAATATGAAGTCATAAACCTGGTCTAAGGACAGATAAAAGAGCATTATATAGAAGGCATAATCAAATATTAATGTATCCAATCCATATAGGTAGGTAATGCACTGTTACCTGTGGCCATAATGTATCTGGAGCTGCCTGGAGCCTCTACACCTCGACACATTTCACCGCTCCCTGCAGTAATCCTTACCTCCTGAAGAAATATTTTCAGTGGTGAAGGTGATAGCAGGAGTTAGGCAGGCAGGCAGTGTATGTGGCAGACTGCAGTGCATACAGTGCAAGAGGGTCCATTGAACGTCCTGTTAGTATAGGTATTCCACAACATATATACAGTATCTATTATTATTATTATTTATTATTATAGTGCCATTTATTCTATGGCGCTTTACATGTGAAAAAGGGGGTATACATAGCAAAAACGCTTACAATAATCTTAACAAAACGAGTCAGCGACTGGTACAGGAGGAGAGAGTACCCTGACCGCGAGGGCTCACAATCTACAAGGGATGGGTGAGGATACAGTAGGTGGGGGTAGAGTTGATCATGCAGCATGTGGTGGAGCGGTGGTTACTGCAGGTTGTAGGCTTCTAGGAAGATGTAGGTCTTCAGGTTCTTGAAGGTTTCCACAGTAAGCGAGAGTCTTATATGTTGGGGTAGAGAGTTCGAGAGTAGGGAGTATGCATGGGAGAAATCTTGTATGCGATTGTGGGATGAGGAAATAAGAGGGGAGTGGAGCAGGAGATCTTGTGAGGATCGGAGGTTGCGTGCAGGTAGTTACCGGGAGACTAGACCATAGATGTATGAAGGATACTGGTTGTAGATGGCTTTGTACGCCAAGGTTAGGGTTTTGAACTTGAGTCTCTGGGCAATGGGGAGCCAGTGAAGGGATTGACAGAGGGGAGAGGCCGGGGAATAGCAGGAGGATAGATAGATTAGTCAGGCAGCCGAGTTTAGGATAGATTGGAGGGGTGCAAGAGTGTTGGAAGGGAACAGGAGGTTGCAGTAGTCGAGGCGGGAGATGATGAGTGCATGTACTAGTGTTTTTTCAGAGTCTTTGCTGAGGAATGCGCGGATGCGGGAGATATCTTTGAGTTGCAGTCGGCAGGAAGTGGAAAGGGCTTGGATATGTGGTTTGAAAGAGAGATCAGAATCCAGGGTTACCCCAAGGCAGCGAGCTTGTGGGACTGGGAAGAGTGAACAGCCATTGACGTTGATGGATAGGTCAGATGGGGGGGTTGAATGAGAAGGTGGAAAGATGATGAATTCTGTTTTGTCCATGTTAAGTTTTAGAAATCTGACAGAGAAGAAAGATGAAATAGTGGACAATTATTGTGTGCTTTTGGTTAGTAGGGAGGAGATATTGGGTCCAGAGAGGTAGATCTGTGTGTCATCAGCATAGAGGTGATACTGAAAGCCGTGAGACTCTATGAGCTGTCCCAGGCAAAAGGTGTAGATGGAGAAGAGCAGAGGTCCTAGAACTGAACCTTGGGGGACACCGACAGATAGGGGGCGAGATGAGGAGGTGGTGCATGAGTGGGAGACGCTGAATGTCCTGTCTGTTAGGTATGAGGAGATCTAAGATAGGGCCAAGTCCGTGATGCCAAGAGATGAGAGAGTCTGTAGTAAGATGGAATGGTCGACTGTGTCGAAGGCAGATGACAGATCCTGGAGGAGGAGGACGGAGTTGTGTTGCTTGCATTTAGCGGTTAGTAGGTCATTGGTGATTGTTACGGATCCGGGTGGTGGAACCTCTGTGCTGAAGTGCAAGGAGGGACCAGAGGGGCGTGACTAAGTATCTACTCGGCCTGACCAAGGTAGCACGGCGGCTCAGTCGTCTCCGTGAACCAGGAAGGGACCGAACAGAGGGACCAGGTGCCACTCTGGGACCAACCTTGTATGAGAGCAGGTGACTCCCACGGGTCAGAAGGCAGGAGCTGACCGGTACAGCGGAAGAGCACGGCAGGCAACAGGCAGGTGCTTCCAGGTAAGCAGGCAGGCAGAGCCCATAGACAGACTGGCGGACTGGACTGTAGGCAGACTGTCGGGCTGGAAAGTAGTCAGACTGGTGGACTGGACTGAAGAACAGACTGGCGGACAGGACTGACTTGCAGAGGACCTGAGGGCTGAAGCAAAGTAAGTATAACAGAGCAACAACTTTGCACAGGCACCTCCATATTGGAGGAGGTGTCTTTTATAGAGAAAGTCCTCCGGCCATTGGTTGGGGACTTTTTAGGACTTATCGCGGCCCCTATAAGAGTGAGGGAGCGGGCGCCCTAAGCACAGTGCCAGGAAAGCTGCATGCACCTGCAGCAGCAGGGAGGCCGGAAGACGCCGGAGCAGGACCGCGGCGGTAGGGGGGACAGCGTCTCTGCCTGGCAGGGGGCAGAGACGCCAATGCTACAATACCCCCCCTTTATGCCCCTTCTTTTTTAGGCCAGTAAGAAATTCTTTAAGAAGAAGAGGGGCTTGGATGCTTTCCCTGGGTTCCCGGGCCAAATCCCTTCCAATCCACCAGAAAAAAAGTTTTTTCCTCTTACCCTTTTGGTGGCAAAAATGTTCTCTACCTCATAGACGTCCTCAGCGGAGACTGGCGCTGGAGTGCTACCTGGATCATCAGAAAAAGAATTAAGAACAACTGGTTTGAGGAGAGATACGTGGAAGGAGTTGGGAATCCGTAAGGTGGCCGGGAGTTTTAGATTCTAAGCCACGGGATTGATTTGCTTGAGAACCTCAAACGGACCGATGAACCGCGGACCCAACTTATACGATAGTATTTTGAGCCGAACATGTTTGGAGGAGAGCCAGACCTTGTCTCCTGGACGGAATTGAGGCGGATCCAGACGTCTCTTATCGGCATGTTTCTTCATCCGCTCAGAGGACAGAAGAAGCGTGGATCTAGTGTTCTCCCAAATAGTAGAAAATTCGCTGACCAGAGACTCCGTGGCAGGATTGTCCACAGAAGCGGAGACGGGAAATGGAATCCGGGGCTGTTGGCCGTAGACCACAAAGAACGGGGATTTGGAAGAAGACTCATTCTCATGGTTGTTATAGGAGAACTCGGCCCAGGGCAGGAGCTCAACCCAATCGTTATGGTGAGCATTGACGAAATGCTGGAGAAAGCTGGTACGGACCTGGTTGATACATTCCACTTGACCATTGGACTGGGGATGATAAGCAGAGGAGAAATCCAGTGTGACATCCAGCAGCTTACACGTAGCTCTCCAGAAGCGCGAAGTGAAATGAACCCCGCGATCAGACACAATGTGGAGGGGAAAGCCTTGGAGACGAAAGATGTGATGAAGTCCGTAGCCAGCTCAGATGCGGACGGGAGACCAGGCAGAGGGATGAAGTGGGCCATTTTAGAAAAGCAGTCAGCGACTACCCAAATGACAGTACAACCGGCGGAAACAGGGAGATCCATAATAAAGTCCATAGCTATGTGTTGCCACAGGGCGGAAGGTACGGGTAAAGGCAGGAGATGTCCGGCGGGAAGATGCCTGGGAACTTTGTTATGGGCACAGGAGGAACAAGCCGTGATAAGATCCGCAACATCCTTGCATAGAGAGGGCCACCAGTAATACCGGGCGATGAGCTGGAAGGTCTTCCTCTGGCCTGCATGGCCGGCTAGTTTGGACGAATGACCCCAAAGAAGAACCTTCTTACGATCAGGAACAGCTACAAAAGTCTTACCGGGTGGAAGACGAGACAGGTCAAATGGGGCCACGGTCATTACTCTAGAGGGGTCGATGATATGCAGAGGCTCCTTCTCTTGGTCAGAGGACAGGAATGAGTGGGATAGAGCGTTGGCTTTAATGTTCTTGTCCGCAGGGCCGTAATGTAGAGTAAAGCAGAATCGGGCAAAGAACAGAGACCACCGGGCCTGACGTGGATTGAGTCACTGGGCGTTTTGTAAATAGGCCAAGTTTTTGTGGTCTGTGTAAAGTTTTACCGGGTGCAGAGCCCCTTCCAGCAGGTAGCGCCACTCCTCCAGCACCAATTCGATGGCAAGTAGCTCATGATCTCCTATGGAGTAGTTGCGCTCGGATGGGGAAAAGAGCTTGGAGAAGAAGCTGCAGGTTACCATTCTTCCGGACGGGGATTTCTGGGTCAGCACCACTCTGGCTCCGGAGGAGGATGCATCAACCTCCAGGAAGAACTGCTTGTTGCAATCCGGACGGTGCAGTACAGGGGCGAAAGAGAAGGCTTGTTTTAGGGAGATGAAGGCCTCCTCCGCTTCGGAAGTCCATTCCTTGGGCTTTGCTCCCTTACAGGTAAGCGCGGAGATGGGAGCGGTCCGGGAGGAGAAATGAGGGATGAGGAGGCGGTAATAATTTGCGAAGCCCAGGAATCGCTGAATAGCCTTCAACCTCTCTGGTCGGGGGCCATTTTAAGACGGCAGAAACCTTCTCGGGATCCATCCGAAGACCAGTCTCGGAGATAATATAACCCAGGAACGGAAGGGAAGTCTGCTCGAAGAGACATTTCTCAAATTTTGCGTAGAGACGATTCTGCCGTAGTGTTGAGCCACCCCCGTAGTGTTCGAGTTCGGTTCGGTTCGTCGAACACCCGTGTGTTCGCCGAACTGTTCGTCGAACTGTTCATCGAACACCTTCGAACACCGTTAAAACCAATGGCAGGCAAACAAAAACACATAGAAACACATAGAAAACACCTTCAAAGGTGTCCAAAAGCTGACAAACTGCTCAGAAGACACAACTAACACATGGAAAAGTGACAAGTACATATAGTCATGCGAAAAGAAAAGAGGTGGAGGAGTAAAAGGAGGGGGAGACACAGATATAGGCATGTCATGCCCTTCTAAAATCCAAAAAGTGAGAAGCCAACACGTTCAGTCCGCTCCTGCCCGTGCCACCTCCGTGTCGCCGGGTTTGTGCCAGAGCCGCGGTGAACCTTGACGGCCAGCCCCCCTCTCCCAATACTGGTGCCTGTCCGCTGGTGGGTCGAGCGAGCCCCCCTGTGGTGGAGGCAGCTCTAAGCTTTTTAATTTAAATTGTCTCTCTAATTTGAATGAATACACTTTAAATCCATTTACAAGGATCTATTGGAAGGCAAGTCTCATGCCAGCAGCTGCGTAATTCCAGCTCCAGTAGCGTCCACTAAAGCTGCTGCAGTTAAAAAGCTTTTATAAGGATCGAGCTCGGCTGTCCACCGCAAGGCATCCTACTGCCAGTCCCAGCCCCTATGCCTTGGGGTGCCTCCTGATGCTCTTCACTGAGTATCCCGTGGTCCCGAAGCATTTCCTTTGAAAAAATTAAGTGTCCAAACTACAGGTGGTGTAGCTTGCTTAACAGCCGGGATAATCCGCTGACTAGCAGACACTGCTACTAGGCACAAAGTATTTCCTGGGCTAGATGCAGTTAAAAATTTGTAATTAGATACTCTCGTTGGATGCTGAGAAAGCATTCCATAGAGTCTCCTGGCACGCCATATATGATTCTCTTAAAAAGCTTGGGGTAGGGGTCTAGGGGACCCTTTTATAGCCAAAATTACGGCCCTGTATCGCAATACGTCGCCTAGGCTGAAGATAAATGGAACTGTAGCACCCTGAGGGCTCGGTTGCTACAGAGGTATTGCACCTCACCCAGAGGTGTGATATCTCACTCTCAGGTAAGGATGGAGTGTGGATCAGGACCCGACACCTGCATGCATTACACCACATTGCCGTGGGGCAGGGCGACCAATATGCCTCTGAGATGGGCACGACAGTCCCTGTCCCTGGCTGGAGTGGGGAGAGGGAACACTGAGGAAGGGGAACCCTGTAGTGCAGGAGCAGGGAGGAAGCAGTTCCTGGGTGCATTGAGAAGGGAGTATAAAAGGTGGGCACCATCTTAGTTCAGTGCAGAGAAGTCTGAGCAGAAGTGGCAGGGAGCAGGGGCTCTGCATGAGCTCTGCTCCGGAGACGGGCCTAGTAACAGAGGCCCAGGCCTGGAAGAGGGAGAAGGAAGGAAGAGGAGCGGAGAAGGCTCCAGGAACGAGGAATGAAGGGATCCCAGGGGTGCGGACAGGCGAGTCGCCACCGCACGCCCGAATCCACCTGCGTGGAGGGGTCAGGCCAAAGGGGGAGACCGGTCCCCGAAACTAGTGGAGGCAGGAAACGACCCTCAGCTAGAAACCAGAGGCTGTGACATTTTATGTGGCGCAGCCCCTCGCTACACTCGCTAGGAAGGCACCACATAGGGTCAGGGAAACTGGCGCCAAGTTTACCAAGAGGAGGCCCGAGGCAGCCGGACAGAAGGGTTGGTAAGAAAGGCCAGACAAAGGACACACAAAGGGGGTCCTGTGAAGCGCTCCAAAGTTATCTGGGAGTTGTCTGAGCCCCTCACCTGGTGAGCACAGTACGACGTGGGCAGCCGTTACCTGCAGACGTGGTCTGGATAATAAGAACTGTGAGTAAAGGCCCTGGACTGCATCACTGACTCCGTGTCGTTACTGCTGCTGCCCTGCACCATCACCCCCATCCTCCGCATACACTGCCCTGAGGCTATACTCCTCCCGTGGGGAGTTATGCTACGCTCTGCTGCACCCACAACACCAGCCTCAGCGGTCTGCCCTGCAGCGGCGGTTCCACGGGTGGCGTAGTCGGACATTTAAACATCAAAGCCACATAAATAGTTCCGCCACTGGTTTGACCACCCTGAGCCACGGAACCGGGTCGCCGCCACGAAGACTACAACCACCAGCATCCACCAAAAAGGGTCCGGCTCCGGGTGTCCCAAGGCCCAGGGGGTGCATCAGGACATTTTCATCACCTTTCACAATCACCAATGGGACAAGGCAGGGATGTCCTCTGTCCCCTCTCTTATACATCCTAGTGACGGAGCACCTGCTCTCATCAATTCGCCATAACCCCAATATTAGGTGGATTGAGGTGGGAGGCACCGAGTACAAGTGCTCTCTATTTGCTGATGATGTCCTAGTATATATCACTCAATCACATATATCCATCCATGCTGTTATGGCTGAAATAGATCACTTTATTACATGGTCAAATTTTAAAATCAATGCAGCGAAGTCTGAGGCCCTCGATGTCTCCCTCCCCAAATCCATATAGGATTCCATCCAGTCCAACTTTCCCTTTACCTGGCCCTCACAGGGTATCAAATACTTAGGAATTCCTATTCATAGAGACCTCTCCCATCTATGTTATCTTAATTTTGGGCCCTTTATTGAACAACTCCATACAGACCACGGTTGGCAAGTTAGAACTGTAAGATTCACTACGTGAACCACTGGTGTTTTGTGGAAAAGCACATGTACACTGTGTTCCAAATTATTATGCAAAAAGTGTTTAGGAGTGATAAGGGAAGAATTTGTTTGTTTGTCAGTTAAACTCATTGATGGTGATGTGTGTCAGGGCTCTTTATATCACTGTAAGCAATTGCAGACACCTGTGCTAATTAGTTTGGCAGGTGTGTCCAATGAAAGGCAAGACTACTTAAGAAGGCTGTCTCACATTATTAAGCAGCCTACATTTTCTGCCAAAATGGGAAAGAAAAAGGATGTGTCGGCTGCTGAGAAGCAACAAATTGTGGAGTGTTTAGCTCAAGGCATGACTACAATCAACATTGTGCGATGATCAGGATGAAGTGTCTTGGCAATCAAGAAGTATGTAGCTGATTCACAGTACACACGTGTGCGTGCTGATAAGGGCAAATTGAGGACTCTTGCCTACAGGCAATTACGTCAGGTTAAAAGAGCAGCGGCAAAAAAGCCTTGTCATAGCAGCAGACAAGTTTTTGAAGCTGCTGGTGCCTCCAACGTCCCCCGAACAACAAGATGCAGGGTCCTTCAGAGGTTTGCAGCTGTTCATACGCCATCCTGTCGACCTCCTCTATCCACTTCACACAAGCAGAAACGGTTCCAGTGGGCCAAACATTACATGAAGACTGATTTCAAAACTGTTTTGTTCACGGATGAGTGCCGTGCAGCGCTCGATGGTCCAGATGGATGGAGTGGAGGATGGCTAGTTGATGGACACCCCACGCAAACACGGCTACAGCGCCAACAAGGAGGAGGTGGAGTAATGTTTTGGGCTGGAATCATGGGGAGAGAGATTGTCGGCCCCTTTAGGATCCCTGAAGGCGCTAAAGATGAACTCCATAATGTATGTGGATTTTCTCAAACAGCACTTCCTGCCATGGTTCAAGAAGAAGAACCGTGTATTTCACAGCAAGATCATTTTTTTGCATGATAATGCACCATCTCATGCTGCACATAAAACATCTGCATCTCTGGCTGATATGGGCATAAAAGGGGACAAACTTATGGTGTGACCCCCATACTCCCCTGACCTCTACCCCATTCAGAACCTCTGGAGCATCATCAAAAGGAGTGTCTATGATGGCGGGAGGCAGTTCACATCTAAGCAACAGCTCTGGGAGGGTATTCTGTCCTCATGCAAAACAATTGAAGCAGAAACCATCCAAAACCTGACAAATTCAATGGACGAGAGAGTTCAGAAGCTCCTTTCGAACAAGAGGTCCTATGTGAAAATGTAACATCACCTAGAATAAAGTTTTGAGTTGAAAACTGTTTGATTTCAGTTTCTAATAACCTGCTAATGCTTATAATTTCAAAAATGACCATTTTTTTGGTCTTTATTAAAATGAAAAGGTTGATCGAAAAGTTTGGGGGATCTAAGAGTGTGGCAACCCAGTAGTCATGATTACTTCGAATTCTGACAATATGAGGGTCATGTTGCAGGTAGTGCAGCAAGAAGGCACTTATGTGTCTTGCGCATCTCGGAGCCCCAAAATTATTTTCCGGGCTAGATGCAGCTAAAAATTATTATTAATTTTAAATCTGGTGGAGCTTAGTATAGATGGCCTAATAGGATCAGTGCTGCACACTGCTACAAAGCCCAAATTATTTTCCAGTCAAGATACAGATAAACATGATTAGTAATTTTAAATCTGGTGGAGCTTATTATAGATGGCCTAATAGAATCAGTGCTGCACACTGCTACAAAGCCCAAATTATTTTCCAGCCAAGATACAGATAAACATGATTAGTAATTTGAAAGCTTAAAACGGTTGGTAGGTGATTTTAACCAATCATCAAGCTTTTACTCTCCCCAGGATGACACAGGGGTAGAAAAGTCGTTTCGGATCCATGATTTGTTCATCTTTATGAACGTGAGTCTGTCTACATTATCAGTGGAGAGCCGCGTGCGCTTATCTGTCAGCACACCACCAGCAGCGCTGAACACACGTTCAGACAGAACGCTGGCTGCGGGGCATGACAAGATCTCCAAGGCGTAAGTGGCTAGCTCCGGCCATTTATCCAGATTGGAAGCCCAAAAAGAGCAAGGGTCCAGTGACACAGTCATGGCTTCAATGTTTACTTGGAGATACTCCTGTACCATCGTCTCTAGGCGTTGACTATGTGTCAGACTTCTTGTCTCCTGTGGCCTTGCAAAGGATGGGCTAAAAAAGTGGTGAAATGATTCCGCAAAATTGATGTTACCAGCAGATACTGTGGTTCTGTTACGGTTTGAGTGCTGAACACTTGACGGTCCCACGGTTGGCAAGTTGGAACTGTGAGATTCACTACGTGCACCACTGGTGTTTTGTGGAAAAGCACATGTAAGATTCTGCAACAGTCTCTGCTGATACTCCTGCATGCATGCATCCCTTTCTATGGCAGGAATAATTTCTGCAAATTTACTTTTGTACCGGGGATCTAACAGTGTGGCAACCCAGTAGCCAGGATTATTTCTAATTCTCACAATTCGAGGGTCATGTTGCAGGTAGTGCAGCAAGAAGGCACTCATGTGTGTTGTGCATCCAGGAGCACCAAGTCCCTGTTGTGTTGGTGGCAAGGTAACAATCATGCTTCCTTCCTCTGTCCTCTCCCCCCAACCTCGCACAACAGAAATGTGATCAAGGTCTCCCTCATCTGATGAGTCTTCCATCAGTTCGTCCTCCACTGCTTCCTGGGCTCCTGCTCCTTCCTCACTAGTTTGGCTGCTGCCATGTGCCCTGGTAAAACCATCTCCCCCACCCTCACATGCCTGCCGCCTTGGTGCTGCCGACCGTCTGGACCTTGCAGATGTTAGCCCTTCCGCATACAACTCCTCCTCCTCTACTTCCTCCACCTCCTCTTGTGCCACCACCTGACTCCGAATTCTGTTTAACATGTGCTCCAGCATGTAAATCACCGGAATAGTCATGCTGATAATGGCATCGTCAGCACTAAACATCTTCGTCGCCATTTCAAAACTGTGCAGAAGGGTGCATAGGTCCCTGATCTGAGACCACTCCTCCAGCGTGATTTGCCCCACCTCTGGATCTCGTTGGCCCAGGCTATACGTCAGAACATATTGCACCAGGGCTTGTCGGTGCTGCCACAGTCGCTGCAACATGTGCAGAGTTGAATTCCACCGGGTAGGCACATCGCATTTTAGCCGGTGAAGTGGCAGGCCCAACGACTTCTGTAGAGATGTAAGTCGCTGAGCTGCGGGATGCGAACGGCGGAAGTGAGCACACAGCGACCGTGCCCTCTGCAGAAGGCCATCTAGTCTGGGATAGTGGGCTAAAAATTGCTGGACAACCAGGTTCAACACGTGAGCCATACAAGGCACGTGTGTGACATTGCCCCGGCGAAGGGCCGCACCCAGGTTTGCAGCATTGTCGCACACGGCCTTCCCTGGTTTCAGGTCCAGTGGAGACAACCATTCATGAAATTGGTTCTCCAGAGCTGACCACAACTCCTCAGCTGTGTGACTCACATTTCCCAGACATTTCAAAGTAAAAACCGCCTGATGACGTTGAGCCCTACTGCCAGCATAGTAAGGAGGTGTGCAGGATCCCTTCTGCGCAGTTAGAAAGCTTGTGGCATGACCAGACAGGCTTTGGGTGCAGGTGGAAGACCGAGAGGAGGTTGAGGAGGCAGAAGCAGTGGAGGAACTTTGACATAAAGAGGATTGACGCACAACTCGTGGGGACGGCAAGACTTGGACAGCAGCCCCTTGTCCTGCTGTCACCATAGTTACCCAGTGCCCAGTCAGCGACATGTAACGCCCCTGTCCATGCCTACTCGTCCAAGTGTCTGTGGTGAAATGCACCCTGTCACACACAGAGTTTCTCAAAGAAGCGGTGATGTTGTGTGTGACATGCTGGTGGAGCGCAGGCACACATTTCTTTGAGAAGTAGTGCCGACTGGGCATCTGGTACTGGGGCACTGAGACGGACATAAGGTCTCGAAAATCCTCTGTGTCCACCAGGCGGAAAGGCAGCATTTCTGTAGCCAAGAGCTTGCAGATGGTGAAATTCAACCTCTTAGCTTTCTCATGGCTAGGAGGAAATGGTCTTTTACTTGTCCACATCTGAGGGACCGAGAGCTGGCTATTGTGCTTAGACGGGGTTGATAAGGGTGTCCCCGGCAAACTGCCGGTCTGTGAGGAAGATGCAGGCGGACATGTTAGGTTGCCTTAATCCAAAGGTGGTGCTATCGATGTCGGACAGCGCTCAACACCAGCTGGTGTTACCACCTCCAAAGAAAATGATGACCTGCCAATCACGCTGGCTGTTGCGGGTAAAGAGGTGGCAGGTCTGCGCCCCAAAACAGGTGTGACTGCTGTCCCCCCAGTCACAGAGGATGAAGAGGCCGCGGATGCACAAGATATGGCAGACGGTGGTCGGCCCGGCCGGCTAGGCCGCATTGTAGCACACTGAGCTTCCCACTGCAACTTATGCTTCATGTCCATGTGCCGGTTCATGCATGAAGTACTCAAACTATGTATTTTTTGGCCTCTACTTAGCTTTTGCTGACAAATGTTACAGATAACACGAGTTGGGTCATCTTTATCGATCTGAAAAAATGCCCAGGCTATGCAAGGCTTAGCACCCATGCGACCTGAAGAGCCACCACGACTTGTGGTGAGAGGCAGAGTTGTGTTTGAGGATGCAGTTGTTGACGTGCTTCCAGTACTACGTCTCTGTCCAGGAAGGCGCAACCTGACCTCGTCGTCACTAGCATCTTCCTCCACCTCCTCTGCTGACCTCATCTCTTGGCTGACTGTGGGTTGACAGTAAGTGGGATCTCCAACCTCATCATCATCACCCTGTGCGTTATCACACCCGTCGTCCTCAGAGCCAACCTGTTCCTGCCCTGACAAAAAACTAAAGTTGTCGCTCCAATCAGGTATTTGAGTCTCATCATCGTCTTCCTCATTGTCTCCACCAACAGGAGTTACAGTTTGGGAATGAGGGTCTACATTATGGTCAGAACCTTCTGCGTCTGGTCCTGGATCCGACTCATAAAGATTCTGGGCATCAGTGCAGATCATTTCCTCGTCTGGATTCACAGAAGCGCTGGAGTCGACCTCTGATTCCCAGGCTATAGTATGAGTAAACAGCTCTGCAGACTCAACCATCTGTTCTACCTCATACTCAGACGGGCAGCTGGAGATTTGGGAGCTGTGAGGAAGCAAGTGCGATTGGGGTGACACCTTTGAGGACTGGAGTATTTGTGATGTTGAAGTTGATGTGGAGGAGAGCCCACTTAAAGGAGCACTTGATATCCGTTGAAGCACCTGCTGTTTTTGTGCCTCATCTGGAATTTGTAGCGATTGGCGTGGCCGTAAGAAAGGGATCTTATCACATTGTCCGCTAAAAGAAGTAGACATTTTAGTTTGGCTGCAAGATGGTCTTTCTTCTGCAGATGTTACTGTTGCTTTAACACCTACCCCACGGACACAACCTTTTTTCCCCTTCCCAACACGCCTATTCCCCTTTACACCAGCAGCAGGCCTTTTTCCACTCATTTTGGTGGTTAACTAATTCACAACTCTGGAGTTGTTTGCACAAATAAACAATGGATGGGAACCGAGCAGAGCTGAGTGGCCAAACTGTGGTATTAGGCCAAAACTATTGGCTGGGTTAGATGCAGAAAAAAATTATATTCAATTTGCAACCTGATGGAGGTCAGTATAGATGGACTAATAGAACAAGTCCCACACACAGCTAGAAGCCCAAATATTTTTTCAGAGGTAGATGCAGAAAAAAATTGTATTCAGTTTGCAACCTGATGGAGGTCAGTATAGATGGACTAATAGAACAAGTCCTACACACAGCTAGAAGCCCAAATATTTTTTCAGAGGTAGATGCAGAAAAAAAATATATTCAGTTTGCAACCTGATGGAGGTCAGTATAGATGGACTAATAGAGAAAGTCCCACACACTGCTAGAAGGCCAAATATTTTTTCAGAGCTAGATGCAGACAAAAAATTATTTTTAATTTGCAACCTGATGGAGGTCAGTATAGATGGACTAATAGAGAAAGTCCCACACACTGCTAGAAGGCCAAATATTTTTTCAGAGCTAGATGCAGATATAAATTATTTTTAATTTGCAACCTGATGGAGGTCAGTATAGATGGACTAATAGAGAAAGTCCCACACACTGCTAGAAGGCCAAATATTTTTTCAGAGCTAGATGCAGAAAAAAATTATATTCAGTTTGCAACCTGTTGGAGGTCAGTATAGATGGACTAATAGAACAAGTCCCACACACAGCTAGAAGGCCAAATATTTTTTCAGAGGTAGATGCAGATAAAAATTATTTTTAATTTGCAGCCTGATGGAGGTCAGTATAGATGGACTAATAGAGAAAGTCCCACACACAGCTAGAAGGCCAAATATTTTTTCAGAGCTAGATGCAGACAAAAAATTATTTTGAATTTGCAACCTGATGGAGGTCAGTATAGATGGACTAATAGAGAAAGTCCCACACACTGCTAGAAGGCCAAATATTTTTTCAGAGCTAGATGCAGACAAAACATTATTTTTAATTTGCAACCTGATGGAGGTCAGTATAGATGGACTAATAGAGAAAGTCCCACACACTGCTAGAAGGCCACATATTTTTTCAGAGCTAGATGCAGATAAAAATTATTTTTAATTTGCAACCTGATGGAGGTCAGTATAGATGGACTAATAGAGAAAGTCCCACACACTGCTAGAAGGCCAAATATTTTTTCAGAGCTAGATGCAGAAAAAAATTATATTCAGTTTGCAACCTGATGGAGGTCAGTATAGATGGACTAATAGAACAAGTCCCACACACAGCTAGAAGCCCAAATATTTTTTCAGAGGTAGATGCAAAAAAAAATTATATTCAGTTTGCAACCTGATGGAGGTCTGTATAGATGGATTAATAGAACAAGTCCCACACACAGCTAGAAGCCCAAATATTTTTTCAGAGGTAGATGCAGAAAAAAATTATATTCAGTTAGCAACCTGATGGAGGTCTGTATAGATGCATTAATAGAACAAGTCCCACACACAGCTAGAAGCCCAATATTTTTTCAGAGGTAGATGCAGAAAACAAATATATTCAGTTTGCAACCTGATGGAGGTCAGTATAGATGGACTAATAGAGAAAGTCCCACACACTGCTAGAAGGCCAAATATTTTTTCAGAGCTAGATGCAGACAAAAAATTATTTTTAATTTGCAACCTGATGGAGGTCAGTATAGATGGACTAATAGAGAAAGTCCCACACACTGCTAGAAGGCCAAATATTTTTTCAGAGCTAGATGCAGATATAAATTATTTTTAATTTGCAACCTGATGGAGGTCAGTATAGATGGACTAAGAGAGAAAGTCCCATACACTGCTAGAAGGCCAAATATTTTTTCACAGCTAGATGCAGAAAAAAATTATATTCAGTTTGCAACCTGATGGAGGTCAGTATAGATGGACTAATAGAACAAGTCCCACACACAGCTAGAAGCCCAAATATTTTTTCAGAGGTAGATGCAGAAAAAAATTATATTCAGTTTGCAACCTGATGGAGGTCTGTATAGATGGACTAATAGAACCAGTCCCACACACAGCTAGAAGCCCAATATTTTTTCAGAGGTAGATGCAGAAAACAAATATATTCAATTTGCAACCTGATGGAGGTCAGTATAGATGGACTAATAGAATGATGCTATGCCCAAAAGATTTTACTTCACTAGGTGCAGTAAAAAAATTGGTATTCTATACACAGGTGGTATATCTTGCAACACAGATAGGCTACTCCACTGACAAACACACTCTGCAATAGGCCAAAAAGGATTAGCTTTGCTAAATTCAGCCAAATGCTGTGAAAAAAACTTGCACAGCACTGGCACAGACCTGCCTGGCAAAAACTGATAGGAACTGATGTAACCTAGTCCTGAAAAGGACTGCAATTACAATTAGTCTTTACTCCCACAATCTATCTATTTAAGAGCACAGACCTGCCTGATAAAAGTCGTAGGAAATGCTGTAACCTAGTCCTTAAAAGGACTGCAATCACAACCATTCCCTACTCCCAAGCTATCTGTAGATTTGAGCGAAAATTGGCTTGAAATTAACAAGGTATAGCGCACACAGCAACAGCGGTGCCGTCTAACTCGCAGCTGCAGCAGTGAGAAAATGGTGGCGACTGGGAAAATGGCTTGGTCTTATAGGGCAAGGACATGTGACATACACTGCCAATGACACATGCCCTTGCTTGTGTGAAAAAAAGCACTTCGCTCCGTGTGTGCGCTGCTGATAGGCTGACAGATTGCACCTCCCCACTGTAAATGCGGGAAAGAGAAAAAAAAATGGAGATCTTCATTATTCCTGCAGAGATCCATCCCCTGCCCCTCCCCCCACCCCGCTGTACAGTCAAACTGCGTATTAACATTAATTTTCATCATTACTGAGAAAAAATCCAGTTATGATTTTGGTGCACGAACAGTTATCGAACATAACCTCGAACAGCCGAATTTTTCTCAAATCGTTCGTGTTCGCCGAACGGCTCGAACACCGCCCAAAACAGCTCGAATTTGAGATTGGCGAACAGTTCGAGTAGAACAACGCTCATCTCTATTCTGCCGGAGCCTTAGCAGAACCTGACGAACATTCCTCCGGTGTGTGGGCAGATCCGGAGAGAAGACCAAGATATCGTCTAGGTACACCACTACGCAAGAATACAAGAGATCTCGGAAGATGTCGTTAACCAGCTCCTGGAAGACGGCTGAAGCATTACAGAGACCAAAGGGCATCACGCGGTATTCATAGTGACCGTCCCGGGTGTTGAATGCCGTCTTCCACTTGTCTCCCTGGCGGATCCGGACCAAATTGTACGCCCCACAAAGATCGAGCTTGGTGAAGATCCTCGCGCCTTTAAGGCGGTCGAACAGCTCCGAGATGAGAGGCAGGTGGTACTTATTCTTGATGATAATCTGATTTAGGCCCCTGTAGTCGATACACGGTCACAGTGAGCCGTCTTTCCTTTTAACGAAGAAGAATCCTGCTCCGGCCGGGGAAGTAGATTTCTGAATGAATCCCCTAGCAAGATTCTCCTCAATGTACTCAGACATGGCCCGGGTCTCAGCCAGCGACAAGGGGTAGATACGCCCGCGGGGAGGAGATGCACCAGGTACCAGGTCAATTGGGCAATCATACGGCCTATGGGGTTTTAGAGTCTCAGCCTCCTTCTTGTCAAAGACATCCGCATCGGACCAGTAGGGTGCCGGCAGACCAGGTAGATTAGCCGGAGAAGACGTAGGTCGAGCCGGACGAACCGGAACCAGGCAGGTCTCATGGCAATCCTGCCCCCAACGGAGCACCTCATCAGATCGCCAAATCAGGACGGGTTCATGTCTCTGTAGCCAGGGTAGACCTAGCAATAGGGAGTGAGAGAGTCCGGATAGCACATGAAAGGAGATCCTCTCCGAGTGCAGCACTCCCACCTGTAGGGTTACTGGCTCTGTGACGAGCAAGATGGTCTCCGGAAGGAGTCTCCCATCCATGGAAGCGACTGCCAATGGTTCGGCCAGATGTTTGGTAGGAATCTGATACTGCTCCACAAGGGCCTGAGAAATGAGATTCCCAGCGGCTCCGGAATCCAGGTGGGCGGTCTCAAAGAAGCGGGTCTCACCACTGGAAATAGAAACAGATAGAGTCAAGGACGGAGAGGATTTACTCTTGCCTAGGACGACCTCTCCGAGCGGTCCTAGACACTGGAGTTTCCTGGCTTCACCGGACAGGAACGGATCAGATGCTCCTTACTGCCACAGTAGAAGCAGCTCCCCTCGGCTCGGCGTGTCTCTTGGTGAGATTTGACCATCTTGGTCTGGTCAATTTGCATGGGTTCAGGCGAGCGTGACCGGGGAATTGCTGGATGGGAGGCAGCTTTCTGGAATATAGGAGCAAGACGAGGAAATCTTCTTTCCCGGGTAGTCTCCTTAACTCGTTCCAAGAAACGGATGTCAAACCGGGTAGCTAGTGACACCAGGTCGTCCAGGGTGGAAGTGATGTCACGAATGGCTAGCTCATCCTTGATCCAACCGGAAAGGCCCTCCCAGAAGGTGGACACCAGGGCCTCGTTGTTCCAGGCAAGCTCAGATGCGAGGGTACGGAACTGTATGGCATACTGGCCCATGGCGAGACTCCCTTGGCAGAGACGGTGAAGAGAGGAGATAGTAGAAGTCTTTCGTCAGGGCTCATCGAAGACCTTCTGGAAGGCAGCGAGGAAAGCCGGAAGATCGGACACCAGGGGATCCCCTCTCTCCCATAGAGGGTTTAGCCATGCCAATGCTTCCCCTGTGAGGTGAGACATGATGAACGTCACCTTGGCCCGGTCGGAGCGAAACTGATGTGCCAGGAGTTCAAAGTGCAGCGTGCACTGGCTTAGAAAACCCCGACATCAGACGGGGTCACCACCAAAACGTGAAGGCGCAGAGAGCCGGGGACCAGGGCCAGATGGCATGACACTAGTAGGCTGAGGCGCCGCCGGAGCGCTCGGCTCGAGACGGACACAGGTGGGATGGACAGCGTGTCCAGGCGGGAGTTGACAGACCACAGGTAGGTCAGGATAGTTTCCTGTTGGGATCGCTGACGAGAAACCTTCTGGTACAGGTCAGAAAGCCTGGGAGCCACCGGGTTCCATGCCCCCTGCAAACTGTTACAGATCCGGGTGGTGGAACCTCTGTGCTGCGGTGCAAGGATGGACCAGAGGGGCATGACTAAGTATCTACTCAGCCTGACCAAGGTCGCACGGCTCAGTCGACTCCGTGAACCAGGGAGGGACCGAGCAGAGGGACCAGGTGCCACTCTGGGACCCATCTTGTATGAGAGCAGGTGACTCCCATGGGTCAGAAGGCAGGAGCTGACCAGTACAGCAGAAGAGCACGGCAGGCAACAGGCAGGTGCTTCCAGGTAAGCAGACGGGCAGAGCCCATAGACAGACTGGCGGACTGGACTGAAGAACAGACTGGCGGACAGGACTGACTTGCAGAGGACCTGAGGGCTGAAGCAAAGTAAATATAACAGAGCAACAACCTTGCACGGGCACCTCCATATTGGAGGAGGTGCCTTTTATAGAGAAAGTCCTCCGGCCATTGGTCGGGGACTTTTTATGACGGCGCGCGTGGCCCCTTTAAGAGGGAGGGAGCACGCGCCCTAAGCACAGTGCCAGGGAAGCTACGTGCACCAGCAGCAGCAGGGAGTCCGGAAGACGCTGGAGCAGGACCGCGGCGGTAGGGGGGACGGCGTCTCTGCCTTGCAGGGGGCAGAGACGCCGATGCTACATCGACTTTAGTCGGAGCAGTTTCAGTCGAGTGATGCGATCGGAAGCCAGATTGTAAGCAGTCGAAGAGGGAGCATGAGGAGAGGTGGGAGGACAGTTCAAAGTGGACATGTTGTTCCAGTAGTTTTGAGGCATAGGGGAGAAGTGATATGGGGCGATAGCTAGCCGGAGAGGATGGGTCAAGGCAAGGTTTTTTGAGGATGGGTGTGATTGAGGCGTGTTTGAAACATGAGGGGAAGACACCGGTTTTTAGTGACAGGTTGATGAAGTGGGTTAGGGTTGGGATGAAGGTTGGACGGGATTTGGTCAAGTTCGCAGGAGATGAGGTGTGATTTGGAGAGTAAAGAGGAGACTTGATCTTCTGTAATGGTGGAGAAGTGGGGTTTGGAGGAGGAAGGTTGAGTAGATATGAGGAAGGGCTGTGGGGACTTTAGGCAAAAGCTTTGTCTGATGGTGTCAATCTTCTGCTTGAAGAATGATGCAAACTCTTCAGCTGACATGAGAGGAGCGGGAGGAGGCACTGGGGGGCAGAGGAGAGGATTGAAATTGTTGAATAGCGGTTTAGGGATGTGAGACTGGGAGGATATGAGAGATAAGAAGTATGTTTGTTTAGCTGCAGTGAGTGTGGACTTGAAAATAGTGTTTGGATGCGATGAAGTGCTCGATGGAATGGGACCTTTTCCGTCTCCGCTCAGCAACCCTGGAGGCCCGTCACAGTTCTTTAGTAAGGTTGGTGTGCCAGGGTTGCCTTTTGATTGTGCAAGCTTTGGTATGTGTGAGAGGGGCGACTGAGTCGAGAGCTGCAGCTGTTGTGGTGTTATATAAGGCAACAGCAACATCTGCGTTGTGTAAGGAATTTATGTCTTTAAGAGGGAGGAGGGATTCAGAACCCTTCATCCAATTTTAATGTGGAGACCCTCAAATGAAAGCTGAAAGTCTGAACTTCAACTGCATCTGAATTGTTTTGTTTAAAATTCATTGTGGTAATGTCTAGAACTAAAGTTAGAAAAATGTTGTCTCTGTCCAAATATATATGGACCTAACTGTATGTAGATGCGCATTCCATGCATTCCAATGTGCGGATGGTACCCGGGTGTGGAGGACAGGAGACAATAAAAAATAAATGTTATATGTACCTTCTGACGGCCCCCGGACTCCTTCTCTTCACTTGCCGGCAGCTCGCGATGGACTGAAGGACCTGCGCTGACGTCATAGTCATGTGACGGGTCACGCAATGCTGACGTCGGCAGGTCCTTCAGTGCAGTGTACCGTGATCTGCCGGCAAGGGAGAACGGAGGGAAGCAAGACTCCGGGGGCCATCAGAGGGTAAGTATAGATTTATTTTTTTATTTTTAAACATTCGTTACGGTCACACTATGTAAATCCATGCCGGTTGCATAGATTTATATAGTGTGACCAGGTTGTCAAGCACTTTCCAACTGATGCTATAATCGCTTGGAAAGCGCTTGACAACCTGCATGCGGAAATGCATGTGAAGAACGCTTCACATCCGCATGTCCCTGGCAGGAAAAACGCATGTACAATCTGCATGCGTTTTTTCTGCCAGGGGAGATGCAGAAATGCTCAGGAAAAATCCAGAGCATTTCTGCATCGTGGGCACATAGCCTTACTGACCCCATTAGAAGTACATAAGAGGGGCAATAACCGCACATGTATAAAAAACATGGCTCATTTACGCAAGGGATAGCATAACCACGTTATTCCCCCTGTAAAGACAAAGAGGGGCCACACATAACGGTGTATTGTTATAATATCCACACCAAAATGATTTAAGAGTTCACACTATACTAGCAATATAAAAAGGTGTATTGAACGTTGGCACTAGAATGTCATATCAGTACAGAGTAATTTGATTGCCTCTGGCGGTACAGAGTCTAAGACAGAGACATAATTGTACGATGTCAGCCAGTATTGAATTAATTGAGCTAAAGTAGTAACAGTTACAGGATTTCAATATAGAGGGCAACCAAAAGGACATAGATCTTAAATAAAACAATTGTATGTACATTGCTCATTTAATCCTGATGGTACCACTGTATTGAGATGAAAAATCCACCTGGTCTCGGCCCCTAGAATCGGTCTGTCCCAGTTTCCACCTCTCTGGGGCCTATGAATATGATCAATTCCCATGAATTTAATGAGATTTATGTCTCCATTATGATACAAGTTCATATGTCTAGCAAGTGGAGTGTCCCTTTGATGTTCGACATCACCAACGTGTTCACCTAGACGGCGTCTAAACTCTCGAATGGTCTTGCCTACATACTCACACTCAAGGCACACGTAGCCTTGTAAATTACACCCTGTGTTCGACAATTAATAAAGGATCTTATATCATTATTTTTCCTGGTGACATTGCTCATGAAACTAGAACCTGTCTGGACATATCGGCAGGACACACAATTGTGGGATTTGTAGCACTCCTTATGGTTTTCAAGCCATGTAGAGGTTCTAGAGACTTGGAAATGACATTGGACAAGTCGATCACTAAGGGATCTTCCCTTTCTGTATGTTATCAAGGGGCTGTCCGTCAATAAAGTCTCAATATCAGAGTCCATTTTTAGGATGGCCCAATGTTTGTTAACAATTTCTCTGACCTGTTGGGCCCCATTATCAAGGGTGGTAATGAACCTATAAGATTCAGTAGTAGTGGGCCTCCTAGGGGGTGCAAGCAGGCTCGATTGAGTCTGACCTTTAGCGTGGTGATAGGCTTTCCTCACGATGTAATCAGGATAGCCCCCAGTCTTGAACCTCTCTCTCAGATCCCTGGCTTGAAGTTCAAAAGTAGCAGTGTCAGTGCAATTTCTCCTCAGTCTCAGGTACTGCCCTTTGGATATACCCATTTTTAGATGTTTGGGGTGGCTACTGTCCCACTGTAAAAGGGAGTTTGTCGCTGTCGGTTTTCTGTGAGTGCATGTGGACAGTTCACCTATGTTATTTTTGGTAATCAGCAAATCCAGAAACGGTAATTCTGATGTCTCAAGTACGGAAGTAAAGAACATTCCTATATCATTCTCATTGAGAGCAGAAATGAACTTACTAAAATCCTGCCGACCACCCCTCCAGACCAAAAACACATCATCAATATAGTGTGTCCAAAATTCCAGTCTGGAGGTGTACTCGTCCAAGAGGCCCCCAAAGACCCTAGTGTCTTCCCACCAGCCCAGGAACAAATTTGCGTAAGTGGGCGCACAAGGGCTACCCATCGCGGTGCCCCTGAGCTGGTGGTACACTTTATGGTCAAATAGAAAGTAGTTCCGCGTGAAGCAAAATTCCAACAATTTAGTGACAAACTCATTATGGGCCTGATATTGACACCCCTAGAACTGAGAAAGGACCGCACTGCTTGCAAACCCTTCTCATGCAGAATGGAGGAATAAAGGGACTCAACGTCAATACTCCCAATCATCGCTCCAGGTTCGGCAGAGAGTCCCTCCAATTTCCGCAACAGGTCAGGGGTGTCACGTACAAAAGATTGTAGTGATGTGACAAAGGGTTTTAGAACTTTATCCAGATAAATGCCACAATTCTGTGTCAGACTGCCGATCCCAGAGACAATAGGTCTACCCTTCAAAGGTTTACGGCCCTTGTGAACCTTTGGAAGGCAGTAAAAGGTTGCAGTGACAGCAAGTGGGGGTAAAAGAAAATCATATTCCGTTTTGTTAATAACCTTTTTAGATAGGCCCTCATAAAGTAGTTCCCTAAGTTCATTGGTGTATACAGTGGTAGGGTTATAGGACAGAATTTCATAGCCTTGGTCGTCACTGAGAAGATCCTCACAAATTTGTTTATAGTGAGGAGTATCCAGGACAACCACATTGCCACCCTTGTCAGAGGGTTTAATGACAATGTGGCTGTCCTGCTCCAGACCTCTCAGGGCCGCCATTTCCGCCCTACTGCAATTGAATGTAGTGAACCTAGGTGATGTAGACAATTCCCTCAAATCCTTAGAAACAAGGTTACAAAAGATATTGATGGCTGATACATCATTGGAAGGAGGTGGATTTTTTGTACTTTTATTTTTTAGAGAGGTAAATGGGCCCATACCCATTAGGTTAGGGTCCATGTCTTCAATACTATTAGTCTGACATCATAAAGTATTTCAATTGGAATATCAATATCCTGGCAAGTATGATTATCCTGCCTAAGGAAATGCTTCCTCCACCTCAACTTGCGAAAGAAACAGCTGGAGATCCCTGTTGGCCCCGAACAGATCAAACTTAGAACTAGAGACGAAGGATAGGCCCTTACTTAGGTCTGCCATTGCAGACTGATTCAGGTTCTTTTTAGATAAATTAATAATCTGTATGTTGGATTTTAGATCTTGTTCTGCTGCATGCGGTTCCTCAGTGGGTAATTTAGTTCTAAAAAAGGGGAACTAAAGGTTCTAAATTGATGATCACGGGATTTATGTCCCCCTCGTCTACCTCTTCCCCTTCCTCTGTGGAGTCTTCCTCTACCCTCTGAGTCTGAAAACTCGTCTGTAGAGGATAAATCAGTCTCCCTATTGTGTGGGATAGGGTTGGAATTAAGAACCAAGTAAGATTTATTATCCTTGAAGTCCTGGCAGTCCCTAGAGTATTGTTTATGTTTCCTATCTTTTATATGGTAGTGGTAACGTTCTAGGGTGCCCTGTAATTTAGCTTCCCTCGTTGAGAAATCTGGTTCTGCTGAGAAACTTTTGGTGACCTCCACCTGTTCCTTCACTTTCTCGTTGAGTGTATTCAGAGATGATTACTCCTGTTCAAGCAACAGTTTCATAAAATGTATTGAGCTATGGGTGGCTTCTTGTTCCCAGTTTGCCAGAAAGCCAGGGTCTCTATATTTAGGGCCCAATGTCAAATTAATAGTGTTGAGCGAGCACTAAAATGCTCAGGTGCTCGAAGCTCGGGCCGAGCTCACCGTGATAGTCGGGTGCTCGACCCGAGCAACGAGCCCAATGTTAGTCTATGGGAGACCTGAGCATTTTTGCGGCGGCACCCCCGACAGTTTGTAGAAAGCCTAAAAAGTGCCCAAAACTATAGTGACAGTGCTCAAATGACATGAGGACAGCATGGGGATCGCCCCAGGAAGCATTTCTGACCCCCAGGTCACTGCTGTCAACAACAATAAAATGTTCAAAAACTAAAGTGAAACTGTTTTCCTGTGAAATATGTTAAGGAACTTCCTTTCCAGGGTAAAGACTTGTGTATAAGGTAAAATAAATTACCAAAAACAAAAATACTCCTCCACATCTTGGGCTATGTTCACAAGTAGCATTTTTTATGCGTTTTTGCACTTTTGTATTGCTTTCAACTGTGACAAATGCATTCTCCGGGAAATGTCATTTTAACATTTTACAACCTTATCTGGCCATGTGCTGTGTTACACATGCATACAGTGCTGAAAAGACATGGGAACAACATGGGGAAGACTCCGGGAAGCATCTCTGACACCCAGGTCACTGCCTAAAAGTGCGCCCATCAGAAGTGATCCTTGCCGCATCAGAAGATGCAGACTTGCAACTATCCCCGTGCAAGTCCTTGTCCCAGGACATTGTTCAATTGTACCTCCCCCATTCCTTGCAATGCAAGCGCAAGTATGCAGCCTGCCACCCACCCACCCCCAGGCTGCAATACTATACTGATTGCTTGCTTGCACTTGAAATTGGGCCTTTTAGGCATGTGGAGGCGGAATCTGGCCACCACGTCATGGCTGCGTCGGCGGCCTGGTATCCATACTCAGTCCCCAGCCGCCAGAGGGCGGCCGGGTGTCCATACGTGGTCCCCAGCTGCCCCGCGGCCGGGTGCCCACACAAGGTCCCCAGCAGCCTGGGGGCGGCCGGGTGTCCATAAACAGTCCCCAGCCGCCCCTATTTCAAGGACAGCCTAACCACAAACACGTGGACAAGTGAATGTGGCCAGGGATGGTCCATCTCACGCCTTCACACTGGGTTAATATTGTGGAAGCCGGGACACAGTTGGACACTGGGATGCAACACGTCCTCCAGACATAGAGGATTGCGGGTCCTGGGTCGATCAGGCTTCAACACAAAGTTCAGAAGGTAGACAGCAGCAGATGTCGGCCTCCTACACAATGAGTAAATTATTCATGATCATGAGGCCATCCATCTCCTTAGCTTTCTGTTCCTTGGAATGCAAGCGCATGTATGTAGAAGCGGCTAGGCCTGAGGTGGTCAGCGTTTTGGCGCATATCCTACCTCCTCCGAGGATTGCTGGATATTTTCCTGCTACTATCCCAGTTCTATGACTCCCGTTAAAACAAAGCTTCAGGTGATGAATGATGGATGAGGTGGTGGCAAAGGAGAAAGAGCAGGAGGAACAGGGATCATTCACATCAATATCAGGCCAGTCAACCACACATGTCTTGTAGGATATGTTTCTGCAATGCCTACCAAAAATTTCGAGGCACTCCAATGCCCCTTGGAAGTGACATGGAGGTCAGAGGGCCTTAACTAAACCGTTTTTTCCATTTATATCAACTGGGTCTCCTGTATACTGTTGGCCTAAGCAGTGAATGTAAGGCTTTCCAAAAAATATGATGAATAGCAATGCCCCTTGAAACAGACGTGGATTACAGCGTACTAAAAACCTTCTACCCATTATTGGGGAGTGGGTCTCCCTTAGTGTTCGCCTATGCATTGAAAAGCAAATGCTGACTAAAATTAGGACGGAGGAACTTGCAATGCTGGCAACACGGACCACGGTCACCCTGGTGGTATAGTGGTGGTGGAAGCTGAGGATAAGGAGAAGAGCAAAAAACAGCCGAAATGAGGAAGCGTATACCCATGTGTGGGTGTGAAGCGGTGCATGGGAATACACCTCCCGAAATAACACAGTGGATTTGACTTTATGTTACTCTGCTGTCATTTGGTGGTGATGAGAAGTCTGGCCCAATCCAGCCCTTGTTCATTTTCATAAGGGTCAGCTTGTCAGCATTGTCAGTTGACAGGCGAGTGCGCTTATCAGTTATAATTCCCCCAGCGGCACTAAAAACACGCTCCGATAACACGCTAGCGGCAGGGCAGGCCAGGACTTCCAAGGCATACAGAGCGAGTTCATTCCAAGTGTCCAGCTTGGATACCCAATAATTAAAAGGCACAGAGGAATCACGGAGGATGCTGGTACGGTCGGCAAGGTACTCCCTCACCATCTTTTGAAACTTTCCACTCCTTGTGAGAGTACCCTGCGCCTCAAGGCCTGTAAGCTGGGCGGGTCTCAGAAAACTGTCCCAGAATGTTGACAGTGTTCCCCTGCCTCTGCTGGATTGGAGTTGCGTCTCTCTCACCTGTACGCCTTGGTGGGTCAACAAACTGTGACCTCTGCCGCTAGCGTGTTCAGATGGGAATTATTTTAACAGTTCTGCAGCAAGGGCCTTCTGGTACTGCCACATTTTTGTAGACTTCTCCACCGCAGGAATAAGAGAGTGAAAGTTCTCCTTGTAGCGGGGGTCTAAAAGTGTCACCAACCAGTGATGACTGTCACCTAACATTTTGACAACGCGAGGGTCACGGTTAAGGCAGAGTAACATAAAGTCAGCCATGCATGCCAGACTGGTAACGGGCAAGACTTCCGTGTCCTCACCAAGATGAAGACTGACCATGCTCTCCTCCTCCTCCCCTCTGTTCTCAGGCCACCCACGCTGAACCGACGGTATGACAGTTGTACAGGTACTACCGTCTACAGCGCATGATACCAGCTCCTGTTATTCCTCCTCCTCTACCCCATTATCCCCCAATGCTCGTTGGGATGAGATGAGGCTGGGCTGTGTGTAATCGCCCATTACGGCTTCTTGATCCATCTCATCATACTCTGGCTACAATGCCTCCTCTTTAATTCTCTGCAGAGAGCGTTGCAAAAGACAGACAAGTGGGATGCTGACGCTAATGATGGCGTCATCACCACTCACCATCTTGGTGGACTCCTCAAAGTTTGTCAGGATGGCACATATGTCAGACATCCAGGTCCACTCCTGAGGTCTTATGTGTGGAGTCTGACCTGAATATCGACGGCCTTGTTGCAGCTGGTACTCCACAACTGCTCTCTTCTGCTCACAAATCCTTTGCAACATGTGGAGGGTAGAGTGGGGACATCACACACCAGTCGGTGTGCCGGAAGCTGCAAACGCTGCTGCAACACAGCAAGGGCAGCGGAAGCTGTAGCCGACTTCCGAAAATGAGCTGACAGGCGGCGTGCTTTGATGAGCAGATCTGGCAACTCAGGGTACGATTTAAGAATCCGCTGAACCACAAAGTTAAGCACATGAGCCAGGCATGGTACGTGTGTGATCTCGCCGAGCCTCAGAGCCGCCACCAGGTAACGGCCATTGTCATACACGACCATGCCTGGATGTAGGTTCAGCAGTCTCAGCCACAGATCTGCCTGCTCTTTCACAGCTGTCCACAACTCACAAGCAGTGTGAGGTTTATCACCTAAGCTTATGACTTTCAGCACAGCCTGTTGCCGCTTGGCTGAGGCAGTACTGCAGTGCTTCCAGTTTGTAACTGATGTGGTGATATCTGAGATGGAGGATGAACATGAGGAGGAGGATGATGCGCAGGAGCTGTACACTGTGGGGGCAACTCTGACTGACATAGGGACCGCAATCCTCGGTGTGGGGAGGATGTGTTCCTTCCCAAGGTCCGACTGGGTCCCGGTTTCCACTATGCTTACCCAGTGTGCCGTCAGGGAGATGTACCGTCCCTGGCCACAAGCATTGTCCACGTGTCCGTTGTCAGGTGGACTCTCCCAGTAACTGTGTTGTTGAGGGCACGGCAGATGTTTTGGGACACGTGCTGGTGTAGTACGGGGATGGCACACCGGGCAAAATAGTGACAGCTGGGGACTGAGTACCGAGGGACAGCCACCGCCATAAGGTTGAGAAAGGATTCCGTCTCCACCAGCCTAAAAGGCAGCATTTCCAACGCAAGCAGCTGTGAAATGTTCAAATTTAGGACTGTGGCCTGTGGGGCGTTGGCTGCGAATTTGCGCTTTCATTCAAAGCTCTGGGATATGGACAATTGAACGCTGCGGTGGGACGTGGATGTGGACGTTGATGCTGTTTCTTGAGAAACTGCTATAACAAGTGAAGACTGAGAGGAGGGGGCATCTTTGCATGCAGTATGGACAGGGGATTGCCTTGCACGCACAACAGGGGGTTCTCTTACACGCACAACAGCGGAAGAAGCAGTGGTGACACCCGCTGACACTGGTCGTGGACTCTGGGGTTTGCCCCACAAAGTCGGGTGCTTTGCTGACATGTGCCTGATCATGCTGGTGGTGGTCAGGCTGGTAGTTTTGTCACCCCTGCTGATGCTGGCATGGCAGGTGGTACAAATTGCCTTTTTGGGGTTATCAGCAGAGTCTTTAAAAAAATTCCAGAATCTGGAAGACCTACCGGTTCTACTGGCAACGTCCCTCGTGTTGGTGTTACGGGGAACTGTTGCCCGCCTTCTGTGTGCGGCCACCACACTGCTTCTTCCTGCCTGTTGGGGTACTCTGCCTCCCTCACCCTGTGTGCTGTGGCCTCGCTCTGTGTGTCCTTCTGCCACGTTGGGTCAGTTACTAGATCATCCACCACCTCCTCCTCTTCCACTTGTGCACCATGATCCTCCTCCTCACTTCGTCATCGTCCACCTCTTGTGACAAATTGTCAGCGTCGACTTCCTCTGGCCGTGGCTGTTCAAATATTTGGGCATCGCTACATGGGATCTTCTCTTCCACCACTTCAAGCGGAGCAGGCGAGGGGCACAAATATGGAAATGGACCAGTGAACAGCTCTTCAGAGTGTCCAAGTGTGGGATCAGTTGCTGTCTGACGACACTGGGCATGGTGGGAGGAAGGAGCATCAGGGTGAGGAGGAGTATGCGGTCGAGACTCACGGCTACTAAAACTTGACCGTATGGAAGACAGACCGGAGGTGGTGGTGCCCAGGTAACTGGAAGTATTATCTGCTATCCAATTAATAACCTGTTCACACTGATCAGTTCGCAATACTGGTGTTGTAGTGTGCTTCCCTAGTAATTCGGTCAAGAAGTGGGAGCGAGAAGATGTGGCTGTTGGTTGTGGCACATTTTCACCTTGGCCACGGCCCCGTCCGCTACACGCACCATCACCAGAACGTCCAGTTCCACGTCCCTTGCCACGCGCCTTGCCCATTGTAAATAAAGTAAAATAGCTTACACTCGCACTATCAATGGAAAAAGGGTAATAAAAAGGAGATTAGAACCGTGGAAGAGGAAAACCACAGTTCTATTTCTCTGGCCTACACCAGAATCTTTTAAACAGATATATTTGTGTCTGAACACTGAGCGAGACACTCAATTTTTTAATATTTTATGTAAAAAATGCAAAAAAGCAGGATAATACAGAGATTTGACCCATGGAACTGCAAAACCACAGTTCTAGTTATCTGGCCTACACCAGACTTTTTTATACAGATATATTTGTGTCTGAACAGTCAGGGAGACACTATTACTGTTTTTTTCATGGAAAAAATGCCAAAAGCAGGATAATACAGAGATTTGACCCGTGGAACTGCAAAACCATAGTTTTAGTTCTCTGGCCTATACCAGACTCTTTTAAACAGATATATTTGTGTCTGAACAGTCAGGGAGACACTATTACTGTTTTTTTTACGGAAAAAATGCCAAAAGCAGGATAATACAGAGATTAGACCCGTGGAACTGCAAAACCACAGTTCTAGTTATCTGGCCTACATCAGACTCTTTTAAGCAAATATATTTGTGTCTGAACAGTCAGGGAGACACTATTACTGTTTTTTTTACGGAAAAAATGCCAAAAGCAGGGTAATACAGAGATTTGAACCGTGGAACTGCAAAACCACAGTTCTAGTTATCTGGCCTACACCAGACTCTTTTAAACAGATATATTTGTGTATGAACAGTCAGGGAGACACTATTACTGTTTATTTTTACGGAAAAAATGCCAAAAGCAGGATAATACAGAGATTTGAACCGTGGAACTGCAAAACCAAAGTTCTAGTTATCTGGCCTACACCAGACTCTTTTAAACAGATATATTGGTGTGGGGGGGGATATCAAAAGGTTAATAAGACGTGTATTTGTACAGTCTGACTGAGGAAAAAAAAATACAGGATTTAGATGAAAAAAAAAGGAATTTTCCTGGCCCCTGAGACCGGGGGATAAGTCTAGCAATTTGACCAGCAGGAGCACACAGGACTGTAATGCAGCGTTTGCTGGTATAACCACTGCGTCTCCTATACAGCCTGCCTGCCTGATATCTGGGATGGATATTAGTCCTGAGAAGGACTGTTTGTTTGGTTTGGCAGGCTTTAGAGACCCTACACTACCTACTTCACACTATATATCTCTCACTAACTCAGCAGCACTCTCCCTACACTGTCTGATCCCGGGCGACTGTGTCCAAGATGGCGGCGCCCGGTTTTAAATACTCGAGGTGACGCTGTGCGGCCAGCCAATCACTGTAATGCCCACAAACAACATGGCTGCGGCATTACAGTGACTGGCTGGCAATCCCTGCATGTTTATTGGCTCTGTAAAGAGCGCCAAACGTGCAGGGGCGGAGACCCGAGCTCCCGCCCGAGTAACCCGGAAATGCTCGGTGCTCGCCGAACATCACGAGTAGTGAGATTCTCGGGCGAGTACCAAGCAGTGTCGAGCATGCTCGCTAAACGCTACAAATTAATTCTTAAGCCCCGAGGTACAATTCCTGCTTTGATATAACTTTCGAGACTCCTCACCTCCCACCATGTGGCTATTTGATCTTTATAAGTCTGTGTCAATTCTCTGAAGGCTGCGTTATAAGATGGCATATATCTTTTTTGTACAAAGTCCTGATCCAAAAATACTTCCCTGGCCTCTACCAACCATTGCTCTGTGTTTAACCCTGTTGACAAAAATCCCGCCATATCCTATATAAATATAAAGTAGAAGTAGCAATAATTTGATTCATATTCATACATACATCATACCCAGTCATCAAAAGAATACAGCAAGGGCATTTCAGACTCTAAAATATAACTTTTAATAGATAAATACAAAATATTAAGTATAAGACAATTATGACAGAGACAAAGTACACATACTCCCAAGGTCGTGGTAACAACTATAATAAGAGAGTAGAACACGTCACCTAAAAGGCGTACCAGACCCTGGTCAGATAGGATTAAACAAAAACCCTAATGACACAGGGTTCTTATGAAACGTCCAGAAAGTGAGTGGACTAGATTAAACGTTTCTCCAGTGAAAGCAAATAATGTCAAATGATGATCCTATCATTAACATAGGATAAACGTCTTAGGATGAATGAAATAAAGCGTTTCTCATATACATTCAAGATAGATGAGGTAAAGTTATGGTAATAACATCATCAAGAGAAAATGTATATCATCCATATATATATATATATATATATATATATATATATATATATATATATATATATATAGTACAGACCAAAAGTTTGGACACACCTTCTCATTTAAAGATTTTTCTATATTTTCATGACTATGAAAATTGTACATTCACACTGAAGGCATCAAAACTATGAATTAACACATGTGGAATTATATACTTAACAAAAAAGTGTGAAACAACTGAAAATATGTCTTATATTCTAGGTTCTTCAAAGTAGCCAACTTTTGCTTTGATGACTGCTTTGCACACTTTTGGCATTCTATTGATGAGCTTCAAGAGGTAGTCACCGGAAATGGTCTTCCAACAATCTTGAAGGAGTTCCCAGAGATGCTTAGCACTTGTTGGCCCTTTTGCCTTCACTCTGCGGTCCAGCTCACCCCAAACCATCTCGATTGGGTTCAGGTCTGGTGACTGTGGAGGCCAGGTCATCTGGCGTAGCACCCCATCTCTCTCCCTCTTGGTCAAATAGCCCTTACACAGCCTGGAGGTGTGTTTGGGGTCATTGTCCTGTTGAAAAATAAATGATGGTCCAACTAAGCGCAAACCGGATGGAATAGCATGCCGCTGCAAGATGCTGTGGTAGCCATGCTGGTTCAGTATGCCTTCAATTTTGAATAAATCCCCAGCAGTGTCACCAGCAAAGCACCCCCACACCATCACACCTGCTCCTCCATGCTTCACGGTGGGAACCAGGCATGTAGAGTCCATCCGTTCACCTTTTCTGCATTGCACAAAGGCACGGTGGTTGGAACCAAAGATCTCAAATTTGGACTCATCAGGCCAAAGCACAAATTTCCACTGGTCTAATGTCCATTCCTTGTGTTCTTTAGCCCAAACAAGTCTCTTCTGTTTGTTGCCTGTCCAGTGGTTTCCTAGCAGCTATTTTACCATGAAGGCCTGCTGCACAAAGTCTCCTCTTAACAGTTGTTGTAGAGATGTGTCTGCTGCTAGCACTCTGTGTGGCATTGACCTGTTCTCTAATCTGAGCTGCTGTTAACCTGCGATTCCTGAGGCTGGTGACTCGGATAAACTTATCCTCAGAAGCAGAGGTGACTCTTGGTCTTCCTTTCCTGGGGCGGTCCTCATGTGAGCCAGTTTCTTTGTAGCGCTTGATGGTTTTTGCAACTGCACTTGGGGACACTTTCAAAGTTTGCCCAATTTTTCAGACTGACTGACCTTCATTTCTTAAAGTAATGATGGCCACTCATTTTTCTTTACTTAGCTGCTTTTTTCTTGCCATAATACAAATTCTAACAGTCTATTCAGTAGGACTATGAGCTGTGTATCCACCTGACTTCTGCACAACACAACTGATGGTCCCAACCCCATTTATAAGGCAAGAAATCCCACTTATTAAACCTGACAGGGCACACCTGTGAAGTGAAAACCATTTCCGGTGACTGCCTCTTGAAGCTCATCAAGAGAATGCCAAGAGTGTGCAACGCAGTCATCAAAGCAAAAGGTGGCTACTTTGAAGAACCTAGAATATAAGACATATTTTCAGTTGTTTCACACTTTTTTAAGTATATAATTCCACGTGTTAATTCATAGTTTTGATGCCTTCAGTGTGAATGTACAATTTTCAAAGTCATGAAAATACAGAAAAATCTTTACATGAGAAGGTGTGTCCAAACTTTTGGTCTGTACTGTATATACATATATAGAACATTAAGATATTGAAAAGAGTCATGGAACGTCCTTACCCAATATGTGGAGTAGTACACGTCACAGTGAGGTAAAAAGAGGAGATCCTGAAGGGGAGGCAGGTAAGCAGGCAAAAGTCCACGGGAGGCGTATATTTCTGCCCCTATTAACACCCTATATGGACTGCGCTATCCCTGTACCCCTTCTCTCAAGCTATTCACACTAGGTATCTGTGAAGAATAGTATTAGTAAATTACAGGCCTGCTATTTAAAACCGTGAATCTCTTTCAGACATATAAACTATGACAGTGTTCCAAAATCAGCCATTTCTTACATTTTCATTTCGTTGCAGTGTGTCAGTCAAGCTATTCACACTAGGTTTCTGTGTAGAATAATATTAGTAAATTACAGGCCTGCTATTTAAAACCGTGGTTCTCTGTCAGACATATCACCTATGACAGTGTTCCAAAGTCAGACATTTCTGCCTTCCATTTCGTTGCAGTGTGTTGGTCAAGCTATTCACATTAATCAGCCATTTCTCGTTAACATGGAAAATATTGTCCTCCATTTAAAATAGGCAAGGTATGTGGCAAGAGACGGGGAAGTGGACGGATGGTGATGGTGCATGCAGAGGCCAAGGCAGAGGACATGGCCGTGGGCAAGCTGAAATTGTGCCACAACAAACACCCACATCTTGTCGCTCGACCTTCCTGTCCCAATTGCTAGGGGACCGCAGTACACCACTATTGAACCCAGAGCAGTGTCAAAAGATTTCAGAGTCAAGTAGCCGTGAGTCTGGACCGCATATTCCTCACCCTGATCCTCCTTCCTCCCACCATGCCGAGTGCCCGGAGACAACTGATCCCACACTTGGAAACTCAGAAGAGCTGTTCACTTTTCCATTTGTAGATTCGGGTCTCTCGCCCGGCCAGCTTCAAGTGAGTCAAGAGGAGAACGTGTGTAGCGATGCCCAAATTATGGAGCAGCCACAGTCACACGAAGGCAACAGTGGGAAAGTGCAATTACTGTCTCAAGAGGTGGATGATGATGAGACACAATTTCCAGAAAGTCAGGAGGAGGACCAGGGTGTGGAAGTGGAAGACAAGGTGGTGGATGATATAGTAACTGGCCCAACCTGGCAGGAGACATACAGAGCAAGGACAGCAGCACACAGGGGGAGGGAGAAGCAGCATGATGGTCGCAGACACAAGGCGGGAAAGCGTTCCTTGTAACGCCAACATGACAGAAGTTGCCAGTACAACTGTTAGGTCTTCCCGAGCGTGGTTGTTTTTTAAAAACTCTGCAGATAACCTCAAAAAGGCAATTTGCACCACCTGCCAGGCCAGCATCAGCAGGGGTAGCAAAACTAGCAGCGTGACCACCACCAGCATGATCAGGCACATGGCAGCAAAGCACCCGACTAAGTGTGCCGAACCCCAGTGTCCAGAAACAGTGATTGCGGGTGACACCACTGCTTCTTCCGCTGTTGTGCGTGCATGCCAATCCCCTGTCCATGGCGCATGCCAATATGCCTCCCACTCTGCACGTGTCGTTGCACACTCTCAATTAGCACCATGAGCAAGCACGTCCACGTCCTTGTCCCAGCGCAGTTCAGTTGACCATACCCCAGTCCTTGGAACACAAGCGCAAATACGCAGCCAACGCCCCACATGCCACACTACTAAATTCACACATTTCGGCACTGCTTGTGCTCGAAATGTTGCCTTTTAGGCTCGTGGAGATGGAAGCATTCCACAATCTGATGGCGGCAGCCGTCCCTCAGTACTTGGTCCTCAGCCGCCACTATTTCTCCCGCATTACACGAGCACGTGTCCCACAACATTAGCCGTGCCCTCAACACTGGGAAAGTCCACCTAACTACGGACATGTGGATAAGTTCTTGTGGGCAGGGACGGTACATCTCGCTGATGGCACACTGGGTTAATATAGTGGAAGCCGGGACCCAGTCGGACCTTGGGATGGAACACATCCTCCTGATGCCGAGGATTGTGGGCCCTGGGTCAATCAGTGTTGCCCCCACATTCTACAGCTCCTGCACCTCCTCCTTTTCAGCCTCCATCTCCGAAATAACCACATCAGTCGCAAGCTGGAAGCACTGCAGCACTGCCTCGGCCATGCGGCAACAGGCTGTGCTGAAGCTAATATGCTTAGGTGACTAACCGCACAACGCTGAAGAGTTGTGGACAGCTCTGAAAGAGCAGTCAGATCTGTGGCTGACACCCCTGACCCTATAGCCAGGCATGGTCATGTGTGACAATGGCCGGAACCTGGTGGCGGCTCTGAGGTGAGGAGAGCTCACACAAGTACCATGCCTGGTCCATGTGCTTAACCTTGTGGTTCAGCGATTTCTTAAAACCTACCTGGAGCTGCCGCATCTGCTTGTCAAAGTACGCCACCTGTGTGCCCATTTTAGAAAGTCAGCTACAGTTTCTGTCGCCTTTGCTGCGCTTCAGCAGCATTTGCAGCTTCCAGCTCACCGACTGATCTGCAATGTCCCCACGCGTTGGAGCTCTACATTGCAGATGTTGGGAAGGATTTGTGACCAGAAGAGGGCAGTTGTTGACTACAAGTATCAACATGGCCGTAGATATTCAGGTCAGACTCCACAGATAAGACCTCAGGAGTGGACATGGATGTCAGATATATGTACCATCCTCCAAAACTTTGAGGACTCCACCAAGATGGTGAGCGGCGATGATGCCATAATTAGCATCACCATCCTGCTTCTCTATCTTCTGAAACGCTCTCCGCTCACAATTAAAGAGGATGCATTGCAGGCGGAGCATGATAAGATGGGGCAAGGAACCATACAGAGTGATTCCACACAGCCAAGCCTCATCTCATCCCAACGTGGATTGGGTGACAATGAGGAAGAGGAGGAGAAGGAGGAAGAACAGGAGTTAGTTTCCTGCGCTACAGACGGTACTACCTGCTCAACTCTCATACCGTCTGTTCAGCGTGGTTGGCCTGAGGACAGGGAGGAGGAGGAGGAGAGCATGGTTAGTCGTCCTCTTGGTGAGGACACGGAAGTCTTGCCTGTTAGCAGTCTGGCACACATGGCTGCGTTTATGTTACGCTGCCTTTCCCGTGATCCTCTTGTTGACCAAATTTTGGGTGACAGTCATTACTGTGTGGTGACACTTCTAGACCCACGCTATAAGCAGAACTTTCTGTCTCTTATTCCCTTACAGAACCTAAAATGGTGCAGTACGAGAAGGCCCTTGTTGCGGAATTATTAAAGAAATTCCCATCTAAAAATGCTGGAGGCAGAGGTCACAGTTCGTTGGACAACCAAGGAGTAGAGGCGACAAAGACACAAATGCAATCCAGCAGAGGCAGGGGAACACTGTAAAAGTTCTGGAACAGTTTTCTCAGACCCTCCCATCACACAGGCCTTGAGGCACGGGGTACTCTCACAAGGAGGGAAAAGTTTCGGAAAAGGGAGTACCTTGCCGACCGTACCACCGTCCTCCGTGATTCCTCTGTGCTTTATAATTACGAGGTATCCAAACTGGACACGTGAAATGAACTGGCTCTCTACTAGAGATGAGCGTTGTTCTACTCGAACTGTTCGCCAATCTCAAATTCGAGCTGTTTTGGGCGGTGTTCGAGCCGGTCGGCGAACACGAACAATTTGAGAAAAATTCGGCTGTTCGAGGTTATGTTCGATAACTGTTCGTGCACCAAAATCATAACTGGATTTTTTCTCAGTAATGATGAAAATTAATGTTAATACGCAGTTTGAGTGTACAGCGGGGCGGGGGGAGGGGCAGGGGATGGATCTCTGCAGGAACAATGAAGATCTCCATTTTTTTTTCTCTTTCCCGCATTTGCAGTTGGGAGGTGCAATCTGTCAGCCTATCAGCAGCGCACACACGGAGCGAAGTGCTTTTTTTCACACAAGCAAGGGCATGTGTGATTGGCAGTGTATGTCACATGTCCTTGCCCTATAAGACCAAGCCATTTTCCCCGTCGCCACCATTTTCTCACTGCTGCAGCTGCGTGTTAGACGGCACCGCTGTTGCTGTGTGCGCTATACCTTGTTAATTTCAAGCCAATTTTCGCACAAATATACAGATAGCTTGGGAGTAGGGAATAGTTGTGATTGCAGTCCTTTTAAGGACTAGGTTACAGCATTTCCTACGACTTTTATCAGGCAGGTCTGTGCTCTTAAATAGATAGATTGTGGGAGTAAAGACTAATTGTAATTGGAGTCCTTTTCAGGACTAGGTTACATCAGTTCCTATCAGTTTTTGCCAGGCAGGTCTGTGCCAGTGCTGTGCAAGTTTTTTTCACAGCATTTGGCTGAATCTAGCAAAGCTAATCCTTTTTGGCCTATTGCAGAGTGTGTTAGTCAGTGGAGTAGCCTATCTGTGTTGCAAGATATACCACCTGTGTATAGAATACCAATTTTTTTACTGCACCTAGTGAAGTAAAATCTTTTGGGCATAGCATCATTCTATTAGTCCATCTATACTGACCTCCATCAGGTTGCAAACTGAATATAATTTTTTTCTGCATCTAGCTCTGAAAAAATATTTGGGCTTCTAGCAGTGTGTGGGACTTTGTCTATTAGTCCATCTATACTGACCTCCATCAGGTTGCAAATTAAAAATAATTTTTTTCTTCATTTAGCTCTGAAAAAATATTTGGGCTTCTAGCAGTGTGTGGGACTTGTTCTATTAGTCCTTCTATACTGACCTCCAGCAGGTTGCAAATTGAATATAATTTTTTTCTGCATCTAGCTCTGAAAAAATATTTGGGCTTCTAGCGGTGTGTGGGACTTGGTCTATTAGTCCATCTATACTGACCTCCATCAGGTTGCAAATTAAAAATAATTTTTTTCTGCATCTAGCTCTGAAAAAATATTTGGGCTTCTAGCGGTGTGTGGGACTTGGTCTATTAGTCCATCTATACTGACCTCCATCAGGTTGCAAATTAAAAATAATTTTTTTCTTCATTTAGCTCTGAAAAAATATTTGGGCTTCTAGCAGCGTGTGGGACTTGTTCTATTAGTCCATCTATACTGACCTCCATCAGGTTGCAAATTAAAAATAATTTTTTTCTGCATCTAGCTCTGAAAAAATATTTGGGCTTCTAGCAGTGTGTGGGACTTGGTCTATTAGTCCATCTATACTGACCTCCATCAGGTTGCAAATTAAAAATAATTTTTTTCTGCATCTAGCTCTGAAAAAATATTTGGGCTTCTAGCAGTGTGTGGGACTTGGTCTATTAGTCCATCTATACTGACCTCCATCAGGTTGCAAATTGAATAAAAAAAATTTCTGCATCTAGCTCTGAAAAAATATTTGGGCTTGTAGCGGTGTGTGGGACTTGGTCTATTAGTCCATCTATACTGACCTCCATCAGGTTGCAAATTAAAAATAATTTTTTTCTGCATCTAGCTCTGAAAAAATATTTGGGCTTCTAGCAGTGTGTGGGACTTGGTCTATTAGTCCATCTATACTGACCTCCATCAGGTTGCAAATTAAAAATAATTTTTTTCTGCCTCTAGCTCTGAAAAAATATTTGGGCTTCTAGCAGTGTGTGGGACTTGGTCTATTAGTCTATCTATACTGACCTCCATCAGGTTGCAAATTAAAAATAATTTTTTTCTTCATTTAGCTCTGAAAAAATATTTGGGCTTCTAGCAGTGTGTGGGACTTGTTCTATTAGTCCTTCTATACTGACCTCCAGCAGGTTGCAAATTGAATATAATTTTTTTCTGCATCTAGCTCTGAAAAAATATTTGGGCTTCTAGCGGTGTGTGGGACTTGGTCTATTAGTCCATCTATACTGACCTCCATCAGGTTGCAAATTAAAAATAATTTTTTTCTGCATCTAGCTCTGAAAAAATATTTGGGCTTCTAGCGGTGTGTGGGACTTGGTCTATTAGTCCATCTATACTGACCTCCATCAGGTTGCAAATTAAAAATAATTTTTTTCTGCATCTAGCTCTGAAAAAATATTTGGGCTTCTAGCGGTGTGTGGGACTTGGTCTATTAGTCCATCTATACTGACCTCCATCAGGTTGCAAATTAAAAATAATTTTTTTCTGCATCTAGCTCTGAAAAAATATTTGGGCTTCTAGCAGTGTGTGGGACTGGGTCTATTAGTCCATCTATACTGACCTCCATCAGGTTGCAAATTGAATAAAAAAATTTTCTGCATCTAGCTCTGAAAAAATATTTGGGCTTCTAGCGGTGTGTGGGACTTGGTCTATTAGTCCATCTATACTGACCTCCATCAGGTTGCAAATTAAAAATATTTTTTTTCTGCATCTAACCCAGCCAATAGTTTTGGCCTAATACCACAGTTTGGCCACTCAGCTCTGCTCGGTTACCATCCATTGTTTTTTTGTGCAAACAACTCCAGAGTTGTGAATTAGTTAACCACCAAAATGAGTGGAAAAAGGCCTGCTACTGGTGGAAAGGGGAATAGGCGTGTTGGGAAGGGGAAAAAAGGTTGTGTCCGTGGGGTAGGTGCAGAAGAAAGACCATCTTCCAGCCAAACTAAAATGTCTACTTCTTTTAGCGGACAATGTGATAAGATCCCTTTCTTACGGCCACGCCAATCGCTACAAATTCCAGATGAGGCACAAAAACAGCAGGTGCTTCAACGGATATCAAGTGCTCCTTTAAGTGGGCTCTCCTCCACATCAACTTCAACATCACAAATACTCCAGTCCTCAAAGGTGTCACCCAAATCGCACTTGCTTCCTCACAGCTCCCAAATCTCCAGCTGCCCGTCTGAGTATGAGGTAGAACAGATGGTTGAGTCTGCAGAGCTGTTTACTCATACTATAGCCTGGGAATCAGAGGTCGACTCCAGCGCTTCTGTGAATCCAGACGAGGAAATGATCTGCACTGATGCCCAGAATCTTTATGAGTCGGATCCAGGACCAGACGCAGAAGGTTCTGACCATAATGTAGACCCTCATTCCCAAACTGTAACTCCTGTTGGTGGAGACAATGAGGAAGACGATGATAAGACTCAAATACCTGATTGGAGCGACAACTTTAGTTTTTTGTCAGGGCAGGAACAGGTTGGCTCTGAGGACGACGGGTGTGATAACGCACAGGGTGATGATGATGAGGTCGGAGATCCCACTTACTGTCAACCCACAGTCAGCCAAGAGATGAGGTCAGCAGAGGAGGTGGAGGAAGATGCTAGTGACGACGAGGTCAGGTTGCGCCTTCCTGGACAGAGACGTAGTACTGGAAGCACGTCAACAACTGCATCCTCAAACACAACTCTGCCTCTCACCACAAGTCGTGGTGGCTCTTCAGGTCGCATGGGTGCTAAGCCTTGCATAGCCTGGGCATTTTTTCAGATCGATAAAGATGACCCAACTCGTGTTATCTGTAACATTTGTCAGCAAAAGCTAAGTAGAGGCCAAAAAATACATAGTTTGAGTACTTCATGCATGAACCGGCACATGGACATGAAGCATAAGTTGCAGTGGGAAGCTCAGTGTGCTACAATGCGGTCTAGCCGGCCGGGCCAACCACCGTCTGCCATATCTTGTGCATCCGCGGCCTCTTCATCCTCTGTGACTGGGGGGACAGCAGTCACACCTGTTTTGGGGCGCAGACCTGCCACCTCTTTACCCGCAACAGCCAGCGTGATTGGCAGGTCATCATTTTCTTTGGAGGTGGTAACACCAGCTGGTCTTGAGCGATGTCCGACATCGATAGCACCACCTTTGGATCAAGGCAACCTAACATGTCCGCCTGCATCTTCCTCACAGACCGGCAGTTTGCCGGGGACACCCTTATCAACCCCGTCTAAGCACAATAGCCAGCCCTCGGTCCCTCAGATGTGGACAAGTAAAAGACTATTTCCTCCTAGCCATGAGAAAGCTAAGAGGTTGAATTTCACCATCTGCAAGCTCTTGGCTACAGAAATGCTGCCTTTCCGCCTGGTGGACACAGAGGATTTTCGAGACCTTATGTCCGTCGCAGTGCCCCAGTACCAGATGCCCAGTCGGCACTACTTCTCAAAGAAAGGTGTGCCTGCGCTCCACCAGCATGTCGCACACAACATCACCGCTTCTTTGAGAAACTCTGTGTGTGACAGGGTGCATTTCACCACAGACACTTGGACGAGTAGGCATGGACAGGGGCGTTACATGTCGCTGACTGGGCACTGGGTAACTATGGTGACAGCAGGACAAGGGGCTGCTGTCCAAGTCTTGTCGTCCCCACGAGTTGTGCGTCAATCCTCTTTATGTCATTTTTCCTCCACTGCTTCTGCCTCCTCAACCTCCTCTCGGTCTTCCACCTGCACCCAAAGCCTGTCTGGTCATGCCACAAGCTTTCTAACTGCGCAGAAGGGATCCTGCACACCTCCTTACTATGCTGGCAGTAGGGCTCAACGTCATCAGGCGGTTTTTACATTGAAATGTCTGGGAAATGTGAGTCACACAGCTGAGGAGTTGTGGTCAGCTCTGGAGAACCAATTTCATGAATGGTTGTCTCCACTGGACCTGAAACCAGGGAAGGCCGTGTGCGACAATGCTGCAAACCTGGGTGCGGCCCTTCGCCGGGGCAATGTCACACACGTGCCTTGTATGGCTCACGTGTTGAACCTGGTTGTCCAGCAATTTTTAGCCCACTATCCCAGACTAGATGGCCTTCTGCAGAGGGCACGGTCGCTGTGTGCTCACTTCCGCCGTTCGCATCCCGCAGCTCAGCGACTTACATCTCTACAGAAGTCGTTGGGCCTGCCACTTCACCGGCTAAAATGCGATGTGCCTACCCGGTGGAATTCAACTCTGCACATGTTGCAGCGACTGTGGCAGCACCGACAAGCCCTGGTGCAATACGTTCTGACGTATAGCCTGGGCCAACGAGATCCAGAGGTGGGGCAAATCACGCTGGAGGAGTGGTCTCAGATCAGGGACCTATGCACCCTTCTGCACAGTTTTGAAATGGCGACGAAGATGTTTAGTGCTGACGATGCCATTATCAGCATGACTATTCCGGTGATTTACATGCTGGAGCACATGTTAAACAGAATTCGGAGTCAGGTGGTGGCACAAGAGGAGGTGGAGGAAGTAGAGGAGGAGGAGTTGTATGCGGAAGGGCTAACATCTGCAAGGTCCAGACGGTCGGCAGCACCAAGGCGGCAGGCATGTGAGGGTGGGGGAGATGGTTTTACCAGGGCGCATGGTAGCAGCCAAACTAGTGAGGAAGGTGCAGGAGCCCAGGAAGAAGTGGAGGACGAACTGATGGAAGACTCATCAGATGAGGGAGACCTTGATCACATTTCTGTTGTGCGAGGTTGGGGGGAGAGGACAGAGGAAGGAAGCATGATTGTTACCTCGCCACCAACACAACAGGGACTTGGTGCTCCTGGATGCGCAACACACATGAGTGCCTTCTTGCTGCACTACCTGCAACATGACCCTCGAATTGTGAGAATTAGAAATAATCCTGACTACTGGGTTGCCACACTGTTAGATCCCCGGTACATAAGTAAATTTGCAGAAATTATTCCTGCCATAGAAAGGGATGCACGCATGCAGGAGTATCAGCAGAGACTGTTGCAGAATCTTACATGTGCTTTTCCACAAAATACCAGTGGTGCACGTAGTGAATCTCACAGTTCCAACTTGCCAGCCGTGGGACCGTCAAGTGTTCAGCACTCAAACCGTAACAGAACCACAGTATCTGCTGGTAACATCAATTTTGCGGAATCATTTCACCACTTTTTTAGCCCATCCTTTGCAAGGCCACAGGAGACAAGAAGTCTGACACATAGTCAACGCCTAGAGACGATGGTACAGGAGTATCTCCAAGTAAACATTGAAGCCACGACTGTGTCACTGGACCCTTGCTCTTTTTGGGCTTCCAATCTGGATAAATGGCCGGAGCTAGCCACTTACGCCTTGGAGATCTTGTCATGCCCCGCAGCCAGCGTTCTGTCTGAACGTGTGTTCAGCGCTGCTGGTGGTGTGCTGACAGATAAGCGCACGCGGCTCTCCACTGATAATGTAGACAGACTCACGTTCATAAAGATGAACAAATCATGGATCCGAAACGACTTTTCTACCCCTGTGTCATCCTGGGGAGAGTAAAAGCTTGATGATTGGTTAAAATCACCCTACCAACCGTTTTAAGCTTTCAAATTACTAATCATGTTTATCTGTATCTTGACTGGAAAATAATTTGGGCTTTGTAGCAGTGTGCAGCACTGATCCTATTAGGCCATCTATAATAAGCTTCACCAGATTTAAAATTAAAAATAATTTTTAGCTGCATCTAGCCCGGAAAATAATTTTGGGGCTCCGAGATGCGCAAGACACATAAGTGCCTTCTTGCTGCACTACCTGCAGCATGACCCTCATATTGTCAGAATTCGAAGTAATCATGACTACTGGGTTGCCACACTCTTAGATCCCCCAAACTTTTCGATCAACCTTTTCATTTTAATAAAGACCAAAAAAATGGTCATTTTTGAAATTATAAGCATTAGCAGGTTGTTAGAAACTGAAATCAAACAGTTTTCAACTCAAAACTTTATTCTAGGTGATGTTACATTTTCACATAGGACCCCTTGTTCGAAAGGAGCTTCTGAACTCTCTCGTCCATTGAATTTGTCAGGTTTTGGATGGTTTCTGCTTCAATTGTTTTGCATGAGGACAGAATACCCTCCCAGAGCTGTTGCTTAGATGTGAACTGCCTCCCGCCATCATAGACACTCCTTTTAATGATGCTCCAAAGGTTCTGAATGGGGTAGAGGTCAGGGGAGCATGGGGGTCACACCATAAGTTTGTCCCCTTTTATGCCCATATCAGCCAGAGATGCAGATGTTTTATGTGCAGCATGAGATGGTGCATTATCATGCAGAAAAATGATCTTGCTGTGAAATACACGGTTCTTCTTCTTGAACCATGGCAGGAAGTGCTGTTTGAGAAAATCCACATACATTATGGAGTTCATCTTTAGCGCCTTCAGGGATCCTAAAGGGGCCGACAATCTCTCTCCCCATGATTCCAGCCCAAAGCATTACTCCACCTCCTCCTTGTTGGCACTGTAGCCGTGTTTGCGTGGGGTGTCCATCAACCAGCCATCCTCCACTCCATTCATCTGGACCATCGAGCGCTGCACGGCACTCATCCGTGAACAAAACAGTTTTGAAATCAGTCTTCATGTAATGTTTGGCCCACTGGAGCCGTTTCTGCTTGTGTGAAGTGGATAGAGGAGGTCGACAGGATGGCGTATGCACAGCTGCAAACCTCTGAAGGACCCTGCATCTTGTTGTTCGGGGGACGTTGGAGGCACAAGCAGCTTCAAAAACTTGTCTGCTGCTATGACAAGGCTTTTTTGCCGCTGCTCTTTCAACCTGACGTAATTGCCTGTAGGAAAGAGTCCTCAATTTGCCCTTATCAGCACGCACACGTGTGTACTGTGAATCAGCTACATACTTCTTGATTGCCAAGACACTTCATCCTGATCATCGCACAATGTTGATTGTAGTCATGCCTTGACCTAAACACTCCACAATTTGTTGCTTCTCAGCAGCCGACACATCCTTTTTCTTTCCCATTTTGGCAGAAAATGTAGGCTGCTTAATAATGTGAGAGAGCCTTCTTAAGTAGTCTTGCCTTTCATTGGACACACCTGCCAAACTAATTAGCACAGGTGTCTGCAATTGCTTACAGTGATATAAAGAGCCCTGACACACATCACCATCAATGAGTTTAACTGACAAACAAACAAATTCTTCCCTTATCACTCCTAAACACTTTTTGCATAATAATTTGGAACGCGGTGTACATGTGCTTTTCCACAAAACACCAGTGGTTCACGTAGTGAATCTTACAGTTCTAACTTGCCAACCGTGGTCTGTATGGAATTGTTCAATAAAGGGCCCAAAATTAAGATAACATAGATGGGAGAGGTCTCTATGAATAGGAATTCCTAAGTATTTGATACCCTGTGAGGGCCAGGCAAAGGGAAAGTTGGACTGGATGGAATCCTATATGGATTTAGGGAGGGAGACATCGAGGGCCTCAGACTTCGCTGCATTGATTTTAAAATTTTACCATGTAACAAAGTGATCTATTTCAGCCATAACAGCAGGGATGGATATATGTGATTGAGTGATATATACTAGGACATCATCAGCAAATAGAGAGCACTTGTACTCGGTGCCTCCTACCTCAATCCACCTAATATTGGGGTTATGGCGAATTGATGAGAGCAGGTGCTCCGTCACTAGGATGTATAAGAGAGGGGACAGAGGACATCCCTGCCTTGTCCCATTGGTGATTGTGAAAGGTGATGAAAATGTTCTGACGCACCCCCTGGGCCTTGGGACACCCGGAGCCGGACCCTTTTTGGTGGATGCTGGTGGTTGTAGTCTTCGTGGCGGCGATCCGGTTCCGTGGCTCAGGGCGGTCAAACCAGTGGCGGAACTATTTATGTGGTTTTGATGTTTAAATGTCCGACTACGCCACCCGTGGATTGCGGTCAGAGTGAACCGCCGCTACAGGGCAGACCGCTAAGGCTGGTGTTGTGGGTGCAGCAGAGCGTAGCATAACTCCCCACGGGAGGAGTATAGCCTCAGGGCAGTGTATGCGGAGGATGGGGGTGATGGTGCAGGGCAGCAGCAGTAACGACACGGAGTCAGTGATGCAGTTCAGGGCCTTTACTCACAGTTCTTATTATCCAGACCACGTCTGCAGGTAACGGCTGCCCACGTCGTACTGTGCTCACCAGGTGAGGGGCTCAGACAACTCCCAGATAACTTTGGAGCGCTTCACAGGACCCCCTTTGTGTGTCCTTTGTCTGGCCTTTCTTACCAACACTTCTGTCCGGCTGCCTCGGGCCTCCTCTTGGTAAACTTGGCGCCAGTTTCCCTGACCCTATGTGGTGCCTTCCTAGCGGGTGGAGCAAGGGGCTGCGCCACATAAAATGTCAGAGCCTCCGGTTTCTAGCTGAGGGTCGTTTCCTGCCTCCACTAGTTCGGGGACCGGTCTCCCCCTTTGGCCTGACCCCTCCACGCAGGTGGATTCGGGCGTGCGGTGGCGACTCGCCCGTCCGCACCCCTGGGATCCCTTCATTCCTCGTTCCTGGAGCCTTCTCCGCTCTTCTTCCTTCCTTCTCCCTCTTGCAGGCCTGGGCCTCTGTTACTAGGCCCGCCTCCGGAGCAGAGCTCATGCAGAGCCCCTGCTCCCTGCCACTTCTGCTCAGACTTCTCTGCACTGAACTAAGATGGTGCCCACCTTTTATACTCCCTTCTCAATGCACCCAGGAACTGCTTCCTCCCTGCTCCTGCACTGCAGGGTTCCCCTTCCTCAGTGTTCCCTCCCCCCACTCCAGCCAGGGACAGGGACTGTCGTGCCCATCTCAGGGGCATATTGGTAGCCCTGCCCCACGGCAATGTGGTGTAATGCATGCAGGTGTCGGGTCCTGATCCACACTCCATCCTTATCTGAGAGTGAGATATCACACCTCTGGGTGAGGTGCAATACGTCTGTAGCAACCGAGCCCTCGGTGCTACAGTTCCATTTATCTTCAGCCTAGGTGACGTATTGTGATACAGGGCCGTGATTTTGGCTATAAAAGGGTCCCCTAGACCCCTACCCCAAGCTTTTTAAGAGAATCATATATGGCGTGCCAGGAGACTCTATGGAATGCTTTCTCAGCATCCAACGAGAGTATCTACTTACAAATTTTTAACTGCATCTAGCCCAGGAAATACTTTGTGCCTAGTAGCAGTGTCTGCTAGTCAGCGGATTATCCCGGCTGTTAAGCAAGCTACACCACCTGTAGTTTGGACACTTAATTTTTTCAAAGGAAATGCTTCGGGACCACGGGATACTTAGTGAAGAGCATCAGGAGGCACCCCAAGGCATAGGGGCTGGGACTGGCACTAGGATGCCTTGCGGTGGACAGCCGAGCTCGATCCTTATAAAAGCTTTTTAACTGCAGCAGCTTTAGTGGACGCTACTGGAGCTGGAATTACGCGGCTGCTGGCATGAGACTTGCCCTCCAATAGATCCTTGTAAATGGATTTAAAGTGTATTCATTCAAATTAGAGGGACAATTTAAATTAAAAAGCTTAGAGCTGCCTCCACCACAGGGGGGCTCTCTCGACCCACCAGCGGACAGGCACCAGTATTGGGAGAGGGGGGCTGGCCGTCAGGGTTCACCGCGGCTCTGGCACAAACCCGGCGACACGGAGGTGGCACGGGCAGGAGCGGACTGGCCGTCTCGGCTTCTCACTTTTTGGATTTTAGAAGGGCATGACATGCCTATATCTGTGTCTCCCCCTCCTTTTACTCCTCCACCTCTTTTCTTTTCGCATGACTATATGTACTTGTCACTTTTCCATGTGTTAGTTGTGTCTTCTGAGCAGTTTGTCAGCTTTTGGACACCTTTGAAGGTGTTTTCTATGTGTTTCTATGTGTTTTTGTTTGCCTGCCATTGGTTTTAACGGTGTTCGAAGGTGTTCGACGAACAGTTCGACGAACAGTTCGGCGAACACACGGGTGTTCGACGAACCGAACCGAACTCGAACACTACGGGGGTGGCTCAACACTACTCTCTACGCCTTGAAAGTCCTGGCCTGCCCTGCTGCTAGCGTTTTGTCAAAGCGGGTTTTTAGTGCCGTTGGTGGAATTATAACCGATAGGCGCATCCGCCTGTCAACTGAAAATGCTGACAGGCTGACTCTTATAAATATGAACAAGGGCTAGATTGGGCCAGACTTCTCAACACCACCGAATGATAGCAGCGTAACATAAACTCAAATACAGTGTTTTTTTTGGGAGGTCTAACTCTATTCCCATGCACCTCTGTCTTCACACCCAGACATGGGTATACGCTTCCTGATTTTGTCTATTTGCTCTTGTCCTCCTCCTTCTCCTCATCCTCCACATCCTTCTCCATATCACCACCATATCTACCATATCACCATATCTACGTCTCTTGCAAGGGGCATTGGAGTTCCTCCAAATTTTTGGCAGCCGTTGCTTCACTGCATAGGCAAACAGTATGGGAGACCCACTTCCTAATAATGGGAACATTGTTTTCAGGAGGCTCTCCGACCTCTACGTCTCTTGCAAGGGGCATTGGAGTTCCTCTAAATTTTTGGCAGCCGTTGCTTCAGTGCATAGGCAAACACTATGGGAGACTCACATCCTAATAGTGGGAACATTGTTTTTAGGAGGCTCTCTGACCTCTACGTTTCTTGTAAGGGGCATTGGAGTGCCTCCAAATTTTTGGCAGCCCTTATAGTCACTGCATACGCTGTAACAGTATAGCAGACCCACTCGTTAATAATGGGAACAACAAAGCATAACCGGCTGATGGATCTCTAACAATAGCGAGGGCCGACTGCTGGCCCTTTAAGAATAGTAAGGGCCACCTGATGGTCCTATAAAAATAGGCTTTGTGACTTTCAGAGTCCCTCTATCATAAATGAAACAGGGTGTGTCGGATGATGTGTCACACACCACATGGGTGTAAGGGTGTAAAATGTTAAAATTACATTTACAAGTGAATGCATTTGTCTTGGTTGAAAGCAAAGCAAAAGTGCAAAAATGCATCAAAAATGCTACGTGTGAACATAGCCCAAGGTGTTGAGGAGCATTTTTGTTTTTGTATATTTACTTTCCCTTATATACAAGTCATTACCCTGGAAAGGATGTTCCTTAACATTTTCCCCAGGAAATTCCATTTTGGTTTCGTTTTTGTATGTTTTATTGTGAGTCCGTAAAAGTGGCGTAATACGTCTGACAACATTGTTGACAGCAGTGACCTGGGAGTCAGAAATGCTTCAAGGGGTCTTCCCCATGCTGTTTCCATGTCATTTGAGCACTGTTCCCATCGATTTGGGCAATTTTTAGACCCTCTGCAGACCGCCGGGGGGAGCCGTCTGAAAAATGCTTGAGTTTCCCATTGTCTTACATTGGGCTCGTTACTCGGACCGAGCACTCAAGCTTTCCAATTTGCTCGACCTCAGCAATGAGTACTCGAGCATTTTAATGCTCGCTCATCACTAGTCGCGGTAACCGAAATCCCGCCGGAGTTGGAACGATCTCCGGATGGTGCAACCAGGAAGAGTGGACCATCTGGCAACTGCCCAGCTGCAACTCATACAGCCCGCAACCAGGGCCCCAACACCCCTCAGTACTGCGCTCTCCAGCACCACCAAGCGAAACTGGAAAAATAGCGGCGGGGAATCCGAGTCCAGCAGCACATCCATCTCTGATAGTACCAAAGGCCAAACTCTGACTGAGGCGGCCTGCCCTCCGGTCACCGTAATTGTTTCTCAGCTCAGGGCCCTCACTCAATGACCTATGTGTGGCAGCCTGGAGCGAGAGACACCTTCGTGTAAGACGGCCGCAAGTGAAAATGCGGCCCAAAAAGAGAAAGGCTCAGTTGTGCTCGTTGCATCGGAGAAGAGCCACTCAGAAGGAACTGTTACACGTTCCTGAAGACAGGAGGCCTTAAAGTGTGCTGGGAACCCCCAGATTCTGGCCAGGACGGCCGAAGTGTTTTGTGTCCGTCCCCCTCCAAGTTTGTTTTGTGCACGTTGCGTACCCCCCTGCTGGATTGTGGGACTGTGAACTCTTAAAGGGCTATAATCACTTTTCTGTCCCTATGGACTGTTTAACGTAAAGGGACTGCTGTCTGCAAAATGGAGATGGGAGGAATGAAAACGGACAACCTTAGGATTGAGCCGGATCAGGACTGTGTTACACTTTTCTCTTAAAAGACGGATGAGGGACTGTATGGACTGTGCTCCAGAACTACTGGAGCTGCTATTGTGTGGGCCAACGGGCCTGTGATTACAAAGAACTTAGATAAGTGGTAATAGGGTATCTAATTTGGTGAAACCAGGGTAATGCAGACCTATTAAGGAACTGGACTATGCTCATAGACTGTTGGACAACTGTTAACATGTGGGCCTAAGGGCCATTGTTTTCTGAAACATGGACTCTGATGGACATTGTTCTGCAATATGAAAAGACTATCCGTCGCTTCCAAACAGAAAACAGGTGTTTACAGGTGCTTACTAAGAGTAGCCATCTCCATATATAACTAACAAATAAGGTAGCACTCTGTAGCATTATAAAAGGCAAATGTGAAATATATGTAATTTGAATAGCATTACTGCTCTAGAAAAGCAGAGCAGTAATGCAACTCAAATTTCATATATTTCATGTTTGCATGCTGTAGCGCTACAGAGTACTACTTTATTTGTTAGTTGGACATTAATCTGTGGTTCTGAGGAGAGGACTGCATACTGTACATAAAGTCTCGTGCAAGAGAAGGACGTGGTATGCACCCAAGGACTGTTGTGCAGTTGTTATGTTGGCCTACGGCCCAGGGAACTTACAGTGCCTACAAGTAGTATTCAACCCCCTGCAGATTTAGCTGGTTTGATAAGATGCAAATAAGTTAGAGCCTTCAAACTGCAAACAAGAGTAGGTTTTATGAACAGAAGCATAAATCTTACAAACCAAAAAGTTATGTTGCTCAGTTGAATTTTATTAAATTTTAAACATAAAAGTGTGGGTCAATTATTATACAACCCCTATGTTTAATATTTTGTGGAATAACCCTTGTTTGCAATTACAGCTAATAATCGTCTTTTATAAGACCTGATCAGGCCGGCACAGGTCTGTGGAGTTATCTTGGCCCACTCCTCCATGCAGATCTTCTCCAAGTTATCTAGGTTCTTTGGGTGTCTCATGTGGACTTTATTCTTGAGCTCCTTCCACAAGTTTTCAATTGGGTTAAGGTCAGGAGACTGACTAGGCCACTCCAACACCTTGACTTTTTCCCTCTTGAACCAGGCCTTGGTTTTCTTGGCTGTGTGCTTTGGGTCGTTGTCTTGTTGGAAGATGAAATTACGACCCATCTTAAGATCCTTGATGGAGGAGCGGAGGTTCTTGGCCAAAATCTCCAGGTAGGCTGTGCCATCCATCTTCCCATGGATGCGGACCAGATGGCCAGGCCCCTTGGCTGAGAAACAGCCCCACAGCATGATGCTGCCACCACCATGCTTGACTGTAGGGATGGTATTCTTGGGGTCGTATGCAGTGCCATCCAGTCTCCAAACGTCACGTGTGTGGTTGGCACCAAAGATCTCGATCTTGGTCTCATCAGACCATAGAACCTTGAACCAGTCTGTCTCAGAGTCCTCCAAGTGATCATGAGCAAACTGTAGACGAGCCTTGACATGACGCTTTGAAAGTAAAGGTACCATACAGGCTCGTCTGGAACGGAGACCATTGCGGTGGAGTACGTTACTTATGGTATTGACTGAAACCAATGTCCCCACTGCCATGAGATCTTCCCGGAGCTCCTTTCTTGTTGTCCTTGGGTTAGCCTTGACTCTTCGGACAAGCCTGGCCTCGGCACGGGAGGACACTTTCAAAGGCTGTCCAGGCCGTGGAAGGCTAACAGTAGTTCCATAAGCCTTCCACTTACGGATGATGCTCCCAACAGTGGAGACAGGTAGGCCCAACTCCTTGGAAAGGGTTTTGTACCCCTTGCCAGCCTTGTGACCCTCCACGATCTTGTCTCTGATGGCCTTGGAATGCTCCTTGGTCTTTCCCATGTTGACCATGTCTGAGTGCTGTTCACAAGTTTGGGGAGGGTCTTAAATAGTCAGAAAAGGCTGGCAAAAGAGATCTTTAATCCACACATGTGAAGCTCATTATTCTTGGTGCCTGAACTACTTCTTAATACTTTAGGGGGACCAAACAGAATTCTTGTGGTTTGAGGGGTTGAATAATAAATGACACTCTGAATTAACTTTTAACGTTTTTAAAAAAAAAAAATAAATAAAACAAAAACAAAATTTGCTGCTGATCTACAGTACAAATGTCACAATGCCAAGTTAATTTCGCATGTGTCAACCAGCTAAATCTGCAGGGGGTTGAATACTACTTGTAGGCACTGTATGTTCTTTGATTTTGATGTCAGTGCACTCACCGTCAATGGACACTCTATGCCCCAGAAGAGACAACAACAACAGTTTAAATGTTTTATGTCATTGTTGCATGCTGTGTGTTGTCTTCCAGGTCCCAGAATGGTCAAGGATGACCATGTTTAAAGAGGGGAGGAATGTAGTGATGTAGACTATCTTGACCCTGTTCCTGTTTCTGAATACAACAGACACACTGTGTGAATACCGTTGTGTGGTTTTATATGTGAAAGTAGCGTGTGTCTAATGTAATGTTATTTAATGTATTATGGTGATGTACAGTATATAAAGTGTTAGAGCATAATGCGAATATAGCATAAGGATAAGCTTAGGACAGCATAGGATATAGAACAGGTTAGCATGTAGATAGGAAATGGTTAAGGTTAGAATTAGCCCAGTGGGAAGGCACTAGTGCGAATAAGAAGGGGGGCACTTCCTGGTTAGGGGGAGTTCAGTGTCAGCCAGTGAAATGTGGAGTGAGATCAAGTTCAGGTGGAGTGATATGTTGCTAGGGGCAGCAGGGATCAAATGTTCAGGGCAGTGGGTGGCCAAATGGAGATCTCTTATGGACATTGCAACAACATCTGGAGCCTAGGGCTCCAGCCAGGTACCACAGAGTGGGCCTGGTCTTCCGACATCACGAGGTCAGTGGACATGGATTTACATGAGGGGCAGATGGCTGGAACTGGGTTCACTGCCGGAATGGACAACTAATCCCTGGGGCTGGTGAAGTCAACAAACTGTAAAGTGCCAGAGCACATCCGGACAGCAGCTCAGTCGCGACTACCACTCTGCTGCATTTTACATACATACATTAATTAGACACTAAGATAGTGTAGGCTGTATGATACTTATTTGGGATGTCAGACCTGGATTAAAAACAATGTGAGTTCATAGTAAAGCCTTTAGAATTCTCATTGACACATAATTGCTCTCTGTTAAGGGAATCCGTGTACCAAAAGCCCTAGAGATCAGCTATGTGGGCGTCTTGTGCGACTTCGTATGCTATTTTGGTCCTGGAGTAGTGAGAGCAGAACATGTTCCTGGTAGCCTTGGCCTCAAGAATAATTTTAATGTGAAGCTTACCCACAAGGCTGATAGGAATAGCATTGACTTTTTGGATGTGCTTTTCCAGATGAATGAATCAGGAAATATTCACTTGGATGTCTTCAGGAAAAGTACAATGGTGAACACCCTGCGGATCCCTCACATATAAAACACTTCATCAACAATATTCTGATCAGTTGATTTTTAAGGATGAGGATCTGCTTGGAAATGGAATATTTTGAGATCCAAACCAAAGTTCTGAGCTGTAATTTTGAGGAGATAGGGTTCAGCTGACAATGCATTAATAAAGGTTTGTGCCAGACATATCAGTAGAGAAAAACTATTACGAGCTAACACCAAGCAAGAATGCATAGATGATTAGACTTGAGATTTATCACCACCCACAATTCAAACTGGCTACAGATAAAAAAAAAGTGCTAGACAAATGCTGATGCAAATTGCCTCTTTAGAGAGAAACAGGACTTGAACTCTAGTGCTACCTATTCAAAGTAAAAATCCTAAAAGTGAACATCGACCCTTTAACGTGTCTTGCTACATGACTAAGAATAAAAATCAAACCAGAATCTCAATTTGCAGACTCATGTTTTGGGTGCTGCCCTTCCTTAGTGCAAAGCAAGAGATCTGATTTGGCTGTATAAGAGGCCTCTGTCTGGTGTCTAAGGGGTAACATCTCTCTTTGTGTAGTATGACAAGCCAGTGTAAGGAGACTTATAGGCTATGCAATGCTCCTCTAGGTACTTAAATATGTATTTTGCCTTTTCAGAGAAGAAGAGGACTCTAGTGCCACCTATTGGAAGTAGCAATCCTGAAAGTCAATATCAACTCTTTAACAAGTCTTGGCACATGACTTTGTATAAAAGCCAAATCAGAATACTTATATGAAGATGCGTTTCTAAATCCTAAAAATCAGTATTTGCATATTTAATTTCCCAGGGAAGCATTCCATTGCCTATAAGTCTCCTTACACAGGCATGTCACTCTTCGCAAGGAGAGATATTACCCCTTAGACCCCAGTCAGTGGCACATCTATAGTAATTAGTGATGAGCGCGCATGTTCTGTTAACCCTTTCGGCGAGTATGCTCGGGTGCTCGCCGAGTATCTTCAGCTTGCTCGGGTGTTATGTTTTAGTCACTCCGTGCTCATGATTTCAGACTGTTTGACAGCTTTAATACATGTGAGGAATGCCTAAGAAACAGGCATTCCTCACATGTATTAAAGCTGTCAAACAGTCGCAAATCATGAGCACGGAGTGACTAAAACATAACACCCGAACACGCTGAAGATACTCGGAAAATACCCAAGCATGCTCGTAAATCTCGAGTAACAAGCATGCTCGCTCATCATTAATAGTAATACATTCAGCTGTGCTACATCCATACGAACACATACAGCTCTGTTACATATCAGTCAGGACAAATAATTGTATGTTCTAAGCTCCACAAGTTCAAAACACATTTAAAACATTTTATATCAAATAACAAAATGTTTGTTAATAAAAGATGTAGGGTGGATCTGAGGACAAGCTAATTGTCTTTCAAAAAAAAATATTTGAATTAAAAGTTCCGGTAGATATACTGATGTATACTTACTAGACCTAATAACTAGTTTGCGCCACATTGAGAAGAGAAGAATTTTATCAGTGTTTAGCTCTATTTAAACAGGAGATTAGAGGCTTACAGTGCAGTGAAAGACACTAATGAGAAGATTATTCTGGCCCCAAATGACAGGTACGAAAAACAAGGAGGAGAGAAAAAAGAAAGGGGGCGGAGCAAATGTGTCAAGATGTGAAGAGGAGTTGCAGCTGGGCTGCCAGGGACTTTGCAGTGACCTAAAATTGTAGTTGTAATGATGACTCATGCAGGCAAAAGAGGCTTACTCTTTCTACCTTGAGCTAAGAAGAATTCAGCTTGTCAATTTTTGATCACATGATGCCATAGACCTAAAGAAAAAGTGAAGAATTAACTGAGTAGAAGAGCAAAATGAGCAATTGTAAGTACACAGTGCCATATAATATCATGAGTGCAATATATTAAGAGGATAAAAAATCTGATGGGAGTGCTTCATTAACCCCTAACCTACCCAGTACGCCATGGTTGGCAAGTACTTACCGACCTCAATTCTGAACAGTCAATCACAGCGTTTTCAGTGTTTCAGGCAATTAAATTGCCTGAAGCAATAATATCCAGCCTATGATTGGTGCTGTATCAGCACCAATCACAGGCTGGGGCCTAACAACGGCATCGTCACCAGGTCCAACTCTGATTGGTTAGAAGGGACGATGACGTCGATCGCACCAATCAAAGTACACAGAGGCGATCTGACTTCAGTATGACTGCCCTGCTCTGCCTGATTCTAACTTCGGACATGTGCAGAGCAGTCATACTGCTGTTCTGTCACTCTTTGCTGGGCCTCGTGGTGCCACAGACTTTTTCCTGATTCTAGCTTCTGACATGTGCAGAGTAGTCATATTGTTGTTCTGTCACGCTTTGCTGGGCCTCGTGGTGCCACCGACTTTTTGAAGCCTGTGCTCTCATTGATTCTGGTGTTCCTGTGATTCCAGATAGAAGAAAGAAGACGTTCCTGATCCGTTCCTTATCTGTTCCTGATCCCTAGCTTTTTCCTAATCTACCCCAATCCCTCTCTCCCTCCTTTCCCTCCATTTTTCCCCTCTCCCTCTCTCCCTAACCCCCTCTCCAACCACCCTTCTGCCACCAAGCTCTGATGAGTACTTGATTGCTGATCTGTACTTGTTCACTCAATTTTTGGCATTTTTTTTTTCATGCATCCTGCTGCTACTGAGCTCTGATCAGTGACGCAAATTACTGATCAGCGTCCGTGCTCATTGTCTTCCAGGACTTTTTTCATCACTATTCTCCCTCATTTGCACCACCTACGTGCCTGTGCTTGTACGTCCGTGCTCATTGTCTTCCAGGACTTTTTTCATCACTATTCCGCCCAGTTGCACCACCTACGTGCCTGCATACTGTAGCCCCCGAGCGCTGATCAGTGACACAAATCATTGATCGGCACTCGTGCTCGCTGTTTTCCAGGACATTTTTTTTCCTAACTAATTTTTCTTGCCCTTCTCCTTGCACCACTCTGTGTGTGCATCCTACAGCCGCTGAGCCGCTAATCAGACGCACATCACTGATTGGCACCCATGCTCACTTTTGGTCTATTTTTATTTTTTATCCCCTTTTTGCACCACATCCCTGCGTGCGTCATACAGTCATCAAGCGCTGGTCAGTGACGCACCTCACTAATCAGCGTCCGGTTGTTGGGTTTTTTTGGGGGTTTTTTTGTGTGAAAATTGAATAAAAAGTAATTCATATTAGTTGATAGGACTAGATTAGGGACAGTAAAAGTATACCGTAGTAATCAGCATCTACTTCAGTATTTTTTACTGAATATAGTCAGGGCTAGTGTCAGATAGCGTCACATCCGTGTGTGCGTCAGGGTTAGCATCAGATATTAACGCAGAAAAAAAGAAGCAAAAAATAATAATTTAGATTAGTTGATAGGACTAGATTAGGGACAGTAAAGATATACTTTAGCAATCAGCATCTACTACAGTATTTTTTACTGAATTTAGTCAGGTTTAGTGTCAGATAGTAAAGAGTTAAAAAAGGAAGCAAAAAATCATTTAGATTAATTGATAGGACTAAATGAGAGACAGTAAAAATATACCGTAGTAATCAACGTCTTCTACATTTTTTTTTTGTGAAAATTGAATAAAAAAATAATTTATATTAGTTGATAGGACTAGATTAGGGACAGTAAAAGTATACCGTAGTAATCAGCATCTACATCAGTATTTTTTACTGAATAAAGTCAGGGCTAGTGTCAGCGCGGATCAGCGACACATCACTGATCTACATTCGATTGTTGGGTTTTTTGTGTGTGAAAAAAGAATAAAAAAAATAATTTAGATTAGTTAATTGAACTAGATTAAGGACAGTAAAAATATACTGTAGTAATCGGCGACTACTACAGTATTTTTTTACTGAATATAATCAGGGTTAGTGTTAGATAGTGTGGAAAAAAAGAACCTCATCCATGCTTGCGTCCTACGGCCATTGAATGTTGATCAACAAAACATCAGTGATCGTCATCCGGTTGTGGTTAGGTTTTTTGAGTAAAAAAAAGAATAACATTTTTTTTTAGAATAGTTGATAGGACTAGAATAGGGACAGTAAAAATATACTGTATTAATCGGCGACTACTACAGTATTTTTTACTGAATATAAGCAGTCAGGGTTAGTGTCAGATAGTTGCAGGCGCTCAGTAATTTTTCTTTTACTGACGTCCGCTTAGTAAGTTTGTTTTTTATTTCACCAAATTATTATATTCTTTTAATTTTATTGTTATCTTTTTCTTGCTAGGTTTTCTTTTTTTTTTTTTCTTCTCTTAGAAATAAAAAAAGTTTACAACAAACACTCACACACATGAATAAAATTTGGTACACAGACAAATTTCAGATGTGAAAAAATGTTCCGCTTGCCCCAATCACAGTATTCACCAGAGGAGACATACACTTTCCTTGCCTCCGACACTGTTAGTGAGAGAGAGGATGCCACCTTCCTTTATTTTTCATCCTTCTCCTCCTCTTCAAGTGATACAGAACTGTCATGCAGATCCCCCAAGACAGAAAATGAACCAGCGCCCACCGTTACTGACCCTGTATGGACCTTACCCACCGAAGATTATGAACCACAGATTCCTGATTTTGTAGTGCAATCAGGAATCCAATTTGACATCACCGGCCTCTCAGAAATAGACTTTTTCAAAGTATTTTTCATTGAGAATTTTGTAAATCTCATCGTGGCCAAGACAAATTTGTACACCCAGCAATTTTTGGCCCAAAACACCACTACCTTATTTTCTAACTGGAACCATGTACATGTAGAAGAAATGAAGACATTTTGGAACCTTTTTCTTCACATGGGGTTAGTGAAGAAGCCAGAACTTCGGCAATATTGGAGTGCTGATGTTTTATACAACACTCCACTGTTCCGCGTGGCTAATAATGAATGGTGTCCTCCCCGAGATGACCCCAACTTTGACCGTCTTTTCAAAGTTCGACCGGTCATTGAGCACTTCAGCGAGAAGTTTCCTGAAGTCTACATTCCCCAAAGGGACATCTGTGTGGATGAGTCCCTAATACATTTCAAGGGGAGGCTCAAATTCCAACAATAACTGCCCAGTAGGAGAGCCAGGTATAGAATTAAACTCTACAAGCTGTGTGAGAGTACCTCAGGGTACACCCACAGGTTTAGAATTTATGAAGGGAAGAACTCCCGGATTCATTCCCCTTAATGCCCCCCTATCCTGGGAGTGAGAGGGAAAATTGTGTGAGATTTGGTTCACCCACTGCTGGATCAAGGTTATCACCTCTACGTAGATAACTTTTATACTGGCTTCCCACTCTTCAAGTCCCTCTCTGCTCAAGCTACCATAGCCTGACGTACTATTCATAAAAAGCAGAAAGGCCTCCCTAAGACGCTAATTGGGCAGCTACTCAGAAAGGGTGAGAGCAGAGCCCAATGTAGCGACAACATGCTGGTGGTCAAGTTCAAGGACAAGATGGATGTCCTTTTCTTAACCACCATCCATGGTGATGGCATCACCCCCACCACTCTACAAGGTATCTCTGCACAGGTCCACAAACCAAACTATGTACTGGGGTACAATTAGAAAATAGGGGGAGTTGATCTCTCTGATCAAGACCTCCAGCCGTACAGTGCCATGAGAAAAGCCAAGGTGTGATACAAGAAGCTGGCCATGCATATCATACAGATGGCAATGTACAACGCTTTTGTGCTATCACAATGTGCAGGCCAGACTGGAAAGTCGTACCTTCAGTTCCCGGAGGTAGTGATCAAGGCCCTGATATTTGGCAGTCAGGAAGGAGAGGGCCCAAGTACTTCCAGAACTGAAGGTGCTTGTATCGTACCAGACCAACATTTCCCCGGTGAGGTCCCTCTAACCTAAAAGAAAGGAAGGTCGCAAAAAAGGTGCAGAGTGTGTTAAAGAAGGGGGATAAGAAAGGGCACCATTTGGCAATGTGACACCTGCCCTGACAAACCTGGCCTGTGTATTAAAGAATGCTTGAAACTATACCACACATGCATGGACTGCTAAATTCATTTCTGACTTACACAACTCACGTATGGCAACCTGACATACACTACACAACTTACGTATGCCAACCTGACATACACTACACAACTCATGTATGCCAACGTGATGCTCTCTACACAACTTGCATATGCCAACCTGATGCACTCTATTAAACACAACTCACGTATACCAACCTGATGCACTCTACACTACTCATGTATGCCAACGATATGCACTCTACACAACTCATGTATGCCAACCTGATGCATGCTACACAACTCATGTAAGCCAACCTGATGCACGCTAGACTACTCACATATGCCAACATGATGCACTTTACACTACTAATGTATGCCAATGAGAAGCACTCTACACAACTCACGTATGCCAACCTGATGCACTCTACTCTACACTACTCACGTATGCCAACCTGATGCACTCTACAAAATACTACTCACATATGTCCACCTGATGCACTCTACACTATTCATGTATGCCAATGAGATGCACTCTACACAACTCACGTATGCCAACCTGATGCACTCTACTTTACACTACTCACGTATGCCAACCTGATGCACGCTACACAACTCATGTAAGCCAACCTGATGCATGCTACACTACTCACATATGCCAACATGATGCACTTTACAGTACTCATGTATGCAAACGAGATGCATTCTACACAACTCACATATACCAACCTGATGCACTCTACTCTACACTACTCACGAATGTCAACCAGATGTACGCTACACAACTCACGTATGACAACCTGATGCACTCTACTAAATACTACTCATGTATGTCCACCTGATGCACTCTACACTACTCATGTATGTCAATAAGATGTACTCTATACAACTCACGTATGCCAACCTTATTCACTCTGCTCTACACTACTCACGTATGCCAACCTGATGCACACTACACAATTCATATAAGCCAATCTGATGCACTCTACACTACTCACGTATGCCAACCTGAAGCATGCTACACAATTCACGCATGCCAATCTGATGCACGCTACACAATTTACATATGTCACCACAATATAAAATTTCCATACCAGGAAAACACTAGATCAATTCCAATTTAGGGTCACTTGTGGGGGGTTTCCACTGTTTAGGCACATCAGGGGCTCTCCAAACGTGACATGGCATCCGCTCTCAATTCCAGCCAATTTTGAGTTCAAAAAGTCAAACGGCTCTCCTTCCCTTCCGAGACCTGCCGTGCTCCCAAACAGTAGTTTTTCCCACATATGGGGTATCTACATACTCATGAGAAATTGCACAACAATTTTTGGGGTTAATTTTCTCCTGTTATCCTTGAGAAAATAAAAAATATGGGTCTAAAGTAACATTTTTGTGCAAAAAAAAGTTAAATGTTCATTTTTTCCTTCTACATTGCTTCAGTTCTCATGGGTTAATAAATTTCTTGAATGTGGTTTTCAGCACCTTGAGGGGTGCAGTTTTTAGAATGGTGTCACTTTTGGCTATTTTCATACAGGCCACTCAAAGTCACTTCAAATGTGATATGGTCCCTAAAAGAAATGGTTTTGTAAATTCTGTTGGAAAATGAGTAATCGCTTGTCAACTTTAAACCCTTCTAACTTCCTAACAAAAAAAAAATATTTAAAAAATTGTGCTGATGTATAGTAGACATATGGGAAATTTTATTATTAACTATTTTGTGTGACATAACTTTCTGGTTTAAGGGAATAAAAATTAAAGTTTGAAAATTGTGACATTTTACAAATTTTCATCAAATTTTTGATTTTTTAACATATAAAAGCAAATCTTATTGAACAAATTTTAAACACTATAATGAAGTGCAATATGTCACAAGAAAAAATAATCTCAGAATCAGTGAGATCTGTTGAAGCATTCCAAAATTATTACCACATAAATTGACACTGGTCAGAATTGTAAAATTTGGCCTGGTCATGAAGGTGAAAATAGGCTTGGGGGATAAAGAGGTTAGTTTGATATAAAAATATCAGTGCATAAGACAAGTCAAAAGAAAGTTGCACAAAAAATCTTGCAAATTCTGAATTGGGCCTGCAGTGTATTTGGTCAGATAAGTCTCTCAAGTCAATTGTTGTGAATATACTAGGATTAGTATTTCACACAGCAGTCAGTTTAAAATGCGGTAGAATACTATGCACCAGGAACTTAGCACCACTTAGGTCTGCACCACAATTTATGCAAATTGCCTCTTTAGAGAAAAAGAGGACTTGAACTCTGTAGCGCCACCTATTGGAAGCAGCAATCCTACAACTCACAATCAACCCTTTAACGAGTCGTGCAATAAGACTTAGGATAAAAGCCAAATCAGAATCTCAATTTGCAGACACGGTGTTTCGGGCTGTTGGCCCTCGTCAGTGCAAAGTATGAGAACTGATTTGGCTGCATGAGCGGCTCTGGACTGAGGTCTAAGAGATAACGTTTCTCCTTGTGGAGAGTGACATACCGGCTCTGGCATGTCAATGTAAGGAGGCTTATTCGCCATGTAATGCTCCTCTGGGAAATTTAATATGCAAATTGCCTCTTTAGAGAAAAAGAGGACTTTGTTACGCTCGCGCCCGAACTGACTGGCGTGAGCTTGATTACTGATCCCACTGTACCATGAACCGAGGAGTGCCTGGAGGGGCGTAACTAAGTATCAACTTGGTCCGACCAAGGTCACACGGCGGCTCAGTCGACTCCGAGAACCAGGGAGGAACCAAGCAGAGGGACCAGGTGCTACTCCAGGTCAGACCCCGGTCACAGCTGTTGACCCACACCAGGGAATGCAGGAACAGGCAGATAAGGCTGGCATACAGACAGGTGGATAATGACAGGCACAGCTGGTATGCAGACAGGTGGGTATTGGCAGGCACGGCTAGTATGCAGACAGGTGGGTATTGTCAGGGACGGCTGGTATGCAGACAGGTGGGCACTGGCAGGCACAGCTGGCATGCAGACAGGGGGGTACTGGCAGGTAGGGACACAGGCAGGATAGGGACCAGTACAGACTGGGACACAGGAACGGAGCCGCAGGTGCGATAGACAAGCAGAGCAGAGCAAAACCCGCAGATGCAGAAGACTAGCCGAGCAGAACCGCCGGTGCGGTGAACAAACAGAGCAGGGCGAAACCGCAGATGTGGTGAACAAGCAGAGCAGTGCAAAACTGCAGGTGCGGCGAACAAGCAGAGCGGAGCAAAACCACGGGCACAGTAAACAAGCAGAGCAGAGCAAAACCCGCAGATGCGATGAACAAGCAGAGCAGAGCAAAATAGCAGGTGCAGTAAACAAGCAGAGTAGAGCAAAACCCGCAGATGCGGTGAACAAGCAGAGCAGAACAAAACCGCAGATGCGGTGAACAAGCAAAGCAGAGCAAAACCCGCAGATGCGGTGAACAAGCAGAGCAGAGCAAAATCGCAGATGCAGTGAATAAGCAGAGCAGAGCAAAACCGCAGGTGCGGTGAACAAGCAGAGCAGAGCGGAACTGCAGGTGTGGTGAACAAGCAGAGCGGAACCGCAGGTGTGGTGAACAAGCAGAGCGGAGCAAAACCACAGGCGCGGTAAACAAGCAGAGCAGAGCAAAACCCGCAGATGCGATGAACAAGCAGAGCAGAGCAAAACCGCAGGTGCAGTAAACAAGCAGAGTAGAGCAAAACCTGCAGATGCAGTGAACAAGCAGAGCAGAACAAAACCGCAGATGCAGTGAACAAGCAAAGCAGAGCAAAACCCGCAGATGCGGTGAACAAGCAGAGCAGAGCAAAACCGCAGATGCAGTGAATAAGCAGAGCAGAGCAAAACCGCAGGTGCGGTGAACAAGCAGAGCAGAGCGGAACTGCAGGTGTGGTGAACAAGCAGAGCGGAACCGCAGGTGCGGTGAACAAGCAGAGAGGAACTGCAGGAGCGGTGAACAAGCAGAGCAGAGCGGAACCGCAGGTGCAGTGAACAAGCAGAGCAGAGCGGAACCGCAGGTGCGGTGAACAAGCAAAGCAGAGCGGAACCGCAGGTGCGGTGAACAAGCAGAGCAGAGCGGAACCGCAGGTGCGGTGAACAAGCAGAGCGGAACCGCAGGTTTGGTGAACAAGCAGAGCAGAACAGAGCAGAAGGTGCAGGCAGACAGGGCAGGGCTCTGTTCACATGGAACAGACTGAAAAATACAGGAAGATGGTTAGAACACAGGAGGTAGATACGGAGGCAGGGAAAGGGGACAAGCAGAGTCAGATACACACAAGGTACTTACAATGAAGTAGCGAGTGGACACAAAACTCACAAACAGAAGTACAGAGATAAAGAGTTGGAGTTAGGTGCAGGTTCAGACACTGCAGGAAAAGGGTAGGTTCGGACATAGAGACAGACAGGTAACGGGCTAGGACACTGTTCAGACAGGAACTGAACCAGGAACAAGATACAGGAACGAGCCTGGGTACTCAGCCCCCAGGGTGGCGGAAACAGACTAGAAGTCAGAGATACAGGTAGCGGCCCTGGGTACTCAGCCCCCAGGGTGGCGGAATCTAGAAGTCAGAGATACAGGTAGGGGCCCTGGGTACTCAGCCCCCAGGGTAGCGGAAACAGACTAGAGTCAGGACAGGACCTGGCAACTCACAGTTGCACAGAACACACTGTAAGAAAGTGTTGCTCAGGCACCTCCTACTGGGTGGAGGGGGTTTAAGTATCCAGTGACTCACAGCAATAGGCTGGGGACGCATTAGGACTGCGCACGCTTTAGCTTTTAGAATCAGGAAGCAACAGCGCCACAGCCCTAAGCCAGCAGACAAGAAACATACAAACAGGAGGTACTGGAGCAAAGTGTGCAGCCTGGCCTGATAGGTAAGATTGCGGTCTTGCATGGTGGGAGATGGTAAGCCATGCAAGCACACCGCCAGGGATGTTACAGACTTGAACTCTGTAGAGATAAACTTTCCCCTTCCCACTCTAGACATGTATTGCATACTCACAGAATATGCCATAAATTTATGATAGATGTGGGTCCTATCTCTGGGACATGATTAATTTCAGAATAGATGAACCTTAAGCCCATTGTTACCTGGTGAGCCAGAAGCCATGTCCAGACAAAGAAATTTAATGAGAGTCTAATGACTAGTGTTGAGCATTCCGATACTGAAATATCGGGTATCTACCGATATTCGCAGTATCGGAGTTTCGATACTGCGTTCCGATACTTTTAGAATATCGGATACCGGAATCGGAAGTTCCCATAATGCCTGCGCTCTGCAGTGTCTCTGAAGGACGACAAGCTGGATGGCAGCGCTCAGCTGCGATCCAGCCTGTCATCAGAATGCCATCCCAGCGTGAGAGAATTCTCCTGATTGTTTAAAAGCCGGCGGGCGGTAAAAAGCCGCCGACTTTTAAACAATCACACAGCCCCATACTGCTTCCCCGCAGCCTCCCATCCCGATCCTCCGCTCCCCCCGCCACCTCCCATCCCGATCTGAAGTTAGGACCGGGCGGGGATCCCAGCACCGAGGAGTGGGGAGCGAAGGACCCGGGCGGGGAAGCCGGCAGTGAAAAGACTTCACCGCCGGCTTTCCTGTTCTGTGCTGCGCTCCCCGCTCCCTGATGTATGTGGTATGATGTATGATTGGTGTGTGCGCTGTGTCTGCGGGTGTTTGCAGGTGTCTGCCGGTGTCTGCAGGAGTCTGCGGGTGTCTGCGCGATGTCTGCGGGTGTCTGCGTGCAGGCAGACATAGGCCGATGTGACACTACTACTCCCATCGGCCTATGTCTGTCCCCCATCCTCTCGTGCCAGCAGGATCAGCTCGATGAGAGCAGTAGTTCCCATCAGCCTGATCCTGCTATTTAAATTGCCCTACTGTGTCCCTTAAACTGCCCCATATGTTATTTTGGCCCCCATAGGTTTATATTTTTGCCCCTATACATGTTTTATTTTTTTAGGCCCCCATATTTTTTCTTTTTGCTTTTGTCCCCAATAAATTTTAAATACATTTCATTGGTGGCCAGTGGTTACCTAAAATAAATTAGTTTATACATTACCTGTCCCCGCCGATCGCCACCTAAAATAAAGTAAAAAATAAGAAAATACACCTATACTCACCTAGACACCTAATTCCCCGAAGCCATCGATCGAGCCATAAAATAATAAACCACAATTTTATCCTTACCCCTCCGTAGTAGTCCAAATCGAGTGTCCCACGATGATCTCCAGTTTAGAGCAGCCACATAAAATGTGACCGCTCTAAACCGCTGCTGCCACTACAATGACGAGGCCGTAAAGCAGCCCCGTCATTGCATAAGCGGGTTCGCCGGAGTTCAGGCAGCGCTGCTCCGGTGACCTCCTTTACGGCCCCGCTGATCGTGAGAAATTCCCACGGTACAGCAGGGCCGTAAAGGAGATCACCGGAGCTGCGCTGACTGAATGCACTCCGGTGACCTCAGTCAGGGGCTCACGCTGCCGGGAGCGGACCTGTTCCCGGCAGTGTGAGCTTACAGCAGCAATGACAGCTGTCACATCTCCAGATGTGACAGCTGTGCATGGGAGATCAGCGCAGGAACGTGGACAGGTAACTATTTTTTTTTTTTAGCAAACTAAGTATTAAATAAAATTGTGTGTTTTATTTCAAATAAATTATTTTTTTCTGGGTGTAGTGTGTGTTTTTTCTTTTTAACACTTTGTAGGTTAGTAATGGGGGTGTCTTATAGACGCCCATCATTACTAACCTGGGCTTCATGACAGCTGATGCTGACATGAACCCCACCACTATTACCCCCTGCCACCGCACCAGGGCAGCGTGAAAGAGCGAGGCTAAGCGCCAGATTTGGCACACAAATAGGCTGTGCCAAATCTGAGGCGGCTAAGGGCTGCTGTTTCTAGCCTGGGAGGGGGCCAATATTCATGGCACCCTTCCTAGGCTATTAATATGAGCCCCCAGCTGTCTGCCTAGCCTTTGCTAGCTATTAAAATAAGGGGACCCCACGTCATTTTTTTTGGGTCCCCCATTTTAATAGCTAGTAAAGGCTAGGTATTCAGCTGGGGGCTGATATTAGTAGCCTGGGAAGCTCCGTTGGTATAACCCCCTTCCCAGCCTTCAAACATCTGCCCCAGCTGTCTGCTAAACCTCCACTAGAGACTAAAATTATGGGGGATCCCACGCCAATTTTTTTTTTAATAAATCCTTTATTTTAACACTAAATGACACTTGAGGGGTTAACAAAGATGCAGTCCCTAAATTATTATTTATTTTTAAATTAATTTTTCCCAAAAATTTTGACGTGGGCTTCGCCATATTTTTGTATGCCAGCCAGGTACAGCATCCAGGAATGGGCTGCCCCCAACCACCAGATGCCTATTTGTACCTGGCCGGACACAACAATATACAGTCATGGCCAAAAGTTTTGAGAATGGCACCAAAATTATATTTTCACATGATCTGCTGGCCTCTGGTTTTTATTAGTGTTTGTCTGATGTTTATATCACATACAGAAATATAATTGCAATCATATTATGAGTACCAATAGGTTATATTGACAGTTAGAATGAGTTAATGCAGCAAGTCAATATTTGCAGTGTTGCCCCTTCTTCTTCAAGACCTCTGTAATTCTCCCTGGCATGCTCTCAATCAACTTTTGGACCAAATCCTGACTGATAGCAGTCCATTCTTGCATAATCAATGCTTGCATTTTGCCAGAATTTGTTGGTTTTTGTTTGTCCACCCGTCTCTTGATGATTGACCACAAGTTTTCAATGGGATTAAGATCTGGGGAGTTTCCAGGCCATGGACCCAAAATCTCTATGTTTTGTTCCATGAGCCATTTAGTTATCACCTTTGCTTTATGGCAAGGTGCTCCATCATGCTGGAAAAAGCATTGTTGGGCGCCAAACTGCTCTTGGACGGTTGGGAGAAGTTGCTCTTGGAGGACATTCTGGTACCATTATTTATTCATGGCTGTGTTTTTAGGCAAGACTGTGAGTGAGCCGATTCCCTTGGCTGAGAAGCAACTCCACACATGAATGGTTTCAGGATGCTTTACAGTTGGCATGAGACAAGACTGGTGGTAGCGCTCACCTCTTCTTCTCCGAATAAGCTGTTTTCCAGATGTCCCAAACAATCGAAAAGGGGATTCATCAGAGAAAATTACTTTGCCCCAGTCCTCAGCAGTCCACTCCCTGTACCTTTTGCAGAATATCAGTCGGTCCCTGATGTTTTTTCTGGAGAGAAGTGGCTTCTTTGCTGCCCTCCTTGAAACCAGCCCTTGCTCAAAGAGTCTCCGCCTCACAGTGTGTGCAGAAGCACTCACACCAGCCTGCTGCCATTCCTGAGCAAGCTCGGCACTGCTGGTAGTCCGATCCCGCAGCTGAAACAGTTTTAAGATACGGTCCTGGCGCTTGCTGGTCTTTCTTGGGCGCCCTGGAGCCTTTTTGACAACAATGGAAGCTCTCTCCTTGAAGTTCTTGATGATGCGATAAATTGTTGACTGAGGTGCAACTTTTGTAGCTGCGATACTCTTCCCTGTTAGGCCATTTTTGTGCAGTGCAATGATGGCTGCACGTGTTTCTTTAGAGATAACCATGGTTAACTGAAGAGAAACAATGATACCAAGAACCAGACTCCTTTTAAAGTGTCCAGTGATGTCATTCTTACTTAATCATGACTGATTGATCGCCAGCCCTGTCCTCATCAACACCCACATCTGTGTTAATGGATCAATCACTAAAACGATGTTAGCTGCTCCTTTTAAGGCAGGACTGCAATGATGTTGAAATGTGTTTTGGGGGTTAAAGTTAATTTTCTGGGCAAATATTGACTTTGCAAGTACAGTAATTGCTGTTAAGCTGATCACTCTTTGACATTCAGGAGTATATGCAAATTGCCATTACAAAAAATGAAGCAGTAAACTTTGGAAACATTACTATTTGTCTCATTCTCAATACTTTTGGCCATGACTGTAGGTAACCCATTTTTTTTTTAATTATTTCATGAATTTCATGAAATAATTAAAAAAAAAAAACGTGGGGCTTCGCCCTATTTTTGTGTCCAGCCAGGAACAACTAGGCAGCTGGGGGCTGGAATCCACAGTGCAGGGAGGCTCAAGCTTTCTGCCCCCCCCCCCCACTGCAAATTGCAGTCCGTAGCCACCCCAGAAAATAGCGCGTTCATAGAAGCGCCATCTTCTGGCGCTGTACCCAACTCATCCAGGGCCCTGGTGCGGTGGCTCACTGGGTAATAAAGGGGTTAGGGCCAGCTTGGCATTATCAGCTGGCCCTAAACCCGAAATACATGGGGCCACACCAATATTAGACATGACCGCCATGAATTTCTAGTAAAGTATTTAAAAAAACATAACACCCAGAATAAAGTCCTTTAAATGTTCTAAATTAAACCATACTTACCATCACGCCCATTCCAGCTGAAGCCAATGTCTTCTGCAATAAAAGTAAAATAATAAAGCAACCTCATCCTTACCTTTCCATGGTTCCCACGACGGCTCCAGATCTGCTACATTCACATGACAGGCTGGATCGCAGTCGAAAGCTGCCATCCAGCTTGCCATGCCACAGACGCTGAGAAGCACAGGCCCAGTAATGGTGACCTTGTGAGTGGGGGCTTCACAACTCTGCGATGCACGAGATAGGGTGCCGGGCATCCCGCCTAGTCGAATAGTAGGGGCGTGTAATAGGATGCTGGCTAGGCACGGTGCCGCGAGTGTGTGAATTGCACCCTACTGCAAGTTTCATCTGTGTGCAGTTTTAGTGCTGGGTAGTCGCCCCTCCAGTGAGAGTGGGTGAGGGCGATTGTTCATTAGCATTCTGCACCTGTGTTACCTCCTTCTAACAAAAGGGTGCCGGTCGTGTCCTGGTGTGCATTTTTTCTTGAAACCTTGGCTGGTGAGTACCATTGCCTTTTGCTATTTTCTAGAAGCACAGGCATGCTTGCGCTCCTCAGTGTCTGGCTGTGACGGCATCCAGATGAGCCGAGGTCATGTCCAATGAACTCAGCTCACCTCATGCACGTCACTGACAGCGTGGGAAAATTCTCCTGCGCTCAGCGCTTCAGCAGGAGAATTCTCCCATGCTGGGATGACATTGAGATGACAAGCTGGATCGCAGCTGAGCGCTGCCAATCCAGCATGCCATCCTTCATAGACACTGCAGAGCGCAGGCATCCCAGCGCGGACAGATTGCTAAGTAATGTCACCCTACGACAAGGATCCAGTGGCAGTGTTTCCTGGAGGTTATAGAGTCTCTGATAGAACTCCTGAAAGATTTTAGCAACATCCACTGGGTCGTATCGTATAGTGCCCTCTCTGTCTCTAAGTGCCTGGGGGTTTGAGTTTGTAAGTCTATCTTTGAGCTGTCTGGCTAATATAGTGTGAGCCTTGTTTCCCTTCTCATAATACCTCTGTTTGGAGTAGAGGAGTAGTTTTTCCACCTTACATATGGCCAGATCCTTCAGTTTGTCTCTTATTGCAATCACCATTCTCAGGATACTAATATTCGGGGAGGAGGACAGTTTATTTTCTAGAGATTTAAGTTGAGAGGTTAGTTTAGACTTTTGAATTTGGGTATTTTTTTTTAATCTGGCCCCTTCCCTGACACAAAATCCCCTCATCGCCGCTTTATGCGCCTCCCATAGTACAGCCGGTGAGGATACTGAATTCATGTTCAAATTGAAGAAGTCTGTTAGGTGGGACTCAAGGGTCTTCCTAAGCCTCCAGTGACATGTTCGCGCTGGGGGGCCCATTGATTTTATGTCTAATATCACCGGTGCATGATCCGACCATGAAATTGCCCCTATATCAATTTTTCTCATAGTCCTGAGAACTGCAATGTTAGTGAAGAAATAATCATTGCGGGTTGGGTGCGATGGGGGGGCGAGTAGAAGGAGAAACCTTTTTCTTTTGGGTGCTCTATTCTCCATAGGTCGAACAGCGAGTTGGCTCTTATGAGTTTACGAAACTCCAGGGACATTCTGCTTAGCTGCACTGAGGGAGGTTTATCCACAATAGACTGCCTATCAATGGACTCAGAAAAGGGGATGTTAAAGTCGCCACCCAATAACACAGGACCTGGCTGCAGTCTATGAATCAGGGTAAATACCCTACGTAAGAAATTTATTTGTCCCGAATTAGGAGCGTAAACATTGCCCAAAATTATGCGATAACCCTCTAATAAGGATTCTAGCAAAACGTATCTACCTCCCGGGTCCACATGTGTTGCCTTCACCTGTATCGGGCAGTTCGTGGCTATTAATATTCCTACCCCTCCCTTTTTGTTGTTATTATGGGCTGAATAAACTGTGGGGTATTGTTGGGAAGCAAAGTTGAACGTGCTCTTATTGTCAAAGTGACTATATCCGCAATCAGGGATCTCATCTCCTGCCTCTTTCTAGGGGAGTTAAGATCCCTTACATTAAGTGAAATTATACGTGCCATGATTATATCTTGTTGTATGGAATTTGCCTTTTAATGTGCCTCTACTCACGGAACGCTTCCGAACACCTTCTCCATCTGGAAACCTTTGTGCTGGGGAGTTTCTGAAATCCCCATCCTCTGACGAAGAAACCTCAGCCTGCATAGGAATGGAAGGGAGGGGAGACACATGAGGGAAGTGGGGAGACACGGACGAGAAAACAAAATATGCATTAAACACACTGACACTACACCAAATTCTATGTTCAATAGACTTGTTCCCAGGATATCTCCTGGAGAAAAAGGGGGACCCTCCTGTAGCACAAAATAAGCCCAAAGAATAGGCAAATTTAAAGTAAAACCCCTGGAACTATCCAGGTATTCGCTAAAAAACTATAGGTGAAAAAAGGGAATACCCCTTTAACTGATTAACTCGGGAGGGTGTCCTGAAAGATTCTTTAACTACCAACTAGGGTTGGGAGTTTTCTTCTCCCAAAGGGGAACCCACTAGAAGTAGAGAGGAAGGAAAACTGAACACCTCTCAGTGGCTCCCCAGGCACTTATTATACAGTACAGACCAAAAGTTTGGACACACCTTCTCATTTAAAGATTTTTCTATATTTTCATGACTTTAAAAATTGTACATTCACACTGAAGGCATCAAAACTATGAGTTAACACATGTGGAATTATATAGTTAACAAAAAAGTGTGAAACAACTGAAAATATGTCTTATATTCTATGTCTTCAAAGTAGCCACCTTTTGCTTTGATGACTGCTTTGCACACTATTGGCATTCTCTTGATGAGCTTCAAGAGGTAGTAACCAGAAAATGGTTTTCACTTCACAGGTGTACCCTGTCAAGTTTAATAAGTGGGATTTCTTGCCTTATAAATGGGGTTGGGACCATCAGTTGTGTTGTGCAGAAGTCAGGTGGATACACAGCTGATAGTCCTACTGAATAGACTGTTAGAATTTGTATTATGGCAAGAAAAAAGCAGCTAAGTAAAGAAAAACGAGTGGCCATCATTACTTTAAGAAATGAAGGTCAGTCAGTGAAAAAAATTGGGCAAACTTTGAATGTGTCCCCAAGTGCAGTTGCAAAAACCATTAAGCGCTACAAAGAAACTGGCTCACATGAGGACCGCCCCAGGAAAGGAAGACCAAGAGTCACCTCTGCTTCTGAGGATAAGTTTATCCGAGTCACCAGCCTCAGAAATCGCAGGTTAACAGCAGCTCAGATTAGAGACCAGGTCAATGCCACACAGAGTTCAAGCAGCAGACACATCTCTTCAACAACTGTTAAGAGGAGGCTTTGTGTAGCAGGCCTTCATGGTAAAATAGCTGCTAGGAAACCACTGCTAAGGACAGGCAACAAGCAGAAGAGACTTGTTTGGGCTAAAGAACACAAGGAATGGACATTAGACCAGTGGAAATCTGTGCTTTGGTCTGATGAGTCCAAATTTGAGATCTTTGGTTCCAACCACCGTGTCTTTGTGCGACGGAGAAAAGGTGAACGGATGGACTCTACATGCCTGGTTCCACCGTGAAGCATGGAGGCGGAGGTGTGATGGTGTGGGGGTGCTTTGCCGGTGACACTGTTGGGGATTTATTCAAAATTGAAGGCAGACTGAACCAGCATGGCTACCACAGCATCTTGCAGCGGCATGCTATTCCATCCGCTTTGCGTTTAGCCGGACCATCATTTATTTTTCAACAGGACAATGACCCCAAACACACCTCCAGGCTGTGTAAGGGCTATTTGACCAAGAAGGAGAGTGATGGGGTGCTACGCCAGATGACCTGGCCTTCACAGTCACCAGACCTGAACCCAATCGAGATGGTTTGAGGTGAGCTGGACCGCAGAGTGAAGGCAAAAGGGTCAACAAGTGCTAAGCATCTCTGGGAACTCCTTCAAGATTGTTGGAAGACCATTTCCGGTCACTACTTCTTGAAGCTCATCAAGAGAATGCCAAGAGTGTGCAAAGCAGTCATCAAAGCAAAAGGTGGCTACTTTGAAGAGCCTAGAATATAAGACATATTTTCAGTTGTTTCACACTTTTTTGTTAAGTATATAATTCCACATGTGTTAATTCATAGTTTTGATGCCTTCAGTGTGAATGTACAATTTTCAAAGTCATGAAAATACAGAAAAATCTTTAAATGAGAAGGTGTGTCCAAACTGTAGGTCTGTACTGTATATAATGAATGAATAAAACATGTCCAGCAATTAAGTGATGGATTGTGCCACCACTATCACAACTTGTTTAGCACCGGCCTTTGCTAGGCTCCACCCCACCCAAGGCATACAAAAGAGAGGCGGGACAAAGAAATTATAGAAACCCCTAAAATAGGGGGTTAGTGATCAACCGAGGGAATTTTGGAGAGATGACCCCACGTCTCCCTACCCCCCTCCTCTCTTCCTTCCCCGTCGCTCCTTCCAGGACCACAAAGGTGAGGGAGCTTCCTGGGGGTTAGGAGCCTCCCAGTCCTGAATCTTTGGGCCCGGTAATCCCAGGGAGTCACAAAAAATCGGCAGGTCCTCCAGGACTCTCAAGGTTGACGTTGTTCCATTGCGGCTCATGTACAGGGCAAAGGGGAAACCCCATCTGTATGGAATCCGCTGGTCTGTCAAGATCTTTAGTATCGGTTTAAGGATTCTCCTTTTCTGAAGTGTTACTCTGGAGAGGTCCGGGAACAGCTGCAGATGTCTGCCTTTATACGTTATGGATTTTTGTGTTCTGGCTTTGTACATTATCTTCTCTTTAGTTTCAAAATCATGCAAGCAACAGATGATGTCCCTTGGGAGTGCAGAGGAGCCCATTGGTTGAAGGGCCCTGTGGGCTCTGTCCATCTTTATATTGGATGTAGGTGGTTCCCCTAGGGCAGAGTTGAAAATCACTTGAAGAATTGCTTTAGGATTTTCCTGCCCCTCAGATTCTGGGACCCCCCGGACTCGTATGTTGCAACGTCTGCCCCTGTTGTCTAGATACTCCATGTGGGACTGCAGCTCCTTCACCATCTTATTTTGTTTGGCTATGACATGCTGTAAGTCCTTCATGTAAACTCTAGTGGCATCATGATCCTCCTCCAGAGTATTCAAGCGCCCTGCTAGGCTTTGTAGGTCTTGCCTGACGCATGATATTTCAGACCTGCAGGCTTCTTTCACTTCAGCTATTAGGGTTTTAAAATCTTCTCTGGAGGGAACCTGGGACAGAAATTTCTTCCAAGCATACTGGGAATCCGGGGGTGTTTGGCACCTCCCCTCCTCCTCTGACTCACAAGGCAAGGAATCATGCTCCAGTGCACTGCAGGGAGGGTATTGTGGCTGTAAGGGGGCCCCCCACTCTCCTGCCCTCCTCAACTCCTGCTCTCTGTGAGGTTCGTCAGACTCCAATCCTCTAGAGCCAGGCGAAACATGGATACTCTCACTATGAGGAGTCCCCTCACTGTCAGTGCAAATGCTTATAAAGCTGCTTCCCTGTACTTTTCTCTGTTGGCAATTAGCTTTCAGGAAGGGGAGGGAGGCTGTTACTGTGGAGCTGCAGGTTTTTTCCTTCCAGTCAGCGTTCTGCTGGGGGAGAAGGGGGGCTGCTGCAGTGAGGCACTGGCTGTGGCTCCATTCTCCTGAGCCTCCCTGCTTATCTTCCCTTGCTGTGTGTGCAGAGCTGGGAGCCTGCTTCACCCCCTCCCTTCTGGTGAGAGCCCTCAAGCCTCCTACCATGTCGTCTGCAACTTCTCCTCCGTCCTCCTGGGCCAACATGATCTCTCCTCTGGAGCAAGATGGCGCCTGACCTCCTGTCTCAGCCGACCCTCTGATTAGAAAGGCATCCAGGGCTGTCTCTGGGGGAGCCTTGCTTCCACCCCCGGGAGCAGGGGTCCTTGTTCTTCTGGGACCCATAGTTTTTTGGTTATTGGCCGGTGCTGTGAGTTAGAAACCTGCTGGATTGCTCAGTACCTGGAGGAGCTCCACTCTTCTGCTTCTGCTCAGGTCTGCATCCATGACACGCCCCAAAATCTGCTTTTTAAGTGCAAATTTTGAGTGCCGAAGTACTCATTCTCTGGCGTAGTGTTACTAACGGTATGCTTGAGACTGTGGTCCCAGCTCTCTTAATGACCAGGTCCTCCCGTGTGGTTCTGGGCTGATTCTTGACCCTTCTCAGAATCATCCTTACCCTAAGAGGCGAGATCTTGCATGGAGCCCCAGACCAAGGAAAATTTACAGTCATCTTGTGTTTCTTCCATTTTCTAATAATTGCGTCAACAGTTGTTGCTTTCTCAAGAAGCTGCTTGCCTATTGTCCTGTAGCCCATCTTAGCCTTGTGCAGGTCTACAATTTTGTCCCTGGTGTCCTTGGACAGCTTTTTGGTCTTGGACATTGTGACGACACAGCTTATAATCTTAATCAGCCAGACATTTAGATTTGTTAATCCAAGAGATATACACTATTATCTTTGTGTTGACTTGTATGTGTATTTCTGTGGCTGGTCAAGAAGGACAATGACTCAGCTTGGAAGGTTTGCTAAATATGTTGATTAACCATTGTGTGGACCCTATGGCTTGTTGACCTCCAAAACAGGAGGAAAAACTACAAAAAATGATTAAATGCACAATAAGACCTGAGCTCTGTGGAATAATATCATCCCTAACCTTTGACCTGTGGATGAGTACTTAAAAAAGATATGTGCCTCTGTATCAGGCAGACTTTACAAGAAGAATCAAGGGTCAGACTCTCTCAGACCATCAGCTTGGAAGCATGGCTTTAACCAAAATGACACAGATTTGGATTCTACATGATTCCGGCCTAAGGGTGTATGGCCCTGACTGGAAAGATATGGATCTGCTCCATTGACCATCAGAGATCCCATGGATACATTTGGAGAGACCAGGTTAGGATGATGAAGTCACATGGTCCCATGGATATGTTGTTTGGAGTTGCCGGTGGGACCCTCCAGTCGCCTGGATCCTATGGAGACATTTGGAGAAGCCAGATTGGGACCAGCTGGTAATCTAGCCCCATGGAAACTCTCGGAGAGGCCAGGGTGGGACCCTCGGGTCTCCTGGCCTTGTACCTCGATGGACTGCTAACTTCCTAAGCTAGCTGCTACCATCTCCGTCTGTGGTGGCCCCCCAGAAGTGGGGGGCCACTGATTGAGGTAGTTGACCCTGGAAGTCCAAAAGTCGCAGCTGTTCTATCCCTGGTGGGAGGAACAGAAGGGTGAGACTGTGTAATGTTGCACCATCTTGGATATTTGCTGGGATTGTTTTATGTGTTTTTTCCTTGTTGTGTGGTTCAATAAACTATTGCCACACTGTTATACCCTCACCCTGTCTTGTATGAATAGTGTTCTGCCCACAAAAGACCCCGGGTCTTCACATTTTGGTATCAACAGTGGGATACTACTCAGTCCAGCAGATCTGGAGGAGCTTCAGGGGACTCTTGTTAGCACACACCGTCCAAAAAGCTCTACAACCAGGGAGGCATATAGACAATCTCAGCAGACCATAGGTGAGGCATACACAGTGGGTTTCGGATGCTACCATGTCCAACCCCACCAGCCCAGCTTTGGGAGGAGGACCGGAGAGGATATACAGCGCAACAAGAAACGGCAACTACAAGAGTTGTGCCAGCTTCAACGGATTGAATACCAGGCCACCAACACTCATCGGATTTAATTCAAGAACCACAGGATGCTGAGGATAGCATGTGTGGACGCAATGGATGTCACTGTGTTTTCGTCAATTACGTGTGGAGTTTATTCACAAGGAAAACATGGAATATGCTCTGAGAAAACTGGATGATGGAAAGTTTTGTTCTCATGAAGGTGAGACCTGTTAAATTTGTGTCTGTGCTTAAAGACATGCTGATGGACTGTCTCCAATAAGTAGAGAAGGATGATTGGGATCCTATCATGTCTGGCTGATTAAGATTTGGGGAGCAATATGACGACACAGCTTATAATCTTAATCAGCCAACGTTTAGATTTGTTAATCCAAGAGAAATACACTATTATCTTTGTGTTGACTTGTAAATGTATGTGTATTTCTGTGGCTGGTCCAGAAGAACAGTAAATCAGCATGAATCAATGAATGTTTGCTAAATATGTTGATTTGCCATTGTGTGGACCCTGTGGTTTGTTGAATCACAAAACAGGAGGACAAACTACGTAAATTGATTAAATTCACAAACTATGAGACCTGAGCTCTGTGGAATAATATCATCCCTAACCCTTGACCTGTGGATCTGTACTTAAAAAGGACATGTGACTCTGTAGCAGGCAAACTTTACAAGGAGAATCAAGGGTCAGACTCTCTCAGACATCAGTTTGGAAGCATGGCTTTAACCAAAGAGACACAGATTTGGATTCTACATGATTCTGGCCTAAGAGTATATTGCCCTGACTGGAAAGATATGGATCTGCTCCATTGATGATCAGATAGCCCATGGATACATTTGAGGATACCAGGTTGAGACGATGAAGTCACCTGGCCCCATGGATATGTTGTTTGGGGTTGCCGGGTGGGACCCTCCAGTCACCTGGAACCCATGGAGATATTCAGAGAAGCCAGACTGGAGCCAGCCAGTCATCTGGCCCCATGGAAACTCTCAGAGACCAGGGTGGGACCCTCGGGTCTCCTGGCCTTGTACCTCAATGGACTGCTAGCCTCCTAGGCTTGCCACTACCTTCTCTCTGTGGTGGCCTGTCAGAAGCGGGGGGCCACTTATTGAGATAGTTGGCCCTGGAAGTCCCGAACTTGCAGCTGTTCTATCCCAGGCATGCCAGCGAAAGGGTGAGGACTGTGTAATGTTGTACCATCTTGGGTATTTGCTGGGACTGTTCTATGTGTTTATTGCCTGTTTTGTGGTTCAATAAAGTATTGCCACACTGTTTTATCCTCACCCTGTGTTGTCTGAGTAGTGTTATGCCCACGGAAGACCCCGGGTCTTCACAGCCATGGAGGAGAGGTTGCAGTATTGTTACACACACGCCGGGACAGACTGGCGTGAGCGTGGTTAGTGATCCCACAGGACCATGAACCGAGGAGTGCCTGGAGGGGCGTGACTAAGTATCAACTCAGTCCGACCAAGGTCGCAGAGTGGCTCAGTCGACTCCGTGAACCAGGGAGGAAACGAGCAGAGGGACCAGATGCTACTCCAGGATAGGGACCAGTACAGACTGGGATACAGGAACAGAGCCGCAAGTGCGGCAGACAAGCAGTGCAGAGCAAAACCCGCAGGTGCGGTAGACAAGCAGAGCAGAGCAAAACCCGCAGGTGCGGTAGACGAGCAGAGCAGAGCAAAACCCGCAGGTGCGGTAGACGAGCAGAGCAGAGCAAAACCCGCAGGTGCGGTAGACAAGTAGAGCAGAGCAAAACCCGCAGGTGCGGTAGACAAGCAGAGCAGAGCAAAACCCACAGGTGTGGTAGACAAGCAGAGCAGAGGAAAAACCCACAGGTGCGGTAGACAAGCAGAGCAGAACAAAACCGCAGGTGCGGTAGACAAGCAGAGCCGAGCAAAATCCGCAGGTGCGGTAGACAAGCAGAGCAGAGCAAGACCCGCAGGTGCGGTAGACAAGCAGAGCAGAGCAAAACCCGCAGGTGCGGTAGACAAGCAGAGCTGAGCAAAACCTACAAGTGCGGTAGACAAGCAAAGCAGAGAAAAACCCGCAGGTGCGGTAGACAAGCAGAGCAGAGCAAAACCGCAGGTGTGGTAGACAAGCAGAGCAGAGCAAAACCACAGGTGCGGTAGACAAGCAAAGCAGAGCAAAACCCGCAGGTGCGGTAGACAAGCAGAGCATATACACACAAGGTACTTACAATGAAGTAGCGAGTGGACACCGAACTCACAAACAGAAGTACAGAGACAACGAGTTGGAGTTAGGTGCAGGTTCAGACACTGCAGGAAAAGGAAAGATATGAACATAGAGACAAGCAAGTAACGAGCTAGGACACTGTTCAGACAGGAACTGAACTAGGAACAAGATACAGGAACGAGCCTGGGAACTCAGCCCCCAGGGTGGCGGAAACAGACTAGAAGTCACAGATACAGACAATGGGCCTGGGTATACTGCCCCCAGGGTGGCGGAACAGACTAGAAGTCACAGATACAGGTAACAGGCCTGGGTACTCAGCCCCCAGGGTGGCGGAAACAGACAAGATGCAGAACAGGACCTGGCAACTCAGTTGCACAGAACACACTGAAAGAAAGTGTTGCTCAGCCCCTCCTACTGGGTGGAGGGGGTTTAAGTATCCAGTGACTCACAACAATAAGCTGGGGATGCATTAGGAGTGCGCACACAGTAACTATAAGAATCAGGCAGTAACCGCGCCGCCACCCTAAGCAATCAGACAAGAGACATGCACACAGCAGGTACTGGAGCAAAGTGTGCAGCCTGGACTGATAGGTAAGATGGCGGTCTTGCATGGTGGGAGGTGGTAAGCCATGCCAGCACGCCGCCAGGGATGTTACAAGTATGATGTCTTTTATACATGTAATGAGTTCAAACAGGTGCAATTAATACAGGTAATGATTGCAGAGTAATAGGGCTTCTTAAAGAAGGTCCGTGCGATGCAATACACACTGCTGGCCAAATAGAGGCCAGCAGCTGATGTCGATGTGCACGTGACTGGGGGCACATGGCAGTGACGTCATGCACTTCCGTTGCTTGCACACTGAAGTCAGTTGCCAGCTTCAGAAGAGGATGCCGCGCAGTGAGGGAGCAGATGGGAGGTGAGTATAATTGTTTATTTTTTCTATGCATTAAAGAACAGTGGCAGAATGGGGGACATATAGCAGGATGGAGAACATACATACCACCAGGATGGGGGATATATACCGGGATAGAGCCCAGGATAAGGAACATGTATACGAGGATGGGGGATATATTTCCGAATGAAGCCCAGGACAAGAGACATATATACCAGGATGGGCCAAGGATAAGGGACATATATACCAGGATGGGGGGTATATATTCCAGGATGGGGCCCAGGATAAGGGACATATATACCAGGATGGGGGATATATATACCCGGATGAGCCCAGGGTAAGGGACATATATACCAGGATGGGGCCCAGGATAAGGGACATATAAACTAGGATGGGAACCATAGAGTGGTTTGAAAAAGTGTTTGCCCCCTTCCTGATATCTTATTCTTTTGCATGTTTGTCACACTTAAATGTTTCAGATCACAAAACAAATTTAAATATTAGACAAAGATATCACAAGTAAATTGCCCCCTAAACCTAATAACTGGTTGGACCGCCCTTAACAGCAACAACTGCAATCAAGCTTTTGGATAACTGACAATGAGTCTTACAGCGCTCTGGAGGAATTTTGGCCCACTCATCTTTGCAAAATTACTGTAATTCAGCCACATAAGAGGGTTTCCGAGCAGGAACAGCCTTTTTAAGGTCATGCCACACCATCTCAATCTGATTAAGGTCAGGACTTTGACTAGGCAATTCCAAAGCCTTAATTTTGTTTGTCACCTCTGAATGGCTTAAGAAAAACATGCAAAAGAATGATAAATCAGGTAGGGGGCAAACACTTTTTCATACCACTGTATATACCAGGATGTGCCCAGGATGGGGAACACTATATATCAGGATGGGTTGAGGATAGAGAACATATATACCAGGATGGCAAACATTATATATATATATATATATATATATATATATATATATATATATATACACTGCTCAAAAAAATAAAGGGAACACTCAAATAACACATTCTAGATCTGAATGAATGAAAAATTTTCATTGAATACTTTGGTTTGTACACAGTTGAATGTGCTGACAACAAAATCACACAAAAATCATCAATGGAAATCAAATTTATTAACCAATGGAGGCCTGGATTTGGAGTCACCCCCAAAATTAAAGTGGAAAAACACACTACAGGCGGATCCAACTTTGATGTAATGTCCTTAAAACAAGTCAAAATGAGGCTCAGTATTGTGTGTGGCCTCCACGTGCCTGTATGACCTCCCTACAATGCATGCTCCTGATGAGGTTGCGGATGGTCTCCTGTGGGATCTCCTCCCAGACCTGGACTAAAGCATCCGCCAACTCCTGGACAGTCTGTGGTGCAACGTGACGTTGGTGGATGGAGCGAGACATGATGTCCCAGATGTGCTCAATTGGATTCAGGTCTGAGGAACGGGCGGGCCAGTCCATAGCTTCAATGCCTTCATCTTGCAGGAACTCCTGACACACTCCAGCCACATGAGGTCTGGCATTGTCCTGCATTAGGAGGAGAAACCTAGGGCCAACCGCACCAGCTTATGGCCTCACAAGGTGTCTGAGTATCTCATCTCGGTACCTAATGGCAGTCAGGCTACCTGTGACGAGCACATGGAGGGCTGTGCGGCATTCCAAAGAAATGCCACCCCACACCATTACTGACACACTGCCAAACCGGTCATGCTGAAGGATGTTGCAGGCAGCAGATCGCCCTCCACGGCGTCTCCAGACTCTGTCACGTCTGTCACGTGCTCAGTGTGAACCTGCTTTCATCTGTGAAGAGCACAGGGCGCTAGTGGCGACTTTGCCAATACTGGTGTTCTGTGGCAAATGCAAAGCATCCTGCACGGTGTTGGGCTGTGAGCACAAACCCCATCTGTGGACGTCGGGCCCTCATACCACCCTCAAGGAGTCGGTTTCTAATCGTTTGTGCAGACACATGCACATTTGTGGCCTGCTGGAGGTCATTTTGCAGGGCTCTGGCAGTGCTCCTCCTGTTCCTCCTTGCACAAAGGCGGAGGTAGCAGTCCTGCTGCTGGGTTGTTGCCCTCCTACGGCCCCCTCCATGTCTCCTGGTGTACTGGCCTGTCTCCTGGTAGCACCTCCAGCCTCTGGACACTACGCTGACAGACACAGCAAACCTTCTTGCCACAGCTCGCATTGATGCGCCATCCTGGATGAGCTGCACTACTTGAGCAACTTCTGTGGGTTGTAGAGTCCGTCTCATGCTACCATGAGTGTGAAAGCACAGCCAACATTCAAAAGTGACCAAAACATCAGCCAGAAAGCATTGGTACTGAGATGTGGTCTGTGGTCCCCACCTGCAGAACCACTCCTTTATTGAGTGTGTCTTGATAATTGCCAATAATTTCCATCTATTGTCTATTCCATTTGCACAACAGTAGTATGTGAAATTGATTGTCAATCAGTGTTGCTTCCTAAGTGGACAGTTTGATTTCACAGATGTTTGATTTATTGGAGTTATATTCTGTTGTTTAAGTGTTCCCTTTATTTTTTGAGCAGTATATATATATACAGGGTGGGCTATTTGTATGGATGCACCTAAATTAAATGGGAATGGTTGGTGATATCAACTTCCTGTTTGTGGCACATTAGTATATGGGAGGGGGAAAATTTTTTCCAGATGGGTGGTGACCATGGCGGCCATTTTGAAGTCGGACATTTTGGATCCAACTTTATTTTTTTCAGTGGGAAGAGGGTCATGTGACACATCAAATTTATTGAGAATTTCATAAGAAAAACAATGGTGTGCCTGGTTTTAACGTAACTTTATTCTTTCATGAGTTTTTTACAAGTTTATGACCACTTATAAAATGTGTTCAAAGTGCTGCCCATTGTCAATGCAACCCTCTTCTCCCACTCTTGACATACTGATAGCAACACCGCAGAAGAAATGCTATCACAGGCTTCCAGTATCCATTGTTTCAGATGCTGCACATCTTGTATCTTCACAGCATAGACAATTGCCTTCTGATGACCCCAAAGATAAAAATCTAAGGGGGTCAGATCAGGAGACCTTGGTGACCATTCAACTGGCCCACGACGACCAATCCACTTTCCAGGAAACTGTTCATGTAGGAATTCTTGTATCTGACAACCATAGTGTGGTGGTGCACCATCTTGTTGAAAAAACTCAGGGAACGTGCCATCTTCAGTGCATAAAGAGGGCAACACATCATCATGTAGCAATTTCAGATATCCAGTGGCATTGAGGTTTCCATTGATGAAGAATGGCCCCACTATCTTTGTACCCCATATACCACACCATACCATCAAGATACGAGATGTGCAGCATCTGAAACAACGGATACTGGAAGCCTGTGCTAGCATTTCTTCTGCGGTGTTGCTATCAGTGTGTCAAGAGTGGGAGAAGAGGGTTGCATTGACAATCCAACATATACTGTATATATATATATATATATATATATATATATATATATATATACTGTATACAGGGTGGGCCATTTAAAAGTGACCAAAACATCAGCCAGAAAGCATTGGTACTGAGATGTTGTCTGTGGTCCCCACCTGCAGAACCACTCCTTTATTGAGTGTGTCTTGATAATTGCCAATAATTTCCATCTATTGTCTATTCCATTTGCACAACAGTATGTGAAATCGATTGTCAGTGTTGCTTCCTAAGTGGACAATTTGATTTCACAGAAGTTTGATTTATTGGAGTTATATTCTGTTGTTTAAGTGTTCCCTTTATTTTTTTGAGCAGTATATATATATATATAGGGTGGGCCACTTATATGGATGCACCTGAATTAAATGGGAATGGTGGGTGATATCAACTTCCTGTTTGTGGCACATTAGTATATGGGAGGGGGAAAACTTTTCCAGATGGGTGGTGACCATGGCGGCCATTTTGAAGTCGGACATTTTGGATCCAACTTTATTTTTATATATATATACAGTACAGACCAAAAGTTTGGACACACCTTCTCATTTAAAGATTTTTCTGTATTTTCATGACTATGAAAATTGTACATTCACACTGAAGGCATCAAAACTATGAATTAACACTTGTGGCATTATATACTTAAGAAAAAAGTGTGAAACAACTGAAAATATGTCTTATATGCTAGGTTCTTCAAAGTAGCCACCTTTTGCTTTGATGACTGCTTTGCACACTCTTGGCATTCTCTTGATGAGCTTCAAGAGGTAGTCCACTTGGAATTTAAATATGCAAATAGCCTCTTTTGAGAAGAAGAGGACTGGACCTTTAGTGCCAGCTATTGGATGTCTCAATCCTAAAAGTCAATATCAAACTTTTAAAGAGTCTTGTCACATGAGTTAGGAAAGGAAGCCAAATATAAAACTTCATTTGCAGACAAGTGTTTAAAAAAAAAGTGTTTTAAAGGTGTTTGCAGCTCATAAGTGTAAAGCAGGAGAACTTGTTACTAAAATTTTTAGCCTTCAAGTATTCTAACAAAAGAAAGGGATTTTTTTTAAAAATGATGCTGACATAAAGTAGACATATGGGAAATGTTATCTATTAATTTTTTATGCATAGTATGACTGTCTGGTTTAAGGGCATACAAATTCAAAGTTTTAGGCATTTTTTCATAAATAAAAACAAAACATATCGACCTAAATTTACAACTAACATAAAGTACAATGTGTCACAAAAAGAACCCCAGAATCACTGGGATATGCAGAAGCGCTCCAAAGTTATCACATAAATTGACACTGGTAAGATTACAAAAATTGGGCTTGGTCACAAAGGCAAAAAAATGGCTCTATCCTTCAGGGATTAATTTCATTCTGCTGAAAAAAGGATATGGGCCGCACACCCAAAAGTCATATGTTGATCTAATGCTGCTAGTCAAAAATGCACATAGCATGAGATTCTTAGTTTCACATTCTGATAAGACTGTATTAAGTCCACTGCCACTTCACGGTAAACCTCTCAGTGGGTCATAACCTTTTGTAGCCTTAATGGTGCGGCGCCATGCGCTAACCACCATCGCACCAACAATGAACCAGTAGGGCAGGTGGCCTGGTGCCTCACAGCACCTCTGCTGTAAGACTGAGTCCCCATGACTCCAGGCCACGCTGCCCCAGAAGCACAAAACCACAGCAACAATGGCCGCCACACAGCACCAACACCAAGTGAAAGGAACCATGAAACTCGCCTTCCACAAGCTCTCAGACTGTGAACCGACAGCAAAAATAGGCAGAACCCCTCTTGCAGTTTCCTGCTAATTAAAAACTGTTTGTTCCAAATGGGAGGAGTGCTGGTCCAAGTAAAGAGGATAGGTCATGCAATATGCTGAAAAAAGGACATGGACCGCACATCCAAAAATCATACGTTGATCTAATGCCACTAGGAAGGTGAATTTCATGGCTCCTTTTACTTGGTGTTGGGTCTCTGTGGTGGCCATGGGGAGTCATGGGGACTCAGTCTTGCAGCATGGATGCTGTGGGGCACTTGGCTGCCCGACCTGCTGGTTCATTGTCGATGCGATGGTGATTGTCAAACAGCGCCACTCCTTTAAGTCTATAATAAGCAAGGACTCACTGAGAGGTTTGCCGTGACATGGCAATCGGCTTCATACAGTCTGATCAGAATCTTAAACTAAGGATCCCATGTTCAGTTACAGTCATATGAAAAAGTTTGGGCACCCCTATTAATCTTAAGCTTAATGTTTTATAAAAATTGGTGTTTTTGCAACAGCTATTTCAGTTTGATATATGTAATAACTGTTGGACACAGTAATGTTTCTGCCTTGAAATGAGGTTTATTGTGCTAACAGAAAATGTGCAATCTGTATTCAAACAAAATTTGACCGGTGCATAAGTATGGGCACCCTTATCATTTTCTTGTTTTAAATACTCCTGCCTACTTTTTACTGACTTACTAAAGCACTTTTTTTGGTTTTGTAACCTCATTGAGCTTTGAACTTTATAGCCAGGTGTATGCAATCATGAGAAAAGCTACTTAAAGTGGCCACTTGCAAGTTGTTCTCCTGTTTGAATCTCCTCTGAAGAGTGGCATCATGGGCTCCTCAAAACAACTGTCAAATGAGCTGAAAACAAAGATTATTCAACATAGTTGTTCAGGGGAAGGATACAAAAAGCTGTCTCAGAGATTTAACCTGTCAGTTTCCACTGTGAGGAACATAGTAAGGAAATGGAAGAACATAGGGACAGTTCTTGTTAAGGCCAGAAGTGTCAGGACAAGAAAAACATCAGAAAGGCAGAGAAGAAGAATGGTGAGATCAGTCAAGGACAATCCTCAGACCACCTCCAGAGAGCTGCAGCATCAACTTGCTGCAGATGGTGTCACTGTGCATCGGTCAACTATACAACGCACTTTGCACAAGGAGAAGCTGTATGGGAGAGTGATGCGAAAGAAGCCGTTTCTGCAAGTACGCACAAACAGAGTCGGCTGAGGTATGCAAAAGCACATTTGAAGAAGCCTATTTCTTTTTGGAAGAAGGTCCTGTGGACTGATGAAACCAAGATTAAGTTGTTTGGTCATACAAAAAGGCGTTGTGCATGGTGGCAAAAAAACACAGCATTCCAAGAAAAACACTTGCTACCCACAGTAAAATTTGGTGGAGGTTCCATCATGCTTTGGGGCTGTGTGGTCAATGCCGGCACTGGGAATCTTGTTAAAGTTGAGGGACGCATGGATTCCACTCAGTATCAGCAGATTCTTGGCAATAGTGTTCAAGAATCAGTGATAAAGTTGAAGTTACGCAGTGGATGGATCTTTCAGCAAGACAATGATCCAAAACACCGCTCCAAATCTACTCAGGCATTCATGCAGAGGAACAATTACAATGTTCTGGAATGGCCATCCCAGTCCCCAGACTTGAATATCATTGAACATCTGTGGGATCATTTGAAGAGGCTGTCCATGCTCGGCGACCATCAAACTTAACTGAACTGGAATTGTTTTGTAAAGAGGAATGGTCAAAAATACCTTCATCCAGGATCCAGGAACTCATTAAAAGCTACAGGAAGCGACTAGAGGCTGTTATTTTTGCAAAAGGAGGATCTACTAAATATTAATGTCACTTTTCTGGTGAGGTGCCCATACTTATGCACCTGTCAAATTTTGTTTGAATGCAGATTGCAAATTTTCTGTTAGTACAATAAACCTCATTTCAAGGCAGAAACATTACTGTATCCAACAGTTATTACATATATCAAACTGAAATAGCTGTTGCAAAAACACCAATTTTTATAAAACATTAAGCTTAAGATTAATAGGGGTGCCCAAACTTTTTCATATGACTGTATGTGTATTTTTGCCTAGCGGCATTAGATCAACGTATGTCCATTTTTCGTTAATATCATTCTCTTTGAAAAAATCAAGGAAATGCAGATTGGGGATTTTATGTATACTTTTATTATATTTGAAATGTAAAGAAAAAATAACCCAAGAGTTCTATTTTATGGATTTTGATTCAGCAAGCAAAAAGTCTTGCAGATGTTATGACAGGTGTAGTCTCAAGACTATATAACTGATTTGTAAGAAACGGTACGCAGGTTTTTTTATGGCAAAGTAACAAATTGACATTATGATTAAGAGGGATGTTTATGTGACTGCTGTGCGGTTTATATATGAACAAAGCAAATCTTTTATGTCTTAGTATAAACTCCAGCATTGTGTGTTGTGAGGGGAAGCAGACATTGTCGAGCTTACATACACAATGCATTATTATAAGGCACTTTTAACTTTGTTATAGTTACTAAACATTATATGTGATAGTTTAAGGCAAATGGTATGTGGAATGCAGTGTCACCTATGTAAGTGTGTAAAGAAGCTTTTGAGAGAGTGGAGTTCTTTCAGCAGATGTTGCCTTTATTGCAACTAGGAATGTAGTATGCAAACAACTTTGGAAGATCCTTTAAAGTGAGTGTAACTTTTATATCTATCATTGGTGCTACACTGGATTTATAAGACTAAATGTATCGTTACATCACTCTAATCACTTTTGTGCGCCAAGGGTAAGGATGAATCCGTGTTCTGTGCAGGTCACGTTGCCTTTAATGCTGAGAAATATTTATGACTGTGGTGTGATAAGAATCACCACCCACAATGCATCTTTTTTGTTTTATGGGATGCTCTGATTTCTTCATGGAGGTCTCCATGTCATAATCTGCCCTCTGCAGGTCTCACTATTGGCTGTTTGTCATAGAGATCTGTAGGTCTAAAGAACAGAATAGGGTCTCTCCATCCTTTTATAGGCTTAAATCAGCAGCAAAAAAAACAGAAAAGACTCAGGGCTGGTTGGCAAAGGATCAATCTGTCTGCCTGAATCTCTATGACTGTAAAAGGAAAGCTTCAATGTCAATAATATGGTTGATGTGCTGGAAGATTGAGGCTCTTCTCTACACTAGGAATTTGCTCAGTGTGTATGAACTGCAATAACTGATTGTTGCTAAACAAATACTACTGTGACCTAATGAAAGTTCTTTTTTCCTAGCCTATGGTTCTCATTTTCCCAATTTAACTAATACTTTTATCTATATACACAAGCTCAGACTGGCCCACAGGGGAGGAGGAGAATCTCTGTGCAGAAGTGGCCTCCCCACTTCCCACTGTATTGTTATGTAGAAGCAAAGGTACTGTAAATATTTGAAATAGGGCATTGTAGTATTTGTATGTAGCCAAAACATAGGCCCCGGAATCATTGTTATTGGTGGACCCGTAAGAGGACGCGATGGCACTCCTGAAGAGCCCCTGTGTGATGTGACATTAGTGAGGACAGACTGCCATCTGCTGTCTGGAAGAAATCAGGCGCAACCAATTGGCACCAAAAGTATTGCAAGGGGAGGCAGTTCTTGTGCGGGACCTGGTCAGGTGCCTAGCATGACAGAGTTCCTGTATATAAAAGCCCTGCGTGCTAACGGCAGAAGGATTTGGCATCAAGGAGAAGGAGCAGAGTAGGCGCAGACCAGGAACTGTGCTAAGGCCAGCACCAAGTTGCCGGTCACCAAGTTGCCGGTCATCACTAGACAAGGTCCAGATGATGCCAGATGAGACCCAGAGTTCCACTATGCTGGTCAAGATCCAGAGTTCAGACTGCGCCGGTCAAGACCTGAACATTCACCCTACACCCAACAAGTCCCAGAGGCCAGAGGACACCCATCGAGCGTTGACGCCCCGACAAGAAGCAGCCCAAGTCTGCGTAATGCCAGAAGATCTCACCAGAGCCGATGCTATAGAATTAACGCTTGTAGGAGGAGACCCGTGGACCTTGGCGGTGTTACTCAATGATCAAAAGGACAGCAGCAAACCACTAGCCGGATGTAATCTCTTGGAGCAGATAGAAGCTAATCTCACAGAATTCTCCTCGAGACAAGTTGGTCAAGTTGAAAAGCTACTGCAGTGGTAATGAGGAGTGCATGACACAAAGATGACTTTGGGTGTACCCAGGCTTTACAGCACGAGATCCCTACAGGGACCTCTGCTCCCATTGGAGAGAGGTATCTGCAGATCACACCTCAGATGTACCAGGAGGTGAAAGAACTGCTGGAACACATGCTGTGCAATGGGGCGGTCCGTGAGTCAGATTGTACATAATGTAAGACTGAGGGTGGGGTCTGTTCATTGTGAGATAATTCCATGTTATGTCCTGGACGGTCTTCCCACTCCAATTGTACTGTGTCTACCATGGTTGGTGAAATATAATCCTATAGTGGATTAGCAATCTTGAGAGATCATTGAATGGGGAGATTACTGCCATGAGAACTGTTTAAATATTTCTGCAGTCTCTACAGAGACCTTACTTGCGTTTTTGTCTGGTTTTGAGGACGTTTTTTCTGAGAAGGGGTGCATTGTGAATATGACTGTAATTTTAACCTGACCCCCGGAGTTAAACTACCAAAGTCCAGACTGTATAATCTTTCTAGTCCTGAGAGACAAGTCATTAAGGATTTCATTGCAGAAAGTCTGGAGAAGGGACATATCAGACCCTCATCTTCGCCCGTGGCTGCAAGGTTCTTCGTGAAAACTGTTTAGATTTCTGGTAAATGAATCAAATTACCATCCGAGATCCATACCCTCTTCCTCTGATTCCAGATTTGTTCAGCCAGGTTGTGGGAGCTAAGGTGTTCTCCAAGTTGGATTTTAAGGAAGCCTACAATCTGGTTAGAATCAGAGAAGGGGATGAATGGAAAAGGCTTTACAGCGTTTTCTGGGCTTTACTAATTTTTACCGGAAATGCATCCAAAATTATTCGGTAATTGTGAAACCCCTCACTGACATGCCAAGGAAGGGGTCTGATTTTTCTAAATGTTCGGCTGCCGCCCTGTAAGCTTTTTCCTCCCTAAAGAGTTGTTTTGCCACCGCACCTATACTCAGTCAACCCAATGTTTCTCAATCTTTTATCGTGGAAGTTGATGCGTCGCAGGTGGCGGTTGGCACTGTGTTGTCTCAGGGTCTGTCTCTTGGTTAAAGGCGTCTATGCGCTTTCTTTTCCAAGAAATTATCTTCGGTTGAGAGAATTTATGACGTGGGTAATAGGAATATTTTGGTGATTTAAATTGGAGTTTGAAGAATGGCAACATTGGTTGGAGGGGGCTGTCCATCCTATTACTGTTATTATGGACCATAAGAACCTGTTATATCTCCAAAACGTCTCAACTAGTGTTGAGCGAGCACTAAAATGCTCGGGTGCTCGAAGCTCGGGCCGAGCTCGCCGTGATACTCGGGTGCTCGACCCGAGCAACGAGCCCAATGTTAGTCTATGGGAGACTCGAGCATTTTTGCGGTGGCACCCCCGGCAGTCTTTTAAAAGCCTAACAAGTGCAAAAAACGATAGTGACAGTGCTCAAATGACATGGGGACAGCATGGGGATCGCCCCAGGAAGCATTTCTGACCCCCAGGTCACTGCTGTCAACAACGTGGTCAGAGGTATTAAGCCACTTTTACAGGCTCACAATAAAACGAAAGTGAAACTTTTTTCCTGTGAAATATGTTAAGGAACATCCTTTCAAGGGAAAAGACTTGTGTATAAGTTAAAATAAATGATCAAAAACAAAAATACTCCTCCACACCTTCGGCTATGTTCACAAGTAGCATTTTTTATGCGTTTTTGCACTTTTGTATTGCTTTCAACTATGACAAATGCATTCACCGGGAAATGTCATTTTAACATTTTACAACCTTATCTGGCCATGTGCTGTGTGACATATGCATAAAGTGCTGAAAAGACATGGGAACAGCATGGGGAAGACCCCTGGAAGCATCTCTGACTCCCAGGTCACTGTCTAAAAGTGTGCCCATCATAAGTGATCCTTGCCGCATCAGAAGATGCAGACTTGCAACAATCCCCATGCAAGTTCTAGTCCCAGGGCAGTATTCAATTGTACCTCCCCCATTCCTTGCAATACAAGCGCAAGTATGCAGCCTGCCACCCACCCACCCCCAGGCTGCAATACCATACTGCTTGCTTGCTTGAACTTGAAATTGGGCCTTTTAGGCATGTGGAGGCGGAATCTGGCCACCACGTCATGGCTGTGTTGGCGGCCGGGTGTCCATACTCAGTCCCCAGCCGCCCCGCGGCCGAGTGTCCACACGGTCCCCAGCCGCCTGGGGGCAGTCGGGTGTCCATAAACGGTCCCCAGCTGCCCCCATTTCTCCTTGGAACATCCCCCCACACACTTTTCTTAGCCCGGCCTGCTTTAGGCAGCATTGGACGAGCCCACCAGAGAACCAGACTCCTCCGGTGGGCCCTGACTTCTCCATCGGTGGAGTTGAGAGTGCCAAGGTGAGGAGCATAATGATGATGACAGAAGTTAGCATCTGCTATGTTTTCTTTTAATGCAAGTGTAAGTGTGCAGCCTGCCACCCACCCACCCCCAGGCTGCAATTTATACTGCTAGCTTGCACTTGAAATGGGGCCTTTTAGTTTAGAGGAGGCCGAAGCTGGCCACTACCTCATGGCTGCTCCGGCAGCGAGGTATCCATACTCAGTCCCCAGCCGCCCCTATTTGTCCTGGTGTGCCTTATACATAATATTAAGCGCGTATACCAAAACATTACCTGTGCCCTCCCCAGTGCATTTAGTGGGAAGGAGAGCCTATTCCGCTGTAGTGTGTGCATGCCAAACCCCTGTTCATGGTACATGCGAAGATGCCTCCCACCTTGCACCTGTCGTTGCAGACTTGCAACTATCCCCATTCAAGTCCTTGTCCCAGGGCAGTGTTCAATTGTACCTCTCCCATTCCTTGCAATGCAAGCGCAAGTATGCAGCCTGCCACCCACCCACCCCCAGGCTGCAATACCATACTGCTTGCTTGCACTTTAAATTGGGCCTTTTAGGCATGTGGAGGCGGAATCTGGCCACCACGCCATGGCTGTGTCGGCGGCCTGGTATCCATACTCAGTCCCCAGCCGCCTGGTGGCCGGGTGTCCCCGCTTGCTCCCCAGCCTCCAGGGGGTGGCCGGGTGTCCATACTCGGTCCCCAGCCACCCCTATTTGTACCGGTAACCTTTCCCACACTTTTCTTAGCCTGGCCTGCTTTAGGGCAGCATTGGCCGAGCCCACCGGACTATCAGACTCCTCCGGTGGGCCCTGGCTTCTCCATCAGGGGAGTTGAGAGCGCCAAGGTGAGGAGCATGATGAGGATGATAGAAGTTAGCATCTGCTTTGTTTTGTTGTAATGCAAGCGCATGTATGTAGTAGTGGCTAGGCCTGAGGAGGTCAGCGTTTTGGCGCACATCCTACCTCCTCCGAGGATTGCTGGATGTTTTCCTGCTACTATCCAAGTTCTATGACTCCCGTTAAAACAAAGCTTCAGGTGATAAATGATGGATGAGGTAGTGGCAAAGGAGAAAGAGCAGGAGGAACAGGGACCATTCACATCAATATCAGGCCAGTCAACCAGATATGTCTTGTAGGATATGTTTCTGTAACAAAAGGAGCGGTTCGGCTACACAGTTATAGGGTATACAGTGAGTGCAATGCCTACCAAAAATTTCGAGGCACTCCAATGCCCCTTGGAAATGACATGGAGGTCAGAGGGCGTTAACTAAACCTTTTTTTCCATTTATAGCAACTAGGTCTCCTGTGCACTGTTGGCCTAAGCAGTGAATGGAATGCTTTCCAAAAATTATGAGGTACTGCAATGCCCCTTACAAGAGCCATGTGTGGCACCCCAGGGGTCTGGTCACCACAGTAATAGAGATTACATCGGAGAGCAAGTGGGAGGTTTCCTGGTCAGGATCCCTTAAACATGCAACATCCTCCTGCCCCAGTCCTGGGAGGGGAGAATTCTGCCCTTATAAACTGGATCTGGGGTGGGGTTGAGTGAGTCAGAGAACAGAGAACAGTCAGAGTCAGAGTGAGAGCAAGGGAAAGTAACAACAATGAGCTCTGTAGGAGCTAGGAGCTAAAGACGAGGGGCTGGAAGCTGAGCAGAGCTCGCCCTGGCAGAAGACAATAGGAACCGGACACAGGAGTCCGAAGCTGTGAGGACTTATATATCCAGCAGCAGAAACCAGCCGGCAGGGGATTTCAGGTCCTCTGGCCATAGAAGCCCGGAGGCTCAGTCACAAGCAAGGGACCAGCACCGCCGTCGTGGAGCGGAGGCTAACAGAAGGCCCCAAGTCACCAGCCATACGGGTGAGCACTACACGGTACACTCAGGGACGTGGGCTACTTCTACCCGCTTACAGCAAGGTAGCCAGGAAGAGTGCAGACAGACGGGGAGGCCTACAACTCCACCTGGCCAGGGGAACTCCTGCTTGCTCACAGACTGACCAGGCCTCTTATGCTAGCCAGTACTCCCGTGAGGGTCTACCTTATAATCATCAGTAAAGACCCTGAACTGCACTGCAAAGACTCTGAGTCATTCCTGCTGCGCTCGTGCACCATCACCCCCATCATCCACACTCACTGCCCTGAGGCTATACTCCTCCCGAGGGGAGTTATCCCATTTTATGCTGCGCACACAACACCAGCCTCAGCGGTCTGCCTCGCAGCGGTGGTACTCCCTGACCGCAATCCACGGGTGGCGCAGTCGGACAATTAACCTCAAAACCTAAGAAAGATTGCCACTGCTTTGACCAGCCTGAGCCACGGGACCGGGTCACCACCACGGAGACTACAGACCCCAGAGACCCGGCACCGGGTATCCCACACATGTGTACACACGGCCCAGGGGGCGCGTCACATGCAGTACAGCATATTACAAACATAAGTCCCATTATTGGGGAGTGGGTGTCCCATAGTATTTACTTATGCCTTGCAAGCAAAAGCTGCCAAAAATTAGGACGGAGCAACTTGCAATGCCCCTTACAAGAGCCATGCAGTACAGCATATTACAAACATAAGTCCCATTATTGGGGAGTGGGTCTCCCATAGTATTTGCTTATGCTTTCCCAGCAAAAGCTGCCAAAAATTAGGACGGAGCAACTTGCAATGCCCCTTACAAGAGCCATGCAGTACAGCATATTACAAACATAAGTCCCATTATTGGGGAGTGGGTCTCCCATAGTATTTGCTTATGCTTTCCCAGCAAAAGCTGCCAAAAATTAGGACGGAGCAACTTGCAATGCCCCTTACAAGAGCCATGCAGTACAGCATATTACAAACATAAGTCCCATTATTGGGGAGTGGGTCTCCCATAGTATTTGCTTATGCTTTCCCAGCAAAAGCTGCCAAAAATTAGGACGGAGCAACTTGCAATGCCCCTTACAAGAGCCATGCAGTACAGCATATTACAAACATAAGTCCCATTATTGGGGAGTGGGTGTCCCATGGTATTTGCTTATGCTTTCCCAGCAAAAGCTGCCAAAAATTAGGACGGAGGAACTTGCAATGCTGGCACCCTGGTGGTATAGTGGTTGTGGAGGCTGAGGATAAGGAGAAGAAGATTAAACAGCCGAAACGAGGAAGCGTATAACCATATGTGGGTGTGAAGCGGTGCATGTGAATACACCTCCCGAAATAACACAGTGGATTTGACTTTATGTTACTCTGCTGTCATTTGGTGGTGATGAGAAGTCTGGCCCAATCCAGCCCTTGTTCATTTTGATAACGGTCAGCTTGTCAGCATTGTCAGTTGACAGGCGAGTGCGCTTATCAGTTATAATTCCCCCAGCGGCACTAAAAACACGCTCCGATAACACGCTAGCGGCAGGGCAGGCCAAGACCTCCAAGGCGTACAGAGCGAGTTCATTCCAAGTGTCCAGCTTGGATACCCGATAATTAAAAGGCACAGAGGAATCACGGAGGACGCTGGTACGATCGGCAAGGTACTCCCTCACCATCTTTTGAAACTTTCCACTCCTTGTGAGAGTACCCCGCGCCTCAGGGCCTGTAAGCTGGGCGGGTGTCAGAAAACTGTCCCAGAACGTTGACAGTGTTCCCATGCCTCTGCTGGATTGGAGTTGCATCTCTCTCGCCTGTACGACTTGGTTGGGCAACGAACTGTGACCTCTGCCGCTAGCGGGTTCAGATGGGAATTTTTTTAAGAGTACTGCAGCAAGGGCCTTCTGGTATTGCCCCATTTTTGTAGACCTCTCCACGTCAGGAATAGGAGAGTGAAAGTTCTCCTTGTAGCGGGGGTCTACAAGTGTCACCAACCAGTAATGACTGTCACCCAACATTTTGACAACGCGAGGGTCACGGTTAAGGCAGCGTAACATAAAGTCAGCCATGCGTGCCAGACTGGTAACGGGCAAGATTTCCATGTCCTTACAAAGATGATGACTGACCATGCTCTCCTCCTCCTCCTCCTCCCCCCTGTCCTCAGGCCACCCACGCTGAACCGACGGTATGACACTTGTACAGGTACTACCGTCTACAACGCATTATAGCAGCTCCTGTTCTTCCTCCTCCTCCTCCTCCTCCTCCTCTCCCTCATTGTCCCCCAATGCACGTTGGGATGAGATGAGGCTGGGCTGTGTGTAATCACCCGCTACGGCTTCTTGATCCATCTCATCATACTCTGGCTGCAATGCCTCCTCTTTAATTCTCTGCAGAGAGCGTTGCAAAAGACAGACAAGTGGGATGCTGACACTAATGATGGCGTCATCGCCACTCACCATCTTGGTGGCCTCCTCAAAGTTTGTCAGGATGGTACATATGTCAGACATCCAGGTCCACTCCTGAGGTCTTATGTGTGGAGTCTGACTTGAATATCGACGGCCTTGTTGCAGCTGGTACTCCACAACTGCTCTCTTCTGCTCACAAATCCTTTGCAACATGTGGAGGGTAGAGTTCCAACGTGTGGGGACATCACACACCAGTCGGTGTGCCGGAAGCTGCAAACGCTGCTGCAACACAGCAAGGGCGGCGGAAGCTGTAGCCGACTTGCGAAAATGAGCTGACAGGCGGCGTACTTTCACGAGCAGATCTGGCAACTCGGGGTACGATTTAAGAAACCGCTGAACCACGAGGTTAAGCACATGAGCCAGGCATGGTACGTGTGTGATCTCACCTCGCCTCAGAGCCGCCACCAGGTTACAGCCATTGTCACACACGACCATGACGGGATGTAGGTTCAGCGGTCTCAGCCACAGATCTGCCTGCTCTTTCACAGCTGTCCACAACTCACAAGCAGTGTGAGGTTTATCACCTAAACTTATGAGTTTCAGCACAGCCTGTTGCCGCTTGGCGGAGGCAGTACTGCAATGCTTCCAGCTTGTAACTGATGTGGTGATATATGAGATGGAGGCTGAACATGAGGAGGAGGAGGATGCGCAGGAGCTGTACACTGTGGGGGCAACTCTGACTGACATAGGGCCCGCAATCCTCGGTGTGGAGAGGATGTGTTCCATCCCAAGGTCCGAATGGGTCCCGGCTTCCACTATGTTTACCCAGTGTGCCGTCAGAGAGATGTACCATCCCTGGCCACAAGCACTTGTCCACGTGTCCGTTGTCAGGTGGACTCTCCCAGTAACTGCGTTGTTGAGGGCACGGCAGATGCTTTGGGACACGTGCTTGTGTAGTGCGGGGATGGCACACCGGGCAAAATAGTGTCGGCTGGGGACCGAGTACCGAGGAACGGCCACCGCCATAAGATTGCGGAAGGATTCCGTCTCCACCAGCCTAAAAGGCAGCATTTCCAATGCAAGCAGTCATGAAATGAGCGAATTTAGGACTGTGGCCTGTGGGGCGTTAGCTGCAAATTTCCACTTTCGTTCAAAGGTCTGGGATATGGACAATTGAACGAAAGCGGAAATTCGCAGCTAACGCCCCACAGGTCACAGTCCTAAATTCGCAATCTTATGGCGGTGGGACGTGGACGTGGACGTTGATGCTGTTTCTTGAGAAACTGCCTTAACAAGTGAAGACTGAGAGGAGGGGGCATCTTTACATGCAGTATGGACAGGGGATTGCCTTGCACACACAACAGGGGGTTCTATTGCACGCACAACAGTGGAAGAAGCAGTGGTGACACCCGCTGACACTGGTCGTGGACCCTGGGTTTCGCCCCATAAAGTCGGGTGCTTTGCTGCCATGTGCCTGATCATGCTGGTGGTGGTCAGGCTGGTAGTTTTGTCACCCCTGCTGATGCTGGCATGGCAGGTGGAACATATGGCCTTTTTGGGGTTATCAGCAGAGTCTTTAAAAAAATTCCAGACTCTGGAAGACCTACCGCTTGTACTGGCAACATCCCTCGTGTTGGTGTTACGGGGAACGGTGGCCAGCCTTCTGTCTGCGGCCACCACACTGCTTCTTCCTGCCTGTTGGGGTACTCTGCCTCCCTCCCCCTGTGTGCTGCTGGCCTCACTCTGCATGTCCTACTTCCACGTTGGGTCAGTTACTAGATCATCCACCACCTCTTCCTCTTCCACTTGCGCACCACGATCCTCCTCCTCACTTCCTGGCAATTGTGTCTCGTCATCGTCCACCTCTTGTGACAGATTGCCAACGTCGACTTCCTGTGGCCGTGGCTGTTCAAATATTTGGGCATCGCAACATGGGATCTCCTCTTCCACCACTTCAAGCGTATCAGGCGAGGGGCCCAAATATGGAAATGGACCAGTGAACAGCTCTTCAGAGTGTCCAAGTGTGGGATCACTTGCTGTCTGACGACACTCGGCATGGTGGGAGGAAGGAGCATCAGGGTGAGGAGGAGTATGCGGTCGAGACTCACGGCTACTAAGAGTGGACCATGCGGAAGACAGACCGGAGGTGGTGGTGCCCAGGTAACTGGAAGTATTGTCTGCTATCCAATTAATAACCTGTTCACACTGATCAGTTCTCAATACTGGTGTTGTTCTGTGCTTCCCTAGTAATTCGGTCAAGAAGTGGGAGCGAGAAGATGTGGCTGTTGGTTGTGGCACATTTTCACCTTGGCCACGGCCCCGTCCTCTGCACGAACCATCACCAGAACGTCCACTTCCACGTTCCTTGCCACGCGCCTTGCCCATTGTAAATGAAGTAAAATAGCTTACACTTGCACTATCAATGGAAAAAGGGTAATAAAGAGTAGATTAGAACCGTGGAAGAGGAAAACCACAGTTATTGTTTACTGGGGTATACCACACTTTTTTAAATAGAGATATTTGCGGCTGAACAGTGAGCGACACACTCAAACTGCTTTTTTTTTAGATACCAAAGGACCAAAACTGGATAGTACAGCGATTTGACCCGTGGAACTCCGAAACCACACTGGGATGTCGGGCCTACACAAGACTATTTTCAACAGATATATTTTTGTGTCACAACAGTCAGGAGACACTACTGTTTTTCTTTACGGAAAAAACTACCAAAACCGGAATAATAGAGATTTTTTACCGTGGAACATCAAAACCACAGTAATAATTTACTGGTGTATACCAGGCTTTTTAAAATATATATATATTTGCGGCTGAACAGTGAGCGACACACTCAAACTGTTTTTTTTAGATACAAATGGCCCAAAAGTGGATAATACAGAGGTTTGTACCGTGGAACTGCAAAACCACACTTGTATTTCTCGGGCCTACACCAGACTATTTTCAATAGATATATTTGTGTCTGAAAAATCAGGGAGCCACTATTTTTTTTTTTTTACAGCAAAAAATGCAAAAAGCAGGATAATAGAGATTTTTTACCGTGGAACAGCAAAAGCACACTTCTGTCTCTCTGGCCTACACCAGACTATTTTCAACAGATATATTTGTGTCTGAAAAATCAGGGAGACACTATTATTATTTTTATACAGCAAAAAATGCCAAAAACAGGATAATAGAGATGTTTTACCGTGGAACATCAAAACCACAGTAATAATTTACTGGTGTGTACCAGGCTTTTTAAAATATATATATATTTGCGGCTGAACAGTGAGCGACACACTCAAACTGTTTTTTTTAGATACAAATGGCCCAAAAGTGGATAATACAGAGGTTTGTACCGTGGAACTGCAAAACCACACTTGTATTTCTTGGGCCTACACCAGACTATTTTCAACAGATATATTTGTGTCTGACAAATCAGGGAGACACTATTTTTTTTTTTTTTAAGGCAAAAAATGAAAAAAGCAGGATAATAGAGATTTTTTACCGTGGAACAGCAAAAGCACACTTCTGTCTCTCTGGCCTACACCAGACTATTTTCAACAGATATATTTGTGTCTGAAAAATCAGGGAGACACTATTATTATTTTTATACAGCAAAAAATGCCAAAAAACAGGATAATAGAGATGTTTTACCGTGGAACATCAAAACCACAGTAATAATTTACTGATGTATACCAGGCTTTTTAAAATATATATATATATATTTGCGGCTGAACAGTGAGCGACACACTCAAACTGTTTTTTTTAGATACAAATGGCCCAAAAGTGGATAATACAGAGGTTTGTACCGTGGAACTGCAAAACCACACTTGTATTTCTCGGGCCTACACCAGACTATTTTCAACAGATATATTTGTGTCTGAAAAATCAGGGAGACACTATTTTTTTTTTTTTACAGCAAAAAATGCAAAAAGCAGGATAATAGAGATTTTTTACCGTGGAACAGCAAAAGCACACTTCTGTCTCTCTGGCCTACACCAGACTATTTTCAACAGATATATTTGTGTCTGAAAAATCAGGGAGACACTATTTTTTTTTTTTACAGCAAAAAATGCAAAAAGCAGGATAATAGAGATTTTTTACCGTGGAACAGCAAAAGCACACTTCTGTCTCTCTGGCCTACACCAGACTATTTTCAACAGATATATTTGTGTCTGAAAAATCAGGGAGACACTATTATTATTTTTATACAGCAAAAAATGCCAAAAACAGGATAATAGAGATGTTTTACCGTGGAACATCAAAACCACAGTAATAATTTACTGGTGTATACCAGGCTTTTTAAAATCTATATATATTTGTGGCTGAACAGTGAGCGACACACTCAAACTGTTTTTTTTAGATACAAATGGCCCAAAAGTGGATAATACAGAGGTTTGTACCGTGGAACTGCAAAACCACACTTGTATTTCTCAGGCCTACACCAGACTATTTTCAACAGATATATTTGTGTCTGAAAAATCAGGGAGACACTATTTTTTTTTTTTTACAGCAAAAAATGCAAAAAGCAGGATAATAGAGATTTTTTACCGTGGAACAGCAAAAGCACACTTCTGTCTCTCTGGCCTACACCAGACTATTTTCAACAGATATATTTGTGTCTGAAAAATCAGGGAGACACTATTTTTTTTTTTTACAGCAAAAAATGCAAAAAGCAGGATAATAGAGATTTTTTACCGTGGAACAGCAAAAGCACACTTCTGTCTCTCTGGACTACACCAGACTATTTTCAACACATATATTTGTGTCTGAAAAATCAGGGAGACACTATTATTATTTTTATACAGCAAAAAATGCCAAAAACAGGATAATAGAGATGTTTTACCGTGGAACATCAAAACCACAGTAATAATTTACTGGTGTATACCAGGCTTTTTAAAATATATATATATTTGCGGCTGAACAGTGAGCGACACACTCAAACTGTTTTTTTTAGATACAAATGGCCCAAAAGTGGATAATACAGAGGTTTGTACCGTGGAACTGCAAAACCACACTTGTATTTCTCGGGCCTACACCAGACTATTTTCAACAGATATATTTGTGTCTGAAAAATCAGGGAGACACTATTTTTTTTTTTTTACAGCAAAAAATGCAAAAAGCAGGATAATAGAGATTTTTTACCGTGGAACAGCAAAAGCACACTTCTGTCTCTCTGGCCTACACCAGACTATTTTCAACACATATATTTGTGTCTGAAAAATCAGGGAGACACTATTATTATTTTTATACAGCAAAAAATGCCAAAAACAGGATAATAGAGATGTTTTACCATGGAACATCAAAACCACAGTAATAATTTACTGGTGTATACCAGGCTTTTTAAAATATATATATATTTGCGGCTGAACAGTGAGCGACACACTCAAACTGGTTTTTTTAGATACAAATGGCCCAAAAGTGGATAATACAGAGGTTTGTACCGTGGAACTGCAAAACCACACTTGTATTTCTCGGGCCTACACCAGACTATTTTCAATAGATATATTTGTGTCTGAAAAATCAGGGAGACACTATTTTTTTTTTTTTTTTACAGCAAAAAATGCAAAAAGCAGGATAATAGAGATTTTTTACCGTGGAACAGCAAAAGCACACTTCTGTCTCTCTGGCCTACACCAGACTATTTTCAACACATATATTTGTGTCTGAAAAATCAGGGAGACACTATTTTTATTTTTATACAGCAAAAAATGCCAAAAACAGGATAATAGAGATGTTTTACCATTGAACATCAAAACCACAGTAATAATTTACTGGTGTATACCAGGCTTTTTAAAATATATATATATTTGCGACTGAACAGTGAGCGACACACTCAAACTGTTTTTTTTAGATACAAATGGCCCAAAAGTGGATAATACAGAGGTTTGTACCGTGGAACTGCAAAACCACACTTGTATTTCTCGGGCCTACATCAGACTATTTTCAACAGATATATTTGTGTCTGAAAAATTAGGGAGACACTATTTTTTTTTTTTTTTTACAGCAAAAAATGCAAAAAGCAGGATAATAGAGATTTTTTACCGTGGAACAGCAAAAGCACACTTCTGTCTCTCTGGCCTACACCAGACTATTTTCAACAGATATATTTGTGTCTGAAAAATCAGGGAGACACTATTATTATTTTTATACAGCAAAAAATGCCAAAAACAGGATAATAGAGATGTTTTACCGTGGAACATCAAAACCACAGTAATAATTTACTGGTGTATACCAGGCTTTTTAAAATATATATATATTTGCGGCTGAACAGTGAGCGACACACTCAAACTGTTTTTTTTAGATACAAATGGCCCAAAAGTGGATAATACAGAGGTTTGTACTGTGGAACTGCAAAACCACACTTGTATTTCTCGGGCCTACACCAGACTATTTTCAACAGATATATTTGTGTCTGAAAAATCAGGGAGACACTATTTTTTTTTTTTTACAGCAAAAAATGCAAAAAGCAGGATAATAGAGATTTTTTACCGTGGAACAGCAAAAGCACACTTCTGTCTCTCTGGCCTACACCAGACTATTTTCAACAGATATATTTGTGTCTGAAAAATCAGGGAGACATTATTATTATTTTTATACAGCAAAAAATGCCAAAAACAGGATAATAGAGATGTTTTACCATGTAACATCAAAACCACTGTAATAATTTACTGGTGTATCCCAGGCTTTTTAAAATATATATATATTTGCGGCTGAACAGTGAGCGACACACTCAAACTGTGTTTTTTAGATACAAATCGCCCAAAAGTGGATAATACAGAGGTTTGTACCGTGGAACTGCAAAACCACACTTGTATTTCTCGGGCCTACACCAGACTATTTTCAACAGATATATTTGTGTCTGAAAAATCAGGGAGACACTATTTTTTTTTTTTTTACAGCAAAAAATGCAAAAAGCAGGATAATAGAGATTTTTTACCGTGGAACAGCAAAAGCACACTTCTGTCTCTCTGGCCTACACCAGACTATTTTCAACAGATATATTTGTGTCTGAAAAATCAGGGAGACACTATTTTTTTTTTTTTACAGCAAAAAATGCAAAAAGCAGGATAATAGAGATTTTTTACCGTGGAACAGCAAAAGCACACTTCTGTCTCTCTGGCCTACACCAGACTATTTTCAACAGATATATTTGTGTCTGAAAAATCAGGGAGACACTATTATTATTTTTATACAGCAAAAAATGCCAAAAACAGGATAATAGAGATGTTTTACCATGGAACATCAAAACCACAGTAATAATTTACTGGTGTATACCAGGCTTTTTAAAATCTATATATATTTGTGGCTGAACAGTGAGCGACACACTCAAACTGTTTTTTTTAGATACAAATGGCCCAAAAGTGGATAATACAGAGGTTTGTACCGTGGAACTGCAAAACCACACTTGTATTTCTCAGGCCTACACCAGACTATTTTCAACAGATATATTTGTGTCTGAAAAATCAGGGAGACACTATTTTTTTTTTTTTACAGCAAAAAATGCAAAAAGCAGGATAATAGAGATTTTTTACCGTGGAACAGCAAAAGCACACTTCTGTCTCTCTGGCCTACACCAGACTATTTTCAACAGATATATTTGTGTCTGAAAAATCAGGGAGACACTATTTTTTTTTTTTACAGCAAAAAATGCAAAAAGCAGGATAATAGAGATTTTTTACCGTGGAACAGCAAAAGCACACTTCTGTCTCTCTGGCCTACACCAGACTATTTTCAACACATATATTTGTGTCTGAAAAATCAGGGAGACACTATTATTATTTTTATACAGCAAAAAATGCCAAAAACAGGATAATAGAGATGTTTTACCGTGGAACATCAAAACCACAGTAATAATTTACTGGTGTATACCAGGCTTTTTAAAATATATATATATTTGCGGCTGAACAGTGAGCGACACACTCAAACTGTTTTTTTTAGATACAAATGGCCCAAAAGTGGATAATACAGAGGTTTATACCGTGGAACTGCAAAACCACACTTGTATTTCTCGGGCCTACACCAGACTATTTTCAATAGATATATTTGTGTCTGAAAAATCAGGGAGACACTATTTTTTTTTTTTTTTTACAGCAAAAAATGCAAAAAGCAGGATAATAGAGATTTTTTACCGTGGAACAGCAAAAGCACACTTCTGTCTCTCTGGCCTACACCAGACTATTTTCAACACATATATTTGTGTCTGAAAAATCAGGGAGACACTATTATTATTTTTATACAGCAAAAAATGCCAAAAACAGGATAATAGAGATGTTTTACCATGGAACATCAAAACCACAGTAATAATTTACTGGTGTATACCAGGCTTTTTAAAATATATATATATTTGCGACTGAACAGTGAGCGACACACTCAAACTGTTTTTTTTAGATACAAATGGCCCAAAAGTGGATAATACAGAGGTTTGTACCGTGGAACTGCAAAACCACACTTGTATTTCTCGGGCCTACATCAGACTATTTTCAACAGATATATTTGTGTCTGAAAAATTAGGGAGACACTATTTTTTTTTTTTTTTTACAGCAAAAAATGCAAAAAGCAGGATAATAGAGATTTTTTACCGTGGAACAGCAAAAGCACACTTCTGTCTCTCTGGCCTACACCAGACTATTTTCAACACATATATTTGTGTCTGAAAAATCAGGGAGACACTATTATTATTTTTATACAGCAAAAAATGCCAAAAACAGGATAATAGAGATGTTTTACCGTGGAACATCAAAACCACAGTAATAATTTACTGGTGTATACCAGGCTTTTTAAAATATATATATATTTGCGGCTGAACAGTGAGCGACACACTCAAACTGTTTTTTTTAGATACAAATGGCCCAAAAGTGGATAATACAGAGGTTTGTACTGTGGAACTGCAAAACCACACTTGTATTTCTCGGGCCTACACCAGACTATTTTCAACAGATATATTTGTGTCTGAAAAATCAGGGAGACACTATTTTTTTTTTTTTACAGCAAAAAATGCAAAAAGCAGGATAATAGAGATTTTTTACCGTGGAACAGCAAAAGCACACTTCTGTCTCTCTGGCCTACACCAGACTATTTTCAACAGATATATTTGTGTCTGAAAAATCAGGGAGATATTATTATTATTTTTATACAGCAAAAAATGCCAAAAACAGGATAATAGAGATGTTTTACCATGTAACATCAAAACCACTGTAATAATTTACTGGTGTATCCCAGGCTTTTTAAAATATATATACATTTGCGGCTGAACAGTGAGCGACACACTCAAACTGTGTTTTTTAGATACAAATCGCCCAAAAGTGGATAATACAGAGGTTTGTACCGTGGAACTGCAAAACCACACTTGTATTTCTCGGGCCTACACCAGACTATTTTCAACAGATATATTTGTGTCTGAAAAATCAGGGAGACACTATTTTTTTTTTTTTTACAGCAAAAAATGCAAAAAGCAGGATAATAGAGATTTTTTACCGTGGAACAGCAAAAGCACACTTCTGTCTCTCTGGCCTACACCAGACTATTTTCAACAGATATATTTGTGTCTGAAAAATCAGGGAGACACTATTATTATTTTTATACAGCAAAAAATGCCAAAAACAGGATAATAGAGATGTTTTACCGTGGAACATCAAAACCACAGTAATAATTTACTGGTGTATACCAGGCTTTTTAAAATATATATATATTTGCGGCTGAACAGTGAGCGACACACTCAAACTGTTTTTTTTAGATACAAATGGCCCAAAAGTGGATAATACAGAGGTTTGTACCGTGGAACTGCAAAACCACACTTGTATTTCTCGGGCCTACACCAGACTATTTTCAACAGATATATTTGTGTCTGAAAAATCAGGGAGACACTATTTTTTTTTTTTTACAGCAAAAAATGCAAAAAGCAGGATAATAGAGATTTTTTACCGTGGAACAGCAAAAGCACACTTCTGTCTCTCTGGCCTACACCAGACTATTTTCAACAGATATATTTGTGTCTGAAAAATCAGGGAGATATTATTATTATTTTTATACAGCAAAAAATGCCAAAAACAGGATAATAGAGATGTTTTACCATGTAACATCAAAACCACTGTAATAATTTACTGGTGTATCCCAGGCTTTTTAAAATATATATATATTTGCGGCTGAACAGTGAGCGACACACTCAAACTGTGTTTTTTAGATACAAATCGCCCAAAAGTGGATAATACAGAGGTTTGTACCGTGGAACTGCAAAACCACACTTGTATTTCTCGGGCCTACACCAGACTATTTTCAACAGATATATTTGTGTCTGAAAAATCAGGGAGACACTATTTTTTTTTTTTTTACAGCAAAAAATGCAAAAAGCAGGACAATAGAGATTTTTTACCGTGGAACAGCAAAAGCACACTTCTGTCTCTCTGGCCTACACCAGACTATTTTCAACAGATATATTTGTGTCTGAAAAATCAGGGAGACACTATTATTATTTTTATACAGCAAAAAATGCCAAAAACAGGATAATAGAGATGTTTTACCGTGGAACATCAAAACCACAGTAATAATTTACTGGTGTATACCAGGCTTTTTAAAATATATATATATTTGCGGCTGAACAGTGAGCGACACACTCAAACTGTTTTTTTTAGATACAAATGGCCCAAAAGTGGATAATACAGAGGTTTGTACCGTGGAACTGCAAAACCACACTTGTATTTCTCGGGCCTACACCAGACTATTTTCAACAGATATATTTGTGTCTGAAAAATCAGGGAGACACTATTTTTTTTTTTTTACAGCAAAAAATGCAAAAAGCAGGATAATAGAGATTTTTTACCGTGGAACAGCAAAAGCACACTTCTGTCTCTCTGGCCTACACCAGACTATTTTCAACAGATATATTTGTGTCTGAAAAATCAGGGAGACATTATTATTATTTTTATACAGCAAAAAATGCCAAAAACAGGATAATAGAGATGTTTTACCGTGTAACATCAAAACCACAGTAATAATTTACTGGTGTATCCCAGGCTTTTTAAAATATATATATATTTGCGGCTGAACAGTGAGCGACACACTCAAACTGTTTTTTTTAGATACAAATGGCCCAAAAGTGGATAATACAGAGGTTTGTACCGTGGAACTGCAAAACCACACTTGTATTTCTTGGGCCTACACCAGACTATTTTCAACAGATATATTTGTGTCTGAAAAATCAGGGAGACACTATTTTTTTTTTTTTTACAGCAAAAAATGCAAAAAGCAGGATAATAGAGATTTTTTACCGTGGAACAGCAAAAGCACACTTCTGTCTCTCTGGCCTACACCAGACTATTTTCAACAAATATATTTGTGTCTTAAAAATCAGGGAGACACTATTATTATTTTTATACAGCAAAAAATGCCAAAAACAGGATAATAGAGATGTTTTACCGTGGAACATCAAAACCACAGTAATAATTTACTGGTGTATACCAGGCTTTTTAAAATATATATATATTTGCGGCTGAACAGTGAGCGACACACTCAAACTGTTTTTTTTAGATACAAATGGCCCAAAAGTGGATAATACAGAGGTTTGTACCGTGGAACTGCAAAACCACACTTGTATTTCTCAGGCCTACACCAGACTATTTTCAACAGATATATTTGTGTCTGAAAAATCAGGGAGACACTATTTTTTTTTTTTTACAGCAAAAAATGCAAAAAGCAGGATAATAGAGATTTTTTACCGTGGAACAGCAAAAGCACACTTCTGTCTCTCTGGCCTACACCAGACTATTTTCAACAGATATATTTGTGTCTGAAAAATCAGGGAGACACTATTATTATTTTAATACAGCAAAAAATGCCAAAAACAGGATAATAGAGATGTTTTACCGTGGAACATCAAAACCACAGTAATAATTTACTGGTGTATAACAGGCTTTTTAAAATATATATATATTTGCGGCTGAACAGTGAGCGACACACTCAAACTGTTTTATTAGATACAAATGGCCCAAAAGTGGATAATACAGAGGTTTGTACCGTGGAACTGCAAAACCACACTTGTATTTCTCGGGCCTACACCAGACTATTTTCAACAGATATATTTGTGTCTGAAAAATCAGGGAGACACTATTTTTTTTTTTTTTTACAGCAAAAAATGCAAAAAGCAGGATAATAGAGATTTTTTACCGTGGAACAGCAAAAGCACACTTCTGTCTCTCTGGCCTACAGCAGACTATTTTCAACAGATATATTTGTGTCTGAAAAATCAGGGAGACACTATTATTATTTTTATACAGCAAAAAATGCCAAAAACAGGATAATAGAGATGTTTTACCATGGAACATCAAAACCACAGTAATAATTTACTGGTGTATACCAGGCTTTTTAAAATATATATATATTTGCGACTGAACAGTGAGCGACACACTCAAACTGTTTTTTTTAGATACAAATGGCCCAAAAGTGGATAATACAGAGGTTTGTACCGTGGAACTGCAAAACCACACTTGTATTTCTCGGGCCTACACCAGACTACTATCAATAGATATATTTGTGTCTGAAAAATCAGGGAGACACTATTTTTTTTTTTTTTTACAGCAAAAAATGCAAAAAGCAGGATAATAGAGATTTTTTACCGTGGAACAGCAAAAGCACACTTCTGTCTCTCTGGCCTACACCAGACTATTTTCAACAGATATATTTGTGTCTGAAAAATCAGGGAGACACTATTATTATTTTTATACAGCAAAAAATGTCAAAAACAGGATAATAGAGATGTTTTACCATGGAACATCAAAACCACAGTAATAATTTACTGGTGTATACCAGGCTTTTTAAAATATATATATATTTGCGGCTGAACAGTGAGCGACACACTCAAACTGTTTTTTTTAGATACAAATGGCCCAAAAGTGGATAATACAGAGGTTTGTACCGTGGAACTGCAAAACCACACTTGTATTTCTCGGGCCTACACCAGACTATTTTCAACAGATATATTTGTGTCTGAAAAATCAGGGAGACACTATTTTTTTATTTTACAGCAAAAAATGCAAAAAGCAGGATAATAGAGATTTTTTACCGTGGAACAGCAAAAGCACACTTCTGTCTCTCTGGCCTACACCAGACTATTTTCAACAGATATATTTGTGTCTGAAAAATCAGGGAGACATTATTATTATTTTTATACAGCAAAAAATGCCAAAAACAGGATAATAGAGATGTTTTACCGTGTAACATCAAAACCACAGTAATAATTTACTGGTGTATCCCAGGCTTTTTAAAATATATATATATTTGCGGCTGAACAGTGAGCGACACACTCAAACTGTTTTTTTAGATACAAATCGCCCAAAAGCGGATAATACAGAGGTTTGTACCGTGGAACTGCCAAACCACACTTGTATTTCTCGGGCCTACACCAGACTATTTTCAACAGATATATTTGTGTCTGAAAAATCAGGGAGACACTATTTTTTTTTTTTTACAGCAAAAAATGCAAAAAGCAGGATAATAGAGATTTTTTACCGTGGAACAGCAAAAGCACACTTCTGTCTCTCTGGCCTACACCAGACTATTTTCAACAGATATATTTGTGTCTGAAAAATCAGGGAGACACTATTATTATTTTTATACAGCAAAAATGCCAAAAAACAGGATAATAGAGATGTTTTACCGTGGAACATCAAAACCACAGTAATAATTTACTGGTGTATACAAGGCTTTTTAAAATATATATATATTTGCGGCTGAACAGTGAGCGACACACTCAAACTGTTTTTTTTAGATACAAATGGCCCAAAAGTGGATAATACAGAGGTTTGTACCGTGGAACTGCAAAACCACACTTGTATTTCTCGGGCCTACACCAGACTATTTCAACAGATATATTTGTGTCTGAAAAATCAGGGAGACACTATTATTATTTTTATACAGCAAAAAATGCCAAAAACAGGATAATAGAGATGTTTTACCGTGGAACATCAAAACCACAGTAATAATTTACTGGTGTATACCAGGCTTTTTAAAATATATATATATTTGCGGCTGAACAGTGAGCGACACACTCAAACTGTTTTTTTTAGATACAAATGGCCCAAAAGTGGATAATACAGAGGTTTGTACCGTGGAACTGCAAAACCACACTTGTATTTCTCGGGCCTACACCAGACTATTTTCAACAGATATATTTGTGTCTGAAAAATCAGGGAGACACTATTTTTTTTTTTTTACAGCAAAAAATGCAAAAAGCAGGATAATAGAGACTTTTTACCGTGGAACAGCAAAAGCACACTTCTGTCTCTCTGGCCTACACCAGACTATTTTCAACAGATATATTTGTGTCTGAAAAATCAGGGAGACACTATTATTATTTTTATACAGCAAAAAATGCCAAAAACAGGATAATAGAGATGTTTTACCGTGGAACATCAAAACCACAGTAATAATTTACTGGTGTATACCAGGCTTTTTAAAATATATATATATTTGAGGCTGAACAGTGAGCGACACACTCAAACTGTTTTTTTAGATACAAATGGCCCAAAAGTGGATAATACAGAGGTTTGTACGTGGAACTGCAAAACCACACTTGTATTTCTCGGGCCTACACCAGACTATTTTCAACAGATATATTTGTGTCTGAAAAATCAGGGAGACACTATTTTTTTTTTTTTACAGCAAAAAATGCAAAAAGCAGGATAATAGAGATTGTTTACCGTGGAACAGCAAAAGCACACTTCTGTCTCTCTGGCCTACACCAGACTATTTTCAACAGATATATTTGTGTCTGAAAAATCAGGGAGACACTATTATTATTTTTATACAGCAAAAAATGCCAAAAACAGGATAATAGAGATGTTTTACCGTGGAACATCAAAACCACAGTAATAATTTACTGGTGTATACCAGGCTTTTTAAAATATATATATATTTGCGGCTGAACAGTGAGCGACACACTCAAACTGTTTTTTTTAGATACAAATGGCCCAAAAGTGGATAATACAGAGGTTTGTACCGTGGAACTGCAAAACCACACTTGTATTTCTCGGGCCCTACACCAGACTATTTTCAACAGATATATTTGTGTCTGAAAAATCAGGGAGACACTATTTTTTTTTTTTTACAGCAAAAAATGCAAAAAGCAGGATAATAGAGATTTTTTACCGTGGAACAGCAAAAGCACACTTCTGTCTCTCTGGCCTACACCAGACTATTTTCAACAGATATATTTGTGTCTGAAAAATCAGGGAGACACTATTATTATTTTTATACAGCAAAAAATGCCAAAAACAGGATAATAGAGATGTTTTACCGTGGAACATCAAAACCACAGTAATAATTTACTGGTGTATACCAGGCTTTTTAAAATATATATATATTTGAGGCTGAACAGTGAGCGACACACTCAAACTGTTTTTTTTAGATACAAATGGCCCAAAAGTGGATAATACAGAGGTTTGTACCGTGGAACTGCAAAACCACACTTGTATTTCTCGGGCCTACACCAGACTATTTTCAACAGATATATTTGTGTCTGAAAAATCAGGGAGACACTATTTTTTTTTTTTTACAGCAAAAAATGCAAAAAGCAGGATAATAGAGATTGTTTACCGTGGAACAGCAAAAGCACACTTCTGTCTCTCTGGCCTACACCAGACTATTTTCAACAGATATATTTGTGTCTGAAAAATCAGGGAGACATTATTATTATTTTTATACAGCAAAAAATGCCAAAAACAGGATAATAGAGATGTTTTACCGTGTAACATCAAAACCACAGTAATAATTTACTGGTGTATCCCAGGCTTTTTAAAATATATATATATTTGCGGCTGAACAGTGAGCGACACACTCAAACTGTTTTTTTTAGATACAAATAGCCCAAAAGTGGATAATACAGAGGTTTGTACCGTGGAACTGCAAAACCACACTTGTATTTCTCGGGCCTACACCAGACTATTTTCAACAGATATATTTGTGTCTGAAAAATCAGGGAGACACTATTTTTTTTTTTTTACAGCAAAAAATGCAAAAAGCAGGATAATAGAGATTTTTTACCGTGGAACAGCAAAAGCACACTTCTGTCTCTCTGGCCTACACCAGACTATTTTCAACAGATATATTTGTGTCTGAAAAATCAGGGAGACACTATTATTATTTTTATACAGCAAAAAATGCCAAAAACAGGATAATAGAGATGTTTTACCGTGGAACATCAAAACCACAGTAATAATTTACTGGTGTATACCAGGCTTTTTAAAATATATATATATTTGCGGCTGAACAGTGAGCGACACACTCAAACTGTTTTTTTTAGATACAAATGGCCCAAAAGTGGATAATACAGAGGTTTGTACCGTGGAACTGCAAAACCACACTTGTATTTCTCGGGCCTACACCAGACTATTTTCAACAGATATATTTGTGTCTGAAAAATCAGGGAGACACTATTTTTTTATTTTACAGCAAAAAATGCAAAAAGCAGGATAATAGAGATTTTTACCGTGAACAGCAAAAGCACACTTCTGTCTCTCTGGCCTACACCAGACTATTTTCAACAGATATATTTGTGTCTGAAAAATCAGGGAGACATTATTATTATTTTTATACAGCAAAAAATGCCAAAAACAGGATAATAGAGATGTTTTACCGTGTAACATCAAAACCACAGTAATAATTTACTGGTGTATCCCAGGCTTTTAAAATATATATATATTTGCGGCTGAACAGTGAGCGACACACTCAAACTGTTTTTTTTTAGATACAAATCGCCCAAAGCGGATAATACAGAGGTTTGTACCGTGGAACTGCAAAACCACACTTGTATTTCTCGGGCCTACACCAGACTATTTTCAACAGATATATTTGTGTCTGAAAAATCAGGAGACACTATTTTTTTTTTTTTACAGCAAAAAATGCAAAAAGCAGGATAATAGAGATTTTTTACCGTGGAACAGCAAAAGCACACTTCTGTCTCTCTGGCCTACACCAGACTATTTTCAACAGATATATTTGTGTCTGAAAATCAGGGAGACACTATTATTATTTTTATACAGCAAAAATGCCAAAAAACAGGATAATAGAGATGTTTTACCGTGGAACATCAAAACCACAGTAATAATTTACTGGTGTATACAAGGCTTTTTAAAATATATATATATTTGCGGCTGAACAGTGAGCGACACACTCAAACTGTTTTTTTTAGATACAAATGGCCCAAAAGTGGATAATACAGAGGTTTGTACTGTGGAACTGCAAAACCACACTTGTATTTCTCGGGCCTACACCAGACTATTTTCAACAGATATATTTGTGTCTGAAAATCAGGGAGACACTATTTTTTTTTTTTACAGCAAAAAATGCAAAAAGCAGGATAATAGAGATTTTTTACCGTGGAACAGCAAAAGCACACTTCTGTCTCTCTGGCCTACACCAGACTATTTTCAACAGATATATTTGTGTCTGAAAAATCAGGGAGACACTATTATTATTTTATACAGCAAAAAATGCCAAAAACAGGATAATAGAGATGTTTTACCGTGGAACATCAAAACCACAGTAATAATTTACTGGTGTATACCAGGCTTTTTAAAATATATATATATTTGCGGCTGAACAGTGAGCGACACACTCAAACTGTTTTTTTTAGATACAAATGGCCCAAAAGTGGATAATACAGAGGTTTGTACCGTGGAACTGCAAAACCACACTTGTATTTCTCGGGCCTACACCAGACTATTTTCAACAGATATATTTGTGTCTGAAAAATCAGGGAGACACTATTTTTTTTTTTTTACAGCAAAAAATGCAAAAAGCAGGATAATAGAGATTTTTACCGTGGAACAGCAAAAGCACACTTCTGTCTCTCTGGCCTACACCAGACTATTTTCAACAGATATATTTGTGTCTGAAAAATCAGGGAGACACTATTATTATTTTATACAGCAAAAAATGCCAAAAACAGGATAATAGAGATGTTTTACCGTGGAACATCAAAACCACAGTAATAATTTACTGGTGTATACCAGGCTTTTTAAAATATATATATATTTGCGGCTGAACAGTGAGCGACACACTCAAACTGTTTTTTTTAGATACAAATGGCCCAAAAGTGGATAATACAGAGGTTTGTACCGTGGAACTGCAAAACCACACTTGTATTTCTCGGGCCTACACCAGACTATTTTCAACAGATATATTTGTGTCTGAAAAAATCAGGGAGACACTATTTTTTTTTTTTTACAGCAAAAAATGCAAAAAGCAGGATAATAAGAGATTGTTTACCGTGGAACAGCAAAAGCACACTTCTGTCTCTCTGGCCTACACCAGACTATTTTCAACAGATATATTTGTGTCTGAAAAATCAGGGAGACACTATTATTATTTTTATACAGCAAAAAATGCCAAAAACAGGATAATAGAGATGTTTTACCGTGGAACATCAAAACCACAGTAATAATTTACTGGTGTATCCCAGGCTTTTTAAAATATATATATATTTGCGGCTGAACAGTGAGCGACACACTCAAACTGTTTTTTTTAGATACAAATGGCCCAAAAGTGGATAATACAGAGGTTTGTACCGTGGAACTGCAAAACCACACTTGTATTTCTCGGGCCTACACCAGACTATTTTCAATAGATATATTTGTGTCTAAAAAATCAGGGAGACACTATTTTTTTTTTTTTACTGCAAAAAATGCAAAAAGCAGGATAATAGAAGATATTTTACCGTGGAACAGCAAAAGCACACTTCTGTCTCTCTGGCCTACACCAGACTATTTTCAACAGATATATTTGTGTCTGAAAAATCAGGGAGACACAATTATTATTTTAATACAGCAAAAAATGCCAAAAACAGGATAATAGAATGTTTTACCGTGGAACATCAAAACCACAGTAATAATTTACTGGTGTATAACAGGCTTTTTAAAATATATATATATTGCGGCTGAACAGTGAGCGACACACTCAAACTGTTTTTTATAGATACAAATGGCCCAAAAGTGGATAATACAGAGGTTTGTACCGTGGAACTGCAAAACCACACTTGTATTTCTCGGGCCTACACCAGACTATTTTCAATAGATATATTTGTGTCTGAAAAATCAGGGAGACACTATTTTTTTTTTTTTTTACAGCAAAAATGCAAAAAGCAGGATAATAGAGATATTTTACCGTGGAACAGCAAAAGCACACTTTCTGTCTCTCTGGCCTACACCAGACTATTTTCAACAGATATATTTGTGTCTGAAAAATCAGGGAGACACTATTATTATTTTTTATACAGCAAAAAATGCCAAAAACAGGATAATAGAGATGTTTTACCATGGAACATTAAAACCACAGTAATAATTTACTGGTGTATAACAGGCTTTTTAAAATATATATATATTTGCGGCTGAACAGTGAGCGACACACTCAAACTGTTTTTTTAGATACAAATGGCCCAAAATGGATAATACAGAGGTTTGTACCGTGGAACTGCAAAACCACACTTGTATTTCTCGGGCCTACACCAGACTATTTTCAACAGATATATTTGTGTCTGAAAAATCAGGGAGACACTATTTTTTTTTTTTTTTACAGCAAAAATGCAAAAAGCAGGATAATAGAGATTTTTTACCGTGGAACAGCAAAAGCACACTTCTGTCTCTCTGGCCTACACCAGACTATTTCAACAGATATATTTGTGTCTGAAAAATCAGGGAGACACTATTATTATTTTTATACAGCAAAAAATGCCAAAACAGATAATAGAGATGTTTTACCGTGGAACATCAAAACCACAGTAATAATTTACTGGTGTTTCCCAGGCTTTTTAAAATATATATATTTGCGGCTGAACAGTGAGCGACACACTCAAACTGTTTTTTTAGATACAAATGGCCCAAAAGTGGATAATACAGAGTTTGTACCGTGGAACTGCAAAACCACACTTGTATTTCTCGGGCCTACACCAGACTATTTTCAACAGATATATTTGTGTCTGAAAAATCAGGGAGACACTATTTTTTTTTTTTACAGCAAAAAATGCAAAAAGCAGGATAATAGAGATTTTTTACCGTGGAACAGCAAAAGCACACTTCTGTCTCTCTGGCCTACACCAGACTATTTTCAACAGATATATTTGTGTCTGAAAAATTCAGGGAGACATTATTATTATTTTATACAGCAAAAAATGCCAAAAACAGGATAATAGAAATGTTTTACCATGGAACATCAAAACCACAGTAATAATTTACTGGTGTATCCCAGCTTTTTAAAATATATATATATTTGCGGCTGAACACTGAGCGACACACTCAAACTGTTTTTTTTAGATACAATGGCCCAAAAGTGGATAATACAGAGGTTTGTACCGTGGAACTGCAAACCACACTTGTATTTCCTGGGCTACACCAGACTATTTTCAACAGATATATTTGTGTCTGAAAAAATCAGGGAGACACTATTTTTTTTTTTTTTTACAGCAAAAAATGCAAAAAGCAGGATAATAGAGATTTTTTACCGTGGAACAGCAAAAGCACACTTCTGTCTCTCTGGCCTACACCAGACTATTTTCAACAGATATATTTGTGTCCTGAAAAATCGGGAGACACTATTATTATTTTTATACAGCAAAAAATGCCAAAAACAGGATAATAGAGATGTTTTACCATGGAATAGAGATGTTTTACCATGGAACATCAAAACCACAGTAATAATTTACTGGTGTATACCAGGCTTTTTAAAATATATATATATTTGCGGCTGAACAGTGAGCGACACACTCAAACTGTTTTTTTTAGATACAAATGGCCCAAAAGTGGATAATACAGAGGTTTGTACCGTGGAACTGCAAAACCACACTTGTATTTCTCGGGCCTACACCAGACTATTTTCAACAGATATATTTGTGTCTGAAAAATCAGGGAGACACTATTTTTTTTTTTTTTACAGCAAAAAATGCAAAAAGCAGGATAATAGAGATTTTTTACCGTGGAACAGCAAAAGCACACTTCTGTCTATCTGGCCTACACCAGACTATTTTCAACAGATATATTTGTGTCTGAAAAATCAGGGAGACACTATTATTATTTTTATACAGCAAAAAATGCCAAAAACAGGATAATAGAGATGTTTTACTGTGGAACATCAAAACCACAGTAATAATTTACTGGTGTATACCAGGCTTTTTAAAATATATATATATTTGCGGCTGAACAGTGAGCGACACACTCAAACTGTTTTTTTTTTAGATACAAATGGCCCAAAAGTGGATAATACAGAGGTTTGTACCGTGGAACTGCAAAACCACACTTGTATTTCTCGGGCCTACACCAGACTATTTTCAACAGATATATTTGTGTCTGAAAAATCAGGGAGACACTATTTTTTTTTTTTTACAGCAAAAAATGCAAAAAGCAGGATAATAGAGATTTTTTACCGTGGAACAGCAAAAGCACACTTCTGTCTCTCTGGCCTACACCAGACTATTTTCAACAGATATATTTGTGTCTGAAAAATCAGGGAGACATTATTATTATTTTTATACAGCAAAAAATGCCAAAAACAGGATAATAGAGATGTTTTACCGTGGAACATCAAAACCACAGTAATAATTTACTGGTGTATCCCAGGCTTTTTAAAATATATATATATTTGCGGCTGAACAGTGAGCGACACACTCAAACTGTTTTTTTTAGATACAAATGGCCCAAAAGTGGATAATACAGAGGTTTGTACCGTGGAACTGCAAAACCACACTTGTATTTCTCGGGCCTACACCAGACTATTTTCAACAGATATATTTGTGTCTGAAAAATCAGGGAGACACTATTTTTTTTTTTTTTACAGCAAAAAATGCAAAAAGCAGGATAATAGAGATTTTTTACCGTGGAACAGCAAAAGCACACTTCTGTCTCTCTGGCCTACACCAGACTATTTTCAACAGATATATTTGTGTCTGAAAAATCAGGGAGACACTATTATTATTTTTATACAGCAAAAAATGCCAAAAACAGGATAATAGAGATGTTTTACCGTGGAACATCAAAACCACAGTAATAATTTACTGGTGTATACCAGGCTTTTTAAAATATATATATATTTGCGGCTGAACAGTGAGCGACACACTCAAACTGTTTTTTTTTAGATACAAATGGCCCAAAAGTGGATAATACAGAGGTTTGTACCGTGGAACTGCAAAACCACACTTGTATTTCTCGGGCCTACACCAGACTATTTTCAACAGATATATTTGTGTCTGAAAAATCAGGGAGACACTATTTTTTTTTTTTACAGCAAAAAATGCAAAAAGCAGGATAATAGAGATTTTTTACCGTGGAACAGCAAAAGCACACTTCTGTCTCTCTGGCCTACACCAGACTATTTTCAACAGATATATTTGTGTCTGAAAAATCAGGGAGACATTATTATTATTTTTATACAGCAAAAAATGCCAAAAACAGGATAATAGAGATGTTTTACCGTGGAACATCAAAACCACAGTAATAATTTACTGGTGTATCCCAGGCTTTTTAAAATATATATATATTTGCGGCTGAACAGTGAGCGACACACTCAAACTGTTTTTTTTTAGATACAAATGGCCCAAAAGTGGATAATACAGAGGTTTGTACCGTGGAACTGCAAAACCACACTTGTATTTCTCGGGCCTACACCAGACTATTTTCAACAGATATATTTGTGTCTGAAAAATCAGGGAGACACTATTTTTTTTTTTTTACAGCAAAAAATGCAAAAAGCAGGATAATAGAGATTTTTTACCGTGGAACAGCAAAAGCACACTTCTGTCTCTCTGGCCTACACCAGACTATTTTCAACAGATATATTTGTGTCTGAAAAATCAGGGAGACATTATTATTATTTTTATACAGCAAAAAATGCCAAAAACAGGATAATAGAGATGTTTTACCGTGGAACATCAAAACCACAGTAATAATTTACTGGTGTATCCCAGGCTTTTTAAAATATATATATATTTGCGGCTGAACACTGAGCGACACACTCAAACTGTTTTTTTTTAGATACAAATGGCCCAAAAGTGGATAATACAGAGGTTTGTACCGTGGAACTGCAAAACCACACTTGTATTTCTCGGGCCTACACCAGACTATTTTCAACAGATATATTTGTGTCTGAAAAATCAGGGAGACACTATTTTTTTTTTTTTACAGCAAAAAATGCAAAAAGCAGGATAATAGAGATTTTTTACCGTGGAACAGCAAAAGCACACTTCTGTCTCTCTGGCCTACACCAGACTATTTTCAACAGATATATTTGTGTCTGAAAAATCAGGGAGACATTATTATTATTTTTATACAGCAAAAAATGCCAAAAACAGGATAATAGAGATGTTTTACCGTGGAACATCAAAACCACAGTAATAATTTACTGGTGTATCCCAGGCTTTTTAAAATATATATATATTTGCGGCTGAACAGTGAGCGACACACTCAAACTGTTTTTTTTAGATACAAATGGCCCAAAAGTGGATAATACAGAGGTTTGTACCGTGGAACTGCAAAACCACACTTGTATTTCTCGGGCCTACACCAGACTATTTTCAACAGATATATTTGTGTCTGAAAAATCAGGGAGACACTATTTTTTTTTTTTTACAGGAAAAAATGCAAAAAGCAGGATAATAGAGATATTTTACCATGGAACAGCAAAAGCACACTTCTGTCTCTCTGGCCTACACCAGACTATTTTCAACAGATATATTTGTGTCTGAAAAATCAGGGAGACACAATTATTATTTTTATACAGCAAAAAATGCCAAAAACAGGATAATAGAGATGTTTTACCGTGGAACATCAAAACCACAGTAATAATTTACTGGTGTATACCAGGCTTTTTAAAATATATATATATTTGCGACTGAACAGTGAGCGACACACTCAAACTGTTTTTTTTAGATACAAATGGCCCAAAAGTGGATAATACAGAGGTTTGTACCGTGGAACTGCAAAACCACACTTGTATTTCTCGGGCCTACACCAGACTATTTTCAACAGATATATTTGTGTCTGAAAAATCAGGGAGACACTTTTTTTTTTTTTTTTTTACAGCAAAAAATGCAAAAAGCAGGATAATAGAGATTTTTTTACCGTGGAACAGCAAAAGCACACTTCTGTCTCTCTGGCCTACACCAGACTATTTTCAACAGATATATTTGTGTCTGAAAAATCAGGGAGACACTATTATTATTTTTATACAGCAAAAAATGCCAAGAACAGGATAATAGAGATGTTTTACCGTGGAACATCAAAACCACAGTAATAATTTACTGGTGTATACCAGGCTTTTTAAAATATATATATATTTGCGGCTGAACAGTGAGCGACACACTCAAACTGTTTTTTTTACATACAAATGGCCCAAAAGTGGATAATACAGAGGTTTGTACCGTGGAACTGCAAAACCACACTTGTATTTCTCGGGCCTACACCAGACTATTTTCAACAGATATATTTGTGTCTGAAAAATCAGGGAGACACTATTATTATTTTTATACAGCAAAAAATGCCAAAAACAGGATAATAGAGATGTTTTACCGTGGAACATCAAAACCACAGTAATAATTTAAAAAAACTCTTTAAATCTCTTAGTTTTCGAGTGTGAACGAGCTGCGTGTGTCCGGAGCTTAAGTGCGAACGAAAGTAAGTGTGTGACTTGTTTTTCAGTGACTTTGGATTCAGGGAGTTTGGAAGGGAGGACTTAGGACTGAATTGCTGACTGTATTTCATTCTTTCTTTACTTTACTTTTTACTTAATTAATCCACCTGACCTACTTATCTGATTCCCCCGTCCATACTTGATACTTAATTGATCCCCCGTCCATACTTAACTGATCCCCCGCCGATATCTAATTGATACACTTGCACATCCCTAATTGATCCCCGTCCATACACCTGTATATAAATAATTGTGTTTTGCACTTGTATATATACACTGACTGTATCCCCATATTTAGAATGACGTCCATGTTGGCCGGAGCCGTGCAGTGTACATCTTGCGCAATGTATGCATTCCGTGAGCAACCGCTCGAGGATCCATACTGCTGCGAGAGATGTGAGCATATCGTGCACTTGGAAGCCCAAATTCTGGATCTAAGTGCTCAGATAGCAGTACTGAGGAGCATCAACAACATGGAACGGAGTTTGCTGCTCACCGAGCAGACACTCAATGGGTCAATACTGGGGGTGGAGCATAGAGGGGAAGTGCAGACTGAACAGGCAGGGAGCTGGATAACAGTTAGGAGGGATAGAGGGAAGAAGTATAGGAAGGCTGGTTCAGAACCGGCATTATTGGAGCACGACAGATCCTCTGACCGCCGGGGGAGTGTATGCTCCAGTAATGAGGGGGAGGGGGGAAGTGTAGGGCAGGCAAGACAGGTTCTGGTAGTGGGTGACTCTATTATTAGGGGGACAGACAGGGCAATCTGTCACAAAGACCGGGATCGCCGAACGGTGTGCTGCCTCCCTGGCGCTCGAGTCCGGCACATCGTGGATTGGGTTGACAGGTTACTGGGTGGGGCTGGCGAAGACCCAGCGGTCATGGTCCACATCGGCACCAATGACAAAGTGAGTGGTAGATGGAGGGTCCTTAAAAATGATTTCAGGGACCTAGGTAGGAAGCTTAGGACAAGGACCTCCAAGGTAGTTTTCTCAGAAATACTACCAATCCCGCGAGCCACACAGGAGTGCCAACGGGAAGTTAGGGAGGTGAATAAGTGGCTAAAGAGTTGGTGCAAGGCAGAAGGGTTTGGGTTCATGGAGAACTGGGCCGACTTCGCGGTCGGCTACAGGCTCTACCGTAGGGACGGGCTGCACCTCAATGGGGAGGGTGCAGCGGTGCTGGGGAAGAAGATGGCTAATAGGTTGGAGGAGTTTTTAAACTAGAGACGGGGGGGGAAACCAAGGAAATAGGTGGGATGTGAGGCAAGCAAGGGGGAAGGGGAGAAGTGAATATAATGAGGGTGGAGAGGGGGGTGGGGTTAGTACAGTTAGATCGTTAGAGAAGAATAGGATGCTAAATAACCCCAAAGTTTTATCTTGCATGCTGACCAACGCAAGAAGCCTGACCAATAAGGCGGATGAGCTGCAGGCGCTTATATCGGAGGAGAGGTATGACATCGTAGGTATAACAGAGACTTGGCTAGACGATAGCTACGACTGGGCGGTAAATTTATTAGATTATAGTTTATTTAGAAGGGACCGGAAACAGGGGAAAGGCGGAGGAGTCTGCTTATATGTAAAGTCATGTCTAAAACCCAGACTAAGGGAAGATATAGGAGAGGGAGAAGAGGGGGTCGAGTCCATGTGGGTAGAGATAGAGGGGGCAAAAAATAATAATAAAATATTACTGGGGGTCTGCTATAAGCCACCAAATATAACAGAGGAGAATGAGAATCTGCTATTAGGACAAATAGACAAAGTAGCAAAACATAATGAAGTGATTGTAATGGGGGATTTCAACTACCCGGATATTGACTGGGAAACAGAAACCTGTAGATCTCAGAAAGGAAAAAGGTTCTTGACAAATATTAAGGATAATTATCTCTCCCAACTAGTGCAGGAACCAACGAGAGGGAAGGCCGTGTTGGACTTAATATTGACTAATAGGCCTGATAGAATAACTGAGGTACAGATAGGGGGGCACCTAGGTAATAGCGATCATAATATTATCGACTTCAAAATGCCCTTCAGTAGGGTTATCAATAAGGGAACAACAAAAACATTAAACTTTAGGAGGGCGAAGTTTGATCAGCTGATAGAAAACCTTCAACTTATTGACTGGGACAAAGTACTTAATCAATGGAATACGAATAGTAAATGGGAAACCTTCAAAAGAATTCTGAATACTCAGTGCGAGAGGTATATACCGTATGGGAATAAAAGGGCCAGAAATAAGAGGAAACCAATATGGTTGAACAAGAACGCAAAAGGGGCGTTAAATAGCAAAAAAGAGGCATTCAAGAGATTAAAACAGGAAAACAGTAAGGAGGCACTAATGTGTTACAAGGAAAAAACGAGAACCTGTAAAAAACAAATAAAAATAGCGAAGGAGGAAACAGAGAAACGTATTGCTAGGGAAAGTAGATCAAATCCCAAACTGTTCTTTACGTATATAAATAGTAAAAGGATTAAATCGGATAATATTGGACCGATAAAAAGTGAGGAAGGCAAAATCATAGAGAAAGATGAGGATAAAGCTAATCTATTAAATAATTTTTTTTCGACAACTTTCACAAAGGAAATAGAACTAACAGGAGAAATGAGAAGTGACAAGCTTAATCCTCCACTAAGTATGACAAATCTAACCCAAGTTGAGGTACAGAAACGCCTCAGTAACATTAAAATAAACAAATCACCAGGACCTGATGGCATACACCCACGGGTACTAAGGGAACTAAGTAATGTGATAGACAGACCGTTATATCTTATATTTAAGGACTCTGTTGAGACTGGGTCTCTGCCACTTGATTGGCGACAGGCGAATGTAGTGCCAATATTCAAAAAGGGAGCGAAAAGTGACGCCGGAAACTATCGGCCGGTGAGTCTGACGTCCGTTGTGGGCAAAATTTTTGAAAGCTTCATTAAAGAGGCAATTATGGAGCATCTTGGTGCTAATAATCTTTTAATCCCGAACCAACATGGATTCATGAGGAATCGCTCCTGCCAAACAAACCTGATTGACTTCTATGAGGAGGTTAGCTCTCGAGTAGATCAGGGGGAACCAGTGGATGTCGTGTATCTCGACTTCTCAAAAGCGTTCGATAGCGTGCCACATAATAGTTTGGTATACAAAATGAGAATGATGGGGCTGGGGGAAAATGTCTGCAAGTGGGTAGCTAACTGGCTAAAGGATAAAAGTCAGAGGGTGGTTATAAATGGAATATACTCAGATTGGGTAAGCGTCACTAGTGGGGTACCACAGGGATCTGTACTAGGCCCAATGTTATTTAACATCTTTATTAACGACATAGTCAACGGGATAAATAGTAAAATATCAATATTTGCAGATGACACAAAGTTATGTAAAACAATTAATACAAAAGAGGACAGTGCAGACCTACAGAGGGATTTGGATAAGCTGGGTAGGTGGAGCATTAAATGGCAAATGAGGTTTAACGAGGAGAAATGTAAGGTCATACATATGGGAAGGAAAAATGGAAGTCACCAGTACTCACTGAATGGGAAATCATTGGGGAATTCAGAGATGGAGAAGGACTTGGGCATCTTGATTGATAGCAAACTAAATTGGAGTGCCCAAAGTCAGGCCGCTGCTGTAAGGGCAAACAGGGTAATGGGATGTATCAGAAGAGGTATAGCTGCAAAGGATGAGAACATTGTTCTTCCACTGTACAAAGCACTGGTCAGACCACACTTGGAATACTGTGCTCAGTTATGGGCCCCAATATATAGAAAGGATATAAATGAGCTTGAAAAGGTACAAAGGAGGGCAACAAAATTAATAAAGGGAATGGAGGGACTGCAATACCCAGAGAGGTTGGCAAAACTAGGACTATTCAGCCTGGAAAAGAGAAGGTTGAGGGGGGACATAATAAATGTGTACAAATATGTTAGGGGACAGTATAGAGATCTTGCCCAGGATTTGTTCAAAAGGAGGGATATTACGGTAACAAGAGGGCATTCACTAAGACTGGAAGAGAAAAGGTTTCAGCACCAGCATAGGAAGGGGTTCTTTACGGTAAGAGCAGTGAGAATATGGAATTCACTGAGTGAGGAGACGGTAATGTCAGATTCACTACACCAGTTCAAGCGGGGACTGGATGCATTTCTAGATACCAGGCAGATTTCAGCATATACTTAAAAATAAAATAAAATAGTAGGTTGATACAGGGATTTATTCTGACTGCTGGTTTCAGAGTCGGGAGGGAATTTTTCCTCAGGTGAAGATTGGCTAAATCATTTGGGGTTTTTGCCCTCCTCTGGATCAACTTTAGCAATTACAGAACTAACAGGTCGAACTTGATGGACGCAAGTCTTTATTCGGCTTTACAAACTATGTTACTATGTTACTATGTTACTACTGGTGTATCCCAGGCTTTTTAAAATATATATATATTTGCGGCTGAACAGTGAGCGACACACTCAAACTGTTTTTTTTAGATACAAATGGCCCAAAAGTGGATAATACAGAGGTTTGTACCGTGGAACTGCAAAACCACACTTTTATTTCTCGGGCCTACACCAGACTATTTTCAACAGATATATTTGTGTCTGAAAAATCAGGGAGACACTATTTTTTTTTTTTTTTACAGCAAAAAATGCAAAAAGCAGGATAATAGAGATTTTTTACCATGGAACAGCAAAGCACACTTCTGTCTCTCTGGCCTACACCAGACTATTTTCAACAGATATATTTGTGTCTGAAAAATCAGGGAGACACTATTATTATTTTTATACAGCAAAAAATGCCAATAACAGGATAATAGAGATGTTTTACCGTGGAACATCAAAACCACAGTAATAATTTACTGGTGTATACCAGGCTTTTTAAAATATATATATATTTGCGGCTGAACAGTGAGCGACACACTCAAACTGTTTTTTTTAGATACAAATGGCCCAAAAGTGGATAATACAGAGGTTTGTACCGTGGAACTGCAAAACCACACTTGTATTTCTCGGGCCTACACCAGACTGTTTTCAACAGATATATTTGTGTCTGAAAAATCAGGGAGACACTATTTTTTTTTTTTACAGCAAAAAATGCAAAAAGCAGGATAATAGAGATTTTTTACCGTGGAACAGCAAAAGCACACTTCTGTCTCTCTGGCCTACACCAGACTATTTTCAACAGATATATTTGTGTCTGAAAAATCAGGGAGACACTATTATTATTTTTATACAGCAAAAAATGCCAAAAACAGGATAATAGAGATGTTTTACCGTGGAACATCAAAACCACAGTAATAATTTACTGGTGTAAACCAGGCTTTTTAAAATATATATATATTTGCGGCTGAACAGTGAGTGACACACTCAAACTGTTTTTTTTAGATACAAATGGCCCATAGAACTGCAAAACCACACTTCTATTTCTCTGGCCTACACCAGACTATTTTCAACAGATATATTTGTGTCTGAAAAATCAGAGGCACACTTTTTTTTTGGGGGGGGGGGCGGGGGGTGCACCAAAAGGTTAATAAGATGGGTATTTGTACATTGTGAAGGAGGAAAAAAAAAAAGAGGATTTAGATTAAAAAAAAGGATTTTTCCTGGCCCCCGGGACCTGGAGGTAAGTCCAGCAATTTCAGCAACAGGAGCAGCACACAGGACTGTAATGCAGCGTTTGCTGGTATAACCACTGCATCTCCTATACAGCCTGCCTGCCTGATATACCTGGGATGGATATGTCCTGAGAAGGACTGTTTGTTTGATCTGGCAGCCTTTACAGACCCTACACTAACTATTTCGCAGGATATATCTCTCCCTAAATCAGCAGCGCTGTCCCTACACTGTCTGATCCGGAGCGACTGTGTCCAAGATGGCGGCGCCCGGTTTTAAATACTCGAGGTGACGCTGTGTGGCCAGCCAATCACTGTAATGCCCACAAACAACATGGCTGCGGCATTACAGTGACTGGCTGGCAATCCCTGCATGTTCATTGGCTCTGTAAAGAGCGCCAAACATGCAGGGCGGAGACCCGAGCTCCCGCCCGAGTAACCCGGAAATGCTCGGTGCTCGCCGAACATCCCGAGTAGCGTGATGCTCGGGCGAGTACCGAGCAGTGTCGAGCATGTTCGCTCAACACTAGTTATAACCTTAATCCCCTGTCTAGTTGTTCTAGCGCTTCTCTAACACCGCATAATTCTTTCTGTCTAGATTGCTAATCTCCCCTGTGGAGAGCAGTGGAAGCTGCTCTGTTTACAACTAGTTCACCACAGGACCTGCCTTGATGTCTTTGTGGAACGCCCACTTCGGTGACATGGTCCAGATCATGTGACCTCTGAAGCAGGAAGAAACTCCTCACAGCAGCCCCTGTTAAGCTGCGGTCATCATACAGACTCCCACCTGGATGCTTTTTCCCTTGCTGTGCGGGGCTTCTTGGCACAACAGGACCAGGTGAGTGGTCACAACATTCTCCCCCTTCACCCTCCCTAAACCTCAGGCTCTTCACCATTGGAGCTCCAACTGCTTTTGTTTTTCAAAGTCAACAATAGTGTTGAGCCACCCCCGTAGTGTTCGGGTTCGGTTCGGTTCGTCGAACACCGGTATGTTCGCCGAACTGTTCGTCGAACACCGTCGAACACCGTTAAAACCAATGGCAGGCAAACAAAAACACATAGAAACACATAGAAAACACCTTCAAAGGTGTCCAAAAGCTGACAAACTGCTCAGAAGACACAACTAACACATGGAAAAGTGACAAGTACATATAGTCATGCGAAAAGAAAAGAGGTGGAGGAGTAAAAGGAGGGGGAAACACAGATATAGGCATGTCATGCCCTTCTAAAATCAAGAAAGGCTGGAGTAAAAATCTAAAATCAGCCTACCAACACCCAGACGTCGTGACAAGAAAATTAAAAAAAGAAATATCTTTAGGTAGAATGGCGGTTCCATTCAGAACACTTTCCTTACAAGACGTAGTGGTATCCCCATTGTGAGTTGTGCCAAAAACGGAACCCAATACATTCGGACTAATCCACCATTTGTCATATCCAAGGGGCAGGTCAGTAAACAACAACATCGACGCGGAACCAAGTACAGTAGTATATACTGTACATCCTTTGACAAGGCAATCAGGCGGATCAAGAAGTTGGGAAGGGTCACCCTAATGGCCAAAACAGACATTGATGTGGCGTTTCGGTTACTTACTACCTGTGCCTCCGAATAGTGTCCACCTATTGGGCTGCTTCTGGGAAGGAGCATACTATATAGATCGCTGTTTGCCCATGGGGTGGTCCAGATCCTGCTCACTATTTGAGGCGTTTAGTTGCTTCCTCGAATGGGTTGTAATGGACGTTTCTAAAGGGGCACATATTATCCATTACTTCGACAACTTCTTATGCCTGGGCCCAAAAGATTCGTCACAGTGTGAATACACGTGGTAGTCCACCTGTGAGAAGGAGAAAGCTGGAGGGAGAGCGGACACCACAGAGCCGAGGGGTTAGATGAAGAACGGAAGAAGGAAAGAGGGCGAGGGAGGTAAGGGAGTACAGTGGAAGGCCGACCTGAGCTCCCCCACATTCCTGCTGGGCGGGGAACAGCCCTGGGAAGAAAAGCCGCTTGCGCATCCCTTTGAGGTTACGGGCGCGAGCAGGCAGAGGGACTACGCTGGAGTGCGAAGCCGACATGGCCAGTCCGCTCCTGCCCGTGCGACCTCCGTGTCGCCGGATTTGTGCCAGAGCCGCGGCGGACCCTGACGGCCAGCCCCCCTCTCCCAATACTGGTGCCTGTCCGCTGGTGGGTCGAGCCTCCCCGCGGTGGGGGGGGGGGAGTAACATCTGCAGAAGAAAGACCATCTTCCAGCCAAACTAAGATGTCTACTTCTTTTCGTGGACAATGTGATACGATCCCTTTCTTACGGACATGCCCATCGCTACAAATTCCAGATGAGGCACAAAAACAGCAGGTGCTTCAACGGATATCAAGTGCTCCTTCAAGTGGGCTCTCCTCCACCTCAACTTCAACATCACAAATAATCCAGTCCTCAGAGGTGTGACCCCAATCGCACTTGCTTCCTCACAGCTCCCAAGTCTCCAGCTGCCCGTCTGAGTATGGGGTAACACAGATGGTTGAGTCTGCACAGCTGTTTACTCATACTATAGCCTGGGAAACGGAGGTCTGCTCCAGAGCTTTTGTTAATCCAGACGAGGAAATGATCTGCACTGATGCCCAGAATCTTTATGAGTCGGATCCAGGACCAGATGAAGAAGGTTCTGAGCATAATGTAGACCCTCGTTCCCAAACTGTAACTCCTGTTGGTGGAGACAATGATGAAGACGATGATGAGACTCAAATACCTGATTGGAGCGACAACTTGACTTTTCGGTCAGGGCAGGAAGAGGTTGGCTCTGAGGACGACGGGTGTGAGAACACACAGGGTGATGATGACGAGGTTGGAGATCCCACTTACTGTCAACCCACAGTCAGCCAGTCGATGAGGTCAGCAGAGGAGGTGGAGGAGGATGCTATTGACGATGAGGTTAGGTTGCGCGTTCCTGGACAGAGACGGAGTACTGGAAGCACGTCAACAACTGCATCCTCAACCACAACTCTGCCTCTGACCACAAGTCATGTTGGCTCTTCAGGTCGCATGGGCTCTAAGCCTTGCATAGCCTGGGCATTTTTTCAGATCGATAAGGATGACCCAACTCGTGTTATCTGATATATATGTCACCAAAAGCTAAGTAGAGGCCAAAAAATCCATAGTTTGAGTACTTCATGCATGAACCGTCACATGGATATGAAGCATAAGTTGCAGTGGGAAGCTCACTGTGCTACAATGCGGCCTAGCGGGCCGGGCCAACCACCGTCTGCCCCATCTTGTGCATCCGCGGCCTCTTCATCCTCTGTGACTGGGGGGACAGCAGTCACACATGTTTTTGGATGCAGACCTGCCATCTCTTTACCCGCAACAGCCAGTGTGATTGGCAGGTCATCATTTCATTTGGAAGTGGAAACACCAGCTGGTGTTGAGCGCTGTCCGACATCGCGAGCACCACCTTTGGATCAAGGCAACCTAACTTTTCCGCCTGCATCTTCCTCACAGACCGGCAGTTTGCCAGGGACACCCTACTCAACCCCGTCTAAGCACAACAGCCAGCCCTCGGTCCCTCAGATGTGGACAAGTAAAAGACCATTTCCTCCTAGCCATGACAAAGCTAAGATGGTGAATTTCACCATCTGCAAGCTGTTGGCTACAGAAATGCTGCCTTTCCACCTGGTGGACACAGAGGATTTTCGAGACCTTATGTCCGTCGCAGTTCCCCAGTACCAGATGCCCAGTCGGCACTACTTCTCAAAGAAAGGTGTGCCTGCGCTACACTAGCATGTCGCACACAACATCACCGCTTCTTTGAGAAACTCTGTGTGTGACAGTGTGCATTTCACCACAGACACTTGGACGAGTAGGCATGGACAGGGGAGTTACATGTCGCTGACTGGGCACTGGGTAACTATGGTGACAGCAGGACAAGGGGCTGATGTCCAAGTCTTGCCGTCCCCACGAGTTGTGCGTCAATCCTCTTTATCTAGAAGGTCCTCCACTGCTTCTGCCTCCTCAACCTCCTCTCAGTCCTCCACCTGCACCCAAAGCCTGTCTGGCAATGCCACCCACTTTCTAACTGCGCAGAAGGAATCCTGCACACCTCCTTACTATGCTGGCAGCAGGGCTCAAAGGCATCAGACGGTGTTTACTTTGAAATGTCTGGGAAATGTGAGTCACACAGCTGAGGAGTTGTGGTCAGCTCTGGAGACCCAGTTTCATGAATGGTTGGACCTGAAACCAGGGAAGGCCATGTGCGACAATGCTGCAAACCTGGGTGCGGCCCTTCGCCGGGGCAATGTCACACACGTGCCTTGTATGGCTCACGTCTTGAACCTGGTTGTCCAGCAATTTTTAGCCCACTATCCCGGACTAGATGGCTTTCTGCAGAGGGCATGGTCGCTGTGTGCTCACTTCCGCCGTTCGCTCAACGACTTACATCTCTACAGAAGTCGTTGGGCCTGCCAGTTCACCGGCTGAAATGCGATGTGCCGACACGGTGGAATTCAACTCTGCACATGTTGCAGCGACTGTGGCAGCACCGACAAGCCCTGGTGCAATACGTTCTGACGTATAGCCTGGGCCAACGAGATCCAGAGGTGGGGCAAATCACGCTGGAGGAGTGGTCTCAGATCAGGGACCTATGCACCCTTCTGCACAGTTTTGAAATGGCGACGAAGATGTTTAGTGCTGACGATGCCATTATCAGCATGACTAGCCCGGTGATTTACATGCTGGAGCACATGTTAAACAGAATTCGGAGTCAGGTGGTGGGACAAGAGGAGGTGGAGGAAGTAGAGGAGGAGTCGTATGCGGAAGAGATAACATCTCCAAGGTCCAGACGGTCGGCAGCACCATGGCGGCAAGCATGGGAGGGTGGGGGAGAGGGATTAACCAGGGCGCATGGTAGCAGCCAAACTGTTGAGGAAGGTGCAGGAGCCGAGGAAGAAGTGGAGGACGAACTGGCGATGGGCATGGAAGACTCATCAGATGAGGGAGACCTTGATCACATTTCTGTTGTGCGAGGTTGGGGGGAGAGGGCAGAGGAAGGAAGCATGATTCTTACCTCCCTACCAACACAACAAGGACTTGGTCCTCCTGGATGCGCAAGACACATGAGTGCCTTCTTGCTGCACTACCTGCAACATGACCCTCGGATTGTCAGAATTCGAAGTAATCCCGACTACTGGGTAGCCACACTTTTAGATCCCTGGTACAAAAGAAATTTGTTGAAATAATTCCTGCCATAGAAAGGGATTGTCACGGGTGTGTTGCCACGAAGATCGTCACGAGTACACAGCCTGACTTCTCGCAGCTGACTTGTTGGTGCTTTGTGTTTCTCGGCAGTGAGGGAGTTAATTCTCTCTCTCTCTCTGGGCTAGATGAGGTCCAGCCTCGCCCAGCTGCAATCAATACTTCTGTAGTGAGACTCCTTCATATACCTGCTGGTCTGTTTGGGAGGTGTCGGTGAAAGCATTTCATTCTGACTGACAGAGCGGATCGTGGTGTTTGGAGTTGCTGAGATAAGTGTATTTGGAAGTGTTTTTTCCCTTTCCTGTCTTTATCATTTATCTCCTTTCCCGTTGGTTTTCCCTCTGTTGTAGTTGAGAAGTTGTTTGTATGCAAGGTGGTTTTGGTTTTTCCCTTGTACTGTCTCGTTCGTCTAAATACTGTGTTTGGGCATATTATTTCTTGTTCCCTTTGGTTGTGATCGGGGTCCTTCTCAGGACTAGATTACTGAGGTGCAGGGATCTTCAGGAGGTAGGGGTTACGCTGGCGGCCTGGACCTCTGTACCTTTAACAGTACCTCCAGGTTGAGGGATTAGTCAGGGCCCCAGCTTAGGGTCAGCTTAGGCCCCCTACCTCCAGTATACAGAGACAGCGTGACATTTTCACCGACCCACTTAGTTTTTCTCCAGCTACTATGGATCCAGTAGCCGGTCTAGCTCGGCAATTGCAGAGTTTGTCCATGGAGCTGGCGGACGTTAGGTCCAAGGTTTGGCATCCTCAGGAGCAAGCCGGACCAGAACCTAAAGTAGCTCTCCCTGATAGGTTCACTGGGGGGCGGGACAAGTTTTTTGTTTTCCGGGAGGCATGTAAATTGTACTTTCGGCTGCGGCCTCGGTCATCGGGGAGTGAAGAACAAAGGGTGGGAATTGTCATCTCGCTCCTACAAGGGGACCCACAATCTTGGTCGTTCTCTCTTCCCCCGGGTTCCCCGGCTCTCCAGTCAGTGGATAGGTTTTTCGCTGCCCTGGGACTCGTATATGATGACCCAGATCGGATCTCCCTTGCTGAGTCTAAGTTACGTAGGATCCAGCAGGGAGATCGTCCGGCGGAGGAATTCTGTTCGGAGTTCCGTAGGTGGGCCACGGACACCCAGTGGAATAACCCGGCTCTTAGGAGCCAGTTTTGTCATGGTTTATCCGACAAATTACAGGATGTGTTGGCACAGTATGACTCTCCCGTGTCTCTGGAAGCCGCTATGGCCCTCGCTATTCGCGTGGACAGACGGCTTCGGGAGAGGTGCGGGATAACTCTACCCCCTGTGATGACTCCACCTCCTACAAGGTCCCCTCATGTGGTGGTTCCCCTGGTCAGTCCAGAGGAGCCTATGCAATTAGGAGGGACATCATTTCGGGGGAGGGGACCGGTGGTGCGCCATAAGGCAGGAAGGTGTTTCTTCTGCGGGAGAAAGGGACATTTTATTGGGGGGTGTCCATCCCGTCCCTTGCAGAGTGAAGAGTCGTCGGAAAACTGTTGATCCCAGGTTGTGTGGTGGACGGCAATCTGGGAGTAGGTATTTCGTCCCTAGGTTCGTCTCAGTTTCTCGTACCGGCGGAGGTGGTGGTGGGTACGAGAACTGAGAGGATATCTGTTCTTCTGGATAGTGGGGCCGGGGCTAATCTGGTTGATGCTCGGTTTGCCCGGGTTCAAGGTATGCGGTTGAGTGAGTTGGCTAAACCCATCCCCATATTCTCGATCGATGCCAGGCCTCTCGGGCAGGGAAGTTTTTTGCAAGTTGTGCATGACGTAAAACTTCAAGTGGGGGCAATACATAAAGAACTGTTGTCTTGCTACGTGTTGGAGGGTCTTCCCACTCCTATTGTGTTGGGCCTTCCTTGGTTAGCTAAGCATAACCCGGTTATTAATTGGCAAACCAGGGAGATAAGCCAATGGAGTAAATTCTGTAATAAAAACTGCATGAACACGGTCATTGGTGCGGTTACTCCTTGGGTCTTACCTCCATTTCTGGCGGACTTTGAGGATGTATTCTCGGAGAAAGGGTGTCAGGAACTACCTCCTCATCGCGTGTATGACTGTTCTGTAAAACTGCTTCCTGAGGCCAAGTTACCTAAAGCTAGGTTGTATAACCTTTCTGGTCCTGAGAGGCAGGCCATGAAGGATTATATCTCAGAAAGTCTGGCTAAGGGGCATATTAGACCTTCATCTTCACCGATGGCTGCGGGGTTCTTCTTTGTTAAGAAGAAAGATGGAGGCCTACGCCCTTGCCTGGATTTCCGTGAACTTAATCGGATTACGGTCCGAGATCCGTATCCGCTCCCACTTATTCCCGATCTCTTTAATCTGATCGTGGGCGCCAAATGGTTTTCTAAGTTGGATCTCAGGGGGGCGTACAATCTGATTAGGATGAAGGAGGGGGATGAGTGGAAGACGGCGTTTAACACTCCGGAGGGGCATTATGAGAACCTTGTCATGCCATTCGGTCTGACTAATGCCCCGGCGGTGTTCCAACACTTTGTTAATGACATTTTTCGCCGCTTGGTGGGACAGTTTGTTGTCATATATCTGGATGATATCCTAATTTACTCGCCGGATCTGGTGTCTCATCAGGAGCACGTTAGGCAGGTGTTACAGATCTTGCGGGATAATAAACTGTATGCCAAGTGGGAAAAGTGTGTGTTCGCCGTACAGGAACTCCAGTTTTTAGGCTTCCTGGTTTCAGCGTCCGGTTTTCGTATGGACCCTGGGAAAGTGCGGGCAGTTCTTGAGTGGGATCGGCCAGAGAATCTTAAGGCACTACAACGTTTCCTGGGGTTTGCTAATTATTACCGGAAGTTCATTCGTAATTTCTCGTCCATGGTTAAGCCTCTCACTGACATGACTAAAAAGGGGACGGATTTTTCTAGGTGGTCTGACAAGGCTTGTCAAGCATTCTCCTCTTTGAAAAAATGTTTTGCCTCGGCGCCCATACTCATTCAACCTGATGCGTCTCAGCCATTCATTGTAGAGGTAGACGCTTCCGAGGTAGGGGTGGGAGCAGTATTGTCACAGGGTTCATCCCCTGGTAAGTGGCATCCGTGCGCCTTTTTCTCTAAAAAATTGTCGTCCGCTGAGAGGAATTACGATGTCGGCAATAGGGAACTCTTGGCCATTAAGTTAGCTTTTGAGGAGTGGCGCCATTTTCTGGAGGGGGCTGTTCATCCGGTCACCGTCATCACCGATCACAAGAACCTGCTATATCTGGAGTCCGCGAAACGTCTGAATCCCAGACAAGCTAGGTGGTCATTGTTTTTTACCAGGTTTAATTTTGTCGTTACATATCGTCCTGGGTCAAAAAATGTAAAGGCGGATGCCTTATCTCGTAGTTTCCCGGGGGCCGGGAATACGGACGACCCGATTCCTATCCTTCAGGAGGGGGTGGTGGTTTCGGCAGTATGCTCTGAGCTGGAGGAGGAGGTATTGGAGGCTCAGGGGGACGCCCCTGTTGGACCTCCAGGGAGATTGTTTGTTCCAGATCAGTTGCGACAAAAGGTGATCGAGGCACACCATAACTCAGTTTTTGCAGGACACCCGGGGAGTAAAGCTACTGTGGATCTCCTCTCGCGTCGGTTTTGGTGGCCTAATTTATATAAGGAGGTGGTAACTTTTGTCGCGTCCTGTGGGGTTTGTGCGCGCTCTAAGACCTCACATACCTGTCCGTCTGGGGCCCTCTTACCTTTGAAGATCCCGGAGCGTCCTTGGACTCATCTGTCTATGGACTTTATTACGGACCTCCCTCCGTCTTCGGGTAAAACGGTCATACTCGTTGTAGTGGACAGGTTCAGCAAGATGGCACATTTTATCGCTCTTCCGGCTCTCCCTAATGCTAAAACTCTTGCGCAGGTGTTCATTGGGGAGATTGTGAGGCTTCACGGGGTACCCTCCGAGGTGGTGTCTGATCGGGGGTCTCAGTTTGTGTCTAAGTTCTGGAAGGCGTTTTGTGCACGGCGGGGGATGCAGTTGTCATTCTCATCGGCTTTTCATCCTCAGACCAATGGTCAGACGGAACGTATGAACCAGAGCTTGGAGACATATCTCCGGTGTTTTGTGTCAGAGAACCAGGAGGACTGGGCTTCTTTCTTACCTCTGGCAGAGTTTGCTCTTAATAATAGGCGGAGCGAGTCCACTGGTAAGTCCCCGTTTTTTGGGGCATATGGTTTTCACCCCCAGTTTTGTACTTTCAGTGGGGGGGGCTCTTCGGGGGTTCCTGAGGAGGAACGATTTTCCTCATCACTCGCTTCAGTATGGAGAGGGGTGCTGAAGAATCTGAATACTATGGGGAACCGTTACAAACGTATGGCTGATAGGAGGAGAGTGTCTGGTCCGGACCTAAGTGTGAACGATCGGGTATGGTTGTCTACCTGGAATATAAAACTTAAGGTTCCCTCCTGGAAACTGGGTCCCAGGTTCATCGGGCCGTACAGAATCAGTTCTATTATTAATCCGGTGGCATTCCGTCTTGACCTCCCCCCTACGTTTAAAATTCACAACGTGTTTCACAGATCATTGCTTAAGAGGTATGTGGCGCCGGTGGTACCGTCACCTTTACCTCCCCCTCCAGTGGTTGTCAATGGTAACTTGGAGTTCCAGGTATCGAGGGTCATTGATTCACGCTTTAATCGCCGGTCCCTTCAGTACCTGGTTCATTGGAAGGGGTATGGTCCTGAGGAGAGGATGTGGGTTCCTGCGTCGGATATTAACGCAGACCGATTAGTTCGGGCCTTCCACACGACTCACCCGGGTAAACCTGGCCCTGAGGGTCCGGAGGCCCCTCGTAGAAGGGGGGGTACTGTCACGGGTGTGTTGCCACGAAGATCGTCACGAGTACACAGCCTGACTTCTCGCAGCTGACTTGTTGGTGCTTTGTGTTTCTCGGCAGTGAGGGAGTTAATTCTCTCTCTCTCTCTGGGCTAGATGAGGTCCAGCCTCGCCCAGCTGCAATCAATACTTCTGTAGTGAGACTCCTTCATATACCTGCTGGTCTGTTTGGGAGGTGTCGGTGAAAGCATTTCATTCTGACTGACAGAGCGGATCGTGGTGTTTGGAGTTGCTGAGATAAGTGTATTTGGAAGTGTTTTTTCCCTTTCCTCTCTTTATCATTTATCTCCTTTCCCGTTGGTTTTCCCTCTGTTGTAGTTGAGAAGTTGTTTGTATGCAAGGTGGTTTTGGTTTTTCCCTTGTACTGTCTCGTTCGTCTAAATACTGTGTTTGGGCATATTATTTCTTGTTCCCTTTGGTTGTGATCGGGGTCCTTCTCAGGACTAGATTACTGAGGTGCAGGGATCTTCAGGAGGTAGGGGTTACGCTGGCGGCCTGGACCTCTGTACCTTTAACAGTACCTCCAGGTTGAGGGATTAGTCAGGGCCCCAGCTTAGGGTCAGCTTAGGCCCCCTACCTCCAGTATACAGAGACAGCGTGACAGGGATTCACGCATGCAGGAGTATCAGCAGAGGCTGTTGCAGAATCTTACATGTGCTTTTCCACAAAACACCAGTGGTGCACGTAGTGAATCTCACAGTTCTAACTTGCCAACCGTGGGACTGTCAAGTCTTCATCACTCAAACCGTAACAGTAACACAGTATCTGCTGGTAACAGCAATTTTGTGGACTCGTTTCACCACTTTTTTAGACCATCCTTTGCAAGGCCACAGGAGACAAGAAGTCTGACACATAGTCAACGCTTAGAGAGGATGGTACAGGAGTATCTCCAAGTGAACATCGAAGCCATGACTGTGTCACTGGACCCTTGCTCATTTTGGGCTTCTAATCTGGAAAAATGTCCGGAGCTCGCCACTCACGCCTTGGAGATCTTGTCATGCCCTGCAGCCAGCGTTCTCTCTGAACGTGTGTTCAGCGCTGCTGGTGGTGTGCTAACAGATAAGCGCACGCGGCTGTCCACTGAGAATGTAGACAGACTCACTTTCATAAAGATGAACAAATCATGGATCCGCAAGGACTTTTCTACCCCTGTGTCATCCTGGGGAGACTAAAAGTTTGAGGATTTGGTAAAATCACCTCAACAACCGTTTTAAGCAACTCTGGGGCAATTGATGCCACTTAAATGGTGTCTGTGCCACAATTTTTGGAAAAAATGGAGACTCTTTTTGGAGTCCCCTTGCTGTGTTTTACGTGACGTTGGCATCGTCAATTCCAGGTGACTTGGGTCGCTCCCCCTCCCCTTTTAACCGTAAGAAACTACATACACTATGGCTTGGGGTAACACAGATGGTTGAGTCTGAAGAGCTGTTTACTCAGAGGTCTGCTCCAAAGCTTCAGTGTCTGCTAGTCAGCGTAGTAGCCCAGCTCTGAAGCAAGCTACATCGCCTGTGTATCTAATAAGAATTTTTAACTGCATCTAGCCTAGGCAGACTGTGGGGACCCCCAACCAAACCCAGACGCTCAGCCCCCCTACTGCCCCCCTTTCCTTGACAATACAATAATATAACTCGTACAACTGGATGGGTGAGGATCGGTCACAGCTTTATTAACTCTTTATACTCATTCGATTAGAAAGGCACTTTATTTCTAAAATAATTCAGCTTGTTGCAGCATGCCCTGTGTCTCCACACCAGCAAGTTGGCCAACAAGTGTAACTCTCCAACATGTCCTTTCTATTTCCAGGCCACGGAGGATCCTGCGTACTCGTATGCTGGACTCTGACCCCCATCCATCACTCTTAACGCTTGTTCCACTCCGTCCTGGAGTCCTGACAGGAATATGTCCAGTTCAATATCCATTAAGTGAACACCGTCGGGCCGTATGAGGCGTGCTTTATCTCATTCCAGTTGTCGGTGTTGTATCACTACACCGCCTCTGTCTCTTCTAAATTTTGCCATCCGAATATTTATTACCCGCCTTGTCCGTTCGATGGCCGTGATGTCTCGCCACCTTGCCATACCGCTATCGGCACAATCTCTGACCATACTATAGTTAGTTTTGTGAAAAATTCTCTGAAGCGCTCAGTCTCTAGTTTCATTATTGCCATTAGTTATGCGCTCTTGTGATGACCTAGGTCGTTTCCCCCGGCCTGTATAACTAAGATGACCGGACCTCTTGCCTCTCTCCCTACCTTGATTACCTCCATTAGTACCTGTGGCCATTGCAGGCCTCTAATACCTCTCCAGTTGAAATATGTGTTATGAAACTCTAATTTCCTCCCGCCTGGGCGGACTTTCGCCCTTTTTTCTGCCCAATATATATATACGAGTGGCCTATCACCCACACTGTTGGCTTAGCATCAACTGTAAAAGAAACAAACCACGTTAGGATAACAAGTCCGGTCTTATGTGTAGCATCGGCGTCCCTGCCTCCTGCTAGGCAGGGACGCTGTGCCCCTCACCTCTCTGCTCCGTGCCCGGCGGCTTCCTCCCGCTCTGCTTGCAGCACCCGCTCTCCCCCGGTCACTGTGCTTAGGGCGCGCGCGCGCTCCCCCTCTCTTAAAGGGGCCGCGCGTGTCGTCCTAAGGAGTCCCCGGCCAATGGCCAGAGGACCCCTCCATATATAAGGCACCTCCTCCAAAATGGAGGTGCCCGAGCAATGTTGTTGCGCTGTTCACTGCTCTGCTTCAGCCCTCAGGTCCCGTTGCCAGTTACCTGCCAGTTACCTGCCAGTCTCCTGCCAGTTTGCTGCCTGATTCCTGCCTGTCATCCGCTTTCCTGCTTGCTAGCCTGAGGTCCGACGGTCTGCCTTCCGACACCTGTCAGTCTGTCTATGGACCAGCTTGCCCGCTCACCTGGGAGCGCTCACCTGCTACCTGCCTGATAGCCTACCTGGAGGCTCCGCCGTCACGTGCTGTGACCACCTGCCAGTCCAGAGACTTCTGCCCGCTCACCTGGGAGCGCTCACCTGGGAGCGCTCACCTGCTACCTGCCTGATAGCCTACCTGGAGGCTCCGCCGTCACGTGCTGTGACCACCTGCCAGTCCAGAGACTTCTGCCCGCTCACCTGGGAGCGCTCACCTGCTACCTGCCTGATAGCCTACCTGGAGGCTCCGCCGTCACGTGCTGTGACCACCTGCCAGTCCAGAGACTTCTGCCCGCTCACCTGGGAGCGCTCATCTGCTACCTGCCTGTTAGCCTACCTAGAGGCTCCGCCGTCACGTGCTGTGACCACCTGCCAGTCCAGAGACTCTTGCCCGCTCACCTGGGAGCGCTCATCTGCTACCTGCCTGTTAGCCTACCTAGAGGCTCCGCCGTCACGTGCTGTGACCACCTGCCAGTCCAGAGACCCTTGCCCGCTCACCTGGGAGCGCTCATCTGCTACCTGCCTGTTAGCCTACCTAGAGGCTCCGCCGTCACGTGCTGTGACCACCTGCCAGTCCAGAGACCCTTGCCCGCTCACCTGGGAGCGCTCATCTGCTACCTGCCTGTTAGCCTACCTGGAGGCTCCGCCGTCACATGCTGTGACCACCTGCTTATCCTGAGACTCTCGCCTGCTCACCTGGGAGCACTCATCTGCCATCTGCCTGCTAGCCTACCTGGAGGCTCAGCCGTCACAGGTCGTACCTGCCCGTTTACCCAGAGACTGCCCCGGTCACTTGCCGTGACCTCCTGCCCGTTTACCCAGAGACTGCCCCGGTCACTTGCCGTGACCTCTTGCCCGTTTACCCAGAGACTGCCCCGGCCACTTGCCGTGACCTCCTGCCCCTTTACCCAGAGACTGTCCCGGTCACTTGCCGTGACCTCCTGCCTGTTTACCCAGAGACTGTCCCGGTCACTTGCTGTGACCTCCTGCCCGTTTACCCAGAGACTGTCCCGGTCACTTGCTGTGACCTCCTGCCCGTTTACCCAGAGACTGTCCCGGTCACCTGCTGTGACCGCCTGCCTGTCTTCCCTGGTCGCCACCCGCTTGCTTGCAAGGACTGCCCCCTTGTATAAGTTGCTCAGAGGTTCCGCCTCCCAGACCCGTTACAGTTTGCTCGGGCCATGGAACCCGGTGGCACCCAAGCTCCCTCGCTCTCGGACCTTTGTCATGAACTGTCCCGACAGAGGTCCCAACAGGAGTCCATCCTGGGTCACCTGCGGAAAGTCAATACTCGCCTGGACACTTTGACTGCCCCACCAGCAACCACCAATACTATAGTATCCTGCTCTGGAATCCGGCTTTCTGCACCTCCTCGTTTCGGAGGCGACTCCGCTCAAGCTCGGGGCTTCATTAACCAGTGCACCCTGCACTTTGAACACCAGTCCCACCAGTTTAATTCCGACCGGGCCAAAGTAGCCTTCATCATGTCCCATCTCACGGGAGAGGCACTGGCTTGGGTAAATCCTCTATGGGAGAGAGGAGACCCTCTGGTGTCCGACCTGCTAGCCTTTCTCACGGCTTTCCGGAAGGTCTTCGACGAACCCGGACGGAGGACCTCATCCGCCTCATCTCTGCTACGCCTCTGTCAAGGGAGTCTCACCGTGGGCCAATATGCCATACGGTTCCGTACCCTTGCTTCGGAGCTGGCCTGGGATAACGACGCCCTGGTGTCCGTCTTCTGGGAGGGTCTGTCCGGCCGTATTAAAGATGAACTCGCTGGTCGGGACATTCCTACCACTCTCGACGACTTGATTACACTTGCCACCCGGATTGACATCCGGTTCCAGGAGCGCGCTAGGGAGGTCACCCGTGAGAGGAGGATTCCACGTCTAGTCCCTACCTCTCAGAGACCCGTCACTCTCCAGGCACACTCACCTGAGCCTATACAGGTCGACCAGACCAAGATGGTCAAGACCCGTCAAGACTTACGTCGTGCCGAGGGGAGCTGTTTCTACTGTGGCAGTAAGGAGCACCGGATCCGTTCCTGTCCTGAGAGGTCGGGAAACGCCTGTGTCTATGATCGCTCGGAGAGGTCGCCCTAGACAAAAGTAAACCCTCTCCATCCCTGATGCTGTCTGTTTCTATCTTCTGCGGAGAGAACCGCTATTTTGAACTGGCTCAACTTGACTCTGGAGCTGCTGGAAATCTCATCTCTCAATCCCTGGTAGAAAAATACCACATTCCCACCAAACCTCTGGCCGTACCTTTATCTGTCGCCGCCGTGGATGGGGGCCTCTTACCACATCCCATCCAACTCATCACCGAATCTCTGACCCTACAGGTGGGAATGCTGCATTCTGAGAGCATCTCCTTTCATGCTCTGCCTGAACTCTCTCACGCACTATTGCTTGGCCTGCCTTGGCTCCAGAAACATACACCCATGCTTGATTGGCAGACCGGAGAGGTCCTTCGCTGGGGACAGGACTGCCATAAGACTTGTCTAGTTCCCGTTCGTCCTGCCCATCCTTCTCCTACCCCAGCCAATCTGCCCGGTCTTCCGGTTCCCTATTGGTCTTATGCGGATGTCTTCAATAAAAAGGAGGCAGAGACTTTACCTCCTCATAGACCATACAACTGCCCAATCGACCTGATGCCCGGCTCTACTCCTCCCCGTGGGCGAATCTACCCTTTGTCCGCTGCTGAAACCCGGTCCATGTCTGAATATATTGAGGAGAACCTGGCCCGGGGATTTATCCGGAAATCTACCTCCCCGGCGGGAGCAGGCTTCTTCTTTGTCAAAAAGAAGGACGGTTCACTCCGTCCATGTATAGACTATAGAGGCCTAAACCAGATTACTGTGAAGAATAAATACCCCCTTCCGCTTATTCCTGAATTATTTGACCGTCTGAGGGGGGCTAGAATCTTCACCACACTGGATCTCCGTGGGGCGTATAACCTGGTCCGTATCCGTCAGGGGGATGAGTGGAAGATGGCATTCAATACCCGGGACGGCCACTATGAGTACCTTGTGATGCCCTTCGGTCTCTTTAACGCTCCTGCCGTCTTTCAAGAGTTGGTCAATGACATTTTCCGTGATCTTCTCTACTCCTGCGTGGTGGTGTACCTGGACGATATCTTGGTCTTCTCTCCGGATCTTCCTACTCACCGGAGGGACGTTCGTCAGGTCCTGCTCAGGCTCAGGCAGAACCACCTCTATGCTAAATATGAGAAGTGCATCTTTGAGCAGACCTCTCTTCCATTTCTGGGCTACATAATCTCTCAGACAGGTCTACAAATGGATCCTGAGAAACTGTCTGCCATCCAGAAGTGGCCCCGACCAGAGGGGTTGAAGGCTATTCAGCGGTTCCTGGGCTTCGCCAACTATTACCGCCTGTTCATACCGCACTTCTCTTCCCGGACCGCCCCTATCTCTGCTCTCACCCGTAAAGGTACGAACCCCAGAGAATGGCCGCCCGAAGCAGAGGAGGCATTTCTTTCCTTAAAACAGGCCTTCCTCTCCGCCTCGGTGCTGCATCGTCCGGACGGCAACAAACAATTCTTCCTAGAAGTTGACGCTTCCTCCTCCGGAGCTGGGGCGGTACTTACCCAAAAATCTTCTTCCGGAAGAAAGGTAACCTGCGGCTTTTTCTCCAAACTTTTCTCCTCTTCTGAGCGCAATTATTCTATAGGAGACCGAGAATTGTTGGCCATTAAGATGGCACTGGAGGAGTGGCATTACCTGCTCGAGGGGGCTCTCCACCCGGTAATAATTTACACTGACAACAAGAACTTGGCATATCTCCAGAGCGCCCAGAGACTTAACCCGCGCCAAGCCCGGTGGTCTTTGTTTTTTGCCCGCTTTGATTTCATTCTTCATTTTCGTCCGGCTGACAAGAACATCAAAGCTGACGCCCTGTCCCGATCCTTTCTGGTGTCTGATCTTGAGGAGGAGCCTAAACACATCATCGATCCCACCAGAGTAATGCAGGTAGCCCCCGTGGGCCTAAATCGTCTCCCTCCCGGTAAGACGTTCGTAACGGAGTCCGATCGGGAGAAGACTCTACACTGGGGTCACTCGTCTAAGCTAGCTGGGTACGCCAGTCAGAAAAAGACCCTCCAGCTTATTACCCGGCACTACTGGTGGCCTACCCTGCACAAGGATGTAATTGACTTTGTTTCTGCCTGTGTGTCCTGCGCCCGCAACAAAGTTCCGAGACACCTGCCTACCGGCCGCCTTCTTCCTCTGCCTGTGCCTGCTGCCCCGTGGCAACATATAGCTATGGACTTCATAACAGATCTCCCCGTCTCTGCCGGTTGTACGGTCATTTGGGTGGTCGCTGACCGCTTTTCCAAAATGGCTCATTTTATTCCCCTGCCAGGCCTCCCGTCTGCTCCCGAGCTAGCTAAAGACTTTATCCGCCACATCTTCCGTCTCCATGGTCTGCCTCTCCACATCGTGTCGGATCGTGGGGTTCAGTTCACCTCACGCTTCTGGAGAGCCACATGTAAACTGCTCGACGTCACCCTGGACTTCTCCTTCGCTTACCACCCACAGTCCAATGGTCAAGTGGAGCGGATCAATCAGAATTTGACCAGTTACCTCCGGCACTTCGTTAATGCCCACCATTCAGACTGGGTGGATCTCCTACCATGGGCCGAGTTCTCTTACAACAATCACGAGAGCGAATCTTCTTCTAAATCCCCGTTTTTTGTAGTCTTCGGTCAGCATCCTCGGATCCCTTTTCCTGTCTCCACCTCTGTGGACAACCCGGCTGCGGAATCTCTCGTTAGCAAATTTTCCTCCATTTGGGAGAGTACCCGATCCGCACTCCTTCAGTCGTCCGAGCGGATGAAGAGACACGCCGACAAAAAACGCCTGGATTCCCCTCAATTTCGTCCCGGAGATAAAGTCTGGCTCTCATCCAAATATGTCCGGCTCAAGATTCCTTCCTATAAGTTAGGGCCTCGGTTCATCGGCCCACTGGAGGTTATCAAACAGATCAACCCGGTGGCCTATAAATTGAAACTCCCGGCCAACTTACGGATCCCTAACTCCTTCCATGTATCTCTTCTCAAACCCGTGGTACTTAACTCCTTTTCCAAGTCTACAGGTATGCCTCCTGCTCCGGTTTCTGCTGAAGACGAGTTTGAGGTAGAGAACATTCTGGCTACCAAAAGGGTAAGAGGAAAGACCTTTTTTCTAGTGGATTGGAAGGGGTTTGGTCCTGAGGAGAGAACATGGGAGCCCCGGGAGAACATCCATGCCCCTCTCATCCTTGCTAAATTTTTGTCTGGCCTAAAAAAGGGGGGGCCTAAAGGGGGGGGTACTGTAGCGTCGGCGTCCCTGCCTCCTGCTAGGCAGGGACGCTGTGCCCCTCACCTCTCTGCTCCGTGCCCGGTGGCTTCCTCCCACTCTGCTTGCAGCGCCCGCTCTACCCCGGTCACTGTGCTTAGGGCGCGCGCACGCGCGCTCCCCCTCTCTTAAAGGGGCCGCGCGCGTCGTCCTAAGGAGTCCCCGGACAATGGCCGGAGGATCCCTCCATATATAAGGCACCTCCTCCAAAATGGAGGTGCCCGAGCAATGTTGTTGCGCTGTTCACTGCTCTGCTTCAGCCCTCGGGTCCCGTTGCCAGTTACCTGCCAGTTACCTGCCAGTCTCCTGCCAGTTTGCTGCCTGATTCCTGCCTGTCATCCGCTTTCCTGCTTGCTAGCCTGAGGTCTGACGGTCTGCCTTCCGACACCTGTCAGTCTGTCTATGGACCAGCTTGCCCGCTCACCTGGGAGCGCTCACCTGGGAGCGCTCACCTGCTACCTGCCTGATAGCCTACCTGGAGGCTCCGCCGTCAAGTGCTGTGACCACCTGCCAGTCCAGAGACTTCTGCCCGCTCACCTGGGAGCGCTCACCTGCTACCTGCCTGATAGCCTACCTGGAGGCTCCGCCGTCACGTGCTGTGACCACCTGCCAGTCCAGAGACTTCTGCCCGCTCACCTGGGAGCGCTCACCTGCTACCTGCCTGATAGCCTACCTGGAGGCTCCGCCGTCACGTGCTGTGACCACCTGCCAGTCCAGAGACTTCTGCCCGCTCACCTGGGAGCGCTCATCTGCTACCTGCCTGTTAGCCTACCTAGAGGCTCCGCCGTCACGTGCTGTGACCACCTGCCAGTCCAGAGACTCTTGCCCGCTCACCTGGGAGCGCTCATCTGCTACCTGCCTGTTAGCCTACCTAGAGGCTCCGCCGTCATGTGCTGTGACCACCTGCCAGTCCAGAGACTCTTGCCCGCTCACCTGGGAGCGCTCATCTGCTACCTGCCTGTTAGCCTACCTGGAGGCTCCGCCGTCACATGCTGTGACCACCTGCTTATCCTGAGACTCTCGCCTGCTCACCTGGGAGCACTCATCTGCCATCTGCCTGCTAGCCTACCTGGAGGCTCAGCCGTCACAGGTCGTACCTGCCCGTTTACCCAGAGACTGCCCCGGTCACTTGCCGTGACCTCCTGCCCGTTTACCCAGAGACTGCCCCGGTCACTTGCTGTGACCTCTTGCCCGTTTACCCAGAGACTGCCCCGGCCACTTGCCGTGACCTCCTGCCCCTTTACCCAGAGACTGTCCCGGTCACTTGCCGTGACCTCCTGCCCGTTTACCCAGAGACTGTCCCGGTCACTTGCTGTGACCTCCTGCCCGTTTACCCAGAGACTGTCCCGGTCACTTGCTGTGACCTCCTGCCCGTTTACCCAGAGACTGTCCCGGTCACCTGCTGTGACCGCCTGCCTGTCTTCCCTGGTCGCCACCCGCTTCCTTGAAAGGACTGCCCCCTTGTATAAGTTGCTCAGAGGTTCCGCCTCCCAGACCCGTTACATTATGTATCTCGCCAAACACGTGGATCGCCATCTCCCTATCCTCTGAACTTCCATTTCTGACAGTCCTGCTCTTGCTGCTTCCGTGGCCGCGCCTATGCGGAATGAGTGTGTCCCGTAATCTTTGGGGTGGTTCCCTGCCAATGTTAGGCATTTATTAAATATACCTTGGAACTGGTATCTTGATAATGGCGTTCCATCAATGTGTGATAGGAAGAAACTACTTTGTGATCTGATTGTTATATATGTTTTTACTAATGTTGAACTCAGTGTACCGTTTGTGGGTTGTAGAAGTACCCAAGTGCCCCTGCCCGCTGGAACCGTTTTCGATTTGCGTATGCGTAGACGTATTGCATTATTGGCTATGACTACGTCCTGGTGTAATAAGCTTCCACTGGTGGTAATTTTGGATTGAGGGACTAATTCGCTTATGCATAGCGCCACGAAGAAGGCGATCGCAAATGCAGTAGACAGTAGTGTTGCTTCAAATTGTGAGTGTCATGTTAATGGTGCTAGAGATATGATGTGAGAAATCAGTTTTAGTGACACGGGACGGGACATCTACACTCCTGACTTGGCTGACCCCTTTTCCACCCTTTTATGGTTTGTCTGATGATGAATCTCTTTGTCACATCTCCCCAATTCAGTAGTTGGAAGTGAAATGCTACTCCGGTCAGACACCGCTGCGCTGACGTCCCTGATATGCCCCTCATCATTAGCTGGTGGAGAAATTCTATGGTGACTTGTAATCTGGCTTTTTCACATTGGTCAACCCGTCTGCCTGCTACTAGTCGTGTCCACTGTTCCCATGCCTTACCGTATGCTTGCCACATCGACGGGGCAACTGACGCTCTGATTAATGGCATCAACTATTCGCCACTAGATCCCATAGGGAGGGTGGGCAACTGTTGCCCGATGGGTTGGCGTTGGGGAGGAGCTCTGTGAAAATCTGCCCATTGAATTGTGATAAAACGTTAGCAGCAGCGTTAGACCCCTCAGCATCGTGGCTAGCGCGGACCCATACATTGTGTTTTAGGCACAGGAAGGCTAGTCGGCGTAGTAGGCCTAGCACTGGGAGAGACAATGATGCCATCTTATTAATGCAGTGCGCTAGACTGGTGTTTTTTGTTATGAAGCGTATATTTTTGTTAGCCTGGCGAGCGCCACATATCTCTATTGCTACCACTATGGGGAAGAAAAATTATTTTCCGGGCTAGATGCAGCTAAAAATTATTATTAATTTCAAAGCTGGTGGAGCTTGGTATAGATGGCCTAATACAATGAGTACCACACACTGCTACTATGCCCAAAATTATTTTCCGGGCTAGATGCAGCTAAAAATTATTATTAATTTCAAAGCTGGTGGAGCTTGGTATAGATGGCCTAATACAATGAGTACCACACACTGCTACTATGCCCAAAATTATTTTCCAGGCTAGATGCAGCTAAAAATTATTATTAATTTCAAAGCTGGTGGAGCTTGGTATAGATGGCCTAATACAATGAGTACCACACACTGCTACTATGCCCAAAATTATTTTCCGGGCTAGATGCAGCTAAAAATTATTATTAATTTCAAAGCTGGTGGAGCTTAGTATAGATGGCCTAATACAATGAGTACCACACACTGCTTTTATGCCCAAAATTATTTTCCGGGTTAGATGCAGCTAAAAATTATTATTAATTTCAAAGCTGGTGGAGCTTGGTAAAGATGGCCTAATACAATGAGTACCACACACTGCTACTATGCCCAAAATTATTTTCCGGGCTAGATGCAGCTAAAAATTATTATTAATTTCAAAGCTGGTGGAGCTTTGTATAGATGGCCTAATACAATGAGTACCACACACTGCTACTATGCCCAAAATTATTTTCCGGGCTAGATGCAGCTAAAAATTATTATTAATTTCAAAGCTGGTGGAGCTTGGTATAGATTGCCTAATACAATGAGTACCACACACTGCTACTATGCCCAAAATTATTTTCCGGGCTAGATGCAGCTAAAAATTATCATTAATTTCAAAGCTGGTGGAGCTTGGTATAGCTGGCCTAATACAATGAGTACCACACACTGCTACTATGCCCAAAATTATTTTCCGGGCTAGATGCAGCTAAACATTATTATTAATTTCAAAGCTGGTGGAGCTTAGTATAGATGGCCTTATAGAATGAGTACCACACACTGCTACAGGTCCAAAATTATTTTCCGGGCTAGATGCAGCTAAAAATTATTATTAATTTCAAAGCTGGTGGAGCTTGGTATAGATGGCCTAATACCATGAGTAACACACACTGCTACTATGCCCAAAATTATTTTCCGGGCTAGATGCAGCTAAAAATTATTATTAATTTCAAAGCTGGTGGAGCTTTGTATAGATGGCCTAATACAATGAGTACCACACACTGCTACTATGCCCAAAATTATTTTCCGGGCTAGATGCAGCTAAAAATTATTATTAATTTCAAAGCTGGTGGAGCTTGGTATAGATGGCCTAATACAATGAGTAGCATACACTGCTACTATGCCCAAAATTATTTTCCGGGCTAGATGCAGCTAAAAATTATTATTAATTTCAAAGCTGGTGGAGCTTGGTATAGATGGCCTAATACAATGAGTACCACACACTGCTACTATGCCCAAAATTATTTTCCAGGCTAGATGCAGCTAAAAATTATTATTAATTTCAAAGCTGGTGGAGCTTGGTATAGATGGCCTAATGCAACGAGTACCACACACTGCTACTATGCCCAAAATTATTTTCCGGGCTAGATGCAGCTAAAAATTATTATTAATTTGAAAGCTGGTGGAGCTTAGTATAGATGGCCTAATAGAATGAGTACCACACACTGCTACAGGACTAAAATTATTTTCCGGGCTAGATGGAGCTAAAAATTATTATTAATTTCAAAGCTGGTGGAGCTTGGTATAGATGGCCTAATACAATGAGTACCACACACTGCTACTTTGCCCAAAATTATTTTCCGGGCTAGATGCAGCTAAAAATTATTAGTAATTTCAAAGCTGGTGGAGCTTTGTATAGATGGCCTAATACAATGAGTACCACACACTGCTACTATGCCCAAAATTATTTTCCGGGCTAGATGCAGCTAAAAATTATTATTAATTTCATAGCTGGTGGAGCTTGGTATAGATGGCCTAATACAATGAGTACCATACACTGCTACTATGCCCAAAATTATTTTCCGGGCTAGATGCAGCTAAAAATTATTATTAATTTCAAAGCTGGTGGAGCTTGGTATAGATGGCCTAATACAATGAGTACCACACACTGCTACTATGCCCAAAATTATTTTCCGGGCTAGATGCAGCTAAAAATTATTATTAATTTCAAAGCTGGTGGAGCTTGGTTTAGATGGCCTAATGCAATGAGTACCACACACTGCTACTATGTCCAAAATTATTTTCCGGGCTAGATGCAGCTAAAAATTATTATTAATTTCAAAGCTGGTGGAGCTTAGTATAGATGGCCTAATAGAATGAGTACCACACACTGCTACAGGACTAAAATTATTTTCCGGGCTAGATGGAGCTAAAAATTATTTTTAATTTCAAAGCTGGTGGAGCTTAGTATAGATGGCCTTATAGAATGAGTACCACACACTGCTACAGGTCCAAAATTATTTTCCGGGCTAGATGCAGCTAAAAATTATTATTAATTTCAAAGCTGGTGGAGCTTGGTATAGATGGCCTAATGCAATGAGTACCACACACTGCTACTATGCCCAAAATTATTTTCCGGGCTAGATGCAGCTAAAAATTATTATTAATTTCAAAGCTGGTGGAGCTTAGTATAGATGGCCTAATAGAATGAGTACCACACACTGCTACAGGACTAAAATTATTTTCCGGGCTAGATGGAGCTAAAAATTATTATTAATTTCAAAGCTGGTGGAGCTTAGTATAGATGGCCTTATAGAATGAGTACCACACACTGCTACAGGTCCAAAATTATTTTCCGGGCTAGATGCAGCTAAAAATTATTATTAATTTCAAAGCTGGTGGAGCTTGGTATAGATGGCCTAATACAATGAGTAACACACACTGCTACTATGCCCAAAATTATTTTCCGGGCTAGATGCAGCTAAAAATTATTAGTAATTTCAAAGCTGGTGGAGCTTTGTATAGATGGCCTAATACAATGAGTACCACACACTGCTACTATGCCCAAAATTATTTTCCGGGCTAGATGCAGCTAAAAATTATTATTAATTTCAAAGCTGGTGGAGCTTGGTATAGATGGCCTAATACAATGAGTACCGTACACTGCTACTATGCCCAAAATTATTTTCCGGGCTAGATGCAGCTAAAAATTATTATTAATTTCAAAGCTGGTGGAGCTTGGTATAGATGGCCTAATACAATGAGTACCACACACTGCTACTATGCCCAAAATTATTTTCCGGGCTAGATGCAGCTAAAAATTATTATTAATTTCAAAGCTGGTGGAGCTTGGTATAGATGGCCTAATGCAACGAGTACCACACACTGCTACTATGCCCAAAATTATTTTCCGGGCTAGATGCAGCTAAAAATTATTATTAATTTGAAAGCTGGTGGAGCTTAGTATAGATGGCCTAATAGAATGAGTACCACACACTGCTACAGGACTAAAATTATTTTCCGGGCTAGATGGAGCTAAAAATTATTATTAATTTCAAAGCTGGTGGAGCTTGGTATAGATGGCCTAATACAATGAGTACCACACACTGCTACTTTGCCCAAAATTATTTTCCGGGCTAGATGCAGCTAAAAATTATTATTAATTTCAAAGCTGGTGGAGCTTGGTATAGATGGCCTAATACAATGAGTACCACACACTGCTACTATGCCCAAAATTATTTTCCGGGCTAGATGCAGCTAAAAATTATTATTAATTTCAAAGCTGGTGGAGCTTGGTATAGATGGCCTAATACAATGAGTACCACACACTGCTACTATGCCCAAAATTATTTTCCGGGTTAGATGCAGCTAAAAATTATTATTAATTTCAAAGCTGGTGGAGCTTGGTATAGATGGCCTAATACAATGAGTACCACACACTGCTACTATGCCCAAAATTATTTTCCGGGCTAGATGCAGCTAAAAATTATTATTAATTTCAAAGCTGGTGGAGCTTGGTATAGATGGCCTAATACAATGAGTACCACACACTGCTACTATGCCCAAAATTATTTTCCGGGCTAGATGCAGCTAAAAATTATTATTAATTTCAAAGCTGGTGGAGCTTGGTATAGATGGCCTAATACAATGAGTACCACACACTGCTACTATGCCCAAAATTATTTTCCGGGCTAGATGCAGCTAAAAATTATTATCAATTTCAAAGCTGGTGGAGCTTGGTATAGATGGCCTAATACAATGAGTACCATACACTGCTACTATGCCCAAAATTATTTTCCGGGCTAGATGCAGCTAAAAATTATTATTAATTTCAAAGCTGGTGGAGCTTGGTATAGATGGCCTAATACAATGAGTACCACACACTGCTACTATGCCCAAAATTATTTTCCGGGCTAGATGCAGCTAAAAATTATTATTAATTTCAAAGCTGGTGGAGCTTGGTATAGATGGCCTAATACAATGAGTACCACACACTGCTACTATGCCCAAAATTATTTTCCGGGCTGGATACAGCTAAAAATTATTATTAATTTCAAAGCTGGTGGAGCTTGGTATAAATGGCCTAATACAATGAGTACCACACACTGCTACTATGCCCAAAATTATTTTCCGGGCTAGATGCAGCTAAAAATTATTATTAATTTCAAAGCTGGTGGAGCTTGGTATAGATGGCCTAATACAATGAGTACCACACACTGCTACTATGCCCAAAATTATTTTCCGAGCTAGATACAGCTAAAAATTATTATTAATTTCAAAGCTGGTGGAGCTTGGTATAGATGGCCTAATACAATGAGTAACACACACTGCTACTATGCCCAAAAGGTTTTACTTGGCCAGGTGCAGTAAAAAATTTGTATTACATACACAGGTGGTGTAGCTTGCAACACAGATAGGCTACTCCACTGACTAACACACACTGCAAGAGGCCCAAAAGGATTTGCTTAGCTAGATTTAGCCAAATGCTGTGAAAAACACTTGCACAGCACTAAAACAGACCTGCCTGGCAAAAAGTCCTAGGAAATGCTGTAACCTAGCCCTCAAAAGGGCTACAATTACAATTAGTCCCTACTCACAACCTATCTGTCTATTTAAGTGCAAATTCTCTTGCAGTTCACACAGTTAGAAAGTATAGCGCCCACAGCAGCAGCGGTGCCGTCTAACACTCAGCTACAGCAGTGAGAAAATGGTGGCGACGTGGAAAATGGCTGGGTCTTATAGGGCAAGGACATGTGACATACACAGCCAATGACACATGCCCTTGCTTGTGTGAAAAAAAGCACTTCGCTGCGTGTGTGCACTGCTGATAGGCTGACAGTCTGCACCTCCCCACTGTAAATGCGGGAAAGAAAAAAAAAAAATGGAGATCTTCATTATTTCTGCAGAGATCCATCCCCTGCCCCTCCCCCCGCCCACTGTACACTCAAACTGTGTATTAACATTGATTAACAGCATTACTGTGAAAAAATCCAGTTACGATTTTGGTGCACAAACAGTTATCGAACATAACCTCGAACAGCCGGATTTTTTTCAAATCGTTCGTGTTCGTCGAACGGCTCGAACACCGCCCAAAACAGCTCGAATTTGAGATTGGCGAACAGTTCGAGTCGAACACCGCTCATCTCTAGTCAAAAATAGCAGCACCAGCGACACTTGCACAGCCAGCAGAAAATACAACAGCAGCACCGGAAGCAACAGCAAAAGCAGCAGGAGACAAATGACCTCCTGATACAACAGCTCCAACAACAACAACGGCAGATGGATCTCCTGGCAGGGGAAATCCACACCAGAGAAACCATCCCTTACCCCAACTCCAGTTGATGTCTCCTGCGCCCGGAAGGCGAGCGATGCAAAAGATGACCCCAGGGGATGATGTTGAGGCATTTCTGACTATTTTCGAAAGGGTAGCAGAGCAGGAAAAGCTGCCGCCGGACCAGTAGGCGGAAGTGGCCCCCTATTTAACGGGTGAACCCCAAAAGGTCTACTATGACCTGACCCTACAGGATGCACAGGAGTATGCCAAATTAAAAACAGAGATATTGGCACGCTCAGAGTGACTATGCTGGTCAGAGCGCAAAGGGTCCACCACTGGGCGAATACTGGTGACAGACTGCTCACAGATGTTTGACTTGCTGCATCTAGTCCAGAAGTGGCTGCAGCCAGAGTCTTCCTCTCCTGCCCAGATGGTTGAGTGCGTGGTGATGGACAGGTTCATCCATTCACTACCCAGGCCAGTGCAGACCTGGATTGCCCAGGGCAACCGTTGGAACGCAGACAACCTCGTGGGCCTGGTAGAGAGCTACCAAGTGGTCGAAAAATCCCTCGGGAAACCGGACATAGTCAATTCCCTGTACTGGAGTACCAAAAGAGGGGCAGGCTCACCACATAAAGGGTCTAGAGTCACAAACGAGGGTAGTCCAAATCCCACTGAGGGCCCGGCAAAGACTGCTGGGAGGGATGTGGTATGTTGGCAGTGTCATAATCCTGGACACATAGCCACCCGGTGCCATATGTCTCCTGAACCAATGGACTGCAGCCTAGGCCGGCTTTACTCCTATTATTCCTATCCGGCCTGTAGCATGGATGGTCAACCTGGTGAGGGGCTGCAGGCGTGTGCCGTGTCCATTAATGGGGTGATGGTGCTTGGACCTTTGGACTCAGGGAGTCTGGTAATCTTAATCAGTGCCACCCTTCCCCACCAGCTGATTCCAGCCAAAACTGCGGGCATTCACTGCATACATGGAGATGCCAAGAATTACCTGGTGGCCAGAGTGACAGTAGGAACAGACTGTGGTGCCCAATCCCATGAGGTCAGGGTGGTCAAGGACCGGATACATCCCATCATATTGGGGCACAATTTTTCTTTGTTTTGGGACTTGTGGGGGAAGGAAACAGTACTGAGTCATGTGGACATTAGTCAGGTCCCTAGGGAAATACCCCCCGTCGAAATCTGAAGTGGATGAGTTTCCATTGTGTAAATGCAAGAAAAGTAGTCAGCTCACCTGTTCGGGGTATGGAGCAATCTATGCCTCGCACGGATCCAGCCAGAGCAACTAGAAGAGGATCCAAAATAATATCAAATGATCCAGCGAAGATGGCATGTAGCATGTCTTTGCAGCTGTGCAAAGATAAAGACCTACCCGTTTCGACAACGAGTCTTAATCATGGCCTTTTATTTTTATCTACATGCCGTCTTCGCTGGATCATTTTGACAATTTTTTAGTTTCCATTGTGTGTCCTTGTCGGCGACAAGGATGAGACTGTGACCATGGAGGCTGACCTCCCTGAGTTAGAGGTGCCCATGGAGAACTTTGGGTCTGCTCAAGTTTGGGACTTGACCTTGAAGGGGACATTGGACAATGTTACTGTTTGCAATGGGGTTGCTCAAGAGCCGGGGGCAGACACCGAGTACTCACACTTTGCAGTTCAGGGGGAGTTATTGTACAGGGCGACCAAACTAAGAGGTCAAGAGGTAGTGGAACAGCTATTAGGTCCAGGGCCATACCGATGGAGGGTATTAGATATGGCCTATCCACATGTTCTGGGGGGACACCTGGGGGTTGTGAAAACCCAGGAGAGAATAATGAGGAGGTTATATTGGCCAGGATGTTACCGGGGGATACGAAACTATTGTAGGACCTGCCCCACCTGCCAGATAACCGCGCCCACTTCCCACTTCCGTAGTCCCTTAGTTCCACTACCTGTGATAGAGGTTCCCTTTGAGAGGATTGCCATGGATCTCATGGGTCCCTTAGTTGAATCGGCCCGGGGCCACCAATACATCCTAGTAGGCATGGACTATGCGACTCGGTACCCCTAAGGAACTCGTCAGGTAAGAGTATAGCCCGGGAGCTGGTCCATATTTTTGCTCGGACAGGTTTGTCAAAAGAGATTTTGACAGACCAGGGAACCCCCTACATGAGCAAAGTGATGAAGGAGCTATGTAAAGTCCTTCAGATTGCCCAGATACAGACCTCAGTTTACCATCCACAGACGGACGACCTAATGGAACGCTTTTACAAAACTTGGGACTACCTGCTTCCATTTTTACTCTTCTCCATCAGAGAAGTTCCTAAAGCCTCCACTGAGTTCTCTCTGTTCGAGCTCCTGTATGGTTGGGATCCAAGAGGTCTCCTAGACATCGCCAAAGAGACCTGGGAGGCCGAGGTCACACCCCACCGGAGCATCATCAAACATGTCCCCCAATTGCAGGAGAGAATGGCAAAAGTGATGTCCATCGTGAAGGAATAATTTCTCCAGGCACAGGAAGCCCAGACGAAGGTGTATAACCGGTCAGCGAGGCTGAGACAGTTCCAGCCTGAGGATCGTGTTCTGGTTCTTATTCCTACCATCGAAAGCAAGTTCCTGTTAGATCCGAAATGTTGGCCTACTGAAATGTATGTGTGACGCCCAGCTGCGCTTGGTATCACAGATCCTGGAAGAGTGCATTGATGGATTCCTCCACAAGAAGCCCCCATAAACATTCACACATCTCCACCTTCCACCTCAGACCAGCAGAGGGAGCCCGTTAGGGATATAAATAGGGAAGGTGGAGCCAGGCAGTTCAGTCTGTTGAGAGAGTTCCTGCAGTAGAGAAGCTTGAGAGAGGTCAGTCTGCAGTGGAACACAGCCCAGACTCAGTTGTAGCTCAGAATAGTGAGCTTTAGGTGTGCCAGCGCCATAAGATCGGTGAAGCGCGGCAAGCTGCCATTAGTGTGTATAGCCTAGTGAGCACCCGAGTAGGCCGAAGCCGAGTGGAGAGTTAGTACATAGGGGGCAGAGGAGCTTAACTAGCTCACCCCGAAGAATTTACCGGACACCGGGTCCGAAGCTTACCAGGATCTCTATGACCCAGTAAGGCATAACCGGAATCCCTGGAGAACTACAAGTCCCAGGATCACTAAAGTGCTGATACGTAACAGAGCCGGGAGACACATAGGCCCCGCAAGCTGAGGAGCGTGCACTCCAAGAAAATGCCCTACCACAAGGTCAGCCAGCGCAGGACAGAGACAAAGTTAGGCCTAGCTCTAGGCAGGTCAGAAACTTACTACGCAGAGGCAAGTAACAGGAGGCCCTACACCCGCTCATTGGGGAGGATCCTGACATGCACCCTTCACCCTATAGTGCTCCGGGACATGCTTGAATTTCCATCAGTAAAAGGTACTGAAGTGACTATCGTGTCTGTCCCTGTTCTTGCTCTGACCCGGCTGGGTCTCGTCTGTCCTGCATTCCCCTTTCCGTACGCTGCCCTGAGGCCTAGCTCCACCTGTGGGGAGCTATACCATCGAACTGCCTTATCATCGGCCTCAGTGGACTGCGCAGCGCTGGTGATTGTCACCAGAAGCCACAGGTGGCGTCACGAACTGTTATAAAACTAAGAAACTCATTATCCCCTTTTTAAAGAGCGACCCCAGGGTACGGGCCCGGGAGCCGACCACCGTGACATCCCCAAGGCCAGGCTAAAGGCGCGGGTACCCGAGTAATCCCCATCCCCCTGGGCTAGTCATCTCTCTCCTGGCGTCACGAACAGGATTGCGTGCCCGCTGCAACGACGAAGCGTTATGCCCGTTGTCACCGGGTACTGTGCGCCTTTATTGAAGTGAACTGTATATTTGACTGTGGTGAAGACTGCCGCCATTGTTGGGCCGCCGAGCGGGAAGAAGGGCGTAACCGTGGGAAACTGAGGGGCGTATCTGCAAAAGAGCGCGAAGCCCCGGACACGCCCCACGCCTCGACGTTAAACCAGGAAGCGCCAGGTCCTGTAAGGAGCGTCGCTGAATGCTCTGACGTAGGACGCAAGCAACGCAAGGTCCTGAAGACGACCGTCACATGCGGAGCTGCGGCCTACCGGAAGAAAAACTAGAAGGTAGGCCACGGTTAGCTAGGGGGGCGCCAGAATGTCCGGCGAGCAGCATAACACCGGAATACCGGTCAACGGCCCTGATGTACAACCCGCGCCCGACGCCGGGCAGGCCGAGGCGGAAGCTCCACCAGCAGCGCCTGTAACCCCTGACATTCCTATAACTTTACCATACATTCCTGGAGCAAAGTGGCTCCCGCAGTACAACGGCAAACCAGATTCCCTGTCTGGATTCAAGCGGAAGATATGCGGTATCTTAGACATGTAATCTATGACAGGCAAGCAAAGAGCTGCTGTTGTATTGGGACAACTGACTGGTGCTGCGGAACGGGAAGTGGAAACATGGTCGGCCGCAGACCAGGAGTCAGTGTCCACAATATTTCAAAAGCTACAGACTGTCTTTGAGGATCTTACTGAGGCGGACCTCCGGATGAGGTTCTACAACTGTTCCCAACAACCGGAGGACAATGTTCGGGACTACGCCTGGCGTCTACAGGGGGACCTGCGGGCTGTGAAACAGGTTAGTCCAACCAGCATAGAAAATGAGAATAAAATGCTGAAGGACCAGTTTGTCCGGGGACTGAGGTCTCCAGAGGAGAGCAGGACTGTGCATTGGTGGTCCCTGGATCATCCAGATGCCACTTTTGATAATCTCAAGGACATGGCTATAAAAGGACTGCAGCCCCTGGAGACAAATGCCATCCAATGTTACCAGGGTGGGGCTACCCCAGTACCTGCTACACCCACCTTTTCCCCAGTGGCTGCTGAAGCTAAGGTTCCAGCAACGTCCCCTAGAGAACTAGACAGTCTGCGCTCTGAAGTGCGTCAGTTGAGCAAAACCCTGACCACTGTGCTGAGTGCCCTGCAGGTGCGGACGGAGCCCGAGGAAGGAGGGAAAATCCTGTTAGCCGATAGCCCTGAGGATGTCCCCTGGATGCGAAGGAGGAGGAGGCCAACACCACCCTCTATGAGGACCAGTGACCAGCGCCGTCCGCCGAAGGACCCTACCTGCTACCGCTGCCACAAGACCGGACACACCGCCCAGAATTGTCCTTTAAACGAGAAAACCCTGGGGCCGAGGGCCGACACCCAGGAGTAAACTCACAAGGCCCATCAGACTGGTACAACAGGTTCGTCGGAGGAAGACCTTTCCTGTCAATTGTACTGGATGGGATCCCGACGCACGCCCTGCTGGACACAGGATCTCAGGTAACCATCATGCCTGACGTCTTGTACAAGAGGTTCTGGTCCATGGATGACCTACGTCCGCCAGCTCCAAATCTTACTGTTTACGCCTCAAACAGACTCCCCCTTAACCTAATCGGGGTTAAGAATGTGACTGTAAAGGTGGGTAGAGTGAAGATGAAGGACCAGGGGCTAATTGTAGTAGAGACTAATCCTGATGACACCAATCCGTATATGGTACTAGGCACTAACATTGTTGGTAACTGTTTGGGAGAAGTTGTGTTCTTGCTCCAACAGATAGCCGACACTGCCAGACCAAGACAGAGGAGGGCACTGCAGAAGGAGATCCGAGTCCTGATGTATCAACAGCAAGTAAGGTTAACAGACGGTGAAATCGGTAACATGCGGGTGACGGACCCATTACCCATTGTCATCCCCCCAATGAGTGAAATGCTCATCTGGTGTAGAGCTGCTATAGGTCTTAGAGGACAGAGCTACCAGGCGGTAGTAGAACCCCTTTTCTCCGAGCATAGACCCATGCTCTTAACCGTCAGGGGAGTAATAGATGTACGCAATGGGAGGGTGCCCGTCCGTCTTCTCGATTGTGGGGAAGATGAGGTCAGATTGCCACGTTATGCCACTGTTGCCAAATTACATGCTGTAAATAATAACTGTATCCACAAGGCGGAGTCCTTAACCTCACCAGATGAAGTGGAGGATAATGACCCTGCAACCCAGGTGGAGGATTGGTGTCAACAGCTCCATGTTGGGACCGACATCACTCCTGCCCATCAAAAACAGGGTGTACACCGGGTGGTTCAAGAATACTCGCAGATGTTCAGTAAGCATCCACTTGACTTTGGGAGGGTTAAGGGGGTTCAACATCATATCCCCACAGGCGACCATCCCCCAATCAAAGAACGTTACAGGCCTCTACCACCAGCTCACTACCAGAAGGCTAAGGAAATGTTGCAGGACATGAGAAAGGCAAGAGTAGTAAAGGATAGTTGTAGTCCCTGGGCAGCTCCCCTAGTGCTAGTTAGGAAAAAGGACGGGAGCATGAGAATGTGTGTAGATTACCGTCAAGTAAATCGCATTACACATAAGGATGCATACCCTTTACCATGCATAGAGGAGTCCCTAGCTGCCTTAAAGTCTGCAAATTACTTTTCCACCCTTGACCTCACTAGTGGGTACTGGCAAGTAGCTGTGGCTGAGGAGGATCGGGAGAAAACGGCCTTCACCACACCGATGGGACTCCGTGAGTTCAACAGTATGCCGTTTGGACTCTGCAATGCCCCCGGAACGTTCCAGAGGTTGATGGAGTGCTGCCTGGTACACCGCAACTTCGAGACTGTGTTACTTTACCTGGACGATGTAATAGTGTACTCCAGAACATACGAGGACCACTTGAAACACGTGGCAGAGGTATTTGAGTCACTGTACCGGTACGGGATGAAGTTGAAGCCCTCAAAGTGCCACCTGCTCAAGAGAAAGGTACAGTACCTGGGACACATTGTTAGTCCAGAAGGGGTAGCACCAGACCCGGAGAAGGTCACAGCCATCCAGAAGTGGTCGGAGCTGAAGAACCTCAAGGAGGTGCGTCAGGTTTTGGGACTAGTAGGATACTACAGGAGTTTTGTACAAGACTACACCAAGAAAGCAGCTCCTCTGCAAGACCTCCTGGTAGGGCAGTCCCCCAAAGGCAGAAATCCCCCATTCCGAGGGGTAAGTAACAAGCAGAGTCATTTCAGAGATGAAGGAGATCCTGACAGGCGATGAGATCCTAGCCTACCCTGACTACAGCCAACCATTCTTGCTGTATACAGATGCCAGCAACGAGGACTGGGCGCTGTCTTAAGTCAGAAGCAGAATGGCCAAGAGAAAGTGATCGCATACGCAAGCAGGAAGCTCCGCCCGACCGAGAGAAACCCGGAAAACTATAGCAGCTTTAAGTTGGAGTTCCTGGCCTTGGTCTGGGCCATCACTGAAAGGTTTAAGCACTACCTGGCTTCCAGCAAGTTCACTGCCTTCACTGATAGCAACCCCTTGACCCATCTTGAAACTGCTAAGCTAGGATCACTGGAACAACGATGGATGGCTCGGCTGTCAAACTACCAATTCACAATTAAATACCGGGCGTGTCGCAAGAACGCCAACGCCGATGCCCTGTCCAGGATGCCTCACCAGTCAGACACAGAAGAAGAAGTGGATGACCTGGAAGAGATAGAGCTACCTGCCTTTCACCGGAATGGGATGATCTACGAGCAACGAGCCTCCAGGAGGCAGCGTGGAACGACGTTAAACCTCCTGCCTCACCACAGCTGGAAAGAGACCCAGGACAGTGACCCGGTTGTCAGCCGTATCAAGGAGCTGATAACCCAAGAAGGCGCCTCCCTGGAAAAAGACTACTCTCTGCAAGCAAAGCAGCTGTGGAACGAGAGAAGCCGGCAGTTTATCTACCGTGAGAAGTTGTGCCGGAGGTACGTCAATCCAAAAACCCACGAGATGGTATGGCAGATAGTGGTCCCGAAGACAGACATCCAGATGGTATTAGAAGCTTGCCACGATCAGGCGGGGCACTTTGGCTGGAAAAAGCTAGAGACCCTGCTGAAGTGTCGGTTCTACTGGGTGGGAATGCGCAGCTCCATTGAACGGTGGTGCCGAGACTGTGGACCCTGTGGCCTTAGAAGAAAAGACTACAGCAGCCAGAAGGCACCCCTGCAACCCATCAAGACGACTCGACCCCTGGAGATCATGGCCCTGGACCATGTCAAGCTGTCCCCCAGCAGGTCAGGGTATTCCTACGCTCTGACCATGGTGGATCACTACTCACGTTTCCTGGTGGTCGCCCCCGTCAAAGACCTGACGGCAGAGACAGCAGCAAAGACGTTCCAAGCGTATTTCTGTAGACCCCATGGTTATCCTGAGCAGGTGCTGACGGACCAAGGCCCAGCCTTTGAGGCTGAGTTGTTCAAGGAGTTCTGCCATTTGTACGGTTGTAAAAAGATAAGAACTACACCGTACCACCCACAAGCCAATGGTCTCTGTGAGAAGATGAATAACATCATCATTGACCTGCTAAAGACCATACCACTTGAGGAGAGAAACCAGTGGCCAGACCTACTGCCTGATCTAGTAGATCTGTATAATCATATACCAGTAAGTTCCACCAATTACACTCCGGCATACCTCATGTGAGCAAGACCAGGAAAGCTGCCAATGGATCTGGAGCTTGGTGTTGTTGAGCCTGAAGCTGATATGACCACTGAGGACTGGGATACGACCAGACAAGAGCGGTACTGGAGGGTACAGGCCTGTGTCGAGGACAGTCTCACTCGGGAGAGAGATAAGCAGGAGGCGCACTACAACAAAAACGCACCCGCAGAACCCTTCACACCTGGTGAAACAGTATTGAAAAAGAAAAGAAGAAATCACAAACTTGATGACCAGTGGGAGAGAGAACCCTACACTGTGTTACCGTCAAGATTTGATAACAAGAAGACCTGCATAATCAGTCGAGACGGAGGAAGGACGACTACAACAGTGTCCAGGGACCACCTAAAGTTGTGTCTAGACTTACTGAAACCCCAGGAAGAAGTGCCTCTCACAATCCCGGAAGAACCTGAAGAAGCAGTGATACACACTGACCTAGGAGATTTCCCGGCAGATTGGCCTCAAATAGGAGGTGCAGTAATCATTCCAACACTCCAATTCTACGAACAGCCAGAAAACCCTCCACAGCAAGTTGAACCTGTAAGTGCTGCAGAAGAGACAGCTCAAGAAGTATCCCCGGACGAAGGATCCCCGGTAGGAGCAGAGCAAGAGGGCCCAGCCAATGGTGAACTTGCCAGTCCAAGAGAGAGGTTAAGGCAGTTTTACAACTTGGTCACACGTAGAACTGGTAGGGTAACTGAAAATACAGACTCTGATACCCCTCAGACCACCGCACTACGCAGATCAACACGTAGCACGAGAGGTAAACCCCCTGTTAGGTACACTCAGTAAATAGTCAAATTTCTGAAAATGTAGATAGTTACCCCTGGGGTATTAAAATTGTAATGTACAGTATTAATTGTGTATTTTCATGCAAATGTATATTAATTTGTGCTTTGCCTTGCAAATAGACAATTCAAGTGACAAGGACACTTTATCTTATTAATCCCTTTATTGTTTACCTAAGAACTCCGTGGCTGAGGACTATGTGCAGCCCAAAAACTGCTTTTGTATATAATTGCGCTCCCTAGAGTGCCCCTTTTAGGTGACCTCAGAAGCAAAACCTGTCTGGAGTGGCTCTATTGGAGGTCAAACTCGGGATCTCCATGCCCTGCAGTCACCCCAGGGCCTACGTTGAGGGTTTGGGGCAGGTCCCTCAAAACCACCAAGTACTCTACCCTGTGAGATGGACATCCTGTCTGGGAACCTCACCACAAGATACTTGAATTCTGAGGACACTTTGTATTTGTTTATATTGTTATGTAACGTTTAAGCTTGGTGCCTCCCATAAAGGGAATGTTGTTATTGCATTGTTCATGTTTCTCATTGTTGTTTTAAAATGTAGTTCAGCCCGGGAGTGCTGAGCTTTGCTAGGGGGGAATGTGATGCCCAGCTGCGCTTGGTATCACAGATCCTGGAAGAGTGCATTGATGGATTCCTCCACAAGAGGCCCCCATAAACATTCACACATCTCCACCTTCCACCTCAGACCAGCAGAGGGAGCCCGTTAGGGATATAAATAGGGAAGGTGGAGTCAGGCAGTTCAGTCTGTTGAGAGAGTTCCTGCAGTAGAGAAGCCTGAGAGAGGTCAGTCTGCAGTGGAGCACAGCCCAGACTCAGTTGTAGCTCAGAATAGTGAGCTTTAGGTGTGCCAGCGCCATAAGATCGGTGAAGCACGGCAAGCTGCCGTTAGTGTGTATAGCCTAGTGAGGGCCCGAGTAGGCCGAAGGCGAGTGGAGAGTTAGTACATAGGGGGCAGAGGAGCTTAACTAGCTCACCCCGAAGAATTTACCGGACACCGGGTCCGAAGCTTACCGGGATCTCTATGACCCAGTAAGGCATAACCGGAATCCCTGGAGAACTACAAGTCCCAGAATCGCTAAAGTGCTGATATGTAACAGAGCCGGGAGACACATAGGCCCCGCAAGCTGAGGAGCGTGTACTCCAAGAAAAGGCCCTACCACAAGGTCAGCCAGCGCAGGACAGAGACAAAGTTAGGCCTAGCTCTAGGCAGGTCAGAAACTTACTACGCAGAGGCAAGTAACAGGAGGCCCTACACCCGCTCATTGGGGAGGATCCTGACATGCACCCTTCACCCTACAGTGCTCCGGGACGTGCCTGAATTTCCATCAGTAAAAGGTACTGAAGTGACTATCGTGTCTGTCCCTGTTCTTGCTCTGACCCGGCTGGGTCTTGCCTGTCCTGCATTCCCCTTTCCGTACGCTGCCCTGAGGCCTAGCTCCACCTGTGGGGAGCTATACCATCGAGCTTCCTTATCATCAGCCTCAGTGGACTGCGCAACGCTGGTGATTGTCACCAGAAGCCACAGGTGGCGTCACGAACTGTTATAAAACTAAGAAACTCATTATCCCCTTTTTAAAGAGCGACCCCAGGGTACGGGCCCGTGAGCCGACCACCGCGACATCCCCAAGGCCAGGCTAAAGGCCCGGGTACCCGAGTAATCACCATCCCCCTGGGCTAGTCATATGTTCAGTAAATGCACTCAATACTTGGTCGGGGCTCCTTTTGCATCAATTACTGCATCAATGCGGCATTGCATGGAGGCGATCAGCCTGTGGCACTGCTGAGGTGTTATGGAAGCCCAGGTTGCTTTGATAGCAGCCTTTAGGTTGTCTGCATTGTTGGGTCTGGTGTCTCTCATCTTCCTCTTGACAATACCCAATATATTCTCTATGGGGTTAAGGTCAAGCGAGTTTGCCAGGTGCAATTTTGTTACATATTCCATTTACTGCCATGGATAAAAGGTATTTACCCCCAGAGTAGGTTCCTAATTCTTTCAGGATATCTAACTATAAAAGGTAAATTCTTCCTCTGTGTGTTTTTTTTCAATAAATTATTCTCAACACTCAAAATAATTGCAGATGCATACATTATAATATGTGGGTGTTGAGTTGTGGGCCATCATCCTGAGTGTGGGGCTCTGGGAGCCATCGCATTGAGTGGGGAGCTGTGGCAGTGAAGCTATCATACCGAGAGGAGGCCATCATACTAAGTGGGGAGTGGGCCTTGGATACCTTTGCACTAAGTGAAGGTCTGCAGGGGCCATCATAAAGAGGGTCTGAGGGGGCCATCATACTAAGTGAGGGTCTGTGGCAGCCCCATCATATTGAGTGAGGGGCTGTGAGGGCCATGATGCTGAGTTGAGGGATGTGGCAGTCATCATACTGACTGGGCAGTGGGCTGTGGTGAGTCATGATACTCGGGTTATCATACTGTGTGGGATCATTATACGGACAAGCCATCATACTGTGTGTGGGATCTATGGAAACATATTGTGGGAGGGAATTAAGGGGCATTATGTTGTGGGAGCATTATACTGTGCTGGGACACTGTGGGGGTGTCAAACTTTGCTGGAGGCACTGTGGAGCCATTATACTTTACAAGTGAAGGGGGAATTCACACTCTGTATGTATGAGTGGGGTCATTTTAGGAACATCATACTTTATAATGGCGATGAAAGGGATATCATGGGTGAGAACACCGAGGCTTCAACAGTAGCATAATTACTGTCTACGTGCCATAATACACATCCCTCTCCTTTATAAAAGTTGGGAGATATGACCCCGCCAAATATTTTTTTTGGGGGGGGAGGGGGCAGGAGTTGGTGGGGCTCAATTAGAACTGTTAGCATGAGGCCCCTTGATTTCTATGTACACCACTGTGTGTAATTCACAACCAGAGATAGGCAGATACTAATGGTGCATCATGCGACAATCTCTGGGATCCCCATATAGAAGAATTTGTGTTTCTTGAATCCCGCATGGCACGCCACAAAGGAGTGGTGTTCAATATATATGTGAGGCTCTTCATTGTAGTTCTATGGGTACAGTGGATCATTTGGTTGTTTCAGCAACTCACAAGCTACACTGGAGAGTCTTCTGAACGCATAGGCTGTTGCTATCTGGAGTGTAAAGGGAGAAGGGAAACTCCCATTCTCTAACAAATATATTTACGTATAAGCATATACTTTCCATATACCATAAATATCTCTAATGATAATCCATTTTTAATGTGGATATGTCACCATATTTCACAACAAACACTGCATACATTTGTTACATCTCCTGGATCCAACACCAGACACTGTATCTTCTTCATGCTGCTGTCTCTCTCTGTTCCCTGACAACGTAGAGTTGTGCACATATCTGACATATTGCCCCAAGGCCTTATAGGCAGGTACTGGCAGCGCATCATCATCTGAGTATCCAGGTAGTTGGCGTCCACAGCATTACTGTGGACTACTGACAATCCCAGCTCTGCTCCCTACCTGCGCCACTTCTGACAAACCCAGCTACACTACATTTCTTGGTACTGTAGTCAGTACAGCTTCGAACTTGTGGCAAACCAGCTGTTACATCTCTGGGTACTTTGCCATACAGACCATACATTGGACTGTGACAGAATCAATTTTGCTATACATATCACTCAGTCAACTCTGCTGTACTATTTCGAGCTCTCCAATATTGCTGAATCAACTCTGGTCTGCTCCACCAATCCTTCATCACAGTCTATTCTGCTTCATAGGATCCTGTGTTTCCCGTTTGCTCCTTCTGTTGTCTTTTTGCCATTGTGCCTTCCATCTTGTTCCATCTGCATCTCCATGCTGCATAATAAGTGTTTATTCAATCCAAGAGTTTTAAGAAGCCACCTCTCCAGGTGAGACATAACATTATTAAATAGAACAGATGAGGGTTATGTTCTTATGGTGAAAATCCGTTCTGGAATCAATAATATAACAAGGGATGTGTCCTTCTGTCTGAAGCCTCTATAGACTGCACAAGCGGACTGCGCCGTGTGGCCGGAGACAGAAGGATATCTCCAGACAGGGTGGAGGAAGCATTGCAAGCAAAACACGAATAAATGGGTACATCTGGGTAATGTAACAATCTTTATAATGTCTTTTCTGTAGAATTCATTTTGGTATATGGGCATTGTGGGGTCTGCCATGTTCTTACTGCTTTTGGATGTATGCACTGGCAATGAGGATTCTATGTGAAGTAGTGACTGTGTCATACACTTAGTGCCACACAGGCCCTATGGAACAGGGTGTATAGCAATCTTTGCATACAATACACTTTCATGAATGTTTACATCAGCACTAGTGATGAGCGAGCATGCTCGCTACTGCTCGCCCGAGCATCTCACTGCTCGAGATGCTCGGCACTCGCCGAGTATTTCCGGGTTTGCTCAGCGGGAGCTCAGGTGCCCCCCCTGCATGTTTGGCGCTCTTTAGAGCGCCAATGAACATGCAGGGATTGTCTGCCACACACTGTAATGCTGCAGCCATGTTGGTTGTGGCATTACAGTGATTGGCTGGCTGCACAGCGTCATCAGGTCTATATCAGACCTGGTGCTGCCATGCACGTCACAGTCTACTCCGGAATCAGGCAGTGTAGGGAGAGGTGCTGCTGAGCTAGGGAGAGATTTGCTTGTTTCTAGTTAGTGTAGGTATACAACATATTCTACACATATCCATCTCAACTAACAGTCCTTCTGTGGACTAATCCATCTGCATAGATATCAGTGCTAGGCAGGCAGGGTAAATAGCAGACTGCAGTGCATATAGCAAAAGGGTCCATTCCAGTCCTGTCGGCTGGTGCTTTTACAGATATTTCTAGAAATAGCCCCAGGTATCGGGGGCCAGGAATAATTTTTTTTGGGATCTTAATCCTGATTATTTGCTTAAAAAGCAATCCAGAGAACATCCAGAGAACACCGGTTTTCTGCTTCATTTGCTTGTTGTCACTGCAGAATTCCAGATCCTTTCCATATTACAGTGCTAAAAATCCATCTATTTAAAACTGTGAATTGTCCGCCACACGGATCACATATAAGTGCGCTGAAAATTCTGCCATTTCTGGCCTCCATTGAAATTTTGTTGCAGTGTGTCAGCGAAGTTATTGACACGAGGTCGCTGTTAAAAAATAGTAACCTACAGGCCAGCTATTTAACCACTTAACCCCCGGGGACGTATTAGTACGCATATTTGCGTACCCTCCGTTCAGTGAGGGCTGCTGCGCTGAGCCCTCACTGAACGGAGCACATGTCAGCTGATTCTTACAGCTGACATGTGCCCGCAACAGCCGCGGGTGGAATCGCGATCCACCCGCGGCTGTTAACCAGTTAAATGCTGCTGTCAATCTCCGACAGCAGCATTTAACGCGCGCTTCCGGGTAGCGCGTCATAAGCCCCGCCCACCGGCGACCCCGTCACGTGATCGCGGGTCGCCGATGGGCGTGCATGACAACCCAGGGTCTGCAGCAGACGCCTGTGGTTGTCATGATCTTGTTGCTATGAGCGCCACCTAGTGGTCGGCGCTCATAGCACAGGACCATTTCTGCTGCATGCAGGGGACCTGCTCGTCCCCTGTATGTAGCAGAGGCGATCGGACAGTTGCTGCTTCTAGTCTCCTATGGAGACTATAGAAGCATGCAAAAAGTAAAAAAAAAAAGTTTTTAAAAATATAAAAAAAAATAAAAAAATATAAAAGTTTAAATCACCCCCCTTTCGCCCCATTCAAAATAAAATATATAAAAAAAACCCCCACATACACATATTTGGTATCGCCGCGTTCAGAATCGCCCGATCTATCAATATAAAAAAAGAATTATTCCGATCGGTAAACGGCGTAGCGAGAAAAAAATTCTAAACGGCAGAATTACGTTTTTTGGTCGCCGCAAAATTGCAATAAAATGCAATAACGGGCGATCAAAACATCGGATCTACCCCAAATGTTATCAATAAAAACGTCAGCCTGGCACGCAAAAAATAAGCCATCAACCAGCCCCAGATCACGAAAAATGGAGACGCTACGGGTCTTAGAAAATGGCGCTATTTTTTTATTTATTTTTTTACCAAATTTTGGAATTTTTTTTCACCACTTAAATATAAAAGAACCTATACATGTTTGGTGTCTATGAACTCGTAATGACCTGTAGAATAAGAAGGGCAGGTCAGTTTTAGCATTCAGTGAACATGGTAAAAAAATAAAATAAAAAACAACTGTGGTATTGCACTTTTTTTGCAATTTTACCGCACTTGGAATTTTTTTCCCGTTTTCCCGTACAGGATATGATAAAACTAGTAATGGCGTTGAAAAGTACAACTCGTCCCGCAAAAAATAAGCCCTCACATGGCCATATTGACCAAAAAATAAAAACGCTATGGCTCTGGGAACAAGGGGAGCAAAAACGAAAATGCAAAAACGAAAAATGCTCCGGGGCTTAAAGGGTTAAAACTGTGGTTTTTCCGTCACACGTATCACATATCACTGCTGTTGAAATCCTGCCATTTGTACTGACCATGGAAAATATTGTCCTCCATTTAAAATGGGCAAGGCGCGTGGCAAGGGCCAGGGAAGTGGACGTGATGGTGCATGCAGAGGACAAGGCCAAGGCCGTGGGCTAGCTGAAATTGTGCCACAACAAACACCCACATCTTCTCGCTCGACCTTCCTGTCCCAATTAATAGGGGACCGCAGAACACCACTATTGAACACAGAGCAGTGTGAAAAGGTTATTGGTTGGATAGCAGAAAATGCCTCCAGTCACTTAGCCACCACCACCCTGTCTTCCACACAGTCAAGTCTCAGTAGCCATGAGTCTGGACCGCATATTCCTCACCCTGATCCTCTTTCCTCCCACCATGCCGAGTGCCCAGAGAACACTGATCCCACACTTGGACACTCCGAAGAGTTGTTCACTTTTCCAATTATAGATTCGGGCCTCTCACCAGCTCCACTATAATGAACCAATATCAACATGGGTTTACGAGGGACCATTCCTGTCAAACTAATTTGATCATTTTTTATGAAGAGGTAAGTTCCGGACTGGACCAAGGAAATGCAGTGGATGTTGTGTATATGGACTTTTCAAAAGCTTTTGATACGGTTCCACACAAAAGGTTGATACGTAAAATGAGAACAAAGGGGATAGGGGAAAATATATGTAAGTGGGTTAAGAACTGGCTCAGTGATAGGAAACAAAGGGTGGTTATTAATGGAACACACTCACACTGGGTCAGAGTTAACAGTGGGGTACCACAGGGGTCAGTATTGGGCCCGCTTCTTTTTAACATATTTATTAATGACCTTGTAGGGGGCATACAGAGTAGTATTTCAATATTTGTAGATGACACTAAACTCTGCAGGGTAATCAATACATAGGAGGACAATTTTATATTACAGGAGGATCTATGTAAACTAGAAGCTTGGCCTGATAAATGGCAAATGAGCTTTAATGGGGATAAATGTAAGGTAATGCACTTAGGCAGAGGAAATAAAATGTATAATTATATGCTTAATTGTAAAACACTGGGCAAAACTGTCACTGAAAAAGGCCTGGGTGTATTGGTGGGCGACAAGCTCACGTTTGGTGGCCAGTGTCAGGCAGCTGCTGCAAAGGCAAATAAAATAATGGGATGCATTAAAAGAGGCATAGATGCTCAGGAGGAGAACATAATTTTACCTCTATACAAGTCACTAGTGCGACCACACTTAGAATACTGTGTACAGTTCTGGTCTCCAGTGTATAAGAAAGACATAGCTGAACTAGAGAGGGTGCAGAGAAGAGCGACCAAGGTTATTAGAGGACTGGGGGGTCTGCAATACCAAGACAGGTTCTTACACTTGGGGTTATTTAGTTTGGAAAAACGAAGGCTTAGGGGTGATCTTATTACTATGTACAAATATATGAGGGGAAAGTACAAAGACCTTTGTACTGATCTTTTTACTCTAAGGCCTGAGACGGGGACAAAGGGGCATCTTCTACGTCTGGAGGAAAGAAGGTTTAATCATAATCACAGACGGGGATTCTTTACTGTAAGAGTGAGACTATGGAACTCTCTGCCGCATGATGTTGTAATGAGTGATTCACTACTAAAATTTAAGAAGGGCCTGGATGCCTTTCTTGAAAAGTATATTACAGGTTATATATTCTAGATTCCTTGATAGGGCGTTGATCCAAGGAACTAGTCTGATTGCCGTATGTGGAGTCAGGAAGGAATTTTTTTCCCCAATGTGGAGCTTAGTGTTTGCCACATAGTTTTTTTTTGCCATCCTCTGGATCAACAGCTAGGTTGAACTAGCAGGACTTTTAAGGTTGAAGGAATACTATGTTACTATGTTACTTGAAGCAGGGCAAGAGGAGATTGCATGTAGTGATGCCCAAATATTTGAGCAGCACCAGTCACACGAAGGCGACAGTGGGAAACTGTCACAAGAGGTGGACGATGATGAAACACAATTGCCAGAAAGTCAGGAGGAGGACCAGGGTGCGGAAGTGGAAGACGAGGTGGTGGATGATAAAGTAACTGACCCAACCTGGCAGGGGGACATACAGAGCGAGGACAGCAGCACACAGGGAGATGGAGGTGTAGCACCACAACAGGCAGGAAGAAGCAGTGTGGTGGCCGCAGACAGAAGGCGGGCAATCGTTCCCCGTAACACCAACACGACGGAAGTTGCCAGTACAACTGTTAGGTCTTCTTGAGTCAGGTTGTTTTTTAAAGACTCTGCCAATAACCCCAAAAAGGCCATTTGCACCACCTGCCAGGCCAGAATCAGCAGGGGTAGCAAAACTACCAGCCTGACAACCACCAGCAAGATCAGGCACATGGCAGCAAAGCACCCGACTAAGTGGGACGAACACAAGGGTCCAGGAACAGTGTCTGCGGGTGGCACCACTTCTTCTGCTGTTGTGCATGCAAGCCAATCCTCTGTCCATGTCTCGTTGCACACTCTCAAGTAAGACCATCAGAAAGCACGTTCACGTCCTTATCCCAGCGCAGCGTTCAGTTGTCCCTACCCCAGTCCTTGGAGCGCAAGCGCAAATATGCAGCCAATGTCCCACAGGCCTCACTACTAAATTCACACATTTTGCGACTGCTTACGCTCGAAATGTTGCCTTTTAGGCTTATGGAGACGGAAGCTTTCCGCAACCTGATGGCAGCGGCAGTCCTTCGGCACTCAGTCCCCAGCCACCACTATTTCTCCCGGTGTGCCGTCCCCACATTACACAAGCACGTGTTCCACAATATTAACCATGCCCTCAATAACGCAGTTACTGGGAAAGTCCACCTAACCACAGACACGTGGACAAGTGCTTGTGGGCAGGGATGGTACATCTCGCTGACAGCACACTGGGTTAACATAGTGGAAGCCGGCAACCAGTCGGACCTTGGGACAGAACACATCCTCCCGACGCCAAGGATTGTGGGCCCTGAGTCAATCAGGGTTGCCCCCTCATTCTACAGCTCCTGCACCTCCCCCTCCTCTTCAGCATCCATCTCCAAAATGACCACATCAGTCGCAAGCTGGAAGCACTGCAGCACTGCCTTGGCCAAGCGGCAACAGGCTGTGCTGAAGCTAATATGCTTAGGTGACAAACCACACAACACTGAAGGGTTGTGGACATCTCTGAAAGATTAGGCAGATTTGTGGCTGACACTGCTGAACCTACAGCCAGGCATGGTCGTGTGTGACAATGGCCGGAACCTGGTGGCGGCTCTGAGGCGAGCTCACACACGTACCATGCCTGGCCCATGTGCTTAACCTCGTGGTTCAGCGGTTTCTCAAAACCTACCCAGAGCTGCCGGATATCCTTGTCCAAGTACGCCACCTGTGTGCCCATTTTAGAAAGTCAGCTACAGCTTCCTCCGCTCTTGCAGTGTTTCACCAGCGTTTGCAGCTTCCGGCTCACCGAGTGGTGTGTGATGTCCCCACGTGTTGGAACTCTACATTGCAGATGTTGGGAAGGATTTGTGAGCAGAAGAGGGCGGTTGATGACTACCAGCATCAACAAGGCCGTCGGTATTCAATTCAGAGTCCACACATAAGACCTCAGGAGTGGACATGGATGTCAGACATATGTACCATCCTCCAAAACTTTGAGGACTCCACCAAGATGGTGAGCGGGGATGACATCATAATTAGAGTTACCATCCTGCTTCTGTCTTCTGAAATGCTATTTGCTCACAATCAAAGAGGATGCATTGCAGGCGGAGCACGATGAGATGGAGCAAGGAACCATACAGGGTGATTACACACAGCCCAGCCTTATCTCATCCCAACATGGATAGGGTGACAATGAGGAAAAGGAGGAGCTAGTTTCATGCACTATAGACGGTGCTACCTGCACAACTGTCATACCGTCTGTTCAGCGTGGATGACCTGAGGACAGGGAGGCGGAGGAGGAGGAAGAAAAGGAGCTAGTTTCCTGCGCTACAGACAGTACTACCTGCACAACTCTCATACCGTCTGTTCAGCGTGGTTGGCCTGAGGACAGGGAGGAGGAGGAGAGCATGGTTAGTCGTCCTCTTGGTGACGACACGGAAGTCTTGCCTGTTAGCAGTCTGGCACGCATAACGTTTGTTACTCTGCCTTTCCTTCCTGTGACCCTCGCGTTGTCCAAATTTTGGGTGGCAGTCATTACTGGTTGGTGACACTTCTAGACCCACGCTACAAGGAGAACTTTATATCTCTTATTTCCGAGGCGGACAGGTCTACTAAAATGGGGCAGAACCAGAAGGCCCTTGTTGCGGAATTATTAAAAAAATTCCCATCTGAAAACACTGGAGGCAGAGGTCACAGTTCGTTGGACAACCAAGGAGTACAGGCGAGAAAGACAACTCCAATCCAGCAGAGGCAGGGGAACACTGTCAAAGTTCTGGGACAGTTTTCTCAGACCCTCCCATCTTACAGGCCCTGAGACGTGGGGTACTCTCACAAGGAGTGCAAAGTTTGGGAAGATGGTGAGGGAGTACCTTGCTGACCGTACCAGCGTCCTCCATGATTCCTCTGTGCCTTATAATTACTGGGTATCCAAGCTGGACATGTGGAATGAACTGGCTCTCTATGTCTTGGAAGTCCTGGCCTGCCGCTAGCGTTTTATCAGAGAGGGTTTTTAGTGCCGCCGGAGGAATTATAACCGATAGGAGCATCCGCCTGTCAACTGAAAATGCTGACAGGCTGACTCTTATAAAAATGAACAAGGGCTGCATTGGGCCAGACTTCTCAACACCACCGAATGATAGCAGCGTAACCTAAACTCAAAAACAGTGTCTTTTTTTTTGGAGGTCTAATTCTATTCCCATGCACCTCTGTCTTCACACCCAGACATAGTATAAGCTTCCTGATTTTGTCTATTTGCTCTTGTCTTTTCTCTGCACAGCACTTTTTTAAAATGTTTTTATGTATTTTGTTGAAATAAAGAAATGGTATTTTTTACTGAAATTTGTTCATGGTAATACAGGATTGTGCATATTTAACTTAAAGCTGACACTTTGGTTTTGTATAAACATATTGATTTATTCATAAATTACCAAATTCCATATTCCTGAAATCATTTTTTCCAGGTCCCTTTTATGTGAGAATACAAAACTGTAGGCTACCAACATATGGTTACGAAACCCAAGGTGCTGAATGTATTCAGAATCTAAGCCTCATGAAATGGGTAAAATGTAATATCTAAACTCCTCTCAGTTGAAGCGCTGCATAATCGAACAAAGTCTTTTGATTATTTCAGCATTCCATGACAGCCCAATGAGGACCATGTATTTTCATCAGAGCTTGGAGATTATTCGGTTCACAACATTTAAATGTGGGTTTACACACAGTATTTTACTTCTGATAATCCAACAGATAACCACATGTCAAACATAGCAAGAAAATGAATGGATAAAACCAATAAAACTATCATTGGTTAAAAAAAAAAAAATCTGATTATGATCAGAGGGCCCAATTTTAAAGTGTACCCCCAGTTATAAATTAAAAATCATATGCTGCAAAAGTTATAAATAGCCTTTGCAGTGTAGATTATTAGCAGAGTCCTTTTCCTTTCTGATTTCTAGCAGCACATGCAATGGACACTACTACAAATGACAGTAAAGCTTTCCAAGGCAGTTCAATAATGACAAAGAAATTTCATTTGTAGCCAGTAGAAAGTATCTGCTGCAAAGCTTCTATTGATCACAACAGCAGCAGATTGAGAAAACGTCTTGCTGGTTTTAGATACCTACGAGATGCAGGGCCTTTAGCAGCTTACTGATCAGCTGCAGCAGCAGTCAGAGTGTGCAGCACGGAAATCTGTGCTGCTTTCATGGTGCATCTACAATGCACGATTATAGGAAATGAGTGTTCCTAGTTATGCTCCTTTCCCGATAATCAGTCAGTGTAAACAGGATGCTAATCGCCTGCTGCCTGTGTTATCCGTTCTGTGGGCATACTAAATGCGGTGTGCCTATCCAAACAGGTTACTAAGCTGATCGGCAGGTGTTTAGTGCTACAAGAAGGGTGGTGTAATGCAACCTTAACTGTGCTAATGAACTACACAGCAAAATGAAAGCTTATAGGACGTACCATCACGGGATTTTTTTTTAATTTATAGTTGAGGTACATTTTAAGGGACAACAGAAAGAACATGGTGATAACGGAATGTTTAGCTGATCTGAGTTACCAGTTTTGCATGTAACTCCACATATCACCTAAGAAATGTACTGCATACACTGCCAAAAGGCATGGATGATAGATTGCACTAGCTTCACAATATCTGTACACATAAATTGTAAAGTGTTCTTGGGTGGAAATTTAGGATATACTTTGATTTACTTATCAAAGGTTTAACTGGCATGTGTCAAGTTTTCCAAAAATTAAAAGTGCAGTTACTTGTAGTGTCATTTAAACTGGTCTACAGGAACAATTCTGGAGCGTGCTATGGTGCTCCTAATTCAAGTATCAGCAGAAGCATATCAATGCTAGTCATCTGTAGCAGTAAAGGGTTGGTAAAACTGTTTATACTACAGGACCCAAGCAAAAGTTTAGATTGTATAATGCTGAGAAAGTTTTATGTTGAAATCCCCCAGTCGAGTACCTATGATTAGTGTGTTATGAAGAGGAAAATGATGCCTGGTTTATCTGTATCAACCGAGCATGTGAAAATAACCACCACCTTTGGCCAACTCATTAGTCATTGTCATTCAACATTTATTCTGTTCTTCATGTACTGGACTGGTCCTTTTCTTCTACGGTCCTGTAGAGTTTTCTGTGACTGCTTATCCTGTCTGTTTCTGTTAGCTTTTCAATGCTGTTTTCTCTTTGGATCATCTTGTACAATGCAAAGCAAGATGATCAAAACCATTTATCCATTTATTTAACTATCTGGTTTGCCACTAACTGATGCTCCAACGATTTGATGATGCAATGTCAAACATGACTGCATGAACAATGGTTTTAATCTAAAATGTCAGGGACCAGTAGGTTGTAGATAGGTACACAGACTGGTCATCATCCTTCACTTGATGGTGATATGGTGTAGAATGGATAACTTCACAAGGCACCAGCTGGGATCCACAGGGCTTTGTTCTGTTCTTGATCCACAATTGTCAGAATCTGAGTGCAAATGTTGAATAGTGCACCCCCTTGAATTACAGCTAAAATAAAATTAGAGAAAAACATAAAATTCTAAGTTACACCACATACAACAAATTACAGTGCAGGAAATAAATACATACAAAAAAAATCCCAAAAACATAAAATCCCTTATTCCAACATTTTTCGATGGTCCCAATAGCTGTTTGAGGGCTTGTTTGTTTGATACATGATGGGCAGTTTTCATTGCCACCGTTTTAGGTGTAAACACATACACACATTATTTATATATATATATATATATATATATATATATATATATATATATATATATATACAGTACAGACCAAAAGTTTGGACACACCTTCTCATTTAAAGATTTTTCTGTATTTTCGTGACTATGAAAATTGTACATTCACACTGAAGGTATCAAAACTATGAATTAACACATGTGGAATTATATACTTAACAAAAAAGTGTGAAACAACTGAAAATATGTCTTATATTCTAGGTTCTTCAAAGTAGCCACCTATTGCTTTGATGACTGCTTTGCACACTCTTGGCATTCTCTTGATGAGCTTCAAGAGGCAGTCACCGGAAATGGTCTTTTAACAATCTTGAAGGAGTTCCCAGAGATGCTTAGCACTTGTTGGCCTTTTTGCCTTCACTCTGCGGTCCAGCTCACCCCAAACCATCTCGATTGGGTTCAGGTCTGGTGACTGTGGAGGCCAGGTCATTTGGCGTAGCACCCCATCACTCTCCTTCTTGGTCAAATAGCCCTTACACAGCCTGGAGGTGTGTTTGGGGTCATTGTCCTGTTGAAAAATAAATGATGGTCCAACTAAATGCACACCGGATGGAATAGCATGCCGCTGCAAGATGCTGTGGTAGCCATGCTGGTTCAGTATGCCTTCAATTTTGAATAAATCCCCAACAGTGTCACCAGCAAAGCACCCCCACACCATCACACCTCCTCCTCAGTGCTTCACGGTGGGAACCAGGCATGTAGAGTCCATCCGTTCACCTTTTCTGCGTCGCACAAAGACACGGTGGTTGGAACCAAAGATCTCAAATTTGGACTCATCAGACCAAAGCACAGATTTCCACTGGTCTAATGTCCATTCCTTTTGTTCTTTAGCCCAAACAAGTCTCTTCTGCTTGTTGCCTGTCCTTAGCAGTGGTTTCCTAGCAGCTATTTTAACTTGAAGGCCTGCTGCACAAAGTCTCCTCTTGACAGTTGTTGTAGAGATGTGTTTGCTGCTAGAAGTCTGTGTAGCATTGACCTGGTCTCTAATCTGAGCTGCTGTTAACCAGCTTTTTCTGAGGCTGGTGACTCGGATAAACTTATCCTCAGAAGCAGAGGTGACTCTTGGTCTTCTATTCCTGGGGCGGTCCTCATGTGAGCCAGTTTCTTTGTAGCGCTTGATGGTTTTTGCAACTGCACTTGGGGACACTTTCAAAGTTTGCCCAATTTTTCGGACTGACTGACCTTCATTTCTTAAAGTAATGATGGCCACTCCTTTTTCTTTACTTAGCTGCTTTTTTCTTGCCATAATACAAATTCTAACAGTCTATTCAGTAGATCTATCAGCTGTGTATCCACCAGACTTCTGCACAACACAACTGATGGTCCCAACCCCATTTATAAGGCAAGAAATCCCACTTATTAAACCTGACAGGGCACACCTGTGAAGTGAAAACCATTTCCGGTGACTACCTCTTGAAGCTCATCAAGAGAATGCCAAGAGTGTGCAAAGCAGTCATCAAAGCCAAAGGTGGCTACTTTGAAGAACCTAGAATATAAGACATATTTTCAGTTGTTTCACACTTTTTTGTTAAGTATATAATTCCACATGTGTTAATTCATAGTTTTGATGCTTTCAGTGTGAATGTACAATTTTCAAAGTCATGAAAATACAGAAAAATCTTTAAATGAGAAGGTGTGTCCAAACTTTTGGTCTGTACTGTATATGTATATATATATATACACACTACCGTTCAAAAGTTTGGGGTCACCCAGACAATTTTGTGTTTTCCATGAAAACTCATACTTTTATTTATCAAATGAGTTGCAAAATGATTAGAACCATTGACAAGGTTAGAAATATTGATTTTTATTAGAAAGAATAATTTTCTCCTTTAAACTTTGCTTTCGTCAAAGAATGCTCCCTTTGCAGCAATTACAGCATTGCAGACCTTTGACATTCTAGCTGTTAATTTGCTGAGGTAATCTTGAGAAGAGGGAGGCCCCGCTGCACAACTGAGCAACAAGACAAGTACATTAGAGTCTCCAGTTTGAGAAATCGACGCCCCACAACGCCTCAACTGGCAGCTTCATTAAATAGTACACGCAAAACTCCAGTGTCAACGTCTACAGTGAAGAGGCGACTCCGGGATGCTGGCGTTCAGGGCAAAGTGGCAAAGAAAAAGCCACATCTGAGACTGGCTAATAAAAGGAAAAGATTAATATGGGCAAAAGAACACAGACATTGGATAGAGGAAGATTGAAAAAAAGTTATATGGACAGATGAATCAAAGTTTGAGGTGTTTGGATCACACAGAAGAACATTTGTGAGACGCAAACTGAAAAGATGCTGGAAGAGTGCCTGACGCCATCTGTCAAGCATGGTGGAGGTAATGTGATGGTCTGGGGTTGCTTTGGTGCTGGTAAAGTGGGAGATTTGTACAAGGTAAATGGGATTTTGAATAAGGAAGGCTATCACTCCATTTTGCAACGCCATGCCATACCCTGTGGACAGCGCTTGATTGGAGCTAATTTCATCCTACAACAGGACAATGACCCAAAGCACACCTCCAAATTATGCATAAACTATTTAGGGAAGAAGCAGGCAGCTGGTATTCTATCTGTAATGGAGTGGTCAGCGCAGTCACCAGATCTCAACCCCATTGAGCTGTTGTGGGAGCAGCTTGACCGTATGGTACGCAAAAAGTGCCCATCAAGCCAATCCAACTTGTGGGAGGGGCTTCAGAAAGCATGGGGTGAAATTTCTCAAGATTACCTCAGCAAATGAACAGCTAGAATGCCAAAAGTCTGCAATGCTGGAATTGCTGCAAAGGGAGCATTCTTTGACGAAAGCAAAGTTTAAAGGAGAAAATTATTCTTTCTAATAAAAATCATTATTTCTAACCTTGTCAATGGTTCTAATCATTTTACAACTCATATGATACATTTATTTATGAGTTTTCATGGAAAACACAAAATTGTCTGAGTGACCCCAAACTTTTGAAAGGTAGTGTATATATATATATATATTATACATACATATACATATATATATATATATATATATATATTGTGATGTAGCAGACATCCCTTTAATGGTTCAGTGTGTTTGAAGGACCATGTACCTTCCCCTTTAACTGACTGGTCACATGACTGTGACATCACACAGGTCCTTATGCACACAGTTAAGGTCCTATCTGTGGCTGTGTGTGTGTGCTGCAGTATATATAAACCCTGTGTGTTCCTGTGTGGGTGTGTTCCGGTGTGTAGGAGTTCCTGTGTGTTGGGAGCTCCTGTGTGGGCACCGTGTGAGAGGCACGAGGCTGTTCCCTGTGTGTGGGGGAACCCCGCTCGTGTGAGGCCTGGTGTGGCCTGGTGGACTCCGGTGGAGGTGAAGCCTGGATCCCTGTGTGTGAGTGTGGCGGATGCCAGTAAGCCTCGGAGTGCCATACAAGAGGCCTGGTGGACTCCGGTGGAGGTGAAGCCTGGATCCCTGTGTGAGAGTGTGGGGGATGCCAGTAAGCCTCGGAGTGCCACAAAAGCGTCCTGGAGGGTGAAGCCTGGGTATGATATATGTAATACGCCAGTAAGCCTTAAAGGGAGTGACGGCTGAAGACCACGTGTGGGAAGCCGTAGAGCCACAGCGGTGGCGTAGGAAAGAGGACTGTTACAGCTGAAGCCGGCGAAGGTAATACTCTTGTGTTATGGACATTTATATGGACATTGTGTTAGTATTACCTAGTGGAAGGCTGTAATTAGAGCCAAGTGGGCCGGTCTGCCACTTGGGCTCGTGGACTTTATGTGTGTGAACTACGGTTTATTGAGTTAATAAACTGCTGAGTTGAGAAATACCGAGAAATATGGCTGGTGTGCACGGATTGACGCAGCGAAGCGAGTATCCCCCAGGATAATAAGTAGCGCTGCCTTACAATATATATATATATATATATATATATATATATATATATATATATATTATACATATATATATTATACATTATATATATATATATATATACACATAGACACACACACACATATATATATATATATATATATATATATATATATATATTATACACATATACATACAGACACACATAAATATACATATATATTATACACATATATATATATATATATATATATATATATATATTATGCACACATATATATTATACATATATATATATATATATATATTTTACTTCTGATTTTAAAGTGTACCCCCAGTTATAAATTAAAAATCATATGCTGCAAAAGTTATAAACAGCCGTTGCAGTGTAGATTATTAGCAGAGTCCTTTTCTTTTCTGATTTCTAGCAGCACATGCATATGTATATATATATATTTTGCCATGCTTTTTTCTGCGTGACAGCGTGGCAAATCAAGGATGTTTGTGGGCAGAGCTGATTTTTTGGCGCGAACAAGCCGGAACCCTGAACACGAATTTGAAATGCCGAACAAATTCACTGAACACTAATTGCAACATATCACCATGTAGACCACACTCTCAAAAGGAGACTGAAGAGAAGCCTGGAATGAACTTAACAACTGGAGCAGGAACCATGGCATTTGTAGGCAGATTCAATTGTTAAAAGTATTAATACAGTCAGAGGAAATGTAGGACCAGGTCGAAGCCAAATCTGCTCACTCTTTGGTCAGGCACAAGCCAATCTCCCATCTAATTATATAACTATATGAAGTACGAGCGGTGTTGTTAAAGAAGCACACCCATCAAAGTTTTTATCCTCTTAATATATTGCAATCATCATATTATATAGCACTGTGGGCTTATTATTGCTCATTTACAATTGTCCTTCTATCCAGTTAATTCTTCTGTTTTCCATTAGGTCTATGACATCACATGGTTAAAAAGACATCACGTGGTTAAAAGACATCACGTGGTTAAGAAGATAAAAACTTTGATGGGAGTGCTTCTTTAATTAGAAGGGGGTATTAAAGACTTGTCAACTCTATTGAAAGAAGGAAGCTTAGACAAACTGATTTAAATCTAGTCAGTTTATAGAGTGGTTCATATCGTGAAAGGACAGCCCCGACCTAGTGCTTGAGCTACAAATATTTTAATATTTCACGACTAGGAGATGTCAAAATTAGAGGCAATATCTGCATGACTCAAAATGGATAGGAGTTGATAAACTTTACAAAATTCCTTAAATCTTCATTAGCGGAAGGCGTGGAGATTTGAGCATCCTGGATGAAAGTCTTGGTAAAACCAGAGACTAGATAATTTTCAATTGACTGGAATATTTAACCCAGTCCCAGATTTTGGGATGTCTGCGTATTTAAAATTGTTAATGATTCATTCAGCAATTATAATTCCTCCTTTTTCGGCAAGTCCAGCTTTCCTGAAAATAGCTTCTGCATATAAATTGAAGAAAAATGGTGACAGGGTGCAGCCTTGTCTGATGCCTCGCTTTACTTTGAAGCGTGCCGTCTCGCCATGTTCCACTCAGACTGTTGCTTCGATGTAAAGGTTCCTACTGAGGCTGATCACATGGTTCGGCACACCCATATCCTTCGTGGTATTCCAAAGTTTCTTGTGATCAACACATGGAAAGCTTTGCTGTAGCCCCAGATATCCCAGTTCCAGACATCCAGAGAATATTGCATTAATGGACTAAGAGGACAGAGAAGATGACCTGATGGAATCCACAGAAAAGAGTATACTGGAGGTGAAAATTGAGATCTCTAGGAAGATCCAGAGTGGCATGTCAGACTTAGCATGAAAGAAGGACAGTTGAGTTATAACCACTGCATAATAGTATTTTGTTATGTTCAAAACATCTAACTGCTCTGTTATCTTTGAATCAAACTGGTGTCTGGGCAATATGTGGTCTTATAGAATGCCATATCAATACAAATATATGGAAAGGGATAGTGAAAGGCATAACTCAAAATAGATATAGAATTTTCAGGAGAAGGTTAATGTAAATCGTCACAATTCTACCTGTCCACAACAATAGAGCATCATTCCATTTTTTTAACAGAGAATTGAGTTCACTAATCATAGGTGGATAGTTACTTTGAAATAATTTAGAATATAAAGGGGTGATCCAAACAAAAAGGTACTTCAGCCCAGATGTGGACCAAATAAAATCAAAGCTGTCTTGTATGGCTTCCAGTACCAAAGGGTAGAGTGTAATATTCATTATTAAACCTGAGAGTGTCCCAAACTTGTTGAGTTGTACTAAGAGATTGGGTAAAGCCATATAAGGAGAAGTAAGGTGTAATAGAATGTCATCTACAAACATACATTGTTTGTGGTGTTTGCCAGCCTGTTCACTTCCTCCTATAGTAGTTCTATTAAAAGAATCAAAAGAAGAGCAGATTGATGGTCAAAGATTTGATTGATCCTGCAGAGATAGTTGTGTGGATTTGCAGTATAAGGAGAAGTCTTTAGAAGAGGGATTCAGCGCCATCCAGGTATCAAATAGGTTAAAGTCCCACACAGGTATCTGTAGTTTGCTGAGGGGGCTGAGAGGAGATGGACAGAGTTGCACTTGTCTAAAGAGGGCTGAAGCACTAGGTGGGAGCCCCTCATCACAAATAAAAGGCCTTTTCTGTTTGTATAACTTTATACAAATGTGAGATAAAGTTGAGCGGAAAATGTTATGTGAACAGTTTGAAATATTTATTATAGAATCTGAAAGACTGCACAAAGATTACATTTTAAGTCATGCTTAATTAGCTCTGCATGAGCCAAAGGTGAATCGTCATCAATAGCATTCAGCGCTAGCACTCATATGGAATACCATACATTGCACCAACACTTCTGGAGGTAAAAAAAAATGGCACCTGGCTGCCATGAAAATGGACTGCAATCTTGGTATTCATCAAAGTTTTTGATAACGTACCCGTAAAATACTTGCTGTATTCTTGTTCTATTTTCTGCGCAGATTCAAACTGCTCTTTGGAATTCTTCTGTGTTACCTTGTCCCGTAGAAAGATTGGATCCTTCTGTTCCCTGCATATACACAAAGTCATGTGAATGTTTCTGGACATTTCATCTAAATGTTTTCTGCCATTTTTCAGTTTTTATTTTTCCAATAATTTGACAGAATTTTATCAAGGAGCAGTAATAAACAAGATATAGTACATTTTGCACGCAGAGTTTTGATAAGAAAACATTTTGTTTAAACCTATGTTTTTTTAAATTTATAAATAAGTGGTACATAATTAAATATACAGTGGCTTGTGAAAGTATTCTCCCCTCCTTGGCATTTTTCGTGTTTTGCTACCTCATAACCTGGAATTTCACCGTTTTGTTTTGAGGGTTTGCATCAGTTCATGTAAAGAACATGCCTACAACGGTGAACATTTGTTTTTCTTTTCATTGTGAAGCAAACAACAAAATAGGACAAAATAATTTAAAACGTTAGTGCACATAACTATTTATTATTTACTTCACCCCCCTAAAGTCAGTACTTTGTAGAGCCTCCTTCTGCAGCAATTACAGCTGCAAGTTGCTTTGGATAAGTCTCTATGAGCTTCCCACAGCTTGCCACTGGGATTTTTGCACATTCTTCAAGTTAAAACTGCTCCAGCTCCTTCAAGTTAGATGGTTTCCTCTGGTGAACAGCAATCTTTACGTCTGACCACAGATTCTCAATTGGATTAAGATCTGGGCTTTGACTAGGCCACGCCAAAACATTTACATGTTTCCTCTAAACCACTTGAGTGTTACTTTAGCAGTATGTTTTGGGTCATTGTCTTTTTGGAAGGCAAACCTTGGTCCCAGTCTCAAACACTTACAGACTGAAACAGGATTTGCTCAAGAATATCCTTTTATTTCACACTATCCATCTTCCCCTCGACTCGGACCATTTTCCCTGTCCCTGCTGCCAAAAAATGATGGTGTTCTTGGGGTGATGAGCTGTGTTGGTTTGGCATCAGAAATAGCATTTACCTTGGTGGCCAAAAAGTTACATTTTGGTCTCATCTGACCACAGCACCTTCCTCCATACATTTGAGGAGTCTCCCACATGTCTTTTGGCAAAATCAAAAAGAGCCATACAATTTTGGTGTTTAAATAAAGGCCTTTTTCTGCCCACTCTTCCATAAAGGCCACCTCTATGGAGTTTACGGCTTATTGCGTCATATGGACACTCCTGTATCTGTCTGGGTACTCTGCATGCAGCTCCTTCAGGGTTACCTTTGGTCTTGTTGCTGCCTCTCTAATTAATGCCCTCCTTGCCCAGGCTGAGAGTTTTGGTGGAAAGTTCTCTCTTGGCAGGTTTGTTGTGGTACTTTGTTCTTTCTATTTGATGATAATGGATCTGATGGTGCTCCAGATATATATATATATATGTATATATATATGTAGTGTTATATGAAAAAGTTTGGGCACCCCTATTAATCTTAATGTTTTATAAAAATTGCTGTTTTTGCAACAGCTATTTCAGTTTGATATATGTAATAACTGTTGGACACAGTAATGTTTCTGCCTTGAAATGAGGTTTATTGTACTAACAGAAAATGTGCAATCTGCATTCAAACAAAATTTGACAGGTGCATAAGTATGGGCACCCTTATCATTTTCTTGTTTTAAATACTCCTACCTACTTTTTATTGACTTACTAGAGCACTTTTTTTGGTTTTGTAACCTCATTGAGCTTTGAACTTCATAGCCAGGTGTATGCAATCATGAGAAAAGTGGCCACTTGCAAGTTGTTCTCCTGTTTGAATCTCCTCTGAAGAGTGGCATCATGGGCTCCTAAAAACAACTGTCAAATGATCTGAAAACAAAGATTATTCAACATAGTTGTTCAGGGGAAGGATACAAAAAGCTGTCTCAGAGATTTGACCATTCAGTTTCCACTGTGAGGAACATAGTAAGGAAATGGAAGAACACAGGGACAGTTCTTGTTAAGGCCAGAAGTGGCAGGCCAAGAAAAACATCAGAAAGGCAGAGAAGAAGAATGGTGAGATCAGTCAAGGACAATCCTCAGACCACCTCCAGAGAGCTGCAGCATCAACTTGCTGCAGATGGTGTCACTGTGCATCGGTCAACTATACAACGCACTTTGCACAAGGAGAAGCTGTATGGGAGAGTGATGCGAAAGAAGCCGTTTCTGCAAGCACGCCACAAACAGAGTCGGCTGAGGTATGCAAAAGCACATTTGGAGAAGCCAATTTCTTTTTGGAAGAAGGTCCTGTGGACTGATGAAACCAAGATTGAGTTTTTTTGTCATACAAAAAGGCGTTATGCATGGCGGCAAAAAAACACAGCATTCCAAGAAAAACACTTGCTACTAACAGTAAAATTTGGTGGAGGTTCCATCATGCTTTGGGGCTGTGTGGCCAATGCTGGCACCGGGAATCTTGTTAAAGTTGAGGGACGCATGGATTCCACTCAATATCAGCAGATTCTTGACAATAATGTTCAAGAATCAGTGATGAAGTTGAAGTTACGCAGGGGATGGATCTTTCAGCAAGACAATGATCCAAAACACCGCTCCAAATCTACTCAGGCATTCATGCAGAGGAACAATTACAATGTTCTGGAATGGCCATCCCAGTCCCCAGACCTGAATATCATTTAACATCTGTGGGATCATTTGAAGAGGGCTGTCCATGCTCGGCGACCATCAAACTTAACTGAACTGGAATTGTTTTGTAAAGAGGAATGGTCAAAAATACCTTCATCCAGGATCCAGGAACTCATTAAAAGCTACAGGAAGCGACTAGAGGCTGTTATTTTTGCAAAAGGAGGATCTACTAAATATTAATGTCACTTTTCTGGTGAGGTGCCCATACTTATGCACCTGTCAAATTTTGTTTGAATGCAGATTGCACATTTTCTGTTAGTACAATAAACCTCATTTCAAGGCAGAAACATTACTGTGTCCAGCAGTTATTACATATATCAAACTGTTGCAAAAACACCAACTTTTATAAAACATTAAGCTTAAGATTAATAGGGGTGCCCAAACTTTTTCATATAACTGTATATATTTTTATAACCCAACCCTGACTTGTACTTCTCAACAACTTTGTCCCGGACTTGTTTGGAGATCTCCTTGGTTATGTTTGGTTAGTGTTGCTTCTTGCTTAATGGTATTACAGCCTCTGTTGCCTTTCAGAAAAGGTGTGGATATACTGACAGACCATGTGACACTTAGATTGCACACAGGTGGACTTCCTTTCACTATGCATGTGACTTATAAAGGTAGTTGCTTGCACCAGAAAATTTTAGGGGCATCATCGCAAAAGGGGTGAATACATATGCACATACCAATTTTTAGTTATTTGATCCCATAAATTTAATTTTTGCCTTTATTTTTCTCACTTCACTAACTTAGACTATTTAGTGCTGATGCATCACACACAAATCAGATTACAAAAATATTTAAACACAGGTTGTAATGTAACAAAATAGGTGAAAAGCCACTGTACATTATTGCCACAGCACAAGTCCAGCAATCTCCTAAAATACACACAAACATCATCAGTGTTGCTTCCATATCACTTACTTTATCTGTTTAGTGCTTCTGTAGCGGATAAAAAGGACAATTGGATAAATGTGGACACTGTGAAGTCTTTCAATTGCATGAGGAGCTATGTCCAGAAGGCAGTGGCAGTTCTAGGAGATAAATAGAAAGACGTCACATTTATATTCTATTTTTTGAGAAAGTAAGAGATGGCAGCATCTGATCGTTAAATGTGACTAGAAACAACGTTTTATAAGAAGATAAGATTAAAAACTGACTATTGTATGCATAATTTTCTGATCTGAACTGTTTTCACAAATTGATCGCAGCTCTTTACTGCTTTTTTACCATTATTCATATACTTGTAAATAACTTTAATATTTAAATTATATTTTTATAATCTATTCAGGAACTCGTATAGCATAGGTGGAGTAAAGCCCCCATCTCACATAGTGAGATCGCTAGCGAGATCACTGCTGTGTCACCTAGTAACCCGTTGTTTATCATGGTTACGAGCCTGCTAAAGTGAGCGGTAACCTCCCGCTCACTGTAGCAGAGTGGTAACCATGATAAACAGCGGGTTACTAGGAGCGCGTGTGCCCCTAGTAACCCGATGTTTACTATGGTTACCAGCCTGCTCCTGCTTCAGCAGGCTCGTAACCAGGAGCAGGACATCGTGGAAAGATTCTTTCCACGATGTCGCTGCTCCCTTGATCGTTGGTGAGCCTGCCTGTTTGACAGCTCACCAGTGACCACATAGCAACGCAGCAATGATCCCTGACAGGTCGTATCGTTGTCGGGATCGTTGCAGCGTCGCTAAGTGTGACGGGGCCTTAAAACATACCTTATCTGTGATCTCTTTGATTGAAGCTACTGTGGTCACATCAAAATGGCCACTGCGCCTCTTGTAATCTATAAACAGACAATCCTTTACTCCACGTTCAATGGCCTGCTGAGAGGCCTTCATTACCTCTGTAAATACAAAAAGAGGAAGAAAAAAAAAAGTAATTGGCACACAATGAAAAATTATCATGAATTAGCACAGTGGAGGCCATATGACATGAATGCACAACAACCACAAGATTTCTTGAGAGAAGTTAACTATATAATCCAATCTTACCAAGAGGGCATCTGCAGAACTTCCCTGGGGACTCTTTAACCAGCATGTCCTTCACAGCATCAACTAATGGTCCTAAAATCAGCACAGGTCGTGGTGCAGTGCAGTCTACCCTCTGCACTCGTTGGTACGCCAAGTTCATGGAGTCTGATGAAACATAAATATGAACAGAAAGATGAAACATTGTTCCTATAACATAATATACGTATCAATCATTTATTTGCAAGCAAAATCCTATTCTCCAAAGAAGCATAATTATAAGAAAATTACATGTCTTTAAAGTATGAAAAAAGAAATACTACATAGCAACCCCTTAACAACCACCATATAATGTTTTGATAAAAGCCATTCATGGGACTTTTGAAGCACCGCCTTTTCACTCCTTTTGCTGCTATAGAAGATGTCTGTTTTGTTATGCATTGTAGAAACCTAATGCTCAAACTGTTGCCAACAGTCTTGGGTAATAAGTACTAATCAGAGACCAATAATTCGGGCATTGGATCATTTCATGTACCAATATACATTTCTACCTGTACTGCAAAAAATGCCTTGTACTCCTATGTAGACAGAAATAAACAAATGTTATGGCTGATGGAATGCAGCAACACAAAAATGACTTTTTCCCATAAAACATTTTTAGATTAGAAAAATAATAAAAAGAAAAAAGAAAGCTATAATTTTTTGGCATCACGATGTTTGCAGCAACTCAAAAAATAAAATTAACTTCACAATTTTACTGCATGGTAAAAAAAAAACACTATTGTAGAATTGAATTTTTTCTCTTCCGCACAAAAAAAAATAATAAGAGCTAAATCAATACATTTTATATACCCCAAAATGATGCCATTGAAAGGTTGGGGCTGGCCAGGTATATTACCAGCCTTGACTTCACTAAGGGATATTGGCAAATACCACTGTCCCAAAATGCCAACGAGAAGACGGCCTTCTCAATGCCAGACGGTTGTTTCCAGTACACAAAGATGCCGTTTGGTTTGCAAGAAGCCCCATCTACCTTCCAGAGAGCCATGGACCGGATCCTAGCTCCCCACAAGAAGTATGCAGTGGCCTACTTGGATGACATCGTGATCTACAGCCAGTATTGGGGAAGCCATCTGAGCAAAGTTCAGGCGCTACTTGATGCTCTACGGAAGGTGGGGTTTCGAATAAACCTGAAGAAATGTGCCATGGGCATGGAGGAAGCTAAATACTTGGGCTATGTCATAGGCAGAAGAAAAATGAAGCCCCAAATAATAAAGTCGAAGCAATCCAGAGTTGGCCACAACCCCTCTCAAAGAAACAAGTTAGAGCATTCTTGGGCAAAGTGGGCTATTACCGCCGGTTTATCCCTGACTTCGCCATGATAGCCACCCCTTTGACAGACCTCCTTAACCCCTTTACCACCCAAGGTGGTTTGCACGTTAATGACCAGGCCAATTTTTACAATTTTGACCACTGTCACTTTATGAGGTAATTACTCTGGAACGCTTTAACGGATCCCCCTGATTCTGAGACTGTTTTTTCGTGATATATTGTACTTCATGATAGTGGTAAAATTTCGTCAATATCACTTGCGTTTGTGAAAAAAAGACGGAAATTTGGCGAAAATGTTGAAAACTTCGCAATTTTTAAACTTTGAATTTCCATGCTCTTAAATCAGAGAAATATGTCACACAAAATAGTTAATAAATAACATTTACCACATGTCTACTTTACATCAGCACAATTTTGGAACCAAAATTTTTTTTTGGAAGGAAGTTCTAAGGGTTAAAAGTTGACCAGCGATTTCTCATTTTTCAAACAAAATTTACAAAACCATTTTTTTAGGGACCACATCACATTTGAAGCGACTTTGAGGGGCCTTTATGACAGAAAATACCCAAAAGTGACACCATTCTAAAAACTGCACCCCTCAAGGTGCTCAAAACCACATTCAAGAAGTTTATTAACCCTTCAGGTGCTTCACAGGAATTTTTGGAATGTGGGAAAAAAAATGAACATTTTAATTTTTTCCCAAAAATTTTACTTTACACCCCAATTTTCGCAAGGGTAACAGGAAAAAATGGATGCCAAAATTTGTTGTGCAATTTCTCCTGAGCACACCGATACCCCATATGTGGGGGAAAACACTGTTTGGGCGCACGGCAGGGTTCGGAAGGGAAGGAGCGCCATTTGACTTTTTGAATGTAAAATTTGCTTGAATAATTAGCGAACGCCATGTTGTGTTTGGAGAGCCACTGATGTGCCTAAACAATGGAAACTCCCCACAAGTGACACCATTTTGGAAACTAGACCCCTCAGGGAACCTATCTAGATGTGTGGTGAGAACCCTGAACCCCCAGGTGCTTCACAAAAGTTTAAAACATTGAGTCATAAAAATAAAATTTTCACATTTTTCCCACAAAAATGTTTTTCAGCCCCCAATTTTGCATTTTCATAAGGGTAACAGGAGGAATTGCGCCAAACCATTTTGTTGTGCAATTTTTCCTGAGTAAGCCGATACCCCATAAGTGGGAGAAAACCACTGTTTGGGCGCACAGCAGGGTTCGGAAGGGAAGGAGCACCATTTGACTTTTTGAATGTAAAATTAGCTTGAATAATTAGCGGATGCCATGTTGCGTTTGGAGAGCCCCTGATGTGCCTAAACAATGGAAACTCCCACAAGTGACACCATTTTGGAAACTAGACCCCTCAGGGAACTTATGTAGATGTGTGGTGAGCACCTGAACCCCCAGGTGCTTCACAGAAGTTTATAACATGGAGCCGTGTAAATAAAAAAAATCTAACTTTTTCCACAAAAATGATGTTTTAGCCCAAATTTTTTATTTTCACAACAATAAGAGGAGAAAATGGACCCCAAAACCTTTTGTGCAACTTCCCCTGAGTATGCCGATACCCCATATGTGGGGAAAAAACACTGGGCGCACAGCAGGGTTCAGAAGGGAAGGAGCACGGTGTGACTTTTTGAATGCAAAATTGGCTAAAATTGAGAGCGGACGCCATGTCGCGTTTGGAAAGCCCCTGATGCGCCTAAATAGTGGAAACCCCCCACAAGTGACCCCATTTTGGAAACTAGACCCCTCAAGGATTTTATCAAGGGGTATAGTGAACATTTTGAATCCAGAGGTACGACACATAATTTAATAACATTAGGTCATCATATTGAATAAGTTATTGTTAGTCTTGAGTGCAAGTGCTCAGTACATGAGTTTGCATCGGGTACTCGGGTATGCACCATGTATCGCGGGTGCTCAAGTGACATGCTCAAGTCCCCACCCCGCATGTTTTTTGGGTGTCTAACAACCGTGAAACATGCGGGGTGGGATCGCTCGAGCATGGCAGGCGATCCCAGCGAGGTTTTTTTTGGCCGCGAAGCATATGGGGCAGAGACTCGAGCATGTCACTCGAGCACCCGGGATACTCGGCGCATACCTGAGCACCCGATACAAATTCAATTAGCGAGCACTTGCGCTCAACACTAGTAGCCATATCGTCATCATTTCTTTCTTCTTTACTTTTGAAAAAATCCCAACCCCATCACAACCCCAACCCCATCACAATCCCAACCCCAGAGTTTATTTGTTACGCAGTTGGTAAAATTGATAAGGCAGCGTTATTCTTCGGGTCAGTACGTTTACACCGGTACCACATTTATATTGTTTTTCTAAGTTTTGGCACTTTTACACAATAAAAGCCATTTTATAGAAAAAATAATATTTTATTTATTATTTATTCGCTTTATTCTGAGAGCTGTAACTTTATTTTTTTTCGGCTGATGGTGCTGTATGGCGGCTTGTTTTTTAGCAGGACAAGAGGACGTTTTCAGCGGTACCATTTTTATTTATATTTGTCTTTTTTATTGCGTTTTATTCCACTGTTTGGCGGTATGATGATAAAGCATCGTTTTTTGCTTTGTTTCTTTTTTTTCTTTTTTTTTTTTACCATGCTCACTAAAGGGGTTAACTAGTGGGATACTTTTATAGATCATGTCGTACCGGACGCGGCGATACCAAATATGTGTACTTTTATTGTTTTTTGCTTTTTTTTTCATAATAATATTTATTGATGGTATATTTTTATTTTTGGGGGATTTTTTTTTCTTTTTTTTTTTTCTTTTCTAACACTTTTTTTTACTTTTATACTTTGTCCCACTATGGGACTTTCACTTTATTTACTCTGACCGCCTGTATAGCATAGAGATGGAGCACCATCCCTGTGCTATACAGGATGTCAGCGCTGCAGAGACAGAAGATACTTTGATAGTGGACTGCGCATGATCAAAGTATCTTCCGGGTGTCTGGTGAACCGGATGCTGTCATGACGACATCCGGGTCACCATGACAACCACGAGACCCGGCCTCAGACGCGCAGGACGCCGGGGAAGAGGTGAGTACCGGCGCTTACCTCCGGAATGCTGCGATCGACTCCAGGGTTAAAGTGGCGGGAGCTCCCGCTCCCTGCACATAGCACCGGGTGTCAACTGTGACAATCAGCTGACACCCGGCAGCGATCGTGCCCGCACAGGCTGTGTGCGGGTGCAATCGCCAGGGCATATTAATCCCTTTCCGACCTGGTCAGTAATAGTATGCACCAGGTCAGGAAGGCCGGTTCAGCGGGGGCTCCGTCGGTGAGCTCGCACTGAACCGAGCACATGTCAGCTGATTATTACAGCTGACATGTGCCCGCAACAGCCGCGGGTTGAATCGCGAACCACCCGCGGCTGTTAACATGTTAAATGCCACTGTCAATCTCTGACAGCGGCATTTAACTCGCGCTTCCGGGAAGCACGTCCTAAGCCACGCCCATCGGTGACCCCGTCACGTGATCGCGGGTCACCAATGGGTGGGCATGACAACCCAGGGTCTGCAGCAACCCCCTGACGAAGGACTTTGCATCCGAAACGCGCGTCGGGGAGCGCTCCACATTCAGTTTCTGGACAGCCTATCAGGTATATTATTTCCTTCTTTCCCATTATGAGACCTTTACAACTACTTCCCTCTACTTTTTTGGTGGCCCCATTTTTGGTACATTTGCATTTAGCAACATAGCAACATCATTCTTATGTCCGCCTGTGTGCATGTCCTCTAACACCAGCACATGCTTTGTATTTTATGTTATTGGTATATTATAATCTTCTAGCGTAACAGGTGGGCACACTGTACTAGTTAGTATGCATCGTAATTGGCACTTCTTTTCATCTATATATAATATTAATTTTTTTACATCTGTTGCTATGAGGTTGTAACATGATAGGTCATCTTTATCACATATGGGATGGAGGTCCTCGTTTCTATTTTTTTCATTCATTGTATAGATATGTTTTTATACATATTTGGTATTTGATGTACTAGTTCTTGATTTACCATTCTGAGTGTGGCCATTCTTGTGCTTGTTGTGCCATTGTAACCATTTTTGTAATCAAGGTTTTTTATTCATAAAAAGTCATGTTCATTATTGGACCACACGTTCGGTGATTCTCTTGGTTGCTGTGTGTCTTAACCGAATGGTCTGCCATTCATATTGTATGTCCATATAGCACACAATTTGTGATACTATGGGTATTTTACACTGACCAACTGGTCCTTGCTGAAAAACCCCTTTATATATGTGGCTATATCCTTGGTGTCTGTTGCATCTTGTCATGTCTCAATTGCTATAAGCGCCACCTAGTGGTCAGCGCTCATAGCAAGTGAGCATTTCTCTTGCATACAAGCGATCTGCTCACCCCTTGTATGCAGTAGAAGCAATCAGACAGCTGCTGCTTCTAGTCTCCTCTGGAGACTATAGAAGCATGCAGAAAGTGTAAAAAAAAAAGTTTTTAAAAATATTAAAAAAATAAAAAAAATATAAAAGTTTAAATCACCCCCTTTCGCCCCATTCAAAATAAAATATATAAAAAAAAACCCACATACATATATTTGGTATCGCCACGTTCAGAATCGCCCGATCTATCAATATAAAAGAAGAATTAATCCGATCAGTAAACGGCGTAACGAGAAAAAAATTCTAAACGCCAGAATTACGTTTTTTTGGTCGCTGCAACATTGCAATAAAATGCAATAAAGGGCGATCAAAACATCGGATCTACCCCAAAATGGTATCAATAAAAATGTCAGCTCGGTGCGCAAAAAATAAGCCCTCACCCAGCCCCAGATCCCGCAAAATGGAGACGCTACGGGTCTCGGAAAATGGTGCCATTTTTTTTTTTTTAGCAAACTTTGGATTTTTTTTTCACCACTTAAATAAAAAAGAACCTATACATGTTTGGTGTCTACGAACTCATAATGACCTGGAGAATAATGATGGCAGGTCAATTTTAGCAATCAGTGAATGTGGTAAAAAAAGGACCCAAAAAACAACTGTGGAATTTTTTTCCCGTTTTCCAGCACACGATATGGTAAAACCAGTTATGGCGTTTAAAAGTACAACTTGTCCCGCAAAAAATAAGCCCTCACACGGCCATATTGAACAAAAATTAAAAAAGTTCTGGCTCTGGGAAGAAGGGGAGCAAAAAATGAAAACACAAAAACAGAACGATCCAAGGTCGTTAAGGGGTTAATATGTACCTGGCTCTTAAAGCCCAGGGCGCAGGTACATATTAGTACGCCCTGGGCTTTAAAGGAGTTAAAGGGATAAAGTCGACTATGGCTAAGTGGTCTCCAGAAGCTGAGACGGCCTTCCAGGGACTGAAGCTAGCTCTGTGTAAACAGCCAGTGCTGGTGACACCGGATTTCTCGAAGGCGTTTGTGGTGAAAACAGACGCGTCAGATGTCGGGCTGGGTTCTGTCCCATCACAAAAGGTGAACGGGGAAGAGCACTCCTTAATGTATATAAGTCGGAAGCTGACATCCTGTGAGAAAAATTACTCCATAGTGGAGAATGAATGTTTGGCCATCAAGTGGGCGTTGGACACTCTAAGATACTACCTCTTAGGCAGGAAGTTCAGGCTGGTGGGAGGGTGGGTATGTAAGATGGCTGCCGGACAGGTCCTTGAGGGGAGATATGCATCTTCGAGGTTGGTAGCTTCGGTGATGTAAACCCGGGAAAGCATGCTCCAGCACGTATAGTGCTGAGAGGGTTAATAGGGCGTATCAAGGCTGGTTTTACGAGCAGTCATAAGAAATGGGTGTGAATGGCTGCTCACATATCCCCACACCGGGGGCGTGGTTTGGTAAATAAAATGGAGACCAAGTGTCTCATTCAGTCTCTGTGTCTGGAGATGAGTGGATCTCCAGTGTGTTGGTCTGTGGCTGGAGGAGTGGAGACCTCCTGTGAGGTTTGCTGAAGGAAACTGACCTAAGCGGGCAAACCCGCCATATTGTATGAACTGTTTATTTTCTATTTTCACTCTGTGCCGGAAAAGGCTGTTTTTGTTTGCTTATGCTAAGCGGTTTATGAAGTCTGAATAAACCAGTCTGAACATTTTTATGAAACTGCCTACTGTGCCTACCTCAACCGCAGCTGAGTGAGTACCAAACCCTACAGTATATTATGGCTCTTGAAATATGACAATATGACAATGAAAGAAACCAAAGAAATTGCAAGGTCCTTTATGTCCTAAAAACAAACAGTATTACAGAGGTTGTCCACTTGATATTTATTTTGATAAGTGTATTCTGGAAATAATTTTGTGACACTAATATATTAATGTTAGGGCCCATCTCATCCTTTGTGAAGCACCACCCATTTCATAGAGGAGCCTGCAACATAGACTTTGGTCGGTACTGTCCACATGTATTTATTAATAAGTATCACAAAATCATGTCCTCAACATATTTGTTAAAATCTAAATGGGAGAATCTCACCATACAAGCTATATATTTCTAGCTATATGTATATAGCTCACAAAAGAAGGAAGCACTCCAGTAGAACTAATCATGAATATTTATCTAGCCTGCTGATGTGATGTTTTGGCTCTATATACTGAGCTTTCAACTAACCTCCTACACATTGAAGGCTTTGGTAAGAGGACTACATCCACCATGTCCAAGGATTTTGCAGCTTAGAGATGTCTCTGCGTTTTATCTATACATACATATTTTTGATTGTGTATTTTCCAAGTTTTATCTTTGATTAATCTGAGGTTTCTTACAAAATACAAGGACTGACATCTAGTGGACAAGCAAGCATTGGAAATCTCATTGCTTTTTTTTTTTACATTTTCCTTACCGTCAAGGAAAGGGATAGAATCTGTGCTGATGGTGTCCAACCCTTGAAGTTCCTTACCATCTCGAGACCCACTCCGCTTGTGTTTATTTTTTCTACGAAAAAAAGACCGCCTAGCAGCGGCAGAGAGGGTTTTGGCAGCACCACCTTCATCCCGTACTTCAGAAACACTGAGGCGGCGGGAAAATTCTTGCTCCATCCTAAAAAAAATCAAATTAATACTTGAATGGCATGCACACCAGGAACACTTGCAAACAAAAGCCAAGAAATAATATAGAATGATTTAGAAGCATTTTGTTTCCTGGTGTACCTGAATGTACTATTTTTTCAGCTTATGTGCATTGTGATTAGCTTTGTTTAAGTGACTTGGACAGACAAAGAGAGAATCTGTGGAAATATATTTAAGGGGCACTACTAAAAGAAAAATGAAGAGCCAGAGTACTTAAAAAGTGTACACAGTATATATACACTGCTCAAAAAAAATAAAGGGAACACTAAAATAACACATCCTAGATCTGAATGAATGAAATATTCTCATTGAATACTTTGTTCTGTACAAAGTTGAATGTGCTGACAACAAAATCACACAAAAATCATCAATGGAAATCAAATTTATTAACCAATGGAGGCCTGGATTTGGAGTCACCCCCAAAATTAAAGTGGAAAAACACACTACAGGCTGATCCAACTTTGATGTAATGTCCTTAAAACAAGTCAAAATGAGGCTCAGTATTGTGTGTGGCCTCCACGTGCCTGTATGACCTCCCTACAACGCCTGGGCATGCTCCTGATGAGGGTGCGGATGGTCTCCTGTGGGATCTCCTCCCAGACCTGGACTAAAGCATCCGCCAACTCCTGGACAGTCTGTGGTGCAACGTGACGTTGGTGGATGGAGCGAGACATGATGTCCCAGATGTGCTCCATCGGATTCAAGTCTGGGGAACGGGCGGGCCAGACCATAGCTTCAATGCCTTCATCTTGCAGGAACTGCTGACACACTACAGCCACTTGAGTTCTGGCATTGTCCTACATTAGGAGGAACCCAGGGCCAACCACACCAGCATATGGTCTCACAAGGGGTCTGACGATCTCATCTCGGTACCTAATGGCAGTCCGGCTACCTCTGGCGAGCACATGGTGGGCTAAGAAATGCCATCCCACACCATTACTGACTCACTGCCAAACCGGTCATGCTGAAGGATGTTGCAAGCAGCAGATCGCTCACCACGGCGTCTCCAGACTCTGTCACGTCTGTCACATGTGCTCAGTGTGAACCTGCTTTCATTTGTGAAGAGCACAGGGCGCCAGTGGCGACTTGGCCAATCCTAGTGTTCTGTGGCAAATGCCAAGCGTCCTGCACAGTGTTGGGCTGTGAGCACATCGGGCCCTCATACCACCCTCATGGAGTCGGTTTCTAACCGTTTGTGCAGACACATGCACATTTGTGGCCTGCTGGAGGTCATTTCGCAGGGCTCTGGCAGTGCTCCTCCTTGCACAAAGGCGGAGGTAGCGGTCCTGCTGCTGGGTTGTTGCCCTCCTACGGCCCCTCCACGTCTCCTGGTGTACTGGCCTGTCTCCTGGTAGCGCCTCCAGCCTCTGGACACTACGCTGACAGACACAGCAAACCTTCTTGCCACACCTCACATTGATGTGCCATGCTGTATGTGCTGCACTACCTCAGCAACTTCTATGGGTTGTAGAGTCCGTCTCATGCTACCATGAGTGTGCACGCACAACCAACATTCAAAAGTGACCAAAATATCAACCAGAAAGCATTGGTACTGAGATGTCGTCTGTGGTCCCCACCTGCAGAACCACTCCTTTATTGATGGTCTCTTGATAATTGCCAATAATTTCCATCTATTGACTCTATTCCATTTGCACAACAGCTTGTGAAATTGATTGTCTTTGATTTACTTGGAATTATATTCTGTTGTTTAAGTGTTCCCTTTATTTTTTGAGCAGTGTGTGTGTATATTATATATATATATATATATATATATATATATATATATATATATATATATATATATATATATATATATATATAATATATATATAAAGTACAGACCAAAAGTTTGGACACACCTTCTCATTTAAATATTTTTCTGTATTTTCATGTCTTTGAAAATTGAACATTCACACTGAAGGCATCAAAACTATGAATTAACACATGTGGAATTATACACTTAACAAAAAAGTGTGAAACAACTGAACATATGTCTTACATTCTAGGTTCTTCAACGTAGCCACCTTTTGCTTTGATGACTGCTTTGCACACTCTTGGCATTCTCTTGGTGAGCTTCAAGGAGTAGTCACCTGGCAGGTTTAATAAGTGGGATTTCTTGCCTTATAAATGGGGTTGGGACCATCAGTTGTGTTGTGCAGAAGTCTGGTGGATACACAGCTGATAGTCCTACTGAATAGACTGTTAGAATTTGTATTATGGCAAGAAAAAAGCAGCTAAGTAAAGAAAAACGAGTGGCCATCATTACTTTAAGAAATGAAGGTCAGTCAGTGTGAAAAATTGGGCAAACTTTGAAAGTGTCCCCAAGTGCAGTTGCAAAAACCATCAAGAGCTACAAAGAAACTGGCTCACATGAGGACCGCCCCAGGAAAGGAAGACCAAGAGTCACCTCTGCTTCTGAGGATAAGTTTATCCGAGTCACCAGCCTCAGAAATCTCAGGTTAACAGCAGCTCAGATTAGAGACCAGGTCAATGACACACAGGGTTCTAGCAGCAGACACATCTCTACAACAACTGTTAAGAGGAGACTTTGTGCAGCAGGCCTTCATGGTAAAATAGCTGCTAGGAAACCACTGCTAAGGACAGGCAACAAGCAGAAGAGACTTGTTTGGGCTAAAGAACACAAGAAATGGACATTAGACCAGTGGAAATCTGTGCTTTGGTCTGATGAGTCCAAATTTGAGATCTTTGGTTCCAACCACCGTGTCTTTGTGCGACGCAGAAAAGGTGAACGGATGGACTCTACATGCCTGGTTCCCACCGTGAAGCATGGAGGAGGAGGTGTGATGGTGTGGGGGTGCTTTGCTGGTGACACCGTTGGGGATTTATTCAAATATGAAGGCATACTGAACCAGCATGGCTACCACAGCATCTTGCAGCGGCATGCTATTCCATCCGGTTTGCGTTTAGTTGGACCATCATTTATTTTTCAACAGGACAATGACCCCAAACACACCTCCAGGCTGTGTAAGGGCTATTTGACCAAGAAGTAGAGTGATGGGGTGCTACGCCAAATGACCTGGCCTCCACAGTCACCAGACCTAAACCCAATCGAGATGGTTTGGGATGAGCTGGACCGCAGAGTGAAGGCAAAAGGGCCAACAAGTGCTAAGCATCTCTGGGAACTCCTTCAAGATTGTTGGAAGACTATTTCCAGTGACTACCTCTTGAAGCTCGTCAAGAGAATGCCAAGAGTGTGCAGAACAGTCATCAAAGCAAAAGGTGGCTACTTTGAAGAACCTAGAATATAAGACATATTTTCAGTTGTTTCACACTTTTTTATTAAGTATATAATTCCACATGTGTTAATTCATAGTTTTGATGCCTTCAGTGTGAATGTACAATTTTCATAGTCATGAAAATACAGAAAAATCTTTAAATGAGGTGTGTCCAAACTTTTGGTCTGTACTGTATATATATATAATATATATTTATTGTACACTTAACACTGATTAAAAATCTAAACGCAACACCTTTGTTTTTGCTCTTATTTTTCATGTGCTCCTCTTGTGCATGGCAGAGCACGACAAGTCAACAGGCAACCCTGGCACAACAACCTCGCTAAACAGCTTCGACAAGCGTCCAGGGTTGTGGAGCAGCGTTGGAAGAAAACACATACTCAAGATGACTTCACTGCACTCAAACAAGCAACACTCGCATTCAAATCAGCACTCACCTCTGCAAACAGGCCTACTTCACAACCCTCATATCCTCCCTATCCTACAACCCCAAACAGCTATTCAACACTTTTAACTCTCTCCTCCGCCCTCCACTGCCCCCTCCGACCTTGCCCTATCTTGGATCTCCTCATATCTTTCTAAGAGCACATTTAGCATCTCCCACTCCCACACTACCCCCTCACCCCACCACCTCTCTGTTGGAGTCCCTCAAGGCTCTGTCCTAGGACCCCTACTCTTCTCAATCTATACCCTTGGCCTGAGACAGCTCATAAAATCCCATGGCTTCCAGTACCATCTGTACGCTGATGACACCCAGATCTACCTCTCTGGCCCAGATGTCACCTCTCTGCTGTCCAGAATCCCAGCATGTCTAACAGCCATATCCTTCTTCTCCTCCCGCTACCTCAAGCTCAATGTGGACAACACTGAACTCATTATCTTTCCCCCATCTCGCATATCTTTCCCACCTGATCTTTCTATCACAATAAATGACATCACTCTTTCTGCTGTACCGACAATCCGCTGCCTCGGAGTAACCCTTGACTCTGCCCAGTCCTTCAAACCCCACATCCAATCTCTTGCCACCTTCTGTCACCTCCAGCTCAAAAATATTTCCAGAATCCGTCCTTTCCTCAACCCTAAATCTACTAAACTGCTTGTGCATGCCCTCATCATCTCCAGCCTCGACTACTGCAACATCCTCCTCTATGGCCTACCTGCTAACACTCTTGCACCCCTCCAGTCCATCCTCAACTCTGCTGCACGACTTGTTCATCTCTCGCCTCGCTACTCCTCTGCTACCCCCCTTTGTAAATCCCTTCACTGGCTCCCATTTCCCCAGCGTATCCAGTTCAAACTACTAACACTGACCTACAAAGCCATCCATAACCTCTCTCCTCTGTACATCTCTGTACTAATCTCCCGATATATTCCTTCACGTAACCTCCGGTCCTCCCAAGACCTCCTTCTCTCCTCCACACTTATTCGTTCCTTACGCAATTGCCTCCAAGATTTCTCCCGAATATCCCCTGTCCTATGGAATTCTGTGCCTCAACACGTCATATTATCCACCACACCTGGATCCTTCAGACGGAACCTGAAAACTCATCTCTTCAAACAAGCTTACAGCCTGCCATGACCTTGCTGGCTGCCACCCCCAACAACACCGGAGCTACTGCAACCCCTCAACCTACTGTCTCCTCCCCCATTCCTGTAGAATGTAAGCCCGCAAGGGCAGGGTCCTCTTCCCTCCGTACTGTTCTATCATTGTTAGTTTGTTTACTGTAGGTGATATCTGTATTTGGTATGTAACCCCTTATCTACAGCGCCATGGAATCAATGGTGCTATATAAATTAATAATAATAATAATAATGTGCTGAACTCGAAGATCTAAGACTTTTTCTATGTACATAAACGGCCTTTTTCTCTCAAATATTGTTCACAAATTTGCCTAAATCTGTGTTAGTGAGCACTTCTCCTTTGCCGAGATAATCCATCCACCGCACAGGAGTGGCATATCAAGATGCTGATTAGACAGCATGGTTATTGGACAGATGAACCTAAAGCCCCCGTCACACTAAACGAGATCGCTAGCGAGATTGCTGCTGAGTCACAAGTTTTGTGACGCAACAGCGACCTTAGCAGCGATCTCGCTATGTTTGACACGTAGCAGCAACCAGGCCCCTGCTGTGAGATCGCTGGTCGTGTCGAAATGGCCTGGACCATTTTTTGATCGTTGAGGTCCCGTTGGGTAGCATGCATCGGTGTATTATCAACGACCTCGTTGGCGACTCAGAACTGAGACACATAGGCGTGCATTTGCGTTGCATCGTTATACAGGTCGCTACGGGTCGCCGCATCATTGCTGCATCGTTGGGAAGATCTGACTGTTTGACATCTCACCAGCGACCACATAGCGATGCAGCAACGATCCCCGCCAGGTTGTATAGTTGTCGGGATCGCTGTAGAGTCGCTAAGTGTGACGGTACCTTAAGGCTGGCCACAATAACAGGCTATGAGCGGTGGCTGTAAGCACGCCCTGGCACTTTGATTGACAGCCAACTTTGTAGTGCATCTTTGTAGGCCAGGCAGCATTGTAACGCTATGTATCTGCAGATTACCTCTATATACGCATGTAGATAGTGTTTTTGGAAGTGACAGCTTCCCTTTACATCTCATCAAGGATTATATTAATGATTTTCCTTGCTTTAATGTATGTGTTTCAGTAGTTTCAGAGAAACCTATCACATTAATGTTTGGAATATGCCAAAACAGATATTAAATACTATAGTAAGAAAGGCACATACAGTAAATGATTTACAAGCTTTGCAAATATTTTAATACTCACATATATTTGCTGGGAATCTGACCCCTTTCCAGTTTCTGTGCATTCTCATCGAGCTGCCAACCCATCCATGTACCAAAAGCTCCTTGAGGGAGTGTGTCATCCACATATAATATATCATCCTTCTTGAAACTCAACTCCTGGGAATGCTCAGCTTGTCGATCATAAAGTGCTCTGCAGGAAAACATGTTGTTATTGAATGGTAATGCTGCTTCTGTTCTCTTTTCCTAAACAATCTAATCATATATATGGTAGCACCATGCTTCATCTTGTAAAAACAGTGCTGAGAAGGGCAATCAGTGTGTTTACTTCAGTCACTAAGCACCACCACAGTGCCTCACTGATTGATGAGAGAAGCAAGGCTCCTCTGTACACTGTGCAGTGGACATTCTCGAATACTGTAGCTAAGGTCCATTTCACTTTAATGGGATATGGCCAATCCACAGTATACAGTATAGGGAGCCATTGCTGTTCACATCGGGCCACCACTGGAGCTGAAAACATCTGATCAGCAGAGGTGGAAGGTGTCAGACCGCCACAGATCTGATACCAATGACCTATCCTAAGAAAAGGCCATCTATATCCAAACAGACCAGTAGTAGTATTAGTACAAGTAGTAGTAGTAGTGCAACAACTTTTTTTTATTAGATTTGATTTTTTTTTTTTGTCATACCACCATCTACGTTTAAAAATAAATAAATCTTGCAATTTTCACATTGGCCACTATTCCTAACATTAGAGTCATACTTCCTGCTGTTTACGGAAGACTTTTCAGCAGTCTACAGTAGATAAGACAGAGCACGCCATTCACGAGAGGTGATGTCACAGCTCATTTATTCTCCTAAATTCACAACAACCTTTCCCCAGATCAGAGCATGAGCAAAAAATAGGTTTATACAATTCAATAGGGTCATAGCCAGTCTGCTTGTGTGTGAGAGTAATGTTAGGCCTAGTGAGCAAAACTGCAAGAGTTCTGATTTTATTTAAACATAGTGACATGAAAAATTGAAGAAAAAAAAAAACTAACAAACACAACCACAAAAAACAACATAACAAAAAATATGATTTCAACGATAGGCTATTTTCTGATGATACACGATTGCTGTAAGAACTTGAGAGGACTGAGCAGCAGTACAAGACAAAGCCTGTTACACATATGAACATCATTCTGCTTATTAGAAGAGGGCCATGACAATCATCAAACTGGTGGCATATTCTAAGTATAAGACATAAATGTTTATGTTCCTGAAAAGTTTTAGGTTCCAGGAGACTGACCTTATGTAAAACCCATCACCAGGCTGGTCTTTGATTTTGTGGAACTCATCCACTTTTTGCTGCACCTTCAATTTAACATTTTCTGTTGGTTTTAGCATCTCTAGATAGGCTTCCTCGGCTGTTTTGTTTCTCATGTCAACAGAGCCATACTAAGGAAGGAAACATTAAAAAAATAGTTGAGTAGAAAGATGGGCATAGGAAGGAAATGCCAAAAAATAATATACAAGTCCTCTCACACCTTTTTCTTATTTTTTATTACTTTTTTATAAATTTATTTGTCATTCGGGTTTTGGTTTAGTTCACTATTTCCACTCCTTTTTAATATTATTTTTATTATTTCTCTATTTAATGTTTTCAGTTATAGCACTGCATGGTTTCTTTTATCCAGATTTCTCTGCGTTGCTGGTACTCTGCACTGCATGTGCTTGCTGCCTTTCTACATCACGTGAGTTTATCAAAACATAAAATACGGCTACCTTTTTTGTCTGTTTCTTTTTATTTATTTTTTGTCCTTTTGCTGTGTTTTTTGCTTTTGACTTTAGTAAAGGGGCTCTCAAAACAATGAGGAACCTTGACATGGGTTTGGAGCCTGCGTATTTTGTCCAAAATATTGACCAATACCTCATGCATATTATATATATATATTACTGCCCATTTTTTTTATTTCAATGCAGGATACAGTCAGGCCCATCAATGTTGAGATAGTAAATTAGGGTGCCTTTCCCTGTGTGCACCCCACTTATATAGTACTAGACGGCCCGCCTGATCTAATAGTATGGGCATCACTAATAAGCTGTAAGCCAGACACTGTGCACTACATGTGTGTGACTGGCGCCCTATACAAGCCTTATCTCTGTGCAATTCTAATACTAGGCGACTGCCCCCTCCATGAATTGGTGATTGTGTGATTGGTTGTTTCATCAGTAGTTTGCACCTCCGGCCCTCCATGAATTGGTTGTTGTGTGAGTGATTGTTTCATCAATATTTTGTGTCTCCGCCTTTATCAAAGGGTACCTGCAGAATCCCATGGTGCATTACTTCTGTGACCTGTGTTGGTAAATTGGCTGATTTTTATTTTTTGTGTCATTTTGCAGTGTTTTTTTTCATGTGATTTTCTTGGTGAGTGTCCCTGATGCCGGCTCTAAGCGGCACCAATAATGAGTTACCTGTCTTTCTACTGGTGCAGACACTGATTAATCTCATTTATAAGGTCCCTCCTTTTTCCCCTCCACGTCAATCCTTGAGGAAGCGGCACACTAAATGCGTGTTTATTTAGTCAAACAAAGCAGTGTTTACTATAAATGCAGGCCTGTATTATAGACATCCGCTTACTGAATACATACTGTAGTATTTGACCATTTAATCATTGCTATATACTTTCACTTTATTATTGTAATCTGAAATCAATTATATATTTGATTCACCTTTTTCCATTGTATTTTTTATATTAATTAAGTATTTATTCATCTTTGCATATTTTTTATGGTGCATTAATTTCTTGTTTATCTTATATTTAGATAATTAGATGCACACAATACTGGCTTGGTTTATGCATTTATTATTAATTGTATTTATTTTTCCTGCGATCAGTTAGCAACCTCTCGCTCAGCTATGCCGTACACATTTTTAATCAAGTCTTCATATTATGCTGTGCTTGGTGTCTTTTGGAATTGATAAAATCATGATTATTGGTATAGTGTCTGATTTATCCATTCTTTCATCTTATGTGGAACATTTTAGATGATTGAAGCACCATCACAACATTAAAGGGAATTTGTCATTAGTTTTCATCAACCCATTTGAGAGGGGCAGAATGTAGGGGCCTGAATCCAGCGATTTGTCCCATATTGGGTTGCTTGCTGCATTTTGATAGAATCAGTTTTATCTGTTACAGATCTAGTGATTCTGTGAATGCTGATCTATGTATAACCTCCACACACCACTGATTAGCAGCTTTCTGACCATGCACAGTATAGAAAGAAATCTGAAAATCAGTGCTGTGGGTGGGTTATACAGAGCTCATGAATATGGAGGACTACGTGGCAGCAGGTTTCTTTACTAGCCCTCTAGTGATAATCTCCTGCTGATAAAATCTTATTTTCATCAAAACTACAACAAGTAGCCCAGAAAGGAATGATAGATACCCATTGAGATACAACAGATGCAGAGCAGAATTTACCATTGATATGGGAATAGAAGACAAACGGATATCAATCAGACCTCTGAAAGATAATCAAAAACATCTCTTAAGGTAATTAACCTCTCTAATGTGCTTGTGTCCTTTGACCAGATTTCTGTTAGAGGTCTCTCTTTTTCTCCATCCTCCAGTTTTAATCGCTTTTCGGCAGTTAAGTTTTTACAGTTGTTCACTAGAAAGCTCATTTTTAAAAAAAAAATGTATTCCAATCAATCAACAAACTCAATCTTTTCCACCACCGCTGAAAAGGAAGCAATCCAGATCCTAGAGGAGCTAGCTGACGAATCAGGAAACAGCAAGAGAGGTAAGTACCCCCAACAACTACTTCCTAGATCCAAAAAGGTCTGGTTATTCAAGAAATTCAACAGATCCCTGAAACAATCAAAAGGGATAACCTCAACAAGATAGAAAGGCAAGCCCTGAGAGTTCTTGAACACCTTATAGGGGTAGTTACAAAGCTGTCAGATAAGGAGGGAAATGTTGTCATCTGGCCAATAAAAGCATATGAAAAAGAAATGTTTAGAAAACTAAAAAATACTGATTGTTATTACAGATTGACATTAAACCGTCTATCAGGAATTCTCAGGAATGAACTACAGAAACTAGTATCTGACGTACTGGAACAAGGTGTCCTACTAACAAAGCAAATGGAAAGTCTTTGGATAGATGAGCCAAGTATGGCGGGCATTTACTTACTCCCTAAAATTCACAAAGATCCATTACTTCCACCAGGTAGGCCAATCGTTTCAGACATAAATAGCCTCTTTCCTCCAATGTATTTGACTCTTTTCTTTAACATGTGTTTTAGATTGTTTTTAATGTCTTTTCGCTGGTTTTATGTCCGTCTGTTTTTATTGTATATTCATTTTCTTTTTTCATATATCTTTATTTAGGTTGTCCTTGTAGTCTTGTTCTGACCTTTTCCCCTTTGATTGACAGCATTGCCCAAGAAAATAGCATTGTCACACTAGGCGTTTTTTATAACGTTCTTATATGGTGTAGAACTTGGTTTATCCATGTTTTCTATTATATATGCAATTTATTAACTAGCACTTTACTTTTTTGGATGCAGGGAATTAGGTGATATGTATTTATGATGCTTTGTGGGTGTTTATCTATTCATTACTGTCATTTATCATTTATTTATTTATTTTTTTACATTTTTTTATACACCCAATCTCCTTGCATCTAAATTTTCCAAGTATTAATTTTTATTTATTCCTTTTATCACCTTTATTAACATAACATAATATATTTATTATCCCATGAGAATTTTTTTCTTCTGCCCACACACTATATATCTTCAATCTTTGCAATGTATATTATATATTCAATATACCGTATTTTTCGGACTATAAGACGCACCTAGGTTTTAGAGGAAGAAAATAGAAAAAAAATGTAAGGAAAATATATGGTCACGATACACTGTTAAGGAGGAGCGGGTCTGCTGCTGACACTGGTATAGGGGTAATGTCCCCCAATTCTGATATCCTCCATCCCGGTAGATATGCCCCCCCTTCCTATTATACATGGCCTCCATCTCCATCCTGGTATGCATGGCACCCCTCATCCCTATCCTGGTATGCATGGCACCCCTCATCCCTATCCTGGTATGCATGGCACCCCTCATCCCTATCCTGGTATGCATGGCACCCCTCATCCCTATCCTGGAATGCATGGCACCCCTCATCCCTATCCTGGCATGCATGGCACCCTTCATCCCTATCCTGGTATGCATGGCACCCCTCATCCTTATCCTGGTATGCATGGCACCCCTCATCCTTATCCTGGTATGCATGGCTGCCCTCATCCTTATCCTGATATGCATGGCCCCCTCATCCTTATACTGGTATGTATGATCCCCCTCATCCTTATCCTGGTATGTATAGCCCCCTCATCCTTATCCTGGTATGCATGATCCCCCTCATCCTTATCCTGGTATGTATGGTACCCTCATCCTTATCCGGGTATGTATAGCCCCCTCATCCTTACCCAGGTATGTATGGCCCCCTCATCCTTATCCTGGTATGCATGATCCCCCTCATCCTTATCCTGGTATGTATGGTACCCTCATCCTTATCCTGGTATGTATGGCCCTCTCATCCTTATCCTAGTAAGCATGGTCCCCCTAATCCCCATCATGCTGCACATAAAAAAATAAACACTCCTACTCACCTCTCTTCTTTCTCCTCCAGCTCTTTAATAGCCGGCACACAGTGTAGCCGCAGCGCGGCTCCTGCTGCTGCCAGGCGATCGCGTGTGCCTGCTATTAAAGGGCATGAATATTCACCCCCACGTCCATGGGCGTGGAGAGGGGGTGAATATTCATGCCCTTTAATAGCGGGCACACGCGATCGCCGGCAGCAGCAGGAGCCGCGCTGCTGATACAATGTGTGCCACTATTAAGGACCATGAATATTCAGTGCTCCGCACGCCCATAGGCAGTGAATATTCATTTTCTTTAGCAGCGGGGACAGTGTAGGCTCAAGCTGTGCCCCGCTCCTCTGCCGCAACCGCTCCCCACACACAGTGTATGTATGTATATATATATATATATATATATATATATATATATATACACACACACACCCCCCCCCCACCCAGCAACATTCGGACTATAAGACGCATCCCCCATTTTCCTCCAAAATTTTGGAGGAAAAAAATGCGTCTTATAGTCTGAAAAATTCACTCATTTATATTTTTCTTATCATTCTTTGTGTCTATTAATTTCCTTTTTTTTCCCTAGGTTTACACTAATCACTTAATTTATACATATGTGTACAGTAGGGAAAAGAAGTATTTGATATAGTGCCAATTTTTCAAGTTTTCCCACCTACAAAGAATGGACAGCTCTGTAATTTTTATCGTAGGTACACTTCAACTGTGAGAGACAGAATCTTAAAAAAAAAAAATCACATTGTATGATTTTTACATAATTAATTTGCATTTTATTGCATGAAATAAGTATTTGATACAACCTCTCCACCATGGTCAAGACCAAAGATCTGTCTAAGGACACACAGGACAAAATTGTAGACCTGCACAAGGCTGGGATGGGCTACAGGACAAAAGGTAAGCAGTTTGGCAACAACTGTTAGCACAATTATTAGAAAATGGAAGAAACACAAGATGACTGTCAATCTTCGCTTCTGGATGATCCACAAGAGGCATGGGAGAAGGTCATGTGGTCAGATGAGACCAAAATATAACTTTTTGGGGTATCAACTCCACTCGCTGTGTTTGGAGGAAGAAGGATAAGTACAACCCCAAGAACACCGACCCAACCGTGAAGCATCACTTTGAGGGTGCTTTTCTGCAAAGGGGACAGGACGACTGCACCTTATTGAAGGGAAGATGGATGGCATTGTTAGAATCTATTTTGTTTTACTATCGGCCATCTTGTTGTGGTTTGCTGGCTTCTAATCTTTTCCTCTGGTGCTAGGTTTCTTGTTCACGTAATCTCTGCACTCTTTATTATTCAGCACCAGGCTCTCATTCCCCACTGGACATCAGTGTTGTAACGCTCGTGCTCTGGCTAAGTAGCCTTGTTAGTTCTTCTTGCTTTGGACTATTGTTATCCTGGGACTTCTTGTTCCACAAGTTTTGGTTTCCTTTAATTTTCGTTTCTGCAACTAACTTTTCTGTTAGGAGGTCTCCTGCTTTTGCTCCCAGTCCTTAGATCCTTTAGGAACCCCTTTCCCCTTCCTACAGGTCTTCGTTTGAGTTCAGTGCAGGAGTTTCGGTGGGGCTATTCATAAGGAATAGGGCACCCACCCCAGAGTAGGGTAAAGCTGAGTCTCAGTGCAGGGACAGCTTTTCCCTCCTATTCCTTAGTTCTAAGTTGTAGAACATAACAGGCATCATGTATCGCAAGATTTTGGCCAGCAACCTCCTACCCTCAGTAAGAGCATTGAAGATGGGTTGTGGCTGTGTCTTCCAGCAAGACATTGACCCAAAACACACAGCCAGGGCAACTAAGGAGTGTCTCCGTCATAAGCATTTAATTGTCCTGGAGTGGCCTGGCCAGTCTCCAGACCTGAACCCAATAGAAAATCTGTAGAGGTAGCTGAAACTCGATGTTTCCCAGCGACAGCCCCAAACCTGAATGATCTGGAGAACTGTATGGAGGCGTGGGCTAAAATCCCTGCTGCAGTGTGTGCAGACTTTGTCAAGAACTACAGGAAGTGTCTGACCTCTTTATTTGCAAACAAAGGTTTCTCTACCAAATATTAAGTTCTGTTTTTCTATTGTGTCAAATACTTATTTCATGCAATAAAATGCAAATTAATTATGTAAAAATCATACAATGTGATTTTGTGGATTTTTTTTAGATTCTGTCTCTCACAGTTGAAGTGTACCTATGATAAAAATTACAGACTTCGCCATTCTTTGTAAGTTGGAAAACTTGCAAAATCTGCAGTGTATCAAATACTTATTTTCCTCACTGTATGCTCTAATGATACCTGTTGTGACATATTTTGGGTTGTAACCCATTTTTGTTCATGTGACATGGCAATCACATGACCGGCTTGCCCCCATTCTAAGCCGGATAGTACATTACTGCGTTTTCTCCATATGAGTCACGTGAGTCGCTCCTGTCATGTGATCAATCAGGATCACGTGATCGGAATTATAAGACTGGTTTTGCCCTTCCCCCTTTTGTGACCACCATGTCTACTAGCGTCAACGCATCATCAAATGAGGGGGCGTGGAACTTACTTAATCTGGCCATGTGACCGAACATAGTCACGTGACCAGAACTTTATCTCGCGATATTCTCTGCTTTACCATATAGGTGAGCATTCCCTATTTCGATCATGTGACTTTTGCGGTCACGTGATCAGAATTTCACCATGACATTGGTGTATAATCAAAAACTGTTCATCCCTTTTGCACACCTAATCCGGTCACATGACCGTTTTCCGTGACAACGGCATTAACATTACCCGGAAATGGGTGACGTTCAGGTATTCGACACATGGGACAATCTTTTCTTTCTTGCCATTGGCTCTTGCTAGTTTAAATAGCCACCTTTCCAGTGCTTTATCACCCCTGTACAAAGCATTTCATTGCGAAACCCACGTCGGGTGTGGGGGGCTCCTAGAGACCTATTCACAAGGTAACTATATGCAATACTAATTAGGTATATATTTCTTGCTCAGGAATAATTTTTTGCTCATTAATATATATGTATATATACGAAATTGATATGTTACTCCTGATATATGGCAGCATCATGTTTATATTATTATAATTAATTTTTTTTTTTACTATAATATTTTTTTATTACAAAAATAGTATTATATTTCACATTACTTACCTTTTATACCTTGACATTGACTCTACCATATATTCATTGGTAACTTTGGCTATATACCTTGGTCTACATACACTTTATCTGTATACACTTGTATGCTTTTTTATGTGTGCTTATAAATGCATATGGAGCTTTTTTTGCCCATTTAGTTTTAATGTTATCTATATACTAATATCCAGGTGTACCCAACATTTGTCTCTTCTGTGGTTTCTCACTTTTTATATGTACCCATTGTTGGGTTTTTATTTTGTCTGTTCAATAAAATTGTTTGTACACGTGGCCCTTGCTTAAAGCTTTTTTCGCTTTTGTTGTATGTGTATATATATTTATATTGCTTGCTATGTTTTATGGCTCATTTACTGGGATATATGTTTAGGCGTTTATATTTCTTTGATTAGATAGCAAAATCCTGGTGAAAGATTCTGTTTAAACAGCTTAGGCGTCAGTTTGTGCATCGCACATACATCTATAATGAAGTCTCCTAACATCAGCCCTTCCAGTCCGCTGGATGCATTATCTTCATCGAAGTCCAACACATATATTCCATGAAGGTTCCCTCCACAGATCTGCATTCCAAGCTCCACAGGAGATTTTGACAGAATGACTGCGCGAACCTCTGAGTGTTTCTTTATGCCATCCACTGGTGTCCTAGTTAAGAAAAAAAAACTTTATTATGGGCACTACAGAGCACTGTACCAACTGTACCAAATGTCATAGGTAAAAGAAGAAAAATCAGATATAGAATAGAGCAACCCCTTAAGGGTAGGGCCTAATTTGGCCTTAACGACAAAACATCTTTTTTCGTTGTTCTTATCTCTGCATTTCAGGAGCCAAAATATTATTTTTGTCGATGTAGCTGTATGATAGTTTGGAATACATATAACTTATTACCTAACTTTGGTTAATTTTTAGGGGGAGAAATAGAAAAAAAAACAGCAACTCTGTTTTTGACTCATGTATTGCAAAAATAAAGTAATAAGGTTTTCTGTGGGTCAGCTTGATTATAGCGATATCAATTTTACATTTTATTACTCTTGTACAACACCATTACTAGATATACCATTTTGTGGAAGATACAACATTTTTAATCACTTTTCAGCAGGTGGAATGAAAATGATAAAGCAATTCTGTTTTGTTTTTATAAACACCATACATTAAAATTGAAGTTAACTTAATTTTGCAAGTCGATACAATAATGACAATACCAAAACAGAATTTTTGGTTACTCACCGTCAAATCTATTTCTCGGAGCCTTCATTGGGGAACACAGGAAACAATGGGTGTATGCTTCTGCCACTAGGAGGCTGACACTAAGGACAAAAAAAGTTAGCTCCTCCCCAGCAGTATACACCCCACCAACTGGCATTAAGTTAATCAGTTAGTGTACAGGCATTAGGAGAAGCATTATTAAACAAGGAGAAATATAAAAAAAAATCAAACTGTAACATAACAATTAGTAAAGCTGTGAAAATGGGAGGGTGCTGTGTCCCCCAATGAAGGCTCCAAGAAACAGATTTTACAGTGAGTAACCAAAAATCCTGTTTTCTCTATTGCTTCATTGGGGGACACAGGAAACCATGGGACGTCCCAAAGCTGTCCCTGGGGAGGGAAACAGCAGAGAAAAAAATCTCCACTCAGGTCGGAAAATTAACCACTGCAGCCTGCCGGATTCTCCTACCTAGGCTGGCATCTGTCGAAGCGTAGGTATGAACCCTGTAAACTTGGCAAACATGTGAATAGAGGACCAGGTTGCCTCTTTGCAAAGCTGTAGGGCGGACGCCCTATGACGAACGGCCCAGGAGGTGCCCACCTCTCCGGTAGAATGGGCCTCTCCGGTAGAATGGGCCTTTATTTCTGGGGAGAGCAATCTTGTTCTTACTCTGGTACGCCTCCAAGATTGCCGTCCGGATCCAGCGAGCAATTGTAGCCTTGGAAGCCGGAAGGCCTCTCCGCACTCCCTCAGGGATAACAAAGAGGGAATCCATCCTCTGGATTTGAGCAGTCCTAGCCAGGTAAACCCGAACTGCTCTGACAAGGTCCAACCTATTCAGAGAACTTCTATAGGGTGAGACTGAGTCAGACAAAAAGAAGGAACTACGATGTCCTCATTGAGGTGAAAGGTGGAGACCACCTTGGGGAGAAAGGAAGGCACCAGTCTCAAGACCACCTTGTCTTGGTGGAAAATCAGAAAAGGTTGATCGACAAGAGAGCCGCCAGTTCTGACATGCGCCGGATGGAAGTGATTGCCACAAGGAAGACCACCTTCCAAGAAAGAAGGGACAGAGACACTTCTCGCAGAGGTTCAAAGGGGGAACTCCTAAGAGCCTCCAGGACCAGGATGAGGTCCCAGGGATCGACTGGCGTTTGGTACAGAGGGACTGTGTGAGACACTCTCTGAAGAAAGGTTTTTACCTATAGAGCGAGAAGCCAAGTTTTTCTGGAAAAGGATAGAAAGTGCAAAGACTTGGCTCTTCAAGGAACTGAGAGCAAGACCGGCGTCACGCCCGGCCTGAAGAAAGGCCAAAATCGACAGAAGGGAGAATCTCATAGGCGCAGTGTGATTACTCTCACAACAATGGAAAAAGGCCTTCCAGGTCCGGTAGTAAACTCGAGACGATGAAGGCTTCAGAGTCCGGATCATCGTCTGAACTACTCATTCTGAAAAAAACAGACGCTCTTAGTACTGCGGTTTCAACAGCCACGCCGTCAAATTGAGTGACTGAGAATTCCGGAAGAAGATGGAGCCCAGGGAAAGCAGATCTGGCCTATCTGGAAGCTTCCAAGGAGTGTCTGCGAGAAGACTGACGATCTCTGCGTACCAAGACCTCCTGGGCCAATCTGGGGCAATCAGGATGATCGACACCCCCTCTGCTTTGATCTTCTTCAGCAATCGGTGAAGAAGTGGAAGGGGTGGGAACAGATAAGGAAGCTTGAACTGTGACCAAGGTATCGCCAGCGCGTCGACTCCCACCGCGAGAGGGTCGCGAGATCTGGAGACGAACTGCTTCACCTTCCTGTTCAACCGGGACACCATGAGATCCACATCTGGAGTGCCCCACCCCAGACAAACCTGAAAGAAGACATCTTGATGTAGAAACCATCCCCCCCCCCCCGCAAGACCAGTTCTCTACGCCGGGAACATGCACCACGGACATTGTCGGAATCCTGCTCTCTGCCCAGAGAAGGAACTTGGAGACCTTGGCTAATGCCAAGGGACTCCGGGTTCCTCCCTGGTGGTTGATGTATGCCACTGCCATGGCATTGTCTGTCTGGATTTGGACTGGTAAGCCGCTGAGAAGGTTCTGCCAGTGATGAAGGGACAGGCGAATGGCCCCTGATCTTTAGGATGTTGATCGGCAGAGAGGACTCCTCCTGAGATCAAAGTCCCTGGACCGTAAGGTTGCGGAATACCGCTCCCCAGACGAGGAGGCTGGCATCCATCGTCATCACCTACCAGTGAACAGGGAGAAAGGATTGACCCTGAAGAGTGAGAGGGGAAGACAACCACCAGTTTAGGGACGCCCTAACCCGGTGAGAAATCTGAACTGGACGGTCCAGAGAGAGAACAGATCTGTTCCACTGGGATAGGATGGCCTGTTGAATCGGCATGGTGTGGAATTGCGTGAAGGGAATTTCCTCTGACACCGCCACCATCCTTCCAAGGACCACCATAGCCGAGCGGAGGGATGAGGGACGAAGGACCTGAAGAGAGCGAAACCCACGCTGGAGGATGTCCTCTTCTCCTTGGGAAGAAAGACCCTGGGCTTGAAAGGTGTTGAATAAAATGCCGAGGAAAACCAGACAAGATTTCCTCCTGTTGACTAAGCAGCCGAGTCGAGACAGAGTATCGAGAGCGATGGAAAGACTTTCCTGGGCGAGGGAAAAGGATGGAGCCTTGACGAGAATGTCGTCGAGATAGGGAAGGACTACTAGGCCCCTGACTCGAAGAAGGGCCATTACCGCTGCCATTATCTTTGTGAAGACTCGGAGTGGTACAAAGGCCGAACAACAGGGCGACGAACTGGAAGTGGTCTTGATGTACCGCGAAGTGCAGGTACCTCTGGTGCTCTGGGAAGATAGGGACATGGAGGTAGGCGTCTTTGATGTCTATAGAGCACAGGAACTCTTGTAACTCCATGAATGCTATTACTGAACGAAGGGATTCCATTCTGAAACGGCGAAGATGGACCCTTCTGTTTAGTAATTTTAAATCCAGGATGGGTCGAATGGACCTGTGCTTCTTTGGAACCACGAAGAGGTTTGAATAAAAGCCTGTGAAACGTTCCTGTGTGGGGACAAGAACAATGACGCCTGATTTGAGGAGAGAAGCAATGGCCGCAAAAAAACCCGGGACTAGGGAAGGAACCCTTGGGGGGCGGGATTCGAAGAAAAGGTCTCGAGGCTGTGAAACAAAATCTATCTTGCATCCTGAAGATACAACTTCTCTGACCCAGGCATCCTCGACAGAAGCCAGCCAGACATTCTTGAAATGCAGAAGATGACTGCCCAGCTGGAAGGAATGCCTGGATGGTATTGAGTCATGCGGAGGAGAACCTGCCAGATAGGACCCTGGAGGATCTGCCTTGCACATTGCGGGGACACCATGACTGTGTTGGCTTAAAGGAAGCCCTTTTTCGGACCTGGCATGCTTGCGATCTCTCCCGGCGTGAGGGTTTGTCCGCGGGTGAAAAATGCAGAAAAGGCCGAAAGGAACGAAACCTACGTTTCGGAGGTGGATGACGAGGTTTTGCCTGTGGAAGGAGAGAGCTCATCCATCCCGTGGCCTCCTTAATAATCTGGTCCAGCTTCGCACCAAAGAGCCTTGAACCCTGGAAAGGCAGATTAGTGAGGGACTTCTTAGAGGACAAGTCCGCCGGCCAAGCTTTTAGCCAAAGGGTTCTGCGTATGGCCACCATATTACTGGCTGCTTCGGCAGTACATGAAGCTGCATCCAAGAAGGCCGACACCACATACTTTGCCGCATGAGATATCTGGTCCGCCAAATCAGCTAACTCCTCAGGCTGAGCTCCAGTGAGGATGCCTTTACTGGGGGTTGCTTAGCCCATGCACAGATAGACTTTGACTCCCATGTGGTGGCAAAGGCAGGGCACAACGTGGAAGAAGCCGCTTCAAAGGCTGATTTTGCAAACGACACTCTGAGCTTGTCGTTAGAGTCCTTAAGGGATGCACTGTCATTAAGAGGAAGTACAGCATTGGAGACTGGAGGGTTCACCGTGGGGAATGCGGTCTAGTTCTCTCTAAGGTCAGACGCAAAAAGATACAGGATGCGGAGACGTTTTCCTCTCTGAAAGAGTCTGGTCGGGTATTCTAGCTCCCTGGAAAGGACCTCTTTAAATTCCTTATGGGCAGCGAATACCATGGGGATTGGTCTAGACCGTCTAAACAAAACTGCCTGGTCTGGTTAACAGCTGCAATAAGACTCTGAACTATGTCCCGCACGCTAGAGGCCTGGTCGGAATCCATGTCGGAGTCAGGTTCAGTAAACGTATCAGAATCTGCAGGAAAGTCAGGGAATGAGGACCGAGAGGAAGAAGCTACCCATCGGGAAGGATCGGGAGGAGTGAGGGAGCGAGAGGAGGACCTGGAACGGTCTTCCACCCTAGATCTCTTACGGCCAATTTTGGTAGGCTGAGATGGGGACTCCTGTGATCCACTGGTAGTGCCGGAGCAGAGGTAGGTAATCTGTCTAGCGCAGATACCAGGGTCTGAGATACCCTGGTAAGGTCTGCGACAGACTGAGACTAGGAAGTCGCCCACCCCGGAATAGGGGGAACATTCTCTCCAGACCCAGTGGTGGCCTCCTGGGTAGCAGGAGCGGGAGGATTGCTGTAGTCCTGACAGAGAGAAGATGTCTGACCTGAAGGGAGTCTGCATTTACATGAACAGACAAAGTGCTTTACCAGAGTGGTAGAGGCTGGAGGGCGAGAGCGCTCTCCTTTAGACTTAGACATTATAGGAAGGGACAGAGCCACGAACTAATGCCAGAGGTTAGGAGACAGGAAAAGGGTTGCTAAGGAGAGTGTCAAACTGCAGTGCAGAGCTTACCCACAGAAGTGATGAGAGGCTGCAGCTTGCTGTCGGATTCCGTGGAGGGGAAGCCCAGGATAGGAAGCACAGGATAGGAAGCCACAGTTGGAGATGCTCTTGGGAGAGCTCAAGGTGACCGCAGGGCTCAGGGAGACGTCAGGCTGTCTGGATGCCGGCAAATGGCGGCGGTAGGATGAGGCAGGATGAAGAGGAGAGCCTCCTGGGGTAAAAGGGTGCGCAGAGTTTGCACCACTGGAAGGGGGAGTGACTGAGGAAGGGAGGTAAAGAGCCTGTACAATGAGGCCGGAAGGAGGGAGCAGAGCCAAATGCAGACAAAGGAAAAGAGGGAGGGCGTGGCTACAGTGGGCGGGAGAAAACTCGCGTGATGAGAACACAACGGAGGGGGGGCGGAGCTAACCGCTGCAACTAGGCCACACCGAAGCCAGGGCCTAAATTAGTATGGTAAGTCCGCCGGACGGGGGGAGGGGTGAGGCGGTGCGGAGACCTGAAAAAGGAGCCCAGGCTAACATGTCCAGGGCCAGTGCTGCCGAGGACAAACCTGCTGCAGGGGAATATATGCCCAAGGACAGCACATGCCCAGGGACAGTAGTGCTGCGGGGGAACACGGGCTTGGGAACAGTCCTGCTGCAGGAGGGCAGGGCAAGAGGGATCCCTGCAGAAAAAATAAACGCACATACACAGTCCGATCAATAAAAAACAGATCCCATGCAAAGAAACCTCTCATGAATCTTCAGTCTTCTTTCTTCTTCATCTTCCTCTTTAGGTTCGTCTTCTCCTCGTCGCCTCTGGACTGGGAACTTGATGGAGAGAAAGAAGAAGTACCTCTCCATTCCTTAAGATGTACTGGGATCAGAAGACGTCCGGGCCTCTTCGGGTGATGGACGTCCATCCCTCCTGAAACAGTCAGGCTCTGGTAGGCAAGCAGGCAGGAGAGGGGGGAGAGGACCGACGATCGGATCACCTGAACACTCTTGATGTGTTAGGGGCCGGGGGTCCTGGCTGACAGGCATATGAGGATACGGGGTGAAAGTACACGCTGTACTCATAGCCTCTACGTGGGAGTACAGTGTGACCGTTGCACACTGTATTCCTCCAGCGGTAATCCGGGAGAACAACCTTCTGAAAGAGAAAAGTGAGAGACATTACAAGAAAATGCCGAAAACCAAGGTAGATCTGGGTTTAGTAAAAGACCCGTCTCCACCTCCTACTGACACTAAGCTAAACTGAGTAACTTAAGGCCAGTCGGTGTGGTGTACACTGCTGGGGAGGAGCTACATTTTTTGTGCAGTGTCAGCCTCCTATTGGCAGCAGCATACACCCATAGTTTTCTGTGTCCCCCAATAAAGCGATAGAGAAATAGATTTTTTTTTTTAAAGTTTTCTTCTTTTTTTTTCTATGTTGCACTGTGATTTATTTTGGTCATCATATTCTTAGACCAATAGCTTTTTTTATTTTTCCATAGAGCGAGTTATGCGGGAACTCATTTTTTTTTGCTAGACTAGCTGTAGCTTTCATCGATTTCATATATTACTTTTTCATCACTTTTTATTTACGGTAATTTTTTTTGTGAAGTAGGATGAACAAATAGCAATTTTTTTATTGTTTTTCGCATTTTAATCTTAGAGCATTTACGGTGCGTGATAATTAATGATATCAGTTCACAGATAGAGCTGATAAGATCATGGAAAAACCCAGTTTATACAGATTTTACATTTTACTACTTTTTCATAAGAAGATCTTGAAATTATATTTTTCTGGTTGCTTTATTCAGAGAGCCATAATCTTTACTTTTCTGGTAAGAGCTATGTAAGGGTGTAATTTTTTTGCGCAAGGAGTAGTTTTTATTTGGTATCATTTTTTGACAAATATAACTTTTTGCTTTTCTTTTTTTTTTTTTTCCAGCATTCACCATGCTGGTGAAACAAAGATTTTTTTATCACTGCATCTGTAACAACCTGTACAATAAAACTCAAGATTTTTTGAAACAAGTGTTTTTTTCCCCAGATTAAAGCATTTTTCTCTCGAAGAACTGGGGTTTTATTTTATTCCTACATATTTAACTAAAACACCTAAACAATTTTTTACAGTATTTATTACTCCTCCAAGGGGACTTCAACATGAAATTGTTTGGTTTCACAGGTAAATACACTGCACTCCATATGTAGTGCAGTGCATTACCTTATGCGGTCAGTGTTAAAAGCCTATTAGATCCTGCCTCCCACATGATCTGATAGGCATCAGCATATCATAGACACTGAGGACATGTTTAGTTGTCCAGTTGCCATAGTAACGAATTAAGGCAGATCACGTTGATATGTTGCAGACAGTTACAGGTCTCTTTCTGACTGTCAAACTGATCAGTGCCAATATCACTACTGACAGTGGAATAGGAGGGGTTACCTGCCTGGATTGATTAGAACATTGATCGTGGAAGTCACAGCAGTTGCATGGCTTTGTATATCAGTTGGGCTCCTGCTGCTCATCACACGGGTACTGAAGGAGTACCCTGGAGATCAGCATGATGTATGAAGCAGACATAAAGGACTAATTAATAAATTCTCATGACTGTTATGTCATGTAGTGTTCACTGGTTAAATAAAAGTTTGTAGGTTTAGTATATTATGAAATAGAAAGAAATGAGAAAGAGAAATGAAAAATCACCTAAGTGAGCTGTGAGGGCTTGTACTAGGAGTGGTTTCTTTTGAAGGTGGGGTTATGGTCCCCTCGTCTTGCTCACTCACAGTGTCAATGACGGAATGATTGTCAGGTGTTGCAGCACCACTTCCATGAGGCGTAGAGTGAGAAGTACTAGAATCCAGGCGTGAACTGGTGAAAAAATGAACAAACGAATGTATAGAAAATACGCAGTAATTGTAGAAAACTATAAGAATTGTGCTAATGAACTAGAAAACATGACTGCACATAATACCTGGATCGTGAATGAAGTGGCTGGCACATGTGAGGGTTGTACTGGGCCAGGATTGTGATGGTATCACACTGCTGTCCGATGATCAATCGTGCTTGCTGCTCGGTTGCATTTCTCAAATTTATACCATTAAACTGCAGGAAACAGTATGAAGATTAATGTAACAAAAATGGACAAAAGGAGTTTTTAGGTTTTTTGTTTACAAACTAAAACAGTACAGAAAGCTAAATCTACACAGCGACGTTTTACAAGAACCACAAAATTGACCAGCTCAGAAATTAGAGAAACATTTTGAGAAGTATTTTTTTTAATGATTGATTGTGTTTTTTCCCACATCACAATCATTATTAAAAAGAAAGTTGAAATTTTGCAATTTTCACATTGACCGCTAGAGCTTTTTTAGACTCTAATTTTGTCACAATGAACAGACTCAGAACCTATCTTTTTTATTAAAGCATCTAATGAGCCTGTATAAAGGTTATTGGGAAGGGAGCAGTATCAGTGTTGACATTGCCTGTTGATTGGCGGATCCTGTGTTATCAGCTTTGACAGGTTTTTCCTGTCAGTGTAATCCTCCCTTTGCTGATAAGGAGCCTTGCTGAAAACTCCGGAAGGCTGTGTGCCCACGATGCGTTCTTTAAGTGTTTCCGCAGAGGCAAAAACGCTGCAGAAACGCTTAAAAAACGCATCGTAGAAGGCCTGCCATGCTCCCCAATGATAATCCGCATGTGCTGTGCACATGATGCGGAAATTTCCGCTGCGGATTATCATTGCGGAAAAAAAAGCAGCACTACCAATTATTTTGCGGAAGCGCTGCGTTTTCGCCGCCATTGACTTGCATTAGAACGCATGTATTCCGCATCACTGCATCTGTAGATGCGCATTCCATGCGTTCTAATGTGCGGACGGTACCCAGGTCTAGAGAAGAGGAGACTCTCCTCCGGACCTGGGTACCATAGAAAACTGTAAAAAAAAAAAGAGAATAAAATAAAAAATAAATATATAATTACCTTCTGGCGGCCCCCAATGCGCTCCTCCTCGCATGCCGGCAGTTCGCGATGGACTGAAGGACCTGCGCTGATGTCATAGTCATGTGAGGGGTCACGCGACGCTGACGTTGGCAGGTCCGTCAGTGTATCGCTGCCGGCAAGGGAGAATGGAGGGAAGCAGGATACCAGGGGCCATCAGAGGGTAAGTATATATTTATTTTTTTAGTTTTTGACATTCGCTCGGGTCACACTATATAAATCCATGCCGTTTGCATGGATTTATATAGTGTGACCTAGTTGTCACAAGCACTTTCCAAGTGATGCTAAAATCGCTTGGAAAGCGCTTGTCAACCTGCATGCGGAAATGCAAGTGAAGAAAGCTTCACTTCCGCATGTTCCTGGCAGGAAAACGCATGTACAATCCGCATGTACAATCCGCATGCGTTTTTTTTCTGCCAGGGGAGATGCAGAAACGCTCAGGAAAAATCCGGAGCATTTCTACATCGTGGGCACATAGCCTAAAGGACAGTAAGTACATGTCTAAAAGAAAGCCCCAGAAACCATATATGAATTGCAAAATTGCAATATGTTTTTTTTAATAAAGATCGTGATATGACGGCCTATTTGTGGTTTGAAGGGTTTGGAGAGGGAAGGATTGTTCTACTCTAATGTACTTTTCCCATTACATTTTTGACTCTGTGTATAGATTTTTTTTTCTTTCGACTTGTATGTTAAAAACTTGAATTAATCAATATGGATCTAATTTAAAAAAATTGTGATCTGGCAAAAAAAATAAAACTATTGCTATTATTTTACCATAGACGCTCCAAACCGGACTTAAATAATTAATTTTTTAATGATAGCGCATCTTTAAAGAGTAACTGTCACTTTAATCTTTACTTCATAAATCATAGTAAACATGAAAATAAGTGACTTTGTAATTAATCAGAGAAATCGGCTTCTATCTCCAGCATCTTATCTTAGCAGTAGTAACTTCCATCTCCTATCTCAGTATTGTAAGAATCTGTCTTCACTAAATACAGATTTTACCTGTGAATTGAGATTTCTGAAAATGAAAGATCAGTCCTGGTGGAGAAAGAAGCAGATTGTTTCTGATAAGATATACTACAAAGTTACTTATTTTCACTTATACTATTGACTTATGAAATAAGAATTAAAGGGACTCTGTCATGTCATTTTTGCGTACCATACTAACAGTATAATGAAATAGGGTTTAGGCAGCCCATTCATCGCAATCCTGGGACTGGTCGCCTGCTCTCCTGACCGGAAAGTGACAGCTGCATAGAAATACATGCGGTCACGCTCAGGTCAGGAGAGCAGACGGACAGGCCAAGGATTGCAATGCGATGCAATCCTCGGGCGAGTAATACGACAGTCTGACCGAAACACTAACGCCAACAGGTGGGTGGGGGAAAGAGTAAATATTCATTATGCATTTACATATGCTTGTCTAGCCGACACTATAAACTTTACAGGGCTTACAGCAACACAACAGGGCAACGTACAAAAATAAAAGTTATATATCCTAAAAGGGCTGCCCAAGGCCTATTTCAGGATACTATTAGTATGGTATGCAAAAATGACCTGACAAATTCCCTTTAAAACAACAGTTACTCTTTAAGCTTTACTTTGTGTCAAGCACTGATAGTGTCTATGTGACACAAATTCTAAACATTGCGAACTTATAACTAATAAAATGCTTCAATACCTCTAGCAGCTGATCTCCATATTCCAGTCCGGCTTGTTGAGCAATGCTCCCAGCCATGACTTTCGAGACAAAGATGCCCCCACTCTCTCCACCTCCAATTGAAATTCCTAGTGGTTCAGCTCCTTTCTGTACCTTAACATGTCGAGGCTCATCTACTAGCGGTCTGTGGAGAAAAGATACAGATTTAATTACTAGTCGAGGAATTTACACTACAGTACCTTGTCCACGAAGATAAAACAAATAAAGAGTACCTTCCAAGGGATTTTAAAAACCTCAAACCTTAAGTGGATGTTTATTATTACCCTATTTATCATATTGATGGCTGGACCATACAATATAAGCACTTCTTACTATTTATTTTGTTTCTACCCTATTCACCCAGACTGTAAACTTGCAAATATGGCCTCACTCCACTTGGTATCTGTTGAATTATGTGTTTACTCTGGCAATGAGTCTTTATTGTCTGTACAAGCCCCCTTTAAAATGCAAAGTGCTGCAGAATATATTGGAGCTATAGAAATAATAAAAAAAAAAGATTATTATTTTTTGGCTGTGAACACATTTGCATAGAATCCAGTCGTCAAGGAGTTCTCATTCTACTGCAGCATTAAGGAATTGGGTCCTCAGAGAGAACTGTGCTTGGCAGTCGACCAAATATATGCGTGTATATATACACACACACACATTATATATATATATATATATATATATATATATATATATATATATATATATATATATATATATATATATATATATATATACATACACAGTACAGACGAAAAGTTTGGACACACCTTCTCATTTTAAGATTTTTCTGTATTTTCATAACTATGAAAATTGTACATTCACACTGAAGGCATCAAAACTATGAATTAACACATGTGGAATTATGTACTTAACAAAAAAGTGTGAAATAACTGAAAATATGTCTTATATTCTAGGTTCTTCAAAGTAGCCTCCTTTTGCTTTGATGACTGCTTTGCACACTCTTGGCATTCTCTTGATGAGCTTCAAGAGGTAGTCACCGGAAATGGTTTTCACTTCACAGGTGTGCCCTGTCAGGTTTAATAAGTGGGATTTCTTGCCTTATAAATGGGGTTGGGACCATCAGTTGTGTTGTGCAGAAGTCTGCTGGATACATAGCTGATAGTCCTACTGAATAGACTGTTAGAATTTGTATTATGGCAAGAAAAAAGCAGCTAAGTAAAGAAAAATGAGTGGCCATCATTACTTTAAGAAATGAAGGTCAGTCAGTCCGAAAAATTGGGAAAACTTTGAAAGTGTCCCCAAGTGCAGTTGCAAAAATCATCAAGCGCTACAAAGAAACTGTCTCACATGAGGACCGCCCCAGGAAAGGAAGACCAAGAGTCACCTCTGCTTCTGAGGATAAGTTTATCCGAGTCACCAGCCTCAGAAATCTCAGGTTAACAGCAGCTCAGGTTAGAGACCAGGTCAATGCCACACAGAGTTCTAGCAGCAGACACATCTCTACAACAACTGTTAAGAGGAGACTTTGTGCAGCAGGCCTTCATGGTAAAATAGCTGCTAGGAAACCACTGCTAAGGACAGGCAACAAGCAGAAGAGACTTGTTTGGGCTAAAGAACACAAGGAATGGACATTAGACCAGTGGAAATCTGTGCTTTGGTCTGATGAGTCCAAATTTGAGATCTTTGGTTCCAACCACCGTGTCTTTGTGCGACGCAGAAAAGGTGAAAGGATGGACTCTACATGCCTGGTTCCCACTGTGAAGCATGGAGGAGGAGGTGTGATGGTGTGGGGGTGCTTTGCTGGTGACACTGTTGGGGATTTATTCAAAATTGAAGGCATACTGAACCAGCATGGCTACCACAGTATCTTGCAGCGGCATGCTATTCCATCCGGTTTGCGTTTAGTTGGGCCATCATTTATTTTTCAACAGGACAATGACCCCAAACACACCTCCAGGCTGTGTAAGGGCTATTTGACCAAGAAGGAGAGTGATGGGATGCTACGCCAGATGACCTGGCCTCCACAGTCACCAGACCTGAACCCAATCTAGATGGTTTGGGATGAGCCGGACCGCAGAGTGAAGGCAAAAGGGCCAACAAGTGCTAAGCATCTCTGGGAACTCCTTCAAGATTGTTGGAAGGCCATTTCCGGTGACTACCTCTTGAAGCTCATCAAGAGAATGCCAAGAGTGTGCAAAGCAGTCATCAAAGCAAAAGGTGGCTACTTTGAAGAACCTAGAATATAAGACATATTTTCAGTTGTTTCACGCTTTTTTGCTAAGTATATAATTCCACATGTGTTAATTCATAGTTTTGATGCCTTCAGTGTGAATGTACAATTTTCATAGTCAAGAAAATACAGAAACATCTTTAAATGAGAAGGTGTGTCCAAACTTTTGGTCTATACTGACATATATATATATATATATATATATATATATATATATCTAAGTATATATTGAAAACAGTACCATTTAATAATTACTCACTGATGGGTGCCAGGCCTCCAAACAGTCTGTCCAAACTGTTGCATATCAAAAAAGGTATATCAAAAGGCAGCACTCCAAATAATTTTTTAGAAAAATAGACTTTATTGAGCCCAAAAAGCAACGTTTCGGTTCACAGAACCTTTTTCAAGCCAACGTCAGGTAGTGCAGCCCATCCAGGATGGCACATCAATGCGAGCTGTGGCAAGAAGGTTTGATGAGTCTGTCAGCGTAGTGTCCAGAGGCTGGAGGCACTACCAGGAGACAGACCAGTACACCAGGAGAAGTGGAAGGGGCCGTAGGAGGGCAACAACCCGGCAGCAGGACCGCTACCTCCGCCTTTGTGCAAGGAGGAACAGGAGAAGCACTGCCCGAGCCCTGCAAAATGACCTCCAGCAGGCCACAAATGTGCATGTGTCTGCACAAACTGTTAGAAACCGACTCTATGAGAGTGGACTGAGGGCCCGAAGTCCACAGATGGGGGTTGTGCTCACAGCCCAACACCGTGCAGGACGCTTGGCATTTGCCAAAGAACACCAGGATTGGCAAAGTCGCCACTGGCGCCCTGTGCTCTTCACAGATGAAAGCAGGTTCACACTGAGCACGTGACAGACTTGACAGAGTCTGGAGAAGCTGTGGAGAGCGACCTGCTGCCTGCAACATCCTTCAGCATGACCGGTTTGGCAGTGGGTCAGTAATGGTGTGGGGTGGCATTTCTTTGGAGGGCCACACAGCCCTCCATATGCTCGCCAGAGATAGCCTGACTGCCATTAGGTACCAAGATGTGTTCCTCAGACCCCTTGTGAGACCATATGCTGGTGAGGTTGGCTCTGTGTTCCTCCTAATGCAAGACAATGCCAGACCTCATGTGGCTGGAGTGTGTCAGCAGTTCCTGCAAGATGAAGGCATTGAAGCTATGGACTGGCCCACCCGTTCCCCAGACCTGAATCCGATTGAGCACATCTGGGACATCATGTCTCGCTCCACCCACCAACGTCACATTGCACCACAGACTGTCCAGTAGTTGGCGGATGCTTTAGTCCAGGTCTGGGAGGAGATCCCACAGGAAACCATCTGCAACCTCATTAGGAGCATGCCCAGGTGTTGTAGGGAGGTCATACAGGCTAGTTGGGTCAGCCTGTAGTGTGTTTTTCCACTTTAATTTTGGGGGTGACTCCAAATCCAGGCCTCCATTGGTTAATAAATTTGATTTCCATTGATGTTTTTTGTGTGATTTAGTTGTCAGCACATTCAACTTTGTACAGAACAAAGTATTCAATGAGAATATTTCATTTATTCAGATCTAGGATGTGTTATTTGAGTGCTCCCTTTAATTTTTTGAGCAGTGTAATATATATATATATATATATATATATATATATATATATATATATATATATATATATATACACACACATATACATACACACACACACACACACACACACACACACATATATATGCATATATACAGCTCTGGTAGTTTTCCATTGGAAAGCATGGAAAGACTGGTGGAAAATATGCCAAGACGCATGAAAGCTGTGATTAAAAATCATGGTTATTCCACCAAATATTGATTTCTGAACTGTTCCTGAGTTAAAGCATGAATAATTTGAGGTCTGAAAGTACTGTTTCATTTATAGTATTTTGACGATTTATCATTTGCTGCAAATAAATACAAAATTTTTAGCTTTGAATTTCAGAGACATGTTGTCAGTAGCATACAGACTAAAACAACAATGTACATTTTACTCAAAAATATACCTATAAAGAGAAAAATCAGAGAAACTGAAAATTTTGCTGTGGTCTCTTTATATACACAGCTGTGGCAAAAATTCACAGTTGAAACCAGAAGTTTACATACACTATATAAAAAGACACATATGCATGTTTTTCTCAATATCGGACACGAAAGCAGAATAAACCTTTCCCGTTTTAGGTTAATTAGAATTACCATAATTTTTAATATTTGCCAAATGCCAGAATGAGAGAGTGAGAGAATTTTTTAAGGCATTTTTATTACTTACTGCAAAGTCAAAAGTTTACATACACTAAGATTACTATGCCTTTAAACAATTCTGGACTGCCCATATGATGATATCATGTGTTTGGAAGCTTCTGATAGTTTTTTTTGGCAACATCTAAGTTCATTAGAGACACACCTGTGGATGTATTTTAATGCACACCTGAAACATACTGCTTCTTTGTGTAGCATGATGGTAAAGTCTAAAGAAATCAGCCAAGATATCAGGAAGAAAATTGTGGACTTGCACAATTTCCTTGGGTACAATTTCAAAATACCTGAAGGTGCCTCGTACTAACAATTATACGCAAGTGCAAACAAGATGGGAATGTCCCACCATCATACTACTCAGGAAGGAGACTGGTTCTGTGTCCCAGAGAGTAACATGCTTTGGTCCGACATGTGCATATCAACCCAAGAACAAAAGCAAAAGACCTTGTGAAAATGATGGCGGAAGTTGGTAAGATTGCATCAATATCCACAGTGAAACTAGTACTGTATCAACATGGGAAGAAAGGCCACTCTGCTAGGAAGAAGCCATTAATCCAAAATAAACATAGAAAAGCCAGATTAATGTTTGCAAATGCACAAAGACCTTAATTTTTGGAGACATGTCCTGTGGTCTGATGAAACTAAAATTGAACTTTTTGGCAATAATTACCATTGTTTTGTTTGGAGGAAAAAGGGAGAAGCTTGGAAGCCCAAGAACACCATCCCAATTGTTAAACAAGGGGGTGGCAGCATCCTGTTGTGGGGTTGTTTTGCTGCAGGAGGGACTGGTGCACTTCACAAAATAGATGGCATCATGAGAAAAGAAGATTATGGGCAATACTGAAGCAACATCTCAAGATATCAGGCAGGAAGTTAAAGCTTGGGGCGGAAATGGGTCTACCAAATGGACAATGACCCGAAGCATACTGACAAAATGGAAACAAAGTGGCGTAAGGATAACAAAGTCAATGTTTTGGAGTGGCCATCACAAAGCCCTGATATCAATCCTATTGAAAATTTATGGGCAAAGCTGAAAAGGCAGGTGCGAGCAAGGCGACCTACAAACCTGGATCAGTTACACCAGTTTTGTCAGGAGGAATGGGCCCACATTCCGACCAACTATTGTGAGAAGCTTGTGGAAGGATATCCCAAACGTTTGACCCAAGTCATTCAGTTTAAGGGCAATGGTACCAAATACTAATGAAATGTATGTAAACTTTTGACTTTGCAGTAAGTAATAAAAATGGCTTAAAACATTCTCTGTCATTATTCTGGCATTTGGCAAATATTAAAAATTATGGTAATCCTAATTAACCTAAAACAGGGTGCACACACACACACACACACACACACGTATATATTTTTTTCATCTTTTACATTTTAAAAATTACAAAAAGGAAAATTGACTGATGCAAAAGTTGGGAAACCCTGCATGGTTAGTACCTAGTAGCACCCCCCTTTTTGCAAGTATCAGAGCTTGTAAACGCTTTTTGCAGCCAGCAGGGGCGTACATAGAAATCATGGGGCCCCATAGCAAAAGTCCAAATTGGGCCCCCCTTCCCCGTAAAAAAAAAAAATCTGCAACGTAACTGGAATCACAGTGTATAGGCGCAGTAACAAAAGGACATAGCCATCTACTTTTGAAGACAGGGAAATTGACATGTCTTGTAGCATATACATAGTAAATCTGCCCATACTGAAGCCTTTTAGTGTTCTCAACCCTTTTATCGCCCTATAGATTTAAATACCCCCAAAAATGCATCCAACACACTGTATGATAACCCCTACAGTAAATTCCCCTACTGTAACCCAAACATGCACAGTATGATGACTCCATAGTCCCCCCAGCAAAGTATGATGTCCACACAACCACCCACACAATATCATAGCTGACAGCACCCAAACACAGTTTGATGGTCCACACACACACCCCACAGCAACCCCCCCTCACACAGTATGAAGGTCCCCGCAAAGTATGATGATCCCCACAGACCCACATTGTATGATGATCCTCACACAGTTTGATGGCCCCATAGGCCCTCCACAGGACTTCCAAACAATATGATGAAGGTACCCACAGTATGATGGTCAGCACATTTCCCCCACACACAGTAAGCAGCACGGTGGCTCAGCGGTTAGCACTGTATGGTGTCTCAGTGGTTAGCACCGCAGCCTTGCAGAGCTGGGGTACTGGGTTCAAATCCCACCAAGGACAACATCTGCAAGGAGTTTGTATGGGTTTCATCCAGGTTCTCCGGTTTCCTTCCACACTCCAAAGACATACTGATAGGGAATGTAAATTGTGACCCCCAATGGGGACAGTGCCGATAATGTCTGTGAAGCGGTGTGGAATTAATGGCGCTATATAAGCGAGTAAAATAAATATATACCGTATTTTGCGGATTATAAGACGCACCCCAAATTTTGGGGTGCAAAATAGGAAAAAATATTTGTTTTTGTTTTTTTTAAATAAAATGGTGCGCCTTATAATCCTTTTAACCTGGGGGCAGTGGTAGTGGAGGGGGGGTCACAGGAGCCAGGCTCACACATACCGGAGACTGGCGGCAGAGGAGGCTGCTGCAGGAGACGGGCGATGCTGCGGCCCCGCCCTCGGAAGAAATGTCAGTGATTCAAGGCGGTGGTGGTGGCGGCGGGAGCTAGGCGATGCTGCGGCCCTGTCCGCAGAAGTCGGCGGTGAGCGGAGGCAAGGTTCCCTATCCTGTACATAGCCCTGCGCTGTGCTTTTGTAAAATGGCCGCCGGAGCATGCGCAGATCGAGATCTCTAGAGAACTCGGCCAGCTCCCGCCACCACCACCACCGCCTTGAATCACTGACATTTCTTCTGAGGGCGGGGCCGAAGAATCGCCCCGCTACTGCCGCAGCCGCCGCCAACCTCCGGTGTTTGGGACCCCTATCCGGCGCCGCCCCCCAAGTAACCATAACTTTTCATTATAAGACACACATCCTTTTTCCTCCCAAATTTGGGGGGGAAAGTGTGTCTTATAATCCGAAAAATACGGTGAGTAAAATAAAATAAATAATATTGGCCCCCACAGTAGTCCCCACCACAATATGATGGTCGCCACAAGCCCCCCACATCATATGATGACCCCCTTTCAGTAGTCCCCATCACAGTATAAGACCCCACAGACCCTTACAAGTCCTGACTAGGAGAGCATGAGCTGCCGTGCAGATAAATGTGTGTGAAGCAGTGATTTATACAATTTATTAATCTTCAGCTGTAATCCCCTCTGGTCCCAGAAGTTCCTCCTCAAGCCTTTTGGTGACCGACACAGGACAGTGTGACAGTAGCTCTAGCTCGGTGTGAAGGAGGCTTCCTGACTCTCTTTCTGCACAGTCACACCCCTCCTCCCCATAAACCTGTAAATAGTTAGCAGAATTCTATTTATGACCCCTCCCCTGCCTTAACACCCGCACATCCAACAATCAGCATGCAGGTGAAAACTCATCTGACTGAGTCATTTCACACAGAGAGCCCAGCGCTGCCCTGCTAACCTGCAGTGTCAGCTGAGTGTCACCCCTGACTCCTGGCTCCCTCTGTCTCCATTAGCCAGGCTCCAATGATCACCACACTCCGGGTGCTCAGCTCCTCTCTGCTGTGCACGCAGCGCAGTGATCTAGAGGGGCGTGTCTATGGACAGAGCAGCCGACTCCGGGCCCCCTGAACGCTGGGGCCCCATAGTAGTCGCGTGGTCTGCCTCTATGGGCGGTACGCCACTGGCAGCCAGCCAAGACTCTTGATTCTTGTGTGAGGCAGTGCGGGGGATCATATGCGAGGGACAATATGCATCCCTCAGGATGCGCATAGAGGATTATTGAACCCGCTGGAGTGCATTGCAATCACAGAAACAGCTTTGGTTGCAGTGCAAAATAAAAGTAAAGTTTGACTTGGTCCAGCTATTAGACTAAATTGGATTTTAGAAAACCAAGGAAGGGGCTTTTATTTTTGGAGTGATCTACAGGATGGCAGTGGGGCGGATCACTCCCTCCAGCCCAGGTCTTACAAGTGGCTCACAGCCACAGTCTTCATTTAAAAAACGGCAGCAAAGGTTTGTGAGTGGTTTGTTTGCTAGCTGCAGAGCAGGAGGCTCTGCGCACTGCAAGCCTGTGTGAAGGCATAACACAGGCCTGTGAAGGCAACACAACTGGCAACTCAGAGCAAAAAGGCGCTGCCATCGCCCACGGCAACCAGTTTACACGGACTGTTTGGGCCACCTGGCTGCGATCCGGAGGACATCATTTGCATTTAAGTTGTGAGTTTTTGCAAATAAAGACATTTAAGTTGAACTTTCCTTGGGTCACTGCCTCATTATCGCATAGCGTGAACGTCGCCGCACTATACTTGTTTGAGGGATTTTCATCCATTCTTCCAGTTCTGTGAGATTCCTGGGTCGTCTTCCATGTGATGCTATTTTGAGGTCTAGCCACAGATTTTCAATGATGTTCAGATCAGGGGACTGTGAAGGCCATTGTAAAACCTTCAGCTTGTGCCTTTTGAGGTAGTCTATTAAGGATTTTGATGTGTGCTTAGGATAATTATCCATTTGTTGAAGCAATCCTCTTTACAACTTCAGCTTTTTTTTTATTTTTTACAGATGGTATTATGTTTGCATCAAGAATTTGTTGAAATTTCATAGAATCCATTCTTCCCTCTAACCATGAAATGTTCCTCGCGCCATTGGCTGCAACCACCCCCATGCTTAAAGCAAACCTGTAACCAGGTTTTTACCATATGAGTTAAGACCACCACCTTTCAGCCCTTATATACAGCTGTATAATGCTGTATATATGTATATATGCCTCCAACCCAGGCAGCAGGACAAGAAAACAACGTTTTATTTTACTCACATGCGGGGCGGTTCGGTCCAAGGGGCGTCACTCGTCTTGGTCCGGTGCCTCCCTTCTTCTTGCAATGCCATCCTCCTCCTTGCTTCATGTGGATCACGCGTCCCGTACATCCTCCACACATTCTCCCCGGCATCGAGCTCCTGCGCAGGTGTAATTTTCTGCCATGACCAGGGCAGAGCAAAGTACTGCTGTGCCCATGTGTCAGAAAATGTCAAAGAGCACCGACACATGTGCATTGCAGTGCTTTACTTTGCCCTGGTAAGGGCAGAGAAGTACACCTGCGCAGGAGCGCAATGCGGGGAAACTGTGTGGATAACGTAAGGGACGCATCATCCACATGAAGCAAGAAGGAGGACGGCATCGCTAGAAGAAGGCAGGCACCAGACCAATACCAGCAACGCCCCTCGGACCGGAAAGCCCCACAGGTGAGTAAAATAAAACGTCTTTTTCTTGTCTTGGCATGCTGAATTGGGGCATACATACAGCATTATAGAACGCTGTATATTAGAGCTGAAAGGTGGTCTTACCTCATAAGGGAAAAACCTGGTGACAGGTTCTCTTTAATGGTTGGCGAGATCTTTTACTGAAATTCTTTCCTCTACCCGTGAAATGCTCCCCGTGCAATTGGCTGCAACACAACCCCAAATCATGATTGATCCACCCCCCATGCTTGGTGGTTGCCAAGATGTTCTTTTCCTGAAAATCTGTGTCCTTTTTTCTCCACACATACCTCTGATCATTTTGGCCAAAGAGTTCTATTTTAACCTCATCGGTCCACAGGACTTGTTACCAAAATGCATCAGGCTTGTTTAAATGTTCTCTTGCATACTTCTGACACTGAATTTTATGGTGAGGATGCAGGAGAGGTTTTCTTCTGATGACTCTTCTATGAAGGCCATATTTGTATATGTGTCTCTGAGTCTCTGAACAGTAGAACAATGTACTACCACTCCAGAGACTGCTAAATTTCTCTGAAGGTCTTTGGCAGTCAAAAGGGGGTTCTGATTTGCCTCTCTAGCAATCCTACAAGCAGCTCTCACTAAAATTTTGCTTGGTCTACCAGACCTTATATTGACCTCCACTGTTCCTGTTAACTGTCTTTTCTTAATTACATTTCGAACTGAGGCAATTTGAAAACACTTTGCTAACTTCTTATAGCCTTCTTCTGCTTTGTGGGACTCCACCATTTTCAGAGTGCTAGGCAGCTGATTGGAAGAGTCTATGGCTGCTATGTTTGGGACGAGGTTAGAGGAGGCTGGGTTTTTATAAAGCTGGGAAATTTGCATCACCTGGCCTATCCTAATGATGATAGTGAACAGCCATAACCCTAACAGGCTAATTAACGTCGGAAACCTTTATCAAAGTTTTCGGAGCACACAAATCTGAAAGGGTATATTTGTTTTGCCTAAAATACAAAGGAAATGTGTCATCTTGTACTTTGGCCTTTTAGACATTTTAACCAGGAGTGTCCCAAATTTAACATGCCACTTTATATCATTACCAGTTTTGTGTACATATGATGCTTTGAATGCTTCTTATTACAACTTTTTGATTATTTTTCCTCTTTACACAATTTACTGATTGGGTAAATTCCATGTTTTAAATAAATCAGACTTTTACGAAGGCAGCAATAAAAAAGATGTTTATTTTTTCCTTTATTTTTAAAGGGGCAAAAGGGTTCAACTTTTAAATTAAAAAAGAAATTAGATTTTTAAGAAACTTTTTTTTTTTTTTAATAGGTTGATTTTTTTATCAACCTGCAATCATCTGATTGCTTTTACTAGACACTGCAATATCATTGTCACATAGTGACAAGGGACTGTGGGCACCTACCCAACCCCTCGAACTAGTGGTGCACTAGGCTATCCCTGTCCCCTGGATTACCCGGATGGTGGAGATGCGGGGTCTCCTATCTTGCTATGCTCCTATCTTACCCTTATCTGTTCCCTTCCCCACCCAGGGAGGTGTGAGGCCAAAGTGTATAGCCAAACACTAACCAGACAGATAGGTATAAAAGAAAACTATAATCATAAGAATACACTCACAAAACTACAGAGTGGGAAACGGGAGGAATAGGAGGCACAATCCAAATGGGAGAAAATAAGGATAAACATGCAAAGAAACTCCACTCAGAAATCTGAAAAACTGTCAAGTCAAACCGCCTACTCCAAACACTGAACTCTCTCCTTCAACTCCAAACCAGGTAGTGGTAACTATCACTGGCAAGGTCAGAAGCATGGAGGAGGGTTCTTTTATAAGTGCTGGAGTAACCAGCCAGGAGTCCAACTAAGCAGTTTAACCCTTGCAGCACCAGAGCAAAGAAAGCCAGAACTGCTAATAGGACGGTGAAGCCATTCTAACTACCATAGGTGTATGTGTCACCAGACACTGCGATCGTCTGATCCCACTCTGTCGCAGTATCCTTGTGACAATCACAGGAGTATATAGTGAAAATTTCAATCACCTATGGAGTTCAGCCTATGGCTGAGCTTCACACGAATACTGAGATGACAGTGACGGGGTTCTTCAGCAGACCCCTAGCTGTCATAATAACCCATCAGTCCCACACAAACGCACTGTGGGGAGACCAATGGGAGCCGATGCACACAGGCACCAGTACGCATTCTATTTAAATGGAAGGTCAGAGACTGATTGCAACATTTAAATGGTTAACAGCCTTGGCTGGAAATCAGTTGCAGTTATCACTGTTAGAGAGATGCTGTCTATGTAACATTGCTGGAATCTGCTGCATGTGGCAGAAGCTCCTGAGCCACCTCTACACGTAAGGACTCCTTCCCAGAACATGTATTTTCCCCTTTTGTGGAAAGGGATTAAAAAATGAATAGGTTTAATAACAGATAAACATATTAAAAAAATGTCAGTTTTAAAACTGAATCGGATTGCAATAAAAACGGATCAGATGTTAAAGGGAATCTATCAGTAGGATCAACCCTCTTAAGGTGTCTATATGGGCATGTAGGTCATAAGAAGCTGAATAAAGTGATAACTTGATAACTGCGATGTAATGTTTTATTCCAGAGAAATCCATGTTTTTCTTATATGTAAATGAGCTGTTCCAGGCTATGGGGAGAATGTTGCCTGGAAGATAACTCTGCCTCCAGAGTTTACTTTGATAATACAGTAAGGTTTTTAATATAGACAGTGTAGGTACCGTCCCAATTTAGGGTCACCTTGTCGCTGGTGGGACGGCTTGTATACTTTTTTTGATCAAAAATAGTTCACTAAGTACCCTATATTTAATATGCAACTTTGCTTTACATTTATATATAATGATGGTAGGGTATGAGATATATTTTTTGTCTTTTGTAGGTTTTGCTAGTGTGAACATGCTCCTATTTCTTGCATGTGTACCATCTTAGACCTCAGTTCACATTGCTTGGTTTTTTGTCTTGTTTGCATTCTGTGCAAATTAAGGGTGTGGCATCCCCTTTGTTGAGCTGATTAGTATATATGTAGCTTACCACGGGCCTAGGTGGTCTGAAGTTGGGACCCGGTCCTATTTGTCTACCCTTTTATATGCATTACTTCAACTTTGATATACAGCAAGGTTTTTAATATAGACAGTGTAGGTACCGTCCCAATTTAGGGTCACCTTGTCGCTGGTGGGACGGCTTGTATACTTTTTTTGATCAAAAATAGTTCACTAAGTACCCTATATTTAATATGCAACTTTGCTTTACATTTATATATAATGATGGTAGGGTATGAGATATATTTTTTGTCTTTTGTAGGTTTTGCTTCTTTTTGCTAATGTGAACATGCTCCTATTTCTTGCATGTGTACCATCTTAGACCTCAGTTCACATTGCTTAGCTTATTTTAAATGAAAGGAGTTTCTGCCAGTGTGAGACAGGTAACTAACACAGAAAAGTAGAATTGAACTTTGTCTTCTTGCAAACACATTTTCTGCTTTTCTCTGATACCTGCTGTATTGTAACAATATTACACCCCTGTCTGCCTGTGAGCTGAAAGCTGCAGAAGAGAGGAGCCGGCAGATGTGTCAGGTATAATCACACACAGCTCTGCTGTATTGTAACAATATTACACCCCTGTCTGCCTGTGAGCTGAAAGCTGCAGCAGAGAGGAGCCGGCAGATGTGTCAGGTATAATCATATACAGCTCTGCAGTGAGATCAGGAGAGCAGAGAACGACCATCACATATCACACTGGTAACTCCCCCTTCATGTAAAATAAGTTCTGGAGGAGTTCTAATCCAGGCAGCGTCCACTCCAGAGCCTGGAAGAGGCCATTTATTTAGGTTGATGAAAGATGATTTATCAACAAGACATCTGATATGAGGCACATAGGTATCACTCTTTTTTCAGCACTGTATAAACTGTATGCCCATATTAATAGTTTAGATAGGTCAAATGTGTTGACAGATTCTCAGTCTGTTTTTTCTATCTTAAACGGATCTGCTGTATATACACACACAGATTATAATATATATATATATATACAGTTATATGAAAAAGTTTGGGCACCCCTATTAATCTTAAGCTTAATATTTTATAAAAATTGGTGTTTTTTCAACAGCTATTTCAGTTTGATATATGTAATAACTGTTGGACACAGTAAAGTTTCTGCCTTGAAATGAGGTTTATTGTACTAACAGAAAATGTGCAATCTACATTCAAACTAAATTTGACAGGTGCATAAGTATGGGCACCCTTATTTTCTTGTTTTAAATACTCCTACCTACTTTTTACTGACTTACTAAAGCACTTTTTTTGGTTTTGTAACCTCATTGAGCTTTGAACTTCATAGCCAGGTGTATGCAATCATGAGAAAAGCTACTTAAAGTGGCCACTTGCAAGTTGTTCTCCTGTTTGAATCTCCTCTGAAGAGTGGCATCATGGGCTCCTAAAAACAACTGTCAAATGATCTGAAAACAAAGATTATTCAACATAGTTGTTCAGGGGAAGGATACAAAAAGCTGTCTCAGAGATTTAACCTGTCAGTTTCCACTGTGAGGAACATAGTAAGGAAATGGAAGAACACAGGGACAGTTCTTGTTAAGGCCAGAAGTGGCAGGCCAAGAAAAACATCAGAAAGGCAGAGAAGAAGAATGGTGAGATCAGTCAAGGACAATCCTCAGACCACCTCCAGAGAGCTGCAGCATCAACTTCCTGCAGATGGTGTCACTGTGCATCGGCCAACTATACAACGCACTTTGCACAAGGAGAAGCTGTATGGGAGAGTGATGCGAAAGAAGCCGTTTCTGCAAGCACGCCACAAACAGAGTCGGCTGAGGTATGCAAAAGCACATTTGGAGAAGCCAATTTCTTTTTGGAAGAAGGTCCTGTGGACTGATGAAACCAAGATTGAGTTGTTTGGTCATACAAAAAGGCGTTATGCATGGCGGCAAAAAAACACAGCATTCCAAGAAAAACACTTGCTACCCACAGTAAAATTTGGTGGAGGTTCCATCATGCTTTGGGGCTGTGTGGCCAATGCCGGCACCGGGAATCTTGTTAAAGTTGAGGGACGCATGGATTCCACTTCGTATCAGCAGATTCTTGACAATAATGATCAAGAATCAGTGACAAAGTTGAAGTTACGCAGGGGATTGATCTTTCAGCAAGACACTGATCCAAAACACCGCTCCAAATCTACTCAGGCATTCATGCAGAGGAACAATTACAATGTTCTGGAATGGCCATCCCAGTCCCCAGACCTGAATATCATTGAACATCTGTGGGATCATTTGAAGAGGGCTGTCCATGCTCGGCAACCATCAAACTTAACTGAACTGGAATTGTTTTGTAAAGAGAAATGGTCAAAAATACCTTCATCCAGGATCCAGGAAATCATTAAAAGCTACAGGAAGCAACTAGAGGCTGTTATTTTAGCAAAATTAGGATCTACTAAATATTAATGTCACTTGTCTGGTGAGGTGCCCATACTTATGCACCTGTCAAATTTTGTTTGAATGCAGATTGCACATTTTCTGTTACTACAATAAACCTCATTTCAAGGCAGAAACAATACTGTGTCCAACAGTTATTACATATATCAAACTGAAATAGCTGTTGCAAAAACACCAATTTTTATAAAACATTAAGCTTAAGATTAATAGGGGTGCCCAAACGTTTTCATATAACTGTATGTATATATATATATATATATATATATATATATATATATATATATAAAAAGAAAAAGAGCAGCACAAGCAAATAACTTGTAAATAGGTGGGTGCCCGTCCTCAGGTAAATATCAAACCTTCTTACATATGAAAAAAATAGCTTGAAAAAGGCTGTATTCAGCCGAAACGTTGCCACAGCTCTTGCTAAGCTAATAAATCATCTATTTATGGAATACTGTTTCTACTATTTTTTTCATATATACAGTACAGACCAAAAGTTTGGACACACCTTCTCAATTAAAGATTTTTCTCTATTTTCATGACTATGAAAATTGTACATTCACACTGAAGGCATCAAAACTATGAATTAACACATGTGGAATTATATACTTAACAAAAAAGTGTGAAACTACTGAAAATATGTCTTATATTCTAGGTTCTTCAAAGTAGCCACCTTTAGCTTTGATGACTGCTTTGCACACTCTTGGCATTCTCTTGATGAGCTTCAAGAGGTAGTCACCGGAAATGGTCTTCCAACAATCTTTAAGGAGTTCCCAGAGATGCTTAGCACTTGTTGGCCCTTTTGCCTTCACTCTGCGGTCCAGCTCCCCCCAAACCATCTTGATTGGGTTCAGGTCTGGTGACTGTGGAGGCCAGGTCAATTGGCGTAGCACCCCATCACTCTCCCTCTTGGTCAAATAGCCCTTACACAGCCTGGAGGTGTGTTTGGGGTCATTGTCCTGTTGAAAAATAAATGATGGTCCAACTAAACGCAAACCGGATGGAATAGCATGCCGCTGCAAGATGCTGTGGTAGCCATGCTGGTTCAGTATGCCTTCAATTTTGAATAAATCCCCAACAGTGTCACAAAATCACCCCCACACCATCACACCTTCTCCTCCATGCTTCAAGGTGGGAACCAGGCATGTAGAGTCCATCCATTCACCTTTTCAGCGTCGCACAAAGACATGGTGGTTGGAACCAAAGATCTCAAATTCGGACTCATCAGACCAAAGCACAGATTTCCACTGGTCTAATGTCCATTACTTGTTTTCTTTAGCTCAAACAAGTCTCTTCTGCTTGTTGCCTGTCCTTAGCAGTGGTTTCCTAGCAGCTATTTTACCATGAAGGCCAGCTGCACAAAGTCTCCTCTTAACAGTTGTTGTAGAGATGTGTCTGCTGCTAGAACTCTGTGTGGCATTGATCTGGTCTCTAATATGAGCTGCTGTTAACCTGCGATTTCTGAGGCTGGTGACTCGGATAAACTTATCCTCAGAAGCAGAGGTGACTCTTGGTCTTCCTTTCCTGGGGCGGTCCTCATGTGAGCCAGTTTCTTTGTAGCGCTTGATGGTGTTTGCAACTGCACTTGGGACACTTTCAAAGTTTTCCTAATTTTTCACACTGACTGACCTTCATTTCTTAAAGTAATGATGGCCACTCATTTTTCTTTACTTAGCTGCTTTTTTCTTGCCATAATACAAATTCTAACAGTCTATTCAGTAGGACTATCAGCTATGTATCCACCAGACTTCTGCACAACACAACTGATGGTCCCAACCCCATTTATAAGGCAAGAAATCCCACTTATTAAACCTGACAGGGCACACCTGTGAAGTGAAAACCATTTCCGGTGACTACCTCTTGAAGCTCATCAAGAGAATGCCAAGAGTGTGCAAAGCAGTCATCAAAGCAAATGGTGGCTACTTTGAAGAACCTAGAATATAAGACATATTTTCAGTTGTTTCACACTTTTTTGTTAAGCATATAATTCCACATGTGTTAATTCATAGTTTTGATGCCTTCAGTGTGAATGTACAATTTTCATAGTCATGAAAATACAGAAAAATCTTTAAATGAGAAGGTGTGTCCAAACTTTTGGTCTGTACTATATATATATATATATAGGTGCTTCTCACAAAATTAGAATATCAAAAAGTTAATTTATTTCAGTTCTTCAATACAAAAAGTGAAACTCATATTATATGGAGTCATTACAAACAGTGATCTATTTCAAGTGTTTATTTCTGTTAATGTTGATGATTATGACTTACAGCCAATGAAAACACAAAAAGTCATTATCTCAGTAAATTAGAATACTTAATAATCACAGCTTGAAAAATAATTTTAAAATCCGAAATGTTGGCCTACTGAAATGTATGTTCAGTAAATGCACTTAATACTTGGGGCTCCTTTTGTATCAATTACTGCATCAGTGCTGTGTGGCATGGAAGCGATCAGCCTGTGGCACTGCTGAGGTGTTATGGAAGCCCAGGTTGCTTTGATAGCAGCCTCAGCTCGTCTGCATTGTTGGGTCCAGTGTCTCTCATCTTCCTCTTGACAATACCACATAGATTCTCTATAGGGTCAAGGTCAGGCGAGTTTGCTGACCAATCAAGCACAGTGATACTGTTGTGTGTAAACCAGGTATTGGTACTTTTGGCAGTGTGGACAGGTGCCAAGTCCTGCTGGAGAATGAAATTTCCATCTCCAAAAAGAGGGAAGCATGATGTGCTCTAAAATTCCCTGGTAGACGGCTGCCCTGACTTTGGTCTTGATAAAACAGCGTGGACCTACACCAACAGATGACATGGCTCCCCAAACCATCACTGATTGTGGAAACTTCACACTAGACCTCAAGCAGCTTGGATTGTGGCCTCTCCACTCTTCCTCCAGACTCTGGGATCTTGATTTCCAAATGAAATGCGAAATTTACTTCCATCTGAAAGCAACACCTTGGACCACTGAGCAACAGTCCAGGTCTTTTTCTCCTTGACCCAGGTAAGACTCTTCTGGCGTCGTCTATTAGTCATAGGTGGCTTGACACAAGGAATGCGACACTTGCAGCCCATGTCCTGGATACGTCTGTGTGTGGTAGCTCTTGAAGCAATGACTCCAGCAGCAGTCCACTCCTTGTGAAATTCCCCAAATTTTTGAATGGCCTTTTCTTAATCCTTTCAAGGCTGCGGTTATCCCGATTGCTTGTGCACCTTTTTCTACCACACCATTTCCTTCCACTCAACTTTACATTAATATGCTTGGATACAGCACTCTGTGAACAGCCAGCTTCTTTAGCAATGACCTTTTGTGGCTTACCCTCCTTGTTGAGTGTGTCAATGACTGCCTTCTGGACATCTGTCTAGTCAGCAGTCTTCCCCATGATTGTGGAGCCTACCGAAACAGACTAAGGGACCTTTTTAAACGCGTAGGAAGCCTTTGCAGGTGTTTTTGTTAATTATTGTAATTTACTGAGATAATGACTTTTGTGTTTTCATTGGCTGTAAGCCATAATCATCGACATTAATAGAAATAAACACTTGAAATAATCACCCTGTTTGTAAGGACTCTATATAATGAGTTTCCCTTTTTGAATTGAAGAATTGAAATAAATTAACTTTTTGATTATATTCTAATTTAGTGAGAAGTACAGGTACATACACACACATAACTACATATAAAGAGAGAGAGAGCAAGAGATTTTTTTTTTTTTTACTGGATCCTGTCTCAAACAGTTGACTAATGGACATGTGTACTCAGTCTAAAATTATGAGATTAAGAGATATCGGTTTTTGCTATGTAATCTGAAGACAGCATGAAGTAGGGGTTAAAACACAGATTTCAGCAGATGCCTCTCTTATCAAGTTCCAGGTTTTGTTTTAGCACCAGTAGATTATCATTGCTGTAACTAGCTGGTTGTGTGAGCCCTAGTCCCACAGCCCCCTCCTGTGATAGCCAGCTCACTGTATATGGAATTTGTATATACAGAGCCTGGTTTGCGGGGGAAACTTTTCAGCTCTGCTTCATTGCTAAATCTAAAATCTCTGTCAGAATGGCTGCATCCAGTAATCTAACTAATACATCATGGATTCAGCTTCTCTTTGCCTACATCAGGTTGCTCTCAGATGAGGTAGCAAAAACCTTCTGACAGATTCCCTTTAAAGTGCACCTGTCAGCAGGATTGTGCTCAGTAAAACATATACATTGTCAGGTGGGCGACATTACACTGATTAAAACAATACTTTGGTTGATGAAATCCGTCCTGTGGTTCTTGTGCAATCTTTACTTTCAGTAACTAAAAGTAAAGATTACACAAGACAGATTTCATCAACCAAGGTATCATTTTACTCAGTGTAATATCACCCACCTGACAGTGTATGTGGTTTACTGAGCACAATCCTGCTGAAAGGTGCTTTAAGTGCATGATGTAATTAATGATATCTAAACAGTGTGTTAGGAGGGCAGTTGCAGACAACTTTATTATAATGGAACGCAACCGGCCCCGGGGTCCGCGATGCAGCCTGGTGGACTGCTGCCGAACACTTTCCGGGTGGAAAGGAAAGTAACCAACTTAAATGATAACCCTTCCGTGTTACTGCACACAGGAAAGGGTATAGCGGTTCGCTCTATCTCCGTTAACTACACGGGAGATGCGCGACCGGGGAAGTAGCTGTAGCCCTGTTAACTACACAGGGACTACACTGGCGGCGCTAGGCTGCGTGTGTGACTACGCCAACGGGTACACGTGCCTCCAGCCGGCGTGCTACCGGACTGAAGGGTACTACTCCACGTGGCTGACAGGCGATAGCCGTGGATAGGACGCCTGCAGGCTGCTCGGGGTGTTAGGCGATCCCTTTGGCAGAGCCAGACTGCTAGGCGAAGCTACCTGCCTATTTCCACTAGCCTGCCTATAGAAACTACGTGGAACAAAGTCGTCCACACATCAGCATCACTTGCTCAATGATCAGAGCGCGCCGCCATGTTTGTGGGCGGGTCTTTTAAAGACTAAGCCCTGCCCACTTCGCACTATTGGTGGCGTCACTCGCGACCAATCAGGCGGTGCCAGGTCACCGGATCAGCTGACTCCCGAACCACCAATCACGGTCCGCCATGTCACGGGCATGCTCAGTACCGAGAATCCTGGATTTAGGCTCCAACAGCTATGTCTCCCTCCGCAACCTATGCTTAACAGTGCTAGGCACAAATACCCGAGAGACAATCTGTACATCTCGTGGACCAGCTAGGCGTTGGGGCTGACGACGATGCTGAGCAGCATCAGCCCCGGCTGGACCGGAAAGGGAGACCACAGAAGGTTCTGGACCCATTTCGAATCCAGCAACAGCCCGACGCCTAACACAGTGAATGAACAGGAAGATAAATGGCCAGCTGTAACTGCAGGACTATGCAGAGCATATACCCCTCTAGAAAGATAGATAAAAAAGAGATCTTGTATGCTCTCTAAAATTAAAATCCCTGGTAGATTTCTGAGATGAGGAGAGTGTGTATGTCACGCTGTCTCTGTATACTGGAGGTAGGGGGCCTAAGCTGACCCTAAGCTGGGGCCCTGACTAATCCCTCAACCTGGAGGTACTGTTAAAGGTACAGAGGTCCAGGCCGCCAGCGTAACCCCTACCTCCTGAAGATCCCTGCACCTCAGTAATCTAGTCCTGAGAAGGACCCTGATCACAACCAAAGGGAACAAGAAATAATATGCCCAAACACAGTATTTAGACGAACGAGACAGTACAAGGGAAAAACCAAAACCACCTTGCATACAAAAACTACACAACTACAACAGAGGGAACACCAACGGGAAAGGAGATAAATGATAAAGCGAGGAAGGGAAAAAACACTCCAAATACACTTATCTCAGAAACTCCAAATACCACGATCCGCTCTGTAAGTCTGTATGAAATGCTTTCACCGACACTTCCCAAACAGACCAGCAGGCATTTGAAGGAGACTCACTACAGCAGCATTGATTGCAGCTGGGCGAGGCTGGACCTCGTCTAGCACAGAGAGAGAGAGAATTAACTCCCTCACTGCCGAAAACACAAAGCACCAAAAAGTCAGCTGCGAGAAGTCAGGCTGTGTAATTGTGACGATCTTCGTGGCGACACACCCGTGACAGTGTATTCAGTCACAGCTGCGTATTTGGTTAGCCTTCTCGATAGTCGTCAAATGGAGAACAGCAAACCACACTTTCAATGTAATTAACATTGTTCCAGGAATATCTGGGAGTAGGTCCTATTGTTTAGAACCTAACACCCTGCACTGTAATCGTACTGCCAGGTTGTATTCAGAGGCAGATTGCTATGTAATTGTTGTTATATGCCACCAGTGTTCATATAACAACAGACCTGAAAATAATAAAAGAAACAGGGAAGCCCCTCCCCAAATCTTTAGGTAAGCAGAGTATTCACAGTTTTATTCTTGGAGGGGTGCCTACTAGTGATGAGCGAGCGTGTTCGTTTAACCCTTGAGCCAAGCACGCTTGGGTGCTTTCCGAGTATCTGCGGTGTGTTCGTATATTAAGTTCGAGTCCCTGCCTCTGCATGATTTATGACTGTTAGTCATCCTCAACACATGTGAGGATTCCCTAACAATCTCTGCAGGATGATATAATGCATGTGTACAGCAGGGTGAAGTCTTCTTTTAATTCCAGGCCTAAACAGTGATTGACAGACTTGTGAAAAGACAAAAAAGTAATTCTCTATAGTACCTATAATATAATGCAATGATTCCAATATTTGAATATGTGCATTAATAAAAAAACTTCCACTTTATAACCCCAAGACAAAAGTAGAATCAGCACATGCTTGAACATGCAGAAAATACAAGACTTGACGCTTCAATTACAGGACACATCAATAACAGCAACATACACCCCACCCCCCAACCAATGAAGACAAGGTAAATGTATGAGGACACCAAGACACCATTCCAGCATGCCAACAAAGCAGGGGTGGAGAAAGCTGTAAGAAAAGCAGCAGAGGCTCTGTACACATTAGCAGAAGATGTAAGCAGAATGATGAAGACTAAAAGTCAGACCTCAAGCATCTTACTGAGGAAAACCTGGGCCTAGAATGGGCTGGAAGCCTAAGTAAAGACCTAGTACGGAAGACATATCTAGAAGACGAAAAGTGGGGAAGAAAGTAATAATGGCTTGAGGTACAAAAGCAACATATATTAAAAGAAAGGAGATATGTAAAGGTAGCAAAAAAAAGAGCATGAAAGAATATGTGAATCAATATCACAGCGAAAATAATTGTAAGCAGAAAGTTACATGGGAAGTATGGTTAGGAAAGTAGCATAAAGGTCGGAATGAGAAGTGTAGGAACAGACCATGTTAAAAAGAGGGAAAAGAGGGAAATATAAAAGGAACATGGATTAATAGCTGACACTTAAGGCAAACACCATGAAAACCATTAAACAACACAAGACAGCATTTCTTTGCAGCAGAAACTCTTAATTACAGGATTTAATCTACACTTTAAACATACAAACAATTAATATACAGTAATAGAAAAATCCTGCTTGAGGTTTAGGGTATGTGCACACGGTGGAGATTTGCTGTGGTTTTGACGCTGCGTTATTATGCAGCGTAAAACCGCAGCGGCAAGCTGTTACAGCTTAGTGGATGAGATTTCTAGAAATACCATGCCCACTATGCGTTTTTGTGCACCTGAGGCTCACACACGCACACAAAAACGATGATCAATAAAGTTTGTTTAAAAAAAAAAACAACTATTCTCTAATTTCAACATGAAGACATTAAAAACGCATGCGGCAGAACCGCATCAAAAAAAGCATGCAGCAAAACCGCAAGTAACCTAATTTGCATATTAGGTGTGGAAATTGTGCAGAAATTCTGCAGCGTCAAAACCGCAGCAAATCCGCACCGTGTGCACATAACCTAACTCTATGTAAATGCACAATAGGGATTTATTTCTTGAAACACTTGGGGAGTACAGTGTGCTGCAGATTCATAATGAGTTTTAGATCTATTACACATTTTTGGAGGGTACAAACTATAGTTGTATTTGCACAGCATCCACAAGGTGACAAAGATAAAAAGTGTGTTTCCCATACCTAGCAAGTGCAACCAAACTTACACCATGCGTGACATTTTTATTATGTGCAGTTAAAGCCAAATCTAGTAAGTTTATGGATCCCATGACAATAGTGATAATTCTCTCCAGATATAGCAAGAATTCACAAAACACTCCCATGTTTCTTCTATAGTTGTAAAATTAAGGCTATAGATCCATCACTGCTATATTAGCGAATACAGGTGATCATTTATGAATAATGATGTGCCTCTTCCATACTGCAGGATAGGAACAAATTTTTTTTATTACTCACTGTAAAAAAAAATTTCTTGTCACATTGACTGGAGGACACAGAGAACCTTGTATATAGCTGCTGCCACCAGGAGGCGGATACTAAGTAGTTAAAGAAGCCTTCCATTAACTTTATTTCCCCCTAAACCTGTGTATATACTTTGTGTACTGTAGTGAGAGTGTGTTAATATACTCACCTGCCGCAGTCTTCTCCACTGTTCAGCGCCTATCTGCTCCTGACACTACATAAACATATACACAGGTTTAGGGGGGGGAGAAAAGTTCACGGGAGGGTTTCTTTAAGTGACTGAAACCAGCTATACCCTCCTGAAGGCACCAAGCTATTTAGTTTGTAGAGAAGCCGTTAAAAAAGCAGAGAATCACCTAGATACACCAAATAATGAAATAAACAAAACAGATCCATTGGAAACATACTTCCCCCTAAAAGGAAATGTATCATCAGGAAATGCCTTTTTGTTTAAATCAGGTTTTTCTGTTAGATGTATTTTACTTTTGGTAGTGTTTTTATGTTGTTCTTTTTTTCATATCAGAAATTCCAGTATAGTGGAATGTCCATTAATAGTAAATTTATGGAAAGAAGTATTTGAATTACTGAGCAAAGTATGTAATGTAGATATCCCTTATTCTCCTCATTTAACACTTCATTCATTGGAAGCAGAAGACCTATCTCAAAAAGTTAGACCAATTGCTATCCATCTTTTTTTGGTTACAAAATTACTTATAACAACTAATTGGAAACAAACGAATGTGCCTTTGATATCAGAGGTAATTGACAGAGTAACCACAAATAATACTTTTGAACTAGTGGCCGCCATGAGAAATAACACAATGAATAAGTATGATACTCATTGGTCCTTATGGAACACTCATTTTCCCTCTAAAGAGTCCCGGTAAGATCTAAGACTTTTCCCAAGGTAATATTAATACCAGATACCTCTTTTTCTTTTTTTTTACCTTTTCCTGAAAATAAAGGGTTCTTTGATTTATGTTCAGATTTTAAGTAGAGTGCAAATAGTTTGGTTGACCTACTGTAAATTCACATTTATTTCCTATGTCCCTCCAATCCTTCCCCAACCATATACCCTTGCCTTCCCTTCCTACTGACCTTGTTATTTGAATGTTTTTAATCCCATCGTGTGTATTGTATTCCCTTCCCCCCATTAAAAAACAATAAAGATAATTTGAAATAGAAACTCCAGTATAGCAGGAGAAAAGACTGTGTCTATGAGCAGTAACCAGGAAAAACAAAAATAACCAAAATAATAACACCATGTGGTTGGATGACCATATGACAAGCGAAGACATTTGTATATTTGGGCCAATAGAAGGGGACTTGACAATGAATTGTTTATACTTTAGGTCAACGCTAGTGATGAGCGAGCATACTCGCAAGTACTCGGTACTCGCCCGAGCATCTCAGCGAGATGCTCGGGCGGATGCTTGGGTCCTCTCTCTGCATGTTTGGCGCTCTTTAGAGCGCCAAACAACATGCAGGGATTGCCTGCCACTCATTGTAATGCCGCAGTCATGTTGGTTGTGGCATTACAGTGATTGGCTGGCTGCACAGCGTCATCAGGTCTATATCAGACCTGGTGCCGTTGTGCTCATCAGTCTACTCCGCAATCGGGCAGTGTAGGGAGACGTGCTTCTGAGCTAGGGAGAGATTTGGTTGTGTATTAGGTAGTGTAGGGAGAAAACAAGTACATTACACATATCCATCTCAACAAACAGTTCTTCTGAGGACTAACCCATCTGCAGAGATATCAGGCAGGCAATGTATATAGGCAGGCAGGCAGTGTATATAGCAGACTGCAGTGCACATAGCACAAGAGGCTCCATTCCAGTTCTGTCTGCTGCTGCTGTTAGATTTCTAGAAATAGGCCCAGGTCTCAGGGGCCAGGAATAATTTGTAGAATACAGCCAGGTCCTTTCCATAGTACAGCGCTAAAAATCCAGCTATTTAAAACTGTGGTTTGTCCGTGACACGGCTCACATATAATTGCTCTGAAAATACTGACATTTTTGGCCTCCATTAAAAAAAATTTTCAGTGTGTCAGCAAAGCTTTTGGCACCGGTTTGCTGTTCAAAATAGTTACCTACAAGCCAGGTATTTAAAACTGTGGTTTGTCCATCACATGGATCACATATATGTTTTCTGAAAATGCTGCCATTTCTGGCCTCCATTCTAATTTTTTTTCAGTGTGTCAGCAAAGTTTTCGACACTGGTTTGCTGTTCAAAATAGTTACCTACAGGCCAGGTATTTAAAACTGTGGTTTCTCCATCACACGGATTACATATAACTTCGCTCCAAATTCAGCCATTTGTAGTGGGCGTGGAAGATATTGTCCTCCATTTAAAATGGGCAAGGCGCGTGGCTAGGGACAGGGAACTGGACGTGATGGTGCATGCAGAGGCCGAGGCCGTGGGCAAGCTGAAATTGTGCCACAACAAACACCCACATCTTCTCGCCCGACCTTCCTGTCCCAATTCCTAGGGGACCGCAGCACACCACTATTGAACCCAGAGCAATGTCAAAAGGTTGTTGGTTGGATTGCGAATAATGCTTCCAGTCGCTTAGCCACCACCACCACCCTGTCTTCCACATGGTCAATTCTCAGTAGCTGTGAGTCTGGACCGCATATTCCTCACCCTGATCCTCCTTCCTCCCACCACGCCAAGTGCCCGGAGAAACTGATCCCAGGAGACAACTGATCCCACACTTGGACACTCCGAAGAGCTGTTCACTTTTCCATTTTTAGATTTGGGCCTCTCGCCCTGTCCACTTGAAGCGGGGCAAGAGGAGATCGCATGTAGCGATGCCCAAATATTTGAGCAGCCACGGTCACACGAAGGCGACGGTGGGAAAGTGTCACAAGAGGTGGACGATGATGAGACACAATTGCCAGAAAGTCAGGAGGAGGACCAGGGTGCGGAAGTGGAAGACAAGGTGGTGGATGATATAGTAACTGATCCAACCTGGCAGGAGGACATGCAGAGCGAGGACAGCAGCACACAGGGGGAGGGAGGCAGAGCACCCCAACGGGCAGGAAGAAGCAGTGTGGTGGCCGCAGACAGAAGGCAGGCAACCGTTCCCCGTAACACCAACATGAAGGAAGTTGCCAGTACAACTGTTAGTTCTTCCCGAGTCTGGTTGATTTTAAAGACTCTGCCGATAACCCCAAAAAGGCCATTTGCACCACATGCCAGGCCAGCAACAGCAGGGGTGGCAAAACTAGCAGCCTGACTACCACCAGCATGATCAGGCACATGGCAGCAAAGCACCCGACTTTGTGGGCCGAACCCCAGGTTCCAGGAACAGTGTCTGCGGGTGGAACCATTGCTTCTTCCGCTGTTGTGCGTGAAAGCCAATCCCCTGTCCATGGTGCATGCGAAGATGCCTCCTGCCCTGCACCTGTAGCTGCACACTCTCAAGTAGCAGCATCAGGAAGCACGTCCTTGTCCCAGCGCAGCGTTCAGTTGTCCATACCCCAGTCCTTGGTACGCAAGCACAAATACGCAGCCAAAGCCCCACAGGCCACACTACTAAATTCCCACATTTCACGACTGCTTGCGCTCGAAATGTTGCCTTTTAGGCTCGAGGAGACTAAAGCATTCCGCAACCTGATGGCGGCGGCCGTCCCTCGGTACTCTGTCAAAGCTGCCACTATTTCTCCCGGTGTGCGGTCCCCGCATTACACAAGCACGTGTCCCAAAAAATTAGCCGTGCCCTCAACAACGCAGTTACCGTAAAGTCCACCTAACCACGGACACGTGGACAAGTGCTTGTGGACAGGGACGTTACATCTCGCTGACGGCACACTGGGTTAATATAGTGGAAGACGGGACCCAGTCGGACCTTGGGACGGAACACGTCCTCCCGACACCAAGGATTGCGGGCCCTAGGTCAATCGGGGTTGCCCCCATGGTCTACAGCTCCTGCGCCTCATCCTCCTCAGCCTCCATCTCCGAAATGACCACATCAGTCACAAGTTGGAAGCACTGCAGAACAGCCTCGGCCAAGTGGCAACAGGCTGTGCTGAAGCTAATATCCTTAGGTGACAAACCGCACAATGCTGAAGATTTGTGGACAGCTCTGAAAGAGCAGGCAGATCTGTGGCTCAAACCGCTGAACCTACAGCCAGGCATGGTCGTGTGTGACAATGGCCGGAACCTGGTGGTGGCTCTGAGGAGAGGCGAGCTCACACACGTACCATGCCTGGCCCATGTGCTTAACCTCGTGGTTCAGAGGTTCAAATCCTACCCGGAGCTGCCGGATCTGCTTGTTAAAGTACGCCGCCTGTGTGCCCATTTTAGAAAGTCACCTACAGCTTCCGCCACCCTTGCAGCTTCCGGCTCACAGACTGGTGTGTGATGTCCCCACGCATTGGAACTCTACACTGCAGATGTTGGGAAGGATTTGTGAGCAGAAGAGGGCAGTTGTTGACTACTACAAGGCCGTCGGCATTCGGTTCAGACTCCACACATAAGACCTCAGGAGTGGACATGGATGTCAGACATATGTACCATCCTCCAAAACTTTGAGGACTCCACCAAGATGGTGAGCGGCGATGACTCCATAATTAGCGTCACCATCCCACTTCTCTGCCTTCTGAAATAAAATCTGCACACAATCAAAGAGGATGCATTGCAGGCGGAGCACGATGAGATGGAGCAAGGAACCATACAGAGTGATTACACATAGCCCAGCCTCATCTCATCCCAATGTGGATTGGGTGACAATGAGGAAGAGGAGGAGGAGGAGGAGGAAGAACAGAAGCTAGTTTCATGCGCTATAGACGGTACTACCTGCACAACTGTCATACCGTCGGCTCAGCGTGGATGGCCAGAGGACAGAGAGGAGGAGGAGAAGGAGAGCATGGTCAGTCATTCTCTTGGTGAGGACATGGAAGTCTAGCCTGTTAGCAGTCTGGCACGCATGGCTGAGTTTATGTTACGCTGCCTTTCCCATAACCCTCGCGTTCTCAAAATTTTGGGTGGCAGTCATTACTGGTTGGAGACCCTTCTAGAGAACTTTATATCTCTTATTCCTGAGGCGGACAGTTCTACAAAAATGGGGCAGTACTAGAAGGTCCTTGTTGCGGAACTATTAAAAAAATTCCCATCTGAAGACACTGGCGGCAGAGGTCACAGTTCGTTGGACAACCAAGGAGTACAGGCGAGATAGACACAACTTCAATCCAACAGAGGCAGGGGAACACTGTCAACGTTCTAGGAGAATTTTCTCAGCCCCTCCCATCACACAGGCCCTGAGGCGCGGGGTACTCTCACAAGGAGTGCAAAGTTTGGGAAGATGCTGAGGAAGTACCTTGCCGACCGTACCAACATCCTCTGTGATTCCGCTGTGCCTTATAATTATTGGGAATCCAAGCTGGATACGTGGAATGAACTGGCTCTCTACACCTTGGAGGTCCTGGCCTGCCTTGCCGCTAATGTTTTATCAGAGCGGGTTTTTAGTGCCGCTGGTGGAATTATAACTGATAAGCGCATCTGCCTGTCAACTGAAAATGCTGACAGGCTGACCCTTATAAAAATGAACAAGGGCTGGATTGGGCCAGACTTCTCAACATCACCGAATGATAGCAGTGCATAAACTCAAATTCAGTGTCTTTTTTTGGGAGGTATATTCCCATGCACCTCTTCACACCCACACATGGGTATACGCGTCCTGATTTTGGCTATTTGCTCTTGTCCTCCTCCACCACCATATCATCAGGGTGACCGTGGTCCGTGATGCCACACCCACATAATTTTTTTAAAGGGTGTTTATGATGCCCGTAAAAAATTTTTTTTAGACAGCATGTTCATGTATACCCCACAGGGGTAAAGGTTTGTCAGCCCATATACTTAGTGCATGGGCATTACAAGTATAGGAAACCCGCTCCTTTCTAATGGGAACATTTTTTATGAGGCCCTTCTCCACGTCTCTTCCAAGGGGCATTGGAGTGCCTCCCAATTTTGGCAGCCCTTGCATTCGATGCATAGGCAAATACAATGGGAGACCCACTTCTTAATAATGGGAACATTGTTTTCAGGCGGCCCTACTCTAAGTCTCTTCAAAGGGGTATTGGGGTGCGTCCAAATTTTGGGCAGCCCTGCCACTCACTGCTTACGCAATAACAGTATAGGAGACCCACTCTTTAGTAATGGGAACAATAAAACATAGCCGGCTGATGGTTCTCTAAGAATAGTGAGGGCCGACTGCTGACCCTTTAAAAATAGTAAAGACCGCCTGATGGCCCTATAAAAATAGGCTTTGTGACTTTCAGAGTCCCTCCTTCATAAATGAAACATGATGTGTCTGATCATATCTCACACACCACATGGCCAGATAAGGTTGTAAAATGTTAAAATGACATTTCCTGGTGAATGCATTTGTCACGGTTGAAAGCAATGCAAAAGTGGAAAAACGCATCAAAAACGCTAAGTGTGAACATAGTACAAGGTGTGAAGGAGTATTTTTGTTTTTGGTTATTTATTTTGCTTTATATACAAGTCATTATCCTGGAAAGGATGTTCATTAACATATTTCCCAGGAAAATCCATTTTGGTTTTGTTTTTGTATGTTTTATTGTGAGTCCGTAAAAGTGGCGTAATACTCTGACAACGTTGTTGACAGCAGTGACCTGGGAGTCAGAAATGCTTCCAGGGGTCTTCCCCATGCTGTTCCCATGTCATCTTCAGCACTGTTCCCATCGATTTGGGCAATTTTTAGGCCCTTAGCAGACCGCCGGGGGGAGCCGCCTGAAAAATGCTGGAGTTTCCCATAGACTTACATTGGGCTCGTTGCTCGGGTCGAGCACCCGAGTATTCCAATGTGCTCGACCCGAACATCGAGCACCCGAGCATTCTAGTGCTCGCCAATCACTAGTCAACGGCAGTCCTCGAGGCTCTGAAACATATTGTGTTTTCATGATTTCCTTAGTATTACACAGCAGATGGAATTATCACCCATGCAATACGATGCGTACGCATCAAATCGCTGTACAGCAATGTACAGCGTGATGCAGACGCTAGAAAGAATAAGGGGCTATTTGCATGCATTTTATATTACAGTCCCCGTCCTTTAACGGTCAGTCTACTATAGCATAAGTAATGGCAGCAGTGAAATCCTTATTCGTATTGCTATTCAAGGTGGCTTCCTCAGAGGTGAAAAATGTTAAAATCTTTCAATTTCCAGAGTGGTAACTAGAGCCATTTTAGACACATACTTACTGTTCTTTGAGGAATAGTTTTCAGAAGTTTCATTATAATTCACAGGCAGGCTTACAATGACAGAGAACACTTCCATACATAGCAGATATCACAGGATCCACCATTTACAATAGGTGATATCACAGTTGATCCTGGTCCCCCTCCCTTCACAATGACCTTTGTCACGCTAAATTGATGGTTTAATATAAAAAATAGGGCCTGAGTCAGTCTATTGCTGCTAATGTACATGTGACTTTCCTGAAAGAACAGGAAGTATAAGTCTTGAATAGTCCAAATGGCCAGTGTGAAAACTGCAAGATTTTTATTTATGAAAAACAAAACAAATGTTTTCAAAATAAAATAAAAAATACATTTAACATATAAGCTTGATTTGGATAATAGCTCATTTATTTTCTGATGACATATTCCCTTTAATAGGGGTTGTCCAGTGAAAATAAGTTATCACCTGTCCACAAGATAGGCGATATAACTTATTGATTGTTGGGGGTCCCACAGCTGGGACCTGCACCGATCAGCAGAACATGCCACTTTTATCTCCATTAGAATGGAGGGGAAGTGCGCATGCTAGGCCGCTGCTCTTTTTATTCACTACTTTTGAAAAAGTGTGACAACACAGCGTAGCTACAATTCCTGCCTTGCTGTCTTAGGTAGTCTGGGAGACTGGCATTGTTTGTTAAAGACCTGACCAGGTGACTGATTAGTGAGAATTTGTAAAGTGAGCTACTAGTAATAACACTACTGGGAGAGGTAGCAGGTTCAAAGGTCAACAAATGAATACCTTTAGGGGTGTGGTTTAGATGAATTTTTTTTGTGATCTTTTTGGCTTGTGCCTCCTGAGCAGAGCACATCATCAAAGAATGATTGTCCGGAGAAGAAAAGGTGAGAGCAACCATGACACCTATGTCATACAAACAGTAAAGCATCCACTGTGGAGTTGTTTTTCAACCAAGGGAATGGGCTCACTCACAATTGTGCCCAAGAACACTGCCAAGAATAACAATTAGCAGTTTGGTGTTGAAAAATGCTATTTTCCAGCATGATGGAGACCCTGTCAAAAAGAAAAAGGGATACCCAAGTGGCTCCATGAACAAAACCTTGAACTTTTGGCCAGGAAACTCCCCATATCTCAATCCCATTGAAAACCTGTGGTCAATCCTGAAACAGCATAAGGACAAACAAAAATACAGAAATTGTGATAAACTACGAACAGTGATTAGAAAAGAATGGGCGGTCATCAGTCAGGATTTAGCCCAGATATCCAGCTTGGCTGGATTTAAACCGTGATACTTCCTTTGCAAAGCAACACACTAGCCATTGTGCTACTGTACACTCATGGGTTGTACAGAAAGAGAAACCAGGAGTATACTGGTCTGGTGAGCCTAGCCTACCAGGAAGTTTACTTGAAATATTGAAAGAGGTAAAGTCATCAAGGAAGGTAGACAAGACCACTTTGGTTCATCTTGATCATAGGCAGCTAGTGCAGAGTTCAGGCTGGTTTTAGAATGGGCAGAACATACAGATTCTCTGCTGACAGTAGAAATAAAATAGGAATTCACACGAAATCTGGCAGGAGCTGTCCGTATAGTGAGCCAGTCACGTATCCACTGAAGAAATTCAATGCACTTCTTTTGATAAAGTTGCAAGGTTAAAAAAAACAAAACAGTCATTTATAGTAATGCATACCAGAGAGGAATGTCAGAAATCAACAGCAGCACAATAATTCATACTGTTTGTCTCTCCCGGTATAATACTGTAACAAACTGATCAAGCAAACAAAATCTTTTCTCTTTGACAAAAGATGGCGTGGGCTCCTGCATCATTTTTATAACCAGCAGAGGGAAAGCCGACCGCTGGAGGCTGATATTAGTAGCCACGGAAGGGGCCATTAGCCAACAATGTTCCCTGGCTATTAATATCAGCCCACAGCTGTTTGTTTAGCTTTACTGGCTATATTACAGGGGAACCCCAGAAAAAGATTGATGTGGGGTCCCCCTATAAAATCTAACCATCAAAGGCTAAACTAGACAGCTTAATAGCCAGGGAAGGGGCCATGGATAATATCCCCCTCCGCGGCTATTAATATCACCCCTCAGCAGTTACAGAAATGGCGCATCCATAAGATGCGCCAAATCTGGCGCTTAGCCTCGTGCCCGGGACCAGGAAGACACCGGGGGCCGCCGGACAGGTGAGTATAAAGGTTTTTTCTTTTAGTTTTACTTTTTTATTCTTTTTTTTTTTTTACTACTGCGGGCATGCAGGCTGGGAAGGGCAGACTGCTGCACCTCCCATCCACACTGCTCTCACTGTTATCAGCCAGAGCAGCAGTCGGGTGAGAGGAGTAGCAGCCTCCTCTCCTGACCCGGGTACCAGCCGCAGCGCCATTCTGGCGCGATTTTGCGCCTATTGATTTTCATTGAAACGCAACAAATCCGCATGTATAGATATTATACATGCGGGTTTGCTGCGATTCAATGCAAGTCAATGGGCGTGAATTCACCGCAATGATAATTTTATGCCGCAATGATAATCCGGAGCAGAAATGTCCGCATCATGTGCACAGCACATGCGGATTATGATTGCTATACATGGCAGACCTATTACCAAGCGGTTTTAATGCGTTTCCGCGGCGGAAATGCATTAAAAGCACATTGTGTGCACTCAGCCTATAAGGGTTTCTGAAAAGAGCTATCTGACATACCTTATGGAATAAGAGGAAAAAGGGTTCTTTCTGCCAAACCTGGACCAGATAAAGATGCAGTATCTGATGAGGTCCCATGATTTTACCATATTGCAAGAAAACACTGGCCCTTCTTCTACAGGAACTACCATTATATTGTGGCATTCAAAATACTAGAATTGATATGCCTCAGAAGACCACACAATATAAAAGAACAACTGAAACAAGCAGACATTGGTAGCTTTACATACCATCCTACAAAACTATGTGTAGGATATAGGAAACTAGGCACATTTCCTTGCCTTCATTGTGCCAGTTGGTCAAGCATGATTTCCTCTGACTATATATAACAGCTCTCACAGATAAAAACTATCACATCAAATGCTTCTTTACATGACTCCAACTTCGTAGTGTACCTTATCAAATGTCCCAGTGGACTACTGTATGGGTGAAACCACATAGTCAATAAGATACAGAACTGCCAGTCATAAATCTACTATTAGACGTGTTAGGACTGGGTTACTTATTCCACATAAGACAATAACTGCATAGCGATGTTGGTCTAATGTATACAGTTAGCACTATTACAATATCTTATTATAAAAATGGAGGAAAAGCTTCATGTTTGGAATTGTAGTATGAATAATAATTTATAATTTATTATTAGAGTTAAAATTCCCAGTAAAGTCAATATGTTTTATGCACAGACAATAAGGAGAGAGAGTTGAAGGCCACGGCCCCACTATAAGTATTTGGTCAGTACTTGGTCAGTATTTTTTCTCAGGAGTGGCAGCCAAAACCAGGTGAGGAACAATCACAGAAAAGGTATAATAGAAACAAGTCACCAATTCTGCATTTATCACCCACTCCTGGTTTTGGCTCCCACTCCTGAGAAAAAATACTGACCAAATACTGATAGTGGGGCCGTGGCTGAAGGGGTATTCTTATATTATCAAAAATGTTTTAGCCAGACAGCATGAAAGAAAGTTTGTACTTGACTTATATATTGTAAAACTTGTTTCCATTGAGATCGGCCACCACAGCCTGGCCTAGTGTGCGCAGTAGTTACATTCCAGGAGAGGAATTAACTTCTAAGATCCCAGCCACCTCAGCAGCCCATTGATTTCTATACAAGAGTTAGCTGCTCACCTCTACCCCCTTCTCACTCAGCTCTTGACAGTCCTGTAACATCACAATCCCCAGCAACAGTACTTTCCAGAGCAGTACTCTTAGGCTGCGTGCACACGATGCGTTTTTCATGCATTTATGCTGCGGAATTTCCGCAGCGGAAACGCCTCAAAAACGCATGATAATCCGCACCCCATGGTCCCCAATGGCATTCCGCAATGTCAATGGACATGCTGCGGATTTTTCCGCAGCGTTTCTGCAGCGCTCATAAATCCGCAGCATGTTCATTAATTTTGCGGAAGCGCCGCCATTGACTTGCATTGAGACGCATATAATCCGTGTCTGTACATTTGTACAAGCGGATTATATGCGGTTCAATGTGCGGATGGTACCCAGTTCTGGAGGAGAGGAGACTCTCATCCAGACCTGGGTACCATTGTACCTGTAAAAAAAAGAATAAAATAACAAATAATTTATATTCACCTGTCCGGCGGCCCGCGCAGTGCTTACCTTCCAGGACCTGAGATGACGTCGCGGTCATGTGACCGCAGGCTGTCTCGCGAGATGCCGGCAACCAGGAAGAAGCCAGGACGAGCACAACAGCACACGCGGCGGGGCATCGGAGGTAAGTATAGCTTTATTTTTTTATTTTTACGGTCACACTAAATAAATCCATGCCGGTTGCATGGATTTATATAGTGTGACCTAGTTGTCAAGCACTTTCCAAGTGATGCTATCGCCTGGAAAGTGCTTGTCAGTAAGCATGCGGAAACACATGCGTTAACGCATGTGAATCCGCATGTATTCTGCAGGAAAAATGCATGCACAATCTGCATGCGTTTTTTCTGGCAGGGAGATGCAGAAATGCTGCAGAAATTTTCTGCTTCATTTCTGCATCGTGGGCACATAGCCTTACTCACTGCTCTCACTTTCCTGAACCATATACTTGTTCTAAGTTCCTGTTATCTCTATATGTAAATATGGTGACAGCAGTGTAAACTCAGAACAAGACCCAGACTGTTAGGCTATGTGCCCACGATGCAGAAATGCTCCGGATTTTTTCCTGAGCGTTTCTGCATCTCCCCTGGCAGAAAAAAACGCATGTGGATTGTACATGCGGATTGTACATGCGTTTTCCTGCCAGGGACATGCGGATGTGAAGCTTTCTTCACTTGCATTTCTGCATGCGGGTTGACAAGTGCTTTCCAAGCGATTTTAGCATCACTTGGAAAGTGCTTGACAACTTGGTCACACTATATAAATCCATGCAAAAGGCATGGATTTATATAGTGTGACCGTAAAGAATGGTAAAAAATAAATCTATACTTACCTTCTGATGGCCCCCGGTGTCTTGATTCCCTCCGTTCTCCCTTGCCGGCAGATCGCGTTACACTGAAGGACCTGCTGACGTCAGCATCACGTGAGCCGTCACACGACTATGACATCAGCGCAGGTCCTTCAGTCCATCGCGAGCTGCCGGCAAGTGAAGACAAGGAGAGCGGGGGCTATCAGAAGGTAAGTATAATATTTATTTTTTATTTTATTCTTTTTTTTACAGTTTTCTATGGTACCCAGTTCCGGAGGAGAGTCTCCTGTCCTCCACACCTGGGTACCATCCGCACATTGAAATGCATGGAATGCGCATCTACATATACAGTGATGCGGAATACATGCGTTCCAATGCAAGTCAATGGCGGCGAAAACGCAGCGCTTCCGCAAAATAATTGGTAGTGCTGCGTTTTATTCCGCAATGATAATCCGCAGCGGAAATTTCCGCAGCATGTGCACAGCACATGCGGATTATCATTGGAAACATGGCAGGCCTTCTACCATGCGTTTTTTAAGTATTTCTGCAGCGTTTTTGCCGCTGCGGAAACGCTTAAAAAACGCATCGTGGGCACACAGCCTACATGTGTAGTAGCAGAAGGAAGCGGTGTGCAAATTCAAAACTGTCCTCTCTCCCCATTTAAAGAAGCACTCCCATCAACGTTTTATCCTCTTAATATATTGCAGCTACCATATTATGAAGCACTGTGTATTTACAATTGCTCATTTAGTCTTTGGACCCAGCTAATTCTTCTCTTTTCTGTGCGGTTTGTAGAAACAGGAAGTCTCTTGTCCCTACATTTATCATTCCCCTCTTCAACTCTTGATCCAGCTGCTCCCCACTCCTTGTCAGGGACTTTTGCAGTGACTTATCAGTCACACAGGGAAAATTGACCCCCAGTTTCCACATAGAGCTTAGAAGGATTCAGCTAGTCAGTTTTTAATCACATGATGTCACAGACCTAATGGAAAAAAGAAGAATTAACTAGGCAGAAAGGCAAAATGAGCAATTGTAAGTATATAATACCTGACTGCAATATATCAAGGGAAAAATATGTTTGATGAGAGCGCTTCTTTAAGGATAAGCAGGGAGATTGTGTTTTCCCAAATTTCCTAGTTAGAGAGAAAAATGTGAAAAATAGTAAACTACAATAATAAAAGTAGAAGAGCTCCGCAACACCAGGGATATCATGCTAAAACTGATTCAGCTTATCATCAGCTCAGTGGCTGCAGGAGTACAGCTGCTAAGAGGAGCTGACACTTCGCTGCTTAGTGCTCGCCTCTAGTGGCAGCAACTATACCCTAGGTCTTCTGTGTCCCCCATAAACATGAATGAGATAATATGACAAATACAACTTATCTGAACTTAATCTGGCACAATAGGTCTAATTTTGTCAGGATGTGTCTCCAATTCTATTATTATAGATGTTTGACTCCAGCAAAAATAATTGGATCTGCTACCTAACATTTTGTAATGAAAGTTATAATACCATGCCGAAACAGGATTATTGCAAAATAATATTTAGTTACAAAAAAATAATATTTTACCTGTCTTTCCTGCGTTCCGCCATGGGTACAGTGCTGATGGAAATTCTAGGCAAGCTAGCAATAGAATTTTGCGACTGGCTACTTGCAAACGACGACATTTCTAAGTTAAGGGGAGAATGAGGAGGGCTTGCAAGGCTGGGACTACTGCACTCGGATTGTGAAAGAGAACCTATGAATAAAAAGGAAAGACAATGCACATGGGCATATATCTTTGTACAAAAAGCAACATGTTAGCCACGTTTTAATAATCTCTAGAAATGTGCAACAAACGTCCATTTTATTGAGTTACCTGAAAATTAAAACAGAGGAGCACTTATGTCCTGTTTTCAAAACTGTTGCAGCTTTCAGTCCAAAACATGGTCCAGACTGGCTCATCAGTATTCTACATTAAAGGGAATCTATTAGCAGGTTTTTGCTATGTATTCTGAGAGCAGCATGATGTCAGAGCAGAGAACCTGATTCCAAGGATGTATCACTTACTGGACTGCTTAGTGTAGTTCTGATGAATCTCTGTTTCCCCTGTTGTGGATACAGCAGTGGTCAGAATGCTGAGCTGAGTATAACTCCACCCCCACTACTGATTTGCAGCTCCCTGTGTACACTGTGATTTGTCGTAAATTATCAGCAAGCTGCCAATCACTGATGGGGTGGAGTTACATAGATTAACCTGATTGGCCAGCACATGAGATCTAGTCTGGCAGTGATAATATTTTGCTGATCAAACACTGATTGTACTGAAACTACAACACACAGCCAAGTAAGTGACATATGCCTGGAATCAGGCTCTCTTGCCCAATATTATGCAACTCTCAGATTAAATAGAAAAAAACTGCTGACTGATTCCTCTTTTTTTTTTTTTTTTTTTTTTTTTAACACAGCACAAGGCATTGTGCACATGCTACCTTCTAATGCCATGTGCAGCGTTATTGGTGTTCACTGATCGACAAGTTTGATCAGATGTCCGTCAATCAGCTACCATGTTCTACACTTAAACTCAGGTTTTTTCAGTCTAATGTAAACAAGTGCATATAAGGGTGTGGCCGCCCTTTCCTTGAGCTGGAAAGTTTATTCATTTTGCTTCCCAGGTCTCTGTGTCCACCAGCTGGGTTCAGTCTCTCAGCCCTTATCCACATGCATGTCACTTGACAAACGGTAAGGTCTTAAGGCCCCGTCACACTTAGCGACGCTGCAACGATCCCGACAACGATACGACCTGTCAGGGATCGTTGCTGCGTCGCTATGTGGTCGCTGGTGAGCTGTCAAACAGGCAGGCTCACCAACGATCAGGGGAGCAGCGCCATCGTGGAAAGAATCTTTCCACGATGTCCTGCTCCTGGTTACCAGCCTGCTGAAGCAGGAGCAGGCTGGTAACTATGGTAAACATCGGGTTACTAGGGGCACACGTGTCCCTAGTAACCCGTTGTTTATCATGGTTACCACTCTGCTACAGTGAGCGGGAGGTTACCGCTCACTTTAGCAGGCTCGTAACCATGATAAACAAGGGGTTACTAGGTGCGTGTGTGCCCCTAGTAACCCGATGTTTACCATAGTTACCAGCCTGATCGCTGCTCCCGCTGGTCACACACAGCGATGTGTGCTGACCAGCGGGAGAGCAACGACCAAAAAATGGTCCAGGACACTTTGCAGCGATCAGCGACCTCACAGCAGGGGCCTGATCGCTGCAAAGTGTCACACATAGCGACATCGCTGGTGAGGTCGCTGTTGCGTCACCAAAACCGTTACACAGCAGCGATCTCGCTAGCGATCTCACTATGTGAGACGAGGGCTTTAAATATTAAAGTTAGGAGTGTCCCAAAAGAGTCACTGTGACGAGGCGAGATGGCTTTCGCATTATTTTGATCGAAATTATGTTAGCTAAGTACCTTTTGTTATTTCCATGCACTATTGCGGTTTATTTATTTATTGCAGGGTATTTGTTTATTGTGTTTCTTTGTTTTTTTTCTGTTTTTTCTTTTAGCAGCGCTTGCCCAGTAGCATCTATCGGTAAGCAATAGATGCTACTGCACACGCCGTTTTTTCTGGAGGAAAAAGAAAATCTGCCTGCAGCAATATGTCATCGCCGGCCGCGCTTGCGCAGTAGCATCTCTCGGCAAAAGAGATGCTACTGGGTGGGCGGGGGGCAGTTTTGCTGCATGTAAATTTCAGGTTTGTAACACAATTACACATGCAGCACTTAAAATAGTAGGCAGGTCACTGAAAGCACAGTGACCTGTCAGAAAGCAGACATAGGAATACATAGTGAAAGCACCAGATAAAGCCCCTCCTCAAAGGCCGGCCCCGAAGCATGAGCATCTCATTATCTCAAAAATGAAAATAAAGATTATAAAAGTGGATTTCATCAACAAAGGTATCATAGTAATCGGTATAACGGCACCCACCTGACAGTGTATATGGTTTACTAAGCACAATCATGCTGACAGGTGCGCTTTAAAGGGAACCTGTCACCAGAAATAATGCTATTAACCTGCAGATATGCGGTTAATCTGCAGGTTAACAGAGTTATTATGCTGTCCGGAGCCTGCACGCAGCTGAATGCAGCAGGGAGAAAATTAACTTTATTCTCCCCGCCAGCATTCGGTTTCAGTCATGGGGTCGGGGCGCCGTGGGTTCAGTCATCGCTGAGAATACAGAGCAGCCACTGTAACCATGCCCCAGGCCCTGACTGACAGCTGGCCCCAATGCAGAAGGAGTGTCAGACAGTGTGGTTACAGCAGCCACTCGGTATTCTCAGAGCAATGACCCAACCAGTGGCGCCCCCGCCTCCATGACTGAAACTGAATGCCGGTGAGGAGAATAAAATTTAATTTCTCCCCACTGCATATGGCTGCGTGCAGGCACCGGGCAGCATAATAACGCTGTTAACCTGCAGATTAACCGTATATCTGCAGGTTAATAGCGTAATTTCAGGTGACAGGCTGATACATGGAGCCTGATTTGTGGGCAGCTTGTATCAGACACCGGCTGTGCGATCTCAGCTAGGTATGTTGGATTTAAACACTGTGGCGTTTAAGAGAAAAACATACTTTAAATTGCGGCTCTGGATTGACAGGTGTCTCCCGATAATGGCACGTAGGGAGAGACTTGTCTTTCCAGTGCAGCGGATGGGGAGAAGCCGCCAGGGACCCACATATCTGAATAGTTAAGAGTCAGACATACCTGGCTGAGATCATACAGCCACAGTGCCTGATACATGCTACTACACGTGGATTGGACACCATGTATCAGCGGTCAGGTTTACTTTGACACACTATGTTCTCACACAAAACACAATATAGAACATACCTCTGTCTGACCCCATTGTGCACCTCAAATATCTTGGTGTTAATGGGATTTTAATGCGTTCAGTTTTTGAGGCTCCTGAAAGACAGAACCAGACAATGTAAAAAAAATGTGATTAGTATACTTATATGTTTTGGCTGCTTGAGGGGAAAAAAATTAATACAGAGAAGAGTTCCACAATCTATCAACCAGAAGAGAAAGTAGCTACAAAAGTGCATCTCTCTTTCTGGAGGAAAAATCATATCGGTCTCTACAACAGACATTCTATTGATTATATAATATAGGCACCATTTCCCATTAGTACTGAATGAAGAATTAACGCTTGCGACGAGATTTCCAAGGGATTACAGGTGATCCTTAGGAATACCAAATGTGGGTCCGTCTATGATCATTTTTTTATCTGGGAACCCTTTTTTACAAAATGGTGCAAGAAGCAGAAAGGGACTGCTCCTTTTTTGAGGATTACATGATAAAAAATAAGACTACAAACACATATATATCAAATGAGAATTTTCTTCTTAGACAAGTGAAAATAGTATGACCACCGGAAATTACATTTATGCCTTATGTGCAGTGCATTGTAATATTTACTGAACAGCAAACTCCCAACCTATAAAGGAGGTGGACACTGACAGTTCTGTACGATTATAATGAGTATTCTTGTCCACATGATATTAATAAAGATAAATCAGACTCAATTAAATCCAGGAACATACACAGTAGGGAGTTACACGCATCAACTCTTCCAGGCTTCTATCTGTGGCTCTCGCTAATGCTGTCTGCCATGTAGTGCTAAAAGGTGAACATTACATGGGAGCTTTTACCAGTAGATGTCAGACATCTTTCCACACAGCAGTTGGTTCAGTGAGAAATGGGAACACAGACATCGTATATCTCCCAATTACCGCTCACTGTGCTCACCACCTATTAGTAGAGAAATCCACCAAGAAAGGTACAGTAACAGCCGAAAGTGTTGGAACCCTTGAAATTGTTTCAGAAAATGAAGTATTTCTCCAAGAAAATTATTGCAATTACACATGTTTTATTATACACATGTTTATTTCCTTTGTGTGAATTGGAACAACACAAAAAAAACAGAGAAAAAGGCAAATTGGACATAATTTCACACAAAACCCTAGAGATGGGCCGTACAAAATTGTTGGCACCTTTCCAAAATCATGGGTAAACAACTTTGTTTCAAGCATGTGATGCTAGTTCAAACTAATCTGTGGCAAGTAACAGGTGTGGCCAATATGAAAATCACACCTAAAACCAGCTAAAAAGGGGAGAAGTTCACTCAATCTTTGCATTGTGTGTCTGTTTGTGCCACAGTAAGCATGGAGAACAGAAAGAGGAAAAGAGAAATGTCTGAGGACTTGAGAACCAAACTTGTTGAACAATATCGACAATCTCAAGGTTACAAGTACATCTCCAGAGAACTTTTTGTTCCATTGTCAACGGTGAAAAAACATAATCAAGAAGCTTTCAACCCATGGCATTGTAGATAATCTGCCTGCATATAGACGGCAGAGAAAAATTGATGAAAGGTTGCAACGCAGGATAGTTTGAACGGTGGATAAGCAGCCCCAATCAAGTTCCAAAGAAATTCAAGCTGTCCTGCAGGCTCAGGGTACATCAGTGTCAGTGCGAACAATCCGTCGACATTTGATTGAAATTAAACGCTATGACAAGCAATGCAGTAGGACCCCACTACTGACACAGACATATAAAAGCTAGACTACAGTTTGCCAAAATGTATTTGAGTAAGCCAAAATCCTTCTGGGAAAGCGTCTTGTGGACAGATGAGACCAAGATAGAGCTTTTTGGTAAAGCACATCATCCTACTGTTAATGGAAAATTGAATGTGGCCTACAAAGAAAAGAACACAGTACCTACAGTCAAATATGGTGAAGATTCAAATATGCAAATATGTTTTGGGGTTGTTTTGCTGGCACTGGGTGCCTTGACTGTGTGCAAGGCGTCATGAAATCTGAAGATTACCAATGGATTTTAGGTCGCAATGTAGTGTCCAGTGTCAGAAAGCTGGGTTTGCGTCCTAGGTCATGGGTCTTTCCCCAAACATACTTCAAGAAGCCCCCAGAAATGGATGGAAACAAAGCACTGGAGAGGTCTGAAGTGGCCAGCAAGGAGTCCGGATCTAAATCCCAGTGAACACCTGTGGAGAGATCTTAAAATTTCTGTTAGGAGAAGGCACCCTTCAAATATGAGAGACCTGCAGCAGTTTGCAAAAGAAGAGAGGTCCATAATTCCAGTTGAATGGTATAAGAAGCTTTTTGATGGTTATAGGAAGCGATTGATTGAAGTAATTCATTACAAAGAGTGTGCAACCAAATATTAAGTTGAGGGTGCCAACAATTTTGTCTAGCCCTTTTTTGGGGTTTTGTGTGAAATTCTGTTCAATTTGCCCTTTTTCCTCTGTTTTGTTTTGTGTTGTTCCAATACACACAAAGGAAATAAACGTGTATAACAAAACATGAGCAATTGCAATTATTTTCTTGGAGAAATGCTTCATTTTCTGGAACAATTTCAAGGGTGCCAACACTTTCGGCCATGACTGTAGATGTGCATGTCTGTTGTAGTCTGCACACAGTCCGTATTTCTCTATACATGTACAGTGGGTACGGAAAGTATTCAGACCCCTTTTAAATTTTTCACTTTTTGTTTCATTGCAGCCATTTGGTGAATTCTAAAAAGTTCATTTTTTTCTCATTAATGTACACTCTGCACCCCATCTTGACTAAAAAAAAACAGAAATGTAGAAATTTTTGCAAATTTATTAAAAAAGAAAAACTGAAATATCACATAGTCATAAGTATTCAGACCCTTTGCTCAGACACTCATATTTAAGTCACATGCTGTCCATTTCCTTGCGATCCTCCTTGAGATGGTTCAACTCCTTCATTGGAGTCCAGCTGTGTTTAATTAAACTGATAGGACTTGATTTGGAAAGGCACACACCTGTCTATATAAGACCTCACAGCTCACAGTGCATGTCAGACCAAATGAGAATCATGAGCTCAAAGGAAATGCCCAAGGAGCTCAGAGACAGAATTGTGACAAGGCACAGATCTGGCCAAGGTTACAAAAGAATTTCTGCAGTACTCAAGGTTCCTAAGAGCACAGTGGTCTCCATAATCCTTAAATGGAAGAAGTTTGGGACCACCAGACGTCTTCCTAGACCTAGCCGTCCAGCCAAACTGAGCAATCGTGGGAGAAGAGCCTTGGTAAGAGAGGTAAAGAAGAACCCCAAGATCCCTGTGGCTGAGCTCCAGAGATGCAGTAGGGAGATGGGAGAAAATTCCACAAAGTCAACTATCACTGCAGCCCTCCACCAGTCAGGCCTTTATTGGAGAGTGGCCTGACAGAAGCCTCTCCTCAGTGCAAGACATATGAAAGCCCGCATAGAGTTTGCTCAAACACACATGAAGGACTCCCAGACTATGAGAAATAAGATTCTCTGGTCTGATAAGATAAAGATAGAACTTTTTGGTGATAATTCTAAGTGGTATGTGTGGAGAAAACCAGGCACTGCTCATCACCTGCCCAATACAATCCCAACAGTGAGACATGGTGGTGGCAGCATCATGCTATGGGGGTGCTTTTCAGCTGCAGGGACAGGACGACTGGTTGCAATTAAAGGAAACATTAATGCGGCCAAGTACAGAAATATCCTGGATGAAAACCTCTTCCACTGTGCTCTGGACCTCAGACTTGGCTGAAGGTTCACCTTCCAACAAGACAATGACCCTAAGCACACAGCTAAAATAACAAAGGAGTGGCTTCAGAACAAATCTGTGACCATTCTTGACTGGCCCAGCCAGAGCCCTGACCTAAACCCAATTGAGCATCTCTGGAGAGACCTGAAAATGGCTGTCCACCAACGTTCACCATCCAACCTAACGGAACGGGAGAGGATCTGCAAGGAAGGATGGCAGAGGATCCCCAAATCCAGGTGTGAAAAACTTGCTTCATTCCCAAGAAGACTCATGGCTGTACTAGCTCAAAAGGGTGCTTCTACTCAATACTGAGCAAAGGGTCTGAATACTTATGACCATGTGATATTTCAGTTTTTCTTTTGCAAAAAACCTTCAACAAAACTTTATCAAGGTTGAAGGTTTTTTGCACACGGCCTTAGGTGCAAAGGTTATGTTGTTTTTTTCTGCTCTTCCGTTTTTGCACACATTTTTTTCACTTCATGTCTGTATATAAATGGAGTGTTTCAGTGCATACATTGATATATCTGTTGGTGCCCTGATGAAGGGGTGTGGAACACCCAGAAACGCGTAGGCATTTACCAATAAACAAGGATTTTATTATATATTCCTGATTTGAGGATTTTTCAGCGGCGCGGACGTATATCTCTACCTACACCGCCTTTGGATTTATTCTGGTCCTGTGGGACACCTATTGGAGATCCGCTGCAGCTGCCTTTTATACGTGATGGTAGTTGTGTCCTCACACAACCAAACCAGGTGAGAACCACCTTTTTACCATTATCCCCTATGCCTACAGGTGTAACCCTATTGGGCTTTGCGCTCTCTCTCTCTTTGTATTTTATCTTATTAAAGGGAATCTGTCAGCAGGATTTTGCTATGTAATCTGAAGACAGCAAAAGATAGAGGCTGAAACACAGAATTCAGGGATGTGTCAAATGTCAAAGTGCCTGCTGTTGTTTACTAACTGTGAAGAATTTATGTCTAAGTGTCACGAGGATACCGCGACAGAGTGGGATCAGATAATTGCAGCATCTGGTGACACATACACCTGTGGTAGTTAGAATGGCTTCACCATCCTATTAGCAGTTCTGGCATTCTTTGCTCCTGTGCTGTAAGGGTTAAACTGCTTAGTTGGACTCCTGGAGTTTTCTGTCTTGGGTTGTATCAGCTGTTCTGAGTTGGTTACTCAAGCACATATAAGAACCCTCTTCCATGCTTCTGACCTTGCTAGTGATGGTTATCACTACCTGTTTTGGAGTTGAAGGAGAGAGTTCAGTGTTTGGAGTAGGTGGTTTGACAGCTTTTCAGAAGATTGCTGAGTGGATTTGGTTTGCATGTTTATCCTTATCCTCTCCCATTTGGTTTCTTCCTTCCTATTCCACCTGTTTCCCACTCTGTAGTTTTGTGAGTGTATCTGTATGATTGTAGTTTTATTTTATCCCTGTCTCTCAGGTTAGTGTTTGCCTATACATTTCGGCTTCACACCTCCCTCGGTGGGGGAGGGAACAGGTATGGGTAAGATAGGAGCATAGCAAGGTACGAGACCGCAGCATCTTCACCATCCGGGGTAATCTCGGGGACAGGGATAGCCTAGGGCGCCACTAGTTCGAGGGATCGGGTAGGTGCCCACAGTCCCTTGTCACTAAGTGACAGTGACTAAGAGTTTAACATTGCCCTACTAGTCTGACAACGAAGCACCTCACTGTCTATGGACTTTGTACACCGAAAGCCTGGTGTGGACGGGGTTAGCTTGCTCAGCTCTGCTTCATTGCTAAATCTTAAAAACTCTGGTTGTGGGAGAACGACTGCACCCAGTAATCTAAGTGATACATCGTTGGATTCATCTTCTCTTTGCCTACATCAGGCTACTTTCAGATGAGGTAGCAAAAACCTGCTTACAGATTTCCTTTAAAGGGAAAAAATTGCAAAGCGCTTGAAAAAACAGTAACTATGCATTTTACCTCTTATTAAAATCCCCTCCATTATCAAGAACAGAGGGATTTTTAACTTTATTGCGCACTGCTTGTTTCCTAGGTTAACAACCACCTCTGCAGTCTTTGAGAGTTTGCCAGTCTCTAAGGTAAGAAGATTTTAAGTTTAGGATTTCTATTGAATCCGTACCCCACTCTGTTTTTTCTCTCAGGCAAGAGTTATGTGCTCCTATTGATTAAGCTGTGCACCTCGAGTGGAGCTTTTAGAGTGATCAATGGAGGTCTTTGGTTCAAGACCCCTACCGATCTGCTTGGAATAAAAAAAAGGCCCTCGAATATTAAAAAAAAAAAAATGTGATGTTTCCTAAGACACTTCCTAATCAATTCCAAAGCATATACTATAAAATATAATCACTAGACATGTACATTGACCCCTTCATCACCAGGTGATTTTGTTTTCAATTTGATCTTATGTTTTACCTCTCCTCCTTACAAGGTCCATAACTTTTCTATTTTTATTTGTTATGCTTGCTTATATAGCGCTATATTATTCCGCATAGCTTTATAGACATTATCATAGCCCCCATTGGGGCTCACAATCTAAATTCTCTATCAGTATGTCTTTGGAGTGTGGGAGAAAAACGTAGTCACCAGATGAAACCCGCGCAAACACGGGGAGAACATACAAACTCCTTGTAGACATTGTCCTTTGTGGGATTAGAACCAAGAACCCAGCACTGCACAGTTGTATGAGCGCTTATTTACGGGATGAGTTCTAGTTTTGAACGACACCAAACAATTCACTGGGAAGTGAGAATAAGAATTCCAAGAGCGCTGAAATTGCAAAAAAAGAAACCACAATTTCCTCAGTTATTTGGGGAAAATTGTTTTATGGCGTTTATTAAGCAGTAAAAATGACTTGGCTATATTATTCTACAAGTAAGTACGATTACGGCGATACCAAGCTTGTAAAGTTTTATTGTTTTTTTAATTACATAAAATTCAGACATTTGCAAACAAAAAGAAAAAAAATTTTTGTGTTGTCATATTTTCAGACCCATAAAGTCTTCATTTTTAAGCAAATGGAGCTGTGGGAGAGCTTGTCTGATGTGGTGACATTTTTTATTGATACCATTTTGGAATAAATACAATGTTTTGAATACTTCTTTTATACGTTTGGTGCAGCTGTAGACACCGAAAAGCCACATTTCTGGCATTTTCATTTTTTTTTTCATTAAGGCTTTTACCATACGGGTTAATTAATTTTATACTTTAATCAATCGGACCTTTACAGACTCAGCAATACCAAATGTTTGTTACTGTTCTTTTTATTGTTTTTGCTTCTATTTTCTTTACTAAAAAAAAAAAAAAAAAAAATTCACTTGTTCTGTATACTGCTATGAAACCAAACCACAGGCTGGTCGTCACAGGTGTTACGTCATAGCATGCCCCCGGCTGCCACGCCAACCCGCTGGCACCCCTGAATATTACATCTCAGGTGACGGAAGAGCCTAGCCCCCCCCCCCCCCCTCTAAGACTGCGAGTCTTTAATGCCGTCGTCGCCTTTGCTTACTGATGTTAAATGTCAGGTGCTGGCTGTGTAATACAGCCAGCATTTCCCTGGTATTGTGCTGGCTCAGCTCCTGACATTGGTCCCGAGATTGGAGAGTAGTGCATCCAACATGGGGAGTAGTTAATAAAGTTGGTCCATGCTGGCAACTAATAAGTAAATAGAGGGTCTCCTGCGTCATTAGGGTCAAATGAGAGTGCAAGCTAGATGTTGATAAAAATGAAAGATTTTTTTTGTTTATATAGTCACTTAACCCTGAAATACTGCCCCCACAAGATTATTCTCTTTGCTTTGGCTTCCCTTAAGTAACAGCAGGGTTACCTCCTTCAGCAACTGTCCCTTGGTCAGGATAGTGGGGTGAGCAGACAAGAAAAATCCAACTGTTAGAACGCCTCTGCCTCTGTTCCTCCGGTGGTGGAGGACGGGGAATATGAAATTTCTCGCATCCTTAACTCTAGACGGTATAGAGGTAGTTTGCAGTATCTTGTGGCCTGGAAAGGTTTCGGACCCGAGGATAACTCTTGGGTGAGGTCAGATGATGTTTCCGCGTCCAGACTTATCAGAGCGTTTCACAGGAGATTTCCTGATAAGCCTGGTCCTAGGGGATCCGGAGGATCCTCTTAGAAGGGGGGGGTACTGTTAGAACCTTGCTCTTAGGTTTTTTCCTTTGCTGGTGACATGACCTTGTTGGCCTATTTAATCCTGCTCCGCCCTTCTGGCTTTGCTGGACTTCATTGTATAACTACTTTCTAGCTAGCCTGTGCTCTGTATCTAACTCTGTTAGTTTGCTTGGTCTACGGACCTCAGTGTTCTATATATTTTGTTTGTTTGTCTGTCTGCTACTATTTCTGTTAGGAGGTGTCCCATTTTCCTCCCAGTCCTTAGTACTTGTAGGGATTCCTTCCCCACATCTATAGGTCTCCGTACAGACTAGCTTAGGACTTTAGCAGGTCTGATCGCAGGATCAGGTCCCCTGTTACATCGTAGGGATAAAGCTGAGTTCTATCGTAGGGACAGATCTCCTCTCTTTCCTTAGCTCTGGTAGCAGAACATAACAGTAAGTCCAGCCTGCAAATTCTCTAAGGAAAGATTTTTCTGTTCCATCATGGTGTCGGTTCAGGATTTGGCTCATCGCCTGCAGGGACTCTCTCTGGAGGTGGCCGAGCTCCGTCAGCACGTGAGTAACTGTCCTGGAGCACATTTCTTGGAGCCTAAGGTATGTTTGCCGGATTTATTTTTTGGTGAACACCGAGAATTTTTTTCATTTAAAAATGCTTGCTTATTGTATTTTCGTTTGAGACCCAAATCCTCTGGGGATGAATCCCAGCGCATAGGGTTCATAATGTCACTTTTGCGCAAAGAGCCTCAGGAGTGGGCCTTTTCTTTGCAACCTAGTGATACATGCTTCAGATCAGTGGATAGTTTTTTTTCTGCTTTGGGGCTATTATATGATGATCCTGACCGTGTCGCATCAGCTGAGACTGAGTTAAGACGTTTGAGACAGGGATCAGGTAATGTGGAAAAATATGGTACTCATTTCCGTCGATGGTCTACTCAAACAGGGTGGAACGATTCTGCTCTGAAAAGTCTATTTCTTGCTGGGCTCAATGAAAGGGTTAAAGACCTGCTAATTGCTTATCCTACACCTGAAGATTTGCAACAGGCTATGCAATTAGCTATACGGGTGGATAGGAGACTGCGTGCAAGGGCTAATGAGAGCAAATCCTCTGCTATGTCAGTTTCTGGTTATGAGAATGTGTGTACTAACAGTGGTGAACCGATGGAGATTGGATCGGTGGCACCTCGCTCTCAAGAAAAAGACCGCAGATTTTTTGAAGGCTTGTGTTTCTATTGCGGAAAATCTGGTCATTTGATTAAAGGCTGTGAGCTTCGTATGAAGAAAGAAAAAAAAAATGGTCAGTCATGCCCGTATTGCCTGTTTAAATTCCAAGGGTGTATTTTTAGCTGCTTCCACGATTGCTCAGGAAAAATTAATGGAATTTTGGGTGTTTGTCGATTGTGGGTCTACTCTGAATGTAATTGATGGGGGATTCTTGGAAAGACTCAATTTAAAACCCGAACCTTTATCATCCCCCATTGCTGTGGTTTCTGTGGATGGTTCCCCTTTGAAGAATATTACTCTCAAGGTCTGTGAATTTCCTCTCACTATTAATGGTGTTCACCATGAGAAATTGGATTTGGTAGTTTTGAATAACTTGCCTTCTCCAGTAATATTGGGATTGCCCTGGTTAAAATTTCACAATCCTGTACTGGATTGGTCTACCAGTGAAATTAAATCCTGGAGCCATAAATGTTATGACAAGTGTTGTAACGGGCGTATTGCAGCTTTGGATAGGGGAGAATTGCCTGTTCCTATTCAGGATTTTTGGAGAGTTTTTTCTGAGAAGGAATCGCAGGTTTTGCCTCCCCATAGAGACTATGATTGTTCTATTGAATTTGTCCCTGGAGCGACTCTTCCTAAAAGTCGTTTATTTAACCTTACTATTCCTGAGAGGAAGGCTTTGGAGGAATACATACAGACAAGTTTGGCCGCCGGTCACATTAGGCCTTCTAAGTCCCCTGTGGCGGTTGGATTTTTTTTTGTAAAAAAAAAGGACGGCGGTTTATGTCCTTGTCTGGATTTTCGTGAGATTAACAAAATTACTGTACGCAATCCTTACCCACTGCCATTGATTCCTGATTTATTTAACCAGTTAATGGGGGCCAAGTGGTTCTCTAAAATTGACCTTAAGGGGGCATACAATCTGTTGCGCATGAAGGAGGGTGATGAATGGAAGACTGCTTTTAACACTCCTGTGGGTCATTTTGAGAATCTGGTTATGCCTTTTGGTCTTACTAATGCTCCTGCATTTTTTCAGAATCTTATTAATGACATCCTTAGACCTTTGATCGGCAAAAATGTGGTTGTGTATTTGGATGACATTTTGATTTATTCGCCGGATCTGGAGTCTCATTGGCGGAGCGTACGTGAGGTATTACAGTTGTTAATGGACAATTCGCTTTTTGCTAAGCTGGAGAAATGTGAGTTCGCTGTACAGAGAATTAGTTTTTTGGGTTACATTATCTCCAGCGAAGGTTTTGAGATGGACCCGGTTAAAGTTCAAGCTGTACAGGAATGGCCTAGGCCTATTGGTTTGAAATCGATACAGAGGTTTTTAGGTTTCGCCAATTATTACAGAAAATTCATAAAAAAATTTTCTAGTATTGTCAAACCTCTGACCGATCTCACCAGGAAAGGTGCTGATGCGATTCAGTGGTCTTCTGAGGCTATTGAAGCTTTTGTGTATCTCAAGGAGAGGTTCACCTCTGCTCCCATCCTTATGCAGCCTGATGTGACTAAGCCGTTTTTGGTTGAGGTTGATGCTTCCACTGTGGGGGTTGGCGCAGTATTGTCTCAGGATAACGGGGATGGATTACATCCCTGTGCCTTTTTTTCAAAAAAAATTTCGGAGACTGAACTGAATTACGATATTGGTAATCGGGAATTATTGGCTATTAAACTCGCATTTGAACACTGGCGCCACTTCTTGGAAGGTGCGGAATTTCCCGTTCAGGTTCTTACGGATCATAAAAATCTGATATATCTTGATGCTGCCAAGCGCCTGAATGCCCGTCAGGCTAGGTGGTCACTGTTTTTCTCGCGGTTTAATTTCTCCGTTACTTACATCCCTGGTACTAAGAATGTTAAGGCGGATGCCTTGTCTCGCAGTTTTTCTCCCATAGTCGGTGCTGAGAAAGAGGAGAACATTTTACAAGAAGGTGTTGTGATAGCTGCTTTGGACTCCGTTTTGGAAGATGAGATTCTTAAAGCACAGGAGAATGCCCCATCTAACACTCCTCATGGGAGGTTGTTTGTGCCTGGGACCTTTAGGAGAGATTTGTTTGTTGAGTGTCACGAATCTCGGTTGGCAGGTCATCTCTGAGACCAAGAGACTGGTGGGTCGCAGTTTTTGGTGGCCTGGATGGCAGAAGGAAGTCATTAAGTGGGTGTGTCAATGTACTATATGTGCTAGATCTAAGTCCTCACATACTCCTGCTGCGGGGTTGCTTTGTCCTTTGGAGGTTCCCAGTGCTCCTTGGACACATTTGGCTATGGACTTTATAACTGACCTTCCCCCCTCTGAGGGTTTTACTGTCATCTGGGTGGTCGTGGACCGTTTTAGCAGGATGTGTCACTTGGTTCCCTTCGTCAAACTGCCCTGCGCTAAAACTCTCGCTAAGGCCTTTGTCAAGGAAATTGTCAGACTTCATGGCGTTCCTACTGACATTGTTTCTGATAGGGGTCCTCAGTTCGTGGCTCGTTTTTGGCGTGCCTTTTGTGACAGGTTGGGAGTTCATTTATCGTTCTCGTCCGGATATCATCCTGAATCTAATGGCCAGACAGAAAGGAAAAACCAGGATGTTGAGCAGTTCTTGCGTTGTTTTGTGGCAGACAATCAAGAGGGGTGGTCTGAGTTTCTGCCACTTGCTGAATTTGCTCTGAACAATCATACATCTTCTTCTGCTGGTTGTTCGCCTTTTTTTTGTTGTTCTGGGAGACATCCGTCGTTTGGGTCGTTCTCCAAGTTGGGATCTGCCGTGCCTGAGGAGGAGAATTTTTCCGGTGATTTGGAGAGAGTTTGGACGGATGTGCGTGGTAATCTTCAGGAGGCCAACAGAAAATCTAAAGACTACTTTGATAGGATACGACAGGAGGTTTTGTTCGCTGTTGGTGACATGGTTTGGTTGTCCTCTAGGAATCTGCGGTTGAGGATTCCTTCTAAGAAATTGGGTCCCAAGTTTGTAGGGCCCTTTAAGGTGCTTCAGGTTGTCAACCAATCTGCTGTTAGGTTGGAGGTTCCTACCTCCTGGAGAATTAATCCGGTATTTCATGTCTCTCTGTTAAAAAAAGCTGTTGTGTCGGATGGCGACGCCTCTGCCTCTGTTCCTCCGGTGGTGGAGGACGGGGAATATGAAATTTCTCGCATCCTTAACTCTAGACGGTATAGAGGTAGTTTGCAGTATCTTGTGGCCTGGAAAGGTTTCGGACCCGAGGATAACTCTTGGGTGAGGTCAGATGATGTTTCCGCGTCCAGACTTATCAGAGCGTTTCACAGGAGATTTCCTGATAAGCCTGGTCCTAGGGGATCCGGAGGATCCTCTTAGAAGGGGGGGGTACTGTTAGAACCTTGCTCTTAGGTTTTTTCCTTTGCTGGTGACATGACCTTGTTGGCCTATTTAATCCTGCTCCGCCCTTCTGGCTTTGCTGGACTTCATTGTATAACTACTTTCTAGCTAGCCTGTGCTCTGTATCTAACTCTGTTAGTTTGCTTGGTCTACAGACCTCAGTGTTCTATATATTTTGTTTGTTTGTCTGTCTGCTACTATTTCTGTTAGGAGGTGTCCCATTTTCCTCCCAGTCCTTAGTACTTGTAGGGATTCCTTCCCCACATCTATAGGTCTCCGTACAGACTAGCTTAGGACTTTAGCAGGTCTGATCGCAGGATCAGGTCCCCTGTTACATCGTAGGGATAAAGCTGAGTTCTATCGTAGGGATAGATCTCCTCTCTTTCCTTAGCTCTGGTAGCAGAACATAACACCAACTCCATTGCCAATAGGAGGCAGAGGAGCTAGGCTGCTCTGGTCCACTGTGCCTCCTTGGCTAGTGTCTACCTCCTAATACGGAAGCAACAATTGTACTCAAAAGTCTCTATGACCCCAATGACACGGAAGAGAAAATATCATAGGTAAGTACCAAAGTAGAAGATTGCTTACCTAAACGGGCACTTGATGGCAGAGAGTTTGAGCCATGCGGTACCCTTGGACGGGAGGTATCACAGTATTCACTTGGGTGTTTATGACTCAGATCCAAGCTTAACCTGCCATGGTGTTGAGCACTGTGAGGAGTTAGAATACAGTTACATAAAATATAAATCTTTAAAATCCAGTTCAAATATTTTTTTTTACAAATACAATGTCTGGAATAAAACATTGTGTACAGCCCAAATCAACACAATCCCTGTGATTAGGACAAATGCAGTCCTTCTTATGGAAAATAGCAGTCCTACATTTTAGAAAAACTGCCAATGTTCTTCATCATAATCAAAAGTCAACTTTTATGAAAGTCATAGCAACAGTGAAACCTATTATATGCTTTTATTTTCCTTACAGAGGTTGGACACAAGTAACCAACAATGGTGACCAGTTCTTCCAGAGCTTACACATGCACAATTTATGCTAGGAGCTATGGGCAATGTTGGTCCTTTGGTTGCTACTGCAATAATGCATCATGCACTGTCTTTAATGCTACATTCTCCCCACACTCACTATTTTGGAAACAGTAATTGATTAATTTGGGAGCAGTAAAAAGCTTTTCAAGCATTTGTAAAGCAAGCAGCATAGATCAGTTTTAAGGTTTACGTGAGTGCAATGTGGAAAACAAATGAACAGACACTAAATAAATAGATACCTTTGATGCATGTGCTGAGAGCAGACCTGGCCTGTAGAGGAGGGACAATTATTAGATGGCACACGATGACTCCAAGCGGTGTAGATTGGATTCCTTAAAACTGCGGTAACAGCAGGACATGGAGCGAGGCTCCGAGGTACAGTACCTAATTAATAGGTAATTTTAGGCTATGCATAACTGATGTATCTATATACTTTAATATTACAGCAATATTAACATAAATATTTCTTTATCCAAGTCTTTTACTTACCTGACATACTAGATCCATACAAAGTAGATGCAAAAATGTCACTATGGCGGGGAGAACGAGTGGGAGAGAACCTAACCCACTCATGATTTAGTTCAGGAGAAAGGCGATCCTCTGAACTAGGAGAAAACTTCTGTCAACGAAGACAAGAAATAATCAGTATAGTGACCTGTCCACTTTCACAACATATACGTTTCCAAAATAAAAAAAAAAGCAACTGGTACAGTAAAAAATACTAGCTACATTTGATAGATCACAGTATATATTAGAATAATTACAATTCAGAAATTGCCAAAATGCTAAAAACTCACTTGAAGTGAATGGTGGGGAGTAGTAACAGGTGCCAATTTGTGTTTTAAGGCTGGTGCTGACAAAGGTCTGGGCCTCTTCACTTCTGGCTCTTCTGCCCTTTGCAAGCAGCTTTCCACATCTCCGCTTCCTCTACAGCCTGCCAAAGAACAATCTATCCCATCCTCTCTGCAGCACTTTCCAACCCCTCTGTTTTGATGGATTTTATGAGTACTTTCATGGGAGCTATTAGGAAGAGAAGTTGGTAAAGGAGTAGTAGGTGGTGAACCAGCAGTAACAGTGGAATCGGACGCTGAACTTGATTGATGTCTGTGTTTAAACTTAATAGAGTCACTGCGTTTGGGAGGTGTTGGAGGAGAGGGTGGCCTGTCTACTTTTGAAGGCTGGGATGAGTGAGATGTCATAAAAGTTAGTTTTGGAGGTGTCTGAGGTCTCTTGAAAGTCTCTGGATCAAAGATGGACTTTCTCTGTCTTGGTCTTTTAAAGACCGTGAACTCACTATGAGTGTGTCCGGGGCTTACCATAACCTTTGGCCATGTGCCACTACTCCTCTTGCTGGTGGTCTCAACCAAAGAGTCTGTAATAGCATCAGTATACCCAAGAGGTCTACTTTCCTCTTCAAGCAATTCATAGCCACGTCCCACAAAAGCATCTCCACCTATGGACCCCAAGCTGTGCTCAGAGTGACTGTGGCAGCTCAACTGAAGTGCTCTTTCTGATCCACTGCAATCGCCCATCTCTTTCTTGTGATCAAGAATGTCCGTGCGAAATATATCAGTCTGTGTTGAGCTATTATTCTTTAGGTTCCTTTTATTCTGGGCTTGAATGTTTGGAGGGAGAATGCGACAAGAATCCTTCAGGTTTTCAAAGAGGTTTTGTCCACTCCAAGATGTAGTGGGTGGAAAGACCTACAAGAAAAATGTTGATTAACTTTGAGCTTTGTATAAGCAACAATAAATATTAGGGCTCACTCACACTTGGGAATAAAATTGGACAAGTGGAATCCAATAAAAAAATTGGATTGCACTTAGACCAATGTTATTCAATGAGGCAGTGCAGATCAGCATATTTTTTTCTCAGCTGCAGTTTCACGCTGAAATCGGACAGTGCGAGAAATAAATCACATGCCAAACGGACCATCAGATTGGCATCTGATTTTTATGGATATATTAGAATTCTGTAGCATAAGAAACTATAAATGGTCCTGTAAAAAAACGGATTGTATACGGATGAGAAGTGAGAAAAAAATTGTACCATTCGCCGGGTAGTGACGACAACGCTCATCAAAGTCGCTGGCTACCGCTGCGTTCAGCAAGACCCGGCTTGTCTGATGAGCATTGTCGTCAGTACCCGGTGTCTGTGAATATCGGTCATTTTACTGCTATTCACAATCGGTGGAGCCAGAATTGAGGAATGTGGACTATGTTGGAGCTTTGTGGGAACAATTTTGGTAATAAATTGGTAAACGGGGGATTGTCTCGTGTGTTTATTTCTGTCTTTTTATTTTTTTCAGGTATCCACTTCTGAACTACATCGGATTTGTTAAATTACGACGGACCTGCATGGAATTTTTTTATTGTTTTAAATACATTGGTAAACGAGGGACAGTGTGGGGGAATGTTTATTCAAATAAAGTATTTTTTCTGAATGTGTGCTTTTATTTTGGTTTACTGGGTTAGTAATGGTGGTGTCTGACAGACACCTCTCCGTTACTAACCCTGGGGCTAGAGCTGGGCAAATGTGTGCGCCACTTCAGGAGAGGCTGCGGGCTGGTATTTTTAGGTTAAGGGGGGGCCCAATAACCAGGGACCGTCCCAGCCTGATAATATAAGCCCGCAGCTGTCTGTTTTAGCTCTGCTGATCATCAAAAATAGAGGGGACCCCATGTCTTTTTTTTTTTTTTTTTAATTAGTAATTTATTTAATAGGTTAAATAATGCTAAACACCCTTTAGTGCTACATGAAAGGCACTAAAGGGTGCAAGATTATTATATGCAGGGGGCTTGTAAAATTGTATAACTACAGGATATCTAGCTATTCTATCTATCTAGATAGAAAAACATTCTCAATTGAAACAAAACATTCCTGAGCCTCAATGGGCTATTAAACCACTTTTTCTATTTTTTTTCTCTAAATGGTGTGCTGCCTTTATTTTTTTTATTTTTTAAATATGTAGAGGATTGATGATTACCTGGAAGGTTTAGTACCCGGCATTAATCTCAGTTTTCTTGCTAGTGCTGCTTCTTTTTTTCTTCTGTTTTTCTTTTTCTATCGATTTATTATCTATTATATATCTAATATCTTTCTATCATCTATCTATATCTTTATATATATGATTACTTTGTAATTTAAAGCTAGTTTACAAAATGAATATGGAGAATTACAGTATGTAATAGATGATGTTAAAACGCATTGCACACGGATTGCATACAGACGTCATACGGATGCTAAGTGAGAAAAATTGCATTGTACTTGCATGACACTCGTCCTTCTTCTCTGGACCAATATTGGACCGATTTTAGATTTTTTATACGCTAATGTGGCGCCCCTGCGGGTCCAGTCGCCACAGAGTTACTGCATCTCAGCCAGAGGTGTGGTACCCTACTCTCGGGTAAGGAGGAAGCACTACCCGGGACCCACACACTCACATCCAACACCACATCACTCCAGTAGGGAATGGCGAGATTGCTCCTAAGGGAGAGCACAGTCCCGGTAACTGTTTGGAGGAGGGAACTAGGTGGAGGAGGTGGGTGGAGGAAGTAGTTTAGAGGAGCACTGAAGGAAGGACTGAAGGTAGAGGGGACCACATAGAGTGACAGTTGGTGACGTGGGTCACAAGACAGGTAGTATAGTATAACAAGACGGGTAGAAAGATCTAGAAGGGTCCTAGGAGCAAGAGCGCAGTGAGAGAGGACCGTTGAGGAGTGGGGTCCAGTCAGAGGGGCCCAGTAAGAGAGAACGAGAGAACGAGAGGAGCGAGGGAGTCAGAGAGAAGGACTCCAGACACAGAGAAAGGATCTTAGGGGCACGGGAGGTGCGGAGCCCACCCGTGCGCCCGAGTTCACGCCGACCGTGAAGGGATCAGGTCGCAGTAGGGGACCAGCCTGAGACTAGTGGAGAACTGCAAGACTCAGCTAGCAAGCCGGAGATTGCGGTATCTCTAAGTGCCGTAGCCAAAACCACACACATTCGCTGAAAAGGTGGCCATATAGGACCAAGGGGACAGAGAGGACGTTGCCCGACAAGGCCCGGGGCCACTGGCTCGGGACACTGTGTGTGAGGCGCAGGGCAGGAGGGCGAGAGCCAGCACAGAGAGACGACCTGGGAAAGGTACACAAGAAGGGGGTCCCGATCAAGTGCACCCAAGTTATCTGACAGCTGCTGGATCACTTCCCCGGAGGACACAGGACTCGGTGGGCTGTTATAACATGGCTAGCAGTTGTAACCTGGAGCACCGTAAAAACTGTGAGTAAAAACTTGAAGAATGCACTCCGCTGTGTCCTAGACTTATGCTGCGTCACCTACCTTGCACTACATTAACAACATCAAAAATTCCAATTTAACTGCCCTGAGGCCTAGCTCTACCCGTGGAGAGCAGAACTTTCTCTGCTGCGTCACCAATGGCCCCAGTGGATCTGAACAGCAGCGGAGGCCACCTATAGCCGAATACGGATGGCGTCACAAAACTTTATCCCCAAAACTTTATTCCCCTCTTTTCTTTATTTATTGACCACCCTGGGCCACGGACCGGGTCACGCCACCGTGACTACCCCAAAAGAACCGACCGGCCCGGCTTCCGAGTACCCCACGGCCCCAGGGGGCGTGTCAATTGTGTAACCCCAGCCTTATGATTTCAACAATGTTGTGTGAAAGGTAAACCAATATAACCTGGTAACTTCAGAATTTGATATGGTTTGACTACACTAGTCTTGAATTTACCTTTACTAGAGAGATGCTGAGTGATTCCCGACAGCTCCTGAGTAAAGCCTCACATTCTGTAATAGATTTGTTGTCCAAAGTTATACCATTAATCTGCAATGAAAGACAATACCTGATTATTATCGCCAATTGTAAGGGGTACAGTAAAAACACAAAATCCACTTTATTAGAATATAAAAAAACCTAGATAAAATCTAAAAACAAAATGAGCAAATACCCTGTAGTAAGTTAATAAATAGTATAGAATAATATAACCTAGCCCTGAACAGTGAGGCTTGTGCCCATTTTGGTGTTTAACTTACAAGCACGTTTAAAGAGGACTTGTTGTCAGGATAAAAGTGGTTATTTTTGTGCATTTATTTTATTCCCAGCTGCTCCCCTGAATATTCTGTTTTTATAAGGTCTTTACAATGGGGTGAGGTTCACAGGATTCACAGGGGTGTGGCTCATAGGGGTGGGTCTTTAGGCTGCTTTGCACAATAACTATTAGCACCGCCCCCTTTGAAGACCATAAAAATTAGCACTAAATAAAAAGACATATATATACACACGACGGATTTAAAAAACAGATTACTCCGAGATGTAATGGGGAAAAAATAAGAACAAAAACTAGCTACTTTTAACCTAATAAAAGGTCCTCTTTAAAGGGAATCTGTCAGCAAGATCAATGATCATTGGGGGACACAGGATGATTTGATGCTCCACAGCAGTCCGAAAGGATGAGACGACAATGGTTAATGCAGTTTGTCAATTGAACAGCTGTCTACAGGATCTCATGTCATAATATAGTATCAGCAAATGCAAACATATGCAACCTGTAAAATTTGGCAAAAGTGTGATGACCATGCGGCAACTTTATACACCTGGCACTGTGATAAAAGGCCCATGACCCCCCACCACTTCATTAGACTTGGCCATCGCACAGAAGGGTGGTACCTTGCCCTTTGAGTGGCCGGCCTCATTAATGGTGCATTGGATCCAACAGACTATGGTGGTCATGGATGCCACCAGGTCTGAATTGGGACCCTCTGGTAGGATAAAAATGGAGTTTGAGTGCTGGGAAAGAGGCAATTTGAGACAGATCAACACGTAATATCTGCATCATATCCAGAGTATGGAGGGCTTTCACTGGGATGTGATGGAGAGGGGAAAAATTAAGTTTGTACAATATCCTCATTAAGGTGGAATGCCAAAAACACCTTTGGCAAGAATGAAGGGACTAGCAAAGGACTACTTTGCAATGATGGAAAACTGTTAATTGAGACTTTAAAGACAAGACTGCTAATTCTGAAGCTCACCTGATGGAGTTAATGGCCCCTAAATAATTCAACCTTTCAAAGAGAGGATGCGTAAGGTTGCAAAGAGGCTCAAAAGGATATGACTGCACTATCTCAAGGATCAAAATTGAGGTCCATGCATGAGGTAGGATGAGGCTAAGAAGGGACTGTATAGGTCACATCATACATGTAAGACTTGGATGCCAATGAGCACTTAAACAAAATAGAGAGGGACCTGTTCTTTGAGAGTTTGAACTTGGGCTCAAATCCAATGCACCCTGAAGGAATGAAAGTAAAGAGTAGATTGAAAACCGCCTGGGTTGAATTTGTCTGTCCTTGCAACAATGGATGATGTCTTCAAGGTTCGGTGGTAGATGTGGGAGGAGGACAGTTTTCTGGCCTTAATCACGGTCTGAAGGACACTGTCTGAAAAACACCTTGCTTCTATCACAGCTTAACAGCCACACCATTAAATACAGTATAGCTAAAATCAGGTGTAAGAGTGGCACTTGAAGGAGATGATCTTGCTGAAGATGATATAGCATCAGCAAGGAGGGTGACTAAATATGCATACCATGCTTGCCTGGACTTATGATTTTGACCTACATAAGTACCTAAGGAAGCATTGCAAGAGGAGGGCAGATGTTGCTTAACTTGAACTTGCTCCAGGGAATGACCAGAGTTCTCAATGCCAGAGCTTTGAGATCCTGGAGTCAGAATACAAAACTCAGGAGCTTGTGGTTGAGCCTGAAGGCTATGAGGTCATCATCCGGGGGCTCCATCTGGATAGGCATTCAGGTGAACACTTCCAGGTGTAGAGATCACCCTTCTGGGCTGAATCGTTTGCTACTGAGGAAGTTGGCCATCCAAGTGTCCACATTTGGGATGTGGACTACTCAGAGGGCTAGGAGTCACATTATGGTCTGCCTCCAGTATGGTATTTTCTTGGTGTCTTACAAGTAAATTGGTATTTCCATACTTAATTTTCTGTATATATTTTTTTCTGGATTACAGTGTGTTTGAGAAAGGTCTGCTATGTCAAACCGGTAAGTTACGGGAAACTGTTATTGGATTGTGAGAGTTAAACAATTTGCATTGAGAACCACATATTTAGAGTGCAGAGTTCTTCTTTGTACTGATTGTTCAAAGCATGTGAAGGCTCTCCAGGTTATCTGCTCTGGACAGTGCCTTTCTTAAGAGATCATCCAAATAAAGAATGGCTACTACATCCCTGTAGTCAGTAACTGCTAGTGGCAGACTTCAACAGCAAAGCAAAAAAATATCTGATGTGTCTTATAGATTGGAGTTTGAAGTTATGCATGCTTGATGCTTATGGATCACAAAAATTCTCCCTGTTCCATCGATGCAATTTCTGTCCTCAAGAAATTAATCCGGCAATGTTGAATCACTTGAGATCTAGGACAGGGTGCACTGTGCCGTCCTTTTCGGGAACTACAAAAAGATTTGAATAAGAACTGTGGAAACCTTACAAATTAAGATCAAGCACCATCACCCCTGACTTTGATAGAATTTTCTTCCATACCCCCAAACCTATTCTGCAGCCTATGAAAATCACCTTGCATATTCAGAAATTTGTGCATGGGAGAACCAAACATACTTGAACGTGAGAAGAAATCTCCCCCATCCTCACCTGATTGGGTGTAGGCCGCATTTCATGCGGAGTTGAACTTGGAAGTGGAAGATTTAAATGTCTGTTGGCATGGGGCATCATGAAGGGAACAGATTAAAGAAGTGCCTCTTTTTCTGGTCCTCCGTTTCCAGTTTCTTCAAATCATGATGTGGAGAACCAGCAAAAAGAGAAGAAATGTGTTCTGGATCTTCTCGGAGCCCCAGAGTGAATATGCTTGTTCCAAGGAAAATAGTACAAGAAAGCCAAAGATATACCTCCGGTGGTAGATAATATAAGTATATATATATATATATATATATATATGCAATTATATGTAATATTGAACCATCCGGAGTGAAGGACTAATGTAGGCAAACGGGACAATCGGAAAAAACATATGACAAAAAACAAAGAAGAAAGCCGATCATAAAGTCCCAGATATCAAAGTAAGGTGAATAATCTCATTTTTATTGATAAACAGGTGATGACAATAAGAAATAATTAAAATATTAAAAACAGGGGCGAATGTCTGAAATAAGTAATAGTTCATGCGGGAGAGGACAAAAGGAGGAGGGATGCTTGTATAGATACAAGAGGTAGGGGATAGAAAAGAATTATATAAAGGTAATATATCATAAAGACATGTACGTGTATATGCAAAATAAATATAAAAGGTAGAGTGAACTACATAGTAACGACATATGATATTACATTAGTGCATAATCAAAACCTATCACTGATAGTGTATACTAATAGTAGGGGAAAAAGGCAACGGAGATCGCCGTGAGTAGAAAACACAAAATAAAAGTCCTCCGGTACAAGTAAGCTATATAATAAGATATAAAATAGTACAAAAAATGACTTACAATTAGATATATACCTCCCACATTCCAGACATGAGTCCACCCCGACGCGCGTTTCGGCAGAGCGCCTTCGTCAGCGGGTGGACGCATGTCTGGCATGTGGGAGGTATATATCTAATAGTAAGTCATTTTTTGGACTATTTTATATCTTATTATATAGCTTACTTGTACCGGAGGACTTTTATTTTGTGTTTTCTACTCACGGCAATCTCCGCTGCCTTTTTCCCCTACTATTAGTATACACTATCAGTGATAGGTTTTGATTATGCACTAATGTAATATCATATGTCGTTACTATGTAGTTCACTCTACCTTTTATATTTATTTTACATATACACGTACATGTCTTTATGATATATTACCTTTATATAATTCTTTTTTATCCCCTACCTCTTGTATCTATACAAACATCCCTCCTCCTTTTGTCCTCTCCCGCATGAACTATTACTTATTTCAGACATTCGCCCCTGTTTTTAATATTTTAATTATTTCTTATTGTCATCACCTGTTTATCAATAAAAATGAGATTATTCACCTTACTTTGATATCTGGGACTTTATGATCGGCTTTCTTCTTTGTTTTTTGTTCCAAGGAAACGGAGTTCTCTTTGAACCTATTGTTTTCCAGATTATTTCATCCAATCATATACCAACAAGCTGTGAACCTCTCAGGCAGAGAGAGCTCTGGCTGTCAGAGACTTTTTTGACATTGTGTCCAAAGACCAGCATTTGGAATTTGGAATGAAATTTCCACTTGTCTATACCGCACTATGATTGGAATTATTCACTGTGGTGTTTATCCTACATATAAGAACGTAATGGTGACTACTCTCTGCTCATTATTCTTGAGCTCTCTGCAGCTTTTGACAGCATTGACCACCACCTCCTACTCTCTATGCTCCACTCAATCGGCATAAAGGACACTGCTCTCTCCTGGTTCTCCTACTACTTACCTGACCACTCTTTCAGTGTATCGTTTGCTGGCTCCACTTCTTTCCCCCTTCCTCTCACTATTGGGGTTCCTCAGGGTTCAGTCTTGGCCCTCTTCTCTTCTCTCTCTACACAGCCCCAATTGGACAGACCATCAGAAAATTTGGTTTTCAGTACCATCTTTATGCTGAGGACACAAAACTATACACCTCATCCCCTGACCTTACCCCCCCACTGTACTACAGAACACCAGTGACTGTCGGGCCGCAGTTTATAACATTATGTCCACTCTCTGTCTGAAACTCAACCTTTCCAAAACTGGACTTCTTCTGCTCCCGCCGTCTACTCACCTCCCTAAATCTGACATCTCTCTCTCTCTGTGTGGCACCACAATAACGCCGAGCCAGCAGGCGCGTTGTCTGGGCGTTGTGTTTGACACCAATCTCTCCTTCACCTTCCACATACAATCTCTTGCCCGCTCTTGTAGCTTGCACCTGAAGAACATCTCTAGAATCCGCCCTTTCACACCTTGGAAATAACAAAAAACTTCACTGTTGCCCTGATCCACTCCCGCCTCGACTACTGTAACTCTCTATTAATTTGCCTCCCCCTCACTCGACTTTCCCCTCTCCAGTCCATCCTTAATGCTGCAGCCAGGGTCATCTATTTGGCTAACCGTTACTCAGATGCTTCTGCTCTGTGCCAGTCATTGCACTGGCTGCCCATGAATTATAGGATCCAATTTAAATTGCTTGTTTTCACCCACAAAGCTCCATCCTACCCCCCTACCCCCCTACATCTCTTCCCTCATTTCTGTTTATCGGCCTACCCGTTCTCTTTCGACTAACATCCGCACTAATCCATACCTCCCACTCCCGGCTTCAAGACTTCTCCCGAGCTGCACTCATTCTTTGGAATGCTCTACCCCAAGAAATTAGGATGAACCACAACTTACACAGTTTTAAGCGCTCCCTAAAAACACACCTGTTTAGGACAGCCTATCACATTCCCTAATCTAAGTCCTTTTATATTCTTATAGCCCATCCCTTATTTCTCCAAACATAAGTCTCCACCGAACCCAAAAGCACTACAGATACTGGCTGGTGATGAGCTCATGCAGCCTTTATCTCTCCCTCATCCCCTCAAGTTGGCTGGGCCATCCTTGTAAATAAGCCATGGTACTTTGCGTCAACCCCACCTCATTGTAGATTGTAAGCTCTTACGAGCAGGGCTGTCATCATTTTTGCTTTAATTATTGTACTATCTTTAGCTATGTTAATTATGACTGTTGTATATGAACCTCTGAATTGTAAAGCGCTGCGGAATATGTTGGCGCTAAATAAATAAAGATTATTATTATTATATTATTATATTTCGGAATTATGAAAATGGATGTTATTCTGTGACATTTTTTGAGATAAAGAAAGAATTTATATGAAGAGAACTTAAGCTGCAGTTGTTTTTATTTGAGGAGTGTTTAAACAGCAAGGAGGAGCTAAAGACAATATAAAGAAAAAGTATATTTTGTAGATTATTTTTTTATTGAAGAAAGCTGAATCTGCCATGGGTAAAGTCTTGTGTTTCACCAGATGGGAAAATGACAGGTCCATGATAGGCAAGGAAGACTGTTTAGTGCGTCTTCTGTAAGGGATACATGGTGTAAACTTTTTAGTTGCAATAGTGCTGCTGGTTCCATGCCGAGCACAAACAGGGAACTAGCTCGCTACCCGACAGGTAGACAGAAAAAAACTCAGCTTCCTCAGGTGAGTGTACCACTGTTTTATGGTTGATGCAGTAAGAGGTAGCTGAGCTCCTCTGAGGAGTTGTTGAGCTGAGTTAGCTCAAGAGCTCCATTTGATAAATTATCTCATTCTGCCTGGGGTTAAGTTAAAATGGAATTAATAAAAATGACCAGTAAAGACCATTTAATTTGATCTTTAATAAAAGACAGCCCTCACGTGTTGTGCTGTTTTTTTTTTTTTAAACAATGAAGTAGATACTTACCTGTAGAATTTAAATCACCAAGAAAAACTCTGAGGTGGCTGTGGGTTGTCCAGCAGTGTCACCCTTTGTGTCCATTTCCCTTAGGCGGTGGAGATAATACAGACAGGCAGTGAGGAACAATGGGCGATCTCATGGCTGGCATGCAGCAGCGGAGTGGGGTTCCGCAGTGCTTCCTTTCCTTCTAGAAGTAGGAGGGGGGGGGGCGTAATAACGTGGTTACGGCATCACTGTTCTTCCCTCCTTGTGAGGGGTAACAGGATGATTATTCAGCCCTGTATTCACAACCTAAAAGGGAACAAAGTAAAAAAAAAAAAAAAAAAAAAGATGTACCTGTCTAGAAGTTATGCCTCTAATTCAGGCACTAAAGTAAAATGGATTAGCTAAGTGTCTGTAGGAGGGGTATAGCTGGTGGGGAGATCAAATGCTTATCTACTTACTGCCCCTCTCCAAGTGGCAGCAACTATAAGCCATTGTACTGCATCCCCCAACAGCACTGATGAAAAATTATGCTATAGATGACATTATCATTCAGAGAGCAAAATAATCATGACAGAAGCGTAACAAGGGGGGTGAGTGGGAGGGTTTGATCATTCTGACAGATTGCCTTTAAAAGACTACATACAGAGCCCCATCTTCAGCGGCTATGGGACAATGCTATGGAACACTGTGTAGGGGAAGCTAATATAGCCTCCTAAGTCACTTCCTTGAGGAGAAGGAGGCATAGTCGCTTAACCCAGCGATTGGCTCGAGCGGTCATGTGCGCTGCACAGATGATGTCACAACTACAGCCTGTAAACAATCAATGTGAGCAGTGGCCAAGACGCATAGGTGGAGCAGCGGATGATTAATATTGCTGTATTTCTTATTTTCAACATCTGCAAGTATATGGGATGAAAAATGTAGAAAGTAAAAAAAAAACATAATACTGATTTTACCTTCACCATACATAATAGACTACAGTGCCTTAACGACATTGATTTTGTCTGGATTGATGGCCAATCAATCATGCAGCATGAGGGCATTCCCATCACAATTCAGGCTATTGTAGCGTATCATATCAATGTACAATTTATGTTCCATGTTGTAGTTTAGCTTTGCACATGCAGTGTCAGTATATGGAAAACTGGTTGATACTTACAGCCACTACCCTGTCACCAGCGGCGAGAGATCCTTCTTTGGCAGCAGGACTCCCAGGCATCACAGATGCCACCAATACTCCAGTCTCCAAAGAAATGCCACAATCTATAACAGGGAGAAAACAGTTGTACTAGTTACTATATACAGTATGTGTATATTCCAATGATGCTACCAAGACCAGGTAAAGGTTACATCTTTACATGCCATCTGAAAGAGCAATTACATTTATACATCTCTCAGATCTAAGGAACACCATGTCTGTATATATGAGTCCCGGGTCCAATATGGTCAGATTTTACCCAATAAACATTAATTTCTGCCGTCTGATGTACTACCAAAAAACTATGATAAAAAATAGGTAATATCTAGTGTAGGTGAATCAAGTCCCAGGATCATTTACATTCTTTCCTGACAAATGGTGCTCCCACATGCAGTTTCTAGACTGTGATCCAGAAAGGTCTTCTCAAAACAATCAAATATTGCTTTTATGGACTAAGAGTAATTTTATTTCTGTATTGAAGTGTACTGTCCTGTCAGTGTTTCCCCATTGAGCACTGTGGCATGGCTTAAAGGGGTTGTCCACTACTTCATCGGATGACCTATTCTTAGGCTAGGTCATCAAGATCAGAACGATGGGAGTCTGAAACCTGACACCCCCACCGATCAACTATTTTAAACTCCACTGACATCCGGATATGAACAGAGCAGGAACAGCAAACCTTTGCTCTCTGAGTAGTTGCCATTGAAAACATAGAAAAGATACTGCGGCTCAGCTCCAATTCCCTTCAATAACAGTTAAGCTGCAGTACCTGTGAACAGACACTGCACAGTGAAAGGATCTGAGCTGTTACACTTCAGTGCACTGTTTATATCTGGTCAACGTAAAAGCTGAAGAGGGCTGATCAGTGGGGGTGCCGGCTATCAGACCCCTAATGATCATAATGTGTGATGGATGGCTGGATGGTGGAGTTTGCACAAAGGCATGACAGAGGGGGCCCCTTAGTTTAACCACTGTAGAAAAGCAAGGTAGCACTGGGTTAAATCCTAGCACTGCAGGTCATTATTAGATTAGAAGAGCTAAAAACTTGGGATGACGTGGATATTAAAGCAGTGGACCAGGGAGGGAATATGGTGATCTGGCTCACTTGCAAATATGAGAGAGACATTTTGACAGTTGAGTAAGGACACTTGCGTTAGACTGGCGCATTGTCCTATCTCTACTCATAAAAATGAAATACATACCATTTTACAAAGGGCTTCTAAATAATGGCATTATCAATAAGAAAATATCTGATGGATTAATGGCTGAATATCCCAAAATGCCTACTATATACGTGCTCCCGAAGGTTCACAAGGATTCAGTCAATCCACCGGTATGCCCATCGTCGAGGATTGGTGGACTTTATGACCCCATTTGCAAATTCATTGAGTTTTACCTAAAACCATTGGTGGAAACACTACCCTCCTACGTTCGTAATACCACAGATGTGTTGAAATGCCATCAATTTTAGTCAATACAACATGACAAGTGGTTAGTCACAGCAGATGTAGAATCACTCTACACCAGCAGTTCTGATGATGATGGTATCAATGCAGTCCACTTCTTCCTGAGAACTAGTAACTGTAAAAGGCCCATTATGTGACCTTATTTTAGAGTTATTACAGTTCATCCTTTCCCAGTTAATCTTTTGGGATTTAAAGATCGGTTCTTCCTACAAAAGCGTGGCACAGCCATGGGGCTGGCTTGCGCCCCATCCTATGCCAACCTGTTTCTTAGCCTTTGGGAGAGATTCATCTTTTATCACGATGGGGTCTTTACCATTGACAGGTTGCAATGTTGGCATAGGTATGTTAATGACATCTTGTTCATCTGGCAAGGAACCAATTTTCTGAGCTGTCTTTACAGATGAACTGAATAAAAATCCTTTTAACATCAGATTAACATATAAGGCACATGAGGATAAAATGGGATTTCTTGATATCCTTTTGGAAATAGGAGACAATAGTATTATTCAAACAGATGTATACAGAAGAGACACTTCTGTCAATGTTTTACTTCATGCATCATCAGCCCATACGTATCATACTATTAAGGCCGTCCCAGTTGGACAGTTTCTCAGGATGAAGCGAATTTGCAACACCAATGGCAGGTTTGAAAAGCAAGCTAAAGATCTTAGAAATAGGTTAATTTTCAGAGGGTATAGCAATCGTACCATCAAAAAGGGTATATAAAAGCTAAGAATACCCCAAGAGAGAATCTATTATTTAAAACTGAGAGCCGTGTCAATTCTGATTCCAGTATTTGCTTCATTTCCATGCACAACTGTAAATGGAACAAAATTCGCAATATAGTCCAGAAACACTGGCCTACATTAATGACGGATCCTACTTTGGCTGCTCATCTTTCTGATTCACCCTCCTTAACAGCTAAGTAAGGAAAAAAATCTTAGCGATCTTCTCGTGAACAGCCATTATGTAGCTAAAACAATCAATCCCTTAAATCCTGAAAACAGGAAACCAAAATGGGGGTGTTGCTCGTGTAATGACTGTCTTGCGTGTAAAGAAAAAAACATCATTAAAAGTGCAAATTCTGAATTAGCGGATGGGAAAAAAAATTAAAATCATCCATAATATTTCATGTACCAGCACGTACGTCATTTATTAAGCTACATGCCCCTGCTCTATGATTTATGTTGAGCTAACCTCGTGAGCATGTCAGGGATATTGTCAATGACCAGAAAGTTGAAGATATCTCGACAATAAAAACTTTACTAAAGCACTTCCGGATCTTTCGCGGCTGCAATCCTAGACTTTTACAAGTTAGGAGAATTGACCGCCTCTACTGTGACATCAGAGAGGGGAATTTTAGACAGTCTTTGGCGCAAATGGAGTGCAGGTGGATTATGTCTCTAGGTACTATGTCCCGTACTGGACTTCATGAAAATTTAAGTTTTGTTCCTTTTCTGTGATAGTATTTAGATTTTTCCATAGTGTTTTTTGAGTTATGTATTATATCTTTTTAACTGTATGTCTTGTTTTTTTTCAGTTTTAATTGTTTTGGGGAAGATTCCTAATGGTCCGATGTCCTCTGTTCCTTTGATATTATATGGCTGGAGACGGATCTGCTCTTCTTCAATGAACGAAAAATTGGGAGAAACTTACCCATTTTGAAAGCCCAAAAAAAAAACATCCGAACACCATGTTATTATTTAGAATTTTTTATTTTCATCTTTTACATTTGTTTTTTATGTTGTAATTATTGTATGACTACTTATTTATAGTATCATGCATTTTCACTGTACTATATGCACTTTTGTGATCACATGATGATCATGTCTTGTGGGTTAGTATGTATTCACTTTCACTAATGAAGATTGTATCTATGATTTCACAATGATCATCTCATTGAATTTTTGGTATTTGACGCAATCTTTATTAGCATTCATTCCACTTTGTTCCTTTCCATTTTATTCACGGATATTTTTTTACGATGCTCAATTTGCATCTTTTGTTCTGAGCATATATTTTTTATGTTTTTTTTCACTTATTTTTCGTTTTTTTTGTAGTTCTCTAATAACTTCGTCATTTTATATTATTGTAATTCTTATCATGATATACTGCCTACTTTGATACTTACCTTGTTTGGTTTATTCACTGTTTCTTATTAATAATAAATAATAATGTTTTTATTTATATAGCACCAACATATTCCGCAGAGCTTTACAATTCAGACAATTTACAGACATTATGGGCACTGTCCCCATTGGGGCTCACAATCTACATTCCCTATCACTGTGTCTTTGGAGTGTGGAAGGAAACCGGAGAACCCGGAGGAAACCCACGCAAACACGGGGAGAACATACAAACTCCTTGCAGATGTTGTCCTTGGTGGGATTTGAACCCAGGACCCCAACGCTGCAAGGCTGCAGTGCTAACCACTGAGCCACCGTGCTGCTCTTCTTATACCGATATTGTCACTGATTTGGATAAAAATAACTATAGTATGGCATTACAAATGTTTACATACTGTTAATTTTAATACTTTTTGTATCCCTTCGGTCTTTTACTGTTTCCTAAGATATTGTGGTGAATTTGGATATAAAAGTTACTGCATCATGGCATGACACATTTTAATATTGGGCATCTAAAAAATGGCCGCCAATGCGCGCATGCGCCTCGCAAATGCCGTTCACCATCCTAATTGACAGCTTCAATACAGAGAGCACATGTCGATGACATCACTCGGAGATTTCTCCGTGATGTGCGCTCTCTGTGAATGCCAGACATGAAGTTTGTACTTCCGCGGTATGCGGCGTCACGCATGCACACTTCACCTGGCGTTCATTATCAATTATACTATTTAAGGGCTTTCGTGGACAATTAGTGGTACCCTGTTTTGAAGAAGCCACGTGAAACACGTGTCACAAGGACTCCTTACCTGGTCCCTGTAGCAGCATATCATTATGGGTAAGCTGTTTTTATAGCTTATTAGGTGATTTCACTTGGGGATTTTTTTGTAGTAAATGCAAAGATATTTCCACAGGATACTAATAGGACGGGTTACAGCCATCTTGGAATAATGGTGTTCTAACTTCACACCATCTCAGTAATTTCAAGTAGTTTATTGGGTAAACTGAATATCAATTATCATTTGAGCTACATCTTTTGTGATTCACTATTACAAGGTTAACTTATTGTATTCCTAATAGACTATTATTTCGTTTTGTGCATACAGCAAAACCTTATTATATACTCCTTATTTATTACTCAAATACTATTATTCTGCTTGCATACCTCCTGGGACTGCACTGTGGTCTTTTCCTGATTTCACCTCGTATGTCATTTGTATATAATCTTTCTTTCTAATTGTATTATGATACTTCAATAAAAATTGCATTTTATTCCAAAAAAGTACTCCATTTGTATTTTTGTAGGCTGTATATTTTTTATTAAGATGTCCCTTTTTTGCATACATCTTCCAACCGTATTATTCGCGGATAGAACACGTACGTATGGTAACCTATGGGGCTGATCACATGTTCAATTTTATTTGCGGACGGTTGGTCCGCGCAAAATGGCGGAGACAATGTTTGATATGGATTGAAGTGATGGATCTAACTTGCCAATTCAGGTCTATGGGTCCCTGAAAAAAAATCAGACCACACTCAGATGCCATCTGAGAGCTGTCTGTTTTTCACAAACTGCTAGATAGGAGAAGGTAGAGAAACCTTTTTCTTTTCTCATCCTAGAAAAACTGATGAAACTCAGACCACACTCGAATAAAACCCGGATGACACTCTAATGAATATCTGATGAACTTCTGAACAAAACCACTGAAGAAGCTAGGACTGCTTTTACTCATATGTGAAAAAAATGGAAATCTGAATGAGCCCTAAGCCTTAATCCAGGATGAACATCGCATTTCCAAAAAGATTTACCTGTCCACAACACTTTCATGTGATATATTTTAGATGGGCTGATTCCTCAAAATACAACTGAACAAAATCCCCCTTTTATCAGGTCAAAGATTAGTTGTATGTTTTCTAAAAACAAAGTAACATACTTGTCAGATTCTGATCGATATATTTGGCACCAGATACACTGAGTGCCTTTAATATCAGACTAAAATTTGTATGCAAAGAGTTAGTTTATATGTCCTAACCTTTCTGATTGCCCAGGTTGATCTGCAGGGGTGTGACAATACGACTTCCAAGAGACTTTCTTCTCCGTATTACCATGTTGATGACATCCCCTCCGCTAAGGACAGCTTTTATCAACTGTTTTCGGTCTTTATTGGTAAGATCCACATCATTTATTTTCAGGAGACAGTCATTCACCCTGGAACATGGGAGTAAAAAAATTGAGTCTCCGTAAATAACATGTATAAAGTGCTGAGGATCAAAAAGCGCAATAGGGTCTTATCTGATGATAAAGGACAACAAGGTGCAGGTATGGTAAAGTTGTGCATCACACAAAGACGATCAAGCTTAACCCATTAGTGACAGAGCTAATTTTGACCTTAATGACCTTGCCAAATTTTTTAAATCTGACCAGTGTCACTTTATGTGGTAATAACTCTGGAAATTCAACAAATGCCACAGATTCTGAGACTGTTTTTTCGTAACATATTGTACTTCAAGTAGCTGAAACCCCAGAGATTTTCGGACCCTGAGGGGCGCTATACCCTTATTTCTGATCACCATTTTAAAACGGCGATTAGAGAATAAGGCCCCTTAGCGGACGCCGGTTTAATACGTGTAGCGTCGGCGTCCCTGCCTCCTGCTAGGCAGGGACGCTGTTCCCCTCACCTCTCCGCTCCGTGCCCGGCGTCCTCCTCCCGCTCTGCTGGCAGCGCGCGCTGCTTCCCGGCCACTGTGCTTAGGGCGCGCACGCGCGCGCTCCCCCTCTCTTAAAGGGGCCGCGCGCGCCGTCCTAAGGAATCCCCGGCCAATGGCCGGAGGACCTCACCATATATAAGGCACCTCCTCCAAAATGGAGGTGCCCGAGCAATGTTGTTGCATAGCCTATCACTCTGCTTCAGCCCTCAGGTCCCGTTACCAGTTACCTGCCAGATTCCTGCTTGATACCTGCCTGTTACTTGTCTTTCTACTTGCATTCCTGCGGTCCGACAGTCTGCCTACCAGACCTGCCAGTCTGTCTATGGATCTGATTGTCCGCTCACCTGGGAGCGCCCGCCTGCTACCCGCCTGCTAGCCTACCTGGAGGCTCCGCCGTCATGTGCTGTGACCACCTGCCTGTCCAGAGACTCTTGCCCGCTCACCTGGGAGCGTCCACCTGCTACCTGCCTGCTAGTCTACCTGGAGGCTTAGCCATCACTTGCTGTGACCACCTGCCTGTTCAGAGACTCTTGCCCGCTCACCTGGGAGCGTCCACCTGCTACCCGCCTGCTAGCCTATCTGGAGGCTTAGCCGTCACTTGCCGTGACCACCCGCCTGTCAAGAGACTGTCCCCGTCACTTGCCGTCACCTCCTGCCCTTCTACCCAGAGACTGCCCCCGTCACTTGCCGTGACCTCCTGCCCTTCTACCCAGAGACTGTCCCCGTCACTTGCCGTGACCTCCTGCCCTTCTACCCAGAGACTGTCCGCGTCACTTGCCGTGACCTCCTGCCCTTCTACCCAGAGACTGTCCGCGTCACTTGCCGTGACTACCTGCCCGCCTACCCTGGGAGCCACCCGCTTTCTTACAAGGACTGCCCCTTTGTATCGTTGCTCAGAGGTTCCACCTCCCAGACCCGTTACAGTTTGCTCGGGCCATGGAACCCGGTGGCACCCAAGCTCCCTCGCTCTCGGACTTGTGTCATGAACCCTCCTGTCAGAGGTCCCAACAGGAGTCCATCCTGAGTCATCTGCGTAGTGTTAACTCCCGCCAGGACACATTGTCTACCTCTTCCGGAGCAGCCTCCACAAGCACACTTACTACCCCGGCACCGCCGCAGCCCATCAACACCATGGCATCTCTTCCCGGTCCTCGCCTCTCCGCTCCTCCTCGTTTTGGCAGAGATCCCAGCCAGGCACGGGGCTTCATTAACCAGTGCACTCTGCACTTCGAACTGTTGGCACACCAGTTTTCCACCGACCGAGCCAAAGTAGCCTTCATCATGTCCCATCTCATGGGAGAGACACTGGCTTGGCTAAATCCTCTATGGGAGAGAGGAGACCCCCTGGTGTCCAACCTGCCAGCCTTTCTCACGGCTTTCCGGAAAGTCTTCGACGAACCAGGACGGAAGACCTCATCCGCATCATCTCTGCTACGCCTTCGTCAAGGAAATCTCACCGTGGGCCAATATGCCATACGGCTCCGTACCCTTGCTTCGGAGCTGGCCTGGGATAACGACGCCCTGGTGTCTGTCTTTTGGGAGGGTCTCTCCGGCCGTATTAAAGATGAACTCGCCGGTCGGGACACTCCTACCACTCTCGATGACTTAATAACTCTTGCCACCTGGATAGACATCCGGTTCCAGGAGCGCGCCAAAGAGGTCACCCGTGAGAGGAGGTTTCCACGTCTAGCCCCTACCTTCCAGAAACCCGTCACTTCTCCCGTTACTCGCCAGGCGCACTCACCCGAGTCTATGCAGGTCGACCAGACCAAGATGGTCAAGACCCGTCAAGAGTTACGCCGAGCCGAGGGGAGCTGCTTCTACTGTGGCAGTAAGGAGCACCGGATCCGTTCCTGCCCGGAGAGGTCGGGAAACGCCTGTGTCTAGGATCGCTCAGAGAGGTCGTCCTAGATAAGAGTAAACCCTCTCCATCTCTGTTGCTGTCGGTCTCTATCATCTGCGGGGAGAACCGTTATTTTGAACTAGCCCAACTTGACTCTGGAGCTGCCGGAAATCTCATTTCTCAGTCCCTGGTAGAGAAATACCGCATTCCCACCAAACCTCTAGCTGTACCCTTATCTGTCGCTGCCGTAGATGGGGGCCTCTTACCACATCCCATCCAACTCATCACCGAATCCATAACCCTGCAGGTGGGAATGCTGCACTCAGAGAGCATCTTCTTTCATGTTCTGCCTGGACTCTCTCACTCCCTCTTGCTAGGCCTACCTTGGCTTCAGAAACATGCACCCGTGCTTGATTGGCAGACCGGAGAAGTCCTTCGCTGGGGACAGGACTGCCATAAGACTTGTTTAGTTCCCGTCCATCCTGTCCGTCCTTCTCCTACCCCAGCCAATCTACCTGGTCTTCCGGTTCCCTATTGGTCTTATGCGGACTTCTTTAATAAAAAGGAGGCAGAGACATTACCCCCTCATAGACCATACGACTGCCCAATCGACCTGATGCCCGGCGCTACTCCTCCCCGTGGGCGTATTTACCCTTTGTCCGCTGCTGAGACCCGGTCCATGTCTGAATATATTGAGGAGAATCTGGCCCGGGGATTTATCCGGAAATCGACCTCCCCGGCGGGAGCAAGCTTCTTCTTCGTCAAAAAGAAGGACGGCTCACTCCGTCCCTGTATAGACTATAGAGGTCTTAACCAGATCACGGTGAAGAATAAATACCCCCTTCCGCTCATTCCAGAATTATTTGACCGTCTGAGGGGGGCTAGAATCTTCACCAAGCTGGACCTCCGTGGGGCGTATAACCTGGTCCGTATCCGTCAGGGGGATGAATGGAAGACGGTATTCAACACCCGGGACGGCCACTATGAATACCTGGTAATGCCCTTCGGTCTCTGTAAAGCTCCCGCCGTCTTTCAAGAGTTGGTCAATGACATCTTCCGGGACCTTCTCTACTCCTGCGTAGTGGTGTACCTGGACGACATCTTGGTCTTCTCTCCGGATCTTCTCACTCACCGGAGGGATGTTCGTCAGGTCCTGCTCAGGCTCAAGCAGAACCACCTCTACACTAAATATGAGAAGTGCCTCTTTGAGCAGACCTCGCTTCCGTTCTTGGGCTACATAATCTCTCAGACCGGCCTACAAATGGATCCTGAGAAACTGTCTGCCATCCAGAAGTGGCCCCGACCAGAGGGGTTGAAGGCTATTCAGCGGTTCCTGGGCTTCGCCAACTACTACCGCCTCTTCATACCGCATTTCTCTTCCCGGACTGCCCCAATCTCTGCGCTCACCCGTAAGGGCACTAATCCCAGAGAATGGCCACCCGAAGCAGAGGAAGCCTTTCTTTCCTTAAAACAGGCTTTCTCTTCCGCCCTGGTGCTGCATCGTCCGGATGGCAACAAACAATTCTTCCTGGAAGTGGACGCCTCCTCCTCTGGAGCCGGAGCGGTACTTACCCAAAAGTAGTCTTCCGGAAGAATGGTAACTTGCGGCTTCTTCTCCAAACTCTTCTCCCCTTCTGAGCGCAATTATTCTATAGGAGACCGAGGGTTATTGGCCATTAAGCTGGCACTGGAGGAGTGGCGTTAACTGCTCGAGGGGGCTCTTCACCCGGTAATTATTTACACGGACCACAAGAACTTGGCTTACCTCCAGAGCGCCCAGAGACTTAACCCGCGCCAAGTGTGGTCCTTGTTTTTTGCCCGCTTTGATTTCGTTCTTCATTTTCGCCCGGCAGACAAAAACATCAAAGCTGACGCCTTGTCCCGATCCTTCCTGGTGTCTGATCTAGAGGAGGAGCCTAAGCACATCATTGATCCCGCCAGAGTAATGCAGGTGGCCCCCGTGAATCTAAATCGTCTCCCTCCCAGTAAGACGTTCGTAACAGCACCTGATCGGAAGAAGATCCTACACTGGGGTCACTCGTCTAAGCTAGCTGGCCACGCCGGTCAGAAAAAGACCCTCCAGCTTATTACCCGGCATTACTGGTGGCCTACCCTGCACAAGGACGTAATAGACTTTGTTTCAGCCTGTGTGTCCTGCGCCCGCAACAAGGTTCCGAGACATCTGCCAGCCGGTCGCCTCCTTCCTCTTCCAGTACCAGCTGCCCCGTGGCAGCATATAGCTATGGACTTTATAACGGATCTCCCTGTTTCTGACGGTTGTACGGTCATTTGGGTGGTCGCTGACCGCTTTTCCAAGATGGCTCACTTCATTCCCCTGCCGGGCCTCCCGTCTGCACCCGAGCTGGCTAAAGACTTTATCCGCCACATCTTCCGTCTCCATGGCCTGCCCCTCCACATCGCGGATCGTGGGGTTCAGTTCACCTCACGCTTCTGGAGAGCCACATGTAAGCTGCTGGACGTCACCCTGGACTTCTCCTCCGCTTACCACCCACAGTCCAATGGTCAAGTGGAGCGGATCAATCAGATCCTGACCAGTTACCTCCGGCACTTCGTTAATGCCCACCATTCGGACTGGGTGGATCTCCTACCATGGGCCGAGTTCTCTTACAATAATCACGAGAGCGAATCTTCCTCCAAATCCCCGTTTTTTGTAGTCTTCGGTCAGCATCCTCGGATCCCATTTCCCGTCTCCACCTCGGTGGACAATCCGGCTGCGGAATATCTCGTTAGCGAATTCTCCTCCATTTGGGAGAGTACCCGATCCGCACTCCTTCAGTCGTCCGAGCGGATGAAAAGACACGCTGACAAAAAATGCCTGGATCCTCCACAATTCCGTCCTGGAGATAAAGTCTGGCTCTCGTCCAAGTATGTCCGGCTCAAGATTCCTTCCTACAAGTTAGGGCCTCGGTTCATCGGCCCACTGGAAGTTATCAAACAAATCAACCTAGTGGCCTATAAATTGAAACTCCCGGCCAACTTGCGGATCCCTAACTCCTTCCATGTATCTCTCCTCAAACCCGTGGTACTGAACTCTTTTTCCAAGTCTACAGGTACGCCTCCTGCTCCGGTTTCCGCTGAAAACGAGTTTGAGGTAGAGAACATTCTGGCCACCAAAAGGGTAAGAGGAAAGACCTTTTTTCTAGTGGATTGGAAGGGTTTTGGTCCTGAGGAGAGAACGTGGGAGCCCCGGGAGAACATCCATGCCCCTCTCATCCTTGATAAATTTCTGTCTGGCCTAAAAAAGGGGGGGCCTAAATGGGGGGGGTACTGTAGCGTCGGTGTCCCTGCCTCCTGCTAGGCAGGGACGCTGTTCCCCTCACCTCTCCGCTCCGTGCCCGGCGTCCTCCTCCCGCTCTGCTGGCAGCGCGCGATGCTTCCCGGCCACTGTGCTTAGGGCGCGCGCGCTCCCCCTCTCTTAAAGGGGCCGCGCGCGCCGTCCTAAGGAGTCCCCGGCCAATGGCCGAAGGACCTCACCATATATAAGGCACCTCCTCCAAAATGGAGGTGCCCGAGCAATGTTGTTGCATAGCCTATCACTCTGCTTCAGCCCTCAGGTCCCGTTACCAGATACCTGCCAGTTACCTGCCAGATTCCTTCTTGATACCTGCCTATTACTTGTCTTTCTACTTGCATTCCTGCGGTCCGACAGTTTGCCTACCAGCCCTGCCAGTCTGTCTATGGATCTGATTGCCCGCTCACCTGGGAGCGCCCGCCTGCTAGCCTACCTGGAGGCTCCGCCGTCACGTGCTGTGACCACCTGCCTGTCCAGAGACTCTTGCCCGCTCACCTGGGAGCGTCCACCTGCTACCTGCCTGCTAGTCTACCTGGAGGCTTAGCCATCACTTGCTGTGACCACCTGCCTGTTCAGAGACTCTTGCCCGCTCACCTGGGAGCGTCCACCTGCTACCCGCCTGCTAGCCTATCTGGAGGCTTAGCCGTCACTTGCCGTGACCACCCGCCTGTCAAGAGACTGTCCCCGTCACTTGCCGTGACCTCCTGCCCTTCTACCCAGAGACTGTCCCCGTCACTTGCCGTGACCTCCTGCCCTTCTACCCAGAGACTGTCTCCGTCACTTGTTGTGACCTCCTGCCCTTCTACCCAGAGACTGTCCCCGTCACTTGCCGTGACTACCTGCCCGCCTACCCTGGGAGCCACCCGCTTCCTTACAAGGACTGCCCCTTTGTATCGTTGCTCAGAGGTTCCACCTCCCAGACCCGTTACAATACGCATTGGCGGTCGTTAAGGGGTTAAACATGTCGGCTGCTGCAGTCCCACAAATTAAAAAAACGTTGAAAGAATGGTCCAGGATACAAAGTAGACTTGATGCGGGTTTCTTATCAACGCATTTCAAAGTATTCAGACTTCTTCATCAGGATATAACCACACACAAAGCAAAGATTTGCACTTAGCTATATCCTGATGAAGAAGTTGGAAGACTTCGAAACACGTTTGTAATAAAAGTTCATCAAGTCTACTTTGTATCCTGGACCATTCTTTCAAATCTCCATCAGAAGCGCAGACAAACCACCTATTGTTTCCCTTCTGGCATTTCCTTTGTAAATAACTTATCATTTCCCCAGAGAAGACTGTGAATAGGGTCCCAACTAAATATTAGAGCTACATAGTTAAAGTGCTGTGGAATAATTATTATTATAAAAATTATTATTACATACACAAAATACTAAACTGCACTGTAGGAACATTAATCACGTTCATTAGTATCTACTAGCGGGCATTCCCATTAAATGTAACATATTGTCTCTATCTTTATCAAGTTATGTTCCCCTAGTTTTTTTAGGCCTAGTTATGCACATTAAAAAAATTGCATATTCTATCACTTGATTTGAAAGGTGTCTGATGAGCACAAATAAAGTTCCTGAAAATACTTTTATTTATTCTAAGATGCTCGTGTAGAGCGATCAGCCGTTTTTATAACTAGTTCCCTTTATTGATGGTATGGAACAGCAGTGATTTCATTCAGTAGAATACCGTATATTCCGGCATATAAGACGACTTTTGAAGACTGAAAAATCTTCTGTCTAGTCTGGGGTCGTCTTATACGCCGGTAATGCTTTTGAACTTTCAGAAATTGACATGCGGGGATACTCTGGGGGTGTTAATAAGCTGCCGTGGCCGTATCCCTGCCATGTCGGAGTTAATATAAGGTGGAGGGAGTTAAAATACGGCGGCGGTAGGTCCAGACAGTCAGCGCTTCTGTGCTGAAACTGACACATCGCTGCGTATTCCCAGCTCCGGACACAGCGCAGGACTTCTGTGCCGACAGCTTTCACTTGTCACAGAAGCGGTGCGCTGTGTCCGGAGCAGGGAAGTTCGCATCGCTTCTGTGACAATATATGAAAAGCCGGCAATTCAGCAGCGGCATAAGCCGGCACCCGACAATTTAGAATAGAAAGAATAGAGCATCACACATAGATTAGATAGATAGAAACATGTCAGTCACATATATATGAAGTACAGTGACAGTATTGCTTACTGTACTTGTCATTTAGTGTAAAGGATTTATTAAAACAAATATTAGTGTTTTCATGCACCGTCTCTTTAAAAAAGCCGGCCGGCAATTCAGCATCTGTACCCGACAATTTATAACAGAAAGATAGAGCATCACACATAGATTAGATAGATAGAAACATGTCAGTCACATATATAAGAAGTACAGTGACAGTGCTGGTTACTGTACTTGTCATCTAGTGTTAAAATAACGGATTTATTTTTAAAAAAATTGGCGTGGGGTTCCCCGTAATTTTAGTCTCTAGCGGAGGTTAAGCAGACAGCTGGGGCAGATGTTTGAAGCCTGGGAAGGGGGTAATACCCACGGAGCTTCCCAGGCTACTAATATCAGCCCCCAGCTGAATACCTAGCCTTTACTAGCTATTAAAATGGGGGACCCCCCCAAAAAAATGACGTGGGGTCCCCCCTAATTTAATAGCTAGCAAAGGCTAGGCAGACAGCTGGGGGCTGATATTAATAGCCCAGGAAGGGAGCCATGAATATTGGCCCCCTCCCAGGCTAGAAACACCAGCCGTCAGCCGCCCCAGAAATGGCGCATTCATAGGATGCGCCAATTCTGGCACTTAGCCTCGCTCTTCCACGCTGCCCTGGTGCGGTGGCAGGGGGTAATAGGGCTGGGGTTGATGTCAGCTTATAATGCCAGCTGACATCAAGCCCAGGTTAGTAATGGAGAGGCGTCTATAAGACACCCCCATTACTAACCCCATAGTAAAAGTTAAAAAAAACACAAACACCCAGAATAAAGTCCTTTAATTGAAATAAACACACAATTCTTTATTGTTCTAAATTAAACCATACTTACCATCACGCCCATTCCAGCTGAAGCCAACGATCTCCTGCAATAAAAGTAAAATAATAAAGCAACCTCATCCTTACCTCTCCATGGTTCCCAGGACCGATCCAGCTCTGCTACATTCACATGACAGGCTGGACCGCAGCAGAACGCTGCCATCCAGCCTGTCATCCCGCAGACACTGAGAAGCGCAGGCATGCTTGCGCTCTGCAGTGTCTGGCTGTGACGGCATCCAGATGAGCCGACAATGAACTCAGCTCACCTCCTGGACGTCCGTCACTGACAGCGTGGGAAACTTCTACTGCGCATGCGGGGAGCAGGAGAATTTTCCCACGCTGTCAGTGACGTGCATGAGGTGAGCCGAGTTCATTGGACATGATCTCGGCTCATCTGGATGCCGTCACAGTCAGACACTGAGGAGCACAAGCATGCCTGCGCTTCTCAGTGTCTGCCGCATGGCAAGCTGAACGGCAGCGTTCTGCTGCGGTCCAGCCTGTCATGTGAATGTAGCAGAGCTGGACCGGTCCTGGGAACCATGGAGAGGTAAGGATGAGGTTGCTTTATTATTTTACTTTTATTGCAGGAGATCGTTGGCTTCAGCTGGAATGGGCGTGATGGTAAGTATGGTTTAATTTAGAACATTAAAAAATTGTGTCTTTATTTCAATTAAAGGACTTTATTCTGGGTGTTGTGTTTTTTTTAATTACTTTACTAGAAATTCATGGCGGTCATGTCTAATATTGGCGTGACCCCATGAATTTCGGGCTTAGGGCCAGCTGATAATGCCAAGCTGGCCTTAACCCCTTTATTACCCAGTGACCCACCGCACCAGGGCCCTGGATGAGTTGGGTACAGCGCCAGAAGATGGCGCTTCTATGAACGCGCCATTTTCCGGGGTGGCTGCGGACTGCAATTTGCAGCGGGGGGGGGCCAGAAAGCTTGGGCCTCCCTGCGCTGCAGATTCCAGCCCCCAGCTGCCTAGTTGTACCTGGCTGGACACAAAAATAGGGCGAAGCCCCACGTCTTTTTTTTTTTAATTATTTCATGAAATAATTTAAAAAAAAAGGGCTTCCCTATATTGTTGTGTCCGGCCAGGTACAAATAGGCAGCTGGTGGTTGGGGGCAGCCCGTTCCTGCCTGCTGTACCTGGCTGGACACAAAAATATGGCGAAGCCCACGTCAACATTTTTGGGAAAAATTAATTACAAAATTAATAATAATTTAGGGACTGCATCTTTATTAACCCCTCAATTGTCATTTAGTGTTAAAATAAAGGATTTTTTAAAAAGAAAATTGGCGTGGGATCCACCATCATTATAGTCTCTAGCGGAGGTTAAGCAGACGGCTGGGGCAGATGTTTGAAGTCTGGGAAGGGGGTAATACCCACAGAGCTTCCCAGGCTACTAATATCAGCCCCCAGCTGAATACCTAGCCTTTACTAGCTATTAGAATGGGGGACCCCCCCAAAAAATGACGTGGGGTCCCCCCTATTTTAATATGTTTATGAGTGACAGTTTTCCTGCTATATACCTGCATGTCATAAGAATTTAAATTAAAAAAAGGACCATGTTAAATTCAAATCTGTTTTTTTTTAATTTTTACCGGTGTTTGGTATGCGTTGGAAAAGGGGTAGTCTTATACGGTGAATATATCCTAAACTCTATATTTTAACAGGAAAGTAGGGGGGTCGTCTTATACACCAGGTCGTCTTATACGCCGGAATATACGGTACTTTGTTATACCACACCTAATTCATGTGAAAGCTCTCTTTGTAACATCACTTATTGTAACCATAAAGGTCTCATATTATTTTATTTCTCTTCCATCTTGAATTTAGAAGGAATGGGAGTCTAAGGAACCCTGTACTAGTGACTGGCAGAGGGGTAATAAGGTACTTATCACCCAAGCTGTAGGTAGGTGATATGGCTTTTCCCCATAATAAAAATGTAACAACTAATGACTAATTCTGAATCTAGTAGAAATGTAGAAAGAAAATGATTGCTAGTGTTCCAAAATAAAGTCCAAGACAAATCAAATACCTTAGCCGCCCATCAGCAATACTGCCTTTGTCCACTTTAGTTACAAAAATGCCGCTGTCCCCTGGGAAAAAAGACTCACTAACTCCATCTGCCACATCGAATCCTAATGCTTTGAGATCCATGTTGTCCTGCAAAGAAGAGTTTAATTACACAAATCAGCAGCAAATTACATATTATTTGATTTACATTTTTATTTTAGAGGGTTGTCTGGAACTTCAATATTGATCTTTAGGATAGGTCATCAATGTCTGATCGGTAGCGGTGTGACACCCAGCATCCCCACCGATCAGGTGCTCCCGGTGTCACCGGCGGCCGGAACTGCTCAGTTACGAGCGGCACAGGCGCCCCTTCGACTGTATAGTAGCAGTGGCCAGGTACTGCACCTCTACCACTGATTCAATTCAATAGAGGGTGGATGTGCAGTACCCGGCAGCATCCACTATGTCAAAGGAGCTGAGCTGTGCAGATCCATAATTGACCAGTTCTGTCCATCACAGACACTGGGAACAGCTAATCGGCAGGGGTGTCAGAAGTTGCACACCCACCAATCTGACATTGATGACCTCTCCTAAGAATAGGCCATGAATGTTAAAGTCCTGGACAGCCCCTTTAAGCATATTTAAAAAAAAAAAATCTTGAAATTGCACACAGTTACTAAAGACTAAAGCAATTTTCTGCTGATTGTTTGGGTTTAAAATAAATTACAGCGCTAAGATTGTGCTGGAGGACTAGATAAGGCAAAATAATAAAGCTAGCTATACACCTCAGATAAATGGCAGCCAATCCAAATAAAAATGTTTGTAATGTACATGGGTTCATGCAACATCCTAACCAAAAAGCAGGAGAAAAATTGTATCTGGCATGCTGAATTTCAACATGTCTGATCTTTACCTTCAGAAAAATCAAAACATTTTCAAAGTGACCTGTCTTAGGGTGCTTTCACATTGCGTTCTTTGTCCCCGTCGGGGCATATGTCCAAAAATTCCCTGCAAAACGGGGTCTGGACGTATGCTGTGACAGGGCCATAGACCTCAATGGTGACGGGCAGAGAGAACGTGCTCTTTGCCGTGCACTTTTTTTGGGAGTGTGAGCCCACAGGAGGAAGACACTCAGACGCAGCAGCCTACGTCACCATTGAGGATTATGGCCCTGTCAGAGTATACGTCCAGACCCAGTTTTGCGGAGAATTTTAGGACGTATGCCCCGACGGGGACACAGAACGCTATGTGAAAGCACCCTGAGGCTCGTCTCTCTCTACCCAAAAATATGCACATTCAGTCAAGTCAATCATGCATGTTTTGAAGGAGTTGGGAGGTGTTGGTTAGTTATTTAGCATTCAGAGTACCACTAAAACTTAACCTTTAATAAAAACATCTAAAAGACATATTTTTGAGTCTACTAGGCACACTCGAGGTGACATTTGAACATGCCTATATTTAGGCTTAGTGCCACTGTACGGCCTATTTAATTACCTGTCTTTTGTATTACTTCCCCCAAGACCCACCCCCGAAATTGCATTTTCCCCTGATGAGACCCAAACGTGTAGGGAGGTACTTTGGGGGGTCACTAATTTGGGTCTACACTTGGACACTCGCCTTGTGAGGGCAAGAGTGTCTACATGGGCCATGACAAGGGATTGTAGACTTATCATTACCTCTCCCCTGCCTCCAGCGCTATTCCATGGGCCTATTCTCAGGATACGGGTGAGATCTTCCCAGTTTTCTATTTGCACCGTTTTTGTCGTGGGCACTTTTACTTTGCATCGCATACTGTTATTTGTACGCAGTTTTACAATTACTTGTTGTGTTTGAGAATGGCTCTTTTAGAAGTGTTTATTAAAGGTTAAGCTTTAAAGGGAATCTGTCACCCCCTGGCACTTATCTGACCTTCAATATGGGCATACAGGTGATAGAAATGTAAATCTATACCTACCTGTAAGCCTCAAATTAGAGATCTTGTTGCTGTGAAATATCTTTATTCCTACAAGTTTCTGATGTGTTCCAGTCCCGGGGCCGTGAAGAAATCCCTGCCTCCTGTGGCATTTATGTTTCCCTCCTCGCCCTGCACGTCACAGTGCCCAATGATGTGCAGTTTCAGCAGCCAAATCCAGGCAATGGTGACATGCAGGGGAGGTGGGAAACATTATAATTCACACAGTAGGTGGGGATTTCTTCCAGTCCCGGGCCTGCAAGCATCTGAAACTTGATTGAATAAAAAGACATTTCACAGCAACAAGACCTCCAATATGAGGCATACAGGTAGGTATAGATTTACAATTCTATCACCTGTACCTGTATGCCCATATCTGAGCTTAGATAAGTGCCAGAGGGTGACAGATTCCCATTAATGGTACTCTGTAAGCTAAATAACTGATCCTTCTACCTGAGAGTTTTTTTGTGAGCACCACTACTGGGGGCCACAACGATTGACTTTGTTCAGGAGTTGGGAGGTGAAAACAGTTATCGCTATTATATGGTAACCATAACAATATATGGACAGATAAGACTGTGTATGTTATGTCTTGTCCTTTCCTGGTCGGTGGTAGAGAGGGATGGACTTTCTGGAGACTGTAAATAGTCTCTGATATTTCTTGGTTAATTAACTCACAGTGCTGTTATAAAGCACATGCATTTCCGAATCAGAAAATATAAGGATTATTTGTGTATCTGTGATATTGCTGCCTCCAACATGTTTAAAAATAAATAACAAAAACAGTCAGCCTTCTCGTGGCATCAGCATACACCCATGGCTTCCCAAGTCCCCCAATGAGGCGTCCAAGAAACACATTTAATTTTCTGCAGAATTTAACAATAATACATTTTACTTAAATCACGGCACATTCCTTCTAATTAAATGCCACAGGTAATTGTCCAAAATAATGATGAAATGTAAAAAAAACTAAGACTCATTTAAATAAAAATTGCACTTTTATTCCCATATGGAGTCAAAACATAGAACGCCCCCTGATGAAGATAATGGGCGAAACGCGCGTTGGGGCAGTGAGGTAAACAACAGATTGGCACAGGTACTTTATGAGTAAGTAGTTATTTGTTAAACACTTGGATGTTTGGATCTAAGTTCTATACACATCATGCATATGCTTGGCATACAGCACTTTACTCCCATCTAGTGGTGAAACTCAGTCAGTACAAATACATAGATTTACAACCCAGGTAAATTTATTGATAGTACTTTTTGAACAGTGTATTTCTGCCTATGTATACATGTACCTCCAGTTGAACATAGATAAGAGCAGATTTATTTATCTCAATTGATTACTTACGTATGAAACCTGGTCAATATTTAAATCAGCCTATTCTGTATGCTTAAAACAGACCTGTCAGCAGGATTGTGCTCAGTAAACTACATACACTGTCAGGTGGGTGACATTACACTGATTAAAATGATACCTTGGTTGATGAAATCCGTCCTGTGGTTCTTGTGTAATCTTTACTTTCAGTTTGGAGATAATGATATGCTCGTGCTTCAGGGCGGAATGTGGGGGGCTCTCTCTGGTCCTCTGCTTACATATTCATCTGTATGCTCTTATGACAGCTCTCTGTGCCTTCACTGACCTGCCTCCTATTTTATCTAGCCCTGCACTACTAGATGTATTATGTAAAATAGGATGTAGGTCAGTGAAGGATCAGTGAGCTGTCATGAGAGCATACAGATGAATATGTAAGCAGAGCACCAGAGAGAGTGCCCCCCACAGGCCGCCCCGGAGCACGAGCATATCATTGTCTCCAAACTGAAAGTAAAGATTGCACACGAAACACAGGACGGATTTCATCAACCAAGGTATCATTTTTAACAGTGTAATATCGCCCACCTGACAGTGTATGTAGTTTACTGAGCACAATCCTGCGAACAGGTGCACTTTAAATCCCCGCGTTTCATAGTTGCACTCTATATTTTTGTATAAATGTTTTAATTTTATTTTTGTATAAATGTCTTAATTTTATTTAAGATATTCAATAAAGATTATTTAGGTAAAAATACTCTTTGGAATCCTAGACTTCATAGTGATCCTTGTGTAATTCATTTGAATAAAAACAGAATTGAAACAAGCAAGAAAAATGAAATTGTATTTTTAACTCATGGAGGAATGAGACTTGCTCATGAGTTTACACTAAACTCACCCTATCACGCTCAAATTCCACCACTTCTGTCTCCCACTCCAGCGAGTCCGTGTCAATAGCAGAGTCGTGAGAACTATGAGCCATTAACTGCCGGAAACGGGCTTCTTTCTCAATCTGGTTATCCATCTTTTCTCTAAAGCGAATGAATGAAGCACAATATTCACAACAATAGTAATTAGATAAAATGCAAGGTTAATTAAAGGAATACTTTTCTTTATGTCAAACAGTTCCTCTAGTTGAAAATTACAAACTCAGGATTTACTCACTATCCCTGCTGCTGAGCCAGTCTTTATTGACAAGCTGCAGTGGCGACATCATGACTACAACACATGTGACAACTGGACTCAGCGGCTTGTGTCATCTACATGAGCATCACTGCGGAGTCGAGTGATTGGCAAAAGTGGTAAATTGTGCTGTAGTTGTGACGTCACTGCTGCAAGCTGTCTACAAATACTGGGGCACTGACTGGTAGTTTGTTATTTGCAACTACTGCAAGCCAATTACCGTAAACTTATTCCCAGAAAAACTCTTTTAACCTGTATTAAAAAAAAACCCTATTAACATACCCTGTACATTTTTTTGTAGATTTTCACCACAGAAAATCAGCAAAACAAGAATGATGCCTATACTGCAAGACAATTTCAAAATCTGCCATTATGCAGTAAAATACATTTTGTGTTCAAAAGCTTATTGTGGATGTACAAGTTTTGACTAATGTAGTCTAAAATTCCCTGAATCTACAGTATAATATAATCAGGGATGTGTCCTTCTGTCCGAAGCCTCTATAGACTGAGCATGCTCAGTGTGGCGCCATGACGACAATATGTCCAGGACATGAAAGAGAGAAAGAAAGAGAGAGAGAGACAAATTCATGCGTGAGTACACCCCCTGTATTATCAGTTCATTATATATACAGCAGTCACCATAAGTGAGTACACCCCCCTGTATTCTCAGTACGTTATATATACAGCGCTCAGCATAAGTATGTATACCCCCTGTATTCTCAGTACGTTATATATATAGTGCTCAGCGTAAGTGAGCACACCCCCTGTATTATCAGTACGTTATGTAAACAGCGCTCACTCTGAATACGCCCCCCTGTATTCTCAGTACGTTATATATACAGCACTCAGTGCAAGTGAGTACACCCCCCTGTAATCTCAGTACGTTATACATACAGTGCTCAGCATAAGTACACCCCCCTATATTCGTTCAGTGTACAGCACTCAGCGTAAGTGAGAACACCCCTATGTACGTTACACATACAGAGCTCAGCGTGAGTACACCTCCCCTGTATTCTTAGTACGTTATACATACAGCGCTCAGCATAAGTGAGTAAACCCCCCTGTATTCTCAGTACGTTATATATACAGGCCTCAACATAAGTGAGTACACCCCCTGTATTCTCAGTACGTTATACATACACTGTGTGCAGAATTATTAGGCAAATGCGTATTTTGATCATTTTGATACTTTTTATACATTTTGTCCTACTCCAAGCTGCATAGGTTTGAGAGCCAACTACCAATTAAGTAAATCTGGTGATGTGCATCTCTGTAATGAGGAGGGGTGTTGTCTAATGACATTAACACCCTATATAAGGTGTGCTTAATTATTAGGCAACTTCCTTTCCTTTGGCAAAATGGGTCAGAAGAGAGATTTGACGGGCTCTGAAAAGTCCAAAATTGTGAGATGTCTTGCAGAGGGATGCAGCAGTCTTGAAATTTCCAAACTTTTGAAGCGTGATCACCGAACAATCAAGCGTTTCATGGCAAATAGCCAACAGGGTTGCAAGAAGCGTGTTGGCCAAAAAAGGCACAAAATAACTGCCCATGAATTGAGGAAAATCAAGCGTGAAGCTGCCAAGATGCCATTCGCCACCAGTTTTGCCATATTTCAGAGCTGCAACATTACTGGAGTATCAAAAAGCACAAGGTGTGCGATACTCAGGGACATGGCCAAGGTAAGGAAGGCTGAAAAACGACCACCTTTGAACAAGAAACATAAGATAAAACGTCAAGAATGGGCCAAGAAATATCTTAAGACTGATTTTTCAAAGGTTTAATGGACTGATGAAATGAGAGTGACTCTTGATGGGCCAGAGGCTGCATCAGTAAAGGGCAGAGAGCTCCACTCCGACTCAGACGCCAGCAAGGTGGAGGTGGGGTACTGGTATGGGCTGGTATCATCAAAGATGAACTTGTGGGACCTTTTCGGGTTGAAGATGGAGTGAAGCTCAACTCCCAGACCTACAAACAATTTCTGGAAGACAACTTCTTCAAGCAGTGGTACAGGAAGAAGTCGGTATCGTTAAAGAAAAACATGATTTTCATGCAGGACAATGCTCCATCACATGTATCCAACTACTCCACAGCGTGGCTAGCCAGTAAAGGTCTAAAAAAAGAAAAAATAATGACACAGCCCCCTTGTTCACCTGATCTGAACCCCATAGAGAACCTGTGGTCCATCGTAAATTGTGAGATCTACAGGGAGGGAAAACAGTACACCTCTCGGAACAGTGTCTGGGAGGCTGTGGTGGCTGCGGCACGCAATGTTGACCAAAAACAGATCAAGCAACTGACAGAATCTATGGATGGAAGGCTGTTGAGTGTCATCATAAAGAAAGGTGGCTATATTCATCACTAATTTTTTTGTTTTTTGTTTTTGCATGTCAGAAATGTTTATTTCTAAATTTTGTGCACTGATATTGGTTTACCTGGTGAAAATAAACAAGTGAGATGGGATTATATTTGTTTTTTATTACGTTGCCTAATAATTCTGCACAGTAATAGTTACCTGCACAAACAGATATCCTCCTAAGATAGCCAAATCTAAAAAAAAAAACACTCCAACTTCCAAAAATATTAAGCTTGGATATTTATGAGTCTTTTGGGTTGATTGAGAACATAGTTGTTGATCAATAATAAAAATAATCCTCTAAAATACAACTTGCCTAATAATTCTGCACAAAGTGTACAGCGCTCAGCATGAGTACACCCCCTGTATTCTCAGTACGTTATACATACAGCGCTCAGCGTGAGTACACCCCCCTGTATTCTCAGTACGTTATACATACAGCGCTCGTACACCCCCTGTATTCTCAGTACGTTATATATACAGCGCTCAGCATAAGTGAGTACACCCCCCTGTATTCTCAGTACATTATACATACAGTGCTCAGCATAAGTGAGTACACCCCCCTGTATTCTCAGTACATTATACATACAGCGCTCGTACACCCCCTGTATTCTCAGTACGTTAGATATACAGCGCTCAGCATAAATGAGTACATCCCCTGTATTCTCAGTACGTTATACATACAGCGCTCAGAATGAGTACAACCTCCTGAATTCTCAGTACGTTATACATACAGCGCTCAGCGTGAGTTCACCCCCCTGTATTCTCATATATCTCATCTTGTATATGAAGCCCTCGGCGTAACTGAGCACACTCCCCCCCCCCCACACACACACACCACCACCCCCCCTCCCGTTTTCTCTCTCTCAATCGATATCAAGAGAATATAGTAGGCACTCTGTACAGCTGGGGTAATGTTTCTAGGAAAAGCAAATCCCGGCACTCACGTGTTGGTGGTTCATTCCTCAACTCAAAAGATGTTTCAGCCTGTCAAAGGCTTTTTTCAATTGTAAAAAGAAACAAAAAAAAAAAATTGAAAAAAGCTTTGGACAGGCTGAAACGTCTCTTGAGTTGTGGAATAAACAAATTAACCACCAACACGTGAGTGCCGGGATTTGCTTCTCTCTGAATGGAGACTGCATGGGTAAGCTAGGAACGCTGAGCAGTCTGTGTGTTGGACGTGCAGAGAACCATGTGGAAGTTGCAGCCTGTTTAATATGAACTGTGCCCGGAGTTGAATACTTCTGTTTGGCGCTGGAAGCTGCTGAATCCTGAAGGTGATACCGAGACTGGTGGGATTGTGCCTCTTATGTGCATGAAATTTGCTCTGGTCTTAAAATTAGACAAATCTATCAAACAGCATGAACCTGTGACGCTGAGTCACTTCTCACGGACAAGCCGTGAGTCGGAATAATCTAGGAGTCAGAGGTCAAAAGCCAGGAGGATAGGTCATAAACAGAGGGCAGAGACACAGGCATAGTCGGTTAACAGTCCGAGGTCAAAATACCAGGAAGATAGCGGATCTAATAAAGGGGCTAAATCAGCAATGTCAAACTCACACACACAGAGGGCCAAAATGAAAAACGTGGACAAAGTCGCAGACCAACCAGTATACAGTATAATGGGCCCCACATAGACCTCCATTCAGAATAATGGGCCCACACAGCCCTCCATACAGAATAATGGGCCCCACATAGTAATCCATACAGAATAATGGCACCACATAGCCATCCTTATAGTATTAGGGGCACCACATTGCCTTCTATACAGTATAATGGACCACAAAAAGTCCTCCATACAGAATAATGACCCCACATAGGGGTGGTGGTTATGGTGTCGTGGGCCAAATAAAACCACCCTGCGGGCCAGGTTTGGCCCACGGGACAGAGTTTGACATGTATGGGTTAAACAGGAGGATGGTCAGAGCGAGGTCCAAGGTCAGGCAACGAAAGATCATCAAGCAAAACACTAGGCACAGAGAAAACCAACCACACTGAGGCTGTGTGCCCACTATGCGTTTTTCAAGCGGAATTTCCGCAGCGTAAAAGCTTGCAAACCGCTTGGTAATCCGTGCCCCATGATCCCCAATGAAAATCTGCATGTTTTGTGCCCATGCTGCGGAATTTTCGGCAGCGGATTTTCCTTGCGGAAAAATCCGCAGCATGTCCGTTATTTGTGCATTGCTGCATGAGGATTTGAGGTCCCAATGCATTTGAAAAACGCAAGTCAAATCCGCATGTAAAAACGCTGCAAAAACGCGTTAAAAATGAGTGTAAAATCCGCGAGCGTTTTTACTGTCAAGAACATGCAGAAACGCTGCAGAAATTTTCTGCTTCATTTCCGCATCGTGGGCACATACCCTTAGTTGAAGCTAAATCTGGCAGAGGTCTGAAGTAGCTGGGCAATCACCTGGGATAATGAACACCTGGAGACAGCCAGCACCTCCCAGTCTCAGATTGGACGGCCGAGCTGTCAATCAAAACACAGACAGCTCAGAACGCCCCTGCACCAGACTGCACACTGAGCTGCAAAGTACTGACAGCTTCATCACGCCCCTGTACCAGATTGGACAGCAGAGCCATCAGTAACTGCATCTGGCCTAGACCACCAAGGAAAGAACATGCATACAGGCCTGCCCCTTTTTCACACCACTGTATATTTATATGTGTATGTAGCTCTTACAAAGAGAAATCCATCCAAACCTTTAAACTAGCGAGTTCACCCAGCAAAGAAGCAATCAGTCAAGTAGAAGTGATGAATAGAGCTGGGGAAAGCAGAGGCTTGGAAAGTGCTTCCCACATGCCAAAAGCACTTCAGCCTTATTTTCATACCAATTCAAAAGATGATTTCTCATTAACAGAGCAACAGACTGGATAGATTAAGGTATCACTGAAATTGCCTTTGCAAGAGCTACATGAACATGTAATCACATTGGGGGGGAGGGGTTGGGAAACCCTACTGACAGATTCCCTTTAAAGGCCCCATCACACATAACGAGATCGCTAGCGAGATAAAATTACTTTTCCGCGCAAAATCAGGACTCAGTTGAATGAACAGATATTAACAGCCCGGAGAATTCTGCTAGGATCTGCATTCTGTTGCCTTCTTTATGCACGGCGGAAAATGAGAACGCTGTAGCGACCACCAATCGGGGACGAGGGGCGCGGAAAAGTCCAATTTATGCATGCTTACATGTCTCAGTTCTGAATCGCTAACGAGGTCGTTGATAAGGTGTCAAATACAGCGATGCACACTGCCCAGCGGGAGCGCAACGACCCAGGAATGGTCCAGGAAGCTTTGTAACGATCAGCGATCTCACAGCAGGGGCCTGATCGTTGCTACCTGTCAGACATAAAGAGATTGCTAGCAAGATGGCTATTGCGTCACAAAAACCGCGACGCATCAACGATCTCGCTAGCGATCTCATTATGTGTGACGGGGCCTTAAGACTGAATTCAGATGTCCATGTATCACAGTTTGTACAGGGACCGCAATTACCAGACCAACCATGGGTGTCTCCTGACCCAAACTATACTATATGCCTTTAGTTTTTGATCAAGGAGACCTGTGGCCAGTCTGAACATTGCAGTCCGTACAGTCAAAAACTCAGATGTGTAAATTCAACCTAAAAGCCTACATTTGTGAACAAAACTAAATCTGGCAGAGAACAAACAGGCTAATTTGTAATGGCTAAACTCACTTTAATTCCTTCAGTTCTCGCGTAGCATCATTCTTCTGTTTCCGCATGTCATCTAGATTTCTTAATGCCTCTGCTAGTTCACTAACTGCACGGTCTCGTTCTCTGCGCAAATTATCACACAGGGTCCTAATGGAAAAAAAAAATTAGGGTGTTAATAATGCCGTTCCCATCATTTGGTTATTACACTGAAATTTGTTCCTGAAACTTTTTCAGCATGTACTGTTATTTTGCTTAGTGACAAAAGTAATGTAAATGTAACATCAATATGGTGGAGATTTCTGCTTTTATAGAAATAGGATTTAAACCACTTTTAAACGTAGTCATTTAGAAGAAAAAAAATACATCCACTATTACAATCATTAGGTAGGATTTATCGTTGCATTATTTTCTAATGGCTTCCTCACGAGCTGTGTGCCAGACACTATATAAGTGATATATATGAGTGGAATGAGTCAGAATAAATTTATATTTGACACATAGCTGCAAATGTACATGTCAGAAAAATATGTTGGCGTGTGACACAAAGCTTTATGATTTGTATGAGCAGTTTGAAGATTCTAATCTTAAACCATGATTTTAGTCTGTAGATAAATGTATATGTAGTGATGCACCTATATGACTGAAATAGAATGTAATTTACTCACCTGATACTTTCTCTCTCAGCTACAATCTTGTCCCTCTCCTGGAAGGCCCAATCTCGTCTACATTTGGCTACCTCAGCTTCCTGGGTGGCCTCTTTGAGTTCATGGGTCATTGCTTCATATTGTTTTCTCAGTACTTCTATCTCCTTGTTGGCCCTTTCCATGTCCAGAGTTGCAGAATCCTGAATCTGAAAGTAGTGAAGGCCATATGCAATGTCAAAGGCGAACTCTACATAAGACCTCATTCAGACGTCCGTGTTTCATGTACATGTTCTATCAGGTTTTTTTTCATGGATACAATAAGCATCCATTATAATCTAAGGTGATATTCACATGTCCGTGTTTCTTCACGGATATTTGTCTGTGTAAAACTGTCTGTTATTTTCCGGTACCATTGGATGACAAGGGCCAAAACAAGTACAGCACACGGATGGCATCAGTGTACAATCCGTGTACTGTCCGTATTTAACATTACAAAGGATAGGAGAAAGCTTGTAATTTACTTATCTATCGGTGAAAAACACTGATGACAAATGATGGTAAAAAAAGGACACACAAACCATACACTGATGACAAAAACAGACACCCAAGAACGTACACTAATGACAAAAATGGACACACGGATCGTACACTGATGAAAAAACGGACACACCGATCGTATACTGATGACATACTTATATTAAAAACAGACACAAGGACCATACGGATAGTAAAAATAGACCATTCACTGATGACACACTAATACAAAACACTGATGACACCGATACCATTGTTTCACGTACGTGTTTAAACATGGTCGTGTGATTGAGGCCTAAACAATTAATTAGCAGTAAGGTAACAATCGACATAACAACCATCACTTACATAGCACAAAGATATTCTGCACTCAGCATACAAACGGTCATCACTTACAGCTGTCCCTGCCCTCATTAATGTCCGCTAGGAAACTAATATCCCTATCTCAAATGCAAACATATATACTAGGGCAATTTAATTCAAAACCAATTAATCTATCAGTATGATTTTTGGAGTGCAGGTGGAAAACAGTGTAGTCATTCAAATCCATTTAAACAGAGGGAGGAGCAGATGTGCAGTGTTTTGTCATGTAAAAAAAATCATACCAAGTAGAATCATTTAAGCACTTTTTCCACCACTAAAGTCAATACAATTCAAATAAAATAAAAAAAAAATTAAATCTTTTCTAGTGGAAAAGGAAAAATAAAGAATTACAATAATGCGGCTGCATAAATCTGCACACCCTTAAACTAATACATTGTTGAAGTCTGAAGTCCTCTTTGAATTTATGACAACAATCAGTGTTTTTGGGTATCAGTCTATCAGCACAGAACATCTAGAATCGACAATCTTTGCCCACTCTTCCTTGCAGTAGCTTCACATTTGTAAAACTGCAAGGGCATTGCTTGTGTACAGCGTCATCTCCAGGTCACCATAGATTTTCCATTGAATTCAGGTGTGGGTTCAGGCTGGGACATTCCAAAACTTGGATCCTCCTCTGGTGAAGCCATTCTTTTGTTGATTTGGAGGTCGCTTAACGTGTTGTCGTGCTGAAAGGTGAAATTTATCTTTATCTTCAATGTTTTAGCAGCGGCCTAAAGATTTTAATTAAATTGACTGATATTTGGAACTGATAAACCAAGTGAAAAAGTCAGCAATCGAGTCCTCATAAAAAACTACTTTATTTAGTCCAGCTTAAAAAGCAGCGATGGTAGACACAAGCTGCACAGAAAAAAATAAATGGCAGGAGGGTAAGACATACAAGCTTCCATTTAGTTTTTCTGTGCCGCTTGTGTCTACCATCGCTGCTTTTTAATCTGGACTAAGTCAATAAGTTTTTATGAAGAGTGATGGTTCTTTCACTTGAGTTTATCCCTTGTTGGAGTACTCCTGCCAAGTAGTGGCCAGGTGAGGCGATTGCACTTTTTTCCTGCATTGATATTTGCAACTGATCATAATTTCATCCACCTTGACTAAAGCCCTGGTTCCAGCTGTTTAAAAACAGCCCCAAAGTACAATACTGCCTCCACCATGTTTCACTGTGGGTATGGGGTTAATTTGGTGATGCTTTGTGCCAAACATACCTTTTGGAATTATGGCCAAAAGTTTAACCTTGGTCTCATAGGACCATAATACATTTTCTCACATGCTTTTGGCAGACTTAATATCGGTTTCGGCAGAACATAACCAGGCTTGGATGTTTTTCTTTGTAAGAAAAGGCTTCCCTCTTGCCACCCTCCTCCACAGGCCAAACATATGAAGAATTCGAGAGATTGTTGCCACATGCAGTAAACAACCAGTACTTGCCAGAAATTCCTGCAGCGGCTTTAATGTTGCTGTAGGCCTCTTGGCAGCCTTCCAGACTAATTATCTTCTTGTCTTACCATCAATTTTTTAGGGATGTCGAGTTCTAGGTACTGTCACTTTTTCAAAATTTACACCACTTCTTGATGACCGTATTCAATGATAGATCTAATGCATAGAATAAAAAACTGTACCCTTTTCCTGACTGATAATGTTCAACAATGGAATCCTTTGCTGTGTTGAAAGCTGTTTTCAGACTACTATGTAACATGAGAAAAGCAAAAGAAGGACCATCAAAAACCCCAAAATGAGACGTGGTTAGAACACAATGTGATGACTAAAAAGGTACAACACTTTATTTAAATATTTAAAAAGACATCCATAGTATAAATTTCATGTATTAACAGACATAACATGGGTAAATGAGGCAACAGAGGGTAGATAGAGACACAGTTGGTATCAAATTTACACTGGACCTATAGTAGGTCACAAAGTCCAACCCACACAATCCACTGATCACAGCAAAAAGCGTGAAGGAAAAGTTATAGTAACATAGGTCATGTGACCTGTATCAGGTCAGATGTGGATAGTCATCAAAATCCTGCAGCACACAGAAAATACAAGTATCACATGGATAAGGTTAAATAAGACATACTTAGTAGAGGTAAAAGGATAACCAACAGTGCCAGGGGAAGCCTTTTTGGGGCATTTTGGGGTTTTTGAAACACTTATGGTCCTTATTTTGCTTTTCTAATGTTTAGTGGTATGCCCCTCATTATCTATGAGGTCTTGTTTTTCATTGTTACCTTGTTGTATGTAACATGAGAGTAAATGTGATTAAATATTTTTAATACAACCACATCCGCAAATATAAGAGGTTGTTCACACGTATGCAACCATTTTATTTTAGTTTTAATTTTCCTCCTCAAAATGATTTAAGTTGGTTTCTCAAAAGATTTGTACAGATTAAGGATGGCATTAAATGAACCCCTTCACGACATTTGACGTACCTAAACATCATGGTCGGGAAGGGGCTCCCAACCAATGACATATAGGTATGTCATAGCGATCGTGCGTGGCACAGGAGCATGCATGATCGCCGCCAGGAAGTTGGCTTAAGCTGTTTAATCCCCTAAATGCCGCTATCAATATCGATTGCAATGTTGAGGAGGCTAGGAGAGGGAAGGGGCTCCCTCTCTCCCTTCCGATCATCGCGAGGGCACGATGGTTGTCATGGCAACCCAAGGTAGTCATGACGAACTACGGGTCTGCCAGCTAAGATGACCTGTTTAGAACATGCTAAGAGCTGTCAGTGTAATGCATTGCAATGCACTATACCAGCGATCAGTTAGCATCCCATAGAGGGATGAAGTAAAAAAGTAAAACAAAAATTGAAAAACATTTTTTTTTTTTTAAATCATAATACCATGAAAAAAACTATACCTATAAATATGTATATTTCTTAAAAAACAAAAACAAACAAAAAAAGTACACGTTTGGTATTACAGTGTCTTGAACGACCTGATCTATAAAATTGTCACACTAGTTCACACCTTCAGTGAACACATTAAAGAAATAAAAATAAAAAAACTATGGTTTTTCATCATACAGCCAAAAAAGTGGAACAAAACGCGATCAAAAAGTCAAATGTAAATAAGAATGGAATAGCTGAAAATGTCATCTTGTCCTGCAAAAAACAATGCCATCATACATACAGAGGAGAAATAAAAAAAGTTATAGCTTACAGAATATAGCGATTCAAAAATAATTATTTTTTTCTAAGAAATTTTTTTTTGTGTAAAAGTGGTAAAACATAATAAATAAAAGAATGATATACAGTGGCATGTCAAAGCTTGGGCACCCCTTGTGAAAATGACTGTTAGGCTATGTGCCCACGATGCAGAAATGCTCCGGATTTTTCCTGAGCGTTTCTGCATCTCCCTGGCAGAAAAAAATGCATGTGGATTGTACATGCGGATTGTACATGCGGATTGTACATGTGGATTGTACATGCGGATTGTACATGCGGATTGTATATGTGGATTGTACATGCGGATTGTACATGCAGATTGTACATGCGTTTTTCCTGCCAGGGACATGCGGATGTGAAGCGTTCTTCACTTGCATTTCCGCATGCGCGTTGTCAAGCGCTTTCCAAGCGATTTTAGCATCACTTGGAAAGTGCTTGTCAACTTGGTCACACTATATAAATCCATGCAACCGGCATGGATTTATATAGTGTGACCGAAAGAATGGTAAAAAATAATAAAAAGCAGGAAGGCAATCTTAGAACCTCTTGTGGTCTCTAGAATAGACATTGCACTGGGAAATACTCAGATGTAAGGAAGGTGTAAGAGGCATTATTTTCTAAACAATAGGTGCACAAGAAGTCTGGGATCTACATTTGGAATGCCAGTAAAGCATTTCTTACAGAGAATCTGTCATCAGTTTGCCTCCATTGATGCACGAAGTCATTATCACAGTCTTGCCCAAACCAGGCAAAGAGCAGTTTGCCAGAATCCTACCAGCCAATATCTTTACTGACAATGGATATCAAGCTTTTAGTGAAAGTGTCAGTTAATAGACTATCTACGGTCATAGCGTCAATGATTTATTCAGATTAATTAATCTTTATGCCAAATAAATCAAAGCATGTTTTTTAACAACGTGTGAAAAAAGTCCTATGTTAACTTTAACTCCTGCAAGGGTATGAACAAGGCATAATTGCCGCATTTTTACTGCATAATTTACGCAGCATATTTGGCTCAAAAAATACAGCGTTTTACAGTACCATCATAATCAATTAGAATTCTCATGCACACACTGCTTTTTTATTCCACGAGTATTTCAAGCCCTGTTGCGTTTTTGCCAAAACACTGCATGTAAATAGTTTGTGTTTTTTTCCAGCATTTTCCAGAATTTTACCCCAACTGAAAGCAATCACAAATTCCAAAAACTGTTATCCAAAATTAGAACCATTATAACCAAAAACGGTTACCGTATAATCCAAACCTCACTCCTCTCTCTCAAAGACTTCTCTCGTGCTGCCCCAATTTTTTGGAATGCACTACCTCAAATGAACCAACTAATATCTATCCCCCATTTTTCAAGCATGCTTTAAAAATACATCTGTTTAGACAAGCCTATCACCTCAACTCACCGACCTAACTCTCCCTTGTTGCCTCCTTCTAAATGTTGATCATAATCTGCTCCTTCCTAGTCATCTGTCTCCACATCCTCTACGCACCCAATAGCTCACGGTAACTGCACTCAGACAGACCCTGGCTGATGACCGGAACATGCAGTTTAATATGAAATCCCTTATTTATTATAATGATGGCTGGACCGTACATGACAAGCACGTTCTACCTATTGTGTCTCCCCATTTCCTTTCAGACTGTAAGCTTGTGAGCAGGACCCTCACTCCTCTTGTAACTGCTGAAATGTGTTTGATAGTAATGTTTTTATTGTCTGTGCATGTCCCTACTTAATTGTAAAGTGCTGCGGAATATGTTGGCGCTGTATAAATAAAAATTATTATTATTTTTATTATTATTAAAGGCGATGCAAAATATTAAATTATTTAAAAGGAGCAAAATATTTAATAACACCCGCCTGCCAAAATAATTTTTGGCCCCAATATCATGAATTGAGTGTCTCCAAATGTCCCAGGTGTACTACAGATAGAGCTATTGCATGCTGTTCTCACATTGAGTTTACTACAAATGGTCACCAAGAAAGAAATCCATAGAAGTATTTTAGGATATATGGAGGAACTCTACCAAAGATACAGAGAGTAAAAAAAAAACAACTGGCAGATTACTATATGTGGCAAAGAAATTGATAGCACTGCATTCATAGAAATCAGCATTACGTATGGAGCTTATTTTAGAAAGAGTAAAATCACAGAGTATAAAAAAAAGGTAAGCCACAGCAATAAAATAATGCCTGATTTAAAGGGGATCTGCATGCAGGATTTATATTAGAATGTAGCTCCTTCAAACACAAGTCCAATAATACCTTTACATGGCCAGGCTGTTCCTCCATTACTGAGAAATCAGCGTTTTAATTGATATTAAAATGAGGCTGAAGAGCTATGATAGATCAGAAGCCTGTCAGTCCAGCTGTATTACCTGCCCAGCAAGGCCTCATCCAGTTTGACTGAATTTCTAAGTGAAAGAGCTGTCAGTTATGCAGGAGGAGGTGGTGAACAGAGCAGGAGTGACAGAGGCTTCAGATCTACCATAGATATTCAGCCTCATTTGCATATCAATTCAGATGGTGATTTCTCAGTAAAGGAGGAAAAAACTGGCCATGCAAAGGTATTGCTGGACTTGTCTATGTAAGAGCTACATGCACATATAAATAGTTGTTTTTTTTTGGAGGGGGGCTGAAATCCTCCAGATTCCCTTTAATACACCAGGACTAGACTCCTTCCAGTTAGGATATTTGATGCATGAGCTTAGTAATGATGCTTTCAGTATAATTCCAAAATGTAACCCCTTTCTGACGCGAGACGTATCCATACGTCCCAGTTCCCTGGTACTTATCGGAGACCCCAGCGACGTCATCATCCTGATCATTGCCATGTTGACCCGATGTCATCATGACGACATGTGGGTCACCAGGCACTGGTAAGTTGGTTAGATCACGCGCAGTGCATGAGCTAACTATCTTGTGTCTGCAGCACTAACATGTTATACAGCGATCAGCCTGCAGAAAGTGAAAGTCCCACAATAGGACAAAGTAAAAAAAGTTGTAAAAATATATTTATAAAAAAAAAAAAAAAAAAAAAACTATATTATATATATATATATATATATATATATATATATATATATATATATATATATATATATATATATATATATATAGATTTATTTAATATAATATATACAGCACAGACCAAAAGTTTGGACACACCTTCTCATTTAAAGATTTTTCTGTATTTTCAAGACTATGAAAATTGTACATTCACACTGAAGGCATCAAAACTATGAATTAACACATGTGGAATTATATACTTAACAAAAAAGTGTGAAACAACTGAAAATATGTCTTATATTCTAGGTTCTTCAAAGTAGCCACCTTTAGCTTTGATGACTGCTTTGCACACTCTTGGCATTCTCTTGATGAGATTCAAGAGGTAGTCACCGGAAATGGTTTTCACTTCACAGGTGTGCCCTGTCAGGTTTAATAAGTGTGATTTCTTGCCTTATAAATGGGGTTGGGACCATCAGTTGTGTTGTGCAGAAGTCAGGTGGATACACAGCTGATAGTCCTACTGAATAGACTGTTAGAATTTGTATTATGGCAAGAAAAAAAGCAGCTAAGTAAAGAAAAACGAGTGGCCATCATTACTTTAAGAAATGAAGGTCAGTCCGAAAAATTGGGCAAACTTTGAAAGTGTCTCCTAGTGCAGTTGCAAAAACCCTCAAGCGCTACAAAGAAACTGGCTCATATGAGGACCGCCCCAGGAAAGGAAGACCAATAGTCCCCTCTGCTTCTGAGGATAAGTTTATCCGAGTCACCAGCCTCAGAAATCGCAGGTTAACAGCAGGTCAGATTAGAGACCAGGTCAATGCCACACAGAGTTCTAGCAGCAGACACATCTCTTCAACAACTGTTAAGAGGAGACTTTGTGCAGCAGGCCTTCGTGGTACAATAGCTGCTAGGAAACCACTGCTAAGGACAGGCAACAAGCAGAAGAGACTTGTTTGGGCTAAAGAACACAGGGAATGGACATTAGACCAGTGGAAATCTGTGCTTTGGTCTGATGAGTCCAAATTTGAGATCTTTGGTTCCACCCACCGTGTCTTTGTGCAACGCAGAAAAGGTGAACGAATGGACTCTACATGCCTGGCTCCCACCGTGAAGCATGGAGGAGGAGGTGTGATGGTGTGGGGGTGCTTTGCTGGTGACACTGTTGGGGATTTATTCAAAATTGAAGGCATACTGAACCAGCATGGCTACCACAGCATCTTGCAGCGGCATACTATTCCATCCGGTTTGCGTTTAGTTGGACCATCATTTATTTTTCAACAGAACAATGACCCCAAACACACCTTCAGGCTGTGTAAGGGCTATTTGACCAAGAGGGAGATTGATGGGGTGCTACGCCAGATGACCTGGCCTCCACAGTCACCAGACCTGAACCCAATCAAGATGGTTTGGGGTGAGCTGGACCGCAGAGTGAAGGCAAAAGGGCCAACAAGTGCTAAGCATCTCTGGGAACTCCTTCAAGATTGTTGGAAGACCATTTCCGGTGACTACCTCTTGAAGCTCATCAAGAGAATGCCAAGAGTGTGCAAAGCAGTCATCAAAGCAAAAGGTGGCTACTTTGAAGAACCTAGAATATAAGACATATTTTCAGTTGTTTCACACTTTTTTGTTAAGTACAGTATATAATTCCACATGTGTTAATTCATATTTCAAAAAGGGGTCTAAAAGTGACCCTGGGAACTATAGACCAGTCAGCTTAACGTCTGTTGTGGGTAAATTGTTTGAAGGATTTCTTAGAGATGCTATTGTAGAATATCTTAATGATAATAACTGTCTAACTCCATATCAACATGGATTCATGAGGGATCGCTCCTGCCAAACAAACCTGATGGCCTTCTACGAGGAGGTGAGCTCACAGCTGGACCGGGGAGAGTCAGTGGATGTTGTATACCTTGACTTCTCCAAAGCGTTTGATACCGTGCCACACAAAAGGTTGGTATATAAAATGAGAATGCTTGGTCTGGGGGATAATGTGTGCAAGTGGGTAAATAGCTGGCTGAGTGATAGAAAGCAGAGGGTGGTTATCAATGGAGTAAGCTCAGGGTGTGTCAGGGTTACTAGCGGGGTGCCTCAAGGGTCTGTCTTGGGCCCTATATTATTTAATATATTTATTAATGATCTAGTGGAAGGGTTGCATAGTAAAATAGCAATATTTGCAGATGATACTAAACTTTGTAAAGTAGTTAATACAGATGAGGATAGGGCACAGCTACAGGAGGATTTAGATAAATTGGGGAGTTGGGCCAAAAAATGGCAAATGGGGTTCAATGCCGACAAATGTAAGGTCATGCACATGGGAAAGAAAAACAGCAGTCACCCATACATATTAAATGGGAAACCGTTGGGGAAATCTGACATGGAGAAGGACCTGGGCGTCTTGGTTAATAGCAAATTAAATTGGAGTGCCCAGTGTCAGGCAGCAGCTGCGAAGGCAAATAGAGTCATGGCATGCATCAGAAGAGGAATAGGGGCATATGATAAGAACATTGTTCTTCCTCTGTATAAAGCGCTGGTAAGGCCGCACTTAGAATATTGTGCACAGTTCTGGGCTCCGGTGCTCAGGAAAGACATATTGGAGCTAGAGAGGGTACAAAGGAGGGCGACTAAGGTAATAAAGGGAATGGAGGGACTAGAATACCCAGAGAGGTTGTCAAAATTAGGCCTATTTACGTTGGAAAAGAGAAGGCTTAGGGGAGACCTCATAAACATGTATAAATACATCAGGGGGCAGTACAGAGATCTCTCCCATGACCTGTTTATACTAAGGATGGTGACAAAGACGAGGGGGCACACTATGCGTCTGGAGGAAAGGAGGTTCCTGCACCAGCATAGAAGGGGATTCTTTACGGTCAGAGCCGTGAGACTCTGGAACTCTCTGGGAGAGGAAGTGGTGATGTCCAACTCACTTAATGAGTTCAAGAGAGGCCTGGACGCCTTTCTTGAGAACAATAAAATTACATTTTATGCTTAGTGATAGTTAATTAATCCAGGGATTTAATCTGACTGCCAGATTGGTGTCGGGAAGTGAATTTTTCCTCAATGATGTAAATTGGCCTATACCGCATGTATTTTTTTTTTTTTGCCTTCCCCTGGATCAACGCTGCGGAATAGCTGCAGTGTACAAGAAATAGGCTGAACTGGATGGACGCTTGTCTTTTTTCGGCCTTATAAACTATGTAACTATGTATAGTTTTGATGCCTTCAGTGTGAATGTACAATTTTCATAGTCATGAAAGTACAGAAAAATCTTTAAATGAGAAGGTGTGTCCAAACTTTTGGTCAGTACTGTATATGTGTGTACATGTATATATATATATATATATATATACACATACATATATATATATATATATATATATATATACACACATATATACACACACACATATTTGTACCTAAAATAAAAATTACCGTGAAAAAATAAATAAATAATAAAAAAGTGCACATATTTGGTAAAACTGTCCCACTAGTCAACCCCTTTAGTGAACACGGTAAGGAAAATAAATATAAAAGTAAACAAAAAACTATGCTTTATCATTATGCCATCGAACAAAAAGTGGAATAAAACACAATTAAAAAGACGAATGTAAATAAAAATGGTACAGCAGAAAACGTAATTTTGTCCCACAAAAACACACGCCACCATACAGCTCCATCAGCTGAAAAATAAAAAAGTTATAGCTCAGAATAAAGTATTGCAAAAATATTTTTTCTATCAAATAGTTTTCATTGTGTAAAAGCGCCAAAACATAAAAAAAACTATACAAATGTGGTATTGACCCGAAGAATGAAGCTGCCTTATCAATTTTACCACACGCAGAACGACATAAAAAAATGTAAAAAATAAAATAAAATTCCTGAATTGTTGGTTTTTGCTTATTCTGCCTCCCAAAACTCGGAATAGAAAGCGATCAAAAAATGTCACGTGCCCGAAAATGGTTCCAATAAAAACGCCAACTTGTCCAGCAAAAAATAAGCCCTCCCATGACTGTCGGCTGAAATATGGAAAAATTATAGCTCTCAAAATGTGGTGATGCAAAAAAAGCGTTTTTTTAGTGTGTGACAGCAGCCAAACAAAATAACCCGTTATAAAATTTGGCATCGCTGTAATCACACCGACCCGAAGAATAAAATTGTGTAATCACTTACACTGCACGAAGAACGGCATAAAAAAAAAAATAAAATAAATTCTTCACCTGCTGCTGATTTGTTCATTCTGCCTTCCAAAGATCGCAGCATAACTCGGCTCACATTTATCCTGAGCTCTGTGCTGAGTGCTTACAACGGGGTTTCCACGTAAATCTCTAAAATACTTGATTCAGACGGAACCCCTGGCAGAATATTCCCTGTAATGAGGCAGATGGAGGCACCGTGGATGACGTCTGGCTGGTGATCCCACGGTGTCCGTCTTCTTATTAGGCGTGCAGAAAAGTGACGTCGGCCACAGTTTTGTGAACCTCTGAAAAAAAAGGACACCGCTAAACAGAGGCCAGATGGATTCTAGAGTAACTCTGCTGCCTCATTATAGTGAATAGATCCCTCAAGGGTTTCATCTGAATTACGTCACTCTGAGATTTAAATGGAAACCCTGATATCAGTGCTCAGAGTAGAGCACAGGATAAATGGGAACATCTTACATAACATTTTGGATCACAATAAAAGCTTTGATTATATCCAAAAAAAATTAAGTGCCCACTCAGGTCCGTCATCTGTTAACGGAAATATAGGGGGCATCCAAGTTACTAGTAGAACAAAGTAGTATAAGAAATTCATCAAATTCTGTGCTCCCAAAAACAAATGCCCAACTCCCTTTTGAGCCCCACAGTGTGCCTAAACTGCAGTTAGCGTCCACATGTTTGGCATTTCTGTAGCGATAAGAGTCCGCCTAATTTACGGGTGCATGTCTCCAGAAGAACGAGCTAGGCATAATGTACTGGTCACTACAACAGCAGTTTGCAATTTTCACTCAGCAACATCCACTGTTGCATGCTTCTGGAAAACACCCATGTAGTTAAAATCCTCACCACACCTGTAGATAAATTCACAAAGGGGAACAATTTCCAAAATGGGGTCACTTGAGGGGGGATTCTGCTCCTCTAGCACTTAGGGTCTCTGTAGATGGAGTCTGCATACTATTCTAGGAAAATCTGTGCTCCAGGAGGCAAATAGCGATCCGTTCCTCCTGAGTCTCGCCTGTGTCTAAGCAGTATTGTTCAGCCACATGTGGGGTATTTCTACATTCAGCAAAAACTGTGTGACAAATTTTGGTGCCATTTTTACCCATTTCCCAGTGAGAAAATGTAAAATTTGGGGTTAAAACAAAACTTTGGTGGTAAAAATGTAGTTATTCTTTCTTCACCGCCCAATGGTGTAAAATTCTGTGAGGCACACGTGGTGTCAACATGCTCACTGCACCCCTAGATTAATTCAGTGAGATATGTAGTTTCTAAAATGGAGTCTCTTATGGGGAGTTCTGCTGTTCTGGCACCTTGGGGGCTCTGCCAATCTGACATGGCACTGTGAAACCAGCCCAGCAAAATATGAATTCCAATATGGCGCTTCTTCCCTTCTGAGCTTTGCACTGTGCGCAAAAGTAGTTTTCGACCACATATGGGGTATCTGCGTACTCAGGAGAAATTGCACAACAAATTTTGGGGTCCATTTTCTCCTGCTATCCTCGTGAATATGAAAATATTGGGGGCTAAACAACATTTTTGTGGGAAAAATATTTTTTTCATTTTTATAGATCCACATTGTAAAATTCTGTGAAACATCTGTGGGTTCAAGGTGCTCACCACACAACTAGACCCCCCTTGAGAGGTCTAGTTTCCAAAATGGTGTCACTTGTGGGGGGTTTTCACTGTTAAGGCACAAGAGGGGCTCTCCAAATGCGATATGAAACCCGCAGACCATTCCATCAAAGTCTGCGTTCCAAAATGTCACTCCTTCCTTTCTGAGCCCTGGCGTGTGAAAAACAATAGATTTTCCCCACATATGGGGTATCTGCGTGCTCAGGAGAAATTGCACGAGAAATTTTGGGGTCCATTTTCTCCTGTTACCTCTTTGAAAATGAAAAAAAAATTTTTTTATTTTCACAGCTCCACGTTATAAACTTCTATGAAGCACTTGGGTGTTCAAGGTGCTCACCACACATCTAGAAAAGTTTCCTGAGGAGTCTAGTTTCCAAAATTGTGTCACTTGTGGGGGGTTCCATTGTTTAGGCACATCAGGGGCGACACGACATGGCGTCCGCTAATTATTCAAGCAAATTTTACATTTAACAAGTCAAATGGCGCTCCTTCCCTTCCGAGCCCTGCCGTGCGACCAAACAGTGGTTTTACCCCCATATGGGATATTGGCCTGCTCAGGAGAAATTGCACAACAAATTTTGGAGTCCATTTTTTCCTGTTACCCTTGCCAAAATAAGAAAATTTGGGTCTAAAGCAAATTTTTTGTGAAAAAAAGTTAAATGTTCATTGTTTTCTTCCACATTCCAAAAATTCCTGTGAAACACCTGAAGGGTTAATACTTAATACACTTCTCGAATGTGGTTTTGAGCACATTGAGGGGTGCAGTTTTTAGAATGGTGTCAGTTTTTGATATTTTCTGTCATAAAGGCCCCTCAAAGTCACTTCAAATGTGATGTGATCCCTAAAAAAATGGTTTTGTAAATTTTGTTGGAAAAATCAGATATTGCCAGTCAACTTTTAACCCTTATAACTTCCTAAAAATTTTGATTACAAAACTGTGCTGATGTAAAGTTGACATGTGGGACATGTTATTTATTAACTATTTTGTGTGACATATGTCTCTGATTTAAGGGCATAAAAATTCAAAGTTTGAAAATTGTAACATTTTCAAAATTTTTGCCAAATTTCCAATTTTTAACAAATAAAAGCCAGTCATATCAAATCAATTTTAACACTATCATGAAGTACAATATGTCATAAAAAAAAATCTCAGAATCACTGGGATCCGTTGAAGCGTTCCAGAGTTATTACCTCATAAAGTGAAACTGGTCAGAATTGTAAAAATTGGCCTTGGTCATTAACATGCAAACAGCCTTCAGAGGTTAAAGGGTTAAATACTGTGAAAAGTAATGTGAACACTATAATCGTTACAGTATGCAGAATATGTGTCTCCCTAATTCCATGTAATATGTTGTATCAAAACCTTAAAATGATGTATCTATGCAAGACTCTTGATGGACTCGTTCTTGTATAGTAATGGACTGTCTGTTCCTCATTTACAAGTAAAAAACAAAATACAAGGAACTTTTGGAAAGTGTTTTTTAACTAAGAAAAATGAAAAGAGCGGCACTTCCACAGGTAAAATAAAAGCACTATTTTATTTCTTTATACCATAAAACCCAACATATAAAGATAAAAAACTGCCACGTTTCCGGCGTATTAAACGCCATTAATTATAGCATAGTACTAAAATGACAATAGTCCGGTTTTAAGCTAAACACTGCCAATCGCAGAGAGGGTGTTCAAGAACAAAGAACATGCAATGAAATACAAAAAATAACCAATCAATATATATGAGAGATCTATCCTCTAATTTATACATATGAAATATTTTGGTATTCAAATGTAATAAGAAGCATGGAGTGTACAGTAATATACATAGAATGACAAATAAATATACACTGCTCAAAAAAATAAAGGGAACACTTAAACAACAGACTATAACTCCAAGTAAATCAAACTTCCTTGAAATCAAACTGTCCACTTAGGAAACAACACTGGTTGACAATCAATTTCACATGCTGTTGTGCAAATGGAATAGACAGTAGATGGAAATTATTGGCAATTATCAAGACACCCTCAATAAAGGAGTGTTTCTGCAGGTGGGGACCGCAGACCACATCTTAGTACCAATGCTTTCTGGCTGATGTTTTGGTCACTTTTGAATGTTGGTTGTGCTTTCACACTCGTGGTAGCATGAGACGGACTCTACAACCCACGAAGTTGCTCAGGTAGTGCAGCTCATCCAGGATGGCTCATCAATGCGAGCTGTGGCAAGAAGGTTTGCTGTGTCTGTCAGCGTAGTGTCCAGAGGCTGGAGGCGCTACCAGGAGACAGGCCAGTACACCAGGAGACATGGAGGGAGCCGTAGGAGTACAACAACCCAGCAGCAGAACCGCTACCTCCGCCTTTGTGCAAGGAGGAACAGGAAAAGCACTGCCAAAGCCCTGCAAAATTACCTCCAGCAGGCCACAAATGTGCATGCGTCTGCACAAATGGTTAGAAACCGACTCCATGAGGGTGGTATGAGGGCCCGACGTCCACAGATGGGGGTTGTGCTCACAGCCCAACACCATGCAGGACGCTTGGCATTCGCCACAGAACACCAGGATTGGCAAAGTCGCCACTGGTGCCCTGTGCTCTTCACAGATGAAAGCACATTCACACTGCGCACATGTGACAGACGTGAAAGAGTCTGGAGACGCCGTGCAGAGCGATCTGCTGCCTGCAACATCCTTCAGCATGACCGGTTTGGCAGTGGGTCAGTAATGGTGTGGGGTGGCATTTCTTAGCCCACCATGTGCTCGCCAGAGGTAGCCTGACTGCCATTAGGTACCGAGATGAGATCTTCAGACCCCTTGTGAGACTACAGTGCCTACAAGTAGTATTTAACCCCCTGCAGATTTAGCTGGTTTGATAAGATGCAAATAAGTTAGAGCCTTCAAACTGCAAACGAGAGTAGGTTTTATGAACAGAAGCATAAATCTTACAAACCAAAAAGTTATGTTGCTCAGTTGAATTTTATTAAATTTTAAACATAAAAGTGTGGGTCAATTATTATACAACCCCTATGTTTAATATTTTGTGGAATAACCCTTGTTTGCAATTACAGCTAATAATCGTCTTTTATAAGACCTGATCAGGCCTGCACAGGTCTGTGGAGTTATCTTGGCCCACTCCTCCATGCAGATCTTCTCCATGTTATCTAGGTTCTTTGGGTGTCTCATGTGGACTTTATTCTTGAGCTCCTTCCACAAGTTTTCAATTGGGTTAAAGTCAGGAGACTGACTAGGCCACTCCAACACCTTGACTTTTTCCCTATTGAACCAGGCCTTGGTTTTCTTGGCTGTGTACTTTGGGTCGTTGTCTTGTTGGAAGATGAAATTATGACCCATCTTAAGATCCTTGATGGAGGAGCGGAGGTTCTTGGCCAAAATCTCCAGGTAGGCCGTGCTATCCATCTTCCCATGGATGCGGACCAGATGGCCAGGCCCCTTGGCAGAGAAACAGACCCACAGCATGATGCTGCCACCACCATGCTTGACTGTAGGGATGGTATTCTTGGGGTCGTATGCAGTGCCATCCAGTCTCCAAACGTCACGTGTGTGGTTGGCACCAAAGATCTCGATCTTGGTCTCATCAGACCATAGAACCTTGAACCAGTCTGTCTCAGAGTCCTCCAAGTGATCATGAGCAAACTGTAGACGAGCCTTGACATGATGCTTTGAAAGTAAAGGTACCTTACGGGCTCGTCTGGAACGGAGACCATTGCAGTGGAGTACGTTACTTATGGTATTGACTGAAACCAATGTCCCCACTGCCATGAGATCTTCCCGGAGCTCCTTCCTTGTTGTCCTTGGGTTAGCCTTGACTCTTCGGACAAGCCTGGCCTCGGCACGGGAGGACACTTTCAAAGGCTGTCCTGGCCGTGGAAGGCTAACAGTAGTTCCATAAGCCTTCCACTTACGGATGATGCTCCCAACAGTGGAGACAGGTAGGCCCAACTCCTTGGAAAGGGTTTTGTACCCCTTGCCAGCCTTGTGACCCTCCACGATCTTGTCTCTGATGGCCTTGGAATGCTCCTTTGTCTTTCCCATGTTGACCATGTCTGAGTGCTGTTCACAAGTTTGGGGAGGGTCTTAAATAGTCAGAAAAGGCTGGCAAAAGAGATCTTTAATCCACACATGTGAAGCTCATTATTCTTGGTGCCTGAACTACTTCTTAATACTTTAGGGGGACCAAACAGAATTCTTGTAGTTTGAGGGGTTGAATAATAAATGACACTCTGAATTAACTTTTTACGTTTAAAAAAAAAAAAAAAAAAATTTGCTGCAGTGCATTTCCCACTTCCAGGCTGATCTACAGTACAAATGTCACAATGCCAAGTTAATTCCGCATGTGTCAACCAGCTAAATCTGCAGGGGGTTGAATACTACTTGTAGGCACTGTATATGCTGGTGTGGTTGGCCCTGGGTTCCTCCTAATGCAGGACAATGCCAGACCTCATGTGGCTGGAGTGTGGCAGCAATTCCTGCAAAATGAAGGCATTGAAGCTATGGACTGACCCACCCGTTCCCCAGACCTGAATCCGATTGAGCACATCTGGGACATCATTTTAAAAATAAAATAAAATAGTAGGTTGATACAGGGATTTATTCTGACTGCTGGTTTCAGAGTCGGGAGGGAATTTTTCCTCAGGTGAAGATTGGCCAAATCATTTGGGGTTTTTGCCCTCCTCTGGATCAACTTTAGCAATTACAGAACTAACAGGTCGAACTTGATGGACGCAAGTCTTTATTCGGCTTTACAAACTATGTTACTATGTCTCGCTCCTTCCACCAACGTCACGTTACACCACAGACTGTCCAGGAGTTGACGGATGCTTTAGTCTAGGTCTGGGAGGAGATCCCACAGCAGACCATAAGCAACCTTATCAGGAACATTCCTAGGTGTTGTAGGGAGGTTATACAGGCACGTGGAGGCCAAACACAATACTGAGCCTCATTTTGACTTGTTTTAAGGATATTACATCAAAGTTGGATCAGCCTGTAGTGTGTTTTTCCACTTTAATTTTGGGGGTAACTCCAAATCCAGGCCTCCATTGGTCAATAAATTTGATTTCCATTGATGATTTTTGTGTGATTTTGTTGTCAGCACATTCAACTGTGTATAGAACAAAGTATTCAATGAGAATATTTCATTCATTCAGATCTAGGATGTGTTATTTGAGTGTTGCCTTTATTTTTTTGAGCAGTGTATATAAAAAAGATTGCTCCTATAATTCATACCTTTGGGATGTTTGCTATCTAAATTAAATATCCAGAACGCTTCTCACAACATGGAGCGTTTTTGCCAACTACCTCATCTGGGAGGACATGGCACTTTTTCTATACCGAAGAATTTAAAGTGCAATAAATCACCATTATGCATAGTAACAAAATGTTTGACAGCACCAGAGTATGATCCATTTTTTTAGATATATTATTTAAGTGTTCGGAAATTCTCTGTTTTAATTCTCTAGTGGTACATCCTACGTATTATACTTTGCATAAATCACAAAAAAATAGAATATACTACATGGTGGGTATCGCAGTTAATGAAATCTTGAATATAATGAACATCTCCTGGAGAAGAGTGAAAGCTTTTTTGTTTTGTCAGCAGCAAAGGCGCACATGTTACATCGGTGTCCATTATACTTGAAAAAACCTTTGGGTTTTAACCAATAGGTCTTTTAGGTCGGACTTTGGAACAGGCTAGGAGAAAGCAGGTTGCCCAAGGTCTAGCCTCTTTTTGCCACAAACCTGCAGCCCTGAGATATGATTTTTCTAAATGTGTCATCTTGATTGATTACTGGAAAAAAAAATGTGGATAATATTTTGGACTTGATTATAATGTAGGCTGTAGGATGTGGAAAAAGAATCAGATGCATCATTATTCTTATTTGGTGGAATATTTTTCGTATTAGATTGGAGTTGATTTCTTGTTTTGTTTTTTACTTTGGTGAACGCACCTTGAATCAACTGACTTCCATATCTCCTTTCTCGCAATCTGTTATGTACAGCATTACTCTCCACAAGGAAGCGGTTGTTGTCTGAACAAATGCGTTTAGCACATAACATTTCTCCATAGGAAATATCCCTAGTGGTATGTTTCGGGGTGACAGCTTGTTGACTGGAGAATGGTATTGCCGGATATACTTTTCCTGTACAGAGATGAATGTACACGATCGGCAGTGAAATCTCCTTCGAGGAAAATGTCCAGAAATTAAATTTGATTGCAAAGTGGATCAGCCGTGAACTTCAAATTGCATGTGTTATTTACATATAGAACAAACTCAGAATTCCAATGTGCTTCCCACCCACACCGGGAGGAGGTCATCCACATAGCCAGGGGAGGAGTCCTGAGGAGATAATTTGCATATTCCCACTGCATTTTGGAGTAAGTGAAGAGTCTCCGCGAGCTCAAAGAACACTGGATTTTGGCTGTTGGAGCTGAAAAGAGGACATCGGTAAACCAGGGGAGGAGTCCTGAGGAGATAATTTGCATATTCCCACTGCATTTTGGGGTAAGTGAAGAGTCTCCGCGAGCTCAAAGAACACTGGATTTTGGCTGTTGGAGCTGAAAAGAGGACATCGGTAAACCAGGGGAGGAGTCCTGAGGAGATAATTTGCATATTCCCACTGCATTTTGGGGTAAGTGAAGAGTCTCCGCGAGCTCAAAGAACACTGGATTTTGGCTGTTGGAGCTGAAAAGAGGACATCGGTAAACCAGGGGAGGAGTCCTGAGGAGATAATTTGCATATTCCCACTGCATTTTGGGGTAAGTGAAGAGTCTCCGCGAGCTCAAAGAACACTGGATTTTGGCTGTTGGAGCTGAAAAGAGGACATCGGTAAACCAGGGGAGGAGTCCTGAGGAGATAATTTGCATATTCCCACTGCATTTTGGGGTAAGTGAAGAGTCTCCGCGAGCTCAAAGAACACTGGATTTTGGCTGTTGGAGCTGAAAAGAGGACATCGGTAAACCAGGGGAGGAGTCCTGAGGAGATAATTTGCATATTCCCACTGCATTTTGGGGTAAGTGAAGAGTCTCCGCGAGCTCAAAGAACACTGGATTTTGGCTGTTGGAGCTGAAAAGAGGACATCGGTAAACCAGGGGAGGAGTCCTGAGGAGATAATTTGCATATTCCCACTGCATTTTGGGGTAAGTGAAGAGTCTCCGCGAGCTCAAAGAACGCTGGATTTTGGCTGTTGGAGCTGAAAAGAGGACATCGGTAAACCAGGGGAGGAGTCCTGAGGAGATAATTTGCATATTCCCACTGCATTTTGGGGTAAGTGAAGAGTCTCCGCGAGCTCAAAGAACACTGGATTTTGGCTGTTGGAGCTGAAAAGAGGACATCGGTAAACCGGCGCGCGCATTTTGAAGTTTTTTTTTTAAGCTTTTTTCACTGTTTTCAGAACATTAACAATAAGAACATGGAAGAGTCCAGGAGCCATTTGGTGAGCTGCATATCCTGCTACATGTTCACAGACTTGCCAGTGGAAAAGCCAAACTTCACATGCCAGAAATGCAAGCTTGTGTCCATGTTGGAGGAAAAGTTGCGAAATCTAGAAGAGAGGTTAACTACCTTGAAAATCATTAAGGAAGGTGAAGAGTTCTTAGACAGAGCAGAATTATCTCTTCATGATTCAGAAAGAGAAGAAATTCGAACTGCACCTGACGAAACAGAGGAATGGAAGCATGTGACCCACAGAAGCAGGAGGATCGAGAGGCAGTCAGCACCCATACTGCTCAGGAACCAGTACCAGGCTCTCACGCAGGAGAACCATGAAGAAATACAGCAAAATAAGACTTTGCCAGCAATGAATAACCTTGTAAGCCCTCAGAATCCTCCTGGATGGAGAAAGAAGAATGTTGTGAAGAAAAAACGGAGAGTGGTGGTCATGGGGGATTCCCTGTTAAGAGGAACAGAGGCCGCTATCTGCAGACCAGACATAACCTCAAGAGAAATGTGCTGTCTTCCAGGAGCAAAAATTAAAGATGTGTCTGACAGGATATCAAGACTCTTCAGACCTACAGATCACTACCCATTCCTGCTAATACATGTGGGGACAAATGACACCGCAAGAAAGGACCTGGAAACCATCTGCAGTGACTTTGAAGACTTAGGCAAGAAAGTGAAAGAATTGGGAGCGCAGGTGGTCTTCTCATCCATCCTCCCAGTGGATGGCCATGGAACAATGAGGTGGAATAAGATTCTACAGGTGAACAACTGGCTATGTCGATGGTGCCGTCAACAAGGATTTGGATTTCTGGATCACGGAATGAATTACCTATACGATGGACTACTTGCTAGAGATGGGGTGCACCTTACGAAGACTGGAAAACATGTATTTGGAAGTGGCCTTGCTACACTCATCAGAAGAGCTTTAAACTAGAACAATGTGGGAAGGGAAGCAAAAGGCCAGAAAAAGCCATATAGCTGACAAATACTATTGAAATCTCTGCTACTGGAAGTGGAAAGGAAGAACAAAGACAAAACAATTTAAATAATAAAAATATGGGAGGAAGAGAAACCAATCACAAACTAAAATGTTTTTATACAAATGCACAAAGCATGGGCAACAAACAAGGAGAATTGGAACTACTAATGCAGGAAAAGGAATATGATGTCATTGGAATCACTGAAACTTGGTGGGACGATACACATGATTGGAATAAAAGGCTAAAAGGATACAACTTATTTGCAAGAAACAGACTTGATAAACGAGGAGGAGGTGTTGCATTGTATGTTAGAAAAGCGTATATCTGCACAGAGATTGAAGCTTCAGAGACTGGGAGTTCTGTGGAAACTGTTTGGGTAAGAATACAAGGAGAGAACAACGGAAAGGACACCATTGTAGGCATTTACTACAGGCCACCTGGGCAAGCTGAAGATATGGATGAACTCTTTATGTATCAAATGACCAAGTTCTCCAAAAAATATGACGTAGTGGTCATGGGAGATTTCAACTATCCAGACATTTGTTGGGAATCTCTCTCAAGTAAAACTAACAGGTCAAGCAAATTCTTATCCTCTCTTGCTGACAACTTTATCTTCCAAAAGGTAGGGGAGAAAACAAGGGGATCTGCTACTTTGGATCTAATCCTTATAAACAGGGAGGAAATGGTTGAGGAGGTAAAGGTGGCTGGGACCCTAGGAGGCAGCGATCATGCTATTATAGAATTTTGGATAACTAGAGGAGGAAGACATGTGAAGACTCAGACTTCAAGGTTAGATTTTAGAAAGGCAGATTTTAAGAGACTCAGAAAGAGAATAGGAGGGATCCAATGGCTGGATGTCCTTAAGGACAAAAATGTCCAGGAAGGATGGGAAATTTTTAAAAATGAGATTCTCAAAGCACAATCGTTAACAATCCCGAAAAGTAGGAAGAATGGGAAGCATTTAAGGAAACCAGGATGGATGAACACAGAACTTAAACACATGCTAAAAAGAAAGAAAGAAATGTTTATTAAATGGAAAGAGGGAGGCATATCTAAAGAAGATTATAATGCAGTCTGCAGATCCTGCAGGGCACGTATCAGGTTAGCTAAAGCTGACAATGAATTAAGGCTTGCAAGAGATGTCAAAAGCAATAAAAAAGGTTTTTGGGGGTATGTCAAAAGTAAAAGAAAAGTCAAAGATGCTATAGGATTTTTACAGGATGAAGATGGAGAAATGGTAAGAGAGGATGTTGAGAAGGCCGAACTTTTTAATTCCTATTTTGCATCTGTTTTCTCTCAGAAAGAAAATGTATCATCAACTGATCTTCACTGTCCTTTTAAAGGAATAGAGGAATCCAAGTTATCTGTAAACAGAAAGATTGTGAGGGAATATTTAGCTAACATAAATGAGTTCAAGTCTCCAGGTCCAGATGAATTACACCCCAGAGTACTGAAGGAGATCGTAGAAGAAATTTTAGAACCACTCTCCATAATCTTTGAAAATTCTTGGAGAACAGGAGAAGTCCCAGAAGACTGGAGAAGAGCAAATGTTGTTCCTATCTTCAAAAAGGGGAAGAAGGTGGACCCAGGGAACTATAGGCCGGTGAGTCTGACTTCTATACCAGGAAAGATCTTTGAACAAATTATTAAACAACATGTATGTAAGTACATGGATAAGAATGAAGTGATTAACCAGAGTCAGCATGGGTTTGTAACTAACAAGTCATGTCAGACTAACTTAATTTCCTTCTATGACAGAATCACTGACTGGGTGGATCAGGGAAATGCTGTAGATATAGTATATCTTGACTTCAGCAAAGCATTTGACAAAGTATCTCACACCATCCTTACTGAAAAAATGACCAAGTATGCAATGGACCAGGCAACTGTTAGGTGGATTCATAACTGGCTTAGTGATCGGACTCAAAGGGTGGTTGTAAATGGCTTCACATCCAGCTGGATGAATGTCTCAAGTGGGGTACGACAGGGCTCCGTCCTGGGACCTGTATTGTTCAACATCTTTATCAATGATTTAGATGAAGGAATTGAGGGTAAACTGATTAAATTTGCTGATGACACAAAGCTAGGAGGGATAGCTAATACTAGAGAAGAGAGAGAGAGGATTCAAAAAGACCTAAATAAACTGGAGCAGTGGGCAGCAACCAACAGAATGGTTTTTAACAGGGAAAAATGCAAAGTACTACATCTGGGCAATAAAAATGAAAAAAGCATATACAGAATGGGAGGAATAGAGCTAAGCAACGGTACATGTGAAAAAGACTTAGGTATACTAATAGATCATAGACTGAACATGAGTCAACAGTGTGATGCAGCAGCAAAAAAGGCAAATACAATTCTGGGATGTATTAACAGAAGCATACAGTCTAGATCACGTGAAGTCATTATCGGTCTTTACTCCTCTTTGGTCAGACCTCATCTGGAATACTGTGTACAGTTTTGGGCACCACATTTTAAAAAAGACATAGACAAACTGGAGCAAGTTCAGAGAAGAGCGACCAGAATGGTGACTGGTCTGCAAACCATGTCCTATGAGGAACGGTTGCAGGATTTGGGACTGTTTAGCTTGCAAAAAAGAAGACTGAGAGGAGACTTAATAGCTGTCTACAAATATGTCAAGGGCTGTCACATTGTAGAAGGATCATCTTTATTCTCATTTGCACAAGGAAAGACTAGAAGCAATGGGATGAAACTAAATGGGAGGAGACACAGATTAGATATTAGAAAAAACTTTTTGACAGTTAGGGTGATTAATGAGTGGAACAGGCTGCCACGAGAGGTGGTGAGTTCCCCTTCAATGGACGTCTTCAAACAGAGGCTGGACAGACATCTGTCTGAGATGATCTAGTGAATCCTGCTTTGAGCAGGGGGTTGGACCAGATGACCCAGGAGGTCCCTTCCAACTTTACCATTCTATGATTCTATAGCGACCATACCACCTGACGTGGGTGGAGAAAGGGTTGTCAGGGTGAAAAATGAATTTCTCCTCCCACCAAGCCATATACAGTATGGCAAAGGAGGGGGAGAATTTAGCACCCATTGGTACTCCTACTATTTGTAAAAAAAAAAAAAAAAGAGAATTGAACATTAAATAGTTGTGCTTCTTTAACACAGTAGTAATATTATAATATTTGAGATCACTAGAATATATACTGTAATTATCTAGATGGTACTGGACAGCTGTAACTGCAAGTGAATGCGGAATGCAGGAATATCTAGTGAGGCAAAAGTGTATTCCCCCTTCCATGAAAATTTATCAAACTGTCGAAAGTCCGAAGTGCTATCTTACAAAAAAACGGTATTCTGGTAGTTAGTGGTTGTTTTTCAACTAAGCTCAAGGTGCAAAATTGACTAAATCACAAGTGCATCTACATGGCTCCTTTCACTGGGTGTCGGTCCTGTGGTCATTGTTGCTGTGGTTTTGTGCTTGTGGGGCGGCGTGGCCTGGAGTCATGAGGACTCAGACTCGCAGCATGGATGCTGAGAGGCGCCAGGCCATCCGCCCTGCCGGTGTATTGTCACTGTGGCGGTGGTTAGCTCACGGCGCCGCTCTTTCAAGGCTACAAAAAGTTAGGAGTCACTGAGAGGTTTGCCGTGACGTGGCAGTGGGCTTTATACAGTCAGATCAGATTGTTAAACTAAGAACTTCATGTTCAGGTATATGTATTTTACCCTAGCGGCATTAGATAAACGTATGATTTTTAGGATGTGCGGTCCATTTTTCAGCATAGTGAACAATGCTTACAGTGTGCTGAATATGTGTCTCCCTAATATCTCATTTACATTATTGGAATATTTCTCCTAAAAACTACCTAAGAAAAAAAAAATACAAGGAACTTTTGGAAAGTGTTTTTTAACTAAACTCATTGTGCATGTAAGAGTTTGGGCACCCCTAGTCAAAATGACTGTTATTATGAACAGTTGAGCAAGTTTAACATGAAATTATCTCTAAAAGGCCTAAAGTTAAAGATGTATATACATACACGTATATAGTTAGTGTGTGTGAGTGAGTATATATATATATATATATATATATATATATATACAGTACAGACCAAAAGTTTGGACACACCTTCTCATTTAAAGATTTTTCTGTATTTTCATGACTCTGAAAATTGTACATTCACACTGAAGGCATCAAAACTATGAATTAACACATGTGGAATTATATACTTAACAAAAAAGTGTGAAACAACTGAAAATATGTCTTATATTCTAGGTTCTTCAAAGTAGCCACCTTTTGCTTTGATGACTGCTTTGCACACTCTTGGCATTCTCTTGATGAGCTTCAAGAGGTAGTCACTGGAAATGGTTTTCATTTCACAGGTGTGCCCTGTCAGGTTTAATAAGTGGGATTTATTGCCTTATAAATGGGGTTGGGACCATCAGTTGTGTTGTGCAGAAGTCATGTGGATACTGATCTTCCTACTGAATAGACTGTTAGAATTTGTATTATGGTAAGAAAAAAGCAGCTAAGTAAAGAAAAATGAGTGGCCATCATTACTTTAAGAAATGAAGGTCAATCAGTCCCGAAAAATTGGGAAAACTTTGAAAGCGTCCCCAAGTGCATTTGCAAAAACCATCAAGCGCTACAAAGAAACTGGCTCACATGAGGACCACCCTAGGAAAGGAAGACCAAGAGTCACCTCTGCTTCTGAGGATAAGTTTATCCAAGTCACCAGCCTCAGAAATCACAGGTTAACAGCAGCTCAGATTAGAGACCAGGTCAATGCCACACAGAGTTCTAGCAGCATACACATCTCTACTACTTAACAACTGTTAAGAGGAGACTTTGTGCAGCAGGCCTTCATGGTAAAATAGCTGCTAGGAAACCACTGCTAAGGACAGGAAAAAAGCAGAAGAGACTTGTTTTGACTAAAGAACACAAGGAATGGACATTAGACCAGTGGAAATCTGTGCTTTGGTCTGATGAGTCCAAATTTGAGATCTTTGGTTCCAACCACCGTGTCTTTGTGCGACGCAGAAAAGGTGAACAGCAGCTCAGATTAGAGACCAGGTCAATGCCACACAGAGTTCTAGCAGCATACACATCTCTACTACTTAACAACTGTTAAGAGGAGACTTTGTGCAGCAGGCCTTCATTGTTATGTTCTGCTACCAAAGCTAAGGAAAGAGAGGAGATCTGTCCCTACTATAGGACTCAGCTGAATCCCTATGATGTAACAGGGAACCTGATCCTGCGATCAGACCTGCTAAAGTCCTAATCTAGTCTGTACGGAGACCTATAGATGTGGGGAGGGAATCCCTACAAGTACTAAGGACTGGGAGGAATATGGGACACCTCCTAACAGAAATAGTAGCAGACAGACGAACAAACAAAATAGATAGAACATAGAGGTCCGTAGACCAAGCAAACTAACAGAGTTAGATACAGAGCACAGGCTAGCTAGAAAGTAGATATACAATGAAGTCCAGCAAAGCCAGAAGGGCGGAGCAGGATTAAATAGACCAACAAGGTCATGTGACCAGCAAAGGAAAAAAAACCTAACAGCAAGGTTCTAACAGTACCCCCCCTTCTAAGAGGATCCTCCGGATCCCCTAGGACCAGGCTTATCAGGAAATCTCCTGTGAAACGCTCTGATAAGTCTGGAGGCGGAAACATCATCTGACCTCACCCAAGAGTTATCCTCGGGTCCGAAACCTTTCCAGGCCACAAGATACTGCAAACTACCTCTATACCGTCTAGAGTCAAGGATGCGAGAAATTTCATATTCCCCGTCCTCCACCACCGGAGGAACAGAGGCAGAGGCGTCACCATCCGACTCAACAGCTTTTTTTAACAGAGAGACATGAAAGACCGGATTAATTCTCCAGGAGGTAGGAACCTCCAACCTAACAGCAGATTGGTTGACAACCTGAAGCACCTTAAAGGGCCCTACAAACTTGGGACCCAATTTCTTAGAAGGAATCCTCAACCGCAGATTCCTAGAGGACAACCAAACCATGTCACCAACAGCGAACAAAACCTCCTGTCGTTTCCTATCAAAGTAGTCTTTAGATTTTCTGTTGGCCTCCTGAAGATTACCACGCACATCCGTCCAAACTCTTTCCAAATCACCGGAAAAATTCTCCTCCTCAGGCACGGCAGATCCCAACTTGGAGAACGACCCAAACGACGGATGTCTCCCAGAACAACAAAAAAAAGGCGAACAACCAGCAGAAGAAGATGTATGATTGTTCAGAGCAAATTCGGCAAGTGGCAGAAACTCAGACCACCCCTCTTGATTGTCTGCCACAAAACAACGCAAGAACTGCTCAACATCCTGGTTTTTCCTTTCTGTCTGGCCATTAGATTCAGGATGATATCCGGACGAAAACGACAAATGAATTCCCAACCTGTCACAAAAGGCACGCCAAAAACGAGCCACGAACTGAGGACCCCTATCAGAAACAATGTCAGTAGGAACGCCATGAAGTCTGACAATTTCCTTGACAAAGGCCTTAGCGAGAGTTTTAGCGCAGGGCAGTTTGACGAAGGGAACCAAGTGACACATCTTGCTAAAACGGTCCACGACCACCCAGATGACAGTAAAACCCTCAGAGGGGGGAAGGTCAGTTATAAAGTCCATAGCCAAATGTGTCCAAGGAGCACTGGGGACCTCCAAAGGACAAAGCAACCCCGCAGCAGGAGTATGTGAGGACTTAGATCTAGCACATATAGTACATTGGCGCACCCACTTAATGACTTCCTTCTGCCATCCAGGCCACCAAAAACTGCGACCCACCAGTCTCTTGGTCTCAGAGATTCCGGGATGACCTGCCAACCGAGATTCGTGACACTCAACAAACAAATCTCTCCTAAAGGTCCCAGGCACAAACAACCTCCCATGAGGAGTGTTAGATGGGGCATTCTCCTGAGCTTTAAGAATCTCATCTTCCAAAACGGAGTCTAAAGCAGCTATCACAACACCTTCTTGTAAAATGTTCTCCTCTTTCTCACCACCGACTATGGGAGAAAAACTGCGAGACAAGGCATCCGCCTTAACATTCTTAGTACCAGGGATGTAAGTAACGGAGAAATTAAACCGCGAGAAAAACAGTGCCCACCTAGCCTGACGGGCATTCAGGCGCTTGGCAGCATCAAGATATATCAGATTTTTATGATCCGTAAGAACCTGAACGGGAAATTCCGCACCTTCCAAGAAGTGGCGCCAGTGTTCAAATGCGAGTTTAATAGCCAATAATTCCCGATTACCAATATCGTAATTCAGTTCAGTCTCCGAAAATTTTTTTGAAAAAAAGGCACAGGGATGTAATCCATCCCCGTTATCCTGAGACAATACTGCGCCAACCCCCACAGAGGAAGCATCAACCTCAACCAAAAACGGCCTAGTAACATCAGGCTGCATAAGGATGGGAGCAGAGGTGAACCTCTCCTTGAGATACACAAAAGCTTCAATGGCCTCAGAAGACCACTGAACCGCATCAGCACCTTTCCTGGTGAGATCAGTCAGAGGTTTGACAATACTAGAAAAATTTTTTATGAATTTTCTATAGTAATTGGCGAAACCCAAAAACCTCTGTATCTATTTCAAACCAATAGGCCTAGGCCATTCCTGCACAGCCTGAACCTTAACCGGATCCATCTCAAAACCTTTGCTGGAGATAATGTAGCCCAAAAAACTAATTCTCTGTACAGCGAACTCACATTTCTCCAGCTTAGCAAAAAGCGAATTGTCCATTAATAACTGTAATACCTCACGCACGCTCCGCCAATGAGACTCCAGATCTGGCGAATAAATCAAAATGTCATCCAAATACACAACCACATTTTTACCGATCAAAGGTCTAAGGATGTCATTAATCAGATTCTGAAAAAATGCAGGAGCATTAGTAAGACCAAAAGGCATAACCAGATTCTCAAAATGACCCACAGGAGTGTTAAAAGCAGTCTTCCATTCATCACCCTCCTTCATGCGCAACAGATTGTATGCCCCCTTAAGGTCAATTTTAGAGAACCACTTGGCCCCCAATAACTGGTTAAACAGATCAGGAATCAATGGCAGTGGGTAAGGATTGCGTACCGTAATTTTGTTAATCTCACGAAAATCCAGACAAGGACGTAAACCGCCGTCCTTTTTTTTTACAAAAAAAAATCCAACCGCCACAGGAGACTTAGAGGGCCTAATGTGACCGGCGGCCAAGCTTGTCTGTATGTATTCCTCCAAAGCCTTCCTCTCAGGAATAGTAAGGTTAAATAAACGACTCTTAGGAAGAGTCGCTCCAGGGACAAATTCAATAGAACAATCATAGTCTCTATGGGGAGGCAAAACCTGCGATTCTTTCTCAGAAAAAACTCTCCAAAAATCCTGAATAGGAACAGGCAATTCTCCCCTATCCAAAGCTGCAATACGCCCGTTACAACACTTGTCATAACATTTATGGCTCCAGGATTTAATTTCACTGGTAGACCAATCCAGTACAGGATTGTGAAATTTTAACCAGGGCAAACCCAATATTACTGGAGAAGGCAAGTTATTCAACACTACCAAATCCAATTTCTCATGGTGAACACCATTAATAGTGAGAGGAAATTCACTGACCTTGAGAGTAATATTCTTCAAAGGGGAGCCATCCACAGAAACCACAGCAATGGGGGATGATAAAGGTTCAGGTTTTAAATTGAGTTTTTCCACGAATCCCCCATCAATTACATTCAGTGTAGACCCGCAATCAACAAACACCCGAAATTCCATCAATTTTTTCTGAGCAATCGTGGAAGCAGCTAAAAATATACCCTTGGAATTTAAACAGGCAATACGGGCGTGACTGACCTTTTTTTTTTCTTTCTTCATACGAAGCTCACAGCCTTTAATCAAATGACCAGATTTTCCGCAATAGAAACACAAGCCTTCCGAAAAACGACGGTCTTTTTCTTGAGAGCGAGGTGCCACCGATCCAATCTCCATCGGTTCACCACTGTTAATACACACATTATCATAACCAGAAACTGACATAGCAGAGGATTTGCTCTCATTAACCCTAGCACGCAGTCTTCTATCCACCCGTATAGCTAATTGCATAGCCTGTTGCAAATCCTCAGGTGTAGGATAAGCAATTAGCAGGTCTTTAACCCTTTCACTGAGCCCAGCAAGAAATAGACTTTTCAGAGCAGAATCGTTCCACCCTGTTTGAGTGGACCAACGACGAAAATGTGTACAATATTTTTCCACATTACCCGATCCTTGTTTTAAACGTCTCAACTCAGTCTCAGCTGATGCGACACGGTCAGGATCATCATATAATAGTCCCAAAGCAGAAAAAAAACTATCCACTGATCTGAAGCCTGAATCACTAGGTTGCAAAGAAAAGGCCCACTCCTGAGGCTCTTTGCGCAAAAGTGACATTATGAACCCTACGCGCTGGGATTCATCCCCAGAGGACTTAGGTCTCAAACGAAAATACAATAAGCAAGCATTTTTAAATGAAAAAAATTCTCGGTGTTCACCAAAAAATAAATCCGGCAAACATACCTTAGGCTCCAAGAAATGTGCTCCAGGACAGTTACTCACGTGCTGACGGAGCTCGGCCACCTCCAGAGAGAGTCCCTGCAGGCGATGAGCCAAATCCTGAACCGACACCATGATGGAACAGAAAAATCTTTCCTTAGAGAATTTGCTGGCTGGACTTACTGTTATGTTCTGCTACCAAAGCTAAGGAAAGAGAGGAGATCTGTCCCTACTATAGGACTCAGCTGAATCCCTACGATGTAACAGGGAACCTGATCCTGCGATCAGACCTGCTAAAGTCCTAATCTAGTCTGTACGGAGACCTATAGATGTGGGGAGGGAATCCCTACAAGTACTAAGGACTGGGAGGAATATGGGACACCTCCTAACAGAAATAGTAGCAGACAGACGAACAAACAAAATAGATAGAACATAGAGGTCCGTAGACCAAGCAAACTAACAGAGTTAGATACAGAGCACAGGCTAGCTAGAAAGTAGATATACAATGAAGTCCAGCAAAGCCAGAAGGGCGGAGCAGGATTAAATAGACCAACAAGGTCATGTGACCAGCAAAGGAAAAAAAACCTAACAGCAAGGTTCTAACATTCATGGTAAAATAGCTGCTAGGAAACCACTGCTAAGGACAGGAAAAAAGCAGAAGAGACTTGTTTTGACTAAAGAACACAAGGAATGGACATTAGACCAGTGGAAATCTGTGCTTTGGTCTGATGAGTCCAAATTTGAGATCTTTGGTTCCAACCACCGTGTCTTTGTGCGACGCAGAAAAGGTGAACGGATGGACTCTACATGCCTGGTTCTCACTGTGAAGCATGGAGGAGGAGGTGTCATGGTGTGGCGGTGCTTTGCTGGTGACACTGTAGGGGATTTATTCAAAATTGAAGGCATACTGAACCAGCATGGCTACCACAGCATCTTGCAGCGGCATGCTATTCAATACGATTTGCGTTTAGTAGGACCACCGTTTATTTTTCAACAGGACAATGACCCCAAACACACCTCCAGACTGTGTGAGGGCTATTTGCCCAAGAAGGAGAGTGATGGGGTGCTACGCCAGATGACCTGGCCTCCACAGTCACCAGACCTGAACCCAATCGAGATGGTTTGGGGTGAGCTGGACCGCAGAGTGAAGGCAAAAGGGCCAACAAGTGCTAAGCATCTCTGGGAACTCCTTCAAGATTGTTGGAAGACCATTTCCGGTGACTACCTCTTGAAGCTCATCAAGAGAATGCCAAGAGTGTGCAAAGCAGTCATCAAAGCAAAAGGTGGCTACTTTGAAGAACCTAGAATATAAGACATATTTTCAGTTGTTTCACACTTTTTTGTTAAGTATATAATTCCACATGTGTTAATTCATAGTTTTGATGCCTTTAGTGTGAATGTACAATTTTCAGAGTCATGAAAATACAGAAAAATCTTTAAATGAGAAGGTGTGTCCAAACTTTTGGTCTGTACTGTATACACATACACACACACACACACACACACATATACATACATATACATACATATACATGCACGCATTTTTTTAAAAAAAAAAAAAATTTTTGACACATTTTTAAAGTTACAAAAAGGGAAATGGGCCGATGCTAAAGTTTGGGCACCCTTTGAGATTTGTGTGCTTAGATTACTTTGACCAAGGTTTCAGACCTTAATTAGCCTGTTAGGGTTATGACTTGTTCACTATCATCGTTAGGAAAGGCCAGATGAAGTAAATTTCCAAGCTTTATAAAAGCTCAGCCTCCTCTAACCTTGTGCCAAAAACAGCAGCCATGGTTCCTCTAAGCATTTTCACTCTGAAAATGAAAATGGTGGAGGCCCATAAAGCAGGAGAAGGCTTAAAGAAGACAGCAAAGGAACAGTGGAGATCAAGATAAGGTCTGGAACACCAAGTAAAATTTCAGTGAGAGCTGCTTGTAGAATTGCGAGAGAGGAAAATCAGAACCCCCACTTGACTGTAAGAGACCTTCAGAAAGATTTGGCAGACTCTGGAGTTGTGGTACATTGTTCTACTGTTCAGAGACACCTGCACAAATATGGCCTTCATGGAGTCATTAGAAAAAACCTCTCCTGCGTCTTGACCATAAAATTCAGTGTCAGAAGTATGCAAAAGACATCCAAACTAACGGATGCATTTTGGAAACAAGTCCTGTGGACCGGTCAGGTTAAAATTGAACACTTTGGCCAGAATGATCAAAGGTACGTATGGAGAAAAAAGGGCACAGAATTTCAGGAAAAGAACATCTCGCCAACCATTAAGCATGGTGGTAAATCAATCATGCTTTGGAGTTGTGTAGCAGCCAATGGCACGGGGAACATTTCACTGGTAGAAGGAACAACGGATTCAATGAAAGTTCAACAAATTGTTGATGCAAACATAACACCATCTGTAAAAGAGCTGAAGTTGAAAAGAGGATGGCTTCTACAAATGGATAATGATCCTAAACACTAGGCAAAATCACAATAGACTACATCAAAAGGTGCAAGATGAAGGTTTTACAGTGGCCCTCAAAGTCCCCTGATCTGAACAGCACTGAAAATCTGTGGCTAGACCTCAAAATAGCAGTGCATGCAAAATGACCCAGGAATCTCACAGAACTAGAAAAATTTTCCAAGGAAGAATGAATGAAAATCCCTCAAACAAGAATTAAAAGACTCTTGGCTGGCTACAAAAAGTGTTTACAGACTGTGATACTTGCAAAAGGGGGTGTTACTAGGTACTAACCATGCAGGGCGCTCAAACTTTTGCAAAGGCCCATTTTTCTATTTGTCATTTTTAAAATGTAAAAGATGAAAATGTAGTGTTTTCTTCCCCTGAAATACAAAGGAAATGTGTCATGTTTAACTTTAGGCCTTTTAGAGATTATTTCATCTTCAACCCCTTCACTAGGGGTGCCCAAACTTTTACATGCCACTGTACATCAGTGACATTTTTATGAAATCTTATTGAGTATTTATTCTGAGACACCTAGTCAATGCAGCAGAAGCTTGAATCCCTGCTCTTCCCTGAAACTTTGGCTGCTTCATTTGGAGGGTTTACCTTCTCCAATAAACAATCAGCATAAATAAATTACTGAATACAAAGTAATACAAGCACAATAAATGCTTTTCTTGGTCTGTCCTGTATCGTCACCAGAGAGGACAGTGAGGCAGTGGTCATGGGAGAATCATTCCCTGCCTTTATCATCTACCGTTATTTTTGTTTCCTTCTTTCTCCTTATCTTTTATTCACATACCTTTAACCATACAAGGTCTCTTACTGGCCTTGTTACAGGCATACTGTTTTACTTGTCACATTGTATATATTTGTATTTTTCCTTGTTGGACTGATGTGCTACCCTTTTAGTTCTTACTTTAATACCTTCTATTGTTCTTTATTTCCCCCCTTTGTTTTGTCGGTTACCTCCTATGTCACCTTCTACCTTGAATGTACAGCAGCGAAACAGTAGTGCTTCAAATGAAAGCTTAGACTACCAAGAATAAAGCAAAGGTGAGGAGCACAGAAATGCAGTCATGCGACCAACATGTACACCAAAATGTATTGAGTACCTGTCTGGCTTGGTAGTACTCTCTCAGTAGGTGGTCCCTCTGTATGATGGCCTCAGTCCTTTCCTTCCTTGCCACATCCCGTTCTTCCTTCACAGTCTCAATGTCTTTACAGGCTTGGTCCAAATTCTTTTGCGCTTCTGCTTTGTCCTTCACCTCATGGCAGTACTTCTCTAACAGCTCATTCCTTTCAAAAATGGCCCTATCCCGTTCCACAAGGGCAGAGTTTAGCTCCTGTGCCACAGAAGATAAAGCAAGTAAAGATTTTATTCTCGTTATTTCTACCACCACACACTATTACATTTCAGTAGTAGTTTTAGTGTTCGATAGAAATCAAGTCCAAAGTTGGTGCTTTTCCTCCCCTTTATTTTTGTAGATTTGGGCTGATGTAGGTGTAAAACTGTGCAGTGTGCTGAAAACAATCTGCAATCAGCTGATCTTTCTCTTCAGTCAAAGCAAACTTCTAACAAACCGGTTGGAAAAGAGAACTGCAGCATCACACAGCCTTCTTGCATTCTTCCTATGTTATTGAAGACAGGCATTTGTAAATCTTAAAGGGAACTTGTTGTGTCCTAAAACGCTATTAACCTGACGATATGGGGTTAATCTGCAGGTTAATAGCATTCTAAAGCCGTGGGGCCGCGCACTGAAAGGCCGGCTACTGGGAGGAAATTAACTTTATTCCTCCCAGCAGCCTTCCGGCTTTCATCATAGAGGCGCAGCCAGCGTGGCAGCAGTCGACATTCAGTACATATTGAGTGGCAGCTGCAACCACACCCAACACTGACTGACAGCCGGCTCACCAGTGCATCAGTACTGGCTTTCAGTGCGGCAGCGGGTCAGCTTTAGAACGCTAATAATCTGCAAATTAACCCTATAGCATTTTGGGACATGACCGGCTCCCTTTAACCCCTTAGTGACGGAGCTAATTTTGACCTTAATGACCAGGCCAAATTTTTGAAATCTGACCAGTGTAACTTTATGAGGTAATAACTCTGGAACGCTTCAACCTTCAACAGATCCCACTGATTTTGAGATTGCTTTTACATGACATATTGTACTTCATGTTAGTGGTAAATTTTGGTCGATATGATTTGCGTATATTTATGAAAATATCAAAAATTTGACAAAAAAATGAACATTTGCAATTTTCAAACTTTAAATTCTTATACCCTTAAATCAGGTAGTTATACCACACAAAATAATTAGTAAATAACATTTTCCATGCCTACTTTAAATCAGCATCATTTTTTAAACATTATTTTTTTTGTTAGGATACTTAGAGGGGTTAAAAGCTTAGCAGCAACTTCTCATTTTCTCAACAAATTTACAAAACCTGTTTCTTTAGGAACCTATTCAGATTTAAATGGACTTTGAGGCGCCTATGTATTGTAAACTCCCAAAAAGTGAGGCCATTTTAACCCCTTTACAACCCAAGCCTGTTTGCACATTAATGACCAGGTCAAATTTTACAATTCTGACCACTGTCACTTTATGAGGTAATTACTCTGGAACGCTTCAATGGATCCCAGTGATTCTGAGATTGTTATTTCATGACATATTGTACTTCATGATTGTGGTAACATTTCTTCGATATCACTTGCGTTTACTTGTGAAAAAAACAGAAATTTGGTGAAAATTTAAAAAATTTAGCAATTTTCAAAATTTGAATTTTTATGCCCTTAAATCAGAGAGATACAGTACAGACCAAAAGTTTGGACACACCTTCTCATTTAAAGATTTTTCTGTATTTTCATGACTATGAAAATTGTACATTCACACTGAAGGCATCAAAACTATGAATTAACACATGTGGAATTATATACTTAACAAAAAAGTGTGAAACAACTGAAAATATGTCTTATATTCTAGGTTCTTCAAAGTAGCCACCTTTTGCTTTGATGACTGCTTTGCACACTCTTGGCATTCTCTTGATGAGCTTCAAGAGGTAGTCACCGGAAATGGTCTTCCAACAATCTTGAAGGAGATCCCAGAGATGCTTAGCACTTGTTGGCCCTTTTGCCTTCACTCTGCGGTCCAGCTCACCCCAAACCATCTCGATTGGGTTCAGGTCTGGTGACTGTGGAGGCCAGGTCATCTGGCGTAGCACCCCATCACTCTCCTTCTTGGTCAAATAGCCCTTACACAGCTTGGAGGTGTGTTTGGGGTCATTGTCCTGTTGAAAAATAAATGATGGTCCAACTAAACGCAAACCGGATGGAATAGCATGCCGCTGCAAGATGCTGTGGTAGCCATGCTGGTTCAGTATGCTTTCAATTTTGAATAAATCCCCCACAGTGTCACCAGCAAAGCACCCCCACACCATCACACCTCCTCCTCCATGCTTCACGGTGGGAACCAGGCATGTAGAGTCCATCCGTTCACCTTTTCTGCGTCGCACAAAGACACGATGGTTGGAACCAAAGATCTCAAATTTGGACTCATCAGACCAAAGCACAGATTTCCACTGGTCTAATGTCTATTCCTTGTGTTCTTTAGCCCAAACAAGTCTCTTCTGCTTGTTGTCTGTCCTTAGCAGTGGTTTCCTAGCAGCTATTTTACCATGAAGGCCTGCTGCACAAAGTCTCCTCTTAACAGTTGTTGTAGCGATGTGTCTGCTGCTAGAACCCAGTGTGGCATTGACCTGGTCTCTAATCTGAGCTGCTGTTAACCTGCGATTTCTGAGGCTGGTGACTCGGATAAACTTATCCTCAGAAGCAGAGGTGACTCTTGGTCTTCCTTTGCTGGGGCGGTCCTCATGGAAGCCAGTTTCTTTGTATCGCTTGATGGTTTTTGCAACTGCACTTGGGGACACTTTCAAAGTTTGCCCAATTTTTCGGACTGACTGACCTTCATTTCTTAAAGTAATGATGGCCACTCGTTTTTCTTGACATAATACAAATTCTAACATTCTATTCAGTAGGACTATCAGCTGTGTATCCATCTGACTTCTGCACAGCACAACTGATGGTCCCAACCCCATTTATAAGGCAAGAAATCCCACTTATTAAATCTGACAGGGCACACCTGTGAAGTGAAAACCATTTCCGGTGACTACCTCTTGAAGAGCATCAAGAGAATGCCAAGAGTGTGCAAAGCAGTCATCAAAGCCAAAGGTGGCTACTTTGAAGAACCTAGAATATAAGACATATTTTCAGTTGTTTCACACTTTTTTGTTAAGTATATAATTCCACATGTGTTCGGGCGGATCCCTCTCTCAAGGTGTGCTGTCATGGGTTCAGGAAAAAACGGCTACAGGTAAGTAACCTTGGTGTTTTGGTGTTACCCCTTGCAAAAGAAAAAAAATGTAGGACTAAAGCTAGATTTTAGAGGTAAAATTTAAATTTTTTTTCATTCCACTTTGCATTAATTCCTGTGTAGAAACTGAAGTGTTAAAAAATTTCCCGACAACAGTTTTGAAGTATTTGAGGGTTGCGTTTTTTAACCCCTTTAAAGCCCATGACGTACTAATACACGTCTGTGCCCTTGGACTTAAGAACCTGACCCTTATTAGTACGTCATGGCGATCGCGCTCACACACAGGTTGTGCGGGCGCGATCGCAGCCGGGTGTCAGCTGATTGTCACAGCTGACACCCGGTACTATGTGCAGGGAGCTGTCCTGCACAGCTCCCAGCACACTAACCCCTGCAATGCTGCGATCGAAGTCGATCTTCATAGTCATGAAAATACAGAAAAATCTTTAAATGAGAAGGTGTGTCCATACTTTTGGTCAGTACTATATATATATATAAAGTGAAAGTGCTCACCAGGGTGTGAAAAAGAGACGGGGGGGGGGGGGGGGGGGGGGGGGGGACTACAGGTGCTGTCATGGGTTCAGGAAAAAATGGCTACCGGTAAATAATCTTGGTGTTTTCCCCTCACCCTTGACAGCACGTCTTGAGAAAATTTTGTAGAACATGAACACCCTAGTTAGGGACCACCGCCTGAAGTACCCTTCTCCCAAAGGTAAGGTCAGAGGAGGATAGATCCAAACGATAGTGCTTGTAGAAGGTGGATGGTGCAGACCAAGTAGCAGCTTTACATATCTGGTGAATTGAGACGTCTGCTCTCTCTGCCCAGGAGGTCGCTACAGCTCTGGTGGAATGAGCTTTAATACCATCCGGTGCCAGAACACCTGTAGATATGCAAGCTAGACAAATGGCCTCCCTAAGCCACCTAGAAATAGTTCCCTTTGACACCCCGTGACCCTTTCCTACTCCCCTGAAAGACCAGAAACAAGGAGTTGTCCTTCCTCCACTGACTAGTCATGTCTATGTACTGTAGTAAAGCCCTTCTAACATCTGGATTGTGAAATCTAACCTCCCCGGGATTTTTTGGGTTACTGCAGAATGAGGGAAGCACAATCTCTTGATTACAGTGGAATCTGGAAACTACTTTCCGAAGGTATGCTGGATCTGTACGTAGGACGACCCGGTCATCATGAATTTGGGTGTATGGGGGATCAACAGAAGGGGCCTGCAGGTCACTCACCCTACGGGCCGATGTTAGGGCCACTCGGAGAATGGTTTTGAGGGTGAGGAACTTTGGAGAGATAACCTGCAGGGTTTCAAATGGGTCGCCAGAGAGTGCGTTTAAAAACCAAATTCAGGTCCCAGGGAGGAACTGTGAGAGCCCGAACTGGCTTAGCTCTGGAACAGGATTTAATGAATCTAGACACCCACATGTTCCCCGTCAGGTTGCAATTATAGAGCGCCCCTAGGGCGGACACTTGAACTTTAAGTGTTCCCGTAGCTAACCCCAGGTCACGTCCCTTCTGTAAAAACTCTAGGACATCTTTAATTGGAGGTTTATCCGACAACGGGGAGTCTATAAAAACCAGGAATTCTCCCCCGATTCTGCTATAAATCTTAGTTGTTATGGGCTTCCTACTACCGAATAGGGTGGAAACTAGGCCTGGTGAAAACCCCCTATTGCTCAGTAACAACCTCTCAAATTCCAAGCCGCTAGATGGAAACCTTTGGCTTGTGCATGGAACATCGGCCCCCGGATGAGAAGGCCCGGCCTGTCTGGCAGGACCCAGGGATCCGAGACCGACATTAGGCGAAGCAGGGAGAACCAGGGTCTTTTAGGCCAAAAGGGGGCTATCAGAATTATCCTTGCCCCCTCCTTCCAAATTTTTATCACAACTGCCAGGATCATTAGTATTGCGAAAAAGCGTAGGCCTTCCTGAACTTCCAGGGTATCTGGAGAGCGTCTACAGCATAGGGATTCTCTGTTGGATCTAGTGAACAGAATCTCTCCACCTTCCTGCTCGCCCTGGTGGCGATCAAATCTATGTCCAGTGACCCCCATAGTTGGATAATCTGTTGTAAGACTATCGGGTTTAGAGCCCACTCTCCTTGTCTTAAAGTGTGGCGAGTCGCGAACTGAGGAAATCTGCCCTTGAATTTTTTACCCCTGGATGTAAAGAGCACTGAGGGATGGGAGATGCTGTTCTGCTAGTTGCAGGATTCTGTTTGCCACTACCATAAGGGAGAGTGATCTTGTTCCTCCCTGGTGATTTATATAAGCTACTGTTGTCCGATTGTCGAACCTGATCTGGACATGGCGACCCTGTATGTGGGTAAGGAAGCCTATCAGGGATTTCTCCACTGCCAAAAGCTCTTTTAGGTTCGATGATGTCCCTATTTCGTGACGTAGCCAGAGCCCCTGAACCGAGAGATCTGCTAGATGACCCCCCCAGCCGGAGCCACTTCCATCTGTTGTAATTGTATGGTCGACTGGTCTGGACCACTGCAAGCCTAAGGTCAGATTCTCCCTGTTTGTCCACCATGAGAGGGAGTCTACTGTCTCCAAGGAAAGAGATAGTCTTTTTTCTAAATGTCCGTTGAAGGATTTTTGTGCTGACAGGACCTCCCACGGAAGAAGCCTCATATGACCTTGGGCCCATTTGACTGCCGGGAGACAGGAAGTCATGGAGCCCAGTAAGGACACTGCTCCTCTCAGAGACATCACTGGAGACTTTATGGCCCTTGAGACCAAGCTTATTATTTTGCAAACCTTGTCTTCCGGGAGGAAGAAGGATTGGAGTTGGGAATTTAGGGTCAAGCCGAGAAAGATCTGAGTCCTTGAGGGGGATAGTTTTGATTTTTGAATATTTATCAACAGTCCTAGCTGATGTAAGGCTGTCCTGACCTCTAAAAGTTGAGAGGAACAGTGGTCCTCCGATTTCCCTATTACCAGAAAGTCATCCAAGTAGGGAACAATCACCACGTTTTTGATTCGGAGAAAAGCCGTCACCTCCACTATAACCTTTGTAAACAATCTCGGTGCTATCGAGAGTCCAAAAGGTAGGGCAGTAAATTGGAAATGCCTCAATTCCCCTTGGATGAATAGGGCTACCCTTAGGTACTTCTGGATGGATTGGGACGTGATAATAGGCGTCTTTTAGGTCGATAACTGCCATGAAACAATTGTGGTGTAGGAATTTTAGTGCCGAGTTTACTGATTCCATCTTGAAAGTCTGGTTCTCTATCAGCTGATTTAGACTTTTGAGGTTGATAATGGTCAAATGTTTTTTTTTATCACAAATAGGGGGGAATAAAATCCCCTTCCCCATTGTGAATTTGGAACTTCGTGAAGGGCCTGCTTGTTGACTAAATCTAGCATCTCCGACTCTAGGGTTATCTGCTCCTCCCTGGACTTCCTCCTGGAAGTGATCATGAAGGTTCGGTGAGGGACTTGACTGAAGAGTATCTTTAGGCCATTCTTTATGATACCCAATACCCAGGGATTTGAAGTAATGGCTTCACAAGCTGGGATAAAATGGGAAAGCCTTCCCCCGGCCTCTAGCCCTGCGTCATTGGGGAGATTTTTTGGTACTGGAGGATGGCCCCCCAAACATGTAACCAGAGTCTTTTTTAGATCTGGGCTCCCATCTTTTCCTTTATCCCGGAGGGCGACCCCGGTTAAATCTTTTCCTCCGAAAATAGGACCTTTTTGTGTCCCCCGTGAACCCTGGGAGACCTCTCTTGCTGTCGCCAGACTTCTCCAAAAGCTCGTCCAGTTTTTGGCCAAACAAGAGTTTACCATCACAAGGAAGGGAACATAGTTTATGTTTAGACTGCAGGTCTCCTGGGCAACCCTTGAGCCACAGGGCTCGTCTGGCAGCATTAGATAAGTGAGCAGACCTGGCAGCGAGTTTAACCGAATCCGCTGAGGAGTCGGCAAGGAAAGCGGATGCTGCTTGTAGTAAAGGTAGATTGGAGAGGATTTTTACCTCTGGATATCTTTTTATCCTTGAGCTGGTCTTCTAATTTTTGAAGCCACACCATGAGTGACCTAGCGACACAAGTGCCAGCTACTGCTGGTTTTAAGCCCCCTGCCGCCGCTTCCCAGGTGTGACGCAGGAAGGAATCTGCCTTGTTATCTAGAGCATCCTTTAGACTGCCCAAATATTCTAGGGGTAGGGACGATTTTTTTGGATGATCGGGCAACAGACCCGTCAACTTTAGGAATTTTATCCCAGGACCCAGAGACACTATCCTCGAAGGGGTACCTTCTTTTAGAGGATGAGGGCAACACTCCCGATTTCTCAGTCTTCCTCCATTCCCGGTCTATAAGGATCTGAATTTTAGGATTCACTGGAAAGGAGTCTCTTTTTCCTCCAGGCCTGCGAACATAATGTTTTCCAGGGACCTCGCTGCCTTCTCCTCCCTCAACCCCATGGTAGATCTGACCGCTCTGACCAACTTATCAGTACCCTCAATAGGGAAACAGGGCCTACCACTGATGAAGAGGAGGATGATGAATCACTGAGGCACAGATCCTCTGACTGGGAGGATGAATCATGGTCGGAGGAGATATCCTTATGGGATCTCTTTTTCCCCTTAAGTAAGCCTTTCAGGGAATCTTGAACCTCTGTACGGATTACGGACCTCAAATTAGAAGCAAAATCCGGGGTGCTCTCCGCTATGGTTTGGTTAATACAGCTAGCACAAAGCTGTTTCTGCCAATCTATGGAAAGGGGGACTTGGCATAAGGCGCAAACCCTGTGCTTCTGTTTGGCGCTACTCTTCTTAGGTTCCTAAGGAATGAAGCACATAATAACTTTCCTTTACTATTAAGTGACATTCATGAATATCACTCACCCCTGAAGTCACAAAAGGGTACCGGATTTGGAGGCTTTGGCGGGACATAAGATGAATCCCTTCTTGATGGCCTTGAAGCGTCCGACACCTTACTTCTCTGGCTGCCGCTACGGTTGCTGGAGCGGCTATCTGTGTGAGACGCGTCCGACTGCTTCTTCCGCTGGCGTTGTTGAGATGGAGGGGTCAGCTGCTGCTGCTCCTGGCTGTCCTGGTCTGCCATAGCCGCTATACCACAAGCATGAGTATAGGCAGCGTTTGACCAGGACAACCCCTCCACCTTAAATAGGGCACATCCGGAACCTCCTCCGGTTCTGGTGTCCTCCCCCCTCCTGACGCCCGCCGGCCAAGGTTTGAAAAGCCGGCCGGCAAGCGCTTACAGGGCACCGCCATGTTAGATCCGGGTGCCGCCCTCCGACGTTATCGGGCACGCCTCTCCCAGCGTGCACCGCGCCGTGACGTCAGGCACGTCACACCCGGAAGACGCCGCTCCCGGCGTGCGGCCAGCCAGGAGCCTGCGGCAGGGAGGACAGCGCAGTAGTCTGCGGGGAGCCGGAGCCCTCCTCACCGCCTGCGCACGCTCGGACACGGCTCCTGGTAACCGTGGACGGCACTTCTGGAAGCTGGAACCTGGTGTGCAGGCTGGTGTCCGCTCTTCCACACCGGAACAGGCTCAGGTAAGTATGGACATCTTCTTCAGACCGGTTCCCATCAAGGATAGGAAACCAACGGAAGCGAGGGAGAGGTACCGCCCTTTTATTTCAGACGGTTTCCTGTCCTTGGTGGGGCAGATCCCTCTCTCAAGGTGTGCTGTCATGGGTGAGGGGAAAAAATGGACCTCATAGTTTGTTACCTACTTTCTTACGATTGCGGCGATGCCCTACATGTAGTCAAAAAGTTCTGTTTGGACAGGCGACAGAGCTCGGAGCGGAGGGAGCAATATTTCAATTTTGAAACACGAAATTTGGCTGAAAGAGATGGCGGGCACCATGTCGCATTTGCAGGGCCCCAAAGGTGCCTAAACAGCAGAAACACCCCACAACTGACCCATTTTGGAAACTGCACCTATCAAGGATTTTATGCAAGTGTATAGTGAGCATTTTGAACCCAAAAGGTACTACACAGAATTTGATAACATTAGGTCGTCATATTGAATATGTCATCATTAGTGTTGAGAGCAAGTGCTCACAACTCGAGTTTGTATCAGGTGCTCGGGTATGCACCGAGTATCGTCACATTGTCATAATTTTTTATTTTTTAACTTTTGAAAAAAAAAAAAAACAACCCTAACCCCAAGCCTAAACCTAAGCCCAACCTTAACCCTAAGCACAACCCTAAACCCAACCTTACCCCTAAGCCTAACCCTAACCGCCAAGAATGAAAGAAAGAAAAATTGTACAATAAAAAAAACATTTAATCTGACTAAGGGGATGACACAGGAGGGAATGATTTACTAATTACAGGCTTATGATCAGTTTTTCAGGAAGAGGAGGTGGAGGGCCAAGGAACGGAGTAAGAGGGACAGTGGGATGGCAGGCTTGGGGACATCATTTTTCTCTCCTCAGACATGTAAATCATGTCAGAAGAGAGAAAAATAATTAATAGCTTTATTTTTTTTATTTTTTTTTTACTTGATCGCCGTTATTCATTGATTAACTGTGATCACGTAATCGGGGACCGGAAAATCCGGCCCTGATCGTGTTCTCCAAGGTCTCAACTACCCCAAGAAGCTGAGTGAGACTCCAGAGATTTTCGGACTCTGGGGGATAGCAATACCCTTATTCCCAATCGCAGTCTTAAAACAGCAATGAAGGAATAAGTTCCCTTAGCAGTCACCGTTTTAATGTGTATCGGTGATCATTAAGGGGTTAAGAGACTATAAGCAGGCAAACTATGGGATGCTCAGGAACAATTATTTATCTCAGTGATTCACGCAATTTATTTTCACATATGTACATGCACTAACGACTATTTTGTCCTACCCAATAATGGATAGTTAATCACCGCAGTAATAAACATCCCGTATGGTCCCTATAATACACAGCATCATTTGGAATACATGCAGAAATACCTGTCTGAGAGCTTCCATCTCTTCACTTGCAACTCTCTTCTCACTTGATGTATTTTTCAGCCTTCCTTGTGCTAGTTCAAGTTCAGTTTGCATTTTGTCCATCTCTTTAATGACTTGGTCTCGCTCGCTCATAATTAAACGATATTCATTAAATACAGAATCTCTCTCTTCCTTGTATTTTTCAGCATCCTTGACAGCTTTAAGCTGCATGGTCTTGAAACGTGTGGCCTCTGCCTGTAGCCGCTCAATCTCCCTTTGAAGCTCTTTGTTCTGTAATGTGGCTTTATTCAGTTCCTGCTGGATAGAATCGTACCTGTGTAGATTATAAAACATATGTCAATAGTACGTAATTAACCCCTTGATGGCGGCCTATTTTTGACTTTAGAATGCAGCTTCATTTTTCAAATCTGGCATGTGTCACTTTACATAATAATAACTTAGGAATGTCTTTACATATTAAGGGACTGAGATTGTTTTTTTCATGACACATTGTACTCTACAATAAAAATATATTTAGATCAATATGTTTTGAATTTACTGTATAAAAAAAAAAAAAAGACAAACTTACAAAAAAAATTATTAGTAAAGTAAATAGAAAATATGCACTTTTCAAAATTTGAATGGGTCTGTCTTTAAACCAGATAGTCATACCACATATAAAAGTAACATTTCCCATATGTCTACTTTATTTTGCCATAGTTTTTAATATGTCCACTTATTTTTCTGGGTCATTACATGGCTTTTAAGTTCAGCAGCAATTTTTTCACATTTTCATATTGTCAGAAACCTATTTTTTCGGGGCCAATTCAGTTCCCATGTTCCCACACAAAATCATGGAATTGAAAAAGTGCATCTCTTAACGTATTTAAAATTATTTCACATGAATCATCACAAACTGGAATGAAAAAATTAAAGATTCCTTTTTCTTTTCCATTAAAATATTGTTTTAGCCCTAAAGTTTTTCATTTCACAAGGAGTGATAGAATCACACCATGACTTGCTACCCAATTGCTCCTGAGTACCGCAATACCTTATAAGCAGTTGCACACGACAACACCAGACCACATATTGCTTGTGCTACTGTGAGCAGCCTGCTTGGTCTAATTGTCCTACCATAGATGACGTTAAATAGGTATCATGGCACTCCTGGACTAGGTGCACAAGTAGGGTCCAAAACCAACGGTATATAATATAGAGAATTGGCACTCACAAATAGGCTTATTTTATCTTTAATAGTGATAGCAGTAAAAAAGGTTGAGTAATATAACGTAAACATTTCGGTCACAAATGACCTTCATCAGTATACTCCGGCTGCACATGTAAAGGAGGGAGGAGAAATAGGAGGACTAAGTGCCCAAAAGGGAAATCTTCCCAGTCCGGAAACAGAAGAATATAAAGGCTCTAGTGAACGTGGTATCCACGGTTTGTTCTTATGTGCCAGTGTACTATGGGGACCGGATATATAAGGAAGAAGGCGAACTAAAGAACTTAAATCATGAGCTTTAGGTCCACTTGGTTTTAATGATAGGAAGGAACTGAGTGTATTGTCTTTCTAGGTTACCTGCTTTTTGTGAGTGTTATGCTTAATTATCCTCTATTGTTCATATTTCATTTATTTGTTGTATATGTTTTTGATATGTATGTCTTAGGCTAGATTCACACACCCATACGTCACAGTTCAAGCACGAAGCGGCCGTGGGTGACAGGACTAGAATTTGGCAGCCTTATAAATGCCTATGAAGCTGCTGAGTTTGGATCAGGAGATCCGCGGTCGCTCCAAACATTACAGTCCGTACTTGGACTGTGACAAACAGATGAGTAAATGTAGCCTGATACCATCCACTTTATTTTATGTAGATAAATCGTAAGGTCAAAGTTTGCACCGGACGATGTGTCAGATTATGATGCGAAACAGTCTTCATGCTGATCGTTAGATAACAACAACCTGCTTCCAAGTTCTTTTAGGCTACGTTCCAATAATGAGTAATTGGTGAGTTTCTGATTTTGCACATTTTCTGCAGCATTGCTGCACCTATTCGGTAAATTAGGTTACCTATTTTTTTTTTTTTATTGCGTGTTTGAGTGCATTTTTTACATGCATTTTCAACGCTGCGGTTTTTGTCTTTTTGGTATGTCATTTTTTAACCCCTTAATAACATCTGACGTACTAATACGCGTCTGTGCCCTGGGACTTAAGAGCCAGACCCGTATTAGTACGTCATCGCGATCGCGCGCGCACACAGGCTGTGCGGGCGCGATCGCCGCCGGGTGTCAGCTGATTGTCACAGCTGACACCCGGTACTATGTGCAGGGAGCGGTCCTGCACCGCTCCCAGCACATTAGCCCCCGCGATGCTGCGATCGAAGTCGATCGCGGCATTGCGGGGGCAAGGGGAGGTGATCGGCGATACTCACCTCCTCTTCCGGCTTCCAGCGCAGTCTGCAAAGGCTTCCCGGGTGTTGCCATGACGACCCGATGTAGTCATGACAACATCCGGGTCACCAGAGAGCAGGAAGATTGCTTGGACATGCGCAGTGCATCTCCAAGCAATCTTCACACTGTGCACTTCTGACAGCCTTCATGGCATAGGGATGGTGCTCCATTCCTGTGCCATGCAGGCGATCAGAAAAAAAAAAGTGAAAGTACCAGAGTGGGACAAAGTAATAAAGTGTATAAACTGTGTGAAAGTGGAAAAAAAAAAAAAAAAAAAAAAGTGCAAAAATATTATAAAAAAATAATACACCAAAAATAAAAATATAATGTACCCATCAATAAATATTATTATAAAAAAAAATTAAAAAAAACAATAAAAGTACACATATTTGGTATCGCCGCGTCCGGAACAACCTGACCTATAAAACTGTCCCACTAGTTAACCCCTTCAGTGAACACGGTAAAAAAAAAAAAAAAAAAAAACGAAGCAAAAAACAATGCTTTATCACCATACCGCCAAACAAAAAGTGGAATAACACGCGATCAAAAAGACACATATAAATAACAATGATACCGCTGAAAACGTCATCTCGTCCCGCAAAAAAAAAGCCGCCATACAGCTCCATCAGCCGAAAAATAAAAAAGTTATAGCTCTCAGAATAAAGCGATACTAAAAAATATTTTTTTCTATAAAATAGCTTTTATTGTGTATAAGCGCCAAAACATAGAAAAATGATACAAATGTGGTACCGCTGTAAACGTACTGACCCGAAGAATAAAGCTACCTCATCAATTTTACCACACGCGGAACAGAATATATAAAAAAAAAAAAACCAATTCCTGAATTGTTGGTTTTTGTTTATTCTGCCTCCCAAAAATCGGAATAGAAAGCGATCAAAAAATGTCACGTGCCTGAAAATGGCACCAATAACAACGTCAAGTCATCCTGCAAAAAACGAGCCGTCATATGACTGTCTGCCAAAATCTGGAAAAATTATAGCTCTCAAAATATGGCGATGCAAAAACTAGATTTTACAAAAAATGCGTCTTTTAGTGTGTGACAGCTGTCAGTCATAAAAACCCCATATGATTCTGGCATTGCTGTAATCACACCGACCCGAAGAATAAAGTCGTCTAATCACTTATACCGCACAAGGAACGGCGTCAAAAATAAACTCTTGGGTTAGGATTGGGCTAGGGTTAGGGCTGGGTTTGTGGCTAGGGTTGTGCTGGGGCTAGGGTTGTGCTGGGGCTAGGGATGTGCTGGGGCTATGGTTGTGCTAGTGTTAGGGTTGTGCTAGGGTTAGGGCTGGGGTTGGGATTTTTTTCAAAAGTAAGAAAAAAAGATGACGATATGGCGACTAGTGTTGAGAGCAAGTGCTCGCTACTTGAGTTTGCATCGGGTGCTCTGGTATGCATTGAGTATCGTGGGTATTTGAGTGACATGCTCGAGTCTCTGCCCCATATGCTTCGCGGCCAAAAAACTTTACGGGGATTGTCTGCCATGCACGAGCGATCCCCGCATGTTTTTTTTTGGGTGTCTAATAACCGTGAAACATGCGGAGCAGGGACTCGAGCATGTCACTCGAGCACACGCTGTACATGGTGCATACCTGAGTACCCGATGCAAACTCAAGTAGCGAGCACTTGCGCTCAAGAATAATGACAACTTATTCAATATGATGACCTAATGTAAACAAATTCTGTGCCGTACCTCTGGGTTCAAAATGTTCACTATACACCTTAATAAAATCCTTGAGGGGTATAGTTTCCAAAATGGGGACACTTGTGGGGGAGCTCCACTGTTTAGGCACATCACGGGCTCTCCAAACGCGACATGGTGTCCGCTAACAAATTGAATGGAAAATCGGCTCAAATTGTTAGCGGACACCACATTGCGTTTGGAGAGCCCCTCTGTGCCCAAACTTTGGAGCTCCCCCACAAGTGACCCCATTTTGGAAACTAGACCCCCCAAGGCACCTATCTAGATGCATAGTGAGCACTTGGAACCCCAGGTGCTTCACAAATTGATTCATAAAAATGAAAAAGTGTTTTTGTTTTTTTTTCACTTTTTCATTATTACGAATCAATTTGTGAAGCACCTGGGGGTTCCAAGTGCTCACTATGCATCTAGAAAGGTGCCTTGGGGGGGGTCTAGTTTCCAAAATGGGGTCACTTGTGGGGGAGCTCCAAAGTTTGGGCACAGAGGGGCTCTCCAAACTCAATGTGGTGTCCGCTAACAATTTGAGCCGATTTTCCATTCAATTTGTTAGCGGATACCATGTTGCATTTAGAGAGTCCCTGTGTGCCCAAACATTGGAGCTCCCCCACAAGTGACCCCATTTTGGAAACTAGACCCCCCAAGGCACCTATCTAGATGCATAGTGAGCACTTGGAACCCCTAGGTGCTTCACAAATTGATTCGTAAAAATGAAAAAGTGTTTTTTTTTTCACTTTTTCATTTTTACGAATCAATTTGTGAAGCACCTGGGGGTTCCAAGTGCTCACTATGCATCTATAAAGGTGCCTTGGGGGTTCTAGCTTCCAAAATGGGGTCACTTGTGGGGGAGCTCCAAAGTTTGGGCACACAGGGGCTCTCCAAACACAACATGGCGTCCGCTAATTATTCAAGCAAATTTTACAATCAAAAAGTCAAATGGCGCTCCTTCCCTTCCGAGCCCTGCCGTGCGCCCAAACAGTGTTTCTTCCCCAAATATTGGGTATCTGCGTGCCCAGGGGAAATTGCACAACAAATTTTGGGGTCCACTTTTTCTTGTTACCCCTGTGAAAATAAAAAAAATTGGGTCTAAAGTAAAATTTTTGTGAAAAAAGTTAAATGTTCATTTTTTTCTTCCACATTCAAAAAATTCCTGTGAAGCACCTGAAGGGTTAATAAAGTTCTTGAATGTGGTTTTGAGCACCTTGAGGGGTGCAGTTTTTAGAATGGTGTCACTTTTGGGTATTTTCTGTCATAAAGACCTCTCCAAGTGACTTCAAATGTGATGTGGTCCCTAAAAAAATGGTTTTATAAATTTTGTTGGAAAAATGAGAAATCGCTGGTCAACTTTTAACCCTTATAGCTCCCTAACAAAAAAAAATTTTGGTTCCAAAATTGTGCTGATGTAAAGTAGACATGTGGGAAATGTTATTTATTAACTCTTTTGTGTGACATATCGCTCTGATTTCAGGGCTTAAAAATTCAAATTTTGAAAATTGCAAAATTTTCAAAATTTTCGCCAAATTTCCGTTTTTTTCACAAATAAACGCAAGTGATATCAAAGAAATTTTTCCACAATCATGAAGTACAATATGTCACGGAAAAACAATCTCAAAATCAGGGGGATCCGTTGAAGCGTTCCAGAGTAATTACCTCATAAAGTGACAGTGGTCAGAATTGTAAAAATTGGCCCGGTCATTAACGTGCAAACCACCCGCGGGGATTAAGGGGTTAAATAAAGCTCCTTTGTTTTTGAAACTTCCTGGTATTTATCTTTGATAAAACTTTATTATGATTATGATTTTACAATCACGTATGTATTACATGTGTTTTCAGTGCATTTCCAGGTATGCATTTTTTTCTGGCAGATTTTATGCATCTAATGCAATTCTATAGGAAAAAAATCTGCACAACTCAACGCACCCACAGGAGAAAATGACATGCTGTGGATTTCATACATGCACCACAGCTCAGTTTATGCTACGTGGGGAAAAAAAAAAGCACAGTGGGCATGAGATTTCCATAAATCACTTCCACTCTGTTGGAACTTTAAGATGTTGCGTTTTTTCGGATTTTCAAATACTGGCGTAAAATACTGACCAAATACTGAACGTGTGAAAGTGGCATTAGCACTGAACACATCAGTAGCAGCAAGGTGTTGGTTCTAGGCAACATTTGAGAACGGCTCCTTCAAGCTTAAGGCCACATAACTTGACTGCTCTAATTGTATGACAGTTCGAGGTATATCCTACCTGCGTATGACGAAATAGTACATCATTGGGAAGGGAGGTGTTAGGAAAACCAGCATGAAACGTAAACAGAAATCTTTCGCATCACGTTCATCAAATATGGAAGATTGTTTAAAGGGAATCTGTCAGTAGAATCACCCTTCCTAAGCCGTCATAGGAAGCTGACTAAAATGATACAATTGATATCTGCGATCCGATGTTTGATTCCAGAGAAATCCACGTTATTCTTATATGTAAATGAGCTGTTAAGATCTATGGATCGATCATAGATCTCCCTGAGAATCTGCCTTCAGTAATTATTATAAATGAAAGAGGGCATTACCAGTGTGAGACATGTAGATCAGCAGAGAAGACTGTCAGTCACTATATGACTCACAATAGTAATACGTTTCTCTGGAGGCAGATTCTCAGGGAGATCTATGACCGGTCCATAGATTTTACCAGCTCATTTACATATAAGAAAAACGTGGAATTCTCTGGACTAAAATATCTGCAGAACTAGGCTGTCAGGACTTACGTGCGACAAGACCCAGAGACCAGAGTCATTTAAAACATTATTTCAACCTATATAAAAAATTACCTTCTCATAGAGGAGGAATATTGGTGCTGGAGATGCAAAGCACTGTCCCTTTGCTTTAGCAGCCCCTCCAGTTGCTTCTGAAGGCTTCTCTTTTCTTCCTCACTCTGCTCCAAGCGCCCTAAATCCACATTGTGACTAGACACTTTGTCGTTGTACTGCCTACGTAAGGAATCATATTCCTTCTTCACAATTTCCAGCTTGTCTAGAGCAGTGTCGTACAACTTGTTAATTAGCTCTGAAGAACCATTCTGTTTTACAACCTACAAAGTATAGAAAAACATCAGTATGAGAACAGAGACTAGAGCAATAATCATTAATATATGGTAAATTACAATCTTTTTAAAGCTTGACACATTTCTCCTAAAAAAATATTAACTAGCACTATGACTAACAATCCAATGTTTCTATTCCAGCCCTCTTTAAATGGAGAAAACAAATATCCTCTTGTTACATAAATTTATAAAAATAGGATTCAATATTTCTACACTTTCATATTAGTAATATCAGCATCAGAAAGCCTGCAAATTAATTCTAGTACGCAACTGTAGAAATTGAGGAAAGCACTTTAATCAGATGAAAAAGATTTATAAACAAGTCCAGTCGATATCCAATTCTCACCTCTATATAAAGTCAGGGCTGGCGGTTATTTAAAGGGGTTGTACAGGCAAAATAAACAAACTCTAGGATTGACATTTAGTTCGTTCCCCCTTTTCCATCATAGGGCCTGATACCTTGATTACTGACGAATGTAACAAACATTTATAGATCTATATGCTGCCATATTTCATGGCACCATGATTATTACCATTATCACAGTTTTATGCTGAAGAATAGTTTGACGTATTGGTTCTATAAATATTATATTATATACACACACACACACACACACACACAAACACACACACACAGGGTGGTCCAAAAGTAGGTGGCCAGAAACTAATAACATTTATTTTGATTTATATATAAAATTATATTTACTAGCACAAGCATAACATTGACAATTAAATTTTATTCTGAACAATAATACAAAAGCCCTTAAATTTTATCAACGCAGGTGCTCATACTGCCTCTTACGCTTCGATAAACTTTTTTGCACAAGTCTTTTTGGGTATTAATTTCTTGAAATGCATCTCTTATGTAATTTTTCAAATCACTGACACTTTTTGGTTTTCGACTATAAACTTTGTCCTGGAGTACTCCCCAAAAGAAAAAATCCATTGGGGTCAAGTCTAGTGAACGTGCCGGCCAATCAAGTGGGCCGCTTCGGCCAATCCATTTATTAGGAAATGTGTCATGAAGATACTCGCGGACTACTCTTGAATAATGTGGAGGGGCCCCATCTTGTTGGAAATAAAGGTCATTTGAATTAGGCTGTTGCTGTAACTGGGGAACAACTTGATTCATTAGAATTTCGAGATACTTATCTCCTGTGACTGTTCCATCAAAAAATATTGGTCCTAAAACACCAAAACTTGAAATACCACCCCAAACATTGACACCAGGCTCATTTAGTTGTTGCTCTAATGTTAAATGCATGTTCTCATTATACCAGTAAATACAATTATGTCTGGTAATATGGCCGGATAATTTGAAAGAAGCTTCATCACTCCACATAATGTTATCTAAAATTACTGGATTTTCTTCAATTTCGTTAAGCATAATCTCACTAAATTGCAGCCTCCTGTCTGGATCATCCTCCAATAAACCATGAATTAGACGTGGACGATAAGCTTTCCACCCAATAGATTTCAGGATTCGCATAATAGAAGCTCGTGAAATTCCCAATTCCAAAGAGGCTCTTCTGGTGGACTTTTTTGGACTCTGAACAAATGTTTCAGCAACAAGTTGTTTATTATCTTCTGTACAGACTGTTTTGGGTCGGCCAGTTTTTGGAGCATTAAGGATGGAGCCAGTGGCATTGAATTTGTCGCGAATGAGGTAAATGGTAAATCCATTTTCTTTGATCTGTATTTAAATTATTTGCCATTATGTGTTATCTGAATTATCTGAAAAGAAAACAGATTTGGGGGAGATCTATCTGTGAAAACTAGATCTGTGAAACTGGCTCAGTAGCCCTTAGCAACCAATCAGATTCCACCTTTCATTTTCCAAAGAGTCTGTGAGGAATGAAAAGTGGAATCTGATTGGTTGCTAAGGGCAACTGAGCCAGTTTCACTTTACACCATGTTTGATAAATCTCCCCCTTCATAACCTTATTACACTTTCTGTCCACCTACTTTTGGACCACCCTGTACACATATATATATATATATATATACACATACACACGCACACAGATATATATATATATATATATATATACATACATACATACATACACTACCGTTCAAAAGTTTGGGGTCACCCAGACAATTTTGTGTTTTCCATGAAAACTCATACTTTTATTTATCAAATGAGCTGCAAAATGAATAGAAAATATAGTCCAGAGATTGACAAGGTTAGAAATAATGATTTTTATTAGAAAGAATAATTTTGTCCTTCAAACTTTGCTTTCGTCACAGAATGCTCCCTTTGCAGCAATTACAGCATTGCAGACCTTTGGCATTCTAGCTGTTAATTTGCTGAGGTAATCTTGAGAAATTTCCCCCCATGCTTCCTGAAGCCCCTCCCACAAGTTGGATTGGCTTGATGGGCACTTTTTGCGCACCATAAGGTCCAGCTGCTCCCACAACAGCTCAATGGGGCCGAGAACTGGTGACTGCGCTGGCCACTCCATTACAGATAGCATACCAGCTGCCTGCTTCTTCCCTAAATAGTTCATGCATAATTTGGAGGTGTGCTTTGGGTCATTGTCCTGTTGTAGGATGAAATTGGCTCCAATCAAGCACTGTTCACAGGGTATGGCATGGCGTTGCAAAATGGAGTGATAGCCTTCCTTATTCAAAATCCCATTTACCTTGTACAAATCTCCCACTTTACCAGCACCAAAGCAACCCCAGACCATCACATTACCTCCACCATGCTTGACAGATGGCGTCAGGCACTCTTCCAGCATCTTTTCAGTTGTGATCCAAACACCTCAAACTTTGATTCGTCTGTCCATAAAACTTTTTTCCAATCTTCCTCTGTCCAATGTCTGTGTTCTTTTGCCCATATTAATCTTTTCCTTTTATTAGCCAGTCTCAGATATGGCTTTTTCTTTGCTACTTTGACCTGAAGTCCAGCATCCCGGAGTCACCTCTACACTGTAGACGTTGACACTGGCGTTTTGTACTATTTAATGAAGCTGCCAATTAAGGAGCTGTGAGGCGTCAATTTCTCAAACTAGAGACTCTAATGTACTTGTCTTGTTGCTCAGTTGTGCAGCGGGGCCTCCCACTTGTCTTTCTACTCTGGTTAGAGCCCGTTTGTGCTCTCCTCTGAAGGGAGTAGTACACACCGTTGAAGGAAATCTTCAGTTTCTTGGCAATTTCTTGCATGGAAGAGCCTTTGTTTCTAAGAACAAGAATATACTGTCGAGTTTCACATGAAAGTTCTCTTTTTCTGGCCATTTTGAGAGTTTCATAGAACAAACAAATGTAATGCTCCAGATTCTCAACTAGCTCAAAGGAAGGTCAATTATATAGCTTCTCAAATCAGCCAAACCATTTTCAGCTGGGGTAACATACTTGTGCAAGGGTTTTCTAAACATCCATTAGCCTTCTTATACAGTTAGCAAACACAATGTACCATTAAAATATTGGAGTGGTAGTTGCTGGAAATGGGCCTCTATACACCATGTAGATATTGCAATAAAAATAAGACGTTTGCAGCTAGAATAGTCATTTACCACATTAACAATGTATAGAGTGTATTTCTGATTCATTTAATGCTAGCTTCATTGAAAAAAAATGAGCTTTTCTTTCAAACATAGTGACATTTCTAAATGACCCCAAACTTTTGAACGGTAGTGTGTGGGTGATTATATATATATATATTTATTTATTTTAATATATAGGTGACTGGCAGTTTAGATCCGTATGTGGGTCACATTTATAATGTTCATGTATGTGGCTTTATCACTGGTCATTCATTCAATCATTCATTCTTATTTCGTTATGTACTTTGCTTGCCTTCTCCATCACATAGCTTTTTCCGTATGGCAACCATGTAATGCTGTATTTATCTTTACATAGTTATTTATTCTATTTGCCTTTTTTATTACATAGCTTTTTCATGTGGTCATCATGCAATGCTTCCCGCACTTTGTGAAGTTGATATTCAGTGACCTATCTTATGTTCGTTCTATTTTCTAAGAAGACTTATGCACATCAGAGTATATTTCATCACCAGCCCATGCACGGCTTGGCATTGGCCACTTCGCCCTCATCATGCAATCGACTGTTCGGCGCATGCGTCTGATGCCTTTTCATAATCTATTATGTTTAAATTATGCATGTGCAACTTATTTATGGGTATAAACCACTATACCTACATGTACTAGTTGCGTACTTCGCACATGCGCCAGACGCCTTCCTTTCGCCATGTCATTTGCTTAATGGATTATTCATGATAACGATCACTTACGATATATCTTGCACATGAGAGATTTTTATCTATCTGCATATACCACTGCCTCTTAATATATTTTTTACGCTTTTTTTTTTTTGTCAAAAACGGTGTTTACTAAGTACCAAATGTTACTTATATGCACTATTGCTTTTACTAATTTACTTACAGCAGGGTATTTGTTTATTTGGTTTCGGTCTTCATTTTTGGCTGTTTGATGGCCAGTGTGAACATGCTCCTATTTTGCATAATCACCAATTTGTACTCTAGTTCATTTTTTTTGTTTAAGTTTTAGGTTTCTGCATTTAGTGCAGCAAGGGTGTGGCCTCACTTCCTTTGAGCTGGATATTACACTTAAAAAGCTCCCCACTTGTGTCCATGTGTCCATGTTTGAGAACCAGTCCTACTCAGCCCTTGTTCACACAGGATGTTACTATGATGCAGGGTAAGGTTTTAATATTAGAGGTTAGGACCATCACAAAATTGGGTACACCATGACGTCGGTGGGATGGCTTTTACTTTTTTCTTTAAATCAAAAACGGTGCACTCTGCAAGTAACAACGTATTTGTCAGTATTGACTATTGGGGAAGCCAGTGAGTAAGGGAGCCAGCGGCAGGTTCTGTGTCACTATAATAAGGTGTTTATGCACACATATCTAAGGGGTAACATTTCTCCTTGCAGAGAGCGACATGTTAAGCATGTCACGGTGAGGAGACTTTTAAAGCCGCAATGCTCCTCTGGGAAATATGCAAACTGTCTCTTCGGAGAGGTAGAGGACCAGAACGCTAGTGCCAACTACAGGAAGTAGTAATCCTAAAAGTCAATAGTGACCCTTTAATGAGCCTTGTCACATGGCTTAGGATATAAGCCAGAAACTTAATTTGCAGACCCTGTGTTTCGGGGTACTGCCCTTCATCAGTGCAAAGTGTGAGCTCTGGTTTGGCTGGGTGAGAGGCGTCAGACCGCTATCTACGGGGTAACATTTCTCCTTGTTAAGCATGTCAAGGTGAGAAGACTTTTAAAGCCACAATGCTCCTCTGGGAAATATGCAAATTTGCACACATACACACAGAACTAGGAGAATGACTGGTGTTTGTATTGTAAATGAATACACATGAAGGTTACCAGTTGCTGCTGCCGGCGCAGCTCAGAGATCTCCTTCTGATCAGCCTCGTGCATTCTCTTTAGATCCTGGCAGGACTGCTGCAGATGGGTGAACTCACGCTGTAGTTGGGCATATTTTCTGCGCAGACTCTCACCATCTTCTTGTAGTTGTGTTTGTTCACTTAAAACGCGGCTGTGCAGAGTACTACAAGGAACAACAAATGTTGGGAAATTAATGTCAAAATGTTCAAATAAAGGATATTTACTAAAAGGAAAGAACTAAAGGATATTATCTAGAAGATAAACTCTGGGAACCATGTTTGGCAATCTTTTATGCCTGACTAATACATGTGTATTCTCCTAAAATAGATTTCTCCCCAGAATTATAGATCGGCTGTTTAAATGGCAGGGTCTGCAAGCTCCTGCTGGAAGAGATGGATCTGGATGCTGTCAGAGTGAACAGGGCAAGGAGCCAAAACCCAGTTACCAGGGCCAACTTTCTAGTCACTGTAGCGACCAGTTGAACAGAGGTTTACTAACAAGAGATCAGACATTGGCTTACAGGATGGACATGTAAAGGTGGCAATAAACAAACAGGATTCTCTCTCTCTGGAGGATACTTATCATTCATACATTTATCACTAAGAATTGCCTTAAAGGGAACCGGTCATGACACTGACAGTTCACTCAGCAGAGATGCACTGCAATCAGTGTCGGGCTGTGCTTACCGCTGCTGCTCAGCATATACTGAGTGGTGACTGAAGCCACTACAGGTACGCCTGTATGACTGAAAGCCTACGGCTCTCATCTCTTTTCTTCCCCACAAACAGACACAAGTGGTCTGTTTGTGGGAAAGTAGCCAGCGTATAATTCGGACAAGTGCTATGTGATGTTTTATCGGACAGCACTCGGTCCAAAGTCATACTGGAGCATTGCCGACTAGCATTTATTTTCTCATGCCGAGTTGGTATGAGAAAAAAAATTGCTGCATGCTGCGATTGGCAGTGTATGTCGGACGGCACGCACCCATACAAGTCTATGGGTGAGTGCAAAACATTAGACTGCACTCAGATGTCAGCAGAGTGCAGTCCAATATACACAGACTCACAGAATGGAGAAATTAAGTTCTCTATCTTCTCCACACCTGTGATCCGATTCTCGCATGAGAGAATCGGATCACAGTAAAATGATTCTCGTCTCACGTTCGGAGCAGAGTTTGAGCTGGGGGTCATTTGCATATAGTACCGATTCTCTACCATGAGAGAATCATCGGATGCTACTAGTCAGTGTGAGCGAGCCCTTACATTGAGATTGCGACACCAATGTGAGGAATTATGTCATGGAATTATGGAGACACGTTACTGATCTGAAAATGACAAAAAAAAGGAAACTAAATTTTCAGAACATCTCAATTTATTCAGTATGGAGTATAAGCTCCATGTGCAGAAATCCCCGAACTTACAGAATTGTCTGCTATCACTGAGGTAATTAATGGTTGTCTAAGCAACGTTCTGCCACGCTGAATGCACTTGGGCAAATCATCAAGATCCGCTGCTGGCAGATCCCTTTGCAACAGCCGACCAGTAATGTCCCAGATGTGCTCAATGAGAAGTACAGAGATGCTGCAAACCATGATCACATGTTTAGGACAACGGAGGTTGGTCATAGAAGCCTAAAGAACATGCAGCCTGGTGTTGACATGTTAGATAACAGCTCCTCGGACACTTTGGAGAAATGACTGTACCACTGGTTCCACAATCGATCCATTCTGTACTGAAAGTGAAATTTAAAGTCATGTGCCAAGTCTAAGGCATGAAACCACGTCTACGCAAACCATTACAACATTGGGCTCCATAATTTAATAAAAAAGCTAAGCTTCGCGCCCCCTGGACGCCAAGAAATGCCCGCCTACTAGCCCTATTTCCATAATCACCCCATCTCCCCTGCACGTCTCAGGGCCCTGTGACGTGCAGTTCCCGGCCAGATCCCGCACCTGCGCTGTTTCCTCTGTATGGACGGCGCTCTTCTTCCTGCCATCTGTGTAGTGTTGTGCCACAGGCAACTTGTGCGCAGGCGCCGATGAGTGACTCTGCCTTCCCAGCGCTTGCGCACAAGATCCCTGCTGCACAACACTACACAGACGGCAAGAAGAAGAGCGCCGTCCATACAGAGGAAACAGCGCAGGCGCAGGATCCGGCCAGGAACTGCACGTCACAGGGCCCTGTGACATGCAGCAGAGGTGGGGTGAGTATGGAACTAGGGCTAGTAGGCGGGGATTTCTTGGCATCCGGGGGACGCGAAGCTTAGCATTTTTATTAAATTATTTCTGCTATTAAATAGATACCAGATGGCTAATATGGGCCATACAGGTAAGTATAGATTCACATTTCTATCACCTGTATGCCCATATTAGCAGTCTGAAAAGTCCCAGGGGTGTGACAGATTCCCTTTAAACAACACAGATTTTTAATTTGAGTTTTCCATGTAAAAATAATCCAACACCTTGGCTGTCAGCGCTGTCACAATGTTAACCACATACTTACTGGTAGAAGTCTGCTTCCTTTGCAGCCTCCTCACACTTTTTAAGTGCTTTGGAGTGCTGGCTCTGTAATGCCTCCAGTTCTGACATAGCTTTCATACACTGCACCTTTAATCGTTCATAGTCCGGTGTGAGTTTGGGGCTGGGTCTGTGTAAAAATTAGAACAAAGACATTTTTGATGCATTCAACATTAGTGTTTCACATGTATAAAATATTAAGAATAAAAAAAGCAAGCTGTGTTACAACACTTATAAGATCAACATTGCAATAAATAAATGATGGCTAGGCGATCTTCTCTATTGTTACCTGCAGTCATCAAACGTTGAGCCAGGAGAGGACAAAGCCAGTCGTTTCCGAAGCTCATCTCTTTCACGTGTCACTTGCCTCAACTGTGACAGTATGGTGTCCAACTTCTCACTCATAAGGCGGCCATCAGTGGTAGATAAGGGAGGCGAGGAAGCCTTATTAGTCGTACCTATAAAAACGTATTAAAGAAAAGCATTTAAATCTATCACTAACCATAACAAGGAAATACTTGGATATATTAGTTGCATAAGGTGAGAGATTAAGGTAGCCGTCAATGGTCAGATATTTTTTGTGTGCCAATTACATTTTGAAAGGAAGATAGAATTGAAAAACCTTTACTGGGAGGTCTTCTATTTTATTCACAGACAAGAAAAAGATAACACACATAGCAACATTGCTACCTGAAGAGAAATACGTTCTTGCTTAAGGTTCGTTACAGAGGTTGTGCTGTGTGTCTATTACACTTGCTATACTTTTATTTCCAAATGTCTACAAATGACCTGGTAACACTTTCTATTCTTGAATACGTAAAAAGAAAAGCATATTATTACGTTTTATAATATCAGTATATTTTGCAACAATTAGGCTGCGAAGGTCTTGAGACAGCTCACTGGTTTTACCCATCAAGAGATGTTTCTTGTGCAGCATCTTGGTAATGAGACACCTTTTTATAGGCCGTCCGTTGAACCAGCTGACATTATTTTTCACTAAGTGGTAGGATTGCTGTCTAATTACCGATACACTGCAGCTGGTGTCATGACTTCCCATGGCATTTTGAACTTCTTTTTTTTTCATGTGTTCAATACTTCTTCCCTGTGTCATTTCTCATTATAACATATAACTTAATTTCTAGACATCTATGGTTTGATTTCTTTGCCTGTGTGGAATGGATGGGTTGTTGCAGACATCTGGTGAGAATTTCATGTCAAAAGCATCTTTAGAAATATATTTACCTAGAAAATTGGTGATGTGTTCAATACTTATTTCACCAGCTGTATAGTGGAAAATCGTCTTAATATTGGCCAATATTTGGAATGCAACAATGATGCTTCATGCAAGTACGGAGTAGTTTATTTTTGATGTAAAAGACCATTACATCTAGGTAGATCACATGAAAAAATGGCCAGCCCTCAACCAATGTTATTCAAGTAGGCAGTGCAGTGTTTTTTTACTGACCAAATCTGTCTGCATGTGAAGAAAAAAAAAAAATTGCAGCATGCACTCGTTTCTTCCATATGTCGGGTCAGACTTTCCCTCTTCAAATCTATCAGTGTGCAGAAAAAAGCGGATTCCATACAGGACATCAATATAGCACGTAGATTTTTATGCATACATTGCAATTATGCAACATCAGTGGCTGTAAATAGTCTTGTAAATTATTAATAAATGCTGCTAAAAAAATAACGGTTTGTAAATGGACTGCATAGGGTGACAAATAAGAAAAAATATCATCCGCATTTTCTGAATGAAACTGACAATTTTTTATACTGTCATCCTGCCTCAGCTGGAAAGTTGTTGTTTGCTTTTTTTAACAGGATTGGCCTATAATATCATGTATATGGCGGTCTCATGACTGTACACAGACAGCTGGGCTCGTCTCCCATGTTAAGAAAGACACTACAAGGTCAGCTAAAATGTGCCAGTACTAACAGTGTCTGTAAGAGAATTTACACAAAAAAACCTACCAATTATGAAGCATTGTGCTTTGCTTTTTATATTTGTCATCACTTTTCAAAAATAGAAGGCTGAAACTAGAAGAAAGCCATGCCTCAAAAGAAAATGTTTTTCTTTCTATGTTACATACCTGTTTTTCAAAGAGCACCTATCAGCAGGATTGTGTTCAGTAAACTACATACACTGTCAGGTGGGCGACATGACACTGATTAAAATGATACCTTGGTTGATGAAATCCGTTCTGTGGTTCTTGTGTAATCTTTACTTACAGATATTGATATGCCCGTGCTTCGGGGCGGCGCTCTATCTGGTGCTCTGCTTACATATTCATCTGTATGCTCTTATGACAGCTCACTGTGCCTTCACTGACCTGCCTCCTATTTTACCTAGCCCTGCACTACTAGATGTATTATGTAAAATAGGAGGCAGGTCAGTGAAGGCACAGTGAGCTGTCATAAGAGAATACAGATGGAGCGCCCCCCACAGGCCGCCCCGGAGCAAGAGCATATCATTATCTCCAAACTGAAAGTAAAGATTGTAAAGATTACACAAGAACCACAGGACATAATTCATCAACCAAGGTATCATTTTAATCAGTGTAATGTTGCCCACCTGACAGTGTATGTGGTTTACTGAGCACAATCCTGCTGACAGGTGCACTTTAAGCTAAATTACTTGTAAAAAAAAAAAATGTGTACAAAAATACAACCATGCACTGTATACAAGCCCTTGTCTGCAAACTGGTTCTTTAATTGGTTCAGATTTTTTTTTGAGCTAAACAACAAACTCATCATCTCCCTGAAATACTGTCGTAAATATCCTACACAACTGAGTAATAAGGAAACGCAACACAACCACTGTATTAGGGCACACCTACACATAGTACTTTGTTCTTCCAACAGGTGAATCAGACATTGCAGGATTAAGTCTTCTATAGCGTTACTACTGACAATAAAGTCACAATTTAAGGACTGAACAGAAAAGGCTCATGCTTATGTAATTAAAAAAAAATGTAACAAGTACCGTAAGCATGGCTGTTTAATATCAGGACAATCAAAGCACAAAGCTTCAATAGATTGAATCTTTCCATAAAAGCCTCATTTATTTGGCTCTGGAACAACATACTGGAACAATACCTTCTCCATAGATCCCATTTATTATACAAACCACATGTTACATATTTTCTGCTGTGGGCTTACCTGTAAAATTCATATGATTATGCAAGTATTATTAGGTCAATAGTTCAGGAGAAGAGTATGTTAAAGTGTACGCTCTACATGAGTGAGTGTATAATATAACATGGCTGGTGACCCCAAAGCAAATGAGGATCAACAACTAAATAAGAGCAGTTTCTGAATTAATTTTAGAGTTTTGATCTTGTGTGTTCATGTGGAAGGCAGGGATAAAGGAAGGTATGCTGTGATGATGCAAAATTACATGGAGGTGCTCCTGCAATAATGATCCATTATATTATTATTACCCCTTTGACAATGTGCAATGTGTCTATTTTTAAAAAATATATTAATATGGGAGTATAAAATGAAAATTGTATTATTTAATTCAGGTTTTCTGCTTGGTATAAGCGTGAAAACTGTTCCAAAACCCTGGTCATGAAAGGGTTAAGCTATTATGCACAGATTCTTTAATCTATCAATAGATTTTCCTATTAAGCTTCTTGGCTCTCAAGTTGCTTTCTATCTCTCAAGCCCTGTATGGCCAAATGTAATTCAAAAAAACAAATAGCTTTATGACAGTTCATGAAAAGAGGCATATAAAAATAATATTAAAGGTTTAAAACAAAATAAAAGCACAAAAAACTGTTCTTTTTATATCAGAATTATTCTCATAGTAGCTATTTAATCGCTTGAGGTTATAGGCCCAAAGGCTGGGCTGGAAATAATCAGAAATACTGATAAATTGTCTTTTTGACAACATTATTAGCTAACAGAAATGAATGTTGTGAGAAGTTAGCAGTAGTTCAGCTCAGACTAGAAGCTTTTTCCAGTTTCCTCTGGTATGAACCATGTCGGTCCAATGAGGCTCTGGGCTCTACACATCCCTAGACTTACAGAAGGTGCAGAGGCGGCACAGTACTCTGGGATGTGATTGCCAGCTTGTAAGCATTTTAGCACAAATTCCACCATAATCCAACAGGAGGTACACACTACATCTATACAGTCAGAAATTGTTTTGTTTTTTGTTTGTTTGTTTTTTAATCTTATGCTATCATTATATTTAGAAATAAACAACAAAATAATCCAAAATAAAGTGAACGTATAAAAACTGTCTTACCAACACTACTGAGAGAGCCACTGCTTTCTGAGTCTGAAGGCATGGTGGTGAGGACACTGTATGTGGAGCCTGTTACAAAGCATAAGAAATACCCATTAGTGAGGAAGAGTCAGGCATTACTGCTATTAGGCAATTGCCTATATAAATCAGAAGTAAAAATGGCATTTAATAGCCGGAATAGGTTTTGGTTTGGAAGCCAAGCCACCGCTTTGAGCAAAAACTAAAAGAGGTGGCAGAGAGGACATGACCATGTATTGAAATGGTTGTCGACTGATTTGAATCGGTGTCGTTTATGATAACATTTTCTATAGGGGCAGGAGTGGTATGTTTTAATATGCTTTAAAGCCCGTTACCTCTCTCCCCTAAAGTCATCTTAATTTGTCAAGATTAAAATTCTATTTTATTACATCCTGTGTCTTGAGATAACGTTTCCCCTACTCATCAGTTTTTTTTCTACAAATTCTATCCGTGTTTTTCAGAGAGAAAACTCACACCCATTATAGTCTGTGAGGTAGTTCACATGTCCATTTTTTTCTACAGATCGAGTAGTCAGCATAGAAGCACAGAGACTTGTCCGCTATTGATCAGAGTGTCAAATAAAAAACTTGACAATGCAATGCATTTTTCACAGACTAATAGGAGAAGCTGGAGAAAACTCCATCAGTGTTTTTTATCCAAGATATCAGAGAAAAACTGATGAATCTGAATCAGCTCTGATGGTAAAAACTGACACACTGTCTTAATTTTGATGATACTGATCAAAACCACTGATGAAACTCAGACCGTGTTTTGTTTACGAGAAAAATCACTAACGTGAAGGGGCCTAGGCTCAGAAGATTTGCAGCTTTTCCATAGGTCTCTGGAAGCAAACTAAGCAGCTCCATAGGAGACCCCCCCAGCCGCTGCGTGCATCAAGGACCTCTCTTCGGAGCAGGACAAATGAATGTGTGAATCTAGCCTAAAGCCCCCATCTCACAAAGCGAGATCGCTGCTGTGTCACGGTTTTGGTGACGCAACAGCGACCTCACCAGCGATGTCGCTATATGTGACACTATATGTGACACTTTGCAGCGATCAGGCCCCTGCTGTGAGGTCGCTGATCGCTGCAAAGTGTCCTGGACCATTTTTTGGTCGTTGCCCTCCCGCTGGTCAGCACACATCGCTGTGTGTGACCAGCAGGAGCAGCGATCAGGCTGGTAACCATGAGAAACATCGGGTTACTAGGGGCACACGCACATTTAGTAACCCGCTGTTTATCATGGTTACGAGCCTGCTAAAGTGAGCGGTAACCTCCCGCTCACCGTAGCAGAGTGGTAACCATGATAAACAACGGGTTACTAGGTGCGCGTGTGCCCCTAGTAACCCGATGTTTATCATGGTTACCAGCCTGCTCCTGCTTCAGCAGGCTGGTAACCAGGAGCAGGACATCGTGGAAAGATTCTTTCCACGATGTCGCTGCTTACCTGATCATTGGTCAGCCTGCCTGTTTGACAGCTCACCAGCGACCACATAGCGACGCAGCAACGATCCCTAACAGGTCGTATCGTTGTCGGGATCGTTGCAGCGTCGCTAAGTGTGACGCTAAGTGTGTCGCTAAGGTTTTCATTATTCAAATCTGTCTTCAAAACCTGATAACTGGATTTCAGTGGGTAACCATGCATGTACTAATTCTCTAGCAGATGCAAGTTGAACTCTTAGAAACTTTTGTAATAAATGTCAATATGTGAATTTTCTCTCACTGTCCCATTCTATAACTCCAGAGTTACGGAAACTGCTAAAGCTGGCTGAGACGGGAATAGCTCTTTAAATGACAACTCATCATAGACAAGGACATCATGGATTAACTGATTAACAAGCAACGTTTTAAACCCATAGTGACCAGGCAAAATGTCTCAAATCTGATGTGTAATTTTATGAGGCAATAACTCTGAAAGGTGTGAACATATCCCAGTGATTCTGAGACTGCTTTTTTTGTGACATGTTCTACTTAATGTTAATCATAAATTTAGGTTGCTATGTTTTTCATTTATTTATGAAACTATCAGAAATTTCACAAAAAAAAATAAAAAAAAATTGCAATTTTCAAACTTTGAATAAATTATCTATTTACTCCAGATAGTTACCACACAAAATAGTTAATAAATAATATTTCCCTCATGTCTACTTTACATCAACATCACTTTATACCTGACTCACGTACTATAGGAATAGTCTTGAGATATTCAATGACTATTGAGAGCTTTCAAGATGTAATCTGTGACCTTTGCAAAGCTCATGGTGCAGGGAGGGAGAGGAGGCGAGCTGTGCCTATCACCTACTGTGAATGGTAATGTCACAGGTGTGTCAGGTGTGACGGACAGTCACTCTGGATTCGGCTGTAGAAGGTCACTGCGCTTGACATTGCAGATGCCTTCTTCATCCTCTCATCTCTGTGGTGTAGTTATATCCTTCTTCCTTTAGGACCCAGTCGCAACCTCCACCTTCTGTTGCTGATTAACACACCCTTGCTTGGAAGTTAAAACCTCTCACTTTCTCCAGAGAGTTGCCGGTGATAGTTCTATGTACCTCTGTGTAAGCTTGGAGCACTAGCAGTTGGCTAGTTTCTTCTTTGAAGCCCTTGAAGGACAGTTGCGTTATCGCTCTGGTGTCTGCTCAAAATAAGTATATCCTTTGTTTGTTTACCTTGTTGTCTTTAGTTTGTAGTGGGGTCTGACTAGTGCTCACACCGTCCCCTCCCTATCTAGGGCCAAGCTCAAGGGACGTTCAGAGATTAGGTTCCTGCTCAGTCACAGGTGTGGAACCTATATAGGGACGATAGGAAGATCTAATATCACCCTGCCTACCCTAGAGATCTCCACTCCCCCTTTCCCTAGTTGTTGGGCTCCCTTGCCCTCTTCCTGTCATTGAGCACTTAGTCTTTCCCTCACCTTGCGTGACAGGTAATGAATGTAACGCTGCTTGTGATGTTACTAAGATGACTTCTGAACACTAATCTCTCCAGAACTAGAAACTTCAGCTTATTAGGCTTCTTTTTAAACCAGTTCCCAACCTCCCACTGTAGATAAATGTCAGCGCTTGCTGGGCTATGTGAAGCGCCAATGTTAATCTCGGAGTGCTTGTAAGTCTCGAAGAGCTCAGGACCTCCAGGATCCTGCAAGCACTGCGATTCCGGTGCAGAGCGATAGCGCTGAGAGGTGACCTGATTGTCTCAGGTCCCAATGATGTTAACTCTTTGCTATCTTACAGAGGCTGCGATCAATAGCTATTGCGCATTTAGAAGATAGTGAGAGCGCTCCCTCTGTTACCTTCCAGCGCCCCCGTGACGTGATCATGGGGGAGCCAAGGGTTGTGATGGCAGCCGGAGGTCACATGATTACCTTCGAGACTGCCAGCAGTGGTAGCCTGTTAAGACTCAGCCAAGCTATCTGACAGTGTAACGCTGACAGGTCTCATGCATTGCAAAAATAAATAAAAAAAGCTGAAGTCCCATATAGGGACTAAGTAAAAAAGTAAAAAAAAATACATATTAAAAAAAAATAAAATCACAAAATAAATAGAAAAATCAATAAATACGTATACCGTATTTTTCAGATTATAAGACGCACTTTTTTCCCCCCAAATTTGGGAGGAAAAGGGTGGTGCGTCTTATAATGCGAATCTAAGGTATTTTACCTGGGGGGGGGGGGGGGTGTCGGGTCAAGCTGTGCTTCGGCAACATGGCTGCCGGAGCATTTGCAGATTGAGATCTCAGGAGACGAGATCTCAGGAGGCTTTGGCCATTTTGCCGAAGCACAGCGCAGGGCTATGTACGGGATAGGGACAGACATTTATAGGACATTTCATAACTTTCCCAAAATCCTTATGAAAAAATATTCTCCACAAACTGCATTGAATTACTGTACGCAATTTATTATATATTTTAGGAGTTGAAGTCGGTCCATTTTATACCGACTTCGATTCCACGACTCCAACTCCATAGCCCTGTGTGGGGCACTATATGATGCCGTTATACTGTGGGGCACTATATGACACCATTATACTGTGGGGCATTTTATGACTCCATTATACTGTGGGGCACTTTATGACACCATTAAACTGTAGGTCACTATATGGAGCTGCCATTATACTGTGGGACACTATATGACGCAACTATACTGTGGTGCACTACATGACGCCACTATACTGTGGGGCACTATATAGGGCATTTATACTGTGGAGCACTATATGACACCATTATACTGTGGAGCACTATATGATGCCATTATACTGTGGAGCACTATATGGGGTATTTATACTGTGGGACACTATATGACACCATTATACTGTGGAGCACTATATGATGCCATTATACAGAGGGCTCAAGATGAGCGGTGTAGTTACTGACGTCACTGCTCATCACAGCCGCTGGGTCTCATGGAGCTTAGTGGGACCCAGAGTGGCTGCTGCTACAGCCTATGGAACGTTGTTCTTGCCTTTGGACGTGGGATTCGGGATCATTGTGGGAATGCCATGGACTACGTTGAATCTGTATGGGTTTTTTCTTTTTCAAAAATAAATTGAACCAGGTAAAGTGTCGGGGAGTCTTTATTCAAATAAAATTTATTTCTGTGTTGTTTTTTTTTCATTAGTGGGTTAGTAATGGGGGTGTCTGATAGACGCCTCTACAATACTAACCACAGGGCTTGATGTCAGAAGTGATTTTTGATAATTCGTAGCTGTCATCAACCCCAACTATCATTACCCCGATTGCCACCGCACCAGGGCAATCGGGAAGAGACGGGCAAAGTGCCTGATGTGGAGCATCTAATGTGATGTGCCAATTCTGGGGTGGCTGCGGACTGGTATTTTTAGGCTGCAAAGGGCCCAAAAAACAGGAACCTTCCCAGCCTGATAATATAAGCCCGCAAGTGTCTGCTTTACCTTGCCTGGTTACCAAAAATAGTGGGGACCCTATGTCGGGATTTTTTCATTTATTTATTAGGATAAACACCCTTTAGTGCCACATGAAAGGCACGAAAGGGTTCAAGTTTATTATATGTAGGGGCTTGTGAAATGATGTATCTACAGGCCATTTATTCTATTACACCATGTGAGGACCTGGCCACTTACTAAATACTTTTCCAGCACTGAGCACCCATTTTTGTCAATCTTAATTTTGTGTTTTGTTAGAAATTTGCTTGCTGTGTTTTGTTAGTGATTTGTTTGCTCATCAGTTCAACCTCAGGTATCTATTCCCTTCACTGACCATATCTCCGAGACCTTGGACCATTGTTCTCTCAGTCACCACAGGTAGTCTCACATGCAAACCCAGGGGATGGGTTCCACCTGAGAAAATATCTCCACTGAGGCTATGTGCCCACGTAGCAGATTTGATGCAGAGCGTTTTTGCCTCTCTGGCAGAAAAAAACGCATGCAGATTTACATGCGTTTTTTCTGCCAGAGAGAAGCGTTTTTTCAGCGTTTTTACATGCGTTTTTTCAAGCAGTTTTCCAAGCGATTTTGAGCATCACTTGGAAAAGTGCTTGACAAGTTGGTCACACAATATAAATCCATGCAACCGGCATGGATTTATAATGTTTGAACAACTGATGCTTTAAATGCAGCATCTATAGTAAAAAAAAGAGAATTAAAACGTTAAAAATAAAAAAAAACCTGTATACTCACCTCTCCGGTCTCCTCCAGTCTGCTCCCGGCGGAGTCCACTCTCCTCGGCGTCCCGCGGTATACTTGCAGGACCTGCGGTGACGTCATTTAGTCAGCTGACGGTCACGCGACCATCACCTGATCGCCGACGTCAGCGGTCGCGTGACCATCAGGTGACTAAATGACATCACCGCAGGTCCTGAGAGTACACCGCGGGATGCCAAGGAGAGAGAACGTGGCCGGGAGCAGACCGGGGGCCGCCGGAGAGGTGAGTATACAGGGTTTTTTTATTTTTAACTTTATTTCTTTTTTTTCACCGCGTGGTAGCCGGGATGAGAGGAGTTGTAGTCTCCTCTTCATCCCGGGTAACACACGCACCGCGATTACGCTGCAAATTCGCGGCCATTGAATTTAATTGAAACGCAGCAAATACACATATACCTGCGGGTTTGCTGCGTTTCAATGTTCCTCAATGGCCGCGAATTTGCAGCGTAATTGCGGTAGAAATGGTCATGCTGCGTTTTGCAACGCAATGCGAATTTGGCGCGCTAATTAGCGCATCATGTGCACAGCACATCCGTATTCACATTGCTTTGCATGGCAGACGGTTTTACAAGCATTTTCGCAGCCGTAAAAACGTGGGCACTTAACCTAAGGCACAATTAGCAGGGGGAGGGGCGAGCTCTTCTGCCGATTCAGGGGGCTGAACCCTGTGCAGGAGAAAGAGAAGTTTCATTGCTAGTCGGACTGAGAGCTGGGTGGTATCACGGGCTGCGGTCGTGATATCCATCATCCGAAGGAGCATATGCTGTGACTGCCAATATACCGGCGGGAGATACCAAAAGTTGGGGGACAGTGGGTATCACCTGGTACTGGGCAGTGGAACTACTGATCCCAGTTTGGAAACTCGAGGACTAAGAGAATTGCCTGTTGGACATTTGCCTGGAATTGCTGTTCACCATGGTCAGAAGGAATAAAACTAATTGCATTGATAACCCGCCTAGGTGATTATTAAAATCCACAACCACACATCTTTACACACCACTTCTAACCATACAAGTGGACAGAGCAGGGTTACACATCTCTAAGGGAACAGTGGTGTAATGTGTGACACCGCTCAGTCCACTTCTATGGGAGCAGTGGTGTAATGGGTGACCTTGCTCTGTCCACTTCTATGGGAGCAGTAATGTAGAGGACAGAGCGGGGTCACAGATTACACTACTGCTCCCATAGAAGTGCACGGAGCAGGGTCACACATTACATCACTGAGCCCATAGAAGTGGACATAGCAGGGGTCACACATTACACTTCTGCTTCCATAGAAGTGGATGGTGTGGGGGACACACATTACATACATTAGATACTGCATATCTAATCCCATCCTGTGTGATACAATCTGCTGAGCCCAATATCTAATCCCATCATGTGATACAATACACTTAGCCCTGTATCTAATCCCTGTGTTACTCTAAGCGTATATAATCGCGCACGTGATACACTCCACATATCTAACCCCAGCTTATAATACAGCTAGCAGAACTAACAGAATTAGTGCTGCCAGCAGTCCTCTGTGACATATTACTTGTCAGCATCACTGGCGGTCACCAACAAATTGACTCCGCACTGTGATCCTAAACTTCATCCTTTATCTTTTAGAAAACACCCAGAAGGGGAAGGGAGGAGTGACGTCACATACAGGTGCATCTCACTAAGTTAGAATATCAAAAAGTATATTTATTTCAGTTCTTCAATACAAAAAGTAAAACTCATATTATATAGAGTCATTACAAACAGAGTGATCTATTTCAAGTGTTTATTTCTGTTAATGTTGATGATTATGGCTTACAGTCAATGAAAATACAAAAGTCATTATCTCAGTAAATTACAATAATTAACAAAATACACCTGCAAAGGCTTCCTAAGCATTTAAAAAGGTCCCTTAGTCTGTTTCAGTAGGCTCCACAATCATGGGGCAGACTGCTGACTTGATAGATGTCCAGAAGGCAGTCATTGACACACTCCACAATGTCCCAGAGTTCCAATTTTCATTTGGAAATCGAGGTCCCAGAGTCTGGAGGAAGAGTGGAGAGGCCACAATCCAAGCTGCTTGAGGTATAGTGTGAAGTCTCCACAATCTGTGATGGTTTGGGGAGCCATGTCATCTGCTGGTGTAGGTCCACTGTGTTTTATCAAGACCAAAGTCAGCGCAGCCATCTACCAGGAAATTTTAGAGCACTTCATGCTTCCCTCTGCCGACAAGCTTTTTGGAGATGGAAATTTCATTCTCCAGCAGGACTTGGCACCTGTCCACACTGCCAAAAGTACCAATACCTGGTTTACAAACATCAGTATCACTGTGCTTGATTGGCCAGCAGCCTCGCCTGACCTTAACCCCATAGAGAATAAGAGACACCAGACCCAACAATGCAGACGAGCTGAAGGCTGCTATCAAAGCAACCTGGGCTTCCATAACACCTCAGCAGCGTCACAGGCTGATCGCCTCCATGCCACGCCGCATTGATGCAGTAATTGATGCAAAAGGAGCCCCGACCAAGTATTGAGTGCATTTACTGAACATACATTTCAGTAGGCCAACATTTCGGATTTTAAAAACATTTTTCAAGCTGTTGTTATAAAGTATTCTAATTTACTGAGATAATGACTTTTGTGTTTTCATTGGCTGTAAGCCATAATCATCAACATTAACAGAAATAAACACTTGAAATAGATCACTCTATTTGTAATGACTCTATATAATATATGAGTTTCACTTTTTGTATTGAAGAACTGAAATAAATTAACTATTTGATGATATTCTAATTTAGTGAGATGCACCTGTACATGTGACCAGATTCGGCCCCAATTTACTGCAGTCGTAATGTAAGCTAGTTGTACACTAGGTTTTCATAGCAAATTTCAGCAGCTGCTCCCCCTAGTGTTTAAAAGTGGAAATACCAAACCTTTTAAAATTATTTTTCATATTTTACTTTATTCAAAATAAATTATAATATTTAAAAAAAATAATATTTTATATTTTTTCAATTGTTGAGAAAAAAATATTTTTTGATGGCACCTTCCCGTTAAGGACAGAAATGTCCAAGAAGGATGGGAAATTTTGAAAAATTAGATTCTCAAAGCACAAGTGTTAACGATCCCTAAAAGAGCGAAGAATAGGAATCATTTAAGGAAACCAGGATGGATAAACACAGAACTTATAAAAAGGAAGAAACAAATGTCTATCAAATGAATAGAGGGACGCATATCTAAAGAATATAATACTGTCAGCAGAACCTGTAGGGCACGCATCAGATTAGCTAAAGCTGATAATAAATTAAGGCTTTCAAGAGATGTTAAAAGCAATAAGAAAGGATTTTGGGAGTATGTCAAAAGTAAAAGAAACGTCATAGATGCTATAGGATTTTTACAGGATCAAAATGGTAAAGTGGTAAAAAATTATGCTGAGAAGTCCCGAACTTTTAAATTCCTATTTCGCATGTTTTCTCCCAGAATGTAAATGTAAAATAAACTGATCTTCAATCTACTATTAAAAAAATTAAAGAATCCACACTATCTATAACCACAGAGATAGTGAGGGAATACTTTGCTAACATAAATGAATTCAAGTCTCCAGGTCCAGATGAATAACGTCATAGGCTGTGTGCCCACGATGCGTTTTTTGGTGCGGATTTGCATTTCCTATGACATTCTGCAAGTTCTGTGCACATGGTCAGGATTTTTTCTGCGCGGATTTTACTCGCAGAAAAAATACGGACATGACCAATTCTTGTGCGTTTCTGCATGCGTATTTGCCTATACAATGCATTGGAGAAAAGGCATGGCAAATACGAATGCAAAAACGCATCAAAACCGCATGTAAAAACCACATGCGTTTTTCTGCCAAGGAGATGCAGAAATGCTCAGGAAAATTTCTGCTTCATTTCTGCATTGTGTGCACTAAGCCATGGGATACGTAAGGAGATAGCAGAGGAAATTACTGAACCACTCTCCATAATCTTTGAAAATTCTTGGAGAACATGAGAAGTCCCAGAAGATTGGAGAAGAGCGAATGTTGTCCCGGTCTTCAAAAAGGGGATGAAGGTGGACCCAGAGAACGATAGGCCTCTGAGCCTTACTTCTATACCAGGAAAGATCTTTGAACAAATTGAGCAAAGCATTTTACAAAGTACTGCATACCATCCTTATTGAAAAAATGACCAACTATGGAATGGACAAGGCAACTGTTAGGTGGATTCATAACTGGCTTAGTGATAGGATCCAAAGAGTGGTCATAAATGGTTGCACATCCAGTTGGAGAATGTTTCAAGTGGGATACCACAAGGCTCTGTCCTGGGCCCTGTATTGTTCAACATCTTTATCAATGATTTAGATGAAGGAATTGAGGGTAAACTGATTACATTCCCTGATGACACAAAGCTAGGAGGGATAGCTAATACTAGGCTTGAGAAAGGTCCCCAGTTTGGGACCGAAACGTCGCCACAGCCACATGGGCTATTAAAACAACAATTTTTCACTTTATACTTGAGTGCTGCCTCAATTTTTTGGGATAATACTAGAGAAGAGAGAGAGAGTGGATTCAAAAAGATCTAAACAAACTGGAACTGTGGACAGCAACTAACAGAATGTTTATTTACAGGAAGAAATGCAAAGTCCTACATCTGGGTGAGAAAAATGAAAAGCATATAAAGAATAGGAGGAATAGGGCTAAGCAACAGCACAACAGTGTGAGACAGCAGCAAAAAAGGCAAACACAATTCTGGGTTGCATTAATAGAAGCATACAGACTAGATCACGTGAAGTAACTATCCCCCTCTACTCCTCTATGGTCAGACCTCATCTGGAATACTGTGTCCAGTTCTGAGCACCACATCTTAAAAAAGACATGAAGAAACTGGAGCAAGGTCAGAGAAGAGAAACTAGAATGGTGACTGGTCTGTAAACAGTGTCCTAAGGCTATGTGCCCACGATGCAGAAATGCTGCATATTTTTTCCGCTTTTCCATGGCAGGAAAAATGCATGAGGATTTTACATGCGTTTTTCCTGCCAGGTAGAAGCGTTTGTCAAGCGTTTTTGCATGCATTTCTGCATGCGGGTTATCAAGCGCTTTTCCAAGCAATTTTAGCATCACTTGGAAAAGTGCTTGACAACTTGGTCACACTATATAGATTCATGCAACAGAATGGTAAAAAATAAAGATTATACTTACCTTCCGATGGCCCCCCGTGTTTTCTCCGCAGCATCCGGTCTGTTGTATGGGTCGCAGTGGTGTGAAAGGACCTGCCATGACATCATTTAGCCATGTGACAGGTAACGCAACCGCCGACATCAGCGGTCGCGTGACCTGTCACATGACTAAATGACGTCATGGCAGGTCCTTTCACACCACCGCGACCCATACAACAGACCGAACGAATCGCTGAGGAGACCGGGGGCCATCGGAAGGTAAGTATAATCTTTATTTTTTATTTTAAATTCTTTTTTTTTAGAGGTACCATGGTACCCAGGTCTGGAGGAGTGTCTCTTCTCCAAACCCGGGTACCATCCGCACATTGAACCGTATGATATCCGCTTGTGTACATGTGCACACACGGATAATATGCGGTTCAATGCAAGTCAATGGTGGTGATTACGCTGCGTGTCCGCAAAATTAATGGACATGCTGCGTATTTTTACGCAATGATAATCCGCAGCGGAAATTTCCACAGCATGTGCACAGCACATGCGGATTATCATTGGGGGGCCATGGGGCACGTATTACCAAGCGTTTTTTAAGCGTTTTCGCTATGGAAATTCCTCGGCAAAAACGCTTGAAAAACGCATAGTAGGCACGAAGCCTAAGAGGAACGGTTAGAGGATTTGCAAATGTTTAGGTTGCAGAAGAGAAGACTGAGAGGAGATTTAATAGAGGTCTACAAATATCTAAAGGGCTGTCACAACGTGGTAGGGATCAGCTTTATTCTCATTTGCGCAAAGAAAGACTAGAAGCAATGGGATGAAACTGAATGGGAGATGATACAGATTAGATATTAGAAAAAAGCTATTTGACAGTGTAGGTGATTAAGCAGTGGAACAGGATGCCACAAGAAGTGATGAGTTCTCCTCCAATGGAAGTCTTCAAACAGAGGCTGGACAGACATCAGTCTGAGATGATTTAGTGAATCCTGCATTGAGCAGGGGGTTGGACCAGATGACACTGGAGGTCCCTTCCAATTCTATCTTTCTATGTTCTATAGTAACAGCAATGTCTATCCTGTACCACTATCCTCAGTCTTTTCCAGGTCATGTACTAAAATAAAAAATAAAAAAATAACTAGGGACCTGAGTTATAATGGAAATTCAAAATTCTAATTGGAAATTTTGAGTAATATCTGTTTTTTGTGAAAGCGGGTTGATACCACACATCACAGCCATCTCACATGGCAATTATAGATTACAACTCACTACATAATTAGTCAGATACAGCGGGTGAACTAAGTATTCAACACCAATTTTCTAAGTAAATACAGTCCTGCTCATCTTAATTGGCACCCATGAAGTTGAAGTACATAGTGTGGAATATCTCCTGAAAAAAATGAATCAAGTGAAAACAGTTTTTTTTTGTATAGAGCACTCGTGTCAAAAACAAAAAAGAGCAAAATGATAAACAATAATTAAAAAAAAAAACGGGAGGGAAAAATAGAAAAACCTAAAGCTTGCTGTGTCACTGGTATTGGAACCCTTTACTTAATTTAGTATGGAAACACATTTTGACTCGCCTGTGGTAAATCACAAAAGAGATTCAACTGTGATTGTCGGTGCCCATGTGACATGAATTAGCCAATGAATGATGACTTCAGTGTTTTAAAAAGCAACATGGTAGGCCCTGCTCCTTTGTCACAATGTTGAAGACAAAGGTGCTGTGTGAAGACATCAGAACTGCTAATATTAGCAAACACAAGACTTCCAAAGGATATAAGGCCATCTCCAAAGACCTTGGTATTCCAGCTTCAACAGTGCGCAATGTTATTAAGAAATTTTCAAAGCATGGAACTGTCAAGAACGTCTATGGACGTGGGGGAAAGAGGAAAATTGTGCATGATGGAAAAAACACCATGTCAAACATCCAAAAACTTGAAGGCCAACCTGAAACAGTCTGGGGTCATGGTTTCAACAAGTACTGCACACTAAACTAAGCAGAGCTTTATGGGCGAAGGTCAAGGAAGAAACCATTGCTGAAGAAAAGACATAAAAAGGAACAACTGATCTTTGCCAAAGAGTAGCTTGACAAACCACAATCCTTCTAGGAAAATGTTGTGTGGACAGATGAAACAAAAATAGAGCTGTTTGGCAATGCAAAGCATCAGTTTGTTTACAGACACCGCAATGAAGCTTATAAGGAAAAAAACACCTTAACAACAGTCAAGCATGGTGGAGGATCCATAATGCTGTGGGGTTGCTTTGCTGTCTGGTACTGGAGACCTTGACTGTATCACAGGAATCATGAAATCAGAGAATTATCAAGAGATTTTAGAGCGAAATCTCCTACCCAGTGTAAGAAAACTTGGTTTGAGTCGAAGATCATGAGTCCTCCAGCAAGACAATGACCCAAAGCACACATCCAAAAGTACACAGGAATGGTTGAAGAAGAAAAAATGGACTTTTTTAAAAAGGCCAGCAATGAGTCCTGACCTCAATCCCATTGAAAATCTTTGGGGTGAGCTGAAATCTGCCAATGGAAAAAAGAACCCTGCAAACATTCAAGAGCTTGAACAAACTGCAAAGAAAGAGTGGGAGAAAATTCCAGCTGAGAAGTGCAAGAAGCTTATAGATGGCTACAATAAATGTTTGGAGGCTGTCAGCAATGCCAAAGGGTGTGCAACCAAGTATTAATTATAATTAAGGGGGTGCCTTTATTGATGCACATGCTGTTTACTCTCTTTGTTCTTTGAAATTGCAAAATGGAAGTTGAAAAACAATGTTTTATTGCTGTATTACTTTGGACCACTAATTAAAATATCCTCGGGATATAACTGTGGTACATTTACATTTTTTTCTGAAGATATTGTACAGTCTATGAAAAAAAATGAAGGGTTGCCAATAATAGTGAGCAGCACTGTATATTTCTAAAGGTGCTACTGACATGAAATTCTAACTAGTGTTGAGCCACCCCCGTAGTGTTCGAGTTCGGTTCGGTTCGTCGAACACCCGTGTGTTCGCCGAACTGTTCGTCGAACTGTTCGTCGAACACCTTCGAACACCGTTAAAACCAATGGCAGGCAAACAAAAACACATAGAAACACATAGAAAACACCTTCAAAGGTGTCCAAAAGCTGACAAACTGCTCAGAAGACATAACTAACACATGGAAAAGTGACAAGTACATATAGTCATGCGAAAATAAAAGAAGTGGAGGAGTAAAAGGAGGGAGAGACACAGATATAGGCATGTCATGCCCTTCTAAAATCCAAAAAGTGAGAAGCCGACACGGCCAGTCCGCTCCTGCCCGTGCCACCTCCGTGTCGCCGGGTTTGTGCCAGAGCCGCGGTGAACCCTGATGGCCAGCCCCCCTCTCCCAATACTGGTGCCTGTCCGCTGGTGGGTCGAGCGAGCCCCCCTGTGGTGGAGGCAGCTCTAAGCTTTTTAATTTAAATTGTCTCTCTAATTTGAATGAATACACTTTAAATCCATTTACAAGGATCTATTGGAGGGCAAGTCTCATGCCAGCAGCCGCGTAATTCCAGCTCCAGTAGCGTCCACTAAAGCTGCTGCAGTTAAAAAGCTTTTATAAGGATCGAGCTCGGCTGTCCACCGCAAGGCATCCTACTGCCAGTCCCAGCCCCTATGCCTTGGGGTGCCTCCTGATGCTCTTCACTGAGTATCCCGTGGTCCCGAAGCATTTCCTTTGAAAAAATTAAGTGTCCAAACTACAGGTGGTGTAGCTTGCTTAACAGCCGGGATAATCCGCTGACTAGCAGACCCTGCTACTAGGCACAAAGTATTTCCTGGGCTAGATGCAGTTAAAAATTTGTAATTAGATACTCTCGTTGGATGCTGAGAAAGCATTCCATAGAGTCTCCTGGCACGCCATATATGATTCTCTTAAAAAGCTTGGGGTAGGGGTCTAGGGGACCCTTTTATAGCCAAAATCACGGCCCTGTATCGCAATACGTCACCTAGGCTGAAGATAAATGGAACTGTAGCACCCTGAGGGCTCGGTTGCTACAGAGGTATTGCACCTCACCCAGAGGTGTGATATCTCACTCTCAGGTAAGGATGTAGTGTGGATCAGGACCCGACACCTGCATGCATTACACCACATTGCCGTGGGGCAGGGCGACCAATATGCCCCTGAGATGGGCACGACAGTCCCTGTCCCTGGCTGGAGTGGGGGGAGGGAACACTGAGGAAGGGGAAACCTGTAGTGCAGGAGCAGGGAGGAAGCAGTTCCTGGGTGCATTGAGAAGGGAGTATAAAAGGTGGGCACCATCTTAGTTCAGTGCAGAGAAGTCTGAGCAGAAGTGGCAGGGAGCAGGGGCTCTGCATGAGCTCTGCTCCGGAGGCGGGCCTAGTAACAGAGGCCCAGGCCTGGAAGAGGGAGAAGGAAGGAAGAGGAGCGGAGAAGGCTCCAGGAACGAGGAACGAAGGGATCTCAGGGGTGCGGACGGGCGAGTCGCCACCGCACGCCAGAATCCACCTGCGTGGAGGGGTCAGGCCAAAGGGGGAGACCGGTCCCCGAAACTAGTGGAGGCAGGAAACGACCCTCAGCTAGAAACAGGAGGCTGTGACATTTTATGTGGCGCAGCCCCTCGCTACACCCGCTAGGAAGGCACCACATAGGGTCAGGGAAACTGGCGCCAAGTTTACCAAGAGGAGGCCCGAGGCAGCCGGACAGAAGGGTTGGTAAGAAAGACCAGACAAAGGACACACAAAGGGGGTCCTGTGAAGCGCTCCAAAGTTATCTGGGAGTTGTCTGAGCCCCTCACCTGGTGAGCACAGTACGACGTGGGCAGCCGTTACCTGCAGACGTGGTCTGGATAATAAGAACTGTGAGTAAAGGCCCTGGACTGCATCACTGACTCCGTGTCATTACTGCTGCTGCCCTGCACCATCACCCCCATCCTCCGCATACACTGCCCTGAGGCTATACTCCTCCCGTGGGGAGTTATGCTACGCTCTGCTGCACCCACAACACCAGCCTCAGCGGTCTGCCCTGGAGCGGCGGTTCACTCTGACCGCAATCCACGGGTGGCGTAGTCGGACATTTAAACATCAAAACCACATAAATAGTTCCGCCACTGGTTTGACCGCCCTGAGCCACGGAACCGGGTTGCCGCCACGGAGACTACAACCACCAGCATCCACCAAAAAGGGTCCGGCTCCGGGTGTCCCAAGGCCCAGGGGGCGCGTCAGAACATTTTCATCACCTTTCACAATCACCAATGGGACAAGGCAGGGATGTTCTCTGTCCCCTCTCTTATACATCCTATTAGGTGGATTGAGGTGGGAGGCACCGAGTACAAGTGCTCTCTATTTGCTGATGATGTCCTAGTATATATCACTCAATCACATATATCCATCCATGCTGTTATGGCTGAAATAGATCACTTTGTTACATGGTCAAATTTTAAAATCAATGCAGCGAAGTCTGAGGCCCTCGATGTCTCCCTCCCCAAATCCATATAGGATTCCATCCAGTCCAACTTTCCCTTTGCCTGGCCCTCACAGGGTATCAAATACTTAGGAATTCCTATTCATAGAGACCTATCCCATCTATGTTATCTTAATTTTGGGCCCTTTATTGAACAACTGCATACAGACCACGGTTGGCAAGTTAGAACTGTAAGATTCACTACGTGAACCACTGGTGTTTTGTGGAAAAGCACATGTACACTGTGTTCCAAATTATTATGCAAAAAGTGTTTAGGAGTGATAAGGGAAGAATTTGTTTGTTTGTCAGTTAAACTCATTGATGGTGATGTGTGTCAGGGCTCTTTATATCACTGTAAGCAATTGCAGACACCAGTGCTAATTAGTTTGTCAGGTGTGTCCAATGAAAGGCAAGACTACTTAAGAAGGCTCTCTCACATTATTCAGCAGCCTACATTTTCTGCCAAAATGGGAAAGAAAAAGGATGTGTCGGCTGCTGAGAAGCAACAAATTGTGGAGTGTTTAGGTCAAGGCATGACTACAATCAACATTGTGCGATGATCAGGATGAAGTGTCTTGGCAATCAAGAAGTATGTAGCTGATTCACAGTACACACGTGTGCGTGCTGATAAGGGCAAATTGAGGACTCTTTCCTACAGGCAATTACGTCAGGTTGAAAGAGCAGCGGCAAAAAAGCCTTGTCATAGCAGCAGACAAGTTTTTGAAGCTGCTTGTGCCTCCAACGTCCCCCGAACAACAAGATGCAGGGTCCTTCAGAGGTTTGCAGCTGTGCATACGCCATCCTGTCGACCTCCTCTATCCACTTCACACAAGCAGAAACGGCTCCAGTGGGCTAAACATTACATGAAGACTGATTTCAAAACTGTTTTGTTCACGGATGAGTGCCGTGCAGCGCTCGATGGTCCAGATGGATGGAGTGGAGGATGGCTGGTTGATGGACACCCCACGCAAACACGGCTACAGCGCCAACAAGGAGGAGGTGGAGTAATGTTTTGGGCTGGAATCATGGGGAGAGAGATTGTCGGCCCCTTTAGGATCCCTGAAGGCGCTAAAGATGAACTCCATAATGTATGTGGATTTTCTCAAACAGCACTTCCTGCCATGGTTCAAGAAGAAGAACCGTGTATTTCACAGCAAGATCATTTTTCTGCATGATAATGCACCATCTCATGCTGCACATAAAACATCTGCATCTCTGGCTGATATGGGCATAAAAGGGGACAAACTTATGGTGTGACCCCCATGCTCCCGTGACCTCTACCCCATTCAGAACCTTTGGAGCATCATTAAAAGGAGTGTCTATGATGGCGGGAGGCAGTTCACATCTAAGCAACAGCTCTGGGAGGGTATTCTGTCCTCATGCAAAACAATTGAAGCAGAAACCATCCAAAACCTGACAAATTCAATGGACGAGAGAGTTCAGAAGCTCCTTTCGAACAAGGGGTCTTATGTGAAAATGTAACATCACCTAGAATAAAGTTTTGAGTTGAAAACTGTTTGATTTCAGTTTCTAACAACCTGCTAATGCTTAAAATTTCAAAAATGACCATTTTTTTGGTCTTTATTAAAATGAAAAGGTTGATCGAAAAGTTTGGGGGATCTAAGAGTGTGGCAACCCAGTAGTCATGATTACTTCGAATTCTGACAATATGAGCGTCATGCTGCAGGTAGTGCAGCAAGAAGGCACTTATGTGTCTTGCGCATCTCGGAGCCCCAAAATTATTTTCCGGGCTAGATGCAGCTAAAAATTATTTTTAATTTTAAATCTGGTGGAGCTTATTATAGATGGCCTAATAGGATCAGTGCTGCACACTGCTACAAAGCCCAAATTATTTTCCAGTCAAGATACAGATAAACATGATTAGTAATTTGAAAGCTTAAAACGGTTGGTAGGGTGATTTTAAACAATCATCAAGCTTTTACTCTCCCCAGGATGACACAGGGGTAGAAAAGTCGTTTCGGATCCATGATTTGTTCATCTTTATGAAAGTGAGTCTGTCTACATTATCAGTGGAGAGCCGCGTGCGCTTATCTGTCAGCACACCACCAGCAGCGCTGAACACACGTTCAGACAGAACGCTGGCTGCGGGGCATGACAAGATCTCCAAGGCGTAAGTGGCTAGCTCCGGCCATTTATCCAGATTGGAAGCCCAAAAAGAGCAAGGGTCCAGTGACACAGTCGTGGCTTCAATGTTTACTTGGAGATACTCCTGTACCATCGTCTCTAGGCGTTGACTATGTGTCAGACTTCTTGTCTCCTGTGGCCTTGCAAAGGATGGGCTAAAAAAGTGGTGAAATGATTCCGCAAAATTGATGTTACCACCAGATACTGTGGTTCTGTTACGGTTTGAGTGCTGAACACTTGACGGTCCCACGGTTGGCAAGTTGGAACTGTGAGATTCACTACGTGCACCACTGGTATTTTGTGGAAAAGCACATGTAAGATTCTGCAACAGTCTCTGCTGATACTCCTGCATGCGTGCATCCCTTTCTATGGCAGGAATAATTTCTGCAAATTTACTTTTGTACCGGGGATCTAACAGTGTGGCAACCCAGTAGTCAGGATTATTTCTAATTCTCACAATTCGAGGGTCATGTTGCAGGTAGTGCAGCAAGAAGGCACTCATGTGTGTTGCGCATCCAGGAGCACCAAGTCCCTGTTGTGTTGGTGGCGAGGTAACAATCATGCTTCCTTCCTCTGTCCTCTCCCCCCAACCTCGCACAACAGAAATGTGATCAAGGTCTCCCTCATCTGATGAGTCTTCCATCAGTTCGTCCTCCACTTTTTCCTGGGCTCCTGCACCTTCCTCACTAGTTTGGCTGCTACCATGCGCCCTGGTAAAACCATCTCCCCCACCCTCACATGCCTGCCGCCTTGGTGCTGCCGACCGTCTGGACCTTGCAGATGTTAGCCCTTCCGCATACAACTCCTCCTCCTCTACTTCCTCCACCTCCTCTTGTGCCACCACCTGACTCCGAATTCTGTTTAACATGTGCTCCAGCATGTAAATCACCGGAATAGTCATGCTGATAATGGCATCGTCAGCACTAAACATCTTCGTCGCCATTTCAAAACTGTGCAGAAGGGTGCATAGGTCCCTGATCTGAGACCACTCCTCCAGCGTGATTTGCCCCACCTCTGAATCTCGTTGGCCCAGGCTATACGTCAGAACGTATTGCACCAGGGCTTGTCGGTGCTGCCACAGTCGCTGCAACATGTGCAGAGTTGAATTCCACCGGGTAGGCACATCGCATTTTAGCCGGTGAAGTGGCAGGCCCAACGACTTCTGTAGAGATGTAAGTCGCTGAGCTGCGGGATGCGAACAGCGGAAGTGAGCACACAGCGACCGTGCCCTCTGCAGAAGGCCATCTAGTCTGGGATAGTGGGCTAAAAATTGCTGGACAACCAGGTTCAACACGTGAGCCATACAAGGCACGTGTGTGACATTGCCCCGGCGAAGGGCCGCACCCAGGTTTGCAGCATTGTCGCACACGGCCTTCCCTGGTTTCAGGTCCAGTGGAGACAACCATTCATGAAATTGGTTCTCCAGAGCTGACCACAACTCCTCAGCTGTGTGACTCACATTTCCCAGACATTTCAATGTAAAAACCGCCTGATGACGTTGAGCCCTACTGCCAGCATAGTAAGGAGGTGTGCAGGATCCCTTCTGCGCAGTTAGAAAGCTTGTGGCATGACCAGACAGGCTTTGGGTGCAGGTGGAAGACCGAGAGGAGGTTGAGGAGGCAGAAGCAGTGGAGGAACTTTGACATAAAGAGGATTGACGCACAACTCGTGGGGACGGCAAGACTTGGACAGCAGCCCCTTGTCCTGCTGTCACCATAGTTACCCAGTGCCCAGTCAGCGACATGTAACGCCCCTGTCCATGCCTACTCGTCCAAGTGTCTGTGGTGAAATGCACCCTGTCACACAGAGTTTCTCAAAGAAGCGGTGATGTTGTGTGCGACATGCTGGTGGAGCGCAGGCACACCTTTCTTTGAGAAGTAGTGCCGACTGGGCATCTGGTACTGGGGCACTGCGACGGACATAAGGTCTCGAAAATCCTCTGTGTCCACCAGGCGGAAAGGCAGCATTTCTGTAGCCAAGAGCTTGCAGATGGTGAAATTCAACCTCTTAGCTTTCTCATGGCTAGGAGGAAATGGTCTTTTACTTGTCCACATCTGAGGGACCGAGGGCTGGCTATTGTGCTTAGACGGGGTTGATAAGGGTGTCCCCGGCAAACTGCCGGTCTGTGAGGAAGATGCAGGCGGACATGTTAGGTTGCCTTGATCCAAAGGTGGTGCTATCGATGTCGGACAGCGCTCAACACCAGCTGCTGTTACCACCTCCAAAGAAAATGATGACCTGCCAATCACGCTGGCTGTTGCGGGTAAAGAGGTGGCAGGTCTGCGCCCCAAAACAGGTGTGACTGCTGTCCCCCCAGTCACAGAGGATGAAGAGGCCGCGGATGCACAAGATATGGCAGACGGTGGTTGGCCCAGCCGGCTAGGCCGCATTGTAGCACACTGAGCTTCCCACTGCAACTTATGCTTCATGTCCATGTGCCGGTTCATGCATGAAGTACTCAAACTATGTATTTTTTGGCCTCTACTTAGCTTTTGCTGACAAATGTTACAGATAACACGAGTTGGGTCATCTTTATCGATCTGAAAAAATGCCCAGGCTATGCAAGGCTTAGCACCCATGCGACCTGAAGAGCCACCACGACTTGTGGTGAGAGGCAGAGTTGTGTTTGAGGATGCAGTTGTTGACGTGCTTCCAGTACTACGTCTCTGTCCAGGAAGGCGCAACCTGACCTCGTCGTCACTAGCATCTTCCTCCACCTCCTCTGCTGACCTCATCTCTTGGCTGACTGTGGGTTGACAGTAAGTGGGATCTCCAACCTCATCATCATCACCCTGTGTGTTATCACACCCGTCGTCCTCAGAGCCAACCTGTTCCTGCCCTGACAAAAAACTAAAGTTGTCGCTCCAATCAGGTATTTGAGTCTTATCATCGTCTTCCTCATTGTCTCCACCAACAGGAGTTACAGTTTGGGAATGAGGGTCTACATTATGGTCAGAACCTTCTGCGTCTGGTCCTGGATCCGACTCATAAAGATTCTGGGCATCAGTGCAGATCATTTCCTCGTCTGGATTCACAGAAGCGCTGGAGTCGACCTCTGATTCCCAGGCTATAGTATGAGTAAACAGCTCTGCAGACTCAACCATCTGTTCTACCTCATACTCAGACGGGCAGCTGGAGATTTGGGAGCTGTGAGGAAGCAAGTGCGATTTGGGTGACACCTTTGAGGACTGAAGGTATTTGTGATGTTGAAGTTGATGTGGAGGAGAGCCCACTTAAAGGAGCCCTTGATATCCGTTGAAGCACCTGCTGTTTTTGTGCCTCATCTGGAATTTGTAGCGATTGGCGTGGCCGTAAGAAAGGGATCTTATCACATTGTCCGCTAAAATAAGTAGACATTTTAGTTTGGCTGGAAGATGGTCTTTCTTCTGCAGATGTTACTGTTGCTTTAACACCTACCCCACGGACACAACCTTTTTTCCCCTTCCCAACACGCCTATTCCCCTTTCCACCAGCAGCAGGCCTTTTTCCACTCATTTTGGTGGTTAACTAATTCACAACTCTGGAGTTGTTTGCACAAAAAAACAATGGATGGTAACCGAGCAGAGCTGAGTGGCCAAACTGTGGTATTAGGCCAAAACTATTGGCTGGGTTAGATGCAGAAAAAAATATATTCAGTTTGCAACCTGATGGAGGTCAGTATAGATGGACTAATACAACAAGTGCCACACACAGCTAGAAGCCCAAATATTTTTTCAGAGGTACTGTAGATGCAGATAAAAAATATTTTTAATTTGCAACCTGATGGAGGTCAGTATAGATGGACTAATACAACAAGTCCCACACACAGCTAGAAGCCCAAATATTTTTTCAGAGGTACTGTAGATGCAGATACAAATTATTTTTAATTTGCAACCTGATGGAGGTCAGTATAGATGGACTAATACAACAAGTCCCACACACAGCTAGAAGCCCAAATATTTTTTCAGAGGTAGATGCAGAAAAAAATATATTCAGTTTGCAACCTGATGGAGGTCAGTATAGATGGACTAATACAACAAGTCCCACACACAGCTAGAAGCCCAAATATTTTTTCAGAGGTACTGTAGATGCAGATACAAATTATTTTTAATTTGCAACCTGATGGAGGTCAGTATAGATGGACTAATACAACAAGTCCCACACACAGCTAGAAGCCCAAATATTTTTTCAGAGGTAGATGCAGAAAAAAATATATTCAGTTTGCAACCTGATGGAGGTCAGTATAGATGGACTAATACAACAAGTCCCACACACAGCTAGAAGCCCAAATATTTTTTCAGAGGTACTGTAGATGCAGATACAAATTATTTTTAATTTGCAACCTGATGGAGGTCAGTATAGATGGACTAATACAACAAGTCCCACACACAGCTAGAAGCCCAAATATTTTTTCAGAGGTAGATGCAGAAAAAAATATATTCAGTTTGCAACCTGATGGAGGTCAGTATAGATGGACTAATACAACAAGTCCCACACACAGCTAGAAGCCCAAATATTTTTTCAGAGGTACTGTAGATGCAGATACAAATTATTTTTAATTTGCAACCTGATGGAGGTCAGTATAGATGGACTAATACAACAAGTCCCACACACAGCTAGAAGCCCAAATATTTTTTCAGAGGTACTGTAGATGCAGATAAAAATTATTTTTAATTTGCAACCTGATGGAGGTCAGTATAGATGGACTAATAGAGAAAGTCCGACACACTGCTAGAAGGCCAAATATTTTTTCAGAGGTAGATGCAGAAAAAAATTATATTCAGTTTGCAACCTGATGGAGGTCAGTATAGATGGATTAATAGAACAAGACCCACACACAGCTAGAAGCCCAATATTTTTTCAGAGGTAGATGCAGAAAAAAATATATTCAGTTTGCAACCTGATGGAGGTCAGTATAGATGGACTAATACAACAAGTCCCACACACAGCTAGAAGCCCAAATATTTTTTCAGAGGTACTGTAGATGCAGATAAAAATTAGTTTTAATTTGCAACCTGATGGAGGTCAGTATAGATGGACTAATAGAATGATGCTATGCCCAAAAGATTTTACTTCACTAGGTGCAGTAAAAAAATTGGTATTCTATACACAGGTGGTATATCTTGCAACACAGATAGGCTACTCCACTGACTAACACACTCTGCAATAGGCCAAAAAGGATTAGCTTTGCTAGATTCAGCCAAATGCTGTGAAAAAAACTTGCACAGCACTGGCACAGACCTGCCTGGCAAAAACTGATAGGAACTGATGTAACCTAGTCCTGAAAAGGACTCCAATTACAATTAGTCTTTACTCCCACAACCTATCTATTTAAGAGCACAGACCTCCCTGATAAAAGTCGTAGGAAATGCTGTAACCTAGTCCTTAAAAGGACTGCAATCACAACTATTCCCTACTCCCAAGCTATCTGTATATTTGTGCGAAAATTGGCTTGAAATTAACAAGGTATAGCGCACACAGCAACAGCGGTGCCGTCTAACACGCAGCTGCAGCAGTGAGAAAATGGTGGCGACGGGGAAAATGGCTTGGTCTTATAGGGCAAGGACATGTGACATACACTGCCAATGACACATGCCCTTGCTTGTGTGAAAAAAAGCACTTCGCTCCGTGTGTGCGCTGCTGATAGGCTGACAGATTGCACCTCCCCACTGCAAATGCGGGAAAGAGAAAAAAAAATGGAGATCTTCATTGTTCCTGCAGAGATCCATCCCCTGTCCCTCCCCCCACCCCGCTGTACACTCAAACTGCGTATTAACATTAATTTTCATCATTACTGAGAAAAAATCCAGTTATGATTTTGGTGCACGAACAGTTATCGAACATAACCTCGAACAGCCGAATTTTTATCAAATTGTTCGTGTTCGCCGAACGGCTCGAACACCGCCCAAAACAGCTCAAATTTGAGATTGGTGAACAGTTCGAGTAGAACAACGCTCATCTCTAATTCTAACCAGATGTTGGTAGCAACCCTTCCAATCCACACAGGCAAAGAAATCAAACCATAGACGTCTATAAATTAAGTTATGTGTAATACTGAGGAATGACATAGGGAAAAAGTATTGACCACATGACGAAAGAGGTGCAAAAAGCCATGGAAAATCATGACACCAGCTGAAATCTATCAGTAATTGGAAAGCAATCCTGACACTTAGTGAACATAATATCAACTGGTTCAACGGATGGCCTATAAAAAAGGTGTGTCATTACCAAGATGCCACACAAGAAACATCTCATGATGGGTAAAACCAGTGAGCTGTTTCAAGACAGTCACAACCTTATTGTTGGAAAACATACTGATGGCATTGGTTACAGAAGAATTTCTAAACTATAGAATGCTGCAGTGAGTACTGTTGGGGTCATAATCTGGAAGAGGAAAGAACATCATTTCACCATAAACAGGCCACAAACAGGAGCTTTATGCAAGATTTCAGACAGAGAAGTTTAAAGAATAATCAGAAGAGTTGTCCAAGAGCCAAGGACCACCTGTGGAGAGCTACAGAAAGACCTGGAATCAGCAGGTACAACTGTTTCAAAGAGAACAATAAGTAATTCACTCAACCTCCATGGTCTGTATTCACGTTCACCACACAAGACTCTTTGCTGGAGTCAAGTGTGTGAAATACTAGGAGAATATAGTCTGGTCAGATGAGACCAAAATTGAACTATTTGGATGCCATAATACAGACCATGTTTGAAGGCAAAAAGGCACTGCATATCACCCCAAAAACTCCATACCAACAGTTAAGTTTGGAGATGGGAACATCATGGTGTGGGGCTGTTTTTCAGCATACAGCACCGGCAAACTTCTTATGATTGAAGGAAGGATGAATGGACAAATGTACAGAGACATTCTTGATAAAAACCTACTGCCATCTACCAGGATTTTGAAGATGAAACGGGAGTGGACATTTCACCAAGACAATGATCCTAAACACACAGCCAAGGAAACTCTCAATTGGTTTCATAGACAGAAAGTAAAGGTGCTAGAATGGCTCAACCAATCACCTGACCTGAATCCAATGGAAAATTTATGGAAGGAACTGTGGAAGAATGGGCCAAAATCACACCTGAGCAATGCATGCGACTAGTTTCTCCATACAGGAGGCATCTTGAATCGGTCATCACCAACAAAGACTTTTGAATGAAGTATTAAATAAATATCAGTAACCATGCTCAATACTTTTTCCCTGTGTCATTTCTAATTATACATAAATTAATTTTTGGACATCTATGGTTTGTTCTCTTTGCTTGTGTGGATTGGATGGGTTGTTACCGACATCTGGTGAAAATTTCATGTCAAGAGCACCTTTAGAAAATACTTAGAAAATTGGTGACATAGTTAATACTTATTTCACCAGCTGCATGTTAATTCAGTAGAAAATAAAAGTCGTCTACCATCAACTTAAAGCTTATTTACAGATGAAACGTATTGGCGGACAGAGCAGTAATAGGAATGCTCAATAGCAACAATTGGTCAGTGAAAACATACCATCGTGCAGCGAATACACATGGAAAACACTGGTTCGTTGTCTGACTGGATAGCTTATGTGCGTGCTAAAATCATCATTGCTGACCGCACAGTGTGAAGACACTGCTGCTGTCAATATTGAACCTGGATGAATTAAAGGTTTGGTTTCCATAATATCTGCATTTTCCACACAGAGCCTCTAAGCAGCGACCGTCTTGTTATTTTGTCAAACGTCAGAGAAAATAGGCGTATTGTTGGTCAATTTTCTGCAGCCAGTGGGGTACCGCCAATGGTGGTAGGCCACACGACTGCTATGGTCCCTGTGAGCCGGGGAGGAGCCAGGCGTCAGCACCTGCACAGGGACCCCCTCAGTCCCATCATGTCCACAATGATGATGGAGGAGGGAGCGTCCACTCCCATCATTCTGCCTCGGCGTCTGACGTGTCAGAGCAGCGGGCGCGATTACATCATTACAGCGCATCTGCTATTCTAAGATGTGCAGCGCTTCACACCACACGCTCAGGAGGCCTGAGCATCGGATGGAAACAGGAGAGGTGAGTATTTTTTTTTTTTTTTAAATCAGTGACTGGTGGCCATAATAAGAGTATGGAGGACCATGGGGGGGAGCATTATATAATATGGAGGACCATGGGGGTGCATTACATTGTATGGAGGACCATGTGGAGTGCATTATATTGAATGGAGGAACATGGGAAGTGCATTATATTGTATGGAGGACTATATAGGGAGTGCATTATATTGTATGGAGGACCATGGGGAGTGCATTATTTTCTATGGAGAACCATGGGGAGTGCATTAGATTATATGGAGAGCTATACGGGGAGTGCATTATATTGTATGGAGGTCCATGAGGAGTGCATTATATTATATGGAGGATCATGGAGAGTGCACTACATTGTATGGAGGATCATGGAGAGCGCATTATATTATATGGAGAACTATAAGAGGAGTGCATTATATTGTATGGAGGATTATGGAGAGTGCATTACATTGTATGGAGGATCATGGGGAGTGAATTATATTATATGGAGAACTATATGGGGAGTGCATTATATTGTATGGAGGACCATGGGGAGTGCATTATATTCTATGGAAGATTATGGGGGGTGCATTATAATATATGGAGGCCATGTGGGGGTATTATAATATTTGGAGGGCTATGTGGGGGCCATTATACTGTATGCAAGCAATTACACAGTGTGAAGGTTTGTGGGGTGTCCATCATACTGTGTGAAGGGCTGTGTGGGGGCCACTACAATGTTTAGAGGGCTAGTGAGGGCTATTATACAGTGTGGAGAGGTGTGGGCTGTGTGGGGGTCACAGTTGGGGGATCAGACTGTGTTGGGATGACCCTACCTTGCCTTGGGAGTTGAGGTGGGGTACAGTAGGGTCATTATACTATGAATGTGGAGGCTAATTCACCAATGTGGTATCATACTGTGTTTGGGAGGCACTTTTGTTGGTATCATACTTTCTAGGGCAATGAAAGATGAATCTAGGACTAGGAGGAAAATTACTATGCAAAGGCTGCAAAGTTATGAGATATGCTCTTCTGTGTCCCCGTGCATTTTTTTTTTTTCGGGGGGGGGGGGGGGCAATTAGAATTTCTGCTATAGGGCTCCATGATTTCTATGTAAGCCCCTGTTGGCAGCGTTAAAAAAAACAGAACTGTGGTTATGAGATTTGCATAAATCTCATACACTTTGCTGGGTATGTAATACACTGCATTTTTTGCACATGAAAATATGCAGCAGAAAAACGCAACAAATACTTATGGTAAGAACATTAAAGTGCAATTTTAGAACAGTCAACTATTTTTATTGTTAAACATATCTAGGACACGGTTCAACAGAAATATATTTCCATGATTATCTGCAGAGAAACTAGCACACCGTGACACTATGTGGTCAGATTTGCAGTAGGTACATACACATACCACTTTTCTGCAGAAAATCTAGAGAAATCTGCATTATAAATTTCCACCAAAACAAGCTCATTTTGGTACAGCTGTTTTTTGCAGATTTCCCTTCAGAAAACAGCCAAGTGCCTAGAATTAAATAGAGAACTATACTCCCTTTCACATGCACTTTTGTGCAAACATTTCACTGGTATCCGTACAGTCTCCACCAATGAAGTGTTTTTACCTGTAACTGCTTGCTTTAGAAGTACCAGGTGAGATAAGCATAGTGTATTTTTATGTTAATATATCTACCCTGGCAGATTTAGCTGCAGATCGACAAGGTCATCTGCAGTAAAATCCACAAAATTATGATTTGCTTTTGGACTTCTTCTTCCCCACTGAATTCAATTTAGAAAATCAGCAACAAATCCACTTGTACCTTCATATAAATTTCTCCTACAAACATAAAAATGTGCACCATGTGTCAATTTCTGTGCAGAAATTATCCATGAGATTTGTTCCTTAAAATTGATATCCACAAATCCCACTGTCCTCTCCAGCACAATACAGTCATATGAAAAAGTTTGGGCACCCCTATTAATCTTAAGCTTAATGTTTTATAAAAATTGGTGTTTTTGCAACAGCTATTTCAGTTTGATATATGTAATAACTGTTGGACACAGTAATGTTTCTGCCTTGAAATGAGGTTTATTGTACTAACAGAAAATGTGCAATCTGCATTCAAACAAAATTTGAAAGGTGCATAAGTATGGGCACCCTTATCATTTTCTTGTTTTAAATACTCCTACCTACTTTTTACTGACTTACTAAAGCACTTTTTTTGCTTTTGTAACCTCATGGAGCTTTGAACTTTATAGCCAGGTGTATGCAATCATGAGAAAAGCTACTTAAAGTGGCCACTTGCAAGTTGTTCTCCTGTTTGAATCTCCTCTGAAGAGTGGCATCATGTGCTCCTCAAAACAACTGTCAAATGATCTGAAAACAAAGATTATTCAACATAGTTGTTCAGGGGAAGCATACAAAAAGCTGTCTCAGAGATTTAACCTGTCAGTTTCCACTGTGAGGAACATAGTAAGGAAATGGAAGAACACAGGGACAGTTCTTGTTAAGGCCAGAAGTGGCAGGCCAAGAAAAACACCAGAAAGGCAGAGAAGAAGAATGGTGAGATCAGTCAAGGACAATCCTCAGACCACCTCCAGAGAGCTGCAGCATCAACTTGCTGCAGATGGTGTCACTGTGCATCGGTCAACTATACAAGGCACTTTGCACAAGGAGAAGCTGTATGGGAGAGTGATGCGAAAGAAGCCGTTTCTGCAAGCACGCCACAAACAGAGTTGGCTGAGGTATGCAAAAGCACATTTGGAGAAGCCAATTTCTTTTTGGAAGAAGGTCCTGTGGACTGATGAAATCAAGATTGAGTTATTTGGTCATACAAAAAGGCGTTATGCATGGTGGCAAAAAAACACAGCATTCCAAGAAAAACACTTGCTACCCACAGTAAAATTTGGTGGAGGTTCCATCATGCTTTGGGGCTGTGTGGTCAATGCTGGCACTGGGAATCTTGTTAAAGTTGAGGGACGCATGGATTCCACTCAGTATCAGCAGATTCTTGACAATAGTGTTCAAGAATCAGTGATAAATATGAAGTTACAAAGTGGATGGATCTTTCAGCAAGACAATGATCCAAAACACCGCTCCAAATCTACTCAGGCATTCATGCAGAGGAACAACTACAATGTTCTGGAATGGCCATCCCAGTCCCCAGACCTGAATATCATTGAACATCTGTGGGATCATTTGAAGAGGGCTGTCCATGCTCGGCGACCATCAAACTTAACTGAACTGGAATTGTTTTGTAAAGAGGAATGGTCAAAAATACCTTCATCCAGGATCCAGGAACTCATTAAAAGCTACAGGAAGCGACTAGAGGCTGTTATTTTTGCAAAAGGAGGATCTACTAACTATTAATGTCACTTTTCTGGTGAGGTGCCCATACTTATGCACCTGTCAAATTTTGTTTGAATGCAGATTGCACATTTTCTGTTAGTACAATGAACCTCATTTCAAGGCAGAAACATTACTGTATCCAACAGTTATTACATATATCAAACTGAAATAGCTGTTGCAAAAACACCAATTTTTATAGAACATTAAGCTTAAGATTAATAGGGGTGCCCAAACTTTTTCATATGACTGTATATTCCCACTAGGTGAAAACACATTTTCTGATGTGGAAATGTGAACTGAAAATCTGCCGCATATTACATTATATTATTATATTGCTGGGAAAGAGATTTCTAGCTGTGGATGTGAAATGTCAATTCAGGCTGTGGATACGCCACAGATGTCATACACCACAGTGGTATTTACGGGGGTTGAAATGCCATCATGGAAAGGTCCCATGAGAGTGTACCCACAGAGCTCCTCGGGTCCTGGGTTCACATCCCACCAAGAACATGTGCAAGGAGTTTGTATGTTCACCCTGTGTGGGTTTCTTCTGAGTTCTCCGGTTTCCTCCCACACTCAAAAGACTGATAGGGAATTTATATCATAAGCCCCAATGAGGACAGTGCCGATAATGTCTGTAAAGTGCTGCCAAACATGATGGCCGTATATAAGTGAGCATAATAAATAATACAGTTAATCAGTTCACTGCGATACTTAAAAATACATAGCATATCAAAACCTCAATCGTCATTCAGAACTCTGATTTTACTAAGAGGTATTCTGCGAATTTGATCATTTAACCCACTGACAATAGCCAAGTTACAGCATGTAATGTACTTTCCGAGGTTTCTTTAAGTTACCATGATGATAGACATGCAAATCAATGTGAAGACTGCGATGACTCTTCACAGCACAACAAATTAGTCACTTCCTTCACCTGTAACCTTTTGCATGCTATAGCAAGTTGTCAGGAAGGAGTTAAAGGCAACAGAGCACAATGACAACACACTTAGAACACAACAAAACAAAGGCTTGTTGTTAATCAGTGGTGAAACCAGTCAGCCAGGTGTGTTGTATTAGTGTGAGACTCCTGAGGTATAAGGTTACAGTCTTCAATGTCTGCATCCAGGAAAAGGCAGAATGAATAAAAAAGAAAGACACAAAATTTGAACAAAAGAAGCACATAAACAAATACAATGGCAATAATATTATAAAATAAATAAAAAAGATATACAACATGCAGAAGGACCCAGTGAACGCCACACAGCGCTATATAATTATCTATCATAATTCCAGGTTTGGATAAAGTGGCCTGCTTTTCCCTACAAACCGCCCCAATATGTCTGACAGGCAAACAAAAGAAAGCAATGTGCACTGTGTGATCTATACTGGATCTATACTAGATCGCTCAGTGCACACAGGCTGCCATAGTTGTCGGCAGTGCGAGTCCTGATTACATATGACAATGCACCACCGAGAACAAAGATCTTTATTACTGCACCAAAGATCATTTCATCCGATAAAAAAGCATTTATCCGGTGATCGGCGGAAGTTTTTAAAAACACTTATTCATAATCATTTTGCAGTGTAAATGGCCTTTAACCCCTTAAAAACTGCCAATACGCATTAAAACGGTGGCCGCTAATGGGCCTTATTCCTTCACCGCGAATAAGAGTATAGCATCCCCCAGAGTCCAAAAATCTCTGGGGTCTCTGCTACCGGGTGTAACTGAGACCTTTGAGAACATGATCAGGGCAATCACGCACACACAAAAAAAGTGTGTCCGCTATAAAAAATCATTTCTCTCTTCTGACATGATATACAGGTCTAAGGAGAGAGAAATGATGTTCCCAAGCCCACCCAGAAGTGCGCCCACCGAGATCTGACAGCCATCACCCGGCACAAGGAAGTATTTTTCTTATTGGTTCCTTTTGATCACAGACCCCTGTGATATAATTAGTGTGTCACTGCCCCTGTGTCACCCCCTTAGTCAGATTAACCCCTTCCCGACATTTGAAGTGTATATATACACACACACACACACACACACAAGTCATGGTCGGGAAGGACTTCCTAACCAATGCAGTATATATACACGTCATGGCGTTCACCCATACACAGGGGGCTGTGCGCTGGCGATCGCTGTCGGGAGTCAGCTGATAAGAGCTAGAGAGAGAGAGAGATATTGAGAGAGAGAGATATCGAGAGAGAGAGATATCGAGAGAGAGAGAGATATCGAGAGAGAGAGAGATATCGAGAGAGAGAGATATCGAGAGAGAGAGATATCGAGAGAGAGATACAGAGAGAGAGAGATACAGAGAGAGATAGAGATATAGAGAGAGAGAGAATGTTTAAGGCATATTTATTACTTACTGCAAAGTCAAAAGTTCACATACACTAAGATCACTATGCCTTTAACCCCATAACACCCAATGACGGACACATCAAGGCATGACCGGGTGTATGTTAACGCTCCTTGCCATGCAGTGTCCGTCATGGCTTTAAACTATCACAGCGTATAAACAAACTGTGACAGTTAAGTGCCGACAGCAGTCTGTGACTGACTGTCAATCTGACTGACCGAACTCAGCATAATCGCGCAGGAGATGCTGTAATTTCAGCGTCTCCTGCCCGATCAGTGCCGGAGGTCAGCGCTACCAGTGGCTGAGCTCCAGCACTAAACAGCCAGGAGCGGTGTCATCACCGCCCCTGGCTCTTAACCACCTGAATGCTGCGACCGAGCACAATAGCGTTCACGAGGTAGGCAGAGGGCTGGGAGCTCCCTCTGCCTTCAGATCGGTGTCCCCGCGATGTAATTGCGGGGCCCGATCGTGGCCATGGTGACCAGGGGTCATCATGACGACTCCCTGGTCACCAAGCTACGGAAAGCGGCTGGGGCCATGCTCACAGAATGGGCTCAGGAGCTTCAAATAAAGGTATAATGCACAACAATCTAGTGCATTGCAATGCATTATAACTGCAATCAAAGAGAAAAAAGTGAAAGTCCCATAAAGGGACTAAGTAAAAATAAAAAAAAATGGTAAAAAAAAAAAATTGAAAAAATATGTAACAAAAAAATATTAAGTAAAAATATTCACTAATAAATATACATTTTTATGTAAAAAAAAATTAAAATAAAAAAAGGACACATATTTGGTATCGCCGCGTCCGGAGCGACCCGACCTATAAAAGTGTCACACTAGTTAACCCCTTCAGTGAACGGCATAAAATTTTTTTAAAAAATGAGGCAAACGATGCTTTATCATCATACTGCTGGAAAAAAAGTGGAATAAAACACGATAAAAACACGAACATAAATAAAATTGGTACCACTGAAAATGTCATCTTGTCCCGCAAAAAACAAGCCGCCATACAGCCACATAAGCGGAAAAATAAAAAAGTTATAGCTCTCATAATAAAGCAATGCAAAAAAATATATTTTTTCTATAAAAGTTTTTATTTTGTAAAAGCACCAAAGCTTAAACGCTATAAATGCGGTACCGCTATAAATGTACTGACCGGAAGAATAAAGCTACCTTATCAATTTTACCACACGCAGAACAGCATAAAAAAATAAATAAATAATTCCTGAATTGCCGGTTTTTGTTCATTCTCCCTCCCCAAAACTTGGGATAGAAAGAGATCAAAAAATGTCATGTGCGCAAAAACGGTACCAATAAAAACGTCAACTCGTCCCGCAAAAAACAAGCCCTTACATGACTGTCCCAATGGAAGATTCCCTATACTGAGGCAGATGGAGGCACTGTGGACGCTGTTTGACCTATGATCCGGCAGTGTCGGTCTTTTTAGGCGTGCATAAAAGCACGGTTGGCCGCAGTTTTGTGCACCTCTGAAAATAAGGACAACGCTGAACAGAGACCACACAGAGTACAGAGTAACTCTGCTGCCCCATTATAATGAATGGATCACCTGAATCACGTCACTCAAGAAGTTTAGATGGAAACTCCAAAATAAGTGCTCAGCATAGAGATCCGGATAAATGTGATCCAAAATGTTATGTAAAATGTTCCCAATAAAAGCTTCAAATCAATCCACACAAAAAAAAAAAAAAAAAAACAACACTCAGGTCCATCATCTGTCAATGGAAATATAGGGGGCTTCCACGTTACTGGTAGCACAAAGGCTCTGGAAAAGTGAAATGGCTCCTTGCCCCCAAAAGAAATACAGCAAATTCTGTGCTCCGAAATTCTAATGCCCCCTCTCCCTTCTGAGCCCCACAGTGTGCCTAAACCACATTTAGCATCCACATGTTTGGCAGGGGTATAATTTCCTAAATGGGGTCACTTGAGGGGGGATTCTGCTCTTCTAGCACTTAGGGTCTCTGTATATGGAGTCCGCAAACTATTCTAGGAAAATCTGCGCTCCAGTAGGCATTTAGCGCTCCGTCCCTCCCGAGTGCCGGCGTGTGGCTAAGCAGTACTGTACAGCCACATATGAGGTATTGCCACATTCAGCAGAAATTATGGGACAAATTTTGGTGCCAGTTTTATCCATTATCCCCATTTGAAAATGTAAAATCTGGGGCTAAAACAATTTTTTTTGCAATAAAAATGTAATTGTTTTTTTTTCATTGCCCAATGATATAAAATTCTGTGACACACCTGGGGTGTCAATATGATCACTTCACCCCCAAATGAGTTCATTGAGAGGTGTAGTTTGTAAAATGGGGTCACTTACGGAGAATTCTGCTGCTATGGCACCTCAGGGAATCTCCTAGTGGGTCATGGCACCCTCAAACCATAACAGTAAAATGTGCACTATGATATAGTCCTCCTTCCCTTCTAACCTATTCCCTTCCCTCCCTCCTGTCCCTATGCCTCAAAAGTAGTTCCCAATTACATGTGCGGTATTGGCGTACTCAGAAGAAATTGCACAACAAAATGAGAGGTCAATTTTCTCCTGTTAACCCTTTGAAAATAAAACATTTGGGGCTAAAATAAAATTTTTGAGAAAAAAAAATAGATTTTTTTTATTTTCATGTTTCTACGTTATAAACTTCTGTGAAGCACCTGGGGGTTCAAAGTGCTCACCACACATCTAGATAAGTTCATTGAAGGGTCTAGTTTCCAAAATGGTGTCACTTGTGGGGGGTTTCCATTGTTTAGGCACATCAGGGGCTCTCCAAATGCGACATGGCGTCCGCTAATTATTTCAGCAAATTTTTAATTCAAAAAGTCAAATGGCGCTCCTTCCCTTCCGAACCCTGCCGTGTGCCCAAACAGTTGTTATCCCCCACATATGGGGTATCGGCATGCTCAGGAGCAATTGCACAACAAATTTTGGGGTCCATTTTTAGCTGTTACCCTTGTGAAAATAAAAAAACTGGGTATAAATTTTTGGGTGAAAAAAAGTTAGAAGTTAATTTTATTCTTCCTCATTGCTTCAGTTCCTGTGAAACACCTGAAGGGTCAATAAACCTCTTGAATGTGGTTTTGAGCTCCTTGAGGGGTGCAATTTTTGGAATGGTGTCACTTTTGGGCATTTTCTGTCATAAAGGCCTCTCAAAATCACTTCAAATGTGATGTGGTCCCTAAAAAAATGGTTTTGTAAATTTTGTTGGAAAAATTTGAAATTGCTGGTCAACTTTTAACCCTTATAACTTCCTAACAAAAAAAAAGTTGGTTTCAAAATTGTGCTGATGTAAAGTAGACATGTGGGAAATGTTATTTATTAACTATTTTGTGTGACATATCTCTCTGATTGAAGGGATTAACAATTCTAAGCTTGAAAATTGCAACATTTTCAAAATTTTCGCCAAATTTCAATTTTTTTCACAAATAAACGCAAGTCATATCGAATAAATTTTACCACTATCTTGAAGTACAATATGTCACGAAAAAACAACCTCAGAATCAATGAGATCCGTTGAAGGGTTCTAGAGTTATTACCTCATAAAGTGACAGTGGTCAGATTTAAAAAATAAGGCCTGGTCATTAACCTACAAAGTCAGTCCTTAAGGGGTTAAACAATTCTGGACTGCCCATATGATGATGTCATGTGTTTGGAAACTTCTGATTTTGTTTTTTTAGCAACATCTGAGCTAATTGGAGACACACCTGTGGAAGTATTTTAATGCACACCTGAAACATACTGCTTCTTTGTGTAGCATGATGGGAAAGTCTAAAGAAATCAGAAAAGATATCAGGAAGAGAATTGTGGACTTGCACAAGTCTGGCTTATCCTTGGGTATAATTTCAAGATACCTGAAGGTGCCTTGTTCATTTGTACAAACAATTATACGCAAGTACAAACAAGATGGGAATGTCCAGCCATCATCAGGAAGGAGACGGGTTCTGTGTCCCAGAGATGAACTTGCTTTGGTCCGACATGTGCTTATCAACCCAAAGACAAAAGCAAAAGACCTTCTGAACATGATGGCGGAAGCTGATAAGATTGTGTCAATATCCACAGTGAAACGAGTACTGTATCAACATGGGCTGAAAAGGCCACTCTGCCAGGAAGAAGCCATTACTCCAAAAGAAAAATAAAAAAGCCAGATAAATGTTTACAAATGCACACAGGGAAAAAGACCTTAATTTTTGGAGACATGTCCTGTGGTCTGATGAAACCATTATTGAACATTTTGGGCATAATGACCATCGTTACGTTTGGAGGAAAAAGGGAAAAGCTTGGAAGCCTAATAACACCATCCCAACTGTGAAACAAGGGGGTGGCAGCATCCTGTTGTGGGGTTGTTTTGCTGCAGGAGGGACTGGTGCACTTCACAAAATAGATAGCATCATGAGAAAAGAAGATCATGTGGCAATACTGAAGCAGCATCTCAAGACATCTGCCATAAAGTTAAAGCTTGGGCGGAAATGGGTCTTCCAAATGGACAATGACCCTAAGTATACTGACAAAATGGTAAAAAAGTGGCTTAACCACTTCGCACCAGAGCCTGTTTTTGCCTTCGTGACCGGGCCAATTTTTTCAATTCTGACCACTGTCACTTTATGAAGTAATTACTCTGGAACGCTTCAACGGATCCCCCTGATTCTGAGATTGTTTTTTCTTGACATATTGTACTTCATGATAGTGGTAAAATTTCTTTGATATCACATGCGTTTATTTGCGAAAAAATCGGAAATTTGGCGAAAATTTTAAAAATTTTGCAATTTTCTAACTTTGAATTTTCATGCCCTTAAATCAGAGAGATATGTCACACAAAATACTTAATAAATAACATTTCCCACATGTCTACTTTACATCAGCACAATTTTGGAACCAAATTTTTTTTTTTTGTTAGGGAGCTATAAGGGTTAAAGGTTGACCAGCGATTTCTCATTTTTCCAACAAAATTTACAAAAACATTTTTTTTAGGGACCACATCATATTTGAAGTCACTTTGAGGGGTCTTTATGACAGAAAATACCCAAAAGTGACACCGTTCTAAAAACTACACCCCTCAAGGTGCTCAAAACCACATTGAAGAACTTTATTAACCCTTCAGGTGCTTCACAGGAATTTTTGGAATGTGGAAGAAAAAAATTAACATTTAACTTTTTTCACAAAAATGTTACTTTAGACCCAATTTTTTTTATTTTCACAGGGGTAACAGGAAAAAATGGACCCCAAAATTTTTTGTGCAATTTCTCTTGAGCGTGCTGATACCCCATATGTGAGGGAAAACCACTGTTTGGGCGCACGGCAGGGCTCGGAAAGGAAGGAGTGCCATTAGACTTTTTGAATGTAAAATTTGTCTGAATAATTAGCAGACACCATGTTGCATTTGGAGAGCTCCTGATGTGACTAAACAGTGGAAACCCCCCCACAAGTGACACCATTTTGGAAACTAGACCCCTTAGGGAACATATCTAGATGTGTGGTGAGCACCTTGAACCCCAAGGTGCTTCACAGAAGTTTATAATATTGAGCTGTAAAAATAAAATTTTCACATTTTTCCCGCAAAAACGTTTTCCATCCCTTAATTTTCCATTATCATAATGGTAATAGGATAAATTGCACCATGAAATTTGTTGTGCAATTTCTCCTGAACACGCCGATACCCCATATGTGGAGGCAAACCACTGTTTGGGTGCACGGCAGGGCTCGGAAGGGAAGGAGCGCCATTTGACTTTTTGAATGTAAAATTTGTTTGAATAATTAGCGGACGCCATGTTGCATTTGGGGAGCCCCTGATGTGCCTAAACAGTGGAAATCCCCCACAAGTGACACCATTTTGGAAACTAGACCCCTTAGGGAACTTATCTAGATGTGTGGTGAGCACCTTGAACCCCAAGGTGCTTCACAGAAGTTTATAATAATCAGCTGTAAAAATAAAATTTTCACATTTTTCCCGCAAAAACGTTTTTCATCCCTTAATTTTGCATTATCATAAGGCTTAATAGGATAAATTGCACCATGAAATTTGTTGTGCAATTTCTACTGAACACGCAGATACCCCATATGTGGAGGCAAACCACTGTTTGGGCGCACGGCAGGGCTCGGAAGGGAAGGAGTGCCATTTGACTTTTTGAATGTAAAATTTATTTGAATAATTAGCGGACGCCATGTTGCATTTGGGGAGCCCCTGATGTGCCTAAACAGTGGAAACCCCCCACAAGTGACACCATTTTGGAAACTAGACCCCTTAGGGAACTTATCTAGATATGTGGTGAGCACCTTGCACCCCCAGCTGCTTCACAGAAGTTTATAATATTGAGCCATAAAAATAAAATTTTCACATTTTTCCCACAAAAAATGTTTTCCTTTCCCTAATTTTGTACTATCATAAGGGTAACAGGATAAATTGCACCATGAAATTTGTTGTTCAATTTCTCCTGAACACGCCGATACCCCATATGTGGGGGAAAACCACTGCTTTGGTGTACGGCAGGGTTCGGAAGAGAAAGGAGCGCTATGTTGGCTGGGATAGGCAGCAGACACCATGTCACATTTGAAGAGTCGCTGACATGCCGAAACAGCAGAAACCCCCACAAGTGACCCCATTTTGTAAACTACACCTCTCAAGGAATTCATCTAGGGAAGTAGTGAGTATTTTTTAATTTTTTAATTTATACCATTGGGCAGTGAAAAAAGCATAATTATATTTTTACCACAAAAAAATGTTTTACCCTCAGATTTTACATTTTCACATAGGGCAATGGGTAAAAATGGTGCCGAAATGTGTCACACAATTTCTTCTAAAAGTGGCAATACCCCATATGTGGCTGTATCGTACCGCTCAGCCATATGGCGAGATCTGGGGGGGACGGAGTGCTATTTGACAATTGGAGAACAAATTATTGTAGAATAGGCATTTGGATTTGGGAGCACAAAATTTTTTTCCAGAGCCTTTCTGCTACCAGTAACTTGGAAGTCCCTTATATTTTTAACAGATGACGGACCTGAGTGGGGACTAGCTTTTTTTGAGGACTGAGTTGAAGCTTTTATTGGGAACATTTTATGTAACATTTATCCGGCGCTCTAGGCTGAGCACTTACATCGGGGTTTCCATCTAAATTTCCAAGTGATGTAATTCAGATGAAACCCCTGCGGGATCCATTCACTGTAATGAGGCAGCAGAGTTACTCTGGACTCCATCTGGCCTCTGTTTAGCGGTGTCCTTTTTTTCAGAAGTGCACAAAACTGTGGCCAACCGCACTTTTATGCACGCCTAAAACAAATGACACCGTGGGATCACAGGCCAGACGGCATCCACAGTGGCCTATATCTGCCTCATTACAGGGAATCTTCCGTCATGGGTTCTGGCTGAATCACATATTTCAGAGATTTACATGGAAACTCTGGCGTAAGTGCTCAGCGCAGAGCGCAGGATAAATGTGTGCCGAGCCATACTGCGATCTTTGGGAGACATAATAAACAAATCAGTAGCAGGTGAAGAATTGGTTTTATTTATTTTTTACGCCGTTCCTAGTGTGATATAACTGATTAGATTACTTTATTCTTCGGGTCGGTGCGATTACAGAGATACCAGATTTATATCGGGTTTTTATGACTGACAGCTGTCACACACTAAGACGCTTTTTTTTTGCAAAATCTAGTTTTTGCATCGCCATATTTTGAGAGCTATAATTTTTCCATATTTCGGCCGACAGAGTCATGTGATGGCTTGTTTTTTGCGGGACGAGTTGACATTTTTATTGGTACCATTTGTGGGTACGTGACATTTTTTGATTGCTTTCTATTCCGTTTTTTGGGAGGTAAAATTAACAAAAACCAACAATTCAGGAATTGTTTTTTGAGGTTTTTTTTATATACCGTTCTGCGTGTGGTAAAAGTGATCAGGCAGCGTTATTCTTCGGGTCAGTACGTTTACAGCGATACTACACTTACTGTATATTTTTTTATGTTTTGGCGCTTTTACACAATAAAACAATTTTATAGAAAAAATATTTTTTTTGCATTGCTTTATTCTGAGCACTATAACTTTTTTATTTTTTGGCTGATGGAGCTGTATAGCGGCTTGATTTTTGCGGAACAAGATGACGTTTTCAGCGGTACCATTTCTATTTACATTTTGATCGCATTTTTTTCCACTTTTTGTTTGGCGATATGAGGAAAAAGCATAGTTTTTTGCTCCGCTTTTTATTTATTTTTATTACGGTGTACACATAAGGAGTTAATTAGTGTGACAGTTTTATAGCTCGGGTTGTTTCGGATGCGGTGATACCAAATATGTGTACTTTTTTTATTTTTGCATAAATATATGGATTTATCGGTTTAATATTTTATTTATTTATTTTTATTTATTTTGTTTTGTTTTTTTTTAACAGTTTCAAAACATTTTTTTTTACCTTTTTTACATTTTTACTTAGTCCCTGTATGGGATATTAATTTTTATTTTTCTGATCCCTGATCTCATGTAATGTAATAGACATGTATTACATTATAAGAGATCTTCACTGACTGTTTCACAGTCTCCTGTCTGGCATCAGCTACAGGCTGAAGCCAGACAGGAAAGACACCATATATGGCAGAGCTGGAGGCGGTCATGTGACCTCCAGCTGCCATAGCAACGCCAGGTCCTGAAAGCAATCAAGGGGTCGTCGGAGAGGTAAGTGGACGACCCCCTCTCCTCCTGCTGTCTTCTATATGCCGCGATCACTATAGATCGCGGCATATAGAAGACAGCAAAGGGTTAACATCACTGGGACCTGATCTAATCAGGTCCCGATTATGTTCCCTGTCAGAGCTAAAGCTCTGCACCGCTCTCACAGCGCTTGCAGGACCCTGGAGGTCCTGAGCACTGCGAGACCACCCACCGTTTTTAAAAGTCCGCGCTGCACAGAGCCCAGGCAGCGCGGACGTTTATCTACAGTGGGCGGTCGGGAAGCGGTTAAAAAATAACAAAGTCAATGTTTTGGAGTGGCCATCACAAAGCCCTGATCTCAATCATATTAAAAATGTATGGGTAAAGCTGAAAAGGCAGGTGCGAGCAAGGCGACCTACAAACCTGGATCAGTTACACTAGTTTTGTCAGGAGGAATGAGCCCAAATTCCAACCAACTATTGTGAGAAGCCTGTGAAAGGATATCCAAAATGTTTGACCCAAGCCATTCAGTTTAAGGGCAATGGTACCAAATACTAATGAAATGTATGTAAACTTTTGACTTTGCAGTAAGTAATAAAAATGCCTTAAAATATTTTCTCTCTCATTATGGCAAATAGTAAAAATTATGGTAATCCTAACTGACCTAAAATGGGAAAGGTTTATTCTCATTTCATGTCAGATACTGAGAAAAACATGCATATGTGTCTTTTTAAATAGTGTATGTAAACTTCTGGTTTCAACTGTATCTTTATGGTCTTTAATAAGGGGGATGGGCTCACAGGATTCTCTGGGGAGGGTCTTTAGGCTGCTTTGCATAATTACCCTGTGAGCAATACTCTCTTGGAAAAGACCATAAAAATTAGTACCAAATAAGACTCATATCTTTGGAATCGTATGGGGCACATAAAAAAAAAAATATTCAGAACAGCATGAAAAAAATTGGTGTAAAAACTGGCCACTTTTGACCTGATGACAGGTCCTCTTTAACAAACATGTTTTGTAAAAACTCGCATGCTATTTTACAGGACAGAAACATATAAGCTTTGAAAATCTGACGTTTCTTGGCAATCTATTTTTAGCTTTCGTAGGTTTAGCAGGCATAAGCAACGAAGTGAGGATTCAGCTGTGCCCTAGTTAGCTGGATACGCCATCAGCAATTACCCACATAAAACACGGTCATATTTCATTTCCTGGTCTGTTATGTTTTCTCAAATGTGTTACTCTTTTACTAGTTGCACAAGATTTTCTGTTTTATTTGATTGAAGGAATTATACACTCTTTGCAAAACTAAAAGCCTAGGAACAGTGGATTTCCCAAATATATACACTGCTCAAAAAAATAACGGGAACACTCAAATAACACATCCTAGATCTGAATGAATGACATATTCTCATTGAATACTTTGTTCTGTACAAAGTTGAATGTGCTGACAACAAAATCACACAAAAATCATCAATGGAAATAACATTTATTAACCAATGGAGGCCTGGATTTGGAGTCACCCCCAAAATTAAAGTGGAAAAACACACTACAGGCTGATCCAACTTTGATGTAATGTCCTTAAAACAAGTCAAAATGAGGCTCAGTATTGTGTGTGGTCTCCACGTGCCTGTATGACCTCCCTACAATGCCTGGGCATGCTCCTGATGAGGTTGCGGATGGTCTCCTGTGGGATCTCCTCCCAGACCTGGACTAAAGCATCCGCCAACTCCTGGACAGTCTGTGGTGCAACGTGACGTTGGTGGATGGTGCAAGACATGATGTCCCAGATGTGCTCAATCGGATTCAGGTCTGGGGAACGGGCGGGCCAGTCCATAGCTTCAATGCCTTCATCTTGTAGGAACTGCTGACACACTCTAGCCACATGAGGTCTGGCATTGTCCTGCATTAGGAGGAACCCAGGACCAACCGCACCTGCATATGGTCTCACAAGGGGTCTGAGGATCTCATCTCGGTACCTAATGGCAGTCAGGCTACCTCTGGCGAGCACATGGAGGGCTGTGCTGCCCTCCAAAGAAATGCCACCCCACACCATTACTGACCCACTGCCAAACCGGTCATGCTGAAGGATGTTGCAGGCAGCAGATTGCTCTGCACGGCATCTCCAGACTCTGTCATGTCTGTCACATGTGCTCAGTGTGAACTTGCTTTCATCTGTGAAGAGCACAGGGCGCCAGTGGCGACTTTGCCAATCCTAGCGTTCTGTGGCAAATGCCAAGCGTCCTGCACGGTGTTGGGCTGTGAGCACAACCCCCATCTGTGGACGTCGGGCCCTCATACCACCCTCATGGAATTGGTTTCTAACAGTTTGTGCAGAAACATGCACATTTGTGGCCGGCTGGAGGTCATTTTGCAGGGCTCTGGCAGTGCTCCTCCTGTTCCTCCTTGCATAAAGGCTGAGGTAGCGGTCCTGCTGCTTGGTTGTTGCCCTCCTACGGCCCCCTCCACGTCTCCTGGTGTACTGGCCTGTCTCCTGGTAGCGCCTACAGCCTCTGGACACTACGCTGACAGACACAGAAAACCTTCTTGCCACAGCTCGTATTCATGTGCCATCCTGGATGAGCAGCACTACCTGAGCAACTTCTGTGGGTTGTAGAGTCCGTCTCATGCTACCAGGGCTGTGGAGTCGGTAAGCCACGGTTGCGACTCCGACTCCTGGATTTTATCAGGTTCCGACTCAGACTTCGACTCCGCCTCCGACTCCTTCATAAATGGCCAATTCGTAACAATAAATTTACTGTTGTAAAATATTAACATCGTGCTTATTCAGTTTCTCACCATCATATAAGTAATCAGACCACTTAGAGCAAAAACTATATTTATTAGAATACAATTAGAATATAGCAAATAACTTTTATAAACTTTTATAAACTCTTGTAAGTAAATATGCAATAAACACTGTTATGCAGTTAATAAGAAGAAATCTATAAATTTGTCCTCAGAAAAAGTATTGCCTCTGTCAGATCCTCCTTCATGGATGCCCTCAAATCTGATCTAATTATTTTGAGAACAGAGAACAACCTTTCTACACTAACTTGGGTTGGTGGCAAAGCAGTAACCACTCGGGCAACATCTCTGACAATGTCAGGATACAGAGGAATCGCTTGTTGCACTGTTATTTTTGATGAACGGTCAAATTTCTCAATTTCTTTTAGTGCACATGAAAAATTCTGCTGAAATGTACTGGCTGTGTGCTTTGATGGGGATGACTCTTCTTCTATGCGGGAACGCTTTGCACGGTCCTTGTGATCCAAATATTTTTCGAAATTAAATTCTTCATCAGTTGATGATGAGGGTGAAGATGTGGCAGGACGACCAAATTCTTCTTGTTCCTCCTGACTGTTCTGCAACCCTTTCATCCTTACTGCCATTTCAAACAGAGCTTCTTTTCCTTTAGATAGCTGTTGATCATCTAGAAGAATCCGATGCATTGGGTCTACATAAACAGCTGCCAAAAGAATGTTATTTTGTAATAGTAGCTCCTCTCTCCGTTTCATTGATGCAGCAATGCCACTTGCAATTAACCCTCCTCTTTGGGACAGGCGAAACATCAGGTTCTTCCACTCCTTTAAGAAAATACCTGGAGTTAAGTCCTCTGCTTGTAATTTTTTAGTCACTGTAAATGGGTGCTCTAGCAATTTTTCCAGCTCAGTCACCTGATTCCACTGACTTTCATTTAGCGTCAGTTGAGGGTTAGCCATGTCTACAAGAAAGGTTTTCAGTTCAACCAAGCGCTGAATCATTCAGCAAGTACTTCCCCATCGTGTGGCTTAATCAATAATTGCCCCTTTTCCAGCACGTCTCTTCAAAATTGAGTCAACTTTAGGGGTTCTGGCAACAGTAGCCAATTTTCTCACCTTGCCAATCAGTGCAGCAGCATGTCCTTCTTGCAGACTGTCTCTTATAGCCAGCTGTAGCGTATGCACAACACAGCGCATGTGATGAATGAAAGAACGTATTGACACAGTTTCAACAAGATCATCTAAACTATCATGTTGCTGTTCATCTGAAGCAACTTCAGTTTGCTCCTCAGTTACAATACTGTGTTCCTCTATTTCAAACATTTCTGTGTCTGTGGACAGAAAGAACTTGCTCTTTTCTAAGTTCATAGTCTTGCAGAACCTTTTCCACCAAGACCTGGAGAAACTCACTGGTGTGATGAGCTTTGGTGTCTTTTACTGCCAATGTCTTGGTAACTATTTCATTTTTGTCACAAACAAATTGGACATTGATGGCAAAATAGTTCACTCTGACGTGTGCAGGCATCCATTTTAAGAAACAGAAAGCGTCCCTTGAGAGTTTTTTTAAGTTCTTCCTTTTGTTTAAAAGCTTCTTCGATTACTAATTTTCTAATACTCTCTCTCTCCAGAGAAACACCAAGCTTGCGGGCCATTTCCCCATTCAGACACATAAAAGCTGGTCGTGAAAATAATGAAATAGGCACACTATCCTTTACAACAAGCTCTATGATCTGTTTTTTAAATGTATCTACTGTCATTGTCACAGTAACTTTGTCACTGACAAAATATCTTGCAACTGATGGCTGCAAAGTTCTCTGCTCCATTGTTTGGCTGGAAGAGCTGGGCACTGGCTCATTGGTTTGGATGCAGTCTTTCTCATCCACTGCTTTCAGTACTTCTGGATGAAAGCGCTGTAAATGTCTCTTTAGATTAGAAGCTCTGGTAGGAGCATTTTTATCTTTGCCTGAATATGCACTGATCTTGGCTTCAAAGCATTTGTTTTCGTCTGGATCATTTGTCATACACTGACAGACATAATGTTTTCTATCTTGAGTGATGGTGAAATGTTCAAATACAGCTGATTTAATGTGACGCTTCTTTGACATTCTCAGGTTTTTAATTCTGCATTCACAATCCAAATGGCAATTGTTTTTCCTAAAAACAATTGTACAAAATTATTGCCAGGTCATACAACTGATATAGTGGTCAGTAATACTGTTATTCCTCATGTACTCACAGTTAACTGATGCAAAGTTTGTTGAAAGGATAATACTTTTACAGTCTTCCTCTTCTGAGTAGCAGCTGTGAGATGCTTGGAAGATGCACACCTAGTAAACATCTAGTCTAGAGGAGGAGCTTTACTACTAAGAATTTGCAACACATTTTCACTTTCAGTTTCATACATTGTAAGTAGGGGGGTTGGGGCAGCATGAGGTTAACCAAGTATAAGATTAGATAAGGGCAGTGGACAACAGTGACACACAAGTAAGAAATGTCTCTATCTCCAGCAGAACTGCTTATCACTGTTGTTCATAGTTTGACAGAACATATATATTTGAGTAACATTTATAAAATTCATATGAAAGTTCAATTATGAAATATTAATACATTTTTTCCAACCAAAACTAACTCCGACTCCAACTCCACGACTCAGACTCCACAGCCCTGCATGCTACCACGAGTGCGAAAGCACAACCAACATTCAAAAGTGACCAAAACATCAGCCAGAAAGCATTCGTACTGAGATGTGGTCTGTGGTCCCCACCTGCAGAAACACTCCTTTATTGAGGGTGTCTTGATAATTGCCAATAATTTCCATTTGTTGTCTATTCCAGTGGTCCCCAACCTTTTTTGCACCAGGGACCGGCTTGAAGCAAGATCATTTTTCCATGGCCCAGCAAGGAGGGGGTGGGGTGGGCGGGGCTTTGGTCATATGGGGGCGGGGTAATGGAGGGATTTGGAGTTTAGTGCATACTTATCATATAGTGTAGACCAGGTCCCCGCCAGGAGCTATGCCAGGAGCCCCACATAATGTGCTGTGCCAGGAGCCGCATCACTGAGGCCCCATCACGCCCTGTAGCAGGACAGGGCAGCTGTCCTGACAGCTGCTGTTCAGCTGCATTTACTTCATCCCAGGGGCGGACACAGACTGTAGTGGGCGCCTGTGCAAGAAATTTTTGGGGGTCCCCCCCCGCCCTTCATAAGGCAACAAAGTTATGTAAACATAACCCCCCCATGTGCATCTCTCACCCCCCCATGTGCAGCTCACCCCCGTGCATCTCTCATCCCCCTCCGTGCATCTCTCATCCCCCTCCGTGCATCTCTCATCCCCCTCCGTGCATCTCTCATCCCCCCCGTGCATCTCTCATCCCCCCCCGTGCATCTCTCATCCCCCCCCGTGCATCTCTCATCTCTCCCCTCCCTCCCATGTGCATCTCTCATCTCTCCCCTCCCCCCATGTGCATCTCTCATCTCTCCCCTCCCCCCCATGTGCATCTCTCATCTCTCCCCTCCCCCCATGTGCATCTCTCATCTCTCCCCTCCCCCCCATGTGGATCTCTCATCTCTCCCCTCCCCCATGTGCATCTCTCATCTCTCCCCTCCCCCCCATGTGGATCTCTCATCTCTCCCCTCCCCCATGTGCATCTCTCATCTCTCCCCTCCCCCCCATGTGGATCTCTCATCTCTCCCCTCCCCCATGTGCATCTCTCATCTCTCCCCTCCCCCCATGTGCATCTCCCATTCCCCCCACTCCTAGTTAATTGTATTTAAAAAAAAATAAAACTTGTTATACTTACCCCCATGCGATCCCTGCAGAATCCTGGCGCTCGTCCAAATCGCTGACACCAGGTTCTCCTGACTTCCGGCCATGTGACGGCGCCGTCACATGACCGGAAGTCAGGGGAATCATGAAGGTGCTGCCGCAGCAGCGCAGCGCTAAGATGTTCCGGACCCGGCGCTTAGCATGCGGCCGGGGGCCCCATGAGGAGAGAGACGCACAAGAGGGGGGCTCCGAGGGGGCTCCTACCGGCCGGGCCCCATACTGGAGTCAGGGCAGTCATGCCCTGATGGCAGCCCTGCTGGAGGCTGGAGGGGCCCCCTCTCCCCGCGGACCGGCTGAAAAACCTCAACGGCCCGGTCCTGGTCCGCGGACCGGCGGTTGGGGACCTCTAGTCTATTCCATTTGCACAACAGCATGTGAAATTGATTGTCAATCAGTGTTGCTTCCTAAGTGGACAGTTTGATTTCACAGAGGTTTCATTTACTTGGAGTTATATTCTGTTGTTTAAGTGTTCCCTTTATTTTTTTGAGCAGTGTATAAATGACCAGTCAAGGTCAGTGGACAACTTCCTATGTAAAATTGCATCATCAGTGTGGTGAGAGAGGACGTCTCAGACCAGCATCAAGTTTTGTAATTGTGCAACTGTTTTGTATGAACAATATACAATTTTATTTTTTATGGTTGATCCTTTTGTGCATCTTTACTGTCCAAATCAGAAGCATACAAATTGTATCCATAACTGCTCATTGTAAATGGAAGTTTGGTCCTTGCGTACTTACCATGATTTTTTATCAAGTTGCCGTTTTTGCTGCCCCCTGTGAATTTTCCTTTCATGTTTATTTAATATATTTATTTAGATTTAGGTTTTCTCCTTAATTTTCTAAGTCAAGAATAATGTAAAAAGGGGTCATAAGGCCCCGTCACACTAAGCGATATCGCTAGCGAGATCGCTGCTGTGTCACGGTTTTGGTGACTCACCAGCGACCTCACCAGCGATGTCGCTATGTGTGACACTTTGCAACGATCAGGCCCCTGCTGTGAGGTCGCTGATCGTTGCAAAGTGTCCTGGACCATTTTTTGGTCGTTGGCCTCCCGCTGGCCAGCACACATCGCTGTGTGTGACCAGCGGGACCAACGATCTGGCTGGTAACCATGGTAAATATCGGGTTACTAGGGGCACACGCGCACTTAGTAACCCGCAGTTTACCATAGATACCACTCTGCTACGGTGAGCGGAGGCTCCAGCGCACCGTAGCAGAGTGGTATCCATGGTAAACAGCGGGTTACTAGGGGCCCACGCGCACTTAGTAACCCGATATTTACCATAGTTACCAGCCTGCTCCTGCTTAAGCAGCAGGCTGGGAACGGGAGCAGGACATCGTGGAACGATTCTTTCCACGATGTCGCTGCTCCCCTCATCGCTGGTGAGCCTGCCTGTTTGACAGCTCACCAGCGATGTATTAGCGATGCAGCAACGATCCCTGACAGGTCGTATCGTTGTCGGGATCGCTGCTGCATCGCTTAGTGTAACGGGGCCTTTATTTGTTAGGTGGTTCCTTATCTGGCCTTACAATTAACCCCTTCACCCCCCAAGCCTGTTTGCACATTAATGACCTGGCCAATTTTTACAATTCTGACCAGTGTCACTTTATGAGGTAATTACTCTGGAACGCTTCAACGGATCCCACTGATTCTGAGACTGTTTTTTCGTGACATATTGTACTTCATGATAGCGGTAAAATTTATTTGATATGACTTGCGTTTATTTGTGAAAAAAACACGGAAATTTGGGGGAAATTTTGCAATTTTCAAACTTTGAATGTTCATGCCTTTAAATCAGAGAGATATGTCACACAAAATAGTTCATAAATAACATTTTCCACATGTCTACTTTACATCAGCACAATTTTGGAACCAAAATTTATTTTTTGTTAGGAAGATATAACTTCTCATTTTTCCAACAAAATTTACAAAACCATTTTTTTTTAAGGACCACATCACATTTTAAGTCACTTTAAGGGGTCTATATGACAGAAAATACCCAAAAGTGACACCTTTCTAAAAACTGCACCCCTCAAGGTGCTCAAACCACAACACCCATCATATGTGCTATATTTCAGATACTGAGCCTAGACCTCTAGCATTCTTGAAAGTAAATTTTGTAAATTAGAAAATTGTATGCTTTTTTTATTCTAGTAAATATTAAAAATATGAACACTGCAGCACACTTAATATTAGATTACAAAAGTGATAACTTAATAAATCTTACCATTTCCGTTACCATGTCCTTTCTTTATTCTTTGATGGCTCTGTTGCCATACTGAGCATGCTGTCCTAAGAAATGTCTTTACCTAGTCAGCATTACTCTACTGTGCTCAGCGCAATTTTTATACTCTAGTAACTTACCGTACTCATTTTTAGAAAGGTGATTACAGGTAGTGTTGTTATATTGATTGTTACTTTCACCCCTTCAGCCCCAAAGCCTGTTTTCACCTTCATGACCAGGCACAATTTTACATTTCTGACCAGCGTCACTTTATGTGGTAACTCTGAAAACGATTCAACAGATCCCACTGATTCTGAGATTCTTTTTTCGTGACATATTGTACTTCATGATAGTGGTAAAATTTCTTTGATATGACTGGCATTTATTTGTTAAAAAAAAGGAAATTTTGGAAAATGTTGAAAACTGATTTTTTATGCCCTTAAATATGAGAGAGATCTGTCACACAAAATAGTTAATAAATAGCATTTCCCACATGTCTACTTTACATCAGCACAATTTTGAAACCAAAAGGGTTTTTTTTTTGTTAGGGAGCTATAAGGGTTAAAAGTTGACCAGCGATTTCTCATTTTTCCAACAAAATTTACAAAAACATTTTTTCTGTCTATATGACAGAAAATACCCAAAGGTGACACCATTCTAAAAACTGCACCCCTCAAGGTGCTCAAAACCACATTCAAGAAGTTTATTAACCCTTCAGTTGCTTCACAGGAATTTTTGGAATGTGGAAGAAAAGAATGAACATTTAACTTTTTTCACAAAAATGTTACTTTAGACCCCAATTTTTTTATTTTTGCAAGTGTAACAGGAAAAAATGGACCAAAAAAAATGTTGTGCAATTTCTCCTGAGCACGTGGATACCCCATATGTTGGGTAAAACCACTGGGCGTATGGCAGGGCTCAGAAGGGAAGGAGCGCCATTTGACTTTTTGAATGTAAAATTTGCTTGAATATTTAATGGACGCCATGTCGCATTTGGGGAGCCCCCTGATGTACCTGGAAACCCCCCATAAGTGACACCATTTTGGAAACTAGACCCCTTAATGAACTTATCTAGATGTGTGGTGAGCACTTTGAAACCCTAAGCGTTTCACAAAAGATTATAACATAGAGCGGTGAAAATAAAAAAAATCACTTTTTTTCCACAAAAAAGATCTTTTAGCCCCAATTTTTTTATTTTCACAAAAGGTATCAGGAAAAATTGGATGCCAAAAGTTGTTGTGCAATTTCTCCTGAGTACATGGATATCCCCATATGTGGGAGAAAACTACTGTTTGGGCGCATGTTAGGGCTCAGAAGGGAAGGAGTGACATTTTGGAATGCAGACTTTAATGGAATGGTCTGCGGGCATCATGTCGCGTTTGCAGAGCCCCTGATGTGCCTAAACAGTGGAAATGCCCAACAAATGCCCCCTTTTTGGAAACTAGACACCCCAATGAATTTATCTAGATGTGTGGTGAGCACCTGGAACCCCCAGGTGCTTCACAGAAAAATATAACAATGACTTGGGAAAAAAATAAAAATAAAAAAAAACATTTTTTTCCACAAAAATGTTATATTAGCCAGAAAAAAATTACTTTCACAAGGGTAACAGGAGAAAGTGGACCCCAAAATTTGTTGTGCAATTTCTCCTGAGCACGCAGATACCCGATATGTGGTCGAAAACTACTCTTGAGGCACAATGCAAAGCTCAGAAGGAAAGCGCCATATTGGAGTTCATATTTTGCTGGGCTGGTTTCATGGAGCCATGTCACATTGGCATAACCCCCAAAGTGCCAGAACCGCAAAACTCCCCCATAAGACACCCCATTTTACAAACTACATCTCTCAATGAATTTATCTATGAGTGCAGTGGGCATGCCGATACCACATGTGCCTCACAGAATTTTAGAGCACTGGAAGGAGAAGAATGAATAATTACATATTTACCACCAAAGTTTTGTTTTAGCCCCAGATTTTACATTTTCACACTGCGACATGGGTAAAAATGACACAAAAATTTGTCACACAATTTTTGCAGTCTTTTGGTGGTGTGAACACGGTCCTACAGACTTGTTCAAAGTGTGCATGGCCCATGTGTTTGGATTCAATTCGTTTCTAGCTTTTGCAAGATTAGGGAGGTCTCCACCCCTCCCTTGTGGGCCATGCACATAAATGCCATCCTCTGCAGCGTGTCCACATGGACATTACCTGTCAGATCTGCTCATATAGGTACTATACACGTGATCAGTTTTTAAATACATCAGTTAGGGACTGCTCTGATGTGGGTTACCTTGACGTTGGTAGAGCGGCTTAGTATAAATTTTTTGCAAAAAACGTGTCAAACAAATACCCTGTTTTTTTATCAGCTTTTTACTAGCACTTGCTGTTTACTGCTACTTTTTTTACAACAGAGTATTTTTATACGTTTGTTTTACTGTGTCCTTGTGTTTTTTAATTTTTGCTGAATGTAGAAATACTCCATATGTGGTTGTACAGTACTGCTTAGCCACACAGTGAGACTCAGGAGGGACGGAGCGCTATCTGCTGTTAGAACCTTGCTCTTAGTTTTTTTTCCTTTGCTGGTCACATGACCTTGTTGGCCTATTTAATCCTGCTCCGCCCTTCTGGCTTTGCTGGACTTCATTGTATATCTACTTTCTAGCTAGCCTGTGCTCTGTGTCTTGCTCTGTTAGTTTGCTTGGTCTACTGACCTCTATGTTCTATATATTTTGTTTGTTCGTCTGTCTGCTACTATTTCTGTTAGGAGGTGTCCCATATTCCTCCCAGTCCTTAGTACTTGTAGGGATTCCTTCCTCACATCTATAGGTCTCCGTACAGACTAGCTTAGGACTTTAGCAGGTCTGATCGCAGGATCAGGTTCCCTGTTACATCGTAGGGATTAAGCTGAGTTCTATCGTAGGGACAGATCTCCTCTCTTTCCTTAGCTCTGGTAGCAGAACATAACAGTAAGTCCAGCCAGCAAATTCTCTAAGGAAAGATTTTTCTGTTCCATCATGGTGTCGGTTCAGGATTTGGTTCATCGCCTGCAGGGACTCTCTCTGGAGGTGGCCGAGCTCCGTCAGCACGTGAGTAACTGTCCTGGAGCACATTTCTTGGAGCCTAAGGTATGTTTGCCGGATTTATTTTTTGGTGAACACCGAGAATTTTTTTCATTCAAAAATGCTTGCTTATTGTATTTTCGTTTGAGACCTAAGTCCTCTGGGGATGAATCCCAGCGCGTAGGGTTCATAATGTCACTTTTGCGCAAAGAGCCTCAGGAGTGGGCCTTTTCTTTGCAACCTAGTGATACATGCTTCAGATCAGTGGATAGTTTTTTTTCTGCTTTGGGACTATTATATGATGATCCTGACCGTGTCGCATCAGCTGAGACTGAGTTGAGACGTTTAAAACAAGGATCAGGTAATGTGGAAAAATATTGTACTCATTTCCGTCGTTGGTCTACTCAAACAGGGTGGAACGATTCTGCTCTGAAAAGTCTATTTCTTGCTGGGCTCAGTGAAAGGGTTAAAGACCTGCTAATTGCTTATCCTACACCTGAAGATTTGCAACAGGCTATGCAATTAGCTATACGGGTGGATAGAAGACTGCGTGCAAGGGTTAATGAGAGCAAATCCTCTGCTATGTCAGTTTCTGGTTATGAGAATGTGTGTACTAACAGTGGTGAACCGATGGAGATTGGATCGGTGGCACCTCGCTCTCAAGAAAAAGACCGTCGATTTTTTGAAGGCTTGTGTTTCTATTGCGGAAAATCTGGTCATTTGATTAAAGGCTGTGAGCTTCGTATGAAGAAAGAAAAAAAAATGGTCAGTCATGCCCGTATTGCCTGTTTAAATTCCAAGGGTATATTTTTAGCTGCTTCCACGATTGCTCAGGAAAAATTAATGGAATTTCGGGTGTTTGTCGATTGTGGGTCTACTCTGAATGTTATTGATGGGGGATTCGTGGAAAGACTCAATTTAAAACCTGAACCTTTATCATCCCCCATTGCTGTGGTTTCTGTGGATGGTTCCCCTTTGAAGAATATTACTCTCAAGGTCTGTGAATTTCCTCTCACTATTAATGGTGTTCACCATGAGAAATTGGATTTGGTAGTGTTGAATAACTTGCCTTCTCCAGTAATATTGGGATTGCCCTGGTTAAAATTTCACAATCCTGTACTGGATTGGTCTACCAGTGAAATTAAATCCTGGAGCCATAAATGTTATGACAAGTGTTGTAATGGGCGTATTGCAGCTTTGGATAGGGGAGAATTGCCTGTTCCTATTCAGGATTTTTGGAGAGTTTTTTCTGAGAAGGAATCGCAGGTTTTGCCTCCCCATAGAGACTATGATTGTTCTATTGAATTTGTCCCTGGAGCGACTCTTCCTAAAAGTCGTTTATTTAACCTTACTATTCCTGAGAGGAAGGCTTTGGAGGAATACATACAGACAAGTTTGGCCGCCGGTCACATTAGGCCCTCTAAGTCTCCTGTGGCGGTTGGATTTTTTTTTGTAAAAAAAAAAGGACGGCGGTTTACGTCCTTGTCTGGATTTTCGTGAGATTAACAAAATTACTGTACGCAATCCTTACCCACTGCCATTGATTCCTGGTCTGTTTAACCAGTTTATGGGGGCCAAGTGGTTCTCTAAAATTGACCTTAAGGGGGCATACAATCTGTTGCGCATGAAGGAGGGTGACGAATGGAAGACTGCTTTTAACACTCCTGTGGGTCATTTTGAGAATCTGGTTATGCCTTTTGGTCTTACTAATGCTCCTGCATTTTTTCAGAATCTGATTAATGACATCCTTAGACCTTTGATCGGTAAAAATGTGGTTGTGTATTTGGATGACATTTTGATTTATTCGCCGGATCTGGAGTCTCATTGGCGGAGCGTGCGTGAGGTATTACAGTTATTAATGGACAATTCGCTTTTTGCTAAGCTGGAGAAATGTGAGTTCGCTGTACAGAGAATTAGTTTTTTGGGCTACATTATCTCCAGCAAAGGTTTTGAGATGGATCCGGTTAAGGTTCAGGCTGTGCAGGAATGGCCTAGGCCTATTGGTTTGAAATCGATACAGAGGTTTTTGGGTTTCGCCAATTACTATAGAAAATTCATAAAAAATTTTTCTAGTATTGTCAAACCTCTGACTGATCTCACCAGGAAAGGTGCTGATGCGGTTCAGTGGTCTTCTGAGGCCATTGAAGCTTTTGTGTATCTCAAGGAGAGGTTCACCTCTGCTCCCATCCTTATGCAGCCTGATGTTACTAGGCCGTTTTTGGTTGAGGTTGATGCTTCCTCTGTGGGGGTTGGCGCAGTATTGTCTCAGGATAACGGGGATGGATTACATCCCTGTGCCTTTTTTTCAAAAAAATTTTCGGAGACTGAACTGAATTACGATATTGGTAATCGGGAATTATTGGCTATTAAACTCGCATTTGAACACTGGCGCCACTTCTTGGAAGGTGCGGAATTTCCCGTTCAGGTTCTTACGGATCATAAAAATCTGATATATCTTGATGCTGCCAAGCGCCTGAATGCCCGTCAGGCTAGGTGGGCACTGTTTTTCTCGCGGTTTAATTTCTCCGTTACTTACATCCCTGGTACTAAGAATGTTAAGGCGGATGCCTTGTCTCGCAGTTTTTCTCCCATAGTCGGTGCTGAGAAAGAGGAGAACATTTTACAAGAAGGTGTTGTGATAGCTGCTTTGGACTCCGTTTTGGAAAATGAGATTCTTAAAGCACAGGAGAATGCCCCTTCTAACACTCCTCATGGGAGGTTGTTTGTGCCTGGGACCTTTAGGAGAGATTTGTTTGTTGAGTGTCACGAATCTCGGTTGGCAGGTCATCCCGGAATCTCTGAGACCAAGAGACTGGTGGGTCGCAGTTTTTGGTGGCCTGGATGGCAGAAGGAAGTCATTAAGTGGGTGCGTCAATGTACTATATGTGCTAGATCTAAGTCCTCACATACTCCTGCTGCGGGGTTGCTTTGTCCTTTGGAGGTTCCCAGTGCTCCTTGGACACATTTGGCTATGGAGTTTATAACTGACCTTCCCCCCTCTGAGTGTTTTACTGTCATCTGGGTGGTCGTGGACCGTTTTAGCAAGATGTGTCACTTGGTTCCTTTCGTCAAACTGCCCTGCGCTAAAACTCTCGCTAAGGCCTTTGTCAAGGAAATTGTCAGACTTCATGGCGTTCCTACTGACATTGTTTCTGATAGGGGTCCTCAGTTCGTGGCTCGTTTTTGGCGTGCCTTTTGTGATAGGTTGGGAGTTCATTTGTCGTTCTCGTCCGGATATCATCCTGAATCTAATGGCCAGACAGAAAGGAAAAACCAGGATGTTGAGCAGTTCTTGCGTTGTTTTGTGGCAGACAATCAAGAGGGGTGGTCTGAGTTTCTGCCACTTGCTGAATTTGCTCTGAACAATCATACATCTTCTTCTGCTGGTTGTTCGCCTTTTTTTTGTTGTTCTGGGAGACATCCGTCGTTTGGGTCGTTCTCCAAGTTGGGATCTGCCGTGCCTGAGGAGGAGAATTTTTCCAGTGATTTGGAGAGAGTTTGGACGGATGTGCGTGGTAATCTTCAGGAGGCCAACAGAAAATCTAAAGACTACTTTGATAGGAAACGACAGGAGGTTTTGTTCGCTGTTGGTGACATGGTTTGGTTGTCCTCTAGGAATCTGCGGTTGAGGATTCCTTCAAAGAAATTGGGTCCCAAGTTTGTAGGGCCCTTTAAGGTGCTTCAGGTTGTCAACCAATCTGCTGTTAGGTTGGAGGTTCCTACCTCCTGGAGAATTAATCCGGTATTTCATGTCTCTCTGTTGAAAAAAGCTGTTGTATCGGATTGTGACGCCTCTGCCTCTGTTCCTCCGGTGGTGGAGGACGGGGAATATGAAATTTCTCGCATCCTTAACTCTAGACGGTATAGAGGTAGTTTGCAGTATCTTGTGGCCTGGAAAGGTTTCGGTCCCGAGGATAACTCTTGGGTGAGGTCGGATGATGTTTCCGCGTCCAGACTTATCAGAGCGTTTCACAGGAGATTTCCTGATAAGCCTGGTCCTAGGGGATCCGGAGGATCCTCTTAGAAGGGGGGGTACTGTTAGAACCTTGCTCTTAGTTTTTTTTCCTTTGCTGGTCACATGACCTTGTTGGCCTATTTAATCCTGCTCCGCCCTTCTGGCTTTGCTGGACTTCATTGTATATCTACTTTCTAGCTAGCCTGTGCTCTGTGTCTTGCTCTGTTAGTTTGCTTGGTCTACTGACCTCTATGTTCTATATATTTTGTTTGTTCGTCTGTCTGCTACTATTTCTGTTAGGAGGTGTCCCATATTCCTCCCAGTCCTTAGTACTTGTAGGGATTCCTTCCTCACATCTATAGGTCTCCGTACAGACTAGCTTAGGACTTTAGCAGGTCTGATCGCAGGATCAGGTTCCCTGTTACATCGTAGGGATTAAGCTGAGTTCTATCGTAGGGACAGATCTCCTCTCTTTCCTTAGCTCTGGTAGCGGAACATAACATCTGCCTCCTGGAGCGCAGTTTTTTCCTAGAATAGTATGCAGATTCCATATACACAGCTCCTATGTAATTTAGATGAACCCCTGAAGGATCCATTCACTATAATGAGGCAGCAGAGTTAGGCCTCTTTCACACGTCAGTGTGTTCGGTACGTGTGGTGACAGTTTCCACACGTATCAGAGACACTGCAACACAGACCAATTCAAATGAATGGGTCTATGCACATGTCAGTGTGCTTCCACGGACCGTGTTTCTGTGGGCAAAATACGTTGACATGTCCGTTTTTTTCGCACTGCATGGGCCACAAAACATCCCACACTGCTGACACACGGATGACATCCGTGTGTCATCAGTATGACACGTACCGGGGCCTGGTAATCAGTGTACAGTTAGCGCTGTTCCCAAGTGCCGGGTGCTGAACGCTGCCCTCATCATTGTCCCCTGCTTGTGAGCGAGCAAGTGACAATGATGAGAGCAGTATTCTGCTCCCGCTGTGTCCTGGTGTAAAAATTGGAATAAAATAAAAAAAAATCTTTATACTCACCTGTCCCCCGCTGTAATCCACTTTGACCGCTCATGCAGAGGAGCCGGTGAGAATGACTCGCTCCAGCGAGCGAGCCCCAGAGCTGCGCTGAGCTCAGTGAGTGACAGGACACAGCTCGCTGAGCGCAGCTACGGGGCCCTCTCGCTGGAGCGAGTCATTCTCCCTGGCTTGAGCAGTCACATGGTTTACAGGGGACATCTTCAGACAGTTGAGTATAAGGATTTTTTTATTATATTCAGATTTTTACACCAGGACACAGCGGGAGAAGAATACTACTCTCAGCATTGTCCCCTTGCTCGCGCTGATCGCAGAGCTGGCAGAGGACAATGATGAGGGCAGCGTTCAGCACCCGGCGCTTAGGAGCAGCACCAACTTTACCGCTGATTCCCAGGCGCCGGTACGTGTGCTCCTGATGTGGCACACGGGCGACACATTTCCGGTACTTCTTTTTCCAGTACCGGAAATACCAGGACGTGTGAAACCGGCATTACTCTGGATTCTGTCTGGCCTTTAGCAGTGTCCTTTTTTTCAGAGGTTCACAAAACTGTGTCCGATGGCACTTTTATGCACGCCTAATAAAAAGACGGGACACCATGGGATCACAGGCCAGACGGCATCAGCGGTGTCTCCATCTGCCTCATTACAGTGAATCTTCCGCCGGGGATTCCATCAGAATCAGGTATTTCAGAGATTTACATGGAAACCCCGGTGTAAGAGCTCAGCGCAGAGCGCAGGATAAATGTGAGCCGAGCCTTACTGCGATCTTTGAGAGGCAGAATGAACAAATCAGCAGCAGGCAGGTGAAGATTTGGTTTTATTTATTTTTTACACTGTTCCTTGTACGGTATAAGTGATTAGACAACTTTATTCTTCGGGTTGGCGCGATTACAGCGATACCAGATTTATATATCGGGTTTTTATGTTTGGCTGCTGTCACACACTAAAAAACGCTTTTTTTTTTTGTTGTTGTTGCAAAGACTAGTTTTTGCATCGCCATATTTTGAGAGCTATAATTTTTTCCATATTTTGGCCGACAGTCATGTAAGGGCTTGTTTTATGCGGAACAAGTTGACGTTTTTATCGGTACCATTTTTTGGGCACGTGACATTTTTTGATCGCTATTCAAATTTTTGGGAGGAAGAATAAACAAAAAACAACAATGCAGGAATTGTTTTTTTTATGCCATTCCGCGTTTGGTAAAATTTATAAGGCAGCTTTGTTCTTCGGGTCAGTACGTTTATAGCAATACTACATTGATATCTTTTTTTATGTTTTGATGCTTTTACACACAAACTATTTTATAGAAAAAAATATTTTTTTGCATTGCTTTATTCTGAGAGCTATAACTTTTTTATTTTTTGGCTGATGGAGATGTATGGCGGCTTGTTTTTTTGCGGGACAAGATGACTTTTTCACCGCTACCATTTTTATTTACATTCGTTTTTTTGATCGCGTTTTATTACACTTTTTGTTAGGCGGTATAATGTTAAAGCACTTTTTTTTATTTTTTATTTTATTTTTTACCTTGTTCACTAAAGGGGTTAACTAGTGGGACAGTTTTATACGTCAGGTCGTTCCGGAAGCGGTGATACCAAATGTGTGTACTTTTATTGCTTGTTTTTTTTTTTTCATAATAATATTTATTTATGGGTACAATATACAGTATATAGCTATATAAATTTTTTTACAAGGTTTTTTTTTTTTCACTTTTTTTTTTACTTAGTCCCACTATGGAACTTTCACTTTCTGCAGGTTGATTGCAGTTATAAAAGGTACAGCAATGCAGGATCACTGCTATACCTTATGACCTATCAGCCCTGCAGACACAAGTTAGTTTGACCATGCACTGTGCATGATCAAACTAACTTGCTGGTGCCTGGTGACCCGGACGTCGTCCTGATGACATCGGGTCACCATGGCAATGATCGCGACCCTGTGCTGACAGCGCACGGTTTCCGATCCAAGAACAGAGGGGCTTTTGTCCCTCTGCTCACTCGCTAAATGCTACGATCGCAGCATTTAGGGGGTTAAAGTGCCAGGAGCGGTGCAGGCAACGCTTCTGACACTGAGTGTCGGGTGTCAGCTGTCAGAATCAGCTGACACCCGGCAGTGATCACGTCGGCACAGCCTGTGTGCAGGGCACAGGGACGTATTATTATGCACAATGTCAGAAAGGGGTTAATAGTTTATAATAAACATATAATCTATTTTCTTAGCATGAAAAGAACACAGTGTTCAGGCTCATTCAGTATTTTTTGTTCGAGTGCTATCCATTTTCAAAGATAGCACTCGCACTTATGATAGTTTATGGGTTAGTTCACATATCAAATTTTCTCCTTGGACTGTATGGTCCGCACAAAAGCATGAAGACTTGTATGATATTGAACTGAGGCCTGGATCAAACTTTCCAATGCAAGTCTATGGGTTTGCGGAAAAAAATCTCATAGCACTCGGATGCCATCCATGTGCTGTCCATTTTCCATGGACTATTTGGTAGGAGCTTGAGAATCTTCCATCCGGTCATTTTTTTCATCCGAGACAAACTGGTGAAATACTCATCACACTGGTCAGTGTAGTCCGTTTTCAACATCAGTTTTGGTCGCTCTGATAAAAACACGGATGAAACGAGGACCTTTTTTTTTTTTTTTTTTTTTGCGTATATGAAAAATCACTGATATATGAATGAGCGCTTATGTTCAGATTGTACTTTTGACTAAAAGTTACAAAACTTAATGACAACTATGAAATGCTGAAATAAACTTTTTATGTATACCCCACAATATATTATAATACAGCACATCCATATAATTAAAGCTACTTAATATTTAAGAAGCATCATATGATCATTCCAACAACCAATAACAGATCAGCACAAAAGACGCAGCAGCATGACCAATTCAACAACTGCGATACCATTAACCCTTCACAACATTGCGAATTTCCATTTTTTTATCCTCCCCTTCTTCCAAAAGCCTTAACTTTTTATTTTTCAGTCAATATAGCCATATGAGGGCATTTTTTGTTGCAGGACAAGTTGTACTTTCGAATGACATCATTCATTTCATCATGTGAAGCACTGGAAATCGGGGGAAAAAAATCCAAGTGCATTGAAATTGCAAAAAAAAAAGTGCAATTCTGCAATAGTTTGGGGGTTTTTTTTTTTAGTTACTACGCTCACCATATGGTAAAACTGACCGGGCAATATGATTCCCCAGGTCAGTATGAATACACAGATACCAAACACATATAATATTTTTTTTATGTTTTTTTTTTTCACCATATATTATATATATATATATATATATATATATATATATATATATATATATATATATATATATATATATATATATATATATATATATATATATATATATGTGCTTGGTTTTTTGCAACCCAAACTGACACCATTTGGGAGTAGATACGATGTTTTGATCGCCTCTTATAGCATTTTATTGCAATATAACGGTGTCCTAAAAAAAGTAATTTGGCGTTGTTAGGTTTTTTCGTTACATCATTTACCAATCGGATTCATTTATTTTATATTTTGATAGATCAGACATTTCTGAACGCAGTGATACCAAATTTTTAATTGTTTTATTTTCAATGCGGCACAAGGGGGGTGATTTGAACTTGCATTTTTTTTATGTATTTTTTAAAACTTTCTTTTTTTTACTGTATTTAATAGTCCCCTTAGGGGAGTTGAAGATGTGATATACACAGCAGTGCATAAGCAGAAATCACAATCTCCTATGAACGTCGACCACGGGCCGGCGTTCACAGGAGGATTGTGATGACCGTCATCATTAGACCCCGAGATGTCATGGCAGCCCATCGGCACCCCGCGATCATGTCACGGGCACGCCGATGGGAGCATAGAATGACTAACAAATGTGTATTTTTTTCCATTGATTTATTTTCTTTAATTTTATTTATTCACGTGCACCACTTCTGTATTTATCACCCACTCCTGGTTTTGGCTTACAAATACTGATGGAAAATACTGACCAAATACTAAAAGTTTGAATGTGGTCTTATTTCAATGATTAACAAACAGATCCAGCAGAAATTTGTTATTTTAGTTGGACATAAAGTTTCTGCACTCATTTTTGTTCCAGCTATAAAAACTGATAGTAGCTGGATCCGCTTGTTAAGTCATTGACGTAAATGTGAACGGATCAGTTTTATGCCTCATTCAGATAATAGTTTTTAATGTACATGTTATATCTGAGATTTTAATAGATAGAACATATTCATTAAAGTCTTTGGTGCTATTCTAATTAGAAAAAAAATCAAGGCGACGTGTCCATTTTTGATCAGAGTCAAGGATCAAAATTACCCACAGCCATAATATAGACAGAAATGCTGGTCAGTTTTCGAGGAAGGCTGCACTAACAAGAGAAAATAGCCAAACCGATCTGCTTTTCATTAGTTTGAAAGAGATAAGTAACCAAAAAATCTGGATCAGATTCAAAACGATGAATACTGTCCACAGGTCTTCTCATCAGAACATGACAGCCTCATACATGTCTATAGAGCTGTCAGGTTTGGGTCAGTAGACCAGCGGACAGAGTGAATATGGTGTAACAAAGGAGACTTTCTTTTTTATTTTTGCTTTGACGAAGGATCACATACGGAACCAAAACTACTTGACAGCTATTTGTCCCACAAGACACCATAACTGAGTTTTTTTGTGAAGACACATACAAGTCAGTTGTCTACCAAAAGTTTTTCTGACTGATGGCCATTTGCCTACTTTGTTGTTTTTTTTTAATTTTGTAGGCAAGGAGCCTTATGCCATCCTACTGTAAATAACAGGCTAATTTCTATCAGGCCACAAAGAATAGTTTATAGTCAGATTACTTTAGAAATGGTCCAATATGCCATCAAAAACCATGGTCAGCCTAACAACTGAGGGACAGCCAGTAGTGACAGCTGCTACAATGCCTAAGGGCTGCTACAAAAGTTGATCACTTGATCTATATCTTATGTATAAGGAAGGGGTTACTGCTGCACTTTCCGTTGGTCCAGATAGTATAAAACTCTGCATTGCTTTGCACAGTTCCATTTTACTTGTTTCCAAAGAAAAAATTGGTTATTATCAGTAAAAAGTAAAATGTTATAATTTTATTTCCACTGTATGAAGCATTTCTACAATATTACTGTATACCTATTTATCAACATTACATTTCCCATGTAATATAAATAACCCGGCTATGGAATAAGGTTACTACAAGAGCTTGAAGGACTTGTCTTAAGGTATTGATTTTTTGATTGATTGATTTTTTGAAAATAACAAATGGCGGAATCGCATGCCGCTCTGGGAGGCATGTTAAATTAGGAAGTCACAGCACCACTGCAGCCTGTGATTGGCTGCAACAGTCAGGTGACTAGAAGAGCGAGTAATTGAAAAGAACATTCATTCTGTGACTTACAAAAGCTTACAGAGGCGGCACAGACCTCTGGAGCGGCTTGAGCTGGATCTGCGGGGGTCCCTAGAATGGGATTATGCCTTATTTTTTATTTTTCAAACAATTAATGTGTAAAAATATATACATATTTTACTACTGGACAACCATTTAACATTTTTAATTTAAAATTTTAATATGTAGGTCAGTTAAACAACGGGTAGCGGTATAGGAAGCAGCTAAGAGTAGTAAAACTACATAGAAAAGAAGGCTCTATATAATCTTCTTACCACTTAGTCAAATTCAATATGAGCAACTGGAGAATATTTCACTGTACTGGAGATTATAAAATATAAAACGTGAGCCATTTTACTGAATTAATTGTTCTCTGCTACTGTTTTCAGCGGTGTAAGGCTGTGTTCATGTGACCAGTTAGAACGAATCCAGCAGCAATCCATTAACAAAAAAGTTGTGCAGACTACTTTTTTTTATTCGTTTTTAAAAACGGATTTCAACTAGATGCGTTTTTTAACATTGAAGTCTATGGAAATTAGCTATCCGTTTTCTTCCAGTTGAAAAGGATCCATTTTAGCTTACTGGATCAGTTTCAAATAGAGGATTCTTTGAAAGTTCACATGTCCAGTAGTATATGTGAAATATTTATTTTCCCACCTCCAGTAAGCAAAAAACTGATCTTTTTCAAATGTAAGAACAAAGGATGGCTATTTAACGGATCTGTTTCCCATAGACTTCAATGTTAAAAAAATGGATCCAGTTTAATTTTTTTTTTTTGTCAGGCGGACAAAAGTTATCTGCACAACTTTTTTTGTCAAAGGATTGCTGCTGGATCCGTTCTAAAGGATGATGACTGCACATGTGAACTTAGCCTAAGGCTATATCCAGTATGTCCAGCAATCATCTGCTGTAGCAGATCCAGCAGCAATTAGTTGCCAAAAAAAGTTGTGCAGACAGAACTATTTTGTCAATTTAAAAAAAAAAAAAAAAAGATTTTAAATGGATTTTTCGCTGAATTGGTTCTCACTGATGATTACTGGACACATGAACATAGCCCAAGAGAACACATTGTATGATATCAGATACAGCTAATAAAAGGAGTGGCCAGACGATGGCGCTGGCAGTATGTCTGAAACTCCACTGATCTGTAGAGGACCAATGTCAGCACAATTGGGAAATAATTGTGCGGCAATTGACCTTGTGTGGGCACAGCAGGGCTGTGGAGTCGGTAAGCCAAACCTCCAACTCCTCAATTTCCATGACACCGATTCCAACTCCGACTCCACGACTCCCTCATACATGGCTCAGGTTTAAGTAATAAATTTACTGTAGCACAGATTCATCTCAGCTAAAAGTCTAGACCCTTAGATCAGGAATAGGACAGACATTTATAGGACATTTCATAACTTTCCCAAATTCTTATGAAAAAATATTCCCCACAAACTGCATTGAACTACTGTACCCAATTTATTATATATTTTAGGAGTCGGAGTCGTTCCATTTTATACAGACTCCAACTCCATGACTCCAACTCCACAGCCCTGGGGCATAGCTGACAAACTGTTCTGAAATCCATAGCATCTGTGGTACAATACTATATTTTAAAGGGGCTGACTAGGATTCAAATTATGAGTCTATTTTTTTTTGTCTATTTTCATATGGTTAGAACTCATATACTCAGAACAAAGTAACTGTTTTGGAGATTCGGATGTTCTTAAATCCTTTTGCAATCTAATGCTTATGGGAATAACTTTGCAGCGGCCTCGTGGATTTCAACAAACCCAATCATCCATGGTCACCCTTGTGGATAAGCAGTTCCAATGGTAAAAAAAAAAACTCAAGTCTTGCAGCCAACATACTAGACCCCAATGTCTCAGAATACAAAGACATTTGTTGTTCTATATAGAGCACTTTTCAGTTGTCAATATCTCAGTACCATCACAGGTAAGCTTACTATGAACGGTAACACTTCTGGTAAAAAGCTTGAGGCAGATTGCACAGGCTCACCTACTGACAACAGGTCTATCTTCCTGAATAGTGACCTCTGCACAGAGCGCAGAGCAAGAACAGAGCGCAGAGCAAGAACAGAGCGCAGAGCAAGAACAGAGCGCAGAGCAAGAACAGAGCGCAGAGCAAGAACAGAGCACTCCCAATTCAATAGGTTGTTAGAAAATAGGAAGGGTACTGGAGGATGGAAAGAATGTGAATAAAATTTAACTTTTAATAACTAGGCACCCCTATTAATCTTAAGCTTAATGTTTTATAAAAATTGGTGTTTTTGCAACAGCTATTTTAGTTTGATATATGTAATAACTGTTGGACACAGTAATGTTTCTGCCTTGAAATGAGGTTTATTGTACTAACAGAAAATGTGCAATCTGCATTCAAACAAAATTTGACAGGTGCATAAGTATGGGCACCTCACCAGAAAAGTGACATTAATAGTTAGTAGATCCTCCTTTTGCAAAAATAACAACCTCTAGTCGCTTCCGGTAGCTTTTAATGATTTCTTGGATCCTGGATGAAGGTATTTTTGACCATTCCTCTTTACAAAACAATTCCAGTTCAGTTAAGTTTGATGGTCGCCAAGCATGGACAGCCCTCTTCAAATGATCCCACAGATGTTCAATGATATTCAGGTCTGGGGACTGGGATGGCCATTCCAGAACATTGTAATTGTTCCTCTGCATGAATGCCTGAGTAGATTTGGAGCGGTGTTTTGGATCATTGCCTTGCTGAAACATCCATCCCCTGCGTAACTTCAACTTTGTCACTGATTCTTGAACATTATTGTCAAGAATCTGCTGATACTGAGTGGAATCCACGCGTCCCTCAACTTTAACAAGATTTCCGGTGCCGGCATAGGCCACACAGCCCCAAAGCATGATGGAACCTCCACCAAATTTTACTGTGGGTAGCAAGTGTTTTTCTTGGAATGCTGTGTTTTTTTGCCGCCATGCATAACGCCTTTTTGTATGACCAAACAACTCAATCTTGGTTTCATCAGTTCACAGGACCTTCTTCCTAAAAGAAATTGGCTTCTCCAAATGTGCTTTTGCATACCTCAGCCGACTCTGTTTGTGGCGTGCTTGCAGAAACGGCTTCTTTCGCATCACTCTCCCATACAGCTTCTCCTTGTGCAAAGTGCGTTGTATAGTTGACCAATGCACAGTGATACCATCTGCACCAAGTTGATGCTGCAGCTCTCTGGAGGTGGTCTGAGGATTGTCCTTGACTGATCTCACCATTCTTCTTCTCTGCCTTTCTGATGTTTTTCTTGGCCTGCCACTTCTGGCCTTAACAAGAACTGTCCCTGTGTTCTTCCATTTCCTTACTATGTTCCTCACAGTGGAAACTGACAGGTTAAATCTCTGAGACAGCTTTTTGTATCCTTCCCCTGAACAACTATGTTGAATAATCTTTGTTTTCAGATCATTTGACAGTTGTTTTGAGGAGCCCATGATGCCACTCTTCAGAGGAGATTCAAACAGGAGAACAACTTGCAAGCGGCCACTTTAAGTAGCTTTTCTCATGATTGCATACATCTAGCTATGAAGTTCAAAGCTCAATGAGGTTACAAAACCAAAAAGAGTGCTTTAGTAAGTCAGTAAAAAGTAGGTAGGAGTATTTAAAACAAGAAAATGATAAGGTGCCCATACTTATGCACCTGTCAAATTTTGTTTGAATGCAGATTGCACATTTCCTATTAGTACAATAAACCTCATTTCAAGGCAGAACATTACTGTGTCCAACAGTTATTACATATATCAAACTGAAATAGCTGTTGCAAAAACACCAATTTTTATAAAACATTAAGTTTAAGATTAATAGGGGTGCCCAAACTTTTTCATATGACTGTATATTGAGCCACTGCAGTAATGAAATACAGACAGCTGTGACCCACAAGCTCACGAATTTAATGTGACAGCACTGAATCAAGGTAATTCCACAACCAATGTCCCTACAATTAAATGGTTGGGTATTATATACACTGCTCAAAAAAATAAAGGGAACACTCAAATAACACATCCTAGATCTGAATGAATGAAATATTCTCACTGAATACTTTGTTCTGTACAAAGTTGAATGTGCTGACAACAAAATCACACAAAAATCATTAATGGAAATCAAATTTATTAACCAATGGAGGCCTGGATTTGGAGTCACCCCCAAAATTAAAGTGGAAAAACACACTACAGGCTGATCCAACTTTGATGTAATGTCCTTAAAACAAGTCAAAATGAGGTTCAGTATTGTGTGTGGCCTCCACGTGCCTGTATGACCTCCCTACAATGCCTGGGCATGCTCCTGATGAGGTTGCGGATGGTCTCCTGTGGGATCTCCTCCCAGACCTGGACTAAAGCATCCGCCAACTCCTGGACAGTCTGTGGTTCAACGTGACGTTGGTGGAAGGAGCGAGACATGATGTTCCAGATGTGCTCAATCGGATTCAGGTCTGGGGAACGGGCGGGCCAGTCCATAGCTTCAATGCCTTCATCTTGTAGGAACTGCTGACACACTCCAGCCACATGAGGTCTGGCATTGTCCTGCATTAGGAGGAACCCAGGGCCAACCGAACCAGCATATGGTCTCACAAGGGGTCTGAGGCTCTCATCTCGGTACCTAATTGCAGTCAGGCTACCTCTGGCGAGCACATGGAGGGCTGTGCAGCCCTCCAAAGAAATGCCACCCCACACCATTACTAACCCACTGCCAAACCGGTCATGCTCAAGGATGTTGCAGGCAGATCGCTCTCCACGGCATCTCCAGACTCTGTCACATGTGCTCAGTGTGAACCTGCTTTCATCTGTGAAGAGCACAGGGCGCCAGTGGCGACTTTGCTAATACTGGTGTTCTGTGGCAAATGCAAAGCGTCCTGCACGGTGTTGGGCTGTGACCACAACCCCCATTTGTGGATGTCGGGCCCTCATACCACCCTCATGGAGTCTGTTTCTAACCGTTTGTGCAGACACATGCACATTTGTGGCCTGCTGGAGGTTTTATGATCAGCAACATGTACTAAGGAAAGATAGGGGAAAACTGTCCCTACAGTAAGACTAAGCTGAATCCCCACGATGCAGCGGGCTGCCTGTTCCTAGTGAACAGACCTGCCTTAGTCCTCGGCTAGTCTGAAAGAAGACCTATAATAAGGGGAGGGGTCCCTAAAAGAACTAAGGACTGGAAGAAAAATGGGACACCTCCTAAACAGCGAAGTTGTTGCAGAACACAAAAAGACAAACTGACAAAAAGGTACTAGAGGTCCCAGAAGGACCAAGCGAACTGACAGAGAGAGGCACAAAGCACCAGGCTAGCAAAACAGTCAAACAACACTGAAGTCCAGCACAGCCAAAAGGGCAGAGCTGGAATATAAAGGCAGGTGGTCACGTGACCGCAAAACACAAGATGGAAAAAACAAACAGGAGGGTTCTAACAGTACCCCCTCTTTTATGAGGATCCTCCGGATCCTCCAGGCACAGACCTATCCGGAAACCTCCTGTGGAAAGCTCTAAAAAGCCTAGGAGCAGAGACATCATCCGCCCTTACCCAGGAGTTATCTTCGGGACCGAAACCCTTCCAGGAGACAAGATACTGTAATCTCCCTCTATGCCATCTAGAATTCAAGATACGAGAAATTTCATATTCGCCGCCTTCCACCACAGGAGGAACCGTGACAGTGGAATCCCTATCTGATACATCAGCCTTTTTCAACAAGGAAACATGAAACACAGGATTAATCTTCCAGGAAGTAGGGACATCCAACCTAACCGCAGACGGGTTAACAACCTGAAGCACTTTAAATGGACCCACAAACTTAGGACCCAGTTTTTTAGAGGGAATCCTCAACCGCAGGTTCTTTGAGGACAACCAAACCATGTCACCCACAGTAAACAAAACCTCTTTACGTTTCCTGTCAAAATACTTCTTGGACTTCTTGTTAGCCTCTTGACGGTTGCAACATACATTAGTCCAAACTCTCTCCAAATCACCGGAAAAGTTCTCCAACGGCACCGCCGACCTCAATTTGGAGAAAGAACCAAAAAGACAGATGTCTACCAGTACAACAAAAAAAAGGAGAACACCCAGCAGAGGAGGATGTATGATTGTTAAGAGCAAATTCTGCGAGAGGCAGAAACTCAGACCACACCTCTTGATTGTCCGCCATAAAACAACGCAAAAACTGTTCTACATCCTGGTTCTTTCTTTCAGTCTGTCCATTAGACTCAGGATGATACCCAGACGAAAATGACAAATGGACTCCCAACCTGTCACAAAAAGCACGCCAAAAGCGAGCCACCAACTGAGGTCCTCTATCAGAAACAATATCCGTGGGAACGCCATGAAGCTTGACAATCTCCTTAATAAACGCCTTAGCGAGTGTCTTGGCGCAGGGCAACTTAATGAATGGAATCAAATGACACATCTTACTAAAACGGTCCACGACCACCCAGATGACAATAAAACCCTCGGACACAGGAAGATCAGTAATAAAATCCATTGTGAGATGCGTCCAAGGCGCACTAGGAACCTCCAGGGGACAAAGCAACCCTGAAGCAGGAGTATGTGAAGCCTTTGACCTAGCACACACCGTGCATTGACGCACCCACTTGATGACTTCCTTCTGCCATCCAGGCGACCAAAAACTGCGACTGATAAGTCTCTAAGTCTCCGAAATTCCTGGATGACCTGCCAACCGAGACTCATGACACTCCACAAACAAATCTCTCCTAAAGGATCTAGGCACGAACAACCTCCCATGGGGAGTGTTAGATGGAGCATCATCTTGAGCTTTCAGAATCCCATCCTCCAAAACGGAGTCCAATGCCGCCACCACAACTCCTTTCTGTAAAATGCTCTCCTCCTCCTCGGCACCGACCGTAGGAGAGAAGCTGCGAGATAAAGCATCGGCTTTAACATTCTTAGTACCAGGGATATAGGTAACAGAAAAATGAAACCGAGAAAAAAAAAGTGCCCACCTAGCTTGACGGGCATTCAAGCGCTTGGCAGCATCCAGATAGATCAAATTCTTATGATCTGTGAAAACCTGAATAGGAAATCTAGCGCCTTCCAAAAAATGACGCCAATGTTCAAACGCGAGTTTATAATAGCCAGCAACTCCCGATTTCCAACATCATAATTCTGTTCGGTTTCCGAAAAAATTTTAGTAAAGAAGGCACAAGGATGTACTCCACCCTTGTTCTCCTGAGACAAAACTGCTCCGACCCCCACCGATGAAGCATCGACCTCGACCAAAAAAGGCTTCGTCTCATCAGGCTGCATAAGGATAGGGGCAGAACTGAACCTCTCTTTGAGATACTCAAACGCTTCAATAGTCCACTGGACCGTATTCGCACCTTTCCTGGTGAGATCGGTTAGAGGCTTAACAATTACAGAAAAATGCTTAATGAATTTCCTGTAATAATTGGCAAAACCCAAAAATCTCTGTATAGATTTCAAAACAATAGGCATAGGCCATTCCTGCACAGCCTGTACCTTCACCGGGTCCATCTCAAAGCCCTCGCTGGAGACAATGTAGCCCAAAAAAATAATTTTCTCCACAGCGAACTCACATTTCTCCAGCTTAGCAAAGAGTGAATTATCACTCGAAAACTGTAAAACTTCACGTACACTCTGCCAATGGGACTCTAGATCTGGTGAATAAATCAAAATGTCATCCAAATACACAACCACATTCTTACCAATCAAAGGTCTCAGGATGTCATTAATAAGGTTCTGAAAAAATGCAGGTGCATTGGTAAGACCAAAAGGCATCACCAGATTCTCAAAATGACCTACCGGAGTGTTAAAAGCAGTTTTCCATTCATCACCCTCCTTCACTCGTAACAAATTGTATGCCCCCCAGAGATCAATTTTAGAGAACCACTTGGCCCCCACCAACTGGTTAAACAAGTCAGGAATTAACGGCAATGGGTAGGAATTGCGTACGGTAATCTTATTAATTTCATGAAAATCCAGACATGGACGTAAACCCCCATCCTTTTTTTTAACAAAGAAAAATCCAACTGCAACAGGCGACTTAGAAGGTCTAATGTGACCAGCAGCCAGGCTTGTCTGTCTGTACTCCTTCAAGGCCTTTCTTTCAGGGTAGTCAGATTAAACAAGCGACTCTTGGGAAGAGTAACTCCCGGAACAAACTCAATGGTGCAATGATAATCCCTATGAGGAGGTAAAACTTGCGACTCCTCCTCTGAAAAAAACCTCCAAAAATCTTGAATAGGTACAGGTAATTCCCCTTTTTCCAAAGCCGCAATGCGACCATTACAACATTTATCATAGCACTTCGGACTCCAAGACGTAATCATATTAGTAGACCAGTCCAGCAAAGGATTGTGCAGTTTTAACCAAGGCAAACCTACAACAACCGGAGAGGGTAAATTATCTAATACAACCAAGACCAAAATTTCTTGGTGAACTCCATTGATAGTGAGGGGAAATGCAGCAACCTTGGGAGTAATACATTTCAAGGGAGTGTTATCAATTGCAATCACAGAAATAGGTGATGACAAAGGTTTGGATTTCAAGTTTTAAGTTTTTCCAAAAACCCTTTATCAATCACATTAAGTGTTGAACCACAATCCACATATACCTGAAATTCAATCAAATTTTCCTGCAAAGTAGTACTCCCTGAAAGAAATACTCCTGCAGAGCGTAAACAAGCTATACGGGCGTAACTGACCCTTTTTTTTTTTCTTTACTTAAACGGAGCTCACAATACTTAATCAAATGGTCAGCTTTACCACAATAAAGACACAACCCCTCGGCGAACCTCCAGTCTTTCCTGAGAGGATAGCGACTTCGCCCCAACCTCCATCGGTTCTCCACCGTCAGAGCAGATTTTCTGGAGACTAGGACCTGGCATTATAGGAGTATTTACCTCATTTTGCCTAAATCTCAGTCTCCTATCCACACGAACAGCTAATTGCATGGCATCCTGCAGAGTCTCAGGTGCGGGGAATGCAATTAGCAAATCCTTAACCCTTTCACTCAGACCAGCAAGAAATAGACATTTCAGAGCAGGATCATTCCATTTGACTACTGAAGCCCATCTTCTAAAGTGTGTGCAATAATTTTCAACATCACCTGACCCCTGATTCAAACGCCTGAGTTCTGCCTCAGCAGATGAGATTCGATCAGGATCGTCATATAATAGACCCATAGCCAAAAAAAATTCTTCCACAGACCTTAAGCATGGATCATTAGGTTGGAGAGAAAAGGCCCACCCCTGTGGTTCTTTGCGCAAAAGTGACATAAAACCAATGTGCTGTGATTCATTCCCAGAGGACCTTGGTCTCAAACGAAAATATAACAAACATGCATTTTTAAAGGAAAAAAAATCTTGCTGTTTACCATAAAAAACAACAGGCAGTCCTACCTTGGGTTCCACAAAATGCACTCCAGAACAGCTACTCACATGTTGCTGGAGCTCGGCAACCTCCAGAGACAATCCCTGCAAGCGTTGAGCCAAAACTTGGACGGAAGCTATACTGATCCCTCAATTTCTTTCCTTTAGCTTTTTTGGGCTGGACTTACTGTTATGATCTGCAACATGTACTAAGGAAAGATAGGGGAAAACTGTCCCTACAGTAAGACTAAGCTGAATCCCTACAATGTAGAGGGCTGCCTGTTCCTAGTGAACAGACCTGCCTTAGTCCTCGGCTAGTCTGAAAGAAGACCTATAATAAGGGGAGGGGTCCCTAAAAGAACTAAGGACTGGAACAAAAATGGGACACCTCCTAAACAGAGAAGTTGTTGCAGAACACAAAAAGACAAACTGACAAAAAGGTACTAGAGGTCCCAGAAGGACCAAGCGAACTGACAGAGAAAGGCACAAAGCACCTGGCTAGCAAAACAGTCAAACAACACTGAAGTCCAGCACAGCCAAAAGGGCGGAGCTGGAATATAAAGGCAGGTGGTCACGTGACCGCAAAACACAAGATGGTAAAAACAAACAGGAGGGTTCTAACAGGAGATCATTTTGCAGGGCTCTGGCAGTGCTCCTCCTGTTCCTCCTTGCACAAAGGCGGAGGTAGCGGTCCTGCTGCTGGGTTTTTGCTCTCCTACGGCCCCCGGCGGGATACCAGCACACGTGTTGGTGGCTCACCCATCCATTCATGGGGTGCTATCCGTAATTGCCAACTTTACTCTGGCATGTGTGAAATCTCCTCACTACAGGATCTCATTGTTATAACAGCGATCGTGGATAATGAAATGCCTGCTGTCTATTTATTCATTTTAGACATAGGCACATTCGTCCTATAGATTTGTCATAAATAATACATGAGGTTGATGGATGGTGGCATTCTTTGCATTAGCCCCTCATGTTATTGAGGATGTTCTTTGATACACGGCACATCTAAGTTTTTGACAGGACAAGACAGGGATGGATGGGATCCCTAGATAGGATATATATAATAGCCAACCATTTAATTGTAGGGACATTGGTTGTGGAATTACCTTGATTCAGTGCTGTCACATTAAATTCAGGAGCTTGTGGGTCACAGCTGTCTGTACTTCATTACAGCAGTGGCCCAATATACATCCTCTACGGATGTATGATTTCTTGTTTTACTAATAATTTCAGCATAATTATTAAAAGTTACATTTTATTCACATTCTTTCCCTCCTCTAGTACCCTTCCTATTTTCTAAAAGTCATGTAATTGGTGGTGACCACCTATGTGAATATCATCCAGATAAATCGGACTTTATTTATTTTCAACTGAATAGGTTGGTTGTCTCCTCACTGAGGTTTCTCACATCCACAGCCTGCCATAAAGAAAATCTCCATACTGCTGCACACAACTGAGAAGTAGCTCCTATAATTGTATATAGCAATTAAAAAAAACACAATCTGCTCCATTCTTTCTGAGAGGCTGTTAGAAGAAGTGATCAGCTTGCAGAAAACATCATTGTTTTGATGGACTGTGCCAAGTAGTATAAATTATCAGTAGTGCAATAGCCAGCTGCGAGCATGGCATTGACAGTCCAGAGCTTTTAATCACAGACTATTCATCAGCAAAACGAAATCTCAATCCATGAGGAAGGACCTTTACTATTTGGGGTTTTTGTAAGTGGTGCTAGTAGTTAATATTTACATGCACAGTTTTCACAAAAAAGCTGAGTGTCAAAGTAATTTGCTGTGACTAAGGCTATGTGCCCACGATGCAGAAATGCAGCATACTTTTTCCGCTTCTCTCTGGCAGGAAAATGCATGCGGATTTTACATGCGTTTTTCCCACCAGGTAGAAGCGTTTGTCATGCGTTTTTCACATGTGATTCGCATGCGGGTTATCAAGAGCTTTTCCAAGCGATTTTAGAATCACTTGGAAAAGTGGTTGACAACTTGGTCACACTATATAAATCCATGCAACCGGCATGGATTTATATAGTGTGACCAAGTAATAGTTAAAAAAAAAAAAGAATAAGAATGGTAAAAAATAAAGATTATAATTACCTTCTCATGGCCACCGGTCTTTTCTCCGCTGCGTCTGATCTCTTGTACGGCTCGCGGTGGTGTGAAAGGACCTTTCTTGACGTCATGACCTGTCACATGACTAAATGATGTCATGGAAGGTCCTTTTAGACCATCGCGAGCTGCCCAACACACTGGACGCATTGCTGAGGAGACCGGGGGCCATCGGAAGGTAAGTATAATCTTTATTTTTTATTTTAAATTCTTTTTTTAACAGGTACTATGGTACCCGGGTCTGGAGGAGAGTCTCCTCTTCTCCAGACCCGGGTACCATCCACACATTGAATCGCTTAATATCCGCATGTGCTCAAGTGCTCGTACGGATATTAAGGAATTCAATGCAAGTCGATGGCGGCAATTACGCTGTGAGTCCGCAAAATTAATGGACATGCTGCGGATTTTTCCGCATTAATAATCCGCAGCGGAAACTACCGCAGCATGTGCACAGCACATGCAGATTATCAATGGGGACCATGGGGCACGTATCACCAAGCGGTTTTTAAGTGTTTTCGCTGCGGAAATTCCACGGCAAAAACGCTTGAAAAACGCATAGTGGGCACGCAGCTTAACTGATCAAAATAATCCAATGCCCTCCTTAACTAAGTTATGAAAAAAACTTTCCCAGTGAATGCAACAAAAGTGATTTAAAGGAAACCTTAAGAATAAGGGTATATTCACATGAGTAAGATTTGTTGCCGAAATTACTGTGAATTCTCATTTAATTTGAATGGGACTGGAAGAAATCCATGTGCTTCCTGCAGAAATAATTCTACCCAGTTGTACAGAACAGATTCCATATAACAGATTTTTTTCTAAAGAAAATATCCACCGCTTGTGAAGTCATGAATTCATCCTAACAGACGAGTTGTAATGAGTTTTCCAGTTCTCGTGCAGCTGAGGCTGGATTACTGTGTGAATGCTTTTTACATATAAAGATGCATTTAATTTTACTTGATGGATGTATATAATCTTATAGGAGATTAAACGTAAAGATGCTTATCCTAAATCAGCAGATACGAATGCTGGGTACCTCTGCTCCCTGCTGGCCACGACTACATGCTGCTTATAAAACACTACTCTTGGCGTTCTGCCACGTTCCCCTCTGTTTGTTCACTAAAGGAACATTAGCTGAAGGCTGTAGTGTCAGCATTTCCCAGCTAGACTAAAATGCAGAGCGTCTGCTACAAGAAGAAACTATCAAGCCAATGTGGTAATTGGACATGCAAAGAGATGCAACTTTACAAGTCTCTCCACAGTACTTAAAGGGAACCTGACAGTAGATTTAAGCTACAGAGAGCAAGGCGGGGAGAAGCCGCCAGGGATCTGCCTTGGACTAGTCACTCGAGTCCCTGGACAGCTTTATAAAGCATGTTTTTTCTGAAATGCTGAAGCGTTTGAGAGGAAAACAAAGGTGGATGCAATAACGCTGCCAGTAATAAATTCATACTGCCGGCAGCTCGAGCAATATGAATCTGCTGGCAGGTTCCCTTTAAGACAAGCCTGGCATGAACACTTTATACGTATGCTCTATCTTTCATGAGGCGTCTCCCTTGTATCTCCTAAGATTTCCCAGCAAGCGAACAATGACCAACATAATACAGCATGTGTGCAGCTCCCTGGCAGCGCTCACATAGGGAGGGTACCCTGTTGTTTTCCAAGTAATTGTCAATGACTTTGTATCTCGTAAACACAACTGAAGAGTTATTTTTATTCTGTGTGTGTGAAATAAAGATCAGACACAGCGTTTGCAGGCAGTCTAGTCCATGGACGTCTGTTTTCAATTTGCATTGTATAAATGACAGCGTTACATGCATAGCAGACACACTAAGGGCTCACACACAAGGTTATAGTATGGCTCACTGCATGACACTGTCGTTATTTGTATTAGAGAAAGCTTGCTTTATGGAAAAGTTCCCCAATCCTACAGTACCGAATTCAATCCTGTACCTTGGAAGTATTCCGTCAGCGTACAAGAGATACCTATGGTGTCAAAGAAGCCCACTAACTTATGGGGTCTGTCACGTTGCACTGTTTTTACAATTGTTGCAGGAAGAATAGAACTGCATAGAGTGGTAGTTCTTCTGTCAAAGCTGTCGACAAAGGCTTGGGGTCTAAATGCAGCAAGAACATCCAGACCCCCCCCCCCCCCCCCCATTGATTTTCCTGAATCAAAACTATATTCACACAGAACCCCATGGATGCATTCACATAATCTAAAATCATTACCAAATCCACAAGGAAATCTGTACTAGTTCATGAGGACTTGTTGTGCTTTTTGCATTGCTCCATATTTGCCGTGTATTTCACATAATGCACAGTAAACGGAAACCCACAGTGAAAATGCACAATATTAAGTGACATCACAGCTCAATTTTCAGTAAGGATACTTTGCCACAATGTGTGAAAAATCCGCACCATGTGAACATACTCCATCGGTCACTACCATTTTCACTGCTGAGTCTGAATTGAGAAAATAAAGTCTAGAATTTGAAAAGCGCCTATAATTAACAACCACCCACTCTCTGGTCTATGTATGAAGGGCATAACTATAAGAATGGAGGCTGGAAATTAAATTGTGCTGTCATTTGTCGCTATGAAACCAAATACTGAACTCTGAAAACATCAAAGGGCTCTAATGCTATGTTCACACACGTTGTCTTTTTTTCTGCTGCAAATCTGCTGCTAACTTTTCTCTGGCAGGAAAACAGCTGCGTTAAAAAGCCAGGTTTTAGTGTGTTTTTTGTTTCATTTTTGATGCGTTTTTTTGACCACCCATTACTTCATATGGATGAAAAAACACTGCAAATACGCAGCAAAAACGCAGATGCGTTTTCGCTGCAAAAACGCTGAAAGAAGTGACATGCTCTATTTTCCAAAAACACAACCACGTCACAAAATACGCAACAAAAAAAAAAAAAAGTGTGAACAGAGAATTCTGGTTTCTCAGAGACTTTGCTGGTACTGCTAGACGCAGCTGAAAATTTGCATAAAAATCTGCAGCAAAATATGCTACAAAACCCAACATGTGTGAACATAGCCTAACTCTTGGAAGAGGTATGAATTTGTCCTTAGAGTGCATTTTACTGGCTTTTTATCAGTAACTAGTGTTACTAAGAATGCTTGTTTCCTGATAATCAGCTTCTCTAAATAGTCTTCCAATCACGAGAAAAACAAGCAAAACAACCATTCGTAGAGTGAAATGATTTTTAAGCTTGCTTAAAAAATCATCGCCTCTCCTCAGTGCAACATACTGTGTAAACAGGACATATGCTGCCAAGAACATGCAAATAGAACAATTATATTAACAATCGTTCGGTGCTCATGAAAGCAATCGGCCTGCCTAAACAGGATATTAAACGACAGCTGATCTGCTTCAATGTAGCCAATCAGTGGTCGTTTAACAGCTGTAGGGTGCCCAGTGTGGAGTATCATAGAGAATCATTGTTCTTCGCAGCACGCCTTGTCTACACAGTACAATGCGCTGCCAAGAACGACGATTTTTAAGGTGGCTTAAAAATCATTTCACCTGACGAACACGTGTTTTGCTAGTTCATTGGGAGATTAGCAACTTGATTACATTAGCAGATTCAGGTAACAAGCATTCCTAGGAACACTTGTTCACGATAATCATCCAGACGCCTGTGGCCATATCTATGAAATACCCATCCTCTTCTATTTCGCAAAATCAATCCATCCAGCTTTTATCTGGATGGCCATTTATTTTCACCTACAAAAAAATGTAGTCAGCCAGAGATTCTAACAAAAAACGACAAAAGTACCGAACAAAAAAAAACAGTGAAACAAAATAAAATGTTTTCAAACTGTGTTATTAATGATCATGTAATTTACATGCAATTCCCTAAAATAAAGTTGTTTATCAGATATGGGTCTTGCTATATGCTTAAAAGGGTTTTCAGTTTTTCTGATAAAAAAGTCTGCAGTAACTGCAGACTACTGAATCTTGGTATAAATGCTGTCAGGATTCACTGGTATTACTGGGGAAAACGGGTAGAAACTTGACCGCAAGTATGCAATTTGCATATATGCAGTCACGTGCCGACTAGACATGCTCGGCTTCTCTCAATCCACATATATTGAGTGAAGCAGAGCAAATCTAGTCGGAATGCGGTCAGAAGTATGCAAATAGCAAAGCTGCGGTCACCGCCCATTCTCACAGGCGCACAGCATGCAGTCAGGATTCAGAAGTCTGCAGTCACAGAGAGTGACTGCAGACTTATCAGAAGTCAAGCCAACCCCTTTAAGCCCCTTTCAGTTGAGCCAACAGTGACCACTAAATAATCACTGATTGTCTATATACAAGACAGGCATTGGAAGTTATTAATGGCTTAATTAGACAGTCCAATCAGAATTCTATGCTCACAAAATAATCATTAATTTGATCATCCCGTGCATGTAGAATATAATCAATCATTGTCGAAAACAAATTTCCAGTTTATATAGGACAATGAGGTGCCAATAATGACAATTTTAATGCCGGCACGAATGGTCCCAATTCTCAGACGAATGAGCGTTTTACTCATTCACCAGGTGATTGCCAGCATGTTTACACAAGTCAGCACTAGACAAATGCTCACTCAATTCACTGGGGAACAATTTTGAACATAATTTTTGTTAAGTTAAATTTTTCTTCTGATTCAGACTAAAATAGGCATGCTGATTTCAAAACTGTGGTTAGCTTTCTTCTATCACGTCAGTTTTTTTTCTCTACCGCATATCTTAATACGGTTACTTTAGGCTGGATCGAGGGTAGCACTAGTGCTCTCCTATTGGCGAGAGAGAACCGCCCTGGAGTGGGGAGGGGTGGAGGATGACCTTGGCGACCGGCAACAGGTAATTTGTCTAGGCTATTCAGTTATACGTGAGACAATGTGGCAAGAGGTTGTGTGCCGCTCTATATAGTAAAACGTATTCCAAAAGTCTCTATAAAAAAAAAAATTGTTTGCACACTTAGTTCCTTTCTTTCATATCATGTTTGCCTCTGATGTTTCTCTTCGTAAGTGTCTAAACAGCCCTAATTCCTTTTGTTATATATTGTGACATTTTCACCGTTCCCAGTCATAGGTGAAACATCAGCACATTTGTCAAACAAGCCTATTTTGCTTATTTCAAAATACAACTTGGTGATCAAGATACATCTTGGGCTCCTCACAAGGTATGAAAGCAGATGTGGACAAAGCGAACATGTGATAAGATGCCATTTGGTATACCTATGGTTTGGCGAGAGCCAAGAGATTATTTCAGTGACTGTTACTTTTGTAAAGTGAAAACTTCAGGATATAACAAGAAAAATAAATGTAAAAACAGAGTATCCTAGTCTACTATCAGCCATACGTCCAGCATCTTATTATGGTGAAGAACAAAGTGACAGCAAAGATGAAGATTTTGAAGATGAATAATTTGAAACTGAAGATGTTTCAGATCATAACAATTTAGCACGAGATTTGGGACTATAAAAAATGGCTTCAGAACTCAAGACTGCATGAGAAAAACTTGCTTGAAAAAGGAGCAAAGGTATTCTACTTCGGATCCAGAGAAAGTGTATTGTCATAACCGACATGGTTTAATTGAGGAATTAGGAATTCCAAACTATAACTCAAATGAATGGCGACTGTTCATCGATAGCTCAAAGTGGAACTTAAAGTGTGTCCTCCTCCACAATGGTAATTTATTTGGTGTAGTCCCAATTGGCTATTCAGTTTCTCTTTGTGAAGAATACAGAGACATAAAGAGAGTCATTGAGTTGTAGCAATATCACAAAAACAAATGGATCATTTGTGTTGACCTTAAAATGGCATGCATACTTCTTGGTCAGTAACACGGATACACCAAGTATCCTTTTTTTCTGTGCATGTGGGACAACAGAATTTGTGAGAAGCATTGGGTGGAGAGGAATTGGCTTCCAAGATCTGACCTCAAACCTGATCCAAACATTGAACATGAGCCACTTGTTACCAGAAAGAACATTACATTCCCTCCTCTATACATGAAACAATTTGTTAAAGCTTTAAATAATCCTGTTTCAAGGTATCTCATTTTGGCATTTCCTAGCTTGTCATTTTAAAAAATAAAGGCCGGTGTTTTGATAGTCCACAGATTCGGCAGCTCATCAAAGATGAGCATTTCATCAGGACAATATCCAAATGAATGTTTGGTTATCAAAGACCTTGTCAAGGACTTTCTTGGAAATACACAAGCAAACAATCAGCAACAAGCAAATTCTCCAGAAACTCTTGGGAGAGCTACAAAATGCTTGGTTGCAACATGAGCATCCAAGAGCATTTTCTACATAGCCATTTTGCTAATTTCCCTGAAAATCTTGTTTCAGTCAGTGATAAGCAAGGTGAACAATTCCACAAAGATTTGAAAGTCATGGAGGGACGGTATCAGAGTAGATTTGATGTACATATGATGGCTGTCTATTGTTGGACCATCAGGCAAGATTGTCCACAGATTGAACACTCCAGGAAAAGCTATAAGCGTAAAGTTTACCTTAACTGTTACCTAACTTTACTACTCGCACACAATTGGACTAACAGTGACAATATATCCTTTGTATAAACAAAATAGTTTTAAACAAACAATACATTCAAGTTATTTGATGCATTATTTCCCATTTGTATTGTTTTGGAGACAAAGGGAGTGTATCAAGAAGCTTAAAAAGTGGTGACAGAGAAAAACAAGGGTCACTTTTGGATTCAGAAGCTAAAAGTTATTAAAAAAACAAGTGTCGGATCTAAGTCAATGAAAATTGCGTTCCCCAGTGTATTCTGGTCATCTAAATGGGTTCTGTTTAATGCTATTTTACATGTACAATCTACATTTAAACTATAGGAAGATTGCTTATACAATGCATTATGTATTTTATAATGATCTTAAATTGCAGTTGGGATTACAACCAGAGCTAACTTTATACCTCTACTTTTTGACACCTAAAGTCAATAATCTGAATTAGAATGTATATATTGAGTGTGAACATTGCTTTGCACCTTGTAGAAGGTGTAAAAAATGCTATGAAATCAGTGGCAAACTTTTCATATAGATAGTAAGCCATTTCCAACAGGTGTAAACATGGAGTAAAGCTGGTCCTACAATAGATATTAGATGACCACATTGACATGGAGGCCAGCTAGCAGACTTTATCTCTAGAGCCCCCACAGAGGTTAGACCAATGTTGGCCAAACTCACTGATATCTACGGGTTTGGCCAACAGTACAATGTGTATGGGAGCCCTGGCTGATATATTGTCTGAGGAAATATCGATATGTTATGCCGATTTCGGATTGCCGATCATATTGTCTTGGAGATAAGTAGTCATCAGAGATGTCTGGCTCTTGAGACAAACAATGTGCATGGCAGCCTTAAAGCCTGCAGAATGGTGACTACAGCTCTGGACTGTAATGAGGGACATAGCAAAGTTTTCGGACTATAAGACACACTTTTTTCCTCCAAAATTTTGGATGAAAGTGGGGGGTGAGTCTTATAGTCCGAATATGTATAGTCCAAATGGTGTTGCTGTGGATGGAGGGTGGTGGTGGGGGCCGCCTGCTGCAGCCAACACTGTGCCCACTACTAAAGAAAATGAATATTCACTGCTCCCACACCAATGGGCGTGTGGAGCACTGAATATTTATTTTCCTTAATAGCGGTCACAGTGTCAGCAGACGCCTCCGGCTTCTTGGAGCGGCTGAGGCTATCACGTGTGACCGCTATTAAAGAGCATGAATATTCACTACTCCCCACTCCCATGGGCATGGGGAGTAGTAAATATTCATGTTCTTTAATAGCGGGCACACGTGATCGCTGAACCGCTGCAGGAGCCTCGGCTCAGGCTGACACTGTGCGCGCTACTAAGGAGAAAAAATAGTCACTACTCCTCATGCCCAAAGTCCGGGCGTGGAGAGCAGTGACTATTCCGGCAGCTCATCTCAGTGTGTGACGGCGCATAGCAGTGACGTCATGCGCTGCTCACAATGTTAGATCAGCTGCAGGCAGCAGAACAGGACGCAGCACTGGAGCAGAGGTAAGGAAGGCGAGTAGAATAGTTTATTTTTTTGTTTGCAGCGTGACGGGGATGGGGGTGCCATGCATACCAGGATGAGGGTGAGGGGTGACATGCATACCAGGATGGGGATTAGGGTGCCATGCATACCAGGATGGAGATGGGGGCCACGTATATCAGGAAGGGTGGGCATATATTCCAGGATGGGGGATATTATGACAGAATTGGGGGACATTACCTCTATAACAGTGTCAGCTGCAGACCCCCTCCCCCATAACAGTGCGTCATGACCACAATTTTTGCTTCAAACTTCTTTTTCTATTTTCCTCCTCTAAAACCTAGGTGCATCTTATGGTCCAATGCGTCTTATAGTCCGAAAAATACGGTAACTAAGAATCAGTACAAGATAAATAACACAATGGATCTATAAAGTTTCTCAAACTGAGATCGTTAGGTGCAGTTACACTAAACGATCGCGGTAGTAAAACGACTGCCAATAAGTTACTTGCAAGTCTATCAGCGATCATTTACTAGCGGCAGACCATACTTCCAATGAGCACAGAACAATCAGTAATAGAAAACTGTGCACATAAGACTGTCACGGTTCGCGGCAGCACTTATCCTGTTTACACGGTATGGTGTGCTGCTGAGAATGAGAATTTTTAAGAAATCTTAAAAATCATTTTACCAGATGAAGGAGCATGTTGCTCTTTTGTTGAGTGATCAACAGCCTGTTTACACTGCCCAAATAGCGGGAAACAAGCGTTCTTAGGAACACTCATTCACAGTAATCCCTCAGTGTAAATGCATCTTTGCTTGCTTCCCAGATCTTATCTTTGGGACTGCAGTGTTTGTGTACATACAGTGTCCACATACAAAGGGATCAGGACATGGAAGCTAAGCAGATCATTAAGACTGAGCACTTCCTGCACTGTCAAATAAACTTTATTGACATGATCATATGTTCAGAACCAGCTTTATTACAGCAGGCAGCAATCCACGCACAAATACTGAGGTCGGTGCTCCCCAAAGTAACCAATCAGCTCACTGCTTTCATTTTAAAATAGTTCTAGGTTCTTTTAACCAATAAAAATGTATGGAAATATTTTTTGAGCACAAATGGGCTAAATGTTTCATACATGACCAATTTTGGTTACGCATTAAATGAATGGAGCATAGATGCACATGATTAGCCACCCCTCCATTCACAAGGCGCTCTCGAGAGCCCAGTTCTTGGGATCGGTTCAAGTTCCAGCGTCGGACTATATCCCAAGGATTGGGGATAACTGCTAAACTTGAAAACTCCCCTGAACCCATTGATTTTGGCCGAACCGGCTGACAATGTAATGTGTAAGGGGTGCCCATACTGTCCACTAAAGGCAGACGTTGGGAAATGGATTTCACAGTTTGGAGCGTGCATGTATATGGCAGGACTCTGGAGGAGTAGCTGTCAGTTGAGCCCTCGTGCAGCGGCCAGTTATCTTAAGTGTATGGCTACCTTTAGTCAGGCCTAAATCTTTCTTGATATTGTTAAACTGGGTCTATTGAGCATTTTCTGGGAAGCGGAGAGGGCTGCTAAGTGCATGTACATAGTAATAGCTGTCCATAGAGAGGGCAGAGCGGATCTTTCTCACAGCACAGTGTGTATAGGGCTGACATAGGCTGTATCTCACCTGCTGCGTCTCCACTCCCCAAGCCGTTCAAGTAGAGGATGGGTAGTAGATGGGGCTCAGTCTTCTCCAAGGCTACTCTCAGATCCTGGAAGTGGTCCTTGTCCTTAACAAGAAGCATCTTGAGCAGGAGGTCTACTTTATCCTGCTGTGTGGTACAGCTAGTGTCCAGCTCCTGCCTGTCCCTGAGGGTGAGGGTGCCAGCCTCCTCCAGGAGGTTCAGCAACCTGTCTGCATCACTGATGGCCTCCACCAGGTTCTTGTGGCACTGCTGGAGTAACTCCCTGTGCTTGGGCTCCATCCTGAGAAGCGCTGACTCGTCAGCAGCTCCCTCCTCTTGTCTGTGAGCTTTTCTCTGTGGAGTTACAGGCCCAGCAGGAAGCTCCAGCTTGCAGCCTGCACAGGAGCTGAGCACGATCCTGCTGCCCTCATGCACCCTCTGCCTGCACACAGCCTGCAAGCAGCAGCCATATTGCTCAGCTGGGGAGGGCTGCGGGGCTGCATGCTGAGCCTCACCTCACAACCTTATCACTGCTCCTCTCCCCCCTTCCCTCTAAACTGTTCCCAGTCAGCAACGGCGAGAAGAAGAAACTGCTCCTCCTCCTCCTCGGCATACAGTCAGGCTCTGGTTCCAGCTACATGACTGACAAAAAGTGCGGGCTCCAGTGCTGCTCCGCGCTGTCTCCGGCCGCCGCTGCCGCCGCTCCTCTTACTTTCTGCTCCACAACTCCTGGCCCTCAGCACCGTGTCCCACTGGCAGTAACAATGTGCTTTCCTCCCGTGTCCCCTCCTCTCTCGGTGGCTTCCTCCTCTTCCTCGGGCCCTCCCCTTCTGCCTATCTGTGGACATTGCTGGGTCACTTCTTCCTCTGTGTTCTCAATACTGTGTATATACAGTGATAAACGTCTCTTCATGAGGGGGGCAAGTGTCCCCTCTGATTCCACTACAGAACTGATCAGTATTACTAGTGTTACTACCTGTAAATGGAGAACTCGATCACATAACAAGGGGAGACCCCGTTTGCTAAATTACGGAGACGTCAACCAAACTGCGCGGTTCACACGTTCCATCATTTACAGATGGAAAATCCACAGTGGATCACATTAGTTGCAAATGGAGCTGTGGTGCGTCCATAAGGCTATGCTCCCACGGCGGCGGACAGGCCGCACCATTCTGGACAGTAAAATGCAGCGGATTTCACACCATGGAAACTTAGGATATATTCACCCATCAGGGTGTCACCATCCGAGAGAAACGGATTGATTTTCCTCTGGCGTCATCCTAGTTGCTTCCGCTTTTTTTCACTGAAATGCATATTCACTTCCAAGCCAATAAAAACCCGTGGAAAATCAGGTTTTTATTCAATCTTATAACTCCGCAACAGATCCGTCAGACACGGATACAAAAATGGAGGCACATCAGAAGCCTTCCGACTTGCATCTGTGTCTCATGGATCCTTATAGAATTTAATGGCCAAAAATCGGATCAGAACAGAATCTGCTCTGAGACTTCTCAGTATTGGATCTGTGATTTTAACTGATGTGTGAAAATATTCATTCTACTCTGCGGGTCTTTCTGGTCGGAACACAGTACACTGGACATTGGACTAGTGAGGAGATTTGTAGGTTGACCAAGCTTTTGAGGTACTTCCAGAAAATGGAGCGTGGAAATACATTGATTTTTTTTTAAAGTTAACTAGAAGCTGAGCAATATTGCATACACAGGAATCTGAAAGAACAATGAAGTATGAGAAAATGCAAGAATATCCATTTGGTGCCAGTTACAGAAGATATCTTAATGTACAACTTGTTGCATGTTTTTGTTTAATATTCATAGCAAAGTTTGCACAAGGCAGATCATTAGTGTTTTTACTGCTTTTAGATTTACATTTTTCCTCCTTGAAACTCTGAACAGAATCTGAATATAATAATTCTAATGATGTTTCATGTCCAAAATTAAAGAAGTTATCACATCTACAGGATAAGTGATAAATTGTTGATCATGTGGGGTACAACCATTGGGACCTGCAAAACGGGGCAATTTTATCCCTGTTAGAATGGAGTGGCAGTGCTCATGTTCAACTGCAACTTCATTTTCTATGGAGCTGGTGAGCGCTGTGCTCAGCTTTTTCCACCAGCCCCATAGAGAATGAATGAAGCAGTGGTCAAGTGTCCGACCTATCCCACCATATTGTACCGGGTTAAAAGTTCCCCATTTTGCTGATTGATGGAAGTCTCAGCAATGGGATCAACAAGATATCATCTATTCGATGGATAATTTTTTTTAACTGGACAACCCCTTTAACGTCTTTCAGAGTTTTTTCTCAGCTATATCAGTTAATGAGAAAGATTCCAATGGGTGCTGTGAACTCAACCTCCCTGTTCACTGCTCAGCTTCCTACAATCATCAGCTCTTGGACAGAAGGATGTGGTTATGTTCGAAGCTTGTGGTAAGATGAACCAGGACAAGAAATGTGACCTTGTTTCCCAGAAAAAAAGCAAATGTATCTATGAAATAACAGAAAAGAATAGAATATTCAACAACTTAACAAATAAATAACACCCTTATTTCCATTGTTCATGTGAAAACAGAAAACAGTACATCAACAATTTAACAATAGATAACATGGAGCAAAGTACAACTGTACACGGCTAAGTGACAGGTACAATGGGAAAGAGGACCCTATCCACGAACGCTTACAATCAAAAGCTCACGGCATAGAGAAAATTATTAGGAAATGACTAGTGATGAGCGAGCGTCCTAGTCACTGCTCGGTACTCGCCCGAGCATCTCACTGCTTGGTGCTCCTCGAGTATTTCCGGGATGCTCGGGCTGGAGCTCGGGTCCCCACCCTGCATGTTTGGCGCTCTTTAGACAGCCAATAAACATGCAGGGATTGCTTGCCAGGCACTGTAATGCCGTAGCCATGTTGGTTGTGGCATTACAGTGATTGGCTGGCCGCATAGCATCATTGGGTCTATATAAGACCTGGTGGCCCTAGGCTCATGACAGTCTAACCCGGAAACAGGCAGAGTAGGGTGAGATGCTACTGAGCTAGGGAGAGAATTGGCGGTTTAATAGTTAGATATAGGTATTCCACAGCAAGATATATATCCATCTGAACTAACAGTCCTTCTGAGAACTAATCCAGCTGCATATCAATCCTGGTGATAGCAGGAGTTAGGCAGGCAGAGTTTGTGGACACTGTATACAGCACAATAGAGTCCATTGCACGTTCTGTCTGCTGCTGTTACAGATATCCATACAACCGAGCTATTTATTTATTTTTTTGTTCTTAATCCTGATTATTTGCTTAAAAAGCAATACAGAGTACACCATTTTACTGCTCCATTTGCTTGTTAGCAGAATACAGGCAGATTTTTTTATTATTTTCGCATTACTGTATTGTGGAAGCAGAGAAACTTTTCCATGATCACACGTGATCCCATATTACTGCCATACTAATACAGAAATTTTTGGGAGCATGTCAGATATAACACTCCATTTAAAGTCTGCCAGGTTTATGTTGTTCCAAACTATTGACACTTGGTCACTGACAAATACCATATTATTAGGTGACTGACTGAAACCGTGGCCATCAGACGTGATCCCATATTACTGCTGTAATAATACAGACATTTTTGGGAGCGTGTCCGATATTACACTCCATGTAAAGTATGGCAGTTGTGTGTTCAATCCTATTCACAGTTGGTTGCTGACCAATAGCATATCTGTGAACAATGTTGTCAGAGTATTACGCCACTTTTACGGACTCACAATAAAACATATAAAAAACAAACTAAAATTGATTTTCTTGGAAAAAAATGTTAAGAAACATTCTTTCCAGGGTAATGACTTGTATATAAGGCCAAAGAAATAAAAGAAAAAAAAAGTTATGAACTGTGGAAGAAATTTATGTGACCAGAATGAACACTCACCTCGAGCTGATGATACCACCAAGCAGCACCTGTCCCTATTGTAAATGCATCTAACAGCGTTATCGATAGAGAATAGAATAGATTTTTATTTTTTTCAGTAGCACGCAGTATAAGGCAATAATACCTGGCTGGATCGGTGTAATACACTATCCATTCTGCGATACCTCACCCGTAAACAAATTTCAAATAAGACAGGTAATATTCTAGAATATAGAATCTATTTGAATTGTCCTTCCCATTATTAAGCTGTGGGTCTCCTATACTGTTATTCCGTATATGCAGCAATTTCAAGGGCTGACAAAAATTGGGACGCACTCCAATACACATTTGAAGAGACGTAAAAAAAAAAAAAAATCTAAAAACACAGCAAGATCTTTAGTATAAAAACCAGACTCGCCAATGTAACCTCAATGTAATCACATTGAACAGCTCCTGCACCACCTCCTCCTCCTCTTCGGCCTCCATCTCTGAAATGAACACATCAGTCGCAAGCTGGAAGCACTGCAGCACTGCCTCGGCCAAGCGGCAACAGGCTGTGCTGAAGATAATATGTGTAACATACCTGGCGGCGTCCTTGCATGGTGGTCCATCTCCCACTGTGCAAGAGGGCGCACTTGATCTCCTGTCCAGAATGTCTCTCTGGCTTCCCTCCATGCTGTCTGTTTGTGTCTGTTTCTGCTGCTTAAGGGCGGCGCCCCATCACTTCCTGCCTTTTGTACCTGCTGTGGGTCACACCCCTTGTGCGTCCTCAGCCTATTGCTGTCTGTCACTTGGTATATAGCTCAGCAGCTCCCTTCTATCCCTGCCTGAGCATAGTGTTTCCTTCAGTGTGTGCTTGCACTCTGAAGGTGCCAGGTCCCGTCTCTTGTCTCCTGCTTTTTGTATCAGTTCCCGTGTCTGAACTGTGTCCTGTATGTCTCCTGCTTTGCGGTATCAGCTCCCGTGTCTGAACTGAGTCCTGTATGTCTCCTGCTTTGCGGTATCAGCTCCCGTGTCTGAACTGAGTCCTGTATGTCTCCTGCTTTGCGGTATCAGCTCCCGTGTCTGAACTGACTCCTTTCTGTGTTCTCTTGTCTGTCCTGTCTGAACACGCTCCTAGCCTGTTCCTCTCGCCTTCTAGTGGCCGATTTCCTAGACCCGCTCCTGTGTCTGGTCTGTCCTGTCTGAACACGCTCCTTGCCTGTTCGTTCCGCCTTCTAGTGGCCGATTTCCTAGACCCGCTCCTGCGTCTGGTCTGTCCTGTCTGAACACGCTCCTTGCCTGTTCGTTCCGCCTCTCTGGGGGCCGTATTCCCAGACCCGCTCCTGTATCCCTCTGCAGTGTCGGTCTCCTCCGTACACTCAGTTCCAGTCTGAACTCTCTCCTGTCCTTTACCTGTTTTGCCTCTATGTCCGTTCCCTTCCTTTTTCTGCAGAGTCTGAACTCGTACCTAACTCCTGCTTGTTGTCTCTGCAAGTACTGTGTGAGTATCTGGCTCTGTCTTTCCCTTCCTGTCTGTTCCGTGTGAACAGAGCCCTGTCCTCCCTGCTCAGCCTGGTCTGCACTCTAGCTGTGCTTGCCTGTAACCCTCTGCCTGTATTGTTCCTGAGTCCCGGTGTGTACTGGGTCCTATCCCGCCTGTGTTCCTACCTGCTAGTGCCTCCCTGTCTGCACTCTAGCTGTGCTTGCCTTTACCCCCCTGCCTGCATACCCGCCTGCCTGCATACCAGTCGTGCCTGCCTATACCCTCCAGTCTGTGTGCCAGCCTACCAGCCTGTTCCTGTATTCCCCTGTGTGGGTCAACAGCCGTGTCCGGGGTCTGTCCTGGAGTAGCACCTGGTCCCTCTGCTCGGTTCCTCCTTGGTGCACTGGCGTCGTATGCCGTCGTGCGACCCTGGTCGGATCGGGTGAATACTTAGTCACGCCCCTCCAGGCATTCACTCTCCGGCACGGTCCAGTGGAATCACTACCAATCACACGCACACGCCGCTTAGCCCGGGCGTGTGCATAACAATATGCTTAGGTGACAAACCACACACCGCTGCAGAGTTGTTGAAAGCTGTAACACAGCAGGCAGATCTGTGTCTCTCAACGCTGAAAATACAGCCAGGCATGGCCCTGTGTGGCGATGGCCGGAATCTAGTGGCGGAGAAATGACTGCCGGAGTAGATAAAGTTTCCCTCTATGCCAGTCTTTTCATCCGACCTAAAGAATATGGCTGTGGTGAAATACAACTCTCACCGAGAAACAGCCCTGGCTAAGAAAAGTCTGTGTGAAGGTTCCCGGACACTCTTTGGCTGCTTTTTTACTGTGGACTGTCTCCAGCAATCTAGAAGATTGCAATCTATAAGATCCCTTCACTGTCGCCCACTAGCCCAGCATATCCAGTTCAAACTACTAACACTGATCTACAAAGCCATCCATAACCTTTCTCCTCCATACATCTCTGAACTAATCTCCCGATATATTCCCTTACATTATCTCCGGTCCTCCCAAGACCTCCTTCTTTCCTCCACACTTATTCGTTCCTCACCCAATCGTCTCCAAGACTTCTCCCGAATATCCCCCATCCTCTGCAATTCTGTGCCACAACACGTCTGATTAGACACCACAATCGGATCCTTCAGACGGAACCTGAAAACCCATCTCTTCAAGACAGCCTACAGCCTGCCATTACATCGCTGCCACCTCAACACCACCGGATCTACTTCAACCCCCCAATCTACTGTCTCCTTCACCACCATCCTGTAGAATGTAATTTGGGTCTATAAGACTTAAGATGCAATCTGGCACCTTGTCAAACCCCAGTTATGTTCTCCCTCTGATATGTAACAATAACAAACAAGTCATGTTGGAAAAACTGCCACCTACTGCCACTCAGTGTTTTCAGCTCCTTTGTGAGAGACTAAAATTTGGGCAGCCACTGAGTCTACCAAATAAAATTCCTGAGAAGTAAATTGTGGATGGCTTCGCCTCTGGTACTGGGTGCTAATACCAAACCATGGCGTGCCATAATTCACTGGAAATATTCCAGGCTGGTTGGAGACGAGCTCGTTCCCACCAAAAAGTACCAGCAGCAAGCTAAGGAGATGGTGGCCTCTGTCATAATGAATAATTTGCTCATTGTCTAGGAGATCGATCACTGCTGCTGTCTACCTTTTGAACATTGTGTTGAAGTTTTATTGACCTAGGGCCCGCAATCCTATGCGTCGGGAAGACGTGTTCCGTCCCAGGGTCCAATTGGGTCCCGGCTTTCACAATATTAACCCAGTGTGCCGTCATCTCACTGACGTCCCTGGTCACAAGCACTTGTCCACATGTCTGTGGTTGGGCGGTCCTTCCCAGTAACTGTGCTGGTGAGGGTACGGGTAATATTCTAGGGACAGCCGCTGCCATGAGGTTGCGGAAAGCTTCCGCCTCCACGAGCCTAAAAGGCATAATTTCTAGTGTAAGCAGTCGAGAAATGTGGCAGATTAGCATTGTGGCCTGTGAGTGGGTGGCTGGCTGCATATTTGCTCTTGCGTTCCAAGGACTGGGTTAGGGACAACTGAACGCTGCGCTGGGACAAGGACATGGTTGCTAACGGTGATGGTTGCAAGTGTGCAACGACAGGTGCAGGGTGGGAGGCATCTTCGCTTGCATCATGGACGGAGGCTTGGCGAGCACGACTGCACGTACAACAGGGGAAGAGGCAGTGGTGTCACCCACAGACACTGTTCCTGGACCATGACCATGGCGTTTGACCCATCGACTTCATCGTCCACCACCTCGTCTTACACTTCCGCACCCTGGTCCTCCTCCTGACTTTCTGTCCACTGTTTCTCATAATCATCCACCTTTTGTGACAGTAATTGCACTTTCCCACCGTCACCTTCGTGTGACCATGGCTGCTGAAATATTTGGGCATCACTACATGAGATCTTCAGTTGCCCCAGTTGAAGCGAACTGAGAGAGAGGCCAGAATCTATAAATGGAAAGATGAACAAAACAGATCTTCGGAGTGTCTAAGTGTGGGATCAGTTGTCTCAGGGCACTCGGAATAGTGGGAGGAAGGAGGATCAGATGGGGAATATGCCGACACCAAGTAAAAAAATCTCCCGGATCCGCACATTCCTCAAACAAGAATCTGCAAATACACTAGTGCATGCCCTCATCATCTCCCGCCTTGACTACTGCAACTTCCTGCTCTGTGGCCTCCCTTCTAACAGTCTCGCACCCCTCCAATCTATCCTAAACTCTGCTGCAAAACGAATCCACCTGTCCCACAGCTATTCCCTGGCCTCACCTCTCTGTCAATCCCTTCACGGACTCCCCATTACCCAAAGACTCCAGTTCAAAACCCTAACTTTGGCATGCAAAGCCATCCACAACCTGTCTCCTTCATACATCTGTGACCTAGTCTCCCGGTACTTACCTGCACGCAACCTCCGATCCTCACAAGATTTCCTTCTCTACTCCCCTCTTATCTCCTCTTCCCACAATCGCATACAAGATTTCTCCCATGTATCTGTCATGCAAGGTGTGGAAAAGACTTAGTGCAACACAAAGGGAAGGGGGAAAGGGAGCCCAGACTCTAGGGAAAGGGGGAAGTGGAGACCTCCAAGGTTGATCTAGCGTCACCCTGTCTCCTATAACGTCCCTCTATTGGCTCTTCACCAATAGCCGCACGCGTGCCTTGCCCTGTCTTTCCCTGGCGTATGGCTATGGCTAGGGAAGGGATGAGCACTAGTCGATCTCCACTAAACACTATAGACAACAAGGGTACACAAATGGGGAAATTGCTTAGCTTTAGATGACTCCAGAACTTGGAAACAAACTGGGTCCCCCGATCTGACACCACATCGGAGGAAACCCCGTGAAGATGGTCTCACCCGTCTATCCCGAAGGCGTCTATCTAGACATAGCTGAGACTCAGCAGGTATTTATACACCCAGACCAGGGAGTTAATTAGCCAGAGGAAGGTAGCCTCTAAGAAGATGTCTGTAATGCCAAACGTAGAGATCTCCTGCAACCAACTGCAGGGCAACTGTCTGTCACTTCTGACACACCCGTGACAGTATCCCCCCTACTCTGGAACTCTCTACCCCAACATTTCTGACACTCGCCTACTGTTGACACTTTGAAAAGGAAGATGAAGACCCACCTCTTCCGACAAGAGTACAACCTGCAGTAACCCTTGCTCCACCATATCGGTGCACGACCAGCTCCACCATATCGCTGCATGACCAGCTCTACCCTCACGTACTGTATCCTCACCCATCTCTTGTAGACTGTGAGCCCTCGCGGGCAGGGTCCTCTCCTCCTGTACCAGTCGTCGTCACATTTTTGGTCAAGATTATTGTAATTGTTTTTTCTATGTATACCCCTTTTTCACATGTAAAGCGCCATGGAATTAATGGCGCTATAATAGTAATACTACTACTAATAATAATGTGGTCCAGACTCCCAGCTACTGAGACTTAACTGTGTGGAAGACAGGGTGGTGGTGGTGGTTGCAAACTGACTGGAAGCATTATATATTTATCTGCTATCCAACCAATAACCTTTTCACACTGGTCTGGCTTCAAGAGTGGTATTCGTCGGCCTCCTAGAAAGTGTCACAAGAAGCTAGGTCGACATGATATGGGTGCTTGTTGTGCTCCCTCAGCAGGCACAGTTTCATATTGCCCACAGCCGCTGCGTGCACCGTCATCATTTTGTCCACTTCCCCGTCCCTTGCCACGAGCCTTGCCCATTTTAAATGTAGTTTAATATTTGTCACATTGCCCACAATGTCTGCATTATTACCGCAGTGATATAGGATCACATCTGATGACCACAGTTTTAGGCAGTGACCTGGGAGTCAGAGATGCTTCCAGGGGTCTTCCCCATGCTGTTCCCATGTCTTTTCAGCACTGTATGGATGTGTCTGATCAGGTCTCATACACCACATGGCCAGATAAGGTAGTAAAATATTAAAATGACATTTACTGGTCAATGTATTCTTCACCGATGAAAGGAATGCAAAAGGTTATCAAAAATGCTACGTGTGAACACACTCCATGCTGTTCCCATGTTATTTGAGCACCTGAGCATTCCAATTTGCTCAACTCGAGCAACGAGAACCCGAGCATTTTAGTGCTCGCTCATCACTATAAATGAAACCTCCTTGAACAAAAATAAGCTAAACTATCAAAAATATATCCACCACCACCTGAACCTCAAATCTGCCTACTAATTCAATGCCATATGGGCGGAGGGATATATTACCTGATAATATCCTGAACCTGTAAAAGCTATACAGACATTCAGATTTATTGACATCGGCCTGTCCCAAATAAAGATTTTACTAGGGGCAAGAAAACCTTCAGCAATGAGCCACTTCTATATCCAGCAATCAATGTGTATTCTGGAAAAGACATGAGTCAGGACACACATAAAAAATTTATACCACATTCTTGCCCAACATGTCACAACATATTCTCACACCAGTACTACCTATGTCCTTCTCTAATAAAGAACCAGGTAGCGTGTCCTGTATTGTAAGAAGCTGCTATTATTCTTACAGTATGTTTCTAGTGCTGGATTTTCTCAAGGCAATGTGACTGAAAGCTGAGATTTTGTCATTCAGCAAAATTAGACAGTGACAATACTGAGCTTTAATGTGACAACAACTTTTATTGAAGAAATGTATACAAATACAGAGAGCAAGAGCAAATAAATCACAAAGGAATATATTTGCATACAGTTCTTGAGAACATTGAGGTCAAATGTACCAACAAGACATTCTTTGCAGCTGCTGTGGGGTCCATGAGAAGGGGGTCCTTAACTCTTGATCTGTGTAATTTTGCTGTGAGCTATATAAAACTGCAAAATGCAAAACAAACAAGAGAAAACTAGCAGAAGTTCATGCAAGAACAATGGAAGCATTTTGAAAAATATGAGCACTTCAAGGGATGATGGGGCACATCAATTATACTTTATTCTAGTGACAAAGTCATATCCAAAAGATATGCCAATGATTGTATAGGAGCAACCCATGTACATATGCTGAACAGTTCTACTTATCTCAGAATTTTTTACCTAAACTGTACATTTTTATTCCATTGTTCCTCTGTGTCGATTAATCAGAAAGGATGTCAAACAGAACTTTGATATCCCAGACATTGACAGGGTTCAAGGTTGTACCCATATGAGACATTTATGGTATATCAATAGGATATTCTATAAATGTGTAATATATGTAGGGTTTCACGTCTGGTAAATGCCGACAGGAAATGAGAGTTGGCCGTTTTTTAATAATTTCTACAGGAAACAGGGCAACAAAGCAAGCCAATTCAGATAATCCCATCTGAAGAATATCTTCACTACTTTGATATGTAGGACCTATCCACAGATTGGTCAAGGTGTCCATTAGCCAGGCATAAACAGCAAGGGGAACAGCAGGGCTCTGCAAACTGTTTAGTGGCCATTGCTGAGAACAACAGATCAGCTCCTATTCGAGTGAATTTCATAGGTCACCAATATCAAAGTAGTGGACAACCACTTTGATACATAGAAAAAAACTTTTTGCTTGATTCTCTTTAGGCTATGTGCCCATGATGCAGAAATGCTCCGGATTTTTCCTGAGCGTTTCTGCATCTCCCTCGCAGAAAAAACGCATGCGAATTGTACATGCGAATTGTACATGCATTTTTCCTGCCAGGGACATGCGGATGTGAAGCGTTCTTCACATGCATTTCCGCATGCAGGTTACAAGTGCTTTCCAAGCGATTTTAGCATCACTTGGAAAGTGCTTGTCAACTTGGTCACACTATATAAATCCATGCAATGGGCATGGATTTATATAGTGTGACCGAAAGAATGTTTAAAAATAAAAAATAAATCTATACTTACCTTCCGATGGCCCCCCGCAGTCTTGCTTAGCTCCGTTCTCCCTTGTCGGCAGATCGCGGTACACTGAAGGATCTGCCGACGTCAGCGTCGCGTGACCTGTCACATGACTATGACATAAGCGCAGGTCCTCCAGTCCATCGCGATCTGCCGGCAAGGGAGGATGAGCGCACCAGGGGCCATCAGAAGGTAAGTATAATGTTTATTTTTTATTCTTTTTTTTTTTTTACAGTTTCTATGGTACCCGGGTCCGGAGGAGAGTCTCCTCTCCTCTAGATCTGGGTACCATCTGCACATTGAACACATGCTTATCTAGTGAAGCGGAATACATCCGTTCTAATGCAATTCAATGGCAGCGAAAGCGCAGCGCTTCCGCAAAATAATTGGTCGTTTTTTCCGCAATGATAATTCGCAGCGGAAATTTCCGCAGCATGTGCACAGCACATACGGATTATCATTGGGGAACATGGCAGGACTTCTACCATGCGTTTTTAAGTGTTTCTGCAGTGTTTTTGCTGCTGCAGAAACGCTTAAAAAACGCATTGTGGGCACACAGCCTTAATGTGGTTCATCAGGACTACCACAATGTAGGTTCCAGAGTAGTCTGCTATCATGAGTTTGTCCCTTCTGCCTTGATACCTTGCCTTCATCATCTTGATATACTTATTAAAATCTCCAAATTTCCTTGTAAATCTGTCGACATGTCTACAGAGAAAGTATCTCTTTATGCTTAGATTAGTCCCCAATTTTAAAAATATTGCAAGTACATTTTGCACCAGTTCTTTATATTTGTCTGCTTTGTCCTTTTTTTTAAATCTCTTTATATTGAAAGATTAGGAATACAAAAACCAAACATTTGAATGATAAAACATGTAAGCTGTAAGTGATACAGTTAGGTCCATATATATTTGGACAGAGACAACATTTTTCTAATTTTGGTTCTAGACATTACCACAATGAATTTTAAACTAAACAATTCAGATGCAGTTGAAGTTCAGACTTTCAGCTTTCATTTGAGGGTATCCACATTAAAATTGGATGAAGGGTTTAGGGGTTTCAGCTCCTTAACATGTGCCACCCTGTTTTTAAAGGGACCAAAGTAATTGGACAATTGACTCCAAGGCTATTTCATGGACAGGTGTGGGCAATCCCTTCGTTATGTCATTCTCAATTAAGCAGATAAAAGGCCTGGAGTTGATTTGAGGTGTGGTGCTTGAATTTGGAAGGTTTTGCTGTGAAGTAAACATGCGGACAAAGGAGCTCTCCATGCAGGTGAAACAAGCCATCCTTAAGCTGCAAAAACAGAAAAAACCCATCCGAGAAATTGCTACAATATTAGGAGTGGCAAAATCTACAGTTTGGTACATCCTGAGAAAGAAAGAAAGCACTGGTGAACACATCAATGCAAAAAGCCCTGGGCGCCCACGGAAGACAACAGTGGTGGATGATCGCAGAATAATCTCCATGGTGAAGAGAAACCCTTTCACAACAGCCAACCAAGTGAACAACACTCTCTAGGAGGTAGGCGTATCAATATCCAAATCTACCATAAAGAGAAGACTGCATGAAAGTAAATACAGAGGGTTCACTGCACGGTGCAAGCCACTCATAAGCATCAAGAATAAAAAGGCTAGACTGGACTTTGCTAAAAAACATCTAAAAAAGCCAGCACAGTTCTGGAAGAACATTCTTTGGACAGATGAAACCAAGATCAACCTCTACCAGAATGATGGAAAGAGAAAAGTATGGCGAAGGCATGGTACAGCTCATGATCCAAAGCATACCACATCATGTGTAAAACACGGCGGAGGCAGTGTGATGGCTTGGGCATGCAGGGCTGCCAGTGGCACTGCGTCACTAGTGTTTATTGATGATGTGACACAGGACAGAAGCAGCCGAATGAATTCTGATGTATTCAGAGCCATACTGTGTGCTCAGATCCAGCCAAATGCAGCCAAACTGATTGGTCGTCGTTTCATACTACAGATGGACAATGATCCAAAACATAAAGCAAAAGCAACCCAGGAGTTTATTAAAGCAAATAAGTGGAATATTCTTGAATGGCCAAGTCAGTTACCTGATCTCAACCCAATTGCGCATGCATTTCACTTATTAAAGACTAAACTTCAGACAGAAAGGCCCACAAGCAAACAGCAACTGAAAACCACCGCAGTGAAGGCCTGGCAGAGCATAAAAAAGGAGGAAACACAGCGTCTGGTGATGTACATGAGATCAAGACTTCAGGCAGTCATTGCCAACAAAGGGTTTTCAACCAAGTACTAGAAATGAACATTTTATTTACAATTATTTAATCTGTCCAATTACTTTTGGTCCCTTTAAAAACAGGGTGGCACATGTTAAGGAGCTGAAACTCCTAAACCATTCATCCAATTTTAATGTGGATACCCTCAAATGAAAGCTGAAAGTCTGAACTTCAACTGCATCTGAATTGTTTTGTTTCAAATTCATTGTGGTAATGTCTAGAACCAAAATTAGAAAAATGTTGCCTCTGTCCAAATATATATGGACCTAACTGTACATTCAAATTGAAAATGCAAATAAGAACAATAACCAGCGGTGCTTGGGAAAATGTGATGGTAACATGTCAAGCATAGGAATTTCTTTTTTTAAGCTTAAATACACTCTGGTAATCACAGGATCACTAGACATATTAATAATGTGCATATGATGAAAAAAATGGAAACAAACTTTTCAAAACATCTCAATTTATTTATTATCAAGTATGAGTATCACACATGCGTATGAGGTTATTCATCATTGCGTGAGACATGTGCTGCTACGGTGATTTCGCTTGGCTAAGCAGATCATTAAGATCTGCTGCTGGCAGCTCTCAAATTTAGCAATTGCAGATTAATTTTTCCCAGAGTGCCTGGAAGCAAATCTGGAGACACTGCAGGCCATGGTAGCATGTGTAGGCCACGTAGGGAGTTCACAGTAGCACCAGCAACATGCAGCCTGGTGTTGTGGTGTTAAAAAATGACTCTTGGGACACTTTGGAGAAATGGCCACACCACTGGTTCCACGACCAAATCATTGTAATGCCAAGCTGTTAGGGAGCCTGGAATGATGACTACGGGGGTGTACAGCTACTGTACATTATGCCACCCCACACCATAATCCTGGGAGTAGAACCTTGATTACTTTCCCTCATGAAGGCATCTTCATTGAACTAAACCCACTGTTCTCAAAGTCTATTATGATGCATAGCAATATGGGAAAGGAGACTGAAATCGAGGTCTGTCCTCTTCAGTGATGAGTTTCACTTTTGTCTTAGACGCAGTGATAGCCAGAGATTGGTCTGGAGACCATGTGGGCAATGCCACAAAGAGGCCTTCACAAGGGAATGTCACATCACACCTTCTCGTAAACTGTGTGCAGAATTATTAGGCAAGTGAGTATTTTGACCATATCATTTTTAAAAAGATTTTCCAACTCCAAGTTGTATAAAGTTGAGTTATTATTGGATGAAGCAGATCATGTGATGTTCGTAACGGTTTCCTTCTATTGCTTTAACCCCTTAACGACTGCCGATACGCCTTTTCACGGCGGCAGTTAAGGGTACTTATTCCTTATTCCTGTTTAATGGCTTTGAGAAATAACAGTTAAGGGCCCACCAGCATCGGAAAATCTCCTGGGTAGCTGAGACCCTGGAAAATATGATCAGGGCCGTTTTTTCTGTTCCCTGGTCATGTGATCGGGTTATTCAGTGAATAACGGTTATTACGAAAAAAAAAAAAAGTGTGCCCTCGGTTAAATCATTTCTCTCTCCTCTGATATGATATACATATCAGAGGAGAGAGAAATGAAGCCCCCTGAGCCCTCCTGGTACCTCTACCATCCACCGGATCTCCTGATCCGTCGCTCTGCCCTCCGTCATCTTCCGGTAAAAAAATAAATGGCGGGTGCATGCTGCTGCGGGGCGGGGACTCGAGCATGTCACTCAAGGACCCACGGTACTCGGTGCATACCCGAGCACCCGATGCAAACTAAAGTAGCAAGCACTTGCGCTCATCACTAATGACAACATATTCAATATGACGACCTAATGTTATCAAATTGTGTGTCGTACCTCTGGGTTTAAAATGCTCACTATAACCCTTGATAAAATCCTTGAGTTTCCAAAATGTAGTCACTTGTGTGAGGTTTCCACTGTTTAGGCACATCAGGGGCTCTCCAAACGTGACATGGCGTCGGCTAATTAGGCCAGCAAATTTTACATTAAAATAAGTCAAACAGTGCTCCTTCCCTTCCGAGCCCTGCCGTGCACACAAACAGTGTTTTTTCCCCATATAACAGGTTATCAGCGTATTCAGGAGAAATTTCACAACACTTCTCGGGGTCCATTTTCTCCTCTTACCCTTGTGAAAATAAAAAAAATTTGGGCTAAAATATAATTTGTGGAAAAAGTTAGATTTTTTATTTTCACGGCTCTACATTATAAACTTCTATAAACCACCTGGGGGTTCAAGGTGCTCACCACACATCTAGATAAGTTCCTTGAGGGGTCTAGTTTCCAAATTGATGTCACCTGTGGGGGGGTTTCCACTGTTTAGGCACATTAAGGGCTCCCCAAACGCAACATGGCGTCCGCTCTAGATTCCAGACACTTTTGGGTTCCAAAGTCAAATGGCGCTCCTTCTCTTCCAAGTCCTGCTGTGTGCCCAAACAGTGGTTTTCCCCCACATATGGGGTACTGGCATGCTCAGGAGAAATTGCACAACAAATTTTGTGGTCCATTTTCTCTTGTTACCCTTGCGAAAATAAAAAATTGGGGTCTGAAGTAAAATTTGTGTGAAAAAAGTTAAATGTTCATTTTTCCCTTCCACGTTGCTTCAGTTCCTGTGAAGCACATGAAGGGTTAATAATCGTCTTGAATGTGATTTTGAGCACCTTGAGGGGTGCAGTTTCTAGAATGGTGTCACTTTTGGATATTTTCTGTCACATAGACCCCTCAAAGTCACTTTGAATGTGCTATGGTCCCTAAAAAAATGGTTTTGTAAATTTTGTTGGAAAAATTAAAAATCGCTGGTCAACTTTTAACCCTTATAACTTCCTAACAAAAAAAAAAATTGTTTCCAAAATTGTGCTGATGTAAAGTAGACATATGGGGAATGTTATTTATAAAATATTTTGTGTGATATGATTTAAGAGCATGAAAATTCAAAGTTTGAAAATTTCAAAAATTTTCAAAATTGTTGCCAATTTATTTTTTATTTTTTCCATAAACAATAGTCATATCGAAGAAATATTACCACCATCATGAAGTACAATATGTCACGAAAAAACAGTCTCAGAATCAGTGGGATCCGTTGAAGCGTTCCAGAGTTATTACCTCATAAAGTGACAGTGGTGGGAATTGTAAAATTTGGCTTTGTCATTAAGGACACAATTGGCTCCGTCACTAAGGGGTTAAAGAGTAACCGTTGTTTTAATTCTTATTTAATAAATCAATAGTACACATGAAAATAGGCAACTTTGTAATTTATCTTATCATGGAAATCTACTGCCTTCTCCACCAGGACTGATCTTTCATTCTCAAAATTCTCAATTCATGGGTAAAATCTGTATTCAGTGAAGACAGATATTCTCATTACTGAGATAGGAGATGACAATTGCTACTTGTCTAACTCCTCTCTCCCCTCTGCATAGAATCTTATCAGTAACAACTCCTATCTCAGTCATGTAACAATCTGTCTTCACTGAATACATATTTTACCCGTAAATTGAGAATGAAAGATTAATCTAGAAGAATAAAAAATCAGATTTCGCTTATAAAAGATATAATACAAAGTTGCTTATTTTTATGTGCACTATTGATTTATGAAATAAAAATTAAAACAACAGTTACTCTTTAGGAAGAGGAGATCACCAACTCTTTCTCCCAAGAAGAAACATAGTTTGGGTGTCCATGTAGGAGAATTTGCTATGGGGAACTTGAAAATCAAGAGCTTTTTAAACCATGACAAGTCTCCAGTAGCTTTAGACTTTTCTACTTTCATAAACCAATATTACAGGTCAAAGTCAAAAACTTTGCAATATATCTTAGAGAAATCGGCTTCTTTCTCCTTCTGGACTGACTCATTCTGAAAAATTTCAGTTCACAAGTAAAATCTATCTTCAGTGAAAACAGATTTTCCAATTCCTAAGATAGGAAATGACAGTTGGTGCTCATAAAGTTGGATAGAAATGTTGGAGCCTCATTCCATCATTTGCCTCCTTTTTGATTAATACAAATGGGCATGCCTAGGTCTCTCTTTCCTCCAAAGACCAATCTGAAACATGGGGAGCAATGGGAGCCATACAATACAATCATTAATCCATGCTGTGAACACACGGGGTCTTCCATGGGCATAATACTACTCAGACAACACAGGGTGAGGGTAAAACAGTGTGGCAATACTTTATTGATATATAAGGAAGGTAAAATCCGGTGCCACATGCGATAAATCCTTTTATTCCAAAATTAAAAATCACAACATGTCCCTAGGAGGGGAACAACTGGACGCGTTTCGAGGACACAGCCGCTTATTCATCAGTATAATTTTGGAATAAAAGTATTAATCGCATGTGGCACCGGATTTTACCTTCCTTATATATCCTTGCAAGTGTATGCTGGACACTAATCCGTGAGCCTGGGATTCCTGTGAGTATCAGGTGATATAAGCTAACTATCTTTTTTCAATACTTTATTGAACCCCAAATTTACAATAAACACATAAAACAGTCCCAGCATATACCAAGATGGTGCAAAATTACACAGTCTCACCCTTCCACTGGCCCGCCTGGAATAGAACAGCTACGACTTTGGGACTTCCAGGGCCAACTACCTCAACCAGTGGACCCCACTTCTGGCGGGCCCTCACAGAGAGAAGGTAGCGGCAAGTTTAGGAAGCTAGCAGTCCATCGAGGTACAAGACCTTAGGGTCCCACCCTGGCCTCCACGAGAGTTTCCATGGGGCCTGATGACCGGCTGGTCCCAATCTGGCTTCTCCGAATGTCTCCATGGGTTCCAGGAGACCTGGAGGCTCCCACCTGGCAACCCCAAACATATCCATGGGGCCAGGTGACTTCATCATTCAATCTGGTCTCCCCAAATATATCCATGGGTTCTCTGATGGTCAGTGGAGCAGATCCGTATCTTTCCAGTTAGGGCCATATACCCTTATGGTGGAAACATGTAGAATCTGAATCTGTGTCTCTTTGGATAAAGCCATACTACCAAGCTGATGGTCTGACGAGTGTCTCTCTGATTTTCTGTTTCAAATCTCTTTTCAGCAGGATAGAAAAACCTTTTTTTATATTTACATATATGGCTAAGGTCATCAGTCACAGGTCAGAGGTAAATGTGACATGCAGAAGTAGTGCTGTTGCAGAGTGTGACATGCAGAAGTAGTGCTGTTGCTTTAAAAGCCTTCAGCAGCTATTAGAAGCAACACAAGCACAGGAGACAGGAACTGTTATGCTCCAGAAGCATCCAGCTACTAGAGGGGTTAACACAGTCACAGGAGAAGGGGAATGTTTTAGCAGAGTCCCAGGGGGGTTGTGGGGAAGTTGTTTTCTGTCTTGCCGAAGAGAAAGGTGGCTTATGATCTGTATCTCACAGAAGGCAAGTGAAAAGGATTCAGTCAGGAGTGAAGCTAAGCACAGGTCAGGTAGAGTTCCTGAACTAGCAGTGCAAAGTATTGTCAGGCAGAAAGATAAGGACTGGAAGAAATGGTGTCACAGGGATCATCTCCCTCAGCATACCCTCCCCCTCCTGCTTCTCACTGTGCTGTAAGGAATTCTGTGTTCATTTCATTAATGTGCCTTTGCATTAGAACTGTGCTGTCCTGTGCTACTGGGAAGACTGTGAACTGCTGTGCTGCTAAGGAAACTGTACTGTTTGTCACTGGAGCCTGTTGCTCATAAGACTTAACTTGCACTGGCTGTGCGGCTTCTTATTAAATGCTACTGTTCTACCATTTCTGAAGACTCTTGTCAAGTGTGTCTGGTCAGCAAGTGAAACAACCTACGTGTCTGTGCCTGAGGGTCAATACCCCTGTGTGCCTGAGAGAAGCTGCAGCATATGTTTTATGGTCGTCTTGAGTAACGGTTCCCCCAGGATTCCAAAGAATTCATGTAACCTGCCTCGCCTCTATCTGAACCTAGCGACGTGCAGGGGTCACTCAGGTCTCATTGTTTGAGCTAATCAATTTACATAGTTGGTAAATCAGGGGGCTCTTTAAATCAACATTCAGCTGGCTTTAGTATAATATGCAATTAGCATAGTAACAAACATAATTGTTTCACAACCAAGAGAAGACAGCAATCAGGGTTATACACAGAGGCGGACACACCGCTGCTGCAGTTGCACCAGGGGCCCAGAGGCTGGGGGTCCATGCAGGCAGGGATGTACTGCTCATTGCAGTAGCCACACAGCCACTACGGCTCCCCTCAGTCAAGGGGCCTGATGCTGCTTGACCCGTCCACTCCAATATATGTATGTATATGGGTGTACAGTATATGTGTATGTATGTATATATGTGTGTGTGTGTGTGTGTGTGTGTGTGTGTGTGTGTGTGTGTGTGTGTGTGTGTGTATGTACAGTATAGACCAAAAGTTTGGACACACCTCATTTAAAGATTTTTCTGTATTTTCATGACTATGAAAATTGTACATTCACACTGAAGGCATCAAAACTATGAATTAACACATGTGGAATTATATACTTAACAAAAAAGTGTGAAACAACTGAAAATATGTCTTATATTCTAGGTTCTTCAAAGTAGCCACCTTTTGCTTTGATGACTGCTTTGCACACTCTTGGCATTCTCTTGATGAGCTTCAAGAGGTAGTCACCGGAAATGGTCTTCCAACAATCTTGAAGGAGTTCCTAGAGATGCTTAGCACTTGTTGGCCCTTTTGCCTTCACTCTGCGGTCCAGCTCACCCCAAACCATCTCGATTGGGTTCAGGTCTGGTGACTGTTGTGGAGGCCAGGTCATCTGGCTTAGCACCCCATCACTCTCCTTCTTGGTCAAATAGCCCTTACACAGCCTGGAGGTGTGTTTGGGGTCATTGTCTTGTTGACAAATAAATGATAGTCCAAGTAAACGCAAACCGGATGGAATAGCATGCCGCTGCAAGATGCTGTGGTAGCCATGCTGGTTCAGTATGCCTTCAATTTTGAATAAATCCCCAACAGTGTCACCTGCAAAGCACCCCCATACCATCACACCTCCTCCTCCATGCTTCACGGTGGGAACCAGGCATGTAGAGTCCATCCGTTCACCTTTTCTGCGTTGCACAAAGACACGGTGGTTGGAACCAAAGATCTCAAATTTGGACTCATCAGACCAAAGCACAGATTTCCACTGGTCTAATGTCCATTCCTTGTGTTCTTTAGCCCAAACAAGTCTCTTCTGCTTGTTGCCTGTCCTTAGCAGTGGTTTCCTAGCAGCTATTTTACCATGAAGGCCTGCTGCACAAAGTCTCCTCTTAACAGTTGTTGTAGAGATGTGTCTGCTGCTAGAACTCTGTGTGGCATTGACCTGGTCTCTAATCTGAGCTGCTGTTATCCTGCGATTTCTGAGGCTGGTCGACCCAAAACAGTCTGTACAGAAGATAATAAACAACTTGTTGCTGAAACATTTGTTCAGAGTCCAAAAAAGTCCACAGAAGAGCCTCTTTGGAATTGGGAATTACACGAGCTTCTATCATGCGAATCCTGAAATCTATTGGGTGGAAAGCTTATCGTCCACGTCTAATTCATGGTTTATTGGAGGATGATCCAGACAGGCGGCTGCAATTTAGTGTTTGATAAATATCCCCCCTTCATAACCTTATTACACTTTCTGTCCACCTACTTTTGGACCACCCTGTATATATATATATATATATATATATATATATATATATACAGTGGCTTGTAAAAGTTTGGACACCCCTGGTCAAAACTACTGTTATTGTGAACAGTTAAGCAATTTGAAAATGAAATGATCTCTAAAAGGCATGAAGTTAAAGATGACACATTTCCAGTGTATTGTAGGCAAAAAAAATATGTATATTTCTATCTTTTACATTTCATAAATTACAAAAAGGAAAATGGGCCGAAGCAAAAGTTTGGGCACCCTGCATGGTTAGTACCTAGTAGCCCCCCTTTTGCAAGTGTCACAGCTTATAAACGCTTTTTGTAGCCAGCCAAGAGTCTTTCCATTTTTGTTTGAGGGATTTTCATCCATTCTTCCTTGGAAAATTCTTCCAGTTCTGTGAGATTACTGGGTCGCCTTGCATGCACTGCTATTTTGAGGTTGAGCCACAGATTTTCAGTGCTGTTTAGATCAGAGGACTGTGAGGGCCATTGTAAAACCTTCAGCTTGCGCCTTTTGAGGTAGTCTATTGTGGATTTTGACGTGTGTTTAGGATCATTATCCATTTGTAGAAGCCATCTGTTACGGGTCCGGGTGGTGGAACCTCTGTGCCGAGGTGCAAGGAGGGACCCAGAGGGGCGTGACTAAGTATCCACCCGTACCGACCCTGGTCGTACGGCAGCAAACGACACCGTGACCAGGGAGGATCCGGGCTGAGTGACCAGGTGCTACTCTGGGGACGACCTTGTAAGAGAGCAGGTGGCTCCCACGGGTCAGATGGCAGGGACTGACCGGTATGGCGGATGGACACGGCAAGCAGGTGGAAGTCTCTGGTAGCAGACAGGTGGTCACAGTTCGAGAAAGCAGGGCAAGTAGCAGTCTTTAGGTTTACCAGGAAGGTGGTCACAGCAAGTGACGGCAGGATCTCCAGGCAGGTGCTCCCAGGTGAGCAGGCAGACAGATGAGGCAGGTAAGTGGCAGGTAACTGGTGGGTGCTCCCAGGTGAGCCGGCAGACAGACGAGGCAGGTAACAGGCAGGTAACAGGTGGGCGCTCCCAGGTGAGCGGGCAGACAGACGAGGCAGGTAATTGGCAGGTAACAGGTGGGCGCTCTCAGGTGAGCGGGCAGACAGACGAGGCAGGTAACAGGCGGGTGCTCCCAGGTGAGCGGCCAGACAGACGAGGCAGGTAACAGGCGGGTGCTCCCAGGTGAGCGGCCAGACAGGCGAGGCAAGTAACTGGCAGGTAACTGGTGGGCGCTCCCAGGTGAGCTGTCTGACAGACAAGGCAGGCGGATGCTCCCAGGTGAGCGGACAGATAGCCAAGGCAGGTAACCAGCTGGTAACAGGTGAGCGCTCCAGGTGAGCAGGCTGGCAGGTAACGGGCTGGCAGGACGAGAAGTCAGGCTAGCAGCGGGTCCTGAGGGCTGAAGCACAGAACAGACACAGTGCAAACAACTTTGCTCGGGCACCTCCATTTTGGAGGAGGTGCCTTATATATGGGAGGTCCTCCGGCAATTGGCCGGGGACTCCTTAGGACGGTGCGCGCGGTCCCTTTAAGAGAGGGGGGGAGCGCGCGCACGCCCCCTAAGCACACGGCCGGGGAAGGAGCGCGTGCCGGAAGCAGCGGGGACAGAAGCGCTAGAGGATGCCGCGCCAGGAGCGGGAAGGTTAGAGGGACGGCGTCTCTGCCTTGCAAGGGGCAGAGACGCCGATGCTACAGTACCCCCCCCCTTTAGGCCCCCTCTTTTTTAGGCCAGAAAGAAATTTTTCAAGGAGAAGCGGGGCGTTGATGTTCTCCCTGGGTTCCCAAGTTCTCTCCTCAGGACCAAACCCCTTCCAATCTACCAGAAAAAAGGTCTTTCCTCTTACCCTCTTGGTGGCCAGAATACTCTCTACCTCAAAGATGTCTTCAGCAGAAACCGGAGCAGGGGGCTGGCTGGAGAAAGGTGAGGACGCGTACCACGACAGCGCCGTTTACTTGTGTCCAAGACCGGGGGAAGTCTCCGAGTACGGTACTGATCATTTCTTCCCTTTCCTCTGCGGGTTGAGGGTTTCCTTGATCTTCTTCAGGGCTTTGCAGCTGCTCGGGACACTTCTTCAGGTGGTCTCTGGAGACAATGGCTGTGGTTTCTCCTCCATCCTTACTGATTACGCAGATTTTTGGGTTCTCATGGCTTGATGGCAGTACGGTGTACGGGTCCTTCTCCCACTGGTCGTCCAACTTGTGGAGCCGCCTCTTCCTCTTCAAGACCTGCTCTCCAGGTACCAGGGGAACAGCGGGAGCATACTGGTTATAAGCCTTCTCTTGCCTTTCTCTAGCTTGAGACAGACTTCGCTCGACGCTCTCCTGTACTTTCCGATACTGCTGCTGCCGTTCTGTATCCCAGTCTGCCTCTGGCGAGGTGTCCTCAGGCGTCAGGACTCCCATATCCAGGTCAATAGGCAGCTTACCAGGTCTTGCTCTCATTAGGTAAGCCGGGGTACAGTTGGTGGAACCTACAGGGATGTGGTTATACAGGTCCACCAGATCGGGCAGTTTCTCAGGCCACAGACTGCATTCTTCCAGGGGCAATGTTTTTAGCAGATCTATCACCACCTGGTTCATCTTCTCGCAGAGTCCATTGGTTTGAGGGTGATAGGGCGTTGTTCTTATCTTCTTGCAGCCATACAGGTTGCAGAACTCCTGGAAGACCTCCGCTTCGAAGGCTGGTCCTTGGTCTGTCAACACTTGGTCCGGGTACCCGTGTGGACGGCAGAAGTGCTGCTGGAAGGCTCTAGCTGCTGTTTGAGCCGTTAAGTCCTTGACCGGGACCACCACCAGGAACCGGGAGTAATGATCTACGATTGTGAGGGCGTAGACATACCCAGATCTGCTTGGAGCCAGTTTCACATGGTCAAGGGCTACCAGTTCCAGTGGCTGTCTGGTGATGATGGGCTGCAGGGGAGTCTTCTGGCTGGCTCGGTCTTTTCTTCTCAGGTGGCACGGGCCACAGTCTCTGCACCACCTCTCGATGGCTCCTCTCATGCCTACCCAGTAGAACCGTTCACGCAACAAGAACTCCAGCTTCTTCCATCCGAAATGCCCTGCTCCGTTGTGGTATGCCTCCAGAACCATGGCCGCGTCTCGTCTTGGGACCACTACCTGCCAGGTCAACTCATGTGTTCGAGAGTTAACTGTGACACCCCAGGGGTCTGGTTGCCACAGTAATGGAGATATTATGTCTGAAAGCAAGTGGGAGGTTTCTCTGGTCAGGATCCCTAAACATGCAACACGGTCCGCCCAGACCTGGGAGGGGAGGAATCTGCCCTTATAAACTGGGTCTGGGGCGGGATTAGACAGAGACAGAGCCTGCAGAACAAGCAGAGCAGTCAGAGCCTGGAGAGGGAAAGGAAGAACTATGAGCTCTGTAGGAGCAGTAGCAGAAGTCCAGGGGCTGGAGCTGAGCAGAGTTCGCCCTGGACAAGGACACTAAAACCGGACACAGGAGTCCGAGGCTGTGGGGACTGATCTACACCCAGCAGCAGAAACCAGCCGGCAGGGGATTCCAGGTCCTCTGGCCATAGAAGCCCGGAGGCTCAGTCATAGAGAAGGGACCAGCGCCGCCATCCAGGAGCGGAGGCTAACAGAAGGCCCCAGGTCACCAGCCATACGGGTGAGCACCACACGGTATACTCAGGGACGTGGGCTACTTGTAACCGCTGACAGCAAGGTAGCCAGGAAGAGTGCAGATTAACGGGGAGGCCTACAACTCCACCTGGCCAGGGGAACTCCTGCTTGCTCGCAGACTGACCAGGCCCCTTATACTAGCCAGTACTCCCGGGAGGGTCTGCCTTGTACCATCAGTAAAGACCCTGAACTGCACCTCACGTCTCTGTGATTCCTTGCCGCTCCTGCACCATCAGCACTGGGACCCTCACACCATCACTCCCATCATCTCTCACATTAGCTGCCCTGAGGCAATACTTCTCCCGTGGGGAGTCATCCCATACTCAGCTGCGCAAACAACATCAGCCTCAGCGGTCTGCAGCGCAGCGGCGGTCCCCACTGACCGCAATCCACGGGTGGTGTAGTCGGACACTTATTACAATACAAATAGACTGCCACTGGTTTGACCACCCTGGGCACGGACCGGGTCACCGCCACACGGAGACTACAACCCCCAGCATCTCAGCGATCCGGCTCCGGGTATTCCCCTGCACAGCACAGGCCCAGGGGGCGCGTCAACTTTGGCGTAGTCGGCAGGATTTCGTGCCCGCAACCACCGGGTACTGCGTGCCTAAAAAAGACTTCTGAACTTACCTGTGGTGAAGTTTCCCGCCATCCGGAGTCGTTTCCCGCCATCCGGAGCCAATTCCCGCCATCAGACGCCATCTTGGACCGTTTCCCGCCAACTTCTGCCTTCTTCCCGCCATCCGCAGCTGCTTCCCGCCTTCGGACGCCATCTTCGGGACGCCGCACGGGAAGAAGAGGGGCGTGGACGCCGAAAGCACGCGAGATCCGAAGCTCCGCCCCACGCTCTGACGCTGCGCAAGGTCCTGGAAGGGAGGAAGAGCGACGCTGACGTCATCGGAGCGCGACGCCAGGTCCTCAACCCCGACGATCGACTGCGGAGCCGCGGCCTACGGAAGAAGAGCATCGCAAGGTAGCCCACGGTCCACTAGGGGGGAGGAGGATGCCGGATACCGAGGGGAGCTCCACTGCCACAGCCACCGCCAGCGCAACCGCTGCAACAGTCATGCCATTCACCATGCCCTATATCCCGGGGGCAACCTGGCTACCCCAGTACTCAGGGGAGTCACATACTCTAAATGACTTTAGAGAAAGACTGGATAGCCTCTTCCAGGTGTACCCCCTCACAGAAGAGCAAAAAGTGAGCATCCTGGTGGCCCAATTAATCGGGGCAGCCCAAAGGGAGGTAAAGTCCTGGCCACCTGGGAGGAAGAGGACTGTCAGAGAAATACTAGCCCGGCTGAAAGACACATTTGATACCCGCACCTCAGCCGAAATAAAGCTCAGATTTTACGGGTGTAAACAGCGGGCACATGAGAGTATAAGAGACTATGCTCTAAACCTACAAGAGGCCCTGAGAGCCATTAAGCAGGCAGACCCTGACAGCGTGGGAAATGAAGATAAGCTGTTGACTGAACAATTTATTGAGGGTCTACTGTGCAATGCCCATCGAACCCAGTTGCGGGCAATGGCCTTACAGGACCCTGACCTGGACTTTGCACAGTTCAAGGACAGAGCCATCCGGGTGCTCCGAGAACCGGCACCAGGTGGCGCTGTGACCCACAGGCGCCCTGCTATCACTTACCACCAGGAGACGGCGCCCTTGTCTGCAGGGCCTGTGGGAGCTGATGCGCAGGCTTTGAACAGTGACCCGGCTACAGACCTGCACCATCAGGTCCAAGAGCTGACTAAGAGCGTTGCCGCGCTAACCAGAACTGTGCAGTCTTTACAGGTCTCTTCTCCAGGAAGGATCCAGCTGGCATCTGGACCGGAGGACGTCCCGTGGCACCGACTGAGGAGGACCCCACCGGCCAGAGGAAGACCCAGCGACAGATACAACGAGGACGGACGACCCATCTGCCGCCGCTGCAATCAACCCGGACATATGGCAAGGTACTGTCATTTAAACGGGCACAACCTGGGGTAGAGGGCCAACCCCCAGGCATAAGACCATCAGGCCCATCAAACTGGCGTGATAAATACGTAGGGGGGCGTCCAATCTTGCCTGTGGTACTGGATGGCATTCCTATGAGTGCCCTACTAGACACCGGGTCACAGGTCACCACCATCCCGTACGTGCTCTTCAAGCAGTACTGGAATGACTCGGACATAACCCGCTACCCAGATGACGACCTGAGTATCATCGCCAGCAATGGTCAGCCCGTGCCGCAGGTGGGATTCAAAGAGGTGACAATTAAGATCGGTAAAGTCGAACTGGCGGCACAAGGACTGATTATAGTGGACATAGACCGTCATGAGAGTCACCCTAGAATAACCTTGGGAACTAATGTGATTGAAAATTGTCTTGCAGAGGTGATTCTCATTTTACAGCAGGTTGCCAAGAACGCCAGTTCCGGCCAGCAGCGTGTGCTCCTAAAAGAGATCCGGGCACTGATGAAGTGGCAACAGGTGGAACTATCTGGTGGTGAGATAGGTAGTGTGAGAATGTGTGACCCGTTCCCTATTGCCATGCCCCCAAAAAGTGAGATGATGATTTGGTGTCGGGCAGCTATTGGTCTAAGAGGTAGAGACTACCAAGCAATGGTAGAACCCGTCTACTCAGACAGTAGGCCCACCATTTTGACAGCACGGGGGGTGGTCGATGTACGCCATGGGAGGGTGCCCCTTCGCATCATAAATATCGGGGAGAGAGAAGTACACCTGCCCCGGTATGCCACGCTAGCCAAATTGTTCACCATAAACCAGAATTCTGTACAGGCCGTGGAACCCTTGCCTCCATCTCAACCAGAGGAAGGTAACGGCTCTAAGAAACCAATGGAGGACTGGTGTCAGCAACTGCATTTGGGTACTGACTCCACTCCCTCACACTCACTAGACTTCGGGCGAGTAAAGGGGGTAGAACACCACATCCCCACGGGAGACCATCCTCCCATAAAGGAGAGATACCGACCCGTACCCCCGGCACACTACCAACACGCCAAGGGGATGCTTAGAGACATGAAGGAGGCTGGGGTAATCAGGGACAGCTGTAGCCCCTGGGCAGCTCCACTAGTCTTAGTGAAAAAGAAAGACAACACCATGAGAATGTGTGTAGACTACAGGAAGGTCAACCGTATCACACACAAAGATGCGTACCCGTTACCAAGGATAGAAGAGTCCTTAGCTGCATTAAAATCTGCTAACTTCTTCTCTACTTTGGATCTCACTAGCGGGTACTGGCAGGTTCCTGTAGCAGAGGCGGACCGGGAGAAGACCGCATTCACCACCCCGATGGGTCTCAGTGAATTTAACTGCATGCCGTTCGGGCTCTGCAACGCACCAGGAACCTTCCAACGGTTGATGGAATGCTGTCTGGGACACCGGAACTTCGAGACGGTCCTGTTATACCTGGACGATGTCATCGTCTATTCCAAGACCTACGAGGACCACCTGAAACACCTGGCAGAAGTGTTTGAAGCTCTGGCAAACTACGGCCTAAAGGTGAAACCCTCCAAGTGTCACCTCCTGAAACCAAAGGTGCAATACCTGGGACACGTGGTGAGTGCTGACGGAGTGGCTCCCGACCCTGATAAGATCACCGTGATTAAGGACTGGCCAAGACCCTCCAGCATAAAGGAAGTGCGGCAGTTCCTCGGGTTGGTAGGCTACTACCGAAGATTCATTCCCGGTTTCACCAAAATGGCAGCCCCTATGCAGGACCTCCTGATAGGTCAATCTCGGAAAGCCAAAAACCAGAAGTCGCCCTTTAGGTGGGAAAAGCTGGAAGAGGAGTCCTTCTGCCAGCTGAAGATGGCCCTCACGGGGGATGAAATCCTGGCATATCCAGACTACAGCCAGCCCTTTATCCTCCACACGGACGCAAGCAACATCGGGCTAGGAGCCGTACTGTCCCAGATCCAGCAAGGGAAAGAACGGGTAATCGCTTACGCCAGCCGAAAGCTACGGCCCACGGAGAGGAACCCTGAGAATTATAGCTCATTCAAGCTGGAGTTCCTGGCAGTAGTGTGGGCAGTGACCGAACGTTTCAAGCATTACCTTGCTTCCTCAAATTCACCGTGTACACGGATAACAACCCGTTGACACACCTGGACACTGCAAGGCTCGGTGCCCTGGAACAGAGATGGATGGCCCGCCTGTCCAACTTTGAATTCACCATCAAATACCGGGCAGGACGATCAAATGCCAAAGCGGATGCCCTGTCTAGAATGCCGAACTTACCGGACGTAGGGGAAGATCCAGAAGATTTGGAAGAAGTTGAGCTCCCTGCGTTCCACCGTCATGGGATTACCCTGTATTCCCACCGTGTGAAGGACAGGCGCTCCATGACGTTCAATCCCTTGCCCCACTACAACTGGGCAGAGACGCAAGACAGTGATCCCGCAGTCCAATTGGTGAAGGAAATGCTGACCCAGGCCGATGCCCGTCTTGACCCAGATGCTCCGGAGGAGACCAAGCAACTGTGGAAGGAGAAAAGTAAGCTGTTCCTCTACAGGGAGAAGCTGTGCCGGAGAATGGTTAACTGTCGAACACATGAGTTGACCTGGCAGGTAGTGGTCCCAAGACGAGACGCGGCTATGGTTCTGGAGGCATACCACAACGGAGCAGGGCATTTCGGATGGAAGAAGCTGGAGTTCTTGTTGCGTGAACGGTTCTACTGGGTAGGCATGAGAGGAGCCATCGAAAGGTGGTGCAGAGACTGTGGCCTGTGCCACCTGAGAAGAAAGGACCGTGCCAGCCAGAAGACTCCCTTGCAGCCCATCATCACCAGACAGCCACTGGAACTGGTAGCCCTGGACCATGTGAAACTGGCTCCAAGCAGATCTGGGTATGTCTACGCCCTCACAATTGTAGATCATTACTCCCGGTTCCTGGTGGTGGTCCCGGTCAAGGACTTAACGGCTCAAACAGCAGCTAGAGCCTTCCAGCAGCACTTCTGCCGTCCACACGGGTACCCGGACCAAGTGTTGACAGACCAAGGACCAGCCTTCAAAGCGGAGGTCTTCCAGGAGTTCTGCAACCTGTATGGCTGCAAGAAGATAAGAACAACGCCCTATCACCCTCAAACCAATGGACTCTGCGAGAAGATGAACCAGGTGGTGATAGATCTGCTAAAAACATTGCCCCTGGAAGAACGCAGTCTGTGGCCTGAGAAACTGCCCGATCTGGTGGACCTGTATAACCACATCCCTGTAGGTTCCACCAACTGTACCCCGGCTTACCTAATGAGAGCAAGACCTGGTAAGCTGCCTATTGACCTGGATATGGGAGTCCTGACGCCTGAGGACACCTCGCCAGAGGCAGACTGGGATACAGAACAGCAGCAGCAGTATCGGAAAGTACAGGAGAGCATCGAGCGAAGTCTGTCTCAAGCTAGAGAAAGGCAAGAGAAGGCTTATAACCAGTATGCTCCCGCTGTTCCCCTGGTACCTGGAGAGCAGGTCTTGAAGAGGAAGAGGCGGCTCCACAAGTTGGACGACCAGTGGGAGAAGGACCCGTACACCGTACTGCCATCAAGCCATGAGAACCCAAAAATCTGCGTAATCAGTAAGGATGGAGGAGAAACCACAGCCATTGTCTCCAGAGACCACCTGAAGAAGTGTCCCGAGCAGCTGCAAAGCCCTGAAGAAGATCAAGAAAACCCTCAACCCGCAGAGGAAAGGGAAGAAATGATCAGTACCGTACTCGGAGACTTCCCCCGGTCTTGGACACAAGTAAACGGCACTGTCGTGGTACCTGTCCTCACCTTTCTCCAGCCGGCCCCGAAAGTGCCTACAGAGGAACCGGTAGAGCTGGAAGAGCAGCCGGCCCAAGAGGCAGAAGAGTCCACACCAGCAGTACAGGAGGATCAACCCTCTGCTAGTAGTGAGCCTGCTGCGCCCCTAGTGAGCCAAAGAGTGCGCAGAAAGCTGCCCAGCTTGCCCATAACACCTCCTACACCCTGTAGTGCAGAACCAGTTCGTGAGCTCCGTAGGTCCACTAGAGTCACTAGAGGTCAGATGCCCGCTCGCTGGAGAATCTAAACCAATGCACTGTAAAATTGACTGTTTATTGAAAAATGTTTATGGTTTATGTTTGTTGCCTGTTACTAATTATGTTTCTCAGTTACCCTGCAGATTTATTTGGACTAACAGGTTATGGACACTGGATAACCGGAACAGTTTTGTAGATAGTTGCACCTTGGTGCCTCTTGTGAAGACGGCCGCGGAAGAGAAAACCTGTCTGGCGTGGCCTCCTTGCGGCCCAAAGTAGTTAGTCTACCCTTGCATCCACGCCCAAGGACAACGCAAGGGGTTTGCTTTGGACAGGTCCCCTATTCTGTGCCAAGACTTCGCCTTGTTGGGTGATATGGACACCCGGTCACGGAAACGCCGTGACCTCTACAGACTAAAATTTCTTGTGAATATGTTATCTTTTTATTGTTATACCTTGTATTTATGTTTCTTTAAAAATGTGTTTAGTCCCGGAGTACTAAAATTTACTAGGGGGGAATGTGACACCCCAGGGGTCTGGTTGCCACAGTAATGGAGATATTATGTCTGAGAGCAAGTGGGAGGTTTCTCTGGTCAGGATCCCTAAACATGCAACACGGTCCGCCCAGACCTGGGAGGGGAGGAATCTGCCCTTATAAACTGGGTCTGGGGCGGGATTAGACAGAGACAGAGCCTGCAGAACAAGCAGAGCAGTCAGAGCCTGGAGAGGGAAAGGAAGAACTATGAGCTCTGTAGGAGCAGTAGCAGAAGTCCAGGGGCTGGAGCTGAGCAGAGTTCGCCCTGGACAAGGACACTAAAACCGGACACAGGAGTCCGAGCCTGTGGGGACTGATCTACACCCAGCAGCAGAAACCAGCCGGCAGGGGATTCCAGGTCCTCTGGCCATAGAAGCCCGGAGGCTCAGTCATAGAGAAGGGACCAGCGCCGCCATCCAGGAGCGGAGGCTAACAGAAGGCCCCAGGTCACCAGCCATACGGGTGAGCACCACACGGTATACTCAGGGACGTGGGCTACTTGTAACCGCTGACAGCAAGGTAGCCAGGAAGAGTGCAGATTAACGGGGAGGCCTACAACTCCACCTGGCCAGGGGAACTCCTGCTTGCTCGCAGACTGACCAGGCCCCTTATACTAGCCAGTACTCCCGGGAGGGTCTGCCTTGTACCATCAGTAAAGACCCTGAACTGCACCTCACGTCTCTGTGATTCCTTGCCGCTCCTGCACCATCAGCACTGGGACCCTCACACCATCACTCCCATCATCTCTCACATTAGCTGCCCTGAGGCAATACTTCTCCCGTGGGGAGTCATCCCATACTCAGCTGCGCAAACAACATCAGCCTCAGCGGTCTGCAGCGCAGCGGCGGTCCCCACTGACCGCAATCCACGGGTGGTGTAGTCGGACACTTATTACAATACAAATAGACTTCCACTGGTTTGACCACCCTGGGCACGGACCGGGTCACCGCCACACGGAGACTACAACCCCCAGCATCTCAGCGATCCGGCTCCGGGTATTCCCCTGCACAGCACAGGCCCAGGGGGCGCGTCATAACCATTCTCCGGCACAGCTTCTCCCTGTAGAGGAACAGCTTACTTTTCTCCTTCCACAGTTGCTTGGTCTCCTCCAGAGCATCTGGGTCAAGACGGGCATTGGCCTGGGTCAGCATTTCCTTCACCAAATGGACTGCGGGATCACTGTCTTGCATCTCCGCCCAGTTGTAGTGGGGCAAGGGATTGAACGTCACGGAGCGCCTGTCCTTCACACGGTGGGAATACAGGGTAATCCCATGACGGTGGAACGCAGGGAGCTCAACTTCTTTCAGATCTTCTGGATCTTCCCCTATGTCCGGTAAGTTCAGCATTCTAGACAGGGCATCCGCGTTGGCATTTGAGCGTCCTGCCCGGTATTTGATGGTGAATTCAAAGTTGGACAGTTGGGCCATCCATCTCTGTTCCAGGGCACCGAGCCTTGCAGTGTCCAGGTGTGTCAACGGGTTGTTATCCGTGTACACGGTGAATTTGGAGGAGGCAAGGTAATGCTTGAAACGTTCGGTCACTGCCCACACTACTGCCAGGAACTCCAGCTTGAATGAGCTATAATTCTCAGGGTTCCTCTCCGTGGGCCGTAGCTTCCGGCTGGCGTAAGCGATTACCCGTTCTTTCCCTTGCTGGATCTGGGACAGTACGGCTCCTAGCCCGATGTTGCTTGCGTCCGTGTGGAGGATAAAGGGCTGGCTGTAGTCTGGATATGCCAGGATTTCATCCCCCGTGAGGGCCATCTTCAGCTGGCAGAAGGACTCCTCTTCCAGCTTTTCCCACCTAAAGGGCAGCTTCTGGTTTTTGGCTTTCCGAGATTGACCTATCAGGAGGTCCTGCATAGGGGCTGCCATTTTGGTGAAACCGGGAATGAATCTTCGGTAGTAGCCTACCAACCCGAGGAACTGCCGCACTTCCTTTATGCTGGAGGGTCTTGGCCAGTCCTTAATCACGGTAATCTTATCAGGGTCAGGAGCCACTCCGTCAGCACTCACCACGTGTCCCAGGTATTGCACCTTTGGTTTCAGGAGGTGATACTTGGAGGGCTTCACCTTTAGGCCGTAGTTTGCCAGAGCTTCGAACACTTCTGCCAGGTGTTTCAGGTGGTCCTCGTAGGTCTTGGAATAGACGATGACATCGTCCAGGTATAACAGGACCGTCTCGAAGTTCCGGTGTCCCAGACAGCATTCCATCAACCGTTGGAAGGTTCCTGGTGCGTTGCAGAGCCCGAACGGCATACAGTTAAATTCGCTGAGACCCATCGGGGTGGTGAATGCGGTCTTCTCCCGGTCCGCTTCTGCTACAGGAACCTGCCAGTACCCGCTAGTGAGATCCAAAGTAGAGAAGAAGTTAGCAGATTTTAATGCAGCTAAGGACTCTTCTATCCTTGGTAACGGGTACGCATCTTTGTGTGTGATACGGTTGACCTTCCTGTAGTCTACACACATTCTCATGGTGTTGTCTTTCTTTTTCACTAAGACTAGTGGAGCTGCCCAGGGGCTACAGCTGTCCCTGATTACCCCAGCCTCCTTCATGTCTCTAAGCATCCCCTTGGCGTGTTGGTAGTGTGCCGGGGGTACGGGTCGGTATCTCTCCTTTATGGGAGGATGGTCTCCCGTGGGGATGTGGTGTTCTACCCCCTTTACTCGCCCGAAGTCTAGCGGGTGTTTACTGAACACTCTCTCGTACTCTCGAACCACCCGATAGACTCCCTGTTTCTGGTGTGAGGGAGTGGAGTCAGTACCCAAATGCAGTTGCTGACACCAGTCCTCCATTGGTTTCTTAGAGCCGTTACCTTCCTCTGGTTGAGATGGAGGCAAGGGTTCCACGGCCTGTACAGAATTCTGGTTTATGGTGAACAATTTGGCTAGCGTGGCATACCGGGGCAGGTGTACTTCTCTCTCCCCGATATTTATGATGCGAACGGGCACCCTCCCATGGCGTACATCGACCACCCCCCGTGCTGTCAAAATGGTGGGCCTACTGTCTGAGTAGACGGGTTCTACCATTGCTTGGTAGTCTCTACCTCTTAGACCAATAGCTGCCCGGCACCAAATCATCATCTCACTTTTTGGGGGCATGGCAATAGGGAACGGGTCACACATTCTCACGCTACCTATCTCACCACCAGATAGTTCCACCTGTTGCCGCTTCATCAGTGCCCGGATCTCTTTTAGGAGCACACGCTGCTGGCCGGAACTGGCGTTCTTGGCAACCTGCTGTAAAATGAGAATCACCTCTGCAAGACAATTTTCAATCACATTAGTTCCCAAGGTTATTCTAGGGTGACTCTCATGACGGTCTATGTCCACTATAATCAGTCCTTGTGCCGCCAGTTCGACTTTACCGATCTTAATGGTCACCTCTTTGAATCCCACCTGCGGCACGGGCTGACCATTGCTGGCGATGATACTCAGGTCGTCATCTGGGTAGCGGGTTATGTCCGAGTCATTCCAGTACTGTTTAAAGAGCACGTACGGGATGGTGGTCACCTGTGACCCAGTGTCTAGTAGGGCACTCATAGGAATGCCATCCAGTACCACAGGCAAGATTGGACGTCCCCCTACGTATTTATCACGCCAGTTTGATGGGCCTGATGGTCTTATGCCTGGGGGTTGGCCCTCTACCCCAGGTTGTGCCCATTTAAATGACAGTACCTTGCCACATGTCCGGGTTGATTGCAGCGGCGGCAGATGGGTCGTCCGTCCTCGTTGTATCTGTCGCTGGGTCTTCCTCTGGCCGGTGGGGTCCTCCTCAGTCGGCGCCACGGGACGTCCTCCGGTCCGGATGCCAGCTGGATCTTTCCTGGAGAAGAGACCTGTAAAGACTGCACAGTTCTGGTTAGCGCGGCAACGCTCTTAGTCAGCTCTTGGACCTGATGGTGCAGGTCTGTAGCCGGGTCACTGTTTAAAGCCTGCGCATCAGCTCCCACAGGCCCTGCAGACAAGGGCGCAGTCTCCTGGTGGTAAGTGATAGCAGGGGGCCTGTGGGTCACAGCGCCACCTGGTGCCGGTTCTCGGAGCACCCGGATGGCTCTGTCCTTGAACTGTGCAAAGTCCAGGTCAGGGTCCTGTAAGGCCATTGCCCGCAACTGGGTTCGGTGGGTATTGCACAGTAGACCCTCAATAAATTGTTCAGTCAACAGCTTATCTTCATTTCCCACGCTGTCAGGGTCTGCCTGCTTAATGGCTCTCAGGGCCTCTTGTAGGTTTAGAGCATAGTCTCTTATACCCTCATGTGCCCGCTGTTTACACCCGTAAAATCTGAGCTTTATTTCGGCTGAGGTGCGGGTATCAAATGTGTCTTTCAGCCGGGCTAGTATTTCTCTGACAGTCCTCTTCCTCCCAGGTGGCCAGGACTTTACCTCCCTTTGGGCTGCCCCGATTAATTGGGCCACCAGGATGCTCACTTTTTGCTCTTCTGTGAGGGGGTACACCTGGAAGAGGCTATCCAGTCTTTCTCTAAAGTCATTTAGAGTATGTGACTCCCCTGAGTACTGGGGTAGCCAGGTTGCCCCCGGGATATAGGGCATGGTGAATGGCATGACTGCTGCAGCGGTTGCGCTGGCGGTGGCTGTGGCAGTGGAGCTCCCCTCGGTATCTGGCATCCTCCTCCCCCCTAGTGGACCGTGGCCTACCTTGCGATGCTCTTCTTCCGTAGGCCGCGGCTCCGCAGTCGATCGTCGGGGTTGAGGACCTGGCGTCGCGCTCCGATGACGTCAGCGTCGCTCTTCCTCCCTTCCAGGACCTTGCAAAGCGTCAGAGCGTGGGGCGGAGCGTGGGGCGGAGCTTCGGATCTCGCGCGCTTTCGGCGTCCACGCCCCTCTTCTTCCCGTGCGGCGTCCCGAAGATGGCGTCCGAAGGCGGGAAGCAGCTGCGGATGGCGGGAAGAAGGCAGAAGACGGCGGGAAACGGTCCAAGATGGCGTCTGATGGCAGGAATCGGCTCCAGATGGCGGGAAACGACTCCGGACGGCGGGAAACTTCACCACAGGTAAGTATAAAAGTCTCTTTTTCAGGCACGCAGTACCCGGTGGTTGCGGGCACGAAATCCTGACGACTACGCCAAAGTTGACGCGCCCCCTGGGCCTGTGTTGTGCAGGGGAACCCGGAACCGGGCCTGTTGTAGAATGCTGGGGGTTGTAGTCTCCGTGTGGCGGTGACCCGGTCCGTGCCCAGGGTGGTCAAACCAGTGGCAGTCTTAATGTATAGCAAATGTCCGACTACGCCACCCGTGGATTGCGGTCAGTGGGGACCGCCGCTGCGCTGCCGACCGCTGAGGCTGATGTTGTTTGCGTAGCCGAGTATGGGATAACTCCCCACGGGAGAAGTATTGCCTCAGGGCAGCTAATGTGAGAGATGATGGGAGTGATGGTGTGAGGGTCCCAGTCATAAAGGTGCTGGTGCGGCAAGGAATCACAGAGACGTGAGGTGCAGTTCAGGGTCTTTACTGATGGTACAAGGCTGACCCTCCCGGGAGTACTGGCTAGTATAAGGGGCCTGGTCAGTCTGCGAGCAAGCAGGAGTTCCCCTGGCCAGGTGGAGTTGTAGGCCTCCCCGTTTATCTGCACTCTTCCTGGCTAACTTGCTGTCAGCGGTTACAAGTAGCCCACGTCCCCGAGTATACCGTGTGGTGCTCACCCGTATGGCTGGTGACTTGGGGCCTTCTGTTAGCCTCCGCTCCTGGATGGCGGCGCTGGTCCCTTCTTTGTGACTGAGCCTCCGGGCTTCTATGGCCAGAGGACCTGGAATCCCCTGCCGGCTGGTTTCTGCTGCTGGGTATATATCAGTCCCCACAGCCTCGGACTCCTGTGTCCGGTTTTAGTAACTTCAGCCAGGGCGAGCTATATCTCTGCTCACAGCCCCTGGCCTTCTGCCTCTGCTCCTACAGAGCTCCTGTTCTCACTTTCCCTCTCCAGGCTCTGACTGACTTAATCCCGCCCCAGACCCAGTTTAGAAGGGCAGATTCCTCCCCTCCCAGGTCTGGGTGGGCAGTGTTGCATGCTTAGGGCTCCTGACCAGAGAAACCTCCCACTTGCTCTCAGACATAATATCTCTATTACTGTGGCAACCAGACCCCTGGGGTGTCACATTTGCATCACTACCTTCTATGTGCAAGACCCTCAACATCACACCTTTAGTTATGTAAGCCCTCACAACCGGCAGAACTGTGCACATTCCGTGTGCAAGACCCACTACATGCAACCCTCATGTAGTAACCTGATCCACATTTTTATGCCCCCAAAACACAGTATCAGACCATTTACACTTTGTGCTATACATAAAAACTAAATACATAATTGCGGTCTCCACACTGACCACTTATGCTGCTCCTCAGCCCTCCCAGGATCTGTAGTGAAGCATCACCTCATATACAGCAGCCTCTGTGTGGCGCCCCTGAGGGTCCGACCGCCACAGGGATGCTGCACCTCTCCAATGGGGTGTGGTGTTCCTCCTCTGAGGTAAGAACGGTGCAATGGTCAGGACCCCACCTCCACATCCAACACCACACTTCTCCCACCAGAGGGGGCTAGTAGGCACTAGAGTGCTGCCCCTACTGGAAGTTGGGAGATTGGGGACCCAAGTGTTAGGGGGAACCAATTAGTGGGTGAGGGTGGAGGACTCACATTTTAGTGATACTTAATATTTGATATTTAATAAACAGCCATCTTGGCTCAGGTTCTTTTGATTGTGATCTCCCTCCCTGAACGTGGATCCTGTGTGGACCTGCAGTGGATGGAGACACGGCCCTCGTACCCTGGCCTTGGGTCGAGGGGCAGGTTGCAGATAACGTATGTCTCAACCCGGTCAAGGACCATGACCAAGAAGGCCCGGAGCTTAGGAGTGTATCTCCACCGCAAATGGATCCCAGGGGGATGCAGACAGAGCGGTATACGCCACCTGTCCTCGCTATTCTGGCCAAGTCAGTGGGATTCCGGCTGCAAGAGGGGTACCGGCCCCGGACACCTGACCTTGCTACTCTACGTCCTGGTCAGGGAAGTCCGGTAGGCCCTGAGGATCCCACCGGGTAACGGAAGGAGCGGAGCTGCCACCCGCACCCTTTTTCTGAGCGAAGCGCAGAGGGAGACCCGGCCTATCTACACACACACACAGACAGGAAAGGACCCGGTCTGAAGTCTAGGAACACTCTGGTGCGGGGTCCTGATTGAACACTTGAATTACTCGGAGGTTGTCAGACCCCCGTTCCTGGTGACCGCAGAACTCCGCGAGGAGCAGGGAGAAGCCTTGCAGCTGTACTCTCCACCGTGAGTAAAAACCCTGGAAGTCAACCCCTATGGCCTCCGGACTCTTTATTCTGCACTGCACCGCACTACGCAGCACCAGACCTCCTACACTACAACCTCCTCCATCCTGTCCTCTCTGCCCTGAGGCCCTGCTCCGCCTGTGGGGAATAGTATCAACTTTGGCTGCCATAACATCCCGCCTCGGAGGACTGCAGCAGCGCTGGTGGCCTTCACCAGGTACCACAGGTGGCGTCGATAGCAACCACTCAACCCTGATAAGCCCGTACCACCCTTTTTAATGTGATGGCCCTGGGCACGGAGCGGGTCCGGGCCACGGCTGCACCCCACCAAAACACAGGACCCGGCTCTGAGTAATTCCCCATCTTCCCAGGGTTAGGGCTGTGAGCGTCACATCAGCAGCACCACGCTGCTTCCTGGTATCGGTCGGCACTGAACTGGAGGAGGCGCCGCCCCTTCCAATCGCATCATCACCTCCCGGGAGCAACTCCATTTTAGACACTCCTAGAGCGAGCAGCGTTGTCCCAGACTGCCAGTGGGCCCCTCTGTTAGTCCAGGGCCCTGGCATTTGCCCGGGTGCGCCGGGTGGTGACGCCGGCCCTGGTCTTATGGCCCGAAAAATATGGTATATATTTTTTTTAGAGGTTTATGGGGCCCAAATAGAACTTTCGCTATTGGGCCCTGTGATTATTATGAGGGAAATCTGGCCTGTTGCTCGGAGCCCAAGGTTCCAGGCGTCCCGTCGCCAGATTGCCCTCATCATGAGCGGCGTGCCGGACAGGAAGGGGGGCCCAGACACATTTCTTGCACAGGGGCCCCAAGCTGTCAGTGTCCGCCCCTGGTTATACAAATAATCGTATGTCCTTCTTAACCAGCCACAGAAATACACATTTATTTAAGTCAACAGAAACAAAATAGTGTATTTCTCTTGGCTTAACAAATCTAATCATCTGACTGATTAAGATTAGAAACTGTGTTGTCACACATGACTTTTAATTAAATTCAAGCAAGGTAATAATTTAATTTGCTTATGTTGGAGACTTAATGTTTGACAGCAACGGCAAGTCATTTTCTTAGTATAGAAGAGAGTAAAATGTTGAGATTTTACCTCACAAGTACTAAATGGGGTTGAGCAACTAAACAAAGACTGAGGTTTCTCCTAAATTCATTGTAGTTGCTGTCAGGAGAGTCATGTTTTAGGCCTTAGACTTGTAATAGTTAATTTTTGAAATATGATAGATTAACTAGGGGGAAGGACCTGTCAGGAATGCTGAAAAATAAGAACAGACTGTCTGCAAATGCAGGAGAAAAATGACTGTGATACCTATGTTGAATGCTTTAACAATTTCATCTTGCCTAACGACTAATGAAGGGGATACGAGGCAACCTTGTCTTGGGCCATAAAACATACTAGAACTGGGTGAGATGCTTAATGCAGTTGGGAATTTAAAAACTTCAAAAGGCTGTATGATGCATATATACATCAGTACTTTATATTCAGGCTCAGGAGGAGTTGATTTATTTGCCCATGAAGCTATTGTTTTGTTATTTGAACTTAGTTAAAAAATTATTAATTTTTTATATAAAACTTTGTTTTATTGTCCTTTTGATAGAGCTGAATAAGGGCTTTTTTAGGTGCAAATTGATGCTTTTACTGATGCCATTTTGGAGTTCATACAGTGTTTTGATGGGAAAGTGAGGTGTCAAAAAACAAAATTTGGGGGTTTCAGTTCTTTTTTCTTTTTATTGCATTTACCATATGGATTAAATAATTTTAAAAGATAAAACTTTTACAAATAGACTGATACTAAGTTATGGCTACTTTTTTTATTCTCTGATTGCGAAAAGGAGCTGATATTTTTTTTTATTTTTGTTTTAAATTTTCTTCACACGTTAGCATCCCTGGGAACTTGAACCTGCAATAGCATCAAAGAGGTTCAGATTGCACCAGGTTTTTGCTATGTAATATGAAGTCAGCATGTTGAATTCAACAATGTGTCACTTATCGGGCTGTGTGCTGCTGTTTACTTATAATAAAGGTTTTATCACCAGGTCCTTATCACTGCTCAAACTACAGCAGCACATGTGTCAAATATATACTTTATACTTATGGAGATCGATAGCGTGGGTCGGAGTGAAGACAAACACGATATATCGTAGTAACAGGATATATTGAAGCAGGCAAGTATATATTATAGCAGGCGGGTATATGCAATAAGCGATAAGTAAACAGTCTTTGGAAACGGTTGTGATGTCAGTACAAACCGATAGATGTTCCAGGTCCAGAAACGCACAGTCCACAGAGTCCCGAGCCCGGACCAGGCTCCTTGCAGAGAGCAGGCTGAACTGCAGGTGGATGCAGAGCGGGTCTTTGCACACAGGTGAGAGTCCAGGTAAACGGCAGGCAGGTAACAGGTGGGGAATCCCAGTGTAGAGAAGCAACAGGCAAGATGCAAGTCCTTCAAGCTTGGCAGCAGGTAAGATACAAGATACACAAGCAAAGTATAGTTGGCCAGAGTCTCTTTATATATATAGCAAACAGGAGATATCAGACAGGAAACAAGATGGCCCCCGAGGCTGTCAACTCCATTTTGGATAAGGGCAGAACCAGCAGAACAGGTATATGCAACTCCATCTTGGATAAAGGCAATACAAATCGGACAGAACAGATACATGATTCAGCTCTTTACATTACTCCCCCCTTAAAGGGTGTCCTCCGGACAACCTTGGAGCCGGTTTGTTGGGGTATCTGTTGTGGAACCGTTCAATCAAACGAGTAGCGTGGATATTTTCCCGAGGTTCCCAAGAATTCTCCTCCGATGGATAGCCTTGCCATTTCACCAGGTACTGGAGTCGTCCTCTATGAATCCGAGAATCGATGATCCCCTCCACGATGAATTCCTCTTGCCCGTTAACAAGAACTGGATCGGGTGGAACAGGTATGCGTCCGGAAAAAAGATTTGGTACTACCGGTTTGAGCAGAGAGACATGAAAAACAGGGTGTACTTTCAAGGATTTTGGCAACTTGAGTTGGCAGGCTACAGGACTTACTAATTTGCCGATTTTGTATGGCCCAACATACTTCTGCCCCAATTTAGACGTTGGAGTTCTTAGTTTTAAGTTATTTGTTGAAAGCCAAACCATGTCTCCTACCTTGTATGTTGGTGCTGGCTTGCGGAACCTATCTGCCGCCTTCTTATATCTTTCTTGAGCTGTGTCCAGCGTTTCTTTTAAGACCTCTAGATTCTGTTGAAGAAGCGTAATCCGATCAGCTACTGCGGGTACGGATGTATCTATTGGAAACCGTGGAAGAATGCTGGGATGATACCCCTTGTTAGCAAAGAACGGAGACTGTTTGGTGGATGCACTCTGTGAATTATTATACGTGAATTCGGCCAACGGAAGTAAGTTTACCCAATCATCCTGCAAATGACACACGTAGCAACGCAGATACTGCTCCAAAGTCTGGTTTGTCCGTTCTGTTTGGCCGTTAGACTGCGGATAAAAAGCAGATGACAGATTTACCTTAATGTCCAGAGCAGCACAAAAGCTTTGCCAAAATCTTGAAGTAAATTGGACCCCTCCATCTGATATCACTTCATCAGGAACCCCATGTAGGCGAAAAACCTCTTGTACAATAAGATCCGCTGTCTGTTTCGCTGTTGGTAACCCGGTACAGGGAATGAAATGAGCAGCCTTGGTTAAGCGGTCAACTACTACTAGGATAGTGTTCTTTCCTTTAGACATAGGCAACTCTACAATAAAATCCACTGAAATAGACCCCCAGGGACGGGATGGAATAGGAAGGGGTTGCAACAGTCCGGTAGGTGAGGAGCGAGGAACCTTTGATCTTGCACATACCTCACAAGATGAGAGGTAATGCTGAACGTCTTTCCGATAAGTTGGCCACCAGAAGAAGCGAGACAAGAATTCCTGAGTCTTCTGAACTCCTCTATGACCCGCGATCTTAGAGTCATGCATTAATTTTAGCACCCTTAATGTAACCGTTTCCGGAATATACAAACGTTGTCCCTGGAACCAAAGTCTATTTTTCAAGGTTAGATTTACCTGGCTGGACGGTTGAATCAGGAACGGGTCTGCAGCGTACGCTTCCCTGATAGCTGTTAATAGATCTTGATTGTGTAACAGACCTATAAAGTTGTTTTCCGAGAGTATGGTTCTTGGAGGTGCAGCCGGGTTTATATCAACCGAATGAATTCTGGATAGTGCATCTGCTTTCCCATTACGAGAACCCGGCCTATAGGAGATAACAAAATCAAACTGATTAAGAAAAAGATTCCACCGAGCCTGTCTGGGTTTTAGACACCTTGCCGACCTCATGAATTCAAGATTACGATGGTCTGTAAGTACGACAATTTGTTGGGATGCCCCCTGTAGCAAATGTCTCCATTCTTTGAATGCCGTTATAATGGCCAGCAATTCTTTGTTTCCAACGTTGTAGTTCCTTTCTGCAGGTGATAACTTCTGTGAAAGAAAAGCACAGGGATGCAAAAGATCTTTCTCACCTGTTCTCTGCGAAAGTATAGCCCCTAACGCACAGTCCGAGGCATCCACTTCCACTATGAAGGTCCGATCCGGGTCCGGATGTATGAGAATGGGAGCTGACGTGAATTTAGACTTCAACCTGTCAAATGCTGTCTGCGCTTGTGGCGACCAGACCAACGGCGTCTTTTTCCGTGTAAGTTGGGTAATGGGTGAGACAATCTCCGAGAAATTGTTAATGAACCGTCTGTAGAAATTGGCGAACCCAATAAATCGTTGCACCTCCTTTAGTGTGTTGGGAATTGGCCACTCCTGAATGGCTTGAGTCTTGCTTGTATCCATGCTGAGACCCTGGGGAGAAATAACATACCCCAAAAATTGAATCTCCGATTTGTGAAACTCGCATTTCTCCAACTTGATGTACAACTGATTTTGCCGTAGACGATCCAACACCATTCTCACATGCCGCTGATGATCCTCGAAGTTGCTGCAAAAAATTAAAATGTCATCCAAATAAACCACAACAAAAATATTGAGTATGTCTCTAAATATATCATTTGCCAAGTGTTGAAAGGTAGCCGGTGCGTTACGAAGTCCAAAAGGCATAACAAGGTACTCAAAATGTCCGTAACGTGACCGGAAAGCTGTTTTCCATTCGTCACCAGGGCGAATCCGTACTAAATTGTAAGCTCCACGAAGGTCTAATTTTGTGAAGATTTTGGCATGTCGTATCCTCTCAAGTAATTCAGGAATTAGTGGAAGTGGATAAGAATTTCTGACAGTAATTTTGTTGAGCTCACGATAATCAATACATGGTCGGAGTGAACAGTCCTTCTTTTTCACGAAGAAGATTGGGGCACCGGCTGGAGAGGAAGATGGTCGTATAAACCCCTTAGTTAAATTCTCATCGATATACTCTTTGAGAGCTTTTAGTTCAGGTCCGGCCAGAGGATAAATGCTACCGAACGGAATTGCGGTGCCAGGTAAGAGTTCTATGGGGCAATCATACTGCCGGTGTGGTGGCAGCTTGTCCGCGTTCTTTTTATCACATACATCTGCAAAATCTTGATATTCCATTGGTAGTTTTAGATCACTTACACATGCTGACCCGATTAAATCTGATTCCCTGGAAGACATCTGCCGTTGTGGAAACTGCAATTCCTTTGTTGCCCAGTTGATAGTAGGGTTTTGTAATTGTAGCCACGGTAAGCCTAAGATTACAAGAAAGTGGGGAGAAGAGATCAGCAAAAACGACAGTCTTTCTGCATGGTCCGCCCCCATACGAACCTTCAATGCTGCTGTTTCAAGGTCAACAGGCCCGGATGCTATCGGGGACCCATCCACGGTCTCCATTAATACCGGTGCGATTCTCCTCTGTGGACGTATACCGTGTTTTTTAGCGAATGCGATGTCCATGAAATTACCACTGGCTCCCGAGTCAACCATAGCAGAGCTAGTAACCCAGCCGGACTGAATCTTTATCTTGAGAGGAATGTAGCAGTGTGAATTTTTCTTTGAGCTCTCCGAGGCCGAAGTAGTGGAGCCTACTGAAAGAACGGCTGCATTCACGGGTGAAGATGTTTCAGAAGCACAGTCGGAGAAGTCGTAATCCTGGTCGATTTCTTTATCCCGAGGAGGACTTTGATGAGAAATTACTGAGGCTTCATCTGACACGTCGTATTCGATCACTGCCACCGTAGTCCTGCGAATTTTACTGGGACAATTTGAAATATAATGACCCGATTTTCCGCAATAGAAGCATAAATTTTCTCTGAAACGATGTTCCTTGCGTGTGTCAGGACGAGTTCTTTGAATTGCATCCACCTGCATAGGTTCCGACTCCACCTGAAGAGAGGATTTACTTTGAGTTTCTCTGGAGGGAGGAGAAAAAGATAGCAAGTTGTTACGATTAGTATCTGCCCATTTCTCTTGCCGACGTTCTGTGAGGCGAACATCTATCCGAACACAATGGTTGATAAAGTCTCCCAGGGCAACAGGTGACTCCCCTCGCGCCAGCTCATCCTTAATTGCAGCGGATAAACCCCTCCTAAACACTGCATGTCTTGCCGAATCGCACCACGTAGTGTCCAGCACCCACCTCCGAAACTCCATTGCATATTCTACGACAGAGCGCTTTCCCTGTTGGAGTGTCAATAGTGCGGCTTCTGCTGTGGCACTCCGATTGGGGTCACCAAACATTTGACCCATTGCAGCAATAAAGTCTTCCAGCGAATTTAAACACAAATCATCAGTTTCAATCAGAGGGTTTGCCCAGGCAAGAGCTTTGTTAGTTAACAGCATTATCATGGTTAATACTTTCGCTCGTTCAGTTGGGAAGTGAGCTGCCTGTGTAGAAAAATACAGTTGGCACTGATTTAAAAACCCACAAAATTTTTCTCTCTCTCCACCAAACCTGAATGGCGGGAGTTTAGGAAAAGCCGGAGCCGAAGTTGGCATTGATATTGAAACCGGAGCTGCAGCTGCAGTCTCTTGAGTTGACAGGCGATTTGCTAATGCGTGAATGGACGAGTCGGCCACATTAGCATTATGATGAATTTGAGTCTCTAATGCCGCTAGTTTTGTTTTAGCAGCCTGCAGGTCCCCATGAAGTCCTGTGATATATGTGCATACTTTCTTGAGACGCACCTCCACAGTATCAGACCCAGCGAACTCCATTCTTTTGAGGCTTGTGTATTCTGTCAAATATATACTTTATACTTATGGAGATCGATAGCGTGGGTCGGAGTGAAGACAAACACGATATATCGTAGTAACAGGATATATTGAAGCAGGCAAGTATATATTATAGCAGGCGGGTATATGCAATAAGCGATAAGTAAACAGTCTTTGGAAACGGTTGTGATGTCAGTACAAACCGATAGATGTTCCAGGTCCAGAAACGCACAGTCCACAGAGTCCCGAGCCCGGACCAGGCTCCTTGCAGAGAGCAGGCTGAACTGCAGGTGGATGCAGAGCGGGTCTTTGCACACAGGTGAGAGTCCAGGTAAACGGCAGGCAGGTAACAGGTGGGGAATCCCAGTGTAGAGAAGCAACAGGCAAGATGCAAGTCCTTCAAGCTTGGCAGCAGGTAAGATACAAGATGCACAAGCAAAGTATAGTTGGCCAGAGTCTCTTTATATATATAGCAAACAGGAAACAGGAGATACCAGACAGGAAACAAGATGGCCCCCGAGGCTGTCAATTCCATTTTGGATAAGGGCAGAACCAACAGAACAGGTATATGCAACTCCATCTTGGATAAAGGCAATACAAATCGGACAGAACAGATACATGATTCAGCTCTTTACAACATGAGACCTAGTCTGACCATGGCCCCTCCACTGATAAGCAGCTCACTGTCTATGGACTTTGTACACAGAGAGCCAAGTGTGGGCAGGGTTAGCTTTCTTCACTCTGCTTCATGTTGCATCTAAGAACTCTGTGTCACAACTGCTGCACCCAGTAAACTAAGTGACATATCACAGCAATCATGGTCTCTTTGCTTGCATCATGCTGCTCTCAGACAAGGTAGCAAAAACCTGGTGATACATTCCCTTTAACTGCTGCTGTCAGCAAATATCATTGGCATCTAAGTGATTAAATAGCAGACATCAGAGCTAGCTCGCATGTCTGCTATTAGAGGCAGGTGTAGGCTGTATAACACAGCCAGAAAATGCAGTGTATGGAGCGGGTTCAACAACTCAACCTGCTTCATAAACACATACCAAAAATCCATACATGGTTGGAGGATGTCAGTGAGAGGTTAAATATGTTCAGTCAGCAGTTGGAGAAGATGTATTAAGGGTATCACTTTGCAACGACACATTTCAAAAGTAGTATAAAGTATATAAAAAGATTAGAGCCGGTCATGCAACACTAATAATATTTTTCAGTTCAGTATCCCCAAAATACCCTAAATTAATTCAAATGTCATTGGCAGCTTTTTCAGCCTGTAATATACCATCAAAAACAAGTTTTTCTGGCTATGGTCTAGTCAGTGACTTCTAGAATTTATGTTTCACTGGTAGTTGTATCACCACTCCTCTCCCCACCTACTGCGTTCTGTGTCTGTAATACATAAAGCCTGGAGGAGAAGAAGAAAAGTCACACTGCCTAGAATGTAGCCCAGATCTTTCCTGGACGAAAAGCATGTTGGTGACGTGAGGAGTTCTCATGCTGCTGCAGGGAAAGCATCACTTTCTATAAGTGTCATGTATTTCTATAGTGCCTCTGGCACTAAGCTTCACCAGCTGCAGAACTAGTGCAGTGAATAAAGAACATACCAGACCAAAGATAATTCTAAAGAAGAACCTTGAATTATAGTCTGAAAATATATATTTTTTTAAATAGCCATAGTTTTAAAGTGGGTATAAAGTTAGAGCAAAGAATTAAATCAGTCTTACATTGCATGCTCCCATAACTGCTATTCCTTCGCCTATTTACAATTATATATTTTAGTCCATGTGGAATGGACCTTTTTTTCACTTTTACTAATTGGAGATGTTAATTTACCATATCTAATATAAAATGTGGCAAAGGAGATGTGTAGATTGGTACCCTGTCTTGGTTCCTCACAGTGCAGTGTAGAGACAGGAAGACAATGCACCTTCTTTCAGTGTGTCATGCTGGCGACTTGCAAACGCAGTAAGTGCCGCCCTACTCACGGTGGTCACCGCTCTGCTCCCCCCATTCTCGGGTCATATCACTTGCCTCTTGCAGCATTTCTAGCTCTCCTCCATCCTATTTCTGCTGGTTAGTCTCCACCTGGCTATAGGGAAGCAAGGCCAGATTTTGCAGGAATTTAACCAGGGCCGGCTCCAGGTTTTCGTGGGCCCTGGGCCCCTTTAATACATACCACGATTCATGATGCAAAGATAAAGCAGAGAAATATAGGTATAGTACAATGCCAAAGATTTCCCTAACTTGTTACATTACATGAGTGATATCTATTGTAAATTCTACAATATCTCAGAAACTGGCAAATCATTGCAGCGCACAGTGCAGACTGGACAGTATAGTCCTCCATACAGTATTATGAGCCCCATATAATGCTCCATACAGAATAATGGACCCCATATAACGTTCCATACAGAATAATGGACCCATATATAGCTCCATACAGCATACTGGCCCCCATATAATGCTCCATACAGAATACTGGCCCCCATATAATGCCGCATACAGAATAATGAACCCCATATAATGCTCCATACAGAATAACGGATCCCATATATTGCTCCATACAGGATACTGGCCCCCATATAATGCTTCATACTGAATACTGGCCCCATATAATGCTTCATGCTGGCTGGGCCCCATATAATGCTCCATGCAGGCTGGGCCCCATTTAATGCTCCATGCAGGCTTGGCCCGATATAATGCCCCATGCAAACTGGGCCCCATATAATGCCCCATGCCTCCATACATAAAAAAATAAAAAATAAAATACTCACCTCACCTCTCCTTCTGCCGCTACTCTCCTCCGGACTCCTCAGCGTCGCCGTCTTCCCGCACTCTGCGTTGTGACTGCTTAGCAGAAGGCGCGCTGGAAAGACGTCATCGCGCCCTTTGACCAGAGACGTCATAGTCAGCAGACGCGGAAGATACAGGACCTGTGGAGGAACGGGCCGGGGAGAGGTAAGTATTGTGCCGGGACACTGAGCAAGCAGGGGGAGGGGTCCCAGTCGCGGAAGCTGGCATCGGACTCCTCCACTCACGGGCCCCATAGCGCGCCGGGTTGCCTGACGGCAAATGGGTCCCCCCACCTGCTCAGGGCTCTGGCACTTGCTCGGGTGCTGACGCCGGGCCTGTATGTGAAAAAATATGGAAAAATTAATTGGGTATGAATACTTTTTTTAAGGCACTGTACCTTGTATATTAAATATGAATTTACTGGAGGGAGCAGCCATGTATTGTCCATCCAAAACTTATAGTATCCCATAAATCCGGGTTTAGTCCTTCCTGCCTTATCTGGAGAGGAATTCAGTATTTGTGAAATGTTCTATGAATTGTACATACTATAAACTTCAGGAAACATCAGAAAGTGACTCAGAAGAGGGATGGAACTGAAAGTCTGATATCTCTGACCCCAATCTGATAGAAGGTAAGCTGATCATCTAATATTCTTACATCCATCTAAACATTATAGAGAACGGCAGAGAAAACGTATGTACTCTTCATCCTCTGTATGAGGCCATTGACCATTCCTGGACCCGCTGCAGACTATAATGGAGACGGCACATGTAATTCTGAAAACGCCTCTATACCTCTTAAGTTTGTGGGTGTAACGAGAAAGTAAAAAGAGGAAAAGTTGACGGGGTATGAATACTTTTTAAAACACTGTATATATACACACACACAAACCCAACTTTAATATGTTCCCTCATTCTCTCCCCTGATTCAGCAAACAGGTTTTTCCATTGGCATTGGAGATGTAACTCCAAGGCAAGGTCTGCCAACGGCCAATCATCATCTTTTGGGTGTGGGGTACAAGAAGTGCGATGAGTACTTTGAAGCTCATTGAAAAGCAACTTGGGTGTAGTGCAGAAGAGACACTGGATGTAGGTCCTATATATACAGTACAGACCAAAAGTTTGGACACAACTCATTTAATGATTTTTCTGTATTTTCATGACTATGAAAATTGTACATTCACACTGAAGGCATCAAAACTATGAATTAACATATGTGGAATTATATACTTAACCGGTTCAGGACCGCCCACTGTACATAAACGTCGGCGCTGCCTGGGCTCTGTGCAGCGCCGACGTTTAAAAACGGTGGGTGGTCCCGCAGCGCTCAGGACCCCCAGGGTCCTGCTAGCGCTGCGGTACCGGTTCAGAGCGATAGCTCTGACATGTGGCATCATGGGGACCTGATTGGATCAGGTCCCCATGATGTTAACCTGTTCCTATCTTCTAGATGCCGCGGTCCATAGCGATCGCGGCATTTAAAAGATGGGGACCCCCCACATACCTGTCAGCGGCGGGGATCCCGGTGCTGTGACCTCTGACATCATCGAGACCTGATTGGCTCAGGTCTCGATGATGTCAGCGTCACACCAGCCAATCAGAGAGATCACCAGGGAAGTTTGTTTTAGCAACAAACTTTCCAGGGCGATCTGCCTGATAAATGCTGTTTCTCCTCCGATCTCAGTGAGAGAGCAGAGGAGAAACAGTGTGACAAGAGCTGTCAGCCTTGCCACTGTGAAAGTAAAAAAAAAAATAAATAAAAAAGAAAGTAAGAGTTAGGGTTAGTGAGTCTGTCAGATCAGTCAGTCCTGTCAGATCTGTCAGTCAGTCAGTCCTGTCAGATCTGTCAGTCAGTCAGTCCTGTCAGATCTGTCAGTCAGTCAGTCCTGTCAGATCTGTCAGTCAGTCAGTCCTGTCAGATCTGTCAGTCAGTCAGTCCTGTCAGATCTGTCAGTCAGTCAGATCAGTCAGTCAGTCCTGTCAGATCTGTCAGTCAGTCCTGTCAGATCTGTCAGTCCTGTCAGATCTGTCAGTCCTGTCAGTCAGCCAGATCTGTCAGTCAGTCAGTCCTGTCAGATCTGTCAGTCAGTCAGTCCTGTCAGATCTGTCAGTCAGTCAGTCCTGTCAGATCTGTCAGTCAGTCAGATCTGTCAGTCAGTCAGTCCTGTCAGATCTGTCAGTCCTGTCAGATCTGTCAGTCCTGTCAGATCTGTCAGTCAGTCCTGTCAGATCTGTCAGTAAGTCCTGTCAGATCTGTCAGTAAGTCAGTCCTGTCAGATCAGTCAGTCAGTCCTGTCACATCAGTCAGTCAGTCCTGTCAGATCAGTCCGGTCAGTCCAGTCCGGTCAGTCCAGTCCGGTCCGTTCAGTCCAGTCAAAAAATATAAAAATAAAATGGCCCGTCAGACTTATACCGCAGAGGAGGTGTATGCCCTGCTGTGTTCTGACACTGATGACAGCGCAATCTCAGATGGAGATATGGATTTTGAGGGCTTTAGTAGCGGCGACACTGAGAGCCCAGAAATGAGCAGTGATTCTGTTCCATCCTCAAGCCCAAGGACCAGTACAGCAATAGGGGCAAATAGCGCTACTGGAGAAACGTCTCCAAATCAGGGAACACTGCCCAGTACAAGCGCTGTCCCTGCTACTAGTGAATTGGCGCACGCCAGTGTACAAGGGGCGTTGCCACATGATCTAGCATTTCCCAGATGGGAGGCTTCAGATTCGGCTGCTCCATTCAGCCCTGATTTCAACGTCATTCCTGGTATAAATGTGGAGGTGGAAGATTTTGGACCAATTCATTTTTTTAATTTGTTTTTTACAGACAGCTTGCTAGAGCATATTGTCGTGCAAACAAATTTATACGCGTCCCAATTCATAAGCCAGAATCCCCGATCTTACTATGCTAGGGCAAATTTATGGACACCAACTAATGTCCCGGAAATAAAAAAATTTTTAGGACTTACATTTGCCATGGGGCTTGTTAAAAAACCGAGCATTCGATCCTACTGGTCCAACCACACTGTTCAAGCCACCCCTATGTTTTCAGTCATTCTGCCTAGGACCCGTTATGAAATGCTCATGCGGTTTTGGCATTTTAACGACAATAGTCAATGCCTGCCCAGAAATGCCCCAGAACATGACAGGTTATATAAAATTAGACCCATCATTGAAAATTTGTCAGAAAAATTCTTAAGCCTCTACACCCCAACACAAAATATTTCTATAGACGAGTCCCTTGTAAAATTCAAAGGAAGACTGCACCTCAAGCAATTTATCCCATCTAAAAGGGCAAGGTTTGGAATAAAGCTCTATAAAATGTGCGAAAGTTCAACCGGATACACATCCGCTTTTCGCATATATGAGGGGAAAGATAGCCAACTAAACCCACCAGGATGCCCTACTTATCTGGGGACATCTGGAAAAATTGTTTGGGAGCTGATAAGTCCATTTTTTCAAAAAGGCTACAATCTATATGTGGACAATTATTACACCAGCATACCCCTATTTAAAAGTCTGGTTGAACACAACATCGGGGCTTGTGGGACCATCCGTAAAAACCGTCAGGGGTTTCCACAACCATTGGTCAACCAAAAGTTTCAAAAGGGGCAGTCAGGGGCTGTACGCAACGGAGAGCTGCTTGCCCTGAAATATAGGGATAAGAGGGATATTTTTGTCCTCAGCTCGATCCACACAGATGCCACAAGGGCCACTGTAGAACTAGGATCCACCACTCCGAAGCAATAACCTGTGTCAGTCATTGACTACAACAAACACATGGGGGGTGTGGACCTTGCAGACCAGGTTCTACAGCCATACCAGGTATCAAGAAAGTCCTATACCTGGTATAAAAAGTTGGTTATTTATTTGTTTCAGGTGGCCACATACAATTCTTTTGTGTTGTACAAAAAAGCAGGAAATTCAGATCCTTTTCTTGATTATCAAGAAAAGGTAATTGAAAATCTTGTCTTTCAAAGTGTTAGCTCATCCATTAGAATCTGAGGATGTGAAAAGACTCACTGAGCGACATTTTATTGCACTTATTCCAGCAACGGAAACAAGAAGGAACCCCCAGAAAAGATGTCGTGTATGTACTAAGAGAGGAATGAGGCGTGATACCCGCTACTATTGCCCACAATGCCCATCATTGCCAGCCTTATGCGTCACTGACTGCTTTAAAATCTTCCACACAGAACCACGTTTTTAAACTGTAAAAATGTATCCCAATTTGTCATTCAAATATTTGGTTCATTTAGTGAATGACACATTCGAGTAGAGCTCACTTAATTTCCAGGTGGGGTTCTCCAGAATCTAAACCTTCCATTGCGTGCTTGTTTCTGGAAATCATCCATTGAGTTAAAATGGTCACTAAACCCATAGATGAATTCCCAGAGGGGTTTCATTTCCAAAATGGGGTCACTTCAGGGGGGATTCTTTAGCTCTGGTACTCTGAAAAGTGCCAGAACAGCATAATCCCCCCTGAAGTGACCCCATTATAGAAATGACACCTCTGTGGGAATTCATCTATGGGTTTAGTGACCATTTACCTATCTACTTATTTTCCCACCACTAGATTAATTTATACAGAGGAGTAGATTGTAAAATTCGGTCACTTGTTGTGGGTTTCCTCTGTTTAGGCACCTCAGGGGCTCTCCAAATGCAACATGGCGTCCGCTATCCATTCCAGTCAAATTTCCATTCCAAAAGTCAAATGGCGCTCCTTACCTTCCAAGCCATGCCGTGCACCCAAACAGTGGCTTTGCACCACATATGGGGTATCAGCGTGCTCAGGAGAAATTGCACAACACATTTTGGGGTCCATTTTTTTCTGGCTGCCCTTGTGAAAATTAAAAATTTGAGGCTAAAGTAGCAGTTTTGTGTTAAAAATGTGTTTTTTTATTTTCACACTTCAACATTATAAAATTCTGTGAAGCCCCTGGGGGTTCAAGGTGCTCACCACACATCTAGATATGTTCCTTGAGGGGTCTAGTTTCCAAAATGGGGTCACTTGTTGGGGGTTTCCTCTGTTTAGGCACCTCAGGGGCTCTCCAAATGCAACATGGCGTCCGCTATCCATTCCAGTCAAATTTCCATTCCAAAAGTCAAATGGCGCTCCTTACCTTCCAAGCCATGCCGTGCGCCCAAACAGTGGCTTTGCACCACATATGGGGTATCAGCGTGCTCAGGAGAAATTGCACAACACATTTTGGGGTCCATTTTTTCTGGCTGCCCTTGTGAAAATTAAAAATTTGAGGCTAAAGTAGCAGTTTTGTGTTAAAAATGTGTTTTTTTATTTTCACACTTCAACATTATAAAATTCTGTGAAGCCCCTGGGGGTTCAAGGTGCTCACCACACATCTAGATAAGTTCCTTGAGGGGTCTAGTTTCCAAAATGGGGTCACTTGTTGGGGGTTTCCTCTGTTTAGACACCTCTGGGTCTCTCCAAATGCAACATGGCGTCCGCTATCCATTCCAGTCAAATTTCCATTCCAAAAGTCAAATGGCGCTCCTCACCTTCCAAGCCATGCCGTGCACCCAAACAGTGGCTTTGCACCACATATGGGGTATCAGCGTGCTCAGGAGAAATTACACAACACATTTTGGGGTCCATTTTTTCTGGCTGCCCTTGTGAAAATTAAAAATTTGAGGTTAAAGTAGCAGTTTTGTGAAAAAAAGTTAAATGTTCATTGTTTTCTTCCACATTCCAAAAATTCCTGTGAAGCACCTGAAGGGTTAATAAACTTCTTGAATGTGGTTTTGAGCACCTTGAGGGGTGCAGTTTTTAGAATGGTATCACTTTTGGGTATTTTCTGTCATAAAGGCTCCTCAAAGTCACTTCAAATAAGATGTGGTCCCTAAAAAAAATGTTTTTGTAAATTTTGTTGTAAAAATGAGAAATCGCTGGTCAACTTTTAACCCTTATAGCTTCCTAACAAAAAAAAATTTTGGTTCCAAAATTGTGCTGATGTGAAGTAGACATGTGGGCAATGTTATTTATTAACTATTTTGTGTGATATATCTCTCTGATTAAAGGGAATGAAAATTCAAAGTTTGAAAATTGCTAAATTTTCAAAATTTTTGCCAAATTTCCGATTTTTTCACAATCAAACGCAAGTGATATCAAAGAAATTTTACCACTATCATGAAGTACAATATGTCACAAAAAAACAATCTCAGAATCAGGGGGATCCATTGAAGCGTTCCAGAGTAATTACCTCATAAAGTGACAGTGGTCAGAATTGAAAAAATTGGCCCGGTCACGAAGGCAAAAACAGGCTCTGGCGCGAAGTGGTTAACAAACAAGTGTGAAACAACTGAAAATATGTCTTATATTCTAGGTTCTTCCAAGTAGCCACCTTTTGCTTTGATGACAGCTTTGCATACTCTTGGCATTCTCTTGATGAGCTTCAAGAGGTAGTCACCGGAAATGGTCTTCCAACAATCTTGAAGGAGTTCCCAGAGATGCTTAGCACTAGTTGGCCCTTTTGCCTTCACTCTGCGGTCCAACTCACCCCAAACCTTCTTGATTGGGTTCAGGTCTGGTGACTGTGGAGGCCAGGTCATCTGGCGTAGCACCCCATCACTCTCCTTCTTGGTCAAATAGCCCTTACACAGCCTGGAGGCCTGTTTGAGGTCATTGTCCTGTTGAAAAATAAATGATGGTCCAACTAAACGCAAATTGGATGGAATAGCATGCCGCTGAAAGATGCTGTGGTAGCTATGCTGGTTCAGTATGCCTTCAATTTTGAATAAATCCCCAACAGTGTCACCAGCAAAGCACCCCCACACCATCATACCTCCTCCTCCATGCTTCACGATGGGAACCAGGCATGTAGAGTCCATCCGTTCACCTTTTCTGCGTCGCACAAAGACACGGTGGTTGGAACCAAAGATCTTAAATTTGGACTCATCAGACCAAAGCACAGATTTCCACTGGTCAAATGTCCATTCCTTGTGTTCTTTAGCCCAAACAAGTCTCTTCTGCTTGTTGCCTGTCCTTAGCAGTGGTTTCCTAGCAGCTATTTTACCATGAAGGCCTGCTGCACAAAGTCTCCTCTTAACAGTTGTTGAAGAGATGTGTCTGCTGCTAGAACTCTGTGTGGCATTGACCTGGTCTCTAATCTGAGCCGCTGTTAACCTGCGATTTCTGAGGCTGGTGACTCGGATAAACTGATCCTCAGAAGCAGAGGTGACTCTTGGTCTTCCTTTCCTGGGGCGGTCCTCATGTGAGCCAGTTTCTTTGTAGCGCTTGATGGTTTTTGCAACTGCATTTGGGGACACTTTCAAAGTTTGCCCAATTTTTCAGACTGACTGACCTTCATTTCTTAAAGTAATTATGGCCACTCATTTTTTTTTTTATTTAGCTGCTTTTTTCTTGCCATAATACAAATTCTAACAGTCTATTCAGTAGGACTATCAGCTGTGCATCCACCAGACTTCTGCACAACACAACTGATGGTCCCAACCCCATTTATAAGGCAAGAAATCCCACTTATTAAACCTGACAGGGCACACCTGTGAAGTGAAAACCATTTCCGGTGACTACCTCTTGAAGCTCATGAAGAGAATGCCAAGAGTGTGCAAAGCAGTCATCAAAGCAAAAGGTGGCTACTTTGAAGAACCTAGAATATAAGACATATTTTCAGTTGTTTCACACTTTTTGTTAAGTATACAATTCCACATGTGTTAATTCATAGCTTGGATGCCTTCAATGTGAATGTAGAATTTTCAAAGTCATGAAAATACAGAAAAATCTTTAAATGAGAAGGTGTGTCCAAACTTTTGGTCTGTACTGTACACATATGTCCACTATCAAAGCAAAGATATGTTCACTGTATGTGTGTGCAGTGTTTTGGGTGACATATGGTGAAACATCCCTTTGGGCTTGGGTCCCTGGTCTTTTAAGATCCTATCAAAACCCCTGATTCTGCGACTTTTTTTTGTGACATATTGTACCTTCTATTAATGGTAAATATAGCTTGATATCATTTGAGTTTGGTTATCAAAATTTAGCAATTTTTGAACTTTTTAATTCATTCCAAACCACATCAAGGATGTTTGTAATTTACAGGAAGCATTGAAGTCTAGAATTAAAAATTAAACTTTTTCCAAGGAAATGTTACTTGAGCCCAAAATTTTTAATTTTCTCAAGGATAACAGGAGAAAATCAACACCACAATTTGTTGTGAAATTTCTCCTGATTACACAGACACCCAACATGTGGTCAGAAAACATTATTTAGGCATATAGGATCGCACAGAAGGGAAGGAGCGCTATTTGACTTTTGGACCACAATTTTGGCTGGAATAGATTGTAAGCCCTGACATGCCAAACCAGTAGAAACCCCCACAAGTGACCCCATTTTGTAAACTACACTCCTCAATGAATTAATCTAGAGGTGTAGTTGCCATTTTGGACCCACAGGTGCTTCACAAAAGTTTATCGCTTTTTTCTACAAAAATGTGGCTTTAGCCCCAAATTATTCATTTTCACAAGGATAAAAGGAGAACGTGGACCCTACTATTCGTTGAATAATTTCCCCAGAGTACATCAATACACCATACATATTTCTATAGGTGGAAATTAGATGTTTGGGCACAAGACTCAGAAAGGAACGAGCGTCCTTTGATTTTTGGCTCACAATTTTGGCTGGAATAGATTGTGGCCGCTATGCTGCATTTGAATAGCCCGTAAGGTGCAAAAACTGCAGAAACCCCCCACATATGATTGCATGTTGGAAACTGAACCCATCAAGGGAGATTCATCTAGGGTTGTGAGAATATTAAATTCACAAGTGCTTCACAGAATTTTATACAATTGGGCCACAAAGGTGCTGTTTTTTTACCACTAAAATGTTGCCCAAGGACCAATTTTTTAATTTTTACAAGGTAAAATAGGAGATAATTGACCCCACAATACCACCAATACACCATATGTGTTCATGAGCTACTGTTTGGGCACATGGCAGGACATGAAAAGTAAGGTGCGCACAATTTTGGCTGGAAGAGATTGCGGACGCCATGTTACATTTTAAAAGTTCCTGAGGTGCCAAAACATTTGAAATTCCACAACAGCCCCCATTTTGGAAACTAGACCCCTCAACCAATTCAACTACAGGTGTAGTGAACATCTTTAACCCACAAGTGACTCACTGAACCTTTTTAACATTTGGTGATGAAAATTAATAATGACATTTTTCCACTAAAACGTTACTTTAGCCCCAAATTTTCACTTTCACAAGGGGTAATAGGAGAAATTGCATTACAAATTGTAGGATCCATTATCTCCTGAGTACGCCAGAACCCCATATGTAGTAAAAAAAAAAATACTCAGAAATGGTGCCGTTTTGGATTGAAAATTTTGTTTGGCAGGTGCAATATCATATTTCAAGACTTCCTAAATGATAGAAAGTGACCTCATTTAACAAACTTTATCTCTCATTTAATTCATCTAGTGGTGTAATGAGCATGTTGACACAAAAGGTGTTTCACATAATTTTAGAACACGAAAATTAAAAAGTTTTCATTTTTACTTGGGGTAAGGCCTAGTGCCCACAAAACAGAAATGCTCCGGATTTTTTCTGCATCTTCCTGGCAGGAAAAAAGCATGCGGATTTTACATGCGTTTTTCCTGCCAGATAGAAGCGTTTGTCAAGCGTTTTTGCATTCATTTTCGCATGCGGGTTATCAAGCGCTTTTCCAGGCGATTTTAGCATCACTTGGAAAAGTGCGGTCGCGTGACATGTCACATGACTAAATTACGTCATGGAAGGTCCTTTTACACCATCGCGAGCCGCCGGGGAACCAGGACGCACCGTACAGGAGACAGGGGGCCATCAGAAGGTGAGTATAATGTATATATATTTTTTTTAATTCTTTTTTTTAACAGGTACTATGGTACCTGGGTCTGGATGAGAGTCTCCTCTTCTCCAGACCCAGGTACCATCTGCACATTGAATCACTTAATATCCGCATGTGCACATGTAGTCATGCGGATACTAAGAGATTCAATGCAAGTCAATGGCGACAATTGCGCCGTGTTTTCGAAAAAATAATGGACATGCTGCGGATTTTTACGCAATGATAATCCGCAGCGGAAATTTCCGCAGCATGTGAACAGCACATGCGGATTATCATTGGGGACCATGGGGCACATATTACCAAGTGTTTTTTAAGTGTTTCCACTGCAGAAATTCCGCTGCAAAAACGCTTAAAAAACGCATAGTGGGCAGTCAGCCTAATAAGTGAAAATTTGCTACACTATTTCTCGAAAGCAGCAATACCTAATATTTGGCAGTGGCTGGAAACTACACTTTGGCTACACAGAAGGGCTTAGAAAGGAAGAAGTGCCATTTCACTTTGGAGTAGAGATGTTACTGGAATAGTTTGAGTGCGGGCTTGTTCTTTGTGGGTTGAGTTGAAGCTTTTCTTGATACCATTTCGTATGGCTTTTAAAGCTAGATTCACAATTATTCTATGTTCTAAGTTGCGCTAGATAGATCTCTTCACTGTAATCAGGCAGATGGAGTCACATTGCACTTTGTATGGCCTGTTTTGTCGATGTCCGTCAAAATAAAAACATAGTCGACTGTACTTTTGTGCAAGTCTAAAAAGATCGGACACCACTGGATCAGAATCTAACTGGAGTACAAAGTTCTGACTCATTATAGTGAATGGTTCTGTCAGGGATTCTACCTGAATCACATTTTTTTGATATTTAGACACCTCAACATAAGTACTTAGTGTACAGCACAAGATAAATGCACAACATAGACTTTTTGCTATTGTAGGAGAAAGAATGAACTCAATCAGCAGTTCAAAAATTATTTGGGTTAGTACGATTACAGTGATATAAGATTTATCATTTTTTTCCTGTGTTGCTAATTTTACACACTAAAATTTATTGATTAAAAAAAAAATGTTTGCATCACCATATTTAAGAGCTATAACTTTTATTTTTCTGCCAAAAGAGTCGTGTGAGAGCCTGAATTTTACATGAGAAAATGGCATTTTCAAGGATTTGACTGTTAACTTTTCTTTACGCATTTATTTTTTTATTGATATTTATTCCACTTTTTGTGAGGCGGCATGACGAAAAATAACAGAGATTTTGCTGTGTTTTTTTTTTTATAGTGTTCAATTTAGAGGTTAACAGTTTATAGATCGGTTTGTCCTGGGTGCGGTGATAAAAACAAAAAGGTAAACATATTTTGTAAGTTAAAAAAAGCATTTTTATTGGTGAAACATTTTTAGGAGATTTTTTTTGTTCTTTATACATCTTCCATCTATAAAAGTTCCGGTGACTACCTCTTGAAGCTCATCAAGAGAATGCCAAGAGTGTGCAAAGCAGTCATCAAAGCAAAAGGTGCCTAATATGAAGAACCTAGAATATAAGACATATTTTCAGTTGTTTCACACTTTTTTGTTAAATACATAATTCCACGTGTTAATTCATCGTTTTGATGCCTTCAGTGTGAATGTACAATTTTCAAAGTCCTGAAAATACAGAAAAATCTTTAAATGAGAAGGTGTGTCCAAACTTTTGGTCTGTACTGTATATATATATATATATGGCTATATATATGACTATATATGGCTATATATATGACTATACAGTGGGTACGGAAAGTATTCAAACCCCTTTAAATTTTTCACTCTTTGTTTCATCGCCGCCATTTGGTAATTTTTTTTTGTCTTTAAAGTACACTCTGCACCCCATCTTGACTGAAAAAAAAAACCAGAAATGTAGAAATTTTTGCAAATTTATTAAAAAAGAAAAACTGAAATATCACATGGTCATAAGTATTCAGACCCTTTGCTCAGTATTGAGTAGAAGCACCCTTTTGAGCTAGTATAGCATGCAATAAGTTTTTCACACCTGGATTTGGGGATCATCTGCCATTCTTCCTTGCAGATCCTCTCCAGTTCCGTCAGGTTGGATGGTGAACGCTGGTGGCCAGCCATTTTCAGGTCTCTCAAGAGATGCTCAATTAGGTTTAGGTCAGGGCTCTGGCTGGGCCAGTCAAGAATGGTCACAGAGTTGTTCTGAAGCCACTCCTTTGTTATTTTAGCTGTTTGCTTAAGGTCATTGTCTTGTTGGAAGGTGAACCTTTGGCCAAGTCTGAGGTCCAGAGCACTCTGGAAGAGGTTTTCTTCCAGGATATCTCGGTACTTGGCCTCATACATGTTTCCTACAATTGCAACCAGTCGTCCTATCACTGCAGCTGAAAAACACCCCTATAGCATGATACTGTCACCACCATGTTTCACTGTTGGGATTGTATTGGGCAGGTGATGAGCAGTGCTTGGTTTTCTCCACACATACCACTTAGAATTATCACCAAAAAGTTCTATCTTCATTTCATCAGACCAGAGAATCTTATTTCTCATCGTCTGGGAGTCCTTCTTGTGTTTTTGAGCAATCTCTATGCGACTTTCAAATGGCTTGCACTGAGGAGAGGTTTCCGTCGGGCCACTCTGCTGTAAAGGCCCGACTGGTGGAGGGCTGCAGTGATAGTTGACTTTGTGGAACTTTCTCCCATCTCCCTACTGCATCTCTGGAGCTCAGCCACAGTGATCTTGGGGTTCTTCTTTACCTCTCTCACCAAGGCTCTGTTAATGTTGATGATTATGGCTTACAGCCAATGAAGACACAAAAGTCATTATCTCAGTAAATTAAAATAATTATCAAAAAACACCTGTAAAGGCTTCCTAAGCGTTTAAAAAGGTCCCTTAGTCTGTTTCAGTAGGCTCAACAATCATGGGGAAGACTGCTGACTTGACAGATGTCCAGAAGGCAGTCATTGACACACTCCACAAGGTCCCAGAGTTCCAACTATCATTTGGAAATCAAGGTCCCAGAGTCTGGAGGAAGAGCGGAGAGGCACATAATTCAAGCTGCTTGAGGTCTAGTGTGAAGTTTCCACTATCAGTGATCGTTTGGGAAGCCATGTCATCTGCTGGTGTAGATCCACTGTGTTTTATCAAGACCAAAGTCAGTGCTGCAGTCTACCAGGAAATTGTTTTGAGCACAATGCCGACAAGCTTTTGGAGATGGAAATTTCATTCTCCAGCAGGACTTGGCACCTGTCCACACTGCCAAAAGTACCAATACCTGGTTTAAAAACAACAGTATCACTGTGCTTGATTGGTCAGCAAACTCGCCTGACCTTAACCCCATAGAGAATTTATAGGCTATTGTCAAGAAGAAGATGAGAAGCACCAGACCCAACAATGCAGACGAGTTGAAGGCTGGTATCAAAGCAATCTGGGCTTCCATAACACCTCAGCAGTACCACAGGCTGATCGTCTCCATGCCACATTGATGCAGTAATTGATGCAAAAGGAGCCCCGACAAGTATTGAGTGCATTTACTGAACATACATTTCACTTTTTGTCTTGAAGAATTGAAATAAATTAACTTTTTGATGATATTCTAATTTAGTGAGATGCAGCTATATGTGCGGAGAAAAAAAGGTACAGAATTGTAGAAAAAGAACATCTCACCAACCTTTAAGCATGAGGGTCGATCAATAATGATTTGGGGTTGTGTGTCAGCCAATGGCACGGGGAAAATTTCACGGGTAAAAGGGAAGAATGGGTTCAACAAATTCTTGATGCAAACATAACACTACAAATGGACAATGATCCCAAACACACATTAAAATCCACAATATACTACCTTCAAAGGCACAAGCTGAAGGTTTTACAATGGCCCTCACAGTCCCCTGATCTGAACATCATTGAAAATCTGTGGCTAAACCTCAAAATAGCAGTGCATGCAAAACGACCCAGGAATCTCACAGAACTGGAAGAATTTGCCGAAGAAGAATGGATGAAAATCCCTGAAACAAGAATTGAAAGATTCTTGTCTGGCTACAAAAAGCGTTTACAAGCTGTGATACTTTCTAAAGGGTACTAACCGTGTACGGTGCCCAAACTTTTGCATCGGCCCATTTCCTTTTTTGTAATTTTAGATGTTCCAAGGGGAACCATTGTCAGAAAATATTAAAAATCTCTGAAATCCCTCTAACCAAACCCCTCCCCCCCCCCTATCCCATTTGCAGTAAGAGGAGAAAGCAATCTAAAAAGCTGCTGCTATGTAAAGTGGCAGTGCATACAAGAAGGGAAAAACTTAATTATCCAGGTTAATTACCATGCAAAAGAGAGCTCCAGGTAGCACAAAGACTAGAAAGATGTATATTGTGCCTAGACAAAGAAACATGTGTGAAGAATAGACACAGTTTAACATATATGCCAGGGACTGAATGAGAATGTGTATTGCGACAGACAGATTGAAAGAGATAGGAAACATCTTGTTAAGCATTAAAGAGAATATATCACACTCCTTAGAAGAGCCTGGTCATTCACATTAGCACATTCCTTTAATTTACAGGCATCTGCTGGACACTGAGGCACCGAAAGAAAATATAGAATAGCGGAATTTCTATAATTCCGATTGTGATGAGACCTATATTTTTAGCGGCAGGGCTAATTGGGGAACAGTATGCATATTTTTATTAGTATCTGTGAGCTCTGCCGGTAAGCTGTAACTCAACAGGGAAAAGATAACTGACAGCAGCCATGTCATGTTTGATCTCTAAGGAAAGATAAAATCCCAATAAAAAACATGGCATCACTTGCTAACTTCTGCGATCATCCAGCGAGGGGTTATCGCAGAAATTGTGGATTTTATACATATATTCCATGTGTTGGAAGGTGGTGTGTATGCCATACGCCCACTGTTAGCTTGCCGATAACTAATTAATTAGTGAGAACAGCCTGCAGCCTCCTATATTGATCGTCGGAAAATCGTGCAATTGTCCGTGCGATGGGGGGTAGCAGAGAGCTGTTCGCTCCAGAAATCACAGTGGGTGGTCTCTGTGAGTAATCGGGATCGCGTGAATCCCTCACAACCATTATTTTGGGTACCAGGTTAGTAAATGATAAGCTTGGAAAAATGAGCTGAAAGAAAAATAAAAAATGAGCGAAAACATTGACTTCCACCATCTAGTCTACTTTGTACAGCGGGCAAAACATGGTTAAGAAAGACCCCTTCCTTGATACTATTAGATTAACAGCTGACTTGCTCATCCAGGACAGTATGCTGAAACAATGACCGATTCAGAGTCAGATGCCTGGTTGGAGAAAAGCTTTGCCAAATTGGGTCACCAAAGTATTTAGGGTCCTTTAAATTGCAGGCTGATAATCTGGTAACCCAAAACTTGTTAAAGTAAAAAAGGACCCAAATATCATCTAAATTGCAAGCCTGATAATTTTTCACTGAAGAGTGGACAAGGATATTTTTTAATCTAACCAATGAAACTGGTATAATTAACGGTTACCCAAATGCACACCCAAATCTGGAGCCTACACCGCTTTGATAGACTATGTCAGCAGAAAGTCTGCCACCACCATAAAGGGGTTATCCAGAATCCATTTTTGTCAAAATCCTTGTAGCCTAACAACATCTTTAAAGTAACCTCCAAATACTCACTGCCTAATTTCTTGCATCTGATTCTGGCTCCAGCTGCTCCATAGCTGTGTCTCCGCTCAGTGTTAAATGGGCAGTCCTTCAGTGATGTCCACATGACCACAACTATCTATCTTATTTCCCACAACCATCCTGCACACCACAGGAGAGGCACACCACAGGAGAAGACATGGTGCTGGGCATAGTTTCTAATGCCACATCAATAAATGTCATTCTTGACTGTCCCTGCCAGCCCGTGTAAAGCTTTCTAAACCTTCATTTTCCAGTTTTGAATGACTTTCAGATATATTTTCCCCATGTGTCCTATCATTTCATAAAACTGTCTTTTTGAACATGGTAACCACAGTGCAACTTAAGACAATTTCTGTTTTAGATACTATAGATAAAGGACCAGCTGCATTAATGTGACATGTCTTTTTTGGAGGTGTCCGCTATAATAAATATGGATATTGATATTCATGTTTTTGTTTTTTCAATCAAATGTTTTTTATTAATTTTTATAAAGATTTTCACAATGGTAAAAATAAAAAATAAAAAACAACAAAAACTAGTCAAACATTGGAGAAACACAGTTCTCCACCCCCCAACCTTAAGAAGCAGTAAACATGAGTTATTTATATTTGGCTCTGCAAAATCAGCATAATTAGATGAATAAATATTTGAACATAGTAACAACAGTCAATCCAATTACATATAACTTGTGGAAGTACTAATAATATTTTTATTAATTTTCAAATAAGTTTAATTTGAGGCGTCATATAAACGTAACTCAAAGCAAGCCGAGGCGAAATCTCAGCTCTCTAGATGTCAAACCAGAGCCATCAATCCATAGACCCCATATCTTGTCAAATTTAGAGATAGCATCTCTTTTTAGGTATATGCCTTTTTTCAAATTTACTAGCCAGTTAATTTTATCAATACATTCTGATATCATAGGCTCCTGATCTGCCATCCATTTTTGGGCTATCAATTTTCTTGCCATATATAACATACATGCCACCGTAATTTTGCCGTACTCATCAATAGTCAGATCTTCAACATATCCCAGTATACATACTAATGCTGAAAGCTCTACGCAATTGAATAAACCCTGTTAATCATTGCTACAATACTCTTCCAAAGGACACCAAGTTAGGACAGTTCCACATCATATGAAGCATATCTGCTATGTTAGTTTTGCATCTAGGATAGTGGGGACTTGAACGAAATCCTATGTTAAATAAGAATTGAGGTGTCCTGTATACCTGGTGTATCACATATATATGGGACAATCTATGGGATTCACTTAAAGACAGCTGTGGAACTCTTTCCAGGATATCTGACCAGTGATTTTTCTCTATGGGTCCCATTACACTCTCCCACTTCTCTTTTGCTAGTATAGACTGGTTTGTCAATATAATGTTTAAGATAATGTTATAAAGTAATGAGATCAGTCCACGAGAACTGTGTAGATTAGCTATTCTCTGTATTATTGAGTTTCGGGGCACCCCTCCTTCCAGAACAATGCCTTCCGCCCGATATGAGTGCCTAAATTGTAAGTATTTATAGAATTCAGAGTGAGGTAGCTCATATTCGTTTTGCAGTTGTGAGAATTCCTTAATCACATCACCTATCAGCACTTGATTAAGTCTGTTTAAACCCTTGGTGGTCCAGGAGCCAAATCCCACCAGTTGGTATAGATTTGGAAGCCATGGAGTGTTCCATAATGAAGTAAATTGCAAAACACCTTCTATTCCTTGTAATTTTTTCACCGTCCCCCAAAGTTTGTGACATAAAAGCATAGTCGGTATTTTGCCTCTAAGTGTCCCAAACTTATGTGCCTCCAATACCTCATAGAGTTTATCTGACTGGAAATAATGCTATAGCAACATACGCTGAGCTCCCCCTCCCCCAGGGTTGTCCCATCCCCGGATATGTTGAAGCTGAAATGCCACATAATATACCCATGGGTTAGGAACCGCAAGCCCTCCCATTGTTTTGTTTCATTGCAATGTTTCCAGTTGAATACTCGGAGTCTGTTTGCCCCATATTAATTTTCTAAACTCCTGACTGACTTTAAAGAAAAACCTCTGATTTATCCATATTGGGAAGTTGTGTAGAACATACAGCAGTTGTGGCATCCAGATCATTTTGACCAGGTTAGCACGGCCCACACCCGACAACGGTAACTTAGACCAGGCGCTTAGTTTACCTCTAAATTTAATTAAGACTGGGTCAAGATTCAACTTCTCATAATCATTTATTTTTGCCGATATATTGATGCCTAAATATTTAAACTCCCATACCACTTGTAAACCCGAATTAATGTAGTGGGAAGCATTCACATCTTTATTATCCAATGGAAGTATGACTGATTTGCTCCAGTTTATCTTCAGACCAGAGTATTTTCCAAATGTTTCTATAGTTTCCATTGCTATAGGAAAGGGACTCAGAAGTTTTAGCCAGAAATAATAAAGTGTTGTCAGTGTATAACGCGACCTTCTCTTCACTATTCCCTCTACGAAACCCAACTATTCCTTGATGCTCCCTGATAACCGCTGCCAGGGGTTCAATGGTCAGTGCAAAGAGCAGGGGGGACAACGGGCACCCCTGCCGCGTACCTCTACTCAGTCCAAAAGCTGGGGAGAGGTGTTCATTTACCCGTATTCTAGCCAGCGGCCTACCATACAGCAATTTAACCCATGAAATAAAACTAGGTCCTATACCAAACTTTTCCAACACCGCCCCATAAATATTCCCACTCAACAGAATCGAATGCCTTAGTGGCGTCCAGATAACATACAGCCCTATCCCCATCACCATCCACCGGCAATTGAAGAGTGAGAAACAATCACCGGGTATTAACAGCTGTGGATCTAGCCGGCATGAAGCCTGACTGGTCAGTATGGATAACTGTAGAAATTACTGTATTCAATCTAGACGCCAGAATCTTCGAAATAATTTTAACATCAGTTGACAATAAAGATATGGGCCTATTTGAGTCAGGGATTAAAGGGTCTTTACCTGGCTTAGGTATGACTACCATCACCGCCTCTTGCATTGAATGGGGTAGGGTTCCCCCCTCACCGCCTCCCCGAAGGTAGCCAGTAAGTGAGGAAGTAGAATATTTTCAAATTTCTTATATATTTCTGTGGGAAGCCCATCAAGTCCTGGCGATTTGTTATTAGCCATAGAGGCTACTGCCATTTGTAACTCCTCCAGCTGTAGAGGTCTATTTAATTCTTAATTTTTACAGCTGAATGTCGTTAGTTCGATTTCCCTCAAGTAGGAGAAGATCTGTACTCTATTAAATTGCAGTTTGGATGTATATAAATCTTTATAAAATTCTAGCAGAGTGTTTGAGATCTGGACAGTCTGGTTTACTACCACTCCTTCCCTGTCCTTCAAAGCACCAATCTGGGCTCTTGCCATCATGGTCAATAAGTGTCCTGTCTTCTCCCCCTCCTCAAAGAAGTGTGTCTGGGCAAACATGCCTTTATTTTAAGCTTTTATTTCTTGATATGTGTGGTGTACGGTTCTTATGCCTCTCCCCTCTCCAACAGGTCCTCTTTTACACCGGTTAGTACAAACTTCTCTTCTGTAAATCTAACTCTATCCCGTAAAAACTCCACGAACTGTTTTGTCTTAGTTTTGGATCTGTTAATGGCCTGTATTAAGACTCCTCGTAAGCACGCTTTCATGGCATCCCATAATGTGTTTTGAGACACTCGTTTGTCGTTTTCCTTAAAATACTGTTCTAAGGTAGATGTGATCAGCAGAATATCTATAATTTGAAGCCAGAAGGGATTCATGGCCCACATAGTCAGAGAATCTAGTGGCCTGGGTAAAAAACAAAGAGTAGTCAGCAAGGGTGAATGATCTGATAACACTCCGGGCAAATATTCCACTTTTCTTACCAAGGGGGAAATATGTTCTGTGCCCAATGCCATATCAATATGCGATAATGTTTTGTGTGTCTTAGAATAGCAAGAAAATTGTCTATTGTTAGGATATTTGAGATGCCATATGTCCACTAATGATAGTTCTGATAGTATTTCTGCAAACTTCGTTATGGGGGCAGTTTTTGTAGAAGTGTCTGATTTATATCTATCCCAATATAGATGAACAACATTATTGAAATCTCCCATGCAAAGGACTGGAACTCCCAGTATCTTATTAATTAGTGAAGCATTATTTTTCAAAGCAATGTTGTCATATGGAGGAGGAACATAGACTGCCACAAGTAGAATTTCTTTTGTGAATATTTTACAGTGGATGTCCACAAATTTGTCTTCTCCATCTATCTTGGAATCAATTAATTCAAAAGGGATAGTCCTATGTACTAGGATGCTAACACCCCTAGAATATGTGGAGAAAGTAGAGTGGAAGCTGTGACCTATCCATGAATATTTCATGCCAACACTATTTTTCCCAAAGTGCGCTTCCTGCAGACACATCATTGCAGGGAGGTGATAATGGATATGTTCCATGACCGCCACTCTCTTTAAGGAGTCCTCCAGACCTCTGACATTCCATGAAAGGAATTGTACTTTATCAGCCATAATATCTAGTCATATAAGGATTGAAAAATACAGGTGACTTGTACGGTATCTTACCTTTCTCTTCCCTTTTATAACCCTTTTTACAGTACTTCCACTTAGTCGGCTTGACCGCTAGTATTTGCAGAACCAGACAAGTTATAGAAACAAAAACCCCACAAACACATTTAAACAAGTAAACATTAATCCATTCATTCAATCTGGATGAAGAAAGGCACCAGTCCATCCTGTAGCCGTATACAAGGCAAGAGAACAATCAACCTAAAACGAAAATGGTTAAACACCTTCTGGGGGCCTGCAATATTCAGATTTAGCTCAGGATAATTGTGTCCACTGGGCCGTGGGCTAGGCAGTAAAGGATATGACCCCAACAGTCAATCAGGTAACTCCGATGGTATATATCTTTAATTATCCAGGTTCAAAGTTACTGGTTTTGACAGATCCTCTGCTCATTCAGATCAATCCAATGGAGTGCGTCTTTCGGATGTTCAAAAAATAAAGTCTCTCCCAGAACCGACACTAAGTTTCGCAGGGTAAAGCATGGAGTATGAGGTTTGCAGACTACGCAGCCTTCGTCTTACATCAAGAAACCGCGCCCTACGTTTTAAAACTTCAATGGAGTAATCCAGAAAAAAGGAAATTCTTTGGCCGTTAATAGAAATGTTCCCTTTATCACGGGCAGCCTTAAGGATGGCATCTTTGTCTTTGTAGTGCAGCAGCTTTATTAATACTGGACGTGGAGGAGTCCCTGGTGGCAGTGGCCGGGTTGGCAGCCTGTGCGCCCTTTCCACAGCAAAGAGGGCAGACAGGAAATCCGTCCCAAACAAAGAACGTAACCATGTCTCAAAGTACTCATTCGGATTATTGCGCTGTTTTTTTCAGGGACACCAATCACTCTTATATTATTTCGCCTGAGTCTGTTCTCCAAATCATTTGCTTTAGCTAATCGGGCCATTATTTGTTTGTCATGTTTCCAGCAGTCCTGTAATATCTGAGACTGTTTATCCTCCAGATCACTGATTCTGCCCTCTGCTGCTGTAGTGTGGTCGTTAAATTTTTGTAGCCTATGCCTCATAAAAGAAAGTTCCTCTTTAATCTCTCCCATCTGACTGTTAAGTGAGGCTAAAGCAGATCCATACTGTGTTACAGTCATATACAGATCTTTTATCGTGGGCTCATTAATCTGCTGATCTGTATTATGGTGGGAAGCAGTGATTTCTGGCTGAGGCTGCCAGGCACAGGAATTTGCAGAGTCATTATCAGCAGTTATTGAATTCCTCTGAGAGCACAGAGAAACAATTAGACACCTCAATGATTTGTGTCTGTGCCTCATTGCCAGTGCAGGCTTCTGTATCTAGTGAAGCCAGCCTCAGTGCAGCCACTGACTTCCCTGTTCTGGTACCTGTTGCAGAGGAGCCTGCGCCATGTTGGATACCTCCATTCCCTCCTGCTGCTGCTCTCCGTCATCTTGCTGCTGCTCCTCCTATGCACACCAGTAAGTGTTAGGACGTGTATAGAAGGGGTAACACCGCTTTTTATGAAGTTAGGGGCCCAGTGGATCCTCCGGCAGGTTAGTTATCCCAGGAGCTCTTCTAGCACACTTCCACTCACATGTCCGTCCCGGCCACGCCACCCCGATATTCATGTTTTTAATGAAAAATAAATATTGGCTGTTCCAGATTTGACTGTGCCCATGTCTACGTATCTCCAGTTTCACTGTAAAATAAGAGTGTACGCACTATAAAATAGCAAGTACAGTATCTAGTGAGTGTGTGCAAATTCCTGAAAAAAAGTACAGGCTGTATTCATTGGCAAAGAGGTGGGCAAAAGTCCCCAAACATTCAGAATTTCAGGGGGGTGATAACTGGAAAAGTGAATACTTTTGGAAAATTTATTGCATTTGACAAGTTTATTTATTTTAAGATGTTAATCCATTGAGCCACTATCGACGTTTGAATAATCCTTTAAAAGTCTGTACTGTTTTCTGTCTACAAGGTCAAGCTGTTTACCAAGCAAGCCCTAAAAAAAAGAGTCATTTGCATTAGTGAGGTTTTGCTTCTTTTTGGTTTAGTGAATCCCGATACTGTGAAGATCTGAGGTTGTAATAATTGCCTATGCAGGTTAACGATGCAATTATTTTTATTCCTTATGTCCACGGAAATGCAGCAATTCCAGGTAAATGTCCAAAATGCAATTCTCTCAGTCCTCATGTTTCCAACCCGGGATCGGTAGTTCCACAGCCCCCGTACTAGGTGATACCCACTGTCTCCCGACTTTTGGCCCACAGCTTTTGGTATCTCCCGCTGGTATAGTTGGCAGTCGCAGCTTATGCTCCTCCAGTCGACGGATATCACAACCACATCACGTGAATTCCACTCTAGCCCAGTCGGCAACCGATCTCCAAACTTCATAAGCCATTGATCCATGGGCTCCAGGACCTCAGCCTAGATCCTCTCCCTACAATGTCATTCTACCAACTCCCTGACTAAACATGTAGCTTATCCTTCCTCCCTGGGATCAGCCCCCTGAATGGGCAGAAGTGTTCACAATCTCCCCCTTAAACATTTTTTTTTTTAGCTCAAAGAGTGAAGAATATTCCAGAAGCCCTTCACCTGGGATTGCATGTGAGACCCCCTGTGGTGACAGCTCTGCTGGGTCTATTATTCCCATCCACACAATGGGACTAGTGGCTGTTAGAACAGGCCCCTGAGGTACTAACGAGATTAATAGAATGATGGCTTTCCTTGAATATCAATCTTAGGTCTGGCCTTATGTATACATAAGGTCTAGCCTGGAAGTCTTCCTCTGCTTAAGGCCCCGTCACACTTAGCGACGCTGCAACGATCCCGACAACGATACGACCTGTCAGGGATCGTTGCTGCGTCGCTATGTGGTCGCTGGTGAGCTGTCAAACAGGCAGGCTCACCAACAATCAGGGGAGCTGCGACATCGTGGAAAGAATCTTTCCACAATGTCCTGCTCCTGGTTACGAGCCTGCTGAAGCAGGAGCAGGCTGGTAACTATGGTAAACATTGGGTTACTAGGGGCACACACGCTCCTAGTAACCCATTGTTTATCATGGTTACCACTCTGCTACAGTGAGCGGGAGGTTACCGCTCACTTTAGCAGGCTCGTAACCATGATAAACAACGGGTTACAAGGTGCGCGTGTGCCCCATGTAACCCGATGTTTACCATAGTTACCAGCCTGATCGCTGGTCACACACAGCGATGTGTGCTGACCAGCGGGAGAGCAACGACCAAAAAATGGTCCAGGACACTTTGCAGCGATCAGCGACCTCACAGCAGGGGCCTGATCGCTGCAAAGTGTCACACATAGCGACATCGCTGGTAAGGTCGCTGTTGCGTCACCAAAACCGTGACACAGCAGCGATCTCGCTAGCGATCTCACTATGTGAGACGGGGGCTTTACTGTCACTGAATGGAAGCATTGACTCCTGAGGCTGAACTGAAGAGTAGTGTTGAGCCACCCCCGTAGTGTTCGGGTTCGGTTCGGTTCGTCGAACACCGGGATGTTCGAGGAACTGTTCGTCAAACTGTTCGTCAAACTGTTCGTCGAACACCGTTAAAACCAATGGCAGGCAAACAAAAACACATAGAAACACATAGAAAACACCTGCAAAGGTGTCCAAAAGCTGACAAACTGCTCAGAAGACACTCTGTTTAAAAAAGCCGGCCGGCAAATTCAGCAGCAGCATACACCGGTACCCGACAATTTAGACAAGAAGGAATAGAGCATCACACATAGATTAGATAGATAGAAACATGTCAGTCACACATATAAGAAGCACAGTGACAGTGTTGGTTACTGCATTTGTCATTTAGTGTAAAGGATTTATTAAAAAAAATATTAGTGTTTTCATGCACCGTCTCTTTAAAAAAGCCGGCCGGCAATTCAGCATCTGTACCCGACAATTTAGAACAGAAAGAATAGAGCTTCACACATAGATTAGATAGATAGAAACATGTCAGTCACATATATATGAAGTACAGTGACAGTGTTGCTTACTGTACTTGTCATTTAGTGTAAAGGATTTATTTAAAAAAATAATAGTGTTTTCATGCACTGTCTCTTTAAAAAAGCCGGCCGGCAATTCAGCAGCGGTACCCGACAATTTAGAACAGAAAGATAGAGCATCACACATAGATTAGATAGATAGAAACATGTCAGTCACATATATATGAAGTACAGTGATAGTGTTGGTTACTGTACTTGTCATTTAGTATTAAAATAAAGGATTTATTATTAAAAAAATTGGCGTGGGGTTCCCCTTAATTTTAGGCTCTAGCGGAGGTTAAGCAGACGGCTGGGGCAGATGTTTGAAGCCTGGGAAGGGGGTAATACCCACGGAGCTTCCCAGGCTACTAATATCAGCCCCCAGCTGAATACATAGCCTTTACTAGCTATTAAAATGGGGGACCCCCCCAAAAAAATGACGTGGGGTCCCCCCTAATTTAATAGCTAGCAAAGGCTAGGCAGACAGCTGGGGGCTGATATTAATAGCCCAGGAAGGGAGCCATGAATATTGGCCCCCTCCCAGGCTAGAAACACCAGCCGTCAGCCGCCCCAGAAATGGCGCATTCATAGGATGCGCCAATTCTGGCACTTAGCCTCGCTCTTCCACGCTGCCCTGGTGCGGTGGCAGGGGGTAATAGGGTTGGGGTTGATGTCAGCTTATAATGCCAGCTGACATCAAGCCCAGGTTAGTAATGGAGAGGCGTCTATAAGACACCCCCATTACTAACCCCATAGTCAAAGTTAAAAAAAACACAAACACCCAGAATAAAGTCCTTTAATTGAAATAAAGACACAATCCTTTATTGTTCTAAATTAAACCATACCTACCATCACGCCCATTCCAGCTGAAGCCAACGATCTCCTGCAATAAAAGAAAAATAATAAAGCAACCTCATCCTTACCTTTCCATGGTTCCCACGACAGCTTCAGCTCTGCTACATCGAGATGACAGGCTGGACCGCAGCAGAACGCCGCCATCCAGCCTGTCATCCCGCAGACACTGAGAAGCGCAGGCTTGCTTGCGCTGCTCAGCGTCTCTCTGTGACGACATCCAGATGAGCCGAGTTCATGTCCAATGAACTCGGCTCACCTCATGCACGTCACTGACAGCGTGGGAAAATTCTCACGCTGAAGCGCTGATTGCAGGAGAATTTTCCCACGCTGTCAGTGACGTGCAGGAGGTGAGCTGAGTTCATTGGACATGAGCTCACCTCATGCACATCACTGACAGCGTGGGAGAATTCTCCTGCACTCAGCACTTCAGCGTGAGAATTTTCCCACGCTGTCAGTGACGTGCATGAGGTGAGCCGAGTTCATTGGACATGACCTCGGCTCATCTGGATGCCGTCACAGCGAGACAGTGAGGAGCGCAAGCATGCCTGCGCTTCTCAGTGTCTGCGGGATGACAGACTGGATGGCAGCGTTCTGCTGCGGTCCAGCCAGTCATCTCGATGTAGCAGAGCTGAAGCTGTCGTGGGAACCATGGAAAGGTAAGGATGAGGTTGGTTTATTATTTTTCTTTTATTGCAGGAGATCGTTGGCTTCAGCTGGAATGGGTGTGATGGTAAGTATGGTTTAATTTAGAACAATAAAGAATTGTGTCTTTATTTCAATTAAAGGACTTTATTCTGGGTGTTGTGTTTTTTTTAAATACTTTACTAGAAATTCATGGCGGTCATGTCTAATACTGGCGTGACCCCATGAATTTTGGGCTTGGGGCCAGCTGATAATACCAAGCTGGCCCTAACCCCTTTATTACCCAGTGAGCCACCGCACCAGGGCCCTGGATGAGTTGGGTACAGCGCCAGAAGATGGCGCTTCTATGAACGCGCCATTTTCCGGGGTGGCTGCGGACTGCAATTTGTAGCGGGGGGGGGCCAGAAAGCTTGGGCCTCCCTGCGCTGCCGATTCCAGCCCCCAGCTGCCTAGTTGTACCTGGCTGGACACAAAAATAGGGCGAAGCCCCACGTACTTTTTTTTTAATTATTTCATGAATTTCATGAAATAATTAAGAAAAAAAGGGCTTCCCTATATTGTTGTGTCCGGCCAGGTACAAATAGGCAGCTGGTGGATGGGGGCAGCCCGTTCCTGCCTGCTGTACCTGGCTGGACACAAATATAGTGCGAAGCCCCACTTCAATTTTTTTAAATTATTTCAGGAAATTCATGAAATAATTTAAAAAAAATTGACGTGGGGCTTCGCACTATATTTGTGTCCAGCCAGGTACAGCAGGCAGGAACGGGCTGCCCCCAACCACCAGCTGCCTATTTGTACCTGGCCGGACACAACAATATAGGGAAGCCCTTTTTTTCTTAATTATTTCATGAAATAATTTAAAGAAAATTGACGTGGGGCTTCGCCCTATTTTTGTGTCCAGCCAGGTACAACTAGGCAGCTGGGGGCTGGAATCCGCAGCGCAGGGAGGCCCAAGCTTTCTGGGCCACCCCCGCTGCAAATTGCAGTCCGCAGCCACCCCGGAAAATGGCGCGTTCATAGAAGCGCCATCTTCTGGCGCTGTACCCAACTCATCCAGGGCCCTGATGCGGTGGCTCACTGGGTAATAAAGGGGTTAGGGCCAGCTTGGCATTATCAGCTGGCCCTAAGCCCGAAATTCATGGGGTCACGCCAATATTAGACATGACCACCATGAATTTCTAGTAAAGTATTTAAAAAAAACACAAACACCCAGAAAAAAGTCCTTTAATTGAAATAAACACACAATTCTTTATTGTTCTAAATTAAACCATACTTACCGTCACGCCCATTCCAGCTGAAGCCAACGATCTCCTGAAATAAAAGAAAAATAATAAAGCAACATCATCCTTACCTTTCCATGGTTCCCATGACAGCTTCAGCTCTGCTACATCGAGATGACAGGCTGGACCGCAGCAGAACGCTGCCATCCAGCCTGTCATCCCGCAGACACTGAGAAGCGCAGGCTTGCTTGCGCTCCACAGTGTCTCTCTGTGAGGGCATCCAGATGAGCCGAGTTAATGTCCAATGAACTCGGCTCACCTCATGCACGTCACTGACAGCGTGGGAAAATTCTCCTGCACTCAGCGCTTCAGCGTGGGAGAATTCTCACACTGAAGCGCTGAGTGCAGGAGAATTCTCCCACGCTGTCAGTGACGTGCAGGAGGTGAGCTGAGTTCATTGGACATGAGCTCACCTTATGCACGTCACTGACAGCGTGGGAAAATTCTCCTGCACTCAGCGCTTCAGCGTGGGAGAATTCTCACGCTGAAGCGCTGAGTGCAGGAGAATTCTCCCACGCTGTCAGTGACGTGCATGAGGTGAGCCGAGTTCATTGGACATGAACTCGGCTCATCTGGATGTCGTCACAGAGAGACGCTGAGCAGCGCAAGCAAGCCTGCGCTTCTCAGTGTCTGCGGGATGAGAGGCTGGATGGCAGCGTTCTGCTGCGGTCCAGCCTGTCATCTCGATGTAGCAGAGCTGAAGCTGTCGTGGGAACCATGGAAAGGTAAGGATGAGGTTGCTTTATTATTTTTCTTTTATTGCAGGAGATTGTTGGCTTCAGCTGGAATGGGCGTGACGGTAAGTATGGTTTAATTTAGAACAATAAAGGATTGTGTCTTTATTTCAATTAAAGGACTTTATTCTGGGTGTTTGTGTTTTTTTTAACTTTGACTATGGGGTTAGTAATGGGGGTGTCTTATAGACGCCTCTCCATTACTAACCTGGGCTTGATGTCAGCTGGCATTATAAGCTGACATCAACCCCAACCCTATTACCCCCTGCCACCGCACCAGGGCAGCGTGGAAGAGCGAGGCTAAGTGCCAGAATTGGCGCATCCTATGAATGCGCCATTTCTGGGGCGGCTGACGGCTGGTGTTTCTAGCCTGGGAGGGGGCCAATATTCATGGCTCCCTTCCTGGGCTATTAATATCAGCCCCCAGCTGTCTGCCTAGCCTTTGCTAGCTATTAAATTAGGGGGGACCCCACGTCATTTTTTTTGGGGGGTCCCCCATTTTAATAGCTAGTAAAGGCTATGTATTCAGCTGGGGGCTGATATTAGTAGCCTGGGAAGCTCCGTGGGTATTACCCCCTTCCCAGGCTTCAAACATCTGCCCCAGCCGTCTGCTTAACCTCCGCTAGAGCCTAAAATTAAGGGGAACCCCACGCCAATTTTTTTAATAATAAATCCTTTGTTTTAATACTAAATGACAAGTACAGTAACCAACACTATCACTGTACTTCATATATATGTGACTGACATGTTTCTATCTATCTAATCTATGTGTGAAGCTCTATTCTGTCTGTTATAAATTGTTGGGTACAGATGCTGAATTGCCGGCCGGCTTTTTTAAAGAGACGGTGCATGAAAACACTATTATTTTTTTTGATAAATCCTTTACGCTAAATGACAAGTACAGTAAGCAGCACTGTCACTGTACTTCATATATATGTGACTGACATGTTTCTATCTATCTAATCTATGTGTGATTCTCTATTCTTTCTATTCTAAATTGTCGGGTACCGCTGCTGAATTGCCGGCCGGCTTTTTTTAAAGAGACGGTGCATGAAAACACTATTATTTTTTTTGATAAATCCTTTACGCTAAATGACAAGTACAGTAAGCAGCACTTTCACTGTACTTCGTATATATGTGGCTGACATGTTTATATCTATCTAATCTATGTGTGAAGCTCTATTCTTTCGGTTCTAAATTGTCGGGTACAGGTGTATGCCGCTGCTGAATTGCCGGCTTTTCATGTTTCACTGTTGGCACTGTTCCCATCGATTTGGGCAATCACTGTAATGCCACAACCACCATGGCTGTGGCATTACAGTGAGTGGCAGACAATCCCTGCATGATTGGTGCTCTAAATAGCGCCAGACATGCAGGACACGCTTTTGGTGCACGAACAGTTATCGAACATAACCTCGAACAGCCGAATTTTTTGCAAATCGTTCGGGTTCGTCGGACAACTCGAACACCGCCCAAAACAGCTCGAATTTGAGATTGGCGAACAGTTCTAGTCGAACACCGCTCATCTCTAGTAAGGATGAGGTTGCTTTATTATTTTTCTTTTATTGCAGGAGATCGTTGGCTTCAGCTGGAATGGGCGTGACGGTAAGTATGGTTTAATTTAGAACAATAAAGGATTGTGTCTTTATTTCAATTAAAGGACTTTATTCTGGGTGTTTGTGTTTTTTTTAACTTTGACTATGGGGTTAGTAATGGGGGTGTCTTATAGACGCCTCTCCATTACTAACCTGGGCTTGATGTCAGCTGGCATTATAAGCTGACATCAACCCCAACCCTATTACCCCCTGCCACCGCACCAGGGCAGCGTGGAAGAGCGAGGCTAAGTGCCAGAATTGGCGCATCCTATGAATGCGCCATTTCTGGGGCGGCTGACGGCTGGTGTTTCTAGCCTGGGAGGGGGCCAATATTCATGGCTCCCTTCCTGGGCTATTAATATCAGCCCCCAGCTGTCTGCCTAGCCTTTGCTAGCTATTAAATTAGGGGGGACCCCACGTCATTTTTTTTGGGGGGTCCCCCATTTTAATAGCTAGTAAAGGCTATGTATTCAGCTGGGGGCTGATATTAGTAGCCTGGGAAGCTCCGTGGGTATTACCCCCTTCCCAGGCTTCAAACATCTGCCCCAGCCGTCTGCTTAACCTCCGCTAGAGCCTAAAATTAAGGGGAACCCCACGCCAATTTTTTTAATAATAAATCCTTTGTTTTAATACTAAATGACAAGTACAGTAACCAACACTATCACTGTACTTCATATATATGTGACTGACATGTTTCTATCTATCTAATCTATGTGTGAAGCTCTATTCTGTCTGTTATAAATTGTTGGGTACAGATGCTGAATTGCCGGCCGGCTTTTTTAAAGAGACGGTGCATGAAAACACTATTATTTTTTTTGATAAATCCTTTACGCTAAATGACAAGTACAGTAAGCAGCACTGTCACTGTACTTCATATATATGTGACTGACATGTTTCTATCTATCTAATCTATGTGTGATTCTCTATTCTTTCTATTCTAAATTGTCGGGTACCGCTGCTGAATTGCCGGCCGGCTTTTTTAAAGAGACGGTGCATGAAAACACTATTATTTTTTTTGATAAATCCTTTACGCTAAATGACAAGTACAGTAAGCAGCACTTTCACTGTACTTCGTATATATGTGGCTGACATGTTTATATCTATCTAATCTATGTGTGAAGCTCTATTCTTTCGGTTCTAAATTGTCGGGTACAGGTGTATGCCGCTGCTGAATTGCCGGCTTTTCATGTTTCACTGTTGGCACTGTTCCCATCGATTTGGGCAATCACTGTAATGCCACAACCACCATGGCTGTGGCATTACAGTGAGTGGCAGACAATCCCTGCATGATTGGTGCTCTAAATAGCGCCAGACATGCAGGACACGCTTTTGGTGCACGAACAGTTATCGAACATAACCTCGAACAGCCGAATTTTTTGCAAATCGTTCGGGTTCGTCGGACAACTCGAACACTGCCCAAAACAGCTCGAATTTGAGATTGGCGAACAGTTCTAGTCGAACACCGCTCATCTCTACTGAAGAGCAAACAAATCTCCATTAAAACACAAATGATGAGATCGATGGAACCGATGCTCTGTGCTGGGAAAGTCTGCATCCCTTAGAGCCGTGAACTCCGCTCATTGGTCTAATAGTCTTTAGTAAGTGGCCAGCTCCTCACAGATACGATTTTGCTGTACATTAGATGTTTTGATTTCGTCTGTTACATTTGTTTTTGCAGGGGTGCACTGCTCAATAAAAAAAACTCTGGCAGGTAGAATTCTTTTTTGATTTACAGCATTTACGGTACGGGTTAAATAAATTTAGATTTTTGTAGATCGGATACTGCGATATTTTGTGTGTTCATTTTTTAATATCTTTATTTTTAGATGGGGAAAAGGCGGGTGATTCAATTTGTATTTTTTTTTCTTTTTTCCTACTTTTTTTTCTTGAACTTCCAATCTGATTGCTTGTTCTATATGGTGCAATACAACTGTATTGCAGTGTACAGATAAATATACAGACTACAGGCTGGACTTCACAATAATACCAATCTGGCAGTTATGGGAGCCATTCGCAGGCCCCCTGACTCATGGCAACACACTGGCACCCAGCATGCCTCCTGGACTGCACAATTTAAATGCCATTGTCAGAGATTTAGGGGTTAACAGCAGCAACTGGTGCTCAGCTCCAATAGATGCCGTTACAGGCAGGTAGTTGTATAACGCATTTCCTGGGTACATGTAAGGAGGAAATAGGGAAGGTAAATGCACTGCTCAAAAAAATAAAGGGAACACTCAAATAACACATCCTAGATCTGAATGAATGAAATATTCTCATTGAATACTTTGTTCTGTACAAAGTTGAATGTGCTGACAACAAAATCACACAAAAATCATCAATGGAAATCAAATTTATTAACCAATGGAGGCCTGGATTTGGAGTCACCCCCAAAATTAAAGTGGAAAAACACACTACAGGCTGATACAACTTTGATGTAATGTTCTTTAAAACAAGTCAAAATGAGGCTCAGTATTGTGTGTGGCCTCCACGTGCCTGTATGACCTCCCTACAACGCCTGGGCATGCTCCTGATGAGGTTGCGGATGGTCTCCTGTGGGATCTCCTCCCAGACCTGGACTAAAGCATCCGCCAACTCCTGGACAGTCTGTGGTGTAACGTTATGTTGGTGGATGGAGCGAGACATGTTGTTCCAGATGTGCTCAATCGGATTCAGGTCTGGGGAACGGACTGGCCAGTCCATAGCTTCAATGCCTTCATCTTGCAGGAACTGCTGACACACTCCAGCCACATGAGGTCTGGCATTGTCCTGCATTAGGAGGAACCCAGGGCCAACCGCACCAGCATATGGTCTCACAAGGGTTTTGAGGATCTCACCTCGGTAACTAGTCAGGCTACCTCTGGCGAGCACATGGAGGGCTGTGCGGCCCCCCCCAAAGAAATGCCACCCTACATCATAACTAACCCACTGTCAAACCGGTCATGCTGAAGGATGTTGCAGGCAGCAGATTGCTCTCCACGGCATCTCCAGATTCTGTCACATGCGCTCAGTGTGAATCTGCTTTCATCTGTGAAGAGCACGGGGCGACTTTGCCAATCCTGGTGTTCTGTGGCTAATGCCAAGCATCCTGCACGGTGTTGGGCTGTGAGCACAACCCCCATCTGTGGACGTCGGGCCGTCATACCACCCTCATGGAGTCGGTTTCTAATCATTTGTGCACATTTGTGGCCTGCTGGAGGTCATTTTACAGGGCTCTGGCAGTGATCCTCCTGTTCTTCCTTGCACAAAGGCAGAGGTAGCAGTCCTGCTGCTGGGTTGTTGCCCTCCTACGGCCCCCTCCACGTCTCCTGGTGTACTGGCCTGTCTCCTGGTAGCGCCTCCTGCCTCTGGACACTATGCTGACAGACATAGCAAACCATCTTGCCACAGCTTGCATTGATGTGCCCTCCTGGATGAGCTGCACTATCTGAGCAACTTCTGTGGGTTGTAGAGTCCGTCTCATGCTACCACGAGTGTGAAAGCCCAACCAACATTCAAAAGTGACCAAAACATCAGCCAGAAAGCATTGGTACTGAGATGTGGTCTGTGGTCCCCACCTGCAGAACCACTCCTTTATTGAGGGTGTCTTGATAATTGCCAATAATTTCCATCTATTGTCTATTGCATTTGCAAAACAGCATGTGAAATTGATTGTCAATCAGTGTTGCTTCCTAAGTGGACAGTTTGATTTCACAGAACTTTGATCTACTTGGAGTTATATTCTGTTTAAGTGTTCCCTTTATTTTTTTGAGCAGTGTATATAGCAGCATAGAGTGAAAATTAAAATATAACCTTTACTTCAACGGTTAAAATACAATTAGTAACCTAAACACACACTATAAAATATAAAACCATACAAAAAGTGCCCTTGTCCCTGTATGGGATATACAAAAATGGTAGTCAATTGATTAATTGATTAGAGGTACTGGGTGAAGTTATATGATAACATCAATATTGCACAGCAGTTATCAAGTAGAGTTAGTATTACCCCTCATAACTGATCAATAAAGTGCAATGCAGTATCATTCCTTTCAATCTTTGAAGAACAGGCGGGTGACCTAAAGAAAAGGTTTTGTGAAAGGGGGTACCCTAAGAAAGTTTTGCAAGAGGCGTATAATGTCAGCAAGTCCAGAAGAGCGAGCCTCCTATCCACACAGAAGAAAGACAATAAGGAGGAGATAGTGAGGATTATAACAACCTTCAGTAATGGTGCAAAGGGGGCGAGAGAGATATTTAATAAATATTGGCCACTTTTGGAAATAGATAATGATATTGCCCCATTCCTGGGAAGCTACCCATACATAACTTATAGAAGGGGTTGTTCCCTCTGCGACAGACTAGTTCATAGTAATTTTTCTGCCCCGAAACATGACTCTTGGTTAAAGTCAGATGTAAAGGGCTACTACAGATGTGGCAAGTGTATTGCATGTCCCCCTATCCAGTGTGGAAAGATATTTAGGGGGGACAAACCTTGACAGGGAATTTGTGATATTGGACTTCATCAACTGCCTCACACAGGGAGTCGTCTATAAAGGTACTTGCAGATGTGCTTTGGAATACATCGGCAAGACAAAACGGGAGCTTAGACGTAGGATTGGGGAGCATCTCTCTGATATTGGACACAAAAGAGAGACCCACATTGCGAGGCACATTAATGAAGTCCATAAAAGTGATAAGATGGCAATAAAATTTATGGGCATCGAAAAAAATCACCAGACCCCAGAGGGGCGGTGACTGGGACTGTCGGATACTACAAAAAGAGGAGAGGTGGATATTTAGATTGAATACTGTATCCCCGCATGGCCTCAATGAACAGCTGACTTTTGGCTGTTTTGTGAGAGGCCCGATTTCGGGCTCGTTACTACCTTCCCTTATGTGAATGAAGTTCTGTTGAATATCTCTCTTCTTTCTAAAAAAATGTTTTTTAATAAATTAATCTTATGGCCTTTTGCTGAATCCTAATAAATACCAATGATCTCTACTTCACATCATGTTGTAATAATGATAGAGCCTATTAGAGTACTTAATGGAGTATGGGGGCCTCCCTTTCCTCTTTTTATTCTATATATATTTGTAAAATATCTTATTGTTAAAATAGCTTATAATAACTAGGAGTGCAATGAAAGTCTAAAGATATCCCCCTTCTTTAATTTAGTATAATAATGACAAAATATTTTATGCAATCCATCCCACTGGATGTGGTATGCTATGTTGTGTGGTTGTTTGCTAATTGAGAGCGCAAATAGGCCTGGGTAATCCATCCCACTGGATGTGTTATGCTGTGTTATTTGTTAATTGAGAGCGAAAATAGGCCTGGATAGATGATGGAGGAGCGCAGTTCTTCGTTCTACAGAATTGAAGTTAGAAGGTTGAATGTGCTAGCGTTCCACAGAACAGGACACGATGTGGCACAGTTTGGAGATATTTGTAGCGCAGGTTGTGCTCCATAGGATTGAATATGACGTATAGTTCCGGGTTGATACCGGATGTGACGTCACTTGGAGAGCATGTTAGTGTTCCATTGTGCCGGAAGTGACGTTGACTTCCGGTTAACTACCGAATGTGACGTCATTTAGAGCGCACGCTTGCGTTCCGGCTCGTACTCCAAGACACATGGTAAGCATTGATCTTAATCGAGGGTTTTTTTTCCCAAGTAAGGAGATGGCCCTACTTATTTCCATTGGCTCTTGAGTAGGATAGGCTCGCTCGATAGTGGGTGGCACCGTTTTACCCCTGACATGCATGTGACCCTGGGGTAATTACTCCAGGTGTATAAATAGATTGACCCATGTTGTTGAGGTTTGCTGCCCTCATTGCATCCTGATGGAGGAGTGTTAAACCCTGTATTTATGAATCTCTGTGCCATTTCCCCTGAGGAATCATCAAATTATGAAGAGGCACGTCTTCGGGTCGATCCAAGGCTGACTAGCAAATAGGGTCAGCTGTGGACTATCCTTCTAAGGGCAGGAGTCTTGAGGTCCTAGGGTCAGTCATCTGGATAGGGACTGACCGGATCAAGAAACATATTATCCTGAGATTTATGATGCACCGAAAATAGGATGACCCATGCTACAGGACGGGTGAGACTGTTCCAATTCTTTCTTTATGTTAAAAGAAATGATACTGCATTGCACTTTATTGATCAGTTATGAGGGGTAATACTAACTCGACTTGATAACTGCTGTGCAATATTGATATTATCATATAACTTCGCCCAGTAGCTCTAATCAATTGACTACCATTTTTGTATATCCCATACAGGGACAAGGGCACTTTTTGAATGGTTTTATATTTTATAGTGTGTGTCTAGGTTTCTAATTGTATTTTAACCGTTGAAGTAAAGGTTATATTTTAATTTTCACTCTATGCTGCTATATATTGGTAAACTAGCGAAATAGATTCTGGTACTATACTTTTCTAATCTGTGAAGTAAATCTTTGCTTTTGCACAGAAGTAGGGAAGGGGTTAAAGTAAGGCTGTGCAACTCTGCAAAAAAACAAACAAAAAAAAACAACACAATTTTTTCCAAACTTAAGGATGATAGAATTTACTATAATCGACACCAAATTTCTGATCATGCTGATGCCATACTATTTTTTTGAAGAATTGAAAGGACTGGTCAATGCAAGAAAGGGGGGTTAAGTGACAGGCAAAGGGTCAGAAAAGTCTTAGTTACTTACCGGTAACGTGATTTTTCTGAGCCCATGACAGCACCACGAGAGAGAGAACCCACCAAGGACAGGAAACCTACAGGCTTAAAAGGGGGCGGTTCTCTCATGCTCTGTTAACCAAACTGAGGTGAGAGGGAGGACCGCCAAGGTTAGTAAGAGCAAAACATCACAAGATACACAGAACAAAACGACACCTACTCGCTTTTTTTTTTTTTCTTTTATTGGCAAAAAAAAAAAAAGAGGCAACAACCAAATACCTATATATCCATAAAAACACCCACTCCAAAACACCTTATAAGAGTGAGTGAATACCCAACTAAAAGGGAGTGCTCCCACAAACGTGAAGGGAGGGAATATAAGGGTGCTGTTATGGGCTCCGAAAAATCAGGTAAGTAACCAAGACTTTATTCGTTCTCCCATGACAGCACCATGAGAGAATTACAGAGAATGGAGAAACTAGGGGAAAAACCACACCCTGGAGAACCCTTCTCCCAAAGGTAAGGTCGGAAGAGTCATCCATGTGCAACCTGTAGTGTTTGAAAAAGGTATTTGGAGAGGACCAGGTAACAGCCTTACATATCTCCTCTATGGAGACGCCCGTTTTCTCTGCCCAGGAGGTCGCCATGCCTGAGTAGAATGGGCCCTCAGACCCTCTGGTACTTCCTTCTCACTTGATGAATAGGCCAGAGCAATAGCGCCCCTGATCCAACGAGCAATGGTGGGTTTCGAGGCCCTACAACCTTTTTTAATCCCCTGGTTACAAACAAAGAGGGATCTCTCCTTCCTAAACCCTTCAGTGACAGACAGGTATCTGATTATGCACCGCCTAACATCTAGAGTGTGTAGCTTGTCCTCTACCGGATTTTGGGGGTTGGGACAAAAGGAAGGTAGAATAATCTCCTGGGTTCTGTGGAAGCGGGTAGCTACCTTAGGGAGGTACGCCGGATCTGGTTTGAAGACTATCCTATCCTCCAGGATCTGAATGTAGGGTGGAACCGAGGAGAGACTCTGGATATCACTTACTCTCCTAGCCGAAGTCAGTGCTACCAGAAGAGCTGTCTTAAATGAATTGTCTATTAGGTAGGCCAAATCTAAAAGCTCGAAGGGAGCGCCAGTTAATGCTGTTAAGACCAAATTCAAGTCGCAAAGCATTATGTTGAAACTTGAGATGGGTCTAGATCTAAAAGATGCCCTAATAAACCGAGAAACCCACAAATTTTTTGCTAGATCACAGCTACAGTAAATAAGGCTCCCAGTGAAGATACCTGTACCTTTAGGGTACTTGTAGACAAACCCGGCTCTAGCCCCTTCTGATGAAATTCCAGAATCTGTCCCACAGGGGCCTCATCCTCCACCTTAGCCCCTGAGAAAGTTAAGATTTTTTTTCCAGATTCTCACATAAATGCACGTGGTGATAACTTTCCTGCTACGTAAGAGGGTGTCCACTAGATATGATGAGAAATCCCTTTTTCTCAATAACGCCCTCTCAAATTCTACGCCGTCAGGTGTAAATTCGGAGCGTGAGGATGGAAAACCGGCCCCTGAGAGAGGAGATCCGGAATCTCCGGAAGGACCCACGGATCTGAAACTGACATCTCCCTCAGGCAGGAGAACCAAGGCTTCTTGGGCCAGAAGGGGGCTATCAGTATCACTCTGGCCTTGATTTTCCTGATGACAGCTGGAAGAAGGGATAACGGAGGGAAGGCATAACCCATGCTGAAGTCCCAGGGGATTAGGAGGGAGTCTACTACTAGAGGATCTTCCCTCGGGTTCAGGGAACAGAAAACTTCCAGTTTCCGATTCTGTTTTGTGGCGAACAGATCCACCACAGGGAGTCCCCAACTCTGAGTAATCTGAGAAAAGACTCTTTGATTGAGAACTCATTCTCCTCCTTTTAGCGTCTTTTGACTTAGAAAGTCTGCCTTGGCATTCTCTTTCCCCTTTATATGCAAGGCAGTAAGGGAGAGGAGATGTTTTTCTGCCAACTGAAGCAACCGGTCTGAAACCTTCAAAGTTTTTGATTTGGTGCCCCCGGTTGTCCGACAAAATCTTGACATACTGGCCCTGTAGGGACACAAGGAAGCAGTTTACAGCTCATTCCACAGCTAACAACTCTTTAACATTAGAGGAAAGATTTCTTTCCTTCCTAGACCAGACACCCTGGATTATATCTTCCTCTAGATGGGCTTCCCAACCTGTGGGACTTGCATCCGTGGTGACTACACAAGATGGATATCTCACCCATTGGACACCTCTGGACAGGTTCCGAATATCTATCCACCACCGAAGAGATAAAACTGATGGGGGGACATGTCAAAAAACCCTCCAGATGCTCCTTGAGGATAAACTCATTGTGCAGAACTTCCCACTGCAGGGTCCTGGAATGGTACTGTGTGCATAAAACTGCTGGGAAACATGAGGTTAAGGTTCCCAACAGGGACATTGCTCTTCTGAGAGACATGGAGGGGTTCTGAATAGCCGCCTCCACCAGGAGCTGTATCTTACTAATCTTTGAGTCTGGAAGATGGGACTCCTGCAGTTCTTAGTCCAGCACGACACCCAAATACTGCCGGGTCTTCATGGGCTTAAGTCTAGATTTTTCTAAGTTTAGTAACCAACCAAGGTCTTTCAGAGCGACCATTACTTGCTCTAAAAGTGTACTACAATGAAGGAAGGAATTTCTCACCACCAGGAGATCGTCCAGGTAGGGAATGTTAAGCACATCTTTCTCTCGAAGATGAGCCATAACCTTGGTAAAAATTCTAGGAGCCACCGCCAGACCAAAAGGAAGGGCCGCGTACTGAAAGTGTCTTACCACCCCCTGTAATTTAACTGCCACCCTGAAGTATTTTTGATATCCCTCATGAATGGGTATGTGATAATACGCATCCTTAAGGTCCAGGACCGCCATGTAACACTCAGGAAACAGAAGTTTTATTGTGGAACTTAAAGACTCCATTTTAAACGAAGGCACTCTCAAATACTTATTTAGGGCTTTCAAGTTTATAATCGTTCTGAGGGAACCATCAGGCATTGGGATCAGAAAGAGAGGGTAATAGAACCCTTTCTCCTTTTCTGGACCCGGAACCTCCAGCAAGACAGACCTCTGTATGAGTTCCTGGATTTCCGATTCCAGAGCTAATTGCTGCACATGGGAAGAACGAGAGGAGGTTACCATAAATTTCTGTGGGGGTGCATATTGGAAATCCAACCTTAACCCCGAACTGACCAGACCTAGGATCCAACTGTTGTTGGAAATACGTTCCCAGGCGGGAAGAAAGGATGACAGCCCCCCCCCCACCTGGGGAACGAGTCATTGTCCTTTCTTCCGGGGTCCTTGGGAGGAGGAACCAAATAATAGCCCTCTACCTTTCCCCCTGTGGGGCTCGTATCTATCCTGTTCTTTAGTTGATTTTCTCTGGATGAACTTTTTCTTCTGGAAAGAACGCTTATATGATGGTAGGGAAACTGACGGAAAGCCTTTAGTGTCCCCTGCCTTCTACAGTATCTCGTCCATTGACTAACAAAAAGGTAACCTCCCTCACAAGGGATGGAGCAAAGTCTCGCTTTAGCTTGGAGATCCCCGGGCCAACATTTTAGCCATAAGGCCCTGCGAGCTGTGTTGGACAAGGCCGCTGACCGGGCCGCTAACCTCACCACATCTGCAGAGGCATCTGCCAAGAAGGTCACTGCCTGGATTAATGGGAAATTAGACAGGATGTCCTTTATAGAAACCTTAGACTTTAGCTGGGACTCCAATTGCTGCAGCCAGACCATGAGAGATCTGGAGGTACATGTTGATGCTACTGCCGACCTTAGGGTTCCTGCTGCCGTCTCCCAAGCCCCCTTGAGGAAGGCATCTGCCTTTCTATCAAGTGGGTCCTATAGAGCCCCTATATCATCAAATGGTAAAGAGGATGACTTAGAGGCCTTGGCAATGGCAGCATCCAGTTTTGGGGCTTTATCCCATGAAGAGGAAGAGGACTCGTCGAAGTGATACTTGCACCGACCTCTCCGCCCTTGTATCCACAATTCCCATTGTAGAGCGGACTGCTTTTACTAAGACATCCACCTCATTCAGGGGAAAGCAATGGCGACTTGAGCCTTTGTCTGAAGAGGATGCTGACTCAGATGAGGCCCCTGAGCTAACTTTACCCTCCGAAAATGGGGAACTGTCTGAAGGGTAGTCCACCGGACTTTTCCTGCTTGCCAGGGCTATGGAGTTTTCTGTTTTAACCAGGGATTTTAACTCAGCTGAGAGGTTGGGGGTCTCTTCAATCACCATTTCTCTAATACATGACTGACAGAGCCTCTTAGGGCAGGCGTCTGGTAATGGGGCTCTACATAAAACGCATTCCTTGTGTTTTACTTTAGAGGCACACTTCTTCCCCTGAAAGACAGGAAAAAAGAAGGGGACGCTATTACCCTAGTGAACTTTCACAAAGCAACAGGTTAGTACCGGGATGGACGAAGGATCTCTCGCAGCCGAGGGTTCTTCCCTAGAGGCTGCCGAATCATCACGTCTGCCGCAGCTCCGATGACTGCCCCCAGGCATGACTCCAGACTGGTCACTCCTACTGCTAGAGCGAGGGCGATTGTTTTTAACCATGGATTTTACCGAGCCCTCATGGTGCTTCCCAGAAAGCAGCTGATGCCAAAGCTGCTCTTGTGGCTCGTGCTCCTGCTGCATGTGCTCTGCCTGCACTTCCATCATGCAGACCAACAGGAAGCAATCTTTCAGTAAATCCGGTTCATACATATACCGGGCACTAAAGATTTCCGCGTCACGTGACCGCGACCCAAGCCCCATCCCTCTGCCCCTGCTGACGCGCTCCCCCTCGCCGGCATTCTGCCGCTGCAACACATGTGAGGGCACAGGAGGATGCAGACCCAGAAGTGCGTCAGCCGAGGACACGACCCCGGATCTGCGTCCCTCGATACCGGCCCGTAACCACGCCACACCACGTGGGGGGGGGGGGGTCCGGAGAACATCAGCGAGCTCCAGGGCAGCAGGGGATGATGGGCTGCGCCGGAGTTTCTCATCCCAGGCAGGGAGAGCTGCTCCCAGGCGCGCGCACATGGTGCAGACCCCCTAGAGTCCACCGTGGCACCATAAACTGAGCCAGCCGGAGTGGAGAAGGCATCCCCACTAAAACCCGGCCAGTCAGACAAGGCATCTGCAGGTAAGCCTGAAGTGTCCCATCAAGGAGAGGAAACCAAACTGAGGCAAGAGGGAGGACCGTCCCCTTTTAAGCTTGTAGGTTTCCTGTCCTTGGTGGGCGGATTCCCTCTCTTGTGGTGATGTCATGGGAGAACGAATAAATCTTTATTGCAGTTTTTGGAGCTCATAGCTCAGAGGTGAGAATCCACAGGGAACCAATAAAGAAGAGGGCACACAATGGGGTTAACCCTTACGGTCTCTTCTGCACAGGACAGACAACAGAAGAAAACAAGCTTGATACAGGAGGGAAGGAAAGGGTCAATCCTCTTACATACTGGAGTTACTAATAATACAATTAAGCACTTAGCAACAGTGGAGGCAGGTAGACACGGTTTTATGGAGAAGCAGCAACTACTTATTTGCTTCTCTCCTGACACTGAAGCAGCATTCTAAGTGGTACTTTGGATGTTAGGGGGGATAAATACAGGCAGTATACTTGCAGAAAAAAAAAAGGCCAGGGCAGAATTCACCACCTGATAGTTTATCGGCTTGTACTCGCTGCTCTCCAACACAGTAGCCGCTTATCATGTTTAAAGAGGTTGTCCACCACTTTTTGATTGATGACCTATCATTAGGATACAGTGCATTGTGAAAGTATTCGGCCCTCTTGAACTTTTCTACCTTTTGCCACATTTCTGGCTTCAAACATAAAGATATAAAATTCTATTTTTTTGAGGAAGAATCAACAATAAGTGGGACACAATCGTGAAGTGGAACAAAATTTATTGGATATTTTAAACTTTTTTAACAAATTAAAAACTGAAAAGTGGGGCGTGCAATATTATTCAGCCCCTTTACTTTCAGTGCAGCAAACTCACTCCAGAAGTTCAGTGAGGATCTCTGAATGATCCAATGTTGTCCTAAATGACTGGTAATGATAAATAGAATCCACCTGTGTGTAATCAAGTCTCCGTATAAATGCACCTGCTTTGTGATAGTCTCAGGGTTCTGTTTCAAGTGCAGAGAGCATCATGAAGACCAAGGAACACCAGGCAGGTCCGAGATACTGTTGTGGCAAAGTTTAAAGCCGGATCTGGATACAAAAAGTTTTCCCAAGTTTTAAACATCTCAAGGAGCAGTGTGCAAGCGATCATATCGAAATGGAAGGAGTATCAGACCACTGCAAATCTACCAAGACCCGGCCGCCCCTCTAAGCTTTCATCTCGAACAAGGAGAAGACTGATCAGAGATGCAGCCAAAAGGCCCATGATCACTTTGGATGAATTGCAGAGATCTACAACTGAGGTGGGAGAGTCTGTCCATAGGACAACAATCAGTCGTCCACTGCACAAATCTGGAAGAATGGCAAGAAGCAAGCCATTTCTCAAAGATATCCATAAAAAGTCTCGTTTGAAGTTTGCCACAAGCCACCTGGGAGACACACCAAACATGTGGAATAAGGTGCTCTGGTCAGATGAAACCAAAATCGAACTGTTTGTCCACAATGCAAAACGATATGTTTGGCGTAAAAGCAACACAGTTCATCACCCTCAAAACACCATCCCCATTGTCAAACATGGTGGTGGCAGCATCATGGTTTGAGCCTGTTTTTCTTCAGCAGGGACAGGGAAGATGGTTAAAATTGATGGGAAGATGGACGGAGCCAAATACAGGACCATTCTGGAAGAAAACCTGTTGGAGTCCGCAAAAGACCTGAGACTGGGATGGAGATTTATCTTCCAATAAGACAATGATCCCAAACATAAAGCAAAATCTACAATGGAATGGTTAAAAAGTAAACGTATCCAGGTGCTAGAATGGCCAAGCCAAAGTCCAGACCTGAGTTCAATCGAGAATCTGTGGAAAGAGCTGAAAACTACTGTTCACAAATGCCCTCCATCCAACCTCAATGAGCTCGAGCTGTTTTGCAAGGAAGAATGGGCAAGAATTTCAGCCTCTCGATGTGCAAAACAGAGAGACATACCCCAAGCGACTTGCTGCTGTAATCGCAGCAAAAGGTGGCGCTACAAAGTATTAACTCAAGGGGGCCGAATAATATTGCACGCCCCACTTTTCAGTTTTTAATTTGTTAAAAAAAAGTTTAAAACATCCAATAAATTTCGTTCCACTTCACGATTGTGTTCCACTTGTTGCTGATTCTTCCCCAAAAAGATCCTAGTTACTTACCGGTAACGGGATTTTACAGAGCCCATGACAGCACCACCTGAGAGAGGGTATCCGCCCACCAAGGACAGGAACCTACTGAATAAAAAGGCGGTACCTCTCTTCCACATCAGTTTTTGTTTCAGAGCATGAGAGGGCCTCCGAAAAATAGGTTAACACATAACTGCCACCTCAACATTTGTAATAAAACACCTTAAAAAGTGCACAACATAGTGATAAAGGGGAGGGAATTAATAGGGTGCTGTCATGGGCTCTGTAAAATCCCGTTACCGGTAAGTAGCTAGGATCTTTTCCCCTTCTCCCATAACAGCACCACCTGAGAGATTTATAGAGATCAGACACCAGAGGGAGGGATCACCGCTTGCAACACCTTCCTTCCAAAGGACAGATCAGAAGAAGAAGAAAGGTCAAGACGGTAATGTTTGTAGAATGTAGCGGGGGATTACCAAGTTGCCGCCTTACATATAATGTCGATGGGAACATCCGCCTTCTCAGTCCAGGAGGCAGCTACCGCTCTGGTGGAGTGGGCCTTCAGGTTCTCTGGAACCGGCAGATGGCTAGAAGAGTATGCTAAGGTAATGGTATCCCTGACCCATCTTGTAACTTTAAGCCCTTTCCTAGCCCCCTGAAAGGAGATACAGTTATATGAAAAAGTTTGGACACCTCTATTAATCTTAAGCTTAATGTTTTATAAAAATTGGTGTTTTTGCAACAGCTATTTCAGTTTGATATATGTCATAACTGTTGGACACAGTAATGTTTCTGCCTTGAAATGAGGTTTATTGTACCAACAGAAAATGTGCAATCTGCATTCAAACAAAATTTGACAGGTGCATAAGTATGGGCACCTTATTATTTTCTTGTTTTAAATACTCCTACCTACTTTTTACTGACTTACTAAAGCACTTTTTTTGGTTTTGTAACCTTATTGAGCTTTGAACTTCATAGCCAGGTGTATGCAATCATGAGAAAAGCTACTTAAAGTGGCCACTTTCAAGTTGTTCTCCTGTTTGAATCTCCTCTGAAGAGTGGCATCATGGGCTCCTCAAAACAACTGAATTTTCCCTGAAACTTCCTCTAAGGGCTCAAAGGGAGGTTTGGTTAATGCCTCTAGAACCAAATTAAGGTCCCAAGGAGGCATCCTTGGAGTAGGAATAGGCCAGGATCTACCACAAGCTTTAATGAACTGGATGATCCACCTAGTCATAATTATATAGTGCCCCCAGAGCTGACACTTGAACCTTAAGAGTACTGGTGGCCCCAATAGGAACCCTCCCTTTGGCGGACTGACCCGAGGTAGACAGAAACTTAGCCCAGGTTCTACCATAGATCCTAGTCGTAACTGGCTTCCTACTCGCCAGTAGAGTAGTTACCAGACCCGGAGAAAACCCCTCTTGCGTCAGTAGTGACCTTTCAAAATCCAGGCCGTCAAATGCGGGCCCGATCTTTGGGGATGGCAGACTGGGCCCTGTCTGAGGAGATCTGGGATGTCCGGAAGAACCCATGGGTCCGCTTGGGACATTCTCCTCATCCAAGTGAACCATGGTGTTTTGGGCCGGAACGGGGCGATCAATATAACCCTCGCCTGCTCTTCTCGGATCTTCCTTAGGATGGTAGGAATCAGCATCAGAGGGGGAAAGGCATAGGCCAGAGTAAAATGCCAAGGAATCCGCAGCGGGTCCACCGCAAAAGGCCTCTCCTTCGGATTCAGGGAGCAAAAGATTTCGGTCTTTCGATTGTGTCTGTTTGCAAACAGATCTATTTGGGGCTGTCCCCATCGGCCCACAATCTGCTGAAATACGGCTGGATTCAACTCCCATTATCCCTGTTTTAAGATGTGACGACTTAGGAAATCGGCCTTTATGTTCTCTTCTCCTCTTATGTGCAGTGCCGAGAGCGTGAACAGCTGACTCTTGGCAAAACGAAAGATCTGATCCGCTACTAACATCAGAGGGAGAGATCTGGTACCCCCCTGATGATTGATGATTGATGTAGGCTACTGTCGTTCGGTTGTCCAACATTATCCGGATGTGATGACCCAGGAAAAAAGAATGAATTTTACTAGAGCTTTTTTGGCTGCCAACAGCTCCCTCATGTTGGAGGAGATGCCCGTCTCGCTGTCCGACCAGAGGCCCTGTACAGAATGATCTCTTAGGTGAGCACCCCAGCCTTCTGCGCTTGCCTCTGTCGTGATTGTATCCGACACCCGGAAGGACCAGGGAACTCCCAAAGATAGACTGACCGGAGATCTCCACCAGTCCAGCGAGTTGATTACTCCCTCCGGAAGAGACATCCTTCCATCCAGGCAACCTCTGAGCCGCCTGTCTGCTCTTAGGATCTCCTGCTGAAGACGTCTGGAATGGAACTGGGCCCACTGCACTGCTGGGATACAGGATGTCATTGTACCCAATAGAGACATTGCGCTCCTCAAGGTCATGGTTGGATTGCTGATAACCCGTGATATTAGGGATCTGATCTTCAGCTTCTTGTCCTCTGGTAGAACACAGGTTTGATTTTTTGAGTCCAAAATGAGACCCAAGAAAGATTGAACCCTCCTTGGCTCCAGTCTTGACTTTTCTAAATTTAACAGCCAACCCAGGCCCTTCAGACTGGTCATGACGTCCGCCAGGGCCAGAGCACAGAGTTGTTTTGATCTGCCTACTACTAAGAAATCGTCCAGATAAGGGATGACCAGGATATCTTTTTCCCTTAAATGTGCTGTGATTTCCAAGATAATCTTTGCGAAAACTCTTGGAGCCATGGAGATGCCAAAGGGAAGAGCTGCAAACTGAAAATGCCTTACGTGCTTGCCGAACTGTACAGCTACTCTCAGAAATTGTTGATGTGCCGCAAAGATTGGGACGTGGTAATAAGCGTCCTTCAGATCGAGGACGCACATATAACAGTCCTGGAATAACATCTTTATGGCTGACTTTATTGACTCCATCTTGAACGGCCTGTAGATCAAATGGTCGTTCAGCTTTTTCAAGTTGGCAATGGTTCTGAAGGAGCCATCCGGCTTCTTTATTAGGAAGAGAGTCGAGTAAAACCCTCTTCCTTGCTCGGGTACCGGTGTTTCCACTAGGACCCCCTTCATAACCAGAGAGAGAACTTCTTGCTGCAAGGCCATCTGTTCCGTTAGGCCTCTGGGGGCTGAAATCCTGACGCTGTTCCTGGGCATGTACTTGAACTCCAATTTGAGCGCCCTCCTGATTATCCCTAAAATCCAAGTACTGGGCGAGATTTTTTCCCAAGCGGGCAGGAAGTGGGACAACCTTCCTCCCACCTGGGGAGGACTGTCACTTAGGGGCTTTCTTACTCTCGGAGGATGGACCCCCGAACATGAAGCCTCTGTTATACGGCTTCCTATCTCTCCAGCTATGCTGGTCTCTGGGAGCTTTGCTGCGGCTGTACTTTCTCTTCCAAAAGGAGCTTTTAAATCGGGGAACAGACACAGTGGGAAACCCATGCTTCTTGTCTGCGGCCTTATCCAGGATATCATCTAGGCCCTTGCCGAAAAGGAAGTACCCCTCACAAGGGATCGAGCACAGTTTGGACTTTGACTGCACATCCCCCGGCCAGCTCTTGAGCCATAATGCCCTACGGGCTGCATTGGAGAGATTTGCGGACCGGGCAGCCAGCCTAACAATCTGCCGATGCATCTGCCAGGAATGCCGCCGCCCCCTGCACAAGGGGAAGGTCTGCCAGAATCTTCTCCCTCGAGACATTCCCCTTAATCTGGTCTTCCAACTGTTGAAGTCAGATCATCATAGACCTGGCGGTGCAGGTTGCTGCCACTGCTGGTTTAAGAGCCCCTGCTGACGACTCCCAGGCCGGTTTAAGGAAAGACTACGCCTTTTTATCCAGAGGGTCTTTTAAGGCCCCCAAATCCTCAAAGGGCAGTGTGGATTTTTTTGAGGACTTTGCGATGGCCACATCGATCTTAGGGGCTTTGTCCCATCTAGCTGCATCCTCTTCTTCAAAGGGGTATCTCCGCTTAGAGGAAGAAGGCAGCTGACCCTTCCTCTCCGTTTTTTTCCATTCTCTCTCTATAAGGGATTGAATTCTTTCATTAACCGGGAATGTGCGCCTCCTTTTCTGGTCCAAGCCCCCGAACATGACATCCTGAACTGTTCTGGGAGCTTTGGTATCAGTAATACCCATAGTCACTCTAATGGCCTTCACCTGCCTTTCAGTATTATCTACCGAAAAACAAGGCCTACCTCTCCCATCATCACCCGAAGACTCCGATGACGATGATGAGGACAGATCAGAGGAGGAAGGGAGTTCTTTAGTAAAACGGGACTCTACTGATTCCTCAGAGTCCGAGGAAACCTGCTTCTGCTTCCTCTTCCTGCGTGAGGTTAAGCCTCTTAAAGAATCCCTGACCTCCGTTTGGATTAGATTTTTTAATTCCAAAGAAAACCTGGGGGACTCCTCTGCTATGGTTCTCTGAATACAGTCCGAGCAAAGGTTCTTGGCGTAGGAGGTGGGAAGGCTGACTTTACATAACGCACACTCGTTTTTACTTTTAGAACTACACTTCTTTGCCTCCTAACACCCCAAAGAATTGAAAGGAGAGAAAGAGAAAAAAACAGAGAAGAGCACATTACTTAGGGTGAGACTTTCACGTAGATCACTCACCACTCTGTCGTTCAGACTAGGGTACCAGAGGCGGTGGTTGCCGATCATATGAAGGCTCCCAACTGGCGGAGGTGGATGGACGAGGTTTTTTCTGACTGGTTCTGCTGGCACTCGTACGACCCCCACTGCTGTGGCTCTGACGATGGGAAGACTATCGGCGTTCCGGCTGCTTGAGCTGCTTACGCTACTTTGGCGGCTGTGGCTGCTGCTGTTCCTCCTGCGGCGGTGACAGCTGCTGCCCAGGTGACTGCGGCTCCTCACTCATGATGATGGGAATGCAGACACCGCCATCTTGACTGCTTCCCATCCTTTTAAAGCGTAAGGGTTCCATCTTCTTTTAGGCTCCTCCCCTTCCGGCAGCGTGCTCTCTCCTTCTCTCATCTTTTTTTTTTTTCTTTTTTCACCGGTGGCGCACTACGCCGCAGGACCGCCCCTGCGAATGCGCAGCCCAGCGGCTCCCTTGCAGCGGGAATGACCCGGCATCGCACCCCGCGCATGCGCAGACCCGGTGCGCTACGTAATAGGGTGCATCGCGACCCCGCACGTGCGCAGCCCGGACTTCCGGCGCGCTACGTCACAGAGTGCGACGCTACCCCCACGTGCGCAGCCCGGAAGACCTGCCGGCTGGCGCGCTCAATCACCGTTCCATGTGAGCGCAGACCCGACTGCAGGACCCAGCGCTCGCGGGAGAGGACCCCAGAAGGCAGCCCCCCCCCCCCCAGCACGCAGACCCAGGTAGCAGCCAGATGGGGCTGAGAACAGAGGGCCATCTGCTGCATCTTAACGGCCTCCAGGCCGCACCGATCCCGGGATCCCAGGTAGGCGAGGTACCACCTAGCGAGGCTCCCATCAAGGACAGGAACCAAAACTGATGCGGAAGAGAGGTACCGCCTTTTTATTCAGTAGGTTCCTGTCCTTGGTGGGCGGATACCCTCTCTCAGGTGGTGCTGTCATGGGAGAAGGGGAAAAATTGGAATTTTATATCTTTATGTTTGAAGCCAGAAATGTGGTAAAAGGTAGAAAAGTTCAAGGGGGCCAAATAGTTTCACAATGCACTGTAAGTCATCAATGTCTGATAGTCTCGGGTCCGACACCCCCCGCTGATCAGGTGTAATCGGTGTCGCTGGCCGGAAGTACTCACTTGTTGAGTTGGCAATCTTCTGATAGTGGCAGCTGCATGGTACTACACAGCCACCTGCTACTGATTTGAATAGGATGCGGATGTGTGGTACCCAGCGGCAGGCACTACCAGAAGAGGGTCCCTTACATGCGGAGATCAATCGATCCAAACTCAAATGGCAAATTAATCTGTTAAAAAAAAAAACATGTAAGGGAAAAAAAAAAAAAAAAACATGTAAGGAAAAAAAAAAAAATGTTTTCCCCTTGCAGCTTCTTTATTATGTCATAAAAAAATTGTATATAACTGGTATGCCAGTTTGTTATAACCCCAGTTATAAAAATGTAAAGTTATTTAACTTGAACAGTGACTGAAAAGTTTTTTGTAACAAATCAATCTGTAAAAAAAGCACTCACACGGGTCATAGCATAGGGTGACAAAAAAAGAAGAAAAAAAAACAATGATCGTAGGAAAACAAATTTTTTAAATAAATTTGAAATCACTATAATCCGAGTGAAACGCAGTTAACATGTCACTTCATGCACACAGCGAACATTGTTTTACATATACTACAGAATGGCTGTTTTCTACACCCAGATATAACAAATAAAAGTATATCACATTTTATCTAGCCTAAAAGAGCACAATTAAAAAATACAAATCCTACAGCATAGAACAAAAAAACCCCCAAAAAACTGTCCTCATATGGCTACGCCGAGTGAAAAATTAAACCACTATGGCGGCATCTTTAAGGGGTTAAAAAAAAAGATTGAACACACAGGTCAAGAGAAATAACACAATTTCTTTGCGATGGAAACTGAAACCAAATTGTCATTCATTTATTCGGTTATAATGTTCAAGGAAGTTGTGACCTGCAGAAAGATGGAAACTATACAAGTGCGTAGGGTCTTGTTTTTTTTCTCACAGCTTTTTTCAAAATGTGCCTAGCTGATGATGAAACACAGGATATAAAAACTAAAATAGAATTCATTGGGATCATAAAATGTTATTATGGCTTGTATACAAATCCAGTTCTTTAAGCCTCACGTGCTAGGGTGTTAACGACGGCGCTTCTCAAAAGGAGGAGAGACTAAAACTTATATATTAGAAAATGTCACAAAATCATATTCCTGACACATTTGTTAATATAAAGATAAAAGTAAACAACCCTTTTAAGTGGGCTTGTGATGCAGTGACCCATTGTAAACGATAAATGAAGGCTCCTAGACTTTTACACCCATTTCCTGGCATGGCACTTGACTTCTAGATGTGGTGAACTTGGCTCCTCTGCACACCTGTGATCGCCATGCATGCAACTTATGCTTGGGTCCACAATTGGTTGCACTTCAAGACACTTAGGGAATCTGTCACCCCCTGGGAGATATCAGACCTCTACTACGGGCATACAGTAATATGGGCACGCTTTGCTTCCTCTCGGCTCTGTCTCTATGTGCACTGCGCCGCAGGGCTCTATTACGCAGGCATCGGGTGGGGGTGGGTCGCTGTCACGGAGTGCACAGAGACGGGGCCGGGATGAAGCAAAGCGAGCTCTATGTGAGCGGCGCTTTGTGCATGTCCGGCAAGCGAGGGAGCACAGTGCACGTCACAGGGCCCTGTGACTTGCAGGGGAGGGGGGGGGGAATATGGTAACTAAGCACATAGGCGGGGATTTCGGGGAATAATAAACACATAGGCGGGGATTTCGGGGAATAATAAACACATAGGCGGGGATTTCTTGGTGTCCAGGAGACGCCAAGCCTGTGCATAACGGAGTTTATAAAAACAGATTTCTCTGCAATCAAACCTCTACTATAGGCCATACAGGTATGTATAGATTTACATTTCTATCACCTGTATGTCCATAGTAGAGGTCTGATATCACCCAGGGGGTGACAGATTCCCTTTAAAACAACCTCCTATGAGGAGCGACAGATGCTTGCTGATCTCATCTTCAATGGCTTGCTGCGCCTACACCAGAGATGTGATTCTACATCTTCAAATTAGTCTAAGGCTACGTTCCCACAATGAGCTTTTGGTGAGTTTTTGTTTTTTTTGATGATGCATTTTCTGCACCCATTAAGTATAATAGGTTACTTGCATTTTTTCAAATACAGGCAGTGTAAAAAAAAAAAACTCATCAAAATTTAATTGTGGGAGCATAGCCTTACAGTGCACAGCTCCTATTCTTAGCCCATATAAGCTGTGATATTTTACTCTCTACCCCAACATATCAGACTGTCGCCTAACGTGGATACGTTCAAAAGGAACCTGAAGACTCACCTCTTCCAACAAGCCTACAACCTGCAGTAACCCTCGCTCCACCATGCAGCTGCACGACCAACAGTACCCTCACCTACTGTATCCTCACCCATCCCTTGTAGACTGTGAGCCCTCGTGGGCAGGGTCATCTCTCCTCCTGTACCAGTCATTTACTTGTATTGTTCAAAATTATTGTAATTGTTTGTGCTATGTATATACCTTTGCATATGTAAAGCGCGCCATGGAATAAATGGCGCTATAATAATAAATAATAATTTGTCTGTCTTCCATTGCTTATAATTTATTAACTTTTGGCCAGATTCAAAGTTTTTACGCCGGAATGCTGGGTAAAAATCGTTAAAGTTGAAAAACTCTGGATACACTCAAGCATGCGCTAAAATTTATCATCGTTTCAAAGTGGGTGGAGCCGTGGCAGGATGGAGGTATAGCTACATCTCAAATCTGACTCTAGCAGGGACTGGGGTAACATTTGTGGCAAGGGACAAACTTTGCGCCTTGTCTGATTTATGAGTCAGGAACCTCACACTTCAACCCTCCACCTCATCGAAACTGGAGAGAAGATTGTTGGTCTTGAAATCAGGGCCAATGTCAGTACCTGCACTGGAGTGTTCTGTGGATCCATTTTCTCCAGTACCCATCATATGTGCTATATTTCAGATACTGAGCCTAGACCTCTAGCATTCTTGAAAGTAAATTTTGTAAATTAGAAAATTGTATGCTTTTTTTATTCTAGTAAGTATTAAAATATGAACACAGCAGCACACTTAATATTAGATTACAAAAGTGATAACTTAATAAATCTTACCATTTCCGTTACCATGTCCTTTCTTTATTCTTTGATGGCTCTGTTGCCATACTGAGCATGCCGTCCTAAGAAAAGTCTTTACCTAGTCTGCATTACTCTACTGTGCTCAGCGCAATTTTTATACTCTAGTAACTTACCGTACTCATTTTTAGAAAGGTGATTACAGGTAGTGTTATATTGATCGTTACTTTCACCCCTTCAGCACCAAAGCCTGTTTTCACCTTCATGACCAGGCACAATTTTACATTTCTGACCAGCGTCACTTTATGTGGTAACTCTGAAAACGATTCAACGGATCCCACTGATTCTGAGACTGTTTTTTCGTGACATATTGTACTTCATGATAGCGGTAAAATTTCTCTGATATTACTGGTATTTGTGAAAAAAACCCAGAAATTTGGCGAAAATGTTGAAAACTTTCAAACTTAGAATTTTTATGCCCTTAAATTAGAGAGATCTGTCACACAAAATAGTTAATAAATAACATTGCCACATGTCTACTTTACATCAGCTGCATTTTGAAATCAAAGTGTTTTTTTTTGTTTTGTTAGGAAACTATAATTTCTAATTTTTCCACCAAAATCATTTTTTTTTTTTAGGGACCACATCACATTTGAAATCACTTTAAGGGGTCTATATGAAAGAAAATACCCAAAAGTGACACCATTCTAAAAACTGCACCCTTCAAGGTGCTCAAAACCACATTCAAGAAGTTTATTAACCCTTCAGGTGCTTCACAGGAATTTTTTGAATGTGGAACAAAACAATGAATGTTTAACTTTTTCACAAAAATTTTACTTTAGCCCCAAATTTTGTATTTTCATAAGGGTAACAGGAGAAATTTCCTACTTCTTCTCTGCTAGATTTCAAAAACTTAACACGGATAAAACAGAATTCATCATCTTTTCCCCATCTCATTTAACCCCCCCCAACTGACCTATCCATCATAGTCAATGGCTGTTCACTCTCCCCAGTCCCGCAAGCTCGCTGCCTTGGGGTAACCCTGGACTCTGATCTCTCCTTCAAACCACATATCAAAGCCCTTTCCACTTCCTGCCGACTCCAACTCAAAAATATCTCCCGGATTTGTACATTCCTCAACCACGAGTCTGCAAAAACACTAGTGCACGCCCTTATCATCTCCCGCCTCGACTGCTGCAACCTCCTGCTCTGTGGCCTTCCTTCCAACACTCTCACACCCCTCCAACCTATCCTAAACTCTGCTGCCTGCCTAATCCACCTATCACCCGCCAATCCCTGGCCTCTCCTCTCTGGCAATCCCTTCACTGACTCCCCATTACAAGATTTCTCCCCTGCATCCCCCCTACTCTGGAAGTCTCTACCCCAACATATCAGACTCTCGCCTACCGTGGAAACCTTCAAAAGGAACCTGAAGACCCACCTCTTCAAACAAGCCTACAACCTGCAGTAACCGCTGCACGACTAGCTCTACCCTCACCTACTGTATCCTCACCCATCCCTTGTAGTATGTGAGCCCTCGCGGGCAGGGTCCTCGCTCCTCCTGTACCATTCGCCGTCATGTTTTGTTCAAGATTATTGTAATTGTTTTCGCTATGCATACCCCTTTCTCACATGTAAGGCACCATGGAATAAATGGCGCTATAATAATAAATAATAAAATTGCACCATACAAATTGTTGTGCAATTTCTCCCGAGTACATTGATACCCCATATGTGGGGAAAAACAACTGTGCAAAACAAAGCTCAGAAGGGAAGAAGAGCCATATTCGAGTTCAGATTTTGCTGGACTAGTGTGAGGGTCCATTAACCTATCGTAAGCTTTCCTTGGGCAGTATTTGTTGTAGCAGTTTTGCCACACTGACAATGCTACGCCCCAAAATGACACTTTCTTTAACGCAGATCATTTTTCTAGTCTTGGATAACCCTTAAAAGGAGTTTTCCACAACGAAAGCTCATATCTTGACTGCAGGAAATCAAGGAGCTCAGTGGCTCTGCCAATGTCGATCTCGCAAAACACAGCCAAAACACAGAGCCGCGATGAAGAGCCGCTAATATTTTGCTATTTTACACATTTTCTATCATTTGTGGACCACTTGAAAAAAAAAAAAAAAAAAGTGCAAAACCTCTTTAAAGTAAAATCAAGCAGTGCATTTATAGAAACATGAAATATGATGCTAATATTTAGTTTTCACATCATCCGTCCTTTTTTGCCATAGCAAGGCAAAGATCAAAGATATGCACTGCTCAAAAAGATTTAATGCTGGCCATATATAAAATAGCAGTCAGCATGCAGCTCTTTTCCCCAGTAGGCAGAACAAACTTGTTATGTCTATGAAGGAAGAGATGAGCTGCTGCACTATGGGCATCTCAAGGGGTATTTAAACTGCAAGTTCATGAATGACTGTTTTAACACTCGTTTCACGATTATCTTGCTGTGTTATCCGGTCGCTGATCGCTTGACAAACAAGCAAAACACTCATCCGGTGAAATTATCTTTTGTGCAGTGCAAAAGATCATTGTTCTTAGTGGTGCATTGTTCTGTGTAAACAGGACTAGTTGCATCGAGATCAGTTTCAGCCTATGCACACTGATCGATCTAGTATTGCTCAAAGCGCATTTTTTTTTCCTTTGGTCTGCCTGTGTGGACAGGCATTTAAATGACTGCTGATCGATTTTACTGGGAATACCAAAAATATTTATCGTTCTTGTAGCTTTCATTGGAGGGCACAGGAACCATAGGTTTATATGCTGCCACCTAGAGGTTGACCCTCAGAATACATCTTCTGGGATGGGAAAACATACCAGCACTGCAGAAGGAAGAATAGTAATCCTTCATGTTTCTACCAGAGCAACTGCCTTTTGATGTACCTTTCTACTAAAACTTGCATCCCTAGAAGCAAAGATGAGAGCTCCACAAAAAAGTAGACAGAAGACTAAGTAACGACACTATGAAACAGAAGAACAGTCGCATTGAGGCATCCTAGATTAGCCAGAGCTATGATGTGTCACGTGACATGTCACATGATCCCCTTTGAGAAATCATGTGATAGGTCATGTGAGCAACACACAGGTGGTTTGGTGCATATCTGTAGATGGAAAAAAAAAAGCAGATAGCGCAAATTTTTCCCTTGTGTACAGCATTATACATAACATAGCGTTATACAAAATAGAGCCGGGTGGGAGATCAATTTTCCCAAGGGGCCACATTAGAGACCATGACTGTTGTGGAGGCCGAACCAATAGGCTGAAATTAATTATGCTCAATATTAATATTAACATATTATAATTATTTGTTTACATTAATTGTATGACTTAATATACAGCAGAATTAAGTATGCTGACATCCCCCTATATACAGTATGAACCCCCCATAGCTGGTTATATACAGTGTGAGCCCCCCATAGCTGGTTGTAGAGTGAGCCCCCCCCCCCTTCATAGCTGGTTAGACACAGTGTGAGCCCCCCCATAGCTAGCTGGTTATATACAGTATGACCCCCCCATAGCTAACTGGTTATATACAGTAAGAGCCCCCCCCCCCCCCCCCCATAGCTGGTTATATACAGTATGAGCCCCCATGGCTGCCTATATATGGTATGAACACCCATAGCTGGAGAGAGATATATATATATTTAAAAAAATAAAACAACACATACTCACCTCGCTCCCGTACCCCCGACACTGCGCTCCAGACGGTACCCGGGGCCATTCCCGCTCTGCCTGACGTCATGAGGCAGGGCGGGCCCAGCATCTGCGCACGATGGTGACAACATGCGGCCGGCTAGGAGCGGCTGTGTCGTGACGTGAGTGGGCACTTAACTGTTAAATAGACGCGTCAGGCCACCTGCGCTGTGTATGCTGGGTCCGCTCTGCCTGACATCATGCGGTGCGGCAGGGCGGGCTCAGCATCATTCAAGCAGCCTGCGGTTGCGAGCCCGCGGCGGTGACTTAAATAACACATGGGATTGCGAATTATAATGGGGGAAATTCATGGGCCCCCCTGGAGCCTCGGGCAGGAGCCCAGATTGCCCTCATTATAATCCACCAATGGTTGAGGGGATGGTAGATAGCAGTATACAGGGGAATGCAAAGGGAGTGGTGATTCTCAAACAGAAGGAAATATAGGGACGTAGAGAACATCAAATATATAAACAGCACTGAAACAATAATATTAGCAGATTCAAAATGGTAGAGAGTGAACAAAAAGGGTAAGATCTCAAATACACAAGGAAAGGATAATGTACAAAATAATAAAATGGAGAATACATGGCCAAATAGAGCAATAAAATAAATCATGGCCTGAGCGCATCGGCTCAATAGCATACCTGTGCCCGGCTTGTGGAGGAGGTAGAGGGTAGTAGGCGCTCTGCAGGCTGAGATGTGTGGGGAGCACAAGGAGAGCGCGCTGATGTGGGGAGAAGAGGAGGGAACTTCAGGCTCAGGTGAATGCTGGTCAGGAAGTGTGTCATAGCTGGGGAGCACGTCGCTACGGGGCGTGTTGTAAACCGCCCTGTAGTAACCAGGGAGCGTGCCGAACCAGAAGTGCGGGATTTGTAGTATTAGCGGTGCAGTGCAAGCGTTGTTTTCCTGCGGGCCAGCTCTAGTAGATATTTGTTAATTTCTCATGGGCTAGATAGGATTACACTGCAGGCCAGAATTGGTCCGCAGGATTGAGTGACATATATGGTCTAAGATATAACCAGATTGAAAACACAAAAAAGAGGTGGTTAGTGCCTACCCTATCAAGGCTAAGACCCATGTCTGCCTCTAATTGACACTGAGCTAAACTGAATAACTGGGTGTTGGCTGCCCAGGTGCAGTCTGGTGGGAAGGAATCAGCTTTTTTTTTTCTCCAAGATGTATTCTTAATGTCAGCCTCCAGGTGGCATCATTTTAACCCATGGTTTTGGTGTCCCCCAAAGAGAAAAGTTTATTGATCGATGTACACATCATGCCACTGGTTGCTCATATACAGTGGGCAAAAGAAGTATTTGATACACTGACGATTTTGCATGTTTTCCCACCTACAAAGAATGGAGAGGTCTGTAACGTTTATCGTACATACACTTCAATTGTGAAAGACAAAATCTAAAAAAAAAAACAAAACCAGAAAATCAAATTGTATAATTTTAACATAATTAATTTGCATTGTATTGCATAAAATAAGTGTTTGATACAATAAAAAGATGGAATTTAATATATGGTAGTGAAACCTTTGTTTGCAATTTCAGAGGTCAGACATTTCCTGTAGTTCTTGACCAGGTTTGCACACACTACAGCTGGGATTTTGGCCAACTTCTCCATACAGATCTTCTCCAGATCTTTCAGGTTTCAGGACTGTTGCTGGTCAACATTGAGTTTCAGCTCCCTCCAAAGATTTTCTATTGGATTCAGGTCTGGAGACTGGCTAGACCACTCCAGGACCTTGAAATGCTTCTTACGGGGCCACTTCTTAGTTGCCCTGGCTGTGTTTCGGGTCATTGTCATGCTGGGAGACCCAGCCACGACCCATCTTCAATACTCTTACTGAGGGTAGGAGGTTGTTGGCTAAAATCTTGCAATACATGACCCCATTCATCCTCCCTTCAATATCGTGCAGTCATCCTGCACAGGATGACAGGTGAGGGATATTACTTTTTTTTTTATTTTTGGTTTGTTTTCAGGAGACAATGGCTTCAGGGAATTAGGTGTAAACGTATGTGTTTTTTATTTTATTCTTATTTTTACACTTGTTGGACACAGCGGGGGCAGAATACTACTCTCAACATTGTCCCTTGCTCACACTGATCACAGCACAAGCAGGGGACAATTATGGGAGATTCCTTCAGCACCCAGTGCTTTGGAACAGCACAAACTGTACCGCGGATTCCCAGGCACCTGTACGTGTCACACTGATGACACACGGATGTTATCTGTGTGCACATGTGTAGGATGTTTTGTGGCCCATGCACAAAACGGACATGTCAGCAAGTCTTGCCCATGGACACATGGTCCGTGGAAACACAATTATACAGTTGCGCTCAAAAGTTTACATACCCCCGGCAGGATTTTTGCTACCATCTAAGAAAATAAAGAACCTCATCCACAACTACCACAAAAGACTTCAAGCTGTCATTGATGTTAGAGGGGGCAATATATGGTATTAAGAACTGGGGTATGTGAACTTTTGATCAGGGTCATTTGGATGTTTTTGGTTGTCATTAAGATTTAAAAAGAGAAAACACAGTAGTTTGACAATAAATTGCTCCACCCGACCAGTAACCATGAGTGGAGGAAAAGTTTATTTGTTATCATTCATACTCTCTGAAACAAGGCCAAGAAAGCAAAAATTCTGCCGGGGTGTATGGAAACTTTTGAGCACACCTATTGGGGGGGTGTGTGTGTGTGTGTGTGTGTGTGTGTGTGTAAGTGTCTCCAGTGCGTGTGAAAACTATCACCACACGTACTGGAGACACTGACGTGTGAAAGCGCCCTTAGGCTGAGTGCCCACTATGTATTTTTCAAGCGTTTTTGCCGCCGAATTTCCGCAGCGAAAACGCTTGGTAATACGTGCCCGAGCTGCCCTTGGTAATAAAAAAGAAAGATTATACTTACCTTCCGATGGCCCCCGGTCTCCTCAGCGATGTGTCTGGTGTGTTGGGCGGCTCGCGATTGTCTAAAAGGACCTTCCATGACGTCATTTAGTCATGTGACAGGTCATGCGACCAAATGACGTCATGAAAGGTCCGTGGACCATCAGAAGGGAAGTATAATCTTTATTTTTTACCATTCTTTTTTTTTAACTATTACTTGTTCACACTATATAAATCCATGCCGGTTGCATGGATTTACATAGTGTGACCAAGTTGTCAAGCACTTTTCTAAGTGATGATAAAATCGCTTGGAAAAGAGCTTGATAACCCGCATGCAAAAATGCATGCAAAAACGCTTGACAAACGCTTCTACCTGGCAGGAAAAACACATGTAAAAACCGCATGCCTTTTTCCTGCCAGGGAGATGCGGAAAAAATATGAAGCATTTCTGCATCGTGGGCACTAAGCCTTAGACTGCTTGGTAATTTACTATTGAAAGAAATCTCCTGTTTATTGCTGAATTTGCTGTCTGCATACTTGGTAGAGTGGGACTATATTTGCCTGCAATCTCCTCTTTGCGATCTACTGAATGTGCACATGTATGCACCCACATACATACAAATCAAAATGTATGACCCATTCTCCTGCTAATAGTGGTCTATTGAGATAATACGGTGGCACAAATGAGTCAACAAAATAAAAACATTTATTTTTTTGGAATGGGGAGATAACAGAAATATATATATATATATATATATATATATATATATTTACATACAGTAGATTATATACTCAATACATTAAAGTGTGTTTTATGCAACAATCAAAACACTCGAAAAGAGCAACGTAAAACAGTCCAAAGTTGTAGCAAGCAACCGTGTCTCTTCAAAAACATTTCTAGAAAGCTTGTCATATTCAAGTGCTGTTTTGACACCACAGGTACTTAAATGTGAAAACTACTTTTTATTTTAAATTGCTTCCAGGATGGCAGAATGTTACTATTTCCAAACATGCCCGCTACCCCACAAGTGCAATTTCTTTAGCTTTATAAATAATCTATACATGACAATATGCAGATTTATAGCAGGAAACACAATCCATAGGTGCACACAGTTGGGAGAATTTATTTACGCTGGCCTTAAAAACGCACACTGGAGTAACATCCACTTCACTTATTAAGAGGCCCATGCATCTTAATAAATGAGGTGCATCTCTAGTCTTGGATGGCATAGATCTGCAGTAAAATCTATGCCGCTTTCAGCCTTTAATTACAGTAAATCAATTGGGCTGCACATGATCCGGCTCCTTATCCTAAGTTCTGTCCACTTAGAAAAGTACCGTGAGCAGTGAAATTATACTTTTACAAAAATGGTGTTTACAACAAGCAATTAAGAAAATATAATAAACTATATTAGGTATTCTACATAAACTATGCAAACTCCTACATACAACAAAAAAAAACAAAAAACCTCCACTGTCTGTTACATATAGGTAGTGTGAACTGAGTCCGTGTTCTCCAAGATAAAAGGTACAAGTTGTAAGAACACTTAATGCGTAAAAGAGCGATACTGACAAGAATCAATAAAATAGTCAGTAGAATTCTTACAAATTGTACCTTTCTTTTGCTTTTACATACTGGCTGCATTCATACTAATTGGCATTATCCACCATATTTTTTTTCTTTTCAATTAATCTTAATTTAAAAATGTTCTCAACAGAGGAAAAATGAATGGAAGTGTGAGTGTGTGTGTAAGTGAGTGTGAGAGAGAGTGCGAGAGAGAGAGTGAGAGAGAGAGTGAAAGAGTGAGAGAGTGTGGCGGGGAAAGGTTGATACCTGACTTTTTCCACCATATGGTACTTTGAATACTTGATAGTGTTAGTCAGTGTTAGTCGGCATTATCAAGGACTTTGAAAAGATCACGGTCTCAGTACACATAACCTCTATGTGACCAATAGTTGATTGCTTGCGGTTTTGAATGTTTTTATCCGTATAAGGGAGTTTGCGTAGTAATGCTTGGTGTGCACACAATTTTTCTATTGGATTTTTTCCAGTATCGGTCCTGGTAGAAATGCTGATGTATCAATCTGCATAATATTCAGGGCTGTGCACATAGGTCTTTTTTCTAGTCTACATAAAAAAAAAAGTTACAAAATGATAGCATAAATTTGGCATGCTCAATAATTTTCTACTTAATTACATCATAAAACTGGCGTGCGGTCAATGATAAATTTCCCCAGTATGTTAGGCTGCATTTACACTGACAGATCATCATGAACGAATGAGTGTTCCTATGATTACTCATGATAATTTTTCTGTGTAAACAGGCTGCCAATCACCTGATGAATGAGCAAAACACTCCCTGGGGTGAAATAATCTTTAGTCCTGCACAAAAGATAATTGTCCTTAACAGCTCATCTTCCTGTATAAACAGGACTCTCACTGCCAAGAACAATGGCAGCCTATGCGCACTGAGCGATCCATTACCGATTGCCCAGTGCGCATCATTTGCAGCGGTCTGCATGTGTAATCAGGGCAGTTGTTTAGATCCACCAGTCGGTCCATGTAAACGTATGCTTTCCAAACTCCAGTCCTCACAGCCCCCGACAGATCATGTTTTCAGGATTTCCTTTGTATAGCCAATTTCTGATGTTTTGACGATAATTCCATCACCTTTGCAATACTGAAGAAATCATAAAAACAAGACATTTTTGGGGGCCGTGAGGACTGGCGTTTCGGAAACACTGGTGTAAATGGATCATGACATAAACCACCATTAAAGGGAAAAGGCAAAGTCATTTTGCTTTTAACTCACTATAATCAAAAGCATTTTCTACTATACTTGCTTTAAAAATTCCTTACCGTTCCCCTACTATATTATCTAACAGCTATTATTTTTCTTTCCCCCTACTTCTTGTGTGATGACGATTCGTTCGAGTATCCCAGTGCATGCTGGGATACTTAAAAGAAGCATCATCAGAGCAGGGGGCAGAGGCTGGGGTCACTGGGGCAGAGGCTGGGGTCACTGCTGCAGCCCTTGCCCCCTTCCTGAAACAAAGCATCAGGGACGCTCATTTCAGGGGCGGTGCTGTCCCTGCTGTGCAGAATCTGCTTAGATTAATTGTAATAAGCCGAAAACTATACCTGGCAGAGACCAGTGACGTCACTTGCGGGGGCGGTATAGCGACACCACTCAGTTCCCAGCTTATTCATCTAAGCAGGCAACATAGCGCACACAAGGGAGAAAGAGCGCTGCGAACATCTCACGGGGAGGGGCGGGGGGGAACACAGCGCGCGGGGGAGACAGCAGAAGTAGCACTTCCCCTAAAACAAGCGTCACGCTTCATTTTAGGGAGGTGGCAGGGGCCGTGACAGTGACTGCAGCCTCTGCCCCCTGCTATGATGACTCTTGGCTTGAGTATCCCAGCATCACACAGGAAATAGAAAAAAAAATACAATAGATGTTAGATAGTGTAGAGAGGGAATAGTAGGGAATTTTTAATGCAAGCATATTAGAAAATAGCTTAGATTATAGCATCAAATAGGGAGTTAGGAGCAAAATGACTTTGCCTTCGGACCACCTCTTTAAAGCATAGTGATAATGTATGTAAATAAATGCAACACAATTGCTGTGTTTAGAGCATGCATGGCACATACAGTTCTTGGTGTTTTTATCTGGAGTACTATATGGACATACCTTGTGGACTTTACTTTCTACTTGCTGAAAAGGCAGCTGCACTTTTTACATATGTTGAGCAATCATTTCTGGTTCCAGAAAAGCTTTTCCATCAATAAGTTATTGGAGGTATTTCCAACTGCATGCATGCAAGTGTCTATCAATGAATGAAACTAAAGGGTTGATGATTAGTGTAAAGGTTCCTGGCTACGTACTAGCAATAGGAAGGTGAAATTCTTTGTTGTCAAAGATGAGTGGTCTCTTGGGTGGATTAGGATCCTTGTCTGCCCTGTGCAGAAGCTTAAAGAGCCCAGTGCCGATGTTCATAGGGATGCCCATTATTATGCATTCTGACACTCCTAGGAGAGAAGCAGAAGGTGAAGACAAGGTTTCCGGAATGAGGTGTTCAGATCACACTGGAATGAACTGTGTTTATTCATAGAACAATCTCACACTGAATTTTTACAGCTAAAGCTGTAAAAGGATAGCTTTCAGAAATCTCTCTCAGTACAACGCACAAGTGTTTAGATGCATCTCACTACATCTATTAAATATGTAATTTCCACATATATATGCAGTAATCCAATGCCAAACATTGTATGATTGTTACCTTGTTTTCAGAATGTGCTAATAAATCTGGACTACTCTATCAACTTAAAGGGTACTTGCTGTTTCCATACACTCTTGACAAGTTGTAATGACATATCAGTTTTGATGGGATTGTTGAAACCAGAACAATCTCTGGACCAAAAGGACAGAAATGCAGAATGAGCAGTGTTCATGGTCATAGACAATCTATGGCCTATACAGCACCTTTTCCCCAAATCAACCACACAAACCTGCTTTACTCAAGCAAACTGCCACCGATATAACCTTCTGCATGATAGTAAGACACTTAGCTGATTAAACATTGTAACACAAATTTACTCACCACAGACTGAATCTTTTTGCCCAAAATATGCTGCATCAAAGAGGTGGTCAGCAGTCTTTTCAAAAGAAGCCAACATTAGGACACTTTCTTTCATCTTTGCCAGCCCAAATCGAGTAATACCAAGCACCTCTCCCTGTAGCAGTAGGGAAGGGTAAATATGAAAGGTGATCGGCATAAATGGTTAGGAGGATGGGGACCTTTAATGAAACGCAGGATTAGAACTTACCTTGTAAGTCATGAGGTCTGCAAGAAGCATTACATGTCGCCGATCAATACTCATTCCGTGGTTCACCATTGTGTATTGGATTTCATTTATAATGGTTGAGCGAGCTGCTTCAATACCAATAGTCTTTTCCACCTAATTTAATGAGAAATTAAAAATGTCTAATAAAAAGGTGTATAAACAAAAAAATAATTGAGAGATTAAAAAAAGTCAATTCTAAACATCACATTTACATTTTGCATTGGAAACAGCTTTTTAATCGTATCTAGCATGTAGTATTTTTTGAATATCCGGATTTTATTGACTTGACTCCTCGTCATGCCCAATTTTCATTTCTGTGATTTCATTGTTTCTTCCTTTTCTACTGAGCATCCTAACTTTTTTATTTTTCCATGATACTAGCTGTATGAAAGATTGTTTTGCGGGATGAATCGAAGTTATGAATGAGTCCACTAATTTTACCATATAATACACTGAGAAATAGAGAAAAATAAGCAAGTACAGGGAAAGGGTAAAAAAACCATCCACCCTGCTTTATTTTTTAGTTTCCTTAAAGGACTTGAATCTGCTGTTGGTTGATTGCTTTTTTATACACTGCAATACTTCTATATTGCAGTATACAGAGAAAATAGCATTCAACTATGAAGCCCAAATACAGGATAGCTCCAGGTAGCGCAGCCAGTTTTTACCATGTATGATGTGGGCGCAACTCGGAGAATGTGTGATAAAATTATCTATTATTTAAATCAAGTTTTTGTGTTACATGTATCTTTCTGTACCTTTTGGCAAATTGTAATATGGAAAAAAACGAATTTGACAGTTTTCACAGTGGCCACTGGGACTATTATAGACTAGACTAACAGAGTTTTCAGCATGCTCATTATCATCAGATACTGGAATAAAGTTACAGATAACAACTCCATACACAGCCGAGTCAGTCTGCTAATGTGCATGTATGCTTCCTGGAACAGGAAAAAGCTCCAGTAACCAGTGTGAAAATTGCAAGACTTCTAATTGTTATTTTTAATATAGATTATGATATGGGAAAAGACCACTTGCAAACATTTAACACAAAAAAACTAATTTAAAACAGGTAATTCTCTCATGACACACATCCTTTAACCCCTTCTTCCTAACATCTGCCATACATGTGCGGGATTTATCGGCTATAGTTATATTCGTTCTTTTAAAGCAGATTTAATTCCAGGGCACTGTACAAGTGGGGAGGTGGGGGTCACATACATATAAAACGCAAGTACAATTAAACTAACAGTGACAAAGTGGTAAAGAGGGGGAGAGGACTCTGTCTCAGGGGCTTACAATCTATTATGTTTTAGGGAAGGGGACAATAGGTCAGGGGGTGAGAGGTGGACAGCTCCAGTGATAGAGAGGGTGGCAGTGAGGTCATTGCAGGCTTTACTTGAAGAGATGCGTTTTCGGGATACTTCTGAAGGCTTAGGCTATGTTCACACATGTTGTGTTTTGCACCAGATTTTTATGAAAATTTTCAGCTGTGTCTTTCAGTACCAGCAAAGTGTATGAGAAACCAGAATTCTCTGTTCACACATGTTGCTGTTTGTTTGCTGCGTATTTTCTGCCTTGCTTGCGTTTTTGGAAAATAGAGCATGTCACTTCTTTCAGCGTTTTTTCACCCATAGGAAGTAATGGGTAGTGAAAAAACCACTGAAAAAAAAGAATCAAAAAATGCAGCTAAGGGTATGAGTCCACGTAGCGTTTTAGGTAATCCGCCCCCCATGGTCCCCAATGAGAATCTGCAATTTCAAAGCCCATGCTGCGGATTTTTCCGCAGCGCTTCTGATGCGCTCAAAAATAAGCAGCAAGTCCATTAATTTTGCGTTTACGCATGCGGAATTGCCTTGTCAATGCAATAAAAAACGCAAGGCAATTCCACATGTCCCAAAAGCATCATAAACGCGCGAAAAACGCTTGCCAAATTCCGCAAGCGTTTTTCCGGGAGAGGACATGCGGAAATGAAGCAGACATTTTCTGCAACGTGGGCACATAGCCTAAATTTTTTTCAGCGTTTTTGATGGCAAAATATGGTTTCTATATTGTGATTAACCATCTTGTCTTGGTCACCCACATGGTTGTTTGTTTTTGGAGAATTTAAATAAATTAGTGAGGCGTACAGTGTAAATATTAGCTGAGCCATGTGTGAGATTGAACAATACCTGTGGCCCAGTGATGTGTGAAATTTAAGAATGCCTGTGCAAACTAAATGGCAAACCCCTTAGTGTGAAAGTAAATAGTGTTATACAAACTCAATGCATTGCCAGTGTCTAAACTATTCTTGAACAATTCACCTCCCCCACTATGCCAAAAACAGAATGAGATTTTTTCTTCTACAGAACCTTATGTACATGCATGAATAGAGCCAGAAGGACAGTGAAAAAAAAACGCTGAAAAATGCATAAAAAACGCAGCAAAACCTGCATTTTTGACGCAACTGTTTTCCTGCCAGAGAAAAGTTGTCAGCAGCTTTAGCTACAGAAAAAAACACAACCTGTGTGAACATAGCCTTAGTTTGTGGAAGACAATCTGATGGGCTGTGCTTGTGAAAATGTGTTTGTAAAAATCAGAGATTGTGTGTGGAGAACTATCAGAAGATAAGTTCGGAAATATATGGGGGACACAGATTAGACATTCTTGTAAGTCATTGTAATATGTACTGGATTTGTTAGGCAACTGAAAGCCAGGAAAGAGATTGGCAGCGAAGAGAGGCATATGATTAGCAAAAGTATAGGGGGGAGGTGGAGGTAAGGGTAGATCAGGGAAGTGAGAAATTTTCAGATGGGAGACTAATTAGGAGGCTGTTGAAGTAATCAAGGCAAAAAAATAAGGGAATGTAGTACATGTTTGTTGATTCAAGGTTGAGGAGACAGAGAATTCTGGAAATATTTTTGAGTTTAAGGCAGAAGGAGGTGGTAAGAGCTTGGATGTGTGGTGTGAAGGACAAAGAGTCAAGGGTTACTCAGAACTGTGGACTTCCGATACAGGGGAAAGTGTGAGGCCATTTATTGTGATACATAGATCAAGTAGGGAAGTTGAGTGAGATGAAGGAAAGCTGATCGGTACATTTTTGTCCACAAAGCTTTAGGAAGTGTGTTGAGAAAGAGGAGTATATGGCTGATAGACACGGAGGAATTCTTGACAGCAAAGAGGTGACGTCTGGGCCAGAGAGGTAGATCTGAGTATCATTAGTATATAGATGGTACTGGAAGCTATGGGTATTTAGCTGTCCCAGGCCAAAAGGTATAGATGTAGAAGAGTAGGAGTCCCAGGACAGAGCCTGAAGGAATACTGAGAGAGCAGGCAAGATGAGAAGGTAGTATGAGAATGGGAGATACTAAATATATGGTTAAGTGAGATATGAGGAGGTCCAGGAGAGGGCGAGGTATGTGATGCCAAGGGAAGAGGAGATCTGGTAGGATGGAGTGATCAACTATGTCAAAGTCAAAAGACAGCAGGGGAAAGTAATATCATTTAGCTTTGGCAGTTAGTATGCTGTTTGTTACTTTGGCTAGGGCAGGTCAATAAAGTAGAGCAAAAACTTTAAGGGCAGATGTGAAAATATCTTCATAGAATGCTGATGAGAAAACAAAGTGAAGTTATTTGGAAATTGTTCTCACCTTCTGTTCACGTCTGTGTATGGAGCGAGTATAGGAGCTGAACTCGTAACTTACTCCAGCAAATGCTGGGTATGTAACTAAACCAGCATCTGAGTGTAATAGCAGTAATTGGGGCTAAGCCTAGATCGCTGCGGTTAACACCTTGACGTTTTTATTATTATTTATTTATATAGCGCCCTTGATTCCATGGTGCTGTACATAAGAAGGGGTTACATACAAATAAGAATATCACTACAGTAAACAAACTAACAATGATAGACTGGTACGGAGGGAAGAGGACCCTGCCCTTGCGGGCTTACATTCTACAGGAATGGGGAAGGAGACAGTTGGTTGAGGGGTTGCAGTAGCTCCGGTGTTGTTGAGTTGGCAGCAAGGTCATGGCAGGCTGTAAGACTGTTTGAAGAGATGGGGTTTTCTGGTTCCGTCTGAAGGATCGAAATGTGGCGGATAATATGACGTGTTGGGGCACAGAATTCCATAGGACGGGGGATATTCGGGATAAGTCTTGGAGGCGATTGGGTGAGGAATGAATAAGTGTGGAGGAGAGGAGGTGGTCTTGGGAGGACCGGAGATTACGTAAGGGAATGTATCAGATTAGTTCAGAGATGTACAGAGGAGAGAGGTTATGGATGGCTTTGTAGGTCAGTGTTAGTAGTTTGAACTGAATAAGCTGGGCAATTGGGAGCCAGTGAAGGGATTTGCAAAGGGGGGTAGCAGAGGAGTATGCACCTGTCAATCTCTGACACCATCATTTAAAGTGCACAGTCCAAAGGGCGGGCTTTGCCTCAGAGGGTGCCGATGGGCTGCCATAACCCCTAGGGTCCTGATGAAGGCCACAATGTTGGTACTCCTGTAAAACCCAGCCAGAGGTTGGTTTAGCCATATGCTGCAATACAGAGGCTGCTGTCATTTGCAATGTAAAATATGCAGAACATGGACACATGAACTTGCCTCATAGGTGTTGTTTGATGTGGTATGAGAGCCCTTCACTCCATGGGTAGCCATTACAGCACGCAGATTATCTCCTTCCACCAAAAGTTTATACTTTTCCTTGCCACTCTGTTCATCAATGTGTATAACAGCACGTGCTACTTCAGGGATGCCTTGTACCACCACCTAAACCGGGAAAGAAAGAGGAGACCATAAAGAAAATGTTTGTAGTAGTCCATCAAACATGGAGCTATATCTAGGCCAAAACTAGAACTTGACATTTTCCTTTTAACAAAATGATTGTAGATATGTTAGAGCTTTATTTTGTGCAGAGCAGTAAAGAGAAACTCCAGAATGAAAATGGATTCATCATTTAGTTTTGGTCATACTTTTTATTTCATGCATGTGTTTGATGTTCAGTGTATTAGCATTTTTTAATCTACTAGAAGATCTTAAGAAGGTCATTCATCACTTCATATGTTTTACTATACTAGTATTTGATTGAGGGTGTCCATAGGGATACTGTAAAGGCAAACAATCCCCAGTGGTGACGTTAGTCATTGTCAACGTTGCCTTGGAAAGACCAAGAAAATCAACCATCCAAAGGGAAACTGGCAATCAAGTGGATCAATCATTTGATCAGCAGGTTCAATAGAGGCAGCAGCTTACAGCGGAAAAATCTGCTTTTGCTACATATACACTGTAAAAGGCATATGGCTAAAAATTCAGAAGCGAAATCACAAGGTATGTCAGGGATTTGGGTTAAAATCACATCATGTTACATTCTGATTGCTCCGATGCTGAAGGAAAATGCAGTTTTCCCAGTAATAACATGCCTTGATCATGGGGATCCATGCAATAGTGCCCCAGTAAAATGTCTTTAGAAGCAGGTTTCTTTCATGGAAGGAATTTTTGACGATTTTGGGGTGGAAAATAATATTTTTTATAAGACGGTGGTCCGTCTTATAGTCCAAATTGGGGGCGGTGGAGAGGGGGTCACAGGAGGCATGGACCCTCAGAAGACCAGCAGTGGTATTAGTGGAGCAATGCTGTGGGCCCAGGGTGGGTGAAGGGGGTGCCCTAACAGCAGGGGGTTGCGGCGGTGGTGGAGTGGGATCACAGGAAGAAGGGTCCCTACCTCAGGAACCTAGGGGCAGCAGAAACTGGTGAGATGCTGCGGGGCCGGTGTTGATGGTGAGGCAGAGCAGAGTGCATGGCTTTTCCGGTGGCCATCTTCCTGAAGCTGTGGTCTACAGGGAAATAGCTGCCCAAGCTGGCGCATGCGCAGACAGGGATCTCGGAGGCCATTTCCCTGAGACCCACAGCTTCAGGAAGATGGTGGCTGGAAGCTGTGCATGTGCGGTTGATATCTCAGCTGGGCCGAGAACCCAGTCTGTGCATGCGCCCCACAGCTTCAGGAAAATGGCCGCCAGGAAAGTTTGGCCTGACCGCTGATACTGGACCCGCAGCATCACACCGCTGCTGCCGCCGAGTTCCTCAGGGAGGAACCCTGCTTCCTGCGATCTCGCTCCACCACCACCGCAACTCCCCGGTAAGCTACATTCGGGCCATAAGACGCACCCCCCATTTTCCTCTCAAGTTTTGGGGGAAAAAATTTGTCTTATAGTCAGAAACATAAGGTACATATACACACTGCTCAAAAAAAATAAAGGGAACACTTAAACAACACAAAGTAACTCCATGTCAATCACACTTCTGTGAAATCAACCTGCTCAGTTATGAAGCAACACTGATTGTGAATCAATTTCTCCTGCTGTTTTGCAAATGGAACAGACAACAGGTAGAAATTATTGACCATCCCTATAAAGGAGTGGTTCTACAATTGGTGACGACAAACCATTTCCCTGTTCTCATGGTCAATTTTGCATTTTGTCATAGCTCTCATCCCTAGAGGTACAGTAGCATGAGGCAGTGACTACAGTACAACCCACAGAAGTTGCTCAGGTAGTGCAGCTCATCCAGGATGGCACATCAATGCAAGCTATGGGAAGAAAGGTAGCTGTGTCTATCAGCACAGTGTCCAGAGCATGGAGCAGATACCAGGTGACGTGGAGGGGGCAGTAAGGATGGAACAACCCAGCAGCAGTACCGCTACCTCCTCCTTTGTGCAAGGAGGAACAGGAGGAGCAGTGTCAGAGCCCTGCAAAATGACCTCCAACAGGCCACTAACATCCATGTGTCGGCTCAAACTGTCAGAAACAGTGAGTGGTATTAGGGCCCGACGTCCACAAGCGGGTGTTGTGCTTACGGCCCAACACCGTGCAGGTCGATGGGCATTTTCCAGAGAACACCAAGACTGGCAGATTCGACATTAGCGCCCTGTGCTATTCACGGATGAGAGCAGGTTCACACTGAGCACATGTGACAGACATGACAGAGTCTGGAGACCCCGTGTAGAATGTTCTGCTGCCTGCAACATCCTTCGGCATGTCCGGTTTGGCAGTGGGTCAGTAATGGTCTGGGGAGGCATTTCTTTGGAGGGCCGCACAGCCCTCCATGTGCTAGCCAGAGGTACCCTCACTGCCATTAGGTACCGGGATGAGATCCTTTGACACATTGAGAGACCATATGGAGTTGCAGTGGGCCCTGGGTTCCTTCTGATGCATGACAATGCTAGGCCTCATGTGGCTGAAATGTGTCAGCAGTTCCTGCATGATGAAAGCATTGATGCTTTGCACTGGCCTGCCCGTTCCCCAGACCCGAATCCAATCGAGAACATCAGGGACATCATTTGTCGGTCTATCCACCAATGCCTTGTTGCACCACAGACAGTCTAGGAGATGACCGATGCTTTAATCAAGGTCTGGGGGAAGATCCCGCAAGAGAATATCCGCCGCCTCATCAGGAGCATGCCCACGCATTGTTGGGAGGTCATACAGGCACGTGGAGGCCATACACACTACTGAGCACCATTTCCTTGTCTTGAGGCATTTCCACTGAAGTTGGATCAGCCTGTAATTTGATTTTCCACTTTGAATTTGAGTATCATTCCAAATTCAGACCTCCATGGGATATTAAAAATGATCAATGTAAATCAAAATTATGTTTTATTGTTCTCAACTCATTCCACTATGTAATGAATAAAGATCTGCAACTGGAATATATTATATTCAGTGATATTTAGGATGTGGTATTTTAGTGCTTCCTTTATTTTTTTGTGCAGCGATATATAGAGATATCTATATAGCTACATCTATCTATCGCTCTGTATATCTCTCTGTCTATCGCTCTGTATATCTCTCTATCTCTATCTATCTATCTCTCTATCTGTATATCTCTATCTATCTCTATACCTATCCATCTCTCTCTATCTCTATTATATATACACCATACAGACCTTAAGTTTGGACACACCTTCTCATTTAAAGATTTTTCTGTATTTTCACGACTATGAAAATTGTACATTCACACTGAAGGCATCAAAACTATGAATTAACACATGTGGAATTATATACTTAACAAAAAAGTGTGAAACAACTGAAAATATGTCTTACATTCTAGGTTCTTCAAAGTAGCCACCTTTTGCTTTGATGACTGCTTTGCACACTCTTGGCATTCTCTTGATGAGCTTCAAGAGGTAGTCACCAGAAATGGTTTTCACTTCACAGGTGTTCCCTGTCAGGTTTAATAAGTGGGATTTCTTGCCTTATAAATGGGGTTGGGACCATCAGTTGTGTTGTGTAGAAGTCTGGTAGATGCACAGCTGATAGTCCTACTGAATAGACTGTTAGAATTTGTATTACGGCAAGAAAAAAGCAGCTAAGTAAACAAAATCGAGTGGCCATCATTACTTTAAGAAATGAAGGTCAGTCAGTCCGAAAAATTGGGCAAACTTTGAAAGTGTCCCCAAGTGCAGTTGCAAATACCATCAAGCGCTACAAAGAAACTGGCTCACATGAGGACCGCCCGAGGAAAGGAAGACCAAGAGTCACCTCTGCTTCTGAGGATAAGTTTATCCGAGTCACCAGCCTCAGAAATCGCAGGTTAACAGCAGCTCAGATTAGAAACCAGGTCAATGCCACACAGTTCTAGCAGCAGACACATCTCTTCAACAACTGTTAAGAGGAGACTTTGTGCAGCAGGCCTTCATGGTAAAATAGCTGCTAGGAAACCACTGCTAAGAACACGCAACAAGCAGAAGAGACTTGTTTGGGCTAAAGAACACAAGGAATGGACATTGGACCAGTGGAAATCTGTGCTTTGGTCTGATGAGTCCAAATTTGAGATCTTTGGTTCCAACCACCGTGTCTTCGTGCGACGCAGAAAAGGTGAACGGATGGACTCTACATGCCTGGTTCCCACCGTGAAGCATGGAGGAGGAGGTGTCATGGTGTGGGGTGCTTTGCTGGTGACACTGTTGGGGATTTATTCAAAATTGAAGGCATACTGAACCAGCATGGCTATCACAGCACCTTGCAGAGGCATGCTATTCCATCCGGTTTGCGTTTAGTTGGACCATCATTTATTTTTCAACAGGACAATGACCCCAAACACAGCTCCAGGCTGTGTAAGGGCTATTTGGCCAAGGAGAGTGATGGGGTGCTACGCCAGATGACCTGGCCTCCACAGTCACCAGACCTGAACCCAATCGAGATGGTTTGGGGTGAGCAGGACCGCAGAGTGAAGGCAAAAGGGCCAACAAGTGCTAAGCATCTCTGGGAACTCCTTCAAGATTGTTGGAAGACCATTTCCGGGGACTCTCTCTTGAAGCTCATCAAGAGAATGCCAAGAGTGTGCAAAGCAGTCATCAAAGCAAAAGGTGGCTACTTTGAAGAACCTAGAATATAAGACATATTTTCAGTTGTTTCACACTTTTTTGTTAAGTATATAATTCCACATGTGTTAATTCATAGTCTTGATGCCTTCAGTGTGAATGTACAATTTTCATAGTCAAGAAAATACAAAAAAAATCTTTAAATGAGAAGGTGTGTCCAAACGTTTGGTCTGTACTAATATATATATATATATATATATATATATATATATATATATATATATATATATATATATATATCTATCTATCTCTATGGAGAGGGATATATATCTATCTATGGCAGCAGTTACTTTATCTGTTTCGCAGATACATTCAGCTTCTTTAGTTAATGAGAAAATTGAGACATGAACCAGTAAAGCAGACAAGCTGTCACACTGACCTTTGGGAGCTCCTCTTTAAGTGACTGTAAGACATAGTACATTGAGCTTTTGTTGTTCTCTCTTGGTGTGACACAAACCACAGCCTCGCCATGAACCGCAATGTCTCCAGGCTTCACACGAAGTTTTGACATGCAAATTGAGTATCTCACAGTCTCTGCATTCACCTGAAATACAGCCAATTACATGTGTAATTCACCTGAAATATAGCCAATTACATGTGGACAATGGTCAATGAGAAGCATAGGCAGCCACTCAGAGCATGGGATTTATCTCACCTCAAGCCTCAACAAGCGGATACGTTCTAGTGAGAGCTTCACCAGCAGGAAACAGTCATCAGGAAGAAAGACCTCTTCTATGTACTCTGATATCTGTGTATAGATGTCAAGAGATATAGTTACTAGCAAAATTGTGGTTAATGTGTGATATGCACTACAGATATGCCACCTCAAAATATTGTCAATTCCTATAGCAAACAGTCCAGGACGAAGATCCTACAAGACACCATTATAACATAGTGCTTTGAACAGGATATCAATGAGCTCTCTAATCAATGACCATTATTGACAATTATTAATGACAATGTTACTTACACATTTTAAATGTTTCTAAGGTGCTATTCCAGATTTCACTGATTCAAAGCAATTCACATAACATTAAAGGTTTTTTTTTTTTTTTTTTTTTTTAAGAATACCCTCCCCCCCCCAGTTGCAGTTTTCTGTTATTAAACAAAAATAATTTGTGAAACCTCACCTTACTCACCTTCCCTGTGTCCTGTGCAGAGTTCTTTGCGGCTGGTGTGTTATTGTCTTCAGCCCTGACATCACATTAACAGCGCTCAGTGGCTCAGCACGAATTGATGGCACGAGCCGCTCTGTTCACTGATTGGCTGTATTGCCGTTAACATGAGGTCAGGACTGAAGACAACAACATATGCCGGGAGCAGCGACAGGGACTCACTCATGCTGGTCCTGGGGATGGTGGGTAAAGCAGAGTTTTATGTATTTTTTTTAAACAATTTGCAGCCGGGCTGAGTCCAGATTAGTCAGGAACGCTGTCTTGAAGTTCTTAGGGAAAGCCGATCTCTCCAACACAGTCCTTAGAGATAGGCTAGGCCACGTGAGGCCTTAAGATGCTGCATACTCTGTTGTCCTCACTGAGTCGGCTCATGTCACGGCGAACAACGCGTTACAAAGTCACCAACAACAGTTCCAGAGTCGCGCCGCAGGGTCCAAGGACTCAGCTTCTCTCATCCTTTGTAGTTGCAGCTCTGGTTTGGATGCCAGAGCTGCACTGTCTGTTAAACTCTGCGTAGAGTCCGCCATTCGTCATCATCATAATCTTCCACCAGCGGTCTTTTGTTCTTGCTGGACTCAGGCCGAGGTTCTCTCGGGATGCGAGGGTTGTCGATGGAACGACAGGGGCGAAGCATGTTCCGATGTACGCCGGACTGGAACAGTCTTCTCGCTTCACATCGTACACTGGTCCATTCGGAATTACTTGAGTCAACACCTTGTAGTGTTCCGACTCCAAGCGAACATCCAACTTTCCTACGGTAGTCTTTACACAGACTAGCAATCTGTACCCAGGTGTGAACGATTCAGTTTGGATTGAACCATGGTCTCAGGGTAACTGATAATACTGCATCTCTCCTACCAACTGGTGAATTAGTTTTCACTTTGATTTGGTGCTCCTGCACCCATGTGTCTGGAGTGCTGTGTTTTTCTTCAGTTGGAGTACTCAAGTTAACTTCGGACACTTCTTTTCCCGACTATTTGAATAGTAACATGTAGGGAGTGTAACCAGTGGTGCTATGCATTTATTGCAGGTCCAGAGCAGTTCAGGCAAATAATTAATCTAGCCACCATAATTTCTTGTCTCCCTCCAGGGTTCGAAGCATCTGCAGCAGTGATTGATTAAATTGCTCACAGGTGCCATTTTCCTCTGGGTGATACCTCAGAATCCCATAGATCTCACAGCTTTTCCATGACTGCCTTGAAAGCATGCTCCTTGGACAGAGTGAATCATCTTTGGACATCCATATACTTGAATGAAGTGTCTACAGGACTCTAGCCGCCATCTGTGCAGTTTGGTCGCGGGTTGATACAACCACCTCAAACTTTGAAAAGTAATCCGTCATTACTAAAAACAGTACTGTAGCCCTCCTGCGGCAAGCCAGACCAGTAGATAATTGATCATCAAGATCTCCACGAGTGCAGTTGGCCGGATGACTTGAGAAGACGCCCTCTGCTCCAGTGTCTCCGCCAGCTCGCAAGCTCTGCATTGCTGGCAGACTTCTGAAAATCTGCTCCAGCTGAAGACAGTACACAAATCGTTGAATCCATTTGTAAGTTTTCTCTGGACCGAAATAGGGACTTTTCTCATGGTACATGGAGTAATTAAACTTCGCCATTCGGGCGACCCACCTATGTTCCAGGGCCCCCAGTTTCGAACGTTTCAGATGAGCCAATGGATTATTGTCAGTCCGGACCAAGACTTGTGCTCCAGTGAGGTATTCGGCGAACTTGTTGGTCAGAGCCCAGACAAGCAACAACAGCTCCAGCTTAAACGAACTGTAGATATCTGGGTTTTGTATGGAGTTTCTCAAAGACAGACTGCCGTAAGCCATTACTTGTTCCTGGTCCCCGGCTCCTGGGCAAGCACTGCTCCCAATCCGTGAAGATTTCCGCTCGTATATAGAATGAATGGACAATCATATTGAGCGTATGCCAACACCAGGGCATTGGTCAAGGATTCTTTCCGCTGATCCAGGGTTCATTATTCCGAGGGTCCCCAGGCAATGGACTGTTTCTTTGGGCATTTTATGATCCACTTCAGTAACTTGTGAAGAGGCTTGACTATCTTAGCGAAGTTCGAGATGAAACCTCAATATCATCCTGTTAGTCCCAAGAAGGCTCACAGATCTCAAAGTTTGTGGTGGAGGCCAGTTCCTTACAGCTTCCACTTTGCTTCCAGCCAGGCTGACTCCACCTGAAGATACCACGTGCCCTAGATATTCGATTTCTATCTGAAACAAATGACATTTTCGAGGCTTCAACTTCAGACCGTGGGCCTGTAAATGGGTCAGCCCTTGTTGCAGTCTTCATAGATGTGGCTCGAAGATGGGTACATGAACGATGACGTTGTCCAGATAGATCAATATGGATTCAATATTCAGCTCTCCCAAAAAGCGCTCCATTAACCGCTGAAATGTCCCAGGTGCAATGGTGAGATCGAAAGACATTCTATTGAACTCGTACAGGCCCATTGGTAAAATGAAAGCTGACTTGGGCTTGTCCCATTCAGCCACCGGAACCAGCCAGTACCCACTTGCCAGATCTAAGTTGGAGAAATACTTGGCCTGTTGAAGCACCGTCAGGGACTCTTCCACTCTAAGCAAAGGGTAAGCGTCTCGTACGGTAGCACTATTCAACTTGCGATAGTCGACACAGAATCGAAAGCTTCCGTCCTTCTTTTGGACGATCACTATCAGTTTAACCCATGGACACTGGCTCTCTCGCACTACACCACTACTCAGCATCTGTGATAGCATGACTTTTACCTCCTGGTACAGGTGAGGGGGAATTTGTCGACATCGCACACGCATCGGAGGCGTGTCTCCTGTCGGAATCTCGTGTTCAATGCGGGTTGTACATCCAAAATCATCCTAATTTCTGGTGAAAGCACCTTTAAACTCCCATAACAGGTCTTGTCCGGTTCCTGTTGGCTTCTGGGGCTCTATAATCACTTCTATTCCATTGAGTCTTCGGTGGCTACCCACATCCATCTGTACGATTTGCTCCTGACGAGGTGAGATAATATTTTGACGCCCAGGTGGGACGGTCGCAATCCCCACCACTTCATCTTCGGGAACACAGTAGCAAATCCCAAATAGTCAGCTCAGTCTGTGGAACGCCTCCTGTGTAGGCCACTGTTTGGTTACTCTCTCTGCCAGTATCCCGGGCCATCTATGTGGAACATCAACCGGTCTAGATCACACAGGATAGTCATTCCTAACATAATCGAGGTTCTTGACCGTGAATCACCATCCACCAGCACGACCCTTTTTCATCCACATCCACGCTATCTGGGGGACTGGAATCTTAGTCTGGTTAATAGCCAGCTTAATCAGTTTTCCTTGCTCGGGTTTGATAAAGTGACCAAAATGGGTCTCGAAGTACTCCAGTGGTATTGTGGAGACTTCAGCTATAGTATCTACTAGGCTGCACACGGTCTTGTCTTCAATCAGTACGCCCATCATTGGACTTAGGGACATGAGATTCTTAGGGCATTTTAGGCCTTGCCTACATGGGATATTTCCTCTATTGCACCCTACCACTGGAGGTGATCCTCGTTTAAATGTCCTGGCTCGCACTCTACCATGCGTTGTCTGAACTGAGGGCAGTTCCGGGAGACATGTCCTCTTTCTCGGCATCTTCAGCATATTGGGCCCCGGGGTACAGTGCTCAGGTGTTTTCAGGTTTGGACGAGGTTGTCCTTGGAAACGGGTCAGGCCGTGCTGGGGCCGTCCGGTTCCGAGTCTCTTCAGGTGATCTATACGAAATGAAGTTTGTCGGATGTCTCAGTTTTACCCCCACCCCATCTGTCGGGGCGACGGGTCATACGCCAAATGGACTGGCTTCCCCCATCCCACTTGATGGGGTCAGTTCCTGGATTGCCCTCATCTCAGCCAAGGAGTCGGACTGCTGATTTTCAGCTGGAACTCCCTGCCCTGTGGGGCCATACATCCGCACAGTGCTGGAGTCCATATCATCCTCCCCTTCACGAGCCAAAGCTTCTGCGGCATACTGGGCAAACTGAAGTGTCTCAGTTGCCCGTATCTGATCCCGCAATGTCTACCTCAGTGATGAATCTATCAGTCCCTGAACAAACTGTTCTTTCACGATGGTGTCAGGATCGGTTTAAATAGAGGCTCCAGCCTTGCAATTTTTTTTTTTTTTTTTTGGCAGGTCTGTAACATTCTCTGTAAAGCATTTATATACTGTGAGATGCTTTCGTCCTCTTGCTGACACTGATTAAAGAAGTGCATCTGGAAACTAGTGGCCGAGCCTCTCTCTCCATAAACCTCCTCTTATATGGCCACAATGTCTTCTAGAATTTTTCATGTTTATGCGGGACACTACGTTACCATTTCTCGGGCTTCTTCCTCTAGAGCGGGCAGTGTGACATCAGAGTGCAGCTCCTCAGCTAGGTTGTACAGTCTGTATATACTTCGCATACGATCAGCCCATTCTTTGATTAGCATGTCAAATTTTGCAATTTATCTTCGCATGGACCCTGCTGAGAAGCTCGGGCTCGGAGCGTTTAGAGTCAACAGGAAAACGACTGGGACAGGTGCTCCCGCGGACCCTGCGGCCTGTATAGCACTACAATCCCCAGTTGCTTTCTGCATGGTGTTGCTGTACCCCGCTCGCAGCGCCAAATGAAACGTGGATGAGGGACAGCCACTGGACGTGGGGTACAGAAACAATCAGCAGACACGCACAAAGATTAGATAATGTAGTATGAATATCTACTAATCAGTTTATAAAACAAAGGAAAGAATGGTAGGTAAGCAGTGTATAAGTAACATACAATGACAGTAGTTACTCTCAATAACACCAAAAAAGAGCATAAGCAGGTACACAAACAGAATTAACAGTTATATGTGAGCAAAATACAACATGATAAACCCTTTCTATGCATAAATCAATAAAACAGTGTTGCGCCAGCACTTTAGTAATCTCCTAGTCGGAGCAGTTTTCCAAGTGTCTCTTACAGAAGAGGCATTTTCTCCTAACTACCTGGACCTCAATAAGGTTATTTATATAAGCGCATATATATTCAGATATAAGATAGTACTGGTATGTCCTGAGACTGAAGTAGAAGGGTCCTTGTTGGGAGGCGTCCCGAATAATCAGAAACAAGTTCTTTAACTTCTCAGTGAATGCCGATCTCTCCAACGCAGGGATTTCCTAAGTCCTTAGAGATGGGGCCTCATGTGGCCTAGCCTAAGATGCTGTGTACTTGGTTGTCCTCACTGAGTTGGCTCATGTCAAGCCGAACAACGCGTTACAGAGTAACTAACAGATCCAGACTTTCTCCAAGGATGCGCAGCTTCACTTCCACCGGGACTCCTCCCAACCACTAAACCCCTGTGCTCCAACTCCGGCCTCTCGCTGCCAGATTATATAATTACATCACAAATCTCCAACAATACAGTAAACGGAGATCAACCCCTTACAGGGTGACCAGGTCTGACTGTAAAAGATTTAAAGCAGCAATCTTTGGTTGTGAGAGACTGCATCAGGTCTGGGTGCAAGTATATTTGGTGGGCTGCAACAGACTTGTTCTGACTTTTTTTCCCTATCTCTTAATTCTGTTCCATTTTGCCTGTATTACAAGCGTCTCAAAAGCAGCTGGGTAAATGGGCTATGAGTATGAAGGGCTGTGTTCTTTGAGGGAGATTACTTTTTCAGTGACACTATTATTTTTTCGACATGAGTTTTTGATGATTTTTTAAAAAAAAAATTTTGGCATGTTTTTTTATTTTTTTAATGGTGTTTATCATATGGGTTATGGTACAAGTCTTCTATTTTACTTCAGTTTTTACATAAAACAGCATTTTTAGTGGTCAAATATTTTTCTGCTATTTTTTCATTCTTTATTTTGAATATTTTTACAAAAAAAAGGTTTTTCTTTTTTTGGTCTCCCAATTTAGCCCCTTATAGTAATAATGTCCCCTGTCCTGCAATAGTGTCCCTCAACCTGTAGTCATGGTCCCCATCTTGTAGTAATGTCCCCATCCTGGTTGCCATCATATAGTAATGTCCCCATCTTGTACTTTTAACAATGTCCCACATTCTGTTGCTCTTTACACACAAAAAATTTCGAACCTGACCTCGCTCCCTTGGAGAACAGTGTCCTCTTCCTCCTCCACAGCCGGGGCGGCCGTTGGCAGTGACGGCATGCGGCCTTTGAGTGGTCGGTGGATGGTACTTGCTCTGCGGTGCAGAGAGCTGGTCTCTGCACTGCAATACATTCAGTTTAAAAAAAAAAAAAAAAAAAAAAAAAAACAACAACAAAAAAAGCTGACATCTGCGGCCCCTGGACTGGGCCGTGACTTGTTTCAGGGGCCCGAGGACAGCACAATGGAGCCTTGAGGGGCGCATGCGCCGGCGTGTTTCAGATTCCTGCCATACAGGATATACCACACATAACCAGCAGATAAAAAAGTAAAGTAGTTAAAGCACTAAGGGCTGTCCTTCGAGACTTTGGCGTTTTGTGTTTCAGAGTACATGGAGAGCACTTCCCCCTAAAAAAAGAAACTTCTTCCATAATGCTTCAGGAAATGAACTTCTCCAAAAAAGGACCAAAGAAGGAGCGTTTCCTGAAGCAGTTTCCACTTGAAAAGCCTGTCAGCACAGAGCCCAATAGGCTGAATGACATAGGGCTTAAAAGATGCGAACAAGACCGAAAATTATTAGACTGGTCCTTGTTGAAACCACTATTAGTTTTTCAAATATGCATGTTACATTAATGCAGCTTTTTAAAACCAAAGAAAATGTTGTTACTTCCAATACTTTGCTTACCTCACCTAACAGGGTCTTCTCAATTCTGCCTTTTACCAGACGAGCAAAGTCTGAGTCATCATCTCTGTCCAGGTGGGCAGTAATGATTGGAGTACTGAAGGGAGAAATAAGAACGGTTTCATGCACTGGTTCATATCACTTATATTGGTTTAGAGTGGTGTACAATGCATCTTTTATAATTATGCCAAGCAGTACTCAGCTGATTCATTCAGTTTGCAGAAACTCCCAATAACCAGCAGTTACCAATGGGTGAATTTGCAGCCATTCATACATTTCTCCTGCAATGGATGCTTCTGGGAAATGTAGTATTATATGGAGGCCATGACATTATGTGCCTCCCATCTCTAAAGCATAGAGGGGATCTTGAGAGGCTATCACTGACATGCATAAGGCATGCGGAATGGGATCTTAGTGAAACAGCATCCTTTCACCCATGGCAAACATCACACAAACAATTTAGTTATCACAAGCCTGGTAACAATTTTTTAGTTTAATGCCTGTATTTGGGGCTAAAATCTTTTTTTCTCATTGGCGTCCGTTAAAAATTTTGCCGAGTTTGGCTTTTGCAGGCTCTTTGTTTCTCTCAACATTCAACTCGAATGTAGTGTGTGCCATAAATCAGCTAAGAGGAGTTCAGAAAAAGACAGATAAAAGAGTTACAAACTCCCCATGAGACTGTCACAGCGGGCTGACTGATGGAATCTCATCTGCTTCTGTGGCCAGCAACAGACCGTGCAACATAAGTGCTATAGAAGGCAAGTGGTGCACGATTTTTTATGCATATCAGTTGCAAAAATTATTTTTGTCTCAAATTCAAGCATTTAGGAAAATAAAATGTTTCCCAAGGTGGACAACCCTATATTACAATAATTATTACAATGATATAATACTAACTACACACCGTCGCTCAGCTTCCCACCAGCCTCTAGAATTTCTGACAACGCTCATACTCATCACATACCTGATGTTCTTTGAAGCATTAATAATTTCTTTGATACGAGGCACACCCAAAGTGATGTTCATGGAGGCGACACCAGCAAAATGGAAGGTCTTCAGAGTCATCTGTGTTCCTGGTTCCCCGATACTTTGAGCACACAGGGCTCCTACTGCGGACCCTGGTTCCATCTGAGCTCTGGGAAAGTTGTAAAAAATAAAGCAGGAAATTAAATCACAAAAAAAAGATGATCAAACATTTTACCCCTCTAGAGCAGGGGTTCTCAAACTTTTTATTTTGGGACCTCCTCATTCAGACCAAGATTTTGTTTTTAGAGTGCTTGTAGATGTAAGCAGTGGAAGAACAGGAAAAATATTTAATATATTAAATACACATAACTATTGAATTTCTAAAATACAAGTTACAAGAGATTTATAACTTTCACATGGAATTTAGAATTTATTTTCTGTTTCCAAGTGGATTTGCACCCATAAGGTTAGTGCAAACATTTAACAATATTTGGTATTCGGCGGCTTCTACTCCAAGGGTGGGGAATTTTATCTGCCAAGGGCTATTTGGACATTTACACCATCCTTTGTGGGGAAGTACAAATCATATGCGAACTACATCCACAAAATAAGTGTGGACGCTGGCACTGGTGTCAGGATGTAATTTGTCATTGCACACGCCTCAGCATTTAGTACTGAACACAGCGTGTGCGTGCTCACAAAGCAAGCAGAAATTAATGGGCCAGCGGCCGTCAAAAAACAGCTGCCGGCCCAAGCACTGTGGCCCCCGGTAATCGGCCTGGGGGCCGGATAAAAGGTCATTGAGGGCTGTAAACGGCCCATGGCTCTGAGGTTCCCCACCTGTGTTCTACTCAGATACTGGCATTTTGCTGCTACACTTAAACAGGACACAGGAGGTTGTCCTTTAAATTACTTTAAAGAAATTGAACACAGATGATATAGTAATTTGCAATAAAGGAATGAATTAATGACTGCATTCCCATAAATGAGAGTGATAGTAATTTCATGGAGACAGATCATATTGTTCCACTTCTGCAAACACAGTTGCCTTAACAGATTGTCTTATTTAGCTGCAGACATAATATTAAACGTTGCTGCAGCTTTAATTTCCGATTTACTAAAACAGCCAAGTTTGTTTTGGGTGGAAATTCAGTTAAAAGGTACTAATACAGCATGTTTTTGCCATTTAATATGAGAGCAGCATAAAATAATCACTTAAGCCTAATTACAGGGATGTGTCACTTATTAGGCTGTGTGCTATAGTTTTACTACAATCAAGCAAAACCAGGAGCAAGGAAAAAGTACAGAAGTGGTGACGTGTTTCTATTATACTTTTCCTCTGATTGTGCCACTTCTGATTTTGGCTTATAAATACTGAGGTAAAATACTGACCATGTGAACGTGGCCTTAAAGGGAATCTATCGGCAGGTTTTTGCTACGCTATGTAATCTGGCAGGAGCATGAGGCAGAGATTGAGAACCCGATTCCGGAGCTGTATCACTTAGTTTACTGGGTGCAGCAGTTCCGATGGAGCCACAGTTTTCTCTGCTGCAGATCTAGCAGAGCATAGTTGTTAAGCTGCGTATAACCTTAAACACAGAGAGACAGAGAGCTGCTAATCAATGCTGGGGGCATGATTAGAGTAAAGGCCCCGTCACACTTAGAGACGCTGCAACGATCCCGACAACGATACGACCTGTCTGGGATCGTTGCTGCGTCGCTATGTGGTCGCTGGTGAGATCTTCCCAAAGATGCAGCAGCGATGCAGTGACCCGTAACGATCTGTATAACGATGCACGCCTATGTGTTTCTGTGTCCGAGTTGCCAACGAGGTCGTTTGTAAGGTGTCAAACACACCGATGCATGCTACCCAGTGGGACCTCAACGATCAAAGAAATGTCCAGACCATTCCGACACGACCAGCGATCTCACAGCAAGGGCCTGGTGACTCAGCAGCGATCTTGCTAGCGATCTCGCTTAGTGTGACGGGGCCTTAAAAAGCACAAGGAAACTTGTCCTATAGTGATTATCTCCTGCTGATAAAACAAGGATTGGATTTAAACAGCCTAGTAAGTGACACATAGCTGGAAACAGGCTCTCAGCCCGTCCATCATGGTGCTCTCAGATTTAATAAACTGCTGACAGATTCCCTTTAAAAAAAAAAATCAGCCCAGTGACCAGGTCCTGTCAATTTCTATGGAAGAAATCCCAAAAAGTAAGCTCATTACACCTCATGTACTTATCACGACACGTCTCCAAAAACTTTTCCAGCTGAGTTGGTGTAATCCTGTCCAGCTGGTACAAAACGCGTGGCTGTTAATAAAGTAAAAAAAAAAATAAGTCAGGGGTTATTCAGTATTTTACTTGTAATCAAGAAACAATTTTCTTACTCCCCTTCTGTTGACCTGAGGTCTCAAAAGTGACGCAATCATACAGTGTACAAATAGCTGGATTTTCTGGTATATGTGGAGTAAAGGTGTGTATTCTTTTGTTGTTTGGAAAACATTTTTGTTGGAAATACAATTTTTATAGGCTTTTTAAAGAGAGTCACCCTCAAAATGTCTATTAAACCAGCTTTACAGTAACTTTACAGTGGACGGAGCTCCAAGAATAAACATACTATTCCTGTATAACATGGTGGTACAGTGCCTAAGAAAATTACTTTAACTCTAATGTAAATGAGGTGGCTTAGGTGCGCTCTTGGTGTAACCAAGAGCTCAGTGCACCATTTCGCCCCCTTAATTTGCATTTTTTTGGTACTTCTGCTTCTGATTCACAGTACTCACTTACCAAGCACAAGCACTGAATGACCTCAGCCCACCTATCTGCGCAAGTGCACTGACACGTGTTCTCCTCCCTGGCATCTCTCTGGTGCTCACTACACCAATACAGCCAAAGTGTAGCAAGCAAGCAACTTCAGAGCAAAAGAGGGAGTAGAGGAAATGTTATACTTCATTCCATCTGCCCTCTCCTCCTCTCTGAAGCTGTAGGGTGTATCGGTGTATAGAGTTGTGGCAGCTCAAGCAGTGTCCGTGGAGCACTCGCAAGCGTTTTCATTCAAAAGTGGGGAAAGTCCCCAAAATGAAAACTTTAGATTCCTTAGAGTACAATGAGCCTTTGGCCACACCAAAGGTAAAAAGAAGACCCCTCATTTGCATTTGAATTAAAAGTAATTTTCTCAGGCAGGGTATCACTAAAGTGTACAGTGCTAGTATGAATTTTGACCCCTTTTCCCCCCCAGAGGGTGGTTTGCACGTTAATGACCAGGCCAATTTTTACAATTCAGACCACTGTCACTTTATGAGGTAATTACTCTGGAACGCTTCAACGGATCCCGCTGATTCAGAGATTGTTTTTTTATGACATATTGTACTTCATGATAGTGGTAAAATTTCTTCGATATCACTTGCGTTTATTTGTGAAAAAATTGGAAATTTGGCGAAAATTTTGAAAATTTAACAATTTTCAAAATTTGAATTTTTATTCCGCTAAATCAGAGAGATATGTTACACAAAATAGTTAATAAATAACATTTCACACATGTCTACTTTACATCAGCACAATTTTGGAACCAAAATTTTTTTTTTTATTAGTGCGCTATAAGGGTTAAAAGTTGACCAGCGATTTCTCATTTTTACAACAAAATTTACAAAAACATTATTTTTAGGGACCACATCACATTTGAAGTCACTTTGAGGGGCCTTTATGACAGCAAATACCCAAAAGTGACACCATTCTAAAAACTGCACCCCTCAAGGTGCTCAAAACCACATTCAAGAAGTTTATTAACCCTCCAGGTGCTTCAAAGGAATTTTTGGAATGGGGAAGAAAAAAAATGAACATTTAACTTTTTTCACAAAAATGTTACTTTAGACCCCAATTTTTTTATTTTTGCAGGGGTAACAGGAAAAAATGGACCCCAAAATTTGTTATGCAATTTCCCCTGAGTACGCAGATACCCTATACGTGGAGAAAAAACACTGTTTGGGCACACAGCAGGGAAGGAGCCATTTGACTTTTTGAATGTAAAAGTTGCTTGAATAATTAGCAGATGTGCCCATGATGTGCCTAAACAGTGGAAAACCACCACAAGTGACACCATTTTGGAAACTAGACCCCTGAGGTAACTTATCTAGATGTGTGGTAAGCACCCTTAACCCCCAGGTGCTTCACAGAAGTTTAGAATATGAAGCCGTGAAAATAAAAAAATCAAACTTTTTCCACAAAAATGATCTTTTTGCCCCAATTTTTTTAGTTTCACAAGGGTAAGAGGAGAAAATGGAACCTAAAAACTGTTGTGCAATTTCTCCTGAGTACGCCAATACCCCATATGTGGGGAAAATACACTGTTTGGGCACACGTCTTGGTTCAGAAAGGAAGGAGCACTGTGTGACTTTTTGAACACAAAATTGCCTGGAATCAAGAGCGGACACCATGTCGCATTTCGGGAGCCCCTGATGTGCCGAAATAGTGGAAACCCCCCACAAGTGACCCCATTTTGGACCCCTCAAGAATTTTATCAAGGGGTATAGTGTACATTTTGAACTCAAAGGTACGACAGAATTTGATAACATTAGGTCAACATATTGAATAAGTTGTCATTAGTCTTGAGCGCAAGTGCTCGCTACTTGAGTTTGCATCGGGTACTCGGGTATGCACCAAGTATCGCGGGTGCTCGAATGACATGCTCGAGTCCCCGCCCCGCATGTTTCACAGTTGTTAGACACCCAAAGAAAAAACATGCGGGGATCGCTCGTGCATGGCAGGCGATCCCAGCAACGTTTTTTTTCGCCGCAAAGCATATGGGGCAGAGACTCGAGCATGTCACTCGAGCACCCGCAAAACTCAGTGCATACCCGAGTACCCAATGCAAACTCAAGTAGCGAGCATTTGCCCTCAACACTGGTCGCCATATCGTCATCATTTTTTTTTTTCCTTACTTTTGAAAAAAACCCAACCCTAGCCCCAACCCTAATACAACCTCAACCCTAACCCTAACCCAACCCTAACCCTAGCCCAACCCTACAGTTTATTTTTTTACACCATTCCTCGCGTGGTATAAGTGATTAGACTACTTTATTCTTCGGGTCGATGTGATTACAGCAATATCAGATTCATATCGGGTTTTTATGATTGACAGCTGTCACACACTAAAAGACGCTTTTTTTGCAAAGACTAGCATCTGCATCACCATATTTTGAGAGCTATAATTTTTCCATATCTTGTGCGACGTTTTTCTTGGTACCATTTTCAGGCACGTGACATTTTTTGATCGCTTTCTATTCTGATTTTTGGGAGGCAGAATAAACAAAAACCAACAATTCAGGAATTGTTTGTTTGCGTTTTTTTTTATGCCGTTCCTAGTGTGGTAAAATTGATAAGGTAGCTTTATTCTTCGGGTCAGTACGTTTACAGCGGTACCGCATTTATATAGTTTTTTTTTTATGTTTTGCCGCTTTTACACAATAAAAACGATTTTCTAAAAAAAATTTTTTTGTACCGCTTTATTCTGAGAGCTTTAACTTTTTTTTTTCCGGACAATGGAGCTGTGTGGTGGCTTGTTTTTTGCGGGACAAGATGACGTTTTCAGCGGTACCATTTTTATTTACATTCGTCTTTTCGATTGCGTGTTATTCCATTTTTTGCTTGGCGGTATGATGATAAAGCATTTTTTTTTGCTTCGTTTTTTTTTTTTTTTTTTTACCGTGTTCACTAAAGGGGTTAACTAGTAGGACAGTTTTATAGGTCAGGTCGTTCCGGACACGGCGATACCAAATATGTGTACTTTTATTGGTTTATTTTATTTTTTTCATAATAAATAAATATTATGGGTTAAATATATTTTTATTTTTTGGGGATTGTTTTTTTCTTTTTTTTAATATATTTTTACAATTTTATTTTTTTCACTTTTCTACTTTTTTTTTTGTTTTTTTTTTACTTTTACACATTGTCCCACTATGGGACTTTCACTTTTTGCAGCCTGACCGGCTGCATGGCATAGAGAGCAGCAGCTCCCTTTGTCATGCAGCCTGTCAGCGCTTCACACAGGGGAGACATTACTTTGGTCGTGTACTGCACATGACCAAAGGAACGTCCTGCCTCCTGGTGACCCGGATGTTGTCATGACGACATCGGGTCGTCATGGCAACATCCGGAAGCCGCCGCAGACATCGCTGGACGCCGGCAGGAGAGGTGAGTATACATATCACCTCCCCTCTTGCCACCGCAATGCTGCGATCGACTTAGATCGCAGCATTGCGGGGGTTAATGTGCCGGGAGCGATGCGGGACCACTCCCAGCACATAGTCACAGCTGACACCCGGCGGCGATCGCCCCGCACCGCTTGTGTGCGGGCGCGATCGCAGCGCGTGTAATAATAAGTAGCTGGTCCAAAAGGCCCAGGGCGCAGCTACGTACTATTACTGATATGGTCGGAAAGGGTTTAAAAGGTCAAAGTTGACTATCACTGTAAAACTAGTTTAATATTCACTATGGGAGTGACAAACTACCTTTATGCCATTTCTTCATTCTAAGATGGACACAGGGAGAACATAGAAGCTCCAAAAATCAATCTAATGTTCCCATGTTGTGTTTTTGCCTATAAAAATGCAGCATTTTTCTGCCCCAGCAAAGAGAATGAGATTTCTCAAATCTCAATCACATGTTGCTTAATTTTTCCTTGCAGATTTGAAGCAGCTTCAGATCTACATCATGTCAATTCTTTCAGCATTTTTCAATCATTGTAGTGAATGGAGAAAAAATAAAAAAAATAAAAAAAACACGCAAAATGTGCATTTTTTTATGCAGCTTTCTTCCTGCCAAGAGAAACATTCTTGATGCAGAAATGCTTACTGTATTTTTCAAACTACAAGATGCACTTTTCCCCCAAAATTTTTTGCTGGAAAGTGGGGGGGGTGTCTTATTGTCCGGACGTACGGTCCTGTTGTGGATGGTGGCGGGTGTTGGGGGGAGGGGGGAGAGCAGCGGCGGAGGAGCGGGTCAGAGGAGGCAGGAGCCGCCGGCTGCAGCTAACACTCGATCCCCGCTGTTAAAGAAAATGAATATTCACTGCTGCCCACGACCACGGGCGTGCGGAGCACTGAATATTCATTTTCCTTAATAGCGCGCACAATGTCAGCCGCTGGGTGATTATGTGTGCCTGCCATTAAAGAGAATGAATATTTATAGCTCTCCACGCTCATGGGAGTGGGGGAAAATTAATATTCACTCGCTTTAATAGCGGGAACACGTAATCGCCCAGCAGCTTCCGGCGTCTGTGGCTGACACTGTGAGCGCTATTAATTAGAATGAATGTTCACTGCTCCCCATGCCCCAGTAGTCCGGGCGTGGGGAGCAGTGAATACTTCGACAGCTGATCTCGGCAGTGATGTCATGCGCTGCTTACACGCTGAAATCAGCTGCTGGGATCAGAATAGGACACAGCGCTGGAAAAGAGGGAAAGTCTCCATCCGTGCGTGCCAGGGATGGAGACGGTGGTGCCAAGCGTGCCAGGGATGGAGACGGTGGTGCCAAGCGTGCCAGGGATGGAGACGGTGGTGCCAAGCGTGCCAGGGATGGAGACGGTGGTGCCAAGCGTGCCAGGGATGGAGACGGTGGTGCCAAGCGTGCCAGGGATGGAGACGGTGGTGCCAAGCGTGCCAGGGATGGAGACGGTGGTGCCAAGCGTGCCAGGGAAAGAGACGGTGGTGCCAAGCGTGCCAGGGAAAGAGACGGTGGTGCCAAGCATACCAGGGAAAGAGACGGTGGTGCCAAGCATACCAGGGAAAGAGACGGTGGTGTCAAGCATACCAGGGAAAGAGATGGTGGTGTCAAGCATACCAGGGAAAGAGATGGTGGTGTCAAGCATACCAGGGAAAGAGATGGTGGTGTCAAGCATACCAGGGAAAGAGATGGTGGTGTCAAGCATACCAGGGAAAGAGATGGTGGTGTCAAGCATACCAGGGAAAGAGATGGTGGTGTCAAGCATACCAGGGAAAGAGATGGTGGTGTCAAGCATACCAGGGAAAGAGATGGTGGTGTCAAGCATACCAGGGAAAGAGATGGTGGTGTCAAGCATACCAGGGAAAGAGATGGTGGTGTCAAGCATACCAGGGAAAGAGATGGTGGTGTCAAGCATACCAGGGAAAGAGATGGTGGTGTCAAGCATACCAGGGAAAGAGATGGTGGTGTCAAGCATACCAGGGAAAGAGATGGTGGTGTCAAGCATACCAGGGAAAGAGATGGTGGTGTCAAGCATACCAGGGAAAGAGATGGTGGTGTCAAGCATACCAGGGAAAGAGATGGTGGTGTCAAGCATACCAGGGAAAGAGATGGTGGTGTCAAGCATACCAGGGAAAGAGATGGTGGTGTCAAGCATACCAGGGAAAGAGATGGTGGTGTCAAGCATACCAGGGAAAGAGATGGTGGTGTCAAGCATACCAGGGAAAGAGATGGTGGTGTCAAGCATACCAGGGAAAGAGATGGTGGTGTCAAGCATACCAGGGAAAGAGATGGTGGTGTCAAGCATACCAGGGAAAGAGATGGTGGTGTCAAGCATACCAGGGAAAGAGATGGTGGTGTCAAGCATACCAGGGAAAGGTATGGTGGTGTCAAGCATACCAGGGAAAGAGATGGTGGTGCCATGAATACCAGGGAAAGAGATGGTGGTGCCATGAATACCAGGGAAAGAGATGGTGGTGCCATGAATACCAGGGAAAGAGATGGTGGTGCCATGAATACCAGGGAAAGAGATGGTGGTGCCATGAATACCAGGGAAAGAGATGGTGGTGCCATGAATACCAGGGAAAGAGATGGTGGTGCCATGAATACCAGGGAAAGAGATGGTGGTGCCATGAATACCAGGGAAAGAGATGGTGGTGCCATGAATACCAGGGATGGAGATGGTGGTGCCATGAATACCAGGGATGGAGATGGTGGTGCCATGCGTGCCAGGGATGGAGATGGTGGTGCCATGCGTACCAGGATGGAGGACCTTGTATACCAGGATGGAGAGCCATGTATACCAGGATGGGGACATATATATACCAGGATGAGGATATTCGTACAGAATTGGGGGACATTACCCCTATATCAGTATCAGCACCAGACCCCTTCTCACATAACAGTGCATCATGACCACATTTTTCTATTTTCCTTCTCTAAAACCTAGGTGCGTCTGATGGTCCGGTGCGTCTTATCAGAAAAATACGGTAATCTGTGCACAAAACCTAAGCATGTTTCCTCCCACACTCCAATAACAAAGATAGGATAAATGTATTCCTAAGCAGGTAAGATTGAGCATGCTATATGAAATTAGATTGGGACCAGCGATTGATGTGAGAGCAGATGACGTCTGTACAGTGAGCAGGAAACAATGGTTCTATTTGAGCAGTAGGAAAAATGGCTAAGCCAACATAGAAAAGCAAAAAAAACAAGCAATGTCACTTGTTGGTCAGTGCATCTAAAGATGGTCATATACATAAGATAGCTCTTGGCTCAAAGTCTTTTCATCTGACAGCTGGCTTGGCCAACATCAAAAGTATACTCAGCCATGATGTAAATGCAGGCAAGACAGATACCAACCAGTGCCAGTCCCATTTTGTCAATTGTGCTGACAGATCACAATGTACCCTGCTACCAGTCAATCACAGCTGCTCAGTTTTCGGCTCTAGGGTAAAGAGCTTAGAAAGGAAAGGTTACCCACCCAGGATTTCTTCTGAAACAGTATCCCAGTGTTTCCAATCTCTAATACAGCGGTTCTCTTTGAATACTCAGGACTGCTCAGTATGCTAAGTTTACCCATAATGGACTTTAATCAGTAGTTTCTAAAATCTCTAAATATGGCTACAAGGCATTATACCTCCGTAGTTCCATTGTCATTGATCCCATATTTATCTCTGGTCTTCTTGATGCGATCTGAAACGGACTGTACAAACTTCCTAATTTCCTGTAAGAAAAGAAAAAAGATCAAAAAAGAAACTCAGTTTGAAATGAAAGTATAGTAAGATATTACAATTGTGCAAAGCATTGAACTCTTGGTGATTAAAGGACTGTCAGCACAGAATGACTGCTCTGTTTCCCTTAATATCCCCTATCCCTCCTCAGCTTTAATTGACAGCTCTGGCTTCATAGAGTCAGAGAATGGTGGAGATAGATGGAAAACATGCAGGTGGGAAGGTGTAGTTAAAGGTTTGGCTGCGCCACGATGCACAAAGCGTCTGTACTTGGCTTACACAGTTATTCTGTGCTGACAGAGTCCTTTTAACTAAATTAAAGCAGTAACATATTAAATAGTTTATAATTTCGGGAGACCACCATATTTAAAGTGGTTGTCCTCTTTCAGTTAAGTTTTGTCCCTGAGCACAGTATGGTATAAAATAACAAACCGTGCAATACTCCCCTTCCCCGGGTCCACCAGTGAGTCTCAGTCACGGATTCCATTGTGTGGCAGTGGCTGCGGCGCTGATGTCACGTTCACAGCATGGAAGCCAATCAGTGAGCTTAGCAGCTCTGTCAGTGTAGATGGCATGCCCTGCTTAGAGCCACTGATCAGCTGCAGTGCTATTGACGTGATGTCAGCGCTGCAGCCAATGACAGACAATGGGTGCAACAGCAATAGTGGACATGGGAAAGGAGATTGCAGCGTGGTATGTTTTTTTTATACCAAACTGTGCTCCGCAACTAAATTTAACTGTGAACAAGATGAGAGCGAGTGAAACAGCTCAGGAGATTTAGCTAACCCTCTGTCAGCGGTCTAAATGAATTCCAACACTGATTAGAAAGCAATGACTATATAAAGGATTCCCAATAATCCAAGGGTTATTCCCATGTCCTGAAGTAGGAGAGCGCCATTCCTCAACCAATCCTTCCTGGGAATCGGGCACTCCTGCTTGAGTGACAGTTCAGGCCAGTGGCACCATTGTGGCTTCCAATGCTGCCATATGAGGCAGCTCTACTTCTGCAACATTAGAAGTGCAGTGGCATTGAAGCTGACAAGGATCGGGAGCCAACAGTGCACTCCAGTGATCCTGGTCAGCTTCAGTGAAGAGCTTACAAGCTCTATAGAAAAGAGCTTGTAAGTACTGCACATATTCAGCCACCTCTGCTAGACAGCGGATGTTGCCTGTCTTCTAGGCAACCATTTCTAAACTGAAGAAATCAGAGAATATCTCAAAAATTTTAATAAACTGAAACTCTGAGTATAGTAATCTCTGAAGAATAAGACTTTAAGTTTGATTTTTGGTCCTTGACCTGTAGTACTTTTAAACTGAAGGGCACTGAACATATGAAATAAAGGGCTTTAAATATAAAACGTGAATAAACTATAAAAAAATATTGTAAAACATAGGGAGCAATAAGTAATGAGAGAGGGGACTGGTAAATCTGTCATGAAAATGTGAAGGAAACACAAGGCAACAATAGCATTGCACCCATAAGGCAGAACAAAGTCTGCATAGTATGCACTTGCAGCCTCTACTATGCAAACACATGTAAGATTTGAAAAAAAAATCATGCTTTATGAGTTGGACTTTTTTGCTGAGTATAGATTCAAAATCGGTCTTTTGGCAACTTCTGCATCTAAAAGCATTAGGTGCATTTATGTAGCCATCTCCCCTAATATGTCATCAACAGTAGACAACAGTATACAGTCAGTAGACCAAGGGAATGCTACAAAAATGTTTAAAGCGCACCTGTCAGCAGGATTGTGCTCAGTAAACTACATACACTGTCAGGTGGGCGACATTACACTGATTAATAGGATAGTTGGTTGATGAAATCAGTCCTGTGGTTCTTGTGTAATCATTACTTTCAGTTTGGAGAGAATGATATGCTTGTGCTTTGGGGCGGCCTGTGGCTATAGAGATCGAGGGCCATCAGAAGGTGAGTATAATGTATTTTTTTTTATTTAATTTTTTTTTTTTAACAGGTACTATGGTACCCGGGTCTGGATTATTATTGTGGAAAAATCCGCAGCACTACCAAATATCTTGCATAATCGCGGCGTTTTTCGCCGCCATAGACTTGCATTGAATTGCATAATATCCGCATCACTACATGTGCACATGCGGATATTATGCGATTCTATGTGCGGATGTTACCCGGGTTTGGAGAAGAGGAGACTCTCCTCCAGACCCGGGTACCATAGTATCTGTTAAAAAAAAAATGTAAATAAAAAAAAATACATTATACTTACCTTCTGATGGCCCTCGGTCTCTATAGCGATTTGTCCTGGCTTCCCGGCAGCTCGCGATTATCTAAAAGGACCTTCCATGACGTCATTTAGTCATGTGATGTATCAAGAGACCACTGACGTTGGCGGTCGCGTGACCCGTCACATGACTAAATGACGTCATGGAAGGTCCTTTCACACCACCGCGAGCCGCCGAAGACACCGGACGTGAGACCGAACGCAGCGGAGAAAAGACCCAGGGCCATCAGAAGGTAAGTATAATGTTTTTTTTTTTTTTTACCATTTTTAATCTTTTTGGTCACACTATATAAATCCATGCCGGTTGCATGGATTTATATAGTGTGACCAAGTTGTCAAGCACTTTTCCAAGTGATGCTAAAATCGCCTGGAAAGCGCTTGACAACCCGCATGCGGAAATGCAAGTGAGGAACGCTTCACATCCGCATGTCCCTGGCAGAAAAAAACGCATGTAAAAATCCAGAGCATTTCTGCATCGTGGGCACTTAGCCTAAAGATTACACAATAACCACTGACGGATTTCACCAACCATTGTATCACTTTAATCTTTGTAATGTCGTCCACTTGACAGTGTATGTGGTTTACTGAACGCAATCCTGCTGACAGTTGTGCTTTAAAAAACTCTGTTAAGATTATTTTGAAGCGACACAAAAACACAGTGTAGACAAACGTGGCCATGTTACAGAATGTGCGCACAGCATCCCCACAGTAGAGATTTCATTCCATGCTTCATTTACCTCATAAAAGTGAGTGAACCCTGTATCTGTAAGGGACTTCAAATAAAGGGTTTCATAAGTCTCATGGATCAAAAGAAAAATAACACCACCTTAAAAATGTTCATATTTTACCACAGGTTTGCACTGACCAAAGAAATAATAATAATAAAAAAAAAAGCTTGCAGGGGTTAACTTACATACAGGATGGGTGACAAGTTGATAATTTCTGGGAGTCCCAATGCAGAGACACACACTGATCTAGAGAGTCCCATGTTTGTATGTCACATGTACCAGATATGACCAAAGAAGTCTATTTGACACCTAGCGATCGGCAACAATTTTGTCAATCCATAATGGCTGCATGATGAAAAGTTCTGCAACTTTGATATATTGGGGCTGAATAAGCTGTGGCTTTACTTCTGCCAAAAAACTGTCTTTCATGCCTTGCATTACATTTATTATGCGTTTAGACATGTTTTTTCAACACGTGCGGCCTGCCTGAGAGTGGTTGGAGAAATGGTGTGGCCCACATGGTGATCCCCTGCATCAAAACGGAGCTGAAATTGGATCACAATTTGCTTATTAACTTTGCGGACCAAAGTAAGCCAACCAATGTCAGACTGGGGACATTAAGCCCACCAGAGCAATTGATATGATGGGCCCATCTTCCATCTATTGGTTGCAAACGCAAACCTTTTTCTTGCAAGATTGTCTTAAATCAGGATGGTCCCAATGTTCTCCACAGTGCTACATTCCTGCACTGCTAACATTTATCATAACACAGGATTACAGAACAAGAGCTGCAGATAATGGTCTGCATGTATTCGTATAAGATCAGCCGCACTCATAAATTTGTTTTAAATGATTATTTTTATTTCAAAATTAATTCACCACGGTGCCGGATATATTGTCAAATAACGAGGGGTAATGCGATAGGTGTTATATTTTGACCCAGGCAGGGTCTTTTTCAAGAATCGCTATGTCCAAAGAGCCAGGTACATGTGGGATAACGCGCTCTCAGCAATGGTATATAGCATCTGTAAGGGCGTAACGTATAACGCCAGGAGGAGACCGTGTATAAGCACAGCCAGCGCTATAGGAGTGACTGACTCTCATATTACGCCCCTACAGATGCTATACCATTGCTAGCAGCGCTGAGAGCGCGCTATCCCACATGTATCTGGCTCTTTGGACATAGCGATGTTTGAAAAAGACCCTGCCTGGGTCAAAACATAACACCTATCGCATTACCCATCGCTATTTGATAATATATCCAGCACTGTGGTGAATTAATTTTGAAATAAAAATAAGCAACATTTGAAACAAATTTGTTAGTGCAACTGATTATCTATATTGACTATTTGGATTTTCCAGTCCAGCCGACACCCATATACAGGTGCATCTCACTAAATTAGAATATCATCAAAAAGTTAATTTATTTCAGTTCTTCAATGCAAAAAGTGAAACTCATATATTATATAGAGTCATTACAAACAGAGTGATCCATTTCAAGTGTTTATTTCTGTTAATGTTGATGATTATGGCTTACAGCCAATGAAAACACAAAAGTCATTATCTCAGTAAATTAAAAGCATTAACAAAAACCACCTGCAAAGGCTTCCTAAGCATTTAAAAAGGTCCCTTAGTCTGTTTCAGTAGGCTCCACAATCATGGGGAAGACTGCTGACTTGACAGATGTTCAGAAGGCAGTCATTGACACACTCCACAAGGTCACAGAGTTCCAATTTTCATTTGGAAATTAAGGTCCCAGAGTCTGGAGGAAGAGTGGAGAGGCCACAATCCAAGCTGCTTGAGGTCTAGTGTGAAGTCTCCACAATCTGTGATGGTTTGGGGAGCAATGTCATCTGTTGGTGTAGGTCCACTGTGTTTTATCAAGACCAAAGTCAGCGCAGCCGTCTAACAGGAAATTGTAGAGCACTTCATGCTTCCCTCTGCCAACAAGCTTTTTGGAGATGGAAATTTCATTCTCCAGCAGGACTTGGCACCTGTCCACACTGCCAAAAGTACCAATACCTGGTTTACAAACAACAGTATCACTGTGCTTGATTGGCCAGCAAACTCGCCTGACCTTAACCCCATAGAGAATCTATGGGGTATTGTCAAGAGGAAGATGAGAGACACCAGACCCAACAATGCAGACGAGCTGAAGGCTGCTATCAAAGCAACCCGGGCTTCCATAACACCTCAGCAGTGCCACAGGCTGATCGCCTCCATGCCGCGCCGCATTGATGCAGTAATTGATGCAAAAGGAGCCCCGACCAAGTATTGAGTGCATTTACTGAACATACATTTCAGTAGGCCAACATTTCGGATTTTTAAAAACATTTTAAAGCTGTTGTTATAAAGTATTCTAATTTACTGAGATAATGACTTGTGTTTTCATTGGCTGTAAGCCATTATCATCAACATTAACACAAATAAACACTTGAAATAGATCACTCTGAAATGACTCTATATAATATGAGTTTCACTTTTTGTATTGAAGAACGGAAGTAAATTAACTTTTTGATGATATTCTAATTTAGTGAGATGCACCTGTACTTACCCTGAGTGCGCATCTTATTTTCTACATACTGTATTAGTATATGGACTCCGGCTAACCTACCTACATGCACTGTGATTGGTTTACTGGAGAGGGAAGGAAGCTAAGAGAAAGCTGAGACTACTTGGATTAGGCTCAACGCAAATTATTATTTTTAGACACCAAAAGGTTCCTATTTCTATTGGGGTTTTAGACCCTACACCACCAGTTCTAGTTTAAACAGTTAGTCTCATTTTCAAGGCATTCTCTGGGCAAATTATATTGTTACCCATCTTTAGGGTAGGTCATCAATATATTAGATTGGTGGAAGTCCAACACCTAGTACCCCTCACGTTGTTAGCCCCAGAAACCTTCCTGGCATACTCATCCACAGAGGGAGACTGAATTTGAGGGTTTTACACAGGGGACTTGAGGAAGGTACCCTGGAAAGTCCAAAAAGGTACAGTAACTACTGGTTAATTTGGCCAGTTAGACAAGTACCACCAAAGGGAAAAAAATATCTGCCTGGGGGTTTTAACTGGAGAAAAAGTTCAAGCGTTTGGAAAGAACTTAAGAAGTGTAGGGTAGGGTAGCCTCAGCAATGGAGAATCTCAAGCAGTGACCAGGTAAGCTCCCATATGAAAATCAACCGAGAGCGCTCTGATATCAGCATCTGAGTCAATGTACTGTCCTTTTACTTGCCAGGTATCTGCGCATCATCTGGAAGTAGCTGGTTGGAGACCAATGGAGGAAGACTCCAATCTGACCCTTTGTATGCTAAATGCCCTGAAAACTGCCTTTCTTGGTTGGCTAGATGTTTCAGGTTGCCCTTGACCTCTAAAGAGACCTTTCAAAGCTGTCCTCAGATCATACATGGAGGTGGTGTGAACTACCATTCTGGCATACCCAGACATTAGATCATTCACTATTCCTGACTAGTGACTGACTGGCCTCAAAACTGTTTAGTGTGATGCACCAATATAATTACCCCCCCCCAGCTAAAAAAAAATAAATAAAAAGGAAATGTGGCTGCAAGGCAAATGTAAGTAACAATATCAGTTACATTATCTTGAAAGATGGGATATTCTGCATAGGACAATTACTCTAATAATAAAGGGGCTGTGTGTGTAGCAGTATCAGTAACTGGACAGTGTAGACATTGCAGTTACCTGTTGGAAGGAAAAGTTGACTGCTGAAACCAAGAGGGAAGTGGACTGTTACATTTTGGCATCTGTGCCAAAAAACAGCTGGCCCACAATGGTACTATTACAGAGCCCCCAAAAAGGTGATATTTGTAGAAACTGTGTAGTCACCTAAGGAAGATGGTCCAGTAATTCTACACTAACCAGAAAGGATACATGGTTGCCTGAAGGGTTAAATAACTGTGTTAGAAAGACAATACAAGGAGTTGACAATTGTTTTTCACCAGGTAACTGAGTAATTTGGTTGATGCTTGCTAGAGTTAGTGCGAATCGAGTTGCCCGACCTGGTCCATCTGCCACAACAGTAAACTCTTGACATTGGACAGAAACCTCAAGGACAACCACTTACCATACATACGTTGCTCTTCATTTCATTAGCAGCCTGGTGCAACGCCACATGAGTGTAATGCCACAGTGATGAAGTCATGCCAAGCTAGCTAATCAACAGAGATGTGGATCTTAAGGCTCTCGTCCAACAGGAAGAATACTGTCATGGCAGATGGACCAGGTCAGGCAACTCAATAGCTCACGATATCTATGTAGCCACATCAGGCTCCTGATCCGGTGATCAAACAATTACTTCTCCCATAGACCTGCGCAATATGGCTGACCTCTGCCTTGTGCGTGCAATTACTGTGCAGATGTGTTCAATACAGACTCTAGCTATCTCTTGCTTGCAATAGCAGCACAGATGTGTTGGATATAGTGTCTGGCCACCTCGTGGTTGCAGTAGCAGCCGCCTTCCCCGGTTACAAAAGTAAGCACTTTTGTTAGATCACTTTATTTAACGTGAGATTTAATCACAGAAAAGGGTGAGGGTCTGTACCTGAGGACCCCAACAAATGACACAATCATTACCTGCAGATAAGAATCTTGACAGGATAAAAATTCCGTTTTCTTCAGTATTGACTCAGTTGTCAGAACAAGTTCATTTTTACTTAAGGCTGGTTCATCTGAGCAGGGAAACACTGCCTATGAGAGAAATAGGTCCCATGAACACAACAGTATGAGGCAGGGTTAGGATGAGAACATGGTTCTTAAATTCACACTCCGATTAAACCCAATGCAGCAGGATAGCAAACCTATTTAGCCGACTACCACATTCATTATGCCTAAAGGTGAACTTTACGTTCATGCAACTTTTCACAAAATAAGGACTGAAGACTAGCGCTATATCTGGCCATTGTGTGACTTGTATCCTGCATTCTCACCTGTTTTCACCCTGCAGGCTTTATTTCTTAAAGGGAATGTGTCACAATTCATATGTTTGTATAATTATTATGTAATCAATTATTTGTCATGTTTTAACATTGATTTACTATTATTCTTCTGCAGCCACTGGGGGCTGCCCTTTCATCTGCCGGTCTGAAAGTGTCTGAGCACGACACATACACAGCTAAAATACAGGGCATAGGAGACCGCGCTCGGTGTCCGACTGCATCTCCTATACTGTAACTGGCTGAGCTGTGAACTGGACACACTCCTGGGCCGTCCAGTTCTCAGCAGTGGGGGGAGCCAGCCGCCATTTTGTTGTTGTCTGAAGCGGTGCTCTGAGCTACAATTACCAAGTCACTGCTCACAGTGGTCTGCAGCTAGAGGTGATGGGAGGTCCAGGCTGCAGTGTTGACCAGAGCATCAGGGCGACGAGCAGCAAGCACAGGTCGGCACCCTGGGATAAGTAGTACAATGCCAGGCTTAGCGACCTGTACGCACTGCCACTGTCACCAGTGTTCAGAGTATAGCCTAGAAATCCTCATGGTACTGTAATCTGATCACTGACTCATATCTGCTATGTCCGCATAAAGCCTCATTCAGATATCTGTAATGCAGGCTTTATGATGACATAGCTGGGCCCTGTATCTAATCCCATCTTGTGTGACAGTCCGCTGAGCCCTGTATCTAATCCTATTCTGTGCGATACAATGAGCATCACACACATGGAGCAGATCCCACCCACTGTATGCGGAATGCGAGCTAGCGCTCCGCTGGGTTTTCATGGCAAATTTCAGCAACTGTTTCCCCTAGTGTTTAATCCCTTCACCCCGGGGCCATTTTCGGTTTTTGTTTTTTCCTCCCCTTCTTCCAAGAGCCATAACATTTTTATATTTCAGTCAACAAAGCCATATGAGGGCTTGTTTTTTGTGGGACGAGTTGGATTTGTTAATTATACTATTGATTTTTCCACATAGTATAGTGGAAAACGGGGAAAAAAATTCCAAGTGCGGTGAAATTGCAAAACAAGTGCAATTCCACAATTGTTTTTGGGGTTTTTTAATTTACCATATTCACGGATAAGGTAAAACTGACCTGGCAATGATTCCCCAGGTCAGTACAAGTATGCATATACAAAATAGGTATAGTTTATTTTTTGTTTAAGTGGTGAAAAAAAATTACAAAATTTGTAAGAAAAAGTGATGGGTGATGGCTTATTTTTTGTGCTCTGAGCTGACGATAGATATGACGTTTTGATTGCCTCTTATTGCAGTTTATTGACATGTTGAGGCAACCAAAAAAACGTAATTCTGGGGTTTCTATTTTTTCTCGTTTCGCCATTCACTAATCTGATTAATTTACTTTATATTTTGATAGACAGAACATTTCTGAATGCAGTGAAACTTTTTTTTTTCACTTTTTATTTAATAGTCCCTTTAGAAGACTTGAAGCTGCTATCGTCTGTGCTACGCAGAAATCACGATGTCCTATGAACGCAGGCCACGAGCCGGTATTTACAGGAGTATGATAATGACAAGCATCAGAAGATTCTCGGTGTCATGACAACTCATGAGGGGCACTCCGATGGGAGCGTGTAATGCCGCGAGCCACGGCACGTGTTTAATCTCGCTGTCAGATTCACAACGGGATTTAACAGGTTCACCCGCGGCTGTTAAAGTCACATGACAGCTGACTTGAATCAGCTGTCATGTGCGGGGAAAGATGCAAGGTCAGTGTCGGAGCCCACATTTGTCATATGTCGTGAAGGGGTTAAAAGTGAAAAATTTCAAACCTTTTTAAATTTTTTCAGATTTTATACAACTAAACAAATTTGTTTAAAAATGAATCAATTGTTTTAAAAAAAAAATTTTTTGATGACACATTCCCTTTAAAGGGAACCTGACAGCTCATACATGCAGCCTGAACCGTGGACTGCATGAATCAGGCCCTGGCTGTATAACCTCAGCCAAATATGTTTGACTCAAACTCTGCAACGTTTCAGAGAAAAACACTGTTTAAAAGTTATCAGGGACCGAGCCACGCTGGAGACTAGTCCAGCTTCTCACAGCCCACAGCCCTGGAGGGACAGGTCTCTCCTTACACGCACACACAGAGAGAGACCTGTAAGTTACTGGCAGCAGACGGGGAGAAGCTGTTGGAGACCCACATGTCCATTTCTCATGCGGCTTGGTCCCCGGCAGCTTTTAGACAATGTTTTTCTTTCAATCATACAGGCAGTGCCCGATACATGCTGCCCGTGGTTCAGCTATCAGGTTCACTTAAATGTGCAGATGACTGATCCGGAAGTAGGAGACTAGCTGCTCTGAACTCCCCATACACATCACAGCACACAGGGATGGATTCCTGCTTTTCGTTTCTTAGCAGACAGACAGACAGAAGCAGCAAGTAGAAAGTTATACAGCAGTGCTGATGGGTGTAAATATGGATCCAGCTCTGGGGGTGAGATAAGAAACTTGGTAGAATGCTCAACACAACCTTTCTGTGTCTTCCTCTGCTCCTGACTCCTTCTCCCCCATTCAGCAGGCAAGAGAAGAAGTGGCTCATGAATGGAGAAAAAAAGCGGAATTCTCTGATGAGATATATTACAATTTTTTTTTTTTTACATTCGCTTGTTCTATCGATTTATGCAAAGTTTGTTGAAAGTACAAATTAAAGGCTATGTCCATCTTTGCAACTTTCATTACTCAAATTAATTCAAAACTAAAAGCACCATTCAAGCATTTTTTTTTTATTGCAGAACTGGAGTGGTGCTTCTAATCCAATTTCCCTGCTCCTAGTCTTACCCACCGCTGTTTCCACCTTTCATCCCCACAGCTCCCCAGCAGTTTGTGACCTGCCGGATCGTTCGAGTGTTTGCTGGAGCGAGCCGGAAGTCACTTCTCATTGCAAGTCTATAAGAGTCTCGTTCTGGCTTTCATAGACGTACATGGAGAGCTTGTCACGGTTACCTCTGAACAGAAATTGCGGTCACAAGATGGCGCCGATAATGAGTTAAGACGGCGCTGATGAGTATAAAATAGGTGCAGGGACGTTAGATTAGAAGCACCACTCCAGTGTTACAATAAAAAAAAAAAAACCCTGGAGTGGTGCTTTCAAAAGAAGGCAACTAGTAAAAAGTTATAAACAAAATCTCTTGCTCTTCTTCTGTGGGTTGACCTGTGTATTTCCATGGCAAGGCTACAAACACACACAATGAAGCCTGATCCTGCAGTCTCACCCCAACGTAATGCTTAAATGCTATCAGTAGGTAACAAGAAGAAGGTGTCAGATTGAAGGTGGTTTAAATGCTAGATCAGACTTCAAAGTGGTTGTTTACCATGGAATAAAAAGTTATTAAGTAAACGTATGTGTGCAGAAGAGCTGAATAATAACACGCTATGGTATCTGTATTTAAGACTAGCTGATAAATTCAAGACTCAGATGAAAAACTTCTCCCACCTTTACATTGTCCAAGACCCTTTTAAATTCAAGAGGTTCATCCTTCCCTTCCATAGCTGCAGGGTCTAACCCATCTCCTCCATATATGAACTGAATGATATCACCAGTAGAGCTTCGGACTGTCAGGTCATACTGAGAGCAGAGGTCTTCAAGAGATTTCACAAGACGCCTCTGCAAAGTAGAAATCAATTTTAAAGTATCGTCCCAACAGCACCCCCCCCCCCCTTTTTTTTTTTTTTAAACTCTAAGACCCATGGGAATATTGCAACTGGAGAGTGCACAATCCTGTGCCCACAACTATATTTTCCTCATTTACAAATTGTAACCCTCCTAGCTCAGTTTAAAAGGAATGATTGCACAATGGGTGATCCAGCACATTAATGCCCACTTCTCCATTAACCCTTTCACAATATGATTCTGCTCATCAGTACAATTACGGCGATAACAAACATATCCAGCTTTTTAAATTATTTTAGTGGTGAATAAAAAAAACCCTGAAGTTTGCAAAAATGAAAGAAGAAAAATTTGGGGGAGGGGAGGAGGTGTTGTGTCGCAATTCTTCGAGTCCAGTAACGTTTTTATTTTTCGGTATATAGAGATGAGAGGCAGTTTATTTATTACGGGGTGAGACAAAGTTTTTATTGATACCATTTTGGGATAGATATAACGTTTTGATCACTTGTTACAGCATTTTTTTGTGGTATTACAGCGACCAAAAAAGAAAAAAAAAGTAATTTTGCTGTTCTTGATTTTTTTTTGGTTTACGTTGCTTACATATCGGGTTAATTACTTTAATATTTTGAAAGATCCGACTTTTCTGAACGTGGCAATTCCAAATATGTATATTTTTTTTACTATCTATTTTTAATGGGGGGAAAAGGGGCTTGATTTGAACTTATGTTTTTTTTTTTTTCATATTTTTAAAAACTTTTTCACTGTACTTGTTAGTCCCCTTAGGGGACTTAAAGCTGCGATCATCTGATCGCTTGTGCAATATATAGCGATGCCACAGCATCGCTGCATATAGCAAAAATCATGGTCTCCTCTGAAGCCCGGTCAGAGGCAGGGTTTCAAAGGAGCTCCGTATTGTCAAGCATGGGGGTCTTCAGCAGACCCATGGCTGTCATAGGAACCCATCGTCGACCTGCGATAACGTTACGGGCGCGATGATGGATGCATGGAATGACGCACCTGTGCTGATGCATGTTAAACGCCACTGTCAGCATATGGCAGTGGCATTTAACAGGTTAACAATCGCGGGTGGAGCGGATTGTTGGAGGCAGGTCTTGGCTCTAACACACAGCTCCACATAGCATAACACATAGCAACAAGCATGTATGCCAGAAGTCTAGTACACTTGGCTTGGTAAATTTCCCTCATTAAGTTTGAATTAATAAGACCTTATTCACACATCAGCGTTTTTGGTCAGTTTTTCAAGCTAAAACAAGTAGTGGCTGTGAAACGCAGAACAGGGGTGAATTATAATTTAGAAGTATAGTTTGGTTCCACTCCTGATTTTGGCTTTAAAACAATCACGAAACACTGATCTTGTTCATATAAATCCCCGCTCTTTCATACACTGATGAGACTGCCCACTGGACTCTTATACGTAAAAAACAGGAATTAAATTAAAGGGGATACGGAGTCTTTTCCCACAAATCTATATATCAATCTGCACTACAAAACCCCACGATCAGAAAAGCCCAAACCGGACGCCATGTTCAATGTGACAGGTTCTCTTGACGTCACCTGAAGAGGGGATATAGAATTGAGAATATCCAGACTATACCTGCATATAACCAGTCTCTGCTGTCTTCACAGCTGTGTCTACAAGACCTTCGCGTCCAGCCATGGTGTGGAAGAAGAATTCTGTGGGAGTCAGTCCAGAATAAAAGCTGTTTGCAACAAATCCTTTGGCGGCTGGTAGCTGTGAATATGTTGTAAAATGCAACTTAAAAATTCCAGTAATGCGCACAGTTAAATATTAGATATTATTCCATCATAGAATTTATAAATCATTATTGTCACACACTTTTTAGATGACCGCTCAACTGAGCAGTAAAATTGATGTAAAAAAAATGTATATTCTTTACTCATCACATTCATTAAGGACAAGAACTTGGGCTATAGCGGCTGCCACCATGAGTCTGACACTAAGTAGCTTAGTGTTTGCTCTGACGACGAGCTACACCCATCCTACAGGCACTAAGCTGAATAAGTTTTGTAGCTTGCAGTAAAAGTAGAGAAATACTAAGATAGTCGCCACAAATAAAAAAACAGATCATCCCAGATCTATTGGGAAAAATTCCCTGCTTGAGGACAGCGGATACAGCATGCAACAGGTACAAAATTGTGTGGCTGCTCTGTCCCCAAAGGAACGTCATCAGAAAAGGATTTTACAGCAGGTAACAAAAAAATAGTCATTTTTCTTGTCCGTGTCACTGTGTGGATACAGAGACCTTGAGATTTTCAAAAGCACTTCCCAGGGATGGGCAGAGAATGAAAGATCATGGACATAGCACCGCAGTCCCCGAGCCATATAATCTGGAGAGGCACTGCTGGATGGAAAGGAGAGTTCAACACCTGTACAGGCCATTTAACCTGATTAAAGAGAAATTAATGAATTAAAATGTAAATAAATAAAACAGTTGCAAAAATGAATACTTTTTTTGTGTTCTTTTAATTGGCAGGTGATTGGTGGAGTTCCGGATACTGCGACCCATGACGTTCACGCACAAAGCTCCTGAGAAGTGCACAACCCTGCCTAAGCGAGCACAGCGAGAGGAGTATGGATCTGATAAGAAGCATAGACTTGAAGTCGAGACGAGAAAGAATTAATTGGATTCTATTGGGTCAAAACTGCTATACACCCATGTGGAACAAAACCTTAGGAAATGCTGTGGCATGCCCAAGTTGCTTATTCAATCAAGCTCTGACTAGGCAAACGGATCAGAAGGGGAGCTATTCCCTGTATGCTATAGGAGAGCTAGTCCCTGCATGCCAAGGGAAAATGGGCTACAGAGGGCTTATGATATGAACCAGCAGGTTTTATGTGACACTTCCAAATCTGAAGCAGAACCACCATGGTTTCGGTAGAATAGAGTGGCCTGTGTCACCCTTGGGAGGAAGAGATCATTGCTGAAGAGTAACGAAAAGACTAGAGCAGAATATCCATACTTCTGAAAGAAAGGTGTTGCAAACTGGAAGACCATTAGGCTGTTTAAATGGTCCCCTTGCATAACAAATATTTAAGCTTTGTGGAGAGGTCATATTTGGTTTGACTTCAAGCAGAACTCCAACATTGCAAAGCAACATCCTAACCCAGCCTGGAGAATAAAACTTCATGGTGTCTACAGCTAGAGGACCCAAGAGTATATTGGTCTGGTGAGCAGCCTTACCTACCAGGAACTTTATCTGTAACTTTGTTAAGGTGTATGACATCCATCTTCTATCACGTGACAGAGGTTCACTTACTTGCCACCTTGGAGATATTAAGTGAATAGACGAATAGATTGACATTGGGACAGACCATGCCGATTCTATGCAATTTTACTATGGGACAGTATTGTCATAGTGGGCTGGACATACAAATTCTGTTCTATGGTGGAGAAAACATACATATTTTGTGCAAATTTTGTCTCCCGGCTACATGATTCGCTAGTGGGCACAATGTACAGAATCTATTCCTATGTTTCGACGAGCAATTTGCCATGATGCAATAATCATCCCTCTTTTATCCCCTTCATGTTGGCTCACCTGATGTACCGGCAGAGTCTTCCCCCTCAGCACAGAACGCTGGGGTAGTGAGGGAGGCAGAGGAGCTAGGCGGCTCTGGTCCACTGTGCCTCCTTGGAGGAGGGAGTAGCCATATGATTATTCAGCCCTGTGCTCTGCCTACTTGGGGATAAGCTGGGAGATTATGTCATCCTTGTATCCCAGCTACAGAATAAGAAAATAAAGTAAACTAAAATAATGAAACCAGAGAAGCCGTGCAAAAGTAGGAAGGTCTGCTTCCCACAGGAACTAAACTAAACTGATCTAGCTCAGCACTTGCTTCCTAGTGACAGCAGCTATAACCCAAGGTCTCTGGGTCCCAAATAACACGGACAAGAATACATGTTCGCAAATCTTTAGGCAAGAAAGTGAACTTGTACCTGACAATTTTTAGATCATATTGATAAAAGAAAGCCTGCAAAAGTACTCATCAATAGAGCCGGGATTGGAAATTCACCTTTGAATGTTTCTCGAAATGTGGAAGAGATCGGTTCTCAAAGCCATCGGGAACACGAGAGCCGCTGATAGCCTGCTGACCCACACAAGCAATCATCTGGGAGATGTTAATAAACGAGCCTAAGGAAAAATGTAATAATTACATGTACTCAGATGTAACTCTCCCATTACCATAAGCACAGGTCAGATCTGCATATCGGTTATTTATGAAGTCAGACTACAGATTATGTGCAGGTTTTCATTCAGACAGATATTGTATCTACTAGGAACCTTTAAAGTCAAAATATATATGTTAAAATATAGGTTATAGAAATGAATAAGAATTAGCACTACTACCATAAACTGACACTGCAGCAGAATGAGGCATGTCAGTACACACCAGAAATAAAACTCATCAAAGAATGAGTATACATCCTGCGCTGGAGTCTATTAAAGTGCAAAATCATATAACAATAAAACAAAACGATAGACAACAACGTATGAACCCAGGGACGATAGGTACAAAGTTATGGCTGTGTGTGAGTGCTTGCAGAGTAAAGCATGCGAGTGTCAGTGTACACTGATCTTTGTGAATAATGATGGCGTGTAGATATTAAGCACACCAACCAGTCTATTCAATCTGGATAATAGCATCCCGAGTATCATAGTCCTTGATACATAGTAATGCAATGTTGTTAAGAATTCAATACCGTGAGAGCGCTTCGGCCTGTAGTGACTGTTCCAAGTTCACTAGAAGACAGCGTTTTTCGGTAGAAATATGGATTGATCGAACCAGCGTCCAACACGTTTTGAAAAGTAACACTTTTCTTCTTTGAGGATGAATCCCTATTCTTCCTCGGCGTCTTATATAGCTTTTAGCAGCTGTCTAATGATACACCTGCAGTGCTACTTATCAGCTGCACATTTTATCCCTACCCTCATAGTGTTGAAAAATATTACTAAATGAATGTGTGCATCTAATCTTATGGAAGCGACAAATAATATTTATTAGTAGTTCAATATAGAGTGCTCTTTTCATTTGTTACAAACACACTACTATAAAAAGAGCAAATTATTTTATTTCGCTATTTAACCCCTTAAACCCCGCGGGTGGTTTGCACGTTAATGACCGGGCCAATTTTTACAATTCTGACCACTGTCACTTTATGAGGTAATTACTCTGGAACGCTTCAACGGATCCCCCTGATTCTGAGATTGTTTTTTCGTGACATATTGTACTTCATGATTGTGGAAAAATTTCTTCGATATCACTTGCGTTTGTGAAAAAAATGGAAATTTGGCGAAAATTTTGAAAATTTTGCAATTTTCAAAATTTGAATTTTTAAGCCCTGAAATCAGAGCGATATGTCACACAAAAGAGTTAATAAATAACATTTCCCACATGTCTACTTTACATCAGCACAATTTTGGAACCAAAATTTTTTTTTGTTAGGGAGCTATAAGGGTTAAAAGTTGACCAGCGATTTCTCATTTTTCCAACAAAATTTACAAAACCATTTTTTTAGGGACCACATCACATTTGAAGTCACTTGGGGAGGTCTTTATGACAGAAAATACCCAAAAGTGACACCATTCTAAAAACTGCACCCCTCAAGGTGCTCAAAACCACATTCAAGAACTTTATTAACCCTTCAGGTGCTTCATAGGAATTTTTTGAATGTGGAAGAAAAAAATGAACATTTAACTTTTTTCACAAAAATGTTACTTTAGACCCCAATTTTTTTTATTTTCACAGGGGTAACAAGAAAAAATGGACCGCAAAATTTGTTGTGCAATTTCCCCTGGGCACGCAGATACCCAATATTTGGGCGCACTGTAGGGCTCGGAAGGGAAGGAGCGCCATTTGACTTTTTGATTGTAAAATTTGCTTGAATAATTAGCGGACACCATGTTGCGTTTAGAGAGCCCTTGTGTGCCAAAACATTGGAGCTCCCCCACAAGTGACCCCATTTTGGAAACTAGACCCCCCAAGGCACCTTTCTAGATGCATAGTGAGCACTTGGAACCCCCAGGTGCTTCACAAATTGATTCGTAATAATGAAAAAGTGAAAAAAAAAAACACTTTTTCATTTTTACGAATCAATTTGTGAAGCACCTAGGGGTTCCAAGTGCTCACTATGCATCTAGATAGGTGCCTTGGGGGGTCTAGTTTCCAAAATGGGGTCACTTGTGAGGGAGCTCCAATGTTTGGGCACACAGGGACTCTCTAAATGCAACATGGTATCCGCTAACAAATTGAATGGAAAATCGGCTCAAATTGTTAGCGGACACCACATTGCGTTTGGAGAGCCCCTCTGTGCCCAAACTTTGGAGCTCCCCCACAAGTGACCCCATTTTGGAAACTAGACCCCCCAAGGCACCTTTCCAGATGCATAGTGAGCACTTGGAACCCCCAGGTGCTTCACAAATTGATTCGTAATAATGAAAAAGTGAAAAAAAAAACACTTTTTCATTTTTATGAATCAATTTGTGAAGCACCTGGGGTTCCAAGTGCTCACTATGAATCTAGATAGGTGCCTTGGGGGGTCTAGCTTCCAAAATGGGGTCACTTGTGGGGGAGCTCCAATGTTTGGGCACACAGGGACTCTCCAAATGCAACATGATATCCACTAACAATTTGAGCCGACAATTTGTTAGCGGACACCATGTCGCGTTTGGAGAGCCCGTGATGTGCCTAAACAGTGGAGCTCCCCCACAAGTGACCCCATTTTGGAAACTATACCCCTCAAGGATTTTATTAAGGTGTATAGTGAACATTTTGAACCCAGAGGTACGGCACAGAATTTGTTTACATTAGGTCATCATATTGAATAAGTTGTCATTATACTTGAGCGCAAGTGCTCGCTACTTGAGTTTGCATCGGGTACTCAGGTATGCACCATGTACAGCGTGTGCTCGAGTGACATGCTCGAGTCCCTGCTCCGCATGTTTCACGGTTATTAGACACCCAAAAAAAAACATGCAGGGATCGCTCGTGCATGGCAGGCAATCCCCGTAAAGTTTTTTGGCCGCGAAGCATATGGGGCAGGGACTCGAGCATGTCACTCAAATACCCACGATACTCAATGCATACCAGAGCACCCGATGCAAACTCAAGTAGCGAGCACTTGCTCTCAACACTAGTCGCCATATCGTCATCTTTTTTTCTTACTTTTGAAAAAAATACCAACCCCAGCCCTAACCCCAGCACAACCCTAGCCCCAGCACAACCCTAGCCCCAGCACAACCCTAGCCCCAGCACAACCCTAGCCCCAGCACAACCCTAGCCCCAGCACAACCCTAGCCCCAGCACAACCCTAGCCCCAGCACAACCCTAGCCCCAGCACAACCCTAGCCCCAGCACAACCCTAGCCCCAGCACAACCCTAGCCCCAGCACAACCCTAGCCCCAGCACAACCCTAGCTCCAGCACAACCCTAGCCCCAAACCCAGCCCTAACCCTAGCCCAATCCTAACCCAAGAGTTTATTTTTGACGCCGTTCCTTGTGCGGTATAAGTGATTAGACGACTTTATTCTTCGGGTCGGTGTGATTACAGCAATGCCAGAATCATATGGGGTTTTTATGACTGACAGCTGTCACACACTAAAAGACGCATTTTTTGTAAAATCTAGTTTTTGCATCGCCATATTTTGAGAGCTATAATTTTTCCAGATTTTGGCAGACAGTCATATGACGGCTCGTTTTTTTGCAGGATGACTTGACGTTGTTATTGGTGCCATTTTCAGGCACGTGACATTTTTTGATCGCTTTCTATTCCGATTTTTGGGAGGCAGAACAAACAAAAACCAACAATTCAGGAATTGTTTTTTTTTTTTTTATTCTGTTCCGCGTGTGGTAAAATTGATGAGGTAGCTTTATTCTTCGGGTCAGTACGTTTACAGCGGTACCACATTTGTATCATTTTTCTATGTTTTGGCGCTTATACACAAAAGCTATTTTATAGAAAAAAATATTTTTTAGTATCGCTTTATTCTGAGAGCTATAACTTTTTTATTTTTCGGCTGATGGAGCTGTATGGCGGCTTGTTTTTTGCGGGACGAGATGACGTTTTCAGCGGTAGCATTTTTATTTATATGCGTCTTTTTGATCGCGTGTTATTCCACTTTTTGTTTGGCGGTATGGTGATAAAGCATTGTTTTTTGCTTGTTTTTTTTTTTTTTTTTTTTACCGTGTTCACTGAAGGGGTTAACTAGTGGGACAGTTTTATAGGTCAGGTTTTTCCGGACGCGGCGATACCAAATATGTGTACTTTTATTGTTTTTTTTTTTAAATTTTTTTATAATAATATTTATTGATGGGTACATTATATTTTTATTTTTGGTGTATTATTTTTTTTTTTTTCCCACTTTCACACAGTTTATACACTTTATTACTTTGTCCCACTCTGGGACTTTCACTTTTTTTTTTCTGATCGCCTGCATGGCACAGGAATGGAGCACCATCCCTATGCCATGAAGGCTGTCAGAAATGCACAGTGTGAAGATTGCTTGGAGATGCACTGCGCATGTCCAAGCAATCTTCCTGCTCTCTGGTGACCCGGATGTTGTCATGACGACATCGGGTCGTCATGGCAACACCCGGGAAGCCTTTGCAGACTGCGCTGGAAGCCGGAAGAGGAGGTGAGTATCGCCGATCACCTCCCCAATCGACTTCGATCGCAGCATCGCGGGGGTTAATGTGCTGGGAGCGGTGCAGGACCGCTCCCTGCACATAGTACCGGGTGTCAGCTGTGACAATCAGCTGACACCCGGCGGCGATCGCGCCCGCACAGCCTGTGTGCGCGCGCGATCGCGATGACGTACTAATACGGGTCTGGCTCTTAAGTCCCAGGGCACAGACGCGTATTAGTACGTCAGATGTTATTAAGGGGTTAAACCTTCAAGGGCGAATGAATTTACATAATGTGCATTGTTATACTAAGGTCTTCAAACATGCGGATGGTCACAAAAGAAAATAGCACTATATCTGTAACTATTAGTAAACATTATTTATGTCACTTTCATAAGATTAGAGGCCCACATCGGTTATATTTGTAGCCGACTATGAAGGTAGGGATAAAATGTCAGCCAATGGGGAGCACTGCAGGTGTATCATTATACAGCTGCTAATAGCCAAGGAAGAATAAAAGGAAAAGGGTTACTTTTCAAAATGCATTGGACAGTGGTTGATCCATCTGGACTTGTGTACTTCCAGGTGACGTCTCTGTACAACGCGGTCTTTGAAATTAGTGGAATTCAGAGAATGACTACAGGCCGGAGCAATCTCACAGTATTGGATTCCTATGGATCAAGGACTACGATACCCGGGACGGTATTAGCCAGAATGGACAGACGGGTTGGTGCGGTTATTGCCTACACACCATCATTTTATACAAAGATCAGTGAACACTGACACCCTGCATGTGTTACTTCGCAAGCACGCTCTCCCAGCCAGGACTTTGTGCCTAACGTCCCCTGATTCACACATTGTTATCCATTGTTCTGTTTCATTGTTGCATTTATTATAGTTTAGTATTTTAATAGACATCAGGGAAGGAAGTATAGACCTGCATACTGATCCTTTATTAAGACATACAAATATTATCTAGGTTAAAAAAAACCCACAAAACTTAAAATAAGGAATCCACTTTAAATATTGGTGAAAGTAATTCTGCTCAGTTGATTATAATGCATTAGTAATAGCAAGTAAGGGTTCATCTGTGTCATGTCACATACCTTTGGAGCCACATAAAGCCATAATCAGGGGGCTGTTGCTCTTGTCCAGTTCTCTCAGACAGGCACTGCCAGCATGGTCTCTGATCACGGACAGTTCACGCAGGATCAAGGCCTTATGAAAAAAAAAAATATATATATATATATATATATATATATATATATATATATATATATATATAGAAAGAATTAGAAAACAACACTACAGAGAAAATGCCGCTAGTTTTAAATCTCAAGAAACTGCATTTTTTTGTATAGTATGGCAGAATAAAAAGCTTCCAAATAGTCTCAGATAATTTTATAAATGGAAAAAAATAAATAAAAGCAAAAAAAAAAAAAAAAAAGTTTTAGATACGAATATAAGGATTTCAAGTATTAGAAGCTTGTACCCATAGATATTGAATAAAGCAAGGTAAAAAGACTGGTAGCAATAGAACCTCAATTTAGTATAAAGGGAGAAATAAACCCTTTCTGATTATCTGACAAATGAGAATGGCATATCACAAAACAGCTGTGGTTTGCATGGATGTGTGTGTGAGACATCTCTTAGGAAATATCAGTAATCGCTTCTCTTCTTCTCTTTACATTTCTCCCTTCTTCTCTCCACATGGTTTTATTGTACAGCTCCTCCTCGCCTTTCTTTTATCCCCGACCTCTGTCTCCAACAGCTCACACCACTACTGCACTTAACACACATTTTACTCACTTACAAGTGCTTCTCACTAAATTATAATATCAAAAAGTTAATTTATTTCAGTTCTTCAATACAAAAAGTGAAACTCATATTATATAGTCATTACAAACAGAGTGATCTATTTCAAGTGTTTATTTCTGTTAATGTTGATGATTATGGCTTACAGCCAATGAAAACACAAAAGTCATTATCTCAGTAAATTAGAATACTTTATAACAACAGCTTGAAAAATGTTTTTAAAATCCAAAATGTTGGCCTACTGAAATGTATGTTCAGTAAATGCACTCATTACTTGGTCGGTGCTCCTTTTGCATCAATTACTGCATCAATGCGGCGTGGCATGGAGGCGATCAGCCTGTGGCACTGCTGAGGTGTTATGGAAGCCCGGGTTGCTTTGATAGCAGCCTTCAGCTCGTCTGCATTGTTGGGTCTGGTGTCTCTCATCTTCCTCTTGACAATACCCCATAGATTCTCTATATAGGTTAAGGTCAGTTTGCTGGCCAATCAACAACATTTTGCCTAATCGGCAACTAGAACCCCAAACTAAAGCCCTAAAACTTAACTTTTATTAAAGTATATTAAAGTTTATAACTCTTCCAAGGATCGTGAAATTAAAATGTTAGCATAGGTACAGGCAGCAGAGAAAGGTCAGATATTATAATCTGCAATATTGCTTTTCCACTATGTGATTATCCGACCAACTCTCATTATCATACATTAGTGGCCGCGGACCACTTATCTCATGTTCACACTGCCTATCCTGATCATAAAATATAAGGTTAAAGCCTCCCCGACATGTTTCGCCTAACTGGCGTCATCAGGGGACAGAGGCTTAATGGCACCCAAAAACGCCATTCAAAGGCTTTTATCAACTCTGTTGTGGCTTAAGATCCAATAGGAGTTTGCTGGCCAATCAAGCACAGTGATACTGTTGTGTGTAAACCAGGTATTGGTACTTTTGGCAGTGTGGACAGGTGCCAAGTCCTGCTGGAGAATGACATTCCCATCTCCAAAAAGCTTGTCGGCAGAGGGAAGCATGAAGTGCGCTAAAATTTCGGGGTAGATGGCTGCACTGACTTTCATCTGGATAAAACACAGTGGACCTACACCAATAGATGACATGGCTCCTCAAACCATCACAGATTGTGGAAACTTCACACTAGACCTCAAGCAGCTTGGATTGTGTGCCTCTCCACTCTTCCTCCAGACTCTGGGACCTTGATTTCCAAATGAAAATTGGAACTCGGACATTGTGGAGTGTGTCAATGACTGCCTTCTGGACATCTGTCAAGTCAGCAGTCTTCCCATGATTGTGGAGCCTACTGAAACAGACTAAGGGACCTTTTTAAAAGCTTAGGAAGCCTTTGCAGGTGTTTTTTGTTAATTCTTTTAATTTACTGAGATAATGACTTTTGTGTTTTCATTGGCTGTAAGCCATAATCATCAACATTAACAGAAATAAACACTTGAAATAGATCACTCTGTTTGTAATGACTCTATATAATATATGGAGTTTCACTTTTTGTATTGAAGAACTGAAATAAATTAACTTTTTGATGATATTCTAATTTAGTGAGATGCACCTGTATATAGCGCCATTAATTCCACAGCGCTTTAAAGGCATCATCGGCACTGTCCCCATTGGGGTTCACAATCTAAACTCCCTATCAGTCTTTGGAGTGTGGGAGGGAAACCAGAGAACCCGGAGGAAACCTGCGCAAACACGGGGAGAACATACAAACTCCTTGCAACATTCCAACTTCTTAAGAAAGAGTTTGATTCCACTCTTCTTTACACATAACAAAAACTTTAAATTTTGTATTTTTTTAAAAATGATACATACATATATTTAATTTTTCATCTTTATGTATCTGTTTCAATTACATGCACTTTGATTATTGTTATGATTGTATAATGCTGAGTGCCCACTATGCGTTTTTCAAGCGTTTTTTCCGCGGAATTTCCATAGCGAAAACGCTTAAAAAACGCTTAGTAATACGTGCCCCATGGCCCCCCAATGATAATCTGCATGTGCTGTGCACATGCCGCAGAAATTTCCACTGCGGAATATCATTGCGGAAAAATACGCAGCATGTCCATTAATTTTGCGGACACGCAGCGTAATCGCCACCATTGACTTGCACTGGATCGCGTGACATCCGCATCCGCATGTACAGATGCAGTGATATCACAAGGTTCAATGTGCGGATGGTACCCAGGTCTGGAGGAGAGGAGACTCTCATCCAGACCTGGGTACCATAGAAACTGTAAAAAAAAAAAAAAGAATTTAAAATAAAAAATAAAGATTATACTTACCTTCTGATGTCCTCCCGGTGTTTTCTCCCCTCCGTCTGGTCTTCTGTATGGGTCGCGGTGTTGTGAAGTACCTGCCATGATGTCATTGAGTCATGTGACCTGACACATGACTCAATGACGTCACCGCAGGTCCTTCACACCACCGCGAGCCGCCCAAAACACCGGACGCAGCAGAGAAAACACCGGGAGGACATCGGAAGGTAAGTATAATCTTTTTTATTTTTTACCATTCTTATTCTTTTTTTTTTAAACTAACTTGGTCACACTACTATAAATCCATGCCGGTTGCATGGATTTATATAGTGTGAACAAATTGTCAAGCACTTTCCAAGTGATGCTAAAATCGCTTGGTTAAGCGCTTGATAACCCGCATGCAGAAATGCATGTGAAGAAAGCTTGACAAAAGCTTCTACCTGGCGGAAAAAACGCATGTAAAAATCGCATGCGTTTCTCCTGCCAGGGAGAAGCAGAAAAAATATGCAGCATTTCTGCATAGTGGGCACTTAGCCTTACTTTGCTTTCAACATTTCTATATCTGTTACAATGGTGTGGTATCATATGACCGCAAAGGTTTGTTACTGCATGCATTTTTTTTAATACATTGTCCATATATTCCCACACTTCTGAGTTGTATCTTATCACTGTGGTTTGGTCCTGATGAAGAGGTTTGAAAACCTTGAAAGGCATTGACATAATAAACCACATTCATGCTTCAACACCCAGTGTGGTTGTACTTTTGAACCTCAGGCAGCATGGATTCTGAACCACCATATTCCTCATTCATTGTCTGGTATTCCATTGGTGGTCCTGCAGCAGCCCTTACATGCTTCTATAGGAGTTGTGACTTTCACAACCCTAGCAGGTGACCGTACCTATAATAGTTTTCGCCTATTTTCACCACTTTGTTATCAGTTAAGACCCTAATTTGCACTTTTTGTCTCTTCAGTTTTACCTGTGCTTCAGTCAAGATTTCATACAGAGGAATAAAAGGAATGATCAGAAGAATTGTCCAAGAGCCAAAGACCACCTGTGATGAGCTAGAGAAAGACTTTGAAACAATTGTACCAGCTGATTCTAGGGAAACAATAAGTAATACACTTAATCTCCAAAAACCTAGATGGATGCTCTCCTCTCAAGATTCTATTGCTGAACAAAAAGCTTGTTCAAGTGCGTTTAAAATTAGATCAATAACATTTAGACAAGCGTGTGAAATACTGGGAGAATATAGTCTGGTCAGATGAGACCAAAATTGAACTCTTTGGATGCCATAATACACACTATGTTTGAAGCCAAAAGGCACTGCATATCACCCCAAAAACACCATACCAACAGTGAAGTTTGGAGATGGGAACATCATGGTGTGGGGCTGTGTTTCAGCATACAACACTGGCAAACGTCATATGATTGAAGGAAGGATGAATGGACAAATGTAGCGAAAAATTTTTGATAAAAAAAATCTGCCATCTACTCGGATGATGAATATGAAACAAAAGTGGACATTTCAGTAAGACAATGATCCCAAACACACAGCCAAGGAAATTCTCAATTTGTTTCCGAGAAAGAAAATAAAGCTGCTGGAATGGCCCAGCCAATCACCTGACATGAATCCAATAGAAAATTTCTGGAAGGAACTAAAGCTCATAGGAGGAGTCCACGGAACCTCCAGGATTTGATGAGTGTTTGTTTAGAACAATGGGCCAAAGTCGCACTTGAGCAATGCAAACGACTACTTTCTCCATACAGGAGGCGTCTTGAAGCAGTCATCACCAAGAAAGGCTTTTGAACGAAGTATTAAATGAATTTCAGTAAGCGTGTTCAATACTTTTTCCCTATGCCATTTCTCATTATTACACAAATTAATGTATGGTCATCTATAGTTTTATTTAATTGCCTGTGTGGATTGGATGGATTGTTACTGACATGTGGTAACAATTTCATGGCAATAGCACCTTTCGGAATATATTTAAAAAATTGGTGATTTCACTCACTGTGTATTTACTTACATACACATACATATATATGTATGTGTGTGTAGAGATAGATATACACAGACACACATTTTTTCTTATATTACCTCCAATGTCTCTTCTGCACTACACCCAGGTTGCTGCTGTAACTTTCCGGTATTTAGAGCTTCAATGTACTCATCGCACTTCTTGTACCCCGCATCCAACAGATCCTGTTTGGCCTTTAAGAGTCCTTGTCCTGGAGTGACATCTCCAATGCCAATGGAAAAACCTCTGTTTGCTGAATAAGGGAAGAGAATATGGGGGACATATTAAGAATGAATTCATAAGTCGTTAAAACAATCCACCATTAACCCCTTAATGACCAGGCCACTTTTTGAAATCTGACCAGTGTCACTTTATGTGTTAACAGCTCTGGAACACTTCAACGGATCCCAGTGATATGTAGCAGTAATTTTTTATTTTTTCAAGGAAATTTATAAAATAATTTTTTTTAAGGTACCTGTAAAGTTTTGAGGTGACTTTGGGGGACATATATTGGAAAACACCTAGAAACTAATACCATTTTAAGAACAGCACCCCGTAACATATTGAACTCTGCTGTCAAGTGGTTTATTAACCCTTCAGGCGATTTTCAGGAATGAATGCAAAGTGGCATGACAGGAAAGCAAACATTTCTTTTTGCCACCTAAATGTTGCTAACTTCTGAATAGGTCACTATATCTTGCAGAATCTAAGGCTGTTATTTGGCAGTGAACTGCCATCTGGATCACACAATCATGATGGCAAAGTGCCGATTGGATTAAAGAGGGAGCCCCCACACTCTGTTAACCATTTAGATGCTGTGTCTACGGGGTTTATTGGCTACAGTGTCAAACCCAATCGTGACGGATGCAGCAGTGTGTCAGCTATAGTGTACAGCTGCTGAATTGCCACCTGTCTGGGGATACTATTCTCTTATATTTCAGGTCAGCAAAAAGATGTATTGGTGGTCATTAAGGGGTTATACAAATACATCCTACAGGATTTACTTATTTCATATGAACAGGGCCTTAGGTTTACAGATACTCCATTCCGTAAAAATAAAAATCTTTACACATCTTTAAAGGGAATCTGCCGCCATGAAAATACAGTCCGATCTGCAGGCAGCATATCACAAAGTAGGGGGAGCTGAAGAGACTAATACATAGTTTTGTAAGGAAAAGATTATGCATAACCTGTGCTTTAATCATTTACACCTCTGCTCTTTCTGGGATATTGGGTCCAGTGGGCAGTCCTATCAGTGACTAACAGCGATCTCGCTATGCAGGATTCTTATACAAATGATAGCCCCGCCCACTTGACCCAAAATCCCAGAAAGAGCAGAGGTGTAAATGATTAAAACACGTTGTACTGAATCTTTTCTCACAAAACGATTTTAATCTACTCAGCTCCCCCTGTTCTAAATCATGATGTCTGCAGAATGGACTGCATTTTCATTGTGATATGTTCCTTAAAGGGAACCTGTTTCAATGAAATGTGCCATATATAACACTACATTTGAAAAAAAGTTATTCCTGAGTTATTGGGAAACATAGAAGACCGCGTATAGCTGCTGCCACTAGGAGACAAATACCAAGCCAAATTTGTATGCTACTCCAACAAAGGCTATACCCCGTCTGCAGACGCTCAGCTGAGCATTTTCTATATAAGCAATTGGCGATAATAGGAGAAACCAACAGAAGGTAATCTGGAAAACACAGTTGATGGGTAATCACAGAGAACAAATGACTGCATGAGAACAATGCTCCCCAATAAACTCAGCTCCAAAACAATTTTACAGGTAAGAAAAAAAAATCCTGTTTTCCTGCTCATGTTAATAAGGGAACACGGACGACTGTTGGATGTCCTAAAACAGAAGGGAACAAAGAGATAAGACAATTGGTCATCTGATCAAAAGCTGCTTGAAGAACCATGTAACCAAGAAAAACGTTTGAGGATGCAAAATTGCACTTTATGGGGATAAGTGTCAGCTATAGAGAGAAACAGGTAGCAGCCTTACATTGCTGTTTAACAAGCCCAATGGGGCACTGGCCAAAAAGGTCTTGACAGGTCTGCTGAAGTGTGATGTGAGTTGGAAAGAGGGAGCTCTATTTTGTGTGTAATATGTTGTGCAAATGTCTATCCTCATCCACGAAAAAGTAGTCATGGATGTTGTCTGGGAGGATGAGCAGGGTATTGGACCAGCAGAAAAAGATGCTTGACATAGCTAGGTACAAAGTTCTGCGAACATAAGCTGGAGAGAGCTTTCCCTAGGAGGGGAAAGACTGTCTTAAAGGGGTATTCTCAAGCTGTCTTTTGAGCAGCTAAGGCAAGTACAGTTTTCTTTCCTCCTGGTTTCTAGCAGTGCACAGATTGACACCTCCTTGAGTTACAGGTATGGTGAAGAGTTAAACTATAGTATTAGTAGAATTATAAAGTTCAGGACATCTTCTGCTATAACACAAACCAACCATCATAGGTTTGTTCTAAGTCTACACTACAATCACTGTTTACACAGATATAACAAGGCATTTGAACAAGCACAAAGCTCCAGACTGCTAGGCAGCCTGATTAGGTAACCTGCTCTCAAAGTCGTGGTCTGCTGATGTTCAAAGAAACTGAAAGAAAGAGAGAGGGAATGGAAGAGAGGCGAGTAGAAACTGCTGTTTAGAAATTAATGGGCTGGAGAGAGGTGACTGGGATGCTAAGAGTTAACCCCTCTGCTGGAAAATAACTACTGCACACTAGAGGCTGGGCTCCATGGAAACTAGCTCTACACTATAAAAGATAAAATCTCTCATTGCAGGAGAATGAGAGCAGGTAGAAAAAGCAAGTCAATTGCAAACTGCTTATTTCATTATGTCTAATACACCAAGGTTACTCACCGGTAGCCGGTTTTTCCAGAACCCATGACAGCACACCTGAGAAAGGATCCACCCATCGAGGACAGGAAACCTGAACTAAAAGGGCGGCATCTCTCCTCCTGCTTCAGTTGGTTTACAGAGCATTGAGAGGACCTCCATAAAGAGAGTTATACAAAAAATCAAACACCACATCATATAACACCCAACTAATGTGCACACCCATATGGTGAGAAAGAAAAAAAGGGGGAAAATACGGGTGCTGTCATGGCTTCTGGAAAAAACGGCTACCGGTATGTAACCTTGGTGTTTTCCCTTCACCCATGACAGCACACCTGAGAGACTTTTGGAGAAAGAAACACCTTAGAGAGGGACCACCGATTGCAGCACCCTTCTACCAAAGGTTAAGTCAGATAGGCAGGACAGATCCAACAGATAGTATTTGAAGAAGGTAGATGGTGATGACCAGGTAGTGGCCTTACAGATCTGATCTATCAACACCTCTGCCTTCTCCGCCCAGGAGGTAGCCTTGGCTCTGGTGGAGTGAGCTTTGATGCCGTCAGGGATCAGGATGTCACTGGCAGAATAGTTTAAGCAAATGGACTCCCTAATCCACCTGGCTATAGTCCCTTTTGTCACAATGTAAACCCTTCTACTCCCCTGGAAGGCTACAAACAGGGATTGGCCTCGTCTCCACTGGCTAGTCATATGTATGTACTGCAATAGAGCCCTTCTAACGTAAAGATTATGAAACTTTTGTTCCCCTGGGGTCTTCGGGTTGTCACAAAAGGAGGGCTGAACAATTTCCTGAGTTCTATGAAATCTCAGCGCTACCTTAGGGAGGTATGCTGGATCAGGCCTCAACACTACCCTATCCTCGAATATTTGTGTATATGGAGAATTTAAGGATAGGGCTTGTAAATCGCTTACTCTGCGGGCTGATGTTAAGGCCACCAAAATAATGTTTTGAGAGTAAGGTATTTCGCCGACAACTCTTGAACCGGTTCAAAAGGTCTCTTAGTTAAAGCCTCAAGTACCAGGTTCTAGTCCCATGGGGGAACCTTGGGTATTATGACCAGCCTGGACCTACCGCAGGATTTGGCGAACCTTGCAATCCACCTATCAGCCGTGAGGTTGCAGTTATATAATGCCCCCAGGGCCGATACTTGGACCTTATGGGAATTGGTAGCTAGTCCTAATTCAAAACTCTTCTGCAGGAACTCCAAGATTGAGCTGACAGGAGGCTTATGGCTTAAAGGCTCACCTAGCAAATTTAAGAATTTTTCCCACGTTCTACCGTAGATTTTGGTAGTTATGGGTTTCCTGCTCTTTAACAGTGTAGAAACTAAGCCTGGTGAAAACCCCTTGCTGGTCTATATCGCCCTCAAGTTCCACACTGCAAGGTGGAAACCCTTTACCTGAGAGTGAAATATCGGGCCCTGAACTAAAAGGTCCAGGTCTCCGGTAGGATCCATGGGTCTGATAGAGACCTCATTCTCAGGAGAGAAGAGAGAGAAAACCATGGTCTCTTTGGCCAAAAGGGTGCCACGAGGATAACTTTTGCCTGATCCTCCCTGATCTTCCTCACTACAAGAGGAATCATAGCTATCGGAGGGAGGCGTAGGCCAACTTGAAGTTCCAGGGTATCTGGAGAACATCTATCACCAATGGGTCTCCCCTTGTGTCCAGAGAACAGAACCTCTCTACTTTCCTGTGGGCAAATAAATTGATCTCTGGCAGCCCCCATAGCTTTACTATCTGCCGGAACACTCCAGGGTTCAGGGCCCATTCTACTTTCCTCAACTTGTTGCGGCTTAGAAAATCTGCCCTTGTGTTCTCTATACCCCGTATGTATAGTGCTGTGAGAGATAAGAGATTTTGTTCTGCTATCTGAGAGAGTCTGCTCACCGCTATCAGAAGGGAGTGGGACTTTGTTCCTCCCTGGTGATTTATATACGCTACGGTAGCACGGTTGTCTGACATTATCCGAACATGACGACCTCGTAGCAGAGGAAGGAAGGCCTCCAGGGTGTTCTTTGACTTTTGAGGAGAGATGTACCCTTCCTTAAACACCCTTTTAACAATTTCTGCGCTGCCAGGATCTCCCACTGAAGGTGTCTTGCGTGGAATTGGGCCCACCTGACTGCCGGAATGCATGACGTCAAGGTTCCTAGCAGGGACATAGACCTCCTCAGGGACATATATGGGTTCTCTATGGCTGCTGAGACTAAATCTATGATCTTGTCTACCTTGTTTTCGGGTAGAACACAATTCTGACTTTGAGTTGAGAATAAACCCCAGGTAGGTCTGACTCTTTGCGGGTTCTAGTCTTGACTTCTGGGTGTTCACCAACTAGCCTAGATTTTTCAAGATGACTGTGACTTGTTGTTGTTGTGTAGTACAATGTTTTTACGAATTCCCTACTATAAGGAAGTCGTCTAAATATGGTATGATGACTATGTTTCGAATGCATAGGAAAGATGTCATTTCGGCTATCAGCTTGGTGAACACCCTTGGGGATATAGACCGACCAAAGGGGAGGGTTTGAAACTGGAAATGTCTGCACTTCCCTTGAATGTAAAGAGCCACCCTCAGATATTTTTGGTAATATGGGTGTATTGAGATGTGATAATACGCATCTTTGAGATCGCTCACTGCCATAAAACAATAAGGATCGAGAAGTTTAATTGCAAAATTTACAGATTCCATCTTGAACGTATGGTTGCTTATAAGACGGTTGAGGCCCTTTAGATTTATAATTATCCTGTGTGAACCATCCGTGTTTTTTTTATCAAAAAGAGAAGGGAATAAAATTCCCCTTCGCTTTTGATCGTCTGGAATTTCGAGTAAGACTTGCTTCTCTAACAGGCTTGAAATCTCCATTTCCAGGGCCCGTTGTTCCTCCGGGTACTCCCTAACAGGGGTTAGCACAAAGGGAGGTTGCATCTGCTGAAGGAAATTAATCTTTAGTCCATCTCTCACTATGCTGAGGACCCAGGAACTGGAATGGACGCTTTCCCAGGTTTGAACAAAACGAGATAGCCTTCCTACTACTTGTGGCCTGGTGTCATTGTGGCGGTTTCTCGGAGGTGGAGGAGGGACCTCCTAACATCTATCCGGATTCTTTCTTGTTCTTGAAAGCCCACCTTCCCTTCTCTCCCGGGGGGCAACCTCTATTAAATTCCCCCCTCCGAAAATAGGTCTTCCTAGTGTCCACTGAAAACCCAGGAAATCTTCCTTTTTTTGTCATTCGCCTTTTCAAGGACATCGTCCAACTTCTTCCCAAAGAGAAATTGGCCATCACAGGGAATGGAACATAATCTAGATTTCGATTGTAAGTCCCCAGGGCATCCTTTAAGCCACAAAGCTCGTCTTGCCGCATTTGATAGACCTGCTGACCTAGCCGCCAGTTTTACAGAATCAGCTGAGGTATATGCTAGGAAGGCTGCTGCACTATGTATTGGGGGTGGGATGGATAGTATTTTCTCTCTTGAGGTCTTTTTATCTCTCAACTGATCCTCCAGCTGCTGTAACCACACCATAAGGGAACGAGCAGTACACATTCCTGCAATAGCCGGTTTTAGACCTCCCACTGCTGCTTCCCAAGTATGCTTTACAAAGGTATCTGCTTTCTTGTCTAAAGGCCCTGTCACACATAACGAGATCGCTAGCGAGATCTCCAAGTTATTAGAGATTAGGGATCTCCAAGTACCCTTCAGTCCTCAAAAGGGGAGTGCTGATCTCTTTGATGACCTAGATACCACATCGTCAATTTTTGGCACCTTATCCCAACTCTCGAGTCCTTTAGCTCAAAGGGATTTTTTTTCGAGGATGAAGGCAAGGCCCCTACTTTTTCTGGCTTCCTCCATTCTCTATTGATGAGAGCCTGGAGTTTGGCATTTACCGGGAAGGTGCGTTTTTTCTTCTCTTCTAACCCTCCAAACATAATGTCTTCTAGGGATTTAATGGATTTATCCTCCTTTAACCCCACAGTGGTTCTGACAGCTTTAACCAATCTATCGGTGTCCTCTATAGGGAAGCATGGTCTCCCTCCCCTATCGTTGTCTGAAGAGGATGAGGGTAAAGCCTCACTATGACACTGACCCTCCGACAACACAGAGGAGTCAGAATCAGAAGAAGAGTCAGATAGTATTTTTGTCCTTTTCTTCAAAATTGTTTTAAGGGACCCCTCTACCTCCGATCTGATAACAGACCTGAGGGTAGCTGCAAAATCCGGGGTACCCTCACAAATGGTTCTCTGAACGCAGTCCGAGCAGAGCTTCTTCTGCCAGTCAACTGCTAGAGGGCATTTGCTTAATACACATTCCTTATTCCGCTTCTTGGCGATAACTTTCCTGGGCTCCTCCTGGTGATTTAAACACATGATAGGAGGCCCATTAGCAAAATATCTATTGACATTCACAAAGATCACTCACCCCGCCACCGAGGATGCTGGAATTGAAGACTGTTTCAGGATACGCGACGCTTCCTTCCGGGAGACTGCTGAGTCCTGAGAAGCCTTGCTCCTCTGACTGGGCCGGTTGCCACTTTTATTGCTTGACCTCGACCGGTGAGCAGAGATGGTGAAGGACGCAGTGGCGACTGCTGCTGCTCTTTGTCTGACATACTGACAGAGCACGTTGCTATGCAGGCCGGCATTACACAGGGCAAAGCCATCTTTCTTCAGCTCCGCCTCCGACGTCAACGGGGAGGGCGGCGCGGCGGTGTACTGAAGCCCAGGACCTCTTCATCGCCTGCGCCCTCAACAGGTCCCCGGGGAACCTGTGAACAGCGCTTCCAGCACCTGAAGGCCGGCGTCACGGACCACAGCCCGCTCTTGCAGTGTCGGGACAGGCCTGGGTAAGATGAACTGCTGATCCCATGACAGCCGCCGATTTCTTCACAAGGATTCCCATTAAGGACAGGAAACTAACTGAAGAGGGGAGAGGTGCCGCCCTTTTATTTCAGAAGGTTTCCTGTCCTCGAAGGGCGGATCCTCTCTCAGGTGTGCTGTCATGGGTGAAGGGAAAAAAAGCAATTTAAGAACACCCCTTAAAGCCTGCTGGAGGGACCTGGATGGAGAAGATCTGCTTCACGTGGACACTGAGCTAAAACAGAGTAGCTTAGTGACTGCAGAAGGGCTATTAGCTTATGTAAGAACTAAGACTTTTTGACTACTGTTCATATCCTGGTGGCTGAAACTCTAACCACAGTCTTGTGTGTACCTCAATAACACTAGAGAGGAAGGGGAACCATACATTGCACACAAACTTATAACAAAATGTAGCAAATTAACAAACGTTTAAGAAGTAGTTATAGAAAGAATCATTAATTTCTTAATGAAGAATAGTACATGAAGCACAAGTGTAAAAAAGTCTTTAAAAAAAAACATTGAAAGAACATTTTTTTTTCTAATTTAAAGATGCCATGGTGACAGCTTTCACTTACACAGGTATACTGGTGCAAGTCTAGCCAGGCGGGACATCGCATCAGCAGCCTCAACTTGTCCCCAGTCCCTCAGAAGGATATAGAAAATGTTATTCTTCGAGCCAGAACCCAAGGTTCCCTTGTCCATGGTACCGCACATCAGATCACTGTTCTGAATAGTCACATCTGGAAAAAAGCAAGAGAGTAATGCAACTGGTAAAGTAAGTAAATAAAACCATTAGTTGGATGTCATTGATAATCAGTTTCCTCATAAGGATTAAGAAAATTATTTATTAAAATTATCCTTTTCTGAATTTGACTCCGTTTTTCATAACCTCAGAGTAGCAGAGAATGAATTAAAAGCAACCTCTGTCCATCACTTCACATTAACTTAAAGGGAACCTGGCAGCGGATATATGCTGCACGGTCTACAGGCAGCATGTAACTACAGTATATGATTTCATCCTTTTATGTTTGACTCTGCAACGCTGCAGCATTTCAGGGAAACACATACATTAAAAGCTGTCAGTGACTGAGCCGCACAGAAGAGTAGTCGGATAGGGGGGGGTCACTGGTGGCTTCCCCCCACCTGCTGACAGTGACTGACAGGTCTCCACCTACACACCTATAGAGAGGAGGGAGAGGCCTGTCACTCCAGGGAAGCGGGCGAGTAGAAACTGCTGGGGACCAGCCTGTGCAACCAGCCTCCAGTGTGGTCCCCGGTGGCTTTTAAAGTATGTTATTCTCTGAAATGCTGCAGCGTTCCAGAATCAAACATGCAAAGCTGAAATCATATAGTCAGAGTCTGATACATGATGCCTTTGTATCAGGTAGCATTTATAAGCTGTCAGGTTCACTTTAAAAGATATAGAAACCGTCGGAAGGCAATTTTTTTTAAACTTAAATGTATATATTTTGGGATAAAAGTAAATTTTGCAATGGAGTTTCTTTATAACTTTGCACTATTTCACTTTTACAGATATTTTTTTGTAGCAAAGTCCCACGAAACTAACGGTTTAATTGACTGACAGTGAGCTTGTTCTGACAAGCATTTCTATGCCAAAGTTTTTTTTTCTTCGGAGCTACTCTCAGCGGATTTATGACCAGGGCTGTGGAGTTGGTAAGCCAAACCTCCGACTCCACAGCACGGCCTCATTACTGAGCGTGTACATAAAGTGCAGCACAGATTCATCTCACCTAAAAGCCGAGATCCTTAGAACAGACATTTATAGGACATTTCTTAATGCTACCAAATTCTTATGAAAACATTTACCGCACATCCTGCATTGAACTACTGGAAAAATTTATTATATATTTTAGGAGTCAGAGTCAGTCCATTTTATACCGACTCCACCAAAATGGATACAGACTCCACAACTCCAACTCCACAGCCCTATTTATGACCAAACCAAATTTCAACTTAACCCTTTTAGCGGAAAAAAAAAACTGGTTTGTGTCACCACTTTATGAGACCGGTAACTTTTATTTTTGTGTGTCCATGAGACTGTGTGACAACTTTTTTCTGCACCGAGCTATACTTATTTATTGATACAATTTTAGGGTTCATACAACATTGTGATCACTTTTTGCTGTGTGTTTTTTTTTTTTTAACCCCTTCAACCTTGGGCCTGTTTTCACCTTCCTGACCAGGCCAAATTTTTGAAATCTGTCACTTTTAGTGATTCTGAGAATTTTTTTGTGACATTTGTACTTTATATGTTAGTAGTAATTTTTGGTCAATATGATGAGTTTATTTATGAAAATACCAAAAATGTAACAAAACGATGCAAAAATTTAGCAATTTTCTACTTAATTTTTCTGCCCTTAAACCAAATAGTTATATCACACAATTATATCATTTACCACATGTCTACTTTACATTTGCATTCTTTTTTAAACATTTTTGTTAGGAAGTTAGAAGGGTTAAAAGTTAATCAGCAATTTTTCATTTTTTCAACAAAATTTACAAAATCTATATATATATTTTTTTTTTTAGAGACCACAAATTTGAAGTGAGTTTGCGGGACCTATGTGACAGAAAATACCCAAAAGTGACAGAATTTTAAAAACTGCACCCCTCAAGGCGTTTTAAACCGCATTCGAGAAATTTATTAACCCTTCAAGCGCTTCACAGGAATTAAAACGGATTAAAAAATGTGGAAGGAAAAAATGAAAAGTTTACCTTTTCCCTTAAAAATGTTGCCTTATCCCCAAATTTTCCATTTTCACAAGGGTAACAGGAGAAAATAGACCAAACAATTTTTTGTGAGATTTCTCCCAAGTATGGCGATACCCCATGTATGGTGGAAAACTACTGTTTGGGAGCACGGCAGGGCTCGGAAAGGAAGGAGCAGCAATTGAATTTCGGAACGCAAAAAGCACTGAAATAAATAGAAGATGCCATGTCCTGTTTGAAGAGCCCCTGATGTGCCTAACTAGTGGAAACTCCTCACAAATGACCCCATTTTGGAAACTACAACCCTCAAGGAACTTATCTAGAGGTGTAGTGAGTACCTTGAACCAACAGGTGATTCACAAAATGTTATAATGTTAAGCTGTGAAAATGAAAACATTTTTTCCCCACAAAAAAAAGTATGCTTTAGCACCAAATTTTGCATTTTAACAAGGTTAACCAGAGAAAATAGACAGCAAAATTTACTGTGCAATTTCTATAGGAGAACGTAGAAACTTTGAGGACTTCATATACAGAGCCCCCAAGTGCCAGAAGAACAGAATCCCCCAAGTGACCCCATTTTGGAAATTATACCCCTCTGGGAATTTATCTACAGGTGTAGTGTCTATTTTTACTCCATGTGTGTTTTCCAGAAATGAGAATGTTGCCGAGTGAAAATTGCAAATTTGCCATTGTAGTGCCCGGTACATTGTAGTTCCCAGTACATTGTAGTGCCAGTGCATTATGCCCAGCTCCTGCTTCTGGAGACATGTACCCGGTAAATTAAGCAGGTTCTCATCGCTACAAAAATGCCAAACACGTAGATGCCAAATGTGGTTTTAGGCACATTGTGGGGCTCAGAAGGGAATTGGATTTGGGAGTGCAGAATTCGCTGAAATTCTTTTGGGGGGCGAGGAGCCATAGTGCTATTCCAGAGCCTTTGTGCTGCCAGTAATGTGGAAGCCCCCTATATTTCCGTTAACAGATGACGGACCTGAGTGAGGGCTTTTTTTGTGGATTGAGTTGAAGCTTTTTTTGGGAATATTTTACATAACATTTTGGATCATGTTTATCCTGTGCTGTACGCTGAGCACTTACATCAGGGTTTCTATCTAAATCTCCAAATGATGCAATTAAGATGAATCCCCTGGGAGATCCCTTCACTATAATGAGGCAGCAGAGTTATTCTGGACTCCGTCTGGTCTGTTCAGCGTTGTCCTTTTCAGAGGTGCACAAGTCTGTGGCCGACTGCCATTTTATGCTACCTAAAAAGGACACACACTGCTGGATCACAGGTCAGACAGCGTCCACAGTGTCCCATCTGCCTCATTACAGGTAATCTTCAGTTGGGGGTTCCGTCTGAATCACGTATTTCAGAGATTTATACGGAAACCCCAGAGTAAACGCTCAGCACAGGATTAATGTGAGCCGAGCTTTCCTGTGATCTTTGGAAGGCAGAATGAACAAATCAACAGCAGGTCATGAAATAGTTTTATTTATTTTTTACGCCGTTCACCGTGCGGTATAAATGTTTAGACAACTTTATTCTTCGGGTTGGTGCGATTACAGCAATAACTGATTTCTCTTGGGTTTTTATGTTTGGCACCTCTCACACACTGAAAGACGCTTTTCCTTTTGTAAAAACTAATTTTTGCATTGCCGTATTATGAGAGCTATAATTTTCCTATATATCTGCTGACAAAATCATGTGTGGGCTTATTTTTTGAGGGATAAGTTGAAGCTTTTATTGGTATCATTTTCGGGCACATATCTTTTGATCACTTCCAAATCCTATTATCGAGAAGTAGAATTAACAAAAACAAGCAATTCAGGATTTTTTTTAAGCCGTTCACGGTGTAGTAAAATTGATAAGGCAGCTTTATTCTTTGGGTCAGTACGATTACAGCGATACCATATTCATAAACTTTTTTTATGCTTTGCCGCTTTTACACAATATAAAAACTGTTTTATAGAAAAAAAGAAGAATTGTTATTGCTGTATTCTGAGAGCTATAGATTTTTTAATTTCTCTACTGATGGAGCTCTAAGGCGGCTTGTTTTTTTGCTGGACAAGATGACGTTTTCAGCTGTACCATTTTCATTTACATTCGACTTTTTGACTGATGAAAAACCATAGATTTTTATTTATTTTTATGGTGTTCACTGAAGGGGTTAACCAGTGTGACAGTTTTATAGATCAGGTGGTTCTAGATGTGGCGATGCCAAATATGAGTATGTTTTGTTTATTTTTGCTTTTACATAAATATACGTATTTACTGGTATAATATTTTTTCATTTTTTATTTATTTTGTGATATATTTAAAATATTTTTACAATTGTAACTTTTTTTTTTTTACTAAGTCCCTAACCTTTACTCTGATCACTGGTATAATGCATTGCAATTTATTACACCTGTAACAGTTACAATCAGGGCTGTGGAGTAGGAGCCCATTTTGGTGGAGTCGGTATACAATTGACCAACTACGACTCCTAAAATATATAATAAATTGGGTACAGTAGTTCAATGCAGTTTGTGGGGAATATTTTTTCATAAGAATTTGTGAAAGTTATGAAATGTCCTATAAATGTCTGTCCTATTCCTGATCTAAGGGTCTAGACTTTTAGCTGAGATGAATCTGTGCTACTGTAAATGTATCACTTAAACATGAGCCATGTATGAGGGAGTCGGAGTCGTGGAGTCGGTGTCAGGGAAATTGAGAAGTTGGAGGTTTGGCTTACCGACTCCACAGCCCTGGTTACAATGACAAAACGCCTTTTATATGATGCTCCTGGAATGGTTTACAGGCCACTATAGCTGGCAGACACGGAGGTCGTCATTTCACTTGATTGCCAAGACTACCATCAGCAGCTAGCGATTACGTCTCGGGGGTGCCAATTGCGTGGTAGAGGGAGCCCCACAGCCTTCTAAATGCTGCGATTGTTATTGCCATGGCATTCAGGGGGTTAAATAGCCAGAGCTCAGCTATCAGTTAAGCCAAGCTCCCACCGGTGATACTGCGGGCACAGCTCCTATGCGCGTTCGATTGTCATGACGTAACTGTACGTCATTGGGCAGGAATCCCTTACCGACCATGACATATAGGCATGAAGGGGTTAAAAGTGATCAAACAAGCACCTCAAAATAGTATCAATAATAACATCTGCTCGCAAAATAAAAACAAGCACCCATAAAGCTCAATGAACAAGGGTAGGGGGGAGGATAAGCTACAGGTTTGTTTTTTTTAAACAATTTTTTAATTTTGTTTTCACCACTAAAACAAAACAAAAAACAAAACAAAACTGGTATTGCTTTTTTTTCTACAATTTCATTGCACCTTTTTCCCTGCCTTCCAGTACGTTGAATGGTTAAACGAATGGTGTTATTCAAAACTACAACTCACCCCACAAAAAAATATGTTGACTTTAAAATAAAAATTGTATAGATTTTAGTAGAAGGGAAGGAAAAACAAAAGTACAAAAGTGAAAATGATCTGCAACAGGAAGGGTTTAAAATTTGAAGAAAAACACAAGACTTACAAGAGTCGTTCTGGCACAGATCCTCTCCTTTTCCACAGTACTGTTTGCCCTTAGTACGCAGGTTGGCACGGACAGGATTGTCCACACTTGGTTGCAGGATGATGCTGAATATCTGCTTTCCAGTCCACAAAGTTACAGGCTATGGAAGTGAAAAGAGAAGGATTGCACAAGCTACAAATCACAAAACCTACAATACCTACTCATGCGACTGATTCTGGACAAATACCTTTAAGATTACTGGATGGGGCAGACGGACTTTTATCTTCTCATCTTTACCGACTAAGACAGATGCAATAATTTGACAAGCTTTGGAACGGTCAAAAAATGTGTCCTTGAGAGTGAGGAGATAGGCCGCTGGTAAAGGTGGACAATATTAAAATGGTGTCATTGTACTTTCTACACAAAGCACATTTATTAACAGTAGATGAAAAGATAATAATCACACATATAGAAAACATCGTTCCATGCAGAGTGCAATAATTTCAAAGCGGGGTAATAATTCCGAAATTAAATAAACTCCAATGATCTGTCACTCATGATGTAATCTTCATCCTACTGACCAGTGCATATTGTTCTTTTTCTATACCTCTCCATCATGCAAAGAAAATAAGCAGCTGGTTCATACGGTCAAATGTTGCGCGCCACGCGTGTGAATATCGCCTAACGTGTTTCTCCTGTTTTTGGAGTAGTGCTGACCATTCTTTCTATTATGTGGTAATATTCATCCTTCTCGTCAGTAGAAATATATTATTCTACGCTGGTTTCTGTCTGGGTTTACTTGCGTTTTCATCTTTTTTTTTTCCCCTCCCATGTTGGATGATGCATTTATACCGGCAGGGGCTGTGTCCTCATCTTTTGTACTTCTGAATTGTTGTGCAATGCTCACAACCATCTCTGCTGACAGGTTGTCCTTCTTAAAGGGAATCTGTCAGCACAATTTCACACCCCATGTTGAATTCTCAGTAATGGAGGAACTGATTGGCCATGGAAATGTATTGCTGGACTAGTATATGAAAGCTGCATAGGGTGTGAAATCCTGCTGACAAATTTCCTTTAAGCACAGCAACCTTTGGTAGCTTATCTTCGATATATCTGCCATCACTATTGCCTGATATCACTGGATGATCTTGTCAATTGGTGTCCATGTTTGGCCCTTCTTAAACTTTGTGGGCCTCACATAGGAAACGTGATTCCTTTCGCTCATAGCTTTATTGTCCATCGCTACAAGGTACAGTTTAAACTGCCCAGACATTACTTTATAGGAACATCACCTACCTGTAAGAAAGTCCTGAATAGCAGCAATAAGTGGCTCCCCATTACGTGGTGTGACCAGGTTAGCTTTAGTCTGAAAAACATGTTAAACATAAGTATTACTAGATGGTGGCCCAATTCTAACGCATCGGGTATTCTAGCATATGTCTCCCGACCCTCCTTTATAATGCCCCATGCAGGAAGTCACATCCCCCCTATATAATACCCCATGCAGGATGTCACTTGTTCCCCCATATAATGCCCCATGTAGGATGTCACCTCTCCCCCCATATAATGCCCGAAGCAGGCTGTCACATCCCCCCTATATAATACCCCATGCAGGATGTCACCTCTCCCCCATATAATGCCCCATGTAGGATGATACCTCTCCCCCCATATAATGGCTCATGCAGGATGTCACCTCTCCCCCCATATAATGCCCCATGCAGGCTGTCACATCCCCCCTAAATAATACCCCATGCAGGATGTCACCTCTCCCCCATATAATACCCCATGCAGGATGTCACCTCTCCCCCCCCATATAATGGCCCATGCAGGATGTCACCTCTCCCCCCCATATAATGGCCCATGCAGGATGTCACCTCTCCCCCCCATATAATGCCCCATGCAGGCTGTCACATCCCCCCTATATAATACCCCATGCAGGATGTCCCATCCCCCCATAGTGCCCCATGCAGGTCCCCTATGGCCCCATACAAAAAAAAAAAAATCCAATACTCACCTCACTGCTTCTCTGGACTCGAGTGCAGCCGGCATCTTCACGCTGTGCGCTGTGACCGCTCAGGAGAGAGCGCGGTGTATAGACGTCACCGCGCCCTCTGACCTGAGACGTCACAGAGCATCAGCGGAAGACACAGGAGCTGCTGCGGAGCACGGGGAGGGGTAAGTATGACGCCGGGTGCCGGGGTCCTGATGGAGGGGAGAGGAGGGGAAAGGAGGGGAAAGGAGGGGCGTCACACTTGTCCTCGGGAGATTAACGGCCGTAGCCGCTGATCTCCCGATGATAGCCGCATGTAGGTCAGCGGCGCCTGCGGTCGGGGGACTTATGCTGCGAGCAGCCGGCTGCATCGCCGCTGACCTCCATGCCGCACATGAGCCGCTAACGGCCGCCATGTTTTTCTGAAATGCCGCGTCGCTGATTGGCCGCGTCCGGACCAATCAGCGACCCGGGATTTCCAGGACAGACAGACAGATGGGATAAGACAATTATATAGATAGATAGATACACACAAAAAAAATTTATAACCCCTCCATGACCAGGAAATCTAGTATTTTGAGCTTTGATTTTTTTTCTCAGCTTCTTCCAAGAGTCATAACTTTTTTGCTTAACATAGCAGTACGAAGGCTTGTTTTCTGCAGGATAAATTGTAGTTTTGAAGGGCACCATTCACGCTACCATATAATGCAGTAAACAAAACGGGGGGATGAAACGGTGGCAAAGCAGTGAAAGAAAATGCAATTCAGCTATAGTTTTTTGGGTTTTCCTTTTACGAAATTCATTATGCAGTAAAAATTAGCTAGCAGTATGATTGTTCAGGTCAGTATGAGTGCAGCGATACCAAACTTATTTTAATTGTTATGTTTTAGAGGTCGAAAAAAATTCAGAACTTTTTTTATCCAAGTTTGGTTTGTGTTGCATTTTTTGAGACCTGTAACTTTTTAATTTACTGCGAGTTCCTAGGAACGCTCCATCCATACTTTTAAATTATGAAGTTACAAAGGGAAGGGTGTTTCAGATCAGACAATAAAATTATAAAACACAGAACTAGTCGATGTCTAGCATTTAGGCTCAAATAAGTTTTTTTTTTGTTTTTTTTATTTGTAGCAATGGTGCCATCAAATCAGTGAAGAGAACTCTATTAAGATGGGCTTCCGATGTGACAAAGTTTAGTCCAAATCTGCAGGAAAACCAGCATGTGTTCACGACAAATATTGCAGATTTTCCCCACTTTGCATTATGAAGGGTAAAATTCACAATGTGAATTCACAGCAATACAATGTTCTGCAAATGTGAACATTTGCTGTATCCTCTACTATGTGTGAATGGGATTTTATAAACTGAGCAGTAAACAACCATAAACTAAAAATCTTACATTTCTTGAGGCCTCTGAAGCAACATGCAACCATGGAAATCTTACATCAATACTTCACATTATTACATAAAAGCAGGATCTCTTATGCTGCGCTTGGATCTAGTTGGAAGCACTTACCCCCATCAGCACATATGCTTCTGCCTTGGCTTCTTCTGTCTGGGGGAGATGAAGGTTCATTTCGTCCCCATCAAAATCAGCATTGTATGGTGTGCAGACACATTCATTGAAGCGGAAAGTTCTATGTGGTTTCACTTTGGCCTACACAAGAAAAATATCCAGATGTTAGCAACCATATGGGCTCATTTATAACAAAACCTGGAAATGGTAGGAGCGATAACCATGCACAAAGCAGAAAATCAAAGAGCAGGATCCAAAAGGGATTAGGAATCACTGCAAAATCCACAGGGCGTGTGCCAACTGGTGGATAAGAATAGTGAAAGTCACACTGACCGGAAAAAATGGACCACAATAATGACATTAGATTGGCTTTATCTCTGTGTTTCAACACATCTAACAGAGAATATGCAAGGAAAGACTGGGCCATTTTCACAGCAGCGCAGATATGCTGCTCCATGGTAGAGCTCTGTTCTCACACAAGCAGGCAAACCTGACCAAACCTGAAACAAACACTATAGAGCAACACAAGTAATACTCCTCCCAAAAGACTATAGGAAAATACAATTGGCAATTAAACAAGGTTTCTGGGCAGGCTAACACAGAGCGTATATATGTGCTTCACTTTATGTGGGAACTCGGCCATATGTACTACATGGGCAACACTTATGATACTAGTAGGAACGTGTAGAAAGTTACTGGAGAGGAAAGTGGACTGAAGAGACGTGATGAAAGATATATAATGAACTCCTTCTGTAATGAAGGCACAGCTGGAGAAAACACAGGAACAGAGAAAATCAGACTAGTATTTGACTAATTCCCTGTATACCACTATGGGTGCAATGTCGGTGACCCCACATAGAGAGATGATCAGACGTCCAACATCATCCGTTTTCCAAACATCTCTTCTTATGTATTAAAAACACAAAACAAAAGCAACCGTTGTAATGAAGATGCAGACTAAAGGCAGAAAGACAGAGGGGACCCATGGTGATCCACCATTTCATTCTACAACACTCCCTTATGTCTAACAATTCATATAGAATTGTTAGCGATGTGAAGGAAACCATTTTGCCTTGTGTATCTTCCATCTTGTTCCCTGTATCAACAATGTGCATAGACTTCATCCATGTAGCCCCCAACCTTGAAGAACAAGTTCCAGACTCAACCTGCATGACTGCAGGCTATATCTATAGTACGTCACCTGTCTATATATAAACCTGAATTTACATTGAGTATACAACTGCTATATCTGTGTGTTGCTTCCTCCAAGACACTTGTACACATACATTTATATAGTCAATTCTTTTGGCACCACACTGTATTGCAAGGAGCATATTTCGGTCACAGCCATAAAACTCAGTAGCTCAGGTATTTCCTTGCAGTCTAACACACCCTTGTGAAGACCATAAAAATTAGCACTAAATAAAAAAAGCTCGTCTGGAACTGAATGTTATTTTTTTTTTAAAATAACCAAAACAAACAGCATACTCAAAGGAGCAGTAAGAATAAAAGAAGAGCAAAAACAGGCCATTTTTAATCTGGTGATAGGAGCTCTTTAAAAGACTGGCAACATTACATACCAGCTCCACATCATACCAGTGACAACACTCCGCAAGAAAAAAAATCCTGGCTGAATGCCCAACCATATCCTGAGACAATCAAACACCTGAATGAGATGTAAATTAACTGAATACGTTTTATTGTTAAATAAATATTTAATATTGTAAAATATTGCTTATAACTTATTGTTAAAAATAAGCTTCACTGATTTTTTTACAGCATAATTTACTTTCTGCAGAAAACATAAATCACCAATTTTTAAGTAAATATATTTCTAAAGGTGCTATTGACATGAAATTCTCAACAAATGTCGGTAACAACCTATCCAATCCACACAGGTAAATAAATCAAACCATAGATGTCCAGAAATTAAGTTATATGTAATAATGACAAATGACACAGAAAAAAAAGCATTGAACATGCTTAGGGCTCTTTCACACGTCAGTGTCTCCAGTACATGTGGCGAAAGTTTCCACACGTACTGGAGACACTGACACACACAGACCCATTCAAATGAATGAGTCTGTGCACAGACAGTGTCCATGGGCAAAATACATTTCTATGTTCTTTTCTTACCAGCTGCACAGGCCGCAAAATGTCCCATACTGATGACATCCGTGTGTCATCTGTGTGACACATACCAGCGCCTGGGAATCAGCAGTACAGTTAGAAATGTTCCCAAGCGCCGGCTGCTGAACGCTGCCCTCATTATTGTCCTCTGCCGGCGTTGCGATCAGCACCAGCAGGGGACAATGTTGAGAGTAGTAGTCTCCTCCCGCTGTCTCCAACTGTAAAATAAGAGTAAAATAAAAAAATCCATATACTCACCTGTCCTAATTGTTCCCCTCCGTAATCCACCTGACCGGACTGCTCACGCCGAGGAACCGGGGAGAATGAGTCGCTCCAGTGAGCATGCCATGGAGCTGAGCTCAGTAAATGACAGGACACCACTCGCTAAGAACAGCTTCAGGGCCCACTCGCTGGAGCGAGTCATTCTCCCCGGCGTGATCAATCAGCTGGATAACAGCAGGGGACACTTAGGACAGGTGAGTATATGTATTTTTTTTATTTTATTCTTATTTTTAGAGTTGGAGACAGCAGGAGGAGACCACTACTGTCAACATTGTCCACTGCTGGTGCTGATCGCAGCGCCGGCAGGTAACAATGATGAGGGCAGTGTTCAGCACCCGGGCACTTGGGAACATTGTGAACTGTACCGCTGATTCCCAAGTTCCGGTATGTGTGATCCTGATGCGGCACACGGACATGGATATCTCCGGTACTGGTTTTTCCAGTACTGGAAATATATGGACGTGTGAAACTGGCCTTACTGACATTTAATATTTCACACAAAAGTCTTTGTTCGTGATGACCGCTTCAAGAATCCTCCTGTATGGGAAACTAGTCACGTGCATTGCTCAGGTGTGATTTTGGCCCATTCTTCCACACAAACACTATTTAAATCGTGAAGGTTCCGTGGGCTCCTTCTATGAACTCTGAGCTTCAGTTCCTTCTATTAATTTTCTATTGGATTCAGGTCAGATGATTGGCTGGGCCATTCTAGCAGCAAATAAAATTCTTAATTGGTTTCAGAGAAAAAAAATAGAGCAGCTAGAATGGCCAAGCCAGAGTTTCATTGGTTTCTAGAATGGCCCAGCCAATCATCTGACCTGAAGCCGATGGAAAATTTATGGAAGGAACTGAAGCTCAGAGTTCATAGAAGGCAGCGACGGAACGTTCAGGATTTGAAGAGTGCATGTGTAGAGGAATGGGTCAAAATCGCATCTGAGCAATACATGTGACTAGCTTATCCATACGGGAGGCGTCTTGAAGCGGTCATCACCAACAAAGGCATGTGTACGAAGTATTAAATAGATTTCAGAAAGCATGTTCAATACTTTCTCCCAGTGTAATTTCCCATTATTACACATAACTTAAATTATGGACATCTATGGTTTGATTTCTTCATATGAGTGGATTGGATGGGTTATCACCGACATCTGGTGAAAATTTCATGTCAACAGCACCTTTAGAAATAGATTTACTTAGAAAATTGGTGATGCGTTCAATACGGATTTCACCCACTGTATATTTACACTGTTAGTAGTAATGAAAGGAACAAAAAAAAAAAGAAATAGAGAAAACTAAGCTAAATCCAGAAATGTCCTTAAATTCCTCTCCAATTTTGCAATTAAACCAGAGACCTACACAAACATTCCATGCATGCTCCAGATACACAGCTATGTGTTCCTCACATGTCCAGGTGGAGACAGGTGTTCTTCACACTGTCTGCGGGAGGAGACAAGCATCACTGAGCCCCATCACTCCAGCCTTATCTACACTACCGTTTTATGAACGTGCATACATTTCTGCAAAACTAACAGTGTGGGCAAATGTATCTCCAGTTCCCAGTGTTCTTCATTTCTAAGTTTAATGTTCTTTTAAGTATATATCTTCCATACACTAAACATCCTGATCCTGTGGTACTCACTATGTGAGCCATGATGCTGAGTTTGTGCAGGGATGGCTGTCGGTTGAAAAGAACTATGTCTCCGTCTATGAGATGCCTCTCCACTATGTCTCCATATCGCAGTTCTTGAGCCATCTTTTCACGATTACCATACTTAAGGAACCTGCAAAAGCAAGTTTTACACTAGAGACATACGGAAAGCAAATACAAATATATTTAGCTGTGAAAAATAAATTCTGCAAAAGCACATTTTCCCACTTGGGTGCTTTCATGCCCTTGACTTTGCACTACCGGGACAGGTTCAGTGCTGTTGCTCTCCATTGGGGACACATTTCCATTCATCAGATCTTGCCTACCCTGAACTGTGGCTGCTACATACAGTCATAAATAATGAAATATTTCCACAAAGGTTAAAAGGCAAGCCTCAAACAAAGGAAAAGCCAACCTCTTCATCTGGGTATGTCGCTGCTGGATGAAGTTTGCTCCTGGATGAACATCTGGCCCGTTCTGTACCAGCTTCCTCATAAAATGGATATTTGCCTTATTCACCTGCAAATAAAAAAAAAAGTAATGCATCGAAATGCAGCATTCAAGAAAAAAATTCCAGACATCTTCAGCATAGTTAACTGAAAAAGGGATTCCTGCCTAAATAAAGAGTGCCAATACAAAATACAAAACTACACAAGTCCATAAACTTTAATGCCGCTGTTAGAAATTTACAGCAGCATTTAAGTAGTTAACAGCTCAGCTCCACCTGCTACTGTTAGTGGTAGCTGCTGGCAGTGTTTCACAGCCAGCGTCTGCATACAATGAGGTAGGCTCAGCTTCTGAGCTTGCATCAAAGAAGGGGACCCGACATATGATGTAAATGTAGATCATATGTCAGGAAGGACTTACTGGTTGAAATCAACCTCAAAAGGGGTATTTCAAAGTTATTCAATTACCTTAATGAGCATGGAAATAAGCAAGATTACAATGGAATTGCTCATTCTATCAGCTGTCATTGTCTTGCTGAGAGAGCTTATTTCTCACACAGTGTAGGGCTTGTTTCTACGGAGCTGGGCCACAAGTGCCTTGCTCAGGCCGTGGCCCAGGGTGCACAGTGGTTTCATTCCAGGAGGGGAGTTAACTCCTAACATTCCAGTCAGCTCTCTAGCACAGTGATTTGTATACAGCATTTATGTACTCACCTACCTCCCTCTCAGCTCAAAATAACCAACTGCTTTCAAAGCAGTTCTCCTAATCACAGCCCTCACTGTCCAGAGTTCTGTGCTTCTTCAAATGCCATTTTATCTATGTGTAAATTTAGTGGTAACAGTGTAGACTCAGAACAAGCCACTGATAGCTGAATGCATTACAGCAGAACTTGTGTTGAGCTTTATATTTCTACTAATATCAAAATGGTCTCACAAGGAGGACAGCCCTCCCACCAGAAACCAGGAAGTAAGCTGACTGCAGAGCAGTGAGCCTCAAGAGACAACTTGAGAATAACCCTTTAAGGTCTTAACTATGTGGTACCTAACACCAGCTAGCACTGACCATGAAATTCCTGGGTATTCTTCTAATTGCTTTATAGGTTGCCCCACTATAGGCGATATGATACACATATGGTGGACATGACTGAAGGTCAAAAGATTGTAGATTAGAACCTACTCCTTAACAGATTAAAATACTCCCTCAAAAAAAATATAAAAAAAAGTATCAATAAAAGTATCGCCCACGTCCCTCGGTTTCCTTAAATATTTATTTTTTGTGGCAGTTAAGCAGATAATTGTTCGTGGTTAGAAGAGCATTTGCTTCCATTAGCAGAGGTCAAAAGACGCCTCTCTTGGTATAAAATAAATTAAAAACTAACATCTATTCTTCTAGAGCAGCGCTTCCCAAAATTCAGTCCTCACAGCCCCCAACTGATCATGTTTTCAGGATTCCATTAGCATTGTAGAGAGGAGACAACCTGTGGCAATTTCTGATAGTAAAATAGTAAAGAAATCCTGAAAACAAGATGTGTTGAGGGCCTTGAGGACTGGAGTTTGGGAAAACCTGTTACCTCAAGTGGTGGTGGTAATCACCTTAGCTATTTTCTGTGTTTTTTTCTGATTTCCTTGTCTTCAAATCAAGGTTTCCTTTGGAGCTTAAGGCTTAGTGCCCACGATGCAGAAATTTTCCTGAGCATTTCTGCATCTCCTTGGTAGAAAAACGCAAGCGGTTTTTCCATGCGTTTTTGCATGCATATTTGCCATGTGTTTTTCCAATGCATTGTATAGGCAAATACGCATGCAGAAACACACAAGAATTGGTCATGTCCGTATTTAAATCTGCTCAGAGAAAATCCTGATCATGTGCACAGAACTTGAAAATGTCATAGGAAGTCATGGGAGAAAGTATGCAATGTGTTTCTGGAGCGTGTACGCGCTGCAAATATGCACCAAAACCGCATCGTGGGCACACAGCCTAACTGTTACAGTTTATCAGTTCCCATGTCACATTGAATTTCCTATTGATTGCTACCACACACACACTTTAGGCAATGGGGCCTTAAATCATTCTTCCAAACAAAAATGGAAAGATTAAAAATAAATAAATACCCGGTTTCTCTGTAAGAATTCACAGAGATTGTTTTCGGATAAGGGTGGGAAACCTCCAGCCTCTGGGCCGAAATAATTTGGCTCAGACTTCAAGCTGATCCCTGATGAGACACAGAGCTTGGGCCACACACCTAATTTTCCTGACCACCAGCGCGTTATTTTTCTGTAGAGTGCGTGTACAACGCACATGCATGGTTCACTACTGAACACCACTGCGACACATACACTGGATAACGTCTGATACTGGCCACTGCCAAGATGTTCACTGTGGACAAAGTCAGCTCACTTTGCTCTCCTGTCCCATGCTTTCTTCTTTGGCAGCAGTCTCGGTGTCGCCTACGCCTTGAAAACACACAGCAGTCTCGGTGTTGCCTATGTGGTGAATACACACAGCAATCTCTGTATCTCCTACATGTAGAATATACAGCAGTCCCACTAATGTAAGCAACCAGTAACACTTTGCCATAAGAATCAACAGAATGAATGTAATTTAATAGTTAAAGCATTAAGGTTCATTGCAGGTTTACCTTTTCAGGAAAAGTAAGTATTCTGGCCACATGTACGGGAACAGCAACTTCATCTATACGGAGATTTGGATCAGGAGAGATCACTGTGCGGCCAGAGAAATCTACTCTCTTGCCAGAAAGATTCCCTCTAAACCGACCTGTAAAATGGAAAAATATAATAAGGTTAAATAAAAGTAAAATAAAGATATGTAACAAAGGTAAATTTTTTTATCAGACTGGAGCAGCTGTTGCTAAAACGAAAATTTACAATGGTTGACACTAAGAAAAAGCAAGCCTGAACTGCCACAAGTTATTCTTGGTACAAGAGATGTTCATAGTTCAACATTTTTCTTTACTGGAGATACGACCGTGGTTTCTTACATTTCCCAAAAACAAACAAACCGGTCATTCTGATGAACATGATGGACCATGATAATGCGGTAAGTAGTTGAGATAACAAAAAGCCGCAGATGATATTAGATTATAATTCCACCAAACGGGCAGTTGATACACGAGATCAACTAATAGCTGCGTACACAAGCAAACGCAAAAGCAATCGGTGGCCAATGGTTTTATTTTATAATATGTTGATGTACCCATCTACAATGCATTTGTTTTATTGCATGAAATAAACCCTGATCGGAACGCCAATAAACTGCATAAATGAAGACTCTTCCTGGAAGAATTAGGAAAGTCACTTGTTATGCCATTCATTTTAGGAAGAAAGGTAAAGGAGCAGCAGCCATAGTAAACCGTATCCAGCAGCATGCTCAACAAAGCACTGGAAAAAAGCCTAAAAAGGAAAATATGCAGCATTTGTCCATCTTCGTGTGATAAAAGCTCTGTAGGCGGGTGTATACTGCAGAGGAGGAGCGATTTGCTTTTTTTGCCTAGTGTCAACCTCCTAGCGACAGCAGCATACACCCCATGGTCCTGTGTCCCCCAATGAAGTGATAAAGAAAAGAAATATTACATGTTCTAGTCATAGTAAATATTTATGTAAAGCACATGTGAGTTATTTCTGTGCAGAATGTAAGAATGTCTGAATATAAGTGAACCTGTACAACCCTTTTCTAAAGAAAATAAATTGACTTTTATTATTCATTTTTTTTGACCACCATATTCACATACAGTTAAATAATGCAACTAGTACTCAAGTAATCCGCTTAGAGTAGCTAAATGTCAAAATTAACAGATTTTAATAAGTCACATTGACCCAAACAGTACAAGTGTATAGCAAATAGAACAGAACAGCAGGGTTACTAAAGTGACATTTAACAGTTGTGTGACTGGCACCAGGGAAGTTTAGATGTTAAGGTACATTTGTTTGCAATAGACTGTACCTTGCTTCCCCTTTAGTCTTTGAACAAAGCCACGTGTCCATTTTTTAGGGGCCATATTTAAAGGAATTCCAGACAGTTCACTATTTATGTAAAGTGCACACTGCAACTGAAGGAAATCCCAATCCTCAATGATCATCTGAGTTTTGGCTCCAGAGATTCTATGCTGTATATAAAAAAAAGCAAAACAAAGATTACAACATAATAACCAAATTTGGGAAATTATAGTCTAGCTATAAAAGAGAACCTGACACCTCTAGAAATGCCATTTACCTGTAGATATATGGATAATCTGTTGGTATATAGTGTAGTCAGCTTAACCCCTTTAACGACCTTGGGTCTTTGTGTTTTCATTTTTTGCTCCCCTTCTTCCCAGAGCCAGAACTTTTTAAATTTTCGTTCAATATCGCCATGTGAGGGCTTATTTTTTGCGGGACAAGTTGTAATTTTAAATGCCATCACTGGTTTTGCCATATCATGTGCTGGAAAACGGGAAAAAAATTCCAAGTGCGGTGAAATTGCAAAAAAAATGCAATAACAGTTGTTTTTTGGGTCCTTTTTTTACCACGTTCACTGACTGCTAAAACTGACCTGCTATCATTATTCTCCAGGTCATTACGAGTTCGTAGACACCAAACATGTATAGGTTCTTTTTTATTTAAGTGGTGAAAAAAAAAATGCAAAGTTTGCTAAAAAAAAAAGAAAAAAAAAATGGCGCCATTTTCCAAGACAAGTAGCGTCAACAATTTTCAGGATCTGGGGCCAGATGAGGGCTTATTTTTTGCGTGCCGGGCTGTCTTTTTTATTGATGCCATTTTGGGGTAGATCCGATGTTTTGATCGCGCGTTATTGCGACCAAAAAAACATAATTCTGGCGTTTAGAATTTTTTTCCTCGTTACGCCGTTTACCGATCGGATTAATTCTTTTATATTGATAGATCAGGAGATTCTGAACGCGCCGATACCAAATATGTGTATGTGTTTTTTTTTTTTTAATTATTTTATTTTGAATGGGGCGAAAGGGGGTGATTTAAACTTTTAGATATTTTTTATTTTTTTAATATTTTTTTTTTTTTTTTACACTTTCGCCATGCTTCAATAGTCTCCATAGGAGACTAGAAGCAGCAGTTGTCTAATTGCTTCTACTGCATACAAGGGATGAGCAGATCGCCTGTATGCAGGAGAAATGCTCCTGTGCTATGAGCGCCGACCACTAGGTGGCGCTCATAGCTAGCGAGACATGACAACCACAAGGGTCTGCTGCAGACCCTAGGTCGTCATGCCAACCCATCGGTGACCCGTGGGGCCTAGGACGAGGGGAGGGGCCTAGGACGTGCTTCCCAGAAGCGCGAGTTAAATGGCGCTGTTGCGGGCACATGTCAGCTGTAAGAATCAGCTGACATGTGCCCAGTTCAGTGCGGGCTCAGCGCCGGAGCCCCCGCTGAACCAGCCTTTCCAACCTGGTGCTTACTATTACTGACCAGGTCGGAAAGGGGTTAATATAGCATTGGATACACAGAGAAAATGCGGTGTTATTCTCCCTGCAGCCGCTAACTCCCAGTCATCCCTGACTATAAGGTGAGCTGCAGCTGTGGTCACTCTCCAGCACATTGATTGGCAGCTTCTCTGGACACACACACTGCAGACAAGCACGGCAGATATGGCTGGGAATCAATGTGCAGGGGGAGTGATTACAGCAGCTGCTCTCCGTATAGCGAGCCATGACTAACAGCTTCCTGTACTGCTGGGAAAATAAAACGTCATTATCTCATGGTAGATGCTGCTGCTCCAGTTAATTGGCTAAATAAAAATTTATAAGTAACCATAGTTTTAATTTTTATTTCATCAATCTTCACATGAAAATATGCAACTTTGTAATATATCTTATCAGACAAATCTGCTTGTTTCTACTTCTGGACTAATCTATTAACTTTCAATGCATGGATAAAATCTGAATAAAGTTTAGAACCATTTTCCCATTACTGAAATAGGAGATGACAGTTGGTGCTTGTAAAATTCGATTGAGGGGAGGAGCTGGCATAAGAGACAGACATTCTACTGTAAGTTCTCCTAAAACAGTTACAGTTCTAAATAAAACTTTATGAGCACTAACTGCCATCTCCTATCTCAGTAATGGGAAAATCTATATTCACCAAAGACAGACTTGAATGATAATTTTGAGAATGAAGCAGATTCTTTCTCCTCCAGTCCTGGAGGAGAAAGACCGGTAATGTAGAAACAAATCGGTTATTTCGGCACTGCTATGTTATTTCTGCACAAACCACGATTGTCCTGAGGAAGAAGTATGTATACTTCGAAAAGCGTTGACTAAATAAACCACTTACACCCCGATTGGCATCCCTCATCCTTCCTACATGGCAGCGCAGAAATAACCCATTTGTTTCTCCATTACCGGCATTTTCATCCCCTTGTGGGTCCGCAGCAGCCTAACCGTTATTAGTGGTTGTGTGCAGGTGAGCACTAACAAGTTAATTTTACCCAGATAAGACCCTATTTTTGCTCTGTGAGTCTTTCCAGTTCTCGGTTGACCTGGAGGAGAAAGAAGCAGATTTCTCTAATAAGATATAGTACAAAAGGTTCTTATTTTCATATGTGCTATTGATTAATGAAATAATTAAACCGGTTACTTTAAATGCTGTTTACCTGCAGATTATCCCTATATCTGCAAGCAAATAGTGTTTCTTCCTAAAAGTGACGTTTTCATTATATTAAAGAATTATACCCTTCACAAAAGGAAGAAATTGTGATAATTTCATTGGATGCCTCCCTGCTTAAAGGGGAATGCAAGGAGCAGAACACAGAGGTTGCTTTCACTCCATTGACCAAGACTGCAAGTAAAAAGAGTGACTTTTACATGCAGATACACAATTTGATATTCTGTTATACAGTATTTTTTTTTTTTGGGGGGTGGGGTGGAATTTTTATTTCTCACTTGAAAAGCAAAAAAATAAACTAGAGGTAAAAACAAAGACACCTCACCTTCTTAATGACGTCATTTAGGAAAATTATTTCTGTTAACTTCATAGTAAGGTCATCTTCATTAGTGCCAGATTTCAGGTCGCTCACTACTGAAGGCCGGATACAGAGGGGAGGCACGAGAAGCCTGGTGAGGATAAGGTCACATGGCTTAGCCGCTTCTGGATTCATGAGTAATAAAGGCACGTCTTCAGCTGGGATCCGTTTCAGAATATTTAATACGACTAATGGGTTTAAATTTTCCTGGAAAGAATCAGATATCAAGTTTGAGCACGAGACATTAGTCAGAATTTTGTCAAGCATGATTACCAACATTCATGGTATAAGATGATGTGGACTCTTAACACCCTTCCCGAAATATGACGTACCGTTAATGTCCCCTTGTATGATGTAAGCACCGGGGCTAAGCCTGCATTATTACCAGCAGACACTGGCCGTGTTGCACAGCCATTAACTGCCTCCAACAGCAGCAAATACACAGTGGTTTGCGAAAGTATTCACCAGTTTTGCATTTTTCGTATTTTGCTACCACCTCACAACCTGGAATTTCACAGTTTTTTTGAGGGTTTGCATTAGTTCATGTAAAGAACAACTGTGAACATTTGGCTTTCTTTTTATTGTGAAGCAGATAAAAAATTAACTGAAAACTTTAGTGTGAAAAAACTAGTCAGTTCTTTGTAGAGCCTCCTTTTGCAGCAATTACAGCTGCAAGTCGCTTTGTATAAGTCACTATGAGCTTTCCACAGCTTGCCACTGGGATTTTTTCCTATTCCTCAAGGCAAAACTGCTCCATCTCCTTTAAGTTAGATGGTTTCATCTGTTGAACAGAACTCCTCAAGTCTGACCACAGATTCTCAATTGGATTAAGGTCTGGGCTTTGACTACGCCTCTCCAAAACATTTACATGTTTCCCCTTAGACCACTCAAGTGTTACTTTAGCAGTATGCTTTGGGTCATTGTCTTGTTGGAAGGTGAACCTCCGTCCCAATCTCAAATCACTGACAGACTTAAACAGGTTTTGCTCAAGAATAACCCTGTATTTCACCTAATCCATCTTCCCCTCGACTCGGACCATTTTCCCTGTCCTTGCTGCCGAAAAACATTCCCAGAGCATGATGCTACCACAACCATGTTTCACTGTGGGTATGGTGTTGTAGGGGTGATGAGCTGGGTTGGTTTGGCACCAGACATAACATTTACGTTGGTAGCCAAAAAGTTCAATTTTGGTCTTATCTGACCACAGCATCTTCTTCTATACATTTAGGGAGCCTCCCACATGTGTTTTGGCAAACTAAAAATGAGCCTTTCAATTTGTGTGTGTAATTAAAGGCTTTTTTTTTTTTTTTTTCGGCCCACTCTTCCATAAAGGCCACCTCTAGAGAGTGTACGGCTTATTGTGGTCGTATGGACAGATACTCCAGTCTCTGCTTGGGAACACGGCAGCTCCTTCAGGGTTACCTTTGGTCTCTATGCTGCCTGTCTGATTAATGCCCTCCTTACCAGAGCTGAGAGTTTTGGTGGGCAGCCCTCTCTAAAGCCCCCGTCTCACATAGCGATATCGCTAGCGATATCGCTGCTGTGTCACGGTTTTGGTGACTCACCAGCGATGTCGCTGTGACACTTTGCAACGATCAGGCCCCTGCTGTGAGGTCGCTGATCGTTGCAAAGTGTCCTGGACCATTTTTTGGTCGTTGGCCTCCCGCTGGTCAGCACACATCGCTGTGTGTGACCAGCGGGACCAACGATCTGGCTGGTAACTATGGTAAACATCGGGTTACTAGGGGCACGCGCGCACTTAGTAACCCGCTGTTTACCATGGATACCACTCTGCTACGGTGCGCGGACAACCCCGCGCACCGTAGCAGAGTGGTATCCATGGTAAACAGCAGGTTACTAGGGGCACACGCGCACTTAGTAACCCGATGTTTACCATAGTTACCAGCCTGCTCCTGCTTGCAGCAGGCTGGTAACGGGAGCAGGACATCGTGGAACGATTCTTTCCACGATATCGCTGCTCCCCTTATCGCTGGTGAGCCTGCCTGTTTGACAGCTCACCAGCGATGTAGCAACGATCCCTGACAGGTCGTATCGTTGTCGGGATCGCTGCTGCATCGCTTAGTGTGACGGGGCCCTTAGAAGGTTTATTGTGCTACCATGTTCTTTCCTTTTGATAATGGATTTGATGGTTTTCCGGGGTCATGATAGATAGATAGATAGATATTTTTTTTTAAAAAAAACTTGTACTTCTTAACAACTTTGTCCCTGACTTGTCTGGAGATCTCCATGGTCTTCTTGGTGTTGTTTGGGTAGTGGTAACTCTTGCTTAAAGAGCCATACTCTTTTCAACTTCAGCTTTTTTACAGACAGTGTTATGTTTCCATCAATAATTTGTTGAAATTTGATTGAATCCATTATTCCCTCTATTCGTGAAATGTTCCCGGTGCCATTGGTTGCAACACAACCCCAAAGCACAATTAATCCTTCCCATGCTTAATGGTTGGAGACAGGGCTGTGGAGTCAGAGTCGGAGCCCATTTTGGTGGAGTGGGTATAAAATGGACCAACTCCGACTCCTAAAATATATGATAAATTGGGTACAGTAGTTCAATGCAGTTTGAGGAGAATATTTTTTCATAAGAATTTGGGAAAGTTATGAAATGTCCTATAAATGTCTGTCCTATTCCTGATCTAAGGGTCTAGACTTTTAGCTGAGATGAATCTGTGCTACAGTAAATTTATCACTTAAACATGAGCCATGTATGAGGGAGTCGGAGTTGGAGTCGGTGTCATGGAAATTGAGGAGTCGGAGGTTTGGCTTACCGACTCCACAGCCCTGGTTGGAGAGATGTTCCTTTCCTGAAATTCTGTGACTTTCTTGCTCCACACATACCTTTGATCATTGTGGCCAAAGAGTTCTATTTTATCCTCATCGGTCCACAGGACTGGTTTCCAAACTACATCTGGCTTCTTTAGATGTTCTTTTGCATATTTCGGATACTGAATCTTATGGTGAGGACACATAAGAGGTTTTCTTCTAATGACTTTTCCATGAAGGCCATATTTGTGCAGATGTCTTTTGCAGTAAAGCGGGGTTCTGATTTTCCTCTCTAGCAATCCTACCAGCAGCTCTCACTGAAATTTTGCTTTTTCTTACAGACCTTATCTTGACCTCCACTGTTCCTGTTAACTGCCATTTCTTAATTACATTTCGAACTGAGGAAAGGGCAACTTGAAAACACTTTGCCATCTTTTTATAGCCTTCCCCTGCTTTGTGGGCCTCCATTTTAATTTTCAGAGTGCTAGGCAGCTGCTTACAAGAACCCATGGCTACTGTTTTTTGGCACAAGGTTAGAGGAGGCTGAGTTTTTATGAAGCTGGGAAATTTGCATCACCTGGCCTTTTTTTTTTTAACGATCGTGAACAAGCCATAACCCTAACTGGCAAATTAAGGTCTGAAACCTTGGTCAAAGTTATCGGAGCACACAAATCTCCAAGGGTGCCCGAACTTTTGCATTGGCCTATTTTACTTTTTGTAATTTTTAAAATGTAAAAAATGACTTTTTTTGCCTAAAATACAAAGGAATTGTGTATTTTTTTAATTTTAGGCCTTTTAGAGATAATTTCATCTTTAACTTGCTTAACTGTTGATAACAGTAAATTTGTGTGCCCAATCTTTTACATGCCACTGTATATCTGATGTCACCAAATCTGTAAAAGTCCGATCAAAATACAAAACGAATTAACCCAATCAGTAAAAGCTGTAAAAGAGAAAAGAAAATCCGAAAACACCAGAATTTAGATTTTTGGTAGACGAAACACCGCAAAAAGTTCAAGCAACAGGGATCAAAACGTTGTACCTATCCCAAAATGGTATCACTAAAAACGTCAGCTCATCACTCAAGAACCAACCCCTCACACAACTCCAATGACAAATAAAAACGTTACAGGTCTCGTAAATTGGCCTACTTTAGTTTTTTTTTTCCACTATTAATATTAAAAAAATAAACACAAACTAAAAAAAACAACAACAAAAAAAAAAAAACACAAAACCCAAGTTTGGTATCAGCATCATCGTACTAACCTAGAGAATCATATTACCTGGTAATTTGTACTGTCCAATAGTAAGAAAAGAAAAAAAAAAAGAATTGCATAATTGTTTTTTCACAGCATTTTAGAGCTTTTATACAACCTCATCAGGAGCATGCATTGTAGGGAGGTCATACAGGCACGTGGAGGCCAAACACAATACTGAGCCTCATCAGGAGCATGCCCAGGCATTGTAGGGAGGTCATACAGGCACGTGGAGGCCAAACACAATACTGAGCCTCATCAGGAGCATGCCCAGCCGTTGTAGGGAGGTCATACAGGCACGTGGAGGCCAAACACAATACTGAGCCTCATTTTGACTTGTTTTAAGGACATTACATCAAAGTTGGATCAGCCTGTAGTGTGTTTTTCCACTTTAATTTTGGGGGTGACTCCAAATCCAGGCCTCCACTGGATAATAAATTTGATTTCCATTGATGATTTTTGTGTGATTTTGTTGTCAGCACATTCAACTTTGTACAGAACAAAGTATTCAATGAGAATATTTCATTCATTCAGATCTAGGATGTGTTATTTGAGTGTTCCCTTTATTTTTTTGAGCAGTGTAGTTATAATAAATACTTAAAGGGAATCTATCATGTAGAGACAGAGACCCTGATTCCAGCCATGTATCACTTCATGGTGTCATATAGATCGCCATACTCATGAGCTCTGTATAACCCAATCCCCACCACTGATTGGTAGGTTTTTGCCTATGCACAGGGTACAGAAATAGCTGCCAATCAGTGGTGTAGGCGGGGTTATACAGAGCTCAGCATTCCAGATCTGCCAGGTCTGCAGCGGAGAAAACAGGCGTTTTATCTAAATGACAACAGGCAGCTCAGTATGTGATACATTGCTGTAATCAGGGTCTGTGCCCTTACTTCATGCTGCTCTCAGATTACATAACAAAAACCTGATGACAGATTCCCTTTATAGAGGATCTGTCACTAGTACAAAATGGCCAGCTTCTGCTCTTATTCTCGCTGCACCTCTTCAGTTTTTTTTTTTTTAATCTGCAAGATGTATGTTTTTTTTTTTTTTTTTAAATGACAATTTCTATGGCTTTACCAAGTGAGGGTGTCTCTAGTCTGTTCTGTATTATTATCCTGTGAGACACGACCCCTTGGTAAAGACCATAATAGTTAGCACCAAATAATAATCCACATCTCTGGAAAGGATATGAACAAAGAAAAAAAAGAGGAAAGCTTAGGGGAGCCAGCAAGAATAAAATAAGGGCATGAGACCATGATTAAGACTTAAAGGGGTATTCCCATCTCCAATATCCTATCCCAATATTTGTAAATTTTTAATAATATTAGCAAATACCTCCAATTAGAAATGTAGTATAGTTTTTCTGATTCGATATGTCTCTTTCCTCATGTGCAGGGCATCCCAGGACCTTAGGTATCCATGGTTACGTCCACTGATATAGTCACAGTTAGTTATCTAGCTGCCAGTGGTCGTAACCGTGGATACCTAAGGTCCTGCAATACCTGCACATGAAGTAACATAGCGAACCAAAAATACTAGACTACATTTCTAATTGAAGGTATTTGCTAATATTATTATTATATTACTACAACTAGTACATATTGGGATAGGATCTTGGAGATGGGAATACCCCTTTAAAAGTCAAAATGCGTAGGTCCTGATCCTTGTAGTGCACCATATGGACAATTGGTGTGGAGCAATGTTTTAATGGGCACAATAAAAGCTATGTTTTATTTTAAGAAACTAGCCTGATACGCTGGATCATCTTCCCCCCACCCCACCTCTCCCAAGGACAAAATCTGTCCACTTTTCACCTGGCGACCATTACGCTTTAAATTAAACGTGTCAACAGATTCATACTGCCCGAACCACGGGCAATGAGAATCACAGCATGGTGACATTTCCTGTTTAACAGTAACCTGGCACCTGCAGAAGCTGAGCAGTGCTCAGAAACAGCAGGAATACTTTAGGATATAGCAAATGCACAAAATTATGTTTCACTTAAAAGTGCTCTCACCTGTGCTCGCCCTAAGAGAGCTTCCACCTCCTTGTTGTGCTCTATGGCGTTCTCAAAGGACTGTAAGAACTGAGACACCATGGGGTCTATCACTTTTTTAGTAGTCTTGTACTTCTCATGAATGATTTTAAGCAATCCACACTTCTTCACGGGGCCTACAATTGTAGAAAAATACAAACAATTCATCGGAGAACCTAGAACTCCATCTGTGACTCTACAGAAAGGTTTAACTTTTCTATTTTTGTAGCGCGAACAAATCATTTTATATTAGCAGAACTGATAATATTCTTATGCTACACAGGTGGTTCCAATGTACTGGCTGATTAAAAGGGGATGTTCACTTTCAATAAAGTGGTAACCAAAGTGTGTAACGTACTTAAACTCTTCAGGTCCTCAAACGTCCTGAGTCCAGCGCTGGCATACCACTGCTGCTCCGTTCCCGGTTCTGCACGAGCTCAGACACGGTCTAGAGCGGCGACACACGCTGTCGGTGTGACATCAGTGCTCTAGTCACCACACGTGGAGCAGAGCAGTGGTGAGGAGCAGGTGCAGGACCCAGGAAGGGCGAGTACCCGAGTAATTTGCTATTATAAATACTTTACATAATTTAGGAACCACTTTACTGAAATTGTACATCCCCTTTAATGTATGCCCTAATAATGCTCCTAGTCCCATCAAACATGGACTCCACAAAACCTCTGAAGGTTTCCCATAATTATCTGGTACAAACAAGTTAGCAACAGAATTGTTTAGTCCCATAAGTATAGAGGCGAAGACTGCGGGAATCAGGACTTGTTTCCAGCACATCCCACAAATGCTCAATCTGAGATCTGGATATTTGGAGGACAGTTAGCTATTTAAGCGGTGTTCATTTCCTCCTACCATTCCATACTTTATTACCCCATAATTGGCACTTTCGGTACATCAGTATTACCAGCATATATAATGCACAACATGAGTCAATTAGTTCAGCCAAGCTAACTTCGCTAAACTAATTGACTCATGCTGTGCATTATATATGCTGGTAATACCGATGTATAGTGAGATAATCTGTACAACATACTACTTTATGTCAATAAGATTGTGGTGGACCACACCACCCATGTGGTTTTATGGGATTTTTTTAGGGTCTGTTTTTAACTTTTATCTTGCCTGCTGTGTTAAAATAACCGAATAAAGTAATATCATGAAATAATAGATGACTAAATTTTATTATTTGTTATCATAGTAAGAGGAGGAAGTGTATATATGCTATAATAATTTGGTTACTCCTTATGTATTATCTATGGATCTATACATCCTTTATGTGGTAATTAACATCATACCCATAGCCTGTAGAGGTCATTTATATAAAGTGATAAGAGACGATTTCTCAACAACATGGCATCTGACATGAGGCATACAGGGATCACTCTCCTCAGCGGTCTATAACCTGTATGCCCATATTAATAGTTTAGATGGGTCAAATGTGGTGACAGATTCTCTTTAAACTCCATATCCCACATTAATGCAAATGATACACAACAAAATGAATGCAAGAAACCAAGTTTCCCAGCAAAATTTTGACCAGATTGACGACCAGCACTTCTTCTCACAGTGCATTCTGGTGCAAGCTGTGATGCAATGTGTGTTATTACACCTTCCAGAAATGTGTGCCATAGTGCTTTACTTTCTTTAATATCAGACCAGACGGGCTATCCCGCTCTTCCTAGCCCCATCAGTAACCTTGGGCACTTATGATCCTTGGCTGTCCTTCTGAACACCAATTTTGGGGAGTACTAACCACTACAGAGGGGGAAAATGCACAAGATCTGTCATGTTTATGTTTTGGCTCAGTCTTCTTGCCATCAAAATTTGGCCCGAGTCAAAGTTGCTTATATCCTTATATTATGGACCCTAACACATTAAGTTCAAGGAATGACAAAACTTTCTGCCCAATAAATCCCACCCTCTAAAAGTGTCATTGTCACAAGATAAGTTATTTACTTAATTTCTCAGTGTTAAAAGGTGGAAGGTGTATTATAATCTGCAAAAGACAGTGTCCTTTGACCCAGGAACCCTTTGCAACACAAGAAAAAAAATGCTTGAACCTCCAAAAATAGTATTTGCTTCATAAAAAACAAAATAAATCTAACCGTTAAAGGCACCACAGTACAAACAAGTTGTCTTTTTGCGACACTTCTCCGAGATTTTTTTTTTTAGTCCTCTTTTCTGCAAGTATGCAAGGCTTGGCCTCTTTAAGAAATCCAAGAACTGTTTCTTCTCTTCTGTGCTCAGCATAATATGGGAGCAGGTCTTACAAATCATCTGGAAGAGCCAATCAAAATTTACTTTTAATGTGCATACATAAAGGAAACGTTTCTGACTGTTGTACAACAAAAAATAATTTTAAGGAGTCCTTCACAGATCTGAGACTGATGCAACAGTTACCCTTTATTGAATCTTTTTTGTAATATGCACTAGTCACTTTACTTAAATAAGACCACACCACTTGGCATATAACATGAACTTAACAACTATGTATTAAAACCTATTATTTATTTACCTGATGCAAAGCGGTCTGGACTAATATATGACATTATCTCACATGGACTAAGTAGACACATATATACAATTTTAATATATAGGTTACACCCCCAGAATTACCACAATCTTGATTGACAATTTTTTGTTATAGGTTTTCAGTTGTTAAAGAGACAATGTGCAGCTTAAGACACACTTTGAGAAAAACTCTTTAATTTCGACATCAATTACTTTACAAGCGTTTTACATTCTTTTGCCAAGAGAGTAGCTACTGCGCACGCGCAGGTGCCATTTTGCTTTTGGACAAAGAATTTGGGTGCAGCAATATGGCGCCGCGCACGTGAAGTAGCATCTCTCGGCAAGCGAAACATGCTACTGCGGGCGCCATTTTGCTAGAGGAAAAAGAAAGTTTGCCTGCAGCAATATGGCCCCCGCCGCCCGCGCAGTAGCATTTCTCGATCGCCGAGAGATGCTACTGTGCATGTTCAGTGCCATATTGCTCCACCCAAATTAGTTTTCCAAAAGCAAAATGGCGCCCGCACAGTAGCAGCTCTTGGCAACCGAAAGATGCGACTGGGCATGCGCGGGCCACAGGGGCCGTTTTGGGGCATGTAAATTTCACGTAGGCCAACAAATAACAGGCAGTATGTAAAATAGTAGGCAGGTCACTGAAAGCACAGTGACCTGTCAGAAGCCAGAGATAGGAATACATAGTGAAAGCACCAGATAAAGCCCCTCCTCAAAGGCCGGCCCCGAAGCACGAGCATCTCATTATAGCAGAAATGAAAATAAAGATTATAAAAGAATCACTGGATGGATTTCAGCATCAAAGGTATCATTTTACTCAGTGTAATGTCGCCCACCTGTCAGTGTATGTAGTTTACTAAGCACAATCCTGCTGACAGGTGCACTTTAAATCCATTTGAGTGTTATCACAATTTTCACTGGGGATGTGTACTTGTGCCTCCTGTAACATTCTGACCAATTGTAAGCAGGCAGCAACACAGCAGAAAAAGTACACGTACCATAGCTATTAAATACAAAAATTGTTTTATTTCTTTCTGCAGCTACTATTATATCCTGTATAAGATTCAACCTGAAAAAGATTTAATATCACAGTTTGAGACCTAACCCAATTAAATTTACCTGAAAATGGCTGATTCAAAAGCTTAAGAAAAAAACATTTATTAAAATATTTTCAGGAAAAATAAATTAAAATGGAATAATGTTTTAATGCAAAAACAACTGACATAAGCTTGTTTCACTACTAAAGAGGTTGTCTGGGCCTAAGGTTTTGATTACCTATCCTTAAAGGGGTAGTTCAGGACTTTAACAATGGTAGCCAATCCTTAGGATAGGTCATCAGTATCTGATTGGAGGGGATGCAACACCTGGCACCCCCACCCATTAGCTGCTCTAAGGTGCCAGTAACTGCCGGAAGTGCTTAGTTGCGGAGCAGCACAGCTCAATCAACTGTATGGTGGCCGTGGCACCGCAATCTAACCCCTATTGATTCGAATAACAACCCCTTTATGTTAAGTCATCAATATTAGATTAGAGTGGATCAAACACCCCCCACCCACAACAATCAGCTTATATCTGCTTCAGCAGCTTCCAGATATAAGCAATGTATTGAGGGGAAAGCTGCCAGCTGATCAGAGGAGCCGGGTGTCTGACCTGATGATCTCATATTGATGACGTATCTGAAGGATAGGTCATCAAAATGTTAGTGACAGTCAACCCCTTTACACATATCTGTGTGAAGAAAATATGTTTAAAGAACTTGTATACATTTGTAACATCATCCTCTCAAACCAATGAAAACTACTCCAATTCTACATAATATTGCATCATTCAACTTACCTGTAAAATGCCAATGACAGCCTTGAAATACCCTACATGAAAACAAGGAAGCTCCAGATCTAGGTATCCATAATGACCTAAACAGTCAGCCAAGTTTTTCCCACAGGTCAGACAGGGACGATCCTTCTCACTAGTACCCTAAAAATGCACATCAAAATATTAAAGGGCTTATTTAGCTGAGAAAATACATTTTCACATACCCTGCTAGGGAATTACTCTTAATAGATGGGCGAATCCCACTCTACAGGATTATCATCTCTTGGCTTTTAACTCGGGAGGGACCTCAAATACATTGTATAGCTGGCCAATTGATTGAGAGGCCAGTCACTGCAGTGGCGCAAGCAGGGAGCAGCTGCCGGGGACCTGCCTGTCCAACTAGTTTCCAGTGCAGCTTTTAAAGTACATCTTTCTCTCAAACACCGCAGCATTTCAGAGTCAAAGTGTGCAATACGTGCTGCCCGTGGGTTGAGCAGCATGTATAAGCTGTCAGGATCCCTTTAATAACCAGAACAATAAAGAAAAAAAAAAAAATATATATATATATATATATATATATATATATATATATATATATATATATATATATATATATATATTTTCCTGTCATTTCACCTAATATAAGCAAGGACTCCTAGAAAAACTAATCATCCAATTCTAACTTACAAGAGAAATTTTATGGGAAACAAAATAAATATCAATTTAAAATAAGTCCAAAACACTAGGTGAAGTGGAATTCAAAGCGTTTAGATACCATGCGATGGTCCAAAACCCCAAAAGGAAGAGGTGAATGGTGGTTGTCTTGGCTGTACAGACTCTTGCTCACCACCTGGATGTGAGCCTGCTGCCTCATCTGCTCTGCCGACTTCACCCCGAAGCAGATATGGCTTCTAGAGACAAAAAGGAGAGGGAAAGAAAAAATTCAGGATTGCCAAGGTGAATATTTAATTCTGGTAGCGGGATGGAAAAGACTGGTCTTTCCTTTGGCACCAATAGAGACATTTTTTTTAAAAATGTTGTTGCCAATATAGGGCTTTTCCCATCAAATAAACGTTATGTATTCAAGGAATGAGTGTTAGGCCATGGCCCCACTATCAGTATTCGTTCAGTATTTTTTTCTCAGGAGTGGGAGCCAAAACCAGGTGAGGAACAATCAGAGAAAAGGTATAATAGAAACAAGTCACCAATTCTGCATTTATCACCCACTCCTGGTTTTGGCTCCCACTCCTGAGAAAAAATACTGACCAAATACTGATAGTGGGGCTGTGGCCTTAGTCTGGAGTCACACTAATATGAGATTATATATATATATATATATATATATATATATATATATATATATATATATATATATATATATATATATATATATATACACACACACACAGTACAGACCAAAAGTTTGGACACACCTCATTTAAAGATTTTTTATGTATTTTCATGACTTTGAAAATTGTACATTCACACTGAAGGCATCAAAACTATGAATTAACACATGTGGAATTATATACTTAACAAAAAAGTGTGAAACAACTGAAAATATGTCTTATATTCTAGGTTCTTCAAAGTAGCCCCCTTTTGCTTTGATGACTGCTTTGCACACTCTTGGCATTCTCTTGATGAGCTTCAAGAGGTAGTCACCGGAAATGGTTTTCACTTCACAGGTGTACCCTGTCAGGTTTAATAAGTGGGATTTCTTGCCTTATAAATGGGGTTGGGACCATCAGTTGTGTTGTGCAGAAGGTGGATACACAGCTGATAGTCCTACTGAATAGACTGTTAGAATTTGTATTATGGCAAGAAAAAAGCAGCTAAGTAATTGAAGGTCAGTCAGTTCAAAAAATTGGGCAAACTTTGAAAGTGTCCCCAAGTGCAGTTGCAAAAACCATCAAGCGCTACAAAGAAACTGGCTCACATGAGGACCACCCCAGGAAAGGAAGACCAAGAGTCACCTCTGCTTCTGAGGATAAGTTTATCCGAGTCACCAGCAGCTCAGATTAGAGACCAGGTCAATGCCACACAGAGTTCTAGCAGCAGACACATCTCTTCAACAACTGTTAAGAGGAGACTTTGTGCAGCAGGCCTTCATGGTAAAATAGCGGCTAGGAAACCACTGCTAAGGACAGGCAACAAGCAGAAGAGACTTGTTTGGGCTAAAGAACACAAGGAATGGACATTAGACCAGTGGAAATCGGTGCTTTGGTCTGATGAGTCCAAATTTGAGATCTTTGGTTCCAACCACCGTGTCTTTGTGCGACGCAGAAAAGGTGACGGATGGACTCTACATGCCTGGTTCCCACCGTGAAGCATGGAGGAGGAGGTGTGATGGTGTGGGGGTGCTTTGCTGGTGACACTGTTGGGGATTTATTCAAAATTGAAGGCATACTGAACCAGCATGGCTACCACAGCATCTTGCAGCGGCATGCTATTCCATCCGGTTTGCGTTTAGTTGAACCATCATTTATTTTTCAACAGGACAATGACCCCAAACACACCTCCAGGCTGTGTAAGGGCTATTTGACCAAGAAGGAGAGTGATGGGGTGCTACGCCAGATGACCTGGCCTCCACAGTCACCAGACCTGAACCCAATCGAGATGGTTTGGGGTGAGCTGGACTGCAGAGTGAAGGCAAAAGGGCCAACAAGTGCTAAGCATCTCTGGGAACTCCTTCAAGATTGTTGGAAGACCATTTCCGGTGACTACCTCTTGAAGCTCATCAAGAGAATGCCAAGAGTGTGCAAAGCAGTCATCAAAGCAAAAGGTGGCTACTTTGAAGAACCTACAATATAAGACATATTTTCAGTTGTTTCACACTTTTTTGTTAAGTATATAATTCCACATGTGTTAATTCATAGTTTTGATGCCTTCAGTGTGAATGTACAATTTTCAAAGTCATGAAAATACATAAAAAATCTTTTAATGAGGTGTGTCCAATCTTTCGGTCTGTACGGTGTATATATATATATATATATATATATATATAATATAATATAAAGGGAACACTCAAATAACACATCCTAGATCTGAATGAATGAAATATTCTCATTGAATACTTTGTTCTGTACAAAGTTGAATGTGCTGACAACAAAATCACACAAAAATCATCAATGGATATCAAATTTATTAACCAATGGAGGCCTGGATTTGGAGTCACCCCCGAAATTAAAGTGGAAAAACACACTACAGGCTGATCCAACTTTGATGTCATGTCCTTAAAACAAGTCAAAATGAGACTCATTTTGTTTAAAATGTGTTAAGTGTTCCATTTAATTTTTTTGAGCAGTGTATATATACACACACACACACACACACTGCTAAAAAAAATAATGGGAACACAAACAACACAATGTAACTCCAAGTCAATAACACTTCTGTGAAATCTACCTGTCCAGTTATGAAGCAACACTGATTGTGAATCTATTTCTCCTGCTGTTGTGCAAATGGAACAGACAACTGGTAGAAATGATAGGCAATTAGCAAGATACCCCCTATAAAGGAGTGGTTCTGCAGGTGGTGACCACAGACCATTTCTCTGTTCTCATCCTTTTTGGCTGTTGTCTTGGTCACTTTTTCATTTTGCCATTGCTCTCACGCCTAGAGGTACAGTAGCATGAGGCGGTGTCTACAGTACAACCCACAGAAGTTGCTCAGGTAGTGCAGTTCATCCAGGATGGCACATCAGTGCGAGCTGTGGCAAGAAGGGTAGCTGTGTCTGTCAGCACAGTGTCCAGAGCATGGAGCAGAGACCAGGAGATGTGGAGGGAGCCATAGGAGGACAACAACCCAACAGTCAGGGGTGTTACGCCGAAATGCGTGTCGGGGTAGGCGCCGCACAGCTCTGGTGGATCACATAGGTATGCACATGCCAGTGGAAGGCAGCACATTCTATAATGTATTTATAAAAACAATGATGTTTAATGTTACATATGTGCTATGAGATATAATACCAATATACAAGATATATAACATTTGATCGATTATGTGCCATGTTACTTATGCTGTCTGTTGATATTTATACACAGCACAGGTCACTTTGTCATATACAAATAGATATACTGGTTTACCTCCATCTTGGATTATTTAACTTGACAGTTATGAAGTTACATGGCACTGTATCGATCTGGTATATATTATAGTAAGGCATCGTTGCATCCTATGGATATTACGACTAACTGATCAATTGTTTGTGCTTTTGTACACATAGCAGGAAATGGCACTTCATTGTTTCAGTATTTATTGCACTAAGGCACTTTTTTAGCTTAGAGCTATTATAAATTAAATGAATTGGTGTACCGTTACAATTGTATTATGAAAGATGTGATTATTTTTGCTCAGATGATTATGTACCATGTTGCTTATACTTTGTATTGATTTACGTCAAGTTTATAACATACAGGGATAATGCATGTCCCCCAATGAACATCATTGTTGTGTGAGCGTCTCTCTATGCAGTGCCACCTAATGGCCTAACCATGATTCATTAAAGGTTTTTTAAGGAATATTGTCTACTTTTTGATCTTTGTTGTTCGGTTGCTCTCTGTTGGTTTGCTTGACCTTGTTGTAATGGACTGCCGTCTTCGAAATTTTAAGAATGGAGGCAACATGACGCTCACTGCTCTGCTAGTAAAGCCAGAATTGAGCCCTTCTTTTCCTCACTCAGGACTTTTCTTTTCAACTCCTTTGGTATGGTTAAAAGTTATTTTTTCATTCAAATTACTTTTGGGCTATTCCTAGCACTTGTTTTGCCATCCAGCTTGTCCTATTGCAAGAGGATTGTGTCTGTGAAAACCACTAGAACACATACTTGAGAAATGGACATGTGAATGAGCCCTCAACCTGAGGATTGGAAGGAGTACAACACCAGTGTGACCCACACAGATGCCAACAATGGGACTCTGAAATCCCGTCAGAATGAAGCAGTGGACACGTAAGCGCAAAAAAGCACCATTCATTCTCTATGGGACTGCCAGAAATAGAGTGTGGCTCCATTCCAATTGGGTTTATCAGAACCCGTTCTTGGGATTGGTGGGGTTCAAGTTGCATAATATTATCTATGTTTTAGATAAGTCATATATTATAATGTAAGGAAAACCCCTATAAATGAACATGAGCTGGTGAGGAGCTGATAACCAGCAGTTGAAATCACTGGGGATCAAATAACTTTGTTGGGGAGAAGCTGTCGGTGACTATACAATTGAATGGTCACCCTGTATTACAATAAGTCCTCCTATGTGCTGGACATCTCAGCATGACACCTATGTGCAAAGAGAAAACCTGCAGCAGCAGCAATCCGATAAGCTGCGGAAATTTCCACGATGAAAGCAATGGGCTACTATATGACATATCATATATCCAGTCTCTCAGCCAGAAATGGGGGTTTCCAACAGTAAAGCGCCTAATGATTAGACATATGGACAAAAGGCTCTCCCCGATGAGACAACCCCTTTAAGGATTAGACTTATGGACAAAAGGCTCTCCCCGATGAGACAACCCCTTTAAGGATTAGACATATGGACAAGAGACTCTCCCCAATGAGACAACCCCTTTAAGGATTAGACATATGGACAAGAGACTCTCCCCAATGAGACAACCCCTTTAAGGATTAGACATATGGACAAGAGACTCTCCCCAATGAGACAACCCCTTTAAGGATTAGACATATGGACAAGAGACTCTCCCCAATGAGACAACCCCTTTAAGGATTAGACATATGGACAAAAGTGCCCCGATGAGACAACCCCTTTAAGGATTAGACATATGGACAACTCTCCCCGATGAGACAACCCCTTTAAGGATTAGACATATGGACAAAAGACCCCCCCCCCATGATACAACCCCTTTAAGGATTAGACATATGGACAAAAGACTCCCCCCCGATGAGACAACCCCTTTAAGGATTAGACATATGGACAAAAGTGTCCCGATGAAACAACCCCTTTAAGGATTGGACATATGGACAAAAGTGCCCCGATGAGACAACCCCTTTAAGGATTAGACATATGGACAAGAGACTCTCCCCAATGAGACAACCCCTTTAAGGATTAGACATATGGACAAAAGTGCCCCGATGAGACAACCGCTTCAAGGATTAGACAGAGAAGTGCCATGAAGGGACACCTCCTTTAATGATTGGACATTTGGACAGAGAGTTGCCATGCTGTGACAGCCCCATTAAAAACTGTTCTCTCCGTTATGAAACGTTGGTGTCAACCAATGTGGTGCAACATAATCATCCCGCAATAAGTTGTCAGTAATGTCTGAACAAAAACAATACATGATTGGTACTACAAGTGCCAGCATGCCCTTCTTGCAGACCTCATAGCATGCTGGAAGTGTCATTTTACAGCACCTAGAGAACCGCAGGTGGCAAAACAAAGTGTTCCAAGTGAGAGGCAGCCATGTGTTATGGCTCAGTCCCCATCCATGCCCACGCAGCAGACCGCCTGTCACCCCTCAAGTTACACACGGCCACTCACATCTTCTTCGCCACATCGGTTTCCCTGAATTGCTCCTTCATCCTGACTCTCCCTCAATCCTCTCCGCCACGAGTGATCTGCCACTCAGTGCTCCATGCTGCATACACAACTTCCGGTAACCTTTCACCTCGCCATAGAGTTCAGTAGTGCAGGAAGAGAGGTGTCAGACAGGTACAGCGACACCGTCCGGCCTTTGTGTAGACTGCAGTTTTACAAAGCTGTCATTGGTTCCTCTGAGCAGTTCAGACTGGGCAAGCAATGATGCAGCTCATCTAGGTAATGGCAGTCAGTAACCACAACTTGGCCCCTCACAGAGGAAATCAGGGGGAGCCAAACAAGTTGTAGGGCCAATGGAGCCCAAATGTATTAGAAAGATGAAGAGGGGTCTCCTCTAGCACACTGGTTTGGGTATTGTCACGTATTTTTGGCTTTGAGCGGCAGCCGGCATTTTTCCTGAAGCGACTTCACTTGGGAACACTGGTGTCTTAAAGATGTGTGTGAGTGCATACTCTAATGGCGCACAGTGTGAGTGCATACTCTAATGGCGCACAGTGTGAGTGCATACTCTAATGGCGCACAGTGTGAGTGCATACTCTAATGGCGCACAGTGTGAGTGCATACTCTAATGGCGCACAGTGTGAGTGCATACTCTAATGGCGCACAGTGTGAGTGCATACTCTAATGTCGCACCGTGTGAGTGCACACCCCAATGTCGCACCGTGTAAGTGCATACCCCAATGTCGCACCCTGTGAGTGCATACCCCAATGTCGCACCGTGTGAGTGCATACCCCAATGTCGTCCGTGTGAGTGCATACCCCAATGTCGCACCGTGTAAGTGCATACCCCAATGTCGCACCCTGTGAGTGCATACCCCAATGTCGCACCCTGTGAGTGCATACCCCAATGTCGCACCGTGTGAGTGCATACCCCAATGTCGCACCGTGTGAGTGCATACCCCAATGTCGCACCGTGTGAGTGCATACCCCAATGTCGCACCGTGTGAGTGCATACCCCAATGTCGCACCGTGTAAGTGCATACCCCAATGTCGCACCCTGTGAGTGCATACCCCAATGTCGCACCCTGTGAGTGCATACCCCAATGTCGCACCGTGTGAGTGCATACCCCAATGTCGCACCGTGTGAGTGCATACCCCAATGTCGCACCGTGTAAGTGCATACCCCAATGTTGCACCCTGTGAGTGCATACCCCAATGTCGCACCCTGTGAGTGCATACCCCAATGTCGCACCGTGTGAGTGCATACCCCAATGTCGCACCCTGTGAGTGCATACCCCAATGTCGCACCGTGTAAGTGCATACCCCAATGTCGCACCCTGTGAGTGCATACCCCAATGTCGCACCCTGTGAGTGCATACCCCAATGTCGCACCCTGTGAGTGCATACCCCAATGTCGCACCGTGTGAGTGCATACCCCAATGTCGCACCGTGTGAGTGCATACCCCAATGTCGCACCGTGTAAGTGCATACCCCAATGTCGCACCCTGTGAGTGCATACCCCAATGTCGCACCCTGTGAGTGCATACCCCAATGTCGCACCCTGTGAGTGCATACCCCAATGTCGCACCCTGTGAGTGCATACCCCAATGTCGCACCGTGTGAGTGCATACCCCAATGTCGTCCGTGTGAGTGCATACTCTAATGGCGCACAGTGTGAGTGCATACTCTAATGTCGCACCGTGTGAGTGCATACTCTAATGTCGCACCGTGTGAGTGCATACTCTAATGTTGCACCGTGTGAGTGCACACCCCAATGTCGCACCGTGTAAGTGCATACCCCAATGTCGCACCCTGTGAGTGCATACCCCAATGTCGCACCCTGTGAGTGCATACCCCAATGTCGCACCATGTGAGTGCATACCCCAATGTCGCACCGTGTGAGTGCATACCCCAATGTCGCACCGTGTGAGTGCATACCCCAAAGTCGCACCGTGTGAGTGCATACCCCAATGTCGCATCGTGTGAGTGCATACCCCAAAGTCGCACCGTGTGAGTGCATACCCCAATGTCGCATTGTGTGAATGCATACCCCAATGTCGCACCATGAGTGCATACCCCAATGTCGCACCATGAGTGCATACCCCAATGTCGCACCATGAGTGCATACCCCAATGTCGCACCATGTGAGTGCATACCCCAATGTTGCACCGTGTGAGTGCATACCCCAATGTCGCACCATGTGAGTGCATACCCTAATGTCGCACCATGTGAGTGCATACCCTAATGTCGCACCGTGTGAGTGCATACCCTAATGTCGCACCTTGTGAGTGCATACCCCAATGTCGCACCATGTGAGTGCATACCCCAATGTCGCACCGTGTGAGTGCATACCCTAATGTCGCACCGTGTGAGTGCATACCCCAATGTCGCACCGTGTGAGTGCATACCCCAATGTCGCACCATGTGAGTGCATACCCCAATGTCGCACCGTGTGAGTGCATACCCAAATGTCACACCGTGTGAGTGCATACCCTAATGTCGCACCGTGTGAGTGCATACCCTAATGTCGCACACTCCTTGGAGATGCGGTGCCCTACACATCCTCCCTTAGTAATGACAGAATGACAGCAGGTTGTTGGGGGAGAACGGCTCAGCAGTAATATCACAGTGATGACATAACGCAGTCCTCTACTCACAACTAAGCAACAAAACCAATGGCCAAATCCTATAAATATGAGACTTGCCCAAAAGGGGCACAGAAATTGGGAGATAAAACAAAAATATATGAAATGCCTATTATTTTTATTAAATAATTCCACAATTACAAAATTGTCATTTATACTAATAATAAATAATAATACAGGAAAGACCAGAATAAAAGAATTAGGCCAGGGTCACACCATTTTTTCTCATCCACAAGAATCGGGCCAATATGCAAATAACACTCCGATCACAATCTCATCTGAGTTTGATCAGAGTGTCAGCATTGTGGGCTCCAATTCTCTGGGATAAGGAGAAGATGGAGAAAAAGATTTATGCATTCAGTCAGTGCATGGAAATTGAATTGAACTGCACTCAGATGTTATCCGAGTGCAGTCCGATGTTTCCCACTCACTCAGCGACTTGCATGGCCAAGAACGATGCAAATATCGGATCAAACATGCATGCAGCAGACATGTGCATGGTCCCATAGACTAACATTAGTCCGAGTGCGATCCAATGTTTAGTCGGATTGCACTTGGACCAAAAATATGATCATGTGCACGAGTCCTGACATAGGAAGACATATTGTGTTAAAACATAGCCTGAGAGGGCATTCCCCTTGTCTTACAGCAGTGCATTACGTTGCATAACTGAGACCATTCAAGTTTGAAGCCATATTCCACGAAATGCATTTATCATGTATCCACAGGTGATCATGAGGGGCCCCACTGTTTATGTGAAGGGGAATCTACATTCCAAGTTCCTCCCCACTGAGGTCAAGATTAAATGAAGCAGCATTGTCACTCATGCCCTCTGCTGATCTGTCTATGGGATTGACAGATATAGCGCTGCACTACGGGACTGAGCGCTGAACTACGGGACTGAGCGCTGAACTACGGGACTGAGCGCTGAACTACGGGACTGAGCGCTGAACTACGGAACTGAGAGCTGCACTACAAGACTGAGAGCTGCACTACAAGACTGAGAGCTGCACTACAAGACTGAGAGCTGCACTACGGGACTGAGTGCTGCATTACGGGCCTGAGCAATGCACTAAGGGTCTGAGCGCTGCACTACAGGTCTGAGAGCTGCACTACAGGACTGAGCGCTGAACTACGGAACTGTGCGCTGCACTACAGGACTGAGAGCTGCACTACAGGACTGAGCGCTGCACTATGGGACTGAGCACTGCACTACGGGACTGAGCATTGCACTACGGGACTGAGCGTTGCACTACGGGACTGAGCATTGCACTACGGGACTGAGCGCTGCACTAAGGGTCTGAGCGCTGCATTACGGGTCTGAGCGCTGAACTATGGGTCTGAGCGCTGCACTACGGGACTGAGTGCTGCATTATGGGTCTGAGCGCTGCACTACGGGACTGAGCGCTGAACTACGGGACTGAGCGCTGAACTACGGGACTGAGCGCTGAACTACGGGACTGAGTGCTGCATTACGGGTCTGAGCGCTGAACTACGGGACTGAGCGCTGCACTCGCCTGTCTCAGTCAGTCCCATAGACATGGAGTAGACCAGCACCACGAGTGATCATTTTGTGGATAGGTGATATGTGTCTTTTGTGCTAAAGTGATAATATTAATATAAAATAATAATTCATATGTTAATTGTATTATTGAGCAGAATTAATTTCAGCCTATTGGATCGGCCTCCACAACAGTCTCAATCCAATAGTCTTATCTCTGGAGTTCTAAGTCTGGGACCCCCAAATCACAGGAGCGGTGATTAACATTGTAATTGTCATTGGTTTATCATACGTCAAACTCACTGATGAAACTATTGTTAAAAAGTGACACACGGAGCAAACACTGAGGAAACTCGGCAGGTAAAAGCAGACACATGGAGCTACACTGATGGCAGCGGCGCATGTTACATAAGTGAGAAATCCCTGATGTCTGAATGAGGCATATGTCCGGGTTGTGAGCGTATTTCACAGTCCATATGTCTTATCCGCGGGCAGTCTGGGCAATGCGAATCACATACGGACGGTGAAATACGCCGGAGCTATAGGAAAGCAGCGTGGGCCGCCTCCATCAGCTCCATAGGCTGAACAGAACAGATTCATGAATACCCAGTGATGCTTCAGCCATTCTTGTGCTCGGCTGCGGTGCGTGCGGGGAGACACTTTCACCTACACTGACTTTACTAATATGTTCCGTCATGTTCAATGAGTTTCTCTTTCCATACGGCCCCTTTAAATGGGCGGACTATGGGTCGATGATTGACGGTTTTTCCAGCCAATGCTTGTCCGCACGCCGGCGATTGCGACCACTCCCACTTCCTGTGAATCCCACGATAGGATTGGCTGAAGAAACTTCGGTCTTTCTTTCCTTCCTCCCTGAGCGAGACGGTACCAAGATGGTGAGTGTCGGTGCGCCGTACGTGTACAATCCGTGGAATATCCGCGCCATCCTGCCTCAGGCACTGAGGAGCGTGGTGTGTGGGGCTCCTTCTGGAGTGGGGAGGCTGTTGGCAGGATATTTGTGAGGGCATGTTCAGAGAGCTCCGGATAACCCGCCCTGCTGTGGGCCCGTGTGGCAGCGGCTCTGGGTGTGCGCAGCCGGTGGTGTGCCGAGCTCCGGACTGTCTCGGAAGCAGGGTTACTCGGGGCAGTGGCCGCTCCTCTGCCCAGGCCTCCATGGCTGCCTTCTCCGGGGCAGCGCTGCAGGTGGCGGCATCTCCCACGGCTAGTGTGTACAGCGGCGAAGCTGCACGGTGTCCTGCCGCATCTCTGCCCCACGGCTAGTGTGTACAGCGGCGAAGCTGCACGGTGTCCTGCCGCATCTCTGCCCCACAGCTAGTGTGTACAGCGGGGAAGCTGCACGGTGTCCTGCCGCATCTCTGCCCCACAGCTAGTGTGTACAGCGGGGAAGCTGCAGGGTGTCCTCACCCCATAGAGGCCTCAGCACTGTGTCCTGCCGCATCTCTGCCCCACGGCTAGTGTGTACAGCGGGGAAGCTGCACGGTGTCCTGCCGCATCTCTGCCCCACAGCTAGTGTGTACAGCGGGGAAGCTGCAGGGTGTCCTCACCCCATAGAGGCCTCAGCACTGTGTCCTGCCGCATCTCTGCCCCACAGCTAGTGTGTACAGCGGCGAAGCTGCAGGGTGTCCTCACCCCATAGAGGCCTCAGCACTGTGTCCTGCCGCATCTCTGCCCCACGGCTAGTGTGTACAGCGGCGAAGCTGCACGGTGTCCTGCCGCATCTCTGCCCCACGACTAGTGTGTACAGCGGCGAAGCTGCACGGTGTCCTGCCGCATCTCTGCCCCACGGCTAGTGTGTACAGCGGGGAAGCTGCACGGTGTCCTGCCGCATCTCTGCCCCACGGCTAGTGTGTACAGCGGGGAAGCTGCAGGGCGTCCTCACCCCATAGAGGCCTCAGCACTGTGTCCTGCCGCATCTCTGCCCCACAGCTAGTGTGTACAGCGGGGAAGCTGCACGGCATCCTCACCCCATAGAGGCCTCAGCACTGTCCCCTCTGGCTGCTAGAAATTAGAGTGAGTCTGGCCCTCTTCATCCTGCACGGCCTCCGGATGGAGCAAGGTAGCAGCTCTCCACAAGATGGTTGAGGACATGCAGATGTTTGGGGTCTGATCGCTGGAATCTGGGGCTTTCCTCCTAGTCATGGTCAGGTGCCCAGACTCTCCTCCATTCCTTCTGAGGTTGCTGGTAAAAGCGAAGCACAGCTGCCCCATGGGGAATAAGTCGGTTAAAATGTGCCTATCCATTTTTAACAATTAATTGTTCTGCTGATCGGTGTAGGCCCCTGTGTGTGGACAGGTCATAACTAGTGTTGAGCGAGTATATTCGGTTAACCCTTTCGCCGAGTATACTCGGTCGAGCACCGAGAATTTATAGAATGCTCGGGCTTTAAGTTTTTGTCGCTCCGAGAACATGATTTGCAGACTGTTTGACAGATTTAATACATGTGAGGAATGCTGGAAAAGCAGGCATTCCTCACATGTCTTAAATCTGTCAAACAGTTGCAAATCATGTTCTCGGAGCGACAAAAACTTAAAGCCCGAGCATTCTATAAATTCTCGGTGCTCGGCCGAGTATACTCGAGTATAACCGAACATACTCGCTCAACACTAGTGGTAACTTGTTTACACTGGAAACCCCCTTTAAGCAAGTCTGTGGAGTCGGTAAGCCAAACCTCCGACTCCTCAATTTCTACGACTCCGACTCCCTCATACATGGCTCATGTTTAAGTGATAAATTTACTGTAGCACAGATTCATCTCAGCTAAAAGTCTAGACCCTTAGATCAGGAATAGGACAGACATTTATAGGACATTTCATAACTTTCCCAAATTCTTATGAAAAAATATTCTCCACAAACTGCATTGAATTACTGTACCCAATTTATTATATATTTTAGGAGTTGGTCCATTTTATACCGACTCCACGACTCCGACTAAACAGCCCTGCCTTTAAGCATAACATTTAACGTCTAAAATGTAGTGTGAACACAGCCTTAGTGTCTATTTGGCATAGTCATCACATAGAGAGCTGCAGTAACAACTGCAGCCACTAAACAGTGCTGTGAACGGAGGTATTGTACTTCATATGCCATTTACATCTGACTGCCACTGGAGGAAGTGACTGCTGGTGGTGGAGGTACCATGCGTCAGTCCACCACTGATCCTTAGGATGGAGAAAATGGCAGATGGACAAGAGTCCTGCGAATCCATTCTCCCAAGTCGATTTGTGACCAGGAGGACTGCATCTCCTTATCTTCCAGCTCCCAATTTGATTAGCTAGGCTGGTGCTGTGTCTTTTGTGTTCATCATGCCACAATGATATTGCACCAGCCTGGCTAACCAAGAACCAGGTGGTAAGGGGATTCCCAGTGCTCACAGATTACGGACCTGGCCGATGGGCCGGAGGCCTTCAAATGGATTCCCATCTCTATAGGTCGTCAATAAGAAAGTACCGCAGAGCTCAGGAGAGATGCCAGCTGAGAACAGTCTTTACACTTGATGCTCAGTGGTCATCACAACGAAGGATCACATGGGACTCTCTAGGATTTCTACCCCTTTAATATAGCCCTAGAAGTCAATCTTGCAACTTGTCACTTTCCATTCATTTCTACCTTGCCCATTGAGGCTTAGAAGCTGGACACATCAGGATATTACGAATCATAGATAGAAAAGAGATGGAAGACAATTGACGCTTACATTTTTTTTCTTTTAGAACGACAGCGTCACTATTAGAACTCGGAAGTTCATGACCAACCGGCTGCTTCAGAGGAAGCAAATGGTAAGTCGCTCTACTCCTACAACCCTGCCTATAGCTGCATAGGAGAGATGTTTTATGGTTTTGGCTACATTCTTGCCTTATTTTGGGAGGATGGGGTAATATTACCTTAGACTGTATGCATTAGTTGCAAGGATTTTTATTGCTGCAAAGTTTTTATTAAAATCTGTATGGTGTTCTTCTTGCCTTTAGGTCATAGATGTCCTTCATCCTGGGAAAGCTACAGTCCCCAAGACCGAAATCAGGGAGAAGCTGGCAAAAATGTACAAGACTACCCCAGATGTGATCTTTGTTTTCGGTTTCAGGACTCACTTTGGTGGTGGCAAAACTACCGGCTTTGGCATGATTTACGATTCTCTAGACTACGCTAAGAAGAATGAACCCAAGCACAGACTGGCCAGGGTAATTGTCAGGAGTGGTTAAAGTTGCTTCTATCTTCAAAAATTTTGTTTACAGATATATTCACAAGGGTATGTGCTCAGGTTCAGGATTTGCAGCAGAAAACTCTGCAAATACTGGAGTGTTGGTAGGAAAAACGCTGCATAAAATCCGAAAGTTTTTGATACTTTCTTTTTCTCCACCATTTATTTAAAGTGTTGAAAAACACTGGAAGAATTGACATGTTGCAGATTTGAAACGGTTTCAAAATTGCAATGCAGAAATAAGCAGCACATGTATGAGATTTCAGAGATCGCATTCACTTTGTTGGGGCAGTAAATGCTGCATTTTTTTTTCTTTTTGTGGCAAAATGTTAATCTACCCTTGGGGTATGTGCCCACAATCAGGAAATGTTGCTGATTTATGCAGTGTCAGCAAGATGTTACAACATAGTGTATATTATTTCTAGAAATGCCATGTCCAATATGCGAGCATCTGAGGCTGCGGATCTCCTGCGGACACCTGACATGCGGCACATCTTTAACGATGCGGCATGTCAACTTCTCTTAACGGTGTCGCTAGTCTCTGCAACAGAAATTTGTCCACTAGAATGTATTGAATGCGGTAAATCTGCATGATTCAGAGAACATACGCGGATTTACCTGGGCTGAATTGTACGCAGCTAAAAATATGCTACGTCCGGATTGTGGGCACATAGCCTAAGGGTGTGTGCCCACAATCAGGAGCCGCTGCGTGTTTATGCAGCGTCAAACCCGCAGCAGTCAGATGTTACAGTACAGTGGATGGGATTTCTAGAAATTACATGTCTCTGTGCACCTATGGATCACCCGCGGAAACTGACATGCGGCTCATCATTCAGACCCACAGCATGTCCATTTTCTCTTGCGGGCCAGCATGCGGACTTTCCCCGTAGATTAACATCTATGATCAAAGTCCGCATGTGGAAAAAAAATCGCACTGCTCATTTGCATAATGAGGGTGGAAGCTGTGTGGCTATACAGCAGCGTCGGGGCCGCAGGCGGCTACGGATCGTGGGCACATACCCTTAGGGTAGAACTGTTGCACCAATTAGCCAGGTGTGGCTAGGGGGGAAAAAAATATTCTTTGCTCCATCTCTACAACCTGGTGCTCCTGCAATGTCTCATCTCATAAGACTGCTGACAACCTTTTTTAAAGCGACTCTGTCACCAAGTTTTTGCATACTAATCTGAGAGCAGCATAATGTAGAGACCTGATTCCAGTGATGTCACTTACTGGGCTGCCTGCTGCAGTTTTGATAAAGTTCTTGTTTTAGCTGCTGCAGATCTACCAAGCTCTCTGAATGCTGAACTCTGCTTTCTTTGTACACTGCATAGGCGGAAAGCTGTCAGTCTGTAATGGGGTGTAGTTCCCAGGATAGTGTGAATCCTTTTTGCCAATTCTACTTATTTATGCCATCATATAAGAATAGTCTGATTTCAGCCTTGGTTAATTGTCTTCATCCCTCTTGCTCTAGTTGTCATAAAATTTTAAGCAAATTTTGTAAGTTCAACAGATGGCATTACACCTTATATCTTGATCGGTTTAACTATCTCTCACCCTCCTGATTTCCCCCATACACAGAGGTCTTTTCCCCAAGAAAACATGCCTGCTCTTATCACAAAGGAACCAGGGCATTATACATATTGTATAGTAAGATGAGATGCCCATATACACTACAGATATTTGGCACGTCCTGTTTTATATCTTGTGTGTTTGGATACATCTAACAGTTTCCTATAAATTGGATAACTTTATGTACTTCTTATAGCATGGTCTCTACGAAAAGAAAAAGACTTCACGAAAACAGCGTAAAGAAAGGAAGAACAGAATGAAGAAGGTCAGGGGTACAGCCAAAGCCACCGTGGGTGCTGGTAAAAAGGTAAGTGTAAAGTGCAGCAGCTTGTAATGTCGCTTTAAATGTTATGGGGTCACACTAGTAACTTTTTCCAATTGATCTTGTCTTTATTCTCCCCCTGATGTACAGAAGGTAACATTTCCTATAGAGGATTAGAATGTAGTCTGCCAGATCATAGTATTTGCTTTACTTCATAAAAATGTAGTGAGGAGAACTCATTGAAGTGTAATATCAGTATTAAGTCTGGTTGGCTCTAAACCTAAAGTGCAATAACTCTAGTACGATGGCGCTCTTAATCTGTCAATTACAAGGCAAATGTCTTAATCTGCACACTTCCTCTAAATGTCCACACTCTCTTGACAGAATGAGTACATTAAACTGGCTATCTGCATCCGTGGGGTGCATTTACATTGCACAATCATTAATTAACCGCCAATTCGCTACATAGAATACTGGCGCCAGCCATTGAAATCTCGAAACAAGACGTGCTTAATTAGTAGTAGTGCTAGGCTACTTGGCTAGATTTAGCGCTTGCGTGTTTCACCGATACTCAGCCGCGTGCAAGGATACTGTCTTGAACGATCAGTGCCGCTTAGTATGCCATACAGCTTTTGGAGGAATTGTCACAAGTTCTCCTTTGCTTAAAGCTAACCGGTCCTCAGGATTTTGCTAAGTAAACTACAGACAGTGTCATATTGGGGCTGCTGCATTGATTAATATGATACCTGAGGTGAAGAAATCCGGCTTGTGGTTCTTGTATAATCTTTGCATTTTGGAGATAATTAGAGGCCGGACTGTAGGCTGGGTCTTTACTTGGTGCTCTAGGCCAGATTGACGAGATGAAACCTGCCCACAGGCCTGCCCTGAAGCACAAGTATGTTTCTCATCATAGAGACAGATAGGGGTGGCCTGTGGGCAGGTCTTATCTTGCTGATCTGGCCTAGAGCACCAGGATAAGACCCTGAGCACAAGCATCTAATTATCTGCAAACTGCAAATAAAGATTATACAAGAACCACAAGACGGATTTCTTCACTTCAGATATCATTTTAATCAGTGTAACGTCGCCAACATGACACTGCTTGTAGTTTTACTTAAAGTGAACCTGTCAATATGATTTTTCTAACTGTAAAATAAAGAAGCTAATTTCTGTCTTAAACTAAGATTCAAGACCTGGTTCACCTCATTTTTATTCTCCAAGTGATGCATTCTTGGTTCTTGCATGACATTGGGGTACATTAATGCTTAAAAAGTTTCGGTTGCAAATTGCATTACAAAATTGGCATTGGTTACATGTGGATTTCACTCTACATTGCAATGGGTGAAATCGTTGCTGAAAAATCCACCACATAAATTGACATAGTGCTGAAAAATTGTACAGCAGATCTATTCTCAAATCTCATTTAGTTTGCTGCTAATATACTTAGCTGACTGCGAATCCAATCTGGCAACCTGCAGCATGCCAGCCAGCCATGTGTGAACACTGCTGTATTGGTTCTGCTGGCTCATGTCTTGGCTAAGCCTTCATTAATCTTGTATAGTTGTGTAATATGAAGCAAATGACTTGTGAGGATTCTTTCATATTAGTGGCTGTTTTCCTATTTGGCAAGACTTAATTTCTGGCTATAGGTTTGTATGTTGTATATTGACACTTTCTGCCTTTTTATTTCACACTTTCTTGGCATTCTTCAGAAATGAAGTGATCAGGTATAGTGATTGCATGAGTGTGACAGCTATTCCCACCTCGCGCTTCATACCGTCCCATTTTAGGTTTGCATGAAACTACTGGGTCATAATCCTTGTGATTGGGTTAATATCCCAAGCTTTACATGTCTTTAGACTTGTAGTGTAATGTCCCTAAGGTCAGAAGGACATTGTCATTGTATACCACATACTTTTGGAACATAATTATGCTTGTATATGCGATGTGTGTAAATATAATTTTATACCAAATGTGTAAATTTTCAGCGTCCCTAACTCTTATGCTTTGTCCATGAAGCAGCATAAAACTGCAGCAGCGCCGAGGTCCTGTGATCTTATAACTGCTTCTTAGACGCTTAAAGAGCTCGTCCTAGCAGGAATGTTCCATATTGTAAAGTACAGCATTGTTTGTAATCTAGATTTGTTCCCTACATACAAGCAACTCCTGTCTTCAATGTCCTCTTATGTTTCTGTGAAACTACCAGAATGCATTGGCGTTTCATATGTAATGCCACATGACTTTAGTCCCTATTAGTCCTCACCCCACCCCCTCTCCTGTCACTGAAAAAGATTGTCCTCACAGACGTCTATTTCAGTGGCTGGCCTTCCCTACTTGAGTTCATTAAAGGGTTGGTTCCAAGGTCAAATATAAATCTAAATCCCTATCTATTTAGTGCCGGTAATCTAAACTATTTTCTAACCTACTTGCATTAAAAAATTCTTATTGTTTCCTATCTAACAGCATTGAAATAGCGGCACTCAATACCAAATAAAGTGCTGACCTTTTATTGAAGCGTGACATTGCTGACCCGGGCAGATGAAAACCCAGTCGGCCAACGCAGCTTTGCATGACAATATGCTTTCTCAGGGCCTTGAGAAAGCGCGTGTTCACCCAAAACAGTGTTGGCCGGGGTTGTGTAGCTGGGATTTTCTTCTGCCCGTCTCAGCAATTTACTGCTTCAATAAAAGGTCAGCACTTTATTTACTATTAAGTGCCGCTATTTTTTTGTTACCTAAATTACAACCTAGTTCTCACTATAAGCTTAGCACCACTACCTGTTTTCTTTTCTACCCACCTTAAGTGTGTTTAACCCCTTACTGACATATGTGTCGTAATAGTACAGCACATCGGGTCCCTCCCTTTGGTCACTGATCTGTACACCTGTCATGTGCCCCTAACAGCCACGGGTGGAATCATGATCCACCCATGACTGTTAACTAGTTAAATGCTGCTGTCAATCTCTTGACAGTGGCATTTAACGTGCGCTTTTTGTAAGCGCGTCACTGGCTTGCGGGTCACCGATGGGTTGGCATGACAACTCTGGGTCTGCAGGAGACTCCTGTGGTTGTCATTGCCAGATTTCGGTCAGCGCCGCCTAGTGGTTGGCACTCATAGTAAGTGAGCATTTCTGCTACACACAGGCGATCGGAGCATCGCCTGTGTATAGCAGAGGCAATCTGACAATTACAGCTTCTAGTCTCCCATGGATACTATTGAAGCATGTAAAAAAAAAAAAAAGTTTAAATCACCCCCCTTTTGGCCCACATAAACACATTTGGTATCGTCGCGTTCTTAATCGCCCGATCTATCAGTATATAAAAAAAAAAAATTAATCTGATCGGTAAACGGCATAACGAAATGGGCGATCAAAACATCCGTATCTATCCCAAATTAGTATAAATAAAGTGTCAGCTTGGCGTGCAAAGAATAGGCATTCACCCGGCCTCAGATCCCCAAAAAATGGAGACGTTACAGGTCTCGGAAAATGGCACCATTGTTATTTATAAAAAAAAAAAAAAAAAAAAATCTTTGGATATTTTTTTCACCACTTAAAAAATAATCTATACATGTTTGGTATCTACAAACTCATAATAACCTGGAGAATCATATTGGCAGGTCAGTTTTAGCATTTAGTGAACATGGTTAAAAAAAAACCTGCAATTTCACCGCACTTGGAATTTCCCCCCTTCCCCCCTTCCCCCCCCTGTTTTCTAGTACACAATATGGTAAAACTGATGGTGTTGTTCAAAAGTACAATTCGTCCCGCAAAAAATAAGCCCTCACATGGCCATATTGACCAAAATATAAAAAAGTTATGGCTCTGGGGAGGAAGAGGAGCAAAAAACGGAGAATGACCAGGTCATGACGGGGTTATTATCCATGGATGGGTGAAAACGCTGAAAAAACGCTTCTCTCTGGCAGAAAAAACGTATGTAAATCTGCATGTGTTTTTTTTCTGCAAGAGAGAGGCAAAAACGCTCTGCATCCAAATCTGCTACGTGGGCGCATAGCATTAAAGTGGAGGGTGAGAGGGTGTGTATGTAACTTGCCATTATGCTTTGAATGGGCTGTATGGGGGTATTTGCGCTTTAGTGCCAAGGATGAAGAGGAAATGTAGATTTAATGCATGTTATATGCCTTTTCTTAATATTCCTGCTTCACATTGCTATGCAATAGGTTGTTAGGTTGTAATAACTTTTTGTTTTTGTTCCTTAATATGGATAAAATAATAAATCCTTTTAAAGAGAATCTGTCATCTGACACATGCTGCGCAAACAGTGGTCAGCGTGAATAAGATCTGCCTTACTGGATCCACGAATCCAAAAAAAAAAAATGTTTTCCACAGACTTCAATGTAAAAAAAACAAACAAAAAAAACAGACAAAACCCAGCTGAGATCATTTATTTAAAAACGGGCTAAAAAGTACACACAACTCTTTTGCCAATGGATTGCTGCTGGATCACTTCTAACTGATATCTACTGGACATGTGAACATAACCAATTTTTTTAACATATTTGGCTTTCTCATTTACTACCTTTTTCAAAACCATTTCTTACCCATTTAAGTCTTGATGTACTTTAATAAATTACTCTCTAATTTTCTTTTCTTTTCCTGATGCTTTCCCAGTGAGGTTGAGACTAGTTTTCACAGGTACTTCAGTTGCGATGTAAAGCATGTTTGCATGGGGAAAAATACAGCTTTTATAGGGTATTTGATGCCCTTGTGTAACAACATGTTTAAAATGATGTTCTAATCATTCAGAGTACAGATGGCAACCATTGGGTAAAACTGCTGAGACCTCCACTGATTGCCAACACCAGGGGTCCCTTGTAACCTGTTGAAATATGGGGCTGATGGAGATGATCAAGAGTAGTAGTCTATCTCAGTCCTCCTATAGATGCATATGTGCAACCATTTCTTTATTAGAACAGGAACATGGGACCTCCTGTTCTTACTTGTTAATGGACAATAACTTGTTGAAGTTGGAATACTCGTTAAAGCAGTGTCCCCCCCAACTCCAGTCTTCAAGAGCCACCAACAGGTTATGTTTCAGGATTTCCTTAGTATTGCACAGGTGATCAAATTATCGCTTGTGCAGGTACTGTAATTATCACCCGTGCAATGCTAAGGAAATCCTGAAAACATGTTCTGTTGGTGGCTCTTGAGGACTGGCGTTGGGGGACACTACCTTAACATACCTGCATGGTATTTGATGTGCACTAAGAGTAGTATTTTTATTAGCAATGTTTGCTTTCTAAAGCACTCTATAGTAAAGATTGTTTAAGAAAAGTGACTTTTTGCTGGTCATGTCACAGATTTGGAAAAACCTAAAAAAAAATTTATATAGTCTATCATTACAAAAATTTGGTGTGGACCTCCTCTTGGAACCTAATATGTTCCTAGAGAAAGTATGACTGCATTTCTTTCTCTCCTAAGCTGCATTGCAATTTAAAGATTTGAGAGATGAGTGGATCGATTTGTGGGACTCTAGTCCAAGTCAGTTGTACCTGGCAGCTTGACAGGAGGCCCACGAATCTTACTTTCCTGCGTCTCTGGTGTGGCTTTTGATTAGCCAGGGCAGGCGTGATTTCATGTGTGCGATGTCGCACCAGGGCCACCGGAATGTAAGATTTGCAGGCCTCCCATCTAGCTGCCCAGTACTGCTGACCTGGATGCTGGACCGAAGTGCCACAAGTCCATCTGCCCAGTCTGAATACAAGTCTGTTGTCATTCTGTGCCTGGGACATGGTGAGAGTGCGATGCAAATATACTCTTCAAAGAGGATGATGGCTTCAACCCTAGTACCAACTATTAAATGTAGCAATCCTAAAGTCAATGAACACATTCAAGTCCTCTTAATCCACATGAGGTGGGTGGTCACATGCCCGCATGTAACTGTTAAGCAATCTTGGTGTCGCTCACGGCTGATTAGTCTTGCCCAGCTTTTCTCAATAGAAAATAGAATTGAGAACAGTACAGGAGTCTAGTGGGCACATGTCCGCAAATATGGAGATCTTATTCATGTGCTCATGTTACTGTCCCCTTCACGAGGATCAGAGGACTTGTGACTGTGCATCACACACTGTCACGGTGACTGCAGACTTTTCTTCTAAGATCAAAGAACTCGTTACAGAATGTGAGGATGAGTGCCTCAATTTGCATGCGGCCTTTTAGCATGTTTGCATGTGTTCTCCCTCCGTCTCTTAATGCACCATCTTCATTTTAAAAGTTTATTTTTAGTTTCCTAAACTTATAGCGACAGTGCCTGCTAACATTGAGTTTGACTGAAATATGTGAGGTATTCTTGGGTCTGTGACCCATAGCTGGTTCTAGATTTCTTGAAGTCCTAATTTTTCACTAGATTTCCCGTATACGCAATCTTAAGATTGGTTGTTAAAGTGGTTATCCACCCTTGGACAATTTTCTCCCCCCCCCAAAGCATGTTTTTTTGGTCTACAAATAACTTTGTTCAGTAAGTTTCACTAAAAATGTTGCCATTTGACCTTTGTAGCTGGTGTTTAAGTAAAAAAAATGGCCCCTAAAGGTGGCAACCTCATTTTAAATAGGAGTATTGCACTTGTTTACTACTGTCTAATTCTACCCCAAGGGCAATGTTGTGATGTTCATAGTCCTTTTAAAATGTACTTTGATTTTAAACTTTATTTTCATTATTTTTTCTTACAGAAGGATTAAAGGATCCAAAGATTGTCTGCATGAAGATTGTACTTCAGTCCTGGACCTTGTAATAAAATGTATAAAAATCAGTGTCCATGTATGTATGTTTGTTTAGACCAGGTCTGCACAACATGCCATCTGTCGAAGGTTGTTCGGCCTGCACAGCTTTCCAGGATGCGACTGCTCCTCCTTCCTCTATTTGAGTCTTTTAGATGTGAAAACATTTGAACACTGTAGCCCCGGGACTAAGGCAGAGGAGCATGCGTCAGCGCCATCCCCGACATGCACGCTGCTGACGTTATCACAGGCACCAAGGAACCCTAGATTAAATGTTTTATCATTGTGGATAAGGGAGGTTAATGTTATTGTGAGGGCACATAATGGGGTGAGGGGTAGACAATTATGAAAAGGGGCATAGTTTTGCTAGAGGCGATGGGGTTTTACTTTAAAGGAGCACTGGGGGTATTTTGCAGAGGAGCAGGGTGTGGTGTTATGCAGAGCGTCTGTAGCGCCCCGAGGGCTCAGCCGCTACAGGGGTATTGCACCTCAAACCAGAGGTGTGATATCCCACTCCCGGGTAAGGATGGAGTGTGGACCAGGGCTCGATTAGCTGCATGCATCACACACACCCCATTTCCGAGGGACAGCTCAACGGTGCTCCCATTAGACAGAAATGCAGGCACGACAGAATCTGTCCCTGGCTGGAGTGGGGAGGGGGGAGGAAAACCCAGTGATGTAGGAGCAGAAGGGGACGGTCTCTGGGCATAGGTAGGAGCCCATTGGTTGCAAGTCACCTGGGCTCATACACAGAGAGGGAGGTATATAAGGTGGGCACCATCTTAGGACAGTAGTCAGTTCAGTATGAGAGAGGAAGTGACAGAGCAGGGCATCTGTGGAGCTCTGCTCCGGAGGCGGGCCTAGCCTGTGAGGCCAGAGCCAGCAGAAAAGACAGGAACAGAAAGGAAGAAAGGAACAGAACACCAAGAGAGGCCCAGAGACACTAAGGCAGAAGGAACCCCAAAGGCCCAGGAGATTGCGGGTGACGGGTTGGCAGAACAGGGTACCGGATCCCAAGTTGGTGGAGGCGACTAATCCTCAGCCAAGGACCGGTGGTCGCGATCATATCTTGGTGCGACCCCTCACTACACCTGCTAGAAAGGCATACCACATAGGGTCAGGGAGGTGAGCACGAAGCCCTCCCAAGAGAAGGCCCGCGGGAGCTGGACAGACGTAGTGTCACTGGTGGGGCACGGCCAGAGAAAGGATTAGAAGGGAGTCCTGTGACACTCTGGAATTGCCTGGGGGTTGACCGAGCCCCCTGCCTGGTGGACGCAGCACGGCTTGGGCAGTCATTGCCCGCGGAATGACTTGGGACATAAAGAACTGTGAGTAAAGAACTTGAACTGCAACCCCACGTCTCTGTGCTTCATCGCCGCACCATCACTCCCATCATCCACATTCTCTGCCCTGGGGCTGCACTCTTCCCGTGGGGAGTCGCACTACCTCAGCTGCATACACCATCAGCCCCAGCGGTCTGCCTTGCAGCGGCGGTCCGCACTGACCACAAGCCACGGGTGGCGTAGTCGGACAATTAACCTAAAACCCATAAAAGACTGCCACTGGTTTGACCACCCTGAGCCACGGGACCGGGTCGCCGCCACGGAGACTACAACCCCCCAGAGACCTGGTTCCGGGTATCCCACACACGTGCGCAAACGCGGCCCAGGGGGCGAGTCACGTGCATGTGTTGTTGCAGTGGGGAGAATATTTTGTGCAGGAAGCACAGTGACACTTAGGGTTTGCTCACACGAGGCTGGAGTACCATAATTATTTATGGGGCAGCATAATATCATTATGCTGCCCCATAAATATATATTGTGTGACTTCAGCCTTATTCAGGGGCAAAGTATGCTTGCTATTTTTTTATTTATGGAACAGCATAATGATGTTTTTAAGGGCACCATGTCGGGAAGTCTGCAGAGACTAGCTCTGGGCATGAAAACTAATCATGGCGTCTGTTACATGGAGACAAAGGGATGGGAACAACTTCAATCAGGGAAGATGTCAAATAGAGGGTACCTAGAGGTAAATGTTTTTGTGATCCTGTGTCTCATCAGTGCTGTGGTTCTTGTATAGTCGACATCTGACTGTTAACTGCAAGTATCTCCTTTCCTTTGTTAATAACTTAGCGACGTTTGCAGTATATAGACGTCATGGAAGGGAAGGACTTCCGACCGATGAGGTGTATATAACACATCATGGCGATTTCCGCTTGGTATTCAGCGAGCATCTCAGCTGACACCCGGCTCACTGCTCCCTGCAGTTTAGCCTGCTAAATGCTGCAATCAATAGAAGCCAAGGAGAAGGGAGCTCCTCTCCCCTCCGATCAGTGTCTTCGCGAGGGTCCGATCGTCGTCATGAATACATCCGAGTCACTAGGCTACGGCAAGCCCTTTAGACCTTGTGCAGAGCATGGTCTAAGGGGCTTGTGTCAGTGCAGCACTGACAGTTATAAAGCATTACAATGCTTTATAACAGTGATCAGAGTAGTGACAGTCCCATAGAGGGACTAAGTAAAAAAAAAAAGTGAATATTTTTTTTAAAAATCACAAAATAAAAAAATATTGTACCCATAAATTAAGTTTTTATGTAAAATAAGCAAAAAGTACACATATTGGTATTGCTGTGTCCGAAACGACCCAACCTATAAATGTCGCCCTTTCTTTTTATACGGTGGTCACTGAAGGGGTTATCTATGCTTTTTCATCATACTGACTAACAAAAAGTGGAACAAAACGCAATCAAAAAGGCGACTGTAAATAAAAATGGAAATTATCTTGTCCCGCAAAAAAAAAAAAAACTACCATACAGCTCAATCAGTGGAAAATTAAAAGCTATAGCAAAAATATTTATTTCTGTTTAAAGTTTGTGTAAAAGCGCCAAAATATAAAGATATAAACGTTTATCGCTGTAATCATACTTTCACCCCCCCCCCAAAGAATAAAGCTTCCTTATCAATTTTACCACACGCGGAACGACATAAAAAAAAAAACAAAACCCAAAAAATGCAATTCCTGAATTGCTGGTTTTTGTTCATTCTACCTCCCAAAAATCAGAATAGAAAGCCATTAAAGTCACGTGTCCGAAAATGGTACCAATAAACACGTTAAGTCGTCCCGCAAAATACAAGCCCTCACAAGACTTGGCAGAAATATGGAAAAAACTATAGCTCTCTAAGTATGGCGGTGCAAAAAGCGTCTTTTAGTTTGTGACAGCAGCCAAACATAAACTACATACACTAGTGGCCAAAATTGAGGCAACACCCTCCAAGATTTATGAATTTTTGCCAATACAAATCCAAATTTCATGAATGTTTTTGATTTCACAGTAAAGTAGAAAGTAGAAATAACAATCTCTTATAGAAACACAATATTAGCCGGAAACCTGTTCATTTGTCAACAAATTGGACACTATTGTCACTCAGATGACTGTGGGAGAAAAGCCATTTATTTGTCTTATTTTTCATATCTAAAATGTTAATACTTAGTTGGATAGCCCTTTGCCTTGATAGCATGCCAAGTAGATGCCAGGCAGTTATCTACCAGTTTGTTTAAATCAGATGGTGTGATATGAAACCATGATTTGATGATGGCTGCAATGAGTTCCTGCTTGTTTGAAGCCTGCTGTTTTGACACTGCTCTTTTGAGCCGAGCCCAGATATTCTCAATAGGACATTTTTGTCCTTGAACCAAGAGAGACATTTTTTAGCTGTATGGCATGGGGCTCCATCTTGCTGAAAAATAAACGGTGTCCCTTCACCAAATACATCACGTGCCGAAGGAATGAGTTTAGGCTGAAGGACTTCCTTGATGTACTTTTCAGCATTAACTGTTCATTCAATTACCGGCAGCCTACCAACTGCATCTCTGGACATGCAGCCCCATACCATAATACTCAGAGGAGGCTTCATGGTGGGTACTGTATGCTCTGGCAAGCAAACCTCTCCAGGTCTTTGTCGAACGTAGCGGACACCGTCGCTGCGAAAGATGGATATGTGTGTCTCATCGCTCCATAAAACATTTCTCCATTGTTCAATGGTCATTTTAGAATGTTCTTTGGCCCACTGCAGACGTTTCTAACGCTGTGAGGCATTCAAAAATAGCTTTTTACGTGGTATTCTGGCTCTTAACCCCGCATTTACCATTTGTCGACAAACCGTCCGATAAGACATGGTCACTCCAGTGTTGACAAACTCCTTGTTGATGTCAACAGCAGTTGACTTCCTGTTATTTAGAACGATTCTATCAGTCTGAGGAGTTGTAGCCTTCTACCTTCCTCTGTCTGGTTTATTCTATCGAGCCAGTCTCTAGAAACCGCTTACACACTTTGAGAACACTGGCCGTAGAGATCCTGTTTCCAATTTGTGCTGCAATTTCCTGGTGACCACTTCTGTCTAATACTGCTGGCACAATATCGGTCTTAAATCACACCCAGGTCACTATAAACAAACATAGACTACATAATCGCAGAAGAGGGCGTGTGTTCAAGTATGTCAATGAAAACTTTCATTAAATATTGGTGAAAAACTGCAGGTGTTGCCTCAATTTTGGCTACTAGTGTAAATCTGATATCGCTGTAATCAGACCGACCCGAAGAATAAAATCGTCTAATCACTTATACTGCACGAGAAACTGTGAAAATTGAAACCAACTTTTGACCTGCTGTTCTATGCTGAGTGCTTTCTGTGTAAGTCTCTAAAATATGTGATTCAGATGGAAACCCCAAACAGAAGATACCCTATAAGTAGGCAGATGGAGGCACTGAATGCGGTATGGCCTATGAGCCAGCGTTATCCGTCTTTTTAGGTGTGCATGATGGCGTGGTGCGCCACATTTTTGTGCACTGCTGAACAGGATAAATGTGATCTGTTAAGTAAAATGTTCCCAATAAAAAGCTTCAACTCAATCCACAAAAAAAGCAAGTCCACCACTTAGATCCATGATCTGGTAAAGGGAATCTCAGGTCCCCTGTGCCCCCAGAACCACCAGCAGTTGTTTGTTTATCTAATTACCCTGCTTAACAGTCCCTGTATTACATTAGAAATACTGTTTCTAAAGATCTGTGTGTGTAAAGTACGTTTATAATATGTTAATTAGGCCTTTTGACTAGTCCAGGGGACGTTGGTGTCCCCAGATTAGTCTGCCCACTTAGCCCCTGTGGGCGTAATAACATAACTTGCCTTGCGCACGTGTGTGACTTCGTACCCTCTCATCATTGAGCCACTGAGTCCGGGTGTACGCGTGCCGGCTTCAGAGAGGCACACTGCTCCTGATCGGAATCCGCTTCCCTTCTGTGCTTTGGACTGTAACTCAAAAATAGTTTTCAACCACAAAAGGGGTATCCGTGTACTCAGGAGAAATTGCACAAGAAGTTTTTGGGTCTTTTTTTTTTTTTTTTTTTTCTTTTTCTTTTTCCGTTGCCCATTGCATTAATTCCTGTAAAGCATCTGAATGGTTAATAAACTTCTTGGATGTGGTTTTGAGCACCTTCTGGGGTGCAGTTTTTAGAACTGTCACTTATGGTTATTTTCTGTCATATAGATCCCCAAAGTCACTTAAAATGTGATGTGGTCCCTTAGAAAAAAAACATGGTTGTGAAGACACGGGGTTTTCCGTGGGCAGAAAACTACTCGGACAACATAGGGTGATGGTAAACAGTGTGGCAATAATTTATTGAACCAGCAGCAATCGATAACATATAGAACAGTCCCAGCAAATAAACGAGATGGTGCAAAATTACACAGTCTCACTCTTCTTCTGACCTGCCGGGATTAGAGTCGTGAGATATATGGCCAGGTGACCTGATTGTCCCAACCTGGTTTCTTCACATCGTCTGAGTTCAGCAATGGTCAACGTAGCAGTTCTGTATGTTTTCAGCCAGGGCTGTCGTCCCTTAGGCTCTCCTGTAGTGTCTCTCTGAAGAGACTCAGAGACCCCCTTTTTTATAGTTCATATTTGTCAGTTCAAGCCATCATTCACAGATCAAAGGTCAGGGATCATGATCTTCGTTTACAATGCTCAAGTATCTATGGCTCATCCCCTAATGTTGACTAGCAACCACCCTACAATGGTATTTAATGAACTTGTCTAGCAAACATCCATTGTTCAGACTCCCTGTATGGTAAACAATACATTGTAAGAGCTGATATAGGATGTAGATAACAGCCATTCATCAATCACCAATATCACCTCCAGTGATCAGCACTCAGGTTTATATGAACAATAGTCTGTTGAGCATCCATAGAAGAACACAGGTTAAAAAGTCAACCTAAAAATAAAGGTATATTGCTCTTGGACATCAGAAAGTATGTCTGGCATAATTAAGAAGAAAAGCTGTGTGGTCAAAATGGTTTTGTAAATTTTTTGTTGGAAAAGTTGCTGATCAACTCTTTTTAATTTTTTTTTTGTTAGTGTTAGAATGGTTTCCAAAATAATGCACATGTAATGTAGGCATGTGATTAGTGTTTACTATTTTGTGACACAACTCTGGTTTAAGGGCATAAGAATTAAAAATTTGAGCATTGCAAAATTTTCAGCAAATTTCCAATATTTTCACAAACACAAGTCATATTGTACTTCATGATAGTGGTATCATTTGTTCAATGTCACAATAAACAGTCTCAGAAGAACTGGGATCCGTTGAAACATTTCAGTTAACAATTAAAGTGACACTGGTCAGAATTGTAAAATTTGGTCTGATCATGAAGGTGAAAATAGGCTATTAAAAAATGTATATTATAGTCACTGGTGAAATACTGGAGGGGAGATGTCACTGAGGATCTTGGCCTCTTGTAATCTGAACCTGGAAAAATTCTTTAGCATACTATGTGCTGTGAGGGGTTTATTGGCTATATTAAGGGTTGGGTTTTTGTAAACTGCTGAAGAGTGGGTGGGAGACTGTTTCCCCATATCTCCACCCCAGGGTGTGGTCCAGAAGGTAAATGTGGAGCCTTTGGACTCATTCAGTGTTCCTTTTCTCTGTAGATTAGATCTCCAGAGCTATGCTCCTGTTAAAGCTGAAACTTTTTTTTTGCCCAAAGTGGGCAAACCCCTGCAGCCACACACTGCTTTATGCTATTTTGTTTTACCGTTATGCCAAAAGGGCCGTGTTTGTTTACCTAATTTTGGACTGGTTTATGCAGTACATTTGTAATAAACCAGTTGAAAACTTAAACTGAAAGTGTTTCTTTGACTAACTCTTTAAGCAGCTGAGTGAGCTGATCTACCACAGATGGTGCTAGAAGTGCGGTCAACTTCCCCAGGAAGCACGTATGACTGCTGTGAACAAACTATACATATTGGGTGAAGGCAGCTGCAGGATTAAAGGCAAACATAGAGATGTTGGAGATTAGCATGTAGTAGCTGCTTTAACAGCAATGGCAGCGGGAACAATTCCAGCAGCAGCAGTTGGCTTCTGATTGAGGCAATTTGGGGTAGGACGACTGCCCTTCCCCCAAGTCCAGGTGCTACTGCATATGTCGGGAAGGTGGTAAGATGTGCCATGCAAAAAGATGACCCTGGGTGACTATGTTGGCATTTTTAACTAGTTGAAAGGATAGCACAGCGGGAGAAACTGCCGCTGGAGTAGTGGGCGGAGGTGCTGACTCCCTTTTCAACTAGCGAACACCAAAATACCCCTGTGCGGCCTGTAAGGCCAGGTCATATGCCAAACTGAAATGGCACGCTCAGTGACTGTTAGAGCACAAAGGGTCCACCATTGGGTGTATTGCAGGGACAAATCCCCTCGCTCCCAAATGATCGACCTGCTACATCTTGTACAGAAGTCGTTGCAGCTGGAGTGGCCAACCCGTTGTCACATTCCTGTACTGGGGTACCCAAAAGGAGTCGGACTCTCAAAAGAAGGGTAATAGAGCCACAACTGGGGCGAGTACAAGGGGCCACTGAGGGGTTGTTATCGAAGGCCGTTGGGAAGGACTTAATTTGTTGGAGGGGTCATGGTCTTGGGCACATAGCAATCTATCCAATGTCCCCCGAACAGATGGACTGCAACGTAGGGCGGCGCTGTTTGTATTATGTAGAATGTAAGCCCGCAAGGGCAGGGTCCTCCCCCACCCCCCCGTACCAGTCTATCTTTGTTAGTTTGTTTACTGTAGTGATATTCTTATTTTGTATGTAACTCCCTTATGTACAGCGCCATGAAATCAATGGTGCTATATAAATTAATAATAATAAAATAATAATTATGACTATCCAGCCTGCAGTGTAGACTGTCAGCCTGGTGAGGGGCTGCAGGCATGTTCTGTGACCATAAATGGAGTTCTGATGTCTGGACTTTTTACTGGCCTGGATGTCACTTAGAGATTTAACGGTTCTGTTTTCCCAGAATTCCTCCTTGGGACCTGACTCTCATTCTGAACGCTCTAACGGGAGACCCATTTGAAACCCTACTGGATTTTTCACCAAAAATTCTCACCCTTCAAACTATTATTTTAGTGGCTTTAACATCAGCTGGTAGAGTAAACGACCTACAGGTCCTTTCAGTAAATGCTCCATATACCCAAATATTTGAAGACCGGATCATGCTTTTTTTTTTTTTTTTCCTTTTTTTTTTTTTTTTTTTTTTTTTTGGAAGTGCATTGAGGTGAAGGGTACATTGCTGGACAAGGAAAAAAAAACCTCTTAGTTTGCGAGTGTGAACGAGCTGCGTGTGTCCGGAGCTTAAGTGCGAACGAAAGTAAGTGTGTGACTTGTTTTTCAGTGACTTTGGATTCAGGGAGTTTGGAAGGGAGGACTTAGGACTGAATTGCTGACTGTATTTCATTCTTTCTTTACTTTACTTTTTACTTAATTAATCCACCTGACCTACTTATCTGATTCCCCCGTCCATACTTGATACTTAATTGATCCCCCGTCCATACTTAACTGATCCCCCGCCGATATCTAATTGATACACTTGCACATCCCTAATTGATCCCCGTCCATGCACCTATATATAAATAATTGTGTTTTGTACTTGTGTGTGTATGTATGTATGTGTGTATATATATATATATATATATATATATATATATATATATATATATATATATATATATATACTGACTGTATCCCCATATTTAGAATGACGTCCATGTTGGCCGGAGCCGCGCAGTGTACATCTTGCGCAATGTATGCATTCCGTGAGCAACCGCTCGAGGATCCATACTGCTGCGAGAGATGTGAGCATATCGTGCACTTGGAAGCCCAAATTCTGGATCTAAGTGCTCAGATAGCGATACTGAGGAGCATCGACAACCTGGAACGGAGTTTGCTGCTCACCGAGCAGACACTCAATGGGTCAATACTGGGGGTGGAGCATAGAGGGGAAGTGCAGGCTGAACAGGCAGGGAGCTGGATAACAGGAGGGATAGAGGGAAGAAGTATAGGAAGGCTGGTTCAGAACCGGCATTATTGGAGCACGACAGATCCTCTGACCGCCGGGGGAGTGTATGCTCCAGTAATGAGGGGGAGGGGGGAAGTGTAGGGCAGGCAAGACAGGTTCTGGTAGTGGGTGACTCTATTATTAGGGGGACAGACAGGGCAATCTGTCACAAAGACCGGGATCGCCGAACGGTGTGCTGCCTCCCTGGCGCTCGAGTCCGGCACATCGCGGATCGGGTTGACAGGTTACTGGGTGGGGCTGGCGAAGACCCAGCGGTCATGGTCCACATCGGCACCAATGACAAAGTGAGTGGTAAATGGAGGGTCCTTAAAAATGATTTCAGGGACCTAGGTAGGAAGCTTAGGGCAAGGACCTCCAAGGTAGTTTTCTCAGAAATACTACCAATCCCGCGAGCCACACAGGAGCGCCAACAGGAAGTTAGGGAGGTGAATAAGTGGCTAAAGAGTTGGTGCAAGGCAGAAGGGTTTGGGTTCATGGAGACCTGGGCCGACTTCGCGGTCGGCTACAGGCTCTACCGTAGGGACGGGCTGCACCTCAATGGGGAGGGTGCAGCGGTGCTGGGGAAGAAGATGGCTAATAGGTTGGAGGAGTTTTTAAACTAGAGACGGGGGGGGGGAACCAAGGAAATAGGTGGGATGTGAGGCAAGCAAGGGGGAAGGGGAGAAGTGAATATAATGAGGGTGGAGAGGGGGGTGGGGATAGTACAGTTAGATCGTTAGAGAAGAATAGGATGCTAAATAACCCCAAAGTTTTATCTTGCATGCTGACCAACGCAAGAAGCCTGACCAATAAGGCGGATGAGCTGCGGGCGCTTATATCGGAGGAGAGGTATGACATCGTAGGTATAACAGAGACTTGGCTAGACGATAGCTACGACTGGGCGGTAAATTTATTAGATTATAGTTTATTTAGAAGGGACCGGAAACGGGAAAGGCGGAGGAGTCTGCTTATATGTAAAGTCATGTCTAAAACCCAGACTAAGGGAAGATATAGGAGAGGGAGAAGAGGGGGTCGAGTCCATGTGGGTAGAGATAGAGGGGGCAAAAAATAATAATAAAATATTACTGGGGGTCTGCTATAAGCCACCAAATATAACAGAGGAGAATGAGAATCTGCTATTAGGACAAATAGACAAAGTAGCAAAACATAATGAAGTGATTGTAATGGGGGATTTCAACTACCCGGATATTGACTGGGAAACAGAAACCTGTAGATCTCAGAAAGGAAAAAGGTTCTTGACAAATATTAAGGATAATTATCTCTCCCAACTAGTGCAGGAACCAACGAGAGGGAAGGCCTTGTTGGACTTAATATTGACTAATAGGCCTGATAGAATAACTGAGGTACAGATAGGGGGGCACCTAGGTAATAGCAATCATAATATTATCGACTTCAAAATGCCCTTCAGTAGGGTTATCAATAAGGGAACAACAAAAACATTAAACTTTAGGAGGGCGAAGTTTGATCAGCTGATAGAAAACCTTCAACTTATTGACTGGGACAAAGTACTTAATCAAAGGAATACGAATAGTAAATGGGAAACCTTCAAAAGAATTCTGAATACTCCGTGCGAGAGGTATATACCGTATGGGAATAAAAGGGCCAGAAATAAGAGGAAACCGATATGGTTGAACAAGAACGTAAAAGGGGCGTTAAATAGCAAAAAAGAGGCATTCAAGAGATTAAAACAGGAAAACAGTAAGGAGGCACTAATGTGTTACAAGGAAAAAACGAGAACCTGTAAAAAACAAATAAAAATAGCGAAGGAGGAAACAGAGAAACGTATTGCTAGGGAAAGTAGATCAAATCCCAAACTGTTCTTTACGTATATAAATAGTAAAAGGATTAAATCGGATAATATTGGACCGATAAAAAGTGAGGAAGGCAAAATCATAGAGAAAGATGAGGATAAAGCTAATCTATTAAATAATTTTTTTTCGACAACTTTCACAAAGGAAATAGAACTAACAGGAGAAATGAGAAGTGACAAGCTTAATCCTCCACTAAGTATGACTAATCTAACCCAAGTTGAGGTACAGAAACACCTCAGTAACATTAAAATAAACAAATCACCAGGACCTGATGGCATACACCCACGGGTACTAAGGGAACTAAGTAATGTGATAGACAGACCGTTATATCTTATATTTAAGGACTGTTGAGACTGGGTCTGTACCACTTGATTGGCGACAGGCGAATGTAGTGCCAATATTCAAAAAGGGAGCGAAAAGTGACGCCGGAAACTATCGGCCGGTGAGTCTGACGTCCGTTGTGGGCAAAATTTTTGAAAGCTTCATTAAAGAGGCAATTACGGAGCATCTTGATGCTAATAATCTTTTAATCCCGAACCAACATGGATTCATGAGGAATCGCTCCTGCCAAACAAACCTGATTGACTTCTACGAGTAGGTTAGCTCTCGATTAGATCAGGGGGAACCAGTGGATGTCGTGTATCTCGACTTCTCAAAAGCGTTCGATAGCGTGCCACATAATAGGTTGGTATACAAAATGAGAATGATGGGGCTGGGGGAAAATGTCTGCAAGTGGGTAGCTAACTGCCTTCTATCCTTTAGCCAGAGGGTGGTTATAAATGGAATATTCTCAGATTGGGTAAGCGTCACTAGTGGGGTACCACAGGGGTCTGTACTAGGCCCAATGTTATTTAATATCTTTATTAACGACATAGTCAACGGGATAAATAGTAAAATATCAATATTTGCAGATGACACAAAGTTATGTAAAACAATACAAAAGAGGACAGTGCAGACCTACAGAGGGATTTGCATAAGCTGGGTAGGTGGAGCGTTAAATGGCAAATGAGGTTTAACGAGGAGAAATGTAAGGTCATACATATGGGAAGGTAAAATGGAAGTCACCAGTACTCACTGAATGGGAAATCATTGGGGAATTCAGAGATGGAGAAGGACTTGGGCATCTTGATTGATAGCAAACTAAATTGGAGTGCCCAAAGTCAGGCCGCTGCTGTAAGGGCAAACAGGGTAATGGGATGTATCAGAAGAGGTATAGCTGCAAAGGATGAGAACATTGTTCTTCCACTGTACAAAGCACTGGTCAGACCACACTTGGAATACTGTGCTCAGTTATGGGCCCCAATATATAGAAAGGATATAAATGCGCTTGAAAAGGTACAAAGGAGGGCAACAAAATTAATAAAGGGAATGGAGGGACTGCAATACCCAGAGAGGTTGGCAAAACTAGGACTGTTCAGCCTGGAAAAGAGAAGGTTGAGGGGGGACATAATAAATGTGTACAAATATGTTAGGGGACAGTATAGAGATCTTGCCCGGGATTTGTTCAAAAGGAGGGATATTACGGTAACAAGAGGGCATTCACTAAGACTGGAAGAGAAAAGGTTTCAGCACCAGCATAGGAAGGGGTTCTTTACGGTAAGAGCAGTGAGAATATGGAATTCACTGAGTGAGGAGACTGTAATGTCAGATTCACTACACCAGTTCAAGCGGGGACTGGATGCATTTCTAGATACCAGGCAGATTTCAGCATGTACTTAAAAATAAAATAAAATAGTAGGTTGATACAGGGATTTATTCTGACTGCTGGTTTCAGAGTTGGGAGGGAATTTTTCCTCAGGTGAAGATTGGCTAAATCATTTGGGGTTTTTGCCCTCCTCTGGATCAACTTTAGCAATTACAGAACTAACAGGTCGAACTTGATGGACGCAAGTTTTATTCGGCTTTACAAACTATGTTACTATGCTAATGCCAGATCCAGCATATCTCCCTAAAGTAGTATCAAGATTCCATCGTACTCAGGAGATCGGTTTGCCTTAATTTTGCAGCAATCCTAGAAACCTAGGGGATGCTAGGTTTCATAACCTAGATGTTAGGAGGTCACTGTTACAGTACATAGCCATGACCAGTCACTGGAGGAAGGATCATTCCCTATTTCTAGCTTATAAGGGGAATAGAAAGGGTTGTGGAGCATCAAAATGTACCATCGCTAGATGGCTCAGGGAGCCAATTAGTATAGCCTACACGTCTACTGGTGCTCCTATCCCGGACAGTATCAATGCTCACTCCACCAGAGCTGTGGCGACCTCCTGGGTGGAAAGAGCAGAGGTATCAATAGACCAGATATGTAAGGCTGCTACTTGGCCCACACAGTCCACCTTTTTTAAGCACTATAGGTTGGATCTGTCCTCTGTTGACCTTACCTTTGGGAGAATGGTGCTTCAGGTGGTGGTCCCTCCCTAGGGTGCTTGACATTCTCCAAAAATCTCTCAGGTGTGCTGTCATGGGTGAAGGGAAAACACTAAGGTATATCCTCCCCCCTTTTTTTTCTCATCATATGGGTGTGCACTATAGTTAAGTGTTGGTTATATGTCTAACTTTCTGGAGGTCCTCTCAATACTCTGTAACCAACTGAAGCGGGGGGAAAGGTACTGCCCTCTTATTTCAGACTGTTTCCTGTCCTTGGTGGGGCAGATCCATCTCTCAGGTGTGCTGTCATGGGTTCCGGAAAAACCGGCTACCGGTAAGTAACCTTAGTGTTTTCCCTGGACGGGCCTGCCAAAGGAGATCCTGAAGTACCAAGGAACTCCTTTCGTGTCCAGAATGATGAGGTAGTTATGCAAGTCTCTCCAGATTACACAACTCAGGATGTCTGTGTACTATCTGCAGAAGGATGGCTTGGTGGAGAAGTTCAACAAACTCTGAAGTCCATGCTCAAGAAGGTCGTGGAGAAGGATGGCCGAGACTGCAATTGCCTACTCCCGTGTCTGCTGTTTTCTATTAGGGAAGTTCCACAGGGCTCAACAGAATTTTCATCGTTTGAGCTGTTGTATGGCTGCCACCCTTGGGGACTTCTGAATATTGCAAAGGAGACCTGGGAAGCAGAGGTTACTCCCTGACGGAGCATCATCAAGCATGTGGCCTAGATGCAGGAAAGGATTGTAGAGGTGATGCCTATTGTGAGAGAGAGAGCCTCCTTCAGGTAGAAGAGGCCCAGGCAATTGGTCAGCAAGGCTGAGACAGTTTAGCCCTGGAGATAGGGTGTTGGTGCTGATTCCCACTGTTGAAAGTAAATTTCTGGCAAGTGGCAAGGGCCATATGAAGTGGTCGAAAAGCTCGGCGATGTCAACTACAAGGTCCACCAGTCAGCAAGAAGAAAACACCAAGTGTACCACGTCAACCTGCTGAAGCCGTGGTGATTACAGGAGACCAGTGGAAGCTACATGCCTGGAGGCCAATCCCGAAGCCAAGGTCAAGGATGTCAGTGTGGCAGAGATACTATTACCAGCACAGAAACCGTGCCGAGAACTGCTTCAGCGGCACTGAAACCTGTTTTCAGACTTGTCGGGATGTATGCTGGTCATAGAGCATGAAATCCTGATGGAACCACATGTACTGGTAATTCTAAAGCCATATCAAATACTCAAAAACAGCCACAAGGTCATTTCAAAGGAGGTGAAGAATGTGGAGTCTGGATATTATTGAGGCGTCAGAGCGACTGGTCCAGTCCCGTTGTCCTTGTGCCAAAGCTTGATGGAGAATGTCACTTTTGTAATGATTATAGGAAGCTAAATGAGGTGTCCAAGTCCAATGCATATCAGATGCCCCATGTCGAACTAATTGAGCGGCTATAATCAGCCAGATGCATCACCACCCTTGACTTAACGAAAGGGTACTGGCAAATTCCCATGGCCCAAAGTGCCAAGGAGAAGACTACCTTCTCTACACTTGACTGTTTCCTATACACCAAAATGCCTTTCTGGCTGCAAGGACCCCAGCCGCCTTCCAAAGGGCCATGGACCAGATCCTAGCACCTCCACAAGAAGTAAGCCGCATCTTATCTGAATGATATTGTGATCTTCAGTCCAGATTGGGGAAGTCATCTGCAGAAGGTCCAGGTGATGCTGGATGCGCTGAGGAAGGTGGGGTTTCCCATAAACCCAAAGAAATGTGTGATGGAGAAGGAGGAGGCAAAATAGGCTATATTGTTGGAAGGGACAAAATAAAGCTGTGAGTGAACAAAGTAGAGGCGATCCAAAATAGGCTGCAACTGTTCTCCAAGAAGCAAGCCATTTCTTGGAATTATGGGATACAATCAGTTATTTATTTTATTGTATCTTTTCATGGGATAACAGTGAGGATATGACACTGATACAATTAAAGTACAGTGGCATGTAAACATTTGGGTACCCATGGTCAAAATTACTGTTCTTGTGAATAGTTAAGCAAGTTGAAGATGAAATGATCTCTAAAAGGCCTAAAGTTAAATATGATACATTTCCTTTGTATTTTAGGCAAAAATATAAATATCTAAACCTTTTTGCCTTTTAAGAATTCCAACAAGGAAAATGGGCCGATGCTAAATATTGGGCATCTTGCATGGTTAGTACCTAGTAACACCCCTTTTTACAAGTATCACAACTTGTAAATGCTTTTTGTAGCCACCCAAGCGTCTTTTAATTCTTGTTTGAGGGATTACATCCATTCTTCCTTGTAAAATTCTTCTAGTTCTGTGAGATTCCTAGGTCATCTTGCATGCACTACTATTTTGAATGATGTTCAGATCAGGGGACTGTGAGAGCCATTGTTAAACCTTCAGCTTGCACCTTTTTGAGGTAGTTTGTGTGTTTTAGGATCATTATCTATTTGTAGAAGCCATCCTCTTTTTCAACTTCAGCTTTTTTACAGATGGTGTTATGTTTGCATTAAGAATTTGTTAAAATTTCATTGAATCCATTCTTCCATCTACCCGTGAAATGTTCCCTGTGCCATTAGCTGCAACACAACCCTTAAGTATGATTGATCCAGCCCATGCATAATTGTTTGTGAGATATTTTTTTCCAGAAATTAAAAGCTGGGGAATTTGCATCACCTGGCCTTTCCTAACTACTATAAAAGGTTTTAGACCTTAAAGTTATTTCCATGAGCGCCCAAACTTTTGCATTGGCCCATTTTCCTTTTTGTAATTTTAAAAATGGAAAAAAAATGACCTATATATTTTTTGCCTAAAATACAAAAGAAATTTGTCATCTTAAACTTTAGGCCTTTTTACAGGTCATTTCATCTTTAACTTGCTTAACCCCTTTCTGGCCCAGGGCATACTACTACGTATCTATGTCCTGGGCCTTATGGGCCTGATACGTATTAGTACGCCTTGGCGTACTTTTTGGTATCGCCGCGTCCGGAACAACCTGACCTATAAAACTGTCCCGCTAGTGAACACGGTTAAAAAAACGAAACATAAAACAATGTTTTGTCATCATACCGCCAAACAAAAAATGGAAAAAAAGCGCAATCAAAAAGACGAATGTAAATAAAAATGGTACCGCTGAAAACTTCATTGTAACGGGTCTGGGAGGTGGAACCTCTGAGCAACTATACAAAGGGACAGTCCTTGTAAGGAAGCGGGTGGCTCCCAGGGAAGGCGGGCAGGTAGTCACGGCGAGTGAAAGGGACTGATATGTTCTGCTACCAGAGCTAAGGAAAGAGAGGAGATCTGTCCCTACGATAGAACTCAGCTTAATCCCTATGATGTAACAGGGGACCTGATCCTGCGATCAGACCTGCTAAAGTCCTAAGCTAGTCTGTACGGAGACCTATAGATGTGGGGAAGGAATCCCTACAAGTACTAAGGACTGGGAGGAATATGGGACACCTCCTAACAGAAATAGTAGCAGACAGACGAACAAACAAAATATATAGAACATAGAGGTCAGTAGACCAAGCAAGCTAACAGAGCAAGACACAGAGCACAGGCTAGCTAGAAAGTAGATATACAATGAAGTCCAGCAAAGCCAGAAGGGCGGAGCAGGATTAAATAGGCCAACAAGGTCATGTGACCAGCAAAGGAAAAAAAACTTAAGAGCAAGGTTCTAACAGGGACAGTCTCTGGGTAGAAGGGCAAGAGGTCACGGCAAGTGACAGGGACAGTCTCTGGGTAGAAGGGCAGGAGGTCACGGCAAGTAACGGGGACAGTCTCTTGACAGGCGGATGGTCACGGCACGTGACAGCAGGGTAAGAGTCTCTAGACGGGCAGGTGGTCACGGCAAGTGACAGCAGGGAAAGAGTCTATAGATAGGCTAGCAGGCAGGTAGCAGGTGAGCACTCCCAGGTGAGCGGGCAAGAGTTTCTGGACAGGCAGGTGGTCACGGCAAGTGACGGCAGAGCCTCCAGGTAGGCTAGCAGGCAGGTACAAGGTGAGCGCTCCCAGGTGAGCAGGCAAGAGTCTCTGGACAGGCAGGTGGTCACGGCAAGTGACGGCAGAGCCTCCAGGTAGGCTAGCAGGCAGGTAGCAGGTGAGCGCTCCCAGGTGAGCGGGCAAGAGTCTCTGGACAGGCAGGTGGTCACGGCAAATGACGGCAGAGCCTCCAGGTAGGCTAGCAGGCAGGTAGCAGGTGAGCGCTCCCAGGTGAGCGGGCAAGAGTCTCTGGACAGGCAGGCAGGTATCTGGCAGGTACTTCCTGGTCCGCAGGCGGACTGATCCATAGTCCGCCTACCAGCACCTGCCAGTCTGTCTATCGGACCACAGGATAGCAGGCAGGTAAGCAGATATCAGGCAGGTATCAAGCAGGAATCTGGCAGGTGACTGGCAGGTAACTGGTAACGAGACCTGAGGGCTGAAGCAGAGTTGAAAGGCTTTGCAACAACATTGCTCGGGCACCTCCATTTTGGAGGAGGTGCCTTATGTATGGTGAGGTCCTCCGGCCATTGGCCGGGGACTCCTTAGGACGGCGCGCGCGGCCCCTTTAAGAGAGGGGGAGCGCGCGCACCCTAGGCACAGAGGCCGGAAAGCAGCGCGCGCTGCCAGCAGAGCGGGAGGAAGACAATGGGCACGGAGCGGAGAGGTGAGGGGAACGGCGTCCCTGCCTAGCAGGAGGCAGGGACGCCGATGCTACAGTACCCCCCCCTTTAGCCCCCCCTTTTTTAGGCCAGACAGAAATTTATCAAGGATGAGCGGGGAATGGATGTTCTCCCGGGGCTCCCATGTTCTCTCCTCAGGACCAAACCCCTTCCAATCCACTAGAAAAAAGGTTCTTCCTCTTACCCTTTTTGTGGCCAGAATGTTCTCTACCTCAAACTCGTTTTCAGCGGAAACCGGAGCAGGAGGCGTACCTGTAGACTTGGAAAAAGAGTTAAGTATCACGGGTTTGAGGAGAGATACATGGAAGGAGTTAGGAATCCGCAAATTGGCTGGGAGTTTCAATTTATAGGCCACCGGGTTGATTTGTTTGATAACTTCCAGTGGGCCGATGAACCGAGGCCCTAACTTGTAGGAAGGAATCTTGAGCCGGACATATTTGGACGAGAGCCAGACCTTATCTCCAGGACGGAATTGTGGTGGATCCAAACGCCTTTTGTCAGCCTGTTTTTTCATCCGCTCGGATGACTGAAGAAGTGCGGATCTGGTACTTTCCCGAATGGAGGAAAATTCGTTAACGAGAGATTCCGCAGCCGGATTGTCCACCGAGGCGGAGACGGGAAACGGGATCCGAGGATGCTGACCGAAGACTACAAAAAACGGGGATTTGGAGGAAGATTCACTCTCGTGATTATTGTAAGAAAATTCGGCCCACGGTAAAAGGTCCACCCAGTCGGAATGGTGAGCATTAACAAAGTGCCGGAGGTAACTGGTTAAAATTTGGTTGATCCGCTCTACTTGGCCATTGGACTGTGGGTGATAAGCAGAAGAAAAGTCCAAGGTGACCCCCAGCAGTTTACACATGGCTCGCCAAAAACGAGAGGTGAACTGAACCCCTCGGACGGATACGATGTGGAGAGGAAGACCATGAAGACGGAAGACATGATGGATAAAGTCTTTAGCTAACTCTGATGCAGACGGGAGACCCGGCAGGGGAATAAAGTGAGCCATTTTGGAAAAGCGGTCAGCGACCACCCATATGACCGTACAACCGGCAGAGACAGGGAGGTCCGTTATAAAGTCCATAGCTATATGCTGCCATGGGGCAGCAGGTACAGGAAGAGGAAGGAGACGGCCGGCTGGCAGATGTCTCGGAACCTTGTTGCGGGCGCAGGACACACAGGCTGAAACAAAGTCTATTACGTCCTTGTGCAGGGTAGGCCACCAGTAATGCCAGGAAATAAGCTGGAGGGTCTTTTTCTGACCAGCGTGGCCAGCTAGCTTGGACGAGTGTCCCCAGTGTAGAACCTTCTCACGATCAGGAACAGTTACGAACGTCTTACCGGGTGGAAGACTATTTAGATTCACGGGGGCCACCTGCATTACTTTGGCGGGGTCGATGATGTGTTTAGGCTCCTCCTCAAGATCAGAGACCAAAAAGGATCGGGATAAGGCATCAGCTTTGATGTTTTTGTCAGCCGGGCAAAAATGAAGAATGAAATTAAAGCGGGCGAAGAGCAAGGACCACCGGGCTTGGCGCGGGTTAAGTCTCTGGGCACTCTGGAGGTAAGCCAAGTTCTTGTGGTCCGTGTAAATTATTACCGGGTGAAGAGCCCCCTCGAGCAGGTAACGCCACTCCTCTAGTGCCAACTTAATGGCTAACAATTCTCAGTCTCCTATAGAATAATTGCGCTCAGATGAGGAGAAGAGTTTGGAGAAGAAGCCGCAGGTTACCATTCCTCCGGAAGACGACTTTTGGGTAAGTACTGCTCCGGCTCCGGAGGAGGAAGCGTCGACTTCTAGAAAGAATTGTTTGTTGCCGTCCGGACGATGCAGCACAGGGGCAGAGGAAAAAGCTCTTTTTAAGGAAAGGAAGGCCTCCTCTGCTTCGAGCGACCATTCTCTGGGATTAGCGCCCTTACGGGTGAGCGCTGAGATAGGAGCAGTCCGGGAAGAGAAGTGCGGAATGAAGAGGCGGTAGTAGTTGGCGAAGCCCAGGAACCGCTGAATAGCCTTCAACCCCTCTGGTCGGGGCCACTTCTCGATGGCAGACAGTTTCTCAGGGTCCATTTGTAGGCCGGTCTGGGAGATTATGTAGCCCAGAAACGGAAGCGTGGTCTGCTCAAAGAGGCACTTCTCATATTTAGCGTAGAGGTGGTTCTGCCTGAGCCTGAGCAGGACCTGACCAACGTCCCTCCGGTGAGTGAGAAGATCCGGAGAGAAGACCAAGATGTTGTCCAGGTACACCACCACGCAGGAGTACAGAAGGTCACGGAAGATGTCATTGACCAACTCTTGAAAGACGGTGGGAGCATTACAAAGACCTAAGGGCATTACAAGATATTCATAGTGGCCATCCCGGGTGTTGAATGCCGTCCTCCATTCATCCCCCTGACGGATACGGACTAGATTATATGCCCCACGGAAGTCCAGCTTGGTGAAGATTCTAGCCCCCCTCAGACGGTCAAATAATTCAGGAATGAGCGGAAGGGGGTATTTATTCTTCACTTTGATCTGGTTAAGGCCTCTATAGTCTATACAAGGACGGAGTGAGCCGTCCTTCTTTTTGACGAAGAAGAAGCCTGCTCCCGCCGGGGAGGTAGATTTCTGGATAAATCCCCGGGCCAGATTCTCCTCAATATATTCAGACATGGACCGGGTCTCAGCAGCGGACAAAGGGTAAATACGCCCACGGGGAGGAGTAGCGCCGGGCATCAGGTCAATTGGGCAGTCGTATGGTCTATGAGGGGGTAATGTCTCTGCTTCTCTTTTATTAAAGACGTCCGCAAAAGACCAATAGGGAGCCGGCAGGCCGGGTAGATTGGCTGGGGTAGGAGAAGGACGAGCAGGATGAACGGGAACTAAACAAGTCTTATGACAGTCCTGTCCCCAGCGAAGAACTTCTACGGTCTGCCAATCAAGCACGGGTGCGTGTTTATGGAGCCAAGGTAGGCCTAGCAAGAGGGCGTGAGAGAGTCCAGGCAGAACATGGAAGCAGATGCTCTCAGAGTGCAGCATTCCCACCTGCAGAGTTATGGATTCGGTGATGAGTTGGATGGGATGTGGTAAGAGGCCCCCATCCACGGCGGCGACAGATAAGGGTACAGCCAGAGGTTTGGTGGGAATGCGGTATTTCTCTACCAGGGACTGAGAAATGAGATTTCCGGCAGCTCCAGAGTCAAGTTGAGCCAGTTCAAAATAACGATTCTCCCCGCAGATTATAGAGACCGACAGCATTAGAGATGGAGAGGGTTTATTCCTGTCTAGGGTGACCTCTCTGAGCGATCCTAGACACAGGCGTTTCCCGACCTCTCTGGGCAGGAACGGATCCGGTGCTCCTTACTGCCACAGTAGAAGCAGCTCCCCTCGGCACGGCGTAATTCCTGACGGGTCTTGACCATCTTGGTCTGGTCGACCTGCATAGGCTCGGGTGAGTGCGCCGGAGGAGTAACGGAGGAAGTGACGGATCTCTGGAAGGTAGGGGCAAGGCGTGAAATCCTCCTCTCACGGGTGACCTCTTTGGTGCGCTCCTGGAACCGGATGTCAATCCGGGTGGCAAGTGTAATCAAGTCGTCGAGAGTGGTAGGAATGTCCCCACCGGCGAGTTCATCTTTAATACGGCCGGACAGACCCTCCCAGAAGACGGATACCAGGGCGTCGTTATCCCAGGCAAGCTCCGAAGCAAGGGTACGGAACCGTATGGCATATTGGCCCACGGTGAGACTTCCTTGGCGGAGGCGTAGCAGAGATGAGGCGGATGAGGTCCTCCGTCCTGGTTCGTTGAAGACCTTCCGGAAGGCGGCGAGAAAGGCTGGCAAATTGGACATCAGGGGGTCTCCTCTCTCCCATAGAGTATTTAGCCAAGCCAGCGCCTCCCCCGTGAGATGGGACATGATGAAGGCTACTTTGGCTCGGTCGGTGGAAAACTGGTGTGCCAACAGTTCGAAGTGCAGAGTGCACAGGTTAATGAAGCCCCGTGCCTGGCCGGGATCTCCGCCAAAACGAGGCGGGGCGGTGAGGCGGAGACCGGGAAGAGATGCCATGGAATTGATGGGCAGCGGCTCTGCTGGGGTAGGAGTCGTGCGACTGGAAGCCGGTCCCGAAGATGTAGTCAGTGTGTCCAGGCGGGAGTTAACACTACGCAGGTGACTCAGGATGGACTCCTGTTGGGAACTCTGACGGGACAGTTCATGGCATAGGTCCGAGAGCGAGGGAGCTTGGGTGCCACCGGGTTCCATGGCCCGAGCAAACTGTAACGGGTCTGGGAGGTGGAACCTCTGAGCAACTATACAAAAGGGCAGTCCTTGTAAGGAAGCGGGTGGCTCCCAGGGAAGGCGGGCAGGTAGTCACGGCGAGTGACAGAGACAGTCTCTGGGTAGAAGGGCAAGAGGTCACGGCAAGTGACAGGGACAGTCTCTGGGTAGAAGGGCAGGAGGTCACGGCAAGTGATGGGGACAGTCTCTTGACAGGCGGATGGTCACGGCACGTGACAGCAGGGTAAGAGGCTCTAGACGGGCAGGTGGTCACGGCAAGTGACAGCAGGGAAAGAGTCTCTAGATAGGCTAGCAGGCAAATAGCAGGTGAGCGCTCCCAGGTGAGCGGGCAAGAGTCTCTGGACAGGCAGGTGGTCACGGCAAGTGACGGCAGAGCCTCCAGGTAGGCTAGCAGGCAGGTAGCAGGTGAGCGCTCCCAGGTGAGCGGGCAAGAGTCTCTGGACAGGCAGGTGGTCACGGCAAGTGACGGCAGAGCCTCCAGGTAGGCTAGCAGGCAGGTAGCAGGTGAGCGCTCCCAGGTGAGCGGGCAAGAGTCTCTGGACAGGCAGGCAGGTATCTGGCAGGTACTTCCTGGTCCGCAGGTGGACTTATCCATAGACAGACTGGCAGGTGCTGGTAGGCGGACTGTCGGACCACAGGATAGCAGGCAGGTAAGCAGATATCAGGCAGGTATCAGGCAGGTATCAAGCAGGAATCTGGCAGGTAACTGGTAACGGGACCTGAGGGCTGAAGCAGAGTTGAAAGGCTTTGCAACAACATTGCTCGGGCACCTCCATTTAGGAGGAGGTGCCTTATATATGGTGAGGTCCTCCGGCCATTGGCCGGGGACTCCTTAGGACGGCGCGCGCGCGCGCCCTAAGCACAGAGGCCGGAAAGCAGCGTGCGCTGCCAGCAGAGCGGGAGGAAGACGCCGGGCACGGAGCGGAGAGGTGAGGGGAACGGCGTCCCTGCCTCCTGCTACAGTCATCTTGTCCCGCCCAAAACAAGCCGCCATACAGCTTCAACGGCCAAAAAATAAAAAAGTTATAGCTCTCGGAAAAAAATGTTTTTTGCGTCGCTTTATTCTATGAAAGTTTTTATTGTGTAAAAGCGCCAAAATATAAAAAAAATATAAATGCGGTACCGCTGTAAACGTACTGACCCAAAGAATAAAGCTGCCTTATCAATTTTACCACACGCAGAACGGCATAAAAAAAAAACAAAGAAACAATTCCTGAATTGTTTTTTGTTTGGTCTGCCTTCTAAAAATCAGAATAGAAAGCGATCAAAAAATGTCACGTGCCTAAAAATGGTACGAATAAAAACGTCAACTTGTCCCGCAAAAAAACAAGCCGTCACATGACTGTCGGCCGAAATATGGAAAAACTAGTTTTTGCAAAAAAAAAAATGTTTTTTTTTAGTGTGACAGGTGTCATTCATAAAAACCCAATATGAATCTGGCATCGCTGTAATTGCACCGATCCAAAGAATAAAGACTTCTAATCACTTATACCGCACGAGGAACGGCATAAAAAATAAACCTTGGGGGTAGGGTTAGGGTAGGGTTGGGGTTAGGGGTGGGGTTAGGGTAGGGTTGGACTAGCGTTGGGGTAGGGGTAGGGTTAGGGTTGGGCTAAGATATTCTTTGCATTTTTCCCAAAGAGCACGAGGATGGGAAGGTGCACAGCTTGTATTATTATAGTAAACAGGTTTTAAAAGTGGAGGTGGAAAGCGAGTGAAGGATGCTTCCTGCAATTTCATGTCCCAGTGTTAATCATCTTGTCATGGGTTTACCACGACAGAAAGGAGCCAGAAGATCGCAGCGTCTGAGTTCGCGCACTCCTACATTTAATAGAAGCACTTCTCCCTCTTATTACATGGTGCTGGTTTCTTTCAGCAGTGCAGTAGTTAAACTGCTCAGCTTTGAGTCTCTGTAGCTTCCTTCTTGGATGTTCTCAGCTTTACAGTATTAGCCACTCCCCTCTCCTACATAGTCTCTGCTCTGGCAATCTGGATTGCCAGTGTTAAGTCTTGTAACTGCATGGTGAGGAGTGGAGGATTTGGTGTTCGGTAGAGGTGTTTAAGAAGAGTTGTTTTGTGACTGTTGCTTGGTGTTTTGACTGTGTGCATAGTCCCTTCCACTTCTATTTTTGTTTACCTTCCTAATCCCTTCTGTGTTTCCCTCTGCTGTCTGTGAGTGCATATTTTGTATGCTTGGTATTTTCATTTAGCCCTCTACATCCTCTTCTTGTTTGTATGTTTTGTGTATTTACATACACTATTCCTCCTCACTTCCCCACGTGGGGGAGGGGACAGATAAGGGCTTATTCAGAAGAACAGCAAAGTACGTGACCCCAGCATCTTCACCATCAGAAGTAACCTGGGGAGCAGGGACAGCTAGAGCGCCCCTAGCATTAGATATAGGGAGGATCCCCTGGTCCCTTGTTATCAGACAATAATATCATGTCAGTGGCCAGTGTTACTGTCACAATACTGTTGTCTGATAACTCGGAAAGAACATATAGGGATAAATGAAAATACTAGTGATAGTCAAGCACTAAAATGCTTGGGTACTTGTTACTCAAGCCGAGCAAATCGGAATGCTCGGGCGCACGACCAGAGTAATGAGTATAATGGAAGTCAATGGCAAATGCGAGCATTTCCTCCCACCCCCGGGGTCTGGAGGGGCCTAAACATTGTTCAAATCGATGGAAACAGTGCTGAAATGGCAAAGGAACAATAAGAGGAAGACCCCTTGAAGCATCTCTGAAGCCCAGGTTGCTGCTGAGACCAATGTTGTCAGACAATTGCACCACTTTTACGGACTGACAAAACATAAAAAACCAAAGCTAAAATGGATTTTACTGGAAAGAATGTTAAGAAAAATTCTTTACAGGTTAATTACTTGTATATAAGCCAAAATAAATAAAAGAAAAATAAATGCTCCTCCACACCTTGCGTTATGTTCACACGTAGAGTTTTGTTCTGCATTTTTCCGCTGTCGCATTGCTTTCAACGATGGAAAAAAAAAACGTTCACCAGTAAATATAATTTTAATATTTTAATACCTTATCTGGCCATGTGGTGTGTGAGATATGATCAGACACATCTTGTTAATTTATGAAGGAGGAACTCTGAAAGTCTCATTTTTTTTTCAGGGCCATCAGTCGGCCTTCACTATTGTCAGAGGGCCATTCGGCGGCCCTCACTCAAATTTTAGAGGTCCAGCAGCCAGCCCTCACTCAGCATTTTTAGAGGACCAGCAGCCAGCCCTCACTCAACATGTTTAGAGGGCCAGCAGCCAGCCTTCATTAAGCATTTTTGGAGGGTCAGCAGCCGGCTATGCTTTGCATAGCCGTATATTGTTACTGCAATATAATGTATCCATCTGAGGTGGTCAAATTTTTTTTTCATATATATTCTGTAAAGTTTGTCAGCAGGCAGCAATTTATAGAGTGCCAGCCTCCACTATTTTTAGATGGCCAGCAGGCGTCTTGTGGACAGATGAGAACAAGATAGAGCTTTTTGTTAAAGCACATCATTAAACTGTTTACTGTAAATGGAATTAGGCCTACAAATAAACTGGCACTGGGTGCCTTGACTGTGTGCAAGGCATAATAAAATGTGAAGATTAGAGATGTGCGAACATGTTCGAAAAACGTTCGCCAATTTCAAATTTGACACGAACGTTGCACATTCAGATTTGTGATCGGTCACCCGAGCATTTTTGCTTAAAATCGGCAAAATTCGGTAAAAGTCCGATGATTGCAGTTCAACTACAGTATTTTCAGCACTATGGCTAGGATAGTGGTGCTGAATGATGAGTGGGGGGACATGTTTGATGAGGGGAAAGGGTGGGGAGAGGTCAGAATAGCGGCGTGCTTGTAATCTAATTTTTTCCCCTAACTTTGTGTGTAAATTGTGGCTAGCCAATCAGGGTGCAGGACCATCCACAATGTCCAGACACAAGGACTTGTGCCATTGGCTGCTGAAATCACATGTCTGCTCTTTATATAGAGAGGGACATGTTGTTTTAGCACCATTTTATGACTATAACAGATCAGAGAGGCTACTCCTGGTCTGTTCCTGGATACTGAGAGATTTTAGCTAGATAGCTACGTGGTTGCATCTAAGTCAGCTAGTTTAGATAGCTAGTGTCCTGTTAAATCGACCTTCTAGCAGATTTTCTTTTTTCTTGTTCCATTAGTGAGGTCTAGACAAAGATTCAGCATAGAACTAGTAGCACAATTAAACCTTTAAAAATCTAATTTTCCCTTTTACTAAAGTGATACAGCACGCCACATCTCAGTTTGTCATTTTGCGGCGGTGAAATTCAGCTGTATGCAGAGTTCGTTCAGAGTAAAAAAATCTATTTTTTCTGTTACTAACGTGATATAGCATGCCATATCTCAGCTTGTCATTTTGTGACGGTGAAATTCAGCTGTATGCAGAGCACGTTCAGAGTAAAAAAATCAATTTTTTTCTCTTACTAACGTGATACAGCACGTCACATCTCAGCTTGTCATTTTGTGGCGATAGGCAGAGCTCGTTCACAGTAGAAAAAAAAAAATTCTGTTAGTAACATGATACCTCAGGCCAGATCTCAGTTTAAAATTGTTTGGAGCATATATTCTATTTAATACAGGCCTCATCCACAGTAAAAAAAAATATAATCTCTTCTGTTACTAAGGTGATACAGCAGGCCAGATCTCAGTTTGAAATTGTTTGGAGCATATATTCTATTTAACAAACAAGGTAGCACTCTGCAACGCTAAGTATGCAAATATGAAATATATGAAATTTGAATAGTATTACTACTCTAGAAAATAGAAATCAATTTGAAATCTTAGCTCATAAATTGGCCAATTCATGTGTACCTTGCATTCCCACACACAAGCAGACTGTTGTCTCTTAGAGAGGAGTTCATAAAGGCAGGTTCCTGGTATAACGAGAAACACCTTAACATGGCTACCAGGTACACATGAATTGGCTAATTTATGCGCTAAGATTTCTCATTGATTTCTATTTTCTAGAGCAGTAATGCTATATATAGAGATAGATATATATTTCATGTTTGCATACTTAGCGTTGCAGAGTGCTACTTTGTTTGTTAGTTGTATATGGAGGTACAGTGGGGAAAAAAGTATTTAGTCAGCCACCAATTATGCAAGTTATCCCACTTAAAAAGATGAGAGAGGCCTGTAATTGATATCATAGGTAGACCTCAACTATGAGAGACAAAATGAGAAAACAAATCCTGAAAATCACATGGTCTGATTTGGAAAGAATTTTTTTTCAAATTTTGGTGGAAAATAAGTATTTGGTCAATTACAAACAAGCAAGATTTCTGGATCTCACAGACCTGTAACTACTTCTTTCTGTCCTCCACTCATTACCTGTAGTACTGGCACCTGTTTGAACTTAGTATAAAATACACCTGTCCGCAACCTCAAACAGTCACACTCCAAACTCCACTATGGTGAAGACCAAAGAGCTGTCGAAGGACACCAGAAACAAAATTGTAAATCTTATTTTTTGTTTGGAGCTTATATTCTATTTAATACAGGACTCATTCACATTAAAAAATCTTATTTTTTTGTTGCTAAGGGCATGTTCCAACCACACTATCTGAGTGGGAAAAAGCAAGGTCATGGTGGAAGGGGGAGTAGGCTTGGTGTTCAAGGTACATGTGGGGTAGGTGGTAATGTTAGTGAAGGCACTAGTGAACCAACACCGTCACGTCCCATCCAAACACAACTGACAACTTCTGTTACTGGACTGGCTACTCCACTCCCTTTCTTCGGCAGCCGCACAGCGGTACGCCTTGTAGATGAGGACTAAAAATGTTAGGGTGAACACTTTGGCATGTTCACTAGTTGCCTGGTCCTGGCCTAATGGATATGATCAAGTGCTTGCAAGAAAGAATAACATCAGACACGCACACAGTCGGATGTAAGCTCTCCTTGATCAGCTATGGGACAGCTCCACATGCCTTTATTCAACCCGAACATAGACTTATATAAACACTGTATGTGGGCTCGGTTAGCCCAGAATGTGAGTAACCAGATATATTGATTGGTTAGTCCAGGGGGCGTGGTCTATGAGGTCATCAAGGTGGGTTAGTCCTTCTATAGAATGCAGCTTCCTCCCAGAACAGAGCATGGCGTGATGAAACAGGAAATGGCAGCCATCTTTTGATCTAAACAACCTTATGTAAGGTGAAATAATACACTTTGTGGGTCTTTTCTCTCAATCTCCTATGTCTTGAGGTTAATTAAGTATTTGAGCCTATAGCTCTCCTCAACAGAAAGAGCACATGCTCGAGTGCATGGCAAGAGCTGCATGAAATGACCTCTCCTCCTTTTCCTCCACCTCAACATCACACACAGTACAGTCCTCAAAGTTGGCACCCCAATTACCCTTGTTTCCCCCCCCCCCATCACAACTCTCCTACTGCCCAACTGACTGTAGGGGACCACAGATGGGTGAGTCTGCAGAGCTGTTTACACATTCTATGCTATGGGCATCAGAAGTCTGCTCCAAAGATTCACAGACTCAAGAAGAGGAAAGCATCTGCACCGATGCCCAAAATTTATTTAGCTTGGATCCGGGGCAGGACAAAGTAGGGTCCGAGCAGCATCCTGACTCTTGTCACCAGACGTTAACCCCGGGGGGAACGTGATCCTGATGAGACTCAGATACCTGAGGCTCTTGCGGACTGTACTGTGCTGTCAGGACAGGAAGATAAGGAAGGTGACTGTCAGGGCGAGGAATGGGAGAACAGAGAGGATGATGATGAGGTTGTAGATCCCAGAGGCACGTAGCTGAGTAGGTAATCTGAGGAAGTGTAGGAGGAAGACGAGGAGGTTACATTGTGCTCTAAGGCAGGGTTCCCCAACTCCAGTCCTCAAGGCCCACCAACAGGTCATGTTTTCAGGATTTCCTTAGTATTACACAGGTGATAATTGCATCACCTGCACAGGCAATAATTCCATCACCTGTGCAATACTAAGGAAATCCTGAAAACATGACCTGTTGGTGGGCCTTGAGGACTGGAGTTGGGGAACCCTGCTCTAAGGCACAGACACGGAGTGATGCAACCACTATGAGCACTGCACCCTTAGCCACAACTGTGGCTGTGGCCAGCACCGGTTGCAGGTTTGTAGTTCGCAGGGGCGGCAAGGGTTGTCTAGCCTAGGCTTTTTTTTGAGACCACAAAGGATGACCCAACTCACGTTATCTGCCAAATTTGCTAAAGAGGGAAAAAGTGGAATAATTTGGCCACTACATACATGAATCTTCACATGCACAATCAACATGCGTTACTCTGGCAATCTCACTGCAATAAAATGCGGACCAGCGGGCCTCACCAACCATCAGCCACCCCATCAACTGCATCTGCTGCTTCTGCTTCCTCCTCTGTTACCGTGCCAAGTGTTGTCACGCAGGTCTCCTACCGCAGAACCTTCACTTGCTTACCAACTCCAGTCAGGCTAAGTGAGAGCCCATCAGCTCTAGTGGAAGTGGACATGCCTGCTGTTTTTGACTGATGTCAGACACCGAGCACACCACATCTTTCTCAATCCACTGTAACATCTCTGCCTGCACCTTACTCACGGTCCAGTAGTTTGTCGTGTTCACCCTACTCTGCCCTCTCTTAGCACTGCAGCCAGCCCTCAGTCTTGCAGTTGTGCTCATGTAAAAGATTGTTTTCTCCTACACATGACAAAGCTAAGAGGTTGAACTCCACCATCTCTAATCTGTTGGCCACGGAAATGCTGCCTTTATGCCTGGTAGATACAGATGGTTTCCAAAAGCTGATGGCCTTTGCAGTCCCCCAGTACCAGTTGCCCAGTCGCCATTACTTCTCTAAGAAAGCTGTGGCTGCGCTACACCAGCATGTCGCAGACAGCATCACCTGTACCTTGACTAAATCTATGTCTGCCAGGGTGCATCTTACCACAGACACCTGGACGAGAAAGCATGGCCAGGTGCGTTACATCTCACTGACTGGGCACTGGGTGACTGAGGTGGCTGTGGGGGCAGGGGGGGAAGGGGCTGCCCCACAAGTCCTGGAATCCCCAAGACTTTGAGGACAAACCTCTGTATTTCACACTTTCACCACTGCTTCTGCCTCCTCCACCTCCTCTAGGGCCTCCACCTGTGCCCTCAACCTCTGCCTTAATGAGACACATGTTCCAACAGTGCAGAGCGAATCCCCACAACTTCCGTACTGCGCAGCTAGGGCTCACCGCAAACAGTCAGTGTTAAAATTAATATGCCTTGGAGATCACAGTAATACAGCTGAAGAGTTGTGGACAGCCATCGAGGCTGAGTTTGAGCTATGGCTGTCTCCCTGAACCTGGAGCCAGGGAATACCTTGTGCAATAACGATGCAAACCTGGTGGCGGCCCTACGCCGGGGCAAGCTCACACAAGTGCCTTGCATGGCTCACATCCTTAACCTGGTGGTACAGCTATTTCTCTGCCACTATCCTGGCCTAGATGCGCTGCTGCAGAAAGCACGGAAGCTGTGTACTCCCTTCCACTATTCGCACCCCTTAGGTCATCGACATGCATCGATACAGAGGTCTTTGTCCATGCCAGTTAACCGGTTGATATGCGATGTTCCGACATGGTGGAATTCCACTCTGCACATCTTGCAGTGACTGTGTCAGCAGCGACGAGCCCTGATGCAGTATGTCATGTCATACAGCCTGGGCCAACGCAGTGCGGACATGGGTCATATCATGTTTACAGAGAGGGCACAGATTAAGGACCTCTGTACCCTTATGCACAGTTTAGAAATGGCTACTAAGATTGTTAGTGATGACAATGCCGTCATCAGCATCACTATTCCAGTCTTTTACATGCTGGAGCAGACTTTGAATGGCCTGCGGGAGCAGGTGTTTTGTTTTTATTTTAACATATCTAAGTCATTCTTGTCAACTTATAATGCCATGTATTCACATTATATGTATGCGAACACCTGATGCTTTACCTCAGTATTGGTTAATTAATTAATCACCTAGTCAATGGACATTGTTCTTTAAGATATATAGCAGCATTTATGTGTTACCTCTGACATCCTATGACTAAGGGTGCGTTCTGCACCTGAAACGCGTCAGGTTTCCCTCAGGTTTCTGTTTTAATTTTTTTCGCTAAATACATTTTTTTCCTTTTATATGTCCTGGTTGGATATGCCAGTTCTAGGTTTTTTTTTCCTCATTCATGGTCTATGATCATTGATGGGTGCGACACCCATTGGATTTCTCCAGGTGAAGTCATTCCGCCTTTCAAAGTGGAAAGCCTCCAACCCACCTCCCTGTCTTCCCCATCTATTGTGGGATGAGGTGGTGGTCCCAGAGGAAGAGGAGGAAGTAGAGGAGGATACGGAAGGTGCCAAGAGAGGGTGGATTACAGAGATTGAGGGTGGCTAGTGATACCAAACAAACTGTCAGTGAAGGTGCAGGAACCAAGGAATAAATGGAGGAGGAAAAGGTGATGGATGAGCAACAGTCAGGAGATGTAGAAGATAATCATCCCCTCTCTGTTGTGTGTGGTTGGTGGGAGCGGACTGTTATGATCTGCAACATGTACTAAGGAAAGATAGGGGAAAGCTGTCCCTATAGTAAGACTAAGCTGAATCCCTACGATGTAGCGGGCTGCCTGTTCCTAGTGAACAGACCCGCCTTAGTCCTCGGCTAGTCTGAACGAAGACCTATAGAATTAAAGGAGGGGTCCCTAAAAGAACTAAGGACTGGGACAAAAATGGGACACCTCCTAAACAGAGAAGTTGTTGCAGAACACAAAAAGACAAACTGACAAAAATGTACTAGAGGTCCCAGAGGAAATTTCATATATGCCGTCTTCCACAACAGGAGGAACTGTGACAGTGGCGTCCCTATCAGATACATCAGCCTTTTTCAACAAGGAAACATGAAACACAGGATTAATCTTCCAGGAAGTAGGGACATCCAACCTAACAGCAGACGGGTTGACAACCTGAAGCACTTTAAATGGACCCACAAACTTAGGACCCAGTTTTTAGAGGGAATCCTCAACCGCAAGTTCCTTGAGGACAACCAAACCATGTCACCCACAGTAAACAAAACCTCCTTACGTTTCCTGTCAAACACTTCTTGGACTTCTTGTTAGCTTCTTGAAGGTTGCAACGTACATTAGTCCAAACTCTCTCCAAATCACAGGAAAAATTCTCCTCCTCCGGCACCGCCGACCCCAATTTGGAGAACGAACCAAAAGACGGATGTCTCCCAGTGCAACAAAAAAAAAGGAGAACACCCAGCAGAGGAGGATGTATGATTGTTAAGAGCAAATTCTGCGAGAGGCAGAAACTCAGACCACACCTCTTGATTGTCCGCCACAAAACAACGCAAAAACTGTTCAACATCCTGGTTCTTTTTTCAGTCTGTCCATTAGACTCAGGATGATAACCAGATGAAAATGACAAATGGACTCCCAACCTGTCACAAAAAGCACGCCAAAAGCGAGCCACAAACTGAGGTCCTCTATCAGAAACAATATCCGTGGGAACGCCATGGAGCTTGACAATTTCCTTAACAAACGCCTTAGCGAGTGTCTTGGCGCAGGGCAACTTACCAAATAACACATCTTACTAAAACTGTCCACGACCACCCAGATGACAGTAAAACCCTCGGACACAGGAAGATCAGTAATAAAATCCATTGTGAGATGCGTCCAAGGCGCACTAGGAACCTCCAAAGGGCAAAGCAACCCTGCAGCACGAGTATGTGAAGCCTTTGACCTAGCACACACAGTACACTGACGCACCCACTTGATGACTTCCTTCTGCCATCCAGGCCACCAAAAACTGCGACTGATAAGTCTCTTAGTCTCCGAAATTCCTGGATGACCTGCCAACCAAGACTCATGACACTCCACAAACAAATCTCTCCTAAAGGCTCTAGGCACGAACAACCTCCCATGGAGAGTGTTAGATGGAGCATCATCTTGAGCTTTCAGAATCCCATTCTCCAAAACGAAGTCCAATGCCGCCACCACAACTCCTTTCTGTAAAATACTCTCCTCCTCGGCACCGACCGTAGGAGAGAAGCTGCGACATAAAGCATTGGCTTTAACATTCTTAGTACCAGGGATATAGGTAACAGAAAAATGAAACCGAGAAAAAAAAGTGCCCACCTAGCTTGACGGGCATTCATGCTCTTGGCAGCATCCAGATAGATCAAAGTCTTATGATATGTGAAAACCTGAATAGGAAATCTAGCACCTTCCAAAAAATGATGCCAATGTTCAAACGCAAGTTTAATAGCCAGCAACTCCCGATTTCCAACATCATAATTCAGTTCGGTTTCCGAAATTTTTTTCGAAAAGAAGGCACAAGGATTTGCTCCACCCTTGTTCTCCTGAGAAATTGCTCTGACCCCCACCGATGAAGCATCGACCTCGACCAAAAAAGGCTTGGTCTCATCAGGCTGCATAAGGATAGGGGCAGAACTGAACCTCTCTTTGAGATACTCAAACGCTTCAATGGCTTCAGTAGTCCACTGGGCCGTATTCGCACCTTTCCTGGTGAGATCAGTTAGAGGTTTAACAATTACAGAAAAATTCTTAATGAATTTCCTGTAATAATTGGCCAAACCCAAAAATCTCTGTGTAGATTTCAAACCAATAGGCCTAGGCCATTCCTGCACAGCCTGAACCTTCACAGGGTCCATCTCAAAGCCCTCGCTGGAGACCATGTAGCCCAAAAAACTAATTTTCTGCACAGAGAACTCACATTTCTCCAGCTTAGCAAAGAGTGAATTATCACTCAATAACTGTAAAACTTCACGTACACTCTGCCAATGGGACTCTAGATCTGGTGAGTAAATCCAAATACACAACCACATTCTTACCAATCAAAGGTCTCAGGATGTCATTAATAAGGTTCTGAAAAAATGCAGGTGCATTGGTAAGACCAAAAGGCATCACCAGATTCTCAAAATGACCTACCGGAGTGTTAAAAGCAGTTTTCCATTCATCACCCTCCTTCACTCATAACAAATTGTATGCCCCCCGGAGATCAATTTTGGAGAACCACTTGGCCCCCATTAACTGGTTAAACAAGTCAGGAATTAACGGCAATGGGTAGGAATTGCGTACGGTAATCGAGACATGGACGTAAACTGCCATCCTTTTTTTTAACAAAGAAAAATCCAACTGTCACAGGCGACTTAGAAGGTCTAATGTGACCAGCAGCCAGGCTAGTCTGTATGTACTCCTCCAAGGCCTTTCTTTCAGGGATAGTCAGATTAAACAAGCGACTCTTGGGAAGAGTAGCTCCCGGAACAAACTCAATGGCGCAATCATAATCCCTATGAGGAGGTAAAACTTGCGACTCCTCCTCCGAAAAAACCCTCCAAAAATCTTGAATAGGTACCAGTAATTCCCCTTTTTCCACAGCCGCAATGCGACCATTACAACATTTATCATAGCACTTCAGACTCCAAGACTTAATCACATTAGTAGACCAGTCCAATAAAGGATTGTGCAGTTTTAACCAAGGCAATCCTAGAACAACCGGAGAGGGTAAATTATCTAAAACAACCAAGTCCAAAATTTCTTGGTGAACTCCATTGATAGTGAGGGGAAATGCTGCAGTCTTGTGAGTAATACATTTCAAAGGAGTGTTATCAATTGCAATCTCAGAAATAGGAGATGACAAAGGTTTGGATTTCAATTTAAGGTTTTTCAAAAACCCTTTATCAATCACATTAAGTGTTGAACCACAATCCACAAATACCTAAAATTCAATCAAATCTCCCTGCAAAGTAGTACTCCCAGAAAGAAATACTCCTGCAGAGCATAAACAAGCTATATGGGCGTAACTGACCTTTTTTTTTTCTTTACTTAAACGACGCTCACAATACTTAATCAAATGGTCAGCTTTACCACAATAAAGACACAATCCCTCAGTAAACCTCCGGTCTCTTTCCTGAGAGCGGAGTGACATCACCCCAACCTCCATCGGTTCTCTGCCGTCAGAGCAGATTTTCTGGGGACTAGGACCTGGCATTTCAGGAGTCTTTACCTTATTGAGCCTGCACCTCAGTCTCCTGTCTTTACATACAGCTAACTGCATAGCATCCTGCAGAGTCTCAGGTGCAGGGAATGCAATTAGCAAATCCTTAACCCTTTCACTCAGACCAGCAAGAAATAAACATCTCAGCGCAGGATCATTCCACTTATCTTCTGAAGCCCATCTCCTGAAGTGTGTGAAATAATTTTCAACATCATCTGACCCATGATTCAAACGTCTGAGTTCTGATTCAGCAGATGAGATTCGATCAGGATCGTCATATAATAGCCCCATGGCAGAAAAAAATTCTTCAACAGACCTTAAACACGGATCATTAGGCTGGAGAAAAAAGGCCCACCCCTGTGGTTCATTGCGCAAAAGTGACATAATAAACCCAATGCGCTGTGATTCATTCCCAGAGGACCTTGGTCTCAAACGAAAATATAACAAACAAGCATTTTTAAAGGAAAAAAAATCTTGCTGTTTTCCATAAAAAACATCAGGCAGTCCTACCTTGGGTTTGACAAAATGCGCTCCAGAACAGCTACTCGCGTGTTGCTGAAGCTCGGCCACCTCCAGAGACAATCACTGCAGGCGTTGAGCCAAATCCTGTACGGAAGCCATACTGATCCCCGAATTTCTTTCCTTTTAGTTTTTTGGGCTGGACTTACTGTTATGCTCTGCAACATGTATTAAGGAAAGATAGGGGAAAGCTGTCCCTACAGTAAGAGTAAGCTGAATCCCTACGATGTAGCGGGCTGCCTGTTCCTAGTGAACAGACTCGCCTTAGTCCTCGGCTAGTCTGAACGAAGACCTATAGAATTAAGGGAGGGGTCCCTAAAAGAACTAAGGACTGGGACAAAAATGGGACACCTCCTAAACAGAGAAGTTGTTGCAGAACACAAAAAGACAAACTGACAAAAATGTACTAGAGGTCCCAGAGGACCAAGCGAACTAGACAGAGAAAGGCACCGAAGCACCAGGCTAGAGAAACAGTCAAACAATGAAGTCCAGCACAGCCACAAGGGCGGAGCTGGAATATAGAGGCAGATGGTCACGTGACCGCAAAACACAAGATGGAAAAAACAAACAGGAGGGTTCTAACAGGGACGAAGGAAACAAGCATCAGTGTTACCCAGCCACCAACACACCATGGGCTTGGACCTCATGGAATAGTTCGACATATGAACGCCTTCTTGCTGCACTATCTGCAACATGATCCCCGTATAGTTAGGATTCGAAATAGTGCTGACTACAGGGTTGTCGCTCTGTTAGATCCACATTATAAGAGTAAATTTTGCCAGATGCTTTCCTCCCTGGACAGGGACCTGCGAATGCTGGAGTATCGAAACACGCTTTTACACAATCTTAAGAGAGGTTTCCCCAAGACAGCAGTGAGGCACACAGTGTGCATCACAGCTCTAGACTTCCAACCTCCGGAACGTCAATTCGTCAACGCAAAAGCATTAGTAGCAGCAGCAGCAGCAGCAGCAGTGTAAGTGGCAGAAGCAGTTTCTGAGTCCTTTCACACATTTTTAGACCAGCTCGTGCCCCAGCACAACAGAGTAAAAGTCTGACACATGGTGAACGACTGTAGAGTATGGTGCAGGAGTAGCTAGAGCTCAATATCAATAACATCAGGAAGGGTTTGGACCCTTTTACATTTTTATCTTCAAAAATGGAAGAGGGGCCTGAGCTCGATTGTCACGCCTTGGAAGTTTTATCATGCTCAGCAGCCATGGTTCTCTCAGAATCTGTCTTCAGCGCTGCTGGTGGTGTCCTGATGGATAAGCGCAGCCTGCTGTCCCCTGAAAGTGTAGACCACTTAACTTTCATCAAGATGAACAAGTCATGGATCTCCAAGGACTTTTGCACCCCAATTGCAGACTGTACAGACAAGGCGATGTTGTAGTTTTTAGTGTGCTGCATTGATCTTGCAAAATTGCAGTCTGTGATATCTTTGTCGTGGCATCTGTGCCTGCTGTTGCTGCTGCAGATGTTATCAATAATTTTTGGAAATGTGAAGACTCCTGGTTGGATCTCCATCTGCTGGGTTGGCTGCAGTGTAAGAGGTGTCAGTCCTAATTATACTATTTCTACTCTACTGGAATTGATGCCACTTTGGTGCTGTCCGCCCATAATTTTGGGAAATGTGAAGACTCCTGGTTGGATCTAATTGCAATAATGTATAAGACAAACCGCCCTCATTGGTATGTAAAAACACTCTTCTTTATTGCTTCATGTAAAAACAGCAAGCAAGGAAGTAAGACGTACACCTGTCGTACGACGGCCGTTTCGCCCTTACTTGCGCTTCTACGGGTCACTGAATACAGGGGAAATGACAAAGATGAGTATTTAACAGCTGTACACGCCCTCTTGTCGACATGTCCAATGAATGACAAGGAAACCCCATGACTTGCAAACTGGAAAGATTATTGAAAACACATAAAAAATGTATTAACAGTGATAACTCATAAGAAAACTGACAATTTCCCTTTGGAAGTGCATTGAGCTGTAGGTTAGATTGCTGCTAAAGCAAAAAAAAAAATCTTTAAATCTTCTTCCTTAGCGAGTGTGAATGGAGCGTAAGTGTGAACGGAAGTAAGTGTGTGAACTTGTGATTCAGTGACTTTGGATTCAGGGAGTTTGGAAGGGAGGAATTTGCACTGAACTGTGGTCTGTACTTTATTAATTCTTTACATTTCTTTTTACTTAACATTTCTGTCTAGTGCAATCCCCATTAGGAAATGAGCTCCATTATTGACAATGCTATCCAGTGTACATCTTGCCACATGTATGCAATCCTTGAACAGCCGGTCATGGGTGCATACTGCTGTGCGAGGTGTGAGTACGTTGTGCGTTTGGAAGCCCAGGTACTGGATCTAAATGAGCAGCTGGCAACACTGAGATCCATAGGCAATATGGAAAGGAGTCTGCTGCTCACTGGGTAGATGTGGGGGAGGATGGTAGTATGGAGCTGCAGGACAGTGAGGCAGCTAGCTGGGTGACAATTAGAAGGCGGTGTAGAGGGAAGACTGCCAGGGAGGCTAGTCCTGATCTGGCACACCCCAATAAGTTAGCAAAGTTGGCAGATGAGGGGTGTGTCAGTACAGGGGTAGCACTGCTGCAGCAAGGCATGTCATCTGAAAGCCGAAGGAATGTCAGCTCTAGTAAGGGGGGAAATAGGAGAGCAGGGCAGGCCAGGCATGTGCTGGTAATGGGGGACTCAATTATTAGGGGAACAGATAGAGCAATCTGTCACAAAGACAGGGATCGTCGAACAATGTGCTGACTACCTGGTGCTCCAGTCCGGCACATCGCTGATCGGGTTGACAGATTACTGAGGTTGACAGATTACTGGGAGGGGCTGGTGAGGACCCAGTGGTCATGGTGCACATTGGCATAAATGACAAAGTTAGAGGTAGGTGGAAGGTCCTTAAAGATGATTTCAGGGAATTATGCTGCAAGCTTAAAGCAAGGACCTCCAATGTGGTATTCTCTGAAATACTGCCTGTACCATGTGCCACGCCAGAGAGGCGACGGGAAATTAGGGAGATAAATAAATGGCTCAGGAATTGGTGTAGGAAGGAGTGGTTTGGGTTCCTGGAGAACTGGGCCGACTTCTCAGTTGGCTACAGGTTCTACGCTATGGATGGGCTACACCTCAATGGGGAGGGTGCAGTTGTGCTGGGGGAGAAAATGGCTAGAAGGTTGGAGGAGTGTTTAAACTAGGGATTGGGGGGGAGGGTATTCATTTTATAGTTGGGGAAGATAGTGCACATACTGACCTGGGCACAAATAAAGAAATTTGGGGTGGGGTTAGAACAGTCAATATAGTAAGAAGGAATAGAGGTACAGAGAGATACATAAAATGCATGTACACTAATGCCAGAAGCCTCACCAACAAAATGGAGGAATTAGAATAAATTTTGTTGGAAAATAATTATGACATGATGGGGATATCTGAGACATGGCTGGACAAAAGCCATGACTGGGCAGTTAATTTACAGGGCTATAGTCTGTTCAGAAATGACCGTACAACCAAGCGAGGGGGGGATGGACGCGTGTTTATATGTAAAATCATCCTTAAAACCCATCTTGCGCGAGAATATATGTGAATCTAATGAAAATGTAGAGTCCCTGTGGGTGGAGATAAGGAGAGGGGGAAAAAATAATAAATTACTGATAGGGGTTTGTTATAAGTCTCCAAAAATAATGGAAGCTGCGGAGAATATCCTCATAAAGCAAATAGATGAAGCAGCGACTCAAAAATAAGTCATTATTATGGGGGACTTCAACTATCCTGAAATACATTGGGGAACAGAAACCTGTAGTTCCAGCAAAGGTAATAAGTTTTTGACAACTATGAGAGACCATTACCTTTCACAACTGGTTCAGGACCCAACAAGAAGGGGGGCACTGCTAGTCCTAATATTAACCAACAGTCCAGACCGCATATCAAATATACGAGTTGGGGGTCACTTGGGTAATAATGATCACAAAATAATAAGTTTTCATGTATCCTTTAATAAGATGTGTAGTAGAGGGGTTACAAGGATACTAAACTTCAGGAAGGCAAATTTCCAACGGTTGAGAGATGATCTTAGTGCAATAAACTGGGACGATATCCTGAGACATAAAACTACACAAAGCAAATGGCAGACATTTATTAGCATCCTGAATAGGACCTGTGTAAAATACAGTATATACCCTATGGGAATAAACATGCTAGAAATAGGAGGAAACCACTATGGCTAAATAGAGCTGTAAGGGACGCAATAAGTGACAAAAAGAAAGTATTTAGAGAACTAAAGCAAGTAGGTAGTGATGAGGCATTAAATAAATACAGAAAATTAAATAAATTCTGTAAAAACCAAATCAAGGCAGCAAAGATTGAGACAAAGAGAATCATTGCCAGAGAAAGTAAAAATAATCTCAAAATATTGTTTAACTACATAAATAGTAAGAAACTAAAAAATGATAGTGTTGCCCCCCTTAAAAATAGTCTGGGTGAAATGGTGGATGAGGATGAAGAAAAAGCCAATATACTAAATGATTTTTTTTCAAGTTATTTACACAAGAAAATCGCATGACAGAAAACATGATCGGTGATAACAAAAATTCTCCATTAAATGTCACTTGCTTAACCCAGCAGGAAGTACAGTGGTGTCTAAAAATCACTAAAGTTGACAAATCCCGGGCCCGGATGGGATACACCTGTGAGTACTGCAGGAATTAAGTAAAGTCATAGATAGACCATTATTTTTAATCTTTAAATATTCCATAATAACAGGATCTGTACCGCAGGACAGGCGTATAGCAAATGTGGTGCCAATATTCATAAAGGGGACAAAAACCAAACTTGGAAATTATAGGCCAGTAAGCTTAACTTCTACTGTGGGTAAAATCCTGGAGGATTTGTTAAGAGATGCTATACTAGAGTATCTGAAGAAGAATAAACTCATGACCCAATATCAACATGGGTTTACGAGGGACCATTCCTGTCAAACTAATCTGATCAGCTTTTATGAAGAGTTAAGTTCCGGACTGGACCAAGGAAATGCAGTGGATGTTGTGTATATGGACTTTTCAAAAGCTTTTGATACGGTTCCATACAAAAGGTTGATACATAAAATGAGAACAATGGGGATAGGGGAAAATATATGTAAGTGGGTTAAGAAATGCCTCAGTGATAGGAAACAAAGGGTGGTTATTAATGGAACACACTCAGACTGGGTCACAGTTAGCAGTGAGGTACCACAGGGGTCAGTATTGGGCCCCCTTCTTTTTAACATATTTATTAATGACCTTGTTGGGGGCATACAGAGTAGTATTTCAATATTTGTAGATGACACTAAACAATGCAGGGTAATCAATATAGAGGAGGACAATTTTATATTACCGGAGGATCTATGTAAACTAGAAGCTTGGGCTGATAAATGGCAAATGAGCTTTAATGGGGATAAATGTAAGGTAATGCACTTTGGCAGAAGAAATAAAATGTATAATTATATGCTTAATTGTAAAACACTGGGCAAAACTGTCACTGAAAAAAGACCTGGGTGTATTGGTGGATGAGAAGCTCACGTTTGGTGGCCAGTGTCAGGCAGCTGCTGCAAAGGCAAATAAAATAATGGGATGCATTAAAAGAGGCATAGATGCTCATGAGGAGAACATCATTTTACCTCTATACAAGTCACTAGCGACCACACTTAGAATACTGTGTACAGTTCTGGTCTCCGGTGTATAAGAAAGACATAGCTGAACTAGAGCGGGTGCAGAGAAGAGCGACCAAGGTTACTAGAGGACTGGGGGGTCTGCAATACCAAGACAGGTTATTACACTTGGGGTTATTTACTGTGGAAAAACGAAGGCTTAGGGGTGATCTTATTACTATGTACAAGTATATGAGGGGACAGTACAAAGACCTTTCTACTGATCTTTTTACTCTGAGGCCTGAGACGGGGACAAGGGGGCATCTTCTGCGTCTGGAGGAAAGAAGGTTTAATCATAATCACAGACGGGGATTCTTTACTGTAAAAGCAGTGAGACTATGGAACTCTTTGCCGCATGATGTTGTAATGAGTGATTCACTACAAAAATTTAAGAAGGGCCTGGATGCCTTTCTTGAAAAGTATAATATTACAGGTTATATATACTAGATTTCTTGATAGGGCGTTGATCCAGGGAACTAGACTGATTGCTGTATGTGGAGTCAGGAAGGAATTTTTTTTCCCCATTGTGAAGCTTAGTGTTTGCCACATGTTTTTTTTCCTTCCTCTGGATCAACATGTTAGGCTATGGGTTGAACTAGATGGAACTATGTTACTATGTTATTTCTATCTTGTCATTAAAGCCAGTGGGACCCTCAGGTTCAGTGCGGAGGATCCACCTGGCTTCTCTTCTAAGTAGGAGTTTGTGCAAATTCCCACCTTGCGGAGGTAGTTTGACCTGCTGTAAACCTGCAAATCTCAGCACATGTGGATTCCCTGCATGGCAATCCCAAATGTGCTAGATTAGCGTTTGTGAACCCTTTCTGATTTGTATTCAATTAAAGTGTTCTCAGAAATGAATAAATATAGGACGTATGGTTTTTCCTATATGATAAAAACCACATGGGCAAAAGATTATGTACACCACATAATTGGTGCGGCACAAGATAAAATCTTGTACCTTGTGGCAAATTTTTAGAACTTTATCTGTCAGATGATATTGGCAAAAGTTACAATTGGCACATTTGAAGTTTCCTTTCGAGGAATTTGTTGCCTACCAACTTTTTGAGAGGTTCTTTAATCTGTTTTGTGCCAATAGATCTTTTAAATTGTTTGTGCGTCTACACGAAATTATGGGACCTAAAGCTGTTGTCTCGGCTAGTGCTGCATCTTGTTGTAGAATATGCCTAATTATACTATTTCTATGCTAGTGAAATTGATGCCACTTTGGTGGTGTCAGCCCCTAATTCTTGGAAATGGGGAGACTCCTGGTTGGGTCTCCTTCATGTGTGTTGCCTGTAGCAGTAGGCCTCCCAGACCGGCAGGCCTCCACTTACTTTTAGTCAACTACTTGTGTTACTATACTTAATTTTTTGTACCAATACTAAGCTATGAAACTATTTTTGCTGCCATCTAAGTGTGGCTGAGCATAAAAGCAGCTTGAGCTGTTGCATGTGGTGTCAGGGCTCCCAGCACAGCAGGCCTACACCGATCCCTCGCCCACCTTCTCTTAATTTGAATTTAAATTCAAAGCTGTAAATGCTGGCCAATACCCTGATACCTCATACATGGCCTATGGCTGATTGTTGCTGTGCCATTATAAAATTTGTACTGTGGATCAATTGATGCCATTTTTTCTGGTTTATGCCCCTGATTTGAGCTGTTTTGGCAGCTTTTGGGCTTGTTTGAAGGGTTTTGCCACCCATTGAGTCCAATAGAGTTCGGTATGTTTGACAAACTGGTTGATGAATTATTCGGCCTGTTGCCGCTTGTTTGAGGCCGTGCTGGAGTGCTTCCAGCTTCCGGCTGATGGTGACATTTCGGAGGCTGAGGAGGAGGAGTAGGCTGAGGTGCAGGAACTACTGTAGAAGGTGAGGGCAACCCTGATAAGGAATAGAATAGACTTTTTTTTGTTCGGTTGCAGCAGTAAGGACTATAAGGTGACAATCCCTGTCTAGATGCCTGTAATACGCTATCTTCAATGCGACACCTCACCGTACACAAATTGCAATAATAGATTTTAATCCACCCTGAAAAGTATTTTTTAGGGTATGTGGCAGCACCAAACTGTAGAGGAACGCAAGCAACCCTGCCTGCTTTGATGAATTTCCAAGTGGAGATAACAGTAATCTGTCAATGAGTTTTCTGAAAAAAACAATCAAGTTATAGATAGAATGTAGGCTCATTTTCAGCACATGATACCTGTCCCTATACAAAATACAACTAACAGAGGTATTAATAGGGAACAGAATAGAATTTTTTTTCAGTTGCAGCAGCAAGGACTATAAGGCAATAATCCCTGACTGTAATACGCTCTCACTGTTGCGACAGCTCACCGTACACGAATTGCAGTTAAGAGAGGTAATATAGTTATATTGTAGAATATATAATAGATTTAATTCGGCCGTGAAAAAAGTTTTTTTTGTACATAGCAGCATCAAGGCCTGTTATTTCATCAACCCTGCTGGGGAATATAGTGGAAAGTTTCTCATCTACTCAGCCTAATATGGAGAAGACCAAGATCTTTTGTACTTACTGTACAAAGTCTCTTGTTTCGGCTGTTAAATCCTTACTGACAGCCCACAACAAGGCACTGGATCATATACTAATAGAACCCACTGTCTCTTTAGGTTTCCAAAAATGTTCCCTCAATTAGAAGGTGGAGCCTCAGAAAAGCTTTTTTTCACATTAACAAGCAGTGGGTCTCCTAGACTGGTAAATGTATGCGCTAATTGCAAGGGATGTCAAAAATTAGAAGGAGGCACTCCAATACCCCTTTGAAGAGACATAGTGAAGGGCCTCAGAAAACATTTTTTTCCATCATCAAGGAGTGGGTATCCTAGCCTGGTAATGACTGGAATACCGACGGGCATGTTGGAGCTGTTATTCAACTTTTGCCCACTGCTGCTCACAAAGCCTTGCCAACATATGTATCATTTAATTCCAACGCGTGGTGACATTGCACACCAGTCGGTGAGCTGGAAGTTGCAAACGCCGCTGAAGCACTGCCTGGGCAGTGGATGCTGTGGCTGACTTGCGGAAATGGTCACAAATGTGGCATACTTTCACAAGTGGCTCAGGAAGATCTTGATTGGTATTGAGAAACTGCTGAATCACTAAGTTGAGCACGTGGGCCAGGCATGGTACGTGTGCGAGGTTGGCAAGCTTCAGAGCTGCCACCAGGTTACGGCCATTGTCACACACGACCATGCCTGGCTGCAGGTTCAGGGGCAAGAGCCACAGATCAATCTGGTCTGTTGAGTCTTTCAGCAACTCTGAGGTGGTGTGCGGTTTGTCACCTAAGCAGCTTCAGAAGAGCCTGTTGGCCAAGGCAGTACTGCATTGACTTCCAGCTTGCAACTGATGTTGACATTTTGGAGATGGAGGCTGAGGAGGAGGAGGAGGTGCAGGAACTGCTATAGAAGGTTGAGGCAACCCTAATTGAACCAGGGCCCACAATCCTCGGCATTGGTAGAACATGTTCCGTCCCACGGCATCGGTAGCATGTGTTCCATCCAGGGTCTGACTGCGTCCCAGCTTCCACAATATTCCTTCAGTGTGCCATCAGAGAAATGTAATGTCCAGGTCTACAAGCACTTGTCCATGTGTCTGTAGTTAAGTGGACCTTCCCAGTAACAGCGTTGGTTAGGGCACGGCTGATGCTATGGGGACAGCACACCGGGAGAAATAGTGGAGGCTGAGGACTGGGTACCAATGGGTTGGCTGCCACCATGAGTTTGTGAAAAGCTTCTGTCTCCACAAGCCTAAACAGCAACATTTCCAGGGCAAGCAGTCTTGAAATGTGGCCATTTAGAATTGTGGCCTGTGGGTTAATGGCTGTGTATTCACGTTTGTGTTCAAGAACTGGGGTAGGGGCAACTGAAGGCTGTGCTGGGACAAGGATGTGGACATGGTTGCTGACGGTGGCTGCAAGTGTGCAACGACAGGTGCAGGGTGGCAGGCATCTTTGCCTCCTTCATTGACAGAGGATTGGTGTGCACATAGAACACAGGAAGATGCAGTGGTGTCACCAGCAGACACTGTTTCTGGACCCTGGCGCTTGGCCCAATTAGCAGGGTACTTTGTTGTCATTTGCCTGAGCATTCTGGTGGTGGTCAGGCTGGTAATTTTGCTATCCCTGCTTATGCTGACATGGCAGATATTGCAAATGGCCTTTTTTTGGGTTAACTAGGCTGTCTTTAAAAAAGCGCCAGACTCGGGAACACCAAACCCTTGGACTGGCAACTTACCTCATGTTGGTGTTCTGGGAAATAGTTGCCCGCCTTGTGTCTCTGGCCAACCCACTGCCTCTTCCTGCCTGTTGTGGTGCTATGGATCCTCCCCCCTCTGTGCTGCTGTCCTCGCTCTGCAAGTCACCTTCCCAGGTTTGGTCAGTGACTTCATTGTTCACCACCTTGTCTTCCACTTCCGCACCTTGGTCCTCCTCCTGACTTGCTGGCAATTGTGTCTCAACATCATCCACCTCTTGCACTTTCCCATCATTGCCTTCTTGTGACCATGGCTGCTCAAATATTTGGGCATCGCTACATGCGATCTCCTCATGTCCCACTTGAAGCGGGTAGGATGAGAGGCCAGAATATATAAATTGAAATGTGAATAGCTCTTTGGAGGGTCCAAGTGTGGGATCACTTGTCTCTGGTCACTTGGCATGGTGGGAGGAAGGAGGATCAGGGTGAGGATTATGTGGTCCAGACTCACGGCTGATGAGACTGGACCGTGTGGAAGACAGGGTGGTGCTGGCAAACTGGCTGGAAACTTTATCTGCTATCCAACCAACAGCCTTTTCACACTGGTCAGACTTTAATAGTGGTGCTCCATGCCCCCCTAAAAAGTGTGACAGGAAGCTAGGTCAACATGATGTGGGTGATTGTTGTGCTCCCGCAGCAGGCACAGTTTCATCTTGCCCACAGCCTCGGCCTCTGCACTCACCATCATCATCTTCTCCACTTTCCCATCCCTTACCATGTGACTTGCTCATTTTAAAATATGTATGATATTTTTCTGCTGAGAAAACTGTTCAGTATTTTTATCGCAGTAAAATTTGCCCACCTCAGATGGACTTGTTACGCTGCAATAGCAATATAGCAATGTTACTGGTTACCGGCCAAGTCTGGAGGTATGTTTTCAACGCACAACTGGCACAGTTTAAATAGCGTAGAATTTTTTGATGCTGAGAAAACTGTGCAATATTTTTTTGTAGTAAAATTTGCCCACCTCAGTTCGAGTTGTTACAGTGCAATAGCAATATAGCGATGCTACTGGTTATAGGCCAAGTCTGAATGTTTATTTTCAACGCACAACTGGCGCAGTTTAAATAGCATATCATTTTTTGATTCTGAGAACACTTTTCAGTGTTTGTATTGCAGCAAATTTAGCACCCCACCGATGGACTTTTTCACTGCTTGCACTATATAGCAATGCTATTGCAACCAACCAAGTGTGCCTGTATGCTTTTAACGTACAATTTGAGCAGTGTAAATGGCATGTAATATTTATTTTCACATAATTTTTCAGCATTAAGAGCAAAAAGAATATAAGTAGGCCTGAGAAGGGCTATTAGATATGAGTACCAGCAGCAGAAAGGACGTGCAATGAACCCTATCCTGTCCTACACTATCCATCCACAATCTCTTCCTAACAACTGCTAACAGCAGTATTAATATTCATTAGAATGAGCCCTAATAAGGGCTGTTATTGCAGCTTACAGAAATAAAAGTTGTGTGGAATCCCTGCCTAAATGCAGGTAAAATTCTCCCCCTCGCTCAACAGCAGCTCTCCCTACTGTGCCAAGAATTTACACTAGCAATCCAGATTGTCAGTGTTGGAACCCTCCTGTTTGTTTGTTTTTCCATCTTGTGTTTTGCGGTCACGTGACCATCTGCCTTTATATTCCAGATCTGCCCTTTTGGCTGTGCTGGACTTCAGTGTTTGACTGTTTCTCTAGCCAAGTGCTTCTGTGCCTTTCTCTGTCAGTTCGCTTGGTCCTTCTGGGACCTATAGTACCTTTTTGTCAGTATGTCTTTTTGTGTTCTGCAACAACTTCTCTGTTTAGGAGGTGTCCCATTTTTGTCCCAGTGCTTAGTTCTTTTAGGGACCCCTCCCCTTATGCTATAGGTCTTCGTTCAGACTAGCCGAGGACAAAGGCGGGTCTGTTCGCTAGGAACAGGCAGCCCGCTACATTGTAGGAATTCAGCTTAGTCTTACTGTAGGGACAGCTTTCCCCTATCTTTCCTTAGTACTTGTTGCAGATCATAACAGTAAGTCCAGCCCAAAAAACTAAAAGGAAAGAAATTCGTGGATCAGTATGGTTTCCTTACAGGATTTGGCTCAACGCTTGCAGGGATTGTCTCTGGAGGTGGCCGAGTTACAGCAACACGTGAGTAGCTGTTCTGGAGCGCATTTTGTCGAATCCAAGGTAGGACTGCCTGATGTTTTTTATGGTAAACAGCAAGATTTTTTTCCTTTAAAAATGCTTGTTTGTTATATTTTCATGAATCACAGCGCATTGGTTTTATTATGTCACTTTTGCGCAATGAACCACAGGGGTGGGCCTTTTCTCTCCAACCTAATGATCCATGTTTAAGGTCTGTAGAAGAATTTTTTTCTGCTATGGGTCTATTATATGACGATCCTGATAGAATCTCATCTGCTGAGGCAGAACTCAGGCGTTTGAATCAGGGGTCAGGTGATGTTGAAAATTATTGCACACACTTCAGAAGATGGGCTTCAGAAGTCTTATGGAATGATCCTGCTCTGAAATGTTTATTTCTTGCTGGTCTGAGTGAAAGGGTTAAGGATCTGCTAATTGCATTCCCTGCACCTGAGACTCTGCAGGATGCCATGCAATTAGCTGTTCATGTGGACAGGAGGCTGAGGTTCAGGCTGAATGAGGTAAAGACTCCTGTAATGTCAGGTCCTAGTCCTCAAAAAATCTGCTCAGACGGCGGAGAACCGATGGAGGTTGGGGCGATGTCACTCCGCTCTCAGGAAAGAGACCGGAGGTTCGCTGAGGGATTGTGTCTTTATTGTGGTAAAGCTGACCATTTGATTAAGTATTGTGAGCAACGTTTAAGTAAAGAAAAAAAAATGTCAGGTACGCCCGTATAGCTTGTTTACGCTCTGCAGGAGTATTTCTTTCTGGGAGTACTACTTTGCAGGGAGATTTGATTGAATTTCAGGTATTTGTGGATTGTGGTTGAACACTTTATGTGATTGATAAAGGGTTTGTGGAAAAACTTAACTTGAAATCCAAACCTTTGTCATCACCTATTTGATAACACTCCCTTGAAATGTATTACTCACAAGGTTGCTGCATTTCCCCTCACTATCAATGGAGTTCACCAAGAAATTTTGGACTTGGTTGTATTAGATAATTTACCCTCTCTGGTTGTTCTAGGATTGCCTTGGTTAAAACTGCACAATCCTTTACTGGACTGGTCTACTAATGTGATTAAGTCTTGGAGTCTGAAGTGCTATGATAAATGTTGTAATGGTCGCATTGCGGCTGTGGAAAAAGGGGAATTACCGGTACCTATTCAAGATTTTTGGGTTTTTTTTTCGGAGGAGGAGTCGCAAGTTTTACCTCCTCATAGGGATTATGATTGCGCCATTGAGTTTGTTCCAGGAGCTACTGTTCCCAAGAGTCGCTTGTTTAATCTGACTATCCCTGAAAGAAAGGCCTTGGAGGAATACATACAGACTAGCCTGGCTGCTGGTCACATTAGACCTTCTAAGTCGCCTGTGGCAGTTGGATTTTTCTTTGTTAAAAAAAAGGACGGGGGTTTACGTCCATGTCTGGATTTTCATGAAATTAATAAGATTACCGTACGCAATTCCTACCCATTGCCGTTAATTCCTGACTTGTTTAACCAGTTAGTGGGGGCCAAATGGTTCTCTAAAATTGATCTCCGGGGGGCATACAATTTGTTACGAGTGAAGGAGGGTGATGAATGGAAAACTGCTTTTAACACTCCGGTAGGTCATTTTGAGAATCTGGTGATGCCTTTTGGTCTTACCAGTGCACCTGCATTTTTTCAGAACCTTTGGCAGAGTGTACGTGAAGTTTTGCAGTTATTGAGTGATAATTCACTCTTTGCTAAGCTGGAGAAATGTGAGTTCGCTGTGCAGAAAATTATTTTTTTGGGCTACATTGTCTCCAGCGAGGGCTTTGAGATGGACCCTGTGAAGGTTCAGGCTGTGCAGGAATGGCCTAGGCCTATTGGTTTGAAATCTATACAGAGATTTTTGGGTTCTGCCAATTATTAAAAGAAATTCATTAAGAATTTTTCTGTAATTGTTAAACCTCTAACTGATCTCACCAGGAAAGGTGCGAATACGGTCCAGTGGACTACTGAGGCCATTGAAGAGTTTAAGTATCTCAAAGAGAGGTTCAGTTCTGCCCCTATCCTTATGCAGCCTGAAGAGACCAATCCTTTTTTAGTCGAGGTCGATGCTTCATCGATGGGGGTCGGAGCAGTTTTGTCCCATGAGAACAGGGATGGAGTACATCCTTGTGCCTTCGTTTCGAAAACAATTTCGGAAACCGAACTGAATTATGATGTTGGAAATCGGGAGATGCTGGCTATTAAACTTGCGTTTGAACATTGGCGTCATTTTTTGGAAGGCGCTAGATTCAGGTTTTCACAGATCATAAGAATTTGATCTATCTGGATGCTGCCAGGCACTTGAATGCCCGTCAAGCTAGGTGGGCACTTTTATTTTCTCGGTTTCATTTTTCTGTTACCTATACCCCTGGTACTAAGAATGTTAAAGCCAATGCTTTATCTCGCAGCTTCTCTCCTACGGTCGGTGCCGAGGAGGAGGAGAGCATTTTACAGAAAGGAGTTGTGGTGGCGGCATTGGACTCCGTTTTGGAGGATGGGATTCTGAAAGCTCAAGTTGATGCCTCATCTAACACTCCCATGGGATTTTGTTCGTGCCTAGAACCTTTAGGAGAGATTTGTTTGTGGAGTGTCATGAGTCTTGGTTGGCAGGTCATCCAGGAATTTCTGAGACTAAGAGACTTATCAGTAGCAGTTTTTGGTGGCCTGGATGGCAGAAAGAAGTCATCAAGTGGGTGCGTCAATGTACTGTGTGTGCTAGGTCAAAGGCTTCACATACTCCTGCTGCGGGGTTGCTTTGCCCTCTGGAGGTTCCCAGTGCGCCCTCGACGCATCTCACAATGGATTTTATTACTGATCCTGTGTCCGAGGGTTTTACGGTCATCTGGGTGGTCGTGGACCGTTTTAGTAAGATGTATCATTGGGTTCCATTCATTAAGTTGCCCTGCGCCAAGACACTCGCTAAGGCGTTTGTTAAGGAGATTGTCAAGCTTCATGGCGTTCCCACGGATATTGTTTCTGATAGAAGACCTCAGTTTGTGGCTCGCTTTTGGCGTGCTTTTTGTGACAGGTTGGGAGTCCATTTGTCATTTTCGTCTGGGTATCATCCTGAGTCTAATGGACAGACTGAAAGAAAGAACCAGGATGTAGAACAGTTTTTGCGTTGTTTTGTGGCGGACAATCAAGAGGTGTGGTCTGAGTTTCTGCCTTTTGCAGAATTTTCTCTTAACAATCACACATCCTCCTCTGCTGGGTCTTCTCCTTTCTTTTGTTGTACTGGGAGACATCTGTCTTTTGGTTCGTTCTCCAAATTGGGGTCGGCGATGCCGGAGGAGGAGAATTTTTCCTGTGATTTGGAGAGAGTTTGGACTAATGTACGTTGCAACCTTCAAGAGGCTAACAAGAAGTCCAAGAAGTATTTTGACAGGAAACTTAAGGATGTTTTGTTTACTGTGGGTGACATGGTTTGGTTGTCCTCGAAGAACCTGCGGTTGAGGATTCCCTCTAAAAATCTGGGTCCTAAGTTTGTGGGTCCATTTAATGTGCTTCAGGTTGTTAACCCGTCTGCTGTTAGGTTGGATGTCCCTACTTCCTTGAAGATTAATCCTGTGTTTCATGTTTCCTTGTTGAAAAAGGCTGATGTGTCAGATAGGGATGCCACTGTCACAGTTCCTCCTGTGGTGGAAGACGGTGAATATGAAATTTCTCGTATCTTGAATTCTAGATGGCATAGAGGGAGATTACAGCATCTTGTCTCCTGGAAGGGTTTCTGTCCCGACGACAACTCCTGGGTAAGGACGGATGATGTCTCTGCTCCTAGGCTTGTTAAAGCTTTCCATAAGAGGTTTCCGGATAGGCCTGGAAGATCTGGAGGATCCTCAGTAAAGAGGGGGTACTGTTAGAACCCTCCTGTTTTTTTTTTTCTCCATCTTGTGTTTTGCGGTCACTTGAAAAAAAACAGACAGCATAGCCAGAACAATAGACAGAATTTTTAGAAAATAGCAAAAGGCAATGGTACTCACCAGCCAAGGTTTCAAGAAAAAATGCACACCAGGACAGTGAGGTAGTGTAATAGGATGCTGGCTAGGCACAGTGCCGCGAGTGTGTGAATTGCACCCTACTGCAAGTTTCATCTGTGTGCAGTTTTAATGCTGGGTAGTCGCCCCTCCAGTGAGAGTGAGTGAGGGCGATTGTTCATTAGCATTCTGCACCTGTGTTACCTGTGTTACCTCCTTCTAACAAAAGGGGGCCGGCCGTGTCCTGGTTTGCGGTCACTTGACCATCTGCCTTTATATTCCAGCTCTGCCCTTTTGGCTGTGCTGGACTTTATTGACTGTTTCTCTAGCCATGTGCTTCTATGCCTTTCTCTGTCAGTTTGCTTGGTCCTTCTGGGACCTCTAGTACCTTTTTGTCAGTTTGTCTTTTTGTGTTCTGCAACAACTTCTCTGTTTAGGAGGTGTCCCATTTTTGTCCCAGTCCTTAGTTCTTTTAGGGACCCCTCCGCTTATGCTATAGGTCTTCGTTCAGACTAGCCGAGGACAAAGGCGAGTCTGTTCGTTAGGAACAGGCAGCCCGCTACATCGTAGGGATTCAGCTTAGTCTTACTGTAGGGACAGTTTTCCCCTATCTTTCCTTAGTACTTGTTGCATATCATAACAGTCAGAGCAGAAACTATATAAGAGAGGGGAGTGTCTGATACTGCACAGCTGAGAACTTCCAAGAAGGAAGCTACAGACACTCAAAGCTGAGCAGTTTAACTCCTGCACTGATGAAATAAACCAGCACAATTTAATAAGACGGAGAAGTGCTTCTATTCAATTCCTCTCTGTTTCGGAAAACCCTTGACATATCTTCAATCCGACTACGCTTTTGGCATGCTTCCCTGTAAGTTTGACACAGCTAGGCATCAACTGTTTTTAATTCTGTGAAAGTCCTTGGCTCACGGAAAGTGTGAAGCAATAAATGTACTAACACTCTACGTTGTTTTGATGAACTGTATACACGCGTCCAAGAGCATCACTGGAACGTCCGTCCCATTCTTGGACCCTTGCACCTTGTTTCCTCTTGCAAAATGATTTTCTTAATTTAATCCATGTATAAGTGTTGTATTAGGTGGTTGAGCAGCTCTTTCCTCTGCATTGTAGTGAATAGTGATGAGCGACCGTGCTCGCCACTGCTTGGTACTCGCCCAAGCATCACCCTGCTCGACGCTCAGCCAGTATTTCCGGGTTGCTCGGGTGGGAGCTCGGGTCCCAGCCCTGCATGTTTGGTGCTCTTCAGAGAGCCAATGAAATTGAAGGGATTGCTTGCCGCGCACTGTAAAGCTGTAGCCATGTTGGTTGTGGCATTACAGAGATTGGCTGGTGCATTGCGTCATCGAGTCTATATAGGACCTGGTGATGCTAAGCTCGTCACGGTCTCTCCTGGAAACAGGCAGAGTAGGGAGAGGTGCTGCTGTGTGAGGGACTGAATTGGTGGTGTAATAGCGAGATTTAGGTAGTGGTACTCCAGGAGTATATATACAGTATATCCATCTTAACTAATTGTCCTTCTGAGGACTAATCTAGCTGCATATATTAATCCTGATAGTAGGAGTTAGTCAGGCAGGGTTTGGGCAGTGTATACAGCACAAGAGGGTCCATTGCACGTTCTGTCTGCTCCTGCTGTTACAGATATCTATAGACATAGCCCCAGATATCAGGGTCAAGGGAAGGGCTAATTTTTTTTTTATCTTAATCCTGGTTATTTGCTTAAAAAGCAATCCAGAGTACACCATTTTCCTGCTCCATTTGCTTCTTAGCACTGCGGAATACAGCCAGATCTTTTCCATCATCAGACATGATCCCATATTGCAGCGATAAAACTCTAGAAATTTGTAGTGTACATGGAAAATATTATCTTTCATTTACCGTTTGTAGCAGTGTGTCAGTGAAGCTATTCACAAGTGGTTGCTGTGAATAATAGGAAACTACAAGCCTGCTATTTAAAACCTTTGGCGTCCGTCAGACGTATCACATATAACTGCGGTACAAATCCAGCCATTTGTAGCGACTGTGGAAAATATTGTCTTCCATTTAAAATGGGCAAGGTGCGTGGCAAGGGATGGGGAAGTGGACATGATGGTGATGGTGCATGCAGAGGCAGAGGCCGTGGGCAATCTGAAATTGTGCCACAACAAACACCCACATCTTGCCACCCGACCTTCCTGTCCCAATTGCTAGAGGACCGCAGCACACTACTATTGAACCCAGAGCAGTGTTAAAAGGTTGTTGGTTGGCTAGCAGATAATGCTTCCAGTCACTTTGCCACTACCACCACCATGTATTCCACACGGTCAAGTCTGAGTAGCCATGAGTCTGGACCACATATTCCTCACCTGAATCTCCTTCCTCCCACCATGCCAAGTACCCAGTGACAACTGATCCCACACTTGGACACTCTGAAGAGCTGTTCACTTTTCCATTTGTAAATTCGGGCCTCTCACCCGGCCAGCTTCAAGCGAGTCAAGAGGAGAACGTGTGTAGCGTTGTCCAAATATTTGAGCAGTCACGGTCACGCGACGGTGGGAAAGTGCAATTACTGTTGCAAGAGGTGGATGATGATGATGAGACACAATTGCCAGAAAGTCAGGAGGAGGACAAGGGTGGGGAAGAAGAAGACGAGGTGGTGGACGATGAAGTCACTGACCCAACCTGGCAAGGTGACATCGACATGCAGAGCGAGGACAACAGCAAACAGGGGGAGGGAGGTATAGCACCACAACAGGCAGGAACAAGCAGTGTGGTGGCCACAGACACTAGGCGGGCAATCGCTCCCCGGAACACCAACACGACGGAAGTTGCCAGTACAACTGTTAGGTCTTCCCGAATCTGGTTCTTTTTTAAAGACTCTGCAGATAAGCCATAAAAAAAGGCCATTGGCACCATCTTCCAGGCCAGCATCAGCAGGGGTAGCAAAAGTAGCAGTCTGACCACCACCAGCATGATAAGGCACATGACAGCAAAGCACCCGACTAAGTGGGCCGAACTCCAGGGTCCAGAAACAGTGTCTGCGGGTGACACCACTAATTGTTCCGCTGTTTTGCGTGCATGCCAATCCCCTGTCCATGGTGCATGTGAAGATGTCTCCTGCCCTGCATCTGTCGTTGCACACTCTCAACTATCACCATCAGCAACCACATCCACGTTCTTGTCCCAGCGCAGCGTTCAGTTTTCCCTACAACAGTCCTTGGAACGCAAGCGCAAATATGCAGCCAACGCCCCACAGGCCACACTACTAAATTCACACATTTCGTGAATGCTTGCACTCAAGATGTTGCCTTTAAGGCTCCTGGAGACGGAAGCTTTCCGCAATCTGATGGTGGGGGCCGTCTCTCGGTACTCGGTCCCCAGCCGCCACTATTTCTCCTGGTGTGCCGTCCCCGCATTACAGAAGCACGTGTCCCAGCACAGTAGCCGTGCCCTCAACAACTCAGTAACTGGGAGGGTCCACCTAACCATGGACAAGTGGACAAGTGCTTGTGGGCAGGGACGGTACATCTCTCTGACGGCACACTGGGTTAATATAGTGGAAGCCGGGATCCCGTCAGACCTTGGGATGGAACATGTCCTCCCGACACTGAGGATTACGGGCCCTTGGTCAATCAGAGTCGCCCCCACATTCTACAGCTCCTGCACCCCCTCCTCCTCTTCAGCCTTCATCTCCGAAATGCCCACATCAGTCAGAAGCTGGAGGCAAGGCAGCCAAGCGACAACTGGCTGTGCTGAAGCTAATATGCTTAGGTGACAAACCGCACAATGCTGAAGAGTTGTGGACAGCTCTGAAAGAGCAGGCAGATCTGTGGCTGTCACCACTGAACCTACAGGCAGGCATGGTCGTGTGTGACAATGGCCGGAACCTGGTGGCAGCTCTGAAGCGAGGCGGGCTCACACATGTACCATGCCTGGCCCATGTGCTTAACCTCTTGGTTCAGCAGTTTCTAAAAACCTACTCAGATCTGCCGGATCTGCTTGTCAAAGTACGCCGCCTGTGTGCCCATTTTAGAAAGTCAGCTATAGCTTCCACCACTCTTGCCGTGATTCAGCAGCATTTGCAGCTTCCAGCTCACCGACTAGTGTGCGATGTCACCACGAGTTGGAACTCAACCTTGCAGATGTTGGGAAGGATTTGTGAGCAGAAGAGGGCAGTTGTTCAGTACCAGCTTCAAAACATCCGTCAGTATTCAGGTCAGCCTCCGCACATAAGAGCTGAGGAGTGGGCATAGATTTCAGACATCTGTGCCATCCTCCGAAACTTTGAGGACTCCACCAAGATGGTGAGCGGCGATGACACCATAATTAGCGTCACCATCCTGCTTCTCTGTCTTCTGAAATGATCGCTGCTCACAATTTAAGAGGAGGCATTGCAGGCGGAGCATGATGAGATGGAGCAAGGAACTATACAGGGTGATTCCACACAGCCCAGTCTCATCTCATCTCAATGTGGTTTGGATGACAATGAGGAAGAGGAGGAGGAGGAACAGGAGCTAGTTTCCTGTGCTATAGACGGTACTACCCGCACAACTGTCATACCGTCTGTTCAGCGTGGATGGCCTGAAGAGAGGGAGAAGGATGAGGAGGAGAGCATGGTCAGTCCTCTTCTTCATGAGGATACGTACGTCTTGCCTGTTAGCAGTCTGGCACACATGGCTGAGTTTATGTTACGCTGCCTTACCCATGACCCTCGCGTTCTCAAAATTTTTGGTGGCAGTCATTACTGGTTGGTGAAACTTCTAGACCCACGCTACAAGGATAACTTTATATCTCTTATTCCCGCGGCGGACAGGTCTACTAAAACGGGGCAGTACCAGAAGGCTCTTGTTGTGGAATTATTAAAAAATTCCTATCTGAAAACACTAGCAGCAGAGGTCACAGTTCGTTGGACAACCAAGGAGTACAAGCGAGAGAGACACTAATATGATACAGCAGGGGAACACTGTCAAAGGTCTGGGAGAGTTTTCTCAGACCCCCCCATCGCAAAGGCCCTGATGTGTGGGGTAGTCTCACAAGGAGGGATAATTTTACGAAGATGCTGACGGAGTACCTTGCCGACCGTACCAACGTCCTCCGTACCTTATAATTATTGGGTATCCATGCTGGACACGTGGCGTGAACTGGCTCTCTACACCTTGGAGGTCCTTGCCTGCCCTGCTGCTAGCGTTTTGTAAGAGCGGGTTTTTAGTGTAGGGGAATTATAACTGATAGGCGCATCCGCCTATCAACTGATAATGCTGACAGGCTGACTCTTATAAAAATGAACAAGGGCTGAATTGGGCCAGACTTTTCAACACCACCAAATGATAGCAGTGTAACATAAGCTCAAATCCAATGGTTTTTTTTGGGAGGTCTATTCCCATGCACCTCTTCACACCCAGACATGGGTATATGCTTCCTGATTTTGTCTATATGCTGTTGTCCTCCTCCTTCTCCTCATCCTCCACCACCATATCACCACCATATCTACCATATAACCATATCTACATCTTGCAAGGGGCATTGGAGTACCTCCAAATTTTTGGCAGCCCTTGCATTCACTGCATAGGCAATAACAGTATGGGAGACCCACTTCCTAATAATGGGAACATTTTTTTCATCAGGCCCTCCTCTACATCTCTTGCAAGGGGCATTGGAGTGCCTCCAAATTTTTGGCCTGTGTTGCATCCACTGCACAGGCAATAATAGTATGGGAGACCCACTTCCTAATAATGGGAACATTTTTTTCATCAGGCCCTCCTCTACGTCTCTTGCAAGGGGCTTTGGAGTGCCACCACATTTTTGGCAGCCCTTGCATTCACTGCATAGGCAATAACAGTATGGAAGACCCACTTCCTAATACTGGGAATTTTTTTAAAATAAGGCCCTCCTCTACGTCTCTTCCAAGGGGCATTGAAGTGCGTCCAAATTTTTGGCAGCCCTTGCAGTCACTGCATGCACAAGAACAGTATAGGAGACCCGCTCCTTTCTAATAGAAACATGTTGTTACGGAGGCCCTCCTCTGTGTCTTTAAACTGGTATTTGGTTTTATCCTACATTTAGGCAGCCAGTGCAGTCACTGCATACGCAATAACTGTATATGTAAAATGACATTTTTTGCTCAGTCTCTCTTGCAACATTCTGTAACCTTGAGTGCAGACTCTGATATAATGTTCTTAAAAGATTGGGACTTGAAGGAAACTGGTACAGATATTCTTGCCTGCTGACCACCCTTCTTTGCTAGCTGACTGGCTGAAGTTCCATGTACTGCAGCGTTACCCAAGCCAACACTACTCAACTTTAAGCGATTGGATTGTACACACTCATTAAGGATGACACAGATGTCAGAATTTGATTTGTCGTATGGCGTTTCATACCTTAATCAACTGAAGTGAAAGGGAGAATATCTTTGAGTTCTAACTTTTCTTATAGTCTTTGGATAGGTAACCATTTCATCCCATAATTCATCCTCATAGTAGGGTGAAGTACTGTATGTGCTTCAGTGTCTGCTGTCAGGTCTCCTAAAGTCTGTCCTGCGGTACGGGCAATGCACAGTGATAAGCAGAGGATTTCTACACTTCATTGTAGAATGTAAACAGCTAGGAATCCTCCTGGAGTTGAACATAGTGTGAAAACGAGGTCCATATATGTACTTTTCTTTCAACGACTTTCATAAAATCTCCTCTAAATTACAAGTAAACCTTACATTTTCCATATCAAGAGTGTGACGCGCCCCCTGGGCCGTGGGGTACTAGGGGAGATGTCACAGTGGCGGTGACCTGGTCCGTGACCCAGGGTGGTCAATAAAAGGAGATATTTACAGGGAATTTATAGTGTTTATATACAGTTCGTGACGCCACCTGCGGTATGCGGCTATATGGAGCCACCGCTGCGGTGCAGAACCTCTGGAGCCGATGTTAGTGCAGCAGAGTTGGTTCAGCTCTCCACAGGCAGAGCTCAGCTCCAGGGCAGGAAGTAGTGATTTTATTTTATAGATGTTGCTGCACGTTGTAGTGCAGAGGATGGCGCAGTTAATAATCAGTCCACAACTTAATGGTGGTTTCCTCTTATCTTTACTTGCGGTGGTTAGGCAGACCGGGGCACGGGTACTAGCTGGTAGTAGAGGTCCGGGCGGCCTGGAAGCAAGTTGGGGGATCCACCTAGCCAGGTGTAGTTGTAGGCCTTCCCTTTGCGCTACCTCTTTGGCCCTGCTGCGTATAGATATGCAGAGGCCCTCGTCCCTGCGTAAAACGTCTTTGTGCTCACCCGTACAGCAGACAGCTCTGGCCTTCCTGGGGTGTCGCTCCCACGTGGCGGTGCCGGGCCCTATGTGCTGCTGAGCCTCCAGGCGTCTGATGGGGCCAGGAGACCTGCAGTCTCCTGCCCTCCGGTTTCTGCTGCTGTGCTTTCTGTGCCCCACAACCTCGGACTCCGGTGTCTGGTTCTTCTGCGCGTCCTTCTGGGGTGAACTGCCGTGCAGCTCCACTCCCTAGGTCTTTCCTCGTCGACGTCCTGACTTCAACTCCTGCTCACACTAACTAACGCCTCCAGATCCCAGTTGCTAAGGGGAGGAGCTCCCCTTGCTGGTCTGGAGCCAGGAAAGTGTTGCATGCTAGCAAAACCTGATTAGGGGACCCCTCCTTTCTTCCAGGCATGGCACCACCCCTTGTGAGGGAGGCAATGCCACTGTAGCAACCGGACTCCTGGGGTGCCACAAGTGTTCTTAGTAAGATCATCTGACACTGTTCTGTTACCAGAGAAGACTTGGTTCAAATCAGACCTAGAAATCTGCGGATTGTTCTTGTAGCACATTCATGTTCTTTAATATTTCTAGTTACAGTAACATTACCATGATTTGTCTTGCTGTTATGTAACACAGGTGCCGGAATGCAAGGCACAGAGACAAGAGACGGAAACAGTCAGTGGTTGATAAAACCACTTTATATGTATAACAACTATTATGCAAGGGGGTTAGTAACAGGGATAATAAATAGCAACTTGGAATAACAATAAGAAATAGTTTCAGTGAATAACGGTTAAGTTCTTTGCAAAAGTGTGATGCACCCAGTCATGGGAGTCACCACTTGAGTTCTCTTTGTTTGGCCCTAGTGGGGGTCACCGGTTCTTCCCACTAGGCTGCAAGTCTCTTCTGGATAAAGTCTATCAGATCCTGTTTAGCTTCCCATGCACCAATCGGCCCCCACCCAACCTGAAATCCTAATCCCAACTGTCCCTGGTACCGTAGGTGAGAGTTGGAAGCGACGGCCCTGTTCAATTGCAAGATTCCTCTGTTGTTGCTGGAGCGTCTCTCCTGTCGCAATCCTCTCTCAGCTCTTCTCGGCTTGACCGTCGACGGTAGTCTCTCACACTTGGGGTAAGGAGATCCAGACCTTGGCTCTTGACAGGCGGCGTCGGGTCCCGGGAACTTACTCAGTGTGGGGCGCAGGTCCTGACTCTGACCAACATGCGCAGGGCTCAGGATGCTTCTGTGAGAAGTCTAGAACCTCTCAGGCAGTGTCCGGCTCTGGTGCAGCGCAGGCCTCCAGCTGAGGCCTGTCATTCTGGGCTCTGCGGTCCCTCTGGAGTATGTCTGCTCCACTCTGCAGCCTGAATTTGCTCCCCCTTCAACTCTTCTAGCACAACTTGGTTCCGCTTGATTTCGCCTGGCCAGCAGATGGCAATCTTTCCTCATCTCTGGCACATCCTACAAGAATTCTCCTGATGGTTCATTGCCCTCTACTACAGTTGTATTCACGATCCTTTAGATGCCATAACATATTTTCATCAGCTTCATATAGACCACTATTTGAACCAGAGTGCTTTCTAAAATACTTTTTTGCCCTATTTGTGGGAGTAAGTTCCTGAAGATGTTTCACTTCCTCTGGTAATAATCTGGAAGGCTCAGCAATATTTTCCTGGAAATCTTTTTGATGTGAGAGAGGTTCTGTATATGAACGTATATATTCAAGATCGTCATGAGAAGTTTCAGACCAGCGATTATACTGTTCGTTTTACTTATACTTCCTGTATTTACTATAAAGCAAATATCAGGAAGTTTTGGAGATGCATTCTTCTCAATGCTGTCAAATACATCTTCAAAAGATGGCGATATTAAGCGGTTATCTTGAGGAGGCATCAGTTCTTCAAGGATCTCTGGTTCAACAATGTTTTCATTTATCAATTCTCCTGATGAACTATCTATTATAAGTTCTTCTCTTCTGATATTACATTGCAATTCTCCATTATAGTTTCTTCTGCTACTGCAGCACAATTCTCCATTGTAAATTCTTCAGCCTCAATGTTGTAGTTCTCCATTGCAGGTTCTTCTGCTTCAACAGTGCAATTATCCACTGGAGGTTCCTCTGTATCAACAATGCAATTCCCCATTGCAGGTTCTTCTGCTTCAGCAGTGCAATTCTCCACTGCAATTCTCCACTGCAGGTTCTTCTGCAATTAGCTGCAATACTGGTTTTCCATACAGGTGCCAGCTGGATGGCAACGGGACTGATACTCTGATATGGGAAAAGGTTTGGCCTTGCTGCGATGGGCTCTAAAAAGATTTTCTGGCAAGATATTTAATCCTAGTGACTCTCCCCCTAAGCCGTGGGGCACTCGGAGCCGGGCAATGGGGAGACGCTGGGGGTAGTAGTGGCTACCGGGTTCCGTGGCTCAGGGTGGTCAGACCATTGGTAGTCTGCTATGTGCTGTTGATAATGTCCGACTACGCCACCCGTGGATTGCGGTTATTATGAACCGCCGCTGCGAGGTAATCCCCTGAGGCTGATGGTGTGTGCAGCTGAGATTGGATAACTCCCCACGGGAAGAGTGTAACCCCAGGGCAGTGCAGGGGACGGTGGAGGTGATGGTGATGAGAGTCCCAGTACCGTTAGTGCTGGAGGAGCAAGAAACACACAAACGATGTACTGCAGTCCAATGCCTTTTACTCACAGTTCGTATATTCCCAGTCACTTCTGTCAGCAATGACCGCCCAAGCCGTGCTGCGTCCACCAGGTGAGGGGCTCGGTCAACTCCCAGGCAGTTCAGAAGTATGGCTTTTGTCCTTTCTCTGGCCTGCCTCACCAGTTACCCACTTTTGTCCAGCTGCCGCGGATCTGCGCGGGTAAACGTGGATCCCGTTCCCCGCTGTCCTATATGGTGCCTTCCTAGCAGGTTTAATGAGGTGTCGCACCAATAAATGATCACCACCTCCGGTCTTTGGCTGAGGGTTGTTTCTCCTCCACCAGCTTGGGATCCGGTACCCTTAATCTGCCTGACCCTTCACCCGGTATTCTCATGGGTTCGTAGGGTCCCTTCCACCTTCTTGTTTCTGAGCCTTTCCACACTGTGGATACTTCTCTTTCTGTTTCTGTTCCTTTCTTCTACTCCGACCTTCACTCTAGGCCTGTCTCATGGAGCTGGGCCGAGGCTGAGCCACAGCTCCCTGTCAGCCCTCTCTGGCTGAACTCCTTCTCTCACTGAACTCAACAACCCAGAACTAAGATGGTGCCCACCTTATATACCCTTCCCCAGTGTGTGAGCTCAAGTGACCAGCAACCAATGAGCTCCTATCTACGCTCAGAAACCAACCCCTATCTGCATCACTGGGTATTCCTCCCCCCTCCCCACTCCAGCCAGGGACATGGTCTGTCGTGCCTGCATTACTGTCTAATGGGAGCACCGTTGAACTGTCCCTCGGAAATGGGGTGAGTGTGCTGTATGCAGCTAACTTAGCCTTGGTCCACACTCCATCCTTACCCGGGAGTGGAATACCACACCTCTGGCAGAGGTGCAATACCCCTGTAGCGGTCAAGCCCTCGGGGCGCTACACTAGCAGCCCTTGTACCCTACACCTCACCTCTAGACAGGCTTGACACTCTCTATTTACCAACTGCCAACTCCCCCTGGTCACCATAGCGACCAGACTATAGAGGATGTTGATCAGAAATCCTCCAATATAGTCCATTGCTGACCCTTATACCACCACCTGCTGGTCTCCAGTGGTATTACAGAGCAACAATTTACATTTAATTTAACAGAATGACACCACTTAAGACATCAAAGCATAAATGATTCCACAGACTCCTATGAATGCAGAAATGTTTGTAATGGCCCCTTTTGGGTCATTACAGAACCTCTCCTTTCTAATGGGAACATGTTGTTTCGGAGGCCCTCCTCTATGTGTCTTTAAATTGGTATTGGGGTATTTCCCAAATTTAGGCAGCCATTGAAGTCACAGAAAATGCAATAACTGTATAGCAGAACCACTCCTTTCTAATGGGAACATGTCGTTACTGAGGCCCACCTCTATGTGTCTTCAAATTGGTATTGGGGTACTTCCCAAATTTAAGCAGCCCTCGCAGTCACTGCGTGAGCATTACTACTTTAGGTGACCCACTCCTTTATAATGGGGACATTTTTTTTACTGAGGCCCTCCTCTATGTCTCTTCAAAGTGGTATTGGGGTGCGTACAAATTTTTGGCAGCCCTTGCAGTCACTGCATACGCAATAACAGTATAGGAGACCCACTCTTTATTAATGGGAACAACAAAGCATAGCCGGCTGATGGCTCTCTAACAATAGTGAGGGCCGACTGCTGGCCTTTTAAGAATAGTAAGGGTCGCCTGATGGCCCTATGAAAATAGGCTTTGTGACTTTCAGAGTCCCTCTTTCATAAATGAAACAGGATGTGTCAGATCATGTCTCGCACACCACATGGGAAGACAAGTTAGCAAAATGTTAAAATGACATTTACTGGTAAATGTATTTTTCACCATTGAAAGCAATGCAAAAGTGCAAAAACGCATCAAAAACGCGAATTGTGAACATAGCCCAAGGTGTGGAGTAGCATTTTTGTATTTGGTTATTTATTTTGCCTTATATACACCATTCATTACCCTAGAATAGATGTTGTTCCTTATCATTTTTCCCAGGAAAATCCATTTTGGTTTATTTTTTGTATGTTTTATTGTCAGTCCATAAAAATGGCGTAATACTCTGACAAAATTGTTCATAGCAGTGACCTGGGAGTCAGAGATGCTTCCAGGGATCTTGAACATGCTGTTCCCATGTAATTGCAGCACTGTTCCCATCGATTTCTGCAATTTCTAGGCCCCCAGCTGACCTCTGGGGGGGTGGGGGAGGTGCGCCGGAAAAATTCTTAAGTTTCCCATAGACTTACATTTGGCTCGTTGCTCGGGTCGAGCACTCGAGCATTCCAATTTGCTCGACTCGTGCAACGAGTACCCCAGCATTTTAGTGCTCGTTCATCACTAGTAATGAAATAAACTCATCCATTTTCAAGATGAATGCTGAGATTAACTACAGTCTGATATCTTTCATGGATGGAAAAATTTAGTAATCACCACATGGTTTCATTACTATTTATATACCTTTCCATCTGATAGAGAATAATCTCATCAGATGCACATTTTTAATTGTGTAGCTGGAAAACTGCCCTTGTTAATGTATTTTGAAATCTATTTGACTTCAAAGAATTACAATATGGAACATTAATGTGTGTGTCAAACATTTTGAAAACAGTGGAGTGTTAGGTAAAACCCATCAGTTATCGATTTCAATATCTGTTGTGACAGAGTCACTGGTATGATATATGAGGGGAGGTATGTGTCACACAGGTTTCTGCCAGCATGTTATATGCTGGGAGTTAACTCACTTAAAGGGTGACATTTTATGGGAATGGCAGAGGTTGCGAGGTCATTCCCGTACCTCCTCTCAGGGTGTGGCTGAGCAATCTTAAATGCTCAGGGACTATTTTTTTCTGTTGTTGTGCTTGGAGAGGCAAGGTCTCCAGACTGGACAGCCATAGCTCAGGAAGGAGCTGAAGGCTGGACTATAACCTGTGTGCGCAAACCGCACACACAAATATGACTGTGCTATAGTTTATCTTTTCTTTTGTTGTTTTGCCAGTAAGGCCATGTTTATTTTGCTGGAGCTGCAGGACTTTATGCCACACAATAAAGCCTGCAGAGAAAAGCCGGGTTCCTGAGTCGTCTTACCACAATGTGTACTGATTAACCCCTTTAAATCTGTTGCGGTATATCCGCTCTGTCCAGGTTTCCGTCTTCTGTAAAGAGTATAACCATCATCTTCTGTCTGTTTTACTTCAATCAAGTTACAAAGATACTTTTTAGTGCATTTTCCTTCCTTCATGCAGGGCGATCTTGGGTTAAGTGGCCCACATGGCCCGTGGATCATATTTTTCTAAATAATTTTAAAAAGTATCGGGTCCTCTTCTGAGTTTGGAAGCTCAGCCAAAATAACAGTGTCAATTTGAAAAGGGCGTATCTAGTCCTTTAGCCTTATCAGTATGGGTGCATGTGGAAGATCTTTTTTTTGCCACTCAATTGAATACATCCAACATTGAGTTTCACCAAAAATGTGACATTATGTAATTACTTCCATGACCTTGATCATTTTTTGTTTAAACACTCTTGCAGTTAAATCATGTTGATCAGAGGGGCTTTGATCATTCAGAAGCTCTTCCCTTATCTCTGGCCAAGTTGGACTACACATGACTGTATTAAACAAATTTGGATGACCAAATATCCGAACACATGTCATGGCATCCTGAGCGCACTCATGCATATGTTTGGCGCTTCCTGTAATTGTAGCCGGTAAAATAACCATACATCAAATGTCCGCAACGTTGCCATCACTAGCAACAGCATCTCTTTAATGTAATCATCCACTTCAACTTTTTCTTGTTTTTTGTTGGTTCAGTCGTATATATAAGAGGCTCACTTTCCACCTTAGCATACATATCTACTATAAATTGATGAAAGCGTTGCCTACATTGTAAAATATGGTTTGATGAACCATGTCTGATCATTACTTGGTAGGTGTAGACACCCATTTTCTCCTTTATTTTTATAGAGCTTAAATTCGGGGTGCCAAATCTCATGAAGGGGGGGGAGATTTTGAGTTTTAACCCCTTAACTACCGCCAATACGCCTTTTAACGGCAGCAGTTAACTGTACTTATTCCTCAGTGCCGTTAAAAAGCACGCTGAAAAATAAGGGTATAGCGCCCCTCAGTGTCGGAAAATCACTGGGGTTTCAGCTACCGGGGGTAGCTGAGACCCTGGAGAACATGATCAGGGCCGGGTTTTATGGTCCCCGATCATGATCACATAAAAAAAGTGTGCCACTGTTACATGTGGTATACATGTCAGAAGACAGAGAGAAATGATGCCCCCCGAGCCACCCCTGTACCTATGCCATCCACGGGCCCTCCCTCTGCATCATCTTCTTAAAAAAAATGGTGGGCATGCCGGCTGGTATACAACAACAGCAGATAATTTTTTTATTGGTTCCTTTTGATCTATCAGACCCAATCACAGTGATAAAAAGCCAATAATTAGTTCATCAAATCCTCCTTTGTCATACCCTTAGTCATATAAAAATTATAAAATTAAAAAAATATTTGTTTTCATTCTTTGCAGTTAGGGTTGTGTTAGGTTTAGGTTAGGGTTGGGGTAAGGTTAGGATAGAGTTATGGTAGGGTTAGAGTTATGTTAGGGTTAGGGTTGTATTATGATTAGGGTTGGGTTTAGGGTTGTGTTGGGGTCAGGGTTGGGGTTAGGGCTAGGATTGTGTTAGAGTTGCTTTAGTGTTAGGGTAGGGTTAAGGTAAGGGTTGGGGTTAGGATTGTGTAAGGGTTAGGGTTGTGTTAGGGTAGGGTTAGTTTTAAGGTTAGGGTTGTGTTAGGGTTAGGGTTGGGGTTAGGGTTGTGTTAGAGTTAGGGGTAGGGTTGTGTTAGGGTTAGAAACGGGGTTGGAGTTAGGGTTGGGCTTAGAGTTAGGGTTAGGATTATTTTTTTTTCAAAAGTTAATAAAAAAATGATGACAATATGGTGACTAGTGTTGAGTGCAAGCGCTCGTTACTCAAGATTGCATTGGGTGCTTGGGTATGCACTGAGCATCGCAGGTGCTCGAGTGAGATATTCAAGTCCCCGCTTCGCATTTTTCATGGCTGTTAGACACCCCCAAAAAACTACATGTGGGGTATTTTTGCACTTGTAAGAAAATGGGTATCAAACTGTGGGGTCCACTTTTTGGTGTTACCTCTTGCAAAACTGAGAAATTTGGAGCTAAAACAAATTTTTTTTTTTAAAAAAAATTAACATTTTCAATATGACGACCTAATGTTATCAAATTCTGAGTTGTACTTGTGGGTTCAAAATGCTCACTGTACTCTTGGATAAAATCAATCCTTGAGGGGCATACTTTCCGAAATGGGGTCACTTGTGGGGGTTTTCCACTGTTTATGCCCATCAGGGACTCTCCAAACGCGACATGGCGTCCGTTCTTGATTCCAGACAATTTTGCGTTCAAACAGTCAAACGCTGCTCCTTCCCTTCCGAGCCTTGCCGTGTGCCCAAACAGCGATTTTCCCCCATATATGGGGTATCATCATGCTCAGTAGAAATTGCAAAATACATTTTGGGGTCCATTTTTTCCTTTTACCCTTGTGAAAAGAGAAAATTGGGGTATAGAGTAAAATTTTTGTGAAAAAAGTTAAATGTCCATTTTTTCCTTCCACCTTGCTTCAGTTCCTGTGAAGCACCTGAAGGGGTTATCAACTTCTTGATTGTGGTTTTGAGCACCTTGAGGGGTGCAGTTTTTAGAATGGTGCCACTTTGGGGTATTTTCAGTAATATAGGCCCCTCAAAGTCACTTCAAATGTGATTTGGTCCCTAGAAAAAATGGTTTTGTCAATTTTATTTGGAAAAATGAGAAAGGGCTGATCAACTTTTAACACTTACAATGGTGGCCAAAAGTATTGGCACCCCTGCAATTCTGTCAGATAATACTCAGTTTCTTCCTGAAAATGATTGCAATCACAAATTCTTTGGTATTATTATCTTCATTTAATTTGTCTTCAATGAAAAAACACAAAAAGAATTGTCCTAAAGCCAAATTGGATATAATTCCACACCAAACCTAAAAAAGGGGGTGGACAAAAGTATTGACACTGTTTGAAAAATCATGTGATGCTTCTCTAATTCGTGTAATTAACAGCACCTGTAACTTAACTGTGGCACCTAACAGGTGTTGGCAATAACTAAATCACACTTGCAGCCAGTTAACATGGATTAAAGTTGACTCAACCTCTGTCCTGTATCCTTGTGTGTACCACATTGAGCATGGAGAAAAGAAAGAAGACCAAAGAACTGTCTGAGGACTTGAGAAACAAAATTGTGAGGAAGCATGAGCAATCTCAAGGCTACAAGTCCATCTCCAAAGACCTGAATGTTCCTGTGTCTTCCGTGTGCAGTGTCATCAAGAAGTTTAAAGCCCATGGCACTGTGGCTAACCTCCCTTGATGTGGACGGAAAAGAAAAATTGACGAGAGATTTCAACACAAGATTGTGCGGTTGGTGGATAAAGAACCTCGACTAACATCCAAACAAGTTCAAGCTGCCCTGCTGTCCGAGGGTACAACAGTGTCAACCCGTACTATCCATCGGCGTCTGAATGAAAAGGGACTGTATGGTAGGATACCCAGGAAGACCCCACTTCTTACCCCGAGACATAAAAAAGCCAGGCTGGAGTTTGCCAAAACTTACCTGAGAAAGCCTAAAACGTTTTGGAAGAATGTTCTCTGGTCAGATGAGACAAAAGTAGAGCTTTTTGGAAAAAAGCATCAACATAGAGTGTACAGGAAAAAAAAAGAGGCATTCAAAGAAAAGAACACGGTCCCTACAGTCAAACATGGCGGAAGTTCCCTGATGTTTTTGGGTTGCTTTGCTGCTTCTGGCACTGGACTGCTTGACCGTGTGCATGGCATTATGAAGTCTGAAGACTACCAACAAATTTTGCAGCATAATGTAGGGCCCAGTGTGAGAAAGCTGGGTCTCCCTCAGAGGTCATGGGTCTTCCAGCAGGACAATGACCCAAAACACACTTCCAAAAGCACTATAAAATGGTTTGAGAGAAAGCACTGGAGACTTCTAAGGTGGCCAGCAATGAGTCCAGACCTGAATCCCATAGAACACCTGTGGAGAGATCTTAAAATGGCAGTTTGGAGAAGGCACCCTTCAAATATCAGGGACCTGGAGCAGTTTGCCAAAGAAGAATGGTCTACAATTCCTGCAGAGCATTGTAAGAAACTCATTGATAGTTACCGGAAGCGGTTGTTCGCAGTTATTTTGGCTAAAGGTTGTGCAACCAAGTATTAGGCTGAGGGTGCCAATACTTTTGTCTGGCCCATTTTTGGAGTTTTGTGTGAAATGATCAATGATTTGATTTTTGCTTCATTCTCTTTTGTGTTTTTTCCTTGCAAGCAAATTAAATGAAGATAATAATACCAAAGAATTTGTGATTGCAATCATTTTCAGGAAGAAACTGAGTATTATCTGACAGAATTGCAGGGGTGCCAATACTTTTGGCCACCACTGTATAACTTCTTAACAAAAAAAATTATGTTTCAAAAATTGTGCTGATGTAGACATGTGGGAGATTTTATTTATCTACTATTTTCTGTAACATAACTCTCTGGTTTAGGGGCATACAAATTAAAAGTTTTAAAATTGCAAAATTTTCTAAATTTTCGCCAACTTTTCGATTTTTTTTACAAATAAGCGCAAGTCATAAATAAATTTTACCACCATCATGAAGTACAATATGTAATGAAAAAACAATCTCAGAATCAGTGAGTCCATGGAAGCATTCCAGAGTTATAACTACATAAAGTGATACTGGTCAGAATTGTAAAATTTGGCCTGGTCATTAAGGTCAAAATTGGCTCGGTCAGTAAGGGGCTAATGTGTTCAGTACTTTTAGTCCTGTGCAAAATTTCACTCAAATTGGGTGAAAAATGTGGTTTTGTATTCAATGGGCTACCACACACAGATTAGTTAGGGAACATAAGGCTGTGTGCCCATGATGCGTTTTTTAAGCTTTTCCGCAGCGGCAATTCCGCTGCAGAAACGCTTAAAAAACGCTTGGTAGAAGGTCTGCCCTGTTCCCCAATGATAATCCGCATGTGCTGTGCACATGCTGCGGAAATTTCCGCTGCGGATTATCATTGCGGAAAAAAACGCAGCACTACCAATTATTTTGCTGAAGCGCTGCGTTTTTGCCGCCATTGACTTGCATTGGAACGCATGTAATCCGCATCACTGGATCTGTACATGCGGATTACATGCGTTTCAATGTGCGGATGGTACCCGGGTCGGAGAAGAGGAGACTCTCCTCCCGACCCGGGTACCATAGAACCTGTAAAAAAAGAATAACATAAAAAATAAACATTATACTTACCTTCTGATGGTCCCCGGTGTCTTTGTCCTGGCTTGCCGGCATATCGCGGTGGACTCTGCGACCGCTGACGTCAGCAGGTCCTTTCAGGTTACCGCGAGCTGCCGGCAAGCCGAGACGCATCGAATAAAGACTCCGGGGGCCATCAGAAGGTAAGTATATATTTATTTTTTATTTTTTACCATTCTTTCGGTCACACTATATAAATCCATGCTGGTTACATGGATTTTAGTGTTGTGCGAACCTGCTTGACACTGCTCGGTACTCTGGATGTTCGGCGAGCACCGAGCATTTCCGGGTTACTCGGGCTGGAGCTCGGGTCTCCGCCCTGCATGTTTGGTGCTGTTTACAGAGCCAATGAACATGCAGGGATTGCCATCCAGTCACTGTAATGCCGCAGCCATGTTGTTTGTGGGCATTACAGTGATTGGCTGGCCGCACAGCATCACCTCGAGTATTTAAAACCGGGTGCCGCCATCTTGGACACAGTCGCTCCGGATCAGACAGTGTAGGGACAGCGCTGCTGATTTAGGGAGAGATATATCCTGCGAAATAGTTAGTGTAGGGTCTGTAAAGGCTGCCAGATCAAACAAACAGTCCTTCTCAGGACTAATATCCATCCCAGATATCAGGCAGGCAGGCAGGCAGGCTGTATAGGAGACACAGTGGTTATACCAGCAAACGCTGCATTACAGTCCTGTGTACTTCTGTTGCTGAAATTGCTGGACTTAGCTCCAGGTCTCGGGGGCCAGGAAAAATCCTTTTTTTCATCTAAATCCTCTTCTTTTTCCCTGCTTTTTTACATTTTTTGCCGTAAAGAAAAACAGTAGTGTCTCCTGATTGTTCAGACACAAATATTTCTGTTGAAAATACACAAACGCTAGAAAAAACTGAGAATAAGGCATATAGAAAAAACTTTATTAATTTATAATAAAAAATTCACAGTGAAAAGTACATTTACAAATATGTGCAAATTGCGGAGCAAGTCGGTATACAAAGATAAACAGAAGGATAGCCACAATCACAATGCAGCAGAAGATAATAAATAGCTGGAACAATGTCCTAATATGAGCTGCAAGTAAGTGGGTCCTTATATAGAAAGGGGCAAAAATGGCCCTAATGCATAGTAGAGTAATAACATAGAACAAGAGCAATCAAAAGGTGAATGTAAAGACTGATGACAGCACATGGAATTTATATATAGACATATAGGCAATTCAAAGGATCAGGTAAGTATCAAGCATAATAATAATAACAAATAGCCAGACTATATAGACTATCGAATGAAAATAACTCACCAATGCAGTCACTGAGGGTTGATCAAAAAGGGGGGAAAGGAAGGAAGTGGAGGGGATTTGCGAACAGGGCAGGAGCGGGCAAGTGTGGGACCTGCATGCCTCGACGCGCGTTTCGCGGGGTTTGCTTTGTCAAGAGGCGTCATGGTTGAGAGCACAGGCATCTTTTTAAATATGCCCCCCAACTGATCACATGTCCGATCATGTGACCGGAAGAAAATGGCCGCCGACCGGAAGACGTGTACGGCGCATGCGCGGGGATCGTCTAACCCTCCCGCTCCCGATGCGTCCGTCATGACAACGACGCGGCCCCGGAAGTGCCTTTGGGACAACGTCCGGAGCAGCGCCGGCACCATGGAGACAGACGCGCGGGATCACAGGAAGGTGAGTAGCCCCGCGCATGCGCACCGCCTACCCAGAAAGCTGCACACAATTTCCACCATAGCCCTAAGCCCATATTTGATGGACAATCGTATCACATAGGATCCATGTCTCCTAGGGTAGATAAAAATGAGTATATATAGAGCTGAAAAAGTAACAGGCATGTATATAAATATAATAATGTACAAAGGCTAGAGATTTAAATTACAGAGCAGAAAATAAGCAGCCCAGTACGCAGAGTCCATGGGAATCAATCAGTCGTTCCATTTCTTTTTATTCTGTAGAGAGCAGAAGGAATTTCACCAAAGTAGGAGCGTCAAAGCAGGTATGAGATCCACAATAGAAAGACACTAGGTGCAAAAATGTAAAGAAAATAAAAGTTAAAATCAAGAATAAAAAGAAAAATTAAAATAAGCAGACCACAAAGCTCGCCCCACCACTTAGAATGTACAGAGCAGGGGCTACAGGAGAGCATAGATTCAATACCAAATATGTTAGGTTAAGCCTCATACCCAGAAAGAGCAGCCACCCATGAATCATGAGTGGATGTAACCCTCCAGGAGTACAAGATGAATGATAAGAGCAATGGTCATTCAATTTGGGCGCAGAACACCACAGTTATATATCACAGAAAAGGTGAGAAGCCCAAGTTTTCATTCAGACCCCGTGGTGCCAGGGTGTCAAAAGTGATGATCCATGTCGCCTCCTTTTGTGCCAGAAGGTGTTTGATGTTCCCGCCCCGGGAGCTAAGGCACACCCTGTCAATACCCAGCACTTTAAGTGAGCGGGGATCACAGTTATGAACGGCCTTGAAATGCCGTGGTAGTGTCTTCAGCTCCCGGGGATCCGTGGCCGTTCGGGCTGCGCCAATGTCCCGAACATGTTCCCGAACCCTGATTCGAAGCTCCCTAGTTGTTAAGCCAACATAGATCAAATGGCACCCACATGTGGCAAAATAAACCACATGTGTGGTGCTGCAGGAAATATAATGACAAATGTCAAATTGGCGGGAGCCATCAGAGTTGGGGAATGATGTACAACGAAGGACATTGGCACAGGTAACACAATGGCCACATGGGAATGAACCCACCGTGGGACCACGGGATCCGAATGGATTGGTCCGGGAGGGGACATAGTGGCTAGCAACCAAAATGTCCCCCAGCGTTTTGGAATGCTGTGGTGTCATGAGTGGAAAATCACCTAGACGTTCCCAGAGGGAGGGCTCCGTGTTAAGTATACTCCAATGTCGAGAGAGGATCCGCCGCATAGCTCCCCACTCATGATTGAATGTGGATATGTAGTGGATCCTCTCCAGTATCCCATGTTTAAGCGCAATGGAGGGATGAATGAGGCAATCCCTGGGGGTATCTCGGGCTCTCCTATGGCTACGGCCGATGCATCGATTGCTATAGCCACGTTGTTTAAAGCGTTCAGCCAGATCTGCGGCCTGTTTCTCAAAGTTAGAATTGGTTGAGCAGATCCGCCTCATCCTGAGGAACTGTCCGACCGGGACAGCTCTGATGGTAGAAGGATCATGGGCCTAAGTAGCATGTATCAGGGAATTTACTGCAGTAGGCTTCCTATACACATCAGTCTGGATCCGACAGTCAGGATCCACCTCAAGGGTGACATCCAAAAAGTCGATCCGTTTAGAGTGATGGGCATAGGTAAGAGGTAAGTCTAATCGCATATGTATTTGAGTTCAATCATAGCATAAAATCATCAAGCTCCTCCACCGTCCCCTGCCAGAAGAATAGAATGTCATCTATATATCTCATCCATGACACGACCCGGTCCGCGCCCCGTATCCCCTCGTCGCCAAAAATAGTCTGGTGTAGGCCCGAGAAATACAAGCGTGGTTTTGCAGTTCCACGGGTCAAATCTCTGTATTATCCTGCTTTTTTGCCGTAAAGAAAAACAGTAGTGTCTCCTGATTGTTCAGACACAAATATATCTGTTGAAAATAGTCTGGTGTAGGCCCGAGAAATACAAGCGTGGTTTTGCAGTTCCATGGGTCAAATCTCTGTATTATCCTGCTTTTTTGCATTTTTTGCTGTAAACAAAAACAGTAGTGTCTCCTGATTGTTCAGACACAAATATATCTGTTGAAAATAGTCTGGTGTAGGCCAGATTACTAGAACTGTGGTTTTGCAGTTCCACGGATCAAATCTCTGTATTATCCTGCTTTTTTGCATTTTTTGCCGTAAAGAAAAACAGTAGTGTCTCCTGATTGTTTAGACACAAATATATCTGTTGAAAATAGTCTGGTGTAGGCCTGAGAAATACAAGTGTGGTTTTGCAGTTCCACGGGTCAAACCTCTGTATTATCCACTTTTGGGCCGTTTGTATCTAAAAAAAAAACAGTTTGAGTGTGTCGCTCACTGTTCAGCCGCAAATATATATATTTAAAAAAGTCTGGTATACACACCAATAAATTATAACTGTGGTTTTGCTGTTCCACGGTAAAAAATCTCTATTATCCAGCTTTTGTTATTTTTTCCATAAAGAAAAACAGTAATAGTTTCACCGTGATTGTTCAGATTGTTTAAAAGAGTCGGGTGTAGGCCAGAGAAGTAGAACTGTGGTTTTGCTCTTCCACGGTTCTAATCTACTTTTAATTACCCTTTTTCCATTGATCGTGCGAGTGTAAGCTATTTTACTTCCTTTACAATGGGCAATGCGCGTGGCAAGGGACGTGGAACTGGACGTTCTGGTGATGGTGATGGTGCGTGCAGAGGACAGGGCCGTGGCCAAGGTGAAAATGTGCCACAACCAACAGCCACATCTTCTCGGTCCCACTTTTTGACCGAATTACTAGAGAAGCACAGAACAACACCCGTATTGCGAACTGATCAGTGTGAACAGGTTATTAATTGGATAGCAGATAATACTTCCAGTTACCTGGGCACCACCACCTCCGGTCTGTCTTCCACACGGTCAACTCTTTGTAGCCGTGAGTCTCGACCGCATACTCCTCCTCATCCTGATGCTCCTTCCTCCCACCATGCCGAGTGTCGTCAGACGGCAACTGATCCCACACTTGGACACTCTGAAGAGCTGTTAACTGGTCCATTTCCAGATTTGTGCCCCTCGCCTGCTCCTCTTGAAGTGGTGGAAGAGGAGATCCCATGTAGCGATTCCCAAATATTTGAACAGCCATGGCCACAGGAAGTCGACGCTGGCAATTTGTCACAAGAGGTGGACGATGACAAGACACAATTGCCAGGAAGTGAGGAGGAGGATCGTGGTGCGCAAGTGGAAGAGGAGGAGGTGGTGGATGATCTAGTAACTGATCCAACATGGCAGGAGGACATGCAGAGCAAGGCCAGCAGCACACAGGGTGAGGGAGGCAGAGTACCCCAACAGGCAGGAAGAAGCAGTGTGGTGGCCGCACACAGAAGGCGGGCAACAGTTCCCCCTTAACACCAACACGAGGGACGTTGCCAGTACAACCTGTAGGTCTTCCAGAGTCTGGAATTTTTTTAAAGACTCTGCTGATAACCCCAAAAAGGCCATTTGTACCACCTGCCATGCCAGCATCAGCATGGGTGACAAAACTACTAGCCTGACCACCACCAGCATGATCAGGCACATGGCAGCAAAGCACCCGACTTTGTGGGGCAAACCCCAGGGTCCACGACCAGTGTCAGCGGGTGTCACCACTGCTTCTTCCGCTGTTGTGCGTGCAATAGAACCCCCTGTTGTGTGTGCAAGGCAATCCCCTGTCCATACTGCATGCAAAGATGCCCCCTCCTCTCAGTCTTCACTTGTTATGGCAGTTTCTCAAGAAACAGCATCAACGTCCACGTCCACGTCCCACCGCAGCGTTCAGTTGTCCATATCCCAGACCTTTGAATGAAAGCGGAAATTCGCAGCTAACGCCCCACAGGCCACAGTTCTAAATTCGCACATTTCACGACTGCTTGCGTTGGAAATGCTGCCTTTTAGGCTGGTGGAGACGGAATCCTTCCGCAACCTTATGGCGGTGGCCGTCCCTCGGTACTCGGTCCCCAGCTGACACTATTTTGCCCGGTGTGCCATCCCCGCACTACACAAGCACGAGTCCACCTGACAACGGACACGTGGACAAGTGCTTGTGGCCAGGGACGGTACATCTCCCTGACGGCACACTGGGTAAACATAGTGGAAGCTAGGACCCAGTCGGGCCTTGGGACGGAACACATCCTCCACACACCGAGGATTGCGGGCCCTATGTCAGTCAGAGTTGCCCCCACAGTGTACAGCTCCTGCGCATCCTCCTCCTCCTCCTCATGTTCAGCCTCCATCTCAGATATCACCACATCAATTACAAGCTAGAAGCACTGCAGTACTGCCTCCGCCAAGCGGCAACAGGCTGTGCTGAAACTCATAAGCTTAGGTGAGAAACCTCACACTGCTTGTGAGATGTGGACAGCTGTGAAAGAGCAGGCAGATCTGTGGATGAGACCGCTGAACCTACATCCAGGCATGGTCGTGTGTGACAATGGCCGTAACCTGGTGGCGGCTCTGAGGCGAGGCGAGATCACACACGTACCATGCCTGGCTCATGTGCTTAACCTCGTGGTTCAGCGGTTTCTTAAATCGTACCCCGAGTTGCCAGATCTGCTCGTCAAAGTACGCCGCCTGTTGCTCATTTTCACAAGTCGGCTACAGCTTCCGGCGCTCTTGCTGTGTTGCAGCAGCGTTTGCAGCTTCCGTCACACCGACTGGTGTGTGATGTCCCCACACGTTGGAACTCTACCCTTCATATGTTGCAAAGGATTTGTGAGCAGAAGAGAGCAGTTGTGGAGTACCAGCTGCAACAAGGCCGTCGATATTCAAGTCAGACTCCACACATAAGACCTCAGAAGTGAACCTGGATGTCTGACATATGTACCATCTTGACAAACTTTGAGGAGTCCACCAAGAAGGTGAGTGGCGATGACACCATCATTAGCGTCAGCATTCCACTTGTCTGTCTTTTGCAACGCTCTCTGCAGAGAATTAAAGAGGAGGCATTGCAGCCAGAGTATGATGAGATGGATCAAGAAGCCATAGCTGTCGATTACCCACAGCCCAGCCTCCTCTCATCCCAACGTGCATTGGGGGACAATGAGGGAGAGGAGAAGGAGGAGGAGGAGGAGGAAGAACAGGAGCTTGTATCATGCGCTGTAGACGGTAGTACCTGTACAACTGTCATACCGTCGGTTCAGCGTGGGTGGCCTGAGGACAGGGGGGAGGAGGAGGAGGAGGAGGAGAAGAGCATGGTCAGTTGTCATCTTGGTGAGGACACGGAAGTCTTGCCTGTTACCAGTCTGGCACGCATGGCTGACTTTATGTTACGCTGCCTTAACCGTGACCCTCGCGTTGTCAAAATGTTGGGTGACAGTCATTACTGGTTGGTGACACTTTTAGACCCCCGCTACAAGGAGAACTTTCACTCTCTTATTCCTGAGGGGGAGAGGTCTACAAAAATGGGGCAGTACCAGAAGGCCCTTGCTGCAGAACTGTTAAAAAAATTCCCATCTGAACACGCTAGCGGCAGAGGTCACAGTTCGTTGCCCAACCAAGGCGTACATGCGAGAGAGACGCAACTCCAATCCAGCAGAAGCAGGGGAACACTGTCAACGTTCTGGGACAGTTTTCTCAGACCCTCCCTTCGGACAGACCCTGAGGCGCGGGGTACTCTAACAAGGAGTGGAAAGTTTCAAAAGATGGTGAGGGAGTACCTTGCCGACCGTACCAGCGTCCTCCGTGATTCCTCTGTGCCTTTTAATTATTGGGTATCCAAGCTGGACACTAGGAATGAACTCGCTCTGTATGCCTTGGAGGTCATGGCCTGTCCTGCCGCTAGCGTGTCATCGGAGCGTGTTTTTAGTGCCGCTGGGGGAATTATAACTGATAAGCGCACTCGCCTGTCAACTGACAAGCTGACCCTTATCAAAATGAACAAGGGCTGGATTGGGCCAGACTTCTCATCACCATCAAATGACAGCAGAGTAACATAAAGTCAAATCCACTGTGTTATTTCGGGAGGTGTATTCACATGCACCGCTTCACACCCACACATGGGTATACGCTTCCTCATTTTGGCTGTTTTATGTTCTTCTCCTTATCCTCAGCCTCCACCACCACTATACCACCAGGGTGACCGTGGTCCGTGTTGCCATTATTGAAAGTTCCTCCGTCCTAATTTTTGGCAGCTTTTGCTTGGAAGGCATAAGCAAAGACTGTGGGAGACACACTCCCCAATAATGGGAATAATGTTTTTAAGATGCTGTACTCTATGGCTCTTGTAAGGGGCATTAAAAGCATCTTGTTAAGCTACTGCGACCTCCACCACTTTTCCGAGGGGCATTAAAACCGTCTTGTTAAGCTACTGGGACTTCCACGTCTCTTCCAAGGGGCATTCAAGCCGTCTTGTTAAGCCACTGGGACCTCCACCACTTTTCCAAGGGGCATTAAAACCATCTTGTTAAGCTACTGGGACCTCCATGTCTCTTCTGAGGGGCATTAAAAGCATCTTGTTAAGCTAGTGTAACTTCCACCACTTTTCCAAGGGGCATTAAAACCGTCTTGTTAAGCTACTGGGACCTTCACGTCTCTTCTGAGGGGCATTAAAAGCGTCTTGTTAAGCTAGTGTGACCTCCACCACTTTTCCAAGGGGCAATAAAACCATCTTGTTAAGCTACTGGGACCTCCACGTCTCTTCTGAGGGGCATTAAAAGCGTCTTGTTAAGCTACTGTCACCTCCACCACTTTTCCGAGGGGCATTAAAACCGTCTTGTTAAGCTACTGGGACCTCCACGTCTCTTCTGAGGGGCATTTAAAGCGTCTTGTTAAACCACTCTGAACTCCGCAGCTCTTCCAAGGGGCATTGAAATGTTGTTTTTAATTACCTCTAACCTCCACAACTCCTCTAACGGGCATTGCATTTCCTCCTAATTTTTGGCAGCTTTTGCTTGGAAGGCATAAGCAGATACTATGGGAGACCCACTCCCCAATAATGGGAATAATGTTTGAAATATGCTGTACTGCATGGCTCTTGTAAGGGGCATTGCAAGTTCCTCCGTCCTAATTTTTGGCAGCTTTTGCTTGGAAGGAATAAGCAAAGACTATGGGAGACACACTCCCCAATAATGGGGATAATGTTTTTAAGATGCTGTACTGCATGGCTCTTGTAAGGGGCATTAAAAGCGTCTTGTTAAGCTACTGCGACCTCCACCACTTTTCCGAGGGGCATTAAAACCATCTTGTTAAGCTACTGTGACTTCCATGTCTCTTCCAAGGGGCATTCAAACCGTCTTGTTAAGCTACTGGGACCTCCACGTCTCTCCTGAGGGGCATTAAAAGCGTCTTGTTAAGCTACTGTGACCTCCATCACTTTTCCAAGGGGCATTAAAACCATCTTGTTAAGCTACTGGGACCTCCACGTCTCTTCTGAGGGGCATTAAAAGCGTCTTGTTAAGCTACTGTGACATCCACCACTTTTTCAAGGGGCATTAAAACCGTCTTGTTAAGCTACTGGGACCTCCATGTGTCTTCTGAGGGGCATTAAAAGCGTCTTTTTAAGCTACTGTGACCTCCACCACTTTTCCAAGGGGCATTAAAACCGTCTTGTTAAGCTACTGGGACCTCCACGTCTCTTCTGAGGGGCATTAAAAGCGTCTTGTTAAGCTACTTTGAACTCCACCACTTTTCCGAGGGGCATTAAAACTGTCTTGTTAAGCTACTGGGACCTCCATGTCTGTTCTGAGGGGCATTAAAAGCGTCTTGTTAAACCACTCTGAACTCCACAGCTCTTCCAAGGGGCATTGAAATGTTGTTTTTAATTACCTCTAACCTCCAAGACTCTTCCAACGGGCATTGCATTTCCTCCTAATTTTAGTCAGCTTTTGCTTATCAATGCAAAGGCGAAAACTAAGGGAGACCCACTCCCCAATAATGGGTAGAAGGTTTTTAGTACGCTGTAATCCACATCTGTTTCAAGGGGCATTGCAGTTCCTCATAATTTTTGGAAAGCCTTCCATTCACTGCTTAGGCCAAAAATGTACAGGAGACCCAGTTGCTATAAATGGAAAAAATGGTTTAGTTAAGGCCCTCTGACCTCCATGTCATTTCCAAGGGGCATTGGAGTGCCTCAAAATTTTTGGTCTGCATTGCACTCACTGTATGCCCTATAACTGTGTAGCCGAACCGCTCCTTTTGTTACAGAAACATATCCTACAAGACATATGTGGTTGACTGGCCTGATATTGATGTGAATGGTCCCTGTTCTTCCTGCTCTTTCTCCTTTGCCACTACCTCATCCATCATTTATCACCTGAAGCTTTGTTTTAATGGGAGTCATAGAACTGGGATAGTAGCAGGAAAACATCCAGCAATCCACGGAGGAGTTAGGAAATGCGCCAGAACGCTGACCACCTCAGGCCTAGCCACTACTACATACATGCGCTTGCATTCCAAGAAAACAAAACAGATGCTAACTTCTATCATCATCATCATGCTCCTCACCTTGGCACTCTCAACTCCCCTGATGGAGAAGCCAGGGCCCACCGGAGGAGTCTGGTTCCCTGGTGGGCTCATCCAATGCTGCCCTAAAGTAGGCCGGGCTAAGAAAAGTGTGTGGGGGGAAGTTGACAGGAGAAATAGGGGCGGCTGGGGACCGTTTATGGACACACAGCTGCCCCCAGGCGGCTGGGGACCGTGTGTTGACACCCAGCCGCGGGGCGGCTGGGGACCGAGTATGGACACCTGGCTGCCGGTCGGCTGGGGACTGAGTATGGATACCAGGCCGCCAACGCAGCCATGACTTGGTGGCCAGATTCCGCCTCCACATGCCTAAAAGGCCCAATTTCAAGTGCAAGCAAGCAGTATGGTATTGCAGCTTGGGGGTGGGTGGGTGGTTGGCTGCATATTTGCGCTTGCATTGCAAGGAATGGGGGAGGTACAATTGAACACTGCCCTGGGACAAGAACTTGCACGGGGATAGTTGCAAGTCTGCATCTTCTGATGCGGCAAGGATGACTTCTGATGGGCACACTTTTAGGCAGTGACCTGGGCGTCAGAGATGCTTCCAGGGGTCTTCCCCATACTGTTCCCATGTCTTTTCAGCACTGTATGCATGTGTCACACAGCACATGGCCAGATAAGGTTGTAAAATGTTAAAATGACATTTCCCGGTGAATGCATTTGTCACGGTTGAAAGCAATACAAAAGTGCAAAAACGCATAAAAAATGCTACTTGTGAACATAGCCCAAGGTGCGAAGGAGTATTTTTTTTTTTGGTTATTTATTTTACCTTATACACAAGTCTTTACCCTGGAAAGGAACTTCCTTAACATATTTCACAGGAAAGCAGTTTCAGTTTCGTTTTTGAACGTTTTATTGTGAGCCCTTAAAAGTGGCTTAATACCTCTGACCACATTGTTGACAGCAGTGACTTGGGGGTCAGAAATGCTTCCTGGGGCAATCCCCATGCTGTCCTCATGTCATTTGAGCACTGTCACTATCGTTTTGGGCACTTGTTAGGCTTTTAAAAGACTGCCGGGGGTGCCGCCACAAAAATGCTCAGGTCTCCCATAGACTAACATTGGGCTCGTTGCTCGGGTCGAGCACCCGAGCATCACAGCGAGCTCGGCCCGAGCTTCGAGCACCCGAGCATTTTAGTGTTCGCTCAACACTAATGGATTTATATAGTGTGACAAAGTTGTCAAGTACTTTCCAAGTGAGGCTAAAATCGCTTGGAAAGCGCTTGTCAACCCCCATGTGAAGAACGCTTCACATCCGCTTGTCCCTGGCAGGAAAAACCCATGTACAATCCGCATGCGTTTTTTCTGCCAGGGAGATGCAGAAACGCTCAGGAAAAAATCCGGAGCATTTCTGCATCGTGGGCACATAGCCTAAGACTTGATTGTGAAAAACCATTGTAAGATGGCCACTGGTCAGGTCCTTGAGGGGAGATATGTGTCACCGAGGTTGGTAGCTTAGGTGATGTAAACCTGGGATAACATGCTCCAGCACGTTTAGGGCATATCAGGGACGGTTTTTATGAGCAGTCATAAGAGATGGGTGGGAATGACTGCTCACATATCCCCACCCCGGGGCATGGTTTTGTGTAAATAAAATGGAGCCCAAATGTCTCAGTCAGAGTCTGTGTCTGGAGATGTGTCTGGAGATGTGTCTGGAGATGTGTGGATCTCCAGAGTGTTGGTCTGTGTTAGGACCTAAGGACTGGAAACTAACCTGAGCGGGTGAACCCGGAACATTGTATGGACATTTTACTTTGTGTTTCCACTTTGTGCCGGAAAAGGCTGTTTTTGTTTTGCTTCCTGAGTGGTTTATGCTGTTTAATAAACCAGCCTGGATTTCACTGAAAACTCTTCTGTGCCTACCCCAACCGTAGCCGAGTGAGTACCAAACCCTACACCATTCAAAATGCAATCTTTTGTCAACTTTATCTGCCTTCCCCAACACAATACATGGTTGTGTAGGTCTTGAAAATACAAAGTAATGGAGAAATCTTGGTCCCAACATGTATGTTAATGAGGCCACAAGTGCATTGGAGGAGGACATGTGTACAGTTTACAGTTGTAAATAATCACCTAGGCCGGTTAACAATTCAACAATATTTTATTCCTCCCATCCATTGTAATACAGCAATTCCAGGTAAATGGCCAAAATACATTACCCCCATTCCACAAGATCCCCTCCCCCTGGGGCGGTAGTTCCACTACCTTTGTGCCAGGCGATACTCACTGTCTCCCAACTTTTGGTTGGCTCACAGATTTCGTATCTCTAGCCAGTAGAGTCTGTATTCACAGTCCACGTTCCTCAATTGGTGCTAGAAGCACGAGCAGGAATCCCAAGGGGCAGCGTGATTGCTACAGAAAACCGTTTATGTCCTGGGTGAAGGCTGCCAGCCAGCAAGGGACGTCCGGCTGCATGGAGGAGCTGATAAAGCAACTGGTGCAGGCTAATCTCCAGCAGCATCTACAGCACCAGCAGCAGTAGCAACAGCAGCAGGCGTAGCAGCAGCAGTGGCAACAGCAGCAGCAGATGCAGCAACTGCAGCTCAAGCAGCAGATGGAGCTCCTGGCCGAGGTGATCTGAGGCAGGGCAACCGCCCCACCCCCAACTCCATGTGATGACACTCACGTGAGGAAAATGGTAAGAAGAGCATTACAAAAGATGACCCTGGGTGATGACGTCGAGGCGTTCCTGATGGTCTTTGAGAAGGTGGCAGAGTGGGATAAATTGCCTCCGGAACAGTGGGCACCATATTTAACAGGTGAGCCGCAGAAAGCCTATTATGACTTGGTTTTGCAGGACGCAAAAGAGTGCTCCAAAATTAAAAACGGAAATCTTGGCGCGCTTAGGAGTGACTCTGACTGTCAGGGCGAAACGAGTGAACCACTGGGCCTATTGCAGTGACAAACCTCCGCGGTCCCAAATGTTCGACCTCCTACACCTGGTCCAAAAGTGGTTGCAACCTGAATCTTCCTCCCCAGCGCAGATGGTGGAGAGGGTCATTATGGACAGGTTCATACATTCCCTGCCAAGGTCAGTGGAAACCTGGGTTGCCCAGAGATATCCCCATAATTCTGATGACCTGGTGGGGTTGGTGGAATGGTACCAGGTGGTAGAAAGTTCCTTGTGGAAGCCGGAAGGGTTGTAGTGTCTCCATATTGGGGTTCCCAAAAGAGGGAGGACACCCAAAAGAGGGGAACTAGAGCCACATCTGGGGGGCATCCTAGAGCACAGGAGGGTGTGAGTTGCTGCTAAAGGTCCCACCCAATAGCATAGTATGTTGGAGATGTCACACCCCAGGTCACATAGCCGCCCGTTGCCCCATAACCAACGAGCCAATGAACTGCAGCACAGGACGGCGCTGCTCATACTTAGCATATCCTGCCTGCAGTGCTGTCTCTCAACAAGGTGAGGGACCGCAGGCATGCCTTGTATCAGTGAATGGAGTGCAAGTGACTGCTCTGTTAGACTCGGGGAGTTTGGTAACCCTAGTGAGGGCCACAGTTTCTCATCGTTTGGTTCCGGGGAATAAGGTCGGCGTCCGATGTATTCATGGGGACGCTAAGGAGGACTACTTTGTGGCCAGAGTGGTCATAGACACAAACTGTGGCGCCAAGTTCCATGAGGTGGGCGTAGTCAAGGACCTGTTGCCCTCTGTTATAATAGGGAGTTTGCCTTGTTTTGGGACTTGTGGGAAAAAGGGAGGAAGCCAGGTTGTCCGGACAACAACCATGTCGCTCCTGAAAAAACCTCATCTCATGCCGCCGCCGGGTTTCCTTTTTGTGTGCTTGTTGGGGATGAGGATAAGGCAGCATCCCCGGAGGCCAACATCCCTGAGCTGGGGGTGTCCGGGGGAAACTTTGGAACCGCCCAGCTCAGGGGTGTTTGATAATGTGACTGTCCTGAATGTTGCTCAGGAGCCGGGCGCTGACAACCGATATCCGTACTTTGCCATAAATGGGGAGTTATTATATCGGGTCACCAAGCTCAGGGGGGAGGTAATCGAGCAATTACTAATGCCAGTGCCGTACAGGCACAGAGTGTTAGATATGGCCCATACACATGGGTTGGGTGGTCATCTGGGGATAGAGAAAACCCAGGAAAGGATCCTCCAGAGGTTCTATTGGCTTTGTTGTCTCCAAGAAATTGTAAATTTTTGTAGCTCATATCCCACCTGCCAACTGACCTCCCCAATGGCCCACTTCTGTAGCCCCTTAGTGCGGCTGCAATCATTGAGGTGCCATTTGATCGCATAGCCATAGATCTAGCGGGACCACTGGTCAAGTCCGCCATAGGACATCAGTATATCCTGGTGGTACTGGACTATGCTACACGGTTTCCAGAGGCCGTGCCACTACGTAACTCCTCTGCCAAATGTATAGCCCGGGATCAACAGATTTAGGTACAGTGATTTAGGAATATCATAACAGTAATACAAAAATAAAACTAATTAAAAAATTATAAACTGGTTCATTTGTAATTGTAATAGTGCAGTAATAATAAAAATGGTGATACATTTGTGAGGCCTAGTCCCAGTAAGTTAGTAAGTTAGTGTAGGGAGTACAAATGGGGGAGAAAGGTTGAACTTGATAGACCTAGGTCTTTATTCAACCTACGTTACTGTGTAGTTGGTCCACATCTTCTCTAGAACGGGGTTGCCTAAGGAGATCCTAACGGACCAAATTTATGTCAAGGGTGATGAGGGAGTTGTGCAAAACCCTGCAAATCACACAACTCAGGACCTCAGTCTACCACCCCCAGACAGATGGCTAAGTGGAGAGGTTTAATAAAATCTTGAAGGCCACGTTAAAGAAGGTCGTAGAGAAAGACGGCCAGGACTGGGACTGTCTACAACCGTACCTTCTTTTCTACATTAGAGAAGATCCACAGGCCTCTACTGAATTCTCCCTGTTTGAGCTGTTATATGGCCAACACCCCCGCAGACTCCTGGACTTAGCAAAAGAGACCTGGGAGGCGGAGTCTACATCATACAGGAGTGTAATCGAACATGTGGCCCAGATGCAAGAGAGGATTGCAGAGGTGATGCCCATTGTGAAAGAACACCTCCTCAAAGCACAAGAGGCACAGTCGAGGGTGTACAATAGATCAGCATGGGTGAGACACTTCAACCTTGGGGATCAGGTACTAGTGCTGGTACCTACGGTAGAGAGCAAATTCCTGGCCAAGTGGCAGGGCTCCTATGAAGTGGTTGAACAGGTTGGCGATGTCAACTATAGGGTCCACCAACCAGGGAGAAGGAAGTCCTACCAGGTGTACCATGTGAACCTCATTAAGCCATGGTGAGACAGGGAGCCTGTGGAAGCCCCATGTTTGGTGGCGGAGACTGAAACAGACATAGAGGAAGTCAAGGTGGCAGAGTCACTGTCATGTGCTCAGAATCAACAATGCCAAGAGTTGCTGCAGCGGAATAGGGACCTGTTCTCGGATCTACCGGGCTGTACTCAGGTCATAGAGCATGAGGTGCTTACGGAGCCTCATGTCCGAGTGAATATGAAGCCATATTGGGTTCCTAAAGCCCGCCGAGAGGTAATCTCGAAGGAGGTGAAGCGCATGCTGAATCTGGGGATCATTGAAGAATCCAAGAGTGGCTGGTCCAGTCCCATAGTCTTAGTGCCGAAACCAGATGGAAAATGGCGGTTCTGCAATTACTATAGGAAACTGAATGAGGTCTCCCAGTTCGATTCGTACCCAATGCCCAGGGTAGATGAACTAATTGAAAGGCTCGGGCCAGCCAGGTACATTACCACCCTTGACCTCACAAAAGGGTATTCGCAGATTCCTATGTCCCAAGAGGCCAAGGAGAAGACGGCCTTTTCAATGCCAGATGGTGTTTCCAATACACCAGGATGGCGTTTGGGTTGCAAGGAGCACCAGCTACCTTCTATGGACTGGATCCTAGCTCCCCACAGGAAGTATGCAGCGGCCTACCTGGATGATATTGTGATCAACAGCCAGCATTGGGGTAGCCATCTGAGCAAAGTCCAGATGATATTCGATGCTCTACGGAAGGCGGAGTTTTCCATCAACCCGAAGAAATATGCCATGGGCATGGAGGAGGCCTGATATTTGGGCTATGTCATAGGTAGAGGCGAGATAAAGCCCCAAATAAATAAAATTGACGCGATCCGGGGTTGACCACAACCTATCTAAAAAAAACAGGTCAGAGCATTCCTGGGCATCGTGGGCTACTACCGCTGGTTCATCCCTAACTTCGCCATGACAGCTGCCCCTTTGACAGTCCTCCTTAAAGGGACAAAATCGGCTATGGCTAAGTGGTCTACAGAAGCTGAGAAGGCCTTCCAGGAACTCAAGCAAGCCCTGTGTAAACAGCCGGTGTTGGTGGCACCGGATTTCTCGAAGGAGTTTGTGGTCCAGACAGATGCATCAGATGTCTGGCTGGGTGCTGTCCTATCACAAGAGGTGAACGGGGAAGAGCACCCCATAATGTATTTAAGCCCGAAGCTTACATCTTTCCATAGTGGAAAAGGAATGTTTGGCCATTAAGTGGGCATTAGACACCCTAAGATACTACCTCTTAGGCAGGAAGTTCAGGTTGGTGTCAGACCATGCCCCTCTAAGGTGAATGAGCGAGAGGAAGGGGAACAATGCTCGAGTGACCAGGTGGTTCCTAGCTCTTCAGGATTTCAGTTTCTATGTAGAGCATAGGCCTGGGAAATTGCATGGCAATGCTGACGCGTTGTCGAGGGTCCACTGTTTTTTTGCGGAAGGTGCCAAGCCCCCCAGATTTGGGCAGAGGGGGGAGTATGTAAGATGACCGCCGGTCAGGTCCTTGAGGGGAGATACAGTATGTGTCACCGAGGTGGGTAGCTTCGGTGATGTAAAACCAGGATAGCATGCTCCAGCACATTTAGTGCTGAGAGGGCTAATAGGGCGTATCAGGACTAGTTTTTACAAGTAGTCATAAGAGATGGGTGGGAATGACTGCTCACATATCCCCACCCTGGGGCACGGTTTTCTGTAAATAAAATGGAGCCTAAATGTCTCAGTCAGAGTCTGTGTCTGGAGATGTGTGGATCTCCAGAGTGTTGGTCTGTGTTAGGACCTAAGGACACTAACCCGAGTGGCGAACACACAACATTGTATGGACATTTTACTTTGTGTTTCCACTTTGTACCGGAAAAGGCTGTTTTTGTTTTGCTTCCTGAGGGGTTTATGCTTTTTAATATACCAGCCTGGATTTCACTGAAAACGCTTCTGTGCCTACTTCAACCGCAGCTGAGTGAGTACCAAACCCTACACCATTCAAAATGCAATCTTTTGTCAACTTTATCCGCCTTCCCCAACACAATACATGGTTGTGTAAGTCTTGAAAATACAAAGTAATGGAGAAATCTTGGTCCCAACATGTATGTTAATGAGGCCACAAGTGCATTTGGGGAGGACATGTGTACAGTTTACAGTTGTAAGTATTCACCTAGGCAGGTTAACAATTCAACAATATTTTATTCCTCACATCCATTGTAATACAGCAATTGCAGGTAAATGGCCAAAATACATTGCCCCTATTCCACAAGATCCCCTCCCCGGGGCGGTAGTTCCACTCCACTGCCTTTGTGCCAGGCGATGTTCACTGTCTCCCAACTTTTGGCTGACCTACAGATTTTGCATCTCTAGTCAGTAGAGTCTGTAGTCACAGTTCACGTTCCTCCAGATGACAGATAAGACGATGGAAGCAAACGTATCCAGTAGCAATAGTTCTTTCTGAAAGTTTAAATCCAAACGACAGATCCCACAACTGTAGTACGTTTATCCAGCCCAGTCGGTACTGATCTCCAAGACCCCATAGGCCATCCATCCATCGGCTCCAGATTCACAGCCATAGATCCTATCTCTTTTCCATCATTCCACCAACTGCTCACTAAACATGTGTCTTCTTTTTTTCCCTCATTCGGATCAGCCCCCTCAAAGCTAAGTGTGCATTAATGGAGGTATTTTTTCTCAGGCCGAACTCATCACCTGGGACTGCATGTGAGACTCCCTGTGGTGACGCCGGATCTATTTTCCCCATACACACAATGGGCCTAGTCACTGTTTGAACAATGGGTTAAGATACTAGAATGCTGGACACTTTACAAGTGAAATTAGTGCACATAAATTGACGAGCAAGCAGAACATTAATAAAACACAGCAAGCAAATCTGTAATAAAACATAACAATAAGATCGATGGCACCGATGCTCCATGCTGGAAAAAGTCTGATAGTCTTAGTAAGTGGCCAGCTCCTCACACGGCCCTCTATAGGGAATTTGAAGCTCGTTGTCAGAAGAGCAGTGCCATGACTACTATAGAACATAATGGAAACAAAAACAATATAATATTCATTTTTAAAAACAATGCTGTATTTTTGGTAATACATAATACAGCACATTTGAAAGGTCTAACCAGTTTATCAGTGCAAACACATTCAAGGTCATTCATAACATATGACTGCTATGGGACCCTAGAGATAAGTGTCCAATACATAACAATTATTTTCATGTGACAAGAGAACCTTATGAAGAGATCTTCTTTCTATAGGGTGTACAATATTAGGACAGTAGTTCAATAAAATGATTACAAATCAATGTAAAGGAGAAAACAAGAAAGAATTCCTTGTGCAAGTTATTTTGGTTTGTGATATCATTCCCATTTTTAATCTTTGCTATGGAGCCTCTCTTCTCTATGTAACCTCGTAACCACTATGTATGGAGTAGACAGTGCCTAATGAACCTTATCTGCTCCATTTCCACTGTGTGCATATTACTAATGCAAAATAATAAGGTGTTCATTGCAGTAAGTAACTCAATGAATGGTAGGCATTCAAATATTTAAATTAAAACTAATTAGATCACTTGCATATATTTACTTCAGAATGTAGTAAAGTAACCACATCCGACGTAGTCTTTTAGAAAAAGTAAGAGATAAAATTAGATGTATAATGGTGAAATCTCCCAGGTTACATATTGTTTTGTAGACAGAGAAGTGTCCCTGCAATCAATTCAGTGAGCACTAGGGGTCAGTGTAAGAGCAAGGTTGTGTTTGTTACCTGATGATCCTCTTCCAATCTTTGTGTGGCTGTTACAAGCATCTCCAGCAGTAGGTGACATCTGGTAATTAATGGTCTCAGATGTGAATCCTTTCCTCTTCATGCAGCAGCTGTTTTCTGGGTGTCTGTGGTGCAGGAGACCTGAGACGTCCGCACTGCGAAGATCTTCCTTTCATTTGTTTTGCTTGGTTATTGGTATCTTTTTAGCCTTTTAGAAAATTATTCATATTCATCAGCTAATTCAGTTGATGCATGTTGCTAATTTTCAGACTCATGCATTAATAAAGCATCCATGTATTCCACGATACCAACTACTATGAAATATGTCTTTTATTTAACTATTTCATGATCACTAGCTAGCACACATGTCTACCCTTATGAGTCTGTTAGGCTGTGTGCCCACTATGCGTTTTTCAAGCGTTTTTGATGCGGAATTTCTACAGCAGAAACGCTTTAAAAACGCTTGGTAATCCGTGCCCCATGATCCCCGATGAAAATCTGCATGTTCTGTGCCCATGCTGTGGAATTTTCCGCAGTGGATTTTACTTGCGGAAAAATCCGCAGCATGTCCATTATTTGTGCGTTTCTGCATGCGGATTTGAGGTCCCAATGCACTTGAAAAACGCAAGTCAAATCCGCATGTAAAAACGCTGCAAAAACGCGTCAAAAACACGTGTAAAATCCGCAAGCGTTTTTGACTGCCAAGAACATGCAGAAACGCTGCAGAAATTTGCTGCTTCATTTCTGCATCGTGGGCACATACCCTAAGCCTTAAAGGATCACACTATCTTCTTGTAAAGAAAATCAGAGTTGTCCCATCTGTCGCAGACGCAACAATCATTAATCTTGGTCAAGCAGCAATATTCTATCCTGGAACTGCGACTGTTGAAGTGTCAGAAAATCACAGCTGTGCTCAATCTAAAGCACAATCCCTTTTTTAAACATGAGTTTTGTAAGTTCAACTTTAGGCTCATCCACATACTTTCACTTGATCGTAGGATTATCTTTTAATCGCTGGTGCCCCAGCTTTTCACCTTAAACTGTGCTCTGATTTAATCTCTGTCCTTTATCTATGTAGACACAGGCTACCTGATGCCACGGTGGGCCCATAGGTGTTTATATAGTCAGACATTGACTACTTACTCAGTTTTATAGAGTCATTCTCACTCTCACCATCTCACCCTGTTAGGCATACACTACATCAGGGGTGAGGAACCTCAGGCCCGCAGGCTGTTTATAGCCCCTGATGACCTTTTCTACGGCCCCTGGGCAGATTCGCAGGGACAGAAGTGCTCGGCCGGCAGCTGTGTTTTTATGTCTGCTGGCCCTTCAATTTCTTCTTGCTCTATGAGCGCACACATGCAGCGTGCATTACTTAACAATGCAGTGCCAGCACTGAAAGATTACATTCTGGCAGTAGCCAGTGCCAACGTCAAGATGTACTTTGTGGCCTGAGTTAGCATGTGATGCCCTCTAATTCCATGGGAGAAGACAGCATTGTCAGCCTATCCTGTGATATCTATACGGCAGCCCCATCGTCTCCTGTGATGTCTATACCACAGCCCCAGCATCTCCTGTGATGTCTATACTGCAGCCCCAGCATATCCTCTGATGTCTAAACCGCAGCCCCCATATCTCCTGTGATGTATATACCACATTCCTCATGTTTCCTGCGGTACCCATGTCTCCTGTGATGTATATACTCCAGCCCCAATGTCTCCTATGTGATGTATACAACAGTCTCAGAGTCTTCCATGTGATGTACACACAGCAGTCTCGGTGTCTCCTATGTGTTACATACACTGCAGTCTTGGTGTCTCGTAGGTGATGTACATGGCAGTCTCAGTGTCTCATGTAATGTGTATGGCAGTCTCGGAGTTTCTGGCATAAGAAATACGACCACTATTAATACATTTGCTGTGTGAATGTTGCCACACCTATCCCGACCAGCAAATGGGAGCTGTGCAAACATTTGGCAACTTTTCAAAGTATTTTACACCAGTTTTCTGGTGTAAACACTTTGATGAATGAGGGCCATAGTGTACAATCATCACTAACGCTTTATTGACCGAATAACTGCAGAGTCCAAACCTCCTCTGGCAGTAATATCAGCAAAAATATTGTGCATGGAGTGGTATAAAGCAGAACACCGGCACAGGTTTCTCTATCTGGCATCTAGTGGATCAATGTGGACTTAATGAATGCCAGAACATTATCCCATTGACTGCATTCTGTCAGTTGTTAAGTTTGGTAGAGGAGGGATAATGCCACGGGACTGTTTTTCAGGGGTTGGTGGTTGGCCTAGGCCCTTTACTTCTAGTGAAGGGAAATCTAAATACAAGACATTTAGAACAATTGTATGCTTCTAGGTTTGAGAGCTACTGTGTTGTACTGACTATGGTGCTGTAAGAGGAAGAATAGATATACCTGAAGAGCCCATGCGGGATGTCACATTAGTGGAGAAAGAAATCAGATGGAACAAATTTGTGCCGGAAGAATTACAGGGGGAGCAAATTCGGGTGCTGGACCTGATCAGGTGACCTGCAGGACAAAGTTCCTGAATATAAAAGATTTGGCGCCAGGAGGGAGAGAAGAGCAGACTTAGCTCAGAGTTGGTGATAAGGCCAGCCTGACAGGCCTCAGCAGGTAGTCCATGCCACTAAGGTGCCGGTCACCGTCAGGCAAGGCCCAGACTACGCCCGGGAAGACCCAAAGTCCTGACTACGCCAGTCAAGGCCAGGATCTACACCCTATGCTGGTCAAGATGCTGAGACCAGATGATGCTCATCGAGAGCCGAGACGCAGTCCTTTACGTCATGGGCCCAAGAGACTGCCATCGACGGTCTAGCCGTGAAGAGACGATGACTAGAGAGGCACATTTGCGGTTGCAGAGGGAGAGCGCGAGTGAGCAGGGCCATCTCTTCCAGCTCTAATATATGGCACCAGGGTCAGCCAGGACTAGAAAAACAGGATGGGAGAGGGCCTGTTGGTACGAGGGAGGCTTAACATGCTTTAATAGACTACGTCAGAAAGACTTGCGGCCTAGTGAGAAAACCCATTGACCCACGCTAGGGCCAGACCTACAGGAATCACTTATGTGGTAATTTCCATGAATGGGCGTTCCACCTCTGTAAAAGGAACATTAGTATTATGTAGTGAAGAACTTGCGCTACTATTTCAATCTTATTGTTATTTAGTTCATTTTTTAGGTTTTTTATTATTAGCATTAATTGTTTAGAATTACTGTAAATTACTATTGCATTTAAACCGAATTATACCATTGACTGACTTTTCCTGCCTTGTGCCTTCTGTGAGTTGCATCCCGACACTTGCATTACAGTGCTTTAACAATTAATGGATATGACTCCCCTTAATATGTGTAGTATTTTAATAGAAGACAGTAGTAAAGACACCTTCTGTCAGAGTGTGACTGCTTTTTTGGCTCTGATGGATGAAGGAAGAGATGGCAGTGTGAAAATTACATATACACTCAGTGTCGGACTAGGGTGTATCCCTACAGCAATATGTAAATAACTGTTAGCCGATATCCCCGTTATAGTGGCGCATCGACTGTAAATCACAGGCGGCTCCTGCACATATACTGTGCACATACTATAACTGGGATGCACAATTACGTTAGTTTGCATTAAAGGGGTTCTTTGGTTAAAACAAGTTATCACTGATCCATGGGTTCCAAAGGATAGGTGATCACTTATTGATCGTTTGGGTCCGAACATTGGAATATGCACCTATCGGAAGAATGGGGAAGTTTTATCCCAGTCAGGACACTTATCCCCATTTTGAAATTCAGCGGCAGGTGCAACGTCTGACCGCAGATCCATTTATTCTCTTTGGGGCTTCCAGAAAAAAAAAACAAGAACAGCCACTGAGGGAATGAATGGATCAAGTCGCACATGAGCTCCAGTCTAATGGGGAGAAAGCTCCACATTCTACCAATCGGTGCGGGTCCCAGCAGTTAGATCCCCACTAATCAATAATTTATCACTTATCCTGTGGAGAGATTACTTGTTTTCCCTGGAGAACCCCTGTAAGTGGATCTTGTTCCAAGTATTTAATCACTAATGGAAATAAAGAATCTTCTCCTAATTAATATCAGAGAGAACAAATGACTGCCATACACAACACAATCCACTGTACCAACACCAATAGTACCACATACAAGGGAGAAATACTGCCACACCATGACTGGACTACATATTACCACGACATAGTGACCGAATAATACTACATACAAGGGAGAAATAACACCACACCATGACCAGACCACATATTACCACCACATAGTGACTGAAGAATACCACATACAAGGGAGAAATACCACCACACCATGACCAGACTGTTACGCTCGCGCCCGGACTGACTGGCGTGAGCGTGGTTAGTGGTCCCACTGGGCCACGCACCGAGGAGTGCCTGGAGGGTCGTGACTAGGGGCCTCGCCAGATCTGACCACGAACACACGGCGGCCTAATCGACTCCGTGGTCCGAGGAGGGACATGGGAGGTAGCCCAGGTGCTACTCCAGGTCAGACCCTGGTCACAGCTGTTGACCCACACCGGGGAATGCAGGAATAGGCAGGTTTGGCTGGTATGCAGACAGGCGGGAGCTGGAGGCACGACTGGTATGCAGACAGGTGGGTACCGGCAGGCACAGCTGGTATGTAGGCAGGTGGGTACCGGCAGGCACGGCTGGTATGCAGGCAGGCGGGTATTGGCAGGCACGGCTGGTATGCAGGCAGGCGGGTACTGGCAGGCACAGCTGGTATGCAGACAGGCTGATAATGCAGACAGGCGGGTACTGGCAGGTAGGGAAACAGGCTGGATAGGGACCAGTACAGACCGGGATACAGGAACAGAGCCGCAGGTGCAGTGGACAAGCAGAGCAGAACCGCAGGCGTGGAGGACAAGCGGGGCAGAGCGAAAACAGCAGGCGCGGAGGGCAAGCAGAGCAGAGCGAAACCGCAGGTACGGATGGCAAGCAGAGCAAAGCGAAAACGCAGGTGCGGAGGGCAAGCAGAGCAGAGCGAAACCGCAGGTGCGGAGGGCAAGCAGAGCAGAGCGAAACCGCAGGTGCGGAGGGAAAGCAGAGCAGAGCGAAACCGCAGGTACGGATGGCAAGCAGAGCAGAGCAAAACCGCAGGTGTGGAGGGCAAGCAGAGCAGAGTGAAACCGCAGGTGCGGAGGGCGAGCAGAGCAGAGCAAAACCGCAGGTGCGGAGGACAAGCGAGGCAGATCAGAGCAGAGCGTAACCGCAGAGCAGAAGGAGCAGGCAGACAGGACAGGGCTCTGTTCACATGGAACAGACTGGGAAACACAGGAAGATAGCTAGAAAACAGGAGATAGAAATGGAGGCTGGGAAACGGGACAAGCAGAACCAGATACACACAAGGTACTTGCAATGAAGTAATGAGTGGACACAAGACTCACAAACAGAAGTACAGAGACAACGAGTTTAAAAACTCAAAATAATTAGTAGAAGCAAAGAAAGTAAAGGATCACATACTCACCTGATGAGTCTGGGAGTGTTATTACGCTGGATGCTTAACCCAGAAGTCATGGACTCACGTCACGATTGAGGCACAGCTGTCTTATCAATATTAAGTGTCCTATAGGCTATCACCACTATTTAAATATCCTTATTATTCATGCAACAAGCCCCTCTAAAGTAGCCATATGCGAATCACACAGATTATGATTTATGCTGCCCACCCATGGTTCCAGTACATTAAGACTGGAAGGCTTAGCAATGCTCACATCACTCTAGTTGTAAAATCTACATCTAAACTCAGCTTTTGTGTCTCTTGGTTAGTGTAGTGCGGGAACTGTAAGCTTCAAAAGTTCACTTGGTTCCTGAATTCCACAGGGAACCCTTTAGGTAAAATGTGCATATTGTTTATCACACACTGTCAGGATAAGGTCATGGTTAGTACTACTAGTGCTACACAGAGTCACTCAGATAGTTCAGCAAAGTGTCAATGTGAATTATATTTTTCTTGGTGACTGCAAAAATTGACTATTAATGATGAGCGAGCATGCTCGCTACTGCTCAGTGCTCGCATGAGCATCTCACTGCTTGAGATGCTCGGCGCTCGCCGAGTATTTCCGGGGTTGCTCAGCGTGAGCTCGGGTCCCCTCCCTGCATGTTTAGAGCGCCAATCAACATGCAGGGATTGTCTGCCACACACTGTAATGCTGCAGCCATGTTGGTTGTGGCATTACAGTGATTGGCTGGCCACACAGCATCATCAGGTCTATATCAGACCTGGTGCCGCCATGCTCGTCACAGTCACTCCGGAATCAGATAGTGTAGGGAGAGCTGCTGCTGAGCTAGGGAGAGATTTGCTTGTTTATAGTTAGTGTAGGTATACCAGACTATATTAGAGACACATCTCCATCTCAACTAACAGTCCTTCTGAGGACTAATCGAGCTGCAGAGATATCAGTGCTAGGCAGGCAGCCATGGTATATAGCAGACTGCAGTGCACATAGCAAGAGGGTCCATTCCAGTTCTGTCTGCTGGTGCTTTTACAGATATTTGTAGAAATAGGCTCAGGTGTCAGAGGCCAGGAATATATATTTTTTTATCTTAATCCTGATTATTTGCTTAAAAATCAATCCACTGTTTTTCTGCGCCATTTGCTTGTTGGCACTGCAGAATACAGCCAGGTCCTTTCCATATTACAGCGCTAAAAATCCAACTATTTAAAACTGTGGTTTGTCCGTCACACGGATCACATATAATTGCACTGAAAATATTGCTATTTCTGGCCTCCATTTAAATTTTGCTGCAGTGTGTCAGTGAACTTATTGACATGAGGTCGGCGCTGTTAAAAATAGTTACCTACGGGCCAGCTATTTAGAACTGTGGTTTGTCCATCACACGGATCACATATAATTGCGCTGAAAATTCAGCAATTTCTGGCCTCCATTAAAATTTAGTTTCAGTGTGTCAGTGAAGTTATGGACACCAGTTTACTGTTAAAAATAGTTACCTGCAGGCCAGCTATTTAAAACTGTGGTTTGTCCGTCACACGGATCACATTTAAGTTCGCTCCAAATTCTGCCATTTGTGGTGAGTGTGGAAGATATTGTCCTCCATTTAAAATGAGCAAGGCACGTGGCAAGGGGCGGGGAACTGGATGTGATGGTGATGGTTCATGCAGAGGCAGAGGCCGTTGGCAAGCTGAAATTGTGCCACAACAAACACCCACATCTTCTCGCTCAACCTTCCTGTCCCAATTAATAGGGGACCACAGAACACCACTATTGAACAATGAGCAGTGTGAAAAGGTTATTGGTTGGATAGCAGATAATGCTTCCAGTCAGTTAGCCACCACCACCACCTCCCTGTCTTCCACATGGTCAAGTCTCATTAGCCGTGAGTCTGGCCCACATATTCCTCACCCTGATCCTACTTCCTCCCACCATGCCGAGTGCCCAGAGAAAACTGATTCCACACTTGGACACTCCGAAGAGCTGTTCACTTTTCCATTTATAGATTCGGGCCTCTCGCCTGGTCCACTTGAAGAGGGGCAAGAGGAGATTGCATGTAGCAATGCCCAAATATTTGATCAGCCACGGTCATACGAAGGTGATGGTGGGAAAGTGTCACAATAGGTGGATGATGTTGAGACATAATTACCAGAAAGTCAGGAGGAGGACCAGGGTGTGGAAGTGGAAGACGAGGTAGTGGATGATATAGTAACTGACCCAACCTGGCAGGAGGACATGCAGAGTGAGGAGAGCAGCACACAGGGGAAGGGAGGCAGAGCACCCCAACAGGCAGAAAGAAGCAGTGTGGGGGCCGCAGACAGAAGGCGGGCAAACACTCCCCGTAACACCAACACGACTTAAGTTGCCAGTACAACTGTTTTTCCCAAGTCTGGTTGTTTTTTAAAGACTCTGCTGATAACCCCAAAAACGCCATTTGCACCACCTGCCAGGCCTGCAACAGCAGAGGTAGCAAAACTACCTGCCTGACCACCAACAGCATGATCAGGCACATGGCAGAAAAGCACCCGACTTTGTTGGCCGAACCCCAGGGTCAAGTAACAGTGTCTGCAGGTGACACCACTGCTTCTTCTGCTGTTGTATGTGCAAGCCAATCCCCTGTCCATAGTGCATGCGAAGATGCCTCCTGCCCTGCGCTTGTCGTTGCACACTCTCAGCTAGCACCATCAGCAAGCACGTCCTTGTCCCAGCGCAGCGTTCAGTTGTCCATACCCCAGTCCTTGGAACGCAAGCGCAAATACGCAGCCAACGCCCCACAGGCCACACTACTAAATTCCCACATTTCGCGACTGGTTGTGCTCTAAATGTTGCCTTTTAGGCTCATGGAGACAGAAGCTTTCCGCAACCTGATGGCGGCGGTCGTCCCTCGGTACTCGGTCCCCAGCTGCCACTATTTCTCCCGGTATGCCGTTCCCGCATTACACAAGCACGTGTCCCACAACATTAGCCGTGCCCTCAACAATGCAGTTACAGGGAAAGTCCACCTAACCACGGACACGTGGACAAGTGCTTGTGGGCAGGGACGGTACATCTCGCTGATGGCACACTGGGTTAACATAGTGGAAGCCGGGACCCAGTCAGACCTTGGGACGGAACACATCTTCCTGACGCCGAGGATTGCGGGCCCTAGGTCAATCAGGGTTGCCCCCACAGTCTACAGCTGCTGCACTTCATCCTCCTCAGCCTCCTCCTCCTCTTCAGCCTCCATCTCCGAAATGACCACATCAATCACAAGCTGGAAGCACTGCCTCAGCCAAGCAGGAACAGGCTGTGCTGAAGCTAATATTCTTAGGTGACAAACTGCACAATGCTGAAGAGTTGTGGACAGCTCTGAAAGAGCAGGCAGATCTGAGGCTTACACTGCTGAACCTACAGCCAGGCATGGTCGTGTGTGACAATGGCTGGAACCTGGTGACGGCTCTGAGGCGAGGCGAGCTCACACATGTACCATGCCTGGCCCATGTGCTTAACCTCGTGGTTCAGCGGTTTCTCAAAACCTACTCGGAGCTGCCGGATCTGCTTGTCAAAGTACGCTGCCTGTGTGCACATTTTAGAAAGTTACAGCTTCCGCCGCCCTTGCCGTACTTCAGCAGCGTTTGCAGTTTCCGGCTTACCGACTGGTGTGTGATGTCCCCACGCGTTGGAACTCTACAGATGATGGGAAGGATTTGTGAGCAGAAGAGGGCTGTTGTTGACTATCAGCATCAAGAAGGCCATCGGTATTCAGTTCAGACTCCACACATAAGACATCAGGAGTGGACATGGATGTCAGACATCTGTACCATCCGCCAAAACTTTGAGGACTCCATCAAGATGGTGAGCGGTGATGATACCATAATTAGTGTCACCATCTGGGTTCTCTGTCTTCTGAAACGCTCTCTGCTCACAATCAAAGAGGATGCATTGGAGGCGGAGCACGATGAGATGGAGCAAGGAACCATACAGTGTGATTACACACAGCCCAGCCTCATCTCATCCCAACATGGATTGGGTGACAATGAGGAAGAGGAGGAGGAAGAACAGGAGCTAGTTTCATGCGCTATAGACGGTACTACCTGCACAACTGTCATACTGTCTGTTCAGCGTGGATGACCTGAGGACAGGGAGGAGGAAGAGCAGGGCATGGTCAGTCATCCTCTTGGTGAGGACACAGAAGTCTTGCCTGTAAGCCATCTGGCACGCTGCCTTTCCCGTGACTCTCGCGTTCTCAAAATTTTGGGTGACAGTCATTACTGGTTAGTGACACTTCTAGACCCACGCTACAAGGAGAACTTTATATCTCTTATTCCTGAGGCGGACAGGTCTACAAAAATGGGGCAGTACCAGAAGGCCCTTGTTGCAGAAGAATTAAAAAAATTCCCAGCTGAAAACGCAGGTGTCAGAAGTCACAGTTCGTTGGACAAACAAGGAATACAGCCGAAAGAGACACAACTCCAATCCAGCCGAGGCAGCGGAACACTGTCAAGCTTCTGGGAGAGTTTTCTCAGCCCCTCCCATTGCACAGGCCGTGAGGCGCGGGGTACTCTCAGAAGGAGTGCAAAGTTTGGGAAGATGCTGAGGGAGTACCTTGCCGAGCGTACCAACGTACTCCGTGATTCCTCTGTGCCTTATAATTATTGGGTATCCAAGCTGGATACGTGGAATGAACTGGCTCTCTATGCCTTGGAGGTCCTGGCCTGCCCTGCTGCTAGCGTTTTATCAGAGCGGGTTTTCAGTGCCGCTGGTGGAATTATAACTGATAAGCGCATCCGCCTGTCAACTGAAAATGATGACAGGCTGACTCTTATAAAAATGAACAAGGGCTGGATTGGACCAGACTTCTCAACACCACCAAATGATAGCAGCGTAACATAAACTCAAATCCAGTGTCTATTTTTGGGAAGTGTATTCCCATGCACCTTTTCACATCCACACATGAGTATACGCTTTCTGATTTTGTCTGTTTGCTCTTGTCCTCCTCATTCTCCACCAACATATCACCAGGGTGACCCTGTCCATGATGCAACACCCACATAATTTTTTTAAAGGGTGTTTGTGATGCCTGGAAAATTTTTTTTTCAATACAGTATGTTCATGTATACCCCCCAGGGGTAAATGTTTGTCAGCCCATACACTCAGTGCATGGGCATTACAAGTATGGGAGACCCTTTCCTTTCTAATGGGAAAATTTTTTATGAGGCTCTCCTCCCCGTCTTTTCCAAGGTGCATTGGAGTGCCTCCCAATTTTTGGCAGCCCTTGCATTCACTGGATAGGCTAACACTATGGGAGACCCACTTCCTAATAATGGGGACATTGTTTTCAGGAGGCCCTCTGACCTCCACGTCTCTTCCAAGGGGCATTAGAGTGCCTCCAAATTTTTGACAACCCTTGCATTCACTGCATAGGCAAATACAAAGGGAAACCCACTTCCAAATAATGGGAACATTTTTTTTCAGGAGGCCCTCCTCGATGTCTCTTCCAAGGGGCATTGGAGTAGCTCCAAATTTTTGGCAGCCCTTGCATTCACTGCATAGGCAAACACTATGGGAGACCCACTTCCTAATAATAGGAACATTGTTTTCAGGAGGCCCTCCTCTAAGTCTCTTCAAAGTGGTATTAGGGTGCGTCCAAATTTTCAAAGGGGTATTGGGGTGCGTCCAAATTTTTGGCGGCCCTGCCACTCACTGCATACGCAATAACAGTATAGGAGACCCACTCTTTAGTAATGGGAACAACAAAGCATAGCCGGCTGATGGCTCTCTAACAATAGTGAGGGCCAACTGCTGGCCCTTTAAGAATAGTAAAGGCCGCCTGATGGCCCTATAAAAATAGGCTTTGTGACTTTCAGAGTCCCTCCTTCATAAATGAAACAGGATGTGTCTGATCATGTCTCACATACCACATGGCCAGATAAGGTTGTAAAATGTTAAAATTACATCTCTCTGTGAATGCATTTGTCACGCTTGAAAGCAATGCAAAAGTGCAAAAACGCATCAAAAACGCTATGTGTGAACATAGCCCAAGGTGTGGAGGAGTATTTTTGGTTTTCATTATTTATTTTGCCTTATACACAAGTCATTACTCTGGAAAGGATGTTCCTTAACATATTTCCCAGAAAAATCCATTTTGGTTTCGTTTTTGTATGTTTTATTGTGAGTCCGTAAAAGTCGCGTAATACCTCTGACAACGTTGTTCACAGCAGTGACCTGGGAGTCAGAAATGCTTCGAGGGGTTTTCCCCATGCTGTTACCATGTCATGTGAGCACTGTTCCCATCGATTTGGGCAAATTTTAGGCCTCTGCAGACCGCCGTGGGGAGCTGCCTGAAAAATGCTCCAGTTTCCCATAGACTTACATTGGGCTCTTTGCTCGGGTCGAGCACTCGAGCATTCCAATTTGCTCGACCCGAGCATCGAGCATCCGAGCATTTTAGTTCTCGCCCATCACTACTGACTATATCTATTTCAAAGGAAATTAAAGGGGTTGTCCAGTCTCAGAAGAAAAGTCTAAAGTCACTCGATGTGATTTAACAGTGTTCGATGTGTTCACTGTCATGATTCCCATGTTTTCCCTGTGCAGGATGGCAGTCACGTGACTTCATGTATGCAATTTTCATATTTGTGGTCACATGTCTACTAGACTCTACTATTCTTCTTAATCCTCCAGTGGATGAGAGTCTATTCAGTGTTATACTCATCAGGTAAGGTGGATCCTCCAAGCCCAAGATCCGGGTAGGCACACGCACCATGGGCATCAGCACAGCAGATAGGCAGAGCACACAGGACACTGACAGCTGAGTGACGAGAGATTGCAGGCAGGTAGGTGGAGTACAGGAGACCACAGGCAGGCAGAATATGTGAAGAAACCGCAGGCAGGTGGAGTGTAGGAAACCGCAGGTAGGGGGAGGACATCAAGAAACCACAGGCAGGTAGAGTGCAGACAACTGCAGGCAGAGAACTTCAGGAATCAGCAGGCGGAGAACGTCCGCAAACCACAGGCGGGCTGGCGGAGTGCAGAAAATTGCAGGCAGGCTGAGGACATCAGGAAACCACAGGCAGGGGGAGTTCAGGAAACCGCTGGCAGGTGGAGGATGTCAGGAAACTGCTGGCAGGCAGGCAGGAGAAGGTTTGTAGCAAGCCAAGGTCCAGCAACACAGAAGTCTTAATGCAATACCAATACACAAGGGTGTGTATCAGTGAGCCTTATATAGACCTGGGTTGATGCTCATATGTGATCACGCCAGGCCATCTGCAAAGCCTGACGTGGAACACAACATAGTCTAGCGGACCGGGGAGAGGGAAGCAAGGTACAAATCTGGACTGTCCAACCTCTTTGGGCCCCTCACAAATTAATTCTTATTAGAAGAAAGCGGATGCTTGGCATGAAGCTTCCTGAGTAACATTGGAGCATTCAAGTCCTTTATAGGTACCCAACATCTCTTTTCAGAACCGAATCCCTTCCAGTCGACTAAGGAGTTTACCCCAAACCTTCTTACAGTCTAAGACTGATCTCATACTCCGTGTTGGAGTCAGAAGCGGGAGCAGGGACAGTCTTGACCATAGCAGTGAACCTACTGAGGACCAGAGGGCATAGAAGAGAGACATGAAAGGTATTAGGGATTCGCAGAGTGGAAAGTAGTTTCAGACGGAAGATAACCGTGTTGACTTGCTCAATAATTGGAAAAGAACTAATGAATTTGGATGCTAGTTTTTTGCAACAAGCCTTCAGTTAGTTGTTTTTAGTGGATAGCCATACCTTATCTCCGGGGGAGATGTTGCGCACAGGTCGACGATGTCTATCAGTACTCTTCTTAGCCTTTGATACAGCTGCAGCTAAATTCACTTGTACCTCAGTCCAGATATTATGGACATCCTGATAGACTTTGTTCACATGAGTGAACTTTTAGCTAGAATAGGCAAAGGGAGGTGTGGTTCTCAGTCGAACACTGTAATGAATGGAGATCTTCTGAAAGACTCAGAAATGAAATTATTACTTGGCCCAAGGGTGCAGGTCAGGTCAATTATTTTGATGGGAGTTGGAGAATATTCGCAAATACTGTTCTATGGACTAATTAACTTTTTCAGTTTGCCCATTACTTTGGGGGTGATAGGCTCAAGAGAAGTCCAGAGAAATGTTAAAATTCTTGCAGAGTGCCCTCCAGAACCTGGAAACAAATTGTACACTACAGTCTGAAACTATACGAGCTGGAATTCCGTGAGACCAGAAAATCTCTTTCAAAAACACTTGAGCCAGCTGTGGAGCTGAGGAAAGACCAGGTAGAGGCACAAAATTAGACATTTTGGTGGAATAATCCACAACAATCCAGATAGAAGTGAACCCCTGTGCTTCAGGAAGATCAGTAACAAAGTCCATTGACTTCTCAGTCCAAAGCTCTTGTGGAATTAGAAGTAGCTGAAGAGAACTGAGGGAAGCTTTATGAGAGGGTTTGAACTGTGCAAACTTAGGAAAGGATGCTATGAAGTCCTCAGGAGAGAAGTTCAGTGGTACGTTTAACTCCTGGATGACCATACAGGAGAAATGAATGAACCCAGGATAAGTCCTTCCGGACTTCAACACAAGAGAACATCCCTTAGGTGGTGAACTAGAGGAAGAAGAGATGGCATCTACAATACATTTTGGTTCAATCACATGCGAAGGCTGGACATCTGCAGCATAAGGTTGAATGAAGGACCTGGATAGAGCATCAGCCCTGCAATCAGCCCTGCGGTAGTTGAGGATGAAATCAATGCGTGAGAAAAAAAGAGCGACCATCTGTAAGGTGCCAGAGTGTGGTAGTTGTGGGCAAGCTGCTGCTCCCTGTCGCCCTGGCATTCCACAGGAAAGAGTGGGTCTTGGTTGGGTGTTGGTGCTCTGAAGGCCTTGCGGCCATGCAGTCCGCCTATGGCCAATGGTGTTGGCCGACCAGGACCATAGGTGTTAAAGTTCCATAAAGGAAACTTCTGTTCTAAAACACAGTGTTTACTGAGCAGTAACTCGATAATCGTTATGCACCAGGGGTAGCATTTTCACGCACATCTCTCTTTTGCCCTACTTCGACACAGCCTAGCTTGTCGCCACAGTCCTGATCAGCAAGTCTCTATACCTGCTCAGTGGTCCTCATCCTATTTCTTCCTTTGCTGGCGCCCTGGATCTACTGCTTGGGACCACCCACTAGTCCCATGTACTCAGTCCTGTTTAGGTCCATTACCGTTTAGCAAGCTCAGGGTTTCACGTTGTCCTTTCCAGGGACCTCTTTAAGGTGGAAGGCTACTCTGTCTCTTCAGTCAGTTCCATGGGTACCTATGGTGCTGCAATGTCTGCACATGAGGAAAGAGACATAGCGAATCAGAAAAACTATACTACATTTCTAATTGGAGGTACTGTATTTGCTAATATTATTATTGCACCAACTACATATTGACACTAGGAAGAAAATAGCGCAAATAGGGTCTTATCCTTCAAACTATAAAGGATATTTTTTATCAGATTATACTAACCTGATCCATGATATTATGTGTTTTAAGTCGATGTTCAGCTGTTGCGGATCTACGGGTTTATTTAAATTGATGAGAATGAAGATCTGGAGAAATTTGTTGATACCCCCCACGCTGCAGATTATTTAAGACGTCAGTTCACAGGATATTATTAACTTTGCGATTTTTAGTCAACGCATTTCAAAGTGTCAAGCACTTCTTCAGATAGTTGTTTCCTGCAGCACAAGCATGAGCATCACAAGCATGAGACAGGAGGATGCTCCCAGATCTCCACGCTACTTAGGCTGTCAATTTTCTTTGGACCCTGTGTAATAGTGGGGAAGGACGTAGCCTTCCTTTGGCACTGAAGTAGTTAAAGAAAGTGTTCCTGTAGTTAGACCTCCCTGAATTGTTAGTAGACCAAGCTAAGGGGTTAGCTTTAGTGGTCCAGTCAGTAGAGTAAAGGGGGAACTTAGTGTCATGATCAAGCCTTGAGTGATATGGAGCTTGTTCCTGACATAACTCCTTGTGGGCTGCAGTACCTGTAAACAGCCACAAGATGCCACTGTCCTGGGTGCAGATGTCAGGTTGAGTCTGCGAGCAGTGTTACAGACAGTGATGGGTTAATGCTGTGTGATGACAGCTCACTGAGGGTGGGCACATTAGGAAAATCTCTGTTTAGGTTTCAGGATCAGGAAGTGATTCTTCAGTAAGAGATAGGACAGTGAACTGTGCGGGCAGCTTGACTATATAGTGGCTGCTAGGGTAGACGGGAGCTCCATACCCTCAGACAGTGGGATCACCAGTGTGAAAGTCTCCCTACGCAAGAGTCCTGTTAGCCAGCCGGAGAAACTCAAAGGAAGTATTGAGGACCCGGGGCACTTCTAGTCTGCAGGAAGCAGAGGAAGATAAATAGGACTCCAGGCTAAGACGTGGGGGAGAGATATCAGATCCAGATCACTGTTGGTATTGCAGAAGAGTCTCTTGGGCTAGAGATTAGAGTCACAGAGATGCTTCACTTAAAGAGGGAACCAGGGCTGAAGATGTTGCCAGCGCCTGTGAGAGAGATAATAAACTGTCGGGCCTTATCCATTATATCTGCCTGTAAATATTGTACATATTCCTCTTTCCCAAGTAAAGTTCAAGTTCTGGTTAAGAACCTTGTGTCCTCTGAATTTATTGCTGCCCTGGTCCCAGAAGAGAAATGCCTGGAGACAGCCGCGATCGAATGGTTTGAAGTAAGTGGAGAGCACCACATACACAGCCACACATCAGAGGGAGGACACGAATTGTCTGTAGGGTGCCAGAGCGAGAGGGGGCTACAGCTCGCCCACGACTACCTCGCTGGGGCACCTTACACCTGCACTAACTGCAGCTGCAAGGTAAACTGTACTATATAAAGGACATGCTAACCATAGCACAAGCATTCAGCTGCAAAGGATTTTTACAGCATGGATTCTGATTGAATGCCTTTATACCCTGCACTCTGTCACTTTATAATTTCTAAAGAATTCAACAGCATGGACTCTGACAGAACGCAGGTATAGTGGAGACAGCAGAAGCTGATCAGAGTTTAACAGGAGAGGTTTGAGGCAGAGTTTTCAGGCAACTACGAAAACAAGATGGACTCCACCGAGTGAATTGGTCAGTCAACCGGCCAATGAATGGAATATGAAGCCATAACCACGGAGATTCTAAACAAACCGGAGCATACAAGAGGGGCAAAATTAAGAAAGAAATGTCCTCAATGTGTAGCACAACAGTTTGAGGAGTCACCTTCTTGGCCCGGAATTGGATATGACCTCCTGGAATCAAAAAGCCATTTGCAGAGATTAGTGTTAGATGCATCTGTAGAGCAATTAAGGGAATTCTCAATCTTTTTGCCAAAGAAAAGTACATGAAATTCTCGGCTGCTCCAGAGTCAACAAATGGTTGTCCGGTGAATGCAGAGGATCCAAAGAAAATGGACATAGGGACAAGCAATTTATCTATAGTGCAGGACAGTATTACCCCCAGGACGAAACCTCCTCTCTTGACTAAGAGCTGGAGTTTCCCTCTTTGTCCTTTAGTTTAGAACAGTTGTGGCGCCCCTGAGGGTTCAGTCGCCACAGAGATACTGCACCTCACCCCGAGGTGTGGTATCTCCCTTCTCTCAGGTAAGGAGGGAGTGCTGCCCGGAACCCCAACCACCTACATCCAACACAACACTGCTCCAGGCCAGCCGGAGGGGCAAGACGCAATGTAGTTTTCTGCTGAGCCCTGGCCCTGGCTGGAGTAGGGGGGAACCCAAAGGTAGGGGGAACCAATAGTGGGTGTGGGTGGAGGAAACAGTTACACAGAGCACATATACAGTAAGTATATAATAGGAAGCCATATTAGGTCTAGAGTCGAGTTCAGTTCAGTCAGTCAGTCAGTTCAGTACTGTCTGGGAGCAGAGGCTCAGTCAGAGCTTTGCTCCACAAGTTAGGGCCCAGGATAGAGGCCCCAGAGGGGAGCAGGCTCCATTCTACTTAAAGGATCCCAGGGGGTACGGCGCGTGCAGGACGGCACCCGTACGCCCCGCTCCTGCCAGGTGATCAGGAGGGATCAGTTGCTACATTCAAAACCCCAGGGGCTCAGGCTGGTCCCGGATCCGACGTACAGGAAGGACTGCAGCATACCCGAGCGGGAATGAGAGTGAGCAGCGTAGGGCAGCGGTGAGAAGGACCAAGTCTGGAAAAGGTCAAGATAGGTACATATGAAAGTGGGGTTCCGCCAGGCATTCCTAAGTTTGCTGAGAAAGGACTGAACCCCTGCCCAGTGAACGCAGCGCGATGAGGGAGGCCTTCCCCTGTAAAGTGCACTTGTGAATTGCGTAGAACTGTAAGTAAAACCTTGGATGACTGCAAGGAAGTTGCCTCTGTCTGTCTATTCACCGGCGCTAGTATTCCTCACTGCACCCCAACGCCCAGCGCACCCACCATCTATTCATCTACACTGCCCTGAGGCCCGCTCCATCTGTGGGGAGTTGTACCATCTTTAGCTGCCTTGTCACCTGCCTCAGAGGACTGCTGCAGCGCTGGTGACCTTCACCAGACACCATAGGTGGCGTCACGAATTTTCAGAACTTTTATTAATAATCGCTACTCCTTTTGTGCACTGTCCGCCCTGGGCCAGCCACCGTGATACATATATACTGTCCCCAAACAGTAAGGCCCACGGGGGCGCGACACAGTCTGTGCAAGAGTGATCCCATTTATGACACTATAAACAGAGTCCTTGTGAGAGTTGACACCCGATGACAAGATTGTCTGACTTATTTGCATAGGTTCTGGGATTACTCATCTGGGATGTGATTTAGAAGAGACCCTTGGAGAAGAGACATGAAAGTTAAGATTTCTCCCGAGAATGTTACTTGAAACATAAGTCCAAACGAGTAGCAAGAGAAATTAAGTCATCAAGCGAAGACGGCAAAACTCTACCAGCAAATTATTGTTTCAAATAGCTGGACAGACCAGCGTAGAATACGACCAGGAATGAGTTCCAAGCCAATTCAGTGGACATGGTAGAGAACAGGATGGCATAATGTCCCACAGAACTAGTCCCTTTTCTTAACCGCAGTATGTAATTGGCTTCTGAGTGAACGCGGCCTGGTTCATTAAACATTCGTTGGAAAGCAGACAGAAAGGAGGATAGAGACGGCATCATTGGGTCATCTCATTCCCAAAATGACGCAGCCCTTGCCAAAGCATCAGCAGACAATAACGAAAAAATATATGCCACTTTACAACAGTAAAAAAAAAAAACGCTGGGGGTATAATTCGAAGTGCACGGTGCACTGATTGACAAAAACCCCAACAAGCTTTATGATCGCCATTAAATCGTGCAGGGATGGGTAAATGTGGAGCAATTTCCCAAGCTGGATGCTGTTGAGTAGGGCATGGCAGGTGTTGAGAGGCTGGTGGAGAGACTGAAGGAGTCAGAGGCAGTAAGATTTTGCACTACCTGGAAGAAGTTCATGTTGGCTGACAGACAGTTGCACCACAAGTCCAGGCAATTCATCCATATCCCACAGTAACGATGTTACTGCTGCAGCTTTGAGATCCATGATCTTGTTATTCTGTTAGACTTACCCCCGAGGTGGATTCTCCAAGCGCAAGATCTAGGTCGGCACATGGACCATGGATGTCAGCACAGCAGATAGTCGGGGCGCATGGTCACAGTCAGCTGAGGGACAGGAGACCACAGGCAGGTAGGCGGAGTGTGGGAGTCCGCAGACAGGCAGAGGATGTCAGGAAACCTCAGGCAGGCAGGAGAAGGTGTGTAGCAAGCCAAGGTTCAGCAACAGGGACATATTATCCTCAATGGGGCACTTTTATCCACATTTAAAATTTGAATGTCAAATCAGTTGCTTGACCACCGCTCCATTCTTCCTCTGTGGGGCTGCCAGAAAAAGCCGCGAGTCATGCTCGTCAGCCACATAGGGAATGAATGGAGTGGTGATCGAATATGCTGCTCCATTCTAATGAGAATACAAGTTGGACATTCTGTCAATCAGTACGGGTGCCAGCATTTGGACCCCCACAAATGATTTTCTGAACCCCCATCAATAATGTGATAACTTGTTTTCACGATAAAATCCCTTAAAGTGCATCTCTGTCACTGTCTAATATTGTGTCAGAGGATATGGAAGGGTTAAACTTTTCAAGAATTTAATTTCTAATGGAAATAAGGAATCTTCTCCGGCCCCTGGGCAGATTCCCAGGAATGCAGTGCTTAGGCCAGGGATTGCAGTGCTCACGCAAACAGCGGGCAAAACGCTGGCACTTTCATTGCTCCTGACTAGTGATGAGTGAGCACTAAACTCGTTGCTCGGGTCGAGCAAATTGGAATTGAGTCCTCGGTCTGAGTAACAAGCCCAATGTAAGTCTATGGGAAGCTCAAGCATTTTTCCGGCGGCCCCCCCCCCGGCGGTCTGCAGAGGGTCTAAAAATTGCCCAAATCGATGGGAACAGTGCTCAAATGACATAGGAACTGCATGGGGAAGACCACTGGAAGCATCTCTGACTCCCAGGTCACTGCTGTCAACAATGTTGTCAGAGGTAATTCACAACTTTCACGGACTCGCAATAAAACATACAAAAACAAAACCAAAATGGATTTTCCTGGGAAAAATGTTAAGGAACATCCTTTCCAGGGTAATGACTTGTATATAAGGCAAAATAAATAACCAAAAACAAAAATGCTCCTCTACACCTTGTGCTATGTTCACACGTAGCGTTTTTGATGCGTTTTTGCACTTTTGCATTGCTTTCAACGGTGAAAAATACATTCACCGGTAAATGTCATTTTAAAATTTTACTACCTTATCTTGCCATGTGGTGTGTGAAACATGATCAGACACATCCTGTTTCATTTATGAAGGAGGGACTCTGAAAGTCACAAAGACTATTTTTATAGGGCCATCAAGCGGCCCTTACTATTCTTAAAGGGCCAGTGGTCGGCTATGCTTTGTTTCTCCCATTATCAAAGAGTGTGTCTCCTATACTGTTGTTGGGTATGCATGACTGCAAGGGCTGCCAAAAATTTGGACGCACCCCAATACCCGTTTCAAGAGACATAGAGGGCCTCAGTAAAAAAGGTTACCATTATAAAAGAGTGGGTCTTCTATAGTGGTAATGCCCATGCAGTGACTGCAAGGGCTGCCAAAATTTGGGAAAAACCCCAATAACAATTTAAAGACACATATAGGTGGGCCTCAGTAACAACATGTTCCCATTAGAAAGGAGCGGGTCTGCTATCCAGTTATAGGGTATGCAATGAGTCCAACAGCTATCAAGATTTAGGAAATACCCCAATAACAATTTGAAGACTCATAGAGCTGGGCCACAATAACATGTTCCCAATAGAAAGGAGTGGGTCTCCCATACCGTTCTTGCTTATGCAGTGACTGCAACGGCTGCCAAAAATTTGGAGGAACTCCAATGCCCCTTGCAAGAGACGTAGAGGTCATAGGGCCTCCTGAAAACAATGTTACCATTATTAGGAAGTGGGTCTGCCATACTGTTTGCCTATGCAGTGAATGCAATGGCTGCAAAAAATTTGGGGGAACTCCAATGCCCCTTGCAAGAGACGGAGATATATTGATATGGTAGATATTGTGGTGATATGGTGGTGGAGGATGATGATGAGGAGAAGGAGGAGAACAAGAGCAAATAGACAAAATCAGGAAGTGTATACCCATGTCTGAGTGTGAAGACAGAGGTGCATGGGAATAGAGTTAGACTTCCCAAATAAAAGACAGTCTATTTGAGTTTATGTTACTCTGCTATCATTCGGTGGTTGTCACACGCTATCTAGCGCTGTGTATCTGTGGTCTATTATAGATGCCGCTGTAACTTAAACTGTGAAATTCTCTCTTGTACTGCATGGGTTAATGCCAGTTCTATTGCCATGTCCTGGTGGATGTGAGTTTCTGTGTGAGTCTCCTCCCCCTAGCCTTTAAGTAGTCTCTCCTTCTACCAGGTGGTGCTGCTGATAGAGTTTCACTCTATACCTGGAAGTCGTGCTGTGCAGTCCTGTTCATTTGTGCCGCTGAAGTCCTTTCCTTTCAGATTGCTGTATCTTTGTTCTGTGGAGGGAGGTGAGGGGGATTAGCGCAGGGCATGTGGAGGAGTTAGGGCTTAGGGTGGAGACTCGAACCTTCTCACCATCAGAGATACCTTCGGGCTCAGGGCTATTCGGGATTCCCACTCTAGGGACAGACTAGTTTTCCTTGCTCACCCTGCCTGTATCTGTGATTTCCTCACCAGCATTCCCACTGCACCGTGACAGTGGTGTTGAGAAGTCTGGCCCAATCCAGCCCTTGTTCATTTTTATAAGAGTCAGCCTGTCAGCATTTTCAGTTGACAGGCAGATGCGCCTATCAGTTATAATTCCACCAGCGACATAAAAACCCGCTCTGACAAAACGCTAGCTGCAGGGCAGGCCAAGGTGTAGAGAGCCAGTTCATTCCAAGTGTCCAGCTTGGATACCCAATAATTATAAGGCACAGAGAAATCATGGAGGACTTTGGTATGGTCAGCAAGGTACTCCCTCAGCATCTTCCCAAACTTTTCCCTTCTTGTGAGAGTACCCCGCGCCTCAGTGCCTGTGCGATGGGAGGGTCTGAGAAAACTTTGAAAGTGTTCCCCTGCCTCTGCTGGATTGCATTTGTGTCTCTCTCGCCTGTACTCCTTGGTTGCCCAACGAACTGTGACCTCTGGCGCCAGCATTTTCAGATGGGAATTTTTTCAATAATTCCCAACAAGGGCATTCTGGTACTGCCCAATTTTATTAGGCCTGTCGGGGGTGGAAATAAGAGACAGAAAGTTCTCCTTGTAACGTGAATCTAGAAGTGTCACCAACCAGTAATGACTGTCACCCAAAATTTGGACAACGCGAGGGTCACAGGAAAAGCAGCATAACATAAACTCAACCATGTGTGCCAGACTGCTAACAGGCAAGACTTCAGTGTCCTCATCAAGAGAATGACTGACCATGCTCTCCTCCTCATCCTCCTCCCTGTTAGTGATGAGCGAATTTGCTCGACGAATGTTCTAAAGTTTAAAATTCAACATGAATATGGCACATTCGGATTCATAATTGGAAAGGCGAGAAAAATTTCTTAAAATCCGAAATTGTTCGTCGAATAAACACGGGAACGTGAATACGGGGCAACAACAGCATTTTGAACAGTTTTGGTAACATAGTGCAAGTGTTTGTTGAGCGGGAAGACATGGTAGCTGAGTGTGGCGGCTGTGGAGAGCTCAGAACAGGTCAGATCAGTGGCGTGCTTTTTTTTTTTTTCCGGTAGGCTGTAACTTCAAGTCAGGAATGCGCGGCCAGCCAATCAGAGTGCAGGAAGAATCCACACTGTCCAGACAAAAGGGCTTGTGCAATTGGCTGCTGAAATCACATGTGCTCTCCATATAAAAACCTTTCCCCATTCTATCAATGTAACTGTTGGGGAGACAGACGCAGCTCAGTGTATTCCTGTGTAATGACAGATATTAGCTAGCTAGATGGCCGCTTGTGTGGAAGTCACATTTTTTGTTTTCTTGTGCAAGTACTGAGATTCATACAGAAAGAGAGGCCCCATGCCATACAACAGTGTTGTGCACCGCTTGTATTGAGCTCTGTGCATGAGTATACCTTCAATCTATTCTTGCACTTGCCAATGTGATCAAGCAAGCAAGCCCACCTTTTTATTTTATGGGGTTGAAATTCTGCTTATGCAGATTATGCAGAATTTCTGATTGCAGAGCACAAAAACATTATTTTTTTCTGCTGCTAATGTCATAGTGCAAGCTGTGTTAGCCCAGTTTTTTCATTTTTGGCTGGGTGAAATGCAGCTGTACGCACAGTAAAACAAATCTATTTTTTTGGTGTGGCAAAGGTGATCCAGTCTACTAAAAACAAGATACTATTTTAGTGGCGTTGAACTTCACCTGATTTCAGAGTAAAAAAATGCCATATTTTTCAGACTATAAGACGCACCTAGGTTTTAGAGGAGGAAAATAGAAAAAAAAATTAAGCAAAAAATGTGGTCATGATGCCCTGTTAAAGGTGAGGGGGTCTGCTGCTGACACTGTTATAGGGGTAATGTCCCCCAATTCTGTTAATATCACCCTTCCTAGTATATATGGCTCCCTCCTTCCTGTTATACGTGGCCCTCATCCCCATCCTGATATGCATGGCACCCCAATCCACCATCCTGGTATGCATGGCACCCGAGACCCCATCCTCATATGCATGGCACCACAATCCCCCATCCTGGTATGTATGGCCCCCCTCACACCCCTCCCTTGTATGTATGGCACCTTCATCCCCCTTCCTGGTATGTATGGTACCTTCATTCCTCTTCCTGATATATATGGCACTCTTCATTCCTCTTCCTGGTATGTATGGCACTCTTCATCCCTGTATATATGGCCCCCCTCATCCTGGTATGTATGGCCCCCTTCATCCCTGTATGTATGGTCCCCTTCATCCCTGTATGTATGACCCCCCTCATGCCTCATCCCTGTATGTGTGGCCCCCCCATTGCCTCATCCCTGTATTTATGGCCCCCTTCATCCTTATATGCATGGCCCCCCTCATGCTGGTATGTATGGCCCCACTGATCCCCGTCACACTGCACAGAAAAAAAATAAACAATCATACTCACCTCCTCTCTCCTCCAGCGCTGTGTTAAGCCGGAATAGTCACTGCTCCCCACGCCGGGACTGCGTGCGTGGGGAGCAGTGACCATTCATTCTCCCTAATAGCACGCACACTGTAGCCGCAGCGTGGCTCCTGCTGCGCTCTGCGGTCGGCGTGCCCGCTATTAAAGGCCATGAATATTCACCACACCCATGGGCATGGGGAGCAGTGAATATTAATTTTCTATTAGTAGTGGGCACAGTGTAGACTGCAGCAGGCGGCTGCTGCCTCCTGTGCACCGCTACTCTGCCACTGTCGCTTCACCCACATCCCCCACCACCAACAGCCACAGAATTTATGTATATCGGACTATAAGACGCACCCCCCACCTTCCTCCAAAAGGTTGGAGGAAAAAAGTGCGCCTTAAAGTCCAAAAAATACGGTACATTTTTTCTCTTACTAGGCACAGTCCAAAAAATATTTTTTTGTGTGACAAACGTGATACACTGTGCTATAAGCCAGCTATTACGTCAGTGCCAGTCAAATTCAGCTGTACGCATAGTCAAAGAAATATATATTTTTTGTTGGTAGGCAGGGTCCACAAAAGTTTTTTTAGTGTGGCAAAGGTAATCCAGTCTTCTAAAAGCCAGATACTATTTTAGTGGCATTGAACTTCACCTGGTTTCAGAGTAAAAAAAATAAAAATTTTTCTCTTGCTAGGCACAGTCCAAAAAATATTTTTTCATGTGACAAACGTGATACACTGTGCTATAACCCAGCTACTACGTCAGTGGCGGTCAAATTCAGCTGTACACAGAGCTTATGCAGAGTAACAAAAAAAATATTTTTTGCTCTGAGTTTGAAATATTTTGAAGCATCTATTCTATGTCATATTGGGCTCATCCACAGTAAAAAAAAATGTCTTCTGTTCCTAATGTGATAAGTCAAGGGACATCTCAGTTTGAAATAGTTTGGATAATATTTCCTATGTTATACAGGCCTCATCCACACAAAAAAAATTACTTTCTTCTGTTCCTAACGTTATACAGCAGGGGACATCTCAGTTTGAAGTTGTTCGTATCATATCTTTTATGATATACAGGCCTCATCCACAGTAAAAATATACTTTCTTTTGTTACTAAGGTGATAGAACAGGGGACATCTCAGTTTGAAATTGTTTGGAGAATATCTCGTATGTTTTATCGGCCTCATCCACACTAAAAAAATTATTTTGTCTGTTAGTAACGTTATACGGCAGGCCATATCTTACCTTGTCATTTAGTGTTGCTGAAATTCAGGTGTGTGCAGAGCTGTTGCAGAGGGAAAAACGAATTTTTGTTTAGTGGTAATGATAGTGAAAGCACTAGTGAACCAACACAAAAAGGTCATATCCAAAGACAACTGACAACTTCTGTTACTGGACGGGCTACTCCACTCCCTTTCTATGGCAGCTGCACAGCGATACGACTTGTTGATAAGGGCCAGAAAGAGTGCTCTAGTGGATGGTAAGCTCTGCTTCAAGTGCCTTCTCCTCTTCTTCTTCCACCTCAACATCACACTCAGTACAGTCCACAGAGGTGGCACCCCAATTACCCATGCTTCCTTCCGCGTCACAACAGTCCAACTGCCCAACTGACTGTAGTGAACCACAGATGGGCGAGTCTGTAGAACTATTCACCAATTCTATACCATGGGCATCAGTACTCCAAACAGTCACAGAGTCAAGAGGAGGATAGCATCTGCACCGATGCCCAAATTTTTTTTAGCTTGGATTTGGGGCAGGACAAAGTAGGGTCAGAGCAGGCTCCTGACTGTGCTGTCAGGGCAACAAGAGGAGAGGGGTCACTCTGAAGGCGAAGAATGGGATAACACATTGGATGATGACGAGGTTGAAGATTTTACTTGGTGTGAACCCAGAGTCATGCAGCCGAGTAGCTCATCTGAGGAGGTGAAGGAGGAAGACAAGGAGGTTACATTTCACCCTACGGCGGAGACACGGAGTGATGCTGTGGTCAGCAGCGGTCACATATCTGCAGCTCGCAGAGGCAGCAAGGGTTGTCTAGCATGGGCCTTTTTGTCACTGCAAAATAGGGTCTAAGCAGGTTCCTGACCCTCATCACCAGACGTTAACCGCAGGGGAGGGAGGTGATCCCGATGAGACTCAGATACCTGAGGCTGATGCAGACTGTACTGTGCTGTCAGGGCCAAAAGATGACCCTACTGGGTGTGAAAACAGAGTCACGCAGCTGAGTAGCTCATCGAGGAGGTGGAGGAGGAAGACGAGGAAGTTACATTTCTCTGTACGGCGCAGACACGGAGTGATGCAAGCACGAGGAGCACCGCATCCTTAGTAGAGATGAGCGTTGTTCTACTCGAACTGTTCGCCAATCTCAAATTCGAGCTGTTTTGGGCGGTGTTCGAGCCGTTCGGCGAACACGAACGATTTGAGAAAAATTCGGCTGTTCGAGGTTATGTTCGATAACTGTTCGTGCACCAAAATCATAACTGGATTTTTTCTCAGTAATGATGAAAATTAATGTTAATACGCAGTTTGAGTGTACAGCGGGGTGGGGGGAGGGGCAGGGGATGGATCTCTGCAGGAATAATGAAGATCTCCATTTTTTTTTCTCTTTCCCGCATTTGCAGTGGGGAGGTGCAGTCTGTCAGCCTATCAGCAGCGCACACACGGAGCGAACTGCTGTTTTTCACACAAGCAAGGGCATGTGTCATTGGCAGTGCATGTCACATGTCCTTGCCCTATAAGACCAAGCCATTTTCCCCGTCGCCACCATTTTCTCACTGCTGCAGCTGCGTGTTAGACGGCACCGCTGTTGCTGTGTGCACTATACCTTGTTAATTTCAAGCCAATTTTCGCACAAATCTACAGATAGCTTGGGAGTAGGGAATAGTTGTGATTGCAGTCCTTTTAAGGACTAGGTTACAGCATTTCCTACGACTTTTATCAGGCAGGTCTGTGCTCTTAAATAGATAGATTGTGGGAGTAAAGACTAATTGTAATTGCAGTCCTTTTCAGGACTAGGTTACATCAGTTCCTATCAGTTTTTGCCAGGCAGGTCTGTGCCAGTGCTGTGCAAGTTTTTTTCACAGCATTTGGCTGAATCTAGCAAAGCTAATCCTTTTTGGCCTATTGCAGAGTGTGTTAGTCAGTGGAGTAGCCTATCTGTGTTGCAAGATATACCACCTGTGTATAGAATACCAATTTTTTTACTGCACCTAGTGAAGTAAAATCTTTTGGGCATAGCATCATTCTATTAGTCCATCTATACTGACCTCCATCAGGTTGCAAATTGAATATAATTTTTTTCTGCATCTAGCTCTGAAAAAATATTTGGGCTTCTAGCAGTGTGTGTGACTTGTTCTATTAGTCCATCTATACTGACCTCCATCAGGTTGCAAACTGAATATAATTTTTTTCTGCATCTAGCTCTGAAAAAATATTTGGCCTTCTAGCAGTGTGTGGGACTTTCTCTATTAGTCCATCTATACTGACCTCCATCAGGTTGCAAATTAAAAATAATTTTTATCTGCATCTAGCTCTGAAAAAATATTTGGCCTTCTAGCAGTGTGTGGGACTTTCTCTATTAGTCCATCTATACTGACCTCCATCAGGTTGCAAATTGAAAATAATTTTTATCTGCATCTACCTCTGAAAAAATATTTGGGCTTCTAGCTGTGTGTGGGACTTGTTCTATTAGTCCATCTATACTGACCTCCATCAGGTTGCAAACTGAATATAATTTTTTTCTGCATCTAGCTCTGAAAAAATATTTGGCCTTCTAGTAGTGTGTGGGACTTTCTCTATTAGTCCATCTATACTGACCTCCATCAGGTTGCAAATTAAAAATAATTTTTATCTGCATCTAGCTCTGAAAAAATATTTGGCCTTCTAGCAGTGTGTGGGACTTTCTCTATTAGTCCATCTATACTGACGTCCATCAGGTTGCAAATTAAAAATAATTTTTATCTGCATCTACCTCTGAAAAAATATTTGGGCTTCTAGCTGTGTGTGGGACTTGTTCTATTAGTCCATCTATACTGACCTCCATCAGGTTGCAAACTGAATATAATTTTTTTCTGCATCTAGCTCTGAAAAAATATTTGGCCTTCTAGTAGTGTGTGGGACTTTCTCTATTAGTCCATCTATACTGACCTCCATCAGGTTGCAAATTAAAAATAATTTTTATCTGCATCTACCTCTGAAAAAATATTTGGGCTTCTAGCTGTGTGTGGGACTTTTTCTATTAGTCCATCTATACAGACCTCCATCAGGTTGCAAACTGAATATAATTTTTTTCTGCATCTACCTCTGAAAAAATATTTGGGCTTCTAGCTGTGTGTGGGACTTGTTCTATTAGTCCATCTATACTGACCTCCATCAGGTTGCAAACTGAATATAATTTTTTTCTGCATCTAGCTCTGAAAAAATATTTGGCCTTCTAGCAGTGTGTGGGACTTGTTCTATTAGTCCACCTATACTGACCTCCATCAGGTTGCAAATTCAAAATAATTTTTTGTCTGCATCTAGCTCTGAAAAAATATTTGGCCTTCTAGCAGTGTGTGGGACTTTCTCTATTAGTCCATCTATACTGACCTCCATCAGGTTGCAAACTGAATATATTTTTTTTCTGCATCTACCTCTGAAAAAATATTTGGGCTTCTAGCTGTGTGTGGGACTTGTTCTATTAGTCCATCTATACTGACCTCCATCAGGTTGCAAATCGAATATAATTTTTTTCTCCATCTAACCCAGCCAATAGTTTTGGCCTAATACCACAGTTTGGCCACTCAGCTCTGCTCGGTTCCCATCCATTGTTTTTTTGTGCAAACAACTCCAGAGTTGTGAATTAGTTAACCACCAAAATGAGTGGAAAAAGGCCTGCTGCTGGTGGAAAGGGGAATAGGCGTGTTGGGAAGGGGAAAAAAGGTTGTGTCCGTGGGGTAGGTGTTAAAGCAACAGTAACATCTGCAGAAGAAAGACCATCTTCCAGCCAAACTAAAATGTCTACTTCTTTTAGCGGACAATGTGATAAGATCCCTTTCTTACGGCCACGCCAATCGCTACAAATTCCAGATGAGGCACAAAAACAGCAGGTGCTTCAACGGATATCAAGTGCTCCTTTAAGTGGGCTCTCCTCCACATCAACTTCAACATCACAAATACTCCAGTCCTCAAAGGTGTCACCCCAATCGCACTTGCTTCCTCACAGCTCCCAAATCTCCAGCTGCCCGTCTGAGTATGAGGTAGAACAGATGGTTGAGTCTGCAGAGCTGTTTACTCATACTATAGCCTGGGAATCAGAGGTCGACTCCAGCGCTTCTGTGAATCCAGACGAGGAAATGATCTGCACTGATGCCCAGAATCTTTATGAGTCGGATCCAGGACCAGACGCAGAAGGTTCTGACCATAATGTAGACCCTCATTCCCAAACTGTAACTCCTGTTGGTGGAGACAATGAGGAAGACGATGATGAGACTCAAATACCTGATTGGAGCGACAACTTTAGTTTTTTGTCAGGGCAGGAACAGGTTGGCTCTGAGGACGACGGGTGTGATAATGCACAGGGTGATGATGATGAGGTTGGAGATCCCACTTACTGTCAACCCACAGTCAGCCAAGAGATGAGGTCAGCAGAGGAGGTGGAGGAAGATGCTAGTGACGACGAGGTCAGGTTGCGCCTTCCTGGATAGAGACGTAGTACTGGAAGCACGTCAACAACTGCATCCTCAAACACAACTCTGCCTCTCACCACAAGTCGTGGTGGCTCTTCAGGTCGCATGGGTGCTAAGCCTTGCATAGCCTGGGCATTTTTTCAGATCGATAAAGATGACCCAACTCGTGTTATCTGTAACATTTGTCAGCAAAAGCTAAGTAGAGGCCAAAAAATACATAGTTTGAGTACTTCATGCATGAACCGGCACATGGACATGAAGCATAAGTTGCAGTGGGAAGCTCAGTGTGCTACAATGCGGCCTAGCCGGCCGGGCCAACCACCGTCTGCCATATCTTGTGCATCCGCGGCCTCTTCATCCTCTGTGACTGGGGGGACAGCAGTCACACCTGTTTTGGGGCGCAGACCTGCCACCTCTTTACCCGCAACAGCCAGCGTGATTGGCAGGTCATCATTTTCTTTGGAGGTGGTAACACCAGCTGGTGTTGAGCGCTGTCCGACATCGATAGCACCACCTTTGGATCAAGGCAACCTAACATGTCCGCCTGCATCTTCCTCACAGACCGGCAGTTTGCCGGGGACACCCTTATCAACCCCGTCTAAGCACAATAGCCAGCCCTCGGTCCCTCCGATGTGAACAAGTAAAAGACCATTTCCTCCTAGCCATGAGAAAGCTAAGAGGTTGAATTTCACCATCTGCAAGCTCTTGGCTACAGAAATGCTGCCTTTCCGCCTGGTGGACACAGAGGATTTTCGAGACCTTATGTCCGTCGCAGTGCCCCAGTACCAGATGCCCAGTCGGCACTACTTCTCAAAGAAAGGTGTGCCTGCGCTCCACCAGCATGTCGCACACAACATCACCGCTTCTTTGAGAAACTCTGTGTGTGACAGGGTGCATTTCACCACAGACACTTGGACGAGTAGGCATGGACAGGGGCGTTACATGTCGCTGACTGGGCACTGGGTAACTATGGTGACAGCAGGACAAGGGGCTGCTGTCCAAGTCTTGCCGTCCCCACGAGTTGTGCGTCAATCCTCTTTATGTCAAAGTTCCTCCACTGCTTCTGCCTCCTCAACCTCCTCTCGGTCTTCCACCTGCACCCAAAGCCTGTCTGGTCATGCCACAAGCTTTCTAACTGCGCAGAAGGGATCCTGCACACCTCCTTACTATGCTGGCAGTAGGGCTCAACGTCATCAGGCGGTTTTTACTTTGAAATGTCTGGGAAATGTGAGTCACACAGCTGAGGAGTTGTGGTCAGCTCTAGAGAACCAATTTCATGAATGGTTGTCTCCACTGGACCTGAAACCAGGGAAGGCCGTGTGCGACAATGCTGCAAACCTGGGTGCGGCCCTTCGCCGGGGCAATGTCACACACGTGCCTTGTATGGCTCACGTGTTGAACCTGGTTGTCCAGCAATTTTTAGCCCACTATCCCAGACTAGATGGCCTTCTGCAGAGGGCACGGTCGCTGTGTGCTCACTTCCGCCGTTCGCATCCCGCAGCTCAGCGACTTACATCTCTACAGAAGTCGTTGGGCCTGCCACTTCACCGGCTAAAATGCGATGTGCCTACCCGGTGGAATTCAACTCTGCACATGTTGCAGCGACTGTGGCAGCACCGACAAGCCCTGGTGCAATACGTTCTGACGTATAGCCTGGGCCAACGAGATCCAGAGGTGGGGCAAATCACGCTGGAGGACTGGTCTCAGATCAGGGACCTATGCACCCTTCTGCACAGTTTTGAAATGGCGACGAAGATGTTTAGTGCTGACGATGCCATTATCAGCATGACTATTCCGGTGATTTACATGCTGGAGCACATGTTAAACAGAATTCGGAGTCAGATGGTGGCACAAGAGGAGGTGGAGGAAGTAGAGGAGGAGGAGTTGTATGCGGAAGGGCTAACATCTGCAAGGTCCAGACGGTCGGCAGCACCAAGGCGGCAGGCATGTGAGGGTGGGGGAGATGGTTTTACCAGGGCGCATGGTAGCAGCCAAACTAGTGAGGAAGGTGCAGGAGCCCAGGAAGAAGTGGAGGACGAACTGATGGAAGACTCATCAGATGAGGGAGACCTTGATCACATTTCTGCTGTGCGAGGTTGGGGGGAGAGGACAGAGGAAGGAAGCATGATTGTTACCTCGCCACCAACACAACAGGGACTTGGTGCTCCTGGATGCGCAACACGCATGAGTGCCTTCTTGCTGCACTACCTGCAACATGACCCTCGAATTGTGAGAATTACAAATAATCCTGACTACTGGGTTGCCACACTGTTAGATCCCCGGTACAAAAGTAAATTTGCCGAAATTATTCCTGCCATAGAAAGGGATGCACGCATGCAGGAGTATCAGCAGAGACTGTTGCAGAATCTTACATGTGCTTTTCCACAAAACACCAGTGGTGCACGTAGTGAATCTCACAGTTCCAACTTGCCAACCGTGGGACCGTCAAGTGTTCAGCACTCAAACCGTAACAGAACCACAGTATCTGCTGGTAACATCAATTTTGCGGAATCATTTCACCACTTTTTTAGCCCATCCTTTGCAAGGCCACAGGAGACAAGAAGTCTGACACATAGTCAACGCCTAGAGACGATGGTACAGGAGTATCTCCAAGTAAACATTGAAGCCATGACTGTGTCACTGGACCCTTGCTCTTTTTGGGCTTCCAATCTGGATAAATGGCCGGAGCTAGCCACTTACGCCTTGGAGATCTTGTCATGCCCCGCAGCCAGCGTTCTGTCTGAACGTGTGTTCAGCGCTGCTGGTGGTGTGCTGACAGATAAGCGCACGCGGCTCTCCACTGATAATGTAGACAGACTCACGTTCATAAAGATGAACAAATCATGGATCCGAAACGACTTTTCTACCCCTGTGTCATCCTGGGGAGAGTAAAAGCTTGATGATTGGTTAAAATCACCCTACCAACCGTTTTAAGCTTTCAAATTAGTAATCATGTTTATCTGTATCTTGGCTGGAAAATAATTTGGGCTTTGTAGCAGTGTGCAGCACTGATTCTATTAGGCCATCTATAATAAGCTCCACCAGATTTAAAATTACTAATCATGTTTATCTGTATCTTGGCTGGAAAATAATTTGGGCTTTGTAGCAGTGTGCAGCACTGATCCTATTAGGCCATCTATACTAAGCTCCACCAGATTTAAAATTAATAATAATTTTTAGCTGCATCTAGCCCGGAAAATAATTTTGGGGCTCCGAGATACGCAAGACACATAAGTGCCTTCTTGCTGCACTACCTGCAACATGACCCTCATATTGTCAGAATTCGAAGTAATCATGACTACTGGGTTGCCACACTCTTAGATCCCCCAAACTTTTCGATCAACCTTTTCATTTTAATAAAGACCAAAAAAATGGTCATTTTTGAAATTATAAGCATTAGCAGGTTATTAGAAACTGAAATCAAACAGTTTTCAACTCAAAACTTTATTCTAGGTGATGTTACATTTTCACATAGGACCCCTTGTTCGAAAGGAGCTTCTGAACTCTCTCGTCCATTGAATTTGTCAGGTTTTGGATGGTTTCTGCTTCAATTGTTTTGCATGAGGACAGAATACCCTCCCAGAGGTGTTGCTTAGATGTGAACTGCCTCCCGCCATCATAGACACTCCTTTTGATGATGCTCCAGAGGTTCTGAATGGGGTAGAGGTCAGGGGAGCATGGGGGTCACACCATAAGTTTGTCCCCTTTTATGCCCATATCAGCCAGAGATGCAGATGTTTTATGTGCAGCATGAGATGGTGCATTATCATGCGAAAAAATGATCTTGCTGTGAAATACACGGTTCTTCTTCTTGAACCATGGCAGGAAGTGCTGTTTGAGAAAATCCACATACATTATGGAGTTCATCTTTAGCGCCTTCAGGGATCCTAAAGGGGCCGACAATCTCTTTCCCCATGATTCCAGGCCAAAACATTACTCCACCTCCTCCTTGTTGGCGCTGTAGCCGTGTTTGCGTGGGGTGTCCATCGACCAGCCATCCTCCACTCCATCCATCTGGACCATCGAGCGCTGCATGGCACTCATCCGTGAACAAAACAGTTTTGAAATCAGTCTTCATGTAATGTTTAGCCCACTGGAGCCGTTTCTGCTTGTGTGAAGTGGATAGAGGAGGTCGACAGGATGGCGTATGCACAGCTGCAAACCTCTGAAGGACCCTGCATCTTGTTGTTCGGGGGACGTTGGAGGCACCAGCAGCTTCAAAAACTTGTCTGCTGCTATGACAAGGCTTTTTTGCCGCTGCTCTTTTAACCTGACGTAATTACCTGTAGGAAAGAGTCCTCAATTTGCCCTTATCAGCACGCACACGTGTGTACTGTGAATCAGCTACATACTTCTTGATTGCCAAGACACTTCATCCTGATCATCGCACATTGTTGATTGTAGTCATGCCTTGACCTAAACACTCCACAATTTGTTGCTTCTCAGCAGCCGACACATCCTTTTTCTTTCCCATTTTGGCAGAAAATGTAGGCTGCTTAATAATGTGAGACAGCCTTCTTAAGTAGTCTTGCCTTTCATTGGACACACCTGCCAAACTAATTAGCACAGGTGTCTGCAATTGCTTACAGTGATATAAAGAGCCCTGACACACATCACCATCAATGAGTTTAACTGACAAACAAACAAATTCTTCCCTTATCACTCCTAAACACTTTTTGCATAATAATTTGGAACACAGTGTACATGTGCTTTTCCACAAAACACCAGTGGTTCACGTAGTGAATCTTACAGTTCTAACTTGCCAACCGTGGTCTGTATGGAGTTGTTCAATAAAGGGCCCAAAATTAAGATAACATAGATGGGAGAGGTCTCTATGAATAGGAATTCCTAAGTATTTGATACCCTGTGAGGGCCAGGCAAAGGGAAAGTTGGACTGGATGGAATCCTATATGGATTTGGGGAGGGAGACATCGAGGGCCTCAGACTTCGCTGCATTGATTTTAAAATTTGACCATGTAACAAAGTGATCTATTTCAGCCATAACAGCATGGATGGATATATGTGATTGAGTGATATATACTAGGACATCATCAGCAAATAGAGAGCACTTGTACTCGGTGCCTCCCACCTCAATCCACCTAATATTGGGGTTATGGCGAATTGATGAGAGCAGGTGCTCCGTCACTAGGATGTATAAGAGAGGGGACAGAGGACATCCCTGCCTTGTCCCATTGGTGATTGTGAAAGGTGATGAAAATGTTCTGATGCACCCCCTGGGCCTTGGGACACCCGGAGCCGGACCCTTTTTGGTGGATGCTGGTGGTTGTAGTCTTCGTGGCGGCGACCCTGTTCCGTGGCTCAGGGTGGTCAAACCAGTGGCGGAACTATTTATGTGGTTTTGATGTTTAAATGTCCGACTACGCCACCCGTGGATTGCGGTCAGAGTGAACCGCCGCTGCAGGGCAGACCGCTGAGGCTGGTGTTGTGGGTGCAGCAGAGCGTAGCATAACTTCCCACGGGAGGAGTATAGCCTCAGGGCAGTGTATGCAGAGGATGGGGGTGATGGTGCAGGGCAGCAGCAGTAACGACACGGAGTCAGTGATGCAGTCCAGGGCCTTTACTCACAGTTCTTATTATCCAGACCACGTCTGCAGGTAACAGCTGCCCACGTCGTACTGTGCTCACCAGGTGAGGGGCTCAGACAACTCCCAGATAACTTTGGAGTGCTTCACAGGACCCCCTTTGTGTGTCCTTTGTCTGGCCTTTCTTACCAACCCTTCTGTCCGGCTGCCTCGGGCCTCCTCTTGGTAAACTTGGCGCCAGTTTCCCTGACCCTATGTGGTGCCTTCCTAGCGGGTGTAGCGAGGGGCTGCGCCACATAAAATGTCAGAGCCTCCGGTTTCTAGCTGAGGGTCGTTTCCTGCCTCCACTAGTTTCGGGGACCGGTCTCCCCCTTTGGCCTGACCCCTCCACGCAGGTGGATTCGGGCGTGCGGTGGCGACTCGCCCGTCCGCACCCCTGGGATCCCTTCATTCCTCGTTCCTGGAGCCTTCTCCGCTCCTCTTCCTTCCTTCTCCCTCTTCCAGGCCTGGGCCTCTGTTACTAGGCCCGCCTCCGGAGCAGAGCTCTTGCAGAGCCCCTGCTCCCTGCCACTTCTGCTCAGACTTCTCTGCACTGAACTAAGATGGTGCCCACCTTTTATACTCCCTTCTCAATGCACCCAGGAACTGCTTCCTCCCTGCTCCTGCACTACAGGGTTCCCCTTCCTCAGTGTTCCCTCCCCCCACTCCAGCCAGGGACAGGGACTGTCGTGCCCATCTCAGAGGCATATTGGTTGCCCTGCCCCACGGCAATGTGGTGTAATGCATGCAGGTGTCGGGTCCTGATCCACACTCCATCCTTACCTGAGAGTGAGATATCACACCTCTGGGTGAGGTGCAATACCTCTGTAGCAATCGAGCCCTCAGGGTGCTACAGTTCCATTTATCTTCAGCCTAGGTGACGTATTGTGATACAGGGCCGTGATTTTGGCTATAAAAGGGTCCCCTAGACCCCTACCCCAAGCTTTTTAAGAGAATCATATATGGCGTGCCAGGAGACTCTATGGAATGCTTTCTCAGCATCCAACGAGAGTATCTAATTACAAATTTTTAACTGCATCTAGCCCAGGAAATACTTTGTGCCTAGTAGCAGTGTCTGCTAGTCAGCGGATTATCCCGGCTGTTAAGCAAGCTACACCACCTGTAGTTTGGACACTTAATTTTTTCAAAGGAAATGCTTCGGGACCACGGGATACTCAGTGAAGAGCATCAGGAGGCACCCCAAGGCATAGGGGCTGGGACTGGCAGTAGGATGCCTTGCGGTGGACAGCCGAGCTTGATCCTTATAAAAGCTTTTTAACTGCAGCAGCTTTAGTGGACGCTACTGGAGCTGGAATTACGCGGCTGCTGGCATGAGACTTGCCCTCCAATAGATCCTTGTAAATGGATTTAAAGTGTATTCATTCAAATTAGAGAGACAATTTAAATTAAAAAGCTTAGAGCTGCCTCCACCACAGGGGGGCTCGCTCGACCCACCAGCGGACAGGCACTAGTATTGGGAGAGGGGGGCTGGCCGTCAGGGTTCACCGCGGCTCTGGCACAAACCCGGCGACACGGAGGTGGCACGGGCAGGAGCGGACTGAACGTGTCGGCTTCTCACTTTTTGGATTTTAGAAGGGCATGACATGCCTATATTTGTGTCTCCCCCTCCTTTTACTCCTCCACCTCTTTTCTTTTCGCATGACTATATGTACTTGTCACTTTTCCATGTGTTAGTTGTGTCTTCTGAGCAGTTTGTCAGCTTTTGGACACCCTTGAAGGTGTTTTCTATGTGTTTCTATGTGTTTTTGTTTGCCTGCCATTGGTTTTAACGGTGTTCGAAGGTGTTCGACGAACAGTTCGACGAACAGTTCGGCGAACACACGGGTGTTCGACGAACCGAACCGAACTCGAACACTACGGGGGTGGCTCAACACTAATCCTTAGCCACAACCATGGCTGTGGCCAGCAGCGGTCACGGATCAACAGCTCACAGTGGCGGCAAGGGTTGCCTAGCATGGGCTACTTTTGTCACTGCAAAGGATGAGCCAACTCACGTTATCTGCAAACTTTGCGATAAAAAACACAGTAGAGGCAAAAACTACAATAATTTGACTACTACATACATGAATGTTCACATGCTCAAACAACATGTGTTACACTGGGAATCTCACCGTGCTGAAATGCGGACCAGTGCACCTCAACAACCATCAGCTGCCCCATCAAACGCATCTGCTGCTTCTTCCTCCTCCTCTTTTACCGTGCCAAGTATTGTCACACAGGTCTCCCATCGAAGAAACTCCGGTTCTTAACCCGCTCCAGTCAGGCTGAGTGATAGCCTGTCAGCTGTAACGGAAGCGGACATGCCTACTGTGTTTATTTCACCGAGCACACCACATATTTCTCAATCCACTGTAACATCTGCGCCGGCACCTCACTCATGGTCCAGCCATAGGCGGATTATAATGAGGGCAATCCGGGCTACTGCCCGGGGCCTCGGGTCTCCAGGGGGCCCGGGCCTCCGGGGTGTCTATGGCTGGATTGCCCTCATTATATGTGCGGCCCCGCGGCACATACTGGCAGACAGTGGCGGGGAGGGCCCCCGGACCGCTCCCCCATCAGCGGTGCATGGCCGCTGCTTTTCTTCGGCCGGGCCAGTACTGCAGCAGTTAACTTCCCTGTGCTGGCCCGGCCGTGTCACTGCTAGGAGACATGGCCCTGTGCGCGGCCGTGTCTCCTAGCTGTGACGTCACGCAGTGCGCGCCCGGCCTGCACTGCTACTTACCACCGGAGAGGAGCAGGAGCCAGGAGGACTGGAGCCGAGCCAGGGGATGGTGAGTGTGTGTGTGTGTGTGTGTGCGCGCGCGCGCGTGCGTGTGCGTGTGTGTGTGCGCGCGTGCGTGTGTGTGCGCATGTGTGTGTCTGTGTGTGTGTGTATGTGTATGCAGGCAGATATCATTGTGTGATGTCTGTTTATATGTACTTTTGTGCTTCAAATGTGTTTATGCGTGTATGTATATGTCTGTATATGTTTGTGTGTGTGCGTGACTGCGTGCGTGACTGCGTGCGGCCTCTTGCTGAGTACAGATGGCACCGTGCGGCCTCATGCTGTCTTTGGGGGGGGCGCCTTGCGGCTTCCCGCTGTGTATAGATGGCACCGTGCGGCTCCCTGTTGTGTATAGATGGCACCGTGCGGCCTCCCGCTGTGTATAGATGGCACCGTGTGGCCTCCCGCTGTGTATAGATGGCTCCATGCGGCCTCCCGCTGTGTATAGATGGCTCTGTGCGGCTTCCCGCTGTGTATAGATGGCTCTGTGCGGCCTCCCGCTGTGTATAGATGGCTCTGTGCGGCCTCCCGCTGTGTATAGATGGCACCATGCGGCTCCCTGCTGTGTATATGACGCGCCCCTGGGCCTGCTGCGTCGCGCGGCATCGCGCGCACGGGGAAGCTTACCCGGATCCGGATCAGATGGGGGTAGTAGTCTCGTGGCGGTGACCCGATCCGTGCCCAGGGAGTCAAACTAGGCGGCAGCGTTTAGCAGTAGATGTTAGAAATGTTCGACTACGCCACCCGTTGATTGCAGCTATGAGGCCGCCGCTGCAGGGCAGACCGCTGAGGCCGGTGATATGGTTGTGCAGCGTAGATGGTATAACCCCCAACGGGAGGGGTATGGCCTCAGGGCAGCAGATGATGATGATAGTGGTAGTGATGGTGCAGCAAGGAAGCTCAGAGACGTGTGGTGCAGTTTTAAGGCTTTTACTCACAGGTGTTGTTCCGGTCACTTCGGCCAAGAGTGATCACCCGAGCCGTGCTGCGTCCACCAGGTGCGGGACTCGGCCAACTCCCAGGCAGTTCCGGAGCGTGGTCCTGAGCTCCCCTCTCTTCCTTCTTACTGGCCGTCCTCACCAGGGACCCACCTATGTCCGGCTCCCTCGGGCCTTTTGGTGGCGAAACCTTTCTCGGCTTCCCTGACCCTATGCGTGGTATGCTTTCTGGGTGGATATGGTGAGGGGTCGCGCCAAAGCTTGTCCACGACCTCCGGTTCCTGGCTAAGGATGATTAGCCTCTGCCAGTTTGGGATCCGGTACCCTTTTCTGCCAACCCTTCACCCGTCTTTGTTCACTTGTGGGATCTCAGGGTTCCCTCTGCCTGCGTCTCTGGGCCTTTCACTGGGTCTTAGTTCTTCTTCCTCTTTCTCTCTGCTTCAGGCCTGGCCCTGGAGCTGGGCCCAGCCGGAGCCACAGCTCCCTGTGAGCCCTCTCTGGCTGAACTCTCCCTCAGCTCCTCCTCAGGCTCCCTGTCTCTAGATGGTGCCCACCTCTTATACTCCCTCTGACACCTGAGCCCAGGTGACTATCACCCAATGGGCTCCTTCCTATGCCCAGAGTCCCTCCCCTGACTGCTCCTACACTACTGGGATGTTCCTCCCCCTCTCCCACTCCAGCCAGGGACAGACGCTGTCGTACCTGCACATCTATCTGGTGGGAGTACCGTTGTTCTGTCCCCCGGAAATGGGATGAGTGTAGTGCATGCAGCTATCTGAGCTCAGTCCCACACTCCATCCTTACCCGGGAGTGGAATACCACACCTCTGGTTTGAGGTGCAATACCCCTGTAGCAGCCGAGTCCTCGGGGTGCTACATTCCCCCCTGGTAAATCACAGCACGTCCTCGGGCTGTAAAAGAATAAACAAAACATACAAAAATTTTTTTTTTAAAATATACACTAACATGTAAAACATTATAAAAACATTATCGGAAGATATAACATTACAGGTAACTTTTTAGATTACTATCTTAGCAGCATAAAATTTTGATATAAAACCTTTCCATATAAAGCATTCTTATTCCTCCGGCCACGGTGCAACTTGTGACCGGGTAAAGTGCAACAGTCACTAGTAGAAAAACAGTTCTTTATAAAACCAGAAGGGGGCGCTTTAGGAAGCGCAACTATTTACAGGGTATGGCCGCTCTCAGTCCTCGGCCAGTGGGAACAGGGGAATGGCTGCTCACAGTCCTCAGCCTGGTAAGGGATTAGGGGCACACAGGAAACAGTCCCTTTAAACAGTTCCACACTAGTCCCAACGGGGACCGCACTCTGATTAGCAGCATGTCAAGTACCCTTACGGGTAACTATATACAGTACTTTGTTTATGCTACTTCCCTTCAGTAGCGGTGTCTTCTCCTTGTCTCCTCCTGAGGATAGTCTTCAGACCCGTCCGGGTCCTCTTGATCTTCCTCCCACTGTAACTCCTCCTCAGTCAGCCGGTGCACGTGAAGGGCGTATGGTCCTTTGGCACACTGATACCGGGTGAAGGTGACCTCATCACCCGGGTAAAGGTCACGTCCGCGGTGTCCCTCCGGCAGATGGCTCTCGACATCCCTGCGGGTGACAAAGACGTCGCCGGGAGTTCTGTGATCCCGGATGAAGCCCCAACCGTGCTCCAGTTGAAACTTTATTACGGTCCCGGTGGCGCGGGGACCGTGGGCCGCACGGGGGTTTCGTCGGGTCCGGCGTTTCTGCTCCGCGCTTTGAACCTGCAGCCGCTCCTCGCGGACCCGCCTCTCTCGCCGTTCTTTGTTGAAGACCTCCAGTTGTTGTCGGCAGCACTCCGCACGCTGGGCTGCGGCCGCCCGGGTCTCCTGGGTGAACCCCATGAGGTCTTCGCCAGTGGGGTCCCACGCAAATTGGGCCTCCTCTAGCGGGAACGGAACAATTTTGACGGGTTCCGGAGCCGGGATCAGAGGCTCACACAGAGGCCATTCCTTCCGGAGTCGGGGGTTGACGTACTCCGGCGGCCAAGCGAAAGGCAGCCCGTCCGGGCTCGTATGCTGCGCAAACAGATCTTCGCCCAGGGGCAGCACTGTGGAGGTTGAGGGCGCGGTGGGGGCAGCGGCGCCCGGATTCACCAGGCCTTGCGACCAGGCCGATGGCACTCTGAAGGTGAAGGGTACTGTGGAGACGGCGGCGCCCGGGGGTACTCGGCCTTGCGACCAGGCCGGGGGCACTTCCTCTTTTGCCGCGCTCAGGGTCAAGGGGCGTGGCGTAACTGAGGGCGCGACCGCGGCTCCTGCCGCTTGAGGCCTAGTTGGAAGCAGCGGCGGTGCGGCAACGGGCACGGTGAGTGGAACTTCGGGCTCTGCGACGGGGAGCTGGGGCAGGCTTACGGCTACGGGGCACGGGGTGATGACGTCCCCATTACCTGCTTCCATCTCTGCAGCTCCCTCCACGGCGTCGTCTCCGGCCTTCGTCCCTCCTGCACCATCTTCAGGGGCAGGCATGCTCCTCGTTGCGGGTGGCGTCCTCTGCTGGCGGGTTCCAGCCTGTTGGGCCATCTCCCTGCTCCACTCGGCCAGTGTTTCTTGCTGCACCCGGGCCATCCTCCGGGCCAAGGCCTCCAGCGCGGTCTGTGCATGCTCCCTTTCTCTGGGGAGCTGTGCCAGGATCTCCACCAGGCCTTCTGGGGTGGCAGTCCGCAACAGGCTCCTGACCATGGGGTCGGTGCTGCCTGACTCTCCCTCCATCTCCGGGTGCGATCTCTCCAGACTCCCCCAGGCCGCACCCATCTTCTCTGTTTTGTTCTTGATCCGCCCCCTTTGAGGGTGGTCCCGGGGCAACTTGGTAATCGTCAGTTCCAGGGGCAGCCCCCTCACGCTGATGGACATTTCTATCATTGCAGTCCCTGCTGGTGGGGGCGGTCTTTGCTTTTGGCGCTCTTCTGGGACCAGGCCCACGATGGGAGGTCGTCTCTTGCCACCCTCTGGCACGCCCATAATGGCGTCCGCTCTGCCAGGGCGGGAAATCGTCTCAGATGGCGGGAATCGTCTCCTAATGGCGGGAAACTCTGCGGATGGCGGGAAAAGGCTGCAGATGGCGGGCAAACGGCGGGAAACGACCCGAGATGGCGTCCGATGGCGGGGACCCTCTGGAATTGGCGGGAGACTCCTTTTTACGGTAAATATGAACTTTTCTTCAGGCACGCAGTACCCGGTGGTTGCGGGCACGTGATCCTGCCGACTACGCCAAAGTTGACTCACCCCCTGGGCCATGTTTGAGGAATACCCGGAGCCGGATCTGTTGGGGGTAGTAGTCCTCGTGGCGGTGACCCGGTCCGTGCCCAGGGTGTCAAACTAAGTGGCGGAATTAGTATATGATGTTTTAATGTTCGACTACGCCACCCGTTGATTGCAGCTATGAGGCCGCCGCTGCAGGGCAGACCGCTGAGGCCGGTGATATGGTTGTGCAGCATAGATGGTATAACCCCCAACGGGAGGGGTATGGCCTCAGGGCAGCAGATGATGATGATAGTGGTAGTGATGGTGCAGCAAGGAAGCTCAGAGACGTGTGGTGCAGTTTCAAGGCTTTTACTCACAGGTGTTGTTCCGGTCACTTCGGCCAAGAGTGACCACCCGAGCCGTGCTGCGTCCACCAGGTGCGGGACTCGGCCAACTCCCAGGCAGTTCCGGAGCGTGGTCCTGAGCTCCCCTCTCTTCCTTCCTACTGGCCGTCCTCACCAGGGACCCACCTATGTCCGGCTCCCTCGGGCCTTTTGGTGGCGAAACCTTTCTCGGCTTCCCTGACCCTATGCGTGGTATGCTTTCTGGGTGGATATGGTGAGGGGTCGCGCCAAAGCTTGTCCACGACCTCCGGTTCCTGGCTAAGGATGATTAGCCTCTGCCAGTTTGGGATCCGGTACCCTTTTCTGCCAACCCTTCACCCGTCTTTGTTCACTTGTGGGATCTCAAGGTTCCCTCTGCCTGCGTCTCTGGGCCTTTCACTGGGTCTTAGTTCTTCTTCCTCTTTCTCTCTGCTTCAGGCCTGGCCCTGGAGCTGGGCCCAGCCGGAGCCACAGCTCCCTGTCAGCCCTCTCTGGCTGAACTCTCCCTCAGCTCCTCCTCAGGCTCAACTCAACTCCCTGTCTCTAGATGGTGCCCACCTCTTATACTCCCTCTGACACCCGAGCCCAGGTGACTAGCACCCAATGGGCTCCTTCCTATGCCCAGAGTCCCTCCCCTGACTGCTCCTACACTACTGGGATGTTCCTCCCCCCCTCCCACTCCAGCCAGGGACAGACGCTGTCGTACCTGCACATCTATCTGGTGGGAGTACCGTTGTTCTGTCCCCCGGAAATGGGATGAGTGTAGTGCATGCAGCTATCTGAGCTCAGTCCCACACTCCATCCTTACCCGGGAGTGGAATACCACACCTCTGGTTTGAGGTGCAATACCCCTGTAGCAGCCGAGTCCTCGGGGTGCTACATATAGATGGCTACGTTCGGCCTCCTGATGTGTATAGATGGCTCTGTGCAGCCTCCCGCTGTGTATAGATGGCACCGTGCGGCTCCCTGCTGTGTATAGATGGCTATGTTTGGCCTCCTGCTGTGTATAGATGGCTTTGTGCGGCCTCCCGCTGTGTATAGATGGCTCCGTGCGGCCTCCTGCTGTGTATAGATGGCTCCGTGCGGCCTCCCGCTGTGTATAGATGCCTCCGTGCGGCCTCCCGCTGTGTATAGATGGCTCTGTGCGGCCTCCCGCTTAAGTATATAATTCCACATGTATTAATTCATAGTTTTGATGCCTTCAGTGTGAATGTACAATTTTCATAGTCATGAAAATACAGAAAAATCTTTAAATGAGAAGGTGTGTCCAAACTTTTGGTCTGTACTGTATATGTATACCCCCCCAGGAGTAAATGTTTTTCAGCTCATGCACTTAGTGTATGGGCATTACCAGTCTAGGAGGCCCACTCCTTAATAATGGAAAATACAATTTTTACTGAGGCCCTCCGCTTCGTCTCTTCAAATTGGTATTGGAGTGCATCCTAATTTTTGGCAGCCCTTGAACTTGCTGCATACAAAATGACGGTATAGGAGACCCACTTCTTAATAATTTTTAAAACAATTTATCTGAGGCCCTTCACTACGTCTCTACAAATTGTTATTTGAATGCATCCTTAATTTTTGGCAACCCTTGAACTTGCTGCATACGCAATAACAGTATAGGAAACCCACTCCTAAAAAATGTGAAGGCCAATTCAAATTGATTCTATATTCTACAATATTAACTCATATCTGAAATTTGTGTATGGGTAAGCTATCGCACTATGGATGGTGGCGGCGGCCGGGTGTCCATACTCGGTCCCAGTCGCCACTATTTCTCCGGGTATTCTCCGCCTTTCACAAGCATGGGTCCCAGAACATTACCCGTGCCCTCCCCAGTGCACTTACTGGGAAGGACCACCTAACCACAAATACATGGACAAGTGAATGTGGCCAGGGACGGTACGGAGCTAGTCCACAGCTTGTCGGTGAGAGTTGTATTTCACCACAGCCATATTTTTTAGCTTGGTGAAACGACTTGGGAAACCGTATCTACTCCAGCTGTCATTTCTCCCAGGAAGTCTTCTAATGCAGCTTGTTGCATAAGCAATGGCAGCCCGTTCAACATCAACTTGCACTTGTCGGTGGTGCTTCGACACACAAACATCTTTCTTTGCGCCTTTAATTTTATGACTACAGAGTTGGGCAATGGCCTGATCTGCAATGTGGTTTCAGAAAAAACATGCATAAGCTTGTCCAATCCACATTAAAAAAGCAGCCATAGAGTGTCCGGGAACCTTCCCACACCCACACACGTTTCTTAGCCAGGACTGCTTCTCAGCAGGGTTGGACAGGCCCACCAGAGAACCAGAGAATCCTCTGTTGGGCCCTGGCTTCTCCTTCAGGAGAGTTCATAGTGCTGAGGTGAGGCCATGATGATGATAGAGGCCATTTGCTTAGTTTTCTGTTACTTGGAATGCAAGTGCAAGTATGCAGCCAGCCACCCACCCACCCACTTACAGGCCGCAATAGTAAACTGCCAGATGCTTGCACTTGAAATGTAACCTTAAGGCTTGTGGAGGCGGAAGCTTTTCACAACCTCATGGCGGCGGCCGGGTGACCATACTGGGTCCCCAGCCGCCACTGTTTCTCCAGGTGTCGTCATTGCCTTCCACAAGCAAGGGTACCACAACATTACTGCTGATACTTTTCTGTGGGAATCTGCTTGCCTCCTACCAGCCTGTAATATTTCCAGTGAACTATAGTACAATGCCATGGTATTAGCACTGCCCCCAGTACCAAGAGCGAAGCCATGCCTAATTTCCTACTCAGTAATTCTATTTGGTAGACTGAGTGGCTGCCCAAATACATTAGTTTCTCACAAAGGAGCTGAAGATAGAGCGGCAGTAGGTGAAAGTTTCTCCAGCCTGTTAGATATCAGAGGGTGAATGGCAGCACATTGACTCAGTGGTCAGCACTGAAGCCTTGCATCGCTGGGATCCTGGGTTCAAATCCCAGCAAGGACAACATCTGCAAGAATTTTGTATGTTCTCCCCGTGTTTGTGTGGGTTTCCACCTCAGTAAAAAAGGAGCCAGAGTGTCCGGGAACATTCCCACACACTTTTCTTAGCCATGACTGCTTCTCGGCAGTGTTGGATGATTCCACCAGAGAATCCTCGGGTGGGCCCTGGCTTCTCCATCAGGAGAGTTCATGATAGCACAAACTTTGCAGCAGCTATGGGGCACTTGAGCGGGGGAGAAAGGTGAGCCCTCAGAATCAAGTCCTCTGGTGGGCCCAATGTTTTTCCGTTTTGAAACTGCTTCTCAGTGGGAGTTGTATTTTACCACAGCCATATTCTTTAGCTCAGTGAAAGGACTGACATAGAGGGAAACCGTATCTATTCCTGCTGTCATTTCTCTGTCGCCAGGTTCTGCCCATTGTCACACATGACCATGCCTGGCTGTATGTTCAGCGGTGAGAGCCACAGATCAGGCTACTGTGTTACAGCTTTTAAAAACTCTGCCGCGGTGGGCGGTTTGTCACCTAAGCATTAAGCATGTTATCTTCAGCACAGCCTGTTGCCGCTTGGCCAAGGCAGTGCTGCAGTGCTTTCAGCTTGTGACTGATGTGGTAATTTCTGAGATGGAGGCCGAACTGGAGGAGGAGGTGCAGGAGCTGAACAATGTGATTACATTGAGGTTACATTGGTGAGACTGGTTTTTATACTAAGAAAATATCCTACTGTGTTTTCATTTATTTATTTTGTTTTACGTTATTTTTTAAGACAAATGCATTCACCGGGAAATGTTATTTTAACATTTTACAACCTTATCTGGCCATGTGGTGTTTGACACATCATCAGACACATCCTGTTTCATTTATGATGGAGGGATTCTGAAAGTCACAAAGCCTATTTTTATAGGGTCATCAGGCGACCCTTACAATTCTTAAAGGGCCAGCAGTCGGCCCTTGCTATTTTTAGAGAGCCATCAGCTGGCTATGCTTTGTTGTTTCTATTATTAACGAGTGGGTCTCCTATACTGTTATTGCCTATGCTGTGACTGCAAGGGCTGCCAAAATTTGGGAAAAACACCACTAGAAATTTAAAGACACATAGAGCTGGTCCACAGTAACAAGTATGACATGTTCCCATTAGAATGGAGAGGGTCTGCTATTCAGTTGTAGGGTATGCAGTGAGTGCAATGGCTGCCAAAATTTAGGAAAAACCCTACTAACAATTTAAAGACACATAGAGCTGGGCCACAGTAATGACATGCTCTCATTAGAAAGGAGAGGGTCTGCTATACAGATATAGAGTATGCAGTGAGTCCAACGGCTGCCAAACTTTTTTGTAAAAACCCCACTAACAATTTAAAGACACATAGAGGTGGGCCTCAGTTACAACATATTCCCATTAGAAAGGAGGGGGTCTCCCATACTGTTTGCCTATGAAGTGACTGCAATGGCTGCCAAAAATTTGGAGGCACTCCAATGCCCTTTGCAAGAGAAGTAGAGGTCAGAGGGCCTCCTGAAAACAATTTTTCCATTATTAGTAAGTGGGTCTCCCATACTGTTTGCCTATGCAGTGAAGCAACGACTGGCAAAAATTTGGATGAACTCCAATGCACCTTGCAAGAGTCGTAGAGGTCAGAGGACCTCCTGCAAAAATGCTGCCATTATTAGGAACTGGGTCTCCCATACTGTTTGCCTATGCAGTTAAGCAACGGCTACCAAAAATTTGGAGGAACTTCAATGCCTCTTGCAAGAGATGTAGAGGTCGGAGGGCCTCCTGAAAACAATGTTCTCATTATTAGGGAGTGGGTCTCCCATACTGTTTGCCTATGCTGTCAAGCAATGGCTGTCAAACAATTGGAGGATCTCCAATGCCCCTTGCAAGCGACATAGAGGTCGGAGGGCCTCCTGAAAACAATGTTCCCATTATTAGGAAGTGAGTCTCCCATACTATTTGCCTATGCACTGAAGCAACAACTGCCAAAAATTTGGAGGAACTCCAATGTCTCTTGTAAGAGACGTAGAGGTCTGGAGGCCCCCTGAAAACAATGTTCCCACTATTAGGAAGTGAGTCTCCCATCCTGTTTGCCTATGCAGTGAAGCAAGGGATACCAAAATTTGGAGAAGCTCCAATGCCCCTTGCAAGAGACATAGAGGTCGGAGGGCCTCCTGAAAATAATGTTCCCATTATTAGGAAGTGGGTCTCCCATTCTGTTTGCCTATGCAGTGAAGCAACGGCTGCCAAATATATGGAGGCACTCCAATGCCCCTTGCAAGAGACGTATAGGTCAGAGGGCCTCCTAAAAACAATGTTCCCATTATTAGGAAGTGGGTCTCCCATAGTTTGCCTATGCAGTGAAGCAACGGCTGCCAAAAATTTGAAGGAACTCCAATGCCCCTTGCAAGAGACGTAGCTATGTTGATATGGTACATATGGTGGTGATATGGTGGTGGAGGATGAGGATGCGGAGAAGGAGGAGGACAAGAGCAAATAAGCAAATAGACAAAATCATGTCTGAGTGTGAAGACAGAGGTGCACGAGCATAGAGTTAGAAAAAATACACTGTATTTGAGTTTATGTTACACTGCTATCATTCAGTGGTGTTAAGAAGTCTGGACCAATCCAGCCCTTGTTCATTTTTATAACAGTCAGCCTGTCAGCATTTTCAGTTGACAGACCGATGCGCCTATTGGTTATAATTCCACCGGCGGCACTAAAAACCCGCTCTGACAAAACGCTAGCGGCAGGGCAGGCCAGGACCTCGTAGAAGGAGTAGAGAGCCAGTTCATGCCACGTGTCCAGCTTCAATACCCAATAATTATAAGGCAGAGAGGAATCACGGAGGACGTTGGTACGGTCAGCAATGTACTCCTTCACCATCTTCTGAAACTTTGCACTCCTTGTGAGAGTACCCTGTGCCTCAGGGCCTGTGCGATGGGAGGGTATGAGAAAACTGTCCCAGAACTTTGACAGTGTTCCCCTGCCTCTGCTGAATTGCATTTGTGTCTCTCTCGCCTGTACTCCTTGGTTGTCCAACGAACTGTGACCTCTGCCGCCAGCATTTTCAGTTGGGAATTTTTTTAATAATTCCACAACAAGGGCCTTCTCGTACTGCACCATTTTATTAGGCCTTTCCTGCATGGGAATAAGAGATATAAAGTTCTCCCTGTAGCGTGGGTCTAGAAGCGTCACCAACCAGTAATGACTGTCACCCAAAATTTGGACAACGCGGGGGTCACGGGAAAGGCAACATAACATAAACTCAGCCATGTGTGCCAGACGGCAAAGAGGCAAGACTTCCGTGTCCTCACCAAGAGGACGACTGACCAAGCTCTCCTCCTCAGCCTGCTCCACTTCCTCCTCCTCCCTGTCCTCAGGCCATCCACGTTGAACAGACGGTATGACCGTTGTGCAGGTAGTACCATCTAAAGTGCAGGAAAGTAGCTCCTGTTCTTCCTCCTGCTCCTCCTCTTCCTCATTGTCACCCAATCCACGTTGGGATGAGATGATGCTGGGCTGTGTGTAATCACACTGTATGGTTCCTTGCTCCATCTCATCGTGCTCTGCCTGATTAATCATCCTGTTTAATTGAGAGCAGAGAGCGTTTCAGAAGACAGAAAAGCGGGATGGTGACGCTAATTATGGCTCATACCTGCTCACCATCTTGGTGGAGTCCTCAAAGTTTTGGAGGATGGTACAGATGTCTGACATCCATGTCCACTCCTGAGGTCTTATGTGTGGAGTCTGACCTGAATACTGACGGCCTTGTTGATGCTGGTAGTCAACAACTGCCCTCTTCTGCTCACAAATCCTTCCCAATGTCTGCAATGTAGATTTCCAATGCGTGGGGACATCACACACCAGTCGGTAAGCCGGAAGCTGCAAATGCTGCTGAAGCATGGCAAGGGCGGTGGACGCTGTAGCTAACTTTCTAAAATGGGCACACAGGCGGCGTACTTTGATAAGCAGATCCGACAGATTCGGGTATGTTTTGAGAAACCGTTGAACCACGAGGTTAAGCACATGGGCCAGGCATAGTACGTGTGTGAGCTCGCCTCACCTCAGAGCCACTACCAGGTTCGAGCCATACCTGGCTGTAGGTTCAGCATTGTCAGCCAAAGATCTGCCTGCTCTTTCAGAGCTGTCCACAACTCTTCAGCATTGTGCGGTTTGTCACCTAAGAATATTAGCTTCAGGACAGCCTGTTGCCGTTTGGCCAAGGCAGTGCTTCCAGCTTGTGACTGATGTGGTCATTTCGGAGATGGAGGCTGAAGAGGAGGAGGTGGCTGAGGAAGATGGGGTGCAGGAGCTGTAGACTGTGGGGGCAACCCTGAATGACTTAGGGCCCGCAATCCTTGGTGTCAGGAAGACGGGTTCCGTCCCAAGGTCCAACTGGGTCCCGGCTTCCACTATGTTAATCCAGTGTGCCGTCAGCGAGATGTACTGTCCCTGCCCACAAGCACTTGTCCACGTGTCCGTGGTTAGATGGGCTTTCCCGGTAACTGCGTTGTTGAGGGCACAGCTAATGTTTTGGGACACGTGCTTGTGTAATGGGGGGACGGCACACCGGGAGAAATAGTAGCGGCTGGGGACTGAGTACCGAGGGGCGGCCACCGCGATAAGGTTGCTGAATGCTTCTGTCTCCATGAGCCTAAAAGGCAACATTTCGAGCGCAAGCAGTCGTGAAATGTGGGAATTTAGTACTGTGGCCTCTGGGGCGTTGGCTGCATATTTGCGCTTACGTTCCAAGGACTAGGGTATGGACAACAGAACACTGTGCAGGGACAAGGATGTGGACGTGCTTCCTGATGCTGCTACTTGAGAGTGTGCAACGACAGGTGCAGGGCAGGAGGCATCTTTGCATGCACCATGGACAGGGGATTGGCTTGCATGCTGTTATGCACACGCCCGGACTGACTGGCGTGTGCGGGTGTTGTGGTTCCACTGGACCATGAACCGGAGAGTGCCTGGAGGGGCGTGACTAAGTATCTGGCCGATCCGACCAAGATGGCACGACGGCATACGACGCCAGTGCACCAGGGAGAAACCGGGCAGAGGGACCAGGTGCTACTCCAGGTCAAACTCCGGACACGGGGGTTGACCCACACAGGGATTACTGGAACAGGCTGGTTAGGCTGGCGCACAGACTGGAGGGTATAGGCAGGCACGACTGGTATGCAGGCAGGCGGGTAAAGGCAAGCGCAGCTAGAGTGCAGACAGGGAGGCACTAGCAGGTAGGAACACAGGCGGGATAGGACCCAGTACACACTGGGACTCAGGAACAATACAGGCAGAGGGGTACAGGCAAGCACAGCTAGAGTGCAGACAGGGAGGCACTAGCAGGTAGGAACACAGGCGGGATAGGACCCAGTACACACTGGGACTCAGGAACAGGCAGGTTAGGCTGGCACAGACTGGTGGATGTAAGCAAACACGGCAGGTACGCAGATGGGTGGATACAGGCGAGTATGCAGGCAGGGAGGTACTGGCCGAAAGGACGGGCTGGAGCACAGAAAGGTTAAGACCCAGTACAGACTGGGTCACAGAACCGCAGATGCGGTAGACAACCACAGCAGAGAGGGAACGCCCGAAGCGGTGGGCAAGAACAGAGCAGGACGGGGCTGCAGGAGCAGCGAGCACAAGCAGGGCAGGACAGGACTGCCGGAGCAGCGGGCAGAAGCAGGGCAGGACAGGACTGCCGGAGCAGCGGGCAGAAGCAGGGCAGGACAGGACTGCCGGAGCAGCGGGCAGAAGCAGGGCAGGACAGGACTGCCGGAGCAGCGGGCAGAAGCAGGGCAGGACAGGACTGCCGGAGCAGCGGGCAGAAGCAGGGCAGGACAGGACTGCCGGAGCAGCGGGCAGAAGCAGGGCAGGACAGGACTGCCGGAGCAGCGGGCAGAAGCAGGGCAGGACAGGACTGCCGGAGCAGTGAGCAAAAGGGTCAGAGCGGAGCAAGGCTGCCGGAGCAGTGAGCAAAAGGGTCAGAGCGGAGCAAGGCTGCGGAGCAGTGAGCAAGGAGTCAGAGCAGGCTAGAACCGCCGGAGCGGTAAGCAAAGGAGTCAGAGCAGACTAGAACCGCCGGAGCGGTGAGCAAAGGAGTCAGAGCAGGCTAGAACCGCCGGAGCGGTGAGCAAAGGAGTCAGAGCAGGCTAGAACCGCCGGAGCGGTGAGCAAAGGAGTCAGAGCAGGCTAGGCTGAGAAGGGGGGACAGGGCTCTGTTCACACGGAACAGACAGGAAGGGAAAGGCAGAGCCAGACACCCACAGGGTACTAGCAGAGAAGTAGCGAGTGGACCACAAACTCACAAACGGGAGTACAGAGACAACAAGCAGGAGTTAGGTATGAGTTCAGACTCTGCAGAAAAAGGAAGGGAACGGACATAGAGGCAAAACAGGTAAAGGATAGGAGAGAGTTCAGACTGGAACTGAGTGTACGGAGGAGACCGACACTGCAGCGGAATACAGGAGCGGGTCTGGGAATACGGCCCCCAGAGAGGCAGGACGAACAGGCAAGGAGCGTGTTCAGACAGGACAGACAAGATACAGGAGCGGGTCTAGGTAATCAGCCCCTAGAAGGCGGGAGGAACAGGCTAGGAGCGTGTTCAGACAGGTCAGACAAGATACAGGAACGGGTCTAGGTAATCGGCCCCTAGAAGGCAGGAGGAACAGGCTAGGAGCGTGTTCAGACAGGCCTGGAAATACAGCCTCCAGGATAGGCAGACAAGAGAACACAGAACGGGACCTGGCACCTTCAGAGTGCAAGCACACACTGAATGAAACACTATGCTCAGGCAGGAATAGATGGGAGCAGCTGAGCTATATACCAGGTGACAGACAGCAATAGGCTGAGGACGCACAAGGGGTGTGACCCACAGCAGGTACAAAAAGCAGGAAGTGATCGGGCGCCGCCCTTAAGCAGCAGAAACAGACACAAACAGACAGCATGGAGGGAAGCCAGAGAGACATTCTGGACTGGAGATCAAGTGCGCGCTCTTGCACAGTGGGAGATGGACCACCATGCAAGGACGCCGCCAGGTGTGTTACAGTACCCCCCCCCTTACGCCCCCTCTTCTTCAGGCCTGCCAGAATCTTCCGCAGGGAATTCGAGGACCAGTCGTTCACTTCAAGGAGATCACTTCCACTGTCCACAGGAAAAACTGATCTCATCTGGTTAGCTAGGATGCTACCTCCTATCCAGCCATCCTCAGCAACAGACGAAACGGGTGGAGTACCAGGAACAGCACACAAGGAAGTCTCTCTCCACATATTTTCAGGTGGCACCCCAGAGGGTACAGGAGACAACTGGAAGTCCTTCACCGGGTTGGAGGGGGACAGAGACTTGGGGGTAATCTCTGCTTCGAGGTACATCTTGTCAAGCTCACAGGAAGAAATAGACGGGTTATCAGGTACATAATGAGGAAAAGTCACTGTCTCTTTGTTATCTGGTGGTACCCCGGAGGATTCAGGAAACAACTGGAGGTCCTCCGCCGGGTCAGAAGAGTGCAGAGGCTCAGAGAAAACATCTGCTTCAGAGTACACTAGGTCGGACTCACTGGACGAAGCAGGCGAGGTATCGGGTACCGAGTATAGGAAAGTCTCTGTCCATTCACCACCAGGTGGCACCCCGAAGGGTTCTGGAGACAACTGGCGGTCCTCCGCCTGGTCAGAAGGGTGTAGAGACTCACGGGTAACCTCTGCTTCAGAGTACACTAGGTTGGACTCACTGGACGAAGCGAGCGAGGTATCAGGTACAGAGTAAAGGAGAGTCTCTGTCCTTTCGCTACCAGGTAGCACCCCGAAGGGTTCTGGAGACAACTGGAGGTCCTCCGCCTGGTCGGAGGGGTGTAGAGACTCGGGAGTAACCTCTGCTTCGGAGTACACTAGGTTGGACTCACTGGACGAAGCGAGCGAGGTATCAGGTACAGAGTAAAGGAGAGTCTCTGTCCTTTCGCTACCAGGTAGCACCCCGAAGGGTTCTGGAGACAACTGGAGGTCCTCCGCCTGGTCGGAGGGGTGTAGAGACTCGGGGGTAACTACCACTTTGGGGTACCGATTGTCAGGCTCACAGGACGAAGCGGACAAAGTATCGAGTACCGAGTGTAGAGAAGTCTCTCTCCATTTGTCATCGAGTGGTATCCCGGAGGATTCAGGAGGCAACAGGGGGTCCTCCGCCAGGTAGTAGAGGTGCACAGACTCAGAGGTAACCACAGCTTTGGAGCATCCTTGGACATGCACACCGGTTAAAGTGGGTGAAGCATCTGATGCCGGGTGCAGGAAGTTCTCCTGTGTGGAGTCTGGATGGGCAGAAGTCTCTTCGGGCAGGAGAACCGGAGCACTACCCACGCACATTACCCGTTGGGGCTTCTCCGGGATACAGGGAGATGAAGCTTCAGTTGGGACTTCAAGGTTGGGGTCAGGAGGTCTCAGGGAGGACAGACCCTGGCGTGACGGCTTGCCTCTACGTCTAGCACGTCTGGACTGCCTCTTGAGGTTGGGAGATGTATTCCGGAAAGCGTAGTCACCCTGTGAAGATTCTGGGTGGACAGTAGTCTCATTGGGCTGGAGGACTATTGCGCTACCCACACACATTACCCATCGGGGCTGCTCCGGGATATTGGGAGGTGAAGCTTCAGCAGGAGCCTCCGGGTTAGGATCATCGAAGACCATTAGAAAGGCCACCAGGAATGCCATTAGGTCCAGGAGGATCGGATCCTGTGTTTCATATAGGGGGTTGATCCATTTCAAGGCATCACCCGCCAGGTAAGACATAATGAATGCCACCTTAACCCAATCGGTGGGAAAACATAGAGGGTAGAACTTGAAGTGTAGCATGCATTGCTCCACAAATGCACGACTTTGTCTTGGATCCCCATAGTAACGTGGCGGATCCGCAGGAACGAGAGCAGATAGATCCATCTGGACGGGTGCGTAATTCGCCTGGAACTCAGCTGAGAAAAAAAAAAAAAAAAATTATTTATTTATTTTTAATGCATGTATTCGCTGGAAAACTTCTCAGAGAGCGAAGGCCGTGGGGCTCAACGGGAACCATGGCCTGAGCATGCTGTTATGCACATGCCCGGACTGACTGGCGTGTGCGGGTGTTGTGGTTCCACTGGACCATGAACCGGAGAGTGCCTGGAGGGGCGTGACTAAGTATCTGGCCGATCCGACCAAGATGGCACGACGGCATACGACGCCAGTGCACCAGGGAGAAACCGGGCAGAGGGACCAGGTGCTACTCCAGGTCAAACTCCGGACACGGGGGTTGACCCACACAGGGATTACTGGAACAGGCTGGTTAGGCTGGCGCACAGACTGGAGGGTATAGGCAGGCACGACTGGTATGCAGGCAGGCGGGTAAAGGCAAGCGCAGCTAGAGTGCAGACAGGGAGGCACTAGCAGGTAGGAACACAGGCGGGATAGGACCCAGTACACACTGGGACTCAGGAACAATACAGGCAGAGGGGTACAGGCAAGCACAGCTAGAGTGCAGACAGGGAGGCACTAGCAGGTAGGAACACAGGCGAGATAGGACCCAGTACACACTGGGACTCAGGAACAGGCAGGTTAGGCTGGCACAGACTGGTGGATGTAAGCAAACACGGCAGGTACGCAGATGGGTGGATACAGGCGAGTATGCAGGCAGGGAGGTACTGGCCAAAAGGACGGGCTGGAGCACAGAAAGGTTAAGACCCAGTACAGACTGGGTCACAGAACCGCAGATGCGGTAGACAACCACAGCAGAGAGGGAACGCCCGAAGCGGTGGGCAAGAACAGAGCAGGACGGGGCTGCAGGAGCAGCGAGCACAAGCAGGGCAGGACAGGACTGCCGGAGCAGCGGGCAGAAGCAGGGCAGGACAGGACTGCCGGAGCAGCGGGCAGAAGCAGGGCAGGACAGGACTGCCGGAGCAGCGGGCAGAAGCAGGGCAGGACAGGACTGCCGGAGCAGCGGGCAGAAGCAGGGCAGGACAGGACTGCCGGAGCAGCGGGCAGAAGCAGGGCAGGACAGGACTGCCGGAGCAGCGGGCAGAAGCAGGGCAGGACAGGACTGCCGGAGCAGTGAGCAAAAGGGTCAGAGCGGAGCAAGGCTGCCGGAGCAGTGAGCAAAAGGGTCAGAGCGGAGCAAGGCTGCGGAGCAGTGAGCAAGGAGTCAGAGCAGGCTAGAACCGCCGGAGCGGTAAGCAAAGGAGTCAGAGCAGACTAGAACCGCCGGAGCGGTGAGCAAAGGAGTCAGAGCAGGCTAGAACCGCCGGAGCGGTGAGCAAAGGAGTCAGAGCAGGCTAGAACCGCCGGAGCGGTGAGCAAAGGAGTCAGAGCAGGCTAGGCTGAGAAGGGGGGACAGGGCTCTGTTCACACGGAACAGACAGGAAGGGAAAGGCAGAGCCAGACACCCACAGGGTACTAGCAGAGAAGTAGCGAGTGGACCACAAACTCACAAACGGGAGTACAGAGACAACAAGCAGGAGTTAGGTACGAGTTCAGACTCTGCAGAAAAAGGAAGGGAACGGACATAGAGGCAAAACAGGTAAAGGATAGGAGAGAGTTCAGACTGGAACTGAGTGTACGGAGGAGACCGACACTGCAGCGGAATACAGGAGCGGGTCTGGGAATACGGCCCCCAGAGAGGCAGGACGAACAGGCAAGGAGCGTGTTCAGACAGGACAGACAAGATACAGGAGCGGGTCTAGGTAATCAGCCCCTAGAAGGCGGGAGGAACAGGCTAGGAGCGTGTTCAGACAGGTCAGACAAGATACAGGAACGGGTCTAGGTAATCAGCCCCTAGAAAGCAGGAGGAACAGGCTAGGAGCGTGTTCAGACAGGCCTGGAAATACAGCCTCCAGGATAGGCAGACAAGAGAACACAGAACGGGACCTGGCACCTTCAGAGTGCAAGCACACACTGAATGAAACACTATGCTCAGGCAGGAATAGATGGGAGCAGCTGAGCTATATACCAGGTGACAGACAGCAATAGGCTGAGGACGCACAAGGGGTGTGACTCACAGCAGGTACAAAAAGCAGGAAGTGATCGGGCGCCGCCCTTAAGCAGCAGAAACAGACACAAACAGACAGCATGGAGGGAAGCCAGAGAGACATTCTGGACTGGAGATCAAGTGCGCGCTCTTGCACAGTGGGAGATGGACCACCATGCAAGGACGCCGCCAGGTGTGTTACACATGCACAACAGCAGAAGAAGCAATGGTGCCACCCTCAGACACTGTTTCTGGGTTCGGCCCACAAAGTAGGGTGCTTTGCTGCCTTGTGCCTAATCATGCTGGTGGTGGTCAGGCTGGTCGTTTTGCCACCCCTGCTGATGCTGGCCTGGCAGGTGGTGCAAGTGGCCTTTTTGGGGTTATCGGCAGAGTCTTGAAAAGACAACCAGACTCGGGAAGACCTAACAGTTGTACTGGCAAGCAACTTCCTTCATGTTTTTGTTAGGGGGAACGGTTGCCTGCATTCTTTCTGTGGCCACCACACTGCTTCTTCCTTTTGGGGTGCTCTGCCTCCCTTCCCCTGTGTGCTGCTGTCCTCACTCTGCATGTCCTCCTGCTAGGTTGGGTCAGTTACTATATCATCCACCACCTCGTCTTCCACATCCGCACTCTGGTCCTCATCCTGAATTTCTGGCAATTGTGCCTCATCATCGTCCACCTCTTGTGACACTTTCCCACCGTCGCCTTCATGTGACCGTGGCTGCTCAAATATTTAGGCATTGCTACATGCGATCTCCTCTTGCCCCGCTTCAAGTAGACCAGGTGATAGGCCCAAATCTATAAATGAAAAAGTCAACAGCTCTTCGGAGTGTCCAAGTGTGGGATCAGTTGTCTCTGGGCACTCGGCATGGTGGGAGGAAAGAGGTTTAGGGTGAGGAATATGCGGTCCAGACTCACAGCTACTGAAACTTGACCGTGTGGAAGACAAGGTGGTGGTGGTGGTGGCTAGTGACTGGAAGCATTATCTGCTATCCAACCAATAACCTTTTCACACTGCTCTGTATTCAATAGTGGTGTTCTGTGGTCCCCTATTAATTGGGACAGGAAGGTCGAGCGAGAAGATGTGGGTGTTTCTTGTGGCACAATTTCAGTTTGCCCACGGCCTCGGCATGCACCATCATCACCATCACGTCCAGTTCCCTGTCCCTTGCCATGTGCCTTGCCCATTTTAAATGGAGGACAATATCTTCCACGCTCACAACAAATGATTGATTTTGGAGCGAACTTATATGTGATCCGTGTGAAGGACAAACCACAGTTTTAAATACCTGGCCTGTAGGTAACTATTTTCAACAGCAAACTGGTGTCAATTGCTTCACTGACACATTGAAACAAATTTTAAATGGAGGTCAGAAATGGCAGTATTTTCTGAAAACGTATATGTGATCCGTGTGATGGAGAAAACACAGTTTTATATACCTGGCCTGTAGGTAACTATTTTGAACAGCAATCTGGTGTCAATAGCTTCACTGACACAAATTTTTAATGGAGGTCAGAAATGGCAGTATTTTCTGAAAACGTATATGTGATTCGTGTGATGGAGAAAACACAGTTTTAAATACCTGGCCTGTTGGTAACTATTTTGAACAGCAAACCGGTGTTAAAAACTTTGCTGACACACTGAAAAAAAAATTTAATGGAGGCCAGAAACGGCAGTATTTTCTGAAAACGTATATGTGATTCGTGTGACGGAGAAAACACAGTTTTAAATACCTGGCCTCTAGGTAACTATTTTGAACAGCAAACTGGTGTCAATTGCTTCACTGACACACTGAAATTTTTTTTTAATGGAGGTCAGAAATGGCAGTATTTTCTGAAAACGTATATGTGATCCGTGTGAAGAAGAAAACACAGTTTTGAATACCTGGCTTATAGGTAACTATTTTGAACAGCAATCTGGTGTCAAATGCTTCACTGACACACTGAAACTAATTTCTAATGGAGGTCAGAAATGGCAGTATTTTCTGAAAATATATATGTGATCCGTGTGATGGAGAAAACACAGATTTAAACACCTGGCCTGTAGGAAACTATTTTGAACAGCAAACCGGTGTCAAAAACTTTGCTGACACACTGAAAAAAGAATTTAATGGAGGCCAGAAATGGCAGTATTTTCTGAAAACGTATATGTGATCCGTGTGATGGAGAAAACACAGTTTTAGATACCTTGCCTGTCGTTAACTAATTTGAACAGCAATCTGGTGTCAATTGCTTCACTGACACACTGAAACAAATTTTTAATAGAGGTCAGAAATGGCAGTATTTTCTGAAAATGTATATGTGATCCGTGTGATGGAGAAAACACAGTTTTTAATACCTGGCCTGTAGGTAACTATTTTGAACAGCAATCTGGTGTCAATTGCTTCACTGACACACTGAAACAAATTTTTAATGGAGGTCAGAAATGGCAGTATTTTCTGAAAACCTATATGTGATCCGTGTGATGGAAAAAACACAGTTTTGAATACCTGGCCTGTAGGTAACTATTTTGAACAGCAATCTGGTGTCAATTGCTTCACTGACACACTGAAACTAATTTTTAATGGAGGTCAGAAATTACAGTATTTTCTGAAATCGTATATGTGATCCGTGTGATGGAGAAAACACAGTTTTAAATACCTGGCTTGTAGGTAACTATTTTGAACAGCAAACTGGTGTCAATTGCTTCACTGACACACTGAATTTTTTTTTAATGGAGGTCAGAAATGGCAGTATTTTCTGAAAACGTATATGTGATCCGTGTGACGGAGAAAACACAGTTTTAAATACCTGGCCTGTGGGTAACTATTTTGAACAGCAATCTGGTGTCAATTGCTTCACTGACACACTGAAACAAAGTTTTAATGGCGGTCAGAAATGGCTGTATTTTCTGAAAACGTTTATGTGATCCGTGTTACGGAGAAAACACAGTTTTAAATACCTGGCCTGTAGGTAACTATTTTGAACAGCAAACCGGTGTTAAAATCTTTGCTGACACACTGAAATTTTTTTTTAATGGAGGCCAGAAATGGCAGTATTTTCTGAAAACGTATATGTGATCCATGTGACGGAGAAAGCACGGTTTTAAATACCTGGCTTGTAGGTAACTATTTTGAACAGCAAACCGGTGTCAAAAACTTTGCTGACACACTGAAATTTTTTTTAAATGAGTGCCAGAAATGGCAGTATTTTCTGAAAATGTACATGTGATCCATGTGATAGAGAAAATACAGTTTTAAATACCTGGCCGGTAGGTAACTATTTTGAACAGCAAACTAGTGTCAATTGCTTCTCTGACACACTGAAATTTTTTTTAATGGAGGCCAGAAATGGCAGTATTTTCAGCGCAATTATATGTGATCCGTGTGACGGGCAAACCACAGTGTTAAATAACTGGATTTTTAGCGCTGTAATATGGAAAGGACCTGGCTGTATTCTGCAGTGCCAACAAGCAAATTGCGCAGAAAAACTATGTTCTCTGGATTGCTTTTTAAGCAAATAATGAGGATTAAAATCCCCCCAAAAAAATATTCTTGGCCCCTGAGACCTGGGCCTATTTCTAGAAATATAACAGCAGCAGCAGACAGAACTGTAATGGAGCCTCTTGTCCTATGTGCACTGCAGTCTGCTATATACCCTGCCTGCCTGATATCTCTGCAGATGGATTAGTCCTCAGAAGGACTGTTTGTTGAGATGGATATGTGTCTCTAATATAGTTTGGTACACTTACACTAACTAGAAACAAGCAAATCTCTCCCTAGCTTAGCAGCACCTCCCCCTACACTGTCTGATTCCGGAGTGACTGTGATGAGCATGGAGGCTCCAGGTCTGATATAGACCTGATGACACTGTGCGGCCAGCCAATCATTGTAATGCCACAACCAACATGGCTATGGCTTTACAGTGAGTGGCAGGCAATCCCTGCATGTTCATTTGTGCTCTAAAGAGTAGAGATGAGCGTTGTTCTACTCGAACTGTTCGCCAATCTCAAATTCGAGCTGTTTTGGGCGGTGTTCGAGCCGTTCGGCGAACACGAACAATTTGAGAAAAATTCGGCTGTTCGAGGTTATGTTCGATAACTGTTCGTGCACCAAAATCATAACTGGATTTTTTCTCAGTAATGATGAAAATTAATGTTAATACGCAGTTTGAGTGTACAGCGGGGTGGGGGGAGGGGCAGGGGATGGATCTCTGCAGGAACAATGAAGATCTCCATTTTTTTTTCTCTTTCCCGCATTTACAGTGGGGAGGTGCAATCTGTCAGCCTATCAGCAGCGCACACACGGAGCGAAGTGCTTTTTTTCACACAAGCAAGGGCATGTGTCATTGGCAGTGTATGTCACATGTCCTTGCCCTATAAGACCAAGCCATTTTCCCCGTCGCCACCATTTTCTCACTGCTGCAGCTGCGTGTTAGACGGCACCGCTGTTGCTGTGTGCGCTATACCTTGTTAATTTCAAGCCAATTTTCGCACAAATATACAGATAGCTTGGGAGTAGGGAATAGTTGTGATTGCAGTCCTTTTAAGGACTAGGTTACAGCATTTCCTACGACTTTTATCAGGGAGGTCTGTGCTCTTAAATAGATAGGTTGTGGGAGTAAAGACTAATTGTAATTGGAGTCCTTTTCAGGACTAGGTTACATGAGTTCCTATCAGTTTTTGCCAGGCAGGTCTGTGCCAGTGCTGTGCAAGTTCTTTTCACAGCATTTGGCTGAATCTAGCAAAGCTAATCCTTTTTGGCCTATTGCAGAGTGTGTTAGTCAGTGGAGTAGCCTATCTGTGTTGCAAGATATACCACCTGTGTATAGAATACCAATTTTTTTACTGCACCTAGTGAAGTAAAATCTTTTGGGCATAGCATCATTCTATTAGTCCATCTATACTGACCTTCATCAGGTTGCAAATTAAAATTAATTTTTATCTACATCTACAGTACCTCTGAAAAAATATTTGGGCTTCTAGCAGTGTGTGGGACTTGTTCTATTAGTCCATCTATACTGACCTCCATCAGGTTGCAAACTGAATATATTTTTTTCTGCATCTACCTCTGAAAAAATATTGGGCTTCTAGCTGTGTGTGGGTCTTGTTCTATTAATCCATCTATACTGACCTCCATCAGGTTGCAAACTGAATATATTTTTTTCTGCATCTACCTCTGAAAAAATATTTGGCCTTCTAGTAGTGTGTCGGACTTTCTCTATTAGTCCATGTATACTGACCTCCATCAGGTTGCAAACTGAATATATTTTTTTCTGCATCTACCTCTGAAAAAATATTGGGCTTCTAGCTGTGTGTGGGTCTTGTTCTATTAATCCATCTATACTGACCTCCATCAGGTTGCAAACTGAATATATTTTTTTCTGCATCTACCTCTGAAAAAATATTTGGCCTTCTAGTAGTGTGTCGGACTTTCTCTATTAGTCCATGTATACTGACCTCCATCAGGTTGCAAACTGAATATATTTTTTTCTGCATCTACCTCTGAAAAAATATTGGGCTTCTAGCTGTGTGTGGGTCTTGTTCTATTAATCCATCTATACTGACCTCCATCAGGTTGCAAACTGAATATATTTTTTTCTGCATCTACCTCTGAAAAAATATTTGGCCTTCTAGTAGTGTGTCGGACTTTCTCTATTAGTCCATGTATACTGACCTCCATCAGGTTGCAAACTGAATATATTTTTTTCTGCATCTACCTCTGAAAAAATATTGGGCTTCTAGCTGTGTGTGGGTCTTGTTCTATTAATCCATCTATACTGACCTCCATCAGGTTGCAAACTGAATATATTTTTTTCTGCATCTACCTCTGAAAAAATATTTGGCCTTCTAGTAGTGTGTCGGACTTTCTCTATTAGTCCATCTATACTGACCTCCATCAGGTTGCAAACTGAATATATTTTTTTCTGCATCTACCTCTGAAAAAATATTGGGCTTCTAGCTGTGTGTGGGTCTTGTTCTATTAATCCATCTATACTGACCTCCATCAGGTTGCAAACTGAATATATTTTTTTCTGCATCTACCTCTGAAAAAATATTTGGCCTTCTAGTAGTGTGTCGGACTTTCTCTATTAGTCCATCTATACTGACCTCCATCAGGTTGCAAATTAAAACTAATTTTTATCTGCATCTACAGTACCTCTGAAAAAATATTTGGGCTTCTAGCAGTGTGTGGGACTTGTTCTATTAGTCCATCTATACTGACCTCCATCAGGTTGCAAACTGAATATAGTTTTTTCTGCATCTACCTCTGAAAAAATATTGGGCTTCTAGCTGTGTGTGGGTCTTGTTCTATTAATCCATCTATACTGACCTCCATCAGGTTGCAAACTGAATATATTTTTTTCTGCATCTACCTCTGAAAAAATATTTGGCCTTCTAGTAGTGTGTCGGACTTTCTCTATTAGTCCATGTATACTGACCTCCATCAGGTTGCAAACTGAATATATTTTTTTCTGCATCTACCTTTGAAAAAATATTGGGCTTCTAGCTGTGTGTGGGTCTTGTTCTATTAATCCATCTATACTGACCTCCATCAGGTTGCAAACTGAATACATTTTTTTCTGCATCTACCTCTGAAAAAATATTTGGCCTTCTAGTAGTGTGTCGGACTTTCTCTATTAGTCCATCTATACTAACCTCCATCAGGTTGCAAACTGAATATATTTTTTTCTGCATCTACCTCTGAAAAAATATTGGGCTTCTAGCTGTGTGTGGGTCTTGTTCTATTAATCCATCTATACTGACCTCCATCAGGTTGCAAACTGAATATATTTTTTTCTGCATCTACCTCTGAAAAAATATTTGGCCTTCTAGTAGTGTGTCGGACTTTCTCTATTAGTCCATGTATACTGACCTCCATCAGGTTGCAAACTGAATATATTTTTTTCTGCATCTACCTCTGAAAAAATATTGGGCTTCTAGCTGTGTGTGGGTCTTGTTCTATTAATCCATCTATACTGACCTCCATCAGGTTGCAAACTGAATATATTTTTTTCTGCATCTACCTCTGAAAAAATATTTGGCCTTCTAGTAGTGTGTCGGACTTTCTCTATTAGTCCATCTATACTGACCTCCATCAGGTTGCAAACTGAATATATTTTTTTCTGCATCTACCTCTGAAAAAATATTTGGCCTTCTAGTAGTGTGTCGGACTTTCTCTATTAGTCCATCTATACTGACCTCCATCAGGTTGCAAACTGAATATATTTTTTTCTGCATCTACCTCTGAAAAAATATTTGGCCTTCTAGTAGTGTGTCGGACTTTCTCTATTAGTCCATGTATACTGACCTCCATCAGGTTGCAAACTGAATATATTTTTTTCTGCATCTACCTCTGAAAAAATATTGGGCTTCTAGCTGTGTGTGGGTCTTGTTCTATTAATCCATCTATACTGACCTCCATCAGGTTGCAAACTGAATATATTTTTTTCTGCATCTACCTCTGAAAAAATATTTGGCCTTCTAGTAGTGTGTCGGACTTTCTCTATTATTCCATGTATACTGACCTCCATCAGGTTGCAAACTGAATATATTTTTTTCTGCATCTACCTCTGAAAAAATATTGGGCTTCTAGCTGTGTGTGGGTCTTGTTCTATTAATCCATCTATACTGACCTCCATCAGGTTGCAAACTGAATATATTTTTTTCTGCATCTACCTCTGAAAAAATATTTGGCCTTCTAGTAGTGTGTCGGACTTTCTCTATTAGTCCATGTATACTGACCTCCATCAGGTTGCAAACTGAATATATTTTTTTCTGCATCTACCTCTGAAAAAATATTGGGCTTCTAGCTGTGTGTGGGTCTTGTTCTATTAATCCATCTATACTGACCTCCATCAGGTTGCAAACTGAATATATTTTTTTCTGCATCTACCTCTGAAAAAATATTTGGCCTTCTAGTAGTGTGTCGGACTTTCTCTATTAGTCCATCTATACTGACCTCCATCAGGTTGCAAACTGAATATATTTTTTTCTGCATCTACCTCTGAAAAAATATTGGGCTTCTAGCTGTGTGTGGGTCTTGTTCTATTAATCCATCTATACTGACCTCCATCAGGTTGCAAACTGAATATATTTTTTTCTGCATCTACCTCTGAAAAAATATTTGGCCTTCTAGTAGTGTGTCGGACTTTCTCTATTAGTCCATCTATACTGACCTCCATCAGGTTGCAAATTAAAACTAATTTTTATCTGCATCTACAGTACCTCTGAAAAAATATTTGGGCTTCTAGCAGTGTGTGGGACTTGTTCTATTAGTCCATCTATACTGACCTCCATCAGGTTGCAAACTGAATATAGTTTTTTCTGCATCTACCTCTGAAAAAATATTGGGCTTCTAGCTGTGTGTGGGTCTTGTTCTATTAATCCATCTATACTGACCTCCATCAGGTTGCAAACTGAATATATTTTTTTCTGCATCTACCTCTGAAAAAATATTTGGCCTTCTAGTAGTGTGTCGGACTTTCTCTATTAGTCCATGTATACTGACCTCCATCAGGTTGCAAACTGAATATATTTTTTTCTGCATCTACCTTTGAAAAAATATTGGGCTTCTAGCTGTGTGTGGGTCTTGTTCTATTAATCCATCTATACTGACCTCCATCAGGTTGCAAACTGAATACATTTTTTTCTGCATCTACCTCTGAAAAAATATTTGGCCTTCTAGTAGTGTGTCGGACTTTCTCTATTAGTCCATCTATACTAACCTCCATCAGGTTGCAAACTGAATATATTTTTTTCTGCATCTACCTCTGAAAAAATATTGGGCTTCTAGCTGTGTGTGGGTCTTGTTCTATTAATCCATCTATACTGACCTCCATCAGGTTGCAAACTGAATATATTTTTTTCTGCATCTACCTCTGAAAAAATATTTGGCCTTCTAGTAGTGTGTCGGACTTTCTCTATTAGTCCATGTATACTGACCTCCATCAGGTTGCAAACTGAATATATTTTTTTCTGCATCTACCTCTGAAAAAATATTGGGCTTCTAGCTGTGTGTGGGTCTTGTTCTATTAATCCATCTATACTGACCTCCATCAGGTTGCAAACTGAATATATTTTTTTCTGCATCTACCTCTGAAAAAATATTTGGCCTTCTAGTAGTGTGTCGGACTTTCTCTATTAGTCCATCTATACTGACCTCCATCAGGTTGCAAACTGAATATATTTTTTTCTGCATCTACCTCTGAAAAAATATTTGGCCTTCTAGTAGTGTGTCGGACTTTCTCTATTAGTCCATCTATACTGACCTCCATCAGGTTGCAAATTAAAACTAATTTTTATCTGCATCTACAGTACCTCTGAAAAAATATTTGGGCTTCTAGCAGTGTGTGGGACTTGTTCTATTAGTCCATCTATACTGACCTCCATCAGGTTGCAAACTGAATATATTTTTTTCTGCATCTACCTCTGAAAAAATATTGGGCTTCTAGCTGTGTGTGGGTCTTGTTCTATTAATCCATCTATACTGACCTCCATCAGGTTGCAAACTGAATATATTTTTTTCTGCATCTACCTCTGAAAAAATATTTGGCCTTCTAGTAGTGTGTCGGACTTTCTCTATTAGTCCATGTATACTGACCTCCATCAGGTTGCAAACTGAATATATTTTTTTCTGCATCTACCTCTGAAAAAATATTGGGCTTCTAGCTGTGTGTGGGTCTTGTTCTATTAATCCATCTATACTGACCTCCATCAGGTTGCAAACTGAATATATTTTTTTCTGCATCTACCTCTGAAAAAATATTTGGCCTTCTAGTAGTGTGTCGGACTTTCTCTATTAGTCCATGTATACTGACCTCCATCAGGTTGCAAACTGAATATATTTTTTTCTGCATCTACCTCTGAAAAAATATTGGGCTTCTAGCTGTGTGTGGGTCTTGTTCTATTAATCCATCTATACTGACCTCCATCAGGTTGCAAACTGAATATATTTTTTTCTGCATCTACCTCTGAAAAAATATTTGGCCTTCTAGTAGTGTGTCGGACTTTCTCTATTAGTCCATGTATACTGACCTCCATCAGGTTGCAAACTGAATATATTTTTTTCTGCATCTACCTCTGAAAAAATATTGGGCTTCTAGCTGTGTGTGGGTCTTGTTCTATTAATCCATCTATACTGACCTCCATCAGGTTGCAAACTGAATATATTTTTTTCTGCATCTACCTCTGAAAAAATATTTGGCCTTCTAGTAGTGTGTCGGACTTTCTCTATTAGTCCATCTATACTGACCTCCATCAGGTTGCAAACTGAATATATTTTTTTCTGCATCTACCTCTGAAAAAATATTGGGCTTCTAGCTGTGTGTGGGTCTTGTTCTATTAATCCATCTATACTGACCTCCATCAGGTTGCAAACTGAATATATTTTTTTCTGCATCTACCTCTGAAAAAATATTTGGCCTTCTAGTAGTGTGTCGGACTTTCTCTATTAGTCCATCTATACTGACCTCCATCAGGTTGCAAATTAAAACTAATTTTTATCTGCATCTACAGTACCTCTGAAAAAATATTTGGGCTTCTAGCAGTGTGTGGGACTTGTTCTATTAGTCCATCTATACTGACCTCCATCAGGTTGCAAACTGAATATAGTTTTTTCTGCATCTACCTCTGAAAAAATATTGGGCTTCTAGCTGTGTGTGGGTCTTGTTCTATTAATCCATCTATACTGACCTCCATCAGGTTGCAAACTGAATATATTTTTTTCTGCATCTACCTCTGAAAAAATATTTGGCCTTCTAGTAGTGTGTCGGACTTTCTCTATTAGTCCATGTATACTGACCTCCATCAGGTTGCAAACTGAATATATTTTTTTCTGCATCTACCTTTGAAAAAATATTGGGCTTCTAGCTGTGTGTGGGTCTTGTTCTATTAATCCATCTATACTGACCTCCATCAGGTTGCAAACTGAATACATTTTTTTCTGCATCTACCTCTGAAAAAATATTTGGCCTTCTAGTAGTGTGTCGGACTTTCTCTATTAGTCCATCTATACTAACCTCCATCAGGTTGCAAACTGAATATATTTTTTTCTGCATCTACCTCTGAAAAAATATTGGGCTTCTAGCTGTGTGTGGGTCTTGTTCTATTAATCCATCTATACTGACCTCCATCAGGTTGCAAACTGAATATATTTTTTTCTGCATCTACCTCTGAAAAAATATTTGGCCTTCTAGTAGTGTGTCGGACTTTCTCTATTAGTCCATGTATACTGACCTCCATCAGGTTGCAAACTGAATATATTTTTTTCTGCATCTACCTCTGAAAAAATATTGGGCTTCTAGCTGTGTGTGGGTCTTGTTCTATTAATCCATCTATACTGACCTCCATCAGGTTGCAAACTGAATATATTTTTTTCTGCATCTACCTCTGAAAAAATATTTGGCCTTCTAGTAGTGTGTCGGACTTTCTCTATTAGTCCATCTATACTGACCTCCATCAGGTTGCAAACTGAATATATTTTTTTCTGCATCTACCTCTGAAAAAATATTTGGCCTTCTAGTAGTGTGTCGGACTTTCTCTATTAGTCCATCTATACTGACCTCCATCAGGTTGCAAACTGAATATATTTTTTTCTGCATCTACCTCTGAAAAAATATTTGGCCTTCTAGTAGTGTGTCGGACTTTCTCTATTAGTCCATGTATACTGACCTCCATCAGGTTGCAAACTGAATATATTTTTTTCTGCATCTACCTCTGAAAAAATATTGGGCTTCTAGCTGTGTGTGGGTCTTGTTCTATTAATCCATCTATACTGACCTCCATCAGGTTGCAAACTGAATATATTTTTTTCTGCATCTACCTCTGAAAAAATATTTGGCCTTCTAGTAGTGTGTCGGACTTTCTCTATTATTCCATGTATACTGACCTCCATCAGGTTGCAAACTGAATATATTTTTTTCTGCATCTACCTCTGAAAAAATATTGGGCTTCTAGCTGTGTGTGGGTCTTGTTCTATTAATCCATCTATACTGACCTCCATCAGGTTGCAAACTGAATATATTTTTTTCTGCATCTACCTCTGAAAAAATATTTGGGCTTCTAGTAGTGTGTCGGACTTTCTCTATTAGTCCATGTATACTGACCTCCATCAGGTTGCAAACTGAATATATTTTTTTCTGCATCTACCTCTGAAAAAATATTGGGCTTCTAGCTGTGTGTGGGTCTTGTTCTATTAATCCATCTATACTGACCTCCATCAGGTTGCAAACTGAATATATTTTTTTCTGCATCTACCTCTGAAAAAATATTTGGCCTTCTAGTAGTGTGTCGGACTTTCTCTATTAGTCCATCTATACTGACCTCCATCAGGTTGCAAACTGAATATATTTTTTTCTGCATCTACCTCTGAAAAAATATTGGGCTTCTAGCTGTGTGTGGGTCTTGTTCTATTAATCCATCTATACTGACCTCCATCAGGTTGCAAACTGAATATATTTTTTTCTGCATCTACCTCTGAAAAAATATTTGGCCTTCTAGTAGTGTGTCGGACTTTCTCTATTAGTCCATCTATACTGACCTCCATCAGGTTGCAAATTAAAACTAATTTTTATCTGCATCTACAGTACCTCTGAAAAAATATTTGGGCTTCTAGCAGTGTGTGGGACTTGTTCTATTAGTCCATCTATACTGACCTCCATCAGGTTGCAAACTGAATATAGTTTTTTCTGCATCTACCTCTGAAAAAATATTGGGCTTCTAGCTGTGTGTGGGTCTTGTTCTATTAATCCATCTATACTGACCTCCATCAGGTTGCAAACTGAATATATTTTTTTCTGCATCTACCTCTGAAAAAATATTTGGCCTTCTAGTAGTGTGTCGGACTTTCTCTATTAGTCCATGTATACTGACCTCCATCAGGTTGCAAACTGAATATATTTTTTTCTGCATCTACCTTTGAAAAAATATTGGGCTTCTAGCTGTGTGTGGGTCTTGTTCTATTAATCCATCTATACTGACCTCCATCAGGTTGCAAACTGAATACATTTTTTTCTGCATCTACCTCTGAAAAAATATTTGGCCTTCTAGTAGTGTGTCGGACTTTCTCTATTAGTCCATCTATACTAACCTCCATCAGGTTGCAAACTGAATATATTTTTTTCTGCATCTACCTCTGAAAAAATATTGGGCTTCTAGCTGTGTGTGGGTCTTGTTCTATTAATCCATCTATACTGACCTCCATCAGGTTGCAAACTGAATATATTTTTTTCTGCATCTACCTCTGAAAAAATATTTGGCCTTCTAGTAGTGTGTCGGACTTTCTCTATTAGTCCATGTATACTGACCTCCATCAGGTTGCAAACTGAATATATTTTTTTCTGCATCTACCTCTGAAAAAATATTGGGCTTCTAGCTGTGTGTGGGTCTTGTTCTATTAATCCATCTATACTGACCTCCATCAGGTTGCAAACTGAATATATTTTTTTCTGCATCTACCTCTGAAAAAATATTTGGCCTTCTAGTAGTGTGTCGGACTTTCTCTATTAGTCCATCTATACTGACCTCCATCAGGTTGCAAACTGAATATATTTTTTTCTGCATCTACCTCTGAAAAAATATTTGGCCTTCTAGTAGTGTGTCGGACTTTCTCTATTAGTCCATCTATACTGACCTCCATCAGGTTGCAAATTAAAACTAATTTTTATCTGCATCTACAGTACCTCTGAAAAAATATTTGGGCTTCTAGCAGTGTGTGGGACTTGTTCTATTAGTCCATCTATACTGACCTCCATCAGGTTGCAAACTGAATATATTTTTTTCTGCATCTACCTCTGAAAAAATATTGGGCTTCTAGCTGTGTGTGGGTCTTGTTCTATTAATCCATCTATACTGACCTCCATCAGGTTGCAAACTGAATATATTTTTTTCTGCATCTACCTCTGAAAAAATATTTGGCCTTCTAGTAGTGTGTCGGACTTTCTCTATTAGTCCATCTATACTGACCTCCATCAGGTTGCAAATTAAAACTAATTTTTATCTGCATCTACAGTACCTCTGAAAAAATATTTGGGCTTCTAGCTGTGTGTGGGTCTTGTTCTATTAATCCATCTATACTGACCTCCATCAGGTTGCAAACTGAATATATTTTTTTCTGCATCTACCTCTGAAAAAATATTTGGCCTTCTAGTAGTGTGTCGGACTTTCTCTATTAGTCCATCTATACTGACCTCCATCAGGTTGCAAACTGAATATATTTTTTTCTGCATCTACCTCTGAAAAAATATTTGGCCTTCTAGTAGTGTGTCGGACTTTCTCTATTAGTCCATCTATACTGACCTCCATCAGGTTGCAAATTAAAACTAATTTTTATCTGCATCTACAGTACCTCTGAAAAAATATTTGGGCTTCTAGCAGTGTGTGGGACTTGTTCTATTAGTCCATCTATACTGACCTCCATCAGGTTGCAAACTGAATATAGTTTTTTCTGCATCTACCTCTGAAAAAATATTGGGCTTCTAGCTGTGTGTGGGTCTTGTTCTATTAATCCATCTATACTGACCTCCATCAGGTTGCAAACTGAATATATTTTTTTCTGCATCTACCTCTGAAAAAATATTTGGCCTTCTAGTAGTGTGTCGGACTTTCTCTATTAGTCCATGTATACTGACCTCCATCAGGTTGCAAACTGAATATATTTTTTTCTGCATCTACCTCTGAAAAATATTGGGCTTCTAGCTGTGTGTGGGTCTTGTTCTATTAATCCATCTATACTGACCTCCATCAGGTTGCAAACTGAATATATTTTTTTCTGCATCTACCTCTGAAAAAATATTTGGCCTTCTAGTAGTGTGTCGGACTTTCTCTATTAGTCCATCTATACTGACCTCCATCAGGTTGCAAATTAAAACTAATTTTTATCTGCATCTACAGTACCTCTGAAAAAATATTTGGGCTTCTAGCAGTGTGTGGGACTTGTTCTATTAGTCCATCTATACTGACCTCCATCAGGTTGCAAACTGAATATAGTTTTTTCTGCATCTACCTCTGGAAAAATATTGGGCTTCTAGCTGTGTGTGGGTCTTGTTCTATTAATCCATCTATACTGACCTCCATCAGGTTGCAAACTGAATATATTTTTTTCTGCATCTACCTCTGAAAAAATATTTGGCCTTCTAGTAGTGTGTCGGACTTTCTCTATTAGTCCATGTATACTGACCTCCATCAGGTTGCAAACTGAATATATTTTTTCTGCATCTACCTCTGAAAAAATATTGGGCTTCTAGCTGTGTGTGGGTCTTGTTCTATTAATCCATCTATACTGACCTCCATCAGGTTGCAAACTGAATATATTTTTTTCTGCATCTACCTCTGAAAAAATATTTGGCCTTCTAGTAGTGTGTCGGACTTTCTCTATTAGTCCATGTATACTGACCTCCATCAGGTTGCAAACTGAATATATTTTTTCTGCATCTAGCTCTGAAAAAATATTTGGCCTTCTAGTAGTGTGTCGGACTTTCTCTATTAGTCCATCTATACTGACCTCCATCAGGTTGCAAATTAAAACTAATTTTTATCTGCATCTACAGTACCTCTGAAAAAATATTTGGGCTTCTAGCTGTGTGTGGGACTTGTTGTATTAGTCCATCTATACTGACCTCCATCAGGTTGCAAATTCAAAATAATTTTTTTCTGCATCTAACCCAGCCAATAGTTTTGGCCTAATACCACAGTTTGGCCACTCAGCTCTGCTCGGTTACCATCCATTGTTTTTTTGTGCAAACAACTCCAGAGTTGTGAATTAGTTAACCACCAAAATGAGTGGAAAAAGGCCTGCTGCTGGTGGAAAGGGGAATAGGCGTGTTGGGAAGGGGAAAAAAGGTTGTGTCCGTGGGGTAGGTGTTAAAGCAACAGTAACATCTGCAGAAGAAAGACCATCTTCCAGCCAAACTAAAATGTCTACTTCTTTTAGCGGACAATGTGATAAGATCCCTTTCTTACGGCCACGCCAATCGCTACAAATTCCAGATGAGGCACAAAAACAGCAGGTGCTTCAACGGATATCAAGTGCTCCTTTAAGTGGGCTCTCCTCCACATCAACTTCAACATCACAAATACTCCAGTCCTCAAAGGTGTCACCCAAATCGCACTTGCTTCCTCACAGCTCCCAAATCTCCAGCTGCCCGTCTGAGTATGAGGTAGAACAGATGGTTGAGTCTGCAGAGCTGTTTACTCATACTATAGCCTGGGAATCAGAGGTCGACTCCAGCGCTTCTGTGAATCCAGACGAGGAAATGATCTGCACTGATGCCCAGAATCTTTATGAGTCGGATCCAGGACCAGACGCAGAAGGTTCTGACCATAATGTAGACCCTCATTCCCAAACTGTAACTCCTGTTGGTGGAGACAATGAGGAAGACGATGATAAGACTCAAATACCTGATTGGAGCGACAACTTTAGTTTTTTGTCAGGGCAGGAACAGGTTGGCTCTGAGGACGACGGGTGTGATAACGCACAGGGTGATGATGATGAGGTCGGAGATCCCACTTACTGTCAACCCACAGTCAGCCAAGAGATGAGGTCAGCAGAGGAGGTGGAGGAAGATGCTAGTGACGACGAGGTCAGGTTGCGCCTTCCTGGACAGAGACGTAGTACTGGAAGCACGTCAACAACTGCATCCTCAAACACAACTCTGCCTCTCACCACAAGTCGTGGTGGCTCTTCAGGTCGCATGGGTGCTAAGCCTTGCATAGCCTGGGCATTTTTTCAGATCGATAAAGATGACCCAACTCGTGTTATCTGTAACATTTGTCAGCAAAAGCTAAGTAGAGGCCAAAAAATACATAGTTTGAGTACTTCATGCATGAACCGGCACATGGACATGAAGCATAAGTTGCAGTGGGAAGCTCAGTGTGCTACAATGCGGCCTAGCCGGCCGGGCCAACCATCGTCTGCCATATCTTGTGCATCCGCGGCCTCTTCATCCTCTGTGACTGGGGGGACAGCAGTCACACCTGTTTTGGGGCGCAGACCTGCCACCTCTTTACCCGCAACAGCCAGCGTGATTGGCAGGTCATCATTTTCTTTGGAGGTGGTAACACCAGCTGGTGTTGAGCGCTGTCCGACATCGATAGCACCACCTTTGGATCAAGGCAACCTAATATGTCCGCCTGCATCTTCCTCACAGACCGGCAGTTTGCCGGGGACACCCTTATCAACCCCGTCTAAGCACAATAGCCAGCCCTCGGTCCCTCAGATGTGGACAAGTAAAAGACCATTTCCTCCTAGCCATGAGAAAGCTAAGAGGTTGAATTTCACCATCTGCAAGCTCTTGGCTACAGAAATGCTGCCTTTCCGCCTGGTGGACACAGAGGATTTTCGAGACCTTATGTCCGTCGCAGTGCCCCAGTACCAGATGCCCAGTCGGCACTACTTCTCAAAGAAAGGTGTGCCTGCGCTCCACCAGCATGTCGCACACAACATCACCGCTTCTTTGAGAAACTCTGTGTGTGACAGGGTGCATTTCACCACAGACACTTGGACGAGTAGGCATGGACAGGGGCGTTACATGTCGCTGACTGGGCACTGGGTAACTATGGTGACAGCAGGACAAGGGGCTGCTGTCCAAGTCTTGCCGTCTCCAAGAGTTGTGCGTCAATCCTCTTTATGTCAAAGTTCCTCCACTGCTTCTGCCTCCTCAACCTCCTCTCGGTCTTCCACCTGCACCCAAAGCCTGTCTGGTCATGCCACAAGCTTTCTAACTGCGCAGAAGGGATCCTGCACACCTCCTTACTATGCTGGCAGTAGGGCTCAACGTCATCAGGCGGTTTTTACATTGAAATGTCTGGGAAATGTGAGTCACACAGCTGAGGAGTTGTGGTCAGCTCTGGAGAACCAATTTCATGAATGGTTGTCTCCACTGGACCTGAAACCAGGGAAGGCCGTGTGCGACAATGCTGCAAACCTGGGTGCGGCCCTTCGCCGGGGCAATGTCACACACGTGCCTTGTATGGCTCACGTGTTGAACCTGGTTGTCCAGCAATTTTTAGCCCACTATCCCAGACTAGATGGCCTTCTGCAGAGGGCACGGTCGCTGTGTGCTCACTTCCGCCGTTCGCATCCCGCAACTCAGCGACTTACATCTCTACAGAAGTCGTTGGGCCTGCCACTTCACCGGCTAAAATGCGATGTGCCTACCCGGTGGAATTCAACTCTGCACATGTTGCAGCGACTGTGGCAGCACCGACAAGCCCTGGTGCAATACGTTCTGACGTATAGCCTGGGCCAACGAGATTCAGAGGTGGGGCAAATCACGCTGGAGGAGTGGTCTCAGATCAGGGACCTATGCACCCTTCTGCACAGTTTTGAAATGGCGACGAAGATGTTTAGTGCTGACGATGCCATTATCAGCATGACTATTCCGGTGATTTACATGCTGGAGCACATGTTAAACAGAATTCGGAGTCAGGTGGTGGCACAAGAGGAGGTGGAGGAAGTAGAGGAGGAGGAGTTGTATGCGGAAGGGCTAACATCTGCAAGGTCCAGAAGGTCGGCAGCACCAAGGCGGCAGGCATGTGAGGGTGGGGGAGATGGTTTTACCAGGGTGCATGGTAGCAGCCAAACTAGTGAGGAAGGTGCAGGAGCCCAGGAAGAAGTGGAGGACGAACTGATGGAAGACTCATCAGATGAGGGAGACCTTGATCACATTTCTGTTGTGCGAGGTTGGGGGGAGAGGACAGAGGAAGGAAGCATGATTGTTACCTCGCCACCAACACAACAGGGACTTGGTGCTCCTGGATGCGCAACACACATGAGTGCCTTCTTGCTGCACTACCTGCAACATGACCCTCGAATTGTGAGAATTAGAAATAATCCTGACTACTGGGTTGCCACACTGTTAGATCCCCGGTACAAAAGTAAATTTGCAGAAATTATTCCTGCCATAGAAAGGGATGCACGCATGCAGGAGTATCAGCAGAGACTGTTGCAGAATCTTACATGTGCTTTTCCACAAAATACCAGTGGTGCACGTAGTGAATCTCACAGTTCCAACTTGCCAACCGTGGGACCGTCAAGTGTTCAGCACTCAAACCGTAACAGAACCACAGTATCTGCTGGTAACATCAATTTTGCGGAATCATTTCACCACTTTTTTAGTCCATCCTTTGCAAGGCCACAGGAGACAAGAAGTCTGACACATAGTCAACGCCTAGAGACGATGGTACAGGAGTATCTCCAAGTAAACATTGAAGCCACGACTGTGTCACTGGACCCTTGCTCTTTTTGGGCTTCCAATCTGGATAAATGGCCGGAGCTAGCCACTTACGCCTTGGAGATCTTGTCATGCCCCGCAGCCAGCGTTCTGTCTGAACGTGTGTTCAGCGCTGCTGGTGGTGTGCTGACAGATAAGCGCACGCGGCTCTCCACTGATAATGTAGACAGACTCACGTTCATAAAGATGAACAAATCATGGATCCGAAACGACTTTTCTACCCCTGTGTCATCCTGGGGAGAGTAAAAGCTTGATGATTGGTTAAAATCACCCTACCAAACGTTTTAAGCTTTCAAATTACTAATCATGTTTATCTGTATCTTGACTGGAAAATAATTTGGGCTTTGTAGCAGTGTGCAGCACTGATCCTATTAGGCCATCTATAATAAGCTCCACCAGATTTAAAATTAAAAATAATTTTTAGCTGCATCTAGCCCGGAAAATAATTTTGGGGCTCCGAGATGCGCAAGACACATAAGTGCCTTCTTGCTGCACTACCTGCAGCATGACCCTCATATTGTCAGAATTCGAAGTAATCATGACTACTGGGTTGCCACACTCTTAGATCCCCCAAACTTTTCGATCAACCTTTTCATTTTAATAAAGACCAAAAAAATGGTCATTTTTGAAATTATAAGCATTAGCAGGTTGTTAGAAACTGAAATCAAACAGTTTTCAACTCAAAACTTTATTCTAGGTGATGTTACATTTTCACATAGGACCCCTTGTTTGAAAGGAGCTTCTGAACTCTCTCGTCCATTGAATTTGTCAGGTTTTGGATGGTTTCTGCTTCAATTGTTTTGCATGAGGACAGAATACCCTCCCAGAGCTGTTGCTTAGATGTGAACTGCCTCCCGCCATCATAGACACTCCTTTTAATGATGCTCCAAAGGTTCTGAATGGGGTAGAGGTCAGGGGAGCATGGGGTCACACCATAAGTTTGTCCCCTTTTATGCCCATATCAGCCAGAGATGCAGATGTTTTATGTGCAGCATGAGATGGTGCATTATCATGCAGAAAAATGATCTTGCTGTGAAATACACGGTTCTTCTTCTTGAACCATGGCAGGAAGTGCTGTTTGAGAAAATCCACATACATTATGGAGTTCATCTTTAGCGCCTTCAGGGATCCTAAAGGGGCCGACAATCTCTCTCCCCATGATTCCAGCCCAAAACATTACTCCACCTCCTCCTTGTTGGCGCTGTAGCCGTGTTTGCGTGGGGTGTCCATCAACCAGCCATCCTCCACTCCATCCATCTGGACCATCGAGCGCTGCACGGCACTCATCCGTGAACAAAACAGTTTTGAAATCAGTCTTCATGTAATGTTTGGCCCACTGGAGCCGTTTCTGCTTGTGTGAAGTGGATAGAGGAGGTCGACAGGATGGCGTATGCACAGCTGCAAACCTCTGAAGGACCCTGCATCTTGTTGTTCGGGGGACGTTGGAGGCACAAGCAGCTTCAAAAACTTGTCTGCTGCTATGACAAGGCTTTTTTGCCGCTGCTCTTTCAACCTGACGTAATTGCCTGTAGGAAAGAGTCCTCAATTTGCCCTTATCAGCACGCACACGTGTGTACTGTGAATCAGCTACATACTTCTTGATTGCCAAGACACTTCATCCTGATCATCGCACAATGTTGATTGTAGTCATGCCTTGACCTAAACACTCCACAATTTGTTGCTTCTCAGCAGCCGACACATCCTTTTTCTTTCCCATTTTGGCAGAAAATGTAGGCTGCTTAATAATGTGAGAGAACCTTCTTAAGTAGTCTTGCCTTTCATTGGACACACCTGCCAAACTAATTAGCACAGGTGTCTGCAATTGCTTACAGTGATATAAAGAGCCCTGACACACATCACCATCAATGAGTTTAACTGACAAACAAACAAATTCTTCCCTTATCACTCCTAAACACTTTTTGCATAATAATTTGGAACGCGGTGTACATGTGCTTTTCCACAAAACACCAGCGGTTCACGTAGTGAATCTTACAGTTCTAACTTGCCAACCGTGGTCTGTATGGAATTGTTCAATAAAGGGCCCAAAATTAAGATAACATAGATGGGAGAGGTCTCTATGAATAGGAATTCCTAAGTATTTGATACCCTGTGAGGGCCAGGCAAAGGGAAAGTTGGACTGGATGGAATCCTATATGGATTTGGGGAGGGAGACATCGAGGGCCTCAGACTTCGCTGCATTGATTTTAAAATTTTACCATGTAACAAAGTGATCTATTTCAGCCATAACAGCATGGATGGATATATGTGATTGAGTGATATATACTAGGACATCATCAGCAAATAGAGAGCACTTGTACTCGGTGCCTCCCACCTCAATCCACCTAATATTGGGGTTATGGCGAATTGATGAGAGCAGGTGCTCCGTCACTAGGATGTATAAGAGAGGGGACAGAGGACATCCCTGCCTTGTCCCATTGGTGATTGTGAAAGGTGATGAAAATGTTCTGACGCACCCCCTGGGCCTTGGGACACCCGGAGCCGGACCCTTTTTGGTGGATGCTGGTGGTTGTAGTCTTCGTGGTGGCGACCCGGTTCCGTGGCTCAGGGCGGTCAAACCAGTGGCGGAACTATTTATGTGGTTTTGATGTTTAAATGTCCGACTACGCCACCCGTGGATTGCGGTCAGAGTGAACCGCCGCTACAGGGCAGACCGCTGAGGCTGGTGTTGTGGGTGCAGCAGAGCGTAGCATAACTCCCCACGGGAGGAGTATAGCCTCAGGGCAGTGTATGCGGAGGATGGGGGTGATGGTGCAGGGCAGCAGCAGTAACGACACGGAGTCAGTGATGCAGTCCAGGGCCTTTACTCACAGTTCTTATTATCCAGACCACGTCTGCAGGTAACGGCTGCCCACGTCGTACTGTGCTCACCAGGTGAGGGGCTCAGACAACTCCCAGATAACTTTGGAGCACTTCACAGGACCCCCTTTGTGTGTCCTTTGTCTGGCCTTTCTTACCAACACTTCTGTCCGGCTGCCTCGGGCCTCCTCTTGGTAAACTTGGCGTCAGTTTCCCTGACCCTATGTGGTGCCTTCCTAGCGGGTGTAGCGAGGGGCTGCGCCACATAAAATGTCAGAGCCTCCGGTTTCTAGCTGAGGGTCGTTTCCTGCCTCCACTAGTTCGGGGACCGGTCTCCCCCTTTGGCCTGACCCCTCCACGCAGGTGGATTCGGGCGTGCGGTGGCGACTCGCCCGTCCGCACCCCTGGGATCCCTTCATTCCTCGTTCCTGGAGCCTTCTCCGCTCCTCTTCCTTCCTTCTCCCTCTTCCAGGCCTGGGCCTCTGTTACTAGGCTCGCCTCCGGAGCAGAGCTCATGCAGAGCCCCTGCTCCCTGCCACTTCTGCTCAGACTTCTCTGCACTGAACTAAGATGGTGCCCACCTTTTATACTCCCTTCTCAATGCACCCAGGAACTGCTTCCTCCCTGCTCCTGCACTACAGGGTTCCCCTTCCTCAGTGTTCCCTCCCCCCACTCCAGCCAGGGACAGGGACTGTCGTGCCCATCTCAGGGGCATATTGGTCGCCCTGCCCCACGGCAATGTGGTGTAATGCATGCAGGTGTCGGGTCCTGATCCACACTCCATCCTTACCTGTGAGTGAGATATCACACCTCTGGGTGAGGTGCAATACGTCTGTAGCAACCGAGCCCTCAGGGTGCTACAGTTCCATTTATCTTCAGCCTAGGTGACGTATTGCGATACAGGGCCGTGATTTTGGCTATAAAAGGGTCCCCTAGACCCCTACCCCAAGCTTTTTAAGAGAATCATATATGGCGTGCCAGGAGACTCTATGGAATGCTTTCTCTGCATCCAACGAGAGTATCTAATTACAAATTTTTAACTGCATCTAGCCCAGGAAATACTTTGTGCCTAGTAGCAGTGTCTGCTAGTCAGCGGATTATCCCGGCTGTTAAGCAAGCTACACCACCTGTAGTTTAGACACTTAATTTTTTCAAAGGAAATGCTTCGGGACCATGGGATACTCAGTGAAGAGCATCAGGAGGCACCCCAAGGCATAGGGGCTGGGACTGGCAGTAGGATGCCTTGCAGTGGACAGCCGAGCTCGATCCTTATAAAAGCTTTTTAACTGCAGCAGCTTTAGTGGACGCTACTGGAGCTGGAATTACGCGGCTGCTGGCATGAGACTTGCCCTCCAATAGATCCTTGTAAATGGATTTAAAGTGTATTCATTCAAATTAGAGAGACAATTTAAATTAAAAAGCTTAGAGCTGCCTCCACCACAGGGGGGCTCGCTCGACCCACCAGCGGACAGGCACCAGTATTGGGAGAGGGGGGCTGGCCATCCGGGTTCACCGCGGCTCTGGCACAAACCCGGCGACACGGAGGTGGCACGGGCAGGAGCGGACTGGCCGTGTCGGCTTCTCACTTTTTGGATTTTAGAAGGGCATGACATGCCTATATCTGTGTCTCCCCCTCCTTTTACTCCTCCACCTCTTTTATTTTCGCATGACTATATGTACTTGTCACTTTTCCATGTGTTAGTTGTGTCTTCTGAGCAGTTTGTCAGCTTTTGGACACCTTTGAAGGTGTTTTCTATGTGTTTCTATGTGTTTTTGTTTGCCTGCCATTGGTTTTAACGGTGTTCGAAGGTGTTCGACGAACAGTTCGACGAACAGTTCGGCGAACACACGGGTGTTCGACGAACCGAACCGAACTCGAACACTACGGGGGTGGCTCAACACTACTAAAGAGCGCCAAACATGCAGGGAGGAGACCTGAGCTCCCGCCGAGCAACCCCGGAAATACCCGGCAAGCGCCGAGCATCTCGAGCAGTGAGATGCTCGGGCGAGCACCGAGCAGTAGCGAACATGCTCACTCATCACTATTCACCACATTTAAAAAAAATACAAATAGTGTAAATAAGACCCACACCTCTTCCAGTACAGCCAACCCAGGAGACCTAACCAGGAGTGTTCACATTGCCCTAAATGAGAGCCTATCACCACCGAAGTGGCATCAATGTCATCAGACTACAAGTAGTTTAACGCAGACCCAAACCTGTCCCACTACAGCCAACCCAATGGATGGAGACTAGTGTTGAGCGAGTATGTTCTCTCCGAGTACGCTCGGGCCGTGCTCCGAGTATTTATAGCTGCTCGGTGATAAGGTGAAATTACTCCCGTGTGCATGATTTGCAACTGTTTGACAGTTTTATTACATGTGAGGAATGTGTAAGAAATACAGTCATGGCCAAAAGTATTGAGAATGAGACAAATAGTAATTTTTCCAAAGTTTACTGCTTCATTTTTTTTAATGGCAATTTGCATATACTCCTGAATGTCAAAGAGTGATCAGCTTAACAGCAATTACTGTACTTGCAAAGTCAATATTTGCCCAGAAAATGAACTTTAACCCCCAAAACACATTTCAACATCATTGCAGTCCTGCCTTAAAAGGCATCGTTTTAGTGATTGATCCATTAACACAGGTGTGGGTGTTGATGAGGACAGGGCTGGCGATCAATCAGTCATGATTAAGTAAGAATGACATCACTGGACACTTTAAAACGAGGCTGGTTCTTGGTATCATTGTTTCTCTTCAGTTAACCATGGTTATCTCTAAAGAAACACGTGCAGCCATCATTGCACTGCACAAAAATGGCCTAACAGGGAAGAGTATGGCAGCTACAAAGATTGCACCTCAGTCAGCAATCTATCGCATCATCAAGAACTTCAAGGAGAGAGCTTCCATTGTTGTCAAAAAGGCTCCAGGGCGCCCAAGAAAGACCAGCAAGCGCCAGGACCGTATCTTAAAACTGTTTCAGCTGCGGGATCGGACTACCAGCAGTGCCGAGCTTGCTCAGGAATGGCAGCAGGCTGGTGTGAGTGCTTCTGCACGCAATGTGAGGCGGAGACTCTTTGAGCAAGGGCTGGTTTCAAGGAGGGCAGCAAAGAAGCCACTTCTCTCCAGAAAAAACATCAGGGACCGACTGATATTCTGCAAAAGGTACAGGGAGTGGACTGCTGAGGACTGGGGCATAGTCATTTTCTCTGATGAATCCCCTTTTCGATTGTTTGGGACATCTGGAAAACAGCTTATTCGGAGAAGAAGAGGTGAGCGCTACCACCAGTCTTGTCTCATGCCAACTGTAAAGCATCCTGAAACCATTCATGTGTGGGGTTGCTTCTCAGCCAAGGGAATCGGCTCACTCACAGTCTTGCCTAAAAACACAGCCATGAATAAAGAATGGTACCAGAATGTCCTCCAAGAGCACCTTCTCCCAACCGTCCAAGAGCAGTTTGTCGCCCAACAATGCCTTTTCCAGCATGATGGAGCACCTTGCCATAAAGCAAAGGTGATAACTAAATGGCTCATGGAACAAAACATAGAGATTTTGGGTCCATGGCCTGGAAACTCCCCAGATCTCAATCCCATTGAGAACTTGTGGTCAATCATCAAGAGACGGGTGGACAAACAAAAACCAACAAATTCTGGCAAAATGCAAGCATTGATTATGCAAGAATGGACTGCTATCAGTCAGGATTTGGTCCAAAAGTTGATTGAGAGCATGCCAGGGAGAATTACAGAGGTCTTGAAGAAGAAGGGGCAACACTGCAAATATTGACTTGCTGCATTAACTCATTCTAACTGTCAATATAACCTATTGGTACTCATAATATGATTGCAATTATATTTCTGTATGTGATATAAACATCAGACAAACACTAATAAAAACCAGAGGCCAGCAGATCATGTGAAAATATAATTTTGGTGTCATTCTCTAAACTTTTGGCCATGACTATAGACATTCCTCCCATGTAATAAAACTGTCAAACAGTCGCAAATAATGCACACGGGAGTGATTCAAGCATATCACCGAGCAGCTATAAATAATCGGAGCTCAGCCCAAGCATACTCGACGAAAGGGTTAACAGAACATACTCGCTCAACACTAATGGAGACACAATCAAAATTTTCCACATTTCCCCAAATTAGGGCCTAAAACCTGCAGCAGCAGCAAGAGCAGGCACAGAAGCCATATCACAGACTGCAATTTCAAGAGATCAATGTGTGGCACCCCAGGAGTCAGATTGCCACAGTGGCATTGCCTCCCTCACAAGGGGGTGATGCCATGCCTGGAAGCAAGGAGGGGTCCCCTAATCAGGTTTTGCTAGCATGCAACACTTCCTGGCTCCAGACCAGCAAGGAGAGCTCCTCCCCTTAGCAAATGGGATCTGGAGGCGGGGCTAGTTAGTGTGAGCAGAGCAGAAAGGAGTTGAAATCAGGGCGTTGAAGAGGAAAGACCTAAGGAGTGGAGCTGCGCGGCAGTTCACCCCTGAATATAGGAGCACGGAAGAACCGGACACCGGAGTCCGAGGTTGTGGGGCACCGAAGGCCCAGCAGCAGAAACCGGAGGGCAGGAGACTGCTGGTCTCCTGACCCCACCACACGCCTGGAGGCTTAGCAGCACCGCAGGGCCTAGCACTGCCACGTGGGAGCGACGCATCAGCAAGGCCCGAGCTGCCTGCCATACGGGTGAGCACAAGGACGTTGTACTCAGGGACGAGGGCCACAGCACAGCTACAAGCAGCAGGGCCAGAGAGATTAGTGCAAAAGGGAAGGCCTACAACTCCTCCTGGCGAGGTGGATTCCTTACTTTCTTCCAGGCTGCCCGGACTTCCACTTCTAGCCAGCATCCGTGTCCCGGTCTGCCTAATCACCGCATGTAAACATAAGAGGAAATTGCCATTAAGTTGTGGACTGATTATTAACTGACCATCACCGCTGCACTACACCGCCCAGCATCACCTACTTCACTACAACATCCACACTGCCCTGGAGCTAAGCTCTACCTGTGGAGAGCCAAACCAACTCTGCTGCATTAAACACCAGCTTCAGAGGACCTGCGCTGCAGCGGCGGCTACCTACAGCCGCATACCACAGGTGGCGTCACGAATTACATACATAAAAACGATAAAATTCCCCTTTTTTACTGACCGCCCTGGGTCATGGACCGGGTCACCGCCACTGTGACATCACCCCTAGCAGCGACCGGCCCGGCACCGAGTACCTCACGGTCCAAGGGGCGCGTCAAATGCAGCACACTCAAAATGATAACATCGCCTACTCTGTACAGTCTGCAATTGGGGTGCAAAAGTCCTTGGAGATCCATGACTTGTTCATCTTGATGAAAGTTAGGCGATCTACACTTTCAGGGGACAGCCGGATGCGCTTATCTGTCAAGACACTACCAGCAGCGCTGAAGACACGTTCAGAGAGAATGCTGGCTGCCGGGCATGATAAAGCCTCCAAGGTGTGAGAGGCGAGCTAAGGCCATTCATCCATTTTTGAAGACCAAAATGTAAAAGATTCCAAACCCTCCCTGATGGTATTGATACTGAACTCTAGAAACTCCTGCACCATCCTCTCCAGTCATTCACCACGTGTTAGACTTGTACTCTGTTGTGCTGGTGCATGAGCTGGTGCAAAAAATGTGTGAAAGGACTTCCAGAAATTGCTTCTGCCACTTACTCTGCTGCTGCTAAAGTTTTGGTGTTGACGGAATGACGTGCCGGAGGTTGAAAGACTACAGCTACGATGCACACTGTGTGCCTCACTGTTATCTTGGGGAAAACCTCTATTAAGGTTGCTTAAAAGCTTGTTTAGATACTCCAACATAAGCGGGTCCCTTTCCAGGGTGGGAAGCATCTGGCAAAATTGACTCTTATAACGTAGATTTAACAGAGTGGCAACCCAGTAGTCAGAATTATTTTGAATCCTAACTATATGGGGATCATGTTGTAGATAGTGCATCAAGAAGGCACTCATATGTTGGGCTCTTCCAGGAGGTCCAAAGCCAGGCTGTATTGTGGGCTGCATAACACTGATGCTTGTTTCCTCTGTCCCCTCCTGCCAACCACGTTCAAATGAGAGGGGGTGATTATCCTCTTCATCCTCTGACAGCTGCTCGTCCATCACCTCTTCTTCCTCCATTAGTTCTTTGGCTCTTGCACCTTCACTAACAGTTTGCCTGGTATCACCAAACCCCCTCGATCGCTGTAATCCACCGTCACTTGGCTCGACAGTCTGGAAATTTGAGACATTGGTATCCCTTCCGCATCCTCCTCTTCTTCTGGGGCCACCACCTCCTACCGCAGGTTATTCAAAGTTTGCTACAGCATGTATATGACCGGAATAGTGATGATGATGATCGTCAGTGCTAACCAGTTTAGTAGACATTTGAAAACCGTGCAGAAGGGTCCAGAAGTCCTTAATCTGTTCCCACTCCGCAAACGTGATATGTCCCAAATCCGTACTGCGTTGCCCCAATCTATACGTCATGACATACTGTGTCAGGGCTCGGTGCTGCTGGCACAGTCGCTGAAACATGTGCAGAGTGGAATTCCACTGCGTCGGCACATCGCAGATCAACCTGTTAACTGTCACGGACAAAGACCTATGTATCGATGCAAGTCGATGACATGAGGGGTGCGAACAGCAGAAGTGAGCACACAGCTTCCGTACTTTGTCAAGCAGCTCATCCAGGCCAGGATAGTGGCGGAGAAATCGCTGTAACACCAGGTTGGGGACGTGAGCCATGCAAGGCACGTGTGCGAGTTTGCCTCGGCCTAGGGCCGCTAACAGGTTTGCACCGTTGTCGCACACGGCCTTCCCTGGCTCATGGTTCAGTGGAGATAGCCATTGCTCAAACTGAGCCTGGAGAGCTGCCCACAACTCTTCACCTGTATGACTGCGATTTCCAAGGAATATTAATTTGAAGAATGCCTGATTACGGTGAGCCCTGACTGCGCAGTATGGAGGTGGTGTGTATTCGCTCCGCCCCCTTGAAACGTGTGTCTCATTAAGGCAAAGGTTGAGTGCTCAGGTGGAGGCCCTAGAGGAGGTGGAGGATGCAGAAGCAGTGGAGGAAGTGAGAAATACAGAGGTTTCTTCTGCAAGCCTTGGGGATTTCAAGATTTGTGGAGCAGCCTCTTCCCCACCTGCCCCCACAGCCTCCAGAGTCACCCAGTGCCCAGTCAGCAAGATGTAACGCTCTTGGCCATGCTTACTCGTCTAGGTGTCTGTGGTGAAATGCACCCTGGCAGACTTAGATTTAGACAAGGAACGGGTGATGTTGTCTGCAACATGCTGGTGTAGCGCAGACACAGCTTTCTTAGAGAAGTAATGGCGGCTCGGCAACTGGTACTGGGGGACTGCGATGGCCATCAGTTTTCGGAAACCGTCTGTATCTACCAGGCGGAAAGGCAACATTTCCGTGGCCAACAGATTGGAGATGGTGGAGTTCAATCTCTAAGCTTTGTCATGAGTAGGATGAAACAATCTTTTACGTGACCACAACTGCGGGACCGAGAGTTGGCTAAGGTGCTGAGAGAGGGAGGAGTATAGTGAACCGTAAAAACTGGTGGAGCGTGAGTGAGGTGAAGATGTTACGGTGGATTGGAAAACATGCGGTGTGCTTGGTGAAACAAACAAAGCAGGCGGGCCGCTTCCGTTACAGCTGACAGTCTGTCACTCAGCCTGACTGGAGCGGGTAAAGAACTGGAGTTTCTGCAATGGGAGACCTGCGTGACAATACTAGGCACAGTAACAGAGGAGGAGGAATAAGTAGCGGAAGCGTTTGATGGGGCAGCTGATGGTTGTTGAGGTCCGCTGGTCCGCATTTCAGCGCGGTAAGATTCCCAGCGTAAAGAATGTTGTTTGAGCATGTGAACGTTCATGCATGTAGTAGTCAAATTATTGCAGTTTTTCCCTCTACTGAGTTTTATGTTGCAAAGTTTGCAGATAACCTGAGTTGGCTCATCCTTTGCTGTGATAAAAAAGGCCCATGCTAGACAACCCTTGCTGCCCCTGCGAGCTGCAGATCTGTGACCGCTGCTGACCACAGCATCACTCCGTGTCTGCGCCGTAGGGCGAAATGTAACCTCCTTGTCTTCCTCCTTCACCTCCTCAGATGAGCTACTCGGCTGCATGACTCTGGGTTCACACCAAGTAAAATCTTCAACCTCGTCATCATCCAATGTGTTATCCCATTCTTCGCCCTCAGAGTGACCCCTCTCCTCTTGTTGCCCTGACAGCACAGTCAGGAGCCTGCTCGGACCCTACTTCGTCCTGTCCCGAATCCAACCTAAAAAAATTTTGGGCATCGGTGCAGATGCTTTCCTCCCCTTGACTCTGTGACTGTTTGGAGTACACTTCTGATGCCCATGGGTGAAAAGTTTTACAGTCTAGCCCAACAGTGGTTCGCTACAGTCAGTTGGGCAGTTGGCCAGTTGTGACGTGGGGGGAAGCATGGGTAATTGGGGTGCCACCTCTGTGGACTGTACTGCGTGTGATGTTGAGGTGGAGGAAGAAGAGGAGAGGCCACTGGAAGCAGAGTTTGCCATCCACTGGAGCACCTGCTCTTCCTGGGCTTTATCAACAGGGAGTATCGCTGTGCGGCTGCCAAAGTAAGGGAGTGCAGTAGGCCGTCCACTAACATAAGTTGTCAGTATTCTTTGGATAGGACCTGTTTGTGTTGGTTCACAAGTGCTTTCACTAATATTACCACGTACCACACGTACACCTTGAACACCAAGCCTATTCCCCCGTCCACCACGCCCTCTCTTTTTCCCACTCATGTTGGTCAGATACAGTGGTAGGAGCACGCAATTAACTAAAGAAAAATATGTTTTTTTCCTGTGCAATAGCTCAGCACACACCTGAATTTTAGTGACACTAAATGACAAGGTAAAATTATTTTTTTGGAAAGTGGATAAGCCCAGTATGACATAATATATACTCCAAAATATTTCAAACTCAGATCTAGCCAGCTGTAGCACTTTACTCAGAGCTAAAAATATTTTTGGGTTACTCTGCATAAGCTCTGCGTCCAGCTGACTTTGACCGCCACTGATGTAGTAGCTGGCTTAGAGTACTGTATGACTTTTGGCACAGGAAAAAACATTTTTTGGACTGGGCCTAGTAAGAGAAGTTTTTTTTTTTAGTGTGAAATCAGGACAAGTTCAACGCCACTAAAATAGGATTTGCCTTTTAGCAGACTGGATCAACTTTGACACAGTAAAAAACCTTTGGTGGACTGTGCCTGCCAACCAAAAATATATATAGGTTTGACTGTGCGTCAAGCTAAATTTGACCGCAACTGACGTAGTAGCTGGCTTATAGCACTGTATGACTTTTGGCACTGGAAAAAAATGTTTTTTGGACTGGGCATTGCAAGAGAAAAAATGTATTTTTTTTACTCTGAAACCACCTGAAGTTCAACTCCACTAAAATAGTATCTGACACTAAAAAAACTTTAGCGCACACAGCTTTCAATATCACAATACCAACAGAAAAAAAACAGATTTAGTGCTATGCAATAAGATGCTCTACAGACTGTGCAGAGCACAATTTCAACCCCACTAAATGAAAAGGTGCACTGCGCTTGCTTGATCACATTAGCAAGTGCAAAAAAAGATTCAAAGTAAACTGAGACATGGAGCACTAAACCCGCGGTGCACAGCACTATTGTATGGCATGGGCCCTCTGTTTCTGTCAGAATCTCGGTATTTGCACTAGAACACCAAAAATGTGCTGCACCAGCGGTTGCAGAGGTACACAGGCCAGGAATTATCTAGATTATCTGACTACCAAACAAGCGCCCATCTATCTAGCTAATATCTCTCATTACACAGGAGAACACTGAGCTGCGTCTGTCTCCAGCAGTGACATGGATATAATGGCGCTGAGGGAACATGGCCGCTTTTTATATTGAGAGGACATGTGATTTCTGCAGCCAATTGCAGAAGCCCTTATGTCTGGACAGTGTAGATGTTTCCTGCTCTATGATTGGCTGGCCGTGCTTTCCTCAGTTAAAGTTAGCGCCCACAGGAAAAAAAAACCCAGTGCGCCGCTGATCTGACCTGTTCTAAGATCTCTACAGCCCCCACACTTACATGGAACATGTCACCGCTCATCATACACTTGCACTATGCTAACAAAACTGTTCAAAATGCCGTGGTTGCCCTGTATTCGCGGTCTGATTTTAAGAAAATTTGCGATCACGAATCCGAATGTGCCATATTCGTGCCGAATTTGAAACTTTCGAACATACGGCGAACAAATTCAATCAACACTAGTCCCCGCCCTGCATGTTTGGCGCTCTTTAGAGAGCCAATGAACATGCAGGGATTGCTTGCTACGCACTCTAATGCCGTTGTTTGTTGTGGCATTGCAGTGATTGGCTGACCGAATAGCTTCATCGGGTCTATTTAAGAGCCGGTGACGCTAAGCTCATCATAGTCTACCCTGGAAACAGGCAGAGTGGGGAGAGCTACTGCTGAGTCAGGGAGAGATTAATAAATATACACTACTGTTCAAAAGTTTGGGGTCACCCAGACAAATTTGTGTTTTCCATGAAAACTCATACTTTTATTTATCAAATGAGTTGCAAAATGAATAGAAAATAAGTCCAGACATTGACAAGGTTAGAAATAATGATTTTTATTTGAAAGAATAATTTTCTCCTTTAAACTTTGCTTTCGTCACAGAATGCTCCCTTTGCAGCAATTACAGCATTGCAGACCTTTGGCACTCTAGCTGTTAATTTGCTGAGGTAATCTTGAGAAATTTCCCCCCATGCTTCCTGAAGCCCCTCCCACAAGTTAGATTGGCTTTTTGGGCACTTTTTGCACACCATACGGTCAAGCTGCTCCCACAACAGCTCAATGGGGTTGAGATCTGGTGACTGTGCTGGCCACTAGTGTTGAGCCACCCCCGTAGTGTTCGAGTTCGGTTCGGTTCGTCGAACACCCGTGTGTTCGCCGAACTGTTCGTCGAACTGTTCGTCGAACACCTTTGAACACCGTTAAAACCAATGGCAGGCAAACAAAAACACATAGAAACACATAGAAAACACCTTCAAAGGTGTCCAAAAGCTGACAAACTGCTCAGAAGACACAACTAACACATGGAAAAGTGACAAGTACATATAGTCATGCAAAAAGAAAAGAGGTGGAGGAGTAAAAGGAGGGGGAGACACAGATATAGGCATGTCATGCCCTTCTAAAATCCAAAAAGTGAGAAGCCGACACGTTCAGTCCGCTCCTGCCCGTGCCACCTCCGTGTCGCCGGGTTTGTGCCAGAGCCGCGGTGAACCCTGACGGCCAGCCCCCCTCTCCCAATACTGGTGCCTGTCCGCTGGTGGGTCGAGCGAGCCCCCCTGTGGTGGAGGCAGCTCTAAGCTTTTTAATTTAAATTGTCTCTCTAATTTGAATGAATACACTTTAAATCCATTTACAAGGATCTATTGGAGGGCAAGTCTCATGCCAGCAGCCGCGTAATTCCAGCTCCAGTAGCGTCCACTAAAGCTGCTGCAGTTAAAAAGCTTTTATAAGGATCGAGCTCGGCTGTCCACCGCAAGGCATCCTACTGCCAGTCCGAGCCCCTATGCCTTGGGGTGCCTCCTGATGCTCTTCACTGAGTATCCCGTGGTCCCGAAGCATTTTCTTTGAAAAAATGAAGTGTCCAAACTACAGGTGGTGTAGCTTGCTTAACAGCCGGGATAATCCGCTGACTAGCAGACACTGCTACTAGGCACAAAGTATTTCCTGGGCTAGATGCAGTTAAAAATTTGTAATTAGATACTCTCGTTGGATGCTGAGAAAGCATTCCATAGAGTCTCCTGGCACGCCATATATGATTCTCTTAAAAAGCTTGGGGTAGGGGTCTAGGGGACCCTTTTATAGCCAAACTCACGGCCGTGTATCGCAATACGTCACCTAGGCTGAAGATAAATGGAACTGTAGCACCCTGAGGGCTCGGTTGCTACAGAGGTATTGCACCTCATCCAGAGGTGTGATATCTCACTCTCAGGTAAGGATGTAGTGTGGATCAGGACCCGACACCTGCATGCATTACACCACATTGCCGTGGGGCAGGGCGACCAATATGCCCCTGAGATGGGCACGACATTCCCTGTCCCTGGCTGGAGTGGGGGGAGGGAACACTGAGGAAGGGGAACCCTGTAGTGCAGGAGCAGGGAGGAAGCAGTTCCTGGGTGCATTGAGAAGGGAGTATAAAAGGTGGGCACCATCTTAGTTCAGTGCAGAGAAGTCTGAGCAGAAGTGGCAGGGAGCAGGGGCTCTGCATGAGCTCTGCTCCGGAGGCGGGCCTAGTAACAGAGGCCCAGGCCTGGAAGAGGGAGAAGGAAGGAAGAGGAGCGGAGAAGGCTCCAGGAACAAGGAACGAAGGGATCTCTGGGGTGCGGACGGGCGAGTCGCCACCGCACGCCCGAATCCACCTGCGTGGAGGGGTCAGGCCAAAGGGGGAGACCGGTCCCCGAAACTAGTGGAGGCAGGAAACGACCCTCAGCTAGAAACAGGAGGCTGTGACATTTTATGTGGCGCAGCCCCTCGCTACACCCGCTAGGAAGGCACCACATAGGGTCAGGGAAACTGGCGCCAAGTTTACCAAGAGGAGGCCCGAGGCAGCCGGACAGAAGGGTTGGTAAGAAAGGCCAGACAAAGGACACACAAAGGGGGTCCTGTGAAGCACTCCAAAGTTATCTGAGAGTTGTCTGAGCCCCTCACCTGGTGAGCACAGTACGACGTGGGCAGCCGTTACCTGCAGACGTGGTCTGGATAATAAGAACTGTGAGTAAAGGACCTGGACTGCATCACTGACTCCGTGTCATTACTGCTGCTGCCCTGCACCATCACCCCCATCCTCCGCATACACTGCCCTGAGGCTATACTCCTCCCGTGGGGAGTTATGCTACGCTCTGCTGCACCCACAACACCAGCCTCAGCGGTCTGCCCTCGAGCGGCGGTTCACTCTGACCGCAATCCACGGGTGGCGTAGTCGGACATTTAAACATCAAAACCACATAAATAGTTCCGCCACTGGTTTGACCGCCCTGAGCCACGGAACCGGGTCGCCGCCACGGAGACTACAACCACCAGCATCCACCAAAAAGGGTCCGGCTCCGGGTGTCCCAAGGCCCAGGGGGCGCGTCAGAACATTTTCATCACCTTTCACAATCACCAATGGGACAAGGCAGGGATGTTCTCTGTCCCCTCTCTTATACATCCTAGCACCTGCTCTCATCAATTCGCCATAACCCCAATATTAGGTGGATTGAGGTGGGAGGCACCGAGTACAAGTGCTCTCTATTTGCTGATGATGTCCTAGTATATATCACTCAATCACATATATCCATCCATGCTGTTATGGCTGAAATAGATCACTTTGTTACATGGTCAAATTTTAAAATCAATGCAGCGAAGTCTGAGGCCCTCGATGTCTCCCTCCCCAAATCCATATAGGATTCCATCCAGTCCAACTTTCCCTTTGCCTGGCCCTCACAGGGTATCAAATACTTAGGAATTCCTATTCATAGAGACCTCTCCCATCTATCTTATCTTAATTTTGGGCCCTTTATTGAACAACTCCATACAGACCACGGTTGGCAAGTTAGAACTGTAAGATTCACTACGTGAACCACTGGTGTTTTGTGGAAAAGCACATGTACACTGTGTTCCAAATTATTATGCAAAAAGTGTTTAGGATTGATAAGGGAAGAATTTGTTTGTTTGTCAGTTAAACTCATTGATGGTGATGTGTGTCAGGGCTCTTTATATCACTGTAAGCAATTGCAGACACCTGTGCTAATTAGTTTGGCAGGTGTGTCCAATGAAAGGCAAGACTACTTAAGAAGGCTGTCTCACATTATTAAGCAGCCTACATTTTCTGCCAAAATGGGAAAGAAAAAGGATGTGTCGGCTGCTGAGAAGCAACAAATTGTGGAGTGTTTAGGTCAAGGCATGACTACAATCAACATTGTGCGATGATCAGGATGAAGTGTCTTGGCAATCAAGAAGTATGTAGCTGATTCTCAGTACATACGTGTGCGTGCTGATAAGGGCAAATTGAGGACTCTTTCCTACAGGCAATTACGTCAGGTTGAAAGAGCAGCGGCAAAAAAGCCTTGTCATAGCAGCAGACAAGTTTTTGAAGCTGCTTGTGACTCCAACGTCCCCCGAACAACAAGATGCAGGGTCCCTCAGAGGTTTGCAGCTGTGCATACGCCATCCTGTCGACCTCCTCTATCCACTTCACACAAGCAGAAACGGCTCCAGTGGGCCAAACATTACATGAAGACTGATTTCAAAACTGTTTTGTTCACGGATGAGTGCCGTGCAGCGCTCGATGGTCCAGATGGATGGAGTGGAGGATGGCTGGTTGATGGACACCCCACGCAAACACGGCTACAGCGCCAACAAGGAGGAGGTGGAGTAATGTTTTGGGCTGGAATCATGGGGAGAGAGATTGTCGGCCCCTTTAGGATCCCTGAAGGCGCTAAAGATGAACTCCATAATGTATGTGGATTTTCTCAAACAGCACTTCCTGCCATGGTTCAAGAAGAAGAACCGTGTATTTCACAGCAAGATCATTTTTCTGCATGATAATGCACCATCTCATGCTGCACATAAAACATCTGCATCTCTGGCTGATATGGGCATAAAAGGGGACAAACTTATGGTGTGACCCCCATGCTCCCCTGACCTCTACCCCATTCAGAACCTTTGGAGCATCATTAAAAGGAGTGTCTATGATGGCGGGAGGCAGTTCACATCTAAGCAACAGCTCTGGGAGGGTATTCTGTCCTCATGCAAAACAATTGAAGCAGAAACCATCCAAAACCTGACAAATTCAATGGACGAGAGAGTTCAGAAGCTCCTTTCGAACAAGGGGTCCTATGTGAAAATGTAACATCACCTAGAATAAAGTTTTGAGTTGAAAACTGTTTGATTTCAGTTTCTAACAACCTGCTAATGCTTATAATTTCAAAAATGACCATTTTTTTGGTCTTTATTAAAATGAAAAGGTTGATCGAAAAGTTTGGGGGATCTAAGAGTGTGGCAACCCAGTAGTCATGATTACTTCGAATTCTGACAATATGAGGGTCATGCTGCAGGTAGTGCAGCAAGAAGGCACTTATGTGTCTTGCGCATCTCGGAGCCCCAAAATTATTTTCCGGGCTAGATGCAGCTAAAAATTATTTTAAATTTTAAATCTGGTGAAGCTTTAGTATAGATGGCCTAATAGGATCAGTGCTGCACACTGCTACAAAGCCCAAATTATTTTCCAGTCAAGATACAGATAAACATGATTAGTAATTTGAAAGCTTAAAACGGTTGGTAGGGTGATTTTAACCAATCATCAAGCCTTTACTCTCCCCAGGATGACACAGGGGTAGAAAAGTCGTTTCGGATCCATGATTTGTTCATCTTTATGAACGTGAGTCTGTCTACATTATCAGTGGAGAGCCGCGTGCGCTTATCTGTCAGCACACCACCAGCAGCGCTGAACACACGTTCAGACAGAACGCTGGCTGCGGGGCATGACAAGATCTCCAAGGCGTAAGTGGCTAGCTCCGGCCATTTATCCAGATTGGAAGCCCAAAAAGAGCAAGGGTCCAGTGACACAGTCGTGGCTTCAATGTTTACTTGGAGATACTCCTGTACCATCGTCTCTAGGCGTTGACTATGTGTCAGACTTCTTGTCTCCTGTGGCCTTGCAAAGGATGGGCTAAAAAAGTGGTGAAATGATTCCGCAAAATTGATGTTACCAGCAGATACTGTGGTTCTGTTACGGTTTGAGTGCTGAACACTTGACGGTCCCACGGTTGGCAAGTTGGAACTGTGAGATTCACTACGTGCACCACTGGTATTTTGTGGAAAAGCACATGTAAGATTCTGCAACAGTCTCTGCTGATACTCCTGCATGCGTGCATCCCTTTCTATGGCAGGAATAATTTCTGCAAATTTACTTTTGTACCTGGGATCTAACAGTGTGGCAACCCAGTAGTCAGGATTATTTCTAATTCTCACAATTCGAGGGTCATGTTGCAGGTAGTGCAGCAAGAAGGCACTCATGTGTGTTGCGCATCCAGGAGCACCAAGTCCCTGTTGTGTTGGTGGCGAGGTAACAATCATGCTTCCTTCCTCTGTCCTCTCCCCCCAACCTCGCACAACAGAAATGTGATCAAGGTCTCCCTCATCTGATGAGTCTTCCATCAGTTCGTCCTCCACTTCTTCCTGGGCTCCTGCACCTTCCTCACTAGTTTGGCTGCTACCATGCGCCCTGGTAAAACCATCTCCCCCACCCTCACATGCCTGCCGCCTTGGTGCTGCCGACCGTCTGGACCTTGCAGATGTTAGCCCTTCCGCATACAACTCCTCCTCCTCTACTTCCTCCACCTCCTCTTGTGCCACCACCTGACTCCGAATTCTGTTTAACATGAGCTCCAGCATGTAAATCACCGGAATAGTCATGCTGATAATGACATCGTCAGCACTAAACATCTTTGTCGCCATTTCAAAACTGTGCAGAAGGGTGCATAGGTCCCTGATCTGAGACCACTCTTCCAGCGTGATTTGCCCCACCTCTGGATCTCGTTGGCCCAGGCTATACGTCAGAACGTATTGCACCAGGGCTTGTCGGTGCTGCCACAGTCGCTGCAACATGTGCAGAGTTGAATTCCACTGGGTAGGCACATCGCATTTTAGCCGGTGAAGTGGCAGGCCCAACGACTTCTGTAGAGATGTAAGTCGCTGAGCTGCGGGATGCGAACAGCGAAAGTGAGCACACAGCGACCGTGCCCTCTGCAGAAGGCCATCTAGTCTGGGATAGTTGGCTAAAAATTGCTGGACAACCAGGTTCAACACGTGAGCCATACAAGGCACGTGTGTGACATTGCCCCGGCGAAGGGCCGCACCCAGGTTTGCAGCATTGTCACACACGGCCTTCCCTGGTTTCAGGTCCAGTGGAGACAACCATTCATGAAATTGGTTCTCCAGAGCTGACCACAACTCCTCAGCTGTGTGACTCACATTTCCCAGATATTTCAATGTAAAAACCGCCTGATGACGTTGAGCCCTACTGCCAGCATAGTAAGGAGGTGTGCAGGATCCCTTCTGCGCAGTTAGAAAGCTTGTGGCATGACCAGACAGGCTTTGGGTGCAGGTGGAAGACCGAGAGGAGGTTGAGGAGGCAGAAGCAGTGGAGGAACTTTGACATAAAGAGGATTGACGCACAACTCGTGGGGACGGCAAGACTTGGACAGCAGCCCCTTGTCCTGCTGTCACCATAGTTACCCAGTGCCCAGTCAGCGACATGTAACGCCCCTGTCCATGCCTACTCGTCCAAGTGTCTGTGGTGAAATGCACCCTGTCACACACAGAGTTTCTCAAAGAAGCGGTGATGTTGTGTGCGACATGCTGGTGGAGCGCAGGGACACCTTTCTTTGAGAAGTAGTGCCGACTGGGCATCTGGTACTGGGGCACTGCGACGGACATAAGGTCTCGAAAATCCTCTGTGTCCACCAGGCGGAAAGGCAGCATTTCTGTAGCCAAGAACTTGCAGATGGTGAAATTCAACCTCTTAGCTTTCTCATGGCTAGGAGGAAATGGTCTTTTACTTGTCCACATCTGAGGGACCGAGGGCTGGCTATTGTGCTTAGACGGGGTTGATAAGGGTGTCCCCGGCAAACTGCCGGTCTGTGAGGAAGATGCAGGCGGACATGTTAGGTTGCCTTGATCCAAAGGTGGTGCTATCGATGTCGGACAGCGCTCAACACCAGCTGGTGTTACCACCTCCAAAGAAAATGATGACCTGCCAATCACGCTGGCTGTTGCGGGTAAAGAGGTGGCAGGTCTGCGCCCCAAAACAGGTGTGACTGCTGTCCCCCCAGTCACAGAGGATGAAGAGGCCGCGGATGCACAAGATATGGCAGACGGTGGTTGGCCCGGCCGGCTAGGCCGCATTGTAGCACACTGAGCTTCCCACTGCAACTTATGCTTCATGTCCATGTGCCAGTTCATGCATGAAGTACTCAAACTATGTATTTTTTGGCCTCTACTTAGCTTTTGCTGACAAATGTTACAGATAACACGAGTTGGGTCATCTTTATCGATCTGAAAAAATGCCCAGGCTATGCAAGGCTTAGCACCCATGCGACCTGAAGAGCCACCACGACTTGTGGTGAGAGGCAGAGTTGTGTTTGAGGATGCAGTTGTTGACGTGCTTCCAGTACTACGTCTCTGTCCAGGAAGGCGCAACCTGACCTCGTCGTCACTAGCATCTTCCTCCACCTCCTCTGCTGACCTCATCTCTTGGCTGACTGTGGGTTGACAGTAAGTGGGATCTCCAACCTCATCATCATCACCCTGTGCGTTATCACACCCGTCGTCCTCAGAGCCAAGCTGTTCCTGCCCTGACAAAAAACTAAAGTTGTCGCTCCAATCAGGTATTTGAGTCTTATCATCGTCTTCCTCATTGTCTCCACCAACAGGAGTTACAGTTTGGGAATGAGGGTCTACATTATGGTCAGAACCTTCTGCGTCTGGTCCTGGATCCGACTCATAAAGATTCTGGACATCAGTGCAGATCATTTCCTCGTCTGGATTCACAGAAGCGCTGGAGTCGACCTCTGATTCCCAGGCTATAGTATGAGTAAACAGCTCTGCAGACTCAACCATCTGTTCTACCTCATACTCAGACGGGCAGCTGGAGATTTGGGAGCTGTGAGGAAGCAAGTGCGATTGGGGTGACACCTTTGAGGACTGGAGTATTTGTGATGTTGAAGTTGATGTGGAGGAGAGCCCACTTAAAGGAGCACTTGATATCCGTTGAAGCACCTGCTGTTTTTGTGCCTCATCTGGAATTTGTAGCGATTGGCGTGGCCGTAAGAAAGGGATCTTATCACATTGTCCGCTAAAAGAAGTAGACATTTTAGTTTGGCTGGAAGATGGTCTTTCTTCTGCAGATGTTACTGTTGCTTTAACACCTACCCCACGGACACAACCTTTTTTCCCCTTCCCAACACGCCTATTCCCCTTTCCACCAGCAGCAGGCCTTTTTCCACTCATTTTGGTGGTTAACTAATTAACAACTCTGGAGTTGTTTGCACAAAAAAACAATGGATGGGAACCGAGAAGAGCTGAGTGGCCAAACTGTGGTATTAGGCCAAAACTATTGGCTGGGTTAGATGCAGAAAAAAATTATATTCAATTTGCAACCTGATGGAGGTCAGTATAGATGGACTGATAGAGAAAGTCCCACACACTGCTAGAAGGCCAAATATTTTTTCAGAGCTAGATGCAGAAAAAAATATATTCAGTTTGCAACCTGATGGAGGTCTGTATAGATGGATTAATAGAACAAGTCCCACACACAGCTAGAAGCCCAATATTTTTTCAGAGGTAGATGCAGAAAAAAATATATTCAGTTTGCAACCTGATGGAGGTCTGTATAGATGGATTAATAGAACAAGTCCCACACACAGCTAGAAGCCCAATATTTTTTCAGAGGTAGATGCAGAAAAAAATATATTCAGTTTGCAACCTGATGGAGGTCAGTATAGATGGACTAATACAACAAGTCCCACAGACAGCTAGAAGCCCAATATTTTTTCAGAGGTAGATGCAGAAAAAAATATATTCAGTTTGCAACCTGATGGAGGTCTGTATAGATGGATTAATAGAACAAGTCCCACACACAGCTAGAAGCCCAATATTTTTTCAGAGGTAGATGCAGAAAAAAATATATTCAGTTTGCAACCTGATGGAGGTCTGTATAGATGGATTAATAGAACAAGTCCCACACACAGCTAGAAGCCCAATATTTTTTCAGAGCTAGATGCAGAAAAAAATATATTCAGTTTGCAACCTGATGGAGGTCTGTATAGATGGATTAATAGAACAAGTCCCACACACAGCTAGAAACCCAATATTTTTTCAGAGGTAGATGCAGAAAAAAATATATTCAGTTTGCAACCTGATGGAGGTCTGTATAGATGGATTAATAGAACAAGTCCCACACACAGCTAGAAGCCCAATATTTTTTCAGAGCTAGATGCAGAAAAAAATATATTCAGTTTGCAACCTGATGGAGGTCTGTATAGATGGATTAATAGAACAAGTCCCACACACAGCTAGAAACCCAATATTTTTTCAGAGGTAGATGCAGAAAAAAATATATTCAGTTTGCAACCTGATGGAGGTCTGTATAGATGGATTAATAGAACAAGTCCCACACACAGCTAGAAGCCCAATATTTTTTCAGAGGTAGATGCAGAAAAAAATATATTCAGTTTGCAACCTGATGGAGGTCAGTATAGATGGACTAATACAACAAGTCCCACACCCAGCTAGAAGCCCAATATTTTTTCAGAGGTAGATGCAGAAAAAAATATATTCAGTTTGCAACCTGATGGAGGTCTGTATAGATGGATTAATAGAACAAGTCCCACACACAGCTAGAAGCCCAATATTTTTTCAGAGGTAGATGCAGAAAAAAATATATTCAGTTTGCAACCTGATGGAGGTCTGTATAGATGGATTAATAGAACAAGTCCCACACACAGCTAGAAGCCCAATATTTTTTCAGAGGTAGATGCAGAAAAAAATATATTCAGTTTGCAACCTGATGGAGGTCTGTATAGATGGATTAATAGAACAAGTCCCACACACAGCTAGAAGCCCAATATTTTTTCAGAGGTAGATGCAGAAAAAAATATATTCAGTTTGCAACCTGATGGAGGTCTGTATAGATGGATTAATAGAACAAGTCCCACACACAGCTAGAAGCCCAATATTTTTTCAGAGCTAGATGCAGAAAAAAATTATATTCAATTTGCAACCTGATGGAGGTCAGTATAGATGGACTAATAGAATGATGCTATGCCCAAAAGATTTTACTTCACTAGGTGCAGTAAAAAAATTGGTATTCTATACACAGGTGGTATATCTTGCAACACAGATAGGCTACTCCACTGACTAACACACTCTGCAATAGGCCAAAAAGGATTAGCTTTGCTAGATTCAGCCAAATGCTGTGAAAAAAACTTGCACAGCACTGGCACAGACCTGCCTGGCAAAAACTGATAGGAACTGATGTAACCTAGTCCTGAAAAGGACTCCAATTACAATTAGTCTTTACTCCCACAATCTATCTATTTAAGAGCACAGACCTGCCTGATAAAAGTCGTAGGAAATGCTGTAACCTAGTCCTTAAAAGGACTGCAATCACAACTATTCCCTACTCCCAAGATATCTGTAGATTTGTGCGAAAATTGGCTTGAAATTAACAAGGTATAGCGCACACAGCAACAGCGGTGCCATCTAACACGCAGCTGCAGCAGTGAGAAAATGGTGGCGACGGGGAAAATGGCTTGGTCTTATAGGGCAAGGACATGTCACATACACTGCCAATGACACATGCCCTTGCTTGTGTGAAAAAAAGCACTTCGCTCCGTGTGTGCGCTGCTGATAGGCTGACAGATTGCACCTCCCCACTGTAAATGCGGGAAAGAGGAAAAAAAATGGAGATCTTCATTGTTCCTGCAGAGATCCATCCCCTGCCCCTCCCCCCACCCCGCTGTACACTCAAACTGCGTATTAACATTAATTTTCATCATTACTGAGAAAAAATCCAGTTATGATTTTGGTGCACGAACAGTTATCGAACATAACCTCGAACAGCCGAATTTTTCTCAAATTGTTCGTGTTCGCCGAACGGCTCGAACACCGCCCAAAACAGCTCGAATTTGAGATTGGCGAACAGTTCGAGTAGAACAACGCTCATCTCTACTGGCCACTCCATTACAGATAGAATACCAGCTGCCTGCTTCTTCCCTAAATAGTTCACGCATAATTTGGAGGTGTGATTTGGGTCATTGTCCTGTTGTAGGATGAATTTGGCTCCAGTCAAGCGCTGTCCACAGGGTATGGCATGGCGTTGCAAAATGAAGTGATAGCCTTCCTTATTCAAAATACCATTTACCTTGTACAAATCTCCCATTTTACCAGCACCAAAGCAACAGCAGACCATCACATTACCTCCATCATGCTTGACAGATGGCGTCAGGCACTCTTCCAGCATCTTTTCAGTTGTTCTGCGTCTCACAAATGTTCTTCTGTGTGATCCAAACACCTCAAACTTTGATTCGTCTGTCCATAAAACTTTTTTCCAATCTTCCTCAGTCCAATGTCTGTGTTTTTTTTTGCCCATATTAATCTTTTCGTTTTATTAGCCAGTCTCAGATATGGCTTTTTCTTTGCCACTTCACTGTAGACGATGACACTGGCGTTTTGCGTGTACTATTTAATGAAGCTGCCAGTTGAGGATCTGTGAGACGTCAATTTCTATTAAACCTGACAGGGCACACCTGTAAAGTGAAAACCATTTCCGGTGACTACCTCTTGAAGCTCATCAAGAGAATGCCAAAGCAGTCAACAAAGCAAAAGGTGGCTACTTTGAAGAACCTAGAATATAAGACATATTTTCAGTTGTTTCACACTTTTTTGTTAAGTATATAATTCCACATGTGTTAATTCATAGTTTTGATGCCTTTAGTGTGAATGTACAATTTTCATAGTCATGAAAATACAGAAAAATCTTTAAATGAGAAGGTGTGTCCAAACTTTTGGTCTTAACTGTATTTATCCATCTGAACTAACAGTCCTTATGAGGACTAATCCAGCTGCATATGATGCGCCCCCTTGGCCGTGGGGTACTTGGTAGCCGGTCGGTCAGTTCTGGGGGTGTCACGGTGGCAGTGACCTGGTCCGTGACCCAGGGCGGTCAATTAAAGGGAAAGTAAAAAGGGAATAAAGTTTTTAGAGATAATGTTCATGACGCCACCTGTGGTATGCGGCTATATGGGGCCACCGCTGCGGTGCAGGTCCACTGGAGCTGATGGAGATGCAGCAGAGTCGGTTCAGCTCTCCACAGGCAGAGCTTAGCTCCAGGGCAGGAAATGATGAATTGTATGAGGTAGATGTTGCTCGTGCTGTGTAGTGCAGGGCTGGTGATGGCGCAGTTATTATTCAAGGACACAGTGGGGTGCAGTCTTCAGGTTTTACTTTCAGTTGTTCAATTCTCCAGGTTACAATGGCCAGTGTGTAACCTCCCACATTGTCCTGTGTCCTCCAGGGTAGGGGTTCAGCAATCTCTCAAGTATCTCAGGAGTACTTAAACGGCACCCCGTTCTATATATCTTTCCCGGTCGTCTCATTGCGCTGCCTCTCGCCCTCCTGCCCTGCGCCTCACAATCAGTGTCCCAAGCCAGTGGCCTCGGGCCTTGTCGGGCGACGTGCAGTCCCCTGGACCCTATGCAGCCACCTTTTCGGCGATGTAACTGTGGATGTTGGCTGCAGCACCTTGAAAATGCGGCAGCCTCCGGTTGTCTAGCTGAGCCTGGTTATTCTCCACTAGTTAGGGGCCGGTCCCCTTCTGCAGCCTGATCCCTCCACGACAGCGTGAAGTCGGGCACACGGGTAGCCCCTGGGATCCCCTCTGTTCCTCCTGGAGCCCTTCTTGTTAGAACCCTCCTGTTTGTTTTTTCCATCTTGTGTTTTGCGGTCACGTGACCATCTGCCTTTATACTCCAGCTCCGCCCTTTTGGCTGTGCTGGACTTCAGTGTTTGACTGTTTCTCTAGCCAGGTGCTTCTGTGCCTTTCTCTGTCAGTTCGTTTTGTCCTTCTGGGACCTCTAGTATTTTTTTTGTCTGTTTGTCTTTTTGGTGTTCTGCAACAACTTCTCTATTTAGGAGGTGTCCCATTTTTTGTCCCAGTCCTTAGTTCTTTTAGTGACCCCTCCCCTTATGCTATAGGTCTTCGTTCAGACTAGCCGAGGACTAAGGCAGGTCTGTTCGCTAGGAACAGGCAGCCCGCTACATCGTAGGGATTCATCTTAGTCTTACTGTAGGGACAGCTTTCCCCTATCTTTCCTAGTACTTGTTGCTGATAATAACAGTAAGTCCAGCCCAAAAAAACGAAAAGGAAAGAAATCCGGGGATCAGTATGGTTTCCGTCCAGGATTTGGCTCAATGCCTGCAACGATTGTCTCTGGAGGTAGCCAAATTCCAGCAACACGTGAGTAGCTGTTCTGAAGCGCATTTTGTGGAACCCAAGGTAGGACTGCCTGATGTTTTTTATGGTAAACAGCAAGATCTTTTTTTCCTTTAAAAATGCTTGTTTGTTATATTTTCGTTTGAGACCAAGGTCCTCTGGGAATGAATCACAGCGCATTGGTTTTATTATGTCACTTTTGCGCAAAGAACCACAGGGGTGGGCCTTTTCTCTCCAACCTAATGATCCATGTTTAAGGTCTGTAGAATAATTTTTTTCTGCTATGGGGCTATTATATGACGATCCTGATCAAATCTCATCTGCTGAGGCAGAACTCAGGCGTTTGAATCAGGGGTCAGGTGATGTTGAAAATTATTGCACACACTTCAGAAGGTTGGCCTCAGAAGTTAAATGGAATGATCCAGCTCTGAAATGTCTATTTCTTGCTGGTCTGAGTGAAAGGGTTTGCTAATTGCATTCCCCGCACCTGAGACTCTGCAGGATGCCATGCAATTAGCTGTTCGTGTGGACAGGAGACTGAGATTTAGACACAATGAGGTAAAGACTCCTGTAATGCCAGGTTCTAGTCCCCAGAAAATCTGCTCTGACGGTGGAGAACCGATGGAGGTTGGGGCGAAGTCGCTCCCCTCTCAGGAAAGAGACCGGAGGTTCGCCGAGGGATTGTGTCTTTATTGTGGTAAAGCTGACCAATTGATTAAGTATTGTGAGCTTTGTTTAAGTAAAGAAAAAAAAAAGGTCAGTTACGCCTGTACCTATTCAAGATTTTTGGAGGGTTTTTTCGGAGGAGAAGTCGCAAGTTTTACATCCTCATAGGGATTATGATTGCGCCATTGAGTTTGTTCCTGGAGCTACTCTTCCCAAGAGTCACTTGTTTAATCTGACTATCCCTGAAAGAAAGGCCTTGGAGGAGTACATACAGACTAGCCTAGCTGATGGTCACATTAGACCTTCTAAGTCGCCTGTGGCAGTTGGATTTTTCTTTGTTAAAAAAAAGGATGGGGGTTTACGTCCATGTCTGGATTTTCGTGAAATTAATAAGATTACCGTACGCAATTCCTACCCATTGCCGTTAATTTCTGACTTGTTTAAGCAGTTGGTGGGGGCTAAGTGGTTCTCTAAAATTGATCTCCGGGGGGGCATACAATTTGTTACGGGTGAAGGAGGGTGTTGAATGGAAAACTGCTCTTAACACTCTGGTAGGTCATTTTGAGAATCTGGTGATGCCTTTTGGTCTTACCAATGCACCTGCATTTTTTCAGAACCTTATTAATGACATCCTGAGACCTTTGATTGGTAAGAATGTGGTTGTGTATTTGGATGACATTTTGATTTATTCACCAGATCTAGAGTCCCATTGGCAGAGTGTACGTGAAGTTTTGCAGTTATTTAGTGATAATTCACTCTTTGCTAAGCTGGAGAAATGTGAGTTCACTGTGCAGAAAATTAGTTTTTTGGGCGGCATTGTCTCCAGCGAGGGCTTTGAGATGGACCCGGTGAAGGTTCAGGCTGTGCAGGAATGGCCTAGGCCTATTGGTTTGAAATCTATACAGAGATTTTTGGGTTTTGCCAATTATTACATGAAATTCATTAAGAATTTTTCTGTAATTGTTAAGCCTCTTACCGATCTCACCAGGAAAGGTGCGAATACGGTCCAGTGGACTACTGAGGCCATTGAAGCGTTTGAGTATCTCAAAGAGAGGTTCAGTTCTGCCCCTATCCTTATGCAGCCTGAAGAGACCAAGCCTTTTTTGGTCGAGGTCGATGCTTCATCAGTGGGGGTCGGAGCAGTTTTGTCTCAGGAGAACAAGGATGGAGTACATCCTTGTGCCTTCTTTTCGAAAAAAATTTCGGAAGCCGAACTGAATTATGGTGTTGGAAATCGGAAGTTGCTGGCTATTAAACTCGCGTTTGAAGATTGGCGTCATTTTTTGGAAGGCGCTAGATTTCCTATTCAGGTTTTCACAGATCATAAGAATTTGATCTATCTGGATGCTGCCAAGCGCTTGAATGCCCGTCAAGCTAGGTGGGCACTTTTTTTTCTCGGTTTCATTTTTCTGTTACCTATATCCCTGGTACTAAGAATGTTAAAGCCGATGCTTTATCTAAAAGCTTCTCTCCTACGGTCGGTGCCGAGGAGGAGGAGAGTATTTTACAGAAAAGAGTTGAGGTGGCGGCATTGGACTCCGTTTTGGAGAATGGGATTCTGAAAGCTCAAGATGATGCTCCATCTAACACTCCCCATGGGAGGTTGTTCGTGCCTAGAGCCTTTAGGAGAGATTTGTTTGTAGAGTGTCATGAGTCTCGGTTGGCGGGTCATCCAGGAATTTCGGAGACTAAGAGACTTATCAGTCACAGTTTTTGGTGGCCTGGATGGCAGAAGGAAGTCATCAAGTGGGTGCGTCAATGTACTGTGTGTTCTAGGTCAAAGGCTTCACATACTCCTGCTGCTGGGTTGCTTTGCCCTCTGGAGGTTCCTAGTGCGCCTTGGACACATCTCACAATGGATTTTATTACTGATCTTCCTGTGTCCGAGGGTTTTACTGTCATCTGGGTGGTCGTGGACCATTTTAGTAAGATGTGTCATTTGGTTCCATTCATTAAGTTGCCCTGCGCCAAGACACTTGCTAAGGCGTTTGTTAAGGAGATTGTCAAGCTTCATGGCGTTCCCACGGATATTGTTTCTGATAGAGGACCTCAGTTTGTGGCTCGCTTTTGGCGTGCTTTTTGTGACAGGTTGGGAGTCCATTTGTCATTTTCGTCTGGGTATCATCCTGAGTCTAATGGACAGACTGAAAGAAAGAACCAGGATGTTGAACAGTTTTTGCTTTGGTTTGTGGCGGACAATCAAGAGATGTGGTCTGAGTTTCTGCCTCTCGCAGAATTTGCTCTTAACAATCATCCTCTGCTGGGTGTTCTCCTTTTTTTTGTTGTACTGGGAGACATCTGTCTTTTGGTTCGTTCTCCAAATTGGGGTCGGCGGTACCGGAGGAGGAGAATTTTTCCGGTGATTTGGAGAGAGTTTGGACTAATGTACGTTGCAACCTGCAAGAGGCTAACAAGAAGTCCAAGAAGTATTTTGACAGGAAACGTAAGAAGGTTTTGTTTATTGTGGGTGACATGGTTTGGTTGTCCTCCAAGAAGCTCTGGTGTACTGGGTAGGCAGTATTACTGCACACTGAGATAAGTAACATGATTTTTGCACTGTAAGGGCCCCGTCACACTAAGCGATGCAGCAGCGATCCCGACAACGATACGACCTGTCAGGGATCGTTGCTGCATCGCTAATACATCGCTGGTGAGCTGTCAAACAGGCAGGCTCACCAGCGATCAGGGGAGCAGCGATATCGTGGAAAGAATCGTTCCACGATGTCCTGCTCCCGTTACCAGCCTGCTGCAAGCAGGAGCAGGCTGGTAACTATGGTAAACATCGGGTTACTAAGTGCGCGTGTGCCCCTAGTAACCCGCTGTTTACCATGGATACCACTCTGCTACGGTGCGCGGGAGCCTCCGTGCACCGTAGCAGAGTGGTATCCATGGTAAACAGTGGGTTACTAAGTGCGCGCGTGCCCCTAGTAACCCGATGTTTACCATAGTTACCAGCCAGATCGTTGGTCCCGCTGGTCACACACAGCGATGTGTGCCGGCCAGCGGGAGGCCAACGACCAAAAAATGGTCCAGGACACTTTGCAACGATCAGCGACCTCACAGCAGGGGCCTGATCGTTGCAAAGTGTCACACACAGCGACATCGCTGGTGAGGTCGCTGGTGAGTCACCAAAACCGTGACTCAGCAGCGATATCGCTAGCGATATCGCTATGTGAGACGGGGGCTTAATTCTTTCTGAACGTTTACTGATAGGAGGTATTGTGTTATCAGTGCCTACCTCTTCCTCTTGACATGTTTGTAGTGCAATGGTATCTGCCATCTAGCCCCAGTCTGAGGTAGTGTTAATCATTTTATTAATGTGGAGTACGAGGGATGTGGCACCCCTGGAGTGTACTGGGCAAATAGGATCCCGGCACGTTTTGAAGAATAAATGATTATGTATTTGTATTGGTGGTGAAGCTTTCTTGATGAGAGGCACTTTGTTATCTACACATGCCCCTTTTTTTCACACTGTCTGTGCGTTATATAGATAATAGGTATTGTGTTAACCTTCTTGCCTTCTTTTTCCAATACACTATATTACAGGTGCGGTGATACCTGCCACTGTGCCCCAATGTGGGGAAGCATTTATTACACTATTAGGCCGAGGTATGGTTCTTACCTGGTATAGCAGTAATTAATTGGACATACCTGTCTGTTTAATACAGTTGGTATGGATAGATAAGTTAAGTGATCTTGAGCACCAGTATGTGCACTTGATATAGGTGAATATTACGCTGTATCTACCGGGTTTAATTTTGGAACTATAGCAGACGTTTATTCGGTATTGTATGTACTCCCTTTGGTGTTTTTTGTCATTGTGATCCATTACTGACGTATCTGGATAGACGTGACTGGGAGACATTTAATCAACTGGTCTCCCCCGTGATGACATATTGTCATGTGGGACACTATAGCCTGTCTTCCAAGATCCTCTTTTGACAGTATTGGATCACCTATTTATTGTGTGTGTCTACTTTTGGGTCATTTAGTATTTGGTGTGAGCCTTAAGGCTAAATTTTAATTAAATCTATTAAAGGCTATCTTTTAGATGGGTTTTTTGATGTGAGATATATTTATAAACCCATTGAAGTTACTATATTCTTGTCCTCAAAGAACCTGCGGTTGAGGATTCCCTCTAAAAAACTGGGTCCTAAGTTTGTGGGTCCATTTAAAGTGCTTCAGGTTGTTAACTCGTCTGCTGTTAGGTTGGATGTTCCTACTTCCTGGAAGATTAATCTTGAGTTTCATGTTTACTTGCTGAAAAAGGCTGATGTATCAGATAGGGATGTAACTGTATCAGTTCCTCCTGTGGTGGAAGACGGCGAATATGAAATTTCTCGTATCTTGAATTTTAGATGACATAGAGGGAGATTACAGTATCTGGTGTCCTGGAAGGGTTTCGGTCCCGAAGACAACTCCTGGGTAAGGAGCTCCTAGGCTTGTTAAAGCTTTCCACAAGAGGTTTCCAGATAGGCCTGGGCCTGGAGGATCCGGAGGATCCTCATAAAAGAGGGGGTACTGTTAGAACCCTCCTGTTTTTTTTTTCTCCATCTTGTGTTTTGCGGTCACGTGACCATCTGCCTTTATATTCCAGCTCCGCCCTTTTGGCTGTGCTGGACTTCAGTGTTTGACTGTTTCTCTAGCCTGGTGCTTCTGTGCCTTTCTCTGTCAGTTTGTTTTGTCCTTCTGGGACCTCTAGTATTTTTTTTGTCTGTTTGTCTTTTTGGTGTTCTGCAACAACTTCTCTGTTTAGGAGGTGTCCCATTTTTTGTCCCAGTCTTTAGTTCTTTTAGCGACGCCTCCCCTTATGCTATACGTCTTCGTTCAGACTAGCCAAGGACTAAGGCGGGTCTGTTCGCTAGGAACAGGCAGTCCGCTACATCGTAGGGATTCAGCTTAGTCTTACTGTAGGGACAGCTTTCCCCTATCTTTCCTTAGTACTTGTTGCAGATCATAACACTTCTCACTGCTCCTCTCTTCTTTCTTTCCTCCTCCTGGGCCTCTCTCACTGGGCCCTACTCCTTTCTCCATTCCTCCTGAGCAGAGCTCCTCCTGAGCTCCTGCTCCCAACTCACTCTCCTCTGTATTGTCTCCTCACAACTGACTCTCTCTAGAACCTTCCACACTCTCTTTTATACTCCTACCCTCTGTGCTCCACTGAACTACTTCCTCCACCCACCTCCTCTACCTAGTTCCACCCTTCATCTAGGGACCAGGGACTGTGCTCTCCCTTAGGAGCAATCTCGCCCTTCCCTACTGAAGTGGAGTGTATTGGATGCGGGTGTGTGGGTCCCGGGTAGTACTCCCTCCTTACCTGAGAGTGGGGTACCACACCTCTGGGTGAGATGCAGTACCTCTGTGGCGACTGAACCCGTAGGGGCGCCACACGTACAGTATATTCAGTGGTGATTGCAGGAGTTAGGCAGGCAGGGTTCGTGGCAGACTACAGTGCATACAGCACAAGAGGGTCCATTGCATGTTCTGACTGATCCTGCTGTTACTGATATTTGTAGACATAGCCCCAGATATCAGGGGCCAGGGCTAATTTTTTTATCTTAATCCTAGTTATTTGCTTAAAAAGCAAGGTAGGCAGGGTTTGTGGCAGACAGTGTATACAGCACAAGAGGGTCCATTGCAAGTTCTGACTGATCCTGCTGTTACAGATATTTTTAGACAGAGCCCCAGGTATCAGGGGCCATTTTTTTTATCTTAATTCTGATTGTTTTCTTAAAAAGCAATCCAGATTACACAATTGTTCTGCTCCATTTGCTTGTTAGCACTGTAGAATACAGCCAGATCTTTTCCATATTAGAGCGATAAAAATCCAGAAATTTGTTGTGAACGTGGAAAATATTGGCCTCCATTTACAGTTTGTTGCAGTGTGTCAGTGAAGCTATTCACACCTGGTTGCTGTGAAGAATAATAACCTACAGGCCCGCCATTTAAAACCGTGGTTGTCCGTCAGACGTATCACATATAACTGCTGTCCAAATTCAGCCATTTCTGGCCTCCGGTTACATTTTGTTGCAGTGTGTCAGTGAAGCTATTCACACAAGGTCGCTGAGAAGAATAGTAACCTACAGGCCCGCTAGTTAAAACCGTGGTTTACCGTCAGACGTATCACACTTAACTGCAGTTCAAATCCAGCCATTTGTAGTGAACTTGGAAAATATTGTCCTCCATTTAAAATGGGCAAGGCGCATGGGAAGGGACAGGGAAGTGGACGTGATGGTGATGGTGCATGCAGAGGCTGAGGCCGTGGTAAAGCTGAAATTATGCCACACCTAACATTCACATCTTGTCGCTCGACCTTCCTGTCCCAATTACTAGGAGACCGCTGAAAACCAATATGGAACACAGAGTACTGTCAAAAGGTTGTTGGTTGGATAGCAGATAATGCTTCCAGTCACTTTACCACCATCACCCTGTCTTCCACACGGTCAAGTCTCAGTATCTGTGAGTCTGGACTGCATATTCCTCACACTGATCCTCCTTCCTCTCATCATGGCGAGTGCTCGGAGACAACTGATCCCACACTTGGACACTCAGAAGAGCTGTTCACTTTTCCATTTATAGAGTCGGGCCTCTGGCCCGGCCAGATTCAAGCGGGTCAATAGGAGAACGCATGTAGCGATGCACATGTAGGGCGACACCACTGCTTCTTCCGCTGTTGTGCGTGCACACCAATCCTCTTCCATGGCGCATGAAAAGATGCCTTCTGCCCTGCACGTGTCATTACACACTCTCAACTAGCACCATCAGCAAGCACGTCCATGTCCTTGTCCCAGCACAGCGTTCAGTTGTCCCAACCCCAGTCCTTGGAACGCAAGTGCAAATACGCAGCCAACGCCCCACAGGCCACACTACTAAATTCACACATTTCGCAAATGTTTGCACTCGAAATGTTGCCTTTTAGGGTCCTGGAGATAGAAGTTTTCCGCAACCTGATGGCAGCGGCCGTCCCTCGGTACTCAGTCCCCAGCCGCCACTATTTCTTCTGGTGTGCCACTCCCACATTACACAAGCACATCTCCCAAAACATTAGCCGTGCCCTCAACAATGCAGTTACTGGGAAAGTCCACCTAACCACGGACACGTGGACAAGTGCTTGTGGTTAGGGACGGTACATCTCGCTGATGGCACACGGGGTTAATCTAGTGGAAGCTGGGACCCAGTCGGACCTTGGGACAGAACACGTCCCTCCGACTCCAAGGATTGCAAACCCTGGGTCAATCGGGGTTGCCCCAACATTCTACAGCTCCTGCACCTTCTCCTCCTCCTTCTCTTCAGCCTCCATCTTCGAAATGACCACATCAATCACAAGCTGGAAGCACTGCAGCACTGCCTTGGCCAATCGGTAACAGTCTGTGCTGAAGCTAATATGCTTAGGTGACAAACCGCACAATGCTGAAGAGTTTTGAACAGCTCTGAAAGAGCAGGCAGATCTGTGGCTGACACCGTTGAACCTACAGCCAGGTGTGGAGCCCCTGAGGGTTCAGTCGCCACAGAGATACTGCACCTCACCCCGAGGTGTGGTGCCTCCCTTCACTCAGGTAAGGAGGGAGTGCTGCACAGAACCCCAAACACCTGCATCCAACACTACACTGCTCCAGGCCTGCTGGAGGGCAACATGCAGAGCACAGCTGCTGAGCCCTGACACTGACTGGAGTAGGGCGGGAACCCAAAGTTAGGGGGAACCAATAGTGGGTGGAGGAAGGAGTTAGAGGAAGCACTGATACAGTAGATATAAAAGGAAGGCATCTTGGGTTCAGTCAGATCAGTCTGAGGAGGAAAGTGAGAGGAACAGAGGCTCTGCAAGAGCTCTGCTCCAGAGGCGGGCCTAGCCGGAGAGGCCCAGGAGGGGAGCAGGAAGTAGGCTCCATTCTAAGAAGGGATCCCAGGGGGTACGGCGCATGCAGGACGGCACCCGTATGCCCCGAATCTGCCAGGTGTCAGAGTGATCATCCCGGATCCGACGTACAGGAAGGACTTCAGCATACCCGAGCGGGATTGAGAGTGGGCAGCGCAGGGCAGCAGGGAGAAGGACCAAGTGTGAAGACGGTCAAAGTAGGAACACGAGAAAGTGGTGTTCTGCCAGGCATTCCTAAGCTGACTGAGGAAGGATTGAACCCCTGCCCGGTGAACACAGTGCGACGTGGGAGGCTTGCACCAGTACAGTGCACCTGTGGTTTTTCTAAGAACTGTGAGTAAACCTTGGATGACTGCATCGGACTGACTCCGTCCCTTTCTTTCACCGGCGCCATTTCTCTCCCTGCGCTACAATGTCCAGCGCACCTCCATATATTTATCTACACTGCCCTGAGGCCTGCTCCACCTGTGGGGAGCCGTTCCATCTCTAGCTGCCCTATCATCTGCCTCAGAGGACTGTTGCAGCGCTGGTGATCCTCACCAGACACCACAGGTGGCGTCACGACAAATCCCTTGTAAATAATCCCCTTTCATTGCACTGACCGCCCTGGGTCACGGACCGGGCCAGCCACCGTGATAACCCCCGCAAGCAGCCATAAGGCCCGGCTGCCGAGTACCCCACGGCCCTAGGGTTGAGTCACAGGCATGGTCGTGTGTGACAATGGGAGAAACCTGGTGGCGCCTCTGAAGCGAGGCGAGCTCACACACATACCATGCCTGGCCCATGTGCTTAACCTCATGGTTCAGCAGTTTCTCAAAACCTATCCGGATCTGTCGGATCTGCTTGTCAAAGTACGCTGCGTGTGTGCCCATTTTAGAAAGTCAGCTACAGCTTCTGCTGCCCTTGCTGTGCTTCAGCAGCATTTGCAACTTCCAGCTCACCGACTGGTGTGCGATGTCCCCACGCATTAGAACTCTCTATTACAGATGTTGGGAAGGATTTATGAGCAGAAAAGGGCAGTTGTTGACTACCAACATCAACACGGCCGTCGGTATTCAGGTTAGACTCCACACATAAGATCTCAGGCGTGGACATGGATGTCAGACAACTGTACCATCCTCCAAAACTTTGAAGACTCCACCAAGAAGGTGAGCAGTGATGAAGCCATAATTAACATCACCATTCTGCTTCTCTGTCTTCTGAAATGCTCTCTGCTCACAATTAAAAAGGATGCATTGCAGGCGGAGCACAATGAGATGGAGCAAGGAACCATACAGTGTGATTACAGACAGCCCATCCTCAACTCTTCCCAACATGGATTGGGTGACAATAGGGAAGAGGAGGAGGATGAAGAGCAGGAGCTAGTTTCCTGCACTATAGACAGTAGTACCAGCACAGCTCTCATATCATCTGTTCAACATGGATGGCCTGAGGACAGGGAGGAGAAGGATGAGGAGGAGAGCATGGTCAGTCGTCCTCTTGGTGAGAACACGGAAGTCTTGCCTGTTAGCAGTCTGGCACACATGGCTGAGTTTATGTTACGCTGCCTTTCCCTTGACCCTCGCGTTGTCCAAATTTTGGATGACAGTCATTACTGGTTGGTGACACTTCTAAACCCACGCTGCAAGGAGAACTTTATATCTCTTATTTCTGTGGCGGATGCGCCTAATAAAATGGGGCAGTACCAGAATACCCTTGTTGAAGTATTATTAAAAAAATTTCCTTCTGAAGACGCTGGCAGCAGAGGTCACAGTTCGTTGGACAACCAAGGAGTAGAGGTGAGAGAGACACAAATGCAATAAAGCAGAGGCAGGGGAACACTGTCAAAGTTCTGTGACAGTTTTCTCAGACACTCCCATCACACAGGCCCTTATGCGCGGGTTACTCTCACAGGGAGGGAAAAGTTTGGGAAGATGCTGAGGGAGTACCTTGCTGACCGTACCAATGTCCTCTGTGATTTCTCTGTGCCTTATAATAATTGGGTATCCAAGCTGGACAAGTGGCATGAACTGGCTCTCAATGCCCTGGAGGTCCTGACCTGCCCTGCTGCTAGCGTTTTGTCAGAGCAGGTTTTTAGTGCCGCTGGTGGAATTATAGCTGATAGGCGCATCTGCCTGTCAACTGAAAATGCTAAAATGCTGACAGGCTGACTCTTATAAAAATAAACAAGGGCTGGATTGGGCCAGACTTCCCAACAACACCGAATGATAGCTGCGTAACATAAACTCAAATCCAGTGTTTTTATTTTTTGGGAGGTCTATTCCCATGCAGCTCTTCATACCCAGACATGGGTATACACTTCCTGATTTTGTCTATTTGCTCTTGTCCTCCTCCTTCTCCTCATCCTCCATCACCATATCATTCACCACCATATCTACCATATCACCTTCTCTACATCTCTTGCAAGGGGCTGCGATCTCCAAGGTATGTTAATTTTAATTTAAGGTGGAGGCACTAGAGGAGGTGTAGGAGGCAGAAGACGTGGGGGAATTGTGAAATACAGAGGTTTGCTCCGCAAACCTTGGGGATTCCAAGACTTGTGGAGCAGCGCTTTCTCCGCCTGCCCCCACAGCCACCAGAGTCACCCAGTGCCTAGTCAGCGAGATGTAACGCCCTTGGCCATCCTTACTCATCCAGGTGTCTGTGGTGAAATGCACCCTGGCAGAAAAAGATTTAGCCAAGGAAAGGGTGATGTTGTCTGCGACATTCTGGTGTAGCGCAGGCACAACTTCCTTAGAGAAGGGCAACTTGTACTAGGGGACTGCGATGGCCATCAGCTCTCGGAAACTGTCTTTATCTACCAGGCGGAAAGGCAGCATTTCCATGGCCAACAGATTAAAGATGGTGGAGTTCCACCTCTTAGCTTTCTCATGTGTAGGATGAAACAATCTTTTGCGTGACCACAACTGCGGGATCGAGGGTTGGCGGCAGTGCTGAGAGAGGGTGGAGTACGGTGAACCGGACAAACTGCTGGACTGTGAGTGAAGTGCAGGTACAGATGTTACGGTGGACTGAGAAACATGTGGTGTGCTCAGTGAAACAAACACAGCAGGCATATCGACTTCCGTTACAGCTGACGGGCTCTCACTCAGCCTGACTGGAACGGGTAGAGAACCGGAGGTTCTGCGGTGGCAAACCTGCATGACAATACTTGGCACGGTAATAGAAGAGGGGGAAGAAACAGCGGATGCGGTTGATGAGGCAGCTGATGGTTGTTGAGGTCCGCTGGTCCGAATTTCAGCACAGTAAGATTGCCAGCATAAAGCATGTTGATTGTGCATGTGAACGTTCATGCATGTAGTAGTGAAATTATTTCACTTTTTCCCTCTACTGAGTTTTTTATTGCAAAGTTTGCAGATAACATGAGTTGGCTCATCCTTTGCGGTGATAAAAAAGGCCCAGACTAGACAACCCTTGCCGCCCCTGCAAGCTGCAGACCAACGACCGCTGCTGGTCACAGCCACAGTTATGGCTAAGGATGCAGTGCTCCTCGTGCTTGTATCACTCTGTGTCTGCGCCGTAGGGTGAAACGTAACCTCCTCGTCCTCCTTCTCCACCTCCTCAGATGAGCTACTTGACTGCCTGACTCTGGGTTCACACCAAGTAGGATCGTCAAACTCGTCATCATCCAATTTGTTATTCCATTTCTCACCCTGAGAGTGACCCTTTTCCTCTTGTTGCCCTGACAGCACAGTACAGTCTGCATGAGCCTCAGGTATCTGAGACTCATCAGGATCATCTCCCTCCCCAGGGGTTAACGTCTGGTGGCGAGGGTCAGGAACCTGCTCGGCCCCTACTTCGTACTGCCCCGAATCCAACCTAAAAAAACTTTGGGCATCGGTGCAGATGCTTTCCTTCTCTTAACTCTGTGAATGTTTGGAGTACACTTCTGATGCCCATGGTGTAGAATGGGTGAACAGTTTCACAGACTTGCCCATCTGTGGTTCGCTACAGTCAGATGGACAGTTGTAACGCCGGGGAAAGCAAGGGTAATTGGGGTGCCACCTCTGTGGACTGTACTGTGTGTGATGTTGGAGGTGGAGGAAGAAGAGGAGATGCCACTTGAAGTAGCGCTTGCCATCCACTGGAGCACCTGCTCTTTCTGGCCCTTATCAACAAGGCGTATGACTGTGCAGCTGCCAAAGAAAGGGAGTGGAGTAGCCCATCCAGTAACAGAAATTTTCAGATGTCTTCGGATAGGACATAACGGTGTTGTTTCACTAGTGCTTTCACTAACATTACCACCTACCCCACGTATACCTTGAACACCAAGCCTATTCCCCCTTCCACCTCTTTTTTACCACTCATGTTGCTCAGATACTGTGGTAGGAGCACGCTATTAGCAAAACAAAATTAGATTTTTTCCTCTGCAACAGCTCTGCACACACCTGAATTTCAGCAGCACTAAATGACAAGGTAAGATATTGCTTGCTGTATAACGTTACTAACAGAAGAAAGCATTTTTTTAGTGTGGATGAGGCCTGTATAACATAGGAGATATGCTATGAACAATTTCAAACTGAGATGCCCCCTACTATATCACATTAGTAACAGAAGAAAGTATTTTTTTGTGTGGATGAGGCCTGTATAACATTGGAAATATGCTACGAACAATTTCAAACTGAAATATCCCCTGTTGTATAACGCTAGGAACAGAAGAAAGTATTTTTTATTGTGGCTGAGGCCTGTATAACATATGAGATATTCTCCAAACTATTTCAAACTGAGATGTCCCCTGCTGTATAACGTTAGGAACAGAAGAAAGTATTTTTTTAGTGTGGATGAGGCCTATAAAACATAGGAGATATTCTCCAAACTATTTCAAACTGAGATGTCCCCTGCTGTATAAAGTTAGGAGTCGAGGAAAGTATTTATTTACTGTGGATGAGGCCTGTATAACATAAAATATATGCTCCAAGATATTTCAAACTCAGATTTAGCCTGCTGTATCACGCTAGTCACAGCAAAAAAATAGATTTTTTTACTCTGCATAAGCTTTGCATACTGCTGAATTTAACATCCACTAAAGGACTAGGAGGCTTATAGCAGAGTGTAACACATTTGAGAGAGAAACAAAAATAATTTTTTGTAGTCTGGCTAGCAACAGAAAAAATATATATTTTTACTCTGAAAACAGTTGAAGTTCAACTCCACAAAAGTAGTAGGTGGCTTACAGCAGAGTATATCACGTTGGCAACAGAAAAAAATATTTTTTGTAGTCTGGCTAGCAACAGAAAAAATATATTTTTTTTACTGTGCATACAGCTAAATTTCACCCACAAAAAAAATGACAAAGTGGGCTACTATAGCTTTCGAAATCACATTAGCAAATTAAAAACAAAGAGTTTTGTGCTCTGCACTCAGAAGCTCTGCAGAGTCTGCATACAGCTGAATTTCAACCCCACAAAATGAAAAGGTGGGCTAGTAGGGTTTGCTTGCTTGCTGGCTTGCTGTATCACATTAGCAAGTGAAAAAATAGATTGAAGGGATACTGGTGCATAGAGCACAATACAAGCAGTAGACAACACAGTTCTATGTCATGGGCCCTGCTCTTTTTGTCTGATCCTCAGTAATTGCACAAGAAAAAAAAAGTGCTGCAAGGTCGATTTCACAGGCACACAGCAGACTGCTTATCTAAACTATCTGACTTCCAAACAACTGCCTATCTATCTAGCTAATATCTCTCATTAAACAGGAGAACACTCATAAGCAGCGTCTGTTAGCAGTGACATGCATAAAATGGTACTGAGGGAATATGGCCATTCTTTATATAGAGAGGATATGTGATTTCAGCAGCCAATGGCAGAAGCCCTTGTGTCTGGACAGTGTGGATGCTTCCTGCTCTCTGATTGGCTAGCCGCAATTTGCACAGTTAAAGTTACAGAAAAAAAAAAAAAAAGATTACAAGTACGCTGCTCCTCTGAGCTCTCCCCAGCTCCTCCACTCATCAAACACACCCCCCCGCTCATCAAACACAAGCAGCATGCTAGCCAAACTGTTAAAAACACTGTAGCTGCACCTCAATAATTTTCCCACCCTTGTTCGCCGAATGTTACAGATTTTCCAGAATTTAAGTAAAAATGCTTGCGTTTCCAATCACAAATCCGAATATGCCATATTTGTGTTGAATTTAACTTTTGAGATCGGATTTCGAACATTTTCGCTCATCACTAGTGGCGAGTGAGGTAATAGGCTTGGGGTTCATGTCAGCCTTGTATTGGTGACTGATATGAAGCCCAGGTTAGTAGTTCATTACTAATTCTATAGTAAAATTTAAGAAATAAAGACATGGCCAGAAAAAAGTCCTTTCTTTAAAATAAAAAGTACACACAATTTTATTTGATTTTTAATTAACAAAAAAATATACTTACCTAATGCCCATTCCATTGACTCCCTCTTCTCCTGTAACAAAAATAAAATTAAAATAAAACATACCCCTCACCTGTCCAACGCGATGACAATCCAACTGCGATCAGGTTCACCGCTAGAGCAGTCACATCAGCAGTCACTAATGTGACTGTTTTAGAGGACAGGAGGCTATACACTGACACAGGAGTGTAATCAGAGGTCACATGAGTTCATAGGCTGATAAACTCGTGTGACCTCTTTTACAGCACTACTGCTGTGTGAGAAATTCCCACGCAGCAGTAGTTCCATAAGTGAGGGCACTCAAGTTCATCAGCTGATGAACTTGTCTGACCTCACTCCCTGAAGCTCAGCCTGTACATTGACTGGAGTGATCGTGCTCCTGTCAGTGTATCGCGGCTGCTGAATAGAGCGGTCACATTTCACAATGTGGCCGTTTTGTTCATGAGATCGATGTGGGACCCTCAGATTATATGGACTACGGTAGACAGGTGAGGATTATGGTGGTTTATTATTTTATCTTTTTTTCAGGAGACAATGGCTTTGGGCATTAGGTATAAGGTGAGTATATGGTGTTTTTTTATTTTTTGCAGAGGACGAAGGCATCAGGGACAAGGTGTAGGTGAGTAAAATGTTTTTTTTTTAATTAATTTTAATTTTTTTTTTACTTTCAGCACAGGCGCTGCTAGCAAGAGACTACTTCTCGCATCCAGAGGTGCCTATGCTCGCTATTTCCTATGACATCAGACGCCAGTTCATGGTGGTAGTAGTCCCATCAGCCGGCGCCTAAGACCCACAGTAAGTTTTTTACCACGCGTCACTGTCACAGCTGTGGGATCATGCTGACATCTGTCAGTATGATCCCACAGTGCTCTGACCGCAGTAACGATGTTAATGCCGATCAGAGCCTGTGTTTCCTGCGCTGTTTCCTGAGCTGTCATATGAATGGGGTCCGTGTTTGGGTTTGGGTACTGTTCTGGTACTCGAAACCGAACTTTTAATAAACTGTTCGGCGTTCAGCTCAATTAGCCAAACCTGAACAGTCACAGGTTCGCCCATCACTAGTGGAGACTCCTAGTTGGGTCTCCATCTGTTGTGTTATCTGTAGTGGAAGGAGTATCGATCCCCATTATACTATTTGTACTCTGGTTAAATTGATGCCACTTTGGTGATGTCTGCCCCTAATTTTTTGAAATGTGGAGTCTCCATCTGATGTGTTTCCTGTTGTGAAAGTGGTGTCAGTGCCCCATAATACTATTTTTACTCTGGTAAAATTGATGCCACTTTAGTGGTGCGTGGCAATAATTTTTTTAAATGTGGAGACTACAAGTTGGGTCTCCTTTATGTGTGTTGCCTATAGCAGTATAACTCCCAGAAAAGCTGTTTGAGCTGTTGCATGGGATATCAGGGCTCCCAGCACAGCAGACCTACACCGATCCTTCTCATCTTAATTTGAACTTACATTCAAAGCTGTAAATGCTGGCCTAGACCCTAATACCTCATGCATGGCTCATGGCTGACTGCTGCTGTGCCATTATAAAAAGGCCCTAAGAGTCAGCACTGGGCAAGTTGCAGAGGGACAGGGTGGTGGCTATAGCTAATTGTTATGCATCTGGATTTGAACCCTTTAGCCTGTGCCTTGTGGTCAGCTTCTCTGTCCACTGAGCCACAGCAGAAACACCTTTTCTCTGGGTGCTTAGTTTGTCTGCCCTATTACCTTTTGGGTGCGAATTTAAATACTTTACCTCTGCTGGTATTTCCTGCTGGTGATAGTCTCATTTGGATATTCAGCCATACTGCTGTAGTTTAAGCCAGGAAGTGACAGACCAGCTTGGGTTTATCTCTCTGCTGTTTATGTTCTTTACCCTTCCCTTATCTTTAATCTCTTTTAGGAAGTAGGCGGCATATTCTCTAACAGTATGCCCTTAATCCTTTATTTTGAATTTTGCAGTTTTACTCACTGTGGGATCTCTTTCTACTTCAGCATATTTTCCCTTCAGTAGGTAATTTGCACTCTGCTCTGCCCATCGGTTCTTTAGGAGCAACGTGCAGCACTTGACGGCCTTTCAGGCAGCATAGATCCAAGTTGCCATCTTCTAGTCTGTGGTTAGGGCTATTTTAGCTCACATAGGAACCACTAGGGATTGTGGGGTCAAGATCTCTAGTGTGTACAGGAACAAGTAGGGTCAGTTGCAGTTTTCAGTGTTACCTGTTTTCCCAAGTGAATTCTACACTCATAACACTAATAAGGTCAAACAGTGGCACAGTGGACAGTGTGAAGATAATATTTTATAGGAGAGGACAGTAATGGAGAATGTGTGAATCATATTTTGTTTAGGGAGCACAGTGAGGGGCAATCATTCAGGGACAAATATTTTTTATTCAGGTGCACTATAATAATGCTGTTTTTTTTAAGGGCACTGTGTCAGCATGTGCTGCAGAAGACCAGAGAAGATGGGCATCTGCAGATACAAGCTGTGGATGTCCAATGTCATCTTGGCATCTGGACAAGAAAAAGAAAGAAACAACTCCAATCAGAGAAGATGTCACTTAAAAGATAACTGGGTGCAAATGTTTTTGGTGATACTAATGTCTCATCACCAGTACTGTTGTTCCTGTATGGTCCACAGTCTGGTGATGTCTGTTAACAAGGACATACTAGTTCATGTCATGTGATATAATTGTACTATATATGGAGCTAACGTATTCATGTACAAATTATGGTTCTGGTGATATATTAATGTACTGATGGGAATTCTAGTGTTTCTGTTGATGTACAGATGAGGGTTCTGATAATGCATTCTTGCACTGACAGTGGTTATGATACAGTATTTCTGTACTGTTGGTGGTTCTGGTGCTGTATTTCTGTACTTTTGATGATTCTATTGATGTATTTATTTATTCATGTACTTACAGTGGTTCTAGTGATTTAATTCTGTACTGATGGTGCTTCTGGTGATGTATTAATGATTGTAATAAATTCATTATCAGGATTCAGTTCTTCTTGCCAATTCCAGGGGTCATCATGTGACCACTAGTGATGAGCGAGCATGCTCGCTACTGCTCGGTGCATGCCCGAGTATCTCACTGCTCGAGATGCTCGGCTCTCGCCGAGTATTTCCTTTCCGGGGTTGCTCGGCGGGAGCTCGGGTCCCCTCCCTGCATGTTTGGCGCTTTTTACAGAGCCAATGAACATGCAGGGGTTGCCTGCCACTCGTAATGCCGCAGTCATGTTGGTTGTAGCAATACAGTGATTGGCTGGCCCCATAGCATCATCAGGTCTATATCAGACCTGTCGCCGCCATGCTCGTCACAGTCACTCCGGAATCAGACAGTGAAGGCAGAGGTGATGTTGAGCTAGGGAGAGATTTGCTTGTTTCTAGTTAGTGTAGGTGTACCAAACTATATTAGAGACACATATCCATCTCAACAAACAGTCCTTCTGTGGACTAATCCATCTGCGGAGATATCAGGCAGGCAGTGTATATAGGCAGACAGGCAGGGTAAATAGCAGACTGCAGTGCACATAGCACAAGAGGCTCCAATTTTGTCTGCTGCTGCAGTTAGATATTTATAGAAATAGGCCCAGGTCTCAGGGGGCAGGAATAATTTTTTTTGGGATATTAATCCTTATTATTTGCTTAAAAAGCAATTCAGAGAACACTGTTTTTCTGCGTCATTTGATTGTTGGCACTGCAGAATACAGCCAGGTCCTTTCCATATTACAGCGCTAAAAATCCAGCTATTTAAAACTGTGGTTTGTCCGTCACACGGATCAGATAGAATTGTGCTGAAAATACTGCCATTTCTGGCCTCCATTAAAATTTGTTTCAGTGTGTCAGTGAAGCAATTGACACCAGTTTGCTGTTCAAAATAGTTACCTACAGGCCAGGTATTTAAAACTGTGATTTGTTCTTCACACGGATCACATAAATGTTTTCAGAAAATACTGCCATTTCTGGCCTCCATTAAAAATTTGTTTCAGTGTGTCAGTGAAGCAACTGACACCAGTTTGCTGTTCAAAATAGTTACCTACAGGCCAGGTATTTAAAACTGTGGTTTGTTCTTCACACGGATCACATATACGTTTTCAGAAAATACTGCCATTTCTGACCTCCATTAAAAATTTGTTTCAGTGTGTTAGTGAAGCAATTGACACCAGTTTGCCTTTCAAAATAGTTACCTACAGGCCAGGTATGTAAAACGGCGGTTTGTCCGTCACACGGATCACATATAAGTTCGCTCCAAATTCAGTCATTTGTAGCGAGCGTGGAAGATATTGTCCTCTATTTAAAATGGGCAAGGCATGTGGCAAGGGACGGGGAACTGGACGTGATGGTGGTGGTGCATGCTGAGGCAGAGGCCGTGGGCAAACTGAAATTGTGCCACAACAAACACCCACATCTTCTCGCTCGACCTTCCTGTCCCAATTAATAGGGGTCTGCAAAACACCACTATTGAGCACAGAGCAGTGTGAAAAGCTTATTGGTTGGATAGCAGATAATGCTTCCAGTCACTAGCCACCACCACCACCTTGACTTCCACATGGTCAAGTCTCAGTAGCTGTGCGTCCGGACCGCATATTCCTCACCCTGAACCTCCTTCCTCCCACAATGCCGAGTACCCAGAGACAACTGATCCCACACTTGGACACTCCGCAGAGCTGTTTACTTTCCCATTTATAGATTCGGGCCTCTCGCCTGGTCCACTTGAAGCGGGGCAAGAGGGGATCGCATGTAGCGATGCCCAAATATTTGAGCAGCCACGGTCACACGAAGGCGACGGTGGGAAACTGTCTCAAGAGGTGGACGACGATGAGACACAATTGCCAGAAAGTCAGGAGGAGGACCAGAGTGCGGAAGTGGAAGACGAGGTGGTGGATGATATAGCAACTGACCCAACCTGGCAGGAGGACATGCAGAGCGAGGACAGCAGCACACAGGGGGAGTGAGGCAGAGCACCCAAACAGGCAGAAAGAAGCAGTGTGGTGGCTGCAGAAAGAAGGCAGGCAACCGTTCCCTGTAACACCAACAAGAAGGAAGTTGCCAGTACAACTGTTGGGTCTCTCCGAGTCTGGTTGTTTTTTAAAGACTCTGCCAATAACCCCAAAAAGGCCATTTTCACAACCTGTCAGGCCAGCATCAGCAGGGGTGGAAAAACTACCAGCATGACCACCACCAGCATGATCAGGCACATGGCAGCAAAGCTCCCGACTTTGTGGGCTGAACACCAGGGTCCAGGAACAATGTCTGCGGTGGCACCACTGCTTCTTCCGCTGTTGTGCATGCAAGTCAATCCTCTGTCCATGGTGCATGTGAAGATGTCTCCTGCTTTGCACCTGTCATTGCACACTCTCAAGTAGCATCATCAGGAAGCACGTCCACCTCCTTGTTCCAGCGCAGCGTTCAGTTGTCTATACCCCAGGCATTGGAACGCAAGAGCATATACACAGCCATCGCAAAACAGGCCACACTACTAAATTCCCACATTTTGTGACTTATTGCGCTGGGCGGCTGCTGTTCATCACTATTCGGTCCCCAGCCGCCACTATTTCTTCCGGTGTGCCGTCCCCGCATTACACAAGCACGTGTCCCACAACATTAGCTGTGCCCTCAAACACACAGTTACCCGGAAAGTCCACCTAACCACAGACAGGTGGACAAGTGCTTGTGGGCAGGGACAGTACATCTCACTGACGGCACACTGGGTTAACATAGTGGAAGCCAGTGCCCAGTCGGTCCTTGGGACGGAGTACGTCCTCCTGATGCCAAGGATCACAGGCCCTAGGTCAATCAGGGTTGCCCCCACAGTGTACAACTCCTGCACCTCATCCTCCTCAGCCTCCTCCTCCTCTTCAGCCTCCATCTCCGAAATTACCACATCAGTCACAAGCTGGAAGCACTGCAACACTGCCTTGGCCAAGAGGCAACAGACTGTGTTGAAGCCAATATGCTTAGGTGACAAACCACACAATGCTGAAGAGTTGTGGACAGCTGTGCAAGAGCAGGCAGATCTGTGGCTTACATCGCTGAACCTACAGCCAGGCATGGTCATGTGTGAAAATGGCTGGAACCTGGTGGCGGCTCTGAGGCAAGGCGAGCTCACACACGTACCATGCCTGGCCCATGTGCTTAACCTCGTGGTTCATTTCTCAAATCCAACCCGGAGCTGCCAGATCTGCTTGTTAAGGTACGCCACCTGTGTGCCCATTTTAGAAAGTCACCTACAGCTTCCACCGCCCTTGCCCTGTTTCAGCAGCGTTTGCAGCTTCCGGCTCACCGACCGGTGTGTGATGTCCCCACGCATAGGAACTCTACACTGCAGATGTTGGGAAGGATTTGTGAGAATAAGAGGGCAGTTGTTGAGTACCAGCATCAACAAGGCCATCGGTATTCAGTTCTGACTCCACACATAAGACCTCAGGAGTGGACATGGATGTCAGACATATGTACCATTCTCCAAAACTTTGAGGAGTCAACCAAGATGGTGAGCCACGATGATGCCATAATTAGCATCACCATCCCGCTTCTGTCTTCTGAAATGCTCTCTGCTCACAATCAAAGAGGATGCATTGCAGGTGGAGCATGATGAGATGGAGCAAGGAACCATACAGGGTGATTACACACAGCCAAGCCTCATCTCATCCCAACATGGATTAGGTGACAATGAGGAAGAGGAGGAGGAGGAGGAAGAACAATATCTAGTTTCCTGCGCTATACATGGTACTACCTGCATAACTGTCATACCTTCTGTTCAGGGTGGATGGCCTGAGGACAGAGAGGAGGAGGAGGAGAGCATGGTCACTCGTCCTCTTGGTGAGGACACGGAAGTCTTGCCTGTTAGCAGTCTGGCACGCATGGCTGAGCTTATGTTACACTGCCTTTCCCATGACCCTCGCGTTCTCAAAATTTTGGGTGACAGTCATTACTGGTTAGTGACACTTCTAGATCCACGCTACAAGGAGAACTTTATATCTCTTATTCCTGTAGTGGACAGGTCTACAAAAATGGGGCAGTACCAGAAGGCCCTTGTTGCAGAAATATTAAAAAATTCCCATCTGAAAACGCTGGCGGCAGGGGTTGTAGTTCGTTGGACAACCAAGGACTTCAGGCGAGAGAGACACAACTTCAATCCAGCAGAGGCAGGGGAACACTGTCAAAGTTCTGGGAGAGTTTTCTCAGCCCCTCCCATCGCACAGGCCCTGAGGCGTGGGGTACTCTCACAAGGAGTACAAAGTTTGGGAATATGCTGAGGGAGTATCTTGCCGAGCGTACCAACGTCCTCCGTGATTCCTCTGTGCCTTATAATTATTGGGTTTCCAAGGTGGATACGTGGAATGAACTGGCTCTCTATGCCTTGGAGGTCCTGGCCTGCACTGCCGCTAGCGTTTTATCAGAGCGGGTTTTTAGTGCCGTTGGTGGAATTATAACTGATAAGCGAATCCACCTGTCAACTGAAAATGCTGACAGGCTGACTCTTATAAAAATGAACAAGGGCTGGATTGGGCCAGACTTCTCAACACCACCGAATGATAGCAACGTAACATGAACTCAAATCCAGTGTCTTTTTTTGGGACGTGTATTCCCATGCACCTTTTCTCACCCACACATGGGTATACGCTTCTTGATTTTGGCTATTTGCTCTTTTCCTCCTCTTTCTCTTCATCCTCATCCTCCACCACCATATCACCAAAGTGACCGTGGTCCATGATGCAACACCCACATAATTTTTTTAAAAGGTGTTTATGATGCCCTCAAAAATTTTTTTTTATACAGTATGTTCATGTATACCCCCCAGGGGTGTCAGCCTATACACTTAGTGCATGGGCATTACAAGTATAGGAGACCCGCTCCTTTCTAATGGGAAAATTTTTTTATGAGGTTCTCTAAGCTCCTTCCAAGGGGCATTGGAGTGCCTCCCAATTTTTTTTCAGCCCTTGCATTCACTACACAGGCCAACTGTATAGGAGACCCACTTCCTAATAATGGGAATATTTTTTCATGAGGCCCTCTACGTCTCTTCCAAGGGGCATTGGAGTGCCTCCCAATTTTTGGCAGCCCTTGCATTCACTGCATAGGCCAAAACTATGGGAGACCCTCTCCTTTCTAATGGGAACATGTCGTACTTGTTACTGTGGCTCTGCTCTATGTGTCTTTAAATTTTTAGCATTTTTTTTTCTAAATTTGGTCAGCCATTGGACTCACTGCATACACTATAACTGTATAGCACACCCGCTCCTTTCTAATGGAAACATGTTGTACTCGTTACTGTGGCCCTGCTCTATGTGCTTTAAATTGTTACTGGGGTTTTTCCCAAATTTTGGCAGCCTTTGCAGTCACAGCATGGGCATTACCACTATAGGAGACCCACTCCTTTATAATGGGAACATTTTTTTTACTGAGACCCTCCTCTATGTCTCTTCAAAGGGGTATTGGGTTGCGTCCGAATTTTTGGCAGCCCTTGCAGTCACTGCATGCGCAAAAACAGTATAGGAGACCCACTCATTAATAATGGGAACAACAAAGCATACCCGGTTTTTCTCTCTAACAATAGTGAAGGCTGAAATGCTGGCCTTTTAAGAATAGTCAGGGCCGTCTGATGGCCCTATAAAAATAGGCTTTGTGACTTTCAAAATCCTTAAATCATAAATGAAACAGGATGTGTCTGATGATGTGTCACACACCACATTGCCAGATAAGGTTGTAAAATGTTCAAATGACATTTCCCGGTGAATGCACTTGTCTTAAAAAATAATGTAAAAAAAAACCAGTAGGATCTTTCTTTAGTATAAAAAACAGAGTCGCCAATGTAACCTCAATGTAATCACATTGTTCAGCTCCTGCACCTCCTCCTCCATCTCCGAACTGACTACATCAGCACTGCAGCACTGCCTTGACCAAGCGGCAACAGGCTGTGCTTAAGATAACATGCTTAATGCTTAGGTGACAAACTGCCCAGCGCTGCAGAGTTGTTGAAAGCTGTAACAAAGCAGCCTGATCTGTGGCTCTCACTACTGGACATTACAGCCAGGCATGGTCGTGTGTGACAAAGGGCGGAACCTGGTGACGGAGAAATAACAACCGGAGTAGATACGGTTTCCCTCTATGCCAGTCCTTTCACCGAGCTAAAGAACATGGCTGTGGTGAGAAACTGTTTCAGATTGAAAAACATTGAGCCCACCAGAGGATTTGATTCTGAGGGCTCACCTTTCTCCCCCACTCAAAAGCCCCATAGCAGCTGCAAAGTTAGCGCTATCATGAACTCTCCTGATGTAGAAGCCAGGGCACACCCGAGGATTCTCTGGTGGGACCGTCCAGCACTGCCGAGAAGTAGTCCTTGCTAAGAAAAGTGTGTGGGAAGGTTCCCGGAAATTCTATGGCTGCTTTTTAACTTAGGTGGAAACCCACGCAAACACGAGGAGAACATACAAAATCCTTGCAGATATTGTCCTTGCTGGGATTTGAACCCAGGATCCCAGCGCTGAAAGACTTCAATGCTAACCACTGATCCAATGTGCTGCCGTTCACCCTCTGATATCTAACAGGCTGGAGAAACTTGCACCTACTGCCACTCAGTATCTTCAGCTCCTTTGTGAGAAACTAATGTATTTGGACAGCCACTCAGTCTACCAAATAAAATTCCTGACAAGGAAATTGGGGATGGCTTCACTACTGGTACTGGGGGCAGTGCTAATACCATGGCATCGTACCATAGTTTACTGGAAATATTCCAGGCAGGTAGGAGGCAAGCAGATTCCAACAGAAAAGTAACAGCAGTAATTTTCAGGGATCCGCGCTTGTAGAAGGCGGAGATGATACGGGGAGAAATAGTGGCGGCTGGGGACAGAGTATGGACACCGCCGGCATGAGGTTGTGAAAAGCTTCCACCTCCACGAGCCTAAAAGACCATATTTCAAGTGCAAGCAGCTTTAGAGGACTTCCTGGCTGAAATGACAGCTGGAGTAGATATGGTTTCCCAAGTCCTTTTACCGAGCTAAAGAATATGGCTGTGGTGAAATACAACTATCAGCAAAAAAAGCTGTGGACTGGCTCCGTACCATCCCTGGCCACATTCACTTGACCACGTGTTTGTGATTAGGCGGTCCTTCCCAGTAAGTGCACTGGGGAGAGCACGGGTAATGTTGTGGGACCCGCGCATGTGGAAGGCAGGAGGACGATACCTGAAGAAATAGTGGCCGCTGGGGACCGAGTATGGACACCCGGCCGCTGCCGGCATGAGGTTGTGAAAAGCTTCACGTCCTCCATGAGCCTAAAAGGCCACATTTCAAGTGCAGACAGCTGCCCAGAAATCTGACAGTTTAGTATTGCGGCCTGTCGGTGGGTGGTTGGCTGGCTGAATACTTGCGTTTGCATTCCGACTAACAGAAAACTAAGCATATTGTGGCCACTATCATTATCATGGCCTCACCTCAGCACTATGAACTCTCCTGAAGGAGAAGCCATGGCCCACCGGAGGAGTCTCTGGTTCTCTGGTGGGCCCATCCATCCCTGCCAAGAAGCAGCCCTGGCTAAATAAAGTGTGTGGGAATGTTCCCAGACACTCTATGGCTACTTTTTTAATGTGGATTGGACATGCTTATGCATGTTATTTCTCAAACCGCATTGCAGATCAGGCCATTGCCCAGCTCTGTAGTCATGAAATTAAAGGTGCAAAGAAAGATGTTTGTTTGTCGAAGCACCACCGACAAGTGCGAGCCGATGTTGGACGGGCTGCCATTGCTTCTGCAACAAGCTGCATTAGAGGACTTCCTTGGAGAAATGACACCCAGAGTAGATATGGTTTCCCTCTATGCCAGTCCTTTCACCAAGCTAAAGAATATGGCTGTGGTGAAATACAACTCTCAGCAAAAAAAGCAGTGGACTGGCTCCGTACCGTCCCTGGCCACATTCACCTGTCCACGTGTTTGTGGTTAGGCGGTCCTTTCCAGTAAGTGCACTGGGGAGGGCACGGGTAATGTTGTGGGACCCGTGCTTGTGGAAGGCGGAGACAATACCGGGAGAAATAGTGGAGGCTGGGGACCAATTATGGACACCCGGCCACCGCATAAGATTGTGGACAGCTTCCGCCTCCAAGAGCCTAAAAGGCCACATTTCATGTGAAAGCAGCTGTCAGAAATTTGTCAGTATAGTATTGCAGCCTGTGGGTGGGTGGCTGGCAGGCTGCATACTTGTGCTTGCATTCCAAAGAATGGGGTAGAGACAACAGAACGCTGCACTGGGACAAGGACGTGGACAGTGAATGTTGCAAGTCTGTAACGACAAGTGCATGGCGGGAGGCATCTTCGCATGTGCCAAGGATCACTTATGATGGGTACTCTTTTAGGCAGTGACCTGGGAGTCAGAGAAGCTTCCAGGGGTCTTCCCCATGCTGTTCCCATGTCTTTTCAGCACTGTATGCATGTGTCTGATGATGTGTCACACACCACATGGCCAGATAAGGTTGCAAAATGTTAAAATGACATTTCCCAGTGAATGTATTTGTCTTGGTTGAAAGCAATGCAAAAGTGCAAAAACACATCAAAAACGCTACTTGTGAACATAGCCAAAGGTGTGGAGGAGTATTTTTGGCTTTGGTTATTTATTTTGCCTAATATACAAGTCATTACCCTGGAAAGGATGTTCCTTAACATATTTCCCAGGAAAATCCATTTTGGTTTCGCTTTTGTATATTTTATTGTGAGTCCATAAAAGTGGAGTAATACCTCTGACAACGTTGTTGACAGCCATGACCTGGGAGTCAGAAATGCTTCCAGGGGTCTTCCTCATGCTGTTCCCATGTCATTTGAGCACTGTTCCCATCGATTAGGGCAATTTTTAGGCCCTCTGCAGACCACCGTGGGGAGCCGCCTGAAAAATGCTCGACTTTCCCATAGACTTACATTGGGCTCGTTGCTAGGGTCGAGCACCCGAGTATTCCAATTTGTTCGACCCGAGCATCGAGCACCTAAGCTTTTAGTGCTCGCCCATCACTAGTGACCACTCATACGCAATATTCATATTCACAGCTTTTGTTCCCACTTCTCTTAATGAAGCAGGGCCTGTTGTTTCTCACTAAGCATTGCGAGAACTAGGAAGAGAAGTTAGTATGCTCATAACTGTAAGTATGCAATTTGCATATGAGCAGCCACATATCGACTACCATTATTTATCTAGATCACCACCAGCAATATACTCAGCACTGCCTAGATGATAATCCTGAATAGAATAATATTCATGTTGTAAAATTGCCATTATTTGATGACACGCTTTAAATGAAACTGATGAAGTTGTCAGTATATGGACATATGGCACAACTGAAGAGTTTGGGTCATGTTCCAAACAGCAGTTAATAACTTTACTTTTACTATTGGAAATATCAATATTTTTTAACCAAACTATCTTGGAACGTTAGTCACATTTTTCCTAGAAAATACCAAATGTACAACTGCAATTATAACTAAACAATAAAAATAAATAACAGAAAGAAACAAACAGACGAAAAGCATTGAAGAATGAAATTCTCGCCAAGTGAAATTTTTGGCTGGTTTAGATCTCCTGTTTGAATCATGAAGGGAGGGATAAGCAGCTGTCACTGTAATTGTACTTTATTAATGTGTGAAATGGAATTGCCCCATTTTGCAAGGAATCTACTTCCTTATGCTGTGTGGTGATAGATATTAGTGCCAGGCAGGAATGCTTCTGGTCTCGCAGACAAGCATAAATTATGCCTTGTAAAGCTTTTGACAGTTTGATGAGAAGATTTGGAAACACAATTGTCTAGTGGGAATTCCTAGCTGTCACACTGTGTGTTTTTATACCCACTCACCAAATGGTAATGATGGTTTATTCTTTTCATTTAGTTTTTTTTAATGGTGGTACAGAGAAAATTGTGCTAGTCATAGTTTGTCTACTACTATGTTTCTGTCTCTCCTTTGACGATGATAAAATTAGTAGTAAAACATTGGATTGCACTCGGACCAATGTTATTCTATGGGGCTGTGTGTATGCCCGAAGAAAAAATCACAGCATGCACAATTTGCATCTGATATTATCACTCCTTTTGGTATCTATTGAGTTATGTGTTATTATTAGTGATGAGCGAGCACTAAAATGCTTGGGTGCTCGTTGCTCGGGTGGAGAAAATCGTAATGCTTGGGTGCTCGACTCGAGCAATGAGCCCAATGTAAGTCAATGGGAAACGCGAGCATTTTTCCGGTGGCCACCCCCCGGAGGTTTGGAAGGGGCCTAAAAATTGGCCAAATCGATGGGAACAGTGCTAAAATGATATGGGAACAGCATGGGGAAGACCCGTGGAAGCATCTCTGACTCCCATGTCACTGCTGTGAAAAATGTATTACGCCACTTTTACGGACTCACAATAAAACTTACAAAAATGAAGCCAAAATGGGTTTTCTTGGAAAAAATGTTAAGGAACATTCTCTCCAGGATAATTACTTGTATTTAAGGCAAAATGAATAACCAAAAACAAAAATGCTCCTCCTCACCTATGGCTATGTTTTTGCACTTTTGCCTTGCTTTCAACGGTGAAAAATACATTCACCGGAGCAACAAACCATTTTTTCATTCTGAATTCCAAGTCCGGTCCCAGGCTATCCTTGTGGCTCCCACAGCTGTGTCCTGACTTCACTTCACTGGTGAGCTGACTCTTCCCCTCTCCTGTTCCCTATAGCTTGTCACCTAACCACAGACACGTGGACAAGTGCTTGTGGACAGGGATCATACATCTCAATGATGGCACACTGGGTTAATATTGTGGAAGCTGGGATTCAGTCAGACCCTGGGACTGAACACATCCTCCCGACACAGAGGATTGCGGGTCCTGGGTCAAACAGGGTTGCCCCCACAATCTACAGCTCCTGCACCTCCTTCTCCTCTTCGGCCTCCATCTCCGAAATGACCACATCAGCCGCAAGCTGGAAGCACTGCAGCACTGCCTCGGCCAAGCGGCAACAGGTTGTGCTGAAGCTAATATGCTTAAGTGACAAATCACACACCGCTGCAGAGCTGTGGAAAGCTGTAACAGAGCAGGCAGATCTGTGGTTCTCATTGCTGAACATACAGCCAGGTCATGTGTGACAATAGCCGAATTCTGGTGGCAGCTCTGAGGCTTGGCAACCTCGCACACATACAATGGCTGGCCCATGTGCTCAACTTAGCAGTTCAGCGATTTCTCAAAACCTATCCAGATCTTTCAGAGCTGCTTGTGAAAGTATGCCGCGTGTGTGCCTAGTTCAGAAAGTCAGCTACAGCTTCCAGCAGAGTTTGCAGCTTCCAGATCACCAACTCGTGTGCGATGTGACCACACAATGGAAATCAACATTGCAAATGTTGGGAAGGATTTGTGAGCAGCAGAGGGCAGTTGTTGAGCACCAGCTTCAACACATCCGTTGGAATTTAGGTCAGCCTCTGCACATAAGAGCTGATGAGTGGGCATGGATGTCTGACATCTGTGCCATACTCCAAAATTTTGAGGACTCCACCAAGATGGTGAGAGACGATGGCGCCATAATTATTGTCACCATCCCGCTTCTCTGTCTACTGAAATGTTTGCTGCTCACAAATAAAGAGGAGGCATTGCAGGCGGAGCAAGGAACTATACAAGGTGATGCTACACAGCCCAGCCTCATCTCATCTCTATGCGGATTGGGTGATAATGAGGAGGAGGAGGACAAGGATGAGGAGGAGAACATGGACCTAAAGAATATCGTTGTTGTGAAATACAACTCTCACCGAGAAGCAGCCCTGGCTAAGAAAAGTCTGTGTGAAGGTTCCCAGACACTCTATGGCTGCTTTTTTTTTACTGTGGACTGGCTCCAGCAATCTATAAGACTTAAGATGCAATCTGGCACCTTCCCTCTCATATCTAACAAACAGGTCATGCTGGAGAAACTTGCACCTACTGCCACTCAGTGTCTTCAGCTCCTTTGTGAGAAAGTAATGTTTAGGCAGCCAGTCTACCAAATAAAATTACTGAGATATGGAAATTCTGGATGACTTCGCTTCTGGTACTGGGTGTTAATACCAAACCATGGCGTGCCATCAGGGCCGGCTCCAGGTTTTTCTGGGCCCCGGGCGAAAGAGTCTCAGTGGGCCCCTTTAACACATACCACGATTCATGATGCAGAGATACGGCGGAGAAATATATATATATAGTACAATGCAAAGATTTCACTTCATGAGTGATATCTATTGTAAATTCCACAATAGCTCAGAAACCGGTGAATCGCTCCACACAGAATAGTGGCCCCCATATAAGGCTCCATACGGAATACTGGTCCCCATATAACGCCCATACGGAATACTGGCCCCCATATAACGCTTCATACGGAATACTGGCCCCCATATAAGGCCCCATACGGAATACTTGCCCCCATATAAGGCCCCATACGGAATACTGGCCCCCATATAAGGCCCCATACGGAATACTGGCCCCCATATAAGGCCCCATACGGAATACTGGCCCCCATATAAGGCCCCATACGGAATACTGGCCCCCATATAAGACCCCATACGGAATACTGGCCCCCATATAAGACCCCATACGGAATACTGGCCCCCATATAAGGCCCCATACGGAATACTGGCCCCCATATAAGACCCCATACGGAATACTGGCCCCCATATAAGACCCCATACGGAATACTGGCCCCCATATAAGACCCCATACGGAATACTGGCCCCCATATAAGGCCCCATACGGAATACTGGCCCCCATATAAGGCCCCATACGGAATACTGACCCCCATATAAGGCTCCATGCGGAATACTGACCCCCATATAAGGCTCCATGCGGAATACTGACCCCCATATAAGGCTCCATGCGGAATACTGACCCCCATATAAGGCTCCATGCGGAATACTGACCCCCATATAAGGCTCCATGCGGAATACTGGCCCCCATATAAGGCTCCATGTGGAATACTGGCCCCCATATAAGGCTCCATACGGAATACTGGCCCCCATATAAGGCCCCATATGGAATACTGGCCCCTATATAAGGCTCCATATGGAATACTGGCCCCCATATAAGGCTCCATATGGAATACTGGCCCCCATATAAGGCTCCATAAGGAATACTGGCCCCCATATAAGGCTCCATACGGAATACTGGCCCCCATATGGAATACTGGCCCCCATATAAGGCTCCATACGGAATACTGGCCCCCATATAACGCTCCATACAGGATACTGGCCCCCATATAACGCTCCATACAGGATACCGGTCCCCATATAATGCTGCATGCAGGCTGTTACCCCCCACATAATGCCCCATACAGGCTGTCCCCCCCCTTATAATGCTCCATGCAGGCTGTTACCCCCCACATAATGCCCCATACAGGCTGTCCCCCCCTTATAATGCTCCATGCAGGCTGTTACCCCCCACATAATGCCCCATACAGGCCCCTCCCTTCTAATGCTCCATGCAGGCTGTTACCCCCCACATAATGCCCCATACAGGCTGCCCCCCCCTTATAATGCTCCACGCAGGCTGTTCCCCCCCACATAATGCCCCATACAGGCCCCCCCTTTTAATGCTCCATGCAGGCTGTTACCCCCCACATAATGCCCCATACAGGCTGTCCCCCCCCCTTATAATGCTCCATGCAGGCTGTTACCCCCCACATAATGCCCCATACAGGCTGTCCCCCCCTTATAATGCTCCATGCAGGCTGTTACCCCCCACATAATGCCCCATACAGGCTGCCCCCCCTCTTTATAATGCCCCATGCAGGCTGTCACCCCTCCTCTTTATAATGCTCCATGCAGGCTGTCACCCCTCCTCTTTATACTGCCCCATGCAGGCTGTCACCCCTCCTCTTTATAATGCCCCATGCAGGATGTCCCCCCCTCTCTTTATAATGCCCCGTGCAGGCTGTTCCCCACCTTATAATGCCCCATGCAGGCTGGTCCCCACCTTATAATGCCCCATGCAGGCTGTCACCCCTCCTCATTATAATGCCCCAAGCAGGAATCCCCCCCTCTTTATAATGCCCCATGCAGGCTGTTCCCCACCTTATAATGCCCCATGCAGGCTGTCACCCCTCCTCTTTATACTGCCCCATGCAGGCTGTCACCCCTCCTCTTTATAATGCCCCATGCAGGCTGTCACCCCTCCTCTTTATACTGCCCCATGCAGGCTGTCACCCCTCCTCTTTATAATGCCCCATGCAGGATGTCACCCCTCCTCTTTATAATGCTCCATGGAGGATGCCCCCCCTCCCCTCTTTATAATGCTCCATGCAGGCTGTTCCCCCCCACATAATGCCCCATACAGGCCCCCCCCTTTTAATGCTCCATGCAGGCTGTTACCCCCCACATAATGCCCCATACAGGCTGCCCCCCCTCTTTATAATGCCCCATGCAGGCTGTCACCCCTCCTCTTTATAATGCTCCATGCAGGCTGTCACCCCTCCTCTTTATACTGCCCCATGCAGGCTGTCACCCCTCCTCTTTATAATGCCCCATGCAGGATGTCCCCCCCTCTCTTTATAATGCCCCGTGCAGGCTGTTCCCCACCTTATAATGCCCCATGCAGGCTGTCACCCCTCCTCATTATAATGCCCCATGCAGGAATCCCCCCTCTTTATAATGCCCCATGCAGGCTGTTCCCCACCTTATAATGCCCCATGCAGGCTGTCACCCCTCCTCTTTATAATGCTCCATGGAGGATGCCCCCCCTCCCCTCTTTATAATGCCCCATGCCTCCATACATTAAAAAAAAAAAAAAAAAATCAAATACTCACCTCTCTTCTCCTCACCTGCTACCTGCTGCCCGCTGCCTGCTGCCCGCCGCTCGCTGCTCGGCTCCGAACTCCAGCGTTGTCGGCGTCTTCCCGCTCAGCGCTCCCTGTGACGGCTCAGGGGAGGGCGCGGTGTTAAGACGTCACCGCGCCCTCTGACCTGAGACGTCACAGGGAGCGCAGAGCAGGAAGACAGCTGATCTGCGGAGGCACGGGGAGAGGTAAGTATCGGGCTGCCGGGGCCCTGAGCAAGCGGCGGAGAAGGGCGGGCGCTGACACCGCTCTCCTCCGCCCATAGCCCAGCAGGGTGCGCGACCGCCAGTGGGCCCCTCTGCCTGCTCAGGGCCCCGGCATTTGCCCGGGTGCGCCGGGTGCTGACGCCGGCCCTGCGTGCCATTCACTGGATATTCCTGGCTGGTTGGAGACAAGCTCATTCCCACAGAAAAGTACCAGCAAGCTAAGCAGATGGTAGCCTCTATCATCATGAAGGAGTTTGCTCATTGTCAGGAGACTGACCACTGCTGCTGTCTACCTTGTGAACATTTTGTTGAAGCTTGCAAGGATTAAGATGTTACATTGACGAGTCTGGTTTTTATACTAAAGATCCTGCTGTGTTTTTATAGTTTTTTTTTTTACGTCTCTTCAAATGTGTATTGGAGTTCGTCCTAATTTTTGGCAGCCCTTGAAATTGCTGAATACGCAATAACAGTATAGGAGACCCACTCCTTAATAATGGGAACTACAATTCAAACAGATTCTATATTCTAGAATATTACCTGTCTTATCTGAAATAAATTTATGGGTGAGTTATCGCAGTATGGATAGCATATTACACCAATCCTGCCAGGTATTATTGCCTTATACTGCGTGTCTGCTAGTGCTGCAGAGAAAAAGTACAAATCTATTCTATTCCCTATTGATACGGCTGTTAGATGCATTTACAATAGGGACAGGTGCTGGTAGGTGTTATCATGAGCTCAAGATGAGTATTCATTCTGGTAGCATAAATCTCTTCCAGAGTCGATACATTTTTTTAAACTTATTTGGCCTTATATACAAGTCATGACCCTGCACAGAATGTTTCTTAAAATGTTTCTTAACAAGTGAAAACCAGGGTTGCAAAAAAGGGTAGGTAAGTCAATTTTACTCAGTATCAATAAATATGGCATTCCCGCCTGGTGAAAGAGTGCAGTCGGCACGCAAAACGTATGTAGGGGCACAGCATTCTTAGCCTCCACACTCCGGGCCAGGCTCCCCCTGCCAGCATAAGGACTATTTACTTTGAGCTTTATAGTGTTTTTTCTCAGGGTGCAATTTTCACTTACGGATATCTATTGATACTGGACATAATTGACTTACCTACACTTTCTTGCAACCCTGGTTTTCGCTTGCTCTATACTGGACCCTTCTTACTAATTATTTAATAACCATGTTGATAGGTTTTCTGGCCTGTACCTGGATTGCTCTTTTTGCCACTTTGTCCATGTAATGCCTAATATTTTCTGGATTTAATTGCATTTAATAAAGTTTATTAAATTTTAAAACTACTCCTGTTGTTTCTCCTGCTGATATACATTTCCCTTGAAGTATTTATGCAGATTTTACGTGCACCGATCTATAATGGTCTAATTTTGAGCAACTAATGATGCCTACATGATTTTTTCTAATTTCATTGTGTATACTGTATATAGATGTGGAATACCTAATACCTCACTGATAAACCGCCAATTCTCTCCCTAGCTCAGCAGCAGCTCTCCGATATAGATCCAATGACGCTATGCGGCCAGCCTATAAGTGTTATGCCGCAAACAACATGACTGCGGCATTACAGTGAGTGAAAGCATTTAAAACAGACAAAAACATGTGCAATCTTCATATGGGGGAATTCATGATAATAATATGCATAAAAATAGCAATAAACCCCACTATGTTATGTGCCACAGGTATATTTTACATCACTTATATAACATTCGATTAATGTAGACCTACTAAGCAACCCTGGCTATAAATAGCACGGCACAACCAGTCAAAATATGTGTTTATGACAAACCAAACCCCCCTAAATAATATAAGTGAATCAAGGAATGAGTAAGAGAGATGGTCTATTGGCAATGGGGGCCCATATTTTAGAGGTATTGGCCAGATTGTGTCACCAAAGTCATATATGATGTGGCACAGTTGATCCACATATAAATAACAAGCCAGGCATTCCTGAGTGGTCAAGTCAAGAGAATAAGTAAATAAAAAATATATGGAAGAATAATTACCTGCTGGCACCAGAGACCCTACGCGTTACGCTGCTCAGACGCAGCTTCGTCAGGGGTATACCTGCGTCTGAGCAGCGTAACGCGTAGGGTCTCTGGTGCCAGCAGGTAATTATTCTTCCATATATTTTTTATTTACTTATTCTCTTGACTTGACCACTCGAGTTCCCGCCCAAGCATCTCAGAAGTACATCTCGAGCAGTGAGATGCTCGGGCGAGTACAGAGCAGGAGCGAGCATGCTCGCTTATTACTAGTTATTATGTAATGTCCTTATTGTCTGTACAAGTCCCCTTTTAAAATGTAAAGTGAATATGTTGGCACAATAGAAATAAAATTATTATTATTATTATTATTATTAATCGGATCTCACTCGGCCATGCAAGTCAATGAGTCCGTGGAAAACATCGGACCACACACGGATGACATCCGAGGGACTGCGATGCGATTTTCACGAAATGCCAAAACTGAGTGGATGGATAATTTTTTTTCCATCTTGTCATCTGAGAAAATTGGAGCACACAATGATTACACTCTGATCAAATTCTGTTCAGAGTATGATGAACGATTTTCTCGGATGAGAGAAAATATGGTCATTTGACTTTAGGCTAATTCTGAATTCACTGACAGATTGACATGCTTAGCAGCTTCCCGCTTTGTCACTCCATTTTGCACCCTGTGGTGATATGACAGTAAATCATTCAATACTTTTTGATAATAGTGCATGCGCATTAGCTGTAACGAGTGCTGACACAAGTGAGAAAGAGATATAGATAAATAAAAAGCTAAATATAAAATTATTGATATTAAAAAGACAGACATAAAATGCATAGGAATGAGATAGGTGGAATAGGGGACAATGCATATTATAAAAGAATGAAAGGATTACAAAGCTAGCCACGTGGTCCAGCCCCTTTAGGGTACACAGTGTGCACACTGTAGCACCCTGAGGATTCAGCTGCTACAGGGGTATTGCACCTCAACCCAGAGGTGTGATATTCCACTCCCGGGTAAGGATGGAGTGTGAAACTGAGCCCAGAAAGCTGCATGCACTACACACATCCCATTTCCGGAGGGCAGACCAACGGTACTCCCACTTAGAAATGTGCAGGTACGACCGAGTCTGTCCTTGGCTGGAGTGGGAGGGGGGGTGGAACATCCCAAGTAGTGTAGGGGCAGATAGGGGGAGCAGCCTGGGTAAGGTTAGGAGCTCATTGGGTGCTGGTCACCTGAGCTCACACATAGAGGGAGTATTTAAGGTGGGCACCATCTAAGATCAGGGTCAGTCTGTGAGAAGTCAGAGGAAGAGAGCAGAGGAGCAGAGCAGCCCAGAGAGAGAGAGGAGAAAGGAAGAAAGACCCAGAGGGGGTGAAAGAAAAGGACTCTGAGAACCCAAAGTCCATCATCGGGTGAAGAGTTGGCAAAAGGGTACCGGATCCCAAACTGGTGGGGGCTAAAGCACACCCTAGCCAGAGACCGGAGGCCGTGGGCAGGATCTGCCACGGCCACCCACCACATCCACCCTGAAGGCAAACCACATGTAGGGTCAGGGAACCCAAGGCCAAGGATTTCCCAACAGAAGGCCCGAGGGAGCTGGACCTAGGTGGATCCCTGGTGGGGACGGCCAGAAGACAGGACAGGAAGGAGGGCTCAGGGTCACGCTCCGGACTTGCTTGGGGGTTGGCTGAATCCAGTACCTGGTGGACGCAGCACGGCTCGGGTGGTCACTTGAAGCTGGAGTGACCGGAACATCAGCAGTAAGTAAATACCCTAAACTGCACAACCCGACTCTGTCTTTAATTACCATCTATGCTGCACTACCACAACCCCCATCCTCTGCACCTGACCCCCTGAGGCTATACCCCACCCGTTGGGGGTTATACTATCAAAAGCTTCACCAACACCATCAGCCTCAGCGGACCCTGCTGCAGCGGCGGCCGTAGTGACCGCAATACAACGGGTGGCGTAGTCGACATAAAGAACTTTATAACATCTGTAGGACTGCCACATACTCTGAGCTTGACACCCTGGGCACGGACCGGGTCACAGCCACTCGGAGACTACAACCCCCATCTGATCCGGCTCCGGGTATTCCCCTAAAGAATATGGCCCAGGGGGTGCGTCAACTTTGGCGTAGTCGGCAGGATAACGTGCCCGCAACACCCGGGTACTGCGTGCCTGAAGAAAAGAACAAGTTTACCTCAAAAAGAAGTCTCCTGCCGGTTCCGGAGGGTCCCCGCCATCGGACCCCATCACAGGTCGATTCCCGCCGGTTGTCCGCCATTAACAGCTTTTTCCCGCCATCTGCAGAGTTTCCCGCCACTGGGAGACGATTCCCGCCATTTCCGAAGATTTCCCGCCTTGGGGGAGCGGACGCCATTATGGGCGTGCCAGAGGGTGGCAAGAGGCCACCTCCCATCGTGGGCCAGGACCGAAAATGGCGCCAAAAGTGGAAACCGCCCCCACCAACAGAGACTGTGATGCTAGAGGTGTCTGTCAGCGTGAAAGAACTGCCCCTGGAGCTGACAATCACCAAGTGGCCCCGGGACCGCCCTCGAAGTGGGAGGACTGAGAAGAAGAGAGCAAAGATGGGTGTCGCCTGGAGCAGTCTGGAGAGAGCGCACCCGGAGACAAGAAGCCTAGAGCTGAGTCCAGAAGAAGCTTACCCAGAGATGGGAGAAGAGCAGAGCAGCACCGGCCCGCTGGCCAGGAGCCTGCCGGGAACAGCAGAAGGAGAGCAGAGCAGCACCGACCCGTTGGTCAGGAGCCTGCTAGAAGCAACGACCCCACTAGGCTTAGTGGAGGTCCTAGCACAGCTCCCCCGAGATCGGGAGTATGCACAGACTGCGCTGGAGGGCCTCGCACGGAGGATGTCCCGGGTGCAGCGAGAGACGTTGGCGGAGTGGAGCCGTGAGATGGCCCAGCAGACAAGAACCCGTCAGCGGAGCACGCCACCCGAGACGAGGAGACAGACCGCCTCTGAGGATGGCGCAGGAGGACTGAAGGCCGGAGACGGCGCCGAGAAGGGAGCCGAACGAAGGGAGGCAGGTAAAGGGGACGTCTCTACCCCAAACCGGGAAACCGTGTACCTGCCCCAGCTCCCCGTCGCAGAGCCCGAAGTACCCCCTGCCGTGCCCGTCGCTGCAATGTCACCGCCGCAGACTAGGCCTCAACCGGAAGCCGCAGCCGCGACCCCTGTGACGTCACACGCCTCGACCCCGAGCGTGACCAAGCAGGAAGTACCACCAGCCTGGTCGCAAGGCCTAGTACCCCCGGGCGCCGCAATACCAACAGCGCCCCCTACCTCCGCGGAGCCACCGGCCTGGTCGCAGGGCCAAGTAGCCCAGGGCGCCGCCGTCCTTACGGTGCCCTTCACTTTCCAGGTGCCCCAGGCCTGGCCGCAAGGCCTGGGCAACCCGGGCGCCGCCACCACCACCGCGCCCATAAAACCTAAAGTGCCGCATCTGGGAGAAGATCTGTTCGCCCAACACACATGGCCGGACGGGCAGCCCTTTGTCTGGCCCAGGGAGTACTACGAACAAGAGCTCCAAAAGAGGGCAAGGCCCATGTGTGAACCCCTGATCCCGGCTCCAAAGCCCGTAAAAAGGATCTCGCCCCCGCTAGCAGAAGCGCAGTTTGAGTGGGACCCCACCGGAGAAGACCTCATGGGGTTCACTCAGGAGACCCGGGCAGCCGCAGCGGAGCGTGCAGAGTGCTGCCGCCAGCAGCTCGAGGTCTTTGAGAGGGAGCGGAGAGAGAGGCGGGTCCGGGAACAACAAGCCCAGATAAGGAGCGCGGAGCAGAAGAGCCGGGCCAGGAGAGACCCCCGTGCAGCGCATAGTCCCCGCACCACCGGGACTGTGATCAAGTTTAACATGCAGCATGGGTGGGGCTTCATCCGAGACCACCGCACCCCAGGCGACGTCTTCGTGACCAGGAGAGACGTTGAGTCCCACCTACCGGAGGGACACAGAGGTCGTGACCTTTACATCGGGGACGAGGTCACCTTCACCCGGCACAAGTGTGCCAAAGGACCCTACGCCCTCCATGTGCATCGCCTGACGGAGGAGGAGCTGCGGTGTGAGGAGGAAGAGCAAGAGGACCCGGACGGGTCTGAAGCTAAAGGTAACCACAAAGAAAGAGCAGGAGGACGCCGTCGTTAAGTACAGCGGAGTACAAGCTGTATATAGTTGCCCGTCGGGGCACAGTGAACTGTTGCTAATATAGTCCCCGTTGGGACCAGCAAGTGTGAACTGTTTACCCGTTTATCCCTTAAATCCCACTGACCGAGGACTGAGAGCGGTCATTCCTCCCTAATACCTGGCCGAGGACTGAGAGCGGCCATATCCCTTGTAAATAGTTGCGCGTCCTAAAGCGCCCCTACTGGTTTTAAAGGAAAGCCACAAGTTCCAAAGACTGTCGCACTTTACCCGGTCACACGTTGCACAGTGACCGGAGGAGGAGCTAGAAGCGAGGAAAAGTCTACAAGAATGTTATTAATATGAAAAGTTTTATTGATATATATATATATAATGTTTTATATGATGTTTTATATGTTTATGAAAAAAAAAAAAAATGTATGTTTTGGATGTTTTATATCTTACAGCCCGAGGACGTGCTGTGATTTACCAGGGGGGAATGTAGCACCCTGAGGATTCGGCTGCTACAGGGGTATTGCACCTCAACCCAGAGGTGTGATATTCCACTCCCGGGTAAGGATGGAGTGTGAAACTGAGCCCAGAAAGCTGCATGCACTACACACATCCCATTTCCGGAGGGCAGACCAACGGTACTCCCACTTAGAAATGTGCAGGTACGACCGAGTCTGTCCTTGGCTGGAGTGGGAGGGGGGTGGAACATCCCAAGTAGTGTAGGGGCAGATAGGGGGAGCAGCCTGGGTAAGGTTAGGAGCTCATTGGGTGCTGGTCACCTGAGCTCACACATAGAGGGAGTATTTAAGGTGGGCACCATCTAAGATCAGGGTCAGTCTGTGAGAAGTCAGAGGAAGAGAGCAGAGGAGCAGAGCAGCCCAGAGAGAGAGAGGAGAAAGGAAGAAAGACCCAGAGGGGGTGAAAGAAAAGGACTCTGAGAACCCAAAGTCCATCATCGGGTGAAGAGTTGGCAAAAGGGTACCGGATCCCAAACTGGTGGGGGCTAAAGCACACCCTAGCCAGAGACCGGAGGCCGTGGGCAGGATCTGCCACGGCCACCCACCACATCCACCCTGAAGGCAAACCACATGTAGGGTCAGGGAACCCAAGGCCAAGGATTTCCCAACAGAAGGCCCGAGGGAGCTGGACCTAGGTGGATCCCTGGTGGGGACGGCCAGAAGACAGGACAGGAAGGAGGGCTCAGGGTCACGCTCCGGACTCGCTTGGGGGTTGGCTGAATCCAGGACCTGGTGGACGCAGCACGGCTCGGGTGGTCACTTGAAGCTGGAGTGACCGGAACATCAGCAGTAAGTAAATACCCTAAACTGCACAACCCGACTCTGTCTTTAATTACCATCTATGCTGCACTACCACAACCCCCATCCTCTGCACCTGACCCCCTGAGGCTATACCCCACCCGTTGGGGGTTATACTATCAAAAGCTGCACCAACACCATCAGCCTCAGCGGACCCTGCTGCAGCGGCGGCCGTAGTGACCGCAATACAACGGGTGGCGTAGTCGACATAAAGAACTTTATAACATCTGTAGGACTGCCACATACTCTGAGCTTGACACCCTGGGCACGGACCGGGTCACAGCCACTCGGAGACTACAACCCCCATCTGATCCGGCTCCGGGTATTCCCCTAAAGAATATGGCCCAGGGGGTGCGTCACACACGATGCGCTAAAAAACACCAAAAAGAATGCGCATATGTGCAGCATTCTAAAAATGACTTGCTGTGCGCATGTTCAGTCTTTTTGAACTTCTAAAACTGGTCAAACGGTTCAAAGAAGTAACTTGTCCATTCTTCTTGTGGCTTCCACATGGAAGCTGCTCCCTAATAACACCATACAGTGGAGAAAATTAGTATTTTATACACTGCCGATTTTGCATGTTTTTCCACCTACAAAGAATGGAGAGGTCTGTAATTTTTATAGTAGGTATACTTCACCTGTGAGAGACAGAATCTAAAAATAAAAACAAGAAAATCACAATGTATGATTTTTAAATAATTAAATAGCATTTTATTGCATGAAATAAGTATTTGATCACCTACCAACCAACAAGAATTCTGGCTCTCACAGACCTGTTAGTTTCTTTAAGAAGCCCTCCCACTCTGCCCTCCCACTCGTGTGTTAATTGCACCTGTTTGAACTTGTCACCTGTATAAAAGACACCTGTCCACACACTCAATCAATTACACTCCAACCTCTCCACCATGGCCAAAACCAAAGCGCTGTCTAAGGACATTAGGGACAAAATTGCACCAGGCTGGAATGAGCTACAGGACAATAAGCAAGCAGCTTTATGAGAAGGCAACAACTGTTGGCACAATATATTCCTATAAGAGGCATTGAGTAATATTCCAAAACCAAAAATAGTAATAATCAAAGTTTATTTCAATAATGAATCAACAAAATGGGCAATAAACAAACTAAAAGATGTTATGGACACAGGTATTGGGGTGCTAGGTACACAAAATACTACCGGCAAGGTATAGTTAAAGATTGGTCACTATTAGTGATGAGTGAGCACTAAATTGCTTGAGTGCTCGTTGCTCGGGTCGAGCAAATTGGAATACTTGGGTGCATGACCCAAGCAACTAGCCCGGTGTAAGTCTATGGGAAACTCGAGCATTTTTCAGGCAGCTCCCCCCGGAGGTCTGCAGGGGGCTTAAAAATTGCCCAAATCGATGGGAACAGTGCACAAATGACATGGAAACAGCATGGGGAAGACTCCTAGAAGCAGCTCTGACTCCCAGGTTACTGCTGTAAACAATATTGTCAGAGTATTACGCCACTTTTACGGACTCATAATAAAGCATACAAAAACAAAACCAAAATGGTTTTCCTGCAAAAAATGTTAAAGAACATTCTTTCCAGGATAATGACTTGTATATAAGGCAAAATAAACCCGCCCAAAAAATGCTCCTCCACACCTTGGGCTATGTTCACACGTACCGTTTTTTATGTGTTTTTGCACTTTGGCATTGCTTTCAAAGGTGAAAAATACCTCCACTGGTAAATATAATTTTAACATTTTACTACCTTATCTGGCCATGTGGTATGTGAGACATGATCAGGCACATCCTGTTTCATTTATGAAAGAGGGACTCTGAAAGTCACAAAGCCTATTTTTATAAGGCCATCAGGTGGCCCTTACTATTCCTAAAGGGCCAGCTGTCGGCCCTCACTATTGTTAGAGGGCCATCAGCTGGCTATGCTTTGTTGTTCCCACTATTAAGGAGCGGGTTTCCTATACTGTTATAGCATATTCAGTGACTTGGCCTGCCGAAAATTTGGAAAAACCCCAATACCCCTTTGAAGAGACATAGAGGGCCTGATTTTTTTTTAAAAAATTCCCATTATTAAGGAGCGAGTCTCCTATAGTGTTATAATGTATGCAGCAACTCTAAGGCCTGCCCAAAATTTGGAAAAACCTCAATACACCTTTGAAGACGAATAGAGGGCCTGTTTTTAAAAAATAATTTCCCATTATTAAGGAGCGGGTCTCCTATACTGTTATTGGCGTATGCAGTAACTGTGAGGGCTGCCAAAAATTAGGATGCACTCCAATATCCCTTTGAAGAGACATAGAGGAGGGCCTCAGTGAAAAAATGTTCCCATTATAAAGGAGTGGTTCTGCTATACAGGTATAGCGTATGCAGTGACTGAAAAGACTGCCTAAATTTTGGAAAAACCTCAATACCAATTTGAAGACACATAGAGGGCCTCAGTTAAAAATATGTTCTCATTATAAAGGAGTGGTTCTGCTATACAGTTATAGCATATGCAGTTACTGAAAGGGCTGCCTAAATTTTGGAAAAACCCCAATACCAAATTGAAAACATATAGAGGAGAGCCTCAGTAAAAAAAATGTTTCCATTATAAAGGAGCGTTTCTGCTATACAGTTATAGTGTATGCAGTGACTGAAAGGCCACCTAAATTTTGGAAAAACTCCAATACCAATCTGAAGACACATAGAGGAGTGCCTCAGTAAAAAAATGTTCCCATGATAAAGGAGCTGTTCTGCTATACAGTTATAGTGTATGCAGTGACTGAAAAGACTGCCTAAATTTTGGAAAAACCTCAATACCAATTTGAAGACACATAGAGGGCACAGTTAAAAATATGTTCTCATTATAAAGGAGTGGTTCTGCCAGACAGTTATAGCATATGCAGTTACTGAAAGGGCTGCCTAAATTTTGGAAAAACCCAAATACCAATTCGAAAACATATAGAGGAGGGCCTCAGTAAAAAAAATGTTTCCATTATAAAAGAGCGTTTCTGCTATACAGTTATAGCGTATGCAGTGACTGAAAGGCCGCCTAAATTTTGGAAAAACCCCAATACCAATCTGAAGACACATACAGGAGGGCCTCAGTAAAAAAATGTTCCCATGATAAAGGAGCGGTTCTGCTCTGCTATACAGTTATAGCGTATGCAGTGACTGAAAGGCCGCCTAAATTTTGGAAAAACCCCAATACCAATTTGAAGACACATAGAGGAGGGCCTCCATAAAAAAATGTTCCCATTATAAATTAGTGGTTCTGCTATACAATTATTGCGTATGCAGTGACTGCAACGGCTGCCTAAATTTCGGAAAAACCCTAATACCAATTTGAAGACACATAGAGGGCCTGATTTAAAAAAAATATTTTCCCATTATTAAGGAGCAGGTCTCCCATACTGTTATAGCGTATGAAGTAACTGTTAGGGCTGCCAAAAATTTAGGATGCACTCCAATACCCCTTTGAAGACACATAGAGGAGGACCTCAGTAAAAAAAATGTTTCCATTATAAAGGAGTGGGTCTCCTGTACTGGTAATGCCCATGCAGTGACTGCAAGGGCTGCCAAAAATTTGGACGCACTCCAACACCCCTTTGAAGAGACATAGAGCAAGGCCTTAGTAAATAAAAGTTCCCATTATAAAGGAGTGGGTCTCCTATACTGGTAATGCCCATGCAGTGACTGCAAGGGCTGGCAAAAAATTGGGCGCACTCCAATACCCCTTTGAAGAGACGAACAGGAGATCCTCATTAAAAAAATTGCTATCATTGTTAACGAATGGGTCTCCTATACTGGTAATGCCCATGCACTGAGTGCATGGGCTGAAAAACATTTACCCCTGGGGGGTATGCATGAACAGAACATACTGTATAACATTCAGTGTCTGTGTCTGGAGACGAGTGGATTTCCTGTGTGTTGATTTGTGCTAAGGCCTTGTGAACTGGACACTGACCTGTAGCGGGCGAAGCCTCATCATTGCATGGACATTTTGCTTTGTGATTTCCCTTTGTGCTGGAAAAGGCTGTCTTTTTGTTTGCCTATGCTAAGCGGTTAATGAAGTCCGAATAAACCTGCCTGAACATTTTTATGAAACCGTTTCAAGTTCCTACCTGAACCGCGGCTGAGTGAGTACCAAACCCTACAGCATATACAGTAGCACCTATCACACTGTTGCTTGTTCTTGGCAGTTGCACCATGTTCCTAGGCAACCAGTGTGCACAACTCATTACATTGGCAGGATACCATTTGATCCTGGAATCCTATCTTACTGTCACAATTCCACCCTTCAATGTATCTGGGATACCGTTACTGACAGCTCATCCATCCAATCTGGTGCAGGCGTGTATTGAAGCTGTCAGTACTTTCTTTGACAACTCAGTTGTCCAGTCTGGTGCAGGGGTGTGCTGAGCGGTCAGTGTTTTGACTGACGGCTCAGCCAATCTGAGACTGAAAGGTTCTGGACTGCCCTCAGGTGCTCCCTGTCCCAGGTAATTGCCCAGCTACTTAGCTTAACTGTCAGTCCCAGATTTTTGCCAGATGTACTGTGTGGTTTGTCCCTCTGTGCCTTGTGTTCTGCTTGTGGATCTTTTTGCTGCCTGACCTTGGACCTTGCTCTGACCATCCGTTTTGCTTGCTCTCTTTGCTTTGATCCACTTTCCTCCTGGTATTCTGACCTTGAACCATTACTTGACTATGCCTTTGTCTCTTTCCTGTTTTTGACGTACTCTCCTGGATTTTTACCTCGGACTCCTTGGCTACACTGGCTCTCGGCTTGTCCATGAGAAGTGACTCAGCATAACATTACATCTGGCCTATACATTTTTTTTGCCAGTATGGATCCTGTTCACACGCTCTGTGACCAGGTGGCGAATTTGATGCAGATCTTGCAGCATCTGACTAAGGAAAGCCAAAGGTCTGCAATCATCACAGTATCAGTTGCAAGTAGTGATGCGCGAGTGTATTCGTTACTATTCGCACGGATAGTACGGTATTAGGGTTACTTGTTATATTGCGAGTATTTGTGTACTCACCTTGCTATATTCGCATGTCCTGCCCTGCAGTTTTGGCGCCTCCTTTGCAGCCACTAAACATGCTGGGCTTCTTAACCAATCACAGTAATGCTGCAGACATCTTGGTTGAGGCATTAATGGGATTGGCTGGCCGCCCAGCATCATACAGTCTATATAAGCCCTGCCGCCGCCATGTTGTGCTCATTGAGACCGGAGCCTGCATTCTACAAGCATAGGGAGAGATCGCTGAGCTGCTAGGGAGAGTGTTTAAACCTCTTAATAAAACAAAAGCCCTTTTAAGGGCTACCTGCAGTGTACACTAGTTCAGTGTATAGTAGGGAGGGAGAGATACTCGAGCAAGGACAGTTTAAAGGAGCCGTTCACTAGCTCCATAATGCCACCAAAAAATAGTTCTTTTCAGAGGTGAAGACACACAACAAAGTCAGAGTACAGGGAGGGAGAGATTGTGTATTAGGTAGGGAGAGGTTAAGTGCTTTTCCAGTGTCCATCTTAAAACAGCTCTCATCAGAGGCAAAGCAATATTTTTCCAGCACACAGAGTAGTAGTATTTTGTGCTGCTTTTTTTTTAAAAGCACTGGTCTATTCTCCCCGCTGTTTTAGGGGTCAGAGCCTGGCTTCTTAAAAAGGCGGTTAGTGCCCAATGCAAAGCAGTAGTCCAAACATTTCCTACTGCCTGCTACCTAGCACGCACCATGTCATTTTACCCACTATTTTGGCTGTGACAGATAGCTTGGCTTGTTCCATCAACATCTGAAAATCTGTCAACCAAACCCAAAATGCCAAAAAAGCCTGTTGTTAAGGGACGTGGACGTGGTGTTGTCAGTGGTGAGCGAGAAGGCACAGTCTGTGTTAGGTCAGAAGAAGCTTGATGCATCCACTATGTTTCCGGAAAAATTTCCCGGTCTGGAACATAAACGTGTGTGGAAGCCAGAAGAGCGAGAGCAGATTCTGTCTTGGATAGCAGACAAGGCCGCTATGCATTTGCCAAGCAGCAACAAATCTTCCATGACCACACAGTCTACTGTCGATACACAGAAGGATGGCCCAATTCTGAAGCTGGTTCTCCTTCCTCCCGCCATTATCAGTCACAGGAGACATATTACCCCAAGCTTGGCCACTTCGGGGATCTGTTTGGTAAAAATCCTTTGGTTGGCTCTGGCCTATCACTGTGCAGCATTGAAGAGGGACAAGAGGAGGTGGCGTACCTTGATGCTCAAGTATTTGAGGACCTACGGCCAGAAGAAAGCCACTTGGAGGAACGTCATTTACTGTCTCCAGAAGTGATGAGACACAGTTACCATCCGGTCAGCCTACAATGTCAACTGGGAGGGAGGATGAGATGGAATACGAGGTGGTCGATGATGAGTCCACTAATCCAACCTGGACTGTTGGCATGCATAGCCATGTCAGCAACACAGAGGAAGATGGATATGTAGCACCAACACAGGCACCAAGAGGTCGTGGTTTGCCCAGAGTGAGAACTGGGTCAACTATTCCAAAGAGCACCCCCGCTGTGCGCCAAGTCAGGGCAAGGAGGCATTAAGCTGCTATGTGGAATTTTTTTTCTGAAAGTCCTTCAGAGAAAAACATAGTAGTCTGTAGCATCTGCCATACCAAGTTGAGCAGAGGCCAGGGCAAAGGCAACCTGAGCACCACCAGTATGAGAAACCACATGGCAGCCAAGCATCCCAGTAGGTGGGTGGAACACCAGGGTACCAAATCTGCATCTGCAGGTCAAACCAATGCCATGTCATCTGGGCTATGTCCTTCAGAATATGCTGTTCAGGAAGCAGGTGCTCATATCTCCTGCCCACAAGCTGCAGTTGCTCACACACAACAAACATCAACCACATCCACTTCCTTGTCCCAGCGAAGCGTCCAATTGTCCGTGCCTGAGAGCTTGGAAAGAAAGTGTAAATACCCAGCCACGCACCCACAGGCACAAATACTAAACTCGCACATTGCCAAATTGCTAGCTGTGGAGATGTTGCCATTTAGGCTTGTGGGAACACAGTCTTTCCGTGATCTCTTGGCTGTGGCTGCCCCACAATACAGTGTTCCCAGCCGCCACTATTTTGCCCGGTGTGACGTCCCTGCGTTACACAAGCACGTGTTAAACAATCTGAACCGTGCTCTCACCAACGCCATAACCGGGAAGGTCCACCTAACAACAGACACCTGGACAAGTTGTTGTGGACAGGGACGATATATTTCTGTCAAGGCACACTGGGTGAACCTGGTGGAGGGTGGGACAAAGGCGCAACCTGGAACATCACACATCGTACCCACGCCAAGATAGCGGGCCCAAATTCTGTCAGGGTTTCTGCCTCTTCATATTCCACTTCCTCTCTCCCCTCTTCCCGCACCTCATCCTCTGCTGAATTACCCTCCCCATCACTGCCAAACTGGGACCTGTACAGCAGCGCATCTGCAAAGTGGCAACATGCTCTGCTGAAGTTGATCTGTTTAGGTCAGAAAGCACACACTGCAGCAGAGCTGTGGCAAGCTTTAAAACAACAGACCGATCAGTGGCTCTCCCCGCTGAACCTCCCATCCGGTCTGGTCGTCTGCGATAATGGGCGTAACCTGGTGGCGGCTTTAAAGGTTGGCAAGCTGGTACATGTGTCATGTATGACTCATGTGCTGAACCTAGTTGTTCAGAAATTTCTGAAAACTTACCATGACTTGCTGTACCTACTTGAGAAGGTGCGCCGTATTAGCGCCCATTTTCACCATTCCTCTACCGCTGTTGCTGCTCTTACAGCGCTGCAAAAGTGCTTGAATTTGCCAAGTCACTGAGTCATTTGCGACCTGCCCACGTGGTGGAACTCAACCTATCATATGTTGGCAAGGATTAGTGAACAGCAGAGGGCAGTAGCTGAATATCAGCTTCAACATGCCCGTCAGACTGAGAGTCAGCCACCACACATAATAACTGTCGAGGGGGTGTGGATCGCTGACATTTGTGAGGTTCTTGAGAACTTTGGAAACTGCACCAACCTCGTGAGCGATGATCAGGCTATTATCAGCATAACCATTCCGCTGCTGTGTCTCTTGAAACAATCACTGCATAATCTCAAAGAGGAAGCTTTGAGTGTCCAGCATGTGGATATGGAGCCAGATTTCCCTATGGGTGATACTACCCAGCCCAGCCAATATTCTGAGGCAACATTGGTTGATGAGGAGGAAGATGAGGCGGATGAGGAGGGAGAGGACTTGTTTTTCTGTGCTACCGAGGGGACTCGTAATGCTACAGAGGGGACACCCAACCCAAGCTTCATGTCTGTCCAGCCTGGATGGGCTGGAGAGGAGGAGGTGGAGGAGCAGGAGGAGGCGAGTCAGCGTAAGGAGAGGACTGTTTCTACTGTTGGGGAACATTTGCCTTTTTGCAGCTTGGCCCGCATGGCACAGTTCATGTGTAAGTGTCTGTGGCAAGACCCTCGCGTGATACACAATTTATCCAACAACTTATACTGGTTGGCTACCTTTCTTGATCCACGGTACAATGAGAAATTTCCTTTTCTCCTTTTGGAGTCACCAAAGAGTTTTACAATGGAATCGTTCAAGAGGGCCGTTCATCAGTTGCGGAAAACATCACCCTCAGACAATGCTGGTGGCAGAGGTACCGGCTCTTTTCAACACCAAGGGATAATGGGGAGAGACACGAACACCAGCTCCAACAGAGGTGGGGGGAAAATGTGTACAAATTGGGCAGTTTTTAATAAACCAGCACAACAGCAAGGGCTATCTGTGCCTTTAACAATGCCAAGGAGGAATAAGTTGCAGAACATGGTCCAGGGGTACTTAAGAGACCATACGTGCGTCTTTTCTGACGCTTCAGTTCCCTTTAATTATTGTGTGTCTAAGCTGAACACTTGGCCCGACCTCTCCTTATATGCCTTGGAGGTGATAGCCTGCCCGGCTGCTAGTGTGGTGTCAGAGCATGTTTTCAGTTCCTCTGGGACAATCATCACTGATAGGCGCACACGCCTCTCCACGGAAAATGCAGACAGACTTACTCTGATTAAATTCAACAAGGACTGGATATCTCCACAGTTTGTAATCCTGCCAGATGACTGCAAGCCAACCTAAATTCACCAAAAATGCAGATTCATGCTACTGCTGTTAACGTTACCCCCTTCCCATAAAAACCCGCTTCCTTCCTTCGTCAACCATGACTCAGCCCATAGGGCTAATTTTTACAAACCCTATGCACATTGTGCAGTGGACAAACCAGGACAGTATTCCTACTCCAGCCTAACTACTATTTGTGATTGGAGGCCCTTGGGATGGTGGCTTTCTGCGTCAACCATGACTCAGCCCATAAGGCTAATTTTTACAAACTCTATGCACATTGTTCAGTGGACAAACCAGGACAGTATTATTACATGCACGCTGCCTAAGTTCAGATAGGGGCGAGACCGGTTTCATGAATTCGTTGGAATCCTGGGGGAACCGTAGGCTGCAGCTTCTCTCAGGCACACGATAGATTCAGTTGCTGGCCAGACACATCTGACAAGAGTCTTCATAAATGGTAGGACAGTAATATTTAATGAGGCACGGCCAGTGCAATTCAAATGTCTCTTTGAGCAACAGGCTCCTGTAATAACAGTACAGTCTCCTTTGCAGCACAGCAGTACTCAGTCTATTATCCGATAGCACAGTACAGCACAGTTTTAATGCATACACAAGTTCACAGATGTTTCCTTCACAAGGACTCAATAGTGCACAGCATTCTTTATCCTGCATGGAGATGGAGGGGGGGGGGGTATGATGAGGGAGATGATTTCTATGACAGGCTTCCTTCCAATTCTTATCTTCCTGGCCAATAATAATCCACACTGTTAGCTCAGGGAGTCTAACTGACCTTTGATTAGCTTCCCTCCTGACCTGAATTCTGTTCCCTTGCCTTCTGTGAGATACAGATCATAAGCCACCTTTCTCTTCGGCTCCGGTCAGACAGTAAACAACTTCCCCACAATCCCCCTGGGGCTCTGCTAAAACACTCCCCTTCTCCTGTGACTGTGTTAACCCCTCTAGTTACTGGATGCTTCTGGAGCACAACACTTCCTGTCTCCTGTGCTTGTGTTGCTTCTAATAGTTGCTGAATGCTTTTAAAGCAACAGCACTACTTCTGCATCTTACAGTATTCCTACTCCAGCCTAACTACTATTTGTGATTGGAGGCCCTTGGGATGGTGGCTTCCTGGTCAACCATGACTCAGCACATAGGGCTAATTTTTGCAAACCTTATGCACATTGTGCAGTGGACATATCAGGAATGTACAGTGGTCCTACCAAATTAATATTTGTCATTGGAGGCCCTTGTGACAGGTTGTGCCACATTGTGACTGAGATAGGGGATACATATTCAATAGAAATGTACTGTCAGTCACCCTATTTGGCAAAAAAAAACATGCCTGGCTTGTGCCACATTGTTACTGAGATAGGGGATACATCTTCAATAGAAATTTACACTGACTACTGATGGCCCACTGAAAACGTGAATTGAGGGCCACAACTACTACAGTACTCCATCGTAGATAATGTTTGTCAAGGGAGGCCCTTGTCATGGAATCTTCCAGCACCTATGACACAGCCCCCAGGAGTAATTTTTGGAAATATGATGCACATTCTGCACTGGACCAAGTAGTACAGTATCAAGAAGTCTTCTCTCCCTATATAATCTGGGGAATATTGACAATCAAAATCTCTGAGCCATTTGGAGAAGCTTCTCCAACCCATCATGGAGGGGGGGCACCATATATCCTTTGTCCATTGACTTGCACAAGTGATATATTTGAGCTCATCATCCAGTTAACTAGTGCAGCTTTATTTTTCCGGTTCACAGAGTTAAGCCAAACATGAGGATCGCAGGCCGCACTCACTGCTACCTTCTAGTACTCCATGTCTCTTGGCCTTTTTTTCTGTAGTCTGTGCCCTTAAATGAGTTAAATAATAGATTGAGGGACCTACAATATGAATAAGTGAGGGTACTCTCAAATGTACACAAGAGGCACCTCCAAAATTTCTAGAGGAGGGCACTTCAAAATGTATGTTACAGGGCCACACAAGGGCTCTCCCAAAACTCAGCTTTTCTACCTACTGCAAGCCCCTCTGAACATTTGAATTTAGGACCGCAGCATCACATGGTGGTGGTGGAGGAGGAGAAGGGTCAAGCCCAATCTACAATGGGCAAATTGTAAATTGCTATGGAATATGTATTCCACTATCTGAGTGTCAATAATGGGGGGACCGCCCAAATGTCTAAGTAACAGATGTCCTTCCAAAACGCATGTTACACGTTACAGAGCCACCTGAGGCCTCTCAGGTCAAAGATCAGCATACCTACTCATACGTTCTAGCTGTGCTTGTAAAGTGCTGGGGAATAGTGACCTAAAAATTATGTATGACAGAGGGACCTACAAAATGTATAAGTCAGGGCCCTCCTAATTGTAAAAGGCGAAAAAAACCACAACAGTATGTATGAACAAAGGCTAAAAGAGATATCTTTTTGGTTTCTCTGGTTTATTTAGCCTTATATACAAGTGATTATGCAAGAAAAACAGTTTCTTAACCTTTTTGGCCTGTTAAACGCAATTTAGGTTAGGTTTGGTAGATGTTCTTGTGTGTCTGTAAAAGTAGCGTAATACTGCGACAAACTTACTCCCAGAAACCATATGTGAGTCAGAAATGCATGCAGGCATATTATCCAGGCTCTTCCCATTCTGTTTCATCACTTTCCCATCCATTTCAGCCTTTTCCTCAGGCCCCCAGGCCCCTTTGTATGGTCCAGCAGAAAATTACTCACATTTCCCATTGACTTACATTGTACTTGCTATTCGGAATGAATACGCGATTATTACAAAGTACTCGTTACGAGTATAGCAATTATGAATATTACGGTACTCGCTCATCACTAGTTGCAGGGTCAAATAATTATTTTTATCAAATCTTCTAATAGCCCTCCACTGTCGGCAGTGGCTGTGATGTCAGTGCCTTCTGACATAGAGTTGATCTCTCCTGAACCTGTAATGGTCTTCCCTGAGAGAAAAACCGGTTTAGGGTATTTAGGCAGAGTTATAGGCTAATTTTTAACCTGCGAACCCGATCGTCAGGGTATGAGTCCCAGCGGGTGGGAATAATCATGTCCCTGCTTTGTGGGGTCCTCAGTCCTGGGCATTTTATTTGTCTTCACAAGCCCCAGAATGGTCTTATGTGGATGTCTTTTTTGACGCTTTAGGTTTTATCTATGACAAACCCGACAGGATCTAGGTCGCTGAGTCAAAGATCATGAACCTAGCACAGGGGGGCCGCACGATTGAGTACTACTGCACTGAGTTCCGGCAGTGGTCCACTGAAGTTCAGTGGAATGAATCAGCTCCCAGCAGCCAGTTCTGCAAAGGGCTTTCCAAAAATCTTAAGGATCCTCTTGTTTTTCATGACGCCCCTTGTTCTCTTGTTCTCTTGCAGAGGCCATGCCGCAGGCCATATGAATGGACCGCAGAATCTGTGAGAGTTGGAGTGAACAATAGGCCGCCCGTTATACTTCCCTGGAGCAGGTCCATTTACTTGAGGTGGACCATTGGAGGTTAGAGTTGCCAGCTTTCGTGTGGTAGAGAGGAAATGTGTACAAGATCTCAGACTATCTCTATACTGTGGAATCACTGGACTTTTTATCAAGATTTGCCCAACTTGTTCTCAGGGAAGAAAACCATCGGGAGAACACTTGGGTCTGGATAATTGTCGAGGTCACCCAGGCTGCCAGGTACCATTTTCTTACTCTGATAAAGTATTAATGAATAAGGTATTATTCTTCAAGGACCAGGTGTTATCAGTAGAGATGAGTGAACGTTTTTGATGTTTGTGTTCGGAAACTAAACCAGAACATCAAAAAAAGGTTTGTGCACCTGAGGCCGAACACGAACCCGAATGGGGCCACGAACATCAGTAGCTTCCTATACTGTCATCTGTGTGATGGCAGGGAAAACAGTGGCTTTGTAACATAGTTACAGCCGGACACAGTGCTGCGGGCTCACGCTTTCAGATGTCAGCATGATCCTGCAGCTGTGACAGTGACCCGTGGTAAAAAGCCTACCGATTGTCACAGGCACCAGCTTTTGAGACTACTTCTCCCATCAGCTGGCGCCTGCTCTCACTGTTAACAGAAAGCTCAAGCGCCTCTGATGAGAGGACTAGTCTCTCATCAGCTGGCGCCTGTGCTGAAAGTAAAAAAAAAGTTAAAATTAATAAAAAATTATTTAAATAAAAAACACATTATACTCACCTTAATGTCTGCAATCACTCCCGGTAGTGTATAGCACTGAGCTGCAGGAATGAGGTCACTTGAATTCAACCAGCTGATGATCAGCTGATAAGCTCCGGTGACCTCACTTCCTGCATCAATGTTGCTTCCGAAAATTCTCACGCAGCACCGATGCCGTAAGTGAGGTCTCCAGGTGTTATGATCTGCAACATATGCTAAGGAAAGATAGGGGAAAGCTGTCCCTATAGTAAGACTAAACTGAATCCCTACGAAGTAGCGGGCTGCCTGTTCCTTGTGAACAGACCCGCCTTAGTCCTTGGCTAGTCTGAACGAAGACCTATAGAATTAAGGGAGGGGTCCCTAAATGAACTAAAGACTGGGACAAAAATGGGACACCTCCTAAACAGAAGTTGTTGCAGAGCACAAAAAGACAAACTGACAAAAAGTACTAGAGGTCCCAGAGGACCAAGCGAACTTGACAGAGAAAGGCACAGAAGCACCAGGCTAGAGAGACAGTAGAACACTGAAGTCCAGCACAGCCAGGAGGGCGGAGCTGGAATATAAAGGCAGATGGTCACACGACCGCAAACCACAAGATAGAAAAACAAACAGGAGGGTTCTAACAGTACCCCCTCTTTTATGAGGATCCTCTGGATCCTCCAGGCCCAGGCCTATCTGGAAACCTCCTGTGGAATGCTTTAACAAGCCTAGGAGCAGAGACATCATCCGTCCTTACCCAGGAGTTGTCTTTGGGACCGAAACCCTTCCAGGAGACAAGATACTGTAATCTCCCTCTATGCCATCTAGAATTCAAGATACGAGAAATTTCATATTCGCCCTCTTCCACCACAGGAGGAACCGTGACAGTGGAATCCCTATCATATACATCAGCCTTTTTCAACAAGGAAACATGAAACACAGGATTAATCTTCCAGGAAGTAGGGACATCCAACCTAACAGCAGACTGGTTAACAACCTGAAGCACTTTAAATGGACCCACAAACTTAGGACCCAGTTTTTTTGTTTTTTTTGGGCTGGACTTACTGTTATGATCTGCAACATGTACTAAGGAAAGATAGGGGAAAGCTGTCCCTACAGTAAGACTAAACTGAATCCCTACGATGTAGCGGGCTGCCTGTTACTTGTGAACAGACCCACCTTAGTCCTCGGCTAGTCTGAACGAAGACCTATTGAATTAAGGGAGGGGTCCCTAAATGAACTAAGGACTGGGACAAAAATGGGACACCTCCTAAACAGAAGTTGTTGCAGAGCACAAAAAGACAAACTGACAAAAAGTACTAGAGGTCCCAGAGGACCAAGTGAACTTGACAGAGAAAGGCACAGAAGCACCAGGCTGGAGAGACAGTAGAACACTGAAGTCCAGCACAGCCAGGAGGGCGGAGCTGGAATATAAAGTCAGATGGTCACATGACCGCAAACCACAAGATAGAAAAACAAACAGGAGGGTTATAACACCAGGGCTCTCAGCTGATCTTCACCTGATGAACTCAAGTGACCTCACTCCCAGCAGCTCAGCGCTATACACTGCCGGGAGCGATCACGCTCCAGTCAGTGTATTGCCGGCTGCCGGGTGATCGGATCACCATGGGACATTGGGGTGACGGCGGACAGGTAAATGTAAGTTGTTTTTTTTTTTAATATTGATTTATTTTATTTTATTTTTTTTACACAGCGCACAAGCACCGGCTATGGGTCTATGGGTGAAAAATGCTGCAGAAACGCACAAAGAATTGAGCTTGAATCCGAATGAGCAATGTTCGTGCCAAATGTGAAATTACTGAACATTTCCCGAACATGTTCGCTCATCTCTAGTTATCAGTATTGGTGTTCATTAGACTGCTGTTAATTTAATCGATTCTGGACTGGTTCTAAAGTTAGGATTAGGGACAGTTAGTTTGGAAAAACAGATTCAAATTTTTGCCATTGACAAAACACCATTAGCCAGGAATTTGGTCAAGAGGGTAACAGTGGATTACATGCTCCAAGTGGGAGAACTTCACTCTGAATTCATCTCCTTTGGATAATTTACGCATTGGGTTGGTATTGGGGCTTTCATGGCTTCTTATTTATAATCCTGTTATTGATTGATTGGGGTCAGAAGGATATTGGGAAATGGAGTCCCAATTGTTAAAATAAATGTCCGAAAATGCCAAAAGTATTCTCGGAGTGATACCTTTATTGAGTAACCAGAAAAAAATATATATGCAAACTTTCAGAGCACAGAGGCTCCTTCAGGCAATATTAAAAATGAATTGATAAGACGAAAGGCACAACATTTAAGAGATGTTACAGCAAGACAATTGTTCATGAGGTATAAGGGGTGCTGCCTCCTAATGATAAGTCAAAGAGATCAAATTTAGGGTTTTTAGTTGCAAATGGAAAGTTTGTGGGAATGTTTAATTATATGCAGACCACCTGGTGGAGGTGTGAATTGAATCCATGTAGTGAGTCATAAATCCAGGTGTTAGATTGAGTTCTGTTGTCAAGGAATTGAACATTCTTATCAATTTGAATTCCCAATTTTTTGCCTCTCTGTCATCATTGAAATGACCTTTTAGTATTAAAACTCATACAGTGTCCCGGGCCAGAGAAATGTTTTCCCACAGGCGTGTACAGTTCATTCTTAATTGTGTGTCTGTGTAAATTCATTCTCATTTGCAGTTTTTGCATAGTTTCTCCAATATAAACGCCTTCCGGGCTGGTTGCATGGATTTATATAGTGTGAACAAGTTGTCAAGCACTTTCCAAGTGATGCTAAAGTCGCCTGGAAAGCGCTTGTCAACCCGCATGCAGAAACGCATGTGAATAACGCTTCAAATCCGCATGTATTTGGCAGGAAAAAACGCATGCACAATCCGCATGCGTTTTTTCTGGCAGGGAGATGCAGAAATGCTACAGAAATTTTCTGCTTCATTTCTGCATCGTGGGCACATAGCCTTAGTGTCAGCCCAGGTGGGGAGGAGTGAGATGGGCATTTTTTGTACAGTAAGATAGTTCCTGTTAGTCAGTCATGGGGGAGTTAGTTCCTTGGTTTACGAAAGTTTAAAAGGAAAGTTCAGGAAAAGGAGGACTATTCTCAGCATTGCAACGATTTTGGGTGTGTGTGAAAAGAAGAGCAGACTCAAGAGAAAGTATTAAGATTCTGCAGTATCCAGTAACAGAGACGACAGTTTTCTTCTCTTGTACACCAGGCGGCAGCTCTTCACACTGAGCTATTCAGTTTGCTGGTCAGTTCCTGGCTAATCTAGATTCTAGCACATGTATTGTTCCTGAGTAGCCCCATCCTATGTTGTACCTGATTGGCTTCATCCTGATTGAACATCCTTCTTAAACCTGGCCTGGCACCTCCCTCCTTGCGAGATTATTGAGCTCCCAGCCTCTAGTCAAGCTCTTCCTTCTCCTGTTGTTTCCTACAAAGACAATACTGCTTTCTGTGTATCAAGTTCTTGGCTTCCTTGACTACGCTACCTACCGATGCAGACCCTAGTGGTTGCAATTAGTGATGAGCGAGCATGCTCGTTACTTGAGATTTACGAACATGCTCGGGTGTTTTCTGAGTATCTTCGGCGTGCTCGAATGTTATATTTGAGTCGCTCTGTGTGCATGATTTGCGAGTGTTTGACAGTTTTAATACATGTGAGGAATGCCTGTTAGTTAGGCATTCCTCACATGTATTAAAGCTGTCAAATAGTCGCAAATCATGCACATACAATGGCTCAAACATAACATTCGATCACTCCGCAAATACTCGGTGAGCACCCGAACATGCTCAGCGAAAGGGTTAACAGAACACACTCGCTCATCTCTAGTTGCAATATAACTACTCCAACCCAGGTCAGTTCCTACAATTGACCCATGTGGCACTATACTGTGAAGATGGAGGTCCTCAACTTAACCTTTTGTGCTACCGTAATGTACCTCATAAGTTATTTGCTGCTGTCCACAACCAAAATGTGTGTGCCTCTGTCGTGTAATACAGATGACAAAAAAGGGTTGTACCTACTACCTTGTGTATATAGTTCTCAGTACAAGTAAAAAAGAGTTTATTTTATTAACCATGTCTGACTCATTACTCAAAATAACAAGGGGCCCCAACTGCTCCAATATATTGCCGTAAGCGAATTGAGAATAGCAGCAAAATCATACTACACATCAACACAAACCCAGGACCTCGTTTTCATGTAGCACGAAAGATGAAGATGACGCGCCCCCAGGGCCATGGGGTACTCGGCAGCCGGGCCTATGGATGCTGGTGGGGGATATCACGGTGGCTGGCCCGGTCCGTGGCCCAGGGCGGTCACCAAAAGGGGAATTATTTATAGGGGATTTGTAAAGTGTTCGTGACGCCACCTGTGGTGCCTGGTAAGGATTACCAGCGCTGCGACAGTCCTCTGAGGCGGATGTTAGGGCAGCTTATGATGGAACGGCTCCCCACAGGTGGAGCGGGCCTCAGGGCAGCGTGGGGAAGTGGATGGTGGAACAGGTGGGAGACGGCCAGGACGGTTCAGGGAGAAATGACGGACACTCACACGGAGGTTCGCTTCGGTACCTTTACTGGTGTAGATGCAGGTATGGTCCAGGGTACTCGGTACGAAGGGTGCACTTCTGGACTCTCCCCAGTGAGCGGGTATAGGGCCTCCTGATCCGTTGCTTGCACTTGCTAAGTTTCTGACCTGCCTGGAGCTAGGCTTGGCTTAATTACTGTCTCTCTCTCTTGCACCTGCTGACCTGGTGGTAGGGCCTTCTCTTGGAGATCACTCTCCCTGGACGCTGGGGCCTCCGTGACTCCTAACCCTGGTACGGTAGTCAGCGTGGGTCGACCTGGGACTTGTAGTCCTCCAGGTATCCGGTGGTCCCTACTGGGTATAAAGGGACCCTGTAGGCGCGGACCCTGTGTCCGGTGTATAGTTCGGGGTGAACCTGGTACGCTCCTCTGCCCCCTTGTTACTTCTCCTCTCGCCTTTGGCCACACTCAGGGCCCTCACTACACAGCTCGTGCTGTAGGCCTTGGCTCGCCTAAGCACTGTAGCCAGCGTGCTGCGTCTTCACTGGTCTAGGTGCCAGCACACTCTCTGAAACCAACTAACTAACTGCCTGGCTCCACCCTCCCTATATATATCCCTAACCGGGCTCCCTCTGGTGGTCTGAGGTGGAAGGGTGGAGGTGTTTGTATGTAGCGAGGGCCTCTTGTGGAGAAGTCCATCCATGCACCCTTCTGGGTTCTGTGGCACCTGTGCGGAGCAGGGCGCCACAAGTACCATGTCCACAGCTATTGCCCCGCGCCATATTAAATCAATTTCCCTCCTGCTACCTGCCTCCTGTCTCTGACTGACAGCTCACTTTTCTTTCAGAGACCTTCTTTTTATAGATCTCATGCAAGTGCTGTCATTGTCTAGGGTGGTGAATGCACAACAAAGTCCTGATGACGTTGCGAGAGCCAGATTATCATTCTGCCCATGCATTGCCTCAGACAATGGTGGAGCTGGCAAGAGATTTCGTTAAGGAAAGCTGGTTACTAAAACAAGAGTATACTTTTAGTAGGACGTGGGGAACAGGGAGAGAGGAAAGTGCATTGTCCCACTTCGTGGCACTTGTGACTCATTTGCATAAGATTTCAACACTGGATTTCTCTAAAACTGCAAAAAGGATTTCTGCAAGATAGGTAAGGATTCCTTCAGCATTACAACACATCCACATATATGCCATTTGTTTGGAGTATAAAATCCTGATAGTAGATTCACTTTAAAGGGAATCTGTCACCAGGTTTTTGCTACCTCACCTGAAAGCAGCATAATGTAGGAAAAGAGACCCTGATTCCAACAATGTCTCACTTAGTTTATTAGGTGCAGCAGTTGTGACATAATTAGAGTTTTTAGATGTAACAGAGCTGAGAAAGCTAACCGCACCCCCACCAGGTTCTCTATGTACATAGAAAAAAACTAGAAGTCTGAACTGAAACATAAATTGATGTGCATGCAAAATGTAAATGCATGTTCACACAAGGCCACTAGACAAAGAAAAACCAAAGACAAACAAAATACCCAAGTAACTGGAAGTAAATGGGTAAATCGCACAGTGCAAAAATAATAATAAATAATGAAGGGTATTTAGTTAACATAATTTTGATCAAAATAATGTAAAAGCTATCCCGCCACGTCACGGCAACCCTTATGGGACAGTCCTAACGGTAATATTAAAACCTTACCATTTGTCAAGTGACGTACAGTACATATGGATAAGGGCAGAGAGACTGACCCCCTAGTAGAAGCATAGACCTGAGGCAGAATGAACATTTCAGCTCAGACATTTCTCACTTGACAAATGGTAAGGTTTTAGTATTAGAGTTAGGACTGTCCCGTAAGGGTTGCCGTGACTGGCGGGATAGCTTTACATTATTTAGATCAAAATTATGTTAACTAAATACCCTTCAATATTTATTATTATTTTTGACCTGTGCGATTTACCCATTTACTTCCAGTTACTTGGGTATTTTGCTTGTCTTTGGTTTTTCTTTCTCTATGTACATAGTCTATAGACAGTGAGCTGCTTATCTAAGGAGGGACGGAGTCAGGCTAGCAGTCACATTGTCACGGGTGTGTCAGATTTGACAGACAGTCATACGGGGTCCGGCTATAGAAGGTCGCTGTGTTTGGCCTTGCAAACATCTTCCTGATCCTTTCATGATCCCTCTAATAGTGTTGAGCCACCCCCGTAGTGTTCGGGTTCGGTTCGGTTCGTCGAACACCGGGATGTTCAAGGAACTGTTCGTCGAACTGTTCGTCGAACACCTTAGAACACCGTCGAACACCGTTAAAACCAATGGCAGGCAAACAAAAACACATAGAAACACATAGAAAACACCTTCAAAGGTGTCCAAAAGCTGACAAACTGCTCAGAAGACGCTCTCTTTAAAAAAGCCGGCCGGCAATTCAGCAACGGCATACACCGGTACCGACAATTTAGACAAGAAGGAATAGAGCATCACACATAGATTAGATAGATAGAAACATGTCAGTCACACATATAAGAAGCACAGTGACAGTGTTGCTTACTGTACTTGTCATTTAGTGTAAAGGATTTATTAAAAAAAATAATAGTGTTTTCGTGCACCGTCTCTTTAAAAAAGCCTGCCGGCAATTCAGCAGCGGTACCCGACAATTTATAACAGAAAGAATAGAGCATCACACATAGATAGATATAAACATGCCAATCACATATATAATAAGTACAGTGACAGTGTTGGTTACTGTACTTGTCATTTAGTGTAAAGGATTTATTTAAAAAAATAATAGTGTTTTCATGCACCGTCTCTTTAAAAAAGCCGGCCGACAATTCAGCCTCGGTACCCGACAATTTAGAACAGAAAGATAGAGCATCACACATAGATTAGATAGATAGAAACATGTCAGTCACATATATAAGAAGTACAGTGATAGTGTTGATCACTGTACTTGTCATTTAGTGTTAAAATAAAGGATTTATTAAAAAAAAAATAGGCGTGGGGTTCCCCGTAATTTTAGTCTCTAACGGAGGTTAAGCAGACAGCTGGGGCAGATGTTTGAAGCCTGGGAAGGGGGTAATACCCACGGAGCTTCCCAGGCTACTAATATCAGCCCCCAGCTGAATACCTAGCCTTTACTAGCTATTAAAATGGGGGACCCCCCCAAAAAAATGACGTGGGGTCCCCCCTATTTAAATAGCTAGCAAAGGCTAAGCAGACAGCTGGGGGCTGATATTAATAGCCCAGGAAGGGTGCCATGAATATTGGCCCCCTCCCAGGCTAGAAACACCAGCCGTCAGCTGTCCCAGAAATGGCGCATCCATAGGATGCGCCAAATCTGGCACTTAGCCTCGCTCTTCCCACTGCCCTGTAGCGGTGGCAGTGGGGTAATAGGGCTGAGGTTGATGTCAGCTTATAATGCCAGCTGACATCAAGCCCAGGTTAGTAATGGAGAGGCGTCTATAAGACACCCCCATTACTAACCCCATAGTCAAAGTTAAAAGAAAACACAAACACCCAGAATAAAGTCCTTTAATTGAAATAAACACACAATTCTTTATTGTTCTAAATTAAACCATACTTACCACCACGCCCATTCCAGCTGAAGCCAACGATCTCCTGCAATAAAAGTAAAATAATAAACCAACATCATCCTTACCTTTCCATGGTTCCCACGACAGCTTCAGCTCTGCTACATCGAGATGACAGGCTGGACCGCAGCAGAACGCTGCCATCCAGCCTGTCATCCCGCAGACACTGAGAAGGGCAGGCATGCTTGCGCTCCTCAGTGTCTCGCTGTGACGGCATAAAGATGAGACGAGTTCATGTCCAATGATCTCAGCTCACCTCATGCACGTCACTGACAGCGTGGGAAAATTCTCACGCTGTAGCGCTGAGTGCAGGAGAATTCTCCCACGCTGTCAGTGACGTGCATGAGGTGAGCTGAGTTCATTGGACATGAACTCGTCTCATCTTTATGCCGTCACAGCGAGACACTGAGGAGCGCAAGCATGCCTGCGCTTCTCAGTGTCCGCGGCATGGCAAGCTGGATGGCAGCGTTCTGCTGCGGTCCAGCCTGTCATCTCGATGTAGCAGAGCTGAAGCTGTCGTGGGAACCATGGAAAGGTAAGGATGATGTTGCTTTATTATTTTACTTTTATTGCAGGAGATCGTTGGCTTCAGCTGGAATGGACGTGGTGGTAAGTATGGTTTAATTTAGAACAATAAAGGAATGTGTCTTTATTTCAATTAAAGGACTTTATTCTGGGTGTTTGTGTTTTCTTTTAACTTTGTCTATGGGATTAGTAATGGGGGTGTCTTATAGACGCCTCTCCATTACTAACCTGGGCTTGATGTCAGCTGGCATTATAAGCTGACATCAACCCCTGCCCTATTACCCCACTGCCACCGCTACAGGGCAGTGGGAAGAGCGAGGCTAAGTGCCAGAATTGGCGCATCCTATGGATGCGCCAGTTCTGGGGCGACTGACGGCTGGTGTTTCTAGCCTGGGAGGGGGCCAATATTCATGGCACCCTTCCTGGGCTATTAATATCAGCCCCCAGCTGTCTGCCTAGCCTTTGCTAGCTATTAAAATAGGGGGGACCCCACGTCATTTTTTTGGGGGGGGGTCCCCCATTTTAATAGCTAGTAAAGGCTAGGTATTCAGCTGGGGGCTGATATTAGTAGCCTGGGAAGCTCCGTGGGTATTACCCCCTTCCCAGGCTTCAAATATCTGCCCCAGCCGTCTGCTTAACCTCCGCTAGAGCCTAAAATTATGGGGACCCCCATGCCAATTTTTTTTTAAATAAATCCTTTATTTTAACACTAAATGACAAGTACAGTAAGCAACACTGTCACTGTACTTCATATATATGTGACTGACATGTTTCTATCTATCTAATCTATGTGTGATTCTCTATTCTTTCTATTCTAAATTGTCGGGTACCGCTGCTGAATTGCCGGCCGGCTTTTTTAAAGAGACGGTGCATGAAAACACTATTATTTTTTTTGATAAATCCTTTACACTAAATGACAAGTACAGTAAGCAACACTGTCACTGTACTTCGTATATATGTGGCTGACTTGTTTCTAGCTATCTAATCTATGTGTGATGCTCTATTCTTTCTGTTCTAAATTGTCGGGTACCGGTCTATGCCGCTCCTGAATTGCCGCTTTTCATGTTTCACTGTTGGCACTGTTCCCATCGATTTGGGCAATCACTGTAATGCCACAACCACCATGGCTGTGGCATTACAGTGAGTGGCAGGCAATCCCTGCATGATTGGTGCTCAAAATAGCACCAGACATGCAGGACACGCTTTTGGTGCACGAACAGTTATCGAACATAACCTCGAACAGCCGAATTTTTTGCAAATCGTTCGGGTTTGTCGAACAACTCGAACACCGCCCAAAACAGCTCGAATTTGAGATTGGCGAACAGTTCTAGTCGAACACCGCTCATCTCTACCCTCTAACTTTAGGACCCAGCAGTGATCCTCACCTTGCTTGGGGATAATACCTTTATGATCCAGCAGTGAGCCTCACCTTCTGCTGCTAATTAGCATGCCCTTGCTGTATCCTTAAATACACTCAGTTTCTCCAGAGAATTGCTGGTGATAGAGTGTTCTAATCTAGTCAGGCTTGGAATTCTAGTAGTCGGCTAGAATTTCTTTGGAGTTCCTGCTTGGATTGTTGCCGTGTTTTCTCTGGTGTCATCTTGAAGCTATGTGTATTCTCTTGTTTGTTTCCCTTGTGTGTACTTTAGTTTGATGTGGTGTTGACTAGTGCTCACCCCTCCCTACCTAGGGCCTAGCTTTAGGGTCAGCCAGGGCCAGGTTTCCTGCTCGGCGATAGGTGAAGAACCTATATAGGGTCCATAGGGGAGTCAGAGTTTGTCGTTTAAGTTGTTTGGGGTTCTCCACTCCCCCTTTTCTTACTTGTACGGCACCCTTTGCCTTTCATGTCATTATACGCTGGGTTCTCCCCATACCCAGCATGACACACATGCACAACAGACCTGGCAATGATAGTCTCCTAGGGATAAAACCTTCATTGAAAGTAAGCAACAGCACACAGCTTGATAAGTCACACATCACTGAATTCTGTGTTTCAACACCTATCTCCTGCTATCTTCAGATTACATAGCAAAAACCTGCTTACAGATTCCCTTTAACGGCATCCCTTAACTCACCTCTTATTGGCCAGTGCAAAACCAGCTGCAGTTGTAAGGGGGTGGGAAGCGAAATATGAAATTAGTCAACATTCCACAACAGGCACAACCAAATTCCACCATCTGTTGGTTGAACCGAACAGACCGCAATTAAAAGATGGGGAGAGTATTTCCATAGGGAAGAGCTTAAAGGGGAAACCAGGTCAGCTACAACAAAGTTTCTAAACATAAAAGGACGGGATCGCGAAACAGGAACTCAGTTGGTGCCAAGATGTGTGAAGGGCAGGACACATGAGTGGTGGAACAAGTTTTTGGGCTTTCACGGAGTGGAACTATCTGAGAGTGATACCGGAGCATGCGAGATGTCGTTGCTCCAGCATCGAAGTCCAGAATTCACCGGTCAAGACCCAATGTCCAGACTTCGCCGGTCAAGACCCAACGTCCAAACTCCGCAGGTCAAGCACCGAAAGTCGGACCCTCATCTTTGGAAGAAACATCTGTCATGTTGAAGAGAAGTCCTGGGTGGATCAGGCCATTACTTCCAGCAAAGTCGTATGGTACAGGGCGTAGGCCGGGGCCATGCTTCAGGGAACGAAGACGGCCAGTGAGTTGAACACACTGGGTACCACTGACTCACATATTGGGGACTTATGGCATGGCAGAAAGTACTGGTGAAGCTCTTTAGGGCCAGTGTAACAACCAGAGGCTCCTAGACAAACATACGGCGGTGACAGGCATAGTAGAGTGACGCCTGTTAAGCTTAGACGTACAGGCCCTATTAGTCATTTAACTGCTAGATAATAAGGACAGTGTACGTAAATAGCACATTGTATAAGGTATTGCATTTAATGTAGTGAGTGTCATAAGATACTGTATTACTCTTTTTATTGGTATTACCCATAATATCTGGTATGCATTTACAAATATATACCTATAACTAAATTTACTTTTTGTGTTAGACAAATAAATAGTGAAGGTTGACTAACACTGCATTCTCATTGTCTGCGCTGATGCATTCAAGAAAACTGTTCACACAGTAACTAGGATCACCTTTCTAGTGAAGAGAAAATATAGCAGTGATTCAAAGTGACATTACTGATACCATTAGGTCACCATAACTTTTAAACTGGTTACTTGCTGGGGAACCACATAGGGAGGGCCAAAAAGACACTCGTCTCCTAAGTTTCTGACTGGTGACTACTAGTGTTGAGCGAGCATGCTCGACACTGCTCGGTACTCGCCCGAGCATCTCACTACTCGGGATGCTCGGCGAGCACCGAGTATTTCCGGGTTACTCGGGCGAGAGCTCGGGTCTCCGCCCTGCACGTTTGGCGCTCTTTACAAAACCAATGAACATGCAGGGATTGCCAGCCAGTCACTGTAATGCCGCAGCCTTGTTGTTTGTGGGCATTACAGTGATTGGCTGGCCGCACAGCGTCACCTCGAGTATTTAAAACCGGGCGCCGCCATCTTGGACACAGTCATTCCGGATCAGACAGTGTAGGGTCAGTGCTGCTGAACTAGGGAGAGATTTATCCTGCGAAATAGTTAATGTAGGGTCTCTAACGCCTGCCAAATCAAACAAGCAGTCCTTCTCAGGACTAATATCCATTCCAGATATCAGGCAGGCAGACTGTATAAGAGACGCAGTGGTTATACCAGCAAACGCTGCATTACAGTCCTGTGTGCGCCTGCTGGTCAAATTGCTAGACTTATTCCCCGGTCTCAGGGGCCAGGAAAAATCCTATTTTTTTTCATCTAAATCCTGTATTTTTTTTTCCTCAGTCAGACTGTTCAAATACGCGTCTTATTAACCTTTTGGTATCCCCCCCCCCCCAAAAAAAAAAAAATTTAGTGTGTCTGTGACTGTTCAGACACCAATATATCTGTTTAACCCCTTAAGCCCCGCGGGTGGTTTGCACGTTAATGACCGGGCCAATTTTTACAATTCTGACCACTGTCACTTTATGAGGTAATTACTCTGGAACGCTTCAACGGATCCCCCTGATTCTGAGATTGTTTTTTCGTGACATATTGTACTTCATGACTGTGGAAAAATTTCTTCGATATCACTTGCGTTTATTTGTGAAAAAAATGGAAATTTGGCGAAAATTTTGAAAATTTTGCAATTTTCAAAATTTGAATTTTTAAGCCCTGAAATCAGAGCGATATGTCACACAAAAGAGTTAATAAATAACATTTCCCACATGTCTACTTTACATCAGCACAATTTTGGAACCAAAATTTTTTTTTGTTAGGGAGCTATAAGGGTTAAAAGTTGACCAGCGATTTCTCATTTTTCCAACAAAATTTACAAAACCATTTTTTTAGGGACCACATCACATTTGAAGTCACTTTGAGAGGTCTTTATGACAGAAAATACCCAAAAGTGACACCATTCTAAAAACTGCACCCCTCAAGGTGCTCAAAACCACATTCAAGAACTTTATTAACCCTTCAGGTGCTTCACAGGAATTTTTTGAATGTGGAAGAAAAAAATGAACATTTAACTTTTTTCACAAAAATGTTACTTTAGACCCAATTTTTTTTATTTTCACAGGGGTAACAAGAAAAAATGGACCCCAAAATTTGTTGTGCAATTTCCCCTGGGCACGCAGATACCCAATATTTGGGGAAAAAATACTGTTTGGGCGCACGGTAGGGCTCGGAAGGGAAGGAGCGCCATTTGACTTTTTGATTGTAAAATTTGCTTGAATAATTAGCGGACGCCATGTTGTGTTTGGAGAGCCCATGTGTGCCCAAACTTTGGAGCTCCCCCACAAGTGACCCCATTTTGGAAACTACACCCCCCAAGGCACCTTTCTAGATGCATAGTGAGCACTTGGAACCCCCAGGTGCTTCACAAATTGATTCGTAACAATGAAAAAGTGAAAAAAAAAAACACTTTTTCATTTTTATGAATCAATTTGTGAAGCACCTGAGGGTTCCAAGTGCTCACAATGCATCTAGATAGGTGCCTTGGGGGGTCTAGTTTCCAAAATGGGGTCACTTGTGGGGGAGCTCCAATGTTTGGGCACACAGCGACTCTCCAAACGCAACATGGTGTCGCTAACAATTTGAGCCGATTTTCCGTTAAATTTGTTAGAGGACACCATGTTGCATTTAGAGAGTCCCTGTGTGCCCAAACATTGGAGCTCCCCCACAAGTGACCCCATTTTGGAAACTAGACCCCCCAAGGCACCTATCTAGATGCATAGTGAGCACTTGGAACCCCCAGGTGCTTCACAAATTGATTCGTAACAATGAAAAAGTGAAAAAAAAAACACTTTTTCATTTGTATGAATCAATTTGTGAAGCACCTGAGGGTTCCAAGTGCTCACTATGCATCTAGATAGGTGCCTTGGGTGGTCTAGTTTCCAAAATGGGGTCACTTGTGGGGGAGCTCCAATATTTGGGCACACAGCGGCTCTCTAAATGCAACATGGTGTCCGCTAACAAATTTAACGCAAAATTGGCTCAAATTGTTAGCGACACCATGTTGCGTTTGGAGAGCTGCTGTGTGCCCAAACATTGGAGCTCCCCCACAAGTGACCCCATTTTGGAAACTAGACCCCCCAAGGCACCTATCTAGATGCATAGTGAGCACTTGGAACCCCCAGGTGCTTCACAAATTGATTCGTAACAATGAAAAAGTGAAAAAAAAAACACTTTTTCATTTTTATGAATCAATTTGTGAAGCACCTGGGGGTTCCATCTGCTCACTATGCATCTAGATAGGTGCCTTGGGGGGTCTAGTTTCCAAAATGGGGTCACTTGTGGGAGAGCTCCAATGTTTGGGCACACAGGGACTCTCTAAATGCAACATGGTATCCGCTAACAAATTGAATGGAAAATCGGCTCAAATTGTTAGCGGACACCACATTGCGTTTGGAGAGCCCCTCTGTGCCCAAACTTTGGAGCTCCCCCACAAGTGACCCCATTTTGGAAACTAGACCCCCCAAGGCACCTTTCTAGATGCATAGTGAGCACTTGGAACCCCCAGGTGCTTCACAAATTGATTCGTAATAATGAAAAAGTGAAAAAAAAAACACTTTTTCATTTTTACGAATTAATTTGTGAAGCACCTAGGGGTTCCAAGTGCTCACTATGCATCTAGATAGGTGCCTTGGGGGGTCTAGTTTCCAAAATGGGGTCACTTGTGGAGGAGCTCCAATGTTTGGGCACACAGGGACTCTCCAAATGCAACATGATATCCGCTAACAATTTGAGCCGACAATTTGTTAGCGGATATCATGTTGCATTTGGAGAGTCCCTGTGTGCCCAAACATTGGAGCTCCCCCACAAGTGACCCCATTTTGGAAACTAGACCCCCCAAGGCACCTATCTAGATTCATAGTGAGCACTTGGAACCCCAGGTGCTTCACAAATTGATTCATAAAAATGAAAAAGTGTTTTTTTTTTCACTTTTTCATTTTTACGAATCAATTTGTGAAGCACCTGGGGGTTCCAAGTGCTCACTATGCATCTAGAAAGGTGCCTTGGGGGGTCTAGTTTCCAAAATGGGGTCACTTGTGAGGGAGCTCCAAAGTTTGGGCACAGAGGGGCTCTCCAAACGCAATGTGGTGTCCGCTAACAATTTGAGCCGATTTTCCATTCAATTTGTTAGCGGATACCATGTTGCATTTAGAGAGTCCCTGTGTGCCCAAACATTGGAGCTCCCCCACAAGTGACCCCATTTTGGAAACTAGACCCCCAAGGCACCTATCTAGATTCATAGTGAGCACTTGGAACCCCAGGTGCTTCACAAATTGATTCATAAAAATGAAAAAGTGTTTTATTTTCACTTTTTCATTTTTACGAATCAATTTGTGAAGCACCTGGGGGTTCTAAGTGCTCACTATGCATCTAGATAGGTGCCTTGGGGGGTCTAGTTTCCAAAATGGGGTCACTTGTGGGGGAGCTCCAATGTTTGGGCACACAGGGGCTCTCCAAACGCAACATGGCGTCCGCTAACAAATTGAGCCGATTTTCCATTTAATTTGTTAGCGGACACCATGTCGCGTTTGGAGAGCCCGTGATGTGCCTAAACAGTGGAGCTCCCCCACAAGTGTCCCTATTTTGGAAACTATACCCCTCAAAGATTTTATTAAGGTGTATAGTGAACATTTTGAACCCAGAGGTACGGCACATTATTTGTTTACATTAGGTCATCATATTGAATAAGTTGTCATTATTCTTGAGCGCAAGTGCTCGCTACTTGAGTTTGCATCGGGTACTCAGGTATGCACCATGTACAGCGTGTGCTCGAGTGACATGCTCGAGTCCCTGCTCCGCATGTTTCACGGTTATTATACACCCAAAAAAAAACATGCGGGGATCGCTCGTGCATGGCAGGCAATCCCCGTAAAGTTTTTTGGCCGCGAAGCATATGGGGCAGAGACTCGAGCATGTCACTCAAATACCCACGATACTAAATGCATACCAGAGCACCCGATGCAAACTCAAGTAGCGAGCACTTGCTCTCAACACTAGTCGCCATATCGTCATCTTTTTTTCTTACTTTTGAAAAAAATCCCAACCCCAGCCCTAACCCTAGCACAACCCTAGCCCCAGCACAACCCTAGCCCCAGCACAACCCTAGCCCCAAACCCAGCCCTAACCCTAGCCCAATCCTAACTCAAGAGTTTATTTTTGACGCCGTTCCTTGTGCGGTATAAGTGATTAGACGACTTTATTCTTCGGGTCGGTGTGATTACAGCAATGCCAGAATCATATGGGGTTTTTATGACTGACAGCTGTCACACACTAAAAGACGCATTTTTTGTAAAATCTAGTTTTTGCATCGCCATATTTTGAGAGCTATAATTTTTCCAGATTTTGGCAGACAGTCATGTGACGGCTCGTTTTTTGCGGGATGACTTGACGTTGTTATTGGTGCCATTTTCAGGCACGTGACATTTTTTGATCGCTTTCTATTCCGATTTTTGGGAGGCAGAATAAACAAAAACCAACAATTCAGGAATTGTTTTTTTTTTTGTTTTTTTTTATTCTGTTCCGCGTGTGGTAAAATTGATGAGGCAGCTTTACTCTTCGGGTCAGTACGTTTACAGCGGTACCACATTTGTATCATTTTTCTATGTTTTGGCGCTTATACACAATAAAAGCTATTTTATAGAAAAAAATATTTTTTAGTATCGCTTTATTCTGAGAGCTATAACTTTTTCATTTTTCGGCTGATGGAGCTATATGGCAGCTTGTTTTTTGCGGGATGAGATGACGTTTTCAGCGGTATCATTTTTATTTATATGTGTCTTTTTGATCGCGTGTTATTCCACTTTTTGTTTGGCAGTATGGTGATAAAGCATTGTTTTTTGCTTGGTTTTTTTTTTTTTTTTTTTACCGTGTTCACTGAAGGGGTTAACTAGTGGGACAGTTTTATAGGTCAGGTTGTTCCGGACGCGGCGATACCAAATATGTGTACTTTTATTGTTTTTTTTAATTTTTTTTACAATAATATTTATTGATGGGTACATTATATTTTTATTTTTGGTGTATTATTTTTTTTATTTTTTTATAATATTTTTGCACATTTTTTTTTTTTTTTTCCACTTTCATACAGTTTATACACTTTATTACTTTGTCCCACTCTGGGACTTTCACTTTTTTTTTTCTGATCGCCTGCATGGCACAGGAATGGAGCACCATCCCTATGCCATGAAGGCTGTCAGAAGTGTACAGTGTGAAGATTGCTTGGAGATGCACTGCGCATGTCCAAGCAATCTTCCTGCTCTCTGGTGACCCGGATGTTGTCATGACGACATCGGGTCGTCATGGCAACACCCGGGAAGCCTTTGCAGACTGCGCTGGAAGCCGGAAGAGGAGGTGAGTATCGCCGATCACCTCCCCTTGCCACCGCAATGCCACGATCGACTTCGATCGCAGCATCGCGGGGGTTAATGTGCTGGGAGCGGTGCGTGACCGCTCCCTGCACATAGTACCGGGTGTCAGCTGTGACAATCAGCTGACACCCGGCGGCGATCGCGCCTGCACAGCCTGTGTGCGCGCGCGATCGCGATGACGTACTAATACGGGTCTGGCTCTTAAGTCCCAGGGCACAGACGCGTATTAGTACGTCAGATGTTATTAAGGGGTTAAAAGAGTCTGGTGTAGGCCAGAAAAATATAACTGTGTGTTCTTGCAGTTCAACGGGTCAAATCTCTGTATTATCCTTTTTTTGGCATTTTTTGCTGTAAAAAAAACTGTAATAGTGTCTCCCTGACTGGTTACACAAATATATCTGTTTAAAAGAGTCTGGTGTAGGCCAGAAAAATATAACTGTGGTTTTGCAGTTCCACGGGTCAAATCTCTGTATTATCCTGTTTTTGCCATTTTTTTTGCCGTAAAAAAACAGTAATAGTGTCTCCCTGATTGTTCAGACACAAATATATCTGTTTAAAAGAGTCTGGTGTAAGCCAGAAAAATATAACTGTGGTTTTGCAGTTCCACAGGTCAAATCTCTGTATTATCCTTTTTTTGGCATTTTTTGCCGTAAAGAAAAACTGTAATAGTGTCTCCCTGACTGGTCAGACACAAATATATCTGTTTAAAAGAGTCTGGTGTAGGCCAGAAAAATATAACTGTGGTTTTGCAGTTCCACGGGTAAAATCTCTGTATTATCCTGTTTTTGGCATTTCTTGCCGTAAAAAAAACAGTAATAGTGTCTCCCTGATTGTTCAGACACAAATATATCTGTTTGAAAGATTCTGGTGTAGGCCAGAAAAGTATAACTGTGGTTTTGCAGTTCCACAGGTCAAATCTCTGTATTATCCTTTTTTTGCCGTAAAAAAAAAACTGTAATAGTGTCTCCCTGACTGGTCAGACACAAATATATCTGTTTAAAAGAGTCTGGTATAGGCCAGAAAAATATAACTGTGGTTTTGCAGTTCCACAGGTCAAATCTCTGTATAATCTCTGTATTATCCTTTTTTTGGCATTTTTTGCCGTAAAAAAATCTGTAATAGTATCTCCCTGACTGGTTAGACACAAATATATCTGTTTAAAGAGTCTGGTATAGGCCAGAAAAATATAACTGTGGTTTTCCTCTTCCACGATTCTAATCTCCTTTTTATTACCCTTTTTCCATTGATAGTGAGAGTGTAAGCTATTTTACTTCATTTACAATGGGCAAGGCGCGTGGCAAGGGACGTGGAACTGGCCTTTCTTGTGATGGTGCGTGTAGAGGACGGGGCCGTGGCCAAGGTGAAAATGTGCCACAATCAACAGCCACATCTTCTTGCTCCCAGTTCATGACCGAATTACCAGGGAAGCACACAACAACAAGACCACTATTGCGAACTGATCAGTGTGAACAGGTTACTAATTGAACAGCAGATAATACTTCCAGTTACCTGGGCACCACCACCTCCGGTCTGTCTTCCACACGGTCAAGTTTTAGTAGCCGTGAGTCTCGACCGCATACTCCTCCTCACCCTGATGCTCCTTCCTCCCACCCTGCCGAGTGTCATCAGACAGCAACTGATCCCACACTTGGACACTCTGAAGAGCTGTTCACTGGTCCATTTCCATTTTTGTGCCCCTCGCCTGCTCCGCTTGAAGTGGTGGAAGAGGAGATCCCATGTAGCGATGCCCAAATATTTGAACAGCCACGGCCAGAGGAAGTCAATGCTGGCAATTTATCACAAGAGGTGGACGATGACGAGACACAATTGCCACGAAGTGAGGAGGAGGATCGTGGTGCGCAAGTGGAAGAGGAGGAGGTGGTGGATGATCTAGTAACTGACCCAATGTGGCAGGAGGACACGCAGAGCGAAGCCAGCAGCGCACAGGGGGAGGGCGGCAGAGTACCCCAACAGGCAGGAAGAAGCAGTGTGGTGGCCGCAGACAGAAGGCGGACAACCGTTCCCTGTAACTCCAACATGAGGGACGTTGCCAGTACAACCTGTAGGTCTTCCAGAGTCTGGAATTTTTTTAAAGACTCTGCTGATAACTCCAAAAAGGCCATTTGTACCACCTGCCATGCCAGCATCAGCAGGGGTGACAAAACTACCAGCCTGACCACCACCAGCATGATCAGGCACATGGCAGCAAAGCACCCGACTTTGTGGGGTGAACCCCAGGGTCCACGACCAGTGTCAGCGGGTGTCACCACTGCTTCTTCCGCTGTTGTGCATGTAATAGAACCCCTTGTTGTGCATGCAAGGCAATCCCCTGTCCATACTGCATGCAAAGATGCCCCCTCCTCTCAGTCTTCACTTGTTATGGCAGTTTCTCAAGAAACAGCATCAACGTCCATGTCCAAGTCCCATCGAGGCATTCAATTGTCCATATCCCAGACCTTTGAACGAAAGCGCAAATTCGCAGCCAACACCCCACAGGCCACAGTCCTAAATTCGCACATTTCACGACTGCTTGCGTTGGAAATGCTGCCTTTTAGGCTGGTGGACACGGAGCCTTCCGCAACCTTATGGCGGTGGCCGTCCCTCGGTACTCGGTCCCCAACCGAAACTATTTTGCCCAGTGTGCCATCCCCACACTACACAAGCACGTGTCCCAAAACATCTGCCGTGCCCTCAACAATGCAGTTACTGGGAGAGTCCACCTGACAATGGACATGTGGACAAGTGCTTGTGGCCAGGGACGGTACATCTCCCTGACGGCACACTGTGTAAACATAGTGGAAGCCGGGACCCAGTCAGACCTTGGGACGAAACACATCCTCCCCACACCGAGGATTGCGGGCCCTATGTCAGTCAGAGTTGCCCCCACAGTGTACAGCTCCTGTGCATCATCCTCCTCCTCCTCCTCATGTTCAGCCTCCATCTCCGATATCACCACATCAGTTACAAGCTGGAAGCACTGCAGTACTGCCTCAGCCAAGCGGCAACAGGCTGTGCTGAAACTCATAAGCTTAGGTGAGAAACCTCACACTGCTTGTGAGTTGAGGACAGCTGTGAAAGAGCAGGCAGATCTGTGGCTGAGACCGCTGAACCTACATCCAGGCATGGTCGTGTGTGACAATAGCCGTAACCTGATGGCGGCTCTGAGGCGAGGTGAGATCACACACGTACCATGCCTGGCTCATGTGCTTAACCTCGTGGTTCAGCGGTTTCTTAAATCGTACCCCGAGTTGCCAGATCTGCTCGTCAAAGTACGCCACCTGTCAGCTCATTTTTGGAAGTCGGCTACAGCTTCCGCTGCCCTTGCTGTGTTGCAGCAGGGTTTGCAGCTTCTGGCACACCGACTGGTGTGTGATGTCCCCACACGTTGGGACTCTACCCTCCACATGTTGCAAAGGATTTGTGAGCAGAAGAGAGCAGTTGTGGAGTACCAGCTGCAACAAGGCCATCGATATTCAGGTCAGAATCCACACATAAGACCTCAGGAGTGGACCTGGATGTCTGACATATGTACCATCCTGACAAACTTTGAGGAGTCCACCAAGATGGTGAGTGGCGATGACGCCATCATTAGCGTCAGCATCCCACTTGTCTGTCTTTTGCAATGCTCTCTGCAGAGAATTAAAGAGGAGGCATTGCAGCCAGAGTATGATGAGATGGATCAAGAAGCCATAGCGGGCGATTACACACAGCCCAGCCTCTTCTCATCCCAACATGCATTGGGGGACAATGAGGGAGAGGAGGAGGAGGAAGAACAGGAGCTGGTATCATGCGCTGTAGACGGTAGTACCTGTACAACTGTCATACTGTCGGTTCAGCGTGGGTGGCCTGAGGACTGGGGAGGAGGAGGAGGAGGAGAGCATGGTCAGTCGTCATCTTGGTGAGGACACGGAAGTCTTGCCCGTTACCAGTCTGGCACGCATGGCTGACTTTATGTTACGCTGGCTTAACCGTGACCCTCGCGTTGTCAAAATGTTGGGTGACAGTCATTACTGGTTGGTGACACTTTTAGACCCCCTCTACAAGGACAACTTTCACTCTATTATTCCTGAGGTGGAGAGGTCTATAAAAATGTGGCAGTACCAGAAGGCCCTTGCTGCAGAACTGTTAAAAAAATTCCCATCTGAACACGCTAGCGGCAGAGGTCACAGTTCGTTGACCAACCAAGGCGTACAGGTGAGAGAGACGCAACTCCAATCCAGCAGAGGCAGGGGAACACTGTCAACATTCTGGGACAGTTTTCTGAGACCCACCCAGCTTACAGGCCCTGAGGCGCAGGGTACTCTCACAAGGAGTGGAAAGTTTCAAAAGATGGTGAGGGAGTACCTTGCCGACCGTACCAGCGTCCTCCGTGATTCCTCTGTGCCTTTTAATTATTGGGTATCCAACTGGACACTTGGAATGAACTCGCTTTGCACGCCTTGGAGGCCCTGGCCTGCCCTGCCGCTAGCGTGTTATCGGAGCGTGTTTTTAGTGCTGTTGGGGGAATAATAACTGATAAGCGCACTCGTCTGTCAACTGACAATGATGACAAGCTGACCCTTATCAAAATGAACAAGGGCTGGATTGGGCCAGACTTCTCATCACCACCAAATGACAGCAGAGTAACATAAAGTCAAATCCACTGTGTTATTTCGGGAGGTGTATTCCCATGCACCAGTTCACACCCACACATGGGTATACGCTTCCTCATTTCAGCTCTACTTTGCTCTTCTCCTTATCCTCAACCTCCACCACCACTATACCACCAGGGTGACCGTGGTCCGTGTTGCCAGCATTGCAAGTTCCTCCGTCCTAATTTTTGTCAGCTTTTGCTTGGAAGGCATAAGCAAAGACTATGAGAGACCCACTCCCCAATAATGGGAATAATGTTTTTAATATGCTGTACTGCATGGCTCTTGTAAGGGGCATTAAAGTCGTCTTGTTAAGCTACTACGACCTCCACCATTCTTCCAAGGGGCATTAAAACCGTCTTGTTAAGCTACTGCGACCTCCACGTCTCTTCCAAGGGGCATTTATACCGTCTTGTTAAGCTACTGCAACCTCCACGTCTCTTCCAAGGGGCATTTAAACCGTCTTGTTAAGCTACTGCAACCTCCACGTCTCTTCCAAGGGGCATTTAAACCGTCTTGTTAAGCTACTGCAACCTCCACATCTCTTCCAAGGGGCATTTAAACTGTCTTGTTAAGCTACTGCAACCTCCACGTCTCTTCCAAGGGGCATTTAAACCGTCTTGTTAAGCTACTGCAACCTCCACATCTCTTCCAAGGGGCATTTAAACCATCTTGTTAAGCTACTGCAACCTCCACGTCTGTTCCAAGGCGCATTAAAACCGTCTTGTTAAGCTACTGCGACCTCCACCATTCTTCCAAGTGGCATTAAAACCGTCTTGTTAAGCAACTGAGACCTCCACCACTTCTCCAAGGGGCATTAAAACCGTCTTGTTAAGGTACTGCGACCTCCACCACTTTTTCCAGTGGCATTAAAAGTGTCTTGTTAAGCTACTGTGACCTCCACCGCTCTTCCAAGGGGCATTAAAACCATCTTTTTAAGCTACTGGGATCTCCACCATTCTTCCAAGGGGCATTAAAACCATCTTGTGAAGCAACTGCGACCTCCACGTCTCTTCCAAGGTACATTTAAACCGTCTTGTTAAGCAACTGAGACCTCCACCACTTCTCCAAGGGGCATTAAAACCGTCTTGTTAAGGTACTGCGACCTCCACGTCTCTTCCAAGGGACATTAAAACAGTCTTTTTAAGCTCCTGCGACCTCCACGTCTCTTCCAAGGGGCATTTAAACCGTCTTGTTAAGCTACTGCGACCTCCACCATTCTTCCAAGGGGCATTAAAACCATCTTGTGAAGCAACTGCGACCTCCACGTCTCTTCCAAGGTACATTTAAACCGTCTTGTTAAGCAACTGAGACCTCCACCACTTCTCCAAGGGGCATTAAAACCGTCTTGTTAAGCTACTGCGACCTCCACCACTTTTCCCAGGGGCATTATAACCGTCTCTTTAAGCTACTGCGACCTCCACGTCTCTTCCAAGGGGCATTTAAACTGTCTTGTTAAGCTACTGCGACCTCCACCACTTTTCCCAGGGGCATTAAAACCGTCTTGTTAAGCTACTGCGACTTCCTCCACATTTTCAAGGGGCATTGATATTGTCTTTTTATTCCACTGTGACCTCCACCGCTCTTCCAAGGGGCATTAAAACCTTATTTTTAAGCTACTGCGACCTCCACGTCTCTTCCAAGGGGCATTTAAACCATCTTGTTAAGCTACTGCGACCTCCACGTCTCTTCCAAGGGGCATTTAAACCATCTTGTTAAGCTACTGCGACCTCCACCATTCTTCCATGGGGCATTAAAACCATCTTGTGAAGCTACTGCGACCTCCACGTCTCTTCCAAGGGGCATTTAAACCGTCTTGTTAAGCAACTGAGACCTCCACCACTTCTCCAAGGGGCATTAAAACCGTCTTGTTAAGCTACTGCGACCTCCACCACTTTTCCCAGGGTCATTAAAACCATCTTGTTAAGCTACTGCCACCTCCACCGCTCTTCCAATGGGCATTAAAACCATGTTTTTAAGGTACTGGGACCTCCACGTCTCTTCCAAGGGGCATTTAAACCATCTTGTTAAGCTACTGCGCCCTCTACCACTTTTCCCAGGGGCATTAAAACCGTCTTGCTAAGCTACTGCGACCTCCACCACATTTTCAAGGGGCATTGATATTGTCTTTTTATTCCACTGCGACCTCCACGTCTCTTCCAAGGGGCATTAAAACCGTCTTGTTAAGCTACTGCGACCTCCACGTCTCTTCCAAGGGGCATTAAAACCATCTTGTTAAGCTACTGCGACCTCCACGTCTCTTCCAAGGGGCATTAAAACCGTCTTGTTAAGCTACTGCGACCTCCACCATTCTTCCAAGGGGCATTAAAACCATCTTGTGAAGCTACTGCGCCCTCCACGTCTCTTCCAAGGGGCATTTAAACCGTCTTGTTAAGCAACTGAGACCTCCACCACTTCTCCAAGGGGCATTAAAACCGTCTTGTTAAGCTACTGCGACCTCCACCACTTTTCCCAGGGGCATTAAAACCATCTTGTTAAGCTACTGCCTCCTCCACCGCTCTTCCAAGGGGCATTAAAACCGTATTTTTAAGGTACTGGGACCTCCACGTCTCTTCCAAGGGGCATTTAAACCGTCTTGTTAAGCTACTGCGCCCTCTACCACTTTTCCCAGGGGCATTAAAACCGTCTTGTTAAGCTACTGCGACCTCCACCACATTTTCAATGGGCATTGATATTATCTTTTTATTCCACTGTGACCTCCACGTCTCTTCCATGGGGCATTAAAACCGTCTTATTAAGCTACTGCGACCTCCACGTCTCTTTCAAGGGGAATTAAAACCGTCTTTTTAAGCTGCTGCGACCTCCACGTCTCTTCCAAGGGGCATTAAAACCATCTTGTTAAGCTACTGCGACCTCCACGTCTCTTCTAAGGGGCATTAAAACCGTTCTGAACTCCACAGCTCTTCCAAGGGGCATTGAAATGTTGTTTTTAATTACCTCTAACCTCCATGACTCTTCCAATGGGCATTGCATTTCCTCCTAATTTTAGTCAGCTTTTGCTTTTCAATGCATAGGCGAACATTAAGGGAGACCCACTCCCCAATAATGGGTAGAATTTTTTAGTATGCTGTAATCCACGTCTGTTTCAATGGCCATTGCATTTCCTCATAATTTTTGGAAAGCCTTCCATTCACTGCTTAGGCCAAGAGTGCACAGGAGACCCAGTTGCTATAAATGGAAAAAACGGTTTAGTTTAGGCCCTCTGACCTCCATGTCACTTCCAAGGGGCATTGGAGTGCCTCGAAATTTTTGCCATTGCACTCACTGTATGCCCTATAACTGTGTAGCTGAACCGCTCCTTTTGTTACAGAAACATATCCTACAAGACATGTGTGGTTGACTGGCCTGATATTGATGTGAATGGTCCCTGTTTCTCCTGCTCTTTCTCCTTTGCCACCACATCATCCATTATTCATCACCTGAAGCTTTGTTTTATCGGGAGTCATAGAACTGGGATAGTAGCAGGAAAACATCCAGCAATCCTCGGAGGAGGTAGGATATGCGCCAAAACGCTGACCACCTCAGGCCTAGCCGCTACTACATACATGCGCTTGCATTCCAAGGGACAGAAAGCTAAGGAGATAAATGGCCTCATGATCATGAATAATTTACTCGTTGCGTACGAGGCCGACCACTGCTGCTGTCTACCTTTTGAACTTTGTGTTGAAGCCTGATTGACCCAGGACCTGCAATCCTCTATGTCTGGAGGACGTGTTGCATCCCAGTGTCCAACTGTGTCCTGGCTTCCACAATATTAACCCAGTGTGAAGGCGTGAGATGGACCATCCCTGGCCACATTCACTTGTCCACGTGTTTGTGGTTAGGCTGTCCTTCAAATAGGGGCGGCTGGGGACTGTTTATGGACACCCGGCCGCCCCCAGGCGGCTGGGGACCATGTGTGGGCACCCGGCTCCGGGGCGACTGGGGTCCGAGTATGGCCACTCGGCCGCTCCCTGGCGGCTGGGGACCGAGTGTGGACACCCGGCCGCCGGGCGGCTGGGGACTGAGTATGGATACCTCGCTGCCAAAGCAGCCATGAGGTAGTGGCCAGCTTCGGCCTCCTCCAAACTAAAAGGCCCCATTTCAAGTGCAAGCTAGCAGTATGGTATTGCAGCCTGGTGGTGGGTGGGTGGCAGGATGCATACTTGCGCTTGCATTGCAAGGAATGGGAGAGGTACAATTGAACACTGCCCTGGGACAAGGACTTGCATGGGGATAGTTGCAAGTCTGCATCTTCTGATGCGGCAAGGATCACTTCTGATGGGCACACTTTTAGGCAGTGACCTAGGTGTCAGAGATGCTTCCAGGGGTCTTCCCTATGCTGTTCCCATGTCTTTTCAGCACTGTATGCATGTGTCACACAGCACATGGCCAGATAAGATTGTAAAATGTTAAAATGACATTTCCCGGTGAATGCATTTGTCACAGTTGAAAGCAATACAAAAGTGCAAAAACGCATAAAAAATGCTACTTGTGAACATAGCCCTAGGTGTGGAGGAGTATTTTTATTTTTGGTTATTTATTTTACCTTATACACAAGTCTTTACCCTGGAAAGGAAGTTCCTTAACATATTTCACAGGAAAACCGTTTCAGTTTAGTTTTTGAACGTTTTCTTGTGAGCCCATAAAAGTGGCTTAATACCTCTGACCACGTTGTTGACAGCAGTGACCTGGGGGTCAGAAATGCTTCCTGGGGCGATCCCCATGCTGTCCCCATGTCTTTTGAGCACTGTCACTATCTTTTTGAGCACTTTTTAGGCTTTCTACAGACTGCCTGGGGTGCCGCCGCAAAAATGCTCGGGTCTCCCATAGACTAACATTGGGTTCGTTGCTCGGGTCGAGCACCCGAGTATCACGGCGAGCTCGGCCCGAGCTTCGAGCACCCGAGCATTTTAGTGCTCGCTCAACACTAGTGACTACGGTTTCTAAGGTGAAAATTCACTAGAAGGCTGTATGACAGTGAAAGCAGAACAGTGTTTCTTCCTGTTCTATAAGCTGAAGGAGGAAAGAATGGACATTAGATTCATGGAACTCCGGTCAGGATGATATGATGCACCATGCTGTCAAAACGATAAGTGATTGCTCTACAAAAAAAATATTATTTAAAATGACCTTATAGTGCAGTGGCATTTCTGAGATGAGGTTAACATATTATACTTTTTTTTCCCATTGTGATTAGTTTGAGAAAAAATGCTATAAAACACCTATATTTCCTCACCTCATTTCATAGTCCAGTGCAGTGCTACATTTACAGACATGGGAAGAAATTAATTTAATTGTGAGCTTTGTAAGGCAGAAATCACTGCAGTCTTGTTTTTAATGTCAGCTCTAAATTTAACAAATGCAGAAAATGTGTTCAATTTCAGTTCCATCTCTGGAGGCTGCTTGTGATTCTTGGCTTTGAAACTGATGAGTTTGGACACATTGCTCAGTTTTGTTGCTAATTAGCTCCCCTGTTGGGAAGATGCCCCTAGCTTCCACCAACGAAGAGTGCAGGAGGGGGTCGATGTGATGGAGAATACAGTTAATACCGTTTGTAGAAGAAAAATAAATGTATTATGTGTGAAGAACGAGCAAAACATTACATAAATACGTAAATAATATTTTACTATTAGTTCTGTAAATAAGAATCATAATACAAAGGACAATATTACTGAAAAATAATATTGATACAGTGATAAGGTTTTTTTTCATATTATATATTGTATGTAATTGAGCACATTGTGCACATTGCATTGACACTCTTACTTTACATGTTTAAAGAGCAAATATATGCTGGTCGCCAAGGGCCTCAATTCAATTTCTCTGGTAGATACAGTGCATTGTGAAAGTATTTGGCCCCCTCGAACTTTTCTGCCTTTTGCACATTTCTGGCTTCAAACAAAGATATAAAATCCTAATTTTTTGGAGAAGAATCAACAACAAGTGGGACACAATCATGAAGTGGAACGAAATTTATTGGATATTTTAAACTTTTTTAACAAATTAAAAACTGAAAAGTAGGGCATGCAATATTATTCAGCCCCCATGAATTAATACTTTATAGCGTCAACTTTTGCTGCGATTACAGCTGCAAGTCGCTTGGGGTATGTCTCCATCAGTTTTGCATATCGAGAGACTGAAATTCTTGCCCATTCTTCCTTGCAAAACAGCTCGAGCTCATTGAGGTTGGATGGAGGGCGTTTGTGAACAGCAGTTTTCAGCTCTTTCCACAGATTCTCGATTTGATTCAGGTCTGGACTTTGACTTGGCCATTCTAACACCTGGATATGTTTATTTTTGAACCATTCCATTGTAGATTTTGCTTTATGTTTGGGATCATTGTCTTGTTGGAAGATAAATCTCCGTTCCAGTCTCAGGTCTTTTGCAGACTCCAACAGGTTTTCTTCCAGAATGGTCCTGTATTTGGCTCTGTCCATCTTCCCATCAATTTTAACCATCTTCCCTATCACTGCTGAAGAAAAGCAGGCCCAAACCATGATGCTGCCACCACCATGTTTGACAGTGGGGATGGTGTTTTGAGGGTGATGAGCTGTGTTGCTTTTACGCCAAACATATCGTTTTGCATTGTGGCCAAAAAGTTCAATTTTTTGTTTCATCTGACCAGAGCACCTTATTCCACATGTTTGGTGTGTCTCCCAGGGGGCTTGTGGTAAACTTCAAACGAGATTGTTTTATGGATATCTTTGAGAAATGGCTTTCTTCTTGCCACTCTTCCATAAAGGCCTGATTTGTGCAGTATATGACTGATTGTTGTCCTATGGACAGACTCTCCCTCCTCAGCTGTAGATCTCTGCAGTTCATCCAGAGTGATCATGGGCCTTTTGGCTGCATCTCTGATCAGTCTTCTCCTTGTTCGAGATGAAAGTTTAGAGGGACGGCTGGGTCTTGGTAGATTTGCAGTGGTCTGATACTCCTTCCATTTCAATATGATCGCTTGCACAGTGCTCCTTGAGATGTTTTGAGATGTTTAAAACTTGGTAAATCTTTTTGCATCCAAATCCAGCTTTAAACTTCGCCACAACAGTATCTCGGACCTGCCTGGTGTGTTCCTTGGTCTTCATGATGCTCTCTGCACTTGAAACAGAACCCTGAGACTATCACAGAGCAGGTGCATTTATATGGAGACTTGATTACACACAGGTGGATTCTATTTATCATTACCAGTCATTTAGGACAACATTAGTGTTGTCAGGTGCTCGAAGCTCAGGCCGAGCTCACCATAATACTCGGGTGCTTGACCAGAGCAACGAGCCCAATGTTAGTCTATGGGAGACCCGAGCATTTTTGCGGCGGCACTCCCGGCAGTCTTTTAAAAGCCTAACAAGTGCCCAAAACGAAATAAGTATAAAAAATTCGCGCTGAGCTGTCGGAAAAGAAAGTGGGAGGGTGAGTAGATTGTCAATAAAATGAATTTATTTCAAATAAGTTAAAAGGCATAAATAGTAATTCAAAAAATAATTATGAATGTGTCCCAAGAGGTGGGTAAGTAAAAAGTCCGATTGATAGTAGCCAGTCAGGGTTATCAGAGGGACCATAGATTAGCAATGATACCTAAAGGAGGGAAAAAAAGGGGAGGTATATCAGTTAGGGAATATTTATGTTCTTATTGTAAAGGCTGATGAAGAGGAATAGTTACCTTCCTTGTATAAGTGTATTCCTATATTGCGTATTCCCGCCGGGAGTGATATCCAAGTGGCTAGAATATATAGGTGCCTATTGTGCAAGAGATTTAAAAATATATTCAATAAAATTAGTTAAAAAATCTTACAGTAGTTCTTTTTATGATTTTTGAAAAAACCCACAGAATACCTAGTATCGAAGTTCTGTGTGTGATCCTGGGATATTGCTTATAGATAAAAAAGGATCTTATTGGAGGTAGAGCAGAGCACTTAGTTATCCTAGAAGGAAATAGAAAGTGATAACTAGACTAAAATGAAGGCGTTACTACATAGGTCTCCCCAATGAGTGGTAGTAGCGGGAGGAGGACCCAATATGCTGTCAGTAACCACGGGTGTCCACCAGATTGGTTATATTATACCCAACGCTAGTATATAGCCAATGAGTATACTTATAGGTGCTAATAAGTAGATTGTATAATTACTTTAAGAAGTGATCAGTACCTCTAGCGGACATCAATATTAGTCCTTATGGCAATGAGAGTCTTACAGCAATGAGAGTCTTACCTCCTCTTTGATATAGACGGTTGCAGGGGTCAGCAGGAATGCAAGCCTAAGAGTGCGTTGCGGGTACTGCTGTTATCCTTGAATATATGGATGATATCTGTTTTACCTCGTGGGTTGTTGAGTAAAGCGGTAGGAGGAAGCAGAGCCCCGGCCGGTGGCTATGTGCTTCCGTCGGTATAACCTCGTTGGCGCGCAGATACGGTGGAGCCGGCAAGACAAGTAGGACCTTGCGTGACGTCACTGACACGTGATGGTCATGTGATTCCTCAGGCTACGGAGCGCTGAGAGAGCCAATTCCGATGCGTTTCGGAAACAAACGGTTTCCTTCCTCAGGGATGGCTCTCTAAGGTGTACCTGCTGTTTATATACTTTATAGGCGGCCATTGTGGGATGTCCTTCAGTCCAGGTAGGAGGTCCTTCAATCATTGAACGCAAATAATTCAATCTCGCTGTTGAGACCCTTTGGTCTCAGAGTATCCATATTAAAAATCCACTGACTCTCAATTCTTGACATGCACTTAATGTAGTCCCCTTGTCGCCAGTGTTTGGGGACAATTTGGATACCGATCACTTGGGTACCAATAATCCTCCCCCCATGTTTCGTAGTGTAGTGTCTGGAGAGAGGATGACCTACAAATTTATTTTTAATGTTTCTAAGGTGCTCGTTGATCCTTACATACAGAGGGCGTTTAGTACGGCCAATGTATAGCTTATCACATGGGCATTTTAACCCATAGATCACTCCCTTTGTGCAGCATGTAATAAAGTCAGTAATTGGAAGTTCAATGTTTTGATTTTTAATAGTTTTTTGTTTTTTCAATGGTAAGCGTTTGCAAACAGAACATTTATGACATGGATAAAAGCCTGTGTGGTTATTTGGGTGGGAGAATCCATATTATGGGGGTTGATTTTCATTGGATTTTTTACTGTTGGAGCGATTATGTTCCCTAGATTGTTAGCTCTTTTAAAAACAAATTTAGGATGTGGGGGTATTAAATCCCCAATGATTTTATCCTCCTTCAGGATGTTCCAGTGTTTTCGGACAATTTTTTTAAAAATTTTTGTATTGGCATTGAATTGGGTGATGATGGGGATGTCTGCCAAAGTTTTTTGATTTCTAATGTCCTGACTCATTCCATCATATTTGGCTTTATCAGTTAGCAGATTTTCACGTTGTAGTTCTGAGATAGCTTTATGGGTAGCTTCTAAAAAGTCCTTTTTGTAACCTTTGTCCAAAAATTTTTTGGTAAGTATTTAGTGACAGTGCTCAGATGACATGGGGACAGCATGAGGATCACCCCAGGAAGCATTTCTGACCCCCAGGTCACAGCTGTCAACAACGTGGTCAGAGGTATTAAGCCACTTTTAAGGGCTCACAATAAAACGTTCAAAAACTAAACTGAAACTGCTTTCCTGTGAAATATGTTAAGGAAGTTCCTTTCTAGGGTAAAGACTTGTGTATAAGGTAAAATAAATAACCCCTCCAAAAAATACTCCTCCACACCTTCGGCTATGTTCACAACTAGCATTTTTTATGCATTTTTTGCACTTTTGTATTGCTTTCAACCGTGACAAATGCATTCACCGGGAAATGTCATTTTAACATTTTACAACCTTATCTGGCCATGTGCTGTGTGACACATGCATACAGTGCTGAAAAGACATGGGAACAGCATGGGGAACACCCCTGGAAGCATCTCTGACACCCAGGTCACTGCCTAAAAGTGTGCCCTTCAGAAGTCATCCTTGCCGCATCAGAAGATGCAGACTTGCAACTATCCCCGTGCAAGTTCTTGTCCCAGGGCAATGTTCAATTGTACCTCCCCCATTCCTTGCAATGCAAGCGCAAATATGCAGCCAACCACCCACCCCCAGGCTGCAATACCATACTGCTTGCTTGCACTTGAAATTGGGCCTTTTAGGCATGTGGAGGCGGAATCTGGCCACCACGTCATGGCTGCGTTGGCGGCCTGGAATCCATACTCAGTCCCCAGCCAGGGGGCGGCCGGGTGTCCATACTCGGTCCCCAGCCACCCTGCGGCCGGGTGTCCACACACAGTCCCCAGCCTCCTGGGGGCGGCCGGGTGTCCATAAACGGTCCCCAGCCGCCCCTATTTCTCCTGTCAACTTCCCCCCACACACTTTTCTTAGCCCAGCCTGATTTAGGGCAGCATTGGACAAGCCCACCAGAGAACCAGACACCTCCTGTAGTCCCTGGCTTCTCCATCAGGGGAGTTGAGAGTGCCAAGGTGAGGAGCATTATGATGATGATAGAAGTTAGCATCTGCTCTGTTTTCTTGGAATGCAAGCGCTTGTATGTAGTAGCGGCTAGGCCTGAGGTGGTCAGCGTTTTGGCACATATCCTACCTCCTCCGAGGATTGCTGGATGTTTTCCTGCTACTATCCCAGTGCTATGACTCCTGTTAAAACAAAGCTTCAGGTGATAAATGATGGATGAGGTAGTGGTAAAGGAGAAAGAGCAGGAGGAACAGGGACCATTCACATCAATATCAGTCCAGTCAACCACATATGTCTTGTAGGATATGTTTCTGTAACAAAAGGAGTGGTTCGGCTACACAGTTATAGGGCATACAGTGAGTGCAATGCCTACCAAAAATTTTGAGGCACTCCAATGCCCCTTGGAAATGACATGGAGGTCAGAGGGCCTTAACTAAACCTTTTTTTCCATTTATAGCAACTGGGTCTCCTGTACACTGTTGGCCTAAGCAGTGAATGGAACGCTTTCCAAAAATTATGAGGAACTGCAATGCCCCTTGAAACAGATGTGGATTACAGCGTACTAAAAACCTTCTACCCATTATTGGGGTGTGGGTCTCCCTTAGTTTTTGCCTTTGCATTGAAAAGCAAAAGCTGACAAAAATTAAGAGGAAATGTAATGCCCGTTGGAAGAGTCGTGGAGGTCACAGTAGCTTAACAAGACGGTTTTACTGCCCCTCGGAAAAGACGTGGAGGTCCCAGTAGCTTAACAAGACGGTTTGAATGCCCCTTGGAAGAGACGTGGAGGTCACAGTAGCTTAACAAGACCATTTTAATGCCCCTCGGAAAAGTGGTGGAGGTCACAGTAGCTTAACAAGACGGTTTTAATGCCCCTTACAAGAGCCATACAGTACAGCATCTTAAAAACATTTTTCCCATTATTCTGGAGTGTGTCTACCATAGTCTTTGCTTATGCCTTCCAAGCAAAAGCTGATAAAAATTAGGACGGAGGAACTTCCAATGCCCCTTACAAGAGCCATGCAGTACAGCATATTACAAACATTATTCCCATTATTGGGGAGTGTGTCTCCCATAGTCTTTGCTTATGCCTTCCAAGCAAAAGCTGCCAAAAATTAGGACGGAGGAACTTGCAATGCCCCTTACAAGAGCCATGCAGTACAGAATATTACAAACATTATTCCCATTATTGGGGAGTGGGTCTTCCATAGTATTTGCTTATGCATTCCAAGCAAAAGCTGCCGAAAATTAGGAGGAAATGCAATGCCCGTTCAAAGAGTTGTGGAGGTTAGAGTTAATTAAAAACAATATTTCAATGCCCCTTGGAAGAGCTGTGGAGTTCAGAGTGGTTTAAAAAGATGCTTTTAATGCCCCTCTGAAGAGACGTGGAGGTCCCAGTAGCTTAACAAGATGGTTTTAATGCCCCTTGGAAAAGTGGTGGAGGTCACAGTAGCTTAACAAGACGGTTTGAATGCCCCTTGGAAGAGACGTGGAGGTCCCAGTAGCTTAACAAGACGGTTTTAATGCCCCTTGGAAAAGTGGTGGAGGTTGCAGTACCTTAACAAGACGGTTTGAATGCCCCTTGGAAGAGACGTGGAGGTCACAGTAGCTTAACAAAATGGTTTGAATGGCCCTTGGAAGAGACGTGGAGGTCCCAGTAGCTTAACAAGACGGTTTTAATGCCCCTCGGAAAAGTGGTGGAGGTCACAGTAGCTTAACAAGACGCTTTTAATGCCCCTGAGAAGAGACGTGGAGGTCCCAGTAGCTTAACAAGATGGTTTTAATGCCCCTTGGAAAAGTGGTGGAGGTCACAGTAGCTTAACGAGACGGTTTGAATGCCCCTTGGAAGAGACGTGGAGGTCCCAGTAGCTTAACAAGACTGTTTTAATGCCCCTCGGAAAAGTGGTGGAGGTCCCAGTAGCTTAACAAGACGCTATTAATGCCCCTCAGAAGAGAGGTGGAGGTCTCAGTAGCTTAACAAGACGCTTTTAATGCCCCTTGGAAAAGTGGTGGAGGTCACATTAGCTTAACAAGACGGTTTGAATGCCCCTTGGAAGAGACGTGGAGGTCCCAGTAGATTAACAAGATGGTTTTAATGCCCCTCAGAAAAGTGGTGGAGGTCACAGTAGCTTAACAAGATGCTTTTAATGCCCCTCAGAAGAGACGTGGAGGTCCCAGTAGCTTAACAAGATGCTTTTAATGCCCCTTGGAAGAGACGTGGAGGTCCCAGTAGCTTAACAATACGATTTTAATGCCCCTCGGAAAAGTGGTGGAGGTCACAGTAGCTTAACAAGACGCTTTTAATGCCCCTCAGAAGAGACGTGGAGGTCCCAGTAGCTTAACAAGACGCTTTTAATGCCCCTTGGAAAAGTGGTGGAGGTCTCAGTAGCTTATCAAGACGCTTTTAATGCCCCTCAGAAGAGATGTGGAGGTCCCAGTAGCTTAACAAGACAGTTTTGATGCCCCTTGGAAAAGTGGTTGAGGTCGCAGTAGCTTAACAAGACGGTTTGAATGCCCCTTGGAAGAGATGTGTAGGTCCCAGTAGCTTAGCAAGACGGTTTTAATGCCCCTCGGAAAAGTGGTGGAGGTCACAGTAGCTTAACAAGACGCTTTTAATGCCCCTCAGAAGAGACGTGGAGGTCCCAGTAGCTTAACAAGACGGTTTTAATGCCCACTGGAAAAGTGGTGGAGGTCGCAGTAGCTTAACAAGATGGTTTGTATGCCCCTTGGAAGAGACGTGGAGGTCCCAGTAGCTTAACAAGACGGTTTTAATGCCCCTCGGAAAAGTGGTGGATGTCACAGTAGCTTAACAAGACGCTTTTAATGCCCCTCAGAAGAGATGTGGAGGTCCTAGTAGCTTAACAAGACGCTTTTAATGCCCCTTGGAAGAGACGTGGAGGTCCCAGTAGCTTAACAAGACGGTTTTAATGCCCCTCGGAAAAGTGGTGGAGGTCACAGTAGCTTAACAAGACGGTTCTAATGCCCCTCAGAAGAGACATGGAGGTCCCAGTAGCTTAACAAGACGGTTTTAATGCCCCTCGGAAAAGTGGTGGAGGTCACAGTAGCTTAACAAGACGCTTTTAATGCCCCTCGGAAAAATGGTGGAGGTTGCAGTAGCTTAACAAGACGCTTTTAATGCCCCTGACAAGAGCCATTCAGTACAGCATCTTAAAAATATTATTCCCATTATTGGGGAGTGGGTCTCCCACAGTCTTTACTTATGCCTTCCAAGCAAAAGCTGACAAAAATAAGGACGGAGGAACTTTCAATAAGGACAACACGGACCACGGTCACCCTGGTGGTATAGTGGCGGTGGAGGCTGAGGATAAGGAGAAGAACATAAAACAGCCGAAATGAGGAAGGGTATACCCATGTGTGGGTGTGAAGCGGTGCATGTGAATACACCTCCTGAAATAACACAGTGGATTTGACTGTATGTTACTTTGCTGTCATTTGGTGGTGAAGAGAAGTCTGGCTCAATCCAGCCCTTGTTCATTTTGATAAGGGTCAGCTTGTCAGCATTGTCAGTTGACAGGCGAGTGCGCTTATCAGTTATAATTCCCCCAGTGGTACTAAAAACACGCTCCGATAACATGCTAGCGGCAGGGCAGGCCAGGACCTCCAAGGCGTACAGAGCGAGTTCAATCCAAGTGTCCAGCTTGGATATTCAATAATTAAAAGGCACAGAGGAATCACGGAGGACGCTGGTACGGTCGGCAAGGTACTCCCTCACCATCTTTTGAAACTTTCCACTCCTTGTGAGAGTACCCTGCGCCTCAGGGTCTGTCCAAGGGAGGGCCTGAGAAAACTGTCCCAGAACGTTGATAGTGTTCCCCTGCCTCTGCTGGATTGGAGTTGCCTCTCTCTCGCTTGTACGCCTTGGTTGGTCAACGAACTGTGACCTCTGCCGCTAGCGTGTTCAGATGGGAATTTTTTTAACAGTTCTGCAGCAAGGGCCTTCTGGTACTGCCCCATTTTTGTAGTCCTCTCCACCACAGGAATAAGAGAGTGAAAGTTCTCCTTGTAGCGGGGGTCTAAAAGTGTCACCAACCAGTAATGACTGTCACCCAACATTTTGACAACGCGAGGATCATGGTTAAGGCAGCGTAACATAAAGTCAGCCATGCGTGCCAGACTGGTAAGGGGCAAGACTTCCATGTCCTCACCAAGATGACGACTGACCATGCTCTCCTCCTCCTCCTCCCACCTGTCCTCAGGTCACCCACGCTGAACCGACGGTATGACAGTTGTACAGGTACTACCGTCTACAGCGCATGATACAAGCTCCTGTTCTTCCTCCTCCTCCTCCTACTCCTCTCCCTCATTGTCCCCCAATGCATGTTGGGATGAGATGAGGCTGGGCTGTGTGTAATCGACCGCTACGGCTTCTTGATCCATCTCATCATACTCTGGCTGCAATGCCTCCTCTTTAATTCTCTGCAGAGAGCGTTGCAAATGCAGACAAGTGGAATGCTGATGCTAATGATGGCGTCATCGCCACTCACCATCTTGGTGGACTCCTCAAAATTTGTCAAGATGGTACATATGTCAGACATCCAGGTCCACTCCTGAGGTCTTATGTCTGGAGTCTGACCTGAAAATCGACGGCCTTGTTGCAGCTGGTACTCCACAACTGCTCTCTTCTGCTCACAAATCCTTTGCAACATGTGGAGGGTAGAGTTCCAACGTGTGTGGACATCACACACCAGTCGGTGTGCCGGAAGCTGCAAACCCTGCTGCAACACAGCAAGGGCAGCGGAAGCTGTAGCCGACTTGCGAAAAAGAGCTGACAGGCGGCGTAGTTTGACGAGCAGATCTGGCAACTCGGGGGACGATTTAAGATACCGCTGAACCACGAGGTTAAGCACATGAGCCAGGCATGGTACGTGTGTGATCTCGCCTCAGCGCCGCCACCAGGTTAAGGCCATTGTCACACACGACCATGCCTGGATGTACGTTCAGCGGTCTCAGACACAGATCTGCCTGCTCTTTCACAGCTGTCCACAACTCACAAGCAGTGTGAGGTTTCTCACCTAAGCTTATGAGTTTCAGCACAGCCTGTTGCCGCTTGGCGGAGGCAGTACTGCAGTGCTTCCAGCTTGTAACTGATGTGGTGATATCTGAGATGGAGGCTGAACATGAGGAGGAGGAGGATGATGCACAGGAGCTGTACACTGTGGGGGCAACTCTGACTGACATAGGGCCCGCAATCCTCGGTGTGGGGAGGATGTGTTCCGTCCCAAGGTCTGACTGGGTCCCGGCTTCCACTATGTTTACACAGTGTGCCGTCAGGGAGATGTACCGTCCCTGGCCACAAGCACTTGTCCACGTGTCCGGTGTCAAGTGGACTCTCCCAGTAACTGCGTTGTTGAGGGCACGGCAGATGTTTTGGGACACGTGCTTGTGTAGTGCGGGGATGGCACACTGGGCAAAATAGTGTCGGCTGGGGACCGAGTACCGAGGGACGGCCACCGCCATAAGTCTGCGGAAAGATTCCGTCTACACTAGCCTAAAAGGCAGCATTTCCAACGCAAGCAGTCGTGAAATGTGCGAATTTAGGACTGTGGCCTGTGGGGCGTTAGCTGCGAATTTCCGCTGTCGTTCAAAGGTCAGGGATATGGACAATTGAACGCTGCGGTGGGACAAGGACGTGGACGTTGATGCTGTTTCTTGAGAAACTGCCATAACAAGTGAAGACTGAGAGGAGGGGGCATCTTTGCATGCAGTATGGACAGGGGATTGCCTTGCACACACAACAGGGGGTTCTATTGCACGCATAACAGCGGAAGAAGCAGTGGTGACACCCGCTGACATTGGTCGTGGACCCTGGGGTTCGCCCCACAAAGTCAGGTGCTTTGCTGCCATGTGCCTGATCATGCTGGTGGTGGTCAGGCTGGTAGTTTTGTCATTCCTGCTGATGCTGGCATGGCAGGTGGTATAAATGGCATTTTTGGGGTTATCAGCAGAGTCTTTAAAAAAATTCCAGACTCTGGAAGACCTACAGGTTGTACTGGCAACTTCCCTCGTGTTGGTGTTACGGGGAACTGTTGCCCGCCTTCTGTGTGCGGCCACCACACTGCTTCTTCCTGCCTGCTGGGGTACTCTGCCTCCCTCACCCTGTGTGCTGCTGGCCTCGCTCTGCCTGTCCTTCTGCCACGTTGGGTCAGTTACTAGATCATCCACCACATCCTCCTCTTCCACTTGCGCACCATGATCCTCCTCCTCACTTCCTGGCAATTGTGTCTCGTTATCGTCCACCTCTTGTGACAAATTGCCAGCGTCGACTTCCGGTGGCCCTGGCTGTTCAAATATTTGGGCATCGCTACATGGGATCTCCTCTTCCACCACTTCAAGCGGAGCAGGCGAGGGGCACAAATCTGGAAATGGACCAGTGAACAGCTCTTCAGAGTGTCCAAGTGTGGGATCAGTTGCGGTCGAGACTCACAGCTACTAGTAGTTGACCGTGTGGAAGACAGACCGGAGGTGGTGGTGCTCAGGTAACTGGAAGTATTATCTGCTATCCAATTAATAACCTGTTCACACTGATCAGTTCGCAATACTGGTGTTGTTCTGTGCTTCCCTAGTAATTCGGTCAAAAAGTGGGAGCGAGAAGATGTGGCTGTTGGTTGTGGCACATTTTCACCTTGGCCACGGCCCCGTCCTCTGCACGCACCATCACCAGAACGTCCACTTCCACGTCCCTTGCCACGCGCCTTGCCCATTGTAAAGGAAGTAAAATAGCTTACACTTGCACTGTCAATGGAAAAAGGGTAATAAAAAGTACATTAGAACTGTGGAAGAGGAAAACCACAGTTCTATTTCTCTGGCCTACACCCGACTCTTTTAAACAATCTGAACAATCAGGGAGAAACTATTACTGTTTTTCTTTACGGAAAAAATACCAAAAGCTGAATAATAGAGATTTTTTACCGTGGAATGGCAAAACCACAGTTATTGTTTACTAGGGTATACCAGAAAATTTTAAATAGATATATTTGCGGCTGAACAGTGAGCGACACACTTTTAGGTAAAAATGGCCCAAAAGAGGATAATACAGAGGTTTGAACCATGGAACTGCAAAACCACACTTGTATTTCTTGGGCCTACACCAGACTATTTTCAACAGATATATTTGTGTCTGAACAATCAGGAGACACTACTGTTTTTCTTTACGGCAAAAAATGCAAAAAAGCAGGATAATACAGAGATTTGACCCGTGGAACTGCAAAACCACACTTGTATTTCTCGGGCCTACACCAGACTATTTTCAACAGATATATTTGTGTCTGAACAATCAGGAGACACTACTGTTTTTCTTTACTCCAAAAAATGCAAAAAAGCAGGATAATACAGAGATTTGACCCGTGGAACTGCAAAACAACACTTGTATTTCTCGGGCCTACACCAGACTATTTTCAACAGATATATTTGTGTCTGAACAATCAGGAGACGCTACTGTTTTTCTTTACGGCAAAAAATGCAAAAGAGCAGGATAATACAGAGATTTGACCCATGGAACTGCAAAACCACACTTGTATTTCTTGGGCCTACACCAGACTATTTTCAACAGATATATTTGTGTCTGAACAATCAGGAGACACTACTGTTTTTCTTTACGGTAAAAAATGCAAAAAAGCAGGATAATACAGAGATTTGACCCGTGGAACTGTAAAACCACACTTGTATTTCTCGGGCCTACACCAGACTATTTTCAACAGATATATTTGTGTCTGAACAATCAGGAGACACTACTGTTTTTCTTTACAGCAAAAAATGCAAACAAGCAGTATAATACAGAGATTTGATCCGTGGAACTGCAAAACCACATTTGTATTTCTCTAGCCTACACCAGACTATTTTCAACAGATATATTTGTGTCTGAACAATCAGGAGACACTACTGTTTTTCTTTACGCCAAAAAATGCAAGAAAGCAGGATAATACAGAGATTTGACCCGTGGAACTGCAAAACCACACTTGTATTTCTCGGGCCTACACCAGACTATTTTCAACAGATACAGTACAGACCAAAAGTTTGAACACACCTTCTCATTTAAAGATTTTTCTTTATTTTCATGACTTTGAAAATTGTGCATTCACACTGAAGGCATCAAAACTATGAATTAACACATGTGGAATTATATACTTAACAAAAAAGTGTGAAGCAACTGAAAATATGCCTTATATTCTAGGTTCTTCAAAGTAGTCACCTTTTGCTTTGATGACTGCTTTGCACACTCTTGGCATTCTCTTGATGAGCTTCAAGAGGTAGTCACCGGAAATGATCTTCCAAAAATCTTGAAGGAGTTCCCAGAGATGCTTAGCACTTGTTGTCCCTTTTGCCTTCACTCCGTGGTCCAGCTCACCCCAAACCATCTCTATTGGGTTCAGGTCTGGTGACTGTGGAGGCCAGGTCATCTGGCGTAGCACCCCATCACTCTCCTTCTTGGTCAAATAGCCCTTACACATCCTGGAGGTGTGTTTGGGGTCATTGTCCTGTTGAAAAATAAATGATGGTCAACCATACGCAAACCGGATGGAATAGCATGCCGCTGCAAGATGCTGTGGTAGCCATGCTGGTTCAGTATGCCTTCAATTTTGAATAAATCCCCAACAGTGTCACCAGCAAAGCACCCCCACACCATCACACCTCCTCCTCCAAGCTTCACGGTGGGAACCAGGCATGTAGAGTCCATCCGTTCAATTTTTCTGCATCGCACAAAGACACGGTGGTTGGAACCAAAGATCTCAGATATGGACTCATCGACCAAAGCACAGGTTTCCACTGGTGTAGTGTCCATTCCGTGTGTTCTTTAGCCCAATAAAGTCACTTCTGCTTGTTGCCTGTCCTTAGCAGTGGTTTTCTAGCAGCTATTTTACCATGAAGGCCTGCTGCACAAAGTCTCCTCTTAACAGTTGTTGTAGAGATGTGTCTGCTGCTAGAACTCTGTGTGGCATTGACCTGGTCTCTAATCTGAGCTGCTGTTAACCTGCGGTTTCTGAGGCTGGTGACTCGGATAAGCTTATCCTCAGAAGCAAAGGTGACTCTTGGTCTTCCTTTCCTGGGGCGGTCCTCATGTGAGCCAGTTTCTTTGTAGCGCTTGATGGTTTTTGCAACTGCACTTGGGGACACTTTCAAAGTTTGCCCAATTTTTGGCACTGACTGACCTTAATTTCTTAAAGTAATGATGACCACTCATTTTTCTTTACTTAGCTGCTTTTTTCTTGCCATAATACAAATTCTAACAGTCTATTCAGTAGGACTATCAGCTGTGTATCCACCAGACTTCTGCACAACACAACTGATGTCCCAACCCCATTTATAAGGCAAGAAATCCCACTTATTAAACCTTACAGGGCACACCTGTGAAGTGAAAACCATTTCCGGTGACTACCTCTTGAAGCTCATCAAGAGAATGCCAAGAGTGTGCAAAGCAGTCATCAAAGCAAAAGGTGGCTACTTTGAAGAACCTAGAATATAAGACATATTTTCAGTTGTTTCACACTTTTTTGTTAAGTATATAATTCCACATGCGTTAATTCATAGTTTTAATGCCTTCAGTGTGAATGCACAATTTTCAAAGTCATGAAAATACAGAAAAAATCTTTAAATGAGAAGGTGTGTCCAAACTTTTGGTCTGTACTGTATATTTGTGTCTGAACAATCAGGAGACACTACTGTTTTTCTTTACGGCAAAAAATGCCAAAAGAAGGATAATACAGAGATTTGACCCATGGAACTGCAAAAACACAGTTCTAGTAATCTGGCCTACACCAGACTATTTTCAACACATATATTTGTGTCTGAACAATCAGGAGACACTACTGTTTTTCTTTACGGCAAAAAATGCAAAAAAGCAGGATAATACAGAGATTTTACCCGTGGAACTGCAAAACCACACTTGTATTTCTCGGGCCTACACCAGACTATTTTTAACAGATATATTTGTGTCTGAACAATCAGGAGACACTATTATTTTTTTTTACCGCTAAAAATGCCAAAAGCAGGATAATAGAGATTTTTTACCGTGGAACAGCAAAACCACAGTTATAATTTACTGGTGTATACCAGACTTTTTTAAATATATATATTTGCGGCTGAACAGTGAGCGACACACTCAAACAGTTTTTTTTAGATACAAATGGACCAAAAGTGGATAATACAGAGGTTTGAACTGTGGAAATGCAAAACCACACTTCTATTTCTCTAGCCTACACCAGACTATTTTCAACAGATATATTTGTGTCTGAAAAATCAGAGACACTTTTTTTTTGTGGGGGGGGGGGCACCAAAAGGTTAATAAGATGGGTATTTGTACAGTGTGAAGGAGGAAAATAAAAAGAGGATTTAGATGAGAAAAAAAGGATTTTTCCTGGCCCCCGAGACCTGAAGCTAAGTCCAGCAATTTCAGCAACAGGAGCACACAGGACTGTAATGCAGCGTTTGCTGGTATAACCACTGCATCTCCTATACAGCCTGCCTGCTTGCCTGCCTGATATCTGGGATGGATATTAGTCCTGAGAAGGACTGTTTGTTTGATCTGACAGCCTTTACAGACCCTGCACTAACTGTTTCGCAGGATATATCTCTCCCTAAATCAGCAGCGTTGTCCCTACACTGTCTGATCCGGAGCGACTGTGTCCAAGATGGCGGTGCCCGGTTTTAAATACTCGAGGTGACGCTGTGCGGCCAGCCAATCACTGTAATGCCCACAAACAACATGGCTGCGGCATTACAGTGACTGGCTGGCAATCCCTGCATGTTCATTGGCTCTGTAAAGATCGCCAAACATGCAGGGCGGAGACCCGAGCTCCCGCCCGAGTAACTCGGAAATGCTCGGTGCTCGCCGAACATCCCGAGTAGCGTGATGCTCGGGCGAGTACCGAGCAGTGTCGACCATGCTCGCTCAACACTAGACAACATTGGATCATTCAGAGATCCTCACTGAACTTCTGGAGTGAGTTTGCAGCACTGAAAGTAAAGGGGCCGAATAATATTGCAAACCCCACTTTTCAGTTTTTAATTTGTTAAAAAAGTTTAAAATAGGCAACAAATTTCGTTCCACTTCACGATTGTGTCCCACTTGTTGTTGATTCTTCCCCCCAAAAATTAGAATTTTATATCTTTATGTTTGAAGCCAGAAATGTGGCAAAAGGTAGAAAAGTTCAAGGGGGTCAAATACTTTCACAATGCACTGTATAAATGATATGATAAATCGTATTCATAAATTTGCTATGCATATAATTCATTATGCCATATAAACATTACACAATGGGGTCCTCTACTTTGGACCCACCTCTATAAACTAGAGTAGAAAGCTGCTGCAAACAGTTAATCTTGCAGTAATGTGGCAGATTTATTTAGCACATCCATGAATTAAAGAGGATCTGTCAGCAGTTTTTTGCTACCTAATATGAGAGCAGCATGATGTAGGCAAAGAGAAACTGAATCCAATGATGCATCTCTTAGATTACTGGGTGCAGCCGTTCTGACACAATCAGAGCTTAAAGGCTAAGTGCCCACGAAGCAGAAATGCTCCGGATTATTTCTGCATCTCCCTGGCAGGAAAAACGCATGTGGATTTTACATGCGTTTTTCCTGCCAGGTAGAAGCGTTTGTGAAGCTTTTTTGAATGCATTTCCGCATGCGGGTTGACAAGCGCTTTCCAAGCTCTTTTAGCATCATTTGGAAAAGTGCTTGACAACTTGCTCACACTATATAAATCCATGCAACCGGCATGGATTTATATAGTGTGACCAAGTTACGATGCTGCATCAATAGTGAAAAAAAAGAATAAAATGGTGAAAAATAAAAAAAAACATACTCACCTTCCGATGGCCTCCAGACTCCTTCTCCCGTGTCTTCACCGGCTCGCGGTGCTGTAAAAGGACCTTCCATGACGTCATTTAGTCATGTGACAGGTCACGCAACCACCGACGTCAGCGGTCGCGTGACCTGTCACATGACTAAATTACGCCATGGAAGGTCCTTTTACACCACTGCGAGCCGCCGAAGACACCGGACGCACCGTACAGGAGACCGGGGACCATAAGAAGGTGAGTATAATGTTTTTTGAATTTGAAATCTTTTTTTAACTACAGGTGCTATGGAACCCGGGTCTGAAGGAGAATCTCCTCTTCTCCAGACCAGGGTGTCATCTGCGCATTGAATCTTTTAATATCCGCGTGTGTACATGTACTTATGTGGATATTATGTGAATAAATGCAAGTCAATGGCGGCAATTACGCCGCGTTTCAGCAAAATTAATGGACGTGCTGCGGATTTTTCCACAATGATAATCCGCAGCGGAAATTTCCGCAGCATGTGCACAGCACATGCGGATTATCATTGGGGACCATTGCAGACCTTCTAACCAAGCACTTTTTAAGCATTTCCGCGGAGGAATTGCCGCTGCCGAAAAGCTTAAAAAACGGATAGTGGGCACACAGCCTTAGAGTTGGCTATGAAACAGACTCTGTATATACAATGTCCATAGATAGTGAACTGCCTATAACAGGAGGGGGCGTGTTGGACCAAGGCTCACTGACCAGCTAGTCACTTTCAAAAGAGGGTGCCCATTTTCCTTATTGTAATTTTTAAAATGTAAAAATCACAATATATATATATACAGGTGCATGTCACAAAATTGGAATATCATCTAAGGCTGTGTGCCCACGATGCGTTTTTTAAGCATTTCCGCAGCGGCAATTCCGCTGCAGAAATGCTTAAAAAATGTTTGGTAGAAGGCCTGCCATGTTCCCCAATGATAATCCGTATGTGCTGTGCACATGCTTCAGAAATTTCCGCTGCGGATTATCGTTGCGTAAAAAAAAGCATCACTACCAATTATTTTGCGGAAGCGCTGCGTTTTTGCCCCCATTGACTTGCATTGGAACGCATGTAATCCGCATCACTGGATCTGTACATGCGCATTCCATGCTTTTCAATGTGCGGATGGTACCCGGGTCTGGAGAAGAGGAGAGGAGGAAAGCAAAGTAAAGTAATTACCCGGAGCCCCAATCTGCCAGGCCGTTTATACAGTGGCTCGGCTGTGCTGCCTCAGCGCTGGCTGTGCAGCGTGTCTCACCCAGTACGACTCTGGGAGCCCCTCTTTGCTTCTGCTCATCGGGCCCCATACACCAGTAATGCCCTGATGTTGACCCTGCCCAATCGTCCCATAATGTGTGTAATATTTCCATTTCTGACAGTGTGTAAGGTTTACTGTGAGATTCAGGCTGCTTTAAAGATGCTGAGTAGAGCTGCAATGCATCTTTCCAGGACTATAGCGCAGTCACCTCCTTTTGACCCCAGGCAGACAACATTAGATACAGTTCTGATAAATATTTCAAAAGTCTAAGTGACTTGCCTGCAGAAGTACATGTGTTTTACATTTCACCTCCTGCCTGATTGGTACTGCTACTCTCATATCCATCTATAGTCAGATCAGTGCATCTCAAACCAATTTTGAAAGACAATGGCAGAACATTTCTAAATGAGGATAGGTTATGAAATATGAATGAGAGTGCAAAACGTTCATGTCATTGGACTGAATTAAATTCACAAGGCAAGCCTAAATTCAGTACTGCTTTATATGTATGTGTATATAGATCTATATATATAGATTAGTGATGGGCGAGCACTAAAATGCTCAGGTGCTTGATGCTCGGGTCATGCACATTGGAATACTCGGGTGCTTGACCCAAGCAACGAGCCCAAAGTAAGTCTATGGGAAACTCGAGCATTTTTCAGACTGCTCCCCCCGGCGGTCTGCAGAGGGCCTAAAAATTGCCCAAATCGATGGGAACAGTGCTCAAATGACATTGGGACAGCATGGGGAAGACCCCTGGAAGAATTTCTGACTCCCAGGTCACTTCTGTCAAAAACGTTGTCAGAGGTATTACGTCACTTTTACGGACTCACAATAAAACATACAAAAACGAAACCAAAATGGATTTTCCTGGGAAATATGTTAAGGAACTGTGTCACCCCAGGGGTCTGGTTGCCACAGTGGTAGAAATACCATGTCTGAGAGGGAGCATGGGTTTTCCTGGTCAGGAGCACATTTGCATGCAATGCCTCCTGCCTCAGTCCAGGGAGGGGAGGAACCTGCCCTTTATAAACTGGATCTGGGGCGGGGTTAGCCATTCAGAGCAGAGAAGAGTCTAGTTCCAGAGTAAGGGACAGAGCAGCAGCAAGGAGCTCTGTACGAGCCAGGAGTTGAAGACCAGGGACTGGAAGCTAGCAGAGCTCGTCCTGGCAGAAAGACGCAGAGAACCGAACACTGGAGTCCGAGGCTGTGAGGATTTCTACATCCAGCAGCAGAAAGCACCTGGCAGGGGATTTCAGGTCCTCTGGCCATAGAAAGCCCGGAGGCTCAGTCACAATCAAGGGACCGGTACAGCCATCGAGGAGCGGAAGGAACCAAAGGCCCCAAGTCACCAGCCGTACGGTTGAGCACCACACGGTACACTCAGGGACGTGGGCTACTACACGACTACAGCAGGGTAGCCAGGAAGAGTGCAGTCAGACGGGAAGGCCTACACCTCCACCTGGCCAGGGGGACTCTTGTTTGCTCACAGACTAACCAGGCCTCTAATGCTAGCCAGTACTCCCGGCAGGGCCTTCACCATTACCAACAGTAAAGACCCTGAACTGCACTGCACGGACTCTGAGTCATTTCTGCTGCGCCCATGCACCACAACCCTCACCATCTACAGACGCTGCCCTGAGGCAAGACTCCCCCCGTGGGGAGTTATACTACCCTCGGCTGCGCACACAACATCAGCCTCAGTGGTCTGCCCCGCAGCGGCAGTTCTCAGTGATCACAATCCACGGGTGGCATAGTCGGACATTCAAATATTACAAAACCAAAGAAACAGATCCGCCACTGGTTTGACCACCCTGAGCCACGGGACTGGGTCGCCGCCACGGAGACTACAACCCCCAGCATTACACAGAGACCCGGCTCCGGGTATTACTCTACACACACAGCCCAGGGGGCGCGTCAAGTTTCGTGCCCGCAACCACCAGGTACTGCGTGCCTGAAGAAAGATTGTGATAGTTACCGTGGTGAAGTTTCCCGCCATCTGCTGCCATTTTCCCGCCATACGCCGCCATTTTCCCGCCATTGGGCGCCATTGCTGGGACGCTGCGCGGGAAGAAGAGGGGCGTGGACGCCAAAAGCGCACGAGAGCCGAAGCCCCGCCTTACGCACTGACGCTGCGCAATGTCCTGGAAGGAGCCCAGCGGACGCTGACGTCACCAGCGCGCGACGCAAGGTCCTCGACCCCGACGATCGCCTGCGGAGCCGCGGCCTACGGAGAAGAAGCAACGGAAGGTAGGCCACGGTTAACTAGGGGGGAGGAAGACACCAGGAATGGAGGGAGCTCCCACCGCCAGCGCGGCTGCTGCCGCAGTGATGCCGTTCACGATGCCGTATATCCCCGAAGCGGCAAGGTTACCCCAGTACTCAGGGGAGTCGCATACCCTGAGCGACTTTAAATAAAGACTGTATAGCCTATTCAAAGTATACCCCCTGTCTGAGCAACAAAAAGTGAGCATCCTGACAGGCCAGTTAATCGGGCCAGCCCAAAGAGAAGTGAAGTCCTGGTCAGCCAGGGAAAAGGGGACTGTAAAGGAAATACTGGCCCGTCTAAAGGACACTTTTGATACCCGCACCTCGGCAGAAATCAAATTAAAATTTTATGGATGCAAGCAGCGGGCACAAGACAGTATACGGGACTATGCTTTGAATTTGCAGGATGCCCTGAGAGCCATTAATCAGGCAGACCCTGACAGCGTGCGGAATGAGGATAAGCTGTTGACTGAACAGTTCATAGAGGGTCTACAGTCCAGCGCCCACCAAACCCAGTTGCGTGTAATGGCCTAGCAGAACCCTGATTTGGACTTTGCGCAGTTCAAAGACAGGGCCATCCGGGTGCTCCGAGAACCGGCACCAGGTGGCGCTGTAACCCACAGGCGCCCTGCTATCACCTATCACCAGGAGGCGGCGCCCTTCTCTGCAGAGCCTGTGGGAGCTGATGCACAGGCTTTGGACAAAGACCCGGCTGCAGACCTGCACCATCAGGTCCAAGAACTGACCAAAGGCGTTGCCGCGCTAACCAGAACTGTGCAGTCTTTACAGGTGTCTTCCCCAGGAAAGATCCAGCTGGCTTCCAGTCCGGAGGACGTCCCTTGGAGTCGACAGAGGAGGATCCCATCCAGGGGCGGACCTACCGCCCGTGCAGCCGGTTCATTGAACGGGGGCCCCCGAGGGAGAGGGGGCCCCTCCAGCCTCCAGCAGGGCCACCATCAGGGCATGACTGCCCTGACTCCAGCATGGGGCCCGGCCAGTCGGGGCCCCCTTGGGGCCCCCCTCTTGTGTGTCTCCTCATGGGGCCCCCCCGCAGGACCCCCCGCCGTCACATGACCGGAGATGTCCCTGCGCTCAGCATGGGCCCCCGGCCCCATGCTGAGCGCAGGGACATCTCCGGTCATGTGACGGCGCCGGCACAATACTTACCCCTCCCCGTGCCTCCGCAGCGTCTTCCGTGACGTCTCAGGTCAGAGGGCGCGGTGATGTCTTTACACCGCGCGCGCTCTCTCCTGACCTGTCACAGTGCAGAGCGGGAAGACGCGGGCGACGCTGGAGTCCGGAGCAGCGCCAGCAGCAGGTAAGAAGTGAGGTGAGTATTGGATTTTTTTATTTTTTTCATGCATGGGGGCATGGGGCATTATATGGTGGGGGTGTGTGTGACATCCTGCATGGGGCATTAATTATATGGTGGGGGTGTGTGTGACATCCTGCATGGGGCATTAATTATAAGGTGAGGGGGGTGTGACATCCTGCATGGGGCATTATATGGGGGGGTGGCATCCTGCATGGGGCATTATATGGGGGGGGTGACATACTGCATGGGGCATTATAAGAGGGGAAGGGGGGAAGTGACATCCTGCATGGGGCATTATAAGGGAGGGGGTGTGACATCCTTCATGGGGCATTATATGGGGGGTGACATACTGCATGGGGCATTATAAGAGGGGAAGGGGGGAAGTGACGTCCTGCGTGGGGCATTATAAGGGAGGGGGTGTGACATCCTGCATGGGGCATTATAAGAGGGAGAGGGGGGAATTGACATCCTGCATGGGGCATTATATGGGGGTGGGGGAGGAGTGTGACATCCTGCATGGGGCATTATAACAGGGGAAGGGGGGAAGTGACATCCTGCATGGGGCATTATAAGGAGGGTGGGTGTGTGACATACTGCATGGGGCATTATAAGGAGGGAGGGGGTGACCTGCATGGGGCATTATAAGGGAGGGGGTGGTCTGACATACTGCATGGGGCATTGAAAAGGGGGGAAGTGACAACCTGCAAGGGGCATTATATGGGGGGGAGAGGTGACATCCTGCATGGGGCATTTTATGGAGGGTAGAGGTGACATCCTGCATAGGGCATTAAAAGGGGGTTGTCATCCTGCATGGGGCATTATAAGGGGGGAACAGCCTGCATGGAGCGTTACATGGGGGCCAATATTCTGTATGGAGCGTTATATGGGGGCCAGTATTCTGTATGGAGCGTTATATGGGGGCCAGTATTCTGCATGGAGCGTTATATGGGGATCAGTATTCTGTATGGAGCATTTTATGGCGGCCAGTATTCTGTATGCAGTGTTATATGGGGACCAGTATCCTGTATGGAGCGTTATATGGGGACCAGTATCCTGTATGGAGCATTATAAGGGGGTCAGTATCCTGTATGGAGCATTATATGGTGCCCATAATACTGTATGGAGGACTATACTGTCCGGTCTGCACTGTGCGCTGTGAGGATTCGCCGGTTTCTGAGCTATTGTAGAATTTACAATAGATATCACTCATGTAATGTAAGAAGTGAAATCCTTGGCCTTGTACTATATATATATATATATATATATATATATATATATATATATATATATATATATTTCTCTGCGGTATCTGTGCATCATGAATCATGGTATGTGTTAAAGGGGCCCACTGAAACTCTGTCGCCCAGGGCCCACAAAAACCTGGAGCCGGCCCTGGGGGTAAGTATAACAAGTTTTATTGTTTTTTAATACAATTAATTAACTAGGAGTGGGGGGGAATCAGAAATGCACAGGGGGATGAGAGATGCACGGGGGGGGGGGCCTTCATGCCCCCTATGAAGGGCAGGGGGGGGCCCCCAAAAAATTCTTGCACAGGGGCCCACTACAGTCTGTGTCCGCCCCTGATCCCATCGTCCAGAGGACGGCCCAGCGACCGCTACAACCAGGACGGACAACCCATCTGCCGCCGCTGCAACCAACCAGGACATATGGCAAGGTACTGTCATTTAAATGGGCCCAACCTGGGGCAGAGGGCCGACCCCCAGGCATAAGATCATCAGGCCCATCGAGCTGGCGTGATAAGTACGTAGGGGGATGACCGGTCTTGCCTGTGGTGCTGGATGGCATTCCTGTGAGTGCACTACTGGACACTGGGTCACAGGTAACCACCATCCCCTATGTGCTTTTTAAGCGGTACTGGAATGACTCGGATATTACCCGCTACCCAGACGACGATTTGAGCATCATCGCCAGCAATGGTCAGCCCGTACCGCAGGTGGGATTCAAAGAGGTGACCATCAAAATTGGTAAGGTTGAACTGCCAGCGCAAGGACTGATCATTGTGGACATTGACCGTCGTGAGAGCCACCCTAAGATAACCTTGGGTACTAATGTTATTGAAAATTGTCTTGCAGAGATAATTCTCATATTACAGCAGGTTGCGGTGAACGCCAGCTCCAGCCAGCAGCATGTCCTACTAAAAGAGATCAGAGCCCTGATGAAAAGCAACAGGTAGAACTGTCTGGTGGTGAGATTGGTAGTGTAAGGATGAGTGACCCGTTCCCTATCGCCATGCCCCCAAAAAGTGAAATGATGATCTGGTGCCGGACTGCAATTGGGTTAAGATGTAGGGACTACCAAGCCATTGTAGAACCAGTCTACTCAGACAGTAGGCCCACCATTTTGACAGCACGGGGGGTGGTCGATGTATGCCATGGGAGGGTACCAGTCCGCATCCTAAAGGTCGGGGAAAGAGAAGTATACTTGCCCCGGTATGCCACTCTAGCCAAATTGTTCACCGTTAACCAAAACTCTGTATAGGCCGTGGAACCCTTGCCTCCAACTCAACCAGAGGAGGGTAACGGCTCCGAGAAGCAAATGGAGGACTGGTGTCAGAAACTGCATGTGGGCACCGACTCCACTCCCTCACACCACAAACAGGGAGTCTACCGGGTGGTTCAGGAGTACGAAAGAGTTTTTAGCAAACACCCGCTAGACTTTGGGCAAGTAAAGGGGGTAGAACACCACATCCCCACAGGAGACCATCCACCCATAAAGGAAAGATACCGACCTGTACCCCCTGCACACTATCAGAATGCCAAGGGAATGTTGCGAGAAATGAAGGAGGCTGGGGTAATCCGGGACAGCTGTACCCCCTGGGCAGCTCCACTAGTTCTTGTGAAAAAGAAAGATGGCACCATGAGAATGTGTGTAGACTACAGGAAGGTCAACCGTATTTCACACAAAGATGCTCACCCGTTACCTAGGATAGAGGAATCTTTAGCTGCATTAAAGTCTGCTAACTTCTTCTCCACTTTGGATCTTACTAGCGGGTACTGGCAGGTTCCTGTAGCAGAGGCCGACAAGGAGAAGACCGTGTTCACCACCCCGATGGATCTCAGCGAATTTAACTGTATGCCGTTCGGGCTCTGCAACGCACCAGGAACCTTCCAGCGGCTGATGGAGTGCTGCCTGGGGCACAGGAATTTCGATGACGGTCCTACTATACCTGGACGATGTCATTGTGTATTCCAAAACATACGAGGACCATCTGAGACACCTGGCAGAAGTGTTTGACGCCCTGGCAGGCTACGGCCTAAAGGTGAAACCCTCCAAGTGTCATCTACTGAAGCCAAAGGTACAGTACCTGGGACACGTGGTGAGTGCTGACAGAGTATCTCCAGACCCTGATAAGATCACAGTGATTAAGGACTGGCCAAGACCCTCCAGCATAAAGGAAGTGTGGCAGTTCCTCGGGTTGGTAGGCTACTCCCGAAGGTTCATCTCCGGGTTCACCAAAATGGCAGCTCCTATGCAGGACCTCCTGATAGGCCAGTCCCAGAAGGCCAAAAACCAGAAGCCGCCCTTCAAATGGGACAAGCTGGAGGATGAGTCTTTCCGCCAACTGAAGATGGCCCTCACGGGGGATGAAATCCTGACGTACCCTGATTACGGCCAGCCTTTTATTCTCCACGCAGACGCCAGTAACGTGGGGCTGGGAGCCGTACTATCCCAGATCCAACAGGGCAGAGAACGGGTAATCACTTATGCCAGCAGGAAGCTCCGGCCCACAGAAAGGAATCCTGAAAATTACAGCTCCTTTAAGCTAGAGTTCCTCGCGGTGGTATGGGCAGTGACAGAGCGCTTTAAACATTACCTTGCCTCTTCCAAGTTCACCGTGTACACGGACAACAACCCGTTGAAACACCTGGACACTGCAAAACTTGGTGCCCTGGAGCAGAGATGGATGGCCCGCCTATCCAACTATGAGTTCACCATCAAATACCGGGTGGAACGCACAAATGCCAACGCAGACGCCCTGTCCAGGATGCCGAACTTGCCGGACGGAGGGGAAGATCCAGAAGAACTGGAAGAGATTGAACTCCCTGCGTTCCACCGTCATGGGATTACCCAGTATTCCCAACGTGTAAGGAACAGGCGCTCTGCCACGTTCAATCCCTTACCCCACCACAGCTGGGCGGAGACGCAAGACATTGACCCAGCCGTCCACCTGGTAAAAGAGATGCTGACACAGGCTGATGCCCGCCTTGACCGAGACGCTCCGGAAGAAACCAAAAAGCTCTGGATGGAGAAGAGTAAACTGTTTCTCTACAAGGGGAAGCTGAGCCAGAGAATTGTCAACTCCCGGACACATGAGCTGACCTGGCAGGTAGTGGTCCCGAGACGAGACGCGGCTATGGTCCTGGAGGCATACCACGACGGAGCAGGGCACTTTGGATGGAAGAAGTTGGAGTTCCTGTTGCGTGAATGGTTCTTCTGGGTAGGCATGAGAGGGGCCATTGAGAGATGGTGCAGAGACTGCGGCCCCTGCAACCTGAGGAGAAAGGACCGTGCCAGCCAGAAGACTCCTCTGCAGTCCATCATCACCAAGCAGCCACTAGAACTGGTAGCCCTGGACCATGTGAAGCTGGCTCCAAGTAGGTCCGGGTACGTCTACACCCTCACCATCGTAGACCACTACTCCCGGTTCCTGGTGGTGGTCCCTGTCAAGGACTTAACAGCTCAGACAGCAGCTAGAGCCTTCCAGCAGCACTTATGCCATCCACACGGGTATCCGGAGCAAGTGTTGACTGACCAAGGTCCAGCCTTCCAAGCGGAGGTCTTCCAGGAGTTCTGCAACCTGTATGGCTGCAAGAAGATAAGAACAACGCCCTATCACCCCCAAACCAACGGATTGTGCGAGAAGATGAACCAGGTGGTGATAGACTTGCTGAAAACGTTGCCCCTGGAAGAATGCAGTCTGTGGCCTGAAAAACTGCCCGATCTGGTGGACTTGTATAACCACATCCCAGTAAATTCCACCAACTGCACCCCGGCTTACCTAATGAGAGCAAGACCTGGTAAGCTGCCTATTTACCTGGATATGGGAGTCCTGACACCCGAGGACACCTCGCCAGAGGCAGACTGGGATACAGAACGGCAGCAGCAGTACCGGAAAGTGCAGGAGAGTGTTGAGAGAAGTCTGTCTCAAGCAAGAGAAAGGCAAGAGAGGACTTATAACCAGCATGCTCACGCTGCTCCCCTGGCACCTGGAGAGCAGGTCTTGAAGAGGAAGAGGCGGCTCCATAAGTTGGATGACCAGTTGGAGAAGGAACCGTACACAGTACTGCCCTCAAGCCATGAAAATCCGAAAGTATGCGTTATCAGTAAGGATGGAGGAGAGACCACAGCCACTGTCTCCAGAGACCACCTGAAGAAGGGTCCCGAGCAGCTGCAAAGCATTGATGAAGACCAAGATAGCCCTCAACCCGCAGAGGAAAGGGAAGAAATGGTCAGTACAGTACTCGGAGAATTTCCCCGGTCCTGGACACAAATTAACAACGCTATTGTGGTACCCATCCTTACCTTTCTCCAGCCAGCCCCTCAAGGGCCTACAGAAGAGCAAGTAGTGTTGGGAGAGCAACTGGCCCCAGAGGCAGAAGATTCCATACCAGCAGCCCAGGAGAATCAACCCTCTGCTAGTAGTGAGCCTGCCGTGCCCGTGGTAAGCCAAAGAGTACGCAGAAAGCTGCCCAGCCTACCCGTAACATCTCCAAACACCTGTAGTGCAGACACTAGCAAGCCCACTACACAAGGGGTGGAAACAGGGGACTCAGAAAGAACACCACCAGATAGTGTGTTACGTAGGTCCACCTGGAGCACTAGAGGTCAGATGCCCTCTCGCTCGAGAATCTAAATGCGGTGTATATACACCAGTATATTGCAACTGTTAAAACGTTTAATGTTTGTTGCCTGCATATTAATTGTGTTTCTCAAGTTACCCGACAGGGTTTATGGACTGACAGGTTATGGACAATGAATAACCGGAATTGTACCTTGTAAATAGTTGCACCTGTAAAGTGCCCCTTTTTGTCCCAGACCACAGAACAAAAACCCCAGGGCCTACGTGGAGGGTTTGGGACGGGTCCCTCAAAATACTTCTTGGGTGACATGGACACCTGGTTACGGAAGCGCTGTGACCTATAAAGACTAAACTTCTTGTATATATGTTGTGTTATTGCTTATGTCCTGTTATGTATATTTTCATAAAATGTGTTTAGTCCCGGAGTACTAAAATTTACTAGGGGGAAATGTGGCACCCCAGGGGTCTGGTTGCCACAGTGGGTTTTCCTGGTCAGGAGCACATTTGCATGCAACGCCTCCTTACCCAGTCCAGGGAGGGGAGGAACCTGCCCTTTATAAACTGGATCTGGGGCGGGGTTAGCCATTCAGAGCAGAGAAGAGTCTAGTTCCAGAGTAAGGGACAGAGCAGCAGCAAGGAGCTCTGTAGGAGCCAGGAGTTGAAGACCAGTGATTGGAAGCTAGCAGAGCTCGTCCTGGCAGAAAGACGCAGAGAACCGGACACTGGAGTCCGAGGCTGTGAGGATTTCTACATCCAGCAGCTGAAACCACCTGGCAGGGGATTTCAGGTCCTCTGGCCATAGAAAGCCCAGAGGCTCAGTAACACGCAAGGGACCGGTACCGCCATCGAGGAGCGGAAGGAACCAAAGGCCCCAAGTCACCAGCCATACGGGTGAGCACCACACGGTACACTCAGGGACGTGCGCTACTACACGACTACAGCAGGGTAGCCAGGAAGAGTGCAGTCAGACGGGAAGGCCTACACCTCCACCTGGCCAGGGGGACTCTTGTTCGCTCACAGACTGACCAGGCCTCTAATGTTAGCCAGTACTCCCGGCAGGGCCTTCTTCATTACCAACAGTAAAGACCCTGAACTGCACTGCACGGACTCTGAGTCATTTCTGCTGCGCCCACGCACCGCAAACCTCACCATCTACAGACGCTGCCCTGAGTCTAGACTTCTCCCGTGGGGAGTTATACTACCCTCGGCTGCGCACACAACATCAGCCTCAGCGGTCTGCCCCGCAGCGGCGGTTCTCAGTGACCGCAATCCACGGGTGGCGTAGTCGGACATTCAAACATTGCGAAACCAAAGAAACAGATCCGCCACTGGTTTGACCACCCTGTCCCACGGGACCGGGTCACCGCCACGGAGACTACAACCCCCAGCATTACACAGAGACCTGGCTCCGGGTATTCCCCTGCACACACGGCCCAGGGGGCGCGTCAGAACATCCTTTCCAGGGTAATGATTTGTATATAAAGCAAAATAAATAACCAAAAACAAAAATGCTCCTACACACCTTGGGCTATGTTCACACGTAGCGTTTTTGATGCATTTTTTCACTTTTGCATTGCTTTCAACCGTGACAAATGCATTCAACAGGAAATGTCATTTTAAAATTTTACAACCTTTTCTGGCCATGTGTGTGTGAGATATCATCAGACACATCGTGTTTCATTTATGAAGGAGGGACTCTGAAAGTCTCAAAGCCTATTTTTATAGGGCCATCAGGCAGCTTTACTATTCTTAAAGGGTCGGCAGTCGGCCCTCACTATTCTTAGAGAGCCATCAGCCGGCTATGTTTTATTGTTCCCATTACTAAAGAGTGTGTCTCTTATACTGTTATTGCGTATGCAGTGAGTGGCAGGGCTGCCCAAAATTTGGACGCACCCCAATACCACTTTGAAGAGACTTAGAGGAGGGCCTCCTGAAAACAATGTTCCCATTATTAGGAAGTAGGTCTCTCATTGTGTTTGCCTATGCAGTGAATGCAAGGGTTGCCAAAATTTGGAGGCACTCCAATGCCCCTTGGAAGAGACGTGGAGGTCAGAGGGCCTCCTGAAAACAATGTTCCCATTATTAGGAAGTGGGTCTCCCATTGTGTTTGCCTATGCTGTATAAAAAAATTTTTTTTACGGCCATCATAAACATCCTTTAAAAAAATTATGTGGGTGTTGCATCACGGACCACGGTCACCCTGGTGATATGGTGGTGGAGGATGAGAATGAGGAGAAGGAGGAGGACAAGAGCAAATAGCCAAAATCAGGAAGCGTATACCCATATGTGGGTGTGAAGAGATGCATGGGAATACACCTCCCAAAAAAAGACAGTGGATTTGAGTTTATGTTACGCTGCTATCATTCAGTGGTGTTGAGAAGTCTGGCCCAATCCAGCCCTTGTTCATTTTTATAAGAGTCAGCCTGTTGGCATTTTCAGTTTACAGGCGGATGTGCTTATCAGTTAAATTTCCACCAGTGGCACTAAAAACCCACTCTGATAAAATGCTGGTGGCAGGGCAGGCCAGGACCTCCAAGGCATAGAGAGCCAGTTAATTCCACGTATCCAGCTTGGATACCCAATAATTATAAGTGACAGAGGAATCACGGAGGACGTTGGTACAGTCGGCAAGGTACTCCCTCAGCATCTTCCCAAACTTTGCACTCCTTGTGAGAGTACCCCGCGCCTCAGGGCTTGTGCGATGGCACAGGCTGAGAAAATTTTCCCAGAACTTTGACAGTGTTCCCCTGCCTCTGCTGGATTGAAGTTGTGTCTCTCTTTCCTGTACTCCTTGGTTGTACAATGAACTGTGACCTCTGCCGCCAGCGTTTTCAGATGGGAATTTTTTTAATAGTTTCGCAACAAGGGCCTTCTGGTACAGCCCAATTTTTGTAGACCTTTCCGCCTCAGGAACAAGAGATATAAAGTTCTCCTTGTAGCGTGGGTCTAGAAGTGTCACCAACCAGTAATGACTGTCACCCAAAATGTTGAGAACGCGAGGGTCAAGGGAAAGGCAGCTCAACATAAACTCAGCCATGCGTGCCAAACTGCTAACAGGCAAGACTTCCATGTCCTCACCAAGAGGATGACTGACCAAGCTCTCCTCCTCCTCCTCTCTGTCCTCTGGCCATCTACGCTGAACAGACGGTATGACAGCTGTGCAGGTAGTACCATCTATAGCGCATTAAACTAGCTCCTGTTCTTCCTCATCCTCCTCTTCCTCATTATCACCCTATCCACGTTGGGATGAGATGAGGCTGTGCTGTGTGTAATCAACCTGTATGGTTCCTTGCTCCATCTCATCGTGCTCCACCTGCAATGCATCCTCTTTGATTGTGAGCAGAGAGCATTTCAGAAGACAGAGGAGTGGGATGGTGATGCTAATTATGGCATCATCGCCGCTCACCATCTTGGTGGAGTCCTCAAAGTTTTGGAGGATGATACATATGTCTGACATCCATGTCCACTCCTGAGGTCTTATGTGTGGAGTCTGAACTGAATACCAATGGCCTTGTTGATGCTGGTACTCAACAACTGCCCTCTTCTGCTCACAAATCATTCCCAACATCTGCAGTGCAGAGTTCCAATGCGTGGGGACATCACACACCAGTCTGTGAGCAGGAATCTGCAAATGCTGCTGAAACACAGTAAGGGCGGCGGCATCTGTAGGTGACTTTCTAAAATGAGCACACAGGTGGCATACTTTTACAAGCAGATCTGGCAGCTCCGGGTAGGATTTGAGAAACCGCTGAACCACAAGGTTAAGCACATGGGCCAGGCATGGTATGTGTGTGAGCTCGTCTCGCCTCAGAGCCGCCACCAGGTTCCGGCCATTAGCACACACGACCATGCCTGGTTGTAGGTTTAGCTATGTGAGTCACATAACTGCCTGCTCTTTCAGAGCTGTCCACAACTCTTCATCATTGTCCGGTTTGTCAGCTAAGCATATTAGCTTCAGCACAGCCTATTGCTGCTTGGCCGAGGCAGTGCTGCAGTGCTTCCAGCTTGTGACTGATGTGGTCATTTTGGATATACACTGTGTGCAGAATTATTAGGCAAATGAGTATTTTGATCACATGATACTTTTTATACATGTTGTACTACTCTAAGCTGCATTGGCTTGAGAGCCAACTACCAATTAAGTAAATCTGGTGATGTGCATGTCTGTAATGAGGAGGGGTGTTGACTGATGACATCAACACCCTATGTAAGGTGTGCTTAATTATTGGGCAACTTCCTTTCCTTTGGCAAAATGGGTCAGAAGAGAGATTTGACAGTCTCTGAAAAGTCCAAAATTGTGAGATGTCTTGCAGAGGTTTGCAGCACTCTTGAAATTTCCAAACTTTTGAAGGTTGATCACCGAACAATCAAGTGTTTCATGGCAAATAGCCAACAGGGTCGCAAGAAGCGTGTTGGCCAAAAAAAGGCGCAAAATAACTGCCCATGAATTGAGAATCAAGCGTGAAGCTGCCAAGATGCCATTCGCCACCAGCTTTGCCATATTTCAGAGCTGCAACGTTACTGGAGTATCAAAAAGCACAAGGTGTGCGATATTCAGGGACATGGCCAAGGTAAGGAAGGCTGAAAAACGACCACCTTTGAACAAGAAACATAAGATAAACCATCAAGAATGGGCCAAGAAATATCTTAAGACTGATTTTTCAAAGGTTTTATGGACTGATGAAATGAGAGTGACTCTTGATGGGCCAGATGGATAGGCCAGAGGCTGGATCAGTAAAGGGCAGAGAGCTCCACTCTGACTCAGACGCCAGCAAGGTGGAGGTGGAGTACTGGTATCGGCTGCTATCATCAAAGATGAACTTGTGGGACCTTTTCGGGTTGAGGATGGAGTGAAGCTCAACCCCCAGACCTACTACCAGTTTCTGGAAGACAACTTTTTCAAGCAGTGGTACAGGAAGAAAAACATGATTTTCATGCAGGACAATGCTCCATCAAATGCATCCAACTACTCCACAGCGTGGCTGGCCAGTAAAGGTCTACAGGAAGAAAAAATAATGACATGGCCCCCTTGTTCACCTGATCTGAACCCCATAGAGAACCTGTGGTCCATCATAAAATGTGAGATCTACAGGGAGGGAAAACAGTACATCTCTTGGAACAGTGTCTTTGGTGGCTGCTGCACGCAATGTTGATCGAAAACAGATCAAACAACTGACAGAATCTATGGATGGAAGGCTGTTGAGTGTCATCATAAAGAAAGAAGGCTATATTGATCACTCATTTTTTTGATTTTTGTTTTTGCATGTCAGAAATGTTTATTTCTATATTTTGTGCACTGATATTGGTTTACCTGGTGAAAATAAACAAGTGAGATGGGATTATATTTGGTTTTTATTAAGTTGCCTAATAATTCTGCACAGTAATAGTTACCTGCACAAACAGATATCCTCCTAAGATAGCCAAATCTAAAAAAAAAACTCCACTCCGACTTCCAAAAATATTAAGCTTGGATATTTATGAGTCTTTTGGGTTGATTGAGAACATAGTTGTTGATCAATAATAAAAATAATCCTCTAAAATACAACTTGCCTAATAATTCTGCACACAGTGTAGAGGCTGAAGAGGAGGAGGAGGCTGAGGAGTGCAGGAGCTGTAGACTGTGGGGGCAACCCTGATTGACCTAGGGCCCGCAATCCTTGGTGTCGGGAGGACGTGTTCCGTCCCAAGGTCTGACTGGGTCCCGGCTTCCACTATGTTAACCCAGTGTGCCGTCAGCAAGATGTACCGCCCCTGCCCACAAGTACTTGTCCACGTGTCTGTGGTTAGGTGGACTTTCCCGGTAACTGCGTTGCTGAGGGCACTGCTAATGTTTTGGGACACGTGCTTGTGTAATGCAGGGACGGCACACCTGGAGAAATAGTGGCGGCTGGGGACCGAGTACCGAGGGATGGCTGCCGCCATCAGGTTGCGGAATGCATCCGTCTCCACGAGCCTAAAAGGCAACATTTCGAGTGCAAGCAGTCGTGAAATGTGGCAATTTAGTAGTGTGGCCTGTGGGGCGTTGGCTGCGTATTTGCGCTTGCGTTCCAAGGACTGGGATATGGACAACTGAAGCTGCGCTGGGACAAGGGCGTGGACGTGCTTCTTGATGCTACTACTTGAGAGTGTGCAATGACAGGTGGAGGGCAGGAGGCATCTTCGCATGCACCATGGACAGGGGATTGGCTTGCATGCCCAACAGCGGCAATGGTGCCACTCGCAGACACTGTTCCTGGATCCTGGGGTTCGGCCCACAAAGTCGGGTGCTTTGCTGCCATGTGCCTGATCATGCTGGTGGTGGTCAGGCTGGTAATTTTGCCACCCCTGCTGATGCTGGCCTGGCAGGTGGTGCAAATGGCCTTTTTGGGGTTATCGCAGAGACTTTAGGCAACAACCAGACTCGGGAAGACCTAAGAGTTGTACTGGCAACTTTCTTCGTGTTGTTACGGGGAACGGTTGCCTGCCTTCTGTCTGCAGCCACCACACTGCTTCTTCCTGCCTGTTGGGGTTCTCTGCCTCCCTCCCCCTGTGTGCTGCTGTCCTCGCTCTGCATGTCCTCCTGCCAGGTTGGGTCAGTTACTATATCATCCACCACCTTGTCTTTCACTTCCGTACCCTGGTCCTCCTCCTGACTTTCTCTCAATTTTGTCTCATCATACCTCTTGTGACACTTTCCCACCGTCACCTTCGTGTGGCCGTGGCTGCTCAAATATTTGGGCATCGCTACATGCAATCTCCTCTTGCCCCGCTTTAAGTGAGCCGGGCGAGAGGCCCGAATCTATAAATGGAAAAATGAACAGCTCTTCAGAGTGTCCAAGTGTGGGATCAGTTGTCTTCGGGCACTCGGCATGGTGGGAGGAAGGAGGATCAGGGTGAGGAATAAGCAGTCCAGACTCATGGCTTCTGAGACTTGACCATGCGGAAGACAGGGTGGTGGTGGTGACTAAGTGACTGGAAGCATTATCCGCTATCCAACCAACAACCTTTTGACACTGCTCTGAGTTCAATAGTGGTGTGCTGCCCCTAGGAATTGGGACAGGAAGGTCGGGCGAGAAGATGTGGGTGTTTGTTGTGGCACAATTTCAGCTTGCCCACGGCCTCGGCCTTGGCCTCTGTATGCACCATCACCATCATGTCCAGTTCCCTGTCCCTTGCCACGCGCCTTGCACATTGTAAATGGAGGACAATATCTTCCACCCTCACTAGAAATGGCTAAATTTGGAGCGAAGTTATATGTAATCCGTGTGATGAAGAAGCCATAGTTTTAAATACCTGGCCTGTAGGTAACTATTTTGAACAGCAAACCGGTGCCAAAAACTTTGCTGACACACTGAAAAATAATTTGCATGGAGACCAAAAATGGCAGTATTTTCAGCGCAATTATATGTGATCCGTGTGACGGACAAACCACAGTTTTAAATAGCTGGATTTTTAGCACTGTAATATGGAAAGGACCTGGCTGTATTCTGCAGTGCCAACAAGCAAATGGCGCAAAAAAACGGTGTTCTCTGGATTGCTTTTTAAGCAAATAAATAGGATTAAGATCCCAAAAAAATGTTCCTGGCTCCTGAGACGTGGGCCTTTGTCTAGAAATATCTAACAGCAGCAGAAGGCAGAACTGGAATGGAGCCTCTTGTGCTATGTGCAATGCAGTCTGCTATATACCCTGCCTGCCTGCCTATATTCACTGCCTGCCTGATATCTCTGCAGATGGATTAGTCCTCAGAATGACTGTTTGTTGAGATGGATATGTGTAATGTACTTGTTTTCTCCCTACACTACCTAATACACAACCAAATCTCTCCCTAGCTCAGCAGCACCTCTCCCTACACTGCCTGATTGCGGAGTAGACTGACAAGCACAGCTGCGCCAGATCTGATATGGACCTGATGACGCTGTGCGGCAAGCCAATCACTGTAATGCCACAGCCAACATGGCTGCGGCATTACAGTGAGTGGCAGGCAATCCCTGCATGTTTATTGGCGCTCTAAAGAGTGCCGAACATGCAGAAAGGGGACCCGAGCATCCGCCCAAGCATCTCGCAATTAATCGGCGAGCTCCGAGCATCTCGAGTACTGAGATGCTCTGGCGAGTACCGATTACTTGCGAGTATGCTCACTCATCACTAATATAGATCTATATATACAAGTGCTTCTCACTAAATTAGAATATCATCAAAAAGTTAATTTATTTCCACTCCTTGTGAATCTACCCCAAATTTTTGAATGGCCGTTTTTTAACAATCCTTTCAAGGCTGCAGTTATCCCGGTTGCTTGTGCAACTTTTTTTTACCACACTTTCTCCTTCCACTCAATTTTCCATTAATATGCGTGGATACAGCACTCTGTGAACAGCCATCTTCTTTAGCAATGACCATTTGTGGCTTACCCTCCTTATGGAGTGTGTCAATGACTGCCTTCTGGACATCTGTCAAGTCAGCAGTCTTCCCCATGATTGTGGAGCCTACTGAAACAGACTAAGGGATCTTTTTAAACACTTATGAAGCCTTTGCAGGTGTTTCTTGTTAATTATTCTAATTTACTGAGATAATACATTTTGTGTTTTCATTGGCTGTAAGCCATAATCATCAACATTAACTTAAATAAACACTTGCAATAGATCTCTCTCTTTGTAATATGTAAATCTAAATGTGGGGAAGAGAGTGCACAATAGAGTGATTACCCTATGGAGGGAGATTAAGAGAGTGCTGGTTACACTCACCTGGTGGAGTTGTGACAGGCACAACTCCTATGTAGGCTTGAAAAAACAGCTTCTGCTGCCCCGTGGCTGGTGGATAAATCCTACAGGAGATATTGGATCCAGTTGGATGAACACATAAGTGGGCTGTGCTGCTGGAGTAAATGAATTCTTCAGAGATGATGATGAAAAGGCTTTTTAATCACAACGAATTTCAACGCCTTTTCGGCGTCTTTTTCAAGTGAAGAAACCATTTGGCCCCATACACCAGTAATGCCCTGATGTTGGCCCTGCCCAATGGTCCTATAATGTGTGTAATATTTCCATTTCTGACAGTGTGTAAGGTAAGGGTCTTTTTCAAGTGAAGAAACCATTTGGTTTCTTCACTTGAAAAAGACGCCGGTAAGGCGTTGAAACGCGTTGTGATTAAAAAGACTTTTCATCATCATCTCTGAAGAATTCATTTACTCCAGCAGCGCAGACCACTTACGTGTTCATCCAACTGGATCCACTCTCTTTTAAATGACTCTATATAATATATGAGTTTCACTTTTTGTATTGAAGAACTGAAATAAATTAACTTTTTGATGATATTCTAATTTAGCGAGATGAACCTGTGTGTATATACTGTATAGATCTATATACACTACCGTTCAAAAGTTTGGGGTCACCCAGACAATTTTGTGTTTTCCTCATACTTTTATTTATCAAATGAGTTGCAAAATGATTAGAAAATATAGTCCAGACATTGACAAAGTTAGAAATAATGATTTTTATTTGAAAGAATAATTTTCTCCTTCAAACTTTGCTTTTGTCAAAGAATGCTCCCTTTGCAGCAATTACAGCATTGCAGACCTTTGGCATTCTAGCTGTTAATTTGCTGATGTAATCTTGAGAAATTTCCCCCCATGCTTCCTGAAGCCCCTCCCACAAGTTGGATTGGCTTGATGGGCACTTTTTGCTTACCATACGGTCAAGCAACTCCCACAACAGCTCAATGGGGTTGAGATCTGGTGACTGCGCTGGCCACTCCATTACAGATAGATACCAGCTGCCTGCTTCTTCCCTAAGTAGTTCATGCATAATTTGGAGGTGTGCTTTGGGTCATTGTCCTGTTGTAGGATGAAATTGGCTCCAATCAAGCGCTGTCCACAGGGTATGGCATGGCGTTGCAAAATGGAGTGATAGCCTCCCTTATTCAAAATCCCATTTACCTTGTACAAATCTCCCACTTTACCAGCACCAAAGCAACCTCAGACCATCACATTACCTCCACCATGCTTTACAGATGGCATCACGCACTCTTCCAGCATCTTTTCAGTTGTTCTGCGTCTCACAAATATTCTTCTGTGTGATCCAAACACCTCAAACTTTGATTCGTCTGTCCATAAAACTTTTTTCCAATCTTTCTCTGTCCAATGTCTGTGTTCTTGTGCCCATATTAATCTTTTCCTTTTATTAGCCAGTCTCAGATATGGCTTTTTCTTTGCCACTTTGCCCTGAAGGCCAGCATCCCGGAGTCGCCTCTTTACTGTAGACGTTGACACTGGTGTTTTGCGTGTACTATTTGATGAAGCTGCCAGTTGAGGAGCTATGAGGCATCAATTTCTCAAACTAGAGACTCTAATGTACTTGTCTTGTTGCTCAGTTGTGCAGCGGGGCCTCCCACTTCTCTTTCTACTCTGGTTAGAGCCTGTTTGTGCTCTCCTCTGAAGGGAGTAGTACACACCATTGTACTTGTGCAAGGGTTTTCTAGGGTTCTCTAAACATCCATTAGTCTTCTTACACAGTTAGCAAACACAATGTACCATTAAAACACTGGAGTGGTGGTTGTTGGAAATGGGCCTCTATACACCTATGTGGATATTGCAATAAAAACAATACCTTTGCAGCTAGAATAGTCATTTACCACATTAACAATGTATAGAGTGTATTTATGATTCATTTAATGTTAGCTTCATTGAAAAAAAATGTGCTTTTCTTTAAAAAATAATGACATTTCTAAATGACCCCAAACTTTTGAACAGTAGTCTATATATATATATAACTAATGTAATGCAGCGGCTTGCTGCATTGCTAGAATGTCCAGGGGGTGTGCTCTAGCTGACCATTTACCTCCCCCTCAGGTGACTGATCACGTGACTGTGACATCATCACAGGTCCTGTGTGCACAAAAGGATATATAAACCCTGGTAGTTTTGAAGCAGAGAGAGAAAGAGTGGCCTGGTGAGGCCTAGAGAAAGAGAGGCCTGGTGAAGCCTGGAAGGCAGAGGCTGGATCCCCCTGTGTTTAGGATACCAGTAGCCTTGGAGGGTGAGAGGCCTGGTCCCTGTGTGGGACTCCACTAGCCTGGAAGGCAGAGGCTGGATCCCCCTGTGTTTGAGATACCAGTAGCCTTTGAAGGTACATGGCCCGGAGGCCCCATCTGGGAAGCCATAGGGCCAGAGCTGTGGCAGAACCGAGCTGACTGAAGCAGCTACGACCCGGCAAAGGTAAAAACGCTGCTTGATTTGGACATTAATATTGTTACCTTGCTGAAGGCTGTGTCTGGAGCCAAGTGGGCATATCTGTCACTGGAAAGGCTCTTGGATGTTATATGTGTAACATGTCGACGAGCCACTGAGATGGACTATGTTATGTGCGGTTTATGAGGTGTAATAAACTGCTGGACTACATATTACCGGAAAACGTTGCATGTGTGCTTTAATTGACCCGGTGAAGCGAGTACCCCAGCGTGATGAATAGCGCTACCTTACACTATATAAATAAATCGCTCTCTCTCTCTCTATCTATATATATATATATATATATATATATATATATATACAGTACAGACCAAAAGTTTGGACACACCTTCTCATTTAAAGATTTTTCTGTATTTTCATGACTTTGAAAATTGTATATTCACACTGAAGGCATCAAAACTATGAATTAACACATGTGGAATTATATACTTAACAAAAAAAGTGTGAAACAACTGAAAATATGTCTTATATTTTAGGTTCTTCAAAGTAGCCACCTTTTGCTTTGATGACTGCTTTGCACACTCTTGGCATTCTCTTGATGAGCTTCAAGAGGTAGTCACCAGAAATGGTCTTCCAACAATCTTGAAGGAGTTCCCAGAGATGCTAAGCACTTGTTGGCCCTTTTGCCTCCACTCTGCAGTCCAGCTCACCCCAAACCATCTCGATTGGGTTCAGGTCTGGTGACTGTGGAGGCCAGGTCATCTGGTGTAGCACCCCATCACTCTCCTTCTTGGTCAAATAGCCTGGAGGTGTGTTTGGGGTCATTGTCCTGTTGAAAAATAAATGATGGTCCAACTAAACGCAAACCGGATGGAATAGCATGTTGCTGCAAGATGCTGTGGTAGCCATGCTGGTTCAGTATGCCTTTTTGAATAAATCCCCAACAGTATCACCAGCAAAGCACCCCCACACCATCACACCTCCTCCTCCATGCTTCACAGTGGGAACCAGGCATGTAGAGTCCATCCGTTCACCTTTTCTGCGTCGCACAAAGACATGGTGGTTGGAACCCAAGATCTCAAATTTGGACTCATCAGACCAAAGCACAGATTTCCACTGGTCTAATGTCCATTCCTTGTGTTCTTTAGTCTAAACAAGTCTCTTCTGCTTGCTGCCTGTCTTTAGCAATGGTTTTCTAGCAGCTATTTTACCATGAAGGCCTGCTGCACAAAGTCTCCTCTTAACAGTTGTTGAAGAGATGTGTCTGCTGCTAGAACTCTGTGTGGCATTGACCTGGTCTCTAATCTGAGCTGCTGTTAACCTGCGATTTCTGAGGCTGGTGACTCGGATAAACTTATCCTCAGAAGCAGAGGTGACTCTTGGCTCCTTTTCTCTTGCCATAATACAAATTCTAACAGTCTATTGAGTAGGACTATCAGCTGTGTATCCACCTGACTTCTGCACAACACAACTGATGGTCCCAACCCCATTTATAAGGCAAGAAATCCCACTTATTAAACCTGACAGGGCACACCTGTGAAGTGAAAACCATTTCCGGTGACTACCTCTTGAAGCTCATCAAGAGAATGCCAAGAGTGTGCAAAGCAGTCATCAAAGCAAAAGGTGGCTACTTTGAAGAACCTAGAATATAAGACATATTTTCAGTTGTTTCACACTTTTTTGTTAAGTATATATGTGGCACCCCAGGGGCCTGGTTGCCACAGTGATAGAAATATCACATCTGAGAGCAAGTGGGAGTTTCCCTGGTCAGGAGCCCTTGAACAAGCAACACCTCCTGTCCCAGACCAGAAAGGGGAGGAATCTGTCCTATATAAACTGGATCTGGGGCGGGGTTAGAGCAGAAAGCTGAGGGAGAGTGAAGTTCCAGACACAGGGAAAGCAACAGCTAGGAGCTCTGTAGGAGCAGGAGCTGAGTGCCACGGACTGGAAGCAGATATTGCTCGTCCTGGCTGAAGACACTGCGACCTGACGACGGAGTCCGAGGCTGTGAGGACTTATATATCCAGCAGCAGAAACCAGCCGGCAGGGGATTTCAGGTCCTCTGGCCATAGGAAGCCCGGAGGCTCAGTCACACACCAGGGACCGGTACCGCCATCGAGGAGCGGAAGCTACCAGAGGGTCCAAGTCACCAGACATACGGGTGAGCACCACACGGTATACTCAGGGACGTGGGCTACTTCCACTCACTTACAGCAAGGTAGCCAGGAAGAGTGCAGATAGACGGGGAGGCCTACAACTCCACCTGGCCAGGGGAACTCCTGTTTGTTCACAGACTGACCAGGCCCCTTATGCTAGCCAGTACTCCCGGGAGGGTCTGCCTTATCATCATCAGTATAGACCCTGAACTGCACTGCAAAGACTCTGAGTCGTTCCTGCTTCACCTGTGCACCATCACTCCCATCATCCACACTCACTGCCCTGAGGCTATACTCCTCCCGTGGGGAGTTGTCCCATCCTCTGCTGCGCACACCACACCAGCATCAGCGGTCTGCCTCGCAGAGGCGGTACACCCCGACCGCAATCCACGGGTGGCGTAGTCGGACATTAACCTAAAACATAAAACAGACGGCCACTGGTCTGACCACCCTGAGCCACAGACCGGGTCACCGCCACGGAGACTACAACCCCCAGAGACCCGGCTCCTGGTAACCCACACACGTGCACACACGGCCCAGGGGCGCGTCAACTTATTCCACATGTGTTAATTCATAGTTTTGATGCCTTCAGTGTGAATGTACAATTTTCATAGTCATGAAAATACAGAAAAATCTTTAAATGAGAATGTGTCCAAACTTGTGGTCTGTACTGTATATCAAGAGTTTCTTTTTTTATATATATAGCATCTTGAACAAATTCCTTAGTTCCTCTATATGAAATCACTGTAAGACATCCCTCCATCAACTGTATATTGAACTTGTACACAATGAATTTGTTGTCACAATTCTACTGCTCACGGTACCCTAAGGACGGTGTGAGTGACAGATCTGTGTTTGTCTGCTCTGTGCTCTGAGTTATGTCTTAATCTCCATTGATTACCTTGGAACTACCTTCTGACCATCCGTTTGACCTACCTCTGTGTTTTGATCCACTATGTTCCTGATACCCTGACCTCGGACTGTTTCCTGACTACACTTTTGTCTTTTCCATCTGTCTATTATGAGCCCTCTTGGTACTGACAATGGACCTCTTGACTATCCTGCCCCACAGTAAGTCCATGTATAATGATATAATGATTATTGTCACATTACAATTGACCAAAATTTTTTTTTTCTCTCCCACAAGTATGGAGCCAGTTCGCACACTTTGCAATCACGTGACGAACCTAACCCAGGTTGTTCAGGAACTGGCAAGGGAGCACTAGAGATTAGAAGCATCACAGTCTCAGCTGCAGGGTCAGTTTTCCTGCATGATGGGTGCTTCTCAGAACGCTCTGCTGCCGGCAGTAGCTATGATGGCTGTACGTTCTGATGTACAGTAAAACTCTCCCAAACCAGTAGTTACTCTCCCTGATAAATTTTCAGGGGAGAAAGATCAGTTCCGGGTGTTCAGGGAGAGTGGTTGGTAATTTTTTTACCTTGCGACCTTAGTCTTAAGGGGATGAGTCTCAGCGGGTGGGAATAATCATGTCACTACTGGGAGGAGGCTCTTATACTTGCGCATTCTCTTTGTCCCCACAAGCCCCTCAACGGTCTAAGGTTAACACCTTTTTTTGATGCATTAGGGTTAATCTATGATGAACCTGACAGGATCCAGGTCTTGGAGACAAAGATTATGACTCTGACACAGGGGGCTGTACCGCAGAGGATTACTGTACCGAGTTCCAGCAATGGTCCACGGAAGTGCTATCGAATAATTTGGCTCTCAGGTGCCAGTTACGCAGAGGCCTCTCAGATACTCTCAAGGACGCTCTGTCTCTCCATATTCCACTTTGTCATTGGAGGAGGCCATGACCCAGGCTATTTGGCTGTACTGCAGAATTTGAATTTGGGAGAGAGGCATGATGAGTAGAGATGAATGAAAACTTCAATGTTCGGCGAACTTCCCGATGTTCGCCGAACGGTTTGTCGAATGGTTCGCCGAACATATTTGAACCCCATTGAATTCAATGTGAGGCAAAACCAAACGTATAGACAATACCTTCAAAGGGGCCCAAAAGCTGCAAAAACAGCTCAAATTGGGAGCAGACACCAAGAAAAGTGGCATCAATTGACCCAGAGTACAGATAGTATAATTATTATTATTTATTATTATATGGCTTTGTATGCCAAAGTTAGGGTTTTGAACTGCAGTCTCTGGGCAATGGGGAGCTAGTGCAGGGATTGACAGAGAAGAGAAGCTGGTGAATAGTGGGGTGACAAGTGGATTAGTCGGCCAGCAGAGTTTAAGATATATTGGAGGGGTGCGAGAGTGTTAGAAGGGAGACCACAGAGCAGGAGGTTGCAGTAGTCGAGAAGATAGATGATGAGGGCATGCACTAATGTTTTTGCAGATTAACAGTTGAGGAATGTGTGGATCTGGGAGATATTTTTGAGCTGGAGTCAGAAGTATGTGGAAAGGGCTTGGTTCTCATGTTTGAAGGAGAGATCAGAGTCAACCTTGCGGGACTTAGGCAGCCATTGACTTTGATGGATAGGTCAGTTGGGGGGCTTGAATGAGATGATGAATTTGGTTTTATCCATGTTAAGATTTAGAAATCTAACAGAAGAAAGAAGAAATAGCAGACAGACATTGTGGGATTCTGGTTAGAAGGAGTAGTGATGAGCGAGCACTGCAATGCTCGGGTGCTCATTGCTCAGGTCGAGCAAATCATAATACTTGGGTGCTCGACCCGACCAGCGAGCGCAATGTAAGTCGATGGGAAACTCGAGCATTTTTCCGGCGGCCTAAACATTGCCGAAATCGATGGGAACAGTGCTGAAATTACATGGGAACAGCATGGGGAAGACCCCTGGAAGCATCTCTGACTCCCAGGTCACTGGTGTGAACAATGTTGTCAGAGTGTTACGCCACTTTTACCGACTCATAATAAACCATATAAAAACGAAACCAAAATTGATTTTCTTGGAAAAAAAAGTTAAGGCACATTCTTTCCAACGTAATGACTTGTATATAAGGCAAAAAAAAAACACACAAAAAAATGCTCCTCCACACCTTTGGCTATGTTCACACGTAGCGTTTTTGATGCGTTATTGCACTTTTCCATTGCTTTCAATGGTGAAAAATACATTCACCAGTAAATGTAATTTTAACATTTTACTACCTTATCTGCCCTTGTTATGTGTGAGACATGATCAGACACATCCTGTTTCATTTTTAACAGTAGGTCTCCTATACTGTTATTGAATATGCAGTGACTGCAAGGGCTGCCAAAATTTGGACGTACCCCAATACCCCTTTGAAGAGACATAGAAGAGGGCCTCAGTAAAAAAAAATGTTTCCATCATAAGGGAGCAGGTCTCCTATACTGTTATTGCACATGCTGTGACTGCAAGGGCTGCCAAAAATATGGGCACACCCCAAGACCCCTTTGAAGAGACATAGAAGAGGGCCTCAGTAAAAGAAATGTTCCCTTTATAAAAGGCTGGGTCTCCTATACTGTTAATGCGCATGCAGTGACTGCAAGGGCTGCCAAATATTTGGACTCACTCCAATACCCCTTTGAAGAGACGTATTAACAATTGTTACCATTGTTAAGGAGTGGGTCTCTTATACTGTTATTGGGATGCAGTGACTGAAAGGGCTACCAAAAATTTAGACGCACCCCAAAACCTGCATGGGCTGAAAAAGATTTACCCCTGGGGGGTATACATGAACATACTGTATACCATACAGAATGTTAGAGGTAGTCCTCTAAAAAATTTCCTACGGGCATCATAAACACCCTTAAAAAAATTATGTGGATTTTGCATCAAGGTCACCCTGGTGATATGGTGGTGAAGGATGAGGAGAAGAAGAAGGACAACAGAAAATAGACAAAATCAGGAAGTGTATACCCATGTCTGGGTGTGAAGAGATGCATGGGAATAGACCACCCCAAAAAAGCCACTGGATTTGACTTTATGCTCTGCTGCTATCATCTGGTGGTGTTGAGAAGTCTGGCAAAATCCAGCCCTTGTTCATTTTGATAAGAGTCAGCCTGTCAGCATCTTCAGTTGACAGGCGGATGAGCCTATCATTTATAACTAGTGATGAGCGAGCCTGTTCGCCACTGCTCGGTACTCGCCCCTGCATCACTGTGCTCGACATGCTCGACACTCGGCGAGTATTTCCGTGTTGCTCGGACGGGAGCTCAGTTCCCCGCCCTGCATGTTTGGCGCTCGTTAGAGAGCCAATGAATATGCAGGGATTGCTTGCCACACACTCTAATGCTGTAGCCATGTTGGTTGTGGCATTACACAGATTGGCTTGCCGCATAGCGTCATCAGGTCTATATAATACCTGCTGATGCTAGGCTCGTCACAGTCTATCCCGGAAACAGGCAGAGTAGGGAGAGATGCTGCTGAGCTAGGGACAGAATTGGCGGTGTAATAGTTAGATATATGTATTCTACAGCAAGATATATATCCATCTGAACTAACAGTCCTTCTGAGGAGTAATCCAGCTGCATATATTCAGTGGTGAAGGTAATAGCAGGAGTTAGGCAGGCAGGCATTGCTTGTGGCAGTGTATAAAGCACAAGAGGGTTCATTGCACATTCTGTCTGATCCTGCTGTTACAGATATCCATAGACAAAGCCCCAGATATCAGGGGCCAGGGCTATATTCTTTTTTTTTATATTAATCCTGATTATTTGCTTAAAAAGCAATCCAGAGTACGCCATTTTACTGCTCCATTTGCTTGTTAGCATTGCAGAATACAGCCAGATCTTTTCCATCATCAGACCTGATCCCATATTACAGTGATAAAAATCTCCAAATTTGTAGTGAACATGGAAAATGTTGTCCTCCATTTAGAGTTTGTAGCAGTGTGTCAGTGAAGTTATTCACATGTGGTCGCTGTGACAAATAGGAAACTACAGGGTAGCTATTTAAAACCGTGGGTGTCTGTCAGACGTATCACATATAACTTTTTAAAAAATGTTTGGACAGCACCAGCAGCACACAGTATAAGGCAATAATACCTGGCTGGATTGGTGTAATACGCTATCCATACTGCGATACCTCACCCGTAAAAGAATTTCAGATAAGACCGTTAATATTCTAGAATATAGAATCTATTTGAATTGTCCTTCCCATTATTAAGGAGTGGTTCTCCTATACTGTTATTGCATATGCAGCAATTTCAAGGGCTGGCAAAAATTAGGATGCACTCCAATACACATTTGAAGAGACGTAAAAATAAATAAATAAATAAATAAAAACACAGTAGGATCTTCTTTAGTATAAAAACCAGACTCACCAATGTAACCTCAATGTAATCACATTGTTCAGCTCCTGCACCTCCTCCTCCTGTGTGGCCTCCATCTCCGAAATGACCACATCAGTCACAAGCTGGAAGCACTGCAGCACTGCCTTGGCCAAGCGGCAACAGGCTGTGCTGAAGACTGAAGATAATATGCTTAACCCCTTTACCCCCGAGGGTAGTTTGCACTTTAATGACCAGGCCAATTTTTATAATTCTGACCACTGTCACTTTATGAGGTAATAACTCTGGAACGCTTCAACGGATCCCACTGATTCTGAGATTGCTTTTTCGTGACATATTGTACTTCTTGATAGTAAAATTTCTTCGATATGACTTGTGTTTATTTGTGAAAAAATTGGAAATTTGGCAAAAATTTTGAACATTTTGCAATTATCAAGATTTGAATTTTCATGTTCATCAGAGAGATATGTCACACAAAATAATTAATAAATAACATTTCCTACATGTCTACTTTATATTAACACAATTTTGGAAGCAAAATTTTATTTTGTTAGGAAGTTATAAGGGTTAAAAGTTGACCAGCGATTTCTCATTTTTACATTTCACGACTGCTTGTGCTCAAAATGTTGCCTTCTAGGCTCGTGGAGACGGAAGCATTCTGCAACCTGATTGCGTGGCGGCGGGTGGCAAAACTAGCAGCCTGATCACAACCAACATGATCAAGCACATGGCAGCAAAGCACCTGAATTTGTGGGCCGAACCCCAGGGTCCAGGAACAGTATCTGCGGGTGGCACCATTACTTCTTCCGCTGTTGTGCATGCAAGCAAATCCCCTGTCCATGGTGCATGCGAAGATGCCTCCTGCCCTGCACCTGTCGTTGCACAATCTCAAGTAGCAGCATCAGGATGCACATTCACGTCCTTGTCCCAGCGTAACGTTCAGTTGTCCATACCCCAGTCCTTGGAACGCAAGCGCAAATACGCAGCTAACACCCCACAGGCCACACTACTAAATTTTCACATTTCATGACTGCTTGTGCTCAAAATGTTGCCTTTTAGGCTCGTTGAGGCGGAAGCATTCTGCAACCTGATTGCGTGGCGGCGGCCATCCCTCAATACTCGGTCCACAGCCGCCACTATTTCTCCCAGTGTGCCGTCCCCGCATTACACAAGCACGTGTCCCAAAACATTAGCAGTGCCCTCAACAACGCAGTTACTGGGAAAGTCCACCTAACCACGGACACGTGGACAAGTGCTTGTGGGCAGGGACGGTACACCTTGCTGACGGCACACTGGGTTAATATAGTGGAAGCCGGGACCCAGTCGGACCTTGGGACGGAACACGTCCTCTCGACACCAAGAATTGCAGGCCCTAGGTCAATCAGGGTTGCTCCCATGGTTTACAGCTCCTGCACCTCATCCTCCTCAGCCTCCTCTTCAGCCTCCATCTCCGAAATGACCACATCAGTCACAAGCTGGAAGCACTGCAGCACTGCCTCGACCAAGTGGCAATAGGCTGTGCTGAAGGTAATATGCTTAGGTGACAAACCACACAATGCTGAAGAGTTGTGGACAGCTCTGAAAGAGCAGGCAGATCTGTGGCTCACACCGCTGAACATACAGCCAGGCATGGCCGTGTGTGACAATGGCCAGAACCTGGTGGCGGCTCTGAGGCGAGGCGAGCTCACACACGTATCATGCCTGGCCCATGTGCTTAACCTCATGGTTCAGCAGTTTCTCAAATCCTACCTGGAGCTGCCGGATCTGCTTGTTAAAGTACGCCACCTGTGTGTCCATTTTAGAATGTCACCTACAGCTTCTACCGCCCTTGCCGTGTTTCAGCAGAGTTTGCAGCTTCTGGCTCGCAGACTGGTCTGTGATGTCCCCTCGCTTTGGACCTCTACACTGCAGATGTTGCGAAGGATTTGTGAGCAGAAGAGGGCAGTTGTTGAGTAACAGCATCAACAAGGCCATCGGTATTCAGTTCAGACTCCACACATAAGATATCAGGAGTGGACATGGATGTCAGACATATGTATCATCCTCCAAAACTTTGAGATGGTGAGCAGCGATGACGCCATAATTAGCGTCACCATCCCGCTTCTCTGTCTTCTGAAATGCTCTCTGCTCACAATCAAAGAGGATGCATTTCAGACGAAGCACGATGAGATGGAGCAAGGAACCATACAGGGTGATTACACACAGCCCAGCCTCATCTCATCCCAACGTGGATTGGGTGACAATGAGGAAGAGGAGGAGGAGGAAGAACAGGAGCTAGTTTCATGCGCTATAGATGGTACTACCTGCACAGCTGTCATACCGTCTGTTCAGTGTGGATGGCCAGAGGACAGAGAGGAGGAGGAGAGATTGGTCAGTCATCCTCTTGGTGAGGACACAGAAGTCTTGCCTGTTAGCAGTCTGGCACGCATGGCTGAGTTTGTTACGCTGCCTTTCCCATGACCCTCGCGTTCTCAAAATTTTAGCTGACAGTCATTACTGATTGGTGACTGTGATGAACCTGTAGCCGCCATCTTGGTAATGATAAATCATATCCAGGGATGGCCACACTTCAGCAGCCCCCACCCTTGGGACCTTCTGTTAAAACGTCAACTAGATAGTTTCCCCCCATCCAGGCTCCTGTAAGATAAGAAGCCTACTTAACACTTGAATGCTAGGAGCTTCAAAGACTTCGAGAGGAAACACAGCCAGCAGGGGGGGGTGCTTCGTCTATCTGTACCTGACCATTTGTCCCATAGGACTAGTTTCTTTGTCTGTCACAAGCATGGAGGCATAAGATATAGAAACATGAATAGTACACGCATGTTGCGTGGGATGGGCCAATAAAAAAATATCACGGCGTCCCGGAGCCATTGCGCACACAAGCCTCCGCGGTAGACGTTTGTACGTGCTCTGGAAGCCAAGATATAGCGCGGAGCCATTCCTGAGGACCGTATGGTATCATAATTGATATCAAAAGGTCGGTTACGGCGGCCCGAATCCATGGGAACCCCTGGGGGTATCATGAGACCATCCCAGAAGAAGTTATTGGGTTCCATAGAATTTGGGCTTCTGATCGAAGTTAGACCTGAGGGTGGAGACTGAGCCAGCTGACCTCACCAGCAGTGGGCGGGACGGGGCAGGTAAGATAGCAGGACAGACAAGAGACAAGTCAGTCTTGACCCAAGAGTGGTGTGCTGAACATCTGAGCACCAGCTGAGGCCACCAAGGGGAGGAGCAGTTTGACCATGCGGTGGTAGGCCTCAGCCTGTAACAAAGAACCGTGCCTGCGACCGCAGAATCCTCTCCCTGCGTCACAAGAAAATCAAGAAACCGGTAACTGATATGCTGTGGTGATTCTGTGTGTTGTATTCCATTGTTGTATAGTTTAGGCTGACCTTATACCTGTGTATATTTAGTTGTATATCGTGTATCTAGTGTATTATTATAATCAATTACCTCAAGTAATTGTGGGCCTGCCTTTTATTCTGCATAACGAACGCACGTCCGTGTGAGCTCGGCTCAAGCCAAAAACGCTACCCAGGGTTGGTTCCTGACCCGATATAGGCCCATTCACGGACTGGGCGTATATCTAAAATAGGGACTGGTGGCAGCATACCAACTGGGGATTGGGGAAGGCTGGTAGTGACGGTCGGAGGTTCAGATATATATATTCCTGGCGCGGCCAAGGAAGATATATATACCGCCCTCACTACAGAGGGCCCCGATACCCAGTAGGTTACAGGACAGTCTCCCTGGCGACCGCTTATCCTAGGTGCAGTTCCTTGACTGACCTGAGGCTAAGAGGGCGCTAGCGAGTTGTGCTGTGTAGTGACGTTACGGTTTAGTGACGTTGAAGGGATAACACACTACCGTGTTCCCTGCGCAGGGTTGCAGCTACCTGGCACTACTTTCTCTAGGTGCAGTACCTTGACTGACCTGAGAGGTAAGGGGGCGCCAGAGAGCTGCACCCACCGGCCGGCTTTCATCACATTGGTGGCAGAGCGGTGGGATTGCAGAATAATAGTGTTGTGGGACCCCTACTCCCAGGCACTAAAGACTGCCAGTGGTAACTTCCACTGCTGGAGTCTTAAGGTCAGCCCAACGTTAGACGGTCAGGCTAAAAGTATAACAAGGTGTGTGCAAACTCAGGGTTGCAGCGGTGTCGGTTACCAAGATGGCAGACGGCACCAGGAGCAAGACCCTGCAGGAGGCTAATGCTACGGTCCGTGTGGCAGGAGGGGAGGACATTGTTACTCATGGCGAGGAGGAGTCCAGCCCGGGCACCTCAGGGAGCCAGTCCCCAGTATACGGTCCCGCAGTGGGCTGCCCACCACCTACCCAGCCCAGCCTGTCCAGATCACAAGCCCTTTTACAAGCGGCTATGGCAAGTCTCCAGTCTCATGGCGATGCCGTCTACAAAACCCTCCTGGCAGCATCAGAGAAGGCAGCGGAGGAGGAGCGCGAAGCTGCGGAGCGCCGGGAGGCTGCGGAGCGTGAAGCTGCAGAGCGCCGGGAGGCTGCGGAGCGTGCAGAGCGAGCTGCGGAGCGCCAGCACCAACTGGACCTGGCCCAGCGGGGGCTTCCGCTAGAGCAACCAACCCATCAGGAGACCAAGTCGTCCAAAGTCCGAGCTGAGGACTTCCCTCTACTGGAGAAGGATGGGGACCTGGACTCCTTTCTGGTGGCATTTGAACGGACCTGTCTTCAGCACCATCTGGCCCGGGATCAGTGGGCCAGATACCTGACCCCCCGTTTGAGGGGTAAGTCCCTGGATGCCTTGGGGGACTTACCTGCCGGGGAGGTACAGAACTACGACTGCATCAAGCGGGCCCTGATCCGGCAGTACAACCTCACTCCCGAGTCGTACCGCCAGAAGTTCCGGAGCCTGCTGCGTGGCCCCAAGGACACCTGGACCGATCATATGCGGGCGCTGTTGAGAGCCGCAGAGCACTGGACCTCGGGTCTAGCGCTTACTACCCGCCAGGAGGTCCAGGAACTGTTCGTCACGGAGCAGTTTTTGTGGAACTGCCCAGAGGACCTCCGACAGTTCCTCCGTGACCGAAAACCAACAGGGGCTTCTGCTACAGCCGCCCTGGCAGACGAGTATGCCAATAACAGGGCGCCTGAGCTGAAGAAGTCTGCCAGCAGCACCTGGAGAGGGGGTAAGCCCAGTCATGCCCCTGTTTCCCCGGCCCCTAGAACACAAGGGGTGTATCCCCCTGTTGCCCTCTCCAGGCAAGGACCAGACGTAAGACGTTGTCATCTATGCAACAAACCAGGACACTTTAGGGCTGAGTGTCCCCAGCGCCAAAAGACCCCATCCCAGTCCCAGAGAGCGCCCAATGTTTTGTGTGTGGGAGGGGGTGGTGATAGGTCCCTGGACAACATCCAACCCGTCACCATAGGCCGTTCTGCGGTCATGGGACTGCGGGACACGGGCGCTGAACGAACACTGGTACGGCCTGAGGTGGTGTCCCCCCAGGACTTGGTACCAGGAAAGACTCTTTCCGTCTCCGGGGTTGGAGGCGTGGAGCCGGCACTTCCCGTTGCCATGGTGTATTTGGACTGGGGTGCCGGAAGGGGGATGCGGGAGGTGGGAGTAACGCCAAATATTCCCGCAAATGTTTTATTAGGGACTGACTTGGGGCGTCTAGTATCGCAGTATGTACCCTCTGAACCCCCAAGTTCGGCCCCCCAAGAGTGTATTGATTTGTCTGCTGCTAATGCCAACCATGTTGTATGTAGTGTGTGTCCTGCTGAGGAGGAGGGAGTGAAACCTGAGGGTAACACCTGCACAGACACAACACAAACAGGGTTAGTGAAAGCAGGTGGGGAGTGTGGGGATGCCCGCAGAGGTGCTCAGCCGGCGTGCCGTGGCCTCTTGTCCTCCGGTGAGGGAGGGGGCGGGCAGGATTCTGTAGAGGGAAGCTCAGGGATGGAGAGGGGGGCAGCTACCGGCAGTGTAGGGCTCCCAGGGGTATCCAGGCTGCTGAGTATAGGCCCACTGCAGGGGGAGGAACAGGCCATGGGAGGTGGGGGTGTCCCAAGAGAGGAGCCGCCAGGTAAGACCCCAGGGCAGGAGTTCCCCACATCCGAGAGGTCCAAAGGCCTAGGAAGCCTGCCTGATCGGGCGGCTTGGTCAGAAACAGAGGGGAAGCGGGCACTACCCACGGTCACAGCGGTCATAGCCGCTGTCACCAGGAGTGGGAGCGCCGGAGCCCAAGGAGCCTTGCAGAGGTCCGACGGCTTCCCCACTTCTGACCAAGTGTCTGCCAGGTCAGACAGCGGCCAGGTGACATGCCCGGAGGGGCTGACGGAGGATGTGGCAGTTTCGTCGATTCTGGCCACATCAAGTCAGGAATTTCAGGCTGCGTTGGAAGCAGACGACAGCCTGAAAGCTCTCAAGGAACAGGCGGCACAGCCTCCCATGGAGTCAGACTGCGAGCGTGTGGTCTGGGACCAGGGACGGCTGTACCGGGTAACGGTCCAGCAGGGTTCACCGGAGGCGTGGCCCAGGGACCGACAGTTAGTGGTACCCTATCCGTTCAGGGCGGAATTGTTGCAGATCGCACACGAGATTCCGATGGCCGGACACCTAGGGATCGCTAAAACCAAGGCCAGGATAGCTCAGCATTTCTACTGGCCTGGGATGGGAGCCGCGGTGGGTGCCTACTGCCGTTCGTGTGACACCTGTCAGAGGGTGGGGAAGGCGGGGCCGCGCCCCAAAGCCCCACTGGTAACTCTGCCAATCATCGAAGAGCCTTTCTCGAGGGTCGCTGTGGATCTTATTGGACCTCTGTCCACTCCCAGCCACTCCGGGAAATGCTTCATACTCACGGTAGTGGACTATGCCACCCGGTACCCGGAAGCGGTAGCTTTGTCGTCCATTCGGGCCGACAAGGTGGCTACCGCCTTACTGGAGATCTTCTCCAGAGTGGGTTTCCCCCAAGAAATGCTCACCGACCGAGGGACCCAGTTCATGTCGCGGCTGATGGAGTCCCTCTGTAAGCAAATGCAGGTGCAACATCTGGTGGCCAGCCCGTATCACCCACAGACTAATGGCCTGTGTGAGCGGTTCAATGGCACCTTAAAGCAGATGCTTAAGATGTTGGTCGACTCCCACGGGAGAGACTGGGAGCGTTACCTCCCACACCTCCTATTTGCTTACCGGGAGGTTCCGCAGGCCTCAACGGGGTTCTCCCCCTTTGAGCTCCTGTACGGGCGACGGGTACGGGGCCCCCTGGCTCTGGTGAAGGAAGCATGGGAAGGGGATTTGGCCACCCCCGAGGTGTCGGTCATCGAGTATGTCGTGCGCCACCGGGACAGGATGATGGCCTTGGCAAAGCTGGTGCAGGACAATATGGCCCAGGCCCAGGCCGACCAGAAGCGGTGGTACGACCAGAATGCTTGCGAGAGGACCTACCAGGTGGGTCAAAAGGTGTGGGTACTGGTCCCCGTACCACAGAACAAGCTTCAGGCAGCCTGGGAAGGTCCCTACTTCGTGCACCAGAAACTCAATGCCGTCACCTATCTGGTCACCCTGGATCACGCCCGTGGAAGGAGGAAGGCCTTCCACGTGAACATGATGAAGGCTCATCATGAGCGGGAAGCGACTGCCCACCCAGTGTGCAATCTTCCCGAGGAAGGAGAGGTAGAAACCCTCCTGGATCTGCTCACCCAAGCCAAGGCGGGTGGGTCCATCGAGGATGTGGGGGTTGGCCACCAGCTCACGGAGGACCAACGGTCCCAGCTGGGGACCACCCTGCACCCCTTCCGGGGGCTGTTCAGCAGCCTGCCCGGAAGGACTGAGATGGCTGTCCACGACGTGGACACTGGCGATCACCCGCCGATCCGGCGTTCAGCATATCGGGTCTCTTTCAAGGTGCAGGGAAACATGCGCCAAGAGATAGACGAGATGCTGAAGCTGGGGGTGATCCAGGCATCCAGCAGCGCGTGGGCCTCGCCTGTAGTCCTCGTACTAAAGAAGGACCGAACTACACGGTTCTGCGTGGACTACCGGGGGCTCAACGCTGTAACGGCCACCGATGCGTTCCCCATACCACGCATCGATGACCTGCTCGATCGGATGGCCGGGGCTAAGTACCTGACCATCATGGATCTGAGCCGGGGGTACTGGCAGATTCCTCTGACCCCCGCGGCAAGGGAACGCTCTGCCTTCATCACCCCTTTTGGACTGTACGAGTCCACAGTGATGCCATTCGGCATGAAGAATGCCCCTGCCACTTTTCAGCGGATGGTCAATACGCTGCTTGAGGGACTTGAAGGGTACGCGGCTGCGTACTTGGACGATATTGCAGTCTTCAGTCCCACTTGGGAGGATCACCTAGAGCACCTGCGGCAGGTGCTCGGTCGGATCCACCGGGCAGGCTTGACCATCAAGCCGGAAAAGTGCCAGCTGGGCATGAGTGAGGTCCTCTACCTGGGTCACCGGGTAGGCGGGGGGGTTCTGAAGCCAGAACCGGGGAAAGTGGATGCCATCGCATCCTGGCCCACTCCTAGGACCAAAAAGCAGGTGATGTCCTTCTTGGGGACCGCCGGGTACTATAGGAGGTTCGTCCCACACTATAGCACCCTGGCCAAGCCCCTGACGGACCTCACCAAGAAGAAGCTGCCCGTCGCAGTCGACTGGACAGTCGCCTGCGAGACAGCTTTCGGGGCACTCAAGGCCGCCCTAAGTAGCTCCCCTGTACTGCAAGCTGCCGACTTCGACCGGCCGTTTGTGGTACAGACCGACGCCAGTGACTTTGGCCTCGGTGCTGTGCTAAGTCAGGTCAACACGACAGGCCAGGAACATCCTGTCTTGTACCTGAGCAGGAAGCTACTGCCCCGGGAGGTGGCTTACTCCACGGTGGAAAAAGAATGCCTGGCAATTGTATGGGCCCTGCAGCGTCTGCAGCCCTACTTGTACGGGAGCCATTTCACCGTGGAGACGGACCACAACCCCCTCAGCTGGTTACACACGGTCTCTGGGTCGAATGGCAGGTTGCTACGCTGGAGCCTCGCTCTCCAGCAGTACCACTTCTCCATTCGCCACAGAAGAGGCCGTGACCACGGTAACGCTGACGGGTTATCCCGGCAAGGGGAGGGTGCAGAAGGACGCACGGGGGAACACAGGAATGTGCTACCCCCTCGCGCCCTCGTATAGGGGGAGGTGTGATGAACCTGTAGCCGCCATCTTGGTAATGATAAATCATATCCAGGGATGGCCACACTTCAGCAGCCCCCACCCTTGGGACCTTCTGTTAAAACGTCAACTAGATAGTTTCCCCCCATCCAGGCTCCTGTAAGATAAGAAGCCTACTTAACACTTGAATGCTAGGAGCTTCAAAGACTTCGAGAGGAAACACAGCCAGCAGGGGGGGGTGCTTCGTCTATCTGTACCTGACCATTTGTCCCATAGGACTAGTTTCTTTGTCTGTCACAAGCATGGAGGCATAAGATATAGAAACATGAATAGTACACGCATGTTGCGTGGGATGGGCCAATAAAAAAATATCACGGCGTCCCGGAGCCATTGCGCACACAAGCCTCCGCGGTAGACGTTTGTACGTGCTCTGGAAGCCAAGATATAGCGCGGAGCCATTCCTGAGGACCGTATGGTATCATAATTGATATCAAAAGGTCGGTTACGGCGGCCCGAATCCATGGGAACCCCTGGGGGTATCATGAGACCATCCCAGAAGAAGTTATTGGGTTCCATAGAATTTGGGCTTCTGATCGAAGTTAGACATGAGGGTGGAGACTGAGCCAGCTGACCTCACCAGCAGTGGGCGGGACGGGGCAGGTAAGATAGCAGGACAGACAAGAGACAAGTCAGTCTTGACCCAAGAGTGGTGTGCTGAACATCTGAGCACCAGCTGAGGCCACCAAGGGGAGGAGCAGTTTGACCATGCGGTGGTAGGCCTCAGCCTGTAACAAAGAACCGTGCCTGCGACCGCAGAATCCTCTCCCTGCGTCACAAGAAAATCAAGAAACCGGTAACTGATATGCTGTGGTGATTCTGTGTGTTGTATTCCATTGTTGTATAGTTTAGGCTGACCTTATACCTGTGTATATTTAGTTGTATATCGTGTATCTAGTGTATTATTATAATCAATTACCTCAAGTAATTGTGGGCCTGCCTTTTATTCTGCATAACGAACGCACGTCCGTGTGAGCTCGGCTCAAGCCAAAAACGCTACCCAGGGTTGGTTCCTGACCCGATATAGGCCCATTCACGGACTGGGCGTATATCTAAAATAGGGACTGGTGGCAGCATACCAACTGGGGATTGGGGAAGGCTGGTAGTGACGGTCGGAGGTTCAGATATATATATTCCTGGCGCGGCCAAGGAAGATATATATACCGCCCTCACTACAGAGGGCCCCGATACCCAGTAGGTTACAGGACAGTCTCCCTGGCGACCGCTTATCCTAGGTGCAGTTCCTTGACTGACCTGAGGCTAAGAGGGCGCTAGCGAGTTGTGCTGTGTAGTGACGTTACGGTTTAGTGACGTTGAAGGGATAACACACTACCGTGTTCCCTGCGCAGGGTTGCAGCTACCTGGCACTACTTTCTCTAGGTGCAGTACCTTGACTGACCTGAGAGGTAAGGGGGCGCCAGAGAGCTGCACCCACCGGCCGGCTTTCATCACAGTGACACTTCTAGACCCACGCTACAAGGAGAACTTTATATCTCTTATTCCTGAGGCAGAGAGGTCTACAAAAATGGGGCTGTACCAGAAGGCCCTTGTTGCGGAACTATTAAAGAAATTCCCATCTGAAAACGCTGGCAGCAGAAGTGACAGTTCTTTGGACAACCAAGGAGTACAGGTGATAGAGACACAAATGCAATCCAGCAGAAGCAGGGGAACACTGTCAAAGTTCTGGGAGAATTTTCTCAGCCTCTCCCATCGCACAGACCCTGAGCCGCGGGGTACTCTCGCAAGGAGTGTAAAGTTTGGGAAGATGCTGAGGGAGTACCTTGCAAACTGTACCAATGTCCTCTGTTATTCCTCTGTGCCTTATAATTATTTGGTATCCAAGCTGGATACGTGGAATGAACTGGCTCTCTATGCCATGGAGGTTGTGGCCTGTCCTGCCGCCAGCCTTTTATCAGAGCGGGTTTTTAGTGCCACTGGTATAATTATAACTGATAAGCGCATCTGGCTGTCAACTGAAAATGCTGACAGGCTGACTCTTATAAAAATTACCAAGGGCTGGATTGGGCCAGACTTCTCAACACCAGCGAATGATAGCAGCATAACATAAACTCAAATCCAGTGTCTTTTTTTGGGAGGTGTATTCCCATGTACCTCCTCACACCCACACATGGGTATACGCTTCCTGATTTTGGCTATTTGCTCTTTTCCTCCTCCTTCTTCTCATCCTCATCCTCCACCACCATATCACCAGGATGAACGTGCAACACCCACAAAATTTTTTTAAAGGGTGTTTATGATGCCCGTAAAAAAAAAAAAAATGATACAGTATGTTCATGTATACCCCCCAGGGGTAAATGTTTGTCAGACAATACAGTTAGTGCATGGGCATTACAAGTATAGGAGGCCAGCTCCTTTCTAATGGGAACATTTTTTTATGAGGCCCTCCTCCACTTCTCTTCCAAGGGGCATTGGAGTGCCTCCAAATTTTTGGCAGCTCTTGCATTCACTGCATAGGCAAACACAATGGGAGACCCACTTCCTAATAATGGGAACATTTTTTTTCAGGAGGCCCTCCTCTACTTCTCTTCCAAGGGCCATTGGAGTGCCTCCAAATTTTTGGCAACCCTTGCATTCACTGCATAGGCAAACACAATGGGAGACCTACTTCCTAATAATGGGAACATTGTTTTCAGGAGGCCCTCCTCTAAGTCTCTTCAAAGTGGTATTGGGGTGCGTCCAAATCAAATTTTGGGCAGCCCTGCCACTCACTGCATACGCAACAACAGTATAGGAGACCCACTCTTTAGTAATGGAAACAATAAAACATAGCCGGCTGATGGCTCACTAACAATAGTGAGGGCCGACTGCTGACCCTTTAAGAATAGTAAAGGCTGCCTGATGGCCCTATAAATATAGGCTTTGTGACTTTCAGAGTCCCTCCTTCATAATTGAATCACGATGTGTCTGATGATATCTCACACACCACATGGCCAGATAAGGTTGTAAAATATTAAAATGACATTTCCTGGTGAATGCATTTGTCACTGTTGAAAGCAATGCAAAAGTGAAAAAACGCATCAAAAACGCTACGTTTGATCATAGCCCAAGGTGTGAAGGAGCATTTTTGTTTTTGGATATTTATTTTGCTTTATATACAACTCATTACCCTGGAAAGGATGTTCCTTAACATATTTCCCAGGAAAATCCATTTTGGTTTCGTTTCGGTATGTTTTATTGTGAGTCCGTAAAAGTGGCGCAATACCTTTGACAACGTTTTTGACAGAAGTGACCTGGGAGTCAGAAATGCTTCCAGAGGTATTCCAAATGCTGTCCCCATGTCATTTGAGCACTGTTCCCATCGATTTTTAGGCCCTCTGAAGACCGCCGGGGGGAGCCGCCTGAAAAATGCTCGAGTTTCCCGTAGACTTACATTGGGCTCGTTGCTCAGGTCGAGTACCTGAGTATTCCAGTGTGCTCGACCCGAGCATCAAGCACCCAAGCATTTTAGTGCTCGCTCATCACTATTACATGAATGTTTAGCTTGCAAAAGAGAAGACAAAGAGGAGACTTAATAGCTGTCTACAAATATCGAAGGGATGTCAGTGTAGAAGGATTATCCTTATTCTCAAATTGCACATGGAAACACGAGAAGCAATGGAATGCACTTGTAAGGGAGAAGACACCGATTAGATATTAGAAAAAACAGTTTTGACAGTGAGAGCGATCAATGAGTGGAACAGGCTGCCACAAGAGGTGGTGAGTTCTCCTTCAATGGAAGTCTTCAAACAGAGACTGGACAGACATCTGTCTGAGATGGTTTAGTGAACCCTGCATTGAGCAGGGGGTTGGACACGATGACCCTGAAGGTCCCTTCCAATTCTATGATTCTATGATTCTATGAGATTAACTTCATATCTGCAGGTTAATAATGTTTTTTCTGGTGACAGATTCCTTTTAAATAGTGTGACAATTTTATAGATTAGGTAATTCCGAACACGTCAATATCAAATATGTGTTCTTCTTTTTGTTTTTGCATGAATATGCATATTAATTAAAGTAATATTTTTTCATTTTTTTTTATTTTACACATTTTACTTAGCCCCTCTTTTGGACTTTCACAATTATTTATCTGATTCCTGGCATAATGCATTAAAATATACTTGTAATAGAATGCATTAGACCTGTCAGCTATTCTTATACTGGAAGAACACCTGTTAGATCCTGCTTATGGTAGGGCCCAACAGGTCACTGAACTTGGCAGACCGAATAGTCATTATTTGGCCATCATTGCACTGCAAGGGCGGCAGATAAGCTGGGAGAGGGAACCCCTTCCATCTCACAACCTTCTAAATGCCTTTATCAGCATTTATCACAGCATATAAAGGGTTAAACAGCCAGAAAAGGTGCTTTTGTGGTATCTCAGTACCCATTCAACTGCTGCTGAGTGAAACAGTTGTTGTGTGGCAGTAGGTCTGTTCCAGGGTGCCAGAATCACTTTGGGCACTGCGAGTTAGGTATGTTCACATTGTATGTGCATACACTGAGGACTCATAAATGTGCATTGTATTTTGCTGCCATCTACTGGTCAATGTATGCGTATGAAAGTTAAAGGTTTAATCTACACAAAAGGGCGGGGAGGAGCCTCCCAGCTCATATTTCCTTTGAGCTGGTACAAATCAGTTCAGTCCTGTTTAGTCCAGAAAGATCAAATAAGCTCCACTACTTTCTCAATTTATTCCAGTCCACGCTAAGGGGAGATCATTCTCTACACAGTCGCCTCCGCAAAGGAGTGAAGCTTCATACAGTTGTAAGAGCTGACTCGCCCCCTGGGCCGTGGGGCACTCGGATCCAGGCAATAGGGGAACGATGGGGGTAGTAGTGGCTACCCGGTTCCGTGGCTCAGGGTGGTCAGACCAGTGGTAGTTTGGGACGCGCTGTTGGTGTGTCCGATTACGCCACCCGTGGATTGCGGTCAGTGCGGACCGCCGCTGCCAGGTAGACCGTTGGGGCTGATGATGTATGCAGCTGGGATAGTGTGACTCCCCACGGGAAGAGTGCGGCCCCAGGGCAGTATAATGGAAGATGGGGGTGATGGTGTAGGGCGTCCCAGTACCGTTAGTGCTGGAGGAGCAAGGATCACACAGACAACAGGTTGCAGTCCAGGGTCTTTACTAGAACAGGTGAACTGACCCACAAAGAGTCCCGGCTAGGAGGGGACCTGGATGTCTGAGAGCAATTGGGAAATTGGCCCTGGTGAGGGTGTAGGCCTACCGTGCTCTCTGCGCTCCTTCTGGCTATCTCTTCCTGATAGGGTAACAGCCCATGGTCCCGAGCTCACCGTGTCCTCTCGCCCATATGGTTTGCAACGTGGGTTCCTTTCTACTCCCGGCCTGGTACGGCTCTGCTGGTCCCTTCTGCTGTGGCAGAGCCTCCGGGCTTCTTAGGCCAAGGAACGTACAGTCCCCTGCGGACTGGTTATCTGCTGTAGGACGTGGAATCCTCACAGCCTCAGACACCAAAGTCTGGTAAATTTGGTTCTTTATCTGCCAGGACAGGCGTACTTCACCTCTTGTCCCTGGCTTGTGGCTCTCCCACCGCCACACGTCCTCTTAGGGTGCAATACAACTGTCCCTCACTGCTCTGGGACACCTCTCAATCCAGAGACAGGTCGTCCAGTTCTCTCCAACCCTGCCCCCAGTTCCAGCTTTTATAGGGGCAGCCTGCTCCCCCTACTGGCCTGAGACAGGAGGTATTGCATGCTAATGTTCCCCTGACCAGAGAACCTTGCTCTCAGACACAGCTTTATATTTGTGGCATCCAGGCCAGGGTGACACATATATGTCTTGCATTTTGTACATATTAGGCTGTGTGCCCACGATTCAGAGCCGCTGCATGTTTGATGCTGCGGACTTATGCAGCGTCAAACCCGCAGCGGCAGATGTTACAGCATAGTGGATGGGATTTGTAGAAATCCCATGTCCACTATGCGTCTGCGGCATACCCGTGGAAACTGACATGCGGCGCGTCTTTCCAGAACGCAGCATGTCAATTTCTCCAGCGGGTCCGCATGCGGGATTTCCCCATAGACTAACCTCTATGAGGAAAGTTCGCATGTGAAAAAAAAAAATGGCGCCCCTCATTTGCATAGATGAGCAGAAGCCACCGGCGGCTCTTCCGCAGCGTCTGGGCCACATGTGAATTGTGAACTATGGACTGTGGCTTTAGTGTATATTGTGAATAGACTGTGATATGATAGTGAACAACATAGGGTAAGATATAGATTAGGATCTAGAACATAACATAATGGCAATATGCTTAGTACATACTGTTTTGAGAAGGGTAACTGTTGTTAACTAAGACATGGGATATGATACAGTTAATGTTTAGGTCTATCCCACAGTGGGAGAGGGTAATATAAAGCAGACTACTTCATGATAGTTAGTCAGATAGGGAAGTGCAGTAACCAAGGTGAAGTTCAAATGCAGTGGGCTGCTGGTGGCTGCAAGGAACTTTCATTCATGGCAGTGGGAGGACTTACAAGAATCCCTTGTGGAGATTCCTGCAATGACTGGAGCTCAGAGTTCAGTATAGGTATTAGGAGGAGTGCCTTATCCTCTGGTGTTCCAGGTGACAATGGACGCAGAACTGCAAAAAGGGAAGATAACGGATATAGGTGCACTTTGGAACTGGATAGGAAATCCCTGTCTCAGACAGGAATAGCCAATGTATTGATAGTCCAGGAGGAATGGATAGTAATGCTGGAAATGGACTGCGCTAAGGAAACATACTATGTGAAGGAAATAAAGAACAAGAAGTGTGCCCAATACTATGTGTTACAATCTGATGAACTTGAACTGTCCAGTAAACTGTTGTTGATTAATACGAACTGTGTGTCCTCTGAGTTATGTGCGAGGCCTGGAAGCAACAGAGGTCTTTGGCCTACACGTGAGTGTGATGCACCTTGGGGTGGGATTCATCTGGTTCGGTCTGGTTCGGGAGAACCGATTTTCAAATTGCTGCCGGTTTTCTGAACCGGCCAGAAGCGGTGCTGTGATTTGGTTCCCTGGCCGCCTTTTTCAACTTATGTGCATCCGGCCGCACATGTAGTTGAAAAAGGCACACGTCACATTGCCCTCATCCTGTGTAGCGGGAAGGAAGCAATCCCTCCAGCTCCGCTGCTGACAGGAGGAAAATGGCAGCAGAGCGGAGAGATCTGTCCTCTGCTTCCTGCCCGGTGCTGAATCATCCCTGACACAGGCGTGCGACTTGATGACGTCATCATGCAGCGCGCGCCTGTGCAGGGAGAAAGCTGGCGGCAGCAAAGATTCTGCGGGGAGATGGGGGAGAGGAATGGTGATTAATGGAGGAGGTGGGGGAGATGGGGAAGAGCAATGGTGATGGAGGAGATGGGGGGAGATGGGTGAGAGGAATGGTAATGAATAGAGGAGGTGAGGGGAGATGGGGGAGAGGAATGGTGATGGATGGAGGAGGTGGGGGGAGATGAGGGAGAGCAATGGTGAAGGAGGAGGTGGAGGGAGATAGGGGAGAGCAATGGTGATGGAGGAGGTGGAGGGAGATATGGCAATGATAATGGAGGAGGTGGGGAGAGATATGGCAATGATGAAGGAGATATGACAATGATGGAGAAGGTGGGGAGAGCACTGATGGAGAAAGTGGGGGAGAGCAATGATGGGAATGGGAGAGAGCAAAGATGGAGAAGGTGGGGTAGAGCAATGATGGAGAAGGTAGGGAAGAGCAATGATGGGGATGGGAGAGAGCAAAGATGGAGGAGGTGGGGGAGAGCAATGATGAGGATGGTGGAGAACAATGATGGGGAATTATATGGACGCTATATGCTGTTAATATCTGGTCTGGTCACAGTGTGGTGGTATTTCTCCCTTGTATGTGGTATTATTTGGTTATTATGTGGTGGTAATATGTGGTCTAGTCACGGGTGTCACTGTATTTCTCCCTTGCATGTAGTATTATTCGGTCACTATGTGGTGGTAATATGTGGTCTGGTCATGGTGTGCCGGTATGTCTCTATAGTATGTGGTACTATTGGTGTTGGTATAGTGGATTGTGTTGTGTATGGCGGTCATTTGTTCTCTCTGATATTAATTAGGAGAAGATTCTTTATTTTCATTAGTGATTAAATACTTGGAACAAGATGCACTTACAGGGGTTCTCTGGGGAAAACAAGTAATCACCTCTCCACAGGATAAGTGATAAATTATTGATTAGTGGAGGTCTGTATGCTGGGACCTGCACTGATTGGTAGAATGTGGAGCATTTATCCCCATTAGACGAGCTCATGTGTGACTTGACCACTGATCCATTCATTCCCTCAGTGGCTGCTCTTGTTTTTTTCTGGAAGCCACAAAGAGAATGAATGGAGCTGCAGTCAGATGTCCCACCTACTGCTACATTTTAAAATGGGGAAAAGTGTCCTGTCAGGGATAAAACTTTCCCATTCTTCCGTTTTCCAATGTTCGGACCCAAATGATCAATAAGTTATCACCTATTTTGTGGAGCCCATGGATCGGTGATAATTTGTTTTTAACCAAAGAACCCCTTTAATGCAAACTACCGTAATTGTACATCCCAGTTATAGTGGCGCACAATAGATGTGCAGGAGCCGCCTGTGATTTACAGTCGACTCTCCACTAGAACAGAGATAACGGCAAACAGTTATTTACATATAGCTGTAGAGTGGGCCCCGAGGATCAATTCCTCTTGTGGGCCCCAGACACCCCAGTCTGACACTGGTTGTGGCAAAGGGGCACGGAGAGCTGACACTGAATGGCAGGTTGGGGAATACGTAGCCGATTCCTGGGCTCAGCGCAGCCATACTTCAGGACAGAAGCCTCCCCAGCACTGGCTACAGCAGCGTGCTGCTACAGGGCTCATACTGCCCCAGAAGTTGTCTCCTCACAACGCTAGCCACTTCTGAGTCACAATTTCGTACCTGCACAGTCCTGATAGAAGAAGCCATGTTGCCTTGTGTCTACCGGTCACTAGCAGAGGCCCCAGCAATATGGCTGAAGTGTGGCTGTGTATAGTGATAAGCTCTGTGCTGGGGAATTGCATATGTGTAGCGTCGGCGTCCCTGCCTCCTGCTAGGCAGGGACGCCGTTCCCCTCACCTCTCCGCTCCGTGCCCGGCGGCTTCCTCCCGCTCTGCTGGCAGCGCGCGCTGCTTCCCGGCCTGTGTGCTTAGGGCGCGTGCGCGCGTGCTCCCCCTCTCTTAAAGGGGCCGCGCGCGCCGTCCTAAGGAGTCCCCGGCCAATGGCCGGAGGACCTCACCATATATAAGGCACCTCCTCCAAAATGGAGGTGCCCGAGCAATGTTGTTGCAAAGCCTTTCAACTCCGCTTCAGCCCTCAGGCCCCGTTACCAGTTACCTGCCAGTTACCTGCCAGTCACCTGCCAGTCACCTGCCAGATTCCTGCCTGTTACTTATCTATCTGCGGTCCGACAGTCTGCCTACCAGCCCTGCCAGTCTGTCTATGGATCAGTCTGCCCGCTCACCTGGGAGCGCTCACCTACTACCTGTCTGCTAGCCTACCTGGAGGCTCCGCCGTCACGTGCTGTGACCACCTGCCTGTCTAGAGACTCTTGCCAGCTCACCTGGGAGCGCTCACCTGCTACCTGCCTGTTAGCCTACCTGGAGGCTCCGCCGTCATGTGCTGTGACCATCTGCCCGTCCAGAGACTCTTGCCCGCTCACCTGGGAGCGCTCACCTGCTACCTGCCTGTTAGCCTACCTGGAGGCTCTGCCGTCACCTGCCGTGACCACCTGCCTGTTCAGAGACTCTTGCCCGCTCACCTGGGAGTGCTCACCTGCTAACTGCCTGCTAGCCTACCTGGAGGCTCTGCCGTCACGTGCCGTGACCACCTGCCTGTCCAGAGACTCTTGCCCGCTCACCTGGGAGCGCTCCTCTGCTACCTGCCTGCTAGCCTACCTGGAGCCGTCACTTGCTGTGACCACCGGCCTGTCCAGAGACTCTTGCCCGCTCACCTGGGAGCATCCACCTGCTACCTGCCTGCTAGCCTACCTGGAGGCTCTGCCGTCACTTGCCGTGACCACCCGCCTGTCAAGAGACTGTCCCCGTCACTTGCCGTGACCTCCTGCCCTTCTACCCAGAGACTGTCCCCGTCACTTGCCATGACCTCCTGCCCTTCTACCCAGAGACTGTCCGCGTCACCTGCCGTGTCCTCCTGCCCTTCTACCCAGAGACTGTCCCCGTCACTTGCCGTGACTACATGCCCGCCTTCCCTGGGAGCCACCCGCTTCCTTACAAGGACTGCCTCCTTGTATAGTTGCTCAGAGGTTCCACCTCCCAGACCCGTTACAATATGTGATAATTCCCTAATGTTCTGATGAGTATCCTGCCATGTTGTATTTTATGGTCTGCTGACTACAATCTGCAGGAATGCATTCTGTGCGGTGCACTGTGTGTTCCCTTTTACTTGTCACCTACTTTTGTCTTGCTGGCAGCAAGGTTTCTGATATTTTCTATTTTTCTGATTATATTTTGGACGCGCTGAAGACGTTACTACTTATCTTTTTGTGGCGCCCCTGAGGGTTCGACCGCCACAGGGATGCTGCACTTCTCTAATGGAGTGTAGTGTTCCTCCTCTGAGGTAAGAACAGCGTGATGGTCAGGACCCTTCCTTTACATCCAACACCACATTTCTCCACCAGAGGGGGCTAGAATGCCCTAGGTGCTGCCCTCCTGGTTACAGGGAGACTGGGGAACCAAGAGTTAGGGGAACCAGTTAGTGGGTGAGGGTGGAGGACTCACAATTTAGTGACACTTTACAATTCATATTTAATAAAAAGCCATCTTGGTTCTTGGTCCTTTTAGTTTAGTTCTTTGACGGTCCTGGTTAGTCAACTTGCCTGGCTGTCATGTACTGTGATCTCCTACCCTGAAAGTGGATCCTGTGTGGACCTGTAGCGAATGGGGACACAGCCCTCGTCCCGGCCTTGGGACGACGGGCAGGTTGCAGACAAGGAATGTCTCAACCTGGACAAGGACCACGACCAAGAAGGCCCGGAGTTTAAGAGTGTAGCTCCATAGCAAATGGATCCCAGGGAGGATGCAGACGGACCGGTATACACCACCTGTCCTCGCCAACCTGATATATTCAGAGGGAATCCGGCTGCAAGAGGGGTACCGGCCCCCGATACCCGACCTTGCTACTCCACGTCCTGGTCGGGAAAGCCCGGTAGGCCCTGAGGATCCCACCGTGTATCGGAAGGAGCGGAGCTGCCACCCGTTCCCTTTTTCTGAGAGGAGTTCAGAGGGAGACCCGGCCTATCTACACACACAGACAGGAAAGGATACGGTCTGTAGTTCAGGAACACTCTGGTGCGGGGTCCTGATTGAATGCTGGACTTGCTCGGAGGTAGTCGGACCCCCCGTCCCTGGTGACCGCAGGACTCCGCAGGGAGCAGCCTTCCTTCTGTGAGTAAAGCCTTGAAAGTTCACCCCTATGGCCTCCGGACTGTTTATTCTGCGCTACACCGCATGATGCGGCTCCCGTACTCCTCTACTACTCCCCCTGTCATCCTGTCTCTCTGCCCTGAGGCCTTGCTCCGCCTGTGGGGAGTAGTAACAACGTTGGCCGCTATACCACCATGCCTCAGGGGACTGCAGCGGCGCTGGTGGCCTTCACCAGGTGCCACAGGTGGCGTAGTCGGAATCAGCCACTCAACCCGGATAAGCCCACACCATCCTTTTAATGTGACAGCCCTGAGCACGGGTCAGGTCCTTGCCACGGCTGCACCCCATCTCTCCATCATAGGAGCCGACTCCGAGTCCCCCGTCTCCCAGGGTAAAGAAAAGGGCTTTCGAGTAGAGGCGTCACATTTTTGTTTCTCTTTCAGGAAAATGCATGAAGACCCTTATTGACCAATGTTCTGCCGCTCACTCCTTTTTGAAGACCGAGACATTAAATATCGAAGCAACAACACTAGATACAATGCTCTATGAGTATCATCATCAGCTGGGCTCTTATAAGCCTTATCTGGCCCTAAAACAGGTAAGAAGTTCATATGGTATATCTCTCAAAGCCACACCCATTTTTAAAGCCACACCTTTTAAAGAAAAAGCCACATCCATTTACACACACCTTTTCCTCAAACATATACAAGTAGGGGCGCCCCTACTTGTATATGTTTGCGGAAAAGGTGTGTGTAAATGGGTGTGGCTTTAAAAAATGGGTGTGGATTTTTTTAAAAAATGGGTATGGATTTCTTTTTTTTTTTTTTTATACAAAAATGGGTGTGGCTTTAAAAATGGGTGTGTTTTTGCTACACACAAACACAGAACCTGTAGTTAAAAAATTGAATCCCACCCCTGCATACACCCCACTCTGGGCAGCACATTGCGACTACGACACAATTTTCCTGTCAAGTGCCAGGGCGATGTGAAGCAATAGCTCGGTCATAGCTACCGCTTGCGGTCATTTCACACAGTCAGGAGAGATAAGACCAAATAGGTACTCTTGTGCATACTTGCTTTCCTCTGCACCACACCACCTCTACCCAGGACCCCAGAGCTACAAAGCAACAGTGCTAATCACTGAGCCACTGCACTACACATTATGAAATTGTGGATAATGTTTTTAATTTTCCATATTACTCTCTACATTACAAAAAAAAACCCTGAAATCTTGCAATATATAGACAGGATGTAGACGTGGCAAAGAGGGGCATGGCCTGAAACAATATCTATGGCTTTGAGGAAAAATATAGAAGACACGCATCACATGCTGCTTTGCAAATCCTTGAAGTTCATTGATAAAGTGTATATGACATAACAGTGTGTAGTGAATCTGATACCCAAGTTGCTCCTTATCTACTATATAATCGGCTTATCCCGTCTGTCTGTCCGTCCAGGAAATCCCGCGTCGCTGATTGGTCCTGCCGCAGCCAATCAGCGACGCGGGATTTCAGAACAAGATGGCGGCCGTTAGCGGCTCATCTGCCGCACGGAGGTCAGCGGCGATGAAGCCGGGAGATCCCCGGTCCTCCCTTCACACTTGCCGTCGGGAGATCAGTGGCCCTAGCTGCTGATCTCCCGACGGTAGCTGCATGGAGGTCAGCGGCGATGCAGCCGGGGGATAACCCCGCCCACAGCCGGTCATTCACCATGGTACGCGGAACAGGAGACCCCTGGCAGCAGCCGCAAATAGTCATGATGTAAGCGGAAGCAAGAGCCGGTTGCAGCCGGGGGAATTACATGCTGGCTGTGCGTTGTCAGCGATGTTGTCACATGCAGTATTGACAACATGACGTAATTACAAAATTCATTAGGGGCCCCAGGGGGATACATTGGGGGTTAATTTAAAGTAGTGCACAACCCATTTAAACACTGCTTCGCTGATTAGTCGCGCCCGGTCGGCCGCATACATATTCTAGAATACCCGATGCGTTAGAATTGGGCCACCATCTAGTTTTTTACATAAATCCAAACATTGTTCCCAAAATAGCATAATCTTGTAACTTGAACAGGGCATAACTTAGGCGAATGTACTCGTATTAGAGAAAAAAACTGCAAATTTGTCACAGCTTCGGATCACTATTATTGCCTTTTATAAACATGTTGTCCATAAACCACTTTTATAAATATTTGAATTTAATACTAGATTCATAATTCAAAAATTACATCAGATCATTTAGTATATACGCCCCAATCAGTAATGCTATTAAATCGGATCTGTCACCAGATTTCACAATGGACTGTATAAATTATAAATAGCTCTCTTAGACCTGATAAGGCTGGTGTGCTGCTTACATTGAAAATCTATGTAAGAATTGTTGTATTCCCTTTTAGTGTGTCTTTTGGAGTATGTAAGAAAACCGGAGCACCCAGAGGAAACCCACACAAATATAGGGGTAAAGAACATACAAGATGACAATTCTTCTTTAATATCTGACTGAAACATTTATTTTGAGTATATATTAGTGCTAGCATTGCATATCAAATTAATAATTCCATACCATTACATTGGAACCTTACAGCCTCATGACAAACTAATCAGCAATTTTTTGTTACAGAGCAATTGGTATTATTGAATACGATGGTGGCCCGATTCTAACACATCGGGTATTCTAGAATATGTATGTAGTTTATTCTGTCATCCTCATTGGCGTATTTTCGCTTACGACCCATTGGAAGACAGGAAGCTTAAATTGTGATAGCGTACAGTAAGGAAGTATCTGTTCAGCGCTCTGTGACTGACAGAACTTGTTCAGTGAACGTGAGTGAACTATGTGACACTGTGACTGACCGAACTTGTTCAGTAAACGTGAGTGAACTACGTGGCACTGTGACTGACAGAACTTGTTCAGTAAACGTGAGTGAACTACGTGGCACTGTGACTGACAGAACTTGTTCAGTAAACGTGAGTGAACTACGTGGCACTGTGACTGACAGAACTTGTTCAGTAAACGTGAGTGAACTACGTGGCACTGTGACTGACAGAACTTGTTCAGTAAACGTGACTGAACTACGTGGCACTGTGACTGACAGAACTTGTTCAGTAAACGTGACTGAACTACATCACACTGTGACTGACAGAACTTGTTCAGTAAACGTGAGTGAACTACGTGGCACTGTGACTGACAGAACTTGTTCAGTAAACGTGACTGAACTACGTTGCACTGTGACTGACAGAACTTGTTCAGTAAACGTGAGTGAACTACGTGGCACTGTGACTGACAGAACGTGTTCAGTAAACGTGACTGAACTAAGTGGCACTGTGACTGACAGAACGTGTTCAGTAAACGTGAGTGAACTACGTGGCACTGTGACTGACAGAACTTGTCCAGTAAACGTGAGTGAACTACATGGCACTGTGACTGACAGAACTTGTTCAGTAAACGTGACTGAACTACGTGGCACTGTGACTGACAGAACTTGTTCAGTAAACGTGACTGAACTACGTGGCACTGTGACTGACAGAACTTGTTCAGTAAACGTGACTGAACTACGTGGCTCTGTGACTGACAGAACTTGTTCAGTGAACGTGAGTGAACTATGTGACACTGTGACTGACAGAACTTGTTCAGTAAATGTGAGTGAACTACGTGGCACTGTGACTGACAGAACTTGTTCAGTAAATGTGAGTGAACTACGTGGCACTGTGACTGACAGAACTTGTTCAGTAAACGTGAGTGAACTACGTGGCACTGTGACTGACAGAACTTGTTCAGTAAACGTGACTGAACTACGTGGCACTGTGACTGACAGAACTTGTTCAGTAAACGTGACTGAACTACATCACACTGTGACTGACAGAACTTGTTCAGTAAACGTGAGTGAACTACGTGGCACTGTGACTGACAGAACTTGTTCAGTAAACGTGACTGAACTACGTTGCACTGTGACTGACAGATCTTGTTCAGTAAACGTGACTGAACTACGTGGCACTGTGACTGACAGAACTTGTTCAGTAAACGTGACTGAATTACGTGGCACTGTGACTGACAGAAATTGTTAAGTAAACGTGAGTGAACTACGTGGCACTGTGACTGACCGAACTTGTTCAGTAAATGTGAGTGAACTACGTGGCACTGTGACTGACAGAACTTGTTCAGTAAACGTGAGTGAACTACGTGGCACTGTGACTAGGGGTTAAATTCCGCGCCAATATCTCTCATTGAGAGAGCGAGCGGTGGATGCCCGGTTTGACGCGATGGGGGATAACCCCGCCCACAACCCGTCACTCACCGTGGAACGGGGAACAGTAGACCCCTGGCTGCAGCCACAAACAGTCGTGAAGTAAGCGGAAGCAAGAGCTGGCTGCAGCCGGGGGTCACGTGCTGCCTGTGTGCAGTTAGCGATAGCGCCGTGCACAGGCAGTATTAGCAACATGAGGTATTTACGAAATTCATTAGGGGCCCCGGGGGGATACTTTGGGGGTTAATTTAAAATAGCTGCGCCAATATCGCTGATTGGTCACGGCCGGCCAGGCGCGAGAAATCAGCGAAGGGTGGTTGAAATCCCACGCCAATTCGCGGCCGGACTGCGCCTGTCGCTGATTGGTCGCGGCTGGCCAGGCGCAAGCAATCAACTTAGTGTGGTTCAAATCCCGGGCCAATTCGCGGCCAGACTGCGCCTGTCGCTGATTGGTCGCGGGCGGCTGGCGCGACCAATCAGCGACGCAGGATTTCCGGTACAGACAAACAGAATTAGACGATTATATGCAGTATATAGATAGAAGATATTTTTTTGGCCTTTGCAGCACTGTAAAGTCTGCAGTAAGAAACTGGTAATACTATAATCAGGATCTTCATCCAGACTACAGATAATAGGTTTCATCCCTCTTCTCAAAGGAAAAGACTCTTTACCCTAAAGGCAGCTAGGCAATGTAAAGTGCTCCCTGCTGAGCTAGAACTGACAGCCTCAGTAAATATTGTGAGAGCAAAGCTGGGTATGAGACAGAGACAGAGGGAAAGGGGGAGGCTAAAGGAAAGGACATTAGAAAAAAGAATTGAGGAGTAAAAAAGGTGGAGAAATATCATACTGAAAGAGCACAGTGGAGGAAAGAGAAGCAGAAAAGGAAAAATTAATAAATACATGGAGTAAGGCATAAGAGGAATATAAGTAAAGTAAAAATCAGCACCACTTTGCATTCCAATGACCCTGGGGTGTGTGCAAGAAAAAAGGTGATACAGAAATATTAGATAGAAATGATGCGCATGTCTCCTGTTAGGGTAGGTTGACAGAAGTTACAAATGTTTTAGCAACTGTCTCATTCAATCGGAAATGGTCATCACAAAATCCAAGCTCATGCTGCAGAAACAAATCTCATTCAGATGTATGGAACTCATTTTTATTTGCTTGTAGGATAAATTATTTCACTTGAGAGCTGTATATCCCCCAAACAACCCCGATCATATACTGAAAAGAGAACTTTATTTAGATATTTCAGCCTCCATTGTAATTTATGGGGATAATATAGTAGGATGGCTCCATAATTGGAAGGTTACTGTCAGTGAAGAATATTTTTATTCTACTAAGGAATAAGTAAAGACAATGAAGGATAGTGGTTAGACCATATTGGGCAGATGATTGAAATGCACCTCCCTGATGCCACTAAAGAGTTAAACTAACAATAATAGCTTCTGAAATCCGGAACTGAAAAACAAAATCCAATGGCACAGTAAGGCTATGTTCACATGCAGAGTTTTTGCAGATTCTGAAGCCAAAACCTGCTCTCTTGCCAGGAAAAACGCTGCATTCAAAACTGCTGTTTTTTCAGAGTTTTTGCTGTGTTTTTACAGATTACACATGTGCTTTGTCTACAGTACACTTTTAATAAAATTAGTTTTATTCACCAAAATGCTGCGAAAAATGCAGTTGTATTTTTTCTCATTGTTATCTATGGGTGAAAAAATGCTGCGATAATGCTGAAAGAATTGACATGCTGCAAATTTAAAAAATACAGCAGTTTACCAATTCAGTCAGGAAAAATAAAAAACAAGCGTGTGCATGAGATTTCTGAAATCTCATAGCTTTTGTTGGTTCTGTAAAAAGCAGCTTTTAACTTCAAGAGAAAAAGCTGCAAAAAAAGCAACATGTGAACATAGGCTAAGGCTGCGTTCCCACAATGAGTATTTTGTGAGTTTTCGATGTAGCAACATGTCTGCACGCATTATGTAAATTAAATTACTTGTGTTTTTTTCATTGCATTTTCTTACATGCGTTTTTATCTCTTTTTTGATGCTGTGGTTCTTGTCTATTGTTGGTATGTCATGTTTTAACAAAGCTGCTTTATTTTTGACACTTACTGGTATTTGGCTATGACAAAACTTTATTGATACAGTCATATGTGGATTACATTGCGTTTTTTGTGCTTTTCCACATGTGCGTTTGTACCATGTTTTTTCCGCATCTAATGCAATCCAGTTCAGAAAATCTGCACATCAAATTCAGAGTAGCCACAAGAGAAATTAACATCTTGAGTATTTAAAAAAAACGCACTCCATTTCAGTTCATGCAACAAAAAAAAAGTATAATGGGCATGAGATTTCTATGCGTCCCATCCACTTTGCTAGAACGTTGTGTTTTTTTATGCAGTGAAAATATACATCAAAATCTCATTGTGGGAACTAAACGGGAACCTGTCATTTCCAATAACGCTATAAACCTACAGATATAGGGTTAATCTGCAGATTAACAGAGCTGGGAGAAATTAACTTTATTCCTCCTGGAAGCTGCTCGCTTTCAGTCATGCAGGAATAAAGTTAATTTTCTCCCGGGTGCCGAACTTAAAGTACTGCAGCCGGGCACCTTCGTAGCGCTATTTACCCTTTGTCTGCAGGTTATCAAATGACAGGTTCCCTTTATCCTAAGATGCTTCTACCCACCCAGGTGATTTAAATAGTGTGGGATGGCGTATGGCAAGTATAGCCAGCAGCATCCTCAAGCTCTAGTTTACCTTGGAAATAGTGACCACAACATTATACAATTCCACATGTGCTTCAGTAGGGTGCCCAGCAAGGGAGTCACAAAAACACTGAACTTCAGGAGGGCAAAGTTTGATCAGCTAAGAGATGCCCTTCACCTTATAGACTGGGATAGTATCTTCAGTAATAGGAGCACGGATAGAAAATGGGAAATTTTCAAAACAGTCCTACATAGTCACTGTAGAAGGTACATACCTTATGGGAATAAAAGGGCTAGGAATAGGAGGAAGCCAATGTGGCTAAATAAGGAAGTCAAGAGGGCAATGAAAAACAAAAAAAGGGCTTTCGGTAAACTTAAACAAGAAGGCAGCGAGGAAGCTCTAATATCTTATAGGGAAAAAAACAAAATCTGTAAGAAACAAATAAGAATAGCAAAAGAGGAGACAGAGAGATTAATTGCCATGGAAAGTAAAACGAATCCCAAACTGTTCTTTAACTATATAAACAGTAAAAGGATTAAAACTGATGGAGTTGGCCCATTGAAAAATAACCTGGGTAAAATCATAGAGGGCGATGAGGGCAAAGCAAACCTACTCAATAGCTTCTTCTCCACTGTTTTCACAAAAGAGAACAATTTATCGGAGGAAATCCAGAGTGATAAAGTAAACCCTCCGCTAAATATCACCCACCTAACCCAGGAGGAAGTTCAGAAACGCCTAAATAATATCAAAATAGACAAGTAACCAGGCCCAGATGACATACAACCCTGGGTACTTATAGAATTAAGTAATGTGATAGACAGGCCGCTGTATCTTATATTCAAGCACTCTTTATGGACAGGGACTGTCCCACTAGACTGGCGCCAAGCAAATGTGGTACCAATATTCAAAAAGGGGTCTAAAAGTGACCCTGGGAATTATAGACCAGTAAGCTTAACATCTGTTGTGGGTAAATTGTTTGAAGGATTTCTTAGAGATGCTATTGTAGAATATCTTAATGATAATAACTGTCTAACTCCATATCAACATGGATTCATGAGGGATCGCTCCTGCCAAACAAACCTGATGCCTTCTACGAGGAGGTGAGCTCACAGCTGGACCGGGGAGAGTCAGTGGATGTTGTATACCTTGACTTCTCCAAAGCGTTTGAAACCGTGCCACACAAAAGGTTGGTATATAAAATGAGAATGCTTGGTCTGGGGGATAATGTGTGCAAGTGGGTAAATAGCTGGCTGAGTGATAGAAAGCAGAGGGTGGTTATCAATGGAGTAAGCTCAGGGTGTGTCAGGGTTACTAGCGGGGTGCCTCAAGGGTCTGTCTTGGGCCCTATATTATTTAATATATTTATTAATGATCTAGTCGAAGGGTTGCATCGTAAAATAGCAATATTTGCAGATGATACTAAACTTTGTAAAGTAGTTAATACAGATGAGGATAGGGCACAGCTACAGCAGGATTTAGATAAATTGGGGAGTTGGGCCAAAAAATAGCAAATGGGGTTCAATGCCGATAAATGTAAGGTCATGCACATGGGAAAGAAAAACAGCAGTCACCCATACATATTAAATGGGAAACCGTTGGGGAAATCTGACATGGAGAAGGACCTGGGCGTCTTGGTTAACAGCAAATTAAATTGGAGTGCCCAGTGTCAGGCAGCAGCTGCGAAGGCAAATAGAGTCATGGCATGCATCAGAAGAGGAATAGGGGCACATGATGAGAACATTGTTCTTCCTCTGTATAAAGCGCTGGTAAGGCCGCACTTAGAATATTGTGCACAGTTCTGGGCTCCGCTGCTCAGGAAAGACATATTGGAGCTAGAGAGGGTACAAAGGAGGGCGACTAAGGTAATAAAGGGAATGGAGGGACTAGAATACCCAGAGAGGTTGTCAAAATTAGGCCTATTTACGTTGGAAAAGAGAAGGCTTAGGGGAGACCTCATAAACATGTATAAATACATCAGGGGGCAGTACAGAGATCTCTCCCATGACCTGTTTATACCAAGGATGGTGACAAAGACGAGGGGGCACACTATGCGTCTGGAGGAAAGGAGGTTCCTGCACCAGCATAGAAGGGGATTCTTTACGGTCAGAGCCGTGAGACTCTGGAACTCTCTAGGAGAGGAAGTGGTGATGTCCAACTCACTTAATGAGTTCAAGAGAGGCCTGGACGCCTTTCTTGAGAACAATAAAATTACATTTTATGCTTAGTGATAGTTAATTAATCCAGGGATTTAATCTGACTGCCAGATTGGAGTCGGGAAGTGAATTTTTCCTCGATGATGTAAATTGGCCTATACCACATGTTTTTTTTTTGCCTTCCCCTGGATCAACGCTGCGGAATAGCTGCAGTGCACAACAAATAGGCTGAACAGAATGGACGCTTGTCTTTTTTCGGCCTTATAAACTATGTAACTATGTAACCGTGGTTTACAGTAATTATAGCAGGGTACAGAGTTGTATCTAGGCTTTCTGGCACCTGGGGCAAGAATTCAGTTTGCCCCCCCAGGACATATGCGATTTGCACACTTAGTCACATGCCGACGAGCTGCTCTCCCTATACTCTCAATGAAAAACTAAGAGAAGCAGGAAGAGAAGCTCGCTGTCACGTGACCGTAAGTATGAAAATCTCATATAAGTGAAGTGGCGATGTGATTACTGCTGGAACCAGCAAGCAGAGCTGAATCCTGACAGTGAGTATATTACATGCTGTTAGGATTGGCTACAGGGCTTCATTTTATAATTAAAGGGCTCGTCCAGATTTGAAATTAAAGTCTGCAGTCACTCTATGTGTCTTCAGGCTTTTGAATTCTCACAGCACTGTACACTTTTAGGATTTTCCCTTGCACAAGTATGTGATTTGTATACTTCTGGCCACATTTCTACTAGATGTGTCCGGCCTTGCTCAATTAATTGTCATTGAGTGAAGCCACGCATGTCTAGTCAGCATGTGACCACATGTATGCAAATCGCGGTCACGAGAGAATCCTGACATTGTGCAGTGTGCACTGTGAGAATTCAGAAGCCTGCAGTCACATAGAATGACTGAAGACTCATCACAAACTTGGACAACCCCTTTAATGCTCCTAACAAATAAAAACTTCAGCATCACAAAAAACATTTACATCCAGGTGACTGATTGATGACATTGTCTCTTTCTTTTCTTCTTCATCTTGTCCAGACTCCATGGTGAGTTTTCACATCCACAGCTCATCTCTGCAGACTTCCATTTTTTCCGGTCTTCTGCAGCACTATATACTGCACACACAAATATCTGCCCTACGTTGAGCCCCTGCACAAATTGCCTGCACAAAATATGACCCCCACACTGTCCCTCTTATAGTACATTCCCTCCTCACTGCACTCTCCTTACCATACTGGTCCCCAGGGCCGGCGTCAGCACCCGGCGTACCCGGGCAAGTGCCGGGGCCCTGGAAAATCAGAGGGGCCCAGCCGCCCACTCACTGTCGGGGCCCGGCCCATACACCCGCCTGCCCACTCACTCACTGTCGGGGCCGGGCCGGGCCCACACACCTACCCGCCCGCCCACTCGCTGTCGGGGCCGGGCTCACACACCCGCCCGCCCACTCACTGTCGGGGCCCGGCTCACACACCCGCCCGCCCACTCACTGTCGGGGCCCGGCTCACACACCCGCCCGCCCACTCACTGTCGGGGCCCGGCTCACACACCCGCCCGCCCACTCACTGTCGGGGCCCGGCTCACACACCCGCCCGCCCACTCACTGTCGGGGCCGGGCCCACACACCCACCCGCCCACTCACTGTCGGGGCCGGGCTCACACACCCGCCCGCCCACTCACTGTCGGGGCCCGGCTCACACACCCGCCCGCCCACTCACTGTCGGGGCCGGGCCCACACACCCACCCGCCCACTCACTGTCGGGGCCATGGCCGCATCTTCGGCACCTGTTCAGTGACGCAGGCGCTGCTTGATTGCCGGCACTCCCCCAGTCCCAGAAATGGCCGCGCGCTGTCAGGCTGTGTCTGCTAGTAATGACACGGCAGGGTCGACGGCACTGCACCTTTAATTGTGCTTGTGTGTCGCTCCTGCCGCGTCATTACTAGCAGACACAGTCGCACAGCGCGCGGCCATGTCTGGGGGAGTGCCATCAAACACCGTCGGAGCGGAGGTCCTGCACAGATGGGGGGGGAGCGGCCCGGACCCGACCGCAAGTGGGCCCCTCTGATGGTCCAGGGCCATGAAGTCTGTGACACGCCGGGGGCCCTGCACTGCCCCATACCTGAGGAGCTGCTGGACAGGACACTGGACTGGGGACAGGTGAGTGAGGCTTCCCCAATCCCCATATTAAAAATACTTGTAATGGGTCTGTGTGAGTGCATGTACAGTATGTGAATGTCAGTGTGTATGACTGTGTATATATATTTGTCTGTTTTATATATGTCTTTAAGAATTTGTGTAAAAATATGTGTTTGTCTGTATGTGTACATATCTGTGTACCGTGTGTGCATGTCTGCGTACCGTGTGTGCATGTCTGCGTACCGTGTGTGCGCGTGTGTCTGCGTACCGTGTGTGCGCGTGTGTCTGCGTACCGTGTGCGCGCGTGTGTCTGCGTACCGTGTGCGCGCGTGTGTCTGCGTACCGTGTGCGCGCGTGTGTCTGCGTACCGTGTGCGCGCGTGTGTCTGCGTACCGTGTGCGCGCGTGTGTCTGCGTACCGTGTGCGCGCGTGTGTCTGCGTACCGTGTGCGCGCGTGTGTCTGCGTACCGTGTGCGCGCGTGTGTCTGCGTACCGTGTGCGCGCGTGTGTCTGCGTACCGTGTGTGTGCGTGTGTCTGCGTACCGTGTGTGCGTGTGTCTGCGTACCGTGTGCGCGCGTGTGTCTGCGTACCGTGTGCGCGCGTGTGTCTGCGTACCGTGTCTGCGTGCGCATGTCTGCATATGTGAAGGATGAGGTGGCAGGCTGGGCCCTGTGTACTATATATATTTCTCCGCCGTATCTGTGCATCATGAATCGTGTATGTGTTAAAAGGGCCCACTGAGACTCTTTCGCCCGGGGCCCAGAAAAACCTGGAGCCGGCCCTGCTGGTCCCCCTCTTCACACTGTCCTCTCACACTGTGTCCCCCCTATAGGGCCCAGTCTCTACACTGTGCCCCCTCATCACACTCTGCCTCCTTGGCATACTGTCCCCTCCTGACTATGACCTTACACTGTCACCCCATACTACACCCCCAACACTACTCAGTCTCTATTCTGTGCCCACTCACACTTTTCTCCCCTTATTATTTCCTCCTCCCCTCCTCCTCCTCATACTGTCATCTCTCACACACCCCCTGCTAACCATACTGTCTCCTCATATATTTACCCTCACACAGCCCCCCAATTTCCCATACTATGTCTGCACACATCACATCACCCTCTCTCCCCATACCGTGTCCGCATTCATTCCCCTCCTTCGCTCCCCATATTGTGTATGCATCCATCCTCCTCATTCTGTGTCCGCACCAATCACCCACATACAAAAAAGCTCCCCCACCCCTCCCCCAACACTAAATCTCCCCCAGCCATGCAATAAATCTTCCCCCAGCCATACAATAAATCTCTCCCAGCCATACAATAAATCTCCCCAAGTCATACAATAAATCTGCCCCCGCCATACAATAAATGTCCCCCAGCCATACAATAATTCTCTCCCTGGCAATATGGCAATATAATAAATCTCTCCCAGTCAGACCATTAACCTCCCCCCATAGTAAATCTCTCCCCATAGTAAATCTCCCCCCAACCATACAATAAATCTCCCCCTATAGTAAATCTGCCCCATAATAAATCTCCCCCAGCCATACCATAAATCACCCCCCCCATAGTAAGTCACCCCCCCAAAGTAAATCTCCCACCAGCCATACCATAAATCTCCCCCCATAGGAAATCTTCCCCCAGCCATACCATAAATCACCCCCCATAGTAAATCTCCCCCGACAATGAATCTTCCCCTTCATTACCTCTTCGGTGTCTTCAGCTCTTGAGCACAGAGCACTTACCACCATTCGCGCTTCTGCAGAAACGGCGAGTGACATCAGCAGCGTGATCACATGACCTGATCACGCTGCTGGTGTCGCTCTGACCTGGAGGTCAGAGCTTCAATTGTACTCGCGTCTGAGAGACGCGAGTACAACAATTACCGGAAGCAGGCACGCTGCAGCTTCTGTGAGCCGGGTGTCAGCTTGACACCTGGCTCAGAGAATTGCCAACTCTCAATCCAGGGCGGGGAGCGGCAGAATGCAGCTGCTGGAGGAGACACATCAGACTGCCGCACTAGGCGGCACGATTGCGCACCCCTGTCGGCTGCGCCCAGGGCATATGCCCCAAGCGCCCCCTAGATATGCCTCTGGCAGGGTGTTCCATACCATTTTTTCATTGATGAAAATATTTTATGGCTTGGCACAATTACAAGTAATAGTCCTCCAGAGCAGCATATGCTGGAATTGCAGAGGCACTGCAAGATGCGTATGCCATAGTTTTTCATTTTGAGCTCAGCCATGCCTGGAAAAATAAAATAAATCTGTATCAGAGAGCCACTTTAATTCATTAAATTAATTTGGCACATTTATATTTTCCATGCAATCTTCTTCACTGTTCGCCTCAGATCAGGTTTTCCTGGACCTCATAATTTCTATTCTTGCTTGGTTCCAACTGGTAATTTGCAGGTTATTGGAGTTGAGTAAAGCACAGAAAATACAATGTAATGATACATAAAGCAAATATAATAAGAATAAAAGGAGACAAGTATGACAATTTGATAAAGTGATAAGCATTTAGAGTGAAATACTTGATTAATGCTAGAGATCGTAAGTTAGTGCAATGATAGAACTAAATGTTGAACAGCCAAGACATAAAATAATAAGGCAAGGATTCATGACATAAAATACAGAAGAGGGGGTGAGAGGACATGTTACAAAGCAATGTATCATAGCACAAGAAAATCTTATTCTGCAGGGTCTCTGCGTCACACATAGGAGGCTTGGTAATCCAATCTCTTACGTTAAATGCAGAGTGTTTTTCAGGATTATTTCTATGTCTCCCACCTGTCACTGGCAAACGGGGAGAAAAATGATGCTCTAGGGTTAGAATGAGATGCAGCTCCCTGAATCTCTCTAATCCTCATGTGAGCTAATATCTCCTGTGATGACTTTCCAAAATAACTCACTGACTCACTAGATGTTAGAAGGACAAATGACCTTGGTTCACAGACAATAAGACATAAAGTTGATATTACTCAACTTAACCCTGTATCTGACAGCGCGTAGTGAAGCAATCCTGTTTGCTACTACTTTGGATGGCTTGTTTTCCTCTACAGCAGGGATGAGCAATTCATTTTCCCAAGAGACCAGATGAGAGACCATGACTGTTGTGGAGGACCAAACCAACAGGCCATATTTAATTCTGTTCAATATTATTATTATTATTTTTTTATTTCTTTTTTTCTCTTAGTATTGAACAGAATTTAGTATGTTTACTTGCTGCTACTTATAATACATTATCAAAAATAAGGGTAAGATGCACTGGCGCCTGACACTAAATTGCCTATCCTGCTACCTAGTTTGAATAGCAACTTCCACCTGTTACTGCAAGTAAAAGTATCTAAACAATAATAACGATAAAATTAGGCTTCAAACTGGAACATGTAAAGATATATATAGTTGTTGGGTAGACTACTTGGCGTTAGCAGGGGATTTCTGTGGTACTCATGCCTGCAATTGTATTCTGGGATTTGATCCAAATGAAAAAGAATCACATTATTCCCACACAGGACATCTAGGTCAGTATAACCTGCTTATCATATACAAGGTGCATTTGTGAGTATTGTGGTTTGTGCTATCAAAGGTAATATTGACCACCGTCACAGTCCCATTTGAGAATCGTCTAATTGTCGGAATGACTGCTGCATGCTGTATTTAAGCTAATGCTTCTATTGTGAGATGAAGCAGATATAGATACAGGTAAAAAAGTATCTGACCGGGTGATTTCATGCAGAAAGAGTACCTATATGTCTCCTGACACTCCAGATGAGGAGTGAATGCTTATAGCTTGTATTTTGATTGCTCGTGGTCCAAACGCTGTCCCGGCTGGTGGCATGAGCTGGAAGGTTTTACTGCTGGTTGAACTCCACAGCCAGCTGACCAAAGGTGAACATGTCTTTGACTGCTGCAGTGTGCTCCGTGACGTCACAAAGATCCGAGCTAGAACCAAATGGCTAGTATTGTGTCCTCCAGAAGCGGGCCCAGGGCTAACATTCGCAGAGAATATTGGTGATGTCCTGGATATAGCTAATACCAGACAATCCCCAAACAGGTACCTTCTACATGTTACCTAAAATATAACGAAGGTAATCCTGGGAAGCCAATCATCTCTGGTATTGGAACATTAACTGAGAATATCTCAGGCTGAGTGGAGAACATTCTGAGACTATTGGTGAGGCGCACATCCAGCTATAGCCAGGGCACCACAGATATTCTCTGCAGATTGTCAGCCCTGGGCCCACTTCCGGAGAACACAATACTAGCCACCATGGATTTAGAGTCTCACTACTCCAACTTTCCTCATGAGGATGGCATTGTGGCATGCAAATATTTCTTTAAAAAAAACAATCTGGCCACAGAACCAACTCTGCAATTTATCAGATTTGTGCTCCATCATAACTACAGTGGGTACGGAAAATTCTAAAAAGTTCATTTTTTTCTCATTAAAGTACACTCTGCGCCCCATCTTGACTGAAAAAAAACAGAAATGTAGAAATTTTTGCAAATTTATTAAAAAAGGAAAACTGAAATATCACATGGTCATAAGTATTTAGACCCTTTGCTCAGTATTGAGTAGAAGCACCCTTTTGAGCTAGTACAGCCATGAGTCTTCTTGGGAATGATACAGTTATATGAAAAAGTTTGGGCACTCCTATTAATCTTAAACTTAATGTTTTATAAAAATTGGTATTTTTGCAACAGCTATTTCAGTTTGATATATGTAATAACTGTTGGACACAGTAATGTTTCTGCCTTGAAATGAGGTTTATTGTACTAACAGAAAATGTGCAATCTGCATTCAAACAAAATTTGACAGGTGCATAAGTATGGGCACCTCACCAGAAAAGTGACATTAATATTTAGTAGATCTTCCTTTTGCAAAAATAACAGCCTCTAGTCGCTTCCTGTAGCTTTTAATGATTTCCTGGATCCTGGATGAAGGTATTTTTGACCATTCCTCTTTACAAAACAATTCCAGTTCAGTTAAGTTTGATGGTCGCCGAGCATAGACAGCCCTCTTCAAATGATCCCACAGATGTTCAATGATATTCAGGTCTGGGGACTGGGATGGCCATTCCAGAACATTGTAATTGTTCCTCTGCATAAATGCCTGAGTAGATTCGGAGCGGTGTTTTGGATCATTGTCTAGCTGAAAGATCCATCCCCTGCATAACTTCAACTTTGTCACTGATTCTTGAACATTATTGTCAAGAATCTGCTAATACTGAGTGGAATCCATGCGTCCCTCAACTTTAACAAGATTCCCGGTGCCGGCATTGGCCACACAGCCCCAAAGCATGATGGAACCTGCACCAAATTTTACTGTGGGTAGCAAGGGTTTTTCTTGGAATGCTGTGTTTTTTTGCCGCCATGCATAACGCCTTTTTGTATGACCAAACAACTCAATCTTGGTTTCATCAGTCCACAGGACCTTCTTCCAAAAAGAAATTGGCTTCTCCAAATGTGCTTTTGCATACCTCAGCCGACTCTGTTTGTGGCGTGCTTGCAGAAACGGCTTCTTTCGCATCACTCTCCCATACAGCTTCTCCTTGTGCAAAGTGCGTTATATAGTTGACCGATGCACAGTGACACCATCTGCAGCAAGTTGATGCTGCAGCTCTCTGGAGGTGGTCTGAGGATTGTCCTTGACCGATCTCACCATTCTTCTTCTCTGCCTTTCTGATGTTTTTCTTGGCCTGCCACTTCTGGCCTTAACAAGAACTGTCCCTGTGTTCTTCCATTTCCTTACTATGTTCCTCACAGTGGAAACTGACAGGTTAAATCTCGGAGACAGCTTTTTGTATCCTTCCCCTGAACAACTATGTTGAATAATCTTTGTTTTCAGATCATTTGGCAGTAGTTTTGAGGAGCCCATGATGCCACTCTTCAGAGGAGATTCAAACAGGAGAACAACTTGCAAGTGGCCACTTTAAGTAGCTTTTCTCATGATTGCATACACCTGGCTATGAAGTTCAAAGCTCAATGAGGTTACAAAACCAAAAAAAGTGCTTTAGTAAGTCAGTAAAAAGTAGGTAGGAGTATTTAAAACAAGAAAATGATAAGGGTGCCCATACTTATGCACCTGTCAAATTTTGTTTGAATGCAGATTGCACATTTTCTGTTAGTACAATAAACCTCATTTCAAGGCAGGAACATTACTGTGTCCAACAGTTATTACATATATCAAACTGAAATAGCTGTTGCAAAAACACCAATTTTTATAAAACATTAAGCTTAAGATTAATAGGGGTGCCCAAACTTTTTCATATAACTGTATTTCTCCTTTGGGAACAATTTATACCAACAACGTATGGTCAGCGCCATGGGAAGCAAAATGTCGCCACAATATGCTAACCTATTTATGATTAAACTAGAGGGGGAGTTTTAGTCATCTTGCTCTATTAAACCTCTAGCATACTTCCGCTATATTGATGATCTGCTAATAATCTGAGGAGGCTCAAAAGATAATCTGCTGACCTTCCGCAATAACTTCAACAAGTTCCATCCAACCATCAAGCTCACCTTCAACTTCTCAAAAGTCCCAAATACATTTTCTGGACACGACCACATGAATCAAAGACATCACCATACAAACATCAATTTACCATAAGACCTCAGGACGTCCGGCATGTATTAGATAGAACGTCTTTCATCCAAGACACAAAAAATCCATCATCTACAGTCGATCTATGAGGTATATTCAAATCTGTTCAGACAGTAAGGACAGAAAACAACAGCTGCTATCACTGAAGAATACATTCCTACAACATTAATACCATCCACTGGTAATAGATGAACAGATCCACAGAGCTACAAGGATCCCAAGAAGCAGCCTCCTGGATTACAGACAGAGGGAGGACAACAACAGGGTGCCTCTTGTGGCCACATACAACTCCCACATGAGCATCCTAAGGAAAATTGGTGCTGATCTCCAACCCATGTTCCACAGAGGCCACAGGCTAAAATAAATATTCACAGAATTACCACTTCTCTCCTACAAATGTGGCACCCCAGGGGTCTGGTTGCCACAGTGATAGAAATATCACGTCTGAAAGCAAGTGGGAGGTTCCCTGGTCAGGAGCCCTTGAACATGCAACACCTCCTGTCCCAGACCAGATAGGAGAGGAATCTGCCCTATATAAACTGGGTCTGGGGCGGGGTTAGGGAGACTAGAGACTGGAGACTGAGACAGAGCTGAGTCTAGTTGTGAGTGAAGTTCCAGAGACAGGGAAAGCAACATCTAGGAGCTCTGTAGGAGCAGGAGCTGAGTGCCAGGGACTGGAAGCAGATATTGCTCGTCCTGGCTGAAGACACTACGACCGGACAACGGAGTCCGAGGCTGTGGGGATCTCTAAGTCCAGCAGCAGAAACCAGCCGGCAGGGGATTCCAGGTCCTCTGGCCATAGGAAGCCCGGAGGCTCAGTCACACACAAGGGACCGGTACCGCCATCGAGGAGCGGAAGCTACCAGAGGGTCCAAGTCACCAGCCATACAGGTGAGCACCACACGGTATACTCAGAGACGTGGGCTACTTCCACTCGCTTACAGCAAGGTAGCCAGGAAGAGTGCAGATAGACGGGGAGGCCTACAACTCCACCTGGCCAGGGGAACTCCTGTTTGTTCACAGACTGACCAGGCCCCTTATGCTAGCCAGTACTCCCAGGAGGGTCTGCCTTATCATCATCAGTAAAGACCCTGAACTGCACTGCAAAGACTCTGAGTCGTTCCTGCTTCACCCGTGCACCATCACTCCCATCATCCACACTCACTGCCCTGAGGCTATACTCCTCCCATGGGGAGTTGTCCCATCCTCTGCTGCACACACAACACCAGCCTCAGCGGTCTGCCTCGCAGCGGCGGTACACACTGACCGCAATCCATGGGTGGCGTAGTCGGACATTAACCTAAAACATATAAAAGACTGTCACTGGTTTGATCACCCTGAGCCACGGGACCGGGTCGCCGCCACGGAGACTACAATCCCCAGAGACCCGGCTCCGGGTAACCCATACGCGTGCACACACGGCCCAAGGGGCGCGTCACAAACACTCCTGTAACTTAAAGAATCTCTTTGTCAGAAGTGTCCTCTCATCAGTGACGGGTGCATTCCCATGTAACAATAAAAAATGCAAAACTTGTACCCACATATTACCAACAAATACAGCCCGCATACCAAACACAAATTAGGACTATAAGATAATGGACTTCCTTTTCATGTATAACCTCCAATGTGGTGTACATGATACGGTGTACAAGGTGCCCTAGAAGTATCTATATTGGGGAAGCCATGAAAAAACTACAAGCAAGGATGAATCTACACAGGCAAACAATCAGGAATGAACTAGAGGGTAAAACATTTCTCTGGACCTGGACACTGTATGACAGATTTAAAAATCTTAATACTAAAAGGTAATTTTAAGGACGACAAGGAGAGAAGAATTTGGGAATTCAAACTCATAAGAATGTTCAATTCTTTGACAATAGGGATCATTTTAGCACCTGGATTTATGACTCACTACATGGACACACCTCCACCAGACAGACTCCACATAACTAAGGGAACAATCACAATGCCTCTCCATTTTGTAACAACAATCCTAATATTTGGTTAAAAGAAAAAAGGGTTTGGTATATTGTTAGCCAGTTGATTAAAGATTGCTCTCAGTGGGAAAAAACAGATAATCTTGTAGTTATGATTAGTGATGGGCGAGCATGCTCACTACAACTTAGTAGTCCCCGAGCATCTCACTGCTCGAGATGCTCGACCACTATTTCCGGGATGTTCGGGTGGGAGCTCTGGTCCCCACCCTGCATGTTTACCACTCTACCTTCACCGCCTTTGGATTTAGAGAGCCAATGAACATGCAAGGATTGCTTGCCACACACTGTAATGCCATAGCCATGTTGGTTGTGGCATGACAGTGATTGGCTCACCGCATAGCGTCACCAGGTCTATATAACACCTGGTGATGCTAGGCTTGTCACAGTCTAACCTTCAGACAGGCAGAGTAGGGAGAGGTGCTGCTGTGTGAGGAACAGAATTGGCGGTGTAAGGCTGTGTGCAATTCCGCTGCAGAAACGCGTAAAAAATGCTTGGTAGAAGGTCTGCCATGTTCCCCAATGATAATCCGCATGTGCTGTGCACATGCTGCGGAAATTTCCGCTGCAGATTATCATTGCGGAAAAAAACGCAGCACTACCATTTATTTTGCGGAAGCGCTGAGTTTTCGCCGCCATTGGCTTGCATTGGAACGCATGCAATCCGAATCACTGGATCCGTACATGCGGATTACATGCGTTTCAATGTGCGGATGGTACCCGGGTCTGGAGAAGAGGAGACTCTCCTCCGGACCCGGGTACCATAGAACCTGTAAAAAAAAAGAATAAAATAAAAAATAAATATTATACTTACCTTCTGATGTCTTTGTCCTGGCTTGCCGGCAGATCGTGGTGGACTCAAGGACCTGCCATGACGTCATTTAGTCATGTGACAGGTCACGCGACCGCTGACGTCGGCAGGTCCTTTCAGTGTACCGCGAGCTGCCGGCAAGCCGAGACGCATCGAATAAAGACATCGGGGGCCATCAAAAGGTAAGTATTTATTTTTTAACCATCTTTCGGTCACACTATATAAATCCATGCCATTTGCATGGATTTATATAGTGTGACCAAGTTGTCAAGCACTTTCCAAGTGATGCTAAAATTGCTTGGAAAAGCGCTTGTCAACCCGCATGCAGAAATGCAAGTGAAGAACGCTTCACATCCGCATGTCCCTGGCAGGAAAAACGCATGTACAATCCGCATGCGTTTTTTCTGCCGGGGAGATGCAGAAACACTCAGGAAAAAATCCGGGGCATTTATGCATCGTGGGCACATAGCCTAATAGTTAGATATAGGTACTCCAGGAATATATATATATATATATATATATATATATATATATATATATATATATATATATATATATACGCTGTGTTCCAAATTATTATGCAAATAATATTTTCTCAGATTTTCCCAAATTACCTATATGAATTGCAGTCATTGTAATGTTCCAGTCAAATAACTATTAGAGTACAATCGAAAGGATTTTGTACAAACTGCCTATGATAACAGTATATTTAAAAAAAAAAAAAAACCTCAAACTGCACTCAAAATGCATGTTCCAAATTATTATGCACAGCAGAGTTTTGAACCTTTTCATTTTAATAAAGAACAAAAAAATGGTCATTTTTTTAAATTATAAGCATTAGCAGGTTATTACAAACTGAAATCAAACAGTTTTCAACTCAAAACTTTATTCTAGGTGATGTTACATTTGCACATAGGACCCCTTGTTCGAAAGGAGCTTCTGAACTCTCTCGTCCATTGAATTTGTCAGGTTTTGGATGGTTTCTGCTTCAATTGTTTTGCATGAGGACAGAATACCCTCCCAGAGCTGTTGCTTAGATGTGAACTGCCTCCCGCCATCATAGACACTCCTTTTGATGATGCTCCAGAGGTTCTCAATGGGGTTGAGGTCAGGGGAGCATGGGTGCCACACCATAAGTTTGTCCCCTTTTATGCCCATAGCAGCCAGAGATGCAGATGTGTTATGTGCAGCATGAGACATGGTTGCTGTGAATAATAGGAAACTACAAGCCCGCTACTTAAAACCGTTGGCGTCCGTCAGACGTATCACATATAACTGAGGTACAAATCCAGCCATTTGTAGTGAGCGTGGAAAATATTGTCTTCCATTTACAGTTTGTAGCAGTGTGTCAGTGAAGCTATTCACACGTGGTCACTGTGAATAATAGGAAACTACAAGCCCGCTATTTAAAACCGTGGGCGTCCATCAGACGTATCACATATAACTGTGGTACAAATCCAGCCGTTTGTAGCGACCATGGAAAATATTGTCTTCCATTTACAGTTTGTAGCAGTGTGTCAGTGAAGCTATTCACACGTGGTCGCTGTGAATAATAGGAAACCACAAGCCCGCTATTTAAAACTGTGGACATCCATCAGACATATCACAAATAACTGCGGTACAAATCCAGTCATTCATAGCGACCGTGCAAAAATAATAGGAAATTACAAGCCCGCTATTTAAAACTGTGGGCATCCTTTCAGATGTATCACATATAACTGCGATACAAATCCAGCCATTTGTAGCGACCGTGCAAAATATTCACTACAGCATTAGGAAGAAGGCAACAGACGCGGTATCCACCGCTCGTCATGTGGGCTGCTATATTAGGGGTGGTGTGGAGGTGTCAAATATAAGGCCTAGGGACAGGACCAACATGGCGTCATGAGATCAATCATAGCAGGGATCAGCTGGCTGTAACATATCTGTGGTCGGACGGTGAGGGGGGCAAGTGCCCCTGCATCTGATTTGTCACCGGAAGTGACATTGAAGGAGGCAGAGCTGTCTATTCGGATAAATATTTCTACAATGTGACAGCAGTAGAAATCAAGACATATATAAGATACTATATTATAGATCCTAAAGTACTCAAATGAAATAACTCCCCTTTTATATACAGTATATGAATTTGATTAATAGATAAAGAAATAGCTTAATCACATATATATGTAGGGACTAATTTACTATGATTCAGGATGAAAATCTACCATCCCAGGTCATATCACAAATATTCAGCCCTAGGATGTTCACTAGGCTATTCCCGCCTAGCAGCGGAGGTTGGCAACCTAGTAATACAGGATTTGGCGCCCCCACTCCACGATGGCTTGTCCTCACTTGCCCTGGTTGTCCCTGCTAGACATTCATATATAATAAATAGTGATGAGCGAACACTAAAATGCTCGGGTGCTCGTTGCTCAGGTCGAGCAAATCGTAATGCTCGGGTGCTCAACCCAATGTAAGTCTATGGGAAACTCGAGCAGGAAGTCTGCAGGGGGGCCTAAAAATTGCCCAAATCGATGGGAACAGTGCTGAAATGATATGGAAACAGCATGTAGAAGACCCCTGGAAGCATCTCTGACTCCTAGGTCACTGCTGTCAACAATGTTGTCAGAGGTATTATGCCACTTTTACAGATTCACAATAAAACATAAAAAACTAAACCAAAATGGATTTTCCTGGGAAAAATGTTAAGGGACATCCTTTCCAGAGTAATTATTGTATATAAGGCAAAATAAATATCCAAAAACACAAATGTTCCTCCACACCTTGGGCTATGTTCACAGGTAGCGTTTTTGTTGCGTTTTTGCACTTTTTCATTGCTTTCAACGGTGAAAAATGCATTAACCGGGAAATGTCATTTTAACATTTTACATCGTTATTTGGTCATGTGGTGTGTGAGACATGATCAGACACATCCTGTTTGATATATGAAGCAGGGACTCTGAAAGTCACAAAGACTATTTTTATAGGCCCATCTGGCGGCCCTCACTATTCTTAGAGGGCCAGCAGTTGGTTCTTTTTGTTGTTCCCATTTTTAAAGAGTTGGTGTCCTATACTGTTATTGCGTATGCAGTGACTACAAGGGCTGCCAAAAATTTGGATGCACCCGAATACCCCTTTGAAGAGACAAAGAGGAGGGCCTCAGTAAAAAAAATGTTTCCATTATAAAGGAGTGGGTCTCCTATATTGGTAATGCCCATGCAGTGACTGCAAGGGCTGCCAAAATTTTGGAAAAAACACAGTACCAATTTAAAGACATATGGAACTGGGCCACGGTAACGACATGTTCTAATTAGAAAGGAGCGGGTCTGCTATTCAGTTATAGGGTATGCAGTGAGTCCAACGGCTGCCAAAATTTAGGAAAAACCCCAATAACAATTTAAAGACACATAGAGGTGGGCAACAGAAACGACATGTTCCTATTGGAAAGGAGCGGGTCGCTCATACTGTTCTTGTGTATGCAGTTAATGCAACGGCTGCCAAAAATTTGAAGGCGCTCCAATGGCCCTTGCAAGAGACGTAGAGGAGGGCCTCCTGAAAACAATGTTCCCATTATTAGGAAGTGGGTCTTCCATACTGTTTGCCTATGCAGTGAATACAACGGCTGCAAAAAATTTGGAGGAACTCCAATGCCCCTTGCAAGAGATGTAGAGGTCGGAGGGCCTTCTGAAAACAATGTTCCCATTATTAGGAAGTGAGTCTCCAATACTGTTTGCCTATGCAGGGAATGCAATGGCTGCCAAAAATTTGGAGGCTCTCCAATGCCCCTTGCAAGAGACGTAGAGGAGGGCCTCCAGAAAACAATGTTCCCATTATTAGGAAGTGGGTCTCACATACTGTTTGCCTATGCAGTGAATGCAACGGCTGCCAAAAATTTGGAGGAACTCCAAAGCCCCTTGTAAGAGACGTTGATATGGTGATATGGTAGATATGGTGGTGATATGGTGGTGGAGGATGAGGATGAGGAGAAGGAGGAGGACAAGAGCAAATAGACCAAATCAGGAAGCATATACCCATGTCTGGGTGTGAAGACAGAGATGAATGCGAATAAAGTTAGACCTCCCAAAAAAAAGACTCTGTATTTGAGTTTATGTTACCCTGCTATCATTCGGTGGTGTTGAGAAGTCTAGACTAATCCAGCCCTTGTTCTTTTCTATAAGAGTCAGCCTGTCAGCATTTTCAGTTGACAGGCAGATGCTACAGGCAGATGCTACTATCGGTTATAATTCCACCAGTGGCACTAAAAACCCGCTCTGACAAAACACTAGAGGCAGGGCAGGCCAGAACCTCCAAGGCATAGAGAGCCAGTTCATGCCACATGTCCAGCTTGAATACCCAATAGTTATAGGGCACAGAGGAATCATGGAGGATGTTGGTACGGTCGGCAAGGTACTCACTCAGCATATTCCCAAACTTTTCCCTCCTTATGAGAGTACACCGGGCATCAGGGCCTGTGTGATAGGAGGGTCTGAGAAAACTGTCCAAGAACTTTGACAGTGTTCCCTTTCCTCTGCTGCATTGCATTTGTTTCTCTCTCGCCTGTACTCCTTGGTTGTCCAATGAACTATGACCTTTGCCACCAGCGTTTTCAGATGGGAATTGCCTTCTCGTAGTGCCCCATTTTGTTAGGCCTGTCCGGCACGGGAATAAAAGACAGAAAGTTCTCCATGTAGTGTGGGTCTAAAAGTGTCACCAACCAGTAAAGACTGTCACCCAAAATTTGGGCAACACGAGGGACACAGGAAAGGCACCGTAACATAAACTTAGCCATGTGTGCCAGACTGCAGAGAGGGAAGTCTTCCATGTTCTTACCAAGAGGACAACTGAGCATGCTCTCCTCCTACTCCTCCCTGTCCTCAGGCCATCCACTCTGAACTGATGGTATGATAGTTGTGCAGGTAGTACCGTCTATAGCACAGGAAACTTGCTCCTGTTCCTCCTCCTCCTCTTCCTTATTGTCACCCATTCCACATTGGGATGAGATGAGGCTGGGCTGTGTGGAATCACACTGTATGGTTTCTTGCTCTATCTCATCGTGATCCACCTGCAAAGCATCCTCTTTAATTCTGAGCAGAGAGCATTTCAGAAGACAGAGAAAAAGGATGGTGATGCTAATTATGGCGTCATTGCCGCTCACCAATGTCACCATCTTGGTGAAGTCCTCAAAGTTTTGGAGGATGGTACAGATGTCTGACATCAATGTCCACTCCTGAGGTTTTATGTGTGGGGTCTGAATACCGACTGCCTTGTTGATGCTGATAGTCAACAACTTCCCTATTCTGCTCACAAATCCTTCCCAACATCTGCAATGTAGAGTTCCAACGCGTTGGGACATCGCACACCAGTCGGTGAGCTGGAAGCTGCAAATGCTGCTGAAGCACGGAAAGGGTGGTGGAATCTGTAGATGACATTCTAAAATGGGCACACACGCGGCGTACTTTGACAAGGAGATCCGACAGATCTGGGTAGGTTTTGAGAAACCGCTGAACCACGAGGTGAAGCACATGGGCCAGTCATGGTACATGTGTGAGCTTGCCTTGCTTCAGAACCACCACCAGGTTCCAGCCACTGTCACACATGACCATGCCTGGCTGTAGGTTCAGCGGTGTCAGCTACAAATCTGCCTGATCTTTCAGAGCTGTCCACAACTCTTCAGCATTGTGCAGTTTGTCACCTAAGCATATTAGCTTCAGCACAGCCTGTTGCCGCTTGGCCGAGGCAGTGCCGCAGTGCTTCCAGCTTCAGACTGATGTGGTCATTTTGAAGATGGAGGCTGAAGAGGAGGAGAAGGTGCAGGAGCAGTAGAGTGTGGGGGCAACCCTGATTAACCCAGGACCCGCAATCCTCGGAGTCGGGAGGATGTGTTCCGTCCCAAGGTCCGACTGGGTCTCGGCTTTCACTATATCAACCCAGTTTGCTGTCAGCGAGATGTACCATCCGTGGCCAAAAGCACTTGTCCACGTGTCCTGACTTTCTGGCAATTGTGTCTCATCATCATCCACTTCTTGCAACAGTAAATGCACTTTCCCACTGTTGCCTTTGTGTAACCATGGCTGCTCAAATAATTGGGCATCGCTACACGCGATCTACCCTTGACTTGCTTGAAGCTGGCCGGGCGAGAAGCCCGAATCAACAAATGGAAAAGTGAACAGCTCTTCTGAGTGTCCAAGTGTGGGATCAGTTGTCTCCGGGCACTCGGCAAAGTATGAGGAAGGAGGATCAGTGTGAGGAATATGCGGTCCAGACTCACGACTATTGAGACTTGACCGTGTGGAAGACAGGGTAGTGGTGGTGGCAAAGTGACTGGAAGCATTATCTGTTATCCATCCAACAACCTTTTGACACTGCCCTTTGTTCAATAGTGATGTTCTGCGGTCCTCTATTAATTGGGACAGGAAGGTTGAGAGTCAAGATGTGGGTGTTTGTTGTGGCACAATTTCAGCTTGGCCACAACCTCGGCCTCGGCCTTTGCATGCACCATCACCATCACGTCCACTTCCCCGTTCCTTGTCACACTCCTTGCCCATTTTAAATGGAGGACAATATTTTCCACGTTCACTACAAATGGCTGTATTTGAAACGCAGTTATATTTGATATGTCTGACGGAGAATCACGGTTTTAAATTGCAGGCCTGTAGTTTACTAATACTATTCTTCACATCGACCTCTTGTGAATAGCTTCGCTGACACACTGCAACAAAATAGAAATGGAGGCCAGAAATGCTGATTTTGAAACGCATTTATATGTGATATGTCTGACGGAGAACCATGGTTTTAAATTGCAGGCCTGTAGTTTACTAATACTATTCTTCACAGTGACCTTGTGTGAATAACTTTGCTGACACACTGCAACAAAATGGAAATGGAGGCCAGAAATGGCTGAATTTGGAACGCAGTTATATGTGATACGTCTGACGGAGAACCACAGTTTTAAATTTCAGGCCTGTAGTTTAATAATACTATTCTTCAAAGTGAACTTGTGTAAATAGCTATGCTGACACACTGCCAGAAATGGCTGATTTTGGAACGCAGTTATATGTGATACGCCTGACAGAGAACCACTTTTTTAAATTGCAGGTCTGTAGTTTACTAATACTATTCTTCACAGCGACCTCATGTGAATAGCTTTTATGACACACTGCAACATAATGGAAATGGAGGCCAGAAATGGCTGATTTTGGAACGCAGTTATATGTGATACATCTGACATAGAACCACGGTTTTAAATTGCAGGCCTGTAGTTTAATAATACTATTTTTCAAAGTGAACTTGTGTAAATAGCTTTGCTGACACACTGCAACAAAATGGAAATTGAAGCCAGAAATGGCTGAATTTGGAACGCAGTTATATGTGATACGCCTGACGGAGAACCACGGTTTTAAATTGCAGGCCTGTTGTTTACTAATACTATTCTTCACAGCGACCTAATGTGAATAGCTTCGCCGACACACTGCAACATAATGGAAATGGAGGCCAATATTTTCCACATTCACTACAAATTTCTGGATTTTTCTTGCTGTAATATGGAAAAGATCTGGCTGTATTCTGCAGTGCTAACAAGCAAATGGAGCAGAAAAATTGTGTACTCTGGATTGCTTTTTAAGCAAATAATCAGGATTAAAATAAAAAAAAAATAGTCCTGGCCCCTGATACCTGGGGCTATGTCTACAAATATCTGTAATAGCAGTATCAGTCAGAACGTGCAATGGACCCTCTTGCGCTATATGCACTGCAGTCTGCCACATACACTGCCTGCCTGCCGAACTCCTGCTATCACCACTGAATATATGCAGCTAGATTAGTCCTCAGAATGACTGTTAGTTCATATATATATATATATATATATATATATATATATATATATATGTATATATGTTGTGGAATACCTATACTAACTATTAACAAGCAAATCTCTCCCTGACTCAGCAGCAGCTCTACCTACTCTACCTGTTTCCGGGGTAGACTATGATGAGCATAGCGCCACCAGGTCTTATATAGACCTGATGACGCTATACGTCCAGCCAATCACTGTAATGCCCACAACCAACATGGCTACGACATTACAGTGAGTGGCAAGCAATCCCTGCATGTTCATTGGCTCTCTAAAGAGCGCCAAACAAGCAGGGCGGGGATCCGAGCTCCCGCCCGAGCAACCCAGAAATACTCACTGAGCGCCGAGTTTGTCGAGCACCGTGATGCTCGAGTGAGTACTGAGTAGTGGCGAGCACGTTCGCTCATCACTACATATAATCATTTAGGTGTAGACTTTGTTTATTTAAGTTTTGGTTCCTAAATTGTAATGCTGTTCCAACAGGGAGCATTTACTTACCTATACTCATACTGATTTTGTGTTAAGGTTGATACGCATATTATGGTACTCCATATATGAACTGTGGTAGATCGCTGGCATAAACCAACCTTTAGTCCGTGAAAATAAACACAGCCCGCTGGGCAAAACCGGAAAACAAAGCAAAAATGGTAACACAAAGAACACAGTCCTTGTAGTAGCAGGGATTCGCCTGCAACTCCACATGGTTCAGGAACAAACACAAGCTTTCTTCTGGAGTTTACTTCTCCAGACATTGAACTCTAAATGCCTCAGCTGGCCAAGTATTTAAATACCCCCAGACCACACCCTGAGGCGGAGATATGGTGAATGACTTCCCACCCTTCACAATGGCCATTCACAAAAAACACTCCTTTTACAAATGGACTTAACACCTCTCAATAAATAACATGCTGGAGGAAACTTAATGGTTTTTGTTCACTGACACCTCAGGGAAACATATCTCCCCTTCAGCACTTCACCAGTGAATTTGTCACATATCCTCCTCTCCTGCCCAAAGCCGGGGGTTTGACACCTTAACCAGTTGAACAGGGAAGTCTGGACAGGGCATCTGCGTTTCCATGTAGTTTCCTGGGCCTGTGCTGTACATGAAAATTAAAGTCTTGCAGCGCTAGAAACCACCTAGTTACCCAGGCATTCTTCCCCTTCCTTTCCCTCATCCATCTCTGGGGTGCATGATCTGACACTAGCCTGAACTTTCAGCCTAACAGGTAGTATCTTAGAGTCTCAATGGCCCATTTAATGGCCAGGCACTCGTTCTCTATAATGGCATAGTTCTTTTCACAGGAGGAGAGTTTCCTACTCAGGAATAGGACTGGATGTTCATCCACATCTATTTCCTGGGACAACACAGCTCCCAAACTGACCTTGGAGGCGTCAGTCTGAATCACAAACTCCTTAGTGAAGTCAGGTGATATTAAGACTGGCTGCTTACATAGGGCGAGCTTCAACTCCTGGAATGCCATCTCCGCTTCAGGGGACCACCTGACCACCAATGTCTTTGTGCCCTTAAGAAGATCAGTCAGGGGGTGAAATTTGGGATAAATTGCCGATAATTCCCCACAATTCCGAGAAACACACGAACGTGCTTCTTGGAATTCGGTCACGGGCAGTTTTGGATAGCCTCCACCTCCTTTACTTGCTGCTTTATTTCGCCCCTTCCAACAACGTAACCCAAGTATTTTGAGTCTTCCTTCACAATGGCGCACTTCTTTGGGTTTTTCGTAAACCCTACTTTCCTTAGTGCATCCAGTTCGCCTGGACCTTCTGTAAATGACTTCCACAATCTGGGCTGAATATTACAATGTCATCCAGGTAAGCTGCGGCATACTTCTTATGAGAGACTAGGATCTGGTCCATGGTCCTCTGGAAGGTAGCTGGGGCTCCCTGCAGACTGAACGGCATCCTGGTGTACTGAAAGCACCTGTCAGGAGTAGAGAAGGCTGTCTTCTCCTTGGCACTTGGGAACAAGAGAATCTGTCATTACCCTTTTTGTTAGATCCAGGGTGGTGATATATCTGGCTGTCCCTACCTCTCAATAAGCTCATCAACGCTGTGCATCAGATACGTGTCAAACTTTGACACCTCATTCAGCTTCCTGTAGTCATTACAGAACTGCCTTTCTCCGTCTGGCTTCGGCACCAGGACAACGGGGCTGGACCAACCGCTCTTTGACTCCTCAATGGCGCCCAGGCTCAACATTCACCTCACTTCTTTGGAGATCACCTTGCAGCGGGCTTCAGGAATCCGATACGGCCTTTGATTCACCCTCACATGCGGCTCTGTCAGGATTTCATGTGTACAACCTGGAGTAGCTCTCGGCACTGTTGCTTCTGGGCCGGTGACAGTGTCTCTGCCACTGTGACATCTTCGACCTGGGCTTCCGGATGGGCCCCCAAGCACGTAGCTACCACCAACTCCCTGTCTCGCCAAGGTTTGAGCAGTTTAACATGGTACACCTGATACGACTTCTTTCTTCCTGATTGATGGACCTTGTAGTTGATGTCACTCAACTTTTCGACCACCTCATATGGCCATTGCCACTTAGCCAGGAATTTACTTTCCACCATGGGGATCAACATCAACACCCGGTCTCCAGGGCTAAACTGCCTCAGTCTCGCAGACCGATTGTAGACGCTGGCCTGGGCCTCTTGTGCTTGAAGGAGGCTCTCTCTTATAATCATCATTACCCTCGCAAATAGGTCTTGCATCTGGGCCACATGCTCAAAGATGCTCCGGTGGGGTGTTACCTCGGCTTCCCAGGTCTCTTTCACAATGTCCAATAGTCCCCGACAGTGCCATCCATAAAGCAACTCGAAGGGTGAGAACACCATGGAGGCCTGGGAAACTTCCTTAATGGAGAATAGCAGGTAGGGGAGTAGGCAGTCCCAGTCTCGGCCATCCTTCTGTACGACCTTTTTAAGCATAGGCTTTAGGGTCTTGTTGAATCACTCATGTGGGTCGTCCATCTGCGGATGGTACACCGACACATCTGGAGTTGGGTAATTTGCCGAGCTTTGCACAACTCCCTCATTACTCTCTACATGAACGTAGTTCCTTGTTCTGTCAAAATCGTCTTTGGCAGGCCCGTTCGGGAGAAAATGGAATAGTTCACGCGCTATTCTCTGGGCAGAGGAATTTCTTAATGGTACCGCCTCCAGGTATCGTGTTGCATAGTCCAGCACCACCAGGTCCATAGCAATGCGGTCAAATGGAACCTCTATAATGGGTAATGGGACCAGAGGACTATGGAAGGGGGACATGGGAGCAGTTAGCTGGCACGTAGGACAGGACCAACAATAATTAACAACCTCCCTGTGACACCCAGGCCAGTAAAACCTTTGAAGGACCCGCTCTTTGATTTTGTCTATGCCCAGATGCCCCCCCAAGACATGAGAATTGTCTAGATCTAACACCATACGCCTATAGGGTCCTGGTACCAACAGCTGCTTTAACACTTTCCCTCTCTGTTTAGTGACCAATTAAAGCAAATCGTCATAAACTGCAAAATAAGAAAACCTGGTGTCAGTCCCTGGCTCTTGGGTGACCCCATTTATCACAGTCACATTGTCCCATGGCCATTTTAATGTAAGGTCCTCCATTTGAGCAGTCCCAAAATTCCCCCCAGAAATCCCCAGTTCAGGAATCTCATCCTCCTGGGTCCCTGTCTCATCCTTGTCACCAGCAAGGACACGCAGGGGAACTCATCCGCCTCTGGCTGTAATGGGGATTCTTCATGGATGAACCGGCTCTAGTCTGAGCTAGTGGGCACCCCCGCCTTTCCCAACAAGTACCAGAACAGTCTGAAGTCCCATCCAATTATGACTAGAGATGAGCGGTGTTCGACTCGAACTGTTCGCCAATCTCAAATTTGAGCTGTTTTGGGCGGTGTTCGAGCCGTTCGGCGAACCCGAACGATTTGAAAAAAATTCAGCTGTTTGAGGTTATGTTCGATAACTGTTCGTGCACCAAAATCATAACTGGATTTTTTCTCAGTAATGATGAAAATTAATGTTAATACGCAGCTTGAGTGTACAGCGGGGCGGGGGAGGGGCAGGGGATGGATCTCTGCAAAAATAATGAAGATCTCCATTTTTTTTTCTCTTTCCCGCATTTACAGTGGGGAGGTGCAATCTGTCAGCCTGTCAGCAGCGCACACACGGAGCGAACTGCTTTTTTTCACACAAGCAAGGGCATGTGTCATTGGCAGTGTATGTCATATGTCCTTGCCCTATAAGACCCAGCCATTTTCCCCGTCGCCACCATTTTCTCACTGCTGTCAGTTAGACGGCACCGCTGTTGCTGTGTGTGCTATACTTTGTTAATTTCAAGCCAATTTTCGCACAAATCTACAGATAGCTTGGGAGTAGGGAATAGTTGTGATTGCAGTCCTTTTAAGGACTAGGTTACATCATTTCCTATGACTTTTATCAGGCAGGTCTGTGCTCTTAAATAGATAGGTTGGGAGTAAAGACTAATTGTAATTGCAGTCCTTTTCAGGACTAAGTTACATCAGTTCCTATCACTTTTTGTCAGGCAGGTCTGTGCCAGTGCTGTGCAAGTTTTTTTTCACAGCATTTGGCTAAATTTAGCAAAGAAAATTCTTTTTGGCCTATTGAAGTGTGTGTTAGTCAGTGGAGTAGCCTATCTGTGTTGCAAGCTACACCACCTGTGTATAGAATACAATTTTTTTTACTGCACCTAGTGAAGTAAAACCTTTTGAGCATAGCATCATTCTATTTGTCCATCTATACTAACCTCCACCAGGTTGCAAATTCAATATAATTTTTATCTGCATCTAGCTCTGAAAAAATATTTGGGCTTCGGCTTGTAGCAGTGTGTGGGACTTGTTCTATTAGTCCATCTATACTAACCTCCACCCGGTTGCAAATTCAATATAATTTTTATCTGCATCTAGCTCTGAAAAAATATTTGGGCTTCGGCTTGTAGCAGTGTGTGGGACTTGTTATATTAGTCCATCTATACTAACCTCCACCAGGTTGCAAATTCAATATAATTTTTATCTGCATCTAGCTCTGAAAAAATATTTTGGCTTCGGCTTGTAGCAGTGTGTGGGACTTGTTCTATTAGTCCATCTATACTAACCTCCACCCGGTTGCAAATTCAATATAATTTTTATCTGCATCTAGCTCTGAAAAAATATTTGGGCTTCGGCTTGTAGCAGTGTGTGGGACTTGTTCTATTAGTCCATCTATACTAACCTCCACCAGGTTGCAAATTCAATATAATTTTTATCTGCATCTAGCTCTGAAAAAATATTTTGGCTTCGGCTTGTCGCAGTGTGTTGGACTTGTTCTATTAGTCCATCTATACTAACCTCCACCCGGTTGCAAATTCAATATAATTTTTATCTGCATCTAGCTCTGAAAAAATCTTTGGGCTTCGGCTTGTAGCAGTGTGTGGGACTTGTTCTATTAGTCCATCTATACTAACCTCCACCAGGTTGCAAATTCAATATAATTTTAATCTGCATCTAGCTCTGAAAAAATATTTGGGCTTTGGCTTGTAGCAGTGTGTGGGACTTGTTCTATTAGTCCATCTATACTAACCTCCACCAGGTTGCAAATTCAATAAAATTATTAGCTGCATCTAGCTCTGAAAAAATATTTGGGCTTCGGCTTGTAGCAGTGTGTGGGACTTGTTCTATTAGTCCATCTATACTAACCTCCACCAGGTTGCAAATTCAATATAATTTTTATCTGCATCTAGCTCTGAAAAAATATTTGGGCTTCGGCTTGTAGCAGTGTGTGGGACTTGTTCTATTAGTCCATCTATACTAACCTCCACCAGGTTGCAAATTCAATATAATTTTTATCTGCATCTAGCTCTGAAAAAATCTTTGGGCTTCGGCTTGTAGCAGTGTGTGGGACTTGTTCTATTAGTCCAACTATACTAACCTCCACCAGGTTGCAAATTCAATGTAATTTTTATCTGCATCTAGCTCTGAAAAAATATTTGGGTTTCGGCTTGTAGCAGTGTGTGGGACTTGTTCTATTAGTCCATCTATACTAACCTCCACCAGGTTGCAAATTCAATATATTTTTTGTCTGCATCTAGCTCTGAAAAAATATTTGGGCTTCGGCTTGTAGCAGTGTGTGGGACTTGTTCTATTAGTCCATCTATACTAACCTCCACCAGGTTGCAAATTCAATATAATTTTTATCTGCATCTAGCTCTGAAAAAATATTTGGGCTTCGGCTTGTAGCAGTGTGTGGGACTTGTTCTATTAGTCCATCTATACTAACCTCCACCCGGTTGCAAATTCAATATAATTTTTATCTGCATCTAGCTCTGAAAAAATATTTTGGCTTTGGCTTGTAGCAGTGTGTGGGACTTGTTCTATTAGTCCATCTATACTAACCTCCACCAGGTTGCAAATTCTATATAATTTTTATCTGCATCTAGCTCTGAAAAAATATTTGGGCTTCGGCTTGTAGCAGTGTGTGGGACTTGTTCTATTAGTCCATCTATACTAACCTCCACCAGGTTGCAAATTCAATATATTTTTTGTCTGCATCTAGCTCTGAAAAAATATTTGGGCTTCGGCTTGTAGCAGTGTGTGGGACTTGTTCTATTAGTCCATCTATACTAACCTCCACCCGGTTGCAAATTCAATATAATTTTTATCTGCATCTAGCTCTGAAAAAATATTTGGGCTTCGGCTTGTAGCAGTGTGTGGGACTTGTTCTATTAGTCCATCTATACTAACCTCCACCAGGTTGCAAATTCAATATAATTTTTATCTGCATCTAGCTCTGAAAAAATATTTTGGCTTCGGCTTGTAGCAGTGTGTGGGACTTGTTCTATTAGTCCATCTATACTAACCTCCACCCGGTTGCAAATTCAATATAATTTTTATCTGCATCTAGCTCTGAAAAAATATTTGGGCTTTGGCTTGTAGCAGTGTGTGGGACTTGTTCTATTAGTCCATCTATACTAACCTCCACCAGGTTGCAAATTCTATATAATTTTTATCTGCATCTAGCTCTGAAAAAATATTTGGGCTTCGGCTTGTAGCAGTGTGTGGGACTTGTTCTATTAGTCCATCTATACTAACCTCCACCAGATTGCAAATTCAATATCATTTTTATCTGCATCTAGCTCTGAAAAAATATTTGGGCTTCGGCTTGTAGCAGTGTGTGGGACTTGTTCTATTAGTTCATCTATACTATCCTCCACCAGGTTTCAAATTCAATATCATTTTTATCTGCATCTAGCTCTGAAAAAATATTTTGGCTTCGGCTTGTAGCAGTGTGTGGGACTTGTTCTATTACTCCATCTATACTAACCTCCACCCGGTTGCAAATTCAATATTATTTTTATCTGCATCTAGCTCTGAAAAAATATTTTGGCTTCGGCTTGTAGCAGTGTGTGGGACTTGTTCTATTAGTCCATCTATACTAACCTCCACCAGGTTGCAAATTCAATATAATTTTTATCTGCATCTAGCTCTGATAAAATATTTGGGCTTCGGCTTGTAGCAGTGTGTGGGACTTGTTCTATTAGTCCATCTATACTAACCTCCACCAGGTTGCAAATTGAATATAATTTTTATCTGCATCTAACTCTGAAAAAATACTTGGGCTTGTAGCAGTGTGTGGAACTTGTTCTATTAGTCCATCTATACTAACCTCCACCTGGTTGCAAATTCAATATAATTTTTATCTGCATCTAGCTCTGAAAAAATATTTGGGCTTCGGCTTGTAGCAGTGTGTGGGACTTGTTATATTAGTCCATCTATACTAACCTCCACCAGGTTGCAAATTCAATATAATTTTTATCTGCATCTAGCTCTGAAAAAATATTTTGGCTTCGGCTTGTAGCAGTGTGTGGGACTTGTTCTATTAGTCCATCTATACTAACCTCCACCCGGTTGCAAATTCAATATAATTTTTATTTGCATCTAGCTCTGAAAAAATATTTGGGCTTCGGCTTGTAGCAGTGTGTGGGACTTGTTCTATTAGTCCATCTATACTAACCTCCACCAGGTTGCAAATTCAATATAATTTTTATCTGCATCTAGCTCTGAAAAAATATTTGGGCTTCGGCTTGTAGCAGTGTGTGGGACTTGTTCTATTAGTCCATCTATACTAACCTCCACCAGGTTGCAAATTCAATATATTTTTTGTCTGCATCTAGCTCTGAAAAAATATTTGGGCTTCGGCTTGTAGCAGTGTGTGGGACTTGTTCTATTAGTCCATCTATACTAACCTCCACCCGGTTGCAAATTCAATATAATTTTTATCTGCATCTAGCTCTGAAAAAATATTTGGGCTTCGGCTTGTAGCAGTGTGTGGGACTTGTTCTATTAGTCCATCTATACTAACCTCCACCAGGTTGCAAATTCAATATAATTTTTATCTGCATCTAGCTCTGAAAAAATATTTTGGCTTCGGCTTGTAGCAGTGTGTGGGACTTGTTCTATTAGTCCATCTATACTAACCTCCACCCGGTTGCAAATTCAATATAATTTTTATCTGCATCTAGCTCTGAAAAAATATTTGGGCTTTGGCTTGTAGCAGTGTGTGGGACTTGTTCTATTAGTCCATCTATACTAACCTCCACCAGGTTGCAAATTCTATATAATTTTTATCTGCATCTAGCTCTGAAAAAATATTTGGGCTTCGGCTTGTAGCAGTGTGTGGGACTTGTTCTATTAGTCCATCTATACTAACCTCCACCAGATTGCAAATTCAATATCATTTTTATCTGCATCTAGCTCTGAAAAAATATTTGGGCTTCGGCTTGTAGCAGTGTGTGGGACTTGTTCTATTAGTTCATCTATACTATCCTCCACCAGGTTTCAAATTCAATATCATTTTTATCTGCATCTAGCTCTGAAAAAATATTTTGGCTTCGGCTTGTAGCAGTGTGTGGGACTTGTTCTATTACTCCATCTATACTAACCTCCACCCGGTTGCAAATTCAATATTATTTTTATCTGCATCTAGCTCTGAAAAAATATTTTGGCTTCGGCTTGTAGCAGTGTGTGGGACTTGTTCTATTAGTCCATCTATACTAACCTCCACCAGGTTGCAAATTCAATATAATTTTTATCTGCATCTAGCTCTGATAAAATATTTGGGCTTCGGCTTGTAGCAGTGTGTGGGACTTGTTCTATTAGTCCATCTATACTAACCTCCACCAGGTTGCAAATTGAATATAATTTTTATCTGCATCTAACTCTGAAAAAATACTTGGGCTTGTAGCAGTGTGTGGAACTTGTTCTATTAGTCCATCTATACTAACCTCCACCTGGTTGCAAATTCAATATAATTTTTATCTGCATCTAGCTCTGAAAAAATATTTGGGCTTCGGCTTGTAGCAGTGTGTGGGACTTGTTATATTAGTCCATCTATACTAACCTCCACCAGGTTGCAAATTCAATATAATTTTTATCTGCATCTAGCTCTGAAAAAATATTTTGGCTTCGGCTTGTAGCAGTGTGTGGGACTTGTTCTATTAGTCCATCTATACTAACCTCCACCCGGTTGCAAATTCAATATAATTTTTATTTGCATCTAGCTCTGAAAAAATATTTGGGCTTCGGCTTGTAGCAGTGTGTGGGACTTGTTCTATTAGTCCATCTATACTAACCTCCACCAGGTTGCAAATTCAATATAATTTTTATCTGCATCTAGCTCTGAAAAAATATTTTGGCTTCGGCTTGTCGCAGTGTGTTGGACTTGTTCTATTAGTCCATCTATACTAACCTCCACCCGGTTGCAAATTCAATATAATTTTTATCTGCATCTAGCTCTGAAAAAATCTTTGGGCTTCGGCTTGTAGCAGTGTGTGGGACTTGTTCTATTAGTCCATCTATACTAACCTCCACCAGGTTGCAAATTCAATATAATTTTAATCTGCATCTAGCTCTGAAAAAATATTTGGGCTTTGGCTTGTAGCAGTGTGTGGGACTTGTTCTATTAGTCCATCTATACTAACCTCCACCAGGTTGCAAATTCAATAAAATTTTTAGCTGCATCTAGCTCTGAAAAAATATTTGGGCTTCGGCTTGTAGCAGTGTGTGGGACTTGTTCTATTAGTCCATCTATACTAACCTCCACCAGGTTGCAAATTCAATATAATTTTTATCTGCATCTAGCTCTGAAAAAATATTTGGGCTTCGGCTTGTAGCAGTGTGTGGGACTTGTTCTATTAGTCCATCTATACTAACCTCCACCAGGTTGCAAATTCAATATAATTTTTATCTGCATCTAGCTCTGAAAAAATCTTTGGGCTTCGGCTTGTAGCAGTGTGTGGGACTTGTTCTATTAGTCCAACTATACTAACCTCCACCAGGTTGCAAATTCAATGTAATTTTTATCTGCATCTAGCTCTGAAAAAATATTTGGGTTTCGGCTTGTAGCAGTGTGTGGGACTTGTTCTATTAGTCCATCTATACTAACCTCCACCAGGTTGCAAATTCAATATATTTTTTGTCTGCATCTAGCTCTGAAAAAATATTTGGGCTTCGGCTTGTAGCAGTGTGTGGGACTTGTTCTATTAGTCCATCTATACTAACCTCCACCCGGTTGCAAATTCAATATAATTTTTATCTGCATCTAGCTCTGAAAAAATATTTGGGCTTCGGCTTGTAGCAGTGTGTCGGACTTGGTCTATTAGTCCATCTATACTAACCTCCACCAGGTTGCAAATTCAATATAATTTTTATCTGCATCTAGCTCTGAAAAAATATTTGGGCTTCGGCTTGTAGCAGTGTGTGGGACTTGTTCTATTAGTCCATATATACTAACCTCCACCCGGTTGCAAATTCAATATAATTTTTATCTGCATCTAGCTCTGAAAAAATATTTGGGCTTCGGCTTGTAGCAGTGTGTGGGACTTGTTCTATTAGTCCATCTATACTAACCTCCACCAGGTTGCAAATTCAATATAATTTTTATCTGCATCTAGCTCTGAAAAAATATTTTGGCTTCGGCTTGTAGCAGTGTGTGGGACTTGTTCTATTAGTCCATCTATACTAACCTCCACCCGGTTGCAAATTCAATATAATTTTTATCTGCATCTAGCTCTGAAAAAATATTTTGGCTTTGGCTTGTAGCAGTGTGTGGGACTTGTTCTATTAGTCCATCTATACTAACCTCCACCAGGTTGCAAATTCTATATAATTTTTATCTGCATCTAGCTCTGAAAAAATATTTGGGCTTCGGCTTGTAGCAGTGTGTGGGACTTGTTCTATTAGTCCATCTATACTAACCTCCACCAGGTTGCAAATTCAATATCATTTTTATCTGCATCTAGCTCTGAAAAAATATTTGGGCTTCGGCTTGTAGCAGTGTGTGGGACTTGTTCTATTAGTTCATCTATACTATCCTCCACCAGGTTTCAAATTCAATATCATTTTTATCTGCATCTAGCTCTGAAAAAATATTTTGGCTTCGGCTTGTAGCAGTGTGTGGGACTTGTTCTATTACTCCATCTATACTAACCTCCACCCGGTTGCAAATTCAATATTATTTTTATCTGCATCTAGCTCTGAAAAAATATTTTGGCTTCGGCTTGTAGCAGTGTGTGGGACTTGTTCTATTAGTCCATCTATACTAACCTCCACCAGGTTGCAAATTCAATATAATTTTTATCTGCATCTAGCTCTGATAAAATATTTGGGCTTCGGCTTGTAGCAGTGTGTGGGACTTGTTCTATTAGTCCATCTATACTAACCTCCACCAGGTTGCTAATTGAATATAATTTTTATCTGCATCTAACTCTGAAAAAATACTTGGGCTTGTAGCAGTGTGTGGAACTTGTTCTATTAGTCCATCTATACTAACCTCCACCTGGTTGCAAATTCAAAATAATTTTTATCTGCATCTAGCCCGGAAAATTTTTTTTCTTCCCAATAGTGGTAGCAATAGAAATATGGGGCGCGCTCCTGGCTAACAAAAATATATGCTTCATAACAAAAAACACCAGCCTAGCGCACTGCATTAATAAGATGGCATCATCGTCTCTCCCGTCTACGCCGGCTAGCATTCCTGTGCCTAAAACACAATGCATGGGTCCGCGCTAGCCACGATGCTGAGGTGTCTAAAGCTGCTGCTGCTAATGCTTTATCACAATTCAATTGGCAGATTTTCACAGAGCTCCTCCCCAACGCCCACCCATCGGGCAACAGTTGCCCACCCTCCCTATGGGAACTAGTGGCGAATAGTTGATGCCATTAATCAGAGCATCAGTTGCCCCGTCGACGTGGCAAGCATACGGTAAGGCATGGGAAGAGTGGACACGACTAGTAGCAGGCAGATGGGTTGACCAATGTGAACAAGCCAGATTACAAGTCACTATAGAATTTCTCCGCAAGCTAATGATGAGGGGAATATCAGGGGCGTCAGCTCAGTGGTGTCTGACCAGAGTAGCATTTCACTTCCAACTACTGAATTGGGGAGATGTGACAAAGAGATTCATCATCAGACAATCCATAAAAGGGTGGAAAAGGGGTCAGCAAAGTCAGGAGTGTAGACGTCCTGTCCCGTGTCACTAAAACTGATTTCTCACATCATATCCCTAACACCATTAACATGACACTCACAATTTGAAGCAACGCTACTGTCTACTGCATTTGCGATCGCCTTCTTCGGGGCGCTATGCATAAGCGAATTAGTCCCTCAATCCAAAATTACCATCAGTGGAGGCTTATTAGACCAGGACGTAGTCATAGCCAGTAATGCAATACGTCTACGCATACGCCAATTGAAAACGGTTCCAGCGGGCAGGGGCACTTGGGTACTGCTACAACCCACAAATGGTACACTGAGTCGGGTAACAATAGTAAAAACATATATAACCATCAGATCACAAAGTAATTTCTTCCTATCACACATTGATGGAACGCCATTATCAAAATACCAGTTCCAAGCTATATTTAATAAATGCATAACATTGGCAGGGAACCACCCCAAAGATTACGGGACACACTCATTCCGCATAGGCGAGGCCACGGAAGCAGCAAGAGCAGGACTGTCAGAAACGGAAATTCAGAGGATAGGGAGATGACGATCCACGTGTTTGGCGAGATACATAAGACTGGACTTGTTATCCTAACGTGGTTTGTTTCTTTCACAGGTGACGATAAGCCAACAGTGTGGGTGATAGACCACTCATATATATATTGGGCAGAAAAAAGGGCGAAAGTCCGCCCAGGCGGGAGGAAATTAGAGTTTCATGACACATATTTCAACTGGAGAGGTATTAGAGGCCTGCTATGGCCACAGGTACTAATGGAGGTAATCAAGGTAGGGAGAGAGGCAAGAGGTCCAGTCGTCTTAGTTATACAGGCCCGGGGAAACGACCTAGGTCATCACAAGAGCGCATAACTAATGGCAATAATGAAACTAGACACTGAGCGCTTCAGAGAATTTTTCACAAAACTAACTATAGTATGGTCAGAGATTGTGCCGATAGCGGTATGGCAAGGTACGCGAGACATCACGGCCATCGAACGGACAAGGCGGGTAAGAAATATTCGGATGGCAAAATTTAGAAGAGACAGAGGCGATGTAGTGATACAACACCGACAACTGGAAGGAGATAAAGCAGGCCTCCTACGGCCCGACGGTGTTCACTTAATGGATATTGGACTGGACATATTCCTGTCAGTACTCCAGGACGGAGTGGAACAAGCGTTAAGAGTGATGGATGGGGGTCAGAGTCCTGCATACGAGTACGCAGGATCCTCCGTGGCCTGGAAATAGAAAGGACATGTTGGAGAGTTACACTTGTTGGCCAACTTGCCGGTGTGGAGACTCAGGGCATGCTGCAACAAGCTGAATTATTTTAGAAATAAAATGCCTTTCTAATGGAATGAGTATAAAGAGTTAATAAAGCTGTGATTGATCCTCACCCATCCAGTTGTAAGAGTTACATTATTGTATTGTAAAGGAAAGGGGGGCGGTAGGGGGGCTGAGCGTCTGGGTTTGGTTGGGGGTCCCAACAGTCTGCCTAGGCTAGATGCATTTAAAAATTCTTATAAGATACACAGGCGGTGCAGCTTGCTTTGCAGCTGGGCTACTACGCCCAAAGTATTGCCTAGGCTAGATGCAGTTAAAAATTCTACGCTGACTAGCAGACACTGAAGCTTTGGAGCAGACCTCTGAGTAAACAGCTCTTCAGACTCAACCATCTGTGTTACCCCAAGCCATAGTGTATGTAGTTCCTTACAGTCAAAAGGGGGGGGAGCGACCCAACCCACCTGGAATTGACGATGCCAACGTCACGTAAAACACAGCAAGGGGACTCCAAAAAGAGTCTCCATTTTTTCCAAAAATTGTGGCACAGACACCACTTAAGTGGCATCAATTGCCCCAGAGTTGCTTAAAACGGTTGGTGAGGTGATTTTACCAAATCCTCAAGCTTTTAGTCTCCCCAGGATGACACAGGGGTAGAAAAGTCCTTGCGGATCCATGATTTGTTCATCTTTATGAACGTGAGTCTGTCTACATTCTCAGCTGACAGCCGCGTGCGCTTATCTGTCAGCACACCACCAGCAGCGCTGAACACACGTTCAGAGAGAACGCTGGCTGCGGGGCATGACAAGATCTCCAAGGCGTGAGTGGCGAGCTCTGGCCATTTTTCCAGATTGGAAGCCCAAAATGAGCAAGGGTCCAGTGACACAGTCATAGCTTCGATGTTCACTTGGAGATACTCTTGTACCATCCTCTCTAGGCGTTGACTATGTGTCAGACTTCTTGTCTCCTGTGGCCTTGCAAAGGATGGTCTAAAAAAGTGGTGAAACGATTCCACAAAATTGCTGTTACCAGCAGATACTGTGTTACTGTTACGGTTTGAGTGATGAAGACTCGACAGTCCCACGGTTTGCCAGTTAGAACTGTGAGATTCACTACGTGCACCACTGGTGTTTTGTGGAAAAGCACATGTAAGATTCTGCAACAGCCTCTGCTGATACTCCTGCATGCGTGAATCCCATTCTATGGCAGGAATTATTTCGGCAAATTTACTTTTGTACCGGGGATCTAAGAGTGTGGCAACCCAGTAGTCGGGATTACTTCGAATTCTGACAATCCGAGGGTCATGTTGCAGGTAGTGCAGCAAGAAGGCACTCATGTGTCTTGCGCATCCAGGAGGACCAAGTCCTTGTTGTGTTGGTAGCGAGGTAAGAATCATGCTTCCTTCCTCTGCCCTCTCCCCCCAACCTCGCACAACAGAAATGTGATCAAGGTCTCCCTCATCTGATGAGTCTTCCATGCCCATCGCCAGTTCGTCCTCCACTTCTTCCTCGGCTCCTGTACCTTCCTCAACAGTTTGGCTGCTACCATGCGCCCTGGTTAATCCCTCTCCCCCACCCTCCCATGCCTGCCGCCTTGGTGCTGCCGACCGTCTGGTCCTTGGAGATGTTATCCCTTCCGCATAAGACTCCTCCTCTATTTCCTCCACCTCCTCTTGTCCCACCACCTGACTCTGAATTCTGTTTAACGTGTGCTCCAGCATGTAGATCACCAGAATAGTCATGCTGATAATGGCATCGTCGTCAGCACTAAACATCTTCGTCGCCATTTCAAAACTGTGCAGAAGGGTGTGTGGCGCCCCAGAGGGTTCAGTCGCCACTGAGGTACTGCATCTCACCCAGAGGTGTGATATCTCACCCTCAGGTAAGGAAGGCGTATGGCTCGGGACCCTAACACCTACATCCAACACATACCCGCAGTGGGGGTAGGGTGAGATTGCTCATAAGGGAGAGCACAGTCCCAGGTCCCTAGCTGGTGGGAGGGTCCTATGTAGTGGGTGTGGGTGGAGAAAGCAGCTTAGGGGAGCACATGACAGGGAGAGTATAAATAGGAAGCCATCTCAGAAAGAGCAAGCCAGTCAGAGGAGGAGAAGTGACAGGAGCAGAGGCTCTGCATGAGCTCTGCTCCGGAGGCGGGCCTAGCCTGGAGGTCCAGGACTGAAGGAGAGAAGAGAAGAGTGGGAGCAGGAAAGCTCCAGGAACCGAAGGGACCCTAGGGGTATGGGCCGTGCAGAAGGCCACCCGTACTCCTGCTGCTACCAGGAGGTAGAGGGGTCAGGCCAGACAAGGGGAACCGGTCCCTCAACTAGCGGAGAAACAGCAAGGCTCAACTAGAAACCAGAGGCTGCAGCATTTCATGTACTGCAAGCCAAAGTCCACACCAGTCTCACTAAGAAGGTAGCCACATAGGACCCAGGGGACGGAACACTCGTCGCCCGCCAAGGCCCGAGGATACCGGATAGAAGTGTCACTGGGTGTGAGGTGCAGGGAGAAGGCTAGAGAAAGGATACACAGAAGGGGGTCCTGCAAAGTACTCCGGAGCTATCTGGGGGTGGACTGAGCCCCTCACTGAGTACGCAGAGCACGACGGGGGAGATTGCTCTGGTACCTGTAATCTGGACTGCAACAACTGTGAGTAAAGATCTTGGGACTGCATCACACGGACTCTGTGTTCATTACTGACTCCCTGCACTACAACCACCATCATCCAGCCACACTGCCCTGAAGCTACACTCTTCCTGTGGGGAGTAATAATGCCATTGCTGCAAAAACACCAGCTTCAGAGGACTGTTCCGCAGTGGCGGCCCCTTTGGCCGCACTCCACAGGTGGCGTAGTCGGACATTATAAAACCCATATATACAAATTACCCTTGGATTGACCGCCCTGGGTCACGGACCCGGTCGCCGCCACAGTGACTACAACCCCCAGCGTCTACCGGCCCGGCTCCGGGTACCCCATGCCCCAGGGGGCGCGTCAACTTCATAGGTCCCTGATCTGAGACCACTCCTGCAGCGTGATTTGCCCCACCTCTGGATCTTGTTGGCCCAGGCTATACGTCAGAACATATTGCACCAGGGCTTGTCGGTGCTGCCACAGTCGCTGCAACATGTGCAGAGTTGAATTCCACCGGGTAGGCACATCGCATTTCAGCCGGTGAACTGGCAGGCCCAACGACTTCTGTAGAGATGTAAGTCGTTGAGCTGCGGGATGCGAACAGCGGAAGTGAGAACACAGCAACCGTGCCCTCTGCAGAAGGCCATCTAGTCCGGGATAGTGGGCTAAAAATTGCTGGACAACCAGGTTCAACACGTGAGCCATACAAGGCACGTGTGTGACATTGCCCCAGCTAAGGGCCGCACCCTGGTTTGCAGCATTATCACACACGGCCTTCCCTGGTTGCAGGTCCAGTGGAGACAACCATTCATGAAACTGGGTCTCCAGAGCTGACCACAACATCTCAGATGTGTGACTCACATTTCCCAGTCTTTTCAAAGTAAACACCGCCTGATGCCGTTGAGCCCTGCTGCAAGCATAGTAAGGAGGTGTGCAGGATTCCTTCTGCGCAGTTAGAAAGTGGGTGGCATTACCAGACAGGCTTTGGGTGCAGGTGGAGGACCGAGAGGAGGTTGAGGAGGCAGAAGCAGTTGAGGAACTTCTAGATAAAGAGGATTAACGTACAACTCGTGGGGATGGCAAGACTTGGACAGCAGCCCCTTGTCCTGCTGTCACCATAGTTAGCCAGTGCCCAGTCAGCGACATGTAACGCCCCTGTCCATGCCTACTCGCCCAAGTGTCTGTGGTGAAATGCACCCTGTCACACACAGAGTTTCTCAAAGAAGCGGTGATGTTGTGTGCGACATGCTGGTGTAGCGCAGGCACACCTTTCTTTGAGAAGTAGTGCCGACTGGGTATCTGGTATTGGGGCACTGCGACGGACATAAGGTCTCGAAAATCCTCTGTGTCCACCAGGCGGAGAGGCAGCATTTCTGTAGCCAAGAGCTTGCAGATGGTGAAATTCAACCTCTTAGCTTTCTCATGGCTAGGAGGAAATGGTCTTTTACTTGTCCACATCTGAGGGACCGAGGGCTGGCTGTTGTGCTTAGATGGGGTTGAGTGGGGAGTCCCCGGCAAACTTGCCGGTCTGTGAGGAAGATGCAGGCGGAAAAGTTGATCCAAAGGTGGTGCTCTCGATGTCGGAGAGCGCTCAACACCAGCTGGTGTTTTCACTTCCAAATGAAATGATGACCTGCCAATCACACTGGCTGTTGCGCGTAAAGAGGTGGCAGGTCTGCGTCCAAAAACATGTGTGACTGCTGTCCCCCCAGTCACAGAGGATGAAGAGGCCGCGGATGTGCAAGATGGGGCAGACGGTGGTTGGCCTGGCCCGCTAGGCCGCATTGTAGCACAGTGAGCTTCCCACTGGAACTTATGCTTCATATCCATGTGACGGTTAATGCAAGAAGTACTCAAACTATGGATTTTTTGGCCTCTACTTAGCTTTTGGTGACAAATATTACAGATAAAACGAGTTGGGTCATCCTTATCGATCTGAAAAAATGCCCAGGCTATGCAAGGCTTAGAGCCCATGCGACCTGAAGAGCCACTACGACTTGTGGTCAGAGGCAGAGTTGTGGTTGAGGATGCAGTTGTTGACGTGCTTCCAGTACTCCGTCTCTGTCCAGGAAGGTGCAACCTAACCTCATCGTCAATAGCATCTGTGACGCCCAGCTGCGCTTGGTATCACAGATCCTAGAAGAGTGCATTGATGGAATCCTCCACAAGAGGCCCCCATAAACATTCACACATCTCCACCTTCCACCTCAGACCAGCAGAGGGAGCCCATTAGGGATATAAATAGGGAAGGTGGAGCTAGGCAGTTCAGTTCCTCTGAAGAGTTCCTGCAGTAGAGAAGCCTAAGAGAGGTCAGTCTGCAGTGGAGCTCAGTCTAGTCTAGAGAACTAGTGGAGCACAAGGCTCCTGTTAGCTAGATTCAGGGAGCCCAGTTAGAGCTTAAGGTGTGCCGGCGCCATAAGATCGGTGAAGCGCGGCAAGTTGCCATTAGTGAGGGCCCGAGTAGGCCGAAGGTGAGTGAAGAGTTAGTACATAGTGGGCAGAGGAGCTTAACCAGCTCACCCCGAAGCATTTACCGGACAACGGATCCGAGCTTATCGGGATCTCTATGACCCAGTAAGGCATAACCGGAATCCCTGGAGAACTACAAGTCCCAGGATCACTAAGGTGCTGATACATAACAGAGCCAGGAGATGCTTAGGCTCCACATACTGGGAGCGTGAACTCCAAGACAAGGCCCTACCACAAGGTCAGCCAGCGCAGGACAGAGACAAAGTTAGGCCTAGCTCCAGGCAGGTCAGAAACTTACTACACAGAGGCAAGAAACAGGAGGCCCTACACCCGCTCATTGGGGAGGATACTGATATGCACCCTTCACCCTACAGTGCTCCAGGATGTGCCTGAATTTCCACCAGTAAAAGGTACTGAAGTGACTACCGTGTCCGTTCTCGTTCTTGCTCTGACCCAGCTGGGTCTCGCCTGTTCTGCTTTCCCCCTGCATACGCTTTTCTGAGGCCTAGCTCCACCTGTGGGGAGCTATACCATCGAGCTGCCTTATCACCAGCCTCAGTGGACTACTGCAGCGCTGGTGATTCTCACCAGATACCACAGGTGGCATCACAAACTCTTATAAAATTAACAATTATCCACCCTTTTAAAGACTGACCCCAGGGTATGGGCCCGGGAGCCGACTACCGCGACATCCCAAAGGCCAGGCAAAGGCCCGGGTACTGAGTCATCCCTATCCCCTGGGCTAGTCACATCCTCCTCCACCTCCTCTGCTGACCTCATCGACTGGCTGACTGTGGGTTGACAGTAAGTGGGATCTCCAACCTCGTCATCATCACCCTGTGTGTTCTCACACCCGTCGTCCTCAGAGCCAACCTCTTCCTGTCCTGACCGAAAAGTCAAGTTGTCGCTCCAATCAGGTATTTGAGTCTCATCATCGTCTTCATCATTGTCTCCACCAACAGGAGTTACAGTTTGGGAACGAGGGTCTACAATATGCTCAGAACCTTCTTCATCTGGTCCTGGATCCGACTCATAAAGATTCTGGGCATCAGTGCAGATCATTTCCTCGTCTGGATTAACAGAAGCTCTGGAGCAGACCTCCGTTTCCCAGGCTATAGTATGAGTAAACAGCTGTGCAGACTCAACCATCTGTGTTACCCCATACTCAGACGGGCAGCTGGAGACTTGGGAGCTGTGAGGAAGCAAGTGCGATTGGGGTGACACCTCTGAGGACTGGAGTATTTGTAATGTTGAAGTTGAGGTGGAGGAGAGCCCACTTGAAGGAGCACTTGATATCCGTTGAAGCACCTGCTGTTTTTGTGCCTCATCTGGAATTTGTAGCGATGGGCGTGTCCGTAAGAAAGGGATCGTATCACATTGTCCACGAAAAGAAGTAGACATCTTAGTTTGGCTGGAAGATGGTCTTTCTTCTGCAGATGTTACTCCCCCCCACCGCGGGGGGGCTCGACCCACCAGCGGACAAGCACCAGTATTGAGAGAGGGGGGCTGGCCGTCCCAACATTGCAATCCATCTGCTCAGAGGACATATGAAAGTGGGCGGCTACGTGTCCAAGCCCACGGCACCTCCAGCAGATCAAGTCTTTCCCAGCGGCTTTTAGCAGACTCTCGGGGACCTCTTGGGACCTCAGACTCCCCCCCTTGGCTCTAATACCAGTTTAACATACTCCTGAGCATCTTGCAAGACCAGGTTGTAATAAGCCTTCTGGGGCTCACCAGTCAGATAGAGGGCGAGCACTTCCAACCACTGCTCCAGAGGTAGCTTCTACCGCTCTGACACCCGCTCAAACATAGTCAAAAATGCCTACACAAAGTGGCATTAACCAACCTTTAGTCCATGAAAATAAACACAGCCTACTGGCCAAAACAGGTAAAGAAAGCAAAAATGGTAACACAAAGAACACAGTCCTTGTAGTAGCAGTGATTCGCCTGCTGAGAGTTCAGCAACTCCACACGGTTCAAGAACAAACACAAGCTTCCTTCTGGAGCTTACTTCTCCAGACATTGAACTCTGAATGCCTCAGCTGGCCGAGTATTTAAATACCCCCAGGCCACACCCTGAGGCAGAGATATGGTGAATGACTTTCCACCCTTCACAATGGTCATTCACAAAATCCACTCCCTTTAAAAATGGACTTAACCTCTCTCAAGAAATAAGCTGCTGGAGGAAGCTTAATGATTTTAGTTTACTGAGGCTAACAGCCTCAGGGAAACATATCTCCCCTCCAGCACTTTACCAGTGACTTTGTCACAGAACATATACGAGTATCACACCCTTCTCCTCTTCTTTATACCCACTAATCATAGATATTGCCAAAACAGAATAAAAACATGTTTAAGGCTGCGTGCACACGATGTGTTTTTCATGCGTTTCCGCTGCGGAAACGCATCAAAAACGCATGGTAATCCGCACCCCATGGTCCCCAATGGCATTCCGCAATGTCAATGCACATGCTGCGGATTTTTCCGCAGCGTTTCTGCAGCGCTCATAAATCCGCAGCATGTTCATTAATTTTGTGGAAGCGCAGCGGAAGCGCCGCCATTGACTTGCATTGAGACGCATAGAATCTGTGTCTGTACTTTTGTACAAGCGGATAATATGCGTCTCTATGTGCGGATGGTACCCAGTTCTGGAGGAGAGAAGACTCTCATCCAGACCTGGGTACCATTGTACCTGTAAAAAAAAGAATAAAATAAAAAATAAAGTTTATATTCACCTGTCCGGCGGCCCCTGCAGCGCTTCTCCTTCCAGGACCTGAGATGACGTCGCCGTCATGTGACCGCAGGCTGTCTCGCGAGATGCTGTCAAGCCAGGAAGGAACCAGGAAGGAGCGCGACAGCACACGCGACGGCATCGGAGGTAAGTATAGCTTTATTTTTTTTATTTTTACGGTCACACTGTATAAATCCATGCTGTTTGCATGGATATATACAGTGTGACCTAGTTGTCAAGCACTTTCCAAGTGATGCTATCGCTTGGAAAGTGCTTGTCAGTCCGCATGCAGAAACACATGCGTTAATGCATGTGGATACGCATGTGAATCCGCATGTATTCTGCAGGAAAAACGTATGCACAATCTGCATGCGTTTTTTCTGGCAGGGAGATGCAGAAATGCTGCAGAAATTTTCTGCTTCATTTCTGCATCGTGGGCACATAGCCTAAAAATTGGAACTGCTGGAAAGAAGTCTCTTGCTGCGATATTCATTTGAAGGTTCTTTATTGTCCACAACATGTTTCAATTCAATACTGGCATCTTTATCAAATGTAAAAAACCCTCTAGCTGTTGTTTTTTTTACACTCGATAAAGATGCCAGTATGGCAATTATTCTGTTTTGATAATTTCCCTCTGGCGGATCTTTACCTTAGTCAGGGGCTGCGGCAGCTGGCTATCTAAACCTTTATAGTGGTTGTGTCTTCACACAACCACCTAACGTGGGCAAACCTATTGTTTTTACTGTGTCCTATATTAGGGTTTTACCCTATTGTGAGCTTCTCCCTTCACAGTCACTGTTAATTCACTAATCATAGATGGTATTAAACATAGCATGTACCTTGTATAATACTTACTGAACTTTATCACCACCTGTAGGTAATGTTATGCTTCCAAGGGTTGAAAAGGAAGCATAAGAAAGGACGAAACATTTCTGGGGTCGTAAAGGTATCTTCTGCTCCATTACACCACTGAATAAAAAGCTGTTGAAATGAGTTAGTATTAAGACAGTACACTTATTCACTCATATTCCCTTGTAAGTGTCAGAAAAAGACATTCCCATGGAATACAGTGGCATAAAGGCTGCTTCAGACCTTAGATAACATCACTCCAAGCCTTGAAAACAGATTCTGTGCATCCTTTTTTTCCCTAGTGAACCCAAGATATCTTTTTATAAACTTCTACTGCTAATGGGGTTAACCATGAAAGGAAAGATTGGGTCTGATACTTTTGTGACGGTTTAGTAAGCGATCCCGTGGGATCTCAGATAGAACATATTACATTACCTAAATCATTTTCCATGACAAGGGTCAGCAGACCAACACAAACAATAGTTTCCTTGCATTGACTCTTATTTTAACACAAATATATGTTTTTATTAGTATTAAATTGAGTAAGTTGTATTTTTATTGCACTTATTCTTTTATCATCTGTAGACTGTAAAGCTTCTACATTTTATAAATACTTTTAATGGGAACTATTTATGTTTAGAAAAACCCTCTTCTTTCCACAGCACCCCTAAATATACAAGTGCTTCTCATTAAATTTTTTTGCTTGTTTCTAGTTAGTGTAGGTATACCAGACTATATTACAGACACATATCCATCTCAACTAACAGTCCTTCTGAGAACTAATCCAGCTGCAGAGATATCAGTGCTAGGCAGGCAGGCAGGGTATATAGCAGACTGCAGTGCACATAGCTAGAGAGTCCATTCCAGTTCTGTCTGCTGGTGCTTTTACAGATATTTGTAGAAATAGCCCCATGTATCAGGGACCAGGAATCATTTTTTTTATCTTAATCCTGATTATTTGCTTAAAAAGCAATCCGAAGAACACCATTTTTCTGCGGCATTTGCTTGTTGACACTGCAGAATACAACCAAGTCCTTTCCATACTACTGCGCGAAAAACCCAGCTATTTAAAACTGGGGTTTGTCCGTCACACGGATCACATATAATTGCGCTGAAAATATTGCCATTTCTGACCTCTATTGAATTTTTGTTGCAGTGTGTCAGTGAAATTATTGACACGAGGTCGGCACTGTTAAAATAGTTACCTACAGGCCAGCTATATAAAACTGTGGTTTGTCCATCACACGGATCACATATAATTGCGCTGAAAATTCTGCCATTTCTGGTGTCAATTAAAATTTAGTTTCAGTGTGTCAGTGAAGTTATTGACACCAGATTGCTGTTAAAAATATTAACTACAGGCCAGCTATTTCAAAACTGTGCTTTGTCCGTCACACGGATCACATATAAGTTTGCTCCAAATTCAGCCATTTGTAGTGAGCGTGGAAGATAATTGTCCTCCATTTAAAATGGGAAAGGCACGTAGCAAGGGACGTGATGGTGATGGCGCATGCAGTGGTCAAGGCCGTGGGCAAGATGAAATTGTGCCACAACAAACACCCACATCTTCTCGCTCGACCTTTCTGTCCCAATTAATAGGGGACCGCAGAACACCACTATTGAACACAGAGCAATGTGAAAAGGTTATTGGTTGGATAGCAGATAATGCTTCCAGTCACTTTGCCACCACCACCACCACCCTGTCTTCCACATAGTCAAGTCTCAGTAACCGTGAGTCTGGACCGCATATTCCTCCCACCATGTCGAGTGCCCAGAGACAACTGATCCCACACTTGGACACTCTGAAGAGCTGTTCACTTTTCCATTAAGAGATTTGGCTTCTCGCCTGGTCCACTTGAAGCGGGGCAAGAGGAGATTGCATGTAGCGATGCCCAAATATTTGAGCAGCCACGGTCATACGAAGGTGACAGTGGGAAAGTGTCACAAGAGGTGGACGATGATGAGACACAATTGCCAGAAAGTCAGGAGGAGGACCTGGGTGCGGAAGTGGAACACAAGGTGGTGGATGATATAGTAACTGACCCAACCTTGCAGGAGGACATGCAGAGCGAGGACAGCAGCACACAAGGGGAGGGAGGCAGAGCACCCCAACAGGCAGGAAGAAGCAGTGAGGTGGCCACAGACAGAAGGGGGGCAACCGTTCCCCGTAACACCAACAAGACGGAAGTTGTCAGTACAACTGTTAGGTCTTCCCGAGTCTGGTTATTTTTTAAAGACTCTGCCGATAACCCCAAAAAGGCCATTTGCATCACCTGCCAGGCCAGCATCAGCAGGGGTAGCAAACCTACCAGCCTGACCAACACCAGCATGATCAGGCACATGACAGAAAAGCACCTGACTTTGTGGGCTGAACCCTAGGGTCCAGGAACACACTGTCTGCGGGTGACACCACTGCTTCTTCCGCTATTGTGTGTGCAAGCCAATCCCCTGTCCATAGTGCATGCGAAGATGCCTACTGCCCTGCACCTGTCATTGCCCACTCTCAACTAGCACCAACAGCAAGCACGTCCTTGTCCCAGCGCAGCGTTCATGTCCTTGTTGTCCATACCCCAGTCCTTGGAACGCAAGCACAAATACGCAGCCAACGCCCCACAGGCCACACTACTAAATTCCCACATTTGGCGACTGCTTGCGCTCAAAATGTTGCCTTTTAGGCTTGTGGAGATGGCAGCTTTCGCAACCTGATGGCGGCGGCCGTCCCTTGGCGCTCGGTTCCCAGCCGCCACTATTTCTCCCGGTGTGCCGCCCCCACATTACACAAGCACGTGCCACACAACTTTAGCAGTGCCGTCAACAATGCAGTTACAGGGAAAGTCCACCTAACCGCGGACATGTGGACAAGTGCTTGTGGGCAGGGACGGTACATCTCGCTAACGGCACACTGGGTTAACATAGTGGAAGCCGGGACCCAGTCGGACCTTGGAACGGAACACATCCTCCCGACGCCGTGGATTGCAGGCCATAGGTCAATCAGGGTTGCCCCCACAGTCTACAGCTCCTGCACCTCATCCTCCTCAGTCTCCTCCTCTACAGCCTCCATCTCTGAAATGACCACATCAGTCACAAGCTGGAAGCACTGCAGCACTGCATCAACCAAGCGGCATCAGTCTGTGCTGAAGCTAATATGCTTAGGTGACAAACTGCACAATGCTGAAGAGTTGTGGACAGTTCTGAAAGAGCAGGCAGATTTGTGGCTGACACCACTGAACCTACAGCCAGGCATGGTTGTGTGTGATAATGGCCAGAACCTGGTGGCAGCTCTGAGGCAAGCTCACACATGTACCATGCCTGGCCCATGTGCTTAACCTCGTGGTTCAGCGGTTTCTCAAAATCTACCCAGAGCTGCCGGATCTGCTTATCAAAGTACACCGCCTGTGTGCCCATTTTAGAAAGTCAGCTACACCTTCTGCCGCCCTTGCCGTGCTTCAGCAGCTCTTGCAGCTTTCGGCTCACCAACTGGTGTATGATGTCCCCACGCGTTGGAACTCTACACTGCAGATGTTGGGAAGGATTTGTGAGCTGAAGAGGGCAGTTGTTGAGTAACAGCATCAACAAGGCCGTCGGTATTCAGTTCAGACTCCATACATAAGACCTCAGGAGTGGACATGGATGTCAGACATCTGTACCATCCTCCAAAACGTTGAGGACTCCATAAAGATGGTGAGCGGTAATGACGCCATAATTAGCGTCACCATTCCACTTCTCCATCTTCTGAAATGCTCTCTGCTCACAATCAAAGAGGATGCATTGCAGGCGGAGCACGAAGAGATGGAGCAAGGAACCACACAGGGTGATTAAACACAGCCCTGCCTCATCTCATCCCAACGTGGATTGGGTGACAATGAGGAAGAGAAGGTGGAGGAGGAGGAGGAGAAAGAACAGGAACTAGTTTCATGCGCTATAGACGCTACTACCTGCACAACTATCATACCGTCTGTTCAGCGTGGATGGCCTGAGGACAGGGAGGAGGAGGAGTAGGAGGAGAGCATGGTCAGTCGTCCTCTTGGTGAGGACACGGAAGTCTTGCCTGTTAGGAGTCTGGTACGCATGGCTGAGTTTATGTTACGCTTCCTTTCCCGTGACCCTCGCATTCTCAAAATTTTGGGTGACAGTCATTACTGGTTGGTGACACTTCTAGACCCACGCTACAAGGAGAACTTTATATCTCTTATTCTTGAGGCTGAAAAGTCTACAAAAATGGGGCAGTACCAGAAGACCCTTGTTGCGGAACTATTAAAAATATTCCCATCTGAAAACGCTGGCAGCAAAGGTCACAGTTTGTTGGACAACCAAGGAGTACAGCCGAGAGAGACACAACTCCAATCCAGCAGAGGCAGGGGAACACTGTCAAAGTTCTAGGAGAGTTTTCTCAGCCCATCCCATCGCAAAGGCCCTGCGGCGCAGGGTACTCTCATAAGGAATGCAAAGTTTGGGAAGATGCTGAGGGGGTACCTTGCCGACCGTACCAACGTCCCCCGTGATTTCTCTGTTCCTTATAATTATTGGGTATCCAAGCTGGACACATGGAATAAACTGGCTCTCTACGCCTTGGAGGTCCTGGCCCGCCCTGCTGCTAGCGTTTTATCATACCGGGATTTTAGTGCCGCTGTTGGAATTATAACTGATAAGCGTTTCCACCTGTCAACTGAAAATGCTGACAGGCTGACTCTTATAGAAATGAACAAGGGCTGGATTGGGCCAGACTTCTCAACACCACCGAATGATAGCAGCGTAACATAAACTCAAATCCAGTGTCTTTTTTTGGGAGGTGTATTTGTGGCGCCCCTGCGGGTTCAGTCGCCACAGAGGTACTGCATCTCACCCAGAGGTGTGGTATCCCACTCTCAGGTAAGGATAGAGTGCTGCCTGGGACCCTAACACCTGCATTCAACACATTTTACTTCAGTGGGGGCAGAGCGAGATTGCTCCTACGGGAGAGCACAGTCCCTGGTCCCTAGCTGAAGGGTGGAACTATGTAGTGGGTGTGGGTGGAAGACAAAGTTCAGGGGAGCACAGGAGAGGAAGTGATATAAATAGAGAAGCCATCTTGGAAAGACAAGGCAGTCAGAGGAGGAGAGTGTGTGGAGCAGGAGCTCAGCAGGAGCTCTGCTCAGGAGGAGGGCCTAGTGAGGGGCCCTAGGCTGTGAAGGAGAGAGGAGCAGGAGAGAAGGGTCCAGGAGGAACGAGGGGATCCTAGGGGTACGGGCAGTGCTGGTGGCCACCCATGCGCCCGAATCTGCAGGAACGTGGAGGGATCAGGCCGCAGAGAGGGGACCGGCCCCTAAACTAGTGGAGAACTACAAGGCTCAGCTAGAAACCGGAGGCTTCTGTACTTTTTGGGTGCAGTTACCACAGCCACAATTATATCGCCGAAAAGGTGGCCACAGAGGGTTCAGGGGGCTGCAGGTCGCCCAACAAGACCCGAGGCTACCGGCTTGGGACACTGCTTGTGAGGCGCAGGGCAGGAGGGTAAGAGCCAGCGCAGGAAGACGACTGAGAAAGGCACACAGAAAGGGGTCCCGTTAAGTGCTCTGGAACTACCTGAGGGATTACTGAACCCCTTGCCTAGTGAACGCAGCGCGACGTGGGAAGTTACACCGGTACCAGTAACTTGGATTGCAACAACTGTGAGTAAACCCTGAAGACTGCATCCCACTGTCTCCGTGAATTACTGCTGCGCCATCACCCCCTGCACTACACCGCAACATCCATAATAACTCAGCACGGCCCTGGAGCTAAGCTCTACCTGTGGAAAGCTAAACCAACTCTGCTGCATTTACACCAGCTCCAGAGGACCTGCCTCGCAGCGGCGGCTCCCTTTAGTCGCATACCACAGGTGGCATCACGAACTGTATATAAAGAACTAATAATCCCCTGTAAATATCTCCCTTTTATTGACCACCCTGGGTCACGGACCGGGGCACCGCCACTGTGACATCTCCCATAGCAACGACCGGCCTGGCACCGAGTACCCCACAGCCCAGGGGGCGCGTCAACTTGGCGTCACGAACAGGATATGAACCCACCCGTTATCACTGGGTATTGTGCGCCTAGAGACTGTATTATATACTGAATGTGGCGCCCGCCCCAGAAGAACGGGCGCCATTATGTGCGTTATCAAGGACAACATAGAACCTCCCATCGTGGGCCTGGTCCCAAAATGGCGCCAAAAACGGAGCACGCCCCAAGCAGCAGTAACCATGCATGTAGATGTGTCCATCAAGGTGGGGGAGCTGCCCCCAGGTGTGGCCGACAGCAAGCAGCCATGGGACCACCCCAGAAAGGGGAGAGGAAAAAAGAAGAAAACTGGGAGACAGGGTGTGGTCTCAAGCAGTCTAGACAGACCACACCTGGCCGGCAAGATGGAGAGAGGTCAGCCTGAAGCTCCGTCTTGTGGGCTGAAGCCCGCGGCAGAACCCCTCACTGTGGAGGGGATGCTAGCCAAGTTGTCCCTGAAGGACACCAGCTTCATTCGGGATGAAATGCAGGAACTGAGCAGGAGGATGGAAAAGGTCCAGCGAGCTGCGATTGCTGCCTGGAGAGCGGAGCTGATGGAGAAGTTGGTGACCCGGCAGCAGTTGGCGCTGCAAGTGACCAGCAGTGCCCCAGCCCCGGCGGAGCCTGACCAGAACCAGGAGGCAACGTGCAGCACAGGAGCGGCCACGGGAGCAGGTAAGAGAAGACTCCCTGTCCCGGGCGCTGAAAGCGCTGACCTGCTCCTGGGCCCCCTGGTGGAACTCCCTGTCCCGGGCGCTGAAAGCTGTGATCTGCTCCTGGGCCCCCTGCCGGAACCTCAATACCCGGGCGCGCATGCACCCGCTGCGCTCCTGGTCCCGGAGCCTTCTACCCTGGGCGCTAATGAGGAACACCTACTCCTAGCCCCCCTTCAAGAGCCATCAGCCCCCACACCCGAATGGGTGTATGGACGTGCGGTCTGGGACTGGTCCGCGGAGGTGGAAGATCGTAGCCTCCAGCTGTTACCCCCTCCTGAGCCGGTAGCCATCTCCGGGAGTGAAGAGGACCAGTTCCTGTGGGACAACCCTGGGGTGGCCCTATGGGGTTTCCCTGGGAAACCAGAGCCGAGGCTGCGCGCCGGGTGGAGCACTGCAAGAGGGAGCTGGCACAGCTGGAAAAAGAGCGGCACCTCCGGCGGGTGCGCTGGGAGAGACTAGAGGCCCGGGCCTGCAAAAACAAGGAAGCTGCACATGGTCCCCGTGCCGAAGGGACTGTGGTGAAGTTTAACCTGGATGGAGGATGGGGTTTCATCTGTGATCCACACACCGAGACGGATCTCTTCATCAACAGGAGGGACGTGGAGTCCCACCTAAAGGAAGGACATCCGGACCGGAATCTCTACCCTGGTGATTACGTCACCTACACCAGGCATAGAGGTGAGAGGGGCTGGTATGCCCTTAATGTCCACAGGGTGGTGGAGGAGAGCGAACACTCACCATCTAGAGCTGATGACCCGGCAGGGCCAGCCTATAGTGGACAGGAGTTGTTTCCCCGGAGCAAGCACCACTACTGAGCAGTAGGATGAACTGTACTGTATATAGTTAGTTACCCGGAAGGGTATAGCAATGTTGGTGTGAACTGGAAAAGTGTTGTGTGTGTATTTCTATAGTTACCCGGTAAGGGTATACAAACTGACAGGCTGAGGACTATGAGCAGCCAAGAACTGACCTTGTAAATAGTTGCACTTCTTAAAGTGCCCATTATTGGTTTTATGCAACAAAGATGACCTCAGAACAAAAACCTGTTTGGCGTGGCCGAAGACGTGGTCCAACACCTGGATCACTTATGCCCTGCAGCCACACCCAGGGCCTACGTTGAGGGTTTTCGGACGGGTCCCTCAGGCTCATGTTTGCTAGATTGCACCTTGTTGAAAAGAATGGACAGCCGATTGCAGATTGCGCTGTAACCTGCAGAAGAATGTTTTATGTGAAAAATGTTTTATATATGAAGAAGAATGTTATTGAAAATGCTTTTGCAATGTTTTGATATAGTAACCTGAAACGTTCAAGTAATGTGCCTCCCATAAAGGGAAGAAAAAGTTTGTTTAAAATCTTCTATGCGAATGCATTCTAAAAATTGCATGTCTTTAAAATATTTTGTGTTTTACTCTGTTCCAGCCCGCGGACGTGCTGTGTTTTACCAAGGGGGTAAGTGGCGCCCCTGCGGGTTCAGTCGCCTCAGAGGTACTGCATCTCACCCAGAAGTGTGGTATCCCACTCTCAGGTAAGGATAGAGTGCTGCCCGGGACCCTAACACCGCAATTCAACACATTCCACTTCAGTGGGGGCAGGGCGAGATTGCTCCTAAGGGAGAGCACAGTCCCTGGTCCCTAGCTGAAGGGTGGAACTATGTAGTAGGTGTGGGTGGAGGACATAGTTCAGGGGAGCACAGGAAAGGAAGTGATATAAATAGAGAAGCCATCTTGGAAAGACAAGGCAGTCAGAGGAGGAGAGTGTGTGGAGCAGGAGCTCAGCAGTAGCTCTGCTCAGGAGGAGGGCCTAGTGAGAGGCCCAAGGCTGTGAAGGAGAGAGGAGCAGGAGAGAAGGCTCCAGGAGGAAAGAGGGGATCCTAGGGGTACGGGCAGTGCTGGAGGCCACCCGTACGCCCAAATCTACAGGAATGTGGAGGGATCAGGCCGCAGAGAGGGGACCGGCCCCTAAACTAGTGGAGAACTGCAAGGCTCAGCTAGAAACCGGAGGCTTCTTTACTTTTAGGGTGCAGTTGCCACAGCCACAATTATATCGCCGAAAAGGTGGCCACAGAGGGTCCAGGGGACTGCAGGTTGCCCGACAAGACCCGAGGCTACCGGCTTGGGACACTGATTGTGAGGCACAGGGCAGGAGGGTGAGAGCCTGCTCAGGAAGACGACTGAGAAAGGCACACAGAAAGGGGTCCCATTAAGTGCTCTGGAACTACCTGAGGGATTGCTGAACCCCTTGCCTGGTGAACGCAGCGCGACGTGGGAAGTTACACCGGTACCTGTAACTTGGATTGAAACAACTGTGAGTAAACCCTGAAGACTGCACCCCACTGTCTCCATGAATTACTGCTGCGCCATCACCCCCTGCACTACACCGCAACATCCATAATAACTCAGCACGGCCCTGGAGCTAAGCTCTACCTGTAGAGAGCTAAACCAACTCTGCTGCATTTACACCAGCTCCAGAGGACCTGCCCCGCAGTGGCAGCTCCCTTTAGCCGCATACCACAGGTGGCGTAACAAACTGTATATAAAGAACTAATAATCCCCTGTAAATATCTCCCTTTTATTGACCACCCTGGGTCACGGACCGGGTCACCGCCACTGTGACATCTCCCCTAGCAACGACCGGCCCGGCACCGAGTACCCCACAGCCCAGGGGGCGCGTCATATTCCCATGCACCTTTTTTCACCCACACATGGGTATACGCTTGCTGATTTTGGCTATTTGCTCTTGTCCTTCTCCTTCTCCTCATCCTCATCCTCCACCACCATATCACCAGGGTGACCGTGGTCCGTGATGCAACACTCACATAATTTTTTTAAAGGTTGTTTATTAGTGTTGAGCGAGTATGTTCTGTCCGAGTATGCTCGGGCCGAGCTCCGAGTATTTATAGCTGCTCGGTGATATGGTTGAATCTCTCCCGTGTGCATGATTTGCAACTGTTTGACAGTTTTATTACATGTGAGGAATGTGTAAGAAATAGACATTCCTCACATGTAATAAAACTGTCAAACAGTTGAAAATCATGCACACGGGAGCGATTCAACCATATCACCGAGCAGCTATAAATACTCGGAGCTCGGCCCGAGCATACTCGGCGAAAGGGTTAATAGAACATACTCGCTCAACACTATTGTTTATGATGTCCGTAAAATTTTTTTTTATACAGTATGTTCATGTATACCCCCAAGGGGTAAATGTTTGTCAGACCATACACTTAGTGCATTGGCATTACAAGTATAGGAGAACCGCTCCTTTCTAATGGGAACATTTTTTTATGAGGCCCTACTCCACATCTTTTCCAAGGTGCATTGGAGTGCCTCCAAATTTTTGGCAGCCGTTGCATTCACTGCATAGGCCAACACTATGGGAGACCCACTTCCTAATACTGGGAACATTTTTTCATGAGGCCCTCTATGTCTCTTTCAAGGGGCATTGGAGTGCCTCCAAATTTTTGGAAACCCTTGCATTCACTGCATAGGCAAACACAATGGGAGATCCACTTCCTAATGATGGGAACATTGTTTTCAGGAGGCCCTCTGACCTCCATGTCTCTTCCAAAGGGCATTGGGATGCCTCCAAATTTTGGGCAACCCTTGCATTCACTGCATAGGCAAACAGAATGGGAGACCCACTTCCTAATAATGGGAACATTGTTTTCAGGAGGCCCTCTGACCTCTACATCTCTTCCAAGGGGCTTTGGAGTGCCTCCAAATTTTTGACAACCCTTGCATTCACTGCATAGGCAAACACGATGGGAGACCCACTTCCTAATAATGGGAATATTTTTTTTCAGGAGGCCCTCCTCTATGTCTCTGCCAAGGGGCATTGGAGTAGGTCCAAATTTTTGGCAGCCCTTGCAATCACTGCATAGGCAAACAGTATGGGAGACCCACTGCCTAATAATGGGAACATTGTTTTCAGAAGGCCCTCCTCTAATTCTCTTCTAAGGGGTATTGGGGTGCATCCAAATTTTCAAAGGGGTATTGGGGTACATCCAAATTTTTGGCAGCCCTGCCACTCTCTGCATATGCAATAACAGTATAGGAGACCCACTCTTTAGTAATGGGAACAACAAAGCATAGCCGGATGATGGCCCTTTAAGAATAGTAAAGGCTGCCTGATGACCCTATAAAAAGAGGCTTTGTGACTTTCAGAGTCCCTCCTTCATAAATGAAACAGGATGTGTCTGATCATGTCTCACACACCACATGGCCAGATAAGGTTGTAAAATGTTAAAATGTCATCTCCCGGTGAATGCATTTGACACGGTTGAAAGCAATGCTAAAGTGCAAAAACGCATTAAAAACGCCACGTGTGTCCACGTGTGTCCATAGTGTGTGGAGGAGTATTTTTGGTTTTGTTTTCTATTTTGCTTTATATACAAGTCATTACCCTGGAAAGGATGTTCCTTAACATATTTCCCAGGAAAATCCATTTTGGTTTCCGTTTTGTATGTTTTATTGTGAGTCCGTAAAAGTAGCGTAATACCTCTGACAACGCTATTAACAACAGTGACCTGGGAGTCAGAATTGCTTCCAGTGATCTTCCCCGTGCTGTTCCCAAGTCATTTGAGCACTGTTCCCATCGATTTGGGCAATTTTAGGCCCTCCACAGACCGCCTGGGGGAGCCGGGGGGAGCTGCCTGAAAAATGCTTGAGTTTCCCATAGACTTACATTGGGCTCGTTGCTCGGGTCGAGCACCTGAGCATTCCAATTTGCTCGACCCGAGCATCGAGCACGGGTCTGGTGTCTCTCATCTTCCTCTTGACAATACCCCATAGATTCCCCATGGGGTTTAAGATCAGGTGAGTTTGCTAGCCTATCAAGCACAGTGATACTGTTGTTTTAAACCAGGTATTGGTACTTTTGGCAGTGTGGACAAGAGCCAAGTTCTGTTGGAGAATGAAATTTCCATCTCCAAAAAGCTTGCCGGCAGAGGGAAGCATGAAGTGCTCTAAAATTTCCTGGTAGACAGCTACGCTGACTTTGGCCTTGATAAAACACAGTGGATTGTGAACTTCACACTAGACCTCAAGCAGCTTGGATTGTGTGCCTCTCCACTCTTCCTCCAGACTCTGGGACCTTTCCAAATAAAATACTTTCATCTGAAAACATCACCTTGGACCACTCAGCATCAGTCTACGTCTTTTTCTCCTTGGCTCAGGTAAGACGCTTCTGGTGTTCTCTATTGGTCATGAGTGGCTTGACAAAAGGAATGCAACACTTGTAGCCCATGTCCTGGATACGCCTGTGTGTCACCCTGACCTGGATGCCACAAGTGTAATTAAAGCTGTGTCTGAGAGCAGGGGGGGGGGGTTCTCTGGTCAGGGGAACATTAGCATGCAATGCCTCCTGTCTCAGGCCAGTAGGGGGAGCAGGCTGCCCCTATAAAAGCTGGTGCTGGGGGCAGGGTTAGGGAGAACTGGAAAGCCTGTCTCAGCACTGAGACGTGTCCCAGAGTGGAGCAGGGACAGAAAGTTGATTGCACCTAAGAGGAAGTGTGGCAGGAGGAGAGCCACAAGCCAGAGACAAGAGGCAAAGAGAGCCTGTCTTGGCAGAAAGAGGACTTCATTTACCAGACTTTGGTGTCTGAGGCTGGAGGGATTCCACATCCCCCAGCAGATAACCAGTCCGCAAGGGACTGTATATTCCTTGGCCTAAGAAGCCTGGAGGCCCTGCCACAACCGAAGGGACCAGTAAAGCCGTACATGGCTGGGAGCAGAAAGGAACCCACGTCGCAGGCCATACAGGCGAGAATACACGGAAAGCTCGGAAACGTGGGCTGTTACCCTATAACGAGGAGATAGCCAGAAGGAGCGCAGAAAGCACGGTAGGCCTACACCCTCACCCTGACCAGGGCCAATTTCCCCGTTGCTCTCAGACATCCAGGTCCCCTCCTAGCTGGGACTGTTTATGGGTCAGTTTACCTGTTTCAGTAAAGACCCTGGACTGCAAGCTGTTGTCTGTGTGCTCCTTGCTCCTCCAGCACTATCAGCACTGGGACTCTCACCACTATCACTCCCACCATCCACTATACTGCCCTGGGGCCGCACTCTTCCCGTGGGGAGTCACACTACCCTAGCTGCACACCTCATCAGCCCCAGCGGTCTGCATGCAGCGGCGGTTCCTAATAACCGCAATCCACGGGTGGCGTAGTCGGACATAAACATCAGCACATAACGGACTACCACTGGCCTGACCACCCTGAGCCACGGAACCGGGTTGCCACTACTACTCCCACCGTCTCCCTATTGCCCGGATCCGAGTGCCCCACGGCCCAGGGGGCGAGTCAGCTTTGGCGTAGTCGGCAGGATTTCGTGCCCGCAACCACCGGGTACTGCGTGCCTGAAAAAGACTTTTGTAACTTACCTGTGGCGAAGTTTCCCGCCGTCCGGAGTCGTTTCCCGCCATCCGGAGCCGATTCCCGCCATCAGACGCCATCTTCGACCGTTTCCCGCCGCCTTCTGCCGTCTTCCCGCCATCCGCAGCTGTTTCCCGCCATCGGACGCCATCTTCAGGACGCCGCGCGGGAAGAAGAGGGGCGTGGACGCCGAAAGCGCGCGAGACCCGAAGCTCCGCCCCACGCACCGACGCTGCGCAAGGTCCTGGAAGGGAGAGAGAGCGACGCTGACGTCATCAGGACGCGACGCCAGGTCCTCGTCCATAGCAGCAGCAGCGGAGCCGCGGCCTACAGAAGAGGATCGTCGGAAGGTAGGCCACGCTTAACTAGGGGGGAGGAAGATGTCGGACACAGAGGCGCCCACTACCACCAACGCAGCTGCAGCAGCGGTGATGCCCTTTTCCCTGCCCTACATCCCTGGAGCGGCCTGGCTGCCCAAATACTCAGGGGAGCCCCATGCCCTAACTGACTTTAAAGAAAGGCTGTACAGTTTGTTCCAGGTTTACCCCCTGACAGAGGAGCAGAAGGTCAGCATATTGACAGGGCAGTTAACTGGCGCAGCCCAAAGGGAGGTAAAGTCATGGCCCACTGAGGAGAAAAGGACTGTGAAGGGTATTCTGGCCCGGCTGCGGGGTACCTTTGATACACGTACCTCTGCTGAGATTAAAATGAGGTTCTATGGATGTAGGCAGCGGGCACAGGACAGCATCAGAGACTATGCCCTAAATCTGCAGGAAGCCTTGAGGGCTATTCAACAAACTGACCCTGGCAGTGTGCAGGAAACGGATAAACTGCTAACAGAACAATTCATAGAGGGTCTGCTGTCTAGCGCCCACAGGGCCCAACTGCGCCTCATGTTCTTTCAGAACCCCGACCTGACCTTTGCCCAATTTAAGGACAGGGCCATAAGGGTGCTCCGTGAATCTGCAACCAGTGGCGCTATAAACCCCCGGCGCCCTGCTATCACCTACCACCAGGAGGCGGCGCCCTCCTCTATGGACTCCATGGAGGCTGATGCACAGGCCCTGAACCAAACCCCGTCGAAAGGCCTGCACCACCAAGTCCAGGAGCTGACCAGGAGCGTTGCGGCGTTGACCAGGACCGTCCAGGCATTGCAAGTGGACCCGTCAAGACCCATCGAGCTGGCTTCAAGTCCGGAGGATGTCCCGTGGCGTCGACAGAGGAGGATCCCGTCGTTCCGATGGAGGCCCACAGACCGCTACGCAGAGGATGGACAGCCCATTTGCCGTCGTTGCAACCAGCCCGGACACATTTCCAGGTACTGTAATTTAAACGGGTCCAACCTGGGGCAGAGGGCCGACCCCCAGGCATAAGATCACCAGGCCCTTATAATTGGTGTGATAAGTACGTTGGGGAGCGCCCGGTTTTACCCGTGGTGCTTGACGGTATCCCCATGAGCGCTTTGCTGGATACTGGGTCGCAAGTAACCACAATCCCTTATGTACTTTTTAAGCAGTATTGGACTGATGCTGATATCACACGGTATCCAGACAGTAACTTGAGCATCATTGCCAGTAATGGTTTACCCGTGCCGCAGATGGGGTTCAAGGAGATGACCATTAAAATTGGTAAAGTTGAACTGCCGGCACAGGGGGTGATTATTGTGGACATTGACCGTCATGAAAGTCACCCTAAAATAACTGTGGGTACTAACATAATTGAAAATTGTCTTTCAGAGGTAATTGTAATCTTACAACAGGTGGCGGTGAATGCTAGTTCCAGCCAACAGAGAGTCCTCAACAAGGAGATAAAAGCCCTGATGAGACGGCAGCAGGTAGAACTGTCTGGTGGTGAGATCGGTAGCGTAAGACTCAGTGATCCATTCCCCATTTCCATGCCTCCCAAAAGTGAAATGATGATCTGGTGTCAGACTGCAATCGGGTTGAGAGGTAGAGACTACCAAGCCATGGTAGAACCCGTGTACTCAGACAGCAGGCCCACCATTTTGACAGCCCGGGGGGTGGTTGATGTCCGTCATGGGAGGGTGCCCGTCCGCATCCTCAACATTGGGGAGAGGGAAGTACACTTACCCAGGTACGCTACACTCGCCAAACTGTTTGTGGTCGAACACAAAGCTATCAGGGCCGTGGAACCCTTGCCTCCATCTCCACAGGCGGAGGGTAATGGCTCCCAGAAACAAAAAGAGGACTGGTGCCAGAAACTCCACGTGGGTGCTGACTCCACTCCCCTGCACCAAAAACAAGGAGTCTACCGGGTGGTACAGGAGTACGAGAGAGTCTTTAGTAAGCACCCGCTAGACTTCGGCAGAGTAAAAGGGATAGAACACCACATCCCCACAGGGAGCCACCCACCGATAAAAGAAAGACACCGACCTGTACCTCCTGCACATTATCAGAACGCAAAGGGGATGCTAAGAGAGATGAAAGAAGCTGGGGTTATTAGAGACAGCTGTAGCCCCTGGGCAGCCCCCTTGGTTCTGGTCAAAAAGAAAGACGGCACCATGAGAATGTGCGTGGACTATAGACAAATCAACCGTATCACCCACAAAGACGCATATCCGCTGCCTAGAATAGAGGAGTCTTAAGCCGCACTAAAATCTGCTAACTTCTTTTCTACTTTGGACCTTACTAGCGGGTACTGGCAGGTTCCTGTGGCAGAGGCTGACAAGGAGAAGACCGCCTTCACCACCCCGATGGGACTGAGTGAGTTCAACTGTATGCCTTTCGGGCTCTGCAATGCACCAGGGACCTTCCAGCGGCTGATGGAATGCTGTCTAGGGCACCGAAACTTCGAGACGGTCCTCCTTTACCTGGACGACGTGATCGTCTATTCGAAGACCTACGAGGACCATCTGAAGCACCTGGCCGAGGTGTTCGAAGCCCTGGCAGGCTATGGCCTGAAGGTGAAACCATCAAAGTGTCACCTGCTGAAACCAAAGGTCCAGTACCTAGGGCACGTGGTAAGTGCGGAAGGAGTGGCCCCCGACCCTGACAAGGTCACGGCAATCAAGAGCTGGCCAAGCCCCTCGAACATCAAAGAGGTGAGACAGTTTCTCGGGTTGGTAGGCTACTACCGAAGGTTCATCCCCGGGTTCACTAAGATGGCAGCTCCTATGCAGGACCTCCTGATCGGACAGTCCAAGTCCAGAAGTCAAAAACCACCCTTCAAGTGGGATAAACCGGAAGAGGAGTCCTTCCGCCAGCTAAAGTTGGCCCTCACTGGGGATGAGATCCTGGCCTACCCTGATTACGGCCAGCCTTTCATTCTCCACACAGATGCCAGTAATGTGGGACTGTCCCAAAACCAACAGGGCAGAGAACGGGTGATCGCATACGCCAGCCGGAAGCTGAGGCCCACCGAGAGGAACCCGGAGAATTACAGCTCCTTCAAGCTAGAATTCTTGGCGGTGGTGTGGGCCGTGACGGAACGCTTCAAGCATTACCTGGCCTCCGCAAAGTTCACAGTGTACACGGACAACAACCCGTTGACACACCTGGACAATGCAAGACTGGGTGCCCTGGAACAGCGGTGGATGGCCCGTCTCTCCAACTATGACTTCGTGATCAAGTACCGGGCAGGTAAAACCAACGCCAACGCAGACGCCCTATCAAGAATGCCTCACTTATCTGAAGGTGACGAAGACCCAGAAGAGCTGGAAGAGGTAGAACTTCCCGCGTTTCACCGGTATGGAGCCGCTCAACACTCTCACCGCGTGAAGGAGGAGGATCTAACAACTGTGATGATGAATCCCCTACCTCACCACAGCTGGGCCGAAACCCAAGATAGTGACCCTGCAGTCCGCCTGGTGAAAGATCTGCTGACCCAGGAAGACGCCCGCCTAGATCCAGATGCCCCAGAGGAAGCCAAGCAGCTGTGGAAGGAGAAGAGCAAGCTGTTCCTCTACGAAGGCAAGTTGTGCCGAAGGATTGTCAACCACCGGACGCACGAGCTGACCTGGCAAGTCGTGGTCTCCAGGCGGGATGCAGCTATGGTCCTGGGAGCTTACCATGACAGAGCGGGACACTTCGGTTGGAAGAAACTGGAGTTCCTACTAAGAGGAAGGTTCTTTTGGGTCGGCATGAGAGGAGCTGTGGAAAAATGGTGCAGAGACTGTGGCCCTTGTCACCTAAGGAGGAAGGACCGTACCAGCCAGAAGACACCCTTGAGGCCCATCGTCACCACGCAGCCTCTTGAGCTGGTAGCTCTGGACCACGTCAAATTGGCTTCAAGCCGGTCTGGATACATCTATGCCCTGACAATCGTGGACCACTATTCACGTTTTCTAGTGGTGGTCCCGGTAAAGGACTTGACAGCCCAAACAGCGGCCAGAACCTTCCAGCAATACTTCTGCCGTCCACACGGGTATCCGGAACAGGTCCTGACAGACCAGGGTCCAGCGTTCGAAGCTGAAATCTTCCAGGAGTTCTGCAACCTCTATGGCTGTAAGAAGATTCGGACAACGCCTTACCACCCCCAAACCAACGGGATGTGTGAGAAGATGAACAAAATAGTCATTGATCTCCTGAAGACGTTGCCCCTGGAGGAACGCAGCCTGTGGCCAGAAAAATTGCCGGACCTGGTAGACATGTACAACAATATCCCGGTGAACGCTACAAACTGCACCCCGGCTTACCTGATGCGAGCTAGACCAGGTAAGCTGCCCGTAGACCTGGAGATGGGAGTCCTAATACCTGAGGACACCTCCCCGGATGCGGACTGGGATACGGAAAGGCAACTGCAGTACAAGAAGGTACAGGAGAGTGTGGAGAAGAGCCTGGCCCAGGTGAGAGAGAAGCAAGAAAGACTCTTCAATCAACACGCCCCTGCTAGCCCCCTAGAACCTGGTGAGCAAGTCCTAAAGCGAAAAAGAAGGCTACATAAGTTGGACGACCAGTGGGAAAGGGAACCCTACACCGTACTGCAGTCTGACCACGACAACCCAAAGGTGTGCGTAATCACCAAGGACGGAGGAGAAACCACTAGTGTCGTCTCCAGAGACCACCTCAAAAGGTGCCCCGAGCAACTCCGTAGTGCAGAAGAGGATCAGAGTGACCTTGAACCCGCAGAGGACAAGGAAGAAATGATCAGCACCGTTCTCGGAGAGTTCCCTCAGTCCTGGACTCGCATAAATGATGCCATAGTGGTACCCGTCCTGCATTTCCTACAACCGGCACAGCAACAACCAACACCAGAGCCGGAAGGTGAAGAGGAGCGAGCGGTTCCAGAGGCAGAAGAGCCTGTACCAGCAGCCCAGGAGAATCAACCCTCTGCTGACAGTGAGCCTGCCATGCCTGCGGTAAGCCAAAGGACCCGCCGACAGCTGCCTGCCCTACCTGTACACCCAGCTGGTAGCTGTACCCCTAACGCTAGTGGGGAAAGCCAGGTTGGTCCACCACCAGACAGTGGGCTACGTAGGTCAACCAGGAGCACAAAGGGGCAGATACCCGCTCGCTGGAGAATATAGAGCGCGCAAAGATTGTAAATAACCCTGTTGCCAAATGTTGAATTGTTTGCCTAGTTACATGCATGTTTGGTAATTCTGTGTTTCAGTTTCTTGCAGCTACCGTAAGGACTCAAAGGTTATGGACTTTTTATAACCGGGACCTTGCATGGACTGCGTTCGGAGCTTAACCCAGGAATGAACTAAGACTGTGAAGGACTTGGGGTAGGACAGACCCCCACCTGGTTATGCTCCCCGTCGTGTTGGTGATATGGACACCTGGTCACAGACCACACTGTGACCTTAAGAACTCAATTTGTGCGTCATCTGTCTATTAATGTTTTATGGTTATGAATATTGTCTTTGTTTGCTGTTTAGTCCCGGAGTACTAAATTTCACTAGGGGGGAATGTGTCACCCTGACCTGGATGCCACAAGTGTAATTAAAGCTGTGTCTGAGAGCAGGGGGGGAGGTTCTCTGGTCAGGGGAACATTAGCATGCAATGCCTCCTGTCTCAGGCCAGTAGGGGGAGCAGGCTGCCCCTATAAAAGCTGGTGCTGGGGGCAGGGTTAGGGAGAACTGGAAAGCCTGTCTCAGCACTGAGACGTGTCCCAGAGTGGAGGAGGGACAGAAAGTTGATTGCACCTAAGAGGAAGTGTGGCAGGAGGAGAGCCACAAGCCAGAGACAAGAGGCAAAGAGAGCCTGTCTTGGCAGAAAGAGGACTTCATTTACCAGACTTTGGTGTCTGAGGCTGGAGGGATTCCACATCCCCCAGCAGATAACCAGTCCGCAAGGGACTGTATATTCCTTGGCCTAAGAAGCCTGGAGGCCCTGCCACAACCGAAGGGACCAGTAAAGCCGTACAAGGCTGGGAGCAGAAAGGAACCCACGTCGCAGGCCATACAGGAGAGAATACACGGAAAGCTCGGAAATGTGGGCTGTTACCCTATAACGAGGAGATAGCCAGAAGGAGCGCAGAAAGCACGGTAGGCCTACACCCTCACCCTGACCAGGGCCAATTTCCCCCTTGCTCTAAGACATCCAGGTCCCCTCCTAGCTGGGACTGTTTATGGGTCAGTTTACCTGTTTCAGTAAAGACCCTGGACTGCAAGCTGTTGTCTGTGTGCTCCTTGCTCCTCCAGCACTATCAGCACTGGGACTCTCACCACTATCACTCCCACCATCCACTATACTGCCCTGGGGCCGCACTCTTCCCGTGGGGAGTCACACTACCCTAGCTGCACACCTCATCAGCCCCAGCGGTCTGCATGCAGCGGCGGTTCCTAATAACCGCAATCCACGGGTGGCGTAGTCGGACATAAACATCAGCACATAACGGACTACCACTGGCCTGACCACCCTGAGCCACGGAACCGGGTTGCCACTACTACTCCCACCGTCTCCCTATTGCCCGGATCCGAGTGCCCCACGGCCCAGGTAAAGGCCCCATTGACAAAGGCCTCTTGACAAAGCGAATTTGCGAAACGCGCGTCGAGGCCTGCAGGTCCCACACTGGTCTGCTCCTGCCTTGTCCCCTTTCCCCCCCTTGAGCGTCCCCTGGTGATTATATTGGTGAGTGTATTTTTTACTATGGATTATACCCACTCTTGCCCCATTGTGGGAAAAGTGTGATATTTATCTATTATTATATTTGAACTATTCATATCCCTATATATACCTCTCCTACTTTGTCATCAGTTAGCACATGTTACTCTGGGTTGCTCCTTTCTCCCCCTTTTTCATACTATCCTGCTACATATGTTAGCTGTGGATACTCTTCAGGTGCTTTTTTTCATCCGCATTGGTTCTCCATCTGCATCTATTTATTATACATGTGGTATTATGTATTTATACTTTTACTAATAAAGTTTTTTCTTATATGCCGTACACTCAGTTTCTCTTTGTGTTTTTACCCTATGATTGTAGAGCCTACTGAAACAGACTAAGGAAACTTTTTAAACACTTAGGAAGCCTTTGCAGGTGTTTGTTGAAATAGATCACTCTGTTTGTAATGACTATTTATAACATATGAGTTTCACTTTTTGTACTGTAGAACTTAAATAAATTAAGTTTTTGATGATATTCTAATTTAGTGAGGTGTAGCTGTATGTCTTGCATTGGTGGCCTAACATCTTGTATTGTTTATGCTTGCAAGGTGGAAGCTGTAACATCCCTGGCGGCATGCTGGCATGGCTTACCATCTCCCACCATGCAAGACCGCCAGCTTACCTACCAGTCCAGGCTGTGCACTATGCTCCTCTACTTGCTATGTGCATGTCTCTTGTCTGCTGGCTTAGGGCGTCGGCGCTGGAACTTCCTGATTCTTAAAGTTACAGTGTGCACAGTTGTAATGCATCCCCAGCCTATTGCTGTGCGTCACTGGATACTTAAACCTCCTCCACCCAGTGAGAGGTGCCTGAACAAAACTTTCTTACAGTGTGTTCTGTGCAACTGTGAGTTGCCAAGTCCTGTCCTGAAACTTGTCTGTTTCCTCCACCCTGGGGGCTGAGTACCCAGGCCCGTTACCTGTATCTGTGACTTTTAGTCTATTTCCGCCACCTTTGGGCCTGAGTATCCAGGCCCGTTACCTGTATCTGTGACTTCTAGTCTATTTCTGCCACCCTGGGGGCTGAATGCCAAGGTTCGTTCCTGTATCTCGTTCCTGTGTCAGTTCCTGTCTGAACTGTGTCCTAGCCCGTTACCTGTTTGTCCCTATGTCCGATCCTTCCCTTTTTCTGCAGTGTCTGAACCAGAACCTACTCGTTGTCTCTGTACTTCTGTTTGTGAGTTCTGTGTCCACACGCTACTTCATAGCAAGTACCTGTTTGTCTGGTTCTGCTTGTCCCGTTTCCCTGCCTCCATATCTACCTCCTGTGTTCTAGCTATCTTCCTGTGTTTCCCTGTCCCTCTCTGTTCCATATGAACAGAGCCCTGTCCTGTTTGTCCGCACCTGCGGCTCTGCTCTGCTCCGCTTCCCCTCTGCACCTGCGGCTCTGTCCTGCTCCGCTTCCCCTCCACACCTGTGGCTCTGTTCTTTTAACCCAGTCTTTACTGGTCCCTATCCAGCCTATTTACCTACCTACCAGTACCCGCCTGTCTGTATACCAGCCGTGCCTGCTGGTACCAGCCTGTCTGTATACCAGCCGTGCCTGCCAGTCCCTGCCTGTCTGCATACCAGCCAAACCTGCCTGTTCCTGCATTCCCCAGTGTGGATCAACAGCTGTGTGACCTAGGTCTGACCTGGAGTAGCACCTGGGCCACCTCCCACGTCCCTCCTCAGACCACAGAGTCAATTAAGCCGCTGTGCGTCCGTGGTCGAATGTAGCGAGGCCCCTAGTCACGGCCCTCCAGGCACTCCTCGGTTCGTGGCCCAGTGGGACCACTAACCACGCACACGCCAAACAGTCCGGGCGTGAGTGTAACAGAAGCAAAGCTGAACTTTGGGATCCTGAAAAACGAGACAAAAAATTGCAGTAAAAATGCATGTTTGTAATGACTCTATATAATATATGAGTTTTACATCAGCTGTAAGTCACTATCTGTAACTGTACTGTAATCTCTATATGTTCTGCAGGACTGATATCTACCACTATATGGTCACATTATGATGGTAATATCAGTGTTGGTCTTTGTATAGAGATTTCTTTTAGTGACAGCGAGGTCATCTGCTGAGGTTCTCCTGTACCCAATATTGGGGTGCGCCACCATAAATGTAATGAGGGTTACATAGTTACACTCAGAAGTCCCCCCCCCCTGAACCAAAACCCTAGCTACTAGTGATGAGTGAACGTCCTAGCCACTGCTCTTTACTCGCCCGAGCATCAATGTGCTTGACAAGCTCAGTGCTCGGCGAGTATTTCCGGGTTGCTCGGGCGGGAACTCGGGTCCCCTCCCTGCATATTTGGCAGTCTTTAGAGAGCCAATGAACATGCAGGAATTGCCTGCCATGCACTGTAATGTTGTAGCCATGTTGGTTGTGGGCATTACAGTGATTGGCTGGCCGCACAGCATCATCAGGTCTATATAAGACCTGGCGTCGCTATGCTTGTCACAGTCTACCCCGGAATCAGGCAGAGTAGGGAGAGGTGCTGCTGCGTCAGGGAGAGATTTGCTTGTTTATAGTTAGTATAGGTATTCCACAACATATATATATTTCCAACTGAACTAACAATCCTTCTGAGGACTAATTCAGCAGCATATATATTCAGTGGTGATAGCAGGAGTTCGGCAGGCAGGCAGGGTATGTGGCAGACTGCAGTGCATGATACAGCATAAAAGGGTCCATTGAACATCCTGTTAGTATAGGTATTCCACAACGTATATATATATATATATATGTATATATCCATCTGAACTAACAGTCCTTCTGAGGACTAATCCAGCTGCATATAATAATCAGTGCTAGGCAGGCAGGCAGTGTATGTGGCAGACTGCAATGTATGATACAGCACAAGAGGATCCATTGAACGTCCTGTCTGCTGCAAAAATTACAGATATTTGTAGACATAGCCCCAGATATCAAAAGTCAGGGCAATTTTTTTTTATCTTAATCCTGGTTATTTGCTTAAAAAGCAATCCAGAGTACACCATTTTTCTGCTTCATTTGTTTGTTCTCACTGCAGCATAAAGCCAGATCTGTTCCATATTTCAGCGATAATAATCCAGAAATTTGAACTGAACATAGAAAATATTGGCCTACTTTTCCATTCTGTTGCAGTGTGTCGGTCAAGCTATTCACACTAGGTGTCTGTGAAGAATAGTATTAGTAAATTACAGGCCTGCTATTTAAAACCGTGGTTCTCTGTCAGACATATCACCTATAAGACTGTTCCAAAATCAGACATTTCTTCCATTTTCATTCCGTATCAGTGTGTAGATCAAGCTATTCACACTAGGTGTCTGTGAAGAATGGAATTAATAAATTACATGCCTGCTGTTTAAAACCGTGGCTATCTGTCAGACATATCACATATAACTGCGTTCCAAAATCAGCAATTTCTCGTGAACGTGGAAAATATTGTCCTCTATTAAAAATTAGCAAGGTGCGTGGCAAGGGTGGGGGAAGTGGACGTGATGGTGATGGTGCATGCTGAGGCCAAGGCAGAGGACATGGCCATGGGCAAGCTGAAATTGTGCCACAACAAACACCCACATCTTGTCACTTGACCTTCCTGTCCCAATTACTAGGGGACAGCAGTACACCACTATTGAACCCAGAACACTGTCAAAAGGTTGTTGGTTGGATAGCAGATAAGCTTCCAGTCACTTTGCCACCACCACCACCCTGTTTTAAACACGGTGCAGCATCGGCATCTCTGCCTCCTGCCGGGGAGAGACGCCGTTCCCCTCAACGCCGCGGCCCTGGTCCGGCGTCTTCCGGCTCCCGTCCTGCTTCTATAGCGTACTGCACGCAGCTTCCCGGGCACTGTGCTTAGGGCGCATGCACACGCTCTCCCTCCCTCTTAAAGAGGCCGCGCTTGTCCTAAAAAGTCCCCGGCCAATGGCCGGAGGACTTCCCCTATTTAAAGCACCTCCTCCAATTTGGAGGTGCCTGTGCAATGGTTGTTCCGTGTGCTAACACTTGCTTCAGCCCCCAGGTCCCGATGCCTGTCAGTCCTGCCCACCAGTCTGCCTGTCAGTCCTACCCGCCTGTCTGCCTGTCAGTCCTGCCCGCCTGTCTGCCTGTCAGTCCTGCTCGCCAGTCTGCCTGCCAGTTACCTGCCGTGCTCACCAGCCTGCTTACCTGGAAGTACCTGCCTGTTACCTGTTGTGCCCGCCAGACTGCTTACCTGGAATCACCTGTCTGTTACCTGTTGTGCCCACCTGCCTGTTACCACCTGTCACGCCCGTTAGGTTGTCTACCCAGACAACCCGTCAGCCTTCCAGCCATGCTCATCCGCTGTACCAGTCTGTTCCTGCCATCTGACCCAGTGGGAGTCACCTGCTCTCACGCAAGGTCGGTCCCAGAGTGGCACCTGGTCCCCCTGCCCGGTCCTTCCCTTGTTCACGGAGTCGATTGAGCCACCGTGCGACCTTGGTCAGGCCGAGTAGGTACTTAGTAACGCCCCTCTGGTCCCTCCTTGCACCGAAGCACAGAGGTTCCACCACTCGGACTTGTAACACACGGTCATGTCTCAGTAGCTGTGAGTCTGGACCGCATATTCCTCACCCTGATCCTCTTTCCTCCCACCATGCCGAGTGCCCGGAGACAACTGATCCCACACTTGGATACTTAGAAGAGTTGTTCTCTTTTCCATTTGTAGATTTGGGCCTCTCGTCCGGCCAGCTTCAAGCGAGTCAAGAGGAGAACATGTGTAGCGATGCTCAAATATTGGCGCAGCCACGGTCACACAAAGACGACGGTGTGACAGTGTAATTACTATCGCAAGAGGTGGATGATGATGATGATGGAACATAATTGCCAGAAAGTCAGGAGGAGGACTAGGGTGCGGAAGTGGAAGACGGGGTGGTGGATGATATAGTAACTGACCCAACCTGGCATGGGAACATGCAGAGCGAAGACAGCAGCATACAGGGGGAGGGAGGAATAGCACCACAACAGGCAGGAAGAAGCAGTGTGGTGGTCGCAGACTCAAGACGGGAAAGTGTTCCTCGTAATGCCAACACAATGTAAGTTGCCAGTACAACTGTTAGATCTTCCCAAGTCTGGTTATTTTTAAAAGACTCTGCAGATAACCCCAAAAATACCATTTTCACCACCTGGCAGGCCAGCATCAGCAGGGGTAGCAAAGTCTGACCAACATCAGCATAATCAGGCACATGGCAGCAAAGCACCCGACTAAGTGGGCCAAACCCCAGGGTCCAGCAGCAGTGTCTGTGGGTGACACCACTGCTTGTTCCTCTGGTGTGCGTGCATGCCAATCCCCTGTCCATGGCGCATGCCAAGATGCCTCCCGCCCTGCACCTGTGGTTGAACACTCTCAACTAGCACCATCAGCAAGCACGCCCACGTCCTTGTCCCAGAGCAGTGTTCAGTTGTCCCTACCCCAGTCCTTGGAATGCAAGCGCAAATATGCAGCCAATGCCCCACAGGCTACACTACTAAATTCACACATTTTGTGAATGCTTGGGCTCAAAATGTTGACTTTTAGGCTCGTGGACACGGAAGCCTTCAGCAACCTGATGGCTCAGTCCCCAGCCGCCACTATTTCTCCCGGTGTGCCGTCCCCGCATTACAAGAGCACGTGTCCCACAACATTAGACGTGCCCTCAACAACGCAGTTACTGGGAAAGTCCACCTAACCACGGACACCTGGACAAGTGCTTGTGGGCAGGGACGGTAGATCTCGCTGATGGCACACTGGGTTAATATAGTGGAAGCCGGGACCCAGTCGGACCTTGGGACGGAACACATCCTCCCGACGCAAGGAATTGCGGGCCCTGGGATAATCAGGGTTGCCCCCACATTCTACAGCTACTACACCTCCTACTCCTCCTCCTCCTTAGTCTACATTTCCGAAATGACATCAGTCGCAAGCTGGAAGCACTGCAGCACTGCCTCGGCCAAGCGGCAACAGGGTGTGCTAAAGCTAATATGCTTAGGTGACAAACCACAAAACACTGAAAAGTTGTGAACAGCTCTGAAAGAGCAGGCAGATCTGTGGCTGACACTGCTGACCCTACAGCCAGGGATGGTCATGTGTGATAATGGCCGTAACCTGGTGGCGGCTCTGAGGGGAGGTGAGCTCACACATGTACCATGCCTGGCCTATGTGCTTAACCTCGTGGTTCAGTGGTTTCTCAAAACCTACCCGGATCTGCCAGATCTGCTTTTCAAATTATGCCTCCTTTGTGCCCATTTTAGAAAATCAGCTACAGTTTCCGCCGCCATTGCCGTGCTTCCGCAGTGTTTGCAGTTTCCAGCTCACTGACTGATCTACGATGTCCCCACGCATTGAAACTCTACATTGCAGATGTTGGGAAGGATTTGTGAGCAGAAGAGCTCAGTTGTTGACTACCAGCATCAACAATGCCGTCGGTATTCAGTTCAGACTCCACACATAAGACCTCAGGAGTGGATATGGATGTCAGACATATGTACCAACCTCCAAAATTTTAATGACTCCACCAAGATGTTGAGCGGCGATGGCGCCATAATTAGCATCACCATCCCGCTTCTCTGTTTTCTGAAACGCTCTCTGCTCACAATTAAATGTATTGCAGGCAGAGCATGATGAGGTGGCGCAAGGAACCATACAGGGTGATTCCACACAGCCCAGCCTCATCTCATCTCAATGTGGATTGGGTGACAATGAGGAAGAGGAGGAGGAAGAACAGGAGCTAGTTTCCTGCGCTATAGATGGTTCCACCTGCACAACTGTCATACCGTCTGTTCAGCGTGGATGGCCTGAGGACAGGGACGAGGAGGAAGAGGAGGATGATAAGGAGGAGAGCATGGTCAGTCGTCCTCTTGGTGAAGACACGGAAGTCTTGCCTCTTTGCAGTCTGGCACACATGGCTGAGTTTATGTTACGCTGCCTTTCCCGTGACCCTCGCAGTACCAGAATGCCCTTGTTGCAGAATTATTAAAAAAATTCCCATCTGAAAGTGCTGGCATCAGAGGTCACAGTTTGTTGGACAACCAATTAGTACAGGCGAGGGAGACACAAATGCAATCCAGCAGAGGCAGGGGAACACTGTCAAAGTTCTGGGACAGTTTTCTCAGACCCTCCCATCTCACAAGCCCTGATGCTCGGGGTACTCTCACAAGGAGGAACAAATTTCAGAAGATGCTGAGGGAGTATCTTGCCGACCATACCAATGTCCTCCATGATTTCTCTGTGCCTTATAATTATTGGGTTGGTATCCAACCTGGACACGTGGCATGAACTGGCTCTCTACGCCTTGGAGATCCTGGCCTGCCCTGCCGCTAGCGTTTTGTCAGAGCGAGTTTTTAGTGCCGCTGGTGAAATTATAACCGATAAGCGCATCCGCCTGTCAACTGAAAATGCTGACAGGCTGACACTTATAAAAATGAACAATGGCTGGATTGGGCCAGACTTCTCAACACCACCGAATGATAGCAGCATAAAATAAACTCAAATACAGTGTCTTTTTTTTTGGCTGGTCTAACACTATTCCCATGCACCTCTGTCTTTACACCCAGACATGGGTATACGGTTCCTGATTTTGTCTATTTGCTCTTGTCCTCCTCCTTCACCGCATCCTCATCCTCCACCACCATATTACCACCATATGTACCATATCAACATATCTACATCTCTTGCAAGGGGCATCGGAGTTCCTCCAAATTTTTGGCAGCCGTTGCTTCACTGCATAGGCAAACAATATAAGAGACCCACTTCCTAATAATGGGAGCATTTTTTTTCAGGAGGTCCTCCGACCTCTACGTCTCTTGCAAGGGACATTGGAGTTCCTCCAAATTTTTGGCAGCCGTTGCTTCACTGCATAGGCAAACAGAATGGGAGACACACTTCCTAATAATGGGAACATTGTTTACAGGAGGCCCTCCGACCTCTACGTCTCTTGCAAGCGGCACTGGAATTCCTCCAAATTTTTGGCAGCCATTGCTTCACTGCATAGGCAAACCATATGAGAGACACACTTACTAATAATTGGAACATTGTTTTCAAGAGGCCCTCTGACCTCTGTATCTCTTGCAAGGGGCATTGAAGTTCCTCCAAATTTTTGGCAGCCGTTGCTTCAATTCATACGCAAACAGTATGGGAGACGCACTCCTTTCTAATGGGAATATGTCGTTACTGAGGCTCTATGTGTCTTGAAATTGTTAGTAGAGTTTTTCCTAAATTTTGGCAGACATTGAACTCACTGCATACCCTATAACTGTATAGCAGACCCGCTCCTTTCTAATGGGAACATGTTGTACTCGTTACTGTGGCCCAGCTCTATATGTCTTTAAATTGTTAGTGGGTTTTTTCCTAAATGCTGGCAGCCGTTGGTCTCACTGCATACCCTATAACTGTATAGCAGACTCTCTCCTTTCTAATGAGAACGTGTCGTTACTGTGGGCCAGCTCTATGTGTCTTTAAATGGTTAGTGGGGTTTTTCTCAAATTTTGGCAGCCCTTGCAGTCACAGCTTGGTCATTACCACTATAGGAGACCCGCTCCTTTATAATGGGAATTTTTTTTTTACTGAGACCCTCTTCTATGTCTCTTCAAAGGGGTATTGAGTTGCGTCCAAATTTTTGGCAGCCCTTGCAGTCACGACATACGCAATTACAGTATAGGAGACTCACTCGTTAATAATGGGAACAACAAAGCATAGCCGGTTGATCATTCTCTCTCACAATAGTGAGGGCAAACTGCTGGCCCTATAAGAATAGTAAGAGCCGCCTGATGGCCCTATAAAAATAGGTTTTGTGACTTTCAGAGTCCCTCCATCATAAATGAAACAGAATGTGGCTGATGATGTGTCACACACCACATGGCAAGATAAGGTTGTAAAATGTTAAAATTACATTTCCTGGTGAATGCATTTGTCCTGGTTGAAAGCAATGCAAAAGTGAAAAAACACATCAAAAACACCACGTGTGAACATAGCTCAAGGTGTGGAGGAGAATTTCTGTTTTTGTATATATATATATTGCCTTATATAGAAGTCATTACCCTGGAAAGGATGGTCCCTAACATATTTGCCAGGAAAATCCATTTTGGTTTTGTTTGTGTATGCTTTATTATGAGTCCATAAAAGTGGCGTAATACCTCTGACAACATTGTTGACAGCAGTGACCTGGGAGTCAGAAATGCTTCCAGGGGTCTTCCCCATGCTGTTCCCATGTAATTTGAGCACAGTTCCCATCGATTTTGGCGATTTTAGGCCCACTGCAGATCGCTCGAGTTTCCCATAGACTTACATTAGGCTCGTTACTCGGACTGAGCACTTGAGTATTCAAATTTGCTCGACTCGAACAACAAGTACCCGAGCATTTTAGTGCTCACTCATCACTACTAGCTACACCTGTGACCGTATTATATTATGAGCAAAGCATTTAGCCCTTTTTAAATGCTGTTATAGTCTCTGCCATTACTATCTCTTGAGGTCAGGCATTGCACAGTCTTAATGTTCTAACTGTAAAGAACCCTTTCCTGTCTAAATTTCCTTACTTCTACATGTAATGAAAAGTCTCCTGGGAAGAAATAAATCATGTGGCAGTTATTTGTAATCCGCACACATGTGTTTACTGTAAATATGTAAATGAGGTCACATAGTAGGCACCTTTTTTCTAAGTTGAACAAGCACAATTTTCTAACTTCTCATTGTAAGAGAGCCCTGCTATCCCATTTATTAAAGGGGTAGGCTTCCTGGTTGTTGGGGAAAGAACTACTGAGTGACGGTTTGGACCAGCAACTATGTTGAATCACTTACTCAAACTGTCCATTTTTGATACTGTTAAGCCCCTGTCTCACATAGCGAGATCGCTAGCGAGATCGGTGCTGAGTCACGGTTTTGGTGACGCAACAGCAACCTCACCAGCGATGTCGCTATGTGTGACACTTTGCAGCGATCAGACCCCTGCTGTGAGGTCGCTGATCGCTGCAGAATGTCCTGGACCTTTTTTAGGTCTTTGCCCTCCCGCTGGTCAGCACACATCGCTGTGTGTGACCAGCGGGAGCAGCAATCAGGCTGGTAACCATGATTTTCATTTGGAAATTAAGGTCTCAGAGGCTGGAGGAAGAGTGGAGAGGCAAACAATCCAAGCTGCTTGAGGTCTAGTGTGAAGTTTCCACAATCAGTGATGGTTTGGGGAGCCATGTCATCTTCTGGTGTAGGTCCACTGTGTTTTATCAAGACCAAAGTCAGCGCAGCCGTCTACCAGGAAATTTTAGAGCACTTCATGCTTCCCTCTGCTGAGAAGCTTTTTGGAGATGGAAATTTCATTCTCCAGCAGGACTTGGCACCTGCCACACTGCCAAAAGTACCAATAACTGAGTTAAAAGCAACAGTATCACTGTGCTTGATTTGCCATTGACTCGCACCCTGGGCCGTGGGGCACCCGGAACCGGGCTTTAGTGCGATGATGGGGGTAATAGTGGCAACCCGATCCCGTGGCTCAGGGTGGTCAGACCAAATGCTGTGGCAGTCTATTTGTAGAGTTATGAATGTCCGACTACGCCACCCGTGGATTGCGGTCAGGGATGACCACCGCTGCAAGGCAGACCGCTGAGGCTGGTGTTGGTGTGCAGCATAGGGATAGGATAACTTCCCACGGGAAGAGTGTAGCCTCAGGGCAGTGTATGTGAATGCTGGGGGTGATAGTGCAGGCCGCAGTAATAAGAGTTCAGAGTCCGCTTCAAACAGTCCAGGGTCTTTATTGTAGGTATTACTACTGACCCAACAGGAGTCCCGGGTAGGAATGGGCCTGGGTGTCTGAGAGCATTCGGGCGAGCCCCACTGGTCAGGGTGAGTGTGAAGGCCTACCGTTCTCTCTCTGCCCTTGCTGACTATCCCCCTTTTCGTGGTGTAATTGCCCACGTCCCTGAGCTGGCCGTGTACTTTGCCAGTATGGCTTGCGACTCGGGCCTTAGGTACCTTTTGCTTCTCCGTGCTGTACTGGTCCCTCTGTGTGGCGGAGCCTCCAGGCTTCTTAGGCCAAGGGACCTGAAATCCCTCGCGGGTTGGTTCTCTGCTGCTGGGCTTGCAACCCTGACAGCCTCGGACCCCAATGTCCGGTAGTGTAGTTCTCTCAGCCAGGACCGGCTCTCGTCGCCTCTGTCCCTGGCTCGCAGCTTCTCCTCTGCCTCACGGACTCCTCGGCTACAGCTGAACTGTCCCTCCTTCTCTGGGACTAGTCTCAGTCCTGAGCTAGGTCGTCCAGTTCTCTCTAACCCTGCCCTCAGTTCCAGCTTTTATAGGGGCAGCCAGCTCCCCCTACTGGCCTGGGAAGGAGGTGCTGTATGCTAATTGTCCCTGACCAGGGAACCTCCCTCCTGCTCTCAGACACAGCCTTTAATATTTGTGGCATCCAGGCCTGGGGTGACACATTCCCCCCTAGTAAAATTTAGTACTCCAGGACTAAACAGGAAACACAAATACAGGGTATAAACAATAACATAACATATGTACAAGTACATTTTGTCCTTAAGGTCACGGCGCTTCCGTGACCGGGTGTCCATATCACCCAACAAGGTGAAGTTTTCCACAGTGTGGGGACCTGTCCCTACAAACCCCAAGTTCCTGGCCTTGGGCGTGGCGGCAAGGCTGAGCTACCTACTTTGGACCACAAGAGGGCCACGCCGGACAGGTTTTTCTTCCGTGGCCATCTTCGAAAGAGGGCACCAGGTGCAACTATCTACATGGTAGTTCCGGTTATTCACCGTCCATTGTATCTAGGGAAACTGGAAAATCATTATTAATAACCAGGGTACAAAAATAAAACATTAAATATGTACACTGTGCATTTAGATCTTCCAGCGAGCTGGTATTTGACCCCTAGTGCTCCGGGTTGACCTCCGTAACCCACTGTCTGGTGGTGGTCTAACTTGGCTTTCCCCACTAGTATTAAGGGTACAGCTACTAGCTGGGTTTACAGGCAGGGCAGGCAGCTGTCTGCGGATTCTTTGGTTTACCGCAGGCATGGCAAGCTCACTGTCCACAGAGGGTTGATTCTCCTGGGCTGCTGGCATGGGTTCTTCTGCCTCTGGGGCTGCTTGTTCTTCTGTAGGCTCCTGCTGGGTAGGCTGAAGGAAGTGTAGGATGGGTACCACTATCGCGTCATTTATCCGAGTCCAGGTCCGGGGGAACTCTCCGAGAACTGTGCTGATCATTTCTTCCTTGTCCTCTGCGGGTTCAAGGTCATCTTGATCTTCACTTGGACTCTGTAGTTGCTCGGGGCACCGTTTTAGGTGGTCTCTGGAGACGGTGCTAGTGGTTTCTCCTCCATCCTTGGCAATCACACATACCTTCGGGTTGTTGTGGTTGGACGGCAGTACTGTGTACGGATCGCTCTCCCACTGGTCATCTAGCTTGTGAAGCCTTCTCTTCCGCTTCAGGACCTGCTCACCAGGTTCCAGGGGACCAGCAGGGGCATGTTCGTTGAAGAGCCTCTCTTGTGTTTCTCTCGCTTGAGCCAGACTCCTCGCCTCACTCCCCTGTACCTTCTTGTACTGTAGCCGCTGTTCCATATCCCAGTCCGCATCTGGGAAAGTGTCCTCGGGTGTCAGGACTCCCATCTCCAGGTCCATAGGCAGCTTACCTGGTCTTGCTCGCATCAGGTAAGCCGGGGTGCAGTTGGTAGCATTCACCGGGATATGGTTGTACAAGTCTATCAGGTCTGGCAGCTTCTCCGGCCACAGGCTGCGTTCTTCCAGGGGCAACGTCTTGAGGAGATCAATGACAATATTATTCATTTTCTCACACAGCCCATTGGTTTGCGGGTGGTAAGGCATTGTCTGAATCTTCCTACAGCCGTAGAGGTTGCAGAACTCCTGGAAGACTTCTGCCTCAAACGCTGGACCTTGATCTGTCAAGACCTGTTCCGGATACCTGTATGGACGGCAGAAGTGTAGTTGGAAGGCTCTTGCCGCCGTTTGGGCCGTCAAGTCTTTAACCGGGACCACCACCAAGAACTGGGAGTAATGGTCCACAATCATGAGGGCATAGATGTAGCCGGAACGGCTTGGAACCAACTTCACATGGTCCAGAGCTACTAGCTCAAGAGGCTGCCTGGTGACGATGGGCCTCAAGGGTGTCTTCTGGCTGGTATGGTCCTTCCTTCTGAGGTGGCATGGGCCGCAGTCCCTGCTCCACTTCTCTATGGCCCCTCTCATACCGATCCAGTAGAACCGCTCTCTCAGTAGGAACTCCAGTTTCTTCCACCCGAAGTGTCCCGCTCTGTCATGGTAGGCCTCCAGGACCATTGCTGCATCCCGTCTCGGGACCACTACCTGCCAGGTCAGCTCGTGCGTCCGGTGGTTGACAAGCCTTCTGCACAGCTTACCTTCGTAGAGGAATAGCCTGCTTTTCTCCTTCCATAACTGCTTGGCTTCCTCTGGAGCGTCCGGGCCAGGGCTAGCGTCTGCCTGAGTTAACATGTCTTTCACCAGGCGAGTTGCAGGGTCACTATCTTGCGTTTCAGCCCAGCCGTGGTGGGGTAAGGGGTTGAACATGACGGTGGTTAGGTCTTTGTCTCTTACCCGGTGAGAATACTGAGTGGCCCCATACCGGTGGAACGCAGGGAGCTCTACTTCCTCCAGCTCTTCCGAGTCTTCTTCTCCTTCGGGTAGGTGGGGCATACTAGATAGGGCGTCTGCGTTGGCGTTGGTTGCCTGCCCGGTATTTGATTGTGAAGTCATAATTTGATAGCCGGGCCATCCACCGCTGTTCTAGGGCACCTTGTCTTGCATTGTCCAGGTGTGTCAACGGGTTGTTGTCTGTGTACATGGTGAACTTTGCGGAGGCCAGGTAATGCTTAAACCGTTCTGTGACGGCCCACACCACTGCCAAGAATTCTAGCTTGAAGGAGCTGTAATTCTCCGGGTTTCTTTCAGTGGGCCTCAGCTTCCGGCTGGCGTACGCGATCACCCTTTCTCTGCCCTGTTGGTTCTGTGACAGTACGGCTCTTAACCCCACATTACTGGTGTCTGTGTGGAGGATAAAAGGCTGGCCATAATCGGGGTAGGCCAGGATCTCATCCCACGTGAGGGCCATCTTCAGCTGGCGGAAGGACTCCTCTTCCGGCTTGTCCCACTTGAAGGGTGGCTTTTGGCTTCTGGTCTTGGATTGCCCTATCAGGAGGTCCTGCATAGGGGCTGCCATCTTAGTGAACCCGGGGATGAATCTTCGGTAGTAGCCTACCAACCCGAGGAACTGCCTCACTTCTTTGATGTTTGAGGGGCTTGGCCAGCTCTTGATTACTGTGACCTTGTCGGTGTCGGGGGCTACTCCACCACGTGCTCCAGGTACTGTACCTTCGGCTTTAACAGATGGCACTTGGAGGGTTTCACTTTCATGCCATAGCCTGCCAGGGCTTCGAACACCTTTGCCAGGTGTTTTAGATGGTCCTCGTAAGTCTTCGAATAGACGATCACGTCGTCCAGGTAAAGTAGGACCCTCTCGAAGTTTCGGTGCCCTAGACAGCATTCCATCAGCCTCTGGAAGGTCCCGGGTGCATTGCAGAGCCCGAATGGCATACAGTTGAATTCACTCAATCCCATCGGGGTGGTGAAGGCGGTCTTCTCCTTGTCAGCCTCTGCCACAGGAACCTGCCAGTACCCGCTAGTAAGATCCAAAGTAGAGAAGAAGTTAGCTGATTTTAGTGCGGCTAAAGACTCCTCTATCCTAGGTAACAGGTACGTGTCTTTATGGGTGATACGATTGATTTGTCTATAGTCCACGCACATTCTCATGGTGCCGTCTTTCTTTTTTACCAGAACCAAGGGGGCTGCCCAGGGGCTACAGCTGTCTCTAATGACCCCGGCTTCTTTCATTTCTCTCAGCATGCCCTTTGCGTTCTGATAATGTGCAGGGGGTACAGGTCTGTGTCTCTCTTTTATTGGTGGGTGGCTCCCCGTGGGGATGTGGTGTTCCACCCCTTTCACCCTGCCGAAGTCTAGCGGGTGCTTACTAAAGATTCTCTCGTACTCCTGAACCACCCGGTAGACTCCTTGTTTTTGGTGCGAGGGAGTGGAGTCAGCACCCACGTGGAGTTTCTGGCACCAGTCCTCCTTGTGTTTCTGGGAGCCATTACCGTCCACCGGGGGGAGATGGAGGCAAGGGTTCCACGACCCTGATAGCATTGTGTTCGACGACAAACAATTTGGCTAGTGTAGCGTACCGGGGCAAGTGTACTTCCCTTTCCCCAATGTTTAAGATCCGGACAGGCACCCTTCCATGGCGGACATCAACCACCCCCCGGGCTGTCAAAATGGTGGGCCTGCTGTCTGAGTACACGGGTTCTACCATGGCTTGGTAGTCTCTCCCTCTTAACCCGATTGCAGTCCGACACCAGATCATCATTTCACTTTTGGGAGGCATGGCAATGGGGAACGGGTCGCTCATCCTCACGCTACCGATCTCACCACCAGACAGTTCTACCTGTTGCCGTCTCATCAGGGCTCTTATCTCCTTCTGGAGGACCCTCTGTTGGCTGGAGCTCGCATTCATCGCCACCTGCTGCAAAATTACAATCACTGCTGAAAGACAATTTTCAATCACATTAGTACCCAAGATTATTTTAGGGTGACTTTCTTGACGGTCAATGTCCACAATGATCACTCCCTGTGCTGGCAGTTCAACTTTACCAATCTTAATGGTCATCTCTCTGAACCCCACCTGCGGCACGGGCTGGCCATTGCTGGCGATGAAGCTCAAGTCACTGTCTGGATAGCGGGTTATGTCAGTGTCACTCCAGTACTGCTTGAAAAGTACATAGGGGATTGTAGTCACCTGGGACCTGGCGTCCAGCAGTGCACTCATGGGGATACCGTCCAGCACTACGGGTAAAACCGGGCGTCCCCCTACGTACTTATCACGCCAATTAGACGGGCCTGGTGACCTTATGCCTGGGGGTTGGCCCTCTGCCCCAGGTCGGACCCATTTAAAGTACAGTACCTGGCTACGTGTCCCGACTGGCTGCAACGGCGGCAAATCGGCTGTCCATCCTCAGTGTAACGATCGGCGGGCCTCCCTCTGAACGGCGGGATCCTCCTCCGTCGACGCCACGGGACATCCTCCAGACTGGAAGCCAGCTTGATTGGTCCTGACGGGTCCATCTGTAATGACTGTATGGTCCTGGTCAATGCAGCAACACTCTTTGTCAGTTCTTGGACCTGATGGTGCAGGTTTGCAGGCTGGGATGGATTTAGGGCCTGCGCATCAGCCCCCACAAGGTCTGCGGGGTAGGGCGTCGCCCCCTGGTGGTAAGTGATGGCAGGGCGCCGGGAAGCTACAGCGCCACCTGGTGCGGGTTCTCGGAGCACCCGGATGGCCCTATCTTTGAACTGCGCAAAAGTCAAATTGGGGTTCTGTAGGGCCATGAGGCGCAGCTGGGTTCTGTGGGCGCTGGACAGCAGACCTTCTATGAACTGGTCAGTCAACAGTTTATTGGTGTCCTGCACGCTGCCAGGGTCAGCTTGTTTGATTGCTCCCAGAGCTTCTTGCAGGTTCAAGGCATAGTCTCTGATACTATCTTGGGCTCGCTGCTTACAGCCATAGAACCGCATTTTGATTTCTGCTGAGGTACGGGTGTCAAAGGTGTCCCGCAGACGGGTCAGAACCCCCTTTACAGTCCTTTTCTCCTCAGCTGTCCAAGACTTTACCTCCCGCTGGGCCGCACCAGTTAACTGCCCTATCAGTATGCTTACTTTCTGTTCTTCTGTCAGGGGGTAAACTTTGAACAGGCTATACAGCCTTTCTTTAAAGTCGCCCAAGGTATGCGACTCGCCGGCATACTGTGTCAGCCAGGCCGCTCCGGGGATATAGGGCATGGAAAATGGCAACACAGCTGCAGCGGCTACGCTGGTGGTAGAGGGTCCCTCCGCGTCCGACATCTTCCTCCCCCCTAGTTAAACGTGGCCTACCTTCCGGCGATCCTCTTCTGTAGGCCGCGGCTCCGCTCGCGATGCTCCGGGCGAGGACCTTGCGTCGCGTCCTGGTGACGTCAGCGTCGCTCTCTCTCCTTCCAGGACTTTGCGCAGCGTCGGTGCGTAGGGCGGGGCTTCAGGTCTCGCGCGGTTTGGACGTCCACGCCCCTCTTCTTCCCGCGCGGCGTGCCGAAGATGGCGCCCGATGGCGGGAAAACGGCTGAGGATGGCGGGAAACGGCTCCGGATGGCGGGAAACCTCTTTTTAAGGTACGTATACAGTCTTTTTCAGGCGCGCAATACCCGTTTGTGGCGGGTTGGTCACAATCCTGCCGACTACGCCAAAAGCTGACTCGCTCCCTGGGCCGTGGGGCACCCAGAACCGGGCTTTAGTGCGATGATGGGGGTAGCAGTGGCAACCCGATCCCGTGGCTCAGGGTGGTCAGACCACATGCTGTGGCAGTCTATTTGTAGAGTTATGAATGTCCGACTACGCCACCCGTGGATTGCGGTCAGGGATGACCGCCGCTGCAAGGCAGACTGCTGAGGCTGGTGTTGGTGTGCAGCATAGGGATAGGATAACTCCCCACGGGAAGAGTGTAGCCTCAGGGCAGTGTATGTGAATGCTGGGGGTGATACTGCTGGCTGCAGTAATAAGAGTTCAGAGTCCGCTTCAAACAGTCTAGGGTCTTTATTGTAGGTATTACTACTGACCCAACAGGAGTACCGGGTAGGAATGGGCCTGGGTGTCTGAGAGCATTCGGGCGAGCCCCACTGGTCAGGGTGAGTGTGAAGGCCTACCGTTCTCTCTCTGCCCTTGCTGACTATCCCCCTTTTCGTGGTGTAATAGCCCACGTCCCTGAGCTGGCCATGTACTTCGCCTGTATGGCTTGCGACTCGGGCCTTAGGTACCTTTTGCTTCTCCGTGCCGTACTGGTCCCTCTGTGTGGCGGAGCCTCCAGGCTTCTTAGGCCAAGGGACCTGAAATCCCTCGCGGGTTGGTTCTCTGCTGCTGGGCTTGCAACCCTGGCAGCCTCGGACCCCAATGTCCGGTAGTGTAGTTCTCTCAGCCAGGACCGGCTCTCGTCGCCTCTGTCCCTGGCTCGCAGCTTCTCCTCTGCCTCACGGACTCCTCGGCTACAGCTGAACTGTCCCTCCTTCTCTGGGACTAGTCTCAGTCCTGAGCTACTTCGTCCAGTTCTCTCTAACCCTGCCCTCAGTTCCAGCTTTTATAGGGGCAGCCAGCTCCCCCTACTGGCCTGGGACAGGAGGTGCTGTATGCTAATTGTCCCTGACCAGGGAACCTCCCTCCTGCTCTCAGACACAGCCTTTAATATTTGTGGCATCCAGGCCTGGGGTGACACACCATCAAACTCGTTTGACCTTAACCCATAGAGAATCTATGGGTATTGTCAATAGGAAGATTAGAAACACCAGACCCAACAATGCAGACTAGCTGAAGTCTTCCATAACCTGGGCTTCCATAACACCTCAGCAGTGCCACAGGCTGATCGCCTCCATGCCATGCCGCAATGATGCAGTAATTGATGGAAAACCATCCCCGGCCAAGTATTGAGTGCATTTACTGAACATACATTTCAGTAGGCCAACATTTCGGATTTTAAAAACATTTTTCAAGCTGTTGTTTTAAAGTATTCTAATTTACTGAAATAATGACTTTTGTGTTTTCATTGGCTGTAAGCCATAATCATCAACATTAACAGAAATGAACACTTGAAATAGATCACTGTTTGTAATGACTCTATATAATATATGAGTTTCACTTTTTGCATTGAAGAACTTAAATAAATTAACTTTTTGATGATATTCTAATTTAGTGAGGTGCACCTGTATGTCTTGCATTGGTGGCCTAACATCTTGTATTGTTTATGCTTGCAAGGTGGAAGCAGAGCTGAACTTTGGGATTCTGAAAAACGAGACAAAAAATTGCAGTAAAAATGCATTAAAACCTGAATTTTGCATGCATCTTTTTTAATGGCAAGAGATCAGGTTTTTACTGCAGAAAATATGCAGCAAAAAAGCAATTTGTGAACATAGCCTTAGTATCTCCAAAAAGCCTGTATATTTAACGCCTTCACGCCACAGCCCTGCTCCCCTTCTTCCCAGAGCCATAGCCCTTTTATTTTTTGGTGAATATGGCCATGTGAGGGCTTGTTTTTTGCGGTACAAGTAGTACTTTTGAACGCCACCATTGGTTTTATCATAACATGTACTGGAAAACGGGAAAAAAATTCCAAGTGCAATGAAATTGCAAAAAAAGTGCAATTCCACAATTGTTTTTTAGTTTTTTTCTTTACCATGTTTACTAAATGCTAAAACTGACCTAACATTATTATTCTTGAGGTCATTATGAGTTTGTAGACATCAAACATGTATAGTTTTTTTTTTATTTGAGTGGTGAAAAAAAAAATCCAAAGTTTGTTTAAAAAAAAACACAAAAAAAGACGCCATTTTCTGAGACCCGTAGCATCTCCATATTTGGTGATATGGAGCTGGGTGAGGGTTTATTTTTTGCGCGCCGAGTTGATGTTTTTATTGATACTATTTTGGTTCAGATACGATCTTTTGATCGCCTGTTCTTGCATTTTATTGCAATGTTACAGCGACAAAAAAGTAATTCGGTCGTTTAGATTTTTTTATCGTTACGCCATTTACCAATCTGATTGTTATTTTTTTATATTGATAGATCGGGCGATTCTGAACGCTGAGATACCAAATATGTGTATATTTTATTTTTTTATTGTTTTATTTTGAATGGGGTGAAAGGGGGGTGATTTAAACTTTTATATTTTTTTTATTTTTTTCATATTTTTTTTTAAAAAAAAATTTCTTCTTTTTACTTGCTTCAATAGTCTCCTTAGGAGACTTGAAACTGCGATTGTCTGATCGCCTATGTTGCATGTACATGTACGGCGCATGTCGTGACAGGGTTAATAAAGAGTAAATTGCATACATGCTTGTTTTTTTACATGCACTATCTAACAATATGAAGATGGGAATAACCATTTAATATAGTTGCCAGCCTTTGAACCTACTTTAGATTTCCAGTATTCTTTTTAAGATTCATTCAGATGTCTGTGAACTACGTACATGTTCTATAAGTGTTTTTCAAAGTCTATTATTCTATTCACATGTCCATGTTTTTTGCGGACCATGTGTTTGCAAAAAATCATATAGTTTGTGTACCCACGATGCGGATTTAATGCATTTCCGCGGCACCATTTCCGCCGCGAAAACGCATTGAAAATGCATGTTAAGTTGTCTGCCATGTTTCCCAATGATAATCCGTATGTGCTGTGCACATGCTGGGGAAATTTCTGCTGCGGATTATCATTGCTGAAAAATCCGCAGCACAACCATTAATTTTGCGAAATCGCGGCGTTTTAGCCACCATTAACTTGCATTGGTCTGCATAATATCTGCATGACTACACATGCACATGCGGATATTATGCGATTCAATGCGCGGATGGTACCCAGGTCTGGAGAAGAGGAGACTCTCCTCCAGACCCGGGTACCATAGAACCTGTAAGTAAAAAAGAATTAAAATAAAAAATAACCTTATACTCACCTTCTGATGGCCCCCGCTCTGCTCCCGGCGTCGCTGATGGTACTGTGGCGGGTAATGGTAATGTAAAAGGACCTTTCATGACGTCAGCGGTCATGTGACAAGTCACGCGACCTCTGATGTCGGTGGTCGCGTGACCTGTCACATGACCGCTGACTTCATGGAAGGTCCTTTTACATTACTGGTACCCGCCTCGGAGCCAGCAGCGATGCCGGGAACAGACCGAGGCTGCCGGAAAGGTGAGTATAAGGTTATTTTTTATACGTTCTAATTCATGGATTTATATTGTGTGACCAACTTTCAAGCACTTTTCCAAGTGATGCTAAAATTGCTTGGAAAAGCGCTTGACAAAAGCATGCAAAATCGCATGCTAAAAAACGCTTGACAAACGCTTGTCCCTGGCAGAAAAAACGCATGTACAATCCGCATGCGTTTTTTCTGCTAGGGAGATGCAGAAACGCTCAGGAAAAATCCAGAGCATTTCTGCATCGTGGGCACATAGCATGATCAGTATTTGCTTGCAGAAACTTATGCAGCGTTTCTGCAAGGTTCTGCACCTCTTGGCAGTAAAAACTCCGCGGTAATTCCATGCGTTTTTGCCTGCGGATTTGCCATGCATTTTTCCAATGCATTGTATAGGAAAAATGCATGCAAATACGCATAAAGAATGGACATGCTGTTTATTGAAACACACATGAAATCCTGTCAGGAAAATTCCTGATCATATGCACAGATCTTCCAAATTCTCATAGAAAATGCTGGGATAAGGTTTACGAAGCGTTTTTGGGGTCAATTCCACACGGATTTACCGCTTCAAATGCGCATTAAATATGCATCGTGTGCACATACCCTAAGACTACTCCGTTTTTGATACGAGACACAGATCAGAATTACCAATTCAAGTCTATGGGTCCGTAAAAATCACAGAATGCACATGGATAGCATCAGTATGTCCATTTGCTGTCTGTAGTTAACGCTGCAATGATAGGAGAAGCTTTGTCATTTTTTTTTCAAATGTGAAAATCACTGATTAAACTCTGGAGATAAAAACTGAGACATTGACTAAACACTGAGGAATATCAGAGCAAAAACATTGATGACACTCGGACTGTTTTTTGGGTACGTGAAAAATCACTCATGTCTGAATGAGGCATCAGAATGTACAGTCCAAAACACAATACATATTTGTTTTTATCTTAGAATACTAAATTGAGTTAGATAAAAAATGCAATACATTAATCCCTTCATGACCAAGCCAAATTTTACAATTCTGACCAGTGTTACTTTATGTGGTAATAACTCTGGAATGCTTCAACGGATCAGAGTGATACAGCGAGTATTTTATCGGGACATAAAGTACTTCATGATACTGGTAAAATCTGTTCGATATGACTTGCATTTACTTGTGAAAATATCGGATATTTAGTGAAAATGTAGAAAATTTCGCAATTTTCAAAATTTCAATTCTTATGCCCTTAAACCAGAGAGTTAGGTCACACAAAATAGTTAATAAATAACATTTACCACATGTCTACTTTACATCTGCATAATTTTTTACATTTCTCAAAATTTACAAAATCATTTTTTTTAGGGACCGCATCACATTTGAAGTGACTTTGGGGAATCTATATGACAGAAAATACCCAAAATTGATATCATTCTAAAAAATTTTCCATATTTCTGCCGTCACAGTCATGTGAGGACTTGTTTTTTGTGGGATGAGTTGAAGTTTATATTGGTACCATTTTTGTTCACATGACATTTTTTGATCGCTTTCTATTCCAAATTTTGGGAGGCAGAATGAACAGAAACCAGCAATTCAGGATTTTTTTTTAGGGTTTTTATGCCATTCTGCATGTGGTAAAATTGATATGCTAGCTTTATTCTTTGGGTCAGTACAATTACAGCAATACCACATTTATATTATTTTTTTCTGCTTTGGCACGTTTAGACAATAAAAACTATTTTGTAGAAAAAATAATTATTTTGCATCACTATATTCGGAGAGCTATAACTTTTTAATGTTTCTACTGATGGAGCTGTATGATGGCTTGTTTTTTGTGGGACAAGATGACATTTTCAGAGATACCATTTCTATTTACATTTGTCTTTTTAATTGCGCTTTATTCTACTTTTTGTTCAGCGATATGATGAAAAAGAATAGATTTTTGCCACTTCTTTTTAATTTTATTTTTACATTGCTCACTAAAAGGGTTAACTAGTGTGACAGTTTTATAGGCCAGGTCATTCCGGATGTGGCGATACTAAATATGTGTACGTTTTTTGTTTTTTACAAAAAAACACTTTAAGGGTACAATAGATTTTTATTTAACTTAATTATGATTGAAAGGGAACCTGTCATGTCCTAGCTACTATGTAAACTGCCCCCATTGCTTTGTTAGTGATGCAATGTGCATCACTAACAAGCTTTTTTCTTTAAAATTGGTGGTAGTATAATGATTTTCAAACCTTTTATGTACTTATATCCTACCTGCTCCTTTTCAGTCATAGGTGTGTGATTCTGCTATTCAGCCAGGGGCAGGCGCCACATTCAGTCACTGCTGGCGCCGCCCACGTATTTGAATATGGCTCCCGGCAAGCGCCGATATTATTGAAGCGCTTGCGCATTTCTACATGTCCGGCTCTGGTCCCGCGCCTGCGCAGTGAGACTGGGTGGTTACCAGCTTCACTGCGCACACGCTATGTCTCTGAGCATGCACAGTGAAGCTGCATACTACACAGCCTCACTGTGCACGCGCGGGGAACAGAGGTTCATAGCGCATGTGCAGTGAAGCTGCAAACTACACAGATTCACTGCCCATGCGCAGAGACATAGCGCGTGCGCAGTGAAGCTGGTAACCACACAGCCTCGCTGCGCAGGCGCGGGATCAATGGCCGAACATGTAGAAATGTGACTGAATTCGGCGCCCACCCGTGATTGAATAGTAGAATCACACACTTATGACTGAAAACGAGCAGGTAGGATGTAAGTACATAAAAGGTTATAAAATCATTATACTACCACTAATTTTAATGAAAAAAGCGTGTTAGTGATGCACATTGCATCACTAACAAAGCAATGGGGGCAGTGTAGATAGTAGCTAAGACATGACATGTTCCTTTTAATAGTGATGAGTGAGCACTAAAATGCTCGGGTACTCGTTGTTCGAGTCAAGCAAATTGGAATGCTCGAGTGCTTGATCCGAGCAACGAGCACAAAGTAAGTCTATGGGAAACTCGAGCATTTTTCCCGCCCCCCCCCGGAGTTCTGAAGAGGGCCTAAAAATTGCCGAAATCAAAGGGAACAGTGCTCAAATGACATAAGAACAGCATGGGGAAGATCCCTGGAAGCATCTCTGACTCCCAGGTCACTACTGTCAACAATGTTATCAGAGTATTACGCCACATTTACGGACTCACAATAAAACATACAAAAACTAAACCAAAATGGATTTTCCTGGGACAAATGTTAAGGAAATCTTTTCCAGGGTAATGACTTGTATATAAGGCAAAATAAATAACCAAAAACAAAAATGCTCCTTCACACCTTGGGCTATGTTCACACGTAGCGGTTTTGACACTTTTTTTGCACTTTTGCATTACTTTCAACCATGAAAAATACATTTCCCAGTAAATGTCATTTTAACATTTTGCTACCTTATCTTCACATGTGGCGTGCAAGACACATCAGCCACATCCATACAGTGCTGAAAACACAAAGGAACAGCATGAGGAAGACCCCCTGGAAGCATCTCTGACTCCCAGGTCACTGCCTAAAACTGTGGCCATCATAAGTGATCCTATATTACTGCGGTAACAATACAGACATTTTTGGCAACGTGACAAATATTAAACTCCATTTAAAATGGGCAAGGTGTGTGGCCAGGGACAGGGAAGTGGATGTTATGGTAATGGTGATAGTGAACGCAGAGGCCGAGGCCATGGGCAAGATGAAACTGTGCCTGCTGAGGGAACACAACAAACATCCACATCATGTTGAACTACCTTCCTGTCCCAATTTCTAGGGGGCCGTGGAACACCACTATTGAAGCCAGAGCAGTGTGAAAAGGTTGTTGGTTGGATAGCAGATAATGCTTCCAGTCAGTTTGCCACCTCCTCCACTCTGTCTTCCACACGGTCCAGTCTCAGTAGCCGTGAGTCTGGACCACATTATTATTATTACTTTATCGCCATTTATTCCATGGCACTTTACATGTGAAAAAGGGGTATACATCGCAAAAACAATTACAATAATATTGAACAAAAATATGATAGCGACTGGTACAGGAGAGGACCCTGCCCACAAGGGCTCATAGTCTACAAGGGATGGGTGAGGATACAGTAGGTGAGGATAGAGCTGGTCATGCAGCGGTATGGTGGAGCAAGAATTACTGCTGGTTGTAGGCTTGTCAGAAGAAGCGGGTCTTCAGTTGCCTTTTGAAGGTTTCAACAGTAGGCAAGAGTCAGAAATGTTGGGGTACAGAGTTCCAGAGAAGGGGGGATGCACGGGAAAAATCATGTATGCAATTGTGGGAAGTGTAGGTAAGAGAAGAGTAGAGAAGGAGAACTTGTGAGGATCGGAGGTTGCATGCAAGTAAGTACCGGGAGTCTAGGTCACAGATGTATGGAGGAAACAGGTTGTGGATGGCTTTGCATGTCAAGGTTAGGGTTTTGAACTGGAGTCTCTGGGCAATGGGGAGTCGGTGAAGGGATTGACAGAGAGAAGAGGCCAGGGAATAGCGAGGGGACAGGTGGATTAGTCTGGCAAAAGAGATTAGGATACATTGGAGGAATGCGAGAGTGTTAGAAGGGAGGCCACAGAGCAGGAGATTGCAGTAGTCCAGGTGGGAGATGATGAGGGTGTGCACTAGTGTTTTTGTAGATTCGTGTTTGAGGAATGTGAGGATCCGGGAGATTTTTTTTAACTTGGAGTCGGCATCTTCCTCACCCTGTTCCTCCTTCCTCCCACCCCACCATTCCGAGTGCCCTGAGACAACTGATCCCACACTTGGACTCTTCGAAGATCTGTTTTGTTCATCTTTCCATTTATAGATTCTGGCCTCTCGCTCGGTCCGCTCGGAAGTGGAAAAAATCCAAAGGCGGTGAAAGAAGAGATATACGTCCGCGCCGCTGAAAGATCCTCAAGTCAGGAACATGTAATAATATCCTTGTTTATTGGTAAATGCCTACGTGTTTCTGGGTGTTCCACACCCCTTCATCAGGGCACCAACAGATATATCCCTGATGAAGGGGTGTGGAACACCCAGAAACGCGTAGGCATTTACCAATAAACAAGGATATTATTACATGTTCCTGACTTGAGGATCTTTCAGCGGCGCGGACGTATATCTCTACTTTCACCGCCTTTGGATTTATTCTGGTCCTGTGGGACACCCATTGGAGATCCGCTGCAGCTGCTTTTTATACGTTATGGTGGTTGTGTCCTTACACAACCAAACCAGGTGAGCACCACCTTTTTATTATTCATTCCTATGTCTACAGGTGAAACTCTATTGGTCTTTGCGCTCTCTCTCTCTTTGTATTCGGAAGTGGAAAAAGCATTGATATGTGGTTTGAAGGAGAGATTAGAGTCCAGGGTTACCCGAGAGCTGTTCACTTTTCCATTGATAGATTCGGGCTTCTCTGCTGGCCATCTTCAATCAGGGCAACAGAAGATTGCATGTAGTGATTTGAGCAGCCATGGTCACCTGAAGGGGACGGTGGGAAAGTGCAATTACTGTCACAAAAGATGGATGATGATGAGACACAATGGACAGAAAGTCAAGAGGAGGACCAGGGTGTGGAAGTGGAAGACGAAGCGATGGACGATGAAGTCACTGACCCAACCTGGCAAGGGGACATGCAGAGCGAGGACAGCAGCACACAGAGAGAGAGGGAGGCATACTACCACAACAGGCAGGAACAAGCGGTGTGGTGGCTACAGACACAAGGCGGGCAAGGCGGGCAACTGCTCCCTGAAACACCAACATGATGGTAGTTGCCAGTACATCTGTTAGAACTTCCCGAGTCTGGTTCTTTTTAAAGAGCACCAGCATGCTCAGGCACATGACAGCAAAGCACCAGACTAGCTGGGTCGAACGCCAAGGTTCAGAAACAGTGTTTGCGGGGGTCATCACTGCCTCTTCCACTGTTGAACGTGCATGCCAATCCCCTGTCCATGGCACTTGCAACCATCACCGTCCACGTCTTGTCCCTTCACAGCGTTCAGTTGTCCCTACCCCAGTCCTTGGAATGCAAGTGAAAATATGCAGCTAGCTACCCACCTACCCACAGGCCGCAATACTGAACTGCCACATTTCTGGACTACTGCTTGCACTTGAAATGTTGCCTTTTAGGCTCGTGGAGGTGGAAGATTTCGACAACCTAATGTTGGCGGCCGGGTCTCCATACTTGGTCCCCAGCCGCCACTATTTCTCCCGGTGTCTTCCCCGCCTTCCACAAGCACCGGTCACAGAACATTATCTGTGCCCTGCCCAGTGCACTTAGTGGGAAGGACCGCCTAAACAAAAACACGTGGACACGTGAATGTGGCCAGGGATGGTACATCTCACTGACATATTTCACTGGGTTAATATTGAGGAAGCAGGGACCCAGTGGGAACCTGGGACGGAATATGTCTTCCAGACGCATAGGATTGCGGGCCCTGGGTCAATCAAGCTTGAAGACAACAATGTTCACAGGGTAGACAGCAAAAGTGGTTGGTCTCCTACTCAACGCGCAAATTATTCATGATGGATCATCCATCTCCTTAGCTTTCTGTTACTTAGAATTAGAGATGAGCGTTGTTCTACTCGAACTGTTCGCCAATCTCAAATTCGAGCTGTTTTGGGCGGTGTTCGAGCCGTTCGGCGAACACGAACGATTTGAGAAAAATTCGGCTGTTCGAGGTTATGTTCGATAACTGTTCGTGCACCAAAATCATAACTGGATTTTTTCTCAGTAATGATGAAAATTAATGTTAATACGCAGTTTGAGTGTACAGCGGGGTGGGGGGAGGGGCAGGGGATGAATCTCTGCAGGAATAATGAAGATCTCCATTTTTTTTTCTCTTTCCCGCATTTGCAGTGGGGAGGTGCAGTCTGTCAGCCTATCAGCAGCGCACACACGGAGCGAACTGCTGTTTTTCACACAAGCAAGGGCATGTGTCATTGGCAGTGTATGTCACATGTCCTTGCCCTATAAGACCAAGCCATTTTCCCCGTCGCCACCATTCTCTCACTGCTGCAGCTGCGTGTTAGACGGCACCGCTGTTGCTGTGTGCACTATATCTTGTTAATTTCAAGCCAATTTTCGCACAAATCTACAGATAGCTTGGGAGTAGGGAATAGTTGTGATTGCAGTCCTTTTAAGGACTAGGTTACAGCATTTCCTACGACTTTTATCAGGCAGGTCTGTGCTCTTAAATAGATAGATTGTGGGAGTAAAGACTAATTGTAATTGCAGTCCTTTTCAGGACTAGGTTACATCAGTTCCTATCAGTTTTTGCCAGGCAGGTCTGTGCCAGTGCTGTGCAAGTTTTTTTCACAGCATTTGGCTGAATCTAGCAAAGCTAATCCTTTTTGGCCTATTGCAGAGTGTGTTAGTCAGTGGAGTAGCCTATCTGTGTTGCAAGATATACCACCTGTGTATAGAATACCAATTTTTTTACTGCACCTAGTGAAGTAAAATCTTTTGGGCATAGCATCATTCTATTAGTCCATCTATACTGACCTCCATCAGGTTGCAAATTGAATATAATTTTTTTCTGCATCTAGCTCTGAAAAAATATTTGGGCTTCTAGCAGTGTGTGTGACTTGTTCTATTAGTCCATCTATACTGACCTCCATCAGGTTGCAAACTGAATATATTTTTTTCTGCATCTAGCTCTGAAAAAATATTTGGCCTTCTAGTAGTGTGTGGGACTTTCTCTATTAGTCCATCTATACTGACCTCTATCAGGTTGCAAATTAAAAATTTTTTTTATCTGCATCTAGCTCTGAAAAAATATCTGGCCTTCTAGCAGTGTGTGGGACTTTCTCTATTAGTCCATCTATACTGACCTCCATCAGGTTGCAAATTGAAAATAATTTTTATCTGCATCTACCTCTGAAAAAATATTTGGGCTTCTAGCTGTGTGTGGGACTTGTTCTATTAGTCCATCTATACTGACCTCCATCAGGTTGCAAACTGAATATAATTTTTTTCTGCATCTAGCTCTGAAAAAATATTTGGCCTTCTAGTAGTGTGTGGGACTTTCTCTATTAGTCCATCTATACTGACCTCCATCAGGTTGCAAATTAAAAATAATTTTTATCTGCATCTACCTCTGAAAAAATATTTGGGCTTCTAGCTGTGTGTGGGACTTTTTCTATTAGTCCATCTATACTGACCTCCACCAGGTTGCAAACTGAATATAATTTTTTTCTGCATCTATCTCTGAAAAAATATTTGGCCTTCTAGCAGTGTGTGGGACTTTCTCTATTAGTCCATCTATACTGACCTCCATCAGGTTGCAAATTAAAAATAATTTTTTTTCTGCATCTACCTCTGAAAAAATATTGGGCTTCTAGCTGTGTGTGGGACTTGTTCTATTAATCCATCTATACAGACCTCCATCAGGTTGCAAACTGAATATAATTTTTTTCTGCATCTACCTCTGAAAAAATATTTGGGCTTCTAGCTGTGTGTGGGACTTGTTCTATTAGTCCATCTATACTGACCTCCATCAGGTTGCAAACTGAATATAATTTTTTTCTGCATCTAGCTCTGAAAAAATATTTGGCCTTCTAGCAGTGTGTGGGACTTGTTCTATTAGTCCACCTATACTGACCTCCATCAGGTTGCAAATTCAAAATAATTTTTTGTCTGCATCTAGCTCTGAAAAAATATTTGGCCTTCTAGCAGTGTGTGGGACTTTCTCTATTAGTCCATCTATACTGACCTCCATCAGGTTGCAAACTGAATATATTTTTTTTCTGCATCTACCTCTGAAAAAATATTTGAGCTTCTAGCTGTGTGTGGGACTTGTTCTATTAGTCCATCTATACTGACCTCCATCAGGTTGCAAATCGAATATAATTTTTTTCTCCATCTAACCCAGCCAATAGTTTTGGCCTAATACCACAGTTTGGCCACTCAGCTCTGCTCGGTTCCCATCCATTGTTATTTTGTGCAAACAACTCCAGAGTTGTGAATTAGTTAACCACCAAAATGAGTGGAAAAAGGCCTGCTGCTGGTGGAAAGGGGAATAGGCGTGTTGGGAAGGGGAAAAAAGGTTGTGTCCGTGGGGTAGGTGTTAAAGCAACAGTAACATCTGCAGAAGAAAGACCATCTTCCAGCCAAACTAAAATGTCTACTTCTTTTAGCGGACAATGTGATAAGATCCCTTTCTTACGGCCACGCCAATCGCTACAAATTCCAGATGAGGCACAAAAACAGCAGGTGCTTCAACGGATATCAAGTGCTCCTTTAAGTGGGCTCTCCTCCACATTAACTTCAACATCACAAATACTCCAGTCCTCAAAGGTGTCACCCCAATCGCACTTGCTTCCTCACAGCTCCCAAATCTCCAGCTGCCCGTCTGAGTATGAGGTAGAACAGATGGTTGAGTCTGCAGAGCTGTTTACTCATACTATAGCCTGGGAATCAGAGGTCGACTCCAGCGCTTCTGTGAATCCAGACGAGGAAATGATCTGCACTGATGCCCAGAATCTTTATGAGTCGGATCCAGGACCAGACGCAGAAGGTTCTGACCATAATGTAGACCCTCATTCCCAAACTGTAACTCCTGTTGGTGGAGACAATGAGGAAGACGATAATGAGACTCAAATACCTGATTGGAGCGACAACTTTAGTTTTTTGTCAGGGCAGGAACAGGTTGGCTCTGAGGACGACGGGTGTGATAATGCACAGGGTGATGATGATGAGGTTGGAGATCCCACTTACTGTCAACCCACAGTCAGCCAAGAGATGAGGTCAGCAGAGGAGGTGGAGGAAGATGCTAGTGACGACGAGGTCAGGTTGCGCTTTCCTGGACAGAGACGTAGTACTGGAAGCACGTCAACAACTGCATCCTCAAACACAACTCTGCCTCTCACCACAAGTTGTGGTGGCTCTTCAGGTCGCATGGGTGCTAAGCCTTGCATAGCCTGGGCATTTTTTCAGATCGATAAAGATGACCCAACTCGTGTTATCTGTAACATTTGTCAGCAAAAGCTAAGTAGAGGCCAAAAAATACATAGTTTGAGTACTTCATGCATGAACCGGCACATGGACATGAAGCATAAGTTGCAGTGGGAAGCTCAGTGTGCTACAATGCGGCCTAGCCGGCCGGGCCAACCACCGTCTGCCATATCTTGTGCATCCGCGGCCTCTTCATCCTCTGTGACTGGGGGGACAGCAGTCACACCTGTTTTGGGGCGCAGACCTGCCACCTCTTTACCCGCAACAGCCAGCGTGATTGGCAGGTCATCATTTTCTTTGGAGGTGGTAACACCAGCTGGTGTTGAGCGCTGTCCGACATCGATAGCACCACCTTTGCATCTAGGCAACCTAACATGTCCGCCTGCATCTTCCTCACAGACCGGCAGTTTGCCGGGGACACCCTTATCAACCCCGTCTAAGCACAATAGCCAGCCCTCGGTCCCTCAGATGTGGACAAGTAAAAGACCATTTCCTCCTAGCCATGAGAAAGCTAAGAGGTTGAATTTCACCATCTGCAAGCTCTTGGCTACAGAAATGCTGCCTTTCCGCCTGGTGGACACAGAGGATTTTCGAGACCTTATGTCCGTCGCAGTGCCCCAGTACCAGATGCCCAGTCGGCACTACTTCTCAAAGAAAGGTGTGCCTGCGCTCCACCAGCATGTCGCACACAACATCACCGCTTCTTTGAGAAACTCTGTGTGTGACAGGGTGCATTTCACCACAGACACTTGGACGAGTAGGCATGGACAGGGGCGTTACATGTCGCTGACTGGGCACTGGGTAACTATGGTGACAGCAGGACAAGGGGCTGCTGTCCAAGTCTTGCCGTCCCCACGAGTTGTGCGTCAATCCTCTTTATGTCAAAGTTCCTCCACTGCTTCTGCCTCCTCAACCTCCTCTCGGTCTTCCACCTGCACCCAAAGCCTGTCTGGTCATGCCACAAGCTTTCTAACTGCGCAGAAGGGATCCTGCACACCTCCTTACTATGCTGGCAGTAGGGCTCAACGTCATCAGGCGGTTTTTACTTTGAAATGTCTGGGAAATGTGAGTCACACAGCTGAGGAGTTGTGGTCAGCTCTGGAGAACCAATTTCATGAATGGTTGTCTCCACTGGACCTGAAACCAGGGAAGGCCGTGTGCGACAATGCTGCAAACCTGGGTGCGGCCCTTCGCCGGGGCAATGTCACACACATGCCTTGTATGGCTCATGTGTTGAACCTGGTTGTCCAGCAATTTTTAGCCCACTATCTCAGACTAGATGGCCTTCTGCAGAGGGCACGGTCGCTGTGTGCTCACTTCCGCCGTTTGCATCCCGCAGCTCAGCGACTTACATCTCTACAGAAGTCGTTGGGCCTGCCACTTCACCGGCTAAAATGCGATGTGCCTACCCGGTGGAATTCAACTCTGCACATGTTTCAGCGACTGTGGCAGCACCGACAAGCCCTGGTGCAATACGTTCTGACGTATAGCCTGGGCCAACGAGATCCAGAGGTGGGGCAAATCACGCTGGAGGAGTGGTCTCAGATCAGGGACCTATGCACCCTTCTGCACAGTTTTGAAATGGCGACGAAGATGTTTAGTGCTGACGATGCCATTATCAGCATGACTATTCCGGTGATTTACATGCTGGAGCACATGTTAAACAGAATTCGAAGTCAGGTGGTGGCACAAGAGGAGGTGGAGGAAGTAGAGGAGGAGGAGTTGTATGCGGAAGGGCTAACATCTGCAAGGTCCAGACGGTCGGCAGCACCAAGGCGGCAGGCATGTGAGGGTGGGGGAGATGGTTTTACCAGGGCGCATGGTAGCAGCCAAACTAGTGAGGAAGGTGCAGGAGCCCAGGAAGAAGTGGAGGACGAACTGATGGAAGACTCATCAGATGAGGGAGACCTTGATCACATTTCTGTTGTGCGAGGTTGGGGGGAGAGGACAGAGGAAGGAAGCATGATTGTTACCTCGCCACCAACACAACAGGGACTTGGTGCTCCTGGATGCACAACACACATGAGTGCCTTCTTGCTGCACTACCTGCAACATGACCCTCGAATTGTGAGAATTAGAAATAATCCTGACTACTGGGTTGCCACACTGTTAGATCCCCGGTACAAAAGTAAATTTGCCGAAATTATTCCTGCCATAGAAAGGGATGCACGCATGCAGGAGTATCAGCAGAGACTGTTGCAGAATCTTACATGTGCTTTTTCACAAAACACCAGTGGTGCACGTAGTGAATCTCACAGTTCCAACTTGCCAACCGTGGGACCGTCAAGTGTTCAGCACTCAAACCGTAACAGAACCACAGTATCTGCTGGTAACATCAATTTTGCGGAATCATTTCACCACTTTTTTAGCCCATCCTTTGCAAGGCCACAGGAGACAAGAAGTCTGACACATAGTCAACGCCTAGAGACGATGGTACAGGAGTATCTCCAAGTAAACATTGAAGCCACGACTGTGTCACTGGACCCTTGCTCTTTTTGGGCTTCCAATCTGGATAAATGGCCGGAGCTAGCCACTTACGCCTTGGAGATCTTGTCATGCCCCGCAGCCAGCGTTCTGTCTGAACGTGTGTTCAGCGCTGCTGGTGGTGTGCTGACAGATAAGCGCACGCGGCTCTCCACTGATAATGTAGACAGACTCACGTTCATGAAGATGAACAAATCATGGATCCGAAACGACTTTTCTACCCCTGTGTCATCCTGGGGAGAGTAAAAGCTTGATGATTGGTTAAAATCACCCTACCAACCGTTTTAAGCTTTCAAATTACTAATCATGTTTATCTGTATCTTGGCTGGAAAATAATTTGGGCTTTGTAGCAGTGTGCAGCACTGATTCTATTAGGCCATCTATAATAAGCTCCACCAGATTTAAAATTACTAATCATGTTTATCTGTATCTTGGCTGGAAAATAATTTGGGCTTTGTAGCAGTGTGCAGCACTGATCCTATTAGGCCATCTATACTAAGCTCCACCAGATTTAAAATTAATAATAATTTTTTGCTGCATCTAGCCCGGAAAATAATTTTGGGGCTCCGAGATGCGCAAGACACATAAGTGCCTTCTTGCTGCACTACCTGCAACATGACCCTCATATTGTCAGAATTCGAAGTAATCATGACTACTGGGTTGCCACACTCTTAGATCCCCCAAACTTTTCGATCAACCTTTTCATTTTAATAAAGACCAAAAAAATGGTCATTTTTGAAATTATAAGCATTAGCAGGTTATTAGAAACTGAAATCAAACAGTTTTCAACTCAAAACTTTATTCTAGGTGATGTTACATTTTCACATAGGACCCCTTGTTCGAAAGGAGCTTCTGAACTCTCTCGTCCATTGAATTTGTCAGGTTTTGGATGGTTTCTGCTTCAATTGTTTTGCATGAGTACAGAATACCCTCCCAGAGGTGTTGCTTAGATGTGAACTGCCTCCCGCCATCATAGACACTCCTTTTAATGATGCTCCAGAGGTTCTGAATGGGGTAGAGGTCAGGGGAGCATGGGGGTCACACCATAAGTTTGTCCCCTTTTATGCCCATATCAGCCAGAGATTCAGATGTTTTATGTGCAGCATGAGATGGTGCATTATCATGCAAAAAAATGATCTTGCTGTGAAATACACGGTTCTTCTTCTTGAACCATGGCAGGAAGTGCTGTTTGAGAAAATCCACATACATTATGGAGTTCATCTTTAGCGCCTTCAGGGATCCTAAAGGGGCCGACAATCTCTCTCCCCATGATTCCAGCCCAAAACATTACTCCACCTCCTCCTTGTTGGCGCTGTAGCCGTGTTTGCGTGGGGTGTCCATCAACCAGCCATCCTCCACTCCATCCATCTGGACCATCGAGCGCTGCACGGCACTCATCCGTGAACAAAACAGTTTTGAAATCAGTCTTCATGTAATGTTTAGCCCACTGGAGCCGTTTCTGCTTGTGTGAAGTGGATAGAGGAGGTCGACAGGATGGCGTATGCACAGCTGCAAACCTCTGAAGGACCCTGCATCTTGTTGTTCGGGGGACGTTGGAGGCACCAGCAGCTTCAAAAACTTGTCTGCTGCTATGACAAGGCTTTTTTGCCGCTGCTCTTTTAACCTGACGTAATTGCCTGTAGGAAAGAGTCCTCAATTTGCCCTTATCAGCACGCACACGTGTGTACTGTGAATCAGCTACATACTTCTTGATTGCCAAGACACTTCATCCTGATCATCGCACAATGTTGATTGTAGTCATGCCTTGACCTAAACACTCCACAATTTGTTGCTTCTCAGCAGCCGACACATCCTTTTTCTTTCCCATTTTGGCAGAAAATGTAGGCTGCTTAATAATGTGAGACAGCCTTCTTAAGTAGTCTTGCCTTTCATTGGACACACCTGCCAAACTAATTAGCACAGGTGTCTGCAATTGCTTACAGTGATATAAAGAGCCCTGACACACATCACCATCAATGAGTTTAACTGACAAACAAACAAATTCTTCCCTTATCACTCCTAAACACTTTTTGCATAATAATTTGGTAATTTGGAACACAGTGTACATGTGCTTTTCCACAAAACACCAGTGGTTCACGTAGTGAATCTTACAGTTCTAACTTGCCAACCATGGTCTGTATGGAGTTGTTCAATAAAGGGCCCAAAATTAAGATAACATAGATGGGAGAGGTCTCTATGAATAGGAATTCCTAAGTATTTGATACCCTGTGAGGGCCAGGCAAAGGGAAAGTTGGACTGGATGGAATCCTATATGGATTTGGGGAGGGAGGCATCGAGGGCCTCAGACTTCGCTGCATTGATTTTAAAATTTGACCATGTAACAAAGTGATCTATTTCAGCCATAACAGCAAGGATGGATATATGTGATTGAGTGATATATACTAGGACATCATCAGCAAATAGAGAGCACTTGTACTCGGTGCCTCCCACCTCAATCCACCTAATATTGGTGTTATGGCGAATTGATGAGAGCAGGTGCTCCGTCACTAGAATGTATAAGAGAGGGGACAGAGGACATCCCTGCCTTGTCCCATTGGTGATTGTGAAAGGTGATGAAAATGTTCTGATGCACCCCCTGGGCCTTGGGACACCCGGAGCCGGACCCTTTTTGGTGGATGCTGGTGGTTGTAGTCTTCGTGGCGGCGACCCTGTTCCGTGGCTCAGGGTGGTCAAACCAGTGGCGGAACTATTTATGTGGTTTTGATGTTTAAATGTCCGACTACGCCACCCGTGGATTGCGGTCAGAGTGAACCGCCGCTGCAGGGCAGACCGCTGAGGCTGGTGTTGTGGGTGCAGCAGAGCGTAGCATAACTTCCCACGGGAGGAGTATAGCCTCAGGGCAGTGTATGCGGACGATGGGGGTGATGGTGCAGGGCAGCAGCAGTAACGACACGGAGTCAGTGATGCAGTCCAGGGCCTTTACTCACAGTTCTTATTATCCAGACCACGTCTGCAGGTAACAGCTGCCCACGTCGTACTGTGCTCACCAGGTGAGGGGCTCAGACAACTCCCAGATAACTTTGGAGCGCTTCACAGGACCCCCTTTGTGTGTCCTTTGTCTGGCCTTTCTTACCAACCCTTCTGTCCGGCTGCCTCGGGCCTACTCTTGGTAAACTTGGCGCCAGTTTCCCTGACCCTATGTGGTGCCTTCCTAGCGGGTGTAGCGAGGGGCTGCGCCACATAAAATGTCAGAGCCTCCGGTTTCTAGCTGAGGGTCGTTTCCTGCCTCCACTAGTTTCGGGGACCGGTCTCCCCCTTTGGCCTGACCCCTCCGCTCAGGTGGATTCGGGCGTGCGGTGGCGACTCGCCCGTCCGCACCCCTGGGATCCCTTCATTCCTCGTTCCTGGAGCCTTCTCCGCTCCTCTTCCTTCCTTCTCCCTCTTCCAGGCCTGGGCCTCTGTTACTAGGCCCGCCTCCGGAGCAGAGCTCTTGCAGTGCCCCTGCTCCCTGCCACTTCTGCTCAGACTTCTCTGCACTGAACTAAGATGGTGCCCACCTTTTATACTCCCTTCTCAATGCACCCAGGAACTGCTTCCTCCCTGCTCCTGCACTACAGGGTTCCCCTTCCTCAGTGTTCCCTCCCCCCACTCCAGCCAGGGACAGGGACTGTCGTGCCCATCTCAGAGGCATATTGGTCGCCCTGCCCCACGGCAATGTGGTGTAATGCATGCAGGTGTCGGGTCCTGATCCACACTCCATCCTTACCTGAGAGTGAGATATCACACCTCTGGGTGAGGTGCAATACCTCTGTAGCAACCAAGCCCTCAGGGTGCTACAGTTCCATTTATCTTCAGCCTAGGTGACGTATTGTGATACAGGGCCGTGATTTTGGCTATAAAAGGGTCCCCTAGACCCCTACCCCAAGCTTTTTAAGAGAATCATATATGGCGTGCCAGGAGACTCTATGGAATGCTTTCTCAGCATCCAACGAGAGTATCTAATTACAAATGTTTAACTGCATCTAGCCCAGGAAATACTTTGTGCCTAGTAGCAGTGTCTGCTAGTCAGCGGATTATCCCGGCTGTTAAGCAAGCTACACCACCTGTAGTTTGGACACTTAATTTTTTCAAAGGAAATGCTTCGGGACCACGGGATACTCAGTGAAGAGCATCAGGAGGCACCCCAAGGCATAGGGGCTGGGTCTGGCAGTAGGATGCCTTGCGGTGGACAGCCGAGCTCGATCCTTATAAAAGCTTTTTAACTGCAGCAGCTTTAGTGGACGCTACTGGAGCTGGAATTACGCGGCTGCTGGCATGAGACTTGCCCTCCAATAGATCCTTGTAAATGGATTTAAAGTGTATTCATTCAAATTAGAGGGACAATTTAAATTAAAAAGCTTAGAGCTGCCTCCACCACAGAGGGGCTCGCTCGACCCACCAGCGGACAGGCACCAGTATTGGGAGAGGGGGGCTGGCCGTCAGGGTTCACCGCGGCTCTGGCACAAGCCCGGCGACACGGAGGTGGCACGGGCGGAGCGGACTGAACGTGTCGGCTTCTCACTTTTTGGATTTTAGAAGGGCATGACATGCCTATATCTGTGTCTCCCCCTCCTTTTACTCCTCCACCTCTTTTCTTTTCGCATGACTATATGTACTTGTCACTTTTCCATGTGTTAGTTGTGTCTTCTGAGCAGTTTGTCAGCTTTTGGACACCTTTGAAGGTGTTTTCTATGTGTTTCTATGTGTTTTTGTTTGCCTGCCATTGGTTTTAACGGTGTTCGAAGGTGTTCGACGAACAGTTCGACGAACCGAACCGAACTCGAACACTACGGGGGTGGCTCAACACTACTTAGAATGCAAGCGCCACAGGCCGCAATACTAAACTGCCACATGTCTGGACTACTGCTTGCACTTGAAATGTTGCCTTTTAGGCTTGTGGAAGCGGAAGCTTTCCACAACCTCATGGCGGCAGCTGGGTCTCCATACTCGGTCCCCAGCCACCACTATTTCTACCGGTCTCGTCCCCCCCTTCTACGAGCACATGTCCCAGAACATTACCTGTGCACGTCACAGCGCACTTATTGGGAAGAACCACCTAATCACAAACACGTAGACAAGTGAATGTGGCCAGGGATGGTACATCTCACTGACACTTTTCATTGGATTAATATTGTGGAAGCAGGGACCCAGTGGGATCCTGGGATGGAATACGTCATCCCGACGCAGAGGATTGCGGGTCCTGGGTCAGTCAGGGTTGCCTCCACATTCTACAGCTCCTGTACTACCTCTTCCTCTTCAGCCTCCATCTCATCATTTGATTCATTTTTTGAAGAGGATATTCCAGATTATGTACTTAAACTTCATGGGTGCTAATAACAATAAGCAGGACTGTATGCTTAGGTGACAAACCGCACATCATTGCAGAGATTTTGAAAGCTGTATCAGAGAACCTGGTGGTGGCTCTGAAGCTAGGCAAGCTCACACATATACCATGCCTGGCCCATGCACGTGCTCAACTTAGTGGTTCAGCGGTTTCTCCAAACCTACCCGGAACTGCCAGAGCAGGTTGTGAAAGTACGCCGTGTGTGTGCCCATTTCAGAAAGTCAGCTACAAGATTCTGCCACCCTGGCACTGCTTCAGCAGCGTTTGCAGCTTCCAGCTCACCGACTGTTGTGCGATGTCACCATACATTGGAAAGGATTTGTTAGCATCAGACGCCAGTTGTTGAGTACCAGCTTCAACACGCCCATTCAGGTCAGCCTCCTCAAATAAGAGCTGATGAGTGGGCATGAATGTCTGACATCTGTGCCGTCCTCCAAAACTTTGAGGACTCCACCAAGATGGTGAGCAGCGATGATGCCATAATTAGCGTCATCATCCCGCTTCTCTGTCTACTGAAATGCTCGCTGCTCACAATTAAAGAGGAGGCATTGCAGGCGGAGCAAGGAACTATACAGGGTGATGCTACGTAGCCCAGCCTCATCTCATCTCAATGCAGATTGGGTGATAATGAGGAGGAGGAGGAGGAATAGAACATGGACAGCCGTCCTCTTGGTGACAACACGGAGGTCTTGGCTGTTGGCAGTCTGGCACACATGGCCGACTTTATGTTCTGCTGCCTTTATTGTGACCATCGCTTTGTATGCATTTTGGTATTACAGAAAACTGGCACAGCACAAAAGAATTAGGATATCAGTCTTAGATCAGTTGCAGAACGAAGGGCACAGGAGAGGTGATACACAGAAATGAGGGATGAGATATAGGGCGGTGCAGAACTGTGGATAGCTTGGTGGGTGAGAAAGATGAGTTTGTATTGTATTCTGTAGTGATTGTTTAACCTAACCAGTGCAATGACTGGCACAGGGTAGAGGCGTCGGTGAAGCGGCTTGATAGAAATACGACCCTGGCTGCTGCATTCAGAAGGGATTGGAGAGGAGACAGTTTGTTTAGAGGGAGACCGATTAGAAAAGAGTGGCAGTGGTGAATAAGAGAAACAGTTTTTAGTGTATCAAAGGTGAGAAAAGGTCAAATTCTGGAGATGTTTTTAAGGTGCAGGTGACCTGAGCGAGTGAGTGATTTTCCACGTTGAATAAAGGAAAGTTGGGTGTCAAATATGACTCCAAGACAGCAGCCGTGTCGAGTGGGAGTTATGGTAGCACCACCTAAAGGAAATTGCAAAGTCAAGTATAGGTAGGTTAGTAAAAGTCAGGTAAAGGAAAGGTAGGTTAGTAACAGTTAGATATAGGTAGGTAAGTAAAAGTCAGGTGTAGGTAGGTTAGTAGAGGGAGGAAATCGAAGGAGTTCATTTTTGGAGATATGAAGTTCATGCTCTTGTTGAAGAATTATAACAAAAAAAAATTCCCATCTGACAAAGCTGGCGGCAGAGATCACAGACACTTGATTGGACAACCAAGGAGTAAAGGGAGACACAAACCAGATGAGGCAGAGGCAGGGGAACGCTGTCAAAAGTCTGGGACAGTTTTCTCAGACCCTCCCAGCGCCCAGGCCCTGATACATGGGTTACTCTGACAAGGAGGGAAAAGTTTTGGAAAATACTGAAGGACTACCTTGGCGACCGTACCAGCATCCTCCATGATTCCTTTCTGTGCCTTACAACTGTTGGGTATTCAAGCTGGACATGTGGCATGAACTGTCTCTCTACGCCTTGGAGGTCCTGGCCGCTAGCGTTCTGTTAGAGATGGTTTTTAGTGCCGCCGGGGGCATTAAAACTGATATAACTGATAGGCGCATCCGCCTGTCAACTGAAAATGATGACAGGCTGACTTATCAAAATGAACAAAGAGACTTCTCAATACCACCAGATGATAGCATCGAACATAAACTCAAATCCAGTGGTTATTTTTATGGGGGTCTATTCCAATGCACCCCTACACACCCAGATATGGGTATATGCTTCAGGAATTGTTCTATTTTATGCTGCCACCCTCCTTCTCCTCTTCCTCCACGACCATATCACCAGGGTGACAATCATGCCATGCCCACATAATTTCTTTAAGGGTGCTTCTGATTAGAGATGAGCGAATATTTCAATATTCGTTTTGGATTACTATCGCCATTTTAGCAATATTCACCAATGTAATTGTCGAATATTCGCTGAACATTGCCGAATGCCATTGGATTCAATGGGTGCCAAAACAAAACATATACACAACACCTTCAAATAGGACCAAAAGCTGCCAAAACACATCAATTTACGTGCAGACACCAGGAAATTGCAATCAATTGACCCAGACTACAAGTATTATAATTATTATTATTTATTATTATAGCTCCATTTATTCCATGGTGCTTTAAATGTGAAAAGAGGAGAGAGGTCCCTGCCCGTGAGGGCACACAGACAGTCTATAAGGGATGGGTTGAGGATACAGTAGGTAAGGGTACAGCAGGTCGTGCTTGTCGGAAGAGGTGGATTTTTAGCTTCATTTTGAAGGTTTCAACAGTAGGCAAGAGTCTGATATGTTATAGATTGCAATCTTATAGATTGCTGGAGACAGTCCACAATAAAAAATCAGCCATAGGCTGTCTGAGAACCTTCCCACAGACTTTTCTTAGCCAGGGCTGCTTCTCGGCAGGGTTGGACGGGCCAACCAGAGAACGGGAGACTCCTCCGGTGGGCCCTGGCTTCTCCTTCAGGAGAGTTCATAGTGCCGAGGTGAGGTTGTGATAATGATTGAGGCCACCATCTCCTTAGCTTGCTGCTGGTACTTTTCTATGGGAATTAGCTTGGTTCCAACCAGCCTGGAATATGGCACGACGCCATGGTATTAGCAGTGCCCCCAGTACCAGTAGTGAAACCATCCACAATTTCTTTCTCAGGAATTTTATTTGGTAGACTGAGTGGCTGGCTAAATACATTAGTTTCTCACAAAGGAGCTGAAGATTCTGAGTGGCAGTAGGTGCAAGTTTCTCCAGCATGTTAGATATCAGAGAGAGAACAGAGAGGGCAGCACAGTAGCTCAGTTGTTAGCACTGAAGTCTTGCAGTGCTGGGGTCCTGGGTTCAAATCTCACCAAGGACAACATCTGCAAGGATTTTGTATGTTCTCCCTGTGTTTGAGTGGGTTTCCCCCTCAGTAAAAAAGCAGCCATAGAGTATTCAGGAACCTTCACACAGACTTTTCTTAGCCAGGGCTGCTTCTCGGAGAGAGTTATGTATCACCACAGCCATATTCTTTAGGTCGGATGAAAGGACTGGCATACAGGGAAACTGTATCTACTCCGGCTGTCATTTTTCCACCACCAGGTTCTGGCCATTGTCACACACGACCATGCCTGGCTATATGTTCAATAGTGTGAGCCACAGATCTGCCTTCTCTTTCAGAGCTGTCCACAACTCTGCAGCGGTGTGCGGTTTGTCACCTAAGCATTAAACATATTATCTTCAGCACAGCCTGTTGCTGCTTGGACAAAGGCAGTGCAGCAGTGCTTCCAGCTTGTGACGGAAGTGGTAATTTCGGAGATGGAGGATGAACAGGAGGAGGAGGAGGAGGTGCAGAAGCTTAACAATGTGATTACATTGAGGTTACATTGATGAGTCTGGTTTTTATACTAAAGAAAGATCCTACTGTATTTTTATTTATTTATTTATTTAATTTTTTTTTTTTACGTCTCTTCAAATGTGTATTGTAGTGCGTCCTAATTATTGGCAGCCCTTCAAATTGCTGCACATTCAATAACAGTATAGGAGATCCACTCCTTAATAATGGGAAGGACAATTCAAATAGATTGTATATTCTAGAATATTACCTGTCTTATCTGAAATTCGTTTACTGGCGAGGTATCACAATATGGATAGCGTATTACACCAATTCAGCCAAGTATTCTTGCCTCATACTGCATGCTGCTGGTGCTGCCCAAAAACATGTAAAATCTATTCTATTCCCTACCAATAATGCTGTTAGATGCATTTACAATAGGGACAAGTGCTGTTAGGTGGCATCATCAGATCCAGATGAGTGTTCATTCTGGTCACATAAATGTCTTCCGCAGTCCATAATTTTGTTTTCGTATTTTTTCGGCCTTATATACAAGTCATTACCCTGGAAAAAATGTTCCTTAACATTGTTTCCATTTTAGCTTGTTTTTTGGATGTTTTTTTTTTGTCAGTCCATAAAAGTGGCGTAATACTCTGACAACATTGTTCACAGATATGCTATTTGTCAGCGACCAACTGTGAATATGTTTGAACCCACAACTGCAATATGATGCAATGGAGTGTAATACTTGACACGCTCATAAAAATTGCTGGATTATTAGGGCAGTCATATGGGATAATGTCTGATGGCCACGGTTCCAGGCAGTCGCCTAATAGTATGGTATTTGTCAGCGACCAAGTGTCAATTGGTTCAACAAAACACAGTTGGCTGACTTTAAATGGAGTGGAATATTTGGCACACTCCACAAAATTTCTGTATTACTACGGCAGTCATATGGATCATGTCTGATCATTGAGAAAAGTTTCTCTGCTTCCACAATATAGTAATCTGAATAAAATTTAAAAAATCTGGCTGTATTCTGCAAACAAGCAAATGGAGCAGTAAAATGGTGTATACTGACACACTGCTACAAACTGTAAATGGAGGACAATATTTTCCACATTCAATATTTTCCACATTCACTTCAAATGGCTGGATTTGTACCGCAGTTATATGTGATACGTCTGACGGACTCCCACGGTTTTAAATAACGGCCCTGTAGTTTCCTATTAGTCAAAGCGACCACTTGTGAATAGCTTCACTGACACACTGCTATAAACTCTAAATGGAGGACAGAAATGGCTGAATTTGTACCGCAGTTATATGTAATACGTCTGACGGACACCCATGGTTTTAAATAGCAGCCCTGTAGTTTCCTATTTGTCACAGCGACCACGTGTGAATAGCATCACTGACCCTGTCGGACGTCTGACCCCGTCGAACACCCACGGTTTTAAATAGCGGCCCTGTAGTTTCCTATTATTGCCAGCTTCACTGACACACAGCTACAAGCTGTAAATGGAGGCCAGAAATGGCTGAATTTGTACTGCAGTTATATGTGATACCTTTGACGGACACCCACGGTTTTAAATAGCGGCCCTGTAGTTTCCTATTTGTCACAGCGACCACATGTGAATAGTTTCATTGACACACTGCTACAAACTCTAAATTGAGGACAGTATTTTCCATGTTCTCTACAAATTTGTGGATTTTTATTGCTGTAATATGGGATCATGTCTGATGATGGAAAAGATCTGGCTGTATTCTGCAGTGCTAACATGCAAATGGAGCAGTAAAATGGTGTACTCTGGATTGCTTTTTAAGCAAATAATCAGGATTAAGATAAAATAAAAGTAGCCCTGGCCCCTGATTTCTGAGGCTATGTCTATGGATATCTGTAACAGCAGGATCAGACAGAACGTGCAATGGACCCTCTTGTGCTGTTTACACTACCACAAACCATGCCTGCCTAACTCCTGCTATCACCTTCACCACTGAATATATGCAGCTGGATTAGTCTTCAGAAGAACTGTTAGTTCAGATGGAGAATACCTTCCTGTAGAATACCTATATCTAACTATTATACAGCTAATTCTGTCCCTAGCTCAGCAGCATCTCTCCCTACTCTGCCTATTTCCGGGATAGACTGTAATGAGCCTAGTGTCAGCAGGTCTTATATAGACCCGATGACTCTATGCGGCCAGCCAATCACTGTAATGCCACAACCAACATGGCTACAGCATTACAGTGCGTGGCAAACAATCCCTGCATGTTCATGGCTCTCTAAAGAGCACCAAACATGCAGGGCGGGGATCTGAGCTCCCAATCAACACAGAAATACTCGCCGAGCATGTCGAGCACAGTGATGCTCGGGCGAGTACCGAGCTGTGGCAATCAGGCTTGCTCATCACTACTATTTAACTCTTATACTTGGTCCCTCTATACGATTTTCAATTTTAGCAATCTGATCGCTTTTATAAAGCATTGAATGCACAAACACTGCAATGCTTTATAACTGTCAGTGCTGCACTGACACAAGCTTCTTAGACCATGCTCTGAGCATGGTCTAACAAGCTTAACATAGCCTGGTGACCCAGATGCTGCCATGATGACCTCAGATCACCATGGCAATGATCGGGCCTTGCGATGACTTCGCTGGGGTGCCAATTGGAAGGGAGAGGGAGCCTCCTCCTTCTTCCTGCCTTCTAAATTCAGCGATCGATATTGATCGCAGCATTTAGGGGGTTTAAACTGCAGGCAGCAGTGTGGGCACTGCCTCTGGTAGTGAGAGCCGAGTGTCAGCGGTCATGTTTGCTTAACACCCAGCGGTGATTGCACAGGCGCAGAGCCTGTGTGCGCAAATTCGCCAGGACGTATCTATACGTCAAGGTCGGGAAGTCATTCCCAACCAGGATGAATATATACATCTAAAGTTATCATGGGGTTAATTAGATGAATATTCTTGTTATTTTTCTAGAATAAACTTATGAAAAAATTATCAGTGGTTCAGTGAGATTCTATGTAGATTAGCATAACATATTAAAATATTCTTATAGCACAAAATTAAAACTTTGCACTAGATTCAGCATCACTTTTATCTTTTTGTCTCATGGTATTCATTGACATTTTGTAACGGGTCTGGGAGGCGGAACCTCTGAGCTACTATACAAGGGGGCGGTCCTTGTAAGGGAGCGGGTGGCGACCAGGGTAGACGGGCAGGCAGTCACAGGAGGTGACTGGGATAGTCTCTGAATGAACGGACAGGAGGTCACGGCAAGTGACCGGGGCAGTCTCTGGATGAACGGGCAGGAGGTCACGGCAAGTGACCGGGGCAGTCTCTGGATGAACGGGCAGGAGGTCACGGCAAGTGACCGGGGCAGTCTCTGGATGAACGGGCAGGAGGTCACGGCAAGTGACCGGGGCAGTCTCTGGATGAACGGGCAGGAGGTCACGGCAAGTGACCGGGGCAGTCTCTGGATGAACGGGCAGGAGGTCACGGCAAGTGACCGGGGCAGTCTCTGGATGAACGGGCAGGAGGTCACGGCAAGTGACCGGGGCAGTCTCTGGGTAAAGGATTGGTACGACCTGTGGCGGCAGATGATAGACGTGAGCTCCCAGGTGAGCAGGCGAGAGTCTCTGGATAATCGGGTGGTCACAGCATGTGACGGCGGAGCCTCCAGGAAGACCAACAGACAGGTAGCAGATGAGCGCTCCCAGGTGAGCGGGCAGGAGTCTCTGGACAGGCGGGTGGTCACAGCACGTGACGGCAGAGCCTCCTGGTAGGCTAGCAGACAGGCAGCAGATGAGCGCTCCCAGGTGAGCGGGCAAGCTGGTCCTTAGACAGACTGACAGGAGTTGGAAGGCAGACCGTCGGACCTCAGGCAAGCAGGCAGGTAGAAGATGTGCGCTCCCAGGTGAGCGGGCAAGCTGGTCCTTAGACAGACTGACAGAAGTTGGAAGGCAGACCGTCGGACCTCAGGCTAGCAGGCAGGTAGCAGGATATCAGGCAGGAATTAGACAGCAGACTGGCAGGAATCTGACAGGTATCTGGCAGGTAACTGGCAACGGGACCTGAGGGCTGAAGCAGAGTAGTGAACAGTGCTACAACATTGCTCGGGCACCTCCATTTTGGAGGAGGTGCCTTTTATATGGGAGGTCCTCCGGCAATTGGCCGGGGACTCCTTAGGACGGCGCGCGCGGTCCCTTTAAGAGAGGGGGAGCGCGCGCGCGCCCTAAGCACACTGCCGGGGAAGGAGCGCGTGCCGGAAGCAGCGGGGAGAGAAGCGCTGGAGGACGCCGCGCCAGGAGCGGGGAGGTGAGAGGGACGGCGTCTCTGCCTAGAACGGGGCAGAGACGCCGATGCTACACATTTCTTGTGTGAAATGTAATGATTCCTCTCCTCGGTGTGGCTTAGGATGCAGTGATTGACAGATCATTCGACCAGTCTGGTAATGGAGCGTGCTGAGCTGTCCATGCAGTGATTGACAGCTCGGTCACTGAGCTCACTTCAGGTGTCCCTGTTCAAGTGACACCTGACCTTAGAGGGGCTTACAATTTGATACGCATCCAGAAGGGTGATTAGTGGAAAATGGCATTCTTAACGGCAGAGGGTCTATTTGAAAATCTTGTCATACCATTTTGGTTATCCAAGGCACCTGCTGTTTTTCAAAATGTTATGAATGATATTTTTTCTGATTGCATTGGAAAATTTGGTGGGATTTACTTAGATGATATTCTTATTGTCTCGTCCAATTTGGACCTCCAACTAGTAAGATATTCATGTAGTATTACAAAGGTTAAGGGAGAACTCTTTGTTTGTGAAATTAGAGAAATGTATTTTTTCTGTTCAGGAAATTACGTTCTTGGGATTTATTTTGTCAGCAGCAGGGTTTAAGATGGACCCTGGGAAGGTGCAGACCATAATTGAATAGGTTCAACCTCGTGACCATAAAACTTTACAACATTTTCTTGGATTCCCCAACTATTATGGAAAATTTATCAAGGATTTTTCTCAAATTGCTAAACCTCTTACTGACTTAAATGTAAGGGGCAAATCTTAAGGTTTGGTCACCGGATGCTATCAGGGCTTTTGAAGAATTAAGAGTATTTAATGTCTGCTCCGGTTCTTATCCAACCCATTCATCAAGAACCAACAAACGTGGAAGTGGATGCTTCGGAGATCGGGGTAAGGGACAATTTTATAGCAGGAGCCCAAAACTCTAACTAACCTATGTCCATGTGCTTTTTTTCTAAAGTATTCTCATCTGCGTAAAGAAATTATGATGTTGGGATTTGTGAGTTACTTGCTGTTAAATTGGCCTTAGACAAATCAAGACTTTTTTTTGAGGGGGCGGTACATCAAGTTACTGTGGTCACTGATCACAAGAATCTAGCTTTGAATCTACATTGAATCTGCTAAATGATTAACTGTCACACAGGCCAGGTGGTCCTTATTTTTCTCTTTGTTTAATTTCTCTATCACATTCAGGCCAAGGTCCAAGAATGTGAAAGCTGACTCATTATCTCACAGTATTGATTCAGTGTCTCCTCCAGTACCCTCAATCCTCCATTCTTCTTCAGGGTATTGTGGTTTCTATGGTAACCTCAGAGTTGGAAGAGAAGATCAGAGTTGGAAGAGGAGAAGTCCAATAGTTGGCTCCTTCCGCTACTCCAGGGTCCAAATTATTTGTGTCTGTGTGCCTAAGATTACATCTGTTACAGGAGTTTCATGATTCCATATTGAGTAGTCATCCTAGGGTTACTGGTGCACAAAAAATCATCGCTATATCTTTTTAGTGGCCATGATTGCATAATGATATTTAATATTTATTATCTGCTTGTGAAGTCTGCGCAAGCGCTAAAGTCAGTCTGAGCTGACTCCATTGCAAGACCATGGGCCCATCTGTCCATGGATTTCATCACAGATTTGCCTTTGTCTTGTCGAAAAACTGCTATTTGGATGGCAGTTGACTGATTCAGCAAACAAGCTCATTTTGTTCCTTTGTCATGATTACCTAATGCAGGGACACTCTCCAGGTTGTTTATTTCCCATATTGTAAGTGTAATTTGTCTTTAAATTCTGGAGATCTTTTTGTTGTAAACTAGGGATTGACTTGTCATTTTCAAATGATTACCACCGTGAAATCAAGGGTCAAACTGAAAGGACAAATGAACCTTTGGAACAAATTTTAAGGTGCTTTGTGGCAGCTCAGCAGGAGAACTGCTCTTTGTTTTTACCTCTTGCCGAGTTTGCCTTTAATAGTCGAGTAAATCACTCCACTAGAACCTTGCTGTTTTCCTGTAATTATGGTTTTCATTCCCATTTTGGTGAGAGTCTAGGATTAGTTTTGAATGTCATGGTGTGGAAATCCCTGTGCAGAAACTTGGGATGTCTGGAGGGAGGTTCAAAAAAATATTGGGACCGCTCAGATTCGCCAAAAACGTAAGGACGATAGAAGACGTTCGTTGGGGCCTGTTTTTAAAATGGGGATAGGGTTGGCTGTGTTCTAAAAACAATAACCTTAAGGTACCATCGATGAAGTTGTGTCCGAAGTTCATCGGTTCCTATAAAATTGGAACAATCCAAAGTGGTCAATCTGATGGCCTTTAGGTTTTAGCTTCCTCCATTTCTCCACATACCTAACATCTTACATAGATCCCTTTTGAACAAGTTTGTCCCCTAGGTGGTGTTGCCCTCATCCCTGCCTCCTACGGTTGTTGTTAATGATAGTTTAGAGTATGAGGTGCAGAGAGCTGTGGACTCTCATAGGTTCCAAAATTTTCTTCCAGTAGCTCATCCACTGGAGGGGATATGGACCTGAAGAGAAATCCTGGGTCCCAGCTAGAGATGTGAAGGCCAAGTGGTTAGTCTCAGCATTCCATCTGAAGTTTCCAGGGAAACCTGGGGGTCTGGTGGCCCCACTAGAAGTGGGGGTATGGTTACTATTACACCCCTCAGTGTGGCTTAGGATGCAGTGATTGACAGCTCAGTCATCCAGTCTGGTGCAGGGGCATGCTGAGCTGTCTGTGCATTGATTGACAGCTCAGCCATCTAATCTCAGTCTAGGAGGTGCTGAGCAGAGATGAGCAAACCTCTCAAGGTTTGATTAATTTCAGATTGGCAAGCTTCCTGATGTTCTCTGAACAATTCGTCAAACAGTTCCACAAAAATATCTGAATCCAATTAGATTCAATGGGAGGCAAAGCCAAATGCATACACAGCACCTTCAAAGGGGCCCAAAAGCTGCCAAAACAGCTCAAATTAGGGACAGATACCAGGAAAAGTGGCATCAATTGACCCACAGTACAAATAGTATAATTATTATTGTTTATTATTATCGCGCCATTCCTTTCATGGCGTTTTACATGTGAAAAGGGGTACACATAGCAAACAACAAGTACAATAATCTTGAACAAAATGGAGTCATCGACTGGTACAGGAGGAGAAAGGACCCTGCCCGCGAGGGCTCACAGTTTAAAATGGATGGGTGAGTAATAGGATGTCCATGCAGCGGTATGGTGGAGCGAGGGTTACTGCAGGTTGTATGCTTGTCGGAAGACATAGATCTTCTGGTTCCTTTTGAAGGTTTCCAAGGTAAGCGAGAGTCTGATATGTTGGGGTAGAGAGTTCCAGAGCAGGGAAGATGCACGGGACAAATCTTGTATGCGATTGTGGGAAGAGGACACAAGAGGGGAGTAGAGAAAGAGATTTTGTGAGGATCGGGGGTTGCATGCATATAAGTACTGGGAGACAAGGTCACAAATGTATGGAGGAGACAGGTTTTGGATGGCTTTGTATGCCAAAGTTAGGGTTTCCAATTGGAGTCTCTGGGCAATGGGGAGCCAGTGCCAGTACAAGGAACTACAGATGGGAGAAGCCAGGGAATAGCATGGTGACAGATGGATTAGTCGGCCTGCAGAGTTTAGGATAGATTGGAGGGGTGCGAGAGTGTTAGAGCGAAGGCCGCAGAGCAGGAGGTTGCAGTAGCCGAGACGGAAGATGATGAGGGCGTGCACTAGTGTTTTTGCCGATTCATGGTTGAGGAATGTGCAGATCCGAGAGATATTTTGGAGTTGGAGTAGGCAGCAAGTCGAAAGGTTTTGGGTCTCAGGTTTGAAGAAGAGATTAGCGTCAAGCTTGCAGGACTGGGGAGAATGGGCAACCATTGACTTTGATGGATAGGTCAGTTGGGGGGGTTGAATGAGATGGTGGAAAGATAATGAATAATGATGAGCGAACATCACTGTGCTCGACAAGCTCGGTGCTCGAAGAGTATTTCCGGATTGCTTTGGCGGGAACTCTGGTCCCCTCCCTACATGTTTGGCGCTCTTTAGAGAGCCAATGAACATGCAGGGATTGCCTGCCATGCACTGTAATGCCATAGCCATGTTGATTGTGGGCATTACAGTGATTGGCTGGCCACACAGCGCCATCAGGTCTATATAAGACCTGGTGCCGCTATGCTCGTCACAGTCTACACCGGAATCAGGCAGAGTAGGGAGAGGTGCTGCTGAGTCGAGATATTTGCTTGTTTATAGTTAGTGTAGGTACTCCACAACATATATCTATATCCATCCGAACTAACAGTCCTTCTGAGGACTATTTCAGCTGCATATAATCAGTGCTAGGCAGGCAGGCAGTGTATGCAGCAGACTGCAGTGCATGAAACAGCACAAAAGGGTCCATTGAACGTTCTGTCTGCTGCTGCTGTAATAATTACAGATATTTGTAGGCATACCCACAGATATCAGGGGCCAGTGCACATTTTTTTTTATCTTAATCCGGGTTATTTGCTTAAAAATCAATCCAGAGTACACCATTTTTCTTCTCCATTTGCTTGTTCTCACTGCAGAATAAAGTCAGATCTGTTTCATATTTCAGCGATAAAAATATAGAAATTTGAACTGAGCCTGGAAAATATTGGCCTCCTTTTCCATTCTGTTGCAGTGTGTCTGTCCAGCTATTCACACTAGGTGGCTGTGAAGAATAGTATTAGTAAATTACAGGCCTGCTATTTAAAACCATGGTTCTCTGTCAGACATATCACCTATAAGACAGTTCCAAAATCAGACATTTCTTCCACTTCATTCTTTTGCAGTGTGTCGGTCAAGCTATTCACACTAGGTCTCTGTGAAAAATAGTATTAGTCAATTACAGACTAGTTCCCTGGTTCAACGCACTATCAAGGATTCTAGTATATATAACCTGTAATATTATACTTTTCAAGAAAGGCATCCAGGCCCTTCTTAAATTTTTGTAGTGAATCACTCATTACAACATCCTGCGGCAAAGAGTTCCATAGTCTCACTGCTCTTACAGTAAAGAATCTGCGATTCTTGATTATTCTTGAGAATCTGTGATTATCATTAAACCTTCTTTCCTCCAGACGTAGAAGATGCCCCCTTGTCCCTGTCTCAGGCCTCAGAGTAAAAAGATCAGTAGAAAGGTCTTTGCACTGTCCCCTCATATATTTGTACATAGTAATAAGATCACCCGTAAGCCTTCGTTTTTCCAAACTAAATAACCCCAAGTGTAATAACCTGTCTTGGTATGGCAGAACCCCCAGGCCTGCTATTTAAAACTGTGGTTTTCTGTCAGACATATCACCTAGAAGACTGTTACAAAATCTGGCATTCCTTCCATTTCCTTTCTGTTGCAGTGTGTCAGTCAAGCTATTCACACTAGGTCTCCGTGTAGAATAATATTAGTAAATTACAGGCCTGCTATTTAAAATCGTGGTTCTCTGTCAGCTGTATCACAAATAGCTGCATTCCAAAATCAGCCATTTGGAAAATATTGTCCTCCATTAAAAATGGGCAAGGTGCATGGAATGGGACGGGGAAGTGAACGTAATGGTGATGGTGCATGCAGAGGCTGAGGACGTGGCCGTGGGCAAGCTGAAATTGTGCCACAACAAACACCCACATCTTGTCGCTTGACCTTCCTGTCCCAATTACTAGGGGACCAAAGTACACGACTATTGAACTCAGAGCAGTGTCAAAAGGTTGTTGGTTGGATAGCAGATAATGCTTCCAGTCACTTTGCCACCACCACCACCACCCTGTCTTCCACACGGTCAAGTCTCAGTAGCCATGAGTCTGGACCGCATATTCCTCACCCTGATCCTCCTTCCTCCCACCATGCCAAGTGCCCGGAGACAATTGATCCCACACTTAGAAACTCAGAAGAGCTGTTCACTTTTCTATTTGTAGAATCGGGCTTCTCGCCCGGCTTCAAGCGAGTCAAGAGGAGGTCTGCGGGTGACACCACTGCTTGTTCCACTGGTGTGCCTGCATGCCAATCCACTGTCCATGGCACATGCCAAGATGCCTCCCGCCCTCCACCTGTCATTGCACTCCTAACTAGCACCATCAGCAAGCACGTTCACGTCCTTGTCCCAGAGCAGCGTTCAGTTGTCCCTACCCCAGTCCTTGGAACGCAAGCGCAAATACACAGCCAACGCCTCACAGGCCACTCTACTAAATTTACACATTTCGTGACTGCTTGCACTAGAAATGTTGCCTTTTAGGCTCATGGAGACGGAAGCTTTCTGCAACCTGATGGCGGCAGCCGTCCCTCGGTACTCGGTCCCCAGCCACCACTATTTCTCTCAGTGTGCCATCCCTGCATTACACAAGCACGTGTCCCACAACATTAGACGTGCTCTCAACAATGTAGTTATTGGGAAAGTCCACCTAACCACGGACACTTGTGGGCAGGGACGGTACATCTCCCTGAAGGCACACTGGGTTAATAAAGTGGAAGCCGGGACCCAGTCGGACCTTGGGATGGAACATGTACTCCTGACGCCGAGGATTGCGGGCCCTGGGTCAATCAGGGTTGCCCCCACATTCTACAGCTCCTGCACCTCCTCCTCTTCAGCCTCCATCTCCGAAATGACCACATCAGTCACAAGCTGGAAGCACTGCAGCACTGCCCGGCCAAGCGTCAACAGGCTGTGCTGAAGCTAATATGCTTAGGTGACAAACCACACAACGCTGAAGAGTTGTGGACAGCTCTGAAAGAGCTGGCAGATCTGTGGCTGACACCGCTGACCCTACAGCCAGGCATGGTCATGTGTGACAATGGATGGAACCTGGTGGTGTCTCTGAGGCAAGGCGAGCTCACACATGTACCATGCCTGGCCCATGTGCTTAACCTCATGGTTCAACGGTTTCTCAAAACCTACCCAGATCTGTCAGATCGCCCTTGCCGTGCTTCAGCAGAGTTTGCAGCTTTCAGCTCACTTACTGATCTGTGATGTCCCCACGTGTTGGAACTTTACATTGCAGATGTTGGGAAAGATTTGTGATCAGAAGAAGGCAGTTGCTGACTACCAGCATCAACAAGGCCATTGGTATTCAGTTCAGACTCCACACATAATACCTCAGAAGTGGACATGGATGTCAGACATATGTACCATCCTCCAAAACTTTGAGGACTCAACCAAGATGGTGAGCAGTGATGAAGCCATAATTAGCATCACCATCCCACTTCTCTGTCTTCTGAAACACTCTCTGCTCACAATTAAAAGGATGTGTAGCACCCTGAGGATTCGGCTGCTACAGGGGTATTGCACCTCAACCCAGAGGTGTGATATTCCACTCCCGGGCAAGGATGGAGAGTGGAACTGAGCTCGGTAGGCTGCATGCACTACACACATCCCATTTCCGGGGAACAGACCAACGGTACTCCCACTTAGAAATGTGCAGGTACGACCGAGTCTGTTCCTGGCTGGAGTGGGAGGGGGGTGGTACATCCCATGTAGTGTAGGGGCAGATAGGGGGAGCAGCCTGGGTAAAGATAGGAGCTCATTGGGTGCTGGACACCTGAGCTCACACATAGAGGGATATATAAGGTGGGCACCAACTAGAATCAGGGTCAGTCTGTCAGAATCAGGAAGAGGAGCAGAGCAGAGCCCTAGAGAGAGAGAGAGTGGAGCAGAGAAAGAGAGACCCAGAGGGGGAAGCAGAAGAGAGGACTCCAAGATCCCAAATTAAAACAACGGGTGAAGAGCCGGCATCAGGGTACCGGAACCCAAGCTGGTGGGGGCAGAAAACACACCCTAGCCAGAGACCGGAGGCCGTGGGCAGCATCTGCCACGGCCACCCATCACATCCACCCCGAAGGCACACCACATGAAGGGTCAGGGAACCCAGGGCCAAGGGTGTCCCAACAGAAGGCCCGAGGGAGCTGGACCTAGGTGGATTACTGGTGGGGACGGCCAGAGAACGGGACAGAAAGAGAGCTCAGGGCCACGCTCCGGACTTGTTTGGGGGTTGGCTGGATCCAGGACCTGGTGGACGCAGCACGGCTCGGGTGGTCACTAGCAGCTGGAGTGACCGGAACATCAGCAGTGAGTAAATACCCTAAACTGCACAACCCGACTCTGTCTTCCTTTAACATCTATGCTGCACCACTACAACCCCCATCCTCTGCACCTGACCCCCTGAGGCTATACCCCACCCGTTGGGGGTTATACCATCAAAAGCTGCACCTACACCATCAGCCTCAGCGGACCCTGCTGCAGCGGCGGCCATAGTGACCGCAATACAACGGGTGGCGTAGTCGACACAAAAGAACTTTAGTAACATCTGTAGAACTGCCACATCACACTGAGCTTGACGCCCTGGGCACGGGACCGGGTCACAGCCGCTCGGAGACTACAACCCCCCATCTGATCCGGTGCCGGGTATTCCCCTCAAAAAGGAATATGTCCCAGGGGGCGCGTCAACTTTGGCGTAGTCGGCAGGATTACGTGCCCGCAACACCCGGGTACTGCGTGCCTGAAGAAAAGTGCAAGTTTACCTCAGAAAGAAGTCTCCCGCCGGTTCCGGAGGGTCCACGCCATCGGACTCCATCACCAGTCGTTTCCCGCCGATTGTCCGCCATTTCCAACTTGTTCCCGCCATCTGCAGAGTTTCCCGCCACTGGGCGACGCTTCCCGCCAAAACCGCAGATTTCCCGCCTTGGAAGAGCAGCGGACGCCATTATGGGCGTGCCAAAGGAGGGCAAGAGGCCACCTCCCATCGTGGGCCGGGACAGAAAATGGCGCCAAAAGTGGAAACCGCCCCCACCAACAGAGACTGTGATGCTGGAGGTGTCTGTCAGCGTGAAAGAACTACCCCTGGAGCTGACAGTCACCGAGTTGCCCCGGGACCGCCCTCGAAGTGGGAGGAGACGAAAGAAAAGAGCGAAGATGGGTGCCGCCTGGAGCAGTCTGGAGCGAGCGCACCCGGAGACAAGAAGTCTGGAGAGGGGTAGCAAAGAAGCTCACCCGGAGATGTCCAGAGAGCAGAGCAGCACCGGCCCGCTGGCCAGGAGCCTGCTGGAAGAAGAGCAGAGCAGCACCGACCCGTTGGTCAGGAGCCTGCTAGACACCACGACCCCACTAGGCCTAGTGGAGGTCCTTGCACAGCTCCCCCGAGACCGGGAGTGTGCACAGACTGCCCTGGAGGGCCTCGCACGGAGGATGGCCCGGGTACAGCGCGAGATATTGGCGGAATGGAGCCGTGAGATGGCCCAGCAGACCGAGACCTGTCAGCGGAGCACGCCACCCGAGACGAGGAGACAGACCGCCTCTGAGGATGGCGCGGGAGGACCAAAGGCCGGAGACGGCGCCGAGAAGGGAGCCGGACGCAAGGAGGCAGGTAAAGGGGACGCCTATACCCCAAGCCGGGAAACCGCCCACCTGCCCCCGCTCCCCGTCGCAGAGCCCGAAAGTCCCCCTGCTGTGCCCGTAGCCGCCATGTCACCGCTATGGACTAGGCCCCGACCGGAAGCCGCCGCAGCGACCCCTGTGACGTCACGCGCCTCGACCCGGAGCGTGACAAAGCAGGAAATACCACCAGCCTGGTCGCAAGGCCTAGTACCCCCGGGCGCCGCAATACCAACAGCGCCCCCTACCTCCGCGGAGCCCCCGGCCTGGCCGCAAGGCCAGGTAGCCCAGGGCGCCGCCGTCCTAACGGTGCCCTTCACCTTCCAGGTGCCCCAGGCCTGGCCGCAAGGCCTGGGCAACCCGGGCGCCACCACCACCGCGCCCGCGCCCGTAAAACCAAGGGTGCCACACCTGGGGGAGAACTTGTTCAGCCAGCTCACATGGCCGGACGGGCGGCCCTTCATCTGGCCCGAAGAATACCATGAGCTGGAACGGCAGCAGAGACTAAGACCCCTGGATGAACCCCTGATTCCGGCTCCGAAGCCCGTGGCACGGATCTCGCCCCCGCTAGCGGAAGCACAGTTTGAGTGGGACCCCACCGGAGAAGATCTAATGGGGTTCACTCAGGAAACCAGGGCAGCTGCAGCAGAGCGCGCTGAGTGTTGCCGACAGCAGCTCGAAGAGTTTGCGAGGGAGCGGAGAGAGAGGCGGGTCCGGGAACAGTAGGCCCAAGTACGGAGTGCCGAGCAGAAGAGCCGGACCAGGAGGGACCCCCGTGCAGCGCATTGTCCCCGCACCATCGGGACAGTGATCAAGTTCAACCAGCAGCATGGGTGGGGCTTCATTAGAGACAACAACACCCCCGGCGACGTCTTTGTCACGCGCAGAGACGTGGAGTCCCATCTGCCGGAGGGGCACAGAGGTCGTGACCTCTACATCGGAGACGAGGTCACCTTTACCCGGCACAAGTGTGCCAAAGGACCTTACGCCCTCCACGTACACCGCCTGACGGAGGAGGAGTTGCGGTGCGAGGAGGAGGAGCAAGAGGACCCGGACGGGTCTGAAGTTACAACCAGCTATAAGCAAAGAGCAGGAGGAAGACGCCGTTGAGTGCGGCAGAGCAGTGGATGTAAATAGTTACCCGACCGGGGTATAAAGAAACTGTTGCTAAATATATATAGTCCCCGTTGGGACCAGTATGAGTGAACTTTTTACCCGTTATTCCGTATCCATACCAGGCTGAGGACTGTGAGCAGCCATTCCCTTCCCTTTACCTGGCCGAGGACTGAGAGCGGCCAACTTCCCCTGTATATAGTTGCGCTTCCTAAAGCGTCCCCTACTGGTTTTATAGGAAAAACCATTTTTCCAGAGAGACTGTCGCACTTTACCCGGTCACACGTTGCACAGTGACCGGAGGAGGAGCCAGAGGCGACGAGAATGTTTTATTTGCTAATATATGTTGTTTTATATGTTCATGAAAAAAAAAAAAAATGTATGTTTTTGGTGTTATTTATGTCTTACAGCCCGAGGACGTGCTGTGATTTACCAGGGGGGAATGTAGCACCCTGAGGATTCGGCTGCTACAGGGGTATTGCACCTCAACCCAGAGGTGTGATATTCCACTCCCGGGCAAGGATGGAGAGTGGAACTGAGCTCGGTAGGCTGCATGCACTACACACATCCCATTTCCGGGGAACAGACCAACGGTACTCCCACTTAGAAATGTGCAGGTACGACCGAGTCTGTTCCTGGCTGGAGTGGGAGGGGGGTGGTACATCCCATGTAGTGTAGGGGCAGATAGGGGGAGCAGCCTGGGTAAAGATAGGAGCTCATTGGGTGCTGGACACCTGAGCTCACACATAGAGGGATATATAAGGTGGGCACCAACTAGAATCAGGGTCAGTCTGTCAGAATCAGGAAGAGGAGCAGAGCAGAGCCCTAGAGAGAGAGAGAGTGGAGCAGAGAAAGAGAGACCCAGAGGGGGAAGCAGAAGAGAGGACTCCAAGATCCCAAATTAAAACAACGGGTGAAGAGCCGGCATCAGGGTACCGGAACCCAAGCTGGTGGGGGCAGAAAACACACCCTAGCCAGAGACCGGAGGCCGTGGGCAGCATCTGCCACGGCCACCCATCACATCCACCCCGAAGGCACACCACATGAAGGGTCAGGGAACCCAGGGCCAAGGGTGTCCCAACAGAAGGCCCGAGGGAGCTGGACCTAGGTGGATTACTGGTGGGGACGGCCAGAGAACGGGACAGAAAGAGAGCTCAGGGCCACGCTCCGGACTTGTTTGGGGGTTGGCTGGATCCAGGACCTGGTGGACGCAGCACGGCTCGGGTGGTCACTAGCAGCTGGAGTGACCGGAACATCAGCAGTGAGTAAATACCCTAAACTGCACAACCCGACTCTGTCTTCCTTTAACATCTATGCTGCACCACTACAACCCCCATCCTCTGCACCTGACCCCCTGAGGCTATACCCCACCCGTTGGGGGTTATACCATCAAAAGCTGCACCTACACCATCAGCCTCAGCGGACCCTGCTGCAGCGGCGGCCATAGTGACCGCAATACAACGGGTGGCGTAGTCGACACAAAAGAACTTTAGTAACATCTGTAGAACTGCCACATCACACTGAGCTTGACGCCCTGGGCACGGGACCGGGTCACAGCCGCTCGGAGACTACAACCCCCCATCTGATCCGGTGCCGGGTATTCCCCTCAAAAAGGAATATGTCCCAGGGGGCGCGTCAGATGCATTGCAGGCAGAGCACAATCAGATGGAGCAATGAACCATACAGGGTGATTACACACAGCCCAGCCTCATCTCATCCCAACGTGGATTGGTTGACAATGAGGAAAAGGAGGAGGAGGAGGAAGAATAGGAGCTAGTTTCCTGAGCTATAGACGGTACTACCTGCACAACTGTCATACCGTCTGTTCAGCATGGATGGACTGAGGACAAGGAGGAGCAGGAAGAGGAGGAGGAGTAGGAGGAGAGCATGGTCAATTGTCCTCTTGTTGAGGACACCATAGTCTTGCCGCTTTGCAGTCTGGCACACATGGCTGAGTTTATGTTACACTGCCTTTCCCGTGACCCTCATGCTGTCCAAATTTTGGGTGACAGTCATTACTGGTTGGTGACACTTCTACACCCACGCTACAAGTAATGTGTTTCGGACAACAGTCCTTCGTCATGCATTATATTCTAGTGCACGTGTCTTCCTGCCTATGGGTTCCTTATGTGATTTAGTATGTACTAGTTATATACAGTCATGGCCAAAAGTTTCGAGAATGACACCAAAATTATATTTTCACATGATCTGCTGGCCTCTGGTTTTTATTAGTGTTTGTCTGATGTTTATATCACATACAGAAATATAATTGCAATCATATTATGAGTACCAATAGGTTATATTGACAGTTAGAATGAGTTAATGCAGCAAGTCAATATTTGCAGTGTTGCCCCTTCTTCTTCAAGACCTATGTAATTCTCCCTGGCATGCTCTCAATCAACTTTTGGACCAAATCCTGACTGATAGCAGTCCATTCTTGCATAATCAATGCTTGCATTTTGCCAGAATTTGTTGGTTTTTGTTTGTCCACCCGTCTCTTGATGATTGACCACAAGTTCTCAATGGGATTAAGATCTGGGGAGTTTCCAGGCTATGGACCCAAAATCTCTATGTTTTGTTCCATGAGCCATTTAGTTATCACCTTTGCTTTATGGCAAGGTGCTCCATCATGCTGGAAAAGGCATTGTTGGGCGCCAAATTGCTCTTGGACGGTTGGGAGAAGTTGCTCTTGGAGGACATTCTGGTACCATTCTTTATTCATGGCTGTGTTTTTAGGCAAGACTGTGAGTGAGCTGATTCCCTTGGCTGAGAAGCAACCCCACACATGAATGGCTTCAGGATGCTTTACAGTTGGCATGAGACAAGACTGGTGGTAGCGCTCACCTCTTCTTCTCCGAATAAGCTGTTTTCCAGATGTCCCAAACAATCGAAAAGGGGATTCATCAGAGAAAATGACTTTGCCCCAGTCCTCTGCAGTCCACTCCCTGTACCTTTTGCAGAATATCAGTCGGTTCCTGATGTTTTTTCTGGAGAGAAGTGGCTTCTTTGCTGCCCTCCTTGAAACCAGCCCTTGCTCAAAGAGTCTCTGCCTCACAGTGCGTGCAGAAGCACTCACACCAGCCTGCTGCCATTCCTGAGCAAGCTCGGCACTGCTGGTAGTCCGATCCCACAGCTGAAACAGTTTAAGATACGGTCCTGGCGCTTGCTGGTCTTTCTTGGGTGCCCTGGAGCCTTTTTGACAACAATGGAAGCTCTCTCCTTGAAGTTCTTGATGATGCGATAGATTGTTGACTGAGGTGCAATCTTTGTAGCTGCGATACTCTTCCCTGTTAGGCCATTTTTGTGCAGTGCAATGATGGCTGCACGTGTTTCTTTAGAGATAACCATGGTTAACTGAAGAGAAACAATGATACCAAGAACCAGCCTCCTTTTAAAGTGTCCAGTGATGTCATTCTTACTTAATCATGACTGATTGATCGCCAGCCCTGTCCTCATCAACACCCACACCTGTGTTAATGGATCAATCACTAAAACGATGTTAGCTGCTCCTTTTAAGGCAGGACTGCAATGATGTTGAAATGTGTTTTGGGGGTTAAAGTTCATTTTCTGGGCAAATATTGACTTTGCAAGTACAGTAATTGCTGTTAAGCTGATCACTCTTTGACATTCAGGAGTATATGCAAATTGCCATTACAAAAAATGAAGCAGTAAACCTTGGAAAAATTACTATTTGTCTCATTCTCAATACTTTTGGCCATGGCTGTACAGTATGTGTATGTAAACGTGTATTAACGCTACATACGGTTTACATGTATTGGTTTTATACGTGCATGTAAATGTGTATTTTACATCTACACAAACGTGGGTTCTGTACATATCATAACACGTGACATGTAATGCTATTAGCTACACCTGGGCCGTTTAACTTCTATTTTTGTTTTATATTTTTATATTATATCATTGTATATTGTGCGAGCACTTCTCTGTTTGTAGCACCACTCTAACCTAGTATGCAATACATTTTTTTGAATTACCTAAGCATACAGTATATGGTATCTGATTTTTAGGACACCAGGTTCGGTTTGTTCTTTCTCTGTTTCAAAGTTTCTATCCGAATGGTCTGCCATTCTACGGTCCAAGCGCTAATTTCAAAATATTGGATCTTATGCCATTGACTAGTTCTACTGATCTGTGTATTTAGTGTGCTTGTTTTCTCTATTATATGGCCTGTAGGATAGGTGGCATTTATATCAATACACTTGCATTTTACTTGGATTGCTGCCTTTCCCCGTGGTCTTATCTTTTGTGTATTGGTACACAGATTACATTGGATATTAATATACTTTTTACCTTTGTCATCCTTACCTTCATATTTGGAATATTTACGTTCCCCAAACAATTTTTATCTGTGTACTTTTACCCATAGGGCTTTTCACTGCTGTGTCTCATTTCTCCAGCTTTTTGAGTTTTCTTGCCCTGTCTTTTTTAAATTCCCTATTTTTTAAATTGTATTTAATAAAATTTATGTTTTAATATCACTTAGTCTCTTCTTATCTAGCGGTTATATGCCGCAACAGATCATGTTGTTGTATAGAGTCCTAGGTGGGCAGTAAGCAATATGGATAATATTACAATTTACATACAGGTGAATCTCACTAAATTAGAATATCATCAAAAAGTTAATTTATTTCAGTTCTTCAATACAGAAAGTGAAACTCATATATTATATAGAGTCATTACTAACAAAGTGATCTATTTCAAGTGTTTATTTCTGTTTATGTTGATGCTGTATATGCACTTTATATACAGCTTTTCTCTGTAAGTCATTCTCATGTCACAATTAAAGAAGAAGCTTTGCATGTGGACCAGGTGGAGATGGAGAAAGAAAGTACACAGTGTGATCAGGGCTGGCTCCAGGTTTTTCTGGGCCCTGGGCGAAAGAGTCTCAGTGGGCCCCTTTAACACATACAGTGCTGGCCAAAAGTATTGGCACCCCTGCAATTCTGTCAGATAATACTCAGTTTCTTCCTGAAAATGATTGCAATCACAAATTCTTTGGTATTATTCTCATCATTTAATTTGCTTGCAAGGAAAAAACACAAAAGAGAATGAAGCAAAAATCAAATCATTGATCATTTCACACAAAACTCCAAAAAAGAGCCAGGCAAAAGTATTGGCACCCTCAGCCTAATACTTGGTTGCACAACCTTTAGCCAAAATAACTGCGAACAACTGCTTCCGGTAACCATCAATGAGTTTCTTACAATGCCCTGCTGGAATTGTAGACCATTCTTCTTCGGCAAACTGCTCCAGGTCCCTGATATTTGAAGGGTGCCTTATCCAAACTGCCATTTTGAGATCTCTCCACAGGTGTTCTATGGGATTCAGGTCTGGACTCATTGCTGGCCACCTTAGAAGTCTCCAGTGCTTTCTCTAAAACCATTTTATAGTGCTTTTGGAAGTGTGTTTTGGGTCATTGTCCTTTGGAAGACCCATGACCTCTGAGGGAGACCCAGCTTTCTCACACTGGGCCCTACATTATGCTGCAAAATTTATTGGTAGTCTTCAGACTTCATAATGCCATGCACACGGTCAAGCAGTCCAGTGCCAGAGGCAGCAAAGCAACCCCAAAACATCAGGGAACCTCCGCCATATTTGACTGTGGGGACCGTGTTCTTTTCTTTGAATGCCTCTTTTTTTTTCCTGTACACTCTATGTTGATGCTTTTTCCCAAAAAGCTCTACTTTTGTCTCGTCTGACCAGAGAACCTTCTTCCAAAACGTTTTAGGCTTTCTCAGGTAAGTTTTGGCAAACTCCAGCCTGGCTTTTTTATGTCTCGGAGTAAGAAGTGGGGTCTTCCTGGGTATCCTACCATACAGTCCCTTTTCATTCAGACGCCGACGGATAGTACGGGTTGACACTGTTGTACCCTTGGACTGCAGGGCAGCTTGAACTTGTTTGGATGTTAGTCGAGGTTCTTTATCCACCATCCGCACAATCTTGCGTTGAAATCTTTCCTCAATTTTTCTTTTCCGTCCACATCTAGGGAGGTTAGCCACAGTGCCATGGGCTTTAAACTTCTTGATGACACTGCGCACGGAAGAAACAGGAACATTCAGGTCTTTGGAGATGGAATTGTAGCCTTGAGATTGCTCATGCTTCCTCACAATTTTGTTTCTCAAGTCCTCAGACAGTTCTTTGGTCTTCTTTCTTTTCTCCATGCTCAATGTGGTACACACAAGCACACAGGACAAAGGTTGAGTCAACTTTAATCCATGTTAACTGGCTGCAAGTGTGATTTAGTTATTGCCAACACCTGTTAGGTGCCACAGGTAAGTTACAGGTGCTGTTAATTACACGAATTAGAGAAGCATCACATGATTTTTCAAAGGGTGCCAATACTTTTGTCCACCCCCTTTTTTAGGTTTGGTGTGGAATTATATCCAATTTGGCTTTAGGACAATTCTTTTTGTGTTTTTTTCATTGTAGACAAATTAAATGAAGATAATAATACCAAAGAATTTGTGATTGCAATCATTTTCAGGAAGAAACTGAGTATTATCTGACAGAATTGCAGGGGTGCCAATACTTTTGGCCAGCACTGTACCACGATTCATGATGCACAGATACAGCAGAGAATTATATATATAGTACAATGCCGAAGATTTCACTTCTTACATTACATGAGTGATATCTATTGTAAATTCCACAATAGCTCAGAAACCGGCGAATCGCTCCACACAGTATACTGGCCCCCATAAAATTCTCCAAACAGAATACTGGCCCCCATAAAATGCTCCAAACGGAATACTGGCCCCCATAAAATGCTCCGTACAGGATATTGGCCCCCATATAACGCTCCGTACAGGATACTGGTCCCCTTATAGAGCTCCATACAGGATACTGGCCCCCACATAAGACTCCATGCAGGCTGTTCCTCCCACATAATGCCCAATGCAGGCTGTTCCCCCCTTATAATTCCCCATACAGGCTGTCCCCCCCCCTTATAATGCCCCATGCAGGATGTCACCTCCCATATAATGCCCCATGCAGGATATCACTTCTCTCCCCCATATAATGCCCCATGCAGGATGTCACCCCCCCATATAATGCCCCATGCAGGATGTCACCCCCCATATAATGCCCCATGCAGGATGTCACTTCTCCCCCCAATATAATGCCCTATGCAGGATGTTTTTTTCCACCATATAATGCCCCATGCAGGATGTCCCTTACCCTCATATAATGCTCCATGCAGGATGTCACCCCTCATATAATGCCCCATGCAGGATGTCACTTCTCTCCAAAATATAATGCCCCAAGCAGGACATCACAGGGAGCGCACAGCAGGAAGATAGCGGATCTGCGGAGGCACGGGGAGTGGTAAGTATCCGGCTGCTGGGGCCCTGAGCAAGCAGGGGAGAAGGGTGGGCACTGGCACCTCTCTCCTCCGCCCATAGCCCGGCAGGGTGCCTGACCGCGAGTGGGCCCCCTGCCTGCTGAGGGCCCCGGCACTTGCCTGGGTGCGCCGGGTGCTGACGCCGGCCCTGCTCTTAGATGCTCATGACACTGTCACTGGTCTATTTTTCTTAGGCCATTTTAGGAAGGTATTAGCTACCTCCTATTGGGAATACCTAAAAAGACCTGCATTGTAGACATGCTGTGACCCAGTCATCAAGCCTTCACACTTTGGCTCCTATAGTATAACAACATGAGTTTTCCATTGCTACTTAATATGTCTTAATCCTTGAAATGTGCAATTGTCAATGTCAGTCACTTCAACTATCAGTGGTTTTATATTCTGGATGATGTTCTGGTGAACAATTTCTAAAATTTTGTGTGCAAAAGATATATTTTTTACAATTTGTATCAAGTAGCACCAATATATTATAAAGAATTTTATCAAAATAATACTTTTAAAGGAAAAAAAAGAAACATAGCGCTGGTGTAGATACGTATGAATATAGGTATTTGATCTAAATATAATCTTACATTTAAGTCTTTGATATACTTCACCTCCCTATATAGAGAGTAAATAACGTAAATGTCTCTGCCGAGTGTAAAATTTGTAAATCATTCATTATTTCAGTTGTGCAAATTTCAGCATGACATGACAACTTGTTTCAGCTCTGTACAGATAATATGTTAAAAATTATTATTATTCTGCTCAGAGTCTGGTAGCAAGCGTGTCTGAAAATATACCTCATTCTGTCAGCTTTAAGTCAGAAGAAGCAAAACAGCTGTGAACAGCACCCCTAGCAGAATAAAATGATAGCCTTTCCAGGCAGAAAATAACCCTAATGACGGGACGCCAGAATTGTATATTACCAGCTAGTTCTTCTGTATCTGCTCCTGATATCTAAAATTACTGGTTTCCCCTCTTGAATGCACCGCTGGGGATTGAAGAATAGAGGGAATAGCTGGCAGGTTATGTGCGCAATGGTACAAATCAATGGTTTTCATCACTTCAAGTAGCCCTTGGGAATGCAGTAGAGCACTGGGTTATAACTTAGTGTGTGCAGCTGACATCTAGCTTCCCATATAATAAAGTAACTTTACCATCTTCAGCATGGAATAAGCTTTTAGAAGAATAGCATTTTACATGCCTTTGTTATGAAGAGCTACTTAAATTTCAAATATCTAGATTTACAAACTTAAAAATGATGGTGTTCTAATGTTGCAAATAGCTAATTGCAATCACGTTAATTGATTCCTACAAAAACAACTGATACCCTTCAAGAGCAATGATGCTCTTCATTCAAAATTAAAATACATGAAGATCTCTTAAAGCATCATCGAATGTGAATTGTAATTTTTTTTTTTTTAAAACTAGGTCCTTATTATTATGCATAGTATACAAACAATGTGCAACGGCATTATGATCCAAATATGCACATGAAGTAGTGTTAACAGTTCATACATGAAGAAAGCGAGGTGGCACACCGATGTAATAAAATCTTCTTTTATTCCATTTCCATTAAAAATGCAGGGAAGCGGCGCCTGGTGTTTTCTTCACCAGGGTTGGACAGAGTCTGTGTAGCGCTGGCGTCCCTGCCCTCTGCTAGGCAGGGACGCTGCTCCCCTCACCGCTCTGCTCCGTGCCCGGCGTCCTCTCCCCGCTCTGCTGTCAGCGCGCGCTCCTTCCCGGCGTCCTCCTCCCGCTCTGCTCTCAGCGCGCGCTCCTTCCCGGCCCCTGTGCTTAGGGCGCGCGCGCTCCCCTCCTCTTAAAGGGGCCGCGCGCGCCGTCCTAAGGAGTCCCCGGCCAATGGCCGGAGGACTTCATCATATATAAGGCACCTCCTCCAAAGTGGAGGTGCCCGAGCAATGTTGTTTGCACCTGTGTCTCACCTGTGCTTCAGCCCTCAGGTCCCGCTGCCAGTTACCTGCCAGTTTCCTGCCAGTTACCTGCCTGATTCCTGCCTGAATACTTGTTACCTGTCTGCCAGTCTGAGGTCCGACGGTCTGCCTTACAACTCCGGTCAGTCTGTCTATGGACCAGCTTGCCCGCTCACCTGGGAGCGCTTCTCCGTTACCTGCCTGCTTGCCTACCTGGAGGCTCCGCCGTCACGTGCTGTGACCACCAGCTATTCCAGACTCTTGCCCGCTCACCTGGGAGCGCTTCTCCGTTACCTGCCTGCTTGCCTGCCCGGAGGCTCCGTTGTCACGTGCTGTGACCATCAGCTACTTCAGACTCTTGTCCGCTCACCTGGGAGCGCTTCTCCGTTACCTGCCTGCTTGCCAGCCCGGAGGTTCCGCCGTCACGTGCCGTGACCACCTGCTATTCCAGAGACTCTCGCTTGCTCACCTGGGAGCACACATCTACCATCTGCCTGCTAGCCTACCCGGAGGCTCTGCCATCACAGGTCGTACCTACCCTTTACCCAGAGACTGCCCTGATCACTTGCCGTATCTCCCTGTCCGTTCATCCAGAGACTGCCACCCGCTCCCTTACAAGGGCCGCCCCCTTGTATAGTAGCTCAGAGGTTCCGCCTCCCAGACCCGTTACAGTTTGCTCGGGCCATGGAACCCGGTGGCACCCAAGCTCCCTCGCTCTCGGACCTCTGTCTTGAACTGTCCCGTCAGAGGTCCCAACAGGAGTCCATCCTGGGTCACCTGCGGAATGTTAATACTCGCCTGAACACTCTGTCTGATCCACCAACAACCTCCGCCAGTGCCATATCTTGCAATCCGGCAGCTCCGCTGCCCACTAATACCATGGTATCCTACCCCGGACCCCGGCTTTCTGCACCTCCTCGCTTCGGAGGCGACTCCGTCCAGGCTCGGGGCTTCTTAAATCAGTGCACCCTGCATTTCGAACTTTTGTCCTACCAGTTTAACTCCGACCGGGCCAAAATTGCCTTCATCATGTCCCATCTCACCGGGGAGGCCCTGGCCTGGCTAAATCCTCTATGGGAGAGAGGAGACCCCCTGGTGTCCAACTTGCCTGCTTTTCTCACGGCTTTCCGGAAAGTCTTCGACGAACCCGGACGGAAGACCTCATCTGCATCATCGTTGCTACGCCTCCGTCAGGGGAGTCTCACCGTGGGCCAATATGCCATACGGTTCCGTACCCTTGCCTCGGAGCTGGCCTGGGATAACGACGCTCTGGTTTCCGTCTTCTGGGAGGGTCTGTCCGGCCGTATTAAAGATGAACTTGCCGGTCGGGACATTCCTACCACTCTCGATGACTTAATAACTCTTGCCACCCGGATTGACCTACGGTTCCAGGAGCGTGCCAGAGAGGTCACCCGTGAGAGGAGGTTACCACGTCTAGCTCCTACTTTTCAGAAACCCGTCACTCCTTCTGTCTCTAACCAGGTACACCCTCCTGAGCCTATGCAGGTCGACCAGACCAAGATGGTCAAGACCCATCAGGACTTACGCCGTGCCGAGGGGACCTGCTTCTACTGTGGCAGTAAGGAGCACCGGATCCGTGCCTGCCCGGAGAGGTCGGGAAACGCCTGTGTCTAGGTTCGCTCAGAGAGGTCCACCTAGACAAGAATAAATCCTCTCCATCCCTGCTGTTGTCAGTTTCAATCGTCTACGGGGAGAACCGTTATTTCGAACTAGCCCAACTGGACTCTGGAGCAGCCGGGAATCTTATTTCACAGTCCCTGGTAGAGAAATACCGCATCCCCACCAAACCTCTGGCTGTACCCTTGTCTGTGGCTGCCGTGGATGGGGGTCTCTTACCACGCCCCATCCAACTCATCACCGAATCCATTACTCTGCAGGTGGGAATGCTGCATTCTGAGAGTATCTCCTTTCATGTTCTGCCTGGACTCTCTCACGCCCTCTTGCTAGGTCTGCCTTGGCTCCAGAAACATGCACCCGTGCTTGACTGGCAAACCGGAGAAGTCCTTCGCTGGGGACAAGACTGTCATAAGACCTGCCTGGTTCCCGTCCATCCCGTCCGTCCCTCTCCTACCCCAGCTAATCTACCTGGACTTCCAATTCCTTATTGGTCTTATGCTGATGTCTTTAATAAAAAGGAGGCAGAGACATTACCCCCTCATAGACCATACGACTGTCCCATCGACCTGTTACCCGGTACTACTCCTCCCCGTGGGCGTATTTATCCTTTATCCGCTGCTGAGACCCGGTCGATGTCCGAATATATTGAGGAGAATCTGGCCAGGGGATTCATCCGGAAATCTACCTCCCCGGCGGGAGCAGGCTTCTTTTTCGTCAAAAAGAAGGACGGCTCTCTCCGTCCCTGTATAGACTATAGAGGCCTAAACCTGATCACGGTGAAGAATAAGTATCCCCTTCCGCTCATTCCAGAATTATTTGATCGTCTGAGGGGGGCTAGAATCTTCACCAAACTAGACCTCCGTGGGGTGTACAACCTGGTTCGTATCCGTCAAGGGGATGAATGGAAGACGGCATTCAAAACCCGGGACGGCCACTATGAATACCTGGTAATGCCCTTTGGTCTCTGTAACGCTCCTGCCGTCTTTCAAGAGTTGGTCAATGACATCTTCCGGGACCTTCTCTACTCCTGCGTAGTGGTGTACCTGGACGACATCTTGGTCTTCTCTCCGGATCTCCAGACTCACCGGAGGGACGTTCGTCAGGTCCTGCTCAGGCTCAGGCAGAATCACCTCTTCGCTAAATACGAGAAGTGCCTCTTTGAGCAGACCTCGCTTCCGTTTTTGGGCTACATTATTTCTCAGACCGGCCTACGAATGGATCCAGAGAAACTGTCTGCCATCGAGAAATGGCCTCGACCGGAGGGGCTGAAGGCCATTCAGCGGTTCCTGGGCTTCGCCAACTACTACCGCCTCTTTATACCACACTTCTCTTCCCGGACTGCCCCAATGTCCGCGCTCACCCGTAAGGGTACTAAACCCAAAGAGTGGCCGCCCGAAGCAGAAGAAGCCTTTCTTTCCTTAAAACAGGCCTTCTCTTCCGCCCCGGTGCTGCATCGCCCGGACGGCAACAAGCAGTTCTTCCTGGAAGTGGACGCCTCCTCCTCTGGAGCTGGAGCGGTACTTACTCAAAAATCTTCTTCCGGGAGGATGGTAACTTGCGGCTTCTTCTCTAAACTCTTCTCCTCCTCAGAGCGCAATTATTCCATAGGAGATCGAGAGTTATTGGCGATCAAACTGGCATTGGAGGAGTGGCGTTACCTGCTTGAGGGGGCTCTTCACCCAGTAATAATTTACACTGACCACAAGAACTTGGCTTACCTCCAGCATGCCCAGAGACTTAACCCGCGCCAAGCCCGGTGGTCCTTGTTTTTTGCTCGTTTTGATTTTGTCCTTCATTTTCGCCCGGCTGACAAAAACGTCAAGGCGGACGCCTTGTCTCGATCCTTTCTGGTATCTGATCTCGAGGAAGATCCGAAACACATCATCGATCCCGCCAGAGTAATGCAGGTGGCTCCCGTGAGTCTAAATCGTCTCCCTCCCGGAAAGACGTTCGTATCAGTACCTGATCGGGAGAAGATCCTTCACTGGGGTCACTCGTCTAAACTGGCTGGCCACGCTGGTCAGAAGAAGACCCTCCAGCTTATTTCCCGGCACTACTGGTGGCCTACCCTGCACAAGGATGTGATAGACTTTGTTTCTGCCTGTGTGTCCTGCGCCCGCAACAAGGTTCCGAGACATCTGCCAGCCGGTCGCCTCCTTCCGCTCACAGTACCTGCTGCCCCCTGGCAGCATATTGCAATGGACTTCATAACTGACCTCCCACTCTCTGCCGGTTGTACGGTCATTTGGGTGGTCGCTGACCGCTTCTCCAAGATGGCTCATTTCGTTCCCCTGCCAGGTCTCCCGTCTGCACCCGAGCTAGCTAGAGATTTTATTCGTCACATCTTCCGTCTTCATGGCCTGCCCCTCCACATCGTGTCGGATCGTGGGGTACAGTTCACCTCACGCTTCTGGAGAGCCACTTGTAAACTACTAGACGTCACCCTGGACTTCTCTTCCGCTTACCACCCACAGTCCAATGGTCAAGTGGAGCGGATCAATCAGAACCTGACCAGTTACCTCCGGCACTTCGTTAATGCCCACCATTCTGACTGGGTGGATCTCCTACCATGGGCCGAGTTCTCTTACAATAATCATGAGAGCGAATCCTCCTCCAAATCCCCGTTTTTTGTAGTCTTTGGTCAGCATCCTCGGATTCCTTTTCCTGTCTCCACCTCGGTGGACAACCCGGCTGCGGAATCTCTCGTTAGCAAATTTTCCTCCATTTGGGAGAGTACCCGATCCACACTCCTTCAGTCTTCCGAGCATATGAAAAGACACGCTGACAAAAAACGTCTGGACCCTCCTCAATTCCGTCCTGGGGATAAAGTCTGGCTCTCGTCCAAATATGTCCGGCTCAAGATCCCTTCCTATAAGTTAGGGCCTCGGTTCATCGGCCCACTGGAGGTCATCAGTCAGATCAACCCGGTGGCCTATAAATTGAAACTCCCGGCCAACTTACGGATCCCTAACTCCTTCCATGTATCTCTCCTCAAACCTGTGGTACTTAACTCTTTTTCCAAGTCTACAGGTACGCCTCCTGCTCCGGTTTCTGCTGAGGACGAGTTTGAGGTAGAGAACATTCTTGCCACCAAAAGGGTAAGAGGAAAGACCTTTTTTCTGGTAGATTGGAAGGGGTTTGGTCCTGAGGAGAGAACGTGGGAGCCCCGGGAGAACATCCATGCCCCTCTCATCCTAGCTAAATTTCTGTCTGGCCTAAAAAAGGGGGGGCCTAAAGGGGGGGGGTACTGTAGCGCTGGCGTCCCTGCCCTCTGCTAGGCAGGGACGCTGCTCCCCTCACCGCTCTGCTCCGTGCCCGGCGTCCTCTCCCCGCTCTGCTGTCAGCGCGCGCTCCTTCCCGGCGTCCTCCTCCCGCTCTGCTCTCAGCGCGCGCTCCTTCCCGGCCCCTGTGCTTAGGGCGCGCGCGCGCGTGCTCCCCTCCTCTTAAAGGGGCCGCGCGCGCCGTCCTAAGGAGTCCCCGGCCAATGGCCGGAGGACTTCATCATATATAAGGCACCTCCTCCAAAGTGGAGGTGCCCGAGCAATGTTGTTTGCACCTGTGTCTCACCTGTGCTTCAGCCCTCAGGTCCCGCTGCCAGTTACCTGCCAGTTTCCTGCCAGTTACCTGCCTGATTCCTGCCTGAATACTTGTTACCTGTCTGCCAGTCTGAGGTCCGACGGTCTGCCTTACAACTCCGGTCAGTCTGTCTATGGACCAGCTTGCCCGCTCACCTGGGAGCGCTTCTCCGTTACCTGCCTGCTTGCCTACCTGGAGGCTCCGCCGTCACGTGCTGTGACCACCAGCTATTCCAGACTCTTGCCCGCTCACCTGGGAGCGCTTCTCCGTTACCTGCCTGCTTGCCTGCCCGGAGGCTCCGTTGTCACGTGCTGTGACCATCAGCTACTTCAGACTCTTGTCCGCTCACCTGGGAGCGCTTCTCCGTTACCTGCCTGCTTGCCAGCCCGGAGGTTCCGCTGTCACGTGCCGTGACCACCTGCTATTCCAGAGACTCTCGCTTGCTCACCTGGGAGCACACATCTACCATCTGCCTGCTAGCCTACCCGGAGGCTCTGCCATCACAGGTCGTACCTACCCTTTACCCAGAGACTGCCCTGATCACTTGCCGTATCTCCCTGTCCGTTCATCCAGAGACTGCCACCCGCTCCCTTACAAGGGCCGCCCCCTTGTATAGTAGCTCAGAGGTTCCGCCTCCCAGACCCGTTACAGTCTGTAAAGTGATCCATGGGAAAGCTACGTTTCTTAATAGTTGAAAGCTCTGACTTATCTAGACTTTGCATGAATTATTGTTCTGTCTATCACCTATTCTTTTGTTTCAAACTCCCCAAAATTTGATGTCCTATCACCTCGTCAACAATCACTTGATCCTTATTGACCTCTTCTTTGTATGATATTTCATATTACTGTGCTTAGGTTTAACCCCTTCCCCACCTTGTGATTTTCCTTTTTTGCTTTTTTGCTCCCCTTCTTTCCATAACTTTTTTATTTTTCCATCAATATAGCCATATGAGGGCTTTTTTTGTGTGGGACGAGTTGTACTTTTGAATGACATCATTGATTTTACCATATAGTGCACTGGAAAACAGGAAAAAAAATTCCAAGTGCGGTGAAATTTCAAAAAAGTGCAATTCCACAATTGTTTTGGGTTTTTTATCTACCATGTTCAGTAAATGCTAAAACTAACCTGCCATTATGATTCTCCAGGTCATTACAAATTTGCAGATACCTAACATGTATAGGTTAATTTTATTTAAGTGGTGAAAAAAAAATCTGAAATTTGTAAGAAAGAAAAAATGACACCATTTTATGAGACCCTTAGCATCTTCATTGTTTGTCAACGAGGGCTGTGTGAGAGCTTTTTTGTTTTGCTCCGAGCTAACATTTTTATTGATACCATTTTGAGGTAGATACGTCATTCCAGCGTTTTCATTTTTTTCTTGTTATGCCATTTACCAATCGGATTAATTTACTTTATATTTTGATAGATCGGACATTTCTGAATGCAGTAATATTAAATATGTGCATTTTTTATTGTTTTATTTTGAATGGGGCAAAGGGGGGTGATTTGAACTTTTATAATATTTAATTTGTATTATTTTTTAAAACATTGTTTTTTTACTTGCTTCAATAGTCCCCTTAGGAGACTAGAGTCCTTGATCTTCCGATCGCTTATGCTACACATAGCAGGGCTTTAGCTCTGCTACGTGTAGCAGAAAGCATCATCTCCTATGAATGCATAGTTAATCATATGCTGAATAGTTGCAAGTCAAATTCATGCATGAGATAGATTGATTGTCTATAAAATGATGGTAATTAAAAATAAAGTAGCCCTCTTTAGCGCTATAGCATGCAAACATGAAATCTGAATTGCATTACTGCTCTAGAACATAGGAATAATTGAGAATACTTAGCGCATGAATTGGCCAATTCATGTGTACCCAGAAGCCAAGATAAGGCGATTCTCATTGCTGGGAACCTATCTAGTGTGAATCCTCTCTTCGGTTGAAGCCTACATGTATATGGGAAGGTAGGATCCTGATATAATTAAAACTGCCTGAGGCTTAGGGGCGGTGTGCTCAGTCAGAGAGCCTATGTACTCAAATATCAAAAGACTGACCGTCACTTCCAAACCAGAAAACAGATGTATACAGGTTCTTACGAAGAGTAGCCATCTCCATATATAACTAGAAGTGACGGTCAGTTTTTTAATATTTATAAAATGATGGTAGTCTCACTTTCAAAGTCGTAGTAGATGGTGAGATATGGAGCCTGAAGCTAAAAAATTGAAAACATTGTTATCCTTTTGTGTCTGGCTGTAAATGCTGCTGTCAGAGATTGACCATGGCATTTAACATGTTAACAGCCGCGGGTGGATTGCGATTCCACCCACGGCTCATCAAATCAGTCAGGGATCTATATTAAGAGCCTCCTATACAAAATTCAAAACATGAATAACAAAATACAAAAAATGCAAGCTATTCAATAAAAGAATGCAACCACTTGAACCATCAGCTTGGTGTGCAAAAAAGTTAAGTTAGTTATAGCACAGCAGTAGTATCTAAATTAAGAGCCCCCTGCACAAAGTTAAACTATGTGATAGATCACAAAATACCAAAACATTTTGCAAGCTACGCGTTGTGTTTTTACAAGGACTTCAATAAAGCTAGCAATTGCTGAATTGTATGTGCCTTAGCGCTTTCTATCACCAGCTTTTACCTGTTGCATTTTCCACATCAATATAAAAGTCTTTCATGTTGTGCAAGTTGGCTGGTAAGTATTATAAACAGAGTTGAACTCAGTTTGTTTATACACTAGATGGACACTCAGAACAAAGTAGATATAATGCTTGTGCTCCAATGTATATACAAGCATATGTCGTACAGGCCAATAAAGGTGAGTGAATACCCTAAGAGACAGTGAAGAAACTACATGACAAAGGTTGAAGGAAGACTAAGTCCATCTAGTTCAACCCATAGCGTAACATGTTGATCCAGAGGAAGGCAAAAAACCCCATGTGGCAAACACTAAGCTCCACATTGGGGAAAAAAATTCCTTCCCGACTCCATGCGACAATCAGACTAGTTCCCTGGATCAACGCCCTATCAAGGAATCTAGTATATATAACCTGTAATATTATACTGTTCAAGAAAGGCATCCATGCCCTTCTTAAATTTTAATAGTGAATCACTCATTACAACATCATGCGGCAGAGAGTTCCATAGCCTCACTGCTCTTACAGTAAAGAATCCACGTCTGTGATTATGATTAAACCTTCTTTCCTCCAGACGTAGAAGATGCCCCCTTGTCCCCGTCTCTGACCTCAGAGTAAAAAGATCAGTAGAAAGGTCTTTGTACTGTCCCCTCATATACTTGTACATAGTAATAAGATCACCCCTAAGCATTTTTTTTTCCACAGTAAATAACCCCAAGTGTAATAACCTGTCTTGGTATTGCAGACCCCCCAGTCCTCTAATAACCTTGGTCGCTCTTCTCTGCACCCTCTCTAGTTCAGCTATGTCTTTCTTATAAACCGGAGACCAAAATTGTACACAGTATTCTAAGTGTGGTCGCACTAATGACTTGTATAGAGGTAAAATGATGTTCTCCTCATGAGCATCTATGCCTCTTTTAATGCATCCCATTATTTTATTTGCCTTTGCAGCAGCTGCCTGACACTGGCCACTAAACGTGAGCTTGTCGTCCACCAATACACCCAGGTCTTTTTCAGTTACAGTTTTGCCCAGTGTTTTACAATTAAGCATATAATTATACATTTTATTTCCTCTGCCCAAGTGCATTACCTTACATTTATCCCCATTAAAGCTCATTTGCCATTTATCAGTCCAAGCTTCTAGTTTACATAGATCCTCCTGTAATATAAAATTGTCCTCCTCTGTATTGATTACCCTGCAGAGTTTAGTGTCATCTGCAAATATTGAAATATTACTCTGTATGCCCCCTACAAGATCATTAATAAATATGTTAAAAAGAAGGGGGCCCAATACTGACCCCTGTGGTACTCCACTGTTAACTGAGACCCAGTCTGAGTGTTTTCCATTAATAACCACCCTTTGTTTCCTATCACTGAGCCAATTCTTAACCCACATACATATATTTTCCCCTATCCCCATTGTTCTCATTTTATGTATCAACCTTTTGTGTGGAACCGTATCAAAAGCTTTTGAAAAGTCCATATACACAACATCCACTGAATTTCCTTGGTCCAGTCCAGAACTTGCCTCCTCATAAAAACTGATCAGATTAGTTTGACAGGAACGATCCCTCGTAAACCCATATTGATATTGGGTCATGAGGTTATTCTTCTTCAGATACTCTATTATAACATCTCTTAGGAAACCCTCCAGGATTTTACCCACAGTAGAGGTTAAGCTTACTGGCCTATAATTTCCAAGTTCAGTTTTTGTCCCCTTTTTGAATATTGGCACCACATTTGCTATACGCCAGTCGTGTGGTACAGACCCTGTTATTATGGAATCTTTAAAGATTAAAAATAATGGTCTATCTATGACGTTACTTAATTCCTGCAGTACTCGCGGGTGTATCCCATCCGGGCCCGGGGATTTGTCAACTTTAGTGATTTTTAGACGCCGCCGTACTTCCTGCTGGGTTAAGCAAGTGACATTTAATGGAGAATTTTTGTTATCACTAATCATGTTTTCTGTCATGCGATTTTCTTGTGTGAATACGGTTGAAAAAAAATCATTTAGCATATTGGCTTTTTCCTCATCCTCATCCACCATTTCACCCAGACTATTTTTAAGGGGGCCAACACTATAATTTTTTAGTTTTTTACTATTTATGTAGTTGAAGAATATTTTGGGGTTATTTTTACTTTCTCTGGCAATGATTCTCTCTGCCTCAATCTTTGCTGCCTTGATTTGTTTTTTACATAATTTATCTAATTTTCTATATTTATTTAATGCCTCATCACTACCTACTTGCTTTAGTTCTCTAAATGCTTTCTTTTTGTCACTTATTGCGCCCCCTACAGCTCTATTTAGCCATAGTGGTTTCCTCCTATTTCTAGCATGTTTATTCCTAAAGGGTATATATTGTGCACAGGTCCTATTCAGGATGTTAATAAATGTTTCCCATTTGCTTTGTGTAGCTTTATGCCTCAGGATATCGTCCCACTTTATTGCACTAAAATCATCTCTCAACCATTGGAAATTTGCCTTCCTGAAGCTTAGTGTCCTTGTAACCCCTCTACTACTCTTATTAAAGGTTACATAAAAACGTATTATTTTGTTATCACTATTACCCAAGTGACTCCCAACTCGTATATTTGATATGCGGTCTGGCCTATTGGTTAATATTAGGTCTAGCAGTGCCCCCCTTCTTGTTGGGTCCTGACTCCTGAACCAGTTGTGAAAGGTAATTGTCTCTCATAGTTGTCAAAAACCTATTACCTTTGCTTGAACTACATGTTTCTGTCCTCCAATGTATTTCAGGGTAGTTGAAGTCTCCCATAATAATGACTTCTCCTTGAGTCGCTGCTTCATCTATTTGTTATACGAGGATATTCTCCGCTACTTCCATTATTTTTGGAGACTTATAACAAACCCCTATCAGTAATTTATTATTTTTTCCCCCTCCCCTTATCTCCACCCACAGGGACTCTACATTTTCATTAGATTCACATATATCCTCCCGCAAGACGGGTTTTAAGGAAGATTTTACATATAAACACACACCCCCCCTCGCTTGTTTGTACGGTCATTTCTGAACAGACTATAGCCCTGTAAATTAACTGCCCAGTCATGGCTCTCGTCCAGCCACGTCTCAGATATCCCTACCATGTCATAATTATTTTCCAACAAAATTAATTCCAATTCCTCCATTTTGTTGGTGAGGCTTCTGGCATTAGTGTACATGCATTTTAAGTATCTCTCTGTACCTCTATTCCTTCTTACTTTATTGACTGTTCTAACCCCATCCCCAATTTCTTTATTTGTGCCCAGGTCACTATCTGCACTATCTTCCCCACCTATAAAATGAATACCCCCCCCCCCAATCCCTAGTTTAAACACTCCTCCAACCTTCTAGCCATTTTCTCCCCCAGCACAGCTGCACCCTCCCCATTGAGGTGCAGCCGGTGCCTAGCGTAGAGTCTGTAGCCAACTGAGAAGTCGGCCAAGTTCTCCAGGAACCCAAATCCCTCCTTCCTACACCAGTTCTTGAGCCACTTATTTATCTCCCTAATCTCCCGTTGCCTCTCTGGCATGGCATGTGGTACCGGTAGTATTTCAGAGAATACCACCTTGGAGGTCCTTGCTTTCAGCTTGCAGCCTAATTCCCTGAAATCATCTTTAAGGACCTTCCACCTACCTCTAACTTTGTCATTTGTGCCAATGTGCACGATGACCGCTGGGTCCTCACCAGCCCCTCCCAGTAATATGTCAACCCGATCAGCGATGTGCCGGACTCGAGCGCCAGGTAGGCAGCACACTGTTCGACGATCCCTGTCTTTGTGACAGATTGCCCTATCTGTTCCCCTAATAATTGAGTCCCCCACTACCAGCACCTGCCTGGCCTGCCCTGCTCTCCTATTTCCCTCTTTACTGGAGCTGACACTCATGTAGATTGTGCTAAGATGAATTAGAGCAAAAAAGTCTCCCAATTTATTTAAATGTAAATCCAATTGCCTAACCAAGAAGAAGACAGATGCTATCACCTATATACACTGCTCAAAAAAATAAAGGGAACACTTAAACAACAGAATATAACCCCAAGTAAATCAAACTTCTGTGAAATCAAAGTGTCCACTTAGGAAGCAACACTGATTGACAATCAATTTCACATGCTGTTGTGCAAATGGAATAGACAATAGATGAAAATTACTGGCAATTATCAAGACACCCTCAATAAAGGAGTGGTTCTGCAGGTGGGGACCACAGACCACATCTCAGTACCAATGCTTTCTGGCTGATGTTTTGGTCACTTTTGAATGTTGGTTGTGCTTTCACACTCGTGGTAGCATGAGATGGACTCTAAAATCCATGAAGTTGCTCACGTAGTGCAGTTCATCCAGGATGGCACATCAATGCGAGCTGTGGCAAGAAGGTTTTCTGTGTCTGTCAGCGTAGTGTCCAGAGGCAGGAGGCGCTACCAGGAGACAGGCCAGTACACCAGGAGACGTGGAGGGGGCTGTAGGAGGGCAACAACCCAGCAGTAGGACCGCTACTTCGGCCTTTGTGCAAGGAGGAACAGGAGGAGCACTGCCAGAGCCCTGCAAAATGACCTCAAGCAGGCCACAAATGTTATGCGTCTGCACAAACGGTTAGAAACTGACTCCATGAGGGTGTTATGAGGGCCCAACATGCACAGATGGGGGTTGTGCTCACAGCCCAACACTGTGAAGGACGCTTGGCATTTGCCACAGAACACCAGGATTGGAAAAGTCGCCACTGGCGCCCTGTGCTCTTCACAGATGAAAGCAGGTTCACACTGAGCACATGTGACAGACGTGACAGAGTCTGGAAACAGCGTGGAGAGCGATCTGCTGCCTGAAGCATCCTTCAGCATGACTGGTTTGGCAGTGGGTCAGTAATGGTGTGGGGTGGCATTTCTTTGGAGGGCCACACAGCCCTCCATGTGCTCGCCAGAGGTAGCCTGACTGCCATTAGGTACCTAGATGAGATCCTCAGACCCCTTGTGAGACCATATGCTGGTGCGGTTGGCCCTGGGTTCCTCCTAATGCAGGACAATGCCAGACCTAATGTGGCTGGAGTGTGTCAGCAGTTCCTGCAAGATGAAGGCATTGAAGATATGGACTGGCCCGCCCATTCCCCAAACCTGAATCCGATTGAGCACATCTGGGACATCATGTCTCACTCCATCCACCAACATCACGTTGCACCACAGACTGTCCAGGAGTTGGCGGATGCTTTAGTCCAGGTCTGGGAGGAGATCCCACAGGAGACCATCTGCAACCTCATCAGAAGCATGCCCAGGCATTGTAGGGAGGTCATACAGGCACGTGGAGGCCACACACAATACTGAGCCTCATTTTGACTTGTTTTAAGGACATTACATCAAAGTTGGATCAGCCTGTAGTGTGTTTTTCCACTTTAATTTTGGGGGTGACTCCAAATCAAGGCCTCCATTAGTTAATAAATTTGATTTCCATTGATGATTTTTGTGTGATTTTGTTGTCAGCACATTCAACTTTGTACAGAACAAAGTATTCAATGAGAATATTTCATTCATTCAGATCTAAGATGTGTTATTTGAGTTCTCCCTTTATTTTTTGAGCAGTGTATGTAACCTATAAGCCAGCAGAATACACTATAAGGGATTGCTCATTATTGAGGGAAATCCCAAAGGGATGTATAAACTATTGGTATATATGGACATAGATTAAAATTTTGGGGACTTGCTTATTTTTAATATAGTGTGCATATGCATTTGGGTGCAAATACAGGACCCTTTTTTAAAGATAAATGTGGCGCCCTGCTGCTCATTGGTGCCACAGAACCCAGAAGGGTGCATGGATGGACTTCTCCACAAGAGGCCCTCACACATTCACACACCTCCACCTTACCACCTCAGACCAGCAGAGGGAGCCCGTTAGGGATATATATAGGGAGGGTGGAGCCAGGCAGCTCGGTTAGTTGTTAGCGCAGACAGAAGTGAGTCTGTGAGCAGAGAGCGTGCTGACGCTCAGACAGCAGTGAAGAGAGCAGCACGCTGGCTGCTGTTCTTAGGTGAGCCAAGGCCTACAGCACGTGTGAAGGCCTAGTGAGGGCCTTGAGTGGGCCGAAGGCAAGAGGAGAAGGAAGAAGTAGCGAGGAGGCAGAGGAGCATACCAGGCTTACCCCAATATATATACACCGGACACCGGGTCCACGCCTACAGGGACCCTTTACACCCAGTAGGAACCACCGGAACCCCTGGAGAACTACAGGTCCCTGGTTCACCAAACGCTGATTACAGTACCAGGGCTAGGAGTCACGGAGGTCCCAGCATCCAGGGAGAGTGATCTCCAAAGAGAAGGCCCTACCACCAGGTCAGCAGGTGCAGAGAGAGACAGTAACCAAGCTAGGCCTAGTTCCAGGCAGGCCAGAAGCTTAGCGAGTAAAGCAACGGATCAGGAGGCCCTATACCTGCTCACTGGGGAGAGCCAAAAGTGTGCCCTTCGCCTGGAGTACCCTGGACCATGCCTGCAACATCACCAGTAAAGGTACTGAAGCTTACCCCCGTGTGAGTGTCTGTCTTTCCTCCAGGACCGTCCTGCCGTCTCTCCCCTGCACCACCATCCATTACACCCCACGCTGCCCTGGAGCTAGCTCTACCTGAGGAGAGCCACACCATCCCTGCTGCCATAACACCAGCTCCAGAGGACTGCTCCGCAGCGGCGGCACCCCTTAGCCGCATTCCACAGGTGGCGTCACGAACACTTAAAACCCTTATACAGTTAGGTCCATATATATTTGGACAGAGAAAACATTTGTCTAATTTTGGTTCTAGACATTACCACAATGAATTTTAAACAAAATAATTCAGATGCATTTTAGGGTATCCACATTAAAATTGGATGAAGGGTTTAGGAGTTTCAGCTCCTTAACATGTGCCACCCTGTTTTTAAAGGGATCAAAAGTAATTGGACAATTGACTCCAAGGCTATTTCATGGACAGGTGTGGGAAATCCCTTCGTTATGTCTTTCTCAATTAAGCAGATAAAAGGCCTTGAGTTGATTTGAGGTGTGCTGCTTGCATTTGGAAGGTTTTGCTGTGAAGTAAACATGCATTCAAAGGAGCTCTTCATGCAGGTGAAACAAGCCTTCCTTAAGCTGAAAAAACCCATCCGAGAAATTGCTACAATATTAGGAGTGGCAAAATCTACAGTTTGGTACATCCTGAGGAAGAAAGAAAGCACTGGTGAACTCATCAATGCAAAAAGACCTGGGCGCCCACGGAAGACAACAGTGGTGGATGATCGCAGAATAATCTCCATGGTGAAGAGAAACCCCTTCACAACAGCCAACCAAGTGAACAACACTCTCCAGGAGGTAGGCGTATCAATAGCCAAATCTACCATAAAGAGAAGACTGCATGAAAGTAAATACAGAGGGTTCACTGCACGGTGCAAGCCACTCATAAGCATCAAGAATAAAAAGCCTAGACTGGACTTTGCTATAAAAACATCTATAAAAGCCAGCACAGTTCTGGAAAAACATTCTTTGGACAAATGAAACCAAGATCAACCTCTACCAGAATGATGGAAAGAGAAAAGTATAGCGAAGGCGTGGTACAGCTCATGATCCAAAGCATACCACATCATTTGTAAAACACGGCGGAGGCAGTGCGATGGCTTGGGCATGCATGGCTGCCAGTGGCACTGGGTCACTAGTGTTTATTGATGATGTGACACAGGACAGAAGCAGCCGAATTAATTCTGATGTATTCAGAGCCATACTGTGTGCTCAGATCCAGCCAAATGCAGCCAAACTGATTGGTCGTCGTTTCATACTACAGATGGACAATGACCCAAAACATAAAGCCAAAGCAACCCAGGAGTTTATTAAAGCAAAGAAGTGGAATATTCTTGAATGGCCATGTCAGTCACCTGATCTCAACCCAATTGAGCATGCATTTCACTTGTTAAAGACTAAACTTCAGACAGAAAGGCCCACAAACCAACAGCAACTGAAAACCACCGCAGTGAAGGCCTGGCAGAGCATCAAAAAGGAGGAAACACAGCGTCTGGTGATGTCCATGAGTTCAAGACTTCAGGCAGTCATTGCCAACAAAGGGTTTTCAACCAAGTACTAGAAATGAACATTTTATTTACAATTATTTAATCTGTCCAATTACTTTTGGTCTCTTTAAAAACAGGGTGGCACATGTTAAGGTGCTGAAACTCCTAAACCCTTCATCCAATTTTAATGTGGATACCCTCAAATGAAAGCTGAAAGTCAGTACTTCAACTGCATCTGAATTGTTTTGTTTAAAATTCATTGTGGTCATGTCTAGAAACAAAATTAGAAAAATGTTGTCTCTGTCCAAATATATATGGACCTAACTGTAAATACCCCCCTTTTTACTGACCGCCCTGGGTCACGGACCGGTCCAGCTACCGTGATATCCCTCAGCAACCAGAGGCCCGGCTGCCGAGTACCCCACGGCCCAGGGGGCACGTCAGCTTTGGCGTCACGGACAGGATTGCGTGCCCATTGCCACCGGGTACTGTGCGCCTTTATTGAACTGAACTGTGTGTTAAACTGCGGTGAGGATCGCCGCCATTATTGCGCTGCAGCGCGGGAAGAAGAGGGGCGTAACAGCGTAATTGCTAAAGCGCGCGAAGCCCAGGACACACCCCGCCCCTGACGTCGAACCAGGAAGCGTCAGGTCCTGGAAGGAGCTGAGAGGACGCTCTGACGTCAGACACGAGCGACGCAAGGTCCTTGAAGAAGACCATCGCCCGCGGGGCTGCGGCCTACCTGTTAAAGAAAGTGAAGAAGGTAGGCTTCGGTTCACTAGGGGGGTGCAACCATGGCCGACAACCAGCAAGCCGCCGGAGCACCGGTTAACGCTCCTGATGCCCAACTTGCGCCCGGCGCAGCACAGACCCGAAGCGGCCGCTCCACCAGCAGGGGTCGTGACCCCGTTATTACCTATGTTCTGCCGTATATCCCTGGAGGGAAGTGGCTCCCCCAGTATAATGGCAAACCGGACACCCTATCTGGATTCAAGAGAAAAATATGCGGTGTGCTAGATATGTATTCTTTGACTGGCAAACAGAGAGCTGCTGTCGTGTTGGGACAATTGACTGGTGCCGCAGAGCGGGAAGTTGAAACCTGGCCAGCCGTAGACCAAGAATCGGTATCCATCATCTTTAAGAGACTGCAAACTGTGTTTGAAAACCTCACTGAGACAGATCTCCGGATGAGGTTCTACCACTGTGTCCAGAAACCTGAGGACAGTGTCCTGGACTACGCCCGGTGCTTACAGGAAGCCCTGCGGGCCCTGAAACAGGTTAGTCCAGCCAGCATACAGAATGAAAATAAACTGCTGACGGAACAGTTCATCCGGGGGTTGAGGTCCCAGGAAGAGAGCAGAACTGTATGGTGGTGGGCCCTAGATCATCCAGATGCCACCTTTGACACCCTTAAGGACACGGCTATAAAGGGTCTGCAACCCCTGGAAACATCAGATACTGCTATCCAGCATTACCAGGGTGGGGCCACCCCATTGCCTGCAGCACCCACTGCTCCTTCATTAACGGCTGAAACAAAGATGCAAACAGTGCCTCCTAGCGAGCTGGACAGCCTACGCTCTGAAGTGCGCCAGTTAAGTAAAACCCTGGTCACTGTCCTGAGCACCCTGCAGCTACAGGAGAAGCCTGAGCCGGAAGGAAGGATATTACTCGCCGACAGCCCTGAGGATGTCCCCTGGATGAGAAGAAGAAGGAGGATAACGCCACCCCGTGGGAGGACCAATGACCAACGTCACCCTCCAGGAGAATTCATTTGCTACCGCTGCCAGAAGGAAGGCCACACAGTGCGGAACTGCCATTTAAACGAGCAAACCCTAGGGCCGAGGGCCGACACCCAGGGGTAAATCAAGCACTCCCATCAAACTGGTACCATCGGTTCGTGGGAGGAAGACCTTTCCTGTCCATTGTGCTGGACGGCATCGCGACACCTGCCCTGCTGGACACTGGATCTCAGGTAACCATCATGCCTGATGTCCTCTACAAAAGGTTCTGGTCCATAGACGAACTTCACCCGCCAGCTACAAACCTTTCCGTGTATGCCTCCAATGGCCTTCCCCTTAACCTAGTCGGGGTTAAGGATGTGGCAGTAAAGGTGGGAAGAGTGGAACTGAAGGACCAGGGACTAATTGTAGTAGAGACTAATCCTGATGATACAGACTTGTATATGGTAATTGGCACAAATATTGTCGGTAACTGTTTGGGAGAAGTGTTGTTTTTGCTCCAACAGATGGCCGACACTGCCAAACCAGGGCAGAGGAGGGTGCTCCAGAAAGAGATCCGAGCCCTTATGTACCAGCAACAGGTAAAGCTATCAGGTGGTGAAATTGGTAATGTACGGGTGACAGACCCGATACCCATTGTGATCCCCCCCGATGAGTGAGATGCTGATTTCGTGTAGAGCAGCAATAGGTCTCAAAAGACGGAGCTACCAGGCGGTAGTAGAGCCCCTTAGCTTGGAGCATAGACCTACACTCTTGACTGCCAGAGGGGTAGTGGATGTACACAATGGGAGGGTGCCCGTACGCCTCCTAAACTATGGGGAGGACGAGGTTAGATTACCACGCTACGCCACTGTTGCCAAACTGTACACAGTAGATAACAACTCCATACACACGGTGGAGTCCTTAACCTCACCAGACGAAGTGGAGGATAATGACCCGGGAACCCAGGTGGAGGATTGGTGTCAACAGCTCCATGTTGGGACAGACACCACTCCTGCCCATCAGAAACAGGGTATACACCGGATGGTTCAGGAATACGAGCAGGTATTCAGTAATCACCCACTTGACTTTGGGAGGATTAAAGGGGTACAACACCATATACCCATAGGTGACCATCCACCCATCAAAGAACGTTACAGGCCCATACCACCAGCACGCTACCAGAAGGCGAAGGAGATGTTGCACGACATGAAGAAGGCAGAGGTAGTAAGGGATAGCTGTAGTCCCTGGGCAGCTCCCCTGGTCCTAGTCAGGAAAAAGGATGGAAGCATGAGAATGTGTGTAGATTACTGACAGGTAAATCGCATAACACACAAAGATGCATACCCTTTGTCCCGTATAGAGGAATCCCTGACTGCATTAAAGTCTGCAAATTACTTCTCCACCCTTGACCTCACTAGTGGGTACTGGCAAGTAGCTGCTGCTGAGGAGGATCGGGAGAAGACGGCCTTTACTACCCCGATGTGACTCTGCGAGTTCAACAGTATGCCATTCGGACTCTGCAATGCCCCCGGAACGTTCCAGAGATTGATGGAGTGCTGCCTGGGACACCGCAACTTCGAGACTGTACTGCTATACCTGGATGACGTGATAGTTTACTCCAAAATGTACGAGGACCATTTGAAGCACGTGGCAGAGGTATTTGAGTCGCTGTCCGGGTATGGGATGAAGCTGAAGCCCTCCAAGTGCCACCTGCTCAAGCGAAAGGTACAGTACCTGGGGCACATCGTCAGTCCAGAAGGAGTAGCACCAGACCCAGAGAAGGTCACTGCCATCCAGAAATGGCCGGAGCCGAAGAGCCTCAAGGAGGTACGTCAGTTCCTGGGACTAGTCGGGTATTACCGGAGGTTTGTGAAGGACTATACCAAGAAAGCGGTGCCTTTGCAAGATCTCCTGGTAGGACAGTCCGGGAGAGGCAGAAACCCCCTGTTCCAGTGGGATAAGGAGCAAGCTGAATCCTTTGAGGTGATGAAGGAGATCCTGACCGGCGAAGAGATCCTAGCCTACCCTGACTACAGCCAACCATTCCTGCTGTACACTGATGCCAGCAACGAGGAATTAGGAGCTGTGTTAAGTCAGAAGCAGAATGGCCGAGAGAAGGTGATCGCCTATGCAAGCAGGAAGCTCCGCCCGACCGAGAGGAACCCAGAGAACCATAGCAGCTTCAAGTTGGAGTTCCTGGCCCTGGTCTGAGCCATCACCGAGCGATTCAAGCACTACCTGGCCTACAGTAAGTTCACGGCCTACACTGATAATAACCCCTTGACTCATCTGGAAACAGCCAAGTTAGGAGCCATGGAACAACAATGGATGGCTCGGCTGTCAAACTACCAGTTCACCATTAAGTACTGGGCAGGCCGCAAGAATGCCAACGCCACGCCCTGTCCAGGATGCCTCACCAGTCGGACACTGAAGAACAAGTGGATGACCTGGAAGAGATTGAGCTACCTGCCTTCCACAGAAATGGGATGGTCCACGAGCAGTGCACCTCCAGGAGGTATTGTGGTAGGACACTAAACCCTTTGCCTCACCACAGTTGGGAGGAGACCCAGGACAGGGACCCGGTTGTCAGCCATATCAAAGAACTGATAACCCAGGAAGGTTCCTCCCTGGAGAAGGACGCGTCTCCCCAAGCCAAGCAACTGTGGAATGAGAGAAGCCGGCTGTTCATCTATAGAGAGAAGCTGTGCCGAATGTATGTCAACCCAAGGACCCATGAGATGGTATGGCAGATCGTAGTGCCTAAGGCGGACATGCAGATGGTGTTGGAGGCCTACCACGATCAAGCGGGGCACTTTGGCTGGAAGAAGCTAGAAATCCTGCTGAAAGGTCGGTTTTACTGGGTTGGAATGCGCAGTTACATAGAGAGATGGTGCCGGGATTGTGGACCCTGTAGCCTCAGAAGAAAAGACTACAGAAGCCAGAAGGCACCGCTGCAACCCATCAAGACAACTCGACCCTTGGAGATCGTGGCCCTGGATCATGTCAAACTGTCACCCAGCAGGTCAGGAGATTCCTATGCCCTGACCATGGTGGATCACTACTCCCGGTTCCTGGTGGTAGCCCCCGTCAAGGATCTGACGGCAGAAACTGCAGCAAGGATGTTCCAAGCCTACTTCTGTAGGCCCCATGGATACCCGGATAAGGTGCTGACGGATCAATGCCCTGCCTTTGAAGCTGAGCTGTTCAAAGAGTTTTGCCATCTGTACGGGTATAAGAAGATCCGGACTACACCGTACCACCCCCAAACCAATGGGTTATGTGAAAAGATGAATAACATAGTCATCGACCGGTTGAAGACCTTACCTCTAGAAGAAAGAAACCGGTGGCCAGACAAACTACCTGACCTGGTAGATCTGTACAATCAAATACCTGTGAGTTCCACCAATTGTACTCCAGCGTACCTCATGAGAGCAAGACCCGGAAAGTTGCCCATGGACCTGGAGATTGGAGTGGTAGAGCCAGAAGCAGATATGTCCACTGAAGACTGGGATGTGACCCGACAGGAGCAGTACAAGAGAGTACAGGCCTGTCTCGAAGACAGTCTAAGTAGGGTGAGAGACGAGCAGGAAGCACAGTACAACAAGAGTGCACCAGCAGAACCCTTGACACCTGGAGAAGTTGTGCTAAAGAGAAAAAGAAGACACCACAAACTTGATTACCAGTGGGAGAGGGAACCCTACACTGTGTTAAATTCAAGATTTGATAACAGGAAGACCTGTTTAATTACCAAGGACGGAGGAAGAACGACTGCAACGGTATCTAGAGACCATCTGAAGTTGTGTCCAGGTCTGCTAAAGCCCCAGGAGGAAGTGCCTCTCATCATACCGGAGGAGCCTAAAGAAGCAGTAATACATACTGAATTAGGAGATTTCCCGGCAGATTGGCCTCAACTGGATTGAGCGGTAATAATACCTGTGCTACACTTCTACCAGCAGCCAGAAGACCCTCCACAACAAGTAGAACCTGTAGGTGTTATGTTCTGCTACCAGAGCTAAGGAAAGAGAGGAGATCTGTCCCTACGATAGAACTCAGCTCAATCCCTACGATGTAACAGGGAACCTGATCCTGCGATCAGACCTGCTAAAGTCCTAAGCTAGTCTGTACGGAGACCTATAGATGTGGGGGAGGAATCCCAACAAGTACTAAGGACTGGGAGGAATATGGGACACCTCCTAACAGAAATAGTAGCAGACAGACGAACAAACAAAATATATAGAACATAGAGGTCAGTGACCAAGCAAACAAACAGAGCAAGACACAGAGCACAGGCTAGCTAGAAAGTAGATATACAATGAAGTCCAGCAAAGCCAGAAGGGCGGAGCAGGATTAAATAGGCCAACAAGGTCATGTGACCAGCAAAGGAAAAAAAACTAAGAGCAAGGTTCTAACAGTGCCCCCCCTTCTAAGAGGATCCTCCGGATCCCCTAGGACCAGGCTTATCAGGAAATCTCCTGTGAAACGCTCTGATAAGTCTGGACGCGGAAACATCATCCGACCTCACCCAAGAGTTATCCTCGGGACCGAAACCTTTCCAGGCCACAAGATACTGCAAACTACCTCTATACCGTCTAGAGTTAAGGATGCGAGAAATTTCATATTCCCCGTCCTCCACCACCGGAGGAACAGAGGCAGAGGCGTCACAATCCGATACAACAGCTTTTTTCAACAGAGAGACATGAAATACCGGATTAATTCTCCAGGAGGTAGGAACCTCCAACCTAACAGCAGATTGGTTGACAACCTGAAGCACCTTAAAGGGCCCTACAAACTTGGGACCCAATTTCTTTGAAGGAATCCTCAACCGCAGATTCCTAGAGGACAACCAAACCATGTCACCAACAGCGAACAAAACCTCCTGTCGTTTCCTATCAAAGTAGTCTTTAGATTTTCTGTTGGCCTCCTGAAGATTACCACGCACATCCGTCCAAACTCTCTCCAAATCACCGGAAAAATTCTCCTCCTCAGGCACGGCAGATCCCAACTTGGAGAACGACCCAAACGACGGATGTCTCCCAGAACAACAAAAAAAAGGCGAACAACCAGCAGAAGAAGATGTATGATTGTTCAGAGCAAATTCAGCAAGTGGCAGAAACTCAGACCACCCCTCTTGATTGTCTGCCACAAAACAACGCAAGAACTGCTCAACATCCTGGTTTTTCCTTTCTGTCTGGCCATTAGATTCAGGATGATATCCGGACGAGAACGACAAATGAACTCCCAACCTATCACAAAAGGCACGCCAAAAACGAGCCACGAACTGAGGACCCCTATCAGAAACAATGTCAGTAGGAACGCCATGAAGTCTGACAATTTCCTTGACAAAGGCCTTAGCGAGAGTTTTAGCGCAGGGCAGTTTGACGAAAGGAACCAAGTGACACATCTTGCTAAAACGGTCCACGACCACCCAGATGACAGTAAAACCCTCAGAGGGGGGAAGGTCAGTTATAAAGTCCATAGCCAAATGTGTCCAAGGAGCACTGGGAACCTCCAAAGGACAAAGCAACCCCGCAGCAGGAGTATGTGAGGACTTAGATCTAGCACATATAGTACATTGACGCACCCACTTAATGACTTCCTTCTGCCATCCAGGCCACCAAAAACTGCGACCCACCAGTCTCTTGGTCTCAGAGATTCCGGGATGACCTGCCAACCGAGATTCGTGACACTCAACAAACAAATCTCTGCTAAAGGTCCCAGGCACAAACAACCTCCCATGAGGAGTGTTAGAAGGGGCATTCTCCTGTGCTTTAAGAATCTCATTTTCCAAAACGGAGTCCAAAGCAGCTATCACAACACCTTCTTGTAAAATGTTCTCCTCTTTCTCAGCACCGACTATGGGAGAAAAACTGCGAGACAAGGCATCCGCCTTAACATTCTTAGTACCAGGGATGTAAGTAACGGAGAAATTAAACCGCGAGAAAAACAGTGCCCACCTAGCCTGACGGGCATTCAGGCGCTTGGCAGCATCAAGATATATCAGATTTTTATGATCCGTAAGAACCTGAACGGGAAATTCCGCACCTTCCAAGAAGTGGCGCCAGTGTTCAAATGCGAGTTTAATAGCCAATAATTCCCGATTACCAATATCGTAATTCAGTTCAGTCTCCGAAAATTTTTTTGAAAAAAAGGCACAGGGATGTAATCCATCCCCGTTATCCTGAGACAATACTGCGCCAACCCCCACAGAGGAAGCATCAACCTCAACCAAAAACGGCCTAGTAACATCAGGCTGCATAAGGATGGGAGCAGAGGTGAACCTCTCCTTGAGATACACAAAAGCTTCAATGGCCTCAGAAGACCACTGAACCGCATCAGCACCTTTCCTGGTGAGATCAGTCAGAGGTTTGACAATAGTAGAAAAATTTTTTATGAATTTTCTATAGTAATTGGCGAAACCCAAAAACCTCTGTATCGATTTCAAACCAATAGGCCTAGGCCATTCCTGCACAGCCTGAACCTTAACCGGATCCATCTCAAAACCTTTGCTGGAGATAATGTAGCCCAAAAAACTAATTCTCTGTACAGCGAACTCACATTTCTCCAGCTTAGCAAAAAGCGAATTGTCCATTAATAACTGTAATACCTCACGCACGCTCCGCCAATGAGACTCCAGATCCGGCGAATAAATCAAAATGTCATCCAAATACACAACCACATTTTTACCGATCAAAGGTCTAAGGATGTCATTAATCAGATTCTGAAAAAATGCAGGAGCATTAGTAAGACCAAAAGGCATAACCAGATTCTCAAAATGACCCACAGGAGTGTTAAAAGCAGTCTTCCATTCGTCACCCTCCTTCATGCGCAACAGATTGTATGCCCCCTTAAGGTCAATTTTAGAGAACCACTTGGCCCCCATTAACTGGTTAAACAGATCAGGAATCAATGGCAGTGGGTAAGGATTGCATACAGTAATTTTGTTAATCTCACGAAAATCCAGACAAGGACGTAAACCGCCGTCCTTTTTTTTTACAAAAAAAAATCCAACCGCCACAGGAGACTTAGAGGGCCTAATGTGACCGGCGGCCAAACTTGTCTGTATGTATTCCTCCAAAGCCTTCCTCTCAGGAATAGTAAGGTTAAATAAACGACTTTACGGAAGAGTCGCTCCAGGGACAAATTCAATAGAACAATCATAGTCTCTATGGGGAGGCAAAACCTGCGATTCCTTCTCAGAAAAAACTCTCCAAAAATCCTGAATAGGAACAGGCAATTCTCCCCTATCCAAAGCTGCAATACGCCCATTACAACACTTGTCATAACATTTATGGCTCCAGGATTTAATTTCACTGGTAGACCAATCCAGTACAGGATTGTGAAATTTTAACCAGGGCAATCCCAATATTACTGGAGAAGGCAAGTTATTCAACACTACTAAATCCAATTTCTCATGGTGAACACCATTAATAGTGAGAGGAAATTCACAGACCTTGAGAGTAATATTCTTCAAAGGGGAACCATCCACAGAAACCACAGCAATGGGGGATGATAAAGGTTCAGGTTTTAAATTGAGTCTTTCCACGAATCCCCCATCAATAACATTCAGAGTAGACCCACAATCGACAAACACCCGAAATTCCATTAATTTTTCCTGAGCAATCGTGGAAGCAGCTAAAAATACACCCTTGGAATTTAAACAGGCAATACGGGCATGACTGACCATTTTTATTTCTTTCTTCATACGAAGCTCACAGCCTTTAATCAAATGACCAGATTTTCCGCAATAGAAACACAAGCCTTCAAAAAATCGACGGTCTTTTTCTTGAGAGCGAGGTGCCACCGATCCAATCTCCATCGGTTCACCACTGTTAGTACATACATTCTCATAACCAGAAACTGACATAGCAGAGGATTTGCTCTCATTAACCCTTGCACGCAGTCTTCTATCCACCCGTATAGCTAATTGCATAGCCTGTTGCAAATCTTCAGGTGTAGGATAAGCAATTAGCAGGTCTTTAACCCTTTCACTGAGCCCAGCAAGAAATAGACTTTTCAGAGCAGAATCGTTCCACCCTGTTTGAGTAGACCAACGACGGAAATGAGTACAATATTTTTCCACATTACCTGATCCTTGTTTTAAACGTCTCAACTCAGTCTCAGCTGATGCGACACGGTCAGGATCATCATATAATAGTCCCAAAGCAGAAAAAAAACTATCCACTGATCTGAAGCATGTATCACTAGGTTGCAAAGAAAAGGCCCACTCCTGAGGCTCTTTGCGCAAAAGTGACATTATGAACCCTACGCGCTGGGATTCATCCCCAAAGGACTTAGGTCTCAAACGAAAATACAATAAGCAAGCATTTTTGAATGAAAAAAATTCTCGGTGTTCACCAAAAAATAAATCCGGCAAACATACCTTAGGCTCCAAGAAATGTGCTCCAGGACAGTTACTCACGTGCTGACGGAGCTCGGCCACCTCCAGAGAGAGTCCCTGCAGGCGATGAACCAAATCCTGAACCGACACCATGATGGAACAGAAAAATCTTTCCTTAGAGAATTTGCTGGCTGGACTTACTGTTATGTTCTGCTACCAGAGCTAAGGAAAGAGAGGAGATCTGTCCCTACGATAGAACTCAGCTCAATCCCTACGATGTAACAGGGAACCTGATCCTGCGATCAGACCTGCTAAAGTCCTAAGCTAGTCTGTACGGAGACCTATAGATGTGGGGGAGGAATCCCTACAAGTACTAAGGACTGGGAGGAATATGGGACACCTCCTAACAGAAATAGTAGCAGACAGACGAACAAACAAAATATATAGAACATAGAGGTCAGTGACCAAGCAAACAAACAGAGCAAGACACAGAGCACAGGCTAGCTAGAAAGCAGATATACAATGAAGTCCAGCAAAGCCAGAAGGGCGGAGCAGGATTAAATAGGCCAACAAGGTCATGTGACCAGCAAAGGAAAAAAAACTAAGAGCAAGGTTCTAACAGTAGGTGCCCCAGAAGAGCCTGCTCAGGAAGAATCCCCGGAAATGGATCCCCGGCTGGAGCAGAGCAAGAAGGCCCAGCCAATGGTACACTTGCCAGTCCCGTAGAGAGGTTAAGGCAGCCTTGCAGTTCCTCCACACCTAGAACTGACAGAATGGGAGGTAGTACAAACACCAGTACCACACGCATCCCAGTACTACGTAGGTCAACACGTAGCACGCAAGGTCAGACCCCTGTCACGTACAAATAGTAGGAAGAGAAACTCTGATAGTATAAATAGTTGCCCCTTGGGGTATGTTATTCTTGTGTAATTTTCATGTATGTATTGATGTATTTTTGCCTTAGAATGGACAATTTAGGTGACATGGACACTTTTCTTGTTGCGTGTAGTTACCCGTAAGGGTATATATGAAGGACTCGGTGGCTGAGGACTGTGTGCAGCCCAAAAACTGGTTACATGTACATAGTTGCACTCCCTGGAGTGCCCCTTAGGTAACCACTGAACAAAAACCTGTTTGGCGTGGCGGAAGGCGTGGTCCAACTCTGAATCACCTATGCCCTGCAGCCACGCCCAGGGCCTACGTGGAGGGTTTACGGACAGGTCCCTCAAGCTACCATGTACTTTGCAGTGAAATGGACACCAAGTTACGGGACTTGCTGTAACTTTAATGTTATTTATAATTGTAATTATTGTATCATAATGTTACCTGTAACGTTCAAGAAAAGTGCCTTCCATAAAGGGAAGAAATGTTATCTGTTTAACCTGTTTTTGAAAAATGCTTCAGTCCAGGAGTACTGAGTTTTACTAGGGGGGAATGTGGCGCCCTGCTGCGCATTGGTGCCACAGAACCCAGAAGGGTGCATGGATGGACTTCTCCACAAGAGGCCCTCACATATTCACACACCTCCACCTTACCACCTCAGACCAGCAGAGGGAGCCTGTTAGGGATATATATAGGGAGGGTGGAGCCAGGCAGCTCGGTTAGTTGTTAGCTCAGACAGAAGTGAGTCTGTGAGCAGAGAGCATGCTGACGCTCAGAGAGCAGCGAAGAAAGCAGCACGCTGGCTGCTGTGCTTAGGCGAGCCAAGGCCTACAGCACATGTGAAGGCCTAGTGAGGGCCTTGAGTGGGCCGAAGGCGAGAGGAGAAGGAAGAAGTAGCGAGGAGGCAGAGGAGCATACCAGGCTCACCCCGATATATATACCGGACACTGGGTCCGCGCCTACAGGGACCCTTTACACCCAGTAGGAACCACCGGAACCCCTGGAGAACTACAGGTCCCAGGTTTACCAAACACTGATTACAGTACCAGGGCTAGGAGTCACGGAGGTCCCAGCATCCAGGGAGAGTGATCTCCAAAGAGAAGGCCCTACCACAAGGTCAGCAAGGGGAAGAGAGAGACAGTAACCAAGCTAGGCCTAGTTCCAGGCAGGCCAGAAGCTTAGCGAATAAAGCAACTGATCAGGAGGCCCTATACCCGCTCACTGGGGAGAGTCCAAAAGTGTGCCCTTCGCCTGGAGTACCCTGGACCATGCCTGCAACATCAACAGTAAAGGTACTGAAGCTTACCCCCGTGTGAGTGTCTGTCTTTCCTCCGGGACCGTCCTGCCGTCTCTCCCCTGCACCAACATCCATTACACCCCACGCTGCCCTGGAGCTAGCTCTACCTGTGGAGAGCCACACCATCCCTGCTGCCGTAACACCAGCTCCAGAGGACTGCTCCGCAGCGGCGGCACCCCTTAGCCGCATTCCACAGGTGGTGTCACAAACACTTAAAACCCTTATAAATACCCCCCTTTTTACTGACCGCCCTGGGTCACGGACCGGTCCAGCTACCGTGATATCCCCCAGCAACCAGAGGCCCGGCTGCCGAGTACCCCACGGCTCAGGGGGCACGTCATAAACACCAACAGCATCACTATCAACTAGTGCATGACCCTTTTTTTATGTAAGAAAAGTGCCAAAAAATGTAAATATAAAGTGCAAAAAATATATAATGATAAACATTTGTTATATTCCATACAAGCTGGTGCGACAATATAAAAGTGAAGTTTACACAATAATAAGATATTCAGTATAAGTGCTCACTGCCACTTGTGATTAAATCGGATGAATGCAATCTGATTAAAAATCGGATTGCATTCATGCCAATTTAATCTTAGGCTTGTGTTCTCAATGGCATTTTTTTTCCTGCTCCGATTAAATCGTGTTTGGATGGAAAAAAATGCAGCAAGCTACGATTGCATGCGAAATTCGGATCGCACGCACCGATATAAGTCTATGGGTGCGCGTGATATATCGCACTGCACTCGGATATCCTGCGGATGCCGGCAACAGAGGAGATGGATATATTGATTTCTCCATCTCCTCCGCAGCTGTGCCGTTCTCCTCTCATGCGAGAGGACCATAGCACAGAGCACTGACACTCAGCTCACACTCGCAGCTGGAGCCGAGTGTCAATAGCATATCACATCCGATGCTCTTGCATTGGATGCCATACGCTAATGAAATTGTGGCTTAGGCAGGAGTCCCAAGTGGAAGATGCAAAGTGGATCCACATGACAGGTGAATACTCGAACAATCCAGTCAAGTGAAAGGTCTGCAAGTGGAAACAAACAAGCAATGGAAAATAATTAAAAGAGGATACTATTAAAAGGTCCCCAACCCTCATAAAAAAGAGAAAACAGCATTGGCATTGCAAAAATAAAGAGAGTCTGTCTGGGATGTTCTGGGCCCACAGGGGAAATTGACCCTAGGGGCCCACTCTATTGTTATATGCAAATATCTGTTAGCCGTTATTCCCGTTATAGAGGAGCGTCGACTATAAAACACAGGCGGCTCCTGCACATCTACTGTGTACACACTATAACTTGGATGTACAATTACAGTAGTTTACATTAAAGGTGTTCTTTGGTGAAAACAAGTTATCACCGATTCACAGGTTAGGTAGTAGAGATGAGCAAATTTGTCCAGGAAAAGATCGCCAATATCAAATTGGGCACGAATATGGCACATTCTGATTCGTGTTCAGGTTCCTGAGCTTTTTAAGCAAAAATCGTCAAAAGTCGGCCCTGAACATCCCTGGTTTCCCACACTGTCAACTGCGTAACAGTGTGGGAATCAGGAGCTGTGATTGGCAGTAAGATCGCAACCGTTGGTCACAGCGCTGCGGGATCATGCTGTCAGGTATCAGCATGATCCTGCAACTATGACAGTCACCCGCGGTAAAAAGCTTATCGAGGGAGACAGGCGCCGGCTGATGGGGCTACTAGCAGCGCATGTGCACTGAAAGTGAAAGCAAAAAAAGATAAAATAAATAATTATTTAAATAAAAATAATAAACACATTATGCTGACTTTCCACTTACCTACAGCTTTGACTGCGATGTTCTCGTCCCCTGTAAAAATTAAAAAAACACCATATACTCACCTTACAGCTAATCCAGGAAGCCATTGTCCCTTGTAATAAAGATAAAATAATAAACCAACTTCCTCCTCACCTGTCCGCCGTAGTCCATATACCGAGTGTCCCACGTCAATGTCAGTGATAGGACAACCACATCCGGAGATTTGACCGTCCTACCCATCAGCAAGCGATACACTGACAGGAGCACTATGGCTTCTGCAGTGTATAGCAAGAAGCCGCCGGCACTGAGGTTACTGGAGTTCAAACAGCTGAAGATCAGCTGAGCGCTCTGGTGATCTCACTTGCGGCATTGGTGCTTTGTGAGAATTTCCCACGCAGCACTAATGCCATAAGTGAGATCACTGGAGCTCTCAGCTGATCTTCAGCTGTTTGAACTCAAGTTAACTCACTCCTGTAGCACAGCGATATACTCTGACATGAGTGATTATACTCCTGTCATTGTATACAGTACTGTCTTCTACAGCAGTGACATCGGTGATTGCTGATTTGACTGCTGTAGAAGTGACCCGGATCATCGTGGGACACTGTTATTACGTCATGATGGTGGCAGGTGAGGGATATGGTTGATTTTATTTTTGTTTTTTTACAGGAGATGAGGGATTTGGGGATTATGAGTTAGGTGAGTATATGGTGTGTTTTATTTTGAAATAAATTATTAAAACCGTGTGGAATTTTATTTAAATAAAAGACTATGCTCCTCAGTGTCTCTGCAGGATGGCAGACTGAATGGTCACATCAAGCTACTATGCAGTCTGCCATCTAGATGTAGCAGAGTTGGACCTGTCGCGGGACACATGGATGTTCTTCACGTCGAAAAGGTGAGGATGAGGTTGGTTTATTATTTTATTTTTATTGCAGGTGACAAGGGATTTCATGAAATGGGTGTAATGGTAAGTAGGGTTTAATTTAGAATATTAAAGGAGTCAGTGTGTTTATTTCAAATAAAATATTTTATTCTCAGTGTGGGTGTTTTTATTCCACATTTCACTTTCACTATGGGGTTAGTAATGAGGGCGTATTTTAGATGCCTCTCCATTACTAACCTAGAATTCATGTCAACTGGCATTATAAGTAGAGATGAGCGTTGTTCTACTCGAACTGTTCGCCAATCTCAAATTCGAGCTGTTTTGGGCGGTGTTCGAGCCGGTCGGTGAACACGAACAATTTGAGAAAAATTCGGCTGTTCGAGGTTATGTTCGATAACTGTTCGTGCACCAAAATCATAACTGGATTTTTTCTCAGTAATGATGAAAATTAATGTTAATACGCAGTTTGAGTGTACAGCGGGGCGGGGGGAGGGGCAGGGGATGGATCTCTGCAGGAACAATGAAGATCTCCATTTTTTTTTCTCTTTCCCGCATTTGCAGTGGGGAGGTGCAATCTGTCAGCCTATCAGCAGCGCACACACGGAGCGAAGTGCTTTTTTTCACACAAGCAAGGGCATGTGTGATTAGCAGTGTATGTCACATGTCCTTGCCCTATAAGACCAAGCCATTTTCCCCGTCGCCACCATTTTCTCACTGCTGCAGCTGCGTGTTAGACGGCACCGCTGTTGCTGTGTGCGCTATACCTTGTTAATTTCAAGCCAATTTTCGCACAAATATACAGATAGCTTGGGAGTAGGGAATAGTTGTGATTGCAGTCCTTTTAAGGACTAGGTTACAGCATTTCCTACGACTTTTATCAGGCAGGTCTGTGCTCTTAAATAGATAGATTGTGGGAGTAAAGACTAATTGTAATTGGAGTCCTTTTCAGGACTAGGTTACATCAGTTCCTATCAGTTTTTGCCAGGCAGGTCTGTGCCAGTGCTGTGCAAGTTTTTTTCACAGCATTTGGCTGAATCTAGCAAAGCTAATCCTTTTTGGCCTATTGCAGAGTGTGTTAGTCAGTGGAGTAGCCTATCTGTGTTGCAAGATATACCACCTGTGTATAGAATACCAATTTTTTTACTGCACCTAGTGAAGTAAAATCTTTTGGGCATAGCATCATTCTATTAGTCCATCTATACTGACCTCCATCAGGTTGCAAACTGAATATAATTTTTTTCTGCATCTAGCTCTGAAAAAATATTTGGGCTTCTAGCAGTGTGTGGGACTTGGTCTATTAGTCCATCTATACTGACCTCCATCAGGTTGCAAATTAAAAATAATTTTTTTCTTCATTTAGCTCTGAAAAAATATTTGGGCTTCTAGCAGTGTGTGGGACTTGTTCTATTAGTCCTTCTATACTGACCTCCAGCAGGTTGCAAATTGAATATAATTTTTTTCTGCATCTAGCTCTGAAAAAATATTTGGGCTTCTAGCGGTGTGTGGGACTTGGTCTATTAGTCCATCTATACTGACCTCCATCAGGTTGCAAATTAAAAATATTTTTTTTCTGCATCTAGCTCTGAAAAAATATTTGGGCTTCTAGCAGTGTGTGGGACTTGGTCTATTAGTCCATCTATACTGACCTCCATCAGGTTGCAAATTAAAAATAATTTTTTTCTTCATTTATCTCTGAAAAAATATTTGGGCTTCTAGCAGCGTGTGGGACTTGTTCTATTAGTCCATCTATACTGACCTCCATCAGGTTGCAAATTAAAAATATTTTTTTTCTGCATCTAGCTCTGAAAAAATATTTGGGCTTCTAGCAGTGTGTGGGACTTGGTCTATTAGTCCATCTATACTGACCTCCATCAGGTTGCAAATTAAAAATAATTTTTTTCTGCATCTAGCTCTGAAAAAATATTTGGGCTTCTAGCAGTGTGTGGGACTTGGTCTATTAGTCCATCTATACTGACCTCCATCAAGTTGCAAATTGAATAAAAAAATTTTCTGCATCTAGCTCTGAAAAAATATTTGGGCTTCTAGCGGTGTGTGGGACTTGGTCTATTAGTCCATCTATACTGACCTCCATCAGGTTGCAAATTAAAAATAATTTTTTTCTGCATCTAGCTCTGAAAAAATATTTGGGCTTCTAGCAGTGTGTGGGACTTGGTCTATTAGTCCATCTATACTGACCTCCATCAGGTTGCAAATTAAAAATAATTTTTTTCTTCATTTAGCTCTGAAAAAATATTTGGGCTTCTAGCAGTGTGTGGGACTTGTTCTATTAGTCCTTCTATACTGACGTCCAGCAGGTTGCAAATTGAATATAATTTTTTTCTGCATCTAGCTCTGAAAAAATATTTGGGCTTCTAGCGGTGTGTGGGACTTGGTCTATTAGTCCATCTATACTGACCTCCATCAGGTTGCAAATTAAAAATAATTTTTTTCTGCATCTAGCTCTGAAAAAATATTTGGGCTTCTAGCAGTGTGTGGGACTTGGTCTATTAGTCCATCTATACTGACCTCCATCAGGTTGCAAATTAAAAATAATTTTTTTCTGCATCTAGCTCTGAAAAAATATTTGGGCTTCTAGCAGTGTGTGGGACTTGGTCTATTAGTCTATCTATACTGACCTCCATCAGGTTGCAAATTAAAAATATTTTTTTTCTTCATTTAGCTCTGAAAAAATATTTGGGCTTCTAGCAGTGTGTGGGACTTGTTCTATTAGTCCTTCTATACTGACCTCCAGCAGGTTGCAAGTTGAATATAATTTTTTTCTGCATCTAGCTCTGAAAAAATATTTGGGCTTCTAGCGGTGTGTGGGACTTGGTCTATTAGTCCATCTATACTGACCTCCATCAGGTTGCAAATTAAAAATATTTTTTTTCTGCATCTAGCTCTGAAAAAATATTTGGGCTTCTAGCGGTGTGTGGGACTTGGTCTATTAGTCCATCTATACTGACCTCCATCAGGTTGCAAATTAAAAATAATTTTTTTCTGCATCTAGCTCTGAAAAAATATTTGGGCTTCTAGCAGTGTGTGGGACTTGGTCTATTAGTCCATCTATACTGACCTCCATCAGGTTGCAAATTGAATAAAAAAAATTTCTGCATCTAGCTCTGAAAAAATATTTGGGCTTCTAGCGGTGTGTGGGACTTGGTCTATTAGTCTATCTATACTGACCTCCATCAGGTTGCAAATTAAAAATAATTTTTTTCTGCATCTAACCCAGCCAATAGTTTTGGCCTAATACCACAGTTTGGCCACTCAGCTCTGCTCGGTTACCATCCATTGTTTTTTTGTGCAAACAACTCCAGAGTTGTGAATTAGTTAACCACCAAAATGAGTGGAAAAAGGCCTGCTGCTGGTGGAAAGGGGAATAGGCGTGTTGGGAAGGGGAAAAAAGGTTGTGTCCGTGGGGTAGGTGCAGAAGAAAGACCATCTTCCAGCCAAACTAAAATGTCTACTTCTTTTAGCGGACAATGTGATAAGATCCCTTTCTTACGGCCACGCCAATCGCTACAAATTCCAGATGAGGCACAAAAACAGCAGGTGCTTCAACGGATATCAAGTGCTCCTTTAAGTGGGCTCTCCTCCACATCAACTTCAACATCACAAATACTCCAGTCCTCAAAGGTGTCACCCAAATCGCACTTGCTTCCTCACAGCTCCCAAATCTCCAGCTGCCCATCTGAGTATGAGGTAGAACAGATGGTTGAGTCTGCAGAGCTGTTTACTCATACTATAGCCTGGGAATCAGAGGTCGACTCCAGCGCTTCTGTGAATCCAGACGAGGAAATGATCTGCACTGATGCCCAGAATCTTTATGAGTCGGATCCAGGACCAGACGCAGAAGGTTCTGACCATAATGTAGACCCTCATTCCCAAACTGTAACTCCTGTTGGTGGAGACAATGAGGAAGACGATGATAAGACTCAAATACCTGATTGGAGCGACAACTTTAGTTTTTTGTCAGGGCAGGAACAGGTTGGCTCTGAGGACGACGGGTGTGATAACGCACAGGGTGATGATGATGAGGTCGGAGATCCCACTTACTGTCAACCCACAGTCAGCCAAGAGATGAGGTCAGCAGAGGAGGTGGAGGAAGATGCTAGTGACGACGAGGTCAGGTTGCGCCTTCCTGGACAGAGACGTAGTACTGGAAGCACGTCAACAACTGCATCCTCAAACACAACTCTGCCTCTCACCACAAGTCGTGGTGGCTCTTCAGGTCGCATGGGTGCTAAGCCTTGCATAGCCTGGGCATTTTTTCAGATCGATAAAGATGACCCAACTCGTGTTATCTGTAACATTTGTCAGCAAAAGCTAAGTAGAGGCCAAAAAATACATAGTTTGAGTACTTCATGCATGAACCGGCACATGGACATGAAGCATAAGTTGCAGTGGGAAGCTCAGTGTGCTACAATGCGGTCTAGCCGGCCGGGCCAACCACCGTCTGCCATATCTTGTGCATCCGCGGCCTCTTCATCCTCTGTGACTGGGGGGACAGCAGTCACACCTGTTTTGGGGCGCAGACCTGCCACCTCTTTACCCGCAACAGCCAGCGTGATTGGCAGGTCATCATTTTCTTTGGAGGTGGTAACACCAGCTGGTCTTGAGCGCTGTCCGACATCGATAGCACCACCTTTGGATCAAGGCAACCTAACATGTCCGCCTGCATCTTCCTCACAGACCGGCAGTTTGCCGGGGACACCCTTATCAACCCCGTCTAAGCACAATAGCCAGCCCTCGGTCCCTCAGATGTGGACAAGTAAAAGACCATTTCCTCCTAGCCATGAGAAAGCTAAGAGGTTGAATTTCACCATCTGCAAGCTCTTGGCTACAGAAATGCTGCCTTTCCGCCTGGTGGACACAGAGGATTTTCGAGACCTTATGTCCGTCGCAGTGCCCCAGTACCAGATGCCCAGTCGGCACTACTTCTCAAAGAAAGGTGTGCCTGCGCTCCACCAGCATGTCGCACACAACATCACCGCTTCTTTGAGAAACTCTGTGTGTGACAGGGTGCATTTCACCACAGACAATTGGACGAGTAGGCATGGACAGGGGCGTTACATGTCGCTGACTGGGCACTGGGTAACTATGGTGACAGCAGGACAAGGGGCTGCTGTCCAAGTCTTGCCGTCCCCACGAGTTGTGCGTCAATCCTCTTTATGTCATTTTTCCTCCACTGCTTCTGCCTCCTCAACCTCCTCTCGGTCTTCCACCTGCACCCAAAGCCTGTCTGGTCATGCCACAAGCTTTCTAACTGCGCAGAAGGGATCCTGCACACCTCCTTACTATGCTGGCAGTAGGGCTCAACGTCATCAGGCGGTTTTTACATTGAAATGTCTGGGAAATGTGAGTCACACAGCTGAGGAGTTGTGGTCAGCTCTGGAGAACCAATTTCATGAATGGTTGTCTCCACTGGACCTGAAACCAGGGAAGGCCGTGTGCGACAATGCTGCAAACCTGGGTGCGGCCCTTCGCCGGGGCAATGTCACACACGTGCCTTGTATGGCTCACGTGTTGAACCTGGTTGTCCAGCAATTTTTAGCCCACTATCCCAGACTAGATGGCCTTCTGCAGAGGGCACGGTCGCTGTGTGCTCACTTCCGCCGTTCGCATCCCGCAGCTCAGCGACTTACATCTCTACAGAAGTCGTTGGGCCTGCCACTTCACCGGCTAAAATGCGATGTGCCTACCCGGTGGAATTCAACTCTGCACATGTTGCAGCGACTGTGGCAGCACCGACAAGCCCTGGTGCAATACGTTCTGACGTATAGCCTGGGCCAACGAGATTCAGAGGTGGGGCAAATCACGCTGGAGGAGTGGTCTCAGATCAGGGACCTATGCACCCTTCTGCACAGTTTTGAAATGGCGACGAAGATGTTTAGTGCTGACGATGCCATTATCAGCATGACTATTCCGGTGATTTACATGCTGGAGCACATGTTAAACAGAATTCGGAGTCAGGTGGTGGCACAAGAGGAGGTGGAGGAAGTAGAGGAGGAGGAGTTGTATGCGGAAGGGCTAACATCTGCAAGGTCCAGAAGGTCGGCAGCACCAAGGCGGCAGGCATGTGAGGGTGGGGGAGATGGTTTTACCAGGGCGCATGGTAGCAGCCAAACTAGTGAGGAAGGTGCAGGAGCCCAGGAAGAAGTGGAGGACGAACTGATGGAAGACTCATCAGATGAGGGAGACCTTGATCACATTTCTGTTGTGCGAGGTTGGGGGGAGAGGACAGAGGAAGGAAGCATGATTGTTACCTCGCCACCAACACAACAGGGACTTGGTGCTCCTGGATGCGCAACACACATGAGTGCCTTCTTGCTGCACTACCTGCAACATGACCCTCGAATTGTGAGAATTAGAAATAATCCTGACTACTGGGTTGCCACACTGTTAGATCCCCGGTACAAAAGTAAATTTGCAGAAATTATTCCTGCCATAGAAAGGGATGCACGCATGCAGGAGTATCAGCAGAGACTGTTGCAGAATCTTACATGTGCTTTTCCACAAAATACCAGTGGTGCACGTAGTGAATCTCACAGTTCCAACTTGCCAACCGTGGTCTGTATGGAATTGTTCAATAAAGGGCCCAAAATTAAGATAACATAGATGGGAGAGGTCTCTATGAATAGGAATTCCTAAGTATTTGATACCCTGTGAGGGCCAGGCAAAGGGAAAGTTGGACTGGATGGAATCCTATATGGATTTAGGGAGGGAGACATCGAGGGCCTCAGACTTCGCTGCATTGATTTTAAAATTTTACCATGTAACAAAGTGATCTATTTCAGCCATAGCAGCAGGGATGGATATATGTGATTGAGTGATATATACTAGGACATCATCAGCAAATAGAGAGCACTTGTACTCGGTGCCTCCCACCTCAATCCACCTAATATTGGGGTTATGGCGAATTGATGAGAGCAGGTGCTCCGTCACTAGGATGTATAAGAGAGGGGACAGAGGACATCCCTGCCTTGTCCCATTGGTGATTGTGAAAGGTGATGAAAATGTTCTGACGCACCCCCTGGGCCTTGGGACACCCGGAGCCGGACCCTTTTTGGTGGATGCTGGTGGTTGTAGTCTTCGTGGCGGCGATCCGGTTCCGTGGCTCAGGGCGGTCAAACCAGTGGCGGAACTATTTATGTGGTTTTGATGTTTAAATGTCCGACTACGCCACCCGTGGATTGCGGTCAGAGTGAACCGCCGCTACAGGGCAGACCGCTAAGGCTGGTGTTGTGGGTGCAGCAGAGCGTAGCATAACTCCCCACGGGAGGAGTATAGCCTCAGGGCAGTGTATGCGGAGGATGGGGGTGATGGTGCAGGGCTGCAGCAGTAACGACACGGAGTCAGTGATGCAGTTCAGGGCCTTTACTCACAGTTCTTATTATCCAGACCACGTCTGCAGGTAACGGCTGCCCACGTCGTACTGTGCTCACCAGGTGAGGGGCTCAGACAACTCCCAGATAACTTTGGAGCGCTTCACAGGACCCCCTTTGTGTGTCCTTTGTCTGGCCTTTCTTACCAACACTTCTGTCCGGCTGCCTCGGGCCTCCTCTTGGTAAACTTGGCGCCAGTTTCCCTGACCCTATGTGGTGCCTTCCTAGCGGGTGGAGCAAGGGGCTGCGCCACATAAAATGTCAGAGCCTCCGGTTTCTAGCTGAGGGTCGTTTCCTGCCTCCACTAGTTCGGGGACCGGTCTCCCCCTTTGGCCTGACCCCTCCACGCAGGTGGATTCGGGCGTGCGGTGGCGACTCGCCCGTCCGCACCCCTGGGATCCCTTCATTCCTCGTTCCTGGAGCCTTCTCCGCTCCTCTTCCTTCCTTCTCCCTCTTGCAGGCCTGGGCCTCTGTTACTAGGCCCGCCTCCGGAGCAGAGCTCATGCAGAGCCCCTGCTCCCTGCCACTTCTGCTCAGCCTTCTCTGCACTGAACTAAGATGGTGCCCACCTTTTATACTCCCTTCTCAATGCACCCAGGAACTGCTTCCTCCCTGCTCCTGCACTGCAGGGTTCCCCTTCCTCAGTGTTCCCTCCCCCCACTCCAGCCAGGGACAGGGACTGTCGTGCCCATCTCAGGGGCATATTGGTCGCCCTGCCCCACGGCAATGTGGTGTAATGCATGCAGGTGTCGGGTCCTGATCCACACTCCATCCTTATCTGAGAGTGAGATATCACACCTCTGGGTGAGGTGCAATACGTCTGTAGCAACCGAGCCCTCGGTGCTACAGTTCCATTTATCTTCAGCCTAGGTGACGTATTGTGATACAGGGCCGTGATTTTGGCTATAAAAGGGTCCCCTAGACCCCTACCCCAAGCTTTTTAAGAGAATCATATATGGCGTGCCAGGAGACTCTATGGAATGCTTTCTTAGCATCCAACGAGAGTATCTACTTACAAATTTTTAACTGCATCTAGCCCAGGAAATACTTTGTGCCTAGTAGCAGTGTCTGCTAGTCAGCGGATTATCCCGGCTGTTAAGCAAGCTACACCACCTGTAGTTTGGACACTTAATTTTTTCAAAGGAAATGCTTCGGGACCACGGGATACTTAGTGAAGAGCATCAGGAGGCACCCCAAGGCATAGGGGCTGGGACTGGCACTAGGATGCCTTGCGGTGGACAGCCGAGCTCGATCCTTATAAAAGCTTTTTAACTGCAGCAGCTTTAGTGGACGCTACTGGAGCTGGAATTACGCGGCTGCTGGCATGAGACTTGCCCTCCAATAGATCCTTGTAAATGGATTTAAAGTGTATTCATTCAAATTAGAGGGACAATTTAAATTAAAAAGCTTAGAGCTGCCTCCACCACATGGGGGCTCTCTCGACCCACCAGCGGACAGGCACCAGTATTGGGAGAGGGGGGCTGGCCGTCAGGGTTCACCGCGGCTCTGGCACAAACCCGGCGACACGGAGGTGGCACGGGCAGGAGCGGACTGGCCGTCTCGGCTTCTCACCTTTTGGATTTTAGAAGGGCATGACATGCCTATATCTGTGTCTCCCCCTCCTTTTACTCCTCCACCTCTTTTCTTTTCGCATGACTATATGTACTTGTCACTTTTCCATGTGTTAGTTGTGTCTTCTGAGCAGTTTGTCAGCTTTTGGACACCTTTGAAGGTGTTTTCTATGTGTTTCTATGTGTTTTTGTTTGCCTGCCATTGGTTTTAACGGTGTTCGAAGGTGTTCGACGAACAGTTCGACGAACAGTTCGGCGAACACACGGGTGTTCGACGAACCGAACCGAACTCGAACACTACGGGGGTGGCTCAACACTAATTATAAGCTGACATCAACCCCAACCCCACTCGCCACCACTACACGGCAGTGGATGCGCCATTTCTGGGATGGCTGAGAGCTGGTGTTTGTAGTCTGGGAGGGGGTCAATATTCATGGCCCCTTCCTAGGCTATTAATATCAACCCCCAGCTGTCTGCCTAGCATTTTGCTGGCTGTTAAATTATAGGGATCCCACATCAATTTTTTGGGGGGATACCCCATTTTAATAGCCAGCAAAGGCTAAGTATACAGCTGGGAGCTGATATTAATAGCCTGGGAAGCTCCAGGGGTTTTACCCCATTACAAGGCTGCAAATATTTGCCCACAGCTGTCCACTTAACCTCTGCTGGTGTGTAAAATTATGGGGGACCCCACGCCATTTTTTTTTATTTAGCAATAAATTACATGTACAGTAAGCAACACAGTCATTGTACTAATTATATATGTCACTGACATCTTTCTATCTATTCTATGTATATATATATTCTCTATATGCTATAATGTTGGGTACTGCTGTGATTTTACAGTATGCGGATGATGAATTGTTAGGTTTAAAGAAAATGGGTGCGTGAAAATCCGACAGCACTCGCATGGTCCGAGTGCCGTGAGATTTTTTTCATGCACCCATTGACTTTCATTGGCTTGTCCCGTCCAAGATACCTGGCAATACGTAGCAGGCTGCGATTTTTTCCTCAGTCCGATTTCAGCTGAGAAAAAAATTGTAGATAAGATGTGCCGCATAGAATAACATTGGTCAACGTGCAATCCAATTTTTTATCGGATTGCACTCGTCTGTTTTTCTCTGATATGGGTAAGAGCCCTTAAAGCGATGTCCCAAGTTTCTTTTTTCAAATATCTTTAATTATCTCCAAAAAGCATTCATTGCTTTACAAAAACGCCTCAAAAAAAGCATGCAAAAAAGCGCCAAAAACTGCTGCAAAGTGAATGAGAAACATGAAGTGTCATGCACACGTTGAGTATTTTTGACTTGCAGATTTGGTGCAGAAAATAATCATCACCATGTCAATTCTCTGTGCATTTTTAGCCTGTGTTTTTTCAGTGCGTTCAATGGGTGAAAATTGCAGGCAAAACACACCAAAAGTCAAAATAGAAAAGATCTTTAGCATGTCAATTCTCTGTGCATTGTATGCACTGAAAAAACGCAGGCAAAATAGTGACAAAAAATGCACCAAAATCGCGGCACAAACGTAGGCAATAACACGCATCAACATCGCGGTAAAATTGTGCCAAAAATGCAGGCAATAAAACACATCAAAATCACGGTAAGATCGTGGCAAAAATGCAATGTGTGAACAAACCCCTGTTCTGCAAAAAAACATTCAAAGCACAAAATCCTGATGAAAAAAAACAAAACAAGGTGTGCATGAGATTTCTGGAATCTCATAGACTTTTGCTGGTACTTTAAAACACGGCATAAAATTTGCATAAAAAAATGCATAAAAAAAACACTGAAAAAAACACAATGTGTGAACATAGCCTTATTGCTTGTGTTTTTGCCGTGATTTTTTCTGCGATATTGATGCGTTTTATTGCTTGCGTCTTTGCCACAATTTTACTGCGATTTTGATGCGTGTTATTGCCTGCATTTCTTCAGTGCATTCAATGCAGTGAGAATGGACATGCTGAAGATTATTTTCTGCACCAAATCTGCAAGTCAAAAAATACTCAACGTGTGCATGATACTTCACGTAGAAGAATAAAGCTGCCTTATCAATTTTACCACACACAGAACGGCATAAATTATTTAAAAAAAAAGCAATTCCTGAATTGTTGGTTTTCGTTTATTCTGCCTCCCAAAATTCAGAATAGAAAGCGATCAAAAAATGTCACATGCCTGAAAATGGTACCAATAAAAACATCAACTTGTCCTACAAAAAACAAGCTGTTACTGACTCTGTCGGCCAAAATATGGAAAAATTATAGCTCCAGTTCCTGGGGACTGTCCCAATTCTGTTTTTCTTTTTTGCCTTTTAATGTATTTATTAGTGATGAGCGAGCATACTCGAAAGTACTCAGTACTCGCCTGAGCATCTCAGTACTCCAGATGCTCGGAGCTTGCTGAGTACTTGCGAGATGCTCGGGAGGATGCTCGGGTCCCCTCCCTGCATGTTTGGCGCTATTTAGAGTGCCAATCAACATGCAGGGATTGCCTGCCAATCACTGTAATGCAGCAGCCATGTTGGTTGCACAATTTAAGGGATTGGCTGGCCGCACAGCGTCATCGGGTCTATATCAGACCTGGCGCCGCTGTGCTCGTCAGTCTAGTCCGCAATCAGGCAGTGTAGGGAGAGGTGCTGCTGAATGGGAGAGATTTGGTTGTGTATTAGGTAGTATAGAGAGAAAACAAGTATATTACACATATCCATCTCAACAAACAGTTCTTCTGAGGACGAATCCATCTGCAGAGATATCAGGCAGGCAGGGTGTATAGGCAGGCAGTGTATATAGCAGACTGCAGTGCATATAGCACAAGAGGCTCCATTCCAGTTCTGCCTTCTGCTGCTGTTCGATATTTCTAGACAAAGGCCCAGGTCTCAGGGGCCAGGAATATTTTTTTGGGATCTTAATCCTCATTATTTGCTTAAAAAGCAATCCAGAGAACACGGTTTTTCTGCACCATTTGTTTGTTGGCACTGCAGAATACAGCCAGGTCCTTTCCATATTACAACGCTAAAAATCCAGCTATTTAAAACTGTGGTTTGTCCGTCACACGGATCACATATAATTGTGCTGAAAATACTGTCATTTTTGGCCTCCATTCAAATTTTTTTTCAGTGTGTCAGCAAAGTTTTTGACGCCAGTTTGCTGTTCAAAATAGTTACCTACAGGCCAGGCATTTAAAACTGTGTTTTTTGCGTCACACGGATCACATATACTTGCACTAAAAATACTGCTGTTTTTGGCCTGCATTCAAATTTTTTTTCAGTGTGTCAGCAAAGTTTTTGGCACCGGTTTGCTGTTCAAAATAGTTACCTACAGGTCAGGTATTTAAAACTGTGGTCTGTCCGTCACATGGATCACATATAAGTTCGCTCCAAATTAAGCCATTTGTAGTGAGTGTGGAAGATATTGTGCTCCATTTAAAATGGGCAAGGCATGTGGCAAGGGACGGGGAACTGGACGTGATGGTGATGGTGCATGCAGAGGCCAAGGCCGAGGCCGTGGGCAAGCTGAAATTGTGCCACAACAAACACCCACATCTTCTCGCCCGACCTTCCTGTCCCAATTCCTAGGGGACCGCAGCACACCACTATTGAACCCAGAGCAGTGTCAAAAGGTTGTTGGTTGGATAGCAGATAATGCTTCCAGTCACTTTGCCACCACCACCACTACCACCCTGTCTTCCACACGGTCAAGTCTCAATAACCGTGAATCTGGACTGCATATTCCTCATCCTGATCCTCCTTCCTCCCACCATGCCGAGTGCCCGGAGACAACTGATCCCACACTTGGACACTCCGAAGAGCTGTTCATTTTTCCATTTATAGATTTGGGCCACTCGCCCGGTCCATCTGAAGTGGGGCAAGAGGAGATCGCATGTAGCTATGCCCAAATATTTGAGTAGCCACGGTCACACGAAGGCGACAGTAGGAAAGTGTCACAAGAGGTGGACGATGATGAGACACAATTGCCAGAAAGTCAGGAGGAGGACCAGGGTGCGGAAGTGGAAGATGAGGTGGTGGATGATATAGTAACTGACCCAACCTGGCAAGAAGACATGCAGAGAGAGGACAGCAGCACACAGGGGGAGGGAGGCAGAGCAGCACAACAGGCAGGAAGAAGCAGTGTGGTGGCTGCAGACAGAAGGGGGGCAACCGTTCCCCTTAACACTAACACAAAGGAAGTTGCCAGAACATCTGTTAGGTCTTCCTGAGTCTGGTTGTTTTTTAAAGACTCTGCTGATAACCCCAAAAAGGCCATTTGCACCACCTACCAGGCCAGCATCAGCAGGGGTGGCAAAACTAGCAGCCTGACCACCACAAGCATGATCAGGTACCTGGCAGCAAAGCACCATAAAAAAAAACAGTAATAGTGTCTCCCTGACTGTTCAGACACAAATATATCTGTTTAAAAGAGTCTGGTGTAGGCCAGAGAAATAGAACTGTGGTTTTCCTCTTCCACGGTTCTAATCTCCTTTTTATTACCCTTTTTCCATTGATAGTGCGAGTGTAAGCTATTTTACTTCATTTACAATGGGCAAGGCGCGTGGCAAGGGACGTGGAACTGGACGTTCTGGTAATGGTGCGTGTAGAGGACGGGGCCGTGGCCAAGGTGAAAATGTGCCACAACCAACAGCCACATCTTCTCGCTCTCACTTCTTGACCGAATTACTAGGGAAGCACACTACAACACCAGTATTGCGAACTGATCAGTGTGAACAGGTTATTAATTGGATAGCAGATAATACTTCCAGTTACCTGGGCCCCACCACCTCCGGTCTGTCTTCCACACGGTCAAGTTTTAGTAGCCGTGAGTCTCGACCGCATACTCCTCCTCACCCTGATGCTCCTTCCTCCCACCATGCCGAGTGTCGTCAGACAGCAACTGATCCCACACTTGGACACTCTGAAGAGCTGTTCACTGGTTCATTTCCATATTTGTGCCCCTCGCCTGCTCCGCTTGAAGTGGTGGAAGAGGAGATCCCATGTAGCGATGCCCAAATATTTGAACAGACACAGCCACAGGAAGTCGACGCTGGCAATTTGTCACAAGAGGTGGACAATGACGAGACACAATTGCCACGAAGTGAGGAGGAGGATCGTGATGTTCAAGTGGAAGAGGAGGAGGTGGTGTATGATCTAGTAACTGACCCAACGTGGCAGGAGGACACGCAGAGCGAGGCCAGCAGCACACAGGGGGAGGGAGGCAGAGTACCCCAACAGGCAGGAAGAAGCAGTATGGTGGCCGCACACAGAAGGCGGGCAACAGTTCCCCGTAACACCAAGACGAGGGACGTTACCAGTACAACCGGTAGGTCTTCCAGAGTCTGGAATTTTTTAAAGACTCTGCTGATAACCCCCAAAAGGCCATTTGTACCACCTGCCATGCCAGCATCAGCAGGGGTGACAAAACTACCAGCCTGAACACCATCAGCATGATCAGGCACATGGCAGCAAAGCACCCGACTTTGTGGGGCGAACCCCAGGGTCCACGACCAGTGTCAACGGGTGTCACCACTGCTTCTTCCGCTGTTGTGCATGTAATAGAACCCCCTGTTGTGCGTGCAAGGCAATCCCCTGTCCATACTGCATGCAAAGATGCCCCCTCCTCTCAGTCTTCACTTGTTATGGCAGTTTCTCAAGAAACAGCATCAACGTCCACGTCCACGTCCCACAGCAGCGTTCAATTGTCCATATCCCAGAACTTTGAACGAAAGCGCAAATTCGCAGCCAACGCCCCACAGGCCACAGTCCTAAATTCGCACATTTCATGACTGCTTGCGTTGGAAATGCTGCCTTTTAGGCTGGTGGAGATGGAATCCTTCCGCAACCTTATGGCGGTGGCCGTCCCTCGGTACTCAGTCCCCAGCCGACACTATTTTGCCCGGTGTGCCATCTCCGCACTACACAAGCACTTGTCCCAAAACATCTGCCGTGACCTCAACAACGCAGTTACTGGGAGAGTCCACCTGACAACAGACACGTGGACAAGTGCTTGTGGCCAGGGACGGTACATCTCCCTGACGGCACACTGGGTAAACATAGTGGAAGCCGGGACCCAGTTGGACCTTGGGACAGAACACATCCTCCCCACACCGAGGATTGCGGGCCCTATGTCAGTCAGAGTTGCCCCCACAGTGTACAGCTCCTGCGCATCATCCTCCTCCTCATGTTCAGCCTCCATCTCAGATATCACCACATCAGTTACAAGCTGGAAGCACTGCAGTACTGCCTCAGCCAAGCGGCAACAGGCTGTGCTGAAACTCATAAGCTTAGGGGATAAACCTCACACTGCTTGTGAGTTGTGGACAGCTGTGAAAGAGCAGGCAGATCTGTGGCTGAGACCGCTGAACCTACATCCAGGCATGGTCGTGTGTGACAATGGCCGTAACCTGGTGGCGGCTCTGAGGCGAGGCGAGATCACACACGTACCATGCCTGGCTCATGTGCTTAACCTCGTGGTTCAGTGGTTTCTTAAATCGTACCCCGAGTTGCCAGATCTCGTCAAAGTACGCAGCCTGTCAGCTCATTTTCGGAAGTCGGCTACAGCTTCCGCCGCCCTTGCTGTGTTGCAGCAGCGTTTGCAGCTTCCGGCACACCGACTGGTGTGTGATGTCCCCACATGTTGGGACTCTACCCTCCACATGTTGCAAAGGATTTGTGAGCAGAAGAGAGCAGTTGTGGAGTACCAGCTGCAACAAGGCCGTCGATATTCAGGTCAGACTCCACACATAAGACCTCAGGAGTGGACCTGAATGTCTGACATATGTACCATCCTGACAAACTTTGAGGAGTCCATCAAGACGGTGAGTGGCGATAACGCCATCATTAGCGTCAGCATCCCACTTGTCTGTCTTTTGCAACGCCCTCTGCAAAGAATTAAAGAGGAGGCATTGCAGCCAGAGTATGATGAGATGGATCAAGAACCCGTATTGGGCGATTACACACTGCTCAGCCTCATCTCATCCCAACGTGCATTGGGGGACAATGAGGGAGTGGAGGAGGAAGAGGAAGAACAGGAGCTGGTATCATGCGCTGTAGACGGTAGTACCTGTACAACTGTCATATAGTCGGTTCAGCGTGGGTGGCCTGAGGACAGGGGAGAGGAGGAGGAGGAGAGCATGGTCAGTCGTCATCTTGGGGAGGACACGGAAGTCTTGCCCGTTACCAGTCTGGCACGCATGGCTGACTTTGTTACGCTGCCTTAACCGTGACCCTCGCGTTGTCAAAATGTTGGGTGACAGTCATTACTGGTTGGTGACACTTTTAGACCCCCTCTACAAGGAGAACTTTCACTCTCTTATTCCTGAAGTGGAGAGGTCTACAAAAATGTGGCAGTACCAGAAGGCCCTTGCTGCAGAACTGTTAAAAAAATTCTCATCTGAACACGCTAGCGGCAGAGGTCACAGTTCGTTGACCAACCAAGGCGTACAGGCGAGAGAGACGTAACTCCAATCCTGCAGTGGCAGGGGAACACTGTCAACATTCTGGGACAGTTTTCTGAGACCCGCCCAGCTTACAAGCCCTGAGGAGTGGGGTACTCTCACAAGGAGTGGAAAGTTTCAAAAGATGGTGAGGGAGTACCTTGCCGACCGTAGCAGCATCCTCTGTAATTCCTCTGTGCCTTTTAATTATTGGGTATCCAAGCTGGACACTTGGAATGAACTCGCTCTGTACGCCTTGGAGGTCTTGGCCTGCCCTGCCGCTAGCGTGTTATCGGAGCGTGTTTTTAGTGCCGCTGGGGGAATTATAACTGATAAGCGCACTCGCCTGTCAACTGACAATGCTGACAAGCTAACCCTTATCAAAATGAACAAGGGCTGGATTGGGCCAGACTTCTCATCACCACCAAATGACAGCAGAGTAGCATAAAGTCAAATCCACTGTGTTATTTCGGGAGGTGTATTCCCATGCAGCGCTTCACACCCACACATGGGTATACGCTTCCTCATTTCGGCTGTTTTTTGCTCTTCTCCTTATCCTTAGCCTCCACCACCACTATACCACCAGAGTGACCGTGGTCCGTGTTGCCAGCATTGCAAGTTCCTCCGTCTTAATTTTTGGCAGCTTTTACTTGGAAGGCATAGGCAAAGACTATGGGAGACCCACTCCCCAATAATGGGAATAATGTTTTTAATATGCTGTACTGCATGGCTCTTGTAAGTGGCATTAAAATCGTCTTGTTAAGCTACTGCCACCTCCACCATTCTTCCAAGGGGCATTAAAACCTTCTTGTTAAGCTACTGCAACCTCCAACACTTTTCCAAGGGGCATTAAAACCGTCTTGTTAAGCTACTGCGACCTCCAACACTTCTCCAAGGGGCATTAAAACCGTCTTGTTAAGCTACTGCGACCTCCACCACTTTTCCAATGGGCATTGATATTGTCTTTTTACTCCACTGTGACCTCCACCATTCTTCCAAGGGGCATTAAAACTGTCTTGTTAAGCTACTGTGACCTCCACCACTTTTCCAAGGGGCATTGATATTGTCTTTTTATTCCACTGGGACCTCCACCATTCTTCCAAGGTTCATTAAAACCCTCTTGTTAAGCTACTGCGTCCTCCATGTCTCTTCCAAGGGGCATTAAAACCGTTTTGTTAAGCTACTGCGACCTCCACCACTTTTTCAAGGGGCATTAAAACCATCTTGTTAAGCAACTGCGACCTCCACCACTCTTCCAAGGGGCATTAAAACTGTCTTGTTAAGCTACTGCGACCTCCACATCTCTTCCAAGGGACATTAAAACAGTCTTATTAAGCTACTGCGACCTCCACCACTCTTCCAAGGGGCATTGATATTGTCTTTTTATTCCACTGCAACCTCCACCATTCTTCCAAGGCGCATTAAAACCATCTTGTTAAGCTACTGTGACCTCCACGTCTCTTCCAAGAGGCATTAAAACCGTCTTGTTAAACCACTCTGAACTCCACAGCTCTTCCAAGGGGCATTGAAATGTTTTTTTTAATTACTTCTAACCTCCACGACTCTTCCAACGGGCATTGCATTTCCTCCTAATTTTAGTCAGCTTTTGCTTTTCAATGCATAGGCGAACACTAAGGGAGACCCACTCCCTAATAATGGATAGAAGGTTTTTAGCATGCTGTAATCCACACCTGTTTCAAGGGGCATTGCAGTTCCTCATAGTTTTTGGAAAGCCTTCCTTTCACTGCTTAGGCCAACAGTGTACAGGAGACCCAGTTGCTATAAATGGAAAAAACGGTTTAGTTAAGGCCCTCTGACCTCCATGTCACTTCCAAGGGGCATTGGAGTGCCTCGAAATTTTTGGTAGGCATTGCACTCACTGTATGCTCTATAACTGTGTAGCCGAACCGCTCCTTTTGGTACAGAAAAATATCCTACAAGACATGTGTGGTTGACTGGCCTGATATTGATGTGAATGGTCCCTGTTCCTCCTGCTCTTTCTCCTTTGCCACCACCTCATTCATCATTCATCACCTGAAGCTTTGTTTTAACAGGAGTCATAGAACTGGGATAGTAGCAGGAAAACATCCAGCAATCCTCGGAGGAGGTAAGATATGCGCCAGAACGCTGACCACCTCAGGCCTAGCCGCTACTACATACATGCGCTTGCATTCCAAGGAACAGAAAGCTAAGAAGATGGATGGCCTCATGATCATGAATAATTTATTTGTTGTGTAGGAGGCCGACCACTGCTGCTGTCTACCTTCTGAACTTTGTGTTGAAGCCTGATTGACCCAGGACCCGCAATCCTCTGTGTCTGGAAGACGAGTTGCATCCCAGTGTCCAACTGTGTCCCGGCTTCCACAATATTAACCCAGTGTGAAGGCGTCAGTCAGATGGACCATCCCTGGCCACATTCACTTGTCCACGTGTTTGTGGTTAGGCTGTCTTTCAAATAGTGGCAGCTGGGGACCATTTATGGACACCCGGCCGGCCCCTGGCGGCTGGGGACCGAGCGTGGACACCCGGCCGCAGGGTGGCTGGGGACTGAGTATGGATACCAGGCCGCCTCCACATGTCTAAAAGGCCCAATTTCAAGTGCAAGCAAGCTAGCAGTATGGTATTGCAGCCTGGGGGTGGGTGGGTGGCAGGCTGCATAATTCCACTTGCATTGCAAGGAATGGGGAAGGTACAATTGAACAGTGCCCTGGGACAAGGACTTGCACGGGGATAGTTGCAAGTCTGCATCTTCTGATGCGGCAAGAATCACTTCTGATGGGCACACTTTTAGGCAGTGACCTGGGTGTCAGAGATGCTTCCAGGGGTCTTGACCATGCTGTTCCCATGTCTTTTCAGCACTGTATGCATGTGTCACACAGCACATGGCTAGATAAGATTGTAAAATGTTAAAATGACATTTCCCGGTGAATGCATTTGTCACGGTTGAAAGCAATACAAAAGTGCAAAAACGCATAAAAAATGCTACTTGTGAACATAGCCCAAGGTGTGGAGGATTATTTTTGGTTTTGGTTATTTATTTTACCTTATACACAAGTCTTTACCCTGGAAAGGAAGTTCCTTAACATATTTCACAGGAAAACCGTTTCAGTTTCGTTCTTGAACGTTTTATTGTGGGCCCGTAAAAGTGGTTTAATACCTCTGACAATGTAGTTGACAGCAGTGACCTGGGGGTCAGAAATGCTTCCTGGGGCGATCCCCATGCTGCCCCCATGTCATTTGAACACTGTCACTATCGTTTTGGGCACTTTTTAGGCTTTCTACAAACTGCTGGGGGTGCCGCTGCAAAAATGCTTGGGTCTCCCATAGACTAACATTGGGCTCGTTGCTCGGGTCGAGCACCCGAGTATCACGGTGAGCTCGGCCCTAGCTTCGAGCACCCGAGCATTTTAGTGCTCGCTCAACACTAGTTAGGAACCAAAGTATTTTTTTTCCTGTGGATGAGACCTATATAGCATAAGAGATATTCTCCAAACTATTTCAAACTGAGATGTCCCTGCTGTATAACGTTAAGAACCGAACAAAGTATTATTTTAGTGTGGATGACGCCTGTATAACATACGAGATATTCTCCAACCTATTTCAAACTCAGATCTAGCCTGCTGTATCATGTTATGAACAACAAAACATAGATTTTTTTACTCTGCATAAGCTCTGAATACAGCTGAATTTCCCCGCCACTGAAAGGACTAGGTGGCTTATAGCTGAGTGTAACACGTTTGCAACAGAAAAAAAAATTTTTTGGACTCTTTTTTAACTCTGTAAACAGCTGAAGTTCACTGCCACTAACGTAGTAGCTGAAGTATAGCAAAGTGTATGATGTTTGCCACTCTGAAAAATCTTTGGTGGACTCTGCCTAGCAAGACAAAAAAATCAATTTATTATTTTTTTTACTCTGAAAACAGCTGAGGTTCGCTGCCACTAAGAAAGTAAGTGGCTTTTAGCAGAGTGTATCATGTTTGCCAAACAAATAAATCTTTGGTGGACTCTGCTTAGTGTAGGGATTGTACTCGCTCAGGTGCGATGTGAGGCAAACAGGAGGCATGTTCCTATAAATGTTCATAGCGGTTTATTGGCTTCATAAACCAGTCAGAAAATAAAATGCAAACAAACAGTCTTTAGGGCAGGCAAATCAAAGAAAACCATCCTTTAAGCAAGATCTTTGGTAGACCAGACCTGTGGTCACACAGGTTGGTACGTATCCAGCACACAGCTCAGTCTGGAGACAACACACACAGGAGGCCTTCTCCCTCCAAACACAGACCATGTGCCAAACAACAGCCTCCATTACATAGGCTGTTAACTACACCCAGAAGTGCGGTATGAGGGTAGCTGGACCCGCCCATTCTCTCCTAGATACCCATAACCCGGCTCCCAGGTGCACCAAATGATCCTCTTAGTGCTTATGTGTACTAGAGAAACACTCCGCGCTAAATCACAGAGACCGGCCATCTCTGTGACTCATACTTCCCATCGACTATGCGTCCATTAGCTACCTTACATACCACTCCTCTCTGCCTAAAGCCGTGGAGCTTGACACCTTCTAACACTAGACAGGGGTTTCTCGAGAGGGCATCAGCATTACCATGTAGCTTCCCTGCTCTATATTCTACAAGGAAGTTGAAATCCTGTTTCCCTCATCCATATGAATGGGACATGGTCGGATTCCAATTAAAATTTTTGACCTAATCAATAGTACGGTAACGTGTCCACCGCCCACTTTATGGCCAAGCACTCTTTCTCTATGATGGAATAATTCTTCTCGCATGAGGACAGCTTCCCACTCAGGTATAGGACAGGGTATCTCCTAGGAAAGGACTGCTCCTAAACCAACATCTGAGGCATCTGTCTAGAGTACAAATTCTTTCTTGAAGTCGGGGGCAACCAGAACCGGTTGCCTACACAAAGCCACTTTCATCTCTTGAAAGGCCGTCTCCGCCTCTGCAGTCCACTTGACCATGGCGAATTTTGTCCCCTTAAGGAGGTCAGTCAGGGGTGCGACCATCATGGCAAAGTTTGGGATGAACTTCCTGTAGTATCCCACGATCCCTAGGAAGGCTCTAACTTGCTTTTTCGACAGCGGTCTCAGCCAAGTTTGGATTGCTTCCACTTTAGTAATTTGGGGTTTGATCTCGCCTCTACTCACTACATATCAGAGGTACTTGGCTTCTTCTTTCCACATTTCTTGGCACATTCTTCAGGTTTATGGAAAACCCCTCCTTCCTCAGAGCACCATACACCTCCTGGACCTTTTCCAGATGACTCTCCCAGTCTGGGCTGAAGATAACAATATCGTCCAGGAATGCTGCAGCGTATTTCTTATGGGATGCAAGGATGCGATCCATGGCTCTCTGGAAGTTTGCAGGGGCCCCCTGTAGTCCAAACGGCATCCGGACATACAGGAAGCATCCATCCAGTGTAGAAAACGCAGTCTTCTCTTTGGCTCCCTGTGCCATGGGGATCTGTCAATATCCCTTCGTCAAATCCAAGGTGGTTATGTACCTTGCTGGCCCAAGTCTCTCGATCAGCTTGTCGACATTCAGCATTGGATACGCATCAAATTTGGAAACTTCATTAAATTTCTGATAGTCATTGCAGAATCTCCACTCGCCATCGGGTTTTGGGACCAGGACAATCGGGCTCAACCAACCGCTCTTGGACTCTTCAGTGACACCGAGTTTCAGCATACGAGCCACCTCTTTGGAGATCAACTCTCATCAGGCCTCAGGTATCCGATAGGGCTTCAAGTTCACCCGCACATGTGGCACCATTGGAACCTCGTGTTCTTTGACGCTTGTGCAGTCTGGCAATTCTGAGAACAGGTCCCTGTTCTTCTGCAGCAACTCCCGACACTGCTGTTTATGGGCCTTCGTTAGCGTTTCCACTATTGAGACTCCTCCAATGTCACCTTCTGGCTTGCCCAGCAAGCATGGAGCTTCCACAGCCTCTCTGCCTTGCCACGGCTTGATGAGGTTGACGTGGTATGTCTGGTACAGCTTACGTCATTGATGAACTTTTTAGTTCACTTCACCAATTTTTTACACCATCTCATAGGGCCCTTGCCATTTGGCCAAGAACTTACTCTCCACCGTAGGAATTAGCACGAGGACTCGGTCTCCTGGATTGAACTGCCTCAATCTGGCTGACCAGTTGTAGACCCTGGCCTGAGCTTCTTGTGCCTGGAGGAGATGTTATTTTACGATGGGCATCACCTTCACAATCCTCTCCTGCATCAGAGCGATGTGTTCGATGACGCTCCTGTGGGGCGTGACCTCGGCTTCCCAGGTTTCCTTTGTGACATCCAGGATACCCCGCGGAAGTCGGCCATACAGGAGTTCGAATGGCGAGAACCCTGTAGAGGCTTGTGGAACCTCTCGGATGGAGAGCAACAGATACAGTAGGAGGCAGTCCCAGTCTCTGCCGTCCTTTTCTATGGCCTTCCTCAGCATATGCTTCAGAGTCTTGTTAAACCTTTCCACAAGGCCATCTGTCAGAGGATGGTATACTGAAGTCCTCAGTTAGGAGATTTGCAGGACTTTGCATAACTCACTCATCACCTTACTCATAAAGGGAGTTCCCTGGTCAGTCAGGATCTCCTTTGGTAAGACTGTTCGGGAAAAGATGTGGACCAACTTGCGGGCTATACTGAGGAGTTTCTCAGTGGAATCGCTTCAGGATAGTGAGTGGCATAGTCCAGGATAACCAATATATATTGATGCCCAAGAGCAGATTTAACCAGGGGACCGACCAAGTCATAGCAATTCTCTCGACCGGCACTTCAATAATGGGCAATGGCACACGGGGATTTCGAAGGTGAGTGGTGAGGGCGGTTAACTGGCACGTAGTGCAAGACCAGCAATACTTCAATATTTCCCGGTGACATCAAGGCCAATAGAACCTTTGCACGGTCCGTTCCTGCGTTTTTTTCTACTCCCAGATGTCCCCCCAAAACATGTGAATGGGCCATGTCCAACACATTCCATCTATAGGGGCCCAGCACTATTAACTGCTCCACACACTCCTCCCTCACTTTCGTGACCCAGTACAACAACTCACCACTCATCATAAAATGGGGAAACCTTGTGTCAGCCCCCGACTCCTGTGCAACCCCATTTATAACAGTGACATTATTGAAGGCTTCCTTCAGAGTTAGGTCCCTATGTTGGGCAGACCCAAAATTCTCGCTGGTCACCAATAACTCTGGAATGTCAGACTCAGGGGGCACTACCTCCTCACCCCTCACAAGGACACAAAAGGGAAACCCGTCTGGCTCTGGGTGTGGTGATAACTCATCAGGGTTAACTGGTTTCTTATCCAAGGCAGCGAACCCTGAAACATTCCCCCACCGCTCCCAAAACAAACAAAAATCCTGGCCTATAATAATAAGATGCAACAAGTCCTGAACAACGCCGACCTCAAGGGCCTCATTACCGTGGGCCATTTCAATGTCCACTCTGGCCATAGGATAGTCCTTATTACCATGAATGCACCTTATGCCAAAATTTTTCCCCGGGATCAGTTGGAGAGGAAGTGTGGACCTCACCAGGGTCACCAGACTCCCGAGTCTAGTAGTGCTGTTACTTGCCAACCATTCACCTTTACTGGACAGGTTTGTGGCCCCTCGCTGGGTGGACAGTTTACACTGCAAGCCAGATATGCATAATATGAACAGTGGTCAACAGGTGCAGTCCATCTACTCGGGTGTCAGGGGACAACAGGTGGCAATGTGGCCTTGGCCGTGGCACCTCCAGCAAATAACATCACCCGTAGGGACCTTGGGCACCACCTCCCCTGCCCCTTTGGACCTTGGACACCCCACACCCTTTTGGGCCTCTGCCCCCTGTTGGGACCCCCAGTATGGAGTGGGCTGCCTTCCCAAGGAACCCCCCACCCCCTGGTATCTCTCGACCAGTCCGACCAGTTCATCTGCATTCCAGGGACACACTAGACAACCCAAGTCTGTATGGGCCTTGGCAAGGAGCGCACAAGCTTTTCCATTACCACCCGCTCCACCATCTGCGCAGGTGTAGAGGACTCCTGCTGCAGCCAATTCTGGACCAGGTGCAAAAGGTCAAACATTTGGGAGCAAGGTGGTTTGTCCCAGAAATACACCCAGCGGTGGATCCACTGTGCCCTGACAGTCATTGTCACCCCCAAGCTCGCCAGTATCTCAGTCTTTAGCTTGCCATACTCCTTAGCATCCTGCAAAGCTAGGTCATAGTACGCTTTCTGGGGCTCCCCAGTCAGGTATGGCGCCAGCACCTCTGCCCACTGCTCTGGTGGAAGTTTCTCCCTCTCGGCGACCATTTTAAACACCATCAGGAAAGCCTCAACATCATCCCCCGGGGTCATTTTCTGCAAGACCCATCTTATCGCCTTCCAGACATGGGGGTCACCAGCTGGACTTGAGGTTAGGGCACTCGTCCTACCCTGGATGGTGGTTGCCAGAAGCTGCATCTGCTGCCACTGTTCCTGCCAGTGCTGCTGGATCTGCTGTAACGACAGCCCGTTGGTCTCCTGTTGCTGCTGCTGCAACTGAACTAGGTGTTTCAGCAGGTCCTCCATTTTGCCTGGCGATGCTTGCTGGCTTATAGCAGACTTCACCCAGGACATGCAGTCCTTCCTATAGCAGTCACATGTGTCTGCTGGGAACGCTGCCGGCACATCTAACACTAATTATATGGATTGTACTCACTCAGGTGCGGTGTGAGGCAAACAGGAGGCATGCTCCTTTAAATGTTCATAGCGGTTTATTGGCTTCATAAACCGATCAGAAAGTAAAATGCAAACAAACAGCCTGAAGGGCAGCCCAAAACAAAGAAAACAGTCCTTTAAGCAAAGTCTTTGGTAAACTGGATCTGTGGTCACACAAATTGGTAAGTATCCAGCACACAGCTCAGTCTGGAGACAACACACACAGGCCTTCTCCCTCCCAAAACAGACCATGTGCCAAACAACAGCCTCCATTATATACGCTGTTAACCACATCCAAAGGTGAGGAAAGTGGGTAGCTGGACCCGCCCATTCTCTTCTAGCTACCCATAACCCGGCTCCCAGGTGTACCAAATGATCCTCTTAGTGCTTATGTGCACTAGAGAAATACTCCGGGCTAAATCACAGAGACCAGCCATCTCTGTGACACATACCTCCCATCGACTATGCAACCATTAGCCACCTTACACAAGCAAGACAAAAAAATCTATTTTTTTACTCTGAAAACAGCTGAAGTTCACCGCCACTATACAATGTAATAGCTAATGTATAGCAGAGTGTAACACGTTTGCGACACAAAAAAAACTTTTGTGGACTCTGTCTGCTAACAGAAAAAATATATTTGTTTAACTGTGCATACCGTTGAAGTTCACCCACCAAAAAAAAAGATAAACTGGGCTAACACAGGTTGCACTATCACATTAGCAAATGAAAAAAAAAGTTTTTGTGCTCTGCACTCAGAAGTTCTGCACTGACAGCTCTGCAGATAGCTGAATTTCAACCCCACAAAATCAAAAAGTGGCCTACAAGGTCTACCTTGCTTTATAACATTAGCAAGGGCAAAAAGAGCACAGTACAAGCGGTGCACAACACTGTTCTATGGCATGGGCCCTGCTCTTTCTGTCAGAATGTCAGTAATTGCACAAGAAAAAAAAAAGTACTGCAAGGTCGATTGAACAGGTACACAGCACAGGACTTATCTACACTATCTCACTCCCAAACAAGCGCTCATCTGTCTAGCTAATATCTCACAGAACACGGGCACACACTGAGCAGCGTCTGTCTCCAGCAGTGTCACATGCATAAAATGGCCCTGAGGGAACATGGACTCTTTTTATATAGAGACATGTGATTTCAGCAGCCAATTGCAGAAACCCTTGTGTCTTGACTCTGTAGATGCTTCCTGGGCTCTGATTGGCTAGCCACGCTTTCCTGACTTAAAGTTGCCGCCTACAGGAAAAAAAAAAGTGCACCGCTGATCTGACCTGTTCTGAGCTATCACCTGCCCCCCACTCATAAATCATGTCCCCCTGCTCATCATGCACAAGCACTATGATAGCAAAACTGTTAAAAACACTGTAGCTGCCCCGCAATCACGCTCCTGCATTTATTCGCCGAACATTGCAGATTTTTCCCAAATTTAAGAAATTTTGGCCGCATTTCTGATCACGAATCCGAATGTGCCATATTTGTCTCGAATTTAAGTTGTAAGTTCGGATTACAAACAAATTCGCTCACCACTAATGATAAACTTAAAATTGTTACAGAAAGCAGACTACATCTCAGCTTAAAATTCTTTGGGGTTGATATTGTTCTCCACACAGTGGAACAAAAAAAAAAAGGTCCAGTCCAAGCAGCTTCCTGACTCTCGACTCTACTGTTCTGTCAGGGCAAGAAGAGGAGGAGGGTGACTCTCAGGGCGAGGAATGGGATAACACATTGAATGATGATGAGGTTGTAGATCCCACTTGGTGTGAACCCAGAGGTATGCAGCTGAGTAGCTCATCTGAGGAGGTGGAGGAGGAGGAAGACTAGGAGGTTACGTTGCATCCTATAGTGCAGACACGGAGTGATGCAACCGCGATGAGCCAACTCATGTTATCTGAAAACTTTGCAAGAAAAAACTCAGTAGAGTGAAAAAGTGCAATAATTCGACTACTACATGCATGAACCTTCACATGCACAATCAACATGCGTTACTCTGGCAATCTCACTGCGATAAAATGTGGACTTCAACAACCATCAGCCGCCCAATCAACCGCATCTGCTGCTTTTTACTCCTCCTGCTCTGACATGCCTGCTGTTTTTGACCCATCTCAGAGAACGAGCACAACACAACTTTATCAATCCATCATAACATCTCCGCCTGCATCTCACTGACGGTCCAGCAGTTTGTCCAGTTCACCGTACTCCGCCATCTGTCAACACAGCAACCAGCCGTTGTTTCCCCCTACACATGACAAAGCTAAGAAATTAAACTCCACCATCTCCAATCTGTTGGCCACAGAAATGGTGGTGCCAAGCTCTAATTTTTTTAAATGTGACACTCCTGGTTGGGTCTTCATCTGCTGGGTTGGCTGTAGTGGAAGAGTTGCCTGTCCCCTTTATTAGTTCTACTCTAGTGACATGAATTCTTTTGTGCAGATATTGTTATCACAAGGGTATACATGATATAATCGACATTGGTTTTCTTACTACCGTGGTATATAAAGCTTTTGCCACCCTGGCAGTGCTTCAGCAGCGTTTGCAGCTTCCGGCTCACCGACTGGTGTGCGATGTGACCACACATTGGAAATCAACATTGCAGATGTTGGGAAGCATTTGTGAGCAGCAGAGGGCAGTTGTTGAATACCAGCTTCAACACATCCATTGGAATTCAGGTCAGCCTCCGCAGATAAGAATTGATCAGTGGGCATGGATGTCTCCACCAAGATGGTAAGCGGCGATGACGCCATAATTAGCAGCACCATCCCACTTCTCTGTCTACTGAAATGCTCGCTGTTCTGGCAGTGCAGGCGGAGCAAGGAACTATGTAGCCCAGCCTCATCTCATCTCAACACGGATTGAGTGATGATGAGTATGAGGAGGAGAACATGGACAGTCGCCCTCTTGGTGAGGACAGGGAAGTCTTGGCTGTCTTGGAAGTCTTGATACCCCACTTTCAGTCTGTGGGAAAGCTGTATGAGTTTCGCCTAATGTTGACCATAAGTAGCCTAATCCGTGGCTTTGCTTATGCATGTTATTTCTCAAAATGCATTGCTGATCAAGCTATTTCCCAACTCTGTAGTCATGAAATTCAAGGCTTAAACAAAGATATTTTTGTGTGACTAAGCACCACCAAGAAGTGTGAGATGATGTTGGACGGGCTGCCATTGCTTATGGAACAAGCTGCACTAGAGGACTTCCTGGGAGAAATGACATCGGGAGTAGATATGGTCTTCCTCTATACCAATCCTTTCACTGACCTAAAGAATATGTCTGAAGTGAAATACAACTGTCACTGAGAAGCAGTGTCAGACTAAAGAACATTAGGCCCACCAGAGGATTTGATTCAGAGGGCCCACCTTTCTCCCTCGCTCAAGAGTAGTGTTGAGCCACCCCCGTAGTGTTCGAGTTTGGTTCGGTTCATCGAACACCCTTGTGTTCGCCGAACTGTTCGTCGAACTGTTCGCCGAACACCTTCGAACACCGTTAAAACCAATGGCAGGCAAACAAAAACACATAGAAACACATAGAAAACACCTTCAAAGGTGTCCAAAAGCTGACAAACTGTTCAGAAGACATAACTAACACATGGAAAAGTGACAAGTACATATAGTGACTCGCCCCCTGGGCCGTGGGGCACTCGGATCCGGGCAATAGGGAACGATGGGAGTAGTAGTGGCAACCCGGTTCCGTGGCTCAGGGTGGTCAGGCCAGTGGTAGTCTGCTACGTGCTTCAGATAATGTCCCACTACGCCACCCGTGGATTGCGGTTATTAGAAACCGCCGCTGCAAGGCAGTCTGCTGGGGCTGATGATGAATGCAGCTGGGATGGTGTGACTCCCCACGGGAAGAGTGCGGCCCCAGGGCAGTGTAGTGGTGGGAGTGATGGTGGTGAGAGTCCCAGTACCGGTAGTGCTGGAGGCGCGAAGGAGCACACAGACAACAAGTTACAGTCCAGGGTCTTTACTCACAGTTCATTTGTTCCGGGTCACTTCTGTCAGCAGTGACCGCCCAAGCCGTGCTGCGTCCACCAGGTATGGGGCTCGGTCAACTCCCAGGCAGTTCAGGAGCATGGCACAGGACCCCCTTTAATCCTTTCTCTGGCCTGCCTCACCAGTGACCCACTTTTGTCCAGCTGCCGCGGACTTGTGCGGTTAAACGTGGGCCCCGTCCTCCGCTGTCCTATATGGTGCCTTCCTAGCAGGTTTGATGAGGTGTCGCACCAATAGATGATCACGACGACCGGTCTTTGGCTGAGGGTAGTTTCTCCTCCACCAACTTGGGATCCGGTACCCTTAATCTGCCTGACCCTTCACCCTGGATTCTCGTGGGTTCTTAGGGTCCCTTCCACCTTCTTGTTCCTGAGCCCTTCTGTTTCTCTGTCTCGTCTTCTCCCTTTCCGTTCCTTCCTGTTCCTTTCTGTTCCGTTCTCTTGGAGCTGAGATGAGCCAAAATCTCAGCTCCCCTTCACCTCCTCCTCGGCCTCTCACTAGGCCCTCCTGGAGTAGAACTCCTACAGAGCCTCTACTCCCTGTCTTCTCCTCTGACTGAACTGACCTAGATCTAAGATGGTGCCCACCTTTTATACCTCCCTCTGACCATGAGCCCAGGTGACCAGCAACCAATGGGCTCCTTCCTATGCTCAGGAACCAACCCCTATCTGCCCCTACAGCACTGGGTGTTCCACCCCCCTCCCCACTCCAGGCAGGGACATAGTCGGTCGTGCCTGCACTTCTGTCTAGTGGGAGCACCGTTGAGCTGTCCCTCGGAAATGGGGTGTGTGTGCTGTATGCAGCTAACTGAGCCTTGGTCCATACTCCATCCTTACCTGGGAGTGGAATATCACACCTCTGGCAGAGGTGCAATACCCCTGCAGCTCCGAACCCTCGGGGCGCTACATTCCCCCCTGGTAAAGCACAGCACGTCCTCGGGCTGGAAAAGAGCAAAAACAGGTAATTACAGGACATGAAAAATTTTTAAAACTTTTCACATCAGAAAACAGGCAACATGGTTCAATTCCCTTTATGGGAAATGATTTTCTTTTCTTATCACACTATTATAAAACACGTACTAATACTTCTGGAACTCCTTTGACATATAAACACTATTAGAAAACATTCACATTACTATCTAGCAGCATGTAAAAACTTTTCATATAAAACATTTGTAGGAAAACATTTTTACAACACATTCTTGAATCCTGGCAGCGGTGCAACTTGCGACCAGGTGTGCACTCTTCTTGTAAGTGCAGGAACTTTGGCAAACTTGTAAACACGAGGAACTTGCTATCTCGAGGTAGACGTGGTAGTCTTTTTATAAAACCAGTAGGGGGCGCTTTAGGAAGCGCAACTATATACAAGGGGTTGACCGCTCTCAGTCCTCGGCCAGTTTTGGGAAGGGAATGGCTGCTCACAGTCCTCAGCCTGGTAGGGGATGAGGGGCACACAGGTAACAGTCTCTTAACAGTAATCAGTTCTCTGTACCCTGACGGGTAACTATGTACACAGGTACTTTGCTACTTACTAGTAGCGGTGTCCTCCATATGCTCCTTCTTCCTCCTCATATGGTTCTTCAGACCCGTCCGGGTCCTCTTGGCTCTCCTCATAGCCGCGGTGTTGTAGCTCCTCCTCAGTGAGCCGATGGACATGTAGGGCGTATGGTCCTTTTGCGCCTACATGGCGGGTAAAGGCGACCACATCGCCAGGGTACAAGTCACGGCCACGGTGTCCCTCAGGTAGATGACTCTCAATGTCCCTGCGGGTCGCAAAGACGTCGCCTGCGGTTTCTGGGCCCCTGATAAAGCCCCAGCCGTTCTCCATGTGGAATTTGACTATGGTCCCGGTGATTCGGGGACCACGGGCTGCTCGGGGGTCTTGGCGGGCCTTGCGCTTTTGTTCAGCACTCTGGGCCTGGAGCCGTTCCTCTCTGACGCGCCTCTCTCGTCGCTCCCGCTCAAAGGTCGCCAGTTGCTGATGACAGGCCTCCAGACGACGGACAGCGTCTGCCCGGGTCTCTTGAGAGAACCCCATCAAGTTCTCGCTGGTGGGGTCCCACGCAAATTGGACGTCCTCCAGTGGGGGTAGGGTGACCTCTACGGGTTCTGGAGCCGGTATCAGAGGCTGGCGCGGGGGCTGGGCCTTCCATGGCTGATTGCCGGTCACTTCCGCCGGCCACTCCAGCGGCAGTCCATCCGGACCGGTATGATGTGCCAATAGGTCCACGCCCAGGGATGGTATAGTGGGGGGACCTGATCTGGGAGCAGCGCCCGGGGGCACTCGGCCTTGCGACCAGGCCGGGGGTCTTTTGGCTGCGCTAGGTGGCAGTCCCATCCGGGACAGGGGCGCAGGCTTAGCGATGGCGCCCGGGTCATCCAGGCCTTGCGACCGGGCCGATGATGCTTCTTGCTTTACGGCGCCCGGGGTCAAGGGGCGTGGCGCCGGGCGGGGCGTGGCCGCGGCGCTCGCCGCTTGAGGCCTAGCTGGGAGCAGTGGCGGCGTGGCAACAGGTGCGGTGAGTGGGGCTTCGGGTGCTGCGACGGGAGGCTGGGGCAGGCTTGCGGTTGCTGGGCTTGGGGTGGTGACGTCCCCTTCACTTGCCTCAGTCCTCGTGGCTCCCTCCGCGGCGTCGCCTCCGGTCCTCTCTCCTCCTGCGCCGTCCTCAGAGGCAGGCAAACTCCGGGGTGTGGTTGAGGCCTGTCGCTGGTGGGTCTCGGCCTGCCGGGCCAGTTCCTCTCTCCACTCGGTGAGTGCACCTCGCTGCGCCCGTACCATCCTCCGCTCCAGGTCCTCCAGTGCAGCTTGCGCACGCTCCAGGTCTCTGGGGAGCTGCGCTAGGACTTCTGCTAGGCTGCAGAGCGGTTCGGCCTGCAGCAGACTTCGGGCCAGGAGGCTGGTGCTGCTGAGGGCGTCCATCCCCGGGTGCGGTCTGTCTGGACTCATCCAGACCACCCCCTGCCCCGCAGTTTTCTTCTCTTTCTGCCCCCATGGGGGGTGGTCCTGGGGCATTCTGCTGACAATCACTCTCAGGGGCAGCCCCCCCACGTTGACGGACATTTCCACAGCCGTGCTCATGGTTGTTGTGGGCGGGCTTCCTCTTTGGCGCCATTCTGGGACCCGGCCCACGATGGGAGGCGGCCTCCTGTGGTCTTTTGGCGCGCACATTATGGCGCTCGTTCTTCTAGGGTGGGCGCCATCTTTAGTACAGTGAAACAGTCGCTTTTCAGGCGCACAGTACCCGTTGTTAGCGGGCACAAAATCCTGCCGACTACGCCAATGCTGACTCGCCCCCTGGGCCGTGGGGCACTTGGATCCGGGCAATAGGGAACGATGGGAGTAGTAGTGGCAACCCGGTTCCGTGGCTCAGGGTGGTCAGGCCAGAGGTAGTCTGCTACGTGCTTCAGATAATGTCCGACTACGCCACCTGTGGATTGCGGTTATTAGGAACCGCCGCTGCAAGGCAGTCCGCTGGGGCTGATGATGAATGCAGCTAGGATGGTGTGACTCCCCACGGGAAGAGTGCGGCCCCAGGGCAGTGTAGTGGATGGTGGGAGTGATGGTGGTGAGAGTCCCAGTACCGGTAGTGCTGGAGGCGCGAAGGAGCACACAGACAACAAGTTACAGTCCAGGGTCTTTACTCACAGTTCATTTGTTCCGGGTCACTTCTGTCAGCAGTGACCGCCCAAGCCGTGCTGCGTCCACCAGGTATGGGACTCGGTCAACTCCCAGGCAGTTCAGGAGCATGGCACAGGACCCCCTTTAATCCTTTCTCTGGCCTGCCTCACCAGTGACCCACTTTTGTCCAGCTGCCGCGGACTTGTGCGGTTAAACGTGGGCCCCGTCATCCGCTGTCCTATATGGTGCTTTCCTAGCAGGTTTGATGAGGTGTCGCACCAATAGATGATCACGACGACCGGTCTTTGGCTGAGGGTAGTTTCTCCTCCACCAACTTGGGATCCGGTACCCTTAATCTGCCTGACCCTTCACCCTGGATTCTCGTGGGTTCTTAGGGTCCCTTCCACCTTCTTGTTCCTGAGCCCTTCTGTTTCTCTGTCTCTTCTTCTCCCTTTCCGTTCCTTCCTGTTCCTTTCTGTTCCGTTCTCTTGGAGCTGAGATGAGCCAAAATCTCAGCTCCCCTTCACCTCCTCCTCGGCCTCTCACTAGGCCCTCCTGGAGTAGAGCTCCTACAGAGCCTCTACTCCCTGTCTTCTCCTCTGACTGAACTGACCTAGATCTAAGATGGTGCCCACCTTTTATACCTCTCTCTGACCATGAGCCCAGGTGACCAGCAACCAATGGGCTCCTTCCTATGCTCAGGAACCAACCCCTATCTGCCCCTACAGCACTGGGTGTTCCACCCCCCTCCCCACTCCAGGCAGGGACATAGTCGGTCGTGCCTGCACTTCTGTCTAGTGGGAGCACCGTTGAGCTGTCCCTCGGAAATGGGGTGTGTGTGCTGTATGCAGCTAACTGAGCCCTGGTCCATACTCCATCCTTACCTGGGAGTGGAATATCACACCTCTGGCAGAGGTGCAATACCCCTGTAGCGGCCGAACCCTCGGGGCGCTACAATAGTCATGCGAAAAGAAAAGAGGTGGAGGAGTAAAAGGAGGGGGAGACACAGATATAGGCATGTCATGCCCTTCTAAAATCCAAAAAGTGAGAAGCCGACACGGCCAGTCCGTTCCTGCCCGTGCCACCTCCGTGTCGCCGGGTTTGTGCCAGAGCCGCGGTGGACCCTGACGGCCAGCCCCCCTCTCCCAATACTGGTGCCTGTCCGCTGGTGGGTCAAGCGAGCCCCCTGTGGTGGAGGCAGGTCTAAGCTTTTTAATTTAAATTGTCTCTCTAATTTGAATGAATAAACTTTAAATCCTTTTACAAGGATCTATTGGAGGGCAAGTCTAATGCCAGCAGCCGCGTAATTCCAGCTCCAGTAGCGTCCACTAAAGCTGCTGCAGTTAAAAAGCTTTTTTAAGGATCGAGCTCGGCGGTCCACCGCAAGGCATCCTACCGCCAGTCGCAGCCCCTATGCCTTGGGGTGCCTCCTGATGCTCTTCACTGAGTATCCCGGGGTCCCGAAGCATTTCCTTTGAAAAAATTAAGTGTCCAAACTACAGGTGGTGTAGCTTGCTTAACAGCTGGGATAATCCTCTGACTAGCAGACACTGCTACTAGGCACAAAGTATTTCCTGGGCTAGATGCAGTTAAAAATTTGTAATTAGATACTCTCGTTGGATGCTGAGAAAGCATTCCATAGAGTCTCCTGGCACGCCATATATTATTCTCTTAAAAAGCTTGGGGTAGGGGTCTAGGGGACCCTTTTATAGCCAAAATCACGGCCCTGTATCGCAATACGTCACCTAGGCTGAAGATAAATGGAACTGTAGCACCCCGAGGGCTCGGTTGCTACAGAGGTATTGCACCTCATCCAGAGGTGTGATATCTCACTCTCAGGTAAGGATGGAGTGTGGATCAGGACCCCGACACCTGCATGCATTACACCACATTGCCGTGGGGCAGGGCGACCAATATGCCCCTGAGATGGGCACGACAGTCTCTGTCCCTGGCTGGAGTGGGGAGAGGGAACACTGAGGATGGGGAACCCTGTAGTGCAAGAGCAGGGAGGAAGCAGTTCCTGGGTGCATTGAGAAGGGAGTATAAAAGGTGGGCACCATCTTAGTTCAGTGCAGAAAAGTCTGAGCAGAAGTGACAGGGAGCAGGGGCTCTGCATGAGCTCTGCTCTGGAGGCGGGCCTAGTAACAGAGGCCCAGGCCTGGAAGAGGGAGAAGGAAGGAAGAGGAGCGGAGAAGGCTCCAGGAACGAGGAACGAAGGGATCCCAGGGGTGCAGACGGGAGAGTCGCCACCGCACGCCCGAATCCACCTGCGTGGAGGGGTCAGGCCAAAGGGGGAGAGCGGTCCCTGAAACTAGTGGAGGCGGGAAACGACCCTCAGCTAGAAACCGGAGGCTGAGACATTTTACGTGGAGCAGCCCCTCTATACACCAGCTAGGAAGGCACCACATAGGGTCAGGGAAACTGGCACAAAGTTTACCAAGAGGAGGCCCGAGGCAGCCGGACAGAAGCGTTGTTAAGAAAGGCCAGACAAAGGACACACAAAGGTGGTCCTGTGAAGTGCTCCAAAGTTATCTGGGAGTTGTCTGAGCCCCTCACCTGGTGAGCACAGTACGACGTGGGCAGCCGTTACCTGCAGAAGTGGTCTGGATAATAAGAACTGTGAGTAAAGGCCCTGGACTGCATCACTGACTCCGTGTCGCTACTGCTGCTGCCCTGCACCATCACCCCCATCCTCCGCATACACTGCCCTGAGGCTATACTCCTTCCGTGGGGAGTTATACTACGCTCTGCTGCACCCACAACACCAGCCTCAGCGGTCTGCCCTGCAGCGGAGGTTCACTCTGACCGCAATCCACGGGTGGCGTAGTCGGACATTTAAACATCAAAACCGCCTAAATAGTTCTGCCACTGGTTTGACCGCCCTGAGCCACGGAAGCGGGTCGCCGCCACGGAGACTACAACCACCAGCATCCACCAAAAAGGGTCCGGCTCCGGGTGTCCCAAGGCCCAGGGGGCGCGTCAGAACATTTTCATCACCTTTCATAATCACCAATGGGACAAGGCAGGGATGTCCTCTGTCCCCTCTCTCATACATCCTAGTGACGGAGCACCTGCTCTCATCAATTCGCCATAACCCCAATATTAGGTGGATTGAGGTGGGAGGCACTGAGTACAAGTGCTCTCTATTTGCTGATGATGTCCTAGTATATATGACTCAATCACATATATCCATCCCTGCTGTTATGGCTGAAATAGATCACTTTGTTACATGGTCAAATTTTAAAATCAATGCAGCGAAGTCTGAGGCCCTCGATGTCTCCCTCCCCAAATCCGTACAGGATTCCATCCAGTCCAACTTTCCCTTTGCCTGGCCCTCACAGGGTATCAAATACTTAGGAATTCCTATTCATAGAGACCTCTCCCGTCTATGTTATCTTAATTTTGGGCCCTTTATTGAACAACTCCATACAGACCACGGTTGGCAAGTTAGAACTGTAAGATTCACTACGTGAACCACTGGTGTTTTGTGGAAAAGCACATGTACACTGTGTTCCAAATTATTATGCAAAAAGTGTTTAGGAGTGATAAGGGAAGAATTTGTTTGTTTGTCAGTTAAACTCATTGATGGTTATGTGTGTCAGGGATCTTTATATCACTGTAAGCAATTGCAGACACCTGTGCTAATTAGTTTGGCAGGTGTGTCCAATGAAACGCAAGACTACTTAAGAAGGCTGGCCCACATTATTAAGCAGCCTACATTTTCTGCCAAAATGGGAAAGAAAAAGGATGTGTCGACTGCTGAGAAGCAACAAATTGTGAAGTGTTTAGGTCAAGGCATGACTACAATCAACATTGTGCAATGATCAGGATGAAGTGTCTTGGCAATCAAGAAGTATGTAGCTGATTCACAGTACACACGTGTGCGTGGTGATAAGGGCAAATTGAGGACTCTTTCCTACAGGCAATTACGTCAGGTTAAAAGAGCAGCGGCAAAAAAGCCTTGTCATAGCAGCAGACAAGTTTTTGAAGCTGCTGGTGCCTCCAATGTCCCCCGAAAAACAAGATGCAGGGTCCTTCAGAGGTTTGCAGCTGTGCGTAAGCCATCCTGTCGACCTCCTCTATCCACTGCACACAAGCAGAAACGGCTCCAGTGGGCCAAACAATACATGAAGACTGACTTCAAAATTGTTTTGTTCACGGATGAGTGCCGTGCAACGCACGATGGTCCAGATGGATGTAGTGGAGGATGGCTGGTTGATGGACACCCCACGCAAACACTGCTACAGCGCCAACAAGGAGGAGGTGGAGTAATGTTTTGGGCTGGAATCATGGGGAGAGAAATTGTCAGCCCCTTTAGGATCCCTGATGGGGTAAAGATGAACTCCATAATGTATGTTGAGTTTCTCAAACAGCACTTCCTGCCATGGTTCAAGAAGAAGAACCGTGTATTCCACAGCAAGATCATTTTCATGCATGATAATGCACCGTCTCATGCCGCACATAAGACATCTGCATCTCTGGCTGATATGGGCATAAAAGGGGACAAACTTATGGTGTGACCCCATGCTCCCCTGACCTCTACCCCATTCAGAACCTCTGGAGCATCATCAAAAGGAGTGTCTATGATGGCAGGAGGCAGTTCACATCTAAGCAACAGCTCTGGGAGGGTATTCTGTCCTCATGCAAAACAATTGAAGCAGAAACCATCCAAAACCTGACAAATTCAATGGACGAGAGAGTTCAGAAGCTCCTTTCGAACAAGGGGTCCTATGTGCAAATGTAACATCACCTAGAATAAAGTTTTGAGTTAAAAACTGTTTGATTTCAGTTTCTAATAACCTGCTAATGCTTATAATTTCAAAAATGACCATTTTTTTGTTCTTTATTAAAATGAAAAGGTTGATCGAAGAGTGTGGGGGATCTAAGAGTGTGGCAACCCAGTAGTCAGGATTACTTCGAATTCTGACAATCTGAGGGTCATGTTGCAGGTAGTGCAGCAAGAAGGCACTCATGTGTCTTGCGCATCTAGGAGCCCCAAAATTATTTTCCGGGCTAGATGCAGCTAAAAATTATTATTAATTTTAAATCTGGTGGAGCTTAGTATAGATGGTCTAAGAGAATCAGTACTGCACACTGCTACAAAGCCCAAATTATTTTCCAGCCAAGATACAGATAAACATGATTAGTAATTTTAAATCTGGTGGAGCTTAGTATAGATGGCCTAATAGAATCACTACTGCACACTGCTACAAAGCCCAAATTATTTTCCAGCCAAGATACAGATAAACATGATTAGTAATTTTAAATCTGGTGGAGCTTAGTATAGATGGCCTAATTGAATCAGTACTGCACACTGCTACAAAGCCCAAATTATTTTCCAGCCAAGATACAGATAAACAAGATTATTAATTTTAAATCTGGTGGAGCTTAGTATAGATGGCCTAATAGAATCAGTACTGCACACTGCTACAAAGCCCAAATTATTTTCCAGCCAAGATACAGATAAACATGATTAGTAATTTGAAAGCTTAAAACGGTTGGTGAGGTGATTTTAACCAATCATCAAGCTTTTACTCTCCCCAGGATGACACAGGGGTAGAAAAGTCGTTTCGGATCCATGATTTGTTCATCTTTATGAACGTGAGACTGTCTACATTATCAGTGGAGAGCCGCATGCGCTTATCTGTCAGCACACCACCAGCAGCGCTGAACACACGTTCAGACAGAACGCTGGCTGCGGGGCATGTCAAGATCTCCAAGGCGTAAGTGGCGAGCTCCGGCCATTTATCCAGATTGGAAGCCCAAAAAGAGCAAGGGTCCAGTGACACAGTCATGGCTTCAATGTTTACTTGGAGATACTCCTGTATCATCGTCTCTAGGCGTTGACTATGTGTCAGACTTCTTGTCTCCTGTGGCCTTGCAAAGGATGGGCTAAAAAAGTGGTGAAATGATTCCGCAAAATTGATGTTACCAGCAGATACTGTGTTTCTGTTACAGTTTGAGTGCTGAACACTCGACGGTCCCACGGTTGGCAAGTTGGAACTGTGAGATTCACTACGTGCACCACTGGTGTTTTGTGGAAAAGCACATGTAAGATTCTGCAACAGTCTCTGCTGATACTCCTGCATGCGTGCATCCCTTTCTATGGCAGGAATAATTTCTGCAAATTTACTTTTGTACCAGGGATCTAACAGTGTGGCAACCCAGTAGTCAGGATTATTTCTAATTCTCACAATTCGAGGGTCATGTTGCAGGTAGTGCAGCAAGAAGGTACTCATGTATGTTGTTCATCCAGGAGCACCAAGTCCCTGTTGTGTTGGTGGCGAGGTAACAATCATGCTTCCTTCCTCTGTCCTCTCCCCCCAACCTCGCACAACAGAAATGTGATCAAGGTCTCCCTCATCTGACGAGTCTTCCATCAGTTCGTCCTCCACTTCTTCCTGGGCTCCTGTACCTTCCTCACTAGTTTGGCTGCTACCATGTGCCCTGGTAAAACCATCTCCCCCACCCTCACATGCCTGCCGCCTTGGTGCTGCCGACCGTCTGGACCTTGCAGATGTTAGTCCTTCCGCATACAACTCCTCCTCCTCTACTTCCTCCACCTCCTCTTGTGCCACCACCTGACTCCGAATTCTGTTTAACATGTGCTCCAGCATGTAAATCACCGGAATAGTCATGCTGATAATGGCATCGTCAGCACTAAACATCTTCATCGTCATTTCAAAACTGTGCAGAAGGGTGCATAGGTCCCTGATCTGAGACCACTCCTCCAGCGTGATTTGCCCCACCTCTGGATCTCGTTGGCCCAGGGCTTGTCGGTGCTGCCACAGTCGCTGAAACATGTGCAGAGTTGAATTCCACCGGGTAGGCACATCGCATTTTAGGCGGTGAAGTGGCAGGCCCAACGACTTCTGTAGAGATGTAAGTCGCTGTGCTGCGGGATGCGAGCGGCGGAAGTGAGCACACAGCGACCGTGCCCTCTGCAGAAGGCCATATAGTCCGGGATAGTGGGCTAAAAATTGCTGGACAACCAGGTTCAACACGTGAGCCATACAAGGCACGTGTGTGACATTGCCCCGGCGAAGGGCCGCACCCAGGTTTGCAGCATTGTCGCACACGGCCTTCCCTGGTTTCAGGTCCAGTGGAGACAACCATTCATGAAATTGGTTCTCCAGAGCTGACCACAACTCCTCAGCTGTGTGACTCACATTTCCCAGACATTTCAAAGTAAAAACCGCCTGATGACGTTGAGCCCTACTGCCAGCATAGTAAGGAGGTGTGCAGGATCCCTTCTGCGCAGTTAGAAAGCTTGTGGAATGACCAGACAGGCTTTGGGTGCAGGTGGAGGACCGAGAGGAGGTTGAGGAGGCAGAAGCAGTGGAGGAACTTTGAGATAAAGAGGATTGACGCACAACTCGTGGGGACGGCAAGACTTGGACAGCAGCCCCTTGTCCTGCTGTCACCATAGTTACCCAGTGCCCAGTCAGCGACATGTAACGCCCCTGTCCACGCCTACTCGTCCAAGTGTCTGTGGTGAAATGCACCCTGTCACACACAGAGTTTCTCAAAGAAGCGGTGATGTTGTGTGATACATGCTGGTGGAGCGCAGGCTCACCTTTCTTTGAGAAGTAGTGCCGACTGGCAATCTGGTACTGGGGCACTGCGACGGACATAAGGTCTCGAAAATCCTCTGTGTCCACCAGGCGGAAAAGCAGCATTTCTGTAGCCAAGAGCTTGCAGATGGTGAAATTCAACCACTTAGCTTTCTCATGGCTAGGAGGAAATGGTCTTTTACTTGTCCATATCTGAGGGACCGAGGGCTGGCTATTGTGCTTAGATGGGGTTGATAAGGGTGTACACCAACAGGAGTTACAGTTTGGGAATGAGGGTCAACATTATGGTCAGAACCTTCTACGTCTGGTCCTGGATCCGACTCATAAAGATTCTGGGCATCAGTGCAGATCATTTCCTCGTCTGGATTCACAGAAGCTCTGGAGCCGACCTCTGATTCCCAGGCTATAGTATGAGTAAACAGCTCTGCAGACTCAACCATCTGTTCTACCCCATACTCAGACGGGCAGCTGGAGACTTGGGAGCTGTGAGGAAGCAAGTGCGATTGGGGTGACACCTCTGAGGACTGGAGAATTTGTGATGTTGAAGTTGAGGTGGAGGAGAGCCCACTTAAAGGAGCACTTGATATCCGTTGAAACACCTGCTGTTTTTGTGCCTCATCTGGAATTTGTAGCGATTGGCGTGGCCGTAAGAAAGGGATCTTATCACATTGTCCGCTAAAAGAAGTAGACATTTTAGTTTGGCTGGAAGATGGTCTTTCTTCTGCAGATGTTACTGTTGCTTTAACACCTACCCCACGGACACAACCTTTTTTCCCCTTCCCAACACGCCTATTCCCCTTTCCACCAGCAGCAGGTCTTTTGCCATTCATTTTGGTGATTAACTAATTCACAACTCTGGAGTTGTTTGCACAAAAAAACAATGGATGGGAACCGAGCAGAGCTGAGTGGCCAAACTGTGGTATTAGGCCAAAAGTATTGGCTGGGTTAGATGCAGATAAAAATGATATTGAATTTGCAACCTGATGGAGGTCAGTATAGATGGACTAATAGAACAAGTCCCACACACTGCTACAAGCTGAAATATTTTTTTCAGAGCTAGATGCAGAAAAAAATTTGATTGAATTTGCAACCTGGTGGAGGTCAGTATAGATGGACTAATAGAACACGTCCCACACACTGCTACAAGCTGAAATATTTTTTCAGAGCTAGATGCAGATAAAAATTATTTTTAATTTGCAACCTGATGGAGGTCAGTATAGATGGACTAATAGACCAAGTCCCACACACTGCTAGAAGCCCAAATATTTTTTCAGAGCTAGATGCAGAAAAAAATTATATTCAATTTGCAACCTGATGGAGGTCAGTATAGATGGACTAATAGAACAAGTCCCACACACTGGTAGAAGCCCAAATATTTTTTCAGAGCTAGATGCAGATAAAAATTATTTTTAATTTGCAACCTGATGGAGGTCAGTATAGATGGACTAATAGACCAAGTCCCACACACTGCTAGAAGCCCAAATATTTTTTCAGGGCTAGATGCAGAAAAAAATTATATTCAATTTGCAACCTGATGGAGGTCAGTATAGATGGACTAATAGAACAAGTCCCACACACTGCTAGAAGCCCAAATATTTTTCCAGATCTAGATGCAGATAAAAATTATTTTTAATTTGCAACCTGATGGAGGTCAGTATAGATGGACTAATAGACCAAGTCCCACACACTGCTAGAAGCCCAAATATTTTTTCAGAACTAGATGCAGAAAAAAAATTATATTCAATTTGCAACCTGATGGAGGTCAGTATAGATGGACTAATAGAACAAGTCCCACACACTGCTAGAAGCTCAAATATTTTTTCAGAGCTAGATGCAGATAAAAATTATTTCTAATTTGCAACCTGATGGAGGTCAGTATAGATGGACTAATAGACCAAGTCCCACACACTGCTAGAAGCCCAAATATTTTTTCAGAGCTAGATGCAGAAAAAAATTATATTCAATTTGCAACCTGATGGAGGTCAGTATAGATGGACTAATAGACCAAGTCCCACACACTGCTAGAAGCCCAAATATTTTTTCAGAGCTAGATGCAGAAAAAAATTATATTCAATTTGCAACCTGGTGGAGGTTAGTATAGATGGACTAATAGAATGATGCTATGCCCAAAAGGTTTTCCTTCACTAGGTGCAGTAAAAAAATTGGTATTCTATACACAGGTGGTGTAGCTTGCAACACAGATAGGCTACTCCACTGACTAACACACTCTGCAATAGGCCAAAAAGGATTTGCTTTGCTAGATTTAGCCAAATGCTGTGAAAAAAACTTGCACAGCACTGGCACAGACCTGCCTGGCAAAAACTGATAGGAACTGATGTAACTTAGTCCTGAAAAGGACTGCAATTACAATTAGTCTTTACTCCCAACCTATCTATTTAAGAGCACAGACCTGCCTGATAAAAGTCGTAGGAAATGCTGTAACCTAGTCCTTAAAAGGACTGCAATCACAACTCTTCCCTACTCCCAAGCTATCTGTAGATTTGTGCGAAAATTGGCTTGAAATTAATAAGGTATAGCGCACACAGCAACAGCGGTGCCGTCTAACACGCAGCTGCAGCAGTGAGAAAATGGTGGCGACGGGGAAAATGGCTGGGTCTTATAGGGCAAGGACATGTGACATACACTGCCAATGACACATGCCCTTGCTTGTGTGAAAAAAAGCAGTTTGCTCCGTGTGTGCACTGCTAATAGGCTGACAGATTGCACCTCCTCACTGTAAATGCGGGAAAGAGAAAAAAAAATGGAGATCTTCATTATTCCTGCAGAGATCCATCCCCTGCCCCTCCCCCCGCCCCGCTGTACACTCAAACTGCGTATTAACATTAATTTTCAGCATTGCTGAGAAAAAATCCTGTTATGATTTTGGTGCACGAACAGTTATCGAACATAACCTCGAACAGCCGAATTTTTTTCAAATCGTTCGTGTTCGCCGAACGGCTCGAACACCGCCCAAAACAGCTCGAATTTGAGATTCGCGAACAGTTCGAGTCGAACACCGCTCATCTCTACTCAAGAGCCCCATAGCAGCTGCAGGGTTTGCGCTATGAACTGAAGGAGAAGCCAGGACCCACTCAGTCTACCAAATAAAATTCCTGAGAAGGAAATTGTGGATGGCTATGCTTCAGGCACTGGGTGCACTACTCATACCATGGCATGCCATAATTTCCTGGAAATATTCCAGGCTGGTTGGAGACAAGCTCAGTCCCACAGAAAAGTACCAGCCACATGCTAAGGAGATGGTGGCCTCTATCATTATAAAGGAGTTAGCTCGTTGTCTAGGAGACCGACCACCACTGCTGTCCGCCTTGTGAACATTGTGTTGAAGCTTACAAGGTGTCACAGGTTTACCATGACAGAGTGGAGACAGAAGACCGCAGCTTCTGATTCCTCCCACTCGTACACTTATTAGAAGCCTTTTGCCTTCATATTAATTGGTGCAGAGGTTAATCTGCTCAGTTGTCAGCTCCTGGAAGCTTACCTTCATTTAAGCTCTCAGCAGATTTGTCCCGTGCATCTCCCAAACTCTGTAAGATCTCCTTCTCTACTTCCCTCTTATATCTTCTTGTCATGATTGCATACAAGACTTGTCCCGTGCATCTCCGCTGCTGTGTAATGCTGTACCCCAACACATCAGACTCTCATCTACCGTGGAAACCTTGAAAAGGAAGCTGAAGACCCACTTCTTCTGACAAGCGTACATTCTGCGGTAACCCTCGCTCCAGCATACCGCTGCACGATCAGCTGTACGCTGACCTACTGTATCCTCACCCATCCCTTGTAGATTGTTTGTGCACCCTCACGGGCAGGGTCCTCGCTACTCTTGTCCCAGTCGGTGACCCCTTTTCACATGTAAAGCTCCATGGAATAAATGTAGCCTTAATGATAATAATAATTATCATACTTGTACTCTGGATCAATTGATGGCACTTTCCTGGTGTCTGCCCCTTATTTGATGTGTTTTGGCAGCTTTTGGACCAGTTTGAAGGTGTTGTGTATACGTTTGTTTTTTCCCCCCATTGAATCCTATGGCGTTCGGCAATGTTAGGCGAATATTCGACAAATAAATCGGCGAATATTACAAATTCAATGATCGTAATCTGAACCGAATATTGAAACATTCGCTCATCTCTAGTGATGGCCACTACAAAACATTGACTTTGTTATCCTTAAGCCACTTTGTTACCATTTTGGCAGTATGTTTCGGGTCATTGTCCATTTGGAAGGCCCATTTCCGCCCAAGCTTTAACTTCCTGGTTGATGTCTTGAGATGTTGCTTTAGTATTGCCACATAATCTTCTTTTCTCCTGATGCCATCTATTTTGTGAAGTGCACAAGTCCCTCCTGCAGCAAAACAACCCCACATGATGCTGCCATCGCCATGTTTCACAGTTGGGATGGTGTTCTTAGGCTTCCAAGCTTCTCCCTTTTTCCTCCAAATGTAACAATGGTCATTATGCCCAAAAAGTTCAATTTTAGTTTCATTAGACCATAGGACATGTCTCCAAAAATTAAGGTCTTTGTTCATGTGTGAATTTGCAAACATTAATCTGGCTTTTTTATGTTTCTTTTGGAGTAATGGCATCTTCCTGGCAAAGTGACCTTTCAGCCCATGTTGATACAGTACTCGTTTCACTGTAGATATTGACACAATCTTACCAGCTTCCGCAATCATCTTCACAAGGTCTTTTGCTTTTGTCCTTGGGTTGATATGCACATGTTGGACCAAAGCACATTCTTCTCTGGGACACAGAACCTGTCTCCTTCCTGAGCGGTATGATGGCTGGGCATTCCCATCTTGTTTGTACTTGCGCATAATTGTTTGTACAGATGAACGAGGCACCTTCAGGTATCTTGAAATTGTACCCAAGGATGATCCAGACTTGTGCAAGTCCACAATTCTCTTCCTGATATCATGGCTGATTTCTTTAGACTTTCCCATGGTGCTACACAAAGAAGCAGTGTGTTTCAGGTGTGCATTAAAACACATTCACAGGTGTGTCTCTAATTAACTCAGATGTTGCCAAAAAACCTAACATAAGCTTCCAAACACATGACATCATCATATGGGCAGTCCAGAATTGTTTAAAGGTATAGTAATCTTAGTGTATGTAAACTTTTGACTTTGCAGTAAGTAATACAAATGCCTTAAAATATTCTCTCTCATTATTCTGGCATTTGGCAAATATTAAAAATTATGATAATCCTAATTGACCTAAAACAGGAAAGGTTTATTCTGATTTCATGTCAGATATTGAGAAAAACATGCATAAATATATTTCCCTTATGTGTTAATCAAATAAATAGTGTTGGTTAAGTACCACTGTCTCCTTATTGTCTGCATTGTTACATCCAAGTAACCTGCTTACAGTAGGCATAGTCAGCAGGATCACGTCTTGACTCAGGAAAATGGGCAGAGTAGCTAGAGAAATGGGATGGTGAGCCAGAGAAAACCTGACCAAGCAAAAAGCAAAGCAGTGACAGGAAGCACTCGGCAAAGAGAAGGCCAGCGCCATTAGTCTGCTGGGAGTCGGAGAGAAGACAGTGTCTCTCGTGCTCAAAGAAGAATGTTTGGAACACAATGGCAGATCGTTCGACAGAAACGGAAAACATGAGTGGTGAGAGAATATGGGGATCAGTATGCAGTGGAGGGGTACTGGCGGGGGATTTGGAGTCTTTTACCTGCCCTGGTGGTCTGATTACCGTGATCAAGTAGTTCCGGAGATATCACTATCACCAGTTATTGTGGTTCAGCCTGAAGGAAGGCACTCAGTGCACACCACTCAGGGGACCACTGTGTGGTCTGTGACCACTCCAGAGTACTAAGCAGAGGCGGAGCCCACTGCAGAAGGTATGCAGGTCGCAAATCCATTCCATCCAGTATGGCCGGATGAAAGCCCGCCACAGTTGCATTGTCAACCCAAAGAAGCTGCAATAAATTTCTCAGAAGCATTTAGTAGTGGTATGCTGAGGGAAGGAAGATGGTTGAGGGGCTCCGGGAAGGATTTTGGGCCTCAGCTTTACCCCGGGAGCCAGATGCAGATGTGCAGTGTAATGCAGCGGCATTACGGTATTGGTCCAGGATGTGTTTTGGCTGACCATGTACCTCCCCGTCAGGTGACTGGTCACATGACTGTGACATCAGCACAAGTCCTGTGCACACAGAATGTCTGATCACATGACTGTGATATCAGCACAGGTCCTGTGTGCATTGGAAGATATATAAACCCTGGTAGTTTTGAGACAGGGTGTGTAAGGCGTGAGGCCTGTTCCCATGTGGGACACAGCTAGAGTGTGAGGCCTAGTGAGTCCTATTGAAGCCTGGTGAAGCCTGAAAGGCAGAGGCTGGATCCTCAGGTGTAAGCGATCCCAGTAGCCTTGGAGGGCCAGAGGCTTGGAAGGCAAGAGTCCTGGAAGGCAGAGGCTGGATGTGAGGTGAGACAACATACCAGTAGCCTTTGAAGGAACGAGGGCTGGAGACCCCCATCTGGGAAGCCGTAAAGCCACAGTGGTGGCAGAACAAGTCGGAAGCAGCTAAAACCCGGCAAAGGTAAAACAATGTGTTATATGGACATTGATATAAGTGAGTTTGCTGGAGGCTGTAACTGGAGCCAAGTGGGCCTGTCTGCCACTTGAAAGGCACCTGGACATTATATGTAATATGTCGGCGAGCCACTGAGTTGGACTCAGTTATAGCAGTTGTGCGACGCTGGAAGCCCTACACTGGGAGATGGGGGACTCGGAGCCGGGTCCTGTGTAGTAGATGGGGTGCAGCCATGGCCCGGACCCGCTCCGTGCCCAGGGCCATCACACTAAAAAAAGGATGGTACGGGCTTAACCGGGTTGAGTGCCTGATCTCGACTACGCCACCTGTGGCACCTGGTGAAGGCCAACAGCGCTGCTGCAGTCCGCTGAGGCAGGGTGTTATGGCAGCTGTCATTGTTACTACTCCCCACAGGAGGAGCAGGGCCTCAGGGCAGAGAGACATAATGGAGGGGAATCCTGCAGCAAATACCTGTGTGAATTGCGATGAGTTGCTGCATTGTGACCTGCTGAGTGCTTTTCTACCTGTTTAGTTTTATTGGGCTTTTTAAAACCTATTTTCTCACTACAGTTTTAAAGTTTCTTAGTTTACTACCTGTGTATTTAAAGGTTAACTACATTGCACTAAAATCCTGAGGTGTAGCTATACTCACAAGGGGTTAATTAAGGGGGAGGGGTCATAATTAAGGGTTTATAAGGGGCAGCTGGTTGGGCATCCAGTCCTTTGGAAGTGCATTGAGCTGTAGGGTGCATTGCTGGAAAAGGGAAAAAAAAAAAAAAACTCTTTAAATCTTTTAGTTTGCGAAAGTAAGTGTGTGACTTGTTTTTCAGTGACTTTGGATTCAGGGAGTTTGGAAGGGAGGACCTTGGACTGAATTGCTGTCTGTATTTTATTAATTCTTTACTTTACTTTTCACTTAACATTCTGTCTATTGCAATCTCCATTAGGAAATGAGCTCCATTATTGACAATGCTATCCAGTGTACATCTTGCCACATGTATGCATTCCTTGAACAGCCGGTCGGGGTTGCTTACTGCTGCGCGAGATGTGTGCACGTTGTGCGTTTGGAAGCCCAGGTACTGGATCTAAATGAGCAGCTGGCAACAATGAGATCCATTGACATTATGGAAAGGAGTCTGCTGCTCACTGAGCAGCAGCTCACTGGGGTAGATGTGGGGGAGGGTGGTAGTCGGGAGCTGCAGGATAGTAAGGCCGTTAGTTGGGTGACAGTTAGAAGGGGGGGTAGGGGGAAGAGTGCCAGGGAGGCTAGTCCTGATCTGGCACACCCCAATAAGTTTGCAAAGTTGGCAGATGAGGGGAGTGACGGTACAGGGGTAGCACTGCTGCAGCAAGGCATGTCCCCTGAAAGCCGGAGGAGTGTCAGCTCCATTAAAGAGGGAAATAGGAGAGCAGGGCAGGCCAGGCAGGCGCTGGTAGTGGGGGACTCAATTATTAGGAGAACAGATAGGGCAATCTGTCACAAAGACAGGGATCATCGCACAGTGTGCTGCCTACCTGGCGCTCGAGTCCGGCACATCGCTGATCGGGTTGACAGATTACTGGGAGGGGCTGGTGAGGACCCAGCGGTCATGGTGCACATTGGCACAAATGACAAAGTTAGAGGTAGGTGGAAGGTCCTTAAAGATGATTTCAGGGAATTAGGCTGCAGGCTGAAAGCAAGGACCTCCAAGGTGGTATTCTCTGAAATACTACCGGTACCACGTGCCACGCCAGAGAGGCAACGGGAGATTAGGGAGATAAATAAGTGGCTCAAGTACTGGTGTAGGAAGGAGGGATTTGGGTTCCTGGAGAACTGGGCCGACTTCTCAGTTGGCTACAGACTCTACGCTAGGGACCGGCTGCACTTCAATGGGGAGGGTGCAGCTGTGCTGGGGGAGAAAATGGCTAGAAGGTTGGAGGAGTGTTTAAACTAGGGATTGGGGGGGAGGGTATTCATTTTATAGGTGGGGAAGATAGTGCAGATAGTGACCTGGGCACAAATAAAGAAATTGGGGGTGGGGTTAGAACAGTCAATAAAGTAAGAAGGAATAGAGGTACAGAGAGATACATAAAATGCATGTACACTAATGCCAGAAGCCTCACCAACAAAATGGAGGAATTAGAATTAATTTTGTTGGAAAATAATTATGACATGGTAGGGATATCTGAGACGTGGCTGGACGAGAGCCATAACTGGGCAGTTAATTTACAGGGCTATAGTCTGTTCAGAAATGACCGTACAAACAAGCGAGGGGGGGTGTGTGTTTATATGTAAAATCATCCTTAAAACCCGTCTTGCGGGAGGATATAGGTGAATCTAATGAAAATGTAGAGTCCCTGTGGGTGGAGGGGGAAAAAATAATAAATTACTGGTAGGGGTTTGTTATAAGTCTCCAAAAATAATGGAAGTAGCGGAGAATATCCTCGTAAAGCAAATAGATGAAGCAGCGACTCAAGGAGAAGTCATTATTATAGGAGACTTAAACTACCCTGAAATACATTGGGGGACAGAAACCTGTAGTTCAAGCAAAGGTAATAGGTTTTTGACAACTATGAGAGACAATTACCTTTCACAACTGGTTCAGGACCCAACAATAAGGGGGGCACTGCTAGACCTAATATTAACCAATAGGCCAGACTGCATTTCAAATATACGAGTTGGGGGTCGCTTGAGTAATAGTGATCACAAAATAATACGTTTTCATGTAACCTTTAATAAGATGTGTAGTAGAGGGTTTACAAGGACACTAAACTTCAGGAAGGCAAATTTCCAACGGTTGAGAGATGATCTTAGAACAATAAAATAGAACGATATCCTGAGACATAAAGCTACACAAAGCAAATGTGAGACATTTATTAGCATCCTAACTAGGAGCTGTGCACAATGTATACCCTATGGGAATAAACATGCGAGAAATAGGAGGAAACCACTATGGCTAAATAGAGCTGTAAGGGGTGCAATAAGTGACAAAAAGAAAGCATTTAGAGAACTAAAGCAAGTAGGTAGTGATGAGGCATTAAATAAATATAGAAAATTAAATAAATTATGTAAAAAACAAATCAAGGCAGCAAAGATTGAGGCAGAGAGAATCATTGCCAGAGAAAGTAAAAATAATCCCAAAATATTCTTTAACTACATAAATAGTAAAAAGCTAAAAAATGATAGTGTTGGCCCCCTTAAAAATAGTCTGGGTGAAATGGTGGATGAGGATGAGGAAAAAGCCAATATGCTAAATGATTTTTTTTCAACCGTATTTACACAAGAAAATCGCATGACAGAAAACATGATTAGTGATAACAAAAATTCTCAATTAAATGTCACTTGCTTAACCCATCAGGAAGTACGGCGGAGTCTAAAAACCACTAAAGTTGACAAATTCCCGGGCCCAGATGGGACACACCCGCGAGTACTACAGGAATTAAGTAACGTCATAGTTAGACCATTATTTTTAATCTTTAAAGATTCCATAATAACAGGGTCTGTACCACATGACTGGCGTATAGCAAATGTGGTGCCAATATTCAAAAAGGGGACAAAAACTGAACTTGGAAATTATAGGCCAGTAAGCTTAACCTCTACTGTGGGTAAAATCCTGGAGGGTTTTCATAAGAGATGCTATAATAGAGTATCTGAAGAAGAATAACCTCATGACCCAATATCAACATGGGTTTACGAGGGATCGTTCCTGTCAAACTAATCTGATCAGTTTTTATGAGGAGGCAAGTTCTGGACTGGACCAATGAAATGCAGTGGATGTTGTGTATATGGACTTTTCAAAAGCTTTTGATACGGTTCCACACAAAAGGTTGATACATAAAATGAGAACAATGGGGATAGGGGAAAATATATGTATGTGGGTTAAGAATTGGCTCAGTGATAGGAAACAAAGGGTGGTTATTAATGGAAAACACTCAGACTGGGTCTCAGTTAACAGTGGAGTACCACAGGGGTCAGTATTGGGCCCCCTTCTTTTTAACATATTTATTAATGATCTTGTAGGGGGCATACAGAGTAATATTTCAATACTTGCATATGACACTAAACTCTGCAGGGTAATCAATACAGAGGAGGACAATTTTATATTACAGGAGGATCTATGTAAACTAGAAGCTTGGGCTGATAAATGGCAAATGAGCTTTAATGTGGATAAATGTAAGGTAATGCACTTGGGCAGAGGAAATAAAATGTATAATTATATGCTTAATGGTAAAACACTGGGCAAAACTGTAACTGAAAAAGACCTGGGTGTATTGGTGGACGACAAGGTCATGTTTAGTGGCAAGTGTCAGGCAGCTGCTGCAAAGGCAAATAAAATAATGGGATGCATTAAAAGAGGCATAGATACTCATGAGGAGAACATAATTTTACCTCTATACAAGTCATTAGTGCGACCACACTTAGAATACTGTGTACAGTTTTGGTCTCCGGTGTATAAGAAAGACATAGCTGAACTAGAGAGGGTGCAGAGAAGAGCGACCAAGGTTATTAGAGGACTGGGGGGTCTGCAATACCAAGACAGGTTATTACACTTGGGGTTATTTAGTGTGGAAAAAAAGAAGGCTTAGGGGTGATCTTATTACTATGTACAAGTATATGAGGGGACAGTACAAAGACCTTTCAACTGATCTTTTTACTCTGAGGCCAGAGACGGGGACAAGGGGGCATCTTCTATGTCTGGAGGAAAGAAGGTTTAATCATAATCACAGACGGGGATTCTTTACTGTAAGAGCAGTGAGACTATGGAACTCTCTGCCGCATGATGTTGTAATGAGTGATTCACTATTAAAATTTAAGAAGGGCATGGATGCCTTTCTTGAAAAGTATAATATTACAGGATATATATACTAGATTCCTTGATAGGGCGTTGATCCAGGGAACTAATCTGATTGTCGCATGGAGTCGGGAAGGAATTTTCTTCCCCAATGTGGAGCTTAGTGTTTGCCACATGTTTTTTTTTGCCTTCCTCTGGATCAACATGTTAGGCTATGGGTTGAACTAGATGGACTTAGTCTTCCTTCAACCTTAAAAACTATGTTACTATGTTACTATGTAGTCTAGGAAGCCTAGTGCTGCGCATTGCGGTGTAATGCAGAATAAAGAGTCCGGAGGCCATAGGGGTTAACTTCCAGGGCTTTTACTCACGGTGGAGATTGCAGTTGAAAGGCTTCTCCCTGCTCCTCGCAGAGTTCAGCGGTCACCAGAGACGGGGGAGGGGGGGTGTCCGACAACCTCCGAGCAAGTCCAGTGTTCAATCAGGACCCCGCACCAGAGTGTTCCTAGACTTCAGACCGGGTCCTTTCCTGTCTGTGTGTGTGTAGATAGGCCAGGTCTCCCTCTGAACTTCACTCAGAAAAAGGGTACGGGTGGCAGCTCCGCTCCTTCCATTAACCGGTGGGATCCTCAGGGCCTACCGTGCTTCCCTGACCAGGACGTAGAGTGGCAAGGTCAGGTGTCGGGGGCTGGTACCCCTCTTGCAGCCGGAATCCCTCTGTATAGATCAGATCAGCGAGGACAGGTGGCATATACTGCTCCGTCTGCATCCCCCCGGGATCCATTTGTGGTGGAGCTACACTCCTAAGCTCCGGGCCTTCTTGGTCATGGTCCTTGACCGGGCTGAGGCATACATTATCTGCAACCTGCCCCTCGACCCAAGGCCAGGGTATGAGGGCCATGTCTCCATTCTCTGCAGGTCCACACAGGATCCATGCTCAGGGAGGGAGATCACGATCAAGGAACACAGAGACAAGATGGCTGAGTATTAAATATCAAATTTAAAGTGTCACTAAAATGTGAATCCTCCACCCTCACCCACTAGTTGGTTCCCCTATCTCTTGGTTCCCCAGTCTCCCAACTTCCAGTAGGGACAGCATCTAGTGCCTTCTAGCCCCCTCTGGTGGGAGAAGTGTGGTGTTGTATGTGGAGGTAGGGTCCTGACCATCGCACTGTTCTTACCTCAAAGGAGAAACACTACACCCCATTAGAGAGGTGCAGCATCCCTGTGGCGGTCGAACCCTCAGGGGCACCACACAGTTATGTTGTATAATAAACTGCTGGAGTGTGAAAACTGGAAAAACGTGGCTGGTGTGCTTTCATTGACCCGGCGCAGTGAGTATCCCCCAGTATGATGACTAGCGCTGCCTTACATGTGGTTCGAGAATGCGGGCAACTGCAGCCCGGTTGCAAGGGGCAACTTTAGCCTGGTTGCTAGGGGCAACGGCACAGGACGACGAGTGTGGATACAAGCATCTTGCAGTGACTCGGGGGGGTCACGAAGATTAAAGCATCTTGCTGTAACTCGGTGGGGTTGCGAAAATTGTCTTCGCACTCAAACCTGGTTTGCTGTGACTCAGAGGGGTCACGAAAATTAAAGCATCTGGCTGTAACTCGGCGGGGTTGCGAAAATTGTCCTCGCACTTCAACCTGGTTTTCTGTAATTCGGCGGGGTTACGAAAATTGTCCTCGCACTCAAACCTGGTTTGCTGTGGCTCGGCGGGGCCACGAAAATTTTTCCGGGGAAAGCGGTGAAGTGTCTAGTGTGAATAGTATACCGCGATGGCTGTGAACGGAGCAGCAAAAGAAAATGAAGCTATTGAGCGATTAAAGTGCCGGTTAAAACCACAGCAGGTATTTGAGAAACGTCTACAGGACATGGTGCAGGAACGGCAGGAGCTGTGGGCACCGTATAGAATGGCGGCAGTGGACCATTCTGTGAACTCTCTGGGGGCGCCAGTATTGTCCCAGAGAGCCCGGGGAGGTGGTGAGAGATGTTGTGAACTGAGTCCTAAGAATATTGTTGATTTTTTTTGTAAAATTCCCCCTACAGGTGTGGGTGTCCAAAAGGGGGCGGAGTCTCAAAAGGGGGCGGATTTTCACAAGAGCGTGGAGTATAGAAAACCAAAATTTGTTACTGGTTGTGGGTTGGTACCGCCTAAAAATGACGATTTGACCGTTGATAACGGGGTAGCTCCAGTAGAAGGGGTTGACGTCAAAGTGGGAGGTGACCTGTTAGTTCACAATACCATGGGGAGTGACACAGACTCCGTAGCTGACGGTGACACTATGAAAGTAGAAAGAGAGGTCAGTAAGGAGGGGCTAGACGAGGGGAGAGAGTCCCCCTCTCGTCGTCGATGGCGCAAGGGCCACAAAAAGGTTGCTCCTTGTAGTCTTGGCTGAAAGTGAAAATAAAGAAAATGTAATGCTGTGTGCCTTTGTTTCAAGTGTGGATCCTCCTTTAGAGGCAGAAGAGGAGGTGACGTTGCCAGTAGCAACCTCCGGTACAGTACTGAGACAGAAGGATCAGGATCTGACAGCCCTGAAAGAGGAGGTGGCCAGTCATGACCAAGACCTGGAGCCTGTCAGGCAGCAGTATCAGAGTGACGTGCAGCAACCATGGGAAAACCTGGAGAACGTGTCCTCAGACCAGAGGAGCCTGAAGTCTGAACGGCAGAAAATATACCAGGTTGTGAAGAACTTACAGCGAGACCTGGAGGGAAGCAAAGAGGAAATTAACCAATGGAAGGAAATGTTCCAGGAAATTAAGGAGGACCGCCGCAAAACCAAGGAGGAGGTTTTGCATTTGAAGCTTGAGAAGGAGGCGTTGCAGGATGAAGTTTCTGGGCGTGAACAAAACCTAGAACGGCTAAGCGAACAGTTCAACCGAGAGCTGTGTGAATCCAAGAAGGAATATGGTGAACGCAGTGGGGAACTACAACAAATTAAGAGAGACTATGAGGATCTCCTCAGGGTTAAAGAAAAACTAGAGGATGATAAGGCGGATGCAGAGCACATGCGCCAAGTGGTTGAGACCACTCTGCAGGACACCCGTGATGAAAATGGTGATCTCCGCAGAAAGACCCTAGGTCTGGAAGCTCAGGTGAAGGAGCTGCAGACGTTCTGTGATAATCTCCAGAGGGCAGAGACGTGCCTTAAGGAAAGAATCAGCAAGATGGAAGCTGAGCGGAAAAAGATGGAGGAGTCTATCGGAGAAGCCACAGACCAGGGCCAGGAGTTGGCCACTGGAGATGGGAGGTATGAAACAAATACCTACTCGAATAATGTGAGCTCGGATGATTCGGTGGATGTAGGAGCCGAGATCAAGGAGCTCAAGTAGTTGCTACAAGCCCATTTGAAGCAAGAGAAGCTTGAGAGACTGGCTGTTGAGAGCCGAGTGGACGCATTGGAGACAGAGAGGTCTGAGAGAACAGAGCAGTTGAAGCAGGAAGAACTTCAGAGATGGGCTGCTGAGAGGCGAGTAGCTGAGCTAGAGGAAAAAGTTTTTGAGCTCAAAGGTCGCCTAGCAAAGTATCACTGAGTGAACGAGGCCTCCTTGGATAAGGAAGAGGGCAAAAAAGTTGCCCTTACTCCCTTATACCATGAGAAGGTGGACCTAAGGAGAGCTAAGAGAGTGTCAACAGACGATAAATATGAATTGGAAGTGGTCAAGACGAAAATTCTTGAAGTTGTAGCTGTGAGTGAGCTCAGGGGAAGCATACAGGGTGAAGAAGCTGAAAGTCAGTTGTCCCTGAAACCTGAGCTGGTTGATCGTCTGGAAACTACTGGTGAGACAGAAACTTCTCGGTACAAATGCCTCATAGATGTACCCGAGGATTTGAGAGAAGAGTGCACCTGTGAGTCCGTGCATGAAGAGTTTAAGAAGGCCGTGGGAGCCTGTAAGATGTACTCGACCTCAGAAGCTAAACAGCTGATGGTCCTGTCCACAACCGAAGTCACAGTGAAGAGGGTGGCTATCCTAAGTGACATGCACTGGCGATGTATTCGCACAAAGCGGTTTCTCCGGTTGAAGACGGAACAAGCCGTTAGACAATTGGAGCTTATGAGAAAAGCTCACAGTCTGCGGGAAGAGGTCATCCGGGTGCCTCATGTTCTGGTGAGAAAGCTCATTGGGAGAAATAGCCAAGCCATGCAGATGATGGTAAAGAAGTCTGGTGTGATGAGAGTAAGCAGTCCACGTGATCAACAGGACTGGATACCAGATGAAGACGGCATGGTGTCATTCTCCGCTGTAGGAACGGAAGAAAGTCTTGCATATATACGCATGCTGATGGAGTACTGAGTGACCTACCTGCGAGAGGTAGAACAGTTAAATCTCGCTAGACTGCGAGTGGAAAGACAGAATCGCCTGAGCGGCAGAAGGTGTCAGCTGTCTAGAAATTGTGAGACCAGACAGAGAAAGGGCCCCCTAAATAACAGAACAGCTACATCTGAAGTTAGGGACCTTTCAAGATGTCCTGAGAGTAGTGGGCGTGGGTTTAGAGGTAGTGAGACCTCCAGTAACTCAGGTTTGAGAGGCCCATACAAATGACCCGATAGAGTACGGGACAGTACGAAGTCTAACCGGACCTTAGATACCAGGGTGTGTGAGTCACACTGCTGTATTGACCGCTGGGAGCGGGGGAGGTCTGACAAGGTTACGACTGACCGCTGGGAGCGGGGGAGGTCTGACAAGGTTACAACCCGGAAATGTGACTTGACGAAGTCGGTGACCATGACAGATGGTAGGTCCCTAAGGAATGGGCTAATGTCGTTGACTAATGTTCCAGGGGCTGAGCAGCGCAATTGTCAAGTACATGGTCTCTGTGTGAACTGGGGGTTATAATATGATTGTGTATATTATGTGTTCAACCCCACAAGTTTGAACAGAGGGGGGGATATGTAATGCAGCGGCATTACGGTATTGGTCCAGGATATGTTTTGGCTGACCATGTACCTCCCCCTCAGGTGACTGGTCACATGACTGTGACATAGCACAGGTCCTGTGCACACAGAATGTCTGATCACATGACTGTGACATCAGCACAGGTCCTGTGTGCATTGGAAGATATATAAACCCTGGTAGTTTTGAGACAGGGTGTGTAAGGCGTGAGGCCTGTTCCCATGTGGGACACCGCTAGAGTGTGAGTGTGAGTGTGAGGCCTAGTGAGGCCTATTGAAGCCTGGTGAAGCCTGAAAGGCGGTGGCTGGATCCTCAGGTGTAAGCGATCCCAGTAGCCTTGGAAGGCCAGCGGCTTGGAAGGCAAGGGTCCTGGAAGGCAGAGGCTGGATGTGAGGTGAGACAACATACCAGTAGCCTTTGAAGGAATGAGGGTTGGAGACCCCCATCTGGGAAGCCGTAAAGCCACAGTGGTGGCAGAACAAGTCGGAAGCAGCTAAAACCCGGCAAAGGTAAAACACTGTGTTATATGGACATTGATATAAGTGACTTTGCTGGAGGTTGTAACTGGAGCCAAGTGGGCCTGTCTGCCACTTGAAAGGCTCCTGGACATTATATGTAATATGTCGGCGAGCCACTGAGTTGGACTCGGTTATAGCAGTTATGTTGAATAATAAACTGCTGGAGTGTGAAAACTGGAAAAACGTGGCTGGTGTGCTTTAATTGACCCGGTGCAGCGAGTATCCCCCTGTATGATGACTAGCGCTGCCTTACAGCAGGTAGTCCCAGTAATGACTTCACCTGAGAGTTGCTTAGCCCTGCCTGAAGAGACTCTGGAAGGAGATGGCGAGATTCCAGGAGACACCTGAGAAGTATCATGGGTGAGCCAGGAGCTGAAGAGATTAATGTTACGCCTGTTGCACTCCAATATCTGGAGCAGTTCAAGGCTCCAGAAGAGCAAATATCCAGCGGATCTATGGTCCAAAAACCTGGGACTTTAGTTACCTGATAGCCATGGATGGCTGAAGTTGTTTACTTCCCTCTTCTGGATTTCAGAGGCACTGCAGCCAGTGGGGGAAGGAAACATGAAAGGGACTGTATCCCCATCTCATGAACTGTTGGGCCACTATTGTGTTCGCCTGCGGGCCCTCTAAAGAACTTGAACTTTTTGTTTCGGGGTCCTAACCTAGTAGGACTGGCTCTGTGACACTTTGAAAAAGAAAGACGTCATCTGTGTGACGGAGAAGAAAATAATTTAGACGACATGTTGGTTTACATAATGTTATATGTGATATATGTGATGTAGTGTGTTGGTGTCTTTCAGGTTTTGCAGATGGCCGAGGATGGGCATCGTTAAAGGAGGGGATCATACTGGTGAAAGGCCCAATCAGAAGTGGACCCATCGTGACATTGAGAATGAATGTCCTAAAAGAAGTAAGCAACTTGAAGGGAAAGCACCTCTCATCATAGGAGTCGGAGAAGAAAAAAGGCCCAACGATACGCTCAGCTCTCCAAAGGTTACGCCTACTGAAGGGAGTGCTGTGCCTGGAAGAGTTGATCCGTGGTGAGGAATGCTTTCCCCCATAGGGCAAAGTGGAGAGAGAAGGACCGCCTGTCACAGAGTGACCACAGAGGATGGGCAGAGGCCTGGAAGAAACAGGATGGTGAGCCAAGAAGAACCTCACCCAATGCAAGATGGCGCTGTGACACAGAATGCCGAAGGGTGACGGAGACGGTGCCAGTTGCCTGCAGGGAGATGTTTGTATTACCCTGGTGTCTGAAAGTGACTCAGGTGGAGCCGGTATACGTCATGGAAGTTGAAAATTATGGCAATCCTAGAGAAGCGGAAGTAGGACTCACATCTAATGCACAGTCAGGTGTTGGAGACGGGATGCTGGCACCGCTAAGGAAGGAACCGTATACAAAGGTATTTCCCCATGTTCTAGACTGCTGTGGGACTAGAGAGCCCCGAGGCCTGCGGCCTGATGGTGAAGAGCGATCAGGTGGGCTGGTGGATAAGGTCACTGAGTCCTGTGGAGAAGAGCCAGAGGTTGAACTTCAGCATGATGTACATAAAGTTCTGAGTACTGACCTGACAAGACAACTCAATAGAAGCCTCAAAGAACTCAACGTGTCCATGCTGGTGTCCGCCAATGAGATATGCACAGAATGATTTCCTCTAGCAATGCTTAGTGCAAGAGATGCTGGAATCGTCACAAAAACTGGGGAAATCTGGCCTGCCTCCGAAGAACATTGAGGAGCACAAAGACTCTTCTCGCCAGAGGACTGGAGAGTTTAAGAAAGAGAGGAGTGAAAGGAAGTGGATGAGAGAAGATGAGAAGAGCTGATGCCTAGCTGAGTAATTGCAAGTGAACACTGCCATCTGCTGGTCAAAGCCAAAAGTGAAAGTAAAGAAAGAATTACAGTAGTAGGAAACTATTAGTGAGAACCTAGGTTCCCAGAGGAAGAGTTTAAAAGACGACACCAGGTCAGGTGACATCTGTGTTGCAGTTGCTAATTATAAAAGGGCTGGCTGGGCCGAGAAGAGGCAGTTGCCACTAGAACCTGTACCAGGACAGATCATGTGGCTGTTAAATGGGTTTACAGCCACCATCGCCACAGAAGCATACGAGAGCAGTTAAATGCCGGAAAAGGCATGAGCTGTGAGGAAGATCCGTTCACCGCACCAGTAGAAGTCCATAACCAGTAAAGGTCTGCAAGCAACGCCAGTAGGTGATCCGTAAGCAGTGTCAGTGGAAAATCCATAAGCAGTGCCAGTAGAAGATTCGTAAGCAGCATCAGTAGAAGATCCATAAGCAGCGCCAGTAGAAGACCGTTACCAGATCTGAACTAGGCTTGGGAGACAATCCGGCTGTAGCAGAGTACCATTCCTGTAGGTCGTTACTTCCTGCACAGACATACAGTACAGGGTGTGGGCTGGGCCCGTGCTTCAGGGTAACAGAGATGACCGGTGCAAAGAGCACACTCTATACCCAGTGACTTGCATATCTATGACAATCAGCCTACGGGAAATACCATTGACCCCCGATAGTACCAGTGTAACGATCAGAGGTGTTTATAGAGACTACGACAGGGACAGGCCTAGTACTGAGAAGGATGCCTGTGAAGTTGAGACATAAAGGTATTAACAGTCATTTAACTGCTAGATAACAAGAACAGTGAATGTAATAGAACGTTGCAAAAATATTGTATTTAGTCGCATTGCTGTGTATCATAAAATACTGTATTAACCCTATTATTGTAATTGTCCATATAGTGCTTATATACAGTACAGACCAAAAGTTTGGACACACCTACTCATTTAAATATTTTTCGATATTTTCATGACCTTGAAAATTGTACATTCACACTGAAGGCATCAAAACCATGAATTGAATTAACACATGTGGAATTATATACTTAACAAAAAAGTGTGAAACAACTGAAAATATGTCTTATATTGTAGGTTCTTCAAAGTAGCCACCTTTTGCTTTGATGACTGCGTTGCACACTCTTGGCATTCTCTTGATGAGCTTCAAGAGATAGTCACCGGAAAAGGTTTTCACTTCATAGGTGTGCCCTGTCAGGTTTAACAAGTGGGATTTCTTGCCTTATAAATGGGATTGGGACCATCAGTTGTGTTGTGCAGAAGTCTGGTGGATATACAGCTGATAGTCCTACTGAATAGACTGTTAGAGTTTGTATTATGGAAAGAAAAAAGCAGCTAAGTAAAGAAAAACGAGTGGCCATCATTACTTTAAGAAAAGAAGGTCAGTCAGTCCGAAAAATTGGGCAAACTTTGAAAGTGTCCTCAAGTGCAGTTGCAAAAACCATCAAGCGCTACAAAGAAACTGGCTCACATGAGGACCGCCCCAGGAAAGGAAGACCAAGAGTCACCTCTGCTTCTTAGGATAAGTTTATCCGAGTCACCGGCCTCAGAAATCGCAGGTTAACAGCAGCTCAGATTAGAGACCAGGTCAATGCCACACAGAGTCCTAGCAGCAGACAAATCTCTACAACAACTGTTAAGAGGAGACTTTGTGCAGCAGGCCTTCATGGTAAAATAGCTGCTAGGAAACAACTGCTAAGGACAGGCAACAAGCAGAAGAGACTTGTTTGGGCTAAAGAACACAAGGACATTAGACCAGTGTAAATCTGTGCTTTGGTCTGATGAGTCCAAATTTGAGATCTTTGGTTCCAACCACCGTGTCTTTGTGCGACACAGAAAAGGTAAAAGGATGGACTCTACATGCCTGGTTCCCACCGTGAAGCATGGAGAAGGAGGTGTGATGGTGTGGGGGTGCTTTGCTGGTGACACTGTTGGGGATTTATTCAAAATTGAAGGCATACTGAACCAGCATGGCTACCACAGCATCTTGCAGCGGCATGCTATTCCATCAGGTTTGCATTTAGTTGGACCATCATTTATTTTTCAACAGGACAATGACCCCAAACACACCTCCAGGCTGTGTAAGGGCTATTTGACCAAGAGCGAGAGTGATGGGGTGCTACGCCAGATGACCTGGCCTCCACAGTAACCAGCCCTGAACCCAATCGAGATGGTTTGGGGTGAGCTGGACCGCAGAGTGAAGGCAAAAGGGCCAACAAGTGCTAAGCATCTCTAGGAACTCCTTCAAGATTTTGGAAGACCATTTCTGGTTACTACCTCTTGAAGCTAATCAAGAGAATGCCAAGAGTGTGCAAAGCAATCATCAAAGCAAAAGGTGGCTACTATGAAGAACCTAGAATATAAGACATATTTTCAGTTGTTTCACACTTTTTTGTTAAGTATATAATTCCACATGTGTTAATTCATAGTTTTGATGCCTTCAGTGTGAATGTACAATTTTCAGTCATGAAAATACAGAAAAATCTTTAAATGAGGTGTGTCCAAAGTTTTGGTCTGTACTGTATATATATATATATATATATATATATATATATATATATATACTGTATATATGTATATATATATATATATATATATATATATATATATATATATATATATATATATATACACACACTGTGGTATGACGTCTCACTCAGTCGCTTCTAGAAGTAGACTCAGGAACCATGTTTTCTCTGCAGGTTTTATTATGTGGCATAAAGCTCCGCACTCCAGCAAAAATAAGCGCAGCCTTACAGGCAAAACAACAAAACAAAAAGATAAAAGATAACACAGTCCATAGCAGTGCGGGTTTCACCAACACAGGTTGTAGTCCCAGCTTTCAGCTCCTCTCTCCTCCAGTCTGGAGTCCTTGCCACTCCAACTCAACAATAGAAAAAGAAATGGTGACTGAGCATTTAAACCTTGCTCAGCCACACCCTGAGGCGGAGGTATGGGGAATGACTTCACTCCTATCTCCAACTCATTCCTATAAAACCACACCCTTTAAAAGAGATAACATGCTGGCAGAACGTCTATTGGTTTCTGTTCACACAGGCCAGCAACCTGCGTGACACATATCTCCCCTCATAGACCATACCAGTGACACTGTCACAATACATATATATATATATATATATATATATATATACACACATGGTCAAAATTGTTGGTACCCCTAATGAAAGAAAAACCCACAATGGTCACAGAAATAACTTGAATCTGACAAAAGTGATAATAAACTAAAAATGTTTGAAAATGAACAAATGAAAGTCAGACATTGCTTTTCAACCCTGCTTCCACAGAATTTAAAAAAAAAATAATCTCATGAAATAGGCCTGGACAGAAATGATGGTACCCTTGAAAATAATGTGACAAAAGGGACATGTTAAATCAAGTTGCATCCACTAATTAGCATCACAGGTGTCCACAATCTTGTAATCAGTCAGTGGGCCTGTATATAGGGCTACAGATACTCACTGTGCTGTTTGGTGACATACAGTGGTGGCCAAAAGTATTGGCACCCCTGCAATTCTGTCAGATAATACTCAGTTTCTTCCTGAAAATGATTGCAATCACAAATTCTTTGGTATTATTATCTTCATTTAATTTGTCTTCAATGAAAAAACACAAAAAGAATTGTCCTTTAGGCAAATTGGATACAATTCCACACCAAACCTAAAAAAGGGGGTGGACAAAAGTATTGGCACTGTTTGAAAAATCATGTGATGCTTCTCTAATTCGTGTAATTAACAGCACCTGTAACTTACCTGTGGCACCTAACAGGTGTTGGCAATAACTAAATCACACTTGCAGCCAGTTAACATGGATTAAAGTTGACTCAACCTCTGTCCTGTGTCCTTGTGTGTACCACATTGGGCATGGAGAAAAGAAAGAAGACCAAAGAACTGTCTGAGGACTTGAGAAACCAAATTGTGAGGAAGCATGAGCAATCTCAAGGCTACAAGTCCATCTCCAAAGACCTGAATGTTCCTGTGTCTTCCGTGCGCAGTGTCATCAAGAAGTTTAAAGCCCATGGCACTGTGGCTAACCTCCCTGGATGTGGACGGAAAAGAAAAATTGACGAGAGATTTCAACGCAAGATTGTGCGGATGGTTAATAAAGAACCTCGACTAACATCCAAACAAGTTCAAGCTGCCCTGCAGTCCGAGGGTACAACAGTGTCAACCCGTACTATCCGTCGGTGTCTGAATGAAAAGGGACTGTATGGTAGGATACCCAGGAAGACCCCACTTCTTACCCCGAGACATAAAAAAGCCAGGCTGGAGTTTGCCAAAACTTACCTGAGAAAGCCTAAAACGTTTTTGAAAAATGTTCTCTGGTCAGATGAGACAAAAGTAGAGCTTTTTGGCAAAAAGCATCAACATAGAGTGTACAGGAAAAAAAAAAGAGGCATTCAAAGAAAGGAACACGGTCCCTACAGTCAAACATGGCGGAGGTTTCCTGATGTTTTGGGGTTGCTTTGCTGCCTCTGGCACTGGACTGCTTGACCGTGTGCATGGCATTATGAAGTCTGAAGACTACCAACAAATTTTGCAGCATAATGTAGAGAATGTGAGAAAGCTGGGTCTCCCTCAGAGGTCATGGGTCTTCCAGCAGGACAATGACCCAAAACACACTTCCAAAAGCACTATAAAATGGTTTGAGAGAAAGCACTGGAGACTTCTAAGGTGGCCAGCAAAGAGTCCTGACCTGAATCCCATAGAACACCTGTGGAGAGATCTCAAAATGGCAGTTTGGAGAAGGCACCCTTCAAATATCAGGGACCTGGAGCAGTTTGCCAAAGAAGAATGGTCTACAATTCCATCAGAGCATTGTAAGAAACTCATTGATGGTTACCGGAAGCGGTTGTTCGCAGTTATTTTGGCTAAAGGTTGTGCAACCAAGTATTAGGCTGAGGGTGCCAATACTTTTGTCTGACCCATTTTGGGGGTTTTGTGTGAAATGATCAATGATTTGATTTTTGCTTCATTCTCTTTTGTGTTTTTTCCTTGCAAGCAAATTAAATGAAGATAATAATACCAAAGAATTTGTGATTGCAATCATTTTCAGGAAGAAACTGAGTATTATCTGACAGAATTGCAGGGGTGCCAATACTTTTGGCCACCACTGTAGTGTGTACCACACTTAACATGGACCAGAGGAAGCAAAGGAAAGAGTTGTATCAGGAGATTAGAAAGAAAATGATAGACAAGCATGTTAAAGGTAAATGTTATAAGATCATCTCCAAGCAGCTTGTTCCTGTAACTACAGTTGCACATATTATTCAGAAATATAAGATCCATGGGACTGTAGCCAACCTCCTTGGACATGGCCGCAGGAGGAAAATTTATGACAAATCAAAGAGACGGATAATACGAATGGTAACAAAAGAGCCCAGGATAACTTCTAAAGAGATTAAAGATGAACTTCAAGCTCAAGGAACATCAGTGTCAGATCACACCATCCGTCGTTGTTTGATCCAAACTGGACTTCATGGGAGACAACCAAGGAGAACGCCATTGTTGAAAAAAAAATCATAAAAAAGCCAGACTGCAATTAGCCAAACCTACATGTTGACAAGCCACAAATCTTCTGGGAGAATGTCCTATGGACAGATGAGACAAAAAGGGAAGTTTTTGGCAAGGCACATCAGCTCTATGTTCACAGACAGAAAAATGAAGCATATCAAGAAAAGAACACTGTCCCTACTGTGAAACATGGAGAAGGCTCTGTTATGTTCTGGGGCTGCTTTGCTGCATCTGACACAGGGTGTTTTGAATCTGTGCAGGGTACAATGAAATCTCAAGACTATCAAGGGATTCTATAGAGAAATGTGCTGCCCAGTGTCAGAAAGCTTGGTCTCAGTCACAGGTTATGGGTCTTGTAACAGGATAATGATGACCCAAAACACACAGCTAAAAACACCCAAGAATGGCTAAGAGAAAAGCATTGGACTATTCTGAAGTAGTCTTCTATGGGCCATGACCTAAATCCTATTGACCATCTTTGGAAATAGCTGAAACATACCGTCTGGAAAAGGCAAACTTCAAACTCGAGACAACTGGAGTAGTTTGCTCATGAGGAGTGGGCCAAAATACATGTCGAGAGGTGCAGAAGTCTCATTGACAGTTACAGGAATCATTTGATTGCAGTGATTGCCTCAAAAGGTTGTTCAACAAAATATTAAGTTAAGGGTACCATCATTTCTGTCCAGGCTTATTTCATGAGTTTAATTTTGTTTTAAAGTGTGTGGAAGCAGGGTTGAAAAGCAATGTCTGTCTTTCATTTGTTAATTTTCAAAGATATTTAATTTATTGTTACTTTTGTCACATTCAAGTTATTTCTGTGAACATTGTGGGTTTTTCTTTCATTAAACGAGGGGTACCAACAGTTTTGAACACGTGTGTATACAGTATTTTTCGAACTATAAGACGCACTGGTCCATAAGACGCACCTAGGTTTTAGAGGAGGAAAATAGAAAAAAAAAATTAAGCAAAAAATGTGGTCATGATGCACTGTTAAGGGGGAGCTGGTCTGCTGCTGATACTGGTATAGGGGTAATGTCCCCCAATTCTGATAATATCCCCCATCCTGGTAGATATGCCCCCCTTCCTATTATACGTGGCCCCCATCCCCATCCTGGCATGCATGGCACCCCTCCATCCTGATATGCATAGCACCCCTCCATCCTGATATGCATGGCACTCTCATCCTTATCCTAGTATGCATGGCACCCCTCATCCCTATCCTGGAAGCATCCCACCCCTCATCCCTATCCTGGTATGCACGCACCCCTCATCCCTATCCTGGTATGCAAGGCACCCCTCATCCCTATCCTGGTATGCATGGCACCCCTCATCCCTATCCTGGTATGCATGGAACCCCTAATCCTTATCCTGGTATGCATGACCCCCTCATCCTTATACTGGTATGCTTGGCCCCCTCATCCTTATACTGGTATGCATGGCACCCCTCGTCCTTATCCTGATATGCATGGTCCCCTCATCCTTATACTGGTGTGTATGATCCCCCTCATCTTTATACTGGTATGTATAATCCCCCTCATACTTATCCTGGTATGTATGGCCCCCTCATACTTATCCTGGTATGTATGGGCCCCTCATCCTTATCCTGGTATGTATGGCCCTCTCATCCTTATCCTGGTATGTATGATCCCCCTCATCCTTATCCTGATATGTATGGCCCCCTGATCCTTACCTTGGTATGTATGCCCCCCTCATCCTTATCCTAGTATGCATGGTCCCCCTAATCCCCTTCACGCTGAACATAAAAAATGAACACTCCTACTCACCTCTCTTCTCTCTCCTCCAGTGCTGCGTCCTGTCTGCCCGCACTGATCTCTCCATGTGAGCCGCGCATTACGTCACTGCAATGCATGGCTCACAAGGAGAGATCAGCTGCCGGAAGTCACTGCTCCCCACGCCGGGACTGAGTGCGCGGGGAGCAGTGACTTCATGCTCTTTAATAGCTAGCACACAGGGTAGCCACAGCGCGGCTCCTGCTGCTGCCGGCTATCACGTGTGCCTGCTATTAAAGAGCATGAATATTCACCCCCTCCCATGTGTATGGAGAGGGGGTGAATATTCATGCCCTTTAATAGCGGGCACACGCGATCACCCCGCAGCAGCAGGAGCCACGCTGCTGATACACTGTGTGCCGCTGTTAAGGAGCATGAATATTCAGTGCTCCCCACACCAATTGGCATGGGGAGCACTGAATATTCATTTTCTTTAGCAGCGGGGACAGTGTAGGCAACAGCAGGCGGCTGCAGCCTTTTGTGCCCCTCTCCTCCACCCCAAGCGCTCCCCCCACACAGTATACAGTACAGACCAAAAGATTGGACACACCTTCTCATTTAAAGATTTTTCTGTATTTTCATGACTTTGAAAATTGTACATTCACACTGAAGGCAAACTATGAATTAACACATGTGGAATTATATACTTAACAAAAAAGTGTGAAACAACTGAAAATATTTCTTATATTCTAGGTTCTTCAAAGTAGCCACCTTTTGCTTTGATGACTGCTTTGCACACTCTTGGCATTCTCTTGATGAGCTTCAAGAGGTAGTCACCAGAAATGGTCTTCCAACAATCTTGAAGGAGTTCCTAGAGATGCTTAGCACTTGTTGGCCCTTTTGCCTTCACTCTGCGGTCCAGCTCGCCCCAAACCATTTTGATTGGGTTCAGGTCTGGTGACTGTGGAGGCCAGGTCATCTGGTGTAGAACCCCATCACTCTCCCTCTTGGTCAAATAGCCCTTACACAGCCTGGAGGTGTGTTTGGGGTCATTGTCCTGTTGAAAAATAAATGATGGTCCAACTAAATGCAAACCGGATGGAATAGCATGCCACTGCAAGATGCTGTGGTAGCCATGCTGGTTCAGTATGCCTTCAATTTTGAATAAATCCCCAACAGTGTCACCAGCAAAGCACCCCCACACCATCACACCTCCTCCTCCATGCTTCAGAGTGGGAACCAGGCATGTAGAGTCCATCCGTTCACCTTTTCTGCGTCACACAAAGACACGGTGGTTGGAACCAAAGATCTCAAATTTGGACTCATCAGACCAAAGCACAGATTTTCACTGGTCTAATGTCCATTCCTTGTGTTCTTTAGCCCAAACAAGTCTCTTCTGCTTGCTGCCTGTCCTTAGCAGTGGTTTCCTAGCAGCTAATTTACCATGGAGGCCTGCTGCACAAAGTCTCCTCTTAACAGTTGTTGTAGAGATGTGTTTGCTGCTAGAACTCTGTGTGGCATTGACCTGGTCTCTAATCTGAGCTGCTGTTAACCTGCGATTTCTGAGGCTGGTGACTCGGATAAGCTTATCCTCAGAAGCAGAGGTGACTCTTGGTCTTCCTTTCCTGGGGCGGTCCTCATGTGAGCCAGTTTCTTTGTAGCGCTTGATGGTTTTTGCAACTGCACTTGGGGACACATTCAAAGTTTGCCCAATTTTTCGGACTGACTGACCTTCATTTCTTAAAGTAATGATGGCCACTCGTTTTTCTTTACTTAGCTGCTTTTTTCTTGCCATAATACAAATTCTAACAGTCTATTCAGTAGGACTATCAGCTGTGTATCCACCTGACTTCTGCACAACACAACTGATGGTCCCAACCCTATTTATAAGGCAAGAAATCCCACTTATTAAACCTGACAGAGCACACCTGTGAAGTGAAAACCATGTCCGGTGACTACCTCTTGAAGCTCATCAAGAGAATGCCAAGAGTGTGCAAAGCAGTCATCAAAGCAAAAGGTGGCTACTTTGAAGAACCTAGAATATAAGACATATTTTCAGTTGTTTCACACTTTTTTGTTAAGTATATAATTCCACATGTGTTAATTTATAGTTTTGATGCCTTCAGTGTGAATGTACAATTTTCAAAGTCATGAAAATACAGAAAAATCTTTAAATGAGACGGTGTGTCCAAACTTTTGGTCTGTACTGTGTGTGTATATATATATATATATATATATATATATATATATATATACTAGATGGTGGCCCGATTCTTACTCATCGGGTATTCCAGAATATGTATGCAGTTTATTTATGAAGATTTAAGAATAATGCAATGAATGCACAGGATTTTCCGGGTAAAATATATACATTATCATTAAATTTTATTGCTTATAGAACTTAATACAACTGAACGAAATTATTAAACAGATCATCAAAATATATAAACCACTACATGAATATCTAACTGTATTTAAATAAATCATCGGTCGAAAGAAGTACATCGACACTATAATATATTTGTTAACAATATCAACCCAAAATATTTTTGTACACCACATTTCTTGTGAATACGTTTTGACTATCTATAAGCAACTTTCCTTGTAAAGGGGTATAAAGAACTTGTACCTTGACGTTGGATCTCATTTTAACTCTTGAAAATGCAACGTAGAGTTGTCCATGACCAAAAACGGGCTCCGGTAGATATATGCCAACACGGTGTAGAGTTTGACCTTGTGACTTGTTTATTGCCATGGCAAAAGCTGGTTTTACTGGAAACAGTCAACGCCGAAGCCTAAATGGAAGACCGGTGTCCGAAGGAAATAAATCAATGCATGGAATGAACACTTCGTCTCCTTTTGCTGATCCAGTGATCACTCTTGCTTGAATTAAGTGGGAATGGAGTCCAGTAACAATAAGACGAGTTCCATTACATAGACCAGTTTTTGTATTTAGATTTCGCAGCAACATTACGATTGTTCCAACTTTGAGTTGTAGTCTGTGGGATGGCATTCCTGATGGCGTAAGACTATTTAAAAATTCAACTGGATAATGCTCTCGTTCATCTTCATTGTCTACATCCACTGAATCATCACTTTTGTACAACTTATACTCTCCAGGCATTCTATCCATCACACAGGAATTTAGCAGAGCCACGTTATCATTCTTGGGACAGAGAATTGCATGGGAAGAGGCCCTGTCAACACTGCTTTGGTCATTCACATCAATTTCAACGCATTGTCCAAAAACATCACTTATGATGCAGTCAGTGCACAACATGTCTTCTAGTATTTCAAGAATGTCTTCTCCAAGGTTGTATTCGTTGCTAAGTTCACCGTTACCAAGTTTAAGAAGCCACTTGCTGGACTCTGGGTCAGAAGATCGCATGTTGTTAACATCTGTTCTTGTTCCATTTGGTATGACTGGAAGGCATTGCCTAAAAACTTCCGCCAATGACAAAAACTTTACCTCCAAACAGAATTTCATTTTTTTCAGCAACATTTGTAGTCATTACTTCACGCAGAAGTCTGTCAATTAAGCTCAAAGCGTATTTGGGTGCCATGGTGCACTCGTCAAGTATCAAAAGATTTGTTTAACTGTGTTCCTGCAAATGTGTCTTGTTTTATTTTGGAAATGGAGATTTCGTTGACTGGAACTGGTATGTCAAAGACTGAATTGATAGTGTGACCTCCTCGTAAAAGGTTTGCTGCAATACCTGTTGTAGCCGATGGTACTACGACTTTTCCCAACCCTCTAACGTGATGCATTAAAACTTCATAGAGGTATGTTTTACCGCTCCCTCCTGGACCTTCAATAATGAAATATTTTGGCCTTGCATCTGCTTGTTTTTTTTATAGCGCTCACAATAGTGCCATATGCAATCCGTTGTTGTTCATTTAAGGAGTTTCTCTTCTCTGTTGCCAACAATAATTTGTAAGCTTTGTCATACTCTGGAACTTGTGGAACTTGAATTGCAGGCTGTGGCAAATTAAAGTCTGAAAACATTTTTCCATGCAGTAGTAAGACATTTTGGACATCTTGCATGGCATAAGATTCGCAATTTTGACAATTTCCACTTCTGTTGTGAAGACGTAAGCAGTAATCCTCAATTATATGTTCTTTGAAATTTGTCCAAAGTTGAGCCAGATTTGTAGGCGTTTCAAATATGCAGATGTAGGCAAACAATTCATGAAGTTGCTTAGGCATATGTAGGGTAACTGCGTCTTTTAAAGTAAGTCTCCATACAGTATCATCCACTTCAATAAAAGTCCTAAAGCCAAAGCTGCAGCTTTAAATGTATCGTGCAATACTCCGTTAACTGTTTTCAAATCATCATTACTTGTAGCTCCTTTCACATGCAGTAGTAACAGCCGAAGGCAATATCTTTTTGATCCTTGACACTAACAGTATACATGCGTCCAATTATTCTGCTAAGTCCTCGTTGTCTTGGATTCTGAGTTTTATTCCAAGCGTAATGCTCTGGAATCTCTCGATACAAATACTGCCTTGCGTTTTCTTCACCAAAAACCATTCCATTAATGTTGACGTTGTGCTTAACATTTTTGAGAAATCTTTGACTTGAGCATCTTCAAAGAAATAAATCTGCTGTTGATTTGGTAAATGAATAGCTAAACGTATAATGGCATGGGACTGTGAATGCATTGGAAACGCAAATCTCCTCCAAGCAGCTTCTGGAGCACTCACATATCTTGAGTCAACAAAAGTTAATGATTCATCGTGATTGACTGTTTTCTGTTGTATTTCGATGTTAGCTTTGTTATGCCCCTTGTAGATGTACTTGAAAAGATATTTTACACTTTTTATTGAAGCACAGATTTCTACGTTGATGTGACAGTTGTAGCGTTTTGATAAGTACGGGTTGTATGGAACTATCCAAGAGTTATTTATAATTTTTTTGTTGCGAAAATGTTATCAATGTGTTGTCGCCGGTAGGATGGGTAGCCATCCAAGTCTTTAACAGTGTGCTGTTTGAACTCCTTTAGAAACCCTTTTGTAGACTTTCCGTTTTCCATGCATGGACTTTTTGGATTTGCTACACCGCATGGGCCATGAACCATATGAGAGACTACAATATTATACAGTTCAGGATACTTTTCTTGGTTAGGGATTTCAGCCCACACTATGCTGTCGATTTCTTCCTCCGTGCGAAACTTGGAATCAGCGACTAAGATAATTAGTATATGCGCATGTGGGAGACCTCGTTTCTGAAACTCTATGACGTGTACCATTGCTATGACTGTTCCAAAAAGCCCATTTTTGATGTCTTTCAAAAGGCTGCTGAGTTTCAGTGAAAATACTCATGCGACTAAATCCGGCCTGTGTTCAACTTGTTGCCAGGGTTCAAGATTTTCGGTAATTTCCGGCCATTTAGGATTACAGGTCATTGTCACAAAAATGTCAGGTCTTCCATACTTTGTTACTATTGCCATTGCATCTTGATAACGCAGTTGCATGTTGCGGGGGCTACTGTTATGATCTGCTACAAGAACTAAGGAAAGATAGGAAAACTGTCCCTACAATAGGACTAAGCTGATTCCCTACGATGCAGCGGGCAACCTGTTCCTTGTGAACAGACCCGCCTTCGTCCTCAGCTAGTCTGAACGCAGACCTATAGATATAAGGGAGGGGTCCCTAAAAGTACTAAGGACTGGGACAAAATTGGACACCTCCTAGCAGAAGTTGTAGCGGAGCAAAAAGACAAACAGACAAAAATACTTAGAGGTCCCAGGACCAAGCAAACTATAGAGATAGGTACAAAGCACCTGGCTAGATTAAGAGTCAAAGTAACACTGAAGTCCAGCAAAGCCAGAAGGGCGGAGCTGGAATAAATAGGCAGCAGGTCACGTGACCACAAAATAGAAAAAAACTAACAGGAGGGTTCTAACAGTACCCCCTCTTCTATGAGGATCCTCGGGATCCTCCAGGCCCAGGCCTATCAGGAAACCTCCTGTGAAACGCTCTGATAAGTCTAGGAGGAGAGACATCATCTGCCCTTAACCAGGAGTTATCCTCAGGACCGAAACCTTTCCAAGCGATGAGATACTGCAATCTCCCTCTATGCCTTCTGGAATTCAGGATACGAGAAATTTCATATTCACCGTCTTCCACCACCGGAGGAACTGTGACAGTGGCATCCCTATCCGATACATCAGCTTTTTTCAACAAGGAAACATGAAACACCGGATTAATCTTCCAGAAGGAGGGAACCTCCAACCTAACAGCAGACTGGTTAACCACCTGAAGCACCTTAAATGGTCCCACAAACTTCAGACCCAATTTCTTAGAAGGAATCCTCAACCGCAGATTCTTTGAGGACAACCAAACCATGTCACCAACCGTAAACAAAACCTCTTGACGTTTCCTGTTAAAATTCTTCTTAGACTTTTTGTTAGCCTCTTGAAGGTTACAACATACAGTACAGACCAAACTCTCTCCAAATCACCGGAAAAATTCTCCTCCTCCGGCACAGCCGACACCAATTTGGAGAACGAACCAAACGACGGATGTCTCCCAGTACAACAAAAAAACGGAGAACACCCAGCAGAAGACGATGTATGGTTGTTAAGAGCAAATTCAGCAAGTGGCATTAACTCAGACCACCCCTCTTGATTGTCTGCCACAAAACAACGCAAAAACTGCTCAACATCCTGGTTCTTTCTTTCTGTCTGTCCATTAGACTCAGGATGATACCCAGATGAAAATGACAAATGGACTCCCAACCTGTCACAAAAAGCACGCCAAAAATGAGCCAGAAACTGAGGTCCCCTATCAGAAACAATGTCGGTGGGAACGCCATGGAGTCTGACAATTTCCTTGACAAAAGCCTTAGCGAGTGTCTTAGCGCAGGGTAGTTTAATGAAAGGAACCAAGTGACACATCTTGCTAAAACGGTCCACGACCACCCAGATGACAGTGAAACCCTCAGACACAGGAAGATCAGTAATAAAATCCATTGCAAGATGCGTCCAAGGTGCACTAGGAACATCCAGAGGGCAAAGCAACCCCGCAGCAGGAGCATGTGAAGCCTTTGATCTGGCACACACCGTACATTGACGCACCCATTTAATGATTTCCTTCTGCCACCCAGGCCACCAAAAACTGCGACCTACCAGTCTCTTAGTCTCAGAAATTCCTGGATGACCTGCCAACCGAGACTCATGATACTCCACAAACAACTCTGTCCTAAAAGTTCTAGGTACAAACAACCTCCCATGGGGAGTGTTAGATGGGGCATCCTCCTGGGCTTTCAGAATCCCATCTTCCAAAACGGAGTCCAATGCTGCTATCACAACTCCTTCCTGTAAAATGCTCTCCTCCTCCTCGGTACCAACCATGGGAGAAAAGCTGCGAGATAAAGCATCAGCTTTAACATTCTTAGTACCCGGGATGTAAGTAACAGAAAAATTAAACCGCGATAAAAAAAGAGCCCACCCAGCCTGACGGGCATTCAAGCGCTTGGCAGCATCTAGATAGATCAGATTCTTATGATCAGTGAAAACCTGAATGGGAAATTTAGCACCTTCCAAGAAATGACGCCAATGTTCAAATGCGAGTTTGATAGCCAGCAATTCCCGATTACCAACATCGTAATTAAGTTCGGTTTCAGAATTTTTTTTTCGAAAAAAAAGCACAGGGATGAACCCCATCCTTGTTCTCTTGAGACACTACCGCACCGACCTCCACCGAAGAAGCATCAACCTCGACCAAAAAAGGCTTGGTCTCATCAGGCTGCATAAGGATGGGGGCAGAACTGAACCTCTCCTTGAGATATACAAAAGCTTCAATGGCCTCAGTAGTCCACTGGACCGTATTCGCACCTTTCCTGGTGAGATCGGTCAGCGGCTTCACAATTATAGAAAAATTCTTAATGAATTTTCTGTAATAATTGGCGAAACCCAAAAATCTCTGTATCGATTTTAAACCCATAGGCCTAGGCCATTCTTGCACAGCCTGAACCTTCACCGGGTCCATCTCAAAGCCCTCGCTGGAGATAATGTAGCCCAAAAAACTAATTCTCTGCACAGCGAACTCGCATTTCTCCAGCTTAGCAAAAAGTGAATTGTCACTTAATAACTGCAATACCTCACGTACGCTCTGCCAATGAGACTCCAGATCTGGCGAATAAATCAAAATGTCATCCAAATACACCACCACATTCTTACCAATCAAAGGTTTCAGGATGTCATTAATAAGGTTCTGAAAAAACACTGGTGCATTGGTAAGACCAAAAGGCATAACCAGATTCTCAAAATGACCCACCGGGGTGGTTAAAAGCAGTCTTCCATTCATCACCCTCCTTCATTCGCAACAAATTGTATGCACCCCGGAGATCAATTTTAGAGAACCACTTGGCCCCCACTAACTGGTTAAACAAGTCAGGAATTAACGGCAGTGGGTAGGAATTGCGTACGGTAATTTTATTAATTCTGCTAAAGTCCAGACATGGACGTAAACCGCCGTCCTTTTTTTTTACAAAAAAAAATCCAACAGCCACAGGTGACTTAGAAGGTCTAATGTGACCAGCAGCCAAGCTCGTCTGTATGTATTCCTCCAAGGCCTTTCTTTCAGGGATAGTAAGATTAAATAAGCGACTCTTGGGAAGAGTAGCTCCAGGAACAAATTCAATGGTGCAATCATAGTCCCTATGAGGAGGTAGAATTTGCAACTCCTCCTCTAAAAAAACCTTCCAAAAATCCTGAATAGGTACAGGTAATTCCCCTCTCTCCACAGCAGCAATGCGACCGTTACAACATTTATCATAACACTTAGGACTCCAAGATTTAATCTCATTAGTAGACCAGTCCAGTAAAGGATTGTGCAGTTTTAACCAAGGCAAACCTAAAACTACTGGAGAAGGTAAATTATTTAATACCACTAAATCCAAATTCTCTTGGTGAATACCATTAATAGTGAGGGGAAATTCAAAAACCTTGTGAGTAACACATTTCAAAGGAGTGTTATCAACAGCAACCACAGAAATAGGAGATGACAAAGGTTTGGGTTCCAATTTAAGTTTTTCCAAAAATCCCTTATCAATCACATTCAGTGTAGAACCACAATCCACAAATACCTGAAATTCAATCAACTCCTCCTGCAATGAGGTACTCCCTGAAAGAAATACTCCCTTAGAGTTTAAACAAGCAATACGGGCGTAACTGACCCTTTTTTTTTCTTTGTTTAACAGAAGCTCACAGTTCTTAACAAAATGGTCAGATTTACCACAGTAAAAACACAATCCCTTGTCTCAGTTGTGTCTCAGCAGAAGAGACTCGATCAGGATCGTGATACAACAACCCCATAGCAGAAAAAAAATCCTCCACTGATCTAAAACACGGATCATCAGGTTGGAGAGAAAAGGCCCATCCCTGTGGTTCCTTGCGCAAAAGTGACATGATAAACCCAATGCGCTGTGATTCATTCCCAGAGGACCTGGGTCTCAAACGAAAATATAATAAACAAGCATTTTTAAAGGAAAAAAAATCTTGTTGTTTACCATAAAAAAAATCAGGCAGTCCTACCTTCGGTTCAACAAAATGCGCTCCAGGACATCTACTCACGTGTTGCTGGAGCTCGGCCACCTCAAGAGACAATCCCTGCAGGCGTTGAGCCAATTCCTGAACAGACACCATGCTGATCTCCGGATCTCTTTCCTTAGGATTATTATTTTTTTTTTATTTTGGGCTGGACTTACTGTTATTATCTGCTACAAGAACTAAGGAAAGATAGGAAAACTGTCCCTACAATAGGACTAAGCTGATTCCCTATGATGCAGCGTGCAACCTGTTCCTTGTGAACAGACCCGCCTTCGTCCTCAGCTAGTCTGAACGCAGACCTATAGATATAAAGGAGGGGTCCCTAAAAGTACTAAGGACTGGGACAAAATTGGACACCTCCTAGCAGAAGTTGTAGCGGAGCAAAAAGACAAACAGACAAAAATACTTAGAGGTCCAAGGACCAAGCAAATTATAGAGATAGGTACAAAGCACCTGGCTAGATTAAGAGTCAAAGTAACACTGAAGTCCAGCAAAGCCAGAAGGGCGGAGCTGGAATAAATAGGCAGCAGGTCACGTGACCACAAAATAGAAAAAAACGAACAGGAGGGTTCTAACAGCTACCTTCAAATGACGAAGGGAGAATTACTGTTTATCCAATGGGAATTCCCTTTTGAATTGATTGTTTTTGCAAATGTTCTTGAAGAATGCAGTAGTCTTCAACTTTAAGTTCTTTTTGGTTCATTTGTATGAAATTTAGACGATTAGCTTCAATTTTAACGTATGCGTCGAATAAGCACTGTTGTGTCAGTTTCCCACCGTTTAAAATAGGATTCAAGTAATTTCGGACAGACAGAAGTAAACTGTAGTACTGCAATTCTTCTTGAAGTTTCTTGCTGGTGTAGGTTTTCATGCCACCCTTGATCACCTCTTGGAAAGAATTGCGGATACAGAAGAGCATCAAGGTTGCTGTGCAAAATGCTAATTCGTTGTGTCTTAGGAACCAAAGGGTTGTTTTGGTCTTGGTTAAGATGGACTAATATATCCAAGATGGACTAATATATCCTCCAAAAGGAGGCTCTCCGTCATCGTTTTGAAAAACAACTGCGACCTCACTTACACGTGGTTTGTTGTAAAGTCGGGGATCGTGTTTACATTCTTGTTTAATCGCCATGACGATAGAAGGCATTTCAGTCCCATTTTGTATAGCCCTCTTTTCCTCCTCAACTTCTAAGTCTTTTAGCATGTGATATGCAGCAGCAAATGGGCTGATTTTTTGTAAATGTACGGCAATTTGGTTCATCAGTTCAGCATCACACTTTTCGTTTTCTTTCAGGTTCATCCTTGGTTCTGTAGCCTCATTTGTATCAAGGATGTATAATTGTGCAAATTTTGGTGGTTGTCCTATTTCTGGGTGAAGTGTTCCAGTGCGGTGGTAGATCTGGCCGTGAATTTTAAAACAATATGGTATGAATCCAGGGGGTGGTGCAATGTTGGGACCAAATGAAGAAAACGCATGAGAACTGTTGATGCTTCTGATATTTTCCATAAAATTTCTACTGTGTTGATGCGTTCCTTTCATCATAACTTTTCCTTTTTGGCAGCATTGAGTAAACTGATTGTCAGATGGTTTTTGATCAATAAAATTAAGAGAGTCACATTTAGAGCAAACTGCATTCATATTCCCAAAGCAGCGATCAATAATTGTAGTTTCATTGTCTGTTACGTAACGTGCAAGTTGTTGAATATTCTGCTGGGCTTGCCTTAGTTGGTAGAGCATTCATTTTTTATGAATTTGGCGATCGTGTTGTTGTCTGTTTGTCCTGGATTGTGGAGATTTATTCACCCGACGTTGTCTGTGGGATTCCGCATCGTGTTCCTGCCTAGCGGCAGTGTGTTGTGGTGTCTCCTGTTCCCGACATCTCTGTGAATCAGCTACTTGTACCTGTCGTGTGGCAGTTTGTTGTGGTGTTTCCTGTTGGTGACATTGTCTGTGAGATACCGCATCCTGGGCTTGTCTGGCGGCAGTTTCTTGAAGTGTCTCTTGCTCTCGACATTGTCGTTGCCTTGCTGTTGCTTCTGCTTTTCTGTCATCCTCATTGGCGTATTTTCTCTTACGACCCATTGGAAGACAGGAAGCTTAAATCGTGATAGCATACAGTAAAGAAGTATCTGTTCAGCGCGCTGTGACTGACAGAACTTGTTCAGTAAACGTGAGTGAACTATGTCGCACTGTGACTGACAGAACATGTTCAGTAAACGTGACTGAACTACGTGGCACTGTGACTGACAGAACTTGTTCAGTAAACGTGACTGAACTACATGGCACTGTGACTGACAGAACTTGTTTAGTAAACGTGAGTGAAAAATGTGGCACTGTGACTGACAGAACTTGTCCAGTAAACGTGACTGAACTACGTGGCACTGTGACTGACAGAAATTGTTCAGTAAACGTGACTGAACTATGTCACACTGTGATTGACAGAACTTGTCCAGTTAACATGACTAAACTACGTTGCACTGTGACTGACAGAACTTGTCCAGTAAACGTGACTGAACTACGTCGCACTGTGACTGACAGAACTTGTTCAGTAAATGTGACTGAACTACGTGGCACTGTGACTGACAGAACTTGTCCAGTAAACGTGACTGAACTATGTCGCACTGTGACTGACAGACCTTGTTCAGTAAATGTGACTGAACTACGTGGCACTGTGACTGACAGAACTTGTCCAGTAAACGTGATTGAACTACGTGGCACTGTGACTGACAGAACTTGTTCAGTAAACGTGATTGAACTACGTGGCACTGTGACTGACAGAACTTGTTCAGTAAACGTGACTGGACTACGTGGCACTGTGACTGACAGAACTTGTCCAGTAAACGTGAGTGAACTACATCACATTGTGACTGACAGAACTTGTCCAGTAAACGTGACTGAACTACATCACACTGTGACTGACAGAACTTGTTCAGTAAACGTGAGTGAACTACGTCGCGTTGTGACTGGGGGTTAAATTCCGCGCCAATATCTCTGATTGATCGCGGCTGGCCGGGCGCGACCAATCTGCGAAGCGGGGTTTAAATTGCGCACCAATATCGCTGAATGGTCGCGCCTGGCCGGCCGCAACCAATCAGCGAAGCGGGGTTTAAAGGGGTTGTCCACTACTTTAAATTAACCCCCCAATGTATCCCCCTGGGGCCCCTAATGAATTTCGTGAATACCTCATTCATTGAGATACCATTCATTGAGAGAGCGCGCTGTGGATGCCGGGTGTGACGCGATGGGGGATAACCCCGCCGACAACCCGTCACTCACCGTGGAATGCGGAAGAGGAGACACCTGGCTGCAGCCGCAAATAGTCGTGATGTAAGCGGAAGCAAGAGCCGGCTGCAGCCGGTGGTCACGTGCTGCCTGAGCGCAGTCAGCAACATGGCAACATGAGATATTTACGAAATTCATTAGGGGCCCCGGGGGGATACATTGGAGGGTTAATTTAAAGTAGACGCGCCAATATCGCTGATTGGTCGCGCCCAGCCTTCCTCGACCAATCAGAGAAGCGTAGTTCAAATCCCGCGCCAATTTGCGGCCGGACTGCGCCTGTCGCTGATTGGTCGCGGGCGGCTGGTGCAACCAATCAGCGACGCGGGATTTCCGTTACAGACAAACAGACAGAATTAGACGATTATATATAAAGAGGTACATATATATACATATATATACAGTATATGTACCTGTATAGATTTCCTTTGTGTGTTAGTCAAATAAATAGTGTTGGTCAAGTACCACTGTCTCATTATTGGCTGCGCTGTTTCATCCAAGTAACCTGCTTACACGTATAGAATGTTATATCATCAGTGGCACCTATTTACACAGGACATTATGCTGCCAATAATGATTTTAAAACCGTCAAAGCATTTTGCTTGTTCGTCAGGTGTTTGCTGGCCTGTTTAGACTGGCCAATAGTAGGAAACAGCATTCCTACAAATGCCCATTTCCAAAATATTGACCAGTCTACTTTACTTTCACGTAATCTGACCATTGCATGGTGATATCCCTAAGGTTAATTAGCCCATTATGTGCACAATTGCAAATTGTCTTGTGGAAGCAAAGGCACTATAGCTACAACATTAATTTTCTATTTTTTGAAGTATCCCAAGAAAAACCTGAATGCAGTTTCTGAGCACAGCAAAGCATGATGATTTTTTAATAGGAATCAAACAGCTAACGGCGAATCTGTTAGATCAGTGCAAAAGAAAACAATCTCAAAATTTTAATTAACTGTATTTTAATAGCTTTAATTATAATTGAATAATTTAAATACCATGGGAAACAGTTAAATCTCCTCAAAGCCTTTTTTATTTACATTTTAAATGCTAGTAAGAAAGCAAGAATGAGTTCAGGTTCTGTCATGGAAAATAGGAGAGAAAGCAATGATGAGTTAGTGAGTTAGTTACGATCGAAAATCTGCAGCATAGCCTTTAATTGCTGTCATCAGACTGCTGATAAAAGAAGTAGAGTGTTTAGTTCAACATATAATGGGTAAACAATAGACATGAGCCAATCATTTAAAATTCAAATGCGCCTGTTCCTATAATTTTTTTGAAAAAAATTGATTTGCATCGAATCACAAGTACTGCAAAGCTTCTAATTGTCATGAAAAATGTGGATAGCACATTGCACTCTACTGGGGCTATATTAAACCCCTTTCAAGCTCTTTAACGCAAACACAACGGTGACCTCAACTTATATGGCTATAAGTAAATGGATAACGAGTGATAATGTTACACGCACGCCGCTAGGTTCAGATAGGGCGAGATGGGTGTCATGAATTCTTTGGAATCCTGGGGGAACCGTTACTCAGGGCGACCATAGGCTGCAGCTTCTCTCAGGCACACAATTGATTCAATTGCTGACCAGACACATCTGACAAGAGTCTTTTTCAACAGTTTAACACCGGAATTTAATCTGAAGCACGGCCAGTGCAATTCAGGGATATTACAGCTACAATCTTCATTACAGTACAATGTGAGTTTCTTGAGCAACCGGCTCCAGTAACAATACAGTAGTTTCTTCACAAGGCACAGTATTACAGTCTCTTCAGTAGCATAATTCAGCATAGATTAGATCTCTTAGCAGCACACTTCTATGCGTACACAACCACAGGATTTTTCTTCACAAGGACACAATAGTACACAACATTCTTTATCCTGCATGGAGATGGAGGGGGGAGGGTTTGATGAGGGAGATGATCCCTGTGACACAATTCCTTCCAGTCCTTATCTTCCTGCCCGATAATACTGTGTACTGTTAGTTCAGGGAGTTTATCTGACCTGTGTTTAGCTTCTCTCCTGATCTGAATCCTGTTCAGTTGCCTTCTGTCAGATCCAGATAACACACCACCTTTCTCTTTGGCTTCAGTCAGACTAAAATAACAAGTTCCCCACAATCCCCCTGGGGCTCTGCTAAAACACTCCCTGTCTCCTGTGACTGTGTTAACCCCTCTATTTGCTGGATGCTTTTGAAGCACAACATTTTCTGTCTCCTGTGCTTGTGTTATTTGTAACTTGTTTGTTATTTGTTATTTGGATGCTTTTGAAGCAACAGCACTACTTCTGCATGTCACAATAACCCACAGGATGTTTAGCCGCTTAATAGCCTATGACATATTAGTACACTATAGGCTATCAACCCCAGTTCAGCGCGGGCTCCTGCGCTGAGCCCGCACTCAACCAGGCACACGTCAGCTGATTCTTACAGCTGACATGTGCCCGCAACAGCCGCGGGTGGAATCGCTATCCACCCGCGGCTGTTAACCAGTTAAATGCCACTGTCAATCTCTGACAGCGGCATTTAACTTGCGCTTCCGGGAAGCACGTCCTAGGCCCCGCCCATCGGTGACCCCGTCAGATGATCGCGAGTCACCGATGGGTTTGCATGACAACCCGGGGTCTGCAGCAGACCCATGTGGTTGTCATGTCTCGCTTCTATGAGCGCCACCCAGTGTTCGGCGCTCACAGTAAGTGAGCATTTCTACTGCATGCAGGCGATCTGTTCATCGCTTGTATGCAGTAGAAGCAATCAGAAAACTGCTGCTTCTAGTCTCCTATGGAGACTACTGAAGCAAGCAAAAAGTGTAAACAAACTATTTTTAAAAATATTAAAAAAATAAAAAATATATAAAAGTTTAAATCATCCCCCTTTCGCCCCATTCAAAATAATAAAAAAAAAAACACATACACATATTCGACATTGCCACATTTAGAATCGCCTGATCTATCAAAATAAAAAAAGAATTAATTTGATCGGTAAATGGCGTAACGAGAAAAAAATTCTAAACGCCAGAATTAAGTTTTTTTGGTCATCGCAACATTGCAATAAAATTAAATAACGGGCGATCAAAACATCACATCTGCCCCAAAATGGTATCAGTAAAAACGTCAGCTCGATGCGCAAAAAATAAGCCCTCACCCGGCCCAAGATCCCAAAAAATGAAGACCCTATGGATCTCGTAAAATGGCGTCATTTTTTTTTAAGCAAACTGGATATTTTTTTCATCACTTAAATAAAAAAGAAAATATGCATGTTTGGTGTCTACGAACTCGTAATGACCTGGAGAATAATAAAGGGAGGTCAGTTTTAGCATTCAGTGAACGTGGTAAAAAAATAAAATAAATAACTGTGGAATTGCATTTTATTTGCAATTTCACCTGTTAGAACCCTCCTGTTAGTTTTTTCTATTTTGTGGTCACGTGACCTGCTGCCTATTTATTCCAGCTCCGCCCTTCTGGCTTTGCTGGACTTCAGTGTTACTTTGACTCTTAATCTAGTCATGTAAGTGAAGAGTCTCCGCAAGCTCAAAGAACACTGGATTTTGGCTGTTGGAGCTGAAAAGAGGACATCGGTAAACCGCGCGCCTACCGGCGCGCGCCTTTTGAAGCTTTTTTTTTAAGCTTTTTTCACTGTTTTCAGAACATTAACAGTAAGAACATGGAAGAGTCCAGGAGCCATTTGGTGAGCTGCATATCCTGCTACATGTTCACAGACTTGCCAGTGGAAAAGCCAAACTTCACATGCCAGAAATGCAAGCTTGTGTCCCTGTTGGAGGAAAAGTTGCGAAATCTAGAAGAGAGGTTAACTACCTTGAAAATCATTAAGGAAGGTGAAGAGTTCTTAGACAGAGCAGAATTATCTCTTCATGATTCAGAAAGAGAAGAAATTCGAACTGCACCTGACGAAACAGAGGAATGGAAGCATGTGACCCACAGAAGCAGGAGGATCGAGAGGCAGTCAGCACCCATACTGCTCAGGAACCAGTACCAGGCTCTCACGCAGGAGAACCATGAAGAAATACAGCAAAATAAGACTTTGCCAGCAATGAATAACCTTGTAAGCCCTCAGAATCCTCCTAGATGGAGAAAGAAGAATGATGTGAAGAAAAAACGGAGAGTGGTGGTCATGGGTAGAGATGAGCGTTGTTCTACTCGAACTGTTCGCCAATCTCAAATTCGAGCTGTTTTGGGCGGTGTTCGAGCCGGTCGGCGAACACGAACAATTTGAGAAAAATTCGGCTGTTCGAGGTTATGTTCGATAACTGTTCGTGCACCAAAATCATAACTGGATTTTTTCTCAGTAATGATGAAAATTAATGTTAATACGCAGTTTGAGTGTACAGCGGGGCGGGGGGAGGGGCAGGGGATGGATCTCTGCAGGAACAATGAAGATCTCCATTTTTTTTTCTCTTTCCCTCATTTGCAGTGGGGAGGTGCAATCTGTCAGCCTATCAGCAGCGCACACACGGAGCGAAGTGCTTTTTTTCACACAAGCAAGGGCATGTGTGATTGGCAGTGTATGTCACATGTCCTTGCCCTATAAGACCAAGCCATTTTCCCCGTCGCCACCATTTTCTCACTGCTGCAGCTGCGTGTTAGACGGCACCGCTGTTGCTGTGTGCGCTATACCTTGTTAATTTCAAGCCAATTTTCGCACAAATATACAGATAGCTTGGGAGTAGGGAATAGTTGTGATTGCAGTCCTTTTAAGGACTAGGTTACAGCATTTCCTACGACTTTTATCAGGCAGGTCTGTGCTCTTAAATAGATAGATTGTGGGAGTAAAGACTAATTGTAATTGGAGTCCTTTTCAGGACTAGGTTACATCAGTTCCTATCAGTTTTTGCCAGGCAGGTCTGTGCCAGTGCTGTGCAAGTTTTTTTCACAGCATTTGGCTGAATCTAGCAAAGCTAATCCTTTTTGGCCTATTGCAGAGTGTGTTAGTCAGTGGAGTAGCCTATCTGTGTTGCAAGATATACCACCTGTGTATAGAATACCAATTTTTTACTGCACCTAGTGAAGTAAAATCTTTTGGGCATAGCATCATTCTATTAGTCCATCTATACTGACCTCCATCAGGTTGCAAACTGAATATAATTTTTTTCTGCATCTAGCTCTGAAAAAATATTTGGGCTTCTAGCAGTGTGTGGGACTTGGTCTATTAGTCCATCTATACTGACCTCCATCAGGTTGCAAATTAAAAATAATTTTTTTCTGCATCTAGCTCTGAAAAAATATTTGGGCTTCTAGCAGTGTGTGGGACTTGGTCTATTAGTCCATCTATACTGACCTCCATCAGGTTGCAAATTAAAAATAATTTTTTTCTTCATTTATCTCTGAAAAAATATTTGGGCTTCTAGCAGCGTGTGGGACTTGTTCTATTAGTCCATCTATACTGACCTCCATCAGGTTGCAAATTAAAAATAATTTTTTTCTGCATCTAGCTCTGAAAAAATATTTGGGCTTCTAGCAGTGTGTGGGACTTGGTCTATTAGTCCATCTATACTGACCTCCATCAGGTTGCAAATTAAAAATAATTTTTTTCTGCATCTAGCTCTGAAAAAATATTTGGGCTTCTAGCAGTGTGTGGGACTTGGTCTATTAGTCCATCTATACTGACCTCCATCAGGTTGCAAATTGAATAAAAAAATTTTCTGCATCTAGCTCTGAAAAAATATTTGGGCTTCTAGCGGTGTGTGGGACTTGGTCTATTAGTCCATCTATACTGACCTCCATCAGGTTGCAAATTAAAAATAATTTTTTTCTGCATCTAGCTCTGAAAAAATATTTGGGCTTCTAGCAGTGTGTGGGACTTGGTCTATTAGTCCATCTATACTGACCTCCATCAGGTTGCAAATTAAAAATAATTTTTTTCTGCATCTAGCTCTGAAAAAATATTTGGGCTTCTAGCAGTGTGTGGGACTTGGTCTATTAGTCCATCTATACTGACCTCCATCAGGTTGCAAATTAAAAATAATTTTTTTCTGCATCTAGCTCTGAAAAAATATTTGGGCTTCTAGCAGTGTGTGGGACTTGGTCTATTAGTCCATCTATACTGACCTCCATCAGGTTGCAAATTAAAAATAATTTTTTTCTTCATTTAGCTCTGAAAAAATATTTGGGCTTCTAGCAGTGTGTGGGACTTGTTCTATTAGTCCTTCTATACTGACGTTCAGCAGGTTGCAAATTGAATATAATTTTTTTCTGCATCTAGCTCTGAAAAAATATTTGGGCTTCTAGCAGTGTGTGGGATTTGGTCTATTAGTCCATCTATACTGACCTCCATCAGGTTGCAAATTAAAAATAATTTTTTTCTGCATCTAGCTCTGAAAAAATATTTGGGCTTCTAGCAGTGTGTGGGACTTGGTCTATTAGTCCATCTATACTGACCTCCATCAGGTTGCAAATTAAAAATAATTTTTTTCTTCATTTAGCTCTGAAAAAATATTTGGGCTTCTAGCAGTGTGTGGGACTTGTTCTATTAGTCCTTCTATACTGACCTCCATCAGGTTGCAAATTAAAAATAATTTTTTTCTGCATCTAGCTCTGAAAAAATATTTGGGCTTCTAGCAGTGTGTGGGATTTGGTCTATTAGTCCATCTATACTGACCTCCATCAGGTTGCAAATTAAAAATAATTTTTTTCTGCATCTAGCTCTGAAAAAATATTTGGGCTTCTAGCAGTGTGTGGGACTTGGTCTATTAGTCCATCTATACTGACCTCCATCAGGTTGCAAATTGAATAAAAAAATTTTCTTCTTCATTTAGCTCTGAAAAAATATTTGGGCTTCTAGCAGTGTGTGGGACTTGTTCTATTAGTCCTTCTATACTGACGTCCAGCAGGTTGCAAATTGAATATAATTTTTTTCTGCATCTAGCTCTGAAAAAATATTTGGGCTTCTAGCGGTGTGTGGGACTTGGTCTATTAGTCCATCTATACTGACCTCCATCAGATTGCAAATTAAAAATAATTTTTTTCTGCATCTAGCTCTGAAAAAATATTTGGGCTTCTAGCAGTGTGTGGGACTTGGTCTATTAGTCCATCTATACTGACCTCCATCAGGTTGCAAATTAAAAATAATTTTTTTCTGCATCTAGCTCTGAAAAAATATTTGGGCTTCTAGCAGTGTGTGGGACTTGGTCTATTAGTCCATCTATACTGACCTCCATCAGGTTGCAAATTGAATAAAAAAATTTTCTGCATCTAGCTCTGAAAAAATATTTGGGCTTCTAGCAGTGTGTGGGACTTGGTCTATTAGTCCATCTATACTGACCTCCATCAGGTTGCAAATTAAAAATAATTTTTTTCTGCATCTAACCCAGCCAATAGTTTTGGCCTAATACCACAGTTTGGCCACTCAGCTCTGCTCGGTTACCATCCATTGTTTTTTTGTGCAAACAACTCCAGAGTTGTGAATTAGTTAACCACCAAAATGAGTGGAAAAAGGCCTGCGGCTGGTGGAAAGGGTAATAGGCGTGTTGGGAAGGGGAAAAAAGGTTGTGTCCGTGGGGTAGGTGCAGAAGAAAGACCATCTTCCAGCCAAACTAAAATGTCTACTTCTTTTAGCGGACAATGTGATAAGATCCCTTTCTTACGGCCACGCCAATCGCTACAAATTCCAGATGAGGCACAAAAACAGCAGGTGCTTCAACGGATATCAAGTGCTCCTTTAAGTGGGCTCTCCTCCACATCAACTTCAACATCACAAATACTCCAGTCCTCAAAGGTGTCACCCAAATCGCACTTGCTTCCTCACAGCTCCCAAATCTCCAGCTGCCCGTCTGAGTATGAGGTAGAACAGATGGTTGTGTCTGCAGAGCTGTTTACTCATACTATAGCCTGGGAATCAGAGGTCGACTCCAGCGCTTCTGTGAATCCAGACGAGGAAATGATCTGCACTGATGCCCAGAATCTTTATGAGTCGGATCCAGGACCAGACGCAGAAGGTTCTGACCATAATGTAGACCCTCATTCCCAAACTGTAACTCCTGTTGGTGGAGACAATGAGGAAGACGATGATAAGACTCAAATACCTGATTGGAGCGACAACTTTAGTTTTTTGTCAGGGCAGGAACAGGTTGGCTCTGAGGACGACGGGTATGATAACGCACAGGGTGATGATGATGAGGTCGGAGATCCCACTTACTGTCAACCCACAGTCAGCCAAGAGATGAGGTCAGCAGAGGAGGTGGAGGAAGATGCTAGTGACGACGAGGTCAGGTTGCGCCTTCCTGGACAGAGACGTAGTACTGGAAGCACGTCAACAACTGCATCCTCAAACACAACTCTGCCTCTCACCACAAGTCGTGGTGGCTCTTCAGGTCGCATGGGTGCTAAGCCTTGCATAGCCTGGGCATTTTTTCAGATCGATAAAGATGACCCAACTCGTGTTATCTGTAACATTTGTCAGCAAAAGCTAAGTAGAGGCCAAAAAATACATAGTTTGAGTACTTCATGCATGAACCGGCACATGGACATGAAGCATAAGTTGCAGTGGGAAGCTCAGTGTGCTACAATACGGTCTAGCCGGCCGGGCCAACCACCGTCTGCCATATCTTGTGCATCCGCGGCCTCTTCATCCTCTGTGACTGGGGGGACAGCAGTCACACCTGTTTTGGGGCGCAGACCTGCCACCTCTTTACCCGCAACAGCCAGCGTGATTGGCAGGTCATCATTTTCTTTGGAGGTGGTAACACCAGCTGGTCTTGAGCGCTGTCCGACATCGATAGCACCACCTTTGGATCAAGGCAACCTAACATGTCCGCCTGCATCTTCCTCACAGACCGGCAGTTTGCCGGGGACACCCTTATCAACCCCGTCTAAGCACAATAGCCAGCCCTCGGTCCCTCAGATGTGGACAAGTAAAAGACCATTTCCTCCTAGCCATGAGAAAGCTAAGAGGTTGAATTTCACCATCTGCAAGCTCTTGGCTACAGAAATGCTGCCTTTCCGCCTGGTGGACACAGAGGATTTTCGAGACCTTATGTCCGTCGCAGTGCCCCAGTACCAGATGCCCAGTCGGCACTACTTCTCAAAGAAAGGTGTGCCTGCGCTCCACCAGCATGTCACACACAACATCACCGCTTCTTTGAGAAACTCTGTGTGTGACAGGGTGCATTTCACCACAGACAGTTGGACGAGTAGGCATGGACAGGGGCGTTACATGTCGCTGACTGGGCACTGGGTAACTATGGTGACAGCAGGACAAGGGGCTGCTGTCCAAGTCTTGCCGTCCCCACGAGTTGTGCGTCAATCCTCTTTATGTCATTTTTCCTCCACTGCTTCTGCCTCCTCAACCTCCTCTCGGTCTTCCACCTGCACCCAAAGCCTGTCTGGTCATGCCACAAGCTTTCTAACTGCGCAGAAGGGATCCTGCACACCTCCTTACTATGCTGGCAGTAGGGCTCAACGTCATCAGGCGGTTTTTACATTGAAATGTCTGGGAAATGTGAGTCACACAGCTGAGGAGTTGTGGTCAGCTCTGGAGAACCAATTTCATGAATGGTTGTCTCCACTGGACCTGAAACCAGGGAAGGCCGTGTGCGACAATGCTGCAAACCTGGGTGCGGCCCTTCGCCGGGGCAATGTCACACACGTGCCTTGTATGGCTCACGTGTTGAACCTGGTTGTCCAGCAATTTTTAGCCCACTATCCCAGACTAGATGGCCTTCTGCAGAGGGCACGGTCGCTGTGTGCTCACTTCCGCCGTTCGCATCCCGCAGCTCAGCGACTTACATCTCTACAGAAGTCGTTGGGCCTGCCACTTCACCGGCTAAAATGCGATGTGCCTACCCGGTGGAATTCAACTCTGCACATGTTGCAGCGACTGTGGCAGCACCGACAAGCCCTGGTGCAATACGTTCTGACGTATAGCCTGGGCCAACGAGATTCAGAGGTGGGGCAAATCACGCTGGAGGAGTGGTCTCAGATCAGGGACCTATGCACTCTTCTGCACAGTTTTGAAATGGCGACGAAGATGTTTAGTGCTGACGATGCCATTATCAGCATGACTATTCCGGTGATTTACATGCTGGAGCACATGTTAAACAGAATTCGGAGTCAGGTGGTGGCACAAGAGGAGGTGGAGGAAGTAGAGGAGGAGGAGTTGTATGCGGAAGGGCTAACATCTGCAAGGTCCAGACGGTCGGCAGCACCAAGGCGGCAGGCATGTGAGGGTGGGGGAGATGGTTTAACCAGGGCGCATGGTAGCAGCCAAACTAGTGAGGAAGGTGCAGGAGCCCAGGAAGAAGTGGAGGACGAACTGATGGAAGACTCATCAGATGAGGGAGACCTTGATCACATTTCTGTTGTGCGAGGTTGGGGGGAGAGGACAGAGGAAGGAAGCATGATTGTTACCTCGCCACCAACACAACAGGGACTTGGTGCTCCTGGATGCGCAACACACATGAGTGCCTTCTTGCTGCACTACCTGCAACATGACCCTCGAATTGTGAGAATTAGAAATAATCCTGACTACTGGGTTGCCACACTGTTAGATCCCCGGTACAAAAGTAAATTTGCAGAAATTATTCCTGCCATAGAAAGGGATGCACGCATGCAGGAGTATCAGCAGAGACTGTTGCAGAATCTTACATGTGCTTTTCCACAAAATACCAGTGGTGCACGTAGTGAATCTCACAGTTCCAACTTGCCAACCGTGGGACCGTCAAGTGTTCAGCACTCAAACCGTAACAGAACCACAGTATCTGCTGGTAACATCAATTTTGCGGAATCATTTCACCACTTTTTTAGCCCATCCTTTGCAAGGCCACAGGAGACAAGAAGTCTGACACATAGTCAACGCCTAGAGACGATGGTACAGGAGTATCTCCAAGTAGACATTGAAGCCACGACTGTGTCACTGGACCCTTGCTCTTTTTGGGCTTCCAATCTGGATAAATGGCCGGAGCTAGCCACTTACGCCTTGGAGATCTTGTCATGCCCCGCAGCCAGCGTTCTGTCTGAACGTGTGTTCAGCGCTGCTGGTGGTGTGCTGACAGATAAGCGCACGCGGCTCTCCACTGATAATGTAGACAGACTCACGTTCAAAAAGATGAACAAATCATGGATCCGAAACGACTTTTCTACCCCTGTGTCATCCTGGGGAGAGTAAAAGCTTGATGATTGGTTAAAATCACCCTACCAACGGTTTTAAGCTTTCAAATTACTAATCATGTTTATCTGTATCTTGACTGGAAAATAATTTGGGCTTTGTAGCAGTGTGCAGCACTGATCCTATTAGGCCATCTATAATAAGCTTCACCAGATTTAAAATTAAAAATGATTTTTAGCTGCATCTAGCCCGGAAAATAATTTTGGGGCTCCGAGATGCGCAAGACACATAAGTGCCTTCTTGCTGCACTACCTGCAGCATGACCCTCATATTGTCAGAATTCGAAGTAATCATGACTACTGGGTTGCCACACTCTTAGATCCCCCAAACTTTTCGATCAACCTTTTCATTTTAATAAAGACCAAAAAAATGGTCATTTTTGAAATTATAAGCATTAGCAGGTTGTTAGAAACTGAAATCAAACAGTTTTCAACTCAAAACTTTATTCTAGGTGATGTTACATTTTCACATAGGACCCCTTGTTCGAAAGGAGCTTCTGAACTCTCTCGTCCATTGAATTTGTCAGGTTTTGGATGGTTTCTGCTTCAATTGTTTTGCATGAGGACAGAATACCCTCCCAGAGCTGTTGCTTAGATGTGAACTGCCTCCCGCCATCATAGACACTCCTTTTAATGATGCTCCAAAGGTTCTGAATGGGGTAGAGGTCAGGGGAGCATGGGGGTCACACCATAAGTTTGTCCCCTTTTATGTCCATATCAGCCAGAGATGCAGATGTTTTATGTGCAGCATGAGATGGTGCAAAATGATCTTGCTGTGAAATACACGGTTCTTCTTCTTGAACCATGGCAGGAAGTGCTGTTTGAGAAAATCCACATACATTATGGAGTTCATCTTTAGCGCCTTCAGGGATCCTAAAGGGGCCGACAATCTCTCTCCCCATGATTCCAGCCCAAAACATTACTCCACCTCCTCCTTGTTGGCGCTGTAGCCGTGTTTGCGTGGGGTGTCCATCAACCAGCCATCCTCCACTCCATTCATCTGGACCATCGAGCGCTGCACGGCACTCATCCGTGAACAAAACAGTTTTGAAATCAGTCTTCATGTAATGTTTGGCCCACTGGAGCCGTTTCTGCTTGTGTGAAGTGGATAGAGGAGGTCGACAGGATGGCGTATGCACAGCTGCAAACCTCTGAAGGACCCTGCATCTTGTTGTTCGGGGGACGTTGGAGGCACAAGCAGCTTCAAAAACTTGTCTGCTGCTATGACAAGGCTTTTTTGCCGCTGCTCTTTCAACCTGACGTAATTGCCTGTAGAAAAGAGTCCTCAATTTGCCCTCATCAGCACGCACACGTGTGTACTGTGAATCAGCTACATACTTCTTGATTGCCAAGACACTTCATCCTGATCATCGCACAATGTTGATTGTAGTCATGCCTTGACCTAAACACACCACAATTTGTTGCTTCTCAGCAGCCGACACATCCTTTTTCTTTCCCATTTTGGCAGAAAATGTAGGCTGCTTAATAATGTGAGAGAGCCTTCTTAAGTAGTCTTGCCTTTCATTGGACACACCTGCCAAACTAATTAGCACAGGTGTCTGCAATTGCTTACAGTGATATAAAGAGCCCTGACACACATCACCATCAATGAGTTTAACTGACAAACAAACAAATTCTTCCCTTATCACTCCTAAACACTTTTTGCATAATAATTTGGAACGCGGTGTACATGTGCTTTTCCACAAAACACCAGTGGTTCACGTAGTGAATCTTACAGTTCTAACTTGCCAACCGTGGTCTGTATGGAATTGTTCAATAAAGGGCCCAAAATTAAGATAACATAGATGGGAGAGGTCTCTATGAATAGGAATTCCTAAGTATTTGATACCCTGTGAGGGCCAGGCAAAGGGAAAGTTGGACTGGATGGAATCCTATATGGATTTAGGGAGGGAGACATCGAGGGCCTCAGACTTCGCTGCATTGATTTTAAAATTTTACCATGTAACAAAGTGATCTATTTCAGCCATAACAGCAGGGATGGATATATGTGATTGAGTGATATATACTAGGACATCATCAGCAAATAGAGAGCACTTGTACTCGGTGCCTCCCACCTCAATCCACCTAATATTGGGGTTATGGCGAATTGATGAGAGCAGGTGCTCCGTCACTAGGATGTATAAGAGAGGGGACAGAGGACATCCCTGCCTTGTCCCATTGGTGATTGTGAAAGGTGATGAAAATGTTCTGACGCACCCCCTGGGCCTTGGGACACCCGGAGCCGGACCCTTTTTGGTGGATGCTGGTGGTTGTAGTCTTCGTGGCGGCGATCCGGTTCCGTGGCTCAGGGCGGTCAAACCAGTGGCGGAACTATTTATGTGGTTTTGATGTTTAAATGTCCGACTACGCCACCCGTGGATTGCGGTCAGAGTGAACCGCCGCTACAGGGCAGACCGCTAAGGCTGGTGTTGTGGGTGCAGCAGAGCGTAGCATAACTCCCCACGGGAGGAGTATAGCCTCAGGGCAGTGTATGCGGAGGATGGGGGTGATGGTGCAGGGCAGCAGCAGTAACGACACGGAGTCAGTGATGCAGTTCAGGGCCTTTACTCACAGTTCTTATTATCCAGACCACGTCTGCAGGTAACGGCTGCCCACGTCGTACTGTGCTCACCAGGTGAGGGGCTCAGACAACTCCCAGATAACTTTGGAGCGCTTCACAGGACCCCCTTTGTGTGTCCTTTGTCTGGCCTTTCTTACCAACACTTCTGTCCGGCTGCCTCGGGCCTCCTCTTGGTAAACTTGGCGCCAGTTTCCCTGACCCTATGTGGTGCCTTCCTAGCGGGTGGAGCAAGGGGCTGCGCCACATAAAATGTCAGAGCCTCCGGTTTCTAGCTGAGGGTCGTTTCCTGCCTCCACTAGTTCGGGGACCGGTCTCCCCCTTTGGCCTGACCCCTCCACGCAGGTGGATTCGGGCGTGCGGTGGCGACTCGCCCGTCCGCACCCCTGGGATCCCTTCATTCCTCGTTCCTGGAGCCTTCTCCGCTCCTCTTCCTTCCTTCTCCCTCTTGCAGGCCTGGGCCTCTGTTACTAGGCCCGCCTCCGGAGCAGAGCTCATGCAGAGCCCCTGCTCCCTGCCACTTCTGCTCAGACTTCTCTGCACTGAACTAAGATGGTGCCCACCTTTTATACTCCCTTCTCAATGCACCCAGGAACTGCTTCCTCCTTGCTCCTGCACTGCAGGGTTCCCCTTCCTCAGTGTTCCCTCCCCCCACTCCAGCCAGGGACAGGGACTGTCGTGCCCATCTCAGGGGCATATTGGTCGCCCTGCCCCACGGCAATGTGGTGTAATGCATGCAGGTGTCGGGTCCTGATCCACACTCCATCCTTATCTGAGAGTGAGATATCACACCTCTGGGTGAGGTGCAATACGTCTGTAGCAACCGAGCCCTCGGTGCTACAGTTCCATTTATCTTCAGCCTAGGTGACGTATTGTGATACAGGGCCGTGATTTTGGCTATAAAAGGGTCCCCTAGACCCCTACCCCAAGCTTTTTAAGAGAATCATATATGGCGTGCCAGGAAACTCTATGGAATGCTTTCTCAGCATCCAACGAGAGTATCTACTTACAAATTTTTAACTGCATCTAGCCCAGGAAATACTTTGTGCCTAGTAGCAGTGTCTGCTAGTCAGCGGATTATCCCGGCTGTTAAGCAAGCTACACCACCTGTAGTTTGGACACTTAATTTTTTCAAAGGAAATGCTTCGGGACCACGGGATACTTAGTGAAGAGCATCAGGAGGCACCCCAAGGCATAGGGGCTGGGACTGGCACTAGGATGCCTTGCGGTGGACAGCCGAGCTCGATCCTTATAAAAGCTTTTTAACTGCAGCAGCTTTAGTGGACGCTACTGGAGCTGGAATTACGCGGCTGCTGGCATGAGACTTGCCCTCCAATAGATCCTTGTAAATGGATTTAAAGTGTATTCATTCAAATTAGAGGGACAATTTAAATTAAAAAGCTTAGAGCTGCCTCCACCACAGGGGGGCTCTCTCGACCCACCAGCGGACAGGCACCAGTATTGGGAGAGGGGGGCTGGCCGTCAGGGTTCACCGCGGCTCTGGCACAAACCCGGCGACACGGAGGTGGCACGGGCAGGAGCGGACTGGCCGTCTCGGCTTCTCACTTTTTGGATTTTAGAAGGGCATGACATGCCTATATCTGTGTCTCCCCCTCCTTTTACTCCTCCACCTCTTTTCTTTTCGCATGACTATATGTACTTGTCACTTTTCCATGTGTTAGTTGTGTCTTCTGAGCAGTTTGTCAGCTTTTGGACACCTTTGAAGGTGTTTTCTATGTGTTTCTATGTGTTTTTGTTTGCCTGCCATTGGTTTTAACGGTGTTCGAAGGTGTTCGACGAACAGTTCGACGAACAGTTCGGCGAACACACGGGTGTTCGACGAACCGAACCGAACTCGAACACTACGGGGGTGGCTCAACACTAGTCATGGGGGATTCCCTGTTAAGAGGAACAGAGGCCGCTATCTGCAGACCAGACATAACCTCAAGAGAAATGTGCTGTCTTCCAGGAGCAAAAATTAAAGATGTGTCTGACAGGATATCAAGACTCTTCAGACCTACAGATCACTACTACCCATTCCTGCTAATACATGTGGGGACAAATGACACCGCAAGAAAGGACCTGGAAACCATCTGCAGTGACTTTGAAGACTTAGGCAAGAAAGTGAAAGAATTGGGAGCGCAGGTGGTCTTCTCATCCATCCTCCCAGTGGATGGCCATGGAACAATGAGGTGGAATAAGATTCTACAGGTGAACAACTGGCTACGTCGATGGTGCCGTCAACAAGGATTTGGATTTCTGGATCACGGAATGAATTACCTATACGATGGACTACTTGCTAGAGATGGGGTGCACCTTACGAAGACTGGAAAACATGTATTTGGCAGTCGCCTTGCTACACTCATCAGAAGAGCTTTAAACTAGAACAATGTGGGAAGGGAAGCAAAAGGCCAGAAAAAGCCATACAGCTGACAAATACTATTGAGATCTCTGCTACTGGAAGTGGAAAGGAAGAACAAAGACAAAACAATTTAAATAATAAAAATATGGGAGGAAGAGAAACCAATCACAAACTAAAATGTTTTTATACAAATGCACAAAGCATGGGCAACAAAGAAGGAGAATTGGAACTACTAATGCAGGAAAAGGAATATGATGTCATTGGAATCACTGAAACTTGGTGGGACGATACACATGATTGGAATAAAAGGCTAAAAGGATACAACTTATTTGCAAGAAACAGACTTGATAAACGAGGAGGAGGTGTTGCATTGTATGTTAGAAAAGCGTATATCTGCACAGAGATTGAAGCTTCAGAGACTGGGAGTTCTGTGGAAACTGTTTGGGTAAGAATACAAGGAGAGAACAACGGAAAGGACACCATTGTAGGCATTTACTACAGGCCACCTGGGCAAGCTGAAGATATGGATGAACTCTTTATGTATCAAATGACCAAGTTCTCCAAAAAATATGACGTAGTGGTCATGGGAGATTTCAACTATCCAGACATTTGTTGGGAATCTCTCTCAAGTAAAACTAACAGGTCAAGCAAATTCTTATCCTCTCTTGCTGACAACTTTATCTTCCAAAAGGTAGGGGAGAAAACAAGGGGATCTGCTACTTTGGATCTAATCCTTATAAACAGGGAGGAAATGGTTGAGGAGGTAAAGGTGGCTGGGACCCTAGGAGGCAGTGATCATGCTATTACAGAATTTTGGATAACTAGAGGAGGAAGACATGTGAAGACTCAAACTTCAAGGTTAGATTTTAGAAAGGCAGATTTTAAGAGACTCAGAAAGAGAATAGGAGGGATCCAATGGCTGGATGTCCTTAAGGACAAAAATGTCCACGAAGGATGGGAAATTTTTAAAAATGAGATTCTCAAAGCACAATCGTTAACAATCCCGAAAAGTAGGAAGAATGGGAAGCATTTAAGGAAACCAAGATGGATGAACACAGAACTTAAACACATGCTAAAAAGAAAGAAAGAAATGTTTATTAAATGGAAAGAGGGAGGCATATCTAAAGAAGATTATAATGCAGTCTGCAGATCCTGTAGGGCACGTATCAGGTTAGCTAAAGCTGACAATGAATTAAGGCTTGCAAGAGATGTCAAAAGCAATAAAAAAGGATTTTGGGGGTATGTCAAAAGTAAAAGAAAAGTCAAAGATGCTATAGGATTTTTACAGGATGAAAATGGAGAAATGGTAAGAGAGGATGTTGAGAAGGCCGAACTTTTTAATTCCTATTTTGCATCTGTTTTCTCTCAGAAAGAAAATGTAACATCAACTGATCTTCACTGTCCTTTTAAAGGAATAGAGGAATCAAAGTTATCTGTAAACAGAAAGATTGTGAGGGAATATTTAGCTAACATAAATGAGTTCAAGTCTCCAGGTCCAGATGAATTACACCCCAGAGTACTGAAGGACATCGTAGAAGAAATTTTGGAACCACTCTCCATAATCTTTGAAAATTCTTGGAGAACAGGAGAAGTCCCAGAAGACTGGAGAAGAGCAAATGTTGTTCCTATCTTCAAAAAGGGGAAGAAGGTGGACCCAGGGAACTATAGGCTGGTGAGTCTGACTTCTATACCAGGAAAGATCTTTGAACAAATTATTAAACAACATGTATGTAAGTACATGGATAAGAATGAAGTGATTAACCAGAGTCAGCATGGGTTTGTAACTAACAAGTCATGTCAGACTAACTTAATTTCCTTCTATGACAGAATCACTGACTGGGTGGATCAGGGAAATGCTGTAGATATAGTATATCTTGACTTCAGCAAAGCATTTGACAAAGTATCTCACACCATCCTTATTGAAAAAATGACCAAGTATGCAATGGACCAGGCAACTGTTAGGTGGATTCATAACTGGCTTAGTGATCGGACTCAAAGGGTGGTTGTAAATGGCTTCACATCCAGCTGGATGAATGTCTCAAGTGGGGTACCACAGGGCTCCGTCCTGGGACCTGTATTGTTCAACATCTTTATCAATGATTTAGATGAAGGAATTGAGGGTAAACTGATTAAATTTGCTGATGACACAAAGCTAGGAGGGATAGCTAATACTAGAGAAGAGAGAGAGAGGATTCAAAAAGACCTAAATAAACTGGAGCAGTGGGCAGCAACCAACAGAATGGTTTTTAACAGGGAAAAATGCAAAGTACTACATCTGGGCAATAAAAATGAAAAAAGCATATACAGAATGGGAGGAATAGAGCTAAGCAACAGTACATGTGAAAAAGACTTAGGTATACTAATAGATCATAGACTGAACATGAGTCAACAGTGTGATGCAGCAGCAAAAAAGGCAAATACAATTCTGGGATGTATTAACAGAAGCATACAGTCTAGATCACATGAAGTCATTATCGGTCTTTACTCCTCTTTGGTCAGACCTCATCTGGAATACTGTGTACAGTTTTGGGCACCACATTTTAAAAAAGACATAGACAAACTGGAGCAAGTTCAGAGAAGAGCGACCAAAATGGTGACTGGTCTGCAAACCATGTCCTATGAGGAACGGTTGCAGGATTTGGGAATGTTTAGCTTGCAAAAAAGAAGACTGAGAGGAGACTTAATAGCTGTCTACAAATATCTCAAGGGCTGTCACATTGTAGAGGGATCGGCTTTATTCTCATATGCACAAGGAAAGACTAGAAGCAATGGGATGAAACTAAATGGGAGGAGACACAGATTAGATATTAGAAAAAACTTTTTGACAGTTAGGGTGATTAATGAGTGGAACAGGCTGCCACGAGAGGTGGTGAGTTCCCCTTCAATGGACGTCTTCAAACAGAGGCTGGACAGACATCTGTCTGAGATGATCTAGTGAATACTGCTTTGAGCAGGGGGTTGGACCAGATGACCCAGGAGGTCCCTTCCAACTCTACCATTCTATGATTCTATGATTCTATGATTCTATGTGCTTTGTACCTATCTCTATAGTTTGCTTGGTTCTTGGACCTCTAAGTATTTTTGTCTGTTTGTCTTTTTGCTCCGCTACAACTTCTGCTAGGAGGTGTCCAATTTTGTCCCAGTCCTTAGTACTTTTAGGGACCCCTCCTTTATATCTATAGGTCTGCGTTCAGACTAGCTGAGGACGAAGGCGGGTCTGTTCACAAGGAACAGGTTGCCCACTGCATCATAGGGAATCAGCTTAGTCCTATTGTGGGGACAGTTCTCCTATCTTTCCTTAGTTCTTGTAGCAGATCATAACAGTAAGTCCAGCCCAAAATAAAAAAAAAAAAAATCCTAAGGAAAGAGATCCGGAGGTCAGCATGGTGTCTGTTCAGGAATTGGCTCAACGCCTGCAGGGATTGTCTCTTGAGGTGGCCGAGCTCCAGCAACATGTGAGTAGCTGTCCTGGAGCGCATTTTGTTGAACCTAAGGTAGGACTGCCTGATTTTTTTTATGGTAAACAACAAGATTTATTTTCCTTTAAAAATGCTTCTTTATTATATTTTCGGCTGAGACCCAGGTCCTCTGGGAATGAATCACAGCGCATTGGGTTTATCATGTCACTTTTGCGCAAGGAATCACAGGGATGGGCCTTTTCTCTCCAACTTAATGATCCGTGTTTTAGATCAGTGGAAGATTTTTTTTCTGCTATGGGGTTGTTGTATGACGATCCTGATCGAGCCTCTTCTGCTGAGACACAACTGAGACGTTTAAAGCAGGGGTCAGGTGATGTTGAAAATTATTGCACACACTTCAGAAGATGGTCTTCTGAAGTGAGATGGAATGATTCAGAGTTAAAATGTTTGTTTCTTGCTGGTCTAAGTGAAAGGGTTAAGGATCTGCTGATTGCTTTCCCTGCACCTGGAAACTTGCAAGAAGCCATGCAATTAGCTATACGGATGGACAGGAAACTGCGTGCCAGGGTTAATGAGGAGAAAACTCCTGCTATGGCAGCTCCTAGTCATCAGAGGGTCTGCTCGGACGACGGAGAACCGATGGAGACTGGGGCAATGCCACTTCGCTCTCAGGAAAAAGACTGCAGGTTTTCCAAGGGATTGTGTTTTTACTGTGGTAAATCTGACCATTTTGTTAAGAACTGTGAGCTTCTGTTAAACAAAGAAAAAAAAAAGGTCAGTTACGCCCGTATTGCTTGTTTAAACTCTAAGGGAGTATATCTTTCTGGGAGTACCTCATTGCAGGAGGAGTTGATTGAATTTCAGGTATTTGTGGATTGTGGTTCTACACTGAATGTGATTGATAAGGGATTTTTGGAAAAACTTAAATTGGAACCTAAACCTTTGTCATCTCCTATTTCTGTGGTTGCTGTTGATAACACTCCTTTGAAATGTGTTACTCACAAGGTTTATGAATTTCCCCTCACTATCAATGGTATTCACCAAGAGAATTTGGATTTAGTGGTATTAAATAATTTACCTTCTCCAGTAGTGTTAGGTTTGCCTTGGTTAAAACTGCACAATCCTTTACTGGACTGGTCTACTAATGAGATTAAATCTTGGAGTCCTAAGTGTTATGATAAATGTTGTAACGGTAGCATTGCTGCTGTGGAAAGAGGGGAATTACCTGTACCTATTCAGGATTTTTGGAAGTTTTTTTCAGAGGAGGAGTCGCAAATTCTACCTCCTCATAGGGACTATGATTGCACCACTGAGTTTGTTCCTGTAGCTACTCTTCCCAAGAGTCGCTTATTTAATCTTACTATCCCTGAAAGAAAAGCCTTGGAGGAATACATACAGACGAGCTTGGCTGCTGGTCACATTAGACCTTCTAAGTCACCTGTGTCTGTTGGATTTTTTTTTGTAAAAAAAAAGACGGCAGTTTACGTCCATGTCTGTCCTTTCGCGAAATTAGTAAAATTACCGTACGCAATTCCTACCCACTGCCGTTAATTCCTGACTTGTTTAACCAGTTAGTGGGGGCCAAGTGGTTCTCTAAAATTGATCTCCGGGGGGCATACAATTTGTTGCGAATGATGGAGGGTGATGAATGGAAGACTGCTTTTAACACTCCGGTGGGTCATTTTGAGAATCTGGTTATGCCTTTTGGTCTTACCAATGCACCAGCATTTTTTCAGAACCTTATTAATGACATCCTGAGACCTTTGATTGGTAAGAATGTGGTGGTGTATTTGGATGACATTTTGATTTATTCGCCAGATCTGGAGTCTCATTGGCAGAGCGTACGTGAGGTATTGCAGTTAAGTGACAATTCACTTTTTGCTAAGCTGGAGAAATGCGAGTTCGCTGTGCAGAGAATTAGTTTTTTGGGCTACATTATCTCCAGCGAGGGCTTTGAGATGGACCAGGTGAAGGTTCAGGCTGTGCAAGAATGCCCTAGGCCTATTGGTTTAAAATCGATACAGAGATTTTTGGGTTTCGCCAATTATTACAGAAAATTCATTAAGAATTTTTCTATAATTGTTAAGCCGCTGACCGATCTCACCAGGAAAGGTGTGAATACGGTCCAGTGGACTACTGAGGCCATTGAAGCTTTTGTGTATCTCAAGGAGAGGTTCAGTTCTGCCCCCATCCTTATGCAGCCTGATGAGAGCAAGCCTTTTTTGGTCGAGGTTGATGCTTCTTCGGTGGGGGTCGGTGCGGTTTTGTCTCAGGAGAACAAGGATGGGGTTCATTCCTGTGCTTGTTTTTCGAAAAAAAATTCTGAAACCGAACTTAATTACGATGTTGGTAATCGGGAATTGCTGGCTATCATACTCGCATTTGAACATTGGCGTCATTTCTTGGAAGGTGCTAATTTTCCCATTCAGGTTTTCACTGATCATAAGAATCTGATCTATCTAGATGCTGCCAAGCGCTTGAATGCCCGTCAGGCTAGGTGGGCACTGTTTTTTTCGCGGTTTAATTTTTCTGTTACTTACATCCCGGGTACTAAGAATGTTAATGCTGATGCTTTATCTTGCAGCTTTTCTCCCATGGTTGGTACCGAGAAGGAGGAGAGCATTTTACAGGAAGGAGTTGTGATAGCAGCATTGGACTCCATTTTGGAAGATGGGATTCTGAAAGCCCAGGAGGATGCCCCATCTAACACTCCCCATGGGAGGTTGTTTGTACCTAGAACTTTTAGGAGAGAGTTGTTTGTGGAGTATCATGAGTCTCGGTTGGCAGGTCATCCAGGAATTTCTGAGACTAAGAGACTGGTAGGTCGCAGTTTTTGGTGGCGTGGGTGGCAGAAGAAAATCATTAAATGGGTGCGTCAATGTACGGTGTGTGCTAGATCAAAGGCTTCACATGCTCCTGCTGCGGGGTTGCTTTGCCCTCTGGAGGTTCCTAGTGCACCTTGGACGCATCTTGCAGTGGATTTTATTACTGACCTTCCTGTGTCCGAGGGTTTCACTGTCATCTGGGTGGTCGTGGACCATTTTAGCAAGATGTGTCACTTGGTTCCTTTCATTATACTACCCTGCGCTAAGACACTCGCTAAGGCTTTTGTCAAGGAAATTGTCAGACTCCATGGCGTTCCCACCAACATTGTTTCTGATAAGGGACCTCAGTTTGTGGCTCGTTTTTGGCATGCCTTTTGTGACAGGTTGGGAGTCCATTTGTCATTTTCATCTGGGTATCATCCTGAGTCTAATGGACAGACAGAAAGAAAGAACCAGGATGTTGAGCAGTTTTTGCGTTGTTTGGTGGCAGACAATCAAGAGGGGTGGTCTGAGTTTCTGTCACTTGCTGAATTTGCTCTTAACAACCATACATCCTCTTCTGCTGGGTGTTCTCCATTTTTTTGTTGTACTGGGAGACATCCGTCGTTTGGTTTGTTCTCCAAATTGGTGTCGGCTGTGCCGGAGGAGGAGAATTTTTCCGGTGATTTGGAGAGAGTTTGGACTGATGTACGTTGTAACCTTCAAGAGGCTAACAAAAAGTCTAAGAAGTATTTTAACAGGAAACGTCAAGAGGTTTTGTTTACTGTTGGTGACATGGTTTGGTTGTCCTCAAAGAATCTGCGGTTGAGGATTCCTTCTAAGAAATTGGGTCCGAAGTTTGTGGGACCATTAAAGGTGCTTCAGGTGGTTAACCAGTCTGCTATTAGGTTGGAGGTTCCCTCCTCCTGGAAGATTAATCCGGTGTTTCATGTTTCCTTGTTGAAAAAAGCTGATGTATCGGATAGGGATGCCACTGTCACAGTTCCTCCGGTGGTGGAAGACGGTGAATATGAAATTTCTCGTATCCTGAATTCCAGAAGGCATAGAGGGAGATTGCAGTATCTCGTCGCTTGGAAAGGTTTCGGTCCTGAGGATACCTCCTGGGTAAGGGCAGATGATGTCTCTGCTCCTAGACTAATCAGAGCGTTTCACAGGAGGTTTCCTGATAGGCCTGGGCCTGGAGGATCCGGAGGATCCTCATAGAAGAGGGGGTACTGTTAGAACCCTCCTGTTAGTTTTTTTCTATTTTGTGGTCACGTGACCTGCTGCCTATTTATTCCAGCTCCGCCCTTCTGGCTTTGGTGGACTTCAGTGTTACTTTGACTCTTAATCTAGCCAGGTGCTTTGTACCTATCTCTATAGTTTGCTTGGTACTTGGACCTCTAAGTATTTTTGTCTGTTTGTCTTTTTGCTCCGCTACAACTTCTGCTAGGAGGTGTCCAATTTTGTCCCAGTCCTTAGTACTTTTAGGGACCCCTCCTTTATATCTATAGGTCTGCGTTCAGACTAGCTGAGGACGAAGGCGGGTCTGTTCACAAGGAACAGATTGCCCGCTGCATCGTAGGGAATAAGCTTAGTCCTATTGTAGGGACAGTTTTCCTATCTTTCCTTAGTTCTTGTAGCAGATCATAACATCACCGCAATTGGAATTTTTTTTCCCGTTTTCCAGTACACGATATGAAGAAAAGCATTCAGTATAGCCTTAACAAGCCCTGATATGCCACTAATTGAATCCTGCCTAGCGTGGGGGTTGGCACTCTAATATTGCGTATTTGGCGCCCCCACTCAACCGTAGCTATCCCTGTCTCTCCCTGTTAATCCCTATCGGGTGATCTAAACAAGGTATATAGGTGACTGCCTATTCTAATACATAGTAGCTCCTGTTTCTAAACAAGATATATAGGATATATTAATAAACATTTTGACAAAAAGTAAGTTGATAGACTTATCTTATATCATATTAGCGCCCCAATTGTGTCTGGTTCATCAGGAGGCATATGTAGATATTATAGATTCATAAAAAATGGAGCTGCATGATATAAGCTGCTGCAGGATGGCTGGCTCTAAGAGCTATGTCAGAGGCCATGTTTAAATATCCCCCTTGTTAATAGGTAGATCATTCCCCCACACCCCTAAAGGCAAACTTATCCATGTGTTCAATGGGCTCCCCTCCCCAGGTGAAAAGCGCATGTCCTGCGTGTAAGCACTGGAGGCTTATGGGGATCTTAGACGAGGGGAAGAAGAGAGGTCTAATATCAAATAATGAATTTAACTTTTTGGCACCAGTCTCTCCAACAATACCTACCTTTTATGCCCTGCCCAAAGTCCATAAAGGCCTAAACCCCCTTAAGGGTCGTCCAGTTGTCGCTGGCATTGACTCCCTGTCTCAGAATGTTGGTTTATATATTGATGGGTTTTGCGCCCTTTTGTCTCTGCACTGCCGTCATACACCCGGGATACACTGCACCTGCTATCGCAACTTGTTGGGATCTCTATATAGGAGGTTACTATATTGGCGTCCATAGATGTGGAGGCCCTCTATAGTAGTATCCCGCATGATGCAGGGCTAGGAGCGGTATAACATTTTCTAAAAAGAAGAGTAGTTGAATGTTCCAACCACAATGAATTTGTATTGGACCTACTATCATTTGTTTTAACCCACAACTATTTTCTCTTTGATGGTAAGTACTTCCGCCAGCTCAGGGGCACAGTGATGGGGAGCCCTTGTGCCCCCACATATGCCAATCTGCTCCTGGGCTGGTGGGAGGGAACTATCATTTTTGGGGAGGAGGAGAAGTGGTGGCACCCGTTTGTAAGCCTCTGGGTCAGATATATTGATGACATCTTGGATTTTTGTTCTGGCTCAGATGCCCAATTTGGTCAGTTTGTGGAATCAATTAACGAAATCTCCCTTGGTCTTAGATTCACATTTCAATGTCAGCAACACAATATCGCCTTCTTAGATCTTATGATCAAGAAAGGAAGAGATGGTTCCATTAACACCAGTACCTATAGGAATCCGACAGCCACAAACAGTCTTCTCAAATGGGATAGCCACCACACTACCACCCTTAAAAAAGGCATTCCTAAGAGGCAGTTCCTTTATCTCAGAAGGAACTGTATTAACTACAATGCCTTCAAGGAACAGGCTGATAACCTCTATCAGAGGTTCAAGGATCGTGGATATCCCCAGCAGGTATTGGATGAGTAATCCAAAAGAAGTCCAAAAGGCATAAAGTCAGACAATTTCAAAAACTGAATACCACAACAAAAGGTCTATAGCGGTTGATGGCCACTAGACAAGAAGAGATTCTGACAAATAAGTAGAAATAAAAAAGACAATATTTTATTAGGTAAATGTTAAAATAGGAAAACTTTAAAATGAGGCAAGGGGAACGAAGCTGCAAAAACAGGGAGTGGACACACTCAAGGTACACTGCTTATGCAATAGACAGTAAATAATGCAGATAAGATCTATACACCAGGATAACGCTCTCAAAGAAAATATATGAATGACCAGCGTAATGGTCAAAGGATTTTATAGCTCAAATATAGCACCAGTGCGACCTAGCGAGCTAATTAATGTGAACTGAAGAACTAATTCATGGTACATACATGATTAAATAGTGAATCCCAAGTCTCAAATTACTGACAGCTGCTAGGGGCCCCAGATACCACTGTATAAATGCAGTAACAGGTGTAGCCACATACATCACCTAATTTGTGAAAATTGGTACCTGTATAAATGAATCTGGGGAGTCAGGGCAAAGCAGACATATAAGCAATGGGGAGAGAACCTAGGTGTATGGTAGGCTGCAGGAGGCATGAAGCAAGAAACGTTACTACCTGGGAGTGAAGATGCTGCAACACAGATGACCGAGGAAGGGGTCCTCCCCACACCCGACAGATGTTGTTTCGCACCGTAGCTTCTTCCGGGGCGTGTCATACCAAAGGGGAGGCTTGGGGTGTATAAATGTGAGATTGGGCCAATCAGGGGCCAAGGGGAGGTGCTGTGGATAAGCCTATGTATCATAGGGGGAGGCGGGAACATAATCCCATTGGCCGGCGTGATTGATGACATCATGCGGCCGGATCCCGCCTCCTCACTAAAGGGACTTCCTGGATTAGTGCTCCGTGAACCGCATGTGAAACACATAGCGGTCACGTGATGGAGCACCTCCGGAAGTCAGCGGAGGCAAGGGATCCAGCGCATGCGTACTAGCGCCGGCCAAGGAAGTAAAAACAGTAATCTGTAAGAGGTAAAGACTGCCAGAAATGAAACAGCTGCGAGGAACAGGTGATAATGACAGTGATGAGAGTTAGTAGATGATGACTAAAAGCAGTGAAGGAGAACAGAAGAGAAATATATAATGCAATAGAAGGGATATACAGTGGAAAATGGTTGATATACGGATATTCCTCTTAATAAATAAAGTACTAAGATAAGTAAACGTGGAGAGAAATATGTGAATGAATATGTGATGAAACACTAAATATGTATAAGCAATAATAAATGGATAAGACATCAATTAATGAATAAATTAAAAATAACCAATGCATGTGATAAAAATGGGAATGAAGGAAGAACAGGAGAAGGTGAAAGGAAAACACAAAAAGGGGGAACTGAACAAGGGCAACATGCCAGGAGTGCCAGTAAAAGTGAGAGGGCACTGGAAAGGAAAAGGTTGGGGGCGGACATGTGTGCCAAGGAAAATTACTAGGGACCAGTGGATGTAATATATATTTATTGAATAAATAAATAGCATTAAAGTGCAAAAAGTGCTTAAATAAAGTGCATTCGACGGGCCTCCAAAATATAGAAAAAGATGCCACTAAAGTTCATTTGAGGAACAATAAAAAGAAGGACCAAGGTGGGGAGTGTCGAAGGAATATAGATGGACAGGTGCTAAAAAAATGTATATATTATATAATAATATTAATAATGGGGGGCAGGAGTGTAAAAAAAGGTGAGGGGTGAAGGTTAAAAGGTAGGGGATGTATAAAACATGTCCATGGAGAGTCCATTCGTAAAATTCTTGTTAATGGACCAGAACGATGTAAAAGGATGATGGTTACTCCGAAGGATGAGTATTGCTGTTCAGCATCTTCCTTATGTTTTCAGAATTGGGGCACCGAAACATCCCCAAGAAGAGGTAAGACAAACTCTCTGAAGGGTGGCAGCAGTTTCCGGTATTACAGCAGAAGGATATCCCAGAAAAGGCAAATCGGGCTCCCAAACGAATGGCACCAACCTCATCCATACCACCGGTATGCGTACTGAGAAATAAAAAGAATTAAATGAAAGAATCAAACTAATAAAGAACAGCTAAAACAATAATACATACCTAAGTTAAAAACCACAATTAAGAACCCCTAAGGGGTAGCTACAAAAAGGAACCAAGCCCAAAATTCTCATTAAGACCTTGAGGAGTGAGGGTACCAAGGCGATAGATCCAACGGCTCTCATATTGAGCTAAAAGTTTACCCAGGTCGCCCCCTCTAACCCCCATGGTAACTTGGTCAATACCCTTAATTTTAAGGCCAGCCAGGTTGCAATTATGATATGTTTTAAAGTGACGTGGTAATATCTTTAACAATTTCCAATCCTCTACAGTGGTAGCCTTTTCAATATCACGGACATGTTCACGAACTCTCACTTTAAGCTCCCGGGTGGTAAGGCCGATATAGATCAAGTTACAGGGGCATTGGGCATAGTAAATCACCCCTTTGGAGGAACAGGTTAAATGTTTTCTAATTTGAAAAAGTTTGCTACCATCAAAATTCTTGAAATTATTAGATCTGTGTAAATTCAAACAGGCTTTACATAGGCCACAGGGAAAGAATCCCATTTTAAGATCAAATTTTCTGAATTTTGTGGGAGGAGCATAATGACTATGGACAAGGAGGTCTTTGAGATTATGACTTCTCCTAGCAACCATAGATGGAGAGGAGGGAAGGATTTTTCGTAAGACAGGATCAGTATGGAGCACTTTCCAATGCTTCGACAATACCTCCCTTAGATCATTCCATCGGTCATTATATGTGGAAATAAAACGTATTTGGTCCGTAGTGTTAGTCTGTTCTTTGCTTTGATACTTACCGTAGATTAATTTTTCTCTTGGGATATGGCGTGCCCTTTTGTAGCCCTTTTTGATAGACCGTTGGCTATATCCCCTATTTAAGAACCGATTTTTGAGATCTGCTGCTTGGTTCTCAAAATCAATACCTTCTGAGCAAATTCTTTTGGCTCTTAAGAACTGGCTAATAGGTATCCCCCTAATGGTAGATGGCGGGTGAGACGATGTGGCATGGAGAAAGGAATTGGTAGATGTGGGTTTCCTATATATATCGGTTGTAATTCTTCCATCATTGGAAACTCCAATCCTCAAATCCAAAAAATCCAAATTCCTACCGTATTTGTGAGTCAATCTAATGTTCAAATTGTTATCATTAATCCTCATCATAAGTTTTTCCAAATCAACAACTGAACCCTCCCATACGAACCAAATATCATCAATATATCGCATCCAGCCTTGGACCTGATCAATCCCCACTGTGTCATTCTCCTGGAATATCGTCCTCTCACATGCCCCCAAAAACAGGTTAGCATACAAGGGGGCACAGGAAGCCCCCATCGCGGTCCCCTCTAATTGGAGATATGTATCATTATTGAAGGTAAAAATATTATGCTTGAGGACATACTCTAGGAGGGTGAGGACTAATTCCACCAAAGCCGGACGCAAACTACTGGATTTTAAATAGAAAATGGCAGCTCTTAAACCATCCTCAAGTTTGATTGATGTATACAGGGCCTCCACATCAGCAGTAACTGACGCGCCCCCTGGGACATATTCCTTTTTGAGGGGAATACCCGGCACCGGATCAGATGGGGGGGTTGTAGTCTCCGAGCGGCTGTGACCCGGCCCGTGCCCAGGGCGTCAAGCTCAGTGTTATGTGGCAGTCCTACAGATGTTATTAAGAGTTCTTTTGTGTCGACTACGCCACCCGTTGAGATGCGGTCACTGTGGCCGCCGCTGCAGCAGGGTCCGCTGAGGCTGATGGTGGGTGCGCAGCTTGGTGGGATAACCCCCAACGGGAGGGGTATAGCCTCAGGGGGGACAGGTGCAGAGGATGGGGGTTGTGGTGGTGCAGTGCAGACGGCAATGAAGACAGAGTCGGGTTGTGCAGTTAAGGGTGTTTACTTACTGCAGATGTTGTACTGGTCACTCCAGCTTCGAGTGACCACCCGAGCCGTGCTGCGTCCACCAGGTCCTGGATCCAGCCAACCCCCAAACAAGTCCGGAGCGTGGCCCTGAGCTCTCCTTCTGTCCCGTTCTCTGGCCGTCCCCACCAGTGATCCACCCAGGTCCAGCTCCCTCGGGCCTTCTGTTGGGAGACCCTTGGCCTTAGGTTCCCTGACCCTCCACGTGGTATGCCTTCGGGGTGGATGTGATGGGTGACCGTGACAAACGCTGCCCACGGTCTCCGGTCTCTGGCTGGGGTGTGTTTTGCCCCCCACCAGCTTGGGTTCCGGTACCCTGTGCCGACTCTTCACCCGGGGATTTAAGTTGGGATCTTGGAGTCCTTTTCTGCTGTTTCCCCCTCTGGGTCTCTCTTCTCCTCTCTCACTCTGGGTCTTTCTTCTCCTCTGCTGGCTGACTTGTTCTCTGCATCTGACTTGTTCTCTGCATCTGACTTGTTCTCTGCATCTGACTTGTTCTCTGCATCTGACTTGTTCTCTGCATCTGACCCTGTTCTTTGATGGTGCCCACCTTATATACACCCTCTATGTGTGAGCTCAGGTGACCAGCACCCAATGAGCTCCTATCTTTACCCAGGCTGCTCCCCCTATCTGCCCCTACACTACTTGGGATGTACCACCCCCCCTCCCACTCCAGCCAGGAACAGACTCGGTCGTACCTGCACATTTCTAAGTGGGAGTACCGTCGGCCTGTTCCTCGGAAATGGGATGTATGTAGTGCATGCAGCCTACCGAGCTCAGTTCCACACTCCATCCTTACCCGGGAGTGGAATATCACACCTCTGGGTTGAGGTGCAATACCCCTGTAGCAGCCGAATCCTCAGGGTGCTACATTCCCCCCTGGTAAATCACAGCACGTCCTCGGGCTGTAAGACATAACACCAAAAACATACAAATTTTTGCATAAACATATAAAACATATAAAACATTATATATATATATATATCAATATAAAACATTCTCGTCGCCTCTGGCTCCTCCTCCGGTCACTGTGCAACGTGTGACCGGGTAAAGTGCGACAGTCTCTCTGGAAAACTGGTTTTCCTATAAAACCGGTAGGGGGCGCTTTAGGACGCGCAACTATATACATGGATATGGCCGCTCTCAGTCCTCGGCCAGGTATTAGGGAGGAATGACCGCTCTCAGTCCTCGGTCAGTGGGATCAAGGGAACAACGGGTAACAGTTCACACTTGCTGGTCCCAACTGGGACTATATTAGCAACAACAGTTTCAGTTTCAGTTTACGGTTTCAGTTCACGGTTTCAGTTTACTGTGCCCCGACGGGCAACTATATACAGCTTCTGCTTCGCTGTCCTTAGCGACGGCGTCCTCCTGCTCTTGCTTTTTGGTTACTTTTGGCTCTAGTTTCAGACCCGTCCGGGTCCTCTTGCTCTTCCTCCTCACACCGCAGCTCTTCCTCCGTCAGGCGATGCACATGGAGGGCGTAGGGACCTTTGGCACACTTGTGCCGGGTGAAGGTGACCTCGTCTCCGATGTAGAGGTCACGACCTCTGTGCCCCTCCGGCAGATGGGACTCCACGTCTCTGCGCGTGACAAAGACGTCGCCGGGGGTGTTGTTATCTCGGATGAAGCCCCACCCATGCTGCTGGTTGAACTTGATCACTGTCCCGATGGTGCGGGGACAATGCGCTGCACGGGGGTCTCTCCTGGTCCGGCTCTTCTGCTCGGCACTCCGTACTTGGGCCTGCTGTTCCCGGACCCGCCTCTCTCTCCGCTCCCTCGCAAACTCTTCGAGCTGCTGTCGGCAACACTCAGCACGCTCCGCTGCAGCTGCCCTGGTTTCCTGAGTGAACCCCATTAGGTCTTCTCCGGTGGGGTCCCACTCAAATTGGGCCTCTTCAAGCGGGGGCGAGATCCGTGCCACGGGCTTCGGAGCCGGAATCAGGGGCTCACACAAGGGCCCTAGTCTCTGCTGCCGTTCCAGCTCATGGAATTCTTCGGGCCAGATGAAGGGCCGCCCGTCCGGCCATGTGAGCTGGCTGAACAAGTCCTCCCCCAGGTGTGGCACCCTTGGTTTTACGGGCGCGGGCGCGGTGGTGGTGGCGCCCGGGTTGCCCAGGCCTTGCGGCCAGGCCTGGGGCACCTGGAAGGTGAAGGGCACCGTTAGGACGGCGGCGCCCTGGGCTACCTGGCCCTGCGGCCAGGCCGGAGGCTCCGCGGAGGTAGGGGGCGCTGTTGGTGATGCGGCGCCCGGGGGTACTAGGCCTTGCGACCAGGCTGGTGGTATTTCCTGCTTTGTCACGCTCCGGGTCGAGGCACGTGACGTCACAGGGGTCGCTGCGGCGGCTTCCGGTCGGGGCCTAGTCTGTGTCGGTGACATGGCGTTTTCGGGCACAGCAGGGGGACTTTCGGGCTCTGCGACGGGGAGCTGGGGCAGGTAAGCGGTGTCCCGGTTTGGGGTATAGGCGTCCCCTTTACCTGCCTCCTTGCGTCCGGCTCCCTTCTCGGCGCCGTCTCCGGCCTTTGGTCCTCCCGCGCCATCCTCAGAGGCGGTCTGTTTCCTCTTCCAGGGTAGCGTGCTCCGTTGACTGGTCTCAGCTTGCTGGGCCATCTCTCGGCTCCACTCCGCCAATGTCTCTCGCTGTACCCGGGCCATCCTCCGTGCGAGGCCCTCCAGGGCAGTCTGTGCACACTCCCGATCTCGGGGGAGCTGTGCAAGGACCTCCACTAGGCCTAGTGGGGTCGTGGTTTCTAGCAGGCTCCTGACCAACGGGTCGGTGCTGCTCTGCTCTCCTTCCTCGGTCTCTAGCAGACTCCTGGCCAGCGGGCCGGTGCTGTTCTGCTTTCTCTCCATCTCCGGGCAAGCTCCTCCGCCACTCCTCTCCAGGCTTCTTGCCTCCGGGTGCGCTCGCTCCAGACTCCTCGTTAGACTTCTTGTCTCCGGGTGCGCTCGCTCCAGACTGCTCGTTAGACTTCTTGTCTCCGGGTGCGCTCGCTCCAGACTGCTCCAGGCGGCACCCATCTTCGTTCTTTTCTTTCGTCTCCTCCCACTTCGAGGGCGGTCCCGGGGCAACTCGGTGACTGTCAGCTCCAGGGGTAGTTCTTTCACGCTGACAGACACCTCCAGCATCACAGTCTCTGTTGGTGGGGGCGGTTTCCACTTTTGGCGCCATTTTCTGTCCTGGCCCACGATGGGAGGCGGCCTCTTGCCCTCCTTTGGCACGCCCATAATGGCGTCCGCTGCTCTTCCAAGGCGGGAAATCTTCGGATTTGGCGGGAAGCGTCGCCCAGTGGCGGGAAACTCTGCAGATGGCGGGAACAAGCTGGAAATGGCGGACAATCGGCGGGAAACGACCTGTGATGGGGTCCGATGGCGTGGACCCTCCGGAACCGGCGGGAGACTTCTTTCTGAGGTAAACTTGCACTTTTCTTCAGGCACGCAGTACCCGGTTGTTGTGGGCACGTAATCCTGCCGACTACGCCAAAGTTGACGCGCCCCCTGGGACATATTCCTTTTTGAGGGGAATACCCGGCACCGGATCAGATGGGGGGGGGTTGTAGTCTCCGAGCGGCTGTGACCCGGCCCGTGCCCAGGGCGTCAAGCTCAGTGTTATGTGGCAGTCCTACAGATGTTATTAAGAGTTCTTTTGTGTCGACTACGCCACCCGTTGAGATGCGGTCACTGTGGCCGCCGCTGCAGCAGGGTCCGCTGAGGCTGATGGTGGGTGCGCAGCTTGGTGGGATAACCCCCAACGGGAGGGGTATAGCCTCAGGGGGGACAGGTGCAGAGGATGGGGGTTGTGGTGGTGCAGTGCAGACGGCAATGAAGACAGAGTCGGGTTGTGCAGTTAAGGGTGTTTACTTACTGCAGATGTTGTACTGGTCACTCCAGCTTCGAGTGACCACCCGAGCCGTGCTGCGTCCACCAGGTCCTGGATCCAGCCAACCCCCAAACAAGTCCGGAGCGTGGCCCTGAGCTCTCCTTCTGTCCCGTTCTCTGGCCGTCCCCACCAGTGATCCACCCAGGTCCAGCTCCCTCGGGCCTTCTGTTGGGAGACCCTTGGCCTTAGGTTCCCTGACCCTCCACGTGGTATGCCTTCGGGGTGGATGTGATGGGTGACCGTGACAAACGCTGCCCACGGTCTCCGGCTGGGGTGTGTTTTGCCCCCCCACCAGCTTGGGTTCCGGTACCCTGTGCCGACTCTTCACCCGGGGATTTAAGTTGGGATCTTGGAGTCCTTTTCTGCTGTTTCCCCCTCTGGGTCTCTCTTCTCCTCTCTCACTCTGGGTCTTTCTTCTCCTCTGCTGGCTGACTTGTTCTCTGCATCTGACTTGTTCTCTGCATCTGACTTGTTCTCTGCATCTGACTTGTTCTCTGCATCTGACTTGTTCTCTGCATCTGACCCTGTTCTTTGATGGTGCCCACCTTATATACACCCTCTATGTGTGAGCTCAGGTGACCAGCACCCAATGAGCTCCTATCTTTACCCAGGCTGCTCCCCCTATCTGCCCCTACACTACTTGGGATGTACCACCCCCCCTCCCACTCCAGCCAGGAACAGACTCGGTCGTACCTGCACATTTCTAAGTGGGAGTACCGTCGGCCTGTTCCTCGGAAATGGGATGTATGTAGTGCATGCAGCCTACCGAGCTCAGTTCCACACTCCATCCTTACCCGGGAGTGGAATATCACACCTCTGGGTTGAGGTGCAATACCCCTGTAGCAGCCGAATCCTCAGGGTGCTACATAACCATAATCATATGGTCATCAAGGTAGAGGTGGTCAAGTCTCTGTAGGGCTACTGTAGAGTCCTGTATGTAGGAGGGTAAAAAAGGTACGAGAGGCTTTAAATAATAATCAATGAATTGAGAGATGACCTCACAAAGGCCTCCATTCCCAGCTACGATGGGTCTACCTGGGGGATCAATGGGATTTTTGTGAATCTTGGGGATCAAATAAAAAGTAGGAAGTTTGGGTTGCAATTTGCAAACAGTATCCAACATTTTTTTCGGGATGATCCCATCCTCAAAGGCCTTTTCCAGGATAAGTATAAGTTCCGTTTGAAAACTGGTGAGGGGATTGAAGGTTAATTGACGCCGGCCAATGGGATTATGTTCCCGCCTCCCCCTATGATACATAGGCTTATCCACAGCACCTCCCCTTGGCCCCTGATTGGCCCAATCTCACATTTATACCCCCTAAGCCTCCCCTTTGGTATGACATGCCTCGGAAGAAGCTACGGTGCGAAACGGCGTCCGTCGGGTGTGGGGAGGACCCCCTCCTCGGTCATCTGCGTTGCAGCACCTTCACTCCCAGGTAGTAACGTTTCTTGCTTCATGCCTCCTGCAGCCTACCATACACCTAGGTTCTCTCCCCATTGCTTATATGTCTGCTTTGCCCTGACTCCCCAGATTCATTTATACAGGTACCAATTTTCACAAATTAGGTGATGTATGTGGCTACACCTGTTACTGCATTTATACAGGGGCATCTGGGGCCCCTAGCAGCTGTCAGTAATTTGAGACTTGGGATTCACTGTTTAATCATGTATGTACCATGAATTAGTTCTTCAGGTCACATTAATTAGCTCGTTAGGTCGCACTGGCGCTATATTTGAGCTATAAAATCCTTTGACCATTACGCTGGTCATTCATATATTTTCTTTGAGAGCGTTATCCTGGTGTATAGATCTTATCTGCATTATTTACTGTCTATTGCATACGCAGTGTACCTTGAGTGTGTCCACTCCCTGTTTTTGGAGGTTCCCCTTGCCTCATTTTAAAGTTTTCCTATTTTAACATTTACCTAATAAAATATTGTCTTTTTTATTTCTACTTATTTGTCAGAATCTCTTCTTGTCTAGCGGCCATCAACCGCTATAGACCTTTTGTTGTGGTATTTAGGTATTGGAGGAGGCATACACCAATGCAAGCAGTAGTGATAGACACTCCCTATTGATTAACAATAGTAGGGAACAGGGGAAGGAGGTGTCAAGGATTATAGGCACCTTTGGTAGCCAGTCCCAGAGAGTGTATCAAGTCTCGAGAAAACACTGGGGCATACTACCAGCAGACCCAAACCTGAGGGGACTCATTCCCTCCTCTCCAAGCGTAACCTTTAGAAGAGTTAGATCAATTGGTGACCGCTTGGTACATAGCCTTTATCAGAGGACACCACAAACATCAACTTGGCTGGATAGAAGACCATGCGGTCATTTCCGTTGTGGGAACTGTTGTTATTGAGGTTGGATGGAGCCATGTAAAACCTTTGGGAGTGCTTCGACTGGTAAAATATTTTCTATAAGAGACTTCTCAAACGGTAAAACCTCAGGAGTGGTCTATAAGGCCACTTGTGCCTGCCCCTTAGACTATGTGGGCAAGACCACGAGGGAATTTCGGAGAAGGGTAGGGGAACATTTGGGTGACATTCAGAATAAACGTGACACCCCGATGGCTCGGCATATGAATGAGATTCACAAAGGTCGGCCAGGAGAGATATCCTTTTGTCTAATAGGAGTGATTAGACCCAAAATTAGAGGGGGTAACTTAGACAGAGCAATTCTAAGAAAAGAATCGGAGTGGATCTTTACCATACAGTCCTTGGCCCCGAAGGGGCTCAATGAACATCTGTCATATACGTGTTTCTTGTGACCCCCCTCTCGGCCCTTCCCATATCTGTCCTCCTCCCCCTTTTCCCCTTTCATTGTGTTCCCTGATTGGTCTTTCTCCGTCCTTAACAGTTATTCTGGCTAGCATCACACTGTCATCCTCCTTTATTCCACTTTATAAGTGGTTGCTCTATTATGGCATTTTATGTAAGAAATGCCGGGGGTGTATCATTGTGCTGAAAGGCACCTATCCCCTAAGTATTCCTTGCATACGTATCATAAAATGCTTATTTTAGCGTTACGTATATTCTAGCTAATAGATATAACCTTCGCCCATCCCCCCCCTTCTTTTCCATACATATATTTCCCAGTACCCCCATTTATAATAAGGAACGCAGTACTTTACAATATATGATAATATGTATAGTGTCTTTGTTGCTTTCATCATGTGACTACGAACTTTAAGAATAACTACATGCTAATAAATCCATAGCTGCATTAGGTAAAAGCAAATAGATTTTTTGCATAAAATCAAGCATCATATTGGATTGTGTATTCCATTACATGAGTATTTATGTATATCTAATTGTTCGGTATGTCTTTTGTGATCTGACATATTAAAAAGATGAGGAGAGACTCTTTATATCCTCCCCCTGTTTGTCTGTGCCCCATTGTAGAACGCATGGTATACATGTATGCCATTGCCTCTATGTGCGGCTGCGTTATACCTGGGCGCACTACTGCGCTCCGGGCTGGAGCGCACATGTTATCATACTGGCGGAGGTATCCCTCCCTCCGGCTCCCTTTGTTCCTTATCACCTGTGCTGCCTCGCTGGCGTGCGCACCACGCTGGAATTCACGCGTCATGGGAGGACATACAGCCTTCCTGCGCACCAGACTGGAGCGCATTCATCACTTCCGGCATGGCACGCGGCTTTTACACAGTGAGAGATAAGCCTCCAGTGCTTACACACAGGACATGCGCATTTCACCTGTTGGGGCAGGGGAGCCCATTGAACACATGGATAAGTTTGCCTTTAGACGTGTGGAGGAATTATCTACCTATTAACAAGGGGGATATTTTAACCTGGCCTCTGACATAGCTCTTACAGGCAGCCATCCTGCATCTGCTTTTATCATGCAGATCCATTTTTTATGAATCTATAATATCTACATCTGCCTCCTGATGAACCAAACACAGTTGGAGAAACGCGTCGAGGCGCTAATATGATATAAGATAAGTCTATCAACTTACTTTTTGTCAAAATGTTTATTAATATCTCCTATATATCTTGATTAGAAATAGTGATGGCAATTAAAAGTACAACTTGTCCAGCAAAAAATAAGCCCTCACATGGCCATATTGACCGAAAAATAAAAAGGCTATGGCTCTGGGAAGAAGGGGAGCAAAAAATGAGAATGCAAAAACAGAAAAACCCAAGGTTGTTAAGGGGTTAAAGAGAACCTTTCAGCATGATTGTGAAATGTAAAGCAAATACATGGCTGTAATGCTTCTGTAATATTGATTACATTGATTCCTTTGGTGAAGAAATGTGCTTTGTTGTTCTTTAATTACCATTGAAAGCTTTTTGCTAAATAGATTTTGGTGCACAGAGGCTGGACTGTACCCTGAGTCTTTTCATCCCTATCTGTGATTCCCAGGCCCCTCTAGGTGCCTTCAGTCTTTGATTCCCCACCCCTCGGCCTGCCTCCAGTCTGTGAATGACAAGTCACTGCTGAGATTTCAAACAAAGGATGCTGGGGAATCAAAGGCAAGAAGGAAAAGACCCAGAGCACAGACCAGCCCTTGTGCACCAAAATCTAATTAGCTGAAAACTTCAAATAGTGATTAAAAAAGAAGAGCAAAAGCAGATTTCTTCACCAAGGGTATCGATTTAATCTGTATTACAGCATCATTACAGCCATGTCTTTATGGTACATTACAAAATCATGCTGATCTCTTTAATAACACCCTTCACTGACAGATTTTGATGTACTTAAAAATGGTAAAAATAATTATCCCTTTCTGCCTTTCCACACTGCTACTGTGTCAGTTTTTATACACAGGTAAGTAGAGGAATGAAAAAAGGGCAAAGCGCTTCAAAGGGCAAGCATCTGTTTGGAAAGGCAGTGAGATCTCCTGTCACTCAGGTTATCAACTCTGACCTTGTGCTGTGTGTTTAGAACACATCATCTGTATATGACAATATATAGAAGTGGAAGCTACTGCAGGTGACCCTTGTTCATAGTGTAGAAATTGTAGTGTTCGGTGTACCATGCTGTTCCCAGGTATTGATTACATATTGGTTAATACAGACTGTCAGAACAGTAGTACTTTATTAAATGGAAAAAATGTCTTGACCATGACAATAACTTCATCAGGACTATTTATCACAAATAAACTGCATACAGACACCAAATTTTAAAAAAAGGCACCAAGAATGGTCAAATGTGACATGTTAGTTGGAGTCACTGGAGTGGAACTGCTCATTCATTAATTATAATAGTATAATTTCCGCTCATAGTAAACAATGTGTAACAAGGTAGTTTTAAGTCTTAAGTCTTAAATAAATAATAATTAGTGAAGAGCGAGCGCTAAAATGCTCGAGTGCTCGTTACTCGAATCGATCACGTCGGACTGCTCGGCTGCTTGACTCGAGTAATGAGTATAATGGAAATCAATGGGAAACTTAAGCATTTTCCAGCAGACTCCCCCAAGAGGTCTGGGGGGACATTACAATTGCTGAAATGGATGGAAAAAGTGCTCAAATGGAGTGGAAACAGCATGGTGAAGATGCCTGGACGCATATCTTACTCCCTGGTCGCTGCTGGGAACAACTTGTCAGAGTATTACTCCACTTTTATGGACTGACAATAAAACATACCAAACCGAAGATAAAATGGGGCACGGGACACCACTATTGAAGCCAGGACAGTGCAAATAGGTGGTCGCTAGGATGGCAGATAATGCTTCCAGTTTGTTTCCCCAGCACCACCCTGTCTTCCATATGGTCCAGGCTCACTAGGCACCTCATAAACTTCACCCTCATCCTCCTTATTCCCACCATGGCGAGTCCCAGGAGACAAGTGATGCCACACTCGGACACTCTGAGGAGCTCTTTACATTTTCATTTATATGATTAAAGTCTTTCGCTCTGCATTTTCACACAGGGACATTAGGAGGTTGTGTGTAGTGATGCCCAAATATTTATGCAGCCAAGGTCAAAAGAAGACAACAGTGGGGAACAGATATTATTGTGTTAAGAGGTAGATGATGATGAGACACAGTTGCCAACAAGTGATGTTGTTATGTCAAGAAGTCAGGAGGACCAGGATGTGGAAGTAGAGGATTAGGTGGTGGACAATGAAGTCAACCTGAGAAGGTGCCATGCAGAGCGAGCACAGCAGTGCAGAGGGAGAGGGATCTGCAGCACCGCAATGGCAGAGGCAGTGGGGTGGCCAGAGGTAGAAGGCGGGCAACTGTTCCTCAGAGCACCCACACACAGCAAGTTCCTAAGCCAAGCGTTAGGTGTTCCCCAGTCTGGTTTATTTTTAAAGAAAATATGGACGATAAAAGAACCGTCATTTGCATCCTGTGCCATACCAAGATGATCAGGGGCCAGACCACTACAAGCCTTAGCACCACCAGTATGCTCAGGCACATGTCATCAAGACTATTTGAGCCAAACAACTGGGTACACAATCAGTGTCTGCAGGTGACACCACTGCTTCTTCCCCTCTGCTAAATGCTTGCCAATCCCCTATCCAGGATGCTGGCGTGGATGCCTCCGGCCCTGCACCTGTTGTTGCACATTCACAAGCACCATCAGCAACCACGTCCAATTCCTTGTCCCAGTGAAGCATTTAGCTGTCCCTCACCCAGGCCTTGGAATGCAAAATAAAATACCCAGCCCCACACAGACCCAAATAGTAAATGGGCACATTGCCAGACTGCTTGTGCAGGAAATGTTGTCATTTAGGCTTGGGGACACTGAGGCTTTCCGCAACCTCATGGTGGTGGTCCCCAGCCACCACTTTTTCTCCCGGTGTGCAGTTCCCACCTTACACCAGCATGTGTCCCATAAGATCACCCGTGCCCTGAAAAATGCAGTTACTGGGAAGACCCACTAAATCACCAACATATGGACAAGTGCTTGTAACCAAGGATACTACATTTCCCTAACGGCACACTAGGTGAACCTTGTGGAGGCTGGGACCGAGTCACACCCTGGGACGGCACACGTTAACGACATCGAGGATTGCGGTCGCTAGATACATCAGGGTTTCCTCCATCTCCTACACTAGTTCCTGCACCCCCTCCTCCTCCTCCTCAACCACCATCTCCAAATTGTCATCTCAGAGCACATCGTCCATATCAGTGGCAAGCTGGAAGCAATGGAGCACTACCTTGGTGAAGCGGCAACAGGCTCTGGTGAAACAAATTTATATAGGAAGCAAACAGCACACCGCCGCAGTGCTGTGGAAAAGTATAACAGATCAGACAGATCTGTGGCTCTCGAGGCTGAACCTACAACCAGGCATGGTCATGTATGATAATGGCCGTAACCTGGTGGCGGCTCTGAGACTTGGCAAACTCGCACATGTACCATGCCTGGCCCACATGCTCCACTAAGTGGTTAAGCAGTTTCTGAGAAACTACCCAGATTTTCCTGAGTTACTTGTGAAGGTACGCAGCGTGTGCGACCATTTCCGCAAGTCAGCTACAGCTGCCGCCTATCTGGCAGTGCTGCAGCAGCGATTGCAACTCATAGACTGGTGTGCAATGTTACCCAGCACACTCCACATTACACATGTTGGCAAACCTTTGTGAGCAGCAGAGGGCAGTAGTTGAATACCAGCTACAACATGGCTGTCGGTATTCCGGTCAGCCTCCGCACATAACAACCGATAAGTGGGCATGGATATCTGACATCTGTGAGGTTCTACAAAACTTTGAGGAATCAACCAAGATGGTGAGTGGTGATGAAGCCATAATCAGCATAACCAATCCACTTCTGTGTCTTCTCAAACGCTCTATGCTCACAATTAAAGAAGGAGGAAAGGCTAAAAGCTTGAATGATAGGTCAAAAACATCCATAAAGGCAGATAGTGAAAAAAAACGTTATTATTAACCTCTTACTGACATTGTCTGTAATAGAACGTCCCTGTGCCCTGGGCTTATTGGAAAAGGTACATACTATTATGCACAATGTGATCGTGCCCACACAGAAGCTGTGCGGGGCGATCGCCAGCGGGTGTCAGCTGATTCTCACAGCTGACACCTGGTACTATGTGCCAGGAGTGGTCCCGCACTGCTGCCAGCAGATTAACCCAAGAAATGCTTCAATCAAAGTCAATTGCAGCATCCCGGGAGCAAGGGGAGGTAAGCACGCCCCTCTTACCTTGTTTCCGAGGTCCAGAGCTGTGTCTGCTGGGTCCCGTTCATTGCCATGGTGACCCGATGTCATCATGACGAAATCCGGGTCACCAGGCATCAGGAAGTTACTTTGATCATGCGCAGTTCACTATCAGAGTAACTTGTGCCTTTGCAGAACTGACAGGCTGCATAGCATAGAGATGCTGCTGCATTTCTATGCTATGCAAGCGATAAGCCTGCAAAAGATGAAAGTCCCATAGTGGGACAAAGTGTAAAAATAAAACAAAAAGTGTCAGAAAGTGAAAATAAATTTGTAAAAATATTAAAAAAATGAAAAAATTATAAAAAATATGTATATACTGCACCCATAAATAAATATTATTATGAAAAAAAAAAACAATAAAAGAACACATATTTGGTATTGCCGCATCCGGAACTACCTGACCTATAAAACTGTCCCACTAGTTAACCCCTTTAGTGAACACAGTAAAAAAAAAAAAAAAAAAACTAAGCAAAAAACTAGGCTTTATCATCATACTGCCAAGCAAAAAATGGGTCCTCTGAAAGTGTCACCTTGTCCTGAAAAAAACAAGCCACCGTACAGCTCCTTCAGCCAAAAAATAAAAAAGTTATAGCTCTCAGAGTAAAGCGATAAACTTTTTTTTTCTAAAAGATAGTTTTTATTGAGTAAAAGCGCCAAAACATAAAAACATTATATAAATGTAGTATCGCTGTAAACGTATTGACCCGAAGAATAAAGCTGCCTTATCAATTTTACCACACACGGAACGGCTTAAAAAAAACACCAAAAACACAATTCCTGAATTGTTGGTTTTTGTTTATTCTGCCTCCCAAAAATCGGAATAGAAAGCGATCAAAAAAGTCACGTGCCTGAAAATGGTACCAATAAAAATGTCAGCTCTTCCCAGAAAAAACAAACCTTACATGACTCTGTCAGATGAAATATGGAAAAATGATTGCAAAAATTAGGCTTTGCAAACAAAAGCATCTTTTAGTGGGTTACAGCTACCAAACATAAAAACCCGATATGAATCTGGAATCACTGTAATCGCACCAACCCGAAGAATAAGGTTGTCTAATCACTTATACTGCACGAGGAACGGCGTAAAATATAAACTCTATGGTTAGGGTTGTGCTAGGGTTAGGGTTAGGGTTGTGCTAGGGTTAGGGTTAGGGTTGTGCTAGGGTTAGGGTTGTGCTAGGGTTGGGTTTGTACTAGGTTTTGGGTTGTATTAGGTTAGTGGCTAGGGTTGTGTTGGGGTTGGGATTTTTTCAAAAGTAAAGAAGAAAAATGATGACGATATGGCTGTGATGAGCGACTATGTTCTGTTAACCCTTTCAGCGAGCATGCTCGGGTGCTCGCCGAGTATCTTCAGCGGTGTTCAGAGTTATGTTTTCGTCACTCAGTGCTCATGATTTGAGACTGTTTGACAGCTTTAATACATGTTAGGAATGCCTAAGAAACAAGCATTCCTCACATGTATTAAAGCTGTCAAACAGTCGCAAATCATGAGCACTGGGTGACGAAAACATAACACCGAGCACTGCTGAAGATACTCGGCGAGCACTCGAACATACTCGCCCATCACTAATGGCGACTAGTGTTGAGTAGTGATGAGTGAGCACTAAAATGCTCCTGTACTCGTTGCTCAGGTCGAGAAAATTGGAATGCTCGAGTGCTCGATCCGAGTAACGAGCCCAATGTAAGTCTATGGGAAACTCAAGCAATTTTCCGGCGCCCCCCCCCCCCACACCCCGGATGTCTTCAGAGGGCCTAAAAATTGCCCAAATCGATGAGAACAGTGGTCAAATGACATGGGAACATGGGGAAGACCCCTGGAAGCATCTCTGACTCCCAGGTCACTGCTGTCAACAATGTTGTGAGAGAATAGCGCATGCTCGTGTGCTCCCTCTCTCTTAAAGGGGCCGTGCGCGCCGTCCTAAAGAGTCCCCGGCCAATGGCCGGAGGACTGCCCTTAAATGAGGCACCTCCTCCAAAATGGAGGTGCCTGTGCAAGGTTGTTGTTTGTGTGCCAACACTCTCCTCAGCCCTCAGGTTCCAGTGCCTGCCAGCCTGTCTATCAGCCGTGTATGCCTGTCTATCAGCTGTGCCCGCCTGCCTATCAGCTGTGTCCACCTGCCTGTCTAGCAGCCGTGCCCTCCAGCCTGTCTATCAGCCGTGCCCGCCTGTCTATCAGCCATGCCCACCTGCCTGTCTACCCGAATCACCTGCCTCTCTACCAGCCGTGCTCATCTGCTGTGCCTGTCGGCTTCGGCCATCAGTCCCATGGGAGTCGCATGCTCTCACACAAGGTCAGTCCCAGAGTGGCACCTGGTTCACATTCCCAATCCCTCCTTGGTTCACAGAGTCGACTAAGCCGCCATGTGGCCAGAGTCGGTCCGGGTAGGCACTTAGTTATGCCCCTCTGGTCCCGCCTTGTATCACAGCACAGAGGCTCCACCACCCGGATCCGTAACAGTTTGCACAGGCCATGGAATCCGGTGGCTCCCAGGCTCCGTCGCTCTCAGACCTGTACCAAGAGGTCTCTCACCAGAGATCCCAGCAGGATACTATCCTGTCCTATCTGTGGACAGTCAATTCCCACTTGGACGCGCTGTCCACCCCGACTGTGTCCGCCTCAAACCAAGCGGCACCCGCTCCGGCGGCACCTCAACACAGTGGCGCTGTGGCATCCGGCTTTGGACCCCAGCTATCTGCTCCTCCACGTTTTGGTAGTGACCCTGCCCTAGGTCGGGGCTTCATAAATCAGTGCACGCTGCACTTTGAGCTCCTGGCACAACAGTTGGCCTCCGACCGGGCCAAGGTGGCATTCATCATGTCTCACCTCACCAGAGAGGCGTTGGCGTGGCTTAACCCTCTGTAGGAGAGAAGGGATCTTCCTCGCGGCTTTCCGGAAGGTGTTCGATGAGCCCGGACGAAAATCTTCTACTGCCTCCTCTCTTCTCCGACTCCGCCAAGGGAGTCTCTCTGTGGGACAGTATGCCATGCGTTTCCTCGCATCTGAACTTGCCTGGAACAATGAGGCTCTCGTGTCCACCTTTTGGGAGGGCCTTTCCGGACAGATCAAGGAAGAGCTAGTCAGTCGTGACATACCTCTCTCTCTGGACGCCCTGGTATCATTAGCTACACAGATCGACATCCGTTTTCAGGAGCGTTCTAAGGAGTCGACTCGTGAGAGAAGACCCCTGCGCCTCGCACCAACCTTCCAAAGGCCAGTCTCGCAACCAGCATCCCCTCCGGTGTCTTCTCCAGTGTCTATGCAAATAGACCAGTTAAGATGGTCAAGTCGCGCCAGGAGGCCCACCGCGCCGAGGGGAGTTGCTTCTACTGTGGCAATATAGAGCATCTAATCTGCTCCTGTCCGGTGAGACCGGGAAACTCCAGTGTCTAGGACCGCTCGGAGAGGTCGTACTAGGCAAAAGTTCTTCCTCTCCGCCCTTGACTCTGTCCATTTCGGTTACTAGTGATGACACCCGCTTCTTCGAGACAGCCTATCTGGATTCCGGAGCCACTGGGAACCTCATTCAACAGGCCGTTGTGGAGCGATATCAGATTCCTACCATACGTCTGGCTGATCCTTTAGCGGTTTCCTCTGTGGATGGAAAGCTTCTCTCTGAGACCATCTTGTTTGTCACTGAGCCTGTAACTCTTCAGGTGGGAATGCTACATTCGGAGAGGATCTCCTTTTACGTGCTGTCGGGCCTCTCTCATCCCCTCTTGCTTGGCCTGCCTTGGTTTCAGAGACATGAGCCACCCCTGAATTTGAGCTCAGGTGAGGTGCTTCGTTGGGGTCAGGAGTGTCATAAGTCCTGTCTGGATCCGGTTCGTCCTGCTCGACCTCCGTCTACTCCAGCTAACCTACCTGGCCTGCTGGCACACTACTCATCATATGCGGACGTCTTTGATAAAAAAGAGGCAGAGACACTACCACCTCATAGGCCGTATGATTGCCCCATTGACCTAATACCTGGTGCTTCACCTCCTTGAGGGCGAATCTACCCCTTGTCGCTGGCCGAGACCCGTGCTATGTCTGAGTATATAGAAGAGAATCTTGCTAGGGGATTTATCCAGAAATACATCTCTCCGGCTGGAGCAGGATTCTTCTTCGTCAAAAAGAGAGACGGCTCTCTTCGTCCATGTATCGACAATAGGGGCCTAAACCAGATTACCATCAAAAATAAGTACCCCCTGCCTCTCATCTCGGAGCTGTTTGACCGCCTAAAAGGCGCGAAGATCTTCACTAAGCTCGATCTTCGTGGGGCGTACAATCTGGTCCGGATTCACCAGGGAGATGCATGGAAGACGGCATTCAACACTCGGGATGTTCACTACGAGTACCGCGTAATGCCCTTCGGTCTCTGTAATGCTCCAGCCGTCTTCCAGGAGTTAGTGAACGACATCTTCCGAGATCTCCTGTATTCCTGCGTGTTGGTGTACGTGGATGATATCTTGGTGTTCTCTCCTGATCTGCCCTCTCACCGGAGGGATGTTCGTCAGGTACTGCTGAGGCTCTGGAAGAATCGCCTGTATGCTAAGTATGAGAAATGCCTCTTTGGGCAGACCTCCCTACCATTTTTGGGGTATATCATCTCTGAGACTGGACTGCAGATGGATCCCGAGAAGGTATCTGCCATCTTAATGTGGCCCCGACCTGAGGGGTTGAAGGCATTCAGCTGTTTCTGGGATTCGCTAACTATTACCACCTCTTCATTCCTCATTTCTCCTCCCGGACTGCTTATATCTCTGCTCTCTCCCGTAAAGGAGCAAATCCCAGGGAATGGATTTCCGAGGCAGAAAGTGCCTTTGTCTCTCTTAAACAAGCCTTCTCCTCCGCTCCAGTGCTACATCGTCCAGATTGCAATAAACAGTTCTTCCTGAAGGTTGATGTCCCTTCCTCCGGGGCCGGAGCAGTGCTCACCCAGAAATCCTCGTCCGGGCGAATGGTGACCGGCGGCTTCTTCTCCAAACTCTTTTCTCCGTCCGAGCGCAATTACTCCATAGGGGATTGAGAACTGCTGGCCATCAAATTAGCGCTGGAGGAGTGGCGCTACTTGCTTGAGGGGGCTCTGCACTCGGTGGTCATCTTCACTGACCATAAAAACCTTGCTTATTTGCAGACTGCCCAAAGACTAAATCCGCGTCAGGCCATATGGTCTTTGTTCTTTGCTCGTTTCAGCTTCACTCTTCATTACCCCCCGGCAGACAAGAATATTAAAGTTGACCCTCTATCCCGCTCTTTCCAGTCTACTGACCAAGAGGAGGAGCCTCTACACATCATTGACCCCTCCAGAATAATGACTGTTGCTCCGCTTGACCTGTCTCATCTACCTCCTGGTAAGACCTTTGTAGTGGCTCAGGATCGGAAGAGGGTCTTACTCTGGGGTCATTCTTCCAAACTGGCTGGTCATGCCGGCCAGAGGAAGACGCTTCTGCGAATTGCCCAACATTATTGATGGCCCACCCTGCGCAAGGATGTTGCGGATTTTGGCACGGCTTGTTCCTCCTGTGCCCGTAACAAGATACCTAGGCACCTCCCAGCGCGTCGTCTTCTTCCTCTCCTGCCTTCTGCTCCTTGGCAACACATTGCTATGGACTTCATCACTGATTTTCCGGTATCTGCTGGTTCTACCGTCATATGTGTGGTCGCTGACCACTTCTCCAAGATGGCTCACTTCATTCCTTTGCCTGGTCTACCGTCTGCACCTGTGCTGGCTAAGGACTTCATCCGTCACATCTTTTGTCTCCACGGCTTACCCCTCCACATTGTCTCGGACAGAGGAGTTCAGTTCACTTCTCGCTTCTGGAGAGCCACGTGCAAGCTGCTGGATGTCACTTTGGACTTTTCTTCGGCCTATCATCCTCAGTCCAATGGTCAGGTGGAACGTATTAATCAGATCCTTACTAGTTTTCTTCGGCACTTTGTCTACGCTCACCATAGCAATTGGGTAGAACTTCTGACTTGGGCTGAGTTTTCTTATAACAACCATGTGAGTGAGTCCTCTGCTAAGTCTCCGTTTTTTGTGGTTTATGGTAGACACCCCCGAATTCCGTTTCCCGTCTCTTCTTAAGTGGACAATCCTGCCGCGGAGTCTCTCGTCAATGACTTTTCGATGATTTGGGAAGACACTAGATCTGCGCTTCTTCAGTCCTCCGAACGGATGAAGAAGCATGCTGATAACAGACGTCTGGATCCGCCTCTATTTCGTTGGGGAGACAAGGTCTGGCTTTCCTCCAAATATGTCGGTCTCAAGATACCATCATACAAGTTGGGCCCACGATTCATCGGTCTTTTTGAGATTCTGAAACAAATAAATCCAGTGGCATACATGCTGAAACTCCCTGCCTCCTTACGGATTCCCAATTCCTTTCATGTGTCGCTCCTCAAGCCTGTTGTCCTTAATACTTTCTCTGACGATCCAGGTACCACTCTAGCTCCAGTCTCCGCTGAGGATGTCTTTGAGGTAGAGAATATTTTGGCCATCAAGAGGGTAAGAGGAAAGACTTTCTTTCTTGTGGATTGGAAGGGGTTTGGTCCTGAGGAGAGGTCTTGGGAGCCCAGGGAGAATATTCATGCTCCTCGTCTTCTAGAAAAATTTATTGCGGGCCTAAAGAAGAGGGGGCGTAAAGGGGGGGTACTGTAGCGTCGGCGTCTCTGCCTCCTGCCGGGCACTCATCGCCGCGGTCCCGGTCCGGCATCCTCCGGCTCCCCTGCTGTATCTGCCCGGGGTGCGCGCACCACGCGCAGTTCCCCAGGCATTGTACTTAGGGCGCACGCGCGTGTGCTCCCTCCCTCTTAAAGGAGCCGCACGTGCCATCCTAAAGAGGCCCAAAATGGAGGTGCCTGTGCAAGGTTGTTGTTTGTGTGCTAACACTCTCCTCAGCCCTAGGTTCCAGTGCCCGCCAGTCTGTCTATCAGCCATGCCCACCTGCCTGTCTATCAGCCGTGCCTGCCTTTCAGCCATGCCTGCCTGCCTGTCTATCAGCCATGCCCGCCTGCCTGTCTATCAGCTGTGCCTGCCTGCCTGTCTATCAGCCATGTCCATTTGCCTGTCTAACAGCCGTGACCGCCAGCCTGTCTATCAGCCATGCCCATCTGCCTGCCTATCAGCCTTGCCCGCCTGCCTGTCTATCAGCCGTGCCCACCTGCCTGTCTATCTGCCGTGCCCGCCTGCTTGTCTACCCGCATCACCTACCTGTCTACCAGCCGTGCTCATCTGCTGTGCCTGTCGGCTTCAGCCATCAGTCCTGTGGGATTCGCCTGCTCTCACACAAGGTCGGTCCCAGAGTGGCACCTGGTTCACCTTCCCGGTCCCTCCTTGGTTCACGGAGTCGACTAAGCCGCCATGTGGCCAGGGTCAGTCTGGGTAGGCACTTAGTTACGCCCCTCTGGTCCCTCCTTGTATCACAGTACAGAGGTTCCACCACCCGGATCTGTAACATTCCCATTATTAAAGAGTGGGTCTCCTATACTGTTATTGCGTATGTAGTTACTGCAACGGCTGCCTACATTTGGGAAATACCCCAATACTAATTTAAAGACACATAGAGGAGTGCCTCTGTAACAACAACATGTTTCCTTTGGAAAGGAGTGGTTCTGCTATACAGTTATTGCGTATGTAGTGACTGCAAGGGCTGCCGAAAATTTGGAGAGACTCCAATGCCCCTTGGAAGAGACATAGATAAGGGCCTCATGAAAAATATGTTCTCATTATTAGGAAGTGGGTCTCCCATACTGTTATTGCCTATGCAGTGAATGCAAGGGCTGCCTAAAATTTGAACGCACTCCAATGCCCCTTGGAAGAGAAGTTGAGGAGGGCCTCAGTAAAAAAAAATGTTCCCATTATAAAGGAGTGTGTCTTCTATAGTGGTAATGTCCATGCAGTGACTGCAAGGGCTTCCTAAATTTGGGAAATACCCCAATACCAATTTGAAGACACATAGAGGTGGGCCTCAGTAAGACATGTTCCCATTAAAAAGGAGAGGTTCTGCTATACAGTTATTGCGTATGCAGTGACTACAACTAGAGATGAGTGAATGTTTCAATATTCGATTTGGATTACGATCTCCGAATTTGCGATATTCGTCGATTTATTTGTCGAATGGTAGCCGAATGTTACCGAATGCCATAGGATTCAATAGGGGGACAAAAAAAACGCATACGTACTGTTAGAACCTTGCTCTTAGGTTTTTTTTCCTTTGCTGGTCACATGACCTTGTTGGCCTTTTTAATCCTGCTCCGCCCTTCTGGCTTTGCTGGACTTCATTGTATATCTACTTTCTAGCTAGCCTGTGCTCTGTGTCTTGCTCTGTTAGTTTGCTTGGTCTACTGACCTCTATGTTCTATATATTTTGTTTGTTCGTCTGTCTGCTACTATTTCTGTTAGGAGGTGTCCCATATTCCTCCCCGTCCTTAGTACTTGTAGGGATTCCTTCCCCACATCTATAGGTCTCCGTACAGACTAGCTTAGGACTTTAGCAGGTCTGATCGCAGGATCAGGTTCCCTGTTACATCGTAGGGATTAAGCTGAGTTCTATCATAGGGACAGATCTCCTCTCTTTCCTTAGCTCTGGTAGCAGAACATAACAGTAAGTCCAGCCAGCAAATTCTCTAAGGAAAGATTTTTCTGTTCCATCATGGTGTCGGTTCAGGATTTGGTTCATCGCCTGCAGGGACTCTCTCTGGAGGTGGCCGAGCTCCGTCAGCACGTGAGTAACTGTCCTGGAGCACATTTCTTGGAGCCTAAGGTATGTTTGCCGGATTTATTTTTTGGTGAACACCGAGAATTTTTTTCATTCAAAAATGCTTGCTTATTGTATTTTCGTTTGAGACCTAAGTCCTCTGGGGATGAATCCCAGCGCGTAGGGTTCATAATGTCACTTTTGCGCAAAGAGTCTCAGGAGTGGGCCTTTTCTTTGCAACCTAGTGATACATGCTTCAGATCAGTGGATAGTTTTTTTTCTGCTTTGGGACTATTATATGATGATCCTGACCGTGTCGCATCAGCTGAGACTGAGTTGAGACGTTTAAAACAAGGATCAGGTAATGTGGAAAAATATTGTACTCATTTCCGTCGTTGGTCTACTCAAACAGGGTGGAACGATTCTGCTCTGAAAAGTCTATTTCTTGCTGGGCTCAGTGAAAGGGTTAAAGACCTGCTAATTGCTTATCCTACACCTGAAGATTTGCAACAGGCTATGCAATTAGCTATACGGGTGGATAGAAGACTGCGTGCAAGGGTTAATGAGAGCAAATCCTCTGCTATGTCAGTTTCTGGTTATGAGAATGTGTGTACTAACAGTGGTGAACCGATGGAGATTGGATCGGTGGCACCTCGCTCTCAAGAAAAAGACCGTCGATTTTTTGAAGGCTTGTGTTTCTATTGCGGAAAATCTGGTCATTTGATTAAAGGCTGTGAGCTTCGTATGAAGAAAGAAAAAAAAAATGGTCAGTCATGCCCGTATTGCCTGTTTAAATTCCAAGGGTGTATTTTTAGCTGCTTCCACGATTGCTCAGGAAAAATTAATGGAATTTCGGGTGTTTGTCGATTGTGGGTCTACTCTGAATGTTATTGATGGGGGATTCGTGGAAAGACTCAATTTAAAACCTGAACCTTTATCATCCCCCATTGCTGTGGTTTCTGTGGATGGTTCCCCTTTGAAGAATATTACTCTCAAGGTCTGTGAATTTCCTCTCACTATTAATGGTGTTCACCATGAGAAATTGGATTTGGTAGTGTTGAATAACTTGCCTTCTCCAGTAATATTGGGATTGCCCTGGTTAAAATTTCACAATCCTGTACTGGATTGGTCTACCAGTGAAATTAAATCCTGGAGCCATAAATGTTATGACAAGTGTTGTAATGGGCGTATTGCAGCTTTGGATAGGGGAGAATTGCCTGTTCCTATTCAGGATTTTTGGAGAGTTTTTTCTGAGAAGGAATCGCAGGTTTTGCCTCCCCATAGAGACTATGATTGTTCTATTGAATTTGTCCCTGGAGCGACTCTTCCTAAAAGTCGTTTATTTAACCTTACTATTCCTGAGAGGAAGGCTTTGGAGGAATACATACAGACAAGTTTGGCCGCCGGTCACATTAGACCCTCTAAGTCTCCTGTGGCGGTTGGATTTTTTTTTGTAAAAAAAAAGGACGGCGGTTTACGTCCTTGTCTGGATTTTCGTGAGATTAACAAAATTACTGTACGCAATCCTTACCCACTGCCATTGATTCCTGATCTGTTTAACCAGTTAATGGGGGCCAAGTGGTTCTCTAAAATTGACCTTAAGGGGGCATACAATCTGTTGCGCATGAAGGAGGGTGACGAATGGAAGACTGCTTTTAACACTCCTGTGGGTCATTTTGAGAATCTGGTTATGCCTTTTGGTCTTACTAATGCTCCTGCATTTTTTCAGAATCTGATTAATGACATCCTTAGACCTTTGATCGGTAAAAATGTGGTTGTGTATTTGGTTGACATTTTGATTTATTCGCCGGATCTGGAGTCTCATTGGCGGAGCGTGCGTGAGGTATTACAGTTATTAATGGACAATTCGCTTTTTGCTAACCTGGAGAAATGTGAGTTCGCTGTACAGAGAATTAGTTTTTTGGGCTACATTATCTCCAGCAAAGGTTTTGAGATGGATCCGGTTAAGGTTCAGGCTGTGCAGGAATGGCCTAGGCCTATTGGTTTGAAATCGATACAGAGGTTTTTGGGTTTCGCCAATTACTATAGAAAATTCATAAAAAATTTTTCTAGTATTGTCAAACCTCTGACTGATCTCACCAGGAAAGGTGCTGATGCGGTTCAGTGGTCTTCTGAGGCCATTGAAGCTTTTGTGTATCTCAAGGAGAGGTTCACCTCTGCTCCCATCCTTATGCAGCCTGATGTTACTAGGCCGTTTTTGGTTGAGGTTGATGCTTCCTCTGTGGGGGTTGGCGCAGTATTGTCTCAGGATAACGGGGATGGATTACATCCCTGTGCCTTTTTTTCAAAAATTTTTTCGGAGACTGAACTGAATTACGATATTGGTAATCGGGAATTATTGGCTATTAAACTCGCATTTGAACACTGGCGCCACTTCTTGGAAGGTGCGGAATTTCCCGTTCAGGTTCTTACGGATCATAAAAATCTGATATATCTTGATGCTGCCAAGCGCCTGAATGCCCGTCAGGCTAGGTGGGCACTGTTTTTCTCGCGGTTTAATTTCTCCGTTACTTACATCCCTGGTACTAAGAATGTTAAGGCGGATGCCTTGTCTCGCAGTTTTTCTCCCATAGTCGGTGCTGAGAAAGAGGAGAACATTTTACAAGAAGGTGTTGTGATAGCTGCTTTGGACTCCGTTTTGGAAAATGAGATTCTTAAAGCACAGGAGAATGCCCCTTCTAACACTCCTCATGGGAGGTTGTTTGTGCCTGGGACCTTTAGGAGAGATTTGTTTGTTGAGTGTCACGAATCTCGGTTGGCAGGTCATCCCGGAATCTCTGAGACCAAGAGACTGGTGGGTCGCAGTTTTTGGTGGCCTGGATGGCAGAAGGAAGTCATTAAGTGGGTGCATCAATGTACTATATGTGCTAGATCTAAGTCCTCACATACTCCTGCTGCGGGGTTGCTTTGTCCTTTGGAGGTTCCCAGTGCTCCTTGGACACATTTGGCTATGGACTTTATAACTGACCTTCCCCCCTCTGAGGGTTTTACTGTCATCTGGGTGGTCGTGGACCGTTTTAGCAAGATGTGTCACTTGGTTCCTTTCGTCAAACTGCCCTGCGCTAAAACTCTCGCTAAGGCCTTTGTCAAGGAAATTGTCAGACTTCATGGCGTTCCTACTGACATTGTTTCTGATAGGGGTCCTCAGTTCGTGGCTCGTTTTTGGCGTGCCTTTTGTGATAGGTTGGGAGTTCATTTGTCATTCTCGTCCGGATATCATCCTGAATCTAATGGCCAGACAGAAAGGAAAAACCAGGATGTTGAGCAGTTCTTGCGTTGTTTTGTGGCAGACAATCAAGAGGGGTGGTCTGAGTTTCTGCCACTTGCTGAATTTGCTCTGAACAATCATACATCTTCTTCTGCTGGTTGTTCGCCTTTTTTTTGTTGTTCTGGGAGACATCTGTCGTTTGGGTCGTTCTCCAAGTTGGGATCTGCCGTGCCTGAGGAGGAGAATTTTTCCGGTGATTTGGAGAGAGTTTGGATGGATGTGCGTGGTAATCTTCAGGAGGCCAACAGAAAATCTAAAGACTACTTTGATAGGAAACGACAGGAGGTTTTGTTCGCTGTTGGTGACATGGTTTGGTTGTCCTCTAGGAATCTGCGGTTGAGGATTCCTTCAAAGAAATTGGGTCCCAAGTTTGTAGGGCCCTTTAAGGTGCTTCAGGTTGTCAACCAATCTGCTGTTAGGTTGGAGGTTCCTACCTCCTGGAGAATTAATCCGGTATTTCATGTCTCTCTGTTGAAAAAAGCTGTTGTATCGGATTGTGACGCCTCTGCCTCTGTTCCTCCGGTGGTGGAGGACGGGGAATATGAAATTTCTCGCATCCTTAACTCTAGACGGTATAGAGGTAGTTTGCAGTATCTTGTGGCCTGGAAAGGTTTCGGTCCCGAGGATAACTCTTGGGTGAGGTCGGATGATGTTTCCGCGTCCAGACTTATCAGAGCGTTTCACAGGAGATTTCCTGATAAGCCTGGTCCTAGGGGATCCGGAGGATCCTCTTAGAAGGGGGGGTACTGTTAGAACCTTGCTCTTAGTTTTTTTTTCCTTTGCTGGTCACATGACCTTGTTGGCCATTTTAATCCTGCTCCGCCCTTCTGGCTTTGCTGGACTTCATTGTATATCTACTTTCTAGCTAGCCTGTGCTCTGTGTCTTGCTCTGTTAGTTTGCTTGGTCTACTGACCTCTATGTTCTATATATTTTGTTTGTTCGTCTGTCTGCTACTATTTCTGTTAGGAGGTGTCCCATATTCCTCCCAGTCCTTAGTACTTGTAGGGATTCCTTCCCCACATCTATAGGTCTCCGTACAGACTAGCTTAGGACTTTAGCAGGTCTGATCGCAGGATCAGGTTCCCTGTTACATCGTAGGGATTAAGCTGAGTTCTATCGTAGAGATAAGAGGGTAGTAGAAAAGGAGATCTTGGAAGTGACTCGCCCCCAGGGCCGTGGGGTACTCGGCAGCCAGGCCTTATAGCTGCTTGCGGGGGATATCACGGTGGCTGGCCCGGTCTGTGACCCAGGGCGGTCAGTGCAAAAATGGGGATATTTATAGGGGATTTGTCGTGACTAGAGATGAGCGGTGTTCGACTCGAACTGTTCGCCAATCTCAAATTCGAGCTGTTTTGGGCGGTGTTCGAGCCGTTCGACGAACACGAACGATTTGAAAAAAATTCGGCTGTTCGAGGTTATGCTCGATAACTGTTCGTGCACCAAAATCATAACTGGATTTTTTCTCAGTAATGCTGAAAATTAATGTTAATACAACGCAGTTTGAGTGTACAGCGGGGCGGGGGGAGGGGCAGGGGATGGATCTCTGCAGGAATAATGCAGATCTCCAGTTTTTTTTCTCTTTCCCGCATTTACAGTGGGGAGGTGCAATCTGTCAGCCTATCAGCAGCGCACACACGGAGCGAACTGCTTTCTTTCACACAAGCAAGGGCATGTGTCATTGGCAGTGTATGTCACATGTCCTTGCCCTATAAGACCCAGACATTTTCCCCGTCGCCACCATTTTCTCTCTGCTGCAGCTGCGTGTTAGACGGCACCACTGTTGCTATGTGCGCTATACTTTGTTAATTTCAAGCCAAATTTTGCACAAATCTACAGATAGCTTGGGAGTAGGGAAGAGTTGTGATTGCAGTCCTTTTAAGGACTAGGTTACATCATTTCCTACGACGTTTATCAGGCAGGTCTGTGCTCTTAAATAGATATGTTGTGGGAGTAAAGACTAATTGTAATTGCAGTCCTTTTCAGGGCAAGGTTACATCAGTTCCTATCACTTTTTGCCAGGCAGGTCTGTACCAGTGCTGTGCAAGTTTTTTTCACAGCATTTGGCTAAATCTAGCAAAGCAAATCTTTTTTGGCCTATTGCAGAGTGTGTTAGTCAGTGGAGTAGCCTATCTGTGTTGCAAGCTACACCACGTGTGTATAGAATACAATTTTTTTTACTGCACCTAGTGAAATAAAACCTTTTGGGCATAGCATCATTTTATTAGTCCATCTATACTAACCTCCACCAGGTTGCAAATTCAATATAATATTTTTCTGCATCGAGCTCTGTAAAAATATTTAGGCTTCTAGCAGTGTGTGGGACTTGTTCTTTTAGTCCATCTATACTAACCTCCATCAGGTTGCAAATTCGATATAATTTTTTTCTGCATCTAGCTCTGAAAAAATATTTCAGCTTCTAGCAGTGTGTGGGACTTGTTCTATTAGTCCATCTATACTGACCTCCATCAGGTTGCAAATTCAATCTAATTTTTTTCTGCATCTAGCTCTGAAAAAATATTTAGGCTTCTAGCAGTATGTAACGTGTCTGGGAGGTGGAACCTCTGAGCTACTATACAAAGGGGCAGTCCTTGTAAGGAAGCGGATGGCTCCCAGGGAAGGCGGGCAGGTAGTCACGGCAAGTGACAGGGACAGTCTCTGTGTAGAAGGGCAGGAGGTCACGGCTAGTGACGGGAACAGTCTCTTGACAGGCGGGTGGTCACGGCAAGTGACAGCACGGTAGGAGTCTCTAGACAGGCAGGTGGTCACGGCAAGTGACAGCAGGGTAAGCGTCTCTAGACAGGCAGGTGGTCACGGCAACAGACGGCAGAGCCTCCAGGTAGGCTAGCAGGCGGGTAGCAGGTGAGCGCTCCCAGAGGAGCGGGTAAGAGTCTCTCGGCTGGCTGGCAGGTGGTCACGGCAAGTGACGGCAGAGCCTCCAGGTAGGCTAGCTGGCGGGTAGCAGGTGAGCGCTCCCAGGTGAGCGGGTAAGAGTCTCTCGACTGGCTGGCAGGTGGTCACGGCAAGTGACGGCAGAGCCTCCAGGTAGGCTAGCTGGCGGGTAGCAGGTGAGCACTCCCAGGTGAGCGGATAAGAGTCTCTCGGCTGGCTGGCAGGTGGTCTCAGGCAGGTATCAGGCAGGTATCAGGCAGGTATCAGGCAGGTGCTTCCTGATCCGCAGGCGGACTGGTCCATAGACAGACTGGCGGATGCTGGTAGACAGACTGTCGGACCGCAGGGAATGCAAGCAGGTAGACAGAGCTGGAAAACAGACTGGCAACGGGACCTGAGGGCTGAAGCAGAGGTGAAAGGCTTTGCCACAACATTGCTCGGGCACCTCCATTTTGGAGGAGGTGCCTTATGTATGGGAGCTCCACCAGCAATTGGCCGGGGACTCCTTAGGACGGCGCGCGCGGCCCCTTTAAGAGAGAGGGAGCGCGCGCCCTAAGCACAGTGCCCGGGAAGCGGCGAGCGCTGCCAGTAGCGCGGGAAGAGGACGCCGAGGACGGAGCAGGGAGGTGAGAGGAACGGCGTCTCTGCCTAGCAGGAGGCAGGGACGCCGACGCTACAGTATCTCCCCCTTTAGGCCCCCCCTTTTTTAGGCCAGAGAGAAATTTATCAAGGATGAGCGGGGCATGGATGTTCTCCCGGGGCTCCCACGTTCTCTCCTCAGGACCAAACCCCTTCCAATCCACTAGAAAAAAGGTCTTTCCTCTTACCCTTTTGGTGGCCAGAATGTTCCCTACCTCAAACTCGTCTTCAGCGGAGCAGGAGGCGTACCTGTAGACTTGGAAAAAGAGTTAAGTACCACAGGTTTGAGGAGAGATACATGGAAGGAGTTAGGGATCCGCAAGTTGGCCGGGAGTTTCAATTTATAGGCCACCGGGTTGATTTGTTTGATAACTTCCAGTGGGCCGATGAACCGAGGCCCTAACTTGTAGGAAGGAATCTTGAGCCGGACATACTTGGACGAGAGCCAGACTTTATCTCCAGGACGGAATTGGGGCGGATCCAGACATCTTTTTTCAGCCTGTTTCTTCATCCGCTCGGAGGACTGAAGAAGTGCGGATCTGGTACTCTCCCAAATGGAGGAGAATTCGCTAACAAGAGATTCCGCGGCCGGATTATCCACCGAGGCGGAGACAGGAAACGGGATCCGAGGATGTTGACCGTAGACAATAAAAAACGGGGATTTGGAGGAAGACTCGCTCTCGTGATTGTTATAGGAAAATTCGGCCCACGGTAAAAGATCCACCCAGTCGGATTGGTGGGCATTAACAAAGTGCCGGAGGTAACTGGTTAAACTTTGGTTGATCCGCTCTACTTGACCATTGGACTGTGGGTGATAAGCAGAGGAGAAGTCCAAGGTGACCCCCAGCAGTTTACACATGGCTCTCCAGAAGCGAGAGGTGAACTGAACTCCTCGGTCGGATACGATGTGGAGAGGGAGGCCATGAAGACGGAAAATATGATGGATAAAGTCTTTAGCCAATTCAGATGCAGACGGAAGACCCGGCAGGGGAATGAAGTGAGCCATCTTAGAGAAGCGGTCAGCGACCACCCAGATGACCGTACAACCAGCAGAGACAGGGAGATCTGTTATAAAGTCCATGGCTATATGCTGCCACGGGGCAGCAGGTATTGGAAGAGGCAGAAGGCGGCCGGCTGGCAGATGTTTAGGAACCTTGTTGCGGGCGCAGGACGCACAGGCTGAGACAAAGTCTATTACGTCCTTGTGCAGGGTAGGCCACCAGTAATGCCGGGTAATAAGCAGGAGGGTCTTTTTCTGGCAAGCATGGCCAGCTAGCTTAGACGAATGTCCCCAGTGTAGGACTTTCTCACGATCAGGTACTGTTACGAACGTCTTACCGGGTGGAAGACGATTAAGATCCATGGGAGTCACCAGCATTACCTTGGCGGGTCGATGATGTGCTTTGGCTCCTCCTCTAGATCGGAGAACAAAAAGGATCGGGACAAGGCATCAGCTTTGATATTTTTGTCTGCCGGGCGAAAATGAAGAATGAAATCAAAGCGGGCGAAGAACAAGGACCACCGGGCATGGCGCGGGTTAAGTCTTTGGGCACTCTGGAGATAAGCCAAGTTTTTGTGATCCGTGTAGATTATTACCGGGTGAAGAGCCCCCTCGAGCAGGTAACGCCACTCCTCTAGTGCCAACTTAATGGCTAACAATTCTCAGTCTCCTATAGAATAATTGCGCTCAGATGAGGAGAAGAGTTTGGAGAAGAAGCCGCAGGTTACCATTCCTCCGGAAGACGACTTTTGGGTGTGCACCCCTCCGGCTCCGGAGGAGGAAGCGTCTACTTCTAAGAAGAATTGTTTGTGGCTGTCCGGACGGTGCAGCACAGGAGCGGAGGAGAAAGCTTGTTTCAAAGACAGGAAGGCCTCCTCTGCCTCGGGCGGCCATTCTTTGGGATTAGCGCCCTTACTGGTGAGCGCAGAGATAGGGGCAGTCCGGGAAGGGAAGTGCGGAATGAAGAGGCGGTAGTAGTTGGCGAAACCCAGGAACCGCTGGATAGCCTTTAACCCCTCCGGTTGGGGCCACTTCTGGATGGCAGAAAGTTTCTCCGGATCCATTCGTAGACCAGTCTGAGAGATGATGTAGCCCAGAGATGGAAGCGAGGTCTGCTCAAAGAGGCACTTCTCAAATTTTGCGTAGAGGTGGTTTTGCCTGAGCCTGAGCAGGACCTGACGAACGTCCCTCCGGTGTGTGGGGAGATCCGGAGAGAAGACCAAGATGTCGTCCAGGTATACCACCACGCAGGAGTAGAGAAGGTCACGGAAGATATCATTGACCAACTCTTGAAAGACGGCGGGAGCATGACAGAGACCGAAGGGCATTGCGAGGTATTCATAGTGGCAGTCCCGGGTGTTGAATGCCGTCTTCCATTCATCCCCTTGACAGATACGAACCAGGTTATAGGTCCCACGGAGATCCAGCTTGGTGAAGATTCTAGCACCCCTCAGACGGTCAAATAATTCGGGAATGAGCGGAAGGGGGTATTTATTCTTCACCGTGATCTGGTTAAGGCCTCTATAGTCTATGCAGGGACGGAGTGAGCCGTCCTTCTTTTTAATGAAGAAGAAGCCTGCTCCCGCCGGGGAGGTAGATTTCCGGATAAATCCCAGAGCCAGGTTCTCCTCGATATATTCAGACATGGACCGGGTCTCAGCAGCGGACAAAGGGTAGATACGCCCTCGGGGCGGAGTAGCGCCAGGTACCAAGTCGATGGGGCAATCGTATGGTCTATGAGGAGGTAATGTCTCTGCTTCCTTTTTATTAAAGACATCAGCATAAGACCAATAGGGTACCGGCAGGCCGGGCAGATTGGCTGGGGGAGGAGAAGGACAGGCAGGACGAACGGGAACTAAACAAGTCTTATGGCAGTCCTGTCCCCAGCAAAGGACTTCTCCGGTCTGCCAATCAAGCACGGGTGCATGTCTCTGGAGCCAAGGTAGGCCAAGCAAAAGGGCATGAGAGAGTCCAGGTAGAACATGAAAGAAGATGCTCTCAGAGTGCAGCATTCCCACCTGCAGAGTTATGGGTTCGGTGATAAGTTGGATGGGATGCGGTAAGAGACCCCCGTCCACAGAGGCGACAGATAAGGGTTCGACCAGAGGTTTGGTGGGAATGCGGTATTTCTCTACCAGGGACTGAGAAATGAGATTTCCGGCAGCTCCAGAATCAAGTTGAGCTAGTTCAAAGTAACGGTTCTCCCCGCAGATGATAGAGACCGACAGCATCAGAGATGGAGAGGGTTCACTCTTGTCTAGGACGACCTCTCTGAGCGATCCTAGACACAGGCGTTTCCCGACCTCTCCGGGCAGGAACGGATCCGGTGCTCCTTACTGCCACAGTAGAAGCAGCTCCCCTCGGCACGGCGTGACTCTTGATGGGTTTTGACCATCTTGGTCTGGTCGACCTGCATAGGCTCGGGTGAGTGCGCCTGGGGAGTAACAGAGGAAGTGTCGGGATTCTGAAAGGTAGGAGCAAGGCGAGGAAACCTCCTCTCACGGGTGACCTCTTTGGTACGCTCCTGGAACCGGATGTCAATCCGGGTGGCAAGAGTTATTAAGTCGTCGAGAGTGGTAGGAATGTCCCAACCGGCAAGTTCATCTTTAATCCGGCCGGATAGACCTTCCCAGAAGACGGACACCAGGGCGTCGTTATCCCAGGCAAGCTCAGAAGCAAGGGTACGGAACCGTATGGCATATTGGCCCACGGTGAGACTCCATTGACGGAGGCGTAGCAGAGATGAGGCGGATGAGGTCTTTCGTCCTGGTTCGTCGAAGACTTTCCAGAAGGCCGTGAGAAAGGCTGGCAGGTTGGACACCAGGGGGTCTCCTCTCTCCCATAGAGGATTTAGCCAGGCCAGCGCCTCCCCAGTGAGATGGGACATGATGAAGGCCATTTTGGCTCGGTCGGTGGAAAACTGGTGTGCCAAAAGTTCGAAGTGCAGGGTGCACTGGTTAATGAAGCCCCGTGCCTGACCGGGATCTCCACCAAAACGAGGCGGAGCGGAAAGGCGGGGACCGGGAAAGGATGCCATGGAATTGATGGGCAGCGGCGCTGCCGGGGTAGTAGTTGTGCGAGTGGAAGCAGCTCCCAACGAGGTAGTCAGTGTGTCCAGGCGGGAGTGGACACTACGCAGGTGGGCCAAGATGGAGTCCTGTTGGGACCTCTGACGGGAAAGTTCATGACATAGGTCCGAGAGCGAGGGAGCTTGGGTGCCACCAGGTTCCATGGCCCGAGCAAACTGTAACGGGTCTGGGAGGTGGAACCTCTGAGCTACTATACAAAGGGGCAGTCCTTGTAAGGAAGTGGGTGGCTCCCAGGGAAGGCAGGCAGGTAGTCACGGCAAGTGACAGGGACAGTCTCTGGGTAGAAGGGCAGGAGGTCACGGCTAGTGACGGGAACAGTCTCTTGACAGGCGGGTGGTCATGGCAAGTGACAGCAGGGTAGGAGTCTCTAGACAGGCAGGTGGTCACAGCAAGTGACAGCAGGGTAAGAGTCTCTAGACAGGCAGGTGGTCACGGCAAGTGACGGCAGAGCCTCCAGGTAGGCTAGCAGGCGGGAAGCAGGTGAGCGCTCCCAGGTGAGCGGGTAAGAGTCTCTCGGCTGGCTGGCAGGTGGTCACGGCAAGTGACGGCAGAGCCTCCAGGTAGGCTAGCTGGCGGGTAGCAGGTGAGCGCTCCCAGGTGAGCGGGTAAGAGTCTCTCGACTGGCTGGCTGGCAGGTGGTCACGGCAAGTGACGGCAGAGCCTCCAGGTAGGCTAGCTGGCGGGTAGCAGGTGAGCGCTCCCAGGTGAGCGGATAAGAGTCTCTCGGCTGGCTGGCAGGTGGTCTCAGGCAGGTATCAGGCAGGTATCAGGCAGGTATCAGGCAGGTGCTTCCTGATCCTCAGGCGGACTGGTCCATAGACAGACTGGCGGATGCTGGTAGACAGACTGTCGGACCCCAGGGAAAGCAAGCAGGTAGACAGAGCTGGAAAACAGACTGGCAACGGGACCTGAGGGCTGAAGCAGAGGTGAAAGGCTTTGCAACAACTTTGCTCGGGCACCTCCATTTTGGAGGAGGTGCCTTATATATGGGAGCTCCGGGAAGCGGCGAGCGCTGCCAGCAGCGCGGGAAGAGGACGCCGAGGACGGAGCAGGGAGGTGAGAGGAACGGCGTCTCTGCCTAGCAGGAGGCAGGGACGCCGACGCTACACAGTGTGTGGGACTTGGTCTATTAGTCCATCTATACTAACCTCCACCAGGTTGCAAATTAAAAATAATTTTTATCTGCATCTAGCTCTGAAAAAATATTTAGGCTTCTAGCAGTGTGTGTGGGACTTGGTCTATTAGTCCATCTATACTGACCTCCATCAGGTTGCAAATTCAATCTAATTTTTTTCTGCATCTAGCTCTGAAAAAATATTTAGGCTTCTAGCAGTGTGTTGGACTTGGTCTATTAGTCCATCTATACTAACCTCCACCAGGTTGCAAATTAAAAATAATTTTTATCTGCATCTAGCTCTAAAAAAATATTTAGGCTTCTAGCAGTGTGTGTGACTTCGTCTATTAGTCCATCTATACTGACCTCCATCAGGTTGCAAATTCAATCTAATTGTTTTCTGCATCTAGCTCTGAAAAAATATTTCTGCTTCTAGCAGTGTGTGGGACTTGTTCTATTAGTCCATCTATACTGACCTCCATCAGGTTGCAAATTCAATCTAATTTTTTTCTGCATCTAGCTCTGAAAAAATATTTCAGCTTGTAGCAGTGTGAGGGACTTGTTCTATTAGTCCATCTATACTGACCTCCATCAGGTTGCAAATTCAATCTTATTTTTTTCTGCATCTAGCTCTGAAAAAATATTTCAGCTTGTAGCAGTGTGTGGGACTTGTTCTATTAGGCCATCTATACTGACCTCCATCAGGTTGCAAATTCAATCTAATTTTTTTCTGCATCTAGCTCTGAAAAAATATTTAGGCTTCTAGCAGTGTGTGGGACTTGGTCTATTAGTCCATCTATACTAACCTCCATCAGGTTGCAAATTCAATCTTATTTTTTTCTGCATCTAGCTCTGAAAAAATATTTCAGCTTCTAGCAGTGTGTGGGACTTGTTCTATTAGTCCATCTATACTGACCTCCATCAAGTTGCAAATTCAATCTACTTTTTTTCTACATCTAGCTCTGAAAAAATATTTAGGCTTCTAGCAGTGTGTGGGACTTGGTCTATTAGTCCATCTATACTAACCTCCACCAGGTTGCAAATTAAAAATAATTTTTATCTGCATCTAGCTCTGAAAAAATATTTCAGCTTGTAGCAGTGTGTGGGACTTGTTCTATTAGTCCATCTATACTGACCTCCATCAGGTTGCAAATTCAATATAATTTTTTTCTGCATCTAGCTCTGAAAAAATATTTAGGCTTCTAGCAGTGTGTGGGACTTGGTCTATTAGTCCATCTATACTAACCTCCACCAGGTTGCAAATTAAAAATAATTTTTATCTGCATCTAGCTCTGAAAAAATAGTTAGGCTTCTAGCAGTGTGTGGGACTTGGTCTATTAGTCCATCTATACTGACCTCCATCAGGTTGCAAATTCAATATAATTTTTTTCTGCATCTAGCTCTGAAAAAATATTTCAGCTTGTAGCAGTGTGTGGGACTTGTTCTATTAGTCCATCTATACTGACCTCCATCAGGTTGCAAATTCAATATAATTTTTATCTGCATCTAACCCAGCCAATACTTTTGGCCTAATACCACAGTTTGGCCACTCAGCTCTGCTCGGTTCCCATCCATTGTTTTTAAGTGCAAACAACTCCAGAGTTGTGAATTAGTTAACCACCAAAATGAGTGGAAAAAGGCCTGCTGCTGGTGGAAAGGGGAATAGGCCTGTTGGGAAGGGGAAAAAAGGTTGTGTCCGTGGGGTAGGTGTTAAAGCAACAGTAACATCTGCAGAAGAAAGACCATCTCCCAGCCAAACTAAAATGTCTACTTCTTTTAGTGGACAATGTGATAAGATCCCTTTCTTATGGCCACGCCAATCACTACAAATTCCAGATGAGGCACAAAAACAGCAGGTGCTTCAACGGATATCAAGGGCTCCTTCAAGTGGGCTCTCCTCCACCTCAACTTCAACATCACAAATACTCCAGTCCTCAGAGGTGTCACCCCAATCGCACTTGCTTCCTCACAGCTCCCAAGTCTCCAGCTGCCCGTCTGATTATGGGGTAGAACAGATGGTTGAGTCTGCAGAGCTGTTTACTCATACTATAGCCTGGGAATCAGAGGTCGGCTCCAGAGCTTTTGTGAATCCCGACGAGGAAATGATCTGCACTGATGCCCAGAATCTTTATGAGTCGGATCCAGGACCAGACACAGAAAGTTCTGACCATAATGTAGACCCTAGTTCCCAAACTGTAACTCCTGTTGGTGGAGACAATAACGAAGACGATGATGAGACTCAAATACCTCATTGGAGCAACAACTTTAGTTTTTTGTCAGGGCAGGAACAGGTTGGCTCTGAGGACGACGGGTGTGATAACACACAGGGTGATGATGATGAGGTTGGAGATCCCACTTACTGTCAACCCACAGTCAGTGAAGAGATGAGGTCAGCAGAGGAGGTGGAGGAGGATGCTAGTGACGACGAGGTCAGGTTGCGCCTTCCTGGACAGAGACGTAGTACTGGAAGCACGTCAACAACTGCATCCTCAAACACAACTCTGCCTCTGACCACAAGTCGTGGTGGCTCTTCAGGTCACATGGGTGCTAAGCCTTGCATAGCCTGGGCATTTTTTCAGATCGATAAAGATGACCCAACTCGTGTTATCTGTAACATTTGTCAGCAAAAGCTAAGTAGAGGCCAAAAAATACATAGTTTGAGTACTTCATGCATGAACTGGCACATGGACATGAAGCATAAGTTGCCGTGAGAAGCTCACTGTGCTACAATGCGGCCTAGCCGGCCGGGCCAACCACCGTCTGCCCCATCTTGTGCATCCGCGGCCTCTTCATCCTCTGTGAATGGGGGGACAGCAGTCACACCTGTTTTGGGACGCAGACCTGCCACCTCTTTACCCGCAACAGCCAGCGTGATTGGCAGGTCATCATTTTCTTTGGAGGTGGTAACACCCGCTGGTGTTGAGCGCTGTCCGTCATCGATAGCACCACCTTTGGATCAAGGCAACCTAACATGTCCGCCTGCATCTTCCTCACAGACCGGCAGTTTGCCGGGGACACCCTTCTCAACCCCGTCTAAGCACAACAGCCAGCCCTCGGTCCCTCAGATGTGGACAAGTAAAAGACCATTTCCTCCTAGCCATGAGAAAGCTAAGAGGTTTAATTTCACCATCTGCAAGCTCTTGGCTACAGAAATGCTTCCTTTCCGCCTGGTGGACACAGAGGATTTTCGAGACCTTATGTCTGTCGCAGTTTCTGAAAGAAAGGTGTGCCTGCGCTCCACCAGCATGTCGCACACAACATCACCACTTCTTTGAGGGATCAACGTCATCAGGCGTTTTTTACTTTGAAATGTCTGGGAAATGTGAGTCACACAGCTGAGGAGTTGTGGTCAGCTCTGGAGAACCAGTTTCATGAATGGTTGTCTCCACTCGACCTGAAACCAGGGAAGGACGTGTGCGACAATGCTGCAAACCTGGGTGCTGCCCTTCGCCGGGGCAATGTCACACACGTGCCTTGTATGGCTCACATGTTGAACCTGGTTGTCCAGCAATTTTTAGCCTACTATCCCAGACTAGATGGCCTTCTGCAGAGGGCACGGTCACTGTGTGCTCACTTCCGCCGTTCGCATTGCGCAGCTCAGCGACTTACATCTCTACAGAAGTCGTTGGGCCTGCCAGTTCACCGGCTAAAATGCGATGTGCCTACCTGGTGGAATTCAACTCTGCACATGTTGCAGCAACTGTGGCTGCACCGACAAGCCCTGCTGCAATACGTTCTGACTTATAGCCTGGGCCAACGAGATCCAGAAGTGGGGCAAATCACGCTGGAGGAGTGGTCTCAGATCAGGGACCTATGCACCCTTCTGCACAGTTTTGAAATGGCGACGAAGATGTTTAGTGCTGACGATGCCATTATCAGCATGACTATTCCGGTGATTTACATGCTGGAGCACATGTTAAACAGAATTCGGAGTCAGGTGGTGGCACAAGAGGAGGTGGAGGAAGTAGAGGAGGAGGCGTTGTATGCGGAAGGGCTAACATCTGCAAGGTCCAGACGGTCGGCAGCACCAAGGCGGCAGGCATGTGAGGGTGGGGGAGATGGTTTTACCAGGGCGCATGGTAGCAGCCAAACTAGTGAGGAAGGTGCAGGAGCCCAGGAAGAAGTGGAGGATGAACTGATGGAAGACTCATCAGATGAGGGAGACCTTGATCACATTTCTGTTGTGCGAGGTGGGGGGCAGAGGACAGAGGAAGAAAGCATGATTGTTACCTCGCCACCAACACAACAGGGACTTGGTGCTCCTGGATGCGCAAGACACATGAGTGCCTTCTTGCTGCACTACCTGCAAAATGACCCTCGATTTGTGAGAATTAGAAATAATCCTGACTATTGGGTTGCCACACTGTTAGATCCCCGGTACAAAAGTAAATTTGCAGAAATTATTCTTGCCATAGAAAGGGATGCACGCATGCAGGAGTATCAGCAGAGACTGTTGCTGAATCTTACGTGTGCTTTTCCACAAAACACCAGTGGTGCACGTAGTGAATCTCACAGTTCCTACTTGCCAACCGTGGGACCGTCGAGTGTTCAGCACTCAAACCGAAACAGAAACACAGTATCTGCTGGTAACATCAATTTTGCGGAATCATTTCACCACTTTTTTAGCCCATCCTTTGCAAGGCCACAGGAGACAAGAAGTCTGACACATAGTCAATGCCTAGAGACGATGGTACAGGAGTATCTCCAAGTAAACATTGAAGCCATGACTGTGCCACTGGACCCTTGCTCTTTTTGGGCTTCCAATCTGGATAAATGGCCGGAGCTCGCCTCTTACGCCTTGGAGATCTGGTCATACCCCGCAGCCAGCGTTCTGTCTGAATGTGTGTTCAGCGCTGCTGGTGGTGTGCTGAAGATAAGCGCATGCGGCTCTCCACTGATAATGTAGACAGACTCACGTTCATAAAGATGAACAAATCATGGATCAGAAACGACGTTTCTACCCCTGTGTCATCCTGGGGAGAGTAAAAGCTTGATGATTTGTTAAAATCACCTCACCAACTGTTTTAAGCTTTAAAATTACTAATCATGTTTATCTGTATCTTGGCTGGAAAATAATTTGGGCTTTGTAGCAGTGTGCAGTACTGATTCTATTAGGCCATCTATACTAAGCTCCACCAGATTTAAAATTACTAATCATGTTTATCTGTATCTTGGCTGGAAAATAATTTGGGCTTTGTAGCAGTGTGCAGTACTGATCCTATTAGGCCATCTATATTAAGCTCCACCAGCTTTCAAATTAATAATAATTTTTTGCTGCATCTAGCTCGGAAAATAATTTTGAGTCTCCTAGATGTGCAAGACACATGAGTGCTTTCTTGCTGCACTACCTGCAACATGACCCTCAGATTGTCAGAATTCGAAATAATCCTGACTACTGGGTTGCCACACTCTTAGATCCCCCACACTCTTCGATCAACCTTTTCATTTTAACAAAGAACAAAAAAATGGTCATTTTTGAAATTATAAGCATTAGCAGGTTATTAGAAGCTAAAATCAAACAGTTTTCAACTCAAAACTTTATTCTAGGTGATGTTACATTTGCACATAGGATCCCTTTTTCGAAAGGAGCTTCTGAACTGTCTCGTCCATTGAATTTGTCAGGTTTTGGATGGTTTCTGCTTCAATTGTTTTGCATGAGGACAGAATACCCTCCCAGAGCTGTTGCTTAGATGTGAACTGCCTCCCGCCATCATAGACACTCCTTTTGATGATGCTCCAGAGGTTCTGAATGGGGTTGAGGTCAGGGGAGCATGGGGGTCACACCATAAGTTTGTCCCCTTTTATGCCCATATCAGCCAGAGATGCAGATGTGTTATGTGCAGCATGAGACGGTGCATTATCATGCATGAAAATGATCTTGCTGTGGAATACACGGTTCTTCTTCTTGAACCATGGCAGGAAGTGCTGTTTGAGAAACTCAACATACATTATGGAGTTCATCTCTACCCCTTCAGGGATCCTAAAGGTGCCGACATTCTCTCTCCCCATGATTCCAGCCCAAAACATTACTCCACCTCCTCCTTGTTGGCGCTGTAGCCGTGTTTGCGTGGGGTGTCCATCAACGAGCCATCCTCCATTCCATCCATCTGGACCATCGAGCGTTGCACGGCACTCATCGGTGAACAAGACAGTTTTGAAGTCAGTCTTCATGTATTGTTTGGCCCACTGGAGCCGTTTCTGCTTGTGTGCAGTGGATAGAGGAGGTCGACAGGATGGCTTACGCACAGCTGCAAACCTCTGAAGGACTCTGTATCTTTTTGTTCGGGGGACGTTTGAGGCACCAGCAGCTTCAAAAACTTGTCTGCTGCTATGACAAGGCTTTTTTGCCGCTGCTCTTTTAACCTGACGTAATTGCCTGTAGGAAAGAGTCCTCAATTTGCCCTTATCAGCACGCACACATGTGTACTGTGAATCAGCTAAATACTTCTTGATTATGCAATGATCAGGATGAAGTGTCTTGGCAATGTTGATTGTAGTCATGCCTTGACCTAAACACTCCACAATTTGTTGCTTCTCAGCAGCCGACACATCCTTTTTCTTTCCCATTTTGGCAGAAAATATAGGCTGCTTAATAATGTGGGACAGCCTTCTTAAGTAGTCTTGCCTTTCATTGGACACACCTGCCAAACTAATTAGCATAGGTGTCTGCAATTGCTTACAGTGATATAAAGAGCCCTGACACACATCACCATCAATGAGTTTAACTGACAAACAAACAAATTCGTCCCTTATCATTCCCAAACACTTTTTACATAATAATTTGGAACACAGTGTACATGTGCTTTTCCACAAAACACCAGTGGTTCACGTAGTGAATCTTACAGTTCTAACTTGCCAACCGTGGTCTGTATGGAGTTGTTCAATAAAGGGCCCAAAATTAAGATAACATAGACGAGAGAGGACTCTATGAATATGAATTCCTAAGTATTTGATACCCTGTGAGGGCCAGGCAAAGGGAAAGTTGGACTGGATGGAATCCTGTATGGATTTGGGGAGGGAGACATCGAGGGCCTCAGACTTCGCTGCATTGATTTTAAAATTTGACCATGTAACAAAGTGATCTATTTCAGCCATAGCAGCAGGGATGGATATATGTGATTGAGTGATATATACTAGGACATCATCAGCAAATGCAGAGCACTTGTACTCGGTGCCTCCCACCTCAATGCACCTAATATTGGGGTTATGGAAAATTGATGAGAGCATGTGCTCCGTTACTAGGATGTATAAGAGAGGGGACAGAGGACATCCCTGCCATGTCCCATTGGTGATTATGAAAGGTGATGAAAATGTTCTGACGCGCCCCCTGGGCCTTGGGACACCCGGAGCCGGACCTTTTTTGGTTGATGCTGGTGGTTGTAGTCTCCGTGGTGGCGACCTGGTTCCGTGGCTCAGGGCGGTCAAACCAGTGGCGGAACTATTTATGTAGTTTTGATGTTTAAATGTCCGACTACGCCACCCGTGGATTGCGGTCAGAGTGAACCGCCGCTGCAGGGCAGACCGGTGAGGCTATAGGAGTATAGCCTCAGGGCAGTGTATGCGGAGGATGGGGGTGATGGTGCAGGGCAGCAGCAGTAGTGACACGGAGTCAGTGATGCAGTCCAGGGCCTTTACTCACAGTTCTTATTATCCAGACCACTTCTGCAGGTAACGGCTGCCCACGTCGTACTGTGCTCACCAGGTGAGGGGCTAAGACAACTCCCAGATAACTTTGGAGCGCTTCACAGGACCCCCTTTGTGTGTCCTTTGTCTGGCCTTTCTTACCAATGCTTCTGTCCGGCTGCCTCAGGCCTCCTCTTGGTAAACTTGGCGCCAATTTCCCTGACCCTATGTGGTGCCTTCCTAGCGGGTGTAGCGAGGGGCTGCGCCACATAAAATGTCACAGCCTCCGGTTTCTAGCTGAGGGTCTTTTCCCGCCTCCACTAGTTTCGGGGACCGGTCTCCCCCTTTGGCCTGACCCCTCCACACAGTTGGATTCGGGCGTGCGGTGGCGACTCGCCCGTCCTCACCCCTTGGATCCCTTCGTTCCTCGTTCCTGGAGCCTTCTCCGCTCCTCTTCCTTCCTTCTCCCTCTTCCAGGCCTGGGCCTCTGTTTCTAGGCCCACATCCGGAGCAGAGCTCATGCAGAGCCCCTGCTCCCTGTCACTTCTGCTCAGACTTCTCTGCACTGAACTAAGATGGTGTCCACCTTTTATACTCCCTTCTCAATGCACCCAGGAACTGCTTCCTCCCTGCTCCTGCACTACAGGGTTCCCCTTCCTCTGTGTTCCCTCCCCCCACTCCAGCCAGGGAAAGGGACTGTCGTGCCCATCTCAGGGGCATATTGGTCGCCCTGCCCCACGGCAATGTGGTGTAATGCATGCAGGTGTCTGGGTCCTGATCCACACTCCATCCTTACCTGAGAGTGAGATATCACACCTCTGGGTGAGGTGCAATACCTCTGTAGCAACCAAGCCCTCGGGGTGCTACAGTTCCATTTATCTTCAGCCTAGGTGACGCATTGCGATACAGGGCCGTGATTTTGGCTATAAAAGGGTCCCCTAGACCCCTACCCCAAGCTTTTTAAGAGAATAATATATGGCATGCCAGGAGACTCTATGGAATGCTTTCTCAGCATCCAACGAGAGTATCTAATTACAAATTTTTAACTGCATCTAGCCCAGGAAATGCTTTGTGCCTAGTAGCAGTGTCTGCTAGTCAGCGGATTATCCCAGCTGTTAAGCAAGCTACACCACCTGTAGTTTGGACACTTAATTTTTTCAAAGGAAATGCTTCGGGACCCCGGGATACTCAGTGAAGAGCATCAGGAGGCACCCCAAGGCATAGGGGCTGCGACTGGTGGTAGGATGCCTTGCGGTGGACCGCCGAGCTCGATCCTTAAAAAAGCTTTTTAACTGCAGCAGCTTTAGTGGACGCTACTGGAGCTGGAATTACGCGGCTGCTGGCATGAGACTTGCCCTCCAATAGATCCTTGTAAAAGGATTTAAAGTGTATTCATTCAAATTAGAGAGACAATTTAAATTAAAAAACTTAGACCTGCCTCCACCACAGGGGGGCTCGCTCGACCCACCAGCGGACAGGCACCAGTATTGGGAGAGGGGGGCTCGCCGTCAGGGTCCAGCGCAGCTCTGGCACAAAGCCGGCGGCACGGAGGTCGCATGGACAGGAACGGACTGGCCGTGTCGGCTTCGCACTTTTTTGGTTTTAGAAGGGCATGACATGCCTATATCTGTGTCTCCCCCTCCTTTTACTCCTCCACCTCTTTTCTTTTCGCATGACTATATGTACTTGTCACTTTTCCATGTGTTAGTTGTGTCTTCTGAGCAGTTTGTCAGCTTTTGGACACCTTTGAAGGTGTTTTCTATGTGTTTCTATGTGTTTTTGTTTGCCTGCCATTGGTTTTAACGGTGTTCGAAGGTGTTCGACGAACAGTTCGGCGAACATACGGGTGTTCGACGAACCGAACCGAACTCGAACACTACGGGGGTGGCTCAACACTAGTCGTGATGCCACCTGTGGTGTCTGGTGAGGATCACCAGCGCTGCAGCAGTCCTCTGAGGCAGATGTTAGGGCAGCTTGAGATGGAACGGCTCCCCACAAGTGGAGCAGACCTCAGGGCAGTGTAGATAAATGGAGGGTGCGCTGGGCGTTATAGTGCTGGGAGGGAAATGGCGCCGGCGAAACAAAGGGACTGAGGCAGTACAGTGCAGTCATCCAAGATTTACTCACAGTTCTTAGACAGTCCACAGGTGCACTGTACTGGTGCAAGCCTCCCGCGTCGCACTGCGTTCACCGGGCAGGGGTTCAGTCCTTCCTCAGGCAGCTCGGGTGTACCTGGCAGAACCCCACTTTCTTGTGTGCCTCTCTAGACCGACTTCTCGCTGGGTCTTACTCCCTCCTGCCCTGTGCTTCCCACTGTGAATCCTGTTCGGGTGCTCTGAGGTCCCCCCTGTCCGTCGGAGTTACACAGACCTGCTTGACCTTACTTGGATTGGAGTGGGGATTTGGCTACTGGCTATAAAAGCCAGAAGCCTCCCGTTTTTCCAGCCGAAGCCTGAAGCTGCACGACTGGGCCAGGGGCCAGTCCCCTTCCTGGCAGGTTCGGGGTCTACGGGTGCCGCCTGCACTCGCCGTACCCCCTAGGATTCCTTCTTCAGAACAGAGCTTCCTCCCTGCTCCCCTCCTGGGCCTCTGAGGCTAAGCTCTGCTTGGGGAGCAGAGCTCTGACTGAGACTCTGCTCCCTGACTGACTTTACTCTCTCCTCTCACCGACTGAACTGCACTATTCTAAGATGGCTTCTTTTTATATCTTTACTGTTTGAGTGCTCCCCTAAACTACTTCCTCCTCCCACACCCACTACTGGTTCCCCCTACCTTTGGTTCCCCCCGCTCCAGCCAGGGACAGGGCTCAGCAGCTGTGCTCTGCATGTCGCCCCTCCAGCCGGCCTGGAGCAGTGTAGTATTGGATGCAGGTGTTTGGGGTTCCGTGCAGCACTCCCTCCTTACCTGAGTGAAGGGAGGCACCACACCTCTGAGTGAGGTGCAGTACCTCTGTGGTGACTGAACTCTCAGGGGTGTCACAGAAGGAAGGAAGTTACGTGCAGGTAGGAAACTAGGTCACACATGTATGGAGAATACAGGTTTTCGATGGCTTGGTATGCCAAACTTAGGATTTTCAACTGGAGTCTCTGGGCAACAGGGAACCAGCGCAGGGATTGACAGAGGGGAGAAGCCTGGGAATAGTGGGGTGACAGGTGGATTAATGGGCCAGCACAGTTTAGGATAGATTGGAGGCGTGTGAGAGTGGTAGAAGAGAGGCCACAGAGCAGGAGCTTGTAGTAGTCGAGGCGGGAGATGATGTGGGCTTGCACTGGTGTTTTTCTACATTCATGGTTGAGGAATGTGCAGATCCCAGAGATACTTTGGAGTTTGAGTCAGCAGCAAGTGGAAAGGGCTTGGATCTGATGTTTGAAGGACAAATCAGAGTCAAGCTTGCGGGACTAGGGAAATTGGGCCGCCATTCACTTTGATAGATAGGTCAGTTGGGGGGTTAAATGAGATGGGGGAAAGATGATGCATTTTGTTTTATCCATGTTAACTTTTACAAATCTAGCAGAGAAGAAAGATGAAATATAAGACACACATTGTGGGATTCTGGTTAGTAAGCAGGTGATATCAGGTCCAGAGAAGTAGATATGTGTGTCATCAGCATAGAGGTGATACTGAAAGCCGTGAGACCATGAGCTATCCCAGGCCGAAGGTGTAGATGGAGAAGAGCTTGGGTCCTACGACTGACAACTGAACATTAGGGGACACAGACACATAGTGAGTGAGATGAGGAAGTGGTGTGTGAGTTGGAGACACTGAATGTCCTGTCGGTTAGGTATGAAAAGATCCAACACAGGGCCAAGTCTGTTGTAAGGGGGAAGACCGGGGTGTACGTACTTTCAGAGCAAGGGATCCGGAACTGCCGGGGCTGTGCCTTTGGTTGCAGGGGGAAGACAGACTGCGAGCACAGGAGTCAGGTGACTGGGGAACTGGTGGCGTGGCTAGGGAGAGGAAGGGACGGGGACATTTGCGTGAAAAAGCGGAGTAGGGTCCTGCTCAGCAGAGCAGTGTGAGAAGGTTCAGGCTCCTGGCTACAGTACAAGGAGCAAGATCTGAGTGCAGTGGACCGGAGGAGTCAAGCCGACCAGAGGGAGAAGAGACGCAGGTGCCGTGTTATGGACTAGGAGCTCAGTGGGTAAAACCGGAGACTGCCCTCTGCCGCCAGAAGACGAAGCATTGTTTGGGCATGGATGCCTGAAAAATCAACACCGGCATCAGCTGGCAACTGCCTTGTGAGGAGCAAGAGTCAGCTAAGTGAAAAAACTGTTGATTACAACCGGTTCGACTCTGCTACATCTAGTTAAACTGTGAACTGTCAGTAATAAACTTTTACCTGCTACTTCCCTTGTTTTTCCCCCATATCTTCCCCTGTTACTCCCTGCATGGAGGTTGACCCTGTATCATAAACCTCCCCTGTTTATTAACCCTGTATTGGCTGCTCTGTGTTTCTGTGTCACTGCATCTAAAGTACCCGTGTTACATTTGGCATAGTCGGCAGGATGCAGTCATTAGTAGTGTTGAGCCACCCCCGTAGTGTTCAGGTTCGGTTCGGTTCGTCGAACACCGGGATGTTCGAGGAACTGTTCGTCGAACTGTTCGTCGAACACCTTAGAACACCGTCGAACACCGTTAAAACCAATGGCAGGCAAACAAAAACACATAGAAACACATAGAAAACACCTGCAAAGGTGTCCAAAAGCTGACAAACTGCTCAGAAGACACTCTCTTTAAAAAAGCCGGCCGGCAAATTCAGCAGCGGCATACACCGGTACCCGACAATTTAGACAAGAAGGAATAGAGCATCACACATAGATTAGATAGATAGAAACATGTCAGTCACACATATAAGAAGCACAGTGACAGTGTTGGTTACTGCACTTGTCATTTAGTGTAAAGGATTTATTAAAAAAAATATTAGTGTTTTCATGCACCGTCTCTTTAAAAAAGCCGGCCGGCAATTCAGCATCTGTACCCGACAATTTAGAACAGAAAGAATAGAGCTTCACACATAGATTAGATAGATAGAAACATGTCAGTCACATATATAATAAGTACAGTGATAGTGTTGCTTACTGTACTTGTCATTTAGTGTAAAGGATTTATTTAAAAAAATAATAGTGTTTTCATGCACTGTCTCTTTAAAAAAGCCGGCCGGCAATTCAGCAGCGGTACCCGACAATTTAGAACAGAAAGATAGAGCATCACACATAGATTAGATAGATAGAAACATGTCAGTCACATATATATGAAGTACAGTGATAGTGTTGGTTACTGTACTTGTCATTTAGTATTAAAATAAAGGATTTATTATTAAAAAAATTGGCGTGGGGTTCCCCTTAATTTTAGGCTCTAGCGGAGGTTAAGCAGACGGCTGGGGCAGATGTTTGAAGCCTGGGAAGGGGGTAATACCCACGGAGCTTCCCAGGCTACTAATATCAGCCCCCAGCTGAATACATAGCCTTTACTAGCTATTAAAATGGGGGACCCCCCAAAAAAAATGACGTGGGGTCCCCCCTAATTTAATAGCTAGCAAAGGCTAGGCAGACAGCTGGGGGCTGATATTAATAGCCCAGGAAGGGAGCCATGAATATTGGCCCCCTCCCAGGCTAGAAACACCAGCCGTCAGCCGCCCCAGAAATGGCGCATTCATAGGATGCGCCAATTCTGGCACTTAGCCTCGCTCTTCCACGCTGCCCTGGTGCGGTGGCAGGGGGTAATAGGGTTGGGGTTGATGTCAGCTTATAATGCCAGCTGACATCAAGCCCAGGTTAGTAATGGAGAGGCGTCTATAAGACACCCCCATTACTAACCCCATAGTCAAAGTTAAAAAAAACACAAACACCCAGAATAAAGTCCTTTAATTGAAATAAAGACACAATCCTTTATTGTTCTAAATTAAACCATACTTACCATCACGCCCATTCCAGCTGAAGCCAACGATCTCCTGCAATAAAAGAAAAATAATAAAGCAACCTCATCCTTACCTTTCCATGGTTCCCACGACAGCTTCAGCTCTGCTACATCGAGATGACAGGCTGGACCGCAGCAGAACGCTGCCATCCAGTCTGTCATCCCGCAGACACTGAGAAGCGCAGGCTTGCTTGCGCTGCTCAGCGTCTCTCTGTGACGACATCCAGAGGAGCCGAGTTCATGTCCAATGAACTCGGCTCACCTCATGCACGTCACTGACAGCGTGGGAAAATTCTCACGCTGAAGCGCTGATTGCAGGAGAATTTTCCCACGCTGTCAGTGACGTGCAGGAGGTGAGCTGAGTTCATTGGACATGAGCTCACCTCATGCACATCACTGACAGCGTGGGAGAATTCTCCTGCACTCAGCACTTCAGCGTGAGAATTTTCCCACGCTGTCAGTGACGTGCATGAGGTGAGCCGAGTTCATTGGACATGACCTCGGCTCATCTGGATGCCGTCACAGCGAGACAGTGAGGAGCGCAAGCATGCCTGCGCTTCTCAGTGTCTGCGGGATGACAGACTGGATGGCAGCGTTCTGCTGCGGTCCAGCCAGTCATCTCGATGTAGCAGAGCTGAAGCTGTCGTGGGAACCATGGAAAGGTAAGGATGAGGTTGGTTTATTATTTTTCTTTTATTGCAGGAGATCGTTGGCTTCAGCTGGAATGGGTGTGATGGTAAGTATGGTTTAATTTAGAACAATAAAGAATTGTGTCTTTATTTCAATTAAAGGACTTTATTCTGGGTGTTGTGTTTTTTTTAAATACTTTACTAGAAATTCATGGCGGTCATGTCTAATACTGGCGTGACCCCATGAATTTTGGGCTTGGGGCCAGCTGATAATACCAAGCTGGCCCTAACCCCTTTATTACCCAGTGAGCCACCGCACCAGGGCCCTGGATGAGTTGGGTACAGCGCCAGAAGATGGCGCTTCTATGAACGCGCCATTTTCCGGGGTGGCTGCGGACTGCAATTTGTAGCGGGGGGGGGCCCAGAAAGCTTGGGCCTCCCTGCGCTGCAGATTCCAGCCCCCAGCTGCCTAGTTGTACCTGGCTGGACACAAAAATAGGGCGAAGCCCCACGTACTTTTTTTTTAATTATTTCATGAAATTCATGAAATAATTAAGAAAAAAAGGCCTTCCCTATATTGTTGTGTCCGGCCAGGTACAAATAGGCAGCTGGTGGTTGGGGGCAGCCCGTTCCTGCCTGCTGTACCTGGCTGGACACAAATATAGTGCGAAGCCCCACTTCAATTTTTTTTAATTATTTCATGAAATTCATGAAATAATTAAGAAAAAAAGGGCTTCCTTATATTGTTGTGTCCGGCCAGGTACAAATAGGCAGCTGGTGGATGGGGGCAGCCCGTTCCTGCCTGCTGTACCTGGCTGGACACAAATATAGTGCGAAGCCCCACTTCAATTTTTTTAAATTATTTCAGGAAATTCATGAAATAATTTAAAAAAAATTGACGTGGGGCTTCGCACTATATTTGTGTCCAGCCAGGTACAGCAGGCAGGAACGGGCTGCCCCCAACCACCAGCTGCCTATTTGTACCTGGCCGGACACAACAATATAGGGAAGCCCTTTTTTTCTTAATTATTTCATGAAATAATTTAAAGAAAATTGACGTGGGGCTTCGCCCTGTTTTTGTGTCCAGCCAGGTACAACTAGGCAGCTGGGGGCTGGAATCCGCAGCGCAGGGAGGCCCAAGCTTTCTGGGCCACCCCCGCTGCAAATTGCAGTCCGCAGCCACCCCGGAAAATGGCGCGTTCATAGAAGCGCCATCTTCTGGCGCTGTACCCAACTCATCCAGGGCCCTGATGCGGTGGCTCACTGGGTAATAAAGGGGTTAGGGCCAGCTTGGCATTATCAGCTGGCCCTAAGCCCGAAATTCATGGGGTCACGCCAATATTAGACATGACCACCATGAATTTCTAGTAAAGTATTTAAAAAAAACACAACACCCAGAAAAAAGTCCTTTAATTGAAATAAACACACAATTCTTTATTGTTCTAAATTAAACCATACTTACCATCACGCCCATTCCAGCTGAAGCCAACGATCTCCTGAAATAAAAGAAAAATAATAAAGCAACATCATCCTTACCTTTCCATGGTTCCCATGACAGCTTCAGCTCTGCTACATCGAGATGACAGGCTGGACCGCAGCAGAACGCTGCCATCCAGCCTGTCATCCCGCAGACACTGAGAAGCGCAGGCTTGCTTGCGCTCCACAGTGTCTCTCTGTGAGGGCATCCAGATGAGCCGAGTTAATGTCCAATTAACTCGGCTCACCTCATGCACGTCACTGAGAGCGTGGGAAAATTCTCCTGCACTCAGCGCTTCAGCGTGGGAGAATTCTCACACTGAAGCGCTGAGTGCAGGAGAATTCTCCCACGCTGTCAGTGACGTGCAGGAGGTGAGCTGAGTTCATTGGACATGAGCTCACCTTATGCACGTCACTGACAGCGTGGGAAAATTCTCCTGCACTCAGCGCTTCAGCGTGGGAGAATTCTCACGCTGAAGCGCTGAGTGCAGGAGAATTCTCCCACGTTGTCAGTGACGTGCAGGAGGTGAGCTGAGTTCATTGGACATGAGCTCACCTTATGCACGTCACTGACAGCGTGGGAGAATTCTCCTGCACTCAGCGCTTCAGCGTGAGAATTTTCCCATGCTGTCAGTGACGTGCATGAGGTGAGCCGAGTTCATTGGACATGAACTCGGCTCATCTGGATGTCGTCACAGAGAGACGCTGAGCAGCGCAAGCAAGCCTGCGCTTCTCAGTGTCTGCGGGATGAGAGGCAGGATGGCAGCGTTCTGCTGCGGTCCAGCCTGTCATCTCGATGTAGCAGAGCTGAAGCTGTCGTGGGAACCATGGAAAGGTAAGGATGAGGTTGCTTTATTATTTTTCTTTTATTGCAGGAGATCGTTGGCTTCAGCTGGAATGGGCGTGACGGTAAGTATGGTTTAATTTAGAACAATAAAGGATTGTGTCTTTATTTCAATTAAAGGACTTTATTCTGGGTGTTTGTGTTTTTTTTAACTTTGACTATGGGGTTAGTAATGGGGGTGTCTTATAGACGCCTCTCCATTACTAACCTGGGCTTGATGTCAGCTGGCATTATAAGCTGACATCAACCCCAACCCTATTACCCCCTGCCACCGCACCAGGGCAGCGTGGAAGAGCGAGGCTAAGTGCCAGAATTGGCGCATCCTATGGATGCGCCATTTCTGGGGCGGCTGACGGCTGGTGTTTCTAGCCTGGGAGGGGGCCAATATTCATGGCTCCCTTCCTGGGCTATTAATATCAGCCCCCAGCTGTCTGCCTAGCCTTTGCTAGCTATTAAATTAGGGGGGACCCCACGTCATTTTTTTTTGGGGGTCCCCCATTTTAATAGCTAGTAAAGGCTATGTATTCAGCTGGGGGCTGATATTAGTAGCCTGGGAAGCTCCGTGGGTATTACCCCCTTCCCAGGCTTCAAACATCTGCCCCAGCCGTCTGCTTAACCTCCGCTAGAGCCTAAAATTAAGGGGAACCCCACGCCAATTTTTTTAATAATAAATCCTTTATTTTAATACTAAATGACAAGTACAGTAACCAACACTATCACTGTACTTCATATATATGTGACTGACATGTTTCTATCTATCTAATCTATGTGTGAAGCTCTATTCTGTCTGTTATAAATTGTCGGGTACCGCTGCTGAATTGCCGGCCGGCTTTTTTAAAGAGACGGTGCATGAAAACACTATTATTTTTTTTGATAAATCCTTTACGCTAAATGACAAGTACAGTAAGCAGCACTGTCACTGTACTTCATATATATGTGACTGACATGTTTCTATCTATCTAATCTATGTGTGATTCTCTATTCTTTCTATTCTAAATTGTCGGGTACCGCTGCTGAATTGCCGGCCGTCTTTTTTAAAGAGACGGTGCATGAAAACACTATTATTTTTTTTGATAAATCCTTTACGCTAAATGACAAGTACAGTAAGCAGCACTTTCACTGTACTTCGTATATATGTGGCTGACATGTTTATATCTATCTAATCTATGTGTGAAGCTCTATTCTTTCGGTTCTAAATTGTCGGGTACAGGTGTATGCCGCTGCTGAATTGCCGGCTTTTCATGTTTCACTGTTGGCACTGTTCCCATCGATTTGGGCAATCACTGTAATGCCACAACCACCATGGCTGTGGCATTACAGTGAGTGGCAGACAATCCCTGCATGATTGGTGCTCTAAATAGCGCCAGACATGCAGGACACGCTTTTGGTGCACGAACAGTTATCGAACATAACCTCGAACAGCCGAATTTTTTGCAAATCGTTCGGGTTTGTCGAACAACTCGAACACCGCCCAAAACAGCTCGAATTTGAGATTGGCGAACAGTTCTAGTCGAACACCGCTCATCTCTAGTCATTAGACACAGACACTGCAGAGCAGCCCATTCTGGGAGCTCATAAATCTAGCTTGCCACTGGGGGCCATGCTCAGCAATCTCCCAAAGTTCACCGGGGACAATATGATGCTGTGGGACTGGATTGAGAGAGTTAGGAGTATGTTACGTATGCACCCGATGACCCCAGCTATGCAAGCTGAAATAGCCTTACTGGCCCTGGACGGCGAGGCCCGACAATCCGTCATGTACCGCCCTCCCCATGACCGGGATACTGTAGAAAAAGTGGTGCGGATACTGGAGGAGATGCATGAGGATCCCACCAGTGTAGGAGAGTTGAGGATACGGCTGTTTCACCAAGTGCTGCAGGAGGAGGAGACTGTGACGCAGTATGTTAATGCCTTACAGAGGGTGCATGCTTATATCATTAGAAAAGACGACATGGGGAATTTGGGAATGGGCCCCCCTGACGTGATCTTAAGGGATCAGTTTGTGGCAGGCCTCAGGGATGTGCAGCTGAAGCAGGCCTTGCGGGAGCGCCTGCGCGCAAACTCACGTACGACGTTTCTAGAGTTGGGGCAGAGGCACGTGTGAGAGAGCTGGAGATGGGGGTGACGGCCCTGGCAGGGATGGTCCGGAATAACGAGGTACCCACCCCGCCTGCAGCTGAACCGGAATGGGCTCGAGAGATGTGAAAAGAGATACAGGAGATTCTACTAAACCAGTGGGACCCGCAAACTCCCCAAAGGAGGGTCTTTCAACAACTAATCCGAGCTGCCCAGGCTCAGGAGACGTCGAGTGAAGGGAAGATCCTGAGGAAAGTAATAGTGCCAGCAGCTACGGCGATCACCTTACCGCCCGGACAAACTGTACTCACGTTACCCGCTCGGGCCTGCACACCTCTTGAGGGGGTCGAAGTTCAGATAGAACCAACATCGATGGACAAAGTACCCCCCAGACTTTTCGTGGCTCGGACACTGGCCACCGTCCAGGGTGGCAATGTTATAGTGCGGTGTGTTAATCTGGGCGAAGATGATCTCACACTCCCTCCCAGGGTGGAAATAGCCTAGATTCTGGGAATGCCAGAGCAGTTGGTGCGACCTGATGTGGTACAGCTGCCCGCTGTACGAGGAGACCCCTGGACTCTGGCAGTCACCGTGCCACCGGAAACCCACCGGGCTAGTGCGAAGGGGGGACGAAGAATCCTAGTACGAATGCGGGCTGAATTGACGGGACTTACACCTCGACAGGTGCAGCAGGTTGAGGATGTGCTGGAGCGGTGCCAGGAAGTCTTTGCTCGCCATGAGGATGATTTTGGTTGCACCGAAGCCATTACCCACGAGATTCCCACTGGGAGCGCTGCCCCAGTGCGGGAGAGATACCGGGAGATACCTCCCCAGATGTATAAAGAGGCTAAGGAGATGCTAGCCCATATGTTACAGAATGGTGTGATACGGGAGAGTCAGAGTCCGTGGGCAGCCCCGATTGTCCTGGTCCGGAAGAAAGATGGGACCCTGCGGTTCTGTGTGGACTATAGATGACTGAATGCCTATACAGTACGGGACTCTTACCCACTACCCCGAATCGAAGACTCCCTGTCGGCCTTAGGGAAGGCAAGATACTTCTTCTCCTTGGATCTGGCCAGTGGGTACTGGCAGGTGCCCGTGGCCGAACATGACCGTGCGAAGACGGTGTTCATATCACCCATGGGACTGTTCGAGTTCAATTGGATGCCCTTTGGCCTGACTAACGCCCCCTGGACGTTCCAGCGTCTAATGGAGAGGTGCCTGGGCGATTTAAACTTCGAGGCGACACTGATTTACCTTGATGACATAATTGTCTATGCCGCCACCTTCGAGGAGCACCTCCAGCGACTGGAGCAAGTACTGACTCACCTACAGAGTCATGGCCTAAAGGTGAAGCCCCAGAAGTGCCACCTGTTCCGCAAACAGATTGAATATCTCGGTCATACTGTGTCCGGTAAAGGAGTCAGGCCCATCCAGGAAAAGGTGGCCGCCGTACAGGAGTGGCCTACCCCGAAGACAGTGAAGGACATTCGGGCCTTCCTTGTACTTGCCGGGTACTACCGAAGATTCGTGAAGAACTTCACCCGTATAGCCAACCCATTGTCGGAGCTACTCAATGGAGTGCCGGCGGGCTCCAAGAATCAGGCGATTCGGTGGGGAAGCAACCAGGAAGAGGCCTTCCATGCCCTAAAAATGGCCCTGACCGAGGCCCCAATACTTGCCTATGCAGATTTCTCCCAACCCTTCATACTCCACACTGATGGGAGCTTACATAGTCTGGGAGCCGTGTTATCCCAAGTACAGGAGGGGAGAGAGCACGTGATTGCGTACGCCAGCCGCTCCATTCACGACTCCGAGAGGAATCCGGATAATTATAGCTCTTTCAAATTAAAGTTGCTAGCTCTGGTTTGGGCAATGACCGAGAAGTTTGCAGAGTATTTGTCCGGGTCCAAAGTACTGGTGAGAACGGATAACAACCCACTGGCCCACCTGGAGAATGCAAAATTGGGGGACCTGGAGCTACGGTTGGTGGCCCGGATGGCCAGGTACTGGTACAAGATCGCCTACCGGCCTAAGGCAGAGGATACTCACGCCGACGCCCTCTCCAGAGTGACATATGAACGGCCTGATCATGACCGCGATGAAGATTTGGAGGCGGATAAGACCCCTAGCTTCCGAAGTTTCGTGGGACCGCTGGCCGCGGCGCAGGAACAGATCGGAGAGATGTCAGAAGAACAAGTGCTAGGGCGGCCAAGAGATGACTGGATCCGACTTCAACAGACTGACAGAGAAGTTGCTCAATTACGTCAATGGGTGGCTTAGCGGCAAGTTCCCAGTTGAGAAGAGAGGAGTACCCTGTCCCCGGAAGCACTGAAGATGCTGGGACAATGGGAGAGACTGTTTGTGAGACGGGCTGCTGTACCGACGGGTGCAGCTACAACGAGAATTCGGGACCACCTGGCAAGTGGTGATCCCAGAGAAGTTGGTCGGAGTAGTGGCTAAGGAGGCTCATGAACGAGGGGCTCACTTCGGACCAGAGAAGACGCTTCAGTGGTTGCAGAGGCTGGTGTATCATCCCCGACGGCGAGCAACAAAAGAAGACAATTGTCGAAGATGTCGGAGCTGTGAGCTGGTTAAGCCCCCGGAGCAGCGGGTCCCCATACAAACTATTGTGACTTCTGCCCCCTTGGAGGTGCTGATGATCGACTATTTGACTGTTGGACTGGTGCCTCTCGGGTATGAACATTGCCTGGTAATGACAGACCACTTCACAAAGTTTGCGGTAGTGACCCCGACCAGAGATCAGACCGCCGAGTCAGCTGCGCAGGCCATCTGCCGAGACTTCATTCGGGTGTATGGCTGCAGAAAGAGGATTCATTCCGATCAAGGCGCCTGCTTCCAAGGCCGGGTGATGGAAGAGCTGCACCGGTTGTACAAGATTGAGAAGTCACGGACTACTCCTTACCACCCTCAAGGAAATGGGGCCTGTGAACGCTTTGATCGGACACTGATCCAAATGCTCCGCACGTTGGAGGAAGATCGGAAGGTACGGTGGCCTGAGTTTGTGGGCAAGCTGGTGTGGGTCTACAACAACAGAGTGAATAGTACGACGGGGTTCACTCCTTATACCTTGCTGTTTGGGCGAAAGTGGCGAGAGATTACCGAGTTAGAGCTGGACCCCGAGGAGGACTACCCTTGGACGGGGGTGTCTTCCTGGGTCCAGGAACATCGGCATCAACTGCAGACCCTCCGACGGTTGGTACAACAAAAGTTTCAGGAGCTCAAACATCATGAGACATTGCCTCTTCGAGGGACAGCTCTGAGGCCCGGGGAGCAGGAGTTGGTTCGGGACAGGCGGCCCCGGGGCAAATTGAGTAGGCAGTGGGAACGGACCCCGCACCGAGTGAAGCGCAGGATTGGCGCTGAAGGACCTGTGTATGAAGTTCAACCCGAGGGAGCTGAAGGAGCCACTACCAGAGTGGTTCATCGTAGTATGCTGTGATCCTGTCTGTCTAAAGATGATGAGGATGGAGAAGAATCACCTGCTTCTAGAGAGGGTCCTGTCACAGTTGCCCCAAGCCACGATGTGGACGAAGAAGAGTTGTTGATTCTACCTCTGAGCCCCAGCACTCGATTACCTGCAGTCCCCAGTGCAGGCGGCGAGGGAACAACATCGGTTGAAGCCACCGGGCAGGCGGGGATTGGAAATCCGAGTGACCTTGCACCCCCCATCGGTCAAACCGAGTTACGCCGGTCAGAACGGACAACAGCAGGAGTGCCTCCTCACCGTTACGTATAAGATCAATTCATATGGTACCGTATCGTCCAGGAAGTCCAAGAATGTGAACATTTGATGAAGGAACTCTCGCCCGTGGAATGGCGAGTTAAAGGAGAGCGGGAGTGTAAGGGGGAAGACCAGGGTGTAAGTGCTTTCAGAGCAAGGGATCCGGAACTGCCGGGGCTGTGCCTCTGGTTGCAGAGGGAAGACAGACTGCGAGCACAGGAGTCAGGTGACTTGGGAACTGGTGGCGTGGCTAGGGAGAGGAAGGGACGAGGATGTTTGCGCGAAAAAGCGGAGCTGGGTCCTGCTCAGCAGAGCAGTGTGAGAGGGTCCAGGCTCCTGGCTACAGTACAAGGAGCAAGATCCGAGTGCAGTGGACCGGAGGAGTCAAGCCGACCAGAGGGAGAAGAGACGCAGGGTCCGTGGAGCCGAGCACGTGAGGTGCAGTGTTATGGACTAGGGGCTCAGTGGGTAAAACCGGAGACTGCCCGCTGCCGCCAGAAGACGAAGCATTGTTTGGGCGTGGACGCCTGAAAAATCAACACCGGCATCAGCTGGCAACTGCCTTGTGAGGAGCAAGAGTCATCTAAGTGAAAAAAACTGTTGATTACAACCGGTTCGACTCTGCTACATCTAGTTAAACTGTGAACTGTCAGTAATAAACTTTTACCTGCTACTTCCCTTGTTTTTCCCCCATATTTTCCCCTGTTACTCCCTGCGTGGAGGTTGACCCTGTATCATAAACCTCCCCTGTTTATTAACCCCGTATTGGCTGCTCTGTGTTTCTGTGTCACTGCATCTAAAGTACCCGTGTTACATTGTGATCCCAAGAGATGAGAGTCTGTAGTAAGAGGCTATGGTCTACTGTGTCGAAGGCAGATGACAAGTCTAGGAGGAGGAAGACAGAGTAGTCATGCTTGGATTTGGCAGTTAGTAGATCGTTGGTGACTTTAGTCAGGGCAGTTTCAGTGGAATGGTGAGGTTGGAAGCCTGATTGTAAGCGATCAAAGAGGGAGCAGAAGGAGAGGTGGGAGGACAGTTCAACATAGACTTGTTGATCCAGTAGTTTGGAGACATAGGGGAGAAGTGAGATTGGGCAATAGCTAAACATAGGATGGGTCAAGGTAGGGCTTTTGGAGGATGGGAGTGATCAAGGTATGTTTGAATCATGAGGGGAAGATACCAGTTGTTAGTGACAGTTAGGAGAGGAGGGTTAGGCTTGGGATGAAGACTGTGGTACGGTTTGGAATGAGGATGGATGATATTAGGTCAAGCTCACAGGTGGTGAGATGTTATTTGGAGAGTAAAGATGATCTTCCGTGATGGCGGAGAAGCTAGTTTTGGAGGAGAGTTGAGTCGCTATGAGAAGGGGCTGTTGGGACTTTAAGCAAAAGCTTTGCCCTATGTTGTCAATCTCCTTCTTGAAGAATAAGGCTAAGTCTTCAGCTGAGATGAGAGGAGAGGAGAGGGAGGGGGAGCTGGTGGACAGAGGAGGGACTTGAAAGTATTGAATAGCTGTTTAGGGTTGTGGAACACGTATGATATGAGAGATGAGAAGTAGGTTTGTTTTGATGAAGTGAGCAATTGTGCAGCATTTTGAAAACTTCTGTTACTGGACTGCACTCCCTTTCTTTGGCAGTCGCACAGTGGTACACCTTGTAGATGAGGGGCAGGAAGAACATGTGCTCCAGTAGATGACAAGCGCTGCATCAAGTGGCCTCTGCTCCTCTTCCTCCACATTAACATCATACACAGTACAGTCCTCAGAGGTGGCACCCCAATTACCCTTGTTTTCACCCATGTCACAACTCTCCAAACGGCCAACTGACTGTGGAGAAGCACAGATGGGTGAGTCTGCAGAGCTGTTCACACATTCTATTCCGGGGCATCAGAGGTCTGATCCAAAGGTTCACAGACTCAAGAGGGGGAAAGCATGTTTAGCGATGCTCAAAATTTCTTTCAGTTGATCCAGGCCTGGACGAAGTAGGGTCCGAGAAGAATCCAAACTCTCGTCACCAGACATTAACCCCTGGGGTTGGGCATGGATGGGTTGGAGAAAGAAATGAATACACACCAGAACATGTAGAACTAAAATAATATACAACAGGGGTTGGAAAACTAAACTACTAAATAGCTAAGGTTGGAGAATGAAACAAATACACATCAGAACATGGGGAATTAAACTAATAGAAAACAGGGGTTGGAGAACTAAACTAATAAGACAACAGGGGTTGGAAAACTAACCTACTAAACAACTAGGGTTGGAGAACTAAACCACTGCACACCAGGGGATAGAGAACTAAACCACTGGACACCAAAGTGTCACTAGACAGCAATTGTTGGAATCCCCAAGGCTTGCGGGACAAACCTCTGGATCTAACACTTCCTCCAGTGCTTCTGCATCCTCCACCTCTTCTAGGGCCTCCACCTGTACCCTCAACCTCTGTCTTACTGAGACACACATTCCAACAGTGCAGAGAGAATCCCCCCCACATACTTACTGCGCAGCCAGGTTTCACCGCAATCAGGCAGTGTTAAAATTAATATGCCTGGAGATCGCAGTCATACAGCTGAAGAGTTGTGGACAGCTCTCCAGGCCGAGTTTGAGCAATGTCTGTCTCCACTGAACCTGGAGCAAGGGAAGGCCGTGTGCGATAACGGTGCAATCCCGGTGGCAGCCCTACATTGGGGCAACCTCAGACATGTGCCTTGCATGGCTCGCATCCTCAACCTGATGGTACAGCAATTTCTCCGCCACTATCCTGGCCTGGGTGCGCTGCTGCAGAAACTACGGTTTCTGCATGCTCACTTAAAACTATAAAAATGAGCAGGATCTTTAGTATAAAAGCCAGACTACTAGACAACGAGCAAACACCTTCATGATGATAGAGGCCACAATCTCTTTAGCTTGCTGGTACTTTTCTGTGGGAATGAGCTTGTCTCCAACCAGCCAGGAATATCCAGTGAATGGCATGCCACGGTTTGGCACCCAGTACCAGAAGCAAAGCCATCCACAATTTCCGTACCTCAGGAATTTTGTTTGGTAGACTGACTGAGAAAACATTAGTTTCTCACAATGGAGCTGAAGACACTGAGTGGCAGTAGGTGCAAGTTTCTCCAGCATGACCTGTTTGTTATTGTTAGATATCAGAGGGAGAACATAACTGTGCTTTGCCAAGGTGCCATATTGCATCTTAAGTCTTATAGACCCTGCACTTGCGGACTTACATTCTACAGGATGGTGGAGAAGGAGACAGTAGGTTGTGGAGTCGCATTACCTCAGGTGGTGTTGAAGTGAGGTGGTAGCGATACAATGGCAGGCTGTAGGCTGTCTAGAAGGATCCGAATGTGGTGGCTAATCGGACGTGTTGAGGCACAGAATTCCAGAGGACGGAGGATATTTAGTAGAAGTATTGGAGGTGATTGGGTGATGAACAAATAAGTGTGCAAAGAAGGAGGTCTTGGGAGGACCGGAGATTACGGAAGGGAATATATCGGGAGATTAGTTCAGAGATGTATGGAGAAGAAAGGTTAGGGATGGCTTTGTACGTCAGTGTTAGTAATTTGAACTGGATATGCTGGGCACTTTGGAGCCAGTGAATGTATCCTATAGATTGCAATCTTATGGATTGCTGGAGCCAGTCCACAGGAAAAAAGCAGCCATAGAGTGTCCGGGAACCTTCCCACACACTTTTCTTAGCCAGGGATGCTTCTCAGTAGGGTTGGACTGGCCCACCAGAGAACCGGAGACTCCTTCGGTGGGCCCTGGCTTCTCCATCAGGAGAGTTCATAGAGCAAACCTTGCAGGTTGTGATGATGATGAGGCCATCCATCTCCTTAGTTTTCTATTACTTGGAATGCAAGCGTAAGTATGCAGCCAGCCAGCCACCCACAGGCCGCAATACTAAACTGACAAATTTCTGGACAGCTGCTTGCACTTGAAATGTTGCCTTTTAGGATTGTGGAGGCAGAAGCTTTTCACAACCTCATGGAGGCAGCGACCGGGTTTCCATACTCGGTCCCCAGCCGCCACTATTTCTCCCGGTGTGGTCACCGCCTACCACAAGCATGGGTCCCAGAACATTACCTGTGCCCTCGCCAGTGCACTTAGTGGGAAGGACCACCTAACCACAAACACGTGGACAGGTGAATGTGGCCAGGGATGGTACATCTCACTGGAGCCAGGCTACAGCAAAAAAGCAGCCATAGAGTGTCCAGAATCCTTCCAACACACTTTTCTTAGCCAGGGATGCTTCTCGGCAGGATTCGACTGGCCCACCAGAGAACCGGAGACTCCTCCGGTAGGTCCTGGCTTCTTCTTCAGGAGAGTTCATAGCACAAACCTTGCAGCTGCTATGGAGCTCTTTAGTGGGGGAGAAAGGTGGTCCCTCACAATCAAATCCTCAGGTGGGCCCAATGCTCTTCAGTCTGACACTGCATGTTCTTTAGCTCGGTGAAAGGACTGGCATAGAGAGAAATCATATCTACTCTGGCTGTCATTTCTCCCAGGAAGTCCTCTAATGCAGCTTGTTGCATAAGCAATGGAAGCCCGTCCAACATCAGCTCACACTTCTCAGTGGTGCTTAGTCACAAAACAAAGATCTTTCTTTTTGCCTTGAATTTAATCATTACAGAGTTGGATAATGGCCTGATCTGCAATGCATTTAGAGAAATAACGTGCATAAACAAAGCCATGGTTTAGGGCACTGAAGGTCATTAAGCAATACTCATACAGCTTTCCCACAGACTGAAAGAGGGATATCAAGACAGCCAAGACTTCCCTGTCCTCCTCAAGAGGACGACTGTCCATGTTCTCCTTCTCATCCTCCTCCTCATTATCACCCAATCTGAATTGAGATGAGATGAGGCTGGGCTGCATAGTTCCTTGCTCCGCCTGCAATGCCTCCTCAGTAGACAGAGAAGCGGGATGGTGCTGCTAATTATGGCATCATCGCCGCTCACCATCTTGGTGCCATCTCAAAGTTTTTGAGGATGGCACAGATGTCAGACATCCATGCCCACTCATCAGTTCTTATGTGCGGAGACTGACCTGAATGCCGATGGGCGTGTTGAAGCTGGTACTCAACAACTGCCTTCTGCTGCTCACAAATCCTTCCCAACATCTGCAATGTTGATTTCCAACATTTGGTGACATCGCACAACAGTCGGTGAGCTGGAAGCTCCATATGCTGCTGAAGCACTGCCAGGGTGGCGGAATCTATAGCTGACTCTCTGAAATGGGCACACGTGTTGTACTTTCACAAGCAGCTCTGTCACATCTGGGTAGGTTTTGAGAAACTGCTGAACCACTAAGTTGGGCACATTTAGTGTTCTCTCATTACTAATGTGTACCCCTGTATGGAGAACAATATCAGCACCGACAAATTAAAAGATGAAATATAGCCTGCTTTATATACCACGGTACTAAGAAAACCAATTTCGATTATATCTTGTGTACCCCTGTGACAAAAATATCTGCGCCAAAGAATTAATTTCACTACAGTAGAACTAGTATAATGGTGGCCAACAACTCTTCGACTAAAGCAAACCCAATAGATGGAGAGACCCAATCTGGATTCTCCACATTTCAAAAAATTAGGGCCTAAACCCACCAAAGTGGCATGAATTTCACCAGAGTAGAAGTAGTTTAATGGAGACAGAAACCTCTTCCACTAAAGCCAAACCCAATAGATAGAGACCCAATCAGGATTCCCCACATTTCCAAAAATTTTTTGCCAGACACCAGCAAAGTGGCATCAATTTCAGTAGAGTAGAAATTGTAGCATTAGGAATGACGCGTCTTCCCCTAAAGCCAGCCCAGTAGATGGAGACTCAATCAGAAGTGTTTACATTTCCCTAAATAGGGCCTAGCACCACCAAAGTGGCATCAATTTCACCAGAGTAAAAATATCTGCACGAAAGAATTAATTTCACTACAGTAGAACTAGTATAATGGTGACCAACAACTCTACGACTAAAGCAAACCCAATAGATGGAGAGACCCAATCAGGATTCTCCACATTTCAAAATATTAGGGCCTAAATCCACCAAAGTGGCATGAATTTCATCAGAGTAGAAGTAGCTTAATGGAGACAGAAACCTCTTCCACTACAGCCAAACGCAATAGATGGAGACTCAATCAGGATTCCCCACATTTCCAAAAATTACTGGCAGACACCAACAAAGTGGCATTAACTTCACTACAGTAGAAATCGCAGAATTAGGAATGACATGTCTTCCCCTAAAGCCAACCCAGTAGATGGAGACTCAATCAGAAGTGTTTACAATTCCCTAAAATAGGGCCTAACACCACCAAAGTGGCATCAATTTCACCAGAGTAGAAGTAGTATAAAGGGAACCGACACCGCTTCTACTACAGCCAACCCACTAGATAGAGACAAAAGCAGAACTGTTCACATTTAAAAAAATTAGAGCCTAAGACCACCATTTCCGTGGCCTATAGATTGGAGATGGTGGAGTTCAACCTCTTAGTTTTGTCATGTGTAGGCGTAAACAATCTTTTACGTAACCACAACTGCGGGAGTGAAGGCTGGCTGCAATGCTGAGAGAGGGCGGAGTACGGTGAAACGGACAAGCTGCTAGACCGTGAGTGAGGTGCAGGCGGAGATGTTACGGTGGATTGAGAAATATGTGGTGTGCTCAGTGAAACAAACACATCAGGCATGTCAGCTTCTGTTACAGCTGACGTGCTCTCACTCAACCTAACTGGAGCGAGTACTGGCAGACACCAACAAAGTGGCATCAATTTCAGTACAGTAGAAATTGTACAATTAGGAACGACACCTCTTCCCCTGCATCCATCCCAGTAGAGGGAAACCCTATCAGGATTCCCCACATTTCCAAAAATTAGTGGCAGACACCAGCAAAGTGGCATCAACTTCATTACAGTAAAAATTGTATCTTCCCCTAAAGCCAAAACAGTAGAAGGAGACTCAATCAGAAGTGTTTAAATTTCAATAAATTAGGGCCTAACACCACCAAAGTGGCATGAATTTCACCAGAGTAGAAGTAGTTTAATGGAGACAGAAACCTCTTCCACTACAGCCGAACCCAATAGATTGAGACCCAATCAGGATTCCCCACATTTCCAAAAATTGCTGGCAGACATCAGCAAAGTGGAATCAATTTCACCATAGTAGAAGTAGTTTAAAGAAGTAGTCCGGTACTTTTTTAAATTGCCCAATGTATTCAGCATGTGGGCATAAATATATTTGTAAATACCTTGTGTTGCTTATAATGCCTGTGAGCGGCGCTATCGGTGGCCGCTCACAGGCATCACGTGACCCCGCGCTGATGACATGACAAGTGAGGAGTGACTCAGCAGTGGGGTCCCAGCGGTGGCTGCTGGGTTGTGGGCGGGGGGAAATTCCACTGCGCGCTTTCCCAATGAATGGGGAGAGGGAGAGCACGCGGTAGATGCCGGGTGTGACGCAGGGGTATATCCCCGCCACAACCCAGCAGCCAGCAGTGGAACATGGAAGAATGTCACGTGATGCCTGTGAGCGGCCAGTGATAGCGCCGCTCACAAGCATTATCTGCAACACAAGGTATTTACATAGATACTTATGCCCACATTCTCAGTATATATTGCGCAACTAAAAAAAAAGTACCGGACAACCCCATTAATGGGGACAAAATACTCCTCAACTACAGCCAAACCCAATAAATGGAGACCCAATCAGGATTCCCCACATTTCCAAAAATTACTGGCAGACACCAACAAAGTGGCACCAATTTCAGTACAGTAGAAATTGTACAATTAGAAATGACACCTCTTCCCCTACAGCCAAGCCAGTAGATGGAGACCCTATCAGCATTCCCCACATTTCCAAAAATTAGACACCAGCAAAGTATCATCAATTTCACCAGAGTAGAAGTAGTTTAATGGAGATAGAAACTTCTTCCACTACAGCCAAACCCAATAGATGGAGACCCAATCAGGATTCTCCACATTTCCAAAAATTAGTGGCAGACACCAGCAAAGTGGCATTCATTTCACAACAGTAGAAATTGTAGAATTAGGAACCTAAACCTCTTCCACTACAGCCAACCCAGCAGATGGAGACTCAATCAGGAGTGCACCATCCTCTCCATTCATTCACCACGTGTCAGACTTGTACTCTGTTGTGCAGGTGCACGAGCTGATCTAAAAAATGTGTGAAAGTATTCACAGAAATTGCTTCTACCACTTACACTACTGCTGCTGCTAATATTTTGGCGTTGACGAATTGACGTGCCGGAGGTTGGAAGTGTAGAGCTTCGATGAACTCTGTGCGCCTCACTGCTGGCTTGGGGAAAATCTATGTTAAGGTTGTGTAAAAGCGTGTTTCGATGCTCCAGCATTCGCAGGGATCATGTTGCAGATAGTGCAGCAAGAGCACACTCATATGTCGGCCTCTTTCCTGAGGTTAAAGCCCATGCTGTGTTGGTGGCTGGGTAATTCTGATGCTTGTTTCCTCCGTCCCCACCCGCCAAACATGAACAGAGAGAGGATGATTATCCTTTTCATGTTCTGACTGTTGCTCGCCCATCACCTCTTCCTCTTCCATTTGTTCCTCGCCTTCACTAACACCTTCACTAATAGTTTTTCTGGTATTGCCAACCCTCCTCGATCACAGTGCACCTCCCTCCCTTGGCACCCTGAGATGTCCCCTAGTGAATGATGTTAGTAACAGAAGAAAGTATTATTTTAGTGTGGATGAGGCCTGCATAACATAGGAGATTTGTTACGAACAATTTCAAACTGAGATGTCCCCTACTGTATCACATTAGTAATACTGTATCACATTAGTAACAGAAGAAAGTAGTTTTTTTTATTGTGGATGAGGCCTGTATAACATGAGATATTCTCCAAACTAATTCAAACTGAGCTGTATAACGTTAGGAATCAAAGTATTTTTTGACTGTGGATGAGGCCTGTATAACATAGAATATATGCTCCAAGATATTTCAAACTCAGATCTAGCCTGCTGTATCACATTAGTCACAGCAAAAAATAGATTTATTTACTCTGCATAAGCTCTGCATACTGCTGAATTTCACCACCATTAAAATAGTATGTGACTTTTAGCAAAGTGTATAACGTTTGTGACACCAAAAAATCTTTGGTGGACTCTGACTAGCAACAGAAAAAAATCTATTTTTTTACTCTGAAAACAGTTGAATTTCACCACCACTAGAAGCACTAGGTGGCTTATAGCAGAGTGTAACATGTCTGCGACACAAAAAAAATCTTGGGTGGATTGTGGCTAGCAAAAGCAAAAAAAAAAATTGTTTTACTGTGCATAAAGCTGAAGTTCAGCTTGCACTATCATATTAGCAAATGAAAAAAAAAGGTTTTTGTTCTCTGCACTGACAAGCTCTGCAGATAGCGGAGTTTTAACCCCACAAAAACAAAAAGTGGCCTACAAGGGCCAGACTGTATGTGACAGACTGTAGTGCATAAGTCGCAAGAGGGTCAACTGAATGTAATAATTACAGATATTTGTAGACATATCCCAGATATAAGAGGCCAAAAATTTTTTTTTTATTTGCTTAAAAAGCAATCCTGAGTACACCATTTATTCTGCTCCATTTGCTTGTTAGCACTGCAGAATACCGTCAGATCTGTTCCATATTTCAGCGATAAAAATCCAGAAATTTGAACTGAAACTAGAAGATGTTGGCCTCGTTTTCTATTCTGTTGCAGTGTGTCGGTGAAGCTATTCACACTAGGGGTCTGTGAAGAGTAGTATTAGTAAATTACAGGCCTGCAATTTAAAACCAGGGTTCTCTGTCAGACATATCACCATGGTTAAAACCGTGGATCTTTGTCAGACATATCACCTATAACAGTGTTCCAAAATCAGCCATTTCTTCCATTTTCATTATGTTGCAGTGTGTCGGTCAAGCTATTCACACTAGATCTCTGTGTAGAATAATATAAGTAAATTACAGGCCTGCTATATAAAACCTTGATTCTCTGTCAGACATATCACCTATAACAGTGTTAACAAAAACAGCCATTTCTTCCATTTTCATTTCATTGCAGTGTGTCGGTCAAGCTATTCACACTAGGTCTCTATGAGGAATAATATTAGTACATTTCAGGCCTGCTATTTAAAACCGTGGTTCTATGTCAGACATATCATCTATAAAAATGTTCCAAAATCAGCCATTTCTTGCATTTTCATTTCGTTGCAGTGTCTGTCAAGCTATTCACACTAGGCGTCTGTGAAGAATAGTATTAGTACACTACAGGACAGCTATTTAAAACTGTGGTTTTCTGTAAGACATATCACCTATAACATTGTTCCAAAATCAGCCATTTCTTTCATTTTCATTTCATTGCAGTGTGTTGGTCAGGCTATTCACTCTAGGTCTCTGTGTAGAATAATATTAGTAAATTACAGGCCTTCTATTTAAAACCTTGGTTCTCTATCAGACATATCACCTCTAACAATATTCCAAAATCAGCCATTTCTGCCTTCCATTTTCATTTGGTTGCAGTGTATAGGTCAAGCTATTTACACTAGGTGTCTGTGAAGAATAATATTAGTAAAATACAATCCGGATATTTGAAACCATGGTTCTCTGTCAGATGCATCACCTATAACAGTGTTCCAAAATCAACCATTTCTTTCATTTTCATTTCGTTGCAGTGTGTCGGTCAAGCTATTCACACTAAGTCTCTGTGTAGAATAATATAAGTAAATTACAGGCCTGCTATCTAAAACCTTGATTCTCTGTCAGACATATCATCTATAACATTGTTCCAAAATCAGCCATTTCTTCCATTTTCATTTCGTTGCAGTGTGTCGATCAAGCTATTCACACTAGATCTCTGTGTATAATAATACTAGCAAATTACAGGCCTGCTATTTAAAACTGTGATTCTCTGTCAGACGTATCACCTATAACAGTGTTCCAAAATCAGCCATTTCTTCCATTTTCATTTTGTTGCAGTGTGTCGGTCAAGCTATTCACACTAGGTGTCTGTGAAGAATAATGTTACAATATTACAGTCCTGGTATTTAAAATCCTTGATCTCTGTCAGACATATCATCTATACCAATGTTCCAAAATCAGCAATTTCTTCCATTTTCATTTCATTGCAGTGTGTCGGTCAAGCTATTCACACTATATGTTAGGAGGGCGGTTGCAGACAACTTTATTAAAATGGAATGCAACCGACCCCAGGGTCCGCAATGCAGCCTGGAAGGCTGCTGCCGAACACTTTCCGGGTGGAAAGGAAAGCGACAACTTAAATACTAAGCCCTTCCGTGTTTCTCCACACAAGAACGGGTATAGCGGTACGCTCTATCTCCGTTAACTGCACGGGAGATGAGCGTCCGGAGACGCACCTAACTGATTAACCCCTCCGTGTTAATGCACACGGAGCGGGTATAACGGTTCACACAATTTCCAAGAACCGCAGGGAGACGTGTGACCGGGGGAGAAGCAGTAGCCCTGTCTGCGATACAGGCGCTATGCAATAGGAGTTGGCGCTAGTGTGCGGGTGAGACTACGCCGACAGGTACACGTGCCAACAGCCGGCGTGCTACCAGACTGAAGGGAGCTATTCCACGTGACAGACAGGCGATAGCCGTGAGTAGGGCGTCTGCAGGCTGCTTGGGGTGTTAGGCGACCCCTTTGGCAGAGCCAGACTGCTAGACGAAGCTACCTGCCTACTTTCACTAGCCTGCCTACTTTCTCTAAACCTGCCTGCAGAAACTACGTGGAACCAGTTGTCCACACACCGCAACACATGCTCAATGATCTGAGCGTGTCGCCATGTTTGTGGGCGGGCCTTTTAAAGACTAAGTCCTGCCCACCGGCGCGCCATTGGTGACGTTACCCGTGGACCATTCAGGCGGTGCCAGGTCACCGGGTCAGGTGGGTGCCAACCCACCAATCATGATCCGCCAGGTCACGGACATGCTCAGTGCGGCAAATCCTGGACTTAGATTCCACAAGCCCTGTCTCCCTCTGCAACCCAGGCTTAACATTGCTAGGCACAACTACCTGAAAGATAAACAGTGCTCGCGGACAAGCTAGGCGTTGAGGCTGACGGTGATGCTGAGCAGCATCAGCCCCAGCTGGACTGAAATAGGAGACCACAGAAGGTCCTGGACCCATTTTGAATCCAGCACCAGAGTGACGCCTAACATTATCCCCTCCTCTAACATCCCCCTCCACTTGACGTTCAGTTTCCTCCATGAGCCGGGGGGGCAAGGATGTGGTCCAACGGGTCACAGAGAGGATTCACGAAACAGTGACCCCTCCGGTGTACAGGGTACCCTCTTTTAGGACGGGAAGCAGGATGGCAAGAAGTGACAACTGGTTCTCTATGTGTGGGATCCTTCACGGGTGACAGGGAGAAAGGACCCGCCGGTCTCTGGCGAAAAGATTTATCTCTCGCACAGACGGGACACGCGAGAACAAAGTCCTTGACGTCCTGGCGCCACCGGGGCCACCAATAGGACAGTAGAAGGGACTTAGTGGTACGTTTGACCCCCAGGTGAGCTCCGGTCTTAGGGGCATGAGCCCAGGAGAGCACCATACTCCGTAGATTAGGGGAAACAAACGACCTCCCCAACGGAATCGGGTTGGGGAACACTGCAGCCACCCTCTCCTCCTGAGAATTTTTTGCAACAAAATCTGACAAGGCCCGGTCCTGGAAACAGCCCAGGAATCTGTACCGGATGTCGCAATGATAGGAGGATCAGAGACTACCCTCCGGGTGACTTTGACCAAACACTGAGATGCACAATTCTCACTCCTGGAAGAAATTCTCCCCGTCTTCCAGTCAATGTGTGGAGTATGACAACGTAACCAGGGGAGACCCAGTAACACCTCGTCTAATCCACCGGGAAAAATAAGAAATGAGATAACTTCCTGGTGGCCCTGAGGGAATGACATGGTGAGAGGGATCAACTGATGGGTGATTTGCACATCCAGGAGTGAACCATTGGCAACACAAATATTTATTGGTCTGGAGAGTAACTCAATAGGGATGGCATGCCTCTGGGCAAATGTAGATGATAAAAAATTGCCATCAGCACCAGAGTCCACCCACGCCTTGGCAGTAACTGTAGATTTACCAAAGGACAATGTCACATTATATGATAATTTGGAGGAAGAAGTCCCGGATTTTAATACACCTCCTGCAACGGTGGTAAGACCTACTCGTTTTACCGACTGCTTGGAACCCTTATTTACGGGGTGCTCCAAGAGATGTGCGTTTCGGGAACGAGAGGGACTAGACTCAGTCCGGGATATATCCATAGCCTCAGGCTCCGGGTCGAGAGTCTTAGGTTTGGGTCTAAAGGCGCCTGGTGTCAATAGATGCTGAGGTCTAGCAACCTCCAGCTCTAACTTATGTTCTGCATGACGCAAGTCAATATGGTCAGCGAGAGATATTAACTCCTCCAGGGAGGTTGGAATTTCTCTGGTAGATATAACATCTTTAATATGCCCAGCCAGACCCCTCCAGAACACAGGAATAAGCGACCGCTCAGACCAATCCAGTTCAGCTGCTAGGGTTCTGAACTGGACGGCATAGTGGCTGGCGGTGGCCGAACCCTGGATAAACGCAAGAAGCTTAAGAGCCGTATCATGCGTGACCTGAGGACCCAGGAAAACATTTTTTAAGGTCTTAAGAAAAAGACCTGCGTTTACTACAACCGGGTAGTTCCGCTCCCATAGAGGAGTAGCCCACTCCAGAGCCCTGTGAGAAAGTAAAGAAATGATATGTCCCACTTTAGCTCTTTTGGAGGGGAACCGTGCCTCCATCATCTCCAAATGAATGGAGCATACGTTAATAAAACCCCTACAGAGTTTACTGTCCCCAGAAAATTTCTCCGGGAGAGCAAACTGGGGTAATGGGGCACTTGCAGTGGTTGCAGTGTTCACCGCAGCCGAGTTAATAATGTTGGCTGCTAGAGTAGCTGCCTGGGAAGCTACTGCAGTGATATCAGCGACCGGAGCAGTTTGTTCCAGAGTTCTAAGTCTGGCCTCCAGTTGCTGTATATACCACTGCAGTTGTTGGTTGTCGGCCATGTTCGGCAAGACCCTGGTGCTCAGATACTGTTAGGAGGGCGGTTGCAGACAACTTTATTAAAATGGAACGCAACTGACCCCAGGGTCCGCAATGCAGCCTGGATGGCTGCTGCCGAACACTTTCCAGGTGGAAAGGAAAGCGACAACTTAAATACTAAACCCTTCCGTGTTTCTCCACACAAGAACGGGCATAGCGGTACGCTCTATCTCCGTTAACTGCATGGGAGATGAGCATCCGGAGACGCACCTAACTGATTAACCCCTCCGTGTTAATGCACACGGAGTGGGTATAACGGTTCACACAATCTCCAAGAACCGGAGGGAGACATGTGACCGGGGGAGAAGCAGTAGCCCTGTCTGCGATGCAGGCGCTACGCAATAGGAGTTGGCGCTAGTGTGCAGGTGAGACTACGCCGACAGATACACGTGCCAACAGCCGGCGTGCTACCAGACTGAAGGGAGCTATTCCACGTGACAGACAGGCGATAGCCGTGAGTAGGGCGTCTGCAGGCTGCTCGGGGTGTTAGGCGACCCCTTTGGCAGAGCCAGACTGCTAGATGAAGCTACCTGCCTACTTTCACTAGCCTGCCTACTTTCTCTAAACCTGCCTGCAGAAACTACATGGAACCAGTCGTCCACACACCGCAACACATGCTCAATGATCTGAGCGTGTCGCCATGTTTGTGGGCGGGCCTTTTAAAGACTAAGCCCTGCCCACCGACGCGCCATTGGTGACGTTACCCGTGGACCAATCAGGCGGTGCCAGGTCACCGGGTCAGGTGGGTGCCAACCCACCAAACATGAGCCGCCAGGTCACGGACATGCTCAGTGCGGCAAATCCTGGACTTAGATTCCACAAGCCCTGTCTCCCTCTGCAACCCAGGCATAACATTGCTAGGCACAACTACCTGGGAGATAAACAGTGCTCGCGGACCAGCTAGGCGTTGAGGCTGACGGTGATGCTGAGCAGCATCAGCCTTGGCTTGGCCGAAATAGGAGACCACAGAAGGTCCTGGACCCATTTCGTAATCCAGCACCAGACCGATGCCTAACACTAGGTCTCTGTGTAGAATAATATTAGTAAATTACAGGCCGGCTATTTAAAAAAGTGGTTCTATGTCAGACATATCACCTATAGCAGTGTTCCAAAATCAGCCATTTCTTCCATTTTCATTTCATTGCAGTGTGTCGGTCAAGCTATTCACACTAGGTCTCTGTGTAGAATAATATTAGTAAATTACAGGCCTGCTATTTAAAACCGTGGTTCTCTGTCAGACGTATCACCTATGACAATGCTCCAAAATCAGCCATTTCTGCCTTCCATTTTGTTGCAGTGTGTCGGTCAAGCTATTCACACTAGATCTCTGTGTGGAATAATATTAGTAAACTACAAGCCTGCTTTTAAATACCGTGGTTCTCTGTCCATTTTGTTGCAGTGTGTAAAGCTTTTCACACTAGATCTCTGTGTGGAATAATATTAGTAAATTACAAGCCTGCTTTTTAGTACCGTGGTTCTCTGTCAGACTTATCACCTATAACAGTGTTCCAAAATCAGCCATTTCTGCCTTCCATTTCCTTGCAGTGTGTCGGTCAAGCTATTCACACTAGATCTCTGTGTGGAATAATATTAGTAAACTACAAGCCTGCTTTTAAATACCGTGGTTCTCTGTCAGACATATCACCTATAACAGTGTTCCAAAATCAGCCATTTCTTCTATTTTCATTTCATTGCAGTGTGTCAGTCAATCTATTCACACTAGGTCTCTGTGTAGAATAATATTAGTAAATTACAGGCCTGCTATTTAAAACCGTCGTTCTCTGTCAGACATGTCACCTATGACAGTGTTCCAAAAACAGCCATTTCTTCCATTTTCATCTTGTTGCAGGGTGTCGTTCAAGCTATTCACATTAGGGGTCTGTGAAGAATAGTATTAGTGAATTACAGGCCTGCGATTTAAAACCGTGGTTCTCTGTCAGACATATCACCTTTAAGTGTTCCAAAATCAGCCATTTCTGCCTTCCATTTTGTTGCAGTGTTGTGGTCAAGCTATTCACATTAGATCTCTGTGTAGAATAATATTGGTAAATTACAGGTCTGCTATTCAAAACTGTGGTTCACTGTCAGACATATCACCTATATCAGTGTTCCAAAATCAGCCATTTCTTCCATTTTCATTTCTTTGCAGTGTGTCGGTCAAGCTATTCACACTCGGCATCTGTGAAGAATAGTATTAGTAAACGACAGGCCCTATCACCTATAACAGTGTTCCAAAATCAGCCATTTCTTCCATTTTCATTTTATTGCAGTGTGTCGGTCAAGCTATTCACACTAGGTCTCTGTGTAGAATAATATTAGTAAATAACAGGCCTGCTATTTAAAACCGTGGTTCTCTGTCAGACATATCACCTATAACAATGTTCCAAAATCAGCCATTTCTTCCATTTTCATTTAGTTGCTGCATGTCGGTCAAGCTATTCACACTAAGTGTCTGTGAAGAATAGTATTAGTTAAATACAAACTGGCTATTTTAAACTGTGGTTCTCTGTCAGACATATCACCTATAACTGTGTTCCAAAATCAGCCATTTCTTTCATTTTCATTTTGTTGCAGTGTGTTGGTCTAGCTATTCACACTAGGTCTCTGTGTAGAATAATATTAGTAATTTACAATCCTGCTATTTAAACCGTGGTTCTCTGTCAGACTTATCACCTATAACAGTGATCCAAAATCAGCCATTTCTGCCTTCCATTTCCTTGCAGTGTGTCGGTCAAGCTATTCACACTAGGTCTATGTGTAGAATAATATTAGTAAATTACAGGCCTGCTATTGAAAAAAGTGGTTCTATGTCAGACATATCACCTATAACAGTGTTCCAAAATCAGCCATTTCTTCCATTTTCATTTTGTTGCAGTGTGTCGGTCAAGCTATTCACATTAGGTTTCTGTGTAGAATAATATTAGTAAATTACAGGCCTGCTATTTAAAACCGTGGTTCTCTGTCAAACATATCACCTATAACAGTGTTCCAAAATCAGCCATTTCTTCCATTTTCATTTCTTTGCAGTATGTCAGTTAAGCTATTCACACTAGGAGTCTGTGAAGAATAGCATTAGTAAACTACAGGCCATACCACCTATAACATTGTTCCAAAATCAGTCATTTCTTCCATTTTCATTTTGTTGCAGTGTGTCGGTCAAGCTATTCACATTAGTTCTCTGTGTAGAATAATATCAGTAAATTACAGGCCTGCGATTTAAAACTGTGGTTCTCTGTCAGACATATCACCTATAACAGTGTTCCAAAATCAGCTATTTCTTCCATTTTCATTTTGTTGCAGTGTTTCAGTCAAGCTTTTCACACTAGGTGTCTGTGAAGAATAGTATTAGTAAATTGCAGGCCTGCTATTTAAAACCGTGGTCCTCTGTCAGACATATCACCTATAACAGTGTTCCAAAATCAGCCATTTCTGCCTTCCATTTTGTTGCAGTGTGTTGGTAAACCTATTCACACTAGATCTCTGTGTAGAATAATATTAGTTAATTACAAGCCTGCTTTTTAAAACCGTGGTTCTCTGTCAGACTTATCACCTATAACAGTGTTCCAAAATCACCCATTTCTGCCTTCCATTTCCTTGCAGTGTGTCGGTCAAGCTATTCACACTAGGTCTATGTGTAGAATAATATTAGTAAATTACAGGCCTGCTATTTAAAAAAGTAGTTCTATGTCAGACATATCACCTATAACAGTGTTCCAAAATCAGCCATTTCTTCCATTTTCATTTCATTGCAGTGTGTCGGTCAAGCTATTCACACTAGGTCTCTGTGTAGAAAAATATTAGTAAATTACAGGCCAGCTATTTAAAACCGTGGTTCTCTGTCAGACATATCACTTTTAACAGTGTTCCAAAATCAGCCATTTCTTCCATTTTCATTTTGTTGCAGTGTGTCAGTCAAGCTATTCACACTAGGTGTCTGTGAAGAATAGTATTAGTAAATTACAGGCCTGCTATTTAAAACCGTCGTTCTCTGTCAGACATAACACCTATAACAGTGTTCCAAAATCAGCCATTTCTGCCTTCCATTTTGTTGCAGTGTGTTGGTCAAGCTATTCACACTAGGTCTCTGTGTACAATAATATTGGTAAATTTCAGGCCTGCTATTCAAAACCGTGGTTCTCTGTCAGACATATCACCTATATCAGTGTTCCAAAATCAGCTATTTCTTCCATTTTCATTTCTTTGCAGTGTGTCGGTGAAGCTATTCACACTCGGCGTCTGTGAAGAATACTATTAGTAAACTACACGCCCTATCACTTATATCAGTGTTCCAAAATCAGCCATTTCTTCCATTTTCATTTCTTTGCAGTGTGTCGGTCAAGCTATTCACACTAGGTCTCTGTGTAGAATAATATTAGTAAATTACAGGCCTACTATTTAAAACCGTTTTTCTCTGTCAGACTTATCACCTATAACAGTGTTCTAAAATCAGCCATTTCTTCCATTTTCATTTAGTTGCAGCATGTCGGTCAATCTATTCAAACTAGGTGTCTGTGAAGAATTGTATTAGTTAAATGCAAACCGGCTATTTAAAACCGTGGTTCTCTGTCAGACATATCACCTATAACAGTGTTCCAAAATCAGCCATTTCTTTCATTTTCATTTCGTTGCAACGTATTGGTCAAGCTATTCACACTATGTCTCTGTGTAGAATAACATTAGTAAATTACAAACCTGCTATTTAAAACCGTGGTTCTCTGTCAGACATGTCACCTATAACAGTGCTCTAAAATCAGCCATTTCTGCCTTCCATTTTGTTGCAGTGTGTTGGTCAAGCTATTTACACTAAGTCTCTGTGTAGAATAGTATTAGTAAATTACAGGCCTGCTATTTAAAACGTGGTTCTCTGTCAGACATATGACTTATAACAGTGTTCCAAAATCAGCCATTGCTTCCCTTTTCATTTCGTTGCATTTTGTCAGTCAAGCTATTCACACAAGGTCTATGTGTAGAATAATATTAGTTAATTACAGGCTTGCTATTTAAAACTGTTGTTCTCTGCCAGACATATCACCTATAACATTGTTCCAAAATCAGCCATTTCTGCTTTTCATTTCGTTGCAGTGTGTCAGTCAAGCTATTAACACTAGGTGTCTGTGAAGATTAATGTAACAAAATTACAGACCTATTATTTAAAATCCTTGTTCTCTGTCAGACATATCACCTATCACAGTGTTCCAAAATCAGCCATTTCTTCCATTTTCATTTTGTTGCAGTGTGTCGGTCAAGCTTTTCACACTAGGTATCTGTGAAGAATAGTATTAGTAAATCATCCCAGTCCTTGGAACTCAAGCGCAAATAAGCACTCAATGCCCTACAGGTCACAGTACTAAATTCACACATTTCGCAATTGCTTGCGCTCGAAATGTTGCCTTTTAGGCTCGTGGAAATGGAAGCTTTCCACAACTTGATGGCGGCGGCCGTCCCTCGGTACGCGGTCCCCAGCCATCACTATTTCTCCCGGTGTGAGCATGTGTCCCACAACATTAGCTGTGCACCTTACTGCGGACACCTGGACAAGTGCTTTTGGGCAGGGATGGTAAATCTCGCTGATGGCACACTGGGTTAATATAGTGGAAGCCTTGACCAAGTCAGACCTTGTGAGGGAACACGTCCTCCTGATGCCGAGGATTGCGTACCCTGAGTTAATCAGGGTTGCCCCTACATTCTACAGTTCCTGCACCTCCTCCTCTTCAGCCTCCATTTCCGAAATGACCACATCAGTCGCAAGCTGGAAGCACTGTAGCACTGCCTCGGCCAAGCGGCAATAGGCTTTGCTGAACATAACATGCTTGTAACGGGTCTGGGAGGCGGAACCTCTGAGCTACTATACAAGGGGGCGGTCCTTGTAAGGGAGCGGGTGGCGACCAGGCAGGCAGTCACAGCAGGTGACTGGGACAGTCTCTAGAAGAACGGGCAGGAGGTCACGGCAAGTGACCGGGGCAGTCTCTGGATGAACGGGCAGATGGTCACGGCAAGTGACCGGGGCAGTCTCTGGGTGAACGGGCAGATGGTCACGGCAAGTGACCGGGGCAGTCTCTGGGTGAACGGGCAGATGGTCACGGCAAGTGACCGGGGCAGTCTCTGGGTAAAGGGTTGGTACGACCTGTGGCGGCTGATGGTAGACGTGAGCTCCCAGGTGAGCAGGCGAGAGTCTCTGGATAAACGGGTGGTCACAGCATGTGACGGCGGAGCCTCCAGGAAGACCAACAGACAGGCGGCAGATGAGCGCTCCCAGGTGAGCGGGCCGAAGTCTCTGGACAGGCGGGTGGTCACAGCACGTGACGGCAGAGCCTCCAGGTAGGCTAGCAGACAGGCAGCAGATGAGCGCTGCCAGGTGAGTGGGCAGGAGTCACTGGACAGGCAGGTGGTCACAGCACGTGACGGCAGAGCCTCCAGGTAGGCTAGCAGGCAGGTAGCAGATGTGCGCTCCCAGGTGAGCGGGCAAGCTGGTCCATAGACAGACTGACAAGAGTTGGAAAGCAGATCGTCGGACCTCAGGCAAGCAGGCAGGTAGTTGATGTGCGCTCCCAGGTGAGCGGGCAAGCTGGTCCTTAGACAGACTGACAGGAGTAGTAAGGCAGACCGTCGGACCTCAGGCTAGCAGGCAGGTAGCAGAATATCAGGCAGGAATAAGACAGCAAGCTGGCAGGAATCTGACAGGTATCTGGCAGGTAACTGGCAACGGGACCTGAGGGCTGAAGCAGAGTAGTGAACAGTGCAACAACATTGCTCGGGCACCTCCATTTTGGAGGAGGTGCCTTATATATGGTGAAGTCCTTCGGCCATTGGCCGGGGACTCCTTAGGACGGCGCGCGCGGCCCCTTTAAGAGGGAGGGAGAGCGCGCGCGCGCGCCCTAAGCACAGTGGCCGGGAAGGAGCGCGCGCTGCCAGCAGAGCGGGAGGAGGACGCCGGGCACGGAGCAGAGAGGTGAGGGGAACAGCGTCCCTGCCTAGCAGAGGGCAGGGACGCCGGCGCTACAATGCTTAGGTGACAAACAGCACAACGCTGAAGGGATGTGGACAGCTTTGAAAGAGCAGGCAGATCTGTGGCTGACACCGCTGACCCTACAGCCAGACATGGTCATGTGTGACAATGGCCAGAACCTGGTGGTGGCTCTGAGGTGAGGCGAGCTCACACACGTACTATGCCTGGCCCATGTGCTTAACCTCGTGGTTCAGCTGTTTCTCAAAACCTATCCGAATCTGCGGGATCTGCTTGTCAATGTACGCCACCTGTGTGCCCATTTTAGAAAGTCAGCTACAGCTTATGCTGCCTTTGATGTACTTCAGCAGCATTTGCAGCTTCCAGCTCACCGACTGATCTGCGATGTCCTCACACTTTGGAACTCCACATTGCCGATGTTGGGAAGGATTTGTGAGCAGAAGAGGGCAGTTGTTGACTACCAGCATCAACAAGTCTGTCGGTATTCAGTTCAGACTCCACACATAAGACCTCAGGAGTGGACAGGGATGTCAGACATATGTACCATCCTCCAAAACTTTGAGGACTCCATCAAGATGGTGAGAGTCATAAGTAGCATCACCATCCCACTTCTCTATCTTTTGAAATGCTCTCTGTTCACAATTAAAGAGGATGCATTGCAGGCGGAGCACGAGGAGATGGAGCAAGTAACCATACAGGGTGATTACACACAGCCCAGCCTCATCTCATCCCAATGTGGATTGGGTGACAATGAGCAAGAGGAGGAGGAGGAAGACAGGAGCTAGTTTCCAGTGCTATGGACAGTACTACCTGCACAACTGTCATACCATCTGTTCAGCGTGGATGGCCTGAGGATAGGTAGGCGGAGGAGGATGAGGAGGAGAGCATGGTCAGTCGTCCTCTTGGTGAGGACATGGAAGTCTTCCCTCTCTGCAGTCTGGCACGCATGGCTGAGTTTATGTTACGCTGCCTTTCCCGTGACCCTTGCGTTGTCCAAATTTTGGGTGACAGTCTTTACTGGTTGGTGACACTTCTAGACCCACGCTACAAGGAGAACTATCTGTCTCTTATTTAGTGATGAGCGAGCATGCTCGCCACTGCTCGGTACTCGCCCGAGCATCTCAGTACTCGAGATGCTCGGAGCTCGCCGAGTACTTTCAAGATGCTCGGGCGGGAGCTCTGGTCCCCGTCCTGCATGTTTGGCGCTATTTAGAGCACCAATCATGCAGGGATTGTCTGCCACTCACTGTAATGTCACAGCCATGGTGGTTGTTGTAACGGGTCTGGGAGGCGGAACCTCTGGGCTACTATACAAGGGAGCGGTCCTTGTAAGGGAGCGGGTGGCGACCAGGCAGGCAGTCACAGCAGGTGACCGGGACAGTCTCTGGGTGTACGGGCAGGAGGTCACGGCAAGTGATCAGGGCAGTCTCTGGAAGAATGGGCTGGAGGTCACGGCAAGTGACCGGGGCAGTCTCTGGGTAAAGGGTAGGTACGACCTGTGATGGCTGAACCTCCAGGTAGGCTAGCAAGGCAGATGGAGGATGTGTGCTCCCAGGTGAGCAAGCGAGAGTCTCTGGAATAGCAGGTGGTCACAGCACGTGACGGCGGAGCCTCCAGGTAGGCAAGCAGGCAGGTAGCGGAGAAGCGCTCCCAGGTGAGCGGGCAAGAGTCTGGAATAGCTGGTGGTCACAGCACGTGACAGCAGAGCCTCCGGGCTGGCAAGCAGGCAGGTAGCGGAGAAGCGCTCCCAGGTGAGCGGGCAAGAGTCTGGAATAGCTGGTGGTCACAGCACGTGACAGCGGAGCCTCCGGGCAGGCAAGCAGGCAGGTAGCGGAGAAGCGCTCCCAGGTGAGCGGGCAAGCTGGTCCATAGACAGACTGACCGGAGTTGTAAGGCAGACCGTCGGACCTCAGGCAAGCAGGCAGGTAGCTGATGTGCGCTCCCAGGTGAGCGGGCAAGTTGGTCCTTAGACAGACTGACCGGAGTTGTAAGGCAGACCGTCGGACCTCAGGCAGGCAGGCAGGTAACAGGAAATCAGGCAGGATTAGGACAGCAAGCTGGCAGGAATCTGGCAGGTAACTGGCAGGTAACTGGCAAGGGACCTGAGGGCTGAAGCAGAGTAGAACGGTGCAACAACATTGCTCGGGCACCTCCATTTTGGAGGAGGTGCCTTATATATGGTAAAGTCCTCCGGCCATTGGCCGGGGACTCCTTAGGACGGCGCGCGCGGCCCCTTTAAGAGGGAGGGAGGGCGCGCGCGCGCGCCCTAAGCACAGTGGCCGGGAAGGAGCGCGCGCTGCCAGCAGAGCGGGAGAGGGACGCCGGGCACGGAGCAGAGCGGTGAGGGGAACAGCGTCCCTGCCTAGCAGAGGGCAGGGACGCCGGCACTACAGTACCCCCCCCTTTAGGCCCCCCCTTTTTTAGGCCAGATAGAAATTTAGCTAGGATGAGAGGGGCATGGATGTTCTCCCGAGGCTCCCACGTTCTCTCCTCAGGACCAAACCCCTTCCAATCTACCAGAAAAAAGGTCTTTCCTCTTACCCTTTTGGTGGCAAGAATGTTCTCTACCTCAAACTCGTCCTCAGCAGAAACCGGAGCAGGAGGCGTACCTGTAGACTTGGAAAAAGAGTTAAGCACCACGGGTTTGAGGAGAGATACATGGAAGGAGTTAGGGATCCGTAAGTTGGCCGGGAGTTTCAATTTATAGGCCACCGGGTTGATCTGACTGATGACCTCCAGAGGGCCGATGAACCGAGGTCCTAACTTGTAAGAAGGTATCTTGAGTCGAACATATTTAGATGAGAGCCAGACTTTATCTCCTGGACGAAATTGTGGAGGATCCAGGCGTTTTTTGTCAGCGTGTCTTTTCATACGCTCGGATGACAGAAGGAGTGCGGACCGGGTACTCTCCCATATGGAGGAAAATTTGCTAACGAGAGATTCCGCAGCCGGGTTGTCCACAGAGGTGGAGACAGGAAAAGGAATCCGAGGATGCTGACCAAAGACTACAAAAAATGGGGATTTGGAGGAGGATTCGCTCTCGTGATTATTATAAGAGAACTCGGCCCATGGTAGGAGATCCACCCAGTCAGAATGGTGGGCATTAACGAAGTGCCGGAGGTAACTGGTCAGGTTCTGATTGATCCGCTCCACTTGACCATTGGACTGTGGGTGGTAAGCGGAAGAGAAGTCCAGGGTGACGTCTAGTAGTTTACAAGTGGCTCTCCAGAAACGTGAGGTGAACTGTACCCCACGATCCGACACGATGTGGAGGGGCAGGCCATGAAGACGGAAGATGTGGCGGATAAAGTCTTTAGCCAGCTCGGGTGCAGACGGAAGGCCTGGCAGGGGAATAAAGTGAGCCATCTTGGAAAAGCGGTCAGCGACCACCCAAATGACCATACAACCGGCAGAGACGGGGAGATCAGTTATAAAGTCCATTGCTATATGCTGCCAGGGGGCAGCAGGTACAGGAAGCGGAAGGAGGCGTCCGGCTGGCAGATGTCTCGGGACTTTGTTGCGGGCGCAGGACACACAGGCAGAAACAAAGTCTATTATGTCCTTGTGCAGGGAAGGCCACCAATAGTGCCGGGCAATAAGCTGGAGGGTCTTTTTCTGACCGGCGTGGCCAGCTAGTTTAGACGAATGGCCCCAGTGTAGGATCTTCTCCCGATCAGGTACTGAAACAAACGTCTTACCGGGAGGGAGACGATTTAGACTCACGGGAGCCACCTGCATTACTCTGGCGGGATCGATGATATGTTTAGGTTCTTCCTCGAGATCGGACACCAGAAAGGATCGGGACAAGGCGTCTGCTTTGACGTTTTTGTCAGCCGGGCGAAAATGAAGAACAAAATCAAAGCGAGCAAAAAACAAGGACCACCGGGCTTGGCGCGGGTTAAGTCTCTGGGCATGCTGGAGGTAAGCCAAGTTCTTGTGGTCAGTGTAAATTATTACCGGATGAAGAGCCCCCTCGAGTAGGTAACGCCACTCCTCCAACGCCAGCTTGATGGCCAATAACTCTCGGTCTCCTATGGAATAGTTGCGCTCAGAAGAGGAGAAGAGTTTGGAGAAGAAGCCACAAGTTACCATTCTCCCGGAAGATGATTTTTGAGTAAGTACCGCTCCGGCTCCAGGGGAGGAGGCGTCAACTTCCAGGAAGAACTGCTTGTTGCCGTCCGGGCAATGCAGCACCGGGGCGGAAGAGAAGGCCTGTTTTAGGGAAAGAAAGGCCTCCTCTGCTTCGGGCGGCCACTCTTTGGGATTAGTACCCTTACGGGTGAGCGCGGAAATTGGGGCAGTCCGGGAAGAGAAGTGCGGGATGAAGAGGCGGTAATAGTTGGCGAAGCCCAGGAACCGTTGAATAGCCTTCAACCCCTCTGGTCGGGGCCATTTCTCGATGGCAAACAGTTTCTCAGGATCCATTTGTAGGCCGGTCTGAGAGATAATGTAGCCCAGAAACGGAAGCGAGGTCTGCTCAAAGAGGCACTTCTCATATTTAGCGTAGAGATGGTTCTGCCTGAGCCTGAGCAGGACCTGACGAACATCCCTCCGGTGAGTCTGGAGATCCGGAGAGAAGACCAAGATGTCGTCCAGGTACACCACTACGCAGGAGTAGAGAAGGTCCCGGAAGATGTCATTGACCAACTCTTGAAAGACGGCAGGAGCGTTACAGAGGCCAAAGGGCATTACCAGATATTCATAGTGGCCGTCCCGGGTGTTGAATGCCGTCTTCCATTCATCCCCCTGACGGATACGAACCAGGTTGTACGCCCCACGGAGGTCCAGTTTGGTGAAGATTCTAGCCCCCCTCAGACGATCAAATAACTCCGGAATGAGCGGAAGGGGTACTTATTCTTCACCGTGATCTGGTTAAGGCCTCTATAGTCTATACAGGGACGGAGAGAGCCGTCCTTCTTTTTGATGAAAAAGAAGCCTGCTCCCGCCGGGGAGGTAGATTTCCGGATGAATCCCCTGGCCAGATTCTCCTCAATATATTCGGACATCGACCGGGTCTCAGCAGCGGATAATGGATAAATACGCCCACGGGGAGGAGAAGTACCAGGTAACAGGTCGATAGGGCAGTCGTATGGTCTATGAGGGGGTAGTGTCTCTGCCTCCTTTTTATTAAAGACATCAGCATAAGACCAATAAGGAATCGGAAGTCTAGGTAGATTAGCTGGGGTAGGAGAAGGACGGACGGGATGAACGGGAACCAGACAGGTCTTATGGCAGCCCTGTCCCCAGCGAAGGACTTCTCCGGTCTGCCAGTCAAGAACGGGTGCATGTTTCTGGAGCCAAGGTAGGCCTAGCAAGAGGGCGTGAGAGAGTCCAGGCAGAACATGGAAGGAGATACTTTCAGAATGCAGCATTCCCACCTGCAGAGTAATGGATTCGGTGATGAGTTGGATGGGGCGTGGTAAGAGCCCCCCATCCACGGCAGCAACAGACAAGGGTACAGCCAGAGGTTTGGTGGGGATGCGGTATTTCTCTACCAGGGACTGTGAAATAAGATTCCCGGCTGCTCCAGAGTCCAGTTGGGCTAGTTCGAAATAACGGTTCTCCCCGTAGACGATTGAAACTGACAACAGCAGGGATGGAGAGGATTTATTCTTGTCTAGGTGGACCTCTCTGAGCGAACCTAGACACAGGCGTTTCCCGACCTCTCCGGGCAGGCACGGATCCGGTGCTCCTTACTGCCACAGTAGAAGCAGGTCCCCTTGGCACGGCGTAAGTCCTGACGGGTCTTGACCATCTTGGTCTGGTCGACCTGCATAGGCTCAGGAGGGCGTACCTGGTTAGAGACAGAAGGAGTGACGGGTTTCTGAAAAGTAGGAGCTAGACGTGGTAACCTCCTCTCACGGGTGACCTCTCTGGCACGCTCCTGGAACCGTAGGTCAATCCGGGTGGCAAGAGTTATTAAGTCATCGAGAGTGGTAGGAATGTCCCGACCGGCAAGTTCATCTTTAATACGGCCGGACAGACCCTCCCAGAAGACGGAAACCAGAGCGTCGTTATCCCAGGCCAGCTCCGAGGCAAGGGTACGGAACCGTATGGCATATTGGCCCACGGTGAGATTTTCCTGACGGAGGCGTAGCAACGATGATGCGGATGAGGTCTTCCGTCCGGGTTCGTCGAAGACTTTCCGGAAAGCCGTGAGAAAAGCAGGCAAGTTGGACACCAGGGGGTCTCCTCTCTCCCATAGAGGATTTAGCCAGGCCAGGGCCTCCCCGGTGAGATGGGACATGATGAATGCAATTTTGGCTCGGTCGGAGATAAACTGGTGGGACAATAGTTCAAAGTGCAGGGTGCACTGATTTATGAAGCCCCGAGCCTGGGCTGAGTCGCCTCCGAAGCGAGGAGGTGCAGAAAGCCGAGGTCCGGGGTAGGATATCATGGTGTTAGTGGACAGTGGAGCTGCCGGATTGCGAGACATGGCACTGGCGGAGGTTGTTGGTGGAGCAGTCAGAGTGTCCAGGCGAGTATTGACATTCCGCAGGTGACCCAGGATGGACTCCTGTTGGGACCTCTGACGGGACAGTTCATGACACAGGTCCGAGAGCGAGGGAGCTTGGGTGCCACCGGGTTCCATGGCCCGAGCAAACTGTAACGGGTCTGGGAGGCGGAACCTATGGGCTACTATACAAGGGAGCGGTCCTTGTAAGGGAGCGGGTGGCGACCAGGCAGGCAGTCACAGCAGGTGACCGGGACAGTCTCTGGGTGTACGGGCAGGAGGTCACGGCAAGTGATCAGGGCAGTCTCTGGAAGAACGGGCTGGAGGTCACGGCAAGTGACCGGGGCAGTCTCTGGGTAAAGGGTAGGTACGACCTGTGATGGCTGAACCTCCAGGTAGGCTAGCAAGGCAGATGGAGGATGTGTGCTCCCAGGTGAGCAAGCGAGAGTCTCTGGAATAGCAGGTGGTCACAGCACGTGACGGCGGAGCCTCCAGGTAGGCAAGCAGGCAGGTAGCGGAGAAGCGCTCCCAGGTGAGCGGGCAAGAGTCTGGAATAGCTGGTGGTCACAGCACGTGACAGCGGAGCCTCTGGGCTGGCAAGCAGGCAGGTAGCGGAGAAGCGCTCCCAGGTGAGCGGGCAAGAGTCTGGAATAGCTGGTGGTCACAGCACGTGACAGCGGAGCCTCCGGGCAGGCAAGCAGGCAGGTAGCGGAGAAGCGCTCCCAGGTGAGCGGGCAAGCTGGTCCATAGACAGACTGACCGGAGTTGTAAGGCAGACCGTCGGACCTCAGGCAAGCAGGCAGGTAGCTGATGTGCGCTCCCAGGTGAGCGGGCAAGTTGGTCCTTAGACAGACTGACCGGAGTTGTAAGGCAGACCGTCGGACCTCAGGCAGGCAGGCAGGTAACAGGAAATCAGGCAGGATTAGGACAGCAAGCTGGCAGGAATCTGGCAGGTAACTGGCAGGTAACTGGCAAGGGACCTGAGGGCTGAAGCAGAGTAGAACGGTGCAACAACATTGCTCGGGCACCTCCATTTTGGAGGAGGTGCCTTATATATGGTAAAGTCCTCCGGCCATTGGCCGGGGACTCCTTAGGACGGCGCGCGCGGCCCCTTTAAGAGGGAGGGAGGGCGCGCGCGCGCGCCCTAAGCACAGTGGCCGGGAAGGAGCGCGCGCTGCCAGCAGAGCGGGAGAGGGACGCCGGGCAAGGAGCAGAGCGGTGAGGGGAACAGCGTCCCTGCCTAGCAGAGGGCAGGGACGCCGGCACTACAGTTGTTTCATTACAGTGATTGCCCAAATCGATGGGAACAGTGCTCACAGTGAAACATGAAAAGCCGGCAATTCAGCAGCGGCATACACCGGTACCCGACAATTTAGAACAAAAAGAATAGAGCATCACACATAGATTAGATAGATAGAAACATGTCAGTCACATATATAATAAGTACAGTGACAGTGTTGGTTAATGTACTTGTTATTTAGTATTAAAATAAAGGATTTATTAAAAAAAAAATAATAGTGTTTTCATGCACCCGTCTCTTTAAAAAAGCCAGCCGGCTATTCTTCAGCGGCATACATCGGTACCCGACAATTTAGAATAGAAAGAATAGAGCATCACACATAGATTATATAGATAGAAACATGTCAGTCACATATATAATAAGGACAGTGTTGATTACTTTACTTGTTATTTAGTGTTAAAACAAATGATTTATTAAAAAAAAATAATAGTGTTTTCATGCACCCGTCTCTTTATAAAAGCCGGCCAGCAATTCTTCAGCGGCACACATCGGTACCCGACAATTTAGAACAGAAAGAATAGAGCATCACACATAGATTAGATAGATAGAAACATGTCAGTCACATATATAATAAGTAGAGTGACAGTGTTGGTTACTGTACTTGTCATTTAGTGTAAAATAAAGGAATTATTAAAAAAAAAAATTGGCGTAGGGTTCCCCGTAATTTTAGTCTCTAGTGGAGGTTAAGCAGACGGCTGGGGCAGATGTTTGAAGCCTGGGAAGGGGGTAATACCCACGGAGCTTCCCAGGCTACTAATATCAGCCCCCAGCTGAATACCTAGCCTTTACTAGCTATTAAAATGGGGGACCCCCCCCAAAAAATGACGTGGGGTCCCCTCTGTTTTAATAGCTAGCAAAGGCTAGGCAGACAGCTGGGGGCTGATATTAATAGCCCAGGAAGGGTGCCATGAATATTGGCCCCCTCCCAGGCTAGAAACACCAGCCGTCAGCCGCCCCAGAAATGGCGCATCCATAGGATGCGCCAATTCTGGCACTTAGCCTCGCTCTTCCCACTGCCCTGTAGCGGTGGCAGTGGGGTAATAGGGCTGGGGTTGATGTCAGTTTATAATGCCAGCTGACATCAAGCCCAGGTTAGTAATGGAGAGGCGTCTATAAGACACCCCCATTACTAACCCCATAGTCAAAGTTAAAAAAAAAACACAAACACCCAAAATAAAGTCCTTTAATTGAAATAAACACACAATTCTTTAATGTTTTAAATTAAACCATACTTACTATCACGCCCATTCCAGCTGAAGCCAATGTCTTCTGCAATAAAAGTAAAATAATAAACCAACCTCATCCTTACCTTTCCATGGTTCCCTGGACGGCTCCAGCTCTGCTACATTCACATGACAGGCTGGATCGCAGCCGAAAGCTGCCATCCAGCTTGCCATGCCGCAGACACTGAGAAGCGCAGGCATGCTTGCGCTCCTCAGTGACTGGCTGTGATGGCATCCAGATGAGCCGAGTTCATGTCCAATGAACTCAGCTCACCTCATGCACGTCACTGACAGCGTGGGAGAATTCTCCTGTGCTTGCCGTGAGCATGAGAGAATTCTCCTGCGCTCACTGCAAGCGCAGGAGAATTTTCCCATGCTGTCAGTCCCTTGCAGGACAGGCCTAATAAAATGGTGCAGTAAGAGAAGGCCCTTGTTGGGGAATTATTTTAAAAATTCACATCTGAAAAACGCTGGCGGCAGAGGTCTTAGTTCCTTGGACAACCAAGGAGTATGTCACAGACGTGGTTTGTGGAACCACTGCGCCACGGACCGCGGAGAGCCTGGAGGGGCGTGACAGTTCACGACCCTGTTCAAGCGACCCTGCTCAAGAGTTCACTAGAGCCTCTGATGGTGAGGTTAGACTTGGCTCTGGATGAAAGCCAGGAGCCACTCCAGGACAGACCAGCGGCCGTGCAGCATCTGGACCCAGTAGGACAGACTGGATGGTGCAGCAGGCTGGGCTTACACCGGAGTGCATTGGGCTGGATTTGTAGCGAAGTGCAGCAGGCAGAGTTTGCACCATAGTGCAGCAGCCAGAATTTGCAACAAAATGCAGCAAGCAGGATTTGCATCAGAGTGCAGCAGCCAGAATTTGCACCAGAGTGCAGCAGGCAGGATTTTCACCAGAGTACAGCAAGCAGGATTTGCACCAGAGTGCAGCAAGCAGGATTTGCACCAGAGTGAAGCAAGGACTGGCACGCAACCTTAACAACTTAGACTGCAGAACAGGAAGGTTGCTCAGGCACTTCCCCAGTGGGGAGGAAGCAATATATATGTAATGTCCCACAGCTATTGGCTGGGAACGTAATAGCAAGTGCATGTGCTGACCCTTTAAGAGGGCAGGAGCACCTGCGGGCATGTGGTACTAGGATCCTTGAAGAAGGGGCTCAGGATGACCAGCTTCAGCAGAGATACGTGGAAAAAATTCAGAATCCGTAATGAAGGAGGCAACTTCAGATTATAGGAGACCTCGTTGATCTGCTTCAGTACTTTGAAAGGACCAATAAAACGAGGACCCAACTTGTAAGAGGGAACCTTCAGCCGGACATACCTGGCTGAGAGCCATACCTTGTCGTTAGTGCAGAAGCACGGAGGGTCCAGGCGCCTTTTGTCTGCATGTCCCTTCATATTCATTTGAGTGGAGGATGCTTCTAGAGTGGCTTTGGTGTCCTACCACAACTTTACAAAATCCTTGGAGGGGACATCTGCCGCTGAAACATCAGAAGGAACAGTCACCGGAAGGGGAACCCCAGGTTGCCGACCGAAAACGATGTAGAAAGGAGACTCTGCCGAGGCTTCACCAACATGATTTTTGTACGAGAACTCAGCCTAGGGAAGTAATTTCACCCAATCATTGTGGTGGGCATTGACGAAGTGTTACAGGTAGTTGCCCAGGACCTGGTTGGCATGCTCCACTTGCCCATTGGACTGAGGTTTATTGCCTGAGGAGAAATCCAAGACAATATCCAAATACTTACAGAGAGCTCGCCAGGATCTGGAAGTGAACTGTGAACCTCTATCAGACACAATGTGACGAGGAAATCTGTGCAGACGGAAAATATATTTGATGAAACTGTCAGCAAGTTTGGGAGCAGATGGTAGAGCAGACAACGGGGTAAAATGCGCCATTTTGGAAAAGCGATCTACGACTACCCAGATGACTGAGCAACCCTCGTATGCGGGCAGATCTGTAATGAAGTCTATTGCTATGTGCTGCCATGGACTGGATGGCACTGGTAACAGCAGGAGAGAACCTATAGGAAGACGTCTGGGGACTTTATTGCGGGCACAAATCGGACAGGCAGCCACGTAAGCATAGATCTCCCTCCTCATGGATGGCCACCAGTAGTGGCGAGAAATCAATTGTAGTGTTTCATTTGTCCGGCGTGACCAGCCACATTTTTTAAATGACCTCATGATAAAACTCGCTCCTTCTCGGATTCAGCCACAAGGGTTTTTCCTGGGGAATTCTCGACAGGCTGACTGGAGCGACAGTAACCATCTTGGATGGTTCGATGATAAATTAAGCATCCTCCTCTTGGTCCCCGTACAGAAATGAGTGAGAGAGGGCATCAGCTCTGACATTCTTGTCAATGGACATGAAATGTAACAAAAAGTTAAAGCGGGCAAAAAACAAAGACCACCTGGCCTGACATGTATTAAATCTCTGGGCGGACTGCAGATACTCCAGGTTCTTATGGTCCATGTCGATGACCACTGGATAGACTGCGCTCTCTAGCAGGTATCGCTACTCTTCCAAAGCCATCTTAATGGCGAGTAACTCCCGATCACCGATGAAGTAAGGCCCGGAAGCAGAGAAGACCTTTTAGAAGAAACCGCAGGACACCCGGCGACCAGAGGAAGATTTCTGAGTCAGCACAGCCCCAGTCTCTAACGAGGATGCGTCCACCTCTAGGAAGAACTGTTTCTTCAAATCCGGAAGATGCAGAATGGGAGCGGTAGAGAAGGACTGTTTAAGAGAGTGGAAGGCTTCCTCAGCCTCAGAGGACCAGTTCTTTGGATCGACTTCTTTTTGGGTCATGGCAGAGATGGGAGCGGTAAGAGTGGAGAAGTGAGGAATGAATTGTTGATAATAGTTAGCAAAGCCAAGGAATCTCTGTATTGCTTTGACTCCAACGGCAGCGGCCATTTAAGGATGGAAGAGACTTTCTCAGGATCCATCCTGAATCCAGTATCTGAGATAATGTAACCCAAGCAGGGAAGGTTGGACTGTTCAAAAACGCATTTCTCATACTTGGTGTAGAGTCGATTCTCCCTAAGACGGTGAAGAACTTGCCGAACTGCTCATCTGTGGGAGCCACACCCGGGGAAAATACCAAAATATCGTCCAGATACACAACAATGCAGGAATAAACAGGTCCCGGGAGATATCATTGACAAACTCTTGAAAAACTGCCGATGCATTACTGAGACCGAAGGGCATCACTCGGTATTCATAATGTCCGTCCATGGTGTTGAAGGCCGTCTCCCACTCGTCTCACCGGAGAATGCGGATTAGATTGTAGGCGCCTCTTAAATTTAATTTGGTGAAGATCCTGGCACCCCTTAATAGGTCAAACAACTCAGGGATCAGTGGGATAGGGTATCTATTTTTCACTGTGATCTGGTTGAGGCCCTGATAGTCTATACAGGGTCGGAGCAATCCGTATTTCTTTTCAACGAAGAAAACCCCGGCCCAAGTAGGAGAGGAGGACTTCTGAATAGTGTTGAGTGATACCTTCCGATTTCGGGAAATATCGGATCTGATTGGATCGGACTGATACCCAGAAAATATCAGATATCGCCGATTCCGATACCGGAAACCAATGCAAGTCAATTGGACACAAATATCGGAATGAAAATAAACCCTTTCTTTCCTTGTAAGTTAATTCTACATGAAGGAAAACAACTAAGAATAATGTAGAATGTATTACATGAAAAGTTGGCAATTCAGCAGCGGCATACACCGGTACCCGACAATTTAGAACAGAAAGAATAAAGCATCACACATAGATTAGATAGATAGAAACATGTCAGTCACATATATAAGAAGTACAGTGACAGTGTTGCTTACTGTACTTGTCATTTAGTGTTAAAGGATTTATTTAAAAAAATAATAGTGTTTTCATGCACCCATCTCTTTAAAAAAGCCGGCCGGCAATTCAGCATCGGTACCCGACAATTGATAACATAAAGAATATAGCATCACACATAGATTAGATACATAGAAACATGTCAGTCACATATATAATAAGTACAGTGATAGTGTTGATTACTGTACTTGTCATTTAGTGTTAAAATAAAGGATTTATTAAAAAAAAAATTGGCGTGGGGTTCCCTGTAATTTTAGTCTCTAGCGAAGGTTAAGCAGATGGCTGGGGCCGATGTTTGAAGCCTGGAAAGGGGGTAATACCCACGGAGCTTCCCAGGCTACTAATATCAGCCCCCAGCTGAATACCTAGCCTTTACTAGCTATTAAAATGGGGGACCCAAAAAAAAATGACGTGGGGTCCCCCCTATTTTAATAGCTAGCAAAGGCTAGGCAGACAGCTGGGGGCAGATATTAATAGCCCAGGAAGGGTGCCATGAATATTGGCCCCCTCCCAGGCTAGAAACACCAGCCATCAGCCGCCCCAGAAATGGCGCATCCATAGGATGCCCCAATTCTGGCACTTAGCCTCGCTCTTCCCACTGCCCTGTAGCAGTGGCAGCGGGGTAATAGGGCTGGGGTTGATGTCAGCTTATAATGCCAGCTGACATCAAGCCCAGGTTAGTAATGGAGAGGCGTCTATAAGACACCCCCATTACTAACCCCATAGTCAAAGTTAAAAAAAAACCACAAACACCCAGAATAAAGTCCTTTAATTGAAATAAACACACAATTCTTTATTGTCCTAAATTAAACCATACTTACCATCACGCCCATTCCAGCTGAAGCCAACGATCTCCTGCAATAAAAGTAAAATAATAAAGCAACATCATCCTTACCTTTCCATGGTTCCACGACAGCTTCAGCTCTGCTACATTCACATGACAGGCTGGATCGCAGCCGAAAGCTGCCATCCAGCTTGCCATGCCGCAGACACTGAGATACGCAGGCATGCTTGTGCTCCTCAGTGTCTCGCTGTGACGGCATAAAGATGAGCCGAGGTCATGTCCAATGAACTCAGCTCACCTCATGCATGTCACTGACAGCGTGGGAAAATTCTCCTGCGCTAGCAGTGAGCATGAGAGAATTCTCCTGCTGAAGCGCTGAGCGCAGGAGAATTCTCCCACGCTGTCAGTGACGTGCATGAGGTGAGCTCATGTCCAATGAACTCAGCTCACCTCATGCATGTCACTGACAGCGTGGGAGAATTCTCCTGCGCTCAGCGCTTGAGCAGGAGAATTTTACCACGCTGTCAGTGACGTGCATGAGATGAGCCGAGTTCATTGGACATGACCTCAGCTCATCTGGATGTCGGCACAGCGAGACACTGAGGAGCGCAAGCATGCCTGCGCTTCTCAGTGTCTGTGTTTTGGCAAGCTGGATGGCAGCTTTCAGCTGCGATCCAGCCTGTCATGTCAATGTAGCAGAGCTGAAGCTGTCGTGGGAACCATGGAATGGTAAGGATGAGGTTGATTTATTATTTTATTTTTATTGCAGGAGATCGTTGGCTTCAGCTGGAATGGGCTTGATGGTAAGTATGGTTTAATTTAGAACATTAAAAAATTGTGTGTTTATTTCAATTAAAGGACTTTATTCTGGGTGTTGTGTTTTTTTAAATACTTTGCTAGAAATTCATGGCGGTCATGTCTAATATTGGCGTGACCCCTTGAATTTCGGGCTTAGGGCCAGCTGATAATGCCAAGCTGGCCCTAACCCCTTTATTACCCAGTGAGCCACGGCACCAGGTCCCTGGATGAGTTGGGTACAGCGCCAGAAGATGGCGCTTCTATGAACACGCCATTTTCTGGGGTGGCTGCGTACTGAAATTTGCAGCGGGGGGTGCCCAGAAAGCTTGGGCCTCCCTGTGCTGCAGATTCCAGACCCCAGCTGCCTAGATTTACCTGGCTGGACACAAAAATAGGGCGAAGCCCCACGTATTTTTTTTTTAAATTATTTCATGAAATTCATGAAATCATTTTAAAAAAAAGGGCTTCCCTATATTGTTGTGTCCGGCCAGGTACAAATAGGCAGCTGGTGGTTGGGGGCAGCCCGTTCCTGCCTGCTGTACCTGGCTGGACACAAAAATCGGACGAGGCCCCACGGCAATTTTTTTAAAATTATTTCATGAAATTCATGAAATAATTTAAAAAAGGGTTTCCTTGTATTTTTGTTTCCAGCCATGTACAAATAGGCATCTGGGCGTTGGGGGCAGCCCGTTCCTGCCTGCTGTACCTGGCTGGACACAAAAATATGGTGAAGGCTGCGTCAAATTTTTGGTGAAAAATTCAATAAAATTAAAAAAAAAAAAAAACACATTTAGGGACTGCATCTTTATTAACCCCTCCACGTGAGGGGTTAATAAAGATGCAGTCCCTAAATTATTATTCTTTTTTATTATTTTTTAAATAATTTTTCCCAAAAATTTTGACGTGGGCTTCGCCATATTTTTGTATGTCAGCCAGGTACAGCATCCAGGAACGGGCTGCCCTCAACCACCAGATGCCTATTTGTACCTGGCCGGACACAACAATATAGGTAACCCTTTTTTTTTTATTATTATTTCATGAATTTCATGAAATAATTAAAAAAAAAATACGTGGGGCTTCGCCCTATTTTTGTGTCCAGCCAGATACAGCAGGCAGAAACGGGCTGCCCCCAACCACCAGCTGCCTATTTGTACCTGGCCGGACACAACAATATAGGTAAGCCCTTTTTTTTTCAATTATTTCATAAAGTTCATGAAATAATTAAAAAAAAAAAATACGTGAGGCTTCGCCCTATTTTTGTGTCCAGCCAGGTACAACTAGGCAGCTGGGGGCTGGAATCTGCAGCGCAGGGAGGCCCAAGCTTTCTGCCCCCCCCCCGCTGCAAATTGCAGTCCGCAGCCACCCCAGAAAATGGCGCGTTCATAGAAGCGCCATCTTCTGGCGCTGTACCCAACTCATCCAGGGCCCTGGTGCAGTGGCTCACTGGGTAATAAAGGGGTTAGGGCCAGCTAGGCATTGTCAGCTGGCCCTAAGCCCGAAATTCATGGGGTCACGCCAATATTAGACATGACCGCCATGAATTTCTAGTAAAGTATTTAAAAAAACACAACACCCAGAATAAAGTCCTTTAATTGAAATAAACACACAATTTTTTAATGTTCTAAATTAAACCATACTTACCATCACGCCCATTCCAGCTGAAGCCAATGTCTTCTGCAATAAAAGTAAAATAATAAAGCAACATCATCCTTACCTTTCCATGGTTCCCACGACAGCTTCAGCTGTGCTACATTGACATGACAGGCTGGATCGCAGCCGAAAGCTGCCATCCAGCTTGCCATGCCGCAGACACTGAGAAGCGCAGGCATGCTTGCGCTCCTCAGTGTCTGGCTGTGATGGCATCCAGATGAGCCGAAATCATGTCCAATGAACGCAGCTCACCTCATGCACGTCACTGACAGCGTGGGAAAATTCTCCTGCGCTCAGTGCTTCAGCAGGAGAATTCTCCCATGCTGGGATGGCATTGAGATGACAGGCAGGATGGCAGCTGAGTGCTGCCATCCAGCATGCCATCCTTCATAGACACTGCAGAGCGCAGGCATGCTTGCGCTCTGCAGTGTCTCTGAAGGATGACAAGCTGGATGGCAGTGCTCAGCTGTGATCCAGCCTGTCATCTCAATGCCATCCCAGCGTGGGAGAATTCTCCTGCTCAGGAACGTAGGGAACCTCAAAACATTATTACTCACCTTCCTGCAGTTATAGGAACTGCAAGTAATGCAAAAACTGCAGTTGAATGCTGGAATAGTTTATTCACAGATGACATTCTGGACTCTATTGTCACATATACCAACCAATATATAGACATTATAAAGGACAAGTTCATCTGCAACAGAACCATCAAGGCCACAGATGAAATAGAACTGCGTGCTTTTTTTGGATTATTATACCTTGCAGGAGCTTATAGGGCAAATAGACAAAGTTTGGAGGAACTTTGGAGCAAAGATGGGGATGGAGTTGAAAAATTTGGCCTTGTTATGTCTATAAACAGATTCAAGCTTCTAATTCGTTGCCTTCGGTTTGACGACAGAACTACCCGAACCGAACGTAAAACACATGACCGACTTGCTCCAATTCGTGATATATTCCAAAAATTTGTTGAAAACTGTAAAAAAAGCTATTGCCCTGGGGAGAATCTCACTATTGACGAAATGCTCCCTGGTTTTCGTGGTAAATGTGTCTTTCGTCAATATATTCCATCAAAGCCTAACAAATATGGAATAAAAATGTATGCCCTTGTTGATGCCAGTAAGACCTACACTTACAACCTGGAAGTTTATGCAGGAAAACAACCAGAAGGTTCTTACTGTGTCAGCAACAAACCCAGTGATGTTGTAAAAAGACTGGCTGAGCCCTTATTTGGATCGGGTCGCAATATAACAGCTGACAATTGGTTTTCAAATTGTGATCTGATTGATTATCTGAAAATGCAGAAGCTTTCATATGTCGGAACTGTAAGAAAAAATAAAAAAGAATTGCCTACACAGTTTGTAAGTGTGAAAGGGAGACAACAGTACAGCAGTATGTTTGCATTCCATAATGGAAAGGTTTTGGTTTCTATGTACCACAAGCAAAAAAAATTGTACTTCTTCTATCAACACTTCATGATGATGATGCCATCGATCCTGGGACTGAGGCACAAAAAAACCTGGAGATAATTACATTTTATAATACAACCAAAGGGGGTGTTGATACAGCTGATCAGATATGCTCAACTTTCAACGTCAGCAGAAACACCAAACGCTGGCCAATGGTCATATTTTTTGCTATGTTGAATTTGGGTGGTATAAATTCACAAGTCATTTACCTTGAAAACAAGCTTGAACCACTCCGTAGACGATTCTATCTGAAAAAATTGGCCCATGAACTAGTGCTTGGAGAGCTACGCAGGAGAAGTATGAAAACAATCGGTATCCCCTCTCGCCTTAAAGTTCAGCTCAAAAGATTCCGCCCAGAAGATGATAGTGAAAATTCACCACCTGCACCACCTCCCAAAAGAAGGAGATGCACCACCTGCACCACGGAAAGCGGAATCAGAAGGCTTTCTAATTATGAATGTCACAAATGTCATAATGCAATCTGCCTGACACATGCAAAAATGATGTGTAATTCTTGCTCTTTGCTCTGCAAGTGTAATTTTTCTGGGGAAACTTCAGGATCTAATTCTGATTGAATATGTGTTTAATAGTACTTACGGTACCATAAAATTAAGTTTGTTTTCATAAATTTTCTTTGTAGAGTTTTTTGACAGAGTCGAACTGGGGACTATTTGGCGGGATTTTTGAAATGTTTGTATTTCAGAGTTATTAGTTTTATGTTAAGTAAATGGGTTTTTTTGCAACTGATTATGTGTAGTCTCTTTTATTACATCCCTATGAAGGTCACTGATCACTTTAAGAGCACTGAAATTGCAAACATTAGATATTATAGGTATTTTTCTAGCCTGCGCCTGACAGTCACATTGTATGTGAACTCGTTAGAACCGATATTGTATGTGACGGAGGGTTAATAAATCCTTTATTTTAACACTAAATGACAAGTACAGTAATCAACACTATCACTGTACTTCTTATATATGTGACTGACATGTTTCTATGTATCTAATCTATGTGTGATGCTCTATTCTTTCTATTCTAAATTGTCGGGTACCGATGCTGAATTGCCGGCCGGCTTTTTTAAAGAGACGGTGCATGAAAACACTATTATTTTTTTTTAATAAATCCTTTAACACTAAATGACAAGTACGGTATGCAACACTGTCACTGTACTTCTTATATATGTGACTGACATGTTTCTATCTATCCAATCTATGTGTGATGCTCTATTCTTTCTATTCTAAATTGTCGGTACCGGTGTATGCCGCTGCTGAATTGCCGGCCGGCTTTTTTAAAGAGACGGTGCATGAAAACACTGTTATTTTTTTTAATAAATCCTTTAACACTAAATGACAAGTACAGTAAGCTGAGCGCTGCCATCCAGCTTGTCATCCTTCAGAGACACTGCAGAGCGCAGGCATTATGGGAACTTCCGATTCCGGTATTCAATATTCTAAAAGTATCAGAACTCAGTATCGGAACTCCGATACCGCGAATATCGGTCGATACCCGATATTTCAGTATCGGAATGCTCAACACTACTTCTGAATGAACCCCCTGGCCAAATTTTCCTGAATGTAGTCCGACATAGCTTGAGTCTCAGCTGGGGACAGAGGGTAAATTCGGCCTCTAGGGGGTGTAGATCTGGGAATCAAGTCGATGGGGCAGTCATAAAGCCTGTGAGGCGGCAAGGTCTCTGCTTCCTTTTTGTCTAATACATCGGCAAAGGACCAATAGGCAGACGGCAAACCGGGCAGTGATGCTGGAGAACATGGGGCCATAGCCAGACCTACTGGAGCCAGACAATTCTCATGACAGGAATGTTCCCAGCGGAGCACCTCTCCAGTCCAACACAGGTTCGTGCTGTCATAGCTATGGTAGGCCTAAGAGAAAGGTGTGAGACATGTGGGAAAGAACATATCTTCTCAGTATGAAGCATCCCAATACAGACCTCAAGCGGCTCAGTAGCCAGACGAACCGTCTCCCGAAAAGGTCTCCCATCGACAGATGTTATAGCCAGAGGGTTTTGGAGTGGATGAACTGGGATTTGGAAGCGATCTACTACAGCCTGTCGCCACCAAAGTTTTGTTATTCCATCCGAGTTAGGACACCAGAGTGTGGAAGCGTACCTCATATTGTCCCACAGATGAATTGGACTAACGTAAACAGAGAAGAGCGGAAGCTGAAGAGTTGGTTCGCCCGGGTTCATCAAATACTTTTCGAAAAGCCTCCAATAATACTGGCAAATTGTAGATGATCATGTCCTCTCTCTCCCATAATGGGTTCAACCACGCCAGGGCCTCGCCTCCAAGGTGCGACATAAGGAATGCTACCTTTGTTCGGTCCGACGGGAAGTGGTGAGGAAGAAGTTCAAAATGTAGCCAGAACTGATTGATAAACCCGCAGCAGAGCTTTTTATTGCCATCAAAGCGTGGTGGAGCTGCGAGTCGGGGGCCTGAACCTCGAACTAAGATAACAGTCTGAGAAATTTCTGAAGAAGACACGGCTGCTTGAACATGAGAGGACTCTGGAGATATGTTTAAGGCCTCCAACTCGGTAGTCAGGGACTGCAACTGCATCGACAACTTTTCCTGCGCGCCTTTCTGTCGGCAGAGCTCTTGGTACATGGTCTGATCAGGCGGTATCCGGGGTCCAACGGGGTCCATGACCTGAGCAAGCTGTCACAGATGTGGTTTGCGGAATCACTGTGCCACGGACCGCAGAGAGCCTGGAGGGGCGTGACTAAGCGAGCACCGGACTGTTCACTAGAGGCTCTGATGGTGAGGCTAGACTTGGCTCCCGATGAATGCCAGGCACCACTCCAGGACAGACCAATGGCCGAGCAGCAGCTGGACCCAGTAGGACACACTGGATGGTGCAGCAGGCTGGGCTTATACCGGAGTGCAGCAGGCAAGGTTTGCATCAGAGTGCAACAGGTAGAGTTTACATCAGAGTGTAGCAGGCAGAGTTTGCATCAGAGTGCAGCAGGCAGAGTTTGCATCAGAGTGCAGCAGGCGGGATTTGCACCAGAGTGCAGCAGGCAGGATTTGCACCAGAGTGCAGCAAGCAGAATTTGCACCAGAGTGCAGCAAGGACTGGTACACAACCTTAACACCTTAGACTGCAGACCAGAAAGGTTGCTCAGGCCCCTCCCCAGTGGGGAGAATGCAATATATATGTAATGTACCACAGCATTGGCTGGGGACGTAATAGCAAGTGCACACGCTGACCCTTTAAGAGGACTGGAGCGCGCGCGGGCATGCTCTATGGACATGGCTAGAAGCCCTGCTAGAATCAGGCAAAGCATGGGGGAGGGAAGCACTAACTGCAGCACGGGTGAGTGAAGTGACACGCTGGAGGCCCTGCGTGTCAGAGCAGGGATACGGCGTGGTGCTAACAGAGTACAAGTGAGAGAGTCACAAATGCAATCCAGCAGAGGCAGGGGAACACTGTCAAAGTTCTGGGACAGTTTTCTCAGACCCTCCCATCGCACAGGCCCTGAGGTCCTCCGTGATTCCTCTGTGCCTGTCCTCTGTGCGCATCTGCCTGTCACCTGAAAAATCTGACAGGCTGATAGGCCGGTGCGCAGGAGAAGGGCTTTCTCACGGCGTCCGGCCGGGCCCTTTCCTGCTGGTGAGTAATTGTTAGCATTTAGGTTCCTTTCTAGGGATTCTAAGTGTGGTTTCTGCTCATGTGCCATTAAGCCACTCCCCCTTGTGGTCATGTGCCGTTAAGCTACGCCCCTTGTGGTCATATGCCGCTAAGCCGCACCCCTTGCAGCATGTGCCGCTAAGCCACGCCCCCTGCTGTCTGGTACAGCGTGGTTGGTTGTCCTGGGGGGGCTGGGGCTGTCTCTAGTGTATTTAAGGGCTCCATGGGCTTCGTCCCAGTGCCTAGTCTATCTCTTTCTAACCTGGGGTCAGGTCTCTGGCAGTAAATGCAGTGTGTGAGAGTTGTTGTCAAGGGTTCCTGCTGAAAGCTCCCTAGTCATCCTAGCCATCAATTAGGGCTAGGGGAATGCTGTGAGCAGCACGCTCTATCGTGTCGGTTCACCGGTTGGTGTCCACGCCACGGAGGCGTCCTTGCTACCGATCCAGTATTCCAGGGTCCGCCATTGTATGTGTGGTCATACTGCCGCTTTTACACCCATGTGTTGGTTGCTGCAGAGATCCTCCTTCTCTTTAGGAACTTAGGTTCCGGGCCTTTCCTGGCCTGCAGCTATCTGCAGTTCTATACGCCGCCATCTAGTGCTCAGGCGTTTCATGCTGCCAAATCCTTCCTGCTCTGCACAGCGGTGTCTTGCAGTGCAGAAGTTTATTAGTTTTGTTTCTGGAGTGTTGGTAACTCCCAGCATTGTACTTTGTTTAGTTACTACTTGTGTGTGCACTTAACACACTAGTTCATTTCTTTCTCTGTGCTTAGCTGAACATTCCTCTGGGACTACGCTGCTGCGGCTCCTCTGCAGTCCAGTGGACCCCGACGTGTCCTTTAAGTTTTATTTTATTTTATTAAAGGATACGCCAGCATAACACAGGTTGACTCTTATAAAAATGAACACGGCTGGATTGGGCCAGACTCCTCAACACCATCGGATGATAGCAGCGTAACATAAACTCAAATACAGTGTTTTTCTTTGGGAGGTCTAACTCTATTACCACGCACCTCTGTCTTCACACCCAGACATGGGTATACGCTTCCTGATTTTGTATATTTGCCCTTGTCCTCCTCCTTCTCCTCATCCTCATCCTCCACATCCTCCTCCATATCACCACCATATCTACCATATCACCATATCTATGTCTCTTGCAAGGGGCATTGGAGTTCCTCCAAATTTTTGGCAGCCGTTGCATTCACTGCATAGGCAAACACTATGGGAGACCTACTTCCTAATAATGAAAACACTGTTTTCAGGAGGCCCTTCGACATCTACGTTCCTTGCAAGGGGCATTGGAGTGCCTCCAAATTTTTGTCAGCCATTGCATTCACTGCATAGGCAAACAGTATGGGAGACCCACTCTCTAATAATGGGAACATTGCTTTAAGGGGGCCCTCTGACCTCTCCATCTCTTGCAAGGGACACTGGAGTTCCTCCACATTTTTGTCAGCTGTTCTATTCACTTCATAGGCAAACAGTATGGGAGACCCACTCCTTTTTAATGGGAACATTTCATACTCGTTACTGTAGCCCAGATCCATGTGTCTTACATTTTTAGTAGGGTTTTTTTTCTAAATTTTGGCAGCGGTTGGACTCACTGCATGCCCTATTACTGTATACCATACCCTCTGATTTCTAATGGGAGCATGTCATTACTGCCCAGTTCTATGTGTTTTTAAACTGCAAGTGGGGTTTTTCCTAAATTTTGGCAGCCGTTGGACTCACTGCATACCCTATAACTGTATAGTAGACCCTCTCCTTTTTAATGGGAACATATGATTACTGTGGCCCAGCTCTATGTGTCTTTAAATTGTTAATGGGGTGTTTCCTAAATTTTGGCAGCCGTTGGACTCACTGCATACCCTTTAACTGGATAGCAGACCCTTTCCTTTCTAATGGGAACATGTCATTACTGTGGCCCATCTCTATGTGTCTTTATATTGTTAGTGGGTTTTTTCCTAAATTTTAGCAGCCGTTGGACTCACTGCATACCCTATAACTGGATAGCAGACCCTCTCCTTTCTTATAGGAACATGTCATTACTGTGAACCAGCTCTATGTGTCTTTAAATTGTTAGTGTTTTTTTATCTAAATTTTGGCAGACATTGGACTCACTGCATACCCTTTAACTGGATAGCAGACCCTCTGATTTCTAATGGGAATATGTCGTTACTGTGGCCCAGTTCTATGTGTCTTTAAATTGTTAGTGTGGTTTTTCCTAAATTTTGGCAGCCGTCGGACTCACTGCATACCCTATAACTGGATAGCAGACCCTCTCCTTTTTAATGGGAAAATGTCGTTACTGTGGCCCAGCTCTATGTGAGGTTAAATTGTTAGTAGGGTTTTTCCTACATTTTGGCAGCCTTTGGATTCACTACATACCCTATAACTGGATAGCAGTCCTTTTCTTTTCTAATGGGAGCATGTCGTTACTGTGGCCCAGATCTATGTGTCTTTAAATTGTTAGTGGGGTTTTTCCCAAATTTTAGCAGCCCTTGCAGTCACAGCATGGGTAGTAATACTATAGGAGACTCACTCCTTTATAATGGGAACATTTTTTTACTGAGACCCTCCTTTGTGTCTCTTCAAAGCGGTATTGGGTTGCGTCCAAATTTTTGGCAGCCCTTGCAGTCACTGCATACCCAATAATAGTATAGGAGACATACTCTTTTTAATAATGGGAACAACAAAGCATAGCTAACTGCTGGTCCTTTAAGAATAGTAAGGCTGTAAAAATAGTGTTTATGACTAGTGATGAGCAAGCATACTCGCAAGTACTCGTTACTCGCCCGAGCATCTCAGTTCTCGAGATGCTCGGAGCTCGCCTAGTACTTGCGAGATGCTCGGGTGGATGCTCGCGTCCCCTCCCTGCTTGTTTGGCGCTCTTTACAGAGCCAATGAACATGCAGGGATTTCCTGCCACTCACTGTAATGCTGCAGCCATGTTGGTTGTGGCATTACAGTGATTGGCTGGCGGCACAGCGTCATCAGGTCTATATCAGACCTGGCGCTGCCGTGCTCTTCAGTAGTGTTGAGTAGAGATGAGCGGTGTTCGACTCGAACTGTTCGCCAATCTCAAATTCGAGCTGTTTTGGGTGGTGTTCGAGTCGTTCGACGAACTCGAACGATTTGCAAAAAATTTGGCTGTTTGAGGTTATGTTCGATAAATGTTCGTGCACCAAAAGCGTAACTAGATTTTTTCACAGTAATACTGTTAATTAGTGATGAGCGAGCATGCTCGCCACTGCTCAGTACTCGCCCGAGCATCTCAGTACTCGAGATGCTCGGAGCTCGCCGAGTACTTTCGAGATGCTCGGGCGGGAGCTCGGGTCCCCGTCCTGCATTTCTGGCGCTATTTAGAGCACCAATCAAGGAGGGATTGTCTGCCACTCACTGTAATGCCACAGCCATGGTGGTTGTGGCATTACAGTGGTTGCCCAAATCGATGGGAACAGTGCTCACAGTGAAACATGAAAAGCCGGCAATTCAGCAGCGGCATACACCGGTACCGACAATTTAGAACAGAAAGAATAGAGCATCACGCATAGATTAGATAGATAGAAGCATGTCAGTCACATATATAATAAGTACAGTGACAGTGTTGGTTACTGTACTTGTCATTTAGTGTTAAAATAAAGGATTTATTTAAAAAAAATAATAGTGTTTTCATGCACCCGTCTCTATAAAAAAGCCGGCGGGCAATTCATCATCGGTACCCGACAAGTTAGAACAGAAAGAATAGAGCATCACACATAGATTAGATAGATAGAAACATGTCAGTCACATATATAATAAGTACAGTGACAGTGTTGGTTACTGTACTTGTCATTTAGTGTTAAAATAATGGATTTATTAAAAAAAAAATTAGCGTGGGGTTCCCCATAATTTTAGTCTCTAGCGGAGGTTAAGCAGACGGCTGGGGCAGATGTTTGAAGCCTGGGAAAAGGGTAATACCCACGGAGCTTCCCAGGCTACTAATATCAGCCCCCAGCTGAATACCTAGCCTTTACTAGCTATTAAAATGGGGGACCCCCCAAAAAAATGATGAGGGGTCCCCCCCTATTTTAATAGCTAGCAAAGGCTAGGCAGACAGCTGGGGGCTGATATTAATAGCCCAGGAAGGGTACCATGAATATTGGCCCCCTCCCAGGCTAGAAACACCAGCCGTCAGCCGCCTCAGAAATGGCGCTTCCATAGGATGTGCCAATTCTGGCACTTGGCCTCGCTCTTCCCACTGCCCTATAGCGGTGGCAATGGGGTAATAGGGTTGGGGTTGATGTCAGCTTATAATGCCAGCTGACATCAAGCCCAGGTAAGTAGTGGAGAGGCGTCTATAAGACACCCCCATTACTAACTGCATAGTCAAAGTTAAAAAAAACACAAACACCCAGAATAAAGTCCTTTAATTGAAATAAAGACACATTCCTTTAATGTTCTAAATTAAACCCTACTTACCGTATCGCCCATTCCAGCTGAAGCCAACGATCTTCTGCAATAAAAGTAAAATAATAAACCAACCTCATCCTTACATTTCCATGGTTCCCAACACAGCTTCAGCTCTGCTACATTGACATGACAGGCTGGAGCGCAGCAGAACGCTGCCAACCAGCTTGCCATGCCGCAGACACTGAGAAGCTCCTCAGTGAAGCTCCTCAGTGTCTGGCTGTGACGGCATCCAGATGAGCCAAGTTCATGTCCAATGAACTCAGCTCACCTCATGCACGTCACTGACAGCATGAGGTCAGCATTTTAGTGCTCACTCATCACTACTGTTAATCAATATTAATAGACAGTTTCAGTGTAGAGTTGGCGGGGGGAGGGGCACGGGATGGATCTCTGCAGAAATAATGCCGATCTCCATTTTTTTTTTGCGCATTTACAGTGGGGCGGTGCAGTCTGTCAGCCTATCAGCAGCGCACATGACGCGCCCCCTGGGCTGTGGGGATACCCGGAGCCACACCTTGTAGATGCTGGGGGTTGTAGTCACCGTGGCGGTGACCCGGTCCATGACCCAGGGCGGTCAAACCAGGGTAGTCTATGTGTATCTGGTTTGTATAGTCCGACTACGCCACCTGTGGAATGCGGTTATTGGGAACTGCCGCTGCGGAGCAGTCCACTGAAGCTGATGGTGTGTGCAGCAAGGTGATGTGACTCCCCACAGGAAGAGTGGAGCTTCAGGGCAGCGTGTATGGATGATGGTGGTGATAGTGCCAGGATCAGTAATGATAACACGGAGTCTTTGCAGTGCAGTCCTAGGGTCTTTACTGGTGGTAATGATATAGGCCCAACGGGAGTACTTGCTAGGGATGAGGGCCTGGTCAGTCTGGGAGCAATCCTAGAATTCCCCTGGCCAGGTGGAGTTGTAGGCCTGCCGTTCTGACTGTACTCTTTTGGCTATCCCGCTTATAGTCGTGTTGTAGCCCACGTCCCTGAGTGTGACGTTCTGCTCATCCGTATGGCTGGTGACTTGGATCCCGTGTATTCCTTGCTCCTCTGTGGCGGTACTGGTCCTTTCGTGTGGCTGAGCCTCCGGGCTTCCGTTGGGCCAGGAGACCTGCAATCTCCTGCCGTGCGGTTTCTGCTGCTGGATATACAATCCCCACAGCCTCGGACTCCGGTGTCCGGTTCTCTGCATGTACTCTGGCCAGGACGAGCTAACTCCAGCTCCAGTCCCTGGCTCCTTGCTCCTTAGTGTCCTATCTGACTCCTGACACTGACTGAACTCAGACTCAGACTGACTAACCCCGCCTCCAGATCCAGTTATAAAGGGCAGGATCCTCCCCTCTCTGGTCTGGAGCAGGAGGTGTTGCATATCGTGTGTTCCTGACCAGGAAACTCCTGTTTTGCTCCCAGACATGGTATTACCACCACTGTGGCAACCAGACCCTTTGGGGTGCCACATTCTCCCCTAGTAAATTTCAGTACTCCGGGACTGAGCATATTTTGCAAAAATGTAATAGATAACAATGAACAAGGTAAATTAGGAATATTTACAAGTATTACAGTCTTTATAGGTCACGGTATAATCCGTAACCAGGTGTCCATTCCACTGAAGATGTGGTTTGAGGGACCTGTCCCAAACCCTCCACGGGGGCCCTGGGGTGGCTACAGAGCATTGATGATCCGGATGCTGGACCACGTCTTCAGCCACCTCCACGGGTTTTTGTTCTGTGGTCTGGCACAAAGGGGCACTTTACAGGTGCAACTATTTACAGGCAAAGTTTTTGGTTATCCATTGTCCATAACCTGAAAGTCTTTTTGGACCCTGTCGGGTAACTGGAAAAACACATTTAATACACACATATACAACATTTGCAATAATACAGTTATACATTACACTTTAAATTCTCCAACGAGCAGGGATCTGACCTCTGGTGATTCTGGTAGATCTACGGAGTACACTTTCTGTCAGTGCTCTACCTTGGTACAACTGGTGTGGTGTGCTCAATGTTCACCTCACTATAGGTGTTTGGAGGTGTCTCTGGTAGGTTGGGCAGCTTCCTACGGATCCTTTGGCTTACCGTGGGTACGACAGGCTCGCTACTAGCAGAGGGTAGATTCTCCTGGTCTGCTGATGAGGAATCTTCTGTCTCCTGGGCCAATGGTTCTTCCAACTCTACTGGGACTTCTACAGCTTCTTGAGGGGCTGGTTGGAGAAATGTAAGGACTGGCACAACTATTGCATTATTTGCTTGTGTCCACGACCGTGGAAATTCTCCGAGTACTGTGCTGACCATTTCTTCCACTTCCTCTGCAGATTGAGGGATATCTTGGTCTTCTTTAGCATGCTGTAGCTGCTCGGGACATTTCTTCAGGTGGTCTCTGGAAACTGTTGCTGTTGTCTCACCTCCGTCCTTTCTTATGAGGCACACCTTGGTGTTATCATGGTTTGAGGGTAGAACGGTGTATGGCTCTTCCTCCCACTGGTCATCCAACTTGTGGAGTCGCCTTTTTCTCTTGAGGACTTGCTCTCCTGGTGACAAGGGGGCAGCAGGTGCATGTTGATTGTAAGTCCTCTCTTGCCTTTCTCTTGCTTGGGACAGACTTCTTTCAACACTTTCCTGTACCTTACGGTATTGCTGTTGGTTCTCAGTGTCCCAATCCGCATCCGGTGAGGCGTCGTCTGGTGTCAGAACTCCCATATCCAGATCGATGGGCAGCTTACCAGGTCTCGCTCGCATCAGGTAAGCTGGTGTGCAGTTGGTGGAATTCACTGGGATATGATTGTAGAGGTCCACCAGGTCTGGCAACTTTTCTGGCCACAGACTGCGCTCTTCAAGGGGCAATGTCTTCAGAAGGTCTATCACCACCTGGTTCATCTTTTCACACATCCCGTTGGTCTGGGGGTGGTAAGGAGTTGTCCGGATCTTCTTGCAGCCATACAGGTTGCAGAATTCCTGGAATACCTCCGCTTCGAAGGCCAGACCTTGGTCAGTCAGCACACGTTCTGGGTAACCATGCGGGTGGCAGAAGTGGTGTTGGAAAGCTCTGGCTGCTGTCTGAGCCGTTTGGTCCTTGACTGGCACTACTACCAGAAACCGGGAGTAGTGGTCTACGATGGTGAGAGCATAGACGTAGCCTGACCTGCTCGGGGACAGCTTCACATGGTCCAGGGCTACCAGTTCAAGTGGCTGCTTGGTGATGATGGGCTGCAGGGGAGCCCTCAGGCTGTCACGGTCTTTTCTTCTCAGGTTGCATGGTCCGCATTCTCGACATCACCTCTCGACTGCCTTCCTCATGCCAACCCAATAGAACCGTTCACGTAGCATGACTTCCAGCTTCTTCCATCCGAAGTGTCCTGCTCCATCGTGGTACGCTTCCAAGACCATAGACGCATCCCGCCTCGGGACTACCACCTGCCAGACCAGCTCATGTGTCTGGGAGTTGACAGTTCTTCGACACAGCTTCCCTTCATAGATGAACAGCTTGCTCTTTTCTTTCCACAGCTGTTTGGTCTCTTCCGGAGCATCTGAATCAGAGTATAAGTCAGCTTGTGTCAGCAACTCTTTGACTAGGCGAACAGCCGGGTCACTATCTTGTGTTTCTGCCCATCCATGGTGGGGCAATGGATTGAACGTGTCTTCTCTGTTGGCAGAGCACCTGTTCTTCACACAATGGGAGCACTGTTTTATTCCATGGCGGTGGAACGCGGGGATTTATATCTCTTCCAACTCCTCTCTGTCTTCTCCCTCATCTGGCAAGTTAGGCATTCTGGACAGCGCATCTGCGTTTGCATTCTTGTGCCCAGCCCGGTACTTGATGGTGAATTCGTAATTAGACAGTCGGGCCATCCATCTTTGTTCCAGGGCACCAAGTTTTGCAGTGTCCAGGTGTGTCAGCGGGTTATTATCCGTGTACACAGTGAATTTGGAGGAGGCGAGATAATGCTTGAAGCGCTCAGTCACAGCCCAGACGATGGCAAGGAACTCCAACTTGAAGGAGCTGTAGTTCTCTGGGTTTCTTTCTGTGGGCCGGAGCTTCCTGCTGGCGTAGGCTATTACCCTCTCCCTGCCTTGTTGGATCTGGGACAGCACCGCTCCCAGTCCCACTTTGCTCGCGTCCGTGTGAAGGATGAAGGGCTGTCCATAATCAGGGTAGGCCTGGACCTCGTCTCCTGTTAGGGCCATCTTCAACCTGGTGAAGGACTCATCTTCCAGCTTGTCCCATTTGAATGGTGGTTTCTGGTTCTTAGCCTTTCTGGACTGGCCTATCAGGAGGTCCTGCATAGGTGCCGCCATCTTGGTGAAGCCTGGTATAAACCTTCGGTAGTAGCCTAATAACCCGAGGAACTGTCGCACTTCTTTGATGGTGGAAGGTCTTGGCCAGTCCTTGATTACGGTAATCTTGTCGGGGTCTGGTGCTACACCGTCAGCGCTTACCACATGTCCTAAGTACTGTACTTTGGGCTTCAGCAGGTGGCACTTTGATGGTTTCACCTTCAGGCCAAAGCCAGCCAGGGCTTCAAACACTTCCGCCAGGTGCTTCAGATGATCCTCATATGTCTTGGAGTTTACTATGACGTCATCCAGGTACAGGAGGACTGTCTCGAAATTCTTATGTCCTAGACAGCAGTCCATCAACCGCTGGAAGGTTCCTGGGGCATTGCAGAGACCGAATGGCATGCAGTTGAACTCGCCGAGGCCCATCGGGGTTGTGAATGCGGTCTTTTCCTTATCCGCCTCTGCTACAGGAACCTACCAATACCCACTAGTAAGATCCAAAGCAGAAAAATAACTAGCAGATTTTAATGCAGCTAGTGACTCCTCTATCCTGGGTAGCGGGTATGCATCTTTATGAGTTATGCGGTTAATTTGCCTGTAGTCTACACACATTCTCATTGTGCCATCCTTTTTCTTTACAAGAACTAATGGAGCTGCCCAGGGGCTACAACTGTCTCTTATTACCCCAGCCTCCTTCATCTCTCGTAACATCCCTTTGGAATTTTGGTAGTGTGCTGGCGGTACAGGCTGGTACCTTTCTTTAATGGGTGGATGGTCTCCCGTGGGGATATGGTGTTGAACTCCCTTTACCTGCCCGAAGTCGAGTGGGTGTTTACTGAAGACCCTCTCATACTCCTGGACCACCCAGTATACTCCTTGTTTTTGATGTGGAGGGGTGGAGTCAGTGCCCACATGCAGCTTCTGGCACCAGTCCTCCATCTGTCCCTTGGAGCCATTATCCTCCACCTGTTTGGATGGAGGTAAGGGTTCCACTGCCTTTATAGAATTTTTATTGACGGTGAATAGCTTGGCTAGGGTGGCATACCGGGGCAAATGGACTTCTTTTTCCCCAATGTTCAGGATGCGGACTGGCACTCTCCCATGGCGGACATCAACCACCCCACTGGCCGTCAAAATGGTGGGCCTACTGTCAGAGTAGACGGGCTCTACTAGGGCCTGGTAATCTCTACCCCTTAGACCGATGGCTGCCCGGCACCATATCAGCATTTCACTTCTTGGGGGCATGGCAATAGGGAATGGGTCACTCATCCTCACACTGCCAATCTCACCACCAGACAGTTCTACCTGTTGTCTTTTCATCAGGGCTCTGATCTCTCTCTGTAGAACCCGCTGCTGGCTGGAACTGGCGGTCTCCGCAACTTGCTGTAACAAGACAATTATTTCTGCAAGACAATTTTCAATGACATTAGTGCCTAAGGTTATCATGGGATGACTTTCTCGGTGATCAATGTCGACAATAATCAGTCCTTGTGCTGGCAGTTCGACTTTGCCAACCTTTATGGTCACTTCTTTGAACCCCACCTGAGGTACGGGTTGACCATTGCTGGCATAAATGCTAAAATGTTCATCTGGACGGCGGGTGATGTCAGAGTCAGTCCAGTACCGTTTGAAAAGAATATAGGGGATGATGGTCACCTGGGATCCAGTGTCCAGCAACGCGCTCATTGGAAAGCCGTCCAGCACGACAGGTAGGACCGGTCGTCCTCCCATATATTTGTCTCGCCAGCTTGATGGGCCTGGCGGTCTTCTGCCTGGGGGTTGGCCCTCTGCCCCAGGTTTTGCTCGTTTAATTGACAGTACCTTGCATAATGTCCTGGCTGGTTGCAGCGGCGGCAGATGGGTTGTCCGTCCTGGTCGTAGCGGTCGCTGTTCCTCCCTCTGGATGGTGGAATCCTCTTCTGTCGGACTGGAAGCCAGCTGGATCTTTCCTTTGGGTGACACCTGCAAGGACTGCACAGTTTTGGTTAGCGCAGCTACACTTTTAGTTAACTCTTGGACCTGATGGTGCAGGTCTGTAGACGGGGCATTGTCCAGAGTCTGTGCATCAGCTCCTACAGGCTCCGGGGAAAAGGGTGCCACCTCCTGGTGGTAGGTGATAGCTGGGCGGCGGTGAGCTGTAGCGCCACCTGGTGCTGGTTCTCGTAGCACCCGGATGGCCCTGTCCTTAAACTGAGCAAAGTCCAAGTCAGGGTTTTGCAGAGCCATTATGCGCAGCTGGGTTCGGTGGGCGCTGGATAGTTAACCCTCAATAAATTGCTCAGTTAACAGTCTGTTTTCATCATGCACACTGTCAGGGTCTACCTGTTTGATGGCCCTCAGTGCCTCCTGCAGGTTTAAAGCATAGTCCCATACACTGTCCTGTGCCCGTTGTTTGCACCCATAAAACTTCATCTTTATCTCTGCTGTAGTACGGGTGTCAAAAGTGTCCTTTAGGCGGGCCAGTATCTCTTTTACAGTCCCTTTTTCCCTGGTTGACCAGGACTTTACTTCTCTCTGGGCTGCACCAATCAACTGGCCTATAAGGATGCTCACTTTCTGTTCCTCGGACAGGGGGTATACTTTAAATAAACTGTTTAGTCTCTCCTTGAAGTCACTCAGGGTGTGCGACTCTCCTGAGTACTGGGGCAACCACGCTGCCCCCGGTATATAAGGCATGGTGAATGGCATTACCGCGGCAGTGGCCGCGCCGGTGGTTGAAGTTCCCTCCATATCGGACGTCTACCTCCCCCCTAGTGAACCGTGGCCTACCTTCCTTCTCTTTCCTTCCGTAGGCCGCAGTTCCGCAGGCGATGGTCTCCGTTGAGGACCTGGCGTCGCACGCGTCTGACGTCAGCGCTCGCTGTGGCTCCTTCCAGGACCTGGCGCTGCGTCAGTGCGTGGGGTGGGGCTTTGGACTTCGCGCGTTTTCAGCGATCACGCCCCTCTTCTTCCTGCGCGGCAACTTGAAAATGGCGGACAATGGCGGGAAAACGGCGACAGATGGCGGGAAATCTTCACCACGGTATGCGACACAGTCTGTGAAGGCGCGCAGTACCCGGTGGTCACAGGCACGAAATCCTGCCGACTACGCCAAAGTTGATGCGCCCCCTGGGCCATGGGGATACCCGGAGCCGGGCCTTGTAGATGCCGGGGGTTGTTGTCACCCTGGCGGTGACCCGGTCCGTGACCCAGGGTGGTCAAACTAGGGTAGTCTATGTGTATCTGGTTTGTATAGTCCGACTACGCCACCTGTGGAATGCGGTTATTGGGAACCGCCGCTGCGGAGCAGTCTACTGAAGCTGATGGTGTGTGCAGCAAGGTGATGTGACTCCCCACAGGAAGAGTGGAGCTTCAGGGCAGCGTGTATGGATGATGGTGGTGATAGTGCCAGGATCAGTAATGATAACACGGAGTCTTTGCAGTGCAGTCCTAGGGTCTTTACTGGTGGTAATGATATAGGCCCAACGGGAGTACTTGCTAGGGATGAGGGCCTGGTCAGTCTGGGAGCAATCCTAGAATTCCCCTGGCCAGGTGGAGTTGTAGGCCTGCTGTTCTGACTGTACTCTTTTGGCTATCCCGCTTATAGTCGTGTTGTAGCCCACGTCCCTGAGTGTGACGTTCTGCTCACCCATATGGCTGGCGACTCGGATCCCGTGTATTCCTCGCTCCTCTGTGGCGGTACTGGTCCTTTCATGTGGCTGAGCCTCCGGGCTTCTGTTGGGCCAGGAGACCTGCAATCTCCTGCCATGTGGTTTCTGCTGCTGGATATACAATCCCCACAGCCTCGGACTCTGCATGTACTCTGGCCAGGACGAGCTAACTCCAGCTCCAGTCCCTGGCTCCTTGCTCCTTAGTGTCCTATCTGACTCCTGACACTGACTGAACTCAGACTCAGACTGACTAACCCCGCATCCAGATCCAGTTATAAAGGGCTGGATCCTCCCGTCTCTGGTGTTGCATATTGTGTGTTCCTGACCAGGAAACTCCTGTTTTGCTCCCAGACATGGTATTACTACCACTGTGGCAACCAGACCCTCAGGGGTGCCACACACACACGCAGCGAAGTGCTTTTTTTTCACACAAGCAAGGACATGTGTTATTGGCTGTGTATGTCACATGTCCTTGCCCTATAAGACCTAGCCATTTTCCCCGTCGCCACCATTTTTTCACAGCTGCAGCTGAGTATTAGACGGCACCGCTGCTGCTGTGGGCACTATACAGTATAACTGTGTGAATTGCGAGCGAATTTCCTGTTACATAGAGAGATAGGTTTAGGGAGTAGGGGCTAGTTCTAATTGCAGCCCTTTTGAGGGCTAGGTTACAGCAGTTCATAGCACTTTTTGCCAGGCAGGTCTGTGCCAGTGCTGTGCAAGTGTTTTTCACAGCATTTGGCGAAATGTAGCTCAGCCAATACTTTTGGGCCTGTAGCAGTGTCTGGTAGTCAGTGGAGTAGCCCATCTGAAGCACCTGTGTATCTAATAACAATTTTTTACTGCATCAAAACCAGTAAATCCTTTTGAGCATAGTAGCAGTGTCTCGTAGTCAGCGGAGTAGCCCACTTGTGAAGGAAGCTACACCGCCTGTGTATCTAATTCTAATTTTTTACTACATCTAACCCAGGAAATGTTTCTGGGCCTAGTAGCAGTGTGTGGTAGTCAGCAGAGTAGCCCACCTGTGAAGGAAGCTATACCGCCTGTGTATCTAATTCTAATTTTTTACTGCATCTAACCCAGGAAATCTTTTTGGGCCTAGTAGCAGTGTCTCGTAGTCAGCAGAGTAGCCCACCTGTGAAGGAAGCTACACCACCTGTGTATCTAATTCTTATTTTTTACTGCATCTAACCCAGGAAAATCTTTTTGGGCCTAGTAGCAGTGTCTGGTAGTCAGCGGAGTAGCCCACCTGTGAAGGAAGCTACACCGTCTTTGTATCTAATTCAAATTTTTTACTGCCTCTAACTCAGGAAATCTTTTTGGGCCTAGTAGCAGTGTGTGGTAGTCAGCGGTGGAACCCACCTATGAAGGAAGCTACACCGCCTGTGTATCTAATTCTAATTTTTTACTGCATCTAACCCAGGAAATCTTTTTGGGCCTAGTAGCTGTGTCTCGTAGTGAGCGTAGTAGCCCACCTGTGAAGGAAACTACACCGCCTGTGTAGCTAATTCTAATTTTTTACTGCATCTAACCCAGGAAATCCTTTTGGGCCTAGTAGCCGTGTCTGGTAGTCAGTGGAGTAGCCCATCTGAAGCAAGCTACACCACCTGTGTATCTAATAACAATTTTTTACTGCATCTAACCCAGTAAATCCTTTTGGGCTTAGTAGCAGTGTCTGTTAGTCATTGGAGTAGCCTATCTGTGTTGCAAGCTACACCACTAGTGTATCTAAAACCAATTTTTTACTGCATCTAAGCCAGCCAATCCTTTTGGGATAGTACCACAGTTTGGCCACTCAGCTCTGCTCTGTTTCCATCCATCGTTTTTTGTGCAAACAACTACAGAGTTGACAATTAGTTAACAACCAAAATGAGTGGCAAAAGGCCTGCTGCTGGTGGAAAGGGGAATAGGCGTGTTGGAAAGGGAAAAAAAGGTTGTATCCGTGGGGTAGGTGGTAAAGCAACAGTAACATCTGCAGAAGAAAGACCATTTTCCAGCCAAACTAAGATGTCTACTTCTTTTCGTGGACAATGTGATATGATCCCTTTCTTACGGACACGTCCATCGCTACAAATTCCAGATGAGGCACAAAAACAGCAGGTGTTTCAATGGATATCAAGTGCTCCTTCAAGTGGGCTCTCCTCCACCTCAACTTCAACATCACAAATACTCCAGTCCTCAGAGGTGTCACCCCAATCGCACTTGCTTCCTCACAGCTCCCAAGTCTCCAGCTGCCCATCTGAGTATGGGGTAACACAGATGGTTAAGTCTGCAGAGCTGTTTATTCATACTATAGCCTGGGAATCACAGGTCTGCTCCAGAGCTTCTGTGAATCCTGACAAGGAAATGATCTGCACTGATGCCCAGAATGTTTATGAGTCAGATCCAGGCCCAGATGAAGAAGGTTCTGAGCATAATGTAGACCCTCGTTCCCAAACTGTAACTACTGTTGGTGGAGACAATGAGGAAGACGACGATGAGACTCAGATACCTGATTGGAGCGACAACTTGACTTTTCGGTCAGGGCAGGAAGAGGTTGGCTCTGAGGACGACGGGTGTGAGAACACACAGGGTGATGATGACGAGGTTGGAGATCCCACTTACTGTCAACCCACAGTCAGCCAGTCGATGAGGTCAGCAGAGGAGGTGGAGGAGGATGCTAGTGACGACAAGGTTAGGTTGCGCCTTCCTGGACAGAGATGGATTACTGGAAGCACGTCAACAACTGCATCCTCAACCACAACTCTGCCTCTGACCACAAGTTGTGGTGGCTCTTCAGGTCGCATGGGCTCTAAGCCTTGCATAGCCTGGGCATTTTTTGAGATCACAAAGGGTGACCCAACTCATGTTATCTGTAACATTTGTTACCAAAAGCTAAGTAGAGGCCAAAAAATCCATAGCTTGAGTACTTCATGCATGAACCGTCACATGGATATGAAGCATAAGTTGCAGTGGGAAGCTCACTGTGCTACAACGCGGCCTAGCCGGCCGGGCCAACCACCGTCTGCCCCATCTTGTGCATCCACGGCCTCTTCATCCTCTGTGACTGGGGGGACAGCAGTCACACATGTTTTTGGACACAGACCTGCCACCTCTTTACCCGCAACAGCCAGTGTGATTGGCAGGTCGTCAGTTCATTTGGAAGTGGAAACACCTGCTGGTGTTGAGCGCTCTCTGACATCAAGAGCACCACCTTTGGATCAAGGCAACATAACACGTCCGCCTGCATCTTCCTCACAGACCGGCAGTTTGTCGGGGACACCCTACTCAACCCAGTCTAAGCACTACAGCCAGTCCTCGGTCCCTCAGATGTGGACAAGTAAAAGACCATTTCCTCCTAGCCATGACAAAGCTAAGAGGTTGAATTTCACCATCTTCTAGCTGTTGGCTACAGAAATGCTGCCTTTCCGCCTGATGGACACAGAGGATTTTCGAGACCTTATGTCCGTCGCAGTGCCTCAGTACCAGATGCCCAGTCGCCACTACTTCTCAAAGAAAGGTGTGCCTGCGCTACACCAGCATGTCGCACACAACATCACCGCTTCCTTGAGAAACTCTGTGTGACAGGCTGCATTTCACCACAGACACTTGGATGAGTAGGCATGGACAGGGGCGTTACATGTCGCTGACTGGGCACTGGGTAACCATGGTGACAGCAGGACAAGGGGCTGCTGTCCAAGTCTTGCCTTCCCCACGAGTTGTGCATCAATCCTCTTTATCTAGAAGTTCCTCCACTGCTTCTGCCTCCTCAACCTCCTCTCGGTCCTCCACCTGCACCCAAAGCCTGTCTGGTGATGCCACTCGCGTTCTAACTGCGCAGAAGGAATCCTGCACACCTCCTTACTATGCTGGCAGAAGGGCTCAATGGCAGCAGGCGGTGTTTACTTTCAAATGTCTGGGAAATGTGAGTCACACAGCTGAGGAGTTGTGGTCAGCTCTGGAGACCGAGTTTCATGAATGGTTGTCTCCACTGAACCTGCAGCCAGGGAAAGCCGTGTGCGACAATGCTGCAAACCTGGGTGCGGCCCTTCTCCGGGGCAATGTCACACACGTGCCTTGTATGGCTCACGTGTTGAACCTGGTTGGCCAGCAATTGTTAGCCCACTATCTTGGACTAGATGGCCTTCTGCAGAGGGCACGGTCGCTGTGTGGTCACTTCCGCCATTCGCATCCCGCAGCTCAACCTCTTACATCTCTACAGAAGTCGTTGGGCCTGCCAGTTCACCGGCTGAAATGCGATGTGCCGACACAATGGAATTCAACTCTGCACATGTAGCAGCGACTGTGGCAGCACCGACAAGCCCTGGTGCAATACGTTATGACGTATAGCCTAGGCCAATGAGATCCAGAAGAGGGGAAAATCATGCTGCAGGAGTAGTCTCAGATCAGGGACCTAAGCACCCTTCTGCACAGTTTTGAAATGGTGACGAAGATGTTTAGTGTTGACGATGCCATTATCAGCATGACTATTCCGGTCATTTACATGCTGGAGCACACTTTAAACAGTTTTCGGAGTCAGGTGGTGGGACAAGAGGAGGGGGAGGAAGTACAGGTGGAATCATATGCGGAAAGGATAACATCTCCAAGGTCTAGACGGTCTGCAGCACCAAGGCGGCAGGCATGTGAGGGTGGGGGAGAGGGATTAACGAGGGCGCATGGTAGCAGCCAAACTGTTGAGGAAGGTGCAGGAGCCGAGGAAGTAGTGGAGGACGAACTGGCGATGGGCATGGAAGACTCATCAGATGAGGGAGACCTTGATCACATTTCTGTTGTGCGAGGTTGGGGGGAGAGGGCAGAGGAAGGAAGCATGATTCTTACCTTGCCACCAACACAACAAGGACTTGGTCCTCCTGGATGCGCAAGACACATGAGGGCCTTCTTGCTGCACTACCTGCAACATGACCCTCGCATTGTCAGAATTCGAAGTAATCCCGACTACTGGGTTGCCACACTCTTAGATCCCTGATACAAAAGTAAATTTGCCGAAATAATTCCTGCCATAGAAAGGGATTCACGCATGCAGGAGTATCAGCAGAGGCTGTTACAGAATCTTACATCTGCTTTTCCACAAAACACCAGTGGTGCACGTAGTGAATCTCACAGTTCTAACTTGCCAACCGTGGGACTGTCGAGTCTTCATCACTCAAACCATAACAGTAACACCGTATCTGCTGGTAACAGCAATTTTGTGGAATCGTTTCACCAATTTTTTAGACCATCCTTTGCAAGGCCACAGGAGACAAGAAGTCTGACACATAGTCAACGCCTAGAGAGGATGGTACAGGAGTATCTCCAAGTGAACATCGAAGCCATGACTGTGTCACTGGACCCTTGCTCATTTTGGGCTTCCAATCTGGAAAAATGGCCTGAGCTCGCCACTCACGCCTTGGAGATTTTGTCGTGCCCCGCAGCCAGCGTTCTCTCTGAACGTGTGTCCAGCGCTGCTGGTGGTGTGCTGACAGATAAGCGCACGCGGCTGTCCACTGAGAATGTAGACAGACTCACGTTCATAAAGATGAACAAATCATGGATCCGCAAGGACTTTTCTACTCCTGTGTCATCCTGGGGAGACTAAAAGCTTGAGGATTTTGGAAAATCACCTCATCAACCATTTTAAGCAACTCTGGGGCAATTGATGCCACTTAAGTGGTGTCTGTGCCACAATTTTTGGAAAAAATAGAGACTCTTTTTGGAGTCCCCTTGCTGTGTTTTACATGCTGCTGGCATTGTCAATTCCAGGTGGGTCGGGTCGCCCCCCCCCCCCCTTTTAACCGTAAGAAACTACATACACTATGGCTTGGGGTAACACAGATGGTTGAGTCTGCAGAGCTGTTTACTCATACTATAGCCTGTGAATCAGATGTCTGCTCCAAAGCTTCAGTGTCTGCTAGTCAGCGTAGTAGCCCAGCTGTGAAGCAAGCTACACCGCCTGTGTATCTAATAACAATTTTTTACTGCATCTAACCCAGGCAATACTTTGGGCCTAGTAGCAGTGTCTGCTAGTCAGCGGAGTAGCCCAGCTGTTAAGCAAGCTACACCGCCTGTATATCTAATTACAAATTTTTAACTGCATCTAGCCCAGGCAATACTTTGGGCCTAGTAACAGTGTCTGCTAGTCAACGGAGTAGCCCAGCTGTTTTGCAAGCTACACCGCCTGTAGATCTAATTACAAATTTTTAACAGCATGTAACCCAGGCAATACTTTGGGCCTAGTAGCTGTGTCTGCTAGTCAGCGGAGTAGCCCAGCTGTTAAGCAAGCTACACCACCTGTAGATCTAATTACAAATTTTTAACTGCATCTAGCCCAGGCAATACTTTGGGCCTAGTAGCAGTGTCTGGGACACTCATTCATGAGCATCGGTGAGGCGCCCCAAGGCAAGGGGGATGGGACTGGCGGTAGCACGCCTTGCGGCGGACCACCAAGATCGATCCTTATAAAAGCTTTTTAACTGCAGCAGCTTTAGTGGACGCTACTGGAGCTGGAACTCTTTTTTTATTATAAAAGTACAAAAACACATATACAAAACACAAACCAAACCACAAATACAAACATTATACAACAAACAAAAACCCAGCAAGACATAACCTAAAATCTGAAATCCAACAGAATAACATATGACACAAATTCTGACACAAAAAGTCCACGTCCTCCAGGAGACTCTCTAGGAGACCCCCCAGCAAGGGAAGACCCTACCATACCTCCAAGTCTGTGGCCTTATCACAGCAAGGTCCCACGAAAGTTTGTGGCCATTAAATTGACACATAACGGGTCCTTTTTCCTGCATCCCGTAGGACGTCCATTTTCCCAAAACCCCTCCCCCCTCCCCCCCTGAAACCCCCCACCCAACCTACACTAAACCCCCCCGCGCGCAAATTACACATACATATACATTCAATACACAACATAACTATACATGTACATACACTACACAACATAACCATAGCAATAAACACAACATAACAATAGCACAATATACTCTTTAATAACAACTGACCATAACCATGAACCAAAGGTCAGACCCAAGCTCAGTGCTTGCAAGCCCTATATTCGGGTTTCCAATACCGTAAAACAAAAAACTACAATGTGAGGGGAGAAGCCCACCACCAGGAAACTGGAGACTACCGAGGCTCTAACCCTAATCTAACACACAACACCCTGTCCCTCCCTATTAAAGAATAAGAAAAACCTGTCCCTACCGCCCTACCAATCTTTCTCTACCTGACCCTACCTGTCCCTCTCTGACCCTCACTACCAACCTAATGCTAACTACCTATCCCTGAAGACTGTCCCTGTCTGTCCCTCCCTGACCCTACACAATTATCTGACCCTACAAATAAATATAAATATAAAATATAGAAAGGGACTAAACTAACCCTATCACAGACACACATACCCTAACTCTCCCTAGGGCACATTAAATGAGAACCCCCTCCATAGAAGGGAAGCCCTCCCTGCACCCAGCTTCTCATACTCCAGCGAGCGCACTTTTGCCAGGTCACAAAGGATGTTCCTAATCACCTCTTCTCGGGGGAGGGCTTTCTGCTGGATGGACACTAAACACCTTGCATTCCACGTGTAAAACCTAGTCACTATGCTAACTAAGAAAACAGTGACCCGATCTCGGCCACCAAGGGACCTGAATGCCCCATAGGCCCACTCCGCATAGGAAAGGCCTGCCAGCCTGGGCCAGCCAATGGCAGCACCCACCCTCTTGTAGACCTCTGTATTAAAGGGACACCGAAGCAGGAAGTGCTCCATGCTCTCGAGCATGCCGCCACACTCCTCGCGGGGACAATCCCGGTCATCAGAGTTCCTGTACCTCAGGTTGTCCCTCAAATACAGTCTCCCATGGAAGCAGCGCCAAGCCAAGTCCCAAAACTTCAAGGGGATCCTTTTAGAGTTCAATAACCCAAGCCCTACCTCCAGATCCCGGCTCGGGCAATCCTTGAGCGCCAGGGGCTTCTGAAAGTGGGTCAACAGGACCCTACAGTGTGTTCCAAATTATTATGCAAATAATATTTTCTCAGATTTTCCCAAATTACCTATATGAATTGCAGTCATTGTAATTTTCCAGTCAAATAACTATTAGAGTACAATTGAAAGGTTTTTGTACAAACTGCCTATGATAACAGTATATTTTTTAAAAAATAAAAAACTCAAACTGCACTCAAAATGCATGTTCCAAATTATTATGCACAGCAGAGTTTTCAACCTTTTCATTTTAATAAAGAACAAGAAAATTGTCATTTTGAAATTATAAGCATTAGCAGGTTATTACAAACTGAAATCAATCAGTTTTCAACTCAAAACTTTATTCTAGGTGATGTTACATTTGCACATAGGACCCCTTGTTCGAAAGGAGCTTCTGAACTCTCTCGTCCATTGAATTTGTCAGGTTTTGGATGGTTTCTGCTTTAATTGTTTTGCATGAGGACAGAATACCCTCCCAGAGCTGTTGTTTAGATGTGAACTGCCTCCCGCCATCATAGACACTCCTTTTGATGATGCTTCAGAGGTTCTCAATGGGGTTGAGGTCAGGGGAGCATGGGTGCCACATCATAAGTTTGTCCCCTTTTATGCCCATAGCAGCCAGAGATGCAGATGTGTTATGGGCAGCATGAGACGGGGCATTATCATGCATGAAATGATCTCGATGTTTGTACAAAAACCTTTCAATTGTACTCTAATAGTTATTTGACTGGAAAATTACAATGACTGCAATTCATATAGGTAATTTGGGAAAATCTGAGAAAATATTATTTGCATAATAATTTGGAACACAGTGTAGGGTCCTGTTGACCCACTTTCAGAAGCCCCTGGCGCTCAAGGATTGCCCGAGCCGGGATCTGGAGGTAGGGCTTGGGTTATTGAACTCCACTGCCTCCCGGACACCGAGCACAGCACTAAATGTACTGCGGCCTGGAACAGAGCAGTGCTGGGCCCCTGAAAGGAGCCAGGGTGCAAATTTCACCAACCGATTAAAAAGCACCTTTGCCAGAACCGTTCGGTCCGTATTGAGAAGCGCTATGGGACGCCAAGTCTCAATACGGGACGAGTCTTTACCCTTTGACAGGATAATCAGGGCTGACTTCCTCATTGAACTGGGCAGGGTGTCCGAGGAGAGACACTCATTAAACACCTCAGTCAAGACGGGGACCAAGGAGTCCCTAAAAGTCTTATAAAACTCGGATGTTAAGCCATCTGGACCAGGCGACTTTTTGGGCCGATTCCCATCAATCGCCCGTCTCACTTCCTCTTCCCTGATTGCCTCTGCCAAAACATGAAGAGAGGGGTCATCCCCTGGCTCAGGGATGGTTTCAGCTAGGAAAGCCGACATCTCATCCCGATCAGTTTCCCTCCCCCCCAAGAGGTGTGAGTAGAAGGATCTGACCTCCTCCAGGATCCCTGATTTGGATCTGTTCAGGGATCCCGTACTGTCTATTAGTCCCGTTACCACCTTACAACTCACTGACATCCTGCAGTTCCTGTAAGGGTCGGGCGAGCGGTACCTCCCGAAATCCCTCTCAAAAACCAAGGATGTGTACCTATCATACTGACACCCCTTGAGCAAGGCCTTCACCCTGGAGATTTCCTCACGGTCCCCTCCAGTCGAGATGAGCAGCTCTAGTTTCCTCCCCAGGTCCTGATACAGACGGTACCTGTTCAGATCCTGAGGCTCGAGAGCTGATGGAAGAACCTTGCGACCCTTCTTTTGAAGATCTCCCACCACTCAGACTTAGTGCTACAGAGACCCAAGAGAGGTACCTGGCTCTGAAGAATCTCCTCAAAGGATTGTCTTGCATCCGCTTCTTCCAACAGGGACGAATTCAGCTTCCATAGGCCTCTCCCCATCCGGGGCGGTCTCTGTAACATTCAAGGAAAATAAAATAAAACAGTGGTCGGGGAATTCCACCTCAACAGTGGACACTGCAGAAGAGACGGCTTCCTCCTTTTAAAAAAAACTATCTATCCTAGACCTACTGCTACCCCTATGAAAGGTAAAACCCCCGTGACCTTGGGTGTGCCGGATGTGGACATCCACCAGGCGAGCTTCATTCACTATACTATTCAAGGCTATGCTATCATAAGCCAGCCGGTCTCCAGGGCCTCCCCTATCACGGGATCTAATTATAGTGTTAAAATCCCCACCGAAGACCACCTGTTGGCTTGTAAAAAGATAGGGCTTGACCTTCAGGAACAGACATTTACGGTCCCACTTAGACTGCGGGCCATAGATATTAATGAGCCAAAGCTCTTGTCCCCTCATGAAGACGTCAAGAACCAAGCACCTCCCCATTTCTACCTCAATCACCCGTCTGCATTCCACCGAAGCGGCCTTAAAAAGGACCGCTACTCCGCTATACGGCTCGGCCACAAGAGACCAGTATGAGGGCCCACTCCTCCACTCTCTTTTTGCTTTATAAATGGCCCCCATGTCCGTTAGTCTGGTCTCATGCAAGAATAAAATGTCAGCCTCAACTCGGGTGAAAAAATCAAAGGCCGTAAATCTGGCCGCATCTGACTTTATGCTGGCGACATTAATCAAAGCCAGAGTCAACGGGGTGGGTTCCGCCATCATGGGTGATAGAGTTAGATGGCGTTCTTTTTAACCGCACCCCCTGTTTTCTTATTAACCTCGCCGTCCGAGGAGGAGCCCGAGCCTCCCCTCCGCTTCAGCGACACAGAGGTGTCCATATCACCCGACGACACCTCCTTCCCAGTAACGGATTCCTCACCTCTGGACCCCGGGTCAGTCCCCCCCCCCAGAGGAATGTGAGTCCCCCGGAGGACGGACCCCGCCACTCCCTGAAGGTGTCCCAGATGTTACAACCGGTCCCTCACCCACGACCTCCGACACAGCAGAGTCGTCAAGGGTTTGGAACCTGGTTGGAGAGGGGGATCAGAGGGGAGCCGGTGAGCCCTTCCGTGGGCACCCTAGCAGCCAGGGGGGGGGCCTTAGATTTTTTTGCCCCTTTTTTGTTCTTCCTCCTCCGACTCTTACTGTCACTCGATTTTTTAGGCTGCTCCACCACCTACTCATGCAGACTTTCATACTGGGAGGAGTCATCGGGAGCAGCCACCTCCTCCCTCTCCATCCTCCTGATCTCCTCGCTCACCGCTTCCTCCCACAGGGCCTCAGGGGCTCTGGCTGCCACTTCCGCGGAGGGGACAGTCATCACCCCAGTTGCCTGAGGCTTATCCTGCCCCCTCACCTGTTGCAACTGGTGGGCAGATGTCCTGGCCTCACCTTCCCTCACTGGCCCCTCAGCTCCTCTCCCGCCCCCACCTCCAGTTTCAGCAGAGGATGCACTGCTGGGGACCCCCCCACGGCTCTCCCCCACCTGACCAGAGATGGTGTTGGAAAAGGAGCGGGGGCAGCGGCTATACGGGTGACCACACAGGTGGCACTTAAGGTCACCACAGGCCGCGGCCAGATGACCTACCCCGCCACACAAGGCACATTTCTGCACCTTGCAGCCCGCGCTGAAGTGGCAGGGATCACCGCACCTGTGGCAGACCTTCGGTTGCCCCTGGTAGAAGACCAGGATACTGTCCCTCCCCAGGAATGCTGAGGAGGGGATGTGGGTGACAGTACCGCCTGAGACCTTCAACTTCACCATGAAGGTCCAGCCCCCTGACCAAATGCCAAACTCGTCTCTGTTCTTTTTTGGGACGTCCGTGACCTCCCCATAACGGGACAGCCACGTCATTATATCCACTCCAGAGAGTGACTCGTTGTTGGTCAGAGCGGTCACTCTCTTAACACCATTTTGGCGAGACACCGCCTGTACGGCAAAGTCTCGCCAGCCGGGTTCCCCCTTCACCAGTTCAAAATTCGACCAGAAAAGCTCTAGGCCCTCCGGCCGAACAAAACTGATGTTGAAGATGGGGGTACCAAAAGATGGATCAGGGCAAAAATGTCAATCGCCCTGAAATCCATCTTCAGGAGGAGCTCCACGATCCTCGATCTTGGCGGGCACGCTTCACTGCCCCTCCACCGAAGACGGACTACATTCTTCCTGGCCACCCCCTGCCCGGCTGTCGGAAGGGACCATACTGTCTCCCCCTCCCTTTTATCTTGGAAGGCGACCAGGCCATGCCTATCTAGCCAAAAGGCCAGGTCCACCTCTCTTCCCTCTACATCGATCGTCCGTCTCCCTTTTTGAGGGCCTCCAGGAAACGGCGTCGCAAGTCACCGTCCCTGAGGTCCAGAGGTGAGGAAGCCCCCCGAGAAACCCCCGAGGCCCCGGCTGTTACCCCCGCATAGGACCGGGGACTTGCAGCCGGGGGGGGCAGATGGACCAGCCCCCTCCCAATGCCCCCCACTACTACCAGCCACTCCACTCTCCCCCCCTGTCACAGACTTACCAACATTCTTATCCACAACTGTAGATACACCCATACCCATGCCATCCTCATCCACATCAACATTCGCCCCACTCACATGCACACTGGGGTCACTATTATTATGGAATTTTTTATTTTTCCCACCACCGCCACCTACTGGTGGCAACTTCCCTGCCGGGGGTTTCTGGGAGCCAAGCGCCGCTGACCCTTTAAGGACCACACTGCATGGTTTAAGATGTACTGCCTCCAGACTCCCAAAATGCACTGTGCTTCCTTTCACAGGAAGGAGGCCAGGAGCAGTACCACCCCCAGCCACCGCCGAAGCACCCTTGGATGCCCGCACAGCCGGAGCCCCTGCCCCAGGTAAGCCCCCAGACACAGGGGACCCCAATAGGCAGGCACCCACACAATTTACCTCTGCAGCAGCTGTGGCACCACTGCTCCCAGCAACCAGCGCCATTTGCGCTAAGCTCTGCCCCTTTTGGGTGGAGCCACGCCCAGGGGGCGGGGTCCACCCGCGAAGCAATCCCCCCGCGCCCGGCGGCACAATGAAGCTCTCTGAGGCCACGCCCACCGGCGCTGGGGACGACGGGGTAGCTACCCCCCCCTGAAACCGGCCGTGCCGGAGCCCCTGAAGCCGACCTCGAAATGGGTCTACTCACAGGGGCCCCTGGACCAGTGGCACCATTTCCCTGGGGCACAGCACCCCCCAGCGTCACACCCTTGGCCACAAAGAGCCTGGACCCAGCAGCTCCTCTGGCCGGCACCAGGCTAGGCCACTCCCCCTCAGCATCCACCGGCGGCAGAGCCCCCCCCCACCAACCCATTACTGGGCCCCTGCACAGAGGCCCCCGACCTCGCCGCGGATCCTGCCAGGAGAGCAGGATCCGCCACCTTTATTTTATGAGCCGGCTGCACCGGAGCCGCAGGCCCCGCACCCTTAATCCTAGCAGGTGCCTGGGTCCCCAAATTCGATCCAGACTTTTTTTCGGATCCGTGCGTGAGGGACCCAGACACCCTAGCACACGCCGCCGGAGATGCCACCCCGGCTGTAGGTGCGCCACCAGTAGCAGAGGGGGCAGCGGCAGATGTACACGCCGTCCCCTGTACGCCAGCAGGCGCCAGGCCAGTCCCCCCCTTTCACAGGGGAACCAGCCCGAGCACCACCACTGGTGTTAACCATCGTCGGGCCGCCCTCCATGCCATGCACCATATCAGACACATCCGCCCCACCACCTCCATTACTACCAACAGAGGCGGTGCTCTGCGTGCCATGGCCTATGCTCTCCCCGCTGCCTCGCTGCAGACCCACAACAGGGCCTGAGCCGGGGTGGGTAGCGGGTGCCACACAATGGGACAGGGGGGCCCCAGGAGGGGGACATACACAAACTTGTGCGCGACCGATGTTTTTTTCTGCTTCTTCTTTGCCTTTCTCTTCTTCCCCCTCCCGGGTGCCTCATCCTCGCAGATCTCATCCCCGAACGCAAGCTGACCAAAGCGAACAGGGGACTCGATCTGCTGGATCTGCTGCATGATGAGGCAGCCCCCCTCACTACTACTACTCCCTTCCTCCTCATCCTCCCTCTCGTTCCCGCTGCCCTCTGAAGGGCTAGAATCGGATGGGAGAGCCATCTGCTCGGGGGCAATCCCGCTATGCGATGCCTGAAGATCACTTACCAGGCCACCAGACGGTGGGTTAGGTGCGATCCCCTCTTCTTCCATGTCATCCTCCTCCACCACCTGGCCAGGGCTCCGTGACCCCTCCAGAGCCCCACCGGTCATGGCTCTGAACAGGTCCTCGTTCTCCAGTTTTTCTTTGAAGGGACCCGCTCCAGCAAAGATGGTGCACCAGCGGTCCCCCAGGTCTTGAAAGGACCGCTTGATCTTCCGGACCGCGGCAGATAGCCCAGGCTTCTTGCTGCTAGAGGCCCTTTCGGACCTCTCCTGGGCTACCCTCAACTCCCCCCAGAGGGATTTTAGCCTTTTAGAGGCGTCCTCATACTCACAGAGGTGCGTGTGTATGTGGGAGACATAGCTGACGGTTGCCTCCTTAGGTATCTTGGTGCCCAAACCAGGGGGCCCCTCCGCAGCACCTCTGCTCGTACTCGACCCACCTCCAGGGGAAGGAGCCGCCACGGTCATGGCCTTGGGGTCCTCCTCAGCTGAGTCCTCATCCCAGGTCCTTTGCCAGATGCCTGGCCAGCTCTTCCGGACCTTGCCGAGCTGGAAATCCTCCCACCTCGCGCCAGCTTGGACCGGGAGGTGGGAGCCGGGGGCCCAGCCCCAGAGGCCAGTCCACACGCAAGTCTCCTTTCCTGGGAAGGGGGCAGGCAGAAAGTCCCAGGTAAAAATCCTCCCTTCCCAGGAGCTCATACACAGCAGCACACGGCAGGTAGGCTCCTCCTCTTCCACTTCCTGTTATCGCGGCTGCTGTCAGCAGACTTGCCCTCCAATAGATCCTTATAAAATAATTTAAAGTGTACTCATTCAAATTACAGAGCCAATTTAAATTACAGAGCTTAGACCTGCCTCCACCGCGGGGGGTCTCGACCCACCAGTGGACAGGCACCAGTATTGGGAGAGGGGGGCTGGCCGTCAGGGTCCACCGCGGCTCTGGCACAAACCCGGCGACACGGAGGTCGCATGGGCAGGAACGGACTGGCCCTGTCGGCTTCGCACTCTAGTGTAGTCCCTCTGCCCGCTCGCGCCCGTAACCTCAAAGGGATGCGCAAGCGGCTTTTCTTCCCAGGGCTGTTCCCCGCCCAGCAGGAACGTGGGGGAGCTCAGGTTGGCCTTCAACCGTACTCCCTTACCTCCCTCGTCCTCTTTCCTTCTTCCGTTCTCCATCTAACCCCTCGGCTCTGTGGTGTCCGCTCTTTCTCCAGCTCTCTCCTTCTCACAGGTGGACTACCGTGTGTATTCACACTGTGGCGAATCTTTTGGGCCCAGGCATAAGAAGTTGTCGAGGTAATGGATAATATGTGCCCCCTTAGAAACGTTCATGACGACCCATTCGAGGAAGCAACTAAACCCCTCAAATAGTGAGCAGGATATGGAGCACCCCATGGGCAAACAGCGATCTATATAGTATGCTCCTTCCCAGAAGCAGCCCAACAGGCAGACACTATTCAGAGGCACAGGTAGTAAGTAACCGGAACGCCCCCTCAATGTCTGTTTTGGCCATTAGCGTGCCCCTTCCCAACTTTTTGACCCGCCTGATTGCCTTGTCAAAGGAGGTACAGTATATACTACTGTACTTGGTTCCACGTCAATGTTGTCGTTTACTCACCTGCCCCTTGGATATGACAAATGGTGGATTAGTCCGAATGTATTGGGTTCCGTTTTTGGCACGACTCTCAAAGGGGATACCACTACGTCTTGTAAGGAAAGTGTTCTGAATGTAACCGCCATTCTACCTAAAGATATTTCTTTTTTTCTTTTTTTAATTTTCTTGTCACGACGTCTGGGTGTTGGTATGCTGATTTTCGATTTTTACTCCAGCCTTTCTTGCTTTTAGAAGGCCATGACATGCCTATATCTATGTCTCCTCCTCCTTTTACTCCTCCACCTCTTTTCTTTTCACATGACTATATGTACTTGTCACTTTTCCATGTGTTAGTTGTGTCTTCTGAGCAGTTTGTCAGCTTTTGGACACCTTTGAAGGTGTTTTCTATGTGTTTTCTATGTGTTTCTATGTGTTTTTGTTTGCCTGCCATTGGTTTTAACGGTTTTCGACGAACCGTTCGGCGAACATGCCGGTGTTCGACCAACCGAACTGAACCCGAACACTACGGGGGTGGCTCAGTTTACTCCGCAATCAGACAGTGTAGGGAGAGTTGCTGCTGAGCTAGGGAGAGATTTGCTTGTTTATTAGGTAGTGTAGGTAGAACAGAAGCATATTACACATATCCATCTCAACAAACTGTCCTTCTAAGGACTAATCCATCTGCAGAGATATCAGGCAAGCAGTGTATATAGGCAGGCAGGCAGTGTATAGCAGACTGCAGTGCATATAGCACAAGAAGTTCCATTCCAGTTCTGTCTGCTACTGCTGCTGCTGTTAGACATTTCTAGACATAGGCCCAGGTCTCAGGGGCCAGGAATAATTTTTTTCTGGATCTTAATTCTCATTATTTGCTTAAAAAGCAATCAAGAGAACAGCATTTTTCTGCGCCATTTTCTTGTTGGCAGTGCAGAATACAGCCAGGTCCTTTCCATATTACAGTGCTAAAAATCTAAACCTGTGATTTGTCCGTCACATGGATCACATATACGTTTTCAGAAAATACTGCCATTTCTGGCCTCCATTAAAAATTTGTTTCAGTGTGTTAGCGAAGTTTTTAACACCGGTTTGCTGTTCAAAATAGTTACCTATAGGCCAGGTATTGCAAACTGTGTTTTCTCTATCACACGGATCACATATACGTTTTCAGAAAATACTGCCATTCCTGTCCTCCATTAAAAATTTGTTTCAGTGTGTCAGCGAAGTTTTTGACACCGGTTTGCTGTTTAAAATAGTTACCTACAGGTCAGGTATTTAAAACTGTGGTTTCTCCATCACACGGATGACTTATAAGTTAGCTCCAAATTCAGCCATTTGTAGTGAGCGTAGAAGATATTGTCCTCCATTTAAAATGGGCAAGGCGGTGGCAAGGGACGGGGAATTGGACGTGATGTGATTGTGATGGTGCATGCAGAGTCTGAGGCCGTTGGCAAGCTGAAATTGTGCCACAACAAACACCCATATCTTTTCGCCATACCTTCCTGTCCCAATTCCTTGGGGACCGCAGCACTACAACTATTGAAACCAAAGCAGTGTCAAAAGGTTGTTGGTTGGATAGTGGATTATGCTTCCAGTCACTTTGCCATCACCACCATCACCTTGTCTTCCACACGGTCAAGTCTCAGTAGCCATGATTCTGGACTGCATATTCCTCACCCTGATCTTCCTTCCTACCATCATGCTGAGTGCTCGGAGGCAACTGATCCCACACTTGGATACTCCGAAGAGCTGTTCACTTTTTCATTTATAGATTCGGGCCTCTCGCCTGGTCCACTTGAAGCCGGGCAAGAGGAGATCGCATGTAGCGATGCCCAAATATTTGAGCAGCCAAGGTGATACAGAGGCGACAGTGGGAAAGTGTCACAAGAGGTGGACGATGATGAGACACAAATGTCAGAAAGTCAGGAGGAGGACCACGTTGCGGAAGTGGAAGACGAAGTGGTGAATGATATAGTAACTGACCCAACCTGGCAGGAGGACATGCAGAGCGAGGACAGCAGCACATAGCGAAAGGGAGGCAGAGCACCCCAACAGGCAGGAAGAAGCAGTGTGGTGGCTGCAGAAAGAAGGCAGGCAACCGTTCCCTGTAACACCAAAATGAAGGAAGTTGCCAGTACAACTGTTAGGTCTTCCCGAGTCTGGTTGTTTTTTAAAGACCAGCCAATAACCCCAAATAAGCCATTTGCACTGTAGCGCCCTGAGGGTTCGGATGCTACAGGGGTATTGCACCTCAACCAGAGGTGTGATATTCCACTCCCAGGTAAGGATGGAGTGTGGACCAGGGCTCAGTTAGCTGCATACATACACTTACACACTTCCCATTTCCGGGGGACAGCTCGACGGTGCTCCCATATAATTGCAGGCACAACTGACCATGTCCCTGGCTGGAGTTGGGAGGGGGGTGAGAGCCCAGTGATGTAGGAGTAGTAGGGGACAGTTTCTGGAGCATAGGAAAGAGCTCATTGGGTGCAGGTCGTCTGAGCTCAGACACAGAGAAGCAGATAAAAGGTGGGAGCCATCTTTAGTCAGTGTTCAGAGAGAGAAGGAGTTCAGCCAGAGAGAGCTGACAGGGAGCTGTGGCTCAGCCTGAGCTCAGCTCCACGAGGCAGGCCTGGGGAGAAGGCCCGGGGCCAGAGAGGAGAAGAGGAGAAGGAGAAGGAAGGAAAGAGGAGAGACAGAGAAGTAGAAAGGCTCCAGAAACAAGAAGGCAGAAGAGACCCTAAGAGAGCAGAACGGACAGCAACCGTTGAAAGCTTGCGTTATATCGGATGAAGGGTCAGGCCGCAGAAGGGTACCGGATTCCCAAGTTGGTGGATGTAAATCATCCCTCAGCCAAAAAACGGAGGTCGTGATCATCTATTGGTGCGACCCCCTTCTACACCCGCTAGGAAGGCACCACATAGGGTCAGGGAAACTGGTGCCAAGTTTTACCAGAGAAGGCCCGAGGCAGCTGGACAGAAGCGTGGTCACTGGTGGGGCGCGAGAGGCCAGAGAAAGGATAGAAGGGGGTCCTGTGCCACACTCCTGAACTGCCTGGGGGTTGACCGAGCCCCTCACCTGGTGGACGCAGCACGGCTTGAGCAGTCATTGCTGACAGAAGTGACTTGGATATCAACTGTGAGTAAAAGGCCTGAACTGCACCATTGGACTCTGTGTGATTTATGCTGCGCCTGCACCATCACCCCCAGCATTCACCTACACTGCCCTGAGGCTAAACTCTTCCCGTGGGGAGTTATCCTATCCCTATGCTGCACACCAACACCAGCCTCAGCGGTCTGCCTTGCAGCGGCGGTCATCCCTGACCGCAATCCACGGGTGGCATAGTCGGACATTCAAAACACTGACAAATAGACTGCCACAATTTGGTCTGACCACCCTGAGCCACGGGATTGGGTTGCCACTACTACCCCAATCATCACACTGAAGCCAGGTTCCGGGTGCCCCACGGCCCAGGGGGCGAGTCAGCTTTGGCGTAGTCGGCAGGATTGTGACCAACCCGCCACAAACGGGTATTGCATGCCTGAAAAGACTGTATACGAACCTTAAAATGAGATTTCCCGCCATTCGGGGCCATTTCCCGCCATCCGGAGCCGTTTCCCGCCATCTTCAGCCGTTTTCCCGCCATCGGACGCCATCTTCGGGACGCCACGCGGGAAGAAGAGGGGCGTGGACGTCAAAAACGCGTGAAGTCCGAAGCCCTGCCCCACGCGCTGACGCCGCACAAGGTCCTGGAATGAGCCCAGCGAGCGCTGACGTCAGCAGCGTGCGACGCCAGGTCCTCAACGCAGACCATCATCAGCGGAGCCGCGGCCTACAGAAGAGGATCGCCGGAAGGTAGGCCACGGTTAACCAGGGGGGAGGAAGACATCAGGAATGGAGGGCAAGATGGCGGACCGGCAGCAGACTAAGTTGCCCAGCATCGGCGGTGCCCCAGCCTTCGAGGTTTCCGACCTGCGCCAGGAGAAGACGAGTGACACAGGAGCGTTCGCGGGAGCAGGTAAGATGAGTCTCCCTGTCCTGGACGCTGCCAGTGTCAGCCTGCTCCCGGGCCCCCTGGTGGAGCCGCCGATCCCGGGCGTCATCAACAGCAGCCCTCTCCAGGCCCGGTCGCAAGGCCTGATCTCCTCACGTGCCTCCCAACTGCGTGCGCCCCCGGTCCCGAAGCCACCACCCCTTGGGATTGACCTGTACAGCCAGCTCGCCGAACCCGGTTATCCAGAGGACCCGGACTGGTCTGGAGAGTATGAGGAGGAAGAAGGAGCATCAGGAGGATACCGCTACTGATGAGGGTACAAGGAACTGTTTTTGTTGCCCCCGTTGGGACTGTTGCCCGTTCAAAGTTAACCCCCAAGTCACCTGGCTGAGGACTGAGAGCAGCCATCCCTCTTCCCCACCTGGCTGAAGACTGAGAGCAGCCATTCCCCTTTCCCATCCGGCCGAGAACTGGGAGCGGCCAATCCCTGTAAATAGTTGCGCTTCTTAAAGCGCCCCCTATTGGTTTTATAAAATTACTGCAACGTCTACCTCTGGACAAAAACTCGTTTGGCGTGGCCGAAGATGTGGTCCAACTACCGGATCACCTATGCCCTGCAGCCATGCCCAGGGCCTACGTTGAGGGTTTATGAACGAGTCCCTCATCTTTGAAAGTTTACTGAAGTTTTGCACCTTATTAAAAAAATGGACACCTGGTCGCAAGTTGCACAGTGGCCAGTGAAGAAGAGAATTTACTTAAAAAAAAAAATGTTTTACCTGAAAAGTTTTATATGCTGCTAAAAGAGTTACATAATAGTGAAAATGTTTTTGGTAAAAAAAAAAAAAAAAAAAAAAAAAGAGTTCTGGTAATATTAAAAATGCCTTATAATGTCTAGTAAAGAAAAGTGTTGGAAAAGAGAAAGTGTTTCCCATAAAGGGAGTTGCATAATGTCAGCCGTTTTCTAATGTAAAAAGTTTTGAGAAAGTTTTGCATGTTTTGCATGTTTTTGAATTGTCTTTTGCTCTGTTCCAGCCCGAGGGCGTGCTGTGGTTTACCAGGGGGGAATGTAGCGCCCCGAGGGTTCGGTTGCTATAGGGGTATTGCACCTCAACCAGAGGTGTGATATTCCACTCCCAGGTAAGGATGGAGTGTGGACCAGGGCTCACTTAGCTGCATACATACACTTACACACTTCCCATTTCCGGGGGACAGCTCGACGGTGCTCCCATATAATTGCAAGCACAACTGACCATGTCCCTGGCTGGAGTGGGGAGGGGGGTGAGAACCCAGTGATGTAGGAGCAGTAGGGGACGGGTTCTGGAGCATAGGAAGGAGCTCATTGGGTGCAGGTCACCTGAGCTCAGACACAGAGAAGCAGATAAAAGGTGGGAGCCATCTTTAGTCAGTGTTCAGAGAGAGAAGGAGTTCAGCCAGAGAGAGCTGACAGGGAGCTGTGGCTCAGCCTGAGCTCAGCTCCACGAGGCAGGCCTGGGGAGAAGGCCGGGGCCAGAGAGGAGAAGAGGAGAAGGAGAAGGCAGGAAAGAGGAGAGACAGAGAAGTAGAAAGGCTCCAGAAACAAGAAGGCAGAAGGGACCCTAAGAGAGCAGAACAGACAGCAACCGTTGCAAGCCCGTGTTATATCGGGTGAAGGGTCAGGCCGCAGAAGGGTACCGGATTCCCAAGTTGGTGGAGGTAAATCATCCCTCAGCCAAAAAACCGGAGGTCGTGATCATCTATTGGTGCGACCCCCTGCTACACCCGCTAGGAAGGCGCCACATAGGGTCAGGGAAACTGGTGCCAAGTTTTACCAGAAAAGGCCCGAGGCAGCTGGACAGAAGCGTGGTCACTGGTGGGGCACGAGAGGCCAGAGAAAGGATAGAAGGGGGTCCTGTGCCACACTCCTGAACTGCCTGGGGGTTGACCGAGCCCCTCACCTGGTGGACGCAGCACGGCTTGGGCAGTCATTGCTGACAGAAGTGACTTGGATATCAACTGTGAGTAAAAGGCCTGAACTGCACCATTGGACTCTGTGTGATTTATGCTGCGCCTGCACCATCACCCGCAGCATTCACCTACACTGCCCTGAGGCTACACTCTTCCCGTTATCCTATCCCTATGCTGCACACCAACACCAGCCTCAGCGGTCTGCCTTGCAGCGGCGGTCATCCCTGACCGCAATCCACGGGTGGCGTAGTCAGACATTCAAAACACTGACAAATAGACTGCCACAATTTGGTCTGACCACCCTGAGCCACGGGATTGGGTTGCCACTACTACCCCCATCATCGCACAGAAGCCCGGTTCCGGGTGCTCCACGACCCAGTGGGCGAGTCAGCACCACCTGCCAGGCCAGCATCAGCAGGGGTGCCAAAACGACCAGCCTGACCACCACCAGCATGATCAGGCACATAGCAGCAAAGCACCCGACTTTGTGGGCCAAACCCCAGGGTCCAGGAACAGTGTCTGCGGGTGGCACCATTGCTTCTTCCGCTGTTGTGCATGCAAGCCAATCCCCTGTCCATGGTGCATGCGAAGATGCCTCCTGCCCTGCACCTGTCATTGCACACTCTCAAGTAGCAGTATCAGGAAGCACGTCCACGTCCTTATCTCAGCGTAGCGTTCAGTTGTCCATACCCTAGTCCTTGGAAAGCAAGCTCAAATACACCGCCAACGCCCCACAGGCCACACTACTAAATTCTCACATTTCACGACTGCTTGCAATCGAAATGTTGCCTATTAGGCTCGTGGAGACGGAAGTATTCCGCAACCTGATGACGGTTGCCGTCCCTCAGTACTCGGTCCCCAGCCGTCACTATTTCTCCCGGTGTGCTGTCCCCGCATTACACAAGCACATGTCCCAAAACATTAGCCATGCCCTCAACAACGCAGTTACCGGGAAAGTCCACCTAAACACGGACACGTGGACAAGTGCTTGTGGGCAGGGAGAGTACATCTTGCTGACGGCAGACTGGGTTAACATAGTGGAAGCGTCCTCCCGACGCCAAGGATTGCGGGCCCTAGGTCAATCAGGGTTGCCCCCATGGTCTACAGCTCCTGCACCTCATTCACCTCAGCCTCCTCCTCCTCTTCAGCCTCCATCTCTGAAATGACCACATCAGTCACAAGCTGGAAGCACTGCAGCACTGCCTCAGACAAGCGGCAACAGGCTGTTCTGAAGCTAATATGCTTAGGTGACAAACCGCACAATGCTGAAGAGTTGTGGACAGCTCTGAAAGAGCAGGCAGATCTGTGGCTCACACCGCTGAACCTACAGCCAGGCATGGTTGTGTGTGACAATGGCCGGAACCTGATGGCGGCTCCGAGGCGAGCTCACACACGTACCATGCCTGGCCCATGTGCTTAACCTCGTGGTTCAGCGGTTTCTCAAATCCTACCCGGAGCTGCCAGATCTGCTTGTTAAAGTACGCAGCCTGTGTGCCCATTTTAGAAAGTCACCTACTGCTTCCGCCTCCCTTGCCGTGTTTCAGCAGCGTTTGCAGCTTCCAGCTCACAGACTGGTGTGTGATGTCCCTGACGTGCCCAGGAGATGGGGACGACTCGGTACCCGGGCCTTTACCAGGTTTTGGGATGTCGCGGTGGTCGGCTCCAGGGCCCATACCCTGGGGTCATTCTTGAAAAAGGGGATTGGAATTTGGATAGACATAAAAATAAAATAAATAGTTTGTGACGCCACCTGTGGTACCTGGTAAGGATTACCAGCGCTGCTGCAGACCTCCGGGGTTGATGGGATGGCAGCTGGGATGTTTCTGCTCCCCACAGGCAGAGCGGACCCCCGGGGCAGTGTAGGTGCAGATGGTGGTGATGCTGGGCGTTGTAGTGCAGGCGGGATGGCGCAGCAGGAGTAACTGACAGAGACAGGGGATTCGCTTCAATACCTTTACTGGTGCGGATGTCAGGTATGGTCCAGGGTACTCAGTAGGATGGGTGCACTTCAGGACTTCTCCCCAGTGAGCGAGTATAAGGCCTCCTGGTCCGTGTCTGCCTCTCTGTATGCTCCTGGCCAGCCTGCAACTGGGCCTAGCTTATGTGTCTTGCTGTTCCTTCACCTGTCGCTTGGTAGTAGGACCTTCTGCTGGCAACCACTATCCCTGGTAACGCTGGGGCCTTCGTGATTCCTGGTCCTGTTAACCCTAGAACGCATACCTGGGGCCTCGCAGGCCCGCCCTGTTAATTGTTTTCTATTTTCTGCAAGATTACTTTAGTTAGAATTTTGAAACTCTAGGTATTCCTCAGGTATATAGTTGTTGTCATTTTTGTTTGAGTTATTCCATGTTATTTGCACACGGGCCTAAAAGGCCCCAGGTATGTGAAAAAGTAGATTTTTATGGTCATGCGTTCTAGGGTTAAGGGTTTAGCTTCAGGTCGGCCAGGGACTTGTAGTCCTCCTGGTATGCCGGTGATCCCTACTGGGTATAAAGGACCCTGTAGGCGCGGACCCGGTGTCCGGTTTGTATGTTCGGGGTGAGCCTATGATGCTCCTCTGCCCCCTTCAACTCCTCTCTCCTCTCCTCCTTGCCGTCGGCCACACTCGGGGCCTCAGAACACAGCAGCAGACGTGCTGTGTCTTCGCTGCTCTCAGCGTCAGCACGCTCTCAGACTCTGACTCAGTCTGACTGACTGAACTTCCTGGCTCAACCCTCCATATATATATCCCTAACGGGCTCCCTCTGGTGGTATGAGGTGGAAGGGTGGAGGTGTTTGTATGTAATGAGGGCCTCTTGTGGAGAAGTCCATCCATGCACCCTGGGTCCGGTGGTACCTGTGAACAGCAGGGGGCCACATTCCCCCCTAGTAGAATTCAGTACTCCCGGACTGAAGCATTTTGTAAAAATAGGTTAACAACAATAACAAAAATAATTACATTTTCTTATATAAAACACTCTTTTTAGAGTCTCAGTGAGATACATTACTGGTGTCCATCTCACTGGTGAAGGTGTAACAACAGGAATATGAGGGACCCGCCTGAAAACCCTCAACGTAGGCCCTGGGCGTAGCTACAGGGCATAAGTGATCCAGATGCTGGACCATGTCTACGGCCACGCCAAACGGGTTTTTGTTCTGTGGTCATTTAAGGGGCACTTTGATAAGTGCAAACTATATACAAGGACAGTTTTTGGCTGCTCACAGTCCTCAGCCTGCAAGTCTTTATACCCTGTCGGGTTACTAAATGCACATATATTATTGACAATTTGTACAATAAATAATAGGCAATACCCAACTGGGTAACTATTTACATGGTAGACACTTCGTGCCTATTCCCTATACCTGGCAGGGATTTGTCCTTGTGTGCTGCGTGTGGACCTTCGTAGCACTGGGGTGTCACTAGTGTCTATGCATGCCCTCTCTGTTAATCTAGCAGGTGTACGTGCTGGTAGATTATAGAACTGTCTTAATCTCTCTATGTGACTGGCAAGTACACTGTCCACTGGGCCTTCAGGCTCTGTCTCAACGGGTGATCCTCCTCTTACTGGGGACTCTTCCTGTTCCTGAGCAGGTTCTTCAAGAGCGCTCACAGGTTCTTATTGTGGCTGATAGAAGTGTATTACGGGTATAATCACTGCTCCATCAAGTTGAGGCCAGTCCGCAGGGAAATCTCCTAGAACTGTGTGAAGCACGTCTTCCTTGGGTTCTTCCGGTGCTATAGGAGGTAATTCTTCTTCCGTTGTCTTCAGTGGACCTGGGCACACTTTCAGATGGTCTCTTGAGACTGTTGCAGTTGTTTTACCTCCATCTTTGCTAATCAGGCAGGTTTTACTGTTGTCAAACTTGGAGTTCAACACTGTGTAGGGCTCTCTTTCCCACTGGTCATCAAGCTTGTGACCTCTTCTCTTCTGCTTTAGCACTATCTCTCCAGGTGCCAAGGGTTCTGTGGGGGCATGTTTATTGTACTGCTCTTACTGTCTTTCCCTTACTCTGTTCAGACTGTCTTCGACACAGGCCTGTACTCTCCTGTACTGCTCTTGCCAATTTGTATCCCAGTCTTCAGTGGACATATCTGCTTCTGGTTCTACCACTCCGAGTTCCAGGTCCATGGGCAACTTTCCGGGTCTTGCTCTCATGTGGTACGCCAGGGTACAATTTGTAGAACTCACAGGTATGTGATTGTACAGATCTACCAGGTCAGCTAGCTTGTCTGGTCACTGATTTCTTTCTTCCAAGGGTAAGGTTTTCAGCAGGTCTATGATGATGTTGTTCATTTTCTCACACAAACCATTGGTCTGAGGGTGGTACGGCGTAGTCCGGATCTTCTTGCACCCGTACAGGTGGCAGAATTCTTTAAACAGCTCGGCTTCAAAGGCAGAGCCTTGATCCATCAGCACTTTGTCCGGGTATCCATGGGGCCTGCAGAAGTATGCTTGGAACGTTCTTGCTGCAGTTTCTGCTGTCAGATCCTTGACAGGGGCTACCACCAGGAATCGGCAATAGTGATCCACCATGGTCAGTGCATATGAATAACCTGATCTGCTGGGTGACAGCTTGACGTGATCCAAAGCTGTGGCTGGGTTGTCTTGATGGACTGCAAGGGTGCTTTCTGGCTGCCGTAGTCTTTTCTTCTGAGGCTACAGGGCCCACAATTCCGGCACCACCTCTCTATGGAGCTCCGCATTCCAACCCAGTAGAACCGGTTCTTCAGCAGGGTTTCCAGCTTCTTCCAGCCAAAGTGACCTGCTTGATTGTGGTAGGCTTCCAACACCATCTGGATATCCGTCCTGGGTACAACAATCTGCCACACCATATTATGGGTCTTGGGGTTGACATATCTTCTTCACAGCTTCTCTCTGTAGATGAACAGCCGGTTTCTTTCATTCCATAGTTGCTTGGCTTGTGGAGGAGCATCCTTCTCCAGGTGAGAAACTTCCTGGGTGATCAGTCTTTTGATAAGGCTGACAACCGGGTCACTGTCCTGGGTCTCCTTCCAACTGTGGTGGGGTAGAGGATTCAGCGTCCTTCCCTGACGTCTTCTGGTGACGTGTTGCTCATGGACCACTCCACTTCGGTGGAAAGCAGGTAATTCAACTTCCTCTAAATCATCCACTTCATCCTCAGTGTCTGACTTGTGAGGCATCCTTGACAGGGCATCAGCATTGGTGTTCTTGTGACCTGCCCGGTACTTGATGGTGAACTGATAATTTGACAGTCTGGCCACCCAGCGCTGTTCCATGGCTCCCAACCTGGCCGTCTCCAGGTGTGTCAAGGGATTGTTTTCAGTAAAGGCTGCGAATTTCGTTGAGGCTAGGTAATGCTTGAACCCTTCAGTGATAGCCCAGACTAAGGCCAGGAACTCCAGCTTGAAGGAACTGTAGTTCTCCGGCTTCCTCTCGGTAGGGCATAGCTTCCTGCTGGCATACGCAATTACCTTCTCTCTTCCATTTTGCTTCTGGGACAACACAGCTCCCAGTCCCTCGTTGCTGGCGTCGGTGTACAGCAGGAAAGGTTGGCTGTAGTCAGGGTAAGCCAGGATTTCTTCACCAGTCAGGATTTCCTTCATTAACGCAAAGGATTCAGCCTGTTCTTTGCCCCACTGGAATGGGGGACTTTTTCCTCTTTTGGACTGTCCTACCCGGAGGTCTTGTAGGGGTGCTACCTTTTTGGTATAGTCCTTTATGAACCTCCTGTAGGACCCTACCAGTCCCAGGAATTGCCGTACTTCTTTGATGCTTCTCGGTTCAGGCCACTTCTGGATGGCAGTGACCTTCTCCGGGTCTGGTGCTACTCCCTCCGAGCTGACTACGTGTCCCAGGTACTGAACCTTCTGCTTGAGCAAGTGGCATTTGGAAGGTTTTAGTTTCATCCCATACCGGGACAATCCTTCAAATAGCTTCGCCAGGTGCTTCAGATGGTCTTCATACGTCCTTGAGTACACAATGACGTCATCCAGGTACAGCAGCACTGTCTCAAAGTTCCGGTGTCCCAAGCAACACTCCATCGGCCTCTGGAATGTTCCGGGTGCATTGCAGAGTCCAAACGGCATACTGTTGAACTCGCACAGTCCCATCGGGGTGGTGAAGGCCGTCTTCTCCCGGTCTTCCTCAGCAACAGAGACTTGCCAGTACCCACTAGTGAGATCCAGTGTAGAGAAGTAATTGGCAGATTTTAGTGCAGCCATGGATTCCTCTATACGGGGCAAAGGGTATGCATCTTTATGTGTTATGCGATTAATCTGTCTATAATCTACACACATCCTCATGCTGCCGTCCTTTTTCCTGACCAGGACCAGGGGAGCTGCCCAAGGGCTACAGCTATCCCTTACTACCCCTGCCTTTTTCATGTCACACAACATTTCCTTGGCTTTCTGATAATGTGCTGGTGGTATGGGTCGGTAACGCTCCTTAATGGGTGGATGGTTACCGGTGGGTATGTGGTGTTGTACCCCTTTAACCCTTCCAAAGTCAAGTGGGTGTTTACTAAACACTTGTTCATATTCCTGAACCACTCTGTAAACACTGTGTTTCTGATGGACAGGAGTGGCGTCAGTCCCAACATGGAGCTGTTGACACCAATCCTCCAGCTGAGCTTCGGAGTCATTGCCTCCACTGCATCTGGTGGGATCAAGGATTCCACTGTGTGTATGGCATCATCATTCACAGTATACAATCTAGCAACAGTGGCATACCTTGGCAATTTGACTTCCTCCTCCCCACAATTTAGGAGTCGTACGGGCAGTCTCCCATTGCGTACATCAACTACCCCTCTAGCATTTAGGAGTGTAGGTCTGTGCTCCCTTGAGACCTATTGCTGCCCTACACCAAATCAGCATCTCACTCATTGGGGGAATCACAATGGGTATCGGGTCTGTCACCCGTACATTACCAATCTCACCACCTGTTTTCTTTACCTGTTGCTGGTACAGGAGGGCTCGAATCTCTCTCTGGAGCACCTTCCTCTGCCCTGGTTTGGCAGTGTCAGCAATCTGTTGGAGCAAAAACAACACTTCTCCCAAACAGTTACCAACAATATTTGTACCAAGTATCATATATAAGTCTGTATCACCAGGGTTAGATTCTATGACAATTAGTCCTTTGTCCTTTAGTTCCACTCTCCCCACCTTCACTGTCATGTCCTTAACCCCTACTAGGTTAAGAGGAAGGCCGTTAGAGGCATACACAGAGAGGTTCGGGGCTGGCGGGTTGAGTTCATCTATGGACCAGTACCTTTTGTAAAGGACATCAGGTATGATGGTTACCTGTGAACCGGTGTCCAGTAATGCAGGTGTTGCTATGCCATCCAGCACGATGGACAGGAAAGGCCTTCCTCCTACGAACCAGTGGTACCAGCTTGATGGGCCTGGTTGATTTACTCCTGGGTGTCAGCCCTCGGCCCCAGGGTTCACCCGTTTAAAGGACAGTTCCGCGTGGTGTGGCCTGGCTTCTGGCAGCGGTAGCAGATGAAGTCTCCTGGAGGGCGACGTTGGTCGTTGGTCCTCCCACGGGGTGGCGTTGTCCTCCTACGGGGTGGTGTCGTCCTCCTTCTTCTCCTCATCCAGGGGACATCCTCAGGACTGTCGGCGAGTAGGATCCTTCTTTCTGGCTTGGGCTCCGCCTGTAGCTGCAGGGTGCTCAGGACAGTGGCCAGGGTTTTACTCAACTGACACACTTCAGAGCGCAGGCTGTCTAGCTCGCTAGGGGGCACTGTTTGCATCTTTGTTTCAGCCGTTAATGAAGAAGCAGTGGGTGATGCGGGCACTGGGGTGGCCCCACCCTGGTAACGCTGGATAGCAGTCCCTGATGTTTCCAGGGGCTGAAGGCCCATAATAGCCATGTCCTTCAGGGTTTCAAAGGTGGCATTTGGATGATCTAAGGCCCACCACCGTACGGTTCTGCTCTCCTCCTGGGACCTCAACCCCCGGATGAATTGTTCTGTCAGCATTTTATTCTCATCTTGTATACTGGCTGGACTAACCTGTTTCAGGGCCCGCAAGGCTTCCTGTAAGTGCCAGGCATAGTCCCGGATATTGTTCTCAGTTTTCTGGGTACAGTGGTAGAACCTCATCCGGAGATCTGTCTCAGTGCGGTTTTCAAAGACAGTTTGCAGTCTCTTAAAGATAATGGATACTGATTCCTGGTCTGCGGCTGGCCAGGTTTCAACTTCCCGCTCTGCTGCACCAGTCAATTGTCCCAGCACAACAGCGGCTCTCTGTTTACCAGTCATTGAGTACATATCCAGTACACCGCATATCTTCCTTTTGAATCCAGACAGGGTGTCTGGTTTGCCATCATACTGGGGAAGCTATTTTGCTCCAGGTATATACGGCAAGGCCATGGGTATCAATGGAGTCACGACCCCTGCTGGTGGGGCGGCCGCTCCGGCCTGAGCAGTGCCGGGCACGAGTTGAGCATCAGGAGCGTTATCCGGTGCTCCAGTGTCTCGCTGGTCATCGGGCATGGTTACGCCCCCCTAGTGAACTGTAGCCTACCTCCTGTTTCGTTAATCGGGTAGGCAGCAGCTCCACAGACGACGGTCTCCTTCCAGGACCTCACGCTTCCTGGTGCTGTGTCAGAGCGCGAGGCGGGGCTTGAGCTTTGCGCGCTTCAAGCAGTTACGCCTCTCTGGTTCCCGTGGTTACGCCCCTCTTCTTCCCGCGCGGCAACTCAAAAATGGCGGCGATGCTCACCACAGTAAAAACACAGTTCAATTACGGCACACAGTACCCGGTGGCAACGGGCACGAAATCCTGTTCGTGATGCCAGGAAGAGTATGACGCGCCCAGGGGATGGGGACGACTCAGTACCCGGGCCTTTACCTGGTTTGGGGATGTGGCGGTGGTCGGCTCCTGGGCCCGTACCCTGGGGTCACTCTTGAAAAAGGGGATTGGAACTTGGATAGAAATAAAAATAAAATAAATAGTTTGTGACGCCACCTGTGGTACCTGGTAAGGATTACCAGCGCTGCTGCAGACCTTCAGGGGTGATAGGATGACAGCTGGGATGCTTCTGCTCCCCACAGGTGGAGCGGGCCCCCGGGGCAGTGTAGGTGCAGATGGTGGTGATGCTGGGCATTGTAGTGCAGGCGGGATGGTGCAGCAGGAGTAACTGACAGAGACAGGGGATTCGCTTCAATACCTTTACTGGTGCGGATGTCAGGTACGGTCCAGGGTACTCAGTAGGATGGGTGCACTTCAGGACTTCTCCCCAGTGAGCGGGTACAAGGCCTCCTGGTCCGTGTCTGCCTCTCTGTATGCTCCTGGCCAGCCTGCAACTGGGCCTAGCTTAAGTGTCTTGCTGTTCCTTCACCTGTCGCTTGGTAGTAGGACCTTTGACTGGCAACCACTATCCCTGGTAACGCTGGGGCCTTTGTGGTTCCTGGTCCTGTTAAGGGTTTAGCTTCAGGTCAGCCAGGGACTTGTAGTCCTCCTGGTATGCCGGTGATCCCTACTGGGTATAAAGGACCCTGTAGGCGCGGACCCGGTGTCCGGTTTGTATGTTTGGGGTGAGCCTATGATGCTCCTCTGCCCCCTTCAACTCCTCTCTCCTCTCCTCCTTGCCGTCGGCCACACTCGGGGCCTCAGAACACAGCAGCAGACGTGCTGCATCTTCGCTGCTCTCAGCGTCAGCATGCTCTCAGACTCTCTGACTCTGTCTGACTGACTGAACTTCCTGGCTCCACCCTCCATATATATATCCCTAACGGGCTCCCTCTGGTGGTATGAGGTGGAAGGGTGGAGGTGTTTGTATGTAATGAGGGCCTCTTGTGGAGAAGTCCATCCATGCACCCTGGGTCCGGTGGTACCTGTGAACAGCAGGGTGCCACATGCTCACATGTTGGAAATCTACACTGCAGATGTTGGGAAGGATTTGTGAGCAGAAGAGGGCAGTTGTTGACTACCAGCATCAACAAGACCGTTGGTATTCAGTTCAGACTCCACACATAAGACCTCAGGAGTGGACATGGATGTCAGACATATGTACCATCCTCCAAAACTTTGAGGACTCCACCAAGATAGTGAGCGGTGATGACACCATAATTAGCGTCACCATTCCGCTTCTCTGTCTTCTGAAACGCTCTCTGCTCACAATCAAAGAGGATGCATTGCAGGCGGAGCACAATGAGATGGAGAAAGGAACCATACAGGGCGATTACACGTTGGCCTCATCTCATCCCAAAATGGATTGGGTGACAATGAGGAAAAGGAGGAGGAGGAAGAACAGGAGCTATTTTCATGCGCTATAGACTGTACTACCTGTACAGCTGTCATACCGTCTATTCAGCGTGGATGGACAGAAGACAGAGAGGAGGAGGAGGAGAGCATGGTCAGTCATCCTCTTGGTGAGGACACGGAAGTCTTGCCTGTTAGTAGTCTGGCACGCATGACTGCTTATATGTTACGCTGCCTTTCCCATGACTCTCGCATTCTCAAAATTTTGGGTGACAGTCATTACTGGTTGGTGACACTTCTAGACCCATGCTACAAGGAGAACTTTATATCTCTTTTTCCTGAGGTGGACAGGTCAACAAAAATGGGGCTGTACCAGAAAGCCCTTGTTGCGGAACTACGTATTAAAAAAATTCCAATCTGAAAACGCTGGCGGCAGAGGGCACACTTCGTTGGACAACCAAGGAGTTCAGGTAAGAGAGACACAACTAAATCCAGCAGAGGCAGGGGAACACTGTCAAAGTTCTGGGAGAATTTTCTCAGCCCTTCCCATCACACAAGCCCTGAGGCGCGGGGTACTCTCACAAGTGCACAGTTTGGGATGATGCTGAGGGAGTACTTTGCCGATCGTACTAAAGTCCTCCGTAATTCCTCTGTGCCTTATAATCATTGGGTATCCAAGCTGGATATGTGGAATAAACTGGCTCTCTATGCCTTGGAGGTCCTGGCCTGCCCTGCCGCCAGCGTTTTATCAGAGCGGGTTTTTAGTGCCACTGGTGGAATTATAACTGATAAGCGCATCCGGCTGTCAACTGAAAATGCTGACAGGCTGACTCTTATAAAAATGAAAAAGGGCTGGATTGGGCCAGACTTCTCAACACCACCGAATGATAGCAGCGTAACATAAACTCAAATCCAGTATCTTTTCTTGGGAGGTGTATTCCCATTCCCCCTTTCACACCGAGACATGGGTATACGCCTTCTGATTTTGACTATTTGCTCTTGCCCTCCTCCTTCTCCTCATCCCCCACCACCATATCACTAGAGTGACCGTGGTCCGTGATGCAACACCCTCACAATTTTTTTAAAGGATGTTTATGATGCTCGTAAAAAAATTTTTTTATACAGTATGTTCATGTATACCCCCCAGGGGTAAATGTTTGTCAACCCATACACTTAGTGCATGGGCATTACAAGAATAGGAGGCCTGCGCCTTTCTAATGGGAACATTTTTTTATGAGGCCCTCCTCCACGTCTCTTCCAAGGGTCATTGGAGTGCGTCCAAATTTTTGGCAACCCTTGCATTCACTGCATAGGCTAGCACTATGGGAGACCCACTTCCTAATAATGGGAACATTTTTTCATGAGGCCCTCTATGTCTCTTCCAAGGGGCATTGGAGTGCCTCCAAATTTTTGGCAACCCTTGCATTCACTGCATAGGCAAACATAATGGGAGACCCACTTCCTAATAATGGGAATATTGTTTTCAGGAGGCCCTCTGACCTCCACGTCTCTTCCAAGGTGCATTGGAGTGCCTCCAAATTTTTGGCAACCCTTGCATTCACTGCATAGGCCAACACTATGGGAGACCCACTTCCTAATAATGGGAACATTGTTTTCAGGAGACCCTCTACGTCTCTTCCAAGGGGCATTGGAGTGCCTCCAAATTTTTGGCAACCCTTGCATTTACTGCATAGGCAAACACAATGGGAGACCCACTTCCTAATAATGGGAATATTGTTTTCAGGAGGCCCTCTGACCTCCACGTCTCTTCCAAGGGGCATTGGAGTGCCTCCAAATTTTGGGCAACCCTTGCATTCACTGCATAGGTCAACACTATGGGAGACCCACTTCCTAATAATGGGAACATTTTTTCATGAGGCCCATCTACGTCTCTTCCAAGGGGCATTGGAGTGCCTCCAAATTTTTGGCAACCCTTGCATTCACTGCATAGGCAAGCAAAATGTGAGAACCACTTCCTAATAATGGGAGCATTGTTTTCAGGAGGCCCTCCTCTAAGTCTCTTCAAAGGGGTATTTGGGTGAGTCCAAATTTTCAAAGTGGTATTGGGGTGTGTCCAAATTTTGGGCAGCCCTGCCACTCACTGCATATGTAATAATAGTACAGGAGACCCACTCTTTAGTAATTAGTAACAAAGCATAGCCGGCTGATGGCTCTCTAAGAATAGTGAGGGCCGACTATTTAAGAATAGTAAAGGCTGCCTGATGGCCCTATAAAAATAGGCTTTGTGACTTTCAGAGTCCTTCCTTCATAAATCATAGAATCATAGAATCATAGAATGGTAGAGTTGGAAGGGACCTCCTGGGTCATCTGGTCCAACCCCCTGCTCAAAGCAGGATTCACTAAATCATCTCAGACAGATGTCTGTCCAGCCTCTGTTTGAAGACGTCCATTGAAGGGGAACTCACCACCTCTCGTGGCAGCCTGTTCCACTCATTAATCACCCTAACTGTCAAAAAGTTTTTTCTAATATCTAATCTGTGTCTCCTCCCATTTAGTTTCATCCCGTTGCTTCTAGTCTTTCCCTGTGCAAATGAGAATAAAGATGATCCTTCTACAATGTGACAGCCCTTGACATATTTGTAGACAGCTATTAAGTCTCCTCTCAGTCTTCTTTTTTGCAAGCTAAACATTCCCAAATCCTGCAACCGTTCCTCATAGGACATGGTTTGCAGACCAGTCACCATTCTGGTCGCTCTTCTCTGAACTTGTAATGAACTTGTAATGAAACACGATGTGTCTGATGTTATCTCACACACCACATGGCCAGATAAGGTTGTAAAATATTAAAATTACATTTCCTGGTGAATACATTTGTCACGGTTGAAAGCAATGCAAAAGTGAAAAAACACATCAAAAACGCTATGTGTGAACATTGCCCAAGGTGTGGAGGAGCATTTTTGTTTTTGGTTATTTATTTTGCTTTATATACAAGTCATTACCCTGGAAAGGATGTTCCTTAACATATTTCCCAGGAAAATCCATTTTGTTTTTGTTTTGGTATGTTTTATTGTGAGTCTGTAAAAGTGGCGTAATACCTCTGACACCGTTGTTGACTGAAGTGACATGGGAGTCAGAGATGCTTCAAGGGGTCTTCCCCATGCTGTCCTCATGTCATTTGAGCACTGTTCCCATCGATTTGGGCAGTTTTTAGGCCCTCTGCTGACCGCCAGGGTGAGCCGCCTGAAAAATGCTTGAGTTTCCCGTAGACTTACATTGGGCTCGTTGCTCAGGTCGAGTACCCGAGTATTCCAATGTGCTTGACCCGAGTATCAAGCACCCGAGCATGTTAGTGCTCGCTCATCACTAGTGATCTCATATTACTGCCATAATGATACAAACATTTTTGGGAACGTGTCAGATATCACACTCCATTTAAAGTCTGGCAGGTGTGTGTTGCTCCAAACTATTGACACTTGGTCACTGACAAATACTATACTATTAGGCAACTGCCTGAAACCATGGTCATTAGTGATGGATGAGCACTAAAATGCTCGGGTGCTTGATGCTTGGGTCGAGGAAATTGGAATACTCGGGTGCTCGACCCGAGCAACGAGCCCAATGTAAGTCTTTGGGAAACGCAAGCATTTTCAGGCAGCTCCCACCGGCAGTCTGCAAAGGGCCTAAAAATTGCCCAAATCGATGGGAACAGTGCTCAATGTGGAAATGTGGCCTTTTAGGCTCGTGAAGGCGGAAGCTTTTCACAACATCATACTGGCGGCGGCCGGGTGTCCATGCTCGGTCCCCAGTCGCCACTATTTCTCCCAGTATCATCTCCGCCTTCTACAAGCGCAGGTCCCTGAACATTACTTCTGGTACTTTTCTGTGGGAATCTGCTTGCCTCCTACCAGCCTGGAATATTTCCAGTAAACTATTGTACGACGCCATGGTATTAGAACTGCCCCAGTACCAGTAGCGAAGCCATCCCCAATTTCCTTCTCAGCAATTTTATTTGGTAGACTGAGTGGCTGCCCAAATACATTAGTTTCTCACAAAGTAGCTGAAGATAGAGTGGCAGTAGGTGCAAGTTTCTCCAGCCTGTTAGATATCAGGGGGTGAACGGCAGCACATTGGATCAGTGGTTAGCACTGAAGCCTTGCAGTGCTAGGATCCTGGATTCAAATCCCAGCAAGGACAACATCTGCAAGGATTTTGTATGTTCTCCCTGTGTTTGCGTGGGCTTCCACCTCAGTAAAAAAGCAGCCATAGAGTGTCCGGGAACCTTCCCACACACTTTTCTTAGCCAGGACTGCTTCTCGGCAGGGTTGGACGGTCCCACCAGAGAATCCTCTGTTGTGCCCTGGCTTCTACATCAGGAGAGTTCACGATAGCGCTAACTTTGAAGCTGCTATGGGGCTCTTGAGCAGGGGAGAAAGGTGAGTCCTCAAAATCAAATCCTCTGGTGGGCACAAAGTTTTTCAATCTGAAACAGCTTCTCAGTGGGAGTTCTATTTCACCACAGCCATATTCTTTAACTCGGTGAAAGGACTGGCATAGAGGGAAACCGTATCTACTCCGGCTGTCATTTCTCCGTCACCAGGTTCCGCCCATTGTCATACACGACCATGCCTGGCTGTATGTTCAGCGGTGAGAGCCACAAATCAGGCTGCTGTGTTACAGCTTTCAACAACTCTGCAGCGCTGGGTGGTTTGTCACCTAAGCATTAAGCATGTTATCTTCAGCACAGCCTGTTACCGCTTGGCCAAGGCAGTGGTGCAGTGCTTTCAGCTTGTGACTGATATAGTCATTTCAGAGATGGAGGAGGAGGTGCAGGAGCTGAACAATGTGATTACATTGAGGTTACATTGGCGACTCTGTTTTTTATACTAAAGAAAGATCCTACTGTTTTGGGTCTTTTTTACGCTATTTTTTAAGACAAATGCATTCACCGGGAAATGTCATTTTAACATTTTACAACCTTATCTGGCAATGTGGTGTGTGACACATCATCAGACACATCCTGTTTCATTTATGATGGAGGGATTCTGAAAGTCACAAAGCCTATATTTATAGGGCCATCAGGCAGCCCTTACTATTCTTAAAATGCCAGCATTCAGCCCTCGCTATTGTTAGAGAGCCATCAGCCGGCTATAAGGCTGCGTGCACACGATGCGTTTTTCATGCGTTTATGCTGCGGAATTTCTGCAGCGGAAAAACATCAAAAACGCATGGTAATCCACACCCCATGGTCCCCAATGGCATTCTGCAATGTCAATGCACATGCTGCGGATTTTTCCTCAGCGTTTCTGCAGCACTCATAAATCCGCAGCATGTTCATTAATTTTGCGGAAGCGCCGCCATTGACTTGCATTGAGACGCATAGAATCTGTGTCTGTACATTTGTACAAGCGGATTATATGCGGTTCAGTGTGCGGATGGTACCCAGTTCTGGAGGAGAGGAGACTCTCCTCCAGACCTGGGTACCATTGTACCTGTGAAAAAAAGAATAAAATAATAAATAAAGTTTATATTCACCTGTCCGGCGGCCCCTGCAGCGCTTCTCCTTCCATGACCTGAGATGACGTCGCGGTCATGTGACCGCAGGCTGTCTCGCGAGATGCCGGCAAGCCAGGAAGGAACCAGGAAGGAGCGCGACGGCACACGCGGCGGCATCGGAGGTAAGTATAGCTGTTATTTTTTTATTTTTACGGTCACACTGTATAAATCCATGCTGTTTGCATGGATTTATACAGTGTGACCTAGTTGTCAAGCACTTTCCAAGTGATGCTATCGCCTGGAAAGTGCTTGTCAGTCCGCATGCGGAAACACATGCGTTAACACTTGTGGATACGCATGTGAATCCGCATGTATTCCGCATGTATTCTGCAGGAAAAACGCATGCACAATCTGCATGCGTTTTTTCTGCCAGGGAGATGCAGAAATGCTGCAGAAATTTTCTGCTTCATTTCTGCATCGTGGGCACATAGCCTTATTTGTTGTTCCCATTATTAATGAGTGGGTCTCCTATACTGCTATTGCATATGCAGTGACTGCAAGGTCTGTCAAAAATTCGGACGCAACCCAACACCCCTTTGAAGAGACATAGAGGAGGGTCTCAGTAAAAACAATGTTCCCATTACAAAGGAGCAGGTCTCTGTTACACTCCCACCCGGCTTTTCGGCGTGAGCATGGTTAGTGGTCCCACTGGGCCACGAACCAAGGAGTGTCTGGAGGGGCATGACTAGGGACCTCGCCAGATCCGACCCCGGATGCATGGTGGCTTAATCAACTCCGTGGTCCGAGGAGGTACGTGGCCCAGGTGCTACTCCAGGTCAGACCCCGGTCACACAGCTGTTGACCCACTCCGGGGAATGCAGGAACGGGCAGGTTTGGCTGGTATGCAGACAGGCGGGTACTGGCAGGCACGACTGTTATGCAGACAGGCGGGTACTGGCAGGCACGACTGTTATGCAGACAGGCGGGTACTGGCAGGCACGGCTGGTGTACAGACAGGCGGGTACTGGCAGGCACGGCTGGTATACAGACAGGCGGGTACTGGCAGGTAGGTAAACAGGCTGGATAGGGACCAGTCCAGACTGGGTTACAGGAACAGAGCCGCAGGTGCGGAGGGGAAGTGGAGCAGAACAAAGCTGAGCCTCAGGTGTGGAGGGGAAGCAGAGCAGGGCAGAGCAGAGCAGAGCTGCAGGTGCGGAGGGGAAGCAGAGGAGAGTAGAGCCGCAGGTGTTGAGGGGAAGCGGAGCAAGGCAGAGCAGAGCCGCAGGTGCGGAGGGGAAGCAGAGCAGGGCAGAACAGAGCAGAGCTGCAGGTGCAGATGGGAAGCGGAGCAGAGCAGAGCCGCAGGTGCGGAGGGGAAGAGGAGAAGGGCAAAACAGAGCAGAGCCGCAGGGGCGGAGGGGAAGCAGAGCAGAGCCTCAGGTGCGGAGGGGAAGCAGAGCAGGACAGAGCAGAGCCGCAGGTGCGGAGGGGAAGCGGAGCAGAGTAGAGCCACAGGTGCGGAGGGGAAGCGGAGCAGGGCAGAGCAGAACCGCAGGTGCGGAGGGGAAGCGGAGCAGGGCAGAACAGAGCAGAGCCACAGGTGCAGAGGGGAAGTGAAGCATAGCAGAGCCGCAGGTGCGGAGGGGAAGCAGAGAAGGGCAAAACAGAGCAGAGCCGCAGGTGTGGAGGGGAAGCAGAGCAGAGCCGCAGGTGCGGAGGGGAAGCGGAGAAGAGCAGAGCCACAGGTGCAGAGGGGAAGCTGAGCAGAATAGAGCCACAGGTGTAGAGGGGAAGCGGAGCAGAGCAGAGCTTCAGGTGCGAAGGGGAAGAAGAGCAGGGCAGAAGAGAGCAGAGCCGCAGATGCAAAAGGGAAGTGAAGCAGAGCAGAGCCGCAGGTGCGGAGGGGAAGCAGAGCAGAGCCGCAGGTGCAGAGTAGAAGTGGAGTAGAGCAGAGCCGCAGGTGCAGAGGGGAAGCGGAGTAGGGCAGAGCAGAGCCGCAGGTGCAGAGGGGAAGCGGAGCAGAGCAGAGCTGTAGGTGCAGAAGGGAAGCGGAGTAGGGCAGAGCAGAGCCGTAGGTGCAGAGGGGAAGCGGAGCAGGGCAGAGAAGAGCAGAGCCGCAGGTGCAGTGGGGAAGTGGAGCAGGGCAGAGCAGAGCCGCAGGTGTGGAGGGGAAGTGGAGCAGGGCAGAGCAGAGCCAAAGGTGGGGAGGGGAAGAGGAGCAGGGCAGAGCAGAGCAGGAAAGAGCAGAGCCATCGGTGCGAACGGGAAGTGGAGCAGAGCAGTGTCACAGGAGCGGACAGACAGGACAGGGCTCTGTTAACATGGAACAGACAAGGACCGGGAAACATAGGAAGATAGCCAGAACACAGGAGGTAAATACGGAGGTAGGGAAATGGGACAAACAGAACCAGATACACACAAGGTACTTGCTATGAAGTAGTGAGTGGACGCAAAACTCACAAACAGAAGTACAGAGACAATGAGTAGGAGTTTAGGTACTGGTTCAGACACTGCAGGAAAAAAGAAGGATCGGACATAGAGACAAACAGGTAACAGACTAGGACACAGTTCAGACAGGAACTGACACAGGAATGAGATACAGGAACAAGCCTGGGCATTCAGCCCCCAGGGTGGCGGAAATAGACCAGAAGTCACAGATACAGGTAATGGGCCTGGGTACTCAGCCCCCAGGGTGGCGGAAACAGAAAAGATTCAGGACAGGACCTGGCAACTCACAGTTGCACAGAACACACTGTAAGAAAGTGTTGCTCAGGCACCTACTACTGGGTGGAGGAAGTTAAAGTATCCAGGGACTCACAGCAATAGGCTGGGGATGCATTAGGACTGCGCACACTGTAACTTTAAGAATCAGGAAGTTCCAGCGCCGCCGCCCTAAGCCAGCAGACAAGAGACATGCACACAGCAAGTAGAGGAGCACAGCCAGGACTGGTAGGTAAGCTTGTGGTCTTGCATTGTGAGAGATGGTAAGCCAGGGATGTTACAGTCTCCTATACTGTTATTGCACATGCAGTGACTGCCAAAAATTCAGACGCAACACAATACCCCTTTGAAGAGACATAGGTCTCAGTAAAAAAAATATTCCCATAATAAAGGAGTGGGTCTCCTATCATGGTAATGCCCATGCTGTGACTGCAAGGGCTGCCAAAATTTGGGAAAAACCCCACTAACAATTTAAAGACACATAGAGCAGGGCCACAGTAATGAGTACGACTTGTTTCCATTAGAAAGGAGCGGGTCTGCTATACAGTTATAGGGTATGCAGTAAGTCCAACGGCTGACAAAATTTAGGAAAAACACTAAGAATTTAAAGACACACAGAGCAGGGCCACAGTAACGACAAATTCCCATTATTAGGAAGTGGGTCTCCCATAGTGTTGGCCTATGCAGTGAATGCAAGGGCTGCCAAAAATTGGGAGGCACTCCAATTCCCCTTGGAAGAGACTTAGAGGGCCTCATAAAAAAATGTTCCCATTAGAAAGGAGCGGGACTCCTATACTTGTAATGCCCATGCACTAAGTGTATGGGCTGACAAACATTTACCCCTGGGGGGTATACATGAACACACTGTATAAAAATTTTTTTTTACGAGCATCATAAACACCCTTTAAAAAATTATGTGGGTGTTGCATCACAGACCACGGTCACCCTGGTAATATGGTGGTGGAGGATGAGGATGAGGAGAAGGAGGAGGACAAGAGCAAATAGCCAAAATCAGGAAGCGTATACCCATGTGTGGGTGTGGAACGGTGCATGGGAATACACCTCCCAAAAAAAGAAACTGGATTTGAGTTTATGTTACTCTGCTATCCTTCAGTGGTGTTGAGAAGTCTGGCCCAGTCCAGCCCTTTTTCCTTTTTTATAAGAGTCAGCCTGTCAGCATTTTCAGTTGATAGGCGGATGCGCTTATCAGTTATAATTCCAGCAGCGGCACTAAAAATCTGATCTGACAAAAGGTAGTTCATTTCACGTATCCACCTTGGATACCCAATAATTATAAGGCACAGAGGAATCACGGAGGACGTTGGTACGGTCGGCAAGGTACTCCCTCAGCATCTTCCCAAACTTTGCACTCCTTGTGAGAGTACCCCGCGCCTCAGGGCTTGCGCGATGGGAGGGGCTGAGAAAATTCTCCCAGAACTTTGACAGTGTTCCACTTCCTCTGCTGGATTGGAGTTGTGTCTCTCTTGCCTGTAGTCCTTGGTTGTCCAACGAACTATGACCTCTGCCGCCAGCGTTTTCAGATTGGAATTTTTTTAATAGTTCCCCAACAAGGGCCTTCTGTTACTGCCCCATTTTTGTAGACCTCTCTGCCTCAGGAATAAGAGATATAAAGTTCTCCTTGTAGCATGGGTCTAGAAGTGTCACCAATCAGTAATGACTGTTACCCAAAATTTTGAGAACTCGAGGGTCAGGTTAAAGGCAGCGTAACATAAACTCAGCCATGCATGCCAGATTGCTAACAGGCAAGACTGCCGTGTCCTCACCAAGAGGACGAGTGACCATGCTCTCATCCTCATCTCTGTTCTCAGGCCATCGACGCTGAACAGACGGTATGACAGTTGTGCAGGTAGTACCGTCTATTGTTCATGAAATTAGCTTCTGTTCTTCCTTCTCCTCTTCCTCATTGTCACCCAATCTAAGTTGGGATGAGATGAGGCTGGGCTGTGTGTAATCACCCTGTATGGTTACTTGCTCCATCTCATCATGCTCCGCCTGCAATGCATCCTCTTTGATTGTGAGCAGAGAGCATTTCAGAAGACAGAGAAGTGGGATGGTGATGCTAATTATGGTGTCATCGCCGCTTACCATCTTGGTGGAGTCCTCAAAGTTTTGGAGGATGGTACATATGTCTGACATCCATGTCCACTCCTGAGGTCTTATGTGTGGAGTCTGAACTGAATACCGACTGCCTTGTTGATGCTGGTACTCAACAACTGCCCTCTTCTGCTCACAAATCCTTCCCAACATCTTCAGTGTAGAGTTCCAATGCGTGGGGACATCACACACCAGTCTGTGAACCGGAAACTGCAAACGCTGCGGCCAGTGGAAGCTATAGGTGACTTTCTAAAATGGGCACACAGGCGGCGTACTGTAACAAGCAGATCCGGTAGCTTCAGGTAGGATTTGAGAAATCACTGAACCACAAGTTTAAGCACATGGGCCAGGCATGGTATGTGTGTGAGCTCGCCTCGCCTCAGAGCCGCCACCAGGTTCCAGCCATTGTCACACATGACCATGCCTGGCTGTAGGTCCAGCGGTGTGAGCCACATATCTGCCTGCTCTTTCAGAGCTGTCCACAACTCTTCAGCATTGTGCGGTTTGTCACCCAAGCATATTTGCTTCAGCACAGCCTGTTGCCGCTTGGCCAAGGCAGTGCTGCAGTGCTTCCAGCTTGTGACTGATGTGGTCATTTCGGAGATGGAGGCTGAGAAGGATGAGGTGCAGGAGCTGTATACTGTGGGGGACCCCTGATTGACCTGGGTCTGTGATACTTGGAGTCGGGAGGACGTGTTCCGTCTCAAGGTCCGACATGGTCCCGGCTCCCACTATGTTAACCAATGTGCCGTCAGCGAGATGTACAGTCCTTGCCCACAAGCATTTGTCCACGTATCCTTGGTTATGTGGACTTTCCCGGTAACTGCGTTGTTGAGGTCACAGCTAATGTTTTGGGACACGTGCTTGTGTAATGTAGGGACAGCACACCGGGAGAAATAGTAGCGGCTGGGGACCGAGTACCGAGGAACGGCCACCGCCATCAGGTTGCGGAATGCTTCCGTCTCCATGAGCCTAAAAGACAACATTTCTAGCGCAACCAGTCACGAAATTTGGGAATTTAGAAGTGTGGCCTGTGGGGAATTGGCTGCGTATTTGCGCTTGCATTCCAAGGACTGGGGTATGGACAACTGAACGGGACAAGGGGACGTGTACGTGCTTCCTGATTATGCTACTTGAGAGTGTGCAATGACAGGTGCAGGGCAGGAGGCATCTTCGCATGCACCATGGACAGGGGATTGGCTTGCATGCACAACAGCGGAAGAAGCAGTGGTCCGCAGTGGTCCGCAGGGTCCGCAGACACTGTTCCTGGACCCTGGGGTTCGGTACACAAAGTCGGTTGCTTTGCTGCCATGTGCCTGATCATGCTGGTGGTGGTCAGGCTGGTCGTTTTGCCACCCCTGCTGATGCTGGCCTGGCAGGTGTTGCAAATGGCCTTTTTGGGGTTATCAGCAGAGTCTTTAAAAAACAACCAGACTCGGGAAGACTTATCAATTGTACTGGCAACTTCCGTTGTGTTGGTGTTACGGGGAACGGTTGCCTGCCTTCTTTCTCGGCCACCACACTGCTTCTTCCTGCCTGTTGGGGTGCTCTGCCTCCCTCCCCTTGTGTGCTGCTCTCCTCGCTCTGCATGTCCTCCTGACAGGTTGGGTCAGTTACTATATCATCCACCACCTCGTCTTCCACTTCCGCACTTTGGTACTCCTCCTCACTTTCTGGCAATTGTGCCTCATCATCATCATCCACCTCTTGTGACACTTTCCCACCATCGCCTTCGTGTGACTGTGACTGCTCAAATATTTGGGAATCGCTACATGCGATCTCCTCTTGCCCCGCTTCAAGTGGACAGGGCGAGAGGCAAATCTATAAATGGAAAAGTGAACAGCTCTTCGGAGTGTCCAAGTGTGGGATCAGTTGTCTCTGGGCACTCAGCATGGTCGGAGGAAGGAGGTTCAGGGTGAGGAATATGCAGTCCAGACTCACGGCTACTGAGACTTGACCGTGTGGAAGGCAAGGAGGTGGTGGCTAAGTGACTGGAAGCATTATCTGCTATCCAACCAATAACCTTTTCCCACTGCTCTGGGTTCAATAGTGGTGTTCTGCGGTCCCCTATTAATTGGGACAGGAAGGTCGAGCGAGAAGATATGGGTGTTTGTTGTGGCACAATTTCAGCTTGCCCACGGCCTCAGCCTCTGCATGCACCATCACTGTCACGTCCAGTTGCCGGTCCCTTGCCATGTGCACTATAAATGACTGAGTTTGGAGCGAACTTATATGTGATCCGTGTGACGGACAAACCACAGTTTTAATTACCTGGCCTGTAGGTAACTATTTTGAACAGTAAACTGGTGTTAATTGCTTCACTGACACACTGAAACAAATTTTTAATGGAGGCCAGAAATGGCAATATTTTCTGAAAACGTATATGTGATCCGTGTGACGGACAAACCACAGTTTTAATTACCTGGCCTGTAGGTAACCATTTTGAACAGCAATCTGGTGTCAATTGCTTCACTGACACACTGAAACTAATTTTTTAATGGAGGCCAGAAATGGCAGTATTTTCTGAAAACGTATATGTGATCCATGTGATGGAGAAAACACAGTTTTAAATACCTGGCCTGTAGGTAACTATTTTGAACAGCAAACTGGTGTCAATTGCTTCACTGACACACTGAAACAAATTTTTAATGGAGGCCAGAAATGGCAGTATTTTCTGAAAACGTATATGTGATCCATGTGATGGAGAAAACACAGTTTTAAATACCTGGCCTGTAGGTAACTATTTTGAACAGCAAACTGGTGTCAATTGCTTCACTGACACACTGAAAAAAAATGTTTAATGGAGGTGAGAAATGGCAGTATTTTCTGAAAACGTATACAGAAAATATATACAGGGCTACAACATCAGCTGTCAGCCAGCTGTAATTCCTTTCCCATACAAATTTGGCAAATACTGATAGTATCGTCTTTGTGTCCTTAATATAACCAGGTAACTCTCTCACCAGTGGTTGGAGCATGCTGTCCACCCATGCCCCTAATTTCTCATTGATCGACCGTATCCCAGAAACAATCGGTCGGAATTTCGGGGGAATCCGGGTTTATGGATTTTTGGGAGAGAATGGAAGAGGGGTGTCACCGGGGTGTCAACATATAAATAATCAAATATTTTCTGTGACAACACACCATCCTCCAGACCCCCCTTTAATAAATGTAATAATTCCTTTTGAAATGTAATTGTAGGATCACTTCCGAAAATCTCATAAATATCTCTGTTTTGCAACATCAACAAATTACATTGATGGTACAGATCAGAATCCAGTATAATGATGGCACCCCCCTTATCAGCCTTACGAACTACGATATCTTTTCTTGTAAGATTACTATAGGCCGATGTTTCTCTTTGATTATCCATCTTGGTAAGTTCCTCTTCCACCACATCTTGAAAATGATCCAGTACCTCATTGGTATATATTGTGTTTCGTATACTTATTACTGTTTCCAACACAGAATCTATACGGTTTAGCTAATTTGTTTCAATTCTCTTGCCAGAAACTTCAATGTCAGGACTTTTATTATAACGTCTGTAGCATTAAATAACCACAAAAAGAAAAAAGCCGGTCTCCAACTTGGAAACGAAGATGTAACACCTGAACATCACAAGAATTACTTAATTAACTGATTGGACTTCCTTTGTCAGTTTGCTGTTCTTTTGTATTTATACCCTGTTTGTATTCCAATGTATGTGCCATGATTAAAGCTTCTCTAAGCCGAAACGCGTAGTGTTTTTTTTACTCTATTTGCCCATATGGTGTGAATTGGCTCTCTTTGTAAGTGAATTTTTCATGGAAATATCATTCTTCAAATAAATGGAAATTTTAATTACACCACATCGCTGGAATCTCCTCACTCGCTGGATTTTATTCTTAAGTTGTGTTCAATGCAGCAGCCTGCTGCTATCCGAGCAGGAAGGAGGAAACAACGGGAAGGAGTTTATAGGTGAGCGGACTTTATCATTTTCTAATATAGTTTAGTACTCCTACACTAACTAGAAACAAGCAAATCTCTCCCTAGTTTAGCAGCACCTCTCCCTACACTGTCTGATTCCGGAGTGACTGTGACAAGAATGGCGGCGCCAGGTCTGATATAGATCTGATGATGCTCTGCGGCCAGCCAATCACTGTAATGCCACAACCAACATGGCTGCGGCATTATAGTGAGTGGCAAGCAATCCCTGCATGTTCATTGGCTCTGTAAAGAGCACCAAACATGCAGGGAGGAGACCTGAGCTCCCGCCGAGCAACCCCAGAAATACTCGGCGAGCGCCGAGCATCTTGAGCAGTGAGATGCTCGGGCGAGCACCGAGCAGTAGCAAGCATGCTCGCTCATCACTAGTGGTCATCAGACGTGATCCCATATTACTGCCATAATAATCCTGAATTTTTTGGGAACGTGTCAGATATTACACTCCATTTAAAGTCTGCCAGGTGTTTTTTGTTCCAAACTATTGACACTTGGTTGCTGACAAATACCATACTATTAGGCTACTGACTAAAATCGTGGTCATCAGACGGGATCTGATCCCATGTTACTGCCTTAAAATCACTGAAATTTTTCAGAGTGTGTCAAATATTATACTACATTTAAAGTATGGCAGTTGTGAGTTCAAACCTATTCACAGTTGGTTGCTGACCAATAGCATATCTGTGAACAATGTTGTCAGAGTATTACGCCACTTTTACAGACTAACAATAAAACATACAAAAACAAAGCTAAAATGGATTTTCATGGAAAAAATGTTAAGAAACATTCTTTCCAGGGTAATGACTTGTATATCAGGCCAAAGAAATGAAAAAAAAAAAGTTATGGACTGTGGAAGTGATTTATGCAACCAGAATTAACACTCATCTCGAGATGATGATACCACCTATGACAGCACCTGTCCCATTTATAAATGCATGTAACAGCAATATCAATAGGGAATAGAATAGATTTTTTTTTTTTCGGCAGCACCAGCACACTGCAGTATAAGGCAATAATACCTGGCTGGATCTATGTAATACGCTATCCATACTGCAATACCTCACCCGTAAATGAATTTCAGATCAGACAGGTAATTTTCTAGAATATAAAAACTATTTGAATTGTCCTAACCATTATTAAAGAGTGAATCTCCTATATTGTTATTGAGTATATGCAGCAATTTCAAGGGCTGCCAAAAATTAGGACGCACTCCAATACATATTTGAAGAGACATAAAAAAAAATATATATATATAAAAACACAGCAGAATCTTTAGTATGAAAACCAGACTCACCAATGCAACCTCAATGTAATCCCATACAGCTCCGACACCTTCTCCTCCTCTTTGGCCTCCATCTCTGAAATGACCACATCAGTCGCAAGCTGAAAGCACTGCAGCACTGCCGCAGCAAAGCGACAACAGGCTGTGCTGAACATAATATGCTTATGCTTAGGTGACAAACCACACACCTCTGCAGAGTTATTGAAAGCTGTAACACAGCAGGCTGATCTGTGGCTCTCACCACTGAACATACAGTCAGGCATGGTTGTGTGTAACAATGGCCAGAACCTGGTGGTGGAGAAATGACAGCCAGAGTAGATACAGTTTCCCTCTATGCCAGTCCTTTCATCTGACTTAAAGAATATGGCTGTGGTGAAATACAACTCTCACCGAGAAGCAGCCCTGGCTAAGAAAAGTCTGTGGGAAGGTTCCCGGACACTCTATGAATTTTAATGCGGAGAGGCTCCAGAAATCTATAAGACTTAAAAAGATGCAATCAGGCATCTTGGCAAAGCCAAATTCTGTTTTCCCTCTGATATCTAACAAGCAGGTCATGCTGGAGAAACTTGCACCTACTGCCACTCAGTGTCTTCAGCTCCTTTGTTAGAAACTAAAGTTTGGGCAGCCACTCAGTCTACCAAATAAAATTCCTGAGAAGGAAATTGTGGATGGCTTCACTTCTGGTACTGGGTGCTAATACCAAACCATGATGTGCCATAATTCACTGGAAATATTCCAGGCTGGTTGGAGCCAAGCTCATTCCTACAGAAAAATACCAGCAGCAAGCTAACGAGATGGTGGTCTCTATCATCATCACGACATGCAAGGTTTATATTATGAACTCTCCTGAAGGAAAAGCCAGGGCTCACCGGAGGTTTCTCCGGTTATCTGGTGGGCCTGTCCAACCCCGCCGAGAAGCAGGCCTGGCTTAGAAAGTCTGTGTGGAGGTTCCCGGGCACTCTATGGCTGCTTTTTTACTGTGGATTGGATGTGCTTTTACACGTTATTTCTCAAAATACATTGCAGATCAGGCCATTGCTCAACTCTGTAGTCATGAAATTCAAGGCGTAAAGAAAGATCTTTGTGTGTCTAAGCACCACCAAGCAGTGTGAGCTGATGTTGGATGGGCTGCCATTGCTTATAGAACAAGTTGCATTAGAGGACTTCCTGGGAGAAATGACAGCTGGAGTAGAAATGGTTTCCCTCTATGCCTGTCCTTTTAGCGACCGAAAGAATATGGCTGTGGTGAAATACAACTCTCACCGAGAAGCAGTGTCAGACTGAAGAGCATTGAGCCCACCTTTTTTTCCCTGCTCAAGAGCCCCATAGCAGCTGCAAGGTTTGCACTATGAACACTCCTGAAGGAGAAGGCAAGACCCACTGGAGGATTCTTTGGTTCTCTGGTGGGCCGTCCAACCCTGCTGAGAAGCAGCCCTGGCTAAGTAAAGTCTGTGTGAAAGTTCCTGGACACACTATGGCTGCTTTTTTACTGAGGAGGAATACAGATAACCCGAGGGAAACCCAGGGAGAACATACAAACTCCTTGCAGATGTTGTCATTGGTGGGATTTGAACCCAGGACCCCAGCTCTGCAAGGCTGCAGTGCTAACCTCTGAGCCACTGTGTTGCCCTCTCTGTTCTCCATCTGACATCAAACATGCTGGAGAAACTTGCACATACTGCCACTCAGTGACTTCAGCTCCTTTGTGAGAGTCTAAAGTTTGAGCAGCCACTCAGTCTACCAAATAAAATTCCTGAGAAGGAAATTGCGGATTGCTTTGCTTCTGGTACTAGGTGCTAATATCAAACCATAGCATCAAGACCAGCTCAATCCCACAGAAGAGTACCAGCAGCAAGCTAAGGAGATGGTGACCTCTATCATCATGAATAATTTGCTTGTTGTCTTGGAGACTGACCACTGCTGCTGTCTACCTTGTGAACATTGTGTTGAAGCTTAAATTACCCAGGACCCACAATCCTCTGTGTCGAGACGACGTGTTTCGTCCTAGGTTCCACAATATTAACCCAGTGTGCAATAAGTGAGATGTACCATCCCTGGTGACAAGCAATTTTCCACGTTTCTGTGGTTAGGCAGTCCTTTACAGTAACTGGTGAGGGTACGGGTAATGTTCTGGGACATGTGCTTGTATAAGGCGAGGATGACACCAGGAGAAATAGTGGCGACAGAGGACCGAGTACCGAAGGCCAGCCGCCATGAGGTTCCGGAAAATTTCCACCTCCATGAGCCTAAAAGGCAAAATTTCTAGTGCAAGCAGTCGAGAAATGTGGCAGTTTAGTATTGTGGCATGTGGGTGGTTGGCTGCGTATTTGCGTTCCTAGGACTGGGGTAGGGACAACTAAATGCTCCGCTGGGACTAGAATGTGAACTTGGTTGCTAATGGTGATGGTTGCAAGTGTGCAATGACAGGTGCAAGGTGGTAGTCATCTTCGCTTGCATCATGGATGGAGGCTTGGCGTGCACGTACAACAGGGTAAGAGGCAATGGTATCACCCGCAGACACTGTTTCTGGACCCTGGCGTTCGGCCCATTGACTTCATCACCCACCACCTCGTTTTACACTTTTGCACCCTGGTCCTCCTTCTGACTTTCTGTCCACTGTGTCTCATCATCATCCACCTTTTGTGACAGTAATTGCACTTTCCCACTGTCACCTTTGGATGACCATGGCTGCTGAAATATTTGGGCATCACTACATACATAGTAACATAGTTTTTAAGGTTGAAGGAAGACTAAGTCCATGTAGTTCAACCCATAGCCTAACATGTTGATCCAGAGGAATGCAAAAAAAAAAACATGTGGCAAACACTAAGCTCCACATTGGGGATAAAAATTCCTTCCTGACTCCACATACGGCAATCAGACTAGTTCCATGGATCAACGCCCTATCAAGGAATCTAGTAAATATAACCTGTAATATTATACTTTTCAAGAAAGGCATCCATGCCCTTCTTAAATTTTGGTAGTGAATCACTCATTACAACATCATGCGGCAGAGAGTTCCATAGTCTCACTGCACTTACAGTAAAGAATCCGCGTCTGTGATTATGATTAAACCTTCTTTCCTCCAGACATAGAAGATGCCCCCTTGTTCCCGTCTCAGACCTCAGAGTAAAAATAATAATAATAATCTTTATTTATATAGCGCCAACATATTCCGCAGCGCTTAACAATTCATAGGTTCATATACAACAGTCATAAGTAACATAGCTAAAGATAATACAATAATTACAGCAAAAATAATGACGACCCTGCTCGTAAGAGCTTACAATCTACAATGGGGTGGGGGTGACAAAGTACAATGGCTTATTTACAAGGATGGCACAGCCATCTTGAGGGGATGAGGGATAGATAAAGGCTGCATGAGCTCATCACCAGCCAGTATCTGTAGTGCTTTTGGGTTCGGTGGAGCCTTATGTTTAGAGAAATAAGGGATGGGCTATAAGAAGATATAAAAAGATCAGTCAAGCATACAAACCTGACACAGACTCTGTTTAAATATATATAATTTGCTGAATATTTACCTAAAGATCATTTCAAGTATGCATAAATGAAATATGTATATATAAAGAGAGATTCCGGCTCAACAGGACTCAAGCGACAGCCTGTCAATAAGAGAAATATAAAAATCATGAGAGTGCATAGACATCTCTACAAAGATTCTGAAACGGCTTATACAGTAAACATATACAAAGTCAGATCCAGATATCAGAAAGAGGAATAGAAGAAAATAAACACAGAAAGAATAGAAAAAATCCAGGAATCCAACAAAAAAAGCGAAAGGTCACACTCTAGGTGGACCCAATATATATACAAATTGTCAGCAAAATACACTGCTCAAAAAAATAAAGGGAACACTCAAATAACACATCCTAGATCTGAATGAATGAAATATTCTCATTGAATACTTTGTTTTGTACAAAGTTGAATGTGCTGACAACAAAATCACACAAAAATCATCAATGCAAATCAAATTTATTAACCAATGGAGGCCTGGATTTGGAGTCACCCCCAAAATTAAAGTGGAAAAACACACTACAGGCTGATCCAACTTTGATGTAATGTCCTTAAAACAAGTCAAAATGAGGCTCAGAATTGTGTGTGGCCTCCATGTGTCTGTATGACCTCCCTACAATGCCTGGGCATGCTCCTGATGAGGTTGCGGATGGTCTCCTGTGGGATCTCCTCCCAGACCTGGACTAAAGCATCCGCCAACTCCTGGACAGTCTGTGGTGTAATGTGACGTTGGTGGATGGAGCGAGACATGATGTCCCAGATGTGCTCAATCGGATTCAGGCCTGGGGAACGGGCGGGCCAGTCCATAGCTTCAATGCCTTCATCTTGCAGGAACTGCTGACACACTCCAGCCACATGAGGTCTGGCATTGTCCTGCATTAGGAGGAACCCAGGGCCAACTGCACCAGCATATTGTCTCACAAAGGGTCTGAGGATCTCATCTCGGTACCTAATGGCAGTCAGGCTACCTCTGGTGAGCACATGGAGGGCTGTGCGGCCCTCCAAAGAAATGCCATCCCACACCATTACTGACCCACTGTCAAACCGGTCATGCTGAAGGATGTTGCAGGCAGCAGATCGCTCTCCACGACTCCAGACTCTGTCACAGGGCGCCAGTGGCTACTTTGCCAATCCTTGTGTTCTGTGGCGAATGCCAAGCGTCCTGCATGGTGTTGGGCTGTGAGCACAACCCCCATCTGTGGACATCGGGCCCTCATACCACTTTCATGGAGTCAGTTTCTAACCGTTTGTGCAGACACATGCACATTTGTGGCCTGCTGGAGGTCATTTTGCAGGGCTCTGAATGTGCTCCTCCTGTTCCTCTTTGCACAAAGGCAGAGGTAGCGGTCCTGCTGCTGGGTTGTTGCCCTCCTACTGCCCCCTCCACGTCTCCTGGTGTACTGGCCTGTCTCCTGGTAGCGCCTCCAGCCTCTGGACACTACGCTGACAGACACAGCAAACCTTCTTGCCACAGCTCGCATTGATGTGCCATTCTTGATGAGCTGCACTACCTGAGAAATTTCTGTGGGTTGTAGAGTTCGTCTCATGCTACCATGAGTGTGAAAGCACAACCAACATTCAAAAGTGACCAAAATATCAACCAGAAAGCATTGGTACTGAGATGTGGTCTGTGGTCCCCACCTGCAGAACCACTCCTTTATTGAGTGGGTCTTGATAATTGCCAATAACTTCCATCTATTGTCTATTCCATTTGCACAACAGCATGTGAAATTGATTGTCAATCAGTGTTGCTTCCTAAGTGGACAGTTTGATTTCACAGAAGTTTGATTTACTTGGAGTTATATTCTGTTGTTTAAGTGTTCCCTTTATTTTTTTGAGCAGTGTATATGTAGTCAGGAGGCAGCATATAGAAACAATTGAATAAAAAAAATCCAAAATCCATTAGACAACATATTGTATACTGTATCAACTACTTACCCCTATATGATATGAGATTCCGATAGTATCAAATGTAAGGTGCATTGGTGGCATTCATAGTAGAACGGGCGGAAACCAGTCTAAGGTCCCTAATGTAAGAAAATACGACCCAAAATGAATGAAACCATACATTGAGAACTTATCTAAGTTGGAAAAGTATATATAGTTCTTACCCCCATGGATATGGATCAGGGTTCAAAGAGTCAGGAGAGGATGCCTCTATGGCATGTGGAGCCGTTTGTTCCCTGGCGTCCTCGTGGGGTAGTATATATATATATATATATATATATATATATATATATATATATATATATACATATATATATATGTGTATCGGGACCACATCTCTGGTCTAATCGAAGGCCGGAAGTGACGTATAGCTGCCCGCAGGACTTTCCAGCACCAAAGTGTAATAACCTGTCTTGGTATTGCAGATCCCCCAGTCCTCTAATAACCTTGGTCGCTTTTCTCTGCACCTGCTCTAGTTCAGCTATGTGTTATACACCGGAGACCAGAAATGTACACAGTATTCTAAGTGTGGTCATATTAGTGACTTGTATAGAGGTAAAATTATGTTCTCCTCATTAGCATCTATGCCTCTTTTAATGCATCTCATTATTTTATTTGCCTTTGCAGAGGCTGCCTGACACTGGCCACCAAACATGAGCTTGTCGTCCACCAATACACCCAGGTCTTTTTCAGTGACAGTTTTGCCTATTGTTTTACAATTAAGTATATAATTATACATTTTATTTCCTCTGCCCAAGTGCATTACCTTACATTTATCCCCATTAAAGCTTCTAGTTTACATAGATCCACCTGTAATATAAAATTGTCCTCCTCTGTATTGATTACTAGGCAGAGTTTAGTGTCATCTGCAAATGTTGAAATACTACTCTGTATACCCCCTACAAGGTCATTAATAAATATGTTAAAAAGAAGCGGGCCCAATACTGACCCCTGTGGTACCCTACTGTTAACTGTGACCCAGTCTGAGTGTGTTCCATTAATAACCACCCTTTGTTTCCTATCACTGAGTCAGTTCTTAACCCACTTACATATATTTTCCCCTATCCCCATTGTTCTCATTTTATGTATCAACCTTTTGTGTGAAACTGTTTCAAAAGCTTTTGAAAAGTCCATATACACAACATCCACTGCATTTCCTTGGTCCAGTCCAGAATTTGCCTCCTCATAAAAGCTGATCAGATTAGTTTGACAGGAACAGTCCCTCGTAAACCCATGTTGATATTGGGTCATGAGGTTATTCTTCTTCAGATACTCTAGTATAGCATTTCTTAGAAAACCCTGCAGGATTTTACCCACAGTAGAGGTTAAGCTTACTGGCCTATAATTTCCAAGTACAGTTTTTGTCCCCTTTTTGAATATTGGCACCACATTTGCTATACGCCAGTCCTGTGGTACAGACCCTGTTATTATGGAATCTTTAAAGATTAAAAATAATAGTCTATCTATGACTTTACTTAATTCCTGCAGTACTCGCGGGTGTATCCCATCCGGGCCCGGGCATTTGTCAACTTTAGTGATTTTTAGACGCCGCCGTACTTCCTGCTGAGTTCAGCAAGTGACATTTAACCCTAGAACGCATACCTGGGGCCTCGCAGGCCCGCCCTGTTAATTGTTTTCTATTTTCTGCAAGATTACTTTAGTTAGAATTTTGAAACTCTACGTATTCCTCAGGTATATAGTTGTTTGTCATTTTTGTTTGAGTTATTCCACACGGACCTAAAAGGCCCCAGGTATGTGAAAAAGTAGATTTTTATGGTCATGTGTTCTAGGGTTAATGGAGAATTTTTGTTATCACCGATCATGTTTTCTGTCATGCGATTTTCTTGTGTAAATACTGTTGAAAAAAAATCATTTAACATATTGGCTTTTTTCTCATCCTCATCCACCATTTCACCCAGACTATATTTAAGGGGGCAACACTATCATTTTTAAGTTTCTTATTATTTATGTAGTTTAAGAATATTTTGGGATTATTTTTACTTTCTCTGGCAATGAGTCTCTCTGTCTCAATCTTTGCTGTCTTGATTTGGCTTTTAGAGAATTTATTTAATTTTCTGTATTTATTTAATGCCTCATCACTACCTACTTGCTTTAGTTCTCTAAATGCTTTCTTTTTGTCACTTATTGTGCCCCTTACAGCTCTATTTAGCCATAGTGGCTTCTCCTATTTCTAGCATGTTTATTCCCATAGGGTATATATTGTGCACAGGTCCTATTCAGGATGCTAATAAATGTCTCCCATTTGCTTTGTGTAGTTTTATGTCTCAGGATATCGTCACAGTTTATTGCACAGTTCATCTCTCAACCATTGGAAATTTGCCTTCCTGAAGTTAAGTGTCCTTGTAACCCCTCTACTATACATTACATTATTAAAGGATACATGAAAACTTATTATTTTGTGATCACTATTACTCAAGTGACCCCCAACTCGTATATTTGATATGCGGTCTGGGCTGTTGATTAATATTAGGTCTAGCAGTGCCCCCCTTCTTGTTGGGTCCTGAACCAGTTGTGAAAGGTAATTGTCTCTCATAGTTGTTAAAAACCTATTACCTTTGCTGGAACTACAGGTTTCTGTTCCCCAATGTATTTCAGGGTAGTTAAAGTTCCCCATAATAATGACTTCTCCTTGAGTCGCTGCTTCATCTATTTGCTTTATGAGGATATTCTCCGCTGCTTCCATTATTTTTGGAGACTTATAACAAACCCCTATCAGTAATTTATTATTTTTCTCCCCTCCCCTTATCTCCACCCACAGGGACCCTACATTTTCATTAGATTCTCATATATCCTCAAGCAAGATGGGTTTTAAGGATGATTTTACATACAAACACACACCCCCTCGCTTGTTTGTACGGTCATTTCTGAACAGACTATAGCACTGTAAATTAACTGCCCAGTCATGGCTCTCATCCAGCCATGTCTCAGATATCCCCACCATGTCATAATTATTTTCCCAAAAAATTAATTCTAATTCCTCCATTTTGTTGGTGAGGCTTCTGGCATTAGTGTACATGCTTTTTATGTTTCTCTCTGTACCTCTATTCCTTCTTACTGTATTGGCTGTTCTAACCCCACCCCCAATTTCTTTATTTGCACCCAGGTCACTATTTGCACTATCTTCCCCACCTATAAAATGAATGCCCTCCCCCCCAATTCCTAGTTTAAACACTCCTCCAACCTTCTAGCCATTTTCTCCCCCAGCACAGCTGCACCCTCCTCATTGAGTTGCAGCCCGTCTCTAGCGTAGAACCTGTAGCCAACTGAGAAGTCGGCCCAGTTCTCCAGGAAGCCAAACCCCTCCTTCCTACACCAATTCCTGAGCCACTTATTTATCTCCCTAATCTTCCATTGCCTCTCTGGCGTGGTACATGGTACAGGCAGTATTTCAGAGAATACCACCTTGGAGGTCCTTGCCTTAAGCTTGCAGCCTAATTCCCTGAAATCATCTTTAAGGACCTTCCACCTACCTCTAACTTTGTCATTTGTGCCAATGTGCATCATGACCGCTTGGTCCTCACCAGCCCCTCCCAGTAATCTGTCAACCCGATCGGCACACTGTTTGACAATCCCTGTCTTTGTGAAAGATTGCCCAATCTGTTCCCCTAATAATTGAGTTCCCCACTACCAGCACCTGCCTGGCCTGCCCTGCTCTCCTATTTACCCCCTTACTGGAGCTAACACTCCTCTGGCTTTCAGAGGACATGCCTTGCTGCAGCAGTGCTACCCCTGTACTGACACACCTCTCATCTGCCAACTTTGCAAACTTATTGGGGTGTGCCAGATCAGGACTAGCCTTCCTGGCACTCTTCCCTCTACCTCCCCCTTCTAACTGTCACCCAGCTAGCTGCCACACTGTCCTGCAGCTCCATACTACCATCCACCTCTACCCCAGTGAGCAGCTGTTCAGTGAGCAGCAGACTCCTTTCCATATTGTCTATCGAGGACTTCGCAAAGTATCAATATCAAGATTTTCTTATAAAAAATGTATTGATTTATTCTTGGATTGTCCATTAAAAAGAATCAGATTGCAGCAGGTACATAAAATAATTAGATAATTAGATAGTTACAGAGTGATTGTCCATTTGTCCATAATTAGCTTAACTGTTGAGATTCACCCATCTTTCCCTTGGATCCTGGCTGGTAGATTGCATCATCTGTGTCCAACACGTGTGTCAGGGTAAAGAACGTGTTTCCTGGGCCTACATCAGCTGCTGGTTTGCACACGGACCCTCATCCTGTGTCCTGTGGAATGGCAAGAGCCCCCCTTTCTGCAGCATGGGCTTTTATAGCCCGGTCATATGGCACCTGTTCTTCTAATTATGGGGCTGAACCAAAAATACACAAACAGCGCATGTCAGCTAGAAATGATGGCTGATGCAATCTTATGTACAGAACTTAGAATTAAGAATAAAATGAATATCCATAATTAATATTTAACAATTCCCCCTTTTTGAGGATGACAGACTTCAACTGAAAATCCACAAAAGAAGATAGGTTCATCATTAGGATAACAGGATCATTTTTCCTTTTCTTCCTCGGTAATATCATTTAATTTCCATAATATTAATAATAATAATAATAATAATATCGGATTATTGTTATATAATGATGTGAATTCATGTTATGGTAAGCCATGACTAATATTCATTTAACATGTATAATTATACTTCCCTAAATCTAAATCCAAGTAATCACGGGTCCAATCATCATTATCTGATGTCATCGGGTCGTCGTCTCGTCTTCTTCTTGGTTCTTTTATAACACAGTCTTTAGATGAAAACTCCTTTGAAATAAATTATAGTGTGTAGATATTGTACAGTCCATAATTGTATTCATTATTGTTCAGTCCATAAACTGTACTCTTTATTAGAAAGATCATGTGTGTCAATTGATAAGAAAACAAAGTCCATGGATGAAATGTAGCTTTAATATCTGTGCAGTGTCACTTGGACTTACGTTGGATTGTCTGTGGATAATTCTGGAATCCTCCGTGTCATCCGCACTGGTCTCGTGTCACTTTTGAAGCAGATGTGACTTCTATGGTCAGAAAAGCAAGGGTTAACTTCCCTGCTTTATATAGCACCATAACCAGTACTCAGTCCTTAATGTACAGGACACATATGTCAGGCTGGCAGCTTTCTGACAATTACCTGTTCACCAGCTTTCATTGAAGCGTTGCAGGTGATAAGAAACCACTGGAACGTGATGAAACTTGAACACAACACAGTTCATATAGGATCATCGTCCTCTGCAGTCCTGGTGATCAGTGGTGTGAATGTATTGTATGTATTTGACACAGTCTATTATCATGCAGCATTCACACCTGTTACCTTCTGCGACTTCCGGATATGGGTTGCTTCTTCTTGTAACTTTTGAGAATCTCTTTGATTTATAAATATGAAAAGTCTTTATTAAGATAGAATCCATAATTGCGATGTCTTGATTGAAGTCTTCATTCCCTTATCTGATACCAAATCTGGCAATTTTCCTAACCTATAATATCACAGCGTACCATAGCAATCAATAATATCCATCTAATTATTATTAAAATATTACATAAATTATGTTTGGAATAATAAACAATAATAGATAGTAATTCATTATTAATCAAGTTCTCCATGTGATAGAATATTTTTATGTCATGGGTGTAATTACCTTTTCCAACCCATAGGTGTCAGTGTGTTTTGAAACAACAAGTGTTTATATCTTTATTAAACCAATAATACCAAAGAATGTATACTCATGAACCAAAATGAATAAATATATGAATGAATGAATGAATGAATGAGTTGTTGTGTTTACTCAGAAAATTGAAACATTTTCCTTCTTATATTAATTCATATCATCATTATATTTAATGAAGCAATATTCTTGTATTAGACATTACTTTATTAAATATTAATGTGTTTTCTCAATTGAGATATTGAACTGAAATAAAATCAAAAAATTTGAATTAAAATTGAAAAATGGAAAAATAAGAAGTAAGAATAAAATTTTAAAAATGAAAAATAAAATTAAGAGTAAAAATAAGAATAAAAATAAAAATAAGGCCTTTATATGTTGATGACAAATGTAGAGTAATTATATTCTCCATGAAAATACTCTTATATTTCCATTATCTGGATGATTTCATATTTGTCATAATCTTGTATTACCAAAAATTATTAAATGATGCAACTTTGCATGTATTACCCTTCTTAATTATACCATTGTACCTTATTAATATTTCTTCTTCATTAAAATGTATGAAAAATAAGTATTGATCAATAGTGATTATGTAATCAGGATCAAAAACACATTTTCCCCCTTAATACCAAAAAATATTATTTTATAAAATAATTTATGTATATACCAGAACCAAATTAAAAATAATTATTCTTCTATAAATATTTTGCATAAATTTCATATCAATGTGTAGCATATATTTGTCTGAAGAGGTGTGTACCTATTTAGGTAACCATTAAAAATAATAATATCCTTGCATACTATAAAATTATCATATGGAAAAATTATTCTAAATGTAAATTTGTTTTATAAACCATATTGATGTGTGGTTGCCCTCATCCACTATTAGCTAAGTCAAGAAATAATAATTACTAAAGAAATATAGAAATATATATATATAATGTAGATAATACTTAATTATGTATCATCATTTTCTCAGAATTAAATATATGTTTGTACCTTCACATAAAGAAACATTTTTTTCCCTTACACTCATGAGGCCTCTGTCACACCAATCTTACTTAGCAGCTGCTGATTTACTCATCTGTCATATTCACTCTGACATACACAGACCTGTTCAACCCATACGTTCCACATGCAAAGTTATAGATATATATATTTAACCCAAAATTTGTTTTATCCTAATTATCAATGCGCATAGTAAACTATTAAATTTAATGTCTTAATATTTCTTTGAATATTCCCCAAGTACATATAATAAAATATGAGAGTAATTCACTGAAATTTAAGACACTTGGGGAAAAAAAATGCTCTGGACTTGCAAAAATAGAAATGTACTGTTAGGCGTTGGGCTGTTACTGGATTTGAAATGGGTCCAGAACCTTCTGTGGTCTCCCATTCCAGTCCAACTGGGGCTGATGCTGCTCAGCATCATCATCAGCCCCAACGCCTAGCTGGTCCACAAGATGTACAGATTGTCTCATGGGTATTTGTGCCTAGCAATGTTAAACATAGGTTGCGGAGGAAGACAGGGCTGTTGGAGCCTAAGTCCAGGATTCTCCGCACTGAGCATGTCCGTGACCTGGCGGACCGTGATTGGTGGTTTGGCAACCACCTGATCCGGTGACCTGGCACCGCCTGATTGGTCGCGGGTGACGCCACCAATAGTGCGAAGGTGTGTGTATGTATATATATATATATATATATATATATATATATATTTATATATATATATTATAGATATACAGTACAGACCAAAAGTTTGGACACACCTTCTCATTTAAAGATTTTTCTGTATTTTTATGACTTTGAAAATTGTACATTCACACTGAAGGCATCAAAACTATGAATTAGCATATGTGGAATTATATACTTAACAAAAAAGTGTGAAACAACTGAAAATATGTCTTATATTCTTGGTTCTTCAAAGTAGCCACCTTTTGCTTTGATGACTGCTTTGCACACTTTTGGCATTCTCTTGATGAGCTACAAGAGGTAGTCACCGGAAATTGTTTTCACTTCACAGGTGTGCCCTGTCAGGTTTAATAAGTGGGATTTCTTGCCTTATAAATGGGGTTGGGACCATCAGTTGTGTTGTGCAGAAGTCAGGTGGATACACAGCTGATAGTCCTACCGAATAGACTGTTAGAATTTGTATTATGGCAAGAAAAAAGCAGCTAAGTAAAGAAAAACGAGTGGCCATCATTACTTTAAGAAATGAAGGTCAGTCAGTCCGAAAAATTGGGCAAACTTTGAATGTGTCCCCAAGTGCAGTTGCAAAAACCATCAAGCGCTACAAAGAAACTGGCTCACATGAGGACCGCCCCAGGAAAGGAAGACCAAGAGTCACCTCTGCTTCTGAGGATAAGTTTATCTGAGTCACCAGCATCAGAAATCGCAGGTTAACAGCAGCTCAGATTAGAGACCAGGTCAATGCCACACAGAGTTCTAGCAGCAGACACATCTCTACAACTGTTAAGAGGAAACTTTGTGCAGCAGGCCTTCATGGTAAAATAGCTGCTAGGAAACCACTGCTAAGGACAGGCAACAAGCAGAAGAGACTTGTTTGGGCTAAAGAACACAAGGAATGGACATTAGACCAGTGGAAATCTGTGCTTTGGTCTGATGAATCCAAATTTGAGATCTTTGGTTCCAACCACCGTGTCTTTGTGTGATGCAGAAAAGGTGAACGGATGGACTCTACATGCCTGGTTCCCACCGTGAAGCATGGAGGAGGAGGTGTGATGGTGTGGGGGTGCTTTGCTGGTAACACTGTTGGGGATTTATTCAAAACTGAAGGCATACTGAACCAGCATGGCTACCACAGCATCTGGCAGCGGCATGCTATTCCATCCGGTTTGCGTTTAGTTGGACCATCATTTATTTTTCAACAGGACAATGACCCCAAATACACCTCCAGGCTGTGTAAGGGCTATTTGACCAAGAAGGGGAGTGATGGGATGCTACGCCAGATGACCTGGCCTCCACAGTCACCAGCCCTGAACCCAATCAAGATGGTTTGGGGTGAGCTGGACCGGAGAGTGAAGGCAAAAGGGCCAACAAGTGCTAAGAATCTCTGGGAACTCCTTCAAGATTGTTGGAAGACCATTTCCGGTGACTACCTCTTGAAGCTCATCAAGAGAATGCCAAGAGTGTGCAAAGCAGTCATCAAAGCAAAAGGTGGCTACTTTGAAGAACCTAGAATATAAGACATATTTTCAGTTGTTTCACACTTTTTTTTGTTAAGTATATAATTCCACATGTGTTAATTCATAGTTTTGATGCCTTCAGTGTGAATGTACAATTTTCATAGTCATGAAAATACAGAAAAATCTTTAAATGAGAAGGTGTGTCCAAACTTTTGGTCTGTACTGTATATATATATATATATTTATATATATATATTATAGATATATATATGAACTATTAGAAACTATGTAACTACAATTTTACTGTATAAGATTATATATAATGATACATTGTATAACATGTTGATACAACATATATTTACAATTTTTTTCTTAGCCACTCCCTAAACCAAATCTTCTTTCTCTGTCAAAAATCTCCATAAACGCCCTATTTAGGAAAGATTTTCTTTCATTCAAAAGCTCAGATAACTGATTGTTTTTCAGTCTACATTTGATGTCACTCTCAGCTGGTCGTCTCACCTGCCTCTGTCCGTCAATTTCGGCCATTTTCCTTTCTAGGGAGAAGTCACAGCTTTGAATTTTTAACTATTTCTATGGAGAAATTGACTTTTGAATCATCTGATATGTCTTATAACATATGAAATCTTCTGCGTATTTCATAGATTTCATTATGGGGATGACTCAGTCTAGGAGAGTTTGATATTGGCTTTTGAGAAGATTTTACCTTTTCTGGGTTTACAAATTTAGCTTGATTCATTTTCTTTTCACCATTCTCATGTTTTCTAACAAAATCCAGCAACTGCGCACATTTAAATAGAGAATATTTTTGTGACGCAATAACTCGAGATACTGGATTTAAGAATATGAATTTTTGTACAAAAGTGGTTATCATTTGTTGTAATTTCCCATTTTTGATGACAGCTTTGTACAACCGTTCAAATATGGACATGAATGTATATGTACATTCTTTCCTACCAATTCTTAATTTTTGAAGGTCATTAATGTTGGGAAAATCCTTTGTGGCACAGTAAATCAAATACTTTAATCTGTCCGAATCATTTTCCCATTCATTAGGAGAGTCATTTTCACAGGGCAGTAAATTCAAACGTCTGGAAAATGTCACAGGAATCCACATTTGAAATAATTGATTCCTCTCCTCATTGGATAAATCAAACTTATCAGAGAAGCTCTCAAATGTCTCTGAATTTCTACAGACATGGATTTTGACATCATATTTTGGCATGATTTTGTATAATTTTAGCAAATTTTTCCTCATTTTACTTTGAAATTGGGCCTCGGTAGTTTCTGAATTTTCTGCTATTTTTAGTGGCCCTTGTACGTCCGTTCATCCTATGTCACTCATGTCTCCTCCCACATCACTTAATATGTCAGTTTCTCGTATGTCACTCATGTCTCCTCCCATGTCAGTTTTTTGTATGTCCGTCTCTTCGTCAGACCCAAGGTCACCTTCAGTTACAAACTCGTGTCTCAAATCAGGTATAGTTACACCTCAGAATTTAAGTGCAATGTAGTTAACCCTTAAACACACAGGTAGTAAAATAAGAGACTGTAAAACTGTAGAGAGAAAATAGGCTTTAAAAAGCCCAATAAAATTAAACAGGTAGAAAAGCACTCAGCAGTTCACAATTCAGCAACTCACAGCAATTCACACAGGTATTTGCTGCAGGATTCCCAAATACCTCTTCACTGAATGACAAGTCACACACTTCCATTCGCACTTAGGCTCCGGTCACACTCAGCTCGTTCACACTCGCTAAGGAAGAAAATTTAAACAGTTTTTGTTTCCCCCTTTAGCAGCAATTCAACCCACAGCTCAATGCACTTCCAAAGGCGATCTCCTGTTGCCCCGGTTGAAGCGGACTGAGCAAAAGGCCAGAATCTATAAATGGAAAGATGAACAAAACAGCTATTTGGACTGTCCAAATGTGGGATCTTTTGTCTCTGAGCATTCGGCATGGTGTGAGGAAGGAGGATCAGGGTGAGGAATATGCTGACTCCAAGTAAATAAAATTTTTCCTCAAACAAGAATCTGCTAAAACAATTGTGCATGCCCTCATCTTTCGCCTTGACTACTGCAATCTCCTGCTCTGTGGCCTCCCTTCTTACACTCTCGAACTCCTCCAATCTATCCTAAACTCTGCTGCCTGACTAATCCACCTGTCACCCCAGCATTCCCTGGCCACTCCTTTCTGTCAATCCCTTCACTGGCTTCCCATTGCCCATAGACTCCAGTTCAAATCCCTAACCTTGGCTTGCAAAGCCATCCACAACCTACCTCCTCCATACATCTGTGACCTAGTCTCCCGGTACTTACCTGCACGCAACCTCCAATCCTCACAATATGTCCTTCTCTACTCCCCTCTTATCTCATCTTCCCACAATCGCATACAAGATTTCTCCCGTGCATCCCCCCTATTTTGTAACTCTCTACCCCAACATATCAGACTCTCGCCTACTGCTGAAACCTTCAAAAGGAACCTGAAGACTCACCTCTTCTGACAAGCTTATAACCTGCAGTAACCCTCGCTCCAGCATATCGCTGCATGACCAGCTCTACTCTCACCTACTGTATCCTATTCCTATTTCTCACCCATCCATTGTAGACTGTGAGCCCCCACGGGCAGGGTCCTCTCTCCTCCTGTACCAGTCACTGTCACGTTTTTGTTGAAGATTATTGTCATTTTTTTTGCTATGTATACCCCCTTTTCACATGTAAAGTACCATGGAATAAAAGGAGCTATAATAATAATATTAATAATAATAATAATGTGGTCCAGACTCATGGCTACTGAGTCTGAATCATGTGGAAGGTGGTAGTTGCAAACTGACTGGAAGCATTATTTATTTATCTGCTATGCAACCAATAACTGTTTCACACTGGCCTGGCTTCTAGAGTGGTATTCCGCAGCCCACTAGAAAGTGGGACATGAAGCTAGGTTAACATGATGTGGGTGCTTTTTGTGCTCCCTCAGTAGGCACAGTTTCATTGTGAGCAGCGAGTGTTTCAGTAGACAGAGAAGCGGGATGGTTAGGCCACAGCCCCACTATTACTATTTGGTCAATATTCTGTCAGCATTTTTTCTCATTAGTGGGAGACAAAACCAGGAGTGGGTGATAAATGCAGAATTGATGCACTCGTTTCTATTATACCTTTTCTCTGATTGTTCCCCACCTGTTTTGGCTCCCATTCCTGAGAAAAAATACTGACCGAATACTGACCAAATACTGATAGTGGGATCATAGCCTTACGCTGATTATGGCATCATCGCTGCTCATCATCTTGATCAAGTCCTCAAAGTTTTGCAGAATGGCACAGATGTCAGACATCCATGCCCACTCATTAGCTCTTATGTGCGAAGGCTGACTTGAATACTGACGGGCATGTTGGAGCTGGTATTCAACTACTGTCCTTTGCTACTCTCAAAGCCTTGCCAACTTATGTAACGTTAAGTTCTAATGCGTGGTGACATTGCACACGAGTCGGTGAGCTGGAAGCTGTAAACGCTGCTAATGCATTGCCAGGGCAGCAGAAGCTGTGGCTGACTTGCGGAAATGGGCACACATGCGGGGTACTTTCACAAGTAACTCAGGCAGATCAGGGTAGGTTTCGAGAAACTGCTGAATCACTAAGTTAAGCACGTGGGCCAGACATGGTACTTATGCGAGGTTGCCAAGCTTCAGAGCCGCCACCAGGTTCCATTCATTGTCACACAAGACCATGCCTGATTTTTGGTTCAACAATTCTGCGGCGGTGTGCGGTTTGTCACCTAAGCATATTAGCTTCAGCAGAGCCTATTGCCACTTGGCTGAGGCAGTGCTGCCGTGCTTCCAGCTTGCGACTAATGTTGATGTTTCGGAGATGGAGGCTGAGTAGGAGGACGTGCATGAACTTCTGTATAAGGTGGGGCAACCCTGATGGAACCAGGACCTGCAATCCTCGGCATTGGTAGCACGTGTTCCGTTCCAGAGTCAGGAAAATGAAGCATTCTGGCCACAAGCACTTGTCTATGTGTAGGTGGTTAAGTGGACCTTCCCAGTAACAGCGTTGAAGAGGGCATGGGTAATATTATGGGACATATGCTTGTGTAAGGCGGGGATGGCACACCAGGAGAAATAGTGTCAGCTGGGGAATGAGTCCGGAGTATGGCCGCTGCCATGAGGTTGCAGAAAGCTTCCGTCTCCACAAGGCTAAATGGCAACAATTCCAGGGCAAACAGTCTGGAAATGTGGCCATTTAGTATTGTGCCCTGTGGGTTGGTGGCTGCGTATCTACGCTTGCATTGCAAGGACTGCAGTAGGGACAACTGAACGTTGCGCTGGGACAAGGACGTGGATATGGTTGCTGATGGTGGTTGCAAGTGTGCAACGACAGGTTCACAGTGGGAGGCATCTTCACCTGCGTCATGGACAGGGGATTGGTGTTCATTAGTGATGAGCGAGCATGCTCGCCACTGCTCGGTACTAGTGTTGAGCCACCCCCGTAGTGTTCGAGTTCGGTTCGGTTCGTCGAACACCCGTGTGTTCGCCGAACTGTTCGTCGAACTGTTCGTCGAACACCTTCGAACACCGTTAAAACCAATGGCAGGCAAACAAAAACACATAGAAACACATAGAAAACACCTTCAAAGGTGTCCAAAAGCTGACAAACTGCTCAGAAGACACAACTAACACATGGAAAAGTGACAAGTACATATAGTCATGCAAAAAGAAAAGAGGTGGAGGAGTAAAAGGAGGGGGAGACACAGATATAGGCATGTCATGCCCTTCTAAAATCCAAAAAGTGAGAAGCCGAGACGGCCAGTCCGCTCCTGCCCGTGCCACCTCCGTGTCGCCGGGTTTGTGCCAGAGCCGCGGTGAACCCTGACGGCCAGCCCCCCTCTCCCAATACTGGTGCCTGTCCGCTGGTGGGTCGAGAGAGCCCCCCTGTGGTGGAGGCAGCTCTAAGCTTTTTAATTTAAATTGTCCCTCTAATTTGAATGAATACACTTTAAATCCATTTACAAGGATCTATTGGAGGGCAAGTCTCATGCCAGCAGCCGCGTAATTCCAGCTCCAGTAGCGTCCACTAAAGCTGCTGCAGTTAAAAAGCTTTTATAAGGATCGAGCTCGGCTGTCCACCGCAAGGCATCCTAGTGCCAGTCCCAGCCCCTATGCCTTGGGGTGCCTCCTGATGCTCTTCACTAAGTATCCCGTGGTCCCGAAGCATTTCCTTTGAAAAAATTAAGTGTCCAAACTACAGGTGGTGTAGCTTGCTTAACAGCCGGGATAATCCGCTGACTAGCAGACACTGCTACTAGGCACAAAGTATTTCCTGGGCTAGATGCAGTTAAAAATTTGTAAGTAGATACTCTCGTTGGATGCTGAGAAAGCATTCCATAGAGTCTCCTGGCACGCCATATATGATTCTCTTAAAAAGCTTGGGGTAGGGGTCTAGGGGACCCTTTTATAGCCAAAATCACGGCCCTGTATCACAATACGTCACCTAGGCTGAAGATAAATGGAACTGTAGCACCGAGGGCTCGGTTGCTACAGACGTATTGCACCTCACCCAGAGGTGTGATATCTCACTCTCAGATAAGGATGGAGTGTGGATCAGGACCCGACACCTGCATGCATTACACCACATTGCCGTGGGGCAGGGCGACCAATATGCCCCTGAGATGGGCACGACAGTCCCTGTCCCTGGCTGGAGTGGGGGGAGGGAACACTGAGGAAGGGGAACCCTGCAGTGCAAGAGCAGGGAGGAAGCAGTTCCTGGGTGCATTGAGAAGGGAGTATAAAAGGTGGGCACCATCTTAGTTCAGTGCAGAGAAGTCTGAGCAGAAGTGGCAGGGAGCAGGGGCTCTGCATGAGCTCTGCTCCGGAGGCGGGCCTAGTAACAGAGGCCCAGGCCTGCAAGAGGGAGAAGGAAGGAAGAGGAGCGGAGAAGGCTCCAGGAACGAGGAATGAAGGGATCCCAGGGGTGCGGACGGGCGAGTCGCCACCGCACGCCCGAATCCACCTGCGTGGAGGGGTCAGGCCAAAGGGGGAGACCGGTCCCCGAACTAGTGGAGGCAGGAAACGACCCTCAGCTAGAAACCGGAGGCTCTGACATTTTATGTGGCGCAGCCCCTTGCTCCACCCGCTAGGAAGGCACCACATAGGGTCAGGGAAACTGGCGCCAAGTTTACCAAGAGGAGGCCCGAGGCAGCCGGACAGAAGTGTTGGTAAGAAAGGCCAGACAAAGGACACACAAAGGGGGTCCTGTGAAGCGCTCCAAAGTTATCTGGGAGTTGTCTGAGCCCCTCACCTGGTGAGCACAGTACGACGTGGGCAGCCGTTACCTGCAGACGTGGTCTGGATAATAAGAACTGTGAGTAAAGGCCCTGAACTGCATCACTGACTCCGTGTCGTTACTGCTGCTGCCCTGCACCATCACCCCCATCCTCCGCATACACTGCCCTGAGGCTATACTCCTCCCGTGGGGAGTTATGCTACGCTCTGCTGCACCCACAACACCAGCCTTAGCGGTCTGCCCTGTAGCGGCGGTTCACTCTGACCGCAATCCACGGGTGGCGTAGTCGGACATTTAAACATCAAAACCACATAAATAGTTCCGCCACTGGTTTGACCGCCCTGAGCCACGGAACCGGATCGCCGCCACGAAGACTACAACCACCAGCATCCACCATAAAGGGTCCGGCTCCGGGTGTCCCAAGGCCCAGGGGGTGCGTCAGAACATTTTCATCACCTTTCACAATCACCAATGGGACAAGGCAGGGATGTCCTCTGTCCCCTCTCTTATACATCCTAGTGACGGAGCACCTGCTCTCATCAATTCGCCATAACCCCAATATTAGGTGGATTGAGGTGGGAGGCACCGAGTACAAGTGCTCTCTATTTGCTGATGATGTCCTAGTATATATCACTCAATCACATATATCCATCCCTGCTGTTATGGCTGAAATAGATCACTTTGTTACATGGTAAAATTTTAAAATCAATGCAGCGAAGTCTGAGGCCCTCGATGTCTCCCTCCCTAAATCCATATAGGATTCCATCCAGTCCAACTTTCCCTTTGCCTGGCCCTCACAGGGTATCAAATACTTAGGAATTCCTATTCATAGAGACCTCTCCCATCTATGTTATCTTAATTTTGGGCCCTTTATTGAACAATTCCATACAGACCACGGTTGGCAAGTTGGAACTGTGAGATTCACTACGTGCACCACTGGTATTTTGTGGAAAAGCACATGTAAGATTCTGCAACAGTCTCTGCTGATACTCCTGCATGCGTGCATCCCTTTCTATGGCAGGAATAATTTCTGCAAATTTATTTTTGTACCGGGGATCTAACAGTGTGGCAACCCAGTAGTCAGGATTATTTCTAATTCTCACAATTCGAGGGTCATGTTGCAGGTAGTGCAGCAAGAAGGCACTCATGTGTGTTGCGCATCCAGGAGCACCAAGTCCCTGTTGTGTTGGTGGCGAGGTAACAATCATGCTTCCTTCCTCTGTCCTCTCCCCCCAACCTCGCACAACAGAAATGTGATCAAGGTCTCCCTCATCTGATGAGTCTTCCATCAGTTCGTCCTCCACTTCTTCCTGGGCTCCTGCACCTTCCTCACTAGTTTGGCTGCTACCATGCGCCCTGGTAAAATCATCTCCCCCACCCTCACATGCCTGCCGCCCTGGTGCTGCCGACCGTCTGGACCTTGCAGATGTTAGCCCTTCCGCATACAACTCCTCCTCCTCTACTTCCTCCACCTCCTCTTGTGCCACCACCTGACTCCGAATTCTGTTTAACATGTGCTCCAGCATGTAAATCACCGGAATAGTCATGCTGATAATGGCATCGTCAGCACTAAACATCTTCGTCGCCATTTCAAAACTGTGCAGAAGGGTGCATAGGTCCCTGATCTGAGACCACTCCTCCAGCGTGATTTGCCCCACCTCTGAATCTCGTTGGCCCAGGCTATACATCAGAACGTATTGCACCAGGGCTTGTCGGTGCTGCCACAGTCGCTGCAACATGTGCAGAGTTGAATTCCACCGGGTAGGCACATCGCATTTTAGCCGGTGAAGTGGCAGGCCCAACGACTTCTGTAGAGATGTAAGTCGCTGAGCTGCGGGATGCGAACGGCGGAAGTGAGCACACAGCGACCGTGCCCTCTGCAGAAGGCCATCTAGTCTGGGATAGTGGGCTAAAAATTGCTGGACAACCAGGTTCAACACGTGAGCCATACAAGGCATGTGTGTGACATTGCCCCGGCGAAGGGCCGCACCCAGGTTTGCAGCATTGTCGCACACGGCCTTCCCTGGTTTCAGGTCCAGTGGAGACAACCATTCATGAAATTGGTTCTCCAGAGCTGACCACAACTCCTCAGCTGTGTGACTCACATTTCCCAGACATTTCAATGTAAAAACCGCCTGATGACGTTGAGCCCTACTGTCAGCATAGTAAGGAGGTGTGCAGGATCCCTTCTGCGCAGTTAGAAAGCTTGTGGCATGACCAGACAGGCTTTGGGTGCAGGTGGAAGACCGAGAGGAGGTTGAGGAGGCAGAAGCAGTGGAGGAAAAATGACATAAAGAGGATTGACGCACAACTCGTGGGGACGGCAAGACTTGGACAGCAGCCCCTTGTCCTGCTGTCACCATAGTTACCCAGTGCCCAGTCAGCGACATGTAACGCCCCTGTCCATGCCTACTCGTCCAAGTGTCTGTGGTGAAATGCACCCTGTCACACACAGAGTTTCTCAAAGAAGCGGTGATGTTGTGTGCGACATGCTGGTGGAGCGCAGGCACACCTTTCTTTGAGAAGTAGTGCCGACTGGGCATCTGGTACTGGGGCACTGCGACGGACATAAGGTCTCGAAAATCCTCTGTGTCCACCAGGCGGAAAGGCAGCATTTCTGTAGCCAAGAGCTTGCAGATGGTGAAATTCAACCTCTTAGCTTTCTCATGGCTAGGAGGAAATGGTCTTTTACTTGTCCACATCTGAGGGACCGAGGGCTGGCTATTGTGCTTAGACGGGGTTGATAAGGGTGTCCCCGGCAAACTGCCGGTCTGTGAGGAAGATGCAGGCGGACATGTTAGGTTGCCTTGATCCAAAGGTGGTGCTATCGATGTCGGACAGCGCTCAAGACCAGCTGGTGTTACCACCTCCAAAGAAAATGATGACCTGCCAATCACGCTGGCTGTTGCTGGTAAAGAGGTGGCAGGTCTGCGCCCCAAAACAGGTGTGACTGCTGTCCCCCCAGTCACAGAGGATGAAGAGGCCGCGGATGCACAAGATATGGCAGACGGTGGTTGGCCCGGCCGGCTAGACCGCATTGTAGCACACTGAGCTTCCCACTGCAACTTATGCTTCATGTCCATGTGCCGGTTCATGCATGAAGTACTCAAACTATGTATTTTTTGGCCTCTACTTAGCTTTTGCTGACAAATGTTACAGATAACACGAGTTGGGTCATCTTTATCGATCTGAAAAAATGCCCAGGCTATGCAAGGCTTAGCACCCATGCGACCTGAAGAGCCACCACGACTTGTGGTGAGAGGCAGAGTTGTGTTTGAGGATGCAGTTGTTGACGTGCTTCCAGTACTACGTCTCTGTCCAGGAAGGCGCAACCTGACCTCGTCGTCACTAGCATCTTCCTCCACCTCCTCTGCTGACCTCATCTCTTGGCTGACTGTGGGTTGACAGTAAGTGGGATCTCCGACCTCATCATCATCACCCTGTGCGTTATCACACCCGTCGTCCTCAGAGCCAACCTGTTCCTGCCCTGACAAAAAACTAAAGTTGTCGCTCCAATCATGTATTTGAGTCTTATCATCGTCTTCCTCATTGTCTCCACCAACAGGAGTTACAGTTTGGGAATGAGGGTCTACATTATGGTCAGAACCTTCTGCGTCTGGTCCTGGATCCGACTCATAAAGATTCTGGGCATCAGTGCAGATCATTTCCTCGTCTGGATTCACAGAAGCGCTGGAGTCGACCTCTGATTCCCAGGCTATAGTATGAGTAAACAGCTCTGCAGACTCAACCATCTGTTCTACCTCATACTCAGACGGGCAGCTGGAGATTTGGGAGCTGTGAGGAAGCAAGTGCGATTTGGGTGACACCTTTGAGGACTGGAGTATTTGTGATGTTGAAGTTGATGTGGAGGAGAGCCCACTTAAAGGAGCACTTGATATCCGTTGAAGCACCTGCTGTTTTTGTGCCTCATCTGGAATTTGTAGCGATTGGCGTGGCCGTAAGAAAGGGATCTTATCACATTGTCCGCTAAAAGAAGTAGACATTTTAGTTTGGCTGGAAGATGGTCTTTCTTCTGCACCTACCCCACGGACACAACCTTTTTTCCCCTTCCCAACACGCCTATTCCCCTTTCCACCAGCAGCAGGCCTTTTTCCACTCATTTTGGTGGTTAACTAATTCACAACTCTGGAGTTGTTTGCACAAAAAAACAATGGATGGTAACCGAGCAGAGCTGAGTGGCCAAACTGTGGTATTAGGCCAAAACTATTGGCTGGGTTAGATGCAGAAAAAAAATATTTTTAATTTGCAACCTGATGGAGGTCAGTATAGATGGACTAATAGACCAAGTCCCACACACCGCTAGAAGCCCAAATATTTTTTCAGAGCTAGATGCAGAAAATTTTTTTTATTCAATTTGCAACCTGATGGAGGTCAGTATAGATGGACTAATAGACCAAGTCCCACACACTGCTAGAAGCCCAAATATTTTTTCAGAGCTAGATGCAGAAAAAAATTATTTTTAATTTGCAACCTGATGGAGGTCAGTATAGATGGACTAATAGACCAAGTCCCACACACCGCTAGAAGCCCAAATATTTTTTCAGAGCTAGATGCAGAAAAAAATTATATTCAATTTGCAACCTGCTGGAGGTCAGTATAGAAGGACTAATAGAACAAGTCCCACACACTGCTAGAAGCCCAAATATTTTTTCAGAGCTAAATGAAGAAAAAAATTATTTTTAATTTGCAACCTGATGGGGGTCAGTATAGATGGACTAATAGACCAAGTCCCACACACTGCTAGAAGCCGAAGTATTTATTCAGAGCTAGATGCAGAAAAAAATTATATTCAGTTTGCAACCTGATGGAGGTCAGTATAGATGGACTAATAGAATGATGCTATGCCCAAAAGATTTTACTTCACTAGGTGCAGTAAAAAAATTGGTATTCTATACACAGGTGGTATATCTTGCAACACAGATAGGCTACTCCACTGACTAACACACTCTGCAATAGGCCAAAAAGGATTAGCTTTGCTAGATTCAGCCAAATGCTGTGAAAAAAACTTGCACAGCACTGGCACAGACCTGCCTGGCAAAAACTGATAGGAACTGATGTAACCTAGTCCTGAAAAGGACTCCAATTACAATTAGTCTTTACTCCCACAATCTATCTATTTAAGAGCACAGACCTGCCTGATAAAAGTCGTAGGAAATGCTGTAACCTAGTCCTTAAAAGGACTGCAATCACAACTATTCCCTACTCCCAAGCTATCTGTATATTTGTGCGAAAATTGGCTTGAAATTAACAAGGTATAGCGCACACAGCAACAGCGGTGCCGTCTAACACGCAGCTGCAGCAGTGAGAAAATGGTGGCGACGGGGAAAATGGCTTGGTCTTATAGGGCAAGGACATGTGACATACACTGCCAATCACACATGCCCTTGCTTGTGTGAAAAAAAGCACTTCGCTCCGTGTGTGCGCTGCTGATAGGCTGACAGATTGCACCTCCCCACTGCAAATGCGGGAAAGGGAAAAAAAAATGGAGATCTTCATTGTTCCTGCAGAGATCCATCCCCTGCCCCTCCCCCCGCCCCGCTGTACACTCAAACTGCGTATTAACATTAATTTTCATCATTACTGAGAAAAAATCCAGTTATGATTTTGGTGCACGAACAGTTATCGAACATAACCTCGAACAGCCGAATTTTTCTCAAATTGTTCGTGTTCGCCGACCGGCTCGAACACCGCCCAAAACAGCTCGAATTTGAGATTGGCGAACAGTTCGAGTAGAACAACGCTCATCTCTACTCGGTACTCGCCTGAGTATCTCAGTACTCAAGATGCTCGGAGCTCGCCGAGTAGTTGCGCGATGCTCGGGCGGGAGCTCGGGTCCCCGTCTTGCATGTTTGGCGCTATTTAGAGCACCAATCATGCAGGGATTGTCTGCCACTCACTGTAATGTCACAGCCATGGTGGTTGTGGCATTACAGTGATTGCCCAAATCGATGGGAACAGTGCTCACAGTGAAACATGAAAAGCCGGCAATTCATCAGCGGCATACACCGGTACCCAACAATTTAGAACAGAAAGAATAAAGCATCACACATCGATTAGAAAGATAGAAACATGTCAGTCACATATATAAGAAGTACAGTGACAGTGTTGGTTACTGTACTTGTCATTTAGTGTTAAAATAAAGGATTTATTAAAAAAAAAATTGGCGTGTGGTTCCCCGTAATTTTAGTCTCTAGCGGAGGTTAAGCAGACGGCTGGGGCAGATGTTTGAAGCCTGAGAAGGGGGTAATACCCACGGAGCTTCCCAGGCTACTAATATCAGCCCCTACTGAATACCTAGCCTTTACCAGCTATTAAAATGGGGGACCTCCCCAAAAAATGACGTGGTGTCCCTCCTATTTTAATAACTAGCAAAGGCTAGGCAGAAAGCTGGGGGCTGATATTAATAGCCCAGGAAGGGTGCCATGAATATTGCGGTGAGCGTGAGAGAATTCTCCTGCGCATGCGGTGAGCACAGGAGAATTCTCCCACGCTGTCAGTGACGTGCATGAGGTGAGCTCATGTCCAATGAACTCAGCTCACCTCATGCTGCGATCCAGCCTGTCATCTCAATGCCATCTCAGCATAGGAGAATTCTCCTGCTCAAACGCTGAGCGCAGAAGAATTCTCCCACGCTGTCAGTGACGTGCATGAGGTGAGCTGAGTTCATTGGACATGATCTCGGCTGATCTGGATGCCGTCACAGCCAGACACTGAGGAGCGCAAGCATGCCTGCGCTTCTCAGTGTCTGCGGCATGGCAAGCTGAATGGCAGCTTTCGGCTGCGATCCAGCCTGTCATGTGAATGTAGCAGAGCTGAAGCTGTCTTGGGAACCATGGAAAGGTAAGGATGAGGTTGATTTATTATTTTACTTTTTTTGCAGGAGATCGTTGGCTTCAGCTGGAATGGGCGTGATGGTAAGTATGGTTTAATTTAGAACATTAAAGAATTGTGTGTTTATTTCAATTAAAGGACTTTTTTCTGGGTGTTTGTGTTTTTTTTAACTTTGACTATGGGGTTAGTAATGGGGGTGTCTTATAGACGCCTCTCCATTACTAACCTGGGCTTGATGTCAGCTGGCATTATAAGCTGACATCAACCCCTGCCCTATTACCCCACTGCCACCACTACAGGGAAGTGGGAAGAGCGAGGCTAAGTGCCAGAATTGTCGCATCCTATTGATGTGCCATTTCTGGGGTGGCTGACGTCTGGTGTTTCTAGCCTGGGAGGGGGCCAATATTCATGGCACCCTTCCTAGGCTATTAATATCAGCCCCAGCTGTCTGCCTAGCATTTGCTAGCTAATAAAATAAGGGGGACCCCACGTCATTTTTTTTGGGTCCCCCATTTTAATAGCTAGTAAAGGCTAGGTATTCAGCTGGAGGCTGATATTAGTAGCCTGGGAAGCTCAGTGGGTATTACCCCCTTCCCAAGCTTCAAACATCTGCCCCAGCCGGCTGCTTAACCTCCGCTAGAGACTAAAATTACGGGGAACCCCACGCCAATTTTTTTTTTAATAAATCTTTTATTTTAACACTAAATGACAAGTACAGTAATCAACACTATCACTGTACTTATTATATATGTGACTGACATGTTTCTATCTATTGTAAGGCAGCGCTACTTATTATCCTGGGGGATACTCGCTTCGCTGCGTCAATTTAAAACACATGCGCAATCTTTTTCGGTATTTCTCAACTCAGCAGTTTATTAACTCCATAAACTGCTGATCACTCAGTCCATCTTAGTGGCTCACCGACACACTGATAAAGTCCACGAGCCCAAGTGGCAGACCGGCCCACTTGGCTCTAATTACAGCCTTCCGCAAGGTAATACTAACACAATGTCCAGGTAAGTGTCCATAACACAAGAGTATTACCTGCGCCGGCTTCAGCTGTAACAGTCCTTTTTCATGCGCCACCACTGTGGCTCTACGGCTTCCCACACGTGGTCTCCAGCCGTCACTCCCTTTAAGGCTTACTGGCGTATTACATATATCATACCCAGGCTTCACCTTCCAGGATGCTTGTGTGGCACTCCGAGGCTTACTGGCATCCCCCACACTCTCACACAGGGATTCAGGCTTCACCTCCACCGGAGTCCACCAGGCCTCTTGTGTGGCACTCCGAGGCTTACTGGCATCCCCCACACTCTCACACAGGGATCCAGGCTTCACCTCCACCAGAGTCCACCAGGCCTCACCAGGCCTCACACGAGCGGGGTTCCCCCACACACACAGGGAACAGCCTCGTGCCCCTCACACGGTGCCCACACAGGAGCTCCCAACACACAGGAACTCCTACACACCGGAACACACCCACACAGCCACAGATAGGACCTTAACTGTGTGCATAAGGACCTGTGTGATGTCACGGTCATGTGACCAGTCAGTTAAAGGGGAAGGTACATGGTCATTCAAAACACACTGAACCATTAAAGGGATGTCTGCTACACCACATATTCCCCCCCCTCTGTTCAAACTTGTGGGGTTGAACACATAATATACACAAACAGTCTATATCCCACAGTTCACACTGAGACCATGCACTTGACCCTTGCGTTGTCCAGCCCCTGGAACATTAGTCATTGACATTAGCCCACTCCTTAGGGACCTACCATCTGTCATCGACTCCGTCAAGTCACATTTCCGGGTCGTAAACTTGTCAGACTTCCCTCGCTCCCAGCGGCTCCCCCGCTCCCAGCGGTCAGTCGTAACCTTGTCAGGTCTCCACCGCTCCCAGCAGTCAATACAACAGTGTGACTCCACATAGTTCCGTCCTCTATTGCGTCGATTGTATGGGCCACTCAACCCTGAGTCACTGGAGGTCTCACTACCTCCAAACCCACTCCCAGGACATCTTGAAAGGTCCCTAACCTCAGCTGCTCTGATATTTAGGGAGCCCTTTCTCTGTCTGGTCTCACACTTTCTAGACGGCTGCCATCTTCTGCTGCTCAGATGATGCTGTCTATTCACTCGCAGTCTAGCGAGATTCAACTTTTCCACCTCTCGCAGGTAGGTCACTCGGTACTCCACCAGCATGCTCATATCTGCAAGACTTTCTTCCGTTCCTACAGCGTAGAACGACACCATGCCGTCTTCATCCGGCATCCAGTCCCGACGATCACGTGGACTGCTTACTTTTACCACACCAGACTTCTTCACCATCATCTACATGGCTCGGCCATTTCTCCCAATGAGCTCTCTCACCAGAACACGAGGCACCCGGATGACCTCTTCTCGCAGACTGTGAGCCTTTCTCATCAGCTCCAGTTGTCTAGCGGCTTGCTCCGTCTTCAACCGGAGAAACCACTTCGTGCGAACACATTGCCAATGTATGTCACTCAGGATCGCCACCCTCTTCACTGTGACTTCAGTCGTGGACAGGACCACCAGCTGTCTAGCCTCTGAGGTCAAGTACATCTTACAGGCTCCCACGGCCTTATGAAACTCCTCATGCACGAACTCACGGGTGCATTCTTCCCTCAAGTCCTCGGGTACATCTACGAGGCACTTGTACCGAGACGTTTCAGTCTCACCAGTGGTTCTCAGATGATCAACCAGCTCAGGTTTCAGGGACAACTGACTTCCAGCTTCTTCACCCTGGATGCTTCCCCTGAGCTGACTCCCAGCTACAACTTCACAACTTTTCGTCTTGACCACTTCCATTTCACCTTTATCCTCCAACACCATACTCTTAGCTCTCCTCGGGTCCACCTTCTCATGGTCTAAGGGAGTAAGTGCAATTTGTTTGCCTTTTCCCTTCTCCAGGGAGACCTCGTTCTCCACGTGACACTTTGCTAGGCGACCTTTGAGCTCTAAAACTTCTCATTCCAGCTCAGTTACTCGCCTCTCAGCAGTCCACCTCTGAAGCTCTTCCTGCTTCAACTGCTCTTTCAGCAGCAGAGCTCTCTCAGACCTCTCCGTCTCCAATGCGCCCACTCGGCTCTCAACAGCCAGTCTCTCACGCTTCTCTTGCGTCCACTGGGCCTGCAGCAACTCCTTGAGCTGCTTGATCTCGGCTCCGACATCCACCGAATCCTCCGAGCCCACGTCACTCGAGGAGGTATCTGCTTCATACCTCCCATCACCAGCGGTCAACTCCTGGCCCTGGTCTGTGGCTTTTCCGATGGACTCCTCCATCTTCTCTCGCTCAGCTTCCATCTTGCTGACTGTTTCCTTAAGGTACGTCTCCGCCTTCTGGAGAGTATCACAGGACATCTGTAGCTCCTTCACCTGAGCTTCCAGATCTAAGGTCTTTCCCCGGAGATCATCATTCTCCTCACGGGTGTCTTGCAGAGTGGTTTCAACCACTTGGCGCACTTGCTCTGCATCCGCCTTATCCTCCTCTAGTTTTTCCTTCACTTTGAGGAGATCCTCATAATCTCTCTTACTCTGTTGCAGTTCCCTACTTCGCTCACCACACTCCTTCTTGGAGTCAGACAGTTCCCGGTTGAACTGTTCGCGCAGTCGTACCAGGCCTGGATCTCTTCCAGAACCTCCACCCTGCCGCGCCTCCTTCTCAAGCTTCAACTGCAAAACCTCTTCCTTGATTTTGCGGCGGTCCTCCTTAATTGCGTGGAACATCTCCTTCCACTGGACAACTTCCTCGTTGCTTCCCTTTAGATCTTGCTGTAAGTTCTTCACAACCTGGTATACCCTCTGCCGTTCAGACTCCAGGCTCCGCTGGTCTGAGGACACGTTCTCCAGGTCCGTCACCTCCTCTTCTGCCTCTGAAGGAGGATCCACACTTGACACAATGGCACACACCATTACATTTTCTTTACTTTCACTTTCAGCAAAGAGTACAGGAGCAACCTTTTTGTGGCCCCTGCGCCGTCTACGACGAGAGGTGGACTCTCTCCCCTCGTCTAGCCCCTCCTGACTGACCTCTCCTTCTACTTCCGTAGTGTCACCGTCAGCTATGGGGTCTGTGTCACTCCCCATGATGTTGTGGACTACCAGGTCACCTCCCCCTTTGACTTCACCCCCTTCCACTGGAGCTACCCCGTTATCAACGGTCACTTTGTCATTTTTAGGAGGTACCAACCCACAATCATCAACAATTTCCAGTTTTCTACACTCCACACTCTTGTAAAAATCCGCCCCCTTTTTAGACTCCGCCCCCTTTTTAACAACCACACCTGTAAGGGAATTTTTACAAAAAACATCAGCGACAGTCTTAGGACTCAGTTCACAAGATCTCTTACCACCTTCCCGGGCACTCTGGGACAACACGGGCGCCCCCGGAGAGTCCATAGAATGGTCCACTGCCGCCATTCTATATGGTGCCCACAGCTCCTGCGGTTCCCGCACCATGTCCTGTAAGAGTTTCTCAAATACCTGCTCCGGTCCCAACCGGCCCTTCAAACGCTCAATAGCTCCAGACACCTCTGCTGCTTTGCACACAGCCATCACGGTACATTGTTCACACTTGAACTTCACCGCTCTCCCCGAAAAAATCTTCGTGGCCCCGCCGAGCCACCGCAACACAGGATTCGAGTGCGACGTCAATCTTCGCAACCCCGCCGAGTTGCAGCAAGATGCTTTAACTTCATGAGCCCCGCCGAGCCACAGCAAACCAGGTTTGAGTGCGACGACGACCTTCACAACCCCGCCGAGTTGTAGCCAGATGCTTTACCACACTCGTCGACCTGTACAGTTGCTCCCAGCAACCAGATTGCAGATGCTCCCAGCAACCAGACTGCAGATGCTCCCAGCAACCAGACTGCAGTTTCCCCTAGCAACCAGACTGCAGAGTGCCCCTAGCAACCAGACTGCAGCTGCCCGCACTCTCAAACCACATGTAAGGCAGCGCTACTTATTATCCTGGGGGATACTCGCTTCGCTGCGTCAATTTAAAACACATACGCAATCTTTTTTGGTATTTCTCAACTCAGCAGTTTATTAACTCCATAAACTGCTGATCACTCAGTCCATCTTAGTGGCTCACCGACACACTGATAAAGTCCACGAGCTCAAGTGGCAGACCGGCCCACTTGGCTCTAATTACAGCCTTCCGCAAGGTAATACTAACACAATGTCCAGGTAAGTGTCCATAACACAAGAGTATTACCTGCGCCGGCTTCAGCTGTAACAGTCCTTTTTCATGCGCCACCACTGTGGCTCTACGGCTTCCCACACGTGGTCTCCAGCCGTCACTCCCTTTAAGGCTTACTGGCGTATTACATATATCATACCCAGGCTTCACCTTCCAGGACGCTTGTGTGGCACTCCGAGGCTTACTGGTATCCCCCACACTCTCACACAGGGATCCAGGCTTCACCTCCACCGGAGTCCACCAGGCCTCTTGTGTGGCACTCCGAGGCTTACTGGCATCCCCCACACTCTCACACAGGGATCCAGGCTTCACCTCCACCGGAGTCCACCAGGCCTCACCAGGCCTCACACGAGCGGGGTTCCCCCACACACACAGCGAACAGCCTCGTGCCCACACAGGAGCTCCCAACACACAGGAACTCCTACACACTGGAACACACCCACACAGCCACAGATAGGACCTTAACTGTGTGCATAAGGACCTGTGTGATGTCACGGTCATGTGACCAGTCAGTTAAAGGGGAAGGTACATGGTCATTCAAAACACACTGAACCATTAAAGGGATGTCTGCTACACCACACTATCTAATCTATGTGTGATGCTCTATTCTTTCTGTTCTAAATTGTCGGGTACTGGTGTATGCCGCTGATGAATTGCCGGCCGGCTTTTTTAAAGAGACGGGTGCATGAAAATAGGAGGGCACTAGTGTGTTCCAAGTGCCCTGCTATGTTTTTCATGCACCCTCCTATATACCCTGCCTGACTGTCTGCCTATATATTCTGCCTGCCTGACGTTTAATTGAGCACTGTTCCCATCGATTTGGGCAATTTTTGACCTTCTGCAGATGGCTGGGGGGGACCGCCAGAAAAATGCTCGAGTTTCCCATAGACTTATATTGGGCTCATTGCTCGGGTCGAGCACCCGAGTATTCCAATGTGCTCAACCCGAGCTTCGAGCACCCGAGCATTTTAGTGCTCGCTCATCACTAGTGTTCATGTATAACAGGGGAAGAGGCAGTGGTGTCACCCGTAGACAATGTTTGGAGACCTAACCCTTGGACTGGCATCTTCCCTCGTGTTGGTATTCTGGGAAACGGTTGTCCGCCTTGCATCGCTGGCCACCCCCTACCTCTTCCTACCTGTTGCCGTGTTGCAGATACCTCCCCCTCTGTACTGCTGTCCTCACTCTGCATGTGACCTTGCTATGTTGGGTCAGTGACTTCATCGTCTACCAACTCATCTTCCACTTGCAATTGTGTCTCATCATCATCATCCACCTCTTGCGACAGTAATTGCACTTTCCCACCGTCGCCTTCTTGTGAGCGTGGCTGCTCAAATATTTGGGCATCGCTACATGCAATCTCCTCATGTCCCGCTTGAAGCAGGCAGGGCGAGAGGCCAGAATCTATAAATGGAAATGTGAACATCTCTTTGGAGTGTATAAGTGTGTGATTTTAACATGTTGACATATCTTTCTAGCAATGAGCTCATATTTATGACAGAGTAAATTTCTCCTGCAATGACTTAGTCCGGCCATTAGGGGTCAGCAAGAAACAAGTAAAGAAAAAGCCCAGGGATCTGAAAAAAAGCCCGGGAAAGAGAGATCCAGGAAGTCCTGTGAGAAGGCGACATGCGTCTGAATGCTGAGTGACGTTGGAGAGCTTGTACAGACTGCAGCCAGATGGTGTGTCCAAGAAGAAGCTGTGCCTTGTGAGTAACTGAGATATGTGACCGGTCACCAACTGTGTAGTCAGTTAGGGAAAGCTAGTTAGTGATTCCAGTAGTGCTGACAACTGCCTGGTGTATATCACTGCTGATGGACTGATCAGGCTTGATCCAGAGATTGTGAAGGATCTGGTACTCTAAGACTCTGTGCACATGGATACTACTAAGGAGCCCTGTTGTGAACTACACTTTGAGACTGAGATTGATTCTAATTCCTGCTTACACCTGGATGTGCTGGAGAGCTTGGTGAGAAGGAGAAGTTGATCAAACCCTGTGGCCGGAGATCAGGGTCTAATTAAAGGTTTAATTTGTTAACTGTTTGTATATGTATTAAGTCTGAGAGATTTCTCTTTGCTCTTGTGAGAAGAGAAACTGTACACTGTATAGGTAACGCGTTGGTTAAATATATATGAGTGTTCTCTAAGGGGAAAACAAGGGTACCCAGATCCCATTGTATTAGCATGGGAGGGGGGGTGTAAGGTTATATTCCTGGGAGGAACACGTGCCACGTCCGCGGTAACATCCTGGGTAGGCCCTGTACTGAATAAGGGTGGGAGCGGCATAGCCCAGGGGTAGTTTGGCTCATTCCCGCGAGATTGGCACTTGGGTTCTCTCAGGCTGCATAACTTGTATTTTGTGTTAGTGGCTGTTGTGGCCCATATTTTGTAGAATTGTTTAACCCTATCAGTTTTTGTGACCAGTATAAAGAAAGTTATTTGCCACTATACAAGGTCGGAGTCATTCATAGCAGCGCCGTATTCCTCATATACATTCGACTGGCGTTCTGGTCATTACATGATCACTTGTCTCCAGGCACTCGACATGGTGGGAGAAAGGAGGATCAGGGTGAGGAATATGTGGTCCAGACTCACGGCTACTGAGACTGGAGCATATGGAAGACAGCGTGGTGCTGGCAAACTGACTGAAAGTTTTATCTGCTATCCAACTAACAATCTTTTCACACTGGTCTGGCTTCAAGATATGCATTACTCGCCCCCTTAGAAAGTGCGACAGGAAATAGGGCGACAGCATGTGTGTGCTTGTTGTGCTCCCCCAGCAGGCACAGTTTCACCTTGTCCACGGCCTCGACCTCTGCGCTCACCCACAGAAACGTCCACTTCCCTGTCCTTACTATGAGCCTTGCTCATTACAAAGTATGTATGATATTTCACTGCTGAGAAAACTGTGCAGTATTTTTAGCGCAGTAAAATTTTCCCACCTCAAAACAACTTATACAGTGCAATAGCAATACAGCAATGCTACTGGTTACCGGACAAATCTGGGTTTACATTCTGAATGCACAACTAGCGCAGATTAAACTGAGTAGAAATTTTAGATGCTGAGAAAACTGCAGTATTTTTAGTGCAGTAAAATTTGCCCACCTCAGAACAACTTGGTACAGTGCAATAGCAATAGCACGATGCTACGTTGTTACCTCCCTCACTTTAGGTTGTCCTGCTACCTGGATATGTTGTGAATATATCACTTGATTTATACTATGCAGTTGCACATATCTATGGATTTATCTTATATATTGTGTGAGAGATAGAGGCTGAGTCATTATGTATTGTGGCACCCTGCTGTTCACAGGTACCACAGGACCCAAAAGGGTGCATTGACAGACTTCTCCACAAGAGGCCCTCATTACAAACAAACACCTCCACCCTTCCACCTCATACCACCAGAGGGAGCCCGTTAGGGATATATATATGGAGGGTGGAGCCAGGCAGTTCAGTCAGGCAGAGTCAGAGAGTCTGAGAGCGTGCTGGCGCTGAGACCAGTGAAGAAGCAGCACGTCTGCTGCTGTATTGAGGGCCCCGAGTGTGGCCAGAGGCAAGAGGAGGAAGGAAAGAGGAGTTAAGGGGGCAGAGGAGCATCATAGGCTCACCCCAGAATACAAACCGGACACCGGGTCTGCGCCTACAGGGTCCTTTATACCCAGTAGGGATCACCGGCATACCAGGAGGACTACAAGTCCCTGGCCGACCTGAAGCTAGACCCATTACAGGACCAGGAACCACGAAGGCCCCGGCGCCCAGGGATAGTGGTTGCCAGCGGAAGGTCCTACTACCAAGCGACAGGTGAAGGAACAGCACGACACATAAGCTAGGCCCAGTTGCAGGCTGGCCAGGAGCTTAGAGAGAGGGAAACACGGACCAGGAGGCCTTATTCCCGCTCACTGGGGAGAAGTCCTGAAGTGCACCCTTCCTACCGAGTACCCTGGACCGTACCTGACATTCGCACCAGTAAAGGTATTGAAGCGAATCCGCTGTCTCTGTCAGTTACTCCTGCTGCGCCATCCCGCCTGCACTACAAGCCCCAGCATCACCACCCACCATCAAACTCTGTACTGCCCTGAGGCCCGCTCCACCTGTGGGGAGCCGTTCCATCCCAGCTGCCCTATCAACTGCCTCAGAGGTCTGCAGCAGCGCTGGTACAAATTTCCAGAAACCACAGGTGGCGTCACGATCAAACTACAAAACCCATATGAACAATCCCCTTTTTGTTGACCGCCCTGGGCCACGGACTAGGCCAGCCTCTGTGATATATCCCCCCCAGCATCCATAGGCCCGGCTGCCGAGTACCCCACGGCCCTGGGGGTGCGTCAGTATCACCATTCTAATTGTGGAAAATTGTTATCTATGGCTCTGCCCTCTGCCTTGGCGATGTATTTTGTACTTTAGTTGTTAACTATAGGTTTGGTGGGACTCCATCGATATATCAAGTGATGACACTTGAGGCTGTACACAACTTTACAATTTTATTGTCTGTTCTGTCTTTTTTGTACTACTCACTAAGTGTTTTTTAATATGCTTCTAATAAATATTGGTTTTATTTGAGTTTATTAGTGATGATCAAGCACTAAAATGCTCGGGTGCTCGTTGTTCGAGTCGAGCAAATTGGAATGCTCGAGTCCTTGGACCAAGTAACGACCCCAATGTAAGTCTATGGGAAACTCGAGCATTTTTCCGGCGGCTCCCACCGGCGGTCTGCAGAGGGACTAAAAATTGCACAAATGACATGGGAACAGCATGGGGAAGACCCCTGGAAGCATTTCTGACTCCCAGGTCACTGCTGTCAACAACGTTGTCAGAGGTATTACACCACTTTTACGGACTCACAATAAAACATACAAAAACTAAACTGAAATGGATTTTCCTGGGAAATATGTTAAGGAACATCCTTTCCAGAGTAATTACTTGTATATAAGGCAAAATAAATAACCAAAAACAAAAATGCTCCTCCACACCTTGGGCTATGTTCACACATAGCGTTTTTGATGCGTTTTTGTATTTTTGCACTGCTTTCAACCAAGACAAATGCACTTACCAGGAAATGTCATTTTAACATTTTACTACCTTATCTGGCCATCTGGTGTGTGACACATCATCAGACACATCCTGTTTCATTTATGATGGAGGGACTCCAAAAAGTCACAAAGACTATATTTATAGGGCCATCAGGCGGCCCTTACTATTCTTAAATGGCCAGCAGTCGGCTATGCTTTGTTTTTTCCATTATTAACAAGTGGGTCTCCTATACTGTTATTAAGTATCCAGTGACTGCAATCGCTACCAAAAATTTGGAGGAACTCCAATGCCCCTTGCAAGAGACGTAGAGGTCGGAGGGCCTCCTGCAAAAAATCCTCCCATTATTAGGAAGTGTGTCTCCCATACAGTTTGCCTATGCAGTGAAGCAATGGCTGCCAAAAATTTGGAGGAACTCCAATGCCCCTTGCAAGAGATGTAGAGGTCTGATGGCCTCCTGCAAAAAATGATCCCATTATTAGGAAGTGTGTCTCCCATACAATTTGCCTATGCAGTGAAGCAATGGCTGCCAAAAATTTGGAGGAACTCCAATGCCCCTTGCAAGAGACGTAGAGGTCTGAGGGCCTCCTGCAAAAAATGATCCCATTATTAGGAAGTGTGTCTCCCATACAATTTGCCTATGCAGTGAAGCAACGGCTGCCAAAAATTTGGAGGAACTCCAATGCCCCTTGCAAGAGACGTAGAGGTCGGAGGGCCTCCTGCAAAAAATCCTCCCATTATTAGGAAGTGTGTCTCCCATACAGTTTGCCTATGCAGCGAAGCAATGGCTGCCAAAAATTTGGAGGAACTCCAATGCCCCTTGCAAGAGACGTAGAGGTCTGAGGGCCTCCTGCAAAAAATGATCCCATTATTAGGAAGTGTGTCTCCCATACAATTTGCCTATGCAGTGAAGCAATGGCTGCCAAAAATTTGGAGGAACTCCAATGCCCCTTGCAAGAGATGTAGAGATCGGAGGGCCTCCTGCAAAAAATCCTCCCATTATTAGGAAGTGTCTCCCCCATACAGTTTGCCCAAGGCAGTGAAGCAAAGGCTGCCAAAAATTTGGAGGAACTCCAATGCCCCTTGCAAGAGACGTAGAGGTCTGAGGGCCTCCTGCAAAAAATGATCCCATTATTAGGAAGTGTGTCTCCCATACAATTTTCCTATGCAGTGAAGCAATGGATGCCAAAAATTTGGAGGAACTCCAATGCCCCTTGCAAGAGACGTAGAGGTCTGAGGGCTTCCTGCATAAAATGATCCCATTATTAGGAAGTGTGTCTCCTATACAATTTGCCTATGCAGTGAAGCAATGGCTGCCAAAAATTTGGAGGAACTCCAATGCCCCTTGCAAGAGACGTAGAGGTCTGAGGGCCTCCTGCAAAAAATGATCCCATTATTAGGAAGTGTGTCTCCCATACAATATGCCTATGCAGTGAAGCAATGGCTGCCAAAAATTTGGAGGAACTCTAATGCCCCTTGCAAGAGACATAGAGGTTGGAGGGCCTCCTGCAAAAAATGATCCCATTATTAGGAAGTGTGTCTGCTATACAATTTGCCTATGCAGTGAAGCAACGGCTGCCAAAAATTTGATTTGGAGGAACTCCAATGCCCCTTGCAAGAGATGTAGAGGTCTGAGGGCCTCCTGCAAAAAATGATCCCATTATTAGGAAGTGTGTCTCCCATACAATTTGCCTATGCAGTGAAGCAATGGCTGCCAAAAATTTGGAGGAACTCCAATGCCCCTTGCAAGAGACGTAGAGGTCTGAGGGCTTCCTGCAAAAAATGATCCCATTATTAGGAAGTGTGTCTCCCATACAATTTGCCTATGTAGTGAAGCAATGGCTGCCAAAAATTTGGAGGAACTCCAATGCCCATTGCAAGAGACGTAGAGGTCAGAGGGCCTCCTGAAAACAATGTTCCCATTATTAAGAAGTGTGTCTCCCACACTGTTTGCCTATGCAGTGAAGCAACGGCTGCCAAAAATTTGGAGGAACTCCAATGTCCCTTGCAAGAGACGTAGATATGTTGATATGGTACATATGGTGGTGATATGGTGGTAGAGGATTAGGATGGGGAGAAGGAGGAAGACAAGAGCAAATAGACAAAATCAGGAAGCGTATACCCATGTCTGGGTGGGAAGACAGAGGTCCATGGGAATAGAGTTAGACCTCCCAAAAAAAAGACACTGTATTTGAGTTTATGTTACTCTGCTATCATTCGGTGGTGTTGAGAAGTCTGGCCCAATCCAGCCCTTGTTAAGTTTTATAAGAGTCAGCCTGTCAGTATTTTCAGTTAACAGGCGGATGCACCTATCGGTTATAATTCCACCAGCGGCACTAAAAACCCGCTCTGACAAAACGCTAGCGGCAGGGCAGGCCAGGACCTCCAAGGCGTAAAGAGCCAGTTCATGCCACATGTCCAGTTTGAATACCCAATAATATAAGGCACAGAGGAATCACGGAGGACATTGGTACGGTCAGCAAGGTACTCCCTCACCATCTTCCGCAACTTTGACCTCCTTGAGAGAGCACCCCACGCATCAGGGCTTGTGCAATGGGAGGGTCTGAGAAAACTGTCCCAGAACTTTGACAGTGTTCCTCTGCCTCTACTCGATTGCATTTGTGTCTCACTCGCCTGTACTCCTTGGTTGTCCAACGAACTGTGACGTCTGACGCCAGCATTTTCATATGGGAATTTTTTTTAACAATTCCCCAACAAGGGCCTTCTCATACTGCACCATTTTATTAGGCCTGTCCTGTAAGGGAATAAGAGACAGAAAGTTTTCCTTGTAGCGTGGGTCTAGAAGTGTCACCGACCAATAATGACTGTCACCCAAAATTTGGACAACGTGAGGGTCACAGGAAAAGCAGCATCACATAAACTCAGCCATGTGTGCCAGACTGCAAAGAGGCAAAAGTTCTGTGTCCTCACCAAGAGGATGACTGACCATGCTCTCCTCCTCCTCCTCCTCCTCCTCCTACCTGTCCTCAGGCCATTCACGCTGAACATACGGTTGACAGTTGTGCAGGTAGTGCCATCTATAGCACAGGAAACCAGATCCTGTTCCTCCTCCTTCTCCTCCTCTTCCTCATTGTCACCCAATCCATGTTGGGATGAGATGAGGCTGGGCTGTGTGTAACCACCCTGTATGGTTCCTTGCTCAATCAGATCGTGCTCCGCTTGCAATGCATCCTCTTTAATTGTGAGCAGAGAGCGTTTCAGAAGACAGAGAAGCGGGATGGTGATGCTAGTTATGACGTCATCGCCACTCACCATCTTGGTGGAGTCCTCAACGTTTTGGAGGATGGTACATATGTCTGACATCCATTTCCATTCCTGAGGTCTTATGTGTGGAGTCTGACCTGAATACCCACAGCCTTGTTGATGCTGGTAGTCAACAACTGCCCTCTTCAGCTCACAAATCCTTCTCAACATCTGCAATGTAGAGTTCCAATGTGTGGGGACATCGCAGATCAGTGGCGTACTTTGATAAGCAGATCCAACAGATCCGGGTAGGTTTTGAGAAACCGCTGAACCACGAGGTTTAGCACATGGGCCAGGCATGGTACATGTGTGAGCTCGCCTCACCTCAGAGCCGCCACCAGGTTCCGTCCATTGTCACGCATGACCATGCCTGGCTGTAGGTTCAGCGTTGTCAGCCACAGATCTGCCTGCTCTTTTAGAGCTGTCCATAACTCTTCAGCCTTTTGTGGTTTGTCACCTAAGCATATTAGCTTCAGCATAGCCTGTTGCCACTTGGCCGAGGCAGTTCTGCAGTGCTTCCAGTTTGTGACTGATGTGGTCATTTTGGAGATGGAGGCTGAAGAGGAGGAGGAGATGTAGGAGCTGTAGAATGTGGGGGCAACCCTGATTGACCCAGGGCCCGCAATCCTCGACGTCGGGAGGACGTGTTCCATCCCAAGGTCCGACTGGGTCCTGGCTTCCATTATATTAACCCAGTGTGCCGTCAGTGAGATGTACCGTCACTGCCCACAAGCATTTGTCCACATGTTCCCAGTAACTGCCTTGTTGAGTGCACGTCTAATGTTGTGGGACACGTGATCGTGTAATGCGGGGACGGCACACCGGGAGAAATAGTGGCGACTGGGGACCGAATACCGAGGGGCAGCCGCTGCCATCAGGTAGTGGAGAGCTTCCGTCTCCACGACGCTAAACGGCAACATTTCGAGCGCAAGCATTTGTGAAATGTGTGAATTTAGCAGTGTGGCCTGTGTGGCGTTGGCTGCGTATTTCTGCTTGCGTTCCAAGGACTGGAGTAGGGACAACTGAACGCTGCGCTGGTAAAAGGACATGGACGTGCTTGCTGATGGTGCTAGTTGAGAGTGTGCAACGACAGGTGCAGGGCAGGAGGCATTTTCGCATGCACCATGGACAGGGGATTGGTATACACGCACACCAGCGGAACAAGAAGTGGTGTCACCCACAGACACAGTTGGTGTGTCCTGGGGTTTGGCCCACTTTGTCGGGTGCTTTGCTGCCATGTGCCTGATCATGTTGGTGGTGGTCAGTAGAGATGAGCGTTGTTCTACTCGAACTGTTCGCCAATCTCAAATTCGAGCTGTTTTGGGCGGTGTTCGAGCCGGTCGGCGAACACGAACAATTTGAGAAAAATTCGGCTGTTCGAGGTTATGTTCGATAACTGTTCGTGCACCAAAATCATAACTGGATTTTTTCTCAGTAATGATGAAAATTAATGTTAATACGCAGTTTGAGTGTACAGCGGGGCGGGGGGAGGGGCAGGGGATGGATCTCTGCAGGAACAATGAAGATCTCCATTTTTTTTTCTCTTTCCCGCATTTGCAGTGGGGAGGTGCAATCTGTCAGCCTATCAGCAGCGCACACACGGAGCGAAGTGCTTTTTTTCACACAAGCAAGGGCATGTGTGATTGGCAGTGTATGTCACATGTCCTTGCCCTATAAGACCAAGCCATTTTCCCCGTCGCCACCATTTTCTCACTGCTGCAGCTGCGTGTTAGACGGCACCGCTGTTGCTGTGTGCGCTATACCTTGTTAATTTCAAGCCAATTTTCGCACAAATATACAGATAGCTTGGGAGTAGGGAATAGTTGTGATTGCAGTCCTTTTAAGGACTAGGTTACAGCATTTCCTACGACTTTTATCAGGCAGGTCTGTGCTCTTAAATAGATAGATTGTGGGAGTAAAGACTAATTGTAATTGGAGTCCTTTTCAGGACTAGGTTACATCAGTTCCTATCAGTTTTTGCCAGGCAGGTCTGTGCCAGTGCTGTGCAAGTTTTTTTCACAGCATTTGGCTGAATCTAGCAAAGCTAATCCTTTTTGGCCTATTGCAGAGTGTGTTAGTCAGTGGAGTAGCCTATCTGTGTTGCAAGATATACCACCTGTGTATAGAATACCAATTTTTTTACTGCACCTAGTGAAGTAAAATCTTTTGGGCATAGCATCATTCTATTAGTCCATCTATACTGACCTCCATCAGGTTGCAAACTGAATATAATTTTTTTCTGCATCTAGCTCTGAATAAATACTTCGGCTTCTAGCAGTGTGTGGGACTTGGTCTATTAGTCCATCTATACTGACCTCCATCAGGTTGCAAATTAAAAATAATTTTTTTCTTCATTTAGCTCTGAAAAAATATTTGGGCTTCTAGCAGTGTGTGGGACTTGTTCTATTAGTCCTTCTATACTGACCTCCAGCAGGTTGCAAATTGAATATAATTTTTTTCTGCATATAGCTCTGAAAAAATATTTGGGCTTCTAGCGGTGTGTGGGACTTGGTCTATTAGTCCATCTATACTGACCTCCATCAGGTTGCAAATTAAAAATAATTTTTTTCTGCATCTAGCTCTGAAAAAATATTTGGGCTTCTAGCAGTGTGTGGGACTTGGTCTATTAGTCCATCTATACTGACCTCCATCAGGTTGCAAATTGAATAAAAAAATTTTCTGCATCTAGCTCTGAAAAAATATTTGGGCTTCTAGCAGCGTGTGGGACTTGTTCTATTAGTCCATCTATACTGACCTCCATCAGGTTGCAAATTAAAAATAATTTTTTTCTGCATCTAGCTCTGAAAAAATATTTGGGCTTCTAGCAGTGTGTGGGACTTGGTCTATTAGTCCATCTATACTGACCTCCATCAGGTTGCAAATTAAAAATAATTTTTTTCTGCATCTAGCTCTGAAAAAATATTTGGGCTTCTAGCAGTGTGTGGGACTTGGTCTATTAGTCCATCTATACTGACCTCCATCAGGTTGCAAATTGAATAAAAAAATTTTCTGCATCTAGCTCTGAAAAAATATTTGGGCTTCTAGCGGTGTGTGGGACTTGGTCTATTAGTCCATCTATACTGACCTCCATCAGGTTGCAAATTAAAAATAATTTTTTTCTGCATCTAACCCAGCCAATAGTTTTGGCCTAATACCACAGTTTGGCCACTCAGCTCTGCTCGGTTACCATCCATTGTTTTTTTGTGCAAACAACTCCAGAGTTGTGAATTAGTTAACCACCAAAATGAGTGGAAAAAGGCCTGCTGCTGGTGGAAAGGGGAATAGGCGTGTTGGGAAGGGGAAAAAAGGTTGTGTCCATGGGGTAGGTGCAGAAGAAAGACCATCTTCCAGCCAAACTAAAATGTCTACTTCTTTTAGCGGACAATGTGATAAGATCCCTTTCTTACGGCCACGCCAATCGCTACAAATTCCAGATGAGGCACAAAAACAGCAGGTGCTTCAACGGATATCAAGTGCTCCTTTAAGTGGGCTCTCCTCCACATCAACTTCAACATCACAAATACTCCAGTCCTCAAAGGTGTCACCCAAATCGCACTTGCTTCCTCACAGCTCCCAAATCTCCAGCTGCCCGTCTGAGTATGAGGTAGAACAGATGGTTGAGTCTGCAGAGCTGTTTACTCATACTATAGCCTGGGAATCAGAGGTCGACTCCAGCGCTTCTGTGAATCCAGACGAGGAAATGATCTGCACTGATGCCCAGAATCTTTATGAGTCGGATCCAGGACCAGACGCAGAAGGTTCTGACCATAATGTAGACCCTCATTCCCAAACTGTAACTCCTGTTGGTGGAGACAATGAGGAAGACGATGATAAGACTCAAATACCTGATTGGAGCGACAACTTTAGTTTTTTGTCAGGGCAGGAACAGGTTGGCTCTGAGGACGACGGGTGTGATAACGCACAGGGTGATGATGATGAGGTCGGAGATCCCACTTACTGTCAACCCACAGTCAGCCAAGAGATGAGGTCAGCAGAGGAGGTGGAGGAAGATGCTAGTGACGACGAGGTCAGGTTGCGCCTTCCTGGACAGAGACGTAGTACTGGAAGCACGTCAACAACTGCATCCTCAAACACAACTCTGCCTCTCACCACAAGTCGTGGTGGCTCTTCAGGTCGCATGGGTGCTAAGCCTTGCATAGCCTGGGCATTTTTTCAGATCGATAAAGATGACCCAACTCGTGTTATCTGTAACATTTGTCAGCAAAAGCTAAGTAGAGGCCAAAAAATACATAGTTTGAGTACTTCATGCATGAACCGGCACATGGACATGAAGCATAAGTTGCAGTGGGAAGCTCAGTGTGCTACAATGCGGTCTAGCCGGCCGGGCCAACCACCGTCTGCCATATCTTGTGCATCCGCGGCCTCTTCATCCTCTGTGACTGGGGGGACAGCAGTCACACCTGTTTTGGGGCGCAGACCTGCCACCTCTTTACCCGCAACAGCCAGCGTGATTGGCAGGTCATCATTTTCTTTGGAGGTGGTAACACCAGCTGGTCTTGAGCGCTGTCCGACATCGATAGCACCACCTTTGGATCAAGGCAACCTAACATGTCCGCCTGCATCTTCCTCACAGACCGGCAGTTTGCCGGGGACACCCTTATCAACCCCGTCTAAGCACAATAGCCAGCCCTCGGTCCCTCAGATGTGGACAAGTAAAAGACCATTTCCTCCTAGCCATGAGAAAGCTAAGAGGTTGAATTTCACCATCTGCAAGCTCTTGGCTACAGAAATGCTGCCTTTCCGCCTGGTGGACACAGAGGATTTTCGAGACCTTATGTCCGTCGCAGTGCCCCAGTACCAGATGCCCAGTCGGCACTACTTCTCAAAGAAAGGTGTGCCTGCGCTCCACCAGCATGTCGCACACAACATCACCGCTTCTTTGAGAAACTCTGTGTGTGACAGGGTGCATTTCACCACAGACACTTGGACGAGTAGGCATGGACAGGGGCGTTACATGTCGCTGACTGGGCACTGGGTAACTATGGTGACAGCAGGACAAGGGGCTGCTGTCCAAGTCTTGCCGTCCCCACGAGTTGTGCGTCAATCCTCTTTATGTCATTTTTCCTCCACTGCTTCTGCCTCCTCAACCTCCTCTTGGTCTTCCACCTGCACCCAAAGCCTGTCTGGTCATGCCACAAGCTTTCTAACTGCGCAGAAGGGATCCTGCACACCTCCTTACTATGCTGGCAGTAGGGCTCAACGTCATCAGGCGGTTTTTACATTGAAATGTCTGGGAAATGTGAGTCACACAGCTGAGGAGTTGTGGTCAGCTCTGGAGAACCAATTTCATGAATGGTTGTCTCCACTGGACCTGAAACCAGGGAAGGCCGTGTGCGACAATGCTGCAAACCTGGGTGCGGCCCTTCGCCGGGGCAATGTCACACACGTGCCTTGTATGGCTCACGTGTTGAACCTGGTTGTCCAGCAATTTTTAGCCCACTATCCCAGACTAGATGGCCTTCTGCAGAGGGCACGGTCGCTGTGTGCTCACTTCCGCCGTTCGCATCCCGCAGCTCAGCGACTTACATCTCTACAGAAGTCGTTGGGCCTGCCACTTCACCGGCTAAAATGCGATGTGCCTACCCGGTGGAATTCAACTCTGCACATGTTGCAGCGACTGTGGCAGCACCGACAAGCCCTGGTGCAATACGTTCTGACATATAGCCTGGGCCAACGAGATTCAGAGGTGGGGCAAATCACGCTGGAGGAGTGGTCTCAGATCAGGGACCTATGCACCCTTCTGCACAGTTTTGAAATGGCGACGAAGATGTTTAGTGCTGACGATGCCATTATCAGCATGACTATTCCGGTGATTTACATGCTGGAGCACATGTTAAACAGAATTCGGAGTCAGGTGGTGGCACAAGAGGAGGTGGAGGAAGTAGAGGAGGAGGAGTTGTATGCGGAAGGGCTAACATCTGCAAGGTCCAGACGGTCGGCAGCACCAGGGCGGCAGGCATGTGAGGGTGGGGGAGATGATTTTACCAGGGCGCATGGTAGCAGCCAAACTAGTGAGGAAGGTGCAGGAGCCCAGGAAGAAGTGGAGGACGAACTGATGGAAGACTCATCAGATGAGGGAGACCTTGATCACATTTCTGTTGTGCGAGGTTGGGGGGAGAGGACAGAGGAAGGAAGCATGATTGTTACCTCGCCACCAACACAACAGGGACTTGGTGCTCCTGGATGCGCAACACACATGAGTGCCTTCTTGCTGCACTACCTGCAACATGACCCTCGAATTGTGAGAATTAGAAATAATCCTGACTACTGGGTTGCCACACTGTTAGATCCCCGGTACAAAAGTAAATTTGCAGAAATTATTCCTGCCATAGAAAGGGATGCACGCATGCAGGAGTATCAGCAGAGACTGTTGCAGAATCTTACATGTGCTTTTCCACAAAATACCAGTGGTGCACGTAGTGAATCTCACAGTTCCAACTTGCCAACCGTGGTCTGTATGGAATTGTTCAATAAAGGGCCCAAAATTAAGATAACATAGATGGGAGAGGTCTCTATGAATAGGAATTCCTAAGTATTTGATACCCTGTGAGGGCCAGGCAAAGGGAAAGTTGGACTGGATGGAATCCTATATGGATTTAGGGAGGGAGACATCGAGGGCCTCAGACTTCGCTGCATTGATTTTAAAATTTTACCATGTAACAAAGTGATCTATTTCAGCCATAACAGCAGGGATGGATATATGTGATTGAGTGATATATACTAGGACATCATCAGCAAATAGAGAGCACTTGTACTCGGTGCCTCCCACCTCAATCCACCTAATATTGGGGTTATGGCGAATTGATGAGAGCAGGTGCTCCGTCACTAGGATGTATAAGAGAGGGGACAGAGGACATCCCTGCCTTGTCCCATTGGTGATTGTGAAAGGTGATGAAAATGTTCTGACGCACCCCCTGGGCCTTGGGACACCCGGAGCCGGACCCTTTTTGGTGGATGCTGGTGGTTGTAGTCTTCGTGGCGGCGATCCGGTTCCGTGGCTCAGGGCGGTCAAACCAGTGGCGGAACTATTTATGTGGTTTTGATGTTTAAATGTCCGACTACGCCACCCGTGGATTGCGGTCAGAGTGAACCGCCGCTACAGGGCAGACCGCTAAGGCTGGTGTTGTGGGTGCAGCAGAGCGTAGCATAACTCCCCACGGGAGGAGTATAGCCTCAGGGCAGTGTATGCGGAGGATGGGGGTGATGGTGCAGGGCAGCAGCAGTAACGACACGGAGTCAGTGATGCAGTTCAGGGCCTTTACTCACAGTTCTTATTATCCAGACCACGTCTGCAGGTAACGGCTGCCCACGTCGTACTGTGCTCACCAGGTGAGGGGCTCAGACAACTCCCAGATAACTTTGGAGCGCTTCACAGGACCCCCTTTGTGTGTCCTTTGTCTGGCCTTTCTTACCAACACTTCTGTCCGGCTGCCTCGGGCCTCCTCTTGGTAAACTTGGCGCCAGTTTCCCTGACCCTATGTGGTGCCTTCCTAGCGGGTGGAGCAAGGGGCTGCGCCACATAAAATGTCAGAGCCTCCGGTTTCTAGCTGAGGGTCGTTTCCTGCCTCCACTAGTTCGGGGACCGGTCTCCCCCTTTGGCCTGACCCCTCCACGCAGGTGGATTCGGGCGTGCGGTGGCGACTCGCCCGTCCGCACCCCTGGGATCCCTTCATTCCTCGTTCCTGGAGCCTTCTCCGCTCCTCTTCCTTCCTTCTCCCTCTTGCAGGCCTGGGCCTCTGTTACTAGGCCCGCCTCCGGAGCAGAGCTCATGCAGAGCCCCTGCTCCCTGCCACTTCTGCTCAGACTTCTCTGCACTGAACTAAGATGGTGCCCACCTTTTATACTCCCTTCTCAATGCACCCAGTAACTGCTTCCTCCCTGCTCCTGCACTGCAGGGTTCCCCTTCCTCAGTGTTCCCTCCCCCCACTCCAGCCAGGGACAGGGACTGTCGTGCCCATCTCAGGGGCATATTGGTCGCCCTGCCCCACGGCAATGTGGTGTAATGCATGCAGGTGTCGGGTCCTGATCCACACTCCATCCTTATCTGAGAGTGAGATATCACACCTCTGGGTGAGGTGCAATACGTCTGTAGCAACCGAGCCCTCGGTGCTACAGTTCCATTTATCTTCAGCCTAGGTGACGTATTGTGATACAGGGCCGTGATTTTGGCTATAAAAGGGTCCCCTAGACCCCTACCCCAAGCTTTTTAAGAGAATCATATATGGCGTGCCAGGAGACTCTATGGAATGCTTTCTCAGCATCCAACGAGAGTATCTACTTACAAATTTTTAACTGCATCTAGCCCAGGAAATACTTTGTGCCTAGTAGCAGTGTCTGCTAGTCAGCGGATTATCCCGGCTGTTAAGCAAGCTACACCACCTGTAGTTTGGACACTTAATTTTTTCAAAGGAAATGCTTCGGGACCACGGGATACTTAGTGAAGAGCATCAGGAGGCACCCCAAGGCATAGGGGCTGGGACTGGCACTAGGATGCCTTGCGGTGGACAGCCGAGCTCGATCCTTATAAAAGCTTTTTAACTGCAGCAGCTTTAGTGGACGCTACTGGAGCTGGAATTACGCGGCTGCTGGCATGAGACTTGCCCTCCAATAGATCCTTGTAAATGGATTTAAAGTGTATTCATTCAAATTAGAGGGACAATTTAAATTAAAAAGCTTAGAGCTGCCTCCACCACAGGGGGGCTCTCTCGACCCACCAGCGGACAGGCACCAGTATTGGGAGAGGGGGGCTGGCCGTCAGGGTTCACCGCGGCTCTGGCACAAACCCGGCGACACGGAGGTGGCACGGGCAGGAGCGGACTGGCCGTCTCGGCTTCTCACTTTTTGGATTTTAGAAGGGCATGACATGCCTATATCTGTGTCTCCCCCTCCTTTTACTCCTCCACCTCTTTTCTTTTCGCATGACTATATGTACTTGTCACTTTTCCATGTGTTAGTTGTGTCTTCTGAGCAGTTTGTCAGCTTTTGGACACCTTTGAAGGTGTTTTCTATGTGTTTCTATGTGTTTTTGTTTGCCTGCCATTGGTTTTAACGGTGTTCGAAGGTGTTCGACGAACAGTTCGACGAACAGTTCGGCGAACACACGGGTGTTCGACGAACCGAACCGAACTCGAACACTACGGGGGTGGCTCAACACTAGTGGTCAGGCTACTAGTTTTGCTACCCCTGCTGATGCTGGCCTGTCATGTGGTGCAAATGGCCTTTTTGGGGTCTCTGCTGAAACTTCAAAAAATAACCATACTCAGGAAGACCTAACAGTTGTACTGGCAACTTCCGTCGTGTTGGCATTACGAGGAACACATTCCCGCCTTGTGTCTTCGGCTACCACGCTGATTCTTCCTGACTGTTGTGGTGCTACGACTCCCTCCCTCTGTGTGCTATTGTCCTTGCTTTGTATGTCCCCCTGCCAGGTTGGGTCAGTTACTATATCATCCACCATCTCGTCTTCCACTTCCGCACCCTGGTCCTCCTTTTGACTTTCTGGCAATTGTGTCTCATCATCATCATCATCATCATCAACCTCTTGCGACAGTAATTGCACTTTCCCACCATTGCCTTTGTGTGACCGTGGCTGCTCCAATATTTGGGCATCGCTACACGCGTTCTCCTCTTGACTCACTTGAAGCTGGCCGGGCGAGAGGCCTGAATTTACAAATGGAAAAGTGAACGGCTCTTCTGAGTGTCCAAGTGTGGGATCAGTTGTCTCCGGGCACTCGTCATGGTGGGAGGAAGGAGGATCAGGGTGAGGAAAATGTGGGACAGAATCAAGGCTACTGAGACTCAACTGTGTGGAAGACAGGGTGGTGGCAAAGTAACTGAAAGCATTATCTGCTATCCAACCAATAACCTTTTAACACTGCTCTGTGTTCAATAGTGGTGTTTGGCGGTCTTCTAGTAATCGGGACAGGAATGTCGAGAGACAAGATGTGGGTGTGTGTTGTGGCATAATTTCAGCTTGCCCACGGCCACGTCCTCGGCCTCTGCATGCACCATCATGTCCACTTTCCCCGTCCCTTGCCACGCACTTTGCCTATTTTTAATGGAGGACAATATTTTCCACGTTCACGAGAAATGGCTGATTTTGGAACGCATTTTTAAGTGATAGGTCTAACAGAGAACCACAATTTTAAATAGCAGGCCTGTAATTTGCTAATACTATCTTTCACAGACACCTAGTGTGAATAGCTTGACCGACACACTGCAATGGAATGAAAATGGAAGAAAAATGTCTGATTTTGGAACACTCTTACAGGTGTTATGTCTGACAGAGTACCACGGTTATTTGCTGTTATTTGCTAATACTATCCTTGACAGACACCTAGTGTGAATAGCTTGACCGACACACAGCAACAGAATAGAAAAGGAGGCCAAAGTTTTCCATGTTCAGTATAAATTTCTGGATTTTTATCGCTGAAATATGGAACAGATCTGGCTTTATTCTGCAGTGCTAACAAGCAAATGGAGCAGAAAATTGTGTACTCTGGATTGCTTTTTAAGCAAATAACCAGGATTAAGATAAAAAAAAATTTTCCCTGGCCCCTGATATCTGGGGCTATGTCTACAAATATCTGTAAGAACAGCATCAGCAGGACCCTCTTGCACTATATGCACTGCAGTCTGCCACAAACACTGCCAGCCTGCCTAACTCCTGCTATCACCACTGAATATATGCAGCTGGATTAGTCCTCAGAAGGACTGATAGTTCAGTTGGATATATATACATATATGTCGTGGAATACCTATACTAACTATGAAGAAGCAAATATTTCCCTGATCCAGTAGCAGCTCTCCCTACTCTGCCTGGTTCCAGAGTAGACTGTGACGAGCATGGCGGTGTCCGGTCTTATATACACCTGATAATGCTGAACGGCCAGCCAATCACTGTGAACCCCACAACCAACATGGCTACGGCATTACAGTGCATGGCAGGAAATCCCTGCGTGTTCATTGGCTCTCTAAGGAGCGCCAAACATACAGGGATGGGACCCGAGTTCCCGCCGGGGCAAACAGGAAATACTCGCCGAGCGCCGTCGAGCACAGTGATGCTCGGGCGAGTCCCGAGCAGTGGCGAGCACGTTCACTCATTACTAGAGTCTATAATACTCAATATTTTTCTCGGAATTTTCTATTGCTACATATGGAGTTTGACTGGGGTACTCAGTCGACACTTTTTCGTTGAGTACCTAGGTATATATACAGTATATATAATGCCTTATCTGGGGTTGTTTATATTAAGCTGTTACAGGACAAGTCTGGTTTTAAATTTTGAATCTACAACTGGTGCAGATTAAATAGGGTCAAATTTTTAGATGCTGAGAAAATGCAGTAATTTTTAGCGCAGTAATATTTGCCCACCTCAGATCAGCTTGGTACAGTGCAATATCAATATAGCGATGCTACTGGTTACCGGACAAGTCTGGATTTACGTTTTGAATGCACAACTGGCTCAGATTAAATAGAGTATAATTTTTACATGCTAAGAAAACTGCAGTATTTTTAGCCCAGTAAAATTTTCACACCTTAGATCAACTTGGTACAGTGCAATAGCAATATAGCGATGCTACTGGTTACCGGGCAAGTCTGGATTTATGTTTTAAACGCACAACTGTCGCAGTTTAAATTATGTATAATATTTTGCTGCTTCAAAAAAATGTCAGTATTAGTATGGCAGAAAAATTAGCCCACCTCAGATGGACTTGTTGTTAGAACCCTCCTGTTTGTTTTTTCCATCTTGTGTTTTGCGGTCACGTGACCATGTGCCTATATATTCCAGTTCCGCCCTTTTGGCTGTGCTGGACTTCAGTGTTGTTTGACTGTTTTGCTAGCCAGGTGCTTCTGTGCTATAGGTCTTCGTTCAAACTAGCCGAGGACTAAGGTGGGTCTGTTCGCAAGGAACAGGCATCCCGCTACATCGTAGGGATTCAGCTTAGTCTTACTGTAGGGATAGCTTTCCCCTTCTTTCCTTTATACTTGTTGCAGATCATTAACAGTAAGTCCAGCCCAAAAAAACTAAAAGGAAAGAAATACGGGATCAGTATGGCTTCCATCCAGGCTTTGGCTCAACGCTTGCAGGGATTGTCTCTGGAGGTGGCCAAACTCCAGCAACACGTGAGTAGTAGTGTTGAGTGAGCATGCTCGACACTCCTGGGTTCTCGCCCGAGCATCTCACTACTCGGGATGTTCGGCGAGCACCGAGCATTTCCGGGTTACTCGGGCGGGAGCTTGGGTCTCCGCCCTGTATGTTTGGCGCTCTTTACAGAGCCAATGAACATGCAGGGATTGCCAGCCAGTCACTGTAATGCCACAGCCATGTTGGTTGTGGGCATTACAGTGATTAGCTGGCCGCACAGCGTCACTTCGAGTATTTAAAACCAGGCGCCGCCATCTTGGACACAGTCGCTCCAGATCAGACGGTGTAGGGAGAGTGCTGCTCAGTTAGGGAGAGATTTAAACTGTGAAATAGGTAGTGTAGGTTCTCTAAAGCCTGCTAAATCAAACAAACAGTACTTCTCAAGACTAATATCCATCCCAGATATTAGGCAGGCAGGCTGTATAGGAAACACAGTGGTTATACCAACAAACACTGCATTACAGTCCTGTGTGCAGCTTTTCAAATTGCTAGACTTAGCCCCAGGTCTCAGGGGACAGGAAAAATCCTTTTTTTTTCATCTAAATCCTCTTTTTTTTTTTTTTTTCCCCACAGCCAGACTGTACAAATACCCGTCTTATTAACCTTTTGGTATTTCCCCCTCCCCCCCCAAAAAAAAATTGAGTGTGTCTGAGAGTGTTCAAACACAAACATATCTGTTTAAAAGAGTCTGGTGTAGGCCAGATAAATAGAACTGTGGTTTTGCAGTTCCACGGTTCAAATCCCTGTATTATCCACTTTTTTGACTTTTTTCCATAAAAAAAAACATTTTGAGTGTTTCGCTGACTGTTCAGACACAAATATATCTGTTTAAAAGATTCTGGTGTAGGCCAGAGAAATAGAACTGTGGTTTTCCTCTTCCACAGTTCAAATCTGGGTGTAATCCACCTTTTTACATAAAAAAAAACATTTTGAGTGTCTCGCTGACTGTTCAGACACAAATATATCTGTTTAAAAGATTCTGGTGTAGGCCAGAGAAATAGAACTGTGGTTTTCCTCTTCCACAGTTCAAATCTGGGTGTAATCCACTTTTTTGCATGAAAAAAAACATTTTGAGTGTCTCGCTGCCTGTTCAGACACAAATATATCTGTTTAAAACAGTCTGGTGTAGGCCAGATTAATAGAACTGTGGTTTTGCAGTTCCACGGATCAAATCTCTGTATTATCCACTGTTTTGCCTTTTTTCAATAAAAAAAAAACATTTTGAGTGTCTCGCTGACTGTTCAGACACAAATATATCTGTTTAAAAGATTCTGGTGTAGGCCAGATAACTAGAACTGTGGATTTCCTCTTCCACGGTTCAAATCTGGGTGTAATCAACCTTTTTGCATAAAAAAAAGCATTTTGAGTGTCTCGCTGACTGTTCAGACACAAATATATCTGTTTAAAAGAGACTGGTGTAGGCCAGATTACAAGAACAGTCGTTTTCCTCTTCCACGGTTTAAATCTGGGTGTAATCCACCTTTTTGATTAAAAAAAAATTACATTTTTTGAGAGTCTCGCTGCCTGTTCAGACACAAATATATCTGTTTAAAAGCGTCTGGTGTAGGCCAGATAACTAGAACTGTGGTTTTCCTTTTCCACGGTTTAAATCTAGGTGTAATCCACCTTTTTGCATAAAAAAACAGTTTGAGTGTCTCGCTGACTGTTCAGACACAAATATATCTGTTTAAAAGAGTCTGGTGTAGGCCAGATAACTAGAACTGTGGTTTTGCAGTTCCACGGTTCAACTCTCTGTAATATCCACTTTTTTGCATTTTTTCAATAAAAAAAACATTTCGAGTGTCTCGCTGACTGTTCAGTCACAAATATATCTGTTTAAAAGATTCTGGTGTAGGCCAGATAACTAGAACTGTAGTTTTCCTCTTCCACGGTTCAAATCTGGGTGTAATCCACCTTTTTGCCTTTTTTACATAAAAAAAAAACAGTTTGAGTGTTTCGCTGACTGTTCAGACACAAATATATCTGTTTAAAAGATTCTGGTGTAGGCCAGATAACTAGAACTGTGGTTTTCCTCTTCCTTTGTTCAAAACTGGGTGTAATCCACCTTTTTGCATAAAAAAAAAACATTTTGAGTGTCTCGCTGACTGTTCAGACACAAATATATCTGTGTAAAAGATTCTGGTGTAGGCCAGAGAAATAGAACTGTGTTTTTCCTCTTCCACTGTTCAAATCTGGGTGTAATCCACCTTTTTGCCTTTTTTACATAAAAAAAAAACAGTTTGAGTGTCTCGCTGACTGTTCAGACACAAATATATCTGTTTAAAAGATTCTGGTGTAGGCCAGATAACTAGAACTGTGGTTTTCCTCTTCCTTTGTTCAAAACTGGGTGTAATCCACCTTTTTGCATAAAAAAAAAACATTTTGAGTGTCTCGCTGACTGTTCAGACACAAATATATCTGTGTAAAAGATTCTGGTGTAGGCCAGAGAAATAGAACTGTGTTTTTCCTCTTCCACTGTTCAAATCTGGGTGTAATCCACCTTTTTGCCTTTTTTACATAAAAAAAAAACAGTTTGAGTGACTCGCTGACTGTTCAGACACAAATATATCTGTTTAAAAGATTCTGGTGTAGGCCAGATAACTAGAACTGTGGTTTTCCTCTTCCTTGGTTCAAATCTGGGTGTAATCCACCTTTTTGCATAAAAAAAAACATTTTGAGTGTCTTGCTGACTGTTCAGACTCAAATATATCTGTTTAAAAGATTCTGGTTTAGGCCAGAGATATAGAACTGTGGTTTTCCTCTTCCACAGTTCTAATCTCCTTTTTATTACCCTTTTGCCATTGACAGTGCAAGTGCAAGCTATTTTACTTCATTTACAATGGGCAAGGCGCGTGGCAAGGGACGTGGAACTGGACGTTCTGGTGATGGTGCATGCAGAGGACGGGGCTATGGCCAAGGTGAAAATGTGCCACAACCAACAGCCACATCTTCTTGCTCCCAGTTCTTGACCGAATTACTAGGGAAGCACACAACAGCACCACTGTTGTGAACTGATCAGTGTGAACAGGTTATTAATTGGATAGCAGATAATACTTCCACTCAACTGGGCACCACCACCTCCGGTCTGTCTTCCACACGGTCAAGTGTTAGTAGCCGGGAGTCTCGACTGCATACTCCTCCTCACCCTGATGCTCCTTCCTCCCACCATGCCGAGTGTCGTCAGACAGCAACTGATCCCACAGTTGGACACTCTGAAGAGCTGTTCACTGGTCCATTTCCATATTTGGGCCCCTCACCTGCTCCGCTTGAAGTGGTGGAAGAGGAGATCCCATGTAGCGATGCCCAAATATTTGAACAGCCACGGCCACAGGAAGGTGACACTGGCAATTTGTCAAAAGAGGTGGACGATGACGAGACACAATTGCCACGAAGTGAGGAGGAGGATCGTGGTGTGCAAGTGGAAGAGTAGGAGGTGGTGGATGATCTAGTAACTGACCCAACGTGGCAGGAGGACACGCAGAGGGAGGCCAGCAGCACACAGGGTGAGGGAAGCAGAGTACCCCAACAGGCAGGAAGAAGCAGTGTGGTGGCCACACACAGAAGGCTGGCAACCGTTCCCCGTAACACCGACATGAGGGACGTTGCCAGTACAACCGGTAGGTCTTCCAGAGTCTGGAATTTTTTTAAAGACTTTGCTGATAACCCCAAAAAGGCCATTTGTACCACCTGCCAGGCCAGCATCAGCAGGGGTGACAAAACTACCAGCCTGACCACAACCAGCATGATCAGGCACATGTCAGCAAAGCACCCGACTTTGTGGGGCGAACCCCAGGGTCCACAACCAGTGTCAGCGGGTGTCACCACTGCTTCTTCCGCTGTTGTGCGTGTAATAGAACCCCCTGTTGTGCGTGCAAGGAAATCAACTGTCCATACTGCATGCAAAGATGCTCCCTCCTCTCAGTCTTCACTTGTTGTGGCAGTTTCTCAAGAAACAGCATCAGCGTCCACGTCCACGTCCCACCGCAGCGTTCAATTGTCCATATCCCAGACCTTTGAACGAAAGCGCAAATTCGCAGCCAACGCCCCACAGGCCACAGTCTTAAATTCGCACATTTCACGACTGCTTGCGTTGGAAATGCTGCCTTTTAGGCTGGTGGAGATGGAATCCTTCCGCAACCTTATGGCAGTGGCCGTTCCTCGGTACTCGGTCCCCAGCCGACACTATTTTGCCCGGTGTGCCATCCAAGCACTACACAAGCACGTGTCCCAAAACATCTGCCGTGCCCTCAACAATGCAGTTACTGGGAGAGTCCACCTGACAACGGACACATGGACAAGTGCTTGTGGCCAGGGATGGTACATCTCCCTGACGGCACACTGGGTAAACATAGTGGAAGCCGGGACCCTGTCGGACCTTGGGACGGAACACATCCTCCCCAAACCGAGGATTGCGGGCCCTATGTTAGTCAGAGTTGCCCCCACAGTGTACAGCTCATGCGCATCATCCTCCTCCTCCTCATGTTCAGCCTCCATCTCAGCTATCACCACATCAGTTACAAGCAGGAAGCACTGCAGTACTGCCTCAGCCAAGCGGCAACAGGCTGTGCTGAAACTCATAAGCTTAGGTGATAAACCTCACACTGCTTGTGAGTTGTAGACAGCTGTGAAAGAGAAGGCAGATCTGTGTCTGAGACCGCTGAACCTACATCCAGGCATGGTGGTGTGTGACAATGGCAGTAACCTGGTGGCGGCTCTGAGGCGAGGCGAGGCGAGATCACACACTTACCATGCCTGGCTCATGTGCTTAACCTCGTGGTTCAGCGGTTTCTTAAATTGTACCCCGAGTTGCCAGATCTGCTCGTCAAAGTATGCCGCCTGTCAGCTCATTTTCGGAAGTCTGCTACAGCTTCCGCCGCACTTGCTGTGTTACAGCAGCGTTTGCAGCTTCCGGCACATCGACTGGTGTGTGATGTCCCCACACGTTGGAACTCTACCCTCCACATGTTGCAAAGGATTTGTGAGCAGAAGAAAGCAGTTGTGGAGTACCAGCTGCAGCAAGGCCGTCGATATTCAGGTCAGACTCCACACATAAGACCTCAGGAGTGTCTGACATATGTACCATCCTGACAAACTTTGAGGAGTCCATCAAGATGGTGAGTGGCGATGACGCCATCATTAGTGTCAGCATCCCACTTGTCTGTCTTTTGCAACGCTCTCTGCAGAGAATTAAAGAGGAGGCATTGCAGCCAGAGTATGATGAGATGGATCAAGAAGCCGTAGCGGGCGATTACACACAGCCCAGCTTCATCTCATCCCAATGTGCTTTGGGGGACAATGAGGGAGAGGAGGAGGAGGAGGAGGAGGAAGAACAGGAGCTGGTATCATGCGCTGTAGACGGTAGTACCTGTACAACTGTCATACCGTCGGTTCCGCGTGGGTTGCCTGAGGACAGGGGGGAGGAGGAGGAGGAGGACAGCATGGTCAATCATCATCTTGGTGAGGACACGGAAGTCTTGCCCGTTACCAGTCTGGCACGCATGGCTGACTTTATGTTACGCTGCCTTAACCGTGACCCACGCGTTGTCAAAATGTTGGGTGACAGTCATTACTGGTTGGTGACACTTTTAGACCCCCGCTACAAGGAGAACTTTCACTCTCTTATTCCTGAGGTGGAGAGGTCTACAAAAATGGGGCAGTACCAGAAGGCCCTTGCTGCAGATCTGTTAAAAAAATTCCCATCTGAACACGCTAGCAGCAGAGGTCACAGTTCGTTTCCCAACCAACGCGTACAGGCGAGAGAGACGCAACTCCAATCCAGCAGAGGCAGGGGAACACTGTCAACATTCTGGGACAGTTTTCTCAGACCCGCCCAGCTGACAGGCCCTGAGGCGCAGTGTACTCTCACAAGGAGTGGAAAGTTTCAAAAGATGGTGAGGGAGTACCTTACCGACCGTACCAGCGTCCTCCATGATTCCTCTGTGACTTTTAATTATTGGGTATCCAAGCTGGACACTTGGAATGAACTCACTCTGTACGCCTTGGAGATCCTGGCCTGCCCTGCCGCTAGCGTGTTATCGGAGCGTGTTTTTAGTGCCGCTGGGGGAATTATAACTGATAAGCGCGCTCTCCTGTCAACTGACAATGCTGACAAGCTGACCCTTATCAAAATGAACAAGGGCTGGTTGGGACAGACGTCTCATCACCACTAAATGACAGCAGAGTAGCATAAAGTCAAATCCACTGTGTTATTTTGGGAGGTGTATTCCCATGCACCGCTTCACACCCACACATGGGTATACGCTTCATCATTTCGGCTGTTTTTTGCTCTTCTCCTTATCCTCAGCCTCCACCACCACTATACCATCAGGGTGACCGTGGTCCGTGTTGCCAGCATTGCAAGTTCCTCCATCCTAATTATTGGCAGCTTTTGCTTGGAAGGCATAGGCAAAGTCTATGGGAGAACAAACGGAGAACAAAGGAGTAGTTAGCAAAGAGACAAAATCTTTATTAATGATTCATAATCACAGTGATAAAAAGTTATATAGAAAAATAGCAAGGCAAGGGGATCAGGAAGAACAGTGCCAGAAACAAGACAACCCCTGGCAATAAGGCTGCTAGGTAGTCCAAAATACAAGGGTACAAATAAATCTACAGGCAGAGGGACACTCCATAATTATGTAACTACAAGTAAAAGCAGTAAATAAGTATCACAATTCACCCATTAAGGGATAAGAGTCAGTAAGATAGGTATAATCGTGGGGCGCGTCTTTACTTGCAGCACGTTCTGTGGCTCCCCTGGCATCTTGCGGGCTTCCTGCCACCCGGGCACTCTGCCACTGGGTGAGTGATTCCATCCCCGTTCCGGGTACTTTTGGTATATTTTTCTACTTAATACTACATGGCATAGGGTAGTTGTACAACTTATCCCTAATTTGTATCTTTGTTTTATTGCTGCTACTTAGCGATTCTTGCACATGCTATGGTAGATTATACCTATCTTACTGACTCTTATCCCTTAATGGGTGAATTGTGATACTCATTTACTGCTTTTACTTGTAGTTACATAATTATGGAGTGTCCCTCTGCCTGTAGATTTATTTGTACCCTTGTATTTTGGACTACCTAGCAGCCTTATTGCCAGGGGTTGTCTTGTTTCTGGCACTGTTCTTCCTGATCCCCTTGCCTTGCTATTTTTCTATATAACTTTTTATCACTGTGATTATGAATCATTAATAAAGATTTTGTCTCTTTGCTAACTACTCCTTTGTTCTCCGTTTGTTCTTCATATTGGACATGAGTAGGCAATTTGAACCCGGTACCGGACAATCTGTCTTAGCACCGGGTTTTGTATTTTAGCATATAATTGGCCAGTTTTTTCTCATAAAGTCTATGGGAGACTCACTCCCCAATAATGGGAATAAGGTTTTTTATATGCTGTACTGCATGGCTCTTGTAAGGGGCATTAAAAATATCTTGTTAAGCAACTGTGACCTCCACGTCTCTTCCAAGGGGCATTAAAACCGTCTTGTTAAGCTACTGTGACCTCCACGTCTCTTCCAAGGGGCATCATAACCATCTTGTTAAACCACTCTGAACACCACATCTCTTCCAAGGGGCATTAAACCCGTCTTGTAAAGCAACTGTGACCGCCACGTCCCTTCCAAGGGGCATTAAAACCGTCTTGTTAAGCTACTGTGAGCTCCACGTCTCTTCCGAGGGGCATTGATATTGTCTTTTTATTCCACTGCGACCTCTACCATTCTTCCAAGGGGCATTGATATTGTCTTTTTATTCAACTGTAACCTCCACCACTCTTCCAAGGGGTATTGATATTGCCTTTTTATTCCACTGGGACCTCCACTTCTCTTCCAAGGGGCATTAAAACCATCTTGTTAAGCTACTGTGACCTCCACGTCTCTTTCAAGGGGCATTAAAACAGTCTTGTTAAACCACTGTGAACTCCACGTCTCTTCCAAGGGGCATTAAAACCGACTTGTTAAACAACTCTGAACTCCACGTCTCTACCAAGGGGCATTAAAACTGTCTTGTTAAGCTACTGTGACCTACCGATTTCTTCCAAGGGGCATTATAACCATCTTGTTAAGCTACTGTGACCTCCACGTCTCTTCCAAGGGGCATTAAAACCGTCTTGTTAAACCACTCTGAACTCCACATCTCTTCCAAGGAGCATTAAAACCGTCTTGTTCAGCTACTGTGACCTCCACGTCTCTTCCAAGGGGCAATAAAACCGTCTTGTTAAGCTACAGTGACCTCCACGTCTCTTCCAAGGGGCAATGATATTGTCTTTTATTCCACTGCGACCTCCACCACTCTTCCAAGGGCCATTGATATTGTCTTTTTATTCCAATGTAACCTCCACCACTCTTCCAAGGGGCATTGATATTGCCTTTATATTATACGGTGACCTCCACGTCTCTTCCAAGGGGCATTAAAACCGTCTTGTTAAACCACTCTGAACTCCACGTCTCTTCCAAGGGGCATTAAAACCATCTTGTTAAGCTACTGTGACCTCCACTTCTCTTCCAAGGGGCATTAAAACCATCTTGTTAAGCTGCTGTGACCTCCACATCTCTTCCAAGGGGCATTAAAACCGTCTTGTTAAACCACTCTGAACTCAACGTCTCTTCCAAGGGGCATTAATATCGTCTTGTTAAACCACTCTGAACCCCACGTCTCTTCCAAGGGGCATTAAAACCATCTTGTTAAACCACTCTGAACTCCACGTCTCTTCCAAGGGGCATTAAAACTGTCTTGTTAAACTACTGTGACCTCCACGTTTCTTCCAAGGGGCATTAAAACCGTCTTGTTAAACCACACTGAACTCCACGTCTCTTCCAAGGAGCATTAAAACCATCTTCTTCAGCTACTGTGACCTCCACGTCTCTTCCAAGGGGCATTAAATTCGTCTTGTTAAGCTACTGTGACCTCCACGTCTCTTCCAAGTGGCATTGATATTGTCTTTTTATTCCACTGCGACCTCCACCACTCTTCCAAGGGCCATTGATATTGTCTTTTTATTCCACTGTAACCTCCACCACTCTTCCAAGGGGCATTGATATTGCCTTTTTATTCCACTAGGACCTCCACGTTTCTTCCAAGGGGCATTAAAACCGTCTTGTTAAACCACTCTGAACTCCACGTCTCTTGCAAGGGGCATTAAAACCGTCTTGTTAAACCTCTGAACCCCACGTCTCTTCCAAGGGGCATTAAAACCATCTTGCTAAACCACTCTGAACTCCACGTCTCTTCCAAGGGGCATTAAAACCGTCTTGTTAAGCTATTGTGACCTCCACATCTCTTCCAAGGGGCATTAAAACCGTCTTGTTAAGCTACTTTGACCTCCACGTCTCTTCCAAGGGGCATTAAAACCGTCTTGTTAAACCACTCTGTATTCCTAGTCTCTTCCAAGGGGCATTAAAACCGTCTTGTTAAACCACTCTGAACTCCACGTCTCTTCAAAGGGGCATTAAAACCGTCTTGTTAAGCTACTGTTACCTCCACGTCTCTTCCCAGGGGCATTAAAACTGTCTTGTTAAGCTACTGTGACCTCCACGTCTCTTCCAAGGGACATTAAAACCGTCTTGTTAAACCACTCTGAACTCCAAGTCTCTTCCAAAGGGCAATAAAACCGTCTTATTAAACCACTCTGAACTCCACGTCTCTTCCAAGGGCCATTAAAACCATCTTGTTAAGCTACTATGACCTCCTCCTCTCTTCCATGGGGCATTAAAACCGTCTTGTTAAACCACTCTGAACTGCACGTCTCTTTTAAGGAGCATTAAAACCGTCTTAAGCTACTGTGACCTCCATGTCTCTTCAAAGGGGCATTAAAACCGTCTTGTTAAACCACTCTGAATTCCACGTCTCTTCCAAGGAGCATTAAAACCATCTTGTTCAGCTACTGTGACCTCCACGTCTCTTCCAAGGGGCAATAAAATCGTCTTGTTAAGCTACAGTGACCTCCACGTCTCTTCCAAGGGCCATTGATATTGTCTTTTCATTCCACTGTAACCTCCACCACACTTCCAAAGGGCATTGATATTGCCATTTTATTCCACTGGGACCTCCACGTCTCTTCCAAGGGGCATTAAAACCGTCTTGTTAAACCACTCTGAACTCCACGTCTCTTCCAAGGGGCATTAAAACCGTCTTGTTAAGCTACTGTGACCTCCACGTCTCTTCCAAGGGGCATTAAAACCATCTTGTTAAACCACTGAACCCCACGTCTCTTCCAAAGGGCATTAAAACCATCTTGCTAAACCACTCTGAACTCCACGTCTCTTCCAAGGGGCATTAAAACCGTCTTGTTAAGCTATTGTGACCTCCACATCTCTTCCAAGGGGCATTAAAACCGTCTTGTTAAGCTACTTTGACCTCCACGTCTCTTCCAAGGGGCATTAAAACCGTCTTGTTAAACCACTCTGTATTCCTAGTCTCTTCCAAGGGGCATTAAAACCGTCTTGTTAAACCACTCTGAACTCCACGTCTCTTCAAAGGGGCATTAAAACCGTCTTGTTAAGCTACTGTTACCTCCACGTCTCTTCCAAGGGGCATTAAAACTGTCTTGTTAAGCTACTGTGACTTCCACGTCTCTTCCAAGGGCCATTGATATTGTCTTTTCATTCCACTGTAACCTCCACCACACTTCCAAAGGGCATTGATATTGCCATTTTATTCCACTGGGACCTCCACGTCTCTTCCAAGGGGCATTAAAACCGTCTTGTTAAACCACTCTGAACTCCACGTCTCTTCCAAGGGGCATTAAAACCGTCTTGTTAAGCTACTGTGACCTCCACGTCTCTTCCAAGGGGCATTAAAACCATCTTGTTAAACCACTGAACCCCACGTCTCTTCCAAGGGGCATTAAAACCATCTTGCTAAACCACTCTGAACTCCACGTCTCTTCCAAGGGGCATTAAAACCGTCTTGTTAAGCTATTGTGACCTCCACATCTCTTCCAAGGGGCATTAAAACCATCTTGTTAAGCTACTTTGACCTCCACGTCTCTTCCAAGGGGCATTAAAACCGTCTTGTTAAACCACTCTGTATTCCTAGTCTCTTCCAAGGGGCATTAAAACCGTCTTGTTAAACCACTCTGAACTCCACGTCTCTTCCAAGGGGCAATAATACCGTCTTATTAAACCACTCTGAACTCCACGTCTTTTCCAAGGGCCATTAAAACCGTCTTGTTAAGTTACTATGACCTCCTCATCTCTTCCATGGGGCCTTAAAACCGTCTTGTTAAACCACTCTGAACTCCACGTCTCTTTTAAGGAGCATTAAAACCGTCTTGTTAAGCTACTGTGACCTCCATGTCTCTTCAAAGGGGCATTAAAACCGTCTTGTTAAACCACTCTGAACTCCACGTCTCTTCTAAGAGGCATTAAAACCGTCTTGTTAAACCACTCTGAATTCCACGTCTCTTCCAAGGAGCATTAAAACCATCTTGTTCAGCTGCTGTGACCTCCACGTCTCTTCCAAGGGGCAATAAAACCATCTTGTTAAGCTACAGTGACCTCCACGTCTCTTCCAAGGGGCAATGATATTGTCTTTTTATTCCACTGCGACCTCCACCACTCTTCCAAGGGCCATTGATATTGTCTTTTTATTCCACTGTAACCTCCACCACTCTTCCAAGGGGCATTGATATTGCCTTTATATTATAGGGGGACCTCCACGTCTCTTCCAAGGGGCATTAAAACCGACTTGTTAAACAACTCTGAACTCCACGTCTCTTCCAAGGGGCAATAAAACCGTCTTATTAAACCACTCTGAACTCCACGTCTCTTCCAAGGGGCATTAAAACTGTCTTGTTAAACCACTCTGAACTCCGCGTCTCTTTTAAGGAGCATTAAAACCGTCTTGTTAAGCTACTGTGACCTCCATGTCTCTTCAAAGGGGCATTAAAACCGTATTGTTAAACCACTCTGAACTCCACGTCTCTTCCAAGGGGCATTAAAACTGTCTTGTTAAACCACTCTGAACTCCGCGTCTCTTCCAAGGGGCATTAAAACCGTCTCGTTAAGCTACTGTGACCTCCACGTCTCTTCCAAGGGGAATTAAAACCATCTTGTTAAGCTACTGTGACCTCCACGTCTCATCCAAGGGGAATTAAAACCGTCTTGTTAAACCTCTCTGAACTCCACGTCTCTTCCAAGTGTCATTAAAACCGTCTTGTTAAGCTACTGTGACCTCCACGTCTCTTTCAAGGGGCATTAAAACCATTTTGTTAAGCTACTGTGACCTCCACCTCTCTTCCATGGGGCATTAAAACCGTCTTGTTAAACCTCTCTGAACTCCACGTCTCTTCCAAGTGGCATTAAAACCATCTTGTTAAGCAACTGTGACCTGCACGTCTCTTCCAAGGGGCATTAAAACCGTCTTGTTAAGCTACTGTGACCTCCACGTCTCTTCCAAGGGGCATCATAACCATCTTGTTAAACCAATCTGAACGCCACATCTCTTCCAAGGGGCATTAAACCCGTCTTGTTAAGCTACTGTGACCTCCACGTCCCTTCCAAGGGGCATTAGAACCGTCTTGTTAAGCTACTGTGAGCTCCACGTCTCTTCCGAGGGGCATTGATATTGTCTTTTTATTCTACTGCGACCTCTACCATTCTTCTAAGGGGCATTGATATTGTCTTTTTATTCAACTGTAACCTCCACCACTCTTCCAAGGGGTATTGATATTGCCTTTTTATTCCACTGGGACCTTCACTTCTCTTCCAAGGGGCATTAAACGATCTTGTTAAGCTACTGTGACCTCCACGTCTCTTCCAAGGGGCATTAAAACAGTCTTGTTAAACCACTGTGAACTCCACGTCTCTTCCAAGGGGCATTAAAACCGCCTTGTTAAACAATTCTGAACTCCACGTCTCTACCAAGGGGCATTAAAACTGTCTTGTTAAGCTACTGTGACCTCCACGTTTCTTCCAAGGGGCATTATAACCATCTTGTTAAGCTACTGTGACCTCCACGTCTCTTCCAAGGGGCATTAAAACCGTCTTGTTAAACCACTCTGAACTCCACATCTCTTCCAAGGAGCATTAAAACCATCTTGTTCAGCTACTGTGACCTCCACGTCTCTTCCAAGGGGCAATAAAACCGTCTTGTTAAGCTACAGTGACCTCCACGTCTCTTCCAAGGGGCAATGATATTGTCTTTTATTCCACTGCGACCTCCACCACTCTTCCAAGGGCCATTGATATTGTCTTTTTATTCCACTGTAACCTCCACCACTCTTCCAAGGGGCATTGATATTGCCTTTATATTATACGGTGACCTCCACGTCTCTTCCAAGGGGCATTAAAACCGTCTTGTTAAACCACTCTGAACTCCACGTCTCTTCCAAGGGGCATTAAAACCGTCTTGTTAATCTACTGTGACCTCCGCTTCTCTTCCAAGGGGCTTTAAAACCATCTTGTTAAACCACTCTGAACTCCACGTCTCTTCCAAGGGGCATTAAAACTGTCTTGTTAAACTACTGTGACCTCCACGTTTCTTCCAAGGGGCATTAAAACCGTCTTGTTAAACCACTCTGAACTCCACGTCTCTTCCAAGGAGCATTAAAACCATCTTCTTCAGCTACTGTGACCTCCACGTCTCTTCCAAGGGGCATTAAAACCGTCTTGTTAAGCTACTGTGACCTCCACGTCTCTTCCAATTGGCATTGATATTGTCTTTTTATTCCACTGCGACCTCCACCACTCTTCCAAGGGCCATTGATATTGTCTTTTTATTCCACTGTAACCTACACCACTCTTCCAAGGGGCATTGATATTGCCTTTTTATTCCACTGGGACCTCCACGTCTCTTCCAAGGGTCATTAAAACCGTCTTGTTAAACCACTCTGAACTCCACGTCTCTTCCAAGGGGCATTAAAACCGTCTTGTTAAGCTACTGTGACCTCCACGTCTCTTCCAAGGGTCACTAAAACCGTCTTGTTAAACCACTGAACCCCACGTCTCTTCCAAGGGGCATTAAAACCATCTTGCTAAACCACTCTGAACTCCACGTCTCTTCCAAGGGGCATTAAAACCGTCTTGTTAAGCTATTGTGACCTCCACATCTCTTCCAAGGGGCATTAAAACCATCTTGTTAAGCTACTTTGACCTCCACGTCTCTTCTAAGGGGCATTAAAACCGTCTTGTTAAACCACTCTGTATTCCTAGTCTCTTCCAAGGGGCATTAAAACCGTCTTGTTAAACCACTCTGAACTCCACGTCTCTTCAAAGGGGCATTAAAACCGTCTTGTTAAGCTACTGTTACCTCCACGTCTCTTCCAAGGGGCATTAAAACTGTCTTCTTAAGCTACTGTGACCTCCACGTCTCTTCCAAGGGACAATAAAACCGTCTTGTTAAGCTACAGTGACCTCCACGTCTCTTCCAAGGGGCAATGATAATGTCTTTTATTCCACTGCGACCCCCACCACTCTTCCAAGGGCCATTGATATTGTCTTTTTATTCCACTGTAACCTCCACCACTCTTCCAAGGGGCATTGATATTGCCTTTATATTATACGGTGACCTCCACGTCTTTTCCAAGGGGCATTAAAACCGTCTTGTTAAACCACTCTGAACTCCACGTCTCTTCCAAGGGGCATTAAAACCGTCTTGTTAAGCTACTGTGACCTCCACTTCTCCTCCAAGGGGCATTAAAACCATCTTGTTAAGCTGCTGTGACCTCCATATCTCTTCCAAGGGGCATTAAAAAAGTCTTGTTAAACCATTCTGAACTCAACGTCTCTTCCAAGGGGCATTAAAACCGACTTTTTAAACCACTCTGAACCCCACGTCTCTTCCAAGGGGAATTAAAACCATCTTGTTAAACCACTCTGAACTCCACGTCTCTTCCAAGGGGCATTAAAACTGTCTTGTTAAACTACTGTGACCTCCATGTTTCTTCCAAGGGGCATTAAAACCGTCTTGTTAAACCACTCTGAACTCCAGGTCTCTTCCAAGGAGCATTAAAACGATCTTCTTCAGCTACTGTGACCTCCACGTCTCTTCCAAGGGGCATTAAAACCGTCTTGTTAAGCTACTGTTACCTCCACGTCTCTTCCAAGTGGCATTGATATTGTCTTTTTATTCCACTGCGACCTCCACCACTCTTCCAAGGGCCATTGATATTGTCTTTTTATTCCACTGTAACCTCCACCACTCTTCCAAGGGGCATTGATATTACCTTTTTATTCCACTGGGACCTCCACGTCTCTTCCAAGGGGCATTAAAACCGTCTTGTTAAACCACTCTGAACTCCACGTCTCTTCCAAGGGGCATTAAAACCATCTTGCTAAACCACTCTGAACTCCACGTCTCTTCCAAGGGGCATTAAAACCGTCTTGTTAAGCTATTGTGACCTCCACATCTCTTCCAAGGGGCATTAAAACCGTCTTGTTAAGCTACTTTGACCTCCACGTCTCTTCCAAGGGGCATTAAAACCGTCTTGTTAAACCACTCTGTATTCCTAGTCTCTTCCAAGGGGCATTAAAACCGTCTTGTTAAACCACTCTGAACTGCACGTCTCTTCAAAGGGGCATTAAAACCGTCTTCTTAAGCTACTGTTACCTCCACGTCTCTTCCAAGGGGCATTAAAACTGTCTTGTTAAGCTACTGTGACCTCCACGTCTCTTCCAAGGGACATTAAAACCGTGTTGTTAAACCACTCTGAACTCCAAGTCTCTTCCAAGGGGCAATAAAACCATCTTATTAAACCACTCTGAACTCCACGTCTCTTCCAAGGGCCATTAAAACCATCTTGTTAAGCTACTATGAGCTCCTCCTCTCTTCCATGGGGCATTAAAACCGTCTTGTTAAACCACTCTGAACTCCACGTCTCTTTTAGGAGCATTAAAACCGTCTTAAGCTACTGTGACCTCCATGTCTCTTCAAAGGGGCATTAAAACCGTCTTGTTAAACCACTCTGAACTCCACGTCTCTTCTAAGGGGCATTAAAACAGTCTTGTTAAACCACTCTGAATTCCACGTCTCTTCCGAGGAGCATTAAAACCATCTTGCTCAGCTACTGTGACCTCCACGTCTCTTCCAAGGGGCAATAAAACCGTCTTGTTAAGCTACAGTGACCTCCACGTCTCTTCCAAGGGGCAATGATATTGTCTTTTTATTCCACTGCGACCTCCACCACTCTTCCAAGGGCCATTGATATTGTCTTTTTATTCCACTGTAACCTCCACCACTCTTCCAAGGGGCATTGATATTGCCTTTTTATTCCACTGGGACCTCCACGTCTCTTCCAAGGGGCATTAAAACCGTCTTGTTAAACCACTCTGAACTCCACGTCTCTTCCAAGGGGCATTAAAACCGTCTTGTTAAGCTACTGTGACCTCCACGTCTCTTCCAATGGGCATTAAAACCGTCTTGTTAAACCACTGAACCCCACGTCTCTTCCAAGGGGCATTAAAACCATCTTGCTAAACCACTCTGAACTCCACGTCTCTTCCAAGGGGCATTAAAACCGTCTTGTTAAACCACTCTGTATTTCTAGTCTCTTCCAAGGGGCATTAAAACCGTCTTGTTAAACCACTCTGAAATCCACGTCTCTTCAAAGGGGCATTAAAACCGTCTTGTTAAGCTACTGTTACCTCCACGTCTCTTCCAAGGGGCATTAAAACTGTCTTGTTAAGCTACTGTGACCTCCACGTCTCTTCCAAGGGTCATTAAAACCATCTTGTTAAACCACTCTGAACTTCTCGTCTCTTCCAAGGGGCAATAAAACCGTCTTATTAAACCACTCTGAACTCCACGTCTCTTCCAAGGGCCATTAAAACCGTCTTGTTAAGCTACTATGACCTCCTCCTCTCTTCCATGGGGCATTAAAACCGTCTTGTTAAACCACTCTGAACTCCACGTCTCTTTTAAGGAGCATTAAAACCGACTTGTTAAGCTACTGTGACCTCCATGTCTCTTCAAAGGGGCATTAAAACCGTCTTGTTAAACCACTCTGAACTCCACGTCTCTTCTAAGGGGCATTAAAACCATCTTGTTAAACCACTCTGAATTCCACGTCTCTTCCAAGGAGCATTAAAACCATCTTGTTCAGCTACTGTGACCTCCACGTCTCTTCCAAGGGGCAATAAAACCATCTTGTTAAGCTACAGTGACCTCCACGTCTCTTCCAAGGGGCAATGATATTGTCTTTTTATTCCACTGCGACCTCCACCACTCTTCCAAGAGCCATTGATATTGTCTTTTTATTCCACTGTAACCTTGACCACTCTTCCAAGGGGCATTGATATTGCCTTTATATTATACGGGGACCTCCACGTCTCTTCCAAGGGGCATTAAAACCGTCTTGTTAAACAATTCTGAACTCCACGTCTCTTCCAAGGGGCAATAAAACCGTCTTATTAAACCACTCTGAACTCCACGTCTCTTTTAAGGAGCATTAAAACCGTCTTGTTAAGCTACTGTGACCTCCACGTCTCTTCAAAGGGGCATTAAAACCGTCTTGTTAAACCACTCTGAACTCCACGACTCTTCTAAGGGGCATTAAAACCATCTTGTTAAACCACTCTGAACTCCACGTCTCTTCCAAGAGGCATTAAAACTGTCTTGTTAAACCACTCTGAACTCCGCGTCTCTTCCAAGGGGAATTAAAACCGTTTTGTTAAGCTACTGTGACCTCCACGTCTCTTCCAAGGGGAATTAAAACCATCTTGTTAAGCTACTGTGACCTCCACGTCTCTTCCAAGGGGAATTAAAACCATTCACTTTCTGACTCCGGAGGGTGTGGACATGCCTGTCTGCCTCTCTGCTAGATTGTGGAGACAATACGGCGCCGGACTACTGGCAGCCCATTGCAGCAGCAGAAGCTTCTACTTTATTTTAGTTACAGTTTTGTTACAGTTATTTTATTTTATTATTTTATTACCTTCTCTGGATTGCAACGTTCCTGTATACTCGTCTATTGGGGATGGAAGATACAACACTTCCCACACTATCAACTGCTGCTGGGCACACAGCACGAGATCTGCACCTGGATCTTCTTCCACCACTTACAAGTCTCCTGCAGGTACAGACACTCTGGGGCACGCAATACGGACCATCTCAGCTAATGCTACTGAAGGATGCATGCTGCTACCCACAGCCTGTGACAGGGATACAGCCATATGTGAGCGGTGGAGGTCACTGTATACGATTTGCCATGGAGAGGACTGGTGTGACGGGTGGAAATAATGACGGGATGGTGGACCCTAGGTCTGTTGCTAAACGAGCAGTGTATTCTAGGGATCGTCTTCTGGAACTGCGCAGGATAAAGTCTTCTCCAGCAGTGGCAATACTGAATGTTCCACGGGAAATAAGGAGACCTTTCAGAGGCTGCAGAGCAGGCAAGAAGATCAAGTCCTGGAGGAGAAGGTTTAAACCAGTGGTCCCATCCATTATCATGGATAACGTACGATCGCTGGGAAATAAGTCGGATGAACTGCTGGCTCTGAGTAAGACCCAGAAGGAGTTTAGGGAATGCAGTCTCATGTGCTTTACAGAAACCTGGCTGCATGAGGAGGTCCCAGATTCATGTGTCTCGGTACCAGGGTTTCAAATGGTTCGGGCTGATAGAGAGAGAGTTAGATGCGGCAAGAAAAAAGGTGGAGGAGTGATACTCTACATTAACAACAGATGGTGCAATCAGGGGCATGTAACTGTTAAGGAGAAACATTGCTGTCCAAATATTGAACTGTTAGCAGTGGGCCTCAGGCCTTACTATCTGCCTAGAGAATTCACTCTTGTTATTGTAGTTGTGATGTATATACCACCATCTGCGAACCCAGAGGCTGCTGGGGATGTGTTGTCAAGGGTGATGGCCCGGCTTCAGACTAAACACCCAAACTCTCTAACTGTAATTTCTGGGGATTTCAATCGAGTAAAGATCTCATCTGCAATACCAAAGTTCTATCAATATGTCAAATGTCCTACACGGGACAACAACACACTGGATCTCCTCTTTGCTAATGTTAAGAATGCTTATTCATCGGCTGCATTACCCCCCCTGGGGAAATCTGACCACAACCTCATACTATTGTCTCCTGCTTACCAACCAGACGTCCGCAAACAACCAGTGACAATTAAAAAGATAAGGAAGTGGTGTCCAGCAGCAGAGGAGGCGTTACAAGACTGCTTTGACTGTACAGACTGGGAGGTGTTGTGTACCATGAAAGAGAAATGTAATGTTAATGAGATTACTGGCAGAGTTACTGATTACATCAACTTCTGTATGGACATTGTAGTACCTGTTCAAGAGATTCGGTGTTATGCAAACAATAAGCCATGGATTACAAAAGAGTTGAAACATTTACTAAACATGAAAAAACTGGCTTTTAAAAGGAAGGACAAGGAGGCATTGAAAATTATACAGCGAGACCTAAAGGGGAAAATTAAGATTGCCCGTGAGGCATTCAGAGTTAAATTAGAAAATCAATTTGCACAAAAAAGCTCCAGAGAGGTGTGGGCTGGAATGAAGCTAGTGACTGGGTTTAAGGCAAGGTCGGAGCAGGGGGGTGGTGGACTTATAATGGCTAATGAAATGAATCAGTTCTTCAATAGATTCAGCAATAAAGGTGCGGTAGCAGCAGGGAAGGGGGAGGAGGCCGGGGAACAACTAGCTAAATTAACAGGGGGTGAAATAGATCATTTCTCGGTCTCCAAAAATGACGTGAGGGACCAGTTTAGTAAGCTGGCCATTGGCAAAGCAGCAGGGCCTGACGGTCTCAGTCCACGTGTCCTCAGAGTGTGTGCAAATGAGTTATGTACTGTCTTCCAGCATCTCTTTAACCAGAGCTTACAATCAAAGAGAGTACCAGTGCTATGGAAGACTTCCTGCCTGGTGCCGATTCCCAAGACTACCTTCCCGGCTTCCCCGGGGGACTATAGACCGGTGGCCTTAACATCGCATGCGATGAAGTCCTTGGAGAGAATAGTACTTGCTCACTTGTGTCCGAGGGTGATGGCGCATACTGATGCTCTTCAGTTTGCGTACCGGCAGGGACTGGGTGTGGACGATGCTGTAGCGTCTCTGCTACAAACAGTACATTCCTTTTTGGACAATGATGGAACCACAGTGCGTGCTTTGTTCTTTGATTTCTCTAGTGCGTTCAACACATTACAGCCACTCTTACTGCGAGGAAAGTTGATTAAAATGGCGGTGGATGAGGGACTTGTGAATTGGATAATTGACTACCTGTCGGATAGGCCACAGTTTGTTAGGTGGGGGACGGCTACATCAGATAGTGTACTGAGCAGTGTCGGAGCCCCGCAGGGAACAGTGCTGTCACCATTCCTCTTTACATTGTACACAGCTGACTTTCAGTATAAATCAGACCGTTGTCACCTCCAGAAGTACTCGGATGACTCTGTGATAGTTGGCGGTATTGGGAAGGACCAGGACGAAGAGGAATATAGAAGGGTGGTTGCGGACTTTGTAGTATGGTGCCAGGCTAACCATCTAGAACTAAATGTTAAGAAAACCAGGGAGTTGGTGATGAGCTATGGAAGGTGCAAGAAGGTATGCCTACCTGTTACCATTGACGGTCAGGATGTGGAGATGGTGGACAGTTTCAAATATTTGGGGGTTTACCTGGATAGTAAGCTAGACTGGAAGTGCCACATGGAGAAGGTCTACAAGAAGGGGATGAGTAGATTGTACTTCGTAAGGAAGTTAAGGTCTTTTAATGTGTGTGGCAAAATGCTTGAGGTGTTCTACCAATCCATTGTGGCTAGTGCCACCTTTGCGGCAATAATTTGCTGGGGTAACAGTGTGCGTGTTGCTGACGCCAACAAGCTCAACAAACTTATAAAGAAGGCTAGCGCGACGGTGGGCCTACAGCTTGGGACTTTTGAAGAGGTGGTAGAGGATAGGATTAAGAAGAAGTGCAGAGCTATAATGGGCAACAACACACACCCGCTTTATGAACTGTTTGCGAAACAGAAGAGCACATTCAGCAATCGCCTAATACAACTAAGGTGTAAAAAGGAAAAATACAGGAGATCGTTTGTTCCAACAGCTATGGGGGTGTTTAACAAATGTCTGAAAAGCAATGTCTAAAGTATTCCAAATGTTTTGTTATCATATGTGTCATGTTCGAGATCTGTGTTCTGCTGCTGTGATACCGCAATTTCCTCCGGGATAAATAAAGTATATCTTATCTTATCTTATCTTATCTTATCTTATCTTATCTTATCTTGTTAAACCTCTCTGAACTCCATGACTCGTCCAAGTGGCATTAAAACCGTCTTGTTAAGCTACTGTGACCTCCACGTCTCTTTCAAGGGGCATTAAAACCATTTTGTTAAGCTACTGTGACCTCCACCTCTCTTCCATGGGGCATTAAAACCGTCTTGTTAAACCTCTCTGAACTCCACGTCTCTTCCAAGTGGCATTAAAACCATCTTGTTAAGCAACTGTGACCTCCACGTCTCTTCCAAGGGGCATTAAAACCGTCTTGTTAAGCTACTGTGACCTCCACGTCTCTTCCAAGGGGCATCATAACCATCTTGTTAAACCACTCTGAACGCCACATCTCTTCCAAGGGGCATTAAACCCGTCTTGTTAAGCTACTGTGACCTCCACGTCCCTTCCAAGGGGCATTAAAACCGTCTTGTTAAGCTACTGTGATCTCCACGTCTCTTCCAAGTGGCATTGATATTGTCTTTTTATTCCACTGCGACCTCCACCACTCTTCCAAGGGCCATTGATATTGTCTTTTTATTCCACTGTAACCTCCACCACTCTTCAAAGGGGCATTGATATTACCTTTTTATTCCACTGGGACCTCCACGTCTCTTCCAAGGGGCATTAAAACCGTCTTGTTAAACCACTCTGAACTCCACGTCTCTTCCAAGGGGCATTAAAACCATCTTTCTAAACCACTCTGAACTCCACGTCTCTTCCAAGGGGCATTAAAACCGTCTTGTTTAGCTATTTTGACCTCCACATCTCTTCCAAGGGGCATTAAAACCGTCTTGTTAAGCTACTTTGACCTCCACGTCTCTTCCAAGGGGCATTAAAACCGTCTTGTTAAACCACTCTGTATTCCTAGTCTCTTCCAAGGGGCATTAAAACCGTCTTTTTAAACCACTCTGAACTCCACGTCTCTTCAAAGGGGCATTAAAACCGTCTTCTTAAGCTACTGTTACCTCCACGTCTCTTCCAAGGGGCATTAAAACTATCTTGTTAAGCTACTGTGACCTCCACGTCTCTTCCAAGGGACATTAAAACCGTGTTGTTAAACCACTCTGAACTCCAAGTCTCTTCCAAGGGGCAATAAAACCATCTTATTAAACCACTCTGAACTCCACGTCTCTTCCAAGGGCCATTAAAACCATCTTGTTAAGCTACTATGAGCTCCTCCTCTCTTCCATGGGGCATTAAAACCGTCTTGTTAAACCACTCTGAACTCCACGTCTCTTTTAGGAGCATTAAAACCGTCTTAAGCTACTGTGACCTCCATGTCTCTTCAAAGGGGCATTAAAACCGTCTTGTTAAACCACTCTGAACTCCACGTCTCTTCCAAGGGGCATTAAAACCGTCTTGTTAAACCACTCTGAATTCCACGTCTCTTCCGAGGAGCATTAAAACCATCTTGTTCAGCTACTGTGACCTCCACGTCTCTTCCAAGGGGCAATAAAACCGTCTTGTTAAGCTACAGTGACCTCCACGTCTCTTCCAAGGGGCAATGATATTGTCTTTTTATTCCAGTGCGACCTCCACCACTCTTCCAAGGGCCATTGATAATGTCTTTTTATTCCACTGTAACCTCCACCACTCTTCCAAGGGGCATTGATATTGCCTTTTTATTCCACTGGGACATCCACGTCTCTTCCAAGGGGCATTAAAACCGTCTTGTTAAACCACTCTGAACTCCACGTCTCTTCAAAGGGGCATTAAAACCGTCTTGTTAAGCTACTGTGACCTCCACGTCTCTTCCAATGGGCATTAAAACCGTCTTGTTAAACCACTGAACCCCACGTCTCTTCCAAGGGGCATTAAAACCATCTTGCTAAACGACTCTGAACTCCACGTCTCTTCCAAGGGGCATTAAAACCGTCTTGTTAAGCTATTGTGACCTCCACATCTCTTCCAAGGGGCATTAAAACCGTCTTGTTAAGCTACTTTGACCTCCATGTCTCTTCCAAGGGGCATTAAAATCGTCTTGTTAAACCACTCTGTATTCCTAGTCTCTTCCAAGGGGCATTAAAACCGTCTTGTTAAACCACTCTGAACTCCACGTCTCTTCAAAGGGGCATTAAAACCGTCTTGTTAAGCTACTGTTACCTCCACGTCTCTTCCAAGGGGCATTAAAACTGTCTTGTTAAGCTACTGTGACCTCCACGTCTCTTCCAAGGGACATTAAAACCGTCTTGTTAAACCACTCTGAACTTCACGTCTCTTCCAAGGGGCAATAAAACCGTCTTATTAAACCACTCTGAACTCCACGTCTCTTCCAAGGGCCATTAAAACCGTCTTGTTAAGCTACTATGACCTCCTCCTCTCTTCCATGGGGCATTAAAACCGTCTTGTTAAACCACTCTGAACTCCACGTCTCTTTTAAGGAGCATTAAAACCGACTTGTTAAGCTACTGTGACCTCCATGTCTCTTCAAAGGGGCATTAAAACCGTCTTGTTAAACCACTCTGAACTCCACGTCTCTTCTAAGGGGCATTAAAACCATCTTGTTAAACCACTCTGAATTCCACGTCTCTTCCAAGGAGCAATAAAACCATCTTGTTCAGCTACTGTGACCTCCACGTCTCTTCCAAGGGGCAATAAAACCATCTTGTTAAGCTACAGTGACCTCCACGTCTCTTCCAAGGGGCAATGATATTGTCTTTTTATTCCACTGCGACCTCCACCACTCTTCCAAGGGCCATTGATATTGTCTTTTTATTCCACTGTAACCTCCACCACTCTTCCAAGAGGCATTGATATTGCCTTTATATTATAAGGGGACCTCCACGTCTCTTCCAAGGGGCATTAAAACCGTCTTGTTAAACAATTCTGAACTCCACGTCTCTTCCAAGGGGCAACAAAACCGTCTTATTAAACCACTCTGAACTCCACGTCTCTTTTAAGGAGCATGAAAACCGTCTTGTTAAGCTACTGTGACCTCCACGTCTCTTCAAAGGGGCATTAAAACCGTCTTGTTAAACCACTCTGAACTCCACGTCTCTTCTAAGGGGCATTAAAACCATCTTGTTAAACCACTCTGAACTCCACGTCTCTTCCAAGGGGCATTAAAACTGTCTTGTTAAACCACTCTGAACTCCACGTCTCTTCCAAGGGGCATTAAAACCGTTTCGTTAAGCTACTGTGACCTCCACTTCTCTTCCAAGGGGAATTAAAACCATCTTGTTAAGCTACTGTGACCTCCACGTCTCTTCCAAGGGGAATTAAAACCGTCTTGTTAAACCTCTCTGAACTCCATGACTCTTCCAAGTGGCATTAAAACCGTCTTGTTAAGCTACTGTGACCTCCAAGTCTCTTTCAAGGGGCATTAAAACCATTTTGTTAAGCTACTGTGACCTCCACCTCTCTTCCATGGGGCATTAAAACCGTCTTGTTAAACTTCTCTGAACTCCACGTCTCTTCCAAGTGGCATTAAAACCATCTTGTTAAGCAACTGTGACCTCCACGTCTCTTCCAAGGGGCATTAAAACCGTCTTGTTAAGCTACTGTGACCTCCATGTCTCTTCCAAGGGGCATCATAACCATCTTGTTAAACCACTCTGAACGCCACATCTCTTCCAAGGGGCATTAAACCCGTCTTGTTAAGCTACTGTGACCTCCACGTCCCTTCCAAGGGGCATTAAAACCGTCTTGTTAAGCTACTGTGACCTCCACGTCTCTTCCAAGTGGCATTGATATTGTCTTTTTATTCCACTGCGACCTCCACCACTCTTCCAAGGGCCATTGATATTGTCTTTTTATTCCACTGTAACCTCCACCACTCTTCCAAGGGGCATTGATATTACCTTTTTATTCCACTGGGACCTCCACGTCTCTTCCAAGGGGCATTAAAACCGTCTTGTTAAACCACTCTGAACTCCACGTCTCTTCCAAGGGGCATTAAAACCATCTTGCTAAACGACTCTGAACTCCACGTCTCTTCCAAGGGGCATTAAAACCGTCTTGTTAAGCTATTGTGACCTCCACATCTCTTCCAAGGGGCATTAAAACCGTCTTGTTAAGCTACTTTGACCTCCACGTCTCTTCCAAGGGGCATTAAAACCGTCTTGTTAAACCACTCTGTATTCCTAGTCTCTTCCAAGGGGCATTAAAACCGTCTTGTTAAACCACTCTGAACTCCACGTCTCTTCAAAGGGGCATTAAAACCGTCTTCTTAAGCTACTGTTACCTCCATGTCTCTTCCAAGGGGCATTAAAACTGTCTTGTTAAGCTACTGTGACCTGACACGTCTCTTCCAAGGGACATTAAAACCGTGTTGTTAAACCACTCTGAACTCCAAGTCTCTTCCAAGGAGCAATAAAACCATCTTATTAAACCACTCTGAACTCCACGTCTCTTCCAAGGGCCATTAAAACCATCTTGTTAAGCTACTATGAGCTCCTCCTCTCTTCCATGGGGCATTAAAACCGTCTTGTTAAACCACTCTGAACTCCACGTCTCTTTTAGGAGCATTAAAACCGTCTTAAGCTACTGTGACCTCCATGTCTCTTCAAAGGGGCATTAAAACCGTCTTGTTAAACCACTCTGAACTCCACGTCTCTTCTAAGGGGCATTAAAACAGTCTTGTTAAACCACTCTGAAATCCACGTCTCTTCCGAGGAGCATTAAAACCATCTTGTTCAGCTACTGTGACCTCCACGTCTCTTCCAAGGGGCAATAAAACCGTCTTGTTAAGCTACAGTGACCTCCATGTCTCTTCCAAGGGGCAATGATATTGTCTTTTTATTCCACTGCGACCTCCACCACTCTTCCAAGGGCCATTGATATTGTATTTTTATTCCACTGTAACCTCCACCACTCTTCCAAGGGGCATTGATATTGCCTTTTTATTCCACTGGGACCTCCACGTCTCTTCCAAGGGGCATTAAAACCGTCTTGTTAAACCACTCTGAACTCCACGTCTCTTCCAAGGGGCATTAAAACCGTCTTGTTAAGCTACTGTGACCTCCACGTCTCTTCCAATGGGCATTAAAACCGTCTTGCTAAACCACTGAACCCCACGTCTCTTCCAAGGGGCATTAAAACCATCTTGCTAAACCACTCTGAACTCCACGTCTCTTCCAAGGGGCATTAAAACCGTCTTGTTAAGCTACTTTGACCTCCACGTCTCTTCCAAGGGGCATTAAAACCGTCTTGTTAAACCACTCTGTATTCCTAGTCTCTTCCAAGGGGCATTAAAACCGTCTTGTTAAACCACTCTGAACTCCACGTCTCTTCAAAGGGGCATTAAAACAGTCTTGTTAAGCTATTGTTACCTCCACGTCTCTTCCAAGGGGCATTAAAACTGTCTTGTTAAGCTACTGTGACCTTCACGTCTCTTCCAAGGGACATTAAAACCGTCTTGTTAAACCACTCTGAACTTCACGTCTCTTCCAAGGGGCAATAAAACCGTTTATTAAACCACTCTGAACTCCACGTCTCTTCCAAGGGCCATTAAAACCGTCTTGTTAAGCTACTATGACCTCCTCCTCTCTTCCATGGGGCATTAAAACCGTCTTGTTAAACCACTCTGAACTCCAAGTCTCTTTTAAGGAGCATTAAAACCGACTTGTTAAGCTACTGTGACCTCCATGTCTCTTCAAAGGGGCATTAAAACCGTCTTGTTAAACCACTCTGAACTCCACGTCTCTTCTAAGGGGCATTAAAACCATCTTGTTAAACCACTCTGAATTCCACGTCTCTTCCAAGGAGCATTAAAACCATCTTGTTCAGCTACTGTGACCTCCACGTCTCTTCCAAGGGGCAATAAAACCATCTTGTTAAGCTACAGTGACCTCCACGTCTCTTCCAAGGGGCAATGATATTGTCTTTTTATTCCACTGCGACCTCCACCACTCTTCCAAGGGCCATTGATATTGTCTTTTTATTCCACTGTAACCTCCACCACTCTTCCAGGGGCATTGATATTGCCTTTATATTATACGGGGACCTCCACGTCTCTTCCAAGGGGCATTAAAACCGTCTTGTTAAACAATTCTGAACTCCACGTCTCTTCCAAGGGGCAATAAAACCGTCTTATTAAACGACTCTGAACTCCACGTCTCTTTTTAAGGAGCATTAAAACCGTCTTGTTAAGCTATTGTGACCTCCACGTCTCTTCAAAGGGGCATTAAAACCGTCTTGTTAAACCACTCTGAACTCCACGTCTCTTCTAAGGGGCATTAAAACTGTCTTGTTAAACCACTCTGAACTCCGCGTCTCTTCCAAGGGGCATTAAAACCGTCTCGTTAAGCTACTGTGACCTTCACGTCTCTTCCAAGGGGAATTAAAACCATCTTGTTAAGCTACTGTGACCTCCATGTCTCTTCCAAGGGGAATTAAAACCGTCTTGTTAAACCTCTCTGAACTCCATGACTCTTCCAAGTGGCATTAAAACCGTCTTGTTAAGCTACTGTGACCTCCACGTCTCTTTCAAGGCGCATTAAAACCATTTTGTTAAGCTACTGTGACCTCCACCTCTCTTCCATGGGGCATTAAAACCGTCTTGTTAAACCTCTCTGAACTCCACGTCTCTTCCAAGTGGCATTAAAACCATCTTGCTAAGCAACTGTGACCTCCACGTCTCTTCCAAGGGGCATTAAAACCGTCTTGTTAAGCTACTGTGACCTCCACGTCTCTTCCAAGGGGCATCATAACCATCTTGTTAAACCACTCTGAACGCCACATCTCTTCCAAGGGGCATTAAACCCGTCTTGTTAAGCTACTGTGACCTCCACGTCCCTTCCAAGGGGCATTAAAACCGTCTTGTTAAGCTACTGTGAGCTCCACGTCTCTTCCGAGGGGCATTGATATTGTCTTTTTATTCCACTTCGACCTCTACCATTCTTCCAAGGGGCATTGATATTGTCTTTTTATTCAACTGTAACCTCCAACACTCTTCCAAGGGGTATTGATATTGCCTGTTTATTCCACTGGGACCTCCACTTCTCTTCCAAGGGGCATTAAATGATCTTGTTAAGCTACTGTGACCTCCACGTCTCTTCCAAGGGGCATTAAAACAGTCTTGTTAAACCATTGTGAACTCCACGTCTCTTCCAAGGGGCATTAAAACCGGCTTCTTAAACAACTCTGAACTCCACGTCTCTACCAAGGGGCATTAAAACTGTCTTGTTAAGCTACTGTCACCTCCATGTTTCTTCCAAGGGGCATTATAACCATCTTGTTAAGCTACTGTGACCTCCACGTCTCTTCCAAGGGGCATTAAAACCGTCTTGTTAAACCACTCTGAACTCCACATCTCTTCCAAGGAGCATTAAAACCGTCTTGTTCAGCTACTGTGACCTCCACGTCTCTTCCAAGGGGCAATAAAACCGTCTTGTTAAGCTACAGTGACCTCCACGTCTCTTCCAAGGGGCAATGATATTGTCTTTTATTCCACTGCGACCTCCACCACTCTTCCAAGGGCCATTGATATTGTCTTTTTATTCCACTGTAACCTCCACCACTCTTCCAAGGGGCATTGATATTGCCTTTATATTATACGGTGACCTCCACGTTTCTTCCAAGGGGCATTAAAACCGTCTTGTTAAACCACTCTGAACTCCACGTCTCTTCCAAGGAGCATTAAAACCATCTTCTTCAGCTACTGTGACCTCCACGTCTCTTCCAAGGGGCATTAAAACCATCTTGTTAAGCTACTGTGACCTCCACGTCTCTTCCAAGTGGCATTGATATTGTCTTTTTATTCCACTGCGACCTCCACCACTCTTCCAAGGGCCATTGATATTGTCTTTTTATTCCACTGTAACCTCCACCACTCTTCCAAGGGGCATTGATATTGCCTTTTTATTCCACTGGGACCTCCACGTCTCTTCCAAGGGGCATTAAAACCGTCTTGTTAAACCACTCTGAACTCCACGTCTCTTCCAAGGGGCATTAAAACCGTCTTGTTAAGCTACTGTGACCTCCACGTCTCTTCCAAGGGGCATTAAAACCATCTTGTTAGACCACTGAACCCCACGTCTCTTCCAAGGGGCATTAAAACCATCTTGCTAAACCACTCTGAACTCCACGTCTCTTCCAAGGGGCATTAAAACCATCTTGTTAAGCTATTGTGACCTCCACATCTCTTCCAAGGGGCATTAAAACCATCTTGTTAAGCTACTTTGACCTCCACGTCTCTTCCAAGGGGCATTAAAACCGTATTGTTAAACCACTCTGTATTCCTATTCTCTTCCAAGGGGAATTAAAACCGTCTTGTTAAACCACTCTGAACTCCACGTCTCTTCAAAGGGGCATTAAAACCGTCTTGTTAAGCTACTGTTACCTCCACGTCTCTTCCAAGGGGCATTAAAACTGTCTTGTTAAGCTACTGTGACCTCCACGTCTCTTCCAAGGGGCAATAAAACTGTCTTGTTAAGCTACAGTGACCTCCACGTCTCTTCCAAGGGGCAATGATATTGTCTTTTATTCCACTGCGACCTCCACCACTCTTCCAAGGGCCATTGATATTGTCTTTTTATTCCACTGTAACCTCCACCACTCTTCCAAGGGGCATTGATATTGCCTTTATATTATACGGTGACCTCCACGTCTTTTCCAAGGGGCATTAAAACCGTCTTGTTAAACCACTCTGAACTCCACGTCTCTTCCAAGGGGCATTAAAACCGTCTTGTTAAGCTACTGTGACCTCCACTTCTCCTCCAAGGGGCATTAAAACCATCTTGTTAAGCTGCTGTGACCTCCACATCTCTTCCAAGGGGCATTAAAACCGTCTTGTTAAACCACTCTGAACCCCACGTCTCTTCCAAGGGGCATTAAAACCATCTTTTTAAACCACTCTGAACTCCACGTCTCTTCCAATGGGCATTAAAACTGTCTTGTTAAACTACTGTGACCTCCACGTTTCTTCCAAGGGGCATTAAAACCGTCTTGTTAAACCACTCTGAACTCCACGTCTCTTCCAAGGAGCATTAAAACCATCTTCTTCAGCTACTGTGACCTCCACTTCTCTTCCAAGGGGCATTAAAACCGTCTTGTTAAGCTACTGTGACCTCCACGTCTCTTCCAAGTGGCATTGATATTGTCTTTTTATTCCACTGCGACCTCCACCACTCTTCCAAGGGCCATTGATATTGTCTTTTTATTCCACTGTAACCTCCACCACTCTTCCAAGGGGCATTGATATTACCTTTTTATTCCACTGGGACCTCCACGTCTCTTCCAAGGGGCATTAAAACCGTCTTGTTAAACCACTCTGAACTCCACGTCTCTTCCAAGGGGCATTAAAACCATCTTGCTAAACCACTCTGAACTCCACGTCTCTTCCAAGGGGCATTAAAACCGTCTTGTTAAGCTATTGTGACCTCCACATCTCCTCCAAGGGGCATTAAAACCGTCATGTTAAGCTACTTTGACCTCCACGTCTCTTCCAAGGGGCATTAAAACCGTCTTGTTAAACCACTCTGTATTCCTAGTCTCTTCCAAGGGGCATTAAAACCGTCTTGTTAAACCACTCTGAACTCCACGTCTCTTCAAAGGGGCATTAAAACCGTCTTGTTAAGCTACTGTTACCTCCACGTCTCTTCCAAGGGGCATTAAAACTGTCTTGTTAAGCTACTGTGACCTCCACGTCTCTTTCAAGGGACATTAAAACCGTGTTGTTAAACCACTCTGAACTCCAAGTCTCTTCCAAGGGGCAATAAAACCATCTTATTAAACCACTCCGAACTCCAAGTCTCTTCCAAGGGCCATTAAAACCATCTTGTTAAGCTACTATGAGCTCCTCCTCTCTTCCATTGGGCATTAAAACCGTCTTGTTAAACCACTCTGAACTCCACGTCTCTTTTAAGGAGCATTAAAACCGTCTTAAGCTACTGTGACCTCCATGTCTCTTCAAAGGGGCATTAAAACCGTCTTGTTAAACCACTCTGAACTCCACGTCTCTTCTAAGGGGCATTAAAACAGTCTTGTTTAACCACTCTGAATTCCACGTCTCTTCCGAGGAGCATTAAAACCATCTTGTTCAGCTACTGTGACCTCCACGTCTCTTCCAAGGGGCAATAAAACCGTCTTGTTAAGCTACAGTGACCTCCACGTCTCTTCCAAGGGGCAATGATATTGTCTTTTTATTCCACTGCGACTTCCACCACTCTTCCAAGGGCCATTGATATTGTCTTTTTATTCCACTGTAACCTCCACCACTCTTCCAAGGGGCATTGATATTGCCTTTTTATTCCACTGGGACCTCCACGTCTCTTCCAAGGGGCATTAAAACCGTCTTGTTAAACCACTCTGAACTCCACGTCTCTTCCAAGGGGCATTAAAACCGTCTTGTTAAGCTACTGTGACCTCCACGTCTCTTCCAATGGGCATTAAAAACGTCTTGTTAAACCACTGAACCCCACGTCTCTTCCAAGGGGCATTAAAACCATCTTGCTAAACCACTCTGAACTCCACGTCTCTTCCAAGGGGCATTAAAACCATCTTGTTAAGCTATTGTGACCTCCACATCTCTTCCAAGGGGCATTAAAACCGTCTTGTTAAGCTACTTTGACCTCCACGTCTCTTCCAAGGGGCATTAAAACCGTCTTGTTAAACCACTCTGTATTCCTAGTCTCTTCCAAGGGGCATTAAAACCGTCTTGTTAAACCACTCTGAACTCCACGTCTCTTCAAAGGGGCATTAAAACCGTCTTGTTAAGCTACTGTTACCTCCACGTCTCTTCCAAGGGGCATTAAAACTGTCTTGTTAAGCTACTGTGACCTCCACGTCTCTTCCAAGGGACATTAAAACCGTCTTGTTAAACCACTCTGAACTTCACGTCTCTTCCAAGGGGCAATAAAACCGTCTTATTAAACCAATCTGAACTCCACGTCTCTTCCAAGGGCCATTAAAACCGTCTTGTTAAGCTACTATGACCTCCTCCTCTCTTCCATGGGGCATTAAAACCGTCTTGTTAAACCACTCTGAACTCCACGTCTCTTTTAAGGAGCATTAAAACCGACTTGTTAAGCTACTGTGACCTCCATGTCTCTTCAAAGGGGCATTAAAACCGTCTTGTTAAACCACTCTGAACTCCATGTCTCTTCTAAGGGGCATTAAAACCATCTTGGTAAACCACTCTGAATTCCACGTCTCTTCCAAGGAGCATTAAAACCATCTTGTTCAGCTACTGTGACCTCCACGTCTCTTCCAAGGGGCAATAAAACCATCTTGTTAAGCTACAGTGACCTCCACGTCTCTTCCAAGGGGCAATGATATTGTCTTTTTATTCCACTGCGACCTCCACCACTCTTCCAAGGGCCATTGATATTGTCTTGTTATTCCACTGTAACCTCCACCACTCTTCCAAGGGGCATTGATATTGCCTTTATATTATACGGGGACCTCCACGTCTCTTCCAAGGGGCATTAAAACCGTCTTGTTAAACAATTCTGAACTCCACGTCTCTTCCAAGGGGCAATAAAACCGTCTTATTAAACCACTCTGAACTCCACGTCTCTTTTAAGGAGCATTAAAACCGTCTTGTTAAGCTACTGTGACCTCCACGTCTCTTCAAAGGGGCATTAAAACCGTCTTGTTAAACCACTCTGAACTCCACGTCTCTTCTAAGGGGCATTAAAACCGTCTTGTTAATCCACTCTGAACTCCACGTCTCTTCCAAGGGGAATTAAAACTGTCTTGTTAAACCACTCTGATCTCCGCGTCTCTTCCAAGGGGCATTAAAACCGTCTCGTTAAGCTACTGTGACCTCCACGTCTCTTCCAAGGGGAATTAAAACCATCTTGTTAAGCTACTGTAACCTCCACGTCTCTTCCAAGGGGAATTAAAACCGTCTTGTTAAACCTCTCTGAACTCCATGACTCTTCTAAGTGGCATTAAAACCGTCTTGTTAAGCTACTGTGACCTCCACGTCTCTTTCAAGGGGCATTAAAACCATTTTGTTATGCTACTGTGACCTCCACCTCTCTTTCATGGGGCATTAAAACCGTCTTGTTAAACCTCTCTGAACTCCACGTCTCTTCCAAGTGGCATTAAAACCATCTTGTTATGCAACTGTGACCTCCACGTCTCTTCCAAGGGGCATTAAAACCGTCTTGTTAAGCTACTGTGACCTCCACGTCTCTTCCAAGGGGCATCATAACCATCTTGTTAAACCACTCTGAACGCCACATCTCTTCCAAGGGGCATTAAACCCGTCTTGTTAAGCTACTGTGACCTCCACGTCCCTTCCAAGGGGCATTAAAACCGTCTTGTTAAGCTACTGTGAGCTCCACGTCTCTTCCGAGGGGCATTGATATTGTCTTTTTATTCCACTGCGACCTCTACCATTCTTCAAAGGGGCATTGATATTGTCTTTTTATTCAACTGTAACCTCCAACACTCTTCCAAGGGGTATTGATATTGCCTTTTTATTCCACTGGGACCTCCACTTCTCTTCCAAGGGGCATTAAACGATCTTGTTAAGCTACTGTGACCTCCACGTCTCTTCCAAGGGGCATTAAAACAGTCTTGTTAAACCACTGTGAACTCCACGTCTCTTCCAAGGGGCATTAAAACCGCCTTGTTAAACAACTCTGAACTCCACGTCTCTACCAAGGGGCATTAAAACTGTCTTGTTAAGCTACTGTGACCTCCACGTTTCTTCCAAGGGGAATTATAACCATCTTGTTAAGCTACTGTGACCTCCACGTATCTTCCAAGGGGCATTAAAACCGTCTTGTTAAACCACTCTGAACTCCACATCTCTTCCAAGGAGCATTAAAACCGTCTTGTTCAGCTACTGTGACCTCCACGTCTCTTCCAAGGGGCAATAAAACCGTCTTGTTAAGCTACAGTGACCTCCACGTCTCTTCCAAGGGGCAATGAAATTGTCTTTTATTCCACTGCGACCTCCACCACTCTTCCAGGGGCCATTGATATTGTCTTTTTATTCCACTGTAACCTCCACCACTCTTCCAAGGGGCATTGATTTTGCCTTTATATTATACGGTGACCTCCACGTCTCTTCCAAGGGGCATTAAAACCGTCTTGTTAAACCACTCTGAACTCCACGTCTCTTCCAAGGGGCATTAAAACCGTCTTGTTAAGCTACTGTGACCTCCACGTCTCTTCCAAGTGGCATTGATATTGTCTTTTTATTCCACTGCGACCTCCACCACTCTTCCAAGGGCCATTGATATTGTCTTTTTATTCCACTGTAACCTCCACCACTTTTCCAAGGGGCATTGATATTACCTTTTTATTCCACTGGGACCTCCACGTCTCTTCCAAGGGGCATTAAAACCGTCTTGTTAAACCACTCTGAACTCCACGTCTCTTCCAAGTGGCATTAAAACCATCTTGCTAAACCACTCTGAACTCCACGTCTCTTCCAAGGGGCATTAAAACCGTCTTGTTAAGCTATTGTGACCTCCACATCTCTTTCAAGGGGCATTAAAACCGTCATGTTAAGCTACTTTGACCTCCACGTCTCTTCCAAGGGGCATTAAAACCGTCTTGTTAAACCACTCTGTATTCCTAGTCTCTTCCAAGGGGCATTAAAACCGTCTTGTTAAACCACTCTGTATTCCTAGTCTCTTCCAAGGGGCATTAAAACCGTCTTGTTAAACCACTCTGAACTCCACGTCTCTTCAAAGGGGCATTAAAACCGTCTTGTTAAGCTACTGATACCTCCACGTCTCTTCCAAGGGGCATTAAAACTGTCTTGTTAAGCTACTGTGACCTCCACGTCTCTTCCAAGGGGCATTAAAACCGTCTTGTTAAACCACTCTGAACTCAACGTTTCTTCCAAGGGGCATTAAAACCGTCTTGTTAAACCACTCTGAACTCCACGTCTCTTCCAAGGGGCATTAAAACCGTCTTGTTAAGCTACTGTGACCTCCACTTCTCTTCCAAGGGGCATTAAAACCATCTTGTTAAGCTGCTGTGACCTCCACATCTCTTCCAAGGGGCATTAAAACCGTCTTGTTAAACCACTCTGAACTCAACGTCTCTTCCAAGGGGCATTAAAACCGTCTTGTTAAACCACTCTGAACCCCACGTCTCTTCCAAGGGGCATTAAAACCATCTTGTTAAACCACTCTGAACTCCACGTCTCTTCCAAGGGGCATTAAAACTGTCTTGTTAAACTACAGTGACCTCCACGTTTCTTCGAAGGGGCATTAAAACCGTCTTTTTAAACCACTCTGAACTCCACGTCTCCTCCAAGGAGCATTAAAACCATCTTCTTCAGCTACTGTGACCTCCACGTCTCTTCCAAGGGGCATTAAAACCGTCTTGCTAAGCTACTGTGACCTCCACGTCTCTTCCAAGTGACATTGATATTGTCTTTTTATTCCACTGCGACCTCCACCACTCTTCCAAGGGCCATTGATATTGTCTTTTTATTCCACTGTAACCTCCACCACTCTTCCAAGGGGCATTGATATTGCCTTTTTATTCCACTGGGACCTCCACGTCTCTTCCAAGGGGCATTAAAACCGTCTTGTTAAACCACTCTGAACTCCACGTCTCTTCCAAGGGGCATTAAAACCGTCTTGTTAAGCTACTGTGACCTCCACGTCTCTTCCAAGGGGCATTAAAACCGTCTTGTTAAACCACTGAACCCCACGTCTCTTCCAAGGGGCATTAAAACGATCTTGCTAAACCACTCTGAACTCCACGTCTCTTCCAAGGGGCATTAAAACCGTCTTGTTAAGCTATTGTGACCTCCACATCTCTTACAAGGGGCATTAAAACCGTCTTGTTAAGCTACTTTGACCTCCACGTCTCTTCCAAGGGGCATTAAAACCGTCTTGTTAAACCACTCTGTATTCCTAGTCTCTTCCAAGGGGCATTAAAACCGTCTTGTTAAACCACTCTGAACTCCACGTCTCTTCAAAGGGGCATTAAAACCGTCTTGTTAAGATACTGTTACCTCCACGTCTCTTCCAAGGGGCATTAAAACTGTCTTGTTAAGCTACTGTGACCTCCACGTCTCTTCCAAGGGGCAATAAAACCGTCTTGTTAAGCTACAGTGACCTCAACGTCTCTTCCAAGGGGCAATGATATTGTCTTTTATTCCACTGCGACCTCCACCACTCTTCCAAGGGCCATTGATATTGTATTTTTATTCCACTGTAACCTCCACCACTCTTCCAAGGGGCATTGATTTTGCCTTTTTATTATACGGTGACCTCCACGTCTCTTCCAAGGGGCATTAAAACCGTCTTGTTAAACCACTCTGAACTCCACGTCTCTTCCAAGGGGCATTAAAACCGTCTTGTTAAGCTACTGTGACCTCCACTTCTCTTCCAAGGGGCATTAAAACCATCTTGTTAAGCTGCTGTGACCTCCACATCTCTTCCAAGGGGCATTAAAACCGTCTTGTTAAACCACTCTGAACTCAACGTCTCTTCCAAGGGGCATTAAAACCGTCTTGTTAAACCACTCTGAACCCCACGTCTCTTCCAAGGGGCATTAAAACCATCTTGTTAAACCACTCTGAACTTCACGTCTCTTCCAAGGGGCATTAAAACTGTCTTGTTAAACTACAGTGACCTCCACGTTTCTTCGAAGGGGCATTAAAACCGTCTTGTTAAACCACTCTGAACTCCACGTCTCCTCCAAGGAGCATTGAAACCATCTTCTTCAGCTACTGTGACCTCCACGTCTCTTCCAAGGGGCATTAAAACCATCTTGCTAAGCTACTGTGACCTCCACGTCTCTTCCATGTGACATTGATATTGTCTTTTTATTCCACTGCGACCTCCACCACTCTTCCAAGGGCCATTGATATTGTCTTTTTATTCCACTGTAACCTCCACCACTCTTCCAAGGGGCATTGATATTGCCTTTTTATTCCACTGGGACCTCCACGTCTCTTCCAAGGGGCATTAAAACCGTCTTGTTAAACCACTCTGAACTCCACGTCTCTTCCAAGGGGCATTAAAACCATCTTGTTAAGCTACTGTGACCTCCACGTCTCTTCCAAGGGGCATTAAAACCGTCTTGTTAAACCACTGAACCCCACGTCTCTTCCAAGGGGCATTAAAACGATCTTGCTAAACCACTCTGAACTCCACGTCTCTTCCAAGGGGCATTAAAACCGTCTTGTTAAGCTATTGTGACCTCCACATCTCTTACAAGGGGCATTTAAACCGTCTTGTTAAGCTACTTTGACCTCCACGTCTCTTCCAAGGGGCATTAAAACCGTCTTGTTAAACCACTCTGTATTCCTAGTCTCTTCCAAGGGGCATTAAAACCGTCTTGTTAAACCACTCTGAACTCCACGTCTCTTCAAAGGGGCATTAAAACCGTCTTGTTAAGATACTGTTACCTCCACGTCTCTTCCAAGGGGCATTAAAACTGTCTTGTTAAGCTACTGTGACCTCCACGTCTCTTCCAAGGGGCAATAAAACCGTCTTGTTAAGCTACAGAGACCTCCACGTCTCTTCCAAGGGGCAATGATATTGTCTTTTATTCCACTGCGACCTCCACCACTCTTCCAAGGGCCATTGATATTGTATTTTTATTCCACTGTAACCTCCACCACTCTTCCAAGGGGCATTGATATTGCCTTTATATTATATGGTGACCTCCACGTCTCTTCCAAGGGGCATTAAAACCGTCTTGTTAAACCACTGAACCCCACGTCTCTTCCAAGGGGCATTAAAACGATCTTGCTAAACCACTCTGAACTCCACGTCTCTTCCAAGGGGCATTAAAACCGTCTTGTTAAGCTATTGTGACCTCCACATCTCTTACAAGGGGCATTAAAACCGTCTTGTTAAGCTACTTTGACCTCCACGTCTCTTCCAAGGGGCATTAAAACCGTCTTGTTAAACCACTCTGTATTCCTAGTCTCTTCCAAGGGGCATTAAAACCGTCTTGTTAAACCACTCTGAACTCCACGTCTCTTCAAAGGGGCATTAAAACCGTCTTGTTAAGATACTGTTACCTCCACGTCTCTTCCAAGGGGCATTAAAACTGTCTTGTTAAGCTACTGTGACCTCCACGTCTCTTCCAAGGGGCAATAAAACCGTCTTGTTAAGCTACAGTGACCTCAACGTCTCTTCCAAGGGGCAATGATATTGTCTTTTATTCCACTGCGACCTCCACCACTCTTCCAAGGGCCATTGATATTGTATTTTTATTCCACTGTAACCTCCACCACTCTTCCAAGGGGCATTGATTTTGCCTTTTTATTATACGGTGACCTCCACGTCTCTTCCAAGGGGCATTAAAACCGTCTTGTTAAACCACTCTGAACTCCACGTCTCTTCCAAGGGGCATTAAAACCGTCTTGTTAAGCTACTGTGACCTCCACTTCTCTTCCAAGGGGCATTAAAACCATCTTGTTAAGCTGCTGTGACCTCCACATCTCTTCCAAGGGGCATTAAAACCGTCTTGTTAAACCACTCTGAACTCAACGTCTCTTCCAAGGGGCATTAAAACCGTCTTGTTAAACCACTCTGAACCCCACGTCTCTTCCAAGGGGCATTAAAACCATCTTGTTAAACCACTCTGAACTTCACGTCTCTTCCAAGGGGCATTAAAACTGTCTTGTTAAACTACAGTGACCTCCACGTTTCTTCGAAGGGGCATTAAAACCGTCTTGTTAAACCACTCTGAACTCCACGTCTCCTCCAAGGAGCATTGAAACCATCTTCTTCAGCTACTGTGACCTCCACGTCTCTTCCAAGGGGCATTAAAACCATCTTGCTAAGCTACTGTGACCTCCACGTCTCTTCCATGTGACATTGATATTGTCTTTTTATTCCACTGCGACCTCCACCACTCTTCCAAGGGCCATTGATATTGTCTTTTTATTCCACTGTAACCTCCACCACTCTTCCAAGGGGCATTGATATTGCCTTTTTATTCCACTGGGACCTCCACGTCTCTTCCAAGGGGCATTAAAACCGTCTTGTTAAACCACTCTGAACTCCACGTCTCTTCCAAGGGGCATTAAAACCATCTTGTTAAGCTACTGTGACCTCCACGTCTCTTCCAAGGGGCATTAAAACCGTCTTGTTAAACCACTGAACCCCACGTCTCTTCCAAGGGGCATTAAAACGATCTTGCTAAACCACTCTGAACTCCACGTCTCTTCCAAGGGGCATTAAAACCGTCTTGTTAAGCTATTGTGACCTCCACATCTCTTACAAGGGGCATTTAAACCGTCTTGTTAAGCTACTTTGACCTCCACGTCTCTTCCAAGGGGCATTAAAACCGTCTTGTTAAACCACTCTGTATTCCTAGTCTCTTCCAAGGGGCATTAAAACCGTCTTGTTAAACCACTCTGAACTCCACGTCTCTTCAAAGGGGCATTAAAACCGTCTTGTTAAGATACTGTTACCTCCACGTCTCTTCCAAGGGGCATTAAAACTGTCTTGTTAAGCTACTGTGACCTCCACGTCTCTTCCAAGGGGCAATAAAACCGTCTTGTTAAGCTACAGAGACCTCCACGTCTCTTCCAAGGGGCAATGATATTGTCTTTTATTCCACTGCGACCTCCACCACTCTTCCAAGGGCCATTGATATTGTATTTTTATTCCACTGTAACCTCCACCACTCTTCCAAGGGGCATTGATATTGCCTTTATATTATATGGTGACCTCCACGTCTCTTCCAAGGGGCATTAAAACCGTCTTGTTAAACCACTCTGAACTCCACGTCTCTTCCAAGGGGCATTAAAACCGTCTTGTTAAGCTACTCTGACCTCCACTTCTCTTCCAAGGGGCATTAAAACCATCTTGTTAAGCTGCTGTGACCTCCACATCTCTTCCAAGGGGCATTAAAACCGTCTTGTTAAACCACTCTGAACTCAACGTCTCTTCCAAGGGACATTAAAACCGTCTTGTTAAACCACTCTGAACCCCACGTCTCTTCCAAGGGGCATTAAAACCATCTTGTTAAACCACTCTGAACTCCACGTCTCTTCCAAGGAGCATTAAAACCATCTTCTTCAGCTACTGTGACCTCCACGTCTCTTCCAAGGGGCATTAAAACCGTCTTGTTAAGCTACTGTGACCTCCACGTCTCTTCCAAGTGGCATTGATATTGTCTTTTTATTCCACTGCGACCTCCAGCACTCTTCCAAGGGCCATTGACATTGTCTTTTTATTCCACTGTAACCTCCACCACTCTTCCAAGGGGCATTGATATTGCCTTTTTATTCCACTGGGACCTCCACGTCTCTTCCAAGGGGCATTAAAACCGTCTTGTTAAACCACTCTGAACTCCACGTCTCTTCCAAGGGGCATTAAAACCGTCTTGTTAAGCTACTGTGACCTCCACGTCTCTTCCAAGGGGCATTAAAACCGTCTTGTTAAACCACTGAACCCCACGTCTCTTCCAAGGGGCATTAAAACCTTCTTGCTAAACCACTCTGAACTCCACGTCTCTTCCAAGGGGCATTAAAACCGTCTTGTTAAGCTATTGTGACCTCCACATCTCTTCCAAGGGGCATTAAAACCGTCTTGTTAAGCTACTTTGACCACAACGTCTCTTCCAAGGGGCATTAAAACCGTCTTGTTAAACCACTCTGTATTCCTAGTCTCTTCCAAGGGGCATTAAAACCGTCTTGTTAAACCACTCTGAACTCCAAGTCTCTTCAAAGGGGCATTAAAACCGTCTTGTTAAGCTAGTGTTACCTCCACGTCTCTTCCAAGGGGCATTAAAACTGTTTTGTTAAGCTACTGTGACCTCCACGTCTCTTCCAAGGGACATTAAAACCGTCTTGTTAAACCACTCTGAACTCCAAGTCTCTTCCAAGGGGCAATAAAACCGTCTTATTAAACCACTCTGAACTCCACGTCTCTTCCAAGGGCCATTAAAACCATCTTGTTAAGCTACTATGACCTCCTCCTCTCTTCCATGGGGTATTAAAACCGTCTTGTTAAACCACTCTGAACTCCACGTCTCTTTTAAGGAGCATTAAAACCGTCTTAGGCTACTGTGACCTCCATGTCTCTTCAAAGGGGCATTAAAACCGTCTTGTTAAACCACTCTGAACTCCACGTCTCTTCTAAGGGGCATTAAAACAGTCTTGTTAAACCACTCTGAATTCCACGTCTCTTCCAAGGAGCATTAAAACCATCTTGTTCAGCTACTGTGACATCCACGTCTCTTCCAAGGGGCAATAAAACCGTCTTGTTAAGCTACAGTGACCTCCACGTCTCTTCCAAGGGGCAATGATATTGTCTTTTAATTCCACTGCGACCTCCACCACTCTTCCAACGGCCATTGATATTGTCATTTTATTCCACGGTAACCTCCACCACTCTTCCAAGGGGCATTGATATTGCCTTTTTATTCCACTGGGACCTCCACGTCTCTTCCAAGGGGCATTAAAACCGTCTTGTTTAACCACTCTGAACTCCACGTCTCTTCCAAGGGGCATTAAAACATCTTGTTAAGCTACTGTGACCTCCACGTCTCTTCCAAGGGGCATTAAAACCGTCTTGTTAAACCACTGAACCCCACGTCTCTTCCAAGGGGCATTAAAACCATCTTGCTAAACCACTCTGAACTCCACGTCTCTTCCAAGGGGCATTAAAACCGTCTTGTTAAGCTATTGTGACCTCCACATCTCTTCCAAGGGGCATTAAAACCGTCTTGTTAAGCTACTTTGACCTCCACGTCTCTTCCAAGGGGCATTAAAACCGTCTTGTTAAACCACTCTGTATTCCTAGTCTCTTCCAAGGAGCATTAAAACCGTCTTGTTAAACCACTCTGAACTCCACGTCTCTTCAAAGGGGCATTAAAACCGTCTTGTTAAGCTACTGTTACCTCCACGTCTCTTCCAAGGGGCATTAAAACTGTCTTGTTAAGCTACTGTGACCTCCACGTCTCTTCCAAGGGACATTAAAACCGTCTTATTAAACCACTCTGAACTCCACGTCTCTTCCAAGGGCCATTAAAACCGTCTTGTTAAGCTACTATGACCTCCTCCTCTCTTCCATGGGGCATTAAAACCGTCTTGTTAAACCACTCTGAACTCCACGTCTCTTTTAAGGAGCATTAAATCCGTCTTGTTAAGCTACTGTGACCTCCATGTCACTTCAAAGGGGCATTAAAGCCGTCTTGTTAAACCACTCTGAACTCCACGTCTCTTCTAAGGGGCATTAAAACCGTCTTGTTAAATCACTCTGAATTCCACGTCTCTTCCAAGGAGCATTAAAACCATCTTGTTCAGCTACTGTGACCTCCACGTCTCTTCCAAGGGGCAATAAAACCATCTTGTTAAGCTATAGTGACCTCCACGTCTCTTCCAAGGGGCAATGATATTGTCTTTTTATTCCACTGTAACCTACACCACTCTTCCAAGGGGCATTGATATTTCCTTTATATTATACGGGGACCTCCACGTCTCTTCCAAGGGGCATTAAAACCGTCTTGTTAAACAACTCTGAACTCCACGTCTCTTCCAAGGGGCAATAAAACCGTCTTATTAAACCACTCTGAACTCCACGTCTCTTCCAAGGGCCATGAAAACCGTCTTGTTAAGCTACTATGACCTCCTCCTCTCTTCCATGGGGCATTAAAACCGTCTTCTTAAACCACTCTGAACTCCACGTCTCTTTTAAGGAGCATTAAAACCATCTTGTTAAGCTACTGTGACCTCCACGTCTCGTGAAAGGGGCATTAAAACCGTCTTGTTAAACCACTCTGAACTCCACGTCTCTTCTAAGGGGCATTAAAACCGTCTTGTTAAACCACTCTGAACTAAACGTCTCTTCCAAGGGGCATTAAAACTGTCTTGTTAAACCACTCTGAACTCCGCGTCTCTTCCAAGGGACATTAAAGCCGTCTCGTTAAGCTACTGTGACCTCCACGTCTCTTCCAAGGGGAATTAAAACCATCTTGTTAAGCTACTGTGACCTCCACGTCTCTTCCAAGGGGAATTAAAACCGTCTTGTAAAACCTCTCTGAACTCCACGTCTCTTCCAAGTGGCATTAAAACCGTCTTGTTAAGCTACTGTGACCTCCACGTCTCTTTCAAGGGGCATTAAAACCATTTTGTTAAGCTACTGTGACATCCACCTCTCTTCCATGGGGCATTAAAACCGTCTTGTTAAACCACTCTGAACTCCACGTCTCTTATAAGTGGCATTAAAACCGTCTTGTTAAGCTACTGTTACCTCCACCTCTCTTCCATGGGGCATTAAAACCATCTTGTTAAACCACTCTGAACTCCACGTCTCTTATAAGTGGCATTAAAACCGTCTTGTTAAGCTACTGTGACCTCCACCTCTCTTCCATGGGGCATTAAAACCGTCTTGTTAAACCACTCTGAACTCCACGTCTCTTCGAAGGGGCATTAAACGTATTGTTAAACCACTCTGAACTCCACGTCTCTTCCAAGGGGCATTAAAACCGTCTTGTTAAACCACTCTGAACTCCGCGTCTCTTCCAAGGGGCATTAAAACCGTCTCGTTAAGCTACTGTGACCTCCATGTCTCTTCCAAGGGGAATTAAAACCATCTTGTTAAGCTACTGTGACCTCCACGTCTCTTCCAAGGGGAATTAAAACCGTCTTGTTAAACCTCTCTGAACTCCACGTCTCTTCCAAGTGGCATTAAAACCGTCTTGTTAAGCTACTGTGACCTCCACGTGTCTTTCAAGGGGCATTAAAACCATTTTGTTAAGCAATTGTGACCTCCACCTCTCTTCCATGGGGCATTAAAACCGTCTTGTTAAACCACTCTGAACTCCACGTCTCTTATAAGTGGCATTAAAACCGTATTGTTAAGCTACTGTTACCTCCACCTCTCTTCCATGGGGCATTAAAACCATCTTGTTAAACCACTCTGAACTCCACGTCTCTTCCAAGGGGCATTAAAACCGTCTTGTTAAACAACTCTGAACTCCACGTCTCTTCCAAGGGGCAATAAAACCGTCTTATTAAACCACTTTGAACTTCACGTCTCTTCCAAGGGCCATTAAAACCGTCTTGTTAAGCTACTATGACCTCCTCCTCTCTTCCATGGGGCATTAAAACCGTCTTGTTAAACCACTCTGAACTCCACGTCTCTTTTTAGGAGCATTAAAATCTTCTTGTTAAGCTACTGTGACCTACACGTCTCTTCAAAGGGGCATTAAAACCATCTTGTTAAACCACTCTGAACTCCACGTCTCTTCTAAGGGGCATTAAAACCGTCTTTTTAAACCACTCTGAACTCCACGTCTCTTCCAAGGGGCATTAAAACTGTCTTGTTAAACCACGCTGAACTCCGCGTCTCTTCCAAGGGGCATTAAAACCATCTCGTTAAGCTACTGTGACCTCCACGTCTCTTCCAAGGGGAATTAAAACCATCTTGTTAAGCTACTGTGACCTCCACGTCTCTTCCAAGGGGAATTAAAACCGTCTTGTTAAACCTCTCTGAACTCCACGTCTCTTCCAAGTGGCATTAAAACCGTCTTGTTAAGCTACTGTGACCTCCACGTCTCTTTCAAGGGGCATTAAAACCATTTTGTTAAGCTACTGTGACCTCCACCTCTCTTCCATGGGGCATTAAAACCGTCTTGTTAAACCACTCTGAACTCCACGTCTCTTATAAGTGGCATTAAAAACGTCTTGTTAAGCTACTGTTACCTCCACCTCTCTTCCTTGGGGCATTAAAACCATCTTGTTAAACCACTCTGAACTCCACGTCTCTTATAAGTGGCATTAAAACCGTCTTGTTAAACCACTCTGAACTCCACGTCTCTTCGAAGGGGCATTAAAACCGTATTGTTAAACCACTCTGAACTCCACCTCTCTTCCAAGGGGCATTAAAACCATCTTGTTAAACCACTCTGAACTCCGCGTCTCTTCCAAGGGGCATTAAAACCGTCTCGTTAAGCTACTGTGACCTCCACGTCTCTTCCAAGGGGAATTAAAATCATCTTGTTAAGCTACTGTGACCTCCACGTCTCTTCCAAGGGGAATTAAAACCGTCTTGTTAAACCTCTCTGAACTCCACGTCTCTTCCAAGTGGCATTAAAACCGTCTTGTTAAGCTACTGTGACCTCCACATCTTTTTCAAGGGGCATTAAAACCATTTTGTTAAGCTACTGTGACCTCCACCTCTCTTCCATGGGGCATTAAAACCGTCTTGTTAAACTACTCTGAACTCCACGTCTCTTATAAGTGGCATTAAAACCGTCTTGTTAAGCTACTGTTACCTCCACCTCTCTTCCATGGGGCATTAAAACCATCTTGTTAAACCACTCTGAACTCCACGTCTCTTATAAGTGGCATTAAAACCGTCTTGTTAAGCTACTGTGACCTCCACCTCTTTTCCATGGGGCATTAAAACCATCTTGTTAAACCACTCTGAACTCCACGTCTCTTCCAAGGGCATTAAAACCGTATTGTTAAACCACTCTGAACTCCACGTCTCTTCCAAGGGGCATTAAAACCGTCTTGTTAAACCACTCTGAAATCCATGTCTCTTCCAACGGGCATTAAAACCGTCTTATTAAGCTACTGTGACCTCCACGTCTCTTCCAAGGGGCATTAAAACCGTTTTGTTAAACCACTCTGAACTCCACGTCTCTTCCAAGGGGCATTAAAACCGTCTCGTTAAGCTACTGTGACCTCCACGTCTCTTCCAAGGGGAATTAAAACCATCTTGTTAAGCTACTGTGACCTCCACGTCTCTTCCAAGGGGAATTAAAACCATCTTGTTAAACCTCTCTGAACTCCACGTCTCTTCCAAGTGGCATTAAAACCGTCTTGTTAAGCTATTGTGACCTCCACGTCTCTTTCAAGGGGCATTAAAACCATTTTGTTAAGCTGCTGTGACCTCCACCTCTCTTCCATGGGGCATTAAAACCGTCTTGTTAAACCACTCTGAACTCCACGTCTCTTATAAGTGGCATTAAAACCGTCTTGTTAAGCTACTGTTACCTCCACCTCTCTTCCTTGGGCCATTAAAACCATCTTGTTAAACCACTCTGAACTCCACGTCTCTTATAAGTGGCATTAAAACCGTCTTTTTAAGCTACTGTGATCTCCACCTCTCTTCCATGGGGCATTAAAACCGTCTTGTTAAACCACTCTGAACTCCACGTCTCTTCGAAGGGGCATTAAAACCGTATTGTTAAACCACTCTGAACTCCACCTCTCTTCCAAGGGGCATTAAAACCATCTTGTTAAACCACTCTGAACTCCGCGTCTCTTCCAAGGGGCATTAAAACCGTCTCGTTAAGCTACTGTGACCTCCACGTCTCTTCCAAGGGTAATTAAAATCATCTTGTTAAGCTACTGTGACCTCCACGTCTCTTCCAAGGGCAATTAAAACCGTCTTGTTAAACCTCTGTGAACTCCACGTCTCTTCCAAGTGGCATTAAAACCGTCTTGTTAAGCTACTTTGACCTCCACGTCTCTTTCAAGGGGCATTAAAACCATTTTGTTAAGCTACTGTGACCTCCACCTCTCTTCCATGAGGCATTAAAACCGTCTTGTTAAACTACTCTGAACTCCACGTCTCTTATAAGTGGCATTAAAACCGTCTTGTTAAGCTACTGTTACCTCCACCTTGTAACATACCTGGCGGCGTCCTTGCATGGTGGTCCATCTCCCACTGTGCAAGAGGGCGCACTTGATCTCCTGTCCAGAATGTCTCTCTGGCTTCCCTCCATGCTGTCTGTTTGTGTCTGTTTCTGCTGCTTAAGGGCGGCGCCCGATCACTTCCTGCCTTTTGTACCTGCTGTGGGTCACACCCCTTGTGCGTCCTCAGCCTATTGCTGTCTGTCACTTGGTATATAGCTCAGCAGCTCCCTTCTATCCCTGCCTGAGCATAGTGTTTCCTTCAGTGTGTGCTTGCACTCTGAAGGTGCCAGGTCCCGTTCTTTGTTTCCTTGTCTGCCTTTCCTGGAGGCTGTATTTCCAGGCCTGTCTGAACTGAGTCCTGTATGTCTTCTGCTTTGCGGTATCAGCTCCCGTGTCTGAACTGAGTCCTGTATGTCTCCTGCTTTGCGGTATCAGCTCCCGTGTCTGAACTGAGTCCTGTATGTCTCCTGCTTTTCGATATTAGTTCCCGTGTCTGAACTGAGTCCTTTCTGTGTTCTCTTGTCTGTCCTGTCTGTACACGCTCCTTGCCTGTTCGTTCCGCCTCTCTGGGGGCCGTATTCCCAGACCCGCTCCTGTATCCCTCTGCAGTGTCGGTCTCCTCCGTTCACTCAGTTCCAGTCTGAACTCTCTCCTGTCCTTTACCTGTTTTTGCCTCTATGTCCGTTCCCTTCCTTTTTCTGCAGAGTCTGAACTCGTACCTAACTCCTGCTTGTTGTCTCTGCAAGTACTGTGTGAGTATCTGGCTCTGTCTTTCCCTTCCTGTCTGTTCCGTGTGAACAGAGCCCTGTCCTCCCTGCTCAGCCTTGTCTGCACTCTAGCTGTGCTTGCCTGTAACCCTCTGCCTGTATTGTTCCTGAGTCCCGGTGTGTACTGGGTCCTATCCCGCCTGTGTTCCTACCTGCATACCCGCCTGCCTGCATACCAGTCGTGCCTGCCTATACCCACCAGTCTGTGTGCCAGCCTACCAGCCTGTTCCTGTATTCCCCTGTGTGGGTCAACAGCCGTGTCCGGGGTCTGTCCTGGAGTAGCACCTGGTCCCTCTGCTCGGTTCCTCCTTGGTGCACTGGCGTCGTATGCCGTCGTGCGACCCTGGTCGGATCGGGTGAATACTTAGTCACGCCCCTCCAGGCATTCACTCTCCGGCACGGTCCAGTGGAATCACTACCAATCACACGCACACGCCGCTTAGCCCGGGCGTGTGCATAACAGCATGCTCAGGCCAAGGTTCCCGTTGAGCCCCACGGCCTTCGCTCTTTGAGAAGTTTTTCCAGCGAATACATGCATTAAAATAAATAAATAAATTTTTTCCCCCCTTTAGCTGAGTTCCAGGCGAATTACGCACCCGTCCAGATGGATCTATCAGCTCTCGTTCCTGCGGATCCGCCACGTTACTATGGGGATCCAAGACAGTGTCGTGCATTTGTGGAGCAATGCATGCTACACTTTAAGGCCTACCCTCTCTATTTTCCTTCCGATTGGGCTAAAGTGGCCTTTATGATTGACTACCTAGCGGGTGATGCCTTGAAATGGGTCACCCCCCTATGGGAAGCATGGGATCCTGTCATCCTTGACCTGCAGGCCTTCCTGGTGGCCTTTCGTATGGTCTTCGAGGACCCTAACTCTGAAGCCCCTGCTGAAGCTTCACTTCCCAATATCCCGGAGCAGCCCCGACGGGTAATGTGTGTGGGTAGCGCAATAGTCCTCCAGCCCAATGAGACTACTGCCCACCCAGAATCCTCACAGGGTGACTACGCTTTCCGGAATACTTCTCTCAACCTCAAGAGGCAGTCCAGACGTGCTAGACTTAGAGGCAAGCCGTCACGCCAGGGTCTGTCCTCCCTGAGACCTCCTGACCCCAACCTTGAAGTCCCTACTGAAGCTTCATCTCCCTGTATCCCGGAGAAACCCCAATGGGTAATGTGCGTGGGTAGTGCACCAGTTCTCCTGGCTGAAGAGACTTCTGCCCATCCAGACTCCACACAGGAGAACTTCCTGCACCCGGCATCAGATGCTTCTCTCTCTTTAACCGGTGTGCATGTCCAAGGATGCTCCAAAGCTGTGGTTACCTCAGAGTCTGTGCACCTCTACTACCTGGCGGAGGATCCCCTGTTGCCTCCTGAACCCTCCGGGATACCACTCGATGACAAATGGAGAGAGACTTCTCTACACCCGGTACTCAATACTTTGTCCGCTTCGTCCTGTGAGCCTGACAATGGGTACCCCAAAGTGGTAGTTACCTCCGAGTCTCTACACCCCTCCGACCAGGCGGAGGACCTCCAGTTGTCTCCTGAACCCTTCGGGGTGCTACCTGGTAGCGAAAGGACAGAGACTCTCCTATACTCTGTACCTGATACCTCGCTCGCTTCGTCCAGTGAGTCCAACTTAGTGTACTCCGAAGCAGAGGTTACTCCTGAGTCTCTACACCCCTCCGACCAGGCGGAGGACCTCCAGTTGTGTTCAGAATCCTTCGGGGTGCCACCTGGTGGTGAATGGACAGAGACTTTCCTATATCCTGGATCTGATACCTCGCTTGCTTCGTCCAGTGAGTCCGACCTAGTGTACTCTGAAGCAGAGGTTACCCGTGAGTCTCTACACCCCTCTGACCAGGCGGAGGACCGCCAGCTGTCTCCAGAACCCTTCGGGGTGCCACCTGGTGGTGAATGGACAGAGACTTTCCTATACTCGGTACCCGATACCTCGCCTGCTTCCTCCAGTGAGTCCGACCTAGTGTACTCTGAAGCAGAGGTTACCCGTGAGTCTCTACACCCCTCTGACCAGGCGGAGGTCCGCCAGCTGTCTCCAGAACCCTTCGGGGTGCCACCTGGTGGTGAATGGACAGAGACTTTCCTATACTCGGTACCCGATACCTCGCCTGCTTCGTCCAGTGAGTCCAACCTAGTGTACTCCGAAGCAGAGGTTACTCCTGAGTCTCTACACCCCTCCGACCAGGCGGAGGACCTCCAGCTGTCTCCAGAACCCTTCGGGGTGCCACCTGGTGGTGAATGGACAGAGACTCTCCTATACTCGGTACCCGATACCTCGCCTGCTTCCTCCAGTGAGTCCGACCTAGTGTACTCTGAAGCAGTTGTTTTCTCTGAGCCTCTGCACTCTTCTGACCCGGCGGAGGACCTCCAGTTGTTTCCTGAATCCTCCGGGATACCACCAGATAACAAAGAGACAGTGACTTTTCCTCATTATGTACCTGATAACCCGTCTATTTCTTCCTGTGAGCTTGACAAGATGTACCTCGAAGCAGAGATTACCCTTAAGTCTCTGTCCCCCTCCAACCCAGTGAACGACTGGCCCTCGAATTCCCTGCGGAAGATTCTGGCAGGCCTGAAGAAGAGGGGGCGTAAGGGGGGAGGTACTGTAACATACCTGGCGGCGTCCTTGCATGGTGGTCCATCTCCCACTGTGCAAGAGGGCGCACTTGATCTCCTGTCCAGAATGTCTCTCTGGCTTCCCTCCATGCTGTCTGTTTGTGTCTGTTTCTGCTGCTTAAGGGCGGCGCCCGATCACTTCCTGCCTTTTGTACCTGCTGTGGGTCACACCCCTTGTGCGTCCTCAGCCTATTGCTGTCTGTCACTTGGTATATAGCTCAGCAGCTCCCTTCTATCCCTGCCTGAGCATAGTGTTTCCTTCAGTGTGTGCTTGCACTCTGAAGGTGCCAGGTCCCGTTCTTTGTTTCCTTGTCTGCCTTTCCTGGAGGCTGTATTTCCAGGCCTGTCTGAACTGAGTCCTGTATGTCTTCTGCTTTGCGGTATCAGCTCCCGTGTCTGAACTGAGTCCTGTATGTCTCCTGCTTTGCGGTATCAGCTCCCGTGTCTGAACTGAGTCCTGTATGTCTCCTGCTTTTCGGTATTAGTTCCCGTGTCTGAACTGAGTCCTTTCTGTGTTCTCTTGTCTGTCCTGTCTGTACACGCTCCTTGCCTGTTCGTTCCGCCTCTCTGGGGGCCGTATTCCCAGACCCGCTCCTGTATCCCTCTGCAGTGTCGGTCTCCTCCGTTCACTCAGTTCCAGTCTGAACTCTCTCCTGTCCTTTACCTGTTTTTGCCTCTATGTCCGTTCCCTTCCTTTTTCTGCAGAGTCTGAACTCGTACCTAACTCCTGCTTGTTGTCTCTGCAAGTACTGTGTGAGTATCTGGCTCTGTCTTTCCCTTCCTGTCTGTTCCGTGTGAACAGAGCCCTGTCCTCCCTGCTCAGCCTTGTCTGCACTCTAGCTGTGCTTGCCTGTAACCCTCTGCCTGTATTGTTCCTGAGTCCCGGTGTGTACTGGGTCCTATCCCGCCTGTGTTCCTACCTGCATACCCGCCTGCCTGCATACCAGTCGTGCCTGCCTATACCCACCAGTCTGTGTGCCAGCCTACCAGCCTGTTCCTGTATTCCCCTGTGTGGGTCAACAGCCGTGTCCGGGGTCTGTCCTGGAGTAGCACCTGGTCCCTCTGCTCGGTTCCTCCTTGGTGCACTGGCGTCGTATGCCGTCGTGCGACCCTGGTCGGATCGGGTGAATACTTAGTCACGCCCCTCCAGGCATTCACTCTCCGGCACGGTCCAGTGGAATCACTACCAATCACACGCACACGCCGCTTAGCCCGGGCGTGTGCATAACACACCTCTCTTCCATGGGGCATTAAAACCATCTTGTTAAACCACTCTGAACTCCACGTCTCTTATAAGTGGCATTAAAACCGTCTTGTTAAGCTACTGTGACCTCCACCTCTTTTCCATGGGGCATTAAAACCATCTTGTTAAACCACTCTGAACTCCACGTCTCTTCCAAGGGCATTAAAACCGTATTGTTAAATCACTCTGAACTCCACGTCTCTTCCAAGGGGCATTAAAACCGTCTTGTTAAACCACTCTGAAATCCATGTCTCTTCCAAAGGGCATTAAAACCGTCTTGTTAAGCTACTGTGACCTCCACGTCTCTTCCAAGGGGCATTAAAACCGTTTTGTTAAACCACTCTGAACTCCACGTCTCTTCCAAGGGGCATTAAAACCGTCTCGTTAAGCTACTGTGACCTCCACGTCTCTTCCAAGGGGAATTAAAACCATCTTGTTAAGCTACTGTGACCTCCACGTCTCTTCCAAGGGGAATTAAAACCATCTTGTTAAACCTCTCTGAACTCCACGTCTCTTCCAAGTGGCATTAAAACCGTCTTGTTAAGCTACTGTGACCTCCACGTCTCTTCCAAGGGGCATTAAAACCGTCTTGTTAAGCTACTGTGACCTCCACCTCTCTTCCATGGGGCATTAAAACCGTCTTGTTAAACCACTCTGAACTCCATGTCTCTTATAAGTGGCATTAAAACCGTTTTGTTAAGCTACTGTGACCTCCACCTCTCTTCCATGGGGCATTAAAACCATCTTGTTAAACCACTCTGAACTCCACGTCTCTTCCAAGGGGCATTAAAACAGTCTTGTTAAACCACTCTGAACTCCACGTCTCTTCCAAGGGGCATTAAAACTGTCTTGTTAAGCTACTGTGACCTCCACGTCTCTTCCAAGGGGCATTAAAACCATCTTGTTAAACCACTCTGAACTCCACGTCTCTTCCAAGGGGCATTAAAACCGTCTTTTTAAGCTACTGTGACCTCCACGTCTCTTCCAAGGGGCATTAAAACCATCTTGCTAAACCACTCAGAACTCCACGTCTCTTCCAAGGGGCATTAAAACCGTCTTTTTAAGCTACTGTGACCTCCACGTCTCTTCCAAGGGGCATTAAAACCGTCTTGTTAAACCACTATGAACTCCACAGCTCTTCCAAGGGGCATTGAAATGTTGTTTTTAATTACCTCTAACCTCCACGACTCTTCCAACGGGCATTGCATTTCCTCCTAATTTTAGTCATCTTTTGCTTTTCAATGCATTGGCGAACAGTAAGGGAGACCCACTCCCCAATAATGGGTAGAAGGTTTTTAGTATGCTGTAATCCATGTCTGTTTCAAGGGGCATTGCAGTTCCTCATAATTATTGGAAAGCCTTCCATTCACTGCTTAGGCCAACAGTGTACAGGAGACCCAGTTGCTATAAATGGAAAAAACGGTTTAGTTAAGGCCCTCTGACGTCCATGTCACTTCCAAGGGGCATTGGAGTGCCTCAAAATTTTTGTTAGGCATTGCACGCACTATATGCCATATAACTGTGTAGCCGAACCGCTCCTTTTGGTACAGAAACATATCCTACAAGACATGTGTGGTTGGCTGTCCTGATATTGATGTGAATGGTCCCTGTTCCTCCTGCTCTTTCTCCTTTGCCACCACCTCATCCATCATTCATCACCTGAAGCTTTGTTTTAACGGAAGTCATCGAACTGGGATAGTAGCAGGAAAACATCCAACAATCCTTGGAGGAGGTAGGATATGCGCCAAAATGCTGACCACCTCAGGCCTAGCCGCTACTACATACTGTACATGCGCTTGCATTCCAAGGAACAGAAAGCTAAGGAGATCGATGTCCTCATGATCATGAATAATTTACTTGTTGTGTAGGAGGCCGACCACTGCTGCTGTCTATCTTCTGAACTTTGTGTTGAAGCCTGATTGACCCAGTACCCGCAATCCTCTATGTCTGGAGGACGTGTTGCATCCCAGTGTCCAACTGTGTCCCAGCTTCCACAATATTAACCCAGTGTGAAGGCGTCAGTGAGATGGACCATCCCTGGCCACATTCACTTGTCCATGTGTTTGTGGTTAGGCTGTCCTTCCCACTAAATGCACTGGGGTGGGCACAGGTAATGTTTTGGTATGCGCGCTTGTGTATAAGGCACACCAGGACAAATAGGGGCAGCTGGGGACCGTTTATGGACACCCGGCCACCCTCTGGTGGCTGGGGACCAAGCGTGGACACCCGGCCGCCGGGCGGCTGGGGATTGAGTATGGATACCAGGCCGCCGACGCAGCCATGACGTGATGGCCAGATTCCGCCTCCACATGCCTAAAAGGCCCAATTTCAAGTGCAAGCAAGCAGTATGGTATTGCAGCCTGGGGGTGGATGGGTGGCAGGCTGCATACTTGCGCTTGCATTGCAAGGAATGGGGGAGGTACAATTGAACACTGTCCTGGGACAAGGACTTGTACGGGGATAGTTGCAAGTCTGCATCTTCTGATGCGGCAAGAATCACTTCTGATGGGCACACTTTTAGGCAGTGACCTGGGTGTCAGAGATGCTTCCAGGGGTCTTCCCCATGCTGTTCCCATGTCTTTTCAGCACTGTATGCATGTGTCACACAGCACATGGCCAGATAAGGTTGTAAAATGTTAAAATGACATTTCCCAGTGAATGCATTTGTCACGGTTGAAAGCAATACAAGAGTGCAAAAACACATAAAAAATGCTACTTGTGAACATAACCCAAGGTGTGGAGGAGTATTTTTGTTTTTGGTTATTTATTTTACCTTATACACAAGTCTTTACCCTGGAAAGGATGTTCCTTTAATATTTCACAGGAAAGCAGTTTCAGTTTAGTTTTTGAACGTTTTATTGTGAGCCCGTAAAAGTGGCTTAATACCTCTGACCACGTTGTTGACAGCAGTGACCTGGGGGTCAGAAATGCTTCCTGGGGAGATCCCCATGCTGTCCCCATGTCATTTGAGCACTGTCACTATCCTTTTGGGCACTTTTTAGGCATTCTACAGACTGCCGGGGGTGCCGCCGCAAAAATGCTCGGGTCTCCCATAGACTAACATTGGGCTCGTTGCTCAGGTCGAGCACCCGAGTATCACGGTGAGCTCGGCCCGAGCTTCGAGCACCCAAGCATTTTAGTGTTCGCTCAACACTAGTGAGTAGCTGTTCTGGAGTGCATTTTGTGGAACCAAAGGTAGGACTGCTTTATGTTTTTTATGGTAAACAGCAATATTTTTTTTCCTTTAAAAATGCTTGTTTGTTATATTTTTGTTTGAGACCAAGGTCCCTGGGAATGAATCACAGTGCATTGGTTTTATGTCACTTTTGCGCAATGAACCACAGGGGTGGGCCTTTTCTCTCCAATCTAATGATCCATGCTTAAGGTCAGTAGAAGATTTTTTTTCTGCTATGGGTCTATTATATGATGATCCTGATCGAATCTCATCTGCTGAGGCAGAACTCAGGCATTTGAATCAAGGGTCAGGTGATGTTGAAAACTATTGCACACACTTTAGAAGATGGGCTTCAGAAGTCAAATGGAATGATCCTGCTCTGAAATGTCTATTTCTTGCTGGTCTGAGTGAAAGGGTTAAGGATTGGCTAATTGCATTCCCCGCACCTGAGACTCTGCAGGATGCCATGCAATTAGCTATTCGTGTGGATAGGAGGCTGAGATCTAGGCAGAATAAGGTAAAGACTCCTGTAATGCCAGGTCCTTGTCCCCAGAAAATATGCTCAGACGGTGGAGAACCGATGGAGGCTGGGGCGATGTCGCTCCGCTCTCAGGAAAGAGACCAGAGGTTCACAGAGGGATTGTGTCTTTATTGTGGTAAAGCTGACCATTTGATTAAGTTTTGTGAGCTTTGTTTAAGTAAAGAAAAAAAAAAGGTCAAGTATGCCCGTATTGCTTGTTTTCGCTCTGCAGGAGTATTTCTTTCAGGGAGTACTACTTTGCAGGAAAATTTGATTGAATTTCAGGTATTTGTGGATTGTGGTTCAACACTTAATGTGATTGATAAAGGGTTTTTGGAAAAACTTAAATTGAAATCCAAACCTTTGTCATCACCTATTTCTGTGATTACAATTGATAACACTCACTTGAAATGTATTACTCACAAGGTTGCTGCATTTCCCCTCACTATCAATGGACTTCACCAAGAAATTTTGGACTTGGTTGTATTAAATAATTTACCCTCTCCGGTCGTTCTAGGATTGCCTTGGTTAAAACTGCACAATCCTTTGCTGGACTGGTCTACTAACATGATAAAGTCTTGGAGTCCAAAGTGCTATGATAAATGTTGTAATGGTCGCATTGCGGCTGTGGAAAAAGGGGAATTACCTGTATCTATTCAGGATTTTTGGAGAGTTTTTTCGGAGGAGGAGTGGCAAGTTTTACCTCCTCATAGGGATTATGATTGCGCCATTGAGTTTGTTCCAGGAGCTACTCTTCCAAAGAGTCGTTTGTTTAATCTGACTATCCCTGAAAGAGAGGCCTTGGAGGAGTACATACAGACTAGCCTGGCTGCTGGTCACATTAGACCTTCTAAGTCGCCTGTGGCAGTTGTATTTTTATTTGTTAAAAAAAAGGACGGAGGTTTACATCCATGTCTTGATTTTCGTGAAATTAATAAGATTACTGTGCGCAATTCCTACCCATTGCCGTTAATTCCTGACTTGTTTAACCAGTTAGTGGGGGCCAAGTGGTTCTCTAAGATTGATCTCCGGGTGGCATACAATTTGTTACGAGTGAAGGAAGGTGATGAATGGAAAACTGCTTTTAAAACTCCGGTAGGTCATTTTGAGAATCTGGTAATGCCTTTAGGTCATACCAATGCACCTGCATTTTTTCAGAACCTTATTAATGACATTCTAAGACCTTTGATTGGTAAGTATGTGGTTGTGTATTTATATGACATTTTGATTTATTCGCCAGATCTGGAGTCCCATTGGCAGAGTGTATGTGAAGTTTTGCAGTTATTGAGTGATAATTCACTCTTTGCTAAGCTGGAGAAATGTGAGTTTGCTGTGCAGAAAATTAGTTTTTTCGGCTACATTGTCACTAGCGAGGGCTTTCAGATGGACCCGGTGAAGGTCCAGGCTGTGCAGGAATGGCCTAACCCTATCGGTGTAACGGGTCTGGGAGGCGGAACCTCTGTGCTACTATACAAGGGGGCAGTCCTTGTAAGGGAGCGGGTGGCGACCAGGGAAGACGGGCAGGAGGTCACAGCAGGTGACCGGGACAGTCTCTGAGTGAACGGGCTGGAGGTCACGGCAAGTGACCGGGGCAGTCTCTGGATGAACGGGCTGATGGTCACAGCAAGTGACCGGGGCAGTCTCTGAGTGAGCGGGCAGATGGTCACGGCAAGTGACCGGGGCAGTCTCTGGATGAACGGGCAGATGGTCACGGCAAGTGACCGGGGCAGTCTCTAGGTAAAGGGTTGGTACGACCTGTGGTGGCTGATGATAGACGAGAGCTTCCAGGTGAGCAGGCGAGAGTCTCTGGATGAACGGGTGGTCACAGCATGTGACGGCGGAGCCTCCAGGAAGACCAACAGACAGGCGGCAGATGAGCGCTCCCAGGTGAGCGGGCAGAAGTCTCTGGACAGGCGGGTGGTCACAGCACGTGACGGCAGAGCCTCCAGGTAGGCTAGCAGACAGGCAGCAGATGAGCACTCCCAGGTGAGCGAGCAGGAGTCACTGGACAGGCAGGTGGTCACAGCACGTGACGGCGGAGCCTCCAGGTAGACTAGCAGGCAGGTAGCAGGTGTGTGCTCCCAGGTGAGCGGGCAAGCTGGTCCATAGACAGACTGACAGGAGTTGGAAGGCAGACCGTCGGACCTCGGGCAAGCAGGCAGGTGGCTGATGTACGCTCCCAGGTGAGCGGGCAGACTGGTCCTTAGACAGACTGACAGGAGTAGTAAGGCAGACCGTCGGACCTCAGACTAGCAGGCAGGTAGCAGATAATCAGGCAGGAATCAGGCAGGTAACTGGCAGGTAACTGGCAGGAACTGGCAACGGGACCTGAGGGCTGAAGCAGAGTAGTGAACAGTGCAACAACATTGCTCGGGCACCTCCATTTTGGAGGAGGTGCCTTATATATGGTGAAGTCCTCCGGCCATTGGCCGGGGACTCCTTAGGACGGCGCGCGCGGCCCCTTTAAGAGGGAGGGAGAGCGCGCGCGCGCGCCCTAAGCACAGTGGACGGGAAGGAGCGCGCGCTGCCAGCAGAGCGGGAGGAGGACGCCGGGCACGGAGCAGGGAGGTGAGGGGAACAGCGTCCCTGCCTAGCAGAGGGCAGGGACGCCGGCGCTACAGTACCCCCCCCTTTAGGCCCCCCCTTTTTTAGGCCAGACAGAAATTTAGCTAGGATGAGAGGGGCATGGATGTTCTCCCGGGGCTCCCACGTTCTCTCCTCAGGACCAAACCCCCTCCAATCTACTAGAAAAAAGGTCTTTCCTCTTACCCTTTTGGTGGCAAGAATGTTCTCTACCTCAAACTCGTCCTCAGCAGAAACCGGAGCAGGAGGCGTACCTGTAGACTTGGAGAAAGAGTTAAGTACCACAGGTTTGAGGAGAGATACATGGAAGGAGTTAGGGATCCGTAAGTTGGCCGGGAGTTTTAATTTATAGGCCACCGGGTTGATCTGACTGATGACCTCCAGAGGACCGATGAACCGAGGCCCTAACTTGTAAGAAGGTATCTTGAGTCGGACATATTTAGACGAGAGCCAGACTTTATCTCCAGGACGAAATTGTGGAGGATCCAGGCGTTTTTTGTCAGCGTGTCTTTTCATCCGTTCGGACGACTGGAGGAGTGCGGATCGGGTACTCTCCCAAATGGAGGAAAATTTGCTAACGAGAGATTCCGCAGCCGGGTTGTCCACAGAGGTGGAGACAGGAAAAGGAATCCGAGGATGCTGACCGAAGACTACAAAAAACGGGGATTTGGAGGAGGATTCGCTCTCGTGATTGTTATAGGAGAACTCGGCCCATGGTAGGAGATCCACCCAGTCAGAATGATGGGCATTAACGAAGTGCCGGAGGTAACTGGTCAGGTTCTGATTGATCCGCTCCACTTGACCATTAGACTGTGGGTGGTAAGCGGAAGAGAAGTCCAGGGTGACGTCTAGCAGTTTACAAGTGGCTCTCCAGAAACGTGAGGTGAACTGTACCCCACGATCCGACACGATGTGGAGGGGCAGGCCATGAAGACGGAAGATGTGGCGGATAAAGTCTTTAGCCAGCTCGGGTGCAGACGGGAGGCCAGGCAGGGGAATAAAGTGAGCCATCTTGGAAAAGCGGTCAGCGACCACCCAAATGACCGTACAACCGGCAGAAACAGGGAGATCAGTTATGAAGTCCATAGCAATATGCTGCCAGGGGGCAGCAGGCACAGGAAGCGGAAGAAGGCGACCGGCTGGCAGGTGTCTCGGGACTTTGTTGCGGGCGCAGAACACACAGGCAGAAACAAAGTCTATTACGTCCTTGTGCAGGGTAGGCCACCAGTAGTGCCGGGCAATAAGCTGGAGGGTCTTTTTCTGACCGGCGTGGCCAGCTAGTTTAGATGAGTGACCCCAGTGTAGGATCTTCTCCCGATCAGGTACTGATACGAACGTCTTACCGGGAGGGAGACGATTTAGACTCACGGGAGCCACCTGCATTACTCTGGCGGGATCGATGATATGTTTAGGTTCTTCCTCGAGATCGGACACCAGAAAGGATCGGGACAAGGCATCTGCTTTGACGTTTTTGTCAGCCGGGCGAAAATGAAGAACAAAATCAAAGCGAGCAAAAAACAAGGACCACCGGGCTTGGCGCGGGTTAAGTCTCTGGGCATGCTGGAGGTAAGCCAAGTTCTTGTGGTCAGTGTAAATTATTACCGGGTGAAGAGCCCCCTCGAGTAGGTAACGCCACTCCTCCAATGCCAGTTTGATGGCCAATAACTCTCGGTCTCCTATGGAATAGTTGCGCTCAGAAGAGGAGAAGAGTTTGGAGAAGAAGCCACAAGTTACCATTCTCCCGGAAGATGATTTTTGAGTAAGTACCGCTCCGGCTCCAGAGGAGGAGGCGTCAACTTCCAGGAAGAACTGCTTGTTGCCGTCCGGGCGATGCAGCACCGGGGCGGAAGAGAAGGCCTGTTTTAGGGAAAGAAAGGCCTCCTCTGCTTCGGGCGGCCACTCTTTGGGATTAGTACCCTTACGGGTGAGCGCGGAAATTGGGGCAGTCCGGGAAGAGAAGTGTGGTATGAAGAGGCGGTAGTAGTTGGCGAAGCCCAGGAATCGCTGAATGGCCTTCAACCCCTCCGGTCGAGGCCATTTCTCGATGGCAGACAGTTTCTCTGGATCCATTCGTAGGCCGGTCTGAGAAATAATGTAGCCCAAAAACGGAAGCGAGGTCTGCTCAAAGAGGCACTTCTCGTATTTAGCGAAGAGGTGATTCTGCCTGAGCCTGAGCAGGACCTGACGAACATCCCTCCGGTGAGTCTGGAGATCCGGAGAGAAGACCAAGATGTCGTCCAGGTGCACCACTACGCAGGAGTAGAGAAGGTCCCGGAAGATGTCATTGACCAACTCTTGAAAGACGGCAGGAGCGTTACAGAGACCAAAGGGCATTACCAGATATTCATAGTGGCCGTCCCGGGTGTTGAATGCCGTCTTCCATTCATCCCCCTGACGGATACGAACCAGGTTGTACGCCCCACGGAGGTCCAGTTTGGTGAAGATTCTAGCCCCCCTCAGGCGATCAAATAACTCCGGAATGAGCGGAAGGGGGTACTTATTCTTCACCGTGATCTGGTTAAGGCCTCTATAGTCTATACAGGGACGGAGAGAGCCGTCCTTCTTTTTGACGAAAAAGAAGCCTGCTCCCGCCGGAGAGGTAGATTTCCGGATGAATCCCCTGGCCAGATTCTCCTCAATATATTCGGACATCGACCGGGTCTCAGCAGCGGATAAAGGATAAATACGCCCACGGGGAGGAGTAGTACCAGGTAACAGGTCGATAGGGCAGTCGTATGGTCTATGAGGAGGTAGTGTCTCTGCTTCCTTTTTATTAAAGACATCAGCATAAGACCAATAAGGAATCGGAAGTCCAGGTAGATTAGCTGGGGTAGGAGAAGGACGGACGGGATGGACGGGAACCAGACAGGTCTTATGGCAGTCCTGTCCCCAGCGAAGGACTTCTCCGGTCTGCCAGTCAAGCACGGGTGCATGTCTCTGGAGCCAAGGTAGGCCTAGCAAAAGGGCGTGAGAGAGTCCAGGCAGAACATGAAAGGAGATGCTCTCAGAATGCAGCATTCCCACTTGCAGAGTTACAGATTCGGTGATGAGTTGGATGGGTCGTGGTAAGAGGCCCCCATCCACAGCAGCGACAGATATTGGTACAGCCAGAGGTTTGGTGGGAATGCGGTATTTTTCTACCAGGGACTGTGAGATAAGATTCCCGGCCGCTCCAGAGTCAAGTTGGGCTAGTTCGAAATAACGATTCTCCCCGCAGATAATTGAGACTGACAGTAGCAGAGATGGAGAGGATTTATTCTTGTCTAGGTTGACCTCTCTGAGCGAACCTAGACACAGGCGTTTCCCGACCTCTCCGGGCAGGTACGGATCCGGTGCTCCTTACTGCCACAGTAGAAGCAGCTCCCTTCGGCACGGCATAAGTGCTGACGGGTTTTGACCATCTTGGTCTGGTCGACCTGCATAGGCTCAGGAGAGTGTACCTGGGGAGAGACGGATGGAGTGACGGGTTTCTGAAAAGTAGGAGCTAGATGTGGAAACCTCCTCTCACGGGTGACCTCTTTGGCACGCTCCTGGAACTGTAGGTCAATCCGGGTGGCAAGAGTTATTAGGTCATCGAGAGTGGTAGGAATGTCCCGACCGGCAAGTTCATCTTTAATACGGCCGGACAGACCCTCCCAGAAGACGGATACCAGAGCGTCGTTATCCCAGGCCAGCTCCGAGGCAAGGGTACGGAACCGTATGGCATATTGGCCCACGGTGAGACTTCCCTGACGGAGGCGTAGCAGAGATGATGCGGATGAGGTCTTCCGTCCGGGTTCGTCGAAGACTTTCCGGAAAGCCGTGAGAAAGGCAGGCAAGTCGGACACCAGGGGGTCTCCTCTCTCCCATAGAGGATTTAGCCAGGCCAGGGCCTCCCCGGTGAGATGGGACATGATGAATGCAATTGTAGCACCCTGAGGATTCGGCTGCTACAGGGGTATTGCACCTCAAGCCAGAGGTGTGATATTCCACTCCCGGGAAAGGATGGAGTGTGGAACTGAGCTCAGTAGGCTGCATGCACTACATACATCCCATTTCCGGGGGACAGATCGACGGTACTCCCACCAGTTTATGTGCAGGTACGATAGTGTCTGTCCCTGGCTGGAGTGGGAGGGGGGTGGAACATCCCAGTAGTGTAGGGGCAGATAGGGGGAGCAGTCTGGGTAATGCTAGGAGCTCATTGGGTGCTGGTCACCTGAGCTCACACATAGAGGGAGTATATAAGGTGGGAACCATCTTAGATCAGGGTCAGACAGGCAGACAGCTACTAGTCAGTCTGTTGTAGAGGGTCAAGCAGTCCTGAAAGAAGAGAGAGAGGAGTCAGAAGGACCCAGAGGGGAAGAAGAGGGAACCCCAAGAGCCCAAATACAAGCAACAGGGTGAAGGGTTGGCACAAGGGTACCGGATCCCAAGCTGGTGGAGGGCACTAATCCTCAGCCAGAGACCGGAGGTTGTGGGCAGGATCTGCCACGACCCCCCACTAAATCCACCAGGAAGGCAGACCAAGTATAGGGTCAGGGAACCCAGAAGAGGTGTACCCACCAAGAGACCCGAGGGAGCCGGACATAGGTGGATCCCTGGTGGGGAAGGCCAGAGAAAAGGAACGTCAGAAAGGGAGCTCAGGATCACGCTCCAGAATTACCTGGGGGTTGGCCGAGTCCAGGACCTGGTGGACGCAGCACGGCTCGGGCGGTCACTCAAGGCCGGAGTGACCAGAACAACAGCAGTAAGTAAAAACCCTGAACTGCACAGCCCGACTCTGAGTCTCAATACCATCCTCACTGCACCACCACAACCACCACCCTCTACAACTGACCCCCTGAGGCTATACCCCTCCCGTTGGGGGTTATACTATCAGAAGCTGCACACACACCATCAGCCTCAGCGGACCCTGCTGCAGCGGCGGCCGTATTCACCGCAAATCAACGGGTGGCGTAGTCGACACTAAAGAACATCCAGCAACATCTGTAGGACTGCCACACACTGAGCTTGACACCCTGGGCACGGACCGGGTCACCGCCACTCGGAGACTACAACCCCCATCTGATCCGGCTCCGGGTATCCCCCAAACAACACTGGCCCAGGGGGCGCGTCAACTTTGGCGTAGTCGGCAGGATCTCGTGCCCGCAACAACCGGGTACTGCGTGCCTGAAGAAAAGTTCATCGTTACCTCAAAAAGAAGTCTCCCGCCGGTTCCGGAGGGTCCCCGCCAACGGACCCCATCACAGGTCGTTTCCCGCCGGTTGTCCGCCATTTGCAGCTTTTTCCCGCCATCCATGGAGTTTCCCGCCACTGGGAGACGATTCCCGCCATTTCCAAAGATTTCCCGCCTTGGAAGAGCGGACGCCATTATGGGCGTGCCAGAGGGTGGCAAGAGGCCACCTCCCATCGTGGGCCAGGTCGAAGAATGGCGCCAAAAGCGGAAACCGCGCCCACCAACAGAGACTGTGATGCTGGAAGTGTCCATCAGCGTGAGAGAACTGCCCCTGGAACTGACAATCACAAAGTTGCCCCGGGACCACCTTCAATGTGGGCGGAGACTGAACAAAAGAACGAAGATGGGTGCAGCCTGGAGGAGTCTGGAGAGAGCGCACCCGGAGACAAGAAGTCTGGAGAGGACTCCGGAGAAGTCGTACCCGGAGATGGGGGGAGAGGCAGGCAGCACCGACCCAGTGGTCAGGAGCCTGTTGCAAGCAACAACCCCACTAGGCTTAGTGGAGATCCTAGCACAGCTCCCCCGAGACCGGGAGTGTGCACAGACCGCGCTGGAGGGCCTCGCACGGAGGATGGCCCAAGTGCAGCAAGACACGCTGACGGAGTGGAGCCGTGAAATGGCCCAGCAGACCGGAACCCGTCAGCGGAGCACGCCACCCGAGACGAGGAGACAGACCGCCTCTGAGGATGGTGCAGGAGGAGTGAAGGCCGGAGACGGCGCCGAGAAGGGAGCTGGACAACTGGAGGCAGGTAAAGGGAACGTCACTACCCCGAGCCGAGAAACCGTGTACCTGTCCCAGCTCCCCGTCGCAGAGCCCGAAATTCCCCCTGCCGTGCCCGTCGCTGCATCGTCACCGTGCCAGACTAGGCCTCAAGTAGAAGCCGCGGCCGCGACCCCTGTGACGTCACACGCCTCGACCCTGAGCGCGACGAAACAGGGAATACCATCGGCCTGGTCGCAAGGTCTAGTACCTCCGGGCGCCGCAATTCCAACAGCGCCCCCTACCCCCGCGGAGCCACCGGCCTGGTCGCAGGGCCGAGTACCCCCGGGCGCCGCCGTCTTCACGGTGCCCTTTACGTTCAGGGTACCCCAGGCCTGGTCGCAAGGCCTGGTCAATCCGGGCGCCGCTTCCACCACCGCGCCCTCGACATCTCGAGTGCCGCACCTGGGCGAAGATCTATTTGCCCAGCACACGTGCCCGGATGGGCAGCCCTTTGTATGGCCCCAGGAGTACTACCAAATGGAACTCCAAAGAGCAAGGCCCCTGTGCGAGCCCCTGATTCCGGCTCCGAAGCCCGTCAGGAGAACCCCGCTCCCGCTAGAAGAAGCACAATTCGAGTGGGACCCCACCGGAGGAGACCTCATGGGGTTCACTCAAGAAACGCGGGCAGCTGCAGCAGAGCGAGTAGAGTGCTGCCGCCAGCAGTTGGCAGCCTTTGAGCAAGAGCGGAAAGAGAGGCGGATCCGAGAGCAGCGGCTGCAGGAACAGAGCGCAGGGCAGAAGAGCCGGACCAGGAGGAACCCCCGTGCAGCTCATGGTCCCCGTACCACCGGGACTGTGATTAAATTCAACCTGCAGCATGGGTGGGGCTTCATAAGAGACCATCATACCCCCGGCGACGTCTTTGTAACCCGCAGAGACGTAAAGAGCCATCTGCCGGAGGGACACAGAGGTCGTGACCTATATGTAGGGGACGAGGTCACGTTCACCCGGCACAAATGTGCCAAAGGACCCTACGCCCTCCATGTGCATCGCCTGACGGAGGAGGAGCTGCAGTGTGAGGAGGAGCAAGAGGACCCGGACGGGTCTGAAGATAAAGAAGGAGCAGGAGGACGCCGTCGTTAAAGTACGGTAAAGAGACTGTAAATAGTTACCTGTCGGGGTACAGTGAACTGTTGCTGCTTTAAATATGTCCCCGTTGGGACAAGTGTAAACTGTTAACTTGTGTGTCCCTTAATCCAACTGACCGAGGACTGAGAGCGGTCGTTCCTTCCTTATACCTGGTCGAGGACTGAGAGCGGCCATATCCCCTTGTATATAGTTGCGCTTCCTAAGGCGCCCCCTACCGGTTTTATAGGAAACTGTTGTTTTTCTTGAAGAGACTGTCGCACTTTACCCGGTCACAAGTTGCACCGTGGCCGGAGGAACAAGAATGTTATTTATGAAAAGTTTATGCTGATAGTATATATAATGTTTTATATGTTTATGTTTTATGAAAAAAAATTTGTATGTTTTGGATGTTTATTCTCTTACAGCCCGAGGACGTGCTGTGATTTACCAGGGGGGAATGTAGCACCCTGAGGATTCGGCTGCTACAGGGGTATTGCACCTCAAGCCAGAGGTGTGATATTCCACTCCCGGGTAAGGATGGAGTGTGGAACTGAGCTCAGTAGGCTGCATGCACTACATACATCCCATTTCCGGGGGACAGATCGACGGTACTCCCACCAGTTTATGTGCAGGTACGATAGTGTCTGTCCCTGGCTGGAGTGGGAGGGGGGTGGAACATCCCAGTAGTGTAGGGGCAGATAGGGGGAGCAGTCTGGGTAATGCTAGGAGCTCATTGGGTGCTGGTCACCTGAGCTCACACATAGAGGGAGTATATAAGGTGGGAACCATCTTAGATCAGGGTCAGACAGGCAGACAGCTACTAGTCAGTCTGTTGTAGAGGGTCAAGCAGTCCTGAAAGAAGAGAGAGAGGAGTCAGAAGGACCCAGAGGGGAAGAAGAGGGAACCCCAAGAGCCCAAATACAAGCAACAGGGTGAAGGGTTGGCACAAGGGTACCGGATCCCAAGCTGGTGGAGGGCACTAATCCTCAGCCAGAGACCGGAGGTTGTGGGCAGGATCTGCCACGACCCCCCACTAAATCCACCAGGAAGGCAGACCAAGTATAGGGTCAGGGAACCCAGAAGAGGTGTACCCACCAAGAGACCCGAGGGAGCCGGACATAGGTGGATCCCTGGTGGGGAAGGCCAGAGAAAAGGAACGTCAGAAAGGGAGCTCAGGATCACGCTCCAGAATTACCTGGGGGTTGGCCGAGTCCAGGACCTGGTGGACGCAGCACGGCTCGGGCGGTCACTCAAGGCCGGAGTGACCAGAACAACAGCAGTAAGTAAAAACCCTGAACTGCACAGCCCGACTCTGAGTCTCAATACCATCCTCACTGCACCACCACAACCACCACCCTCTACAACTGACCCCCTGAGGCTATACCCCTCCCGTTGGGGGTTATACTATCAGAAGCTGCACACACACCATCAGCCTCAGCGGACCCTGCTGCAGCGGCGGCCGTATTGACCGCAAATCAACGGGTGGCGTAGTCGACACTAAAGAACATCCAGCAACATCTGTAGGACTGCCACACACTGAGCTTGACACCCTGGGCACGGACCGGGTCACCGCCACTCGGAGACTACAACCCCCATCTGATCTGGCTCCGGGTATCCCCCAAACAACACTGGCCCAGGGGGCGCGTCACAATTTTGGCCCGGTCGAAGTTAAACTGGTGGGACAATAGTTCAAAGTGCAGGGTGCACTGATTTATGAAGCCCCGAGCCTGGGCGGAGTCGCCTCCGAAGCGAGGAGGTGCAGAAAGCCGGGGTCCGGGGTAGGATACCATGGTATTAGTGGGCAGCGGGGCTGCCGGATTGCGAGACATGGCAGTGGCGGAGGTTGCTGGTGGAGCAGTCAGAGTGTCCAGGCGAGTATTGACATTCCGCAGGTGACCCAGGATGGACTCCTGTTGGGACCTTTGACGGGACAGTTCATGACACAGGTCCGAGAGCGAGGGAGCTTGGGTGCCACCGGGTTCCATGGCCCGAGCAAACTGTAACGGGTCTGGGAGGCGGAACCTCTGTGCTACTATACAAGGGGGCAGTCCTTGTAAGGGAGCGGGTGGCGACCAGGGAAGACGGGCAGGAGGTCACAGCAGGTGACCGGGACAGTCTCTGAGTGAACGGGCTGGAGGTCACGGCAAGTGACCGGGGCAGTCTCTGGATGAACGGGCTGATGGTCACAGCAAGTGACCGGGGCAGTCTCTGAGTGAGCGGGCAGATGGTCACGGCAAGTGACCGGGGCAGTCTCTGGATGAACGGGCAGATGGTCACGGCAAGTGACCGGGGCAGTCTCTAGGTAAAGGGTTGGTACGACCTGTGGCGGCTGATGATAGACGTGAGCTTCCAGGTGAGCAGGCGAGAGTCTCTGGATGAACGGGTGGTCACAGCATGTGACAGCGGAGCCTCCAGGAAGACCAACAGACAGGCGGCAGATGAGCGCTCCCAGGTGAGCGGGCAGAAGTCTCTGGACAGGCGGGTGGTCACAGCACGTGACGGCAGAGCCTCCAGGTAGGCTAGCAGACAGGCAGCAGATGAGCGCTCCCAGGTGAGCGAGCAGGAGTCACTGGACAGGCAGGTGGTCACAGCACGTGACGGCGGAGCCTCCAGGTAGACTAGCAGGCAGGTAGCAGGTGTGTGCTCCCAGGTGAGCGGGCAAGCTGGTCCATAGACAGACTGACAGGAGTTGGAAGCAGACCGTCGGACCTCGGGCAAGCAGGCAGGTGGCTGATGTACGCTCCCAGGTGAGCGGGCAGACTGGTCCTTAGACAGACTGACAGGAGTAGTAAGGCAGACCGTCGGACCTCAGACTAGCAGGCAGGTAGCAGATAATCAGGCAGGAATCAGGCAGGTAACTGGCAGGTAACTGGCAGGAACTGGCAACGGGACCTGAGGGCTGAAGCAGAGTAGTGAACAGTGCAACAACATTGCTCGGGCACCTCCATTTTGGAGGAGGTGCCTTATATATGGTGAAGTCCTCCGGCCATTGGCCGGGGACTCCTTAGGATGGCGCGCGCGGCCCCTTTAAGAGGGAGGGAGAGCGCGCGCGCCCTAAGCACAGTGGACGGGAAGGAGCGCGCGCTGCCAGCAGAGCGGGAGGAGGACGCCGGGCACGGAGCAGGGAGGTGAGGGGAACAGCGTCCCTGCCTAGCAGAGGGCAGGGACGCCGGCGCTACAATCGGTTTGAATTCTATACAGAGATTTTGGGGTTTTGCCAATTATTATAGGAAATTCATTAAGAATTTTTCTGTAATTGTTAAGCATCTAACCGATCTCACCAGGAAAGGTGCGAAGCGTTTAAGTATCTCAAAGAGAGGTTCAGTTCTGCCCCTATCCTTATGCAGCCTGATGAGAACAAGCCTTTTTTGGTCGAGGTCGATGCTTCATCGGTGGGGGTTGGAGCAGTTTTGTCTCAGGAGAACAGGGATGGTGTACATCCTTATGCCTTCTTTTAGAAAAAAATTTTGGAAACCGAACTGAATTATGATGTTGGAAATCGGGAGTTGCTGGCTATTAAACTCGCGTTTGAACATTGGCGTCATTTTTTGGAAGATTTCCTATTCAGGTTTTCACAGATCATAAGAATTTGATCTATCTGGATGCTGCCAAGCGCTTGAATGCCCGTCAAGCTAGGTGGGTACTTTTTTTTCTCGGTTTCATTTTTCTGTTACCTATATCCCTGGTACTAAGAATGTTAAAGCCGATACTTTATCTCGCAGCTTCTCTCCTACAGTCGGTGCCGAGGAGGAGAGCATTTTACAGAAAGGAGTTGTGGTGGCAGCATTGGACTCCATTTTGGAGAATGGGATTCTGAAAGCTCAAGATGATGCTCCATCTAACACTCCCCATGGGAGGTTGTTCGTGCCTAGAACCTTTAGGAGAGATTTCTTTGTGGAGTGTCATGAGTCTTGGTTGGCAGGTCATCCAAGAATTTCTGAGACTAAGAAACTTATCAGTCGCAGTTTTTGGTGTCCTGGATGGCAGAAAGAAGTCATCAAATGGGTGCGTCAATGTACTGTGTGTGCTAGGTCAAAGGCTTCACATACTCCTGCTGCAGGGTTGCTTTGCCCTCCTAGTGAACCATAGACTCATCTCACAATGGATTTTATTACTGATCTGCCTGTGTCCGAGGGTTTTACTTTCATCTGGGTGGTCATGGACTGTTTTAGTAAGATGTGTCATTTCGTTCCATTCATTAAGTTGCCCTGCACCAAGACACTTGCTAAGGCGTTTGTTAAGGAGATTGTCTAGCTTCATGGCATTCCCACGGATATTGTTTCTGATAGAGGACCTCAGTTTGTGGCTCGCTTTTGGCGTGCTTTTTGTGGCAAGATAGGGATGCTACTGTCACAGTTCCTCCTGTGGTGGAAGACGGCGAATATGAAATTACTCGTATCTTGAATTCTAGATGGCATAGAGGGAGATTACAGTATCTCATCTCCTGGAAGGGTTTCGGTCCCGAAGATAACTCCTGGGTAAGGGCGGATGATCTCTCTGCTCCTAGGCTTGTTAGAGCTTTCCACAAGAGGTTTCCGGATAGGCCTGGGCCTGGAGGATCCGGAGGATCCTCATAAAAGAGGGGGTACTGTTAGAACCCTCCTGTTTGTTTTTTCCATCTTGTGCTTTGCGGTCACGTGACCATCTGTCTATATATTCCAGCTCCACCCTTTTGGCTGTGCTGGACTTCAGTATTGTTTGACTGTTTTGCTAGCCAGGTGCTTCTGTGCCTATATCTGTCAGTTTGCTTTCTACTTCTGGGACCTCTAGTACCTTTCGTCAGTTTATCTTTTTGTGTTGTGCAACAACCTTCTCTGTTCAGGAGGTGTCCCATTTTTGTTTCAGTCCTTAGTTCTTTTAGGGACCCCTTCCTTAATGCTATAGGTCTTCGTTCAGACTAGCCGAGGACTAAGGCTGGTCTGTTCGCAAGGAACAGGCAGCCCGCTACATCGTAGGGATTCAGCTTAGTCTTACTGTAGGGATAGCTTTCCTCTTCTTTCCTTAGTACTTGTTGCAGATCATAACACTTGTTACACTGCAGTAAGAATATAGTGATGCTCTTGGTTTCCGGCCAAGTCTGGATGTATGTTTTCAGCGCACAACTGTTGCAATTTAAATAGCGTAGAATATTTTCATGCTGAGAAAACTTTGCAGTATTTGGAACACAGCAATTTTAGCGCACCTCAGATGAAATTTTTCACTGCTTGCACTATGTAGCAATGATTTTCAAATCAACCAGGTCTGGCTGTATGCTTTTAGCGCAGAAATGAACCAGTATAAACCAGTGTATTATACTGTATTTCTTTTCACAATTAGTAGGATTAAGAGCAAAAAGAGTATTATAAATATATATAAATATGAGTTCCAGCAGCCGAAAGAATGTGCAATGAACCCTATCCTGTCCCACTCGCCGCCAGGCATCCCGGCGCACTATGGGACCCCGGACCTGTGAGCGGAGGAGAGCGGTGCCAGCGTTCCCCCCCCCCCCCCGCTTGCTCAGGGCCCCGGCAGCTGGCACAATACTTACCTCTCCCCGTGCCTCCGCAGCAGGTCCTGTCTCTTCCGCGTCTTCTGGCTGTGACATCTCAGATCAGAGGGTGCTGTGTCTTTCCATCGCGCCTTCTCGTGAACAGTCACAGCGTGGAGCGGGAAGAAGGCAGTGACGCTGAGGAGTCCGGAGCAGCGGTGGCAGGTGAGAAGTGAGGTGAGTATTTGATTTTTTTTTTATGTATGGAGGCATGGGGCGTTATATAGGGGGGAGAAGTGACATCCTGCATAAGGCATTATATGGGGGAGAAGTGACATCCCGTATGGGGCATTATATTGGGGGGAAATTGCATCCTGCTTGGGCATTATATGGGGAGGGGAGTGACATCCCGTATGGGGCATTATATTGGGGGGAAATGACATCCCGCATGGGGAATTACATGGGGGGGATTGACATCCTGCATGGTGCATTATATGGGGGGGGGAGTGACATCCTGCATGGGGCATTATATTGGGGGGAAGTGACATCCTGCATGGGGCATTATATGGGAAGGGGAAGTGACATCCTGCATGGGGCATTATATGGGAAGGGGAAGTGACATCCGGCATGTGACATTATATGGGGGGAGAAGTGACATCCTGCGTTCGGTATTATATGGGGGGGAGAAGTGACATCCTGCATAAGGCATTATATGGGGGGAAGTGATATCCTGCATGGGGCATTATATAGGGGGGAGTGACATCCTGCATGGGGCATTATATGGGGGGAAGTGACATCCTGCATGAGGCATTATATGGGGGGAAGTGACATCCTGCATGGGGCATTATATGGGGGGAAGTGACATCCTGCATGAAGCATTATATTGGGGGGAAGTGACATCCTGCATGGGGCATTATATGGGGGGAGTGACATCCTGCATCGGGCATTATATGGGGGGAAGTGACATCCTGCATCGGGCATTATATGGGGGGGAGAAGTGACATCCTACATGGGACATTGTAATATACCTGGCGGTGTCCTTGCATAGTGGTCCATCTCCCACTGTGCAAGAGCGCGCACTTGATCTCCAGTCCAGACTGCAACTCTGGCTTCTTTCCACGTTGTCTGCTTTGCTCTTGCTGCTTAGGGCGACGCCCGCTGATCTTCCTGTGTCTTGTAGCTGCTGCAGACACACCCCTAATGCGTCCTCAGCCTATTGCTGTCTGTCACCTGGTATTTAACCCAGCTCCTCCCTGGAATCCTTGCCTGAGCATCTTGTTCTGTCAGTTGGCTTCTGGTCGCTGACATGCCAGGTCCTGTCTATGTTTCCTGCCTATCGGTATCAGTTCCCGTGTCTGAACTGTGTCCTGTCTGTGCACTCTAGCCTGTTTGTCTTGCCCTCTGGGGGCCGCATACCCAGACTCGCTCCTGTATTTGTTGCAGTACAGTTCCTGTCTGAACTGTCTCTTAACCTGCTTCCTGTTTCTTTCTTTGTCCGTACCTTCCCTTTCTCCTGCTTTGTCTAAACCAGCACTTGGCTTTGCCTTGGCTTGTTCCTGTATTTTGTTGCAGTTACAGTTCCTGTCTGAACTGTCTCCTTACCTTTTACCTGTTTCGTCTCTATGTCCGTCCCTTCCCTTTTCCTGCGTTGTCTGAACCTGCACCTAACTCCTTCTCATTGTCGCTGTACTTCCGTTTGTGAGTTGGAGTCCTCTCGCTACTTCTTTGTAAGTATCTAATGTGTATCTGGTTCTGCTTTTCTTTCTGTTCCGTGTGAACAGAGCCCTATCCCCTTTGCTTTGTCTTTGTTTACCCCTTCGGCGATTTATATCAGCCTTGTCCACCGCGTCTGCGGTTTCGCTCTGGTCAGCCCTGTCCACCGCGTCTGCGGTTTCGCTCTGCTCAGCCTTGTCCACCACGTCTGCAGTTTCGCTCTGCTCAGCCTTGTCTACCGCGTCTGCGGTTTCGCTCTGCTCAGCCTTGTCCACCGCGTCTGCGGTTTCGCTCTGCTGAGCCTTGTCCACCGCGTCTGCGGTTTCGCTCTGCTCAGCCTTGTCCACCGCATCTGCGATTTCGCTTTGCTCTGCCCTGTCCACCGCTTCTGTGGTTTCGCTTTGCTCAGCTTTGTCTACCGCGTCTGCGGTTTTGCTCTGCTCAGCCTTGTCTACCGCGTCTGGGGTTTCGCTCTGCTCAGCCTTGTCTACCGCGTCTGCGGTTTCGCTCTGCCCAGCCTTGTCTACCGCGTCTGCGGTTTCGCTCTGCTCAGCCTTGTCTACCGCGTCTGCGGTTTTGCTCTGCTCAGCCTTGTCTACCGCGTCTGTGGTTCTGCTCTGCTCAGCCTTGTCTACCGCGTCTGCGGTTTTGCTCTGCTCAGCTTTGTCCACCGCGTCTGCGGTTTCGCTCTGCTCAGCCCTGTCTACCGTGTCTGCGGTTTCGCTCTGCTCAGCCTTGTCTACCGCACCTGCGGTTTCCCTTTACTCTGTTTGATTACCGCATCTGCGGATCTGAACTCGTCTCCCAGTCTGTACTGGACCCTACCCAGCCTGCGCTCTAGCCTGCCTGCTCCTGTATTCCCCGTTGTGGGTCAACAGCCGTGTCCGGAGTCTGACCTGGAGTAGACCCTGGTCCCTCTGCTTGGTTCCTCCCTGGTGCACTGGCGTCGTATGCCGTCGAGCGACCTTGGTCGGATCGAGCAGATACTTAGTTATGCCCCTCCAGGGACTCTCCGGTTCATGGCACAGTGGAACCACTAAACACGCACACGCCAGTCAGTCCGGGCGTGTGCATTACAGACATTATATGATTATATGGGGGGGAAACAGCCTGCATGGGGCATTATTTGTGGGGGGGAAACAGCCTATGTGAGGCATTATATGGGGAGACAGCCTGCATTATTCATTATGTGGGGAGGAGGGGAAACAGCCTGCATGGGGCATTATGGGGGAGGAACAGCCTGCATGGGGCAATATATGGGGGGCACAGCCTGCATGGGGCATTATGTGGGGGGAACAGCCTGCATGGGACAATATATAGGGAGCACAGCCTGCATGGGACATTATATGGGGGCACAGCCTTCAAGGAACTTTTCAAGGAGGCCAGTATTCTGTATGGAGCATTATATGGGGGCCAGTATCCTGTTTGGAGCATTATATGGGGTCCAGTATCCTGTATGGAGCAATATATGGGGCCCATAATACTGTATGGAGGACTATGTGGTGCACATAATACTGTATGGAGGACAATACTGTCCGGTTTGCACTGTGTGCTGTGAGGTTTCACCGGTTTCTGAGCTATTGTAGAATTTACAATAGATATCACTCATGTAATGTAAGAAGTGAAATCTTTGGCATTGTACTACATATTTCTCTGCGGTATCCATGCATCATGAATCGTGGTATGTGTTAGAGTGGCCCACTGAGACTCTTTTGCCCAGGGCCCACAAAAACCTGGAGCCAGCCCTGCCGAGTCTTATATAGACCCGATGACACTATGCGGTCAACCAATCACAGTAATGCCACTACCAACATGGCTACAGCATTAAAGTGACTGGCAGGCAATCCCCGCATGTTTACTGGATGCCTAGAAAGTGCCAAACATGCGGGGCGGGAACTCGAGCTCCCGCCTGAACATTCAAAAAATACTCGCTAAGTAACGAGCATCCAGAGCACAGTGATGCTCGGGCGAGTTACGAGTAGTGTCGAGCATGCTCGCTCATCACTAGTAACAGGTAAATAAAGATTATCCATGCTGCCTTACACATGATGGTGTTTAAAGTTAGATGCTTTCTTGTGATGTATTGATGGTGCACTTGTTGCACAACGTGAGCTGCGACAGAAATCTTTATATTTTCGCTGTTATGTCGTACACCAGGGTGTTATTTTTCCTTTTCCCCTGTCACTCCATAAAAATACCAAAGAAGTTATCTAAGGCACAGGGGCTAGCTGAACCCGTGGCCATAGAGTCCCTTTTATAGCAAATCTACCCTGGCAGTGAGGTAATGATTGCACACAGCCATCCAAACACAAGCCACAGGGCAGGGTGCCGCTCTTGAGATTTTATCAGACAGCCTTTTGTTTCAGAAAGCTGCTTTGGAGGAGACTCTTTCCCTCACTCTGAGACTTGGTGTCCTTCCAAAATGTGATGACCTGACATCTGGCTCTGTTCTGCATGAAACAGATTTTGCTGTCAGCTCAAGTCCCTCTACGGCCTGAGTTCTCTCTATTTCACCCTACCTTTTTCGCTCCCTCCCTTTTTGTCTCCCTCTACACCGCCCATTTGTTTCTAGAAGCCTAGACGCTGCATCTTCTGCTTTTTCTTTTCGCCTCATACCTTCCCCAATGGTATACGTTCTTTTGTCCTCTTTCTTTCCATGTCTCTTTTCAACCATACCTATGTTATACCTCCACAGTTTCAGCTGTCACTTGGGTAAAATGTGTAATTTTAGTGCTATCACTTTCCTCTGTTTCCTCATATCCTTCTTTCTTGTCTCTTTTTTGCTCTCCTTCTGCTTAGTTTTGTTATTGAGACTCTCTCATTCTCAGACTACACACCCCTCTGTTGTCTCTTTTCCCACAAACAGTTTTCTGCCAAATGTGTCAACACAATCCCACGCATTTGTAACCTTCGAATAACGTAACAACAGACACCACTGAGATCTGATTGCATGCTGCTTCATAGACAATTCAGTCAGTGCCTCAGTATGCTACTAAAAGTGTTCATCAAAATGGATGAAAACATGAAATGCACATAGCCCAGCCATATAAATATTCATATCAGTAAGAAGCCTTCAGTGTCAGTGCCGCTGATATGTTATTTATACAATATTTGCTCAATAGAAATGAAACCAGATACACAAACGTAAATGTCCCATTGTAGCCTTCATGTTCCACAGGGAACCATGAAGACACAGGGGGTTCAAATCCCCTTCAAGGGTTAAATTGATTCTTCTATTTATCTATTATATGCTCTCTATATGGGGATGGAGCATCCATTGAACACATTACTGATTGGTTCAGAGGCATCACATGGTGACAGACACGGTTGCTAAAAGGAGCTGCAGATATTACCATTTGCTAACACCTTGGCAATCAGACCAGGAGGCACTGTAGTTAGCATACAACACTTGCACGTAAATGGAAACCTGTATGTCAGAGGTGCCCTTCATTAAAGGAGTTTTCCAGTTGGTTTAAAAAAAACTATGGATTACTGACACTGCCCAGGTCCAGCGCTGAGCCTCTGTTGCTGCTTCCAGTGTTTGTTCTTGTGAAAGCACTTCAGACAATAAGGGTATGTGCCCACGATCAGGAGCCATTGCGCTTTTAAAGCTGTGTGTTTATGCAGCGTTAAAGCCGCAGCGGCCAGATGTTACAGCAAAGTGGTTGGGATTTCTAGAAATCCCATGTCCACTATGCATCTCTGTGCACATGTGGATCACCCAGAGAAACTGACATGAGGCGCAGCATGTCAATTTCTCTTGCGGGCCTGCATGTGGACTTTCGCCATAGACTAACATCAATGAGGAAAGTCAGCACGTGAGGAAAAAAATTGTGGCTGCTCATTTGCATAATGAGGGCGAAAACCGCACGGCTGTGCTGTAGCATCAGGGCCGTAGCAGCTGCGGATCGTGGGTACATACCCTTTCTAAGCTCAGCAGTTTGTGCTATTGACGCACCCCCTGGGCCGTGGGGTACCCGGAGCCGGGCCTGTAGATGTTGGGGGTTGTAGTCACCGTGGCGGCGACCCGGTCCGTGACCCAGGGTGGTCAAACCAGGGTAGTCTATGTGTGTCTGTTATGTATAGTGCGACTACGCCACCTGTGGAATGCGGTTGTAAGGTGCCCCAGCGAGGTAGTCGTGGGCGAGCTGTAGTCCCCACTCGCTATGGCACCCTACAGACAATACGTGTCCTCCCTCTGAAATGTGGCTGTGTATGTGTAGCACCCCGAGGACTCGGCTGCTACAGGAGTATTGCACCTCAAACCAGAGGTGTGGTATTCCACTCCCGGGTAAGGATGGAGTGTGGGACAGAGCTCAGATAGCTGCTTGCACTACACTCACCCCATTTCCGGGGGACAGAACAACGGTACTCCCACCAGATAGATGTGCAGGTACGACAGCGTCTGTCCCTGGCTGGAGTGGGGGGGGGGGAACATCCCAGTAGTGTAGGAGCAGATAGGGGAGGGACTCTGGGCATTGGTAGGAGCCCATTGGGTGCTAGTCACCTGGGCTCGGGTGTCAGAGGGAGTATATAAGGTGGGCACCATCTTGGATTAGGGAGTCGAGTCTGAGGAGAAGCTGAGGGAGAGTTCAGCCAGAGAGGGCTGACAGGGAGCTGTGGCTCCATCTGGGCCCAGCTCCAGAGCCAGGCCTGAAGCAGAGAGACGCAGAGAAAGGCCCAGAGACGAAAGCATAGAGGGAACCCTGAGATCCCACGAGAGAACCAAAACGGGTGAAGGGTTGGCAGAGAAGGGTACCGGATCCCAAACTGGTGGAGGTCAATCATCCTTAGCCAGGAACCGGAGGTCGTGGTCAAGCTTTGGCACGACCCCTCGCCACATCCACCAGGAAGGCACGCCACATAGGGTCAGGAAAGCCGGAGAGAGGTTTTGCCCCATAAGGCCCGAGGAAGCCGGACATAGGTGGGTCCCTGGTGAGGACGGCCAGTAGGAAGGAAGAGAGGGGAGCTCTGGACCACGCTCTGGAATCGCCTGGGAGTTGGCCGAGTCCCTGACCTGGTGGACGCAGCACGGCTCGGGTGGTCCTACTGTGCACAAGGATCTGATAAAGAACTGTGAGTAAAGCTTTTGGAACTGCACTTCCCGCCTCTGTGTTCCTGCCGTCACACCTGCACCCTCAGTACTGGGACACCCACACCATCACTCCCATCATCATCTCTAACAGATCTGCCCTGAGGCCATACTCCTCCCGTGGGGAGTCATCTCATTCTCAGCTGCACAAACAACACCGGCCTCAGCGGACTGCCGTGCAGCGGCGGTCCCGTGACCGCAATCCACGGGTGGCGTAGTCGAACATTCTAACATCTACTGCTATAGACTGCCGCTCAGTTTGACTCCCTGGGCACGGACCGGGTCACCGCCACGAGACTACTACCCCCATCTGATCCGGCTCCGGGTAAGCCCCCGTGCGCGCGATGCCGCGCGACACAGCAGGCCCAGGGGCGCGTCAACTTTGGCGTAGTCGCCAGGATTACGTGCCCGCAACCGACGGGTACTGCGTGCCTGAAGAAAAGTTCACATGTACCGTAAGAAGAAGTCTCCCGCCAATTCCAGAGGGTCCCCGCCATCGGACGCCATTTCGGGTCGTTTCCCGCCGTTTGCCCGCCATCTGCAGCCTTTTCCCGCCATCCACGGAGTTTCCCGCCATAAGGAGACAATTCCCGCCATCTGAGACGATTTCCCGCCCTGGCAGAGCGGACGCCATTATGGGCGTGCCAGAGGGTGGCAAGAGGCCACCTCCCATCGTGGGCCAGGTCCAAAAATGGCGCCAAAAGCGGAAACCGCCCCCACCAGCAGAGACTGCAATGATAGAGATGTCCATCAGCGTGAGGGGGCTGCCCCTGGAACTGACTGTCACCAAGTTGCCCCGGGACCACCCTCAAGAGGGGCGGATAGAGAACAAAACAGAGAAGATGGGTGCGGCCTGGAGGAGTCTGGACAGATCGCACCCGGAGATGGAGGAAGAGTTGAGCAGCACTGACCCTGTGGTCCGGAACCTGTTGCAGGCTGCCACCCCAGAAGGCCTGGTGGAGATCCTGGCACAGCTCCCCAGAGATCGGGAGCGTGCACAGACCGCGCTGGAGGCCCTGGCCCGGAAGATGGCCCGAGTGCAGCAAGAAGCACTGGCCGAGTGGAGAAGGGAGATGGTCCAGCAGGCTGGAACCCGCCAGCAGAGGACGCCACCCGCAACGTGGAGCATGTCTGCCCCTGAGGATGGTGCAGGAGGAACGAAGGCCGGAGACGACGCCGCGGAGGGAGCCGCAGGGATGGAAGCAGGTAATGGGGACGTCATCACCCCGTGCACAGTAGCAGCAAGCCTGCCCCAGCTCCCCGTCGCAGAGCCCGAAGTTCCACTCACCACGCCCGTTGCTGTACCGCCGCTGCTTTCAACTAGGCCTCAAGCGGCAGGAGCCGCGGTCGCGCCCTCTGTTACGCCACGCCCCTTGACCCTGAGCGCGGCAAAAGAGGAAGTGCCCCCGACCTGGTCGCAGGGCCGAGTACCCCCGGGCGCTGCAGTCTCCACAGCGCCCTCTACCTCCACAGCGCCACCGGCCTGGTCACAAGGCCTGGTGAACCCGGGCGCCGCTGCCCCTCCAGCGCCCTCTTTCCCAAAAGTGCCATACTTGGACCCAGACAGGATGCCTACGGCCTGGACGCAAGGCCGAGTACCTCCGGGCGCCGCTGCCCCTCCAGTGCCCTCAACTTCCACAGTGCTGCCCCTGGGTGAAGATCTGTTTGCACAGCATACTAGCCCGGACGGGCTGCCTTTCGTTTGGCCACCGGAGTACGTCAACCCCCGACTCCGGAAGGAATGGCCTCTGTGTGAGCCTCTGATCCCGGCTCCGGCACCCGCCAAAATTGTTCCGCTCCCGCTGGAGGAGGCCCAATTTGCATGGGACCCCACCGGTGAAAACCTCATGGGGTTCACCCAGGAGACCCGGGCGGACGCAGCCCGGCGTGAGGAATGCTGCCGTCAGCAGTTAGAGGTCTTCGGGAGAGAACGGCGAGAGAGGCGGATCCGCGAGGAACGGCTGCAGGTCCAAAGCGCGGAGCAGAAACGCCGGGCCCGACGAAACCCCCGTGCGGCCCACAGTCCCCGCGCCACCGGGACCGTAATAAAGTTCCAGTTGGAGTATGGCTGGGGCTTTATCCGAGATCACCGAACCCCCGGCGACGTCTTTGTTACCCGCAGGGATGTCGAGTCTCACCTGCCGGAGGGACACCGAGGACGTGACCTTTACCCGGGTGATGTGGTCACCTTCACCGGGCACCAGTGTGCCAAAGGACCATACGCCCTTCACGTGCACCGGTTGACGGAGAAGGAGATACAGGATGAGGAAGATCAAGAGGACCCGGACGGGTCTGAAGACTATCCTCAGGAGGAAACGAGGAGAGGACACCGCTACTGAAGGGAAGTAGCATGAACCAAGAACTGTATATAGTTACCCGTCGGGGTACCTAAGTTGCTGCTAATCAGAGTGTGGTCCCCGTTGGGACTAGTGTGGGACTGTTTAAAGGAACTGTTTCCTGTGTGCCCCTATCCCCAATCAGGCTGAGGACTGTGAGCAGCCACTCCCTTATCCCCACTGGCCGAGGACTGAGAGCGGCCATACCCTGTAAATAGTTGCGCTTCTTCAGGCGCCCCCTACTGGTTTTATAGGAACTGTTTTTCTACTAGTGACTGTTGCACTTTACCCGGTCACAAGTTGCATTTGGCCGGAAGAACAAGAATGTTTTATATGAAAAAGTTTTTATGATGCTAAGAGAGTTAATGATATTTTTCTGATAATGTTTTCGTAATGTTTTATACCCGTAAGGTTAAAAGAGAAAAGTACCTCCCATAAAGGGATGAGTTTGTAGTTAATGTTTTATATGTTGGTGTATACTTTAAAAATTTTGTATGCTTATTATGTTTTGCTCTTTTCCAGCCCGAGGACGTGCTGTGGTTTACCAGGGGGGAATGTAGCACCCCGAGGACTCGGCTGCTACAGGAGTATTGCACCTCAAACCAGAGGTGTGGTATTCCACTCCCGGGTAAGGATGGAGTGTGGGACAGAGCTCAGATAGCTGCTTGCACTACACTCACCCCATTTCCGGGGGACAGAACAACGGTACTCCCACCAGATAGATGTGCAGGTACGACAGCGTCTGTCCCTGGCTGGAGTGGGGGGGGGGAACATCCCAGTAGTGTAGGAGCAGATAGGGGAGGGACTCTGGGCATTGGTAGGAGCCCATTGGGTGCTAGTCAATCCACGGGTGGCGTAGTCGAACATTCTAACATCTACTGCTATAGACTGCCGCTCAGTTTGACTCCCTGGGCACGGACCGGGTCACCGCCACGAGACTACTACCCCCATCTGATCCGGCTCCGGGTAAGCCCCCATGCGCGCGATGCCACGCGACACAGCAGGCCCAGGGGCGCGTCATATGTGTTGCTCTTCACTTACTTCGAGCCGTCCGATTGCGGCTGTCTCCAGGCATTTCTCTTCTGGGACCAGGGCAGCAAGAACTTCAGAGGACACAAGGTTCTTAACCAGAACTTGAACTTTACTTGGGGAAGAGGGATATATACAGTATTTACAGGCAGATATAATGGATAAGGCCCGACAGGCTATCATCTCTCTCACAGGCACTGACAACATCTTCAGCCCTGGTTCCCTCTTTAAGTGAAGCATCTCTTGTTACTCTATCTCTAGTCCACGAGACTCTTCTGTAACATTAACAGTGACCTGGATCAAATATCTCCCCCACGTCCTAGCCTGGAGTCCTATTTATCTTCTTCTGCTTCCTGCAGACTAGAAGTGCCTCGGGTCCTCACTAGCTCTGATGAGTTTCTCCGACCAGCTAACAGGACTCTTGCTCTTGCGTGAGGAGACTTGCACAGTAGTGATCCCACTGTCTGAGGGTGTAGAGCTCCCGTCTACCCTTGTAGTCACTATAGTCAGGCTGCCCGCACGATTCCCCGTACTGTCTCTTACTGAAGAATCACTTCCTGATTCTGGAAACTAAACAGAGATTTTCCTAATGTGCCCACCCTCAATGAGCTGTCATCACACAGCATTAACTCATCCCTGTTTGTAACACTGCTAGCAGACTCAACCTGACATCTGCACCCAGGACAGTGGCATCTTGTGGCTGTTTACAGGTACTGCAGCCCACAACGAATTACCCCAGGAACAAGCTTTATATCACTCAAGGCCTGATCCGGGCACTAAGTTCCCCCTTTACTCTACTGACTGGACCAGTAAAGCTAACCCCTTAGCTTGGTCTACCAACAGTTCAGAGAGATCTGACTTCAGGAACACTCCCTTTAACTATCTCAGTACCAAGGGAAGGCTAAGCCCTTCCCCACTATTACATTCCCCGACACTTTAACGTTGGTCGTCCCCGACCACACTAAGCAATAAACACAAATCAGCAGCTATGACATTATATCACATTGCTAAATTTTACTAAAACATTTTAGCAAACGACTGGTCCTGAGGTCATCTTCTTGGATGGAAGACCGGCCCTTCTCGGTTAAGGGCCCTGGAACAGCAATTCAGGACAGTCCATTATCAACTTTTCAGAGGTACCGGTCCTTCTTGGTAAGGACCCTGGAAACGCAATGTCCATGTCCATATTTTTAGGGCAGACCAACACCTCAGTAGCCCCCAATCTCCTTCGAGGGCTGCATTCTGAGGCACACAGTCACAGGTAACACCCTGTGAGTCTCTTTCTTCTTGGCCCTAGCGGGGGTCACCGGTTCTTCCCGCCAGGCCGCAAGTCTCTTAGGTTTGGAGGATATCCATCCTCAAGGTGTGCCTCAGCATTATAAATTCCAGCAGAAAAAGGCGCAACAGGCGCAATGAAAAGAAAAATAAAAAGTAAAAAAACAAAAGAGCAGCTCTCCTGGGCACACAACTTTTGGGTGCTGCTTAAGGCCTTCCTGGCCTGGGAGGTAGGGGAACAGTCCTCCATTTTTTTATTTTTTTTTCCACTTAAATCAACATGGGGCACTCCGCCCCCACTGGGTAACAGTCCCAAACTGCAGACAGGACCACCATCGATGGGTCCTAAAGAGAAAAGTGGAAGGTCAACGGACCTTTCAGCCAGCTCACTTCTTTCGGGCCTCCTTCCTTTCCTTCATTAAGGCGGCCCATGCTGTAGAGGAAGGTGGCTTCTTCCACCTCCAGGGCTGGTCAGGGTATCGGCTACGCCCGGAGTCCTAATCCGAGGAGGTGGCGCTGCCACAGCCAACTTGTGTGGTGCCGTAGCCAGTCGCGGTGAAGTTGTGAACCTCCTGACTGACAGCAGCCTGAGTCCTTTCAGCGACTCCACAACTAACCGCCTCGGCCCCTTCTGGGTGTTTGGTGGTTGAGCCTACAGCCTCACTGGGAGAATCAGCCCTACTACAACCTGGGACATCCTCCTCTTTTTCAACGCCATCTCCCCGCTGCTGGCGTCTGGACTCTTCTTCCTGTGGGATGCCGGCCTTGGGAGGGGACACGAATCCTCCAGGGGCTTCCCTAGCCCGACGTTGCCGAGCCTCCCTCTCAGCTCTTCGCCGGAAGACCTGCCTGTCCTTTTCCAGGACGTCCTCCCATTTATATGGGCGGGTGACCGCAGCCGCGTACCACCCCCTTGCACATTCGCATTTCACAAAGCGAACAATCTCCCCTTCATGCAGGTTGTGGAGGCGATCGGGCAGGTATTCGCTCTTAACGGCTTCCCGGCTGACAAACACCTCATGCCCGGTCCACTCTTCCTTGAGGAACCCGTATCCCTCATGGACACGGAACTCCACAACCCGCCCCCGGGTCTGGGAGTCCTCCACTGACTCCCTCCGCGCCGTGTTGGACCCCTCTAGCCAGCCTCTTAGGAAGGTGTCGGTCCACCGCCGCTGCTCCCGCGAGGTCATCGGAGGGTCGCGGGTGGCCCACTGTGGACTTCCGGGCTTGGCGTACCACTCTGCGGAGGGGGAATGTAGGGCCTCCAAGGCCAATGACCAGAAGCTCTCTTGCGGGGCCTTTCTTTTAGGGGGCTTCTCCTCTGCTCCACCGCCTGAAGGCCTGAGGGCCTCTGTTGCCGCCGAGGCTGCTGGGGCAGGTTCTAAAGGGGTGACAGGCTGCTGGGGCATGGACCGCTCACCTTCTCTTAGCTCCGCTGCAACTATGGCTCCGGCCCCACCGGGATATTCTCCTCCCTCAGCCGAGGGGGACGACTCCTCCGGTATCTGGCTCCAGCACCACACACGAAGCTCGTGAAGAAGCAGGCCCAGCTCCGGATCCGGATAGTGGTCCACTGGACAGCCACTGGGGGTAAAGGCAACGGTTCGCGGGCAGCACCCGCCGGCGAACGGCTTCCAGCCGCGGCCCCTGGGGTAATAATCTGCAGGGTTTCCAACTCTCCGCCGGTCTCTCGCACGCTGTTAGGCTCTAAGGCTGCCATTCTTGCAAGATGTCCGCTGCCGGATCTCCTTCTCTTGACGTGTCGGACAGAAAATGGCGCCAGTCTCTTACCGGTGACGCGCGTCCTGCGCGTCCAGCTCCGCCTCTTCCTAGGCCGGCCCTCTGACGCGCTCGCCGCATCACTCGTCACTCTCGGCCGCTCCGCCTTCAGCCGTGCCCCCTCTCTGTGCGCGCTGATACTCACGGGGCCGGGCTTCACATTACGCCGCGCCCTCTTCCACTCTGGACGTCCCATCCTGGGGCGCATCTTCACCGCTGGGCCCATCCTTCTTCGGGCCGGAACTCGTAGGGGCTGGACATCTTTTTTGCGCTCTCCAGCGCCGTCCACTCCCACGATAGGCGGTTCTTCTCCCAGACTTTACCGCCATCGTCACCATCTTGGAATCCATGCTTCGGGCCACCATCTTGGGCCGCATGCCTTCCAACACTTTCTCCTCAGTGTTCTGTGTCGGCTCTTCCCCGCTTTCTTCATGCGAGGAGCTCGCATCCTGCTGACTATGCCAAATGTAAGGTGCCCCAGCGAGGTAGTCGTGGGCGAGCTGTAGTCCCCACTCGCTATGGCACCCTACAGACAATACGTGTCCTCCCTCTGAAGTGTGGCTGTGTATGTGTTGCTCTTCACTTACTTCGAGCCATCCGATCGCGGCTGTCTCCAGGCATTTCTCTTCTGGGACCAGGGCAGCAAGAACTTCAGAGGACACAAGGTTCTTAACCAGAACTTGAACTTTAGTTGGGGAAGAGGGATATATACAATATTTACAGGCAGATATAATGGATAAGGCCCGACAGGCTATCATCTCTCTCACAGGCACTGACAACTAGAGATGAGCGTTGTTCGACTCGAACTGTTCGCCAATCTCAAATTCGAGCTGTTTTGGGCGGTGTTTGAGCCGTTCGGCGAACACGAACGATTTGAGAAAAATTCGGCTGTTCGAGGTTATGTTCGATAACTGTTCGTGCACCAAAATCATAACTGGATTTTTTCTCAGTAATGATGAAAATTAATGTTAATACGCAGTTTGAGTGTACAGCGGGGTGGGGGGAGGGGCAGGGGATGGATCTCTGCAGGAATAATGAAGATCTCCATTTTTTTTTCTCATTCCCGCATTTACAGTGGGGAGGTGCAATCTGTCAGCCTATCAGCAGCGCACACACGGAGCGAAGTGCTTTTTTTCACACAAGCAAGGGCATGTGTCATTGGCAGTGTATGTCACATGTCCTTGCCCTATAAGACCAAGCCATTTTCCCCGTCGCCACCATTTTCTCACTGCTGCAGCTGCGTGTTAGACGGCACCGCTGTTGCTGTGTGCGCTATACCTTATTAATTTCAAGCCAATTTTCGCACAAATCTACAGATAGCTTGGGAGTAGGGAATAGTTGTGATTGCAGTCCTTTTAAGGACTAGGTTACAGCATTTCCTACGACTTTTATCAGGCAGGTCTGTGCTCTTAAATAGATAGATTGTGGGAGTAAAGACTAATTGTAATTGCAGTCCTTTTCAGGACTAAGTTACATCAGTTCCTATCAGTTTTTGCCAGGCAGGTCTGTGCCAGTGCTGTGCAAGTTTTTTTCACAGCATTTGGCTGAATCTAGCAAAGCTAATCCTTTTTGGCCTATTGCAGAGTGTGTTAGTCAGTGGAGTAGACTATCTGTGTTGCAAGATATACCACCTGTGTATAGAATACCAATTTTTTTACTGCACCTAGTGAAGTAAAATCTTTTGGGCATAGCATCATTCTATTAGTCCATCTATACTGACCTCCATCAGGTTGCAAATTGAATATAATTTTTTTCTGCATCTAGCTCTGAAAAAATATTTGGGCTTCTAGCAGTGTGTGGGACTTGTTCTATTAGTCCATCTATACTGACCTCCATCAGGTTGCAAACTGAATATAATTTTTTTCTGCATCTAGCTCTGAAAAAATATTTGGCCTTCTAGCAGTGTGTGGGACTTGTTCTATTAGTCCATCTATACTGACCTCCATCACGCTGCAAATTCAAAATAATTTTTTGTCTGCATCTAGCTCTGCAAAAATATTTGGCCTTCTAGCAGTGTGTGGGACTTTCTCTATTAGTCCATCTATACTGACCTCCATCAGGTTGCAAATTAAAAATAATTTTTATCTGCATCTAGCTCTGAAAAAATATTTGGCCTTCTAGCAGTGTGTGGGACTTTCTCTATTAGTCCATCTATACTGACCTCCATCAGGTTGCAAATTAAAAATAATTTTTATCTGCATCTAGCTCTGAAAAAATATTTGGCCTTCTAGCAGTGTGTGGGACTTTCTCTATTAGTCCATCTATACTGACCTCCATCAGGTTGCAAATTAAAAATAATTTTTATCTGCATCTACCTCTGAAAAAATATTTGGGCTTCTAGCTGTGTGTGGGACTTGTTCTATTAGTCCATCTATACTGACCTCCATCAGGTTGCAAACTGAATATAATTTTTTTCTGCATCTAGCTCTGAAAACATATTTGGCCTTCTAGCAGTGTGTGGGACTTTCTCTATTAGTCCATCTATACTGACCTCCATCAGGTTGCAAATTAAAAATAATTTTTATCTGCATCTAGCTCTGAAAAAATATTTGGCCTTCTAGCAGTGTGTGGGACTTTCTCTATTAGTCCATCTATACTGACCTCCATCAGGTTGCAAATTAAAAATAATTTTTATCTGCATCTAGCTCTGAAAAAATATTTGGCCTTCTAGCAGTGTGTGGGACTTTCTCTATTAGTCCATCTATACTGACCTCCATCAGGTTGCAAATTAAAAATAATTTTTTGTCTGCATCTAGCTCTGAAAAAATATTTGGCCTTCTAGCAGTGTGTGGGACTTTCTCTATTAGTCCATCTATACTGACCTCCATCAGGTTGCAAACTGAATATATTTTTTTTCTGCATCTACCTCTGAAAAAATATTTGGGCTTCTAGCTGTGTGTAGGACTTGTTCTATTAGTCCATCTATACTGACCTCCATCAGGTTGCAAACTGAATACATTTTTTTCTGCATCTAGCTCTGAAAAAATATTTGGGCTTCTAGCTGTGTGTGGGACTTGTTCTATTAGTCCATCTATACTGACCTCCATCAGGTTGCAAATTGAATATAATTTTTTTCTGCATCTAACCCAGCCAATAGTTTTGGCCTAATACCACAGTTTGGCCACTCAGCTCTGCTCGGTTCCCATCCATTGTTTTTTTGTGCAAACAACTCCAGAGTTGTGAATTAGTTAACCACCAAAATGAGTGGAAAAAGGCCTGCTGGTGGAAAGGGAAATAGGCGTGTTGGGAAGGGGAAAAAAGGTTGTGTCCGTGAGGTAGGTGTTAAAGCAACAGTAACATCTGCAGAAGAAAGACCATCTTCCAGCCAAACTAAAATGTCTACTTCTTTTAGCGGACAATGTGATAAGATCCCTTTCTTACGGCCACGCCAATCGCTACAAATTCCAGATGAGGCACAAAAACAGCAGGTGCTTCAACGGATATCAAGTGCTCCTTTAAGTGGGCTCTCCTCCACATCAACTTCAACATCACAAATACTCCAGTCCTCAAAGGTGTCACCCCAATCGCACTTGCTTCCTCACAGCTCCCAAATCTCCAGCTGCCCGTCTGAGTATGAGGTAGAACAGATGGTTGAGTCTGCAGAGCTGTTTACTCATACTATAGCCTGGGAATCAGAGGTCGACTCCAGCGCTTCTGTGAATCCAGACGAGGAAATGATCTGCACTGATGCCCAGAAACTTTATGAGTCGGATCCAGGACCAGACGCAGAAGGTTCTGACCATAATGTAGACCCTCATTCCCAAACTGTAACTCCTGTTGGTGGAGACAATGAGGAAGACGATGATGAGACTCAAATACCTGATTGGAGCGACAACTTTAGTTTTTTGTCAGGGCAGGAACAGGTTGGCTCTGAGGACGACGGCTGTGATAACGCACAGGGTGATGATGATGAGGTTGGAGATCCCACTTACTGTCAACCCACAGTCAGCCAAGAGATGAGGTCAGCAGAGGAGGTGGAGGAAGATGCTAGTGACGACGAGGTCAGGTTGCGCCTTCCTGGACAGAGACGTAGTACTGGAAGCACGTCAACAACTGCATCCTCAAACACAACTCTGCCTCTCACCACAAGTCGTGGTGGCTCTTCAGGTCGCATGGGTGCTAAGCCTTGCATAGCCTGGGCATTTTTTCAGATCGATAAAGATGACCCAACTCGTGTTATCTGTAACATTTGTCAGCAAAAGCTAAGTAGAGGCCAAAAAATACATAGTTTGAGTACTTCATGCATGAACCAGCACATGGACATGAAGCATAAGTTGCAGTGGGAAGCTCAGTGTGCTACAATGCGGCCTAGCCGGCCGGGCCAACCACCGTCTGCCATATCTTGTGCATCCGCGGCCTCTTCATCCTCTGTGACTGGGGGGACAGCAGTCACACCTGTTTTGGGGCGCAGACCTGCCACCTCTTTACCCGCAACAGCCAGCGTGATTGGCAGGTCATCATTTTCTTTGGAGGTGGTAACACCAGCTGGTGTTGAGCGCTGTCCGACATCGATAGCACCACCTTTGGATCAAGGCAACCTAACATGTCCGCCTGCATCTTCCTCACAGACCGGCAGTTTGCCGGGGACACCCTTATCAACCCCGTCTAAGCACAATAGCCAGCCCTCGGTCCCTCAGATGTGGACAAGTAAAAGACCATTTCCTCCTAGCCATGAGAAAGCTAAAAGGTTGAATTTCACCATCTGCAAGCTCTTGGCTACAGAAATGCTGCCTTTCCGCCTGGTGGACACAGAGGATTTTCGAGACCTTATGTCCGTCGCAGTGCCCCAGTACCAGATGCCCAGTCGGCACTACTTCTCAAAGAAAGGTGTGCCTGCGCTCCACCAGCATGTCGCACACAACATCACCGCTTCTTTGAGAAACTCTGTGTGTGACAGGGTGCATTTCACCACAGACACTTGGACGAATAGGCATGGACAGGGGCGTTACATGTCGCTGACTGGGCACTGGGTAACTATGGTGACAGCAGGACAAGGGGCTGCTGTGAAAGTCTTGCCGTCCCCACGAGTTGTGCGTCAATCCTCTTTTTGTCAAAGTTCCTCCACTGCTTCTGCCTCCTCAACCTCCTCTCGGTCTTCCACCTGCACCCAAAGCCTGTCTGGTCATGCCACAAGCTTTCTAACTGCGCAGAAGGGATCCTGCATACCTCCTTACTATGCTGGCAGTAGGGCTCAACGTCATCAGGCGGTTTTTACTTTGAAATGTCTGGGAAATGTGAGTCACACAGCTGAGGAGTTGTGGTCAGCTCTGGAGAACCAATTTCATGAATGGTTGTCTCCACTGGACCTGAAACCAGGGAAGGCCGTGTGCGACAATGCTGCAAACCTGGGTGCGGCCCTTCGCCGGGGCAATGTCACACACATGCCTTGTATGGCTCACGTGTTGAACCTGGTTGTCCAGCAATTTTTAGCCCACTATCCCAGACTAGATGGCCTTCTGCAGAGGGCACGGTCGCTGTGTGCTCACTTCCGCCGTTCGCATCCCGCAGCTCAGCGACTTACATCTCTACAGAAGTCGTTGGGCCTGCCACTTCACCGGCTAAAATGCGATGTGCCTACCCGGTGGAATTCAACTCTGCACATGTTGCAGCGACTGTGGCAGCACCGACAAGCCCTGGTGCAATATGTTCTGACGTATAGCCTGGGCCAACGAGATCCAGAGGTGGGGCAAATCACGCTGGAGGAGTGGTCTCAGATCAGGGACCTATGCACCCTTCTGCACAGTTTTGAAATGGCGACGTAGATGTTTAGTGCTGACGATGCCATTATCAGCATGACTATTCCGGTGATTTACATGCTGGAGCACATGTAAAACAGAATTCGAAGTCAGGTGGTGGCACAAGAGGAGGTGGAGGAAGTAGAGGAGGAGGAGTTGTATGCGGAAGGGCTAACATCTGCAAGCTCCAGACGGTCGGCAGCACCAAGGCGGCAGGCATGTGAGGGTGGGGGAGATGGTTTTACCAGGGCGCATGGTAGCAGCCAAACTAGTGAGGAAGGTGCAGGAGCCCAGGAAGAAGTGGAGGACGAACTGATGGAAGACTCATCAGATGAGGGAGACCTTGATCACATTTCTGTTGTGCGAGGTTGGGGGGAGAGGACAGAGGAAGGAAGCATGATTGTTACCTCGCCACCAACACAACAGGGACTTGGTGCTCCTGGATGTGCAACACACATGAGTGCCTTCTTGCTGCACTACCTGCAACATGACCCTCGAAATGTGAGAATTAGAAATAATCCTGACTACTGGGTTGCCACACTGTTAGATCCCCGGTACAAAAGTAAATTTACAGAAATTATTCCTGCCATAGAAAGGGATGCACGCATGCAGGAGTATCAGCAGAGACTGTTGCAGAATCTTACATGTGCTTTTCCAAAAAACACCAGTGGTGCACGTAGTGAATCTCACAGTTCCAACTTGCCAACCGTGGGACCGTCAAGTGTTCAGCACTCAAACCGTAACAGAACCACAGTATCTGCTGGTAACATCAATTTTGCGGAATAATTTCACCACTTTTTTAGCCCATCCTTTGCAAGGCCACAGGAGACAAGAAGTCTGACACATAGTCAACGCCTAGAGACGATGGTACAGGAGTATCTCCAAGTAAACATTGAAGCCATGACTGTGTCACTGGACCCTTGCTCTTTTTGGGCTTCCAATCTGGATAAATGGCCAGAGCTAGCCACTTACGCCTTGGAGATCTTGTCATGCCCCGCAGCCAGCGTTCTGTCTGAACGTGTGTTCAGCGCTGCTGGTGGTGTGCTGACAGATAAGCGCACGCGGCTCTCCACTGATAATGTAGACAGACTCACGTTCATAAAGATGAACAAATCATGGATCCGAAACGACTTTTCTACCCCTGTGTCATCCTGGGGAGAGTAAAAGCTTGATGATTGGTTAAAATCACCCTACCAACCATTTTAAGCTTTCAAATTACTAATCATGTTTATCTGTATCTTGGCTGGAAAATAATTTGGGCTTTGTAGCAGTGTGCAGCACTGATTCTATTAGGCCATCTATAATAAGCTCCACCAGATTTAAAATTACTAATCATGTTTATCTGTATCTTGACTGGAAAATAATTTGGGCTTTGTAGCAGTGTGCAGCACTGATCCTATTAGGCCATCTATACTAAGCTCCACCAGATTTAAAATTAATAATAATTTTTAGCTGCATCTAGCCCGGAAAATAATTTTGGGGCTCCGAGATGCGCAAGACACATAAGTGCCTTCTTGCTGCACTACCTGCAACATGACCCTCATATTGTCAGAATTCGAAGTAATCATGACTACTGGGTTGCCATACTCTTAGATCCCCCAAACTTTTCGATCAACCTTTTCATTTTAATAAAGACCAAAAAAATGGTCATTTTTGAAATTATAAGCATTAGCAGGTTATTAGAAACTGAAATCAAACAGTTTTCAACTCAAAACTTTATTCTAGGTGATGTTACATTTTCACATAGGACCCCTTGTTCGAAAGGAGCTTCTGAACTCTCTCGTCCATTTAATTTATCAGGTTTTGGATGGTTTCTGCTTCAATTGTTTTGCATGAGGACAGAATACCCTCCCAGAGCTGTTGCTTAGATGTGAACTGCCTCCCGCCATCATAGACACTCCTTTTGATGATGCTCCAGAGGTTCTGAATGGGGTAGAGGTCAGGGGAGCATGGGGGTCACACCATAAGTTTGTCCCCTTTTATGCCCATATCAGCCAGAGATGCAGATGTTTTATGTGCAGCATGAGATGGTGCATTATCATGCAAAAAAATGATCTTGCTGTGAAATACACGGTTCTTCTTCTTGAACCATGGCAGGAAGTGCTGTTTGAGAAAATCCACATACATTATGGAGTTCATCTTTAGCGCCTTCAGGGATCCTAAAGGGGCCGACAATCTCTCTCCCCATGATTCCAGCCCAAAACATTACTCCACCTCCTCCTTGTTGGCGCTGTAGCCGTGTTTGCGTGGGGTGTCCATCAACCAGCCATCCTCCACTCCATCCATCTGGACCATCGAGAGCTGCACGGCACTCATCCGTGAACAAAACAGTTTTGAAATCAGTCTTCATGTAATGTTTGGCCCACTGGAGCCGTTTCTGCTTGTGTGAAGTGGATAGAGGAGGTCGACAGGATGGCGTATGCACAGCTGCAAACCTCTGAAGGACCCTGCATCTTGTTGTTCGGGGTACGTTTGGAGGCACCAGCAGCTTCAAAAACTTGTCTGCTGCTATGACAAGGCTTTTTTGCCGCTGCTCTTTTAACCTGACGTAATTGCCTGTAGGAAAGAGTCCTCAATTTGCCCTTATCAGCACGCACACATGTGTACTGTGAATCAGCTACATACTTCTTGATTGCCAAGACACTTCATCCTGATCATCGCACAATGTTGATTGTAGTCATGCCTTGACCTAAACACTCCACAATTTGTTGCTTCTCAGCAGCCGACACATCCTTTTTCTTTCCCATTTTGGCAGAAAATGTAGGCTGCTTAATAATGTGAGACAGCCTTCTTAAGTAGTCTTGCCTTTCATTGGACACACCTGCCAAACTAATTAGCACAGGTGTCTGCAATTGCTTACAGTGATATAAAGAGCCCTGACACACATCACCATCAATGAGTTTAACTGACAAACAAATTCTTCCCTTATCACTCCTAAACACTTTTTGCATAATAATTTGGAACACAGTGTACATGTGCTTTTCCACAAAACACCAGTGGTTCACGTAGTGAATCTTACAGTTCTAACTTGCCAACCGTGGTCTGTATGGAGTTGTTCAATAAAGGGCCCAAAATTAAGATAACATAGATGGGAGAGGTCTCTATGAATAGGAATTCCTAAGTATTTGATACCCTGTGAGGGCCAGGCAAAGGGAAAGTTGGACTGGATGGAATCCTATATGGATTTGGGGAGGGAGACATCGAGGGCCTCAGACTTCGCTGCATTGATTTTAAAATTTGACCATGTAACAAAGTGATCTATTTCCGCCATAACAGCATGGATGGATATATGTGATTGAGTGATATATACTAGGACATCATCAGCAAATAGAGAGCACTTGTACTTGGTGCCTCCCACCTCAATCCACCTAATATTGGGGTTATGGCGAATTGATGAGGGCAGGTGCTCCGTCACTAGGATGTATAAGAGAGGGGACAGAGGACATCCCTGCCTTGTCCCATTGGTGATTGTGAAAGGTGATGAAAATGTTCTGATGCACCCCCTGGGCCTTGGGACACCCGGAGCCGGACCCTTTTTGGTGGATGCTGGTGGTTGTAGTCTTCGTGGCGGCGACCCGGTTCCGTGGCTCAGGGTGGTCAAACCAGTGGCGGAACTATTTATGTGGTTTTGATGTTTAAATGTCCGACTACGCCACCCGTGGATTGCGGTCAGAGTGAACTGCCGCTGCAGGGCAGACCGCTGAGGCTGGTGTTGTGGGTGCAGCAGAGCGTAGCATAACTCCCCACGGGAGGAGTATAGCCTCAGGACAGTGTATGCGGAGGATGGGGGTGATGGTGCAGGGCAGCAGCAGTAACGACACGGAGTCAGTGATGCAGTCCAGGGCCTTTACTCACAGTTCTTATTATCCAGACCACGTCTGCAGGTAACGGCTGCCCACGTCGTACTGTGCTCACCAGGTGAGGGGCTCAGACAACTCCCAGATAACTTTGGAGCGCTTCACAGGACCCCCTTTGTGTGTCCTTTGTCTGGCCTTTCTTACCAACCCTTCTGTCCGGCTGCCTCGGGCCTCCTCTTGGTAAACTTGGCGCCAGTTTCCCTGACCCTATGTGGTGCCTTCCTAGGGGGTGTAGCGAGGGGCTGCGCCACATAAAATGTCACAGCCTCCGGTTTCTAGCTGAGGGTCGTTTCCTGCCTCCACTAGTTTCGGGGACCGGTCTCACCCTTTGGCCTGACCCCTCCACGCAGGTGGATTCGGGCGTGCGGTGGCGACTCGCCCGTCCGCACCCCTGGGATCCCTTCATTCCTCGTTCCTGGAGCCTTCTCCGCTCCTCTTCCTTCCTTCTCCCTCTTCCAGGCCTGGGCCTCTGTTACTAGGCCCACCTCCGGAGCAGAGCTCATGCAGAGCCCCTGCTCCCTGCCACTTCTGCTCAGACTTCTCTGCACTGAACTAAGATGGTGCCCACCTTTTATACTCCCTTCTCAATGCACCCAGGAACTGCTTCCTCCCTGCTCCTGCACTACAGGGTTCCCCTTCCTCAGTGTTCCCTCTCCCCACTCCAGCCAGGGACAGGGACTGTCGTGCCCATCTCAGAGGCATATTGGTCGCCCTGCCCCACGGCAATGTGGTGTAATGCATGCAGGTGTCGGGTCCTGATCCACACTCCATCCTTACCTGAGAGTGAGATATCACACCTCTGGGTGAGGTGCAATACCTCTGTAGCAACCGAGCCCTCAGGGTGCTACAGTTCCATTTATCTTCAGCCTAGGTGACGTATTGTGATACAGGGCCGTGATTTTGGCTATAAAAGGGTCCCCTAGACCCCTACCCCAAGCTTTTTAAGAGAATCATATATGGCGTGCCAGGAGACTCTATGGAATGCTTTCTCAGCATCCAACGAGAGTATCTAATTACAAATTTTTAACTGCATCTAGCCCAGGAAATACTTTGTGCCTAGTAGCAGTGTCTGCTAGTCAGCGGATTATCCCGGCTGTTAAGCAAGCTACACCACCTGTAGTTTGGACACTTCATTTTTTCAAAGGAAATGCTTCGGGACCACGGGATACTCAGTGAAGAGCATCAGGAGGCACCCCAAGGCATAGGGGCTGGGACTGGCAGTAGGATGCCTTGCGGTGGACAGCCGAGCTCGATCCTTATAAAAGCTTTTTAACTGCAGCAGCTTTAGTGGACGCTACTGGAGCTGGAATTACGCGGCTGCTGGCATGAGACTTGCCCTCCAATAGATCCTTGTAAATGGATTTAAAGTGTATTCATTCAAATTAGAGAGACAATTTAAATTAAAAAGCTTAGAGCTGCCTCCACCACAGGGGGGCTCGCTCGACCCACCAGCGGACAGGCACAAGTATTGGGAGAGGGGGGCTGGCCATCAGGGTTCACCGCGGCTCTGGCACAAACCCAGCGATACGGAGGTGGCACGGGCAGGAGCGGACTGAACGTGTCGGCTTCTCACTTTTTGGATTTTAGAAGGGCATGACATGCCTATATCTGTGTCTCCCCCTCCTTTTACTCCTCCACCTCTTTTCTTTTAGCATGACTATATGTACTTGTCACTTTTCCATGTGTTAGTTGTGTCTTCTGAGCAGTTTGTCAGCTTTTGGACACCTTTGAAGGTGTTTTCTATGTGTTTCTATGTGTTTTTGTTTGCCTGCCATTGGTTTTAACGGTGTTCGAAGGTGTTCGACGAACAGTTCGACGAACAGTTCAGCGAACACACGGGTGTTCGACGAACCGAACCGAACTCGAACACTACGGGGGTGGCTCAACACTACTGACAACATCTTCAGCCCTGGTTCCCTCTTTAAGTGAAGCATCTCTTGTGACTCTATCTCTAGTCCACGAGACTCTTCTGTAACATTAACAGTGACCTGGATCAAATATCTCCCCCACGTCCTAGCCTGGAGTCCTATTTATCTTCTTCTGCTTCCTGCAGACTAGAAGTGCCTCAGGTCCTCACTAGCTCTGATGAGTTTCTCCGACCAGCTAACAGGACTCTTGCTCTTGCGTGAGGAGACTTGCACAGTAGTGATCCCACTGTTTGAGGGTGTAGAGCTCCCGTCTACCCTAGCAGCCACTTTAGTCAGCCTGCCCGCACGATTCCCCGTACTGTCTCTTACTGAAGAATCACTTCATGATTCGGGAAACTAAATAGAGATTTTCCTAATGTGCCCACCCTCAGTGAGCTGTCATCACACAGCATTAACTCATCCCTGTCTGTAACACTGCTAGCAGACTCAACCTGACATCTGCACCCAGGACAGTGGCATCTTGTGGCTGTTTACAGGTACTGCAGCCCACAACGAATTACCCTAGGAACAAGCTTTATATCACTCAAGGCCTGGTCCGGGCACTAAGTTCCCCCTTTACTCTACTGACTGGACCAGTAAAGCTAACCCCTTAGCTTGGTCTACCAACAGTTCAGAGAGATCTGACTTCAGGAACACTCCCTTTAACTATCTCAGTACCAAGGGAAGGCTAAGCCCTTCCCCACTATTACACGGTTACTGGGAATGGCCGCAGCGGAGCAGTCCGCTGAAGCTGGTGGTATGTGCAGCAAGGTGATGTAACTCCCCACAGGAAGAGTGGAGCTTCAGGGCAGCGTGAATGGATGATGGTGGTGATAGGGCAAGGTGTCGCGGTGCAAGAATAATCCAAACGATGCAGTCCCAGATCCTTTACTCACGGTTAAAGCAATTCCAGTTACAGGGCCAGTGTAAGAGCCCACGGCATCCTGTGCTCACACAGTGAGGGGCTCGGACGACCCTCAGATATCTCCAGAGTATTTATCAGGACCCCCTTCTGTATGTCCTCTCTGGCCTTCTCCCTGCACCTCACACCTAGTAGCACTCCTGTCCGGTGTCCTCGGGCCTTGGTGGGCGATGTGTGTTCCGTACCCTGGGTCCTATGCGGCCACCTTCCTAGTACACTGGTACGGACTTATGGTCTGCGGTATTTGAAATGCTGCAGCCTCCGGTTCTCTAGTTAGGCCTTGTAGCTCTTGGCTTGTTAAGGGACCGGTTCCCTTTCTCCGGCCTGACCCCCCTACCTCCTGGTAGCGGCGGGTGTATGGGTGGCTTGCTGCACGGCCCGTACACCTGGGGTCCCTTCTCTTCTCGTCCTGGAGCCTCTCCTGCTCCCCTTTTCTCTCCTCTCTCCTTCAGGCTCAGGCCTCCTGACTAGGCCCGCCTCTGGAGCAGAGCTCCTACTGAGCCCCTGCTCCTGCACTCTAAGACTCCTTTCTCTCCCCCTGAACCAAGATGGTTCTTTACTTTTATATCTCCTACTCCAGTGCTCCCAGGATCCATGTCCTCCACCCATCCACTACATAGTTCCCCCTCTCTAAGTGGTTCCTCCCCACTCCAGCCAGAGATCAGGGACTGTGCTCTCCCGTAGGAGCAATCTCGCCCTGTCCCCCGGAAATGTGGTGTAGTGGATGTAGTGTTAGGGTCCTGAGCCATACTCCTTCCTTACCCGAGAGTGAGATACCACACCTCTGGGTGAGATGCAATACCTCTGTGACGACCGAACTCTCAGGGGCGCCACACTATCAACTCAATCAGGGCCGTTGATCTCAGTTATTGGCTGCTGCATTATCAGTGCTGCAGACAATATCAAACAACAGGAGTAGTGGCGGAGACTCAATGCTGGACCCCGGGAGGGTGAGTAAAGCACATATGTTTAAAACAAACTTCAGCTGGGGAACAGAGTTTTTCCAAAACTGGAAAACCCCTTTAAACTGGTCTGTCTTTGGCAGACTGAGGTTGTTCTCACACATGTAATTAGTTACTGTATATATATAAGTAATATACATATTAATGAATTACTACTATATATCTATATACACATTTTTTTTAACATAGTGCATGCACGATACATCTCAAATGAAAACAAATAGCAGGCCAAGGTTAAAACTTTAAAGTACGATTATTAAAAGGGAGTGTGTTATCAGAAAATGATCTAAGATAAATGTATTTTTACATTTCATATCAATATGTGTATTAAAAAAAAAGAATTAAAAAATCTTGGTATTTTCACATTGACCATTAAGGCTAATATTAGACTCCTAGTTTCTGTTGGGCGCAGCAGCAACTGACTATCACAGACCCTATTTGTTTCTGTAAAAGATTTCCAAGTTCCTAATCTGAATATGCTCTTATGTTTGCAAAGATCACTGTGAAAGGAGAGGAAATAGCCTGTAACATCACATTTTGACGTAAGGATCCCGTTATCTATTGTGCAACTTTTCATTTTAATCCTCTATATGATGATAATGAGAATGTTGAAGTCTCCTATACAGAACAAGAAGTAGAAGTCGCGTATAAAAATTAGATGTCATTGTGAAAATTGCAAGATATGTGTTTGTTTTTTTCTATACAGTAATATAGAAAATGTAAAAAAAAATTGTATCAAACATTTTTGGAATACATACAACATAAAATTCTGATTTAACAAGCAATTCATTTTTCTGATGACACATTCCTTTTAAGAGAACAGTTGGGAACAGTTTAAGGCTATGTGCCCATGATGCAGAAATGCTCTGGATTTTTTCCTGAGCGTTTCAGCATCTCCCTGACAGAAAAAACGCATGCGGATTGTACATGCGGATTGTACATGTGTTTTTCCTGCCAGGGACAAGCGGATGTGAAGCGTTCTTCACATGCATTTCCGCATGCGGGTTGACAAGCGCTTTCCAAGCGATTTTAGTATCACTTGGAAAGTGCTTGACAACTTGGTCACACTATATAAATCCATACAAACAGCATGGATTTATATAGTGTGACCGAAAGAATGTTAAAACATAAAAAATAAATATTATACTTACCTTCTGATGGCCCCCCCATGTGCTTGTCTCTTCTTGCTGGCAGCTCACGGTAGATTTAAGGACCTGCCGACGTCAGCGGTCACTTGACTCGTCACATGACTAAATGACGTCAGCGCAGGTCCTTTAGTCTACCGTGAGCTGCCGGCAAGAAGAGACAAGCACACGGGGGATCATCAGAAGGTAAGTATAATATTTATTTTTTATTTTATTCTTTTTTTTACAGGTTCTATGGTACCCGGGTCCGGAGGAGAGTCTCCTCTTCTCCAAACTTGGGTACCATCCGCACATTGAAACGCATGGATCCTGCATGTACAGATGCAGTGATGTGGATTCCATGCGTTCAAATGCAACTCAATTGCAGTGAAAACGCAGCGCTTCTGCAAAATAATTGGTAGTGCTGCGTTTTTTTTCCGCAATGATAATCCGCAGCGGAAACTTCCGCAGCATGTGCACAGCATGGGGATTATCATTGGGGAACATGGCAGGCCTTCTACCAAGCATTTTTTAAGGGTTTCTGCAGCGGAATTGCTGCTGCAGAAACGCTTAAAAAACGCATAGTGGGCACACAGCCTAAAGTAGTGGACAGTCCTGCCTGAAGATGCCTGATATGGTTGGATTGTCCATAACAACATGCCAGCCAGTCATCAGGTTGTTGGCTCACAACCAATGGGATGATTTATTATTAGTGATGAGTGAGCACTAAAATGCTCTGGTGCTCGTTGCTTGGGTCGAGCAAATTGAAATGCTCGTGTGCTCAACCAGAACAATGAGCCCAATGTAAGTCTATGGGAAACGCGAGCATTTTTCCGGCGGCCCCCCCGGAGGTCTGCAGGGGGCCTAAAAATTGGCCAAATCGATGGGAACTGTGCTCAAATGACAAGGGAACAGCATGGGAAGACCCCTGGAAGCATCTCTGACTCCCAGATCACTGTTGTGAACAATGTTGTCAGAGTATTTCGCCACTTTTACGGACTCACAATAAAACATACAAAAATGAAACCAAAATCGTTTTTACTGGAAAAATGTTAAGGAACATTCTTTCCGGGGTAATGGCTTGTATATAAGGCAAAATAAATAACCAAAAACAAAATTACTCCTCCACACCTTGGGCTTTGTTCACATGTAGCGTTTTTGATGAGTTTTTGCACTTTGGCATTGTTTTCAACAGTGAAAAATACCTTCACAAGTAAATGTCTTTTTATCATTTTACTACCTTATCTAGCCAAGTGATATGTGGGACATGATCAGACACATCCTGCTTTATTTATGAAGGAGGGATTCTGAAAGTCACAAAGCTTATTTTTATAGCGCCATCAGGCGGCCCTTAACATTGTTAAAGGGCCAGCAGTTGTCCCTCACTATTGTAAGAGGGCCATCAGCTGGCTATGCCTTGTTGTTCCATTATTAAGAGCGGGTCTCCTATACTGTTATAGCGTATGCAATGACTTCAAGGCCTTCCCAAAATTTGGAAAAACCCCAATACCCCTTTGAAGAGACATAAAGAGCCTGATTTAAAAAAATAATTTCCCATTATTAAGGAGCAGGTCTCCTATACTGTTATTGCATATTCAGTGACTGTAAGGACTGTTTACGTTTTGGAAAAACCCCAATACCACTTTAAAGACACATAGAGGAGGGCCTCAATAAAAAAAAGTCCCCATTATAAAGGAGCAGTTCTGCTATACAGTTATTGCGTATGCAGTGACTGCAAAGGCTGCCTAAATTTTGGAAAAACCCCAATACCAATTTGAAGACACATGGAGGAGGGCCTCAGTTAAAAACTGTTCCCATTATAAAGGAGCTGTTCTGCTATACAGTTATTGTGTATGCAGTGACTGAAACGGCTGCCTAAATTTTGGAAAACCCCTAATACCAAATTGAAGACACATAGAGGAGGGCCTCAGTAAAAAAAAAATGTTCCCATTATAAAGGAGCTGTTCTGCTATACAGTTATTGGGTATGCAGTGACTGAAAGGGCTGCCTAAATTTTGGAAAAACCCAATACCAAATTGAAGACACATAGAGGAGGGCCTCAGAAAAAGAAATGTTCATATTATAAAGGAGCGGTTCTGCTATATAGTTATTGCGCATGCAGTGACTGCAAGGGCTGCCAAAAATGAGGACGCACTCCAATACCCCTTTGAAGAGACATAGAGGAGGGCTTCAGTAAAAAAAAATGTTCCCATTATAAAGGAGCGGGTCTCTTACACTGTTATTGCGTATGCAGTGACTGCAAGGGCTACCAAAATTTAGGACGCACTCCAATACCCCTTTGAAGAGACATAGAGCAGGGCCTCAGTAAAAAAAATTTCCCATTAAAGGTCCTCATTAAAAAAATTGTTACTATTGTTAAGGAATTGGTCTCCTATACTGGTAATGCTTATGCACTAAGTGCATGGGCTGAAAAACATTTACCCCTAGGGGTATGCATGAACAGAACATACTGTATAACATACAGAATGTTAGAGGTAGGCCTCTAAAAAAATGTACTACGGGCATCATAAACACCCTTACAAAAAAATTATGTGGGTGTTACATTATGGTAACCCTGGTGATATGGTGATGGAGGATGAGGAGAAGGAGGAGGACAACAGAAAAGAGCCAAAATCAGGAAGCATATTCCCATGTCTGGGTGTGAAGAGGTGCATGGGAATACACCTCCCAAAAAAATCCACTGGATTTGTCTTTATGTTCCACAGCTATCATCCGTTGGTGTTGAGAAGTCTGGCCCAATCCAGCCCTTGTTCATTTTGATAAGAGTCAGCCTGTCACCATTTTCAATTGACAATCGGGTGTGCCTATCTGTTATAATGGCCCCGGCGGCACTAAAAACCCGCTCTGACAATAGGCTAGTGGCAGGGCAGGCCAGGACCTCCAAGGCGTAGAGAGACAGTTCTTGCCACGTGTCCAGCTTGGATACCTAATAATTATAAGGCACAGAGGAATCACGGAGGACGTTGGTACGGTCGGCAAGGTAGTTCTATAGCATCTTCCAAAACGTTTCCCTCCTTGTCAGAATACCCCATGCATCAGGGCCTGGGTGCTGGGAGGGTCTGAGAAAACTCTCAAACACCTTTTACAGTGTTCCCCTGCCTCTGCTGTATCGTGTTTGTGTCTCCCTTGCCTGTACTCCTTGGTTGTGCAAGGAACTGTGACCTCTGCCACCAGAGTTTTCAGATGGGAATTGTTTTAATAATTCTGCAGCAAGGGCCCTCTGGTACTGGAACATTTTACTAGACCTCTCCGAAACTGGAATGAGAGTTAGAAAGTTCTTCTTGTAGCGTGATCTAGAAGTGTGACCAACCAGTAATTACTGTAGGACAAAATGCGTACAATGCAAGGGTCATGGGAAAGGCGGCAGGACATAAGGTCAGCCATGTGTGCCAGACTGCCACCAGCCAAGTCTTCAATGCCCTGAACAACAGGATGTCCATGCTCTTCTCCTCATCCTCCTCCTCCTCATTCTACCTTTCCTCAGGCCATTCACGCTGATCAGACAGTATGAATGTGGTGTGAGTAGTACCTTCTGTAGCACAGGAAACCAACTCCTGTTCCTCCTCATCCTCCTCCTCCCCATTAACACCCAATCTGCTTTGGGATGAGATGAGGCTGGACTGTGTGGCATCACCCTGTATGGTTCCTTGCTCCATCTCATCGTGCTGCAGCTGCAATGCCCCCTCTTTAATTTTGAGCAGTGAGCATTTCAGAAGACAGATAAGTGAGATGGTGACTCTAATTATGGCGTCACTGCTGCTCACCATCTTGGTGGAGTCCTCTAAGTTTTGGAGGACAACACAGATGTCTGACATCCATGACCGTTCCTCAGTTCTTATGTGCGGAGACTGACCTGAATGCCAACGAGCGTGTTGAAGCTGGAACGCAACAACTGCTCTCTACTGCTCACAAATCCTTCCCAGCATCTGCAAGGTTGAGCTCCAATGCGTGGTGACATCGCACACCAGTCGGTGAGCTGGAAGCTGCAAATGCTGCTGAAGCATGGCGAGGGCGGCAGAAGCTGTAGGTGACTTTCTGAAATGGGCACACACGCGGTGTACTTTAACAAGCAGATCAGGCAGATCTGGGTAGGTTTTGAGAAACCATTGAACCACTAGGTTGAGCACATGGGCCAGGTATGGTATGTGTGTGAAGTTGCCTAGCTTCAGAGCCGCCACAAGGTTCCAGCCATTGTCACACTCGACCATGCCTGGCTGTAGGTTCAGCAGTGACAGCCACATATCTACTTGCTCGGTTACAGCTAACAACAACTCTTCAGAGGTGTGCGGTTTGTCACCTAAGCATATTAGCTTCTGCACAGCCTGTTGCCGCTTGGCCGAAGCAGTGCTGCATTGCTTCCAGCTTGTGACTGATATGGTCATTTTGGAGATAAAGGCTGAGGATGCTGAGGTGGAGGAGGATGAGGGGCAGGAGCTGTAGAATGTGGTGGCAACCCTGATTGACCCAGGATCCGCAATCCTTGGCGTCGGGAGGACATGTTCCGTCCCAGGGTGCGACTGGGTCCTGGCTTCCACTATATTAACCCAGTGTGCCGTCAGCGAGATGTACCATCCCTGGCCACAAGCACTTGTCCACGTGTCTGTGGATAGGTGGACCTTCCCAGTAACTGCATTGTTGAGGGTACGGCTAATGTTCTGGGACACATGCTCGTGTAATGTGGTGATGGCACACCAGGAGAAATAGTGGCGGCTGGGGACAGAGTACTGAAGGATGGCCGCTGCCATCAGTTTGTGGCAATATGCTGTCTCTACGAGCTCAAAAGGCAACATTTCAAGTGCAGGCATTTGAGAAATGTGTGAGTTTAGTAGTGTAGCCTGTGGGGCGTTGGCTGCGTATTTGATCTTGCATTCCAAGGACAGCTGAAGCTGCGCATGGATATGGTTGCTGATGGTGGTAGTTGTGAGTGTGCAACGACAGGGTGGGAGGCATCTTCGCCTGCGCCATTGACAGTGTGGCACCCCAGGGGTCTGGTTTCCACAGTAATGTAATGTTATGTCTGAGAGCAGGTGGGAGGTCTCTTGGTCAGGGATCCTGTGCATGCCACACCTCCTGCCCAGTCCTGGGAGGGGAAGAACTTCCCCTAGATAAACCTGGGGCTGAGGCAGGGTTAGAGAGTTGAGAGGGAGAGAAGAACCAGGAGGGCTGGCAGGGAGCTGTGGCTCCGGCTGGGCCCAGCTCCTGGGCCATGCCAGAAGTAGAGACAGAGAAGAGAAGCAGCTATGGGAAGAAACAACAGGAGCTCTGTGGGAGCAATACTACTACAAGTCAGGGGCTGGCATCTGCAGAGCTCGCCCTGACTGAGAAGATTTCTTACCGGACCCGGAGTCCGAGGCTGTGGGGACTAACTCCTACCCAGCAGCAGAATCCGTCAGGCAGGGGATTTCAGGTCCTCTGGCCAAGAAGCCCGAAGGCACGGTCACACGCATGGGACCAGCACCGCCGTCGTGGAGCGGAAGCTACTAGAAGGCCCCGAGTCACCGGCCATACGGGTGAGCACCACACGGTACACTCAGGGACGTGGGCTACTTATACCGCCTCTAGCAAGGTAGCCAGAAGAGTACAGTTAGTTTGGGAGGCCTACAACTCCGCCTGGCCAGGGGAGATCCCATCTGCTCAAGGACTGACCAGGCCCCAATCGCTAGCCAGTACTCCGGGAGGGTCTGTCTTTGTCAACAGTAAAGACCCTGAACTACACCGTACCGTCTCCGAGTGGTTCCTGCTACCCCCATCATCCACGTCGGCTGCCCTGAGGCCATACCCCTCCCGTTGGGGGTTATACCATCTACGCTGCACTATCCTACCACCGGCCTCAGCGGTCTGCCCTGCAGCGGCAGCTCCATAGCTGCATTCAACGGGTGGCGTAGTCATCCTACATCTACTGCTAATACAGCGCCACTTAGTCTGACTCCCTGGGCACGGACCGGGTCACCGCCACGAGACTACAACCCTCAACAGATCCGGCTCCGGGTAAGCTCCCGCGTGCGCAACGCAGCGTGACACAGGCCCAGGGGCGCGTCAACAGCGTAACAGGCAGTGGGATAACCCACAGACACTGTTTCTGGACCCTGGCGTTCGATTCACCTACAAGTATTTTGCTGTCATGTGCCTTAGCATGAAGGTGATGGTCAGGCTGCTAGTTTTGCTGCCCCTGATTATGCTGGCCTGGCAGATGTTGCAAATGGTCTTTTTAGGGTTATCTGGACAGTCTTTAAAAAACAATCGGACTCGGGAAGACCTAGCAGTTGGACTGGCAACTTCCGTCGTGTTGGTGTTCCAGGGAACAGTTGCTCACCTTGTGTCCTGCCTGTTGTGATGCTACACCTCCCTCCCCCTGTGTTCTGCTGTCCTCGCTCTGCATGTCACCTTGCCAGGTTGGGTAAGTGACTTCATCGTCCACCACCTCGTCTTCCACTTCCGAACCCAGGTCCTCCTCCTGACTTTCTGGCAATTGTGTCTCATCATCATCCACCTCTTGTGACAGTAATTGCACTTTCCCACCGTCGCCTTCATGTGACCGTAGCTGCTCAAATATTTAGGCATCGCTACATGCGATCTCCTCTTGCCCCGCTTTAAGCTGGCCAGACGAGAGGCCAGAATCTATAAATGGAAAAGTGAACAGCTCTTTGGAGTTTCCAAGTGTTGGATCACTTGTCTCCGGGCACTCGGCATGGTGGGAAGAAGGAGGATCAGGGTGAGGAATATGTGGTTCAGACTCACGGCTATTGAAACTTTACCGTGTGGAAGACATGGTGGTGGTGGTGGTGGCAAAGTGACTGGAAGCATTGTCTGCTATCCAAACAACAACCTTTTCACACTGCTCTGGCTTCAAGAATGGTGTTTTGTGGCCCCCTAGAAATTGGGACAGGAAGGTAGTTCGACATGATGTTGGTGTTTGTTGTGCTACTTCAGCAGGCACACGGCTTCGGCCTCTGCGTGCATCATCACCATCACGTCCACTTCCCCGTCCCTTGCCACGTGCCTTTACCTTTTTAAATGGAATGTAATATTTGGCACGCTCCTCAAAATGTCTAAATTATTACCGCAGTAATATGCGATCATATTTGACAACCACGCTTTTAAGCTGTGGCCTTGTAGTATAGTATTTGTCAGCAACCCAGTGTGAATAGTTTCAATAAAACATAAATGGCTGAGTTTAAATGGAGTATAATCTTTGGCACTCTCCACAAAATGTCTGAATTATTACCGCAGTAATGTGCGGATCACGTGTGACGACGTAGTATAGTATTGGTCAGCAACCACGTGTGAATAGGTTCAATTAAACACAGATGGCTAACTTTAAATGGAGTGGAATATTTGTCACGCTCCAAAAAATGTCACGATTATTACCGCAGTAATATGCGATCACGTGTGATGTGATGGAAAAGTTTCTCTGCTTACACAATACAGCGATGTGAATAAAATCAAAAATATCTGCGTGTATTCTGCTAACAAGCAAATGGTGCAGTAAAATGGAGTACTGTATTGCTTTTTAGGCAAATAATCAGGATTAAGAGCAAAAAAAAATAGCCCTGATATGTAGGGCTATGTAGATATGTAACAACAGTAGAAGACAGAATGTGCACAGAATGTGCAATGGGCCCTATTGTGCTGTATACACTGCCACAAACCCTGCCTAACACCTGCTATCATCAGTAATAAATGCAGCTGGATTAGTCCTCAGAAGGACTGTTAGTTCAGATGGAAAAAAGTTTGCTGTGGAATACCTATATCTAACTAATAAAATGCTGATTCTGTCCCTCACTCAGCAGCAGCTCTCCCTACTCTGCCTGTTTCCGGGGTACACTGTGACGAGCATAGGGTCACCAGGTCTTATATAGACCTGATAACCCTATGCGGCCAGCCAATGACTGTAATACCACAACCAACATGGCTACGGCATTACAGTGAGTGGCAGGCAATCCCTGCATGTTAATTGGCTGTCTAAACAGTGCCAAACATGCAGGGAGGGGACCCGAGCTCCCACCTGAGCACCCCAGAAATACTTGGGGAGCGCCAAGCATCTCGAGCAGTGAGCTGCTCGGGCGAGTACCTAGCAGCGACGAGCACGGTCGCTCATCACTATTTATTATTCATCTTCATACCATTACAGCTGCAGATACTGTATTCTATGCAGATATTATCACTAAGTTTTATCTTAGTTTTGAGAGATTCCTCTATATATGTTTTAATTCATGTCTTATTTAATAAATCTATGCTTGCTCTTATTTGTAATGGTTAAGTTACGTGTCCATAAGGACCTTTCTCTCACACTCATCAAGTGTCACAAAATCTATACCGCCCCTAAGAGAAGAATTCCATTAGATAATAGATAGAGAATCCATTGATGCCATAAGCATGGTCCTCTCACTGAGAGAGAAAGATGGAAAATCAATAGAGAGGCGACCTTCGGAAATGGTTTACAATCAGGGTAAATTGATGACTAGTATTAAAACCACCATCATAGATCAGATGAAGAGGATATTGAGATGATATTCTTGGGAAACAGACAGGTTAGATCAAACAATAGCCCTAAACTCTTCTTTACCGTAAAAATAGAAAGTACCGGCAATAAGGCTAATATGGAGGAATATTAAACCTTTCCCTCTCTGACAATTTTCATTTTTTGCATTTTAATTTTTTCCTCTCCTTTCTTAAATAGCAATGAGGTTTTTTTTTATTTTGCATTGACATAGACATATGAGGACTTGTTTTTTGAGCGGCGGGTTGTAGTTTTGAATGACATCATTCATTTTACTATATGTCGCCATTTACTGAGACCCATAACTTTTTTATATTACTATTAATGCAGCTGTGTGGGAACTTGCTTTTTGCATGATGAACAGGTGTTTTTATTTATACTACTGTATTTTAATTGCTTCTTACTGCATTCTTTAGGGTTATTGCAATGGCCAAAAAAATGCAATTGTGGTGTTTTGATTTTTTTTCTGCTTATGGCATTTACCAATCAGCATAATTATTTTAATATTTTAATAGATCACACTTTCCTGGGTGCAGCGATATTAAATTTGTATATTCTTTCAATTTTTTATTGTTATCTAGTAAAAAGGGGGGTGATTTACTTGTCAGTCCCCTTAGGGGACATGAAGCTTGATCAATTGTACTATATACTGCAATACCGCAGTATTGCTGCATATATTGAAACTCATTGCTTCCTATGACGCCCAGCCATATACTCTGCCTGTATTAGCAACTCATCGGTTCCCACTAATACATTGCAGGGGCCAATAGGTGCCCTAACTAATGGAGCATAGCGCTTAAAGAGTGAATGAGATGAGTGAATGTTTCAATATTCAATTCGGATTACGAATGTTCATCGAACGTTACCAAAACGCCATAGAATTCAATGGGGGGACAAAAAATCACATACACAACACCTTCCAATGGGCCCAAAAGCTGCCAAAACACATCAAATTAGGGGTAGACACCTGGAAAATGGCATCAATTGACCCAGAGTACAAGTACTATAATTAATATTACTATTACAGCGACATTTATTCTGTGGCGCTTTACATGTCAAAAGGAGTCACCATCGGTGACTCATCGACTGGCATAAGAGGAGAGAGGACCCTCCCCATGAGGGCGCACAAACAATCTACTAGGGATGCGTGAGGACACAGTAGGTCAGGGTACAGCTGATCGTGCAGTGGTATGCTGGAGCAAGGGTTACCGCAGAATGTACGCTTGTCAGAAGAAGTGGGTCTTCAGCTTCTTTTTCAAGGTTTCCATGGTAAGCGATAGTCTGATATGTTTGGGTGCAGCGTTATCACAGTAGTGGAGATGCACGGGACAAATCTCTCGAGAGCCTAAATCACGTTAAGCTTCCAGGAGCTCACAACTGAGCAGATTAACCCCTGCACTGATTAATATGAAGGCAAAAGCCTTTTTTCTAATGACTGCAGGAGTGTGAGAAATCAGACTCTGTGGTCTTCTGGCTCTTCTCTGTCACCTTGCAAACTTCAACACAATGTTCACAAGGTAGACAGCAACAGTGGTCGGTCTCCTAGACAACAAGCTAACTCCTTTATGATGATAGAGGACAATATCTGCAAGTAGTTTGTATATACTCCCTGTTTTTGCGGGGTATTCCTCCAAGTTCTCCGGTTACCTCCTCATTAAAAAAAGCAGCCATACAGAAGTGTTCACAGTTCAAAAAATTAGGGCCTGGCACCACCATTTCAGTGGCCAACAGATTGGAGATGCTGGATTTCCATCTCTTAGCTTTGTAATGTGTGGGAGGAAACAATCTTTTACTTGACCACAAACGAGGGACCGAGAGCTGGTTGCAGTGCTGAGAGAGGGTGGAGTATGGTGAAATGGACAAACTGCTGGACCGTAAGTGAGGTGCAGGGGGACATGTTACGGTGGATTGAGAAACATATGATGTGCTTGGTGAAACAAACACAGCATGCATGTCTGCGTCGGTTACAGCTGACAGGCTCTCACTCAGCCTGACTGGAGAAGGTAGAGAAGCAGAGGTTCTGCAGTGGGAGACCTGCGTGCCAATACTTGGCATGGTAATAGAGGAGGAGGAAGAAGCAATGGATGCGGTTGATGGGGCTGTTGATGGTTGTTGAGGTCCGCTGGTATACATTTTATCGCAGTGAGATTGCCAGAGTAACGCATGTTGATTGCGCATGTGAAGGTTCATGCATGTAGTAGTCAAATTATTGCACTTGTTCCCTCTACTGAGTTTTTTATCACAAAGTTTGCAAATAACGTAAGCTGGCTCATCCTTTGTGGTCTCAAAAAAGACCCAGGCAACCCTTGCTGCCCCTGCGAGCTGCAGACCAGCGAACGCGTTGTGGCTAAGGATGCAACGTAACATCCTCGTCTTCCTCCTCTACCTCCTCAGATGAGCTACTCAGCTGTGTGCCTCTTGGCATCAATTTCACAAGAATATATGTAGTACAATGGGGACTAACACCTAGTCCACAACAGCCAACCCAATAGATGGAGACCAAATCAGGATTCCCCACATTTCCAAAAATTACTGGCAGACACCAACGAAGTGGTATCTATTTCAGTACGGTAGAAATTGTACAATTAGGAATGACACCTCTTCCCATACAGCCAACCCAGTAGATGGAGACTCAATCAGGACTGTTCCCATTTGAAAACATTTGGGACTAAAACCACCAAAGTGGCATACATTTCACTAGAGTATAAGTAGTATGATGAGGACTGACACCTCTTCCACTACAGCCAACCCAGTATATGGAGACCCAATCAGGATTCCCCACATTTCCTAAAATTACTGGCAGACACCAACAAAGTGTCATCAATTTCAGTACAGTAGAAATTGCACAATTAGAAATGACAACTCTTCCCCTACAGCCAACCCAGTAGATGGAGATCCAATCAGGACTGTTCCCATTTGAAAAAATTTGAGCCTAAAACCACCAAAGTGGCATCCATTTCACTAGAGTATAAGTAGTATAATGGGGAACGACATCTCTTCCACTACTGCCAACCCAATAGATGGAGACCCAATCAAGACTGTTCCCATTTGAAAAGATTTGGGCCTAAAACCACTAAAATGGCATCCATTTCACTAGAGTATAAGTAGTATAATGGGGATGAACACCTCTTCCACTACAGCCAACCCAATAGATCGAGACCCAATCAGGATTCCCCACATTTCCAAAAATTACTGGCAGACACCACCAAAGTGGCATCAAATTCAGTACAGTAGAAATTGTACAATTAGGAATCACACCTCTTCCCCTACTGCGAACACAGTAGATGGAGACCTAATCAGGATTGTTCCCATTTGAAAACAATTGGGCCTAAAACCAGCAAAGTGGCATTAATTTCACTAGAGTATAAGTAGTATAATGGTGACCGACACCTCTTCCACTACAGCCATCCCAATAGATGGAGACCCAATCAGGACTGTTCCCATTTGAAAACATTTGGGCCTAAAACAACCAAAGTGGCATCAATTTCAATATAGAATAAGTAGTATAATGGGGACCGACATCTCTTCCACTACAGCCAACCCAATAGATGGAGACCCAATCAGGACTGTTCCCATTTGAAAAAATTTGGGCCTAAAACCACCAAAGTGGCATCAATTTCACTAGATTATAAGTAATATAATGGGGACCGACACCTCTTCCACTGCAGCCAACCCAATAGATAGAGACTAGTGATGGGCGAGTCCTAAAATGCTCGGGTGCTCGTTGCTCGGGTCAAGCACATTGGAATACTCAGAAGCTCGACCCGAGCAATGGGCCAAATGTACGTCTATGGGAAACTCGAGCATTTCATAGGCGGCTCACCCCGGCAGTCTGCAGAAAGCCTAAAAATTGCCCAAATTGAAGGGAACAGTGCTCAAATGGCATGGGAACTGCATGGGGAAGACCCCTGGGAGCATTTCTGACTCCCAGGTCTCTCCTGTCAACAATGTTGTCAGAGGTATTACGCAACTTTTACGGACTCACAATAAAACATACAAAAACTAAACCAAAATGGATTTTCCTGGGAAATATGTTAAGGAACACATAGCGTTTTAGATGAGTTTTTGCACTTTTGTATTGCTTTCAACCATGACAAATGCATTCACCCGGAAATGTAATTTTAACATTTTACAACCTTATCTGGCCAAGTGGTGTGTGAGACATAATCAGACACACCCTGTTTCATTTATGAAGGAGGGACTCTAAAAGTCACAAAGCCAATTTTTATAGAGCCATCAGGTGGCCTTTACTATTCTTAAAGGGCCAGCAATCGGCCCTCACTATTCTTAGAGAGCCATCAGCCGGCTATGCTTTGCTGTTCCCATTACTAAAGAGTGGGTCTCCTATACTATTATTGCATATGCAGTGAGTGGCATGGCTGCCCAAAATTTGGACGCACCCAAATACCCCTTTGAAGAGACTTAGAGGAGGGCCTCCTGAAAACAATGTTCCCATTATTAGGAAGTGGTTCTCCCATAATGTTTGCCCATGCAGTGAATGCAAGGGCTGCCAAAAATTTGAACATACTCTAATGCGCTTTAGAAGAGACATAGAGGAGGGCCTCCTGAAAAACAATGTTCCCATTATTAGGAAGTGGGTCTCCCATTCTGTTTGCCTATGCAGATAATGCAAGGGTTGCCAAAAATTTGGAGGCACTCCAATGCCCCTTGGAAGATATGTGGAGGTCAGAGGGCCTCCTGAAAAAAATGTTCCCATTATTAGGAATTGGGTTTCCCTTTGTGTTTGCCTATGCAGTGAATGCAAGGGTTGTCAAATATTTGGATGCACTCCAATGTCCCTTGGAAGAAAACTGGACGTCAGAGGGCCTCCTGAAAATAATGTTCCCATTATTAGGAAGTGGGTCTCCCATTGTGTTTGCCTATGCAGTGAATGCAAGGGTTGTCAAAAATTTAGAGGCACTCCAATGCCCCTTGGAAAAGACGTGGAGGTCAGAAGGCCTCCTGAAAACAATGTTCCCATTATTAGGAAGTGGGTCTTCCATTGTGTTTGCCTATGCAGTGAATGCAAGGGTTGCCACAAATTTGGAGGCTCTCCAATACCCCTTGGAAGAGACGTAGATGAGGGCCTCATAAAAAAATGTTCCCATTAGAAAGGAGCTGGTCTCCTATACTTGTAATGCCCATGCACTAAGTGTATGGGCTGACAAACATTTACCCTTGGGGGGTACACATGAACATACTGTATAATTTTTTTTTTTATGGGCATCATAAACACCCTTTAAAAAAAATATGTGGGTGTTGCATCACGGACCATGGTCACCCAGGAGATATGGTGGTGGAGGATGAGGATGAGGAGAAGGAGGACAAGAGCAAATAGCCAAAATCAGGAAGCGTATACCCATGTGTGGGTGTGAAAAGGTGCATGGGAATACACTTCCCAAAAAAAGACACTGGAATTGAGTTTATGTTATGCTGCTATTATTCGGTGGTATTGAGAAGTCTGGACCAATCCAGCCCTTGTTCATTTTTATAGGAGTCAGCCTGTCAGCATTTTCAGTTGATGCTTATCAGTTATAATTCCACCAGCAGTACTAAAAACCTGCTCTGATAAAACGCTAGCGGCAGGGCAGGCCAGGACCTCCAAGGCATAGAGAGCCAGTTCATTCCACGTATCCAGCTTGGCACAGAGGAATCACGGAGGACATTAGTACGGTCGTCAAGGTACTCCCTCAGCATCTTCCCAAACATTGCATTCTTTGTTAGAGTACCCCGTGCCTCAAGGCCTGTGCAATGGGAGGGGCTGAGAAAATTCTCCCAGAACTTTGACAGTGTTCCTCTGCCTCTGCTGGATTGGAGTTGTGTCTCTCTCGCTTGTAGTACTTGGCTGTCCAACGAACTGTGACCTCTGCCGCCAGCGTTTTCAGATGGGAATTTTTTTAATAGTTCCGCAAGAAGGGCCCAAGGTACTGCCCCATTTTTGTAGACCTGTCCGCCTCAGGAATAAGAGATATAAAGTTTTCCTTGTAGCGTGGGTCTAGAAGTGTCACCAACCAGTAATGACTGTCACCCAAAATTTTGAGAATGAGAGAGTCACGGGAAGGGCAGCGTAACATAAACTCAGCCACGCGTGCCAGACTGCTAACAGGAAAGACTTCCATGTCCTCACCAAGAGGACGACTGACTATGCTCTCCTCCTCCTCCTCCTCCTCTCTGTCCTCAGGCCATCCATGCTCAACAGACGGTATGACAGTTGTGCAGGTAGTATCGTCTATAGCGCAGAAAGCTAGCTACTGTTCTCCCTCCTCCTTCTCCTCTTCCTCATTGTCACCCAATCCTTGTTAGGATGAGATGAGACTGGGCTGTGTGTAATCACCCTGTATGGTTCCTTTCTCCATCTCATCGTGCTCCGCCTGCAATGCATCCTCTTTGATTGTGAGCACAGAACGTTTCAGAGGACAGAGAAGTGGGATGGTGACGCTAATTATGGCATCATCGCCGCTCACCATCTTGGTGAAGTCCTCAACGTTTTGGAGGATGGTACATATGTCTGACATCCATGTCCACTCCTGAGGTCTTATGTGTAGAGTCTGAACTGAATACCGACGGCCTTGTTGATGCTGGTACTCAACAACTGCTCTCTTCTGCTCACAAATCCTTCCCAACATCTGCAGTGTAGAGTTCGAACGCGTGGGGACATCACACACCAGTCTGTGAGCCGGAAGATGCAAACGTTGCTGAAACACGGCAAGGGCAGTGGAAGCTGTAGGTGACTCTTTAAAATGGGCACAAAGGCGGCGTACTTTAACAAGAAGATCCAGCAGCTCCGGGTAGAATTTGAGAAACCGCTGAACCATGAGGTTAAGCACATGTGCCAGGCATTGTACGTGTGTGAGCTTGTCTCATCTCAGATCCACCAACAGGTTCTGGCCATTGTCACACACGACAATGCCTGGCTATAGGTTCAGCATTGTGAGCCACAGATCTGCCTGCTCTTTTAGAGCTGTCCACAACTCTTCAGCATTGTGCGGTTTGTCACCTAAGCATATTAACTTCAGCACAGCCTGTTGCTGCTTGACCGAGGCAGTGCTGCAGTGCTTCCAGCATGTGACTGATGTGGTCACTTCAGAGATGGAGGCTGAAGAGGAGTAGGAGGCTGAAGAGGATGAGGTGCAGGAGCTGTAGACTGTGGGTTCTGCCCTGATTGACCTAGGGCCGCAATCCTTGGCGTCGGGAGGACGTGTTCTGTCCCAAGGTCCGACTGGGTTCCGGCTTCCACTATGTTAACCCATTGTGCCGTCAGCGAGATATACCGTCCCTGCCCACAAGCACTTGTCTATGTGTCCGTGGTAAGGTGGACTTTCCCGGTAACTGTGTTGTTGAGGGCACGGCTAATGTTTTCGGACATGTGCTTGTGTATTGCGGGGACGGCACACCAGGAGAAATAGTGGCGGCTGTGGACCGAGTACCGAGAGACGGCCACCGCCATCAGGTTGTGGAATGCTTCCATCTCCACGAGACTAAAAGGCAACATTTCGAGCGCAAGCAGTCACGAAATGTGGGAATTTAGTAGTGTGGCCTGTGGGGCATTGGCTGCATATTTGCGCTTGCTTTCCAAGGACTGGGGTATGGACAACTGAACGCAGCGCTGGGACAAGGACGTGGATGTGCTTCCTGATGCTGCTACTTGAGAGTGTGCAATGACAGGTACAGAGCAGGAGGCATCTTTGCATGGACCATGGACAGGGGATTGGCTTGCATGCACAACAGTGGAAGAAGCAGTGGGGCCACCCTCAGACATTGTTCCTGGACCCTGGGGTTCGGCCCACAAAGTCGGGTGCTTTGCTGCCATTTTCCTGATTATTCTGGTGGTGGTCAGGCTGGTAGTTTTGCTACCCCTGCTGATGCCTGCCTGGTAGGTGGTGAGAATGGCCTTTTTGGGGTTATTGGCAGAGTCTTTAAAAACTAACCAGACTCGGGAAGACCTAACAGTTGTACTGGCAACTTCCTTCATGTTGGTGTTATGGGGAACGGTTGCCTGCCTTCTGTCTGCGGCCAGCACACTGCTTCTTCCTGCCTGTTGGGATGCTCTGCCTCCCTACACCTCTGTGCTGCTGTCCTCGCTCTGCATGTCCTCCTGCCAGGTTGGGTCAGTTACTATATCATCCACCAAATCGTCTTCCACGTGCGCACCCTGGTCCTCCTCCTGACTTTCTGGCAATTGTGTCTCATCATCGTCCACCTCTTGTGACACTTTCCAACCATCACCTTCGCGTGACCGTGGCTGCTCAAATATTTAGGCATCGCTACACGCGATCTCCTCTTGCCCCGCTTTAAGTGGACCGGGCGAGAGGCCAGAATCTATAAATGGAAAAGTGAACAGCTCTTCAGAGTGTCCAAGTGTGGGATCAGTTGTCTCTGGGTACTCGGCATGGTGGGAGGAAGGAGGATCAGGGTGAGGTATATGCAGTCCAGACTCACGGATACTGAGACTTGACCGTGTGGAAGACTGGGTGGTGGTGGTGGTGGCTAAGTGACTGGAAGCATTATTCACTATCCAACCAACAACCTTTTTACACTGCTCTGGGTTCAATAATGGTGTGCTGCGGTCCCCTAGAAATTGGGACAGGAAGGTCAGGCGAGAAGATGTGGGTGTTTGTTGTGGCACAATTTCGGCTTGCCCACGGCATTGTCCTCGGCCTGTGCATGCACCATTACCATCACGTCCAGTTCCCCGTCCCTTGCTACGTGCCTTGCCCATTTTAAATGGAGGACAGTATCTTCCACGCTCACTACAAATGACTGAGTTTGCAGCGAACTTATATGTGATCCGTGTGATGGAGAAAGCAGAGTTTTAAATACCTGGCCTGTAGGTAAGTAGTTTGACCAGCAGACTGCTGTGAATTGCTTCACTGACACACTGAAAGAGATTTTAATGGAGGCCAGAAATGGCAGTATTTTCTGACAACGTATATGTGATCCGTGTGATGGAGAAAACACAGTTGTAAATACCTGGCCTGTAGGTAAGCAGTTTGAACAGCAAACTACAGTGAATTGCTTCAATGACACACTAAAGGAAATTTTTAATGGAGGCCAGAAATGGCAATATTTTTTGACAACGTATATGTGATCCGTTTGACAGAGAAAACACGGTTTTAAATAGCTGGATTTCTAGCGCTCTAATATGGAAAGGACATGGCTGTATTCTGCAGTGCCAACAAGAAAATGGCGCAGAAAAAATGGTGTTCTCTGGATTGCTTTTTAAGCAAATAATGAGGATCAAGATCCAAAGAAAAGTATTCCTGGCCCCTGAGACCTGGGCCTTTGTATAGAAATATCTAACAGCTGCAGAAGGCAGAATTGGAATGGAGCCTCTTGTGCTATATGCACTGCAGTCTGCTATATACACTGCCTGCCTATACACCCTGCCTGCCTGATATCTCTGCAGATGGATTAGTCCTCAGAAGGACTGTTTGTTAAGATGGATATGTGTAATGTACGTTTTTTCTCCCTACACTACCTAATACACAATCAAATCTGTCCCTGACGCAGCAGCAGCTCTCCCTACACTGTCTGATTTGGAGTGACAGTGACGAGCATGGCGGCCCCAGGTCTGATATAGACCTGATGACGCTGTGCGGCCAGCCAATCACTGTAATGCCCACAACCAACATGGCTACGGCATTACAGTGCATGGCAGGCAATCTCTGCATGTTCACTGGCTCTCTAAAGAGCGCCAAACATGCAGGGAGGGGACCCGAGTTCCCGCCCGAGCAACCCAGAAATACTCGGCGAGCGCCAAGCATCTTGAGCAGTGAGATGCTCGGGCGAGCACCGAGCAGTAGCGAGCATGCTCGCTCATCACTAGTTAGGAAGTTATAAAGGGTAAAAGTTGACCAACAATTTCTCATTTTTCCAAGAAAATTTAGAAAACCATTTTTTTAGGGGTCACATCACATTTGAAGTGAGTTTGAGGGGCCTTTATGACAGAAAATACCCAAAAGTGACACCATTCAAAAAACTGCACCCCTCAAGGTGCTCAAAACCACATTCAATAAGTTTATTAACCCTTCAGGTGCTTCACAGGAATTTTTGGAAAGTGGAAGAAAAAAATGAACATTTAACTTTTTTCACAAAAATGTTACTTTAGACCCCAATTTTTTTATTTTTGCAAGGGTAACAGGAAAAAATTGACCCCAAAATGTGTTGTGCGATTTCTCCTGAGTAATCTGATATATCATATATGGGGGAAAACCACTGTTCGGGCGCACGGCAGTGCTCGGAAGGGAAGGAGGGCCATTTGACTTTTTGAATGTAAAATTTGCTTGAATAATTAGCGGACACCATGTAGCGTTTGGAGAGCCCCTAATGTGCCTAAACAGCGAAAAAAAAACACAAGTGACACCTTTTTGGAAACTAGACCCCTCATGGAATTTATCTAGATGTGTGATGAGCACCCTGAACCCCCAGGTGCTTCACAGAAGTTTATAACATTGAGCCATAAAAATAAAATTTTCACATGTTTCCCACAAACATGTTTTTCAGCCCCCAATTTTGCATTTTCATAAGGGTAACAGGAGAAATTGCACCATACAATTTGTTTTTCAATTTCTGCTGAGTAAGCCGATATCCCATATGTGGAAGAAAACCACTGTTTGGGCGCACGGCAGGGTTTGGAAGGGAAGGAGCGCCATTTGACTTTTTGAATGGAAAATTTGCTTGTATAATTAACGGACCCCATGTAGTGTTTGGAGAGCCCCTGATGTGCCTAAACAGTGAAAAAAAAACACAAGTGACACCATTTTGGAAACTAGACCCCTCAGGCACCTTATCTAGATGTGTGATGAGCACCCTGAACCCCCAGGTGCTTCACAGAAGTTTATAGCATTGAGCAGTGAAAATAAAAAAATCAAACTTTTTCCACAAAAATGATGTTTTAGCCCCAAATTTTTTATTTTAACAATAGTAAGAGGAGGAAAATGGATGCCAAACAATTTTGTGCAATTTCTCCTGAGTACGCAGATACCCCATATGTGGGGAAAATACACTGTTTGGTCACACGGCAGGGTTCAGAAGGGAAGGAGCACTGTGTGACTTTTTGAATGCAAAATTGGCTGGAATTGAGAGCGAACATCATGTCGCATTTAGAGAGCCCCTGATGCACCTAAATAGTGGAAACCCCCCACAAGTGACCTAATTTTGGAAACTAGGCCCCTCAAAGATTTTATCAAGGGGTATAGTGAACATTTTGAACCCAGAGGTATGACACAGAAATTGATAACATTAGGTAATCATATTGAATAAGTTATCATTAGTCGTGAGCGCATAAGCTCGCTACTTGAGTTTGCATCGGGTACTCATGTATGCACCATGTATCGTGGTTGATCGAGTGACATGCTCGAGTCCCCTCCTTGCATGTTTCACTGTTGTTAGACACCCAAAAAAAAAAAACATGCAGGGATCGCTTGTGCATGGCAGGCAATCCCTGTGAGATTTTTTTGGCCGCAAAGCATATGACGCGGAGACTCGAGCATGTCACTCGAGCACCCGTGATACTCGGTGCATACCCAAGCACCCGATGCAAACTCAAGTAGCGAGCACTTGCGCTCAACACTAGTCGCCATGTCGTCATTTTTTTTCTTTACTTTTGAAAAAATCCCAACCCCAACACAATCCTAACCGTAGCACAACCCTAACCCTAGCACAACCCTAACCCAACCCTAAACCTAGCACATCCCTAACCCTAGCACAACCCTAACTTTAAACCAACCCTAACCCTAGCACAACCCTAACCCTAGCACAACTCTAACCCTAACCCTAGCACAACTCTAACCCTAGCACAACCCTAACGCTAGAGTTTATTTTTTACGCCTTTCCTTGTATAAGTGATTAGACGACTTTATTCTTCGGGTTGGTGCGATTACAGCGATGCCAGATTCATATCGAGTTTTTATTATTGACAGCTATCACACACTAAAAGACGCTTTTCTTTGCAAAGACTAGTTTTTGCATGGCCATATTTTGAGAGCTTTAATTTTTCCATATTTCGGCCAACAGAGTCATATGATGGCTTGTTTTTTGCGGGATGAGTTGACGTTTTTAATGGTACCATTTTCAGGCACGTTATATTTTTTGATCGCTTTCTATTGTGATTTTTGGGAGGCAGAATAAACAAAAATCCACAATTCAGAAATAGTTTTTTTTTGTTTTTTTTATGCCGTTCTACGTGTGGTAAAATTGATGAGGTAGCTTTATTCTTCGGGTCAGTACGTTTACAGTGGTGCCACATTTATATAGTTTTTTTATGTTTTGCTGCTTTTACACAATAAAAATTATTTTATAGAAAAAATAGTTTTTGTATCACTTTATTCTGAGAGCTATAACTTTATTATTTTTTGGCTGATGGAGCTGTATGGTGGCTTGTTTTTTGCGGGATTACATGACATTTTAAGCAGTACAATTTTTATTTACATTCATCTTTTTGATCACGTTTTTTGTTTGGCGGTATAATGATAAAGCATCGTTTATGGCTTAGTTTTTTAGTATTTTTTTTACTGTGTTCACTAAAGGGGTTAACTAGTGGGACAGTTTTATAAGTCAGATCATTCTGGACACGGTGATACCAAATAAATGTACTTTTATTGTTTTTTTTTTTTTCATAAAACTATTTATTGGTGGGTACAGTAGATTTTTATTTTTTGGGGATTATTTTTTTTCATTTTTTTTAATAGTTTTTTTTTTACTTTCATATTCTTTTTTAACTTTTACACGTTGTCCACTATGTGACTTTCATTTTTTGCAGGCTGATCGCCTGTATAGCATAGGGATGCAGCACCATCTCTGTGCTATACAGCCTGTCAGCGCTGCACAGGCAGAAGATACTGTGATCGCGCACTGGCATGATCAAAGTATCTTCCTGCTGTCTGGTGACCTGGATGTCGTCATGACATAGACAGTGCAGGACGCTGGTGAGGAGGTAAGTAACGGTGCTTACCTCTTGCCATCGGAATGCTGCAATCGACTTCAATCGCAGCATTTCGTGGGTTAATGTGCTGGGAGCACTGCGGGTCCTCTCCCAGCACATAGAAGCGGGTGTCAGCTGTGACAATCAGATGACACCCGGCGGCGATTCCTCCCGCACAGCCTGTGTGCAGGCGGAATCACCAATGCGTACTAATGCGTATCTGGTCCATAAGGCCCAGGGTGCAGATATGTATTAGTACATGTGACGCCCTGCAGCTGCAGGCTGTCACAGAGCTCCTTGGTGTTGCACAGATGGGATTCTCCCCAGTGGCCTCAATACATGCAGACACCTCCACCCAAGTCCACTAGATGGAGCCCTGTCAGGTATATATATACTGGGGGGTGGAGTTCAGGAAGTCAGTCAGTTGGAAGCAGAGAGCATAACACGATGCTGCAGCACCAGACAAGCTGAAGTCTGTGTGGCTGAAAGCCAGGCTAGGCCCAAGCTGCGGGCTAGTCTGGCCAGTGAGAGCCTAGATTGGGCTAGAAGGCAAGGAGAAGAGAAGAGCCATGAGGGACAGAGGAACCACAGAGAGTTCGTCCCCTGATGCAAGCTGGGCACCGGGCCCGAGTCTATTGGGATCTCTATGCCCAGTAGGGAATCCGGCATACTGAGGAGGATTTCATATCCCTCAGTCCACCCATGAATATCGCATATTTAGAGGACTAGGTACCACGAAGGCCCCAGCGTCCAGGGATCGTGGTAACCAGTAGAGATGAGCGATGTTCGACTCGAACTGTTCGCCAATCTCAAATTCGAGCTGTTTTGGGCTGTGTTCGACCCGTTCGGCGAACACGAACAATTTGAAAAAAATTCGGCTGTTCGAGGTTATGTTCAATAAATGTTCATGCACCAAGATCATAACTGGATTTTTTCTCAGTAATGCTGAAAATTAATGTTAATGAGCAGTTTGAGTGTACAGCGGGGCGGGGGGAGGGGCAGGGGATGGATCTCTGCATAAATAATGAAGATCTCCATTATTTTTTCTCTTTCCCACATTTACAGTGGGGAGGTGCAATCTGTCAGCCTATCAGCAGCGCACACACGGAGTGAACTGCTTTTTTTCACACAAGCAAGGGCATCTGTCATTGGCAGTGTATGTCACATGTCCTTACACTATAAGACCCAGCCATTTTCCACGTAGCCACCATTTTCTCACTGCTGCAGCTGCGTGTTAGACGGCATCGCTGTTGCTGTGTGCGCTATACTTTGAGTGTTAATTTCAAGCCAATTTTCGCACAAATCTACAGATAGCTTGGGAGTAGGGAATAGTTGTGATTGCAGTGCTTTTGAGGACTAGGTTACATCATTTCCTACGACTTTTATCAGGCAGGTCTGTGCTCTTAAATAGATAGGTTGGGAGTAAAGACTAATTGTAATTGCAGTCCTTTTGAGGGATAGGTTACATCAGTTCCTATCACTTTTTGCCAGGCAGGTCTGTGCCAGTGCTGTGCAAGTTTTTTTCACAGCATTTGGCAAAATCTAGCTAAGCAAATCCTTTTTGGCCTCTTGCAGTGTGTGTTAGTTAGTGGAGTAGCCTATCTGTGTTGCAAGCTACACCACCTGTGTATAGAATACTAATTTTTTTACTGCACCTAGTGAAGTAAAACCTTTTGGGCATAGCATCATTCTATTAGTCCATCTATACTAACCTCCACCAGGTTTCAAATTCAAAATAATTTTTATCTGCATCTAGCTCTGAAAAAATATTTGGGCTTGTAGCAGTGTGTGGGACTTGTTCTATTAGTACATCTATACTAACCTCCACCAGGTTGCAAATTCAAAATAATTTTTATCTGCATCAAGCTCTGAAAAAATATTTGGGCTTGTAGCAGTGTGTGGGACTTGTTCTATTAGTCCATCTATACTAACCTCCACCAGGTTGCAAATTCAAAATAATTTTTATCTGCATCTAGCTCTGAAAAAATATTTGGGCTTGTAGCAGTGTGTGGGACTTGTTCTATTAGTCCATCTATACTAACCTCCACCAGGTTGCAAATCCAAAGTATTTTTTATCTGCATCTAGCTCTGAAAAAATATTTGGGCTTGTAGCAGTGTGTGGGACTTGTTCTATTAGTCCATCTATACTAACCTCCACCAGGTTGCAAATTCAAAATAATTTTTATCTGCATCTAGCTCTGAAAAAAATATTTGGGCTTGTAGCAGTGTGTGGGACTTGTTCTATTAGTCCATCTATACTAACCTCCACCAGGTTGCAAATTCAAAATAATTTTTATCTGCATCTAGCTCTGAAAAAATATTTGGGCTTGTAGCAGTGTGTGGGATTTGTTCTATTAGTCCATCTATACTAACCTCCACCAGGTTGCAAATTCAAAATAATTTTTATCTGCATCTAGCTCTGAAAAAATATTTGGGCTTGTAGCAGTGTGTGGGACTTGTTCTATTAGTCCATCTATACTAACCTCCACCAGGTTGCAAATTCAAAATAATTTTTATCTGCATCTAGCTCTGAAAAAATATTTGGGCTTGTAGCAGTGTGTGGGACTTGTTCTATTAGTCCATCTATACTAACCTCCACCAGGTTGCAAATTCAAAATAATTTTTATCTGCATCTAGCTCTGAAAAAATATTTGGGCTTGTAGCAGTGTGTGGGACTTGTTCTATTAGTCCATCTAAACTAACCTCCACCAGGTTGCAAATTCAAAATAATTTTTATCTGCATCTAGCTCTGAAAAAATATTTGGGCTTGTAGTAGTGTGTGGGACTTGTTCTATTAGTCCATCTATACTGACCTCCACCAGGTTGCAAATTCAAAATGATTTTTATCTGCATCTAGCTCTGAAAAAATATTTGGGCTTGTAGCAGTGTGTGGGACTTGTTCTATTAGTCCATCTATACTAACCTCCACCAGGTTGCAAATTCAAAATAATTTTTATCTGCATCTAGCTCTGAAAAAATATTTGGGCTTGTAGCAGTGTGTGGGACTTGTTCTATTAGTCCATCTATACTAACCTCCACCAGGTTAAAAAAATTCAAAATGATTTTTATCTGCATCTAGCTCTGAAAAAATATTTGGGCTTGTAGCAGTGTGTGGGACTTGTTCTATTAGTCCATCTAAACTAACCTCCACCAGGTTGCAAATTCAAAATAATTTTTATCTGCATCTAGCTCTGAAAAAATATTTGGGCTTGTAGTAGTGTGTGGGACTTGTTCTATTAGTCCATCTATACTGACCTCCACCAGGTTGCAAATTCAAAATGATTTTTATCTGCATCTAGCTCTGAAAAAATATTTGGGCTTGTAGCAGTGTGTGGGACTTGTTCTATTAGTCCATCTATACTAACCTCCACCAGGTTGCAAATTCAAAATAATTTTTATCTGCATCTAGCTCTGAAAAAATATTTGGGCTTGTAGCAGTGTGTGGGACTTGTTCTATTAGTCCATCTATACTAACCTCCACCAGGTTAAAAAAATTCAAAATGATTTTTATCTGCATCTAGCTCTGAAAAAATATTTGGGCTTCTAGCAGTGTGTGGGACTTGTTCTATTAGTCCATCTATACTAACCTCCACCAGGTTGCAAATTCAAAATAATTTTTATCTGCATCTAGCGCTGAAAAAATATTTGGGCTTGTAGCAGTGTGTGGGACTTGTTCTATTAGTCCATCTATACTAACCTCCACCAGGTTGCAAATTCAAAATAATTTTTATCTGCATCTAGCTCTGAAAAAATATTTGGGCTTGTAGCAGTGTGTGGTACTCATTGTATTAGGCCATCTATACCAAGCTCCATCAGCTTTGAAATTAATAATAATTTTTAGCTGCATCTAGCCCAGAAAATAATTTTTCTTCCCAATAGTGGTAGCAATAGAAATATGGGGCACGCGCCTGGCTAACAAAATTATACGCTTCATAACAAAAAACACCATCCTAGCGCACTGCATTAATAAGATGGCATCATCGTCTCTCCCAGTGCTAGGCCTACTACGCCTGCTAGCATTCCTGAGCCTAAAACACAATGTATGGGTCCGCGCTAGCCACGATGCTGAGGGGTCTAACGCTGCTGATAACGCTTTATCACAATTCAATTGGCAGATTTTCACAGAGCTCCTCCCCAAAGCCCACCCATCAGGCAACAGTTGCCCACCCTCCCTATGGGATCTAGTGGCGAATAGTTAATGCCATTAATCAGAGCGTCAGTTGCCCCGTCGACGTGGCAAGCATACGGTAAGGCATGGGAAGAGTGGACACGACTAGTAGCAGGCAGACGGGTTGACCAAGCCAGATTACAAGTCACCATAGAATTTCTCCACTAGCTAATGATGAGGGGCAGATCAGGGGCGTCAGCGCAGCGGTGTCTGACCGGAGTAGCATTTCACTTCCAACTACTGAATTGGGGAGATGTGACAAAGAGATTCATCATCAGGCAATCCATAAAAGGGTGGAAAAGGGGTCAGCCAAGTCAGGAGTGTAGACGTCCCGTCCTGTGTCACTAAAACTGATTTCTCACATCATATCCCTAACACCATTAACATGACACTCACAATTTGAAGCAACACTACACTGTGTTCCAAATTATTATGCAAATAATATTTTCTCAGATTTTCCCAAATTACCTATATGAATTGCAGTCATTGTAATTTTCCAGTCAAATAACTATTAGAGTACAACTGAAATGTTTTTGTACTAACTGCCTATGATAACAGTATATTTTTTAAAAAAATAAAAAACTCAAACTGCACTCAAAATCCATGTTCCAAATTATTATGCACAGTAGAGTTTTCAACCTTTTCATTTTAATAAAGAACAAAAAAATGGTCATTTTTGAAATTATAAGCATTAGCAGGTTATTACAAACTGAAATCAAACAGTTTTCAACTCAAAACTTTATTCTAGGTGATGTTACATTTGCACATAGGACCCCTTGTTCGAAAGGAGCTTCTGAACTCTCTAGTCCAGGGGTCTCAAACTCGGCTGGGTATATGGGCCGCACATGGAAAAAATTTGAATTTGGGGGGCCGCATTCTTTGTTCAGTGTGACATTTTTAGTGATACCATTTTTTTTGTATACACCTTTTGAACATTTTTGCCATGTTTATTTTTTTATGGCTTGGGTCGTTATGGATGTGGTGATAATAAACGTGCACTTTTTTGTGTTTACTTTAGTTTACATATAAAACAGCATTTTTAGTGCCCAATATTTTTTCATGCTTTATTTTATTTTTTATTTTTTTTACAATTTTATTTCCCCCAAATGGCCACATACAGTAATATTGTCTTACAATTAGCATCATATAGTAATAATGGAAAACATCTTGTAGTAATGTTCCCCATCCAAGTCCCCATCTTGTACTAATGTGCCCCATCCAGGTCCCCATCCCGGTCCCCATCCTGTGGCTATGTGCCCCATCCCGGTCCCCATGTTGTGGCTCTGTGCCCCATCCCGGTCCCCATGTTGTGGCTCTGTGCCCCATCCCGGTCCCCATCTTGGGGCTCTGTGCCCCATCCAGGTCCCCATCTTGGGGCTCTGTGCCCCATCCAGGTCCCCATCTTGGGGCTATGTGCCCCATCCAGGTCCCCATCTTGGGGCTATGTGCCCCATCCAGGTCCCCTCTTGGGGCTATGTGCCCCATCCAGGTCCCCATCTTGTGGCTATGTGCCCCATCCAGGTCCCCTCTTGTGGCTATGTGCCCCATCCCGGTCCCCATCCTGTGGCTCTGTGCCCCATCCAGGTCCCCATCTTGGGGCTATGTGCCCCATCCAGGTCCCCATCTTGGGGCTATGTGCCCCATCCAGGTCCCCATCTTGTGGCAATGTTCCCCATCCAGGTCCCCTCTTGTGGCTATGTGCCCCATCCAGGTCCCCATCTTGTGGCAATGTTCCCCATCCAGGTCCCCTCTTGTGGCTATGTGCCCCATCCAGGTCCCCATCTTGTGGCTATGTGCCCCATCCAGGTCCCCATCTTGTGGCAATGTTCCCCATCCAGGTCCCCTCTTGTGGCTATGTGCCCCATCCAGGTCCCCATCTTGTGGCAATGTTCCCCATCCAGGTCCCCTCTTGTGGCTATGTGCCCCATCCAGGTCCCCATCTTGTGGCTATGTGCCCCATCCAGGTCCCCATCTTGTGGCTATGTGCCCCATCCAGGTCCCCATCCTGTGGCTATGTGCCCCATCCAGGTCCCCATCTTGTGGCTATGTGCCCCATCCCGGTCCCCATGTTGTGGCTATGTGCCCCATCCCGGTCCCCATGTTGTGGCTATGTGCCCCATCCCGGTCCCCATGTTGTGGCTCTGTGCCCCCTGTGCTGTTCTTCACACACATAAAATAGAAAAAAAAAAAAGATGATTCTCACCTGTCCTCCGTTCCCTCGGCGGCCTTCCTGCAGATGTGGCCCGCAGGCACCACAGAGTCCGACCCCTTGACGATCCCGACCTGGTCCAGGAGGAGCCGCCGACAGCAGCGCTGCATTGCCGCACAGAGACTGTCTCCCAGCACAGCATTTTCAATGTCAGCCGCCGGCCAATCAGAGGCCAGCAGCTGACATCTGCATATGGCAATGACGTCATACTCGCTGCGCCGACACGCAGATATCAGCTGCTGGCCTCTGATTGGCCGGCGGCTGGCATTGGAAATGCAGTGCTGGGAGACGGTCTCTGTGCGGCAATTCAGCGCTGCTGTCGGCGGCTCCTCCTGGACCAGGTCGGGATCGTCAAGGGGGTCTGTGCCTGCGGGCCGCATAAAGCAGCCTCAGGGGCCGCATGCGGCCCGCGGGCCGCGTGTTTGAGACCCCTGCTCTAGTCCATTGAATTTGTCAGGTTTTGGATGGTTTCTGCTTTAATTGTTTTGCATGAGGACAGAATACCCTCCCAGAGCTGTTGCTTAGATGTGAACTGCCTCCCGCCATCATAGACACTCCTTTTGATGATGCTCCAGAGGTTCTCAATGGGGTTGAGGTCAGGGGAGCATGGGGGCCACACCATAAGTTTGTCCCCTTTAATGCCCATAGCAGCCAGAGATGCAGATGTGTTATGTATGTCTACATTCTCAGTGGACAGCCGCGTGCGCTTATCTGTCAGCACACCACCAGCAGCGCTGGACACACGTTCAGAGAGAACGCTGGCTGCGGGGCACGACAAAATCTCCAAGGCGTGAGTGGCGAGCTCAGGCCATTTTTCCATATTGGAAGCCCAAAATGAGCAAGGGTCCAGTGACACAGTCATGGCTTAGATGTTCACTTGGAGATACTCCTGTACCATCCTCTCTAGGTGTTGACTATGTGTCAGACTTCTTGTCTCCTGTGGCCTTGCAAAGGATCGTCTAAAAAAGTGGTGAAATGATTCCACAAAATTGCTGTTACCAGCAGATACTGTGTTACTGTTACGGTTTGAGTGATGAAGACTCGACAGTCCCACGGTTTGCAAGTTAGAACTGTGAGATTCACTACGTGCACCACTGGTGTTTTGTGGAAAAGCACATGTAAGATTCTGCAACAGCCTCTGCTAATACTCCTGCATGCGTGAATCCCATTCTATGGCAGGAATTATTTCGGCAAATTTACTTTTGTATCGGGGATCTAAGAGTGTGGCAACCCAGTAGTCGGGATTACTTTGAATTCTGACAATCCAAGGGTCATGTTGCAGGTAGTGCAGCAAGAAGGCACTCATGTGTCTTGCGCATCCAGGAGGACCAAGTCCTTGTTGTGTTTGTAGCGAGGTAAGAATCATGCTTCCTTCCTCTGCCCTCTCCCCCCAACCTCACACAACAGAAATGTGATCAAGGTCTCCCTCATCTGATGAGTCTTACATGCCCATCGTCAGTTCGTCCTCCACTTCTTCCTCGGCTCCTGCACCTTCCTCAACAGTTTGGCTGCTACCATGCACCCTCGTTAATCCCTCTCCCCCACCCTCCCATGCCTGCCGCCTTGGTGCTGCCGACCGTCTGGACCTTGGAGATGTTATCCCTTCCGCATACGACTCCTCCTCTACTTCCTCTACCTCCTCTTGACTCACCACCTGACTCTGAATTCTGTTTAACGTGTGCTCCAGCATGTAAATCACTGGAATAGTCATGCTGATAATGGCATCGGCGTCAGCACTAAACATCTTCGTCGCCATTTCAAAACTGTGCAGAAGGGTGTGTGGCGCCCCTGAGGGTTCAGTCACCACAGAGGCACTGCATCTCACCCAGAGGTGTGGTATCTCACCCTCAGGTAAGGAAGGAGTATGGCTCGGGACCCTAACACCTGCATCCAACACATACCCGCAGTGGGGGTAGGGCGAGATTGCTCCTAAGGGAGAGCACAGTCCCAGGTCTCTAGCTGGTGGGAGGGTCCTATGTAGTGGGTGTGGGTGCAGAAAGCAGCTTAGGGGAGCACATGACAGGGAGAGTATAAATAGGAAGCCATCTTAGAAAGAGCAAGCCAGTCAGAGGAGAAGTGACAGGAGCAGAGGCTCTGCATGAGCTCTGCTCTGGAGGTGGGCCTAGCCTGGGAGGCCCAGGACTGAAGGAGAGAAGAGAGGAGTGGGAGCAGGAAGGCTCCAGGAACCAAAGGGATCCTAGGGGTACGGGCCGTGCAGAAGGCCACCCGCTGCTACCAGGAGGTGGAGGGGTCAGGCCAGATAAGGGGAACCGGTCCCTCAAGAAGCAGAGAAACAGCAAGGCTCAACTAGAAACCGGAGGCTGCAGCATTTCATGTACTGCAGGCCAAAGTCCACACCAGTCTCACTAAGAAGGTAGCCACATAGGACCCAAGGGACGGAACACACGTCGCCCGCCAAGGCCCGAGGATACCGGATAGAAGTGTCACTGGGTGTGAGGTGCAGGGAGAAGGCCAGAGAAAGGACACACAGAAGGGGGTCCTGTTAAGTACTCCGGAGCTATCTGGGGGTGGACTGAGTCCCTCACTGAGTACGCACAGTACGACGGGGGAGATTGCTCTGGTACCTGTAATCTGGACTGCAACAATTGTGAGTAAAGATCTTGGGACTGCATCACACGGACTCTGTGTTCATTACTGACTCCCTGCACTACAACCACCATCATCCACCCACACTGCCCTGAAGCTACACTCTTCCTGTGGGGAGTAATAATACCATTGCTGCAAAACCACCAGCTTCAGAGGACTGTTCCACAGTGGCGGCCCCTTTGGCTGCACTCCACAGGTGGCGTAGTCAGACATTATAAAACCCATATATACAAATTACCCTTGGATAGACCGCCCTGGGTCACGGACCGGGTCACCGCCACAGTGACTACAACTGCCAGCGTCTACCGGCCCGGCTCCAGGTACCCCACGGCCCAGGGGGCACGTCAACTTCATAAGTCCCTGATCTGAGACCACTCCTGCAGCGTGATTTGCCCCACCTCTGGATCTCGTTGGCCCAGGCTATACGTCAGAACGTATTGCACCAGGGCTTGTCGGTGCTGCCACAGTCGCTGCAACATGTGCAGAGTTGAATTCCACCGTGTCGGCACATCGCATTTCAGCCGGTGAACTGGCAGGCCCAGCGACTTCTGTAGAGATGTAAGTCATTGAGCTGCGGGATGCGAATGGCGGAAGTGAGCACACAGCGACTGTGCCCTCTGCAGAAGGCCATCTAGTCCGGGATAGTGGGCTAAAAATTGCTGGACAACCAGGTTCAACACGTGAGCCATACAAGGCACGTGTGTGACATTGCCCCGGCGAAGGGCCGCACCCAGGTTTGCAGCATTGTCGCACACGGCCTTCCCTGGTTGCAGGTCCAGTGGAGACAACCATTCATGAAACTGGGTCTCCAGAGCTGACCACAACTTCTCAGCTGTGTGACTCACATTTCCCAGACATTTCAAAGTAAACACCGCCTGATGCAGTTGAGCCCTGCTGCCAGCATAGTAAGGAGGTGTGCAGAATTCCTTCTGCGCAGTTAGAAAGCGGGTGGCATTACCAGACAGGCTTTGGGTGCAGGTGGAGGACCGAGAGGAGGTTGAGGAGGCAGAAGCAGTGGAGGAACTTCTAGATAAAGAGGATTGACGTACAACTCATGGGGACGACAAGACTTGGACAGCAGCCCCTTGTCCTGCTGTCACCATAGTTAGCCAGTGCCCAATCAGTGACATGTAACGCCCCTGTCCATGCCTACTCGCCCAAGTGTCTGTGGTGAAATGCACCCTGTCACACACAGAGTTTCTCAAAGAAGCGTTGATGTTGTGTGCGACATGCTGGTGGAGTGCAGGCACACCTTTCTTAGAGAAGTAGTGCCGACTGGGCATCTGGTACTGGGGCACTGCGACGGACATAAGGTCTTGAAAATCCTCTGTGTCCACCAGGCGGAAAGGCAGCATTTCTGTAGCCAACAGCTTGCAGATGGTGAAATTCAACCTCTTATCTTTGCCATGGCTAGGAGGAAATGGTCTTTTACTTGTCCACATCTGATGGACTGAGGGCTGGCTGTTGTGCTTAGACGGGGTTGAGTAGGGTGTCCCCGGCAAACTTGCCGGTCTGTGAGAAAGATGCAGGCAGAAAAGTTAGGTTGCCTTGAGCCAAAGGTGGTGCTCTCAATGTCGGAGAGCGCTCAACACCAGCTGGTGTTTCCACTTGCAAATGAAATAATGACCTGCCAATCACACTGGCTGTTGCGGGTAAAGAGGTGGCAGGTCTGCGTCCAAAAACATGTGTGACTGCTGTCCCCCCAGTCACAGAGGATGAAGAGGTCGCGGATGCACAAGATGGGGCAGACGGTGGTTGGCCCGGCCCGCTAGGCCGCATTATAGCACAGTGAGCTTCCCACTGCAACTTATGCTTCATATCCATGTGACGGTTCATGCATGAAGTACTCAAACTATGGATTTTTTGGCCTCTACTTAGCTTTTGGTGACAAATATTACAGATAACACGAGTTGAGTCATCCTTATCGATCTGAAAAAATGTCCAGGCTATGCAAGGCTTAGAGCCCATGCGACCTGAAGAGCCACTATGACTTGTGGTCAGAGGCAGAGTTGTTGTTGAGGATGCAGTTGTTGACGTGCTTCCAGTACTCCGTCTCTGTCCAGGAAGGCGCAACCTAACCTCGTCGTCAATAGCATCTGTGACGCCCAGCTGCGCTTGGTATCACAGATCCTAGAAGAGTGCATTGATGGAATTCTCCACAAGAGGCCACCATAAACATTCACACATCTCCACCTTCCACCTCAGACCAGCAGAGGGAGCCCGTTAGGGATATAAATAGGGAAGGTGGAGCTAGGCAGTTCAGTTCCTCTGAAGAGTTCCTGCAGTAGAGAAGCCTAAGAGAGGTCAGTCTGCAGTGGAGCTCAGTCTAGTCTAGAGAACTCAGTTAATAGCTCAGCAGTGGAGCACGAGGCTCCTGTTAGCTAGATTCAGGGAGCCCAGTTAGAGCTTAAGGTGTGCTGGTGCCATAAGATCAGTGAAGTGCGGCAAGCTGCCGTTAGTGTGTATAGCCTAGTGAGGGCCCGAGTAGGCCGAAGGCGAGTGGAGAGTTAGTACATAGGGGGCAGAGGAGCTTAACTAGCTCACCCCGAAGCATTTACCGGACACCGGATCCGAGCTTACCGGGATCTCTATGACCCAGTAAGGCATAACCGAATCCCTGGAGAACTACAAGTCCCAGGATCGCTAAGGTGCTGATACGTAACAGAGCCAGGAGATGCTTCGGCCCCGCATACTGGGAGCGCGAACTCCAAGACAAGGCCCTACCACAGGGTCAGCCAACGCTGGACAGAGACAAAGTTAGGCCTAGCTCCAGGCAGGTCAGAAACTTACTACGCAGAGGCAAGAAACAGGAGGCCCTACACTCACTCATTGGGGAGGATCCTGATATGCACCCTTCACCCTACAGTGCTCCGGGATGTGCCTGAATTTCCACCAGTAAAAGGTACTGAAGTGACTACCGTGTCCGTTCCCGTTCTTGCTCTGACCCAGCTGGGTCTCGCCTGTCCTGCATTCCCCCTGTATATGCTTTTCTGAGGCCTAGCTCCACCTGTGGGGAGCTATACCATCGAGCTGCCTTATCACCGGCCTCAGTGGACTTCTGCAGCGCTGGTGCTTCTCACCAGATACCACAGGTGGCGTCACGAACTCTTATAAAATTAACAATTATCCACCCTTTTAAAGAGTGACCCCAGGGTACGGGCCCGGGAGCTGACCACCGCGACATCCCAAAGGCCAGGCAAAGGCCCGGGTACCGAGTCATCCCCATCCCCTGGGCTAATCACATCCTCCTCCACCTCCTCTGCTGACCTCATCGACTGGCTGACTGTGGGTTGACAGTAAGTGGGATCTCCAACCTCGTCATCATCACCCTGTGTGTTCTCACACCCGTCGTCCTCAGAGCCAACCTCTTCCTGCCCTGACTGAAAAGTCAAGTTGTCGCTCCAATCAGGTATTTGAGTCTCATCATCATCTTCATCATTGTCTCCACACACAGGAGTTACAGTTTAGGAACGAGGGTCTACATTATGCTCAGAACTTTCTTCATCTGGTCCTGGATCCGACTCATAAAGATTCTGGGCATCAGTGCAGATCATTTCCTCGTCTGGATTAACAGAAGCTCTGGAGCAGACAACCGTTTCCCAGGCTATAGTATGAGTAAACAGCTGTGCAGACTCAACCATCTGTGTTAACCCATACTCAGACGGGCAGCTGGAGACTTGGGAGATGTGAGGAAGCAAGTGCGATTAGGGTGACACCTCTGAGGACTGGAGTATTTGTGATGTTGAAGTTGAGGTGGAGGAGAGCCCACTTAAAGGAGCACTTGATATCCGTTGAAGCACTTGCTGTTTTGGTGCCTCATCTGGAATTTGTAGCGATGGGCATGTCCGTAAGAAAGGGATCGTATCACATTGTCCACGAAAAGAAGTAGACATCTTAGTTTGGCTGGAAGATGGTCTTTCTTCTGCAGATGTTACTCCCCCCCACCGCGGGGGGGCTCGACCCACCAGCGGACAGGCACCAGTATTGGAAGAGGGGGGCTGGCCATCAGGGTCCACCGCGGCTCTGGCACAAACCCGGCGACACAGAGGTCGCACGGGCAGGAACGGACTGGCTGTGTCGGCTTCGCACTCCAGCGTAGTCCCTCTGCCCGCTCGCGCCCGTAACCTCAAAGGGATGCGCAAGCGGCTTTTCTTCCCAGGGCTGTTTCCCGCCCAGCAGGAACGTGGGGGAGCTCAGGTCGGCCTTCCACTGTACTCCCTTACCTCCCTCGCCCTCTTTACTTCTTCCGTTCTCCATCTAACCCCTCGGCTCTGTGGTGTCCGCTCTCCCTCCAGCTCTCTCCTTCTCACAGGTGGACTACCGCGTGTATTCACACTGTGGCGAATCTTTTGGGCCCAGGCATAAGAAGTTGTTGAGGTAATGAATAATATGTGCCCCCTTAGAAACGTCCATTACAACCCATTCGAGGAAGCAACTAAACGCCTCAAATAGTGAGCAGGATCTGGAGCACCCCATGGGCAAACAGCGATCTATATAGTATGCTCCTTCGCAGAAGCAGCTCAATAGGTGGACACTATTTGGAGGCACAGGTAGTAAGTAACCGGAACGCCGCATCAATGTCTGTTTTGGCCATTAGGGTGACCCTTCCCAACGTCTTGATCCGCCTGATTGCCTTGTCAAAGGATGTACAGTATATACTACTGTACTTGGTTCCGCGTCGATGTTGTCATTTACGGACCTGCCCCTTGGATATGACAAATGGTGGATTAGTCCGAATGTATTCGGTTCCGTTCTTGGCACAACTCACAATGGGGATACCACTACGTCTTGTAGGAAAGTGTTCTGAATGGAACCGCCATTCTACCTAAAGATATTTATTTTTTTAATTTTCTTGTCACGACGTCTGGGTGTTGGTAGGCTGATTTTAGATTTTTACTCCAGCCTTTCTTGATTTTAGAAGGGCATGACATGCCTATATCTGTATCTCCCCCTACTTTTACTCCTCCACCTCTTTTCTTTTTGCATGACTATATGTACTTGTCACTTTTCCATGTGTTTGTTGTGTCTTCTGAGCAGTTTGTCAGCTTTTGGACACCTTTGAAGTGTTTTCTATGTGTTTCTATGTGTTTTTGTTTGCCTGCCATTGGTTTTATCGGTGTTCAAAGGTGTTCGACGAACAGTTCGGCGAACATACGGGTGTTCGACGAACCGAACCGAACTCGAACACTACGGGGGTGGCTCAACACTAGTAACCAGTGGGAAAGCCCTCGCAGCCAAGCAAGACGGGTGAGAGAAACATCAAGGGAGCTAGACCCTGTTCCAGGCAGGTCAGAAGCTCCAGGGAGAGAGACAGGAAGATACAGGAAGGAGGCCTTACACCCGCTCACTGGGGAGCAAGACCAGAAGTGCACACCACCTACAAGTGCTCCGGACCGTACCTGACTACCATCTGCAGTAAAGGTACTGAAACTAGCCCCAGTGTGTGTGTCTGTTCTTCCTTTGACCCGGCTGGGTCCCATCTCGCCTGCACCACCATCCACTACATCCCACGCTGCCCTGGAGCTAGATCTACCTGTGGAGAGCCACACTATCCCTGCTGCCATAACACCAGCTCCAGAGGACTGCTCCGCAGCGGCGGCACCCTTTAGCCGCAATCCACAGGTGGCGTCACGAACACTTTAAATCCCTTGTAAATATCCCCCCTTTTACTGACCGCCCTGGGTCACGGACCGGGCCAGCTACCGTGATATCCCCCCCAGCAACTAGAGGCCCGGCTGCCGAGTACCCCACGGCCCAGGGGGCACGTCATACGTATCATGTCAGAAAGGGGTTAACGACACATAGAGGTGGGCCTCAGTAACAAAATGTTCCCCATTATAAAGGAGCGGTTCTGCTATACAGTTATTGCGTATGCAGTGACTAAAACGGCTGCCTAAATTTGGGAAATACTAAAATACTAATTTGAAGACACATAGAGGTGGGCCTCAGTATCAAAATGTTCCCATTATAAAGGAGCGGTTCTGCTATACAGTTATTGCCAATGCAGTGACTAGTGATGAGTAGTGTTGAGCATTCCGATACTGAAATATCGGGTATCGACCGATATTCGCGGTATCAGAGTTCCGATACTGAGTTCCGATACTTTTAGAGTATCGAATACCGGAATCGGAAGTTCCCATAATGCCTGCGCTCTTCAGTGTCTCTGAAGGATGACAAGCTGGATGGCAGCGCTCAGCTTACTGTACTTGTCATTTAGTGTTAAAGGATTTATTAAAAAAAAATAATAGTATTTTCATGCACCGTCTCTTTAAAAAAGCCGGCCGGCAATTCAGCAGCGGCATACACCGGTACCCGACAATTTACAACAGAAAGAATAGAGCATCACACATAGATTAGATAGACAGAAACATGTCAGTCACATATATAAGAAGAACAGTGACAGTGTTGCTTACTGTACTTGTCATTTAGTGTAAAGGATTTATTAAAAAAATAAATAATGTTTTCATGCACCGTCTCTTTAAAAAAGCCGGCCGGCAATAAAGCAGCGGAACCCGACAATTTAGAATAGAAAGAATAGAGCATCACACATAGATTAGATAGATAGAAACATGTCAGTCACATATATAAGAAGTACAGTGATAGTGTTGATTACTGTACTTGTCATTTAGTGTTAAAATAAAGGATTTATTAAAAAAAAAATTGGCGTGGGGTTCCCCGTAATTTTGGTCTGTAGCGGAGGTTAAGCAGACGGATGGGGCAGATGTTTGAAGCCTGGGAAGGGGGTAATACCCACGGAGCTTCCCAGGCTACTAATATCAGCCCCCAGCTGAATACCTAGCCTTTACTAGCTATTAAAATGGGGGACCCCGCCAAAAAAATGGCGTGGGGTCCCCCCTATTTTAATAGCTAGCAAAGGCTAGGCAGACAGCTGGAGGCTGATATTAATAGCCCAGGAAGGGTGCCATGAATATTGGCCCCCTCCCAGGCTAGAAACACCAGCCGTCAGCCGCCCCAGAAATGGCGCATCCATAGGATGCGCCAATTCTGGCACTTAGCCTCGCTCTTCCCAATGCCCTGTAGCGGTGGCAGTGGGGTAATGGGGCTGGGGTTGATGTCAGCTTATAATGCCAGCTGACATCAAGCCCAGGTTAGTAATGGAGAGGTGTCTATAAGACACCCCCATTACTAACCCCATAGTCAAAGTTAAAAACAAAAACACAAACACCCAGAATAAAGTCCTTTAATTGAAATAAACACACAATTTTTTAATGTTCTAAATTAAGCCATACATACCATCATGCCCATTCCAGCTGAAGCCAATGTCTTCTGCAATAAATGTAAAATAGTAAAGCAACATCATCCTTACCTTTCCATGGTTCCCACGACGGCTTCAGCTCTGCTACATTCACATGACAGGCTGGATCGAAACAGAACGCTGCCATCCAGCTTGCCATGCCGCAGAGACTGAGAAGCGCCGGCATGCTTGCGCTCCTCTGTGTCTGGCTGTGACGGCATCCAGATGAGCCGGGTTCATGTCCAATGAACTCAGCTCACCTCATGCACGTCACTGACAGCGTGGGAAAATTCTCCTGCTCAAGTGCTGAGCGCAGGAGAATTTTCCCACGCTGTCAGTGATGTGCATGAGGTGAGCTGAGTTCATTGGACATGAGCTCACCTCATGCACGTCACTGACAGCATGGGAGAATTCTCCTGCTCAAGCGTTGAGCACAGGAGAATTTTCCCACGCTGTCAGTGACGTGCATGAGGTGAGCTGAGTTCATTGGACATGAGCTCACCTCATGCACGTCACTGACAGCGTGGGAAAATTCTCCTGCGCTCAGCGCTTGAGTAGGAGAATTTTCCCACGCTGTCAGTGACGTGCATGAGGTGAGCTCATGTCCAATGAACTCAGCTCACCTCATGCACGTCACTGACAGCGTGGGAGAATTCTCCTGCTCAAGCGTTGAGAATTGACATGCATGAGGTGAGCTGAGTTCATTGGACATGAACTCGGCTCATCTGGATGCTGTCACAGCCAGACACTGAGGAGCGCAAGCATGCCTGCGCTTCTCAGTCTCTGCGGCATGGCAAGCTGGATAGCAGCTTTCGGCTGCGATCCAGCCTGTCATGTGAATGTAGCAGAGCTGGAGCCGTCGTGGGAACCATGGAAAGGTAAGGATGAGGTTGCTTTATTATTTTACTTATATTGCAGGAGATCATTGGCTTCAGCTGGAATGGGCGTGATGGTAAGTATGGTTTAATTTAGAACAATAAAGAATTGTGTCTTTATTTAAATTAAAGGACTTTATTCTTGGTGTTTGTGTTTGTTTTTTTTTACTTTGACTATGGGGTTAGTAATGGGGGTGTCTTATAGACGCCTCTCCATTACTAACCTGGGCTTGATGTCAGCTGGCATTATAAGCTGACATCAACCCTAGCCCTATTACCCCACTGCCACCGCTACAGGGCAGTGGGAAGAGCGAGGCTAAGTGCCAGAATTGGCACATCCTATGGATGCGCCATTTCTGGGGCGGCTGACTGCTGGTGTTTCTAGCCTCGGAGGGGGCAATATTCATGGCACCCTTCCTTGGCTATTAATGTCAGCCCCCAGCTGTCTACCTAGCCTTTGCTAGCTATTAAAATAGGGGGGACCCCACGTCATTTTTGGGGGGGTCCCCCATTTTAATAGCTAGTAAAGGCTAGGTATTCAGCTGGGGGCTGATATTAGTAGCCTGGGAAGCTCCGTGGGTATTACCCCCTTCCCATGCTTCAAACATCTGCCCCAGCTGTCTGCTTAACCTCCGCTAGAGCCTAAAATTACGGGGAACCCCACGCCAATTTTTTTTTTAATAAATCCTTTATTTTAACACTAAATGACAAGTACAGTAATCAACACTGTCACTGTACTTCTTATATATGTGACTGACATGTTTCTATCTATCTAATCTATGTGTGATGCTCTATTCTTTCTGTTCTAAATTGTAGGGCACAGATGCTGAATTGCCGGCAGGCTTTTTTAAAGAGACGGTGCATGAAAACACTGTTATTTTTAAAAAAAATCCTTTACACTAAATGACAAGTACAGTAAGCAACACTGTCACTGTACTTCATATATATGTGACTGACATGTTTCTATCTATCTAATCTATGTGTGATGCTCTATTCTTTCTGTTCTAAATTGTCGGGTACCGGTGTATGCCGCTGCTGAATTGCAAGCTTTTCATGTCATTCTACATGATTCTTAGTTGTTTTCCTTCATGTAGAATTAACCTACAAGGAAAGAAAGGGTTTATTTTTATTCTGATATTTGTGTCCCATTGACTTGCATTGGTTTCCGGTATCGGAATCGGCGATATCCGATACTTTTTGGGTATCGGTCCGATCCAATCCGATCCGATATTTCCCGATATCGGAAGGTATCGCTCAACACTAGTGATGATTGAATATGTTCGAAATCCAATATCCAAACTTAAGTTCGACACGAATGTGACACATTCGGATTCATGATCAGAAAGGTAAGCAAAATTTGTTAAATTCAGGAAAATCGGTAACGTTAGGCGAGTTTACATGGTTACGTGATTGCGGGGCAACTACAGCGTTGCCAACAGTTTTGCTAGTATAGTGCTTGCGTATGATGAGCGGGGAGACGTGGTAGATGAGTGGGGGGCTGGTGATAGCTCAGAACAGGTCAGATCAGCGGCACGCTGTTTTTTTTTTCCTGTAGGTGGTAACTTTAAGTCAGGAAAGTGCGGCTAGCCAATCAGAGCCCAGGAAGCGTCCACAGTGTCCCAGACACAAGGACTTGGCAATTGGCTGCTTAAATCAAATGTCCTCTCCAAATAAAAACTGGCCATGATCCCTCAGCACTATTTTATGCATGTCACTCGTGTTAGACGCTGCTCCTGCACCAAGCTCCTGTGTAATGAGAGATATTAGCTAGACAGATGGGCGCTTCTGTGGAAGTCAGATAGTGTAGAAAAGTCCTGTGCTATGTACCTGTTCAATAGACCTTGCAGCCCTTTTTTTTGTTTTTGTGCAATTACTGAGCCTTTGACAGAAAGAGCAGGGCCTATGGCATAGAATAGTGTTGTGAACCGGTTGTACTGTCTGTGCTCCATGCAGGGGTATACCTTCAATCTATTTTTGCACTTGCTAATATGATGAAGCAAGCAAGCCCTTTTTGATTTTGTGGGGTTGAAATTCAGCTATCCGCAGAGCTTGTCAGTGCAGAGCTTCTGAGTGCAGAGCAAAAAAAATGCTAATGTTATAGTGCAAGCTGTGTTAGCCCAGCTTGTCGTTTTTTTGGTGGATGAACTTCAGCTTTATGCACAGTAAAACAAATATTTTTTTTCTGCTGCTAGTCACAGTCTACCAAAGATTTTTTTGTGTGGCAAATGTGATACAGTCTGCTAAAGGCCACCTTAGTGGCGGTGAACCTCAGCTGTTTTCAAAGTAAATACTTTTTTTTTTTTCTTGCTAGGCAGAGTCCACCAAAGATTTTTTGGTGTGGCAAACGTCATACACTCTGCTGTACGTCAGCTACTACGTTAGAGGTGGTGAACTTCAGCTGTTTTCAGAGTAAAAAAAAATATTTTTTCTGTTGCTAGCCACAGTCCACCAAAGATTTTTTTGTGTGGCAAACGTGATACACTCTGCTTAAAGCCAGCTACTATCTTTGTGGCGGTGAACCTTAGCTGTTTTCAGAGTTAAAAAATAGAAATTTTTGTCTCGCTAGACAGAATCCACCAAAGATTTTTTTGAGTGGAAAACGTCATACACTGTGCTATACATCAGCTACTATGTTAGTGGCGGTGAGCTTCAGCTGTTTTCAGAGAAAAAAAAAGTTGCTGTTGCTAGCCACAGTCAAAAACATATTTTTTTCTGTCGCAAATGACTCGCCCCCTGGGCCGTGGGGCACTCGGATCCGGGCAATAGGGGAACGATGGGGGTAGTAGTGGCGACCCGGTCCGTGGCTCAGGGTGGTCAGACCAGTGGCAGTCCCTATATAAGTTTTAAGTGATGTCCGACTACGCCACCCGTGGATTTGCGGTCATTAGGAACCGCAGCTGCAGGTGGGTGCAGCTGAGGTGGTGTGACTCCCCACGGGAAGAGTGCAGCCCCAGGGCAGTGTAGTGAATGGTGGGAGTGATGGTGGTGAGAGTCCCAGTACCGATAGTGCTGGAGGCGCGAAGGAGCACACAGACAACAAATTACAGTCCAGGGTCTTTACTCACAGTTCATTTGTTCCGGGTCACTTCTGTCAGCAGTGACTGCCCGAGCCGTGCTGTGTCCACCAGGTGTGGGGCTCGGTCAACTCCCAGGCAGCTCAGAAGTATGGCTCAGGACCCCCTTCAATCCTTCCTCTGGCCTGCCTCACCAGTGACCCACTTTTGTCCAGCTGCCACGGATCTGCGCGGGTAAACGTGGGCCCCGTTCCCCGCTGTCCTTTATGGTGCCTTCCTAGCAGGTTTGATGAGGTGCTGCACCAATAAATGGTCACAGCCTCCGGTCTTTGGCTGAGGGTTGTTTCTCCTCCACCAACTTGGGATCCGGTACCCTTAATCTGCCTGACCCTTCACCCGGTATTCTCGTGGGTTCTTAGGGTCCCTTCCACCTTCTTGTTCCTGGGCCCCTCTGTTCCTCTGTCTCTTCTTTTCCTCCTTTCTGTTCCTCCTTCTTCTCCTTTCCCGTGGAGCTGGGCTGAGAAGGAACCACAGCTCCCCTTCACCTCCTCTCTCTCTCCACTCTCTTCCTCAGCCTCTCTCTAGGCCCACTCTGGAGTAGAGCTCCTACAGAGCCTCTACTCCCTGTCTTCTCCACTCTCTGCACAGACTGTCTGACTCTAGTCCTAAGATGGTGCCCACCTTTTATACCTCCCTCTAGCCATGAGCCCAGGTGACCAGCAACCAATGGGCTCCTACCTACGCTCAGGAACAGTCCCCTATCTGCTCCTACATCACCGGGTATTCCTCCCCCCTCCCCACTCCAGCCAGGGACATGGTCTGTCGTACCTACATTTCTGTCTAATGGGAGTACCGTTGAGCTGTCCCTCGGTAATGGGGTGAGTGTGCTGTATGCAGCCTACTGAGCCCTGGTCCACACTCCATCCTTACCCGGGAGTGGAATATCACACCTCTGGCAGAGGTGCAATAACCCTGTAGCGGCCGAGCCCTCGGGGCGCTACACAAATGTGTTACACTCTGCTATAAGTCACCTAGTCCTGTTAGTGGCGGTGAAATTCAGCTGCATTCAGAGCTTATGCAGAGTCAAAAAATCTATTTTTTGCTGTTCCAAACGTGATACAGCTGGTTAGATCTGAGTTTGAAATAGTTTGGAGAATATCTCGTATGTTATACTGGCATCATCCACATTAAAAAAAATGCTTTGTTCGATTCCTAACGTTATATAGCAAGAACATCTCAGTTTGAAATAGTTTGGAGAATATTTCCTATGTTATACAGGCCTCATCCACAGTAAAAAAAAATACTTTGTTCGGTCCATCCATGTGCTCGCCGGAGGTAGCCTGACTGCCATTAGGTACCAAGATGAGATCCTCAGACCCCTTGTGAGAGCATATGCTGGTGCGGTTGGCCCTGGGTTCCTCCTAATGCAGGACAATGCCAGACCTCATGTGGCTGGAGTGTGTCAGCAGTTCCTGCAAGATTAAGGCATTGAAGCTATGGACTGGCCCGCCCATTCCCCAGACCTGAATCTGATGAGCACATCTGGGACATCATGTCTCGCTCCATCCACCAACGTCACGTTGCACCACAGACTGTCCAGGAGTTGGTGGATGCTTTAGTCCAGGTCTTGGAGGAGATCCCACAGGAGACCATCCGCAACCTCATCAGGAGCATGCCCAGGCGTTGTAGGGAGGCCACACACAATACTGAGCCTCATTTTGACTTGTTTTAAGGACATTACATCAAAGTTGGATCAGCCTGTAGTGTGTTTTTCCGCTTTAATTTAGGGGGTGACTCCAAATCCAGGCCTCCATTGGTCAATAAATTTGATTTCCATTGATGATTTTTGTGTGATTTTGTTGTCAGCACATTCAACTTTGTACAGAACAAAGTATTCAATGAGAATATTTCATTCATTCAGATCTAGGATGTGTTATTTGAGTGTTCCCTTTATTTTTTTGAGCAGTGTAGCTTGGAGAATATCTCCTAAGTTATACAAGCCTCATCCACATTAAAAAAAGACTTTCTTCTGTTACTAATGTCATACACTAGGGGACACCTCAGAGTGCCAAGGGAGGGTAGTTCACTGAGATCGAGGGGGGTTGGCGATACCAGAAAAACTGAGGAGGAAACAAGCATCAGAATTACCCAGCCACCAACACAGCATGGGCTTGAACCTCATGAAAGAGGCCAACATATGAATGCGTTCTTGCTGTACTATCTGCAACATGATCCTAGTATAGTTATGATTCGAAATAGTGCTGACTACTGGGTTGCCACTCTGTTAGATCCACGTTATAAGAGTAAATTTTGCCACATGCTTCCCACCCTGGAAAGGAACCCGCAAATGCTGGAGTATCAAAACACGCTTTTACACAACCTTAAGATAGGTTTTCCCCAAGCCAGCAGTGAGGCATACAGAGTTCATCGCAGTTCTACACTTCCAACCTCTGGCACGTCAATTCGTCAATGCCAAAATATTAGCAGCAGCAGTAAGTGGCAGAAGCAATTTCTGTGAGTCCTTTCACACATTTTTTAGACCAGCTTGTGCACCTGCACAACAGACTACAAGTCTGACACGTGGTGAACGACTGGAGAGGATGGTGCACTCCTGACTGGGTCTCCATCTGTTGGGTTGGCTGTAATGGAAGAGGTTTTGGTCTCCAGTATACTACTTATACTCTAGTAAAATTGATGCCACTTTGGTGGTTTTAGGCTCTAATTTATTAAAATGTGATCACTCCTGATTGGGTCTCCATCTATTGGGTTGGCTGTAGTGAATGAGGTTCCATTAAACTACTTGTACTCTGGTGAAATTGATGCTACTTTGCTGGTGTCTGCCACTAATTTTTGGATATGTGGAGAATCATGATTGGGTCTCCATTTACTGGGTTGGCTGTAGTGGGAGAGGTGTCTGGCCCCATTATACTACTTCTAAACTACTGAACTTGATGCCACTTTGATGGTGTCAGGTCCTAAATTTTTTAATTGGAACACTCCTGGTTCGGTCTCCGTTTTCTGGGTTGGCTGTAGTGGAAGAGGTTTTGGTCTCCATTATACTAGTCATATTTTAGTGAAATTATTTTTTTGGTGCAGATATTGTTTTCAACACAGGGGTACACAAACATGATGAACTCAAAATTGGTTTTCAATAACCAACCATCAGCCGCCCCAATCAAATGCATCTGCTTCTTCCTCCTCCTCTGTTGCCGTGCCAAGTATTGTCACGCTGGTCTCCCACTGCAGGTCCTCCAGTTGCATACCTGCTCCAGTCAGACTGAGTGAGAGCCCGTCAGCTCTAACAGAAGCAGACATGCCTGGAGTGTTTGTTTCACCGAGTACACCACACGTTGCTCAATCCACCGTAACATCTCCGCCGGTACCTCACTCACGGTCCAGCAGTTTGTCTGTTTCACGATACTCCGCCCTCTCTCAGCACTGCAGCCAGCCCTCAATCCCACAGTTGTGGTCACGTAAAAGATTGTTTCCTCCTCCATATGACAAAGCTAAGAAGTTGAACTCCACCACCTCCAATCTGTTGGCCACAGAAATGGTGGTCTTAGGCCCTAATTTTTTTTAAATGTGAACAGTTCTGATTGTGTCTCAATCTGCTGGGTTGGCTGTAGTGGAAGAAGTGTCAGTCCCCATTATACTACTTAAACTCTAGTGAAATTGATGCCACTTTGGTGGTTTTAGGCAATAATTTACTAAAATGTGAACGCTCCTGATTGGGTCTCCATCTATTGGGTTGGCTGTAGTGGAAGAAGTTTCGGTCTCCATTAAACTACTTCTACTCTGGTGAAATTGATGCCACTTTGCTGGTGTCTGACACAAATTTTTGGAAATGTGGGGAATCCTGATATTGTCTCCATCTACTGGGTTGGCTGTAGGGGAAGTGGTGTCGTTCCTAATTCTACAATTTCTACTGTACTGACATTAATGTCACTTTTGTGGTTTTAGACCCTAATTTTTTGAAATGTGGAGAATCCTGATTGGATCTCCATCTATTGGGTTGGCTGTAGTGGAAGAGTTGTCAGTCTCCATTAAACTACTTCTACTCTGGTGAAATTGATGCCACTTTGCTGTTGTCTGCCACTAATTTTTAGAAAAGTGGAGAATCCTGATTGGGTATCCATTAGTGATGAGCGAGCACTAAAATGCTCGGGTACTCATTTCTGGGGTCGAGCAAATTGGAATACTCGGGTGCTCGACCCGAGCAACGAGCCCAATGTAAGTCTATGGGAAACTCGAGCATTTTTCAGGCGGCTCCCTCTTGCGGTCTGCAGAGGGCCTAAAAATTGCCCAAATCAATGGGAACAGTGCTCAAATGACATGGGGACAGCATGGGGAAGACCCCTGGAAGCATTTCTGACTCCTAGGTCACTTCTGTCAACAACGTTGTCAGAGTTATTACGCCACTTTTACGGACTCACAATAAAACATACCAAAAGGAAACCAAAATGGATTTTCCTGGGAAATATGTTAAGGAACATCCTTTCCATGACATGTACAATGTATATAAAGCAAAATAAATAACCAAAAACAAAAATACTCCTCCATACCTTGGGCTATGTTCACACGTAGCGTTTTGCATTGCTTTCAACCAAGACAAATGCATTCACCAGGAAATTTCATTTTAACATTTTACAACCTTATCTGGCCATGTGGTGTGTGACACATCATCAGACACATGCATACAGTGCTGAAAAGTCATGGGAACAGCATGGGGAAGACCTCTGGAAGCATCTCTGACTCCCAGGTCACTGCCTAAAAGTGTGCCCATCATAAGTGATCCTTGGCGCATGCGAAGATGCCTCCCGCCTTGAACCTGTCATTGCAGACATGCAACAATCACCGTCCACGTCCTTCTCCCACTCCAGCGTTCAGTTGTCCCTATCCCATTCCTTGGAATGCAAGCGCAAGTATGCAGCCAGCCACCCACCCACCCACCTACAGGCTGCAACACTAAACTGCCAGATTTCTGGGCAGCTTTTTGCACTTGAAATATGGCCTTTTAAACTCGTGGAGGCGGAAGCTTTTCACAACCTCATGCCGGCGGCAGTCGGGTGTCCATACTCGGTCCCAAGCCGCCACTATATTTCCCGGTATCGCCTCCGCCTTCCACAAGCACGGGTCCCACAACATTACCCGTGCCCTCCCCAGTAAAGCTGCTTTCACTTGAAATTTGGCCTTTTACGCTCATGGAGCCGGATGCTTTTCACAACCACATGCCTCATGCCTCGTGTCCATACTCGGTCCCCAGCTGTCACTATTTCTCCCGGTGTTGTCTCCGTCTTCTACAAGCGCAGGTCCCTGAACATTACTGCTGGTACTTTTCTGTGGGAATTTGCTTGCCTCCTACCAGCCTGGAAGATTTCCAGCACACTATGGTACCATGGTATTAGCACTGCCCCCAGTACCAGTAGCGAAGCCATCCCCAATTTCCTTCTCAGGAATTTTACTTGGTAGACTGAGTGGCTGGCCAAATACATTTTCTCACAAAGGAGCTGAAGATAGAGTGGCAGTAGGTGCAAGTTTCTCCAGCCTGTTAGATATTAGAGGGTGAACGACAGCACATTGGATCAGTGGTTAGCACTGAAGACTTGCAGCGCTGGGATCCTGGGTTCAAATCCCAGCAAGGACAACATCTGCAAGGACTTTGTATGTTCTCCCCATGTTTGCGTGTGTTTCCTCCTCAGTAAAAAAGCAGCCATAGAGTGTCCGAGAACCTTTCCACATACTTTTCTTAGCCAGGACTGCTTCTTGGCAGGGTTGGACGGTCCCACCAGAGAATCCTCTGGTATGCCTTGGCTTCTAGCTCAGGAGAGTTCATGATAGCGCTAACTTTGCAGCTGCTATGGGGTTCTTGAGTGGGGGAGAATGGTTAGCCCTCAGAATCAAATCCTCTGGTGGGCACAATGTTTTTCAATCTGAAACAGCTTCTCAGTGGGAGTTGTATTTCACCACAGCCATATTCTTTAGCTCGGTGAAAGGACTGGCATAGAGGGAAACCGTATCTACCTCGGATGTCATTTCTCCGTCACCAGGTTCCGCCCATTGTCACACACGACCATGCCTGGCTGTTTGTTCAATGGAGAGAGCCACATATCAGGCTGCTGTGTTACAGCTTTCAACAACTCTGCAGCATTGGGCGGTTTGTCAATTAAGCATTAAGCATGTTATCTTCAGCACAGCCTGTTGCCGCTTGGCAAATGCAGTGCTGCAGTGCTGTCAGCTTATGACTGATGTGGTCATTTCGGAGATGGAGGAGGAGGTGCATGAGCTGAACAATGTGATTACATTGTTGCTAAATTGGTGACGCTGTTTTTTATACTAAAGAAAGATCCTATTGTTTTGTTTTTTTTACTTTTTTTTTAAGACTAATGCATTCACCGAGAAATGTCATTTTAACATTTTACAACCTTATCTGGCAATGTGGTGTGTGACACATCATCAGACACATCCTGTTTTATTTATGATGGAGGGACTCTGAAATTCATAAAGCCTATTTTTATAGGGACATCAGACGGCCCTTACTAATCTTAAAAGGCCAGCAGTCGTCCCTAGCTATTGTTAGAGAGCCATCAGGCGGCTATGCTTTGTTGTTCCCATTATTAACAAGTGGGTCTCCTATACTGTTATTGCATATCTAGTGACTGCAAGGGCTGCCAAAAATTTGGACGCAACCCAATACCCCTTTGAAGAGACACAGAGGAGGGTCTCAGTAAAAAAAAATGTTTCTATTATAAAGGAGCTGGTCTCCTATAGTGGTAATGCCCATGCTGTGACTGCAAGGGCTGCCAAAATTTTGGAAAAACCCCACTAAGAATTTAAAGACACATAGAGCAGGGCCACAGTAACAAGCTATGACATGTTCCCATTAGAAAGGAGAGCGTCTGCTATACAGTTATAGGGTATGCAGTAAGTCCAACGGCTGACAATTTTAGGAAAAACCCCACTAAGAATTTAAAGACACATGGAGCAGGGCCACAGTAACAAGGTACGACATGTTCCCATTAGAAAGGAAAGGGTCTGCTATACAGTTATAGGGTATGCAGTGAGTCCAACGGCTGACCAATTTTAGTAAAAACCCCACTAAGAATTTAAAGACACATGGAGCAGGGCCACAGTAACAAGGTACGACATGTTCCCATTAGAAAGGAGAGGGTCTGCTATACAGTTATAGGGTATGCAGTGAGTCCAACTGCTGACCAATTTTAGTAAAAACACCACTAAGAATTTAAAGACACATGGAGCAGGGCCACAGTAACAAGGTACGACATGTTTCCATTAGAAAGGAGAGGGTCTGCTATACAGTTATAGGGTATGCAGTGAGTCCAACGGCTGACAATTTTAGGAAAAACCCCACTAAGAATTTAAAGACACACAGAGCAGGGCCACAGTAACAAGGTACGACATGTTCCCATTAGAAAGGAGAGAGTCTGCTATACAGTTATAGGGTATGCAGTGAGTCCAACAGCTGACAATTTTAGGAAAAACCCCACTAAGAATTTAAAGACACACAGAGCAGGGCCACAGTAACAACAAATTCCCATTAGAAAGGAGAGAGTCTCCCATAGTGTTGGCCTATGCAGTGAATGCAAGGGCTGCCAAAATTTTGGATGCACTTTAATGCCCCTTTGAAGAGACGTGGAGGAGGGCCTCATAAAAATTGTTCCCATTAGAAAGGAGCTGGCCTCCGATACTTGTAATGCCCATGCACTAAGGGTATGGGCTGACAAACATTTACCCCTTGGGGATATACATGAACATACTGTATAAAAAATATTTTTTACGGGCATCACCCTTTAAAACAATTAGGTGGGTGTTGCATCACGGACCACGGTCACCCTGGTGATATGGTGGTGGAGGATGAGGAGAAGGAGGAGGACAAGAGCAAATAGCCAAAATCAGGAAGCGTATACCCATGTGTGGGTGTGAAAAGGTGCATGGGAATACACCTCCCAAGAAAAGACACTGGATTGGAGTTTATGTTACGCTGCTATCATTCGGTGATGTTGAGAAGTCTGGCCCAATCCAGCCCTTGTTCATTTTTATAAGAGTTAGCCTGTCAGCATTTTCAGTTGACAGACGGATGCGCTTATCAGTTAGAATTCCACCAGCGGCACTAAAAATCCGCTCTGATAAAAAGCTTGCGGCAGGGCAGGCCAGGACCTACAAGGCATAGAGAGCCAGTTCATTCCACGTATCCAGCTTGGATACCCAATAATTATAAGGCACAGCGGAATCACGAAGGACATTGGTGCGGTCGGCAAGGTACTCCCTCAGCATCTTCCCAATCTTTGCACTCCTTGTGAGAGTACCGTGCACCTCAGGGCCTGTCCGATGGGAGGGTCTGAGAAAACTCTCCCAGAACTTTGACAGTGTTCCCCTGCCTCAGCTGGATTGGAGTTGTGTCTCTCTCGCCTGTACTCCTTGGTTGTCCAACGAAGTGTGCCCTCGCCCGCTAGCGTTTTCAGATGGGATTTTTTAAATAGTTCCGCAATAGTACCTTCTGGTAAAGCCCCATTTTTGTAGACCTGTCCGCCTCAGGAATAAGAGATATAAGGTTCTCCTAGTAGCGGGGGTCTAGAAGTGTCACCAACCAGTAATGACTGTCACCCAAAATTTTGAGAGCGCGAGGGTCATGGGAAAGGCAGTGTAACATAAACTCGGCCATTCGTGCCAGACTACTAACAGGCAAGACTTCCATGTCCTCACCAAGAGGATGACTGACCATGCTCTCCTCCTCCTCCTCTCTGTCCTCTGGCCATCCACGCTGAACAGACGTTATGACAGCTGTGCAGGTAGTACCGTCTATAGTGCATGAAACTAGCTCCTGTCCTTCCTCCTCCTCCTCCTCTTCCTCATTGTCACCCAATCCACGTTGGGATGAGATGAGGCTTGGGTGTGTAATCACCCTGTATGGTTACTTGCTCCATCTCATCGTGCTCCACCTGCAATGCATCCTCTTTGATTGTGAGCAGAGAGCGTTTCAGAAGACAGAGAAATGGGATGGTGACGCTAATTATGGCATCATTGCCGCTCACCATCTTGGTGGAGTCCTCAAAGTTTTGGAGGATGGTACATATGTCTGACATCCAAGTCCACTCCTGAGGTCTTATGTGTGGAGTCTGAACTGAATACCGACGGCCTTGTTGATGCTGGTACTCAACAATTGCCCCCTTCTGCTCACAAATCCTTCCCAACATCTGCAGTGTAGAGTTCCAGTGCGTGGGGACATCACACACCAGTCTGTGAGCCGGAAGCTGCAAACGCTGCTGAAACATTGCAAGGGCGGCGGAAGCTGTAGCTGACTTTTCAAAAATGGGCACACAGGCGGCGTATTTTAACAAGCAGATCCGGCAGCTACGGGTAGGATTTGAGAAACCGCTGAACCACGATGTTAAGCACATGGGCCAGGCATGGTACGTGTGTGAGTTCGCGTCGCCTCAGAGCAGCAACCAGGTTCCAGCCATTGTCACACATGACCATGCCTGGCTGTAGGTTCAGCGGTGTGAGCCACAGATCTGCCTGCTTTTTCAGAGCTGTCCACAACTCTTCAGCATTGTGCAGTTTTTCAGCTAAGCATATTAGCCTCAGCACAGCTTGGCCGAGGCAGTGCTGCAGTGCTTACAGCTTGTGACTGATGTGGTCATTTCGGAGATGGAGGCTGAAGAGGAGGAGGAGGCTGAGGAGGATGAGGTGCAGGAGCTGTAGACCGTGGGGGCAACCCTGATTGACCTAGGGCCCGCAATCCTTGGCGTCGGGAGGACGTGTTCCGTCCCAAGGTCCAAAGTGGGTCCCGGCTTCCACTATGTTAACCCAGTGTGCCATCAGCGAGATGTACCGTCCCTGCCCACAAGCACTTGTCCACGTGTCCTTGGTTAGGTGGACTTTACCGGTAACTGCGTTGTTGAGAGCACGGCTAATGTTTTGGGACACATGCTTGTGTAATGCTTGTGTAATGTGGGGACAGCACACCGGGAGAAATAGTGGTGGCTGGGGACCGAGTACCGAGGGACGGTAGCTGCCATCAGGTTGGGGAATGCTTTTGTCTCCACGAGCCTAAAAGGCAACATTTCGAGCGCAAGCAGTCGTGAAATGTAAGAATTTAGTAGTGTGGCCTCTGGGCATTGGCTACATATTTGCGCTTGCATTCCAAGGACTGGGGTATGGACAACTGAACGCTGCGTTGGGACAAAGACATGGACGTGCTTCCTGATGCTGCTACTTGAGTGTGCAATGACAGGTGCAGGGCAGGAGGCATCTTCGCATGCACCATGGACAGCGGAAGAAGCAATGGTGCCACCCGCAGACACTGTTCATTGACCCTGGCATTCGGCCCACAAAGTCAGGTGCTTTGCTGCCATGTGCCTGATCATGCTGGTGGTGGTCAGACTGGTCGTTCTGCCACCCCTACTGATTCTGGCCTGGCAGGTGTTGCAAATGGCCTTTTTGGAGTTATTGGCAGAGTCTTTAAAAAACAACCAAACTCGGGAAGACCTAACAGTTGTACTGGCAACTTCCTTCGTGTTGGTGTTACGGGGAACGGTTGCCGGCCTTCTGTCTGCGGCCACCACACTGCTTCTTCCTGCCTGTTGGGGTGCTCTGCCTCCCTCCCCCTGTGTGCTGCTGTCCTCGCTCTGCATTTCCTCCTGCCTGGTTGGGTCAGTTACTATATTATCTACCACCTCGTCTTTCACTTCCGCACACTGGTCCTCCTCCTGACTTTCTGGCAATTGTGTCTCATCATCGTCCACCTCTTGTGACACTTTCCCACCATCACCTTCGTGTGACCGTGGCTGCTCAAATATTTGGGCATCGCTACACGCAATCTCATCTTGCCCCGCTTCAAGTGGACTGGGCGAGAGGCCCGAATCTATAAATGGAAAAGTGAACAGCTCTTCAGAGTGTCCAAGTGTGGGATCAGTTGTCTCTGGGTACTCGGCATGGTGGGAGGAAGGAGGATCAGGGTGAGGAATATGCGGTCCAGACTCACGGCTACTGAGACTTGACTGTGTGGAAGACAGGGTGGTGGTGGTGGTAGCTAAGTGACTGGAAGCATTATCCGCTATCCAACCAACAACCTTTTGACACTGCTCTGGGTTCAATAGTGGTGTGCTGCGGTCCCCTAGAAATTGGGACAGGAAGGTAAGGCGAGAAGATTTGGGTGTTTGTTGTGGCACAATTTCGGCTTGCCCACGGCCTTTTCCTTGGCCTCTGCATGCAACATTACAATCACGTCCAGTTCTCCGTCCCTTGCCACGTGCCTTGCCCATTTTAAATGGAGGACAGTATCTTCCACGCTCACTACAAATGTCTGAGATTGGATTGAATTTATATGTGATCCGTGTAATGGAGAATACAGAGTTTTAAATACCTGGCCTGTAGGTAAGTAGTTTGACCAGCAGACTGCTGTGAATTGCTTCACTGACACACTGAAAGAAATTTTAATGGAGGCCAGAAATGGCAGTATTTTCTGACAACGTATATGTGATCCGTGTGATGGAGAAAACACAGTTGTAAATACCTGGCCTGTTGGTAACTATTTTGATCAGCAATCTGGTGTCAATTGCTTCACTGACACACTGAAATTTTTTATTAATGGAGGCCAGAAATGGCAGTATTTTCTGAAAACGTGTATGTAATCCATGTGACGGAGAAAACACAGTTTTAAATACCTTGCCTGTAAGTAACTGTTTTGAACAGCAAACCAGTGTCAAAAAATTTGCTGACACACTGAAGAAATTTTTTAATGGAGGCCAGAAATGGCAGTATTTTCTGAAAACGTATATGTAATCCGTGTGACGGAGAAAACACAGTTTTAAATACCTGGCCTGTAGGTAACTGTTTTGAATAGCAAACCAGTGTCAAAAACTTTGCTGACACACTGAAATTTTTTTTTAATGGAGGCCGGAAATGGCTGTATTTTCTGACAACGTATATGTGATCCGTGTGACGGAGAAAACACGGTTTTAAATAGATGGATTTTTAGCGCTGTAATATGGAAAGGACCTGGCTGTATTCTGCAGTGCCAACAAGCAAATGGTGCAGAAAAAACACGTTCTCTGGATTGCTTTTTAAGCAAATAATGAGGATTAAGATGCAAAAAAATTATTCCTGGCCCCTGATACCTGGGCCTATTTCCAGAAATATCTAACAGCAGCAGCCGACAGAACTGGAATGGAGCCTCTTGTGCTATATGCACTGCAGTCTGCTATATACACCGCCTGCCTATACACCCTGCCTGCCTGATATCTCTGCAGATGGATTAGTCCTCAGAAGTAGTGTTGAGCCACCCCCGTAGTGTTCGAGTTCGGTTAGTCGAACACCTTCGAACACCGTTAAAACCAATGGCAGGCAAACAAAAACACATAGAAACACATAGAAAACACCTTCAAAGGTGTCCAAAAGCTGACAAACTGCTCAGAAGACACAACTAACACATGGAAAAGTGACAAGTACATATAGTCATGCGAAAAGAAAAGAGGTGGAGGAGTAAAAGGAGGGGGAGACACAGATATAGGCATGTCATGCCCTTCTAAAACCAAAAAAGTGCGAAGCCGACACGGCCAGTCCGTTCCTGCCCGTGCGACCTCAGTGTCGCCGGCTTTGTGCCAGAGTTGCGGTGGACCCTGACGGCCAGCCCTCCTCTCCCAATACTGGTGCCTGTCCGCTGGTGGGTCGAGCGAGTCCCCCTGTGGTGGAGGCAGGTCTAAGCTTTTTAATATAAATTGTCTCTCTAATTTGAATGAATACACTTTAAATCCTTTTACAAGGATCTATTGGAGGGCAAGTCTCATGCCAGCAGCCGCGTAATTCCAGCTCCAGTAGCGTCCACTAAAGCTGCTGCAGTTAAAAAGCTTTTATAAGGATCGAGCTCGGCGGTCCACCGCAAGGCGTCCTACCGCCAGTCCCAGCCCCTATGCCTTGGGGTGCCTCCTGATGCTCTTCACTGAGTATCCCGGGGTCCCAAAGCATTTCCTTTGAAAAAAGTAAGTGTCCAAACTACAGGTGGTGTAGCTTGCTTAACAGCTGGGATAATCCGCTGACTAGCAGACACTGCTACTAGGCACAAAGTATTTTCTGGGCTAGATGCAGTTAAAAATTTGTAATTAGATGCTCTCGTTGGATGCTGAGAAAGCATTCCATAGAGTCTCCTGGCACGCCATATATTATTCTCTTAAAAAGCTTGGGGTAGGGGTCTAGGGGACCCTTTTATAGCCAAAATCACTGCCCTGTATCGCAATACGTCACCTAGGCTGAAGATAAATGGAACTGTAGCACCTCGAGGGCTCAGTTGCTACAGAGGTATTGCACCTCACCCAGAGGTGTGATATCTCACTCTCAGGTAAGGATGGAGTGTGGATCAGGACCCCGACACCTGCATGCATTACAACACATTGCCGTGGGGCAGGGCGACCAATATGCCCCTGAGATGGGCACGACAGTCCCTGTCCCTGGCTGGAGTGGTGGGAGGGAACACCGAGGAAGGGGAACCCTGTAGTGCAGGAGCAGGGAGGAAGCAGTTCCTGGGTGCATTGAGAAGGGAGTATAAAAGGTGGGCACCATCTTAGTTCAGTGCAGAGTAGTCTGAGCAGAAGTGACAGGGAGCAGGGGCTCTGCATGAGCTCTGCTCCGGATGCAGGCCTAGAAACAGAGGCCCAGGCCTGGAAGAGGGAAAAGGAAGGAAGAGGAGCGGAGAAGGCTAGAGGAACGAGGAATGAAGGGATCCCAGGGATGTGGACGGGCGAGTCGCCACCGCACGCCCGAATCCACCTGCGTGGAGGGGTCAGGCCAAAGGGGGAGACCGGTCCCCGAAACTAGTGGAGGCGGGAAACGACCCTCAGCTAGAAACCGGAGGCTGTGACATTTTATGTGGCACCGCCCCTCACTACACCCGCTTGGAAGGCACCACATAGGGTCAGGGAAACTGGCGCCAAGTTTACCAAGAGGAGGCCCGAGGCAGCCGGACAGAAGCATTGGTATGGAAGGCCAGACAAAGGACACACAAAGGGGGTCCTGTGAAGTGCTCCAAAGTTATCTGGGATTTGTCTGAGCCCCTCACCTGGTGAGCACAGTACGACGTGGGCAGCCGTTACCTGCAGAAGTGGTCTGGATAATAAGAACTGTGAGTAAAGGCCCTGGACTGCATTACTGACTCCGTGTCATTACTGCTGCTGCCCTGCACCATCACCCCCATCCTCCGCATACACTGCCTTGAGGCTATACTCCTCCCGTGGGGAGTTATACTATGCTCTGCTGCACCCACAACACCAGCCTCAGCGGTCTGCCCTGCAGCGGCAGTTCACTCTGACTGCAATCCACGGGTGGCGTAGTCGGACATTTAAACATCAAAACCACATAAATAGTTCCGCCACTGGTTTGACCGCCCTGAGCCACGGAACCGGGTCACCGCCACGGAGACTACAACCTCCAGCATCCACCAAAAAGGATCCGGCTCCGGGTGTCCCAAGGCCCAGGGGGCGCGTCAGAACATTTTCATCACCTTTCATAATCACCAATGGGACAAGGCAGGGATGTCCTCTGTCCCCTCTCTTATACATCCTAGTGACGGAGCACCTGCTCTCATCAATTCTCCATAACCCCAATATTAGGTGGATTGAGGTGGGAGGCATCGAGTACAAGTGCTCTGGATTTGCTGATGATGTCCTAGTATATATCACTCAATCACATATATCCATCCTTGCTGTTATGGCTGAAATAGATCACTTTGTTACATGGTAAAATTTTAAAATCAATGCAGCGAAGTCTGAGGCCCTCGATGTCTCCCTCCCCAAATCCATACAGGATTCCATCCAGTCCAACTTTCCCTTTGCCTGGCCCTCACAGGGTATCAAATACTTAGGAATTCCTATTCATAGAGACCTCTCCCTTCTATGTTATCTTAATTTTGGGCCCTTTATTGAACAACTCCATACAGACCATGGTTGGCAAGTTAGAACTGTAAGATTCACTACGTGAACCACTAGTGTTTTGTGGAAAAGTACATGTACACTGTGTTCCAAATTATTATGCAAAAAGAGTTTAGGAGTGATAAGGGAAGAATTTGTTTGTTTGTCAGTTAAACTCATTGATGGTGATGTGTGTCAGGGCTCTTTATATCACTGTAAGCAATTGCAGACACCGGTGCTAATTAGTTTGGCAGGTGTGTCCAATGAAAGGCAAGACTACTTAAGAAGGCTGTCCCACATTATTAAGCAGCCTACATTTTCTGCCAAAATGGGAAAGAAAAAGGATGTGTCGGCTGCTGAGAAGCAACAAATTGTGGAGTGTTTAGGTCAAGGCATGACTACAATCAACATTGCCAAGACACTTCATCCTGATCATCGCACAATCAAGAAGTATGTATCTGATTCACAGTACACACATGTGCGTGCTGATAAGGGCAAATTGAGGACTCTTTCCTACAGGCAATTACGTCAGGTTAAAAGAGCAGCGGCAACAAAGCCTTGTCATAGCAGCAGAAAAGTTTTTGAAGCTGCTGGTGCCTCCAGCGTCCCCTGAACAACAAGATGCAGAGTCCTTCAGAGGTTTGCAGCTGTGCATAAGCCATCCTGTCGACCTCCTCTATCCACTGCACGCAAGCAGAAACGGCTCCAGTGGGCCAAACAATACATAAAGACTGACTTCAAAACTGTTTTGTTCACCGATGAGTGCCGTGCAATGCTCGATGGTCCAGATGGATGGAGTGGAGGATGGCTGGTTGATGGACACCCCACGCAAACACGGCTACAGCGCCAACAAGGAGGAGGTGGAGTAATGTTTTGGGCTGGAATCATGGGGAGAGAGATTGTCAGCCCCTTTAGGATCCCTGAAGGGGTAAAGATGAACTCCATAATGTATGTGGAGTTTCTCAAACAGCACTTCCTGCCATGGTTCAAGAAGAAGAACCATGTATTCCACAGCAAGATCATTTTCATGCATGATAATGCACCGTCTCATGCTGCACATAACACATCTGCAACTCTGGATGATATGGGCATAAAAGGAGACAAACTTATGGTGTGACCCCCATGCTCCCCTGACCTCAACCCCATTCAGAACCTCTGGAGCATCATCAAAAGGAGTTTCTATGATGGCAGGAGGCAGTTCACATCTAAGCAACAGCTCTGGGAGTGTATTCTGTCCTCATGCAAAACAATTGAAGCAGAAACCATCCAAAACCTGACAAATTCAATGGACGAGACAGTTCAGAAGCTCCTTTCGAACAAGGGGTCCTATGTGCAAATGTAACATCACCTAGAATAAAGTTTTGAGTTGAAAACTGTTTGATTTCAGTTTCTAATAACCTGCTAATGCTTATAATTTCAAAAATGACAATTTTTTTTGTTCTTTATTAAAATGAAAAGGTTGATCGAAGAGTGTGGGGGATATAAGAGTGTGGCAACCCAGTAGTCAGGATTACTTTGAATTCTGACAATCTGAGGGTCATGTTGCAGGTAGTGCAGCAAGAAGGCACTCATGTGTCTTGCGCATCTAGGAGACCCAAAATTATTTTCCGGGCTAGATGCAGCTAAAAATTATTATTAATTTGAAAGCTGGTGGAGCTTAGTATAGATGGCCTAATAGAATCAGTACTGCACACTGCTACAAAGCCCAAATTATTTTCCAGCCAAGATACAGATAAACATGATTAGTAATTTTAAAGCTTAAAACGGTTGGTGAGGTGATTTTAACAAATCATCAAGCTTTTACTCTCCCCAGGATGACACAGGGGTAAAAAAGTCGTTTCGGATCCATGATTTGTTCATCTTTATGAACGTGAGTCTGTCTACATTGTCAGTGGAGAACCGCGTCCGCTTATCTGTCAGCACACCACCAGCAGCGCTGAACACACGTTCAGACAGAACGCTGGCTGCGGGGCATGACAAGATCTCCAAGGCGTAAGTGGCGACCTCCGGCCATTTATCCAGATTGGAAGCCCAAAAAGAGCAAGGGTCTAGTGACACAGTCATGGCTTCAATGTTTACTTGGAGATACTCCTGTACCATCGTCTCTAGGCGTTGACTATGTGTCAGACTTCTTGTCTCCTGTGGCCTTGCAAAGGATGGGCTAAAAAAGTGGTGAAATTATTCCTCAAAATTGATGTTACCAGCAGATGCTGTGTTTCTGTTACGGTTTGAGTGCTGAACACTCGACGGTCCCACGGTTGGCAAGTTGGAACTGTGAGATTCACTACGTGCACCACTGGTGTTTTGTGGAAAAGCACATGTAAGATTCTGCAACAGTCTCTGCTGATACTCCTGCATGCGTGCATCCCTTTCTATGGCAGGAATAATTTCTGCAAATTTACTTTTGTACCAGGGATCTAACAGTGTGGCAACCCAGTAGTCAGGATTATTTCTAATTCTCACAATTCGAAGGTCATGTTGCAGGTAGTGCAGCAAGAAGGCACTCATGTGTCTTGCGCATCCAGGAGCACCAAGTCCCTGTTGTGTTGGTGGCGAGGTAACAATCATGCTTCCTTCCTCTGTCCTCTCCCCCCAACCTCGCACAACAGAAATGTGATCAAGGTCTCCCTCATCTGATGAGTCTTCCATCAGTTCGTCCTCCACTTCTTCCTGGGCTCCTGCACCTTCCTCACTAGTTTGGCTGCCACCATGCGCCCTGGTAAAACCATCTCCCCCACCCTCACATGCCTGTCTCCTTGGTGCTGCCGACCATCTGGACCTTGCAGATGTTAGCCCTTCCGCATACAACTCCTCCTCCTCTACTTCCTCCACCTCCTCTTGTGCTACCACCTGACTCCGAATTCTGTTTAACATGTGTTCCAGCATGTAAATCACCGGAATAGTCATGCTGATAATGGCATCGTCAGCACTAAACATCTTCGTCGCCATTTCAAAACTGTGCAGAAGGATGCATAGGTCCCTGATCTGAGACCACTCTTCCAGCGAGATTTGCCCCACCTCTGGATCTCGTTGGCCCAGGCTATACGTCAGAACGTATTGCACCAGGGCTTGTCGGTGCTGCCACAGTCGCTGCAACATGTGCAGAGTTGAATTCCACCGGGTAGGCACATCGCATTTTAGCTGGTGAAGTGGCAGGCCCAACGACTTCTGTAGAGATGTAAGTCGCTGAGCTGCGGGATGCGAACTGCGGAAGTGAGCACACAGCGACCGTGCCCTCTGCAGAAGGCCATCTAGTCCGGGATAGTGGGCTAAAAATTGCTGGACAACCAGGTTCAACACGTGAGCCATACAAGGCACGTGTGTGACATTGCCCCGGCGAAGGGCCGCACCCAGGTTTGCAGCATTGTCGCACACGGCCTTCCCTGGTTTCAGGTCCAGTGGAGACAACCATTCATGAAACTGGTTCTCCAGAGCTGACCACAACTCCTCAGCTGTGTGACTCACATTTCCCAGACATTTCAAAGTAAAAACCGCCTGATGACGTTGAACCCTGCTGCCAGCATAGTAAGGAGGTGTGCAGGATCCCTTCTGCGCAGTTAGAAAGCTTGTGGCATGACCAGACAGGCTTTGTGTGCAGGTGTAGGACCGAGAGGAGGTTGAGGAGGCAGAAGCAGTGGAGGAACTTTGAGATAAAGAGGATTGACGCACAACTCGTGGGGATGGCAATACTTGGACAGCAGCCCCTTGTCCTGCTGTCACCATAGTTACCCAGTGCCCAGTCAGCGACATGTAACGCCCCTGTCTATGCCTACTCGTCCAAGTTTCTGTGGTGAAATGCACCCTGTCACATACAGAGTTTCTCAAAGAAGCGGTGATGTTGTGTGCGACATGCTGGTGGAGCGCAGGCACACCTTTCTTTGAGAAGTAGTGCCGACTGGGCATCTGGTACTGGGGCACTGCGATGGACATAAGGTCTCGAAAATCCTCTGTGTCCACCAGGCGGAAAGGCAGCATTTCTGTAGCCAAGAGCTTGCAGATGGTGAAATTCAACCTCTTAGCTTTCTCATGGCTAGGAGGAAATGGTCTTTTACTTGTCCACATCTGAGGGACCAAGGGCTGGCTGTTGTGCTTAGACGGGGTTGAGAAGGGTGTCCCCGGCAAACTGCCGGTCAGTGAGGAAGATGCAGGCGGACATGTTAGATTGCCTAGATCCAAAGGTCGTGCTATCGATGTCGGACAGCGCTCAACACCAGCTGGTGTTACCACCTCCAAAGAAAATGATGACCTGCCAATCACGCTGGCTGTTGCGGGTAACGAGGTGGCAGGTCTGCGTCCCAAAACAGGTGTGACTGCTGTCCCCCCAGTCACAGAGGATGAAGAGGCCGCGGATGCACAATATGTGGCAGACGGCGGTTGGCCCGGCCGGCTAGGCCGCATTGTAGCACAGTGAGCTTCCCACTGCAACTTAAGCTTCATGTCGATGTGACGGTTCATGCATGAAGTACTCAAACTATGTATTTTTTGGCCTCTACTTAGCTTTTGCTGACAAATGTTACAGATAACACGAGTTGGGTCATCTTTATCGATCTGAAAAAATGCCCAGGCTATGCAAGGCTTAGCACCCATGCGACCTGAAGAGCCACCACGACTTGTGGTCAGAGGCAGAGTTGTGTTTGAGAATGCAGTTGTTGATGTGCTTCCAGTACTACGTCTCTGTCCAGGAAGGCGCAACCTGACCTCGTCGTCACTAGCATCCTCCTCCACCTCCTCTGCTGACCTCATCTCTTGGCTGACTGTGGGTTGACAGTAAGTGGGATCTCCAGCCTCATCATCATCACCCTGTGTTTTATCACATCCGTCGTCCTCAGAGCCAACCTGTTCCTGCCCTGACAAAAAACTAAAGTTGTCGCTCCAATCAGGTATTTGAGTCTCATCATCGTCTTCCTCATTGTCTCCACCAACAGGAGTTACAGTTTGGGAACGAGGGTCTACATTATGGTCAGAACCTTCTGCGTCTGGTCCTGGATCCGACACATAAAGATTCTGGGCATCAGTGCAGATCATTTCCTCGTTTGGATTCACAGAAGCTCTGGAGCCGACCTCTGATACCCAGGCTATAGTATGAGTAAACAGCTCTGCAGACTCAACCATCTGTTCTACCCCATACTCAGACTGGCAGCTGGAGACTTGGGAGCTGTGAGGAAGCAAGTGCGATTGGGGTGACACCTCTGAGGACTGTAGTATTTGTGATGTTGAAGTTGAGGTGGAGGAGAGCCCACTTAAAGGAGCACTTGATATCCATTGAAGCACCTGCTGTTTTTGTGCCTCATCTGGAATTTGTAGCGATTGGCGTGGCCGTAAGAAAGGGATCTTATCACATTGTCCGCTAAAAGAAGTAGACATTTTAGTTTGGCTGGAAGATGGTCTTTCTTCTGCAGATGTTACTGTTGCTTTAACACCTACCCCACGGACACAACCTTTTTTCCCCTTCCCAACACGTCTATTCCCCTTTCCACCAGCAGCAGGCCTTTTTCCACTCATTTTGGTGGTTAACTAATTCACAACTCTGGAGTTGTTTGCACAAAAAAACAATGGATGGGAACCGAGCAGAGCTGAGTGGCCAAACTGTGGTATTAGGCCAAAAGTATTGGCTTGGTTAGATGCAGAAAAAATTATATTGAGTTTGCAACCTGATGGAGGTTAGTATAGATGGACTAATAGAACAAGTCCCACACACTGCTAGAAGCCTAAATATTTTTTCAGAGCTCGATGCAGAAAAAAATTATATTGAATTTGCAACCTGATGGAGGTTAGTATAGATGGACTAATAGAACAAGTCCCACACACTGCTAGAAGCCTAAATATTTTTTCAGAGCTCGATGCATAAAAAAATTATATTGAATTTGCAACCTGATGGAGGTTAGTATAGATGGACTAATAGAACAAGTCCCACACACTGCTACAAGCTGAAATATTTTTTCAGAGCTAGATACAGAAAAAAATTATATTGAATTTGCAACCTGATGGAGGTCAGTATAGATGGACTAATAGAACAAGTCCCACACACTGCTAGAAGCCTAAATATTTTTTCAGAGCTAGATGCAGAAAAAAATTATATTGAATTTGCAACCTGATGGAGGTTAGTATAGATGGACTAATAGAACAAGTCCCACACACTGCTACAAGCTGAAATATTTTTTCAGAGCTAGATACAGAAAAAAATTATATTGAATTTGCAACCTGATGGAGGTCAGTATAGATGGACTAATAGAACAAGTCCCACACACTGCTAGAAGCCTAAATATTTTTTCAGATCTCGATGCAGAAAAAAATTATATTGAATTTGCAACCTGATGGAGGTTAGTATAAATGGACTATTAGAACAAGTCCCACACACTGCTACAAGCTGAAATATTTTTTCAGAGCTAGATGCAGAAAAAAATTATATTGAATTTGCAACCTGATGGAGGTCAGTATAGATGGACTAATAGAACAAGTCCCAGACACTGCTAGAAGCCTAAATATTTTTTCAGAGCTAGATGCAGGAAAAAATTATATTGAATTTGCAACCTGATGGAGGTCAGTATAGATGGACTAATAGAACAAGTCCCACACACTGCTACAAGCTGAAATATTTTTTCAGAGCTAGATGCAGAATTTTTTTTTATTGAAGTTGCAACCTGATGGAGGTTAGTATAGATGGACTAATAGAACAAGTCCCACACACTGCTAGAAGCCTAAATATTTTTGCAGAGCTAGATGCAGAAAAAAATTATATTGAATTTGCAACCTGATGGAGGTTAGTATAGATGGACTAATAGAACAAGTCCCACACACTGCTACAAGCTGAAATATTTTTTCAGAGCTAGATGCAGAAAAAAATTATATTGAATTTGCAATCTGATGGAGGTTAGTATAGATGGACTAATAGAACAAGTCCCACACACTGCTAGAAGCCGAAATATTTTTTCAGAGCTAGATGCAGAAAAAAATTATATTGAATTTGCAACCTGATGGAGGTTAGTATAGATGGACTAATAGAACAAGTCCCACACACTGCTAGAAGCCTAAATATTTTTTCAGAGCTCGATGCATAAAAAAATTATATTGAATTTGCAACCTGATGGAGGTTAGTATAGATGGACTAATAGAACAAGTCCCACACACTGCTACAAGCTGAAATATTTTTTCAGAGCTAGATACAGAAAAAAATAATATTGAATTTGCAACCTGATGGAGGTCAGTATAGATGGACTAATAGAACAAGTCCCACACACTGCTACAAGCTGAAATATTTTTTCAGATCTAGATGCAGAAAAAAATTATATTGAATTTGCAACCTGATGGAGGTCAGTATAGATGGACTAATAGAACAAGTCCCACACACTGCTACAAGCTGAAATATTTTTATATTTTTTCAGCGCTAGATGCAGAATTTTTTTTTATTGAATTTGCAACCTGATGGAGGTTAGTATAGATGGACTAATAGAACAAGTCCCACACACTGCTAGAAGCCTAAATATTTTTGCAGAGCTAGATGCAGAAAAAAATTATATTGAATTTGCAACCTGATGGAAGTTAGTATAGATGGACTAATAGAACAAGTCCCACACACTGCTACAAGCTGAAATACTTTTTCAGAGCTAGATGCAGAAAAAAATTATATTGAATTTGCAATCTGATGGAGGTTCGTATAGATGGACTAATAGAACAAGTCCCACACACTGCTAGAAGCCTAAATATTTTTTCAGAGCTAGATGCAGGAAAAAATTATATTGAATTTGCAACCTGATGGAGGTTAGTATAGATGGACTAATAGAACAAATCCCACACACTGCTAGAAGCCTAAATATTTTTGCAGAGCTAGATGCAGAAAAAAATTATATTGAATTTGCAACCTGATGGAGGTTAGTATAGATGGACTAATAGAACAAGTCCCACACACTGCTACAAGCTGAAATATTTTTTCAGAGCTAGATGCAGAAAAAAATTATATTGAATTTGCAACCTGATGGAGGTTAGTATAGATGGACTAATTGAACAAGTCCCACACACTGCTAGAAGCCGAAATATTTTTTCAGAGCTAGATGCAGAAAAAAATTATATTGAATTTGCAACCTGATGGGGGTTAGTATAGTTGGACTAATAGAACAAGTCCCAGACACACTGCTAGAAGCCGAAATATTTTTTCAGAGCTAAATGCAGAAAAAAATTATATTGAATTTGCAACCTGATGGAGGTCAGTATAGATTGACTAATAGAACAAGTCCCACACACTGCTACAAGCTGAAATTTTTTTTCAGAGCTAGATGCAGAAAAAAATTATATTGAATTTGCAACTGATGGAGGTTAGTATAGATGGACTAATAGAACAAGTCCCACACACTGCTAGAAGCCCAAATATTTTTTCAGAGCTAGATGCAGAAAAAAATTATATTCAATTTGCAACCTGATGGAGGTTAGTATAGATGGACTAATAGAACAAGTCCCACACACTGCTAGAAGCCTAAATATTTTTTCAGAGCTCGATGCAGAAAAAAATTATATTGAATTTGCAACCTGGTGGAGGTTAGTATAGATGGACTAATAGAATGATGCTATGCCCAAAAGGTTTTACTTCACTAGGTGCAGTAAAAAAAATTGTATTCTATACACAGGTAGTGTAGCTTGCAACACAGATAGGCTACTCCACTGACTAACACACTCTGCAATAGGCCAAAAAGGATTTGCTTTGCTAGATTTAGCCAAATGCTGTGAAAAAAACTTGCACAGCACTGGCACAGACCTGCCTGGCAAAAAGTGATAGGAACTGATGTAACCTAGCCCTGAAAAGGACTGCAATTACAATTAGTCTTTACTCCCAACCTATCTATTTAAGAGCACAGACCTGCCTGATAAAAGTCGTATGAAATGATGTAACCTAGTCCTTAAAAGGACTGCAATCACAACTCTTCCCTACTCCCAAGCTAACTGTAGATTTGTGCGAAAATTGGCTTGAAATTAACAAAGTATAGCGCATGCAGCAACAGTGGTGCCGTCTAACATGCAGCTGCAGCAGTGAGAAAATGGTGGCGACGGGGAAAATGGCTGGGTCTTATAGGGCAAGGACATGTGACATACACTGCCAATGACACATGCCCTTGCTGGTGTGAAAAAAAGCAGTTCGCTCCGTGTGTGCGCTACTGATAGGCTGACAGACTGCACCTCCCCACTGTAAATGCGGGAAAGAGAAAAAAAAATGGAGATCTTCATTAATCCTGTAGAGATCCATCCCCTGCCCCTCCCCCCGCCCCGCTGTACACTCAAACTGAATATTAACATTAATTTTCAGCATTACTGAGAAAAAATCCAGTTATGATTTTGGTGCACGAACAGTTATTGAACATAACCTCGAACAGCCAAATTTTTTTCAAATCGTTCGTGTTCACCGAACGGCTCGAACACCGCCCAAAACAGCTCGAATTTGAGATTGGCGAACAGTTCGAGTCGAACACCGCTCATCTCTACTCAGAAGGACTGTTTGTTAAGATGGATATGTGTAATGTACGGTTTTTCTCCCTACACTACCTAATACACGATCAAATATCTCCCTGACACAGCAGCAGCTATCCCTACACTGTCTGATCCGGAGTGACTGTGACGGGGATGGCAGCGCCAGGTCTGATATAGACCTGATGATGCTGTGCGGCCAGCAAATCACTGTAATGCCCACAACCAACATGACTACGGCATTATTGTGCATGGCAGCCAATCCCTGCATGTTCATTGGCTCTCTAAAGAGCGCCAAACATGCAGGGAGGGGACCCGAGTTCCCGCCCGGGCAACCCGGAAATACTCGCCGAGCGCCGAGCTTGTCGAGCACCATGATGCTCGTGCGAGTACGGATTAGTAGCGAGCACGTTCGCTCATCACTAGTGTCCATCTATTGGGTTTAGCTGTAGTGGAAGAATTTTCGGTCACCATTATACTAGTTCTACTCTAGTGAAATTAATTCTTTGGTGCATATATTATTGTCACAGGCGTACACAAGATATAATCGAAATTGGTTTTCTTAGTACTGTGGTATATAAAGCAGGCTATATTTCATCTTTTAATTTTTCGGTGCTGATATTGTTTTCCATACAGGGGTACACATTAGTAATGAGAAAGCACTAAATGTGCTCAACTTAGTGGTTCAGTGGTTTCTCAAAACCTATCCAGATCTGCCAGAGCTGCTTGTGAAAGTACAATGCATGTGTGCCCATTTCAGAAACTCAACTATAGGTTCCGCCACCCTGGCAGTGCTTCACCAGCATTTGCAGCTTCAAGCTCACCGACTGTTGTGCGATGTCACAACATGTTGTAAATCAAAATTGCAGATGTTGGGAAGGATTTATGAGCAGCAGAGGGCAGTTGTTAAATACTAGCTTCAACACGCCCATCGGCATTCAGGTCAGCCTCCGCACATAAGAACTGATGAGTGGGCATGGATGTCTGACATTGGTGCCGTCCTCCAAAACTTTGAGGACTCCACCAAGATGGTGAGCGGCAATGACACCATAATTAACGTCACCATCCCACTTCTCTGTCTATTGAAATGCTCCGTTCTCACAGTTAAAGAGGAGGCATTGCAGGCAAAGCAAGGAACTATGCAACCCAGCCTCAACTCATCTCATTGCGGATTGGGTAATAATGAGAATGAGGAGGAGAACATGGACAGTCGTCCTCTTGGGGAGGACAGGGAAGTCTTGGCTGTCTTGGAAGTCTTGATACACCTCTTGTGGGAAAGCTGTATGAGTTTCGCTTAATGACCTTCAGTGGCCTAAATCGTGGCTTTTAATATGCACGGTATTTCTCAAAACGCATTGCAGATCAGGCCAGTGTCCAACTCTGTAGTGATTAAATTCAAGGCATAAAGAAAGATCTTTGTCTGTGACTAAGCACCACCGAGAAGTGTGAGTTGATGTTGGACTGGCTGCCATTGCTTATGCAATAAGCTGCATTAGAAGACTTTTTGGAAGAAATGACAGCTGGAGTAGATACAGTTTCCCTCTATGCCAGCCCTTTCACTGAGCTATAGAATATGGCTGTGGTGAAATACAACTTTCACCGAAAAGCAGAGTCAGAGTGAAGAACATTGGGCCCATCAGAGGATTTGATTCTGAGGGACCACCTTTCTCCCCTGCTAAAGAGCCCTATAGCAGCTGCAAGATTTGTGCTATGAACTCTCCTGAAGGAGAAGCCAAGGTCCACCAGAGGATTTTCTGGTTCTTTGGTGGGCCTGTCCAACCCTGCCGAGAAGCATCCAGAGGGAAAAGTGTGTGGAAAGGTTCCTGGACACTCTATGGCTGTATTTTTACTGTGGACTGGCTCTGTATCGTCCCTTGCCACACTCACTTGTCCACGTCTTTGTGGTTAGGCGATCATTCCCAGCAAGTGCACTGGGGAGTGCACAGGTAATGTTCTGGGACCCGTGCTTGTGGAAGGCGGAGACGACACCGGGAGAAATAGTGGCGGCTGGGGACCAAGAATGGAGACCCGGCCGCCGCCATAAGGTTGTGAAAAGCTTTCTCCTTCACGAGCCTAAAAGGCAACATTTCAAGTACAAGCAGCTGACCAGAAATGTGGCAGTTTAGTATTGCGGCCTGTGGGTGGGTGGATGGCTGGCTACATACTTGCACTTGCTTTCCAAGTAACAGAAAACTAAGGAGATGGATGACCTCATCATCATCACAACCTGCAAAGTTTGCACTATGAACTCTCCTGATGGAGAAACCAGGGCCCACTGGAGGATTTTCTGGTTCTATGGTGGGCCCGTCTAACCCTGCCGAGAAGCAGCCCTGGCTAAGAAAAGTGTGTGGGAAGGTTCCCAGACACTCTATGGCTGTTTTTTTTTTACTGTGGACTGTCTCTAGCAATCCAAAAGATTTCAATCTATAAGATCCCTTCACTGACTCCCAATTGCCCAGCGTATCCCGTTCAAATTACTAACACTGACGTACAAAGCCATTCATAACCTTTCTTCTCCGTACATCTCTGAACTAATCCCCCGATATTTTTATTTCTTACGTAATCTACGGTCCTCCCAAGACCTTCTTCTTTCCACACTTATTTGTTCCTCACCCAATCACCACCAATATTTCTACCAAATATCCTCCATCCTCTGGAATTCTGTGCCTCAACAAGTCTGATTAGCCACCACATTCGGAACCTTAAGACACCACCTGAAAACCCATCTCTTCAAGATAGCCTACAGCCTGCCATTGCCTCGCTGCCACCTCATCTCAACACCACCGGAGCTAATGCAACTCCACAATCTATTGTCTCCTTCCTCACCATCCTGTAGAATGTAAGGCCGTAAGTTTGCTAAGGAGATGGTGGCCTCTATCATCATGAAGGAGTTTGCTCGTTGTGTAGTAGTCTGGCTTTTATAATAAAGATCCTGCTCATTTTTATAATTTTAAGTGAGAACGCAGAGACCGTGGTTTCTGCAGGAGCGCATCTAGGCCGGGATAGTGGCCGAGAAATTGCTGTACCATCAGGTTGAGGATGCGAGCCATGCAAGGCACGTGTCTGAGATTGCCCCGGCGTAGGGCCGCCACCGGGTTCGCACCATTATCGCACACAGCCTTTCCTTGCTCCAGGTTCAGTGGAAACAGCCATTGCTCAAACTCGGCCTGGAGAGCTGTCCACAACTCTTCAGCTGTATGACTGCGATCTCCAAGGCATATCAATTTTAACACTGCCTGATTGTGGTGAGACCTGGCTGCGCAGTACGGAGGTGGGGGGATTCTCTCTGCACGGCTGGAACATGTGTCTTAGTAAGGCAGAGGTTGAGGGCGCAGGTGGAGGCCCTAGAGGAGGTGGAGGATGCAGAAACCCTGGAGGAAGTGTTAGGATCATTCAGCCATGGAGGGTCCTTGTTGGAGTCGGGGTATCCCCGTAACAAGAAATACACAGACACGTAGTGTATAATCAAGTACTGGGAAGCCCCTGAGCGCGTCTCCCTCTATGGGTGCTGTCCCTTTATTTATAATAATAATCATTTTTTTTTTTTTTTTTTTTTTGTCAGACATGCGCAGTAAAATGCCTTTGTTTCACAGGCAGCGAAATGATGATTCATAACAGTGGAATGTTGATAAGAAAGTTTCATAAACAAAAAGTGATAATTAGTAGAAGCTTGCTGAGACAGCTAAAACAAGTTACAATCTAGTTTCTGGGCGTCAGTCCAAATGTCCAGATAAGGGAAGAATAACTTCATCTGTGTCTTACATCGTAGTCTTGCGTGAAGTACAACTCCCATCATCCTCTCAGTCCCCCCTTTGATTCTTCCTTATGGACTTTTGGTAGAAAACCTGGTCCGGGAGTTCTTTTCTTTCATATTCTTGAGTCCGTGTTACAAAGCTTATTTATGCATATTAAAATAATTTTTAATCCTATTTTAAACACTACATATATGACTACTATAATTAGCACAATCTGTAATATACCTTGCAGAATTCCAGCCACCCAACCTCCAATACCCTTAAACCAGTTCTTTGGGTTGAGAAAGGAGAAGGTGTCTGACCACCAGCTATCTTTATTTTGGTCATTGTGTCTGTCATATTCATCCCGTAATCGTTGTATATCTGCCAGCTTGAACCTCATACTCATTGTACTGTTTGGATCTATGTAATGACAACAGGTTGGACCAATAATTTGACACATTCCTCCCTGGGCCGCAGTTAGGTAGTCTAACACTACAGTATGTTGATTAGTAACAATTATAAGTTGATTTTGTACAGCTATACTAGTATTAAGTATATCCATAATATCCCATATCTGATCATCTAGATAGTCGGTGGCCTGAACTAATTTATCCCACATCTGCATCAACATTGGATACACAAAGAAAGTGCTGAATATTTTATTAGGAATTCCCATTTGGACCACATGTGGCCTACCTGAAGGTCTAGGCGAGTTGTCGGCTGCTCTTTTGTATAGTGTGTGTTTAGGTACTGCTTGCATATCTACCTGCTGATTCTGAACTATAAATGTGGCCGGTGTTAAGCGTCCTAGAGTACATGCACCTTTTATTCCTACTGGGAGCCATTTGTATGCTCCATTTCCACAAATCCAGAAGGTTCCTTCAGGCAGATCCCATATTGCAGAGTGTTGGAGCACCAACCTATGTACCAAATCTAAAAATTTAGATACATTCTGAAGTATACACCAAGGGGGTTTTTGACCTAATGGACTACAGTATCCTGCATCTGGATTTTCACAAGTCGGTGTACCTGGGTCATATGCACTTGACTCATTACATAATATATTACCTGGTATCTTTGAACATGTATCATTGTTTCCATCGGGGAATAATTGTGAATATTTCCAACCATTATTGTGTATGTATTTTTCTACTATATCAGGTTTAAAAGGTTGAGAAGAAGATACTGTGCTACTAAAACTGAGTTGTATATTTTCTGTAGGAATTAACCCTAAGTCTGTTAGTCCCGTCTTATTTCTAGGAACCCATACACCTCCTTTAAACGCTAAATATTGTAAGTTGTTTATTTTTCCGGTCATATTACCTTGCCACCAGGGAAATCCCACCCACCCCACAACTGGGATGGCAACAGTGGTGTTCCATAATCTAGAATTAACGGTTTGGTTATTTGCTAATTTGTCTGAGCAATTAGTCCATGTAAACACTTCCTCAGGGGTCATGGGTACGGCCAGGAAGGGTATGCTCGTGGCTGATATTGGAGAATGCGTACAAATCCAACAGTCTGCTATTTTCTGTCCGCCATCGAGCAGCCCGTTTACCAATGTCTCATGATGTTTTATAAATTTATTATCTGTAGGTTTTGGGGAACTTAGTTTATCCCACAGGTCTCCCTGATCTATCGTTATAGCTAACACAAGTACAATCACCACTATTTCTTTTTGCAATGGCTTGCATGTACCCATGCTGATTTTCCTTCCAATTTTACTGCAGTTGGAGTTGTCAATAACACCTGATATGGACCCTCAAATCTGGGTTCTAGCGTTCTTCTGTTATGTCTTTTTACGTAGACTTCGTCTCCTGGTTGCAGCTTGTGCGTTCCCTCAATGGAATCTGGATCTGGAATGGAAGAGAACACTAAAGAGTGTATTTTAGACACATGCTTACATAAATTTTGTACATAAGCAGTTAAGCTTTCAGTTTCTAACATTAAAGTCTGTGGGAAATACAATCCTGTATTGGCAACTCTACCAAACAATATTTCATGGGGGGTGAGTTTGCTCTTTCCCTGGGGGGTGTTTCTGACTGAATACAATGCTATTGGGAGACACTCAGTCCATGGTTTCTGTGTTTCTGCCATGGCTTTCTGTATTTTTAACTTAAGTGTTCCATTCATTCTCTCAACCTTACCAGAACTCTGTGGGTGGTAAGGGGTGTGTAGTTCACTTTTTATACACAACATTTTCATTACATTCTGAAAGATCTCTCCAGTAAAATGTGTACCTCTATCTGACTCGATCACTTCTGGGATACCATAACGGGGTACCAGTTCATGTGCTATTTTTACTGCAGTGACTTTAGCCGTGGCTGTATGAACTGGATAAGCCTCTGGCCACCCCGAAAACATGTCCACACATACCAGTACATACTTATAGTGTCCATGCTTAGGCATCTGGATGTAATCGATCTGAAGTCTCTGGAACGGATATAGTGGTCTTACATGGTGCTTCTGGGGGGTCTTAACAGTCTGTCCTGGATTGTGGGCTAAACAGATTTCACAAGAACCACATTTTGCTCGAGCTACCTGGCCGAACCCTGGGGCTAACCACTTCTGTCTGACCCTCTGTATCATACCGTTTGCAGACACATGTGTAGGTCCGTGGGCTTCACTGACCACAACAGGGTACCATGCTCGGGGGAGACAAAGCTCATCTCCTTTTCTCCATAGTCCTTCTTTTTCTTCTGCCCCCTGTTTCTGCCACTCTTCTTTTTCTTCTCTACTCACCTGCTGGTGGGCTTCTTTGAGCCGTGTAATTAAGTCAAATTCTGATACTGCACTAATAGTGTGGTCAGTTGTCAGAGGTTTTACTGCAGCTCGCTTAGCAGCCTTGTCGGCTCGGTCATTACCCCTAGCTATCTCGGTGTTGAGTCTTACATGTGCAGGTACTTTTATTACTGCTACTTGTTTGGTTGAGGCAGCTGATTCTAGGATTTGTCTAATCATTTGTCCATGTTTTACTGGTTGACCTGAAGCTGTCATGTAACCTCTAGCTCTCCATATACATCCAAAATCATGTACAATACCATATGCATATCTAGAATCGGTAAAAATATTAGCGGTTTTTTCTTTTGCTAACTGTAATGCTCGTATTAGAGCTAATAGTTCAGCTTCCTGGGCTGAACAGCTGGCCTGCATTGGCTCAGCTTCAATAACATCATAATCTGATACAATGGCATAACCTGTGTGAAAGTTACCAGTTTCATCTGCATACCTACTACCATCTATATACATATGTAGGTCTGGATTGTCAAGAGGGGTGTCCTGTACATTAGGTAGCCCTTGTGTTTCTTGTTCTATACACTGTAAGCAATCATGTATTATATTGTCTTGTTCGTGGTATTGTAAAAAATTTTCATCTTCGTCTTCCTGACCTCCTTCCACTCCCCCCTTTGTCTCTAGTGGTAACAGAGTGGCTAAATTTAGAGACAATATGCGGCGAAAAGTGAGGTTTGGTGGCATTAGTAAGGAGCATTGTAATCTAAGATGTCTAGCCATTGAAATGTGTTTTGGCAATACCTGATTCAGTATGCCATGTACATCATGTGTAGTTTGTACTATTAGGGCATGGTCTAGTACTATTTCTGAGGCTTTTTCTACCAAAAGAGAGACAGCTGCTACTACTCTGACACATGATGGTGCAGCTTTGGTAACATTATCTAATTGAGCAGAATAGTATGCGACAGGTCTTTGTTTATTTTCATGTTTCTGTGTTAGTACTCCTGTAGCATGATTAGACATTTCCGCAGCCATTAATTGGAATGGTTTGGCGTAGTCTGGGATTCCCAAGGCCGGGGCTGACATGAGACCTTTCTTGAGGTCTTGAAAGGCTATGAGTGCTGATTCAGTTAACTGGAAAGGTTCGATTTTTAAACAATCATATAGAGGTTGCATAAGCTGACTAGCATGTATAACCCATTGTCTGCAGTGTGATACTATTCCCAAAAATGCTCTTAATGTTTTGTAGTTCTTGGGAGGAACAAGATCTCTAATGATTTTTAGTCTGTCGGCGGTGAGGTGCCGAATACCTTGTGAAATGCAGTGTCCTAGAAATACTACCGTAGTCATACAAAGTTGTACTTTTTTCTTGTTAACTTTACAGCCCATGTCTGCTAGAAATATTAACAACCTTATTGTGTTGCTGTTTGCGGACTCTTGAGCAGGGGCACATAACAATAGGTCATCAACATATTGGAGAATTACAACCTCATCCGTAGGTTTGAAATTTTGAAGAACTGATCTCATAGCTTCTGAGTACAAGGTAGGTGAATGTATCATACCCTGTGGTAATCTTGTCCATGCTAATTGTCTATTCTTAAATGTAAATGCAAACAGTTTGTAACAGTCTGGGTGTAATGGTACTGAAAAAAATGCATTTGATAAGTCTATGACAGAAAATACTCGTGCTGTTGCTGGGATCTGTGATAGCAACGTGTGTGGATTTGGCACAACAGGAGTAATAGGTTCCAAAATTTTATTTATCTCTCTTAGATCATGTACCATCCGGTACCTAGCAGCTGACCCCTCAGTAGATTTCTTTTTTACGGGGTACAACGGTGTATTGGCTGGTGACTTTACTTCTATCAGTACTCCAGTTTTTAGATAATCTTTTATCTGTTCTCCTATGGCGTGTTCTTGTTGGGCACTAATAGGATACTGTCTCAATTGGGGTAGTGTCACACCTGGAACAGGAGTGACTTTTACTGGAGCTATTGGCATTAGTCCTACATCGGTGTCATGTTGTGCCCATAATTTTTCTGGTACCTCAGAAAGATCTAAAATAATTTGGGTAGGGGCAGGATCTTTCTCATCCTCTAAGGCTTGGACTTTTACAATGTTTTCTAGAGACTCTTGGTCATCAGGCACCAAAATTTGGACTCTACCATCCTCCAAAAATTGGATATTCATTTCTGTCTGCTTTAATAGGTCTGTACCTAGAAGACAAGTAGGTGCCCCTTTGACAAAAAGAAATTTAGATAAAAATATTTTAGATCCTATCTTTGTTTCAAGGGGAATACTATATGGGAGTGGCCTGATTCCTCCATCATACCCTTCGGTATAGGTTACATCATCTGATAAACAATCAGCATTTGGTAAGGCGTCTTCATTGAGGACGGAGGAAGTTGCTCCGGTATCTATTAGAAAAGGGCATTGTTTTCCTGCTACTTTTACCTGAATTATTGGGCGCCTTCCAGTCAAAGTGGTTTGCATCACGTCTAGTCACTCGCTTGCTGCAGGAGCAGAAGCCTGTACTGTCTTTTCTTGTGATTCTCTTGGGACATAGGTACCATCTTCTATATCCCTGGCTTTTTTCCTGCATTCTCTAATCCAATGTCCTGGTTTCTTACAGTAGTGACATGGATTAGTTTTCTTATCCAAATTCCCTTTGTCATAGGTCTGATTTGATCTGTTGTTTTTATTGACCAGACTATTATTTGCTGCTACTCTGATGGGTTTGGATGCTGCCTCACGCATATCCATTTCTATCCCTAATAGTTTTTGTCTGACTATCTGGGGATCATCTAGGGTTCTCCAATCAGGAGTTGCAGCCTTGAACTTTTCCCTAAGTTTTGGGTTAAGATTCTCTATAAAAGTTTTTGTCATCAGTCGAATGACTCCTTCATTGGTAAGGTCCATTCCCTCGTCTCTGTAACTGTTTTCTACCGCTAAGTAGTATTCATCTACAGGCTGTCCTGACTTCTGGGAGACAGTTCCTGAAGTCCCTCTCATTCGTTGTTTAGTTCTCATAAACTCCATAAGTCTGATCATAAAATTCTGTCCTGACAGTGCGGTATTTGGATCCTCACCATCTACTGGTTGAGGTCTATGAGGTTCTATAACTGTCATCAATTCCTGATACAACCCTGGTGTCATTTTCATTCTACATAATTCTGTCCCATCTGACCATGTTCCATTATGGGTGTGTATTATCTGCTGTATGTACGTAGCAAATCTTAGTGGGCATTGTATTGGATCTGGTGCATTCTGAAGTAGGGACATTCCCTCAGCGGGGGTCCATGGAAAATATTGTCTAGTCTGATGGTATCTAGTTACTCTACGCGGTGGATTGCCACCATCTTCTTCTCTGTATGGTCGACTGAGGATACGCACTGGTGCCAACATATCATGTGGTCGTGGTGCTCCACATCCTGCACATGTGTCTCTCCAGTCTGGATTCTGGAGTCCACAGTTTGTACATGTCCATCCACCCGGACCCCGAAAATCAGGATACGGTGTGGGTTCTGACCTGGGCTGATATGGTGGTGCCAATGGGTTCATTTGTTTACTGTTTTCTGTTTGTACAATGGGACCCTGTCTGACTGGAGTTCTCCATAATCCATTGTCTTTATTAAAAGTCCAATGGTCTGTCTCTGCTGTTTTTGATAGTTCGACCATGGCCTCTACTTGTTCCTGCCATCCTTTGTCTCTTATCACTCCTGCTTTTCTAACCCGAATGTCCTCCCATAGTTTCCTGTTAAACCTGTCATGCCTTGCTACCTGAAAAGTTTTGCAAACTTTCCCTAAATTCTTAGTTGCTTCTACACCACACCTTTCTTTCACGATTGTATAGACATCTTGTTCATCATTTGTGGTCTTAGTCTGTTTGTTGCCCATTTTTCCTGACTATTCTTACCTTAGGAGGCTTTTTGGGTTAGATAAAATATATTCTATATTCTACCTTTCCTCGTTACCTATTCTGTCCTAAGGAGCCAGTATCTGAAACGGTTTCTCTGGACCGTTTTGTCTGAAGTGTAGAGTAATTCTAACACACATATATATGGCAACAAGGGCAAGACCAACAATACATAAAATGAACCATACAGTCTCCATTATATATCGTGTCCCTGGAGTATTATCATTACTTCCATGGGCTCATTCTGTCAATCTCTTATCCGTCAAAAAGGAGGACAAAGGTTCGGGAGTTAAGCGTGAGCGAAGGTTTCCCCGAAAGGACACAACCTTATGACTCAGTTAGGCAATCTCCGTAATACTTATGTCATCTACCTTAGTGCGGCTTATGAGGCTATTCCCGACATCCACATCTCTTTCATACCATCCGTTTCATAACCTTCTCTGACCTCTCCTTCGGCAGATCCTACAGTATATACATGAATGACCCGAGCTATAGGTATCCTTCTCTACTAGTTCCTCAATCCCAACACAAGATATGCATGAAATTTACGGACTATCGCAGAGCAGATGTAAGAGAACTAACAGTGTCTCTTACCTGGCCAGGTTTGTCATCTGCTGTTCCGATGTCCCAATCTCAGCGGTTACTCGTGCCGGTCGATGAACTTGAAGGAATACGCAGACCTCGGGTCCCTGTTTCGGGCGCCAGGAATTGTTAGGATCATTCAGCCATGGAGGGTCCTTGTTGGAGTCGGGGTATCCCCGTAACAAGAAATACACAGACACGTAGTGTATAATCAAGTACTGGGAAGCCCCTGAGCGCGTCTCCCTCTATGGGTGCTGTCCCTTTATTTATAATAATAATCATTTTTTTTTTTTTTTTTTTTTTGTCAGACATGCGCAGTAAAATGCCTTTGTTTCACAGGCAGCGAAATGATGATTCATAACAGTGGAATGTTGATAAGAAAGTTTCATAAACAAAAAGTGATAATTAGTAGAAGCTTGCTGAGACAGCTAAAACAAGTTACAATCTAGTTTCTGGGCGTCAGTCCAAATGTCCAGATAAGGGAAGAATAACTTCATCTGTGTCTTACATCGTAGTCTTGCGTGAAGTACAACTCCCATCATCCTCTCAGAAGTATTAGATACAGAGGTTTGTCCCGTAAGCCTTGGGGATTCCAACACTTGCTGTCTAGTGACACTTTGGTGTCTAGTGGTTTAGTTCTCTATCCCCTGGTGTTTAGTGATTTAGTTCTCTAACCTTAACTGTTTAGTAGGTTAGATTTCCAACCCCTGTTGTCTTATTAGATTAGTTCTCCAACCCCTGTTTTCTATTAGTTTAGTTATCCATGTTCTGGTGTGTATTTGTTTCATTCTCCAACCTTAGCTGTTTAGTAGTTTAGTTCTCCAACCCATGTTGTATATTAGTTTAGTTCTCATTGTTCTGATGTGTATTTATTTCTTTTTCCAACCCATCCATGCCCACCCCCAGAGGTTAACGTCTGGTGATGAGGGTTCGGATTCTTCTCAGATCCTACTTCGTCTGGGCCCGGATCAACTGTAAAAAATTTTGCGCATCGCTACTGTGGCGCCCCTGAGGGTTCAGTCACCACAGAGGTACTGCACCTCACCCAGAGGTGTGACATCTCCTTCTCTCAGGTAAGGATGGAGTACTGCCCGGGACCCCAACACCTGTACCCAACACTACACTACTCCAGACGGGCTGGAGGGGTAAGATGCACTGCTTGCTGCTGGCCCCGTCCCTGGCTGGAGTGGGGGGAACCAAAGTGAGGGGGAACCAAGTAGTGGGTGTGGGTGAAGGACACAGGACATGGGAGCACTTGAATATATATATATATATATATATATATATATATATATATATATATATATATAGGGAAGCCATCTTTGAGGAGTAGTCAGTAAGAGAGGAGAAAAAGTGAAAGGAGCAGAGGCTCTTCAGGAGCTCTGCTTGGGAGGCAGGCTCGGCCTGTCATGCCCAAGGCTGAGAGAGGAGTGGGAGCAAGGCTCCAGTAACAGAAGGGATCCCAGGGGGTACGGTGAGTGCAGGACGGCACCCGTACGCCCAAATCTGCCAGGCGTCAGAGGGATCAGGCCGCAAGAAGGGAACCAGTCCCTGGACTAGCCGAGTTACTTTACATCTCAGCTAGAAAACGAGAGGCTTCTGCACTTTCAAGGTGCAGTTGCCACATTCGCACCTAAGCCACCGAAAAGGGCACCAAGCAAGGTCGGGGAACTTCAAGTTGCCCAGAGGGATCTCAAGGTACCCGATCGGGACTTTGTGTGGCGGGGCGCAGGGCAGGAGGGAGAGACCCAGCGTGGGAAGTCGGCTAAGAAAGTAACATACAGAGAGGGGTCCCGTTAAGTGCTCTTGAGAAACTTGAGGGAGTGCTGAACCCCTGCCTCATAAACGCAGCGCGACGTGGGAGACTGTCAGCTGTATAGTGCTACCTGAGGAACCTGAATAACTGTGAGTAAACTCAGATGACTGCACCCCACTGCTTCTGTCAGTTATTTCTACCACGCTATCGCTCCTGCACTATAACGCCCAGCATCACCACCTGCACCTACACTGCCCTGGAGCTGTGCTCTGCCTGTGGAGAGCCGCACCAACTCAGCTGCCCTAACATCTGCCCCAGAAGTCTGCAGCAGTGCCGGTACCCATTACCGGGAACCACAGGTGGTGTCACGAGACAAAACTGTTATTCATCCCATCAAGTGACAAACCCCTTTTAAAGAGTGACCCTAGGGTACGGGCCCAGGAGCCGACTGTCGTGGCATCCCAAGAAGGTAAAGGCCCGGGTACCGAGTCCCCCATATCCCCCTGGGCGTATCACTACACATGCTTTCCCCCTCTTGAGTCTGTGAAGCTTTAGATCAGACCTCTGATGCTCCGGAATAGAATGTGTGAACAGCTCTACAGACTCGCCACTTCCCCACAGTCAGTTGGCCAGTTAGAGAGTTGTGACGTGCGTGAAAATAAGGATAATTGGGGTGCCACCTCTGAGGACTGTTCTGTGTGTGAAGATAAGGTGGAGGAAGAGGAGCAGAGGCCACTTGATGCAGCGCTTGTCATCTACTAGAGCACATGTTCTTCCTGCCCCTCATCTACAAGGCGTACCGCTGTGCGACTGCCAAAGAAAGGGAGTGGAATTCAGTAACAGAAGTTTCAAAATGCTGCACAATTGCTCACTGCAGCAAAACAAAACTTCTTCTCATCTCTCATAACATACGTGTCTTACAACCCTAAACAGCTATTTAGTACTTTCAAGTCCCTCCTCTCTCCACCAGCCCCCCCTCCCTCTCCTCTCCTCTCCTTTCATCTCAGCTGAAGACTTAGCCTTATTCTTCAAGCAGAAGATTGACAACATAGGGCAAAGCTTTTGTTTAAAGTCCCAACAGCCCCTTCTCAACAACTCAACTCTTCTCCTTCAGAACCAGCTCCTCCGCCATCGCAGATCATCTTTACTCTCCAAATCACATCTCACCACCTGTGAACTTGACGTAATACCATCCCACCTCATTCTTAACCATACCACAGTCTTCATCCCAAGCCTAACCCTCCTCTTCTACCTGTCATTAACAACTGGCTTCTTCCCATCATAACTCAAACATACCTCGACCACACCCATCCTCCAAAAGCCCTCACTTGTCCCATCCTATCTTTAGCAATCACCCCATCTCACTTCTCCCCTATGCCTCCAAACTACTGGATCAACACGTCTATTTTGAACTGTCCTCCCACCTCTCCTCCTGCTCCCTCTTTGACTGCTTATAATCAGGCTTCCAACCTCACCATTCCATTGAAACTGCCCTGACTAAAGTCACCAACTACCTACTAACTGCCAGACTACTCTGTCTTCTTCCTCCTAGAACTGTCATCTGTCTTCGACACAGCAGACCATACCCTCTTACTACAGACTCTTATCTCTCGGCATCACAGACTTGGCCCTGTATTGGATCTATTCATACCTAACTGACAGGATATTCAGTGTCTCCCACTCACACACCACCTCCTCATCTCATCCCCTATGTGTTGGTGTCCCCTAAGGTTCAGTTGTAGGACCCAGGCTTTTCTCCATCTACATATTCAGCCTGGAACAGCTCATGGTCTCCAGGCTTTCAGTATCACCTCTATGCTGATGACACACAGATTTACCTCCCTGGACCTGGTGTCAACTCCTTACTAGCCAGAATCCCACAATGTGTGTCCTGTATTTCATCTTTCTTCTCTGCTAGATTTGTAAAAATTAACATGGATAAAACAGAATGCATCATCTTTCCACAATCTCGTTCACCCCCCCAACTGACCTATCTATCAAAGTGAATGGCTGCCCAATCTCCCTAGTCCCACAAGCTTGACTCTGATCTGTCCTTCAAACGTCAGATCCAAGCCCTTTCCACTTGCTGCTGACTCCAATTTCAAAATATCTCGGGGATCCGCGCGTTCCTCAACCATGAATTTAGAAAAACACTAGTGTACTCCCTTCTCATCTCCCGCCTCACCTACTACAAGCTCCTGATCTGTGGCCTCCCTTCTATCACTCTCGCACGCCTCCAATCTATCCTAAACTGTACTGGCTGATTAATCCACCTGTCACCCCGCTATTCCCAGGCTTCTCCCCTATGTCAATCCCTGCGCTGGCTCCCTGTTGCCCAGAGACTCCAGTTAAAAATCCTAACTTTGGCATACCAAGCCATCGAAAGCCTGTCTCCTCCATACATGTGTGACCTAGTCTCCCTGTACTAGTTACCTGATCGCAACCTCCCATCCTTCCAAGATCTCCTTCTCTACTTCCCTCTTATCTCTTTTTTGTCCCGTGCATCTCCACTGCTTTGTAACGCTGTACCCCAACACATCAGACTCTCGCCTACAGTGCAAATCTTGAAAATGAAGCTGAAGACCCACTTCTTGTGACAAGCGTTCAATCTGAGTAACACGGGTACTTTAGATGCAGTGACACAGAAACACAGAGCAGCCAATATGGGGTTAATAAACAGGGGAGGTTTATAAGAACAAGGTCAATCTCCACGCAGGGAGCAACAAGGAAAATATGGGGGGGGGGGAACAAGGGAAATAGCAGGTGAAAGTCTATAACTAACAGTTCACAGTCTGACAAGATGTAGCAGAGTCGAACCGGTTGTAAACGTCAGTTTGTACACTTAGCTGACTCTGGCTCCTCACAAGGCAGTCACCAGCGGATGCAGGTGATGATTTCTTCAGGTTTCCCCGCCCAAACAATGCTCCGTCTTCTGGCGGCAGCGGGTGGTCTCCGGTTTTACCCGCTGAGCCCCTAGTCCATAACACGGCACCTCATGTGCCTCGGCTCCACGGACCCTGCGTCCCTTATCTCTATAGTCGGGCTTGACTCCTCTGGTCCACTGCACCCGACTCCTGCTCCCAGTACTCGAGGCAGGAGCCTTGACCCTCTCACACTGCTCTCTTGCACAGGACTCAGCTCCGCTTTCCCGCGCAAAACGTCCTCGTCTCTTCCTCTCTCTAGTCACACCAGGAGTCCCCTGGTCACCTGACTTCCCAGCTCTGTCTCTGGACACACCCCCAACTTCCCAGTCACATGACTCCTGTGTTCGCAGTCTGTCTTCCCCCTGCAACAGGAGGTACGGCCCCGGCAGTTCTGGATCCCTTGCTCTGAAAGCACTTACACCCCGGTCTTCCCCCTTACATCTGCAGTAACCCTCGCTCCAGCATACCACTGCACGACTAGCTGTACCCTGACCTACTGTATTCTCACCTATCCCTTGTACATTGTTTGTGTGCCCTCGGGGGCATGGTCCTCTCTCCTCTTGTACCAGTCGATGACCCCTTTTGACTAGTGATGAGTGAGCATACTCGCAAGTCCCCTCCCTGCATGTTTAGAGCACGAATCAACATGCAGGGATTGTCTGCCACACACTGTAATGCTGCAGCCATGTTGGTTGTGGCATTTCAGTGATTGGCTGGCCGCACAGCATCATCAGGTCTATATCAGACCTGGCGCCGCCGTGCTCGTCAGTTTACTCCGCAATCAGGCAGTGTAGGGAGAGGTGCTGCTGAGCTAGGGAGATTTTTGGTTGTTTATTAGTTAGTGTAGGTATTCCACAAGATTCTCTACACATATCCATCTCAACTAACAGTCCTTCTGAGGCTGGCAAATTATGTGCCAACCTGGAGTCCTAAGGACCCCGTGCATAGTAGATCTCTCGCTCTGGCCCCCAGACACTCTGTCTCCTCCGCAAACTGTGAGTACACTTGGATTTTATCAAAACGTCCCTGGATCCTCGTACCAATATCAGGTATTATAAACTGAGCACTCAGCTCTACTATGCACGGGGTCCTTAGGACTCCAGGTTGGCACATAATTTGATTCACTAAACCTATAGGCTAATTTTGATTTGTCAGCCATACGAAGAATCCCCCAGGACATCCCTGGACCCTACAAGAACCCTAAGGCAGAACTACACACATGACATGTATCATCTAATAGCCATTTTAAACTACAATTTTATACTAAAAACTACTCCTACATCGGAACCATAAAAGGTACTTCACCCCTTTGATGGTTTCTCTAAACCCCTATTACCTCGAATAACTCTTATTTACTTTGATCTTCTTATAGCCCAGCTCCCACTCAGAACTAATCAGGGGCTCTTCATTTACCATACCCAGTACTCTACCTACCATCAAACCAGGTATATGTGGATATAATCATTGTAGGAAATTAGCTCCTAGCTGGACCTAGTAAATTAACTCTTTTATTCAAATTTCAGAACCATTCAGGGGCTCTTCATCCACCGTACCCAGTAACATATTTTCCATCTACTCGGAAAATCCATCTAACCATGGACACGTGGACAAGTGCTTGTGGGCAGGGACGCAGTCGGACCTTGGGACGGAACATGTACTCCCAACGCCGAGGACTGCAGGTCCTTGGTCAATAAGGGTTGCCCCCACAGTCTACAGCTCCTGCACCTCATCCTCCTCAGCCTCTCCCTCCTTTTCAGCCTCCATCTCTAAAATGACCACATGAGTCACAAGCTGGAAGCACTGCAGCACTGCCTCAGCCAAGCGACAACAGGCTGTGCTGAAGCTAATATGCTTAGGTGACAAACCGCACAATGAAGAGTTGTGGACAGCTCTGAAAGAGCAGGCAGATCTGTGGCTCACACCGCTGAACCTATAGCCAGGCATGGTCATGTGTGGCAATGGCCGAAACCTGGTGACGGCTCTGAGAGGAGGCGAACTCACACATATACCATACCTGGCCCATATCCTTAACCTTGTGGTTCAGCGGTTTCTCAAAACCTACCAGGAGCTGCCGGATCTGCTTGTCAAAGTACGCAGCATGTGTGCCTATTTTAGAAAGTCAGCTACAGCTCCCGCCACCCTTGCCGTGCTTCAGCAGCGTTTGCAGCTTCCGGCTCACCGACTGGTGTGTGATGTCCCCATGCATTGGAACTCTACATTGCAGATGTTGGGAAGGATTTGTGAGCAGAAGAGGGCAGTTGTTGACTACCAGCATCAACAAGGCTGTCGGTATTCAGGGTATTCAGTTCAAACTCCACACATAAGACCTCAAGAGTGGACATGGATGTCAGACATCTATACCATCCTTCAAAACTTTGAATACTCCACCAAGATGGTGAGGGGCGAGGATGCCATAATTAGCATCACCATTCCTCTTCTCTGTCTTTTCAAAATGCTCTCTGTTCACAATCAAAGAGGATGCATTGCAGGTGAGATGAGATGGGGCAAGGAACCATACAGGGTGATTACACACAGCCCAGCCTCATCTCATCCCAACCTGGATTGGGTGACAATGAGGAAAAGGAGGAGAAGGAGGAGGAGGAAGAACAGGAGCTAGTTCATGCTGTATACACGGTACTACCTGCACAACTGTCATACCGTCTGTTCAATGTGGATTGCCTGAGGACAGGGAGGAGGAGGAGGAGGAGTAGGAGAGCATGGTCAGTCGTCCTCTTGGTGAGGACATGGAAGCCTTTCCTATTAGCAGTCTGGCATGCATGGCTGAGTTTATGTTACGCTGTCTTTCTCTTGACCCTCGCGTTCTCAAAATTTTGGCTGACAGCTGTTACTGGTTGGTGACACTTCTAGACCCATGCTATAAGGAGAACTTTATATCGCTTATTCCTGAGGAGGACAAGTCTACAAAAATGGGGCAGTACCTTGGGCACTTGTTGCTGAACGATTAAAAAAATTCTCATCTGAAAACGCTGGCGGCAGAGGTCACAGTTCGTTGTACAACCAAGGAGTACAGGTGAGAGAGACACAACTCCAATCCAGCAGAGGAACACTGTCAAAGTTCTGGTAGAGTTTTCTAAGCCCCTCCCATCGCACAGGCCCTGAGGCGTGGGGTATTCTCACAAGGAGTGCAAAGCTTGGGAAGATGCTGAGGGAGTACCTTGCCGACCGTATCAGTGTCCCCCGTCATTCCTCTGTGCCTTATAATTTTTGGGAATCCAAGCTGGACACGTGGAATGAACTGACTCTATAAGCCTTGGAGGTCCTGGCCTGGCCTGCCCGGCCGCTATCGTTTTATCAGAATGGGTTTTTAGTGCCGCTAGTGGAATTATAACTGATAAGCGCATCTGCCTGTCAACTGAAAATGCTGACAGGCTGACTTTTATAAAAATTAACAAGGGCTGGTTTATGTATACCCACCAGAGGTAAATGTTTGTCAGCCCATACACTTAGTGCATGGGCATTACAAGTATAGGAGACCCGCTCCTTTCGAATGGGAATATTTTTTATGATGCCCTCCTCCTCGTATTTTCCAGGGTGCATTGGAGTGCCAATTTTTGGCAGCCTTTGCATTCACTTCATAGGCCAACACTATGGGAGACCCACTTTCTATTAATGGCAATGGAACACCCCAGGGGTCCGGTTGCCACAGTGGCATTGCCTCCCTCACAAGGGGTGATGCCATGCCTGGAAGCAAGAAGGGGTCCCCTAAGCAGGTTTACCAGACCAGAAAGGGGAGCTCCTCCCCTTAAAAACTGGAATATGAAGGCGGGGTTAGTAAGAGTGAGTTGAGAAGAGTTGAAGACAGGACAGCGACGAGGAAGGACCTGGGGAAGGGAGCTGTGTACAAGCTCGCCCCAGGAGAGAAGCGCAAGTGAACCGGACACTGGAGTCCATGGTTGTGGGGCACTGAAGGCGCAGCAGCAGAATCCGGAGAGCAGGAGACTGCAGGTCTCCTGGCCCCACCAGACACCCGGTGGCACAGCAGCACCATAGGGCCCAGCACCACCACATGGGAGCGACACTTGAGGAAGGCCCAAGCTGCCTGCCATACAGGTCATGAAAAAGACGTTTTTACTCACGGACGAGGGCCGCAGCATAGCTTCAAGCAGCAGGGCTAAAGAGAATAGCGCAGAGGGAAGGCCTTGAACTCCACCTGGTGAGGTGGATCCCCAACTGGCTTCCAGGCTGCCCGGACCTCCTCTACCAGCTAGTACCCATGCCCCGGTCTGCTCTGCCAAACAGCAAGTAAAGCTAAGAGGAAACCGCGATTAATATGTTGTCTGTTCATTAACTGCACTCTCAGCCCTGCACGCCACTGTCCCTGCCGACAATATTTACTCTTCAAATCATCTCCACTGCCCTGGAGCTTAGCTCTGCCTGTGGAGAGCTGAACCAACTCTGCTGCGTCACCATTAGCTCCAGTGGATCAGCTCCGCAGCGGCGGCTCCATATAGCCGCATACCACAGGTGGCGTCACGAACATTATTATCCTAAAACCTTTATTCCTTTTTACTTTCCCTTTAATTGACCACCCTGGGTCAAGGACTGGGTCACTGCCATCGTGACATCCCCAGCACCGACCGGCCCGGCTACTTAGTACCCCATGGCCCAGGGGGCGCATCAGCAACATTGTTTTCAGGAGGCACTCTGAACTCCACATCTCGCCCAAGAGGCATTGGAGTGCCTCCAAATTTTTGGCAACCCTTGCATTCATTGAATAGGCAAACACAATAGGAGACCCACTTCCTAGTAATGGGTACATTGTTTTCAGGAGGCCCTCTGACCTCCACGTCTTTCCAAGGGGCATTGGACTGCCTCCAAATTTTTGGCAGCCCTTGCATTCACTGCATAGGCAAACACAATGGGGGACCCATTTCCTAAAAATGGGAACATTGTTTTCAGGAGGCCCTCTGACCTCCACGTTTCTTCCAAGGGGCATTGGAGTGCCTCCAAATTTTTGGCAACCCTTGCATTCACTGCATAGGCAAACACAATGGGAGACCCACTTCCTAATAATGGTAACATTTTTTTCAGGAGGCCCTCTTCTACGTCTTTTCCAAGGGGCATTGAAGTAGGTCCAAATTTTTGGCAGTCCTTACATTCACTGCATAGGAAAACAGTATGGGAGGCCCACTTCCTAATAATGGGAACATTGTTTCAGGATGCCCTTCAACCTCTATGTCTCTTGCAAGGGGTATTGGGGTGCATCCAAATTTTGGGCAGACCTGCCTCTCACTGCATACGCAATAACAGTATAGGGGACCCACTCTTTAGTAATGGGAACAACAAAGCATAGACGGCTGATGGCTCTCTAAGAATAGCTAGGGCCGACTGCTGGCCCTTTAAGAATAGTAAAGGCCACCTGATGGCCATATAAAAATAGGCTTTGTGACTTTCTGAGACCCTCCTTCATAAATGAAACAGGATGTGTCTGATCATGTCTCACACACCACATGGCCAACTAAGGTTGTAAAATGTTAAAATGACATTTCCCGGTGAATGCATTTGTCACGGTTGAAAGCCATGCAAAAGTGCAAAAACGCATCAAAAATGCTACTTGTGAACATAGCCCAAGGTGTGGAGGAGTATTTTTGTTTTTGTTTATTTTGCCTTATATACAAGTCATTACCCTGGAAAGATTTTTCCTTAACATATTTCCCAGAAAAATCCATTTTGGCTTTGTTTTTGTATGTTTTATTGTGAGTCCGTAAAAGTGGCGTAATACCTCTGACAACGTTGTTCACAGCAGTGACCTGGGAGTCAGAAATGCTTCAAGGGGTCTTCCCCATGCTGTTTCCATGTCATTTGAGCACTGTTCTCATCAATTTGGGCAATTTTTAGGCCCCCTGCAGACCGCTGGGGGAGCCGCCTGAAAAATGCTCGAGTTTCCTACATAGACTTACATTGGCCTCTTTACTCGGGTCGAGCACCCGAGCATTCCAATTTGCTCAACCCGAGCATTGAGCACCCGAGCATTTTAGTGCTCGCCCATCACTACTTTTGACATGTAAAACGCCACGAATAAATGTGGCTGTAATAGTAATAATAATTATTGTACTTGTACTCTGAGTCAATTGATGGCACTTTCCTGGTGTCTAATCCTAATTTGATGTGTTTTGGCAGCTTTTGGGCCCGTTTGAAGGTATTGTGTATGCGTTCTTTTTTGCCCCCCATTGAATCCTATGGCGTTCGGTAATGATCGACGAACATTCGACCAATAAATCGGTGAATATTGCAAATTCGACGATCGTAATCCAAATCGAATATTGAAACATTCGGTCATTTCTAGCAGTGACTACTTCAGTGTCTCCCACTCACACACCACCTCCTCCACCTCCTTATCTCACCCCCTATGTGTCGGTGTCCCCTAAGGTTCAGTTGTAGGACCCAGGCTTTTCTCCATCTACACCTTCAGCCTGGAACAGCTCATGGTCTCACGGCTTTCAGTATCACCTCTATGCTGATGACACACAGATCTACCTTTCTGGACATGATATAATCTCCTTACTAACCAGAATCCCACAATGTGTCCTATATTTCATCTTTCTTCTCTGCTAGATAAGTAAAAATTAACATGGATAAAACAGAATGCATCATCTTTCCAACATCTCACTCACCCCCCCAACTTACCTATCTATCAAAGTGAATGGCTGCCCAGTCTCCCTAGTCCCACAAGCTTGACTCTGATCTGTCCTTCAAATGTCAAATCCAAGCCCTTTCCACTTGCTGCTGACTCGAACTCCAAAGTATCTCGGGGATCCGCACAATTCCTCAACCACTAATGTAGAAAAACACCAGTGCACTCCCTCATCATCTCCCGCCTCGACTACTACAAGCTCCTGATCTGTGGCCTCCCTTCTATCACTCTCGCACCCCGCCAATCTATCCTAAACTGTGCTGGCTGATTAATCCACCTGTCACCCCGCTATTCCCAGGCTTCTCCCCTATGTCAATCCCTGCGCTGGCTGCCTGTTGCCCAGAGACTCCAGTTAAAAAGCCTAACTTTGGCATACCAAGCCATCGAAAGCCTGTCTCCTCCACACATGACCTAGTCTCCCTGTACTAGTTAACTGCCAGCAACCTCCCATCCTTCCAAGATCTCCTTCTCTACTTCCCTCTTATCTCTTCTTGTCATGATCTCATACAAGATTTGTCCTGTGCATCTCCACTGCTGTGTAACGCTGTACCCCAACACATCAGGCTCTTGCCTACCGTGCCAACCTTAAAAAGGAAGCTGAAGACCCACTTCTTGCGACAAGATTTCAATCTGCGATAACCATCGCTCCAGCATACCACTGCATGACTAGCTGTACCCTGACCTACTGTATCCTCACCCATCCCTTGTAGATTGTTTGTGCGCCCTCGCGAGCAGGGTCCTCTCTCCTCTTGTACCAGTCGGTGACCCCTTTTGACATGTAAAGCGCCACGGAATAAATGTTGCTGTATTAGTAATAATAATTATTGTACTTGTACTCTGGATCAATTGATGGCGCTTTCCTGGTGTCTACCCCTAATTTGATGTGTTTTGGGCTCGTTTGAAGATGTTGTGTATGCATTTTTTTTTATGCTCCCCCATTGAATCCTATATTGTTCGGTAACGTTCGACGAACATTCGACCAATAAATCGGTGTATATTGCAAATTCGGCTATCGTAATCCAAATCGAATATTGAAACATTCGGTCATTTCTAGCAGTGTCTACAATGGCTGCCTAAATTTGGGAAATACCCCAAGACCGATAACAAAATGTTCCCATTAGAAAGGAGCAGTTCTGCTATACAGTTATAGGGTATACAGTGAGTACAACGGCTGCCTAAATTTGGGGAAAACCCCAATACCAATTTAAAGACATATAGAGGTGGGCCTCAGTAACAAAATGTTCCCATTATAAAGGAGCGGTTCTGCTATACAATTATTGCATATGCAGTGACTAAAACGTCTGCCTAAATTTTATCCCATTATAAAGGAGCGGGTTTCCCATACTGTTCTTGTGTATGCAGTTACTGCAACGGCTGCCAAAAATTTGGACGCACTCCAATGCCCCTTGCAAGAGATGTAGAGGAGGGTCTTATTAAAAATAATTTCACATTTTTAGGAAGTGGGTCTCCCATACTGTTATTGCCTACACAGTGAATGCAAGGGCTGCCAAAAATTTGGAGGCACTCCAATGCCCCTTGGAAGAGATGTATAGAAGGGCCTCATGAAAAAAATGTTCCCATTATTAGGAAGTGGATCTCCCACACTGTTATTGCCTATGCAGTGAATGCAACGGCTGCCAAAAATTTGGACGCACTCCAATGCTCTTTGCAAGAGACGTATAGGAGGGCCTCATGAAAATTTTTCCCATTATTAGGAAGTGGGTCTCCCATACTGTTATTGCCTATGCAGTGAATGCAAGGGCTGCCAAAAATTTGGAGTCACTCCAATGCCCCTTGCCAAAGACGAAGAGGAGGGCCTCCTGAAAAAATGTTCCCATTATTAGGAAGTGGGTCTCCCATACTGTTATTGCCTATGCAGTGAATGCAAGGGCTGCCAAAAATTTGGAGGCACTCCAATGCTCCTTGCAAGAGATGTAGACATAGTTATATGGTAGATATGGTGGTGATATGGTGGTGGAGGATGAGGATGAGGAGAAGCAGGATGACAACAGCAAATAGACAAAATCAGGAAGTGTATACCCATGTCTGGGTGTGGAGAGGTGAATGGGAATAGACCTCCCAAAAAAAAGACACTGTATTTGAGTTTATGTTACGCTACTATCATTCGGTGGTGTTGAGAATTCAATCCAACCCTAGTTCATTTTGATTACAGTCAGGCTGTCAGCATTATCAGTTGATAGGCGGATGCGCCTATCAGTTATAATTCTTCCGGCGGCACTAAAAACCCGCTCTGACAAAAACCTAGTGGCAGGGCAGGCCAGGACCTCCAAGGCATATAGATCCAGTTCATGCCATGTGTCCAGCTTGGATACCCAATAATTATAAGGCACATAGAGATCATGGAGGACGTTGGTACGGTCGGCAAGGTACTTCTTCAGCATCTTCGTAAAATTATCCCTCCTCGTGAGACTACCCCACACATCAGGGCCTGTGCGATGGGAGGGGCTGAAAAAACTGTTCCAAAACCTTGACAGTGTTCTTCTGTCTTTGCTGGATCGTATTCATGTCTCTCTCGCCTGTACTCCTTGGTTGTCCAAGGAAGTGCGACCACTTCCGCCAGCATTTTTAGATGAGAATTTTTTTAATAATTCCGCAACAAAGGCCTTCTGGTGCTGCCCCATTTTAGTAGACCTGTTTGCCGCGGGAATATGAGATATAAAGTTCTCCTTGTAGCGTGGATCTAGAAGTGTCACCAACCAGTAATGACTGTTACTCAAAATTTTGAGAACGCGAGGGTCACGGGAAAGGCAGCGAAATATAAACTCAGCCATGTGTGCCAGACTGCTAACAGGCAAGACTTCCATGTCCTCATGACTGACCCTGCTCTCCTCCTCATCCTTCACCCTCTCCTCAGGCCATCCATGCTGAACGGACGGTATGACAGTTGCGTGGGTAGTACAGTCTATAGCGCAGGAAACTAGCTCCTGTTCTTCCTCCTCCTCCTCATTGTCACCCAATCCACATTGGGATGAGATGAGGCTGGGCTGTGTGGAATCACCCTCTATAGTTCCTTGCTCTAACTCATCGTGCTCCGCCTGCAATGCCTCCTCTTTAATTGTGAGCAATGATTGTTTCAGAAGACAGAGAAGCAGGATGGTGATGCTAATTATGGCGTCATTGCCGCTCACCATCTTGGTGGAGTCCTCAAAGTTTTGCAGGACGGCACAGATGTCTGACATCCATGTCCACTCCTCAGATCTTATGTACGGAGGCTGACCTGAATACCGACGGGCGTTTTGAAGCTGATACTGAACTACTGCCCTGTGCTGCTCACAAATCCCTCCCAACATCTGCAAGGTTGAGTTCCAACGCGTGGGGCCATCGCACACCAGTCGGTGAGCTGGAAGCTGCAAATGCTGCTGAATCACGGCAAGTGCGGCAGAAGCTGGAGCTTCTAAAATGGGCACACATTCGGCATACTTTGACAAGCAGATACGGCAGATCTGGGTAGGTTTTGAGAAACCGCTGAACCATGAGGTTAAGCACATTGGCCAAGCATGGTATATGTGTCACCCCGCCTTGCTTCAGAGCTCCCACCAGGTTCCGGCCATTGTCACACACGACCATGCCTGGCTGCATGTTCAGCGGTGACAGCCACAGATCTGCCTGCTCTTTCAGAGTTGTCCACAACTCTTCAGCGGTGTGCGGTTTGTCACCTAAGCATATTAGCTTCAGCACAGCCTGTTGCCGCTTGGCCGAGGCAGTGCTGCAGTGCTTCCAGCTTATAATTGATGTGGGCATTTCGGAGACAGAGGCTGAAGAGAAGGAGGAGGTGCAGGAGCTGTAGAATGTGGGGGCAACCCTGATTGACCAAGGGCCCGAAATCCTTGGCGTCGGGAGGACGTCGCAAGATCTGACTGGGTCCCGGCTTTCACTATATTAACCCAGTTTGCCGTCAGCGAGATGTACAGTCCCTACCCAAAAGCACTTGTCCACGTGCCCATGGTTAGGTGGACCTTCCCAGTAACTGCATTGTTAAAGGCACGGCTAATGTTCTCGGACATGTGCTTGTGTAATGCAGGGCAGGAGGCATCTTCGCATGTGCCATGGACAGGGGATTGGTGTGCATACATGACATGGGATTGGTGTGCATGCACAACAGCGGAACAAGCAGTGGTGTCACCCGCAGACACTGTTTTTGTACTCTTGTGTTCGGCCCATCTAGTCAGGTGCTTTGCTTGCATCTGCCTGATCATGCTGATGGTGGTCAGACTGCTGGTTTTTCTACCGCTGCTGATGTTGGCCTGGCAGATGGTGCAAATTTCCCTTTTGGGGTTATCTGCAGAGTCTTTAAAAAACAATCAGACTCTGGAAGACCTGACAGTTTTACTGGCAACTTCCGTCATGTTGGTATTCCGGGGAACTGTTGCCCGCCTTCTGTCTGTGGCCACCACACTGCTTGTTCCTGCCTGTTGTGGTGCTACGCCTCCCTCCCCCTGTGTGCTGCTCTCCTTGCTCTGCATGTCACCTTGCCATATTGGGTCAGTGACTTCATCGTCCACCACCTCGTCTTTCATTTCAGCACCCTGGTCCTCCTCCTGACTTTCTGGCAATTGTGTCTCATCCTCATCATCGACTTCTGGCGACACTAATTGCACTTTCCCACTGTCGCCTTCATGTGACCAAGGCTGCTCAAATATTTGGGCATCGCTAAACGTGTTCTCCTCTTGCCCAGCTTAAAGCTGGCCGGGCGAGAAGCCCAAATCTATAAATGGAAAAGTGAACAGTTCTTCTGAGTGTCCAACTGTGGGATCAGTTGTCTCCGGGCACTCGGCATGGTGGGAGGAAGGAGGATCATGGTGAGGAATATGGGGTCCAGACTCACGGCTACTGAGACTTGACTGTGTGGAAGACAGCTGAAATGAGCGTGACAGTAAGTATGGTTTAATTTAGAATATTAAAGGGTGTCTGTCTTTATTTCAAATAAAATATTTTATTCACGGTGTGGGTGTTTTTATTTTACCTTTGACTTACACTATGGGGTTAGTAATGGGGCGTCTTATAGATGCTTCTCCATTACTAACCTGGGCTTGATGTTAGCTCGCATTATAAGCTGACATCAACCCCAACCCTATAACTTCCACTGCCACCTCTACAGGGCAGTGGGTAGAGCAAGGTTAATTGCCAGAATTGGCGCATCATATGGATGCGCCATTTCTGGGGCGGCTCAGGGCTGCTGTTTCTAGTCTCGGAGGGGGCCAATATTCATGGCCCCTTCTTAGGCTATTGATATTAGCCTCCAGCTGTCTGCATAGCCTTTGTTAGCTGTTAGAATAGGAGGACTCGCATCATTTTTTGGGGGGGATCCCCCATTTTAATAGCCAGTGAAAGCTAAGTATACAGCTGGGGGTTGATATTAGCAGCCTGGGAAGCTTCATGGGTATTACTCCCTTCCCAGGATAAAAACATCTGCCCCAGCTGTCCGCTTTCCCTCTGCTGATTAATAAAATTATGAGGGACCCCACGCCATTTTTTTCCCAGAAATGTACTCCTTTAATAATAAATTACATGAACCGTTAGGTACATACGCAAAGCACGGATTATACACTACCGTTCAAAAGTTTCGGGTCACCAGACAATTATGTGTTTTCCATGAAAATCCTTGGCTTGATGGGCACTTTTTACGTATCATACGGTCAAGCTGCTCCCACCACAGCTCAATGGGGTTGAGATCTGGTGACTGCGCTGGCCACTCCATTACAGATAGAATACCAGCTGCCTGCTTCTTCCCCAAATAGTTCATGCATAATTTGGAGGTGTGCTTTGGGTCATTGTCCTGTTGTAGAATGTAATTGGCTCCAATCAAGCGCTGTCCACAGGGTATGGCATGGCGTTGCAAAATGGAGTGATAGCCTTCCTTATTCAAAATCCCATTTACCTTGTACAAATCTCCCACTTTACCAGCACCAAAGCAATCCCAGACCATCACATTACCTCCACCATGCTTTACAGATGGCGTCAGGCACTCTTCCAGCATCTTTTAAGTTGTTCTGCATCTCACAAATGTTTTACTGTGTGATCCAAACACCTCAAACTTTGATTCGTCTGTCCATAAAACTTTTTTCCAATCTTCCTCTGTCCAATGTCTGTGTTCTTTTGCCCATATTAATCTTTTCCTTTTATTAGCCAGTCTCAGATATGGCTTTTTCTTTGCCACTTTGCCCTGAAGGCCAGCATCCCAGAGTCACCTCTTCACTGTAGACGACGTTGACACTGGCGTTTTGCGGGTACTATTTAATGAATGCAGCCAGTTGAGGAGCTGTGAGGCGTTGATTTCTCAAACTAGAGACTCTAATGTACTTGTCTTGTTGCTCAGTTGTGCAGCGGGGCCTCCCACTTCTCTTTCTACTCTGGTTAGAGCCTGTTTGTGCTCTCCCCTGAAGCGAGTGGTACACACCGTTGTAGGAAATCTTCAGTTTCTTGGCAATTTCTCACATGGAATAGCCTTCATTTCAAAGAACATAAATAGACTGTCGAGATTCACATGAAAGTTCTCTTTTTATGGCCATTTTGAGAGTTTTATAGAACAAACAAATGTAATGCTCCAGATTCTCAACTAGCTCAAAGGAAGGTCAATTTTATAGCTTCTCAAATCAGCCAAACCGTTTTCAGCTGGGCTAACAAACTTGTGCAAGGGTTTTCTATGGTTTTTCTAAACATCCATTAGCCTTCTTACACAGTTAGCAAACACAATGTACCATTAAAACATTGGAGTGGTGGTTGTTGGAAATGGGCCTCTATATACCTATGTAGATATGGCAATAAAAACAAGACGTTTGCAGCTAGAAAAGTCATTTACCATATTAACAATGTATAGAGTGTATTTCTGATTCATTTAATGTTAGCTTCATTAAAAAAAAATGTGCTTTTCTTTCAAAAATAATGAAATTTCTAAATGACCCCAAACTTTTGAACGGTAGTGTATATATCACATATTTATATCTATCTGCATATCTATCTATTATCTATATATCTAGCTATCCATATATCTATCTATATATCAATCAATTTATTATCTATTTATCTACAGTGCTGGTCAAAAGTATTGGCACCCCTGCAATTCTGTCAGATAATACTCAGTTTCTTCCTGAAAATGATTGCAATCACAAATTCTTTGGTATTATGCTCTTCATTTAATTTGTCTTCAATGAAAAAAACACAAAAAGAATTGTCCTAAAGCCAAATTGGATATAATTCCACACCTGTGGCACCTAACAGGTGTTGGCAATAACTAAATCACACTTGCAGCCAGTTAACATGGATTAAAGTTGACTCAACCTCTGTCCTGTGTCCTTGTGTATACCACATTGAGCATGGAGAAAAGAAAGAAGACCAAAGAATTGTCTGAGGACTTGAGAAACCAAATTGTGAGGAAGCATGAGCAATCTCAAGGCTACAAGTCCATCTCCAAAGACATGAATGTTCCTGTGTCTTCCGTGCGCAGTGTCATCAAGAAGTTTAAAGCCCATGGCACTGTGGTTAACCTCCCTAGATGTGGACGGAAAAGAAAAATTGACGAGAGATTTCAACGCAAGATTGTGCGGATGGTGGATAAAGAACCTCGACTAACATCCAAACAAGTTCAAGCTGCCCTGCAGTCCGAGGGTACAACAGTGTCAACCCGTACTATCCGTCGGCGTCTGAATGAAAAGGGACTGTATGGTAGGATACCCAGGAAGACCCCACTTCTTATCCCGAGACATAAAAAAGCCAGGCTGGAGTTTGCCAAAACTTACCTGAGAAAGACTAAAACATTTTGGAAGAATGTTCTCTGGTCAGATGAGACAAAAGTAGAGCTTTTTGGGAAAAAGCATCAACATAGAGTGTACAGGAAAAAAAAAGAGGCATTCAAAGAAAAGAACACGGTCCCTACAGTCAAACATGGCGGAGGTTCCCTGATGTTTTGGGGTTGCTTTGCTGCCTCTGGCACTGGACTGCTTGACCGTGTGCATGGCGTTATGAAGTCTGAAGACTACCAACAAATTTTGCAGCATAATGTAAGGCCCAGTGTGAGAAAGTTGGGTCTCCCTCAGAGGTCATGGGTCTTCCAGCAGGACAATGACCCAAAACACACTTCCAAAAGCACTATAAAATTGTTTGAGAGAAAGCACTGGAGACTTTTAAGGTGGCCAGCAATGAGTCCAGACCTGAATCCCATAGAACACCTGTGGAGAGATCTCAAAATGGCAGTTTGGAGAAGGCACCCTTCAAATATCAGGGACCTGGAGCAGTTTGCCAAAGAAGAATGGTCTACAATTCCAGCAGAGCATTGTAAGAAACTCATTGATGGTTACCGGAAGCGGTTGTTCGCAGTTATTTTGGCTAAAGGTCGTGCAACCAAGTATTAGGCTGAGGGTGCCAATACTTTGGTCCGGCCCTTTTTTGGAGTTTTGTGTGAAATGATCAATGATTTGATTTTTGCTTCATTCTCTTTTGTGTTTTTTTCCTTGCAAGCAAATTAAATGAAGATAATAATACCAAAGAATTTGTGATTGCAATCATTTTCAGGAAGAAACTGAGTATTATCTGACAGAATTGCAGGCGTGCCAATACTTTTGGCCAGCACTGTATCTATCTATTATCTATCCATATATCTCTCTATCCATGTATCTATTATCTATATATCTATCTAGCTATCTATATATCTGTGGTACACTAGCAAAAAAGAAGCAAGACAAAAATATATCTCATACCCTACCATAATTATATATAAATGTAAAGCAAAATTGCATAATAAATATAGGGTACTTAGTGAACTATTTTTGATCAAAAAAAGTATACAAGCCGTCCCACCAGCGGCAAGGTGACCCTAAATTGGGACGGTACCTATACTGCCTATATTAAAAACCTTACTGTATATCAAAGTTGAAGTAATGCATATAAAAGGGTAGACAAATAGGACCGGGTCCCAACTCCAGACCACCTAGGCCCGTGGTAAGCTACATATATACCAATCAGCTCAACAAAGGGCATGCCACACCCTTAAATTGCACAGAATGCAAACAAGTAAAAAAACCAGACAATGTGAACTGAGGTCTAAGATGGCAGACATACAAGAAACAGAGGCATGTTCACACTAGCAAAAAAGAAGCAAGACAAAAATATATCTCATACCCTACCATAATTATATATAAATGTAAAGCAAAATTGCATAATAAATATAGGGTACTTAGTGAACTATTTTTGATCAAAAAAAGTATACAAGCCGTCCCACCAGCGGCAAGGTGACCCTAAATTGGGACGGTACCTATACTGCCTATATTAAAAACCTTACTGTATATCAAAGTTGAAGTAATGCATATAAAAGGGTAGACAAATAGGACCGGGTCCCAACTCCAGACCACCTAGGCCCGTGGTAAGCTACATATATACCAATCAGCTCAACAAAGGGCATGCCACACCCTTAAATTGCACAGAATGCAAACAAGTCAAAAAACCAGACAATGTGAACTGAGGTCTAAGATGGCAGACATACAAGAAACAGAGGCATGTTCACACTAGCAAAAAAGAAGCAAGACAAAAATATATCTCATACCCTACCATAATTATATATAAATGTAAAGCAAAATTGCATAATAAATATAGGGTACTTAGTGAACTATTTTTGATCAAAAAAAGTATACAAGCCGTCCCACCAGCGGCAAGGTGACCCTAAATTGGGACGGTACCTATACTGCCTATATTAAAAACCTTACTGTATATCAAAGTTGAAGTAATGCATATAAAAGGGTAGACAAATAGGACCGGGTCCCAACTCCAGACCACCTAGGCCCGTGGTAAGCTACATATATACCAATCAGCTCAACAAAGGGCATGCCACACCCTTAAATTGCACAGAATGCAAACAAGTCAAAAAACCAGACAATGTGAACTGAGGTCTAAGATGGCAGACATACAAGAAACAGAGGCATGTTCACACTACCAAAAAAGAAGCAAGACAAAAATATATCTCATACCCTACCATAATTATATATAAATGTAAAGCAAAATTGCATAATAAATATAGGGTACTTAGTGAACTATTTTTGATCAAAAAAAGTATACAAGCCGTCCCACCAGCGGCAAGGTGACCCTAAATTGGGACGGTACCTATACTGCCTATATTAAAAACCTTACTGTATATCAAAGTTGAAGTAATGCATATAAAAGGGTAGACAAATAGGACCGGGTCCCAACTCCAGACCACCTAGGCCCGTGGTAAGCTACATATATACCAATCAGCTCAACAAAGGGCATGCCACACCCTTAAATTGCACAGAATGCAAACAAGTCAAAAAACCAGACAATGTGAACTGAGGTCTAAGATGGCAGACATACAAGAAACAGAGGCATGTTCACACTAGCAAAAAAGAAGCAAGACAAAAATATATCTCATACCCTACCATAATTATATATAAATGTAAAGCAAAATTGCATAATAAATATAGGGTACTTAGTGAACTATTTTTGATCAAAAAAAGTATACAAGCCGTCCCACCAGCGGCAAGGTGACCCTAAATTGGGACGGTACCTATACTGCCTATATTAAAAACCTTACTGTATATCAAAGTTGAAGTAATGCATATAAAAGGGTAGACAAATAGGACCGGGTCCCAACTCCAGACCACCTAGGCCCGTGGTAAGCTACATATATACCAATCAGCTCAACAAAGGGCATGCCACACCCTTAAATTGCACAGAATGCAAACAAGTCAAAAAACCAGACAATGTGAACTGAGGTCTAAGATGGCAGACATACAAGAAACAGAGGCATGTTCACACTAGCAAAAAAGAAGCAAGACAAAAATATATCTCATACCCTACCATAATTATATATAAATGTAAAGCAAAATTGCATAATAAATATAGGGTACTTAGTGAACTATTTTTGATCAAAAAAAGTATACAAGCCGTCCCACCAGCGGCAAGGTGACCCTAAATTGGGACGGTACCTATACTGCCTATATTAAAAACCTTACTGTATATCAAAGTTGAAGTAATGCATATAAAAGGGTAGACAAATAGGACCGGGTCCCAACTCCAGACCACCTAGGCCCGTGGTAAGCTACATATATACCAATCAGCTCAACAAAGGGCATGCCACACCCTTAAATTGCACAGAATGCAAACAAGTCAAAAAACCAGACAATGTGAACTGAGGTCTAAGATGGCAGACATACAAGAAACAGAGGCATGTTCACACTAGCAAAAAAGAAGCAAGACAAAAATATATCTCATACCCTACCATAATTATATATAAATGTAAAGCAAAATTGCATAATAAATATAGGGTACTTAGTGAACTATTTTTGATCAAAAAAAGTATACAAGCCGTCCCACCAGCGGCAAGGTGACCCTAAATTGGGACGGTACCTATACTGCCTATATTAAAAACCTTACTGTATATCAAAGTTGAAGTAATGCATATAAAAGGGTAGACAAATAGGACCGGGTCCCAACTCCAGACCACCTAGGCCCGTGGTAAGCTACATATATACCAATCAGCTCAACAAAGGGCATGCCACACCCTTAAATTGCACAGAATGCAAACAAGTCAAAAAACCAGACAATGTGAACTGAGGTCTAAGATGGCAGACATACAAGAAACAGAGGCATGTTCACACTAGCAAAAAAGAAGCAAGACAAAAATATATCTCATACCCTACCATAATTATATATAAATGTAAAGCAAAATTGCATAATAAATATAGGGTACTTAGTGAACTATTTTTGATCAAAAAAAGTATACAAGCCGTCCCACCAGCGGCAAGGTGACCCTAAATTGGGACGGTACCTATACTGCCTATATTAAAAACCTTACTGTATATCAAAGTTGAAGTAATGCATATAAAAGGGTAGACAAATAGGACCGGGTCCCAACTCCAGACCACCTAGGCCCGTGGTAAGCTACATATATACCAATCAGCTCAACAAAGGGCATGCCACACCCTTAAATTGCACAGAATGCAAACAAGTCAAAAAACCAGACAATGTGAACTGAGGTCTAAGATGGCAGACATACAAGAAACAGAGGCATGTTCACACTAGCAAAAAAGAAGCAAGACAAAAATATATCTCATACCCTACCATAATTATATATAAATGTAAAGCAAAATTGCATTATAAATATAGGGTACTTAGTGAACTATTTTTGATCAAAAAAAGTATACAAGCCGTCCCACCAGCGGCAAGGTGACCCTAAATTGGGACGGTACCTATACTGCCTATATTAAAAACCTTACTGTATATCAAAGTTGAAGTAATGCATATAAAAGGGTAGACAAATAGGACCGGGTCCCAACTCCAGACCACCTAGGCCCGTGGTAAGCTACATATATACCAATCAGCTCAACAAAGGGCATGCCACACCCTAAAAGGGTGTGGCATGCCCTTTACTTCAACTTTGATATACAGTAAGGTTTTTAATATAGGCAGTATAGGTACCGTCCCAATTTAGGGTCACCTTGCCGCTGGTGGGACGGCTTGTATACTTTTTTTAATCAAAAATAGTTCACTAAGTACCCTATATTTATTATGCAATTTTGCTTTACATTTATATATAATTATGGTAGGGTATGAGATATATTTTTGTCTTGCTTCTTTTTTGCTAGTGTGAACATGCCTCTGTTTCTTGTATGTCTGCCATCTTAGACCTCAGTTCACATTGTCTGATATCTGTGGTACAGACTATTGAATATACTAGCATTATTTTCTTCTCCCCTCTCTTTCAGAGGGACAAGGATAATGCACCAAGTAGTAAAACTATAATAGCAAGCCATAAATGTGCAATGTGTGCTAAGAATCTATCATCCTCCCATGGGAAACCACTATGCCAGAGATGCACCAAAAAAAAAAATTATTAAGGAGGAGCAGCCTTCCTTAAAGGAGGAAATTAGAGGGATAGTTCACCAGGAGATACAGTCCTCCCTGGCGTCTTTCTCCCAGTCCACATCCGGGATCCCATCAAAGGCTAAGAAAAGAAAAATTAACCTAGAGGAAGAATTATACTCAAGTCTATTCTGGAGAAATTACTGGAAGAGAGCGAACTAAGCCTAGTGCCAGTAGTAGTCAAGGAGAATAAAAAATATTTTTTTGCTTCCATGGATTTGGAGGAACTCCTTACTGCAGCAAGGAATACCATCGAAGTGGAGGAAGAGAAAACTACCTGAACGGTTAAGGAAGAGATGTTCGCGGGCCTCCGGTCAAAAAAGAAAATGGTATTTCCCATACATTAAAATGTCCAAAACGTAATCTGTGTTGAATAGGAATCTCCCGAGAAGTAGTTAAGTATTTCTGCTGAACTAAAAGACAGGAAGACGAGGAAGCTTTGAAATAATAATAATCTTTATTTTTATATAGCGCTAACATATTGCGCAGCGCTTTACATACATTATTGTCACTGTCCCCATTGGGGCTCACAATCTAGATTCCCTATCAGTATGTCTTTGGAGTGTGGGAGGAAAATGGAGAACCTGGAGGAAACCCACGCAAACACAGGGAGAACATACAAACTCCTTGCAGATGTTGTCCTTGGTGGGATTTGAACCCAGGACCCCAGTGCTAGCAAGGCTGTAGTGCTAATAACTGTGCCACCGTGCCACCTGGGGTTGATATGTTGATCTAACATACTTAAGATTGACATTCAGGTAGCCAGAGTGGCTAAGAAGACAAAATTACCATTCAAAGATTCCTCTCAGCTTAAGGATTCTATAGAATGCAAGATGGACAGTCTTTTAAGGAAGTCCTGTGAGACTTCAGCAGCCCTACTGAAGACAAATGTCATCTCCACGGTGTGTTGCACGATCTAAGTCGAGGTGGTTTGATCAGTTGGAGGAACATATTAGTATGGGCACTCCCAGAGAGGATATACTGGCTTCCTTACCTCGCCTCTAGAAGGCCACAGGATTTCTGGCATTTGCCAGATGCATTGGCAGAATCGTTGAGAGTGGCGGCAAGATTGTCAGTCCTGCCCAACTCTGTAAGACGTGCACTCTGGCTAAAATCATGGAGCGAAGATGTGGCTTCTAAAGTAAAGCTTTGTTCCTTTCCCTTCCGGGGAGAATACATGTTTGGAATGGCTCTGGATAACTTAATACAGAAGGCCTCAGTCTCTGCCTGGACCAAAAAATTCAGAAAGAGATCTTTTCAGGAGGATGGGGAAGAAATGTATTTCTCTCCCAAAATCAGAGACAGTACAAGTATTGACGCCAGAATAGTAGGAGGTCGAATTTCAAAATTCCTTCCGCAAAGGCACATAATTTGCTTGGACCCATGGATTCAGAAATCTGTCCAAGAGGGAGTAGAAATGGAATTTTACTTCTATCCTCTACAGAGGCTCCACCTCTCTTCTCTAAAACTTCAAAGCGCCCTGATGTCCGGTCTGCAAGGCTTACTATCTTCAGGAGTAATCTTCCCAGTTCTCCAGGAAGCAGAAAAAAACAGGGGTCATTACTCTCGACTAGTGATGAGCGAGCACTAAAATGCTCGGGTGCTCGTTGCTCAAGTCGAGCAAATCAATGCTTGGGTGCTCAAACCAGTCTGCAGGGGGCCTAAAAATTACATAGAATTTCTGAATCACAGGTCACTGTTGTGAACAATATTGTCAGAGTATACGCCACTTTTACAGACTGACAATAAAACATACAAAAACGAAGGTAAAATAGATTTTCCTGGAAAAATGTTAAGAAACATTCTTTCAAGCGTAATGACTTGTATATAAGGCAAAATACATAGAAAAAAACAAACATGCTCTTGCACATCTTGGGCTATGTTCAGACGTAGTGTTTTTGATGCGTTTTTGCACTTTTGCATTGCTTTCAACGGTAAATGTCATTTTAACATTTTACTACCTTATCTTGCCATGTGGTGTGTGAGACATGATCAGACACATCCTTACAGTGCTGAAAAGCCATGGGAACAGCATGGGGAAGACCCCTGGAAGCATCTCTGACTCCCAGGTCACTGCATAAAACTGTGGTCATCAGACGTGATCCTTTATTACTGCAGCAATAAAACAAACATTTTTGGCAACGTGACAAATATTAAACTCCATTTAAAATGGGCAAGGCGCGTGGCAAGGGACGGGGAAGTGGATGTAATGATTATGGTGCATGCAGAGGCCGAGGCTGTGGGCAAGATGAAACTGTGCCTGCTGAGGGAGCACAACAAGCATCCACTTCATGTCGACCTAGCTTCCTGTCCCATTATCTAGGAGGCCGCAGAATATCACTCTTGAAGCCAGACCAGTGTGGAAAGGTTGTTGGTTGGATAGCAGATAAATAAGTATGCAACCACCAACACCACCTTATCTTCCACACAGTCCAGGCTCAGTAGCCGTGAGTCTGGACCACATTATTATTATTATTATTATTATTACAGCGCCATTTATTCCATGGCACTTTACATGTGAAAAAGGGGTATACATAGCAAAAACAATTACAATAATCTTGAACAAAAACATGATGGCGACTGGTACAGGAGGAGAGAGGACCCTGTCCGCGAGGGCTCACAGTCTACAATGGATGGGTGAGGAATAGGATACAGTAGGTGAGGGTAGAGGTGGTCGTTCAGCGAAATAGTGGAGCAAGGGTTACTGCAGGTTGTACTCTTGTTGGAAGAGGTGGGCCTTCGGGTTCCTTTTGAAGGTTTCAACAGTAGGCAAGAGTCTGATATGTTGGGGTAGAGAATTCCAGAGTCGGGGGTATGCACAGAAGAAATCTTGTATGCGATTGTGGGAAGAGGACATAAGTGGGGAGTAAAGAAGGAGATCTTGTGGAGATCGGAGGTTGCGTGCAGGTAAGTACCTGGAGACTAGATCACAGATGTATGGAGGAGACAGGTTGATTATGGCTTTGCATGCCAAAGTTAGGGTTTTGAACTGGAGTCTCTTTGCAATGGGGATCCAGTGAAGGGATTGACAGAGAGGAGAGGCCGATGAATAGCGGGAGGACAGTTGGATTAGTCAGGCAGCAGAGTTTAGGAGAGATTTGAGGGCTGTAAGACTGTTAGAAGGGAGGCCACAGAGCAGGAAGTTGCAGTAGTTGAGGCGGGAGATGATGAGGGCATGCACAATTGTTTTTCCCGATTCTTGTTTGAGGAATGTGAGGATTCGGGAGATTTTTTTTACTTGGAGTCAGCATATTCCTCACCCTAATCCTCCTTCCTTCCACCATGCCGAGTGCCCGGAGACAACTCATCCCACACTTGGACACTCTGAAGAGCTGTTCTGTTTATCTTTCCATTTATAGATTCTGGCCTCTGGCTCGGTCTGCTTCAAGAGGGGCAACAGAAGATCGCATGCAGCAATGCCCAAATATTTGAGCAGCCATAGTCACCCGAAGGTGACGGTGGAAAAGTGAAATTACTGTTGCAAGAGGTGGATGATGATGAGACACAATGGACAGAAAGAAAGGAGGAGGACTAGGGTGCGGAAGTGTAAGATGAGGTGGTGGACGATGGGCCAAATGCCAGGGTCCAGAAACATTGTCTGCTGATGACACCATTGCCTCTTCCCCTGTAGTACGTGCACGCCAAGCCTCCGTCCATGATGCAGACGAAGATGCATCTCATCCTGCACATGTCGTTGCACACTTGCAGCCATCACCGTTAGGAACCCCATCCTTGTCCCAGCGAAGTGTTCAGTTGTCCCTACCCCAGTCATTGGAACGCAAGCGCAAATATGCAGCCAGGCACCCAACCACAGGCCATAATATTAAACATTTCTCTAGTGCTTGCTCTAGAAATTTTGCCTTTGAGGCTTGTGGAAGCGGAAGATTTCAGCAACTTCATGGAGCCGGCTGTCCCTCGGTCCTCGGTCCCCAGCCGCCACTATTTCTCCCGGTGTGGCATCCCCAACTTACACAAGCACATGTCCAAGAGTATTGCCTGTGTCAGCACCAACACAGTTACTGGGAAGGACTGCCTAACCACAAACACGTGGACAAGTGCTTGTGGCCAGGGAAGGTATATTTCAATGACGGCACACTGGGTTAAAATTGTGGAAGCCGGGACCCAGTCGGACCCTGGGACAGAAGACGTCCTCCCGACACAGAGGATTGCGGGTCCTGGGTCAATCAGGGTTGCCCCCACATTCTACAGCTCCTGCACCTGCTCCTACTCCTACTCCTCCTCTTCAGCCTCCATCTCCATCACTTGATTCATTTTTTCAGGAGATATTCCAAATTATGTACTTAAACTTCATGGGTGCCAATAACAATGAGCAGGACTGTATGCTTAGGTGACAAACTGCACACCTCTACAGAGTTGTTGAAAACTATAACAGAGAAGGCAGATCTGTGGCTCTCACCGATGAGCCTACAGCCAGGGATGGTCGTATGTGACAATGGCTGGAATCTCGTGGCGGCTCTGAAGCTAGGCAGGCTCACACATGTACCATGCCTGGCCCGTGTGCTCAACTTAGCAATTCAGCAGTTTCTCAAAACCTACCTGGATCTGCCAGAGCAACTTGTGAAAGTATGCTGCTTGTGTGCCCATTTCAGAAAGTCTGCTACAGCTCCCGCAGCCCTCGCAGTGTGTCAGAAGTAGAGATGAGCGTTGTTCTACTCGAACTGTTCGCCAATCTCAAATTCGAGCTGTTTTGGGCGGTGTTCGAGTCGGTCGGCGAACACGAACAATTTGAGAAAAATTCGGCTGTTCGAGGTTATGTTCGATAACTGTTCGTGCACCAAAATCATAACTGGATTTTTTCTCAGTAATGATGAAAATTAATGTTAATACGCAGTTTGAGTGTACAGCGGGGCAGGGGGAGGGGCAGGGTATGGATCTCTGCAGGAACAATGAAGATCTCCATTTTTTTTTCTCTTTCCCGCATTTGCAGTGGGGAGGTGCAATCTGTCAGCCTATCAGCAGCGCACACACGGAGCGAAGTGCTTTTTTTCACACAAGCAAGGGCATGTGTGATTGGCAGTGTATGTCACATGTCCTTGCCCTATAAGACCAAGCCATTTTCCCCGTCGCCACCATTTTCTCACTGCTGCAGCTGCGTGTTAGACGGCACCGCTGTTGCTGTGTGCGCTATACCTTGTTAATTTCAAGCCAATTTTCGCACAAATATACAGATAGCTTGGGAGTAGGGAATAGTTGTGATTGCAGTCCTTTTAAGGACTAGGTTACAGCATTTCCTATGACTTTTATCCGGCAGGTCTGTGCTCTTAAATAGATAGATTGTGGGAGTAAAGACTAATTGTAATTGGAGTCCTTTTCAGGACTAGGTTCCATCAGTTCCTATCAGTTTTTGCCAGGCAGGTCTGTGCCAGTGCTGTGCAAGTTTTTTTCACAGCATTTGGCTGAATCTAGCAAAGCTAATCCTTTTTGGCCTATTGCAGAGTGTGTTAGTCAGTGGAGTAGCCTATCTGTGTTGCAAGATATACCACCTGTGTATAGAATACCAATTTTTTTACTGCACCTAGTGAAGTAAAATCTTTTGGGCATAGCATCATTCTATTAGTCCATCTATACTGACCTCCATCAGGTTGCAAACTGAATATAATTTTTTTCTGCATCTAGCTCTGAAAAAATATTTGGGCTTCTAGCGGTGTGTGGGACTTGGTCTATTAGTCCATCTATACTGACCTCCATCAGGTTGCAAATTAAAAATAATTTTTTTCTGCATCTAGCTCTGAAAAAATATTTGGGCTTCTAGCAGTGTGTGGGACTTGGTCTATTAGTCCATCTATACTGACCTCCATCAGGTTGCAAATTAAAAATAATTTTTTTCTGCATCTAGCTCTGAAAAAATATTTGGGCTTCTAGCAGTGTGTGGGACTTGGTCTATTAGTCCATCTATACTGACCTCCATCAGGTTGCAAATTAAAAATAATTTTTTTCTTCATTTATCTCTGAAAAAATATTTGGGCTTCTAGCAGCGTGTGGGACTTGTTCTATTAGTCCATCTATACTGACCTCCATCAGGTTGCAAATTAAAAATAATTTTTTTCTGCATCTAGCTCTGAAAAAATATTTGGGCTTCTAGCAGTGTGTGGGACTTGGTCTATCAGTCCATCTATACTGACCTCCATCAGGTTGCAAATTAAAAATAATTTTTTTCTGCATCTAGCTCTGAAAAAATATTTGGGCTTCTAGCAGTGTGTGGGACTTGGTCTATTAGTCCATCTATACTGACCTCCATCAGGTTGCAAATTAAAAATAATTTTTTTCTGCATCTAGCTCTGAAAAAATATTTGGGCTTCTAGCAGTGTGTGGGACTTGGTCTATTAGTCCATCTATACTGACCTCCATCAGGTTGCAAATTAAAAATAATTTTTTTCTGCATCTAGCCCAGCCAATAGTTTTGGCCTAATACCACAGTTTGGCCACTCAGCTCTGCTCGGTTACCATCCATTGTTTTTTTGTGCAAACAACTCCAGAGTTGTGAATTAGTTAACCACCAAAATGAGTGGAAAAAGGCCTGCTGCTGGTGGAAAGGGGAATAGGCGTGTTGGGAAGGGGAAAAAAGGTTGTGTCCGTGGGGTAGGTGCAGAAGAAAGACCATCTTCCAGCCAAACTAAAATGTCTACTTCTTTTAGCGGACAATGTGATAAGATCCCTTTCTTACGGCCACGCCAATCGCTACAAATTCCAGATGAGGCACAAAAACAGCAGGTGCTTCAACGAATATCAAGTGCTCCTTTAAGTGGGCTCTCCTCCACATCAACTTCAACATCACAAATACTCCAGTCCTCAAAGGTGTCACCCAAATCGCACTTGCTTCCTCACAGCTCCCAAATCTCCAGCTGCCCGTCTGAGTATGAGGTAGAACAGATGGTTGAGTCTGCAGAGCTGTTTACTCATACTATAGCCTGGGAATCAGAGGTCGACTCCAGCGCTTCTGTGAATCCAGACGAGGAAATGATCTGCACTGATGCCCAGAATCTTTATGAGTCGGATCCAGGACCAGACGCAGAAGGTTCTGACCATAATGTAGACCCTCATTCCCAAACTGTAACTCCTGTTGGTGGAGACAATGAGGAAGACGATGATAAGACTCAAATACCTGATTGGAGCGACAACTTTAGTTTTTTGTCAGGGCAGGAACAGGTTGGCTCTGAGGACGACGGGTGTGATAACGCACAGGGTGATGATGATGAGGTCGGAGATCCCACTTACTGTCAACCCACAGTCAGCCAAGAGATGAGGTCAGCAGAGGAGGTGGAGGAAGATGCTAGTGACGACGAGGTCAGGTTGCGCCTTCCTGGACAGAGACGTAGTACTGGAAGCACGTCAACAACTGCATCCTCAAACACAACTCTGCCTCTCACCACAAGTCGTGGTGGCTCTTCAGGTCGCATGGGTGCTAAGCCTTGCATAGCCTGGGCATTTTTTCAGATCGATAAAGATGACCCAACTCGTGTTATCTGTAACATTTGTCAGCAAAAGCTAAGTAGAGGCCAAAAAATACATAGTTTGAGTACTTCATGCATGAACCGGCACATGGACATGAAGCATAAGTTGCAGTGGGAAGCTCAGTGTGCTACAATGCGGCCTAGCCGGACGGGCCAATCACCGTCTGCCATATCTTGTGCATCCGCGGCCTCTTCATCCTCTGTGACTGGGGGGACAGCAGTCACACCTGTTTTGGGGCGCAGACCTGCCACCTCTTTACCCGCAACAGCCAGCGTGATTGGCAGGTCATCATTTTCTTTGGAGGTGGTAACACCAGCTGGTGTTGAGCGCTGTCCGACATCGATAGCACCACCTTTGGATCAAGGCAACCTAACATGTCCGCCTGCATCTTCCTCACAGACCGGCAGTTTGCCGGGGACACCCTTATCAACCCCGTCTAAGCACAATAGCCAGCCCTCGGTCCCTCAGATGTGGACAAGTAAAAGACCATTTCCTCCTAGCCATGAGAAAGCTAAGAGGTTGAATTTCACCATCTGCAAGCTCTTGGCTACAGAAATGCTGCCTTTCCGCCTGGTGGACACAGAGGATTTTCGAGACCTTATGTCCGTCGCAGTGCCCCAGTACCAGATGCCCAGTCGGCACTACTTCTCAAAGAAAGGTGTGCCTGCGCTCCACCAGCATGTCGCACACAACATCACCGCTTCTTTGAGAAACTCTGTGTGTGACAGGGTGCATTTCACCACAGACACTTGGACGAGTAGGCATGGACAGGGGCGTTACATGTCGCTGACTGGGCACTGGGTAACTATGGTGACAGCAGGACAAGGGGCTGCTGTCCAAGTCTTGCCGTCCCCACGAGTTGTGCGTCAATCCTCTTTATGTCAAAGTTCCTCCACTGCTTCTGCCTCCTCAACCTCCTCTCGGTCTTCCACCTGCACCCAAAGCCTGTCTGGTCATGCCACAAGCTTTCTAACTGCGCAGAAGGGATCCTGCACACCTCCTTACTATGCTGGCAGTAGGGCTCAACGTCATCAGGCGGTTTTTACATTGAAATGTCTGGGAAATGTGAGTCACACAGCTGAGGAGTTGTGGTCAGCTCTGGAGAACCAATTTCATGAATGGTTGTCTCCACTGGACCTGAAACCAGGGAAGGCCGTGTGCGACAATGCTGCAAACCTGGGTGCGGCCCTTCGCCGGGGCAATGTCACACACGTGCCTTGTATGGCTCACGTGTTGAACCTGGTTGTCCAGCAATTTTTAGCCCACTATCCCAGACTAGATGGCCTTCTGCAGAGGGCACGGTCGCTGTGTGCTCACTTCCGCCGTTCGCATCCCGCAGCTCAGCGACTTACATCTCTACAGAAGTCGTTGGGCCTGCCACTTCACCGGCTAAAATGCGATGTGCCTACCCGGTGGAATTCAACTCTGCACATGTTGCAGCGACTGTGGCAGCACCGACAAGCCCTGGTGCAATACGTTCTGACGTATAGCCTGGGCCAACGAGATTCAGAGGTGGGGCAAATCACGCTGGAGGAGTGGTCTCAGATCAGGAACCTATGCACCCTTCTGCACAGTTTTGAAATGGCGACGAAGATGTTTAGTGCTGACGATGCCATTATCAGCATGACTATTCCGGTGATTTACATGCTGGAGCACATGTTAAACAGAATTCGGAGTCAGGTGGTGGCACAAGAGGAGGTGGAGGAAGTAGAGGAGGAGGAGTTGTATGCGGAAGGGCTAACATCTGCAAGGTCCAGACGGTCGGCAGCACCAAGGCGGCAGGCATGTGAGGGTGGGGGAGATGGTTTTACCAGGGCGCATGGTAGCAGCCAAACTAGTGAGGAAGGTGCAGGAGCCCAGGAAGAAGTGGAGGACGAACTGATGGAAGACTCATCAGATGAGGGAGACCTTGATCACATTTCTGTTGTGCGAGGTTGGGGGGAGAGGACAGAGGAAGGAAGCATGATTGTTACCTCGCCACCAACACAACAGGGACTTGGTGCTCCTGGATGCGCAACACACATGAGTGCCTTCTTGCTGCACTACCTGCAACATGACCCTCGAATTGTGAGAATTAGAAATAATCCTGACTACTGGGTTGCCACACTGTTAGATCCCCGGTACAAAAGTAAATTTGCAGAAATTATTCCTGCCATAGAAAGGGATGCACGCATGCAGGAGTATCAGCAGAGACTGTTGCAGAATCTTACATGTGCTTTTCCACAAAATACCAGTGGTGCACGTAGTGAATCTCACAGTTCCAAGTTGCCAACCGTGGGACCGTCAAGTGTTCAGCACTCAAACCGTAACAGAACCACAGTATCTGCTGGTAACATCAATTTTGCGGAATCATTTCACCACTTTTTTAGCCCATCCTTTGCAAGGCCACAGGAGACAAGAAGTCTGACACATAGTCAACGCCTAGAGACGATGGTACAGGAGTATCTCCAAGTAAACATTGAAGCCACGACTGTGTCACTGGACCCTTGCTCTTTTTGGGCTTCCAATCTGGATAAATGGCCGGAGCTAGCCACTTACGCCTTGGAGATCTTGTCATGCCCCGCAGCCAGCGTTCTGTCTGAACGTGTGTTCAGCGCTGCTGGTGGTGTGCTGACAGATAAGCGCACGCGGCTCTCCACTGATAATGTAGACAGACTCACGTTCATAAAGATGAACAAATCATGGATCCGAAACGACTTTTCTACCCCTGTGTCATCCTGGGGAGAGTAAAAGCTTGATGATTGGTTAAAATCACCCTACCAACCGTTTTAAGCTTTCAAATTACTAATCATGTTTATCTGTATCTTGACTGGAAAATAATTTGGGCTTTGTAGCAGTGTGCAGCACTGATCCTATTAGGCCATCTATAATAAGCTTCACCAGATTTAAAATTAAAAATAATTTTTAGCTGCATCTAGCCCGGAAAATAATTTTGGGGCTCCGAGATGCGCAAGACACATAAGTGCCTTCTTGCTGCACTACCTGCAGCATGACCCTCATATTGTCAGAATTCGAAGTAATCATGACTACTGGGTTGCCACACTCTTAGATCCCCCAAACTTTTCGATCAACCTTTTCATTTTAATAAAGACCAAAAAAATGGTCATTTTTGAAATTATAAGCATTAGCAGGTTGTTAGAAACTGAAATCAAACAGTTTTCAACTCAAAACTTTATTCTAGGTGATGTTACATTTTCACATAGGACCCCTTGTTCGAAAGGAGCTTCTGAACTCTCTCGTCCATTGAATTTGTCAGGTTTTGGATGGTTTCTGCTTCAATTGTTTTGCATGAGGACAGAATACCCTCCCAGAGCTGTTGCTTAGATGTGAACTGCCTCCCGCCATCATAGACACTCCTTTTAATGATGCTCCAAAGGTTCTGAATGGGGTAGAGGTCAGGGGAGCATGGGGGTCACACCATAAGTTTGTCCCCTTTTATGCCCATATCAGCCAGAGATGCAGATGTTTTATGTGCAGCATGAGATGGTGCATTATCATGCAGAAAAATGATCTTGCTGTGAAATACACGGTTCTTCTTCTTGAACCATGGCAGGAAGTGCTGTTTGAGAAAATCCACATACATTATGGAGTTCATCTTTAGCGCCTTCAGGGATCCTAAAGGGGCCGACAATCTCTCTCCCCATGATTCCAGCCCAAAACATTACTCCACCTCCTCCTTGTTGGCGCTGTAGCCGTGTTTGCGTGGGGTGTCCATCAACCAGCCATCCTCCACTCCATTCATCTGGACCATCGAGCGCTGCACGGCACTCATCCGTGAACAAAACAGTTTTGAAATCAGTCTTCATGTAATGTTTGGCCCACTGGAGCCGTTTCTGCTTGTGTGAAGTGGATAGAGGAGGTCGACAGGATGGCATATGCACAGCTGCAAACCTCTGAAGGACCCTGCATCTTGTTGTTCGGGGGACATTGGAGGCACAAGCAGCTTCAAAAACTTGTCTGCTGCTATGACAAGGCTTTTTTGCCGCTGCTGTTTCAACCTGACGTAATTGCCTGTAGGAAAGAGTCCTCAATTTGCCCTTATCAGCACGCACACGTGTGTACTGTGAATCAGCTACATACTTCTTGATTGCCAAGACACTTCATCCTGATCATCGCACAATGTTGATTGTAGTCATGCCTTGACCTAAACACTCCACAATTTGTTGCTTCTCAGCAGCCGACACATCCTTTTTCTTTCCCATTTTGGCAGAAAATGTAGGCTGCTTAATAATGTGAGAGAGCCTTCTTAAGTAGTCTTGCCTTTCATTGGACACACCTGCCAAACTAATTAGCACAGGTGTCTGCAATTGCTTACAGTGATATAAAGAGCCCTGACACACATCACCATCAATGAGTTTAACTGACAAACAAACAAATTCTTCCCTTATCACTCCTAAACACTTTTTGCATAATAATTTGGAACGCGGTGTACATGTGCTTTTCCACAAAACACCAGTGGTTCACGTAGTGAATCTTACAGTTCTAACTTGCCAACCGTGGTCTGTATGGAATTGTTCAATAAAGGGCCCAAAATTAAGATAACATAGATGGGAGAGGTCTCTATGAATAGGAATTCCTAAGTATTTGATACCCTGTGAGGGCCAGGCAAAGGGAAAGTTGGACTGGATGGAATCCTATATGGATTTAGGGAGGGAGACATCGAGGGCCTCAGACTTCGCTGCATTGATTTTAAAATTTTACCATGTAACAAAGTGATCTATTTCAGCCATAACAGCAGGGATGGATATATGTGATTGAGTGATATATACTAGGACATCATCAGCAAATAGAGAGCACTTGTACTCGGTGCCTCCCACCTCAATCCACCTAATATTGGGGTTATGGCGAATTGATGAGAGCAGGTGCTCCGTCACTAGGATGTATAAGAGAGGGGACAGAGGACATCCCTGCCTTGTCCCATTGGTGATTGTGAAAGGTGATGAAAATGTTCTGACGCACCCCCTGGGCCTTGGGACACCCGGAGCCGGACACTTTTTGGTGGATGCTGGTGGTTGTAGTCTTCGTGGCGGCGATCCGGTTCCGTGGCTCAGGGCGGTCAAACCAGTGGCGGAACTATTTATGTGGTTTTGATGTTTAAATGTCCGACTACGCCACCCGTGGATTGCGGTCAGAGTGAACCGCCGCTACAGGGCAGACCGCTAAGGCTGGTGTTGTGGGTGCAGCAGAGCGTAGCATAACTCCCCACGGGAGGAGTATAGCCTCAGGGCAGTGTATGCGGAGGATGGGGGTGATGGTGCAGGGCAGCAGCAGTAACGACACGGAGTCAGTGATGCAGTTCAGGGCCTTTACTCACAGTTCTTATTATCCAGACCACGTCTGCAGGTAACGGCTGCCCACGTCGTACTGTGCTCACCAGGTGAGGGGCTCAGACAACTCCCAGATAACTTTGGAGCGCTTCACAGGACCCCCTTTGTGTGTCCTTTGTCTGGCCTTTCTTACCAACACTTCTGTCCGGCTGCCTCGGACCTCCTCTTGGTAAACTTGGCGCCAGTTTCCCTGACCCTATGTGGTGCCTTCCTAGCGGGTGGAGCAAGGGGCTGCGCCACATAAAATGTCAGAGCCTCCGGTTTCTAGCTGAGGGTCGTTTCCTGCCTCCACTAGTTCGGGGACCGGTCTCCCCCTTTGGCCTGACCCCTCCACGCAGGTGGATTCGGGCGTGCGGTGGCGACTCGCCCGTCCGCACCCCTGGGATCCCTTCATTCCTCGTTCCTGGAGCCTTCTCCGCTCCTCTTCCTTCCTTCTCCCTCTTGCAGGCCTGGGCCTCTGTTACTAGGCCCGCCTCCGGAGCAGAGCTCATGCAGAGCCCCTGCTCCCTGCCACTTCTGCTCAGACTTCTCTGCACTGAACTAAGATGGTGCCCACCTTTTATACTCCCTTCTCAATGCACCCAGGAACTGCTTCCTCCCTGCTCCTGCACTGCAGGGTTCCCCTTCCTCAGTGTTCCCTCCCCCCACTCCAGCCAGGGACAGGGACTGTCGTGCCCATCTCAGGGGCATATTGGTCGCCCTGCCCCACGGCAATGTGGTGTAATGCATGCAGGTGTCGGGTCCTGATCCACACTCCATCCTTATCTGAGAGTGAGATATCACACCTCTGGGTGAGGTGCAATACGTCTGTAGCAACCGAGCCCTCGGTGCTACAGTTCCATTTATCTTCAGCCTAGGTGACGTATTGTGATACAGGGCCGTGATTTTGGCTATAAAAGGGTCCACTAGACCCCTACCCCAAGCTTTTTAAGAGAATCATATATGGCGTGCCAGGAGACTCTATGGAATGCTTTCTCAGCATCCAACGAGAGTATCTACTTACAAATTTTTAACTGCATCTAGCCCAGGAAATACTTTGTGCCTAGTAGCAGTGTCTGCTAGTCAGCGGATTATCCCGGCTGTTAAGCAAGCTACACCACCTGTAGTTTGGACACTTAATTTTTTCAAAGGAAATGCTTCGGGACCACGGAATACTTAGTGAAGGGCATCAGGAGGCACCCCAAGGCATAGGGGCTGGGACTGGCACTAGGATGCCTTGCGGTGGACAGCCGAGCTCGATCCTTATAAAAGCTTTTTAACTGCAGCAGCTTTAGTGGACGCTACTGGAGCTGGAATTACGCGGCTGCTGGCATGAGACTTGCCCTCCAATAGATCCTTGTAAATGGATTTAAAGTGTATTCATTCAAATTAGAGGGACAATTTAAATTAAAAAGCTTAGAGCTGCCTCCACCACAGGGGGGCTCTCTCGACCCACCAGCGGACAGGCACCAGTATTGGGAGAGGGGGGCTGGCCGTCAGGGTTCACCGCGGCTCTGGCACAAACCCGGCGACACGGAGGTGGCACGGGCAGGAGCGGACTGGCCGTCTCGGCTTCTCACTTTTTGGATTTTAGAAGGGCATGACATGCCTATATCTGTGTCTCCCCCTCCTTTTACTCCTCCACCTCTTTTCTTTTCGCATGACTATATGTACTTGTCACTTTTCCATGTGTTAGTTGTGTCTTCTGAGCAGTTTGTCAGCTTTTGGACACCTTTGAAGGTGTTATCTATGTGTTTCTATGTGTTTTTGTTTGCCTGCCATTGGTTTTAACGGTGTTCGAAGGTGTTCGACGAACAGTTCGACGAACAGTTCGGCGAACACACGGGTGTTCGACGAACCGAACCGAACTCGAACACTACGGGGGTGGCTCAACACTAGTCAGAAGCTTCCAGCTCACCGACTGGTGTGCGATGTGATCATGCATTGGAAATCAATGTTATAGATGTTTGTAATGATTTATGAGCAGCAGAAGGCAGTTGTTGAGTACCAGCTTCAACACGCCCGTTGACATTCAGGTCAGCCTCTGCACATAAGAGCTGATCAGTGAGCATGGATGACTGACATCTGTGCCGTCCTCCAAAACTTTGAGGACTCCACCAAGATGGCGAGCTTAGCATCACCATTCCACTTCTCTGTCTACTGAAATGCTCGCTACTCACAATTAAAGAGGAGGCATTGCAGGCGAAGCAATGAACTATACAGGGTGATGCTACACAGTCTAGCCTTATCTCATTTCAACATGGATTGGGTGATAGTGAGGAGGAGGAGGAAGAGGAGGAGTACATGGACATTCGTCCTCTTGGTGAGGACAGGGAAGTCTTGGCTTTTGGCACCCTGCACACATGGCTGACTTTATGTTCCGCCACCTTTACCATGACCCTCGCGTTGTACACATTTTGAGCATTATAGAAAACTGGAGCGTCACGAGAGAAGTCTTGGAGACAGAGGTGTGAGGTTCTGATTAAGGAGGATGTTAGTCTTAGATCAGTTTTAGAAAAGAGGGCATATATGAGATATATGAGATATAGGGCGGTGCAGAACTGGGGAGAGCTTGGTGGGTGAGAGAGATGAGTTTGTATTGTGTTCTGTAGTGAATGGGTAACCTAACCAGAGCAATGACTGGCACAGGGTAGAAGTGTTGATGAAGTGGCTTGATAGAAATACGACTCTGGCTGCATTCAGAATGGATTGGAGAAGAGAGAGATTGTTTACAGGGAGACCGATTAGAAAAGAGTTGCAGTAGTGAATAGTGATGAGCAAATATGTTCGAGATCCGATCTCCAAACTTAAGTTCGACACGAATGTGGCACATTTGGATTCGTGATCGGAAAGGCAAGCAAAATTTGTTACATTCGGGAAAATCGGTAACGTTCAGTGAATTTCCGTGGTTATGTGATTGCGGGCCAACTACAGCTTTTTTTACAGTTTTGCTAGCATAGTGCTTGTATATGATGAGCGGAGAAATGTGGCAGATGAGTGGGGGGGCTGGTGATATCTCAGAGAAGGTCAGATCAGCGGCGTGCTAAATTTTTTTTCCCTAGAGTTAAGGAAACATCAACAGTGTCCCAGACACAAGGACTTCTGCAATTGGCTGCCGAAATCACATGTCCTCTCCATATAAAAAACGGCCATGTTCCCTCAGTGCCATTTTATGCATGTCACTGAAGGAGATAGATGCTGCTCAGTGTGCTCTGTCCTGTGTAATGAGAGATATTATCTAGATAGATGGGTGCTTCTGTGGAAGTCAGATAGTGTAGATAAGTCCTGTGCTGTGTACCTGTTCAATCGACCTTGCAGCCCTTTTTTTTGTTTTTGTGCAATTAATGAGATTCTGACAGAAAGAGCAGGGCCTATTGCAAGAATAGTGTTGTGTGGCACCCCAGGGGTCTGGTTACCACAGTAATAGAAATATTACGTCTGAGAGCAGGTGGGAGGTTTCTCTGGTCAGGAGCCCTAAGCATGCAACACCGCCCGCCCAGACCTGGGAAGGGAGGAATCTGCCCTTATAAACTGGGTCTGGGGCGGGATTAGGGAAGAGAGTCCCAGACAGAGACGCAGTCTGGTCTGGAAGACAGCAGACACAGGGAAAGGAAGAACCAGGAGCTCTGTAGGAGCAGGAGTGAGTGCCAGGGGCTGGAAGCCAGATAGCTCACCCTGGCTGGAGACACTAATACCGGACACGGAGTCCAGAGCTGTGGGGACATCCAGGTCCAGCAGCAGAATCCAACCGGCAGAGGATTCCAGGTCCTCTGGCCATAGAAGCCCGGAGGCACGGTCACAAGCAAGGGACCAGCACCACCGTCGTGGAGCGGAGGCTAACAGAAGGCCCCAAGTCACCGGCCATACGGGTGAGCACCACACGGTATACTCAGGGACGTGGGCTACTTCTACCCGCATACAGCAAGGTAGCCAGGAAAGAGTGCAGATAGACGGGGAGGCCTACAACTCCACCTTGCCAGGGGAGATCCTACTTGCTCACAGACTGACCAGGCCCCTACTGCTAACCAGTACTCCCGGGAGGGTCTGCCTTATAACACCAGTAAAGACCCTGAACTGCACTGCACGGACTCTGAGTTATTTCTTCTGCGCTCGTGCACCATCACTTCCATCATTCACACTAACTGCCCTGAGGCTGTACTCCTCCCGTGGGGGGTCATCCCATTCTTAGCTGCACACATAACACCGGCCTCAGCGGTCTGCCTTGCAGCGGCGGTCCCCACTGACCGCAATCCACGGGTGGCGTAGTCGGACTATCATCATACCAATAACCCTGCCTCTGATTTGACCACCCTGGGCACGGACCGGGTCATCGCCACGAGGACTACAACCCCCAGCATTCATCCTAAAAAGGCCCGCTTCCGGGTTCCCCACAGGCCCAGGGGGCGCGTCAGTTGTGCATCGGTTGTACTGTCCGTGCTCCATGCAGACCTTCAATCAATTTTTGCACTTGCTAACGTGATAAAGCAAGCAAGCCCTTGTAGGCCACTTTTTGTTTTTGTGGGGTTGACATTTAGCTATCTGCAGAGCTTGTCAGTGCAGAGCTTCTGAGTGCAGAGCACAGAAAACTTTTTTTTTCATTTGCTAATTTGATAGTGCAAGCTGTGTTAGCCCAGTTTGTCATTTTTTTGGTGGGTGAACTTCAGCTGTTTTCAGAGTAAAAAAACATTTTTTTTCTTTGGCTAGCCACAGTCCACCAAATAATTATTTGGTGTCGCAGACATGTTACACTCTGATATAAGCCACCTACTGCTTTTAGTGGCGGTGAAATTCATCTGTTTTCATAGTAAAAAAATCGATTTTTTTCTGTTGCTAGCCAGAGCCACAGTCTACCAAAGATTTTTTCGTGAGGCAAACGTTATACACTCTGCTGTTTTCAGACTCTGCCTGCTGCACCATCTAGTCTCTCCTACTGGGTCCAGCTGCTGCGCGTCCGTTGGTCTGCCCTGGAGTGGCACCTGGAGTTCATTGGGAGCCAAGTCTAACTTCACCATCAGAGGCTCTAGTGAACAGTCCAGTGCTCGCTTAGTCTTGCGCCTCCAGGCTCTCCGGGGTCCGTGGCACATTGGTTACACAAACCACATCCGTGACAATGCACCCTCGCAGGCAGGGTCCTCTCTCCAGTTGGTGACCACTTTTGACATGTAAAAACTTAATAAATGTCGCTGTCACAGTAATAATAATTATAGTACTTGTACTCTGGTCAATTGATGGCACTTCCCTGGTGTCTACACCAAATTTGTGTTTTGGCAGCTTTTGGTCCCGTTTCTAGGTGTTGTATATGCATTTTTTTTGTCCCCCCCCCATTGACTCCTATGGGATTCGGAAATGTTCAGCGATCATTCGGCAAATAAATTTGGTGAATATTAATTTGTTCGGCGAACTTTTCCAAACCGAACATTGAAATGTTCGCTCATGCCTACTCTCTAACACCACAAATCACCATAAGGAAAAAATTCAAGATCCTGGGACAGATTGGAGAGTGTGAACAGAAAGAGAAACTGTCTTATATGAACTTGATGCACCAGATCGATGCAGGTTTACAGAAAGGCTACCAACCAGATGAGATCGTTGAGGGGGTGATGAAAGTGATCAGCCCAGGACTGAACATCCATAGTATGTTAGAAATGAAGAGTCAATTGACCTTGCAACAGCTGAAGATGATTTTAAAAGGGCACTATAAAGAAGAGAGCACTTCAGAATTGTTCCACTGACTCATTAACCTCTCACAGAAAAATAATGAATCACCCCAAAGTTTCTTGTTCAGAGCAATTGAACTGAAGGATAGACTGTTGTTTGCATCCAGAGATGTAGAAGCGGAGGAGAAGTTTGATGCTGGACTAGTCCAGAAGAAGTTCTTGAGATCATTGGGAACAGGGTTAATCAGCAAAGACATCAAGTTGCAGCTGTACCTACTCAACAGTACCTAGAAGATCCTGGCATTTTGGACGAAGTCCTAATTGAAAAAATAAATGAGGCCGTTAGTTTGGAGTCAGGGAGTGAACAGAAGTTAAAGAAAGACTCTGTTCCTAAAATAACCAAAATGAGTCAGCTGAAGTTGGAGACCCCCGGTGGCCAGTCCGAAGATCATCATAGAGACCCTCCAGTGCTACCTCCGAGAGGGAATCTTAAATCACCAACAAAATAGAAGACCGCCAGCGCTGACTGGGAAGAAGTAATAGGAGAACTGCGAGCCAAGTTGATTGAGGTGAAAAAGTTGATTCGTTCCAGGCCAGAACCTGTATCCTTCAGACCCAGGAGTGTGTTTCAAAAGAGAAGATACCCAGCTTGTGAAGCGTGCCGTTCATCAAATCAGAGTATGGGATGTGTCCATTGTCTAAGATATGGTTAGGAAGGACATTATGCCAAGGAATGCCAATGGTCACAGCCATTTGGGTTAAAAGACAGGAGGTTGCCAGTGCGGGGCGACTGGTAATCGTGACATGGAGGAGGCCCCAGAAGCAAACCAAATCTCACCAAACCCCAGAACGGCGCATGAGGTAAAATGGCTGCATCAGTACTATCCCCAAGTGTGTTCCCGTCTACAACAGCTGTAAGAGAGACAGGGGCATCAGTTACTTAATGCCCAGTGCAGAGGTCAAATGATGTACTTCCGGTGAAAGGTGCTTTATACAGTGCCAGCTAGATGGACTCCAGGTAAAAGCACTGTGGGACACAGGAGCCCAAGTGAGCCTTTTAAATGAAGAATGGAGAAGACGTTACCTGCCACATACTTGCCTACGGTCACTAAAAGAACTCTTGGGACCAGTGGAACTCCACGGCAAAGCCATCAACCAGACCTCAATCCCTTTCATAGGCTGGGTGGAAATGACTTTCCAACTCTTCTGGGTTATAATGTAATCAGTGAGGTCATCACGAAACACAAGACAGGGACGCTTGTGGTGGCTGCAATTGCCACATCGCTCGCCATACCCAACGCCATGGCGGAAAACGTGATTAATAGAGGAAAGAAAGCACAGAATACAATGGACCTAAAAGAAGTCAAGGTAGGCTGGTGCCCAACCATCATCCCTGCGAACCAAATGATGGGGGTGAAGTGTGGAGTCCGGGAAGAACCAGGAAGAAAAGTCCAGAAAAGACTGTTCGTGTCAAAAGACAGAACTTCCAGAAGGCCTAGTTCAAGGTGAGACTATGCTTACGATTCCTACTGGTGGGATTGCTCGATTGACAGTACCGGTGATGAATACTACGAAACACAAAATTAGGCTGGATCCAAAGACTGCGTTAGGTCACATCGAAACCGTTAAAAAGGTATATCCAGCCAGTGTGAGACCAGCCCAGGGGTCTACAGTGAATTAAGTTTCCCCACCAAGGAACAGGAGTTGCCCAGGGGAGGAAATTGTGAAACACACCTCGGGGTCCTGGGATCCCCCAGTACCCCTGGAACACTTGTGTGTTGAAGATCTAGTGGTAGCAAAACAGATGCTGAGAGAAGAGTTTCATGCGTTCTCCAAAGATGACTCTGATATAGGCTGTATCCCGTCGTTGCATTTGAAAATCAATTTGAAAGACACGACTCCAGTAACCAGAAGTTACATGTCCGTGCCAACACTATTACATCATGAAGTGAAAGAATATTTACAAGATCTCATCAACAGAGGTTGGGTCCAAATGTCGAAGTTATTTTATTCCTCTCCTACTGTCTGTGTTAGGAAGAAGGACGGTATGTTGAGACTCTGTTGTGATTACCGGGAACTAAACCGAAAGTCAGTATCTGATCGGCACCCGATACCAAAGATCCAAGATATGCTGGATAGCCTGTCAGGAAGCACCTGGTTCTCTGTCCTCGATCAGGGTAAGGCACACCACCAAGGGTTTGTCGAAGAGTCCAGTAGACAATTTACAGAATTCATTACACCGTGGGGATTATATGAGTGGATCCGCATAACATTTGAGTTCAGTTTAGCTCCAGAAGAATTCCAGAGGAACATGGAGACATGTTTAGAAGGATTGAGGGACGATATCTGCCAACCGTACTTGGATGACAATGTGGTACACAGCCAAACCTTCTGGGAGCATGTTGAACTCGTGAGGACCGTATTACAACTGTATCAACAACACAGAGTTAAGTTGACCCCAAAGAAGTGTGAACTGTTTAAAAGACAAGTCCGATTTCTAGAGAAAATTGTGTCTGGAGATGGATATACCATGGACCCAGCAGAAATCGCTCCGGTACTGGCCTTAGAAGACAAGTGTCCCTCTACCGTCGGGGAGTTGAGGCAGATATTAGGATTCCTCTTCTACTATCATACTTACGTTAAAATTGGAGTTCCTGGTAATGAAATGGGTTATCTGTGAACGATTTAGAGATTATTTCTACTACAACAAAGAGTTTGAGGTATATACTGACAAAAACCCTTTGACCTATGTCCTTTCTACAGCCAAACTGAATGCAACGGGTCAGAGATGGATCACTGAACTAGCTGACTTCAATTTCAGCATCAAGTACAGGCCAGGAAAATGCAATGCGGATGCTGACGGATTGTCAAGCATGCCACTAGAGCCTGAGGAGTTCATGCAAGAATGCTGGGAGGAAGTCAGTCTGGAAGCAACTGAGAGCACTACCCAAGCAGTACAAGCTTATCAGGAGGAAGATACACCATTGTGGTGTCCGGTGACAGTGGAAACCACCATAAAAGTGAGAGAACAAGATCATCCCCAGTCTATTCAGCATCTACCAAAAGGGAAAATCCATAGAGCACAATGGGAAGATCAGATAATTGGTAGAATACTACTTTATGTGAATCAAAATCGGTTAAGTACATGGGAGAGAGACAATGAGTCAACAGCAGTATCTGTTTTAATTAAAGAATGGACAAAGCTCTACCTCAGTGAAGATGGTATACTGTATCGTAAAGGAGGACAAAACCGGCAGTTGGTACTACCCAGAGTATTCCGTAGGTTGGTCTTCAAAGAACTCGATGAAAACATGGGACACCTGGGAGTGGAAAGGACAACAAATTTGATCCGTGAACGTTTCTTCTGGCCGTACATGCAGAGAGATATTGAGATGTATAGTACAGACCAAAAGTTTGGACACACCTTCTCATTTAAAGATTTTTCTGTATTTTCATGACTATGAAATTGTACATTCACACTGAAGGCATCAAAACTATGAATTAACCCATGTGGAATTATATACTTAACAAAAAAGTGTGAAACAACTGAAAATATGTCTTATATTCTAGGTTCTTCAAAGTAGCCACCTTTTGCTTTGATGACTGCTTTGCACACTCTTGGCATTCTCTTGATGAGCTTCAAGAGGTAGTCACCGGAAATGATTTTCACTTCACAGGTGTGCCCTGTCAGGTTTAATAAGTGGGATTTCTTGCCTTATAAATGGGGTTGGGACCATCAGTTGTGTTGTGCAGAAGTCTGGTGGATACACAGCTGATAGTCCTACTGAATAGACGGTTAGAATTTGTATTATGGCAAGAAAAAAGCAGCTAAGTAAAGAAAAACGAGTGGCCATCATTACTTTAAGAAATGAAGGTCAGTCAGTGCGAAAAATTGGGAAAACTTTGAAAGTGTCCCCAAGCGCGGTTGTAAAAGCCATCAAGTGCTTCAAAGAAACTGGCTCACATGAGGACCGTCCCAGGAAAGGAAGAACAAGAGTCACCTCTGCTTCTGAGTATAAGTTTATCCGAGTCACCAGCCTCAGAAATCGCAGGTTAACAGCAGCTCAGATTAGAGACCAGATCAATGCCACACAGAGTTCTAGCAACAGACACATCTCTTCAACAAATGTTAAGAGGAGACTTTGTGCAGCAGGCCTTCATGGTAAAATAGCTGCTAGGAAACCACTGCTAAGGACAGGCAACAAGCAGAAGAGACTTGTTTGGGCTAAAGAACACAAGGAATGGACATTAGACCAGTGGAAATCTGTGCTTTGGTCTGATGAGTCCAAATTTGAGATCTTTGGTTCCAACCACCGTGTCTTTGTGCGACGCAGAAAAGGTGAACGGATGGACTCTACATGCTTGGTTCCCACCGTGAAGCATGGAGGAGGAGGTGTGATGGTGTGGGGGTGCTTTTCTGGTGACACTGTTGGGGATTTATTCAAACTTGAAGGCATACTGAACCAGCATGGTTACCACAGCATCTTGCAGCTACATGCTATTCCATCCGATTTGTGCTTAGTTGGACCATCATTTATTTTTCAATAGGACAATGACTACAAACACACCTCCAGGCTGTGTAAGGGCTATTTGATCAAGAAGGAGAGTGATGGGGTGCTATGCCAGATGACCTGGCCTCCACAGTCACCAGACCTGAACCCAATCGAGATGGTTTGGGGTGAGCTGGACCGCAGAGTGAAGGCAAAAGGGCCAACAAATGCTAAGCATCTCTGGAAACTCCTTCAAGATTGTTGGAAGACCATTTCCGGTGACTACCTCTTGAAGCTCATCAAGAGAATGCCAAGAGTATGCAACACAGTCATCAAAGCAAAAGGTGGCTACTTTGAAGAACCTAGAATATAAGACATATTTTCAGTTGTTTCACACATTTTTGTTAAGTATATAATTGCACATGTGTTAATTCATAGTTTTGATGCCTTCAGCGTGAATGTACAATTTTCATAGTCAAGAAAATACAGAAAAATCTTTAAATGAGAAGGTGTGGCCAAACTTTTGGTCTGTACTGTACGTGACCAGGGAGTGTTGGTGTCTGAAAGATAAACATCCCAACACATCAACCCGGGCACCTATGGGCAACATCCAAACTACGTATCCGTTTGAGATGGTCTCAATAGACTTTCTACATCTCGAGACGTGCAAGGGTGGTTCCGAATACATCTTACTGGTGATGGACCATTTCAATCGATTTGCTCAAGCATATGCCACCACCAATAAATCGGGTCGAACAGCGTCAGAGAATATCTGCAATGATTTTGCTTTCAGGTATGGGTTCCCTACGTGGTTACACCACGACCAGGGAAAAGAATTTGAGAACCAGCTCTTTGCCAAGCTAGGAAAGTACTGTAGAATTCAAAGATCTCACACAACGCCCTATAAGCCAGAGGGTAATGGACAAGTGGAACATTTTAACCAAGTCAAGTGCCAAGGACTGTCTACTGGAAACAGGTATCTCTGCCTGCGGACCAGGTAAGCCCACTTGAGTTGTATTCACCACCGAGAGGCAGTATCGAAGATGTTGCTTGGTGGAAAGACTTGTTTTCATGCTTTGATTTTCCTTAAAAGACTTTGTAGAAACAAAGAACTTTTAAAGCATAAGGAGAGAGAGCTGGTTGAAGACATACGAAAAGACATACTGAAGAAAAGCTGATCGTTTTAATTGAGTTTATTGTTTATTTCTTACAGGCCTCCTACATGAAAAAGGTCGTAAGATTAGGTTGCTATCAATGTTTATGAACGTTATACCAATTTGACAATGACAATTTGTATATAAAGTTTTCCAACTTTCACCACTGTCTCAGAATTGGTTAGATTGACCAATTAAGATGAATGTCGAGGATGACATTCAAAAAGGAGTGAAGAGTGCGACATGCAGAAGTAGTGCTGTTGCAGAGTGTTACATGCAGAAGTAGTGCTGTTGCTTTAAAAGCATTCAGCAGCTATTAGAAGTAACACAAGCACATGAGACAGGAAGTGTTGTGCTCCAGAAGCATCCAGAAACTAGAGGGGTTAACACAGTCACAGGAGAAGGGGAGTGTTTTAGCAGAGCCCCAGGGGGATTGTGGGGAAGTTGTTTACTGTCTGGCCAGAGCCGAAGAGAAAGGTGGCTTATAATCTGTATCTCACAGAAGGCAAGGGAACAGAATTCAGGTCAGGAGGGAAGCTAAACAAAGGTCAGTTAGACTCCCTGAGCTAACAGTATGGAGTATTGTTGGCTAGGAAGATAAGGACTGGAAGGAAGCCTGTCATAGAGATCATCTCCCTCATCATACCCTTCTCCCCCCATCTCCATGCAGGATAAAGAATGCTGTATACTATTTAGTCCTTGTGAAGGAAAAGGCTGTTGTTGTGTATGCATTAAAACTGTGCTGTACTGTGCTACCGGATAATAGACTGTGTTCTGCTGTGCTGCAAAGGAGACTATACTGTTATTACTGGAGCCTGTTGCTCAAAGAGGCACTTGGATTGCACTGGCCATGCCTCATTAAATGTTACTGTTCTACCGTTTATGAAGGCTCTTGTCAGATGAGGCTGGTCAGCAACTGAATCTATCGTGTGCCTGAGAGAAGCTGCAGCCTATGGTTGGCCTGAGTAATGGTTCCCACAGGATTCCAACGAATTTATGCAACCGGTCTTGCCCCTATATGAACTTAGGCAGCATGCGTCTAACATATGGTTTAATTTAGAACAATAAAGTGTGTCTGTTTTATTTCAAATAAAATATTTTATTCTGGGTGTGGGTGTTTTTAGTATACATTTCACCTTCACTATGGGGTTAGTAAAGGGGGCGTCTTATTGACACCTCTCCATTGCTAACCTGGACTTGATGTCAGCTGGCATTACTAGCTGACATCAACCCCAACCCTATAACCCCACTGCCACAGCTACAGGGCGGTATGGCAGAGTGAGGCTAACTGCCTATCTGTTATAATTCCACCAACGGCACTAAAAACCCGCTCTGACAAAACTTTAGCAGCAGGGCAGGCCAGGACCTCCAAGGTGTAGACAGCCAGTTCATGCCACGTATCCAGCTTGGATGCCCAATAATTATAAGGCATAGAGGAATCATGGAGGACGTTGGTACAGTCGGCAAGGTAATCCCTCCACATCTTCAAAAACTTTTCCCTCCTTGTGAGAGTACCCCGTGCCTCAGAGCCTGTGCGATGGGAGGGTCTGAGAAAATTGTCCCAGAACTTTGACAATGTTTCCCTGCCTCTACTGGATTGGATTTGTGTCTTTCTCGCTTGTACTCCTTGGTTGTCCAACAAACTATGACCTCTGCTGCCAGCGTTTTTAGGTGGGAACAAGGGCCTTCTGGTACTGCCCCATTTTATTAGGCCTGTCCGGCGCGGGAATAAGAGACCGAAAGTTTTCCTTGTAGTGTGGGTCTAGAAGTGTCACCAACCAGTAATGACTGTCCCCCAATATTTGGACAACGCGAGGGTCACGGGAAAGGCAGTGTATTATAAACTCAGCCATGCGTGCCAGACTGCTAACAGGCAAGACTTCCGTGTCCTCATCAAGAGGACGACTGACCATGTTCTCCTCCTCCTCCTCCTCCTCTTCCTCCTCCTCCTTCTCATCCTCCCTGTCCTCAGGCCTTCCACGCTGAACAGACGGTATGACAGTTGTGCAGGTAGTACCGTCTACAGCGCAGGAAACTAGGTCCTGTTCTTCCTCCTCCTCCTCTTCCTCATTGTCACAGAATCCACATTGAAATGAGATGAGGCTGGTCTGTATGGTTCCTTGCTCCATCTCATCATGCTCCGCCTGCAATGCATCCTCTTTAATGGTGAGCAGAGAGCATTTCAGAAGACAGAGAAGTGACGCTAATTATGGCATCATCGCCGCTCACCATCTTGGTGGAGTCCTCAAAGTTTTGGAGGATGGTAAAGACGTCTGACATCCATGTCCACTCCTGAGGTCTTATGTGTGGAGTCTGACCAGAATACTGACAGACTTGATAATGCTGGTAGTCAACAACTGTCCACTTCTACTCACAAATCTTTCCCAACATCTGCAATGTAGAGTTCCATTGCGTGGGGACATCGCACACCAGTCAGTGCGCTGGAAGCTGCAAACGCTGCTGAAGCACGGCAAGGGTGGCAGAAGCTGTAGCTGATATTAAATGGTCACACACGCGGCATACTTTGACAAGCAGATCCAGGTAGGTTTTGAGAAACCGCTGAACCACAAGGTTAAGCACATGGACCTGTCATGGTACGGGTGTGAGCTCGCCTCGCTTCAGAGCCGCCACCAGGTTTCGGCCATTGTCACACACGACCATGCCTGGCTGCAGGTTCAGCGGTGTCAGCCACAGATCTGCCTGCTCTTTCAGAGCTGTCCAAAACTCTTCAGTATTGTGCGGTTTGCCACCTAAGCATACTAGCTTCAGCACAGCCTGTTGCCGCTTGGCCGAGGCAGTGCTGAAGTGCTTCCAGCTTATGACTGATATGATCATTTTGGAGATGGAGATTGAACAGGAGGAGGAGGTGCAGGAGCTGTAGAATGTGGGGGCAACCCTGGTTGACCCAGGGCCCGCAATCCTCGGCGTCGGGATGGCGTGTTCCATCACAAGATCCAACTGGGTCCCAGCTTCCACTATTTTAACCCAGTGTGCCATCAGTGAGATGTATCGTCCCTGCCCACAAGCACTGTGGTTAGGTGGGCTTTCCCAGTAACTGCGTTGTTGAGGGCATGACTATTGTTGTGGGACATATGGTCGTGTAATGTGGAGACGGCACACGGGAGAAATAGTGGCGGCTGTGGACCGAGTGCTCAGGGACGGCCGCCACCATCAGGTAGCGGAAAGCTCCATCTCCGCGAGCCTAAAAGGCAATATTTTGAGTGCAAGCATTCTCAAAATGTGTGAACTTAGTAGTGTGGCCTGTGGGGCGTTGGCTGCATATTTGCACGTGCGTTCCAAGGACTAGGGTAGTGACAACTGAATGCTGTGCTGGGACTAGGATGTGGACATGCTTGCTGATGGTGCTAGTTGAGAGTGTGCAACGACAGGTGCAGGTCGGGAGGCATCTTCGCATGCGTCATGGGCAGGGGATTGACGTGTACGCACAACAGCTGAAGAAGCAGTGGTGTCACCCGCAGACACTGTTTCTGGACCCTGGGGTTCGGCCCACTTAGTCGGGTGCTTTGCTGACATGTGCCTGATCATGCTGTTGGTGGTCAGGCTGCTAGTTTTGCTACCCCTGCTGATGCTGGCCTGGCAGGTGGTGCAAATGGCCTTTTTGGGGTTATCTGCAGAGTCTTTAAAAAACAACCAGACTCAGGAAGATCTAACAGTTGTACAGGCAACTTCCGTGGTGTTGGCGTTACGGGGAACGGTTGCCCGCCTTCTGTCTGTGGCCACCACACCACCTCCCTCCCCCTCGCTCTACATGTCCCCCTTCCAGGTTGGGTCAGTAACTATATCATCCACCACCTCGTCTTCCACGTACGCACCCTGGTTCTCCTCCTGACTTTCTGGCAATTGTGTCTCATCATCATCATCCACCTCTTGTAGTAATTGCACTTTCCCACCGTTGCCTTCGTGTGACCGTGGCTGCACAAATATTTGGGCATCGCTATACGCATTCTCCTCTTCACCTGCTTGAAGCTGGCCGAGAGTGAGAGGCCCGAATCTATAACTGGAAAAGTGAACAGCTCTTCTGAGTGTCCAAGTATGGGATCAGTTGTTTCCATGCACTCGGCATGGTGGGAGGAAGGAGGATCAGGGCGAGGACTATGCAGTCCAGACTCACGGCTACTTAGATTTGACCATGTGCTTGACATGGTGGTGGTGGTGGTGGCAAAGTGACTGGAAGCATTATCTGCTGTCCAACCAACAACCTTTTGACACTGTTCAGTGTTCAATAGTGGCGTTCTGCGGTCCCCTAGTAATTGGGACACGAAGGTTGAGCGACAAGATGTGGGTTTTTGTTGTGACACAATTTCAGCTTGCCAACGACCTTGGCCTCGGCCTCTGCATGCACTGTCACCGTCACGTCCACTTCCCCATCTTTTGCTATGCACCTTGCCCATTTTAAATGTAATACAACATTTTCAACGTTCACTACAAATGGCTGGATTTGAACCACAGTTATATGTGATATGTCTGATGGTTTTTAATAGCGGGCCTGTAGGTTACTATTCTTCACAGTGACCTTGTGTGAATATCTTCACTAACATACTACAACAAAATGGAAATGGAGGCCAGAAATGGCTGAATTTGGAACGAAGTTATATGTGATACGACTGAAGGAGAACCACAGTTTTAAAAAGTGGGCCTGTAGTTTACTAATACTATTCTTCACAGCGACCTCGTGTGAATAGCTTCACTGACACACTGCAACAAAATGGAAATGAAGGCCAGAAATGGCTGAATTTGGAATGCAGTTATATGTGATACGTCTGATGGAGAACCACGGTTTTAAAAAGCGAGCCTGTAGTTTACTAATACTATTGTCTACAGCAACCTCACATGAATAGCTTCACTGACACACTGCAACAAAATGTAAATGGAAGCCAGAAATGGCTGATTTTGGAACGCAGTTATATGTGATATGTCTGACAGAGAACCACGGTTTTAAATAGCGTGCCTGTCGTTTACTAATACTATTGTTAACAGTGACCTCGTGTGAATAGCTTCACCGACACACTGCAACAAAAAGGAAGTGGAGGCGAGAAATGGCTGAATTTGGAACGCAGTTATATGTGATAAGTCTGACGGAGAACCACGGTTTTAAATAGCGGGCCTGTAGTTTACTAATACTATTGTTCACAGCGACCTCGTGTGAATAGCTTCACCGACACATTGCAACAAAATGGAAATGGAGGCCAGAAATGGCTGAATTTGGAACTCAGTTATATGTGATACGTCTGACGGAGAACCACGGTTTTAAAAAGCGAGCCTGTAGTTTACTAATACTATTGTTCACAGCAACCTCACGTGAATAGCTTCACTGACACACTGCAACAAAATGTAAATGGAAGCCAGAAATGGCTGATTTTGGAACGCAGTTATATGTGATATGTCTGACAGAGAACCACGGTTTTAAATAGCGGGCCTGTAGTTTGCTAATACTATTGTTCACAGCGACCTCATGTGAATAGCTTCACCGACACACTGCAACAAAATGGAAATGGAGGCCAGAAATGGCTGAATTTGGAACGCAGTTATATGTAATAAGTCTGATGGAGAACCACGGTTTTAAAAAGCGAGCCTGTAGTTTACTAATACTATTGTTCACAATGACCTCGTGTGAATAGCTTCACCGACACACTGTAACAAAATGGAAATGGAGGCCAGAAATGGCTGAATTTGGAACACAGTTATATATGATAGGTCTGACGGAGAACCACAGTTTTAAAAAGTGGGACTGTAGTTTACTAATACTATTGTTCACAGTGACCTCGTGTGAATAGCTTCACCGACACACTGCAACAAAAGGCAAAAGGAAGTCAGAAATCTCAGATTTTGGAATGCAGTTATAAGTGATATGTGGCGCCCTGCTGTGCACTGGTGCCACAGGACCCAGAAGGGTGCATGGATGGATTTCTCCACAAGAGGCCCTCACACATTCACACACCTCCACCCTACCACCTCAGACCAGCAGAGGGAGCCCGTTAGGGACATATATAGGGAGGGTGGAGCCAGGCAGCTCAGTTTAGTGTTTAGTCTGCAGTGAGTTCAGACAGTTCCTACTCAGACACAGAGAGGGACAGAGCTCAGAGTTGAGCAGAGAGCGTGCTGACGCTCAGAAAGCAGCGAAGAGGTAGCACGCTGGCTGCTGTGCTTAGGCGAGCCAAGGCCTACAGCATGTGTGAGGGCCCTGAGTGTGGCTGAAGGCGAGAGAAGAAGGAAGAAGTAGAGAGGGGGCAAAGGAGCATACCAGGCTCACCCCGAGATATATACCGGATACCGGGTCCACGCCTACGGGGACCCTTTATACCCAGTAGGGACCACCGGAACCCCTGGAGGACTACAAGTCCCAGGTTTACCAAACACTGACTACAGTACCAGGGCTAGGAGTCACGGAGGCCACAGCGTCCAGGGAGAGTGATCTCCAAGAAAAGGCCCTACCACCAGGTCAGCATGTGCAAGGGAGAGAGAGACTGTGGTGAAGGTTTCCCGCCATTCCCGAGATTTCCTGCCATTGTCCGCCATTTTTCCTGTCGCCGCGCGGGAAGAAGAGGGGCGTAACCGCGGGAATCGGAGAGGCGTAACCGCTGGAAGCGCACAAAGCCCAGGACACGCCCCGCCCCTGACGTCGAACCAGGAAGCGTCAGGTCCTGGAAGGAGCCCAGAGGATGCTCTGATGTCAGACGCTCCTGGTGCCCAACCTGCCCTCGGCGCTGCACAGGCCGGAGAGGCCACTCCACCAGCAGGGGTCATGACTCCGTTGATACCCATGGCCCTGCCGTATATCCCTGGAGCGAAATGGCTTCCCCAGTATAATGGCAAACCAGACACCCTGTCCTGATTCAAGAGAAAAATATGCAGTGTGCTAGACATGTATTCTATGACTGGTAAACAGAGAGCCGTTGTTGTGCTGGGACAATTGACTGGTGCCGCAGAGAGGGAAGTTGAAACCTGGCCAGCCGCAGACCAGGAATCAGTATCCATCATCTTTAAGAGACTGCAAACTGTGTTTGAAAACTGCACTGAGACGGATCTCCGAATGAGGTTCTACCACTGTGTCCAGAAACCTGAGGACAGTGTCCGGGACTACGCCTGGCGCGTACAGGAAGCCCTGCGGGCCCTGAAACAGGTTAGTCCAGCCAGCATACAAAATGAAGATAAAATGCTGACGGAACAGTTCATGCAGGGGTTGAGGTCCCAGGAAGAGAGCAGAACTGTATGGTGGTGGGCCTTAGATCATCCAGATGCCACCTTTGACACCCTTAAGGACATGGCTATAAAGCGGCTGCAGCCTCTGGAAACAACAGACACTGCTATCCAGCATTACCTGGGTGGGGCCACCCCAGTGCCTGCAGCACCCACTGCTCCTTCATTAACGGCTGAAACAAAGATACAAACAGTGCCTCCTAGCGAGCTGGACAGCCTACGCTCTGAAGTGCTCCAGTTAAGTAAAACCCTGGCCACTGTCCTGAGCACCCTGCAGCTACAGATGGAGCCTGAGCCGGAAGGAAGGATCTTACTGGCCGACAGCCCTGAGGACGTCCCCTGTATGAGGAGAAAAAAGAGGACAACGCCACCCCGTAGGAGGACAAATCCGCCCCGGAGGAGGATACCGCCACCCCGTGGGAGGACCAACGACCAACGTCACCCTTCAGGAGAATTCATCTGCTACCGCTGCCAAAAGGCAGGCCACACAGCGCGGAACTGTCCTTTAAACGAGCAAACCCTGGGGCCGAGGGCTGACACCCAGGAGTAAATCAAGCAGGCCCATCAAGCTGATACCATCGGTTCGTGGGAGGAAGACCTTTCCTGTCCATTGTGCTGGATGGCATCGCGACACCTGCCCTGCTGGACACTGGATCTCAGGTAACCATCATACCTGATGTCCTCTACAAAAGGTACTGGTCCATAGATGAACTCCAGCCGCCAGCCCCGAACCTCTAAACATGCAGAGAAATACAAGAACTTGACAGAGGCAGAGCAGGCACGGGCATCTGAAGATTTGCTATCAAAACTGCAAAGGCAGCAAGGATTTTTTACAAAGCTCCACACATCCAGGGATGCAGCCGTCAGGACAAGCTTTGTAATATCCCACAAAATTGCAAGAAACAGTAAGCCATTCTGTGAAGGGGAGTTCGTCAAAGAATGTTTGGTGGACTCTGCAGCGATAATTTGTCCTGAGAAAAAAGAAGCATTTTCAAATGTGCCCCTCTCCAGACGAACCGTAACAAGACGGGTAGAAGACATTGCGGGGAATTTGGAGTTTCAGCTGAAAAACAAAGTTGATGATTTTATTTTTTTTTGCATGGCTCTGGACGAGAGCTGTGATATCCGTGATACCGCCCAGTTACTTATCTTTGTACGCGGAATAACAAAAAAATTTGAGATGACCGAAGAGCTGTTAGCTTTGCGATCAATGAAAGGTACCACAACAGGGAGTGATTTGTTCACCGAAGTAAATGCATCCATGGACAAACTGGGCCTAAAATGGAACAAATTAGTAAGTGTTATAACCGATGGCTGTCCAAATATGACAGGGAAAAACGTTGGACTTTTGAAGCGGATGCAAGATAAAGTGAATGAAATAAACCCAGAACAGAAATTGATATTTTTGCATTGCATTATTCATCAATAAGTGCTGTGCAAGTCGGTGCTAAAAATCAGCCATGTTGTTGATGTTGTAACTAAGACAGTTAATTTTATCAGGGCAAGAGGGCTGAATCACAGACAGTTTGTTGCACTGTTGGAGGAGCAAGAAAGTGAACATAGTGACATAGGCTACCACACCGCTGTGAGATGGCTCAGCCTTGGAAAGGTGCTTAAAAGAGTATGGGACCTGAGAGCTGAGATTCAGGATTTTTGTAAGATGAAAGGCAAAGACATCCCAGAGTTCTCAGATAAGCACTGGATGGCAGATCTGGCCTTTGCCATTGATGTGACTACACTAATGAATGAGCTAAATAGCAAGCTCCAAGGCAAAGGCCTCTTTGCACATGAAATGTTCAGCTTGGTGACAGCTTTCATGAGAAAGTTGAAGTTTCTTTCTAGCCAATTGAAGGACAAAATTCTCACTCACGTGCCAACACTGAAAGAAGTCACACCATCAGCTGATCACCTCGACAAGTATTCATCCATGTTAGCGGCTTTATATGATGAATTTTCCAGAAGATTTGAAGACTTCAAAGGAGTTGAGAGTGAAATGCACACGATTTCCTCTCCCTTTGCATGCTGTGTGGATAATGCACCAAGTGATGTCCAGTTAGAACTCATTGATCTGCAGTCTGACAATCTACTGGCAGAGCTTTTTAAATCAGTATCACTGCTGGAGTTTTATTCTTCTCTCAAAGAGGAAAACTTTCCAAACATAAGGAGGCATGCTCAGAGGATGTTGGTTCTCTTTGGATCTACCTACGTATGTGAACAAACATTCTCACTGATGAAGTTCAACAAATCCAGATACAGATCCTCTCTCAGTGATGATCACTTGTGTGCTGTTCTTCGCATATCCACCTCAGATATTGAACCTAACTTCAATGAACTTGTTCAGGCCCAAAACAGGCTAGATTACTCTCATTGAACATTTTCATGTTATTGAAATGTTTAATTTTCTGTTCTTTACGAAGTTAAAGGGATGCCGTTCGTTAAAAAACTAACATTATATCTTGACCTAAAATAGCAAGTTTTTTCCAAACACTGTTAAAGTTAACAATTTTCTAAAGTGAACAATCACAAGCTGGTTGCAGCTCAACATCTTATCATTAAATAATGATGTAATTAGGTCCTCCGTATTTTCATTGTATTTTAAATCTTTGCATTGTTTAACATACTGTTTGTTTATGAAAAGATAGCATATGTATATATACAGTATTGGGTAGAACGGAGTTAATTATATTAGTCCGGCCCTCTAAAACCATCCCAATTTCTCATGGGGCCCCCTGGCAAAATTAATTGCCCACCCCTGATCTATACTAAACTCCACCAGGTTGCAAATTCAAAATTATTTTTATCTGCATCTAGCTCTGAAAAAATATTTGGGCTTGTAGCAGTGTGTGGAACTTGTTCTATTAGTCCATCTATACTAACCTCCACCACCTGTGTATGTAATAAAATTGTTTTACTGCATCTAACCCAGCCAATACTTTTGGGCTAATACCACAGTTTGGCCACTCAACTCTGCTCGGTTCCCATCCATTGTTTTTTGTGCAAACAACTCCAGAGTTGTCAATTAGTTAACCACCAAAATGAGTGGAAAAAGGCCTGCTGCTGGTGGAAAGGGGAATAGGCGTGTTGGGAAGGGAAAAAAAGGTTGTGTCGTTGGGGTAGGTGTTAAAGAAACAGTAACATCTGCAGAAGAAAGACCATCTTCCAGCCAAACTAAGATGTCTACTTCTTTTAGCGGACAATGTGATAAGATCCCTTTCTTACGGCCACGTCAATCGCTACAAATTCCAGATGAGGCACAAAAACAACAGGTGCTTCAACGGATATCAAGTGCTCCTTTAAGTGGGCTCTCCTCCACCTCAACTTCAACATCACAAATACTACAGTCCTCAGAGGTGTCACCCCAATCGCACTTGCTTCCTCACAGCTCCTAAGTCTCCAGCTGCCCGTCTGAGTATGGGGTAGAACAGATGGTTGAGTCTGCAGAGCTGTTTACTCATACTATAGCCTGGGAATCAGAGGTCAGCTCCAGAGCTTCTGTGAATCCAGACGAGCAAATGATCTGCACTGATGCTCAGAATCTTTATGAGTCGGATCCAGGAACAGACGCAGAAGGTTCTGACCATAATGTAGACCCTCGTTCCCAAACTGTAACTCCTGTTGGTGGAGACAATGAGGAAGACGATGATGAGACTCAAATACCTGATTGGAGCGACAACTTGAGTTTTTTGTCAGGGCAGGAAGAGGTTGGCTCTGAGGACGACGGGTGTGATAACACACAGGGTGATGATGACAAGGTTGGAGATCCCACTTACTGTCAACCCACAGTCAGCCAGTCGATGAGGTCAGCAGAGGAGGTGGAGGAGGATGCTAGTGACGACGAGGTCAGGTTGCACCTTCCTGGACAGAGACGTAGTACTGGAAGCACGTCAACAACTGCATCCTCAAACACAACTCTGCCTCTGACCACAAGTCATGGTGGCTCTTCAGGTCGCATGGGCGCTAAGCCTTGCATAGCCTTGGCATTTTTTCAGATCGATAAGAATGACCCAACTCGTGTTATGTGTAACATTTGTCAGCAAAAGCTAAGTAGAGGCCAAAAAATCCATAGTTTGAGTACTTCATGCATGAACCGGCACATAGATATGAAGCATAAGTTGCAGTGGGAAACTCACTGTGCTACAATGCGGTCTAGCCGGCCGGGCCAACCACTGTCTGCCACATCTTGTGCATCCGCGGCCTCTTCATCCTCTGTGACTGGGGGGACAGCAGTCACACCTGTTTTGGGACGCAGACCTGCCACCTCTTTACCCGCAACAGCCAGCGTGATTGGCAGGTCATCATTTTCTTTGGAGGTGGAAACACCTGCTGGTGTTCAGCGCTATCCGACATCGATAGCACCACCTTTGGATCAAGGCAACCTAACATGTCCGCCTGCATCTTCCTCACAGACCGGCAGTTTGCCGGGGACACCCTTCTCAACCCCAGTCCAAGCACAACAGCCAGCCCTCGGTCCCTCAAATGTGGACAAGTAAAAGACCATTTCCTCCTAGCCATGAGAAAGCTAAGAGGTTGAATTTCACCATCTGCAAGCTCTTGACTACAGAAATGCTGCCTTTCCGCCTGGTGGACACAGAGGATGTTCGAGACCTTATGTCCGTCGCAGTGCCCCAGTACCAGATGCCCAGTCGGCACTACTTCTCAAAGAAAGGTGTGCCTGCGCTCCACCAGCATGTCGCACACAACATCACCACTTCTTTGAGAAACTCTGTGTGTGACAGGGTGCATTTCACCACAGACACTTGGACGAGTAGGCATGGACAGGGGCGTTACATGTCGCTGACTGGGCACTGGGTAACTATGGTGACAGCAGGACAATGGGCTACTGTCCAAGTCTTGCCGTCCCCACGAGTTGTGCGTCAATCCTCTTTATCTCAAAGTTCCTCCACTGCTTCTGCCTCCTCAACCTCCTCTCGGTCCTCCACCTGCACCCAAAGCCTGTCTGGTCATGCCACAAGCTTTCTAACTGCGCAGAAGGGATCCTGCACACCTCCTTACTATGCTGGCAGCAGGGCTCAACGTCATCAGGCGGTTTTTACTTTGAAATGTCTGGGAAATGTGAGTCACACAGCTGAGGAGTTGTGGTCAGCTCTGGAGAACCAGTTTCATGAATGGTTGTCTCCACTGGACCTGAAACCAGGGAAGGCCGTGTGCGACAATGCTGCAAACCTGGGTGCAGCCCTTCGCCGGGGCAATGTCACACACGTGCCTTGTATGGCTCACGTGTTGAACCTGGTTGTCCAGCAATTTTTAGCCCACTATCCCGGACTAGATGGCCTTCTACAGAGGGCACGGTCGCTGTGTGCTCACTTCCGCCGTTCGCATCCCGCAGCTCAGCAACTTACATCTCTACAGAAGTCGTTGGGCCTGCCACTTCACCGGCTAAAATGCGATGTGCCTACCCGGTGGAATTCTACTCTGCACATGTTGCAGCAGCTGTGGCAGCACCGACAAGCCCTGGTGCAATATGTTCTGATGTATAGCCTGGGCCAACGAGATCCAGAGGTGGGGCAAATCACGCTGGAGGAGTGGTCTCAGATCAGGGACCTATGCACCCTTCTGCACAGTTTTGAAATGGCGACGAAGATGTTTAGTGCTGCCGATGCCATTATCAGCATGACTATTCCGGTGATTTACATGCTGGAGCACATGTTAAACAGAATTCGGAGTCAGGTGGTGGCACAAGAGGAGGTGGAGGAAGTAGAGGAGGAGGAGTTGTATGCGGAAGGGCTAACATCTGCAAAGTCCAGACGGTCGGCAGCACCAAGGCGGCAGGCATGTGAGGGTGGGGGAGATGGTTTTACCAGGGCGCATGGTAGCAGCCAAACTAGTGAGGAAGGTGCAGGAGCCCAGGAAGAAGTGGAGGACGAAGTGATGGAAGACTCATCAGATGAGGGAGACCTTGATCACATTTCTGTTGTGCGAGGTTGGGGGGAGAGGGCAGAGGAAGTAAGCATGATTGTTACCTCGCCACCAACACAACAGGGACTTGGTGCTCCTGGATGTGCAAGACACATGAGTGCCTTCTTGCTGCACTACCTGCAACATGACCCAGGAATTGTGAGAATTAGAAATAATCCTAACTACTGGGTTGCCACAATGTTAGATCCCCGGTACAAAAGTAAATTTGCAGAAATTATTCCTGCCATAGAAAGGGATGCACGCATGCAGGAGTATCAGCAGAGACTGTTGCAGAATCTTACATGTGCTTTTCCACAAAACACCAGTGGTGCACGTAGTGAATCTCACAGTTCCAACTTGCCAACTGTGGGACCGTCGAGTGTTCAGCACTCAAAACGTAACAGAAACACAGTATCTGCTGGTAACATCAATTTTGCGGAAGCATTTCACCACTTTTTTAACCCATCCTTGGCAAGGCCACAGGAGACAAGAAGTCTGACACATAGTCAACGCATAGAGACGATGGTACAGGAGTATCTCCAAGTAAACATGAAACCATGACTGTGTCACTGGACCCTTGCTCTTTTTGGGCTTCCAATCTGGATAAATGGCCGGAGCTCGCGACTTACGCCTTGGAGATCTTGTCATGCCCCGCAGCCAGCGTTCTGTCTGAACGTGTGTTCAGCGCTGCTGGTGGTGTGCTGACAGATAAGCGCACACGTCTCTCCACTGATAATGTAGACAGACTCACGTTCATAAAGATGAACAAATCATGGATCCGAAAGGACTTTTCTACCCCTGTGCCATCCTGGGGAGAGTAAAAGCTTGATGATTTGTTAAAATCACCTCACCAACCGTTTTAAGCTTTCAAATTACTAATCATGTTTATCTGCATCTTGGCTGGAAAATAATTTGGGCCGTGTAGCAGTGTGCAGTACTGATTCTATTAGGCCATCTATACTAAACTCCACCAGATTTAAAATTACTAATCATGTTTATCTGTATCTTGGCTGGAAAATAATTTGGGCCTTGTAGCAGTGTGCAGTACTGATTCTATTAGGCCATCTATGCTAAACTCCACCAGATTTAAAATTACTAATCATGTTTATCTGTATCTTGGCAGGAAAATAATTTGGGCCTTGTAGCAGTGTGCAGTACTGATTCTATTAGGCCATCTATACTAAACTCCACCAGATTTAAAATTACTAATCATGTTTATCTGTATCTTGGCTGGAAAATGATTTGGGCCTTGTAGCAGTTTGCAGTACTGATTCTATTAGGCCATCTATACTAAGCTCCACCAGCTTTCAAATTAATAATAATTTTTAGCTGCATCTAGCCCGGAAAATAATTTTGGGTCTCCTAGATACGCAAGACACATGAGTGCCTTCTTGCTGCACTACCTGCAACATGACCCTCAGATTGTCAGAATTCGAAATAATCCTGACTACTGGGTTGCCACACTCTTACATCCCCCACACTCTTCGATCAACCTTTTCATTTTAATAAAGAACAAAAAATGGTAATTTTTGAAATTATAAGCATTAGCAGGTTATTAGAAGCTGAAATCAAACAGTTTTCAACTCAAAACTTTATTCTAGGTGATGTTATATTTGCACATAGGACCCCTTGTTTGAAAGGAGCTTCTGAACTGTCTCGTCCATTGAATTTGTCAGGTTTTGGATGGTTTCTGCTTCAATTGTTTTGCATGAGGACAGAATACACTCCCAGAGCTGTTGCTTAGATGTGAACTGCCTCCTGCCATCATAGACACTCCTTTTGATGATGCTCCAGAGGTTCTCAATGGGGTTGAGGTCAGGGGAGCATGGGGGTCACACCATAAGTTTGTCCCCTTTTATGCCCATATCAGCCAGAGATGCAGATGTGTTATGTGCAGCATGAGACGGTGCATTATCATGCATGAAAATGATCTTGCTGCGGAATACACGGTTCTTCTTCTTGAACCATGGCAGGAAGTGCTGTTTGAGAAACTTCACATACATTATGGAGTTCATCTTTACCCCTTTAGGGATCCTAAAGGGGCCGACAATCTCTCTCCCCATGATTCCAGCCCAAAACATTACTCCACCTCCTCCTTGTTGACGCCGTAGCCGTGATTGCATGGGGTGTCCATCAACCAGCCATCCTCCACTCCATCCATCTGGACTATCGAGCGTTGCACGGCACTCATCGGTGAACAAAACAGTTTGGAAGTCAGTCTTCATGTATTGTTTGACCCACTGGAGCCGTTTCTGCTTGTGTACAGTGGATAGAGGAGGTGGACAGGATGGCTTACGCACAGCTGCAAACCTCTGAAGGACCCTGCATCTTGTTGTTCGGGGGACGTTGGAGGCACCAGCAGCTTCAAAAACTTGTCTGCTGCTATGACAAGGCTTTTTTGCCTCTGCTCTTTTAACCTGACGTAATTGCCTGTAGGAAAGAGTCCTCAATTTTCCCTTATCAGCACGCACACGTGTGTACTGTGAATCAGCTACATACTTCTTGATTGTGCGATGATCAGGATGAAGTGTTTTGGCAATGTTGATTGTGGTCATGCCTTGACCTAAACACTCCACAATTTGTTGCTTCTCAGCAGCCAACACATCCTTTTTCTTTCCCATTTTGGCAGAAAATGTAGGCTGCTTTATAATGTGGGACAGCCTTCTTAAGTAGTCTTGCCTTTCATTGGACACACCTACTAAACTAATTAGCACTGGTGTCTGCAATTGATTACAGTGATATAAAGAGCCCTGACACACATCACCATCAATGAGTTTAACTGACAAACAAAAAAATTCTTACCTTATCACTCCTAAACTCTTTTTGCATAATAATTTGGAACACAGTGTACATGTGCTTTTCCACAAAACACCAGTGGTTCACGTAGTGAATCTTACAGTTCTAACTTGCCAACCATGGTCTGTATGGAGTTGTTGAATAAAGGGCCCAAAATTAAGATAACATAGACGGGAGAGGTCTCTATGAATACGAATTCCTAAGTATTTGATACCCAACGAGAGTATCTAATTACAAATTTTTAACTGCATCTAGCCCAGGAAGGAATTCTGCACACCTCCTTACTATGCTGGCAGCAGGGCTCAACGGCATCAGTGTTTACTTTGAAATGTCTGGGAAATGTGAGTCACACAGCTGAGGAGTTGTGGTCAGTTCTGGAGACCCAGTTTCATGAATGGTTGTCTCCAATGGACCTGCAACCAGGGAAGGCCGTGTGCGACAATGCTGCAAACCTGGGTGCGGCCCTTCGCCGGGGCAATGTCACACACGTGCCTTGTATGGCTCACGTGTTGAACCTGGTAGTCCAGAAATTTTTAGCCCACTATCCCGGACTAGATGGCCTTCTGCAGAGGGCACGGTCGCTGTGTGCTCACTTCCGCCGTTCGCATCCCGCAGCTCAACGACTTACATTTCTACAGAAGTCGTTGGGCCTGCCAGTTCACCGGCTGAAATGCGATGTGCCGACACGGTGGAATTCAACTCTGCACATGTTGCAGCGACTGTGGCAGCACCGACAAGCCCTGGTGCAATACGTTCTGACGTATAGCCTGGGCCAACGAGATCCAGAGATGGGGCAAATCACGCTGCAGGAGTGGTCTCAGATCAGGGACCTATGAAGTTGACGCGCCCGCTGGGCCGTGGGGTACCCTGAGCCGGGCCAGTAGACGCGGGGGGTTGTAGTCACTATGGCGGTGACCCGGTCCGTGACCCAGGGCGGTCAATCCAACGGTAATTTGTATATATGGATTTTATAATGTCCGACTACGCCATCTGTGGAGTGCGGCCAAAGAGGCCGCCGCTGCGGAACAGTCCTCTGAAGCTGGTGGTTTTGCAGCAATGGTATTATTACTCACCACAGGAAGAGTGTAGCTTCAGGGCAGTGTGGGTGGATGATTGTGGTTGTAGTGCAGGGAGTCAGTAATGAACACAGAGTCCGTGTGATGCAGTCCCAAGATCTTTACTCACAGTTGTTGCAGTCCAGATTACAGGTACCAGAGCAATCTCCCCCGTCGTGCTGTGCGTACTCAGTGAGGGGCTCAGTCCACCCCCAGATAGCTCCGGAGTACTTAGCAGGACCCCCTTCTGTGTGTCCTTTCTCTGGCCTTCTCCCTGCACCTCACACCCAGTGACACTTCTATCCGGTATCCTCGGGCCTTGGCGGGCGACTTGTGTTCCGTCCCCTGGGTCCTATGTGGCTACCTTCTTAGTGAGACTGGTGTGGACTTTGGCCTGCAGTACATGAAATGCTGCAGCCTCCGGTTTCTAGTTGAGCCTTGCTGTTTCTCCTCTAGTTGAGGGACCAATTCTCCTTATCTGGCCTGACCCCTCTACCTCCTGGTAGCAGCGGGAGTACGGGTGGCCTTCTGCACGGCTCGTAGCCCTAGGGTTCTTCGGTTCCTGGAGCCTTCCTGCTCCCACTCCTCTCTTCTCTCCTTCAGTCCTGGGCCTCCCAGGCTAGGCCCGCCTCCGGAGCAGAGCTCATTCAGAGCCTCTGCTCCTGTCACTTTTCCTCCTCTGACTGGCTTGCTCTTTGTAAGATGGCTTCCTATTTATACTCTCCCTGTCATGTGCTCCTCTAAGCTGCTCCCCTAAGCACCCACTACATAGGACCCTCCCACCAGCTAGGGACCTGGGACTGTGCTCTCCCTTAGGAGCAATCTCGCCCTACCCCCACTGCGGGTATGTGTTGGATGCAGGTGTTAGGGTCCCGAGCCATACGCCTTCCTTACCTGAGGGTGAGATACCACACCTCTGGGTGAGATGCAGTAACTCTGTGGCGACTGAACCCTCAGGGGCGCCACACACCCTTCTGCACAGTTTTGAAATGGCGACGAAGATGTTTAGTGCTGACGACGATGCCATTATCAGCATAACTATTCCGGTGATTTACATGCTGGAGCACACATTAAACAGAATTCAGAGTCAGGTGGTGGGACAAGAGGAGGTGGAGGAAGTAGAGGAGGAGTCGTATACGGAAGGGATAACATCTCCAAGGTCCAGACGGTTGGCAAGCACCAAGGCGGCAGGCATGGGAGGGTGGGGGAGAGGGATTAACCAGGGCGCATGGTAGCAGCCAAACTGTTGAGGAAGGTGCAGGAGCCGAGGAAGAAGTGGAGGATGAACTGGTGATGGGCATGGAAGACTCATCAGATGAGGGAGACCTTGATCACATTTCTGTTGTGCGAGGTTGGGGGGAGAGGGCAGAGGAAGGAAGCATGATTCTTACCTCGCTACCAACACAACAAGGACTTGGTCGTCCTGGATGCGCAAGACACATGAGTGCCTTCTTGCTGCACTACCTGCAACATGACCCTCAGATTGCAGAATTCGAAGTAATCCCGACTACTAGGTTGCCACACTCTTAGATCCCCGGTACAAAAGTAAATTTGCCGAAATAATTTCTGCCATAAAAAGGGATTGACGCATGCAGGAGTATCTGCAGATGCTGTTGCAGAATCTTACGTGTGCTTTTCCACAAAACACCAGTGGTGCACGAAGTGAATCTCACAGTTCTAACTTGCCAACCGTGGGACTGTCGAGTCTTCATCACTCAAACCGTAACAGTAACACAGTATCTGCTGGTAACAGCAATTTTGTGGAATCGTTTCACCACTTTTTTAGACCATCCTTTGCAAGGCCACAGGAGACAAGAAGTCTGACACATAGTCAATGCCTAGAGAGGATGGTGCAGGAGTATCTCCAAGTTAACATCGAAGCCATGACTGTGTCACTGGACCCTTGCTCATTTTGGTATTCCAATCTGGAAAAATGGCCGGAGCTCGCCACTCACCGCTTGGAGATCTTGTCATGTCCTGCAGCCAGTGTTCTCTCTGAACGTGTGTTCAGCTCTGCTGATGGTGTGCTGACAGATAAGCGCACGGGGCTGTCCACTGAGAATGTAGACAGACTCACGTTCATAAAGATGAACAAATCATGGATTCGCAAGGACTTTTCTAACCCTGTGTTATCCTTGGGAGACTAAAAGCTTGAGGATTTGGTAATATCACCTCACCAACCGTTTTAAGCAACTGTGGGGCAATTGATGCCACTTAACCCTAGAACGCATGACCATTAAAATCTACACTTTCATATACCTGGGGCCTTTTAGGCCCGTGTGCAAACAACATGGAATAACTCAAACTCAAATGACAAACAACTATATACATGAAGAATACCTAGAGTTTCAAAATTCTAACTAAAGTAATCTTGCAGAAAATAGAAAACAATTAACAGGGCGGGACTGCGAGGCCCCAGGTATGCGTTCTAGGGTTAAGTGGTGTCTGTGCCACAATTTTGGGAAAAAATGGAGACTCTTTTTGGAGTCCCCTTGCTGTGTCTTACGTGACGTTGGCATCGTCAATTCCAGGTGGGTTGGGTCGCTCCCCCCCCTTTTAACTGTAAGAAACTACATACACTATGGCTTGGGGTAACACAGATGGTTGAGTCTGAAGAGCTGTTTACTCAGAGGTCTGCTCCAAATCTTCAGTGTCTGCTAGTCAGCGTAGAATTTTTAACTGCATCTAGCCTAGGCAATACTTTGGGCGTAGTAGCCCAGCTGCGAAGCAAGCTGCACCGCCTGTGTATCTAATAAGAATTTTTAAATGCATCTAGCCTAGGCAGACTGTGGGGACCCCCAACCAAACCCAGATGCTCAGCCCCCCTACCGCCCCCCTTTCCTTGACAATACAATAATGTAACTATTACAACTGGATGGGTGAGGATCGGTCACAGCTTTATTAACTCTTTATACTCATTCCATTAGAAAGGCATTTTATTTCTAAAATAATTCAGCTTGTTGCAGCATGCCCTGGGTCTCCACTCCAGCAACTTGGTCAACAAGTGTAACTCTCCAACATGTCCTTTCTATTTCCAGGCCACGGAGGATCCTGCGTACTAGTATGCAGGACTCTGACCCCCACCCATCACTCTTAACGCTTGTTCCACTCCGTCCTGGAGTCCTGACAGGAATATGTCCAGTCCAATATCCATTAAGTGAACACCGTCGGGCCGTATGAGGCCTGCTTTATCTCCTTCCAGTTGTCGGTGTCGTACCACTACACCGCCTCTGTCTCTTCTAAATTTTGCCATCCGAATATTTATTACCCGCCTTGTCCGTTCGATAAACGTGATGTCTCGCGCACCTTGCCATACCGCTATCGGCACAATCTCTGACCATACTATAGCTAGTTTTGTGAAAAATTCTCTGAAGCGCTCAGTGTCTAGTTTCATTATTGCCATTAGTTATGCGCTCTCGTGATGACCTAGGTTGTTTCCCCCGGCCTGTATAACTAAGATGACCGGACATCTTGCCTCTCTCCCTACCTTGATTACCTCCATTAGTACCTGTGGCCATAGCAGGCCTCTAATACCTCTCCAGTTGAAATATGTGTTATGAAACTCTAATTTCCTCCCGCCTGGGCGGACTTTCGCCCTTTTTTCTGCCCAATATATATACGAGTGGCCTATCACCGACACTGTTGGCTTAGCGTCACCTGTAAAAGAAACAAACCACGTTAGGATAACAAGTCCGGTCTTATGTATCTTGCCAAGCACGTGGATCGCCATCTCCCTATCCTCTGAACTTCCGTTTCTGACAGTCCTGCTCTTGCTGCTTCCGTGGCCGCGCCTATGCGGAATGAGTGTGTCCCGTAATCTTTGGGGTGGTTCCCTGCCGATGTTATGCATTTATTAAATATAGCTTGGAACTGGTATCTTGATAATGGCGTTCCATCAATGTGTGATAGGAAGAAATTACTTTGTGATCTGATGGTTAGATATGTTTTTACTATTGTTACCCGACTCAGTGTACCGTTTGTGGGTTGTAGAAGTACCCAAGTGCCCCTGGCCACTGGAACCGTTTTCGATTTGTGTATTCGTAGACGTATTGCATTATTGGCTATGACTACGTCCTGGTGTAATAAGCCTCCACTGGTGGTAATTTTGGATTGAGGGACTAATTCGCTTATGCATAGCACCCCGAAGAAGGTGATCACAAATGCAGTAGACAGTAGTGTTGCTTCAAATTGTGAGTGTCATGTTAATGGTGTTAGGGATATGATGTGAGAAATCAGTTTTAGTGACACGGGACGGGACGTCTACACTCCTGACTTGGCTGACCCCTTTTCCACCCTTTTATGGATTGTCTGATGCTGAATCTTTGTCACATCTCCCCAATTCAGTAGTTGGAAGTGAAAAGCTACTCCGGTCAGACACCGCTGCGCTGACGCCCCTGATATGCCCCTCATCATTAGCTAGTGGAGAAATTCTATGGTGACTTGTGATCTGGCTTGTTCACATTGGTCAACCCGTCTGCCTGCTACTAGTCATGTCCACTCTTCCCATGCCTTACCGTATGCTTGCCACGTCGACGGGGCAACTGACGCTCTGATTAATGGCATCAACTATTCACCACTATATCCCATAGGGAAGGTGGGCAACTGTTGCCCGATGGGTGGGCGTTGTGGAAGAGCTCTGTGAAAATCTGCCAATTGAATTGTTATAAAGCGTTAGCAGCAGCTTTAGACCCCTCAGCATAGTGGCTAGCGCGGACCCATACATTGTGTTTTAGGCTCAGGAATGCTAGCCTGTGTAGTAGGCCTAGCACTGGGAGAGACGATGATGCCATCTTATTAATGCAGTGCGCTAGGCTGGTGTTTTTTGTTATGAAGCCTATATTTTTGTAAGCCAGGAGCGCGCACCATATTTCTATTGCTACCACTATTGGGAAGAAAAATTATTTTCAGGGCTAGATGCAGCTAAAAATTATTATTAATTTAAAAGCTGGTGGAGCTTGGTATAGATGGCCTAATACAATGAGTCCCACACACTGCTAGAAGGCCAAATATTTTTTCAAAGGGAGATGCAGAAAAAAATTATATTCAGTTTGCAACCTGATGGAGGTCAGTATAGATGGACTAATAGAACAAGTCCCACACACTGCTAGAAGGCCAAATATTTTTTCAGAGCTAGATGCAGATAAAAATTATTTTTAATTTGCAACCTGATGGAGGTCAGTATAGATGGACTAATAGAACAAGTCCCACACACTGCTAGAAGGCCAAATATTTTTTCAGAGCTAGATGCAGATAAAAATGATTTTTAATTTGCAACCTGATGGAGGTCAGTATAGATGGAATAATAGAACAAGTCCCACACACTGCTAGAAGGCCAAATATTTTTTCAGAGCTAGATGCAGACAAAAAATTATATTCAGTTTGCAACCTGATGGAGGTCAGTATAGATGGACTAATAGAACAAGTCCCACACACTGCTAGAAGGCCAAATATTTTTTCAGAGCTAGATGCAGATAAAAATCATTTTTAATTTGCAACCTGATGGAGGTCAGTATAGATGGACTAATAGAACAAGTCGCACACACAGCTAGAAGCCCAAATATTTTTTCAGAGGTAGATGCAGAAAAAAATTATATTCAGTTTGCAACCTGATGGAGGTCAGTATAGATGGACTAATAGAACAAGTCCCACACACTGCTAGAAGGCCAAATATTTTTTTAGACCTAGATGCAGATAAAAATTATTTTTAATTTGCAACCTGATGGAGGTCAGTATAGATGGACTAATAGAACAAGTCCCACACACTGCTAGAAGGCCAAATATTTTTTCAGAGCTAGATGCAGACAAAAAATTATTTCGAATTTGCAACCTGATGGAGGTCAGTATAGATGAACTAATAGAACAAGTCCCACACACTGCTAGAAGGCCAAATATTTTTTCAGAGCTAGATGCAGATAAAAATTATATTCAATTTGCAACCTGATGGAGGTCAGTATAGATGGACTAATAGAACAAGTCCCACACACAGCTAGAAGCCCAAATATTTTTTCAGAGGTAGATGCAGAAAAAAATTATATTCAGTTTGCAACCTGATGGAGGTCAGTATAGATGAACTAATAGAACAAGTCCCACACACTGCTAGAAGGCCAAATATTTTTTCAGAGCTAGGTGCAGAAAAATATTATATTCAATTTGCAACCTGATGGAGGTCAGTATAGATGGACTAATAGAACAAGTCCCACACACAGCTAGAAGCCCAAATATTTTTTCAGAGCTAGATGCAGACAAAAATTATATTCAATTTGCAACCTGATGGAGGTCAGTATAGATGGACTAATAGAACAAGTCCCACACACAGCTAGAAGCCCAAATATTTTTTCAGAGGTAGATGCAGAAAAAAATTATATTCAGCTTCCAAACTGATGGAGGTCAGTATAGATGGACTAATAGAACAAGTCACACACACAGCTAGAAGCCCAAATATTTTTTCAGAGGTAGATGCAGAAAAAAATTATATTCAGTTTGCAACCTGATGGAGGTCAGTATAGATGGACTAATAGAACAAGTCTCACACACTGCTAGAAGGCCAAATATTTTTCCAGAGCTAGATGCAGATAAAAATTATTTTTAATTTGCAACCTGATGGAGGTCAGTATAGATGGACTAATAGAACAAGTCCCACACACTGCTAGAAGGCCAAATATTTTTTCAGAGCTAGATGCAGCTAAAAATTATTTTGAATTTGCAACCTGATGGAGGTCAGTATAGATGGACTAATAGAACAAGTCCCACACACTGCTAGAAGGCCAAATATTTTTTCAGAGCTAGATGCAGAAAAATATTATGTTCAATTTTTCAACCTGATGGAGGTCAGTATAGATGGACTAATAGAACAAGTCCCACACACTGCTAGAAGGCCAAATATTTTTTTCAGAGCTAGATGCAGACAAAAAATTATTTTGAATTTGTAACCTGATGGAGGTCAGTATAGATGGACTAATAGAACAAGTCCCACACACTGCTAGAAGGCCAAATATTTTTTCAGAGCTAGATGCAGAAAAAAATTATTGTAACATATCTGGCGGCGTCCTTGCATGGTGGTCCATTTCCCACTGTGCAAGAGGGCGCACTTGATCTCCTGTCCAGAATGTCTCTCTGGCTTCCCTCCATGCTGTCTGTTTGTGTTTGTCTGTTTCTGCTGCTTAAGGGCGGCGCCCGATCACTTCCTGCCTTTTGTACCTGCTGTGGGTCACACCCCTTGTGCGTCCTCAGCCTATCGCTGTCTGTCTCTTGGTATATAGGTCAGCAGCTCCCTTCTATCCCTGCCTGTGCATATGTGTTTCTTTCAGTGTGTGCTTGCACTCTGAAGGTGCCAGGTCCCGTCTTTGTTTCCCTGTCCGCCTTTCCTGGAGGCTTGTTTCCAGGCCTGTCTGAACTAAGTCCTGTATGTTTCCTGCCTTGCGGTGTCAGCTCCCGTGTCTGAACTGTGTCCTGTATGTCTCCTGCTTTACGGTATTAGTTCCCGTGTCTGAACTAAGTCCTGTATGTTTCCTGCCTTGCGGTCTCAGCTCCCGTGTCTGAACTGTGTCCTGTATGTCTCCTGCTTTACGGTATTAGTTCCCGTGTCTGAACTAAGTCCTGTATGTCTCCTGCCTTGCGGTGTCAGCTCCCGTGTCTGAACTGTGTCCTGTATGTCTCCTGCTTTACGGTATTAGTTCCCGTGTCTGAACTAAGTCCTGTATGTCTCCTGCTTTGCGGTATTAGTTCCCGTGTCTGAACTAAGTCCTTTCTGTGTATCTTGTCTTTCCTGTCTGAACACGCTCCTTGCCTGTTCGTCCCGCCTCTCTGGGGGCAGTATTCCCAGACCCGCTCCTGTATCCCGCTGCAGTGTCGGTCTCCTCCGTACACTCAGTTCCAGTCTGAACTCTCTCCTATCCTTTACCTGTTTTGCCTCTAAGTCCGTTCCCTTCCTTTTTCTGCAGAGTCTGAACTCGTACCTAACTCCTGCCTGTTGTCTCTGTACTCCCGTTTGTGAGTTTGTGGTCCACTCGCTACTTCACTGCAAGTACCCTGTGGGTGTCTGGCTCTGCCTTTCCCTTCCTGTCTGTTCAGTGTGAACAGAGCCCTGTCCTCCCTGCTCAGTCTTCTGCACTCTAGTTGTGCTTGCCTGTACCCCTCTGCCTGTATTGTTCCTGAATCCCGGTGTGTACTGGGTCCTATCCCGCCTGTGTTCCTACTTGCTAGTGCCTTTCTGTCTGCACTCTAGCTGTGCTTACCTTTACCCGCCTGCCTGCATACCCGCCTGCCTGCATACCCGCCTGCCTGCATACCCGCCTGCCTGCCAGTCTACCAGTCAGTTCCTGTATTCCCCTGTGTGGGTCAACAGCCGTGTCCGGGGTCTGTCCTGGAGTAGCACCTGGTCCCTCTGCTCGGTTCCTCCTTGGTGCTCTGGCGTCGTATGCCGTCATGCCACCTTGGTCGGATCGGGTCGATACTTAGTTACGCCCCTCCAGGCATTCACTCTCCGGCACGGTCCAGTGGAATCACTACCAATCACATGCACACGCCGCTCTAGCCCGGGCGTGTGCATAACAGCATGCTCAGGCCATGGTTCCCGTTGAGCCCCACGGCCTTCGCTCTCTGAGAAGTTTTTTCCAGCGAATACATGCATTAAAATAAATAAATATATTTTTTTTTCCTTTAGCTGAGTTCCAGGCGAATTGCGCACTCGTCCAGATGGATCTATCAGCTCTCGTTCCTGCGGATCCGCCACGTTACTATGGGGATCCAAGACAGTGTCGTGCATTTGTGGAGCAATGCATGCTACACTTTAAGGCCTACCCTCTCTATTTTCCTTCCGATTGGGCTAAAGTGGCCTTTATTATGTCTTACCTGGCGGGGGATGCCTTGGAATGGATCAACCCCCTATATGAGACACAGGATCCGATCCTCCGGGACCTAATGGCCTTCCTGGTGGCCTTTCTAATGGTCTTCGATGATCCTAACCCGGAGGCTCCTGCTGAAGCTTCACTTCCCAATATCCCGGAGCAGCCCCAATGGGTAATGGGTGTGGGTAGCGTAATAGTTCTCCAGCCCAATGAGACTACTGCCCACCCAGAATCCTCACAGGGTGACTATGCTTTCCGGAATACTTCTCCCAACCTCAAGAGGCAGTCCAGACGTGCTAGACTTAGAGGCAAGCAGTCACGCCTGGGTCTGTCCTCCCTGAGACCTCCTAAACCCTTCGGGGTGCTACCTGGTAGCGAAAGGACAGAGACTCTCCTATACTCTGTACCTGATACCTCGCTCGCTTCGTCCAGTGAGTCCAACCTAGTGTACTCCGAAGCAGAGGTTACTCCCGAGTCTCTACACCCCTCCGACCAGGCGGAGGACCTCCAGTTGTGTTTAGAACCCTTCGGGGTGCCACCTGGTGGTGAATGGACAGAGACTTTCCTATATCCTGGACCTGATACCTCGCCTGCTTCCTCCAGTGAGTCCGACCTTGTGTTCTCCGAAGCAGAAGTTACTCCCGAGTCTCTACACCCCTCCGACCAGGCGGAGGACCTCCAGTTGTGTTTAGAACCCTTCGGGGTGCCACCTGGTGGTGAATGGACAGAGACTTTCCTATTTCCTGTACCCGATACCTCGCCTGCTTCCTCCAGTGAGTCCGACCTAGTGTTCTCCGAAGCAGAAGTTTCTCCCGAGTCTCTACACCCCTCCGACCAGGCGGAGGACCTCCAGTTGTGTTTAGAACCCTTCGGGGTGCCACCTGGTGGTGAATGGACAGAGACTTTCCTATTTCCTGTACCTGATACCTCGCCTGCTTCCTCCAGTGAGTCCGACCTAGTGTTCTCCGAAGCAGAAGTTACTCCCGAGTCTCTACACCCCTCCGACCAGGCGGAGGACCTCCAGTTGTGTTTAGAACCCTTCGGGGTGCCACCTGGTGGTGAATGGACAGAGACTTTCCTATTTCCTGTACCCGATACCTCGCCTGCTTCCTCCAGTGAGTCCGACCTAGTGTTCTCCGAAGCAGAAGTTACTCCCGAGTCTCTACACCCCTCCGACCAGGCGGAGGACCTCCAGTTGTGTTTAGAACCCTTCGGGGTGCCACCTGGTGGTGAATGGACAGAGACTTTCCTATTTCCTGTACCTGATACCTCGCCTGCTTCCTCCAGTGAGTCCGACCTAGTGTTCTCCGAAGCAGAAGTTACTCCCGAGTCTCTACACCCCTCCGACCAGGCGGAGGACCTCCAGTTGTGTTTAGAACCCTTCGGGGTGCCACCTGGTGGTGAATGGACAGAGACTTTCCTATTTCCTGTACCTGATAACCCGTTTATTTCTTCCTGTGAGCCTGACAAGATGTACCTCGAAGCAGAGATTACCCTCAAGTCTCTGTTCCCCTCCAACCCAGTGAACGACTGGTCCTCGAATTCCCTGCGGAAGATTCTGGCAGGCCTGAAGAAGAGGGGGCGTAAGGGGGGAGGTACTGTAACATATCTGGCGGCGTCCTTGCATGGTGGTCCATTTCCCACTGTGCAAGAGGGCGCACTTGATCTCCTGTCCAGAATGTCTCTCTGGCTTCCCTCCATGCTGTCTGTTTGTGTTTGTCTGTTTCTGCTGCTTAAGGGCGGCGCCCGATCACTTCCTGCCTTTTGTACCTGCTGTGGGTCACACCCCTTGTGCGTCCTCAGCCTATCGCTGTCTGTCTCTTGGTATATAGGTCAGCAGCTCCCTTCTATCCCTGCCTGTGCATATGTGTTTCTTTCAGTGTGTGCTTGCACTCTGAAGGTGCCAGGTCCCGTCTTTGTTTCCCTGTCCGCCTTTCCTGGAGGCTTGTTTCCAGGCCTGTCTGAACTAAGTCCTGTATGTTTCCTGCCTTGCGGTGTCAGCTCCCGTGTCTGAACTGTGTCCTGTATGTCTCCTGCTTTACGGTATTAGTTCCCGTGTCTGAACTAAGTCCTGTATGTTTCCTGCCTTGCGGTCTCAGCTCCCGTGTCTGAACTGTGTCCTGTATGTCTCCTGCTTTACGGTATTAGTTCCCGTGTCTGAACTAAGTCCTGTATGTCTCCTGCCTTGCGGTGTCAGCTCCCGTGTCTGAACTGTGTCCTGTATGTCTCCTGCTTTACGGTATTAGTTCCCGTGTCTGAACTAAGTCCTGTATGTCTCCTGCTTTGCGGTATTAGTTCCCGTGTCTGAACTAAGTCCTTTCTGTGTATCTTGTCTTTCCTGTCTGAACACGCTCCTTGCCTGTTCGTCCCGCCTCTCTGGGGGCAGTATTCCCAGACCCGCTCCTGTATCCCGCTGCAGTGTCGGTCTCCTCCGTACACTCAGTTCCAGTCTGAACTCTCTCCTATCCTTTACCTGTTTTGCCTCTAAGTCCGTTCCCTTCCTTTTTCTGCAGAGTCTGAACTCGTACCTAACTCCTGCCTGTTGTCTCTGTACTCCCGTTTGTGAGTTTGTGGTCCACTCGCTACTTCACTGCAAGTACCCTGTGGGTGTCTGGCTCTGCCTTTCCCTTCCTGTCTGTTCAGTGTGAACAGAGCCCTGTCCTCCCTGCTCAGTCTTCTGCACTCTAGTTGTGCTTGCCTGTACCCCTCTGCCTGTATTGTTCCTGAATCCCGGTGTGTACTGGGTCCTATCCCGCCTGTGTTCCTACTTGCTAGTGCCTTTCTGTCTGCACTCTAGCTGTGCTTACCTTTACCCGCCTGCCTGCATACCCGCCTGCCTGCATACCCGCCTGCCTGCATACCCGCCTGCCTGCCAGTCTACCAGTCAGTTCCTGTATTCCCCTGTGTGGGTCAACAGCCGTGTCCGGGGTCTGTCCTGGAGTAGCACCTGGTCCCTCTGCTCGGTTCCTCCTTGGTGCTCTGGCGTCGTATGCCGTCATGCCACCTTGGTCGGATCGGGTCGATACTTAGTTACGCCCCTCCAGGCATTCACTCTCCGGCACGGTCCAGTGGAATCACTACCAATCACATGCACACGCCGCTCTAGCCCGGGCGTGTGCATAACAATTATATTCAATTTGCAACCTGATGGAGGTCAGTATAGATGGACTAATAGAAAAAGTCCCACACACAGCTAGAAGCCCAAATATTTTTTCAGAGGTAGATGCAGAAAAAAATTATATTCAGTTTGCAACCTGATGGAGGTCAGTATAGATGGACTAATAGAACAAGTCCCACACACAGCTAGAAGGCCAAATATTTTTTCAGAGCTAGATGCAGAAGAAAATTATATTCAATTTGCAACCTTATGGACGTCAGTATAGATGGACTAATAGAATGATGCTATGCCCAAAAGGTTTTACTTCACTATTTGCAGTAAAAAAATTGGTATTCTATACACAGGTGGTGTAGCTTGCAACACAGATAGGCTACTCCACTGACTAACACACTCTGCAATAGGCCAAAAAGGATTAGCTTTGCAAGATTTAGCCAAATGCTGTGAAAAAAACTTGCACAGCACTGGCTCAGACCTGCCTGGCAAAAACTGATAGGAACTGATGTAACTTAGTCCTGAATAGAGATGAGCGTTGTTCTACTCGAACTGTTCGCCAATCTCAAATTCGAGCTGTTTTGGGCGGTGTTCGAGCCGTTCGGCGAACACGAACAATTTGAGAAAAATTCGGCCGTTCGAGGTTATGTTCGATAACTGTTCGTGCACCAAAATCATAACTGGATTTTTTCTCAGTAATGATGAAAATTAATGTTAATACGCAGTTTGAGTGTACAGCGGGGTGGGGGGAGGGGTAGGGGATGGATCTCTGCAGGAACAATGAAGATCTCCATTTTTTTTTCTCTTTCCCGCATTTACAGTGGGGAGGTGCAATCTGTCAGCCTATCAGCAGCGCACACACGGAGCGAAGTGCTTTTTTTCACACAAGCAAGGGCATGTGTCATTGGCAGTGTATGTCACATGTCCTTGCCCTATAAGACCAAGCCATTTTCCCCGTCGCCACCATTTTCTCACTGCTGCAGCTGCGTGTTAGACGGCACCGCTGTTGCTGTGTGCGCTATACCTTGTTAATTTCAAGCCAATTTTCGCACAAATATACAGATAGCTTGGGAGTAGGGAATAGTTGTGATTGCAGTCCTTTTAAGGACTAGGTTACAGCATTTCCTACGACTTTTATCAGGCAGGTCTGTGCTCTTAAATAGATAGGTTGTGGGAGTAAAGACTAATTGTAATTGGAGTCCTTTTCAGGACTAGGTTACATCAGTTCCTATCAGTTTTTGCCAGGCAGGTCTGTGCCAGTGCTGTGCAAGTTTTTTTCACAGCATTTGGCTGAATCTAACAAAGCTAATCCTTTTTGGCCTATTGCAGAGTGTGTTAGTCAGTGGAGTAGCCTATCTGTGTTGCAAGATATACCACCTGTGTATAGAATACCAATTTTTTTACTGCACCTAGTGAAGTAAAATCTTTTGGGCATAGCATCATTCTATTAGTCCATCTATACTGACCTCCATCAGGTTGCAAACTGAATATAATTTTTTTCTGCATCTAGCTCTGAAAAAATATTTGGCCTTCTAGCAGTGTGTGGGACTTGTTCTATTAGTCCACCTATACTGACCTCCATCAGGTTGCAAACTGAATATATTTTTTTCTGCATCTACCTCTGAAAAAATATTGGGCTTCTAGCTGTGTGTGGGACTTGTTGTATTAGTCCATCTATACTGACCTCCATCAGGTTGCAAACTGAATATATTTTTTTCTGCATCTACCTCTGAAAAAATATTGGGCTTCTAGCTGTGTGTGGGTCTTGTTCTATTAATCCATCTATACAGACCTCCATCAGGTTGCAAACTGAATATAATTTTTTTCTGCATCTAGCTCTGAAAAAATATTTGGCCTTCTAGTAGTGTGTGGGACTTTCTCTGTTAGTCCATCTATACTGACCTCCATCAGGTTGCAAACTGAATATATTTTTTTCTGCATCTACCTCTGAAAAAATATTGGGCTTCTAGCTGTGTGTGGGTCTAGTTCTATTAATCCATCTATACTGACCTCCATCAGGTTGCAAACTGAATATATTTTTTTCTGCATCTCCCTCTGAAAAAATATTGGGCTTCTAGCTGTGTGTGGGTCTAGTTCTATTAATCCATCTATACTGACCTCCATCAGGTTGCAAACTGAATATAATTTTTTTCTGCATCTAGCTCTGAAAAAATATTTGGCCTTCTAGTAGTGTGTCGGACTTTCTCTATTAGTCCATCTATACTGACCTCCATCAGGTTGCAAATTAAAAATAATTTTTATCTGCATCTACAGTACCTCTGAAAAAATATTTGGGCTTCTAGCTGTGTGTGGGACTTGTTGTATTAGTCCACCTATACTGACCTCCATCAGGTTGCAAACTGAATATATTTTTTTCTGCATCTACCTCTGAAAAAATATTGGGCTTCTAGCTGTGTGTGGGACTTGTTGTATTAGTCCATCTATACTGACCTCCATCAGGTTGCAAACTGAATATATTTTTTTCTGCATCTACCTCTGAAAAAATATTGGGCTTCTAGCTGTGTGTGGGTCTTGTTCTATTAATCCATCTATACAGACCTCCATCAGGTTGCAAACTGAATATAATTTTTTTCTGCATCTAGCTCTGAAAAAATATTTGGCCTTCTAGTAGTGTGTGGGACTTTCTCTGTTAGTCCATCTATACTGACCTCCATCAGGTTGCAAACTGAATATATTTTTTTCTGCATCTACCTCTGAAAAAATATTGGGCTTCTAGCTGTGTGTGGGTCTACTTCTATTAATCCATCTATACTGACCTCCATCAGGTTGCAAACTGAATATATTTTTTTCTGCATCTACCTCTGAAAAAATATTGGGCTTCTAGCTGTGTGTGGGTCTAGTTCTATTAATCCATCTATACTGACCTCCATCAGGTTGCAAACTGAATATATTTTTTTCTGCATCTACCTCTGAAAAAATATTGGGCTTCTAGCTGTGTGTGGGTCTAGTTCTATTAATCCATCTATACTGACCTCCATCAGGTTGCAAACTGAATATAATTTTTTTCTGCATCTAGCTCTGAAAAAATATTTGGCCTTCTAGTAGTGTGTCGGACTTTCTCTATTAGTCCATCTATACTGACCTCCATCAGGTTGCAAATTAAAAATAATTTTTATCTGCATCTACAGTACCTCTGAAAAAATATTTGGGCTTCTAGCTGTGTGTGGGACTTGTTGTATTAGTCCACCTATACTGACCTCCATCAGGTTGCAAACTGAATACATTTTTTTCTGCATCTACCTCTGAAAAAATATTGGGCTTCTAGCTGTGTGTGGGACTTGTTGTATTAGTCCATCTATACTGACCTCCATCAGGTTGCAAACTGAATATATTTTTTTCTGCATCTACCTCTGAAAAAATATTGGGCTTCTAGCGGTGTGTGGGTCTTGTTCTATTAATCCATCTATACAGACCTCCATCAGGTTGCAAACTGAATATAATTTTTTTCTGCATCTAGCTCTGAAAAAATATTTGGCCTTCTAGTAGTGTGTGGGACTTTCTCTGTTAGTCCATCTATACTGACCTCCATCAGGTTGCAAACTGAATATATTTTTTTCTGCATCTACCTCTGAAAAAATATTGGGCTTCTAGCTGTGTGTGGGTCTACTTCTATTAATCCATCTATACTGACCTCCATCAGGTTGCAAACTGAATATATTTTTTTCTGCATCTACCTCTGAAAAAATATTGGGCTTCTAGCTGTGTGTGGGTCTAGTTCTATTAATCCATCTATACTGACCTCCATCAGGTTGCAAACTGAATATAATTTTTTTCTGCATCTAGCTCTGAAAAAATATTTGGCCTTCTAGTAGTGTGTCGGACTTTCTCTATTAGTCCATCTATACTGACCTCCATCAGGTTGCAAATTAAAAATAATTTTTATCTGCATCTACAGTACCTCTGAAAAAATATTTGGGCTTCTAGCTGTGTGTGGGACTTGTTGTATTAGTCCACCTATACTGACCTCCATCAGGTTGCAAACTGAATATATTTTTTTCTGCATCTACCTCTGAAAAAATATTGGGCTTCTAGCTGTGTGTGGGACTTGTTGTATTAGTCCATCTATACTGACCTCCATCAGGTTGCAAACTGAATATATTTTTTTCTGCATCTACCTCTGAAAAAATATTGGGCTTCTAGCTGTGTGTGGGTCTTGTTCTATTAATCCATCTATACAGACCTCCATCAGGTTGCAAACTGAATATAATTTTTTTCTGCATCTAGCTCTGAAAAAATATTTGGCCTTCTAGTAGTGTGTGGGACTTTCTCTGTTAGTCCATCTATACTGACCTCCATCAGGTTGCAAACTGAATATATTTTTTTCTGCATCTACAGTACCTCTGAAAAAATATTGGGCTTCTAGCTGTGTGTGGGACTTGTTGTATTAGTCCATCTATACTGACCTCCATCAGGTTGCAAACTGAATATATTTTTTTCTGCATCTACCTCTGAAAAAATATTGGGCTTCTAGCTGTGTGTGGGTCTTGTTCTATTAATCCATCTATACAGACCTCCATCAGGTTGAAAACTGAATATAATTTTTTTCTGCATCTAGCTCTGAAAAAATATTTGGCCTTCTAGCAGTGTGTGGGACTTGTTCTATTAGTCCACCTATACTGACCTCCATCAGGTTGCAAATTCAAAATAATTTTTTGTATGCATCTAGCTCTGAAAAAATATTTGGCCTTCTAGCAGTGTGTGGGACTTTCTCTGTTAGTCCATCTATACTGACCTCCATCAGGTTGCAAACTGAATCTAATTTTTTTCTGCATCTAGCTCTGAAAAAATATTTGGCCTTCTAGCAGTGTGTCGGACTTTCTCTATTAGTCCATCTATACTGACCTCCATCAGGTTGCAAACTGAATATAATTTTTTTCTGCATCTACCTCTGAAAAAATATTGGGCTTCTAGCTGTGTGTGGGACTTGTTGTATTAGTCCATCTATACTGACCTCCATCAGGTTGCAAATTGAATATAATTTTTTTCTGCATCTAACCCAGCCAATAGTTTTGGCCTAATACCACAGTTTGGCCACTCAGCTCTGCTCGGTTACCATCCATTGTTTTTTTGTGCAAACAACTCCAGAGTTGTGAATTAGTTAACCACCAAAATGAGTGGAAAAAGGCCTGCTGCTGGTGGAAAGGGGAATAGGCGTGTTGGGAAGGGGAAAAAAGGTTGTGTCCGTGGGGTAGGTTTAAAGCAACAGTAACATCTGCAGAAGAAAGACCATCTTCCAGCCAAACTAAAATGTCTACTTCTTTTAGCGGACAATGTGATAAGATCCCTTTCTTACGGCCACGCCAATCGCTACAAATTCCAGATGAGGCACAAAAACAGCAGGTGCTTCAACGGATATCAAGTGCTCCTTTAAGTGAGCTCTCCTCCACATCAACTTCAACATCACAAATACTCCAGTCCTCAAAGGTGTCACCCAAATCGCACTTGCTTCCTCACAGCTCCCAAATCTCCAGCTGCCCGTCTGAGTATGAGGTAGAACAGATGGTTGAGTCTGCAGAGCTGTTTACTCATACTATAGCCTGGGAATCAGAGGTCGACTCCAGCGCTTCTGTGAATCCAGACGAGGAAATGATCTGCACTGATGCCCAGAATCTTTATGAGTCGGATCCAGGACCAGACGCAGAAGGTTCTGACCATAATGTAGACCCTCATTCCCAAACTGTAACTCCTGTTGGTGGAGACAATGAGGAAGACGATGATAAGACTCAAATACCTGATTGGAGCGACAACTTTAGTTTTTTGTCAGGGCAGGAACAGGTTGGCTCTGAGGACGACGGGTGTGATAACACACAGGGTGATGATGATGAGGTTGGAGATCCCACTTACTGTCAACCCACAGTCAGCCAAGAGATGAGGTCAGCAGAGGAGGTGGAGGAAGATGCTAGTGACGACGAGGTCAGGTTGCACCTTCCTGGACAGAGACGTAGTACTGGAAGCACGTCAACAACTGCATCCTCAAACACAACTCTGCCTCTCACCACAAGTCGTGGTGGCTCTTCAGGTCGCATGGGTGCTAAGCCTTGCATAGCCTGAGCATTTTTTCAGATCGATAAAGATGACCCAACTCGTGTTATCTGTAACATTTGTCAGCAAAAGCTAAGTAGAGGCCAAAAAATACATAGTTTGAGTACTTCATGCATGAACCGGCACATGGACATGAAGCATAAGTTGCAGTGGGAAGCTCAGTGTGCTACAATGCGGCCTAGCCGGCCGGGCCAACCACCGTCTGCCATATCTTGTGCATCCGCGGCCTCTTCATCCTCTGTGACTGGGGGGACACCCAAAGCCTGTCTGGTCATGCCACAAGCTTTCTAACTGCGCAGAAGGGATCCTGCACACCTCCTTACTATGCTGGCAGTAGGGCTCAACGTCATCAGGCGGTTTTTACTTTGAAATGTCTGGGAAATGTGAGTCAAACAGCTGAGGAGTTGTGGTCAGCTCTGGAGAACCAATTTCATGAATGGCTGTCTCCACTGGACCTGAAACCACGGAAGGCCGTGTGCGACAATGCTGCAAACCTGGGTGCGGCCCTTCGCCGGGGCAATGTCACACACGTGCCTTGTATGGCTCACGTGTTGAACCTGGTTGTCCAGCAATTTTTAGCCCACTATCCCAGACTAGATGGCCTTCTGCAGAGGGCACGGTCGCTGTGTGCTCACTTCCGCCGTTCGCATCCCGCAGCTCAGCGACTTACATCTCTACAGAAGTCGTTGGGCCTGCCACTTCACCGGCTAAAATGCGATGTGCCTACCCGGTGGAATTCAACTCTGCACATGTTGCAGCGACTGTGGCAGCACCGACAAGCCCTGGTGCAATACGTTCTGACGTATAGTCTGGGCCAACGAGATCCAGAGGTGGGGCAAATCACGCTGGAGGAGTGGTCTCAGATCAGGGACCTATGCACCCTTCTGCACAGTTTTGAAATGGCGACGAAGATGTTTTGTGCTGATGATGCCATTATCAGCATGACTATTCCGGTGATTTACATGCTGGAGCACATGTTAAACAGAATTCGGAGTCAGGTGGTGGCACAAGAGGAGGTGGAGGCAGTAGAGGAGGAGGAGTTGTATGCGGAAGGGCTAACATCTGCAAGGTCCAGACGGTCGGCAGCACCAAGGCGGCAGGCATGTGAGGGTGGGGGAGATGGTTTTACCAGGGCGCATGGTAGCAGCCAAACTAGTGAGGAAGGTGCAGGAGCCCAGGAAGAAGTGGAGGACGAACTGATGGAAGACTCATCAGATGAGGGAGACCTTGATCACATTTCTGTTGTGGGAGGTTGGGGGGAGAGGACAGAGGAAGGAAGCATGATTGTTACCTCGCCACCAACACAACAGGGACTTGGTGCTCCTGGATGCGCAACACACATGAGTGCCTTCTTGCTGCACTACCTGCAACATGACCCTCAAATTGTGAGAATTAGAAATAATCCTGACTACTGGGTTGCCACACTGTTAGATCCCCGGTACAAAAGTAAATTTGCAGAAATTATTCCTGCCATAGAAAGGGATGCACGCATGCAGGAGTATCAGCAGAGACTGTTGCAGAATCTTACATGTGCTTTTCCACAAAACACCAGTGGTGCACGTAGTGAATCTCACAGTTCCAACTTGCCAACCGTGGGACCGTCAAGTGTTCAGCACTCAAACCGTAACAGAACCACAGTATCTGCTGGTAACATCAATTTTGCGGAATCATTTCACCACTTTTTTAGCCCATCCTTTGCAAGGCCACAGGAGACAAGAAGTCTGACACATAGTCAACGCCTAGAGACGATGGTACAGGAGTATCTCCAAGTAAACATTGAAGCCACGACTGTGTCACTGGACCCTTGCTCTTTTTGGGCTTCCAATCTGGATAAATGGCCGGAGCTAGCCACTTACGCCTTGGAGATCTTGTCATGCCCCGCAGCCAGCGTTCTGTCTGAACGTGTGTTCAGCGCTGCTGGTGGTGTGCTGACAGATAAGCGCACGCGGCTCTCCACTGATAATGTAGACAGACTCACGTTCATAAAGATGAACAAATCATGGATCCAAAACGACTTTTCTACCCCTGTGTCATCCTGGGGAGAGTAAAAGCTTGATGATTGGTTAAAATCACCCTACCAACCGTTTTAAGCTTTCAAATTACTAATCATGTTTATCTGTATCTTGACTGGAAAATAATTTGGGCTTTGTAGCAGTGTGCAGCACTGATCCTATTAGGCCATCTATAATAAGCTCCACCAGATTTAAAATTAAAAATAATTTTTAGCTGCATCTAGCCCGGAAAATAATTTTGGGGCTCCGAGATGCGCAAGACACATAAGTGCCTTCTTGCTGCACTACCTGCAGCATGACCCTCATATTGTCAGAATTCGAAGTAATCATGACTACTGGGTTGCCACACTCTTAGATCCCCCAAACTTTTCGATCAACCTTTTCATTTTAATAAAGACCAATAAAATGGTCATTTTTGAAATTATAAGCATTAGCAGGTTGTTAGAAACTGAAATCAAACAGTTTTCAACTCAAAACTTTATTCTAGGTGATGTTACATTTTCACATAGGACCCCTTGTTCGAAAGGAGCTTCTGAACTCTCTCGTCCATTGAATTTGTCAGGTTTTGGATGGTTTCTGCTTCAATTGTTTTGCATGAGGACAGAATACCCTCCCAGAGCTGTTGCTTAGATGTGAACTGCCTCCCGCCATCATAGACACTCCTTTTAATGATGCTCCAAAGCTTCTGAATGGGGTAGAGGTCAGGGGAGCATGGGGGTCACACCATAAGTTTGTCCCCTTTTATGCCCATATCAGCCAGAGATGCAGATGTTTTATGTGCAGCATGAGATGGTGCATTATCATGCAGAAAAATGATCTTGCTGTGAAATACACGGTTCTTCTTCTTGAACCATGGCAGGAAGTGCTGTTTGAGAAAATCCACATACATTATGGAGTTCATCTTTAGCGCCTTCAGGGATCCTAAAGGGGCCGACAATCTCTCTCCCCATGATTCCAGCCCAAAACATTACTCCACCTCCTCCTTGTTGGCGCTGTAGCCGTGTTTGCGTGGGGTGTCCATCAACCAGCCATCCTCCACTCCATCCATCTGGACCATCGAGCGCTGCACGGCACTCATCCGTGAACAAAACAGTTTTGAAATCAGTCTTCATGTAATGTTTGGCCCACTGGAGCCGTTTCTGCTTGTGTGAAGTGGATAGAGGAGGTCGACAGGATGGCGTATGCACAGCTGCAAACCTCTGAAGGACCCTGCATCTTGTTGTTCGGGGGACGTTGGAGGCACAAGCAGCTTCAAAAACTTGTCTGCTGCTATTGACGCGCCCCTGGGCCTACTTGGTGTAGCGTTGCGCACGCGGGGACTACCCGGAGCCGGGCCTGTTGGGGGTAGTAGTCTCGTGGCGGTGACCCGGTCCGTGCCCAGGGAGTCAAACTGTGTGGCTGAGTATTAGCAGTAGATGTTGGACGACTACGCCACCCGTTGAATGCAGCTATGGAGCTGCCGCTGCACGGCAGACCACTGAGGCCGGTGGTACGATTGTGCAGCGTAGATTGTATAACCCCCAACGGGAGGGGTATGGCCTCAGGGCAGCCGATGTGGATGATGGGGGTAGCAGGAACCACTCAGAGACGATGCGGTGTAGTTCAGGGTCTTTACTGGTGATAAAGATAGACCCTCCCGGAGTACTGGCTAGCGATCGGGGCCTGGTCAGTCTTTGAGCAGATGGGATTTCCCCTGGCCAGGCGGAGTTGTAGGCCTCCCCAACTAATTGTACTCTTCTGGCTACCTTGCTAGAGGCGGGTAAAAGTAGCCCACGTCCCTGAGTGTACCGTGTGGTGCTCACCCGTATGGCCGGTGACTCGGGGCCTTCTAGTGGCTTCCGCTCCACGACGGCGGTGCTGGTCCCACGCGTGTGACCGTGCCTTCGGGTTTCTTGGCCAGAGGACCTGAAATCCCCTGCCGGTCGGTTTCTGCTGCTGGGTAAGGATTAGTCCCCACAGCCTCGGACTCCGGGTCCGGTGGTAACTCTTCAATCAGGGCGAGCTCTACAGCTGCCAGCCCCTGATTCCTTTTAGCACGACTTCCCCAGAGCTCCTGATCTCTCTTTCCTATAGCTGCTTCTCCTCTTCTTAACTAACTCACCCTGCCTCAGCCCCAGTTTTATATAGGGGATGTACTTCCCCTCCCAGGACTGGGCAGGAGGTGTGGCATGCATAGGATTCCTGACCAAGAGACCTCCCACCTGCTCTCAGACGTAATATCTCTATTACTGTGGCAACCAGACCCCTGGGGTGTCACATTCCCCCCTAGTGAAATTTAGTACTCCGGGACTAAACATACTTTTGTCAACATAACAAGGTATAAACAATAACGTTCTGGTAGAAACAACACATAAGGTGGTCACGGCGTGTCCGCAACCGGGTGTAACTTTTGAGGAAAACAAAGGTGTCCATTTCACCAAAACAGGGAGACGTAACCAGGTAGGGGTCTGTCCTGCCCCGAGTCCTTATCAGTCTTTTAGTCCGTCCTGGGTTACGCTCCAACTATATGCACAAAGGATTCCCGGTAAATCCACCAAAGACTCCTACAAATAACTAGAAACACATAATTATACACAAGCAACAATAAACAGGTAAACATTAATAGAATAGCTTGAACATTTAGATCCTCCACCGTATGGGCAACTGGCCTCTAGTGACCCTAGTGGACCTACGGAGCTGGCTGACTGGTCCTGAGCTACAGGGTATAGGAGCTGTCAAGGGTAAACTGGGCAGCCGTCTACGGACTCTTTGGCTCACTAGGGGTATGGCAGGCTCACTATAAGCAGAGGGTTGATTCTCCTGGTCTGCTTGTGTGGGGTCTTCTGCCTCCTGGACCGGCTGTTCTTCCAGCTCTACCTGTGTCTCCGTAGGCACTTGGGATGCTGGTTGGAGGAACGTGAGGACGGGTACCACAACAGCACCATTGACTTGAGTCCAAGACCGAGGGAAGTCTCCGAGCACAGTACTAACCATATCTTCCCTTTCATCTACAGGTTGAGGGTCTTCTTGTTCCTCTTCAGGGTTCCGTAGCTGTTCAGGACACTTCTTCAGGTGATCCCGGGAGACAATGGCTGTGGTTTCCCCTCCGTCTTTACTGATTGTACAGATCTTTGGGTTGTCGTGGCTTGAGGGCAGTACGGTGTACGGGTCCTTCTCCCACTGGTCGTCCAACTTGTGGAGCCGTCTTTTCCTCTTCAAGACCTGCTCTCCGGGCACCAGGGGAACAGCGGGAGCATACTGGTTGTAAGTTTTCTCCTGTCTTTCCCTAGCTTGACAGAGACTTCGCTCCACGCTCTCCTGTACTTTCCGGTACTGCTGCTGCCTCTCTGTGTCCCAGTCTGCTTCTGGTGAAGTGTCCTCGGGTGTCAGGACTCCCATCTCCAGATCAACAGGAAGCTTACCGGGTCTTGCCCTCATTAGGTAAGCCGGGGTACAATTGGTGGAACCTACAGGGATGTGGTTGTATAGGTCCACCAGGTCGGGCAGCTTTTCAGGCCACAGACTACGTTCTTCCAGGGGCAATCTTTTCAGAAGATCTATCACCACCTGGTTCATTTTCTCACAAAGTCCATTAGTTTGCGGGTGATAGGGTGTTGTTCTAATCTTCAGGCAGCCATACAGGGTGCAGAACTCCTGGAAGACTTCCGCTTCAAAGGCAGGCCCCTGGTCCATCAGCACCTGCTCCGGGTATCCGTGCGGACGGCAGAAGTGCTGCTGGAAGGCTCTAGCTGCTGTTTGAGCCGTTAAGTCCTTGACGGGGACGACAACCAAGAACCGGGAGTAGTGATCCACGATGGTTAACGCGTAGACGTAGCCACTTCTGCTTGGGGTCAGTTTTACATGATCCAAGGCTACCAGTTCCAACGGCTGTCTGGTGATGATGGACTGCAGGGGAGTCTTCTGGCTGGCACGGTCCCTCCTTCTTAGGTTGCATGGGCCACAGTCTCTGCACCACCTCTCGATGATTCCTCTCATGCCTACCCAATGGAACCGCCCGCGCAGCAGGAACTCCAGCTTCTTCCATCCGAAGTGCCCAGCTCCGTCGTGGTATGCCTCCATCACCATAGCTGCGTCTCTTCTTGGCACCACTACTTGCCAGATTAGTTCATGCGTCCGGGAGTTAACCATTCTGCGGCACAACTTCCCCTTGTAAAGGAACAGTCGACTCTTCTCAGCCCACAGTTGCTTGGCTTCCTCCGGAGCGTCTGGGTCAAGGCGTGCATCTGGCCGAGTCAGCATCTCCTTTACCAGTCGGACGGCAGGGTCACTGTCTTGCGTCTCCGCCCAGTTGTAATGAGGTAATGGGTTGAACGTAGCGGATTGCTTACTCCTTACACGATGGGAATACTGGATAGTCCCATGACGGTGGAACGCGGGGAGTTCAACTTCTTCCAGTTCCTCTGAATCTTCCCCTACGTCCGGTAGGTTCGGCATCCTGGACAGGGCGTCCGCGTTGGTATTGGAGCGTCCTGCCCGGTATTTGATTGTAAACTCATAGTTGGACAAGCGGGCCATCCATCTCTGCTCTAGGGCACCGAGTCTTGCAGTGTCCAGGTGTGTCAACGGGTTGTTATCCGTGTACACGGTGAACCGGGAAGCAGCGAGGTAGTGCTTAAAGCGTTCGGTGACTGCCCACACCACTGCCAGGAACTCTAGCTTAAATGAGCTGTAATTCTCAGGGTTTCTTTCGGTGGGTCGCAGTTTTCGGCTGGCGTAAGCAATTACCCGTTCCTTCCCCTGCTGGATCTGGGACAGTACGGCTCCTAGCCCGATGTTACTGGCGTCGGTGTAGAGGATAAAGGGCTGGCTATAATCAGGGTACGCCAGGATTTCATCCCCCGTGAGGGCCATCTTCAGCTGGCGGAAGGACTCTTCTTCCAGCTTCTCCCATCTGAAGGGTGGCTTCTGGTTCTTGGCCTTCCTGGACTGGCCTATCAGGAGGTCCTGCATAGGAGCTGCCTTTTTGGTGAAACCGGGAATGAACCTTCGGTAGTAGCCTACCAACCCGAGGAACTGCCTCACTTCCTTTACGCTGGAGGGGCTTGGCCATTCCTTAATTGCGGTGATCTTATCAGGGTCGGGAGCCACTCCGTCAGCACTTACCACGTGTCCCAGGTACTGCACCTTTGGCTTCAGGAGGTGACACTTGGAGGGTTTCACCTTTAGGCCGTAACTTGCCAGAGCTTCGAACACTTCCGCCAGGTGTTTCAGGTGGTCCTCGTAGGTCTTGGAATAGATGATGACATCGTCCAGGTATAACAGGACCGTCTCAAAGTTTCGGTGTCCCAGACAGCATTCCATCAATCGCTGGAAGGTTCCTGGTGCGTTGCAGAGTCCGAACGGCATGCAGGTAAACTCGCTAAGTCCCATCGGGGTGGTGAATGCGGTCTTCTCCCGGTCCGCCTCTGCTACAGGAACCTGCCAGTACCCGCTAGTGAGATCCAAGGTGGAGAAGAAGTTAGCAGATTTTAAAGCAGCCAAAGACTCCTCTATTCTTGGTAAGGGGTACGCATCTTTGTGTGTGATACGGTTAATTTTCCGGTAATCTACACACATTCTCATGGTGTTGTCTTTCTTTTTGACCAAGACTAGTGGAGCTGCCCAGGGGCTACAGCTATCCCTGATTACCCCAGCCTCCTTCATGTCTCTAAGCATCCCCTTGGCGTGTTGGTAGTGTGCAGGGGGTACGGGTCGATACCTCTCTTTTATGGGAGGATGGTCTCCCGTGGGGATGTGGTGTTCTACCCCCTTGACTCGCCCGAAGTCTAACGGGTGTTTACTAAACACTCTCTCGTACTCTCGAACCACCCGGTAGACTCCCTGTTTCTGGTGGGAGGGAGTGGAGTCAGTACCCAAATGTAGTTGCTGACACCAATCCTCCATTATTTTCGTAGAGCCGTTACCTTCCTCCGGGTGAGATGGAGGCAAGGGTTCCAAAGACTGTATAGAATTTTGGTTGATAGTATATAATTTGGCTAGCGTAGCATACCGGGGCAGGTATACTTCCCTTTTCCCGATATTTATTATACGAACGGGCACCCTCCCATGGCGTACATCAACTACCCCCCGTGCTGTCAAAATGGTGGGCCTACTGTCTGAGTAGACTGGTTCTACCATGGCCTGGTAATCTCTACCTCTCAGACCAATAGCTGCCCGGCACCAAATCATCATTTCACTTTTCGGGGGCATGGCAATAGGGAAAGGGTCACACATTCTTACGCTACCAATCTCACCACCGGAGAGTTCTACCTGTTGCCGTCACATCAGTGCCCGGATCTCTTTCTGGAGCACTCGCTGCTGGCCGGAGCTGGCGTTCTTGGCAACCTGCTGTAAAATGAAAATCACCTCTGCAAGACAATTTTCAATCACATTAGTTCCTAGAGTTATCTTTGGGTGACTCTCGCGCTTGTCAATGTCTACAATGATCAATCCCTGTGCTGCCAGTTCGACTCTACCGATTTTAATGGTCATTTCTTTAAATCCGATCTGTGGCACGGGCTGACCATTACTGGCGATGATACTCAAGTCGTCGTCTGGATAGCGGGTTATATCCGAGTCATTCCAGTACTGCTTGAAGAGCACGTACGGGATGGTGGTGACCTGTGACCCGGTGTCCAGTAGGGCACTCATAGGGATGCCATCCAGTACCACAGGCAAGACTGGACGTCCTCCCACATATTTGTCGCGCCAGTTCGATGGGCCTGGTGATCTTTTTCCTGGGGGTTGGCCCTCTACCCCAGGTTGTGCCAGTTTAAAGGACAGTACCTTGCCATATGTCCGGGTTGATTGCAGCGGCGGCAGATGGGTTGTCCGTCCTCGTTGTATCGGTCGCTGGGTCTTCCTCTGGCCGGTGGGGTCCTCCTTGGTCGACGCCACGGGATGTCCTCCGGTCCGGATGCCAGCTGGATCTTCCCTGGAGTGGAAACCTGTAAAGACTGCACAGTTCGGGTTAGCGCAGCAACGCTTTTAGCTAGCTCTTGGACCTGATGGTGCAGGTCCGGAGCCGGGTCATTGTTCAAAGCCTGCGCATCAGCCCCCACAGGCCCTGCCGACAAGGGCGCCGCCTCCTGGTGGTAAGTGATAGCTGGGCGCCTGTGGGTCACAACGCCACCCGGTGCCGGTTCTCGGAGCACCCGGATGGCTCTGTCCTTGAACTGTGCAAAGTCCAGATGAGGATCCTGTAAGGCTATGGCCCGCAACTGGGTTCGGTGGACATTGCAATATAGTCCCTCTATAAATTGCTCGGTCAACAGCCTGTCCTCGTTTCCCACGCTGTCAGGGTCGGTCTGCTTAATGGCTCTCAGGGCCTCTTGTAGGTTTAGTGCATAGTCCCTTATACTCTCATGTGCTCGCTGCTTGCACCCATAGAATCTAAGCTTAATCTCGGCTGAGGTGCGGGTATCAAAGGTGTCCCTCAGCCGGGTTAGTATCCCTGCGACAGTCCTCCTCCCAGGTGGCCAGGACTTTACCTCCCTTTGGGCTGCCCCGGTTAGTTGGGCCACCAGGATGCTCACTTTTTGCTCTTCTGTGAGGGGGTACACCTGGAAGAGGCTATCCAGCTTTTCTTTAGAGTCATTCAGGGTATGTGACTCCCCTGAGTACTGGGGTAGCCAGGCTGCTCCCGGGATATAGGGCATGGTGAAAGGCATGACTGCAGCAGCGGTGGCGCTGGCGGGGGTTGAGGCAGTGAAGCTCTCCTCCGTATCCGACATCTTTCTCCCCCCCTAGTGGACCGTGGCCTACCTTGCGATGATCCTCTTCCGTAGGCCGCGGCTCCGCAGTGGATCGTCAGGGTTGAGGACCTTCCGTCGCGCTCCTGTGACGTCGGCGTCTGCTGGGCTCCTTCCAGGACCTTACGCAACGTCCTGACGTGAGGCGGGGCTTCAGTTCTCGCGCGCTTTCAGAGTCCACGCCCCTCTTCTTCCCGCGCGGCGTCTTCAAGATGGCGTCCAACGGCGGGAAAACTCCACGGATGGCAGGTAGAAGGCAGAAGATGGCGCCGGATGGCGGGAAAACTTCGCGGATGGCGGGAAGAAGGTAGAAGATGGCGCCGGATGGCGGGAAACCTCCACGGATGGCGGGAATCTTCACCACTGGTAAGTTTGAACAGTCTTTTTCAGGCACGCAGTACCGGTGGCTGCGGGCACGAAATCCTGCCGACTACGCCAAAAGATGACGCGCCCCTGGGCCTACTTGGTGTAGCGTTGCGCACGCGGGGACTACCCGGAGCCGGGCCTGTTGGGGGTAGTAGTCTCGTGGCGGTGACCCGGTCCGTGCCCAGGGAGTCAAACTGTGTGGCTGAGTATTAGCAGTAGATGTTGGACGACTACGCCACCCGTTGAATGCAGCTATGGAGCTGCCGCTGCAGGGCAGACCGCTGAGGCCGGTGGTACGATTGTGCAGCGTAGATGGTATAACCCCCAACGGGAGGGGTATGGCCTCAGGGCAGCCGACGTGGATGATGGGGGTAGCAGGAACCACTCAGAGACGATGCGGTGTAGTTCAGGGTCTTTACTGGTGATAAAGATAGACCCTCCCGGAGTACTGGCTAGCGATCGGGGCCTGGTCAGTCTTTGAGCAGATGGGATTTCCCCTGGCCAGGCGGAGTTGTAGGCCTCCCCAACTAATTGTACTCTTCTGGCTACCTTGCTAGAGGCGGGTAAAAGTAGCCCACGTCCCTGAGTGTACCGTGTGGTGCTCACCCGTATGGCCGGTGACTCGGGGCCTTCTAGTGGCTTCCGCTCCACGACGGCGGTGCTGGTCCCACGCGTGTGACCGTGCCTTCGGGTTTCTTGGCCAGAGGACCTGAAATCCCCTGCCGGTCGGTTTCTGCTGCTGGGTAAGGATTAGTCCCCACAGCCTCGGACTCCGGGTCCGGTGGTAACTCTTCAATCAGGGCGAGCTCTACAGCTGCCAGCCCCTGATTCCTTTTAGCACGACTTCCCCAGAGCTCCTGATCTCTCTTTCCTATAGCTGCTTCTCCTCTTCTTAACTAACTCACCCTGCCTCAGCCCCAGTTTTATATAGGGGAAGTTCTTCCCCTCCCAGGACTGGACAGGAGGTGTGGCATGCATAGGATTCCTGACCAAGAGACCTCCCACCTGCTCTCAGACGTAATATCTCTATTACTGTGGCAACCAGACCCCTGGGGTGTCACACTATGACAAGGCTTTTTTGCCGCTGCTCTTTCAACCTGACGTAATTGCCTGTAGGAAAGAGTCCTCAATTTGCCCTTATCAGCACGCACACGTGTGTACTGTGAATCAGCTACATACTTCTTGATTGCCAAGACACTTCATCCTGATCATCGCACAATGTTGATTGTAGTCATGCCTTGACCTAAACACTCCACAATTTGTTGCTTCGCAGCAGCCGACACATCCTTTTTCTTTCCCATTTTGGCAGAAAATGTAGGCTGCTTAATAATGTGAGAGAGCCTTCTTAAGTAGTCTTGCCTTTCATTGGACACACCTGCCAAACTAATTAGCACAGGTGTCTGCAATTGCTTACAGTGATATAAAGAGCCCTGACACACATCACCATCAATGAGTTTAACTGACAAACAAACAAATTCTTCCCTTATCACTCCTAAACACTTTTTGCATAATAATTTGGAACGCAGTGTACATGTGCTTTTCCACAAAACACCAGTGGTTCACCTAGTGAATCTTACAGTTCTAACTTGCCAACCGTGGTCTGTATGGAATTGTTCAATAAAGGGCCCAAAATTAAGATAACATAGATGGGAGAGGTCTCTATGAATAGGAATTCCTAAGTATTTGATACCCTGTGAGGGCCAGGCAAAGGGAAAGTTGGACTGGATGGAATCCTATATGGATTTGGGGAGGGAGACATCGAGGGCCTCAGACTTCGCTGCATTGATTTTAAAATTTTACCATGTAACAAAGTGATCTATTTCAGCCATAACAGCAGGGATGGATATATGTGATTGAGTGATATATACTAGGACATCATCAGCAAATAGAGAGCACTTGTACTTGGTGCCTCCCACCTCAATCCACCTAATATTGGGGTTATGGCGAATTGATGAGAGCAGGTGCTCCGTCACTAGGATGTATAAGAGAGGGGACAGAGGACATCCCTGCCTTGTCCCATTGGTGATTGTGAAAGGTGATGAAAATGTTCTGAAACACCCCCTGGGCCTTGGGACACCCGGAGCCGGACCCTTTTTGGTGGATGCTGGTGGTTGTAGTCTTCGTGGCGGCGACCCGGTTCCGTGGCTCAGGGCGGTCAAACCAGTGGCGGAACTATTTATGTGGTTTTGATGTTTAAATGTCCGACTACGCCACCCGTGGATTGCGGTCAGAGTGAACCGCCGCTACAGGGCAGACCGCTGAGGCTGGTGTTGTGGGTGCAGCAGAGCGTAGCATAACTCCCCACGGGAGGAGTATAGCCTCAGGGCAGTGTATGCGGAGGATGGGGGTGATGGTGCAGGGCAGCAGCAGTAATGACACGGAGTCAGTGATGCAGTCCAGGGCCTTTACTCACAGTTCTTATTATCCAGACCACGTCTGCAGGTAACGGCTGCCCACGTCGTACTGTGCTCACCAGGTGAGGGGCTCAAACAACTCCCAGATAACTTTGGAGCACTTCACAGGACCCCCTTTGTGTGTCCTTTGTCTGGCCTTTCTTACCAACACTTCTGTCCGGCTGCCTCGGGCCTCCTCTTGGTAAACTTGGCGCCAGTTTCCCTGACCCTATGTGGTGCCTTCCTAGCGGGTGTAGCGAGGGGCTGCGCCACATAAAATGTCAGAGCCTCCGGTTTCTAGCTGAGGGTCGTTTCCTGCCTCCACTAGTTCGGGGACCGGTCTCCCCCTTTGGCCTGACCCCTCCACGCAGGTGGATTCGGGCGTGCGGTGGCGACTCGCCCGTCCGCACCCCTGGGATCCCTTCATTCCTCGTTCCTGGAGCCTTCTCCGCTCCTCTTCCTTCCTTCTCCCTCTTCCAGGCCTGGGCCTCTGTTACTAGGCCCGCCTCCGGAGCAGAGCTCATGCAGAGCCCCTGCTCCCTGCCACTTCTGCTCAGACTTCTCTGCACTGAACTAAGATGGTGCCCACCTTTTATACTCCCTTCTCAATGCACCCAGGAACTGCTTCCTCCCTGCTCCTGCACTACAGGGTTCCCCTTCCTCAGTGTTCCCTCCCCCCACTCCAGCCAGGGACAGGGACTGTCGTGCCCATCTCAGGGGCATATTGGTCGCCCTGCCCCACGGCAATGTGGTGTAATGCATGCAGGTGTCGGGTCCTGATCCACACTCCATCCTTACCTGAGAGTGAGATATCACACCTCTGGGTGAGGTGCAATACGTCTGTAGCAACCGAGCCCTCAGGGTGCTACAGTTCCATTTATCTTCAGCCTAGGTGACGTATTGCGATACAGGGCCGTGATTTTGGCTATAAAAGGGTCCCCTAGACCCCTACCCCAAGCTTTTTAAGAGAATCATATATGGCGTGCCAGGAGACTCTATGGAATGCTTTTTCAGCATCCAACGAGAGTATCTAATTACAAATTTTTAACTGCATCTAGCCCAGGAAATACTTTGTGCCTAGTAGCAGTGTCTGCTAGTCAGCGGATTATCCCGGCTGTTAAGCAAGCTACACCACCTGTAGTTTAGACACTTAATTTTTTCAAAGGAAATGCTTCGGGACCATGGGATACTTAGTGAAGAGCATCAGGAGGCACCCCAAGGCATAGGGGCTGGGACTGGCAGTAGGATGCCTTGCGGTGGACAGCCGAGCTCGATCCTTATAAAAGCTTTTTAACTGCAGCAGCTTTAGTGGACGCTACTGGAGCTGGAATTACCGCGGCTGCTGGCATGAGACTTGCCCTCCAATAGATCCTTGTAAATGGATTTAAAGTGTATTCATTCAAATTAGAGAGACAATTTAAATTAAAAAGCTTAGAGCTGCCTCCACCACAGGGGGGCTCGCTCGACCCACCAGCGGACAGGCACCAGTATTGGGAGAGGGGGGCTGGCCGTCAGGGTTCACCGCGGCTCTGGCACAAACCCGGCGACACGGAGGTGGCACGGGCAGGAGCGGACTGGCCGTGTCGGCTTCTCACTTTTTGGATTTTAGAAGGGCATGACATGCCTATATCTGTGTCTCCCCCTCCTTTTACTCCTCCACCTCTTTTATTTTCGCATGACTATATGTACTTGTCACTTTTCCATGTGTTAGTTATGTCTTCTGAGCAGTTTGTCAGCTTTTGGACACCTTTGAAGGTGTTTTCTATGTGTTTCTATGTGTTTTTGTTTGCCTGCCATTGGTTTTAACGGTGTTCGAAGGTGTTCGACGAACAGTTTGACGAACAGTTCGGCGAACACACGGGTGTTCGACGAACCGAACCGAACTCGAACACTACGGGGGTGGCTCAACACTAGTCCTGAAAAGGACTGCAATTACAATTAGTCTTTACTCCCACAACCTGTCTATTTAAGAGCACAGACCTGCCTGATAAAAGTCATAGGAAATGCTGTAACCTAGTTCTTAAAAGGACTGCAATCACAACTATTCCCTACTCCCAAGCTATCTGTAGATTTGTGTGAAAATTGGCTTGAAATTAACAAGGTATAGCGCACACAGCAACAGCGGTGCCGTCTAACACGCAGCTGCAGCAGTGAGAAAATGGTGGCGACGGGGAAAATGGCTGGGTCTTATAGGGCAAGGACATGTGACATACACTGCCAATGATACATGCCCTTGCTTGTGTGAAAAAAAGCACTTCGCTCCGTGTGTGCGCTGCTGATAGGCTGACAGATTGCACCTCCCCACTGTAAATGCGGGAAAGAGAAAAAAAAATGGAGATCTTTATTATTCCTGCAGAGATCCATCCCCTGCCCCTCCCCCCACCCCGCTGTACACTCAAACTGCGTATTAACATTCATTTTCATCATTACTGAGAAAAAATCCAGTTATGATTTTGGTGCACGAACAGTTATCGAACATAACCTCGAACAGCCGAATTTTTTTCAAATCGTTCGTGTTCGCCGAACGGCTCGAACACTGCCCAAAACAGCTCGAATTTGAGATTGGCGAACAGTTCGAGTCGAACAACGCTCATCTCTACTCTTCACACCCAGACATGGGTATATGCTTCCTGATTTTGTCTATTTTCTGTTGTCCTCCTCCTTCTTCTTCTTCTCATCCTCCACCACTATATCACCAGGGTGAACATGATGCAACACCCACATAATTTTTTTTAAGTTTGTTGTTTATGATGCCGGTAGGAAATTTTTTTAGAGGCCTACCTCTAATATTCTGTATATTATACAGTATGTTTATGTATACCCCCAGGGGTAAATGGCATTACCAGTGTAGTAGACCCACTCCTTAACAATGGTAACAATATTTTTAATGAGGACCTCCTCTACGTCTCTTCAAAGGGGTATTGGAGTGTGTCCAATTTTTTGGCAACCCTTGCAGTCACTGCATGCACATTACCATTATAGGAGACCCACTCCTTAATAATGGGAACAATAAAGCATAGCCAGCTGATGGCCCTCTAACAATAGTAAGGGCCGCCTGATGGCCTTGTAAAAATAGGCTTTGTGACTTTCACAGTCCCTCCTTCATAAATGACACAGGATGCATCTGATCATGTCTCATACATCACATGGCCAAATAACGTAGTAAAATGTTAAAATTACATTTACTGGTGAATGTATTTTTCACCGTTAAAAGCAATGCAAAATTGTAAAAATGCACTTAAAACGCTACATGTGAACATAGACCAAGGTGTGGAGAAGCATTTTTGTTTTTGGTTATTTATTTTGCCTTATATACAAGTCATTACCCTGGAAAGAATGTTGTATGTTTTATTGTAAGTCCTAAAAGTGGCGTAATACTCTGACAACATTGTTCACAGCAGTGACCTGGGAGTCAGAGGAAATGCTTCCAGTGATCTTCCCCATGCTGTTCCCATATAATTTTAGCACTGTTCCCACTGATTTGTCCAGTTTTTAGACCCCTCCAGACCTCGGGGAGGGGGTGGGAATGCCGGAAAAATGTTCTCGTTTCCCATTTCTTTTCCACAAAAACAATCTTTTAACCGCAATATTTTTATTTTCATGAGGGTACTAGGAGAAATTGGAGCCCAAAAGTTGTTGAGCAATTTCTGCTGAGTATGCTGATACCTCATATGTGGGGGAAAGCCATTGTTTGGGCGCACGGCAGGACTCGGAAGGGAAGGAGCGCCAATTGACGTTTTCAATGCAAAACTTGCTGGAATTGACAGCGGACCCTATGTCACGTTTGGACAGCCCCTGATGTGCCTAAACAGTGGAAACCCCCCACAAGTGACCCTATATTGGAAACTAGACCCCTCAGGGAACTTATTTAGATGTGTGGTGAGTACTTTGAACCCCAAAGTGTTTTGCAAAAGTTTATGACGTAGAGCCATGAAAAAAAAATATAATTTTTTTTCCACAAAATCGATCTTTTAGCCACAATATTTTTATTTTCACGAGGGTGCTTGGAGAGATTGGACACCAAAAGTTGTGCAATTTCTCCTGAGTACGCTGATACCCCATATGTTGGAGAAAACTACTGTTTGGGTGCATGTCAGGGCCCAGAAGGGAAGGAGTGAGGCTTTGGAATGCTGACTTTGATGTAACGGTCTGCGGGCGTCATGTCACGTTCTCAGAGCCCCTGATGTGCGTAAACAGTGGAAATGCTCAATAAGTGCCCCCTTTTTGGAAGTGATAGCTGATTTTTGAATTTCATAATGTAGTGTCATACTTAAGTTGTGTAGGACAACCTGACGAACACTACACAACTGACGTAGGACAACCTGACGAACACTACATCAGTTGAGTTTTGTTTACTTTAAGGCTGAGTGCCAGCTATGCGTTTTTCAAGCGTTTTTTGCCAGGAATTTCTGCAGTGAAAACGCTTAAAAAACGCTTGGTAATACGTGCCCCATGGTCCCCAATGATAATCCACATGTGCTGTGCACATGCCGTGGAAATTTCCGCTGCGGATTATCATTTCGGAAAAATACGCAGCATGTCCATTATTTTTGCGGACACGCAGCGTAATTGCCGCTATTGACTTACATTGAAACGCTTGATATCCACATCACTACATGTGCACACGCGGATATGAAGCGATTCAATGTGCGGATGTTACCCAGGTTTGGAGAAGAGGAGACTCTCATCCAGACCCGGGTACCATGGTACCTGTAAAAAAAGAATTTAAAATAAAAACTAAAGATTATACTTACCTTCCGATGGCCCCCGGCCTCCTCACCGATGCGTCCGGTGTGTTGGGCAACTCGCGGTGGTGTGAAGAGACCTTCCATGACGTCATTTAGTCATGTGACAGGTCACGCGACCGCTGACTAAATCATGGCAGGTCCTTTTACACAACCGTGAGACACCGGGGAGACCGGATGCATCGGAGAAGGAGACCGGGGACCATCAGAAGGTAAGTATAATCTTTGTTTTTTATACTTTACCATTCTTATTCTTTTTTTTTAACTATTACTTGGTCACACTATATAAATCCATGCCGGTTGCATGGATTTATATAGTGTGACAAAGTTGTCAAGCACTTTTCCAAGTGATGCTAAAATAGCTTGGAAAAGCGCTTGATAACCCGCATGCAGAAATGCATGCAAAAACGCTTGACAAACGCTTCTACCTGGCAGGAAAAACGCATGTAAAATCCACATGCGTTTTTCCTGCCAGGGAGAAGCAGAAAAAATATGCAGCATTTCTGCATCGTGGGCACTTAGCCTGAAAGTGTGGTTTATGAAGTCTGAATAAACCTGCCTTGGACATTTTAAAGAAACTGACTCCTGTGCCTACCTCAAAAGCAGCTGAGTGAGTACCAAATCCTACAATTGTCAGACACAAGTGATTATACAGTACTCAGCAGGTGCACATTTAAAAGATTATCTCAGCACAAGAACATTTTATTTAAACACTTCCAAGTGTGGAAATTATTATTATTCCAAGATCTATTGATTAAAATTAACATTTGTTAGTGGGAAAACCCCATTAATGTGTATAGCGGCTTTTATAGTCTGTATTCTGTGCAGTATTCTATGATTGTTCCTATTAGGAATATATGACAAATATACAATTTCATAATTCAGCATATTAATCTGAGAGATCCATTTTATTAGATGAGGATTCTTCATTAAGGATCTTTAAATATTAGAGAGAAAAGAAGTTGCAAAGAACATCTGTCTTTATGGCAAACCAGACTTGTCGATGCATTACACAGACAACCTATAGATTTCAGCAAGCACTTTGCAATTCATTGTTTTCCCCGTCACAGAGGTGCAGAGGAGCTGAACCCTTACTTTTGGATTTTTCCACAGATTAAAGTTGATAGCTAGAGATTAACACATTGTCATGTTAGTGATTAGTTTATTTTAAGGGCACTCATTAACAATATGGATAACCCCTTTAGGTTATCTTTTAATTACTAAAGGGGCATATTATTTATTATAGAAAAAGCAAGTGGAGGACTATTTTTTTTAAATCATCAATAGAAAATACCAAAATATTTTTGGATATATATTTAGAACATCTTTGTCAGTAAAAGTTAAATATGGCAATCACAAATCACACCAGCTTGTCCACTAATAACAGATATGCTGAAAAGCTAGCTATTGCCCAATGCTCTTGACCTTCTGCTATAGGCCAGAGAGAGGTTGCTCTAGGTTTCTATTCCTATCCACACACTCGGTTATTTTTAATGCTTGCTCTAAGAATAACCCCCTTTCACTCGGCACCTGTTACAGTGCCTTGGAGTCGCACAAGGTGGAGATTCTGGGCTTTTGTCCTTTGATTGGCCGGATGTCAAGCAGCTGCTGTGCGACTTTAATGTTTAGAGTAGTGGATGTTTTAACTCTATCAGTGCATGCTTGCCCCTAAATTTAAAAAAAATATATATTTATTTCCCTTGTACTACCAAACATATTACATATTACACTGTATTACTAAAGCATAATACACTGCATTACTATCTATAGATTCACATTGTTTAGGCATTTTATATTATGGAGAGGTTAAGGAAAATTGAAGGCCCCATCTGAGAGTGCTGCCCCATAAATTTAGTCAAGTTTATTTCAATATTAATGACATTGAATACTCTTTATTAGAGATGAGCGAATGTTTCAACATTCGATTCGGATTGCGATCGTCGAATTAGCAATATTCGTAGATTTATTCGTCGAATGATCGTCAAACATTACCGAATGCCATAGGATTCAATGGGGGACAAAAAAAACGCATACACAACATCTTAAAACCGGCCAAAAAGCTGCCAAAACACATCAAATTAGGGGAAGACAGCAGGAAAGTGCCATCAATCATTATTACTATTACAGCGACATTTATTCCGTGGCGCTTTACATGTCAAAAGGGGTCACCGACTAGTACAAGAGGAGAGAGGACCCTGCCCACGAGGGCGCACAAACAATCTACAAGGGATGGGTGAGGATACAGTAGGTCAGGGTACAACTAGTCGTGCAGTGGTATGCTGGAGCGAGGGTTACCGCAGATTGAACGCTTGTCGCAAGATGTGGGTCTTCAGCTTCCTTTTCAAGGTTTGCATGGTAGGCGAGAGTCTGATGTGTTGGGGTACAGCAATACACAGAAGCGGAGATGCACGGGACAAATCTTGTATGCGATCGTGACAAGAAGAGATAAGAGGAAAGTAGAGAGGGAGATCTTGGAAGGTTGGGAAGTTGCGTGCAGGTAACTAGAACAGGGAGACTAGGTCACACAAGTATGTAGGAGACAGGTTTTCAATGGCTTGGTATGCCAAAGTTAGGCTTTTCAACTGGAGTCTCTGGGCAACAGAGAGCCAGAGCAGGGATTGACAGAAGGGAGATGCCTGGGATTAGCGGGGTAACAGGTGGATTAATCGGCCAGCACACTTTAGGATAGATTGGAGGCGTGCGAGAGTGGTATAAGGGAGGCAACAGAGCAGGAGCTTGTAGTAGTCGAGGTGGGAGATGATGAGGGCGTGCACTGGTGTTTTTCTACATTCATGGTTGAGGAATGCGCGGATCCCCGAGATGCTTTGGAATTGGAGTCAGCAACAAGTGGAAAGGGCTTGGATCTGACATTTGAAGGACAGAGCAGAGTCAAGATTGTGGAACTAGGGAGATTGGGCAGCTATTCACTTTGATAGATAAGTCAGTTGGGGGAGGTGAATGAGATGATGGAAAGATGAAGCATTTTGTTTTATCCGTGTTAATTTTTACAAATCTAGCAGAGAAGAAAGATGAAATACAGGACACACATTGTGGGATTCTGGTTATTAAGGAGGTGATATCAGGTCCAGAGAGGTAGATCTGTGTGTCATCAGCATAGAGGTGATACTGAAAGCCGTGAGACCATGAGCTGTCCCAGGTCGAAGGTATAGATGGAGAAGAGCCTGGGTCCTACAACTGAACCTTAGGGGACACCAACACATAGGTTGTGAGATGATGAGGTGGTGTGTGAGTGGGAGACACTGAATGTCCTGTCGGTTAGGTATGAAAAGATCCAAGAAAGGGCCAAGTCTGTGATGCCGAGAGAAGAGAGTCTGTAGTAAGAGGGTATGGTCTACTGTGTCGAAGGCAGATGACAGGTCTAGGAGGAGGAAAACAGAGTAGTCTGGCTTGGATTTGGCAGTTAATAGGTCGTTGGTGGCTTCAGTCAGTGCAATTTCAGTGGATTGGTGAGGTCGGAAGTAGAGGTGTTCGAATCGAACTGTTCGCAATTTCAAATTCGAGCTGTTTTGGGCGGTGTTCGCGCCATTCGACGAACCCGAATGATTTGATAAAAATCCGGCTGTTCGAGGTTATGTTCGATAACTGTTCGTGCACCAAAATCGTAACTGGATTTTTTCACAGTAATGCTGATAATCAATGTTAATACACAGTTTGAGTGTACAGCGGGTCGGGGGGAGGGGCATGGGATGGATCTCTGCAGAAATAATGAAGATCTCCATTTTTTTTTCTCTTTCCCGCATTTACAGTGGGGAGGTGCAGTCTGTCAGCCTATCAGCAGCGCACACACGGAGCGAAGTGCTTTTTTTCACACAAGCAAGGGTATGTGTCATTGGCTGTGTATGTCACATATCCTTGCCCTATAAGACCCAGCCATTTTCCCCGTCGCCACCATTTTCTCACTGCTGCAGCTGAGTGTTAGACGGCACTGCTGCTGCTGTTAGCACTATATTGTGTAGCTGTGAATTGCAAGCGAATTTTCTTTTAAATAGACAGAAAGGTTTAGGGAGTAGGGACTAGTTTGTAATTGCAGCCCTTTTGAGGGCTAGGTTACGGCAGTTCCTAGCACTTTTAGCAGGCAGGTCTGTGCTCTTAAATAGACAGATAGGTTGGGAGTAGTGACTAGTTGGAATTCCAGCCCTTTTGAGGGCTAGGTTACATCAGTTCCTATCACTTTTTGCCAGGCAGGTCTGTTTTAGTGCTGTGCAAGTGTTTTTCACAGCATTTGGCTAAATCTAGCTAAGCAAATCCTTTTGGGCCTCTTGCCGTGTGTGTTAGTCAGTGGAGTAGCCTATCTGTGTTGCAAGCTACACCACCTGTGTATGTAATACAAATTTTTTACTGCACCTAGCCAAGTAAAACCTTTTGGGCATATTAGCAGTGTGTGTTAGTCAGTGGAGTAGCCTATCTGTGTTGCAAGCTACACCACCTGTGTATGCAATACAAATTTTTTACTGCACCTAGCCAAGTAAAACCTTTTGGGCATATTAGCAGTGTGTGTTAGTCAGTGGAGTAGCCTATCTGTGTTGCAAGCTACACCACCTGTGTATGTAATACAAATTTTTTACTGCACCTAGCCAAGTAAAACCTTTTGGGCATATTAGCAGTGTGTGTTAGTCAGTGGAGTAGCCTATCTGTGTTGCAAGCTACACCACCTGTGTATGTAATACACATTTTTTACTGCACCTAGCCAAGTAAAACCTTTTGGGCACATTAGCAGTGTGTGTTAGTCAGTGGAGTAGCCTATCTGTGTTGCAAGCTACACCACCTGTGTATGTAATACAAATTTTTACTGCACCTAGCCAAGTAAAACCTTTTGGGCATATTAGCAGTGTGTGGTACTCATTCTATTAGGCCATCTATACTAAGCTCCACTAACTTTCAAATTACTAATAATTTTTAGCTGCACCTTGCCTGTAAAATAATTTTGGGCATATTAGCAGTGTGTGGTACTCATTCTATTAGGCCATCTATACTAAGCTCCACCAGCTTTCAAATTAATAATAATTTTTAGCTGCATCTTGCCTGTAAAATAATTTGGGGCATATTAGCAGTGTGTGGTACTCATTCTATTAGGCCATATATACTAAGCTCCACCAGCTTTCAAATTACTAATAATTTTTAGCTGCATCTTGCCTGGTAAATAATTTTGGGCATATTAGCAGTGTGTGGTACTCATTCTATTAGGCCATCTATACTAAGCTCCACCAGCTTTCAAATTACTAATAATTTTTAGCTGCATCTTGCCTGGAAAATAATTTTGGGCATATTAGCAGTGTGTGGTACTCATTCTATTAGGCCATATATACTAAGCTCCACCAGCTTTCAAATTACTAATAATTTTTAGCTGCATCTTGCCTGGAAAACAATTTTGGCCATATTAGCAGTGTGTGGTACTCATTCTATTAGGCCATCTATACTAAGCTCCACCAGCTTTCAAATTACTAATAATTTTTAGCTGCATCTTGCCTGTAAAATAATTTTGGGCATATTAGCAGTGTGTGGTACTCATTCTATTAGGCCATCTATACTAAGCTCCACCAGCTTTGAAATGAATAATAATTTTTAGCTGCATCTAGCCCGGAAAATAATTTTTCTTCCCAATAGTGGTAGCAATAGAAATATGGGGCGCGCGCCTGGCTAACAAAAATATACGCTTCATAACAAAAAACACCACCCTAGCGCACTGCATTAATAAGATGGCATCATCGTCTCTCCCAGTGCTAGGCCTACTACGCCGGCTAGCATTGCTGTGCCAAAAACACAATGTATGGGTCCGCGCTAGCCACGATGCTGAGGGGTCTAACGCTGCTGCTAATGCTTTATCACAATTCAATTGGCAGTTTTTCCAAGAGCTCCTCCCCAACGCCCACCCATCGGGCAACAGTTGCCCACCCTCCCTATGGGATCTAGTGGTGAATAGTTGATGCCATTAATCAGAGCGTCAGTTGCCCCGTCGACGTGGCAAGCATACAGTAAGGCATGGGAAGAGTGGACACGACTAGTAGCAGGCAGACGGGTTGACCAATGGAACAAGCCAGAGTACAAGTCACCATAGAATTTCTCCACCAGCTAATGATGAGGGGCATATCAGGGGCGTCAGCGCAGCGGTGTCTGACCGGAGTAGCATTTCACTTCCAACTACTGAATTGGGGAGATGTGACCAAGAGATTCATCATCAGACAATCCATAAAAGGGTGGAAAAGGGGTCAGCCAAGTCAGGAGTGTAGATGTCCCGTCCCGTGTCACTAAAACTGATTTCTCACATCATATCCCTAACACCATTAACATGACACTCACAATTTGAAGCAACACTACTGTCTACTGCATTTGCGATCGACTTCTTCGGGGCGCTATGCATAAGCGAATTAGTCCCTCAATCCAAAATTACCACCAGTGGAGGCTTATTATACCAGGACATAGTCATAGCCAATAATGCAATACGTCTACGCATACGCCAATCGAAAGCGGTTCCAGCGGGCAGGGGCACTTGGGTACTTCTACAACCCACAAACGGTACACTGAGTTGGGTAACAATAGTAAAAACATATATAACCATCAGATCACAAAGTAATTTCTTCCTATCACACATTGATGGAACGCCATTATCAAGATACCAGTTCCAAGCTATATTTAATAAATGCCTAACATCGGCAGGGAACCACCCCAAAGATTACGGGACACACTCATTCCACATAGGCGCGGCCACGGAAGCAGCAAGAGCAGGACTGTCAGAAACGGAAGTTCAGAGGATAAGGAGATGGCGATCCACGTGTTTGGCGAGATACATAAGACCGGACTTGTTATCCTAACGTGGTTTGTTTCTTTTACAGGTGACGCTAAGCCAACAGTGTGGGTGATAGGCCACTCGTATATATATTGGGCAGAAAAAAGGGCGAAAGTCCGCCCAGGCGGGAGGAAATTAGAGTTTCATAACACATATTTCAACTGGAGAGGTATTAGAGGCCTGCTATGGCCACAGGTACTAATGGAGGTAATTAAGGTAGGGAGAGAGGCAAGAGGTCCGGTCATCTTAGTTATACAGGCCGAGGGAAATGACCTAGGTCATCACAAGAGCGCATAACTAATGGAAATAATGAAACTAGACACTGAGCGCTTCAGAGAATTTTTCACAAAACTAACTATAGTATGGTCAGAGATTGTGCCGATAGCGGTATGGCAAGGTGTATGACACATCACGGCCATCGAACGGACAAGGCGGGTAATAAATATTTGGATGGCAAAATTTAGAAGAGACAGAGGCGGTGTAGTGATACAACACCGACAACTGGAAGGAGATAAAGCAGGCCTCATACGGCCCGACGTTGTTCACTTAATGGATATTGGACTGGACATATTCCTGTCAGGACTCCACGACGGAGTGGAACAAGCGTTAAGAGTGATGGATGGGGGTCAGAGTCCTGCATACGACTACGCAGAGTTACAGAGTTACACTTGTTGGCCAACTTGCCAGTGTGGAGACCCAGGGCATGCTGCAACAAGCTGAATTATTTTAGAAATAAAATGCCTTTCTAATGGAATGAGTATAAAGAGTTAATAAAGCTGTGACCGATCCTCACCCATCCAGTTGTAAGAGTTACATTATTGTATTGTCAAGGAAAGGGGGGCGGTAGGGGGGCTGAGCGTCTTGGTTTGATTGGGGGTCCCCACAGTCTGCCTAGGCTAGATGCAGTTAAAAATTCTTATTAGATACACAGGCGGTGCAGCTTGCTTCGCAGCTGGGCTACTACGCCCAAAGTATTGCCTAGGCTAGATGCAGTTAAAAATTCTATGCTGACTAGCAGACACTGAAGCTTTGGAGCAGACCTCTGAGTAAACAGCTCTTCAGACTCAACCATCTGTGTTACCCCAAGCCATAGTGTATGTAGTTTCTTACGGTTAAAAGGGGGGGGAGCGACCCAACCCACCTGGAATTGACGATGCAAATGCTACATAAAACACAGCAAGGAGACTCCAAAAAGAGTCTCCATTTTTTCCAAAAATTGTGGCACAGACACCACTTAAGTGGCATCAATTGCCCCAGAGTTGCTTAAAACGGTTGGTGAGGTGATTTTACCAAATCCTCAAGCTTTTAGTCTCCCCAGGATGACACAGGGGTAGAAAAGTCCTTGCGGATCCATGATTTGTTCATCTTTATGAACGTGAGTCTGTCTACATTCTCAGTGGACAGCTGCGTGCGCTTATCTGTCAGCACACCACCAGCAGCGCTGAACACAAGTTCAGAGAGAAGGCTGGCTGCAGGTCATGACAAGATCTCCAAGGCGTGAGTGGTGAGCTCCGGCCATTTTTCCAGCTTGGAATCCCAAAATGAGCAAGGGTCCAGTGACACAGTCATGGCTTCGATGTTCACTTGGAGATACTCCTGTACCATCCTCTCTAGGTGTTGACTATGTGTCAGACTTCTTGTCTCCTGTGGCCTTGCCAAGGATGGGCTAAAAAAGTGGTGAAAGGATTCCACAAAATTGCTGTTACCAGCAGATACTGTGTTACTGTTACGGTTTGAGTGATGAAGACTCGACAGTCCCACGGATGGCAAGTTAGAACTGTGAGATTCACTACGTGCACCACTGGTGTTTTGTGGAAAAGCACATGTAAGATTCTGCAACAGCCTCTGCTGATACTCCTGCATGCGTGAATCCCTTTCTATGGCAGGAATTATTTCGTCAAATTTACTTTTGTACAGGGGATCTAAGAGTGTGGCAACCCAGTAGTTGGGATTACTTCGAATTCTGACAATCCGAGGTTCATGTTGCAGGTAGTGCAGCAAGAAGGCACTCATGTGTCTTGCGCATCCAGGAGGACCAAGTCCTTGTTGTGTTGGTAGCGAGGTAAGAATCATGCTTCCTTCCTCTGCCGTCTCCCCCCAACCTCACACAACAGAAATGTGATCAAGGTCTCCCTCATCTGATGAGTCTTCCATGCCCATCGCCAGTTCGTCCTCCACTTCTTCCTCGGCTCCTGCACCTTCCTCAACAGTTTGGCAGCTACCATGCGCCCTGGTTAATCCCTTTCCCCCACCCTCCCATGCCTGCCGCCTTGGTGCTGCCGACCGTCTGGACCTTGGAGATGTTATCCCTTCCGCATACAACTCCTCCTCTACTTCCTCCACCTCCTCTTGTCCCACCACCTGACTGAATTCTGTTTAACGTGTGCTCCAGCATGTAAATCACTGGAATAGTCATGCTGATAATGGCATCGTCAGCACTAAACAGCTTCGTCGCCATTTCAAAACTATGCAGAAGGGTGTGTGGCACCCCTGAGGGTTCAGTCGCCACAGAGGTACTGCATCTCACCCAGAGGTGTGGTATCTCACCCTCAGGTAAGGAAGGAGTATGGCTCAGGACCCTAACACCTGCATCCAACACATACCCGCAGTGGGGGTAGGGCGAGATTGCTCCTAAGGGAGAGCACAGTCCCAGGTCCCTAGCTGGCGGGAGGGTCCTATGTAGTGGGTGTGGGTGGAGAAAGCAGCTTAGAGGAGCACATGACAGGGAGAGTATAAATAGGAAGCCATCTTAGAAAGAGCAAGCCAGTCAGAGGAGGAGAAGTGACAGGAGCAGAGGCTCTGCATGAGCTCTGCTCCGGAGGCGAGCCTAGCCTGGGAGGTCCAGGACTGAAGGAGAGAAGAGAAGAGTGGGAGCAGGAAGGCTCCAGAAACCGAAGGGACCCTAGGGGTACGGGCCGTGCAGAAGGCCACCCGTACGCCCGCTGCTACCAGGAGGTAGAGGGGTCAGGCCAGATAAGGGGAACCGGTCCCTCAACTAGCGGAGAAACAGCAAGGCTCAACTAGAAACCGGAGGCTGCAGCATTTCATGTACTGCAGGCCAAAGTCCACACCAGTCTCACTAAGAAGGTAGCCACATAGGACCCAGAGGACGGAACACACGTCGCCCGCCAAGGCCCGAGGATACCGGATAGAAGTGTCACTGGGTGTGAGGTGCAGGAAGAAGGTCAGAGAAAGGACACACAGAAGGGGGTCCTGCTAAGTACTCCGGAGCTATCTGGGGGTGGACTGAGCCCCTCACTGAGTACGCACAGCACGACGGGGGAGATTGCTCTGGTACCTGTAATCAGGACTGCAACAACTGTGAGTAAAGATCTTGGGACTGCATCACACGGACTCTGTGTTCATTACTGACTCCCTGCACTACAACCACCATCATCCACCCACACTGCCCTGAAGCTACACTCTTCCTGTGGGGAGTAATAATACCATTGCTGCAAAACCACCAGCTTCAGAGGACTGTTCCGCAGCGGCGGCCCCTTTGGCCGCACTCCACAGGTGGCGTAGTCGGACATTATAAAACCCATATATACAAATTACCCTTGGATTGAGCGCCCTGGGTCACGGACCGGGTCACCGCCACAGTGACTACAACCCCCAGCGTCTACCGGCCCGGATCCAGGTACCCCACGGCCCAGGGGGCGCGTCAACTTCATAGGTCCCTGATCTGAGACCACTCCTCCAGCGTGATTTGCCCCACCTCTGGATCTCGTTGGCCCAGGCTATACGTCAGAACGTATTGCACCAGGGCTTGTCGGTGCTGCCACAGTCGCTGCAACATGTGCAGAGTTGAATTCCACCGTGTCGGCACATCGCATTTCAGCCGGTGAACTGGCAGGCCCAACGACTTCTGTAGAGATGTAAGTCATTGAGCTGCGGGATGCGAACGGCGGAAGTGAGCACACAGCGACCGTGCCCTCTGCAGAAGGCCATGTAGTCCGGGATAGTGGGCTAAAAATTGCTGGACAACCAGGTTCAACACGTGAGCCATGCAAGGCACGTGTGTGACATTGCCCCGGCAGGTTTGCAGCATTGTCGCACACGGCCTTCCCTGGTTGCAGCTCCAGTGGAAACAACCATTCATGAAACTGGGTCTCCAGAGCTGACCACAACTTCTCAGCTGTGTGACTCACATTTCCCAGACATTTCAAAGTAAACGCCTGATGCCGTTGAGCCCTGCTGCCAGCATAGTAAGGAGGTGTGCAGGATTCCTTCTGCGCAGTTAGAAAGCGGGTGGCATTACCAGACAGGCTTTGGGTGCAGGTGGAGGACCGAGAGGAGGTTGAGGAGGCAGAAGCAGTGGAGGAACTTCGAGATAAAGAGGATTGATGTACAACTCGTGGGGACGGCAAGACTTGGACAGCAGCCCCTTGTCCTGCTGTCACCATAGTTACCCAGTGCCCAGTCAGCGACATCTAACGCCCCTGTCCATGCCTACTCGTCCAAGTGTCTGTGGTGAAATGCACCCTGTCACACACAGAGTTTCTCAAAGAAGCGGTGATGTTGTGTGCGACAAGCTGGTGGAGCGCAGGCACACCTTTCTATGAGAAGTAGTGTCGACTGGGCATCTGGTACTGGGGCACTGCGACGGACATAAGGTCTCGAAAATCCTCTGTGTCCACCAGTCGGAAAGGCAGCATTTCTGTAGCCAACAGCTTGCAGATGGTGAAATTCAACCTCTTAGCTTTGTCATGGCTAGGAGGAAATGGTCTTTTACTTGTCCACATCTGAGGGACCGAGGGCTGGCTATTGTGCTTAGACGGGGTTGAGTAGGGTGTCCCCAGCAAACTGCCGGTCTGTGAGGAAGATGCAGGCGGACATGTTAGGTTGTCTTGATCCAAAGGTGGTGCTCTCGATGTCGGAGAGCGCTCAACACCAGCAGGTGTTTCCACTTCCAAATGAACTGACGACCTGCCAATCAAACTGGCTGTTGCGTGTAAAGAGGTGGCAGGTCTGCATCCAAAACATGTGTGACTGCTGTCCCCCCAGTCACAGAGGATGAAGAGGCCGCGGATGCACAAGATGGGGCAGACGGTGGTTGGCCCGGCCCGCTAGGCCGCATTGTAGCACAGTGAGCTTCCCACTGCAACTTATGCTTCATATCCATGTGACGGTTCATGCATGAAGTAATCAAACTATGGATTTTTTGGCCTCTACTTAGCTTTTGGACAAATATTACAGATAACACGAGTTGGGTCATCCTTATCGATCGGAAAAAATGCCCAGGCTATGCAATTCTTAGAGCCCATGCGACCTGAAGAGCCACTACGACTTGTGGTCAGAGGCAGAGTTGTGGTTGAGGATGCAGTTGTTGACGTGCTTCCAGTACTCCGTCTCTGTCCAGGAAGGCGCAACCTAACCTCGTCGTCAATAGCATCTGTGACGCCCCGCTGCGCTTGGTATCACAGATCCTAGAAGAGTGCATTGATGGAATCCTCCACAAGAGGCCCCCATAAACATTCACACATCTTCACCTTCCACCTCAGACCAGCAGAGGGAGCCCGTTAGGGATATAAATAGGGAAGGTGGAGCTAGGCAGTTCAGTTCCTCTGAAGAGTTCCTGCAGTAGAGAAGCCTAAGAGAGATCAGTCTGCAGTGGAGCTCAGTCTAGTCTAGAGAACTCAGTTAATAGTTCAGCAGTGGAGCACGAGGCTCCTGCTAGCTAGATTCAGGGAGCCCAGTTAGAGCTTAAGGTGTGCCGGCGCCATAACATCGGTGAAGCGCGGCAAGCTGCCATTAGTGTGTATAGCCTAGTGAGGGCCTGAGTAGGCCGAAGGCGAGTGGCGAGTTAGTACATAAGGGGCAGAGGAGCTTAACCAGCTCACCCCGAAGCATTTACCGGACACCGGATCCGAGCTTACCGGGATCTCTATGACCCAGTAAGGCATAACCGGAATCCCTGGAGAACTACAAGTCCCAGGATCGCTAAGGTGCTGATACGTAACAGAGCCAGGAGACGCTTAGGCCCCGCATACTGGGAGCGTGAACTCCAAGACAAGGCCCTACCATAAGGTCTGCCAGCGCAGGACAGAGACAAAGTTAGGCCTAGCTCCAGGCAGGTCAGAAACTTACTATGCAGAGGCAAGAAACAGGAGGCCCTACACCCGCTCATTGGGGAGGATCCTGATATGAACCCTTCACCCTACAGTGCTCCGGGATGTGCCTGAATTTCCACCAGTAAAAGGTACTGAAGTGACTACCGTGTCCGTTCCCGTTCTTGCTCTGATCCAGCTGGGTCTCACCTGTCCTGCATTCCCCCTGCATACGCTTTTCTGAGGCCTAGCTCCACCTGTGGGGAGCTATACCATCGAGCTGCCTTATCACCGGCCTCAGTGGACTGCTGCAGCGCTGGTGCTTCTCACCAGATACCACAGGTGGCGTCATGAACTCTTATAAAATTAACAATTATCCACCCTTTTAAACAGTGACCCCCAGGGTACGGGCCCGAGAGCCAACCACCGCGACATCCCCAAGGCCAGGCAAAGGCCCTGGTACCAAGTCATCCCCATCCCCTGGGCTAGTCACATCCTCCTCCACCTCCTCTGCTGACCTCATCGACTGGCTGACTGTGGGTTGACAGTAAGTGGGATCTCCAACCTCGTCATCATCACCCGTCGTCCTCAGAGCCAACCTCTTCCTGCCCTGACCGAAAAGTCAAGTTGTCGCTCCAATCAGGTATTTGAGTCTCATCATCGTCTTCATCATTGTCTCCACCAACAGGAGTTACAGTTTGGGAACGAGGGTCTACATTATGCTCAGAACCTTCTTCATCTGGTCCTGGATCCGACTTATAAAGATTCTAGGCATCAGTGCAGTTAATTTCCTCATCTGGATTAACAGAAGCTCTGGAGCAGACCTCCGTTTCCCAGGCTATAGTATGAGTAAACAGCTGTGCAGACTCAACCATCTGTGTTACCCCATACTCAGACCGGCAGCTGGAGACTTGGGAGCTGTGAGGAAGCAAGTGCGATTTGGGTGACACCTCTGAGGACTGGAGTATTTGTGATGTTGAAGTTGAGGTGGAGGAGAGCCCACTTGAAGGAGCACTTGATATCCGTTGAAGCACCTGCTGTTTTTGTGCCTCATCTGGAATTTGTAGCGATGGGCATGTCCGTAAGAAAGGGATCGTATCACATTGTCCACGAAAAGAAGTAGACATCTTAGTTTGGCTGGAAGATGGTCTTTCTTCTGCAGATGTTACTCCCCCCCCACCGCGGGGGGTCTCGACCCACCAGCGGACAGGCACCAGTATTGGGAGAGGGGGGTTGGCTGTCAGAGTCCACCGCGGCTCTGGCACAAACCCGGCGACACGGAGGTGGCACAGGCAGGAACGGACTGGCCGTGTCAGCTTCGCACTTTTTTTAGTTTTAGAAGGGCTTGACATGCCTATATCTGTGTCTCCCCCTCCTTTTACTCCTCCACCTCTTTTCTTTTTGCATGACTATATGTACTTGTCACTTTTCCATGTGTTAGTTGTGTCTTCTGAGCAGTTTGTCAGCTTTTGGACACCTTTGAAGGTGTTTTCTATGTGTTTCTATGTGTTTTTGTTTGCCTGCCATTGGTTTTAACGGTGTTCGAAGGTGTTCGACGAACAGTTCGACGAACAGTTCGATGAACATACGGGTGTTCGACGAACCGAACCGAACTCGAACACTACGGGGGTGGCTCAACACTAGTTACGAGCCTGCTAAAGTGAGCGGTAACCTCCCGCTCACTGTAGCAGAGTGGTAACCATGATAAACAATGGGTTACTAGGTGCGTGTGTGCCCCTAGTAACCCGATGTTTATCATGGTTGCGAGCCTGTTAAAGTGAGCGGTAGCCTCCCGCTCACCGTAGCAGAGTGGTAACCATGATAAACAACGGGTTACTAGGTGCGCGTGTGCCCCTAGTAACCCGATGTTTACCATGGTTACCAGCGTGCTCCTGCTTCAGCAGGCTGCTAACCAGGAGCAGGACATCGTGGAAAGATTCTTTCCACGATGTCGCTGCTCCCCTGATCGTTGGTGAGCCTGCCTGTTTGACAGCTCACCAGCGACCACATAGCGACGCAGCAACGATCCCTGACAGGTCGTATCGTTGTCGGGATCGTTGCAGCGTCGCTAAGTGTGACGGGGCCTTTACACTCCTGAAAAGCAAGATGGCAGCCCCCAGTAGCTGCAAAACAAATTAATAAAAAATAAACTATAAATACTGGGCACTTGAAAATATGTTATAACATTAAGGAATTTAACATTTTAATTTATTTTACATAATATAAAAATGCGGCACCTTCCCTTTAACTGCCTTGTGTTTCCTCTGTGGCTGAGTGAGCTTTTTGTGTGACTGCTATTTCTGTTTACCCTGTCTGTATTTCCCTGTCTTGTCGCAGTATCATTCCTTTGTACTGTCTTCCTCCCTTGGGGGGAGAGGGGGTCACTGTCAGGAGATAAGGAGACGCTGATGGCTCAGGCCTCCTCACCTTCAGAGGTACCCCAAGATAAGGGAAAGTCAGGGCCCCCCTAGTGTGGCAGGGACAGATGCGGGTCCCAACGCTCAGCCATTTCCAGGTTTTGCCATTTACGACGTGACACTCTCTACAGTATAGCAAAATGATGGCCAGCTGACCACCATCTTACTGAATTTGTGTGCAGCAAAATGCAAAAAATCTTCGTTCTGGAAAAATGGATTTTTGGAAATTTTGAGTAGAATCAAGTTCATCGAACTTTAGATGTAAACAAATTGAAAATCACTATAAAAAGCTTTGTATAACTAAGGGGTGTTCTTCTCAAAGAGATACTCTCAAAAGTCCTAGGTGATGACTAATAGTTGTAATATTTTATAGTAAACTATAGTTATTCATCTTAATAAACTTCTGAGCTGCTGAAAAAACTATTTTTCAATAATAGTTGGCTCCTGACATTAATTTCCTATTTCTGTGCCAATTTGATAGAAATGAATGATGTATTGGTATCTTTTTCTATATAGTCATTTATGTAGAGTTCATGATTGGTTTATATTTAATAGTGTTCCATGTATTCTGAGCACTGGTAGCAAAATGCTGGTTCTGTATAGGGTAAGTAATGGCACATTTATACGTGCTGATCTTGGCCTGTCAACGATTGCCAATCGACTATATACAAGTTTATCATTGGGAACAAAATGATCACTATTACTATTCTTCTGTTCCATACAGCATAATGCTGCCAGCAGCATATTCCCCTATTACACTACGCAATGTGTCGGCATAAACAATCTGATTACCTGATGAACAAGTGTTTTTCTCATTGTTTTGAGTGATCGCTCATTCAACCGTTATCTGCCAGATTATCGACTCACATAGTGTACTTTTCTTTGTGCCACTCATCACAGAACTATATTGATAAGAAAATCTCTTTAACAAGCAAAACATCACAGCCTTCACAAACCTTCACAGGTGATTTGAACAAAAGGAACATTTATTCTGAATAAAGAACAAATTAAAATAGATACATAACGATAACATATAAAAGGATTATACGGGTCCTCTAGGGTCTGACCTGTAGCAAAAGGGTGCAGTATTTAAATCAAAATTCTAGCTCACAGCCATGGAGTTTCTTCACACGCCCGGACTGAATAATTAGACAATTCATAAGCACATAAACATTTAGTTCTCAAGGATAATTTTGGAACAGGGGACCTGCAAACGCCTGGTTTCTATACATTTTATCTGTGGAGCAACGTCTTACAGAACACTCTATCAATATCTACAGGCACAGCTTTGGTTTCTTTTAGCTGAAGCGAAACATGATTTTATAAAGCTGTTACATAGCTGGCAAATAATAAGTAATATAACATATTGGCAAATTATGGATTATAATAGCTGTATTGATTATTTTCCTTTTCAGTATGAACAAAGCCTAAGAGAGATAATGTGTGTGTGTAAAAAATACATTGTTCAACAACTTTTCATGAATTCTTTGTAAATGCATTAAAATGAGGTTACTTACATTTCTATGACCATAAGGAAACATAATATTACCATATTACTAAATCATTAGCTCTAGTTTTTAAAATAGGAGATGTGGGGCAATGAAATTAATGAAATACACAATTTGTGGATACAAGGTGAAATTTGTAAAAGAGCTTCCACACATTTATTGGGAATTTTTATGACAAATTATCATTACATGGGCCAAATTACATAATAAATAACTAAATAACTACATTTATTGCAATTTCAGGTTGGGCGCTTTCTCATGCCCTGGCGTTTGTAGTGTAGCTCTGGAGCATCTCTCTTGATTGTCCAGCAGTAGTCTTCTAATATTGCCGGGCTCCATTTCCCTTCATACCTTTTCTCAATGGCAGCAACGTCCTAAAGGAATCTCTCACCGTGTTCATCACTGGCGGCTCCACAGTTTTCTGGGAAGAAGTCAGAGTGGAAATGAAGAAAGTAAATCTTCAGAGACATATGTACCCCAAGCTTGCGGTAGCGCATGAGCATCTCATCCACCTGCTCTTTGTAATTGGACGCACGCTTGTTTTTCAAAAATCTTGAACAAACACTCTTCACCCCTTGATGACTTTGGAAGTATAGGTATATCCAAGGTCGTGTCCCTGCCCTTCATGCGGGCTCTGACGCTGAGCCCGCATCTTTCCCCGATCTGAGATCCACCCGCAGCTGTTAACCAGTTAAATGCCACTGTCAGTTGCTGACAGCGACATATAACACGAACTGGCAAGAAGCGCATTAGAGGTTCCACCCATTGGCATCCCTATCAAGTGATTGCAGGGTGTCGATGGGTTGTCATGACAGCCAGGAGTCTGCTTGTGGCCGGCGTACATAGGAGATCGTGATTCTGCTACACATAGCAGTGCTGATGCACTGCTATGTGTAGCACAGGTGAACGGACGATCGCCGCTTCAAGTCTTCTATGGGTCCATGCCCACGATCAGCGTCTTCGCTACAGAAATTAACATGCGGCTCGTAAACCCGCACCGCGGGTGAGTTTACGCAGCATTAAAAAGATGCACAGTGGGCATGGGATTTCTATAAATCCTATCCACTGTACTTGCAATTTAGAACGCAGCATTTTGGATGCAGCGAAGATTTGCTGCATCCAAAATGCTACTATTCATAATCATAGGCACAAACCCTTAGGAGACTATTGAAGCCATTAAAAAGTAAAAAAGAAAAAAAAGTTTTAAAAACATTAAAAAAATAAAAGTGGCGTAAAAGTTCACATCACCCTCCTTTTATACCATTGAAAATAAAACAATTAAAAAAATAAAATAATACACATATTTGGTATCACTGCGTTCAGAAATATCCAATCTATCAAAATATGAAGTAAATCAATTTGATGGGTAAACGGCGTAACGAGAAAAAAAATCTAAACTCCAGAATTATGTGTTTTTTTATCTGCCACAACATTGCAATAAAATGCAGTAACAGGCAATCAAAACATTGTTTCTACCCCAAAATGGTATCAATAAAAACATCAGCTCAGGGTGCAGAAAATAAGCCATCATACAGCCCCAGTCCCCAAAAATTTAAGAGGCTATGGGTTTCAGAAAATGGCAACATAAGGAAATTTTGTTTTCTTACAAATCTCAGATTTTTTTCACCACTTAAAAAAGAACCTAGACATGTTTGTTATCTGCGCACTCATTCTGACCTGGAGAATCATATTGCCAGGTCCGTTTTAGCATTTAGTAAACATGGTAACTAAAAAAAGACAAAAAACAATTGTGGAATTGCACTTTTTTTTGCAATTTCACCCCACTTGGAATTTTTGTCCTGTTTTGCAGTACACTATGTGGTAAAATCAATGGTGTCATTCAAAACTACAACTCATCTTGCAAAAAAAAAAGCCATCATACCGCTATATTTATGGAAAAATAAAAAAGTTATGGCTCTGAGAATAAGAAGAGGAAAAAACGAAATTGCAAAAATGGAAAATTGCGAGGTGGTGAAAGGGTTAAAACTATTCCATGCTGCCTTCTCAACAGCCTGAAGTAGGTCATTGACTGAATGTCCTTGTGAAGCTCCCTAATCTGTGGGCCAACAAAGAAACTGTCTGTCAACTTTGCATGACTTAATTGAGGAAATTTTGATGTAAAAAAACATCACTTTCTGGTTGCATACTCTTTACAAAGTTTTTCATTAGTCCTAGTTTGATGTGTAGCGGAAGAACTAAAATTTTCTTAGAATCAACCAATGGTTCATATTGTACAATTTATGTACCAGGCTGAAATGTTTCTCTTCCCCAGATATTGCCAGCCTAATGCAACCTAATATGAAAAAATGTATTCGCTTTCATCCATTTACTGCATTACAATTGTCTACGATCGACATTTGTAAAATTAAAGCTAGAGCTATTTCTTAATTTTTTCTGTCGTTTTCGTTTTTAGCAGCATCAAATCTTAATGAATTAGCTACTTTTATTCAATTTACAATTTTGTTGAACAATTATATTTTTGCTAAAACCAATAGTGAATCGTAGACAGAAGAAATGCAGAAAGCATAAATGACTTTTCAATCAAGGAAAAGCTGCACAAAAACAGCACAGTGTGAACCTAGCATAAAATCTTCATTGATAATCCACCAACTATCTCCTTTTGGGGAGCAGAGGACTGCACAATGAGAGCAACCTGTGAAGCAGAAGGACAGCAGAGGACAGAAAATTCTGAGTTGCACTTAGCAGTCTTGCTGTGCATCATGTCTTATGATTTCCCAAGCGACCATATCACAAAGAAACAAAGCTAAGAGGAGATGTGTAGCGATACAAAGGAAAGCAAGAACAAAAAAAGCAAATGTAAAACTAATCTCTTACCAAGCACAAATCTAGAAAATAAAACAGGAACACTTAAAGCCACGACATTGTCTTTTATAAATTGTACATTTGGTCCCTGGGATATGAAAGGAAAATTATCTCCTGACAAAAAAACACAGGCTGTGCCTAGCTTCACTAACAAGTATACAGCACTTTCTTACGATATGAAAGTATCTGTTGGTGAAACATACAGTGAAATGTAACACATGATAATCATCCTTAATTCATGACATTATATAACTACATAGGTTAGAGCAGGGGTCTCAAAAATGCGGCCCTAGGGCTGCATGCGACCCCTGAGGCTCCGTTGTGCAGCATTTAGGAACCCGAGACAATCGCATCCAGCGGGCCAGGGACCACTGACGTCAGCTCTTCTTTTCAACAAAATGTACATCCTTGCCAAAGGAGCTAGTTCAAGTGAGAAGATTTTTGTTATGTGCATGTAAAGAGAAGCAGAATGTGGGACATTGTTACAAGAAGGGGCAAGGATGGGGACATTTCTATAAGATGGGACCATGATTGGGACACTACTATAAGATGAGACCAGGATGGGGACATTATTACAGGACAAGGGACATTATTACAAGTTTGGGGGCATCATTAAAGGATAGGGGACCATTCTTACAGTATGAGGGACCATTATTACAGGACAGGGGACATTATTACAAGCTTGGGGATATTAATACAAGACAGGGGTCACTATTACAGGCTGACGGACATTATTACAGGATCGGGACATTATTACTGGCTTGTGAATATTATTATAGGACAGGGGACATTATTACAGGATTGAGGACATTATTATAGTATTGGGGGTAACAAAAAAGGAAAATATTTAAAAGAAAATGTAAAATAAAAAATGAAAAAATAATGGAATATTTCGCCATCAAAAATGCTGTTTTATGTAAAAATGTAAGTAAAAAGGAAGGCCTGCATCATAACACATATAATAAACCCCATTAAATCGAATAAAAAACACGCCAAAAAATGATGATCGAAAAGTCATAGACTCATATAGAAAAATAATGGTGTCACTGAAAACATAATTTTCTCCTGCAAAAAACGCGGCCCTTCATATTCAAATTTTTTTTGTGTGGCCCCTTTACCCTGCTCAGTTTGAGACCCCTGGGTTAGAGGATTGCTACAATTATCTGCAGGAAGAATGTTAACCTTCATTGTGCCAGTAAGGTTATAGCACACAAAGACACCCCACACCAGCATGTGTGCAGAGCCGACCTATCATGTGGGCCGTCTGTGCAGCTGCATATGAGTCTTTTAGATAATGTGTACAGGATTGAGTTGATCTCCACCTACTTTTCAAAATAACTGATGGCTTGGCATACAGAGAGGAACATTTTGGAGAGTCCATACACTGTTCTTTCACAACTGCAAGAACTTACACTTGATTATTGTCTCCAAAAATTTAAAGTATTCTTTTGAAGAGTTGACTACTTCAATAAAACCTAAATTAAACCTCTTTTCAGCTCCAAATTCCTTTCATAGGTATAGAGTTAAAGGTGTGGTCTGGTGATAAGAAATGATCACCTTTCTATCGAATAGATGATGAGACAGATCGGTGCACTACACAGACACCCACTGGTTCACAGAATGACCTACTTTTATCCCCATAAGGCCACTGTCTCACTATCAGTATTTGGTCAGTATTCGGTCAGAATTTTTTCTCAGGAGTGAGAGCCAAAACCAGGTGAAGAACAATCAGAGAAAAGGTATAGTAGAAACAAGTGCACGAATTCTGCATTTATCACCCACTCCTGGTTTTGGCTCCCACTCCTAAGAAAAAATACTGCGGTGGTTGTTTTCCCATGCCGAATCGACGCCAAGGATTGCGGGCCCTAGTTCAATCAGGGTTGCCCCTTCAGTCTACAGCTCTTGCACCTCATCTTCCTCAGCCTCCTCCTCTTCAGCCTCCATCTCCGAAATGACCACATCAGTCACAAGCTGGAAGCACTGCAGCACTGCCTCGGCCAAGCGGCAACAGGCTGTGCTGAAGCCAATATGCTTTGATGACAAACCGCACAATGCTGAAGAGTTGTGGACAGCTCTGAAAGAGAAGGCAGATCTGTGGCTCACACTGCTAAACCTACAGCCAGGCATGGTCATATGTGATAATGGCCGGAACCTGGTGGCGGCTCTGAGGCGAGGCGAGCTCACACACGTACCATGCCTGGCCCATGTGCTTAACCTCATGGTTCAGCGGTTTCTCGAATACTGCCTGGAGCTGCCGGATCTGCTTGTTAAAGTACGCCGCCTGTGTGCCCAATTTAGAAAGTCACCTACACCTTCCGCCGAAAAGGGAAGTTGAGTACCAGCATCAACAAGGCCGTCGGTATTCAGTTCAGACTCCACACATAAGACCTCAGGAGTGGACATGGATATCAGACATATGTACCATCCTTCAAAACTTTGAGGACTCCACCAATATGGTGAGCGGCGATGACGCCATAATTAGCGTCACCATCCCGCTTCTCTGTCTTCTGAAACGCTCTCTGCTCACAATCAAAAAGGATGCATTGCAGGCAGAGCACGATGAGATGGAGCAAGGAACCATACAGGGTGATTTCACACAGTCCAGCCTCATCTCCTCCCAATGTGGATTGGGTGACAACGTGGAAGAGGAGAAGGAGGAGGAAGAACAGGAGCTAGTTTCATGCGCTATAAACAGTACTACCTGCGCAACTGTCATACCGTCTGTTCAGCGTGGATGGCCAAAGGACAGAGAGAAGGAGGAGGAGACCATGGTCAGTCATCCTCTTGGTGAGGACATGGAAATCTTGCCTGTTAGCAGTCTGGCACACATGGCTGAGTTTATGTTACGCTGCCTTTCCCATGACCCTCGCGTTCTCAAAATTTAGGGTGACAGTCATTACTGATTGGTGACACTTCTAGACCCACGCTACAAGGAGAACTTTATATCTCTTATTCCTGAGGCGGACAGGTCTACAAAAATCAGGCAGTACCAGAAGGCCCTTGTTGTGGAACTATTAAAAAAATTCCCATCTGAAAACGCTGGCGGCAGAGGTCACAGTTCGTTGGACAACCAAGGAGTACAGGTGAGAGAGACACAAATGCAATCCAGCAGAGGAAGGGGAACACTGTCAAAGTTCTGGGACAGTTTTCTCAGACCCTCCCATCGCACAGGCCCTGAGGTGCGGGGTACTCTCACAAGGAGAGAAAAGTTTGTAAAGATGCTGAGAGAGTACCTTGCCAACCGTATCAGCATCCTCCGTGATTCCTCTGTGCCTTATAATTTTTGGGAATCCAAGCTGGACACGTGGAATGAACTGGCTCTATATGCCTTGGAGGTCCTGGCCAGGCCTGCCCGGCCGCTATCCTTTTATCAGAGCGGGTTTTTAGTGCCGCGGATGGAATTATAATTGATTAGCGCATCTGCCTGTCAACTGAAAATGCTGACAGGCTGACTCTTATAAAAATGAACCAGGGCTGGATTGGGCCAGGCTTCTCAACACCACCGAATGATAGCAGCGTAACATAAACTCAAATCCAGTGTCTTTTTTTGGGAGGCGTATTCCCATGCACCTCTTCACACCCACACATGGGTATACGCTTCCTGATTTTGGCTATTTGCTCTTGTCCTCCTTCTCCTCATCCTCATCCTCCACCACCATATCACCGTGGTCCGTGATGCAACACCCACATAATTTTTTTAAAGGGTGTTTATGATGCCAGTAAAAAAAAAAAATTATACAGTATGTTCATGTATACCCTCCAGAGGTAAATGTTTGTCAGCCCATACACTTAGTGCATGGGAATTACAAGTATAGGAGACCCACTCCTTTCTAATGGGAACATTTTTTTATGAGGCCCTCTAAGTAACTTCGAAGGGGCATTGGAGTGCCTCCCAATTTTTGGCAGCCCTTGCATTCACTGCATAGGCCAACACTATGGGAGACCCTCTCCTTTCTAATGGGAATCTGTCGTTACTGTGGCCCTGCTCTATGTGTCTTTAAATTCTTAGTGGGGTTTTTCCTAAATTTGGTCAGCCATTGGACTCACTGCATACCCTATAACTGTATAGCAGACCCTCTCCTTTCTAATAGGAACATGTCGTATTTGTTACTGTGGCCCTGCTCTATGTGTCTTTACATTTTTAGTGGGGTTTTTCCTACCGTTGGACTCACTGCATACCCTATAACTGTATAGCAGACCCTCTCCTTTCTAATAGGAACATGTCGTACTTGCTACTGTGGCCCTGCTCTATGTGTCTTTAAATTGTTAGTGGGGTTTTTCACAAATTTTGGCAGTCCTTGCAGTCACAACATGGGCATTACCACTATAGGAGACCCGCTCCTTTATAATGGGAACATTTTTTTACTGAGACCCTCCTTTATGTCTCTTCAAAGGGGTATTGGGTTGCGTCTGAATTTTTGGCAGCCCTTGCAGTCACTGCATACACAATAACAGTATAGGAGACCCACTCGTCAATAATGGGAACAACAAAGCATAGCTGGCTGATAGCTCTCTAACAATAGCGAGGGACGCCTGATGGCCCTATAAAAATAGGCTTTGTGACTTTCAGAGTCCCTCCATCGTAAACTAAACAGGATGTGTCTGATGATGTGTCACACACCACATTGCCAGATAAGGTTGTAAAATGTTAAAATGACATTTCCCGGTGAATGCATTTGTCTTAAAAAATAACGTAAAAAAACCCCCAAAACAGTAGGATCTGTCTTTGGTATAAAAAACAGACTCATCAATGTAACCTCAATGTAATCACATTGTTCACCTCCTCCTACATCTCCGAAATGACCACATCAGTCACAAGCTGAAAGCACTGGAGCACTGCCTTGACCAAGCGGCAACAGGCTGTGCTGAAGATAACATGCTTAATGCTTAGTTTACAAACCGCCTAGCACTGCAGAGTTGTTGAAAGCTTTAACTCAGCATCCTGATCTGTGGCTCTCACCGCTGAACATACAGCCAGGCATGGTTGTGTGTGACAATGGGAAGAACCTGATGACGGAGAAATGACAGCCGGAGTACGGTTCCCTCTATGCTAGTCCTATCACCAAGCTAAAGAATATGGCTGTGGTGAAATACAACTTCCACTGAGAAGCTGTTTCAGATTGAAAAACATTGTGCCCACCAGAGGATTTGATTCTGAGGGCTCACCTTTCTCCCCCGCTCAAGAGCCCCATAGCAGCTGCAAGGTTAGCGCTCTCATGAACTCTCCTGATGTAGAAGACAGGGCACACCAGAGGATTCTCTGGTGGGACAGTCCAACCCTGCCGAAAAGCAGTCCTGGCTAAGAAAAGTGTTTGGGAAGGTTCCCGAACACTCTATGGCTGCTTTTTTACTGAGGTGAAAACCCATGCAAACACAGGGAGATCATACAATATCCTTGCAGATGTTGTCCTTGCTGGGATTTGAACCCAGGATCCCAGCGCTGCAAGGCTTCAGTGCTAACCACTGATCCAATGTGCTGCCATTCACCCTCTAATATCTAACAAGCTGGAGAAACTTGCACCTACTGCCACTCTATCTTTAGCTCCTTTGTGAGAAACTGTATTTGGGCAGCCACTCATCTACCAAATAAAATTCCTGAGAAGGAAATTGGGGATGGCTTCGCTACTGGTACTGGTGGCAGTGCTAATACTATGGCGTTGTACCATAGTTTACTGGAAATATTCCAGGCTGGTAGGAGGCAAATTGATTCCCACAGAAAAGTACCAGCAGTAATGTTCAGGGACCCGCGCTTGTAGAAGGCGGAGACAACACAGGGAAAAATAGTGATGGCTGAGGACCGAGTATGGACACGGGGCATGAGGCGTGAGATTGTGAAATGCTTCGCCTCCACAAGCCTAACCGGCCACATTTCAAGTGCAAGCAGCTACCCAGAAATCTGGCAGTTTAGTATTGCGGCCTGTTGGTGGGTGGCTGGCTGCATACTTGCGCTTGCATTCCAAATAATAGAAAACTAAGCAGATGGTGGCCTCTATCATCATCATGGCCTCACCTCGGCACTATGAACTCTCCTGAAGGAGAAGCCAGGGCCCACCGGAGGAGTCTCCGGTTTTCTGGTGGGTCCGTCCAACCCTGCCGAGAAGCGGAGACGATACCGGGAGAAATAGTGGTGGCTGGGGACCGAGTATGGACACCCGGCCACCGCCGGCATGAGGTTATGAAAAGCTTCTGCCTCCACGAGCCCAAAAGGCCACATTTCAAGTGAAAGCAGATTTAGAGGACCTCCTGGGAGAAATGACAGCTGGGTAGATATGGTTTCCCAAGTCCATTCACCAAGCTAAAGAATATGGCTGTGGTGAAATACAACTCAGCAAAAAAAGCTGTGGACTGGCTCCGTACTGTCCCTGGCCACATTCACTTGTCCATGTGTTTGTGGTTAGGCGGTCCTTCCCAGTAAGTGCACTGGGGAGGGCACGGGTAATGTTGTGGGACCCGTGCTTGTGGAAGGCGGAGACGATACCGGGAGAAATAGTGGCGGCTGGGGACCGAGTATGGACACCCGGAGGCATCTTCGCATGCGTCAAAGATCACTTATGATGGGCACACTTTTAGGCAGTGACCTGGGAGTCAGAGGTGCTTCCAGGGGTCTTCCCCATGCTGTTCCCATGTCATTTGAGCACTGTTCCCATCGATTTGGGCAATTTTTAGGCCCTCTGCAGACCACAGGAGGGAGCCGCCTGAAAAATGCTCGAGTTTCCCATAGACTTACATTGGGCTCGTTGCTTGGGTTGAGTACCCGAGTATTCCAATTTGCTCGACCTGAGCAACGATTAACTACTCAGGATATTATATAGGGTTTCCAATATTTGGGAGCTACAGTAAAATTTATCTTAACTTAATTTAAAGGGATTTTCCAGGTTTTCAATATCGATTACCTATTCTTAGGGTAGGTCATCAATATCAGATAGGTCTGAAAGTGTGTACATGTGTATATGTGTTCATGTGTCGAATAGACGTGTGTCTTTGCTCAACACAAGTGAATCTAGTCGGAATGTGGTCGGTAATATGCAAATCACATACTAGGTCAGGTGTCCAGCACTGGAAAATCCACTCCTGGTGCTGGCATTGGAAAATCCTACATCGTGCACTGTGTGGGCAGTGAGTATTCACAATTATGCAGTCAAATAGAGTGACTGTAGAGTCTCATCCTGGACAACCCCTTTAAAATGATATTATTCTGTCTTAAATGATATCCTGAAATTAATATCTACAGGTTAATAACACCCAAATGTCTGCATTGTGATACCAAGACGAATACTCTTGTATTATAGGTGCTCTGAGCACATCAACTGAGTGCAAGTTCTGCTGTATTTATCATTTGAAAAAAAAATGTGATTTTTGTTTGTTCTTCATTTTATGTTTATTTTAATATTGTAATGCTGCAGTTTGCTAGCATTACTGTAAATGGTCCAGGATGTGTTTCACCTGACCATGTACCTTCCCCTTTAACTGACTGGTCACATGACTGTGACATCACACAGGTCCTGTCAGTTTGTGTGTGTGTGCACAGGATATATAAACCCTGGTAATTTGAGACAGGTAGGTGCGTGCGTGCGTGCGTGCGTGCGTGCGTGCGTGCGTGCGTGCGTGCGTGCGTGCGTGCGTGCGTGCGTGCGTGCCCGCCCGCCCGCCCGCCCTAGTGAGGCCTGGTGCCTGAAAGGCAAAGCCTGGATCCTGTGTGGATGCTAGTGGCCTTGGAAGGCAGAGGTTTGCGGAGGAGTCCTGAAAGGCGCAGGCTGGATGTGAGTGAAGACATACCAGTAGCCTTCGGGGAACGATGGCTGGAGACCCCCACCTGGGAAGCCACAAAGCCACAGTGGTGGCGGAGTAATGGACTGAGACAGCTAAACCCGGCAAAGGTAATACACTTTGTTACATGGACTGTGTTATGGACATTGCTATTTTATTACCTTGCTGAAGGCTATTACTTGGGCCACTTGGGCCTGTCTGCTACTTGAGAGACTCCCGGATGTTAAGTGTGTAAATATGCCGGTGGCGGGCTAAGATGAACTGTGGTTTATGAAGTGATAAACCTCTGAGCATTGTTTAAAAACGGAAAGACATTGCACGTGTGCATTGATTGTCGCAGCAAAGCGAGTATTCCCCATTATGATGACTAGCGCTGCCTTACAATATTCTTACTTTTATTCTTTTACTTTTTTTGTCAAATTTAAGATTTATTGTTTTTCAGGAAAAAAAAGAGTAATTAAGTCAGATACAATATGACAAATTCTCCTAAGGTATGAGCACACATTAAGTATATGGTGCAGAAATTTCTGCACCATTTCTGCATCTCTTGGCAGGAAAAATGCTGCATAAAAAAGGGTATGCTTTTGCCATGTTTTTGATGCGTTTTTTACATGCGCAGGTTTGTCACAAAACCTGAGTTCCCTGATGCCAGCAAATTGAATGAGAATCCTGAAGTCTCATGCACAGGTTGCTTATTTTTGCCTTGCAGGTTTGGTGCAAATTTATATCTGCAGAATCAAGTATTTCAGAGTTCACCCGTACTAATAAGAGGGGAAAAATCTGCACCAAAAACGCATCAAAATGAGTAAGGCTATGTTCACACATCATTGTTTTTTCAGCATTTTTTGATGCAGTTTTTTATGCAAATTTTCTGTTGCCTTTTGCAGTACCAGCAAAGTCTATGAGAAATCAAAATTCTCTTCTCACACATCATGTTTTTTTTTGTTCAGGATTTTGTGCCTTGCACGTTTTTTTGGAAAATAGAGCATGTCACTTCTTTCAGAGTTTTTTCAGCATTTTTTCACCCATAGGAAGTAATGTGTGGTGAAAAAAACACTGAAAAAACCCATCAAAATTTGTATCCACGTTTTTTCAGCGTTTTTGATGCCAAAATACAATGGGGTTTTTTTCATAGAACTTTATGTAGTTGCATAAAAAGAGACAGAAGGATAGTAAAAAAAAAATAACGCTAGAAAAAATGCTGAAAAGACGCACCAAAAACGCATCAAAGATGCACCAAAACTGCAAGAAAAATCCTGAACAATATACTTTGGAAGATCAGGTTTTGCTGCAGAAAATTGACGCCAAAAAGACCATGATGTGTGAACATAGTCATAGGAATTAATGGGTGGTGAAAAAAACGCTAAAAAAACACATAAAAAATGCATAAAAATTTGTATCAGCATTTTTTCAGCATTTTTGATGCCAAAATAGAATGAGGTTCTTTTTTTCACAGAAATTTATGTACAAGCATAAAAAGAGACAGAAGGACAGTGAAAAAAATGTTGAAAAAATGCACCAAAACTGCAAGAAAAATCCTGAACAAAATGCCCTTGAAGATGAGGTTTTGCTGCAGAAAATTGATGCCAAAAAAACATGATATGTGAACATAGCCTAAAAAACATTCCTATTTTACGCAGCATTTTTCCTGCCAAGAGATGCAGAAATGGTGCAGAAATTTCTGCACCAAATACTTGACATGTGCATCATCATGTCATGAGCATGATATTGAAGTGCAGGTACTTCACACGTCAGTATCTCCTGTACGAGTGGTGACAGTTTCCACACGTACAGGAGACAAGACCCATTCAAATTAATGGGTCTGTGTACACCTCAGTGTGTTTTTGTGGACAGTGTGTCCATGTGCTCCACACGGAGACAAGTCCATTTTTTTGCGGACACACGGTCCACAAAACATACCACACAGATGACATCCTTGTGTCATCCGTGTGACACGTACCGGCGCCTGGGAATCGTACTGCCCTCATCATGGCTCCCTGTCAGCACTGTGAGTGTTCAGCACCAGGAAGGACTATGATGAGGGTAGTAGTGTACTCTGTGTCCCCACCTGTAAAATTATTTTATGGGTGAAAATACGCGACAAAATAGGTGCATAATATGCACCAAACAAAAAAACAACACGTGGGAACAGTGAATTCTGGTTTCTCATACACTTTGCTGGTACTGCCAGATACAGCTGAAAATTTACATAAAAATCTGCTGCAAATACGCAGCAAAACACAACGTGTGTGCACTTACCCTTACAATGAAATCATAAAATCCTTATACTCACCTCTCCTGTGTCCCTGCTGTTATCTGTGTGACCGCTGCTGCAGAGGAGCCGGGGAGAATGAGCCGCTCCGGAGCTACAGCTCAGGAGCGGTGTCCTGTCACTCACTGAGCGCAGCTCCGGAGCAAATTCCCGGCAAATCTGCAGCAGCGGTGGCATGGATGACAGCGGGGACACCTAGGAGAGGGGAGTATAAGGATTTTATGATTTTATTCTTAATTTTACAGGTGGGGACACGGAGAGTACACTACTACTACCCTCATCATGGTCCCTGCTGGTGCTAATCACAGCTCCGGCAGGGAACCATGATGAGGGCAGTGTTCAGCATCGGCACCTGGGAACAGCGCTACCTGTAGCGCTGATTCCCAGGCACCCATCCGTGTGATCCAGTTGCGGCACGCAGATGCTACACGTAAAACACACACGAACACACGGGCACAGCTATCTCTGATGCTGGTTTTTTCCGGTACTGGAAATATCCAGACATGTGAAACCGGCCTTAAATAAGATTATCAATTTAGTGAAAAAGCGTATAATAGTAGAACAAGGGGAGCAGAAAAATTGTGAAAAGATTATTAGTGATCTCTAGAGGTCAGGAACACGAATAATTATGGAGGTCAATAAAGTAGTTAGTATCCTCTCAACATAATCCTATATGAAGGGGAGGACAGAAAAGTCTGCCAGTGAAATCATTTAGTGGCATATGTATTTGTGACACCCCAGGGGTCTGGTTGTCACAGTGATAGAGATATTACGTCTGAGAGCAGGTGGGAGGTCCTTTGGTCAGGGATCCTGTGCATGCCACACCTCCTGCCCAGCCTTGGGAGGGGAAGAACTTCCCCTGTATAAACCCGGGGCTGAGGCAGGGTTAGTGAGTCCAGGAAGAGTAGAGACAAGAGCAGCATAGGAAGCAGCAGAGTCACAAGGAGTCAGGGGCTGGCAGCTAAAGAGCTCGCCCTGACTAAGAAGATTCTTTACCGGACCCGGAGTCCGAGGCTGTGGGGACTAACTTCTACCCAGCAGCAGAATCCGTCAGGCAGGGGATTTCAGGTCCCCTGGCCCAGAAGCCCGAAGGCCCGGTCACACGCGTGGGACCAGCACCGCCATCGTGGAGCGGAAGCCATTAGAAGGCCCCGAGTCACCGGCCATACGGGTGAGCACCACACGGTACACTCAGGGACGTGGGCTACTTACATCAGCTTCTAGCAAGGTAGCCAGAAGAGTACAGTCAGCTTGGGAGGCCTACAACTACGCCTGGCCAGGGGAGATCCCATCTGCTCAAGGACTGACCAGGCCCCGTTCGCTAGCAAGTACTCCGGGAGGGTCTATCGTTGTTACCAGTAAAGACCCTGAACGCTACCATACCGTCTCTGAGTGGTTCCTGCTACCCCCATCATCCACGTCGGCTGCCCTGAGGCCATACCCCTCCCGTTGGGGGTTATACTATCACGCTGCACCATCCTTCCACCGGCCTCAGCGGTCTGCCCTGCAGCAGCAGCCCCCTGGCTGCATTCAACGGGTGGCGTAGTCATCAACCATTTTCTACCACTAACAGACTGCCGTCCAGTTTGACTCCCTGGGCACGGACCGGGTCACCGCCACGAGACTACAACCCTAAACAGATCCGGCTCCGGGTAAGCTCCCGCGTGCGCAACGCAGCGCGACACAGGCCCAGGGGCGCGTCAACTTTGGCGTAGTCGGCAGGATCACGTGCCCGCAACCACCGGGTACTGCGTGCCTGAAAAGCAAAGACTGTTCAAACTTACCAGTGGTGAAGATTCCCGCCATCGGTGAAGATTCCCGCCATCCGGCGCCATCTTCAGCCTTCTTCCCGCCATCGGTGAAGTTTCCCGCCATCCGGCGCCATCTTCAGCCTTCTTCCCGCCATCCGTGGAGTTTTCCCGCCATTGGACGCCATCTTGAGGACGCCACGCGGGAAGAAGAGGGGCGTGGACTCCGAAAGCGCGCGAGAACTGAAGCCCCGCCTCACTTCCGGACGTTGCGTAAGGTCCTGGAAGGAGCCCAGCAGACGCCGACGTCACAGGAGCGCGACGGAAGGTCCTCAACCCTGACGATCCACTGCGGAGCCGCGGCCTACGGAACAGGATCATCGCAAGGTAGGCCACGGTCCACTAGGGGGGAGGAAGATGTCGGATACGGAGGAGAGCTCCACTGCCTCAACCCCCGCCAGCGCTACCGCTGTTGCAGTTATGCCCTTCACCATGCCCTATATCCCGGGAGCAGCTTGGCTACCCCAGTACTCAGGGGAGTCACATACCCTGCATGACTTTAGAGAAAAGCTGGATAGCCTCTTCCAGGTGTACCCCCTCACAGAAGAGCAAAAAGTGAGCATCCTGGTGGCCCAACTAACTGGGGCAGCCAAAAGGGAAGTAAAATCCTGGCCACCTGGGAGGAAGACTGTCGCAGGGATACTAACCCGGCTGAAGGACACCTTTGATACCCGCACCTCAGCCGAGATTAAACTTAGATTCTACGGGTGCAAGCAGCGAGCGCATGAGAGTATAAGGGACTATGCACTCAACCTACAAGAGGCCCTGAGGGCCATTAAGCAGACCGACCCTAATGGAGTGGGAAACGAGGACAGGCTGTTGACCGAACAATTTATAGAGGGTTTATATTGCAATGCCCACCGCACCCAGTTGCGGGCAATGGCCTTACAGGACCCTCATCTAGAATTTGCACAGTTCAAGGACAGAGCCATCCGGGTGCTCCGAGAACCGGCACCAGGTGGCGTTGTGACCCACAGACGCCCCACTAAAACTTACTACCAGGAGGCGGCGCCCTTGTCAGCAGGGCCTGTGGGAGCTGATGCGCAGGCTTTGGACAATGACCCGGCTCCAGACCTACACCATCAGGTCCAAGAGCTAGCTAAAAGCGTTGCTGCGCTAACCCGAACTGTGCAGTCTTTACAGGTTTCCACTCCAGGGAAGATCCAGCTGGCATCCGGACCGGAGGACATCCCGTGGCGTCGACCAAGGAGGACCCCACCGGCCAGAGGAAGACCCAGTGACCGATACAGCGAGGACGGACGACCCATCTGCCGCCGCTGCAATCAACCCGGACATATGGAAAGGTACTGTTCTTTAAACGGGCACAACCTGGGGTAGAGGGCCAACCCCCAGGAAAAAGATCACCAGGCCCATCGAACTGGCGCGACAGATATGTGGGAGGACGTCCAGTCTTGCCTGTGGTACTGGATGGCATTCCCATGAGTGCCCTACTGGACACCGGGTCACAGGTCACCACCATCCCGTACGTGCTCTTCAAGCAGTACTGGAATGACTCGGATATTACCCGCTACCCTGACGACGACTTGAGTATCATCGCCAGCAATGGTCAGCCCGTGCCACAGATCGGATTTAAAGAGGTGACCATCAAAATTGGTAGAGTCGAACTGGCCGCACAGGGACTGATCATTGTAGATATTGACAAACATGAGAGTCACCCAAAAATAACTCTAGGAACTAATGTAATTGAAAATTGTCTTGCAGAGGTGATTTTCCTTTTACAGCAGGTTGCCAAGAATGCCAGCTCCGGCGAGCAGCGGGTGCTCCAGAAAGAGATCCGGGCACTGATGCAACGGCAACAAGTGGAACTCTCCGGCGGTGAGATTGGTAGCGTAAGAATGTGTGACCCTTTTCCTATTGCCATGCCCCCAAAAAGTGAAATGATGATTTGGTGCCGGGCAGCTATTGGTCTGAGAGGTAGAGATTACCAGGCAATGGTAGAACCAGTTTACTCAGACAGTAGGCCCACCATTTTGACAGCACGGGGGGTGGTCAATGTACGCCATGGGAGGGTGCCCGTTCGCATAATAAATATCGGGGAGAGGGAAGTGTACCTGCCCCGGTATGCCACGCTAGCCAAATTATATACCACTAATCAAAATTCTATACAATCTGTGGAACCCTTGCCTCCATCTCACCCGGAGGAAGGTAACGGCTCTAAGAAAGACATGGAGGACTGGTGTCAGCAACTACATCTGGGTACTGACTCCACTCCCTCACACCAGAAACAAGGAGTCTATCGGGTGGTTCAAGAGTATGAGAGAGTGTTTAGTAAACACCCGTTAGACTTCGGGCGAGTCAAGGGGGTAGAACACCGCATCCCCACGGGAGATCATCCTCCCATAAAAGAGAGGTATCGACCCGTACCCCCTGCACATTACCAACACGCCAAGGGGATGCTTAGAGACATGAAGGAGGCTGGGGTAATCCGGGATAGCTGTAGCCCCTGGGCAGCCCCACTAGTTTTAGTCAAAAAGAAAGACAACACCATGAGGATGTGTGTAGATTACCGGAAAATCAACCGTATCACACACAAGGATGCGTACCCCTTACCAAGGATAGAGGAGTCATTGGCTGCTTTAAGATCTGCTAACTTCTTCTCTACCTTGGATCTCACTAGCGGGTACTGGCAGGTTCCTGTAGCAGAGGCGGACCGGGAGAAGACCGCATTCACCACCCCGATGGGACTTAGCGAGTTCACCTGCATGCCGTTCGGACTCTGCAACGCCCCAGGAACCTTCCAACGATTAATGGAGTGCTGTCTGGGCCACAGAAACTTCGAGACGGTCCTGTTGTACCTGGACGATGTCATCGTATACTCCAAAACTTATGAGGACCACCTGAAACACCTGGCGGAGGTGTTCGAAGCTCTGGCGAGTTACGGCCTAAAGGTGAAACCCTCCAAGTGTCACCTCCTGAAACCAAAGGTGCAATACCTGGGACACGTGGTGAGCGCTGACGGAGTGGCTCCCGACCCCGATAAGATCACCGCAATTAAGGGATGGCCAAGCCCCTCCAGCGTAAAAGAAGTGCGGCAGTTCCTAGGGTTGGTAGGCTACTACCGAAGGTTTATTCCCGGTTTCACCAAAAAGGCAGCACCTATGCAGGACCTCCTGATAGGCCAGTCCCGGAAGGCCAAGAACCAGAAGCCGCCCTTCAAATGGGAAAAGCTAGAAGAAGAGTCCTTCCGCCAGCTGAAGATGGCCCTCACGGGGGATGAAATCTTGGCGTACCCGGACTATAGCCAGCCCTTCATCCTCTACACCGACGCCAGTAACATCGGGCTAGGAGCCGTACTGTCCCAGATTCAGCAGGGGAGAGAACGAGTAATCTCCTATGCCAGCCGAAAACTGCGACCCACCGAAAGGAACCCCGAAAATTACAGCTCATTTAAGTTAGAGTTCCTGGCCGTGGTATGGGCAGTCACCGAGCGCTTTAGGCATTACCTCGCTTCTTCCCGGTTCACCGTATACACGGATAACAACCCGCTGACACACCTGGACACGGCAAGACTCGGTGCCCTGGAGCAGAGGTGGATGGCCCGTCTGTCCAACTACGAGTTCACAATTAAATACCGGGCAGGGCGCTCCAATACCAACGCGGACGCCCTGTCCAGGATGCCCAACCTGCCGGACGGAGGAGAAGATCCGGAGGGACTGGAAGAAGTTGAACTCCCTGCGTTCCACCGTCATGGGACTATCCAGTATTCCCACCGGGTAAGGAGTAAGCAGGCTGCTACGTTGAACCCCTTACCTCACTACAACTGGGCGGAAACGCAAGACAGCGACCCTGCCGTCCGACTGGTGAAGGAGATGCTGACTCGCCCGGAGGCTAGCCTGGAATCAGACGCTCCAGAGGAAGCCAAACAACTATGGGCAGAGAAGAGTCGACTGTTCCTTTACAAGGGGAAGTTGTGCCGCAGAATGGTTAACTCCAGGACGCATGAACTACTCTGGCAAGTAGTGGTGCCACGAAGAGACGCAGCCATGGTGATGGAGGCATACCACGACGGAGCTGGACACTTCGGGTGGAAAAAGCTGGAGTTCCTGCTGCGCGAGCGGTTCCACTGGGTAGGCATGAGGGGAACCATCGAGAAGTGGTGCAGAGACTGTGGCCCGTGCAATCTGAGAAGGAAGGACCGGGCCAGCCAGAAGACTCCCCTGCAGTCCATCGTCACCCGGCAACCGTTGGAACTGGTAGCCTTGGATCATGTAAAACTGACCCCCAGCAGAAGTGGCTACGTCTACGCGTTAACCATCGTGGATCATTACTCCCGGTTTCTGGTTGTCGTCCCCGTCAAGGACTTAACGGCTCGAACAGCAGCTAGAGCCTTCCAGCAGCACTTTTGCCGTCCACACGGGTACCCGGACCAAGTGCTGACGGACCAGGGACCTGCCTTTGAAGCGGAGGTCTTCCAGGAATTCTGCAATCTGTATGGCTGCCGGAAGATAAGGACGACACCCTACCATCCGCAAACTAATGGACTTTGTGAGAAAATGAACCAGGTGGTAATGGATCTTCTAAAAACGTTGCCCCTGGAAGAACGCAGTCTGTGGCCTGAGAAGTTGCCCGATCTGGTGGACCTATACAACCACATCCCGGTAGGTTCCACCAACTGTACCCCGGCTTACCTAATGAGGGCAAGACCTGGTAAGTTACCTGTTGACCTGGAAATGGGAGTCCTGACGCCCGAGGACACTTCACCAGAAACGGACTGGGACACAGAGAGGCAGCAGCAGTACCGGAAAGTACAGGAGAGCGTGGAGCGAAGTCTCTGTCAGGCTAGGGAAAGACAAGAGAAGACTTACAACCAGTATGCTCCCGCTGTTCCCCTGGTACCCGGAGAGCAGGTCTTGAAGAGGAAGAGACGGCTCCACAAGTTGGACGACCAGTGGGAGAAGGACCCGTACACCGTACTGCCCTCAAGCCACGAGAACCCGAAGGTCTGTACCATCAGTAAAGACGGAGGGGAAACCACAGCCATTGTATCCCGGGACCACCTGAAGAAGTGCCCCGAACAACTGAGGAACCCTGAGGAGGAACAGGAAGACCATCGACCCGTGGAAGAAAGGGAAGATATGGTTAGTACCGTGCTCGGGGACTTCCCTCGGTCTTGGACTCAAGTCAATGGTGCAGTTGTGGTACCCGTACTCACCTTCCTCCAACCATCATCCCAAGAACCTACGGAGCAACGGGTAGAGCTGGAAGAGCAGCCGGTCCAGGAGGCAGAAGACTCCACCCAAGCGGAACAGGAGAATCCACCCTCTGCTTATAGTGAGCCTGCCGTACCCCTAGTGAGACAAAGAGCCGGTAGACAGCTGCCCAGTTTACCCTTGACAGCTCCTACACCCTGTAGTTCAGGGCCAGACAGTCAGCTCCGTAGGTCCACTAGGGCCACTAGAGGCCAGTTACCCGCACGTTGGAGGATCTAAATGTTTAAGTTGTTTTACAATGTTTACCTGTTTATTGTTGCTTGTGTGTAATTTTGTGTTTCTAGTTGTTTTTAGGAGTCTTCGGTGGATTTACCGGGAATCCTTTGTATATAGTTGGAGCGTAACCCAGGATGGACTAGAGACTGTTAAGGACTCGGGGTAGGACAGACCCCTACCTGGTTACGTCTCCCTGTGTTGGTGAAATGGACACCTTTGCTTTTCTTCAAAGACTGCACCCGGTTGCGGACATCCGTGACCATCTTATTGTGTTTCCTTATTGTATTTTATTGTTCTTTGATATACCTTGTTATATTTTTCTAAAAAGTGTTTAGTCCCGGAGTACTAAATTTCACTAGGGGGGAGTGTGACACCCCAGGGGTCTGGTTGTCACAGTGATAGAGATATTACGTCTGAGAGCAGGTGGGAGGTCCTTTGGTCAGGGATCCTGTGCATGCCACACCTCCTGCCCAGCCTTGGGAGGGGAAGAACTTCCCCTGTATAAACCCGGGGCTGAGGCAGGGTTAGTGAGTCCAGGAAGAGTAGAGACAAGAGCAGCATAGGAAGCAGCAGAGTCACAAGGAGTCAGGGGCTGGCAGCTAAAGAGCTCGCCCTGACTAAGAAGATTCTTTACCGGACCCGGAGTCCGAGGCTGTGGGGACTAACTTCTACCCAGCAGCAGAATCCGTCAGGCAGGGGATTTCAGGTCCCCTGGCCCAGAAGCCCGAAGGCCCGGTCACACGCGTGGGACCAGCACCGCCATCGTGGAGCGGAAGCCATTAGAAGGCCCCGAGTCACCGGCCATACGGGTGAGCACCACACGGTACACTCAGGGACGTGGGCTACTTACATCAGCTTCTAGCAAGGTAGCCAGAAGAGTACAGTCAGCTTGGGAGGCCTACAACTACGCCTGGCCAGGGGAGATCCCATCTGCTCAAGGACTGACCAGGCCCCGTTCGCTAGCAAGTACTCCGGGAGGGTCTATCGTTGTTACCAGTAAAGACCCTGAACGCTACCATACCGTCTCTGAGTGGTTCCTGCTACCCCCATCATCCACGTCGGCTGCCCTGAGGCCATACCCCTCCCGTTGGGGGTTATACTATCACGCTGCACCATCCTTCCACCGGCCTCAGCGGTCTGCCCTGCAGCAGCAGCCCCCTGGCTGCATTCAACGGGTGGCGTAGTCATCAACCATTTTCTACCGCTAACAGACTGCCGTCCAGTTTGACTCCCTGGGCACGGACCGGGTCACCGCCACGAGACTACAACCCTAAACAGATCCGGCTCCGGGTAAGCTCCCGCGTGCGCAACGCAGCGCGACACAGGCCCAGGGGCGCGTCATATTCACCTCTCCAAGAGACTGAGCCAATAATTCCTCCATATGCTGGATCAGTGCAACTTCTGTAACCACTTCTCCAGTAATGAAGGATCAACAGATCGCCAATGACGAGGAATAAATTTTTTTGGCTGCCTGAAGGAGGTGATGTAACAAAGATTTTTCATATCCAAATCTGGACATAGAAAACATGTATAATAGTATAGCCACCGGATCCTTCGGGCTCGCAATCTCGGACACCTATTACGCTACCCGAATAACCCCCTCCAAAATGGCTCCTATAACCGGGCAGGGCCATGAAATGTGTCATTGTCCTCTTATCCCCTCCACATTGCCAGCACATATCTGAGACTTCAGGGAACCTTTTATGTCAAACATTGGGAATCGGATACCACCTGGATATAATTTTATAACTGGTTTCTTGTGCATTAGTGGCAATTACTGATTTATGAGATATTGTAATTTTTAGACCAAAAGACGCACTTTTTTTGCTCCAAATTTGGGAGGAAAATGGGGGGTGCGTCTACATTATATTACATGAGAATGCATTATACTAGATGGGGCTTCATTATATTATATTGGCATGCATTATACTAGATGAGGGGCTGCAATATACTATATGGGGCTACATTATATGTGCATGCATTATAATAGATGGGGAGGCGGCATTATAATATAGGGGGCTACATTATATTATATGGGCATGCATTATACTATATGGGGGCTACATTTTATTATATGGAGCTGCATTATACTGTATGGGGGCTACATTATACTATATGTGGGCTGCATTATACTCTATGGGGGCTACACTATACTCTGTGGGGGCGGCATTATACTCTATCAAGGACTATAGGCTGTGTATTATACTGTATGTACTATATGGGGGCTGCATTATACTGTATAGAGGACTATGGGTAGTGCATTATACTGTATAGAGGTCTATAGGGTGCATTATACTGTATGGAGGACTATGGGGGTGCATTATACTGTATGGAGGAGTGTATTATATTATATGGAGGACTATAGGGCATATTATATTATATGGAGGACTATGGGGTGCATTATATTATATGGAGGACTATGGGGTGCATTATACTGTATGGAGGAGTGTATTATACTGTATAGAGGACTATAGGGCGCATTATATTATATGGAGGACTATGGGGTGCATTATACTAAACGAGCACAATGCTGCCTATTCATCGAGTGATTGGCTTGTTTATACCAGAAAACAAATCTTTGTTCTCAGCAGCACATCGCCGGTGTAGACTGCAGATCTGCTGATGATAACATGATACTGTACAGAGACAGATTAATCTATTAGTGATTATTCTGTCCCCATCATTCTTCCTTAGAGTAAAGAAGCTGGGAAACAAGCACCGAACAACTTCAATATTGTCGATCACGCTCGTTTAACAGCCTGAATTCAACATGTAAATGCAACCGAAATATTTCTGTGTGATAGTGCACTATGTGAGTGTGACACCCCAGGGGTCTGGTTGCCACAGTAATAGAGATATTATGTCTGAGAGCAAGTGGGAGGTTTCTCTGGTCAGGAGCCCTAAGCATGCAACACTGCCCGCCCAGACCTGGGAGGGGAGGAATCTGCCCTTATAAACTGGGTCTGGGGCGGGATTAGGTTAGTCAGAGCCTGGAGAGGGAAAGTGACAACAGGAGCTCTGTAGGAGCAGGAGCGAGTGCCAGAGGCTGGAAGCTAGAGAGCTCGCCTTGGCTGAAGACACTAATACCGGACACGGAGTCCGAGGCTGTGGGGACATCCAGGTCCAGCAGCAGAATCCAACCGGCAGGGGATTCCATGTCCTCTGGCCTTAGAAACCCGAAGGCACGGTCACAAGCAAGGGACCAGCACCGCCATCGTGAAGCGAAGGCTGACGGAAGGCCCCAAGTCACCGGCCATACGGGTGAGCACCACACGGTATACTCAGGGACGTGGGCTACTTCTACCCGCATAGAGCAAGGTAGCCAGGAAAGAGTGCAGATAGTCGGGGAGGCCTACAACTCCACCTGGCCAGGGGAGATCCTGCTTGCTCACAGACTGACCAGGCCCCTACTGCTAACCAGTACTCCCGGGAGGGTCTGCTTTATACCATCAGTAAAGGCCCTGAACTGCACCACACGTCTCTGTGATTCCTTGCCGCACCAGCACCATTACTACTGGGACGCTCACACCATCACTCCCATCATCCACCTTAGCTGCCCTGAGGCAATACTTCTCCCGTGGGGAGTTATCCCATACTCGGCTGCGCAAACAACATCAGCCTCAGCGGTCGGCAGCGCAGCGGCGGTCCCCACTGACCGCAATCCACGGGTGGCGTAGTCGGACACTGTTCTTACCTATAAACTGCCACTGGTTTGACCGCCCTGGGCACGGACCGGGTCACCGCCACGGAGGACTACAACTCCCCAGCGATCCGGCTCTGGGTATCCCCCTGCACCGCACAGGCCCAGGGGGTGCGTCATGAGCACTGGGGGCCCCACTTTAAACGTTTGCCCAGGACCCCACTTTGTCTAAAACCGGCCCTGGACATGGGAACAGCATGGGGAAGACCCCTAGAAGCATCTCTGACTCCCAGGTCACTGCTGTCAACAACGTTGTCAGAGGTATTACGCCACATTTACGGACTCACAATAGAACATACAAAAACAAAATCAAAATGGATTTTCCAGGGAAATATGTTAAGGAACATCCTTTCCAGGATAATGACTGGTATATAAGGCAAAATAAATAACCAAAAACAAAAATGCTCCTCCACACCTTGGGCTATGTTCACACGTAGCGTTTTTGATGCGTTTTTGTACTTTTGCATTGCTTTCAACGGTGAAAAATGCATTCACCAGGAAATGTCATTTTAACATTTTACTACCTTATCTGGCCATGTGGTGTGTAAGACATCATCAGACACATCCTGTTTCATTTATGAAGGAGGGACTCTGAAAGTCACAAACACTATTTTTACAGGGCCATCAGGCAGCCCTTACTATTCTTAAAGGGCCAGCAGTCGGCTATGCTTTGTTGTTCCCATTATAAAGGAGTGGGTCTCCTATAGTGGTAATACCCATGCAGTGACTGCAAAGGCTGCTAAAATTTGGGAAAAACCCCAATACCAATTTAAAGACATAGAGTTGGGCCAAAGTAACGACATGTTCCCATAATAAAGGAGCGGGTCTGCTATACAGTTATAAGGTATGCAGTGAGTCCAATGGCTGCCAAAATTTAGGAAATACCCCAATAACAATTTAAAGACACATAGAGCTGGGCCACAGTAATGACATGTTCCCATTATTAGGAAGTGGGTCTCCCATACTGTTTGCCTATGCAGTGAATGCAACAGCTGCCAAAAATTTTGAGGAACTCCAATGCCCCTTGTAAGAGACATAGATATGGTGATATGGTAGATATTGTGGTGATATGGTGGTGGAAAATGAGGAGAAGGAGGAGGACAAGAGCAAATAGACAAAATCAGGAAGCTTATACCCATATCTGGGTGTGAAGACAGAGGTGCATGTAAATAAAGTTATACCTGCCAAAAAAAGACACTGTATTTGAGTTTATGCTACGCTGCTATTATTCGGTGGTGTTGAGTAGAGATGAGCGTTGTTCTACTCGAACTGTTCGCCAATCTCAAATTCGAGCTGTTTTGGGCGGTGTTCGAGCCGTTCGGCGAACACGAACAATTTGAGAAAAATTCGGCTGTTCGAGGTTATGTTCGATAACTGTTCGTGCACCAAAATCATAACTGGATTTTTTCTCAGTAATGATGAAAATTAATGTTAATACGCAGTTTCAGTGTACAGCGGGGTGGGGGGAGGGGCAGGGGATGGATCTCTGCAGGAACAATGAAGATCTCCATTTTTTTTTCTCTTTCCCTCATTTACAGTGGGGAGGTGCAATCTGTCAGCCTATCAGCAGCGCACACACGGAGCGAAGTGCTTTTTTTCACACAAGCAAGGGCATGTGTCATTGGCAGTGTATGTCACATGTCCTTGCCCTATAAGACCAAGCCATTTTCCCCGTCGCCACCATTTTCTCACTGCTGCAGCTGCGTGTTAGACGGCACCGCTGTTGCTGTGTGCGCTATACCTTGTTAATTTCAAGCCAATTTTCGCACAAATATACAGATAGCTTGGGAGTAGGGAATAGTTGTGATTGCAGTCCTTTTAAGGACTAGGTTACAGCATTTCCTACGACTTTTATCAGGCAGGTCTGTGCTCTTAAATAGATAGGTTGTGGGAGTAAAGACTAATTGTAATTGGAGTCCTTTTCAGGACTAGGTTACATCAGTTCCTATCAGTTTTTGCCAGGCAGGTCTGTGCCAGTGCTGTGCAAGTTTTTTTCACAGCATTTGGCTGAATCTAGCAAAGCTAATCCTTTTTGGCCTATTGCAGAGTGTGTTAGTCAGTGGAGTAGCCTATCTGTGTTGCAAGATATACCACCTGTGTATAGAATACCAATTTTTTTACTGCACCTAGTAAAGTAAAATCTTTTGGGCATAGCATCATTCTATTAGTCCATCTATACTGACCTCCATCAGGTTGCAAACTGAATATAATTTTTTTCTGCATCTAGCTCTGAAAAAATATTTGGCCTTCTAGCAGTGTGTCGGACTTTCTCTATTAGTCCATCTATACTGACCTCCATCAGGTTGCAAATTCAAAATAATTTTTATCTGCATCTACAGTACCTCTGAAAAAATATTTGGGCTTCTAGCTGTGTGTGGGACTTGTTGTATTAGTCCATCTATACTGACCTCCATCAGGTTGCAAACTGAATATATTTTTTTCTGCATCTACCTCTGAAAAAATATTGGGCTTCTAGCTGTGTGTGGGACTTGTTGTATTAGTCCATCTATACTGACCTCCATCAGGTTGCAAATTGAATATAATTTTTTTCTGCATCTAACCCAGCCAATAGTTTTGGCCTAATACCACAGTTTGGCCACTCAGCTCTGCTCGGTTACCATCCATTGTTTTTTTGTGCAAACAACTCCAGAGTTGTGAATTAGTTAACCACCAAAATGAGTGGAAAAAGGCCTGCTGCTGGTGGAAAGGGGAATAGGCGTGTTGGGAAGGGGAAAAAAGGTTGTGTCCGTGGGGTAGGTGTTAAAGCAACAGTAACATCTGCAGAAGAAAGACCATCTTCCAGCCAAACTAAAATGTCTACTTCTTTTAGCGGACAATGTGATAAGATCCCTTTCTTACGACCACGCCAATCGCTACAAATTCCAGATGAGGCACAAAAACAGCAGGTGCTTCAACGGATATCAAGTGCTCCTTTAAGTGGGCTCTCCTCCACATCAACTTCAACATCACAAATACTCCAGTCCTCAAAGGTGTCACCCAAATCGCACTTGCTTCCTCACAGCTCCCAAATCTCCAGCTGCCCGTCTGAGTATGAGGTAGAACAGATGGTTGTGTCTGCAGAGCTGTTTACTCATACTATAGCCTGGGAATCAGAGGTCGACTCCAGCGCTTCTGTGAATCCAGACGAGGAAATGATCTGCACTGATGCCCAGAATCTTTGAGTCGGATCCAGGACCAGACGCAGAAGGTTCTGACCATAATGTAGACCCTCATTCCCAAACTGTAACTCCTGTTGGTGGAGACAATGAGGAAGACGATGATAAGACTCAAATACCTGATTGGAGCGACAACTTTAGTTTTTTGTCAGGGCAGGAACAGGTTGGCTCTGAGGACGACGGGTGTGATAACACACAGGGTGATGATGATGAGGTTGGAGATCCCACTTACTGTCAACCCACAGTCAGCCAAGAGATGAGGTCAGCAGAGGAGGTGGAGGAAGATGCTAGTGACGACGAGGTCAGGTTGCGCCTTCCTGGACAGAGACGTAGTACTGGAAGCACGTCAACAACTGCATCCTCAAACACAACTCTGCCTCTCACCACAAGTCGTGGTGGCTCTTCAGGTCGCATGGGTGCTAAGCCTTGCATAGCCTGGGCATTTTTTCAGATCGATAAAGATGACCCAACTCGTGTTATCTGTAACATTTGTCAGCAAAAGCTAAGTAGAGGCCAAAAAATACATAGTTTGAGTACTTCATGCATGAACCGGCACATGGACATGAAGCATAAGTTGCAGTGGGAAGCTCAGTGTGCTACAATGCGGCCTAGCCGGCCGGGCCAACCACCGTCTGCCATATCTTGTGCATCCGCGGCCTCTTCATCCTCTGTGACTGGGGGGACAGCAGTCACACCTGTTTTGGGGCGCAGACCTGCCACCTCTTTACCCGCAACAGCCAGCGTGATTGGCAGGTCATCATTTTCTTTGGAGGTGGTAACACCAGCTGGTGTTGAGCGCTGTCCGACATCGATAGCACCACCTTTGGATCAAGGCAACCTAACATGTCCGCCTGCATCTTCCTCACAGACCGGCAGTTTGCCGGGGACACCCTTATCAACCCCGTCTAAGCACAATAGCCAGCCCTCGGTCCCTCAGATGTGGACAAGTAAAAGACCATTTCCTCCTAGCCATGAGAAAGCTAAGAGGTTGAATTTCACCATCTGCAAGCTCTTGGCTACAGAAATGCTGCCTTTCCGCCTGGTGGACACAGAGGATTTTCGAGACCTTATGTCCGTCGCAGTGCCCCAGTACCAGATGCCCAGTCGGCACTACTTCTCAAAGAAAGGTGTGCCTGCGCTCCACCAGCATGTCGCACACAACATCACCGCTTCTTTGAGAAACTCTGTGTGTGACAGGGTGCATTTCACCACAGACACTTGGACGAGTAGGCATGGACAGGGGCGTTACATGTCGCTGACTGGGCACTGGGTAACTATGGTGACAGCAGGACAAGGGGCTGCTGTCCAAGTCTTGCCGTCCCCACGAGTTGTGCGTCAATACTCTTTATGTCAAAGTTCCTCCACTGCTTCTGCCTCCTCAACCTCCTCTCGGTCTTCCACCTGCACCCAAAGCCTGTCTGGTCATGCCACAAGCTTTCTAACTGCGCAGAAGGGATCCTGCACACCTCCTTACTATGCTGGCAGTAGGGCTCAACGTCATCAGGCGGTTTTTACTTTGAAATGTCTGGGAAATGTGAGTCACACAGCTGAGGAGTTGTGGTCAGCTCTGGAGAACCAATTTCATGAATGGTTGTCTCCACTGGACCTGAAACCAGGGAAGGCCGTGTGCGACAATGCTGCAAGCCTGGGTGCGGCCCTTCGCCGGGGCAATGTCACACACGTGCCTTGTATGGCTCACGTGTTGAACCTGGTTGTCCAGCAATTTTTAGCCCACTATCCCAGACTAGATGGCCTTCTGCAGAGGGCACAGTCGCTGTGTGCTCACTTCCGCCGTTCGCATCCCGCAGCTCAGCGACTTACATCTCTACAGAAGTCGTTGGGCCTGCCACTTCACCGGCTAAAATGCGATGTGCCTACCCGGTGGAATTCAACTCTGCACATGTTGCAGCGACTGTGGCAGCACCGACAAGCCCTGGTGCAATACGTTCTGACGTATAGCCTGGGCCAACGAGATTCAGAGGTGGGGCAAATCACGCTGGAGGAGTGGTCTCAGATCAGGGACCTATGCACCCTTCTGCACAGTTTTGAAATGGCGACGAAGATGTTTAGTGCTGACGATGCCATTATCAGCATGACTATTCCGGTGATTTACATGCTGGAGCACATGTTAAACAGAATTCGGAGTCAGGTGGTGGCACAAGAGGAGGTGGAGGAAGTAGAGGAGGAGGAGTTGTATGCGGAAGGGCTAACATCTGCAAGGTCCAGACGGTCGGCAGCACCAAGGCGGCAGGCATGTGAGGGTGGGGGAGATGGTTTTACCAGGGCGCATGGTAGCAGCCAAACTAGTGAGGAAGGTGCAGGAGCCCAGGAAGAAGTGGAGGACGAACTGATGGAAGACTCATCAGATGAGGGAGACCTTGATCACATTTCTGTTGTGCGAGGTTGGGGGGAGAGGACAGAGGAAGGAAGCATGATTGTTACCTCGCCACCAACACAACAGGGACTTGGTGCTCCTGGATGCGCAACACACATGAGTGCCTTCTTGCTGCACTACCTGCAACATGACCCTCGAATTGTGAGAATTAGAAATAATCCTGACTACTGGGTTGCCACACTGTTAGATCCCCGGTACAAAAGTAAATTTGCAGAAATTATTCCTGCCATAGAAAGGGATGCACGCATGCAGGAGTATCAGCAGAGACTGTTGCAGAATCTTACATGTGCTTTTCCACAAAATACCAGTGGTGCACGTAGTGAATCTCGCAGTTCCAAGTTGCCAACCGTGGGACCGTCAAGTGTTCAGCACTCAAACCGTAACAGAACCACAGTATCTGCTGGTAACATCAATTTTGCGGAATCATTTCACCACTTTTTTAGCCCATCCTTTGCAAGGCCACAGGAGACAAGAAGTCTGACACATAGTCAACGCCTAGAGACGATGGTACAGGAGTATCTCCAAGTAAACATTGAAGCCACGACTGTGTCACTGGACCCTTGCTCTTTTTGGGCTTCCAATCTGGATAAATGGCCGGAGCTAGCCACTTACGCCTTGGAGATCTTGTCATGCCCCGCAGCCAGCGTTCTGTCTGAACGTGTGTTCAGCGCTGCTGGTGGTGTGCTGACAGATAAGCGCACGCGGCTCTCCACTGATAATGTAGACAGACTCACGTTCATAAAGATGAACAAATCATGGATCCGAAACGACTTTTCTACCCCTGTGTCATCCTGGGGAGAGTAAAAGCTTGATGATTGGTTAAAATCACCCTACCAACCGTTTTAAGCTTTCAAATTACTAATCATGTTTATCTGTATCTTGACTGGAAAATAATTTGGGCTTTGTAGCAGTGTGCAGCACTGATCCTATTAGGCCATCTATAATAAGCTTCACCAGATTTAAAATTAAAAATAATTTTTAGCTGCATCTAGCCCGGAAAATAATTTTGGGGCTCCGAGATGCGCAAGACACATAAGTGCCTTCTTGCTGCACTACCTGCAGCATGACCCTCATATTGTCAGAATTCGAAGTAATCATGACTACTGGGTTGCCACACTCTTAGATCCCCCAAACTTTTCGATCAACCTTTTCATTTTAATAAAGACCAAAAAAATGGTCATTTTTGAAATTATAAGCATTAGCAGGTTGTTAGAAACTGAAATCAAACAGTTTTCAACTCAAAACTTTATTCTAGGTGATGTTACATTTTCACATAGGACCCCTTGTTCGAAAGGAGCTTCTGAACTCTCTCGTCCATTGAATTTGTCAGGTTTTGGATGGTTTCTGCTTCAATTGTTTTGCATGAGGACAGAATACCCTCCCAGAGCTGTTGCTTAGATGTGAACTGCCTCCCGCCATCATAGACACTCCTTTTAATGATGCTCCAAAGCTTCTGAATGGGGTAGAGGTCAGGGGAGCATGGGGGTCACACCATAAGTTTGTCCCCTTTTATGCCCATATCAGCCAGAGATGCAGATGTTTTATGTGCAGCATGAGATGGTGCATTATCATGCAGAAAAATGATCTTGCTGTGAAATACACGGTTCTTCTTCTTGAACCATGGCAGGAAGTGCTGTTTGAGAAAATCCACATACATTATGGAGTTCATCTTTAGCGCCTTCAGGGATCCTAAAGGGGCCGACAATCTCTCTCCCCATGATTCCAGCCCAAAACATGACTCCACCTCCTCCTTGTTGGCGCTGTAGCCGTGTTTGCGTGGGGTGTCCATCAACCAGCCATCCTCCACTCCATCCATCTGGACCATCGAGCGCTGCACGGCACTCATCCGTGGACAAAACAGTTTTGAAATCAGTCTTCATGTAATGTTTGGCCCACTGGAGCCGTTTCTGCTTGTGTGAAGTGGATAGAGGAGGTCGACAGGATGGCGTATGCACAGCTGCAAACCTCTGAAGGACCCTGCATCTTGTTGTTCGGGGGACGTTGGAGGCACAAGCAGCTTCAAAAACTTGTCTGCTGCTATGACAAGGCTTTTTTGCCGCTGCTCTTTCAACCTGACGTAATTGCCTGTAGGAAAGAGTCCTCAATTTGCCCTTATCAGCACGCACACGTGTGTACTGTGAATCAGCTACATACTTCTTGATTGCCAAGACACTTCATCCTGATCATCGCACAATGTTGATTGTAGTCATGCCTTGACCTAAACACTCCACAATTTGTTGCTTCTCAGCAGCCGACACATCCTTTTTCTTTCCCATTTTGGCAGAAAATGTAGGCTGCTTAATAATGTGAGAGAACCTTCTTAAGTAGTCTTGCCTTTCATTGGACACACCTGCCAAACTAATTAGCACAGGTGTCTGCAATTGCTTACAGTGATATAAAGAGCCCTGACACACATCACCATCAATGAGTTTAACTGACAAACAAACAAATTCTTCCCTTATCACTCCTAAACACTTTTTGCATAATAATTTGGAACGCAGTGTACATGTGCTTTTCCACAAAACACCAGTGGTTCACGTAGTGAATCTTACAGTTCTAACTTGCCAACCGTGGTCTGTATGGAATTGTTCAATAAAGGGCCCAAAATTAAGATAACATAGATGGGAGAGGTCTCTATGAATAGGAATTCCTAAGTATTTGATACCCTGTGAGGGCCAGGCAAAGGGAAAGTTGGACTGGATGGAATCCTATATGGATTTGGGGAGGGAGACATCGAGGGCCTCAGACTTCGCTGCATTGATTTTAAAATTTGACCATGTAACAAAGTGATCTATTTCAGCCATAACAGCAGGGATGGATATATGTGATTGAGTGATATATACTAGGACATCATCAGCAAATAGAGAGCGCTTGTACTCGGTGCCTCCCACCTCAATCCACCTAATATTGGGGTTATGGCGAATTGATGAGAGCAGGTGCTCCGTCACTAGGATGTATAAGAGAGGGGACAGAGGACATCCCTGCCTTGTCCCATTGGTGATTGTGAAAGGTGATGAAAATGTTCTGACGCACCCCCTGGGCCTTGGGACACCCGGAGCCGGACCCTTTTTGGTGGATGCTGGTGGTTGTAGTCTTCGTGGCGGCGACCCGGTTCCGTGGCTCAGGGCGGTCAAACCAGTGGCGGAACTATTTATGTGGTTTTGATGTTTAAATGTCCGACTACGCCACCCGTGGATTGCGGTCAGAGTGAACCGCCGCTACAGGGCAGACCGCTGAGGCTGGTGTTGTGGGTGCAGCAGAGCGTAGCATAACTCCCCACGGGAGGAGTATAGCCTCAGGGCAGTGTATGCGGAGGATGGGGGTGATGGTGCAGGGCAGCAGCAGTAACGACACGGAGTCAGTGATGCAGTCCAGGGCCTTTACTCACAGTTCTTATTATCCAGACCACGTCTGCAGGTAACGGCTGCCTACGTCGTACTGTGCTCACCAGGTGAGGGGCTCAGACAACTCCCAGATAACTTTGGAGCACTTCACAGGACCCCCTTTGTGTGTCCTTTGTCTGGCCTTTCTTACCAACACTTCTGTCCGGCTGCCTCGGGCCTCCTCTTGGTAAACTTGGCGCCAGTTTCCCTGACCCTATGTGGTGCCTTCCTAGCGGGTGTAGCGAGGGGCTGCGCCACATAAAATGTCAGAGCCTCCGGTTTCTAGCTGAGGGTCGTTTCCTGCCTCCACTAGTTCGGGGACCGGTCTCCCCCTTTGGCCTGACCCCTCCACGCAGGTGGATTCGGGCGTGCGGTGGCGACTCGCCCGTCCGCACCCCTGGGATCCCTTCATTCCTCGTTCCTGGAGCCTTCTCCGCTCCTCTTCCTTCCTTCTCCCTCTTCCAGGTCTGAGCCTCTGTTACTAGGCCCGCCTCCGGAGCAGAGCTCATGCAGAGCCCCTGCTCCCTGCCACTTCTGCTCAGACTTCTCTGCACTGAACTAAGATGGTGCCCACCTTTTATACTCCCTTCTCAATGCACCCAGGAACTGCTTCCTCCCTGCTCCTGCACTACAGGGTTCCCCTTCCTCAGTGTTCCCTCCCCCCACTCCAGCCAGGGACAGGGACTGTCGTGCCCATCTCAGGGGCATATTGGTCGCCCTGCCCCACGGCAATGTGGTGTAATGCATGCAGGTGTCGGGTCCTGATCCACACTCCATCCTTACCTGAGAGTGAGATATCACACCTCTGGGTGAGGTGCAATACGTCTGTAGCAACCGAGCCCTCAGGGTGCTACAGTTCCATTTATCTTCAGCCTAGGTGACGTATTGCGATACAGGGCCGTGATTTTGGCTATAAAAGGGTCCCCTAGACCCCTACCCCAAGCTTTTTAAGAGAATCATATATGGCGTGCCAGGAGACTCTATGGAATGCTTTCTCAGCATCCAACGAGAGTATCTAATTACAAATTTTTAACTGCATCTAGCCCAGGAAATACTTTGTGCCTAGTAGCAGTGTCTGCTAGTCAGCGGATTATCCCGGCTGTTAAGCAAGCTACACCACCTGTAGTTTAGACACTTAATTTTTTCAAAGGAAATGCTTCGGGACCATGGGATACTTAGTGAAGAGCATCAGGAGGCACCCCAAAGCATAGGGGCTGGGACTGGCAGTAGGATGCCTTGCGGTGGACAGCCGAGCTCGATCCTTATAAAAGCTTTTTAACTGCAGCAGCTTTAGTGGACGCTACTGGAGCTGGAATTACCGCGGCTGCTGGCATGAGACTTGCCCTCCAATAGATCCTTGTAAATGGATTTAAAGTGTATTCATTCAAATTAGAGAGACAATTTAAATTAAAAAGCTTAGAGCTGCCTCCACCACAGGGGGGCTCGCTCGACCCACCAGCGGACAGGCACCAGTATTGGGAGAGGGGGGCTGGCCGTCAGGGTTCACCGCGGCTCTGGCACAAACCCGGCGACACGGAGGTGGCACGGGCAGGAGCGGACTGGCCGTGTCGGCTTCTCACTTTTTGGATTTTAGAAGGGCATGACATGCCTATATCTGTGTCTCCCCCTCCTTTTACTCCTCCACCTCTTTTATTTTCGCATGACTATATGTACTTGTCACTTTTCCATGTGTTAGTTATGTCTTCTGAGCAGTTTGTCAGCTTTTGGACACCTTTGAAGGTGTTTTCTATGTGTTTTTGTTTGCCTGCCATTGGTTTTAACGGTGTTCGACGAACAGTTCGACGAACAGTTCGGCGAACACACGGGTGTTCGACGAACCGAACCGAACTCGAACACTATGGGGGTGGCTCAACACTAGTGTTGAGAAGTCTGGCCCAATGCAGCCCTAGTTCATTTTTATAAGAGTCAGCCTGTCAGCATTTTCAGTTGCCAGGCAGATACATCTATCTGTTATAATTCCACCAGCAGCACTAAAAACCCGCTCTGACAAAACGCTAGTGGCAGGGCCGGCCAGGACCTCCAAGGTGTAAAGAGCCAGTTCATGCCATGTGTCCAGCTTGGATACCCAATAATTATAAGATGCAGGGGAATCACGGAGGACGTTAGTACGGTCGGCAAGGTACTTCCTCAGCATTTTCCCAAACTTTTCCCTCCTTGTGAGAGTACCCAGCGCCTCAGGGCCTGTGCGATGGGAGGGTCTGAGGAAACCGTCCCAGAACTTTGACAGAGTTCCCTTGCCTCTGCTGGATTGCATTTGTGTCTCTCTCGCCTGTACTCCTTGGTTGTCCAACGAACTATGACCTCTGCCGCCAGAGTTTTCAGATGGGAATTTTTTTAATAATTCCGCAACAAGGGCATTCTGGTACTGCTCCATTTTATAAGGGCTGTCCGGCAATGGAATAAGAGACAGAAAGTTCTCCTTGTAGCGTGGGTCTAGAAGTGTCATCAACCAGTAATGACTGTCACCCAAAATTTGGACAACGAGAGGGTCACGGGAAAGGCAGCGTAACATAAACTCAGCCATGTGTGTCAGAATGCAAAGAAGCAAGACTTCCGTGTCCTCACCAAGACTGACCATGCTCTCCTCCTCATCCTCCTCCTCTTCCTTCTCCTCCCTGTTCTCAGGCCATCCACGCTGAACAGATGATATGACAGTTGTGCAGATAGTACCATCTATAGCGCAGGAAACTAGCTCCTGTTTTTCTTCCTCCTCCTTCTCCTCATTGTCACCCAATCCACATTGGGATGAGATGAGGCTGGGCTGTGTGGAATCACCCTGAATGGTTCCTTGCTCCATCTGCAATGCATCCTCTTTAATTGTGAGCAGAGAGCGTTTCAGAAGACAGAGTAGCGGGATGGTGATGCTAATTATGATGTCATCGCCGCTCACCATCTTGGTGGAGTCCTCAAAGTTTTGGAGGATGGTACAGATGTCTGACATCCATGTCCACTCCTGAGGTCTTATGTGTGGAGTCTGACCTGAATACCGACGGCCGTGTTGATGCTGGTAGTCAACAACTGCCATTTTCTGCTCAGAAATCCTTCCCAATATCTGCAGTGTAGAGTTCCAACACGTGGCGACATCGCGCACCAGTTGGTGAGCTGCAAACTGCAAACGCTGCTGAAACCCGACAAGGGCGGCGGAAGCTGTAGCTGACTTTCTAAAATGGGCACACAGGCGGCGTACTTTGACAAGCAGATGCGACAGATCTGGGTAGGTTTTGAAAAACCGCTGAACCACGAGGTTAAGCACATGGGCCAGGCATGGTATGTGTGTGAGCTCGCCTCGCTTCAGAGCCGCCACCAGGTTCCGGCCATTGTCACACATGACCATGCCTGACTGTAGGTTCAATGGTGTCAGCCACAGATCTGCCTTCTCTTTCAGAGCTGTCCACAGTGTTTCAGTTCTTCTAGCTTGCGACTATGTGGTCATTTCAAAGATGGAGACTGAAGAGGAGGAGGAGGTGTAGGAGCTGTAGAATGTGGGGGCAACCCTGATTGACCCAGGGCCCGCAATCATCGGGAGGAACGTGTTCCGTCCCAAGGTCGGACTGAGTCCCGGCTTCCACTATATTAACCCAGTGTGCTGTTAGTGAGGTGTATCGTCCCTGCCCACAAGCAATGTACACGTGTCCGTGGCTAGGTCGACTTTCCCAGTAACTGCGTTGATGAGGGCACAGCTAATGTTGTGAGACACTTGCTCGTGTAATGCGGGACGGCACACGGGGAGAAATAGTGGCTGCTGGGGACCGAGTACTGAGGATCGGCCGCCATCATCAGGTTGCAGAAAGCTTCGGTCTCCATAAGCCTAAAAGGCAACATTTCGAGCGCAAGCAGTCGCGAAATGTGTGAATTTTTAGTAGTGTGGCCTGTGGGGCATCGGCTGCGTATTTGCTCTTGCGTTCCAAGGACTGGGGACTGGAGTAGGGACAACTGAACACTGCGCTGGGACAAGGATCTGGACTTGCTTGCTGATGGTTCTAGTTGAGAGTGTGCACCGACACATGCAGGGAGGCATCTTCGCATGCGCCATGGACAGGGGATTGGCGTGCACGCACAACAGCAGAAGAAGCAGTGGTGTCTCCCACAGACACTGTTTCTGGACCCTGGGGTCCGGCCTACTTGGTAGGATGGTTTGCTGTCATGAGCCTGATCATGCCGGTGGTGGTCAGGCTGCTCGTTTTGCTACCCCTTCTGTCGTGCTGGTGTTACGGGGAATGCTTTCCCACCTTGTGTCCGCAACCACTACACTGCTTCTTCCTGCCTGTTGTGGGGCTATGCCTCCCTTCCCCTGTGTGCTGCTGGCCTTTCTCTGCATGTCCTCTTGCCAGGTTGGGTCAGTTACTATATCATCCACCACCTCGTCTTCCACTTCCGATCCCTGGTCCTCCCCCAGACTTTCTGGCAATTGTCTCATCATCATCCACCTCTTGCGACAGTAATTTCACTTTCCCACCGTTGCCTTCATGTGACCATGGCTGCTCAAATATTTGGGCATCGCTACACGCGTTCTCCTCTTGACTCACTTGAAGCTGGCCAGGCAAGGTCCATATCTACAAATGGAAAAGTGAACAACTCTTCTGAGTGTCCAAGTGTGGGATCAGTTGTCTCCGGGCGCTAGGCATGGTGGGAGGAAGGAGAATCAGGGTGAGGAATATGCGGTCCAGACTCACGGCTATTGAGACTTGACCGTGTGGAAGACAGGGTGGTAGTGGTGGTGGCAAAGTGACACGAAGCATTATCTGCTATCCAACCAACAACCTTTTGACATTGCTCTGGGTTCAATAGTGGTGTTCTGCGTTCCCTTAGCAATTGGGACAGGAAGATCGAGCAACAAGATGTGGGTGTTTGTGGTGGCACAATTTCAGCTTGCCCACGGCCTCGGCCTTTGCATGCACCATCACCATCACGTCCAGCTCCCTGTCCCTTGCCACGCACCTTGCCCATTTTAAATGGAGGACAATATTTTCCACGTTCACTGGCAATGGCTGATTTTGGAATGCAGTTATATGTGATTCTGACAGAGAACCATGGTTTTAAATAGCAGGCCAGTAATTTACTAATATTACTCTTCACAGAGACCTATTGTGTATAGCTTGACCGACACACTGCAATGAAATGGAAGGCAGAAATGGTTGATTTTGGAACGCTGTTATATGTGATATGTCTGACAGAACCAGGGTTTTAAATAGCAGGCCTGTAATTTACTAATATTATTCTTCACAGAGACCTAGTGTGAATAGCTTGACCGACACACTGCAACAGAATGGAAAAGGAGGCCAATATTTTCCAAGTTGAGTTCGAATTTCTGGATTTTTATCGCTGAAATATGGAACAGATCTGCCTGTATTCTGCAGTGCTAACAAGCAAATGGAGCAGAAAAATGTACTCTGGGTTGCTTTTTAAGCAAATAACCAGGATTAAGATAAAAAAAAAATTGCCCTGGCCCCTGATACCTGTGGCTATGTCTACAAATATCTGTAAGACCAGCAGCAGCAGGAATGTGCTATGGACTATCTTGCACTATATGCACTGCAGTCTGCCATACACACTTGGTTAAAATTGTTGGTACCCCTCGTTTAATGAAAGAAAAACCCACAATGGTCACAGAAATAACTTGATTCTGACAAAAGTAATAAATTAAAAATCTATGAAAATGAACAAATGAAAGTCAGACATTGCTTTTCAAACCTGCTTCCACAGAATTTTAAAAAAAATTAAACTCATGAAATAGGCCTGGACAGAAATGATGGTACCCCTGAAAATAATGTGACAAAAGGCACATGTTAAATCAAGTTGTGTCTACAATCTTGTAATCAATCAGTTGACCTGTAAATAGGGCTACAGATACTCACTGTGCTGTTTGGTGACATGGTGTGTACCACACTCAACATGGAACAGAGGAAGCAAAGGAAAGAGTTGTCTCAGGAGATCAGAAAGAAAATTATAGACAAACATGTTAAAGGTAAAGGTTATAATACCATCTCCAAGCAGCTTGATGTTGCTGTGACTACAGTTGCACATATTATTCAGAAATTTAAGATCCATGGGACTGTAGCCAACCTCCCTGGACGTGGCCGCAGGAGGAAAATTGATGACAAATCAAAGAGACGGATAAAATGAATTGTAACAAAAAAGCCCAAGAAAACTTCTAAAGAGATTAAAGTTGAACTTCAAGCTCAAGGAACATCAGTGTCAGATCGTACCATCCGTCGTTGTTTGATCCAAAGTTGACTTCATGGGAGACGACCAAGGAGAACACCATTGTTGAAACTAAATCATAAAAAATCCAGTCTGGAATTTTCCAAACTACATGTTGGCAAGCCACAAAGCTTTTGGGAGAATGTCCTATGGACAGATGAGACAAAAATGGAAGTTTTTGGCAAGGCACATCAGCTCTATGTTCACAGACGGAAAAATGAAGCTTATAAAGAAAAGAACACTACTGTGTACTGTCCTCCCTACTGTGAAACATGGAGGAGGTTCTGTTATGTTCTGGTGCTGCTTTGCTGCATCTGGCACAGGGTGTCTTGCATCTGTGCAGGGTACAATGAAATCTTAAGACTATCAAGGGATTCTAGAGAGAAACGTGCTGCCCAGTGTCAGAAAGCTTGGTCTCAGTCATAGGTCATGGGTCTTGCAACAGGATAATGACCCAAAACACACAGCTAAAAACACCCAAGAATGGTAAGAGGAAAACAATGGACTATTCTGAAGTGGCCTTCTATGAGCCCTGACTTAAATCCTAATGAGCATCTTTGGAAAGAGTAGAAACATGCTGTCTGGAAAAGGCAACCTTCAAACACGAGACAACTAGAGCAGTTGGCTCATGAGGAGTGGGCCAGAATACCTATCGAGAGGTACAGAAGTCTCATTAGCAGTTACAGGAATCGCTTGATTGCAGTGATTGCCTCAAAAGGTTGTTCAACAAAATATTAAGTTTAAGGGTAGAGATGAGTGGTGTTCGAATCGAACTGTTCGCCAATTTCAAATTCAAGCTGTTTTGGGCGGTGTTCGAGCCGTTCGACAAACCCGGACGATTTGAAAAAAATCCGGCTGTTCGAGGTTATGTTCGATAACTGTTCGTGCACCAAAATCGTAACTGGATTTTTTCACAGTAATGCTGATAATCAATGTTAATACACAGTTTGAGTGTACAGCGGGTCGGGGGGAGGGGCATGGGATGGATCTTTGCAGAAATAATGAAGATCTACATTTTATTTTCTCTTTCCCGCATTTACAGTGGGGAGGTGCAGTCTATCAGCAGCGCACACACGAAGCGAAGTGCTTTTTTTCACACAAGCAAGGGCATGTGTCATTGGCTGTGTATGTCACATGTCCTTGCCCTATAAGACCCAGCCATTTTCCCCATTGCCACCATTTTCTCACTGCTGCAGCTGAGTGTTAGACGGCACTGCTGCTGCTGTTAGCGCTATATTGTGTAACTGTGAAATGCAAGCAAATTTTCTCTTAAATAGACAGAAAGGTTTAGGGAGTAGGGACTAGTTTGTAATTGCAGCCCTTTTGAGGGCAAGGTTACAGCAGTTCCTAGCACTTTTTGCCAGGCAGGTCTGTTTTAGTGCTGTGCAAGTGTTTTTCACAGCATTTGGCTAAATCTAGCTAAGCAAATCCTTTTGGGCCTCTTGCCGTGTGTGTTAGTCAGTGGAGTAGCCTATCTGTGTTGCAAGCTATACCACCTGTGTATGTAATACAAATTTTTTACTGCACCTAGCCAAGTAAAACCTTTTGGGCATATTAGCAGTGTGTGGTACTCATTCTATTAGGCCTTCTATACTAAGCTCCACCAGCTTTCAAACTACTAATAATTTTTAGCTGCAACTTAGCGGGAAAATAATTTTGGGCATAGTAGCAGTGTGTGGTACTCATTCTATTAGGCCTTCTATACCAAGCTCCACCACCTGTGTATCTAATAAAATTGTTTTACTGCTTCTAACCCAGCCGATCCTTTTGGGCTAGTACCACAATTTGGCCACTCAGCTCTGCTCGGTTTCCATCCAACGTTTTTTATGCAAACAACTCCAGAGTTGTCAATTAGTTAACCACCAAAATGAGTGGCAAAAGGCCTGCTGCTGGTGGAAAGGGGAATAGGCATGTTGGGAAGGGAAAATAAGGTTGTGTCCGTGGGGTAGGTGTTAAAGCAACAGTAACATCTGCAGAAAAAAGACCATCTTCCAGCCAAACTAAGATTTCTACTTCTTTTAGTGGACAATGTGATACGATCCCTTTCTTACGGCGACGCCCATTGCTACAAATTCCAGATGAGGCACAAAAACAGCAGGTGCTTCAACAGATATCAAGTGCTCCTTCAAGTGGGCTCTCCTCCACCTCAACTTCAACATCACAAATACTCTAGTCCTCAGAGGTGTCACCCCAATCGCACTTGCTTCCTCACAGCTCCCAAGTCTCCAGCTGCCCGTCTGAGTATGGGGTAGAACAGATGGTTGAGTCTGCAGAGCTGTTTACTCATACTATAGCCTGGGAATCAGAGGTTGGCTCCAGAGCTTCTGTGAATGCAGACGAGGAAATGATCTGCACTGATGCTCAGAATCTTTGAGTCGGATCCAGGACCAGATGAAGAAGGTTCTGAGCATAATGTAAACCCTCGTTCCCAAACTGTAACTCCTGTTGGTGGAGACAATGAGGAAGACGATGATGAGACTCAAATACCTGACTGGAGCGACAACTTTAGTTTTTTGTCAGGGCAGGAAGAGGTTGGCTCTGAGGACAACGGGTGTGAGAACACACAGGGTGATGATGATGAGGTTGCAGATCCCACTTACTGTCAACCCACAGTCAGCCAGTCGATGAGGTCAACAGAGGAGGTGGAGGTGGAGGAGGATGCTAGTGACGACGAGGTCAGGTTGCGCCTTCCTGGACAGAGACGTAGTACTGGAAGCACGTCAACAACTGCATCCTCAAACACAACTCTGCCTCTGACCACAAGTCGTGGTGGCTCTTCAGGTCACATGGGTTCTAAGCCTTGCATACCCTGGGCATTTTTTCAGATCGATAAGGATGACCCAACTCGTGTTATCTGTAACATTTCTCACCAAAAGCTAAGTAGAGGCCAAAAAATCCATAGTTTGAGTACTTCATGCATGAACCATCACATGGATATGAAGCATAAGTTGCAGTGCGAAGCTCACTGTGCTACAATGCAGCCTAGCGGGCCGGGACAACCACCATCTGCCCTACCTGTGTCATTCTGGGGAGACTAAAAGCTTGAGGATTTTGGAAAATCACCTCACCAACCATTTTAAGCAACTCTGGGACAATTGATGCCACTTAAGTGGTGTCTGTGCCACAATTTTGGGAAAAAATGGAGACTCTTTTTGGAGTCCCCTTGCTGTGTTTTACATGACGTTGCCATCGTCAATTCCAGGTGGGTCGGGTCTCTCTTTCCCCCCCCCCCCCCTTTTAACCATAAGAAACTACATACACTATGGCTTGGGGTAAGACAGATGGTTGAGTCTGTAGAGCTGTTTACTCATACTATAGCCTGGGAATCAGAGGTCTGCTCCAAAGCTTCAGAGTCGGCTAGTCAGCGGAGTAGCCACCCCCTTTAGATCTAATTACAATTTTTTTTTTTTTTTCAAATTCAAGTTTTTTTTTATTTTTGTGTTGAAAAAGTACAAGAAAATACAATATACATAGTAAAAGGGGTAGTATAACTATAAATCTATGCATAATGACAGTACATTGGGGGGTACAGGGAATGTTTTCCATCAATATCCAGATCAAGCATGTATTTTTCCATATGAAAGAAAGAGAGAGAGAGAGAGGGAGCGGACCACGGCAGACCACCAATCAATAGAGTGCGATTATGATCATTGTTGTGCCGACATCACGGATAACTTTAGTTGGGGGCTAGATGGTAGGCGTCAGAGTTTTGCAAATCAATCCAATCCCTCCAAATCACACAGTATCTATCAACATCAGCCGATGAGATGGCAATCAGATGCTCCATCCTATTAAGGAGGGAGAACTCCGCAAACCATTCCTCCACAGTGGGTGGGTCTCTGCTTTTCCAGTGTAGTGGAATGACATTCTTAGCCGCCTGCATTAGGTAGCCTATTGATGACCTTTTATAACTGCGTTTACTTATGGTAATATTGATAAAAGGAGGGCTTCTGGCGTATTAGGGATAGTCAAACCAGTTGTTTTCTCAATCATGGGAACCACCTTTGCCCAAAATGCATTTATTATAGGGCATGCCCACCATATGGGTGACATTGTCCATTCCCCCTCCCCACATCTCCAACATCTATTTGAGACCACTGGATACCATCTATGAAGGACTGCTGGTACCCGGTACCATCTAGAGATAATTTTGAAAGAGGTTTCCTGAGCTTTGGACCCTATTGAGGTTTTATGTGTTAGGAAGAAACATTTATCCCATTGTGAGTCAGAGAAGGACTTCCCCCAGTTCCCTTTCCCATGCACCACAGAATCCTGGCCTATTGTCAGTTACCTGGGCAATGAGGAGATTATACAGTAGGGAGATGGAGTGTGTAGGGGGTGACAATGATAGGCTCAATTTTTCAAAGTTTGTGAGATCTCTATGAAGATGTGTGCGCTTCTTCACAGTTGAATAGAAGTGTTGTAACTGGCTATATTTTAAATTAGCCTTCGGGGAAGTGGCTCTTCCCTGTAACAAGTCATTGAGGGGGAGCAGCGAAGTATTGGAGATGACATGAGAAAATAATATCGGATGGGATTTATTTGAACCGAGAAATCTATCTGCAGATAGTCCTGGTGGGAAATCTGAATTATCTGAAATCGGGAGCAAGGGGCCCTGGGAGTCGATTGAGGATAAGCTTTTTTTTTGGGGATCTCAAAGCCAAAGCAGTGGCATAAGTATTATATGACATGAGGCCAAGAGAGGGGACAATTAATGGGCGCACCATGGGAGAGTGGTAAGAGCTTTAGGCCAAATGGATTGAGCTATTTTGACCCACAATTTCCCCTCCGAATGATGGAAGAAGTCCAGGATTCTAGCGTGTACTGCTGCCATGTAATACCTTCTACATTCCGGAAGGCTAAGGCCCCCCTTTTGTTTGTGTCTGATCAGAACATCCCCCCGAATGCATGGACGCCCACTTGCCCAGATAAATCTGCAAAAGCTACTGCGTAGTCTTTTCCAAAAATTTGAGGGAATTACCACGGGAATGGTTTGGAAGAGGTATAAGAGTTTAGGTAGGACGTTCATTTTTAGTATATTTATTCTGCCGAACCAGGAAAAATACTTCACCGTCCAAGAAGTAAGATCTCTATGGAGTTGTTCAATAAAGGGCCCAAAATTAAGATAAAATAGACGGGAGAGGTCTCTATGAATAGGAATTCCTAAGTATTTGATACCCTGTGAGGGCCAGGCAAAGGGAAAGTTGGACTGGATGGAATCCTATATGGATTTGGGGAGGGAGACATCGAGGGCCTCAGACTTCGCTGCATTGATTTTAAAATTTGACCATGTAACAAAGTGATCTATTTCAGCCATAACAGCATGGATGGATATATGTGATTGAGTGATATATACTAGGACATCATCAGCAAATGCAGAGCACTTGTACTCGGTGCCTCCCACCTCAATCCACCTAATATTGGGGTTATCGTGAATTGATGAGAGCAGGTGCTCCATCACTAGGATGTATAAGAGAGGGGACAGAGGACATCCCTGCCTTGTCCTATTGGTGGTTATGAAAGGTGATGATAATGTTCCATTTATCTTCAGCCTAGCTGACGGATTGCGATACAGGGCCATGATTTTGGCTATAAAAGGGTCCCCTACCCCAAGCTTTTTAAGAGAATAATATATGGCGTGCCAGGAGACTCTATGGAATGGTTTCTCAGCATCCAACGAGAGTATCTATTTACAAATTTTTAACTGCATCTAGCCCAAGCAATACTTTGGGCCTAGTAGCAGTGTCTGCTAGTCAACGGATTAACCCAGCTGTTAAGCAAGCTACACCACCTGTAGTTTGGACACTTAATTTTTTCAAAGGAAATGGTTCGGGCCCCCGGGACACTCAGTGAAGGGCGGGGGGGGGCTCGCTCGACCCACCAGCGGACAGGCACCAGTATTGGGAGAGGGGGGCTGGCCGTCAGGGTCCACCGCAGCTCTGGCACAAACCCGGCGACACGGAGGTCGCACGGGCAGGAACGGACTGGCCGTGTTGGCTTCGCACTTTTTTGGTTTTAGAAGGGCATGACATGCCTATATCTGTGTCTCCCCCCCCCCCCTCCTTTTACTCCTCCACCTCTTTTCTTTTCGCATGACTATATGTATTTGTCACTTTTCCATGTGTTAGTTGTGTCTTCTGAGCAGTTTGTCAGCTTTTGGACACCTTTTGAAGTGTTTTCTATGTGTTTTTGTTTGCCTGCCATTGGTTTTAACGGTGTTCGAAGGTGTTCGCCGAACAGTTCGGTGAACATACGGGTGTTCGACGAACAGAACCAAACTCGAACACTACGGGGGTGGCTCAACACTAGTTAAGGGTACCATCATTTCTGTCCAGGCCTATTTCATGAGTTTAATTTTTTTTTTAAATTCTGTGGAAGCAGGGTTGAAAAGCAATGTCTGACTTTCATTTGTTCATTTTCATAGATTTTTAATTTATTATTACTAGTGATGAGCGAGCATACTCGCAAGTACTTGGTACTCGCCCGAGCATCTCAGTACTCGAGATACTCGGAGTTCGCCGTGTACTTGCGAGATACTCGGGTGGATGCTCGGTTTCCCTCCCTGCATGTTTGGCGTTCTTTTGAGCGCCAATCAACATGCAGAGATTGCCTGCCACTCACTGTAATGCCGCAGCCATATTGGTTCTGGCATTACAGTGATTTGCTGGCCGCACAGCGTCATCAGGTCTATATCAGACCTGGCGCCGCTGTGCTTGTCAGTCTACTCCACAATCAGGCAGTGTAGGGAGAGGTGCTGCTGAGCTAGGGAGAGATTTGGTTGTGTATTAGGTAGTGTAGAGAGAAAACAAGTATATTACACATATCCATCTCAACAAACAGTCCTTCTGAAGACTAATCCATCTGCAGAGATATCAGACAGGCAGTGTATATAGGCAGGCAGGCAGTGTATATAGCAGACTGCAGTGCACATAGCACAAGAGGCTCCATTCCAGTTCTGCCTTCTGCTGCTGTTAAACATTTCTAGACAAAGGCCCAGGTCTCAGGGGCCAGGAATAATTTTTTTGGATCTTAATCCTTATTATTTGCTTTAAAAGCAATCCAGAGAACACCGTTTTTCTGCGCTATTTGCTTGTTGGCACTGCAGAATACAGCCAGGTCCTTTCCATATTACAGTGCTCAAAATCCAACAATTTAAAACTGTGGTTTGTCAGTCATACGGATCACATATAATTGCGCTGCCATTTTCGGCCCCCATTCAAATTTTTTTTCAGTGTGTCAGGAAAGTTTTTGACACTGGTTTGCTGTTCAAAATAGTTACCTACAGGCCAGGTATTTAAAACTGTGGTTTCTCCATCACACGGATTACATATAACTTCGCTCCAAATTCAGCCATTTGTAGTGAGCGTGGAAGATATTGTCATCGAATTAAAATGGGCAAGGCACGTGGCAAGGGAATGGGAACTGGACGTGATGGTGATGGTCATGGTGCATGCAGAGGCCAAGACCGTGGGCAAGCTGAAATTGTGCCACAACAAGCACCCACATCTTCTCGCACGACCTTCCTGTTCCAATTCCTAGGGGAACGCAGCACACCACTATTGAACCCAGAGCAGTGTCAAAAGGTTGTTGGTTGGATAGCAGATAATGCTTCCAGTCACTTAGCCACCACCACCACCCTGTCTTCCACACGGTCAAGTCTCAGTAGCCGTGAGTCTGGACCGCATATTCCTCTCCCTGATCCTCCTTCCTCCCACCATTCCGAGTGCCCAGAGACAACTGATCCCATACTTGGACACTATGAAGAGCTGTTCACTTTTCCATTTATAGATTTGGGCCTCTCGCTCGGTCCACTTGAAGCGGGGCAAGAGGAGATCGCATGTAGCGATGCCCAACTTTTTGAGCAGCCACGGTCACACAAAGACGACGGTGGGAAAGTGGAACAAGAGGTGGATGATGATGAGACACAATTGCTAGAAAGTTAGGAAGAGGACCTGGGTGTGGAAGTGGAAGATGAGGTGGTGGATGATATAGTAACTGACCCAACCTGGCAAGAGGACATGCAGAGCGAGGACAGCAGGACACATGTGGAGGGAGGCAGAGTACCCCAACAGGCAGCAAGAAGCAGTGTGGTGGCCACAGAGAGAAATCAGGCAACCATTCCCCGTAACGCCAACACGAAGGAAGTTGCCAGTACAAATGTTAGGTCTTCCCGAGTCTGGTTGTTTTTTAAAGACTCTGCTGATAACCCGAAAAAGGCCATTTTCACCACCAGCCAGGCCAGCATCAGCAGGGGTGGCAAAACGACCAGCCTGACCACCACCAGCATGATCAGGCACATGGCAGCAAAGCACACAACTTTCTGGGCCAAACCCCAGAGTCCAGGAACAGTGTCTGCGGGTGGCACCATTGCTACTTCCGCTGTTGTGCATGCAAGCCAATCCCCTGTCCATGGTGCATGCGAAGATGCCTCTTGCCCTGTACCTGTCATTGCACACTCTCAAGTAGCAGCATCAGGAAGCACGTTCACGTCCTTATCCCAGTGCAGCGTTTAGTTGTCCATACCCCAGTCCTTGGAACGCAAGCAAAAATACGCAGCCAACGCCCCACAGGCCACCCAACTAAATTCCCAAATTTCATCACTGCTTGCGCTCGAAATGTTGCCTTTTAGGCCCGTGGAGACGGAAGCATTCCGCAACCTGATGCCGGCGGCCATCCTTCGGTACTCGGTCCCAAGTTGCCACTATTTCTCCTGGTGTGCCGTCCCCGCATTACACAAGCACGTGTCCCAAAACATTAGTCATGCTCCCAACAGTGCAGTTACCAGGAAAGTCCACCTAACCACGGCGGACATGTGGACAAGTGCTTGTGGGCAGGGACGGTATATCTCGCTGACAGCACACTGGGTTAACATAGTGGCAGCCGGGACCCAGTCGGACCTTGGGACGGAACACGTCCTCCCGACGCCAAGGATTGCGGGCCCTGGGTCTATCAGGGTTGCCCCCACAGTCTACAGCTCATCCTCCTCAGCCTCCTCCTCCTCTTCAGCCTCCATCTCCAAGATGACCACATCAGTCACAAGCTGTAAGCACTGCAGCACTGCCTCAGCCAAGCGGCAACAGGCTGTGCTGAAGCTAATATGTTTAGGTGACAAACCGCACAATGCTGAAGAGTTGTGGACAACTCTGAAAGAGCAGGCAGATCTGTGCCTCACACCGCTAAACCTACAGCCAGGCATGGATGGGTGTGGCAATGGCAGGAACTTGGTGGCGGCTCTGAGGCGAGGTGAGCTAACACACGTATCATGCCTGGCCCATATGCTTAACCTCGTGGTTCAGTGGTTTCTCAAATCCTACCCGGAGCTGTCAGATCTGCTTGTTAAAGTATGCCGCCTGTGTGCCCATTTTAGAGAGTCACCTACAGCTTCTGACGCCCTTGCCGTGTTTCAGCAGCGTTTGTAGCTTCCTGCTCACAGAATGGTGTTTGATGTCCCCACGCGTTGGAACTCTACACTGCAGATGTTGGGAAGGATTTGTGAGCAGGAGAGGGCAGTTGTTGAGTATCAGCATCAACAAGGCCGTGAGTATTCAGTTTAAACTCCACACATGAGACCTCCGGAGTGGACAAGGATGTCAGACATATGTACCATCCACCAAAACTTTGAGGACTCCACCGAATGGTGAGCGGCGATAACGCCATAATTAGCGTCACCATGCCGCTTCTCTGTCTTCTGAAATGCTCTCTGCTCACAATCAAAGAGGATGCATTGCACGATGAGATGGACTAAGGAACCATACAGGGTGATTCCACACAGCCCAGCCTCATCTCATCCCAACGTGGAATGGGTGACAATGAGGAAGAGGAAGAAGAACAGGTGCATGAAACTAGCTCTAGAGACGGTACTACCTGCACAAATTTCATACCGTCTGTTCAGCGTGGATGGCCAGAGGACAGAGAGGAGGAGGAGACCATGGTCAGTCATCCTCTTGGTGAGGACATGGAAGTCTTGCCTGTTAGCAGTCTGGCACGCATGGCTGAATTTATGTTATGCTGCCTTTCCCATGACTTTCGCATTCTCAAAATTTTGGGTGACAGTCATTACTGGTTGACACTTCTAGACCCAAGCTACAAGGAGAACTTTATATCTCTTATTCCTGAGGCGGACAGGTCTACAAAAATGGGGCGTACCAGAAGGCCCTTGTTGTGGAACTATTAAAAAAATTCCCATCTGAAAACACAGACAGCAGAAGTCACAGTTCGTTGGACAACCAAGGAGTACAGGCGAGAGAGACACAACTTCAATCCAGCAGAGGCAGGGGAACACTGTCAAAGTTCTGGGAGAATTTTCTCAGACCCTCCCATCTCACAGGGCCTGAGTTTGGGAAGATGCTGAGGGAGTACCTTGCTGATCGTACCAACGTCCTCCGTGATTCCTCTGTGCCTTATAATTATTGGGTATTCAAGCTCGATAGGTGGAATGAACTGGCTCTCTACGCCTTGGAGGTCCTGGCCTGCCCTGCCGCTGACATTTTATCAGAGCGGGTTTTAAGTGCCACCGGTGGAATTATAATTGATTAGCGCATCTGCCTGTCAACTGAAAATGCTGACAGGCTGACTCTTATAAAAATGAACAAGGGCTGGATTGGGCCAGACTTCTCAACACCACCGAATGATAGCAGCGGAACAAACTCAAATCCAGTGTCTTTTTTTGGGAGGTGTATTCTAAGGCACCTCTTCACACCCACACATGAGTATACGCTTCCTGATTTTGTCTATTTGCTCTTGTCCTCCTCCTTCTCCTCGTCCTCATCCTCCTCCACCATATCACCAAGGTGAAAGTGGTCCGTGATGCAACACCCACATAATATTTTTAAAGGGTGTTTATGATGCCAGTAAAAAAAAATTTTATACAGCATGTTCATGTATAACCCCCAGCGGTAAATGTTTGTCAGCCCATACACTTAGTGCATGGGCATTACAAGTATAGGAGACCCGTTCCTTTCTAATGGGAACATTTTTTATGAGGCCCTCCCTTATGGACCTTCCCTTATGAAGTGGTGTAGTGTTGGATGTGAGTGTTTGGGTACCGGGTAGTGCTCCCTCCTTACCTGAGAGTGGGGTACCACACCTCTGGCTGAGATGCAGTACCTCTGTGGCAACCGAATCCACAGGGGTGCCACATCTGCGCCATAGGACGCAACGTAACCTCCTCGTTTTCCTCCTCCACCTCCCCATATGAGCTACTCAGCTGCGTGCCTCTGGGTTCACACCAAGTTGGATGTGCAACCTCATCATCAACCAATGTGTTATCCCATTCCTCACCCTCAGAGTCACCCTCCTCTTCTTCTTGCCGTGACAGCACAGTACAGTCGAGGGTCAGGAAGCTGATCGGACCCAACCTTTTTTTTTACCCCCTGTGTGGAGAAGAATATCTGCCCCAAACAATTTTAAACTGAGATGCAGTCTGCTTTATATACCCATGTTGGGTTTATCAGGTCTGTGTACCCCAGTAGGGAGGACAATATCTGCACCAAAAAATTATTTTTACTAGAGTATAACTATTGTAAAGGAGACCAAAACCTCTGCCACTGCAGCCAACCCAGCACATGGAGACCCAATCAGGAGTGTTCACACTTCCCTAAATTAGGGCCTAATACCACCAAAGTGGCATCAATTTTAGTACAGCAGAAATAGTATAATTAGGACTGACATTTCTTCCCCTACAGCCAACCCAGTAGATGGAAACCCAATCAGGACTGTTACCATTTGAAAACATTTGGGCCTAAAACCAACAAAGTGGCATCAATTTCACTAAAGTATAAGTAGTATAATGGGGACCGACACCTCTTCCACTACAGCAAACCATTGGAGACCCAATCAGGATTCCCCATATTTCCAAAAATTACTGGCAGAAACCAACAAAGTGGCATCAATTTCACTAAAGTATAAGTAGTATAATGGGGACCGACACCTCTTCCCCTACAGCTAACCCAGTAGATGGGGACCCAATCAGGACTGTTCCCATTTGAAAACAGTTGGGCCTAAAACCAACAAAGTGGCATCAATTATACTAGAGTATAAGTAGTATAATGGGGACCGACTCCTCTTTCACTACAGCCAACCCAATAGATGGACACTAATGGGTGAGCACTAAAATGCTCGGGTGCTCGTTGCTCAGGTCGAGCACATTGAAATACTCGGGTACTCGACCCGAGCAACGAGCCCAATGTAAGTCTATGGGAAACTCAAGCATTTTTTCAGGCGGCTCCCCCCGCGGTCTGCAGAGGGCCTAAAAATTGCCCAAATCGATGGGAACAGTGCTCAAATGGCATAAGAACAGCATGGGAAAGACCCCTGGAAGCATTTCTGACTCCCAGGTCACTTCTGTGAACAATGTTGTCAGAGGTATTACGCCACTTTTACGGATTCACAATAAAACATACACAAACAAAACCAAAATGGAATTTCCTGGGAAATATGTTAAGGAACAATCTTTCCAGGGTAATGAGTTGACTTGTATATAAGGCAAAATAAATAACCAAAAACAAAAATACTCCTCCACACCTTGAGCTATGTTCACACTTAGCGTTTTTGATGCGTTTTTGCCCTTTTGCATTGCTTTCAACCGTGACAAAAGCATTCACCGGGAAATGTCATTTTAACATTTTACAACCTTATCTGGCCATGTGGTGTGTGAGACATTATCAGACACATCCTGTTTCATTTATGAAGGAGGGACACTGAAAGTCACAAAGCCTATTTTTATAGGGGCATCAGGCGGCATTTACTATTCTTAAAGGGCCAGTAGTCGGCCCTCGCTATTCTTAGATAGCCATCAGCTGGCTATGCTTTGTTGTTCCCATTACTAAAGATGGGGTCTCCTATACTGTTATTGCGTATGCAGTGAGTGGCTGGTTTGCCCAAAATTTGGAAGCACCACAATACCCCTTTGAAGAGACTTAGAGGAGGTCCTCCTGTAAACAATGTTCCCATTATTAGGAAGTGGATCTCCCATAGTGTTTGCCTATGCAATGAATGCAAGGGTTGCCAAAAAGTTGGGGGCACTACAATGCCCCTAGGAAGAGACGTAGAGGGCCTCATAAAAAATATGTTCCCATTAGAATGGAGCATGTCTCCTATACTTGTAATGCCCATGCACTAAGTGTATGGGGTGACAAACATTTACCCCTGGGGGGTATACATGAACATACTGTATAAACATTTTTTTTACGGGAATCATAAACACCCTTTAAAAAAATTATGTGGGTGTTGCATCAGGATGGAAGATGAGGATGAGGAGAAGGACGAGAGCAAATAGCCAAAATCAGGAAGCATATGCCCATGTGTGGTTGTGAAAAAACGCATGGGAATATACTATCCAAAAAAAGACACTGGATATGAGTTTGTTACGCTGCTATCATTCGGTGGTATTGAGAAGTCTGGCCCAATCCAGCCCTTGTTCATTTTCATAAGAGTCAGCCTGTCAGTATTTTCAGTTGACAGGTGGATGCGCTTATCAGTTATAATTCCACCAGCGGCACTGAAAACCCGCTCTGATAAAACGCTAGCGGCAGGGCAGGCCAGGGCCCCCAAGGCGTAGAGAGCCAATTCATTCCATGTATCCAGCTTGGATACCCAATAATTATAAGGCACAGAGGAATCACGGAGGACGTTGGTACGGTCGGCAAGGTACTCCCTCAGCATCTTCCCAAGCTTTGCACTCCTTGTGAGAGTACCCCGCGCCTCAGGGCCTGTGCGATGGGAGGGGCTGAGAAAATTCTCACAGAATTTTGACAGTGTTCCCCTGCCTCAGCTGGATTGGAGTTGTGTCTCTCTCGTCCTGTAGTTCTTTGTTGTCCAACGAACTGTGACCTCTTCCGCCTGCGTTTTCAGATGGGAATTTTTTTATTAGTTCCGCAACAAGAGCCTTCTGGTACTGCCCCATTTTTGTAGACCTGTCCGCCTCAGGAGAAAGAGATATAAAGTCCTCCTTGTAGCATGGGTCTAGAAGTGTCACCAACCAGTAATGACTGTCACCCAAAATTTTGAGACCGCGAGGGTCGGGGGAAAGGCAACGTAACATAAACTAAGCCATGCGTGCTAGACTGCTAACAGGCAAGACTTCCATGTCCTCACCAAGAGGACGAGTGACCATGCTCTCCTCCTCGTCCTCCTCTCTGTCTTCAGGCCATCCAAGCTGAACAGACAGTATGACAGTTGTGCACATAGTACCGTATATAACGCATGAAACTAGCTTCTGCTCTTCCTCCTCCTCCTCTTCCTCGTTATCACCCAAACCGCATTGGGATGAGATGAGGCTGGGCTGTGTGGAATCACCCTGTATGGTTCCTTGCTCCATCTCATCGTGCTCCGCCTGCAATGCATCCTCTTTGATTGTGAGCAGAGAGCATTTCAGAAGAGAGAGAAGTGGGATTGTGATGCCAATTATGGCATCATTGCCGCTCACCATCTTGGTGCAGTCCTCAAAGTTTTGGAGGATGGTACATATGCCTGACATCCATGTCCACTCCTGAGGTCTTATGTGTGGAGTCTGAACTGAATACTGACGGCCTTGTTGATGCTGGTACTCAACAACTGCCCTCTTCTGCTCACAAATCCTTCCCAAAATCTGCAGTGTAGAGTTCCAACATATGGGGACATCAAACACCGGTCTGTGAGCTGGAAGCTGCAAACACTGCTGAAATACGGCAAGGGCAGCGGAAGCTGTAGGTGACTTTCTAAAATGTGCATACAGGCGGCATACTTTAACAAGCAGATCAGGCAGCTCCGGGTAGGACTTGAGAACCACGAGGTTAAGCACATGGGCCAGGCATGGTACGTGTATGAGCTCGCCTCGCCTCAGAGCCGCCACCAGGTTCCGGCCATTGTCACACACGACAATGCCTGTCTGTAGGTTCAGAGGTGTGAACCACAGATCTGCCTGCTCTTTCAGAGCTGTCCACAAGTCTTCAGCATTGTGCGGTTTGCCACCTAAGCATATTGGCTTCAGCACAGCCTGTTGCTGCTTGGACGAGGCAGTGCTGCAGTGCTTCCAGCTTATGAATGATGTGGTCATTTCGGAGATGGAGGCTGAGGAGGATGAGGTGCAGGAGCTGTAGACTGTGGGGGCAACCCTGATTGACCTAGGGCCCGCAATCCTCGGGGTCGGGAGGACGTGTTCCGTCCCAAAGTCCGACTGGGGCCCGGCTTCCACTATGTTAACCCAGTGTGCCGTCAGCGAGATGTACCGTCCCTGCCCACACGCACTTGTCTACGTGTTCGTGGTTATGAGGACTTTCCCAGGAACTGCATAGTTGAGGGCACGGCTAATGTTTTGGGACACGTGATTGTGTAATGCGAGGATGGCACACCGGGAGAAATAGTGGCGGCTGGGGACAGAGTACCAAGGGATGGCCATCGCCATCAGGTTGCGGAATGCTTCAGTCTCCACAAGCCTAAAAGTCAACATTTCGAGCGCAAGCAGTCGCGAAATGTGTGAATTTAGTAGTGTGGGGTGTTGGCTGCGCATTTGTGCTCCGTTCCACGGACTGGGGTATGGACAAATGAACGTTGCACTGGGACAAGGACGTGGACTTGCTTCCTGATGCTACTTGAGAGTGTGCAATGACAGGTGCAGGGCAGGAGGCATCTTCGCATGCACCATGGACAGGGGATTGGCTTGCATGCACAACAGCAGAAGAAGCAGTGATGCCAACCGCAGACACTGTTCCTGGACCCTGGAGTTCGGTGCTTTGCTGCCATGTGCCTGATCATGCTGGTGGTGGTCAGGCTGTTAGTTTTGCCACCCCTGCTGATGCTGGCCTGGCAGGTGGTGTAAATGGCCTTTTTGGGGTTATCGGCAGAGTCTTTAAAAAACAACCAGACTCGGGAAGACCTAACAGTTGTACTGGCAACTTCCTTTATGTTGGTGTTACGGGGAATGGTTGCATGCTTTCTGTATGCGGCCATCACACGGCTTCTTCCTGCCTGTTAGGGTGTTCTGCCTCCCTCCGTCCACGCTCTGCATGTCCTCCTGCCAGGTTGAGTCAGTTACTATATCATTCACCACCTCGTCTTCCACTTCCGCACCCTGGTCCTCCTCCTGACTTTCTGGCAATTGAGTCTCATCATCATCCACCTCTTGTGACACTTTCCCACCATTGCCTTCATGTGACCGTGGCTGCTCAAATATTTGGGCATCGCTACATGCGATCTCCTCTTGCCCCGCTACAAGTGGATCGGGCGAGAGGCCCAAATCTATAAATGGAAAAATGAACAGCTCTTTGGGGTGTCCAAGTGTGGGATCAGTTGTCTCTGGGCATTCGGCATGGTGGGAGAAAGGCGGTTCAGGGTGAGGAATATGCGGTCCAGACTCATGGCTACTGAAACTTGACCGTGTGGAAGACAGGGTGGTGGTGGTGGCTAAGTGACTGGAAGCATTATCTGCTATCCAACCAATAACCTTTTCACACTGCTCTGTGTTCAATAGCGGTGTTCTGCAGTCCCCTATTAATTGGGACAGGAACGTCGAGCAAGAAGATGTGGGTGTTTTTTGTGGCACAATTTCAAGCTTGCCCACGACCTCGGCCTCTGCATGCACCATCACTATCACGTCCAGTTCCCCATCCCTTGCTATGTGCCTTGCCAATTTTAAATGGAGGACAATATCTTCCACGCTCACTACAAATGGCTGAATTTGGAGCGAACGTATATGTGATCCGTGTGACGAACAAACCACACTTTTAAATAGCTGGCCTGAATGTAAATATTTTGAACAGCAAACTGGTGTCATTAGCTTCACTGACACACTGAAACAAATTTTTAATGGAGGCCAGAAATGGCAGTATTTTCTGAAAATGTATATGTGATCCGTGAGGCAGATAAAACACAGTTTTAAATACCTGGCCTGTAAGTAACTATTTTGAACAGCAAGCTGTTGTCAATGGCTTCATTGACACACCTAAAGAAATTTTTAATGGAGGCTAGAAATGGCAGTATTTTCAGCGCAATTATATGTGATCCGTGTGACGTACAAACCACAGTTTTAAATAGCTGGATTTTCAGCGCTGTAATATGAAAAGGACCTGGCTGTATTCTGCAGTGCCAACAAGCAAATGGCGCAGAAAAACGGTGTTCTCTGGATTGCTTTTTAAGCAAATAATAAGGATTAAGATCCCAAAAAAAATTATTCCTGGCCCCTGAGACCTGGGCCTATGTCTAGAAATATCTAACAGCAGCAGCAGACAAAGCTGGAATGGAGCCTCTTGTGCTATATACACTGCAGTCTGCTATACACAGTGCCTGCCTGCCCATATACACTGCCTGCCTGATATCTCTGCAGATGGATTAGTCCTCAGAAGAACTGTTGGTGATTGACACTGATTGTGACTGTGACGAGCATGGCTGTGCCAGGTCTGATATAGACCTGATGACGCTGTGCGGCTGGCCAATCACTGTAATGCCACAACCAAAATGGCTGCAACATTACAGTGAGTGGCAGGCAATCCCTGCATGTTCATTGGCACTGTAAAGAGCACCAAACATGCAGGGAAGGGACCCGAGCTCCCACCGAGCAGTGAGATGCTCGGGCGAGCACCGAGCAGTTGCGAGCATGCTCGCTCATCATTAATGGAGACCCAATCAGAATTCCCCAAATTTCCAAAGATTACTGGCAGACACCAACAAAGTGGCATCAATTTCAGTGCAGTAGAAATTGTACAATTAGCAATGACATCTCTTCCCCTACAGCCAATCCAGTAGATGGGATCCAATCAGGACTGTTACCATTTGAAAACATTTGGGCCTAAAACTACCAAAGTGGCATCAATTTCACTAGAGTATAAGTAGTATAATGGGGATCGACACCTCTTCCACTACAGCCAACCCAATAGATGGAGACCCAATCAGGATTCCCCACATTTCCAAAAATTACTGGATGACACCAACAAAGTGGCATCAGTTTCGGAAATTGAAATTGTCATTGGGCGACCTCAGCAGTAGTTTTTGCTGACCCTTCCATTATGATTGCACATCATTGTTTGTGCTGCATTTTCTATTTGTGCTTTAAGCTTTGAGTACGATTTCCATATGCATTATGTAGCGCCGGCGTCCCTGCCCTCTGCTAGGCAGGGACGCTGTTCCCCTCACCCCTCTGCTCCGAGCCCGGCGTCCTCCTCCCGCTCTGCTGGCAGCGCGCGCTCCTTCCCAGCCACTGTGCTTAGGGCGCGCGCGCTCCCTCCCTCTTAAAGGGGCCGCGCGCGCCGTCCTAAGGAGTCCCCGGCCAATGGCCGGAGGACTTCACCATATATAAGGCACCTCCTCCAAAATGGAGGTGCACGAGCAATGTTGTTGCACTGTTCACTACTCTGCTTCAGCCCTCAGGTCCCGTTGCCAGTTACCTGCCAGAATCCTGCCAGTTGCTGTCTGATTCCTGCCTGATATTCCGCTTACCTGCCTGCTAGCCTGAGGTCCGACGGTCTGCCTACCGACTCCTGTCAGTCTGTCTAAGGACCAGCTTGCCCGCTCACCTGGGAGCGCACATCTGCTACCTGCCTGCTAGCCTACCTGGAGGCTCCGCCGTCACGTGCTGTGACCACCTGCCATTCCAGAGACTCTCGCTTGCTCACCTGGGAGCACACATCTACCATCTGCCTGCTAGCCTACCTGGAGGCTCTGCCATCACAGGTCGTACCTACCCTTTACCCAGAGACTGCCCCGGTCACTTGCCGTGACCTCCTGCCCGTTCATCCAGAGACTGCCCCGGTCACTTGCCGTGACCTCCTGCCCGTTCATCCAGAGACTGCCCCGGTCACTTGCCGTGACCTCCAGCCCATTCACTCAGAGACTGTCCCGGTCACCTGCTGTGACTGCCTGCCCGTCTTCCCTGGTCGCCACCCGCTCCCTTACAAGGACCGCCCCCTTGTATAGTAGCTCAGAGGTTCCGCCTCCCAGACCCGTTACACATTATATTGTCAGTTACCTGCACATTCAGTTGTTTATTGCTATCCTTGGGGTCAGCATCACCCTTTAATCTATATTGCATTTGATACTATTGTCTATTTCTTGGTATTTTCTATCCTGCTGATATATGCTTGGGATGATTCTACCCTTGCATATAAGGCTATGTGCCCACGATGCAGAAATGAAGCAGAAAATTTCTGCAGCATTTCTGCATCTCCCTGGCAGAAAAAATGCATGCAGATTGTGCATGCGTTTTTCCTGCAGAATACATGCGGATCCACATGCGGATTCACATGCGTTTCCGCATGCAGATTCACAAGCGCTTTCCAGGCGATAGCATCACTTGGAAAGTGCTTGACAACTAGGTCACACTGTATAAATCCATGCAAACAGCATGGATTTATACAGTGTGAACCGTAAAAATTAAAACAAATCAAGTTATACTCACCCCCGATGCCCGGCGTGGCTGCAGCGCTGCTTCCTGGCTGGTTGCCGGCATATCGCGAGACAGAGCGGTGAAGGGCCTGCGGTCACATGACTGTGATGTCACCGCAGGTCCTCAAGCGATGCCGGCATTCAGAGAGAAGCCGCCGGACAGGTGAATATAACTTTATTTGTTATTTTATTCTTTTTTTACAGGTACAATGGTAGACAACCGACAGAAGATTAGACCCCTAAAACATAACTTTTATTCGAATATGCTAAAAAGGACTCAGTAGTCACCATAACAACAAACACAAAAACAAGACAAAATGCCAGGGAACAGGGATAAGTCACACATCAGTCAGGAAGGATTACGGGCTCTATCTGTCCCTATTTTGACCCTAATTTTTGCTCCGTGGCGCCCCCGCTCAACGTCGGTGTCCCTAATATCCCTGGTAAATCTCTATCTTTAGATTTAAAAAAACACGATCGTGAATAAAAGATAGAGAAAAGTGAACGTACAGATTAAGAAGCCGACAATTCATCATAGATATGCATTTAAGGAGACACAATTCTATATATTGCGACAATAATAATAGCCCTGGGAATTTTTTAGAAGGTAAAATTTGTCTCAAGATAGCTGGTTTATTACATTCATACACAAGCCAGCATATACTAAATAACCAAAGCTAATAAAGCAGGTTCTGTTATATATGAGACTAATCCCCAGAAGTAATGCCCACAGACCGGTATCACATGTGCATCCTGCTCTATGTCGTTCTAAATTGTCAGAGCCAGAATGTGATAGAGACTGTAACACATACAAGCAAAACAAATGACCAATTCTAAATGCATTATAACAATCTCAATATCATTTAGTAAGGAATAGCATTTATCATTGGTAATGCATTATGTCACATCTCATAGATATCAAAGAAATAACACAAATCATTAGTGATTCCTAATATCCTATGTCAGAAAATACAGGGATTTAGCACTTATCATAGATAGTCCCTCATATCATGTCCCAAATGCAAAGACAGTCTGATATCATATAAATAGACAGGGAGCAACACTTATCATTGATGATCCCTCATATCTCGTCCCAACGCGTTTCTCCCTGGTACTCTCCAGGGTTCATCAGGGGAACTGGAGAGGCAATCAATCCTTCTCTCCAGACGCTCAGTCAGTGCTGCATATGAAGAAATGGGAACATCTCCCACATATATAGACACCCACACTCATCTCCCAATGTTCACTAATTGTACCTGTGATTAGACGCCCCCTTTTTCCACCATGTCACTCACCCTGGCAGTCCAGCGCACGCCAATGGTACCCAGGTCTGGATGAGAGTCTCCTCTCCTCCAGAACTGGGTACCATCCGCACATAGAGACGCATAGAAGTCGCTTGTACAAATGTACAGTCGCGGTTTCTATGCGTTTCAATGCAAGTCAATGGCGGGAGTTCCGCTGCGCTTCCGCAAAATTAAATGACATGCTGCGGAAAAATCCGCAGCATGTGCATAGAACATGCAGAATCCCCTTGGGGACCATGGGGTGCGGATTACCTAGCGTTTCACAAGCGTTTCCGCTGCGGAAATTCCGCAGCATAAACGCTTGAAAAACGCTACGTGGGCACCCAGCCTCAGTGTATGTTTTAAATGTTTTTAATCACTTTTTGTGTGGTTTTGCTGTTCTAGTGAATTATTGTTCAATAAAAAATGTATTACATATTTTCTCAATAATTCTGGGTGTGCTTGGTTTTCTTTACCTGTGGCTTTCCTCTCCACTCATGCTATATATATTTCACAGATTCCTTGTAGCACCCCTCATACACACAGCTGTGCCTCCTGTTCTTTTGTTTTCTAAAACCACCAAAGTGGCATCAATTTCACTAGAGTAAAAGTAGTATAATGGGGATCGACACCTCTTCCACTACAGCCAACCCAATAGATGGAGACCCAATTAGGATTCCCCACATTTCCAAAAATTACTGGCAGACACCCACAAAGTGGCATCAATTTTAGTACAGTAGAAATTTGTACAATTAGCAACGACACCTCTTCCCCTACAGCCAACCCAGTAGTTGGAGACTCAATCAGGACTGTTCCCATTTGAAAACATTTGGACCTAAAACCACCAAAGTGGCATCAATTTCACTAGAGTATAAGTTGTATAATGGGGACCGACACCTCTTCCACTACAGCCAACCCAGTGGATTGAGAGACCAAATCTGTATTCTCCACATTTCCCCAAAATTAGGGCCTAAAACCTGCAGCTGCAGAAAGAGCTGGCACATAAGCAATATCACAGACTGCAATTCTGCAAGATCAATACAGCACACTAAAAACTACAACATCGCCTACTCTGTATAGTCTGCAATTGTGGTGCAAAAGTCCTTTGACATCCATAACTTGTTCATCTTGATGAAAGTTAGGTGGTCAACACTTTCATGGGACAGCCGGCTGCGCTTATCCGTCAGGACACCACCAGCAGCACTGAACACACGTTCTGAGAGAACGCAGGCTGCCGGGCATGATAAAACCTCCAAGGCGTGACAGGCAAGCTCAGGCCATTTATCCATTTTTGAAGACCAAAGTGTAAAAGGGTCAAAACCCTTACTGATGGTATTCGTATTGAGCTCTAGATAGTCCTCCACCATCCTCTCCAGTCGTTCTCCACGTGTCAGATTTGTACTCTGTTGTGCTGGTGCATGAGCTGGTCGAAAAAGTGTGTGAAAGGACTCACAGAAATTGTTTCTGCCACGTACTCTGCTGCTGCTTCTAATGTTTTGGTGTTGACGAACTGACGTGCCGGAGGTTAAAAACAATACAGCTGCGATGCACACTGTGTGCCTCACTCCTATCTTGGGGAAAAGCTCTATTAAGGCTGCTTAAAAACTTGTTTCGATACTCCAACATTAGCGTGTCCCTTTCCAGGGCGTGAAGTATCTGGCAAAATTTACTCTTATAACGTGAATCTAACAGAGAGGCAACCCAGTAGTTAGCATTATTTCAAATCCCAACTACACGGGGATCATGTTGCAGAAAGTGCAGCAAGAAGGCACTCATATGTCGGGCACTTCCAGGTGGTCCAAAGCCAAACTCTATTGTTGGCTGCGTAACACTGATGCATGTTTCCTCCGTCCCCTCCTGCCAACCACGTTCAACAGAGAGGGAATGATTATCCTCTTCATCTTCTGTCTGTTGCTCACCCATCACCTCTTCCTCCTCCATTTGTTCCTCAGCTCTTGCACCTTCACTAACAGTATGTCTGGTATCACCAAACCCCCTCGATCACAGGAAGCCACCATCACTTGGCATCAGCCTGTGTGAATGCAATCTGGAACTTTGAGACATTCTTATCCCTTCTGCATCCTCCTCTTCTTCTGGGACAAGAACCTCATGCCGCACGCTATTCAAAGTCCGCTCCAGCATGTAGATGACCGGAATAGTGATGCTGATGATGGGATTGTCAGGGCTAACTAGTTCAGTATAGCCATTTCAAAACTGTGCAGAGGGGTGCAGAGGTCCTTTATCTGTTCCCACTCCGTAAACGTAATATGCCCCATGTCCGTACTGCGTTGCCTTAGGCTATAAGACATGCCATACTGCGTCAGGACTCGTTGCTGCTGCCACAGTCACTGCAACTTGTGCAGAGTGGAATTCCACCACGTCGGCACATCGCATATCAACCTGTTAACTAACATGAACAAAGACCTCTGTATCGATGCAAGTCGATGACATGAGGGATGTAAACGGTAGAAGTGAGCACACAGCTTCCGTACTTTCTGAAGCAGCTCATCCAGACCGGGACAGTGGCGGAGAAATAGCTGTACCACCAGGTTGAGGACATGAGCCATGCAAGGCACATGTGTGAGTTCGCCTTGGCGTAGGGCCGCCAACAGGTTCACACCATTATCGCACATGGCCTTCCCTGGCTCCAGGTACAGCAGAGAAAGCCATTGCTCAAACTGAGCCTGAAGAGCGGTCTACAACTCTTCAGTTGTATGACTGTGATCTCCAAGGCATAATAATTTTAAAACTGACTGATTGCGGTGAGCCCCGGCTGCGCAATATGGAGGTGGTGTGGATTCGCTCTGAACTGTTGGAAAGTGTGTCTCGTTAAGGCAGAAGTTGAGTGTGCAGGTGGAGGCCCTAGAGGAGGTGGAGGATGCTGAAGCAGCGGAGGAAGTGTGAAATACAGAGGTTTGTTCTGCAAGCCTTGGGGATTCCAAGATTTGTGGAGCAGCCCCTTCCCCACCTGTCCCCACAGCCACCAGAATCACCCAGTGCCTAGTCAGCGAGATGTAATGCCCTTGGCCATGCTTACTCGTCCATGTGTCTGTGGTGAAATGCACCTTGGCAGATAAAGATTTAGTCAAGGAACAGGTGATGTTGTCTGTGACATGCTGGTGTAGCACAGGCACAGATTTCTTAGAGAAGTAATGGCGACTGGGCAACTGGTATTGGAGGACTGGGACGGCCGTCAGCTTTCGGAAACCATCTGTATCTGCCAGGCGGAAAAGCCGGATTTCCGTGGCCAACAGATTTCAGATGGTGGAGTCCAACCTCTTAGCTATGTCATGTGTAGGATGAAACAATATTTTATGTGAGCACAACAGCGGGACCGAGGGCTGGCTGCGGTGCTGAGAGGGCGGAGTACGGTAAAACGGACAAACTGCTGGACTGTGAGTGAGGTGCAGGCGCAGATGTTACGGTGGATTGATAAATGTGTGGTGTGCTCGGTGAAACAAACAGCAGGCATGTCCACTTCCATTACAGCAGACAGGCTCTCACTGAGCCTGACTGGAGTGGGTAGAGAACTAGAAGTTTTGCGGTGGGAGACCTGCGTGCCAATACATGGCATGGTAACAGAGGAGAAGGAGGAAGCAGCGGATGCGGTTGATGGGGCAGCTGATGGTGGTTGAGGTCCGCTGGTCTGCATTTTAGAGCAGTGAGATTCCCAGCATAACGCATGTTGTGTGCGCATGTGAAGGTTCATGCATGTAGTAGTCAAATTATTGCACTTTTTCCCTCAATTTTTTCTTGCAAAGTGTGCAGATAACTAGTGATGAGCGAATCTGCTCGACGAATGTTCTAAAGTTTCAAATTCGACACGAATATGGCACATTCGGATTCGTAATCAGACAGGTGAGCAAAATTTCTTAAAATCGGAAATTGTTCGACGAATAAGCTCGGGAATGCGAATACGGGGCAACCGCAGTGTTTTGAACAGTTTTGGTAGCATAGTGCAAGTGTGTGTTGAGCGAGGAGACGTGGCTGCTGAGTGTGGGGGCTGTGGAGAACTCAGAACAGGTCAGATCAGCAGCGCACTTTTTTTTTTTTCTTTCTGGTAGGCTGTAACTTCAAGTCAGGAAAGCGTGGCCAGCCAATCAGAGCGCAGGAAGCATCCACACTTTCCAGACAAAAGGGCTTGTGCAATTGGCTGCTGAAATCACATGTCCTCTCCATATAAAAACCGGCCAAGTTCCCTCAGCGCCATTCTATCCATGTAACTGCTGGGGAGACAGACGCAGCTCAGTGTTCGCCTGTGTAATGACAGATATTAGCTAGTTAGATGGGCGCTTGTGTGGAAGTCAAATAGTGTAGACAATTCCTGGCCTGTGTACCTGTGCAATCAATGGTGCAGCACATTTTTTGTTTTCTTGTGCAAGTACTGAGATTCTGACAGAAAGAGAGGCCCCATGCCATACAACAGTGTTTTGTTACCACTTGTATTGAGCTCCATGCAAGAGTATACCTTCAATCTATTCTTGCACTGGCTAATGTGATCAAGCAAGCAAGCGCAGCCCACCTTTTCATTTTGTGGGGTTGAAATTCTGCTCTACGCAGAGTCTACAGAGCTTCTGATTGCAGAGCACAAAAACCTTTTTTTTTCTGCTGCTAATGTCATAGTGCAAGCTGTGTTAGCCCAGCTTTTCCTTTTTTGGCTGGGTGAAATGCAGCTGTACGCGCAGTAAAACAAAGCTGTTTGTTTGGTTGGCAGGCACAGTCCACACAAGTTTTTTTAGTGTGGCAAACGTGATACACTGTGCTATAAGCCAGCTACTACATCAGTGGCGGTCAAATTCAGCTGTACGCACAGTCAAACAAATATAGATTTTTTTGTTGTCAGGCAGAGTCCACAAAAGGTTTATTAGTGTGGGAAAGGTGATCCAGTCTGCTAAAAGCCAGGTACTATTTTAGTGGTGTTGAACTTCACCTGGTTTCAGAGTAAAAAAATAAATTTTTTCTCTTGCTTTTCTCTTTCTCTCTCTTCCAAAAAATATTTTTTCGAGTGACAAACTTGATACTGACGCGCCCCCGGGGCAGTGGGGTACTCGGCAGCCGGGCCTATGGATGCTGGTGGGGGATAGGTCACAGTGACTGGCCCGGTACGTGGCCCAGGGTGGTCAACCAAAAAGGGGGATTGGAACTTGGATAGAGCTAAAAATAAAATAAATAGTTCGTTACGCCACCTGTGGTACCTGGTAATGATTACCAGCGCTGCTGCAGACCTCCGGGGGGTGATGGGATGGCAGCTGAGGTGTTTCTGCTCCCCACAGGTGGAGCGGGCCCCCGGGGCAGTGTGGAGTTTTATGGTGGGTGGTGATGCTGGGGCTTGTAGTGCCGGAAGTAGTGTTGGCGCAGCTGAAATAATAGACGGAGGCAGTGCGGTCCAGTCATCCGAGTCTTTACTCACAGTTCTCATGTACGTTCCACTGATACACTGCGCGGGTGCCAGCCTCCCACATCGCGCTGCGTTCACCAGACCAGGGGTTCGGCTCTTCCTCAGGTAGGTTAGGAGCACCTGACGGAACCCCGCTTTCTTATGTTCCTCTCTAGACCGACTTCACGCTGGGTCTTCTCCCTCCTGCCCTGCGCTTCCCCACTCACAGTCCCGCTCGGGTGCTCTGAAGTCCCGCTGGGCAACTTGGAGTTCCCGGACCTGCTTGACCCTCACGGAGACTAAGATGAGGCTGTGGCAACTGCACTATAAAAGCCAGAAGCCTCCGGTTTTTCCAGCCGAGACCTGAAGTAACACGGCTGGTCCAGGGGCTGGTCCCCTTCTTGCGGCCTGATCCCTCTGTCTTCTGACAGATTCGGGGCGTACGGGTGCCGTCCTGCACTCGCCGTACCCCCTGGGATCCCTTCTATAGAACGGAGCCTTCCTCCTCTGCTCCCCTCCTGGGCCTCTAGCACTAGGCCCCATTTGTGGGGCAGAGCTCCTAAGGAGACTCTGCTCCCAGACTGTCTTCACTCACTGACCTACTGAACTGACCTGCCACCCTAAGATGGCTTCCCTTTATATACCTCCTTCTATGGTGCTCCCCTACCCTACTTCCTCCACCCACACCCACTACTAGTTCCCCCTATCTTTGGGTTCCCCCCACTCTAGCCAGGGACAGGGCTCAGCAGGAAAACACATTGTATCTTGCCCTTCCTGCTGGCCTGGAGCAGTGTAGTGTTGGATGCAGGTGTTGGGGTGCCGGGCAGCACTCTCTCCTTACCTGAGAGAAGGAGATACCACACGTCTGGGTGAGATGCAGTACCTCTGTGGTGACTGAACCCTCAGGGGCGCCACAATACACTGTGCTATAAGCCAGCTACTATGTCAGTGCCGGTATGCTTTATCGGCCTCATTCACACTAAAAAATATCTTTCGTCTGTTAGGCCATATCTTACCTTGTCATTTAGTGTCGCTGAAATTCAGGTGTGTACACAGCTGTTGCAAAGGAAAAAAAATTATTTTTGTTTAGTTCATAACGTGCTCCTACCACAGTATCTTAGCAACATGAGTGGGAAAAAGAGAGGTCGTGGTGGAAGGGGGAATAAGCTTGGTGTTAAAGGTATACGTGGGGTACGTGGTAATGTTAGTGAAAGCACTAGTGAATAGGGTTGAACGAGTATGTTCTGTCCGAGTATGCTCGGGCCGAGCTCCGAGTATTTACAGCTGCTCGGTGATAAGGTTAAATCGCTCCCGTGTGCATGATTTGCAACTGTTTTATTACATGTGAGGAATGTGTTAGAAATAGACATTCCTCACATGTAATAAAACTGTCAAACAGTCGCAAATCATGCACACGGGAGCGATTTAACCATATCACTGAGCAGCTGTAAATACTCGGAGCTCGGCCCGAGCATACTCGGCGAAAGGGTTAATAGAACATACTCGCTCAACACTACTAGTGAACCAAGACAAACAGGTCCTATCCAAAGACAACTGACAACTTCTGTTACTGGACGGCCTATTCCACTCCCCTTTTTTGGCAGCCGCACAGCGATACGTCTTGTTGATAAGGGCCAGAAAGAGTAGGTGCTCCAGTGGATGGCAAGCTCTGCTTCAAGTGCCCTCTCCTCTTCTTTCTCTACTTCAACATCAAACGCAGTACAGTCCACAGAGGTGGCACCACAATTACCCATGCCTCCCTCTACAACACAAACAGTTAGTGTTGAGCGAACATGCTCGACACTGCTCGGTACTCGCCCGAGCATCACGCTACTCAGGATGTTCGGCGAGCACCTTGCATTTCCGGGTTACTCGGGCGGGAGCTCGGGTCTCCGCCCTGCATGTTTGGCGCTCTTTACAGAGCCAATGAACATGCAGGGATTGCCAGCCAGTCACTGTAATGCCGCAGCCATGTTGGTTGTGGGCATTACATTGATTGGCTGGCCGCACAGCGTCACCTCGAGTATTTAAATCCGGACGCCGCCATCTTGGACACAGACAGCTGGGATCAGACAGTGTAGGGACAGCGCTGCTGATTTAGGGAGAGATATATACTGCGAAATAGTTAGTATAGGGTCTGTAAATGCTGCCAGATCAAACTAACAGTCCTTCTCAGGACTAATATCCATCCCAGATATTAGGCAGGCAGGCTGTATAGGAGACGCAGTGGTTATACCAGCAAACGCTGCATTACAGTTCTGTGTGCTCCTGTTGCTGAAATTGCTGGACTTAACTCCAGGTCTCGAGGGCCAGGAAAAATCCTTTTTTTATCATCTAAATCCTCTTTTTTTTTTCCTCCTTCACACTGTACAAATATGCGTCTTATTAACCTTTTGGTGTCCCCCACCCCCCCCAAAAAAAAAAAGTGTGTCTGTGACAGTTCAGACACAAATATATCTGTTTAAAATAGTCTGGTGTAGGCCAGAGAAATAGAAGTGTGGTTTTGCAATTCTACAGTTCAAACCTCCTGTATTATCCACTTTTGGGCCATTTTTACCTAAAAAAAAACAGTTTGAGTGTGTCGCTCACTGTTCAGCTGCAAATATATGTATTTAAAATTGTCTGGTATACCCCAGTAAACAATAACTGTGGTTTTGCCATTCCACGGTAAAAAATCTCTATTATTCAGTTTTTGGTATTTTTTACGTAAAGAAAAACAGTAATAGTTTCTCCCTGATTGTTCAGATTGTTTAAAAGAGTCGGGTGTTGGCCAGAGAAATAGAACTGTGGTTTTCCTCTTCCACGGTTTTAATCTACTTTTTATTACCCTTTTTCCATTGATAGTGCGAGTGTAAGCTATTTTACTTCCTTTACAATGGGCAAGGCACGTGGCAAGGGACGTGGAACTGGACGTTCTGGTGATGGTGCATGCAGAGGACGGGGCCGTGGCCAAGGTGAAAATGTGCCACAACCAACAGCCACATCTTCTTGCTCCCACTTCTTGACCGAACTACTAGGGAAGCACACAACAACACCAGTATTGCGAACTGAACAGTGTGAACAGGTTATTAATTGGATAGCAGATAATACTTCCAATTACCTGGGCACCACCACCTCCGGTCTGTCTTCCACGCGGTCAAATCTTAGTAGCCGTGAGTCTCGACCGCATACTCCTCCTCACCCTGATGCTCCTTCCTCCCACCATGCCAAGTGTCGTCAGACAGCAAGTGATCTCACACTTGGACACTCTGAAGAGCTGTTCACTGGTCAATTTGTGCCCCTCGTCTGCTCTGCTTGAAGTGGTGGAAGAGGAGATCCCATGTAGCGATACCCAAATATTTGAACAGCCACGGCCACAGGAAGTCGACGCTGGCAATTTGTCACAAGAGGTGGATGATGACGAGACACAATTGCCAGGAAGTGAGGAGGAGGATCGTGGTGCGCAAGTGGAAGAGGAGGAGGTGGTGGATGATCTAGTAACTGACCCAACGTGGCAGGAGGACATGCAGAGCGAGGCCAGCAGCACACAGGGTGAGGGAGGCAGAATACCCCAACAGGCAGGAAGAAGTGTGGTGGCAGCACACAGAAGGCAGGCAACAGTTCCCCGTAACACCAACACGAGGGACGTTTCCAGTACAACCTGTAGGTCTTCCAGAGTCTGGAATTTTTTTAAAGACTCTGCTGATAACCCCAAAAAGGCCATTTGTACCACCTGCCATGCCAGCATCAGCAGGGGTGACAAAACTACCAGTCTGACCACCACCAGCATGATCAGGCACATGGCAGCAAAGCACCCGACTTTGTGGGGTGAACCCCAGGGTCCACGACAAGTGTCAGCGGGTGTCACCACTGCTTCTTCCGCTGTTGTGCGTGCAATAGAACCCCCTGTTGTGTGTGCAAGGCAATCCCCTGTCCATGCTGCATGCAAAGATGCCCCCTCCTCTCAGTCTTCACTTGTTATGACAGTTTCTCAAGAAACAGCATCAACGTCCACGTCCATGTCTCACCGCAGCGTTCAATTGTCCATATCCCAGACCTTTGAATGAAAGCAGAAATTTGCAGCCAACGCCCCACAGGCCACAGTCCTAAATTCGCACATTTCACGACTGCTTGCGTTGCAAATGCTGCCTTTTAGGCTGGTGGAGACGGAATCCTTCCGCAACCTTATGGCGGTGGCCGTCCCTCGGTATTCGGTCCCCAGCCGACACTATTTTGCCCGGTGTGCCATCCCCGCACTACACAAGCACGTGTCCCAAAACATCTGCCGTGCCATCAACAACGCAGTTACTGGGAGAGTCCACCTGACAACGGACTCGTGGACAAGTGCTTGTGGCCAGGGATGGTACATCTCCCTGACGGCACACTGGGTAAACATAGTGGAAGCCGGGACACAGTCAGACCTTGGGACGGAACACATCCTCCCCACACCGAGGATTGCGGGCCCTATGTCAGTCAGAGTTGCCCCCACAGTGTACAGCTCCTGTGCATCATCCTCCTCCTCCTCCTCATGTTCAGCCTCCATCTCAGATATCACCACATCAGTTACAAGCTGCAAGCACTGCAGTACTGCCTCCGCCAAGCGGCAACAGGCTGTGCTGAAACTCATAAGCTTAGATGAGAAACCTCACACTGCTTGTGAGTTGTGGACAGCTGTGAAAGAGCAGGCAGATCTGTGGCTGAGACCGCTGAACCTACATCCAGGCATGGTCGTGTGTGACAATGGCCGTAACCTGGTGGTGGCTCTGAGGCGAGGCGAGATCACACACGTACCATGCCTGGCTCATGTGCTTAACCTCGTGGTTCAGCGGTTTCTTAAATCGTACCCCGAGTTGCCAAATCTGCTCGTCAAAGTACGCCGCCTGTCAGCTCCTTTTCGCAAGTCGGCTACAGCTTCCGCCGCCCTTGCTGTGTTTCTGCAGCGTTTGCAGCTTCCGTCACACCGACTGGTGTGTGATGTCCCCACACGTTGGAACTCTACCCTCCACATGTTGCAAAGGATTTGTGAGCAGAAGAGAGCAGTTGTGGAGTACCAGCTGCAACAAGGCCGTCGATATTCAGGTCAGACTCCACACATAAGACCTCAGGAGTGGACCTGGATGTCTGACATATGTACCATCTTGACAAACTTTGAGGAGTCCACCAAGATGGTGACTGGCGATGACGCCATCATTAGCGTTAGCATTCCACTTGTCTGTCTTTTGCAATGCTCTCTGCAGAGAATTAAAGAGGAGGCATTGCAGCCAGAGTATGATGAGATGGATCAAGAAGCCGTAGCGGTCTATTACACACAGCCCAGCCTCATCTCATCCCAACATGCACTGGGGGACAATGAGGGAGAGGAGGAGGAGGAGGAAGAACAGGACCTTATATCATGCGCTGTAGACGGTAGTACCTGTACAACTGTCATACCGTCGGTTCAGCGTGGGTGGCCTAAGGACAGGGGGGAGGAGGAGGAGGAAAGAATGGTCAGTCGTCATCTTGGTGAGGACACGGAAGTCTTGCCCGTTACCAGTCTGGCACGCATGGCTGACTTTGTTACGCTGCCTTAACCGTGACCCTCGCGTTGTCAAAATGTTGGGTGACTGTCATTACTGGTTGGTGACATTTTTAGACCCCCGCTACAAGGAGAACTTTCACTCTCTTATTCCTGAGGTGGAGAGGTCTACAAAAATGGGGCAGTACCAGAAGGCCCTTGCTGCAGAACTGTTAAAAAAATTCCCATCTGAACACGCTAGTGGCAGAGGTCACAGTTAGCTGCCCAACCAAGGCGTACATGCAAGAGAGACACAACTCCAATCCAGCAGAGGCAGGGGAACATTGTCAACGTTCTGGGACAGTTTTCTCAGACCCTCCCTTCGCACAAACCCTGAGGCGCGGGGTACTCTCACAAGGAGTGAAAAGTTTCAAAAGATGGTGAGGGAGTTCCTTGCCGACCGTACCAGCGTCTTCCGTGATTCCTCTCTGCCTTTTTAATTATTGGGTATCCAAGCTGGACCCTTGGAATGAACTCGCTCTGTATGCCTTGGAGGCCCTGGCCTGCCCTGCCGCTAGCGTGTTATCGGAGCGTGTTTTTAGTGCCGCTGGGGGAATTATAACTGATAAGCGCAATCGCCAGTCAACTGACAATGCTGACAAGCTGACCCTTATCAAAATGAACAAGGGCTGGATTGGGCCAGACTTCTCATCACCACCAAATGACAGCAGAGTAGCATAAAGTCAAATCCACTGTGTTATTTCTGGAGGTGTATTCACATGCACCACTTCACACCCACACATGGGTATAAGCTTCCTCATTTCGGCTGTTTTATGTTCTTCTCCTTATCCTCAGCCTCCACCACCACTATACCACCAGGGTGACCGTGGTCCATGTTGGCATTATTGAAAGTTCCTCCGTCCTTGCTTTTTGTCAGCTTTTGCTTGGAAGGCATAAGCAAAGACTGTGGTAGACCCACTCCCCAATAATGGGAATAATGTTTTTAAGATGCTGTACTGTATGGCTCTTGTAAGGGGCATTAAAACCGTCTTGTTGAGCTACTGTGACCTCCACCACTTTTCCAAGGGGCATTAAAACCGTCTTGTTAAGCTACTGCAACCTCCATGTCTCTTTCAAGTGGCATTGATATTGTCTTTTTATTCCACTGCAACCGCCACCACTCTTCCAAGGGGCATTAAAACCGTCTTGTTAAGCTACTGTGACCTCCACGTCTCTTCCGAGGGGCATTAAAACCGTCTTGTTAAGCTACTGTGATCTCCACGTCTCTTTCAAGGGGCATTGATATTGTCTTTTTATTCCACTGCGACCTCCACCACTCTTCCAAGGGGCATTAAAACCGTCTTGTTAAGCTACTGTGACCTCCACGTCTCTTTCAAGGGGCATTGATATTGTCTTTTTATTCCACTGCGACCTCCACCACTGTTCCAAGGGGCATTAAAACCGTCTTGTTAAGCTACTGTGACCTCCACGTCTCTTTCAAGGGGCATTGATACTGTCTTTTTATTCCACTGAGACCTCAACCACTCTTCCAAGGGGCATTAAAACCGTCTTGTTAAGCTACTGTGACCTCCACGTCTATTCCAAGGGGCATTAAAACCCATCTTGTTAAGCTACTGTGAGCTTCACGTCTCTTCCAAGGGGCATTAAAACCGTCTTGTTAAACTACTCTGAACTCCACAGCTCTTCCAAGGGGCATTGAAATGTTGTTTTTAATTTCCTCTAACCTCCACGATTCTTCCAACGGGCATTGCATTTCCTCTTAATTTTAGGCAGCTTTTGCTTTTCAATGCATAGGCGAAAACTAAGGGAGACCCACTCCCCAATAATGGGTAAAAGGTTTTTAGTACACTGTAATCCACGTCTGTTTCAAGGGGAATTGCAGTTCCTCATAATTTTTGGAAAGCCTTCCATTCACTGCTTAGGCCAACAGTGTACAGGAGACCCAGTTGCTTTAAATGGAAAAAACGGTTTAGTTAAGGCTCTCTGACCTCCATGTCACTTCCAAGGGGCATTGGAGTGCCTCGAAATTTTTGGTAGGCATTGCACTCACTGTATGCCCTATAACTGTGTAGCCGAACCGCTCCTTTTGGTACAGAAACATATCCTACAAGACATGTGTGGTTGACTGGCCTGATATTGATGTGAATGGTCCCTGTTCCTCCTGCTCTTTCTCCTTTGCCACCACCTCATCCATCATTTATCACCTGAGTCTTTGTTTTAACGGGAGTCATAGAACTGGGATAGTAGCAGGAAAACATCCAGCAATCCTCGGAGGAGGTAGGATATGCGCCAAAACGCTGACCACCTCAGGCCTAGCCGCTACTACATACATTCGCTTGCATTCCAAGAAAACAAAGCAGATGCTAACTTCTATCGTCATCATGCTCCTCACCTTGGCACTCTCAACTCCCCTGATGGAGAAGCCAGGGCCCACCGGAGGAGTCTGGTTCTCTGGTGGGCTCATCCAATGCTGCCCTAAAGCAGGCCGGGCTAAGAAAAGTGTGTGGGGGAAGTTGACAGGAGAAATAGGGGCGGCTGGGGACCGTTTATGGATACCCAGCTGCCCCCAGGCGGCTGGGGACCGTGTGTGGACACCCGGCCGCGGGGTGGCTGGGGACTGAGTATGGATACCAGGCCGATGACGCAGCCATGACGTGGTGGCCAGATTCCGCCTCCACATGCCTGAAAGGCCCAATTTGAAGTGCAAGCAAGCTAGCAGTATGGTATTGCAGCCTGGAGGTGGGTGGGTGGCAGGTTGCACACTTACGCTTGCATTCCAAGAAAACAAAGCAGATGCTAACTTCTATCATCATCATGCTCCTCACCTTGACACTCTCAACTCCCCTGATGGAGAAGCCAGGGCCCACCGGAGGAGTCTGGTTCTCTGGTGGGCTTGTCCAATGCTGCCCTAAAGCAGGCCAGGCTAAGAAAAGTGTGGGGGAAGTTCAGCGGAGAAATAGGGGTGGCTGGGGACTGTTTATGGACACCCGGCTGCCCCCTGGCGGCTGGGGACCGAGCGTGGACACCCGGCCGCCGGGCGGCTGGGGACTGAGTATGGATACCAGGCCGCCGACGCAGCCATGACATGGTGGCCGGCATCTGCCTCCACATGCCTAAGCAAGCTAGCAGTATGCTATTGCAGCCTGGGGGAGGGTGGGTGACAGGCTGCATACTTGCACTTGCATTGCAAGGAATGGGGGAGGTACAATTGAACACTGCTCTGGGAGAAGGACTTGCACGGGGATAGTTGCAAGTCTGCATCTTCTGATGCGGCAAGGATCACTTCTGATGGGCACACTTTTAGGCAGTGACCTGGGTGTCAGAGATGCTTCCAGGGGTCTTCCCCATGCTGTTCCCATGTCTTTTCAGCACTGTATGCATGCGTCACACAGCACATGGCCAGATAAGGTTGTAAAATGTTAAAATGACATTTCCCGGTGATTGCATTTGTCACGGTTGAAAGCAATAGAGAAGTGCAAAAACGAATAAAAAATGCTACTTGTGAACATAGCCCAAGATGTGGAGGAGTATTTTTGTTTTTGGTTATTTATTTTTACCTTATACACAAGTCTTTACACTGGAAAGGAAGTTCCTTAACATATTTCAAAGGAAAGCACTTTCAGTTTCGTTTTTGAACGTTTTGTTGTGACCCTGTAAAAGTGGCTTAATACCTCTGACCACGTTGTTGACAGCAGTGACCTTGGTGTCAGAAATGCTTCCTGGGGCGATGCCTATGCTGTCCCCATGTCTTTTGAGCACTGTCACTATCGTTTTGGGCACTTTTTAGGCTTTCTACAGACTGCCGGGGGTGCCGCCGCAAAAATGCTCGGGTCTCCCATAGACTAACATTGGGCTCATTGCTCGGGTCGAGCACCCGAGTATCACGGCGAGCTCGGCCCGAGCTTCGAGCACCCGAACATTTTAGTGCTCGCTCAACACTAACAACAGTCCAACTGCCCAACTTACTGTAGCGAGCCACAGAGTCTGTAGAACTGTTCACCCATTCTATACCATGGGCATCAGAAGTGTACTCCAAACAGTCACAGAGTCAAGAGGAGGAAAGCATTTGCACCAATGCCCAAATTTTTTTTATCTTGGATTCGGGGCAGGACGAAATAGGACTCCTGACCATTGTCACCAGACAGTAACCGCATTGGAGGGAGGTGATCCTGATGAGACTCAGATACCGGAAGCTGATGCGGACTGTACTGTGATGTCAGGGAAACAAAAGGAGAAGGGTCACTGTGAGGGCGAGGAATGGGATAACAAATTGGATGATGACGAGGTTGAAAATCCTACTTGGTGTGAACCCAGAGTCACGCAGCCGAGTAGCTCATCTGAGGAGGTGGAGGAGGAAGACGAGGAGGTTACATTTCGCCGTACGGCGCAGACACGGAGTGATGCAAGCATGAGGAGCACTGCATCCTTAGACACAACTGTGGCTGTGGCCAGCATCGGTCACGGGTCTGCAGCTCGCAGGGGCGGAAAGAGTTGCTTAGCATGGTCCTTTTTTGTCACTGCAAAGGATGAGCCAACTCGCGTTATCTGCAAACTTTACGATAAAAAACTCAATAGAGGCAAAAACTACAATAATTTTGACTACTACATGCATGAATGTTCACATGCTCAAACAACATACGCTGGGAATATCACCACACTGAAATGCGGACCAGCGCACCTCAACAACCATCAGCTGACCCATCAAACGCATCCGCTGCTTCTTCCTCTGTTACTGTGCCAAGTATTGTCACGCAGGTCTCCCATTGCCGAAACTACGGTTCTTTACCTTCTCCAGTCAGGCTGAGTGACAGCCCGTCAGCTGTAACGGAAGCGGACACTCCTGCTGTGTGTATTTCACTGAGCACACCGCATGTTTCTCAATCCACCATAACATCGCCTGCACCTCACTTACGGTCCAGCAGTTTGTCTAGTTCACCATACTCCGCCCTCTCTCAGCAGCTTAGCCAGCCCTCGGTCCCGCTGTTGTGGTCACATAAAATATTGTTTCATCCTACACATGACATAGCTAAGAGGTTGAACTCCACCATTTCCAATATGTTGGCCACAGAAATGCTGTCTTTCCGCCTAGTAGATACATATGGTTTACGAAAGCTGATGGCCGTCGCAGTCCCCCAGTACCAGTTGCCCAGTCGCCATTACTTCTCTAAGAAAGCTGTGCCTGCACTACACCAGCATGTGGCAGACAACATCACCCGTTCCTTGTCTAAATCTACGTCTGCTAGGGTGAATTTCACCACAGACAACTGGATGAGTATGCATGGCCAAGAGCATTACATCTCGCTGACTGGGCACTGGGTGACTCTGGTGGCTGTGGGGGCAGGCTGGAAAGGGGCTGCTCCACAAATCTTGGAATCCCCAAGGCTTGCAGAAGAAACCTCTGTATTTCCCACTTTCTCCACTGCTTCTGCGTCCTCCACGTCCTCTAGGGCCTCCACCTGCGCATTTAACCTCTGCCTTGACGAGACATGCGTTCCAAGGGTGCAGAGCGAATCCATACCACCTCCGTACTGCGCAGTCAGGGCTCACCACAATTAGTCAGTCTTAAAATTATTATGACTTGGAGACTGCAGTCATACAGGTGAAGAGTTGTGGGCAGCTCTCCAGGCTCAGTTTGAGCAATGGCTGTCTCCTCTGATCCTAGAGTCAGGGAAGGCCGTGGTGTGATAACGGTATGGACCTGTTAGCGGCCCCAGGCCGAGGCAAAGTCACACATGTGCCTTGCATGAATCACGTCCTCAACCTGGTGGTACACCGATTTCTCCGCCTCTATCCTGGCCTGAAAGACTGCTTCAGAAAGTACGGAAGCTATGTGCTCACTTCCGCCGTTTGCACCCCTCATGTCATCGATTTGCATCGATACAGAGGTCTTTGTGCGTGCCAGTTAACAGGTTGACTTACGATGTGCCGACGCGGTGGAATTCAACTCTGCACATGTTGCAGCCACTGTAGCAGCAGCAACAAGCTCTGACACAGTATTTCATGTCGTATAGAATGGGCCAACGCAGTATGGACGCGGGGCATATCACGTTTACGGAGTGGGAACAGATTAAGGACCGCTGTACCCTTCTGCACAGTTTTGAAATGGCTTCTAAACTGGTTAGCGCTGGCGATGCCATCATCATTATCAATATTCCGGTCTATTCTACATGCTGGAGCAGACTTTGAATAACCTGCGGCATGAGGTGGTGGTCCCAGAAGAAGAGGAGGATGCGGAAGGGATGAGAATGTTTCAAAGTTCCAGACTCTCGACACACAGGCGGATGGCAAGTGACGGTGGATTCCTGCGATCGAGGAGGTTTGGTGATACCAGGCAAACTGTTAGTGAAGGTGCAAGAGCCGAGGAAGTAATGGAGGAGGAAGAAGTGATGGGTGAGCAGCTGTCAGAGGATGAAGAGGATAATAATCCCCTCTTCGTTGAACGTGGTTGGCAGGAGGGGACATAGGAAACAAGCATCAGTGTTACGCAGTCCACAATACAGCCTGGCTTTAGACCTCCTGGAAGAGCCCGACATATGAGTGCCTTCTTGATGCAATATCTGCAACATGATCCCCGTATAGTTAGGATTCAAAATAATGCTGACTACTGGGTTGCCACTCTGTTAGATCCACGTTATAAGAGTCAATTTTGCCAGATGTTTCCCGCCCTGAAAAGGGACACGCTATAGTTGGAGTATCGAAACAAGCTTTTAAGCAACCTTAATAGAGCTTTTCCCCAATATGGCAGTGAGGCACACAGTGTGCATCGCAGCTGTAGTCTTTCAACCTCCGGCACACCAGTTCATCAACACCAAAACATTAGCCGCAGCAGAGTAAGTGGCAGAAGCAATTTCTGTGAGTCCTTTCACACATTTTTTAGACCAACTCGTGCACCAGCACAACAGAGTGGAAGTCTGACACGTGGTGAACGACTGGAGAGGATGGTGGAGGAGTATCTAGAGCTTAATATGAATACCATCAGGGAGGATTTGGACCCTTTTACACTTTGGTCTTCGAAAATGGATGAATGGCCTGAGCTCACCTGTCACGCCTTGGAGGTTTTATCATGCCCGGCAGCCAGCGTTCTCTCAGAACGTGTCTTCAGCGCTGCTGGTGGTGTCTTGATGGATAAGCGCAGCCTGCTGTCCCCTGAAAGTGTAGACCACCTAACTTTCATCAAGATGAACAAGTCATGGATCTCCAAGTACTGTAAAGAGTAGGCGATGTTGTAGTTTTTAGTGTGCTGCATGGATCTCGCGGAATTGCAGTCTGTGATTTGGCTTCTGTGCCTGGCTCTTGCTGCTGCAGGTTTTAGGCCCTAATTTTGGGAAATGTGGAGAATCCTGATTGGGTCTCCATCCATTGGGTTGGCTGTAGTGGGAGAGGTTTGGGTCTCTGTTAAACTACTTGTAGTCTGATGAAATTGATGCCACTTTGGTGGTTTTAGGCCCTCATATAGGGAAATGTGAACAGTCCTGGTTAGGTCTCTATCTCCTGGGTTGGCTGTACTGGAAGAGGTGTGGTCTTATTTAATCTATTTCTACTGTAGTGAAATTGATTACACATTGCTAGTGTCTGCCACTAATTTTTGGAAATGTGGAGAATCCTGATTGGGTCTCCATTAGTGATGAGCGAGCATGCTCGCTAAAGCTCGATGCTCGGCGCTTGCCGAGTATTTCCGGGGTTGCTTGGCGGGAGCTCGGGTCTCCTCCCTGCATGTTTGGCACTCTGTAGAGTGCCAATCAACATGCAGCGATTGTCTGCCACACACTGTAATGCCGCAGTCATGTTAGTTGTGGCATTACAGTGATTGGCTGGCCGCACAGCATCATCAGGTCTACATCAGACCTGACGCTGCGGTGCTCGTCAGTCTACTCCGCAATTAGGCTGTGTAGGGAGAGGTGCTGCTGAGCTAGGGAGAGATTTGGTTGTTTATTAGTTAGTGTAGGTAGTCTACAAGATTCTCTACATATCCATCTCAACTACCAGTCCTTCTGAAGACTAATCCAGCTGCAGAGATATCAGTGCTAGGCAGGCAGGCAGGGTATATAGCAGACTGCAGTGCTCCTAGCAAGAGGGTCCATTCCAGTTCTGTCTGCTGGTGCTTTTACAGATATATGTAGAAATAGCCCCAGGAATCAGGGGCCAGGAATATTTTTTTTTTATCATAATCCTGATTACTGTATTTGCTTAAAAAGCAATCCAGAAAACACCTTTTTTCTGCACCATTTGCTTGTTGGCACTGCAGAATACAGCCAGGTTCTTTCCATATTACAGCGCTAAAAATCCAGCTATTTAAAACTGTGGTTTGTCCGTCACACGGATCACATAAAGATGCGCTGAAAATATTGCCATTTCTGGCCTCCATTGAAATTTTGCTGCAGTGTGTCAGCGAATTTATTGACACAAGGACGGCGCTGTTAAAAATAGTTACCTACAGGCCAGCTATTTAAAACTGTGGTTTGTCCGTCACATGGATCTGACGCGCCCCCTGGCCCATGGGGTACTCGGTAGCCCGGCCGGTCGATTCTGGGGGATGTCACAGTGGCAGTGACCCGGTCCATGACCCAGGGCGGTCAATAAAAGGGGAAAATAGTAAAAGGGGAATAAAGTTTTTAGAGTTAATGTTCGTGACACCACCTATGGTATGTGGCTATATGGGGCCGCCGCTGCGGTGCAGATCCACTGGACCTGATGATGAGGTAGCAGAGTTGATTCAGCTCTCCACAGGCAGATCTTAGCTCCAGGGCAGGATTTTAGTGATGCTATGAGGTAGATGTTGTTGGTGAGGTGTAGTGCAGGGCTGGTGGGGGCGCAGCAATTATTCAGACACAATGGGGTGCAGTCTTCAAGGTTTTACTCACAGTTGTTCAAGACTACAGGTTAGCAGCGCCAGTGTGTAACCTTCCACATCGTTCTGCGTTCACCAAGGAAGGGGTTCAGCAATCTCTCAGGTATTTCAGGACCACTTACCGGGACCCAGTTTAAAGTGCCTTCCTCGGTCGTCTTCCTGCGCTGGCTCTTGCCCCCCTGCCCTGCGCCTCACAATCAGTGTCCTAAGCCAGTAGCCTCGGGTTTTGTTGGGTGACCTGCAGTTTCCTGGACCCTATGCGGCCACCTTTTCGGCGATATAATTGTGGTAGTTGGCAACTGCACTTTGCAAGTACAGTAGCCTCCGGTTATCTAGCTGAGCCTGATTCTTCTCCACTAGTTTAGGGGCCGGTCCCCTCTGCGGCCTGATCCCTCCACGTCCATGTAGATTTGGGCGCACAGGTGGCTTTACCCACTCACCATGCCCCTGGGATCCCCTCTGGATCTGGAGCCTTCCCTCTGCTCCCGTCCTCCTCTCTCAGTCTTTCCTTCTGGACCCCTCAGCCTGGGCCCTGCTCTTTTCTCCACTCCTCCTGAGCAGAGCTCCTGCTCCCAACATTCTCTCTCTCTCTTCTGACTCTCTCCTCAGACTGTCCTGTCTACTACAAGATGGGTCCCTTCTTATACTCCTACTGACGGTGCTCCCCTGATCAACTTCCTCCACCCACACCCACTACATGGTTCCCCCTCTCTTGGTTCCCCCACTTCCAACCAGGGACAGGGTTTAGCACTGTACGCATGCATCTTGCCCCGCCTGCTGGTCTGGAATGGTGTAGTGTTGGATGCAGGTGGGTGGGTCCCGGGCAGTACTCCCTCCTTACCTGAGAGTGGGGTAAAACACCTCTGGGTGAGATGTAATACCTCTTTTGCGACTGAACCCACAGGGGTGCCACAGATCACATATAATTGCACTGAAAATATTGCCATTTCTGGCCTCCAATGAAATTTTGTTACAGTGTGTCAGTGAACTTATTGACACAAGATCGGCGCTTTTAAAAATAATTAACCACAGGCCAGCTATTTAAAACTGTGGTTTGTCCGTCACACGGATCACATATAAGTTCGCTCCAAATTCAGCCATTTGTAGTGAGCGTGGAAGATATTGTCCTCCACTGTCTTCCACACAGTCAAGTCTCAGTAGACGTGAGTCTGGATTGTATATTTCTCCCACTGATCCTCCTTACTCCCACCATGCCGAGTGCCCAGAGAAAACTGATCCCACACTTGGACACTCCGAAGAGCTGTTCACTTTTCCATTTATAGATTTTGGCCTCTCGCCTGGTCCACTTGAAGCGGGGCAAGAGGTGATCGCATGTAGCGATGCCCAAATATTTGAGCAGCCACGGTCATACAAAGACGACAGTGGGAAAGTGTCACAAGAGGTGGAAAATGATGAGACACAAAAGCCAGAAAGTCAGGAGGAGGACCAGAGTGCGGAAGTGGAAGATGAGGTGGTGGATGATATAGTAACTGACCCAATCTGGCAGGAGGACATGCAGAGTAAGGACAGCAACACACAGGGAGAGGGAGGCAGAGCACCCCAACAGGCAGGAAGAAGCAGTGTGGTGGCCGCAGACAGGAGGCACGCAACCGTTTCCCGTAACACCAACACAGCGGAAGTTGCCAGTACAACTGTTAGGTCTTCCTGAGTCTGTTTTTTTTAAAAGACTCTGCCGATAACCCCAAAAAGGCCATTTGCACCACCTGCCAGGCCAGCATCAGCAGGGGTAGCAAAACTACCAGCCTGACCACCACCAGAATGATCAGGCACATGGCAGCAAAGCACCCGACTTTGTGGGCCGAACCCCAGGGTCCAGGAACAGTGTCTGCGGGGGACACCACTGCTTCTTCCGCTGTTGTGCATGCAAGCCAATCCCCTGTCCATAGTGCATGTGAAGATGCCTCCTGCCCTGCACCTGTCATTCCACACTCTCAACTAGCACCATCAGCAAGCACTTCCCTGTCCCTGCGGAGCGTTGAGTTGTCCATACCCCAGTCCTTCAAACGCAAGCGCAAATACGCAGCCAACGCCCCACAGGCCACACTACTAAATTCCCACATTTCACGACTGCTTGCGCTCGAAATGTTGCCTTTTAGGCTCATGGAGACGGAAGCTTTCCAAAACCTGATGGCGGCGGCCATCCCTCGGTACTCTGTCCCCAGTGGCCACTATTTCTCCTGGTGTTCCGTCCCCACATTACACAAACACGTGTCCCACAACATTAGTTGGATGTTGTATACCTTGATTTCTCCAAAGCGTTTGATACCGTGCCACACAAAAGATTGGTATATAAAATGAGAATGCTTGGTCTGGGGGATAATGTGTGCAAGTGGGTAAATAGCTGGCTGACTGATAGAAAGCAGAGGGTGGTTATCAATGGAGTAAGCTCAGGGTGTGTCAGGGTTACTAGCGGGGTGCCTCAAGGGTCTGTCTTGGGCCCTATATTATTTAATATATTTATTAATGATCTAGTGGAAGGGTTGCATAGTAAAATAGCAATATTTGCAGATGATACTAAACTTTGTAAAGTAGTTAATACAGATGAGGATAGGGCACAGCTACAGGAGGATTTAGATAAATTGGGGAGTTGGGCCAAAAAATGGCAAATGGGGTTCAATGCCGATAAATGTAAGGTCATGCACATGGGAAAGAAAAACAGCAGTCACCCATACATATTAAATGGGAAACCGTTGGGGAAATCTGACATGGAGAAGGACCTGGGCGTCTTGGTTAATAGCAAATTAAATTGGAGTGCCCAGTGTCAGGCAGCAGCTGCGAAGGCAAATAGAGTCATGGCATGCATCAGAAGAGGAATAGGGGCATATGATGAGAACATTGTTCTTCCTCTGTATAGAGCGCTGGTAAGGCCGCACTTAGAATATTGTGCACAGTTCTGGGCTCCGGTGCTCAGGAAAGACATATTGGAGCTAGAGAGGGTACAAAGGAGGGCGACTAAGGTAATAAAGGGAATGGAGGGACTAGAATACCCAGAGAGGTTGTCAAAATTAGGCCTATTTACGTTGGAAAAGAGAAGGCTTAGGGGAGACCTCATAAACATGTATAAATACATCAGGGGGCAGTACAGAGATCTCTCCCATGACCTGTTTATACCAAGGATGGTGACAAAGACGAGGGGGCACACTATGCGTCTGGAGGAAAGGAGGTTCCTGCACCAGCATAGAAGGGGATTCTTTACGGTCAGAGCCGTGAGACTCTGGAACTCTCTGGGAGAGGAAGTAGTGATGTCCAACTCACTTAATGAGTTCAAGAGAGGCCTGGACGCCTTTCTTGAGAACAATAAAATTACATCTTATGCTTATGACTCGCCCCCTGGGCCGTGGGGCACTCGGATCCGGGCAATAGGGGGAACGATGGGAGTAGTAGTGGCAACCCGGTTCCGTGGCTCAGGGTGGTCAGGCCAGTGGTAGTCCGTTTTGTGCTGTTGGTTTTGTCCGACTACGCCACCCGTGGATTTGCGGTCATTAGGAACCGCCGCTGCAGGGCAGACCGCTGGGGCTGATGATATATGCAGCTGGGATGGTGTGACTCCCCACGGGAAGAGTGCGGCCCCAGGGCAGTGTAGTGGATGGTGGGAGTGATGGTAGTGAGAGTCCCAGTGCTGATAGTGCTGGAGGAGCAAGGAGCACGCAGACAACAGGTTGCAGTCCAGGGTCTTTACTAGAACAGGTAAATTGACCCACAAACAGTCCCAGCTAGGAGGGGACCTGGATGTCTGAGAGCAACGGGGAAATTGGCCCTGGTCAGGGTGAGGGTGTAGGCCTACCGTGCTTTCTGCGCTCCTTCTGGCTATCTCCTCGTTATAGGGTAACAGCCCACGTTTCCGAGCTTTCCGTGTATTCTCGCCTGTATGGCCTGCGACGTGGGTTCCTTTCTGCTCACAGCCTTGTACGGCTTTACTGGTCCCTTCGGTTGTGGCAGGGCCTCCAGGCTTCTTAGGCCAAGGAATATACAGTCCCTTGCGGACTGGTTATCTGCTGGAGGATGTAGAATCCTCTCAGCCTCAGACACAAAAGTCTGGTAAAGTCAGTCTCTTATCTGCCAAGACAGGCTTGCTTCGCCTCTTGTCTCTGGCTTGTGGCTCTCCTCCTGCCACACTTCCTCTGAGGTGCAGTGCAACTGTCTGTCCCTGCTCTGCTCTGGGACAAGTCTCAGTGCTGAGGCAGGCCATCAAGTTCTCCCTAACCCTGCCCCCAGCACCAGCTTTTATAGGGGCAGCCTGCTCCCCCTACTGGCCTGAGACAGGAGGCATTGCATGCTAATGTTCCCCTGACCAGAGAACCTCCCCCTTGCTCTCAGACACAGCTTTAATTACACTTGTGGCATCCAGGCCAGGGTGACACACTTAGTTAATTAATCCAGGGATTTAATCTGACTGCCAGATTGGTGTCGGGAAGTGAATTTTTCCTCAATGATGTAAATTGGCCTATACCGCATGTTTTTTTTTTGCCTTCCCCTGGATCAGCGCTGCGGAATAGCTGCAGTGCACAAGAAATAGGCTGAACTGGATGGACGCTTGTCTTTTTTCGGCCTTATAAACTATGTAACTATGTAATTAGCTGTACCCTAGACAATGCAGTTACTGGGAAAGTCCACCTAACTACGGACACGTGGACAAGTGCTTGTGGGCAGGGACCCAGTTGGACCTTCGGAGGGAACACATCCTCCTGACGCCAAGGATTGCGGGCCCAGGTCAATCAGGCCCCCACAGTCTACAGCTCCTGCACCTCATTCTCCTCAGACTCCTCCTCCTCTTCAGCCTCCATCTCCGAAATGACCAAATCAGTCACAAGCTGGAAGCACTGCAGCACTGCCTCAGCCAAGCGGCAACAGGCTGTGCTGAAGCTAATATGCTTAGGTGACAAACTGCACAATGCTGAAGAGTTGTGGACAGCTTTGAAAGAGCAAGCAGATCTGTGACTGACACCGATGAACCTACAGCCAGGCATGGACGTGTGTGACAATGGCCGGAACCTGGTGGCGGCTCTGAGGTGAGGCGAGCTCACACCTACCCGAAGCTACCGGATCTGCTTGTCAAAGTACGCCGCCTGTGTGCCCATTTTAGAAAGTCAGCTACAGCTTCCGCCGACCTTGCCGTGCTTCAGCAACGTTTGCAGCTTCTGGCTCACCAACTGGTGTGTGATGTCCCCACACGTTGGAACTCTACACTGCAGATGTTGGGAAGGATATGTGGGCAGAAGAGGGCAGTTGTTGACTACCAGCATCAACAAGGCCATCGGTATTCAGTTCAGACTCCACACATAATATCTCAGGACTGGACATGGATGTCAGACATCTGTACCATACTCCAAAACTTTGAGGACTCCACCAAGATGGTGAGCGGCGATGACGCCATAATTAGCGTCACCATCCCGCTTCTCTGTCTTCTGAAACGCTCTCTGCTCACAATCAAAGAGGATGCATTGCAGGCGGAGCACGATGAGATGGAGAAAGGAACCATACAGGGTGATTACATACTGTCCAGCCTCATCTCATCCCAATGTGGATTGGGTCACAAATGAGGAAGAGGAGGAGGAAGAACAGGAGCTAGTTTCATGCGCTATAGACGGTACTACCTGCACAACTGTCATACCGTCTGTTCAGTGTGGATGGCCTGAGGACATGGAGGAGGAGAGCATGGTCAGTCGTCCTCTTGGTGAGGACACTGAAGTCTTGTCTGTTAGCAGTCTGGCACGCATAGCTGAGTTTATGCTACGCTGCCTTTCCCGTGACCCTCGCGTTCTCAAAATTTTGGGTGACAGCCTGTAGCGCCGGCGTCCCTGCCCTCTGCTAGGCAGGGACGCTGTTCCCCTCACCTCCCTGCTCCGTGCCCTGCGTCCTCCTCCCGCTCTGCTGGCAGCGCGCGCTCCTTCCCGGCCACTGTGCTTAGGGCGCGCGCTCTCCCTCCCTCTTAAAGGGGCCGCGCGCGCCGTCCTAAGGAGTCCCCGGCCAATGGCCGGAGGACTTCACCATATATAAGGCACCTCCTCCAAAATGGAGGTGCTCGAGCAATGTTGTTGCACTGTTCACTACTCTGCTTCAACCCTCAGGTCCCATTGCCAGTTACCTGCCAGATACCTGCCAGATTCCTGCCAGCTTGCTGTCTTATTCCTGCCTGATATTCCGCTACCTGCCTGCTAGCCTGAGGTCCGACGGTCTGCCTTACAACTCCTGTCAGTCTGTCTAAGGACCAACTTGCCCGCTCACCTGGGAGCGCACTTCAGCTACCTGCCTGCTTGCCTGAGGTCCGACGGTCTGCCTTCCAACTCCTGTCAGTCTGTCTATGGACCAGCTTGCCCGCTCACCTGGGAGCGCACATCTGCTACCTGTCTGCTAGCCTACCTGGAGGCTCCGCCGTCACGTGCTGTGACCACCTGCCTGTCCAGTGACTCCTGCCCGCTCACCTGGGAGCGCTCATCTGCTGCCTGTCCGTTAGCCTACCTGGAGGCTCTGCCGTCACGTGCTGTGACCACCCGCTTATCCAGAGACTCTCGTCCGCTCATCTGGGAGCGCTCATCTGCCGCCTGTCTGTTGGTCCTCCTGGAGGCTCCGCCGTCACATGCTGTGACCACCCGTTTATCCAGAGACTCTCGCCTGCTCACCTGGGAGCTCAAGTCTACCATCAGCCGCCACAGGTCGTACCAACCCTTTACCCAGAGACTGCCCTGGTCACTTGCCGTGACCATCTGCCCGTTCTTCCAGAGACTGTCCCGGTCACTTGCTGTGACCATCTGCCCGTTCACCCAGAGACTGCCCCAGTCACTTGCCGTGATCTCCTGCCCGTTCTTCCAGAGACTGTCCCGGTCACTTGCCGTGACCATCTGCCCGTTCACCCAGAGACTGCCCCAGTCACTTGTCGTGATCTCCTGCCCGTTCTTCCAGAGACTGTCCCGGTCACCTGCTGTGACTGCCTGCCTGGTCGCCACCCGCTCCCTTACAAGGACCGCCCCCTTGTATAGTAGCTCAGAGGTTCCGCCTCCCAGACCCGTTACAGTTTGCTCGGGCCATGGAACCCGGTGGCACCCAAGCTCCCTCGCTCTCGGACCTCTGTCATGAACTGTCCCGTCAGAGGTCCCAACAGGAGTCCATCCTGGGTCACCTGCGGAATGTCAATTCTCGCCTGGACACTCTGACTGCTCCACCAGCAACCACCGCCAGTGCCATGACTCGCAACCCGGCAGCTCCGCTGCCCACCAATACCATGGTATCCTACCCCGGACCCTGGCTTTCTGCACCTCCTCGCTTCGGAGGCGACTCCGCCCAGGCTTGGGGCTTCATTAATCAGTGCACCCTGCACTTTGAACTATTGTCCCACCAGTTTAACTCCGACCGGGCCAAAATTGCCTTCATCATGTCCCATCTCACCGGGGAGGCCCTGGCCTGGCTAAATCCTCTATGGGAGAGAGGAGACCCCCTGGTGTCCGACTTGCCTGCCTTCCTCACGGCTTTCCGGAAAGTCTTCGACAAACCCGGACGGAAGACCTCATCCGCATCATCTCTGCTACGCCTCCGTCAGGGAAGTCTCACCGTGGGCCAATATGCCATACGGTTCCGTACCCTTGCCTCGGAGCTGGCCTGGGAAAACGACGCTCTGGTATCCGTCTTCTGGGAGGGTCTGTCCGGCCGTATTAAAGATGAACTTGCCGGTCGGGACGTTCCTACCACTCTCGATGACCTAATAACTCTTGCCACCCGGATTGACCTACGGTTCCAGGAGCGTGCCAAAGAGGTCACCCGTGAGAGGAGGTTTCCACGTCTAGCTCCTACTTTTCAGAAACCCGTCACTCCCTCCGTCTCTCCCCAGGTACACTCTCCTGAGCCTATGCAGGTCGACCAGACCAAGATGGTCAAAACCCGTCAGGACTTACGCCGTGCCAAGGGGAGCTGCTTCTACTGTGGCAGTAAGGAGCACCGGATCCGTGCCTGCCCAGAGAGGTCGGGAAACGCCTGTGTCTAGGTTCGCTCAGAGAGGTCGACCTAGACAAGAATAAATCCTCTCCATCTCTGCTGCTGTCAGTTTCAATCGTCTGCGGGGAGAACCGTTATTTCGAACTAGCCCAACTGGACTCTGGAGCAGCCGGGAATCTTATTTCACAGTCCCTGGTAGAGAAATACCGCATCCCCACCAAACCTCTGGCTGTACCCTTGTCTGTTGCTGCCGTGGATGGGGGTCTCTTACCACGCCCCATCCAACTCATCACCGAATCCATTACTCTGCAGGTGGGAATGCTGCATTCTGAGAGTATCTCCTTTCATGTTCTGCCTGGACTCTCTCACGCCCTCCTGCTAGGTCTACCTTGGCTCCAGAGACATGCACCCGTGCTTGACTGGCAGACCGGAGAAGTCCTTCGCTGGGGACAGGACTGCCATAAGACCTGTCTGGTTCCCGTCCATCCCGTCCGTCCTTCTCCTACCCCAGCTAATCTACCTGGACTTCCGATTCCTTATTGGTCTTATGCTGATGTCTTTAATAAAAAGGAAGCAGAGACACTACCCCCTCATAGACCATACTACTGCCCTATCGACTTGTTACCCGGTACTACTCCTCCCCGTGGGCGTATTTATCCATTATCCGCTGCTGAGACCCGGTCGATGTCCGAATATATTGAGGAGAATCTGGCCAGGGGATTCATCCGGAAATCTACCTCCCCGGCGGGAGCAGGCTTCTTCTTCGTAAAAAAGAAGGACGGCTCTCTCCGTCCCTGTATAGACTATAGAGGCCTTAACCAGATCACGGTGAAGAATAAGTACCCCCTTCCGCTCATTCCGGAGTTATTTGATCGTCTGAGAGGGGCTAGAATCTTCACCAAACTGGACCTCCGTGGGGCGTACAACCTGGTTCGTATCCGTCAGGGGGATGAATGGAAGACGGCATTCAACACCCGGGACGGCCACTATGAATATCTGGTAATGCCCTTTGGTCTCTGTAACGCTCCTGCCGTCTTTCAAGAGTTGGTCAATGACATCTTCCAGGACCTTCTCTACTCCTGCGTAGTGGTGTACCTGGACGACATCTTGGTCTTCTCTCCGGATCTCCAGACTCACCGGAGGGACGTTCGTCAGGTCCTGCTCAGGCTCAGGCAGAATCACCTCTTCGCTAAATACGAGAAGTGCCTCTTTGAGCAGACCTCGCTTCCGTTTTTGGGCTACATTATTTCTCAGACCGGCCTACGAATGGATCCAGAGAAACTGTCTGCCATCGAGAAATGGCCTCGACCGGAGGGGTTGAAGGCCATTCAGCGGTTCCTGGGCTTCGCCAACTACTACCGCCTCTTCATACCGCACTTCTCTTCCCGGACTGCCCCAATTTCCGCGCTCACCCGTAAGGGTACTAATCCCAAAGAGTGGCCGCCCGAAGCAGAGGAGGCCTTTCTTTCCTTAAAACAGGCCTTCTCTTCCGCCCCGGTGCTGCATCGCCCGGACGGCAACAAGCAGTTCTTCCTGGAAGTTGACGCCTCCTCCTCTGGAGCCGGAGCGGTACTTACTCAAAAATCATCTACCGGGAGGATGGTAACTTGCGGCTTCTTCTCTAAACTCTTCTCCTCCTCAGAGCGCAATTATTCCATAGGAGACCGAGAGTTATTGGCCATCAAACTGGCATTGGAGGAGTGGCGTTACCTGCTCGAGGGGGCTCTTCACCCGGTAATAATTTACACTGACCACAAGAACTTGGCTTACCTCCAGCATGCCCAGAGACTTAACCCGCGCCAAGCCCGGTGGTCCTTGTTTTTTGCTCGCTTTGATTTTGTTCTTCATTTTCGCCCGGCTGACAAAAACGTCAAAGCAGACGCCTTGTCTCGATCCTTTCTGGTGTCTGATCTCGAGGAAGATCCGAAACACATCATCGATCCCGCCAGAGTAATGCAGGTGGCTCCCGTGAGTCTAAATCGTCTCCCTCCCGGAAAGACGTTCGTATCAGTACCTGATCGGGAGAAGATCCTTCACTGGGGTCACTCGTCTAAACTAGCTGGCCATGCCGGTCAGAAAAAGACCCTCCAGCTTATTACCCGGCACTACTGGTGGCCTACCCTGCACAAGGACGTAATAGACTTTGTTTCTGCCTGTGTGTCCTGTTCCCGCAACAAGGTTCCGAGACATCTGCCAGCCGGTCGCCTCCTTCCGCTCCCAGTACCTGCTGCTCCCTGGCAGCATATAGCAATGGACTTTATAACAGACCTCCCAATCTCTGCCGGTTGTACGGTCATTTGGGTGGTCGCTGACCGCTTCTCCAAGATGGCTCATTTCGTTCCCCTGCCAGGCCTCCCGTCTGCACCCGAGCTAGCTAAAGACTTTATTCATCACATCTTTCGTCTTCATGGCCTGCCCCTCCACATCGTGTCGGATCGTGGGGTACAGTTCACCTCACGCTTCTGGAGAGCCACTTGTAAACTGCTAGATGTCACCCTGGACTTCTCTTCCGCTTACCACCCACAGTCCAATGGTCAAGTGGAGCGGATCAATCAGAACCTGACCAGTTACCTCCGGCACTTCGTTAATGCCCATCATTCTGACTGGGTGGATCTCCTACCATGGGCCGAGTTCTCCTATAACAATCACGAGAGCGAATCCTCCTCCAAATCCCCGTTTTTTGTAGTCTTCGGTCAGCATCCTCGGATTCCTTTTTCTGTCTCCACCTCTGTGGACAACCCGGCTGCGGAATCTCTCATTAGCAAATTTTCCTCCATTTGGGAGAGTACCCGATCCGCACTCCTTCAGTCGTCCGAACGGATGAAAAGACACGCTGACAAAAAACGCCTGGATCCTCCACAATTTCGTCCCGGAGATAAAGTCTGGCTCTCATCTAAATATGTCCGACTCAAGATACCTTCTTACAAGTTAGGGCCTCGGTTCATAGGCCCCCTGGAGGTCATCAGTCAGATCAACCCGGTGGCCTATAAATTGAAACTCCCGGCCAACTTACGGATCCCTAACTCCTTCCATGTATCTCTCCTCAAACCTGTGGTACTTAACTCTTTTTCCAAGTCTACAGGTACGCCTCCTGCTCCGGTTTCTGCTGAGGACGAGTTTGAGGTAGAGAACATTCTTGCCACCAAAAGGGTAAGAGGAAAGACCTTTTTTCTAGTAGATTGGAAGGGGTTTGGTCCTGAGGAGAGAACGTGGGAGCCCCGGGAGAACATCCATGCCCCTCTTATCCTTGCTAAATTTCTGTCTGGCCTAAAAAAGGGGGGGCCTAAAGGGGGGGGTACTGTAGCGCCGGCGTCCCTGCCCTCTGCTAGGCAGGGACGCTGTTCCCCTCACCTCCCTGCTCCGTGCCCGGCGTCCTCCTCCCGCTCTGCTGGCAGCGCGCGCTCCTTCCCGGCCACTGTGCTTAGGGCGCGCGCGCGCGCTCTCCCTCCCTCTTAAAGGGGCCGCGCGCGCCGTCCTAAGGAGTCCCCGGCCAATGGCCGGAGGACTTCACCATATATAAGGCACCTCCTCCAAAATGGAGGTGCCCGAGCAATGTTGTTGCACTGTTCACTACTCTGCTTCAACCCTCAGGTCCCGTTGCCAGTTACCTGCCAGATACCTGCCAGATTCCTGCCAGCTTGCTGTCTTATTCCTGCCTGATATTCCGCTACCTGCCTGCTAGCCTGAGGTCCGACGGTCTGCCTTACAACTCCTGTCAGTCTGTCTAAGGACCAACTTGCCCGCTCACCTGGGAGCGCACTTCAGCTACCTGCCTGCTTGCCTGAGGTCCGACGGTCTGCCTTCCAACTCCTGTCAGTCTGTCTATGGACCAGCTTGCCCGCTCACCTGGGAGCGCACATCTGCTACCTGTCTGCTAGCCTACCTGGAGGCTCCGCCGTCACGTGCTGTGACCACCTGCCTGTCCAGTGACTCCTGCCCGCTCACCTGGGAGCGCTCATCTGCTGCCTGTCCGTTAGCCTACCTGGAGGCTCTGCCGTCACATGCTGTGACCACCCGCTTATCCAGAGACTCTCGTCCGCTCATCTGGGAGCGCTCATCTGCCGCCTGTCTGTTGGTCCTCCTGGAGGCTCCGCCGTCACATGCTGTGACCACCCGTTTATCCAGAGACTCTCGCCTGCTCACCTGGGAGCTCAAGTCTACCATCAGCCGCCACAGGTCGTACCAACCCTTTACCCAGAGACTGCCCTGGTCACTTGCCGTGACCATCTGCCCGTTCTTCCAGAGACTGTCCCGGTCACTTGCCGTGACCATCTGCCCGTTCACCCAGAGACTGCCCCAGTCACTTGCCGTGATCTCCTGCCCGTTCTTCCAGAGACTGTCCCGGTCACTTGCCGTGACCATCTGCCCGTTCACCCAGAGACTGCCCCAGTTACTTGTCGTGATCTCCTGCCCGTTCTTCCAGAGACTGTCCCGGTCACCTGCTGTGACTGCCTGCCTGGTCGCCACCCGCTCCCTTACAAGGACCGCCCCCTTGTATAGTAGCTCAGAGGTTCCGCCTCCCAGACCCGTTACACAGCCATTAATGGTGGGTGACTGTGGTCCGTGATACAACACCCACATAATTTTTTTAAAGGGTGTTTATGATGCCCGTGAAAAAAAAAAATTTTATACAGTATGTTCATGTACAATGTAAATTTTTTGTCAGCCCATACACTTAGTGCATGGGCATTACAAGTATAGGAGACCCGCTCCTTTCTAATGGGAACATTTTTTTTCTGAGGCCCTCCTCCATGTCTTTTCAAAGGTGCATTGGAGTGCCTCACAATTTTTTTTTCAGCACTTGCATTCACTGCATAGGCCAACACTATGGGAGACCCACTTACTAATAATGGGAACATTTTTTCATAAGGCCCTCTACGTTTTTTCCAAGGGGCATTGGAGTGCCTCCCAATTTTTGGCAGCCCTTGCATTCACTGCATAGTCCACAACTATGGGAGACCCACTTCCTAATAATGGGAACATTGTTTTCAGCAAGCCCTCTGACCTCCACGTCTCTTCCAAGGGGCATTTGAGTGCCTCAAAATTTTTGGCAGCCCTTGCATTCACTGCTTAGGCCAACACTATGGAAGACTCACTTCCTAATAATGTGAAGATTGTTCCAGGAGGCCCTCTGACCTCCACGTCTCTTCCAAGGGGCATTGGAGTGCCTCCAAATTTTTGGCAACCCTTTCATTCACTGCATAGGCAAACACAATGGGAGACCCACTTCCTAATGATAGGAACATTTTTTTTCAGGAGGCCCTCCTCTACGTCTCTTCCAAAAGGGCATTGGAGTAGGTCCAAATTTTTGGCAGCCCTTGCATTCACTGCATAGGCAAACAGTATGGGAGACCGACTTCCTAATAATGGGAACATTGTTTTCAAGAGGCCCTCCTCTAAGACTCTTCAAAGGGGTATTGGGGTGAGTCCAAATTTTCAAAGGGGTATTGGGGTGCGTCCAAATTTTGGGCAGACCTGCCGCTCACTACATATGCAAAAACAGTATAGGAGACCCACTCTTTTGTAAAGGGAACAACAAAGCATAGCCAGCTGATGGCTCTCTAAGAATAGCGAGGGCCGACTGCTGGCCCTTTAAAAATAGTAAAGGCCGCCTGATAGCCCTTTAAAAATAGGCTTTGTGACTTTCAAAGTCCCTAATTCATAAATGAAACACGATGTGTCTGATCCTGTTTCACACACCACATGGCAAGATAAGGTTGTAAAATGTTAAAATGACATTTCCCGGTGAATGCATTTGTCACCATTGAAAGCAATGCAAAAGTGCAAAAATGCATCAAAAACGCTACGTGTGAACATAGCCCAAGGTGTGGAGGAGTATTTTTGTTTTTGGTTATTTATTTTGCCTTATATACAAGTCATTACCATGGAAAGGATGTTCCTTAACATATTTCCCAGGAAAATCCATTTTGGTTTCGTTTTTGTATGTTTTATTGTGAGTCCATAAAAGTGGAGTTAATACCTCTCACAACATTGTTCACAGCAGTGACCTGGGAGTCAGAAATGCTTCCAGGGGTCTTCCCCATGCTGTTCCCATGTCATTTGAGCACTGTTCCCATCGATCTGGGTAATTTTTAGGCCCTCTGCAGACCGCCGGGGGGAGCCGCCAGAAAAATGCTTGAGTTTCCCATAGACTTACATTGGGCTCGTTGCTCAGGTTGAGCACCCCAGTATTCCAATTTGCTCAAGCCGAGCATCGAGCACCCGAGCATTTTAGTGCTCGCCCATTACTAGTCTCCATCCATTGGGTTGGCTGTAGTGGAAGAGGTGTCGGTCTCCTTAACAATAGCTATACTGTAGTGAAATTAATGCCACTTCGGTGGTGTTAGGCCCTCATTTAGGGAAATGTGAACACTCCAGGTTAGGTCTCCATCTCCTGGGTTGTGTGTACTGGAAGAGGTGTGGATCTTATTTACACTATTTGTCCTGTAGTGAAATTGATGCCAATTTACTGGTGTCTGCCACAAATTTTTGGAAATGTGGGGAATCTTTATTGGGTCTCCATCTATTGGATTTGGCTGTAGTGGAAGAGGTTTTTGTCTCCTTTCCAATACTTATACTCTAGTGAAATTGATGCCACTTTGTTGGTGTTAGGCCCTAATTTAGGGAAATGTGAACACCCCTGGATAGGTCTCCATCTCCTGGGTTGCTCGTAGTGGAAGAGGTTTTGGTCTCCATCCATTTATTTAGTTATACTGTAGTGAAATGAATTATTTGGTGCAGATATTGTTCTCCACAAAGGGGTACACAAACATGATCAACTCAAAATTGGTTTTCAATAAACAACCATCAGCCGCCCCATCAAATGCATCTGCTGCTTCTTCCTCTGTTACCTCGCCAAGTATTGTCACGCATGTCTTCGACTGCAGAAGCTATGGTTGTATACTCGCTCCAGCCAGGCTGAGTGAGAGTCCGTCAGCTGTTTCAGAAGCGAACATGCCTGCTGTGTTTGTGTCACTGAACACACCACATGTTTCTCAATCCACCGAAAAATATTCGCCTGCACCTCACTCACTGTCTAGCAGTTTGTCCGTTTCACCATACTCCGCCGTCTCTCAGCACTGCAGCCAGCCCTCGGTCCCGCAGTTGCGGTCAAGTAAAAGATTGTTTACTCCTACACATGACAAAGTTAAAATGTTGAACTCCACCAACTCCAATCTGTAGGCCATGGAAACGTCTTAAGCCCTAATTTTCTTAAATATGAACAGTCCTGATTGTGTCTCCATCTAACGAGTTGGCTGTAGTGGAAGAGGTCTCTGTCCTAATTATACTATTTGTACTTTACTGAAATTGATGCCACTTTGCTGGCGTCTGCCACTAATTTTTGTAAAAGTGGAGTATCCTGATTGGGTCTCTATTGGCTGTAGTGGAAGAGTTGTCAGTCACCATTATACTAGTTCTACTCTAGTGAAATGAATTCTTTGGTGCAGATATTTTTGTCACAGGTGTACACAAGTTAGAATCGAAATTGGTTTTCTTAGTACCGTGGTATATAAAGCAGGCTATATTTCATCTTTCAATTTTTTGGTTCTGATATTGTTCTCCATACAGGGTTACACATTAGTAATGACAGAGCACTAAACGTGCTCAATTTAGTGGTTCAGCGATTTCTCAAAACCTACCCAGATCTGCCACAGCTGCTTGTGAAAGTACAACGCGTGTGTGCCCATTTGAGAGCCAGTTATAGCTTCCGCCTCCCTGGCAGTGCTTCAGCAGTGTTTGCAGCTTCCAGCTCACCAACTGTTGTGCGATGTCACCACATGTTGGAAATCAATGTTGCAGATGTTGTGAAGGATTTGTGAGCAGCAGAGGGCAGTTGTTGAGTATCAGCTTCAACACGCCCATCAGCATTCAGATCAGCCTCCTCACATAACAGCTGATGAGTGGGTATGGATGTCTGTGCCGTCCTCCAAAACTTTGAGGACGCCACCAAGATGGTGAGTGGCGATAACGCCATAACTAGCGTCACCATCCTGCTTCTCTGTCTACTGAAATGCTCGCTGCTCACAGCAAAAGAGGAGGCATTGCAGGCAGAGCAAGGAACTATGCAACCCAGCCTCATCTCATCTAACTGCGGATTGGGTGATAATGAGGAGGAGCAAAACTTGGATAGTCTTCCTCTTGGGGAGGACAGGGAAGTCTTGCTTGTCTTGGAAGTCTTGATACCCCTCTTTCAGTCTGTGGGAAAGCTGTATGAGATTCGCTTAATGATCTTCAGTGGCCTAACCCGTGGCTTTGCTTATGAACGTTATTTCTCAAAACGCATTGCAGATCAGGCCATTGTCCAACTCTGTAGTGATTAAATTCAAGGCGTAAAGAAAGAACTTTGTCTGTGGCTAAGCAACAACGAGAAGTGTGAGCTGATATTTTAAGGGCTGCCATTCCTTATGCAAGAAGATGCATTAGAAGACTTCCTGGGAAAAATGACAGCTGGAGCAGATACGGTTTCCCAAGTCCTTCCACCTAGCTAAGGAATATGGCTGTGGTGAAATACAACTCTCACCGACAAGCTGTGGACTCGCTCCATATTGTCCCTGGCCACATTCACTTGTCCATGTGTGTTTGGTTAGGTGATCCTTGCCAGTAAGTGCACTGGGGAGGGGGGCACAGGTAATGTTGTGGGACCCGTGCTTGTGGAAGACGGGGACGACACTGGGAGAAAAAGTGGCGGCTGGGGACCAAGTAAGGAGACCCAGCCGCCACCGCCATGAGGCTGTGAAAAGCTTCCACCTACACAAGCCTAAAAGGCAACATTTCAAGTGCAAGCAGATGTCCAGTAGAAATGTGGCAATTTACTATTGCGGTCTGTGGTTGGGTGGGTGGCTGGCTGCATACTTGCGCTTGCATTCCAAGTAACCGAAAACTAAGGAGATGGATGGCTTCATCATCATCACAACCTGCAAGGTTTGCGCTATGAACTCTCCTGATGGAGAAGCCAGGGCCCACCGGGGGATTCTCCGTTTCTCTGGTGGGCCCGTCTAACCCTGCCGAGAAGCAGCCCTGGCTAAGAAAAGTCTGTGGGAAGGTTCCCCGACACTTTGTGGCTGATTTTTCACTGTGGACTGGTTCCATATTGTCCCTGGCCACATTCACTTGTCCACGTGTTTGTGGTTAGACAGTCCTTCCCAGTAAGTTCACAGGGGAGCGCACAGGTAATGCTCTGGGACACAGGCTCTTCTCCATCTACACCTTCGGCCTGGAACAGCTCATGGTCTCACGGCTTTCAGTATCACCTCTATGCTGATAACACACAGATCTACCTCTCTGGACCTGATATCACCTCCTTACTCACCAGAATCCCACAATGTGTGTCCCGTATTTCATCTTTCTTCTCTGCTAGATTTGTAAAACTTAACATGGATAAAACGGAATTGATCATCTTTCCACCATCTCATTCATCCCCCCCCAACTGACGTATCCATCAAAATGAATGTCTGCGCACTCTCCCCAGTCCCGCAAGCTTGACTCTGATGTGTCCTTCAAATGTCAGATCCAAGCCCTTTCCACTTGCTGCTGACTCCAACTCCAAAATATCTTAGGGATCCGCACAATCCTCAACCATGCATCTAGAAAAACACCAGTGCATGCCCTCATCATCTCCCGCCTCTTTTACTACAAGCTCCTGCTCTGTGGCTTCCTTTCTACCACTCTCGTACTCCTCCAATCTATCCTAAAGTTTGCTGGCCGATTAATCAACCTGTCTCACTGCTATTCCCAGGCTTCTCCCCTCTGTCAATCCCTGCGCGGGCTCCCTGTTGCCCAGACACTCCAGTTGAAAAGCCTAACTTTGGCATACCAAGCCATCGAAAACCTGTTTCCTCCATACATGTGTGACCTAGTCTCCCTGTACTAGTTACCTGCATGCAACCTCCCATCCTTCCAAGATCACCTTCTCTACTTCCCTCTTATCTCTTCTTGTCACAATCGCATACAAGATTTGTCCGGTGCATCTCCGCTACTGTGTAACTCTGTACCCCAACACATCAGACTGTCGCCTACCGTGGAAACCTAGAAAAGGAAGCTGAAGACCCACTTCTTGTGACAAGAGTACAATCTGCGGTAACCCTCGCTCCAGCATACCGCTGCACGACTAGCTATACCCTGACCTACTGTATCCTCCCCCATCCCTTGCAGATTGTTTGTGCGCCCTCGCAGGTAGGGTCCTCTCTCCTCTAGTACCATCAGTCACCCCTTTTGACATGTAAAGTGCCACGGAATAAATGTGGCTGTCATAGTAATAATAATTATAGTACTTGTACTCTGGGTCAATTGATGGCAGTTCCCAGGTGTCTACACCTAATTTGATGTGTTTTGACAGCTTTTGGGCCCATTTGTAGGTGTTGTATATGCATTTTTTTTGTTCCCCAAATTGACTCCTATGGGATTCGAAAATGTTTATCAAACTTTCCCGAACCGAACATTGAAATGTTCGCTCATCTCTATAGATAACGTGAGTTGGCTCATCCTTTGCGGTCTCAAAAAAGGCCCAGGCTAGGTAACCCTTGCCACCCCTGCGAACTGCAGACCCGTGACCGCTGCTGGCTACAGCCACAGTTGTGGCTAAGGATGCAGTGCTCCTCGTGCTTGCATCACTCCGTGTCTGCGCTGTAGGGGGGAAGGTAACCTCCTTGTCTAACTCTTTCACCTCCTCAGATGAGCTACTCGGCTGCGTGACTCTGGGTTCACAACAAGTAGGATCTTCAATCTCGTCATCATTCAATATGTTATCCCATTCCGCGCCCCCAGAGTGACCCTTCTCCTCTTGTTGCCCTGACAGCACAGTACAGTCCGCATAAGCCTCCAGTATCTGAGTCTCATCAGGATCACCTACCTCCCCAGTTGTTAACGTCTGGTGACGAAGGTCAGGAACCTGCTCGGATCCTACTCCGTCCTGCTTCGAATCCAACGTAAAAACAATTTTGGGCATCGGTGCAGATGCTTTCCTCCTCTTCTTGACTCTGTGAATGTTTGGAGTACATTTCTGATGCCCATGGTATAGAAAGGGTGAACAGTTCTACAGACTCGCCCATCTGTGGTTTGTTACAGTCATTTGGGCACTTGTACAGTTGTGACACGGATGGAAGCAAGGGTAATTGGGGTGCCATCTCTGTGGACTGTACTGTGTGATATTGAGGTGGAGGAAGAAGAGGAGAAGCCACTTGAAGCAACGCTTGCCATCCACTGGAGCACCTGCTCTTTCTGGCCCTTATCATCAAGGCATATCGCTGTGCAGCTGCCAAAGAAAGAGAGTGCAGTAGCAGAAGTTGTCTTTTGTTAGTACATGACGGTGTTGGTTCACTAGTGCTTTCACTAACATTACCACCTACCCCACGTATACCTTGAACACCAAGCCTATTCAAACTGTGATATCCCTGCTGTAAACCATTAGGAACCAAACAAAGTAATTTTTACTGTGAATGAGGAACCAAAGTATTATTTTACTGGGGATGAGGCCTGTATAATATACAAAATATTCTCCAAACTATTTCAAACTGAGATGTCCCTGCTGTATAATGTTAGGAACCGAACTAAGTATTTTTTTTTACCGTGGATAACGCATGTATAACATAGGAGATATTCTCCAACCTATTTCAAACTCAGATCTAGAATGCTGTATAACGTTAGCAACAGCAAAAAAATAGATTTTTTGACTCTGCACAAGCTCTGAATACAGCTGAATTTCACAGCCACTAAAAGGACTAGGTGGCTTATAGCAGAGTGTAACACATTTGTGACGCGCCCCCTGGGCCGAGTGTACACGCGTGTGGATTACCCGGAGCCGGGTCTCTGGGGGTTGTAGTCTCCGTGGCGGCGACCCGGTCCCGTGGCTCAGGGTGGTCAAACCAGTGGCAGTTTTTATAGGGTTTTTGTGATTTAATGTCCGACTACGCCACCCGTGGATTGCGGTCAGGGTGTACCGCCGCTGCGAGGCAGTCCGCTGAGGCTGGTATGGTGTGCACAGCTAAAGATGGGATAACTCCCCACGGCAAGAGTATGGCCTCAGGGCAGAGAATGTGGATGATGGGAGTGATGGTGTGCGGGCGTCCCAGTACTAGTAGTGCTGTATGCAGTGAGAAAGAAGGAACGACTCAGAGTCTTTGCAGTGCAGTTCAGGGTCTTTACTGATGATATTAAGGCAGACCCTCCCGGGAGTACTGGCTAGCATAAGGGGCCTGGTCAGTCTGTGAACAAACAGGAGTTCCCCTGGCCAGGTGGAGTTGTAGGCCTCCCCATCTATCTGCACTCTTCCTGGCTACCTTGCTGTAAGCGAGTGGAAGTAGCCCACGTCCCTGAGTATACCGTGTGGTGCTCACCCGTATGGCTGGTGACTTGGGGCCTTCTGATAGCCTCCGCTCCTCAATGGCAGTGCTGGTCCCTTCCTTGTGACTGAGCCTCCGGGCTTCTATGGCCAGAGGACCTGGAATCCCCTGCCGGCTGGTTTCTTCTGCTGGACTTAGAAGTTCCCACAGCCTCGGACTCCATTGTCCGGTCGTAGTCTCTTCAGCCAGGACGAGCAATATCTGCTTCCAGTCCCTGGCACTCAGCTCCTGCTCCTACAGAACTCCTAGCTGTTTCTCGCCCTGTGTCTGGAACATCACTCCAGGCTCTGACTGTCTAACCCCGCCCCAGATCCAGTTTATATAGGGAAGGTTCCTCCCCTATCTGGCCTGGGACAGGAGGTGTTGCATGTTTAAGGGCTCCTGACCAGGGAACCTCCCACTTGCTCTCAGATGTAATATTTCTATTACTGTGGTAACCAGACCCCTGGGGTGCCACATTCCCCCCTAGTAAATTTTAGTACTCCGGGACTAAACACATTTTTAAGAAAACACAAATACAGGGTATAAACAATAATACAACAACATATGTACAAGAAGCTTTAGTCTTTAGAGGTCACGGCGTGTCCGTAACCGGGTGTCCATGTCACCCAACAAGGTGAAGTCTTGGAACAGAGTAGGGGACCTGTCCAAAGCAAACCCCAAACGTTTGCCCTGGGCGTGGCTGCAAGGCTGAGGCTAGCTACTTTGGGCCACAAGGAGGCCACGCCAGACAGGTTTTTCTCTTCCGTGGCCATCTTTGCAAGAGGCACCAAGGTGCAACTATCTACATTGTAGTTCCGGTTATTCAGCGTCCATAACCTGTCAGTCCAAATAAACCTGAAGGGTAACTAGAGAAACATAATTAGTAACCAGGTAACAAAAACATAAACCTTTTTCAGCATTTACGTATGTACAGGTAAATATATACTTGGCATTAGATTCTCCAGCGAGCGGGCATCTGTCCTCTAGTGCTCCTGGTGGACCTACGTAACCCACTATCTGGTTCTGCACTACAGGGTGTAGGAGGTGTTGCGGGTAGGCTTGGAAGCTTTCTGCATACTCTTTGGCTCACTAGGGGCACGGCAGGCTCACTACTAGCAGAGGGTTGATTCTCCTGGGCTGCTGGTATGGATTCTTCTGCCTCTTGGGCCGGCTGCTCTTCTGACACTACCTGTTCTTCTGTAGGCCCTAGAGGGGCTGGCTGGAGAAAGGTGAGGACGGGTACCACGACTGCGTTGTTGATTTGAGTCCAGGACCAAGGAAAGTCTCCGAGTACGGTACTGATCATTTCTTCCCTTTCCTCTGCAGGTTGAGGGTTCTCTTGATCTTCGTCAGGGCTTTGCAGCTGCTCGGGACACTTTTTCAGGTGGTCTCTGGAGACCATGGCTGTGGTCTCTCCTCCATCCTTACTGATTACACAAACTTTTGGGTTATCATGACTTGAAGGCAGTACTGTGTACGGGTCCTTCTCCCACTGGTCGTCCAACTTGTGGAGCCGCCTCTTTCTCTTCAAGACCTGCTCTCCAGGTACCAGGGGAACAGCGGGAGCATGCTGATTATAAGTCTTCTCTTGCCTTTCTCTTGCTTTAAACAGACTCCGCTCGACGCTCTCCTGTACTTTCCGATACTGCTGCTGCCGTTCTGTATCCCAGTCTGCCTCTGGCGAGGTGTCCTCAGGTGTCAGGACTCCCATATCCAGGTCAATAGGCAGCTTACCAGGTCTTGCTCTCATTAGGTAAGCCGGGGTACAGTTGGTGGAACCTACAGGGATGTGATTATATAAGTCCACCAGATCAGGCAGTTTTTCAGGCCAGAGACTGCGTTCTTCCAGGGGCAACGTTTTTAGCAAGTCTATCACCACCTGATTCATTTTCTCACATAGTCCGTTGGTCTGAGGGTGATAGGGCGTTATTCTTATCTTCCTGCAGCCATACAGATTGCAGAACTCTTGGAAGACCTCCGCTTTGAAGGCTGGCCCTTGGTCAGTCAACACTTGCTCCGGATACCCGTGTGGACGGCAGAAGTGCTGCTGGAAGGCTCTAGCTGCTGTTTGAGACATTAAGTCCTTGACAGGGACCACCACCAGGAACCGGGAGTAGTGATCTACGATTGTGAGGGCGTAGACGTACCCAGATCTGCTTGGAGCCAGTTTCACATGGTCCAGGGCTACCAGTTCCAGTGGCTGCCTGGTGATGATGGGCTGCAGGGGAGTCTTCTGGCTGGCACGGTCCTTCCTTCTTAGGTTGCACAGGCCACAGTCTCTGCACCATCTCTCGATGGCTCCTCTCATGCCTACCCAGTAGAACCGTCCACGCAACAGGAACTCCAGCTTCTTCCATCCGAAGTGTCCTGCTCCGTCGTGGTATGCCTCCAGAACCATAGCCGCATCCCGTCTTGGGACCACTACCTGCCAGGTCAGCTCATGTGTTCTAGAGTTGACCATTCTCCGACACAGCTTCTCCTTGTAAAGAAACAGTCTACTTTTCTCCTTCCACAGTTGCTTGGTCTCCTCCAGAGCGTCTGGGTCAAGACGGGCATCAGTCTGTGTCAGCATTTCCTTCACCAGACGGACTGTGGGATCACTGTCTTGTGTCTCCGCCCAGCTGTAGTGGGGTAAGGGATTGAACGTAGCAGAGTGCCTGTCCCTTACACGGTGGGAATACAGGGTAATCCCATGACGGTGGAACGCAGGGAGCTCGACTTCTTCCAGTTCTTCTGGATCTTCCCCTACATCCTTTAAGTTTGGCATTCTGGACAGGGCATCCGCATTGGCATTTGAGCGTCCCGCCCGGTATTTGATGGTGAATTCATAGTTGGACAGGCGGGCCATCCATCTCTGCTCCAGGGCACCAAGTCTTGCAGTGTCCAGGTGTGTCAACGGGTTGTTATCCGTGTACACGGTGAACTTGGAAGAGGCAAGGTAATGCTTGAAACGTTCGGTCACTGCCCACACCACTGCCAGGAACTCTAGCTTGAATGAGCTATAATTCTCAGGGTTTCTCTCCGTGGGCCGTAGTTTTCGGCTGACGTAAGCGATTACCCGTTCTTTCCCCTGCTGGATCTGGGACAGTATGGCTCCCAGCCCGATGTTGCTCGCGTCCGTGTGGAGGATAAAGGGCTGGCTGTAGTCAGGGTATGCCAGGATTTCATCCCCTGTGAGGGCCATCTTCAGCTGGCGGAAGGACTCTTCTTCCAGCTTTTACCACCTGAAGGGCGGCTTCTGGTTTTAGGTCAATCCAGGAAGGCCAATCAGGAGGTCCTGCATAGGAGCTGCCATTTTGGTGAAACCGGGAATGAATCTTCGGTAGTAGCCTACCAACCCGAGGAACTGCCGCACTTCCTTGATGCTGGAGGGTCTTGGCCAGTCCTTAATCACGGTGATTTTATCGGGGTCGGGAGCCACTCCGTCAGCACTCACCACATGTCCCAGGTACTACACCTTTGGTTTCAGCAGGTGACACTTGGAGGGTTTCACCTTTAGGCCGTAGCCTGCCAGGGCGTCAAACACTTCTGCCAGGTGTTTCAGATGGTCCTCGTAGGTTTTGGAATAAACGGTGACATCGTCCAGGTATAACAGGACCGTCTCAAAATTCCGGTGTCCCAGACAGCATTCCATCAACCGCTGGAAGGTTCCTGGTGCGTTGCAGAGCCCGAACGGCATACAGTTGAATTCGCTGAGACCCATTGGGGTGGTGAATGCAGTCTTCTCCTTGTCTGCCTCTGCTACAGGAACCTGCCAGTACCCGCTAGTAAGATCCAAAGTGGGGAAGAAGTTAGCAGATTTTAATGCAGCTAAAGATTCTTCTATTTTAGGTAACGGGTACGCATCTTTGTATGTGATACGGTTGAACTTTCTGTAGTCTACACACATTCTCATTGTGTTGTCCTTCTTTTTCACTAGAACTAGTGGAGCTGCCCAGGGGCTACAGCTGTCCCTGATTGCCCTAGCCTCCTTCATGTCCCGCAACATCCCCTTTGCATGCTGATAGTGTGCAGGGGGTACAGGTTGGTATTTTTCCTTTATGGGTGGATGGTCTCCTGTGGGGATGTGATGTTCTACCCCCTTTACTCGCCCGAAGTCTAGCGGGTGTTTACTAAAGACTCTTTCGTACTCCTGAACCACCCGGTAGACTCCCTGTTTTTGGTGTGAGGGAGTGGAGTCAGTACCCAAATGCAGTTGCTGACACCAGTCCTCCATTTGTTTCTTAGAGCCGTTACCTTCCTCTGGTTGAGATGGAGGCAAGGGTTCTACGGCCTTTACAGAATTTTGGTTTATGGTGAACAATTTGGCTAGCGTGGCATACCGGGGCAGGTGTACTTCTCTCTCCCCGATATTTACGATGCGGACAGGTACCCTCCCATGGCGTACATCGACCACTCCCCGTGCTGTCAAAATGGTGGGCCTACTGTCTGAGTAGACGGGCTCTACCATGGCTTGGTAGTCTCTACCTCTTAGACAAATAGCTGCCCGGCACCAGATCATCATCTCACTTTTCGAGGGCATGGCAATAGGGAACGGGTCACACATTCTCACGCTACCAATCTCACCACCAGATAATTCCACCTGTTGCCGTTTCATCAGTGCCCGGATCTCTTTTTGGAGGACACGCTGCTGGCTGGAACTGGCGTTCTTGGCAACCTGCTGTAAAATGAGAATCACCTCTGCAAGACAATTTTCAATCACGTTAGTTCCCAAGGTTATTTTAGGGTGACTCTCATGACGGTCAATGTCCACAATAATCAGTCCTTGTGCCGCCAGTTCGACCTTAATGGTCACCTCTTTGAACCCCACCTGCGGCACGGGCTGACCATTGCTGGCGATGATACTCAGGTCGTCATCTGGGTAGCGGGTTATGTCCGAGTCATTCCAGTACCGCTTAAAGAGCACGTATGGGATGGTAGTCACCTGTGACCCAGTGTCTAGTAGGGCACTCATAGGAATGCCATCCAGTACCACAGGCAAGACCGGACGTCCCCCTACGTATTTATCACGCCAGTTCGATGGGCCTGATGATCTTATGCCTGGGGGTTGGCCCTCTGCCCCAGGTTGTGCCCGTTTAAATGACAGTACCTTGCCATATGTCCGGGTTGATTGCGGCAGATGGGTTGTCCGTCCTCGTTGTATCTGTCGCTGGGTCTTCCTCTGGACGATGGGATCCTCCTCTGTCGGTGCCACGGGACGTCCTCCGGACTGGTGGCCAGCTTGATCCTTCCTGGAGGAGAGACCTGTAAAGACTGTACAGTTCGGGTTAGCGCGGCTACGCTTTTAGTTAGCTCTTGGACCTGATGGTGCAGGTCTGTAGCCGGGTTGTTGTCCAAAGCATGCACACCAGCTCCTATAGGCTCTGCAGACAAGGGCACCGCCTCCTGGTGATAGGTAATAGCAGGGCGCCGGTGGGTTACAGTGCTACCCAGTGCCGGTTCTCAGAGCACCCGGATGGCCCTGTCTTTGAACTTTGCAAAGTATAAACCAGGGTTCTGCAAGGCCATTGCACGTAACTGGGTTCGGTGGGCGTTGGACAGCAGACCCTCAATGAATTGCTCAGTTAACAGTTCATCTGCATTCCGCACACTGTCAGGGTCTGCCTGTTTAATGGCTCCCAGGGCCTCTTGCAAACTCAAAGCATAGTCTCTTATACTGTCTTGGGCCCGCTGCTTGCACCCATAAAATCTCATTTTGATCTCGGCTGAGGTGCGGGTATCAAAAGTGTCCTTCAGACGGGCTAAGATCTCCATTACGGTCTCCTTGTCGCGGACTGACCAGGACTTTACTTCATGCTGGGCTGCGCCGGTTAGCTGGCCTATCAATATGCTCACTTTCTGGCCCTCCGTCAGGGGGTATACCTTAAATAGGCTGTACAGTCTCTCTTTAAAGTCGCTTAGGGTATGCGACTCCCCTGAGTATTGAGGAAGCCAGGCCGCTCCGGGGATGTAAGGCATTGTAAATGGCATTACTGCGGCAGTGGCCACGCTGGTGGTAGAGGGTCCCTCCGTGTCTGTCATCTTCCTCCCCCCTAGTTAAGTGTGGCCTACCTTCCGACGATCCTCTTCTGTAGGCCGCGGCTCCGCTGGTGCTGCTCCGGACGAGGACCTTGCGTCGCGTCCTGGTGACGTCAGCATTGCTCTCTCTCCCTTCCAGGACCTTGCGCAGCGTCGGTGCGTAGGGCGGAGCTTCAGGTCTCGCGCGCTTTCGGCGTCCACGCCCTTCTTCTTCCCGCGCGGCGTCCCGAAGATGGCGTCCGATGGCGGGAAAACGACTGCGGATGGCAGGAAAACAGCTGCGGATGGCGGGAAACTTCTGAAGATGGCGGGAGTTGGCTGAAGATGGCGGAAAACTGCTCCGGATGGCGGGAACCTTCACCACGGCAGGTATGACAGTCTTTTGAAGGCACACAGTACCCGGTGGTTGCGGGCACGAAATCCTGCCGACTACGCCAAAGTTGACGCGCCCCTTGGGCCGAGTGTACACGTGTGTGGGTTACCCGGAGCCGGGTCTCTGGGGGTTGTAGTCTCCGTGGCGGCGACCCGGTCCCCTGGCTCAGGGTGGTCAAACCAGTGGCAGTTTTTATAGGGTTTTTGTGGTTTAATGTCCGACTATGCCACCCGTGGATTGCGGTCAGGGTGTACCGCCGCTGCGAGGCAGTCCGCTGAGGCTGGTATGGTGTGCACAGCTAAAGATGGGATAACTCCCCATGGGAAGAGTATGGCCTCAGGGCAGGGAATGTGGATGATGGGAGTGATGGTGTGCGGGCGTCCCAGTACTAGTAGTGCTGTATGCAGTGAGAAAGAAGGAACGACTCAGAGTCTTTGCAGTGCAGTTCAGGGTCTTTACTGATGATATTAAGGCAGACCCTCCCGGGAGTACTGGCTAGCATAAGGGGCCTGGTCAGTCTGTGAACAAACAGGAGTTCCCCTGGCCAGGTGGAGTTGTAGGCCTCCCCATCTATCTGCACTCTTCCTGGCTACCTTGCTGTAAGCGAGTGGAAGTAGCCCACATCCCTGAGTATACCGTGTGGTGCTCACCCGTATGGCTGGTGACTTGGGGCCTTCTGATAGCCTCCGCTCCTCGATGGCGGTGCTGGTCCCTTCCTTGTGACTGAGCCTCCGGGCTTCTATGGCCAGAGGACCTGGAATCCCCTGCCGGCTGGTTTCTGCTGCTGGACTTAGAAGTTCCCACAGCCTCGGACTCCATTGTCCGGTCGTAGTCTCTTCAGCCAGGACGAGCAATATCTGCTTCCAGTCCCTGGCACTCAGCTCCTGCTCCTACAGAGCTCCTAGCTGTTTCTCGCCCTGTGTCTGGAACATCACTCTAGGCTCTGACTGTCTAACCCCGCCCCAGGTTCCTCCCCTATCTTGCCTAGGACAGGAGGTGTTGCATGTTTAAGGGCTCCTGACCAGGGAACCTCCCACTTGCTCTCAGATGTAATATTTCTATTACTGTGGTAACCAGACCCCTGGGGTGCCACATTTGTGACAGAAAAAAATATCTAGTAACAGAAATGTTTTTTTTTTCTCTGAAAACAGCTGAAGTTCACCGCCACTAACGTAGTAGCTGACGTATAGCAGAGAGTATGACGTTTGCCACACAAAAAATCATTTGTGGACTAGCAAGACAAAAAATAATTTTTTTACTTTGAAAACAGCTGAGGTTCACTGCCACTAAAATAGTAGGTGGATTTTAGCAGACTGTATCACGTTTGCCACACAAAAAAATCTTTTGTGGACTGTGGCAAGCAACAGAAATAATCTATTTTTTTTACTCTGAAAACATTTAAATTTCACCGCTACTAAAAGCACTAGGTGGCTTATAGCAGAGTGTAACATGTCTGCGACACAAAAAAATCTTTGGTGGATTCTGCCTGCCAACAGAAAAAATATATTTGTATTACTGTGCATACATCACATTAGCAAATGAAAAAACAAAAGATTTTTGTGCTCTGCACTCAGAAGCTCTTTGCTAACAAACTCTGCAGCTAGCTGATTTTCAATCCCACAAAATCAAAAAGTGGCCTACAAGGGCTTGCTTGCTTTATCACATTAGCAAATGCAAAAATAGATTGAAAGCACAGACAGTACAACCGGTGCACAACACTGTTCTATGCCATAGGCCCTGCTCTTTCTGTCAGAATCTCGGTAATTGCACAAAACCAAAAAAAGGGCTGCAAGGTCGATTAAACAGGTACACAGCACAGGACTTATCTACACTATCTGACTTCCACAGAAGCTCCTATCTATCTAGCTAATATCTCTCATTACACAGGAAAGAGCACACTCAGCAGCCTGTATCTCCTTCAGTGACATGCATAAAATGGCGCTGAGGGAACATGGCCGGTTTTTATACGGAGAGGACATGTGATTTCCGCAGCCAAATGCAGAAGCCCTTGTGTCTGGGACACTGTGAATGCTTCCTGCGCTCTGATTGGCTAGCAGTGCTTTCCTGACTTAAAGTTACTGCCTACAGGAAAAAAAACACAGCGCGCCGCTGATCTGACTTGTTCTGAGCTTTCACCAGCCAAATAGATCACTCATCTACCTCGTCTGCCCGGTCATCATACACAAGCACTATGCTAGCAAAACTGTTAAAAATGCTGTAGTTGCCCCGCAATCATGTAACCACGGAAATTTGCCGAAAGTTACCGATTTTCCCAAATTGAACAAATTTTGCTCGCCTTTCCGATCACGGATCCGAATGTGCCACATTCATATCGAACTTAAGTTTGGACATCGGATTTTGAACATATTCGCTCATCACTAGTCAGGAGCCCTATCCCAACGCACGCTTTGATGAATCTCTTGTAACACTCAGTTCCAACCAATCCCCCTAAGACCCAGCCACCTGACCTGCGAAACCCGAGCTGTCTGCCCTCCTTCCTCAAAGCACTCCCCAGTGCATGTAAGAGTGTTCTAGAAACCAAACCAAAAACGGATCAGAACCTGAAATGAGAGTGTAATAAAGTAAACTTAGAAAATTGCTTATATTCCCTAAGACTCGAAACTAACATGTTAACTCAGTAGCTAAAACTTGCGGCCTAATGTATGCACGGTACCACTTGGATTTCCACCTCCAGATACATTTTACTGTTTCTTCCCCAAGCCCACATTCCACCGCTTCGGTTGCCGCCCCGAGTGTGAAGCAAAACGTGATGCATCCAAACCCAGTAAATGTAAACATTTCCAAAAAACTGCTGAGAACTGATATTTGAACAGGAAAGTCCAGTCCTGATGGCATAACAAAGGCCCCCCTTTACTCAGCTTAAGATGATTGAAAAACACAAAACAACGAATTGGACACATAAGTGAGTCAGGCACTACTCCTAAAACAACTCTTCTACCCCTACCTTCTTGATCAGTTTTTGACTTCCAAATCTAGAATTCGATCCCTCCCGAGGTAGCCACCACATCCGCTGCCAAAAACACTCCACTTATTAGGAGATACAATTTCCCCCACCCTTAATGCGCCAAAAAACGTGAAAAAGCCAGTCAAAAACAAAGAAACCTCAAAATTCAACACACAGACTGAACTCAGAACCCCCCCAACCTTTCTAGAATCCCAAATAACACTGGACGCCTATCATCTTTTGCACGGGTGCCCTTCTTCCTCTTTGCCCCTTTTACTGCTTGTTTAACCAGAAAAGTCTTAGTCAGGTCTCTCTGACCATGCAGCGTAAAGCCAAAGGCCAAAGCCGCCATGATCCTAGAGACCATTGCTGCTGAACAACCTTCAGCTCCTTCTTGGCTTAACCACATGAGTAGCACTCCTACCTGATCCTCATACCACGCCCCAGTCCCAACCTCGACCCGCAGCTGCTCCTCCCATAGGGACCATACCCCTTTGTAACTGGATCACGTGCCCACCGATACTGTAGACCTAATTAGAGCCTCCCCGGCTGGGAGACCACGCTACAAAGTTCCGGCGTGCATTCCAGCCCCTTTTCTTCCGCTTCCGGGGCTAACATTCGAAAGCGCTCCGACTGCAAACGAGAAAGAGAGTCAGCGACGGAGTTTTTCACTCCTGGCACGTAAGACACCATGATGTATGCATTTTTAGAAAGGCACTTAAGCACTAGTTGACGCAGTACCCGGATCACTGCAGGGGAGGATGACGTGATACTGTTAATGGCACACACAACACTCATGTTGTCGCACTTAAATCGGACCCTCTTGTCCCGTAACTCACGACCCCATAAATGAACCGCCACCAATATGGGAAAAATCTCCAACAATGTTACTTTCTTTACTAAGCTGGATGCAAACCAGCTGTCTGTCCATCTGGCAGTGCACCATCGCCCTTTGCAGAACACCCTGAAACCCAAACTTCCAAACGCGTCTGTATACAATTCAAGGGAGCAATTGTCCGCGAATTCTTCCATAAGCAACGAACTACCATTATATTGCTCCAAGAATGATTCCCAGGCTACCAGGTCAGCTTTATGCTCAGAGGACAAACGAATGAAATGGTGTGGGGCTCGCACTCCAGTAGTAGCGCTTGCCAACCGCCGTGAAAAAACCCTCCCCATAGGGATAATTCGGCGAAGTTCAGTTTACCTAAAAGCGATTGTACTTCTCTCAACGTCAATTTTTTTACACGCTTGGCTCTAGCTATCTCATTCCTCAATGTTGCCACCTTCTGTTCAGGCAGCCGGAATTCCCATTTAATGGAATCAATCGTAATTCCCAAAAAACAAATGCTGGTAGCAGGTCCTTCAGTCTTCCGAGGTGCTAATGGCACCCCAAAACACTCAGCTATCCACTGGATTGCCGTCAGAATGTTTTCACATCGAACCGAATCCCCAAATAATGGATAATTGAATCAAAACCAGAAATATTGCGAATCATCCATTCCAAAAAGAAACTGAAAGCTTCAAACAACGCACTGGACAAGGAACAGCCCATGGTCAAACATCTATCCACGAAAAACCCTCCCCCCAATAACAACCCAATAGCAGAACACTTTCCAGATGAACCAGTAGCAATCGAAAAGCCACCTCTACTTTCGTTTTTGCCATTAAAGCCCCTTTTCCGCACTTTCTTACCCACCATGCTGCTTCATCAAAAGAAGTATACACCACAGAACATAGCTCTGGGTCAATACCGTCGTTCACTGACATTCCCCTGGGAAGGGTAGTGAATGAGCCTAAACTTGTTTGGCTCCTTCTTGGGCACAACGCCAAAGGGGAAGTTGACCAGATCTACAAATGGAGGTTCCCTTAAATGGGCCAGACATCCGCCCCAACCTCACCTCCTTGTTCAACTTTGCAGTGACCACAGTTGCATACTGATCTGCCAATTTTAAATTCTTAAGCACACGGGGAATAACAAATGGGGGCGGGGAGATTTTAAGACCTTTATCAAAACCGGACACCAACAACGTAGCATTCTCCCTATCTGGGAACCTGTTTAGATAAGCATTGCGGTTAGTTTCACCGGTGTCACCCTTTTGTGAATAATTGGTACCTGACTTTGACTTATTCCTCTTGAAGCAACGAGCGGCCCCATGAGAGGAGCTGCTGCAGTGCAGGCACAAGTGCTTAAATTTGCAGTTGGCGCCAAGCTTACACTGACTGTCATTAAACTGCCAGCATAAGCCTGGTTTCTGTACCGTGGTCTGTCCCGGTGGGCCCCCACTCCACTGTGCCCCTTGCTTACTGGCAGAGTGGCCGGCGGCTCTGCCCCCCCCCCCCCCTCCCCGGGAAAGGAATGACGGAGCCATCACCCGTAACCAGAGTCTAATGTCCTTCTGGTCCCACCTTGTTGCGGGCCGAATGGCTTTCCTTTGACGGAACTGCTCGTCATATCGGAGCCAAGCTTGTACCCCGTAAATCCTATAGGCCTCACCAATAGAGTCCAAATAGGAAAACAAAGGAGAACAATTCTCTGGTCCCTTTTCACCTATTACACTTGCCAAGCGGGATCAGGCGCCACCTTTGCTTTTCCTCCTCCTCCTCTTACTATCCTCCTTCCGACCCTTAAGATTACACTTTTTGATTGGTAGCAAGGAAAACCTTACTTCATTTTTAAGAACGGGCCGATACCAGGTCAGACACCCGACTTCCTATATCATATCCGCTTAACAATCCATCCCCAGCCTGCTGACCAATCCATGCTCCTACATGCCCATGGTCCTGTTGATCTCAACGCCGAAGCCCTGCCTGGCCATTGCACGCTGCACGACCCTGGTCTACCCGCAGAATAAGGACCAGTGGGCTGTGTCCAGTGAGGTGCTGCAGCCTCTGTCAGCCCACCGTCCACGGACACCACAGGGTGTGGGGTTTGCGTTTTTTTGCCCACTGTGGAATTCCCTGGGAAGGCCGTCCATAGTCCCCCCACATGAGCCCGCAGGCCTCCTTGCCTGCCGCACAATAACCGTGATTCAGCATGGCCGGTGGTATCCACATGGTCGGAAGGGGTGGGCCGCGCGGCCGGAACATTGCCGCGCTGACCCGCCGTGGCGTCACACTTCCCATGTTGCTCAGTACATGAACGCCCCATCCCCGTGGAGGGCTCCGGCCTAGTCGCCGCCGCTGAACTTGGCATACCATCTGATTCCTCTCAGGCCAGGGCCTGCTTGGGTGCTTCTTGCTACGTGCCCGTCCTGAAGGGTCCCCCGAGGGGCTTTTGTGCTGCCGGTGAGTCCTGGGAGTGGAGTCGGGTAACAGCCTGGCAGGAGGCTGCACCCAACGAGACCACCCAGTTGGTCGCAACTCCTCTGCGGCCCTCAGCATCTCTAGGAGTTGTGATGTGGACGCCATAAGGTAAAACTGGGTGATGCAGAGGGATACTAGGTTCGACCCCTGTGAGTGGGACAGTGGCCCCCCCCCCCTTGCTGGTCCTATAAATGCCCTACTGACTATCCCCACCCCTTAAGATAAAATCATTATTAAATAGTATTTATTTGATCAGTCAGAAGTTACCATAGTGTGCGTACTTAGTTCTTCTCAACACATTGCACCAAGGACATTATAGAATAGGGCAGAATAGGCACCATTAAAGGAACGAGTCAATTTATAGAGTTAAAAATTAAAAGAAAAACCAATACTCTATCATTATATTTTTTGTTCATCCAACTGGCTGCTTTGTCTGAGGCGCTGATAATGCTGTAGCTTCTGGGATATGATGAGCTTTTCTATTTTGTGCAATTAAATAAATGAATGTCCAACTGACAGCTTTAATGCGGAACTTCAGTGACCCAGGGCATCAAGATAGCTTGATCTGCCCCTTTATAATGCCACTGTACTCTCATTGGGCTAGAACCCCTTGATATTGTGCTAAAATGATAATCATGTTTATATACTGTTTATATTATATTCCCTCCAGGGCAAAGAATTTTCTTATTTGTCTTACAAATGATCATTTTATTTTTCATGGTAGTGCTTTTTCCTCAATATTATAGTGAAATTGTAAAAGTGTAATTATTGGTGTTAGAGGACCAGTATATTTTGCATTGATAAACAATGGAAAAATTAAAGGTTTGTGCAGCAAATAACAAATAATAAAGTAATACCTAGTGTCTAATTTTGCATTGTGGAGGAACTGTGTTTATGTATCCACTGAGCAAAGGAGATTGGCAATGGATATAATCACTAGTATTATGGCGAATTGAGGGTGTTAAAATGTTAATTGTTAACCTTTTTTCAGTCAGACATTTCTAATCAGCACTTTAATAAACATGACACTAATAATAGTGGTAAAAAGAGACATTATATAATGGCAGTTGGATAAATTCTGTATCCAGCAAGGAAGAAGTTAAGGAATAACAGGGAGAAGCAGATGAGACAGCCACATGTTTGTCGTCTCTAAGGAAAACAAACACGAATAGAGAAGCAATCACGAAATAGCAGGCGCCAAGATTTCTCTCCAACAATGGAACAGCATCAGGAGCTGTGCGTGTTCTTGGCAATCCAATCTATAAATTGATTGTAATATACGATGTGCAGCATTTCATTGTACGTGATGTAGCAGCTTCAAGTACCTCTGATCCATCAGCATCTTGCTGATAATAGCATATCTCCATCTGCTCCTGAAATTAATTAACCCTTCCCTGGCTTTGTGGCCGGCAGCATATTTCCTTGCAAGTCGTTTCCAGCCAAAATGGTAAATTGGTTGGTGAAAGTGCAGAGGGAAGGAACAGAAATAGCACAGAATAAAAAAAAAGTCGCAACTAAAATTCAAATTTGCGTTTATAAATGTGGTAAGATATGATTATGTGCCAAACGAAATTACAATATTTAAAGGAAATTAAGAAATCTACACTCAATATCTGAATATCTGAGTTATTCTATAAATGTTTGTATTTAATAGTGTGTGTCTACATACCAATATTATAGTGCACTATATTTATGACTTACACATCCAATGTTTGTAGCTGATAGTTTTGTGAGTGGTGACATCTACTGGATGTCATTAAACTGACACCCTTTAGAACCTTACAAAGTCTGCATCAAAGGCAGCACGCATGTAAAATCATGTATTAAGCTTTGGCTTCTAAACACAATTACATCTTTTAATGTTGAGATTGGTTCTTTTCTTCGTTTTTGTGTTAAACTTAAATATTATCCTTTTAAGAAGCGTCAAATAATAACAGCAGTCACAGTGTCCTTTTGTGCTTTTATTAGTCCCTTGAACAGTGATAGGAAGCAGAAAGATTGTAACATAGAGACTGCAGAGACATCATTAGAAAAATCCACAGCACAGTTTGCACCTGTAAATGTTAGTCTGATCTCTCTAGAAATATGGTGGTTGGAGTGCTGGCTGGTCTGAGGCATTTTACAGCCTGCACTTAAGTATGTAAATTACAAAATTGCTTTAGATAGGCAATCTGCTGTATGGGGACAACAAGGAGATTAATATAGATTGATGCATAATTCACAATAAAACTTTACCAATTACACAATGTGACATACTAGGTAGCTAGGCAGACAATTGTGGTGTCAAATACAGACGCGAGAATTAGATTCAATGTAAAGCGCATTTGTGTTGAATTTTTGAAAAATTGTTGGACTCGGCAAATCCAAACAATTTGTGATTCACATCACGAGAATCACCAAAAATGCCAACTGCCATTTTCCACAATGTGGAATATTGCATTAGCCAGAGAAGGAGCACATCACCTTGGGCGTGGCCTGGGCAGATTTCCCCATAATGCTTTCCCACCGTCCCACAATCAGATGGGACCTTCATAGCCTGTATAAAAGCCAAAAAAAAGAATGCAGCAGGCAATCTAGATAATGACAAATCTCCATAGCTCACAGCTTTGCAAGAGAGATAGGATGAAAAAAGCCATAAAGCATTGTACATACACTATAATTAGTGTGTGTTATGCTACTACAGAAGTGGAGACAATTAGTGTCTTAGTGTGAGAATAATACTGAGGTTCAATTGATAGCGAGAGAGAGAGAGAGAGAGAGAAAGAAAGAGTAGAGCTGGCACCATCAGTGCAAGTGATAGAAAAAAAGTGATACAGTGTGGCTGTTAGCTGCTGTATTTCTATTACATATTATTATTCTTTTCATTAAGAAGCAAACAGCAAGCCAACTGTATTTCAGCCAGACAAAGTGTGCATGTCAGAAACTACTGTACTTAGTTTTTTGCATTTGTTGTTCAGTCTATTTTGGGGAGAAAACAACACAAAAGAAAATTAAAAGAAATCCAGACCTTTACTGTGAGTAACAAACTAGTTTTTTTGCACACCTGTTTAAGTTGTCAAATTAGCCATCTATACATGCCACATAAATGCTGCGGCCTGTTGCCATTGGTAGCTTTTTGGACATGCACCTGCCATTTCTTGTTGAGTACTTTTTTGGAAAGAGGGAATTGTGGTTGAAAAAAAGTGAAAAAGGGGGGCGTGGCCTGGGCACTGAGGATGTAAGGAGCAGGAGTCCAGAGCTCCATGAATGTAAATTCTAAAGCAACTTCTACAGCTACTGGAAGAAAATTTTGGCTCCATTTCCACGTTGGACCTTTTCAGCACCTAGTCGGGATCATTCTGACACCAGACCTGTGGATATCGGACATTTATATCTGAAGATATTCCCTCCTGAAGCTGGCGGGTAAGCTGAACCCCAGACAAGGGATCTCCCCTGTCATGTCTGCCGCGCAGGCCAGCGTGGGAAAAGGTCTCGGCAACTCTGCATGAGCCTTGTGCAGCCTATGGGTCTCTGCCCTATTTAACAGATCCCACACCATAACCGGATCTCTGTCACAAACATTCTGACACCCTATAACCAAGACCCGGGGGCATCACAGCAGAGAAATTCACCTTTCTCTCTTGAGGTCTCTGGCTTCATCTGCCCCTGCTGGGATATACTGGGGTCCTCTGCTCTCCATCATACCGCTGGGTGATTCCCTCATTAGGGGCACCTCAAATACTGTTTGTGCCCCCTGTTCAGCCGTGGTGGGGGTCACTGGACTGCTCCTGTGGATGTTCACTGCGAGCTCTGCAGAACACTCACACCAGTCACGGGATTGAGCGTCCCCGCCACCTTCTCCGGTGTCCTGCACCCCCTCCTCTACCTGGTCATACCTATTCTACCCTCCTACGGGTTCAGTGAGGGACCCTGAGTAGTTTGACACCTCTCATGAGGTGATCGGTGGTGGCACAGGGAAGATATTAGAGAATAAAGCCGGCGGGTCTCCGGCCTGACCGCAGCATCGGCAAGTGAAAGTGGATTGTGGTCCTCCTCTGCTCCCCGTCATAGCGCTGGGTGATTCCCTCATTAGGGGCCTTTCAAGTACTGTTTGTGCCCCCTGTCCAGCCGTGGTGGGGGTCACTGGACTGCTTCTGTGGATATCCACTGTGGGCTCTGCAGATTACTTACACCGGTCATGGGATTGAGCATTCCCGCTGCCTTCTCCGGTGTCCTGCACCCCCCCTCTACCTGGTCCTGCCTATCCTGCCCACCTACGGGTTCAGTGAGGGGCCCTGAGTTGACTGACACCTCTCATGAGGTGATTGGTGGTGGCACAGGGAAGATATCAAAGAAGGAAGCCGGCGGGTCTCCTGCCTGACCGCAGCGCAGGCAAAAGTGAAAGTAAATTGCGGTCCTCCTCTGCTCTGGTGCACACCCCTACTACCTGTGGGAATAACACTTACCTGAGCTGGTCTTCCATCTGGGACCCCTCTGGCCATCTTCTGCTCACCCTCTGCTGAACTTCCCGCAGTGACCGCTGTCCTGGAACACCTGCAGTCTCACAGAGCATCTTCTCCTCTGCCGGATCTAGTGTGAAGCGCAGTCTGTACCAGTCCTCTTCTCTGTGGGCATCCTCCCCTCCGGATCCACTGTGTTCATTGCAGTCCATTCTGACCATCAATATTGTCCTGGTCTGGGCCTGGCAAGCTCTGCTGGGAGTCTCTAGCAGAATACAGGGGTTGCCTGCCTCTCAGCTGCTCTACTTCCCTGCTCCTCTGCTGATAGGGGGAAGCATATAGTTTATCCTCTCTCATCATCTTACCAGCAGTATCTTTACTTCTGTGGCTCTTCTCTTCCCAGTCTCTCTAAATTCTGGTTCTGATAAAAATAGTAACATTTGAAGGAACATATTTGAATAAGTGACACTTGAACTCTAAAACTTCTCCCTATTGTGAATCTCCAGAGTTCATAGTCCTCCAGTGATCTGTATTCATAACTCACCTCCAGCTCCCTCTGGGATCCATATTACTTTCCCAAAGGTTCCCAAAGTGTGGACCACAACGGAATTTATCGCCAACCTTACGGAACACCGTTATTGTACACTTCCTCTGCTAGTAGGAGCGTCTATGGGATTTCGTCACCCAGTTCCTTCATCCAACGTTTGACACATTGCTGGACCTCGCTATACTACATCATTCCTTTTTCTTAGCTGACAGTGACCGCCGCAGAAGAAGAATTATGACTCCACTGAATTTTCTGCAGCCTATGTCTGGAATCTCCAATCAGAAACTTATACAGGTTCGCCATTTATCATCATCCTGACCTGCTCAACTAGCCTATTTCAAGAATCATCTGAACGCGTCGGAACTGCTTGATCACCTTCAGGTATTTTAGTTTCCACCGGGAGCCATTACTATTTCACCTTCATATTCCCTACTGCGATAATACCCGCGGAGATTAAATCGCTCATCTCACTTTTGACACGACATACCCCCTGAGGTCTTTAGCTCTACAATTATCTGGATCCTTCGGTGACTGACTATATATGGGATAGGAATTATTTGTTTTACAGTGATTCTACTATAAGCTGTGCATCGTAACAAAATTGTCTTGTTGTATTACTACAATTATTGTATTACCTGCTTATATTCCTCAAACTCACTGTTTTATTATGATTCTTTTAATTCCATTCCTTCGACCTGCCAAAATGAGTGGCACAAAAATTAAAATTCCTGCCTCATATAAAACCGCTGACCTCTCCAACAAATCTAAACCAAGGAGAGAAAAACTCTCCTACTTTCAATCACACTCCTGTGCCTCTTCCTCCAGAACTTCAGATGACCCTACCTATATTAACAGTCCAATTAAATCCAGATCCCTGCTTAAAAGAGACGATAGTAAAACCACAAGCAAAAATAAAAACTCATTATCTATGCTTAATCCAACCTTCGAAGAAGAGATGGATCTCTCCATCTCAACAAAAAGGAAAGAGCCGGGTGATTGGGGCCACCTAAATACTTCTTCTCATGAAGTTTCAGAAGAGGAGTTCGTTGACTCCTCCCCTAACCCCAGCCCTGAAAAAAAACGCTTTAAAAAAGACTCGTTAGCTTCCCATAACATTGAGTCTTCCAGTTTCAGTCCCAGTATCCATTTTGGAACCGAGGAGAACTCTTTGGCTGACTTTATGGACAATCTAACTAGATCATTAAAAGAGAACATGAACCTTGGCTTTGAAAAACAAGCCAACCTCATTTAATCTAACTTCAACATCCTCAACCAAAAATTTGAGGACAATAAAAAAGAATTATCCAGGTAGAGGAAAAAAATGAGATTCTCATAAAAGACAACCAAGACATTCACTCAGAGCTCCGCAAACTAAAGTCTAAAATTGCAGACTTGGAAGACAGAAGCCGCAGGAATAATTTAAAACTGCGAGGAATTCCTGAAAGTGTAACTCAAAATAACCTATCTGATTGTTTTGACATAATGTTCAAAAAGGTTCTTCCCTCACTAACTAACTATGATTTAAACATAGACAGGATCCACAGGCTACCTCGTCCATCTTCTATTCCCTCTGACAATCCTAGGGATACTATCCTTCGGATACACTTCTACAATACTAAGGAAAAGATCCAAAATTACATTAAGGAAAACAAATCTTTTCCAGACCCCTACGGCCACATCAAGGTCTTCGCCGACCTCTCTAGAGAAACCATTGAAGGTAGAAAAGCATTCAGAGAAGTCACAGCTTCTCTGAGAAGTAAAAACATACTTTACAGATGGGGTTTTCCTCTAAAAATCCTGATACTCTTCAGAGTGAATTAACTTTATTGCTTCTCTCAAAGAAAGCTCTTCCCCATCGGTCAAACGCTGAATGGTTTAATCTGAAATCCTTGTCTTCTTTACAATATTTTTCTTGATCCTAATAGGTTTCATGGTGTGAAATTGCTCCACGTTATGTTATATTTTCAGAACATGGTATAATAATTATTTAATAAAATGTAATAAAAAAAAGGGTAATATGTGTATATGTATGTATGTGTGTGTGTGTGTATATATATATATATATATATATATATATATATATATATATATATATATATATATATATATATATATATATAATATATATATATATATATATATATATATATATATATATATATATATATATATATATATAATAACAATTTCATTAATTTTATTATACCTTGATTTCTTCATCCTCGGATGTTACTTTTATGGTCCTCACTCACGAACTTTCCCCACAGAGAAATAGAACCCTCCGCTGGGTTGGGTTCCTTCAGGAGGACTTGATTTAAAGTTTATATTTAAAGTTTATACTTGTGATTTGTGATTCATTAATATTCTCACTGTTATTCACTTTTGTAATCAATCAATATTTGATTATTTTGTCTTGGTCTTTGTATTTTATTTGTTGCCTTAATATTCACCCTAAAATCTAATCCGTCAAACCTGACTATCCAGACTCCCATTATCATTTCACATAACAACCAAAGAACTTAATCTAGTAAATACCACCTCACACCAACTACACCATGAGTATTAAATTTTTGTCATATAATGAAAGAGGCCTTAACAGCCCAAACAAAAGACATTCTATTTGGAAGGAAATCAGTAACAGCCACGCAGATGTGACATGTCTCCAGGAAACAACATTTTCACAAATAAATCACCCAAAATTTTCACACAAAAATGTTCCCAATATTTTTGAATCCTTAAATCCAAAAAAAAAAAGTGGGAGTTGCCACAATAATAAAAAATTTGATTCCCTTTAAACTGATAGAAGAACATAGTGATACCTTGGGCAGATATCATATCTTGATCTGCCATCTGAATAATCAATTGAGTACCATTGTTAATATTTACGCCCCTAATAAAAGACATATCTTTCTTGGACAAATTAATGAGAAAAGTTCAGTTAGTTAGAAAAGGTGTCTTAATTCTGTTAGGTGACTTTAATATAGTCCCAGATGGTCACTTAGATTCATCTTCCCCAACTCGCCATACCGCTGCCGCTCTCAATAATTGGATCTTTAAAAATGAATTTTTCGATGTTTTTCGGTGTATCAACACTACATCTGTCGAATATACCCATTTTTCTGACATGCACCAATCCGCATCTAGAATTGATCTTATTATTACTGACGTGTTTTCTCTCCCTAAATTTAAGAAAGTAACAATTCTTCCAAGAACTGTCTCCGACCACTCACCAGTTGTGTGCGAAATCTCTTTAGGACCTAATCTCCAGAATAAAATCTTGTGGAAATGCAACTCCTCTCTTTTACAAAATCCCAATTACACGGAAGAAATTGATTCCGCCCTAAAAAATTTCTTTATTGACAACTGTACTGAGGGAAGGGACCCTTTCATCTGTTAGAATGCTCATAAAGCATTTGAAAGGGGTTCTGATGCAGATCTCATCTAGACATAAGAAAAAATATAGAGCTAAACTAACTTCTTTTAAATCTCAAATAAAAACCAAAGAAGACCTCCAACTCAACTCATCCTCTCCCTCTTTATTAATACAAAAATAAATTTTCAATCTCAGACAAGAGCTAAAACAAGAAATTTTCTCCTCTTATGACTCAATGATTAAATCTTCTAAATACAACTTCTATACCTCTGTAAACAAACCAACTAGATTCATGATGCGTCTTCTAAAATCCAACAGACTAAAAAACAGAATTGATAAAATCACTTCTTCTAATGGGGTTCCCTCATATATATAATAATAATATATATTTTTGCAGATTACTATTACAAACTGTATAACTTACACCTCAACCCTCTTTCTCCCCAACCAAATAAAAATGATATTGACTCATTCCTTTCATCCACCAATCTTCCCAAAATTAACCCTAATGACTTAGATCGATTAACCGCCCCGTTCTCCGAAAAAGAAATCGAAGATACCATCCAGAATCTAAAAAACCATAAAGCTCATGGCCCTGATGGCTTTACTAACGAGTACTTTAAAATTTTTAACAAACACTTGATCCCAAAAATGACCAAAATATTCAACTTAGGCTCTTCCCAAGGATCTTTCCCTGCAGAAATGCTAAAAGTCAACATTTTATTAATCCCCAAATCTAAAGACGAATTAGATCAGGTCAAAAACTTCAGGTCAATTTCACTGATTAATACAGACCTTAAAATTTACTCTAAAATTTTAGCAAATAGATTGAAAAATTCCCTCCCATACCTTATGAACAATGACCAAATTGGTTTTATTGGTGGCAGACAGGCCACGGAAGGAACAAGGAGAATTATAAATATTGTTAAATTGATCAATTCCCCGAAGCTTCCAGCAATTTTCCTTACCCTTGATGCCGAAAAGGCTTTCGACAAACTGAACTGGAGCTATTTAAATTCAACACTCCTTAAATTCGGCTTTAATGACAAGTCACTTCTTTTTATTTCTGCTCTCTACTCAAATCCTAGCGCTAGTATCTACGTAAACAATCATATCTCAAAACCATTTACGCTATCCAACGGCACCAGACAAGGGTGTCCGTTATCCCCTCTCCTTTTTGCTCTTGCAATGGAGCCTCTAGCTCAAACAATAAGGGACAATCCAAAAATATCTGGAATCTCGATTCCTTCTCGTCAATATAAAATTGGTCTCTTTGCGGATGACCTTTTTTTGACTCTCTCTGATCCTGTCAATTCTATTTCTGAACTCACCAAAATACTCAACGCAAAATCTCATATTTCAAGATCAATGAAAACAAATCTAAAATTCTGCATTTCAATCTCAATGGCCACTCCATGAATAAAATTGAAAACCTCTCATCTTTTTCTTGGTCAGAAAATGAACTGCCGCATTTAGGTATCTCAGTTACCAAAAATATTAATTCTATGATCTCTCTCAACACTTATAACTTAAGCACTACCATAGCTAAGGATTTACTGGTCTTGGGTAATCATGATCTTTCGTGGCTGGGTAAAATCTAAATAATTAAATCTATTATTCTTCCCTAAATTCTTTATCTTTTTAGAACACTTCCTCTTACAATTTCCTCCTCTTCCTTATTGAGACTACAAAACCAAATTAATTCCTTTATCTGGAATTATAAAAAAGCTTGAGTTCCTACCAACATCCTATAAAAAACAAAACAAAATGGCGGCGCCAGTCTCCCTAACATTACAGCTTATTATTTGGCCAACTTGATCAAACAGAGCTCTTACTGGTTCGCTCCTGATAACCCTCCTGCCTGCTACAACCTGGAATTACACCAAAACAATAACTCCCCTCCTTGTGACTTATTATATAAAAAATTATTTAAAAACTCTTCCAACTACTCTAATAACCCTATTTTCCAAGCTACTATTTCGCTTGGGACAAAATTTCAAATCCAAGAAGGAAAGCAAAAAAACTCGACATCATTAAAACTCTTCCCTTATCATTCATAGCCTCTCTTAACAACTCCCTAATCCGCTCTCATTGGTCGCATCTTGGCCTTAAAAAAATTAAAGATTTATACAACAGTGATAATATCTGTTTATATACTGAGTTAAAAGCCAGATTTAGCCTACCTACATCTGACTTTCTTCATTTTGTGATCCTAAAAGACTATATAAAACAATTCTTAATCAGTTAAACTCCTCTGCAATATTAACCACAACCTGTTTTGTAGCACAAAAAAATTATATTCCTGGTTTAACAACGACATTGAATTCGTTGAAAATTCATACTTCGCCAAATGGGAATCTGACTTAAAAATTTCTCCAGATTTAGACCAATGGGAAGACGCTATAAATTACTCCTACTCAGCTACTATATCAACATCTCTTCAAGAGTCTTATTATAAAATTTTGACTAGATAGTATTACACCCCCTCTAGATTATCCCATATTAGTTCTGAATCATCTCCATTGTGTTGGAGAAATTGCGGTATTAAAGCTGACCTATTACACATCTTCTGGTCCTGTCCGAAAATCAAAACCTTATGGGATCAAATCTCTTCCCTCATAAACCGATTACTCAACAGGTCACTAAAAATCACCCCACAGATGGCCCTACTCTCTATTGATTTAGAAACTCTGGGACCTCATTGCAGGTGTCTCCTCATACACATATTTCTTGTTGTCAAAAACTCATTGGCCTTCTTCTGGAAGAAAACAGACATTCCCAAATTATCAGATATTATCAACAAAATCTCTACACACAGGGAATTTGAACTTAGATTTGCTATTATAAATACAGTGGTGGCCAAAAGTATTGGCACCCCTGCAATTCTGTCAGATAATACTCAGTTTCTTCCTGAAAATGATTGCAATCACAAATTCTTTGGTACTATTATCTTCATTTAATTTGTCTTCAATGAAAAAACACAAAAAGAATTGTTCTAAAGCCAAATTGGATATAATTCCACACCAAACCTAAAAAAGGGGGTGGACAAAAGTATTGGCACTGTTTGAAAAATCATGTGATGCTTCTCTAATTCGTGTAATTAACAGCACCTGTAATTTACCTGTGGCACATAACAGGTGTTGGCAATAACTAAATCACACTTGCAGCCAGTTAACATGGATTAAAGTTGACTCAACCTCTGTCCTGTCTCCTTGTGTGTACCACATTGAGCATGGAGAAAAGAAAGAAGACCAAAGAACTGTCTGAGGACTTGAGAAACCAAATTGTGAGGAAGCATGAGCAATCTCAAGGCTACAAGTCCATCTCCAAAGACCTGAATGTTCCTGTGTCTTCCGTGCGCAGTGTCATCAAGAAGTTTAAAGCCCATGGCACTGTGGCTAACCTCCCTAGATGTGGACGGAAAAGAAAAATTGATGAGAGATTTCAACGTAAGATTGTGCGGATGGTGGATAAAGAACCTCGACTAACATCCAAACAAGTTCAAGCTGCCCTGCTGTCCGAGGGTACAACAGTGTCAACCCATACTATCCGTCGGCGTCTGAATGAAAAGGGACTGTATGGTAGGATACCCAGGAAGACCCCACTTCTTACCCCGAGACATAAAAAAGCCAGGCTGGAGTTTGCCAAAACTTACCTGAGAAAGCCTAAAACGTTTTGGAAGAATGTTCTCTGGTCAGATGAGACAAAAGTAGAGCTTTTTGGGAAAAAGCATTAACAAAGTGTACAGGAAAAAAAAAGAGGCATTCAAAGAAAAGAACACGGTCCCTACAGTCAAACATGGCGGAGGTTCCCTGATGTTTTGGGGTTGCTTTGCTGCCTCTGGCACTGGACTGCTTGACCGTGTACATGGCATTATGAAGTCTGAAGACTACCAACAAATTTTGCAGCATAATGTAGGGCCCAGTGTGAGAAAGCTGGGTCTCCCTCAGAGGTCATGGGTCTCCCAGCAGGACAATGACCCAAAACACACTTCCAAAAGCACTATAAAATGGTTTGAGAGAAAGCACTGGAGACTTCTAAGGTGGCCAGCAATGAGTCCAGACCTGAATCCCATAGAACACCTGTGGAGAGATCTCAAAATGGCAGTTTGGAGAAGGCACCCTTCAAATATCAGGGACCTGGAGCAGTTTGCCAAAGAAGAATGGTCTACAATTCCAGCAGAGCATTGTTTGAAACTCATTGATGGTTACCGGAAGCGGTTGTTCGCAGTTATTTTGGCTAAAGGTTGTGCAACCAAGTATTAGGCTGAGGGTGCCAATACTTTTGTCTGGCCCATTTTTGGAGTTTTGTGTGAAATGATCAATGATTTGATTTTTGCTTCATTCTCTTTTGTGTTTTTTCCTTGCAAGCAAATTAAATGAAGATAATAGTACCAAAGAATTTGTGATTGCAATCATTTTCAGGAAGAAACTGAGTATTATCTGACAGAATTGCAGGGGTGCCAATACTTTTGGCCACCACTGTAATTGTCTGCCTAAACATACCAAGAAATGGGATCTTTAGTCTGACGCTTACTTTTAAAACTCCTTTGCTAGTAAAAGAAGATTTGTACTCTGTTATTGCGTGAATATTGATTGTTTATTATTTGTAATTGTTCTTTAATGATTACTACTAGAGATGAGCGTTGTTCTACTCGAACTGTTTGCCAATCTCAAATTCGAGCTGTTTTGGGCGGTGTTCGAGCCGTTCGGCGAACACGAACGATTTGACAAAAATTCGGCTGTTCGAGGTTATGTTCGATAACTGTTCGTGCACCAAAATCATAACTGGATTTTTTCTCAGTAATGATGAAAATTAATGTTAATACGCAGTCTGAGTGTACAGCGGGGTGGGGGGAGGGGCAGGGGATGGATCTCTGCAGGAATAATGAAGATCTCCATTTTTTTTTCTCTTTCCCGCATTTACAGTGGGGAGGTGCAATCTGTCAGCCTATCAGCAGCGCACACACGGAGCGAAGTGCTTTTTTTCACACAAGCAAGGGCATGTGTCATTGGCAGTGTATGTCACATGTCCTTGCCCTATAAGACCAAGCCATTTTCCCCGTCGCCACCATTTTCTCACTGCTGCAGCTGCGTGTTAGACGGCACCGCTGTTGCTGTGTGCGCTATACCTTGTTAATTTCAAGCCAATTTTCGCACAAATCTACAGATAGCTTGGGAGTAGGGAATAGTTGTGATTGCAGTCCTTTTAAGGACTAGGTTACAGCATTTCCTACGACTTTTATCAGGCAGGTCTGCGCTCTTAAATAGATAGGTTGTGGGAGTAAAGACTAATTGTAATTGGAGTCCTTTTCAGGACTAGGTTACATCAGTTCCTATCAGTTTTTGCCAGGCAGGTCTGTGCCAGTGCTGTGCAAGTTTTTTTCACAGCATTTGGCTGAATCTAGCAAAGCTAATCCTTTTTGGCCTATTGCAGAGTGTGTTAGTCAGTGGAGTAGCCCATCTGTGTTGCAAGATATACCACCTGTGTATAGAATACCAATTTTTTTACTGCACCTAGTGAAGTAAAATCTTTTGGGCATAGCATCATTCTATTAGTCCATCTATACTGACCTCCATCAGGTTGCAAATTGAATATAATTTTTTTCTGCATCTAGCTCTGAAAAAATATTTGGGCTTCTAGCAGTGTGTGGGACTTTCTCTATTAGTCCATCTATACTGACCTCCATCAGGTTGCAAACTGAATATATTTTTTTCTGCATCTACCTCTGAAAAAATATTGGGCTTGTAGCTGTGTGTGGGACTTGTTCTATTAATCCATCTATACAGACCTCCATCAGGTTGCAAACTGAAAATAATTTTTTTCTGCATCTACCTCTGAAAAAATATTTGGGCTTCTAGCTGTGTGTGGGACTTGTTCTATTACTCCATCTATACTGACCTCCATCAGGTTGCAAATTGAATATAATTTTTTTCTGCATCTAGCTCTGAAAAAATATTGGGCTTCTAGCTGTGTGTGGGACTTGTTGTATTAGTCCATCTATACTGACCTCCATCAGGTTGCAAACTGAATATATTTTTTTCTGCATCTACCTCTGAAAAAATATTGGGATTCTAGCTGTGTGTGGGACTTGTTCTATTAATCCATCTATACAGACCTCCATCAGGTTTCAAACTGAATATAATTTTTTTTCTGCATCTAGCTCTGAAAAAATATTTGGCCTTCTAGCAGTGTGTGGGACTTTCTCTATTAGTCCATCTATACTGACCTCCATCAGGTTGCAAACTGAATATAATTTTTTTCTGCATCTAGCTCTGAAAAAATATTTGGCCTTCTAGCAGTGTGTGGGACTTTCTCTATTAGTCCATCTATACTGACCTCCATCAGGTTGCAAACTGAATATAATTTTTTTCTGCATCTAGCTCTGAAAAAATATTTGGCCTTCTAGCAGTGTGTGGGACTTTCTCTATTAGTCCATCTATACTGACCTCCATCAGGTTGCAAATTAAAAATAATTTTTATCTGCATCTAGCTCTGAAAAAATATTTGGGCTTCTAGCTGTGTGTGGGACTTGTTCTATTACTCCATCTATACTGACCTCCATCAGGTTGCAAATTGAATATAATTTTTTTCTGCATCTAGCTCTGAAAAAATATTGGGCTTCTAGCTGTGTGTGGGACTTGTTGTATTAGTCCATCTATACTGACCTCCATCAGGTTGCAAACTGAATATATTTTTTTCTGCATCTACCTCTGAAAAAATATTGGGCTTCTAGCTGTGTGTGGGACTTGTTCTATTAATCCATCTATACAGACCTCCATCAGGTTGCAAACTGAATATAATTTTTTTCTGCATCTAGCTCTGAAAAAATATTTGGCCTTCTAGCAGTGTGTGGGACTTTCTCTATTAGTCCATCTATACTGACCTCCATCAGGTTGCAAATTAAAAATAATTTTTATCTGCATCTAGCTCTGAAAAAATATTTGGGCTTCTAGCTGTGTGTGGGACTTGTTCTATTACTCCATCTATACTGACCTCCATCAGGTTGCAAATTGAATATAATTTTTTTCTGCATCTAGCACTGAAAAAATATTGGGCTTCTAGCTGTGTGTGGGACTTGTTCTATTAATCCATCTATACAGACCTCCATCAGGTTGCAAACTGAATATAATTTTTTTCTGCATCTAGCTCTGAAAAAATATTTGGCCTTCTAGCAGTGTGTGGGACTTTCTCTATTAGTCCATCTATACTGACCTCCATCAGGTTGCAAACTGAATATAATTTTTTTCTGCATCTAGCTCTGAAAAAATATTTGGCCTTCTAGCAGTGTGTGGGACTTGTTCTATTAGTTCTATTAGTCCATCTATACTGACCTCCATCAGGTTGCAAATTGAATATAATTTTTTTCTGCATCTAACCCAGCCAATAGTTTTGGCCTAATACCACAGTTTGGCCACTCAGCTCTGCTCGGTTCCCATCCATTGTTTTTTTGTGCAAACAACTCCAGAGTTGTGAATTAGTTAACCACCAAAATGAGTGGAAAAAGGCCTGCTGCTGGTGGAAAGGGGAATAGGCGTGTTGGGAAGGGGAAAAAAGGTTGTGTCCGTGGGGTAGGTGTTAAAGCAACAGTAACATCTGCAGAAGAAAGACCATCTTCCAGCCAAACTAAAATGTCTACTTCTTTTAGCGGACAATGTGATAAGATCCCTTTCTTACGGCCACGCCAATCGCTACAAATTCTAGATGAGGCACAAAAACAGCAGGTGCTTCAACGGATATCAAGTGCTCCTTTAAGTGGGCTCTCCTCCACATCAACTTCAACATCACAAATACTCCAGTCCTCAAAGGTGTCACCCCAATCGCACTTGCTTCCTCACAGCTCCCAAATCTCCAGCTGCCCGTCTGAGTATGAGGTAGAACAGATGGTTGAGTCTGCAGAGCTGTTTACTCATACTATAGCCTGGGAATCAGAGGTCGACTCCAGCGCTTCTGTGAATCCAGACGAGGAAATGATCTGCACTGATGCCCAGAATCTTTGAGTCGGATCCAGGACCAGACGCAGAAGGTTCTGACCATAATGTAGACCCTCATTCCCAAACTGTAACTCCTGTTGGTGGAGACAATGAGGAAGACGATGATGAGACTCAAATACCTGATTGGAGCGACAACTTTAGTTTTTTGTCAGGGCAGGAACAGGTTGGCTCTGAGGACGACGGGTGTGATAACGCACAGGGTGATGTTGATGAGGTTGGAGATCCCACTTACTGTCAACCCACAGTCAGCCAAGAGATGAGGTCAGCAGAGGAGGTGGAGGAAGATGCTAGTGACGACGAGGTCAGGTTGCGCCTTCCTGGACAGAGACGTAGTACTGGAAGCACGTCAACAACTGCATCCTCAAACACAACTCTGCCTCTCACCACAAGTCGTGGTGGCTCTTCAGGTCGCATGGGTGCTAAGCCTTGCATAGCCTGGGCATTTTTTCAGATCGATAAAGATGACCCAACTCGTGTTATCTGTAACATTTGTCAGCAAAAGCTAAGTAGAGGCCAAAAAATACATAGTTTGAGTACTTCATGCATGAACCAGCACATGGACATGAAGCATAAGTTGCAGTGGGAAGCTCAGTGTGCTACAATGCGGCCTAGCCGGCCGGGCCAACCACCGTCTGCCATATCTTGTGCATCCGCGGCCTCTTCATCCTCTGTGACTGGGGGGACAGCAGTCACACCTGTTTTGGGGCGCAGACCTGCCACCTCTTTACCCGCAACAGCCAGCGTGATTGGCAGGTCATCATTTTCTTTGGAGGTGGTAACACCAGCTGGTGTTGAGCGCTGTCCGACATCGATAGCACCACCTTTGGATCAAGGCAACCTAACATGTCCGCCTGCATCTTCCTCACAGACCGGCAGTTTGCCGGGGACACCCTTATCAACCCCGTCTAAGCACAATAGCCAGCCCTCGGTCCCTCAGATGTGGACAAGTAAAAGACCATTTCCTCCTAGCCATGAGAAAGCTAAGAGGTTGAATTTCACCATCTGCAAGCTCTTGGCTACAGAAATGCTGCCTTTCCGCCTGGTGGACACAGAGGATTTTCGAGACCTTATGTCCGTCGCAGTGCCCCAGTACCAGATGCCCAGTCGGCACTACTTCTCAAAGAAAGGTGTGCCTGCGCTCCACCAGCATGTCGCACACAACATCACCGCTTCTTTGAGAAACTCTGTGTGTGACAGGGTGCATTTCACCACAGACACTTGGACGAGTAGGCATGGACAGGGGCGTTACATGTCGCTGACTGGGCACTGGGTAACTATGGTGACAGCAGGACAAGGGGCTGCTGTCCAAGTCTTGCCGTCCCCACGAGTTGTGCGTCAATCCTCTTTATGTCAAAGTTCCTCCACTGCTTCTGCCTCCTCAACCTCCTCTGGGTCTTCCACCTGCACCCAAAGCCTGTCTGGTCATGCCACAAGCTTTCTAACTGCGCAGAAGGGATCCTGCACAACTCCTTACTATGCTAGCAGTAGGGCTCAACGTCATCAGGCGGTTTTTACTTTGAAATGTCTGGGAAATGTGAGTCACACAGCTGAGGAGTTGTGGTCAGCTCTGGAGAACCAATTTCATGAATGGTTGTCTCCACTGGACCTGAAACCAAGGAAGGCCGTGTGCGACAATGCCCCGGCGAAGGGCCGCACCCAGGTTTGCAGCATTGTCGCACACGTGCCTTGTATGGCTCACGTGTTGAACCTGGTTGTCCAGCAATTTTTAGCCCACTATCCCAGACTAGATGGCCTTCTGCAGAGGGCACGGTCGCTGTGTGCTCACTTCCGCCGTTCGCATCCCGCAGCTCAGCGACTTACATCTCTACAGAAGTCGTTGGGCCTGCCACTTCACCGGCTAAAATGCGATGTGCCTACCCGGTGGAATTCAACTCTGCACATGTTGCAGCGACTGTGGCAGGACCGACAAGCCCTGGTGCAATACGTTCTGACGTATAGCCTGGGCCAACGAGATCCAGACGTGGGGCAAATCACGCTGGAGGAGTGGTCTCAGATCAGGGACCTTTCTGCACAGATTTGAAATGGCACCCTTCTGCACAGTTTTGAAATGGCGACGAAGATGTTTAGTGCTGACGATGCCATTATCAGCATGACTATTCCAGTGATTTACATGCTGGAGCACATGTTAAACAGAATTCGGAGTCAGGTGGTGGCACAAGAGGAGGTGGAGGAAGTAGAGGAGGAGGAGTTGTATGCGGAAGGGCTAACATCTGCAAGGTTCAGACGGTCGGCAGCACCAAGGCGGCAGGCATGTGAGGGTGGGGGAGATGGTTTTACCAGGGCGCATGGTAGCAGCCAAACTAGTGAGGAAGGTGCAGGAGCCCAGGAAGTAGTGGAGGACGAACTGATGGAAGACTCATCAGATGAGGGAGACCTTGATCACATTTCTGTTGTGCGAGGTTGGGGGGAGAGGACAGAGGAAGGAAGCATGATTGTTACCTCGCCACCAACACAGCAGGGACTTGGTGCTCCTGGATGCGCAACACACATGAGTGCCTTCTTGCTGCACTACCTGCAACATGACCCTCGAATTGGGAGAATTAGAAATAATCCTGACTACTGGGTTGCCACACTGTTAGATCCCTGGTACAAAAGTAAATTTGCAGAAATTATTCCTGCCATAGAAAGGGATGCACGCATGCAGGAGTATCAGCAGAGACTGTTGCAGAATCTTACATGTGCTTTTCCACAAAACACCAGTGGTGCACGTAGTGAATCTCACAGTTCCAACTTGCCAACCGTGGGACCGTCAAGTGTTCAGCACTCAAACCATAACAGAACCACAGTATCTGCTGGTAACATCAATTTTGCGCAATCATTTCACCACTTTTTTAGCCCATCCTTTGCAGGGCCACAGGAGACAAGAAGTCTGACACATAGTCAACGCCTAGAGACGATGGTACAGGAGTATCTCCAAGTAAACATTGAAGCCATGACTGTGTCACTGGACCCTTGCTCTTTTTGGGCTTCCAATCTGGATAAATGGCCGGAGCTAGCCACTTACGCCTTGGAGATCTTGTCATGCCCCGCAGCCAGCGTTCTGTCTGAACGTGTGTTCAGCGCTGCTGGTGGTGTGCTGACAGATAAGCGCACGCGGCTCTCCACTGATAATGTAGACAGACTCACGTTCATAAAGATGAACAAATCATGGATCCGAAACGACTTTTCTACCCCTGTGTCATCCTGGGGAGAGTAAAAGATGGATGATTGGTTAAAATCACCCTACCAACCGTTTTAAGCTTTCAAATTACTAATCATGTTTATCTGTATCTTGGCTGGAAAATAATTTGGGCTTTGTAGCAGTGTGCAGCACTGATTCTATTAGGCCATCTATACTAAGCTCCACCAGATTTAAAATTAATAATAATTTTTAGCTGCATCTAGCCCGGAAAATAATTTTGGGGCTCCGAGATGCGCAAGACACATAAGTGCCTTCTTGCTGCACTACCTGCAACATGACCCTCATATTGTCAGAATTCGAAGTAATCATGACTACTGGGTTGCCACACTCTTAGATCCGCCAAACTTTTCGATCAACCTTTTCATTTTAATAAAGACCAAAAAAATGGTCATTTTTGAAATTATAAGCATTAGCAGGTTATTAGAAACTGAAATCAAACAGTTTTCAACTCAAAACTTTATTCTAGGTGATGTTACATTTTCACATAGGACCCCTTGTTCGAAAGGAGCTTCTGAACTCTCTCGTCCATTGAATTTGTCAGGTTTTGGATGGTTTCTGCTTCAATTGTTTTGCATGAGGACAGAATACCCTCCCAGAGCTGTTGCTTAGATGTGAACTGCCTCCCGCCATCATAGACACTCCTTTTGATGATGCTCCAGAGGTTCTGAATGGGGTAGAGGTCAGGGGAGCATGGGGGTCACACCATAAGTTTGTCCCCTTTTATGCCCATATCAGCCAGAGATGCAGATGTTTTATGTGCAGCATGAGATGGTGCATTATCATGCAAAAAAATGATCTTGCTGTGAAATACATGGTTCTTCTTCTTGAACCATGGCAGGAAGTGCTGTTTGAGAAAATCCACATACATTATGGAGTTCATCTTTAGCGCCTTCAGGGATCCTAAAGGGGCCGACAATCTCTCTCCCCATGATTCCAGCCCCAAACATTACTCCACCTCCTCCTTGTTGGCGCTGTAGCCGTGTTTGCGTGGGGTGTCCATCAACCAGCCATCCTCCACTCCATCCATCTGGACCATCGAGCGCTGCACGGCACTCATCCGTGAACAAAACAGTTTTGAAATCAGTCTTCATGTAATGTTTGGCCCACTGGAGCCGTTTCTGCTTGTGTGAAGTGGATAGAGGAGGTCGACAGGATGGCGTATGCACAGCTGCAAACCTCTGAAGGACCCTGCATCTTGCTGTTCGGGGGACGTTGGAGGCACCAGCAGCTTCAAAAACTTGTCTGCTGCTATGACAAGGCTTTTTTGCCGCTGCTCTTTTAACCTGACGTAATTGCTTGTAGGAAAGAGTCCTCAATTTGCCCTTATCAGCACGCACACGTGTGTACTGTGAATCAGCTACATACTTCTTGATTGCCAAGACACTTCATCCTGATCATCGCACAATGTTGATTGTAGTCATGCCTTGACCTAAACACTCCACAATTTGTTGCTTCTCAGCAGCCGACACATCCTTTTTCTTTCCCATTTTGGCAGAAAATGTAGGCTGCTTAATAATGTGAGACAGCCTTCTTAAGTAGTCTTGCCTTTCATTGGACACACCTGCCAAACTAATTAGCACAGGTGTCTGCAATTGCTTACAGTGATATAAAGAGCCCTGACACACATCACCATCAATGAGTTTAACTGACAAACAAACAAATTCTTCCCTTATCACTCCTAAACACTTTTTGCATAATAATTTGGAACACAGTGTACATGTGCTTTTCCACAAAACACCAGTGGTTCACGTAGTGAATCTTACAGTTCTAACTTGCCAACCGTGGTCTGTATGGAGTTGTTCAATAAAGGGCCCAAAATTAAGATAACATAGATGGGAGAGGTCTCTATGAATAGGAATTCCTAAGTATTTGATACCCTGTGAGGGCCAGGCAAAGGGAAAGTTGGACTGGATGGAATCCTATATGGATTTGGGGAGGGAGACATCGAGGGCCTCAGACTTCGCTGCATTGATTTTAAAATTTGACCATGTAACAAAGTGATCTATTTCAGCCATAACAGCATGGATGGATATATGTGATTGAGTGATATATACTAGGACATCATCAGCAAATAGAGAGCACTTGTACTCGGTGCCTCCCACCTCAATCCACCTAATATTGGGGTTATGGCGAATTGATGAGAGCAGGTGCTCCGTCACTAGGATGTATAAGAGAGGGGACAGAGAACATCCCTGCCTTGTCCCATTGGTGATTGTGAAAGGTGATGAAAATGTTCTGACGCGCCCCCTGGGCCTTGGGACACCCGGAGTCACACCCTTGTTGGTGGATGCTGGTGGTTGTAGTCTCCGTGGCGGCGACCCGGTTCCGTGGCTCAGGGCGGTCAAACCAGTGGTGGAACTATTTATGTGGTTTTGATGTTTAAATGTCCGACTACGCCACCCATGGATTGCGGTCAGAGTGAACCGCCGCTCCAGGGCAGACCGCTGAGGCTGGTGTTGTGGGTGCAGCAGAGCGTAGCATAACTCCCCACGGGAGGAGTATAGCCTCAGGGCAGTGTATGCGGAGGATGGGGGTGATGGTGCAGGGCAGCAGCAGTAACGACACGGAGTCAGTGATGCAGTCCAGGGCCTTTACTCACAGTTCTTATTATCCAGACCACGTCTGCAGGTAACGGCTGCCCACGTCGTACTGTGCTCACCAGGTGAGGGGCTCAGACAACTCCCAGATAACTTTGGAGCGCTTCACAGGACCCCCTTTGTGTGTCCTTTGTCTGGCCTTTCTTACCAACCCTTCTGTCCGGCTGCCTCGGGCCTCCTCTTGGTAAACTTGGCGCCAGTTTCGCTGACCCTATGTGGTGCCTTCCTAGCGGGTGTAGCGAGGGGCTGCGCCACATAAAATGTCACAGCCTCCGGTTTCTAGCTGAGGGTCGTTTCCTGCCTCCACTAGTTTCGGGGACCGGTCTCCCCCTTTGGCCTGACCCCTCCACGCAGGTGGATTCGGGCGTGCGGTGGCGACTCGCCCGTCCGCACCCCTGGGATCCCTTCATTCCTCGTTCCTGGAGCCTTCTCCGCTCCTCTTCCTTCCTTCTCCCTCTTCCAGGCCTGAGCCTCTGTTACTAGGCCCGCCTCCGGAGCAGAGCTCATGCAGAGCCCCTGCTCCCTGCCACTTCTGCTCAGACTTCTCTGCACTGAACTAAGATGGTGCCCACCTTTTATACTCCCTTCTCAATGCACCCAGGAACTGCTTCCTCCCTGCTCCTGCACTACAGGGTTCCCCTTCCTCAGTGTTCCCTCCCCCCACTCCAGCCAGGGACAGGGACTGTCGTGCCCATCTCAGGGGCATATTGGTCGCCCTGCCCCACGGCAATGTGGTGTAATGCATGCAGGTGACGGGTCCTGATCCACACTCCATCCTTACCTGAGAGTGAGATATCACACCTCTGGGTGAGGTGTAATACCTCTGTAGCAACCGAGCCCTCAGGGTAATACAGTTCCATTTATCTTCAGCCTAGGTGACGTATTGCGATACAGGGCCGTGATTTTGGCTATAAAAGGGTCCCCTAGACCCCTAGCCCAAGCTTTTTAAGAGAATCATATATGGCGTGCCAGGAGACTCTATGGAATGCTTTCTCAGCATCCAACGAGAGTATCTAATTACAAATTTTTAACTGCATCTAGCCCAGGAAATACTTTGTGCCTAGTAGCAGTGTCTGCTAGTCAGCGGATTATCCCGGCTGTTAAGCAAGCTACACCACCTGTAGTTTTGACACTTAATTTTTTCAAAGGAAATGCTTCGGGACCACGGGATACTCAGTGAAGAGCATCAGGATGCACCCCAAGGCATAGGGGCTGGGACTGGCAGTAGGATGCCTTGCGGTGGACAGCCGAGCTCGATCCTTATAAAAGCTTTTTAACTGCAGCAGCTTTAGTGGACGCTACTGGAGCTGGAATTACGCGGCTGCTGGCATGAGACTTGCCCTCCAATAGATCCTTGTAAATGGATTTAAAGTGTATTCATTCAAATTAGAGAGACAATTTAAATTAAAAAGCTTAGAGCTGCCTCCACCACAGGGGGGCTCGCTCGACCCACCAGCGGACAGGCACCAGTATTGGGAGAGGGGGACTGGCCGTCAGGGTTCACCGCGGCTCTGGCACAAGTGGGAAGTGGGAAGTGGGAGGAGGCCTGACAGGAAGTGGGAGGAGGCCTGACAGGAAGTGGTGGAGGCGGAGCCTGCCGTGTGCTGCAAGAGTTGTGCTGTGTGTGGAGAGAGCTCCTGGGAAGGGAGGAGAGCCAGACGGAGGTGACCGAGCGGACCGGGAGGACCAGTAGGAGGCGACCGGAGGGACGAGCGCAAGAGAGCGCTGTGGCAGCGTGCAGTGCCGGCCAGCGGAGGGTGCCAGGTGGTGGTGACCAGGAGGTGATCAGGAGGACCGGTAAGAGGCGACCGGAGGGACAAGCGCGCTGTGATAGCGTGCAGCGTCCCTAGAGGAGGTGAGTGAGGGGCAGGAGGCCGCGATAAGCGGCCCTACTGAACCCAAGTGTGTACTGTACTGTATTGTATTTGTATCTGTATTGTAATTGTATTGTATTCCCTAGTCCATATTTAATTGATTACCCCCCTGTCCATATTTAATTGATCACCCCCGTCCATATTTAAATTGATTCCCCTGAACACCCCCGTCCATATTTAACTGATCCCTCTGACCACATTAAATTGACCCCCCCGTCCTCATTTAATTGATCCCCGTCCATATTAAAGTGATCCCCCTGACCACATTTAAATGATTGACCCCCCAGCCCATAATTGAGTGATCCCCCTTGTCCTATTTAATAGATTCCCCTTGTCCACTTTTACTCATCCCCAGTCCCTATCTATTTGCCTTATCCCCCACCATATTTAATTAACCCCTGTCCATAATTAATTGATTGATTCCCCAGACCACAATTAATTATTTCCCCAGTCCATATTTATTAATATTATTGATACTTATTGATCCCCAGTCCTTAGTTAATTGACCCACCGTCCATACCTATTTATTTGCTTTACCCCCCATCCTATTTAATTAAACCCCCTGTCCATAATTAATTGATTGATTCCCTAGTCCACAATTAATTATTTCCCCAGTTCATACTTATTGATCCCAGTCCATAGTTAATTGACACACCGTCCATACTTAATTAATCCACCTGACCCACTCAGCTGATTCCCCGTCCATACTTAATTGATACTTAATTGATCCCCCACCGATATCTAATCGATACACTTGCACATCCCTAATTGATCCCCGTCCATACACCTATATATAAATAATTGTGTTTTGTACTTGTACATATATACTGACTGTATCCCCATATTTAGAATGACGTCCATGTTGGCCGGAGCCGTGCAGTGTACATTTTGCGCAATGTATGCATTCCCTGAGCTACCGCTCAGGGATCCATACTGCTGCGAGAGATGTGAGCATATCGTGCACTTGGAAGCCCAAATCCTGGATCTAAGTGCTCAGATAGCGGTACTGAGGAGCATCGACAACATGGAACGGAGTTTGCTGCTCACCGAGCAGACACTCAATGGGTCAACACTGGGGGTGGAGCTTAGTGGGGAAGCGCAGGCTGAACAGGCAGGGAGCTGGGTAACAGTTAGAAGGGATAGAGGGAAGAAGTATAGGAAGGCTGGTTCAGAACCGGCATTATTGGAGCACGACAGATCCTCTGACCGCCGGGGGAGTGTATGCTCCAGTAATGAGGGGGAGGGGGGAAGTGTAGGGCAGGCTAGACAGGTCCTAGTAGTGGGTGACTCCATTATTAGGGGGACAGACAGGGCAATCTGTCACAAAGACCGGGATCGCCGAACGGTGTGCTGCCTCCCTGGCGCTCGAGTCCGGCACATCGCGGATCGGGTTGACAGGTTACTGGGTGGGGCTGGCGAAGACCCAGCGGTCATGGTCCACATTGGCACCAATGACAAAGTGAGTGGTAGATGGAGGGTCCTTAAAAATGATTTCAGGGATCTAGGTAGGAAGCTTAGGGCAAGGACCTCCAAGGTAGTTTTCTCAGAAATACTACCAATCCCGCGAGCCACACAGGAGCGCCAACGGGAGGTTAGGGAGGTGAATAAGTGGCTAAAGAGTTGGTGCAAGGCAGAAGGGTTTGGGTTCATGGAGAACTGGGCCGACTTCGCTGTCGGCTACAGGCTCTACCGTAGGGACGGGCTGCACCTCAATGGGGAGGGTGCAGCGGTGCTGGGGAAGAAGATGGCTAATAGGTTGGAGGAGTTTTTAAACTAGAGACGGGGGGGGGAACCAAGGAAATAGGTGGGATGTGAGGCAAGCAAGGGGGAAGGGGAGAAGTGAATATAATGAGGGTGGAGAGGGGGGTGGGGATAGTACAGTTAGATCGTTAGAGAAGAATAGGATGCTAAATAACCCCAAAGTTTTATCTTGCATGCTGACCAACGCAAGAAGCCTGACCAATAAGGCGGATGAGCTGCAGGCGCTTATATCGGAGGAGAGGTATGACATCGTAGGTATAACAGAGACTTGGCTAGACGATAGCTACGACTGGGCGGTAAATTTATTAGATTATAGTTTATTTAGAAGGGACCGGAAACAGGGGAAGGGCGGAGGAGTCTGCTTATATGTAAGGTCACGTCTAAAGCCCAGACTAAGGGAAGATATAGGAGAGGGAGAAGAGGGGGTCGAGTCCATGTGGGTAGAGATAGAGGGGGCAAAAAATAATAATAAAATATTACTGGGGGTCTGCTATAAGCCACCCAATATAACAGAGGAGAATGAGAAACTGCTATTAGGACAAATAGACAAATTAGCAAAACATAATGAGGTGATTGTAATGGGGGACTTCAACTACCCGGATATTGACTGGGAAACAGAAACCTGTAGATCGCAGAAAGGAAAAAGGTTCTTGACAAATATCAAGGATAATTATCTCTCCCAACTAGTGCAGGAACCAACGAGAGGGAAGGCCGTGTTGGACTTAATATTGACTAATAGGCCTGATAGAATAACTGAGGTACAGATAGGGGGGCACCTAGGTAATAGCGATCATAATATTATCAATTTCAAAATGCCCTTCAGTAGGGTTATCAATAAGGGAACAACTAAAACATTAAACTTTAGGAGGGCGAAGTTTGATCAGCTGAAAGAAAACCTTCAACTTATAGACTGGGACAAAGTTCTTAATCAAAGGAATACGAATAGTAAATGGGAAACCTTCAAAAGAATTCTGAATACTCAGTGCGAGAGGTATATACCGTATGGGAATAAAAGGGCCAGAAATAAGAGGAAACCAATATGGTTGAACAAGAACGTAAAAGGGGCGTTAAATAGCAAAAAAGAGGCATTCAAGAGATTAAAACAGGAAAACAGCAAGGAGGCACTAATGTGTTACAAGGAAAAAACGAGAACCTGCAAAAAACAAATAAAAATAGCAAAGGAGGAAACAGAGAGACGTATTGCTAGGGAAAGTAGATCAAATCCCAAACTGTTCTTTACGTATATAAATAGTAAAAGGATTAAATCGGATAATATTGGACCGATAAAAAGTGATGAAGGCAAAATCATAGAGAAAGATGAGGATAAAGCTAATCTATTAAATAAATTTTTTTTGTCAACTTTCACAAAGGAAAAAGAACTAACAGGAGAAATGAGAAGTGACAAGCTTAATCCTCCACTAAGTATGACAAATCTAACCCAAGCTGGGGTACAGAAACGCCTCAGTAACATTAAAATAAACAAATCACCAGGACCTGATGGCATACACCCACGGGTACTAAGGGAACTAAGTAATGTGATAGACAGACCGTTATATCTTATATTTAAGGACTCTGTTGAGACTGGGTCTGTGCCACTTGATTGGCGACAGGCGAATGTAGTGCCAATATTCAAAAAGGGAGCGAAAAGTGACGCCGGAAACTATCGGCCGGTGAGTCTGACGTCCGTTGTGGGCAAAATTTTTGAAGGCTTTATTAATGAGGCAATCATGGAGCATCTTGATGCTAATAATCTATTAACCCCGAACCAACATGGATTCATGAGGAATCGCTCCTGCCAAACAAACCTGATTGACTTCTACGAGGAGGTTAGCTCTCGAGTAGATCAGGGGGAACCAGTGGATGTCGTGTATCTCGACTTCTCAAAAGCATTCGATAGCGTGCCACATAATAGGTTGGTATACAAAATGAGAATGATGGGGCTGGGGGAAAATGTCTGCAAGTGGGTAGCTAACTGGCTAAAGGATAGAAGGCAGAGGGTGGTTATAAATGGAATATACTCAGATTGGGTAAGCGTCACTAGTGGGGTACCACAGGGGTCTGTACTAGGCCCAATGTTATTTAATATCTTTATTAACGACATAGTCAACGGGATAAATAGTAAAATATCAATATTTGCAGATGACACAAAGTTATGTAAAACAATTAATACAAAAGAGGACAGTGCAGACCTACAGAGGGATTTGGATAAGCTGGGTAGGTGGAGCATTAAATGGCAAATGAGGTTTAACGAGGAGAAATGTAAGGTCATACATATGGGAAGGAAAAATGGAAGTCACCAGTACTCACTGAATGGGAAATCATTGGGGAATTCAGAGATGGAGAAGGACTTGGGCATCTTGATTGATAGCAAACTAAATTGGAGTGCCCAAAGTCAGGCCGCTGCTGTAAGGGCAAACAGGGTAATGGGATGTATCAGAAGAGGTATAGCTGCAAAGGATGAGAACATTGTTCTTCCACTGTACAAAGCACTGGTCAGACCACACTTGGAATACTGTGCTCAGTTATGGGCCCCAATATATAGAAAGGATATAAATGAGCTTGAAAAGGTACAAAGGAGGGCAACAAAATTAATAAGGGGAATGGAGGGACTGCAATACCCAGAGAGGTTGGCAAAACTAGGACTATTCAGCCTGGAAAAGAGAAGGTTGAGGGGGGACATAATAAATGTGTACAAATATGTTAGGGGACAGTATAGAGACCTTGGCCGGGATTTGTTCAAAAGGAGGGATATTACGGTAACAAGAGGGCATTCACTAAGACTGGAAGAGAAAAGGTTTCAGCACCAGCATAGGAAAGGGTTCTTTACGGTAAGAGCAGTGAGAATATGGAATTCACTGAGTGAGGAGACGGTAATGTCGGATTCACTACACCAGTTCAAGCGGGGACTGGATGCATTTCTAGATACCAGGCAGATTTCAGCATATACTTAAAAATAAAATAAAATAGTAGGTTGATACAGGGATTTATTCTGACTGCTGGTTTCAGAGTCGGGAGGGAATTTTTCCTCAGGTGAAGATTGGCCAAATCATTTGGGGTTTTTGCCCTCCTCTGGATCAACCTTAGCAATTACAGAACTAACAGGTCGAACTTGATGGACGCAAGTCTTTATTCGGCTTTACTAACTATGTACTATGTACTATGTACTATGTACAAACCCGGCGACACGGAGGTGGCACGGGCAGGAGCGGACTGAACGTGTCGGCTTCTCACTTTTTGGATTTTAGAAGGGCATGACATGCCTATATCTGTGTCTCCCCCTCCTTTAACTCCTCCACCTCTTTTCTTTTCGCATGACTATATGTACTTGTCACTTTTCCATGTGTTAGTTGTGTCTTCAGAGCAGTTTGTCAGCTTTTGGACACCTTTGAAGGTGTTTTCTATGTGTTTCTATGTGTTTTTGTTTGCCTGCCATTGGTTTTAACGGTGTTCGAAGGTGTTCGACGAACAGTTCGACGAACAGTTCGGCGAACACACGGGTGTTCGACGAACCGAACCGAACTCGAACACTACGGGGGTGGCTCAACACTAATTACTACTAATGTACTAAGGCATCATTATGTTTTGGATACTACACCTTCACTTTATCATCTGTTTGCTTCATTGTCCTCCCTTATTTCCCCCCATCCCTCCCCCTTTTTCTTCCCAACAATTTCCCTCCCCCCCCCCATTCTCCCACCCCTCCCTCACTCCCTTATTCTTTCCCCTGTTTTATAAAAAAAATATCAATAAAAATTATTGGAAAAGAAAAAAAGTGAAAAAAGTTAATTATAGTGTATTAAAAATGTATGGTTAAAGAAAAATTTGTTATGGCAATGGATGGACTAATGTAAATGAGATACCACGGCATCTGACAATAAGAATGTGGGAGCCGCAAGGTCTCAGATGAGATGGAGCACATCATTCAAATGTCTAACTGTAATGGTAGCTATGCCAGCCGTTACGGTAATGGCACTGGCTGAGGTGCTATTGGCACTCTGAGTCAGAGCATAGAGGTGGGTATCTAGAAGGGGGCAAGGAGCTCAGGACATTTCATACATTGAGACAATTGTCAGCCTAATCAGGGATGATGATGGTGATAATGACTGGTGGGTGGGCAGGACCTTGGAACCAAAATGGGGTGGCAGGAGATGGGTGGTGGAAATACATAGTGGCCAAAAAATCTTTCAAGTATAGATCTGATTCTTCAGCAGTCGGCTTGAGTAGGTAAGGCCACAACGGCTGTTGTTGGAGGGCGCTCAACAGAGTCTTAATGCTATGGTAGTGAAGATGATGGGAGTCCTGTATGCGGGCATCTCGATTGTGGGCATTCTGTTCCACGTTACCAGTCGATAAATCTTTTGCAGTGCGCCGGTTCTGCAGGCGAAAAATAAGCTGTGCATATCCCAGCTCAAATAGAGTAAGATTTAAAGTTCTACATCCACACATGAAGTGGCATCATCTGTTCATGTAGGAAAAGCAAGTTGGCCAGCAATATGAGCAAAGCTCAAGCTGTACCTCTACACCTTTCCATCGCACTCATCTTTCCAGTAGCTAAGAAAAATCCATAAATATTGCCTGGTTGCTGTTATCATCAAAATCATTTACTGCTTATTCTCTGACTACTCCTTCTCCATAGCATCATACACAGGGTCGAACAGAGGTGACTAGGGCCCTCACGTGGAACTTACTTCAGGGGCCCACCCTACTTCTACTGTACATGTTCATATTTACGCCTTGTATATGTGAGAATTTTAACCTACAATATAGTGTGCAAAACATAACAGTTTTATCCACTGCACTACATCACAGTGCATTTTCCCTTAAAGGGGTTATGGTAAGTTTAGAAGTTATCCCATATCTCCGGGACAAAAGATAACTCCCCAATCCCTGGAGGAGCGATCCATTGAGATGTGCATGCCCAACCGCTACTCTATTTAGACATGCCTTTTTAGAGACTCTCTGGAAACCTGGTCATATGAAATTCAATCCAGAAGAAGCCTAGAACTCTAGAGACAATTTGGATATTTCCCAGAGAAGCATTGCGGCTTAAAAGTCTCTTCACCTTGGCATGTCAGGCCTGACATGTCACTCTCTGCAAGGAGAAACGTTACCCCTTGGATCACAATTCAGAAGAGGAAATGAGGAGACCAGTGGAGGACACAGCGTACAGTTCCAGTGAACAGCAGGAGTCCAGTAGGTGACTTTATTATTATTTTTTATTTCAGACCATGGACCACTCATTAAAAGGGATGTAAACATCTTAAACGCAGCAGCAAAGTGCAGTTCCATTCAATGCTTAGCAGCCGCTGCCAGGTCCTACAGATCAACTCCTATTCGAAAGAACAGCAGCTGTTCTGCAGTACCTGGCAGCAGCCATTACTCTTTGAAAGGTGCTGCCCATTACACTTCTACTCAGTGTTTACATCTGGCTGCCCCTGGAGCAAATAACAGCTGATCAGTGGGCGCATAGGTTGTCAGACACCCATTGATCTAATAGTGATGACTTATCCCTGTGGAAAGGTCTTCAATATGTTGTGACTCGACAGCTACTTCAATGTATTTTACAGTGAGGCCCCAATTTATCATTGCCTTTGCACCTGTTTTTTTTTATCAAAAATGGACACTCGGTCCACAAATGATCAGAGACATGTGAATGGCCCCAAAGAGTATGACAGGTACTAGTGCTAACCGTGAAAATGATGAATAGCACTTGTACAAGAACATCAGAGGTCTGAATGAGCCCTAACACTGATTATGCCCCTAATTAGTTAATAAGAACCTTTTGAATACTAATATGCATGGTTTAGTAAATCTATCTTTTCTTAGAGCTCTGTGTGCCATAACACTATTATTTTTTTCTAGAAATGTATGAATACACTGACAGCCAGGTATTACTAGTTCAGGACTACATAGACTGACACTGTCCAATCAAGGCGGACAGGGCCAGATTGTATAAGGATACGCCATTGTCCATTTATTTAACAGACGAACCGCACAATGAAGACATTTAAGAAAACATGCTCCAGGATTGTTATTTAATGGGAAATACAAGTATTTACTAAAATAAACGTATCAAGATAGGTGACAGCTCCTCGTTAATATTAGTTATGTATCAATGCACTTACACAAGATGTGAGAATACATAAATAAATTGCTGGCACTGACAATTGTCATTTATTACAGGAGATCACTGCTGATTTAATACGGTATTTAGTGCAGTCATCTCACCATTGAGGCACATGCACACCCCTACTGTTATACCTGCTGCTCCTTTAACCCTTTCACATCAAAGCTGTCACGGGTGCATCAAGTGTGACAGACAGTCGTTCTGGATCCGGCTGTAGAAGGTCACTGCACTTGGCATTGTATACACCTTCTTGATCCTCTCATCTCTGAGTGTAGTGATATCCTTCTCTCTTTAGGACCCAGCAGTGACCTCCACCTTCTGCTGCTAATTGACACACCCTTGCTTGGTAGTTAAAAACTCTCAGTGTCTCCAAAGAGTCGCCAGTGATAGTTTTATGTTCCTCTGTCCAGGCTTGGAGTAATAGTAGTTGGCTAGCTTCTTCTTGGGTTCCCTTGGAGGACTGTTGGTGTGATCTCTCTGGTGTCTTCTCAAGCTAAGTGTATCCCCTTTGTTTGATTACCTCGTTGTTTTTAGTTGCAGTGGGGCCTGACTAGTACTCACCCCATCCCCTCCCTACTTAGGGCCTAGCTCTATGGACATTCAGGGATTAGGTTTCCTGTTCGACAATAGGTGCAGAACTTTTTTAAGGACGATAGGGTAGTCAGGGTGATATTAGATTTGCCTAGAGGTCTCCACTCCCTCTTTCCCTAGTTGTTGGGCTCCCTTCCCCCTCTTCCCTTCGTTGTACACTTGCTCCTTCCCTCACCTTGCGTGACAGAAACCTGTTTTCACCTTCCTGATCAAGCCAATTTTTTTAATTCTGACCACTGTCACTTTATGAGGTAATAATTCTGGAGCGCTTCAACGGATCCTACTGATTCTGAAATAGTTTTTTCGTGACATATTGTACTTCATGATAGTGGTAAAATTTATTTGATATGACATGTTTATTTATGAAAAAAATCAGAAATTTGGCAAAAATTGTAAACATTTTTGCAATTTTCAAACTTTTAATTTTTATGCCCTTAAATCAGAGAGTCATGTCACACAAAATAGTTAATAAATAACATTTCCTACATGTCTTATTTAATTCAACACAATATTGGTAACATTTTTTTTGGTAGGAAGTTATAAGGGTTAAAAGTTGACCAGTGATTTCTCATTTTTACAAGAAAATTTACAAAATCATTTTTTTAGGACCCACATGACATTTGAAGTGACTTTGAGGGGTCTAAATGACAGGAAATACCCAAAAGTGATACTATTATAAAAACTGCACCCCTCAAGGTGCTCAAAAAAAAAATCGAAAAGTTTATTAACCCTTCAGGTGCTTCACAGGAAATGTGGAAGGAAAAAATAAACATTTAACTTTTTTTTACTTTAGACCCAATGTTTTACTTTCACAAGGGTGACAGGAAAAAATGGACCCCAAAATTTGTTGTGAAATTTCTCCTGAGTATACTGATACCCCCATATGTGTGGGAAAACTACTGTGTGGGCGCACAGCAGGGCTCAGAAGAGAAGAAGCGCCATTTGATTTTTTGAATGTAAAATTTGCTTTAATAATTAGCGGACGCTGTGTTGCATTTGGAGAGCCCCTGATGTGCCTAAACAGTAGAAACCCCCCACAAGTGACACCATTTTGGAAACTAGACCCCACAGGGATCTTATCTAGATGTTTGGTGAGCACCTTGAACCCAAGGTTCTTCACAGAAGTTTATAACGTTGAGCCGTGAAAATAAACAAATCACATTTTTACCACAAAAATGTTTTTTTAGCCCCAGATTTTGCATTTTTACTAAGTTAACAGGAAAAATTGCACCATACAATTTGTTGTGCAATTTCTCCTGAGTACGCCGATACCCAATATGTTAAGGAAAGCTACTGTTTGGGCGCACGGCAGGGCTTGGAAGGTGCACCATTTGACTTTTTGAATGTAAAATTTGTTGGAATAATTAGCTGATGCCATGTCGCATTTGGAGAGCCTCTGATGTGCCTAAACAGTGGAAACCCCCCCACAAGTGACACTATTTTGGAGACTAGACCCCTCAAGGAACTTATCTAGATGTGTGGTGAGCACCTAGATGCTTCACAGAAGTTTATAATGTTGAGCCGTGAAAATAAAAAAATCTCATTTTTCCCACAAAAATGTTTTTTAGCCCAAAATTTTGCATTTTCACAAGGGTAACAAGAAAAAATGGACCCCAAAATTTGTTGTGCAATTTCTCCTTAGTGCGCCGGTACCCCATATGTGGTCAAAAACTACTTTTGAGGCATAGTGCAAACCTCAGAAGGGAAGAAGCACCATACTGAAGTTCAGATTTTGCTGAACTGTTTGAGGGTGCCATGTCATATTGGTAGAGCCCCTTAGGTGCCAGATCAGCCGAACCCCCATAAGTGACCCCATTTTACAAACCACACCTATCAATGAATTCATCTAGGGGATCATAGTCACACCACAGGTGTGTCACAGCATTTTATACCATTGTGCAGTGCAGAAAAAATAATTTAATTTTTACCACCAAAAATATTTTTTTAGCCCCAGATTTTACATTTTCACACTGGGAAATGAGCAAAACTGACACCAAAATGTGTCACACGATTGCTGCTGTACTGCTTCGCTTAGCCATACAATGAGGTACTTTTATGCACGCCTAATAAAAGATGGACACTGCTGGATCATAGGTCAGGCGGCGTCCACAGTGCCTTCATCTGCTGGGGTTTCTTTTGCTCGGGTTTCCATCTGAATCATGTATTTCACAGATTTACACGGAAACCCCGGTTTAAGCGCTCAGCGCAGAGTGCAGGATAAATGTGAGCTAAGTCTAACTGTGATCTTTGGGAGGCAGAATAAACACATCAATAGAAAGTGAAGAATTGGTTTTATTTTTTATGCCATTCCTCGTGCGGTATAAGTGATTAGGCGAATTTATTCTTCGGGTCTGTTCAATTACAACGATACCAGATTTATATTGGGTTTTTATGATTGGCAGCTGTCACACACTAAAATACGCTTTTTATTGTAAAAACAAGTTTTTGCATTGCCATATTTTGATAGCTATAATTTTATTCAGAGAGCTGTAACTTTTTTATTTTTCTGCTGACAAAGCTGTATGGCAGCTTGTTTTTTGCAGGATAAGATGACATTTTCAGTGATACCATTATTTACATTTGTCTATTTTATCGCGTTTTATTCCACTTTTTGTTCGGCGGTATGATGATAAAGCAAAGTTTTCTGCCTTGTTTTTCCTTTCTTTTTTTTACCGTGTTCACTGAAGGGGTTACCTGGTGGGACTGTTTTATAGGTTGGGTCGTTCTGGATGCGGCGATACGAAATATGTGTACTTTTTTTGTTTATTTATTTTTTACACAGATAAATGTATTTATTGGATTAATATTTTTTCTTTTTTCTGTTCTTTATTTTGTGATATTTTAAAATATTTTAATAATTTTTATTAACTTTTTTTTTTACTATTTCACATTGTCCCAGAATGGGATATCATCTTTACACTGTCAGATCAGCGATCTAATACTCTGCAATGCTTCTGCACTGCAGAGCATCAGATCAGAGTGTGACAGGCAGGGAGGAGGTGTCTCAGCTCCTGCTCTCTGAGCAGGCGCTGAATGGCCACCTTGCTGCAGTACCCTGAAGGACCCCATCTTTGGACCAGGGGTCACCATGGAGACCATCAACACAACGCGATCGCATCGCGTTGATCTGATGGAAGCACAGAGGGGCGTTCACTCCCTCTGCAATGCCCTGCAATGTCGCTGTCACTATTGACAGTTGCATCACACGGGCTAAAAACTCCCGCAATCGATGCTAGCACCAATTGTGGGCGTTGCTGAAGGGTTTCAGCTCTCACATAGAGCTGACACCCCCACTCAATCGTGGCGGTGCTCAGCGTGAGCATATATATGGCACTTTGCGGGAACACAGCTCCTGCGGTGCTATATGTATATGGCCCATGTCAGGAAGGGTTTAAAAGGGTTGTCCCATAAACTACATATATTATCTATTCACAAGAAAAATGACAAATGTACGAACATTGGGTGTCTGAATGCAGAGACCCTCCATTGATCCCAAGAATGGGGGTCCCAAAGTCCCCTGTGTGACTGGAATGGTAGTGAGCATAGATGACCACTGGTATACATTATCTGTAGGAGTGGTGATGCATGTACACACTAACACTCAAGGGAGCTTTTGGACTCGCATTCTTGGGAAAATAGGGGGTCTCTGCACCTAGACCCCCAGTGACGATATATTTATCTTTTTTAGCTGGACCTGTGGGTAGGTGAAAAATGTTGTTTATTAGACAGCCCCTTTAATACAATTCCCAATATTAATACAGAGCTGGACACTGCAAAATACAGTGAGGTCCTTTTTACAATACCTGCTGTGCCATATACATAACGCTCTCCACAATATGCCACACATGAAAGCCCTCAACACCAGCGTCATGCACTCGGAACTCACAAATCGTGTCATATATTTAAACTTCACAATATGGCTTATCGTTAGGACGTGCCTTTATCACATCCATCTATTGGTCAATTACACAGCAGTATTACAGCGTTGTATTAATAATAATAATTTTTATTTTTATAGCGCCAACATATTCCGCAGCACTTTACAATTTTAGGGGGGACTTATACAGACAATACAGATGTTACAGAATAAGCATAAATAGGAGTGAGGGCCCTGCTTGCAAGCTTACAGTCTATAAGGAAATAGGGAGACACAAAAGGTAACAGGTACATATGTTGTATAATACAGCCATAATACACTAAATCGGGTATGCACTTAAAGGGAATCTGTCACCCCCTGGCACTTATCTGTACTATAATATGGGCATACAGGTGATAGAAATGGTAATCTGTACCTACCAGTATGCCTCATATTAGGGGTCTGGTTGCTGTAAAATGTCTTTTTATTCAGTCAAGTTTCTGAAGCTGTGGAGCCAGGGCCTGGAAGAAATCCCCACCTCCTGTGTGAATTACCATGTTTCTGACCTCCCCTGCACATCACAGTGCCCTGTGATATGCAGTTGCAGCAGCCAAATGCAGGCACTGTGACATGCAGGGGAATGGGGAAGCATTGTAATTCACACAGGAGGCAGGGATTTCTTCCAGTCCCCGGGACTGGAACACATCAGAAACTTGTAGAAATAGAAAGACATTTCAAAGCAACATGACCTCTCATATGAGGCATCCAGGTAGGTATAGATTTACATTTCTATCACCTGTATGCCCATATTAGTCAAATAAGTCCCAGGGGGTGACAGATTCCCTTTAACACTACATGAACTGGTCGCCAGCCAGTATACAACCTCTGGCAAAAATTATGGAATCATCGGGCTCGGAGGATGTTCATTCAGTTGTTTAATGTTGTTTAAAAAAAGCAGATCACAGACACGGCACAAAACTAAAGTCATTTCAAATGACAACATTAGGGTTTTAAGAAACACTAAAAGAAATCAAGATAAAAAATGTGGCACTCAGTAAGGGTAATTTTTTTTCAGACCAAGGACCAAGGAAAAAATTATGGAATTACTCAATTCTAAGGAAAAAATTATGGAATCATGAAAAACAAACACACAAAAGAACACTCCAATACATCACTAGTATTTTGTTGCACCATCTCTGGCTTTAATAACAGCTTGCAGTCTCTGAGGCATGGACTTAATGAGTGACAAACAGTACTCTTCATCAATCTGGCTCCAACTTTCTCTGATTACTGTTGCCAGATCAGCTTTGCAGGTCGGAGCCTTGTCATGGACCATTTTCTTCAACTTCCACCAAAGATTTTCAATTGGATTGTGATCCGGTCTATTTGCAGGTCATGACATTGACCTTATGTGTCTTCTTTCAAGGAATGTTTTCACAGTTTTTGCTCTATGGCAGGATGCATTATTATCTTGAAAAATGATGTAATCATCCCCAAACATCTTTTCAGTTGATGGGATAAGAAAACTGTCCAAAATATCAATGTAAACTTGGGCATTTATTGAAGATGTAATGACAGCCATCTCCCCAGTGCCTTTACCTGACATGCAGCCCCATATCATCAATGACTGGAAATTTGCATGTTCTCTTCATGCAGTCATCTTTATAAATCTCTTTGGAACGGCACTAGTGTTGAGCGAGCACTAAAATGCTCGGGTGGGCGAAGCTCGGGCCGAGCTCACCGTGATACTCGGGTGCTTGACCCGAGCAACGAGCCCAATGTTAGTCTATGGGAGACCCGAGCATTTTTGCGGTGGCACCCCCGGCAGTCTGTAGAAAGCCTAAAACGTGCCCAAAACAATAGTGACAGTGCTCAAATGACATGGGGACAGCATGGGGATCGCCCCAGGAAGCATTTCTGACCCCCAGGTCACTGCTGTCAACAACGTGGTCAGAGGTATTAAGCCACTTTTACGGGCTCACAATAATATGTTCAAAAACGAAACTGAAAGTGCTTTCCTGTGAAATATGTTAAGGAACATCCTTTCCAGGGTAAAGACTTGTGTATAAGGTAAAATAAATAACCAAAAACAAAAATACTCCTCCACACCTTGGGCTATGTTCACAAGTAGCATTTTTTATGCGTTTTTGCACTTTTGTATTGCTTTCAACCGTGACAAATGCATTCACCAGGAAATGTCATTTTAACATTTTACAACCTTATCTGGCCATGTGCTGTGTGATACATGCATACCACATCATGGCTGCGTCAGCGGCCTGGTATCCATACTCAGTCCCCAGCCGCCCGGCGGCCGGGTGTCCACGCTTGGTCCCCAGCTGCCAGGGGGCGGCCGGGTGTCCATATTTGGTCCCCAGCAGCCCCGCGGCCAGGTGTCCACACTCAGTCCCCAGCCGCCAGGGGGCGGCCGGGTGTCCATATTCGGTCCCCAGCCGCCCTTATTTGAGGGACAGCCTAACTACAAACATGTGGACAAGTGAATGAGGTGAGGGATGGTCCATCTCACGGACGCCTTCACACTGGGTTAATATTGTGGAAGCCGGGACACACTTGGACACTAGGATGCAACATGTCCTCCAGACATAGAGGATTGCGGGTCCTGTGTCAATCAGGCTTCAACACAAAGTTCAGAAGGTAGACAGCAGCAGTGGTCGGCCTCCTACACAACGAGTAAATTATTCATGATCATGACGCCATCCATCTCCTTAGCTTTCTGTTCCTTGGAATGCAAGCGCATGTATGTAGTAGCGGCTAGGCCTGAGGTGGTCAGCGTTTTGGCGCATATCCTACCTCCCCGAGGATTGCTGGATGTTTTCCTGCTACTATCCCAGGTCTATGACTCCCGTTAAAACAAAGCTTCAGGTGATGAATGATGGATGAGGTGGTGGCAAAGGAGAAAGAGCAGGAGGAACAGGGACCATTCACATCAATATCAGGCCAGTCAACCACACATGTCTTGTAGGATATGTTTCTGTACCAAAAGGAGCGGTTCGGCTACACAGTTATAGGGCATACAGTGAGAGCAATGCCTACCAAAAATTTCGAGGCACTCCAATGCCCCTTGGAAGTGACATGTAGGTCAGAGGGCCTTAACTAAACCGTTTTTTCCATTTATAGAAACTGGGTCTCCTGTACACTGTTGGCCTAAGCAGTGAATGGAAGACTTTCCAAAAATTATGAGGAGCTGCAATGCCCCTTGAAACAGACGTGGATTACAGTGTACTAAAAAGCTTCTACTTCTACCCATTATTGAGGAGTGGGTCTCCCTTAGTGTTCGCCTATGCATTGAAAAGCAAAAGCTAACTAAAATTAGGAGGAAATGCAATGCCAGTTGGAAGAGTCGTAGAGGTTAGAGTTAATTAAAAACAACATTTCAATGCCCCTTGGAAGAGCTGTGGAGGTCACAGTAGCTTAACAAGATGGTTTTAATGCCCCTTGGAAGAGTGGTGGAGGTCACATTAGCTTAACAAGACGGTTTTAATGCTCCTTGGAAGAGACATGGAGGTCACAGTGGAATAAAAAGATAATATCAATGCCCCTTGGAAGAGACGTGGAGGTCACAGTAGCTTAATAAGATGGTTTTAATGCCCCTTGGAAGAGACATGGAGGTCACATTAGCTTAACAAGACGGTTTTAATGCTCCTTGGAAGAGACGTGGAGGTCACAGTGGAATAAAAAGACAATATCAATGCCCCTTGGAAGAGTGGTGGAGGTCGCAGTAGCTTAACAAGACGGTTTTAATGCCCCTTGGAAGAGACGTGGAGGTCACAGTAGCTTAACAAGACGGTTTAAATGCCCCTTGGAAGAGACGTGGAGATCACAGTGGAATAAAAATACAATATTAATGCCCCTTTGAAGAGTGGTTGAGGTTGCAGTAGCTTAACAAGATGGTTTTAATGCCCCTTGGAAGAGTGATGGAGGTCACAGTGGAATAAAAAGACAATATCAATGCCCCTTGGAAGAGTGGTGGAGGTCGCAGTATCTTAACAAGACGGTTTTAATGCCTCTTGGAAGAGACGTAGAGGTCACAGTAGCTTAACAAGATGGTTTAAATGCCCCTTGAAAGAGACGTGGAGATCACAGTGGAATAAAAAGATAATATCAATGCCCCTTGGAAGAGACGCGGAGGTCACAGTAGCTTAACAAGACGATTTTAATGCCCCTTGGAAGAGACATGGAGGGCACATTAGCTTAAGAAGACAGTTTTAATGCTCCTTGGAAGAGACGTGGAGGTCACAGTGGAATAAAAAAGACAATATCAATGCCCCTTGGAAGAGTGGTGGAGGTCGCAGTAGCTTAACAAGACGGTTTTAATGCCCCTTGAAAGAGACGTGGAGGTCACAGTAGCTTAACAAGATGGTTTAAATGCCCCTTGGAAGAGACGTGGAGATCACAGTGGAATAAAAATACAATATTAATGGCCCTTGGAAGAGTGGTTGAGGTCGCAGTAGCTTAACAAGACTGTTTTAATGCCCCTTGGAAGAGTGGTGGAGGTCACAGTGGAATAAAAAGATAATATCAATGCCCCTTGGAAGAGTGGTGGAGGTCGCAGTAGCTTTACAAGACGGTTGTAATGCCCCTTGGAAGAGTGGTGGAGGTCACAGTGGAATGAAAAGATATCAATGCCCCTTGGAAGAGACGTGGAGGTCACAGTAGCTTAACAAGACGGTTTTAATGCCCCTTGGAAGAGACGTGGAGGTCACAGTAGCTTAACAAGATGGTTTAAATGCCCCTTGAAAGAGACGTGGAGATCACAGTGGAATAAAAATACAATATTAATGCCCCTTGGAAGAGTGGTGGAGGTCGCATTAGATTAACAAGATGGTTTTAATGCCCCTTGGAAGAGTGGTGGAGGTCACAGTGGAATAAAAAGACAATATCAATGCCCCTTGGAAGAGTGGTGGAGGTCGCAGTAGCTTAACAAGACGGTTTTAATGCCCCTTGGAAGAGACGTGGAGATCACAGTGGAATAAAAAGACAATATCAATGCCCCTTGGAAGAGTGGTGGAGGTTGCAGTAGCTTAACAAGACGGTTTTAATGCCCATTGGAAGAGATGTGGAGGTCACAGTGGAATAAAAAGACAATATAGATACACTTTGGAAGAGTGGTGGAGGTCGCAGTAGCTTAACAAGACGGTTTTAATGCCCCTTGGATGAGACGTGGAGATCACAGTGGAATAAAAAGACAATATCAATGCCCCTTGGAAGAGTGGTGGAGGTCGCAGTAGCTTAACAAGACGGTTTTAATGCCCCTTGGAAGAGACGTGGAGATCACAGTGGAATAAAATGACAATATCAATGCCCCTTGGAAGAGTGGTGGAGGTTGCAGAAGCTTAACAAGACGGTTTTCATGCCCCTTGGAAGAGTGGTGGAGGTCACAGTGGAATGAAAAGATAATATCAGTGCCCCTTGGAAGAGACGTGGAGGTCACAGGAGCTTAACAAGACGGTTTTAATGCCCCTTGGAAGAGATGTGAAGGTCACAATAGATTAAGAAGACGGTTTAAATGCCCCTTGGAAGAGACGTGGAGGTCACAGTAGCTTAACAAGACGGTTTTAATGCTCCTTGGAAGAGACGTGGAGGTCACAGTGGAATAGAAATACAATATCAATGCCCCTTGGAAGAGTGGTTGAGGTCGCAGTAGCTTAACAAGATGGTTTTAATGCCCCTTGGAAGAGATGTGGAGGTCACAGTAGCTTAACAAGACGGTTTAAATGCCCCTTGGAAGAGACGTGGAGATCACAGTGGAATAAAAAGATAATATCAGTGACCCTTGGAAGAGACGTGGAGGTCACAGTAGCTTAACAAGACGGTTTTAATGCCCTTTGGAAGAGTGGTGGAGGTCACAGTGGAATTAAAAGATAATATCAATGCCCCTTGGAAGAGACGTGGAGGTCACAGTAGCGTAACAAGATGGATTTAATGCCCCTTGGAAGAGACGTGGAGGTCACAGTAGCTTAACCAGACGGTTTTAATGCCTCTTGGAAGAGACGTGGAGGTCAAAGTGGAATAAAAAGACAATATCAATGCCCCTTGGAAGAGTGATGGAGGTCGCAGTAGCTTAACAAGATGATTTAAATGCCCATTGGAAGAGACGTGGAGGTTACAGTGGAATAAAAAGATAATATCAATGCCCCTTGGAAGAGATGTGGAGGTAACAGTAGCTTAACAAGACGGTTTTAATGCCCCTTGGAAGTGACGTGGAGGTCACAGTGGAATAAAAAGACAATATCAATGCACCTTGGAAGAATTGTGGAGGTCGCAGTAGCTTAACAAGATGGTTTTAATGCAGCTTGGAAGAGTGGTGGAGGTCACAGTGGAATAAAAAGATAATATCAATGCCCCTTGGAAGAGATGTGGAGGTAACAGTAGCTTAACAAGACGGTTTTAATGCCCCTTGGAAGTGACGTGGAGGTCACAGTGGAATAAAAAGACAATATCAATGCACCTTGGAAGAATTGTGGAGGTCGCAGTAGCTTAACAAGATGGTTTTAATGCAGCTTGGAAGAGTGGTGGAGGTCACAGTGGAAAAATAAGATAATATCAATGCCCCTTGGAAGAGACGTGGAGGTCACAGTAGCTTAACAAGACGGTTTTAATGCCCCTTGGAAGAGACATGGAGGTCACAGTAGCTTAACAAGACGGTTTTAATGCCCCTTGGAAGAGACGTGGAGGTCACAGTGGAATAAAAAGACAATATCAATGCACCTTGGAAGAATTGTGGAGGTCGCATTAGCTTAACATTTTAATGCCCCTTGGAAGAGATGTGGAGGTCACAATAGCTTAAGAAGACGGTTTAAATGCCCCTTGAAAGAGACGTGGATGTCACAGTGGACTAAAAAGACAATATCAATGCCCCTTGGAAGAGTGGTGGAGGTCACAGTAGCTTAACAAGACGGTTTTAATGCCCCTTGGAAGAGACGTGGAGGTCACAGTGGAATAAAAAGACAATATCAATGCCCCTTGGAAGAGTGGTGGAGGTCGCAGTAGCTTAACAAGATGGTTTTAATATCCCTTGGAAGAGATGTGGAGGTCACAGTAGCTTAACAAGACATTTTAAATGCCCCTTGGAATAGACGTGGAGATCACACTGGAATAAAAAGACAATATCAATGCCCCTTGGAAGAGTGGTGGATGTCGCAGTAGCTTAACAAGATGGTTTTAATGCACCTTGGAAGAGACGTGAAGGTCACAGTGGAATAAAAAGACAATATCAATGCCCCTTGGAAGAGTGGTGGAGGTCGCAGTAGCTTAACAAGACTGTTTTAATGCCCCTTGGAAGAGACGTGAAGGTCACAGTGGAATAAAAAGACAATATCAATGCCACGTGGAAGAGACATGGAGTTCACAGTAGCTTAACAAGATGGTTTTAATGCCCCTTGGAAGAGACGTGGAGGTCACAGCAGCTTAACAAGACGGTTTAAATGCCCCTTGGAAGAGACGTGGAGGTCACAGTGGAATAAAAAGACAATATCAATGCCCCTTGGAAGAGACGTGGAGGTCATAGAAGCTTAACAAGATGGTTTTAATGCCCCTTGGAAGAGACGTGGAGGTCACAGTAGCTTAACAAGATGGTTTTAATGCCCCTTGGAAGAGACGTGGAGGTCACAGTAGCTTAACAAGATGGTTTTAATGCCCCTTGGAACAGACATGGACGTAACAGTAGCTTAACAAGATGATTTTAATGCCCCTTACAAGTGCCATGAAGTACAGCATATTAAAAACATTATTTCCATTATTGAGGAGTGGGTCTCCCATAGTCTTTGCCTATGCCTTCCAAGCAAAAGATGCCAAAATTTAGGATGGAGGAACTTGCAATGCTGGCAACACGGACCACGGTCACCCTGGTGGTATAGTGGTGGTGGTGGCTGAGAATATGGAGAAGAGCAAAAAACAGCTGAAATGAGGAAGCGTATACCCATGTGTGGGTGTGAAGCGGTGCATGGCAATACACCTCCCGAAACAACACAGGGGATTTGACTTTATGTTAGTCTGCTGTCATTTGGTGGTGATGAGAAGTCTGGCCCAATCCAGCCCTTGTTCATTTTGATAAGGGTCAGCTTGTCAGCATTGTCAGTTGACAGGCGAGTGCGCTTATCAGCTATAATTCCCCCAGCGGCACTAAAAACACGCTCCGATAACACGCTAGCGGCAGGGCAGGCCAAGACCTCCAAGGCGTACAGAGCGAGTTCATTCCAAGTGTCCAGCTTGGATACCCAATAATTAAAAGGCACAGAGGAATCACGGAGGACAATGGTACGGTCGGCAAGGTACTCCCTCACCATCTTTTGAAACTTTCCACTCCTTGTTGAGAGTACCCCGCGCCTCAGGGTCTGTCCAAAGGGAGGGTCTGAGAAAACTGTCCCAGAACATTGACAGTGTTCCCCTGCCTCTGCTGGATTGGAGTTGCGTCTCGCTCGCATGTACGCCTTGGTTGAGCAACGAACTGTGACCTCTGCCTGTAAGCTGGGCAGGTCTCAGAAAACTGTCCCAGAACGTTGACAGTGTTCCCCTGCCTCTGCTGGATTGGAGTTCTCGCCTGTACGCCTTGATTGGTCAACGAACTGTGACCTCTGCTGCTAGCGTGTTCAGATGGGAATTTTTATAACAGTTATGCAGCAATGGCCTTCTGGTACTGCCCCATTTTTGTAGACCTCTCCACCTCAGGAATAAGAGAGTGAAAGTTCTCCTCATAGCGGGGGTCTAAAAGAGTCACCAACCAGAAATGACTGTCACCCAACATTTTGACAATGCGAGGGTCACGGTTAAGGCAGCATAACATAAAGTCAGCCATGCGTGCCAGACTGGTAATGGGCAAGACTTCCGTGTCCTCACCAAGATGACGACTGACCATGCTCTCCTCCTCCTCCTCTCCCCTATTCTCAGGCCACCCACGCTGAACCGACGGTATGACAGTTGTACAGGTACTACCGTCTACAGCGCATGATACAAGCTCCTGTTCTTCCTCCTCCTCCTTCTCTCCCTCATTGTCCCCCAATGCACATTGGGATGAGATGAGGCTGGGCTGTGTGTAATCGCCCGCTACGGCTTCTTGATCCATCTCATCATACTCTGGCTGCAATGCCTCCTCTTTAATTCTCTGCAGAGAGCGTTGCAAAAGACAGACAAGTGGGATGCTGAAGCTAATGATGGTGTCATCGCCACTCACCATCTTGTTGGACTCCTCAAAGTTTGTCAGGATGGTACATATGTCAGACATCCAGGTCCACTCCTGAGGTCTTATGTGTGGAGTCTGACCTGAATATCGACGGCCTTGTTGCAGCTGGTACTCCACAACTGCTCTCTTCTGCTCACAAATCCTTTGCAACATGTGGAGTGTAGAATTACAACCTCTGGGGACATCACACACCAGTCGGTGTGCCGGAAGCTGCAAACGCTGCTGCAACACAGCAAGGGCGGTGGAAGCTGTAGCCGACTTCCGAAAATGAGCTGATAGGCAGCGTACTTTGATGGGCCGATCTGGCAACTCGGGGTACGATTTAAGAAACTGCTGAACCACGAGGTTAAGCACATGAGCCAGGCATGGTACGTGTGTGATCTCGCCTCACCTCAGAGCCGCCACCAGGTTACGGCCATTATCACACACGACCATGCCTGGATGTAGGTTCAGCGGTCTCAGCCACAGATCTGCCTGCTCTTTCACAGCTGTCCACAACTCACAAGCAGTGTGAGGTTTATCACCTATGCTTATGAGTTTCAGCACAGCCTGTTGCCGCTTGGCTGAGGCAGTACTGCAGTGCTTCCAGCTTGTAACTGATGTGGTGATATCTGAGATGGAGGCTGAACATGAGGAGGAGGAGGATGATGCGCAGGAGCTGTACACTGTGGGGGCAACTCTGACTGACATAGGGCCTGCAATCCTCGGTGTGGGGAGGATGTGTTCCGTCCCAAGGTCCGACTGGGTCCCGGCTTCCACTATGTTTAACCAGTGTGCCGTCAGAGAGATGTACCATCCCTGCCCACAAGCACTTGTCCACGTGTCCGTTGTCAGGTGGACTCTCCCAGTAACTGCGTTGTTGAAGGCACGGCAGATGTTTTGGGACACGTGCTTGTGTAGTGCGGGGATGGCACACCGGGCAAAATAGTGTCGGCTGGGGACCGAGTACTGAGGGACGGCCACCGCCATAAGGTTGCGGAAGGATTCCGTCTCCACCAGCCTAAAAGGCAGCATTTCCAACGCAAGCAGTCGTGAAATGTGCGAATTTAGGACTGTGGCCTGTGGGGCATTGGATGCGAATTTGCGCTTTCGTTCAAAGGTCTGGGATATGGACAATTGAACGCTGCGGTGGGACGTGGACATGGACGTTGATGCTGTTTCTTGAGAAACTGCCATAGCAAGTGAAGACTGAGAGGAGGGGGCATCTTTGCATGCAGTATGGACAGGGGATAGCTTTGCACGCACAACAGGGGGTTCTCTTACATGCACAACAGCGGAAGAAGCAGTGGTGACACCCGCTGACACTGGTCTTGGACCCTGGGGTTCGCCCCACAAAGTCGGGTGCTTTGCTGGCATGTGCCTGATCATGCTGGTGGTGGTCAGGCAGGTAGTTTTGTCACCCCTGCTGATGCTGGCCTGGCAGGTGGTACAAATGGCCTTTTCGGGGTTAGCAGAGTCTTTAAAAAAATTCCAGACTCTGGAAGACCTACCGGTTGTACTGGCAACGTCCCTCGTGTTGGTGTTACGGGGAACGGTTGCCCGCCTTCTTTCTGAAGGCCACCACACTGCTTCTTCCTGCCTGTTGGGGTACTCTGCCTCCCTCCCCCTGTGTGCTGCTGGCCTCGCACTGCGTGTCCTCCTGCCACGTTGGGTCAGTTACCAGATCATCCACCACCTCCTCCTCTTCCACTTCCGCACCATGGTCCTCCTCCTCACTTTGTGGCAATTGTGTCTCGTCATCATCCACCTCTTGTGACAAATTGCCAGCCTCGCCTTCCTGTGGCCGTGGCTGTACAAATATTTGGCCATCACTACATGGGATCTCGTCTTCCACCACTTCACGCGGAGCAGGCGAGGGGCACAAATATGGAAATGGACCAGTGAACAGCTCCTCAAGAGTGTCCAACTGTGGGATCAGTTGCTGTCTGACGACACTCGGCATGGTGGGAGGAAGGAGCATCAGGGTGAGGAGGAGTATGCAGTCAAGACTCACGGCTACTAACACTTGACCGTGTGGAAGACAGACCGGAGGTGGTGGTGCCCAGGTGACTGGAAGTATTATCTGCTATCCAATTAATAACCTCTTCACACTGATCAGTTCGCAATAATGGTGCTGTTGTGTGCTTCCCTAGTAATTCGGTCAAGAACTGGGAGCGAGAAGATGTGGCTGTTGGTTGTGGCACATTTTCACCTTGGCCACGGCCCCATCCTCTGCACGCACCATCACCAGAACGTCCAGTTCCACGTCCCTTGCCACGCGCCTTGCCCATTGTAAATGAAGTAAAATATCTTATACTCGCACTATCAATGGCAAAAGGGTAATAAAAAGGAGATTTGAACCGTGGAAGAGGAAAACCACAGTTCTAGTTCTCTGGCCTACACCAGGTGTCTGAACAGTCAGCGACACACTCAAACTGTTTTTTTTAGGAAAAAAAGGCAAGCAGGTTGATAACACCTAGATTTGAACCGTGGAAGAGGAAAAACACAGTGCTAGTTCTCTGGCCTACACCAGACTCTTTTGAACAGATATATTGGTGTCTGAACAGTCAGCGAGACACTGAAAATGTTTTTTTTTTTTTATGCAAAAAACACAAAAAAGTGGATAATACAGAGATTTGAACCATGGAACTGCAAAACCACAATTATAATTTCCAGGTGTATACCAGACTTGTTAAAATAGATATATTTGTGTCAGAACAGTCAACGACACACTCAATTTTTTTTTTGGGGGGGGGGGATACCAAAAGGTTAATAAGACGGGTATTTGTACAGTCTGACTGAGGAAAAAAAAACAAAACAGGAATTAGATGAAGAAAAAATGATTTTTCCTGGCCCCTGAGACCTGGGGCTAAGGCTAAGTCTAGAAATTTGACCAGCAGGAGCACACAGGACTGTAATGCAGTGTTTGTTGGTATAACCACTGCATCTCCTATACAGCCTGCCTGCCTGCTTGATATCTGGGATGGATATTAGTCCTGGGAAGGACTGTTTGTTTGATTTGGCAGGCTTTAGAGACCCTACACTAACTATTTTGCAGCATAAATCTCTCCCTAGCTCTGCAGCACTGACCCTACACTGTCTGATCTGGAGCAACTGTGTCCAAGATGGCGGCGCCCGGTTTTAAATACTCGAGGTGACGCTGTGCGGCCAGCCAATCACTGTAATGCCCACAACCAACATGGCTGCAGCATTACAGTGACTGGCTGGCAATCCTTGCATGTTCTTTGGCTCTGTAAAGACTAAGAGTGTCAAACGTGCAGGGCGGAGACCCGAACTCCCGCCCGAGTAACCCGGAAATGCTCGGTGCTTGCCGAATATCCCGAGTAGTGAGATGCTCGGGCGAGTAACAAGCAGTGTCGAGCATGCTCGCTCAACACTAAACAGCACCAAACAAAAGTTCCAGCATCATCACCTTGCCCAATGCGGATTCGCGATTCATCACTGAATATGACTTTCATCCAGTCATCTACAGTCCACGATTGCTTTTCCTTAGCCCATTGTAACCTTGTTTTTTTCTGTTTAGGTTTTAATGATGGCTTATGTTTAGCTTTTCTATATGTAAATCCCATTTCCTTTAGGCGGTTTCTTACAGTTCGGTCACAGACATTGACTCCAGTTTCCTCCCATTCGTTCCTCATTTGTTTTGTTGTGCATTTCTTGTTTTGGAGACATATTGCTTTAAGTTTCCGGTCTTGACGCTTTGATGTCTTCCTTGGTCTACCAGTATGTTTGCCTTTCACTACATTCCCATGTTGTTTGTATTTGGTCCAGATTTTAGACACAGCTGACTGTGAACAACCAACATCTTTTGCAACATTGCGTGATGATTTACCTTCTTTTAAGAGTTTTATAATCCTCTCCTTTGTTTCAATTGACATCTCTCCTGTTGGAGCCATGATTCATGTCAGTCCACTTGGTGCAATAGCTCTCCAAGGTGTGATCACTCCTTTTTAGATGCAGACTAACGAGCAGATCTAATTTGATGTAGGTGTTAGTTTTGGAAATGAAAATTTACAGGGTGATTCCATAATTTTTTCCTCGGAATTGAGTGATTCCATAATTTTTTCCCTCTGCTTGGTCTGCAAAAAATGACCCTTACTGAGTACCACATTTTTAATCTTGATTTCTTTTAGTGTTTCTTAAAGCCCTAAAGTTGCCATTTGAAATTACTTTAGTTTTGTGCCATGTCTGTGATCTGCTTTTTTTCAACAACATTAAACAACTGAATGAACATCCTCCGAGCCCGGTGATTCCATAATTTTTGCCAGGGGTTGTATGTACAGTCCAGACAGAGGCTATTCACTGCATGGATAATGATGAAGATAATGATGAACATTAATTTGAAGAAAATTTTAATATGGGCCAAACTAGGACAGTTAGATAAGTGTGTTGAGGTGAAAGGCCAATCTAGAGAAATGGGTTTTTAGGGCACGCTTAAAACAGTGGGTATTGCGAATTAATCGAACTGTCTTGGGTAGCGTATTCCAAAGAATTTGCGCAGCACGTGAGACGGGAGTGGGAAGTTTGGATTATGGAGGATTTTACTTTTAAGTCACTGGCAGAACGGAGGGCACGGGTAGGGTGGTAGACTGAGATGAGGGAGGAGATGTAGGAGGGTGCTGAAGCATGGAGCGCTTTGTGGGTAAGAGTGATAAGTTTATATTGAACTCTGTATTGGATGGGCAACCAGGGCAATGACTGGTACAGGGAAGAGGCATCGGTGTAGCGGTTGGTGAGGAATATGATCCTGGCTGCTGCGTTCAGGATGGATTGGAGAGGGGAAGGTTTAGCAAGAGGGAGACCGATTAGTAAAGCATTGCAGTAGGCCAGACCAGAATGAATAAGAGCTACAGTAAGAGTTTTTGCCGAGTCAAAGATAAGAAAAGTTCTGATTCTTGAGATGTTTTTGAGGTGTAGATGATATGAACGAGCGAGTGATTTGATGTGAGGAGTGAAGGAAAGATCTGAATCAAATATGACCCCAAGACAGCGGGCATGTTGCTGAGGAGTAATGGTAGAGCCACAAACGCAAATGGCAATATTGGACATAGGTAGGTAAGTGGAGGGAGGAAATATGAGTAGTTCAGTTTTTGACAGATTCAGTTTTAGATAGAGGGAGGACATAATATTAGAGACAAGCACTGGTCTTTTGTAATAATGCAGGGGTGATGTTCGGAGAAGGTGTATAATTGGGTGTCAGCATAGAGATGGTACTGAAAACCGAATCTGCTGATTGTTTGTCCAATAGGAGCAGTGTATAAGGAGAAAAGAAGGGTGCCTAGGACTGATTCTTGAGGACCCCCGACAGTAAGGGGAAGGAGAGAAGAAGAGGAGGCAGCAAAAGACAGAGAAGGAGCGGTCAGAGAGGTAGAAGCGAAACCTGGAGAGAACAGTGTCCTTGAGACCAATAGAGCGGGGCATAGTGAGGAGGAGCTGGTGATCCACAGAGTCAAATGCTGCAGAGAAATCCAGGAGAATCAGCAGGGAGTAGTGACCATTAGATTTAGCTGTTAGTAGATCATTAGAGACTTTAGTGAGGGCAGTTTCAATAGAGTGTAAAGAGCGGAAACCAGATTGTAAAGGGTCAAGAAGAGAGTTATCTGAGAGATAGTGGATTAGACGGGAGTGGACCAGACATTCCAGGAGTTTAGAGATAAAGGGAAGATTGGAAACAGGTCTGTAGTTAGCAGTGCAGTGCAGTTCTAGGCAAGGGATGTTTTTTTAAGTAATGGATGTATGCTGGCGTGTTTAAAAGAGGAGAGAAGAATACCAGATGCGAGGGAGAGGTTGAATATTTTAATTAGGTGAGTGGTGACAGCTGGAGAAAGGGACTGAAGGAGATGTGAGGGAATAGGGTCACTGGTGCACGTGGTAGGGCAAGAAGATGCAAGGAGCCTGATCACTTCTTCTGCGACTGGTTCAAAGTCAGAACGTGAGCAAGATACAATGGGGGAGGGAGGAGCATGCGTAACATTTGGGGATTGGGAGAAAATTTCCCGTTGGATATGGTCAATTTTTCCTTTGAAATAATTGGTCAGATTGTCAGCATTGAGGTTGGTGGTGGGGCCTGTGCTGTTTGATTAAGGAGAGAGTGAAAAATGTCAAATAGGCATTTCGGATTATTGGAAAGTGAGATGAGTTTGTTAAAGTAGGTTTGTTTGGAGAGGTGAAGGGCAGAGTTATATGTTTTAAGCATAAATTTATAATGAATGAAATCTTCGGCCAGATTAGATTTTCTCCACAGCAGTTCAGAGCACTTGGAGCACCGCTGGAGAAAACGTGTTTGCGGTGTGTGCCAGGGTTGGCGTCATCTATGCCGAGTTTTTCATTGTGTAGGAGGTGCGACTTCATCCAGGGCACATTGCAAGGTTTCGTTATAATGCTTCAGTGCAGAGTCAGGACATGAGAGGGAGGAGATTGGGGCCAATGATGATTGCAATGTTTTCATAAATTTCTGTATTAATGGCGCGTATATTTCTATAAGTGTGGATAGTGGAGGTGTCTTAAGTAGGGTCACAGTTCTTGACAGAGAATGAAAGAAGGTTATGGTCAGAGAGCAGAAGAGGAGAGTTAGTAAAGTCATGTACTGAGCAGAGCCGGGTGAAGATCAGGTCCAGTGTGTTCCCGTCTTCATGTGTAGGAGAATTAGGAAGCTGTGAAAGGCCAAAGGAGGAGGTTAGCGAAAAAAGATGAGCGGCAGATGGGGAAAGGGGAAAACCAATTGGGATGTTAAAGTCTCCCGTGATGAGAGTGGGTAATTCGCAGGATAGAAAATTTGGAAGACAGGCGGCAAAGTGATCCAGGAACTGATGGGAGGGGACTGGAGGGCGATACACAACCGCCACTCACAAAGAGAAGGGCCAATAGAGTCTGACAGTGTAGGCTTCAAAAGAAGGGAAGATTAGGGAGGGTACAGGGGGGGGGTAACCTGAAAAGTTAATTTTGTTGAAAGGAGCAGACCAACACCTCCACCCGATCTGTTGTCAGGTCTCGGGGTACGAGAGAAGTGTAGGATACCATATGAGATAGCAGCAGCAGCGGTAGTGTCGGACTGTTGGATCCATGTTTCAGTGAGAGCCAGAAGGTTGAGGGAATTTGAGAGGAAAAAGTAATGTATGTAGGAAAGTTTATGACATGCTGACTGCACGTTCCAAAGGGCACAATTGAAAGAGACAGAAGACATGCAGAGAATATTAATGAGATTAGCAGTGCTTCTGAATGTAGCAGGGATAGAGTTAGTGTTATTATTACAAGAAGGTCCTGGATTAGGAGAAATATCATCTGTGAGTAAGAGAAGGAAAATAGAGAGAGTGAGCAGATGGTTGAGTGATCTGTGAGAGAATTTCTTGTGTTGTATGGTGGGAATGAATGGGTCTGTGTGGTATAACATTGTGAAGAGAACATGACAGCTGTACATAGGAGAAGAGAGAAGAGAGGGGTTAATATGGATGAAATGTGCAGACTTTGTGGGAGACCGGTGAAAGTGGATGATTGCAGCAACCAGAGCGTAAATGGCACAAATACAAATGGTGAACCCTGTTTTCAAATCAGATGACCTGTAAGCAAGCATGTTTAATTGTCTTGCATCTCTTACTTGTCTCCTGTCCTGTCCAACTGCCATATCTAACTGCCGAGGCACTTTGAAATAATATGGTACTTCGATAAAATATGCATAAATGCTATATGCACAAATGCACCTCACATAAATGCTGCCCCTTAGCTATGTCTCAATATATAGGGAAGTGTGTGCTTAGATCTAACACAGATTTAACTCCTAGCAATCAATCAACTAGCTAAGAAAGCAGGAGACCATAAAACTGCAGAAGCAAAAACAGACTGGCAACTCAACATGGATCATAAACTGTTAAAGTAAGTGTGATGACCTTAAAGTATCATGGATTAAACAACTTAGCTGAATGAGATATATATACCAATGAATAGCAGCAGAGCATTGCAGATGACATGGAAGTACAATGCAGATTTCAGAAGGGTTAACAAACAGCAGATGAATGAGATATATATACCTGTAAGAAGAGAAGAAAAATTAATACTAGATTTGCCATATCTAACTGCCGAGGCACTTTGAAAAAATATGGTACTTCGATAAAATATGCATAAATGCTATTTGCATAAATGCACCCCGCATTCACATAGATTGTACCATCTATGTGAATAGAACAACATTGTGATACCTTGACGAACCGCTAAGAAACGTACAAACCAGTGGCAGCCAAAGTAATAATGCCTGATGCCTAAGGATTGGCCATCAGTAACAATGCCTGATGCCATCAGTAGCAATGCCTGAAGCCTAAGGACTGGTCATCAGCAGCAATGCCTGACGCCTAAGGACTGGCTATCAGTAACGATGCCTGACACCTAAGGACTGGTCATCAGTAACAATGCCTGACACCTAATGACTGGTCATCAGTAACAATGCCTGATGCCTAAGGACTGGCCATCAGTAACAATGCCTGACGCCTAAGGACTGGTCATCAGCAGCAATGCCTGACGCCTAAAGACTGGTCATCAGTAACAATGCCTGACTCCTAAGGTATAGTCATCAGTAACAATGCCTGACGCCAAAGGACTGGTCATCAGCATCAATGCCTGACGCCTAAGGACTAGCCATTAGTAACAATGCCTGATGCCTAAGGAATAGTCATCAGTAACACTTCCTGATGCCTAAGGACTGGTCATCAGTGACAATGCTTGACTCTTAAGGACTGGTCATCAGTAACAATTCCTGATGCCTAAGGACTGGTCATCAGATTTTGAACACTTACAGATACAAAGCATCTCCCAGTAATCCCAGGGTTTGCTGCACCCTGGTAGTGCATTTGGTTTTGAAAATCTGGGCAGGTAAACATTGCTGCTTTTTTTTGCTGTGTTTTTTTCTTGAACTTTTGGGGGAATTTTAATTCTTCTTAGTGTGGCTTTGCTTTTTGTGTTTAGAGTAGAGCTCGAAAGCATGAGGACCTTTGTCGTGCGTTATGAGCTTACGTATTTTGGCCAAAATATCAACTAATAGCTCATATTATATATATGTATTTTTGCACTTTTGTATTCCAGGGTGCAGCCAGGCCCATCATTGCGGGCATTGCAAACTGGGGTGTCTGTTCCCATGGGATGCAATTGGATAGTACCAGGCAGCCCGCCTAATCTAATAGTATGGGAGTAACTAATAGGCTGTAAGCCGGATACTGTGCACTACCCTAGTGTGAACAGCACCTTATACAAGCCTTTTTGTGTGCAATTCAAATACTAAGCAGTCACCCCCTCCATGAAATGGTAGGTTGTGAGTGGTTGTCTCATCAGTAGTGTTGAGCATTCCGATACTGAAATATCGGGTATCGACCGATATTCGCGGTATCGGAGTTCCGATACTGAGTTCCGATACTTTTAGAATATCGAATACCGGAATCAGAAGTTCCGATAATGCCTGCGCTCTGCAGTGTCTCTGAAGGATGACAAGCTGGATGGCAGCGCTCAGCTTACTGTACTTGTCATTTAGTGTTAAAGGATTTATTAAAAAAAATAATAGTGTTTTCATGCACAGTCTCTTTAAAAAAACCGGCCGGCAATTCAGCAGCGGCATACACCGGTACCCGACAATTTACAACAGAAAGAATAGAGCATCACACATAGATTAGATAGATAGAAACATGTCAGTCACATATATAAGAAGTACAGTGACAGTGTTGCTTACTGTACTTCTCATTTAGTGTTAAAGGATTTATTTAAAAAAATAATAGTGTTTTCATGCACCGTCTCTTTAAAAAAGCCGGCCGGCAATTCAGCAGCGGTACTGGACAATTTAGAATAGAAAGAATAGAGCATCACACATAGATTAGATACATAGAAACATGTCAGTCACATATATAAGAAGTACAGTGACAGTGTTGATTACTGTACTTGTCATTTAGTGTTAAAATAAAGGATTTATTAAAAAAAAAATTGGCGTGGGGTTCCCTGTAATTTTAGTCTCTAGCGGAGGTTAAGCAGACGGCTGGGGCAGAAGTTTGAAGCCTGTGAAGGGGGTAATACCCACGGAGCTTCCCAGGCTACTAATATCAGCCCCCAGCTGAATACCTAGCCTTTACTAACTATTAAAATGGGGGACCCAAAAAAAAATGACGTGGGGTCCCCCCTATTTTAATAGCTAGCAAAGGCTAGGCAGACAGCTGGGGGCTGATATTAATAGCCCAGGAAGGGTGCCATGAATATTGGCCCCGTCCCAGGCTAGAAACACCAGCCGTCAGCCGCCCCAGAAATGGCGCATCCATAGGATGCGCCAATTCTGGCACTTAGCCTCGCTCTTCCCACTGCCCTGTAGCAGTTGCAGTGGGGTAATAGGGCTGGGGTTGATGTCAGCATTGTCAGCAGGTAGAGTCTTCTGTGTGGCAACTAAGACTCACCACATTTATTAGCTAGACAAAAACAGAACTACAATTCTTACATACAACTGAACAGGAACCGAAATAGACAATCAGTGATAACACACTTCCCTTCGCCCAACGTAAACCTTCTTGTCAGGGAATTCACAGGAAACCAGTATCTTAGTCAGACATTCCATAATGCAAGTGACTCGCCCCCTGGGCCGTGGGGCACTCGGATCCGGGCGATTAGGGAAACGATGGGAGTAGTAGTGGCAACCCGGTTCCGTGGCTCAGGGTGGTCAGACCAGTGGTAGTCTGTTATGTGCTATTGATTATGTCCGACTACGCCACCTGTGGATTTGCGGTCATTAGGTACCGCCGCTGCAAGGCAGACCGCTGGGGCTGATGAGGTGTGCAGCTGGGATGGTGTGACTCCCCACGGGAAGAGTGCGGCCCCAGGGCAGTGTAGTGGATGGTGGGAGTGATGGTGGTGAGAGTCCCAGTACCGGTAGTGCTGGAGGCGCGAAGGAGCACACAGACAATAGGTTGCAGTCCAGGGTCTTTACTGAAGCAGGTAAACTGACCCATAAACAGTCCCAGCTAGGAGGGGACCTGGATGTCTGAGAGCAACGGGGAAATTGGCCCTGGTCAGGGTGAGGGTGTAGGCCTACCGTGCTTTCTGCGCTCCTTCTGACTATCTCCTCCTTATAGGATAACAGCCCACGCTTCCGAGCTTTCCGTGTATTCTCGCCTGTATGGCCTGCGACGTGGGTTCCTTTCTGCTCCCAGCCTGGTATGGCTTTGCTGGTCCCTTCTGTTGTGGCAGGGCCTCCAGGCTTCTTAGGCCAAGGAATATACAGTCCCCTGCGAACTGGTTATCTGCTGGAGAATGTGGAATCCTCCCAGCCTCAGACACCAAAGTCTGGTAAAGTAAAGTCTTTTCTCTGCCAAGACAGGCTCACTGCGCCTCTTCTCTCTGGCTTGTGGCTCTTCTCCTGCCACACTTCCTCTTAGGTTACAATGCAACTGTCCCTCTCTGCTCTGGGACCTGAATCCCCAGATAGGTCGTCCAGTTCTCTCTAACCCTGCCCCCAGTACCAGCTTTTATAGGGGCAGCCAGCTCCCCCTACTGGCCTGAGACAGGAGGCATTGCATGCTAATGTTCCCCTGACTAGAGAACCTCCCCCTTGCTCTCAGACACAGCCTTAATTACACTTGTGGCATCCAGACCAGGGTGACACATTCCCCCCTAGTGAAATTTAGTACTCCGGGACTAAACAATAAACAAAGACAATATGCATAACAATAAAACATTACTAGACAGACGACGCACAAATTGAGTTCTTAAGGTCACAGTGTGGCCTGTGACCGGGTGTCCATAACACCAATACAACAGGGAGCCTTAACCAGGTGGGGGTCTGTCCTACCCCAAGTCCTTCACAGTCTTAGTTCATTCCTGGGTTAGGCTCCGAACGCAGTCCATGCAAGGTCCCGGTTATAAAAAGTCCATAACCTGTGAGTCCTTACGGTAGCTGCAAGAAACTGAAACACACTATTAATAAACATGCAGGTAACTTGGCAAACAATTCAACATTTGGCAACAGGGTTATTTACAATTTTTGCGCGCTCTATATTCTCCAGCGAGCGGGTATCTGCCCCTTTGTGCTCCTGGTTGACCTACGTAGCCCACTGTCTGGTGGTGGACCAACCTGGCTTTCCCCACTAGCGTTAGGGGTACAGCTACCAGCTGGGTGTACAGGTAGGGCAGGCAGCTGTCTGCGGGTTCTTTGGCTTACCGCAGGCATGGCAGGCTCACTGTCAGCAGAGGGTTGACTCTCCTGGGCTGCTGGTACAGGCTCTTCTGCCTCTGGAACCGCTTGCTCCTCTTCACCTTCCGGCTCTGGTGTTGGTTGTTGCTGTGCCGGTTGCAGGAAATGCAGGACGGGTACCACTATGGCATCATTTATGCGAGTCCAGGACTAAGGGAACTCTCTGAGAACGGTGCTGATCATTTCTTCCTTGTCCTCTGCAGGTTCAAGGTCACTCTGATCCTCTTCTGCACTACGGAGTTGCTCGGGGCACCTTTTGAGGTGGTCTCTGGAGACGACACTAGTGGTTTCTCCTCCGTCCTTGGTGATTACGCACACCTTTGGGTTGTCGTGGTCAGACTGCAGTACGGTGTAGGGTTCCCTTTCCCACTGGTCGTCCAACTTATGTAGCCTTCTTTTTCGCTTTAGGACTTGCTCACCAGGTTCTAGGGGACTAGCAGGGGCGTGTTGATTGAAGAGTCTTTCTTGCTTCTCTCTCACCTGGGCCAGGCTCTTCTCCACACTCTCCTGTACCTTCTTGTACTGCAGTTGCCTTTCCGTATCCCAGTCCGCATCCGGGGAGGTGTCTTCAGGTATTAGGACTCCCATCTCCAGGTCTACGGGCAGCTTACCCGGTCTGGCTCGCATCAGGTAAGCCGGGGTGCAGTTTGTAGCATTCACCGGGATATTGTTGTATAGGTCTATCAGGTCCGGCAGTTTTTCTGGCCACAGGCTGCGTTCCTTCAGGGGCAACGTCTTCAGGAGATCAATGACAATATTGTTCATCTTCTCACACATCCCGTTGGTTTGGGGGTGGTAAGGCGTTGTACGAATCTTCTTACAGCCATAGAGGTTGCAGAACTCCTGGAAGATTTCAGCCTCGAACGCTGGACCCTGGTCTGTCAGGACCTGTTCCGGATACCCGTGTGGACGGCAGAAGTATTGCTGGAAGGCTCTGGCCGCTGTTTGGGCTGTCAAGTCCTTTACCGGGACCACCACTAGAAAACGGGAATAGTGGTCCACGATTGTCAGGGCATAGATGTATCCTGACCGGCTGGGAGCCAATTTGACATGGTCCAGAGCTACCAGCTCAAGAGGCTGCGTGGTGACGATGGGCCTCAAGGGTGTCTTCTGGCTGGTGCGGTCCTTCCTCCTTAGGTGACAAGGGCCACAGTCTCTGCACCATTTTTCTACAGCTCCTCTCATGCCGACCCAAAAGAACCTTCCTCTTAGTAGGAACTCCAGTTTCTTCCAACCGAAGTGTCCCGCTCTGTCATGGTAAGCCCCCAGGACCATAGCTGCATCTCGCCTTGGGACCACGACTTGCCAGGTCAGCTCGTGCGTCCGGTGGTTGACAATCCTTCTGCACAACTTGCCTTCGTAGAGGAACAGCTTGCTCTTCTCCTTCCATAGCTGCTTGGCTTCCTCTGGGGCATCTGGATCTAGGCGGGCATCTTCCCGGGTCAGCAGATCTTTCACCAGGCGGACTGCAGGGTCACTATCTTGGGTCTCGGCCCAGCTGTGGTGAGGTAGGGGATTCATCATCACAGTTGTTAGATCCTCCTCCTTCACGCGGTGAGAGTGTTGAGCGGCTCCATACCGGTGAAACGCGGGGAGTTCTACCTCCTCCAGCTCTTCTGGGTCTTCGTCACCTTCAGGTAAGTGAGGCATTCTTGATAGGGCGTCCGCGTTGGCGTTGGTTTTGCCTGCCCGGTACTTGATCACGAAGTCATAGTTGGAGAGACGGGCCATCCACCGCTGTTCCAGGGCACCCAGTCTTGCATTGTCCAGGTGTGTCAACGGGTTGTTGTCCGTGTACACGGTGAACTTTGCGGAGGCCAGGTAATGCTTGAAGCGTTCCGTCACGGCCCACACCACCGCCAAGAATTTTAGCTTGAAGGAGCTGTAATTCTCTGGGTTCCTCTCGGTGGGCCTCAGCTTCCGGCTGGCGTATGCGATCACCCGTTCTCTGCCCAGTTGGTTTTGGGACAGTACGGCTCCCAGTCCCACATTACTGGCATCTGTGTGGAGAATGAAAGGCTGGCCGTAATCAGGGTAGGCCAGGATCTCATCCCCCGTGAGGGCCATCTTTAGCTGGCGGAAGGATTCCTCTTCCGGTTTATCCCACTTGAAGGGTTGCTTTTGACTCCTGGACTTAGACTGTCCGATCAGGAGGTCCTGCATAGGAGCTGCCATCTTAGTGAACCCGGGGATGAACCTTCGGTAGTAGCCTACCAACCCGAGAAACTGTCTCACCTCTTTGATGTTCGAGGGGCTTGGCCAGCTCTTGATTGCCATGACCTTGTCAGGGTCGGGGGCTACTCCTTCCGCACTTACCACGTGCCCTAGGTACTGGACCTTTGGTTTCAGTAGGTGACACTTCGATGGTTTCACCTTCAGGCCATAGCCTGCCAGGGCTTCGAACATCTCGGCCAGGTGCTTTAGGTGGTCCTCGTAGGTCTTCGAATAGACGATCACGTCGTCCAGGTAAAGGAGGACCGTCTCGAAGTTTCGGTGCCCTAGACAGCATTCCATCAGCCGCTGGAAGGTCCCTGGTGCGTTGCAGAGCCCGAAGGGCATACAGTTGAACTCACTCAGTCCCATCGGGGTGGTGAAGGCGGTCTTCTCCTTGTCAGCCTCTGCCACAGGAACCTGCCAGTACCCGCTAGTAAGGTCCAAAGTAGAAAAGAAGTTAGCAGATTTTAGTGCGGCTAAAGACTCCTCTATTCTAGGCAGCGGATATGCGTCTTTGTGGGTGATACGGTTGATTTGTCTATAGTCCACGCACATTCTCATGGTGCCGTCTTTCTTTTTCACCAGAACCAAGGGGGCTGCCCAGGGGCTACAGCTGTCTCTAATAACCCCAGCTTCTTTCATTTCCCTTAGCATGCCCTTGGCGTTCTGATAATGTGCAGGGGGTACAGGCCTGTGTCTCTCTTTTATTGGTGGGTGGCTCCCTGTGGGGATGTGGTGTTCTATCCCCTTTACTCTGCCGAAGTCTAGCGGGTGCTTACTAAAGACTCTCTCGTACTCCTGTACCACCCGGTAGACTCCTTGTTTTTGGTGCAGGGGAGTGGAGTCAGCACCCACATGGAGTTTCTGGCACCAGTCCTCCTTTTGTTTCTGGGAGCCATTACCCTCCGCCTGAGGAGATGGAGGCAAGGGTTCCACGGCCCTGATAGCTTTGTGTTCGACGACAAACAGTTTGGCGAGTGTAGCGTACCTGGGTAAGTGTACTTCCCTCTCCCCAATGTTGAGGATGCGGACGGGCACCCTCCCATGACGGACATCAACCACCCCCCGGGCTGTCAAAATGGTGGGCCTGCTGTCTGAGTACACGGGTTCTACCATGGCTTGGTAGTCTCTACCTCTCAACCCGATTGCAGTCCGACACCAGATCATCATTTCACTTTTGGGAGGCATGGAAATGGGGAATGGATCACTGAGTCTTACGCTACCGATCTCACCACCAGACAGTTCTACCTGCTGCCGTCTCATCAGGGCTTTTATCTCCTTGTTGAGGACTCTCTGTTGGCTGGAACTAGCATTCACCGCCACCTGTTGTAGAATTACAATTACCTCTGAAAGACAATTTTCAATTATGTTAGTACCCACAGTTATTTTAGGGTGACTTTCATGACGGTCAATGTCCACAATAATCACTCCCTGTGCCGGCAGTTCAACTTTACCAATTTTAATGGTCATCTCCTTGAACCCCATCTGCGGCACGGGTAAGCCATTACTGGCGATGATGCTCAAGTTACTGTCTGGATACCGTGTGATATCAGCATCAGTCCAATACTGCTTAAAAAGTTCATAAGGGATAGTGGTTATGACGCGCCCCTGGGCCTGTGCTGAGTAGCGTTGCGCACGCGGGAGCCTACCCGGAGCCGGATCTGATAGGGGTAGTAGTCTCGTGGCGGTGACCCGGTCCGTGCCCAGGGAGTCAAGCTGAGTGGCAGTCTTTAGCAGAAGATGGTACGGTGTTCGACTACGCCACCCGTTGAATGCGGCTATGAGGCCGCCGCTGCAGGGCGGACCGCTGAGGCCGATGGTATGGTTGTGCAGCGTGGATGGTTTAACCCCCAACGGGAGGGGTATGGCCTCAGGGCAGCAGATGTGGATGATAGTGGTAGTGATGGTGCAGCAAGGAAGCTCAGAGACGTGTGGTGCAGTTTCAAGGCTTTTACTCACTGGTGTTGCTTCGGTCACTTCGGCCAGGAGCGACCACCCGAGCCGTGCTGCATCCACCAGGTGCGGGACTCGGCCAACTCCCGGGCAGTTCCAGAGCGTGGTCCTGAGCTCCCCTCTCTTCCTTCCTATGGGCCGTCCCCACCAGGGACCCACCTATGTCCGGCTCCCTCGGGCCTTTTGGTGGCGAAACCTTTCCCGGCTTCCCTGACCCTATGCGTGGTATGCCTTCCTGGTGGATATGGTGAGGGGTCGCGCCAAAACTTGTCCACGACCTCCGGTTCCTGGCTAAGGATAATTAGCCTCTACCAGTTTGGGATCCGGTACCCTTTTCTGCCAACCCTTCACCCGTTCTTGTTCTCTTGTGGGATCTCAGGGTTCCCTCTACTCATGCGTCTCTGGGCTTCTCTTGGTGTTCCTGTTCCTTCTTCTCCTTCCTCTCTCTGCCTCAGGCCTTCACTCCAGGCCTGGCTCTGGAGCTGGGCCCAGCCGGAGCCACAGCTCCCTGTCAGCCCTCTCTGGCTGAACTCTCTCTCAGAACCGACCCTGTCTCAAGATGGTGCCCACCTTATATACTCCCTCTGACACCCGAGCCCTGGTGACAATGCAGCCAATGGGCTCCTACCTATGCCCAGAGTCCCTCCCCTCTCTGCTCCTACACCACTGGGATGTTCCTCCCCCCCCCCACTCCAGCCAGGGACAGACGCTGCCGTACCTGCACAACTATCTGGTGGGAGTACCGTTGTTCTGTCCCCCGGAAATGGGGTGTATGTGGTGCATGCAGCTAACTGAGCTCAGTTCCACACTCCATCCTTACCCGGGAGTGGAATACCACACCTCTGGTTGAGGTGCAATACCCCTGTAGCAGCCGAGTCCTCGGGGTGCTACATTTACTTGTGACCCAGTATCCAGCAAGGCGCTCATGGGGATACCGTCCAGCACCACGGGTAAAACCGGGCGCCCCCCAACGTACTTATTACGCCAATTGTAAGGGCCTGGTGATCTTATGCCTGGGGGTTGGCCCTCTGCCCCAGGTTGGACCCGTTTAAATTACAGTACCTGGAAATGTGTCCGGGCTGGTTGCATCGACGGCAAATGGGCTGTCCATCCTCTGCGTAGCGGTCTGTGGGCCTCCCTCGGAACGACGGGATCCTCCTCTGTCGACGCCACGGGACATCCTCCGGACTTGAAGCCAGCTCGATGGGTCTTGACGGGTCCACTTGCAACGCCTGGACGGTCCTGGTCAACGGCGCGCCGCTCCTGGTCAGCTCCTGGACTTGGTGGTGCAGGTCTTTCGACGGGGCTTGGTTCAGGACCTGTGCATCAGCCTCCACGGAGTCCATAGAGGAGGGCGCCGCCTCCTGGTGGTAGGTGATAGCAGGGCGCCGGGGGTTTATAGCGCCACTGGTTGCAGATTCACGGAGCACCCTTATGGCCCTGTCCTTAAATTAGGCAAAGGTCAGGTCGGGTTTCTGAAAGAACATGAGGCGCAGTTGGGCCCTGTGGGCGCTAGACAGCAGACCTTCTATGAATTGTTCTGTTAGCAGCTTATCCGTTTCCTGCACACTGCCAGGGTCAGTTTGTTGAATAGCCCTCAGGGCTTCCTGCAGATTTAGGGCATAGTCTCTGATGCTGTCCTGTGCCCGCTGCTTACATCCATAGAACCTCTTTTTAATCTCAGCAGAGGTACGTGTGTCAAAGGTACCCCGCAGCCGGGCCAGAATACCCTTCACAGTCCTTTTCTCCTCAGTGGGCCATGATTTTACCTCCCTCTGGGCTGCGCCAGTTAACTGCCCTGTTAATATGCTGACCTTCTGTTCCAATGTCAGGGGGTAAACGTGGAACAAACTGTATAGCCTTTCCTTGAAGTCAGTTAGGGCATGGGGCTCCCCTGAGTATTTGGGCAGCCAGGCTGCTCCAGGGATGTAGGGCAGGGTAAAGGGCATCACCGCTGCTGCAGCTGCGTTGGTGGTAGTGGGCGCCACTGTGTCCGACATCTTCCTCCCCCCTAGTTAAGCGTGGCCTACCTTCCGACGATCCTCTTCTGTAGGCCGCGGCTCCGCTGCTGCTGCTATGGACGAGGACCTGGCGGCGCGTCCTGATGACGTCAGCGTCGCTCTCTCTCCCTTCCAGCGTCGGTGCGTGGGGCGGAGCTTCGGATCTCGCGCGGTTTTGACGTTCACGCCCCTCTTCTTCCCGCGCGGCGTCCTGAAGATGGCGTCCGATGGCGGGAAGCAGCCGCGGATGGCGGGAAGACGGCAGAAGATGGTGGGAAACGGCTCCGGATGGTGGGAAACGACTCCACAGGTAAGTTACAAAAGTCTTTTCAGGCACGCAGTACCCGGTGGTTGCGGGCACGAAATCCTGCCGACTACGCCAAAGCTGACTCGCCCCCTGGGCCGTGGGGCACTCGGATCCGGGCGATTAGGGAAACGATGGGAGTAGTAGTGGCAACCCGGTTCCGTGGCTCAGGGTGGTCAGACCAGTGGTAGTCTGTTATGTGCTATTGATTATGTCCGACTACGCCACCCGTGGATTTGCGGTCATTAGGTACCGCCGCTGCAAGGCAGACCGCTGGGGCTGATGAGGTGTGCAGCTAGGATGGTGTGACTCCCCACGGGAAGAGTGCGGCCCCAGGGCAGTGTAGTGGATGGTGGGAGTGATGGTGGTGAGAGTCCCAGTACCGGTAGTGCTGGAGGCGCGAAGGAGCACACAGACAATAGGTTGCAGTCCAGGGTCTTTACTGAAACAGGTAAACTGACCCATAAACAGTCCCAGCTAGGAGGGGACCTGGATGTCTGAGAGCAACGGGGAAATTGGCCCTAGTCGGGGTGAGGGTGTAGGCCTACCGTGCTTTCTGCGCTCCTTCTGACTATCTCCTCCTTATAGGATAACAGCCCACGCTTCCGAGCTTTCCGTGTATTCTCGCCTGTATGGCCTGCGACGTGGGTTCCTTTCTGCTCCCAGCCTGGTACGGCTTTGCTGGTCCCTTCTGTTGTGGCAGGGCCTCCAGGCTTCTTAGGCCAAGGAATATACAGTCCCCTGCAAACTGGTTATCTGCTGGAGAATGTGGAATCCTCCCAGCCTCAGACACCAAAGTCTGGTAAAGTAAAGTCTTTTCTCTGCCAAGACAGGCTCACTGCGCCTCTTGTCTCTGGCTTGTGGCTCTTCTCCTGCCACACTTCCTCTTAGGTTACAATGCAACTGTCCCTCTCTGCTCTGGGACCTGAATCCCCAGATAGGTCGTCCAGTTCTCTCTAACCCTGCCCCCAGTACCAGCTTTTATAGGGGCAGCCAGCTCCCCCTACTGGCCTGAGACAGGAGGCATTGCATGCTAATGTTCCCCTGACTAGAGAACCTCCCCTTTGCTCTCAGACACAGCCTTAATTACACTTGTGGCATCCAGGCCAGGGTGACACACAAGTCTTAAGCAAAGGCCTCATAGAATAGGTTGTGTTCCTAAATAAATAATGAATCTAGATATAAAAAATTAACCATAATAACTCCTCCGTTTTTATTATTTTACAAAACAATTTATTCATCAGCTACCTCCCCATACTATAAAAGCCTGGAGGGGACAAATCACCGACAAATATCTTGCTTGTAAATCTCATCATATATGTTTATAGGAGAAGTGGCATTATATTTTGCAGGCCTGTGATGCTTAATCTTGCGTGTTTTCTTGCATAGTCTCTTAAGCGCAAATATATTAATCCTGGCTACTATATACACTAGTAATATCAGAATTCCTATTTGTAGAATACCTTGTAGAATGCCCATTACTCATCCACCTATACCCTTGAACCAATTGACAGGATTAAGAAATGAGAAAGTGTCGCTCCACCAGCAATCTTTGTTAACATGATGTTCTTGGAGCCACGAATCCCTCATTTCTCTAACTATCTCTATCTTGGTCTTTACCTGGAAATTTCCTGCAGGGTCTATGTAGTGGCAACAGGTAGGGCCTATTATCTGACACATCCCGCCCTCTCTAGCAGTCAAGTAATCTAGCACTATGGTGTGTTGGTTAGTAACAGCAATTAGTTGTTTATGTACATTATTAGATGTATTGAGAATGTCAAGAATCTGGAAGATCTGGTCATCTAGATAATCAGTCGCTTCTACCAACTTATCCCACATTTGCATTATGAATGGGTAAATGAATAAGACACTAAAAAATGTGTTAGCCACCCCCATTTCTACAAGATGTGGTTTACCATTTGGTCTGGGCTTGTCGTCTGCAGCTCGTCTGTACAGTGTGTGTAGAGGGATTGCTTTAATATCTACTCTTGTGTGTGGTACTATAAAAGTTGAAGTGACAAAAAGGCCAGTGTGCAAACTCCTGTGAAATTGGGTAACCACTTGTAAGCCTGATGTCCACATACAATATATAAACTCTATGGTGCTCCAACAACAGTGTTGTTCAACAGACTAGCAATCCATTTAGATAACAAGGTGGTGCTTAATTTTTTTCCATAATTTTTCCCTGACATTGAGTGTCATTTGAGGTAAAACCTGAAATTAGATTTTGCAAGGTGACATTTACACAATGAAGCTTAGGATTGAGAGTGGCATCAACTGCTATACACTGTGTAGTAGTGGTAGCAGAACCATTACACTCTGAATAGTCAGCTGTAGTGAAAGGAAACCCTCTGGATTTTATCTGAATACAGCTGCAAGAGGTAAAGTTCAGATAACAGGAGAGGTCAACACACTGGTCACCCAAGGCATTTCAGTCTGACTTAGAGGCAGACCACTCCTGTTAAACAACAAACATGGCTCAGTCACATAAGTAGCTACAGTTAGACCTAGAGCCTTCTTTTTTTGTTGTTGTTCTTAGTCTAATAGGAAAAGTGTAGTTACTTAAGTAAATCATTTCTTTCAAAGTCACTGGAATAGCTAAATAAGGCATAGTATTGGAGGATATTGGACTATGGGTGCATATCCAACAGTTCTTAGGACGGTCATTAGAGTTCATGTCTTGAAGTAATACTTGGTGATGCTTTGTCAGTTTGTTATCCCAGTTCTCTTTTAGTACTTTATGGAGAGTAAAGGCCCCGTCACACTAAGCGATATCGCTAGCGAGATCGCTGCTGTGTCACGGTTTTGGTGACTCACCAGCGACCTCACCAGCGATGTCGCTATGTGTGACACTTTGCCACGATCAGGCCCCTGCTGTGAGGTCGCTGATCGTTGCAAAGTGTCCTGGACCATTTTTTGGTCGTTGGCCTCCCGCTGGCCAGCACACATCGCTGTGTGTGACCAGCGGGACCAACGATCTGGCTGGTAACCATGGTAAATATCGGGTTACTAGGGGCACGCGCGCACTTAGTAACCCGCTGTTTACCATAGATACCACTCTGCTACGGTGAGCGGAGGCTCCAGCGCACCGTAGCAGAGTGGTATCCATGGTAAACAGCGGGTTACTAGGGGCACACGCGCACTTAGTAACCCGATATTTACCATAGTTACCAGCCTGCTCCTGCTTAAGCAGCAGGCTGGTAACAGGAGCAGGACATCGTGGAACGATTCTTTCCACGATATCGCTGCTCCCCTCATCGCTGGTGAGCCTGCCTGTTTGACAGCTCACCAGCGATGTATTAGCAATGCAGCAACGATCCCTGACAGGTCGTATCGTTGTCGGGATCGCTGCTGCATCGCTTAGTGTGACGGGGCCTTTAGGGCAAGGGGTACGGTTGCTATCACTATAGTCCAAACAAACAGAGTCATCATATTTGCTGCTGCTGGGGTTCAAAACCTTTTTACAATGGCTGGCGTGGATCCAAGTGTCCTTGCCTTGAAGCTTGACAGAAGTGGCAGTGGTTAACAGCACTTGGAATGGTTCACTGTATCTGGGCTCCAGTGGTCTCCTCATATGTCTCTTTACCACGACCTAGTCTCCTAGTACCAAAGTGTGAGTGCCGCTGAGGCAATTGGGGTCTGGGATAGAGGAAAGAACACGATTATGAATAACAGTCAAATGTTTATGCAACTCCAGAACATATTCAGTGAGAGAACCATAGGAGGCCTGCAGCTGCTGTGGGAAATACAACCCTGTCTTATGGACACTACCAAACAGTATTTCATATGGGTACAGCTTCTCCCTCCCCCTTGGGGCGGTCCTCACTGAATACAATGCTATGGCCAAACAATCTACCCAGGACAAGTGTGTTTCTTCCATGCACTTTTGGATTTTTAGTCTCAAGGTACCATTGAGGCGTTCCACCTTCCCACTACTTTGTGGATGATAGGGAACATGGAAAGCCTGTTCTATCCCAAGAGTGACCATGATTTGTTTCATTAGTTCCCCAGTAAAGTGAGTTCCTCTGTCACTTTCTATAGTTTCGGGCACCCCATATCTACAAACCACCTCACTGATCAACTTTTTAGCAGTAGTTTTTGTGTTTGCTTTGGTCACCGCCCAAGCTTCTGGCCACCCAGAGAAAAGGTCAATGCATACCAGGGCGTATTCATAATTACCCACCTTAGGTAGCTGTATGTAGTCCACCTGCAGTCTCTGAAATGGGTAATCTGGTTTTGGTGTGCATTTTCGTAGGACTCGAATAGGCCTCCCAGGGTTATGTTTTTGCACAAACTAGACATTCTTGAACATACTTTGCAGCCGTATTTTCACCACTGCACACATAACACCCTTTGAGTTATGCAACGGAGAATGTGCAAGGGCAGCCATCATGGGGAACAGGCAGCGTGGAAGGCAAATACATTTGTTTACCTGCCATACCCCTGACACTGACTGTACGGCGCCCGCTTTGACCCATGCATTCTGCTCGTGGGGGGAGCCTGGGTCTGGAATGGAAGACCTGCAGTAGTTCGAGGTCCACGGCCACTGGGGCTGGTGCAGGGGATGTCTCCTTATTTGAAAGGGGGCATCCTGCACTCCCTGACTCTGAGTCTCCTGGGGTTCCCGCACCTGCTATAGCCAGTATCTCTGTTGTGCTGCTTCCTTAGCCGCCTGATCGGCCAAGGCATTCCCTACTGCAAGGGGAGTTTGTTCCCTAGTGTGTGCTGACACTTTGGCTATAGCTACCCTTTTGGGAAGGGTGAGTGCTGTGAGTAGCTGCTCTACCGCTTGTGCATTCCTTATAGGTTTGCCAGCAGAAGCCAAGAAATTACGGCCTCGCCAAATGGCGCCAAAGTCATGTGCAACACCATAAGCATATTGTGAGTCAGAAAATACATTAATTTCTTTACCTTTTCCCAGATTACACGCTGCAGAGAGTGCTTTAAGCTCTCTTGCGCAGAGTTGCTGGAGGGGAGTGGTTCTTGTATTACTGCCTTACCATTGTGGACTAATGCATACCCAGTGATGAACCGTCCTTGTTCATGAAACCATCTACAAAATACTCAGCAGAGGGTTAGTGAGTGGTACATCAGTAATATTTGCCAAGCCCTTTATTTCAGCTTCCATCAATGCCTGACAATCATGTTCATGTGCCATATCAAACTGAGCTTCCTCATCTGCTAATTTGAAAAACAGGGGTAGGTCTTAGCTCATGCCTTGGCTAATGGTGCCTCCCTCTTCCGCGTCCTGATACTTTCCTTCCTTTTCTAAATCCACTGGAAGTAGTGTAGCTGGATTTAGAACATTACAGAGTTTGATAGTTATATGGGGGGGGTGTAAGGAGTGAGACTTCATATTTTATCAACCTTGATGCTGAGAGTTGACGGGTCTGAGCCTGTTGAAGTATTTCAGATACAGCATGAGGAACTTGAAGTGTGAGGGGGCTTCCTAACTCTATGTACTCTGTCTTTTTAAGGATTTCTGAAGCGGCTGCACAGCTCTAACACAAGTAGGAGACCCCATAATGACTGGATCTAGGGTTACATAGTAATACACTAGAGGGTGCTGCATACCACCATGTTCTTGAGTAAGGACACCAGACGCATGTCCAGCCTGTTCGTGGCAGTACAAAGTAAAAAACTTGTCATAAGTAAGGGGTCACTGCCTTTCTGAAGAATGACAGAAACTAGATCATCCCATGTTACCCGATATGCCTCCTGAACACCCTGGAGGCGCATTCTAAATGTTAAGGGGATTTTTCGGGGATCTGGGAGCTGGGTAGCGAGGGCAATAAGTTCACTGGGGGACCAAGGCCGATCTGTTTCTATTGGCCATACTTGAGGGGATCGTGTACCTGAATATTGTCAACCATCCTAGGAGGTTGAAACTGTACATGACTAGTGGCCCTCATAGGGAACAGAGGCACCCTGGGTGTTGTCCCTGGGTGTGAAGACCCACAGGACCTGCAACAATTAACCCCAGGGGGATTCTGATGACCACAATGTCTGCAAGTCCATCACATTGACCCAGCATAAGGCGGGGGTGCTGAAGGGGGTGCAGAATTTACATCAGGTACAGAGACTACAGGGGTCTGAGAGTTTTTCAAACTATCATAGATTACATAGACAGTTCCATGCCTGGTTTACTCTGATTTATGTTCACTCATTGAGAGACGTTTTGCTACTTCTAACCATATCCTAGCCTGCTCTAGTTTGTTTTTATCTTTCAACCATCCTTCCCAATTGCAGATATATTTCTCCCATTTCTTCTCTTCCAGATTTCCCCACTTTCCCATACCAAATTTCCTCAATATTATTTCACATCCCTCTACTGCTTCTTTCCCTTTCAGTCTCTCCACTATCTCACATGCTGGAACTGGGGTCACGCCCTTTAGGTCAGTCAATTCCTTACTGTTGCCAGTCCCCATGACTGCAATCACTGTGCCAAAGTTACCGCAGAACTCTCTTCAGCACACCTAGAGCCTCTCACACTCTAAATTTGGTCCCGTCCCAGTCTCCTCTGATCCTCGAAAGACGGATCTGATCCTGTCCCAATCTCCCCTGAGCCTCAGAAGACAGATCTTTAAGAAAGTACTAACACCGATTTTCCAGCCCTGTGAGCTAGCGAGATTCTTACACACAACCAAACAAATAACAATACCAAGCCTACTGCTCCACCTACTATTCCAATTATTTTTGCATGATCATATAACATTTCCTGAGGTAATCTGCAATTATGAAATAGCTGCCTCTGCAGTTTCTCTATCAACTGGGTTAGTTCCAGGACAAAAAAAGAAAGTCAGCCAGGTGGGGACAGAGTGGTTAGTGATGAGCGAGCACTAAAATGCTCGGGTGCTCGATGCTCGGGTCAAGCACATTGGAATACTCGGGTGCTCGACCCGAGCAACGAGCCCAAAGTCTATGGGAAACTCAAGCATTCTTCAGGCGGCTCCACCCGGCGGTCTGCAGAGGGTCTAAAAATTGCCCAAATCGATGGGAACAGTGCTCAAATGACATGAGGACAGCATGGGGAAGACCCCTGGAAGCATTTCTGACTCCCAGGTCACTTTTCGCATTACGCCACTTTTACGGGCTCACAATAAAACATACCAAAACGAAACCAAAATGGATTTTCCGGGGAAATATGGTAAGGAACATCCTTTCCAGGGTAATGACTTGTATATAAAGCAAAATAAATAACCAAAAACAAAAATGCTCCTCCACTTGGGCTGTGTTCACACATGGTGTTTTTGATGCATTTTTTCACTTTTGCATTGCTTTCAACCGTGACGAATGCATTCACCAGGAAATGTCATTTTAACATTTTACAACCTTATCTGGCCATGTGGTATGTGAGATATCATCAGACACATCGTATTTCATTTATGAAGGAGGGACTCTGAAAGTCACAAAGCCTATTTTTATAGGGCCATCAGGCGGCCTTTACTATTCTTAAAGGGCCAGCAGTCGGCCCTCACTATTCTTAGAGAGCCATCAACCAGCTATATTTTATTGTTCCCATTACTAAAGAGTGGGTCTCCTAAACTGTTATTGCATATGCAGTGAATGCCAGGGCTGCCCAAAATTTGGACGCACCCCAATACCACTTTGAAAATTTGGATGCACCCCGATACCACTTTGAAGAGACTTCGAGGAGGACCTCCTGAAAACAATTTTCCCATTATTAGGAAGTAGGTCTCCCATTGTGTTTGCCTATACAGTGAATGCAAGGGTTGCCAAAAATTTGGAGGCACTCCAATGCCCCTTGGAAGAAACGTGGAGGTTAGAGGGCCTCCTGAAAACAATGTTCCCATTATCAGGAAGTGGGTCTCCCATTGTGTTTGCCTATGCAGTGAATGCCAGGGTTGCCAAAAATTTGGAGGCACTCCAATGTCCCTTAGAAGAGACGTAGAGGGCCTCATAAAAAAATATTCCCATTATTAGGAAGTGGGTCTCCCATAGTGTTGGCCTATGCAGTGAATGCAAGGGCTGCCAAAAATTGGGAGGCACTCCAATGCCCCTTGGAAGAGACGTGGAGGAGGGCCTCATAAAAAAAATGTTCCCATTAGAAAGGAGTGGGCCTCCTATACTGGTAATGCCCATGCACTAAGTGTATGGGCTCACAAACATTTACCCCTGGTTGGTATACATGAACATACTGTATAAAAAATGTTTTACTGGCATCATAAACACCCTTTAAAAAAATTATGTGGGTGTTGCATCACGGACCACGGTCACCCTGGTGATATGGTGGTGGAGGATGAGGAGAAGGAGGAGGACAAGAGCAAATAGCCAAAATCAGGAAGCGTATACCCATGTCTGGGTGTGAAAAGGTACATGGGAATACACCTCCCCAGAAAAGACACTGGATTTAAGTTTATGTTACGCTATCATTCAGTGGTGTTGAAAAGTCTGGCCCAATCCAGCCCTTGTTCATTTTTATAAGAGTCAGCCTGTCAGCATTTTCAGTTGGCAGGCGAATGCGCTTTTCAGTTATAATTCCATCAGCGGCACTAAAAACCCGCTCTGATAAAACGCTGGCGGCAGGGCAAGCCAGGACCTCCAAGGCATAGAGAGCCAGTTCATTCCAAGTATCCAGCTTGGATACCTAATAATTTTAAGGCACAGAGAAATCACGGAGGACGTTGGTACAGTCGGCAAGGTAATCCCCCAGCATCTTCCCAAACTTTGCACTTCTTGTGATAGTACCTGTGCGATGGGAGGGGCTGAGAAAGCTTTCCTAAAACTTTGACAGTGTTCCCCTGCCTCTGCTCGATTGAAATTGTGTCTCTCTCGCCTGTACTCCTTGGTTGTCCAATGCAGTGTGCCCTCTGCCGCCAGCGTTTTCAGATGGTAATTTTTTTAATAGTTCCGCAACAAGAGCCTTCTGGTACAGCCCCATTTTTGTAGATATGTCCGCCTCAGTAATAGGAGATATAAAGTTCTCCTTGTAGCGTGGGTCTAGAAGTGTCACCAACCAGTAATGACTGTCACCCAAAATTTTGAGAACGCGAGGGTCATTGGAAAGGCAGTGTAACATAAACTCAGCCATGCGCGCCAGACTACTAACAGGCAAGACTTCCGTGTCCTCACCAAGAGGATGACTGACCATGCTCTCCTCCTCCTTCTCCTCTCTGTCCTCTGGCCATCCACGCTGAACAGACGGTATGGCAGCTTTGCAGGTAGTACCGTCTATAGCGCATAAAACTAGCTCCTGTCCTTTCTCCTCCTACTCCTCTTCCTCATTTCCTCATTGTCACCCAATCCACGTCGGGATGAGGCTGGGCTGTGTGTAATCACCCTGTATGGTTCCTTGCTCCATCTCATCATGCTCCGCCTGCAATGCATCCTCTTTGATTGAGAGCAGAGAGCGTTTCAGAAGACAAAGAAGCGGGACGCTGACGCTAATTATGGCATCATCGCCGCTCACCATCTTGGTGGAGTCCTCAAAGTTTTGGAGGATGGTACATATGTCTGACATCCATGTCCACTCCTGAGGTCTTATGTGTGGAGTCTGAACCTAGGGGTTCGGCCCACAAAGTCAGGTGCTTTGCTGCCATGTGCCTGATCATGCTGGTGGTGGTCAGGTGGGTCGTTTTGCCACCCCTGCTGATGCTGGCCTGGCAGGTGGTGCAAATGGCCTTTTTGGGGTTATCGGCAGAGTCTTTAAAAAACAACCAGACTCGGGAAGACCTAACAGTTGTACTTGCAACTTCCTTCATGTTGGTGTTACGGGGAATGGTTGCCGGTCTTCTGTCTCTGGCCACCACACTGCTTCTTCCTGCCTGTTGGGGTGCTCTTCCTCCCTCTCCCTGTATGCTGCTGTCCTCGCTCTGCATGTCCTCCTGCCAGCTTGGGTCAGTTACTATATCATTCACCACCTCGTCTTCCACTTCCGCACCCTGGTCCTCCTCCTGACTTTCTGGCAATTGAGTCTCTTCATCGTCCACCTCTTGTGACATTTTACCATCGTCGCATTCGTGTGACCATGGCTTGTCAAATATTTGGGCATCGCTACATGCTATCTCCTCTTGCCCCGCTTCAAGTGGACCGGGCGAGAAGCCCGAATCTATAAATGCAAAAGTGAACAGCTCTTCAGTGTGTCCAAGTGTGGGTCAGTTGTTTCTGGGCACTCGGCATGGTGGGAGGAAGGAGGATCAGGGTGAGGAATATGCGGTCCAGACTCACGGCTACTGAGACTTGACCGTGTGGAAGACAGGGTGGTGGTGGTGGTGGCTAAGTGACTGGAAGCATTATCCGCTATCCAACCAACAACCTTTTGACACTGATCAGGGTTTAATAGTGGTGTGCTGCGGTCCCCTAGGAATTGGGACAGGAAGGTCGGGCAAGAAGATGTGGGTGTTTGTTGTGGCACAATTTCAGCTTGCCCACGGCCTTGTCCTCGGCCTCTGCATGCACCATCACTATCAAGTCAAAGTTCCCGTCCCTTGCCACGTGCCTAGCCCATTTTAAATGGAGGACAGTATCTTCCATGCTCACTACAAATGACTGAGTTTGGAGCGAACTTATATGTGATCCGTGTGACGGAGACCTTTGGACAGCAAACTGGTGTGAATTGCTTCACTGACACACTGAAAGAAATTTTTTTTTTGAAACCCAGAAATGGCAGTATTTTCTGATAACGTATATGTGATCTGTGTGATGGAGAAAACAGAGTTTTAAATACCTGGCCTGTAGGTAACAAGTTTTAACAGCAAACCGGTGTCAAGAACTTCGCTGACACAGTGAAAAAAAATTGGAATGGAGGCCAAAAATGGCAGTATTTTCTGAAAACGTATACGTGATCCATGTGACGGAGAAAACACAATTTTAAATAGCTGGATTTCTAGCGCTGTAATATGGAAAGGACCTGGCTGTATTCTGCAGTGCCAACAAGCAAATGGCACAGAAAAACTGTGTTCTCTGGATTGCTTTTTAAGCAAATAATGATGATTAAGATCCAAAAAAAAAGCATTCCTGGCCCCTGAGACCTGGGCCTTTGTCTAGAAATATCTAACAGCAGCAGAAGGCAGAATTGGAATGGAGCCTCTTGTGCTATATGCACAGCAGTCTGCTATATACACTGCCTGCCTATACACCCTGCCTGCCTGATATCTCTGCAGATGGAGTAGTCCTCAGAAGGACTGTTTGTTAAGATGGATATGTGTAATGTACGTTTTTTCTCCCTACACTACCTAATACACAAGCAAATCTCTCCCTGACGCAGCAGCACCTCTCCCTACTCTGCCTGATTCCGGAGTGACTGTGACAAGCACAGCGGCGCCAGGTCTGATATAGACCTGATGACACTGTGCAGCCAGCCAATCACTGTAATGCCACAACCACCATGGCTGCGGCATTACAATGAGTGGCAGGCAATCCCTGCATGTTGATTGGCGCTCTAAAGAGTGCCAAACATGCAGAGAGGGGACCCGAGCATCCACCCGAGCATCTCGCAAGTACTCGGCGAGCTCCGAGCATCTCGAGTACTGAGATACTCGGGCGAGTACCGAGTACTTGTGAGTATGCTCGCTCATCACTAGTAGTGGTGTGTTTTTACTACCCAGTTCAAAGATTTTCCTTCTACACCTTGTAAAGGCACTGCGTGACAATTATATCTGCATTAAGTGTTACTTTTTATACTATATGTTTCCTGGTCTGGGTATACAGGCTGAGCAAGAACTTCAACTACTATAATTTTCTCTCTCTTGAGCTTACATAAAACAGAACACAGACACTGAGGACAACGATTCTGATTCATCAAAAACGACTTAACAATACATCAGTCACTCAATGCACACTGCACAATCACTGATAATAATCCCCCTGCTGTATTTGGGCTAAAAACTGCATCCAGTTACCGCTTTCTTGAGGGTGCATATATCAATTTACAGGGGAATTCAATACCCTCAGAGTACTACCTTACCGTGAAGGATTCCTCTGTTATAGGCAATCACTATTCCCTGATCCTCTTACGGACCGATTTTCCTCTCCACAACATGTGAAGGAACACACCTAACGGGATCCTTTATCAAGCAGAGACCGTAGTCTCTTATTGGTCAATCAAAAATCATTCAGTCCCACATTCAAGGATCCTCATAGTTTACAATATCATACCAGACATTTAAGACGTAGACAAAACAAACAACATAAAACAATCCTCCGACTCCTGAAATATACAGGAGAACTGCAGAGGTGCCTAATCCCGACACGCTGGGCAAGGTTGGTTACTCGTCACTTCATTCAATTATCATTCAACCGTCATTCAATGGTCAATTATACATCTAAAAACATATTGAAACATATAAGACATCAAATTCAATCACTGGCAAGGGTTCAAAAAAATGATTGTCTTGTTAGGACCACCAATTACCTGTCCTGGAGCCCTCTAGGTAACACTGAATTATTAGTAATACAAGGGATTACTTACCGTGGATTTTATTCAGTGATTCCCAGAGAGATCCTTGTTGATGGGTCCAGAGGAGGTCCGGTTGTGACAATCCCAGGTTTCAGGCACCATGTACTGTTATGGTGACCCTCTTTGTTATTAGGGAGAACTTTGGAATAGACAGCAAGGGGTCTTCACATTGCCAGTGGGATTCAAATTAAAATACTTCATCGATGAAGGGAGAGAGTCAAAATACATGCGACATGCATTGTCAGCAGTTAGAGTCTTCTGTGTGGCAACTAAGATTCACCACATTTATTAGCTAGACAAAAACGAAACTACAATTCTTACATACAACTGAACAGGAAACCGAAATAGACAATCAGTGATAACACACTTCCCCTGGCCCAACATAAACCTTCTTGTCAGGGAATTCACAGGAAACCAGTATCTTAGTCAGACATTCCATAATGCAAGTCTTAAGCAGAGGCCTCATAGAATAGATTGTTTTCCTAAATAAATAATGAATCTAGATATAAAAAATTAACCATAACAATGGTTATATTTATGACCTCCTTTATGGCCTTACGTACAATAATAAAACACCTCACAGTGCAGGGAGAGTGAACATCATGATGTCACAATAAAGGGGTATAAACTCAGTGATGTCACAATACAGGAGTAGTATACATAGTGATGTCACAGAACAGGGGTAGTATACACAGTGATGTACAGTACAGGGGTAGTATACCCAGTGATATCACAGTACAGGGTGTGAAAAAGTCATTGGCTAAGTGCTGGAAGGGAGGTATGTTTCGCTGAGGCTATTAGGTTCAGTATTCTGAAACACAAATTTTGTCCAGCACACTAGGTGTCTAGGGGTTAATCAGCCATTTTAAGGGCTGGGTTTTTTGTGAATGAGGGTGGGTGGGAGGTCGTTCACCATATCTCCACCCCAGGGTGGGATCTGGTGTTTAAATAGATGGCCTGCTGAGGTATTCAGTGTTCAGTGTCTGGGGAGGCTGGGTCCAGAGAGAGGAGCTTGTGTTTGTTTTCCTGAACCATGTCTGATGTGTTAACCCTGTGCAGGTGGACCTCCACAGGCTTTCTGAACTGTGCTAATTATTTTTCTTTTGTTTCCCCCTTTATGCTAATGCCTGTTTGTTTTGTTGGACTTGACAGTGGTTTATGCTATGCCTTAATAAACCACTGAGAAATTTAAAGCAACTGCGTTTTTGTGTCTACCTCCGTGTGTAGCTGAGTGAGCTATCTACCATAAGGGGTAGTATACGCAGTGATGTCACAGTGCAGGGGTAGTATACAGTTGAAACCAGAAGTTTACATACACTATTTAAAAAGACACATAGGCATGTTTTTCTCAATATCTGACATGAAATCAGAATAAACCTTTCCCATTTTAGGTCAGTTAGGATTACCATATTTTTTAATATATTTACCAAATGCCAGAATAATGAGAGAGAGAGAGAGAGAGAGAGAGAGAGAGAGAGAGAGAGAGAGAGAGAGAGAGAATGTTTAAAGGCGTTTTTATTACTTACTGCAAAGTCAAAAGTTTGCATACATTTCATTAGTATTTGGTACCATTGCCCTTAAACTGAATGACTTGTGTCAAACGTTTGGGATATCCTTCCACAAGCTTCTCACAATAGTTGGTTGGAATTTGGGTCCATTCCTCCAGACAAACCTGGTGTAACTGATCCAGGTTTGTAGGTTGCCTTGCTCGCACCTGCCTTTTCAGCTTTGTCCATAAATTTTCAATAGGATTGAGATCAGGGCTTTGTGATGGCCACTCCAAAATATTGACTTTGTTATCCTTAAGCTACGTAAGGATTTTGGCAGTATACTTCAGGTCATTGTCCATTTGGAAGACCCATTTTCGCCCAAGATTTAACTTCCTGATTGATATCTTGAGATGTTGCTTTAGTATTTTCACATAATCTTCTTTTCTCATGATTCCATCTATTTTGTGAAATGCACTAGTCCCTCCTGCAGCAAGCAATCCCACAAAATGATGCTGACACCCCTGTGTTACACAGTTGAGATGGTGTTTTTAGGCTTCCAAGCTTCTCCCCTTTTTCCTCCAAATGTAACGATGTTCATAATCCAGTAAAAAGTTAAATTTTAATGTCATCAGATGACAGGACATGTGTCCAAAAATTAAGGGCTTTGTTCCTGTGTGCATTTGCAAACATTAATCTGGCTTTTTTATGTTTCTTTTGGAGTAATGGCTTCTTCCTGGTAGAGTGGCCTTTCAGCCCATGTAGATTCAGTACCCATTTCACTATGGATATTGACACAATCTTACCAGCTTCCGCCATCATCTTCACAAGGTCTTTTGCTTTTGTCCTTGGGTTAATATGCACATGCCAGACCAAAACACGTTCATCTCTGGGTCACAAAACCTGTCTCCAGCGGTATGATGGCTGGACATTCACATCTTGTTTGTACTTGCGTATAATTGTTTGTACAGATGAATGAGGCACCTTCAGGTATCTTGAAATTGTATCCAGGGATGAGCCAGACTTGTGCAAGTCCACAATTCTCTTCCTGACATCTTGACTGATTTCTTTAGACTTTGCAATGATGCTACACAAAGAAGCAGTGTGTTTCAGGTGTGCAATAAAATATATCCACAGGTATGTCTCTAATTAACTCAGATGTTGCCAAAAAGTCCTATCAGAAGCTTCCAAACACATGACATCATCATATGGGCAGTCCAGAATTGTTTAAAGGCTGTGACAGAGTCACTGGTGTGATATACGAGGGGAGGTATGTGTCAACCTACAAAATTTCTGCTGGCATATTATATGCTGGGGGTTAACTCACTTAAAGGGTGTGTTTTTTTGTGAATGGCAAAGAGGATGGGAAGCCATTCACACAACATCCCCCCAGCATGTGGCTGAGCAAGGTTTAAATGCTCAGTCACTATTTTTCCTGTTGGTAGTGTGTGGTCTGGAGAGATAAGTCTCCAGGCTGTGTTGGGCTGAAGCCAGAGAGCAACACTGGAGGACTGGTGTTGCTGACACTTCACTGTGCTACCTGGAGCAGGCAAAGCCTCGCTTTCTAAAGGACTCTGTTATACTTTATCTTTTGCTTTCCCGTTAACCTTGAGAAGGACTGTTTATTTTTACGGGACGCTGCTGGAGTTTATGCCACACAATAAACCCGCAGGAAGTTTACCCAAAACGTGTGTCCTGTGTCTGCCTCTGGAGAGCCGAGTAAGTCACTTTACCACAAGGCATAGTAATCCTAGTGTATGTAAACTTTTGATTTTGCAGTAAGTAATAAAAATGCCTTGAAACATTCTCTCTCATTATTCTGGCATTTGGCAAATATTAAAAATGATGGTAATCCTAATTGACCTAAAACGGGAAAGGTTTATTCTGATTTCATGTCAGATATGGAGAAAAAACATGCATACAGTGGTGGCCAAAAGTATTGGCACCCCTGCAATTCTATCAGATAATACTCAGTTTCTTCCTGAAAATGATTGCAATCACAAATTCTTTGGTATTATTATCTTCATTTAATTTGTCTTCAATGAAAAAACACAAAAAGAATTGTCCTAAAGCCAAATTGGATATAATTCCACACCAAACCTAAAAAAGGGGGTGGACAAAAGTATTGGCACTGTTTGAAAAATCATGTGATGCTTCTCTAATTCATGTAATTAACAGCACCTGTAATTTACCTGTGGCACCTAACAGGTGTTGGCAATAACTAAATCACACTTGCAGCCAGTTAACATGGATTAAAGTTGACTCAACCTCTGTCCTGTGTCCTTGTGTGTACCACATTGAGCATGGAGAAAAGAAAGAAGACCAAAGAACTGTCTGAGGACTTGAGAAACCAAATTGTGAGGAAGCATGAGCAATCTCAAGGCTACAAGTCCATCTCCAAAGACCTGAATGTTCCTGTGTCTTCCGTGCGCAGTGACATCAAGAAGTATAAAGCCCATGGCACTGTGGCTAACCTCCCTAGATGTGGACGGAAAAGAAAAATTGACGAGAGATTTCAACGCAAGATTGTGCGGATGGTGGATAAAGAACCTCGACTAACATCCAAACAAGTTCAAGCTGCCCTGCAGTCCGAGGGTACAACAGTGTCAACCCGTACTATCCGTCGGCGTCTGAATGAAAAGGGACTGTATGGTAGGATACCCAGGAAGACCCCACTTCTTACCCCGAGACATAAAAAAGCCATGCTGGAGTTTGCCAAAACTTACCTGAGAAAGCCTAAAATGTTTTGGAAGAATGTTCTCTGGTCAGATGAGACAAAAGTAGAGCTTTTTGGGAAAAAGCATCAACATAGAGTGTACAGGAAAAAAAAAAGAGGCATTCAAAGAAAAGAACATGGTCCCTACAGTCAAACATGGCGGAGGTTCCCTGATGTTTTGGGGTTGCTTTGCTGCCTCTGGCACTGGACTGCTTGACCGTGTGCATGGCATTATGAAGTCTGAAGACTACCAACAAATTTTGCAGCATAATGTAGGGCCCAGTGTGAGAAAGCTGGGTCTCCCTCAGAGGTCATGGGTCTTCCAGCATGACAATGACCCAAAACACACTTCCAAAAGCACTATAAAAAGGTTTGAAAGAAAGCACTGGAGACTTCTAAGGTGGCCAGCAATGAGTCCAGACCTAAATCCCATAGAACACCTGTGGAGAGATCTCAAAATGGCAGTTTGGAGAAGGCACCCTTCAAATATCAGGGACCTGGAGCAGTTTGCCAAAGAAGAATGGTCTACAATTCCAGCAGAGCATTGTAAGAAACTCATTGATGGTTACCGGAAGCGGTTGTTCGCAGTTATTTTGGCTAAAGGTTGTGCAACCAAGTATTAGGCTGAGGGTGCCAATACTTTTGTCTGGCCCATTTTTGGAGTTTTGTGTGAAATGATCAATGATTTGATTTTTGCTTCATTCTCTTTTGTGTTTTTTCCTTGCAAGCAAATTAAATGAAGATAATAATAGCAAAGAATTTGTGATTGAAATCATTTTCAGGAAGAAACTGAGTATTATCTGACAGAATTGCAGGGGTGCCAATACTTTTGGCCACCACTGTATGTGTCTTTTTATATAGTGTATGTAAACTTCTGGTTTTAACTGTACATAGTGATGTCACACTACAGAGAAAATAAACAGTGATGTCACATGAAGAGGGGGTTTCTGTATTACAGGCAGACATTTGTACATTAATATTCACCTGCTCCTGTGCTGTGAGAGAAGATTCTGTAAGTGGTGCCTGTCTTCACCATCATAACTGCACTTCCTGTGGCACCTTCTGCCTGTTATTCAGTTCCCATTCTCTCTGCTTTTTCAGTCTGCTCTGCTCTTCATTCGTTTGCTCTGCTCCTTCCTCTCTGTTTCTTCTTTCTGCTCCCTCTGCTCTCTGCTCCTTCCTTTCTGCTTCTTCACCTGCTCCCTGCTCCTTCCCTTCTGCTTCTTCACCTGCTCCCTGCACTGTATTCTTTTTGAACATGTTTTCTTTCTCCCGCCACAGCGTTGAATAGGCTCCTTCCCCTCTCCAAATTGGCTGTTCTCCTCTTGGCATCAATCACAGCTGTTGGTGCCCTGCTCTGTCCATTATCGGAGAAGGAGGCCCAGATTGGCTGTTGCTCGGGTCCTCAGCTCCCTGGGAAACAACAAGATGCAGTAATCAGAGAAGGTTCTCAACCCCAATCACTGCTAAAACTAATGTGCGCATCTGCAGGGATCCACCGATTCCACGCTAGACCAGCTGGAGCCTCATCATATGAGCCCATTCATTTGCTTGTGTCTCAACTCCCACCTGGTCAAGCTGCTGATGTTGGAGTTGCTACCGTACTATGTAATGGATTCCACTGCCTTTTTAAAAATAATGGCATGCTCTCAGCCTCACTGTAATATACCAAGTCACCATTATTTCTCACGAAAAGGGGTTTCCACCCTGTAATTTCACATGCAGGGGAACGTGAGCTGCGCTTTAGACCTGCATTGAGCTTGAAAGTGCTTTGCAAAATCAACACGTATAATTATGTATAGGTACAGGATTGTCTTCACAGCCCATTGGTTCAATGTTTTGAGTGACAGCAATGCACTACTGCAGTCAGGACAGGTGGTGAAGCCTCTACGGTCGGGCTTTAGGTCTGGTTCCACCACCAGACAGCATTTATTCACCTTCTCGCACTCTCGTTAATGAATATGACCCCATGGCCAAAAGCAACAAAGCACAACATTTGCTTCCACTCCCTGCCCTCAGTCTTTTCATTTTTGTAAGCTTAAGCACTGCCAAGATGTTTTACAGCTTGTGAACATGGGCGACTAAAGCATACAGTGGAAGAGTGTTCCTCTGCATCGAGCAGCAAATCTCACACTGTATGGCTCCCTGTTATTTGCAACTGGACATTGTAAATGGCAATGCCTGTTACATTGTGGTTGTGCTATGTTTGGGCAAAATAACTTTTGGCAGCAGCAGATGGATGTGGCAGGGGACATTGAGTTATCCCAGGCAGCGGATAAGACTGACAGTCAGTGGGTAATTGATGATAATGATGAAAAAAAATGCTGGCTAAGACTACAACTATGGCAACATGCTGCAAAAAGTGGACCCTTGATCATGCTGGCAAGCATGGCATATTCCATTATGGGCTGACTGGCATTATTGTTAGCATCATGCAAAGGGATGATTATCGGAAAGCCAAACTTTTAGACTCTCGTTATAAAAGCAAAGTGGGGACATTTTTCTGGGTTCCAAAAGCCAGTGTTTACATAGGGGGAGACTTATCAATCAGCTGGATCAATGTAGGAAGAAGCTGGCTGGGGGCTTTGTGAAATATTACCAGACAAGTCAGGTCTCCCCCAAGAGTCACTGGCAGGCTTTTCAAACTATGTTTTCTCAGAGTTTTAGAGAAAGACATACCTGGCTGAAATCATGCAGCTAGAGGACTCTGATTCATACTGCCAGTAGTTCAGGCAGCATTAATGTAATGACAGGTTCCCTTTAAACAGGCAGTTTTATTCATTGATGCAAAGCTAAGGTTTTGAAACTGTGAAAAATTTCTATTGCTATTGTAGGCGGCTGACTGGGAGGATACTGGATGGCGTGTATACAGTATCTCTCCCAGAAAGTTAAGCTGGGCGAGATATTAAAAGCCGGGTAGTACTGGTTGGTGTAGCAGCTTAGGAGCTGAGCCATTTTATTCATGATAGTTCCGGGCCAGTGTAATGTCGTCCACCTGACAGTATGTAACTTACTGAGCACAATTCTGCTGACAGGTGCCCCTTAAACGTAGTTGTCACCACAACCGGTTCCAGCGGTGAAATTAGGGATACCCTAACGACAGAAAGCGCAACAATTCCTCCAGAGGAACAAAATGAAGTTCTCTGACCTGCCTGGGAATACCCATCTAATAAAACATGATATAGTTAATGAACTGGGTAAACAAAAAAAACTTAAACACTATAGAATACAAGAGGCTTGCCAAGAAGCAATCTCGACTGAAGTCAAACGTATGTATGAGCTGGGAATGAGTGAAGAATCCAAGAGTGAATGGTCTAGTCCGATTGTGTGGCTTCCCAAACCAAATGGGACCTGGAGGTTTTGCAATGATTTTCGGAAATTAAATTAAATTTCTAAATTTGATGAATATCCCATGCCCAGGGTAGACTAATTGATAAACTTGGTAATTCCAGATACATAACAACTCTGGATCTAACCAAGACTTATTGGCAAATTCCCTTAACAAAGAGGGCCAAGCAAAAAATGAAGGTTTGTACCAAAACAAGAACATGCCATTTGGTCTACACGGAGCACTGCAATCTGTCACGAGATTGATGGATTTAATTTTGAGGCCACATAATAGTAGCAACTTACCTAGATGATGTGGTTGTCTTCAGTGCAAACTGGCAAAGCCATCTGTGTAAAGTGCAAGCCATACTCGATGCGATCAGTGGGGCAGGACTCACAATAAATCCAGAAAAATGTGCCTTTGGACTAGAGTAGGCCAAGGACCTGGGGTTTATTATTGGCAGGTGCTTGATCAAACCTCAAATTAATAAAGATGAGGCCATACAAAGTTGGCTTAGGCCAGTAACTAAGAAACAAGTGTAGGCTTTTTTAGGGATCACTGGATACTATCAGAGGTTTGTACCAAATTTTGCATCAAGGGCAGCACCGTTGACACACCCGACAACAGGCAGGAAATCCGTAATGGTGTTATGGTCTCCCAAAGCAGAACAAGCCTTTCAGTGCCTTAAGTCAGCGCTGTGTGAGCAACCTGTGTTAATTACACTGGATTTTAAAAAGGAGTTCTTGGTACAGGCCGATAGCTCGGACAGAGGGTTAGGAGCAATCTTGTCTCCAACTATAAATGGAGAAGAACATCCAGTACTATATTTGAGCAGGAAGTTGACTATGCCATTGTAGAGCGTAAATGCTTAGCTGTAAAGTGGGCACTAGAATCTACCTCTTGGGTAGGAGATTTAAGCTTGTGTCAGATCATGCCACACATACGTGGATGAAACTGAAAAAGGAAAAAAACGCTGGGGTGACAAGGTGGTTTTGTGGCACCCCAGAGGTCCGGTTGCCACAGTGGCATTACATCCCTCACAAGAGGTAATGCCATGCCTGGAAGCAGTGGAAACCGGAGGGCAGGAGACTGCAGGTCTCCTGGCCCCATCTGACGCCCGGAGGCTCAGCAGCACCGCAGGGTCCTGCACCGCCACGTGGGAGCGACGCACCAGCAAGGCCCGAGCTGCCAGCCATACGGGTGAGCACAGAAACGTTGCACTCAGGGACGAGGGCCACCGCACAGCTACAAGCAGCAGGGCTAAAGAGTTTAGTGGAAAGGGAAGGCCTCCAACTTCACCTGGCAAGGAGGATCCTTTACTTGCTTCCAGGCTGCCCGGACTTCCACCTCTGGCCAGTACCCTAGTCCCGGTTTGCCTAATCACCGCCAGTAAAGATAAGAGGAAACCGCCATTAAGTTGTGGACTGATTATTGCTGCGCCATCAAACCCTGCACTACAACGCCCAGCATAACCCATAACATCTACACTGCCCTGGAGCTAAGCTCTACCTGTGGAGAGCCACACCATCCCTGCTACAGTAACATCAGGTCCAGGGGACCTGCTCCGCAGCGGCGGCTCCCTTAGCCGCATACCACAGGTGGCGTCACAAACTTTATACAATCACTATAAATCCCCTATCAATAACCCCTTTTTATTGACCGCCCTGGGTCACGGACCGGGTCACCGCCACTGTGACATCCCCCGGCATCTACCGGTCCGGCACCGGGTACCCCACGGCCCAGGGGGCGCGTAAACTTGGCATCACGAACAGGATTCACGAAGCCCGGTATAACCGGGTCCTGTGTGCCATAGACTTTATTGAACTGTGTTATCACGTGCTTGCCGCCAGCCGAGGGGGAAGAAAGAAGCCCCGATCCAGAACCTCCGGGTAAGAGATCCCTCCGCCTGCAGAGCAGCATACTGGTATGTCAGCAGACGCCCAGGACCTGACTGAGGTTCACTAGGGGTGGGAAGAAGATGCCCAACATGGAGGAGGGTTCAGCTGCAGGCGCGGCAGGTGCCACTGTGATGCCGTTATCAATGCCATATATACCGGGGGCGGCGTGGTTGTCCCAGTACTCAGGGGAGTCGCACACCCTGAATGACTTTGAGGAGAGACTGCGCAGTTTGTTTAAAGTATACCCCCTGTCTGAGGAGCAAAAAGTCAGCATCCTCATAGGCCAGCTAATCGGTGCAGCCCAGAGAGAGGTGAAGTCCTGGCCGGGCAGAGACAAATGCACTGTAAAAGAAATACTTGCCCGATTGAAGGATACCTTTGACACCCGTACCGCAGCAGAAATTAAAATGAAGTTTTACGGGTGCAAACAAGGGTGCAGGACAGTGTACGGGACTACGCTCTAAACCTGCAGGAGGCGCTGCGGGCCATCAAACAGGTAGACCCTGACAGTGTGCATGATGAGGACAGATTGCTAACTGAGCAGTTTATTGAGGGGCTCCTGTCCAGCGCTCACAGGACACAGCTGCGCATTATGGCTCTGCAAAACCCTGATCTGGACGTTGCGCAATTTAAAGACAGAGCCATAAGGGTGCTGCGGGAATCAACACCAGGAGGCACTGCACCCCACCGGCGCCCAGCTATCACCTACCACCAGGAGGTGGCATCCTTTTCCCCAGAACCTGTGGAGGCTGACGCACAGACCCTGAACAATGACCCGTCTGCAGACCTGCGCCTTCAGGTCCAGGAGCTGACCAAAAGTGTGGCTGCATTAACCAAAACCATGCAGGCCATTCAAGTGTCCCCCCAAGGAAAAGATCCAGCTGGCTTCCAGTCCAGATGACGTCCCATGGCGACGACAGAGAAGGATTCCACCGATCAGAGGGAGGAATAGCGATCGCTACGACCAGGACGGACAACCCATCTGCCGCCGCTGTCAAAAGGAGGGGCACTACGCAAGATTCTGCGGTTTAAAACGAGCAACACCTGGGGCAGAGGGCCAACCCCCAGGAGTAAGACGACCAGGCCCACAAAGCTGGCGAGACAAGTACGTGGAAGGACGCCCGGTCCTACCTGTCGTGCTTGATGGCATTCCAATGAACGCGTTGTGGGACACTGGGTCCCAGGTGACCCCGATGCCATATATCCTTTATAAACAATACTGGACTGATTCAGACATTACCTGCCGTCCAGATGAACATCTTAGTATCTATGCCAGCAATGGTCAGCCCTTGCCTCAGGTGGGGTATAAAGAGGTGACCATAAAAGTTGGCAAAGTAGAATTGCCATCACAAGGAATGATTATTGTTGATATTGATAGCCAAGAAAGTCATCCCATGATAACCTTAGGCACTAATGTGATAGAAAATTATCTTGGAGAAATTATTGTTTTGTTGCAACGGATCGCAGAGACTGCCAGTTCCAGTCAGCAGCGAGTTCTGCAGAAGGAGATCAGAGCCCTGATGAAAAGACAACAGGTAGAGCTGTCTGGAGGGGAAATTGGCAGTGTCAGGATGAGTGATCCGTTCCCCATTGCAATGCCCCCTAGGAGTGAAATGTTGATATGGTGTCGAGCTGCAATTGGTCTCAGGGGTCAAGATTATCGGGCCCTGATAGAACCCGTGTACTCTGACAGTAGGCCCACCATCTTGACAGCTAGGGGGGTGGTCGATGTCCGTAAGGGGAGAGTACCGATACGCATCCTGAATTGTGGGGAGAAAGAGGTCCATTTACCCCGGTATGCTACCCTTGCTAAACTATTCACTGTCAGTAACAACTCAATAAAGACAGTGGAACCCTTGCCTCCATCCAAACCGGCGGAGAATAACGGCTCCAAGGGGCAGATGGAGGTTTGGTGTCAGAAGCTACAAGTAGGCACTGACTCCACCCCTTTGCACCAAAAGCATGGAGTATACCGGGTGGTCCAAGAATATGAGCGAGTCTTCAGTAAACACCCACTAGTCTTTGGGCAGGTAAAAGGGGTCCTACATCTTATCCCCACAGGAGATCATCCGCCCATTAAAGAGAGGTACCGGCCTGTACCCCCAGCTCACTATCAATGTGCCCAACGAATGTTACGGGAGATGAAGGAGGCTGGGGTGATCAGGGATAGTTGTAGCCCCTGGGCAGCTCCATTAGTTCTCGTTAGAAAGAAGGATGGTACAATGAGGATGTGTGTTGACTATAGGCAGATTAACCGCATTACACATAAGGATGCCTACCCATTACCCAGAATTGAGGAGTCACTAGTTGCATTAAGATCTGCTAATTATTTCTCTACTTTGGATCTCACCAGTGGGTACTGGCAGGCTCCCGCGGCAGAGGCGGACAAAGAAAAGACCGCGTTTACAACACCAATGGGCCTCAGCGAGTTCAACTGCATGCCATTCGGGCTCTGCAACGCCCCAGGAACCTTCCAGTGGTTAATGGAGTGCTGCCTAGGACACAAGAACTTCAAAACTGTCCTGCTGTACCTGGACGACGTAATTGTCTACTCAAAGACATATGAAGACCACCTGGAGCACCAGGCCGAGGTGTTTGAAGCCCTATCTGGTTTTGGCCTGAAGGTAAAGCCATCCAAATGCCACCTGTTGAAGCCCAAGGTGCAGTACCTAGGTCATGTGGTAAGCGCCGAAGGTGTAGCGCCAGACCCTGAAAAAGTCACCGTAATCAAGGACTGGCCAAGGCCCTCCACTATCAAGGAAGTGCGGCAGTTCCTCGGGCTGGTAGGCTACTACAGGAGATTTATCAAGGGTTTCACCAGGATAGCAGCACCCATGCAGGACCTCCTGGTAGGCCAGTCCAAGAAGGCCAAGAGCCCGAAACTTCCGTTCAAATGGGGTAAACCAGAAGGCGAATCTTTCACCCGACTGAAGATGGCTCTGACCAGAGACGAAGTCCTGGCCTACCCCGACTATGGCCAACCCTTTATACTTCATACAGATGCCAGCAACGTGGAATTAGGAGCAGTGCTGTCCCAGGTACAGCAAGGCAGAGAGAGAGTGATTGCCTACGCCAGCAGGAAGCTCCGGCCCACGGAAAGGAAGCCCGACAACTACAGTTACTTCAAGTTGAAGTTTCTCGCCATAGTCTGGGCTGTAACAGAGCGTTTCAAGCACTATCTCGCCTCCTCCAAATTTACAGTCTTCACAGACAACAACCCACTGACGCACCTGGAGACTGCGAAGCTTGGTGCCCTAGAAAAACGATGGATGGCCCGACTGTCTAACTACAAGTTTACCATCAAGTATCGGGCGGGGCATAAAAATGCAAATGCTGATGTGCTGTGCAGGATGCCCAACTTGCCAGATGGGGGAGAAGACCCGGAAGAGCTGGAGGAGATAGAGATACCCACTTTCCATCGTCATGGGGTGACCCAGTGCTCCCACGGTGTAAGGGACAAGCGCTCCGCCAACAGAGAGGCCACGTTCAACCCATTGCCCCACCATGGATGGGCAGAAACGCAGGATAGCGACCCGGCTGTCCGCCTAGTCAAGGAGTTGCTGACGCAAGCAGATTCGCACCCTGATCCAGATGCTCCACAGGAGACCCAACAGTTGTGGAAGGAGAAGGGAAAACTGTTCATCTACGAAGGAAAGCTGTGTCGAAGAAGCATCAACTCCCGGACACATGAACTGGTCCGGCAGGTGATAGTCCCGAGGCGGGATGCGTCAATGGTCTTAGAAGCGTACCACGATGGAGCAGGACACTTCGGGTGGAAGAAGTTGGAAGTCCTGCTATGTGAGCGATTCTACTGGGCTGGCATGAGGAAAGCGATCGAGAGATGGTGTCGAGAATGTGGTCCATGCAACCTGAGACGAAAAGACCGTGACAGCCAGAGGGCTCCCTTGCAGCCCATCATCACCAAACAGCCACTAGAACGGGTAGCCTTGGACCACGTGAAGCTAGCCCCAAGCAGGTCAGGCTATGTCTACGCTCTAACCGTAGTAGACCACTACTCCTGGTTCCTGGTAGTAGTGCCAGTAAAAGACCAGATAGCTCAGATGGCAGCCAAAGCGTTCCAACAGCACTTTTGTCGCCCGCACAGTTACCCTGAACGGGTGCTTACTGACCAAGGTCCAACCTTTGAAGCAGAGGTGTTCCAGGAATTCTGTAACTTGTACGGCTGCAAGAAAATCAGGATTACGCCGTATCATCCCCAGACCAACGGGTTGTGTGAAAAGATGAACCAGGTGGTGATAGACCTGTTGAAGACGCTGCCCCTTGAAGAGCGTAGCCTGTGGCCAGAGAACTTACCAGATTTGGTGGACCTGTATAACCACATCCCGGTGAACTCCACCAACTGTACACCCGCTTACCTGATGAGAGCAAGACCTGGTAAGCTACCCATTGACTTTAACATGGGAGTCCTAAAGCCAGAGGCGACTTCACCAGATGCGGATTGGGATACAGAGAGGCAGCAACAATACCGCAAAGTGCAAGAGTGTGTTGAAAGAAGTTTGTCCCAGGTAAGACAGAAGCAAGAGAAGACTTACAATCAGCACGCACCTGCCGTTCCCTTGTCACCTGGAGAGCAGGTACTTAAGAGAAAGAGATGACTCCACAAATTAGATGACCAGTGGGAGGTTGAGTCATACACCGTCCTACCCTCGAACTACGATAACACCAAAGTGTGCCTCATCAGCAAAGATGGAGGGGAAACTTCAGCGGCAGTCTCAAGAGACCACTTGAAGATCTGTCCTGAACAGCTGAAACACACAGAAGAAGATCAAGACAACTCTCAGCCCACAGAAAAAGTGGAGGAAATGGTTCAGACAGTCCTCTGAGAATTTCCCCGGTCTTGGATGCAGGTGAACAAAGCTATTGTGGTGCCTGTCCTAACCTTTCTCCAAGCGGCCTCACCGGAAGCTGCAGAGGCTCCAGAACATCTGGAAGACCAGTCGGCCCCAGAGACAAAGGTTTCATCATCAGCAGACCAGGAGAATCTACCCTCTGCTAGCAGTGAACCTGTCGTACCCATGGTGAGCCAAAGAATTCGTAGGAGGTTACCCAGCCTACCAGTGTTACCTCAGACTACCCGTAGAGTAGCTCACACTGAACCCACCACGCCAGGGGTAGCCACAAGGGACCAGGGTAGAGCAGTGACTACCAATGTACTACGTAGATCGACCAGGAGTACAAAAGATCTGCTCCCTGCCCATTGGAGAAACTAAAATGTAAAGAATTAAAGTATAAGAGAGTTAAAATGTATGCTGCATTTAGTTACCCGGTAAGGGTATAAAGACTTGTAGGTTATGGATGGTGAATAACCAAAGAACTTTCCATTGTAAATAGTTGCACTTATTAGAGTGCCCCTATTGGTTTTATGTTTACAACAAATGACCTCAGAACAATAACCCGTTTGGCGTGGCCGAAGACGTGGTCCAACACCTGGATCATCTATGCCCTGCAGCCACGCCCAGGGCCTATGTTGAGGGTTTTTAGAGGGGTCCCTCATGTTGCTCAAATTTGTACCTTACTAAAGAAGAATGGACACCCGGTTACAGAATGTACTGTAACCTGTTGAAGAATGTTATTAACAGTGTTTTATAATGTTTTGATAACCAGTAACGTTCAAGTAATGTTAAATTCATAATCTTCTAATGTGAATTGTTATTTGTTAATTTTGAAAAGTATCCTCAGTCCGGGAGTACTGAAGTTAACTACGGGGGAATGTGGCACCCCTGGGGTCCGGTTGCCACAGTGACATTGCCTCCCTCAAAAGAGGTAATGCCATGCCTGGAAGCAAGCAGGGATTCCCTAGTCAGGTATACTAAGCATGCAACACTTTTCTGGCTACAGACCAGCAAGTGGAGCCACTCCCATTGGCAACTGGGATCTGGGGGCGGGGTTAGTTAGTCTTAGTGTGAGGAGTTGAAACGAGGACATCGAGGAGAGAGGAGCTGGGGACTGGAGCTGCGCGGCAGCTCACCCCAGAAGAACTAACACAGAAGAACCGGACACCGGAGTCCGAGGCTGTGGGGCACCGAAGGCCCAGCAGTAGAAACCGGAGGGCAGGAGATTGCAGGTCTCCTGGCCCCATCAGACACCCGGAGGCTCAGCAGCACAGAGGGCCCAGCACCACCATGTGGGAGCAACGCACCAGCAAGGCCCGAGCTGCCTGCCATACGGGTGAGCACAGAAAAGTCGCACTCAGGGACGAGAGCCACCGCACAGCTACAAGTAGCAGGGCCAAAGAGTTTAGTGGAAAGGGAAGGCCTCCAACTTCACCTGACAAGGAGAATTCTTTACTTGCTTCCAGGCTGCCCCGACTTCGACTTCTAGCCAGTACCCTAGTCCCGGCTTGTCTAATCAGCACCAGTAAAGACCCTGGGACTGCACTTCCTTGTCTCTGTGTTTCTTGCTGCGCCATCAACCCCTGCACTACAACGCCCAGCACAACCTGCAATATCTACACTGCCCTGGAGCTAGCTCTTCCTGTGGAGAGCCACACCATCCCTGCTGCAGTAACCTCAGCTTCAGAGGACTGCTCTGCAGCGGTGGCTCCCTTTAGCCGCACTCCACAGGTGGCGTCACGAACTGTATGAAAAAAACCCTATCCATAACCCCTTTTATTGACCGCCCTGGGTCACGGACCGAGTCACCGCCACTGTGACATTCCCCCAGCATCTACCGGCCCGGCACCGGGTACCCCACGGCCCAGGGGGCGCGTCAGTGGCACCACCTAAAAGGAAATTGCAAAGTCAGGTATAGGTAGGTTAGTAAAAGTCAGATATAGGTAGGTTAGTAAAAGTCAGGTACAGGTAGATTAGTAGAGGGAGAAAACCAAAGGAGTTCATTTTTGGAGATATTAAGTTCAGGCCCTTGTTTTATAAAAAAAAAATTCCCATCTGACAATGCTGGCGGCAGAGGTCACAGACAGTTCATTGACAACCAAGGAGTACAAGCGAGGGAGACACAAACTAGATGCGGCTGAGGCAGGGATACCTTGTCAAAGGTTTGGGACAGTTTTCTCAGACCCTCCCAGCGCCCAGGCCCTGATACACAGGGTACTCTGACAAGGAGAGAAAAGTTTTGGGAGATGCTTAAGGACTACCTTGGTGAATGCACCAGCGTAATCCATGATTCCTCTCTGTGCCTTACAACTGTTGGGTATCCAAGCTGGACACATGGCATGAACTGTCTCTCTACGCCTTAGAGGTTCTGGCTGCTAGAATTTTGTCAGAGATGGTTTTAGTGCCACCGGGGGCATTATAACTGATATAACTGATAGGCGCATCTGCCTTTCAACTGACAATGCTGACGGGCTGACTCTTATAAAAGTGAACAAGACCTGGATTGGGCCAGACTTCTCAACACCACCGGATGATAGAATCTGAACATAAACCCAAATCCAGTGTTTTTTTTTTTTGGGGGGGGGTCTATTCCTATGCAAGCCTTCACATCCAGACATGGATATACGCTTCAGGAATTGTTCTATTTTATGTCGCCCCATCCTTCTCCTCATTCTTCACCAACATATCACCAGGGTGACCATCATGCCATGCCCACATAATTTTTTTAAGGGTGATTCCGATTAGAGACAATTTTTAGTTTCGGATTACGATCGCCGTTTTTGCAATATTCACCAATGTAATTGTCGAATATTCGCCGAACGCCATTGGATTCAATGGGGGCCAAAACCAAATGCATACACAACACCCTCAAATGGGACCAAAAGCTGCCAAAACACATCAATTTAAGGGCAGACACCAGGAAAGTGTCATCAATTGACCCAGAGTAAAAGTAGTTTAATTATTATTATTTATTATTATAGCGCCATTTATTCCATGGTGCTTTACATGTGAATAGAGGTCACCGACTGTTACAAGAGGAGAGAGGATTCTGCCCGTGAGGGCGCACAAACAGTCTATAAGGGATAGGTGAGAATACAGTAGGTGAGGGTACAGCTGGTCGTGCAGCAGTATGGTGGAGCGAGGGTTACTGCAGGTTGAAGGCTTGTCAGAAGAGGTGGGTCTTCAGCTTCCTTTTAAAGATTTCAACAGTAGGCAAGAATCTGATATGTTGGGGTAGAGAGTTCCAGAGTAGGGGGGATGCACAGGAGAAATCTTGTATGCGATTGTGGGAAGAGGAGATAAGACAGGAGCAGAGAAGGAGATCTTGTGAGGATCGGAGGTTGTGTACAGGTATGTACCGGGAGACTAGGTCACAGATATATGGAGGAGAAAGTTTGTGGATGGCTTTGCATGTCATGGTTAGGGTTCTGAACTGGAGTCTGGGCAATGGGGAGCCAGTGAAGGGATCTTATAGATTGCAATCTTTTAGATTGCTGGAGCCGGTCCACTGTAAAAAAGCTGCCATAGAGTGTTCGGGACCCTTCCCACAAACTTTTTTTATCCAGGGCTACTTTTCGGCAGGGACGGTCGGGCCCACCAGCGAACCGGAGAATCTGGTGGTCCCTGGCTTCTCCATCAGGAGAGTTCATTGTGCAAACTTTGCAGCTGCTATGGGGCTCTTGAGCAGGGAAAAAAAGGTGGGCCCTCAGAATCAAATCCTCTGGTGGGCCCAATGTTCTTCAGTCTGACATTGCTTCTCGGTGAGAGTTGTATTTCACCACAGCCATATTCTTTAGCTCCGTGAAAGGACTGGCATAGAGGGAAACCGTATCTACTCCGGCTGTCATTTCTCCACCACCAGGTTCCGGACATTGTCACACACGACCATGCCTGGCTGAATGTTCAGCGGTGAGAGCCACAGATTTGCCTAATGTGTTGCAGCTTTCAAAAACTCTGCAGCGGTGTGCGGTTTGTCACCTAAGCTTAAGTATATTATCTTTAGCACAGCCTGTTGCCCTTGGCTGAGGCAGTGCTGCAGTGCTTTCATCTTGTGACTCATGTGGTCATTTCGGAGATAAAGGCTGAACAGGAGGAGGAGGTGCAAGAGCTGAACAATGTGATTACATTGAGGTTACATTGGCGAGTCTGGTTTTTAAATTAAAGAAAGATCCTACTGTGTTTTTATTTATTTTTTACGTCTCTTCAAATGTGTATTGGAGTGCGTCCTAATTTTTGGCAGCCCTTGAAATTGCTGCATATGCAATAACAGTATAGGAGACCCACTCCTTAATAATGGGAAGGACAATTCAAATAGATTCTATATTCTAGAATATTACCTGTCTTATCTGAAATTCGTTTACGGGTGAGGTATCTCAGTATAGATAGCGTATTACACCGATCCAGCCAGGTATTATTGCCTTATACTGCGTGCTGCTGGTACTGCCCAAAAAAAATTTAAATCTATTCTATTCCCCATAACGCTGTTAGATGCATTTTCAAAAGGGACAGGTGCTAGGTGGTATCATCAGCTCCAGATAAGCTTCCACAGTCCATAACTTTTTTTTAGTATTTCTTTGGCCTTATATACAATTTATTACCCTGCAAAGAATATTTCTTAATATCATTTCCATTTCAGCTTGTTTTTTGTATGTTTTTTTTTATTGTCAGTCTGTAAAAGTGGCGTAATACTCTAACAACATTGTTCACAGATATGCTATTTGTCAGCGATCAACTGTGAATATATTACACACCATTTAAAGTATTGCAGTTGTGAGGTTTGAGCCCACAACTGCATTACTTTAAATGGTGTGTAATATTTGACACGCTCACAAAAATTGCTGGATTATTAGGGCAGTCATATGGGATAACGTCTGATGGCCACGGTTTCAGGCAGTCACCTAATAGTATGGTATTTGTCAGCGACCAAGTGTCAATTGGTTCAACAAAACACAGCTGGTTAACTTTAAATGGAGTGGAATATTTGGCACGCTCCACAAAATTTCTGTATTATTACAGCAGTCATATGGGATAACGTCTGATGGCCACGGATTCAGGCAGTCACCCAATAGTATGGTATTTGTCAGTGACCAAGTGTCAATTGGTTCAACAAAACACATTTGGCTGACTTTAAATTCAGTGGAATATTTGGCACGCTACACAAAATTTCTGTATTATTACGGCAGTCATATTTAATTTTGTTTGATCATTGAAAAAAGTTTCTCTGCTTCCACAATACAGTAATGCAAATAAAATCAAAAAATTCTGGTGGTATTCTGCGAACAAGCAAATGGAGCAGTAAAATAGTGTACTCTGGATTGTTTTTAAAGCAAATAATCAGGATTAACCCTGCTGTTCTGTTCGCATTTGCTATACACTTGTACTGTTCCTGGGTCAATATGACCCGACCTATTAATTCTTGATTTTTAGCTACTCTAAGTGTTTTATTGGATACTTTTTTCATTATTATACTGTATGTGAACATGGTTGATCATAAACAAATGAAAAATTTAAATTCAACTTAATAATTTATTTTTTTTCATAAAAAGGTTACACAGGCTTTTTACAATTATCTTTGATTGTTGGTATTCTGCACACAAATAACAAAGAAGCTTTACATTACTATTACTAAAACATGAAATTTAACTTTTTGAAAACAATATTTATAAATCAACAAATGAAAAATCATAAAAACTTCAACCTTTTTAGAAAGAAAAAAGAAAAAACTGAACATGTTCATGCGTTTTTACACTGAACACAATAATAAGACACGTGTCCTTTACACAGATATTTTGAACATCCAGCACATGTCAGATTAGTCTTATTGTCACAGGAAGATGGACAGAAGCTACATCTCTTCCTTTTTTTGCTGGCAGCTGTGCTGCTGGTATCTGTGCTGGTGGAGGCCGTGGATGTGGAGTCTCTTTCTTGAGCATGCTGGACACTTTTTACAATGGCTGTTGCTCCTTCACTTCTGGAGGTCACTTTTCTGCTCTCAATATATGGCCTAACCAGGGATTTTCCCAATTCCTCAAGAAATAATCTTCTTTTATGCAGCTTATTCTGGTTCCAATCGGGGTCGATTTCTCTCCATAAGACAAATGCATTGTATGCAGAAACGTCCAGTATGTTATAAAATAAAATCATTGGCCACTGATTGGTTTTGCGTTTGCATGTATATGTTGATATTGCTTGGTCTAAAGTATCAACTGCTCCCTTTGTGGCATTATAATCCAAAATAATGTCAGGCTTTCTGTCTTCTCTATCACTTACGGCATTGTCATGGTGCATTGTGCTCATTAGAATTACCTGTTTGGTTTTTTTTGGAACATAAGAAGCAACAGTTGTATTTCCATAAAAATAAAAAGTAGGACTGTACACCTCTCTCTTGCTAAGGATACCTTGCGGTAGTTCAGGTTTATTTTTTCTAATAGTACCCAGCATGGTAAGTTGTTTTTTCTTCAACATGTGGCCTAGTTGATAGGATGTAAAAAAAGTTGTCACATGTGACATTTTGTCCTTTTAGTCCATGAGTCAAATCGAGAACAACACGCATACCCTGATTTTTTTCAGGTCTTTCACCAGGGGTTTTTCCTGTATACACTTGAACATTTAGAGCATATGAACTTTTGCTGTCCCAAAGATTCCAGATCTTGATGCCGTATTTTGCTGGCTTACTTGGTATATATTGTCTGAATGGGCACCTACCTCGGAATGCCACCAGTTTCTCATCAACAGTTACATTTTCACCACTATTATACAATTTTGGTAGAATCTCTACCCATTGATTCCAAACATTTCTAATAGGTGCTCGTTTATCTTTAGCTCTTCTTTCCATTCTATCTGTTTTAGAATCAAACCGCAGTACTCTAGAAATTTCATGAAACCTTTCACGACACATTGTAGCTCTAAATATGTGGCGACCGGTTTCGCAATTCCACAAACTTTTAGTTGATTCACCATAAGATTTGTATACTCCCGCTAAAAGAAGTAAACCAATATAAGCATTTATAGCTGTGACATCTAATTTTTTCCATTTATCACGGTAAACTACTTTTCCCTCAATGTTTGTCATTTGTATTATAATATTTAGGATAGTCATATTTAGGAACAATGCGAATGCTGATCCTATATCAGATATTCAGGATGTAGCGTACCTTGAAGGACCAGGAGTAGCTTTTATTATATTTTCAGAGGACAATCTACCAGCCTGACTAGGCTGCAAGTTCCAAATTAACACTTGTTTTTAGAAGGGATTTCTTGCATCCGGCTAGTTGTCTGGGTATCATGTTCCTCTTAATACTCCACTTCAGAATCCGAATTTTCAACATTGCTTTCCATCTCGCTTATGTGCTCCTCCTCTTCGGACATCATTTCCTGTGGGACATCATCTTCTGAATCAGAGGCGTTGACAAGCTCTTCCAATTCAGCGTCAGTCAATATACTTTTTCGAAACATTTTTATCTAAGTTTGGAAAAGAAAAGAATAGTTGTAAAGATGTGTATTCACAGCATCAGTCAATAGACATTTTAGAAATATTTTTATCCAAGTTTTGAAAAAAAAGAATACCTGTAAAGATGTGTATTCACAGCTCAGTGCTCTCTCTCTCACAGATTCCAGTGTCTCTTTCACAGGACTTAGCTTCAGGGTGAAAGTCAAATGACTGTAGTCCAATTTATAAGACAACAGTGACTTCTCTCACAAACTGAAAATGCATTTGACTAAATAAGTACTTGATTACTGATAACCGTGAAACCCCCAGCCTTTGAATGATAGACAACCAGTCTCCTCTCTCACAAACAGAAAATGGATAATACTAGATAATTACTTGCTTACTGATAAGAACAGTGAAAGAACCACCATTTTGAGATGAAGTACACATAAAAAAACATAACTTTTGCAGTCATAAATAATCAGAGACCTGTAGAACAGTATAAAATGCTATCGGGTCATATTGACCCGAAAAGTACAAGTGTAACAACAATCAGCGTGTAGCAAAAAGTAAACAAAAAACAAAAACAAAAAAAATATATAGAGCTCCACAAATGAGGAGAAGTCAAGATACCACTAGTTTCAAATCCTCATATAAAAAAATCTACAGGGTCTCAAAAATCATTTCGGGTCATATTGACCCGAACAGTACAGCAGGGTTAAGATTAAAAAAAAATATCCCTGGCCACTGATTTCTTGGGCTATGTCTACAGATATCTGTAACAGCAGGAGCAGACAGAACATGCAATGGACCCTTCCTGTGCTGTATACACTGCCATAAACCCTCCCTGCCTGCCTCCTGCTATCAGAATTAATATATGTAGCTGGATTAGTCCTCAGAAGGACTATTAGTTTATATCTAGCTATTACTCTGCCAATTCTGTCCCTCACACAGCAGCACCTCCCCCTACTCTGCCGGTTTTCAGGATAGACTGTGATGAGCCTAGCATCACCAGGTCTTATATAGATCCGATGATGCTATGCGGCCAGCCAATCACTATAATGCCACAAGCAACATGGCTACGGCATTACAGTGCATGGCAAGCAATCTCTGCATGTTCATTGGCTCTCTAAAGAGCGCCAAACACGCAGGGCGGGTACCCGAGCCCACACCCGAGCAACCCGGAAATACTCGCCGAACGCCGAGCATGTCGAGCAGTGTGATGCTCGGGCGAGTACCGAGCAGTGGCGAGCACGCTCGCTCATCACTGGTCATTACTCATTATTAGTGTTGAACGAGTAGGGTTCATTAACATGCAGTCAATCTCTGCATGTGTCACAGCTGTCTAACAGCCGTGACACTTGCAGCCACGGCGATATTAAAGGAAATGCCAAGTAAGCCAAATTACTCGGCAAGCACCTGAGCGTGCTCGCCGAAAGGGTTAATGTAGCCTACTCGCTCAAGACTACTCATTGTCCTTATGAAAGATCCATTTTGTTCTACTAAAACTGAGTTTTCTTACACTTGTGAGGATATGTTTTGAAGTCTCCAGCACCAGAGGCAACAAAGTATCCGTGCAACATTATGGATCTTTCGCTATGTTTGTAGGAGGGGTGTAATACATTTTCTCAGAAAGATTGTGGTATAATATAATAATATTTTTATTTATGTAGCGCCAACATATTCCGCAGCACTTTACAATTCAGACAAATTACAGACATTATCGGCACTGTCCCCATTGGGGCTTACAATCTACATTCCCTATCAGTATGTCTTTGGAGTGTGGGAGGAAACCGGAGAACCCAGAGGACACCCACGCAAACACGGGAAGAACATACAAAGTCCTTACAGATGTTGTCCTTGGTGGGATATGAACCCAGGAACCGAGCGCAGTGGTAGGTATATGTAACTGTAGCACCCTGAGGATTCGGCTGCTACAGGGGTATTGCACCTCAACCCAGAGGTGTGATATTCCACTCCCGAGTAAGGAAGGAGTGTGGAACTGAGCTCGGTAGGCTGCATGCACTACACACATCCCATTTCCGAGGAGCAGACCGACGGTACTCCCACTTAGAAATGTGCAGGTACGACCGAGTCTGTTCCTGGCTGGAGTGGGAGGGGGGTGGTACATCCCAAGTAGTGTAGGGGCAGATAGGGGGAGCAGCCTGGGTAAAGATAGGAGCTCATTGGGTGCTGGTCACCTGAGCTCACACATAGAGGGTGTATATAAGGTGGGCACCAACTAAGAACAGGGTCAGTTGCAGAGAGAAAGTCAGCGAGCAGAGGAGAAGAGAGACCCGGAGTGAGAGAGGAGAAAGAGAGACCCAGAGGGGGAAACAGAAGAGAGGACTCTAAGAACCCAAATTAAATCCCCGGGTGAAGAGTCGGCATCAGGGTACCGGAACCCAAGCTGGTGGGGGCAAAAACACACCCCAGCCAGAGACCGGAGGCCGTGGGCAGCGTCTGCCACGGCCACCCACCACATCCACCACGAAGGCATACCACGTGGAGGGTCAGGGAACCCAAGGCCAAGGGTCTCCCAACAGAAGGCCCGAGGGAGCTGGACCTGGGTGGATCAATAGTGGGGACGGCCAGAGAAAGGACAGAAGGAGAGCTCAGGGTCACGCTCCGGACTTATTTGGGGGTTGGCTGGATCCAGAACCTGGTGGACGCAGCACGGCTCGGGAGGTCACTCGAAGCTGGAGTGACCGGAACATCAGCAGTGAGTAAACATCCTAAACTGCATAACCCGACTCTGTCTCTGATTGCCGTCTACACTGCATCACCACAACCCCCATCCTCTGCACCTGATCCCCCTGAGGCTATACCCCACCCGTTGGGGGTTATATCACCAAAGCTGCACCTACACCATCAGCCTCAGCGGACCCTGCTGCAGCGGCGGCCATAGTGACCGCAATACAACGGGTGGCGTAGTCGACAATAAAGAACTTATTAACATCTGTAGGACTGCCACATACAACTGAGTTTGACACCCTGGGCACGGACCGGGTCACAGCCACTCGGAAGACTACAACTCCCATCTGATCCGGCTCCGGATATTCCCCCTAAAGAATATGGCCCAGGGGGCGCGTCAACTTTGGCGTAGTCGGCAGGATTACGTGCCCACAACCACCGGGTACTGCGTGCCTGAAGAAAAGAATGAGTTTACCTCAAAAAGAAGTCTCCTGCCAGTTCCGGAGGGTCCCCGCCATCGGACCCCATCACCAGTCGATTCCAGCCGGTTGTCCGCCATTAACAGCGTTTTCCCGCCATCTGCAGAGTTTCCCGCCACTGGGAAGCGGTTCCCGCCATTTCCAAAGGTTTCCCGCCTTGTCAGAGCGGACGCCATTATGGGCGTGCCAGAGGGTGGCAAGAGGCCACCTCCCATCGTGGGCCAGGACCGAAAATGGCGCCAAAAGTGGAAACCGCCCCCACCAACAGAGACTGTGATGCTAGAGGTGTCTGTCAGCGTGAAAGAACAGCCCCTGGAGCTGACAGTCACCAAGTGGCCCCGGGACCGCCCTCGAGGGGGGAGGAGACGAAAGGAGAGAACAAAGATGGGTGCCGCCTGGAGCAGTCTAGAGCGAGCGCACCCGGAGGCAAGAAGCCTGGAGAAGAGGATCGGAGGAGCTTACCCGGAGATGGCGAGAAAGCAGAGCAGCACCGGCCCGTTGGCCAGGAGCCTGCTAGAAACAGAGGAGGGAGAGCAGAGCAGCACCGGCCCGCTGGCCAGGAGCCTGCTGGAGACGACTGTAGGAGAGCAGAGCAGCACCGACCCGTTGGTCAGGAGCCTGCTGGAAACAACGACCCCACTAGGCCTAGTGGAGGTCCTAGCACAGCTCCCCCGAGACCGGGAGTGTGCACAGACCGCTCTGGAGGGCCTCGCAAGGAGGATGGCCCGAGTGCAGCGAGAGACGTTGGCGGAGTGGAGCCGTGAGATGGCCCAGCAGACCGAGACCTGTCAGCGGAGCACGCCACCCGAGATGAGGAGACAGACCGCCTCTGAGGATGGCGCGGGAGGACTGAAGGCCGGAGACGGCGCCGAGAAGGGAGCCGAACGAGTGGAGGCAGGTAAAGGGGACGTCTATACCCCAAACCGGGAAACCGCGTACCTGCCCCAGCTCCCCGTCGCAGAGCCCGAAGTCTATCCTGCCGTGCCCGTCGCTGCAACGTCACCGCCGCAGACTAGGCCTCAAACGGGAGCCGCGACCCCTGTGACGTCACACGCCTCGACCCCGAGCGTGACCAAGCAGGAAGTACCACCAGCCTGGTCGCAAGGCCTAGTACCCCCGGGCGCCGCAATACCAACAGCGCCCCCTACCTCCGCGGAGCCCCCGGCCTGGTCGCAGGGCCAAGTAGCCCAGGGCGCCGCCGTCCTTACGGTGCCCTTCACCTTCCAGATACCCCAGGCCTGGCCGCAAGGCCCGGGCAACCCGGGCGCCACCACCACCGCGCCCATAAGACCAAGAGTGCCGCATCTGGGAGAGGACCCGGACGGGTCTGAAGCCAAAGGTAACCATAAAGCAAGAGCAGGAGGACGCCGTCGCTAAGGACAGCGAAGCAGAAGCTGTATATAGTTGCCCGTCGGGGCACAGTAAACTGAAACTGAAACTGAAACTGAAACTGTTGTTGCTAATATAGTCCCCGTTGGGACCAGCATGTGTGAACTGTTTACCCGTTTTTTCCCATAATCCCACTGACCGAGGACTGAGAGCGGTCATTCCTTTCCCATTACCTGGCCGAGGACTGAGAGCGGCCACACTGTCCCTTGTACATAGTTGCGCGTCCTAAAGCGCCCCCTACTGGTTTTACTGTAAAACCACCTTAAGGAAAGGAACTGTCGCACTTTGCCCGGTCAACAGTTGCCCAGTGACCGGAGGAGGAGCAAGAGGCGACGAGAAAGTTTTATATAAAGAATGTGATGATATGTTTTATATGTTTTATATGTTTATGAAAAAAAAAAAAAAATTTGTATGTTTTGGTGTTTTTGTCTTACAGCCCGAGGACGTGCTGTGATTTACCAGGGGGGAATGTAGCACCCTGAGGATTCGGCTGCTACAGGGGTATTGCACCTCAACCCAGAGGTGTGATATTCCACTCCCGAGTAAGGAAGGAGTGTGGAACTGAGCTCGGTAGGCTGCATGCACTACACACATCCCATTTCCGAGGAGCAGACCGACGGTACTCCCACTTAGAAATGTGCAGGTACGACCGAGTCTGTTCCTGGCTGGAGTGGGAGGGGGGTGGTACATCCCAAGTAGTGTAGGGGCAGATAGGGGGAGCAGCCTGGGTAAAGATAGGAGCTCATTGGGTGCTGGTCACCTGAGCTCACACATAGAGGGTGTATATAAGGTGGGCACCAACTAAGAACAGGGTCAGTTGCAGAGAGAAAGTCAGCGAGCAGAGGAGAAGAGAGACCCGGAGTGAGAGAGGAGAAAGAGAGACCCAGAGGGGGAAACAGAAGAGAGGACTCTAAGAACCCAAATTAAATCCCCGGGTGAAGAGTCGGCATCAGGGTACCGGAACCCAAGCTGGTGGGGGCAAAAACACACCCCAGCCAGAGACCGGAGGGCGTGGGCAGCGTCTGCCACGGCCACCCACCACATCCACCACGAAGGCATACCACGTGGAGGGTCAGGGAACCCAAGGCCAAGGGTCTCCCAACAGAAGGCCCGAGGGAGCTGGACCTGGGTGGATCAATAGTGGGGACGGCCAGAGAAAGGACAGAAGGAGAGCTCAGGGTCACGCTCCGGACTTATTTGGGGGTTGGCTGGATCCAGAACCTGGTGGACGCAGCACGGCTCGGGAGGTCACTCGAAGCTGGAGTGACCGGAACATCAGCAGTGAGTAAACATCCTAAACTGCATAACCCGACTCTGTCTCTGATTGCCGTCTACACTGCATCACCACAACCCCCATCCTCTGCACCTGATCCCCCTGAGGCTATACCCCACCCGTTGGGGGTTATATCACCAAAGCTGCACCTACACCATCAGCCTCAGCGGACCCTGCTGCAGCGGCGGCCATAGTGACCGCAATACAACGGGTGGCGTAGTCGACAATAAAGAACTTATTAACATCTGTAGGACTGCCACATACAACTGAGTTTGACACCCTGGGCACGGACCGGGTCACAGCCACTCGGAAGACTACAACTCCCATCTGATCCGGCTCCGGATATTCCCCCTAAAGAATATGGCCCAGGGGGCGCGTCATAACCTTTTGAATAAGTTTAGTTTGCCAAAAGAGGTTGCTCTTTTTATGCCTTTCTTTAAGCAGTGGGTCCTCCTTGGCATTGTTTTGTCAGGATGTCTCTAGTTCAGCCTAAATTTTTTTGGCTGTTGAATTTGGCTTCTTTGCCATTCTTTGAACAAACTTCTGTAGGGTTCTCTCATCTATTTTACCATGTCCTGAAAAGGCCTCGACTGTTCCACAAATAGCAAACTTCTTGAGAACATTTCAAACTGTTGAAACTGAGATGCCAAGGACTTTATTGATAGCCTTGTATCCTTGTGCTTGTTGATAATTGAATTTCTGATCTGCTCAATCAGTTTTTTTGTCTTTTCCATTGTAAATAAGGAACAGGGACTACAATCTTTATAAGAATTAAAGACCTGACAAGATCACTGACAACGTGTATTCAGGGAAGTCTAATTTCTACATTTATCATAGGTTTGTCTGATTTTGTCAAGTTTACTTCAAACCGATCAAAGTTTGCCATTAATTTTGTCCTGGCATTGTTTTTAATTTCATATACTTATTTTCTGTCAAGTCTTATTTTGTTATTTTTTTGTCTTGTACTTTTCTGTGTCAACTCGTACGTTTATATATATTTAAGCAGTTTCACTAAACTATTTATTTCAGGAGATATTTTACATGGCATACTTATTATCCAGGGGACTCGAAAATGCTGACCAAAGCTTTATGCAACCACTTTCCGATCAGTGGCAGTCTGATCAAAGTGACCACAAATGATCATAATAATGAAGAAGCCCTGGCTCATTCAGCATTTGTCACACACGGTGCCTGTTTTGTCCATTTTTCTACAACATTTACGGGTATCCCCAAATGGGCATGATTGGAGGATAATGTGTAAAATACTTTAAATTATATGTAACTGAAAATGGTAAATTGGTACAATTGGAAAACATTTGTCTCATTATGGAAAAATAGAGCTGTTATGGCCCTTGTTATACAATAATTTAAAAACAAATAAAAATTGCAAAGTCATTAAATGGTCACTGTCCCCTCAATAAATCTTGCATAATTCAATAGTACATGCCAAAGTAAGAAACTTCTATAAGAGAAATTATGTTTCTTTCTTTACTTATTAGCTAATTCTTCTATACTACTCCTGCCTGCTAAATTCATTATTCACTCTGAAACAGCTAAAATCTGCCAGCTCACTGGGGTGTCAGATTACAGTATCTTATTGAAGTCCATGGAAAGGTGAGGGGGAGGAGGGAGGAGAGACAGAGAAACAGAAAGTAAAAAAAGAGAGGCACAGACACACACAATAACTTGTGCTACTGCATATGGGAAACATCAGAACAGCTAGTCTTCACCCACTAGCTCATAGGCTATGTGCCCACGATGCAGAAATGAAGCAGAAAATTTCTGCAGCATTTCTGCATCTCCCTGGCAGAAAAAAACGCATGCAGATTGTGCATGCGTTTTTCCAGCAGAATACATGCGGATCCACATGCGGGTTCACATGCGTTTCCGCATGCAGATTGACAAGCACTTTCCAGGCGATAGCATCACTTGGAAAGTGCTTGACAACTAGGTCACACTGTATAAATCCATGCAAACAGCATGGATTTATACAGTGTGAACCGTAAAAATTAAAACAAATAAGGCTATACTCACCCCCGAGGCCCCGGCGTGGCTGCAGCGCTCGTTCCTGTCTGATTCCCGGCTGCCGGCATATCGCGAGACACAGCGGTGAAGGGCCTGCGGTCACATGACTGTGACGTCACCGAAGGTCCTTCAGCGCTGCTGGCATTCAGAGAGAAGACGCCGGACAGGTGAGTATAAACTTTATTTGTTATTTTATTCTTTTTTTACAGGTACAATGGTACCCAGGTCTGGATGAGAGTCTCCTTTCCTCCAGAACTGGGTACCATCCGCACATAGAGACGCATAGAAGCCGCTTGTACAAATGTACAGTCGCGGTTTCTGTGCGTCTCAATGCAAGTCAATGGCGGGAGTTCCGCTGCGCTTCCGCAAAATTAAATGACATGCTGCGGATTTTTGTACGCAGCATAAACGCTGCGGAAAAATCCGCAGCATGTGCATAGAACATGCGGAATCCCCTTGGGGACCATGGGGTGCGGATTACCTAGCGTTTCACAAGCGTTTCCGCTGCGGAAATTCCGCAGCATAAACGCTTGAAAAACGCTACGTGGGCACACAGCCATAGACAACTGAAAACTATAGATGGAGTGTGTAGGAGGGATGATTAATGCACTGGATTCAAGTCATATAATGGCCAGAAATAGTGTTATTCCTCATGTACATAAACATGGCAACTTATTTTCTCAAAAGTCAACTGAAATTGATTCATTTTAACACCCAAAAGTTCTAATCACCAGTTTGTCAACTGCCACAGTTTTGTGGTTTTGATAAACGTGACCTTAAAATGATGTGTAGTATTTGACATGTAGTTCTGTTATGAATACATAAACGCATATGATTGTAAAAGACCTCAGATGATATAACTGGATTACTATTACTGCCAGATAAATCTCATTTGCTTCACTTGTGATATCATTACTTGTAATTTGTTGTATAAACAAACCAATAGTTTATATAATTTAAATTTCTCTTTATACAACACTTTACAAACTATGTTATCACAAAAGGGAAGAAGTGACTTACTTAACACTTCATATGATAGCAATCAAGCCTCCTAAGCAGAGTTAGTAAAAATGCACTGAGAGAATGAGCAAGTAGGGTTGTCACAGAAACTCATGAATATGCATTCTATTAATACAAGAAAGCCGGCAACTTCAGCTTGCATATTTCTTGAATTCTCAAACATAATGAACTTCATCCATGATATCTTAGATTGAACATACTCCCTTCAGAGGTAAGGGCCATAGATGAAACACTTAACCTAGTTCACGAATGGCAAATTCCAAGGTGCAATATTTTTATTTGACCACGGGTTCTCTGTGCTTAAAGCAAAATTTTCAGGACCTTTACACTGGAGAGTAAGTGGTTGCCATTTATTCTTTGCTACCTAATTTAAATTGGAACTAGATATCGGATAAATAGTAAATTTGTCAAACATATTCTGTTTTCTAAATAGTGTGCTTATATTTGGTTATGTGCTTTCCTGCAACAGAGTTACAAAAAAATGTTTAATTACCCACTGTTTTAGATTTTTGTGGCCAGCAGTTGGTCGAATTTACAACATAGACCATTTATCCATTACTTTGAGGCTTATAGGCTGAGAAGTCTAAGGAGATATTTAAATTCTTACAGAGCGCCCTCTAGAACCTGGAGACAAATTGCACAAAGTTGCTAGTCGTATTTCACCATGATTAAGAATTAAAGGACACGTTCATCTTTAATTACATGTGAAGACTAGTGATGAGTGAGAACTAAAATGCTTGGGTGCTTGTTGCGCGGGTCGAGCAAATCGTAATGCTCGGGTGCTCGACTCGAGCAACGAGCCCAATGTAAGTCATGGGGAAACTCAAACATTTTTCCGGCAGCCTCCCAGAGGTCTGGAGGGGGCCTAAAAATTGGCCAAATCGATGGAAACAGTGCTCAAATGATATGGGAACAGCATGGGGAAGACTACTGGAAGCATCTCTGACTCCCAAGTCACTGCTGTGAACAATGTTGTCAGAGTATTACACCACTTTTATGGACTCACCATAAAACATACAAAAGCGAAGCCTAAATGGATTTTCCTGGAAAAAAATGTTAAGGAACATTCTTTCCAGGGTAATGACTTGTATATAGGGCACAATAAATAACCAAAAAAAAAATGCTCCTCCCCATCTTGGCCTATGTTCACACGTAGCATTTTTGATGAGTTTTTGCACTTTTGCATTACTTTCAATGGTGAAAAATACATTCACCAGTAAATGTAATTTTAGCATTTTACTACATTATCTAGCAATGTGGTGTATGAGACATGATCAGACACATCCTGTTTCATTTATGAAGGAGGGACTGTGAAAGTCACAAAGCCTATTTTTACAAGGCCATCAGATGGCCCTTACTATTGATAGAGGGCCAGCAGTCGTCCCTCACTATTGTTAGAGGGCCATCAGCCGGCTATGCTTTGTTGTTCTCATTATTAAGGAGTGGGTCTCCTATACTGTTATTGCGTATGCAGTGACTGCAAGGGCTGCCAAAAATTAGGACGCACTCCAATACCCCTTTGAAGAAATGTAGAGGAGGGCCTCATTAAAAAAATTGTTCTCATTATTAAGGAGTGAGTCACTTATAGTGGTAATGCCTATGCAGTGACTTCAAGGGCTGCCAAAAAATTGGATACACTCCAATAACCCTTTGAAGAGACGCAGAGGAGGTCCTCATTAAAAAAAATTGTTACCATTGTAAAAGAATGGGTCTCCTATACTGGCAATGCCCATGCACTAAGTGCATGGGCTGAAAAACATTTACCCCTGGGGGTACACATGAACATACTGTATAACATGCAGAATGTTAGAGGTAGGCCTCTAAAAAAATTTCCTACATGCATCATAAACACCCTTAAATAAATGATGTGGGTGTTGCATCATGTTCACCCTGGTGATATGGTGGTGGAGAAGGAAAAGGAGGAGAACAACAGAAAATAGAAAAAATCAGGAAGCGTGTACCCATGTCTGGGTGTGAAGAGGTGCATGGGAATAGACCCCCCCAAAAAACACTGGATTTGACTTTGTTCCTCAACTATCATCTGGTGTTGACGAGAAGTCTGGCCCAATCCAGCCCTTGTTCATTTTGATAAGAGTCAGCATGTCAGCATTTTCAGTTGACAGGCGGATGCACCTATCAGTTATAATACCCCCGGCGACACTAAAAACCCGCTGAAAAAACGCTAGCGGCAGGGCAGGTGAGGACCTCCAAGGTGTAGAGAGCAAGTTTATGCCACGTGTCCAGCTTGGATATCCAATAGTTATAAGGCACAGAGGAATCATGGAGGACGTTGGTACGGTTTTTAAGGTACACCTTCAGCATCTTCCAAAACGTTTCCCTCCTTGTCAGAGTACCTTGAGCATCAGGGCCTGTGCGCTGGGAGGATCTGAGAAAACTATCCAACACCTTGACAGTGTTCCCCTGCCTCTACTGCATCATATTTATGTCTTCCTTGCCTGTACTTCTTAGTTGTCCAACGTACTGTGACCCCTGCCGCCAGCGTTTTCAGATGGGAATTTGTTTAATAATTCCTCAACAAGAGCCATCTGTTACTGCAACATTTTATTAGACCTCTCCGCCATGGGAAGGAGAGACAGAAAGTTCTCCTTGTAGCGTGGGTCTAGATGTGTGACAAACCAGTAATTACTCATCCAAAATGCGTATAATGCGAGGGTCACGGGAAAGGCAGCGAAACATAAAGTTAGCCATGTGTGCCAGACTGCCAATAGCCAAGACTTCCCTGTCCTGACCAAGAGGACAACTGTCCATCCATGCTCTCCTCCTCATCCTCATCCAGGTCCTCCTCCTCGTTCTCCCTCTCCTCAGGCCATCCACGCTGAACAGATGGTATGAATGTTGTGTGGGTAGTATCGTTTGTAGCGCAGGAAACCAGCTCCTGTTCCTCCTCCTCTTCTTCTTCCTCATTATCCGCCAATCTGCATTGATATGAGATGAGGCAGGGCTGTGTGGCATCACCCTGTATAGTTCCTTGCTCCATCTCATTGTGCTCTGCCTGCAATGCCTCCTCTTTAATTGTGAGCAGCGAGTGCTTCAGTAGACAGAGAAGCGGGATGGTGATGCTAATTATGGCGTCATCGCCGCTCACCATCTTGGTGGAGTCCTCAAAGTTTTGGAGGATGGCACAGATGTCAAACATCCATGCCCACTCATCAGCTCTTATGTGCAGAGGCTGACTTGAATACCGATGGGCGTGTTGAAGCTGGTACTCAACAACTTCTCTCTGCTGCTCACAAATCCTTCCCAACATATGCAAGGGTGAGTTCCAAAGTGTGGTAACATCGCACACCAGTCAGTGAGTTACACACTTTCCAACTCTGCTGAAGCACGGCAAGGGCGGCGGAAGCTGTATCTGACTTTCTGAAATGAGTAGAAACACGGCGTACTTTAACAAGCAGCACAGGCAGATCCGGGTAGGTTTTAAGAAACCACTAGGTTGAGGACATGGGCCCGGCATGGTATGTGTGTGAGGTTGTCAAGCTTTAGACATTAAAGTAAAGTAAAGAGTTAAATAAACACACACAGAGTAAAACACTTTATTTGAAATACAACAGACACATTCTTTAATCATTTAAATTAACCAATATACTCACCCCAGGTCTGACAATAATCCAAGGGTTAAAGTGATGTCCCAAGTTTCTTTTCTCAAATATCTTTATTTAGCTCCAAAAAGCATTCATTGATGAACAAAAAGGCATAAATAAAAACATCAAAATCATAGCAAAATCATAGCAAAATGCATATTTTTCTGCAGCGTTTTTTTTTTCTGCCAAGAGATGCAGAAACCTTAAGGAATTTTCTGCTATCACCAGGATTAATATGTGCATCTGGATTAGTGCTTAGAAGGACTGTTAGTTCAGATGCATAGATAAACATATATGAGCATAGGGTCACCGGGTCTGATATAGACCCGATGACACTATGCGGCCAGCCAATCACGGTAATGCCACAACCAACATGGCTGCGGCATTACAGTGAGTTGCAGGCAATCCCCGCATGTTTACTCAAGCTCCCACCCGAGCATCCCGGAAGTACTCGCCGAGCATCTAGAGGAGTGCGATGCTCGAGCGAGTATAGAGCAGAAATGATCACGCCCACTCATCACTAGTGAAGATGCATCTTCAGAGTCATCAAATGGATCAAAGAATCTGAATAGCATTAGCTGTGCAGTTTTTCTCAGATAATAGTATGGGGTAGTTCATTAAGAAAGATAAAAGTTCTCATTGCAGGAGAATAAAAAATGGAAAAAGCAAGTCAATTGCAAACTTGCTTATGTTCATGCTGTCTAACTAACTAAAGCAATTTAATAATTTGAGAATACCCATTTCATGAAGCAAGGGGAAGTGGAAAGGGTTAAAAGAAAAGGAAGGCCACTCCAGTTTCTGTACTTTCATGAAATATTGACAAATTTGGTGATGATGCAAGGGAGTCAGTCACAGAAATGATAACCTAAGTGCATACTGGTCTTCCTAACAGCTGGGAGAACAGCCTTGCTATTACCCAGTGAGAGGGTAATGTAGGTACAGTTAAACAGTTGGTGGCGATATGGGATTCCATAATTAGAAAGGCAGAATAATTTGTTGACAAGACCACCTCAACTGAACCGAACCTATAAGTGAAAAAGTGAACAGCCCTTTGGAATGTCCAAGTGTGGGATCAGTTGTCTCCGGGCACTCGGCATGGTGGGAGGAAGGAGGATCAGGGTGAGGAATATGCAGTCCAGACTCACGGCTACTGAGACTTGACCGTGTGGAAGAAAGGGTGGTGGTAGTGGTGGCAAAGTGACTGGAAGCATTATCTGCTATCCAACCAACAACCTTTTGACACTCCTCTGGGTTCAATAGTGGTGTGCTGTGGTCCCCTAGTAATTGGGACAGGAAGGTAGTGCGACAAGATGTGGGTGCTTGTTGTGGCACAATTTCAGCTTGCCCACGGCCTCGGCCTCTGCATGCATTATGGCCATCACGTCCACTTCCCCGTCCCTTGCCACGTGTCTTGCCCATTTTAAATGGAGGATAATATTTTGCACGGTCTCTACAAATTGCTGGATTTATACCGCAGTAATATCTGATACGTCTGACGGACGCCCATATGGTTTAAATACGGGTCTTGTAGTTTACTATTATTGGCAGTGACCACGTGTGAATAGCTTCACTGCCACACTGCTGCCAAACTGTAAATGGAGGATAATATTTTTCACTGCCCCTACAAATTGCAGGATTTATACTGCAGTAATACCTGATACGTCTGACAGACACCCACGGTTTTAAATATCTGCCTTGTTGTTTACTATTATTGGCAGCGACTACATGTGAATAGCTTCACTGCCACACTGCTGCCAAACTGTAAATGGAGGATAATATTTTGCATGGTCCTTACAAATTGCTGGATTTGTACCGCAGTAATATCTGATACGTCTGACGAATGCCCACGGTTTTAAATAACGGCCTTGTAGTTTACTATTATTGGCAGCGACCACGTGTGTATAGCTTTACTTCCACACTGCTGTCAAACTGTAAATGGAGGATAATATTTTGCATGGTCTCTACAAATTGCTGTATTTGTATCGCAATGATATTTGATACGTCTGACGGACGTCCATGTTTTAAATACTGGTCTTGTAGTTTACTATTATTGACAGTGACCACGTGTGAATGGCTTCACTGCCACACTGATGCCAAACTGTAAATGAAGGATAATATTTTGCACGGTCCCTACAAATTGCTAGATTTGTATTGCAGTAATATCTGATACGTCTGATGGACACCAATGGTTTTAAATACCGACCTTGTAGTTTACTATTATTGGCAGTGACCACGAGTGAATAGCTTCACTGCCACACTGCTGCCAAACTGAAAATGGAGGATAATATTTTGCACGGTCTCTACAAATTTCTGGATTTGTACCGCAGTAATATGTGATACGTCTGACGGACGCCCACGGTTTTAAATACCGGCCTTGTAGTTTACTTTTCTTGTCAGCAACCACATGTGAATAGCTTCACCAACACCCTTTTGCTAAACTTTAAAAGGAATAGAATATTTTATACGTTCCCTACAAATTTCTAGATTTGTACAATAGTAATGTAGAATCACGTCTGTTGATTGAAAAGATCTGGCTTTATTCTGCAGCGCTAACAAGCAAAAGGAGCAGTAAAATGTTGGACTCTACTGCTTTTTAAAAAAATAACAGGATTAAGAGCAAAAAAAAAATAAGTCCTGATGTCTAGTCCAATGGCTACCTGTAACAGGCAGCAGCAGCACCAGACAGAACATGCAATGAACCCTATTGTGATGTATAGTGTCCACAATCTCTGCCTGCCTAACTCCTGCTATCACCACTGAATATATGCAGCTGGATTAGTCCTCAGAAGGACTGTTAGTTCAGATGGATATGTATCTTGCTGTGGAATACCTGTATCTAACTAGAACACTACCAATTCTATCCCTCACACAGCAGCAGCTCTCCCTACTCTGCCTGTTTCTGGGATAGACTGTGATGACCATCGGGTCACCAGGTCTTATATAGACCTGTTGACGTTATGCGGCCAGCCAATCACTGTAATGCCACAACAAAGATGGCTACGGCATTACAGTGCATGGCAGACAATCCCTGCATGTTCATTGGCTGTCTGAAGAGCGCCAAACACGCAGGGCAGCGACCAGAGTTCCCACCCGAGCATCCCGGAAATACTCACCGATCTTCTCGAGCAGCGAGTACCAATCTTATCACTACTTATAATGTAAGATTAAACGTTTAAGTTTTAGGTCCCATTTTTTTCTGTAATTGGATATATATTTTCTCCCTCAAAATTATTTCAGTTCGTTTTTCAATGGATTTGTACAGATTATGTGTAACATTAAAGGTGGAAAAAGTTCTGAAATTATTCTTCTTGGTATGATTTTTTACATGACAAAAACCTATCACTGTAACAGAAAAGTGTAGACTCCACTGTACAATCTCTTGCAGATTGAAGCAGCCATATCCTCTTCCTTTAGTAATAGTAATAGTAATATTGAGTATGAAGCAGTAAGGCTATGTGCCCACGATGCAGAAATGCTGCATATTTTTTACGCTTCTCCCTGGCAGGAAAAACGCGGAAATTCTGTGGCAAAAATGCTTGAAAAACGCATAGTGGGCACGCAGCCTTAAACAGTTCAGACTCATAGCTGGAGGTTATGAACATTTTCCCCTGATTTTTATTATCCTGGTTTACATCTTCTTGTGATGCATAAGTGAATTAATTCACTATGCTTGTGATTTTTTTTGTTAATTTATGAGAAAAATAGGTAAATCTCCCATTATATTCTACAGACCAGTGAGTCGAGCCAAACAACAAAGCAGGAGAAATCCTGCCAGATCTGACCACAATGCTCAGTTGTTCAGATGTTGTATAAGAATAAACTTCCCCTGCACAGTTGATATCTCCCAGAGAAGAGAATCTCACCAGGTTTTGCCTTCAGTCTGGTAAAACTAAGTAAAACATGTATGCATGTATTAATAAGGTAAATCATCTTATTTGCAAATGACATATATTTGAGAAATGTCGTATACATTTATTTGCTGTCACTTTTTATTATTTTTTCCCATAACCAACAGGTCTTCTTAAAAGGGAATCTGTCAGCAGATTTTTGCAATGTAATCTGAGAGCACCATTATGTAGGGGCAAAGACTCTATTTCTAGGGATGTATCATTTACTGGGCTGTATTTTGATTTGTCAATATGATCAATATTTTATCAGCTGAAGATTATCACTACAAGACAAATGGCCTCCTGCATCCTAGTCTAACCACTCCCTCACAACTGATTAGCCACTCTCTGTCACTATACAATGTACACAGAAAGCTGTGGTGTGGGTGGGAATATACACAGCTCAATATCTGAACTCTGCCAGATCTGCAGCAAGGTAAACTGTGACTAGCACAATTGATACTCCTAGTAAACTAATATATTGTTGAACTCAGGGTCTCAACCATCATGCTATTGTCATATTACATAGCAAAAATCTGTTGACAGATTCTCTTTAACACCTTAAAGCGCACCTGTCAGCAGGATTGTGCTTCGTAAACCACATACACCGGCAGGTGGGCGCCGTTACACTGAGTAAAATGATACCTTTGTTGATGAAATCTTCTTTTATAATCTTTATTTTCATTTCTGACATAATGAGATGCTTGTTCTTCGGGGCAGCCTTTGGGGAGGGGCTTTATGTGGTGCTCTGCTTATGCATTCCACTGTATGGCTTCTGACAGGTCACTGTGCGTTAGGTGACCAGCTGTCACGGGTGTGTCAGATGTAACAGACAGTCGCCCTGCAGTTGGTTGCAGGAGATCTCTTTGTTTGGCATTGCAGACATCTTCCTAGATCTGTCTCTAGCTAGGACCCAGCGGCTTCCTCCTGCTAATTGACTACCAGGCTTGGGTGTTTAAATACCTGCTGTTTGCTAGAGGAAGGTGCTGGTGATATTCACATGACCCCTTGTAAAGGCTTGAGCAAGAGCAGTAATTCTTCCTCTGTGGTGCTAAGAGGACGTGTGCGCATCTCTCTGAAGTCGACTAAAGCTAAGCTGTTTTCCCTTGTTTGTTCCCCCTTGTTGTCTTTATTTGCTAGGGGGTATCGACTAGCTCATCCCCCTCTTCCCTAGCCAGGTCCAAATGCCAGGGAAAGACAGAGCTAGGTTCCTGTGCGGTGATTGGTGCAGAACCAATATAGGGATGTTTAGGGTAGTCAGGGAGATATTAGGTCAGCCTAGGAGGTCTCCACTTCCCCCTTTCCGTAGAGTCTGGGCTCCCTTTCCCCCCTTCCCTTTGTGTCACTTAGTCTTTCCTACACCTTGCGTGACACATGAGAACTGTTTAGATATTTCCCTTGCTACTGTCGCTATGGAAATATTACCTGCTTTTCTGTCTGGTTTTGAGGACGTTTTTTCTGAGAGGTGGTGTCAGGATTTGCCTCCTCATCGTGCTTATGACTGTCCTATTAACCTGATTCCAAGAACTAAACTACCGAAGTCCAGACTGTATAATTTTTCTGGCCCTGAGAGACAAGCCATGAAAGATTTCATTGCGAGAGTCTGGAGAAGAGACACATTAGGCCCTCATCTTCACCTGTGATGACAGGGTTCTTCTTTGTGAAGAAAAAAGATGGCGATCTAAGTCCCTGTTTAGATTTCTGGGAATTAAATCAAATTACCATCCGAGATCCATACCCTCTTCCTCTGATTCCTGATTAGTTTGGGATAACAAACTTTATGCCAAACTAGAAAAATGTGTTTTCGCCGTTCAGGAGGTGCAGTTTTTGGGGTACTTGTTGTCATCTTCGGGTTTTCGGATGGATCCGGAGAAGATCCGTGCAGTCTTTGATTGGAACGTCCCGAGCACCTGAAAGCTCTACAACATGTTCTGGGCTTTACTAATTTTTACTGGAAATTCATCCAAAATTACTCAGTAATTGTGAAACCCCTTACTGACATGACAGAGAAGGGGTCTGATTTTTCTATATGGTTGGAGGCCTCCCTCCAGGCTTTTTCTTCCTTAAAGAATTATTTTGCCATTGCTCCTTTACTCAGTCAACCCGATGTTTCCCAACCCTTTATAGTGGAAGTTGATGCATTAGAGGTGAGGGTTGGGGCTGTGTTGTCTCAGGGTCCATCCCCTGGTAAATGGCATCCATGCGCTTTCTATTCTAAAAAATTGTCTTCAGCTGAGAGAAATTATGACGTGGGTAATAGGGAACTTTTGCCGATCAAATTGGCGTTCGAGGAATGGAGACATTGGTTGGAGGGGGCTGTCCATCCTATTACTGTTATTACTGACCATAAGAATCTGTAATATTTCCAGTCAGCTAAACGTCTCAATCCTAGGCAACCCAGATGGTCCCTGCTTTTTACTAGGTTCAAGTTTGTTGTCACTTTTGGTCCAGGGGTCAAAAATGTCAAGGCTGATGCTTTGTTCCGGAGCTTTCCTGGTGGCGGTGACCATGAGAACCCTGCCCTGATATTACAAGAGGGGGTAGTCATTTCAGCATTATATCCTGAACTGGAGGGTGAGTTGCTGGAGTCTCAAGGGGACGCCCCTGCCTCTTGCCCTCCAGGAAGATTATTTGTACCATCCAAACTGAGCTGTAAGGTTATTAAAGAACAGCATAACTGTGCTTGCTGGTCATCCAGGTGATAAGGAAACTGTGGACCTCCTTTCTCGTCGTTTTTGGTGGCCGGGTTTGCATCGGGATGTGATTGAACACGCATGTGCTTGTAGTATTTGCGCTTGTTCTAAGGTTTCGCATACCCGTACGTCTGGTATTCTTCTTCCGCTGCCTATCCCTAGTAGGCCAAGGACACACTTGTCCATGGATTTTATTACTGACCTACCGGTTTCTGCAGGCAAAACGGTGGTTTTGGTGGTTGTAGATAGGTTCAGTAAAATGGTTCACTTTGTCGCATTACCTGCACTTCCAAATGCCAAGACACTTGCTCAGGTTTTCATAATTGAGAGAAGCGGTTGCTTCTACACATGAGAAATGCTACTGCACAAGCGTGGCCGGTGGTGCCATATTGCTGCAGACAAATTTCTTTTTCCTCCAGCAAAATGGCGCCCACGCGTGCGCAGTAGCATTTATCGCTATGACCTGAGTGAGTCCAGGCAACTCTGAAAACAGGTCTTTATTTCGCTGTAGTAACTCTTTGCACTGTTGCTTTTGGGCACATGACAGTGACTCTGCCACCTTGACCTCTTTCACATCGGCGTCAGCCTCAGCCACTAAACCGGGAACTTCCACGGGCTCTCTATCTTGCCATGGCTTAATCAAGTTAACATGGTAAATTTGAAAGGGCTTCCTCTTCCCCGGTTGGTGGATTTTATAGTTGACTTCCCCCACTTTCTCTACCACCTCATAGGGGCCCTGCCACTTGGCCATGAACTTGCTCTCTACTGTGGGCACTAGTACAAGCACTCGATCTCCTGGGTTGAACGATCTCACCCTGGCAGACCTATTATACACCCTGGACTGTGCCTTGAGGAGGTGCTCCCTCACAATGGGCATCACGTGGGCAATCCTCTCTTGCATCTGGGCAACGTGCTCCACCACACTCCTATAAGGAGTGGTCTCAGCTTCCCAGGACTCTTTCGCCACATCCAGGAGTCCTCGAGGGTGTCGTCCATACAGTAGTTCAAACGGGGAGAAGCCTGTGGAAGCTTGGGGAACTTCTCTGATGGCGAACAACAGATAAGGAAGCAGACAGTCCCAGTCTCGGCCATCATTTTCCACTGCTTTCCTCAACATTGCTTTCAAGGTTTTGTTAAACCTTTCGACCTGTCCGTCCGTCTGGGGATGGTACACGGAGATTCTCGGTTGTACAATCCGCAATGTCTTGCACAATTCCCTCATGAACTTCGACATAAATGGAGCTCCTTGGTCTGTTAGGATCTCCTTAGGCAACTCCGCTCTTGAAAACATGTGGACTAACTCCCGGGCTATACACCTGGTGGAGGAGTTTCGTAGTGGTACGGCCTCCGGATACCATGTAGCATAATCTAATACCACCAGGATATACTGATGCCCTCGGGTGGACTTGACCAGAGGCCCCACTAAATCCATTGCTATGCATTCGAATGGAACCTCGATGACGGGTAGGGGCACTAGGGGACTGCGGAAATGGGCCACTGGGGAGGTTATCTGGCATGTGGGGCAGGAACGACAATAACTCTTTATTTCTCTATAGCAACCTGGCCAGTAGAATCTCTGGAGGATCTGTTCCTGAGTCTTGTCTGCACCCAGGTGACCACCCAACACATGTGAATGAGCCATGTCTAACACCCTGCGTCTATAGGGCCCTGGCAACAGCAACTGTTCTATCACCTCACCCCTTGGCTTGGTTACTCTGTACAGCAACTCCCCATTCACAGCAAAATGAGGGAACCGAGTGTCAGCTCCCGGTTCCTGAGGCACCCCATTTAACACAGTAACATTTTCAAAGGCCCCTTTCAGAGTTAAATCCCTGAGTTGGGCAGTTCCAAAGTTTCCCTTGGACACCTCCAGCTCAGGGATATTGGCCTCAGGGGATGTTGCCTCATCCTCATTGCCCACAAACACACACATGGGAAACTCATCTACTATGTTCTGCGGGTAAGTTTCCTTAGGGACAATCTGGCTGTCGTCCGAACAACCAGGTGTCCCCGTTTTCCCCCACATTTCCCAGAATAATGCAAAGTCACGTACAATTATTATGGGATGCAATAGGTCCTTAACGACCGCCACTTCATGAGATGTGGTGCCACAGTCCATGTTTACATCCACCTGGGCCACAAGATAGTTCTTAGCGTACCCATGGATACACCGGACACCCAACACCTTCCCAGAAATCATCCGATGAGGGAGTGTGGTCCTTATCAGGGTCACCAAACTTCCTGAGTCCAATAGTCCAGAGACTTGTACCCCATTTACTGACACTGAGCATGCCTGAGGGCCCTCGCCATGTTGAGGAACGACGCTGCAGCCGGGGTAGGCAAAATAGGAGCAACGCCGGCCCATGTTGCAGTCCATTGGCTCAGAGTTTATGGGACACCGGGCGGCAATATGGCCAGGGTATGACATCTCCAACACACTATATTATGGGGTGGGACCTTGGGCAGCAACTCAGACCCCCCTGAACTCTAGGACGCCCCCCAGGTGTGGCGTTAGCTCCCTTCTTTTGGGTGTCAGACTCCTTTTGGGAACCCCAGTATTGAGAGGCTACGACCCCTTGTTTTCCCAACGGACTCTCAACCGCCTGGTATCTTTCCACCAACCCCACCAAATCAGCGGCATTATGGGGATCTCCCTGGTCAACCCAGGATTTCACCAACTTCGGGAGAGAGTGTATAAACCTGTCTATAACGACATTCTCCATCTGTGCTGGGCAGGAAGATTCAGGTTGCAACCACTTTTGGACCAGGTATAGGAGGTTGAACATCTGGGACCGGGGAGGTTTGTCACTACAATAAGCCCAGTGGTGCACTTGTTGCACCCTGACAGTCAGAGTCACTCCCAAGTGAGCCAAAATCTCAGTTTTCAACTTAGCATACTCTTTCGCGTCCTGCAAGGCCAAGTCATAATAGGCCTTCTGCGGCTCGCCTGTCAAATATGGCGCCAGTACCTCCGCCCACTTTCTCCCGCTCTGCCACCCTCTCAAAGACCGTCAGGAACGCCTCAACGTCATCACCCGGGGTCATCTTTTGTAATGCTCTTCTTACCATCTTCCTGACTTGTGAGTCATGACCTGGATCTGAGGATGTGGCAGTCATCCTGTCATGGATCTGCTCTGCCAAGATTTCCATTTGTCTATAATGCTGTTGGATCTGCTGCATCAGAAGTTTATTTGTTTCCTGCTGCTGCTGCATGATCTGCTGGATCTGCAGGTACTGCTGCTGGTGCTGCACTTGCTGCTGCTGGTGCTGCGATTGTTGAACCTGCTGTGTCTGCAACAAATGTTTAAGCAGGTCCTCCATTTTGTCCAGCGACACTTACTGGCTTATGGCCGACTTTACCCAAGACATATGTGGCACCCCAGGGGTCTGGTTTTCCACAGTAATGTAATGTTATGTCTGAGAGCAGGTGGGAGGTCCTTTGGTCAGGGATCCTGTGCATGCCACACCTCCTGCCCAGTCTTGGGAGGGGAAGAACTTCCCCTGTATAAACCCGGGGCTGAGGCAGGGTGAGTCAGACAAGGAGAGTGGAGAAGAGAAGCAGCATAGGAAACAGCAGAGTTACAAGGAGTCAGGGGCTGGCAGCTGCAGAGTTCGCCCTGACTAAGAAGATTCTTTACCGGACCCGGAGTCCGAGGCTGTGGGGACTAACTCCTACCCAGCAGCAGAATCCGTCAGGCAGGGGATTTCAGGTCCTCTGGCCCAGAAGCCCGAAGGCACGGTCACACGCGTGGGACCAGCACCGCCATCGTGGAGCGGAAGCCATTAGAAGGCCCCGAGTCACCGGCCATACGGGTGAGCACCACACGGTACACTCAGGGACGTGGGCTACTTACATCAGCTTCTAGCAAGGTAGCCAGAAGAGTACAGTCAGTTTGGGAGGCCTACAACTACGCCTGGCCAGGGGAGATCCCATCTGCTCAAAGACTGACCAGGCCCCGTTTGCTAGCAAGTACTCCGGGAGGGTCTGTCGTTGTTACCAGTAAAGACCCTGAACTACACCGTACCGTCTCTGAGTGGTTCCTGCTACCCCCATCATCCACGTCGGCTGCCCTGAGGCCATACCCCTCCCGTTGGGGGTTATACTATCACGCTGCACAATCCTACCACCGGCCTCAGCGGTCTGCCCTGCAGCAGCAGCTTCCTGGCTGCACTCAACGGGTGGCGTAGTCATCAACTATTTACTACTAATAGACTGCCGTCTAGTTTGACTCCCTGGGCACGGACCGGGTCACCGCCACGAGATTACAACCCTCCACGGATCCGGCTCCGGGTAAGCTCCCGCGTGCGCACCGCAGCGCGACACAGGCCCAGGGGCGCGTCAACTTTGGCGTAGTCGGCAGGATTTCGTGCCCGCAACCACCGGGTACTGCGTGCCTGAAAAGCAAAGACTGTTCAAACTTACCAGTGGTGAAGATTCCCGCTATCCGTGGAGGTTTCCCGCCATCCGGCGCCATCTTCTACCTTCTTCCCGCCATCCGTGGAGTTTTCCCGCCGTTGGACGCCATCTTGGGGACGCCGCGCGGGAAGAAGAGGGGCGTGGACTCTGAAAGCGCGCGAGAACTGAAGCCCCGCCTCACGTCCTGACGTTGCGTAAGGTCCTGGAAGGAGCCCAGCAGACGCCGACGTCACAGGAGCGCGACGGAAGGTCCTCAACCCTGACGATCCACTGCGGAGCCGCGGCCTACGGAAGAGGATCATCGCAAGGTAGGCCACGGTCCACTAGGGGGGAGGAAGATGTCGGATACGGAGGAGAGCTTCACTGCCCCAACCCCCGCCAGCGCTACCGCTGCTGCAGTTATGCCCTTCACCATGCCCTATATCCCGGGAGCAGCTTGGCTACCCCAGTACTCAGGGGAGTCACATACCCTGCATGACTTTAGAGAAAAGCTGGATAGCCTCTTCCAGGTGTACCCCCTCACAGAAGAGCAAAAAGTGAGCATCCTGGTGGCCCAACTAACCGGGGCAGCCAAAAGGGAAGTAAAATCCTGGCCACCTGGGAGGAAGACTGTCGCAGGGATACTAACCCGGCTGAAGGACACCTTTGATACCCGCACCTCAGCCGAGATTAAGCTTAGATTCTACGGGTGCAAGCAGCGAGCGCATGAGAGTATAAGGGACTATGCACTAAACCTACAAGAGGCCCTGAGGGCCATAAAGCAGACCGACCCTGATGGGGTGGGAAACGAGGACAGGCTGTTGACTGAACAATTTATAGAGGGTTTATATTGCAATGCCCACCGAACCCAGTTGCGGGCAATGGCCTTACAGGATCCCCATCTGGACTTTGCACAGTTCAAGGACAGAGCCATCCGGGTGCTCCGAGAACCGGCACCAGGTGGCGTTGTGACCCACAGACGCCCCACTACCACTTACTACCAGGAGGCGGCGCCCTTGTCAGCAGGGCCTGTGGGAGCTGATGCGCAGGCTTTGGACAATGACCCGGCTCCAGACCTACACCATCAGGTCCAAGAGCTAGCTAAGAGCGTTGCTGCGCTAACCCGAACTGTGCAGTCTTTACAGGTTTCCACCCCAGGGAAGATCCAGCTGGCATCCGGACCGGAGGACATCCCGTGGCGTCGACCAAGGAGGACCCCACCGGCCAGAGGAAGACCCAGTGACCGATACAGCGAGGACGGACGACCCATCTGCCGCCGCTGCAATCAATCCGGACATATGGAAAGGTACTGTTCTTTAAACAGGCACAACCTGGGGTAGAGGGCCAACCCCCAGGAAAAAGATCACCAGGCCCATCGAACTGGCGCGACAGATATGTGGGAGGACGTCCAGTCTTGCCTGTGGTACTGGATGGCATTCCCATGAGTGCCCTACTGGATACCGGGTCACAGGTCACCACCATCCCGTACGTGCTCTTCAAGCAGTACTGGAATGACTCGGATATTACCCACTACCCTGACGACGACTTGAGTATCATCGCCAGCAATGGCCAGCCCGTGCCACAGATCGGATTTAAAGAGGTGGCCCTCAAAATCGGTAGAGTCGAACTGGCCGCACAGGGACTGATCATTGTAGATATTGATAAACATGAGAGTCACCCAAAAATAACTCTAGGAACTAACGTAATTGAAAATTGTCTTGCAGAGGTGATTTTCCTTTTACAGCAGGTTGCCAAGAACGCCAGCTCCGGCGAGCAGCGGGTGCTCCAGAAAGAGATCCGGGCACTGATGCAACGGCAACAAGTGGAACTCTCCGGCGGTGAGATTGGTAGCGTAAGAATGTGTGACCCTTTTCCTATTGCCATGCCCCCAAAAAGTGAAATGATGATTTGGTGCCGGGCAGCTATTGGTCTGAGAGGAAGAGATTACCAGGCAATGGTAGAACCAGTTTACTCAGACAGTAGGCCCACCATTTTGACAGCACGGGGGGTGGTCAATGTACGCCATGGGAGGGTGCCCATTCGCATAATAAATATCGGGGAGAGGGAAGTGTACCTGCCCCGGTATGCCACGCTAGCCAAATTATATACCACTAATCAAAATTCTATACAATCTGTGGAACCCTTGCCTCCATCTCACCCGGAGGAAGGTAACGGCTCTAAGAAAGACATGGAGGACTGGTGTCAGCAACTACATTTGGGTACTGATTCCACTCCCTCACATCAGAAACAAGGAGTCTATCGGGTGGTTCAAGAGTACGAGAGAGTGTTTAGTAAACACCCGTTAGACTTTGGGCGGGTCAAGGGGGTAGAACACCGCATCCCCACGGGAGATCATCCTCCCATAAAAGAGAGGTATCGACCCGTACCCCCTGCACACTACCAACACGCCAAGGGGATGCTTCGAGACATGAAGGAGGCTGGGGTAATCCGGGATAGCTGTAGCCCCTGGGCAGCCCCACTAGTTTTAGTCAAAAAGAAAGACAACACCATGAGGATGTGTGTAGATTACCGGAAAATCAATCGTATCACACACAAGGATGCGTACCCCTTACCAAGGATAGAGGAGTCATTGGCTGCTTTAAGATCTGCTAACTTCTTCTCTACCTTGGATCTCACTAGCGGGTACTGGCAGGTTCCTGTAGCAGAGGCGGACCGGGAGAAGACCGCATTCACCACCCCGATGGGACTTAGCGAGTTCACCTGCATGCCGTTCGGACTCTGCAACGCCCCAGGAACCTTCCAACGATTAATGGAGTGCTGTCTGGGCCACAGAAACTTCGAGACGGTCCTGTTGTACCTGGACGATGTCATCGTATACTCCAAAACTTATGAGGACCACCTGAAACACCTGGCGGAGGTGTTCGAAGCTCTGGCGAGTTACGGCCTAAAGGTGAAACCCTCCAAGTGTCACCTCCTGAAACCAAAGGTGCAATACCTGGGACACGTGGTGAGCGCTGACGGAGTGGCTCCCGACCCCGATAAGATCACCGCAATTAAGGGATGGCCAAGCCCCTCCAGCGTAAAAGAAGTGCGGCAGTTCCTAGGGTTGGTAGGCTACTACCGAAGGTTTATTCCCGGTTTCACCAAAAAGGCAGCGCCTATGCAGGACCTCCTGATAGGCCAGTCCCGGAAGGCCAAGAACCAGAAGCCGCCCTTCAAATGGGAAGAGCTAGAAGAAGAGTCCTTCCGCCAGCTGAAGATGGCCCTCACGGGGGATGAAATCTTGGCGTACCCGGACTATAGCCAGCCCTTCATCCTCTACACCGACGCCAGTAACATCGGGCTAGGAGCCGTACTGTCCCAGATTCAGCAGGGGAGAGAACGAGTAATCTCCTATGCCAGCCGAAAACTGCGACCCACCGAAAGGAACCCCGAGAATTACAGCTCATTTAAGCTAGAGTTCCTGGCCGTGGTATGGGCAGTCACCGAGCGCTTTAGGCATTACCTCGCTTCTTCCCGGTTCACCGTATACACGGATAACAACCCGTTGATACACCTGGACACGGCAAGACTCGGTGCCCTGGAGCAGAGGTGGATGGCCCGTCTGTCCAACTACGAGTTCACAATCAAATACCGGGCAGGACGCTCCAATACTAACGCGGATGCCCTGTCCAGGATGCCCAACCTGCCGGACGAAGGAGAAGATCCGGAGGGACTGGAAGAAGTTGAACTCCCTGTGTTCCACCGTCATGGGACTATCCAGTATTCCCACCGGGTAAGGGGTAAGCAGGCTGCTACGTTGAACCCCTTACCCCACTACAACTGGGCGGAAACGCAAGACAGCGACCCTGCCGTCCGACTAGTGAAGGAAATGCTGACTCGGCCGGAGGCTCGCCTTGAACCAGACGCTCCGGAGGAAGCCAAACAACTATGGGCGGAGAAGAGTCGACTATTCCTTTACAAGGGGAAGTTGTGCCGCAGAATGGTCAACTCCCGGACGCATGAACTACTCTGGCAAGTAGTGGTGCCACGAAGAGACGCAGCCATGGTGATGGAGGCATACCACGACGGAGCTGGACACTTCGGGTGGAAAAAGCTGGAGTTCCTGCTGCGCGAGCGGTTCCACTGGGTAGGCATGAGGGGAACCATCGAGAAGTGGTGCAGAGACTGTGGCCCGTGCAATCTGAGAAGGAAGGACCGGGCCAGCCAGAAGACTCCCCTGCAGTCCATCGTCACCCGGCAACCGTTGGAACTGGTAGCCTTGGATCATGTAAAACTGACCCCCAGCAGAAGTGGCTACGTCTACGCGTTAACCATCGTGGATCATTACTCCCGGTTTCTGGTTGTCGTCCCCGTCAAGGACTTAACGGCTCGAACAGCAGCTAGAGCCTTCCAGCAGCACTTTTGCCGTCCACACGGGTACCCGGACCAAGTGCTGACGGACCAGGGACCTGCCTTTGAAGCGGAGGTCTTCCAGGAATTCTGCAATCTGTATGGCTGCCGGAAGATAAGGACGACACCCTACCATCCGCAGACTAATGGACTTTGTGAAAAAATGAACCAGGTGGTAATGGATCTTCTAAAAACGTTGCCCCTGGAAGAACGCAGTCTGTGGCCTGAAAAGTTGCCCGACCTGGTGGACCTATACAACCACATCCCGGTAGGTTCCACCAACTGTACCCCGGCTTACCTAATGAGGGCAAGACCTGGTAAGTTACCTGTTGACCTGGAAATGGGAGTCCTGACCCCCGAGGACACTTCACCAGAAACAGACTGGGACACAGAGAGGCAGCAGCAGTACCGGAGAGTACAGGAGAGCGTGGAGCGAAGTCTCTGTCAGGCTAGGGAAAGACAAGAGAAAACTTACAACCAGTATGCTCCCGCTGTTCCCCTGGTACCCGGAGAGCAGGTCTTGAAGAGGAAGAGACGGCTCCACAAGTTGGACGACCAGTGGGAGAAGGACCCGTACACCGTACTGCCCTCAAGCCACGAGAACCCGAAGGTCTGTACCATCAGTAAAGACGGAGGGGAAACCACAGCCATTGTATCCCGGGACCACCTGAAGAAGTGTCCCGAACAACTGAGGAACCCTGAAGAGGAACAAGAAGACCATCGACCCGTGGAAGAAAGGGAAGATATGGTTAGTACCGTGCTCGGGGACTTCCCTCAGTCTTGGACTCAAGTCAATGGTGCAGTTGTGGTACCCGTACTCACCTTCCTCCAACCATCATCCCAAGAACCTACGGAGCAACGGGTAGAGCTGGAAGAACAGCCGGTCCAGGAGGCAGAAGACTCCACACAAGCAGAACAGGAGAATCAACCCTCTGCTTATAGTGAGCCTGCCGTACCCCTAGTGAGACAAAGAGCCGGTAGACAGCTGCCCAGTTTACCCTTGACAGTTCCTACACCCTGTAGTTCAGGGCCAGACAGTCAGCTCCGTAGGTCCACTCGGGCCACTAGAGGCCAGTTACCCGCACGCTGGAGAATTTGAAGTGTGTAAATTGTTTTATTTATGTTTTTCTGTGTCTTGTTGCTTGTATATAATTTTGTGTTTCTAGTTATTTTTAGGGATCCTTGGTGGATTTACCGGGAATCCTTGTACATAGTTGGAGCGTAACCCAGGATGGACTAGAGACTGTTAAGGACTCGGGGTAGGACAGACCCCTACCTGGTTACGTCTCCCTGTGTTGGTGAAATGGACACCTTGCTTTCTTCAGAGACTGCACTCGGTTGCGGACACGCCGTAACCATCTTTATATGTTTTCTTATTGTATTATTAATGTTTTTGCCTTGTTATGATTTTCTAAATGTGTTTAGTCCCGGAGTACTAAATTTCACTAGGGGGGAATGTGGCACCCCAGGGGTCTGGTTTTCCACAGTAATGTAATGTTATGTCTGAGAGCAGGTGGGAGGTCCTTTGGTCAGGGATCCTGTGCATGCCACACCTCCTGCCCAGTCTTGGGAGGGGAAGAACTTCCCCTGTATAAACCCGGGGCTGAGGCAGGGTGAGTCAGACAAGGAGAGTGGAGAAGAGAAGCAGCATAGGAAACAGCAGAGTTACAAGGAGTCAGGGGCTGGCAGCTGCAGAGTTCGCCCTGACTAAGAAGATTCTTTACCGGACCCGGAGTCCGAGGCTGTGGGGACTAACTCCTACCCAGCAGCAGAATCCGTCAGGCAGGGGATTTCAGGTCCTCTGGCCCAGAAGCCCGAAGGCACGGTCACACGCGTGGGACCAGCACCGCCATCGTGGAGCGGAAGCCATTAGAAGGCCCCGAGTCACCGGCCATACGGGTGAGCACCACACGGTACACTCAGGGACGTGGGCTACTTACATCAGCTTCTAGCAAGGTAGCCAGAAGAGTACAGTCAGTTTGGGAGGCCTACAACTACGCCTGGCCAGGGGAGATCCCATCTGCTCAAAGACTGACCAGGCCCCGTTTGCTAGCAAGTACTCCGGGAGGGTCTGTCGTTGTTACCAGTAAAGACCCTGAACTACACCGTACCGTCTCTGAGTGGTTCCTGCTACCCCCATCATCCACGTCGGCTGCCCTGAGGCCATACCCCTCCCGTTGGGGGTTATACTATCACGCTGCACAATCCTACCACCGGCCTCAGCGGTCTGCCCTGCAGCAGCAGCTTCCTGGCTGCACTCAACGGGTGGCGTAGTCATCAACTATTTACTACTAATAGACTGCCGTCTAGTTTGACTCCCTGGGCACGGACCGGGTCACCGCCACGAGATTACAACCCTCCACGGATCCGGCTCCGGGTAAGCTCCCGCGTGCGCACCGCAGCGCGACACAGGCCCAGGGGCGCGTCACATATACGTCTTCTTGTAGCAGTCACACTGCGGTTTTGGATCTGTGCCCATGCTTCTAGCACCAACTGTAGGGATTTGTACTCACTGAGCCGCGTTGGAGGTAGGCACAGGTTCACACAGTGATGCAGTCCGTGGATTCAAACAAACTGCTGGTTTATTTAGTGTCCTTACACCAGTGAGGAAACAAAAGTAACAGCCTTTTCCTGTCACAAAAAGGAATAACAGAACAAAGCTCAAAATAACAAGTCCACGCAGCACGGCCTCAGCCGTTTAAAGAAAGTGCCTTCCTCTGCCTCCTGCAGAGTCTAAGGAGCACATGCAAGGTCTGCTTGCCTTGCACAACACACACAGACAGACTGAGACAGGCGCAGCTGTCTTAAATCAGCCTTCCAAGACCTGAATTGGAGGTAAGTGAGCAGGTGTCCCCCCTCCAGCTCTTTCAGCTGCTCGTAAAACCCGGCCCTGTAATCCGGGCCCATTAAATTCCTCTCAGCACTACGTGTGCTGGAGCCTGCTTTTCCGGGTCCTACATCACCGAAGCTTGGTACTTCGGGGACACATGCCTCCTGTCCACAACCTGTCCGGCAGCCACCTTACAATATATAAGCAGGGCACCAGTTAAAGCCCCTCCCCAAAGGCTCGCCCCAAAGCACCAGCATCTCATTATGTCAGAAATGAAAATAAAGATTATAGAAGAACCACTGGATGGATTTCATCAACAAAGGTTTCATGTAACAGCGCCCACCTGACAGTGTATGTGGTTTACTAAGCACAATCCTGCTGAGAGGTGCTTTTTAACAATGAGTGCCGTACATGTACGTCGCTGGTCTGGAGTGGGTGTTTGGAACAAACTGGCTAATTTCTGACATATGATGGCTGAGTTATTCAACCATCATCTGTCTCTAACTGCAGCTGGTGAGCTATGCTCCAGACCTTGCTGTTAACCTGTTAAATGCCGCTGTTAAACTCTGACAGTGGCATCTCTAAGACATGGACTGGGGAGGAGGTAAGCCATTCTACATGTCCCTTCACCTTGCAACATAATCGCTGGATGCTGATGTGTCTGCTGAAGACCCCACGGGGCTCAGCGAGTATTTCCGGGTTGCTCGGGTGGGAACTCAGGTCCCCACCCTGCAAGTTTGGCGCTCTTCAGACAGCCAATGAACATGCAGGGATTGCTTGCCACACACTGTAACGCCGTAGCAATGTTGGTTGTGGGCATTAAAGTGATTGGCTGGCTGCGCAGCATCATCAGGTCTATATAAGTCCTGGTGCCACTATGCTCATCACAGTCTACCCCGGAAACAGGCAGAGTAGGGAGAGCTGCTGCTGAGTCAGGGAGAGATTTGCTTGTTTATAGTTAGTATAGGTTTTCCACAACATATATATATATCCATCTGAACTAACCATCTTTCTGAGGACTAATCCAGCTGCTTATATTCAGTGGTGATAGCAGGAGTTAGGCAGGCAGGCAGTGTATGTGACAGACTGCAGTGCAGATACAGCACAAGAGGGTCCATTGCATGTTCAACTTCTGACTGATCCTGCTGTGACAAATATTTGTAGACATACCCCAGGTATCAGGGGCCAAATCAAATTTTTTTTATCTTAATCCTGGTTATTTGCTTAAAAACCAAGGCAGGCAGGGTATGTGACAGACTGCAGTGCATGATACAGCACAAGAGAGTCCATTGCATGTTCAACTTCTGACTGATCCTGCTTTCACAAATATTTGTAGACATAGCCCCAGGTATCAGGGGAAAGGGCAAGTTTTTTTCTTCTTAATCCTGGTTATTTGCTTAAAAACTAAGGCAGGCAGGGTATGTGACAGACTGCAGTGCATGATACAGTACCAGAGGTCCAGTGCATGTTCAACTTCTGACTGATCCTGCACTGACAAATATTTGTAGACAGAGCCCCAGGTATCAGGGAACAGAGCAATTTTTTTTGTTGATCTTAATCCTGGTTATTTGCTTAAAAACCAAGGCAGGCAGGGTGTGTGACAGACTGCAGTGCATGATACAGCACAAGAGGGTCCATTGCATGTTAAACTTCTGACTGATCCTGCTGTGACAAATATTTGCAGACATAGCCCTGTAATGCACACGCCCGGACTGACTGGCGTGTGCGTGTTTAGTGGTTCCACTGTGCCATGAACCGGAGAGTGCCTGAAGGGGCGTAACTAAGTATCTGCCCGATCCGACCAAGGTCGCACGACGGCATACGACGCCAGTGCACCAGGGAGGAACCGAGCAGAGGGACCAGGGTCTACTCCAGGTCAGACTCCGGACACGGCTGTTGACCCACACCAGGGAATACAGAAACAGGCAGACTAGAGCGCAGGCTGGGTAGGGTCCAGTACAGACTGGGAGACGAGTTCAGAGCCGCAGATGCGGTAAACAAACAGAGCAAAGCGAAACCGCAGATGTGGTAGACAAGGCTGAGCAGAGCGAAACCGCAGACGCGGTGGACAAGGCTGAGCAGAGCGAAACCGCAGACGCGGTGGACAAGGCAATGTGTGCCATACTGCAAAGAGGCAAGACTTCCGTGTCCTGACCAAGAGAACGACTAACCATGCTCTCCTCCTCATCCTCCTCCTCCTCCCTGTCCTCAGGCCATCCACGTTGAACAGACGGTATGACAGTTGTGCCGGTAGCACCGTCTATAGCGCAGGAAACTAGCTCCTCTTCTTCCTCCTCCTCCTCTTCTTCATTGTCACCCAATCCACGTTGGGATGAGATGAGATGAGGCTGTGTGTAATCACCCTGTATGGTTCCTTGCTCCATCTCATCATGATCCACCTGCAATGTATTCTCTTTGATTGTGAGCAGAGAGCTTTCAGAAGACAGAGAAGCGGGATGGTGACGCTAATTATGGCGTCATTGCTGGTCACCATCTTGGTGGAGTCCTCAAAGTTTTGGAGGATGGTACAAATATCTGACATCCATGTCCACTCCTGAGGTCTTAGATGTGGAGTCTGACCTGAATACTGACGGCCGTGTTGATGCTGGTAGTCAACAACTGCCCTCTTCTGCTCACAAATCCTTCCCAACAGCTGCAGTGTAGAGTTCCAACATGTGGGGACATCGCAGATCAGTCCGTAATGGGAACATGTCGTTACTGTGGCCCAGCTCTATGTGTCTTTAAATTGTTAGTGGGGTTTTTCCCAAATTTTTCCAGCCCTTGCAGTCACAGCATGGGCATTACCACTATAGGAGACCCACTCCTTTATAATTGGAACATTTTTTTTTACTGAGACCCTCCTCTTTGTCACTTCAAAGGGGTATTGGGTTGCATCCAAATTGTTGGCAGCCCTTGCAGTCACTGCATACGCAATAACAGCATAGGAGACCCACTATGTAATAATGGGAAGAACAAAGCATAGCCAACTGCTGGCCCTTTAAGAATAATAAGGCTGTAAAAATAGTGTATGTGACTTTCACAATCCCTCCTTCATTAATGAAACAGGATGTGTCTGATGATGTTTCACACACCACATGGCCAGATAAGGTTATAAAATGTTAATATGACATTTCCCGGTGAATGCATTGTCTTGGTTGAAAGCAATGCAAAAGTGCAAAAACGCATCAAAAATGCTACGTGTGAACATAGCCCAAGGTGTGGAGGAGCATTTTTGCTTTGGGTTATTTATTTTGCCTTATATACAAGTCATTACCCTGGAAAGGATGTTCCTTAACATTTTTCACAGGAAAATCCATTTTGGTTTAGTTTTGGTATATTTTATTGTGAGTCCGTGAAAGTGGCGTAATACCTCTGACAACATTGTTGACAGCAGTGACCTAGGAGTCAGAGATGCTTCCATGGTGTTCCCATGTCATTTGAGCACTGCTCCCATCGTTTGGACAATTTTTAGACCCTCTACAGACCGTCGGGGGGAAAACCACCGGAATAATGCTCAAGTTTCCCATAGACTTACATTGGGCTCATTGAGCGGACCGAGCAATCGAGCATTCCAATTTGCTTGACCCGTGCAATGAGTACCTGAGCACTTTAGTGCTCGCTCATCACTATTACTTAATTAAAAATAATAATATGCAAGTTTGGTATCATACTGACCTAGGAAATTTTATTGCCAGGTCATTTTTAAAGCACAATGAAAACCATAAAAAAAATCCCCAAAATAATTCTGGAATTGCTTTTTTTTTTTCTTAATTTCAATGTATTCTAAATTTTTCTCCCGTTATCCAGTAGATCAGATGGTAAAATGATTGGTGTCATTCAAACTTACAAATTGTCCAGCAAAAAAGAAGACCTCATAGGTCGGAAATATAAAGTTATGTCTCTTGGAAGAAGAAGAAAAATGAGAGAGCAAAAATCAACTGGTTGGGAAGTTATTTATGTTGTATTTTCTAGACAAACATTATACCTCACCAAGATGTTAAATGCCATGGATGGGAACCTCAAGAACCTCATAAAAATGGAGAGCTGTTGCGGGGAGAGGCTTTGGAGGACATTAATAAGCATTAAACACCATCAGAACATGGACAGGTCAGCAGACTCCATAATAAAGAAAAAGATGCAACTGTAATATGCATAAAGACATCTCTTGAGAGGGGACATATCACCCTCACAGTGAACATAGGGAATTAATTATAACTGGGAAAGTGAAAAGGAGCTGGCATGTCAACCTTTATTGAACTAGGACCTCCTGCCATAAACAGGTAATTAGAGCAGGGTATCTGCTTAGAGCAAGTATAGGATTCGTATACTCAGAGGCAGAAAAGTACACTTTCAGAGACAGGTGCTTCCTCTGTTCAAAGGAATTATCACAGACATTCTGGAGCCAGTGTTCAGTTATAAATTTTGGTGTTTGCATCTGTAGCACCCTGAGGATTCGGCTGCTACAGGGGTATTACACCTCAAGCCAGAGGTGTGGTATTCCACTCCCGGGTAAGGATGGAGTGTGGAACTGAGCTCAGTAGGCTGCATGCACTACATACATCCCATTTCCGGGGGACAGACCAATGGTACTCCCACTAGAGAAATGTGCAGGTACGACAGCGTCTGTCCCTGGCTGGAGTGGGAGGGGGGTGGAACATCCCAGTAGTGTAGGGGCAGATAGGGGGAGCAGTCTGGGTAATGCTAGGAGCTCATTGGGTGCTGGTCACCTGAGCTCACACATAGAGGGAGTATATAAGGTGGGAACCATCTTAGAACAGGGTCTTTTGTAGAGGTTTGGTCCGACAAGCAGAGCAGCTCAGCCAGCTCCAAGGCCAAGAGAGTGAGAGAGAGGAGAAAAGAAGGACCCAGAGGGGGAGAAGAGGGAACTCCAAGAACCCAAAATTAGACCAGAGGGTGAAGAGTTGGCACAAGGGTACCGGATCCCAAGCTGGTGGAGGGCACTAATCCTCAGCCAGAGACCGGAGGTTGTGGGCAGGATCTGCCACGACCCCCCACTAAATCCACCAGGAAGGCAGACCAAGTATAGGGTCAGGGAACCCAGAAGGGGTGTACCCACCAAGAGACCCGAGGGAGCCGGACTTAGGTGGATCCCTGGTGGGGAAGGCCAGAGAAAAGGAACGTCAGAAAGGGAGCTCAGGATCACGCTCCAGAATTACCTGGGGGTTGGCCGAGTCCAGGACCTGGTGGACGCAGCACGGCTCGGGTGGTCACTCAAGGCCGGAGTGACCAACACAAAAGCAGTAAGTAAAAACCCTGAACTGCACAGCCCGACTCTGAGTTTCATTACCATCCTCACTGCACCTCCACAACCACCATCCTCTGCAACTGACCCCCTGAGGCTATACCCCTCCCGTTGGGGGTTATACTACCTGAGCTGCACACACACCACCAGCCTCAGCGGACCCTGCTGCAGCGGCGGCCGTAGTGACCGCAAATCAACGGGTGGCGTAGTCGACACTAAAGAACATCCAGTAACATCTGTAGGACTGCCACACACTGAGCTTGACACCCTGGGCACGGACCGGGTCACCGCCACTCGGAGACTACAACCCCCATCTGATCCGGCTCCGGGTATCCCCCAAACAACACTGGCCCAGGGGGCGCGTCACATCCTTCCGATATTTATAGGAGATATATTTTTGGCGTCATTACAAAGTGACGAACGTAACACATTCACTCACATCACTGTAAGCCCGGCCTAACACCTCCAACTTAATATCGGACAGATGGATGACAACATACAGTGGGAGAAAAAAGTATTTAGTCAGCTACCAATTGTGCATGTTCTCCCACTTAAAAAGATGAGAGAGGCCTGTAATTGACATCATAGGTAGACCTCGACTATGAGAGAAAAAATGAGAAAACAAATCCTGAAAATCACATTGTCTGATTTGTAAATAAATTTTTGTTCAAATTTTGGTGGAAAATAAGTATTTGGTCAATTAGAAAAGTTCATCTCAATACTTTGTTATATATCCTTTGTTGGCAATGACAGAGGTCAAATGTTTTCTGTAAGTCTACACAAGTTGGCACACACCGTTGCTGGTATGTTGGCCCATTCCTCCATGCAGATCTCCTTGAAAGCAGTGATGTTTTGGGGCTGTCGCTGGGCAACACGGACTTTCAACTCCCTCCAAAGGTTTTCTATATGGTTTAGATCTGGAGACTGGCTAGGCCACTCCAGGACCTTAAAATGCTGCTTACAAAGCCACTCCTTCGTTGCTCTGGCGGTGTACTTGGGATTATTGTCATGCTGAAAGACCCAGCCACGTTTCATCTTCAATGCCCTTGCTGATGAAAGGAGGTTTGCACTCAAAATCTCACGATACATGGCCCTATTCATTCTTTCATGTACACGGATCAGTCGTCCTGGTCCCTTGGCAGAGAAACAGCCCCAAAGCATGATGTTGCCACCCCCATGCTTCACAGTAGGTATGGTGTTCTTTGAATGCAACTCAGAATTCTTTCTCCTCCAAATATGACGAGTTGTGTTTCTACCAAACAATTCTACTTTTGTTTCATCTGACCATATGACATTCTCCCAATACTCTTCTGGATCATCCAAATGCTCTCTAGCAAACTTCAGATGGGCCCGGACATGTAATGGCTTATGCCGGGGAACACGTCTGGCACTGCAGGATCTGAGTCCCTGGCGGCGTAGTGTGCTACTGATGGTAGCCTGTGTAACGTTGGTCCCAGCTCTCGGCAGGTCATTCACTAGGTCCCCCGTGTGGTTCTGGGATTTTTGCTCACCGTTCTTGAGATCATTTTGACCCCACGGGGTGAGATCTTGTGTGGAGCACCAGATCAAGGGAGATTATCAGTGGTCTTGTATCTCTTCCATTTTCTAATTATTGCTCCCATAGTTGATTTCTTCACACCAAGCTGCTTGCCTATTGCAGATTCAGTCTTCCCAGCCAGGTACAGGGTTACAATTTTGTTTCTGGTGTCCTTTGACAGCTCTTTGTTCTTCACCATAGTGGAGTGTGGAGTGTGACTGTTTGAGGTTGTGGATAGGTGTCTTTTATACTGATAACAAGTTCAAACAGGTGCCAGTACCACAGGTAATGAGTGGAGGACACTCTTAAAGAAGAAGTTACAGGTCTGTGAGAGTCTGAAATCTTGCTTATTTGTAATTGACCAAATACTTATTTTCCACCAAAATTTGAAAAAAAAATTCTTTCCAAATCAGACAATGTGATTTTCAGGATTTGTTTTCTCATTTTGTCTCTCATAGTTGAGGTCTTCCTATCATGTCAATTACAGGCCTCTCTCATCTTTTTAAGTGGGAGAACTTGCACAATTGGTGGCTGACAATACTTTTATTCCCCACTGTATATGCCATGTTTCCTATCTGTGCAAAGTTAACATTATGATAAGAAATATGGCAACAATATCCCCCGCTTGAAACTTCCAGGGGCGAAGATATCCTCAAAGTTGGGGATTCCAGAATTTTCTAAAGACCTAGCACATCCCACGACTAACCCCCATATGAGCTCACCAAGGGAAAGTATATGGGCATCACCTTGATCTCATAAAATCAGAGTTTGGGTTTTTGTCTTCTGTCAGTCCTGGAAGACACAGTGCTCTGTGGTTCTGTCCATTGCACTAAGAAGTACCTCCCTCCGCTAAGCTCTGATCCATTTCCTTGACACAGGTTTACTACTTTTCTTTTATTATCCGTTTTATTTTATGTTATTGTTAGTGATGAGCGAGCACTAAAATGCTCGGGTGCTCGATGCTCTGGTCGAGCACATTGGAATACTCGGGTGCTTGACCCGAGCAATGAGCCCAATGTAAGTGTATGGGAAACTCGAGCATTTTTAGGCGGCTCCCCTCGACGGTCTGCAGTGGGCCTAAAAATTGCACAAATCTATGGGAACAGTGTTCAAATGACATGGGGACAGCATGGGAAAGATCCCTGGAAGCATTTCTGACTCCCAGGTCACTTCTGTCAACAACATTGTCAGAGGTATTACGCCACTTTTACGGACTCACAAAAAAATATACCAAAACGAAACCAAAATGGATTTTCCTGGGAAATATGTCAAGGAACATCCTTTCCAGGGTAATGTTTCCAGGTAGCATTTTTGATGTGTTTTTTCACTTTTGCATTGCTTTCAACCTTGACGAATGCATTCACCAGGAAATGTAATTTTAACATTTTACAACCTTATCTGGCCATGTGGTGTGTGAGATATCAGGCACATCGTGTTTCATTTATGAAGGAGGGACTCTGAAAATCACAAAGCCTATTTTTATAGGGCCATCAGGCAGCCTTTACTATTATTATAGGGCCAGCAGTCGGCCCTCACTATTCTTAGAGAGCCATCAGCCGGCTATGTTTTATTGTTCCCATTACTAAAGAGTGGGTCTCCTATACTGTTATTGCATATGCAGTGAGTGGCAGGGCTGCCCAAAATTTGAACGCACTCCAATACCACTTTGAAAATTTGGATGCACCCCAATACCCCTTTGAAGAGAATTAGAGGAGGGCCATTATTAGGAAGTAGGTCTCCCATTGTATTTGCCTATGCAGTGAATGCAAGGGTTGCCCAAAAATTGGAGGCACTCCAATGCCCCTTGGAAGAGACGTGGAGGTCAGAGGGCCTCCTGAAAACAATGTTCCCATTATTAGGAAGTGGGTCTCCCATTGTGTTTGCCTATGTAGTGAATGCAAGGGTTGCCAAAAATTTGGAGGCACTGCAATGCACCTTGGAAGAGACTTGGAGGTCAGAGGGCCTCCTCAAAACAATGTTCCCATTATTAGGAAGTGGGTCTCCCATTGTGTTTGCCTATGTAGTGAATGCAAGGGTTGCCAAAAATTTGGAGGCACTCCAATGCACCTTGCAAGAGACGTGGAGGTCTGAGGGCCTCCTGAAAACAATGTTCCCATTATTAGGAAGTGGGTCTCCCATTGTGTTTGCCTATGCAGTGAATGCAAGTGTTGCCAAAAAATTGGAGGCACTCCAATGCCCCTTGGAAGAGACGTGGAGGTCAGAGGGCCTCCTGAAACAATGTTCCCATTATTAGGAAGTGGGTCTCCCATTGTGTTTGCCTATGTAGTGAATGCAAGGGTTGCCAAAAATTTGGAGGCACTCCAATGCCCCTTGGAAGAGAAGTAGAGGAGGGCCTCCTGAAAAAAAATGTTCTCATTATTAGGAAGTAGGTCTCCCATTGTGTTTGCCTATGCAGTGAATGCAAGGGCTGCGAAAAATTGGGAGACACTCCAATGCCCCTGGTAAGAGACGTGGAAGAGGGCCTGATAAAAAAAAATGTTGCCATTAGAAAGGAGCGGGCCTTCTATACTTGTAATGCCCATGCACTAAGTGTATGGGCTGACAAACATATACCCCTTGGGGGTATACATGAACATACTATATAAAATTAATTTTTTTTACGGGCATCATAAACACCCTTTAAAAAAATTATGTGGGTGTTGCATCACGGACCCCCTTCACCCTGGTGATATGGTGGTGGAGGATGAGGAGAAGGAGGAGGACAAGAGCAAATAGCCAAAATCAGTAAGCGTATACCCGTGTGAGGAGGTGCATGGGAATACACCTCCCAAAAAACGACACTGGATTTCAGTTTATATTACGCTGCTATCATTCGGTGGTGTTGAGAAGTCTGGCCCAATCCAGCCCTTGTTCATTTTTATAAGAGTCAGCCTGTCAGCATTTTCAGTTGACAGGCGGATGCGCTTATCAGTTATAATTCCACCAGCAGCACTAAAAACCCGCTCTGATATAATGCTGGCGGCAGGGTAGGCCAGGACCTCCAAGGCATAGAGAATCTAGTTCATTCCACGTATCCAGCTTGGATACTGAATAATTATAAGGCACGGAGGAATCACGGAGGACGTTGGTATGGTCAGCAAGGTATCCCCTCAGCATCTTCCCAAACTTTGCACTCCTTGTGAGAGTACCCCGCGCCTTAGGGCCTGTGCGATGGTAGGGGCTGAGAAAATTCTCCCAGAACTTTGACAGTGTTCCCCTGCCTCTGCTGGATTGAAGTTGTGTCTCTCTCGCCTGTACTCCTTGGTTGTCCAACGAACTGTGACCTCTGCCGCCAGCATTTTCAGATGGGAATTTTTTTAATAGTTCCGCAACAAGGGCCTTCTGGTACAGCCCCATTTTTGTAGACCTGTCCGCCTCAGGAATAAGAGATATAAAGTTCTCCTTGTAGCGTGGGTCTAGAAGTGTCACCAACTAGAAATGACTGTCACCCAAAATTTTGAGAACGCAAGTGTCATGGGAAAGGCAGCGTAACAGAAACTCAGCCATGCGTGCCAGACTGCTAACAGGCAAGACTTCCATGTCCTCACCAAGAGGATGACTGACCATGCTCTTCTCCTCCTCCTCTCTGTCCTCAGGCCATCCAAGCTGAACAGACGGTATGACAGCTGTGCAGGTAGTACTGTCTATAGCGCATGAAACTAGCTCCTGTTCCTCCTCCTCCTCCTCTTCCTCATTGTCTCCCAATCCACGTTGGGATGAGATGAGGCTGGGCTGTGTGTAATCACCCTGTATGCTTACTTGCTCCATCTCATCGTGCTCCGCCTGCAATGCATCCTCTTTCATTGTGAGCAGAGAGCATTTCAGAAGACAGAGAAGTGGGATGGTGACGCTAATTATGGCGTCATCGCCGCTCACCATCTTGGTGGAATCCTCAAAGTTTTGGAGCAGGGTACAGATGTCTGACATCCATGTTCACTCCTGAGGTCTTATGTGTGGAGTCTGAACTGAATACCGATGGCCTTGTTGATGCTGGTACTCAACAACTGTCCTCACAAATCCTTCCCAACATCTGCAGTGTAGAGTTCCAACTCGTGGGGACATCACACACCAGTCTGTGATCCGGAAGCTGCAAACGCTGCTGAAACACGGCAAGGGCGGCGGAAGCTGTAGGTGACTTTCTAAAATGGGTACACAGGTGGTGTACTTTAACAAGCAGATCCGGCAGCTCCGAGTAGGATTTGAGAAACCGCTGAACCACGAGATTAAGCACATGGTCCAGGCATGGTACGTGTGTGAGCTCGCCTCGCCTCAGAGCCGCCACCAGGTTCCGGCCGTAGTCACACACGACCATGCCTGGCTGTAGGTTCAGCGATGTGAGCCACAGATCTGCCTGCTCTTTCAGAGCTGTCCACAACTCTTCAGCATTGTGCGGTTTGTCACCTAAGCATATTAGCTTCAGCACAGCCTATTGCTGCCTGGCCGCGGCAGTGCTGCAGTGCTTCCAGCTTGTGACTGATTTGGTCATTTCGGAGATGGATGATGAAGAGGAGGAGGAGGCTGAGGAGGATGAGGTGCAGGAGCTGTGGACAGTGGGGGCAACCCTGATTGACCTAGGGCCTGCAATCCTTGGCGTCGGGAGGACGTGTTCCGTCCCAAGGTCTGACTGGGTCCCTGCTTAAACTATGCTAACCCAGTGTGCCGTCAGAGAGATGTACCATCCCTGCCCACAAGCACTCGTCCACCGTCTGTGGTTAGGTGGACTTTCCCGGTAACTGCATTGTTGAGGGCACGGCTAATGTTTTGGGACACGTGCTTTTGTAATGCGGGGACCGCACACCGGGAGAAATAGTAGTGGCTGGGGACCGAGTACCGAGGGACAGTCGCCGCCATCAGGTTGCGGAATGCTTCCATCTCAACGAGCCTAAAAGGCAACATTTCAAGCGCAAGCAGTCGTGAAATGTGAGAATTTAGTAGTGTGGTCTGTGAGGCGTTGGCTGCGTATTTGAGCTTACGTTCCAAGGACTGGGGTATGGACGCTGCGCTGGGTCAAGGACGTGGATGTGCCTCCTGATGCTGCTACTTGAGAGTGTGCAACGACAGGTGCAGGGCAGGAGGCATCTTCGCATGCACCATAGACAAGGGATCGGCTTGCATGCACAACAGCGGAAGAAGCAATGGAGCCACCCACAGACACCGTTCCTGGACCCTGGGGTTCGGCCCGCAAAGTCAGGTGCTTTGCTGCCATGTGCCTGATCATGCTGGTGGTGGTCAGGCTGTTAGTTTTGCCACCCCTGCTGATGCTGGCCTGGCAGGTGGTGCAAATGGCCTTTTTGGGGTTATCGGCAGAGTCTTTAAAAAACAACCAGACTCGGGAAGACCTAACAGTTGTACTGGCAACTTCCTTCATGTTGGTGTTGCGGGGAAGGGTTGCCTGCCTTCTGTCTGTGGCAACCATGCTGCTTCTTCCTGCCTGTTGGGGTGCTCTGACTCCCTCCCCCTGTGTGCTGCTGTCCTCGCTCTGCATGTCCTCCTGCCAGGTTCGGTCAGTTACTATATCATCCACCACCTCGTCTTCCACTTCCTCACCCTGGTCCTCCTCCTGACTTTCTGGCAATTGTGTCTCATCATCGTCCACCTCTTGTGACACTTTCCCACCGTCGCCTTCGTGTGACCGTGGCTGCTCAAATATTTGGGCATCGCTACATGCGATCTTCTCTTGCTCTGCTTCAAGTGGACCGGGGGAGAGGTCCGAATCTATAAATGGAAAAGTGAACAGCTCTTCAGAGTGTTCAAGTGTGGGATCATTTGTCTCCGGGCACTCGGAATGGTGGGAGGAAGGAGGATCAGGAAGAGGAATATGCGGTCCAGACTCACGGCTACTGAGACTTGACCGTGTTCAAGACAGGGTGGTGGTGGTGGCTAAGTGACTGGAAGCATTATCCGCTATCCAACCAACAACCTTTTGACACTGATCTGGGTTCAATAGTGGTGTGCTGCGGTCCCCCAAGAATTGGGACTAGAAGGTCGGGCAAGAAGATGTGGGTGTTTTTTGTGGCACAATTTCAGCTTGCCCACGGCCTTGGCCTTGGCCTCTGCATGCACCATCACCATTACCTCCAGTTCCCCGTCCCTTGGCACGCGCCTAGCCCATTTTAAATGGAGGACAATATCTTCCACGCTCACTACAAATGGCTGAATTTGGAGCGAAGTTATATGTAATCCGTGTGACGGAGAAACCACCGGTTTAAATACTTGGCCTGTAGGTAACTATTTTGAACAGCAAACCGGTGTCAAAAACTTTGCTGACACACTGAAAAAAAATTAGAATGGAGGCCAGAAATGGCAGAATTTTCAGAAAACGTATATGTGATCAGTGTGACAGACAAACCACTGTTTTAAATACCTGGCCTGTAGGTAACTATTTTGAACAGCAAACCGGTGTCAAAAACTTCGCTGACACAGTGAAAAAAAAATTGAATGGAGGCCAAAAATGGCAGTATTTTCAGCGCAATTATATGTGATCCGTGTGACGGACAAACCACAGTTTTAACCGCTTCCCGACCGCCCACTGTACATAAACGTCGGCGCTGCCTGGGCTCTGTGCAGCGCCGACGTTTATGAACGGTCGGTAGTCCCACAGCCCTCAGGACCCCCAGGGTCCTGCAACCGCTGCGGTGCAGAGCGATAGCTCTGAGAGGGGACATCATCGGGACCTGATTGGATCAGGTCCCAATGATGTTAACCCTTTGCTATCTTCTAGATGCCACGATCTATAGTGATCGCGGCATTTAGAAGATAGTGAGAGGAGAGGGGGTCGTCCACTTACCTCTCCGACGGCCCCCTGATGTCTTACAGGACCTGCCGTTGTCATGGCAGCCGGAGGTCACATGACCGCCTCCGGATCTGCCATATATTGTGTCCTGCTAGGCTCAGCCTGCAGCTGAAGTCTAGCAGGAGACAGACAGTGTGAAACTGTCAGCACAGCTCTCATGCAATGCAATACATGTCTATTGCATGAGAACAGTGATTAGAAAAATAAAAATTAATGTCCCATACAGGGACTAAGTAAAAATGTAAAAAAAAAGTCTAAAAAATGTTTTCAAACTGTTAAATAAAAATCACAAAATAAATAAATAAAATATTAAACCAATAAATTCGTATATCTATACAAAAACAAAAAAAGTACACATATTTTGTATTGCCGCATCCAAAACAACCCAATCTATAAAACTGTCACACTAATTAACTCCTTCTGTGCACACCGTAAAAAAAAAAAAAAAAAAAAACGGAGCAAAAAACTATGCTTTTTCATCATGTCGCCAAACAAAAAGTGGAAAAATGCGATCAAAAAGCAAAATGGAAATAAAAATGGTACCGCTGAAAACGTCATCTTGTTCCGCAAAAAAAAGCCAGCATACAGCTCCATCAGCCGAAAAATAAAAAAAGTTATAGCTCTCAGAATAAAGCGATGCAAAAAAATATTTTTTCTATAAAATTGTTTTATTGTGTAAAAGCGCCAAAACATAAAAAAAATATACAGTAAGTGTAGTATCGCTGTAAACGTACTGACCCGAAGAATTATGCTGCCTTATTACTTTTACCACACGCAGAACGGCATAAAAAAAAACCTCAAAAAACAATTCCTGAATTGTTGGCTTTATTCATTTTACCTCCCAAAAAACGGAATAGAAAGCGATCAAAAAATGTCACGTACCCAAAAATGGTACCAATAAAAATGTCAACTCGTCCCGCAAAAAACAAGCCATCACATGACTCTGTCGGCCGAAATATGGAAAAATTATAGCTCTAAAATATGACGATGAAAAAATTAGATTGTCTTTTAGTGTGTGACAGCTGTCAGTCATAAAAACCCGATATAAATCTGGTATCTCTGTAATCGCACCGACCCGAAGAATAAAGTAATCTCATCACTTATACCGCACGATGAACGTGGAATTGGTAAATAAAACCAATTCTTCACCTGCTACGGATTTGTTTATTATGTCTCCCAAAGATCACAGTAAGGCTCTGCTCACATTTATCCTGCGCTCTGCGCTGTGCACTTACACCAGCGTTTCCGTGTAAATCTCTGAAATACGTGATTCAGACAGAACCCAAGATTCCCTGTAATGAGGCAGATATAGGCCACTGTGGATGCCTTCTGGCCTGGGATCCCACGGTGTCAGTTTTTTAGGCGTGCATAAAAGTGCGGTTGGCCACAGTTTTGTGCACTTCTGAAAAAAAGGACACCGCTAAACAGAGGCCAGACGAAGTCCAGAGTAACTCTGCTGCCTCATTATAGTGAATGGATCCCGCAGGGGTTTCATCTGAATTACATCACTTGGAAATTTAGATGGAAACCCCGATGTAAGTGTTCAACATAGAGCGCCGGATAAACAATATGTAAAATGTTCCCAATAAAAGCTTCAACTCAGTCCTCAAAAAAAGCTTTTCCCCACTCAGGTCCGTTATCTGTTAAAAATATAAGGGACTTCCAAGTTACTGGTAGCATAAAGGCTCTGGAAAAGCGAAACGGTCCTTGCCCCCCAAAAGTGATTCAGAGAATTTTGTGCTCCCAAATCCAAATGCGTATTCTACAATAATTTGTTCTCCAATTGTCAAATAGCGCTCCGTCCCTCCCAGATCTCGCCGTATGGCTAAGCGGCACGATACAGCCACATATGGGGTATTGCCACTTTTAGAAGAAATTGTATGACACATTTTGGCACCATTTTTACCCATTGCCCTGTGTGAAAATGTAAAATCTGAGGGTAAAACATTTTTTTGTGGTAAAAATATAATTATGTTTTCTTCACTGCCCAATGGTATAAATTGAAAAATTAAAAAATACTCACTACTTCCCTAAATGAATTCCTTGAGAGGTGTAGTTTACAAAATGGGGTCACTTGTGGGGGTTTCTGCTGTTTCGGCCTGTCAGCGACTCTTCAAATGTGACATGGTGTCTGCAACCTATCCCAGCCAACATAGCGCTCCTTTCTCTTCAGAACCCTGCCATACACCAAAGCAGTGGTTTTCCCCCACATATGGGGTATCGGCATACTCAGGAGAAATTGCATGGTGCAATTTCTCCTGTTATCCTGATGATAATGCAAAATTAGGGGATGAAAAACATTTTTTGTGGGAAAAATGTGAAAATTTTATTTTTACGGATCAATATTATAAACTTCTGTGAAGCAGCTGGGGGTGCAAGGTGCTCACCACACATCTGGATAAGTTCCCTAAGGGGTCTAGTTTCCAAAATGGTGTCGCTTGTGGGGGGTTTCCACTGTTTAGGCACATCAGGGGCTCCCCAAATGCAACATGGCGTCCGCTAATTATTCAAGCAAATTTTACATTCAAAAAGTCAAATGGCGCTCCTTCCCTTCCAAACCCTGCCGTGCGCCCAAACAGTGGTTTTCCTCCACATATGGGGTATCAGCGTGTTCAGGAGAAATTGAACAATAAATTTCATGGTGAAATTTCTCCTATTACTCTTATGATAATGCAAAATTAAGGGATGAAAAACGTTTTTGTGGGAAAAATGTGAAAATTTTATTTTTACAGCTCAATATTATAAACTTCTGTGAAGCACCTTGGGGTTCAAGGTGCTCAACACACATCTAGATAAGTTCCCTAAGGGGTCTAGTTTCCAAAATGGTGTCACATATGGGGGGTTTCCACTGTTTAGGCACATCAGGAGCTCTCCAAACGCAACATGGCGTCCGCTAATTATTCAAACAAATTTTACATTCAAAAAGTCTAATGGCACTCCTTCCCTTCCGAACCCTGCAGTGTACCCAAACAGTGGTTTTCCCTCACATATGGGGTATCAGCGCGCTCATGAGAAATTGCACTACAAATTGTGTAGTCCATTTTTTCCTGTTACCCTTGTGAAAATCAAAAAATTGGGTCTAAAGTAACATTATTGTGAAAAAAAGTTAAATGTTCATTGTTTTCTTCCACATTCCAAAAATTCCCGTGAAACACCTTAAGGGTTAATAAACTTCTTGAATGTGGTTTTGAGCACCATGAGGGGTGCAGTTTTTAGAATGGTGTCACTTTTGGGTATTTTCTGTCATAAAGGCCCCTCAAAGTCACTTCAAATAAGATGTGGTCCCTAAAAAAATGTTTTTGTAAATTTTGTTGGAAAAATGAGAAATCGCTGGTCAACTTTTAACCCTTATAGCTTCCTAACAAATAAAAATTTGGTTCCAAAATTGTGCTGATGTAAAGTAGACATATGGTAAATGTTATTTATTAACTATTTTGTGTGACATATCTCTCTGATTTAAGGGCATGAAAATTCAAAGTTTAAAAATTGCCAAATTTTCAAAATTTTAGCCAAATTTCTGATTTTTTCACAAATAAACGCAAGTGATATCGAAGAAATTTTACCACTATCATGAAGTACAATATGTCACAAAAAAACATTCTCAGAATCAGGGGAATCCGTTGAAGCATTCCAGAGTAATTACTTCATAAATTGACAGTGGTCAGAATTGAAATAATTGGCCCGGTCACGAAGGCAAAAACAGGCTCTGGCGCGAAGTGGTTAAATAGCTGGATTTTTAGCGCTGTAATATGGAAAGGACTTGGCTGTATTCTGCAGTGCCAACAAGCAAATGGCGCAGAAAAACGGTGTTCTCTGGATTGCTTTTTATGCAAATAATGAGAATAAAGATCCAAAAAAAAATTATACCTGGCCCCTGAGACCTGGGCCTTTGTCTAGAAATATCTAACAGCAGCAGAAGGCAGAACTGGAATGGAGCCTCTTGTGCTATATGCACTGCAGTCTGCTATATACACTGCCAACCTGATATCTCTGCAGATGGATTAGTCCTCAGAAGAACTGTTTGTTGAGATGGATATGTGTAATGTACTTGTTTTCTCCCTACACTACCTAATACACAACCAAATCTCTCCCTAGCTCAGCAGCACCTCTCCCTACACTGCCTGATTGCGGAGTAGATTGACGAGCACAGCGGCGCCAGGTCTGATATAGACTTGATGACGCTGTGCGGCCAGCCAATCACTGTAATGCCACAACCAACATGGCTGCGGCATTACAGTGAGTGGCAGGCAATCCCTGCATGTTGATTGGTGCTCTAAAGAGCGCCAAATATGCAGAGAGGGAACCCGAGCATCCGCCCGAGCATCTCGCAAGTACTCGGCGAGCTCCGAGCATCTCGAGTACTGATATGCTCGGGGGAGTACCGAGTACTTGCGAGTATGCTCGCTCATCACTAGTTATTGTATATATTGTATTGCTTTTTTCCCATTTTGTCACATATTTTGTATATTTTTTATAAACACTGTCTATTTTGTGGATTAAATATATAAAATGTAATAGCTTTGTTCCTCTTGCTCTATGTACCACACCCCTGAAGCCATAAGCTACCTGTTGGGTGTCCAATCTGCCTGTATAAATGATTAGTGGTGTCAGCTAGTTTTTATATAAATTCCATGTGTTGGCATCGGATGTGTATATGACTCGCCCAGGGGAATGGGGATAACTCGGTACCCGGGCCTTTAGCCTGGCCTTTAGGGATGTCACGGTGGTCGGCTCCCGGGCCCGTACCCTGGGGTCTCTCCCTAAAAAGGGGTGGATGGTTTGTTAAGTTAATAAAAGAGTTTGTGACGCCACCCGTGGCTTCTGGTGAGGATCACCAGCGCTGCGCAGTCCACTGAGGCCGAGGATAAGGCAGCTTGATGGTATAGCTCCCCACAGGTGGAGCTAGGCCTCAGGGCAGTGTAGGGAAAGGGAATGCAGGACAGGCGAGACCGAGCCGGGTCAGAGCAAGAACAGGGACAGACACGGTAGTCACTTCAGTACCTTTTACTGGTGGAAATTCAGGCACATCCCGGAGCACTGTAGGGTGAAGGGTGCATATCAGGATCCTCCCCAATGAGCGGGTTTTGGGTCTCCTGTTTCTTGCCTCTGCGTAGTAAGTTTCTGACCTGCCTGGAGCTAGGCCTAACTTTGTCTCTGTCCTGCGCTGGCTGACCTTGTGGTTGGGCCTTCTCTTGGAGTGCACGCTCCCGACTTACGGGGCCTATGTGTCTCCTGGCTCTGTTACGTATCAGCACTTTAGCGATCCTGGGACTTGTAGTTCTCCAGGGATTCCGGTTGTATCTTACTGGGTCGTGGAGATCCCGGTAAGCTTCGGACCCGGTGTCCGGTAACTTCTTCGGGGTGAGCCAATTAAGCTCCTCTGCCCCCTATGTACTAACTCTCCTCTTGCCTTCGGCCTACTCGGGCCCTCACTAGGCTACTCACACTAACGGCAGCTTGCCGCGCTTCACCGATCTTATGGCGCCAGCACACCTAAAGCTCACCACTCTGAGCTACCCGGAGTCTTGATCTGGATAAGCTCCACTGCAGGATAGCAATTGCAGGAGCTGGAACAGGCTTTTGTCCTCTGAGGTAACTCTTCTCAGACTGCACTGGACTCACTGCTAAACCAGAATAGACTCACTCAATTGTTTCTGCGTCTCACACTGCAGGAACTAACCGCTGCCTGGCTCCACCTTCCCTATTTATCTATCCCTAACGGGCTCCCTCTGGTGGTCTGAGGTGGAAGGTGGAGATGTGTGAATGGTTATGGGGGCCTCTTGTGGAGGAATCCATCAATACACCCTTCTAGGATTTGTGATACCAAGCACAGCTGGGCGTCACATATATACTATACGTTCACTATGAGCTCCCTAATATCCGGCCTTGTAGTGACAGCAGCCGCTGCCTTGTCCATCAATCATAAGCTAATTGTGTAATTGTCTTGTAGGCGGCGAAGTGCTGGTTCGGGTTTCGGAATGGCAAGGACAGGAAAATATCTGCGAAATTTAATGGCTGTTTCCTGACAAATTGGTGGCATTAGTGGGATCACAGAGTGATCCCCCAGCTGTTCCCTGACAAAAAGGTTGCCAGAAGTTCCAGCAGTCTGTCTTCCAGTGATCAGCTCACCATTGGGATAAAAATGCTTTTAAGATAGATGCTGCCACAATAATAAGATGATCACCCTAAATCTGTATATTAACCCTCAAAAGAAATATCTGAAGTGTATTTCTGCCCATCTTATACATAGATTGCATGACTGAATGCTATTCCCTCTATTTTACAAAAATGCCTCAATGGGCAGACTATGAGAAGTACTTCAATATTTTCATGGGTGGAAATATGTCCTCCATGGAAAACTGTTTCCACAATTTCACAATATCAAGCACTGAACTGCTCAGACAGAATAATACCAGAGATGTGTCTATTTTGTTAAAAGTCAAAATTAAAGTTTCTTTAGAATGAAACATTGGAAACCTGGAGTGAGCAGGAGGCTTCAGAGAGTAAAATGAAGGTGTTAGCTTTGGAAAACTGAGAGGCTCAGTTGTGTAAGAATCTGGAAAGCTGGTGTATATGTGACACTGACACCATACCAGTGTGTGAATCAGCATTATGGCAAGGTGTGAACACAAATCTCATATTCAGGAAGCAAGCGACAGTGATATATGATCAAAGTGTCATGTGTTGATAAGAGAAATTCCAAACACAGGAGCAGCTTGCACGACTTTCAAAGATATAAACACCACGAATAGATGATGGAGATGAAAGGAGAAATCCACAAATCATGAATTACTCCTATCAGCATGTAAACACCTAATGTTAGACTGTATCAAGATGATCATCGACATTAAAAAGAATATTCTTCAGCAAAATTGACCCCATAACATGGACACTTCCATGCTTTTTTATATTTCAAATTGGGTGTGGTAGGAAATATTATGACATACAGTACAGACCAAAAGTTTGGACACACCTTCTCATTTAAAGATTTTTCTGTATTTTCATGACTATGAAAATTGTACATTCACACTGAAGGCATCAAAACTATGAATTAACACATGTGGAATTATATACTTAACAAAAAAGTGTGAAACAACTGAAAATATGTCTTATATTCTAGGTTCTTCAAAGTAGCCACCTTCGTCAGTGGGCAAACTTACAAAAACAGCAAGAGATCAAATACATACATATATGTATATATATATATATATATATATATATATATATATATATATATATACATATATATACACACACAGTACAGACCAAAAGTTTGGACACACCTTCTCATTTAAAGATTTTTCTGTATTTTCTTGTACATTCACACTGAAGGCATCAAAACTATAAATGAACACATGTGGAATTATATACTTAACAAATAAGTGTGAAACAACTGAAAATATGTCTTATATTCTAGGTTCTTCAAAGTAGCCACCTTTTGCTTTGATGACTGCTTTGCACACTCTTGGCATTCTCTTGATGAGCTTCAAGAGGTAGTCACCGGAAATGGTTTTCACTTCACAGGTGTGCCCTGTCAGGTTTAATAAGTGGGATTTCTTGCCATATAAATGGGGTTGGGACCATCAGTTGTGTTGTGCAGAAGTCTGGTGGATACACAGCTAATAGTCCTACTGAATAGACTGTTAGAATTTGTATTATGGCAAGTAAAAAGCAGCTAAGTAAAGAAAAATGAGTGGCCATCATTACTTTAAGAAATGAAGGTCAGTCAGTCCGAAAAATTGGGAAACTTTGAAAGTGTCCCCAAGTGCAGTTGCAAAAACCATCAAGCGCTACAAAGAAACTGTCTCACATGAGGACCGCCCCAGGAAAGGAAGACCAAGAGTCACCTCTGCTTCTGAGGATAAGTTTATCCGAGTCACCAGCCCCAGAAATCGCAGGTTAACAGCAGCTCAGATTAGAGACCGGGTCAATGCCACACAAAGTTCTAGCAGCAGACACATCTCTACAACAACTGTTAAGACTTTGTGCAGCCGGCCTTCATGGTAAAATAGATGCTAGGAAACCACTGCTAAGGACAGGCAACAAGCGGAAGAGACTTGTTTGGGCTAAAGAACACAAGGACCTGAACCATATCGAGATGGTTTGGGGTGAGCTGGACCGCAGAGTGAAGGCAAAATGGCCAACAAGTGCTAAGCATCTCTGGGAACTCCTTCAAGATTGTTGGAAGACCATTTCCGGTGACTACCTCTTGAAGCTCATCAAGAGAATGCCAAGAGTGTACAAAGCAGTCAACAAAGCAAAAGGTGGCTACTTTGAAGAACCTAGAATATAAGACTTATTTTCAGTTGTTTCACACTTTTTTGTTAAGTATATAATTCCACATGTGTTAATTCATAGTTTTCATGCATTCAGTGTGAATGTACAATTTTCATAGTCATGAAAATACAGAGAAATCTTTAAATGAGAAGGTGTGTCCAAACTTTTGGTCATACTGTATATATCAACACATTTTGCCAATCCTTTGATCTAAGAAAATGTAGTACATGCAGGCTAGACGTGTCATACTGGCTTTTTCTAGTGCAAGCTTCCACAAATCTATGAAATGCCGCAGATTTTCATAAATATCCCTCAGATTCAACCAGAGCTCTTTCATATCTTCTCTGACATCCACCTTCGTTTTGGTAGATGCCACACATACTCATTCTTATAAATGTAAACTCGGGAGAGGCGTAGCTGTCTTGGGCCATTTTAACACAGCAGTTCAGGTCTGTGTTATTGCATTGTCAGCTGAAACCACAGATGGCCCCAAAAGATTGAAATAGGCGAATATAATTTGATTATACTTCATCACTGTGTAGCTTTAACTCCTGGTTTAGGCTTCATAAACACATCCATTTCTCATTTTGTATCCATCAAAAATGGACTGTAGTTATCGGTTCTGCCTCTGTTTGATTGGATTTTACATCCATTCTGAGTATTTTTTTCTCATCAATTTTTAAAAATGGAAGGAGATAAACTGATCCTTTTTTACATTAACACTAGATAAGTTAAAAGCAGATGGAAAACTGATGTAAGACCGGTGTCTTCCGTTTTTCATCAGTTTTTGATGAATCTCCTTAGATTTGAATGGACGAGTCTGATCCAAAATACTGAAGGAAATAGGATATACTCTGCATTTGACAGAACAGAAACACTGTGTGAATGATTTCAATGAACTCTATGGATCAGTGAGCTGTCAGTTTTAAAAACAGCAAATGATGAGAAAAATTGATGTGTGAATGTAGCCTAAGACCAGGTTCAGATGAGCATATCTAAAATCGTCCTTTTTTCTATCCAATATGCAATGCATATTTCCATCTTCTTCCATCTATTTCTACATCCGTTTTCTATATCCTTGTGCCATCCGTATCTGTGGTTAGCACATCGGTATGACATCCATTTTTTACATGAACAATTTAATAAAAATAGGAGAAATAAAGTTTCTTATTTCTATTATGTAATGAATCCATGACAATCACATGCCATACAGATGTAACTCATACACTCATGGCAACGTGACAAATATTAAACTCCATTTAAAATGGGCAAGGCGCGTGGCAAGGTACGGGGAAGTGGACGTAATGGTGATGGTCATGGTGCATGCAGAGACTGTCGCTGTGGGTAAGATGAAACTGTGCCTGCTGAGGGAGCACAACAAACACCGACATCATGTCGTGTTAGCTTCCTGTCGCACTTTCTAGGGGGCCGCAGAATACCACTGTTGAAGCCAGACCAGTGTGAAAAGGTTGTTGGTTGGATTTAAAATATAGAAAATAAATAGATAATGCTTCCAGTCAGTTTTCCACCACCACCACCACCCTGTCTTCCACATGGTCAAGTCTCCGTAGCCATGAGTCTGGACCGCATATTCCTCACCCTGATCCTCCTTCTTCCAACCATGCCGAGTGCCCGTCTCAGTAGCCATGAATATGGAACACATTATTATTATTATTATTATTATTATGATAGCGCCATCGATTCCATGGCGCTTTACATGTGAAAAAGGGTATACATATCAAAAACAATTACAATAATCTTGATTAAAACGTGACGGCGACTGGTACAGGAGGAAAGAGGACCCTGCCCGCGAGGGCTCACAGTCTATAAGGGATGGTTGAGGATAAAGTAGGTGAGGGTACAGCTGGTCGTGCAGTGGTATGGTGGAGCGAGGGTTACTGCAGGTTGTAGGCTTGTTGGAAGAAGTAGGTCTTCAAGTGCCTTTTGAAGGTTTCCACAGTAAGCGAGAGCCTGATATGTTGGAGAAGAAAGTTCCAGAGTAGGGGGGATGCACGGGAGAAATCTTGTATGCGATTGTGGGAAGAGGATATAAGAGCGGAGTAGAGAAGGAGATCTTGTGAGGATCGGAGGTTGCGTGCAGGTAAGTACCAGGAGACTAGGTCACAGATGTATGGAGGAGGCAGGTTGTGGATGGCTTTGCATGCCAAGGTTAGGGTTTTGAACTGGAGCCTCTGGGCAATGGGGAGCTAGTGAAGGGATTGACAGAGAGGAGAGGTCAGGGAATAGGGGGGGTACAGGTGGATTAGTCAGACAGCAGAGTTTAGGTTCGATTGCAGGGGTGCAAGACTGTTCGAAGGGAGGCCACAGAGCAGGAGGTTGCAGTAGTCGAGGCGGGAGATGATGAGGGCATGCACAATTGTTTTTGCAGATTCTTGTTTGAGGAATGTGCGGATCCGGGAGATTTTTTTTTACTTGGACTCGGCATATTCCTCACCATGATCTTCCATCCTCCCACCATTCTGTGTGCGCGGAGACAACTGACCCCACACTTTGACACTCCGGAGAGCTGTTTTGTTCATCTTTCCATTTATAGATTCTGGCCTCTCACTCGGTCCGCTTCAACCGGGGCAACAGGAGATCGCATGTAGCGATGCCCCAATATTTCAGCAGCCATGGTGACACGAAGGTGACAGTGGGAAAGTGCAACTACTGTTGCAAAAGATGAATGATGATGAGACACAATGGACAGAAAGTCAGGAGGAGGACCAGGGTGGAAGTGTAAGACGAGGTGGTGGACTATGAAGTCACTGACCCAAACTGGTAAGGTAACATGCATAGCAAGGACATCAGCGTAGAGGGGGAGGGAGGCATAGCACCACAACAGGCAGGAAGAAGTAGTGGGGTGGCCACAGACACAAGGCGGGCAATTGTTCCCCAAAACACCAATAACAGGGAAGTTGCCAGTCCAACTGCTAGGTCTTCCCAAATCTGGCTCTTTTCTAAAGACTGTCCAGTTAACCCCAAAAAGGCCATTTGCAACATCTGCCATGCCAGCATCAGCAGGGGCAGCAAGACTACCAGTCTGACCACCACCAGCATGCTCAGGCACAAGACAGCAAAGCACCCGAGTAGTTTGGTTGAACACCAGGGTATAGAAACAGTGTCTTCAGGTGACACCACTGCCTCTTCCACTGTTGTACGTGCACGCCAAGCCTCCGTCCCTGATGCAGGTGAAGATGCCTCCCATTCTGCACCTGTCGCTGCACACTTGCAACCATCACAATCAGCAATCTTGTCCACATCCTTTTCCCAGCGCATTGTTCAGTTGTCCCTACCCCAGTCCTTGGAACGCAAGCGCAAATATGCAGCCATCCACAGACCACAATACTAAACTGCCACATTTCTCGACTGCTTGCACTAGAAATTTTGTCTTTTAGGCTTGTGGAGGCGGAAGCTTTCTGCAATCTCAAGGCGGTGGCTGTCCCTTGGTACTCGGTCCCCAGTCAGCATTATTTCTCCTGGTGTGCCGTCCCCGCCTTATACAAGCATGGGTCCCAGAACATTACCTGTACCCTCACCAACGCAGTTACTGGGAAGGACCACCTAACCACAGACACAATGTCATGCTAGGTAAGGGTAGGACCAAGTGTACAATGATGGGAAAAGGGAGGGAATCCCAACAACTAGGGAAAGGGAGAGTGGCAACCCCTAGGAAGATCTTACAACACACTAACTCCCCTACCATCCCTAAATAGGTTCCACACCTATCGCGGAGCAGGATACCTAATCCCTAACTGACCCTAGAGCTAGGTCCTAGGTAGGGAGGGGAAGGGGGAGCACTAGTCAGACTCCACTGCAACTAAAGACAAACAAGAAAAACTGACAAGGTCATATAGTTAGCTTTGAGAAGACACCAGAGAGAAGACGACAACAATCCACCAAGAAACTCCAAAAGAAACTAGCCATCTGCTAGAGCTCCAGTCCTGAGCAGAGGAAAGTAGTTTTATCACCAGTGACTCTCCGGAGACACTGAAGGTTTTTAAATATCAAGCAAGTGTGTGTCAATTAGCAGCAGAAGGTGGAGATCACTGCTGGGTCCTAGTGAGCGAAAGATGCCACTACACTACAGAGAGGAAAGGATAAAGAAAATGTCTGCAAACCCAAGCGCAGCGACCTTCTACAGCCAGATCCAGAACGACTGTCTGTCAAACCTGATACATCTGTGACACACGTGGACAAGTGCTTGTGGCAAGGGACAGTACATCTCACTGATGGCACACTGGGTTAATATTGTGGAAGCCGGGTCCCAGGCGGACCATGGGACAGAACACATCCTCCCGACGCAGAGGATTGCAGGCTCTGATTCAATCAGGGTTGCCCCCACATTCTACAGCTCCTGCACCTCCTCTTCAGCCTCCCTCTCCAAAATGACCACATCAGTCGCAAGCTGGAAGCACTGTAGCACTGACTCGGCCAAGCGGCAACAGGCTGTGCTGAAGATAGTATGCTTAGGTGACAAACTGCACACCGCTGCAAAGTTGTTGAAAGATGTAACAGATCAGGCAGATCTGTGGCTCTCCCTACTGAACCTACAGCCAGGCATGGTCATGTGTGACAATGGCAGGAACCTGGTGGTGGTTCTGAGGCTTGGCAACCTCGCACACGTACAATGGCTGGCGCATGTGCTCAACTTAGTGGTTCAGAGGTTTCTCAAAACCTGCCCAGATCTGCCAGAGCAGCTTGTGAAAGTAAGCCGCGTGTGTGCCCATTTCAGAATGTCAACTACACGTTGGAAATCATTGTTGCAGATGTTGGAAAGGAGTTGTGAACAGCAGAGGGCGGTTGTTGGTTTTAGGTAGTGGCGTTAGAGATATGGTATTAGTCAGTGACTAAGTATGAATAGGTTAAATATCACACAAGACTTTAGCTGGAGTGTAAAATTTGACATGCTCCAAAAAATGTGACAACTGCAGTAATATGGGATCACATCTGATGACCACGGTTTTAGGCAGTGGCGTTTGAGATTTAGTATTCGTCAGCAACTAAGTGTGAATAGGTTGAACAACACACAACTGGCAGACTATAGCTGGAGTGTAATTGTTAAGGGGACGGTTGCAAACAACTTTATTAAATAATGGAAAGCAACCGAACCCGGGGTCCGCGATGCAGCCTGGTGGACTGCGGCCGAACACCTTCCGGGTGAGAAGGTAAAACAACCAACTTAAATAACAATCCCCTCCGTGTTACTGCACATTGGAACGGGAATAGGGATTCGCACTATCTCCGTTAACTGCACGAGAGATGTGCAATCAATAATGTATCTGTAATCCTGTTACAGTACAGGGACTACACAGTTGACGCTAGGATGCGTGTGTGACTCACGCCGGCAAATACGTGCTCCCAGCCGGCGTACTACCGGACTAAGGAGTATCTCTCCACGTGGCTTACAGGTGGTACCGGGAATAGGGTGTCTGCAGACTGCCCGGGGTGTAAGGCGACCCCTTTGTCGGAGCCAGACTGTCAGATGAAGCTACTTGCCTATTTCATCTAAGCCTGCCTATTTCCACTAAACCTGCCTGCCAGAAACTAAAGCACACGTGGAGCCCAAGAGACCAAGCGTCTACACAACACCATCACAGCTCAATGATCAGAGCGCGCCGCCATGTTTGTGGGCGGGCTTTTTAAAGATTAAGCCCTGCCCACCATCGCACCATTGGTGACGTCAACCGCGACCAATCAGGCGGTGCCAGGTCACCGGATCAGCTGACCCCCAAACCACCAATCACGGTCCGCCATGTCACGGGCATGCTCAGTACAGAGAATCCTGGACTTAGGCTTTAGCAGCCCTGTCTCCCTCCGCAACCTATCCTTCATGTTGCTAGGAACAAAGACCCAAGAGACAACCTGTACATCTCGTGCACCAGCTAGGCGTTGGGACTGATGATGATGCTGAGCAGCATCATCCCTGGATGGACCAGAATGGGAGATGACAGAATCTACTGATGGTTCTGAACCCATTTCAAATCCAGCAAATGCCTAACAGTAATGTTTGGCACGCTCCAAAAAATGTCACAATTATTACTGCAGTAATATTGGATCACATCTGATGATGGATAAGTTTCTCTGCTTCCACAATGCAAATAAAATCGAAATCTGGCAGTATTCTACGAACAAGCAAATGGTGTACTGTAGTACTTTTTACGCAAATCATCAGGATTAAGAGCAAAAAAAAAAAAATTAACCCTGATATCTAGGGTTATGGATATCTGTAACAGCAGCAGGGCAGATCGAACGTGCAATGAACCCTATTCTGCTCATACACTCTCCACAAACTCTGCCTGCCTAACTCCTGCTATCACCAAGATTAATAATATATGCATCTGGATTAGTCCTTATATGGACTGTTAGTTCAGATGTGTATTCATAGCTGTGGAATACCTAATACCTCACAAATAAACCTCCAATTCTCTCCCTAGCTCAGCAGCACCTCTCCCAACTCTGCCTATCTGAAGGGTAGACTGTGACAAGCATAGGGTCACCAGGTCTGATATAGACCTGATGACGCTATGCAGCCAGCCAATCACTGTAATGTCACAACCAACATGACTGTGACATTACAGTGAGTGGCAGGCAATCTCTGCATGTTTATTTGCTGTTAAAACAGCACCAAACATGCGGGGCGGGGACTCGAGCTCCTGCCCGAGCATCCCGGAAGTACTCGCCGAGCATCTCAAGCAGTGAGATGATTGGGCGAGTACAGAGCAGGAGCGAACACGCTCTCTCATCACTAGTCGATACCAAAAGGTCATATCAGAGACAAAATCAGAAAGAAAGCAGGTGGTTAAAATACAAGCCAAAGTCAAAGAATGAGCTAAATCAGGAAAACCACAGTAAGAGCATGGACTAGCACTGGAGAAGATATGCAGGATTTATTGATTGGCAATGGAAACTGATACTTAGGGGTTTAAATAGTGAGTAGTCCCAACAAAGGGCTCACAGTAGCAAAAAACACAAACTTACAGAATTTAACCCTGAAGCCTCTGAAATGCTCAGAACCACAAGTCTCAGGAACTAAACAGGGCCACTGAATAGTCACTCTACAACAAGCAAAATGAACAAAACCCCTGCTGTAAATAAATAAAAGCAAGTGCATTTAAATAAAATAGGGTTCTTAGTAACACTGTTTTTGATCAAAAATAGTGAAAAAGCTATCCCACCGGGACAAGGTGAACCTTCTTGTAGGTTTTTCTTATTCATGGCCTTTGTGAAACATGCATTTATGTGCTGCATGTGTAGCACCCTGAGGGCTCGGCTGCTACAGGGGTATTGCACCTCAAACCAGAGGTGTGATATTCCACTCCCGGGTAAGGATGGAGTGTGGACCAGGACTCGTTTAGCTGCATGCACCACACACACCCCATTTCCGAGGGACAGCTCAACGGTGCTCCCTCGAGACAGGAGTGCAGGCACGACAGCATCTGTCCCTGGCTGGAGTGGTGAGGGGAAAGTACACCCAGTGGTGTAGGAGCAGATAGGGGTGGGTCTTTGGGCATAGGTAGGAGCCCATTGGTTGCTAGTCACCTGGGCTCACACATAGAGGGAGGTATTTAAGGTGGGCACCATCTTAGGACAGTGTTCAGTTCAGTCAGGAGTTCAGCCAGAGAGGGCTGACAGGGAGCTGTGGCTCAGTCTGGGCCCAGCTCCAGAGGCAGGCCTGGAGTGGAGGCCAGAAACAGCAGAAAGAGAGAGGAGAAGGAACGGAAAGGAAAGTAAGAAAGGAACTGGAACAGAGGAGAAAGGAAGCAAGGAACACAGAGAAAGGCCCAGAGACGCGAGTAAAGAAGGAACCCCATATGCCCATATGCCATACAGGGTGAAGGGTTGGCAGAGCAGGGTACCGGAACCCAAATTGGTGGAGGCAACAGATTCCTCAGCCAAAGACCGGAGGTCGTCACCACATCTTGGTGCGACCCCCCAATACATCCACCAGGAAAGCATACCGCATAGGGTCAGGGAAACCGGAGATAGGTTTCGCCAACAGAAGGCCCAAGGGAGCTGGACAAAGGTGGGTCACTGGTGGGGACGGCCAGAGAAAGGAAAGGAAGGGAGCCCTGTGCCACGCTCTGGAATTGCCTGGGAGTTGGTCGAGTCCCTTACCTGGTGGACGCAGCACGGCTTGGGCAGTCATCGCCTGCAGGATTGACACGAATAACAACTGTGAGTAAAGCATTGGAAACTGCAACCGCACGTCTCTGTGTTTCATCGCCGCACCAGCACCATTAGTACTGGGACGCTCACACCATCACTCCCACCATCTTCTACACTAGCTGCCCTGAGGCAATACTTCTCCCGTGGGGAGTTATTCCATACTCGGCTGCGCAAACTACATCAGCCTCAGCGGTCTGCAGCGCAGCGGCGGTCCCCACTGACCGCAATCCACGGGTGGCGTAGTCGGACACTTGTTACAACATTAAGACTGCCACTGAATTGACCACCCTGGGCACGGACCGGGTCACCGCCACACGGAGACTACAACCCCCAGCATCTTACAGAAGGCCCGGCTCCGGGTATCCCCGACACAGCACAGGCCCAGGGGGCGCGTCACATGTATACCAACTTAAAACATGTTTGGTTTCTATGAGGAAGTAAGTGCAAATCTGGATGTTGGTAATGCGTCTGATGTGATTTATCTGTACTTTGCAAAGGCATTTAATACTGTACCAGATAACAGCCTTATACTGAAGCCACAGAAGCAAGGACTTCAGGGAACTATATGCAGATGGGTAAGGAATTGAATAACAACAAGAATAGATTGAACGCCCAGATAATCAATAAAAAATATATTTTTATTACAACATAAATATAAAACTGCCACTTGGCATAGGAATAAAATTGCATAAAAGGGGTAATGCAGGAAAATCACAGGGAAACTTATAGAAATAGTGGGTATAATAAAATGGTATTATCATTAGAATAATATGTAAACAGCACATTGTAAGTATTATGGTAAGGTTATTAAGATATCTTTACAAGATTGTCACATACGTCCAAGTGGACATAGAAGACACATCACCATATACAGTACAGATCAAAAGTTTGGACACACCTTCTCATTTAAAGATTTTTCTGTATTTTCATGACTATGAAAATTGTACATTCACACTGAAGGCATCAAAACTATGAATTAACACATGTGGAATTATATACTTAACAAAAAAGTGTGAAACAACTGAAAATATGTCTTATATTCTAGGTTCTTCAAAGTAGCCCCCTTTTGCTTTGATGACTGCTTTGCACACTCTTGGCATTCTCTTGATGAGCTTCAAGAGGTAGTCACTGGAAATGGTTTTCACTTCACAGGTGTGCCCTGTCAGGTTTAATAAGTGGGATTTCTTGCCTTATAAATGGGGTTGGGACCATCAGTTGTGTTGTCCAGAAGTCTGGTGGATACACAGCATATAGTCCGACTGAATAGACTTAGAATTTGTATTATGGCAAGAAAAAAGCAGCTAAGTAAAGAGAAACGAATGGCCATCATTACTTTAAGAAATGAAGGTCAGTCAGTCCGAAAAATTGGTAAAACTTTGAAAGTGTCCCCAAGCGCAGTTGCAAAAACCATCAAGTGCTACAAAGAATCTGTCTCACATGAGGACCGCCCCAGGAAAGGAAGACCAAGAGTCACCTCTGCTTCTGAGGATAAGTTTATCCGAGTCACCAGCCTCAGAAATCGCTGGTTAACAGCAGCTCAGATTAGAGACCAGGTCAATGCCACACAGAGTTCTAGCAGCAGACACATCTCTTCAACAACTGTTAAGAGGAGACTTTGTGCAGCAGGCCTTCATGGTAAAATAGCTGCTAGGAAACCACTGCTAAGGACAGGCAACAAGCAGAAGAGACTTGTTTGGGCTAAAGAACACAAGGAATGGACATTAGACCAGTGGAAATCTGTGCTTTGGTCTGATGAGTCCAAATTTGAGATCTTTGGTTCCAACCACCGTGTCTTTGTGCGAAGCAGAAAAGGTGAATGGATGGACTCTACATGCCTGGTTCACACCGTGAAGCATGGGCCAACAAGTGCTAAGCACCTCTGGGAACTCCTTCAAGATTGTTGGAAGACCATTTCCGGTGACTACCTCTTGAAGCTCATCAAGAGAATTCCAAGAGTGTGCAAAGCAGTCATCAAAGCAAAAGGTGGCTACTTTGAAGAACCTGGAATATAAGACATATTTTCAGTTGTTTCACACTTTTGTGTTAAGTATATAACTCCACATGTGTTAATTCATAGTTTTGATGCCTTCAGTGTGAATGTACAATTTTAAAAGTCATGAAAATACAGAAAAATCTTTAAATGAGAAGGTGTGTCCAAACTTTTGGTCTGTACTGTACATATATAAGAACATCCTAGAAATATATTATAAAGAAAGACATATTGCTCCAACGTACATTTCACCAGGTGGCTTTCTCCTTTTCACTCTGTCTAAGAGTGATGGGATATAGGTAATAAAGGAAAGTTCCGTGTTGACTATGACCCCAAGACTGCAATCATGATGCTTGGGAGTTATGGTTGACCACTAGTGATGGGAGAGTATGTTCTGTTAACCTTTTCAGCGACCATGCTCGGGTGCTCGGGTGTTATGTTTCAGCCAGTGCTCATGATTTGCGACTGTTTGACAGCTTTAATACATGTGAGGAATGACTAAGAAACAGGCATTCCTCACATGTATAAAAGCTGTCAAACAGTCGCAAATCATGAGCACAGAGTGACTGAAACATAACACCCGAGCACTCTGAAGATACTCGGAAAACATCCACGCATGCTCGTAAATCTCGAGTAACGAGCATGTTCGCTCATCACTATTGACCACCCAATGAAATTGCAACATGGGGTATAGGTAGGTTAGTAAAAGGAGGAAACATGAGAAATCCAGTTATGGAAATACTTTGTTTTAGATAGAGGGAGGACATGATATTAGCAACAACAGACAGATTATTTCTGGTATATTGTATTAAGCAGAGGGTGATGTCAAGAGAAGATGTGTGTAATTGGGTGTCATCAGCATATAGATGGTACTGGAAACTAAATCTACTGATGGTTTGTCCAATAGGGGCCGTGTACAGAGAAAAGAAAAGGGGGGCTAGAAATGAATCTTGAGGAACCCCAGCAGTAAGGGGAAGAGGAGAGGAAAAAGAGATGGTTAATGATACAGTGAAGGAGTAGTCTGAGAGGAGGTGTCATTGGTATAGGTTGTAGGGCGAGAAGAAGCGAGGAATCTGGTAACTTATTCTGTGACAGGTTCAAAGGTGTAAAATGAACTTGAGGTGTAGGATTAAAGAAGAAACAAGCTGTGAGGGGATTTGGCAAAAATGTCCTGACAGATATGGTTAATTGTTTCTTGGAAATAACTGGCCAGATCGTAAGCGCTGAGGTTGGTGATGGGGGCGTGTACTCAGGAGGGAATGGAAAACTTATAGTGGATGAACTCTTCTACTAAAAGTGAAAACGTGTTTATCATAATAATAATTTTTATTTCTAGAATGCCAACCTATTCCACAGCATTTTACATTTCAATTTCAATGAGTGCCAGGGTATCTGTCATCTGTGTCAGGTCTTTCTGCGTGTAGCAGATGATGCTCCATCCAGGGCACTTTCCAATGTCTTATTATAATGTGACAATGCTAACTCTGGACACGAGGAGATTGGAGCTAAAGATGATGGTAGATTGTTCATAAGTTGCTGGTTCTTAATGTTATGTACACTTCTGTATGTACGGTAAGTGGGGGTGTCCTGAGCGGGTTGACAGTTTTTGACAGAGAAAGAAAGAACGTTGTGGTCAGAGAGTGGGAGATGGGAGTTAGTAAAGTAAGCTCAGAGAACACCAGGTCCAGTGTATTATTGTCTTGCGTAGCAGAGATAGTAAGTTGTGAAAGGCTGAGAGAGCAGGTTAGAGAAAGAAGATAAGTAGAAGAAGCAGAGAGTGGATTACACTGTTCTACAGCTAAACTGGTTCAGAGATGAAAACAGTTAAACTTGACTAATTTTTTGATGCTGAAAACAAATATGATGCTTAAATTTGCTGATTAGTTCTCATTTTCAAGATCTAGAGGAGGTTGTAATTACACCTGACATCTCACATGCAGGCTTATAGAAAAATTGTGTTTTTATTATTTCATCATCATTATTGCATTGTTAGTAGCTAGTCTATTACATCATCTATTCAGCCATCAGTATTCTATCATCTTAGAGTGACCAATCAAAAAGTGCCAACTCTGCTCCAATGACGTAATCCTAATTACAGTTGCATGTTTTTTTTTAGAAATACCTCATTCTTGCATTAACAAAGCGGATAGTTTTTGCTACATATGCAGAGAAGTCACTTTTGCGTCACAAAGGCAAAAGTTGACTACCATGATATGGAAAGCTTACAACCTGTATTTTATCTGCAGAATAGGTTCCCAACGATCTGGAGAGGGCCAAGCAATCACACTACCAATTGCTATTTCTGCATGGTGCCCCCCCATTAGGAAAGGAATTTCAAGGAAGAAGAAGTGGACTTTACAGCATCCAAATATTCTATCTGCAATATGCCCAGTGCCACATACAGAAGAACTGATGAAGGCAGCAGACCGCTGCAGAAACGCGTTGTGGGCATTAATACTTCAATAAAGAGGTTTGTTTTATCCTTTTCCAGCGCCTTAATCAGTTTCTAGCGCCCCACTGACCACTTCAATTTGCACACATACAGAAGAACTGTCAGTTCCAAAAGCACCGGAAACATTTTCAGTCGAGTCAAGTGAGGAAGAAGAGGGCGCTTGGTGACATGAAGCATCTTCCTCAAACAACTCAGACTTTCTGTCAGCAACCTCAACTGAAGCACACCTTATAACACGAAGTGAACTGAACTATCTTGTTAGAGATTTGGATCTGCCCAAGAGTAAAGGCCCCGTCACACATAACGAGATCGCTAGCGAGATCGTTATTACGTCACGGTTTTTGGATCGCTGGAGAGTCGTTTTGTGATCGCTGGGGAGCAGTCAAACATGCAGAACTTCGCAACGATTTCGGCTGCCCCAGCGATTTAACTAACGATCTCGGCGATCGTTGGGACGCTTTCACACAGCAGCTATTTCAACGATCCACACCTTGATAGGGACTGTACTGTGTCACAAAGGCGTGCATAAAATTACTTTTCCGCGCCCCCTCATCTCCGATTGGTGGATGCTACTGCGTTCTGATTGGGCGGCCTTGGTCGCTACAACGATCCGCAAAATCAGGACTCAGTCAAATGAACGGATATCAACAGCCCGGAGAATTCTGCTAGGATCTGCAATCCAGTACGAGGTCAGAAACAAAGGATGGAATCGCTATTCTGTTGCCTTCTTTATGCATGGCACGGGGACGAGGGGCGCGGAAAAGTCCAATTTATGCACGCCTACGAGTCTCAGTTCTGAATCGCTAACGAGGTCGTTGATAAGGTGTCAAATACAGCGATGCACACTGCCCAGCGGGAGCGCAACGACCCAGGAATGGTCCAGGAAGCTTTGTAACGATCAGCGATCTCACAGCAGGTGCCTGATCGTTGCTACCTGTCAGACATAAAGAGATTGCTAGCAAGATCGCTATTGCGTCAAAAAAACCGTGATGTATCAACGATCTCACTAGCGATCTCGTTATGTGTGACGGGGCCTTAAGGCTCAACTCTTAAATTCCAGGCTACAGGATTGGAATCTCCTAGTGAGCGTTGTTTGGATTTCTTTGTTCCGGAACCATGATAAAAATCTTGTCCAATACTTGTTCATGAAGGGTGATCTTGTGGCATGCAGCAACATCAACAGTTTAATGGAAGCTCTGAAGATAAGTCATAATCAAGAGGAAAGGAGGCTTTCATCAATTCATCCAAAACAAGCATAAAAACCATCTTGCTGCATAATGGCAATGCACTACCTTCAATTCCAGTTGGTTATACCGTCCATATGAAAGAAAGATACGACAAGATCTCATGGACCCAATTGGTAAGATTTATCTGTATATTTTATCCCTTTTTTGGTACTGTTTTTGCCTGTATGTATGCCTTTCATTACTTCATGTTTTGTAACCTTTTTAAGCACTGTACTTCTTTTTGTATATTAAATCTAAAATGTTATAAGTTTGTTCCTTGCTGCTTTAAAAGTACCCACAAATCATGAGGAGGGAAAGAATAACTTGTCTGTGTTACCCTTTGTAAGCGTGAGTGCAAGACGAGTACCTATCAGGTGCTCGGGAAAGCTGGGTGGCGTATGTGATAGTGTGTGACCCAGTGCAAGCGTCTCACTGGCCTATCAAAACGGCGAGTAGTGGCAGCGAAAAGTGTGGGGTGGATTTGGAAACTGGTTGTGGGGGGGGCTTAGCTCATCGTGTTGCAAGCAAGTTGTGTTCGTGATAAATTGGTTGTGTTGATCCTGACATGCAGTATTTGAAAAACCCTAAAACTTTGACCTTCCCAACTATATCTCCAACTGTATCTCTAGCGACATTCAAAGAACTTGCAATCTTTTTGTTTACTTTTCCTTATTTCTGCAAGGCATTAATATCTTCTCTTAACTATTTAGATTTCTTTCCTGATTAAGGGTCCATTTAAATAGATCGAGAGCGGCATAATACGGCCGTCGATCAGTAAACTTTTACCGACCGTGGTCATTTAAATGCATGTTTACACAAGCACACCAAAGTAAAACGTGTGCACTGAGTGATTTACACTACAACACTCAGTGTGCATAGGCTGCCATTGTTCTTGGCAGCGTGAGTACTAACTGCACAGGACGATGCACCGCCAAGAACGGTGATTTTATGAGCTGCACAAAAGATCATTTCATTTTTTATTATTTTTACCTGAACCACACCTGATGCAACTAACGAAACCTTGATTAGTTACATAGGTTCTTCAGACAACACCTGATTTGCAAATACTGTATATGGTCTTACAAAGGATTTAATTCAAGCGCGGTGGATAACTCTGAAATTGCAGTAGTCATTGAAGTTGGCATTTTGTGTTGAATTTGAAGAAAGCGCTTTTTATATTAGTTGTGTTGAGCTACTACAATTGTTTTTGTTTCATTAGTTTACTGTAAACAGCAAAAAGTTGTATATTTTGCAATTAAACCTAATTTACAATGTGCATTAAATAATTTTCAATTGCAACTATATCTGACCTTATTACCACTTCTGACATTCCAAAATGTGACTTCTATAACTGGAAAGAATCTCAATATTGTTTCTGAAACTAGTTGTAAAGAAGGCTAAGAAACACAGGCAGACTATATATCTGGGATGCTACTAGCCAGATCATTCCATACTAGGGACCTGATTCATCATTGTTGTTTCTCAACTTTTCTATAGTAATTTCTAATTTGCTCTTTATTAGTGGTTTTAGTATTTGAGACCTGGAGTCTATAAGGTTCACACAATTTTTTAAATTGTCTTTATTTTTTATGTCTTTTTATGTCATTTATTTGTGTAGACATCTTTGCTTATCAAGATGTTTTCAAGAGATTCCTGAAATACAACCTTTTCAAAACTTGCGGGGCTTTTTGACACATCTCACCCCAGTACCTGCCTGAAGTAAGATTTATTATTTACAATTTGGGGAAGTAACTTTTTAAAGGATTTTAAAAAAAAAAGCATTTAAAGGAAACAATTAAGAGCATTTTGAAGAATTCAGCGCAAACAAATGTCAGCGAATATAACTTAAAAAAGAAAAAGTAACCTAAATAAGTTGCAAATAATGAATCAGGGCTTTTGTGTATAGATACAGAGAGCATTGACTCCTGTATTTCTTGGAATTGTTATCAAATGTGTAGAACACCTAATTTTAAAACAGAATAGAATCATTGACACCATTTCAGCATCTGTGGGATCAAGGTCAGTAAATGCTTAAAGGGAACCTGTCACGTCCTAGTTGCTATGTACACTGCCCCAATTGCTTTGTTAGTGATACATTATATACACTTTGTCCTACCTGCTCATATTCAGTCATAGGGGTATGATTCTCTCATTCACTCATGGGCGGTGCCGCATACAGTCACTGCTGGCGTTGCCCATGTATTTGAATAATGCTCCTGGCAAGGTTGCGTCTAGATCGGAGGTGATGTTTTGTGCTCCTCACTTTAGACACTCCGATCTAAACGCTTCACTGCTGGGAGACTAGATCTGAGTTGCTGGAGTGAGGACCTCAAAAAATCCCCTCCGATGTACACTGTTCAGCACTGACACCACTAGGTCGGAGTAGATTACAGGATCCTCATACTCACTGCTGTCTAGTCGCCTCTACTGGCTTTTTAATATTTTTCTTATGCTTTTTTTATGTAATTGCTCATGTTTTTAATGGAGCAAACATCACAAATCAAAAATGATTTTTACACTGTTATATATTTTATGGATTTTGGCAAAATTATTTTTTTTTCTGATTAATGAAACTTACATTTTTATTGTCGCTTTATGTAATATAAAAAATTCCCCTTATCGCCGATTGTTCAGTTTTGCCAGAATGTGACTCTTCCCATTTGTCCACAGTCCTGTCTGCAGCACCGACATTGTGAAGAGTGGGCGGAGCGCCACCCCACTGCCCCAGATTGATGTCGATTGACAGTCATTTTGTATTTCTTCCATTTTCTTACTATTGCACCAACAGTCCACCCAGCGTCTTACTTATGGTTTTGTAGCCCATTCCAGATTTGTGCATGTCTATGATCTTGTCTCTGACATCCATAGAATGCACTTTGGTCTTGCCTATGTTGTAAAGGTTAGAGTCTGACTGATTGAGTCTGTGGACAGGAGTCTTTTATACTGGTGACTATGTAAGACAGCTGTCTTTAATGCAGGTAATGAGTTGATTAGGAGTGTCTAACTGGTCTGTAGAACCAGAACTCATAATGGTGTCACGGTCTCCACACTTTCCTTGTCTGCTATGTTACTATTGTGTGGAGGCTGTCAGTCTGTATTGGTTTTGCTGGGTCCTTTCTGCAATCATCTGTGTTCACTTCCCTTGATTAGTCTTCTACTTAAGCATGCTAGCTCCTTCACCCAGTGTCAATTGTACACTTGCTGTTTCCTGTGTAGGACTGATCTCTCTGTGCTCTGTGCGTGACCCAGCCTGACTATTTTCCCTTACCTGGATTTTGACCATTTGCCTGTTATCTAACTACTCTTTTGTCTGCTCCCTTTGTACTGCGCCATTTTGCTGGACTTGACTTTGGATTGTTTGACCTCCCTCTATTTATCCAGTAAGTAGCACTTACATAATATTTCTTTCAGTAATATTAGTCTCTTCTCTCCTTTTCTGTGCCTGTTATTTCAGTAGTGACTCGCGTCACATTGGTTTGTAGGGGATCAAATACTTATTTCTCACTGCAAAATGAAAAAAATGTATCTTATTTATACAATGTGATTTTCTTTCTATCTCTCAATGTTAAAATTACCCTACCCTTAAAATTATATATATATATATATACACACACACATATACAATGGGGGGGAATATTTAGTCAGCCACCAATTGCGCAAGTTCTTGCACTTAAAAAGATGAGAGAGGCCTGTAATTGACATCATAGGTAGACCTCAACTATGAGAGACAAAATGAGAAAACAAATCCTGAAAATCACATTGTCTGATTTGGAAAGAAATTTTTTTTCAAATTTTGGTGGAAAATAAGTATTTTGTCATTTACAAACAAGCAAGATTTCTGGCTCTCACAGACCTGTAACTTCTTCTTTAAGAGGCTCCTCTGTCCTCCACTCATTACCTGTAGTACTGGCACCTGTTTGGACTTGTTATTAGTATAAAAGACACCTGTCCTCAATCTCAAACATTCACACTCCAAACTCCAGTATGGTGAAGACTAAAGAGATGTCGAAGGACATCAGAAAAAAAATTGTAGCCCTGCATCAGGCTGGGAAGACTGAATCTGCAATAGGCAAGCAGCTTGGTGTGAAAAAATCAACTGTGGGAGCAATAATTAGAAAATGGAAGGCATACAAGACCACTGATAATCTCCCTCGATCTGGGGCTCCACAAAAGATCTCACCCCGTGGGGTCAAAATGATCTCAAGAGTGGTGAGCAAAAATCCTAGAACCACACGGGGGGACCTAGTGTATGACCTGAAGAGAGCTGGGAACGTTACACAGGCTACCATCAGTAACACACTACGCCGCCAGGGACTCAGATCCTGCAGTGCCTTACGTCTCACCCTACTTAAGCCATTACATGTCCTTGCCCATCTGAAGTTTGCTAGAGAGTATTTGGATGATCCAGAAGAGTATTGGGAGAATGTCATATAATAATCAGGTGAAACCAAAGTAGAACTGTTTGGTAGAAACACAACTCGGCGTGTTTGGAGGAGAAAGAATGCTGAGTTGCATCCAAATAACACCATATCTATTGTGAAGCATGGGGGTGGCAACATAATGCTTGGGGGCTGTTTCTCTGCCAAGGGACCAGGACGACTGATCTGTGTACATGAAAGAATGAATGGGGCCATGTATCATGAGATTTTGTGTGCAAACCTCCTTCCATCAGCAACGGCATTGAATCGTGATGAGCGAGCATACTCGCAAGTACTCGGTACTCGCCCGAGCGTCTCAGTACTCGAGATGCTCGGCGCTTGCCGAATACTTGTGAGATGCTCGGGCGGCTGCTCGGGTCCCTTTCCTGCATGTTTGGCACTCTTTAGAGCGCCAATCAACATGCAGGGATTGCCTGCCACTCACTGTAATTCTGCAGCCATGTTGGTTGTGGCATTACAGTGATTGGCTGGCCGCACAGCGTCATCAGGTCTATAACAGACCTGGCGCGGCTGTGTTCGTGAGTCTACTCCGTAATTAGGCAGTGTAGGGAGAGATGCTGCTAGGGAGAGATTTGGTTGTGTATTAGGTAGTGTAGGGAGAAAACAAATGCATTACACATATCCATCTCAACAAACAGTCCTTCTGAGGACTAATCCAAATGCAGAGATATCAGGCAGGCAGTGTATATAGGCAGGCAGGCTTTGTATATAGCAGACTGCAGTGCATATAGCACAAGAGGCTCCATTCCAGTTCTGCCTTCTGCTACTGTTAGATATTTCTAGACAAAGGCCCAGGTCTCAGGGGCCAGGAATATTTTTTTGGATCTTAATCCTCATTATTTGCTTAAAAAGCAATCCAGAGAACACAGTTTTTCTGTGCCATTTTCTTGTTGGCACTGCAGAATACAGCCAGGTCATTTTCTTATTACAGCGCTAAAAATCCAGCAATTTAAAACTGTGATTTGTCTGTCACATGGATCACATATAATTGCACTGAAAATACTGCCATTTTTGGCCACCATTCAAATTTTTTTTCAGTGTATCAGCAAAGTTTTTGACACCGGTTTGCTATTCAAAATAGTTACCTACAGGTCAGGTATTTAAAACTGTGGTTTGTCCGTCACACAGATTACATATACGTTTTCTGAAAATTCTGCCATTTCTGGCCTCCATTCTAATTGTTTTCAGTGTGTCAGCAAGTTTTTGACACCGGTTTGCTGTTCAAAATAGTTACCTACAAGCCAGGTATTTAAAACTGTGGTTTGTGCGTCACATGGATCACATATACGTTTTTTGAAAATTCCGCCATTTCTGGCCTCCATTCTAATTTTTTTTCAGTGTGTCAGCAAAGTTTTTGACAACGGTTTGCTGTTCAAAATAGTTACCTACAGGCCAAGTATTTAAACCTGTGGTTTCTCTGTCACACGGATTACATATAACTTTGCTCCAAATTCAGGCATTTGTAGTGAGCGTGGAAGATATTGTCCTCCATTTAAAATGCGCAAGGCGCATGGCAAGAGACGGGGAACTGGACGTGATGGTAATGGTGATGGTGCATGCAGAGGCCAAGGCCGTGGGCAAGCTGAAATTGTGCCACAACAAACACCCACATCTTCTCGCCCGACCTTCCTGTCTCAATTCCTAGGAGACCGCAGCACACCACTATTGAACCCAGAGCAGTGTCAAAAGTTTGTTGGTTCGATAGCGGATAATACTTTCAGTCACTTTGCCACCACCACCATCAACACACTGTCTTCCACACGATCAAGTCTCAGTAGCCGTGAGTCTGGACTGCATATTCCTCACCCTGATCCTCCTTCCTCCCACCATGCCGAGGGCCCGGAGACAACTGATCCTACACTTGGACACTCTGAAGAGCTGTTCACTTTTCCATTTATATATTCGGGCCTCTCGCCCAGTCCACTTAAAGCAGGGCAAGAGGAGATCGCATGTAGCGATGCCCAAATATTTGAGCAGCCACGGTCACACCAAGGCGACGGTGGGAAAGTGTCACAAGAGGTGGACGATGATGAGACACAATTGCCAGAAAGTCAGGAAGAGGACCAGGGTGCGAAAGTGGAAGACGAGGTGGTGGATGATATAGTAACTGACCAAACCTGACAGGAGGACATGCCGAGCGAGGACAGCAGCACACAGGGGGATAGAGGCAGAGCACCCCAACAGGCAGGAAGAAGCAGTGTGGTGGCCGAAGACAGAAGGCAGGCCACCATTCCCCGTAACACCAACACGAAGGAAGTTGCCAGTACAAGTGTTAGGTCTTCTCGAGTATGGTTGTTTTTTAAAGACTCTGTCGATAACACCAAAAAAGCCATTTGCACCACCTGCCAGGCCAGCATCAGCAGGGGTGGCAAAACAATCAGCCTGACCACTACCAGCATGATCAGGCACATGGCAGCAAAGCACCCGACTTTGTGGACAGAACCCCAGGGTCCAGGAACAGTGTCTGCGGGTGGCACCACTGCTTCTTCCGCTGTTGTGCATGCAAGACAATCCCCTGTCAATGGTGCATGCGAAAATGCCTACTGCCCGGCACCTGTCATTGCACACTGTAGCATCGGCGTCTCTGCCCCCTGCCAGGCAGAGACGCCATCCCTCTCACCACCGCGCTCCCTGCCCGGCGTCCTCCAGCGCCCCTCTTCCTGCTTCTGCTGCCGGCGCGGGCAGCTTCCCAGGTACTGTGCTTAGGGCACACGCACGCGCTCCCTCCCTCTTAAAGGGGTCGCGCGCACCGCCCTAAGGAGTCCCCGGCCAATTGCCGGAGGTCCTCCCATATATAAGGCACCTCCTCCAAAATGGAGGTGCCCGAGCAATAGTTGATGCACAGTATACTTACCTCTGCTTCAGCCCTCAGGTCCCGCTGCTTGCCTGTCTTCTAGTCCTGCCCGCCAGCCTGACTATCAGTCCAGTCCGCCAGCCTGACTACAATCCAGCCCGACAGTCTGTCTTCCATGCAGTCCGCCAGTCTGTCTATGGGCTTTGCCCGCCTGCTTACCTGGAAGCACTTGCCTGTTACCTGTCAGCCTACCTGGAGGCTTCTGCCCGTCACTTGCCGTGACCACCTGACCGCCTACCTAGAGGCTCCTGCCCGTCACTTGGAGGCTCCTGCCCGTCACTTGGAGGCTACCTTGGAGGCTACCTGGAGGCTCCTGCCCGTCACTTGCCGTGACCACCTGACAGCCTACCTAGAGGCTCCCGCCTTTCCCCTAGGAGACGAGTGGAAGACGGCATTCAATACCCAGGATGGTCACTATGAATACCGTGTAATGCCCTTCGGTCTCTGCAATGCTCCCGCTGTCTTCCAAGAATTAGTCAATGACATCTTCCGTGATCTTCTATATTACTGCGTGGTGGTGTACCTGGACGACATATTGGTCTTCTCTCCGGACCTTCCCACACACCGGAAGGATGTTCGTCAGGTCCTGCTTAGGCTCAGGCAGAATCACCTCTATGCCAAATTTGAGAAGTGCCTCTTCGAGCAGACCTCCCTTCCGTTCCTGGGCTATATTATCTCCCAGACAGGTCTACGAATGGACCCCGAGATGCTCTCTGCCATCTTAAAATGGCCCCGTCCGGAGGGGTTGAAGGCGATTCAGCGATTCCTGGGCTTTGCCAACTACTACCGTCTCTTCATCCCGCACTTCTCTTCCCGGACTGCTCCCATCTCTGCGCTCACCCGTAAGAGAGCAAATCCCTAAGTATGGCCGCCCGAGGCTGAGGAGGCCTTCCTTTCCTTAAAGCAAGCCTTCTCCTCTGCCCCAGTGCTGCACCGTCCGGACTGCAACAAACAGTTCTTCCTGGAGGTTAATGCTTCCTCCTCCAGGGCCGGAGCGGTGCTCACCCAAAAATCTTCATCTGGGAGAATGGTAACCTGCGGCTTCTTCTCCAAACTCTTCTCCTCGTCTGAGCGCAACTACTCCATAGGAGACCGAGAACTGCTAGCCATCAAATTGGCACTGGAGGAGTGGTGTTACTTGCTTGAAGGGGCTCTATACCCAGTGATCATCTATACTGATCACAAAAACCTTGCATATCTCCAGAATGCCCAAAGACTCAATCCACGTCAGGCCCGGTAGTCTTTGTTCTTCGCTCGCTTTGACTTTATCCTACATTTCCGCCCGGCGGACAAGAATGTTAAGGCTGACGCCTTGTCCCGATCCTTCCTGTCCTCCGATCTAGAGGAGGAGCCTACGCACATCATCGACCCCTCCAAAATGATGAGTATGGCCCCCTTAGATCTGACTCGTCTCCCACCCGGTAAGACGTTTGTAGCAGTTCCAGATCAGGAGAAGATTCTTCACTGGGGTGACTCATCTAAACTAGCCGGCCAAGCCGGTCAGAAGAAAACTTTCCTGCTCATTACCCGGCATTACTGGTGGCCTACCCTGTGCAAGGATGTGGTAGACTTCGTCTCGGCCTGTTCGTCTTGTGCTCGCAACAAAGTTCCCAGACATCTTCCAGCCGGTCACCTCCTGCCTCTTCCCGTACCTGCTGCCCCTTGGCAACACATTGCTATGGACTTTATCACAGATCTCCCTGTTTCTGCCGGCTGTCATTTGGGTGGTCGCCGACTGCTTTTCTAAAATGGCCCACTTCATTCCTCTGCCTGGTCTCCCGTTTGCATCTTAGCTGGCTAAAAGCTTCTTCCTTCACATTTTCCGTCTCCATGGCCTACCCCTCCACAATCTTCTGGAGAGCTACTGGATGTCACCCTGGATTTCTCCTCCGCTTACCATCCAAAGTCCAATGGCCAAGTGGAGCGTATCAACCAGATCCTTACCAGCTACCTCTGGCACTTTGTTAATGCTCACCATACTGATTGGGTGGACCTCCTACCATGGGCTGAATTCTCCTACAACAACCATGAGAGCGAATCGACTTCCAAGTCCCCGTTCTTTGTAGTCTATGGTCAACATCCCCGGATTCAGTTTCCCGTCTCCGCTTCTGTGGACAACCCTGCCGCAGAATCTCTGGTCAGCGAATTTTCCACCATTTGGGAGAATACTAGGTCCGCACTTCTTCAGTCATCCGAGCGGATGAAGAGATATGCTAACAAGAGACGTCTGGATCTGCCTCAATTCCATCCGGGAGACAAGGTTTGGCTCTCCTCCAAACATGTTCGGCTCAAAATACCCTCCTACAAGTTGGGTCCTCGGTTCATCGGTCCATTTGAAGTCCTCAAACAAATCAACCCAGTGGCCTACAAGTTAAAACTCCCGACCACCTTACGGATTCCCAACTCCTTCCACGTATCTCTCCTCAAACCAGTTGTGTTTAATTCTTTTTCCAACAATCCAGGTACTCCCCCTGCTCCGGTTTCCGCTGAGGACGTTTTTGAGGTAGAGAACATTCTGGCCACCAAGAGGGTAAGAGGAAAAACCTTTTTTCTGGTGGATTGGAAGGGGTTTGGCCCAGAGGGGAGAACTTGGGAACCCGGGGAGAACATTCATGCCCCGCTTCTCCTTGAAATATTTCTTTCTGGCCTAAAAAAGAGGGGGCGTAAAGGGGGGGATACTGTAGCATCGGCGACTCTGCCCCCTGCCAGGCAGAGACGCCGTCCCTCTCACCGCTGCGCTCCCTGCCCGGCGTCCTCCAGCGCTCCTCTTCCTGCTTCTGCTGCCGGCGCGCGCAGCTTCCCGGGCACTGTGCTTAGGGCGCGCACGCGCTCCCTCCCTCTAAAAGGGGCCGCGCGTGCCGCCCTAAGGAGTCCCCGGCCAATTGCCAGAGGTCCTCCCATATATAAGGCACCTCCTCCAAAATGGAGGTGCCCGAGCAATAGTTGATTCACAGTATACTTACCTCTGCTTCAGCCCTCAGGTCCCGCTGCTTGCCTGTCTTCTAGTCCTGCCCGCCAGCCTGAATATCAGTCCAGTCCGCCAGCCTGACTACAATCCAGCCCGACAGTCTGTCTTCCATGCAGTCCGCCAGTCTGTCTATGGGCTTTGCCTGCCTGCTTACCTGGAAGCACCTGCCTGTTACCTGTCAGCCTACCTGGAGGCTTCTGCCCGTCACTTGCCGTGACCACCTGACCACCTACCTAGAGGCTCCTGCCCGTCACTTGCCGTGACCATCTGTCGGCCTACCTGGAGGCTCCAGCCCGTCACTTGCCGTGACCACCTGACAGCCTACCTAGAGGCTCCCGCCTTTCCCCTGCTGTCTCTGCCAGTTCATCTACCCGGATCTCTCGTCAGCCTGCCTGCTGTGCCCATCTGCAGTATCGGTCAGTCTCAGCCATCTGACCCATGCGAGTCACCTGCTCTCTTACAAGGTCGTCCCCAGAGTAGCACCTGGTCCCTCCGCTCGGTCTCTCCCAGGTCACTGAGTTATTATCTGCCGTACGACCTACAGTACAGACCAAAAGTTTGGACACACCAACTCGTTTAAAGATTTTTCTGTATTTTCATGACTATGAAAATTGTACATTCACACTGAAGCCATCAAAACTATGAATTAACACATGTGGAATTATATATTTAAAAAAGTGTGAAACAGCTGAAAATATGTCTTACATTCTAGGTTCTTCAAAGTAGCCACCTTTTGCTTTGATGACTGCTTTGCACACTCTTGGCATTCTCTTGATGAGCTTCAAGAGGTAGTCAACGGAAATGGTTTTCACTTCACAGGTGTGCCCTGTCAGGTTTAATAAGTGGGATTTCTTGCCTTATAAATGGGGTTCGGACCATCAGTTGTGCTGTGCAGAAGACTGGTGGATACACAGCTGATAGTTCTACTGAATAGACTGTTAGAATTTGTATTATGGCAAGAAAAAAGCAGCTAAGTAAAGAAAAACGAGTGGCCATCATTACTTTAAGAAATGAAGGTCAGTCAGTGCGAAAAATTGGGAAAACTTTGAAAGTGTCCCCAAGTGCAGTTGCAAAAACCATCAAGCGCTACAAAGAAACTGGCTCACATGAGGACCGCCCCATGAAAGGAAGATCAAGAGTCACCTCTGCTTCTGAGGATAAGTTTATCCAAGTCACCAGCCTCAGAAATCGCAGGTTAACAGGAGCTCAGATTAGAGACCAGGTCAATGCCACACAGCGTTCTAGCAGCAGACACATTTCTTCAACAACTGTTAAGAGGAGACTTTGTGCAGCAGGCCTTCATGTTAAAATAGCTGCTAGGAAACCACTGCTAAAGACAGGCAACAAGCAGAAGAGACTTGTTTGGGCTAAAGAACACAAGGAATGGACATTAGACCAGTGGAAATCTGTGCTTTGGTCTGATGAGTTCAAATTTGAGATCTTTGGTTCCAACCACCGTGTCTTTGTGCGACACAGAAAAGGTGAACGGATGGACTATACATGCCTGGTTCCCACCATGAAGCATGGAGGAGGAGTTGTGATGGTGTGGGGGTGCTTTGCTGGTGATACTGTTGGGGATTTATTCAAAATTGAAGGCATACTGAACCAGCATGGCTACTACAGCATCTTGCAGCGGCATGGTATTCCATCCGGTTTGCGTTTAGTTGGACCATCATTTATTTTTCAACAGGACAGTGACCCCAAACACACCTCCAGGCTATGTAAGGGCTATTTGACCAAGAGGGAGAGTGATGGGGTGCTATGCCAGATGACCTAGCCTCCACAGTCACCAGACCTGAACCCAATCGAGATGGTTTGGGGTGAGCTGGACCGCAGAGTGAAGGCAAAAGGGCCAACAAGAGCTAAGCATCTCTGGGAACTCCTTCAAGATTGTTGGAAGACCATTTCCGGTGACTACCTCTTGAAGCTCATTAAGAGAATGCCAAGAGTGTGCAAAGCAGTCATCAAAGCAAAAGGTGGCTGCTTTGAAGAACCTAGAATATAAGACATATTTTCAGTTGTTTCACACTTTTTTGTTAAGTATATAATTCCACATGTGTTAATTCATAGTTTTGATGCCTTCAGTGTGAATGTACAATTTTCATAGTCATGAAAATACAGAAAAATCTTTAAATGAGAAGGTGTGTCCAAACTTTTGGTCTGTACTGTAGGTCGGTCCGAGTAGATACTTAGTTACGCCCCTCTGGGTCCCTCCTTGCACGGCAGCACACAGGTTCCACCACCCGGATCCGTAACACACACTCTCAAGTAGAAGCATCAGGAAGCAAGTCCACTTCCTTGTCCCAGCGCAGTGTTCAGTTGTCCATACCCCAGTCCTTGGAACACAAGCGCAAAAACGCAACCAACTCCCCACAGGCTACACTACAAAATTCCCACATTTCACGACTGCTTGCGCTCAAAATTTTGCCTTTTAGGCTCGTGGAGACGGAAGCATTCCGCAACCTAATAGAGGTGGCTGTCTCTCGGTACTCAGTCCCCAGCCACCACTATTTCTCCCGGTGTGCGGTCCCCGCATTACACAAGCACATGTCCCAAAACATTAGCCATGCCCTCAAAAACGCAGTTACTGGGAAAGCCTACCTGTGGGCAGGGACGGTACATCTCGCTGATGGCACACTGGGTTAACATTATGGAAGCCGGGACCCAGTCGGACCTTGGGACGGAACACGTCCTCCCGACGCCAAGGATTGCAGGCCCTAGCTCAATCAGGGTTGCCCCCACAGTCTACAGCTCCTGCACGTCATCCTCCTCAGCCTCCTCCTCTTCAGCCTCCATCTCCGAAATGACCACATCAGTCACAAGCTGGAAGCACAGCAGCACTGCCTCGGCCAAGCGGCAACAGGCTGTGCTGAAGCTTAGGTGACAAACCGCACAATACTGAAGAGTTGTGGACAGCTCTGAAAGAGCAGGCAGATCTGTGGCTCACACCGCTGAACCTACAGTCAGACATAGTTGTGTGTGACAATAGCCGGAACCTGGTGGCGGCTCTGAGGCGAGGCGAGCTCACACACGTACCATGCCAGGCCCATGTGCTTTACCTAGTGGTTTAACGGTTTCTCAAATCCTACCCGGAGCTGTCGGATCTGCTTCTTAAAGTATGCCGCCTGTGTGCCCATTTTAGAAAGTCACCTACTGCTTCTGCCACCCTTGCCGTGTTTCAGCAGTGTTTGCAACTTCTAGCTCACAGACTGGTGTATGATGTCCCCACGCGTTGGAACTCTACACTGCAGATGTTGGGAAGGATTTGTGAGCAGAAGAGATCAGTTGTTGAGTACCAGCATCAACAAGGCCGTCGGTATTCAGTTCCAACTCCACACATAAGACCTCAGGAGTGGACATGGATGTCAGACATATGTACCATCCTCCAAAACTTTGAGGACTCCACCAAGATGGTGACTGGCGATGATGTCATAATTAACATCACCATCCCGCTTCTCTGTCTTCTGAAACGCTCTCTGCTCACAATTAAAGAGAATGCATTGCAGGCGGAGCACAATGAGATGGAGCAAGGAACCATACAGGGTGATTACACACAGCTCAGCCTCATCCCAACATGGATTGTGTGACAATGAGGAACAGGAGGAGGAGGAGGAAGAACAGGAGCTCGTTTCATGCAGTATAGATGATACTACTTGCACAACTGTCATACCGTCTGTTCAGCGTGGATTGCCTGAGAACAGAGAGGAGGAGGAGAGCATGGCCAGTCGTCCTTTTGGTGAGAACACGGAAGTATTGCCTGTTAGCAGTCTGGCAAGCATGGCTGAGTTTATGTTACGCTGCCTTTCCCATGACCCTCGCTTTCTCAAAATTTTGGGTGACAGTCATAACTGGTAGGTGACACTTCTAGACCAACGCTACAAGGAAAACTTTATATCTTTTATTCCTGAGGCGGACAGGTCTATAAAAATGGGGCAGTACCAGAAGGCCCTTGTTGCAGAACTATTAAAAAAATTCCCATCTGAAAACGCTGGCGGCAGAGGTCACAGTTCGTTGGACAACCAAGGAGTACAAGCGAGAGAGACACAACTTCAATCCAGCAGAGGCAGGGGAACACTGTCAAAGTTCTGGGAGAATTTTCTCAGCCCCTCCCATTGCATAGGCCCTGAGGCACGGGGTACTCTCACAAGGAGTGCAAAGTTTGGGAAGATGCTGAGGGAGTACCTTGCTGACCGTACCAACATCCTCCGTGATTCATCTGTGCCTTATAATTAATGGGTATCCAACCTGGATACCTGGAAAGAACTGGATCTCTACGCCCTGGAGGTCCTGGCCTGCCCTGCTGCTAGCGTTTTATCAGAGCAGACTTTTAGTGCCGCTGGTGGAATTATAACTGATAAGTGCATCCGCCTGTCAACTGAAAATGCTAACAGGCTGACTCTTATAAAAATGAACAAGGGCTGGATTGGGACAGACTTCTCAACACCACCGAATGATAGCAGGATAGCAGCGTAACATAAACTGAAATCCAGTGTCTTCTTTTGGGAGGTGTATTCCCATGCACCTCTTCACACCCACACATGGGTATACGCTTCCTGATTTTGGCTATTTGATCTTGTCCTCCTCCTTCTCTTCATCCTCATCCTCCACCACCATATCACCAGGGTGACCGTGGTCCATGATGCAACACCCACATAAATTTTTTAAAGAGTGTTTATGATGCCCGTAATAAATTTTTTTTATACTTTATGTTCATGTATACCACCCAGGGGTAAATGTTTGTCAGCCCACACACTTAGTGCATGGGCATTACAAGTGTAGGAGACCCGCTCCTTTCTAATGGGAACATTTTTTATGAGGCCCTCCTCCATGTCTCTTCCAAGGGGCATTGGAGTGCCTCCCAATTTTTGGCAGCCCTTGCATTCACTGCATAGTCCACAACTATGGGAGACCCACTTCCTAATAATGGGAACAGTGTTTTCAGGAGGCCCTCTCACCTCCACGTCTCTTCCAAGGGGCATTGGAGTGCCTCCAAACTTTTGGCAACCCTTACATTCACTGCATAGGCAAACACAATGGGAGACCTACTTCCTAATAATGGGAACATTGTTTTCAGGAGGCCCTCCTCTAAGTCTCTTCAAAGGGGTATTGGGGTGCGTCCAAATTTTCAAAGTGGTATTGGGGTGTGTCCAAATTTTGGGCAGCCCTGCAACTCACTGCATACACAATAACAGTATAGGAGACCCACTCTTTAGTAATGGGAACAATAAAACATGGCCGGCTGATGGCTCTCTAAGAATAGTGAGGGCCGACTGCTGGCCATTTAAGAATAGTAAAGGCCACCTGATGGCCCTGTAAAAATAGGCTTTGTGACTTTCAGAGTCCCTCCTTCATAAATGAAACACGATGTGTCTGATGATATCTCACACACCACATGGCCGGAAAAGGTTGTAAAATGTTAAAATTACATTTCCCAGTGAATGTATTTGTCACGGTTGAAAGCAATGCAAAAGTGCAAAAACGAATCAAAAACGCTATGTGTGAACATAGCCCAAGGTGTGGAGGAGTATTTTTGGTTTTAGTTATTTATTTTGCTTTAAATACAAGTCATTACCCTAGAAAGGATTTTCCTTAACATATTTCCCAGGAAAATCCATTTTGGTTTCCTTTTTGTATGTTTTATTGTGAGTCCGTAAAAGTGGCATAATACCTCTGACAACGTTGTTAACAGAAGTGACCTGGGAGTCAGAAATGTTTCCAGGGGTCTTCCCCATGCTGTTCCCATGTCATTTGAGCACTGTTCCCATCAATTTTGGGCAATTTTTAGGCCCTCTGCAGACCGCTGGGGGGAGCCACCTGAGAAATGCTAAAGTCTACCATAGACTTATATTGGGCTCATTGCTTGGGTCAAGCACCTGAGTATTCCAATGTGCTCGACATGAGCATCGAGCACCTGAGCATTTTAGTGCTCGCCCATCACTAGCATTGAAGTTGAAACGTGGCTAGGCCTTTCAGCATGACAATAATCCCAAGCTCACCACCAGGGCAACAAAGGAGTGGCTTCGTAAGGAGCATTTCAAGGTCCTGGAGTGGCCTAGCCAGTCTCCAGATCTAAACCCTATAGAAAACCTTTGAAGGGAGTTGAAAGTCTGTGTTGCCCAGCGACAGCCCTAAAACATCACTGCTCTAGAGGAGATCTGCATGGAGGAATGGGCCAACATATCAGCAACAGTGTGTGCCAATCTTGTGAAGACTTACAGAAAACGTTTGACCTCTGTCATTGCCAACAAAGGATATGAACTTTTGTAATTGACGAAATACTGATTTTCCACCAAAATGTAAAAAAAAATTGTTTGCAAATCAGACAATGTGATTTTCAAGATTTGTTTTCTCATTTTGTCTCTCATAGTTGAGGTCTACCTATGATGTCAATTACAGGCCTCTCTCATCTTTTTAAGTGGGAGAACTTGCACAATTGGTGGCTGATGAAATACTTTTTTTCCCCACTGTGTATGTATATGTATATATATATATATATATATATATATATATATATATATATATATATATATATATATATATATATTTATTTATATATTATAAATTATCACTGGAGAACTGCTATAATTTATGCCACTTTTGTGCTGTACATTCTGATAATTCTGTCGACCGCACTCCGTCACTGGCTGAGACTTAATTTTGTTGGAAAATAATTATGACATGGTGGGGATATCACAGACATGACTGGATGAGAGCCATGACTGGGCAGTTAATTTACAGGGCTATAGTCTGTTCAGAAATGACCGCACAAACAAGCGAGCGGGGTGTGTTTGTTTATATGTAAAATCATCCTTAAAACCCATCTTGGATGAGAATATATGTGAATCTAATGAAAATGTAGAGTGCCTGTGGGTGGAGATAAGGGGAGGGGGAAAAAATAATAAATTACTGATAGGGGTTTGTTATAAGTTTCCAAAAATAATGGAAGCAGAGGAGAAAATCCTCATAAAGCAAATGGATGAAGCAGCGACTCAAGGAGAAGTCATTATTATTGGGGACTTCAACTACCCTGAAATACATTGAAACAGAAACAGAAACCAGTAGTTCCAGCAAAGGTAATAGGTTTTTGACAACTATGAGAGACAATTACCTTTCACAACTGGTTCAGGGCTCAACAAGAAGGTGGGCACTGCTAGACCTAATATTAACCAACAGACCAGACCGATAGTTGGGGGTCACTTGGGTAATAGTGATCACAAAATAATAAGTTTTCATGTATCCTTTAATAAGATGTGTAGTAGAGGGGTTAAAAGGACACTAAACTTCCGGGAGGCAAATTTCCAGCGGTTGAGAGATGATCTTAGTGCAATAAACTGGGACGATATCCTGAGACATAAAACTACACAAAACAAATGGGAGACATTTATTAGCATCCTGAATAGGACCTGTGTACAATATATACCCTATGGGAATAAACATGCTAGAAATAGGAGGAAACCACTATGGCTAAATAGAGCTGTAAGGGGCGCAATAAGTGATAAAAAGAAAGCATTTAGAGAACTAAAGCAAGTAGGTAGTAATGAGGCATTAAATAAATACAGAAAATGAAATAAATTCTGTAAAAACCAAATCAAGGAAGCAAAGATTGAGACAGAGAGACTCATTGCCAGAGAAAGTAAAAATAATCCCAAAATATTCTTTAACTACATAAATAGTAAGAAACTAAATAATGATAGTGTTGCCCCCTTAAACATAGTCTGGATGAAATGGTGGATGAGGATGAGGAAAAAGCCAATATGCTAAATTATTTTTTTTCAACAGTATTTACACAAGAAAATCGCATGACAGAAAACATGATCAGTGATAACAAAAATTCTCCATTAAATGTCACTTGCTTAACGCAGCAGGAAGTACGGCGGTGTCAAAAAATCACTAAAGTTGACAAATCCCCTGGCCCGGATGGGATACACCCGCGAATACTGCAGGAATTATGTAAAGTCATAGATAGACCATTATTTTTAATCTTTAAAGATTCCATAATAACAGGTTCTGTACCACAGGACTGGCGTATAGCAAATGTGGTGCCAATATTCAAAAAGGGGACAAAAACTGAACTACTAAATTATAGGCCAGTAAGCCTAACCTCTACTGTGGATAAAATCCTGGAGGGTTTTCTAAGAGATGCTATACTAGAATATCTGAAGAAGAATAACTTCATGACCCAATATCAACATGGGTTTACGAGGGACCGTTCCTGTCAAACTAATCTGATAAGCTTTTATGAAGAGGTAAGTTCCGGACTGGACCAAGGAAATGCAGTGGATGTTGTGTATATGGACTTTTCAAAAGCTTTTGATACGGTTCCACACAAAAGGTTGATACATAAAATGAGAACAATGGGGATAGGGGAAAATATATGTAAGTTAGCGGACACCATGTCGCGTTTGGAGAGCCGCTGTGTGCCTAAACATTGGAGCTCCCCCACAAGTGACCCCATTTTGGAAACTAGACCCCCCAAGGCACCTATCTAGATGCATAGTGAGCACTTGGAACCCCTAGGTGCTTCACAAATTGATTCGTAAAAATGAAAAAGTATTTTTTTTCAAACTTTTTCATTTTTACGAATCAATTTTTGAAGCACCTGGGGGTTCCAAGTGCTCACTATGCATCTAGATAGGTGCCGTGGGGGGTCTAGTTTCCAAATTGGGGTCACTTGTGGGGGAGCTCCAATGTTTAGGCACACAAGGGCTCTCCAAACGCGACATGGGGATCCCGGAATCTACTCCGATCTAGTGGTGTCGGTGCTGAACTGTCTACAGCAGAGGGGAATTTTTGAGGCAACTCCGATCTAGTCTCCTCAGCAGTGAAACGTCTACATCGGAGTGGCTAAAGTGAGGAGCACAAAAGATCACCTCCGATATAGACGCAACTTTGCCGGGAGCATTATTCAAATACATGGGCTGCGCCAGCAGTGAGTGACTGCTGTGCCCGCCCATGACTGAATGAGAGAATCACACCCCTATAAATGAATAAGAGCAGGTAGGACAAAGTATATATAAAGTTATAAAATCATTATACTACCATCGATTTTAATGAAAACAGCTTGTTAGTGATGCACATTGCATCACTAACAAAGCAATGGGGGCAGTGTACATAGCAACTAGGACGTGACAGGTTCCCTTTAAGATTTTTTGGTGCTTGCTTCAGTGTTGATATTATCCAAGGTTTCATGTTTAAAGGGGTTGTCCAGCCTTAAGCTACAAGTCTGCAGTCACTCTACATTACTGCAGACTTGTGAATCCTCACCGTGAGTGCACTGCGCATTGTGAAAATTCTCTGGTTTTGGCGCTGGGAACAGGTGGTCATGTGACTGCAAGTATGCAATATGCATATTCCCAGCACATTCCGACTAAACATCTCCAGCCTCACTCAATACACCTGCATTAAGCGAGGCTGTGCATGTCTAGTCGTTATATGACCACACGTATGCAAATCACATAATTGCGGTCATGTGCCCATCGCTCATGGTGCCGGCACTGGGGGATCCTCACAGCGCACAGTGCACACAATGTGAGGATTCACAAGACTGCAGTCACTCTCATTCTAAACATTATCTTTCTCCCACTTTTTGCACTAATATTCCTACATTGCATTGCTATTGCTCTAATGGGGAAAGATAAATAGCTGCTCCCTTTAGTGGCTGGAAAATATAAAAAACTAGAATTGCATTTTTCATATTTCTCCAACTTAAAAAAAGAAAAACATTAATATTTTCAAATTTCAGAAATATATACTTTTTTTGGGGGGGGGCATACTCCCTTAAACAGACGTTTGCAGGGGTTGTCCATGCAACCAAATACATTTATCATCTAGGACCTGCACTGATTTTAACAAGTAGGCCCAAAGTCCAATTGTGAATGGAACAGTGGTGGCATGTTTGACCATAGCTCTAAAGACCATGGCACTGACAGAATGGCCACAATGCACTACTGTTTCATTTACACGGGGGACATTGGGTGAGGGTTTGGGGGGGTCCTAGTGCTCAGATGCTCAGTGGTCATACATTTAGTTACTATCCCCTGGATAAGTGAAGAATGTATTTAGGAATAAAGTGGGAAAACTGCTTTAAGTCTCTTTCAGTACACAAAATTGTTTACCTTCTTCATCACTATCTCTGTATAAAGAACATTTGTAAACATAGTAATGTTCTAAAACCAGTATTACTGCAAACTGGCCAGGTGGTGTACTAGAAGACAATAGATGGATGCAATAAGAAGACCACACCTGCTACAAATGTTTCTCCTGCGATGCAGCTATTCTACATTCCTTTTTGTAGCAGACACTAAATGGCAAAAAGGAAAAGAAAATGTGCCGATAAAAATAGCTTTTGCTTGTTCAACTTCATGTTGGGCCCTATGCATTTGAAAATAAATATAAAAAATTATCAAGATGTATATTGTCAGGGACCAACTTATTTCTATGTTCCAGATACAAACAGCTATAAAAATACTTAGGCTGCCATACTCTGAAAACTTAGCATAAATCTGATCTCTACTTTTTACCCTTCGATTCATATTTTCATATTAACAATGGATGATATTTTTGTCCCCTGATAACCAGCTCTCATAATGCAAGGTCAAAATAGTGAGGAAAGTATTGTTTTCCATACACTATTATTGAATAAAAGGGACCACACATTAAAACATACATATAGTATTTGGTATTCATGTAAATATAGCAACTCACAAGATTGAGTAATCTGGTAACTTTTACTGTATAGTAAACATCAGAATGGCGCTACTGAATAACAACTTGTCACAAAATAACAGGATATATATATCTGTCTATGTAGATATTATATGTATAAAGAGTGCTCAGCATACTTGAATACAACCCCCTTTTAAAAGTAAGATTTTAATCAATATCTCACAAGAACAACTTCCAAAATTTTGACAAGACTGAGTTTAGAAGAACTATAGAATTTTTTTTAATCCATAACATGAAAGTAAGGTTAATAATATAACTTTCATTACCAAATCTTCAGTTTTACTCAAAATAGTTGATGCAAAAATGAATACATCCCGCACCAAAAAATACTAAATCTAGTATTTTGTATGTCCTCCATGATTTTTAAGGACAGCATCAAGTCTTCTAGGCATGGAATGAACAAGTTGGTGGCATATTCCAATATCTATCTTTTACCATCCTTCAAGAGCAACCTCTCCTAGACCCTGGATCCTGGTTGGAGAGTGAGGGTAAATTGTCTCTTCAGAACTTACAAAAATGAATTTAGAAACATGCATGGTGCACCATTAATTCTACCACTGTCTCTACTGGGGTTCACAATCTAAATTTTTTTTCAGTATGTCTTTGAAGTGTGGGAGGAAAGCCGAGCACACAGAGGAAACCTCATACAAACGCATGGAAAACATAGAAACTCCTTGCAGATGTTGTCCTTGAACCAAGGCATGGTGGCTAACCACTGAGCCACCATGCTGCCCATAAGGACATGCTGGTGGCAGTGATCTTATGTGGGACTGTATAAGTGCTCCTGGTGTTGGAAAGCTACATTTCATTGATGATATCATGAACTCACAGATGTACGGCTCAATATTTAAAGAGAAGTTACTACATAGATGTTGCACTATGTCCCCAACTTAAGCGTTCCATGCCTAGAAGAATTAGTTCTGTCCTTGAAAATCACAGAGGTCACACAAAATGCTAAATGTAGTAGTTTTTGATATGAGGTGTGTTTATTATTGCATCAGCTAATTTGAGCAAAACTGAAGATTTTGTAATGAAAGTTTTATTATTAACATTATTTTCATGTTATGGGTAAAAAAAATGTTCTATGAAACTCACTTTTGTCAAAATATTGGAAATTGTTCTTGTGTTCAGCGATATATTAATTAAAATTAATATATGTATATATTAATAGTGATATATGAATTAAAATTAAACATTTCAAAGTAGGTGTACTCATTTATGGTGAGTACTGAATATACATACTGTAACATACCTGGCGGCGTCCTTGCATAGTGGTCCATCTCCCACTGTGCAAGAGCGCGCACTTGATCTCCAGTCCAGTCTGCTAGCCTGGCTTCCCTCCATGCTGTCTGCTTGCCTCTGTTTCTGCTGCTTAAGAGCGGCGCCCGATCACTTCCTGCTTCTTGTAACTGCTGCAGGCACACCCCTTGTGCGTCCTCAGCCTATTGCTGTCTGTCACCTGGTACTTAACCCAGCTCCTCCCTGGAATCCATGCCTGAGCATTGTGTTCTGTCAGTTGGCTTCTGTCACTGACGTGCAAGGTCCTATCTATGTTTCCTGTCTTGCGGTATCAGTTCCCGTGTCTGAACTGTGTCCTGTCTGAACTATCTTCTAGTCTGTTGTCTTCTGCCTATCCTGGAGGCTGTATTTCCAGGCCAGTGTGAACACGCTCCTAGCCTGTTCTTTCCACCTTCTAGGGGCCGCATACCTAGACCCGTTCCTGTATCTTGCCTGTTCCTGTCTGAACATGCTCCTAGCCTGTTCGTCCCGCTTTCTAGGAGCCGCATACCTAGACCCGCTCCTGAATCTTGCTGCTGTGTCTGTTCTTGTCTGAATACTCTCCTAGCCTGTTACCTGTTTTTCTCTATGTCCGTACCTTCCCTTTTCCTGCTGAATCTGATCCCGTACCTAACTCCTACTCATTGTCCCTGTACTCCCGTTAGTGAGTTTGTGGCCCACCTGCTACTTCATTGCAAGTATCCTGTGTGTACCTGGTTCTGCCTGTCCCTTCCAGTCTGTTCCGTGTGAACAGAGCCCTGTCCGCTCTGCTCTGACCCTTTGCACGCTGCTCCGGCAGTCTCGCTCTGCTCTGACCCTTTGCTCGCTGCTCCGGCAGTCTCGCTCTGCTCTGACCCTTTGCTCGCTGCTCCAGCAGTCTCGCTCTGCTCTGACCCTTTGCTCGCTGCTCCGGCAGTCTCTCTCTGCTCTGATCCTTTGCTCGCTGCTCCGGCAGTCTCGCTCTGCTCTGACCCTTTGCTCGCTGCTCCGGCAGTCTCACTCTGCTCTGACCCTTTGCTCGCTGCTCCAGCAGTCTCGTCCTGCTCCTCTCTCGCTCACCGCTCCAGGCGGCCTTGTCCTGCTCTTCTCTCGCTCACCGCTCCAGGCGGTCTCTTCTTGTTCTGCTCTTGCTCGCCGCTCTGGGCGGCCTCACTCTGCTGTTTGACCACCGCGTCTGCGGTTCTGTTCCTGAGTCCCAGTCTGTACTTGGTCCTATCCACTCGGTGCTCCAACCTGTCGTACCTGCCAGTACCTCCCTGCCTGCATACCAGTCGTGCTTGCCAGCATCCGCCAGTCTGCATACCAGCCGTGTCTGCCTATGCCCAGCAGTCTGTGTGCCAGCCTAGCCTGCCTGTTCCTGTATTCCCCTGTGTGGGTCAACAGCCGTGTCCGGGGTCTGTCCTGGAGTAGCACCTGGTCCCTCTGCTCGGTTCCTCCTTGGTGCACTGGCGTCGTATGCCGTCATGCGACCCTGGTTGGATCGGGTGGATACTTAGTTACGCCCCTCCAGGCATTCACTCTCCGGCACGGTCCAGTGGAATCACTACATATACATGCACACGCCACTTAGCCCGGGCGTGTGCATTACAGATACAGTGGATATACAGTAAAAAGTCTACACATCACCGTTAAAATGGCAGGTTTAGGTCATGCAAAAAAATCATACCAAGAAGAATCATTTCAGAACTTTTTTTTACCTTTAATGATGCCCATAATCTGTAGTAATCCATTGAGAAACAAACTGAAATAATTTTGAGGAGGAAAATAGTGGCTTCAATTTGGCACAACAGTGACATTAACTAGGACTGGAAATCCCTCCAAAATTTATGAAAAGACAAGAAGAAAATGAGTCCAGGAGGCTGCCAAGAAGCCTACAGCAACATTATCCCCTTTCTGACATAGCAATTTTCCATTTTTGCGGTTTTGTTTTTTCTTCCCCTTCTTCCAATAGCCATAACTTTTTTATTTTTCCGTCGACATAGCCGTATGAGGACTTGTTTTTTGTAAGATGTGTTGTACTTTTTAATTACATTTTCCATTTTATCATGTCATGTACTGGAAAGTGGGGAAAAAATTCTGTGTGTGGCAAAATCACAAAAAGCACAATTCAGCAATTGTTTTTTATGTTCTGTTTTTACTGTTTTTATAGCGTTCATTACAGGTAAAATGACCTGGCAATATAATTCCCCAGGTCATTAGGATGATACTAAATGTGACTAGGTTTTTTTTAAAGTGGTAAAAAAAAAGAATTGGAAATTTGGAAAATAAAAATTTTGCTTGCACAGTATTACCATTTTCCAAAACCCATAACATTTTCAATTTTCAGTTGATGGAGCTTTTTGGGGGCTTGTTTTTTTCACCCTGAGATGACGTTTATATTTTGATAGATCGTACTGTTACAGACATAGCGATATCACACATATTTTTTCTTTTTTTTTAATGAAGGCAAAGGAGGGCGATTCAACCTTCTATATACATATTTTTTTTCAGATTTTTAAAAACATTCTTTTATTTTTTATTGTATTTTTTAGTTTCCTTAAGGGATTTGAATCTGAGATCATCTTATCGCTTGTACTATACACAGCAATACAACAGTATTGCTGTGTATACGAAAAATAACAGTGAGCTATGAACATCAGCCACGTGATGGCTATCATAGAAGAGCCATCATGAAAAGCCAGTGGTCTTCTGCAGACCCTCAGCTATCATGTAAACCTACAGGCACCCGTAATCCTCTCCACTCACAGCTGTTAGAGCCAGATGATGGTTGAATAATACAGCTATTATCTGCCAGGAAAGATGAAGGCTTATCTCCTGAGCCTGCATCATAGAACGGAACGCAACATGTCATGTACGAGTACATATGTCGGGAAGGAGTTAAAGGAGCTGCAGGAATTGCTGCCAAGTACTGGTTGTATACTGCATATGAAAACAATCTCCCGTATTTGTTATATGTCTGACCTGTGTGGTAGGGTGGCAAGACAGAAGCCTTTTCTTACAAAGAAAAACATCCAAGTCCAGATATGTTTTATGAAAACCTACATGAAGTCAGCAAAAAGCATGATGAAATCAAAGGGTGAACCATTTAGCTATAATTCCAAAAGGATTGCTTCAGGTTTCGGGGCTGTCGCTGGGCAACATTGAGTTTCAGCTCCAAAGATTTTCTATTGGGGTCAGGTCTGGAGACTGGCTAGCCCACTCCAGGACCTTGATACATAACTCCATCCAATCTACCCTTCAATACTGTGCAATCGTCCTGTCCCCTTTGCAGAAAAGAACCTTCAAAGTATGATTTTTCCCTCACCATGCTTCACGTTTGGGACAGTGCTATTTCGGTTGTAATCCTCCTCTTTCTTCCTCCAAACATGGCGAGTGGACTTAATACCAAAAAGTTCTATTTTTGACTCCTCCGACCACATGACCTTCTCCCATGCCTCCTCTGGATCATCCAGATGTTCATTGGCGAACTTCAAATGGGCCTGGACATGTGCTAGCGTGAGCAGGGAGACTTTGCGTGCCCTGCAGGATTTTAATCCATGACAGCGTAGTGTGTTACTAATGGTAATTTTGAGACTGTGGTCCCAGCTCTCTTCAGGACATTGACCAGGTCCTCCCGTGTAGTTCTCGGCTGATTCCTGACCGTTCTCAGAATCATCCTTACCCCACAAGGCTGGATCTTGCAAGGTGCCCCAGACCAAGGAAGATTGACAGTCATCTTGTGTTTTTTCCATTTTCTAATAATTGCGCTAACAGTTGTTACCTTCTCTACAAGCTGCTTGCCTATTGTCCTGTAGCCCACCCCAGCCTTTTGCAGGTCTACAATTTTGTACCTGGTGTCCTTAGACAGCTTTTTGGTCTTGTCCATGGTGGAGAGTTTGGAGAGTGATTGATTGAGTTTGAGGACATGTGTCTTTTAGACAGGTAACGATTTTGGGGTAAGTGAAGAGTCTCCGCGAGCTCAAAGAACACTGGAGTTTGGCTGTTGGAGCTGAAAAGAGGACATCGGTAAACCGCGCGCCGGTAGGCGCGCGCATTTTGAAGCTTTTTTCTTAAGCTTTTTTCACTGTTTTCAGAACATTAACAATAAGAACATGGAAGAGTCCAGGAGCCATTTGGTGAGCTGCATATCCTGCTACATGTTCACAGACTTGCCAGTGGAAAAGCCAAACTTCACATGCCAGAAATGCAAGCTTGTGTCCCTGTTGGAGGAAAAGTTGCGAAATCTAGAAGAGAGGTTAACTACCTTGAAAATCATTAAGGAAGGTGAAGAGTTCTTAGACAGAGCAGAATTATCTCTTCATGATTCAGAAAGAGAAGAAATTCGAACTGCACCTGACAAAACAGAGGAATGGAAGCATGTGACCCACAGAAGCAGGAGGATCGAGAGGCAGTCAGCACCCATACTGCTCAGGAACCAGTACCAGGCTCTCACGCAGGAGAACCATGAAGAAATACAGCAAAATAAGACTTTGCCAGCAATGAATAACCTTGTAAGCCCTCAGAATCCTCCTGGATGGAGAAAGAAGAATGTTGTGAAGAAAAAACGGAGAGTGGTGGTCATGGGGGATTCCCTGTTAAGAGGAACAGAGGCCGCTATCTGCAGACCAGACATAACCTCAAGAGAAATGTGCTGTCTTCCAGGAGCAAAAATTAAAGATGTGTCTGACAGGATATCAAGACTCTTCAGACCTACAGATCACTACCCATTCCTGCTAATACATGTGGGGACAAATGACACCGCAAGAAAGGACCTGGAAACCATCTGCAGTGACTTTGAAGACTTAGGCAAGAAAGTGAAAGAATTGGGAGCGCAGGTGGTCTTCTCATCCATCCTCCCAGTGGATGGCCATGGAACAATGAGGTGGAATAAGATTCTACAGGTGAACAACTGGCTACGTCGATGGTGCCGTCAACAAGGATTTGGATTTCTGGATCATGGAATGAATTACCTATACGATGGACTACTTGCTAGAGATGGGGTGCACCTTACGAAGACTGGAAAACATGTATTTGGAAGTCGCCTTGCTACACTCATCAGAAGAGCTTTAAACTAGAACAATGTGGGAAGGGAAGCAAAAGGCCAGAAAAAGCCATACAGCTGACAAATACTACTGAGATCTCTGCTACTGGAAGTGGAAAGGAAGAACAAAGACAAAACAATTTAAATAATAAAAATATGGGAGGAAGAGAAACCAATCACAAACTAAAATGTTTTTATACAAATGCACAAAGCATGGGCAACAAACAAGGAGAATTGGAACTACTAATGCAGGAAAAGGAATATGATGTCATTGGAATCACTGAAACTTGGTGGGACGATACACATGATTGGAATAAAAGGCTAAAAGGATACAACTTATTTGCAAGAAACAGACTTGATAAACGAGGAGGAGGTGTCGCATTGTATGTTAGAAAAGCGTATATCTGCACAGAGATTGAAGCTTCAGAGACTGGGAGTTCTGTGGAAACTGTTTGGGTAAGAATACAAGGAGAGAACAACGGAAAGGACACCATTGTAGGCATTTACTACAGGCCACCTGGGCAAGCTGAAGATATGGATGAACTCTTTATGTATCAAATGACCAAGTTCTCCAAAAAATATGACGTAGTGGTCATGGGAGATTTCAACTATCCAGACATTTGTTGGGAATCTCTCTCAAGTAAAACTAACAGGTCAAGCAAATTCTTATCCTCTCTTGCTGACAACTTTATCTTCCAAAAGGTAGGGGAGAAAACAAGGGGATCTGCTACTTTGGATCTAATCCTTATAAACAGGGAGGAAATGGTTGAGGAGGTAAAGGTGGCTGGGACCCTAGGAGGCAGCGATCATGCTATTATAGAATTTTGGATAACTAGAGGAGGAAGACATGTGAAGACTCAGACTTCAAGGTTAGATTTTAGAAAGGCAGATTTTAAGAGACTCAGAAAGAGAATAGGAGGGATCCAATGGCTGGATGTCCTTAAGGACAGAAATGTCCAGGAAGGATGGGAAATTTTTAAAAATGAGATTCTCAAAGCACAATCGTTAACAATCCCGAAAAGTAGGAAGAATGGGAAGCATTTAAGGAAACCAGGATGGATGAACACAGAACTTAAACACATGCTAAAAAGAAAGAAAGAAATGTTTATTAAATGGAAAGAGGGAGGCATAACTAAAGAAGATTATAATGCAGTCTGCAGATCCTGCAGGGCACGTATCAGGTTAGCTAAAGCTGACAATGAATTAAGGCTTGCAAGAGATGTCAAAAGCAATAAAAAAGGATTTTGGGGGTATGTCAAAAGTAAAAGAAAAGTCAAAGATGCTATAGGATTTTTACATGATGAAAATGGAGAAATGGTAAGAGAGGATGTTGAGAAGGCCGAACTTTTTAATTCCTATTTTGCATCTGTTTTCTCTCAGAAAGAAAATGTAACATCAACTGATCTTCACTGTCCTTTTAAAGGAATAGAGGAATCCAAGTTATCTGTAAACAGAAAGATTGTGAGGGAATATTTAGCTAACATAAATGAGTTCAAGTCTCCAGGTCCAGATGAATTACACCCCAGAGTACTGAAGGAGATCGTAGAAGAAATTTTAGAACCACTCTCCATAATCTTTGAAAATTCTTGGAGAACAGGAGAAGTCCCAGAAGACTGGAGAAGAGCAAATGTTGTTCCTATCTTCAAAAAGGGGAAGAAGGTGGACCCAGGGAACTATAGGCCGGTGAGTCTGACTTCTATACCAGGAAAGATATTTGAACAAATTATTAAACAACATGTATGTAAGTACATGGATAAGAATGAAGTGATTAACCAGAGTCAGCATGGGTTTGTAACTAACAAGTCATGTCAGACTAACTTAATTTCCTTCTATGACAGAATCACTGACTGGGTGGATCAGGGAAATGCTGTAGATATAGTATATCTTGACTTCAGCAAAGCATTTGACAAAGTATCTCACACCATCCTTATTGAAAAAATGACCAAGTATGCAATGGACCAGGCAACTGTTAGGTGGATTCATAACTGGCTTAGTGATCGGACTCAAAGGGTGGTTGTAAATGGCTTCACATCCAGCTGGATGAATGTCTCAAGTGGGGTACCACAGGGCTCCGTTCTGGGACCTGTATTGTTCAACATCTTTATCAATGATTTAGATGAAGGAATTGAGGGTAAACTGATTAAATTTGCTGATGACACAAAGCTAGGAGGGATAGCTAATACTAGAGAAGAGAGAGAGAGGATTCAAAAAGACCTAAATAAACTGGAGCAGTGGGCAGCAACCAACAGAATGGTTTTTAACAGGGAAAAATGCAAAGTACTACATCTGGGCAATAAAAATGAAAAAAGCATATACAGAATGGGAGGAATAGAGCTAAGCAACAGTACATGTGAAAAAGACTTAGGTATACTAATAGATCATAGACTGAACATGAGTCAACAGTGTGATGCAGCAGCAAAAAAGGCAAATACAATTCTGGGATGTATTAACAGAAGCATACAGTCTAGATCACGTGAAGTCATTATCGGTCTTTACTCCTCTTTGGTCAGACCTCATCTGGAGTACTGTGTACAGTTTTGGGCACCACATTTTAAAAAAGACATAGACAAACTGGAGCAAGTTCAGAGAAGAGCGACCAGAATGGTGACTGGTCTGCAAACCATGTCCTATGAGGAACGGTTGCAGGATTTGGGAATGTTTAGCTTGCAAAAAAGAAGACTGAGAGGAGACTTAATAGCTGTCTACAAATATGTCAAGGGCTGTCACATTGTAGAAGGATCATCTTTATTCTCATTTGCACAAGGAAAGACTAGAAGCAATAGGATGAAACTAAATGGGAGGAGACACAGATTAGATATTAGAAAAAACTTTTTGACAGTTAGGGTGATTAATGAGTGGAACAGGCTGCCACGAGAGGTGGTGAGTTCCCCTTCAATGGACGTCTTCAAACAGAGGCTGGACAGACATCTGTCTGAGATGATCTAGTGAATCCTGCTTTGAGCAGGGGGTTGGACCAGATGACCCAGGAGGTCCCTTCCAACTCTACCATTCTATGATTCTATGATTCTATGATTTCAAACAGGTGCAATTAATACAGGTAATGGGTCCAGAGTAGGAGGGCTTCTTAAAGAAAAACTAACAAGTCTGTGAGAGCCAGAAATTTTGCTGTTTGGTAATTGATCAAATACTTATTTCACGCAATAAAATACAATTTAATTATGTAAAAATCATATAATATGATTTTCTGGATTTCTTTAAGATTCTGTCTCTCACAGTCAAAGTGTACCTACAATAAAAATTACAGACGTCTCCATTCTTTGTAAGTCGGAAAACTTGCAAAATCTGCATTATATCAAATACTTATTTTCCCCACTGTATGTGTATATATATATATATATATATATATATATATATATATATATATATATATACAGTTAGGTCCATCTATATTTGGACAGAGACAACATTTTTCTAATTTTGGTTCTAGACATTACCACAATGAATTTTAAACAAAACAATTCAGATGCAGTTGAAGTTCAGACTTTCAGCTTTCATTTGAGGGTATCCACATTAAAATTGGATGAAGGGTTTAGGAGTTTCAGCTCTTTAACATGTGCCATCCTGTTTTTAAAAGGACCAAAAGTAATTGGACAATTGACTCCAAGGCTATTTCATGGACAGGTGTGTGCAATCCCTTCGTTATGTCATTCTCAATTAAGCAGATAAAAGGCCTGGAGTTGATTTGAGGTGTGGTGCTTGCATTTGGAAGGTTTTACTATGAAGTAAACATGCGGTCAAAGGAGCTCTCCATGCAGGTGAAACAAGCCATCCTTAAGCTGCAAAAACAGAAAAAACCCATCCGAGAAATTGCTACAATATTAGGAGTGGCAAAATCTACAGTTTGGTACATCCAAAGCACTGGTGAACTCATCAATGCAAAAAGACCTGGGCGCCCACGGAAGACAACAGTGGTGGATGATCGCAGAATAATCTCCATGGTGAAGAGAAACCCCTTCACAACAGCCAACCAAGTGAACAGCACTCTCCAGGAGGTAGGCGTATCAATATCCACATCTACCATAAAGAGAAGAGTGCATGAAAGTAAATACAGAGGGTTCACTGCACGGTGCAAGCCACTCATAAGCATCAAGAATAAAAAGGCTAGACTGGACTTTGCTAAAAAAACATCTAAGAAAGCCAGCACAGTTCTGGAAGAACATTCTTTGGACAGATGAAACCAAGATCAACCTCTACCAGAGTGATGGAAAGAGAAAAGTATGGCGAAGGCGTGGTACAGCTCATGATCCAAAGCATACCACATCATCTGTAAAACACGGCGGAGGCAGTGTGATGGCTTGGGCATGCATGGCTGCCAGTGGCACTGGGTCACTAGTGTTTATTGATGATGTGACACAGGACAGAAGCAGCCGAATGAATTCTGATGTATTCAGAGCCATACTGTGTGCTCAGATCCAGCCAAATGCAGCCAAACTGATTGGTCGTCGTTTCATGCTACAGATGGACAATGACCCAAAACATAAAGCCAAAGCAACCCAGGAGTTTATTAAAGCAAAGAAGTGGAATATTCTTGAATGGCCAAGTCAGTCACCTGATCTCAACCCAATTGAGCATGGATTTTACATAGTTACATAGTTACATAGTTTATAAGGCCGAAAAGAGACAAGCGTCCATCCAGTTCAGCCTATTTCTTGTGCACTGCAGCTATTCCGCTATTCCTATACCATGCGGTATAGGCCAATTTACATCATTGAGGAAAAATTCACTTCCCGACACCAATCTGGCAGTCAGATTAAATCCCTGGATTAATTAACTAAGCATAAGATGTAATTTTATTGTTCTCAAGAAAGGCGTCCAGGCCTCTCTTGAACTCATTAAGTGAGTTGGACATCACCACTTCCTCTCCCAGAGAGTTCCAGAGTCTCACGGCTCTGACCGTAAAGAATCCCCTTCTATGCTGGTGCAGGAACCTCCTTTCCTCCAGACGCATAGTGTGCCCCCTCGTCTTTGTCACCATCCTTGGTATAAACAGGTCATGGGAGAGATCTCTGTACTGCCCCCTGATGTATTTATAAATGTTTATGAGGTCTCCCCTAAGCCTTCTCTTTTCCAATGTAAATAGGCCTAATTTTGACAACCTCTCTGGGTATTCTAGTCCCCCCATTCCCTTTATTACCTTAGTCGCCCTCCTTTGTACCCTCTCTAGCTCCAATATGTCTTTCCTGAGCACCGGAGCCCAGAACTGTGCACAATATTCTAAGTGTGGCCTTACCAGCGCTTTATACAGAGGAATAACAATGTTCTCATCATATGCCCCTATTCCTCTTCTGATGCATGCCATGACTCTATTTGCCTTCGCAGCTGCTGCCTGACACTGGGCATTCCAATTTAATTTGCTATTAACCAAGACGCCCAGGTCCTTCTCCATGTCAGATTTCCCCAACGGTTTCCCATTTAATATGTATGGGTGACTGCTGTTTTTCTTTCCCATGTGCATGACCTTACATTTATCGGCATTGAACCCCATTTGCCATTTCTTGGCCCAACTCCCCAATTTATCTAAATCCTCCTGTAGCTGTGCCCTATCTTCATCTGTATTAACTACTTTACAAAGTTTAGTATCATCTGCAAATATTGCTATTTTACTATGCAACCCTTCCACTAGATCATTAATAAATATATTAAATAATATAGGGCCCAAGACAGACCCTTGAGGCACCCCGCTAGTAACCCTGACACACCCTGAGCTTACTCCATTGATAACCACCCTCTGCTTTCTATCACTCAGCCAGCTATTTACCCACTTGCACACATTATCCCCCAGACCAAGCATTCTCATTTTATATACCAACCTTTTGTGTGGCACAGTATCAAACGCTTTGTAGAAGTCAAGGTATACAACATCCACTGACTCTCCCCGGTCCAGCTGTGAGCTCACCTGATCGTAGAAGGCGATCAGGTTTGTTTGGCAGGAGCGATCCCTCATGAATCCATGTTGATATGGAGTTAGACAGTTATTATCATTAAGATATTCTACAATAGCATCTCTAAGAAATCCTTCAAACAATTTACCCACAACAGATGTTAAGCTTACTGGTCTATAGTTCCCAGGGTCACTTTTAGACCCCTTTTTGAATATTGGTACCACATTTGCTTGGCGCCAGTCTAGTGGGACAGTCCCTGTCCATAAAGAGTGCTTGAATATAAGATACAGCGGCCTGTCTATCACATTACTTAATTCTTTTAGTACCCGGGGGTGTATGTCATCTGGGCCTGGTGACTTGTCTATTTTGATATTATTTAGGCGTTTCTGAACTTCCTCCTGGGTTAGGTGGGTGATATTTAGCGGAGGGTTTACTTTATCACTCTGCATTTCCTCCGATAAATTGTTTTCTTTTGTGAAAACAGTGGAGAAGAAGCTATTGAGTAGGTTTGCTTTACCCTCATCACCCTCTATGATTTTACCCAGGTTATTTTTCAATGGGCCAACGCCTTCAGTTTTAATCCTTTTACTGTTTATATAGTTAAAGAACAGTTTGGGATTCGTTTTACTTTCCTTGGCAATTAGTCTCTCTGTCTCCTCTTTTGCTATTCTTATTTGTTTCTTACAGATTTTGTTTTTTTTCCTATAAGATATTAGCGCTTCCTCGCTGCCTTCTTGTTTAAGTTTACCGAAAGCCCTTTTTTTTTTTTTTCATTGCCCTCTTGACTTCCTTATTTAGCCACATTGGCTTCCTCCTATTCCTAGCCCTTTTATTCCCATAAGGTATGTACCTTCTACAGTGACTATGTAGGACTGTTTTGAAAATTTCCCATTTTCTATCCGTGCTCCTATTACTGAAGATACTATCCCAGTCTATAAGGTGAAGGGCATCTCTTAGCTGATCAAACTTTGCCCTCCTGAAGTTCAGTGTTTTTGTGACTCCCTTGCTGGGCACCCTACTGAAGCACATGTGGAATTGTATAATGTTGTGGTCACTATTTCCCAGGTGCCCCCCGACCTGCACCTCAGTTATTCTGTCTGGCCTGTTAGTTAATATTAAGTCTAAAAGGGCCGTCCCTCTAGTTGGTTCCTGCACAAGTTGTGACAAATAATTGTCTTTGATAATTGACAGAAACCTGCTTCCTTTCTGAGATCTACAGCTTTCGGTTTCCCAGTCTATATCGGGGTAGTTGAAGTCCCCCATAATAATCACCTCGTTATTTTTTGCTACTTCGTCTATTTGTCTCATTAATAGACTTTCCGTGGCTTCTGCTATATTTGGTGGTTTATAACAGACTCCTATGATAATTTTATTATTGTTTTTTGCCCCATGTATCTCCACCCATAAGGACTCGACCTCCTCATTTCCCTCCCGTATTGTAGGCTTTAGACACGTCTTTACATATAGACAGACTCCACCCCCTTTCCGACTTCTTCGATCCCTTCTAAACAGACTGTAACCCTGTAAGTTAACTGCCCAGTCATAGCTTTCATCTAACCATGTCTCGGTTATTCCCACTATGTCATAGTTACCTGTAGATATTTCTACTTCCAGTTCATTCATCTTGTTTGTCAGGCTCCTGGCATTTGCTAGCACGCAGTTTACACAATTTTGTTTTGTTCCAATCTTCTCCCTGTGGATTGTATTAGAAATTTTCTTACCTCCCTTCCAAGCATCTTGTCTTGGACCTTCTTTGTCGCACTTCATATCTTTCATTAGTATGTTCTCTGGTTGCATGTTCGTGTCCGGCGTTTTTCTTCCCATCCCCTCTTCTTCTAGTTTAACGCCCTCCTGATGAGTGTTGCGAGTCTCCTGGCGAATGTGTGTTTCCCGGGTTTGTTGAGGTGTAGTCCGTCTCTGGCAAGGAGTCCGTCATAGAGGTAATTCACACCGTGGTCCAGGAATCCAAATCCTTGTTGTCTGCACCATCGTCTCAGCCAGTTGTTCACATCAAGGATCCTGTTCCATCTCCTGACGCCATACCCGTCTACTGGAAGGATAGAAGAAAAAACTACCTGCGCATCCAGTTCTTTTACTTTCTTCCCCAATGCTTCAAAGTCCTTGCAGATTGTCGGTAGGTCCTTCTTTGCCGTGTCATTGGTGCCAACATGTATCAAAAGAAATGGGTGGACATCCTTGGAACTGATGAGCATCGGTATCCTATCGGTAACATCCTTGATCTTCGCCCCTGGGAGGCAGCATACTTCTCTTGCGGTTATGTCCGGTCTGCAGATAGCTGCTTCTGTTCCTCTCAGTAGTGAGTCTCCCACCACCACCACTCTTCTTCCCTTCTTGGCTGTCCTTTTTCTTGTCGCTTCTGGGTGTTTCTGGGTGCTCTTTTCTTTTTTGCTTGCTGGTAGTTCCTCATCCTTAGGTGTGCCATCTTCGTCCTCCACAAGTCCATGGAATCTGTTTCTCAGTTGTGTGGTTGGTGGTGTCTCCATGGTCTTCTTGCTTCTTTTTGTCACTTGCCTCCACTTGTCTGCCTCTGGAGGTTCTCTGATGCTTCCTTGACTTTCCGTGACCAGTAGTGACGCTTCTGTTCTGTCCAGGAAGTCTTCATTTTCCTTGATGAGTTTTAATGTCGCAATTCTTTCTTCCAGTCCCCGCACCTTTTCTTCTAAAAGAGCCAGTAGTCTACACTTCTGGCAGGTGAAGTTGGTTTCAGCTTCTGGTCGATCTGTGAACATGTAGCACATGTTGCAGCTCACCATGTAGGTTGTCACATCTGCCATGCTGCTCCTTGTCCCTGATGACTTGATGTCTGTCTTCTTTCTTGTGATACCCTAGCATAAACAAATTGGCGATGCTTTCCAAGCAGCTGGTCCCGGCTGTACCCAACAATCTTGTAGCTGAAGGAGACTCTTCGCTTTTCCCAGAAGGCACCTGGAATATGCAAATTGTCCTCTTCAAGCTTCAATCCCTGGTTTGGCGATGCTTTCCAAGCAGCTGGTCCCGGCTGTACCCAACAATCTTCTAGCTGAAGGAGACTCTTCGCTTTTCCCAGAAGGCACCTGGAATATGCAAATTGTCCTCTTCAAGCTTCAATCCCTGGTTTCACTTGTTAAAAACTAAACTTCAGACAGAAAGGCCCACAAACAAACAGCAACTGAAAACCACCGTAGTGAAGGCCTGGCAGAGCATCAAAAAGGAGGAAACACAGCATCTGGTGATGTCCATGAGTTCAAGACTTCAGGCAGTCATTGTCAACTAATGGATTTCAACCAAGTACTAGAAATAAACATTTTATTTACAATTATTTAATCTGTCCAATTACTTTTGGTCCCTTTAAAAACAGGGTGGCACATGTTAAGGAGCTGAAACTCCTAAACCCTTCATCCAATTTTAATGTGGATACCCTCAAATGAAAGCTGAAAGTCTGAACTTCAACTGCATCTGAATTGTTTTGTTTAAAATTCATTGTGGTAATGTCTAGAACCAAAATTAGGAAAATTTTGTCTCTGTCCAAATATATATGGACCTAACTGTACATATATATATATATATATACAGTACAGACCAAAAGTTTGGACACACCTTCTCATTTAAATATTTTTCTGTATTTTCATGACTTTGAAAATTGTGCATTCACACTGAAGGCATCAAAACTATGAATTAACACATGTGGAATTATATACTTAACAAAAAAGTGTGAAACAACTGAAAATATGTATTATATTCTAGGTTCTTCAAAGTAGCCACCTGTTGCTTTGATGACTGCTTTGCACACTCTTGGCATTCTCTTGATGAGCTTCAAGAGGTAGTCACCGGAAATGGTCTTCCAACAATCTTGAAGGAGTTCCCAGAGATGCTTAGCACTTGTTGGCCCTTTTGCCTTCACTCTGCGGTCCAGCTCACCCCAAACCATCACGATTGGGTTCAGGTCTGGTGACTGTGGAGGCCAGGTCATCTGGCGTAGCACCCCATCACTCTCCTTCTTGGTAAAATAGCCCTTACACAGCCTGGAGTTTGGGGTCATTGTCCTGTTGAAAAATAAATGATGGTCCAACTAAATGCAAACCGGATGGAATAGCATGCCGCTGCAAGATGCTGTGGTAGCCATGCTGGTTCAGTATGCCTTCAATTTTGAATAAATCCCCAACAGTGTCACCAGCAAAGCACCCCCACACCATCACACCTCCTCCTCCATGCTTCACGGTGGGAACCAGGCATGTAGAGTCCATCCATTCACCTTTTCTGCGTCGCACAAAGACACTGTTGGAACCAAAGATCTCGAATTTGGACTCATCAGACCAAAGCACAGATTTCCACTGGTCTAATGTCCATTCCTTGTGTTCTTTAGCCCAAACAAGTCTCTTCTGCTTGTTGCCTGTCCTTAGCAGTGGTTTCCTAGCAGCTATTTTACCATGAAGGCCTGCTGCACAAAGTCTCCTCTTAACAGTTGTTGAAGAGATGTGTCTGCTGCTAGAACTCTGTGTGGCATTGACCTGGTCTCTAATCTGAGCTGCTGTTAACCTGCGATTTCTGAGGCTGGTGACTCGGATAAACTTATCCTCAGAAGCAGAGGTGACTCTTGGTCTTCCTTTCCTGGGGCGGTCCTCATGTGAGCCAGTTTCTTTGTAGCGCTTGATGGTTTTTGCAACTGCACTTGGGGACACATTCAAAGTTTTCCCATTTTTTTGCACTGACTGACCTTCATTTCTTAAAGTAATGATGGCCACTCGTTTTTCTTTACTTAGCTGCTTTTTTCTTGCCATAATACAAATTCTAACAGTCTATTCAGTAGGACTATCAGCTGTGTATCCACCTGACTTCTGCACAACACAACTGATGGTCCCAACCCCATTTATAAGGCAAGAAATCCCACTTATTAAACCTGACAGGGCACACCTGTGAAGTGAAAACCATTTCCAGTGACTACCTCTTGAAGCTCATCAAGAGAATGCCAAGAGTGTGCAAAGCAGTCATCAAAGCAAAAGGTGGCTACTTTGAAGAACCTAGAATATAAGACATATTTTCAGTTCTTTCACACTTTTTTGTTAAGTATATAATTCCACATGTGTTAATTCATAGTTTTGATGCCTTCAGTGTGAATCTACAATTTTCAGTCATGAAAATACAGAAAAATCTTTAAATGAGAAGGTGTGTCCAAACTTTTGGTCTGTACTGTATATATATATATATATATATATATATATATATATATATATATATATACTGCTCAAAAAAATAAAGGGAGCACTCAAATAACACATCCTAGATCTGAATGAATGAAATATTCTCATTGAATACTTTGTTCTGTACAAAGTTGAATGTGCTGACAACAAAATCACACAAAAATCATCAATGGCCTGGATTTGGAGTCACCCCCAAAATGAAAGTGGAAAAACACACTACAGGCTGATCCAACTTTGATGTAATGTCCTTAAAACAAGTCAAAATGAGGCTCAATATTGTGTGTGGCCTCCACGTGCCTGTATGACCTCCCTACAATGCCTGTGCATGCTCCTGATGAGGTTGCTGATGATTTTCTGTGGGATCTCCTCCCAGAGCTGGACTAAAGCATCCGCCAACTCCTGGACAGTCTGTGGTGCAACGTGACGTTGGTGGATGGAGTGAGACATGATGTCCCAGATGTGCTCAATCGGATTCAGGTCTGGGGAACAGGCGGGCCAGTCCATAGCTTCAATGCCTTCATCTTGCAGGAACTGCTGACACACTCCAGCCACACGAGGTCTGGCATTGTCCTGCATTAGGAGGAACTCAGGGCCAAACGCACCAGCATATGGTCTCACAAGGGGTCTGAGGATCTCATCTTGGTACCTAATGGCAGTCAGGCTACCTCTGACAAGCATATGGAGGGCTGTGCGGCCCTCTGAAGAAATGCCACCCCACACCAGTATATATATATATATATATATATATATATATATATATATATATATATATGTATATACACTGCTCAAAAAAATAAAGGGTACACTTAAACAACAGAATATAACTCCAAGCAAATCATACTTCTGTAAAATCAAACTGTCCACTTAGGAAGCAACACTGATTGACAATCAATTTCACATGCTGTTGTGCAAATGGAATAGACAATAGATTGAAATTATTGGCAATTATCAAGACACCCTCAATAAAGGAGTGGTTCTGCAGGTGGGGACCACAGACCACATCTCAGTACCAATGCTTTCTGGCTGATGTTTTGGTCACACTCGTGGTAGCATGAGACGGACTCTACAACCCACAGAAGTTGCTCAGGTAGTGCAGCTCATCCAGGATGGCACATCAATGCGAGCTGTGGCCAGAAGGTTTGCTGTGTCTGTCAGCCTAGTGTCCAGACAGGCCAGTACACCAGGAGATGTGGAGGGGGCCGTAGGAAGGCAACAACCCAGCAGCAGGACCGCTACCCCCGCCCGCCTTTGTGCATGGAGGAACAGGAGGAGCACTGCCAGAGCCCTGCAAAATGGCCTCCAGCAGGCCACAAATGTGCATGTGTCTGCACAAACGGTTAGAAACCGACTCCATGAGGGTGGTATGAGGGCCCGACGTCCACAGATGGGTGTTGTGCTCACAGCCCAACACCATGCAGGACGCTTGGCATTTGCCACAGAACACCAGAATAGGCAAAGTCACCACTGGCGCTCTGTGCTCTTCACAGATGAAAGCAGGTTCAGACTGAGCACATGTCACAGATGTGACAGAGTCTGGAGACGCCGTGGAGAGCGATCTGCTGCCTGCAACATCATTCAGCATGACCAGTTTGGCAGTGGGTCAGTAATGGTGTGGGGTGGCAATTCTTTGGAGGGCCGCACAGCCCTCCATGTGTTCGCCAGAGGTAGCCTGACTGCCATTAGGTACCAAGATGAGATCCTCAGACCCCTTGTGAGACCATATACTGGAGCGGTTGACCCTGGGTTCCTCCTAATGCAGGACAATGCCAAACCTCATGTGGCTGGAGTGTGTCAGCAGTTCCTGCAAGATTAAGGCATTGAAGCTATGGACTGGCCCGCCCGTTCCCCAGACCTGAATCCGATTAAGCACATCTGGGACATCATGTCTCTCTCCATCCACCAATGTCACGTTGCACCACAGACTGTCCAGGAGTTGGCGGATGCTTTAGTCCAGGTCTGGGAGGAGATCCCACAGGAGACCATCCGCAACCTCATCAGGAGCATGCCCAGGCTATATAGGGAGGTCATACAGGCACGTAGAGGCCACACACAATACTGAGCCTCATTTTGACTTGTTTTAAGGACATTACATCAACGTTGGATCAGCCTGTAGTGTGCTTTTCCACTTTAATTTTGGGGTTGACTCCAAATCCAGGCCTCCATTGGTTAATAAATTTGATTTCCATTGATGATTTTTGTGTGATTTTGTTGTCAGCACATTCAACTTTGTACAGAACAAAGTATTCAATGAGAATATGTCATTCATTCAGATCTAGTATGTGTTATTTGAGTGTTCCCTTTATTTTTTTGAGCAGTGGATATACACTACCGTTCAAAAGTTTGGACTCATTTAGAAATTTCATTATTTTTGAAAGAAAAGCTCATTTTTTTTCAATGAAACTAACATTAAATGAATCAGAAATACACTCTATACATTGTTAATGTGGTAAATGACTATTCTAGCTGCAAATGTCTTGTTTTTATTGCAATATCTACATAGGTGTATAGAGGCCCATTTCCAACAACCACCACTTCAGTGTTTTAATAGTACATTGTGTTTGCTAACTGTAAGAAGGCTAACGGATGTTTAGAAAACCCTTGCACAAGTATGTTAGTTTTTTTGCACCAAAATACTTTTTCTGTTGTTTTGCTATTTCTGGTTTTTGTCTATTACCTATCTGGAAGTGTGCACATTGTTTGGATATGGTTACTGCTAAACTGGATATGCCCTTTGTTTTCTGTTATACCATGGAAGATGAGGAGAGGATCCTTGGAGGAATTAAGGGAGATGCGACGTTCCTGGACACACCATGCTCTTCAGATTTGAAACGCAAGTATAGCGTACAAACAAAACGATTACTCACACTCCAACTCCATCTAATGACTTTGAAGAAATATTTTAAAAATAGAATTCCCAGAGGTCTAAGATCCAACATTCATCCAAATCTATTTTTGAACAATAGAGTTTTTTGTGATAAATTTTTGTCTTTGTCTAACAAATATGCTATGGATATATTACTTTTGAATATGAAGTTTTTACAAGAGGAAATTTCAACTCAAGTGTCAGTGTTTTGGATACAGAGGTTAAATTAAAGGAACTGGTGAATCCTGAGATATGGTCGAAATTCAAAGAGGCAGTTGATGCACAGCTACAAAAAGTTAAAACTGATTTAGAAGAAACTAAACATAAGTGGACCAGGGATGCAGAGGACTACCGGTTGGGTAACATCTATGGCTGGCAGAAAAATGGAGGCAGAACTACTTTCTTTGATAAAAAATCCTATAATAGGTCAAGTGGTTATACTCTCTCTAGGGACTGTCTTGATGTTATAATATCTTACATTTTTCAAACCATATTTCCAGAAAAAATGATGGAAACAGGGGACAAGGGAGGACAAGAAGAGGTGGAAGGAAACACAACTGTGGAGAAAAGGGAAACAAGACAAAGGAACCGGATGAATCCATCAAAACAGACAATCGTGAGGACAAAGGAACAGAACTGGTAGTTAATCTTTCTTCTAAAACCCTGTCTAGGGAGGAGATTGATGTTTTGTCCAAGGGTCTATCATTTAGTTTTAACACTTATGTGGAATGGTTTAAACTTGAAACTGAATTATATAAGTTCTTCAGATCCATAAAATTTAAATATTGGTATGGTACAAGTGATAAAAAAATTAATATTGGCATCACCAAAAATGTTTTAAGGTTACACGATGTGAAGCTCAGTAACAAGAGTGATTTTGTACATTTAATTAATGTGCCCGCCATAGAAGCCTATATTACTGCAGTAAATAGAGATATTGAGGACTTGAAACGGTCTTATACTAGGAATACTTTTAGTTATCCTAATTTTACCAAAAATGATTATAAAGCATTGGACTCCTTGATTCATGATGGCGACCTCACGATTAAACCCGCTGACTAGGGGGAGCGGTCGTCGTCATGGATACAGTTAAATATATAGTTGAAACAGAGCGACAGTTGTCGGACATTGAGGTATATGAGGAATTAAATGGGGATCCTAAGTATGTAATTATGAGGAAAATCAAATTCATTCTAGATGAAGCTATCCACCAAAACATCATTGATGAAGATTTGTATAAATTTCTTATGCATGATAGTGCGGTTACATCAGTGATATACATGCTCCCTAAAATACATAAGTCTCTTGTAAATCCTCCCGGACATCCATTTGTCTCAGGGAGTGATTCCCTGTTCAGCTGTATTGGTACGTACCTTGATAGGATCTTAGGCCCACTATCTAGACAAGCAATATCTTTTGTGTTAGACACTACAGATTTTTTACGGAAATTAAATCTGGTTGTAATTGATAGTAAAATAATTTTGGCTTCTTTTGACGTAACTTCTCTGTACACGTCAATCAATCATGAGGTGGGACTTGCGGCAGTGAGTAAAAAGCTAGGTGAGACTGATTATACACCGAAGGAAAGTGACTTTATCTTGTGTTTTTTGGAGCTAGTGTTGAAAAATAATTATTCCCTTTTTGGTTATAAGTATTATCTACAACGTAGAGGGACCGTCATGGGGGCCAGCATAGCTCCCGCGTATGCCAACTTGACCATGATGGTCATGGAGGAGGACCTTAACTATGTGTCCCACAACTTCAAACATGTTCGAGGGTGGTGGAGATACATAGATGATATCCTCCTCCTATGGTCTGGATCTATGGAGGAATTGGTGGAATTCCATGTCTTTTTGACTAACTTGGATAGTGATAACAAATTCACGCTTTTGATCTGAGAGACAGAGATACAATTCTTAGATGTCCTAATTAAGTATGAGAATCATAAATTGAGCACAGAATTATTTGTCAAACCGACTGATAAGAATAATTTATTACGGTATGATAGTCATCACCCACTTAAAATGGTGTATTCCCTACCATATATTCAGCTGTTAAGAGTTAGGAGAATTGTCAGCAATGAAGATAGACTATTTTGGATTCTATGGTTGACAGATTTAGGGAAAGAAAGTATCCCAAAAAACTGTTGAATAAATGGAGAGATAAGGTTGAAAAAATGGATCGTACTAACCTTTTGGATAAAAAAATCAGTGGGGATATACTCATGGAGAGAGTTCCATTGGTTACCACTTTCTATGAACAGAGTAAGTGTGTGGCCAATATTGTCAAAAAACATTGGCCTATGTTAAATAGATGTTTGCCGGAAATTGAGGAATTTAAAATGCCCCGTTAATTTCATATAAGCGGGCTAAGAACATTAGAGACAGGTTAATAAGGACAGATATTGGTCCTCAGAGGATAATAGCCCAAGGTTCACTAACTGGGAGACAAAGATTGGGTTGCTTCCCATGTCTCAATTGTGTTAATTGTCCAAATATGCTAAAAGGGGACAAATTTCAACATACAACAAGTGGAGTGATGTACACAATTAAACATTATCTTGCGTGTTCTTCTGATTACATTGTTTATTTATTAAAGTGCCTGTGTAATTTGCTTTATATTGGTGAGACAACTAAAAAATTTAAGACTAGGATGAATAATCACAGACATTCTATTAGGAAGAAAAGACTCGATTTACCTGTCTCTAAACATTTCATAGAGAAGGGACATCTTGAGAAACAATTGAAGTGTAGGATTATTGACCATATACCCCCACTTCGAAGAGGAGGAGATAGGGTGCGCCTTCTCAAGATTAGGGAACTTGAATGGATTAGGAGACTTAACACTTTGAAACCGCATGGTCTTAATGTTGACTTTAAATTGAGTGTGACTCTCTAGAAACAGTTGCTTGCCCAATTTTCTCTCCTTTGGTGAATTTATTTGTTAAACATGGTATAAATTTTAGGTGTCTTACTCTTTATTAACTCTTTTTTCTTTGATTTTTTTCACTGGTGCTGTAGGACAACGGAAGACATGATTCATCCCCTTATATTTGTCATTGAGATCGTAATGTGTAATAAATTATATGTCGCATATAAATTTCTTTATTCATATCGCGCTATGTTGGATTAGAAATGTGGATTTCCTTATATGCACTTACCTTGGAGTTTGTGATCTAATATGAACGCATAGTTCTGTTCATGACATGTTAACCTTTGTATGGTTTTAGGGTAGAGATGTGTTCTTGAGAGGTTCATATCTCCCATATACCTTTGGCCCCTGAGTTGCTTTCTCCAGCATATGGGGGTGTTCCCATGCTACTTGGGTTAATGTCCTATCTAAAATTGCAGGATATTTGTCCTAATGTATTGCCTATTATCATTTGGATATAGCTCTCCTATTTGCAATATTCCCAGTATTGTATGAAAATTGAGCAAGTTTCCCTTTTTCAATATGGTGGGCAGTGCTCTTCATACTGCTTTGTGCCTTTAGACCACGTGACGCCCATGATGCTTTGTGGTGCGATCATGTGACCGCCATGTGATAGATGTTTGGGCGATGTGCCCTTTTCCATGATGGCGCTGGCATATCCGGTCTTTAGCGCGCAAATGCGGAAGTCCGCACTTCCTATTCTGACATGCGCGGTATTAGTTACAGGGACGCCGAGATTTTGGCGCTATATGCAAATGAAATTTGGAGTGAGCCATGTTTTCCTTTATGTATACACAGCTGCTGCATATGATCAATTATATATTGATATGAGCGTTATGGCTATAAGCCTGTAATCATTGTACTCATGCACTATGTCACTTTACACTGATTATGCACTATGAAGTCTTGTAACATTATCTGTTTGAAAGATCATGTATATTATGCAGTTTTTATATAATTGCTGCTGATTACTATTGTAATTAGATCGCCTTAAATACTTTGCACTTGCACCTTACCTATGCTTGAGAAAGGTCCACAATGTTGGACTGAAACGTTGCTGTATAGTCTATTAAACCGTATCACTCCATTCTACTCTTTGTGCCGCCTCCATATTTTTGCATGGATATTTAAAGGACTGGCATGTACCTGGGGAACTTTTTTTGCACCAAAATACTTTTTATGCTGTTTCCTATATTTTTTTTGTTTTGTTTTTATTTATATATATATATATATATATATATATATATATATATATATATATATAAATAAAATGTTTATATATATATATATATATATATATATATACACTACCGTTCAAAAGTTTGGGGTCATTTAGAAATTTCATTATTTTTGAAAGAAAAGCACATTTTTTTTCAATGAAGCTAACATTACATGAATCAAAAATACACTCTATACAGTGTTAATGTGGTAAATGACTATTCTGGCTGCAAATGTCTTGTTTTTATTGCAATTTCTACATAGGTGTATAGAGGCCCATTTCCAACAACCACCACTCCAGTGTTTTAATAGTACATTGTGTTTGCTAACTGTGTAAGAAGTCTAATGGATGTTTAGAACACCCTAGAAAACCCTTGCACAAGTATGTTAGCCCAGCTGAAAATGGTTTGGCTGATTTGAGAAGCTATAAAATTCACCTTCCTTTGAGCTAGTTGAGAATCTGGAGCATTACATTTGTTTGTTCTATGAAATTCTCAAAATGGCCAGAAAAAGAGAACTTTCATGTGAAACTCGACAGTCTATTCTTGTTCTTAGAAATGAAGGCTATTCCATGCGAGAAATTGCCAAGAAACTGAAGATTTCCTACAACGATGTATACTACTCCCTTTAGAGGAGAGCACAAACAGGCTCTAACCAGAGTAGAAAGAGAAGTGGGAGGCCCCGCTGCACAACTGAGCAACAAGACAAGTACATTAGAGTCTCTAGTTTGAGAAATCGACGCCTCACAGCTCCTCAACTGGCAGCTTCATTAAATAGTACACGCAAAGCGCCAGTGTCAACGTCTACAGTGAATAGGCGACTCCGGGATGCTGGCCTTCAGGGCAAAGGGGCAAAAAAAAAAGCCATATTTGAGACTGGCTAATAAAAGGAAAAGATTAATATGGGCAAAAGAACACAGACATTGGACAGAGGAAGATTGGAAAAAAGTTTTATGGACAGACGAATCAAAGTTTGAGGTGTTTGGATCACACAGAAGAGCATTTGTGAGATGCAGAACAACTGAAAAGATGCTGGAAGAGTGCCTGACGCCATCTGTCAAGCATGGTGGAGGTAATGTGATGGTCTGGGGTTGCTTTGGTGCTGGTAAAGTGGGAGATTTGTACAAGGTAAATGGGATTTTGAATAAGGAAGGCTATCACTCCATTTTGCAACGCCATGCCATACCCTTTGGGCAGCGCTTGATTGGAGCCAATTTCATACTACAACAGGACAATGACCCAAAGCACACCTCCAAATTATGCATAAACTATTTAGGGAAGAAGCAGGCAGCTGGTATTCTATCTGTAATGGAGTGGCCAGCACAGTCACCAGATCTCAACTCCATTGAGCTGCTGTGGGAGCAGCTTGACCGTATGGTACGCAAAAAGTGCCCATCAAGTCAATCCAACTTGTGGGAGGGGCTTCAGAAAGCATGGGGTGAAATTTCTCAAGATTACCTCAGCAAATTAGCAGCTAGAATGCCAAAGGTGTGCAATGCTGTAATTGCTGCAAAGGGAGCATTCTTTGACGAAAGCAAAGTTTGAAGGAGAAAATTATTCTTTCTAATAAAAATCATTATTTCTAACCTTGTCAATTTCTGGACTATATTTTCGAATCATGTTACAACTCATTTGATAAATAAAAGTATGAGTTTTCATGGAAAACACAAAATTGTCTGGGTGACCCCAAACTTTTGAACGGTAATGCGTGTACATATATATATACTGCCCAAAAAAATAAAGGGAACACTCAAATAACACATCCTAGATCTGAATGAATAAAATATTCTCATTGAATACTTTACGGATGGTCTCCTGTGGGATCTCCTCCCAGACCTGGACTAAAGCATCCGCCAACTCCTGGACAGTCTGTGGTGCAACGTGACGTTGGTGGATGGAGCGAGACATGATGTCCCAGATGTACTCAATCGGATTCAGGTTTGGGGAACAGACGGACCAGTCCATAGCTTCAATGCCTTCATCTTGCAGAAACTGCTGACACACCTCAGCCACATGAGGTCTGGCATTGTCCTGCAGGGCCAACCGCATTGCCATGTGGTCTCACAAGGGGTCTGAGGATCTCATCTTGGTACCTAATGGCAGTCAGGCTACCTCTGGCGAGCACATGGAGGGCTGTACGGCCCTCCAAAGAAATACCACCCCACATCATTACTGACCCACTGCCAAACCGGTCATGCTGAATGATGTTGCAGGCAGCAGATCACTCTCCACGGCATCTCCAGACTCTGCCATGTCTGTCACATGTGCTCAATGTGAACCTGCTTTCATCTGTGAAGAGTACAAGGCGCCAGTTGTGACTTTGCCAATCCTGATGTTCTGTGGCAAATGCCAAGCATCCTGCATGGTGTTGCGCTGTGAGCACAACCCCCATCTGTGGACGTCGGGCCCTCATACCACCCTCATGAAGTCGGTTTCTAACAGTTTGTGCACACACATGCACATTTGTGGCGTGCTGGAGGTCATTTTGCAGGGCTCTGGCAGTGCTCCTCCTGTTCCTCCTTGCACAAAGGAGGAGGTAATGGTCCTGCTGCTGGGTTGTTGTCCTCCTATGGCTCCTTCCACATCTCCTGGTATCTGCTCCATGCTCTGGACACTGTGCTGACAGACACAGCTACCCTTCTTGCCACAGATCGTACTGATGTGCCATCCTGGATAAACTGCACTACCTGAGCAACTTCTGTGGGTTGTACTGTAGACACTGCCTCATGCTACTGTACCTCTAGGGGTGAGAGCAATGGCAAAATGAAAAAGTGACCAAAACAACAGCCAAAAAGGATGAGAACAGAGAAATGGTCTGTGGTCACCACCTGCAGAACCACTCCTTTATAGGGGGTATCTTGCTAATCGCCTATCATTTCTGCCAGTTGTCTGTTCCAATTGCACAACAGCAGGAGAAATTGATTCACAATCAGTGTTGCTTCATAACTGGACAGGTAGCTTTCACAGAAGTGTTATTGACTTGGAGTTACATTGTGTTGTTTAAGTGTTCCCTTTATTTTTTTGAGCAGCGTATATATATATATATATATATATATATATATGTGTGTATATATATATATATTGTAATGCAGCACTAGTCATCATAATGGGGGATACTCGCTGCAGCGGGTAAATCAAAGCACACCAGCAATGTCCTTCCGGTATTTCACAATGCTGCAGTTTATTGCACTTCATAAACCACAGTTCACCGGGTCCAACTCAGTGGCACGCCGACACACATATATATATAATGTTCACGAGCCAAGTGGCAGACCGGCCCACTTGCTCCAGGTACAGCCTTCAGCAAGGTAATAACATAGCAATGTCCATATTAATGTCCATATAACACAGTGTATTACCTTTGCCAGGTTTAGCTGCTGCAGTCCATTAGGCTTGCCACCACTGTGGCTTTGCGGCTTCCCAGGTAGGGGTCTCCAGCCGTCGTTCCCTCAAAGGCCACTGACATCCACACAGGATCCAGGCTCTGCCTTTCAGGACTCTTCATCAAGCCTCTGCCTTCCAAGGCCACTAGCATCCACACAGGATCCAGTCTCGACCTTTCAGGCACCAGGCTTCACTCGGCCTCACTAGGCCTCACACGGTCGGTGTCCCACACACACGGGAACAGGCCTTATGCCTCTCTCACAGAACACACCTGTCTCCCATCAAGCAGGGTTTATATATGCATCCCGTGCACACACACACACACACACACACACACACACACTGACAGGACCTTGTTGATGTCACAGTTATGTGATCAGACAGACATTCTGTGCGCGCAGGACCTGTGCTATGTCACAGTCATGTGACCAGTCACCTGAGGGGGAAGGTACATGGTCAGGTAAAACACATCCTGGACCATTACCGTAATGCCAGCAAGTCGCTGCATTACATATCCCCCCCCCTCTGTTCAAACTTGTGGGGTTGAACACATAATATACACAATGACATTATAACCCCCAGTTCACATAGAGACCATGTACTTTACAATTGTGCTACTCAGTCCCTGGAACATTAGTCAACGACATTAGCCCATTCCTTAGGGACCTACCATTTGTCACTGTCACTGACTTCGTCAAGTCACCTTTCCGGGTCGTAACCTTGTCAAAGCTCCCCCGCTCCCACAAGTCAGTTGTAACCTTGTCAGGTCTCCCCCGCTCCCAGCGGTCAGTCGTAACCTTGTCAGGTCGCCCCCGCTCCCAGCGGTCAGTCGTAACCTTGTCAGGTCTCCCCCGCTCCCAGCGGTCAGTCATACAGCGGTGTGACTCACATGCCCTGGTATCTAAGCGGTTCGACTCCGTACTGTCCCGTCCTCTATTGGGTCGTTTATATGGGCTGCTCAAACCTGAGTTACTGGAGGTCTCACTACCTCTAAACCCACGCCCACTACTCTCAGGACATCTTGAAAGGTCCCTAACTCCAGCTATAGCTTTTCTGTTATTTAAGGGGCCCTTTCTCTGTCTGGTCTCATAATTTCTAGACGGCTGCCACCTTCCGCTACTCAGATGATGCTGTTTATCCACTCGCAGTCTAGCAAGATTCAACTGTTCTACCTCTCGCAGGTAGGTCACTCGGTACTCCAACAGCATGCGCATATATCCCAGGCTTTCTTCTGTTCCTACAACGGAGAATGATACCATGCCGTCTTCGTCTGGTATCCAGTACTGACGATCACGTGGACTGCTTACTTTCACCACACCAGACTTCTTGACCATCATCTGCATGGCTCAACCATTTCTCCCAACGAGCTTCCTCACCAGAACATGAGGCACCCGGATGACCTCTTCACGCATACTGTGAGCTTTCCTCATCGACTCCAGTTGTCTAACGGCTTGTTCCGTCTTCAACCGGAGAAACCGCTTTGTGCGAATACATCGCCAGTGCATGTCACTTAGGATAGCCAGCCTCTTCACTGTGACTTCGGTCGTGGACAGGACCACCAGCTGTTTAGCTTCTGAGGTCAAGTACACCTTACAGGCTCCCACGGCCTTCTTAAACTCCACATGCACGGACTCACTGGTGCATTCTTCCCTCAAATCCTCGGGCACATCTACAAGGCACTTGTACCAAGACGTTTCGGTCTCACCAGTGGTTTCCATACGATCAACCAGCTCAGGGTTCAGGGACAACTGACTTTCAGCTTCTTCCCCCTTTACGCTTCCCCTGAGCTGACTCACAGCTACAAATTCACCAATTTTCGTCTTGACCACTTCCATCTCATATTTATCTGTGGTTAACACTCTCTTAGCTCTCCTCAGGCCCACCCTCTCTTGGTATAAGGGAGTGAGTGCAACGTGTTCGCCCTTTTCCTTCTCCAAGAAGGCCTTGTTCACTGAGTGATACTTTGTCAGGCGACTTTTGAGCCCGGAAACTTCTACCTCTAGCTCCACCACTCGCCTCTCAGCGGCCCGTCTCTGAAGTTCCTCTTGCTTCCAATGGGTTTGTAGCGACTCCTTGATCTCGGCTCCTACACCCACCGAATCATCCGAGGAGGTATCTGCTTCATACCTCCCATCACCAGCAGCCCACTCCTGGCCCTGGTCTGTGGCTTCTCCGATAGACTCCTCCATCTGCTTCTGCTCAGCCTCCATCTTGCTGAGCCTTTCCTTAAGGCACGTCTCTGCCCTCTGGAGATTATCACAGAACGTCTGCAGCTCCTTCACCTGAGCTTCCAGACCTAAGGTCTTTCTGTGGAGATCACCATTTTCATTACGGGTGTCCTGCAGAGTGGTCTCAACCACTTGGCGTATGTGCTCTGCATCCACCTTATCATCCTCTAGTTTTCCTTTAACCCTGAGGAGATCCTCATAGTCTCTCTTGATTTGTTGCAGTTCCCTATTGAGCTTTTCACCATATTCCTTCTTGGAGTCACATAGCTCCCGGTTGAACTGTTCGCGCAGTCGTTTTAGGTTTTGGTCACGTCCGGAAACTTCAACCTGCAGCGCCTCTTTTAAGGCAGACAGCTCTCTATCCCTCTGGTGTAGTCCCTCATCCAGCTTTTGCTTCACTTGTATCAGCTCTACGTGTACCAGGGAGAACCTATCTTTCAACTCGCACAGCTCATCTTCAAACTCCGCTTTGTCAAGCCCCAACTGAAAAACCTCTTTATTTCTCTGGAACTTTTCCTTCCAATTGTTGACTTCCTTGCTCTTTTCCCCCAGTTCTCGCTGCAAGTTCCTCACAACCTGGTTTATTTTCTGCCGTTCCGACTCCAAGCCCAGCTGGTCTGAGGACACGATCTCCAGGTTTCCACATAGTTGCTGCACGTCACTCTGACCCTGCTGGCTGATAGGCTCCAACTCTTGGTCACGACTGGCCGCCTCCTCTTTCAGGGCTGTCAGATACTTCTGACTCGGTACCGTACTGGAGGTTGCTACTGGCAACGTCACCTCCTCTTCTGCCTCGGAAGGAGGATCCACCCTTGAAACAAAGGCACACCGTACTACATTTTCCTTATTTTCACTTTCAGCCAAGTCTACAGGAGCAACCTTTTTGTGGCCCTTGCGCCGTCTACAAGATGGGGACTTTCTCACCTCGTCTAACCCCTCCTGACTGACCTTTCCTTCTATTTTCGTAGTGTCACCGTCAGCTACGGGGTCTGTGTCACTCCCCATGGTGTTGTGGACTAACAGGTCACCTCCCACTTTGACGTCACCCCCTTCCACTGGAGCTACCCCGTTATCAACGGTCACATTGTCATTTTTAGGAGGTACCAACCCACCACCAGTAATTCCTTTTGATTTTCTATCCCCCACGCTGTTTTGAACAACCGCCCCTTTTTTGACTCCACCCCCTTTTCAACAACCACACCGGCAGGGGAATTTTTACAAGAAAAATCAACAATAGTCTCAGTTCACAACAGCTCTTACCACCTCCCCGGGCACTCTGGGATAACAAGGGCGCCCCCGGAGAGTTCAAGGAATGGTCCGCTGTCGCCTCTCTGTAACGGGCCAACAGCTCCTGCCCTTCCTGCACCACGACCTCTTGTCGTTTCTTCCATACCTGCTGTTGTTTCTCAAATGCCTGCTGTGAGTCTTGTTGTTCCTCCAATGCCTGCTGCTGCGACTCCAACAGGCATTTCAATTGCTCAACAGCTTCAGACTCATCTGCTGCTCCCTTCACAGCCATCATTATCTGCTCCTGCATTTCTTCATGAAACTCCATTACGCCGAAGAGCGATTGCACACGGTCATCTAACTCCTTCTCCATTCCGTCTGGAGATACTGCACCATTCATGGCCATCACGGTACACACTAGACACTTTACACCGCTCTCCCTGGAAAAATCTTCGTGGCCCCGCCGAGCCACAGCAAAACCGGATTTGAGTGCGATGACAACCTTCGCAACCCCGCCGAGTTGCAGCCAGATGCTTTAAACTTCGTGAGCCCCGCCGAGCCACAGCAAACCAGGTTGGAGTGCGACGTCAATCTTCGCAACCCCACTGAGTTGCAGCCAGATGCTTTAATCCACACTCGTCCTGTGCCGTTGCCCCTAGCAACCGGGCTGCAGTTGCCTCAAGCAACCAGACTGCCGTTGCCCCTAGCAACGGACTGCAGTTGCCCCTAGCAACCGGGTTGTCGTTGCCGCTAGCAACCGGGCTGCAGTTGCCTCATTCTCGAACCATATGTAAGGCAGCACTAGTCATCATAATGGGGGATACTCGCTGCATCGGGTAATTCAAAGCACACCAGCAATGTCCTTCCGGAATTTCACAATGCTGCAGTTTATTGCACTTCATAAACCACAGTTCACCGGGTCCAACTCAGTGGCACGCTGACACACATATATATATAATGTTCACGAGCCAAATGGCAGACTGGCCCACTTGCTCCAGGTACAGCCTTCAGCAAGGTAATAACATAGCAATGTCCATATTAATGTCCATATAACACAGTGTATTACCTTTGCCGGGTTTAGCTGCTGCAGTCCATTAGGCTTGCCACCACTGTGGTGGCCGTCGTTCCCTCAAAGGCCACTGACATCCACACAGGATCCAGGCTCTGCCTTTCAGGACTCTTCATCAAGCCTCTGCCTTCCAAGGCCACTAGCATCCACACAGGATCCAGTCTCGACCTTTCAGGCACCAGGCTTCACTCGGCCTCACTAGGCCTCACACGGTCGGTGTCCCACACACACGGGAACAGGCCTTACGCCTCTCTCACAGAACACACCTGTCTCCCATCAAGCAGGGTTTATATATGCATCCCGTGCACACACACACACACACTGACAGGACCTTGTTGATGTCACAGTCATGTGATCAGACAGACATTCTGTGCGCGCAGGACCTGTGCTATGTCACAGTCATGTGACAAGTCACCTGAGGGGGAAGGTACATGGTCAGGTAAAACACATCCTGGACCATTACAGTAATGCCAGCAAGTTGCTGCATTACAATATATATATATATATAGCATTCCAACTGAAAAATTGAAACTCGAAGCAAAAAAAAAAAATCTGTACTCTCACAGCCAAAAATTTTTTGTGTCCTAAAAGAATATGTACATATTTGTAAACAGTTTTTTTAAAATTTCTCAATACATATAAAATATGAATCAATTTTGCAATAGCAAGTCTTTATTAAAAATGTCCTGAAAGAATAAAACAAATACTAAATGAAACAGTAAAAAAATAGTTGTAACTTTTGACATAGTCTTTAACCCCTTCCCGACATGAGCTGTATATGTACAGAGCTGCGGTAGCTGCATTCACACCAATTTACATTCCAGTTCAACTCTTCAGGTTTTTTCAGTCTAATGTGCACAAGTGCACATATAAGGGTGCGGCCGCCCTTTCCTTGAGCTGGAAAGTTTATTCATCTTGCTTCTCAGGTCTCTGTGTCCACTAGTTGGGTTCAGTCTCTCAGCCCTTATCCACATGCATGTCACTTGACAAACGGTAAGGTTTTAAATATTAGGGTTAGGACTGTCCCATAAGGGTCGCCGTGACGAGGTAGGATGGCTTTCGCATTATTTTGATCAAAATTTTGTTAACTAAGAACCCTTTATTATTTTCATGCAACATTGCGGTTTATTTATTTATTGTAGAGTATTTGTGTATTGTGTTTCTGTCTTTGTTTCTATAGTTTTTATAGTGTAAAAGCACCAAAACATAAAAACTATATAAATGTGGTAACGCTGTAATCGTAATTACCCGAAGAATAAAGCTGACTCATCAATATTATCACACGCGAACCGGCATAACAAAAAAAAAAATTCATGAATTGATGATTTTTGTTCATTCTGCCTCCCAAAAATCGAATAGAAAGTGATCAAAAAATGTTAGGTGCCTGAAAATGGTACCAATAAAAATGTCAACTCTTCTTCCAAAAAAATAAGCCGTCACAAATATGTAAATATTATAGCTCTCAAAATATGTCAATGCGAAAACTTGTTTTTACAATAAAAAGTGTCTTTTAGTGTGTGACAGCAGCCGAACATAAAAACAGATATAAATCTGGTATCACTGTAATCGGACCGACCTGAAGAATCAAGTCATCTAATCACTTATACCGCACGAGGAATGTCATAAAAAAGAAATAAAACCAATTCTTCACCTGCTGTTGATTTGTACATTCTGGTACCAAAGATCGCAGTATTACTCAGCGCACATTTATCCTGCGCTCTATGCTGAGTGCTTACAACGGGATTTCCATGTAAATCTCTGAAATACGTGATTCAGACGGAACCCCTGGCGGAAGATTTCTTGTAGTGAGGCAAATGGAGGCACTGTGGATGCCATCTGATCTGTGATCCGGCGGTGTCCGTCTTTTTAGGTGTGCATAAAAGTACCGTCGGCCACAGTTTTGTGCATTTCTGAAAAGACAGACACTTTTGAATAGAAGCCAGATGGAGTCCAGAGTAACTCTGCTGCCTCATAGTTAATTGATCCCTCAGGGGTTTTATCTGAATCATGTTGCAAGAGGGAAGACGGGGTGTAAGTACTGTCAGAACAAGGGATCCGGAACTGCCGGGGCCGTACATCTGGTTGCAGGGGAAAGACAGACTTCGAGCACAGGAGTCAGGTGACTGGGAAGCTGGGGGCGTGTCCAGAGTGAGAGCTGGGAGGTCAGGTGACCGGAGAACTGGTGGCATGGCTAGAGAGAGGGAGAGATGAGGACTTTTGCGCGGGAAAGCGAGAGCAGAGTCCCGCTCAGGAGAGCAGTGTGAGAGGGTCCAGGCTCCTGGCTCCCGTACTGGGAGCAAGAGCCAAGTGCAGTGGACCGGAGGAGTCAAGCCGACTAGAGAAGAGATGCAGGGTGTAGCGCCGGCGTCCCTGCCCTCTGCTAGGCAGGGACGCTGTTCCCCTCACCTCTCTGCTCCGTGCCCGGCGTCCTCCTCCCGCTCTGCTGGCAGCGCGCGCTCCTTCCCGGCCACTGTGCTTAGGGCGCGCGCGCTCTCCCTCCCTCTTAAAGGGACCGCGCGCGCCGTCCTAAGGAGTCCCCGGCCAATGGCCAGATACCTGCCAGATTCCTGCCAGCTTGCTGTCTTATTCCTGCCTGATATTCTGCTACCTGCCTGCTAGCCTGAGGTCCGACGGTCTGCCTTACTACTCCTGTCAGTCTGTCTAAGGACCAGCTTGCCCGCTCACCTGGGAGCGCACATCAACTACCTGCCTGCTTGCCTGAGGTCCGACGGTCTGCCTTCCAACTCTTGTCAGTCTGTCTATGGACCAGCTTGCCCGCTCACCTGGGAGCGCACATCTGCTACCTGCCTGCTAGCCTACCTGGAGGCTCTGCTGTCACGTGCTGTGACCACCTGCCTGTCCAGTGACTCCTGCCCGCTCACCTGGGAGCGCTCATCTGTTGCCTGTCTGCTAGCCTACCTGGAGGCTCTGCCGTCACGTGCTGTGACCACCCGCCTGTCCAGTGACTCCTGCCCGCTCACCTGGGAGCGCTCATCTGCTGCCTGTCTGCTAGCCTACCTGGAGGCTCTGCCGTCACGTGCTGTGACCACCCGCCTGTCCAGAGACTTCTGCCCGCTCACCTGGGACCGCTCATCTGCCGCCTGTCTGTTGGTCTTCCTGGAGGCTCCGCCGTCACATGCTGTGACCACCCGTTTATCCAGAGACTCTCGCCTGCTCACCTGGGAGCTCACGTCTACCATCAGCCGCCACAGGTTGTACCAACCCTTTACCCAGAAACTGCCCCGGTCACTTGCCGTGACCATCTGCCCGTTCACCCAGAGACTGCCCCGGTCACTTGCCGTGACCATCTGCCCGTTCACCCAGAGACTGCCCCGGTCACTTGCCGTGACCATCTGCCCGTTCATCCAGAGACTGCCCCGGTCACTTGCCGTGACCTCCTGCCCGTTCTTCTAGAGACTGTCTCGGTCACCTGCTGTGACTGCCTGCCTGGTCGCCACCCGCTCCCTTACAAGGACCGCCCCCTTGTATAGTAGCTCAGAGGTTCCGCCTCCCAGACCCGTTACAGTTTGCTCGGGCCATGGAACCCGGTGGCACCCAAGCTCCCTCGCTCTCGGACCTGTGTCATGAACTGTCCCGTCAGAGGTCCCAACAGGAGTCCATCCTGGGTCACCTGCGGAATGTCAATTCTCGCCTGGACACTCTGACTGCTCCGCCAGCAACCTCCGCCAGTGCCATGACTCGCAATCCGGCAGCTCCGCTGTCCACTAATACCATGGTATCCTACCCCGGACCCCGGCTTTCTGCACCTCCTCGCTTCGGAGGCAACTCCGCCCAGGCTCGGGGCTTCATAAATCAGTGCACCCTGCACTTTGAACTCCTGTCCCACCAGTTTAACTCCGACCGGGCCAAAATTGCCTTCATCATGTCCCATCTCACCGGGGAGGCCCTGGCCTGGCTAAATCCTCTATGGGAGAGAGGAGACCCCCTGGTGTCCGACTTGCCTGCCTTTCTCATGGCTTTCCGGAAAGTCTTCGACGAACCCGGACGGAAGACCTCATCCGCATCATCACTGCTACGCCTCCGTCAGGGAAGTCTCACCGTGGGCCAATATGCCATACGGTTCCGTACCCTTGCCTCGGAGCTGGCCTGGGATAACGACGCTCTGGTATCCGTCTTCTGGGAGGGTCTGTCCGGCCATATTAAAGATGAACTTGCTGGTCGGGACATTCCTACCACTCTCGATGACCTAATAACTCTTGCCACCCGGATTTACCTACGGTTCTAGGAGCATGCCAAAGAGGTCACCCGTGAGAGGAGGTTTCCACGTCTAGCTCCTACTTTTCAGAAATCCGTCTCTCCCCAGGTAGACTCTCCTGAGCCTATGCAGGTCGACCAGACCAAGATGGTCAAAACCCGTCAGGACTTACGCCGTGCCGAGGGAAGCTGCTTCTACTGTGGCAGTAAGGAGCACCGGATCCGTGCCTGCCCGGAGAGGTTGGGAAACGCCTGTGTCTAGGTTCGCTCAGAGAGGTCGACCTAGACAAGAATAAATCCTCTCCATCTCTGCTGCTGTCAGTCTCAATCGTCTGCGGGGAGAACCGTTATTTCGAACTAGCCCAACTTGACTCTGGAGCAGCCGGGAATCTTATTTCACAGTCCCTGGTAGAGAAATACCGCATCCCCACCAAACCTCTGGCTGTACCCTTGTCTGTTGCTGCCGTGGATGGGGGTCTCTTACCACGCCCCATCCAACTCATCACCGAATCCATTACTCTGCAGGTGGAAATGCTGCATTCTGAGAGTATCTCCTTTCATGTTCTGCCTGGACTCTCTCACGCCCTCTTGCTAGATCTACCTTGGCTCCAGAGACATGCACCCGTGCTTGACTGGCAGACCGGAGAAGTCCTTCGCTGGGGACAGGACTGCCATAAGACCTGTCTGGTTCCCGTCCATCCCGTCCGTCCTTCTCCTACCCCAGCTAATCTACCTGGACTTCCGATTCCTTATTGGTCTTATGCTGATGTCTTTAATAAAAAGGAGGCAGAGACACTACCCCCTCATAGACCATACGACTGCCCTATCGACCTGTTACCTGGTACTACTCCTCCCCGTGGGCGTATTTATCCATTATCCGTTGCTGAGACCCGGTCGATGTCCGAATATATTGAGGAGAATCTGGCCAGGGGATTCATCCGGAAATCTACCTCCCCGGCGGGAGCAGGCTTCTTTTTCGTCAAAAAGAAGGACGGCTCTCTCCGTCCCTGTATAGACTATAGAGGCCTTAACCAGATCACGGTGAAGAATAAGTACCCCCTTCCGCTCATTCCGGAGTTATTTGATCGTCTGAGGGGGGCTAGAATCTTCACCAAACTGGACCTCCGTGGGGCGTACAACCTGGTTCGTATCCGTCAGGGGGATGAATGGAAGACGGCATTCAACACCCGGGACGGCCACTATGAATATCTGGTAATGCCCTTTGGTCTCTGTAACGCTCCTGCCGTCTTTCAAGAGTTGGTCAATGACATCTTCCGGGACCTTCTCTACTCCTGCGTAGTGGTGTACCTGGACGACATCTTGGTCTTCTCTCCGGATCTCCAGACTCACCGGAGGGACGTTCGTCAGGTCCTGCTCAGGCTCAGGCAGAATCACCTCTTCGCTAAATACGAGAAGCGCCTCTTTGAGCAGACCTCGCTTCCGTTTTTGGGCTACATTATTTCTCAGACCGGCCTACGAATGGATCCAGAGAAACTGTCTGCCATCGAGAAATGGCCTCGACCGGAGGGGTTGAAGGCCATTCAGCGGTTCCTGGGCTTCGCCAACTACTACCGCCTCTTCATACCGCACTTCTCTTCCCGGACTGCCCCAATTTCCGCGCTCACCCGTAAGGGTACTAATCCCAAAGAGTGGCCGCCCGAAGCAGAGGAGGCCTTTCTTTCCTTAAAACAGGCCTTCTCTTCCGCCCCGGTGCTGCATCGCCCGGACGGCAACAAGCAGTTCTTCCTGGAAGTTGACGCCTCCTCCTCTGGAGCCGGAGCGGTACTTACTCTAAAATCATCTTCCAGGAGGATGGTAACTTGCGGCTTCTTCTCTAAACTCTTCTCCTCCTCAGAGCGCAATTATTCCATAGGAGACCGAGAGTTATTGGCCATCAAACTGGCATTGGAGGAGTGGCGTTACCTGCTCGAGGGGGCTCTTCACCCGGTAATAATTTACACTGACCACAAGAACTTGGCTTACCTCCAGCATGCCCAGAGACTTAACCCGCGCCAAGCCCGGTGGTCCTTGTTTTTTGCTCGCTCTGATTTTGTTCTTCATTTTCGCCCGGCTGACAAAAACGTCAAGGCGGACGCCTTGTCTCGATCCTTTCTGGTGTCTGATCTCGAGAAAAATCCGAAACACATCATCGATCCCGCCAGAGTAATGCAGGTGGCTCCCGTGAGTCTAAATCGTCTCCCTCCCGGAAAGACGTTCGTATCAGTACCTGATCGGGAGAAGATCCTTCACTGGGGTCACTCGTCTAAACTAGCTGGCCATGCCGGTCAGAAAAAGACCCTCCAGCTTATTACCCGGCACTACTGGTGGCCTACCCTGCACAAGGACGTAATAGACTTTGTTTCTGCCTGTGTGTCCTGCGCCCGCAACAAGGTTCCGAGACATCTGCCAGCCGGTCGCCTCCTTCCGCTTTCTGTACCTGCTGCCCCCTGGCAGCATATAGCAATGGACTTTATAACTGACCTCCCAGTCTCTGCCGGTTGTACGGTCATTTGGGTGGTCGCTGACCGCTTCTCCAAGATGGCTCATTTCGTTCCCCTGCTAGGCCTCCCGTCTGCACCCGAGCTAGCTAAAGACTTTATTCGTCACATCTTTCGTCTTCATGGCCTGCCCCTCCACATCGTGTCGGATCGTGGGGTACAGTTCACCTCACGCTTCTGGAGAGCCACTTGTAAACTGCTAGACGTCACCCTGGACTTCTCTTCCACTTACCACCCACAGTCCAATGGTCAAGTGGAGCGGATCAATCAGAACCTGACCAGTTACCTCCGGCACTTCGTTAATGCCCATCATTCAGACTGGGTGGATCTCCTACCATGGGCCGAGTTCTCTTATAACAATCACGAGAGCGAATCCTCCTACAAATCCCCGTTTTTTGTAGTCTTCGGTCAGCATCCTCGGATTCCTTTTCCTGTCTCCACCTCTGTGGACAACCCGGCTGCGGAATCTCTCGTTAGCAAATTTTCCTCCATTTGGGAGAGTACCCGATCCGCACTCCTTCAGTCGTCCGAACGGATGAAAAGACACGCTGACAAAAAACGCCTGGATCCTCCACAATTTCGTCCTGGAGATAAAGTCTGGCTCTCATCTAAATATGTCCGACTCAAGATACCTTCTTACAAGTTAGGGCCTCGGTTCATCGGTCCTCTGGAGGTCATCAGTCAGATCAACCCGGTGGCCTATAAATTGAAACTCCCGGCCAACTTACGGATCCCTAACTCCTTCCATGTATCTCTCCCCAAACATGTGGTACTTAACTCTTTTTCCAAGTCTACAGGTACGCCTCCTGCTCCGGTTTCTGCTGAGGACGAGTTTGAGGTAGAGAACATTCTTGCCACCAAAAGGGTAAGAGGAAAGACCTTTTTTCTAGTAGATTGGAAGGGGTTTGGTCCTGAGGAGAGAACGTGGGAGCCCCGGGAGAACATCCATGCCCCGCTCATCCTTGCTAAATTTCTGTCTGGCCTAAAAAAGGGGGGGCCTAAAGGGGGGGGTACTGTAGCGCCGGCGTCCCTGCCCTCTGCTAGGCAGGGACGCTGTTCCCCTCACCTCTCTGCTCCGTGCCCGGCGTCCTCCTCCCGCTCTGCTGGCAGCGTGCGCTCCTTCCCGGCCACTGTGCTTAGGGCGCGCGCGCGCGCTCTCCCTCCCTCTTAAAGGGGCCGCGCGCGCCGTCCTAAGGAGTCCCCGGCCAATGGCCGGAGGACTTCACCATATATAAGGCACCTCCTCCAAAATGGAGGTGCCCGAGCAATGTTGTTGCACTGTTCACTACTCTGCTTCAGCCCTCAGGTCCCGTTGCCAGTTACCTGCCAGATACCTGCCAGATTCCTGCCAGCTTGCTGTCTTATTCCTGCCTGATATTCTGCTACCTGCCTGCTAGCCTGAGGTCCGACGGTCTGCCTTACTACTCCTGTCAGTCTGTCTAAGGACCAGCTTGCCCGCTCACCTGGGAGCGCACATCAACTACCTGCCTGCTTGCCTGAGGTCCGACGGTCTGCCTTCCAACTCTTGTCAGTCTGTCTATGGACCAGCTTGCCCGCTCACCTGGGAGCGCACATCTGCTACCTGCCTGCTAGCCTACCTGGAGGCTCTGCCGTCACGTGCTGTGACCACCTGCCTGTCCAGTGACTCCTGCCCGCTCACCTGGGAGCGCTCATCTGTTGCCTGTCTGCTAGCCTACCTGGAGGCTCTGCCGTCACGTGCTGTGACCACCCGCCTGTCCAGTGACTCCTGCCCGCTCACCTGGGAGCGCTCATCTGCTGCCTGTCTGCTAGCCTACCTGGAGGCTCTGCCGTCACGTGCTGTGACCACCCGCCTGTCCAGAGACTTCTGCCCGCTCACCTGGGAGCGCTCATCTGCCGCCTGTCTGTTGGTCTTCCTGGAGGCTCCGCCGTCACATGCTGTGACCACCCGTTTATCCAGAGACTCTCGCCTGCTCACCTGGGAGCTCACGTCTACCATCAGCCGCCACAGGTCGTACCAACCCTTTACCCAGAGACTGCCCCGGTCACTTGCCGTGACCATCTGCCCGTTCACCCAGAGACTGCCCCGGTCACTTGTCGTGACCATCTGCCCGTTCACCCAGAGACTGCCCCAGTCACTTGCCGTGACCATCTGCCCGTTCACCCAGAGACTGCCCCGGTCACTTGCCGTGACCATCTGCCCGTTCATCCAGAGACTGCCCCGGTCACTTGCCGTGACCTCCTGCCCGTTCTTCTAGAGACTGTCCCGGTCACCTGCTGTGACTGCCTGCCTGGTCGCCACCCGCTCCCTTACAAGGACCGCCCCCTTGTATAGTAGCTCAGAGGTTCCGCCTCCCAGACCCGTTACACAGGGTCTGTGGAGCCAAGCACGTGAGGTGCCGTGTTATGGACTAGGGGCTCAGTGGGTAAAACCGGAGAATGCCCGCTGCCGCCAGAAGACGGAGCATTGTTTGGGTGGGGAAGCCTGAAGAAATCAACACGGGCATCAGCTGGCAACTGCCTTGTGGAGGAAAAGAGTCAGCTAAGTGTAAAAACTGTCGATTACAACCTGTTCGACTCTGCTATATCTAGTTAAACTGTGAACTGTCAGTTAAAGACTTTTACCTGCTACTTCCCTTGTTTTCCCCTATATTTTCCCCTGTTACTCCCTGCATGGAGATTGACCCTGTTATCATAAACTTCCCCTGGTTATTAACCCGGTATTGGCTGCTCTGTGTTTCTGTGTCGCTGCATCTAAAGTACTCGTGTTACAATGTCATTCAGAGATTTATATGGAAAACCTAATAAAAGTGCTCAGCGTAGAGCGCAGGATAAAGTGATCCAAAATGTTATGTAAAATGTTTGCAGCAAAAGCTTCAACTCCATCCACAAAAAAAGTTAGTCTTTACTCAGGTCTGTCATCTGTTAACTGAAATGTAGGGAGCTTCCATGCTACTGGTAGTAAAAAGGTTCTGGAAAAGCAATATGACTCCTTGCCCCTCAAAAGAAATTCAGTAACTTCTGTGCTCCAAAATCCAAATCCTCCTTTCTTTTGAGTCCCAGTGTGCCTAAATCACATTTTGCTTCCACATGTTTGGCATTTCTGTAGCAATGAGAGCCCACCTAATTTATGGGTGCGTGTCTCCAGAAGCACAAGCTGGACATAATGTACTGGTCACTACAACATGCTGGTCACTACAAAAGCAGTTTGCAATTTTCACTCAGCAACATCCACTGCTGATTAGTTCTGGAAAACACACAGGGAGTCGAAATCATCACTACACCTGTAGATAAATTCCCAAAAGGGTATAAGTTGCAAATTGGGGTCACTTGAGTAACTTGAGCATGGGATCATTCTGCTCTTCTTGCCCTTGGGACTCTGTATATGGAGTCCGCAAACTATTCTAGGAAAATCTGCGCTCCAGGGGGCAAATAGCGCTCCATCCCTCCTGAGTCTCGCCATGTGGCTAAGCAGTACTGTACAACTACATTTGGGGTATTTGCACATTCAGCAAAAATTCTGAGATGAATTCTGGTGCCATTTTTACCCATTTCCCAGTGTGAAAATGTAAAATCTTGGGCTAACACAAAATTTTGGTGGTTAAAATGTAATTATTTTTTCTTCACTGCCCAATGGTATAAAATGCTGTGACATACCCGTGGTGTCAATATGATCCCCTAGATGAATTCATTGAGATGTGTAGTTTGTAAACTAAGGGTTCTTAAAGGGGGTTCTGCTGTTCTGGAACCTGAGGGGCTCGGCAAATGTGACATGGCACCCTCAACCAAGTCCAGCAAGATCTGAACTCCAATTTTGCGATTCCTCCCTTTTGAGCTTTGCACTGTGCCTCAAAAGTAGTTTTCGACCACATATGGGGCATCGGCATACTCAGGAGAAATTGCACAACATATTTTGTGTTCCGTTTTCTCCTGCTATCCTTGTGAAAATGAAAAAATTTGGGGCTAAAACAATATTATGGGGGAAAAATATATATTTTTTTATTTTCACATATCAATGTTGTAAAATTCTGTGAAGCAACATCAATTTTGCGATTCCTCCCTTTTGAGCTTTGCACTGTGCCTCAAAAGTAGTTTTCGACCACATATGGGGCATCGGCATACTCAGGAGAAATTGCACAACATATTTTGTGTTCCGTTTTCTCCTGCTATCCTTGTGAAAATGAAAAAATTTGGGGCTAAAACAATATTATGGGGGAAAAATATATATTTTTTTATTTTCACATATCAATGTTGTAAAATTCTGTGAAGCACCTGTTGGATCAAGGTGCTCACCACATGTGGGTGGGTTTTCACTGTTTAGGTTTAGGCACATCAGGGGCTCTCCAAACATGACATGACACCCTCAGACCATTCATCAAAGCCTGTGTTCCAAAACGTCACTCTTTCCTTTCTGAGCCTCGCTGTGCGTCCAAACAGTAGTTTTTCTCCATATATTGAATATTGGCGTACTCAGGAGAAATTGCTCAACAAGTTGTATGGTGCATTTTCTCCTGTTACCCTTGTGAAAATGAAAGAATTGGGGCTAAAAAAAAATTTTGGGCGGAAAAATATGATTTTTTTATTTTCACAGCTTCAACATTATAAGCTTTTGTGAATCACCTGGGGGTTCATGGTGCTCACCACACATCTAGATATGTTCCTTGAGGGGTCTAGTTTCCAAAATGGTGTCACTTTTGGGGGGTTTCCACTCTTTAGGCACATCAGGGCCTCTGCAAATGCGACATAGAGTCCGCTAATTTCAGCAAATTTTGCATTGAAAAAGTCAAATGGCGCCCCTTCCCACCTGAGCCCTGCTGTGCACCCAAACAGTAGTTTTCCTCCATATATTGGGTATCAGCATACTCAGGAGAAATTGCTCAACAAGTTGTATGCTGCATTTTCTCCTGTTACCCTTGTGAAAATAAAAAAATTGGGGCTAAAAGAACTTTTTTGTTAAAAAAAATGTGATTTTTTTATTTTCACAGCTCAACATTATAAACTTCTGTGAATCACCGGGGATTTCAAGGTTTCCACTGTTTAGACACATCAGGGGCTCTTCAAATGGGAAATGGTGTCGGCTAATGATTCCAGCAAATGTTGCATTCAAAAAGTCAAATGGCGCTCCTAGCCTTCAAAGCCCTGCCGTGTGCCCAAACAGTAATTTTCTCTCACATATAGGGTATCAGTGACCTGAGGAGCAATTACACAACAAATTTTTGGGGTCCATTTTCTCCTGTTACGTTTGTTAAAATAAAAAAAATGGGTCTAAACTAAAATTTTTGTGAAAAAAAGTTACATTTCATTTTTTTCCTTCCACATTCCATTAATTCCTGTAGCGCCTAAAGGGTTAATAACGTCTTGAATGGGGTTTTGAGCACCTTGAGGGGTGCAGTTTTTATAGTGGTGTCACTTTTGGGTATTTTCTGTCATATAGGCCCCTTAAAGTAATTTCAAATGTGATGTGGTCCTTAAAAAATGGTTTTGTAAATTTTGTTGTAAAAATGAGAAATTGCTGGTCAACTTTTAACTCTTCTAACTTCCTAACAAAAAAAAAATTATGTTTCAAAAATTCTGCTGATGTAAAGTAGACATGTGGGAAATGTTATTTATTAACTATTTTGTGTGACATAACTTTCTGATTTAAGGGCATGAAAATTAAAAGTTTGAAAATTGCAAAATTTTCAAATTTTTTGCCAAATTTCCAATTTTTTACAAATAAACACAAGTGATATTGAATAAATTTTACCACTATCATGAAGTACAATATAAAAAAAATGATTAATAGAAAAAAGAGAGGGGTCGCTCACTGGTCTATTCGGGTGCTCTGAAGAAAAAAGTATTCTCAATTGCAAAAAGAACTTCGGCACTCCATACATGAATATATAAGAAATATTGTATCTAGACTAATGTCACTTTGAAAAATGAAGGTTTTTTGCGCATAATTTGGCCAATTTATGAGTGCCCATCAACCATGACAAGGTCACCTTCGTATGATGGGAAACTACGCTACGCTACCACTGGATATGCCACTCTTGGGCTGTAAGCCTGTATGAACAATATGTCTCTGCTTGGGCTTTTAACCTACAATGTATGGGCTGGTAGAGCTAGTTAAAACAACCTGTCACTGAATGGGAGGGACACATGGTCAGAAAAAAGGCTGTCAAACTTCTAGTAGTGTGAACACGTACCTGCTGCAATGTTCCAGGAGCGGGATCCCAAAAATGATTAATAGAAAAAAGAGAGGGGTCGCTCACTGGTCTATTCGGGTGCTCTGAAGAAAAAAGTAATCTCAATTGCAAAAACAACTTCGGCACTCCATACATGAATATATAAGAAATATTGTATCTAGACTAATGTCACTTTGAAAAATGAAGGTTTTTTTGCGCATAATTTGGCCAATTTATGTGTGCCCATCAACCATGACAAGGTCACCTTCGTATGATGGGAAACTACGCTACGCTACCACTGGATATGCCACTCTTGGGCTGTAAGCCTGTATGAACAATATGTCTCTGCTTGGGCTTTTAACCTACAATGTATGGGCTGGTAGAGCTAGTTAAAACCACCTGTCACTGAATGGGAGGGACACATGGTCAGAAAAAAGGCTGTCAAACTTCTAGTAGTGTGAACACGTACCTGCTGCAATGTTCCAGGAGCGGGATCCCAAAAATGATTAACAGAAAAAAAGAGAGGGGTCGCTCACTGGCCAAAAGTGGCATATCCAGTGGTAGCGTAGCGTAGTTTCCCATCATACGAAGGTGACCTTGTCGTGGTTGATGGGCACACATAAATTGGCCAAATTATGCGCAAAAAACCTTCATTTTTCAAAGTGACATTAGTCTAGATACAATATTTCTTATATATTCATGTATGGAGTGCCGAAGTTCTTTTTGCAATGAAGTACAATATGTCATGAAAAAAACAGTCTCAGAATAATTGGGATCCCTTGAAGTGTTCCAGAGTTATTACCTCATAAATTGACACTGGTAAGAACTGAAAAAATTAGCATCAGGAAGGTGAAAACAGGCTCAGGGGTGCAAGGGTTAAAGGGAATCTGTCAGTAGGATCAACCCATCTAAGCCATCTATACGGACATGTAGGTCATAGGAAGTTGAATAAAATGATGCCTTTACAGTGGGCACGGAAAGTATTCAGACCCCTTTAAATTTTTCACTCTTTGTTTCATTGCAGCCATTTGGTAAATTCTAAAAAGTTCATTTTTTTCTCATTAAAGTACACTCTGCACCCATCTTCACTGAAAAAAAAACAGAAATGTAGAAATTTTTGCAAATTTATTAAAAAAGAAAAACTGAAATATCACATGGTCATAAGTATTCAGACCCTTTGTTCAGTATTGAGTAGAAGCACCCTTTTGAGCTTGTACAGCCATGAGTCTTCTTGGGAATGATGCAACAAGTTTTTCAAACCTGTGATGATAAGTGCCTGGTTTTCTCCACACATACCGCTTAGAATTATCACCAAAAAGTTCTATCTTCGTCTCATCAGACCAGAGAATCTTATTTCTCATAGTCTGGGAGTCATTCATGTGTTTTTGAGCAAACTCTATGCAGGCTTTCATATGTCTTGAACTGAGAAGAGGCTTCCGTCGGGCCACTCTGCCATTAAAGGCCCGACTGGTTGAGGGCTGCAGTGATAGTTGACTTTGTGGAACTTTCTCCCATCTCCATACTGCATCTCTGGAGATCAGCCACAGTGATCTTGGGTTCTTCTTTACCTCTCTCACCAAGGCTGTTCATCCACGATTGCTCAGTTTGGCTGGATGGTCAGGTCTAGGAAGACTTCTGGTGGTCTCAAACTTCTTCCATTTAAGGATTATGGAGGTCACTGTGCTCTTAGAAACCTTGAGTAAAGCAGAAATTCTTTTGTAACCTTGGCCAGATCTGTGCTTTGCCTCAATTCAATTCTCCTTAGGCAGTTCCTTTGAGCTCATGATTCTCATTTGGTCTGACATGCACTGTGAGCTGTGAGGTCTTATATAGACAGGTGTGTGCCTTTCCAAATCAAGTCCTATCAGTTTAATTAAACACAGCTGGACTCCAATGAAGAAGTAAAACCATCTCGAGGATCACAAGGAAATAGACAGCATGTGACTTAAATATGAGTGTCTGAGCAAAGGGTCTGAATGCTTATGACCATGTGATATTTCAGTTTTTCTTTTTTAATAAATTTGCAAAAAATTCTACATTTCTGTTTTCTTCAGTCAAGATGGGGTGCAGAGTGTACTTTAATGAGAAAAAAATGAATTTTTTTGAATTTACCAAATGGCTGCAATGAAACAAAGAGTAAAATTTTTAAAGGGGTCTGAATACTTTCCGTACCCACTGTACATCTGTGATCCGATGGTTTATTCCAGAGAAATTCACTTTTTTTCATAATATGTAAATGAACTGTTAAGATATATGGACTGGACATACAGTACAGACCAAAAGTTTGGACACACCTTCTCATTTAAAGATTTTTCTGTATTTTCATGACTTTGAAAATTGTACATTCACACTGAAGGCATCAAAACTATGAATTAACACATGTGGAATTATATACTTAACAAAAAAGTGTGAAACAACTGAAAATATGTCTTATATTCTAGGTTCTTCAAAGTAGCCACATTTTGCTTTGATGACTGCTTTGCACACTCTTGGCATTCTCTTGATGAGCTTCAAGAGGTAGTAACCGAAAATGGTTTTCACTTCACATGAAGGTCAGTCAGTGCGAAAAATTGGGAAAACTTTGTCCCCAAGGGCAGTTGCAAAAACCATCAAGCGCTACAAAGAAACAGGCTCACATGAGGACTGCCCCAGGAAAGGAAGACCAAGAGTCACCTCTGCTTCTGAGGATAAGTTTATCTGAGTCACCAGCCTCAGAAATCGCAGGTTAACAGCAGCTCAGATTAGAGACCAGGTCAATGCCACACAGAGTTCTAGCAGCAGACACATCTCTATAACAACTGTTAAGAGGAGACTTTGTGCAGCAGGCCTTCATGGTAAAATAGATGCTAGGAAACCACTGCTAAGGACAGGCAACAATCGGAAGAGACTTGTTTGGGCTAAAGAACACAAGGAATGGACATTAGACCAGTGGAAATCTGTGCTTTGGTCTGATGAGTCCAAATTTGAGATCTTTGGTGTAACGGGTCTGGGAGGCGGAACCTCTGAGCTACTATACAAGGGGGCAGTCCTTGTAAGGGAGCGGGTGGCGACCAGGGAAGACGGGCAGGAGGTCACAGCAGGTGACCGGGACAGTCTCTGAGTGAATGGGCTGGAGGTCACGGCAAGTGACCGGGGCAGTCTCTGGATGAACGGGCTGATGGTCACGGCAAGTGACCGGGGCAGTCTCTGAATGAACGGGCAGATGGTCACGGCAAGTGACCGGGGCAGTCTCTGGATGAACGGGCAGATGGTCACGGCAAGTGACCGGGGCAGTCTCTAGGTAAAGGGTTGGTACGACCTGTGGCGGCTGATGATAGACGTGAGCTCCCAGGTGAGCAGGCGAGAGTCTCTGGAAGAACGGGTGGTCACAGCATGTGACGGCGGAGCCTCCAGGAAGACCAACAGACAGGCGGCAGATGAGCGCTCCCAGGTGAGCGGGCAGAAGACTCTGGACAGGCGGGTGGTCACAGCACGTGACGGCAGAGCCTCCAGGTAGGCTAGCAGACAGGCAGCAGATGAGCGCTCCCAGGTGAGCGAGCAGGAGTCACTGGACAGGCAGGTGGTCACAGCACGTGACGGCGGAGCCTCCAGGTAGACTAGCAGGCAGGTAGCAGGTGTGTGCTCCCAGGTGAGCGGGCAAGCTGGTCCATAGACAGACTGACAGGAGTTGGAAGGCAGACCGTCGGACCTCGGGCAAGCAGGCAGGTGGCTGATGTGCGCTCCCAGGTGAGCTGGCAGACTGGTCCTTAGACAGACTGACAGGAGTAGTAAGGCAGACCGTCGGACCTCAGACTAGCAGGCAGGTAGCAGATAATCAAGCAGGAATCTGGCAGGTAACTGGCAGGTAACTGGCAACGGGACCTGAGGGCTGAAGCAGAGTAGTAAACAGTGCAACAACATTGCTCGGGCACCTCCATTTTGGAGGAGGTGCCTTATATATGGTGAAGTCCTCCGGCCATTGGCCGGGTACTCCTTAGGACGGCGCGCGCGGTCCCTTTAAGAGGGAGGGAGAGCGCGCGTGCCCTAAGCACAGTGGACGGGAAGGAGCGCGCGCTGCCAGCAGAGCGGGAGGAGGACGCCGGGCACGGAGCAGGGAGGTGAGGGGAACAGCGTCCCTGCCTAGCAGAGGGCAGGGACGCCGGCGCTACAGTACCCCCCCCCCTTTAGGTCCCCCCTTTTTTAGGCCAGACAGAAATTTAGCTAGGATAAGAGGGGCATGGATGTTCTCCCGGGGCTCCCACGTTCTCTCCTCAGGACCAAACCCCCTCCAATCTACTAGAAAAAAGGTCTTTCCTCTTACCCTTTTGGTGGCAAGAATGTTCTCTACCTCAAACTCGTCCTCAGCAGAAACCGGAGCAGGAGGCGTACCTGTAGACTTGGAAAAAGAGTTAAGTACCACAGGTTTGAGGAGAGATACATGGAAGGAGTTAGGGATCCGTAAGTTGGCCGGGAGTTTTAATTTATAGGCCACCGGGTTGATCTGACTGATGACCTCCAGAGGACCGATGAACCGAGGCCCTAACTTGTAAGAAGGTATCTTGAGCCGGACATATTTAGACGAGAGCCAGACTTTATCTCCAGGACGAAATTGTGGAGGATCCAGGCGTTTTTTGTCAGCGTGTCTTTTCATCCGTTCGGACGACTGGAGGAGTGCGGATCGGGTACTCTCCCAAATGGAGGAAAATTTGCTAACGAGAGATTCCGCAGCCGGGTTGTCTACAGAGGTGGAGACAGGAAAAGGAATCCGAGGATGCTGACCGAAGACTACAAAAAACGGGGATTTGGAAGAGGATTCGCTCTCGTGATTGTTATAGGAGAACTCGGCCCATGGCAGGAGATCCACCCAGTCAGAATGATGGGCATTAACGAAGTGCCGGAGGTAACTGGTCAGGTTCTGATTGATCCGCTCCACTTGACCATTAGACTGTGGGTGGTAAGCGGAAGAGAAGTCCAGGGTGACGTCTAGCAGTTTACAAGTGGCTCTCCAGAAACGTGAGGTGAACTGTACCCCACGATCCGACACGATGTGGAGGGGCAGGCCATGAAGACGGAAGATGTGGCGGATAAAGTCTTTAGCCAGCTCGGGTGCAGACGGGAGACCAGGCAGGGGAATAAAGTGAGCCATCTTGGAAAAGCGGTCAGCGACCACCCAAATGACCGTACAACCGGCAGAGACGGGGAGATCAGTTATGAAGTCCATAGCAATATGCTGCCAGGGGGCAGCAGGCACAGGAAGCGGAAGAAGGTGACCGGCTGGCAGGTGTCTCGGGACTTTGTTGCGGGCGCAGGACACACAGGCAGAAACAAAGTCTATTACGTCCTTGTGCAGGGTAGGCCACCAGTAGTGCCGGGCAATAAGCTGGAGGGTCTTTTTCTGACCGGCGTGGCCAGCTAGTTTAGACGAGTGACCCCAGTGTAGGATCTTCTCCCGATCAGGTACTGATACGAACGTCTTACCGGGAGGGAGACGATTTAGGCTCACGGGAGCCACCTGCATTACTCTGGCGGGATCGATGATATGTTTAGGTTCTTCCTCGAGATCGGACACCAAAAAGGATCGGGACAAGGCATCTGCTTTGACGTTTTTGTCAGCCGGGCGAAAATGAAGAACAAAATCAAAGCGAGCAAAAAACAAGGACCACCGGGCTTGGCGCGGGTTAAGTCTCTGGGCATGCTGGAGGTAAGCCAAGTTCTTGTGGTCAGTGTAAATTATTACCGGGTGAAGAGCCCCCTCGAGTAGGTAACGCCACTCCTCCAATGCCAGTTTGATGGCCAATAACTCTCGGTCTCCTATGGAATAGTTGCGCTCAGAAGAGGAGAAGAGTTTGGAGAAGAAGCCACAAGTTACCATTCTCCCGGAAGATGATTTTTGAGTAAGTACCGCTCCGGCTCCAGAGGAGGAGGCGTCAACTTCCAGGAAGAACTGCTTGTTGCCGTCCGGGCGATGCAGCACCGGGGCGGAAGAGAAGGCCTGTTTTAGGGAAAGAAAGGCCTCCTCTGCTTCGGGCGGCCACTCTTTGGGATTAGTACCCTTACGGGTGAGCGCGGAAATTGGGGCAGTCCGGGAAGAGAAGTGTGGTATGAAGAGGCGATAGTAGTTGGCGAAGCCCAGGAATCGCTGAATAGCCTTCAACCCCTCCGGTCGAGGCCATTTCTCGATGGCAGACAGTTTCTCTGGATCCATTCGTAGGCCGGTCTGAGAAATAATGTAGCCCAAAAACGGAAGCGAGGTCTGCTCAAAGAGGCATTTCTCGTATTTAGCGAAGAGGTGATTCTGCCTGAGCCTGAGCAGGACCTGACGAACGTCCCTCCGGTGAGTCTGGAGATCTGGAGAGAAGACCAAGATGTCGTCCAGGTACACCACTACGCAGGAGTAGAGAAGGTCCCGGAAGATGTCATTGACCAACTCTTGAAAGACGGCAGGAGCGTTACAGAGACCAAAGGGCATTACCAGATATTCATAGTGGCCGTCCCGGGTGTTGAATGCCGTCTTCCATTCATCCCCCTGACGGATACGAACCAGGTTGTACGCCCCACGGAGGTCCAGTTTGGTGAAGATTCTAGCCCCCCTCAGACGATCAAATAACTCCGGAATGAGCGGAAGGGGGTACTTATTCTTCACCGTGATCTGGTTAAGGCCTCTATAGTCTATACAGGGACGGAGAGAGCCGTCCTTCTTTTTGACGAAAAAGAAGCCTGCTCCCGCCGGGGAGGTAGATTTCCGGATGAATCCCCTGGCCAGATTCTCCTCAATATATTCGGACATCGACCGGGTCTCAGCAGCGGATAAAGGATAAATACGCCCACGGGGAGGAGTAGTACCAGGTAACAGGTCGATAGGGCAGTCGTATGGTCTATGAGGAGGTAGTGTCTCTGCTTCCTTTTTATTAAAGACATCAGCATAAGACCAATAAGGAATCGGAAGTCCAGGTAGATTAGCTGGGGTAGGAGAAGGACGGACGGGATGGACGGGAACCAGACAGGTATTATGGCAGTCCTGTCCCCAGCGAAGGACCTCTCCGGTCTGCCAGTCAAGCACGGGTGCATGTCTCTGGAGCCAAGGTAGGCCTAGCAAGAGGGCGTGAGAGAGTCCAGGCAGAACATGAAAGGAGATACTCTCAGAATGCAGCATTCCCACCTGCAGAGTAATGGATTCGGTGATGAGTTGGATGGGGCGTGGTAAGAGGCCCCCATCCACGGCAGCAACAGACAAGGGTACAGCCAGAGGTTTGGTGGGGATGTGGTATTTCTCTACCAGGGACTGTGAAACAAGATTCCCGGCTGCTCCAGAGTCAAGTTGGGCTAGTTCGAAATAACGGTTCTCCCCGCAGACGATTGAGACTGACAGCAGCAGAGATGGAGAGGATTTATTCTTGTCTAGGTTGACCTCTCTGAGCGAACCTAGACACAGGCGTTTCCCGACCTCTCCGGGCAGGCACGGATCCGGTGCTCCTTACTGCCACAGTAGAAGCAGCTCCCTTCGGCACGGCGTAAGTCCTGACGGGTTTTGACCATCTTGGTCTGGTCAACCTGCATAGACTCAGGAGAGTGTACCTGGGTAGAGACGGAGGGAGTGACGGGTTTCTGAAAAGTAGGAGCTAGACATGGTAACCTCCTCTCACGGGTGACCTCTTTGGCACGCTCCTGGAACCGTAGGTCAATCCGGGTGGCAAGAGTTATTAGGTCATCGAGAGTGGTAGGAATGTCCCGACCGGCAAGTTCATCTTTAATACGGCCGGACAGACCCTCCCAGAAGACGGATACCAGAGCGTCGTTATCCCAGGCCAGCTCCGAGGCAAGGGTACGGAACCGTATGGCATATTGGCCCACGGTGAGACTTCCCTGACGGAGGCGTAGCAGTGATGATGCGGATGAGGTCTTCCGTCCGGGTTCGTCGAAGACTTTCCGGAAAGCCGTGAGAAAAGCAGGCAAGTTGGACACCAGGGGGTCTCCTCTCTCCCATAGAGGATTTAGCCAGGCCAGGGCCTCCCCGGTGAGATGGGACATGATGAATGCAATTTTGGCCCGGTCGGAGTTAAACTGGTGGGACAATAGTTCAAAGTGCAGGGTGCACTGATTTATGAAGCCCCGAGCCTGGGCGGAGTCGCCTCCGAAGCGAGGAGGTGCAGAAAGCCGGGGTCCGGGGTAGGATACCATGGTATTAGTGGGCAGCGGAGCTGCCGGATTGCGAGACATGGCACTGGCGGAGGTTGCTGGTGGAGCAGTCAGAGTGTCCAGGCGAGTATTGACATTCCGCAGGTGACCCAGGATGGACTCCTGTTGGGACCTTTGACGGGACAGTTCATGACACAGGTCCGAGAGCGAGGGAGCTTGGGTGCCACCGGGTTCCATGGCCCGAGCAAACTGTAACGGGTCTGGGAGGCGGAACCTCTGAGCTACTATACAAGGGGGCAGTCCTTGTAAGGGAGCGGGTGGCGACCAGGGAAGACGGGCAGGAGGTCACAGCAGGTGACCGGGACAGTCTCTGAGTGAACGGGCTGGAGGTCACGGCAAGTGACCGGGGCAGTCTCTGGATGAACGGGCTGATGGTCACGGCAAATGACCGGGGCAGTCTCTGAATGAACGGGCAGATGGTCACGGCAAGTGACCGGGGCAGTCTCTGGATGAACGGGCAGATGGTCACGGCAAGTGACCGGGGCAGTCTCTAGGTAAAGGGTTGGTACGATCTGTGGCGGCTGATGATAGACGTGAGCTCCCAGGTGAGCAGGCGAGAGTCTCTGGAAGAACGGGTGGTCACAGCATGTGACGGCGGAGCCTCCAGGAAGACCAACAGACAGGCGGCAGATGATCGCTCCCAGGTGAGCGGGCAGAAGACTCTGGACAGGCGGGTGGTCACAGCACGTGACGGCAGAGCCTCCAGGTAGGCTAGCAGACAGGCAGCAGATGAGCGCTCCCAGGTGAGCGAGCAGGAGTCACTGGACAGGCAGGTGGTCACAGCACGTGATGGCGGAGCCTCCAGGTAGACTAGCAGGCAGGTAGCAGGTGTGTGCTCCCAGGTGAGCGGGCAAGCTGGTCCATAGACAGACTGACAGGAGTTGGAAGGCAGACCGTCGGACCTCGGGCAAGCAGGCAGGTGGCTGATGTGCGCTCCCAGGTGAGCGGGCAGACTGGTCCTTAGACAGACTGACAGGAGTAGTAAGGCAGACCGTCGGACCTCAGACTAGCAGGCAGGTAGCAGATAATCAAGCAGGAATCTGGCAGGTAACTGGCAGGTAACTGGCAACGGGACCTGAGGGCTGAAGCAGAGTAGTAAACAGTGCAACAACGTTGCTCGGGCACCTCCATTTTGGAGGAGGTGCCTTATATATGGTGAAGTCCTCCGGCCATTGGCCGGGGACTCCTTAGGACGGCGCGCGCGGCCCCTTTAAGAGGGAGGGAGAGCGCGCGCGTGCGCCCTAAGCACAGTGGACGGGAAGGAGCGCGCGCTGCCAGCAGAGCGGGAGGAGGACGCCGGGCACGGAGCAGGGAGGTGAGGGGAACAGCGTCCCTGCCTAGCAGAGGGCAGGGACGCCGGCGCTACATTTGGTTCCAACCACCGTGTCTTTGTGCGACGCAGAAAAGGTGAACGGATGGACTCTACATGCCTGGTTCCCACCGTGAAGCATGGAGGAGGAGGAGTGATGGTGTGCGGGTGCTTTGCTGGTGGCACTGTTGGGGATTTATTCAAAATTGAAGGCATACTGAACCAGCATGGCTACCACAGCATCTTGCAGCGGCATGCTATTCCATCCGGTTTGCATTTAGTTGGACCATCATTTATTTTTCAACAGGACAATGACCCCAAACACACCTCCAGGCTGTGTAAGGGCTATTTGACCAAGAAGGAGAGTGATGGGGTGCTACGCCAGATGACCTGGCCTTCATAGTCACCAGACCTGAACCCAACCGAGATGGTTTGGGGTGAGCTGGACCGCAGAGTGAAGGCAAAAGGGCCAACAAGTGCTAAGCATCTCTGGGAACTCATTCTAGATTGTTGGAAGACCATTTCCGGTGACTACATCTTGAAGCTCATCAAGAGAATGCCAAGAGTGTGCAAAGCAGTCATCAAAGCAAAAGGTGGGTACTTTGAAGAACCTAGAATATAAGCAAAAATCCCAGTGGCAAGATGCGGAAAGCTCATAGAGATTTATCCAAAGTGACTTGCAAATGTAATTGCCGCAAAAGCAGGCTCTACAAAGTATTGACTTTAGGGGTGTGAATAGTTATGCACACTGAAGTTATCAGTAGTGATGAGCGAGTATTTTCTGTTAACCCTTTCGGCGAGTATGCTCGGGCGAGTACAGAGTATCTTCAGCGTGCTCAGTGATATGTTTGAATCACTCACGTGTGCGTGATTTGCGACTGTTTGACAGCTTTAATACATGTGAGGAATGCTTAAGAAACAAACATGTCTCCCTGATGGTCAAATGGAGCAGATCCGTATACCCTTAGACTAGAATCATATAGAATACAAATATTTGTCTCTTTGGGTGCCATGCTATCCATTTACTTTCTTGAAGGATGTCTCTCATTCTCTTTGTAAAGTCTTTCTGATGTTCCTTGATTCTCTGTTCTAAGTCTGACTGCTACAAAAAGTCATGTCCCTTCTGCTTCTCTGGGCTCAGCCCCATGAAAGGCCGAACTGCTCTCATCTTCCCCCCCAAAGCTAAGTGTGCATTAGTGGAGGTATCTTTCTCAGGTCGGCCGCATCACCAGGGTCTATATGTGAGACTCCTTGTGGTGAAGGCTCCTTCGGATCTTCTTTCAACCCTTACACAATTGACCTAGAAGATTTTTGAACAATGGTAGAGGCTCCTGAGATACTAATGAGATTAGTGGAATGCTGGACACTTTACAAGTTAAATTAGTGTACATAAACTGACAAGCAAGCAGAATATTAATAAAACACAGCCAGCAATCTCTAATAAAACACAATAAGGTATTTCTCTTAGATTAACAAATCTAATTGTCTGGCTAATTAAGATTTTACGCTGTATCGTCACACCAGCATTATGAGGTACTTTCCAAAACAAACTGACACAATTATGAGAAAAAAAGTAGTGTAGGAAAAAGCAGGTTTAACCACTTATAACATTTTAAAATATTTCTTTATTCGTTATCCATTAAGAAGTTTCTCTTAGATGTGTTGATGCATCAGAAACTGCTTAATGGATACCTAATAAAGAAAGATTTTAAAATGTTATAAGTGTTTGTAGCTACTTTTTCCTGCACAGCTTCTTTTTTCTCATGTTTTTGCTGCCCTGCAGAGCAAGGTCTCACCTGAAAAGAGGAGTCTGATACATATGCAGAGTGGAGAGTTCATTTCAACTACAGAACTACAGTGGCTCTGAATGGCTTAAGAAAAACAAAATTAAGACTTTGGAGTGTCCTTGTAAAAGTCCTGAACTTAATCCGATTGAGATGCTGTGGCATGATCTTAAAAAGACGGTACATGCTCAGAAACCCTCCAATGTGGCAAAATTATAACAATTTTGCAAAGATGAGTGGGCCAAAATTCCCCTGGAACATTGTAAAAGACTCATTGCGAGTTATTGCAAATGCTTGATTGCAGTTGTTGCTAAGGGTGGCCCAACCAGTTATTAGGTTCAGGGGGCAATCACTTTTTCACACAGAACCCTGTAGGTTTGGATTTCTTTTTCCCTTAATAATAAAGATTTTCATAAAAAAATGCATTTTGTGTTTACTTGTGTTATCTTTGTCTAATATTTAAATTTGTTTTGTGATCTGAAACATTTAAGTGTGACAAACATGCAAAAGAATAATAAATCAGAAAGGGGCAAACACTTTTACACACCACTGTATATATATATTTTTCACTGACACAAATGTGCTTTTAAGCTGTAGCGGAAATTTTCCCCGGGAGATTTAGTGTCACGTAGAGTGTCTACAGAGTTTTAGCAAAAGACCACAACTCCTTTAATATATTGGATATATTATACTGATATGGGGATTACTGGTGTGAGATGTCAACATAAATCTTCCCTATCTACCTTGATACCATTTTCAGAGCCAGAACCAGTCTGAGCAAAGCTGTATTCATTTGCGTTTTATGCAATATTTTTCTGTCTATATACTGGCAAAATGATGTACAATAAAAATTATATTGTGGTACCTTGTTAGCCAGAAAATCAATGTAAATACTTTTTTGCTCAAAAGTGACAAAAGTATTCTTGGAGTGATATTTTTTTGGGTTAGCCAATAAAAGTATGTTTGCAAGTTTTCAGATCTCAGATATGATCTTCATCAGGCACGTTTACAAATCAATTACTGAGACAAGAGCACAACATTTAAGAGATATTACAACATGTCATTTGTGCATAGGGTGGATGGGATCATAGAATCATAGAATCATAGAATGGTAGAGTTGGAAGGGACCTCCTGGGTCATCTGGTCCAACCCCCTGCTCAAAGCAGGATTCACTAAATCATCTCAGACAGATGTCTGTCCAGCCTCTGTTTGAAGACGTCCATTGAAGGGGAACTCACCACCTCTCGTGGCAGCCTGTTCCACTCATTAATCACCCTAACTGTCAAAAAGTTTTTTCTAATATCTAATCTGTGTCTCCTCCCATTTAGTTTCATCCCATTGCTTCTAGTCTTTCCTTGTACAAATGAGAATAAAGATGATCCTTCTACAATGTGACAGCCCTTGACATATTTGTAGACAGCTATTAAGTCTCCTCTCAGTCTTCTTTTTTGCAAGCTAAACATTCCCAAATCCTGCAACTGTTCCTCATAGGACATGGTTTGCAGACCAGTCACCATTCTGGTCGCTCTTCTCTGAACTTGCTCCAGTTTGTCTATGTCTTTTTTAAAATGTGGTGCCCAAAACTGTACACAGTATTCCAGATGAGGTCTGACCAAACAGGAGTAAAGACCGATAATGACTTCACGTGATCTAGACTGTATGCTTCTGTTAATACATCCCAGAATTGTATTTGCCTTTTTTGCTGCTGCATCACACTGTTGACTCATGTTCAGTCTATGATCTATTAGTATACCTAAGTCTTTTTCACATGTACTGTTGCTTAGCTCTATTCCTCCCATTCTGTATATGCTTTTTTCATTTTTATTGCCCAGATGTAGTACTTTGCATTTTTCCCTGTTAAAAACCATTCTGTTGGTTGCTGCCCACTGCTCCAGTTTATTTAGGTCTTTTTGAATCCTCTCTCTCTCTTCTCTAGTATTAGCTATCCCTCCTAGCTTTGTGTCATCAGCAAATTTAATCAGTTTACCCTCAATTCCTTCATCTAAATCATTGATAAAGATGTTGAACAATACAGGTCCCAGGACGGAGCCCTGTGGTACCCCACTTTACTTCCTAAAGATAAGCCAAGGAAATAAAATTAAGGTTTCTGTTACAAATGGAGAGGTGGTGGGTGTGATTGCTTAGTGATCTTGAGGTGTGAACGGTGTCCATGTAGTGAGTCATAAATCCAGGTGTTAAATTGAGTCCCATTGTCAAAGAGTTGAACATCCTGATTAGTTTGAATTCCAACTAACTCTGTCATCCTTAAAATAACCTTTCAGTATTAAGACTTTTAAATCTGACTGTTACGCTCAGACCCGGACTGACTGGCGTGAGCGTGGTTAGTAGTCCCACTGGGCCACGAACCGAGGAGTGCCTGGAGGGGCGTGACTAGGAGCCTTGCCAGATCTGACCATGAACACACAGTGGCTTAATCGACTCCGTGGTCCGAGGAGGGATGTGGGAGATGGCCCAGGTGCTACTCCAGGTAAGACGCCGGGGCCCCGGGGTGTGTTGACCCACACCGGGGAATGCAGGAACGGGCAGGTTAGGCTGGTATGCAGACAGGTGGGTACTGGCAGGCACGGCTGGTATGCAGACAGACGGGTACTGGCAGGCACAGAAGGTATGCGACTAGGCAGGTACTGGCAGGCACGGCAGGTATGCAGACAGGCCGATACTGGCAGGTAGGGGAGCAGGCTGGATAGGGACCAGTACAGACTGGGATACAGGAACAGAGCCACAGGAGCGGTGGACAAGCAGATCAGAGCCGCAGGCGCGGAGGACAAGCAAAGCAGAACCGCAGGCGCGGAGGACAAGCGGAGCAGAGCAGAACCGCAGGCACGAAGGACAAGCGGATCAGAGCAGAGCAGAACCGCAGGCGTGGAGCACAAGCAGAGCAGAGCAGAACCGCAGGCGCGGAGGACAAGCGGAGCAGAGCAGAACCGTAGGTGCAGAGGACAAGCGGAGCAGAGCAGAACCACAGGAGCGGAGGACAAGCGGAGCAAGGCAGAGCAGAACCGCAGGTGGGGAGGACAAGTGAAGCAGAGCAGAACCACAGGCGCAGAGGACAAGCGGAGAAGAGCAGAGGAGAACTGCAGGTGTGGAGGACAAGCGGAGCAGAGAGTAACCGCAGGCGCGGAGGACAAGTGGAGCAGAGCGGAACCGCAGGTGCTGAGGACAAGAGGATCAGAGCAGAGTGGAACCCCACGTACAGGCAGACAGGACAGGGCTCTGTTCACATGGAACAGACTGGGAAACACAGGAAGATAGCTAGAACACAGGAGGTAGCTACGGAGGCAGGGAAATGGGACAAGCAGAACCAGATACACACAAGATACTTGCAATGAAGTAGCGAGTGGACGCAAAACTAACAAACAGAAGTACAGAGACAATGAGTTGGAGTTAGGTGCAGGTTCAGACACTGCAGGAAAAGGAAAGAATATGACATAGAGACAAACAGGTAACGGGCTAAGACACAGTTCAGACAGGAACTGAACCTGGAACAAGATACAGGAACGAGCCTGGGTACTCAGCCCCTAGAGTGGCGGAAATAGACTAGAAGTCACAGATACAGATAACGGGCCTGGGTACTCAGCCCCCCAGGGTGGCGGAAACAGACTAGAAGTCTCAGATATTGGTAACGGACTTGAGTACTCAGTCCCCAGGGTGGCGGAAACAGAAAAAATACAGGACAGGACCAGGCAACTCAGTTGCACAGAAAACACTGAAAGGTGGAGGGGGTTTAAGTATCCAGTGACTCACAGCAATAGGCTGGGGACACATTAGGACTGAGCACACTGTAACTTTAAGAATCAGGAAGTAACAGGGCCGCCGCCATAAGCAATCAGACAAGAGACATGCACACAGCAAGTAATGGAGCAAAGTGTGCAGCCTGGACTGATAGGTCAGTTGGCGGTCTTGCATGGTGGGAGATGGTAAGCCATGCCATCTCGCTGCCAGGGATGTTACAGTACCACCCCCCTTACGCCCCCTCTTCTTCAAGCCCGCAAGGATATTCTGCAGAGAATTTGGAGGCCGATCCTTCTCTTCAAGAAGATTACCTCTTCTGTCCACTAGAGGGAACGAGACTGGTCTCACCATTTTGGTGACTAGGATGCTTCCTCCCATCAAGCCATCCTCAGCATCAGATGAAGTGGGCGAAGTACCAGGAACAGGACACAGGAAAGTCTCTCTCCATTTGTTAATATCGGGTAGCACCCCAAAGGATTCACGGGACAACTGGAGATCCTCCACCGGGTTGAAGGGGTGCAGAGACTCGGGGGTAACCAACGCCTTGACGTACACTTTGCCAAGCTTACTGGATGAAGTGGGTGAAGTACCAGGTACAGGGTGTAGGAAAGTCTCCCTCCATTTGTTATCAGGATTCATGAGACAACTGGAGGTCCTCCGCCTTGTTGGAGGGGTGCAGAGACTTGGAGGTAGCCACCGCCTTGATGGACTTATTGCCAGATTTATTAGAGATGGAGGATCCTTGCTTTGGGACCATCTTCAGTCTGGTTTCTGAGATGAAAGGTCTGCGAGGCAGGGCGGCACCTGCAGCCAGATCATTGGTACAATCGTCGAGACTGTGTGGGGACATTGCCTCCGCTTCCCTTCCTTCGGAGACTTCAGCGCACAGCGAGTCAGCGACTAGCAAATCTAGTGAAGAAGAAGAAGACATTGCTGACTGTCCTGAAGGTATGGGGACTGGACACCCCTTGTACCTCAGCAGTCCCCCAGGAAACACCATGCAGGATCTCCAGACCTGAGTGGGCACTGGATCTCTCGGCTCTGGACGACCTGTGGGTAAACCACACAGCACCTGGAATGTGAATTTCTTCATGTGTAATGCTCCAATCTGGAGCTTAATTTGTACAGACATATTTTGACTGATTCTGAGTAAGGCTCGTCCTTCCGCTGACAATGCCCAAACCGGATTCTGGAGTTGTTGGACGGGAATCAGACACCGACTCTTCAAGGCTTTAAGCCCGAAACTTCCGGTTAATCCAAGGCCTTCACTTGCCACGGAGACAGTCATGGTCATCTGTGGAGAGGAAACACTAACTCCAAGGGCAGCCTCTCCTACAGGCCTAATGTCTTGGGACTCTCCAACCTTCGCTGGACAAAGACTATTAGGGTGACCCAAACAACCGCAGCGGGTCCGCAATCCGATTTTATGACTGAGTTCCAGTCTCTGCTTTGCCTGATGAACATGGTCAACCTTCATGGATTCTGTCCAGATAGCTGCCTCTATAGGCTGGGGAACAGGAGGTCTTTAGGAGGACAGAACCTGACGTGACGGTTTACCTCTACCCCTTGGACGTCTGGACTGCCTCTTGAGGTTGGGAAGAGAAGTATTCTGCGGAGCATTGTCATCCTGTGTGGATTCTGCGTGGGCAGCAGCCTCTTCAGGCTGGGGAACTGGTGGGCTACCTACACGCGTCACCCATCGGGACTGCTCCAGAATATCGGGAAGGGAAGCTTTAGCAGAAGCTTCAGGGTTAGGGTCATCGAAGACCATTAGAAAGGCCACCAGGAAGGCCTGCAGGTCAGAGACGATAGGATCCCATGCTTCCCATAGGGAGGTGATCTAATTCAAGGCATCACCCGCTAGGAAGGACATCAGAAATGCTACTTTAACACGATCGGTGGGAAAATAGTGAGCATAGAATTTAAAATGCAGCATGCATTGCTCCACAAACGCACGGCTTTGTTTTGGATCCCCATAATACCGTGGTGGATCCGCAGGAACGAGTGCTGATAGCTCTATTTTGGCTGGTGTGTAAATTGCCTGGACCTCAGGTTGAGAAAATTTTTTTCCTTGGTGCACGTATTCGCCAGGCAAGGATTCAAATGTCTCTGAAAGCAAAGGGCGGTGGGGCTCAACGGGGACCATGGCCTGAGCAAACTGTTACGCTCACGCCCGGACTGACTGACGTGAGCGTGGTTAGTGGTCCCACTAGGCCACGAACCTAGGAGTGCCTGGAGGGGCGTGACTAGGGGCCTCGCCAGATCTGACCATGAACACACAGCGGCTTAATCGACTCCGTGGTCCGAGGAGGGACGTGGGAGGTGGCCCAGGTGCTACTCCAGGTCAGACCCTAGTCACAGCTGTTGACTACACCAGGGAATGCAGGAACGGGCAGATTAGGCTGGTATGCAGACAGGTGGGTACTGGCAGGCACGGCTTGTATGCAGACAGGTGGGTACTGGCAGGCACGGCAGGTATGCAGACAGGTGGGTACTGGCAGGCACGGCTGGTATGCAGACGGGTACTGGCAGGCACGGCTGGTATGCAGACAGGCCGATACTGGCAGGTAGGAAAGCAGGCTGGATAGGGACCAGTACTGACTGGGATACAGGAACAGAGCCACAGGTGCGGTGGACAAGCAGAGGAGAGCAGAACCGCAGGTGCGGAGGACAAGCGGAGCAGAGCAGAGCAGAACCGCAGGAGTGGAGGACAAGCAAAGCAGAGCAGAACCGCAGGCGTGGAGGACAAGCGGAGCAGAGTAGAGCAGAACCGCAGGAGCGGAGGAGAAGCGGAGCAGAGCAGAACCGCAGGTGCGGATGACAAGCGGAGCCGAGCAGAACCGCAGGCGTGGAGGACAAGCGGAGCAGAGCAGAGCAGAACTGCAGGCGTGGAGGACAAGTCATGCAGAGCAGAACCGCAGGAGTGGAGGACAAGCGGAGCAGAGCAGAGCAGAACCGCAGGCGTGGAGGACAAGCGGAGGAGAGCAGAATTGCAGGCACGGAGGACAAGCGGAGCAGAGCAGAACCGCAGGCGCGGAGAACAAGCGGAGCAGAGCAGAGCAGAACCGCAGGCGCAGAGGGCAAGCGGAGCAGAGCAGAGCGGAACCGCAGGTGCGGAGGATAAGCGGAGCAGAGCAGAGCGGAAAAGCAGGTGCTGAGGACAAGAGGATCAGAGCAGAGTGGAACCCCACGTACAGGCAGACATGACAGGGCTCTGTTCACATGGAACAGACTGGGAAACACAGGAAGATAGCTAGAACACAGGAGATAGATACGGAGGCAGGGAAACGGGACAAGCAGAACCAGATACACACAAGGTACATGCAATGAAGTAGCGAGTGGACACAAAACTAACAAACAGAAGTACAGAGACAATGAGTTGGAGTTAGGTGCAGGTTCAGACACTGCAGGAAAAGGAAAGGATATGACATAGTGACAAACAGGTAACGGGCTAGGAAACAGTTCAGACAGGAACTGAACCTGGAACAAAATACAGGAACGAGCCTGGGTACTCAGCCCCCAGGGTGACGGAAATAGACTAGAAGTCTCAGATACAGGTAACGGGCCTGGGTACTCAGCCCCCAGGGTGGCGGAAACAGACAAGATACAGGACAGGACCTGGCAACACAGAACACACTGAAAGAAAGCATTGCTCAGGCACCTCCTACTGGGTGGAGGGGGTTTAAGCATCCAGTGACTCACAGCAATAGGCTGGGGACGCATTAGGACTGCGCACACTGTAACTTTAAGAATCAGGAAGTAACAGGGCCGCCGCCCTAAGCAATCAGACAAGAGACATGCACACAGCAAGTAATGGAGCAAAGTGTGCAGCCTGGACTGACAAGTAAGTTGGCAGTCTTGCATGGTGGGAGATGGTAAGCCATGCCAGCACGCCGCCAGGGATATTACATTGTCAAACAGTGTCCAAGTCCAGAGAAATGTTTTCCACAGGTGTGTCCAGTTCATTCTTAATTGTGTGCCTGTGTAGATTCATCATTTGTCATTTTGCATCGTTTCCCCAATGTACTTTAGGGCACCTTGTACATTGTATCATGTACACCACATTGGAGGATGTACATGAAAAGAAATCCTTGATTTTATAGTCCTGTTTTGTGTTTGGTATGTGGACTGTGTTTGTTAGGTAGGTACAAGTTTTGTATTTTTAATTATTACAGGGGAATGTGCCTGTCACTGATGGTGATGAGAGGACACATCTGACAAGTAGAGAACTATAAGTTAGGTGGGCAATTCTGGGAATATTTCTTTCAGTCTGTGGTCTCTGTGGAATATGGTTTGTAGATCAGCACCAATATTCCTTACGATGCTCATGTGAAGGTTGTATGTGACCACAAGCACCTTATTGTTATCCTTCCTCTGTTTATAATCCAGGAGGCTGCTTCTGCTTCTTGTAGCTTTGTGGATCTGTTCATCTGCTACCAGTGGATGGTATCCTTGTAGGAATGTATTCCTCAGTGATAGTGTCATGGTACTGTTGCAGGATTTCTCGGGGCAATGGGCTCCATCCCTATCACCCATGCTAGGGGGTGCCTTAGTCTATCCCTGTCCCCTGGATTACCCCAGAAGATGAAGACATCGGGGTCACGTGCCTTGCTATGCTCCTGACTTACCTTTATCTGCTTCCTCCACCATCCGGGAAGGTGTAAGGCCGAACTGTATAGGTTTACACTAACCTGTCTGTTTTTAACGTCTGATGGTCAGTTTGAAAACCTTGTCATGCCATTTGGGTTATTCAATGAACCTGCTGCGTTTTCAAAATTTTATGAATGATATTTTCTCTGACTGCATTGGAAGATATGTTGTAATTTACCTGGATGATATTCTAATTTTCTCGCCAGATTTGGACTCTAACCAGGAACATGTCCGTGTTGTGTTACAAAGATTAAGGGAGAAGTCTATGCTTGCTAAATTAGAGAAATGTGTTTTTTCTGTTCAGGAAATTTCATTCTTGGGGTTTATCTTGTCAGCAGAAGGGTTTAAGATGGAACCTGGGAAGCTACAGGCCATAATTGACTGGGTTCAGCCTCGTGATCTTAAGGCTTTGCAGCGTTTTCTGGGATTCACCAACTATTATAGGAAATTTATTAAGGGGTTTTCTCAGATTGCTAAACCTCTTACTGACCTTACACGTGAGGGAGCAAATCTCATGGTGTGGTCACCGGGTGCTATCAGGGCTTTCGAAAAATTAAGTGTTTCATGTCTGCTCCCATTCTGATCCTACCTGATCTCCAAGAACCATTCATTGTAGAGGTGGATGCTTCGGAGGTCGGAGTAGGGGCAGTTTTGTCGCCCAAAACGCTAACTAATTTGCGTCCACAGGCTTTTTGTCTAAAAAATTTTTGCTGGCGGAAAGAAATTATGATGTTGGGAATCGTGAGTTACTTGCTGTAAAATGGACCTTTGAGGAATGGAGGCATTTTTTGGAGGGGGCGGTTCATCCTCTTATTGTGGTAACTGATCACAAGAATTTAGCATACATTGAATTAGCTAAAATGTTAACTCCTAGAGAGGCCAGATGGTCCTTGTTTTTTTCAAGGTTGCAATTTTTCAATTACATTAAGGACGGGGTCTAAGAATGTGAAAGCTGACGCACTATCCCATAGTCTCAATTCATTTTCTTCTCCAGAACCTCCGTCCTCCATTATTCCTCAGATTATTGTGGTTTCTATGGTAACCTAAGAATTGGAGGAGGAGATCCATAAAGCCTAATCGTTGGCTTCTCCCGCTACTCCAGGATCTAAATTATTTGTGCCTGTATATCTAAGATTGCATGTTACAGGAATTTCATGTTTCCGTCTTGAGTGGTCATCCTGGGGTTACTGCTACAAGGAAAGCCATTGCTAGACTTTTTTGGTGACCATCCATGCAAAATGATATCATAGATTTTGTATCTGTTTGCGAAGTCTGCGCATGCGCTAAAGTCAGTCATAGCCGGCCGGCCGGAGAATTGGCTCCATTTTCAATTCTAGAAAGATCATGGACTCATTTGTCCATGGATTTCATCACGGATTTGCCTCTGTCTGGTGGGAAAACTGCTATCTGGGTTCAGCAAACAAGCTCATTTTGTTCCATTGTCAGGAGTACCTAATGCAGAGACGCTCTCCAAGTTGTTTATTTCTCATATTGTAAGGTTACATGTAATCCCTCTTAACATTGTGTCTGATAGGGGAGTATAATTTGTCTCTAAATTATGAAAAGCTTTTTGTAGTAAACTCGGGATTGACTTGTCATTTTCATCTGCTTACGACCCTGAGACCAACGGTCAGACTGGGCGGACAAATCAATCTTTGGAACAAAACTTAAGGTGCTTTGTCGCATCTCAGCAGGAGGACTGGTCTTCGTTTTTACCTCTCTCTGAGTTTGCATTTAACAGTCAAGTGAATCCGTCTACTGGAAGTTCACCATTTTTCTGTAATTATGGTTTTCATCCCCATTTTGGTGAATTTTCTAGGATTAGTTCTGAATGTCCTGGGGTGGAGGTGAAAGTACAAAGACTTGGGGATGTCTGGAAGGAGGTTCAAAATAATATTGGGACTGCTCAGATTCGCTAAAAATGGAAGATCGATAGATGACGTTCAGTGGGTCCTGTTTTTAAGATTGGGGATTGTGCGATGGGAGGGGCGGAGAAAATTCTCTCAGAACTTTGACAGTGTTCCCCTGCCTCTGCTGAATTGGAGTTGTGTCTCTCTCGTCTTTAGTCCTTCGTTGTCCAACGAACTATGACCTCTGCTGCCAGCGTTTTCAGATGGGAATTTTTTTAATAGTTCTGCAACAAGGGCCTTCTGGTACTGCACCATTTTTGTAGACCTGTCCGCCTCAGGAATAAGAGATATAAAGTTCTGCTTGTAGCATGGGTGTAGAAGTGTCACCAACCAGTAATAACTGTCACCCAAAATTTTGAGAACGCGAGGGTCACGGGAACATAAACTCAGCCATGCGTGCCAGAGTGCTAACTGGCAAGACTTTCATTTTCTCACCAAGGGGACGAGTGACCATGCTCTCCTCCTCCTCCTTTTCTCTTTCCTCAGGCCATACACGCTGAACAGACGGTATGACATTTGTGCAGGTAGTACCGTCTATAGTGCATGAAACTAGCTAATGTTCTTCCTCCTCCTCCTCCTCTTCCTCATTGTCACCCAATCCACGTTTGGATGAGATGAGGCAGGGCTGTGTGTAATCACCCTGTATGGTTCCTTGCTCCATCTCATCGTGCTCCGTCTGCAATGCATCCTCTTTGATTGTGAGCACAGAGCTTTCAGAAGACAGAGAAGTGGGATGGTGACGCTAATTATGGCATCATCGCTGCTCACCATCTTGGTGGAGTCCTCAAAGTTTTGGAGAATGGTACTTATGTCTGACATCCATGTCCACACCTGAGGTCTTATGTGTGGAGTCTGAACTGAATACCGACGGTCTTGTTGATGCTGGTATTCAACAACTGCCCTCTTCTGCTCACAAATCCTTCCCAACATCTGCAGTGTAGAGTTCCAACGCGTGGGGACATCACACCCCAGTCTGTGAGCCAGAAGCTGCAAACGCTGCGGAAACATGGCAAGGGCGTCGGAAGCTGTAGGTGACTTTCTAAAATGGCCACACAGGTGGCGTACTTTAACAAGCAGATCCGGAAGCTCTGGGTTGGATTTGAGAAACCGCTGAACCATGAGGTTAAGCACATGGGCCAGGCATGGTATGTGTGTGAGCTCGCCTCGCCTCAGAGCCGCCACCAGGTTCCGGCCATTGTCACACACGACCATGCCTGGCTGTAGGTTCAGCAGTGTAAGCCACATATCTACCTGCAGTCCACAACTCTTCAGCATTGTGCGGTTTGACACCTAAACATATTAGCTTCAACACAGCCTGTTGCCGCTTGGCCGAGGTAGTGCAACAGCGCTTCCAGCTTGTGACTGATGTGGTTATTTTGGAGATGGAGGCTGAAGAGGAGGAGGAGGATGAGGTGCAGGAGCTGTAGATTGGGGGCAAACCTGATTGACCTAAGGTCTGCGATTTTTGGCGTCAGGAGGACGTGTTCTGTCCCAAGGACCAACTGGGTCCCGGCTTCCACTATGTTAACCCAGTGTGCCGTCAGTGAGATGTACTGTCCCTGCCCACAAGCACTTGTCCATGTGTCCGTGGTTAGGTGGACTTTCCCAGTAAAGGCGTTGTTGAGGGCGCGGCTAATGATTTGGGACACGTGCTTGTGTAATGCGGGGACACTGGGAGAAATAGTGGCGACTGGGGACCGAGTACCGAGGAACGGCCGCTGCCATCAGGTTGCGCAATGCTTCCATCTCCACGAGCCTAAAAGGCAGCATTTCTAGCGCAAGCAGTCGCGAAATGTGGGAATTTAGTAGTGTGGCCTGTGGGGCGTTGGCTGCGTATTTGCGCTTGCGTTCCAAGGACTGGGGTATGGACAACTGAACGCTGCACTGGGACAAGGACGTCGACGTGCTTCCTGATGCTACTACTTGAGAGTGTGCAATGACAAGTGCAGGGCAGGAGGCATCTTCGCATGCACCATGGACAGGGGATTGGATTGCATGCACAACAGCGGAAGAAGCAGTGGTGCCACCCGCAGACACTGTTCCTGGACCCTGGGGTTCGACCCACAAAGTCGGATGCTTTGCTGCCATGTGCCTGATCAGGCTGGTGGTGGTCAACCTGGTCGTTTGCCACCCCTGCTGATGCTGGCCTGGCAGGTGGTGCAAATGACCTTTTTGGGGTTATCAGCAGAGTCTTTAGAAAACAACCAGACTCGGGAAGACCTAACAGTTGTACTGGCAACTTCCTTCGTGTTGGTGGTACGGGGAATGGTTGCCTGCCTTCTGTCTGCAGCCACCACACTGCTTCTTCCTGCCTGTTGGGTGCTTTGCCTATCTCCCCCTGTGTGCTGCTCTCCTCGCTCTGCATGTCCTCCTGCCAGGTTGGGCCAGTTACTATATCATCCACCACCTCGTCTTGTGACCTCTTGTGACACTTTCCCACCGTCGCCTTTGTGTGATCGTGGCTGCTCAAATATGTGGGCATCGGTACATGCGATCTCCTCTTGCCCCACTTCAAGTGGACCGAGCGAGAGGTCCGAATCTATAAATGGTGTCAATTGCTGGTGTCAATTGCTTCACTGACACACTGAAAAAATTTTTTAATGGAGGCCAGAAATGGCAGTATTTTCTGAAAACGTGTATGTGATCAGTGTGACGGAGAAAACACAGTTTTTAATACCTGGCCTGTAGGTAACTATTTTGAACAGCAAACTGGTGTCAATTGCTTCACTGACACACTGAACTTTAATTTTAATGGAGGCCAGAAATGGCAGTATTTTCTGAAAACGTATATGTGATCCGTGTGACGGAAAAAACACAGTTTTAAATACCTGGCCTGTAGGTAACTATTTTGAACAGCAAACTGGTGTCAATGGCTTCACTGACACACTGAAATAAATTTTTAATGGATGCCAGAAATGGCAGTATTTTCAGCGCAATTATATGTGATCCATGTGACGGACAAACCACAGTTTTAAATAGTTGGATTTTTAGCGCTGTAATATGGAAAGGACCTGGCTGTATTCTGCAGTGCCAACAAGCAAATGATGCAGAAAAACTGTGTTCTCTGGATTGCTTTTTAAGCAAATAATGAGGATTAAGATCCAAAAAAAATTATTCCTGGGCCCTGAAACCTGGGCCTATTTCTAGAAATATCTAACAACAGCAGCAGCAGACAAAACTGGAATGGAGCCTCTTGTGCTATGTGCACTGCAGTCTGCTATATACCCTGCCTGCCTATATACACTGCCTGCCAGATATCTCTGCAGATGGATTGGTCCTAAGAAGGACTGTTTGTTGAGATGGATATGTGTCTCTAATATAGTTTGGTACACCTACTCTAACTAGAAACAAGCAAATTTCTCCCTAGCTCAGCAGCACCTCTCCCTACACTGTCTGATTCCGGAGTGACTGTGACAAGCATGGCGGCGCCAGGTCTGATATAGACCTGATGAAACTGCGCGGCCAGCCAATCAGTGTAATGCCACAACCAACATGGCTGTGGCATTACAGTGAGTGGCAGGCAATCCCTGCATGTTCATTGGCTCTGTAAAGAGCGCCCAACATGCAGGGGGGAGACCCGAGCTCCTGCCGAGCAACCCCGGAAATACTCGGCGAGCGCCAAGCATCTCGAGCAGTGAGATGCTCGGGCGAGCACCTAGCAGTAGCGAGCATGCTCGCTCATCACTAATAATTTCATCTGCAACTTGCTTAACTGCTCACAATGATAGTAATTTTGACCAGGGGTGCCCAAACATATAAATATGCCACAGTGTGCTCACTTCTCCCTGGCTGTACAGCACAGCTCAGGCAATGAGCTGTACTGTAATTCATAAAGCACGCGCTCCCCTCCCCCACACCATCGCAAGCGAAGTGTAAGGAGCAGAGGGAGATGGACGGCTCACTGCTGCCTCCCTGGTACATCATCACTGACTAACGGAGGGCCCATTTGCCAGCCTAAGAGTGAGTAAGTGTAAATAGGGAGCCATTGGTAAGGAGTGTTATAGAGAGAAGGGGCTCATTCAGTCAGGGGTGATACAGTGAGAAGGGGTCTAGTGTTAGGCATCATGGTCCTGTGCTCCCACCTGGGAATGGAACAGGTCTGGTGTTACACTACTCTGGTCACAGGCCCCGCCATTGTCCTGACCCTGGAGGCAGAGTTACTACATGTGCATGGAGACTGTCCCAATCTTATGGAGCATCGTGTTCTGTTGTTGTAGGATGTGTGAGGACGCGGGACGCTGTGTCTCACACTGATTTCTCTGGTTGCCAGGCAAAGCAGGATGCTGTGGTATCTGGCACTATGCAGTGGTGGAATGTTGTCCATTCAGGGAGTGGTTGTCTGGGGATGATTGGGAGGTATTCAACAGTGGATCATTAGGCGGGCTATTTAATCCTGCTCCCTGCTCAGTCCTTTGCTGTTTATTGCATTTCCTATGTGCTGGGTGGTGAGTGGTGATTGCATTAGTTCTGCTATCTTTTCTGTGGTTTTCTCATTTTCTCTTCCTGGGGTTCTTGCAGAGGTACTCACCTGGTTCTTGACTAGGCACCAGCCGCGTCACCTGACGCCAGCTGTCCGGCAACAGTGGGCGTTGGAATAGGCTTTTCCAAAGTCTCCCTTCAATTTACTGGGAGTTGGGTGAAGAGTATTCTCAGCCCTCAAGGGCTCACCTAGCTGGGCAGCTTGTGCCAAGTGCGTCTCTGGCTGTGCCTTTGCTGGTTTTGTGCCAGTCTTGCTGGGCCCTCTGCAAAGCACGTAACACCCAGTCAGTCAGGGGTGATAGAGGGAGGGGGCTAAGTCATTTAGGGATGAATGAGGGCCCCATTCCCTTGTTTCTCCTTTCACCCAACTAACTGCACACCCTCCCTCTGTATAACTCCTGACTGACTGGGCTCCTGCTCCCTGTATCACCCCTGACTGTGCCCCCTCTCCCTCTATCACCTCTAATGAACTGTGCCCTCTCCCCCATATCATCCCTGACTGACTGCACCCACTCTCCCTGTATCACCCCTAACGAACTGTGCCCCTCCCTCTGTATCACCCCAAATGGACTGTGCCCTTCCCCCTGTATCACCCCTAATGTACTGCTCCCCCTCCCCCTATATCCTCCCGACTGACTGAGCCCTCTCCCCTGCATCATTCTGACTGACTGAGCCCCTCTCCCCATATCCCCCCAGACTGACTGAGCCCCCTCCCCCTGTATCACATTTGATTGACTGAGCCCCTCTCCTCGAATCATCCCCAACTGAACCCTCTCTCCCTGTATCACCCCTGAATGATTGTGCCCCTACCTCTGTATCACCCCTGACTAACTAAGCCCCCTCCCTCCGTGTCATCCTTGACTGACTGAGCCCCTCCCCCGCATCATCCCTAACTGACTGAACCCTACGCCCTGCATCACCCCAGACTAACTGAGTCCCTCTCCTCCTCGTATCATCCCGGACTGACTGAGCCCTTCTCCCCGTATCACCCCAGACTGACTGAGCCCCTCTCCCTGTTTCACCCCAGACTGACTGAGCCCCCTCCTCCCATATCACACCTGATTGACTAAGCTCCTCTCCCTGTATCACCCCTAATTGACTTCACCCCCTCCTTTTGTATCACCCCTGACTGACTGACCCCCTTACCCCCCGTATCATCAGTGACTAACTGAGCGCCCTCCCCCATATCACTCTGGACTGACTGAGCCCCTCTCCCAGTAAAATCCTCGACTGACTGCACCACTCTCTCTAATCCCCCTGTATCATCCCTGACTGACTGAGCCCCTTCTCCCTATATCAACCCTGACTGTCAAAAAGTTTTCTTCCCCCAATACTAACAAAAAAAATGAAGCACTTCATAAAAAGTTTTGGTCTTGTAAGTGGCAGAGAGATTTCTGTTAAAAGTGTATGGAGGGATGTAAGGGAAAGCTCTTTCGATATCACTCCAATGTCATACATAACTGATTTAGGTCCCTCCTCCACCACTATTACTGGGTAGATTTACATAATGTATTTTCTGCAGAATTTCTACACTGGAGATCCCACAGCAAATTAACAGCAGTAATATCGACGCAAATATTGTGCAGATATTGCTGCATATACTACTACACAATGGTGCACCTTTACCAATGAAATCGGCGGTGAATATCTGCAGCAAGACATATTGAAGCTTCAAAAGGTAGAAACGGCAGCACTCTCGGTCCATAAAAAGGTATTTTATTGCAAAAAAAATAAAACATGGATGCAGGAGAATACAGGTGCATGAGACACACAACGGCCATTTCACACACAATGGTGCTTCCACAGGTCCAAGCACCCGGAGTTCCCGAATAACCACAAGGTGTGTGCTATTATTCCGTCTGACTGTGTGAGTAACGAATGGTGCAGTTTTTTTCTTTTTTTTTGCACATAAATTAACATGTATTGTTCATGTCATATCTGCAGCTGTGGTGTATGGATGATATGCCATAAAATCTCATCCACTACACAGGTGCATTGGTTTAGTGGTTAATACACATCAGGGCACATTTATCATTGAGTTTGCACCAAAATATGGGCAAGAGCTACTTGTAGTTCCATAACATTAAGAAGTGATACCCTGATATTAGCATGTTTTTCCACACAATTTGTGGTGTATTTACTTCTATGTGGCTACATAGTGGGCCCCAGGAATGATTTCCTCACATGGGCCCAAGGTACTTCAATCCCACGCATATAACTATCTATATATACACTTATTTACACGTCTATTTAAAAATACATTTGCCTATTCGTAAACATACAGGAATTTAACACAAAATAGCCCCAAATACACATAGAAATCTGTGCCCATGAGAAATAAGCAGCTGAATAGGAGTGTGGTCAGCCCAGTGTACTAGGCACAGCTAAGAACAGCATGTCCAGGTATCCTGGGTGCATGGCTGCTGCTCAGTACTCAGTGCGCATATGCAGCCCCAGGCAGACATTGTTCCTGACGTCACTGCGCTCCGCCCTCTGCTGCCTGGTGCTGCTCTGTAACTCGCCTTTGTTATTCCAAGCTCTCTGGCTGACACCAAGCAGATTGCAAAATATGGGCTGGAACCTGCAGGACAAAACCTGGATACATGTGAAGCCCCTCAGACACAGCTGATGCTTTTCAGATGTCAGCCTCTGCTTGGCACTGAGACTCGCAGGTCTTATTGAAAATACTTTTGCAAGAATACAAAAGTGTAGGATGCCCTCCATGCAAATCATACCCATTTTTTATGTGAACTGGAATTTGCTTTACTTTTAACTGCAAACTCAGCTCTGCTGCATCACTATTCCAAATGCACAGTGAGCGGTTGTGTGGCTGCTGTGAGGGTCCAGCTGCAGCAGGTTGCACCGCTGTATGTAGGGCGGATGCATGCACAAGAGCTCTAGCTGCTCATACCTAGTTATTGCATGGCTTCATTTGTTTTGTAGAACAACCGATTGCCTAATATGTTCTGTAAAGCATGTTCACCTTATAAGAATCTGCTGCTCATTGCCCCTTATTGGATGGCTCTGCACAAGCCTGACTGGGTGCATCACCCTCCTCATTATTTATTTCATGTTTGTTTTTAATTGCTTTTCCTAATTGCCTCATCTGACAGTCCCCCTTCAGCGGCAGCGAGCATTGAGCGCGACTCCTCTAGCAAATTCTCATCAAATATTGATTTCTGCTAGATGCTTTATACCTCGGCTCTCCTCCCATTAGGGATAAGGGGAGCAGTTTGCAAATCCCTGTACCCATAAGACAGGAGAGTATGTAGATATAAGGTGTCATGTATTACATATTTACACATGAGAGCAGATTATTTAAAAAATTAATACTCTGTATTGTGTTTTTGGAATCTCTTGTTTTGCATATAACCAATATATTTGTTATATTGAGACTTCTAGTAGTCATGAAAAGGTGCAATGACATCATGATTAACCACATGAGGAGCTGTAATGTAGTTTCCTGGCAGAGGATTATCCTTTCTTTTTCTAAGCGAACCTTCTATATTTAAAACGATAATCATACAAAGTGGCAGCTACAACCTACAGGAAGATAGTAGGAAGGTCACAATACTTCCGTCACCTCATAATAGAATGCCATATGGCATAACCATAGCACAAAATGTGGATTGTATTTGCACAGTGCCGTTGTGTGGCAGTTGCTACTTAAATCACATTAGAGAAAAATTAGAATGGATCCTAAAGAGAAGAGGAATGAGGTAAGGTGCACATGGCGCATTTTCCTCTGCAGGCTTCATGAAGCTGAAATGCCGAAGCAAAAAGGATTACACATTCGATGTAATATGAGCAGCATAAATTGAAACAGTAATTTTTTAAAACACAAGCCTTGATTCATCAAAGTGTTTAAGTCAACACATTTTGCAATTTTTGGTGTTTTCACGCCAGTTTTGGGTAGCTCTGACAAAATGGGTGGAGCAAGGAAAAGGGCGTGGCAACAAATTTATTAAAGAAGACCTTTCACCAAATTTTTAATGTCGACACTGGACACACGATGTAATAGTGGCTGCAGAGCGGAATAAAACGTTTTTGGGTTGTTGTTTTTTTAATTTCACCTCTTGGCTGCAGAGATGTTAGCTATCAAAGTATTTGATCCCTAATGAGTACATTTTCTTTCATTTTGTCCAAGTGGGTGTTATCAGATAATTTTGACTGGTGGCGTGTATTTCTTCTCCCTGTATAATCCTGACCAATCATAAGCAGTCAGCAACAGCCTGGAGTAATAAGAACACACCCCCACCATAGCTTAGAGCAGGTTTCTCAATGTGTGGCTCTGATCTCCTGGTCTAACCTGCAAAAGTCAGTGAGGGGGGAGGGGCAATGCAGCTGAGTTAAGCTGTGTAAAATTACAAACCCTTCTAGCAGCTCACCTCTTCTTATAGCACATCCACCTGTGTTGTACTGACCCTCCCCCACACTGCATGTCCAGCTATGTGTCAGTAATCACATTTATGACTTCTGTGCTCAACTTGTAATCACTCTACAGTCAGATGAAAGCATTCTGTGATTGTATCATACACAGGAATGGTCCGGAGCAGTCAAGTTATTACTGTATGAGGAATCATCTGATTTCACTGCAGAGTGAGTAAAAGTTACTTGAGCACAGCAGACATAAGTGTAATTACTGATACATTCAGTAATCTGGAGAGCTGATAGAAGGGTTTGTAATATAACACAGCTAAATTCAGCTGCACTTCTGCCTCCCCCCTCACTGACTCATGCAGGAGGTTAGACCAGGAGATCAGGGCTGCCTAACATTATACAGCTCACGCACTGAGAAATCTGCTCTAAGCTATTTTGAAACCTGTTTGTCTGTCCTGAGTGTTGCTGCCTGCTTATGATTCTTCAGCATCATGCAGAGAGAAGTACACGTCTTTAAGGTATGTGCACATGTTCAGGATTTGCTAACATCTCCGCAACAGAGAGGCAAAATTTAAAAAAAAAAAATTTATTTTCCTTTGCCGCTACTATTACATCCTGTGTCTAGTTCAACATGAAAAGTTTGGTGAAAAGTCCTCTATAAAAGTAGAGGTTCCTTGTGTATGAAACGCCAATTGTAGGGTTCGCTCACATCTATGTATTGTGAAGGATCAGCTCTGGATAGACACCGGTTCACAAAGTGATGCCGTCCGCAGGTTCCAAAACAAACTGGTGGTTTATTATGTGTCCATAAACCAGTCAAGAAAACAAAACATAACATCCTCTTTCTGGCACAAAAAAGATATAACTGAACAAAAACTCAAAATAACCAGTCCATACAATACAGCACGGCCTCAGCCGTTTAAATAAAGTGCCTTTCTCTACCTCTAGCAGAGTCTGAGCAGCACATGCAAGACTTGCTCACCTTGCACAACACACAGACAAACTGAGACAAGCGCAGCTGTCTTAAATCAGGCCTTCCAAGACCTGGACTGGAGGTAAGTGAGCAGCTGATCCCCCCCAGCTCTTTCAGCTGCTCGTAAAACCCAGCCCTATAATCCGTGCCCATTAAACGCTTCTCAGCACAATGTGTGCTGGAGCCTGCTTTTCCGAGTCCTACATCACCAAGGCTTGGCACCTTGGGGACACATGCCTCCTGTCCACGACTTGTCCGGCTGCAACCTTACAGTATATACAATCGTTCAGATTCTCAGCAAGAAAAGTTGGTGAGTGACATGCGTATATCATTCCATATGTCAAGCGAGTGTGCATTTTGTTTCTAGCCTAGCATCCGTATGTCATAAGTATGCCATCCGTATGTATTGCATTTTTAACATCATCTTTTATATACTATAATACTCTATGTAAATTAAATCTAGGTGTCATAAATAATAAAGCAATCTTGTATAAATATATAGATCGATAGATAATAGAAAGATATTAGATATAAAATAGATAATAGATAGATATTATATAGTGTGACAGAGTCACTGGTGTTATATGTGAGAGGAGGTATGTTTCACTACGGCTGCTAGACTTAGTGAACTGAACCTACAACTTTTCTCCAGCATGTTATATGTTGTGGGGTTAAATCACCATTGTGAAGGGAGTAGTTTTGTGTGAATGACATAGAGACGGGATGGAAGTCATTCACCATACCTCCCCCTCAGGGTGTGGCTTAGCAAGATTAAATGCTCAGTCAGTTTTTTTTCTGTGGTTGGAAGTTTGAAGAGGCAAGTCTCCAAGCTGTGGAACTTCAGCTCAGGAGGATCTGAAGGGCGCTGCAAATTGGTGCAGGCAAACCCGAGCACACATGGACTGTGTTACCATTTGTTTTTTTTTGTTTTACCTTTATGCCAGCAAGGCTGAGTTTGGTTTTCTGAAGTCTACAGTGTTTTATACTGAGATAATAAACCTGCCGACGAAACCGTTCCTGTGTCTACTTTCAACTGCAGCCGAGCGAGTCGCCATGCCACAATAGTTATATAGAAAGAGAAATATAGTTATCCTGCAGATATATAATTTCACAAGCCCCCTACATATAATAAACATGCACCCTTTAGTGTTTTTCAAGTGACACTATAAAGAGTGTTTAGCCTTGTTTAACGTAATAAATAAATAATATGAAAATACTTTTTTGATAAGCAGTAAAAGTAAAGCAGACAGCTGAGAGCTGGGATTATCAGGCTAGGAAGGTCCATTGTTATTGGGCCCTATCCAGCGTAAGAATACCAGCAATCAGCCTACTTCTCATCTCATCAGACAAAGCTTTTGCGTAAAGTCCCCACAGCCCCTCATATCTACGCAACCTTCTTCCTCCAAAACCAACTTCTCCACCATTTCAGAAGATCAAATTTCCTCTTTACTCTCCAAATCACACCTAACCACCTGTGAACTTGACCTATTCCCGTCCCACCTCATCCCTAACTTTACCACAGTCTTCATCCCAACCCTAACCCACCTCTTCAACCTGTCATTAACAACTGGTGTCTTCCCCTCATGTTTCAAACATGCCTCAATCACACCCATCCTCAAAAAGCCCTCCCTTGACCCATCCTCTCTGTCTAGCTATCGCCCCATATCACTTCTCCCTTATGCCTCAAAACTACTGGAACAACACATCCACCTTGAACTGTCCTCCCACCTCTCCTCCTGCTACCTCTTCGACCGTTTACAATCTGGCTTCCGACCGCATCACTCCACTGAAACTGCCCTGACTAAAGTCACCAACGACCTACTAACCACCAAGCGACACTACTCCTTCCACCTCCTCATGGACCTGTCATCTGCCTTCGACACAGTGGACTATTCCCTCTAACTACAGACTCTCTCATCTCTTGGCATCGCAGACTTGGCCCTATCTTGGATCTCTTCATACCTAACAGACTGGACATTCAGCGTCTCCTACTCACACACCACCTCCTCATCTTGCCCCCTAACTGTCGGTGTCTCCCAAGGCTCAGTTCTAGGGCCCCTGCTCTTCATCTACACCTTTGGCCTGGGACAGCTCATAGAGCCTCACGGCTTTCGGTATCACCTCTATGCTGGTGACACACAGATCTATCTCTCTGGACCCAATATCAACTCCTTACTAACCAGAATCCCACAATGCCTGTCCACTATTTCATCCTTCTCTGCTAGATTTCTAAAACTTAACATGGATAAAACAATTCATCATCTTTCCCCCACCTCACTCAACCCCCCATCTGACCTATCCATCAAAGTTAATGGCTGCCCCCTCTCCCCAGTCGCACAAGCTCGCTGTCTCGGGGTAACCCTGGACTATGATATCTCCTTCAAAGCACATATCCAAGCCCTTTCCACTTCCTGTCAACTCCAACTCAAAAATATCTCCCGGATCCGCACATTCCTCAGCAAAGACTATGCAAAAACACTAGTGCACGCCCTTATCATCTCCCGCCTCGACTACTGCAATCTCCTGCTCTGTGGCCTGTCTTCTAACACTCTCGCACCCCTCCAATCTATCCTAAACTCCGCTGCTCGACTAATCCATCTGTCCCCCCGCTATTCCCCGGCCTCTCCCCTCTGTCAATCCCTTCACTGGCTCCCCATTACCCAGAGACCAAGTTCAAGACCCTAACCTTGGCATATAAAGCCATCCACAACCTATCTCCTACATACATCTGTGACCTAGTCTCCCGGTACTCAGAGGTGTATCTAGGTCTTCTAGCATTCTAGCACCCGGGGCAAGAATTCAGTTTGGTGCCCCCTCCCCCAGCACATATGCGATTTGCACACTAGGGCCACGGCCCCATTATCAGTATTTGGTCAGTATTTTCTCTTAGGAGTGGGAGACAAAACCAGGAATGGGTGATAAATGCAGAATTGGTGACTTGTTTCTATTATACCTTTCCTCTGATTGTTCCTCACCTGGTTTTGTCTCCCACTCCTGAGATAGAATACTGACTGAATACTCACCAAATACTAGTGGAGCCATGGCCATAGTCACATGCCGATGAGCTGCTGTTCCTAATTCTCTCTGAGAGAAGCAGGAAGAAAAGCTCGTTGTCACTTGACCGTAAGTATGAAAATCTCATATGAGTGAAGTGGCCATGTGATGACTGATGGAACCTGCAAGCAGAGCTGAATCCTGAAAGTGAGGATATTACACACTGTCAGGATTGGCTACAGGGCTTCATTTTATAATTAATGGGCTTGTCCAGGTTTGAGATGAAAGTCTGCAGTCACTGTGTGTGACTGCAGGCTTCTGAATTCTCACATGCACTGCACACTTTTAGGATTCTCTCTTGCCGTGGCAACAGTGGACGGTCATGTCAACACAAGTAAGCGATTTGTATACTTCTGGCCACATTCCGACTAGACGTGTCCGGCCTCCCTCAATTCATTTTCATTGAGTGAGGCCACACATGTCTAGTCAGCATGTGACCGCAAGTATACAAATCGCCGGCACGAGAGAATCCTGACAATGTGCAGTACACACTGTGAGAATTCAGAAGTCTGCAGTCACATAGACTGCAGACTCCTCACAAACTTGGACAGCATCTTTAATGTTACTAAAATAAATAAAAATAAAAAAAATTCAGCATCATAAAAAACAGGTACCTGATAGATGACGCTGTCTCTGGAGTCGTTCTCTTTCTTTTCTTCCTCTTACCCAGACGCCATGATGAGTTTTCTCATCCACAGCCATCTCTGCAGACTTCCATCTTCTCCGGTCTTCTGCTGAACATCCTCACACAATGCCCTGAAAGAGAGCAGTGTCATTATAATGCTCCTGAATAAAAATATCTGCCCTGTGCTGAGCCCCTGAATAAATAATTGCCCCTCACTATATTGCCTGTACAAAATCACCCCCACACTGTTCCTCTTATGGTACATGCTCACCACACTGCCCTCTCCTTTCCATACTGGGCCCCTCTTCACACTGTCCTCACACTGTGTCCCCCCTATAGGGCTCAGTCTCTATACTGTGCCCCCTCATCACACTCCCCCTCCTTAGCATACTGTTCCCCCTGCCTGTGAACTTACACTGTCCCCCCATGCTATTGCCCACCCACTACTCAGTCTATATTCTGTGCCCACTCACACTTTTCTTACCCATACTGTCTCCTCACACTATTCCCCTCAATAGTCTCCTTACATGTTTCCCCTACCTCCTAATATTTCCTCCTCACACATCCCCCTCAACTTCCCATACTGTGTCCGCACACATCCCAACACCCTCTCTTCCCATACTGTGTCCACACACAGTTTTCCCCTCGCTACCAATAATGTGTCTGCACCCACTGCCCACAGATTAAATCTCCCCTCAACGCTGAATAAATATGGCCCCTGCACAATTAATAGCCTCCCTACACAATTAATAAATATGCCCTCCTGCACAATTAATAGCCCCTACACAATAAATATGCCCCCTGCACAATTACCGTATTTTTCGGACTATAAGACGCACTTTTTTCCTCCAAAATTTTGGAGGAAAGTTGGGGGTGCGTCTTATAGTCCGAATACTATGTACAGTACAGACCAAAAGTTTGGACACACCTTCTCATTTAAAGATTTTTCTGTATTTTCATGACTTTGAAAATTGTACATTCACACTGAAGGCATCAAAACTATGAATTAACACATGTGTTCACAAAAAAGTGTGAAACAACTGAAAATATGTCTTATATTCTAGGTTCTTCAAAGTAGCCACCTTTTGCTTTGATGACTGCTTTGCACACTCTTGGCATTCTCTTGATGAGCTTCAAGAGGTAGTCACCGGAAATGGTTTTCACTTCACAAGTGTGCCCTGTCAGGTTTAATAAGTGGAATTTCTTGCCTTATAAATGGGGTTGGGACCATCAGTTGTGTTGTGCAGAAGTCAGGTGGATACAGAGCTGATAGTCCTACTGAATAGACTGTTAGAATTTGTATTATGGCAAGAAAAAAGCAGCTAAGTAAAGAAAAACGAGTGGCCATCATTACTTTAAGAAATGAAGGTCAGTCAGTCCAAAAAAAGTGCAGTTGCAAAAACCATCAAGCGCTACAAAGAAACTGGCTCACATGAGGACCGCCCCAGGAAAGGAAGACCAAGAGTCACCTCTGCTTCTGAGGATAAGTTTATCCAAGTCACCAGCCTCAGAAATCGCAGGTTAACAGCAGCTCAGATTAGAGACCAGGTCAACGCCACACAGAGTTCTAGCAGCAGACACATCTCTACAACAACTGTTAAGAGGAGACTTTGTGCAGCAGGCCTTCATGGTAAAATAGCTGATAGGAAACCACTGCTAAGGACAGGCAACAATCTGAAGAGACTTGTTTGGGCTAAAGAACACAAGGAATGGACATTAGACCAGTGGAAATCTGTGCTTTGGTCTGATGAGTCCAAATTTGAGATCATTGGTTCCAACCACCATGTCTGTGCGACGCAGAAAAGGTGAACGGATGGACTCTACATGCCTGGTTTCCACCGTGAAGCATGGAGGAGGTGTGAAGGTGTGGGGGTGCTTTGCTGGTGACACTGTTGGGGATTTATTCAAAATTGAAGGCATACTGAAACAGCATGGCTACCACAGCATCTTGCAGCGGCATGCTATTCCATCTGGTTTGCGTTTAGTTGGACCATCATTTATTTTTCAACAGGACAATGATCTCAAACACACCTCCAGGCTGTGTAAGGGCTATTTGACCAAGAAGGAGAGTGATGGGGTGCTACGCCAGATGACCTGGCCTCCACAGTCACCAGACTTGAACCCAATCGAGATGGTTTGGGGTGAGCTGGACCGCAGAGTGAAGGCAAAAGGGCCAACAAGTGATAAGCATCTCTGGGAGCTCCTTCAAGATTTTTGGAAGACCATTTCCGGTGACTACCTCTTGAAACTCATCAAGAGGATGCCAAGAGTGTGCAAAGCAGTCATCAAAGCAAAAGGTGGCTACTTTGAACAACCTAGAATATAAGACATATTTTCAGTTGTTTCACACTTTTTTGTTAAGTATATAATTCCACATGTGTTAATTCATAGTTTTGATGCCTTCAGTGTGAATGTACAATTTTCAAAGTCATGAAAATACAGAAAAATCTTTAAATGAGAAGGTGTGTTCAAACTTTTGGTCTGTACTGTACATTGCTGTGCGTGGTGGTGGGTGTGGGGGAGCGTCAGCGGGGGATGAGCGTGGCACAGTAGGCAGCAGCCGCCTGCTGCAGCCTACCCTGTGCCCGCTACTAAAGAAAATGAATATTCCCTGCTCCCCACACCCATGGGCGTGGAGAGCAATGAATATTCATTTCTTTTAATAGCCGGAACACTGAAGCTGCAGCGTGGCTTCTGCTGCCGCTCTGCGGGCTGTGTATCCGCTATTAAAGCTTATGAATATTCCCTACAACCCACTCCCATGGGTGAATATTCATGGTCTTTAATAGCAGGCACGCAGAGAGGCAGCAGGAGCCGTGCTGCGGTACAGTGTGCCGGCTATTGAACAGACTGAATGGTCACTGCTCCCCACACACAGAGTCCCGGCGTGGGGAGCAGTGACTATTCCAGCACATCGTCTCACACTGTGGGAAGGAGCATGCGCGTCCTGCCATGCGCTGCTCACACAGTGAGAGTGTCGGCAGCAGAGCGGGACAGCGCTGGAGGAGAGAGGAGGTGAGTATGAGTGTTTATTTTTTTTTGTAGGCAGCGTGAATGGGGGCTCAGAGGGTGCCATGCATACCACGATGGGGGCTCAGAGGGTGCCATGCATACCAGGATGGGGGCTCAAGGGGTGCCATGCATACCAGGATGGGGGCTCAGAGGGTGCCATGCATACCAGGATGGGGGCTCAAGGGGTGCCATGCATACCAGGATGGGGGTTCAGAGGGTGCCATGCATACCAGGATGGGGGCTCAGAGGGTGCCATGCATACCAGGATGGGGGCTCAAGGGGTGCCATCCATACCAGGATGGGGGCTCAAGGGGTGCTATGCATACCAGAATGGGGGCTCAAGGGGTGCCATGCATACCAGGATTGGGGCTCAAAGGGTGCCATGCATACCAGGATGGGGGTTCAAGGGGTGCCATGCATACCAGGATGGAGGCTCAAGGGGTGCCATGCATACCAGGAAAGGTGCTCAGAGGGTGCCATGCATACCAGGATGGGGGTTCAAGGGGTGCCATGTATACCAGGATGGGGACTCAAAGAGTGCCATGCATACCAAGATGGGGGCTCAAGGGCTTCCATGCATATCAGGATGGGGGCTCAGAGCGTGCCATGCATACCAGAATGTCGGCTCAAGGGGTGCCATGCATACCAGGATTGGGGCTCAAAGGGTGCCATGCATACCAGGATAGGGGTTCAAGGGGTGCCATGCATACCAGGATGGAGGCTCAAGGGGTGCCATGCATACCAGGAAAGGTGCTCAGAGGGTGCCATGCATACCAGGATGGGGGTTCAAGGGGTGCCAAGTATACCAGGATGGGGACTCAAAGAGTGCCATGCATACCAAGATGGGGGCTCAAGGGCTTCCATGCATATCAGGATGGGGGCTCAGAGGGTGCCATGCATACCAGGATGGGTGATCAAGGGGTGCCATGCATACCATGATGGAAGATCAAGGGGTGCCATGCATACCAGGATGGGGGATAAAGGGGTGCCATGAATACCAGGATGGGGGATAAAGGGGTGCCATGAATACCAGGATGGGGATCAAGGGGTTCCATGAATACCAGGATGGGGGATCAAGGGGTGCCATGCATACCAGGATGGGGGACCAAGGGGTGCCATACATACCAGCATGGGGGATCAAGGGGTGCCATGCATACCAGCATGGGGGATCAAGGGGTGCCATGAATACTAACATGGGGATCAGGGGGTGCCATGAATACCAGGATGGGGGATCAAGGGGTGCCATGAATACTAGAATGGGGATCAGGGGATGCTATGCATACCAGGAAGGGGGTCAAGTGGTGCCATGAATACCAGAAAGGGGGATGAAGGAGTGCCATGCATACCAGGATGGGGGACCAAGGGGTGTCATGCATACCTGGATGGGGGATCAAGGGGTACCATGCATACCAGGATGGGGATGGGGGCCACGTATGCCAGGAAGGAGGGGCCATATATACCAGGATGGAGGATATTAACAGAATTGGGGGACATTACCCCAATACCAGTGTCAGCAGCAGACACCCTCCTCCATAACAGGGCATCATGACCACATTTTTTGCTTACATTTTTTTCCCTATTTTCTTCCTCTAAAACCTAGGTGCATCTTATGGTCCGGTGCGTCTTATAGTCCGAAAAATACGGTAATAGCTCCTGCACAATTAATAAATAGCCCCCTGCACAATTAATAAATATGCCCCCCTGCACAATTAATGCCCCCTGCACAATTTATAGACCCCCCCGCACAATTAATAGACCCCCTGCACAATTAATAAATATGCCCCCATGCACAATTAATAGACCCCCTGCATAATTAATAAATAGGTCCCTGCATAATTAATAAATATGCCCCCCCTGCACAATTAATACCCCCCTGCACAATTAATACCTCCTGCACAATTAATAAATATGCCCCCGCACAGTTAATAGCTCCCTGCACAATTAATACCCCCCTGCATAGTTAATAAATATGCCCCCCTGCACAATATGCCCCCCTGCACAATTAATAGTCCCCCTGCACAATAAGTATGCCACCTGCACAATTAATAGCCCCCTGCACAATTAATAAATGGCCCCCTGCACAATTAATAACAATGCCCCCCTACACAATAAATACCCCCTGCACAATCAATACCCCCTTGCACAATTAATAACTATGCCCCCTGAACAATAAATAACCCCTGCACAATGAATACCCCCCTGCACAATAAATACCCCCTGCACAATAAATACCCTCCCCTGCACAATAAATACCCCCCTGCAAAATTAATAATTATACCCCCGCACAGTAAATAACCCCCTGCACATTAAATAACTATGCCACCCTGCACAATAAATACCCCCCTGCACAATAAATACCCCCCATGCACAATTAATAAATATGCCCCCGGTCTGAATCTTTGGTGTCTTCAGCTCCACAGGAGCACTTACCACCATTGCTCTTCCCTCCTGTGGGCTCCGGCGAGTGACATCAGCAGCATGATCACATGACCGGATCATGCTGCTGACGTCGCTTTAAGCCGACGGGTCAGAGCTTCAATTGTACTTGCATCTGCAAGACGCAAGTACAATCACTGGGAGCCGGCACGCCGCAGCTTCTCTGAGCGAGCTGTCAGCTTGACGCCCGCTCAGAGAACGGCCGAACCTGGTCTGGCGGGCGGCAGAATGCAGCCGCCAGGGGAGGCACCTCGGATCGCCGCATTAGGCGGCCCGACTGCGTTCCCCTGCCGGCTGCACCGGGGGCACATGCCCCGCCTGCTACCCTAGATACGCCCCTGCCGGTACTTACCTACACGCAGCCTCCGATCTTCACAAGATCTCCTTCTCTACTCCCCTCTTATCTCCTCTTCCAACAATCACATACAAATTTCTCCCTGCATCCCCCCTACTCTGGAACTCTCTACCGCAACATATCAGACTCTCGCCTTTTGTGGAAACCTTCAAAAGGAACTTGAAGACCCACCTCTTCCGACAAGCGTACAACCTGCAGTAACCACCGCTCCACCATACTGCTGCACAAACAGCTCCACCTTCACTTACTGAATCTTCACCCATCCCTTGTAGATTGTGAGGCCTCGCGGACAGGGTCCTCTCTCCTCCTGTACCAGTCTGACTCCTTTTGTTCAAGACTATTGTAAGTGTCTTTTGCTATGCATAACCCCTTTTTCACATGGAATAAATGGCACTATAATAATAAATAATAATAATAACCAGCCACCCCAGAAGTGGCGCATAACATTAGATGCTCCAATTCTGGCGCTTGGCCCGGCTCTTACGATTGCACTTGTGTGTTGGTAATCGGGGTAATGGGTCTTGCGGTTGATGTCAGCTGTGAATTGTCACAAAACAATGCTGGCAACAAGCCCTGATGTTAGTAATAGAGAGGTGTTTAATGAAACACCCCATTACTAACCCAGTAAGTAAAAAGAAAAAACAGGCAAAATTAAAAATGTTATTTTAAAAAAACACTCCCAGACTCTTTCCCTGGTTCACCAATTTAAAAAAAAGCCATGCAGATCGAACGTAGTTTAGGGAATCTGACGTACTCTGCAAATGGAAACCTGAAAAACATAAAAAGAGAGAGATAAAAACAAGACACTGTCCGTTCACCAATTTACTACAAAGCAAAGTTCCCACAGAAGTCTGACGTAGTCCAGGACTTCACACGACGTTCCTCGATTCCAACGATCAAAGGCTATGGAGCTTCATTCTGAGGGTCCATAAGCTGTGAGCAGCAGCCACTCCCGGCTCACGCTGCACTCTGCAAGACCCGGCAATTATGAGCAGTGACGTTTGTAACGTTACTGACGTCGCCCCTCATCACAGTTGCTGGGTATCGGCGGAGCATCTGCTGCTCAAATCCTATGGAGCCTCAGAACGAGGCTGCATATCCTTTGAACGTCTGACCCAATAACCATAGACATTCACAGCCTGATAATATCAGCTCACAGCTGTCTGCTTTACCTTTGCAGGTTTTCAAAAATAGAGGGGACCCAATGTTGTTTTTTTATATTTATTTATTTATTTGGTTAAACCAGTCTAAACACCCTTTAGTGCCACATGAAAGGCACTAAAGGGTGCAAGTTTATAATATGTAGGGAGGTTGTGACATAATATATCTGCAGGATATCTATTTATTCTATTTACCTATTTTATCTACTTATTCTATCTAATCTCTTTCTATCATTGATCTGTCTGTAGCTTTACATTATTATTTTTTTTGCTTTGAGATTTGCATGTAAAAAAATTTTTTCTCAAACTCTAACTTGCATTGGCGAGTCTAGGCCGGTTTACGCGGCCATCCCAGCATGCTGCGATTTTTTTTCCTCAGGCCAATTCCAGCTAAGGAAAACCTTGCAGATGAACACTGCCTCATTGACTGACATTAGTGCGAGTGCAAAGCGATTTTTTTTATCACATTGCACTTGGTGTAGCTATATATCAACCCTTAAAGAAGCACTCCCATTGAGATTTTTCTTCATTAAATCTGTGTATATGTGTATGTAATGTAGTATGTGTGTTAAAATTCTCACCTACCGCTACTCTCTCCGGTGTCCAGCTCCTTTCTCTGCTTCTCAGTGACGTCACTTCACTGCAGACTCCTCCGGGTCACGCTGCGATCTGTGTGACCCAGAAGTAACTTTTACATTGTAAGCCTATGGAGTGTCAGATTCTCCATAGACTTACATAGTTAGGCCACATTAATACGTTCAGTATTTGTAAGCCAAAATCAGGAGTGGGTGAAAAATACTGAAGTGGCGACTTGTTTATATTACACTTTTCCTCTGATTGTTCCACTCCTGGTTTTAGCTTACAAATACTGATGTAAAATACTGAACAAAAGCTGAACTTGTGAACGTGGCCTAAAAGAGACTTCCAGCTCACGCAGAGCATAGAGTGAGCCAGGTAGTCGCAATTGCAGTGATGTCACTCAGAAGTGCGGCAGAACAGCGCTGGACACCAGAGAAAGCGGCAGTAGGTGAGTATATTAATACACTCATTCTACATTACAAGCATATATACACACATGTAATGAATAACAAACTTAATGGGAGTGCTTCTGTCATGAATAGTGGCCACAGTGCAGTCAATTTCTGCTGTGGATATTCTCTTTAGGGCTCGCTCACACGAGCGTATAAATCGAACAAGTGCAATCCGATGAAAAATTGTATTGCACTTGGTCCAATGATATTCAATGAGGCAGTGCAGATCATAAGATTTTTTCTCTGCTGTATTCGGCGCGAGGAAAAAATAGCAGCATGCTGCGAGCGGCGTAAATCGTCTGAGACTCGCCAATGCAAGTCTATGGGCTAGAGAAAAAAATCGGAAGGGACACGGACCATCCGTATGGCATGCGATTTATATGCAGACTCTCCAAAAGAGTCATAAATTGCATCAGCCAAGAGCAGGAAATCGGGCTACAGGATTGTCCTGGCAACCCATAAAAAAGAAGAAAAACACGCCTCCACGGACATCAGGACCATGTCTAGACATCTAAACATCGAGATGCTCATTGTGTTGGTGCAAGAAAGGTCTGAATTATAGGTCACTTGGGACTCTGGATACGTGGACCATGCACACAAGGATGCCTCATGGACACGTATCTGCCAGCAAATGTTCCCGAGTTTTCATAGCCGCACACGAGAAATTATTTCTTAATTACATTTAGAACTGAGGAAAGGGCAACTTGGAAAAGCTTTGCTATCTTCTTATGGCCTTCTGCTTTGTGGGCCTCCACCATTTTCATTTTCAGAGTGCTAGACAGTTGCTTAGAAGAACCCATGGCTGCTGTTTTTTGGCATAAGGTTAGAGGAGGCTGAGTTTTAATAAAGCTGGGAAATCTGCATCACCTGGCCTTTCCCAACGACGAGCGTGAATAAGCTATAAGCGTATGTGCCCACGATCAGGAGCCACTGTGGGTTTGACGCTGCGTGTCTATGCAGCATCAAACCCGCAGCTGCCAGATGTTACAGCATAGTGGATAGGATTTCTAGAAATCCCATGTCCACTATGCGTCTCTGTGCATCTGTGGATCACCTGTGGAAACTGACATGCGGCACGTCTTTCAGGCCCGCCGCATGTCAATTTCTCTTGCGGTTCCGCTAGTGGACTTTCCCCATAGATTAACATCTATGAGGAAAGTCTGCATATGAAAAAAAAATTGCGCTGCTCATTTGCATAATGAGGGCGGAAGCTGCGCGGCTATTCAGCAGTGTTGGGGACGCAGGGGGCTACGGATCGTGGGCACATACCCTAACCCTAACAGGCTAATTAAGGTCTGAAACCTTGGTCAAAGTTATCAAAGCACACAAATCTCCAAAGGTGCCCAACCTTTTGCACTGGCCCATTTTCCGTTTTGTAATTTTTAAAATGTAAAAGATTAAAACATTTTTTTGCCTAAAATACAAAGGAAATGTGTCATCTTCAACTTTAGCCCTTTGAGAGATCATTTCATCTTCAATTTGCTTAACTGTTCACAATAACAGTAATTTTGACCAGGGGTGCCCAAACTTTTACATCCCACTGTACATGTTGTGTTGCCTCACAACCCATTTGAAGTTCGTTTAACATCATATAACAACATAAAAGCCTGTGAGCTACCAAACTTTCAAACATTATGTGGGCACCCACATGGTGTGTAATCGTACTTCAGACACCTCAACACTGACACACTTTTATAAGAACACAGAAACATAGGAGTGAAATCCTGACTCAAATTACTTCATATTTTATCATTATGATTGCTGTGAACGATGTCACGAGATAATGGTGTAGCTGCCGTGAACAGTACCGTCACGAGCACCAACAGTGTGCAAGAAGTGGGTTGGAAGCATCGAAAAAAGGCCCATACATATATACAGTGGTGGCCAAAAGTATTGGCACCCCTGCAATTCTGTCAGCTAATACTCAGTTTCTTCCTGAAAATGATTGCAATCACAAATTCTTTGGTATTATCTTCATTTAATTTGCTTGCAAGGAAAAAACACAAAAGAGAATGAAGCAAAAATCAAATCATTGATCATTTCACACAAAACTCCAAAAATGGGCCAGACAAAAGTATTGGCACCCTCAGCCTAATACTTGGTTGCACAACCTTTAGCCAAAATAACTGCGAACAACCGCTTCCAGTAACCATCATTGAGTTTCTTACAATGCTCTGCTGGAATTGTAGACCATTCTTCTTTGGCAAACTGCTCCAGGTCCCTGATATTTGAAGGGTGCCTTCTCCAAACTGCCATTTTGAGATCTCTCCACAGGTGTTCTATGGGATTCAGGTCTGGACTCATTGCTGGCCACCTTAGAAGTCTCCAGTGCTTTCTCTCAAACCATTTTATAGTGCTTTTGGAAGTGTGTTTTGGGTCATTGTCCTGCTGGAAGACCCATGACCTCTGAGGGAGACCCAGCTTTCTCACACTGGGCCCTACATTATGCTGCAAAATTTGTTGGTAGTTTTCAGACTTCATAATGCCATGCAAACGGTCAAGCAGTCCAGTGCCAGAGGCAGCAAAGCAACCCCAAAACATCAGGGAACCTCCACCATGTTTGACTGTAGGGACCGTGTTCTTTTCTTTGAATGCCTCTTTTTTTTTCCTGTACACTCTATGTTGATGCTTTTTCCCAAAAAGCTCTACTTTTGTCTCATCTGACCAGAGAACATTCTTCCAAAATGTTTTAGGCTTTCTCATGTAAGTTTTGGCAAACTCCAGCCTGACTTTTTTATGTCTCGGGGTAAGAAGTGGGGTCTTCCTTGGTATCCTACCATACAGTCCCTTTTCATTCAGACGCCGACGGATAGTACGGGTTGACACTGTTGTACCCTCGGACTGCAGGGCAGCTTGAACTTGTTTGGATGTTAGTCGAGGTTCTTTATCCACCATCCGTACAATCTTGCGTTGAAATCTCTCGTCAATTTTTCTTTTCCGTCCACATCTAGGGAGGTTAGCTACAGTGCCATGGGCTTTAAACTTCTTGATGACACTGCACACGGAAGACACAGGAACATTCAGGTCTTTGGAGATGGACTTGTAGCCTTGAGATTGCTCATGCTTCCTCACAATTTAGTTTCTCAAGTCCTCAGACAGTTCTTTGGTCTTCTTTCTTTTCTCCATGCTCAATGTGGTACACACAAGGACACAGGACAGAGGTTGAGTCAACTTTAATCCATGTTAACTGGCTGCAAGTGTGATTTAGTTATTGCCAACACCTGTTAGGTGCCACAGGTAAGTTACAGGTGCTGTTAATTACACAATTAGAGAAGCATCACATGATTTTTCAAACAGTGCCAATACTTTTGTCCACCCCCTTTTTTTAGGTTTGGTGTGGAATTGTATCCAATTTGGCTTTAGGACAATTCTTTTTGTGTTTTTTCATTGAAGACAAATTAAATGAAGATAATAATACCAAAGAATTTGTGATTGCAATCATTTTCAGGAAGAAACTGAGTATTATCTGACAGAATTGCAGGGGTACCAATATTTTGGCCACCACTGTATATATATATATATATATATATATATATATATATATATATATATATATATATATATATATATATATAAATATACAGTACAGACCAAAAGTTTGGACACACCTTCTCATTTAAAGATTTTTCTGTATTTTCATGACTATGAAAATTGTACATTCACACGGAAGGCATCAAAACCTATGAATTAACACATGTGGAATTATATACTTAACAAAAAAGTGTGAAACAACTGAAAATATGTCTTATATTCTAGGTTCTTCAAAGTAGCCACCTTTTGCTTTGATGACTGCATTGCACATTCTTGGCATTCTCTTGATGAGCTTCATGAGGTAGTCACCGGAAATGGTTTTCACTTCACAGGTGTGCCCTGTCAGGTTTAATAAGTGGGATTTCTTGCCTTATAAATTGGGTTGGGACCATCAGTTGTGTTGTGCAGAAGTCTGGTGGATACGCAGCTGATAGTCCTACTGAATAGACTGTTAGAATTTGTATTATGGCAAAAAAAAAAGCAGCAAAGTAAAGAAAAACGAGTGGCCATCATTACTTTAAGAAATGAAGGTCAGTCAGTGCGAAAAATTGGGAAAACTCTGAAAGTGTCCCCAAGTGCAGTTGCAAAAACCATCAAGCGCTACAAAGAAACTGGCTCACATGAGGACCGCCCCAGAAAAGGAAAACCAAGAGTCACCTCTGCTTCTGAGGATAAGTTTATCCAAGTCACCAGCCTCAGAAATCGCAGGTTAACAGCAGCTCAGATTAGAGACCAGGTCAATGCCACACAGAGTTCTAGCAGCAAAGACATCTCTACAACAACTGTTAAGAGGAGACTTTGTGCAGCAGGCCTTCATGGTATAATAGCTGCTAGGAAACCACTGCTAAGGACAGGCAACAAGCAGAAGAGACTTGTTTGGGCTAAAGAACACAAGGAATGGACATTATACCAGTGGAAATCTGTGCTTTGGTCTGATGAGTCCAAATTTGAGATCTTTGGTTCCAACCACCGTGTCTTTGTGCGACGCAGAAAAGGTGAACGGATGGACTCTACATGCCTGGTTCCCACCGTGAAGCATGGAGGAGGAGGTGTGATGGTGTGGGGGTGCTTTGCTGGTGACACTGTTGGGGATTTATTCAAAATTGAAGGCATACTGAACCAGCATGGCTACCACAGCATCTTGCAGCGGCATGCTATTCCATCCGGTTTGCGTTTAGTTGGACCATCATTTATTTTTCAACAGGAAAATGACCCCAAACACACCTCCAGGCTGTGTAAGGGCTATTTGACCAAGAAGGAGAGTGATGGGGTGCTACGCCAGATGACCTGGCCTCCACAGTCACCAGACCTGAACCCAATCGAGATGGTTTGGGGTGAGCTGGACCGCAGAGTGAAGGCAAAAGGGCCAACAAGTGCTAAGCATCTCTGGGAACTCCTTCAAGATTGTTGGAAGACCATTTCCGGTGACTACCTCTTGAAGGTCATCAAGAGAATGCCAAGAGTGTGCAAAGCAGTCATCAAAGCAAAAGGTGGCTACTTTGAAGAACCTAGAATATAAGACATATTTTCAGTTGTTTCACGCTTTTTTGTTAAGTATTTAATTCCACATGTGTTAATTCATAGTTTTGATGCCTTCAGTGTGAATGTACAATTTTCATAGTCATGAAAATACAGAAAAATCTTTAAATGAGAAGGTGTGTCCAAACTTTTGGTCTGTACTGTATATCATTCTTCTTGTAAAGACTTTCTGATGCTCCTTGATTATGCTTCCCAAGTCTAACTGCTACAAAAACACAGGTCCCTTCTGCTTCTCTAGGCTCAGCCCCCTGAATGGCTGAACTGCTCTCATCACCCTCCCCCCTCAAAGCTAAGTGTGCATTAGTGGAGGTATGTCTCTCAGGTGGACTGCATCACCTGCGTCTACATGTGAGACTCCCTGTGGTGAAGGCTCCGCTGGATCTTCTTTCAACACTTACACAATGGGCCTAGATGATTTTTTGAACAATGGTTAGAGGCTCCTGAGATACTAATGAGAATAAGGAATCCTGGACACTTTACAAGTTAAATTAGTGTACATAAACTGACAAGCAAGCAGAACATTAACAAAACACAGCCAGCAATCTCTAATAAAACACAATCATGTATTTCTCTTGGATTAACAAATAGAATTGTCTGGCTAATTAAGATTTTACGCTGTATCATCACAGTGCTGTTAAAGGGGTTTTCCACTACTTTAACATTGATGCCCTATCCGTAGGATAGGGCATCAATGTATGATCGGCCGGGGTCCCGCACCCGGCACCCCCGCCGATCAGCGATCATCGGTGGCGGCGGCCGCCGGCAGGAAGTTCTTACCTGCTCTGCTTGGTCGTCAAGTTGCCGTGGCCGGCTCTTGTTACTGCACATCCGCCTCCTATTCAATTCAATGGGAGGTGGATGTGCAGTTCCCTGCGGTGGCCACTACAGATGGACGGCCAAGCACCGCAGGTAAGCACCTCCAGCCAGCGGCGGCACCAATGACAGCTGATCAGCGGGGGGGCCAGGTGCGGGACCTAAGCCGATCATACATCGGATAGGGCATCAGTGTGAAAGTAGTGGACAACTTCTTTAAGGTATCTTTTACCTTTTTTAAAAAAAAAGGTACAAGGCATGCACACAACAAAATCTAAATGTCAAATGCCAAAGGAGTTTTGCCAGGAAATACCTCCCTCTAGTCTTAAGAAATATGTTGCAAAAATGTCCCGTACTTTAAGTGCAAAGGGCTCCCACCGTGCAGTTGGAAGAGGTGGAGCTGGTCTGGGATTTGCTCCGTGCTGGTAATTAGGACATACATCCTTCAAACACTCATGGATCCTGGTACAGTTGAGGAGTATCATGCATGCCTTCACTACTGAGTTTAAATTTGACTCACTTAATTGGACGGCTGACATAAGCACCCTCAATTTAGCACACAATATTCCAAAGGCACACTCGACCACTCTCTCTGCACGAGACAATCGGTAATTAAAAACGCGTCGACAGTGGTCGAGACCACGTTGTGGAAAGGCCTCATAACATGCCGCGTTAATTGGAAGGCCTCGTCTCCAACCATGACATAAGGAGCTGGATGTAATGCTGAGCCAGGTAGGGCCTGTGGGGGTGGGACACCCACTTCCTTGTTCCGATGTCGCCAACCCATTATGGAAGAGCTGAAGATTTGGAAATCTCCAGTTCTTCCATAGGCCCCAATATCCATCCACAATTACAAACTTGTGTGTGATGTGAATTAAGGCCAACAGCACAACAGAAAAATACATTTTGTAATTAAATAGCGAGACACTGAGTTTGGCGGTTACTTCATATGGATGTATTTCCCTTCCAGTGCCCCTGTGCTGTTTGGGAACTGGCATCTTTCCTGAAAACCACTGGAAATCGGTTCCCAGTCCTGAGAGCCGGGCTCTGGCATCACGGTCGGTTGTAGTTTGGTCCAAATCTCATCACGTTTTTCTAATAATTCCTGAAATGGTGGACTTACCAAGGAGAAACTCAAGGTGTAAGGCAGCATATGACAGGTCTGTAGACAGAAATCTATAGAGGATCAACAAAAACAACACATATAACTGTATAAGTAGATTTTACATTTGGGCATATTCTAACAAGAATTTCTTGAAGTGCTCCCAATATGAGGTCTAGGAAAGCGGCTTTTATAGTTTTCAAACCAATCAGGCCCTAATAGTGGATTTGATTGAAAAAATATGTTAAAAATCGCAAACCATACGGATACCAAACGGATAGCATGGTATAAAAAAAAAATTGCATTCTCTTCTTCCGCACGCATTACAAATGGAAGACCATACGGATGAGAATGGGATCGATTTTTTCAATTGTAATGTGTCTCTAGCCTCAGAATGTGTATGAGATTTCTTAAAATCTAGTGTTCTTAGGCTAAGTTTCGACGATGAGAACTTCTTGTAGATTTTTTACAGCATTTCAGCTCCAGTTAACTAAATAAGGTTACTTGAGTTTTTTCATTGCATTTTTGAGTGCATTGTTTAACATGTTATCGCATTTTTTTTCAGCTGCGTTTTTTGTTTCCTTTTGATAAGTCATGTTTTCAGTAAAACTTTGTTTTTGATACTTCCTTTTACTTAACTTTGATAAAACTTTATTTATACAGTCGTGTGGAATACATGCATTTTTGGTGTGTTTCTACTGTGAAAATGCACTGCATATGCGTTTCTTGATGTTGTGGATTTCAAAAACACACCGCTGGTCAGTGTACACTGCTTAAAAACAGCACAGTGGGCATGAGATTTCTATAGATCCAATTCACTTTGTTGAAACTCTAAGACACTGTGTTTTTGTGCAGTGAAAATACACAGCGTCAAAAACTCACAGAAAACTCATCATGGGCACATAGCCTCAGTGTTTTTTTCAAATCTGCAGTATGTCAATTCTTTCAACGTTTTTCACTCAATCAAACAAATCGGAAAAAACGCAAGTGAAAACACATAATGAAATGTATATTAAGCCTAAAAAATGTGAATTTTCTACTCAGAATTTTCTTCCTGCCAATATGCAGCTGCAAATACTAAAACTGTGTACATACCCTAATACTTACATTGTAAGTAAGTATGCTTTATACTGTACATTGTGGTAAAGTGACAAGCTCGGCTGTATGCAGAGGTAAACACAGGATACTGTCTCTTTAAATTTTGGGTTTAGTTTATTCAGCAGGCATAAACTACCTTGGAGTCCATAAAGAAAACACAGCTCATTCGGCTAAAGAGACAAAACAAAATAGAAAACTTGCAGCACAGTCCGTATCTCGGGCCAAGGTCTGGCCACTCACAATTAAGCTCTCACGGTTCAGCACAACATGTGTGAGCTCCTCTCTGGAGCAAGATTTCCCCAGGTACTGAACACATCTGAGTCTCAGGGCTGGCTATTTAAAGCCCAGACACTCCCTGGGTTGGAGATAGGGTGGATAACGTCCTGCCCTGCACATTGTTATCCACTAAAAACATTCCCTTGTACACGTGGTCCTGTTAACTCTCTCTGCACCTAATGTGCAGATGAAGCGTCTATGTTTTCACATCACTGAGGCTAAGAGTCTCAGTGACACATATCACCCTTCCGACACTACCAGTGACTTTGTCACAACATGCACATTTTCCAATTAAATCTGCAATTAGAGCTCATGTGTTACAGCTCCACACGGCCTCCAAGATGTGCAAAACTACAAGTTTTTGCATTAAGGCCACCTTCATAGGTCCGTGTTTCTTGTACGTGTGGTATCCGTTTTTTCACGGATACCAAACTTTTCCATTATAACCTATGGTGTTATGCACATGTCCGGGTTTTTACATGGATCGTGTCTCCATGCAAAACACACTGAGACATGTCTGTTAATTTTCGGCAGCATGGATTGCAAGGACCAATACAAGTCTATGGGTCCATATGCCATCCGTGTCTAACATTACAAAGTATAGGAGAAGCTTTGTAATTTCTTTCTTTCTTTCATACCGGAAAAACATTGATTGTAAAAATAGACACACAGATAACACACTGATGGAAATGACATAATGACACCTGTACTGGTTTTTCACCTACATGTTTTATGCGGACGTGTGAAGGAGGCGTAAGACACATAGGCCCTGATTCATTAGCGTTTGCACTAGATTACTAACCCCAAACTGTTGCAAGTGTTGCTACATTGTTGCACAACACATAGTTGAGCAAACATTTTTACTTAACTTTCGCAACTTTATGAAAGGTGGACATAACTTAGTAGAAGGGGCATGATATTGTGGCACCCTGCAAAGTCAGGCGTCAAAAATGTCTCTGAACTCTGTTGGTGTGAGAAGCCAGCTCTTCAGCCATTTTTACACACACAGATGTAATTAGTGTAAGTGTGACATGCAGAAGTAGTGCTGTTGTAGAGTGTGACATGCAGAAGTAGTGCTGTTGCTTTAAAAGCATTCAGCAACTATTAGAAGTAACACAAGCACATGAGACAGGAAGTGTTGTGCTCCAGAAGCATCCAGCAACTAGAGGGGTTAACACAGTCACAGGAGAAGGGGAGTGTTTTAGCAGAGCCCCAGGGGGATTGTGGGGATGTTGTTTACTGTCTGGCCAGAGCTGAAGAGAAAGGTGCCTTATGATCTGTATCTCACAGAAGTCAAGGGAACCGAATTCAGGTCAGGAGGGAAGCTAAACAAAGGACAGTTAGACTCCCTGAGCTAACAGTGTAGAGTATTATTGGCCAGGAAGATAAGGACTGGAAGGAAGCCTGTCATAGAGATCATCTCCGTCATCACACCCTTCCCTCCCTCCATCTCCATGCAGGATAAAGAACGCTGTGTAATATTGAGCCCTTGTGAAGGAAAAGCCTGTGATTTTTTTATGCATTAAAACTGTGCTGTACTGTGCTACCGGATAATAGACTGTACTGCTGTGCTGCAAAGGAGACTGTACTGTTATTACTGGAGCCTGTTGCTCAAAGAGACATTTGCATTGCACTGGCCGTGCCTTATTAATGTTACTGTTCTACCTTTTATGAAGACTCTTGTCAGATGTGTCTGGTCAGCAACTGAATCTATTGTGTGCCTAAGAGAAGCTGCAGCCTATGGTCGCCCTGAGTAATGGTTTCCCCAGGATTCCAACGAATTCATGTAACCGGTCTCGCCCCTATCTGAACTTAGGTGGTGTGCGTATAACATAAGGGTTATTGTGAGGTCTAGTGGGTAGCAGCCCATGGGAGAACTACCAAGCCCAAAAGAAGCAACACTGCGCCTGAGTGGTGCGAGAGATCAAGGAGGGCAGCCAGTGCCTTCACTGTGGTCGCTGTTGGGACTCTAGTGAAATCTGTGCAGCCGTGTGGAATGTAGTGTCCTGCGCAGTTCAAAAAGTGCCCACTGCCAGATGATGCCAGTTAGGGATCAGAAGAGGGATGTCTTGATATGATCTTTAGTTGCCAGTGGTGGGAAGAGAGCGGAGGTATTTTCCTGCAAGCCTGAGGTGCCATGGATGCCAAGGTCAAGGCTGAGAGGAGAAGTTTTAGTGCACGTATAGTGCTATATGCAGCGGGAGTGAGGAGAGCTGCTACACATTGACAAAAAAGAGCTGGGTTTATCACACCATGAGGTGCTGTTGGCTCAGTGTACTGTATAACTGTGGAGAGCTGTAATAATCATCATCATCAACTGTCAAGCTTTTTTCCTTTTGCGCCTGAGTTCTGGACATTGTTTATTGAGACGGGCTGATCCTGCATCCCTTCCACAACTTCTGCCTTTTTATTCAGCTGAGGACGGCTCACCAGCCAGCGAGACCGCCATAACCATTGGCTGCCATTACGCGCCAGTTCAGTGGAGATCGACCCAGACAGAAAACTGGCATCACGAACAGGATCACAGCCTGCTGTGCCATCTACCTGAAGACCTGCCTCAGAATTGTGACACAGAGGCTAGTGAGAGACTGCAACAAGACAGTGAGTAGCATTAACCCCAGGTTAGCTGTAAAAGGAGGTGATAGCCATGTCGCACACTAGTAATGTACCCACAGGGGAGGAAATAGGAGATTCCCAAGCTGGAGCTGCTAGTTTCCATGGCAGCGAAACCATTGCTTCCATCTTGCCGCTCACCATGCCATATATCCCTAGCGCCCCCTGGCTAGTGCAGTATAGCGATGAGCCCCATGCTCTGCAAGAATTTAAGGACAAGCTGCAGAATTTCTTATAGCAGTACCCTATGACAGAGACACAAAATTTTACTATTCTAATCAGAACCACCTTTGATAACCACACTACAGCAGAAATTAAAATTAGGTTTTTCAACTGCAAACAAAGACTTAAGGAGACTATAGGTCTAAGGGACTATGCACTAAACCTGCAGGAGACCCTGAGGGCCATTCAGCAGACTGAAGCTGGAAGCATCCAAGAGGCTAATAAAATTATAAAAGAGCAGTTCATAGCAGGCCCACTGTCTGAATCAGCTAAAGTGCAGCTGCGGATGCTGTCTTTCTGAAACCATGGATTTTGCACAATTCAAGGACTGGTCTATCTGAATCCTTATAGAGCCTGTCAACGCGCTCAACTTGTTAGCACGCAACCGCATCGCTCCTACCCAGCACGAAACTGCCAGGTATCGCCAAGCAATTGTTTACAGTTCCATGGAAGAGAAGCCCGCAATTTCATCTGCACCAGCCCCGGTGGACAGTATTACCTCGACACTACAACAGCAAGTGAATGACTTGACAAAAAGTGTTGCTATTCTGTGCCAAGCAGTACAGACTTTTCAGCTCGCTTCCAGACCAGAAGATCTGCAGTGGTATAGATGAAAGCACCTGCCAACGTCTGAAAGAAGGTACGCCCATAGGGATTGATTCGTCCGGCCAACCACCATCCGGGAGGTCAGTCAGTTCCTTGGTCTTGTGGGCTGCTACCACCTTTTGATCTCCGGCTTCACAAAGTTGGCAGCTCCACTGCAAGAATTGCTGGTGGGTCAATCTGGAAAGATAAGACAAAAAAGTCCTCTCATTGACTGGAATGCCCTGTTGGTAGAGTCTCTCCAAGGCTTGAAAGAGGTCCTCACTGGGGAAGAGGTCTTGACATCTCCTGACTACAGTCGACCATTCATCTTGCATATCAATGCTAGCAACACGGAACTAGGAGCTGTTCTATCCCAAGTATGGAATGGACAAGAAAAAGTCCTAGCGGATCACTCTGACCATCGAAAAGAAACCTCTCAAACTACAGCTTGTTCAAGCAGAAATTACTGGCTGTGGTTTGGGCTATAACCTAAAGATTCATTACCTAGCTTGCTCCAAATTCACTGTGTACAATGACAATAATCTGCTTACCCATTTGAATACAGCTTGACTAGGTGTTTTAGAACAGAAATGGATGGCGAGATTATCTAATTAACAATTTGTGATAAAGTATTGGGCCGGAAAGATGAACAGTAATGCCGATGTGCTGTCTCAGATGCCGAATCCTCCTACATATGGAGAAAACCCAGACTTGCTGTGGAGCAAGACTCCTGTCAAATGACTTAGAAGCCTCCAGGGTCCATAAGACTGCCTGCGGACCCTTGCCCCATTTCGGGTGGAAAGAAGCCCAAGTCAAAGATCCAGTGCTGTGCCACGTGAAGCTTCTGATGGATTAATAGTTGTCTCCTGAAAAAAGACAAACCCTCAGAGGTCTACCATCTCTGGAAAAAGACTAAAAGATTCTTCTTACATGAAAGCAAATTGATTTGTCGCCACATCAACCTACGGACCAATGAAGTTGTATGGCAAGTGATGGTACTGAAGCAGATGTTCCCATGGTCCTAACAGCCTACCACAAAGTTGCCACTTTGGCTGGAAGAAGATGCTGCTTCACAATCAATTCTACTGGCCCAGCATGCAAAGCTTTGTTGAGAACTGAGCAGAGAATGTGGTCCATGTGCACTAAAAAGGAAAGAGTTGACAAGCCAAAGGGCCGATCACCACCAGAGAGTCATTGGACATGGTAGCCCTGGGTCATATGAAGCTAATACCCAGTCGATCAGGACATCAGAATGCATTGACTATTGTGGACCATTATTCCCGGTTCTTAGTGGTCATACTAGTTAAGGATTTCACTGGTAAGATGGCAGCTAAGGCCTTCAAAGAGCATTTTTGTCGCCATCATGATTACCTGACCAGGTATTGACTGACCAAGGTCCAGCCTTTGAAGCAAAACTTTTCAAAGAAGTCTGTGCATTATACAGATGTTGGAAAATAAGGACAACAGCTTAACACCCGTAAGGGAATAGATTATGTGAAAGAATGAATGGGGTTGTCCTGGAACTATTGAAGACCCTACCTCTGGAACAGCGTAACCAGTGGCCAGAGAAGTTGCCTGTTTTAGTGGACTTTTATAATCAAGTCCTCATCAATTCCACCGATTATTCACCTGTATACTTGATGAGAGCAAGACCAGGCAAGTTGCCAGTAGATTACCAAATGGGAACTATCAGACCTGAAGATATCTTTAACCCTTCCAATGCCCATGGAATCCAAGAACAACAGGAACAGTATTAGAACGTACACAGTGCTGGCACGACTCTCTTGTCGGGTATCCCGGAACCAGGGGCTCCTATCCTGTCCCTAACGCTAGGGGCACCCAAGCTGGCCCTGTTGCCCAGATTAAGTCTGAAGTGAAGACACCAGGGTCATGTACCTTGTCTGAGCTCCTCAATCCACCCTCAGTCTGTTCCCTCTCCCCAGGGAAGTGGGGAGTAGTAGTGTATCACAATACACCAACCAGACAAACAAGGTAATACAAACAGGGATAAAGGAAAATACCAATCATACAAATATACTCACACAAATAACAGAAGATAACACTGGGGAGTGAAGGATGGGGAAAAACCAAAGTAGGAGAAGAAGGGGATTAACCTACAACCAAAACCACGCAACAGTCTTAGCTAAATCCACCAAACGCCTTCTCAAACAACTCTCTACCAAACTCCTGAAAACCATGCGGCATGAAGCTAGTGTTATGATCTGCTACAAGAACTAAGGAAAGATAGGAAAACTGTCCCTACAATAGGACTAAGCTGATTCACTACGATGCAGCGGGCAACCTGTTCCTTGTGAACAGACCCGCCTTCGTCCTCAGCTAGTCTGAACGCAGACCTATAGAAATAAGGGAGGGGTCCCTAAAAGTACTAAGGACTGGGACAAAATTGGACACCTCCTAGCAGAAGTTGTAGCGGAGCAAAAAGACAAATAGACAAAAATACTTAGAGGTCCGAGGACCAAGCAAACTATAGAGATAGGTACAAAGCACCTGGCTATATTAAGAGTCAAAGTAACACTGAAGTCCAGCAAAGCCAGAAGGGCGGAGCTGGAATAAATAGCCAGCTAGTCACGTGACCACAAAATAGAAAAAAACTAACAGGAGGGTTCTAACAGTACCCCCTCTTCTATGAGGATCCTCCGGATCCTCCAGGGCCAGGCCTATCAGGAAACCTCCTGTGAAACGCTCTGATAAGTCTAGGAGCAGAGACATCATCTCCCCTTACCCAGGAGTTATCCTCAGGACCGAAACCTTTCCAAGCGACGAGATACTGCAATCTCCCTCTATGCCTTCTGGAATTCAGGATACGAGAAATTTCATATTCACCGTCTTCCACCACCGGAGGAACTGTGACAGTGGCATCCCTATCCGATACATCAGCTTTTTTCAACAAGGAAACATGAAACACCGGATTAATCTTCCAGGAGGAGGGAACCTCCAACCTAACAGCAGACTGGTTAACCACCTGAAGCACCTTAAATGGTCCCACAAACTTCGGACCCAATTTCTTAGAAGGAATCCTCAACCGCAGATTCTTTGAGGACAACCAAACCATGTCACCAACAGTAAACAAAACCTCTTGACGTTTCCTGTTAAAATAATTCTTAGACTTTTTGTTAGCCTCTTGAAGGTTACAACGTACATCAGTCCAAACTCTCTCCAAATCACCGGAAAAATTCTCCTCCTCCGGCACAGCCGACACCAATTTGGAGAACGAACCAAGCGACGGATGTCTCCCAGTACAACAAAAAAACGGAGAACACCCAGCAGAAGAGGATGTATGGTTGTTAAGAGCAAATTCAGCAAGTGGCAGAAACTCAGACCACCCCTCTTGATTGTCTGCCACAAAACAACGCAAAAACTGCTCAACATCCTGGTTCTTTCTTTCTGTCTGTCCATTAGACTCAGGATGATACCCAGATGAAAATGACAAATGGACTCCCAACCTGTCACAAAAGGCAGGCCAAAAACGAGCCACAAACTGAGGTCCCCTATCAGAAACAGTGTCGGTGGGAACGCCATGGAGTGTGACAATTTCCTTGACAAAAGCCTTAGCGAGTGTCTTAGCGCAGGGTAGTTTAATGAAAGGAACCAAGTGACACATCTTGCTAAAACGGTCCACGACTACCCAGATGACAGTGAAACCCTCGGACACAGGAAGGTCAGTAATAAAATCCATTGCAAGATGCGTCCAAGGTGCACTAGGAACCTCCAGAGGGCAAAGCAACCCCGCAGCAGGAGCATGTGAAGCCTTTGATCTAGCACACACTGTACATTGACGCACCCATTTAATGATTTCCTTCTGCCACCCAAGCCACCAAAAACTGCGACCTACCAGTCTCTTAGTCTCAGAAATTCCTGCATGACCTGCCAACCGAGACTCATGATACTCCACAAACAACTCTCTCCTACAGGTTCTAGGTACAAACAACCTCCCATGGGGAGTGTTAGATGGGGCATCCTCCTGGGCTTTCAGAATCCCATCTTCCAAAACGGAGTCCAATGCTGCTATCACAACTACTTCCTGTAAAATGTTCTCCTCCTCCTCGGTACCAACCATGGGAGAAAAGCTGCGAGATAAAGCATCAGCTTTAACATTCTTAGTACCCGGGATGTAAGTAACAGAAAAATTAAACCGCGAAAAAAACAGTGCCCACCTAGCCTGACGGGCATTCTAGCGCTTGGCAGCTAGATAATCAGATTCTTATGATCAGTGAAAACATGAATGGGAAATTTAGCACCTTCCAAGAAATTACGCCAATGTTCAAATGCGAGTTTGATAGCCAACAATTCCCGATTACAAACATCATAATTAAGTTCAGTTTCAGAAAAATTTTTTAAAAAAAAAGCACCGGGATGGACCCCATCCTTGTTTTCCTGAAACAAAACCGCACCGACCCCCACCGAAGAAGCATCAACCTCGACCAAAAAAGGCTTGGTCTCATCAGGCTGCATAAGGATGGGGGCAGAACTGAACCTCTCCTTGAGATACACAAAAGCTTCAATGGCCTCAGTAGTCCACTGGACCGTATTCGCACCTTTCCTGGTGAGATCGGTCAGCGGCTTAACAATTATAGAAAAATTCCTAATGAATTTTCTGTAATAATTGGCGAAACCCAAAAATTTCTGTATCGATTTTAAACCAATAGGCCTAGGCCATTCTTGCACAGCCTGAACCTTCACCGGGTCCATCTCAAAGCCCTCGCTGGAGATAATGTAGCCCAAAAAACTAATTCTCTGCACAGCGAACTCACATTTCTCCAGCTTAGCAAAAAGTGAATTGTCACTTAATAACTGCAATACCTCACGTACGCTCTGCCAATGAGACTCCAGATCTGGCGAATAAATCAAAATGTCATCCAAATACACCACCACATTCTCACCAATCAAAGGTCTCAGGATGTCATTAATAAGGTTCTGAAAAAACGCTGGTGCATTGGTAAGACCAAAAGGCATAACCAGATTCTCAAAATGACCCACCGGAGTGTTAAAAGCAGTCTTCCATTCATCACCCTCCTTCATTCGCAACAAATTGTATGCCCCCCGGAGATCAATTTTAGAGAACCACTTGGCCCCCACTAACTGGTTAAACAAGTTAGGAATTAACGGCAGTGGGTAGGAATTGCATACGGTAATTTTATTAATTTCGCGAAAGTCCAGACATGGACGTAAACCGCCGTCTTTTTTTTTTACAAAAAAAAAATCCAACAGCCACAGGTGACTTAGAAGGTCTAATGTGACCAGCAGCCAAGCTCGTCTGTATGTATTCCTCCAAGGCTTTTCTTTCAGGGATAGTAAGATTAAATAAGCGACTCTTGGGAAGAGTAGCTCCAGGAACAAACTCAATGGTGCAATCATAGTCCCTATGAGGAGGCAGAATTTGCGATTCCTCCTCTGAAAAAACCTTCTAAAAATCCTGAATAGGTACAGGTAATTCCCCTCTTTCCACAGCAGCAATGCGACCGTTACAACATTTATCATAACACTTAGGACTCCAAGATTTAATCTCATTAGTAGACCAGTCCAGTAAAGGATTGTGCAGTTTTAACCAAGGCAAACCTAACACTACTGGAGAAGGTAAATTATTTAATACCACTAAATCCAAATTCTCTTGGTGAATACCATTAATAGTGAGGGGAAATTCAAAAACCTTGTGAGTAACACATTTCAAAGGAGTGTTATCAACAGCAACCACAGAAATAGGAAATGACAAAGGTTTAGATTCCAATTTAAGTTTTTCCAAAAATCCCTTATTAATCACATTCAGTGTAGAACCACAATCCACAAAAACCTGAAATTCAATCAACTCCTCCTGCAATGAGGTACTCCCTGAAAGAAATACTCCCTTAGAGTTTAAACAAGCAATACGGGCGTAACTGACCCTTTTTTTTTCTTTGTTTAACAGAAGCTCACAGTTCTTAACAAAATGGTCAGATTTACCACAGTAAAAACACAATCCCTTGGAAAACCTGCGGTCTTTTTCCTGAGAGCGGAGTGGCATTGCCCCAATCTCCATCGGTTCTCCGTCGTCCGAGCAGACCCTCTGATGACTAGGAGTTGCCATAGCAGGAGTTTTCTCCTCATTAACCCTGGCACGCAGTCTGCTGTCCACCCGTATAGCTAATTGCATGGCTTCTTGCAAGTTTCCAGGTGCAGGGAAAACAATCAGCAGATCCTTAACCCTTCCACTTAGACCAGCAAGAAACAAACATTTTAACGCCGAATCATTCCATCTCACTTCAGAAGACCACCTTCTGAAGTGTGTACAATAATTTTCAACATCACCTGACCCCTGCTTTAAACGTCTCAGTTGTGTCTCAGCAGAAGAGACTCGATCAGGATTGTCATACAACAACCCCATAGCAGAAAAAAAATCTTCCACCGATCCAAATCACGGATCATTAGGTTGGAGAGAAAAGGCCCATCCCTGTGGTTCCTTGCGCAAAAGTGACATGATAAATCCAATGCGCTGTGATTCATTCCCAGAGGACCTGGGTCTCAAACGAAAATATAATAAACAAGCATTTTTAAAGGAAAAAAAATCTTGTTGTTTACCATAAAAAAAATCAGGCAGTCCTACCTTCGGTTCAACAAAATGCGCTCCAGGACAGCTACTCATGTGTTGCTGGAGCTCGGCCACCTCAAGAGACAATCCCTGTAGGCGTTGAGCCAATTCCTGAACAGACACCATGCTGATCTCCGGATCTCGTTCCTTAGGATGTTTATTTCTTTTGATTTTTGGCTGGACTTACTGTTATGATCTGCTACAAGAACTAAGGAAAGATAGGAAAACTGTCCCTACAATAGGACTAAGCTGATTCCCTACGATGCAGCGGGCAACCTGTTCCTTGTGAACAGACCCGCCTTCGTCCTCAGCTAGTCTGAACGCAGACCTATAGATATAAGGGAGGGGTCCTTAAAAGTACTAAGGACTGGGACAAAATTGGACACCTCCTATCAGAAGTTGTAGCGGAGCAAAAAGACAAACAGACAAAATTATTTAGAGGTCCAAGGACCAAGCAAACTATAGAGATAGGTACAAAGCACCTGGCTAGATTAAGAGTCAAAGTAACACTGAAGTCCAGCAAAGCCAGAAGGGCGGAGCTGGAATAAATAGGCTGCTGGTCACGTGACCACAAAATAGAAAAAAACTAACAGGAGGGTTCTAACAGCTAGCTCTGACAATGACTGCATGTCAGAGCCAAGAATATATAGGGGAGGGGAGTGGCTAACAATGAACAGCTGAGAGCATCAGCACAAGCAAGCTTCCAGAAGCTAACATCTAAGCAGATCAACCCCTGCACTGCTAATAGAAACCTGCACCGCTTAATATGAAGGTGAAGTGCTTCTAATCAGTGCAGGAGTAGGAGGAATCAGACGCTGCTGTCTTCTTGCTCCACTCTGTCGCAGTAAACCCGTGGCAGTACCCCAACTTCTACGAGGAACCTCCGGATCCTCAGAACCAGGTTTGTCAGGGTGTGCCACGTGAAAACACCAGATCAACCTGGCCGAATGGACGTCAGTTGCTGGTAACCACAGCCTCTCCTCAGGACCGTGACCCTTCCAGTGTACCAAATACTGAAGCGACAAACGAACTAAGAGCGAATCAACAATCTTAGCGATTTGAAATTCCAAATTTCCATCCACAATAACCTGAGATGGAGTTAGCGGTGATGGTACAGAAGACGCAACATATTTTTTGAGTAGAGACCGGTGAAACACATTATGAATCCTTAAGGTGGGCTAAATATCTCCGATCAACCACACCGTTATATTTGGACCTCATCTTCTTCAAACTGTCTAGAACCCCTTGCCCCACAGACGTAATAGAAGATGAAAACTGTTCTTCAGGTATTCCTGAAGAATGATTCCTATTAAATGAGCTGAACTGAGGATCAAACTCATATACCCCGAAGAACGGGGACTTACTAGTAGATTCATAACAACGATTATGCACTGCGAATTTAGCTAGAGGTAAGTAGGTAACCCAATCCTCCTGATTCTCTGTCACAAAACATCTAAAGTTCAAGATTCTGGTTAACACATTCAGTTTCCCCATTAGACTGCGAGTGAAATGCTGAAAAGAACAACAGATGGATCTCCAAACAAGTGCAAAACGCCCTCCAAAACTTGGAAATAAACTGCACTCCCTGATCAGAAACAATATCGGTAGGGATCCCAAGTAATTTTACAAACTATCTGTTGAAAATCTGCGCCAAAGTCTTGGCATTAGGTAAAGCGGATAGCACAATGAAATGTGACATCTTACTGAATCTGTCCACCACCACCAAAATTACAGTATTTCCTGCAGACACAAGTAGATCAGTGATAAAATCGAGTGATAAATGTGTCCAAGGTCTACTGGGAATCGCCAATGGTTGGAGAGACCCAGACGGGTGATTATGAGAGGTCTCAGAAAGTGCACAGACACTGCAGGCGGCTACATACTCCCGAACATCCTGATGAACTCCTTACCACCAAAAATACTGAGTAAGAAGATCTGTGGTGGCTTTATTACCGGGATGTCTGGCCAACACCGAATCATGATGTTCACTAAGAACTCTAAGACGGAGATTCACAGGTACAAACAGTTTACCTAATGGACAGGCAGCAGTGGCGTCCCCCAGAGCCTCTACAATCTCCTTCTCAAGATCGGAGCACATAGACACAATAACCACCCCCTTTTGTAGTATAGGAACTGGTTCACAATTATCTCCACCCCCAATAAAACAACAAGATTAGGCATCCATCTTAATGTTCTTGTTCCCTGGCCTATATGTAACAAAAAATTAATTCTGGTGAAGAATAACACCCATCTTGGCTGTCTAGGCATTAGACAATTTGCAGACTCTCGATATGCAAGATTCTTATGATCCGTGATTACCATAACTGGATGAACTGCCCCCTCCAGAAAATGATGCCTATTTTCAAAAGCCCACTTGATAGCCAAGAGTCCCCTGTTACCAATGTCATCATTTTTCTCAGCATTTGAAAGTTTTTTAGAAAAATATGCACACGGATGCCATTTATCAAAAGACGCACCCTGTGACAAAATAGCTCCAACCCACACTTCAGACACGTCAACTTCTACAATAAATGGCTGAGTGACGTCAGGCTGTATGAGAATCGGCGCAGATGCAAAACACTCCTTCAAGGTATTGAATTCCTCCCTGGCTGGATTGGACCATTTGGAAAAGTCCATCCCTTTCCTGGTCATATCCGTTAGACGTTTGGCCACTAGCGAAAAGTTTTTGATCAACTTGAGGTAGTTGGTGACGCCTAAAAACTTTTGTAACGCCTTTAAATACTCAGGACGATCCCAATCCAGTGCGGCCCGGACTTTCGCTGGATCCATGCGAAAACCAGTGGATGATAAAATATAGCCCAGAAAAGGGATCTCCTCAACCAAGAACATACATTTCACTGGTTTGACAAATAATTGTCTTTGAGTATCTGTAAGACCTGCCTGACATGTACCTGATGTGACTCAAGGTCAGGCGAATAAATTAATATGTCATCAAGATAGATTACAACAAATCTACCAGCCAGGTGACTAAAGATGCCATCTACAAAGTGCTGAAAGACAACAGGAGTGCCACGGGTGTATCAGAGGTGACAGACAGTCGCCCTGCAGTTAGTTGCAGGAGATCCCTACGTTTGGCTTTACAGACATCTTCTTATATGAGAGGCTGTCTCTAGGACCTACTGGCTACCTCCCTCTCGTAATTAGCTCCCTGACCTGGGTGTATATATACATGGTGTGTCTGAGAGGGAGGTGTCGGCTATATTCATTTCTACTTGTGAAGGCTTAGCAAGAGCAGTACTTCGTCCTCTCTGGAGCTTGGGGCCGAGTTCGCATTTGTCTGGAGAATTCTCCCCCTGTTTGTCTACCCTTGTCTATAGAGTTTAGTGGCGATTGACTATTGCTCATCTCCTCCCATCCCTAGCATTAGCCATACGCCAGGGAAAGACAGGGCGAGGCACGCGTGCGGAGATTGCTGAAGAGGCAATATAGGGACGGTAGTTGAGACAGGGTGACACTAGACCAGACTAGAAGGTCTCCACTTCCCCCTTTCCCTAGTGTCTGGGCTCAATTTCCCTTCCTTCTGTGTTTCACAAAGTCTTTCCCACACCTGGTGTGACATTATAGCCGGCCGAGCACGTTTCGAAAAGGGAAAAAAAGAAACTGACATTTTTTTTATTCTGTGTGTTTTTGGACGTGCACCTTTTCTTTTTTTTTTTCCTTTCTCCCTTGGTATGGGTTCAGTTGCAGAACTTGCAGAGTGGCTGCACAGGCTGTCTCTGAAGGTGAATGACCTCCGCGGTGAGGTACAGCAGCAGCATCAGCAGTTACAGGTCGCCAATGTGGGGGTCTCAGTAGGTAGGCCTGTCCAGCCTGAACCCAAGATTGCCCTCCCGGAGAGGTTTTCAGGAGGTAGGGACAAGTTTTTTGTATTTAAGGAGGCATGCAAATTGTATTTCTAACTTTGTCCTTACTTCTCCAGTAATGAGGAGACCAGACTAGTAGGTCTCCACTTCCCCCTTTCCCTAGTGTCTGGACTCCCTTTCCCTCTTCCCTCTGTGCTGTACTAAGTCTTTCCCACACCTGGTGTGACATTATAGCTGGCCGAGCACGTTTCGAAAAAGAAAAAAAAAGAAACTGACATTTTTTTTCTTCTGTGTGTTTTTGGACGTGCATCTTTGCTTTTTTTTTCCTTTCTCCCTTGGTATGGGTTCAGTTGCAGAACTTGCAGAGCGGCTGCACAGGCTGTCTCTGGAGGTGAATGACCTCCGCGGTGAGGTACAGCAGCAGCATCAGCAGTTACAGGTCGCCAATGTGGGGGTCTCAGTAGGTAGGCCTGTCCAGCCTGAACCCAAGGTTGCCTTCCCGGAGAGGTTTTCAGGAGGTAGGGACAAGTTTTTTGTATTTAAGGAGGCATGCAAATTGTATTTCTAACTTCGTCCTTACTTCTGCTTTAATGAGGAGCAACGGGTTGGTATTGTGATCTCTCTATTGCAGGGAGATCCTCAGTCATGGGCGTTTTCGTTACCGCAGGACTCAGTTTGTTTCCAGTCTGTGGAGGGGTTTTTCGGAGCTCTGACACTCATCTATGATGACCATGACGAGTTGCCTTGGCTGAGTCTAGGCTACGTCGTCTTCAGCAGGGGAATCGGTCAGTAGAAATGTACAGTTCGGAATTCAGTAGATGGGTGACAGATTCCAAATGTTATGACTCAGCCCTTAGAAGTCAATTTTGTGAGGGACTTACTGAAAGGTTGAAAGAAGCCTTGGCAGTATATGAAACCCCTCAGTCTGTGGAGGCTGCCATGCCTTTGGCCATACGTCTTGATAGACGTCTTCGGGACAGACGGGTGAGACCACCTTCTCCGGAGCCTTCTTGTCAGGGTTGTATACCTCTGCCAGGGGTGCGGGCTGGGGGTGAACGAGTAGTGGGGGAGGTGGAGAAACCCATGCAATTAGGGGGTGTCTCTACATCATACATCTCCCCAGAGATTCGCAAGAAAAAATGCATATGTTTTTTTTGTTGGAAAAATTGACATTTTGTTGGGACCTATCCTTCAATTCCTAAACAAAAGGCGACTTGATTGACTCTTGCTAGTCTGGAGTTGGATAAACAAGGGGTGTATTTGTGGCCAAACTGCAGTTCCCGCTTTGTCCTGACAGCTGAGGTGGTGCTAGAGAGCAAAACTGAGAAAATTTCTGTGTTTGTTGACAGTGGAGCCGGAGTCAGCATGGTTGATGCCGTATTTTTGAAAACTCATGGTCTTGCTTGCTGCGCTTTAGCTGAACCTATTTCCATCTTTGCCATTGACTCGACGCCACGTGCACAGAAAGCATTTACCCAGATTGTACATAATGCAAAAATAAGGGTGGGGTCAGTTCATTGTGAAATAATTCCTTGCTAGGTTCTGGAAAATCTTCCCACACCGATTGTCTTGGGTATTCCTTGGCTTGTTAAACATAATCGGCTGGTGGATTGGCAAGCCGGGGAGATTTTTGAATGAGGAGATTACTGCCATGAGAACTGATTAGAAATGTCCCTTGCTATTGTCTCTACGTAAATTTTACCTGCTTTCCTATCTGGTTTTGAGGATGTTTTTTCTGAGAGGGGGTGTCAGGATTTGCCTCCTCATCGTGCTTATGACTGTCCTATTAACTAGATCCCCGGAGCTAAACTACCGAAGTCCAGACTGTATAATCTTTCTGGCCCTGAGAGACAAGCCATGAAGGATTTCATTGCAGAAAGTCTGGAGAAGGGACATATCAGACCCTCATCTTCGCCCGCGGCGGTAGGGTTCTTCTTTGTGAAGAAAAAAGATGGCGGTCTACGTCCCTGTTTAGATTTCCGGGAATTAAATCAAATTACCATCCGTGATCCATACCCTATTCCTCTGATTCCTGATTTGTTCAGCCAGGTCGTGGGAGCTAAGGTATTCTCCAAGTTGGATTTAAGGGGATCCTACAACCTGGTTAGAATCAGGGGCGAATGGAAAACAGCGTTCAATACCCCGGAAGGACATTTCGAGAGTCTGGTTATGCCTTTTGGTTTGACCAATGCACCTGCGGTATTCCATCATTTCATAAATGATATGTTCCATCATTTGGTGGGGAGGTGTAATAATTATAATGGATACCACAGGAGTCTCTTTGCGTGGAACAAAGATACTACAGAACACAGTTTATAGGTGTCAAAGTTTATATTATAAACACACGGTGTTTCAAACAAGTGCAGATGAAAACTTAAAGTCCATAAACACTCAGGGGAAAATGCAATCAGCAGAGCAGTCTGTAAAGCACAGTTCACACTAGAGGATGCTAGAAAACAAGCAAGTCTTTATCAAGTCTATACACAAATATACAGTATGTAGATGCAAGGAAGTCCATACAATATATATTAGATAATCCAGGGAGGCCTGGGTAGGAAGTCCCTGATAGTTGCAGAGCATGGGCCTGTGCTGCACTATCTAATGAAGGTGAGTCAGAGCAGAAACCAGCTTACTTGTTAGCAAAATGGAGGTGAGGACTGAGGCTCTGAGGAAGCAGCAGGAGCAGCCAGGAGAAGGAGGAATGCTGGTAACAAGTGAATGCAGGAGAATCTCTGAGAGCAGGTAACAGGAGATCCACACAGGTCTGCAGGGGAGAGCAGGAAACTAGGAAACCACCAGGAACAGGTCACAGGCAGAATACTCTAGCACTGACTAGAGGCTGGGGTGGAGTTATAAAGCAGGAAGACAAGGGGCACATGAGACAAAAGACACCATCTTGAAAGAGGGCAAAAATGGCGAAAATGTAATCAAAAATATTCGAAGTCCTGACAGGAGGTTTGTGGTGGTCTATCTGGACGATATTTTGGTTTACTCACCTGATTTACTCACCTGAGACTCATTGTGGGCATGTTAAGCAAGTGCTCCAGATATTAAGGGATTACAAACTTTATGCCAAACTAGAAAAATATGTTTTCGCTGTTCAGGAGTTGCAGTTTTTGGGGAACTTGTTATCATCTTCGGGTTTTCGGATGGATCCGGAGAAGATCCGTGCAGTCCTTGACTGGGAATGTCCTGAGAACCTAAAGGCTGTACAACGTTCTCTGGGGTTTACTAATTTTTATCGGAAATTCATCCAAAATTACTGTTATTGTGAAACCCCTTACTGACATGACTAAAATTTTTCCATATGGTTGGATGCTTCCTTCCAGGCTTTTTCTTCCTTAAAGAATCATTTTGCCTCTGCAACTATACTCAGTCAACGCGATGTTTCTCAACCCTTTATTGTGGAGGTCGATGCGTTGGATGTCGGAGTTCGGGCTGTGTTGTCTCAGGGTTCGTCCCCTGATAAATGGCGTCCATGCGCCTTCTTTTCTAAAAAAATGTCTTCGGCTGAGAGAAATTATGACGTGGGTAATAGGGAACTTTTGGCGATCAAATTGGCGTTCGAGGAGTGGCGACATTGGTTGTAGGGGGCTGGTCATCCTATTACTGTTATTACTGACCATAAGAACCTGTCATATCTCCAGTCAGCTAAAAGTCTCAACCCTAGGCAATCCAGATGGTCCCTGTTTTTTACTAGGTTGAATTTTGTTGTCAAAATGTTCTAAGTAATTGGGGTAATGAGAAAACCACTAACAATGTAATTCGGGAAGAGCAAATGTAGTCCAAATAAAATATAACTTTTAATATATTGCTTAAAAAGTTAATAGACATACAAACATAAAGTATAAAAGAGCGTATGCTCAAAAATAGAAAAGGCAGAAAGCAGCCTGTTAAGCTCCTGATTCTGTGGTCAAGGAGCTGCTTAGTATAGGCACACAAGCAATGTTCCATGAGTATGGAGAACACACAAGCGATCATAGATATGATTATAGAGCAGCGTGCTCACGCTAGATCCAAATGTTCCAGAAAATTACACTGTAGATTTCCATATAGCATAACATATAGTAACATATAGCATGTAACAGCTGATCAGAATATCAGTCAGGTCAAGAGCACAAGCGACCTTAGGCGGAAAAGAAACATGCCAAAACAGACATAAATTAGAACAATGCAGCTCAATTGATAACCTCTAAATCATAAAACACGGTTAGTATAAATATCTACACCGTGGAGATAGTAAACAGGGCATTTTAAGTCTGACTCTGCGACTAAAAGCATGAGGTTATGGACTGGGTAACTGTGAGCCCTTCTGATCAGCCCTCCTGAGCCTCCCCTGACGAATCTTGTTAAGAGGAAACGCATAGGGAGCACCTTACCTCTACCCTTCAAGGATGTGGATTCCATGAAATGGTGACCACTCCTATCTGTGTATGGACGTACCTCGCTTCAGAATATGGTGAGACCATTCCAATCTATTATTCTAAGGCAAGTATGATCTGCATTGATTTGGTTTATTTGAGCCCTATATATTAGGGTTGCTGCATGTGTCAAATGAGACATAATGGTTATATGAGCCCTTTGATTTAGAGGTTATCAATTGAGCTGCATTGTTCTGCTTTCTGCCTTTTCTATTTTTGAGCATATGCTCTTTTATACTTTATGTCTGTATGTCTATTAACATTTTAAGCAATATATTAAAAGTTATATTTTATTTGGACCACATTTGCTCTTCCTCAATTTTGTCGTAATTTTTCGTCCAGGGGTCAAAAATGTCAAGGCTGATGCTTTGTCCCGGAGCTTCCCTGATGGTGGTGACCACGAGAACCCTTCCCCGATATTACAGAAAGGGGTAGTCATTTCGGCACTTTATCATGAACTGGAGGGTGAGGTGTTAGAGGCACAGGGGGACGCCCCTGCCTCCTGCCGTTCAGGAAAGTTATTTGAACCATTTGATCTGCGCCGCAAAGTAATTAAAGAACATCATAACTCTGTGCTTGCTGGGCATCCAGGTGGTAAGGCAACCGCGGACCTCCTCTCTTGTCGTTTTTGGTGACCGAGGTTGCATGGGGATGTGATTGAACACGTAGCTACTTGTAGTATTTCCGCGCGTTCTAAGGTTTTGCATACCCGTCCGTCTGGTGCTCTTCTTCCACTACCTATCCCTAGTAGGCCATGGACACACTTGTCCATGGATTTTATTACTGACCTACCGGTTTCTGCAGGCAAAATGGTGGTTTTGGTGGTAGTAGATAGGTTCTGTAAAATGGTTCACTTCATCGCATTGCCTGCACTTCCAAATGCCAAGACACTTGCTCAGGTGTTCATAAATGAGATTGTGAAGCTTCACAGGGTTCCCTTCGATGTGGTGTCAGAATGGGGGACCCAGTTTGTTTCCAAGTTCTGGAAGGCATTCTGTTCTCGACTGGGCGTGCAGCTGTCCGTTTCCTCTGCCTTCCACCCAGGGGTGGATTAAGAGTAGCCAGGGCCGTGGGCATTTTAGAAGGTGTGCCCCCCTCGCTGACAGAAATAGCAGTAAGTGTATCGTGGCGCGCATATTTTTCCCCTATGTACAGAACTATATATAACATAGCGCCATACATAATAGGGCAGGGGTGGGAGATTAATTTTCAGAAGAGGCCACATGAGAGACCACGACTGTTGTGGAGGCCAAACAATAGGCTGAAATTAATTCTGTTCAATATTAACATGTTAATTATAATTAGTTTTAATTTTATTTGTATCACTTAATATTGAGCAGAATTAATATGCTGACATAACTTATATACAGTACGAGCCCCCACATAGTCCCCTCAATCAACAACCAAAGCAATGAATCAATCTATGGGACCTTCATACATGTAAACCATTAAAAAAAAAAAAAACTTAAAAAATTCTCTTTATTTTAAAAACTCAATTCATAACGACATTAGTGATGAGCGAACGTGCTCAGATAACTTGTTATCCCTGCAAACTCGGGTGTTATCCGAGTATCTTGTAGTGCTCGGATAACATATTCGAGTCCCTGCGGCTGCATGTTTTGTTTTTGTCTGTTAGACAACCACAACACTTAACAAACAGGCAATCCCCACATGTGTTGCATCTGCCTAACAGCAGATGCAACACTACACTGTGTTCCAAATTATTATGCAAATAATATTTTCTCAGATTTTCCCAAATTACCTATATGAATTGCAGTCATTGTAATTTTCCAGTCAAATAACTATTAGAGTACAATTGAAAGGTTTTTGTACAAACTGCCTATGATAACAGTATATTTTTAAAAAAATAAAAAACTCAAACTGCACTCAAAATGCATGTTCCAAATTATTATGCACAGCAGAGTTTTCAACCTTTTCATTTTAATAAAGAAGAAAAAAATGGTCATTTTTGAAATTATAAGCATTAGCAGGTCATTACAAACTGAAATCAAACAGTTTTCAACTCAAAACTTTATTCTAGGTGATGTTACATTTGCACATAGGATCGCTTGTTCGAAAGGAGCTTCTGAACTCTCTCGTCCATTGAATTTGTCAGGTTTTGGATGGTTTCTGCTTCAATTGTTTTGCATGAGGACAGAATGCCCTCCCAGAGCTGTTGCTTAGATGTGAACTGCCTCCCGCCATCATAGACACTCCTTTTGATGATGCTCCAGATGTTCTCAATCGGGTTGAGGTCAGGGGAGCATGGGTGCCACACCATAAGTTTGTCCCCTTTTATGCCCATAGCAGCCAGAGATGCAGATGTGTTATGTGCAGCATGAGACAGGGTATTATCATGCATGAAAATGATCTTGCTGCGGACTGCACGGTTCTTCTTCTTGAACCAGGGCAGGAAGTGCTGTTTGAGAAACTCAACATACATTATGGAGTTCATCTTTACCCCTTCAGGGATCCTAAAAGGGCCGACAATCTCTCTCCCCATGATTCCAGCCCAAAACATTACTCCACCTCCTCCTTGTTAGCGCCGTAGCCGTGTTTGCATGGAGTGTCCATCAACCAGCCATCCTCCACTCCATCCATCTGGACCATCGAGATCATTTCATGCATGATAATGCACTGTCTCATGCTGCACATAACACATCTACATCTCTGGCTACTATGGGCATAAAAGGAGACAAACTTATGGTGTGGCACCCATGCTCCCCTGACCTCAACCCCATTGAGAACCTCTGGAGCATCATGAAAAGGAGTGTCTATGATGGCGGGAGGCAGTTCACATCTAAGCAACAGCTCTGGGAGGGTATTCTGTCCTCATGCAAAACAATTAAAGCAGAAACCATCCAAAACCTGACAAATTCAATGGACGAGAGAGTTCAGAAGCTCCTTTCGAACAAGGGGTCCTATGTGCAAATGTAACATCACCTAGAATAAAGTTTTGAGTTGAAAACTGTTTGATTTCAGTTTGTAATAACCTGCTAATGCTTATAATTTCTAAAATGACCATTTTTTTGTTCTTTATTAAAATGAAAACGCTGCTGTGCATAATAATTTGGAACATGCATTTTGAGCGCAGTTTTAGTTTTTTATTTTTTTAAAAATATACTGTTATCATAGGCAGTTTGTACAAAAACCTTTCAATTGTACTCTAATAGCTATTTGACTGGAAAATTACAATGACTGCAAATCATATAGGTAATTTGTGAAAATCTGAGAAAATATTAATTGCATAATAATTTGGAACACAGTGTATATACACTGCTCAAAAAAATAAAGGGAACACTTAAACAACAGAATATAACTCCAAATAAATCAAACTTCTGTGAAATCAAACTGTCCACTTAGGAAACAACACTGATTGACAATCAATTTCACCTGCTGTTGTGCAAATGGAATAGACAATAGATGGAAATTATTGGCAATTATCAAGACACCCTCAATAAAGGAGTGGTTCTGCAGGTGGGGACCACAGACCACATCTCAGTACCAATGCTTTCTGGCTGATGTTTTGGTCACTTTTGAAAGTTGGTTGTGCTTTCACACTCGTGGTAGCATGAGACGGACTTTACAATCCACAAACGTTGCTCAGGTAGTGCAGCTCATCCAGGATAGCACATCAATGCGAGCTAGCTGTGGCAAGAAGGTTTGCTGTGTCTGTCAGCGTAGTGTCCAGAGGCTGGAGGCGCTACCAGGAGACAGGCCAGTACAACAGGAGATGTGGAGGTGGCCGTAGGAGGGCAACAACCCAGCAGCAGGACCGCTACCTCCGCCTTTGTGCAAGGAGGAACAGGAGCAGCACTGACAGAGCCCTGCAAAATGACCTCCAGCAGGCCACAAATGTGCATGTGTCTGCACAAACGGTTAGAAACCGACTCCATGAGGGTGGTATGAGGGCCCGACATCCACAGATGGGGGTTGTGCTCACAGCCAACACCATGCAGGATGCTTGGCATTTGCCACAGAACACTAGAATTGGCAAAGTCGCCACTGGCGCCCTGTGCTCTTCACAGATGAAAGCAGGTTCACACTGAGCACATGTGACAGACGTGACAGAGTCTGGAGACGCCGTGGAGAGCGATCTGCTGCCTGCAACATCCTTCAGCATGACCGGTTTGGCAGTGGGTCAGTAATGGTGTGGGGTGGCGTTTCTTTGGAGGGCCGCACAGTCCTCCATGTGCTCGCCAGAGGTAGCCTGACTGCCATTAGGTACCGAGAAGAGATCCTCAGACCTCTAGTGAGACCATATGCTGGTGCAGTTGGCCCTAGGTTCCTCCTAATGCAGGACAATGCCAGACCTCATGTGGCTGGAGTGTGTCAGCAGTTCCTGCAAGATGAAGGTATTGAAGCTATGGACTGGCCCGCCTGTTCCCCAGACCTGAATCCAATTGAGCACATATGGGACATTATGTCTCACTCCATCCACCAACGTCACGTTGCACCACAGACTGTGCAGGAGTTGGTGGATGCTTTAGTCCAGGTCTGGGAGGAGATCCCACAGGAGACCATATTCAACCTCATCAGTAGCATGCCCAGGCGTTGTAGGGAGGTCATACAGGCACGTGGAGGCCACACACAATTCTGAGCCTCATTTTGACTTGTTTTTAGGACATTACATCAAAGTTGGATCAGCCTGTAGTGTGTTTTTCCACTTTAATTTTGGGGATGACTTCAAATCCAGGCCTCCATTGGTTAATAAATTTGATTTCCATTGATGATTTTTGTGTGATTTTGTTGTTAGCACATTCAACTTTCTACAGAAATTTGTACAGTATTCAATGAGAATATTTCATTCATTCAGATCTAGGATGCGTTATTTGAGTGGTCCCTTTATTTTTTTGAGCAGTGTAGTATGAGCCCCCACATAGCTCCTTTCAGCCCCAAAATGCACAGGATAACATTAATCTGTATCCCCCAAGATAATATACTATGCAGCCACTAGCAGCCCCCACTGTCACATACCCGGCGCCACCCCCATGGTCACATACCCTGAGGCCCCCCCATGGTCACATACCCTGCGGCCCTCCCTTAGTTACATACCCTGAACCCCCCCATGGTCACATACCCGGCGCCACCCCCATGGTCACATACCCTGCGGCCCCCCCATGCTCACATACCCTGCGGCCCTCCCCCGAGCAGGGGGCGGAGCCAGCACCGAGCACCACAGGGAGCTGCAGTGCAGGAGCAGACAGCCTGGTATCCCAGGGGCTCTGCACGTGAGTACAGCAGACGTGGGCATGCAGAGTGCGCTGCGTGTTTGCGTCTGCTGCATTGTCCTGCAGGCGGCGCACATAACATTATAATGAGGGCATTCTGGCCGTGGGCCCCCCTGGAGCCCTGGGCTCCGGGCGGTAGCCCAGATCGCCCTCATTATAATCCGCCCTCAGTCGAATGGTCAGACCGAGTGTGTCAGTCAGAACTTGGAGACCTACTTCAAGTGTTTCCAAAAATCAGGAGGATTGGGCATCCTACTTACCGCTGGCAGAATTTGCCATTAATAATCATCGGCAAGAATCCACTGGCAGGTCAACGTTCTTCGGTGCATACGGTTATCACCCACAGTCTGGTACCTTTAGTGGGGGAGGAACTTCAGGAGTTTCTGAGGAGGAACAGTTTGCTTTGGTGCTCTCCTCAATATTGCGGGGTGTTCTGAGTAATTTAAAGATCATGGGAGACAGGTATAAATGTATGGCTGACAGAAAACGCTTACCAGATCCGGACCTGAATGTGAATGACTTTGTGTGGTTGTCTACCAGGAATATAAGATTGAAAGTTTCTTCTTGGAATCTGGGACCTAGGTTTATTGGTCCCTATAAAATAACCGCCGTCATTAACCCAGCAGCATTTCGTCTTGAACTTCCTCATGCCCTTAGGGTCCACAATGTGTTCCACAGGTCCTTACTCAAAAAGTATGTGGAATCTCTTGAGCCCTCATCTCTACCACCGCTCCTAGTAATAGTTGATGGTAATCTGGAGTTCCAGATTTCGATGATTGTAGATTCTCGTCTACAACGTCGTTCTCTACAATACTTGGTGCACTGGAAAGGCTATGTTCCAGAGGAGAGGATGTGGGTTTCAGTGTCAGAGGCGAACGCTCCCAGATTGGTTCGCTCATTCCACACCTCTTTTCCTGAGAAACCCGGTCCTGAGTGTCTGGAAGCCACTCATAGAGGGGGGGTACTGTCACGGGTGTATGAGAGGTGACAGACAGTCGCCCTGCAGTTGGTTGCAGGAGATCTCTACTTTTGGCATTACAGACATCTTCTTAGATGAGAGACTGTCTCTAGGACCTAGCGGCTACCTCCCTCTGGTAATTAGCTTCCTAGCCTGGGTGTATATATACCTGGTGTGTCTGAGAGGGAGGTGCCGGCTATATTCATTTCCATTTGTGAAGGCTTAGCAAGAGCAGTACTTCATCCTCTCTGGAGCTTGAGGCCGAGTTTGCATTTGTCTGGAGTCGTCTGAAGCTAAGAATTCTCCCCCTGTTTGACTACCCTTGCTGTCTATAGAGTTTGGTGGAGATCGACTAGTGCTCATCTCCTCCCATCCCTAACCTAAGCCATACGCCAGGGAAAGACAGGGCGAGGCACGCGTGCGGAGATTGCTGAAGAGGCAGTATAGAGATGGTAGTTGAGACAGGGTGACACTAGACCAGACTAGGAGGTCTCCACTTCCCCCTTTCCTTAGTGTCAGGGCTCCTTTTCCCTCTGTGTTGCACTAAGTCTTTTTCACACCTGGCGTGACAGGGAGCTTTAGTCAAACCAAATGGTATCACGAGGTTCTCATAGTGTCTCTCAGGTGTATTGAAGGCTTTTTTCCATACATCCCCCTCTTTAATACGAATGAGATTATACACCCCCCCTGAGATCCAGTTTAGAAAAACATTTTGCTCCTATGATCTGATTAAAGAGTTTAGGGATGAGAGCAAGCAGATATGGATCCCGGAATGTGATCTGAGTTCACGGAAATCTAGGCAGGGGCGTAACCCCCTTCTTTCTTCTTTATGAAGAAAAACCCGCTTTAATGGATGGTCTGATATGACCCTTTGCCAAACTTTCCGCAATATTTCATGGCCTGCCTCTCTGGACCGGAGATATTATATAATCTGCTCTTAGGCAGCTTGGCCCCAGGAACAAGATTAACGGTGCAGTCATAAGGATGATGGGGATGAAGTTCTTGGCACCCCTGCTCCGAAAACATCCCCAAATCAGACATGTATTTAGGCACAGACTGGGTATCCACCCTACCTAGCCGGGTGCCAAAACAGTGTCCTTGACAATACTAGCTCCACTTAACCACCTCTCAAGTCTACCAATTTACTGCAGGGTTGTGCAGTATGAGCCAAGGTAGTCCAAGAACCACAGGAGAGGGCAGACCCTCTAGCACATAACAGTCAATACATTGTGCGTACATAGCCCCCACCTGTAGATGTAACCCTCGGTCAACTAGAGTAAAACTCTTTCAAGCTCAAGGGTGCGGAGACAATGGCTATTATGGGTATATGTCAGTACGGTGTATGTGGTGGTTTGAGGCCCTGGACCTGGATGAACGTAGCGTCGATCAAATTAAACTCCGCCCCACTGTCCAGAAAGGCAGAAGTAACCACCTTATTTTTGCCAAGATATATTTCAGTTGGTACAAAAGATTGTGACCTACCCACGGAAGAGATATGTATACCTGGGTTGCTAACCTGCCCGCAACCCGGCCTCCTTAGTTTTCCGGCAGCTGTTTATGGTGAGGTAGGGAAGGACAAGCACCCACGAAATTACCCTTTCTCCCACAGTAAAAACAAACTCCCCCTTTACGTCAAACTGCAGTTTGATCCACAGAAAGTGTCGTCCCACCCAACTGCATGGGTTCCTCAGAGGACTCAGACCAAGGTTCCCTTGGCCGGACCTCCCACACATTGGGGTGTCTCTGTATGTTTCTGGCGAAGATAGCTAGAGACATGGCCGCCTCAAGGGAAATTAAAGTCTCACACAAGGCAAAGGCATTCTTCACCTTCACCGATAGCCCTTGACTGAATTGAAGTCGGAGCGCGGGATCATTCCTCTTAGTGCTGTGGACCACCTCAGAAATGCGGAGCAATACTCCTCCACCGATCAGTCTCTCTGCTGAAGCTGATGTAGCGTGGACTCAGTCAGGTTGACGCGGTCGGGGTCATCGTATATATGACCGAGCGCCAGAAAAAATTAATCCACCGTCCGTAGCGACTGGGAGTCCGACGGGAGAGCAAATGCTCACGCTTTGGGGTCACCATGAAAGAGCGAGATTACTATCCTCACCCGTTTCTCCTCGGTTTCTGAGGAGAAAGAATGGTACCTGAAGTATAGCTTACAGGCCTCCCCGAAAACAACGCCCCCCAAAGAACCTGTCAGGCAAAGTGATCTTGGGCTCCACTAATGGTTGCCTGGGAGTCACGGTCCCCAAACCTGATGTGTTAGGGTGCTGCAAAATGACAGTGTGTAGATCTGCCACCTCTAGGCTGAGTTGCTGCAGTTTCCCCGTCAGAGCAGGGATAGGATCCATAATGGATCAAAAAACGGTTTCAACCAGAGCTAAATTCAGGACTCTGTTGTCGGGTATACCGGGACCAGGGGCTCCTACCCTGTCGGTAACGCTGGGCGTGCCCTAGCTGGCCCTGTTCCCTGGATTACTTCTGAAGATGAAAATGCCGGGGTCACATACCTTGTCTGAGCTCCTCAATCTGCCCTCAATATCGCAATACACCAATCAGACTAACAAGGTAATACAAACAGGGATAAAAGAAAATACCAATCATACAAAAATACTCACACAAACAACAGAGGAAAACACTGGGGAGTGGAGGATGGGGATAAACCAAAGTAGGAGAAGAAGGGGATCAACATGCAACCAAAACCATGCAACAGTCTTAGCTAAAGCCACCAAACTCCTTCTCAAACAACTCTTTACCAAGCTCCTGAAAGCCAAGCATCATGAAGCTAGTTCTGGCAATGACTGCTTGCCAGAGTCCAGAATATATAGGAGAGGGGAGTGGCTAAGTGTGAACAGCTGAGAGCATCAGCACAAGCAAGCTTCCAAGAGCTCACAGCTAAGCAGATTAACCCCTGCACTGCTAAAACAAACATGTTTAATATGAAGGTGAAATACTTCTAATCAGTGCAGGAATAGGAGGAATCAGATGCAGTGGTCTTCTGGCTCCTTTCTGTCATGGTAAGCCCGTGACAAGTGCATTGCGGAACATCTGAACAAAGCAAGACAAAAGCAAGAGTGAGAATATAACAAACACATTCCAGCAAGGCCACTGCCAGCTGGAGACCGCGTTCTAAAGTGCAAAGTTAGGACCCATAAATTGGGTGATCAATGGGAAGCAGCCATACACGATATGTCCCCGTCAAGAAGAAAAACCTGGGCAGACTGGACCTCCTAAATAATAAGAAGAGAGAAGACAAGAAAAGCCCACTGTACTTGGTTTATTCCGTGATAGTTGGTTGAGATTTGGAGAAGCTGTTTGTCACATAGTGACAAGGGACTGTGGGCACCTACTCGGTCCCTCAAACTAGGGGCGCCCTAGGCAATCCTTGTTCCCTGGATTAACCTGGATGGTGGAGATGCCAGGGTCTCGTACCTTGCTATGCGCCTATCTAACCTTTATCTGTTCCCTCCCTCAGCCAAGGAGGTGTGAGGCCGAAGTGTATAGGCAAACACTGACCAGACAGACAGGGATAAAAGAAACCTACAATCATACAAATACACTCAAAAAACAACATTGTGTAAAACAGGGAAGTAATAGTAAGGAAGAAACCAAATGGGAGAGCATAAGGATAAACATGCAAACCAACTCCACGCAGCAATCTCCTGAACAACTCTCCAACCGCCTACTCCAAACACTGAACTCTTTCCTTCAACTCCAAACCAGGTAGTGTTAACTATCACTGGTAAGGTCAGACACAAGGAGGAGGGTTTTTATACCTGCTGAGAGTAATGAACTTAAAACAGCTGACACAACCCAAGACAGGGAACTCCAGGAGCCCAACTAAGCAGTTTAGCCCTTGCAGCACCAGAGCAAAGAAAGTCAGAACTGCTAATAGGACGGTGAAGCCTTTCTAACTACCGCAGGTGTGTGTGTCACAAGACATTGTGATTGTCTGACCCCACTCTGTCACGTTATCCCTGTGACAGTATCCCCCCTCCTAATATGTGACTTCGGACCCTCAGAACCTGATTTATCATGATGAGAAGTGTGAAATTCCTGAACCAACCTGGTCGCATGAACATCGGACACTGGTGCCCACATTCTTTGCACTTGACCGTAACCCTTCCAATGACTAAATATTGAAGAGACGAGCGAACCAAGCAAGATTCAAAATTTTAGCTATCTTGAATTCCAGACTTCCATTAACCATGACAGGGTGGTAGGCATGGTACAGAGGAGGCCACATATTTTTGAGAAGAGAACCATGAAATACATTGTGGATCTTAAAAGTAGATGGTAAAGCAAGGCAAAAAAACACTGGATTGACAACGGCAATAATCTTATAGGGACCAATGAAATTTAATATTTTTCAAGGATAACCACACCACATTACCCACACACAGGTCCACACCCAGCAAGCATTTCTGATCAGCCACACTCTTGTATCTGGACTCCATCCTCCTTAAGTTATTAAGAACACCTTGCCATACCAATGTAGTAGATGAGGAAAAACAAGCCTTTCCAGGTACCCCAGAAGAACGATTACTATTGAAAGTGCAAAACTCAGGATGAAACTCACATGCCCCGAAAAACGGGGACTTGCCAGTTGATTCATGATAACGATTATTTACAGCGAACTCCGCAACTCGTAAATACGAAACCCACTCCTGATGATTCTCGGACACAAAGCCCCTCAGATTTGTCTCAAGATTTTGGTCCACTCGCTCAGTTTGCCCATTAGATTGTGGATGAAAGGCAGATGAAAATGAAAGATGAATCTCTAAAATGCTTTCCAAAATTTAGCTATAGATTGAACTCCCTAGTCGGAAACAATATCAGAGGGAATCCCTTGCAATTTCACGATCTCCTTAATAAAAATTTGCACTAAAGTCTTGCCATTCGGTAGTGCAATGAAATGACCCATCTTGTTGAATCTATCCACCACCACCAATATTATCATGTTACCAGCCGACATGGGTAGATAAGTAATGAAATCTACAGACAAATGAGTCCATGGTCTACAGGGAATTGCCAAAGGTTGAAGAGCCCCGGGGTGTGGGGGCTTTTAGAATGCTCACAAGTACTACAGGCAGCTACATCATCCCGAACATCCTGGTGCATCCTAGACCACCAAAAGCGACGAGTAAGAAGATCTGTGGTGGCTTTACTACCAGGATGTCCAACCAAGACCGAATTGTAATGTTCACTCAAAAGTCTAAGGCGGCAGTTCACAGGGACAAACAGTTCACCTGAAGGACAGGAAGCAGGTGCGTCCCCCTGAGCCTCTATAACCTCCTTCTCCAGATCAGAACATAGTGCAGCAATAACTACTCCTTTCTGAAGTATGGGAACTGGCTTGCGATTACTACCTTCCCCTGGAAAAAACGAGACAATGCATCCGCCTTAATGTTCTTATCCCCTGGCCTATAAGTCACAAAAAAGTTGAATCTGATAAAAAATAACAATGACCACCTTGCCTGTCAAACGTTTAGCTGATTCCAGATACAATAGATTTTTGTGATCAATGATGACCATGTCCGGATGAACTGCCTCCTTCAAAAAATTACGCCATTCCTCGAAAACCAACTTTATAATAATAATAATCTTTTTATTTATATAGCGCCAACATATTCCACAGTGCTTTACAATTCAGACAATTTACAGACATTATTGGCACTGTCCCCATTGGGGCTCACAATCTAGATTCCCTATCAGTATGTTTTTGGAGTGTGAGAGGAAATCGGAGAACCCGGAGGAAACCCACGCAAACACGGGAAGAACATACAAACTCTTGGCAGATGTTGTCCTTGGTGGGATTGCCAAGAGCTCCCTATTACAAATGTCATAATTCTTTACGGCGGACGAATTTTTTTTTGAGAAATATGCACATGGACACCATTTACTTGAAGACAAACCCTGTGACAATACTGCCCCAATCCCTACCTCCAACGTGTCTACCTCCACAATGAACGGTTGAGTATAAGAATTGGAGCGGAAGCAAAACATTTTTTCAAGGTAGCAAATGCTTCACTGCTCATATCCCTTCGTGGTTTGACCACTACCAAAAAGGCCTTGATAAACTTGCGATACTGCTGTAAAGCTTTTAAATTTTCAGGGTGATCCCAATCCAGTACCGCCTGGACTTTCATAGGATCCATACGAAAGCCGATGGAAGATAGATATCACAGAAAAGAAATCCCCTGAACAGTAAATTTTTTTGACTTGGCATAAAGTTTATTTTCCCTGAGTATTTGTAGGACCTGCCTGACATGTACCTGATGTGACTCAAGGTCCAGCAAAATAAATCAATATGTCATCCACATAGACTACCACAAATCCACCTGCTAGATGACGGAAAATGTTGTTACAAAGTGCTGAAACACGACGGGAGCATTGGTCAACCCAAATGGTATGACGAGGTTTTTATAGTGTCTCTCTGGTGTATTAAAAGCAGTCTTCCATTCATCCCCCTCCTTAATTCGGATGAGATTATAGGCCCCTCTAAGGTCCAGTTTGGAAAAGACTTACCCCCGACGATCTGATTAAAGAGATCCGGTATGACAGGCAGAGGGTACGGATCCCAAACAGTGAACCAATTTAGTTCCTGGAAATCCAAGCAGGGGCAAAGCCACCCATCTTTTTTCTTAACAAAGAAAAAATCCGGCTACCACCGGAGATGAGGAGGGTCTGATATGTTCCTTACCAAGGCTCTCTGTAAGATAATCTTTAATGGCCTTCCTCTCAGGATCTGAAATAATATACAACCTGCTCTTAGGCAACTTAGCTCCAGGAATCAAATTGACTGAGCAATCATGCAAGACAAACACTCCGGTAGAGACCTGGTAGTTACCATGGATAAACGAGTGCTCATGCAGTTATTTTGTCAGTAATTGCTCCACCTAACTACCTCTCGTGCCTGCCAGTCCACTACAGGATTGTGTAATGTCAGCCAAGGTAGGCCAAGAACCAATTGGAACAGCAAGCCCTCTAACACATAACATTTGATGGATTCATTTTGCATGGACACTACCTGAAGACATATATCCTGAACGAAAAGTCCCTGACTTAAGGGTGCATAATCTATTTTGATTATTGGAATTGGTCTTGACAAATCATGAGGAATAAGACCCTGGGTCTGGATAAACCAGGTTTCAACCAGATTAAACCCCACCTCACTGTCCAAAAAGGCAAAAATAGACACCTTTCTTCATGCCAAAAGGATTTTGGCGAGTAGAAATAATTACAACCTACCAATGGAGAAAATATGTACACCCAGGTTGCTAACCTCCATGCAACCTGGGCATCTTAGTTTTCCGGCAGCTGGTTGCAGTTACGTATGAATGGGTAGGTACCCACAAAATGACCCATCCTCCCCAAAAAAAAAAAAAAAACAGTCCCCGCTGGAAGAGGGGTGCAAAGAGTTGCCTCACAAATGCATGGGTTCCTCAGTGGACTCAAGCCTAGGTTCATTAGACACATGACTCCCCAAAAATTGGGGTGTCACCTTTCGTCTCTCTCTGAAATGGCAGTCTACACAGATAGCTAGAGACATGGCTCACTCCAGGGAGACCGGAGTCTTATTCCACCCAGTGTCCGAAGACCACTTACGGAACTCAGAGCAATACTCCTTCACTGGACGGTCTCCCTGCTGAAGCTGACGTAGTTTAGACTCAGCCACAGAGACATGGCCGGGTCGTTATAGATAAGACCCAGAGCCTGAAAAAATTCCTTGACCGTCTGAAGCGACTGGGAGTCAAATGGGAGAGAAAATGCCCAGGCTTGAGGGTCACCCTGGAGAAGAGAGATAATAATCCTCGCCCATTGCTCCTCGGTACCCAAGGAGTGAAGATTTAACCTAAAATAAAGTTTGCAGGCCTCCCTGAAAACCATGAACTTATTCCGACCCCCAGACAACATATCCGGCAAAGCAATCTTGGCTCCACCAGAGGTTGCCCGGTAGCCACGGGCCCTAAGTCTGGAGTCAATGGGTGCTGCAAAGCAACTGGGTGCAAGTCTGCCACCTCCAGGCTAAGTTGTTTTAGCTGCTCTGCCAGAGCAGCCACAGGATCCATAATGGATCCAAAATGGTACGACCAATGATAATGTCACATAGTGACAAGGTACTGTAGGAAGCTACCCTATCCCTCGAACAAGGGGCACCCTAGGCTATCCCTGTCCCCCGGATTAACCTGGATGGTGGAGATGCCAGGGTCTCGTACCTTGCTATCTTTCAATCTTACCCGTCTGTTCCGTCCCCCACCCAGGGAGGTGTGCTGTTCGTCCTTTGTAGTCGAAGATGACCTTGACTTCAGGGTTTAAAGGAGGATAAGTGGCTGTGAGTCCATAGGTGACTGATGAGGCCAATTCTGGCCCTGAAGGCTCGTCCACATACGTGACATAAGTAACTAAATGTCCACAGTAGATGTTCACTTTCATTTTGCCTCAGAGATTCTGCCTCGCAAAGCTGAGCAGTCCGGGGCAAGCTTCTCCCATTCCTTGATGTTAATTCAAAGGTTTTTGAGAGGCGCTTTAAGGCAGTCCTTATAACGTTTCTTCTGCCCCCCAACTGCTCGCTTTCCCTGACACAGTTCTCCACACAGCAATTGTTTAGGCCATCGGCTGTCTGGCATCCTGACCACATGTTCAGCCCACCTGGCTTGGGCTTTCAGCAGCAGAGTGTATGCTGCAGAGCCCAGATTGTTCGAGGATTGCCCTGTCCAGGACATTGCCTTCCACCTGATGTGGAGAAGTCTGCGGAGACAGCTCAGGTGAAAGCTGTTTAGCATGCCGGCTGTAGTCAGTCCAGGTCTCGCTGGCATAAAGAATTGTGGTAAGGACCACTGCATGGTAAACCTTCATCTTAGTGGTAAAGCTAAGTCCCCTTCATTCCCAGACGTTCTTGCGCAGTCTCGCGAAGGCGATGTTGGCTTTACCAACCTGCTACAGGAAAACCATACCAGCAGCCACGCATTACGGTGAAGGAGAACAACCTCAAAGCAGTTGACAACTTCACCTACCTGGGTAGCACACTCTCCCGCTTAGTGAACATAGATACTGAAGTCAACAACAGAATTGCCAGGTAGGTGTAAGGCGGAAGTGTATAGGCAAACACTAACTATACAGACAGGTAAACAGACATGGATTAAAGAAAACTACAATCATACAAATACACTCACAAAACAGAGTGGAAAACACGGGAGGACTAAAAAGGAAGAAACCAAATGAGAGAGGATAAGGATAAACATGCAAACCAACTCCATTCAGAAATCTCCTGAAAAACTCTCCAACTGCCTACTCCAAACACTGAATTCTCTCCTTCAACTCCAAAACAGGTAATGGTAACTATTACTGGCATGTTCAGAAGCTAGGAGGAGGGTTCTTATACCTACAGAGAGTAATGAACTCAGAACAGCTGATACAACCCAAGACCTTAACTCCAGGAGTTCAACTAAGCAGTTTAGCCCTTGTAGGACCAGAACAAAGAAAGTCAGAGCTACTAATAGGACGGTGAAGCCGTTCTAACTACTGCAGGTGTATGTGTCACGAGATGTTGCAATCATCTGACCCCACTCTGTCGCGGTATCTATGTGACACTGTAGTAATTTACACCCTGGTCTTTAATCAAGAACTCCCAGGAATGCTGAATGCTCCAGAGCCAGCCATACCCTTGGAGTCCCATGGCTAGGAGACGCTTGCCCAACACACCTGTTATTGCAGTAACTAGAAAAGAGTCTACCATTCCTGTATATATCAGTAAGACACCAAACTGTTATTTGAAATGTAAATATTTTACTGCTTGCAACTTAGTATGGACCTTCCTGCTCCTTCTATATAGGGTACTAAGGGGTGAGCATGAACTGTACCCATATATCCCTGCACCTATGGATTTGCCACTTCAGAGGCCAGCCCCAGCTACACTCAGGAGCCATGGACTGTAAGCTGGCCTCCCTCTTCCAAGACTTTCATTCAAGTGAGTGTTGTGGCTCCCATGCCTGCCTTATTGCATTTCTTATGTTTACCATAGGTGTAAATGAACACGTTTCTAATGTGTTCAATGTTTATAAATTATGCTCTGTTTATGTTACAAGTTAAACTTGTGGACGAGCTAAATTTAAGAAGAAGGGAGCGTGGCGCCCTGCAAAGTCAGGAGTCACAAATGTCTGTGAACTCTGATGGTGTAAGAAGACAACTCTTTAGCCATTTTTACACACAGAAGTAATTAGTGTAAGGGCAATTGTGAAGTCTGGTGGGTAGCAGCCCCATAGGAGAACTACCAAGCCAAGGAGAAGCAACTCTGCGCCCCTGGGATTGAATGGTGCTGGAGATCAAGGAGGCCAGTCTGTGCCTTCGCTGTGGTCGCTGTTGGGACACCAGCGAAATCTGTGCAGCCGCATGGAACATAGTGTCATGCGCAGTTCAAGAAGAGCCAAACTGCCAGACGACGTCAGTTAGGGATCAGAAAAGGGATGTCTTGATATGATCCTTAGTTGCCTGCGTTGGGAAGAGAGCTGCGGTACTTTCCTGTAAGCTTGAGGTGCCATGGATGCCAAGTTCCAGGATGAGAGAAGTTTTAGTGCATGTATATGCAGCGGGACTGAGGAGAGCTACTACATATTGCCAGAATAGCTGGGCTTATCACACCATGAGGGTCTGTTGGCTCAGTGTACTGAATAACTGTGAACAGCTGTAATCATCATCAACTGCTCCAGTAGAAGTGAGTTTTTTTCCTATTGCACCTGAGATCTGGACATTGCTTATTGAGAGGAGCTGATCCTGCATCCCTTCCACAACGTCTCCCTTTATATACTGCTGAGGACGGCTCGCCGGCCGGCGAGACCACCGTCACCGTGGGCCAACATTATGCCCCCGTTCGGTGGAGATAGAAAGAAAACTGCGTGTCGTACAAAAGTTATATCAGAAATGTAGTCCAGTCCATGGCTGGAGTACATGTCTGCAGGACCTGATTTACACATTTTTACGCCCTAGGCCAAAGCACATAATTCTGCACCCACAACCTCCTTCAAAAGGTTACTTTAAAATTTTCAATTTAATATGAAATAGTTTATTTTTGAAACATATAAGCACTTAATACAATCTTTATAATCTTTAAAGTGAACCTGTCACCAGAAATAGCACTATTAACCTGCAGATTTGCGGTTAATCTGCAGGTTAATAGTGTTATTATACCTGCATTCGGTTGCGTGCAGGTGCTGGGCAGCATAATACTGCTGTTAACCTGCAGATTAACTGTGAATATCTGCAAGTTAATAGCGTTATTTCTGGTAACAGGTTCCTTTTAAACCACATTATATTTTGAACTCAAAACTACACTGCTACACTATTTATGAAATTGCATGACATTAAGGTTATGTGCACACACTGCTTTTTTTTTGCGCGAAAATGCATCAAAAATGGTCAGAACAGCTATTGCAATGGTAATCCTGATGTGCTGCGCACATGATGCAGAAGTTTCCGCTCAGGATTAACTTTGCGAAAAAAAACGCAGCATGTCTATTATGCCCAGCGTTTCCGGAGTGTTTCCTCCCCATTGACTTTATTGAAATGCAGCAAATCCGCAGGTATATTGTTTATACCTGCGGATTTGCTACATTTCAATTAAAGCCAATGGGCGGTGAAACGCTGCAGAAATGCGCTGCGGGTGGTACCCGGGTCGGCAGAGGAAGGCTACTACTTCTCTCATCCAACCGCCGCTCCCGCTGATAACAGCAAGAGCGGCGCGGCTGAGGGGAGCAGTACTCTCCTCAGCTGAGACGGGAACCACTGGCAGTAAAAAATTTAAAAAAAGTAAAACATAAAATAAAAAACACTATTTTCACCTGTGCGGCGATGTCCCCCGGCGATGCTCTCCTCCCAGCAGTTTACTGCGCTGCCAGGACCTGCGGTCACTTGAGCGATCAGCTGTCTTGACATGCAGTTAGTAATGGGGGCGTCTTATAGACCCCCTCCATTGCTAACCTGGGCTTCACGTCAGCTGCCAATACAAGGCTGACGTGAACCCCAACCCCATTACCCCACTCACCACCGCTACAGGGCAGTGGGAAGAGCGGAGGCTACGTGCAAGAATTGGCACATCTTATGGATGCGCCATTTCTTGGACTGCTGAGGGGTGATATTAATAGCCGCGGAGGGGGCTAGTATTCATGGCACCTTCCGTGGCAATTAATATCAGCCCGCAGCTGTCTGTTTAGCATTTTCTGTTTAGATTTTATAGGGGGACCCGGCGTCAATTTTTTTCTGGGGTCCCCCTGTAATCTAGCCAATAAAGGCTAAACAGCTGTGGGCTGATATTAATAGCTAGGGAACATTGTTGGCTAATGGCCCCTTCCCCAGCTACTAATATCAGCCCCTAGCGGTCGGCTTTCCCTCTGCTAGTTATAAAAATGACGGGGGAGCCCACGCCATTTTTTTATTTATTTTAGGCTCTGTGCCCACGATCCGATCATAGCAGTGCTTTGGACGCATATTTTTGGCTGCGTCCAAAATGTTGCATTCTATTGAACTCAGGTAAATCCACATGTGTTCACTGAACCATGCGTTTTTATTCAATACATTCTAGTGGTCAAATTTCTGCTGTGGAGACTAGCAACTCCGCAAGAGAATTTGACATTCTGTGGTCCTGAAAGACGCGCCGCATGTCAGTGTCCAGTGATTCGCAGCCTCTAATGCACGCATAGTGGACATGGGATTTCTAGAAATTCCATCCACTATGCTGTAACATCTGGATGCTGTGGGTTTGACGCTGTATAAACATGCAGCGTCAAACTTGCAGCGGCTCCTGATTGTGGCCACATACCGAAACCGCAGCATGTCAATTTCTGTAGCGGACAAGCTAGTCTCCGCTGCACATTTTGACCAATTGAAGTGTCATTATAAGCGGTGGATTCACATGTACTGACAACAAAAGTGCGGCATTAGAACACAGCGTTTTGGACGCAGCAAAAATATGCTGCATCCAAAGCGCTGCTGAGTGCTGCTTGGGGGGACGTAGCAGCTAACAAAACAGCTGTAAGTGGTTAATAATAGCCAGGGATCATGTTAATTGCACCTTCCTAGGCTAAAAATAGCAGCTCACAGTTGCTCCAGAAATTACATGAATAGAAATGCTAATGAAGATTGGGTGAATGGGATTAGCTGACACCTAGTTCTTTTTTTGGTGATGACGAGGTGTCAATCAGACCCTTTCATCACCAAACCTAATTAAAGTAAAGAGTTAAATAAACATGCAGACACAGAGTATGTTCTGACGGTAATCCAAAAAGCAATGTCCCACCAAATAACTTTATTTAGCTCCAAAAAGCATTCATTCATGTACAAAAATGCTTTAAAAATAACGCTTCAAAAACTAGTGGTCTTTCCAAAGCCTTTTACCTGCCAAGGAGATGCAGAAACTCTGCAGAAATTTCTGCTTCAAATTCTGAACATGCGCACATAGCCTAACACCTACAAAAAAACTTTCCAACAAATTCTGGTGTAAGTTAGGCGACTAGAGTTTTGCAAATGTTGAAGAATTTTGCGCTTGGGCTTTGCCCCTTTGTTCTTCCCACTTTGGTGTATTATGCCAAAATTCTAGCAAAAACACTGTGATTAATTGGGTCTAACGGGTATTGGTGGATTCAGTACACAAATAACACTGAAGTTTCTTTTGCAATTGTCATTTTAGTATCACAGTGTTACACTACATGTAACTGTGCTCACTGGGATGTTACTGCAAGTGGGCATGTGATTACAAGGCCACGTTCACATGTTGAGTATTTGGTCAATATGTTACCTCAGTATTTGTAAGCCAAAACCACCAGTGGGTGAAAAATGTGGTGCATGTGCTTCTATTATACTTGTCCTCTGATTGTTCTACTCCTGGTTTTGGCTTATAAATACTGATGTAAAATACTGACAAAATACTGAACGCGTGAATGTGGCCTGAACGTAGGCAAAGGCTGAGATCTCAGGTAGCATTTGTTGTGTGTAACACATTACAGTATCTCAGCTAAGAAGATGATTGAAGATATGTTGTATGAAATGGCTTCTTAGAAGCCGCACCTCAGATACTCACTACACATGCGGAAAGGTATATGATACCTTATCCTAAGGATTGTCCACCACTCCTGGGTCAGTGTCGAACACCTACTGTACAAGCACGGCCCCGAACATGGACTTCTTTAGACTTCGTGACAGCGCAGGAAACACAGGCTCTGATCAGCGGTAATAGCATTACCACGGTCAGAGAGCTGTGAGATCATGCTGACAGGTGTCAGCATGATCCCACAGCTGTGAAAAGTGACCCGCGGTAAAAAGCTTAAAAAAAATGTTCAAATAAAAATAAAACACATTATACTAACCTACACCTTGTCCCCGATGTTCTCTGCCCCTGCAAAAAATAAAAAAAACACCATACACTCACCTTACACCTGTGCTTCCTGCGCTGTCACGGGGCCTGTGTTCGGGTTCGGGGTTCGGGTACTGTTCTGGTACCCGAACCTGAACTTTTGATAAACTGTTCGGCATTCTGCTCAATTAGCTGAACCTGAACAGTCATGGGTTCACCCATCACTAGTCACAGGCAAAAACTCTATTAACCTACAGATATGTGGTTAATCTGAAGGTTAATAGCCTTACTAACTTGCCCGGCACCTGCACGTAGCCGAACAGAGAAAATGAACTTTATTCTGCCTGCCAGCATTCGGTATCAGTCATGGCGCTGGTTCAGTCACAGCTCTGAATTCACGCCTCTTGCCCTGACACTAGCTCTGCATTGAGGTCGGCTGTCAGTCAGTGCTGGAGACGCGGTTACAGCTGCCGCTCTGTATATTCAGAGTGGTGACTGAACCAGCGCCGGTGCTGACCCCATGACTGAAACTGCACCCCTGGCCCTGACTGACACTTGCTTCTCATTGGGGCCAGCTGTCATTTAGTGCTGAAGGTGCGGTTACAGCTGTGCTCTATATACGCAGAGCGGTGACTAAACCCGCACCGGTGCCCCACCCCTGTGACTGAAACTGAATGCTGCCAGGTAGAATAAAGTTAATTTTTTCCTTGCAGTTTTCGGCTACATGCAGGCGCCGGGCAGGTTAGTAACGCTATTAACCTGCAGATTACCTCCATATCTGCAGGTTAATGGCGTTTTTGCTGGTGACAGGTTCCCTTTAAGCCTACTGTACCAAATACAATTGATGAATCATCCACATAGAGATAGGTATTTTTTATTGCTTTCTCTATAAATTAAAACAAAAGAAAGAATTGGCAAGATGCAGAAAAATTGCTTCTTGGATAGAAAAACTCCATGATATTGTACAACACTGTGCACTATACAGCAGCACATGAAATGCCTACAGCACTGCAGTTCATCAAGGTATTATTGGTGATGTAATTATTCTTAAATGTCTAGAACTGGATAATATGCACCGCATCATAAAATCTGCACAGAAGCAATTGGTCTCTTTATCTTCATTTTACTAAACTGTTAAATAATTGTGTTGGGACAAGATTCTTTGACACTCCCTAATATATAAGTATCACACGTTCTCGCAGTGCAGCCTCCCTTACAGACTACACAGAGCTCCTGTTCTCAGAATGGCAATTGATTGAGGAGAATGTGACCAGACCTGTCCATCAACCTCCTCCAATTGAAAAGCAGCTTCCTACTTCACAGTGTTTTTTCATTGGAAGGGGATGATGGACAGGTCTGGTCACATGCTCCTCCATCAGCAACCAATTTAAGAGCCAGAACTTGGCAGTCTGTGAAGAGGAGAACCTGTATTTTGTATATTTTACTAAGTGCAACAAAATCATAACCTCGGCACATTTGTTAAAGTATGTTTGTCAGCCCCTTTTAATATTCATTTAGAAATACAACCATTACATGCAATAAAAAATATTTAGCAAAATTCCATTGTGTGTCAATGCAGTCATTTGATTGACTTAGACAATTGGCTCTGATTACTTTTTTTTACTCTCCCAGGAGTTAGATTGACCTGTGAACAGGCTAATAACTTTAAATGAGACACTTTTCTGCACAATTCTCTGAGAAGAACCACAAAAAATGATCAGTGGTAAAGGAGCACAGCATTCATCAGAGTCTAGACTCCTACCGTCAGTAAGCCAAAATGACAAAGTGCATGTCCATGTTTCTCAAATGAGTGCTATCAATTTTATTAACTGGTGGAACACAGCACCTTATAGATTGTGGCTGTTTTCATATGGTCTTTGTATGTTTTCAAACAGTAGAGTCATGTCTGCATTTAATCCGAATTGTGGACCAATGTCATACATTTAAATGAATGGGTCTATGATATAAACAAACAACAAACAGATGCCATCCATGTTGCATTCATTTGCTGGCTGTTACATTAAGCCATGTTTGCAGTAGAAAACACCATTCACACAAGTGATTTAGTGCATGTGAAGAATTCTCAGATTCAGAGCATACTTTATTAGGTTGTTGTCGATTTTCCTATTGTGTTGACCTTTATGAAAGCTAGTGCAAGATCCACAAGTAAATCTTTCTGTTAATACAAGCAGATTTAAATGTGATTTTTTCAGTTTACTCTGTGCAAAGGATCAGTAGCATATGACCTACACCCTACAATTTAAATTAAAAAAACATTGCACTGTGTACACAATGCTGGATTCCTATTGGATTGTGAATATTGTTTAATAATACTGGAGAACATTTAGGGTGTGTTCACATGTCACCACAGATCTTTGAACCATGTTTTTCATCATGGCTAACCTTGCACTTGTGTTCTGTGTAAAAAAAAAAAAAAGGAGATTTGAAATACACTATTTTTCTTGAGTAAAGCTTCCAACATTTAACATTAATGCTAAAGATAACAGCCAGGGAGGTCACGCAGTTACCACCACTGTTACCAGTTTGTCACAGATGACACAGGAGAGATCACCCAGATCCTACCGCTGCCACCAAACAGCGGGTGAGGGGGGTTGCGCAGATCACATTACTGTTACCACTTTGACACAGATGACACTGGAGAGATCACACAGATCCCACAGCTGTCACCAATTTGTCAAGAGAATGCAACTCCGCTGCCTCCAATCACCAGGGCAATTACGCAATTGACTGATGAAGAACAGGCGCAGCCGCGGCTGCTTCCACTGCTAGGCTGGTTATTGGGGAACTCAGTGAGCATATGTTATATAAACCTCCGATTCCAGCTCATGGAATTTATATATGTACCCCCAAACGGTCACTGCCAACTTCACAATAACAAAAAAAATGCTACTAGCTACCACCACCAATCATGTATGTGTGGCACCCCAGGGGTCTGGTTACCACAGTAATAGAAATATTACGTCTGAGAGCAAGTGGGAGCTTTCTCTGGTCAGGAGCCCTAAGCATGCAACACCGCCCGCCCAGACCTGGGAGGGGAGGAATTTGTCCTTATAAACTGGGTCTGGGGCGGGATTAGGAGAGTCAGAGCCTGGAGAGGGAAAGCAAGAACTAGGAGCTCTGTAGGAGCAGGAGCGAGTGCCAGGGGCTGGAAGCTAGATAGCTCGCCCTGGCTGAAGACATTAAGACCGGACACGGAGTCCGAGGCTGTGGGGACATCCAGGTCCAGCAGCAGAATCCAACCGGCAGGGGATTCCATGTCCTCTGGCCAGAGAAGCCCGGAGGCACGGTCACAAGCAAGGGACCAGCACCGCCATCGTGGAGCGGAGGCTAACCATCACTCCCATCCTCCATACCAACTGCCCTGAGGCTATACTTCTCCCGTGGGGAGTCATCCCATTCCTAGCTGCACACACAACACCGGCCTCAGCGGTCTGCCTTGCAGCGGCGGTCCCCACTGACCGCAATCCACGGGTGGCGTAGTCGGACCATCATCATACTAATAACCCTGCCACTGATTTGACCACCCTGGGCACGGACCGGGTCATCGCCACGGAGACTACAACCCCCAGCGATCCGGCTCCGGGTATTCCCCGCACACACGTGCACACACGTGCACGCACAACGCAGGCCCAGGGGGGGCGTCATATGCAGGCCGTTTGGACACCCATTACAGGTAGCGTATGGCTTCAGGGGTACAGTTTACAGAGCAAGAGGAATACAGTTATTACATTTTATATATTTAATCCAGAAAAGTAGCCAGTGTTTATAAAAATATGCAAGATGATACAAAATGGGAACAAAATAAATCGATATATACAATTACATAAAATAAAAAGAAATAACGAAAGAAAATTACTAAACCTGATGTCACAGAAATGGCTCAGAGCTTAGCGGATGGAAGCACTTCGATTGGGAAAATGGACTACCCTCTCAGCGAACTATGACTTCCAGAATGAACAATGACCGAAACCCAAATACTGCTTTTTATTAGGTTACGCCCACATACCTCCACCTGATGAGCTCATGAACGCTAAATGGGGATGTGCTAGGTCTGTTAGAATTTTAGGTACCCAACATACAAGATATCTTCACCCCTGGAGGTTCCAAGCGGTAGATATTGTCATTATGTTCCTTATCTCGATTTTACCTTCATATAGAGATCAAACATGACCTGGAAAGCACATTGGAATGTTATTAAGTTGGAGGGGTTAGAATGGCCTTACAGTGATGTGAGTGAATGCGTTATGTTCGATACAGCGCTGAAAATATATTTACCTTGAATATCGGATCGATGCAAACCCCACTATTCATATCTGGACCCTGGAGACAGAGTGTCTAACTGCAATTGGCCAGTTTTTCTTTGAAGAGAACAAGAGTTACCTCTGAAGGTGTTAGATTTTTCACTTCTCTGTCTCTTGAATATACGGATCTCAGACTTGATGTCTTTTTCCCAGAGAAATACCACTTTTGTAATTACCTGTTCACTGCAGGGGTGCACTACTTCAATGGAGATGGATGTATTAGCTCTCTGTCTTTCTTGCCCTTTTATAATTAGCTTTTCTCTCTTCCCCATATGTTCAATGTGAGGGACTGGTATGTCACCTTCTCTTGAGATGTCTGTATGGATTTAAATTTTTCTCTATGACAATTAGAAAATAGGGATAACCCCTGAGTTAAAGAATGGAAGGTAAAATTACACAGTGGAAAGCTTAATGCTGAATACAATTTTGGTAGTGTGTAATCTAGTTCCAATTTCGTAAATAGTCTAATAACAGGAAGGTGTCGGAATGGTGATTAAGCCCAATCTTTTGGGGTAAATATTCTTTTCTTTTCTCTTTGACATACACAGAGCAAGGGCTATGCTTGAACAAATCTATTCATCATAGTGCTATATGTTGCCTTGGTATAAGGATCTTTCTGGTGACCCAAGTCTGATCAGTGACTGTAGACAATGTGTTATGACCGAGCCCTAACACTCACTCGGGGAAGAACAAACCAGGGGAGATATTAAACCTGCACACCACAGATTAATATACAGAATAGGCAAATCCCTATCATGACCCTGATTTGTCCCTGCCTGACCACAGAGGTTGGCATCCTAAAATTACGCAATGGCGCCTCCACTCAACGTTGGCTGACCTTGAGTGTCGTTAACTGCACCATCAATTATACACAGAGTGTAACCCAAAACATCAACAACAGAACGTTGTGTATATAGACCGAGGTTGAGACACAGGACTAAAGACGTGTTCACACATTCATACATAAAAGACGAAAGAAAAAGAAAGGAACCTAAAAAGACCTCCGGTATACATGAAAATCCCCAGACCCTGAATGTAACAAAATGGGAAAAGTGCTAAGAATGGGAACAAACAAACCTCAGCACGATGATACTTCACTGGGTTGCTGGGACTCCAAACATCCATCCAACTTGGCGTATAGCCAGCAAAGACTGCATGTGCCAGGAGAGTATAAATAGCCCCTCCGAAGATGTGTGTAACATCCCAGGCGGCGTGCTTGCATAGTGCACCACCTCCCACTATGCAAGACTGCAATCTTACCTGTCAGTCCAGCCTGCTAATCTTGCTCCAGCTCATGCTTTGTGCATGCCTCTTGACTGACTGCTTAGGGCGGCGGCCCGGTTACTTCCTGATTCTTATAGCTGCTGTGGGCACACCCCTAATGCGTCTCCAGCCTATTGCTGTGAGTCACTGGATATTTAAACCCCCTTCACCCAGTAAGAGGTGCCTGAGCAACACCTTCACTCAGTTTGTCTTTGCAACTGTATTGCCAGGTCCTGTCCTGTTATCTCTGACTTCTAGTCTGTTTCCGCCACTCTGGGGGCTGCATTCCCAGACCTGTTATCTCTGACTTCTAGTCTGTTTCCGCTACTCTGGGGGCTGTATTCCCAGGCCTGATACCTGTGACTTCTAGTCTGTTTCCGCCACTCTGGGGGCTGTATTCCCAGGTTCGTTTTTGCATCTCATTGCAGTAGCAGTTCCTGTCTGAACTGTATCCTAGCCTGTTACCTGTTTTTCTCTATGTCTGTACCTTCCCTTTTCCTGCAGTATCTGAACCTGCTCCTAACTCCAACTCGTTGTCTCTGTACTTGTGTTTGTGAGTTTTGTGTCCACTCGCTACTTCATAGTAAGTACCTTGTGTGTATCTGGTTCTGCTTGTCCCTTTTCCCTTCCTCCGTATCTTCCTGTATTTTCCAGTCTGTTCCATGTGAACAGAGCCCTGTCCTCTCTGCCTGCACCTTCAGCCCTGTTCTGCTCTGACTTGTCCACCGCACCTGCGGTTTCGCTCCGCTCTGTCTTGCCCACCGTTCCGGCGGTTTCTCTCTGCTCTGACTTACCCACCACTCTGGCGGTTCCGCTCTGCTCTGCCTTGTCCACCGCTCCTGCGGTTTCGCTCCGCTCTGTCTTGCCCACCGCTCCGGCGGTTTCTCTCTCCTCTGACTTGACAACTGCTCCGGCGGTTTCCCTCTGCTCTGACTTACCCACCACTCTGGCGGTTCCGCTCTGCTCTGCCTTGTTCACCGCACCTGCGGTTTTCGCTCCGCCGTCTTGCCCACCACTCCGGCGGTTTCTCTCTGCTCTGACTTACCCACCTCTCCGGCGGTTTCTCTCTGCTCTGCCTTGCCCACCGCACCTGCGGTTTTCGCTCCGCTCTGCTTGCTCACCGCTCCAGCAGTTCTTTTCTACTCTGCCTTGTCCTCCGCTTCGGCGGTTTCGTTTTACTCTGCTTGTCTACCGCATCTGGGGCTCTGTACCTGTCTCCCAGTCTGTACTGGACCCTATCCAGCCTGCACTCCAACCTGCTAGTACCTCTCTGTCTGTACTCCAGCCGTGTTTGCCAGAATCTCCCTGTCTGCACTCCAGCCGTGCTTGCCAGTATCTCCCTTGTCTGCACTCCAGCCGTGCTTGCCAGTGCCCACCTGTCTGCATACCAGCCGTGCTTGCCACTGCCCACCTGTCTGCATACCAGTTGTGCTTGCCAGTGCCCACCTGTCTGAATACCAGCCGTACTTGCCAGTACCCACCTGTCTGCATTCCAGCCGTGCTTGCCAGTGCCCACCTGCCTGCATACCAGCCGTACTTGCCAGTACCCACCTGTCGGCATACCAGCCGTACTTGCCAATACCCACCTGTCTGTATGCCAGTCTAACCTGCCTGTTCCTGAATTCCCCGGTTTGGGTCAAAATCTGTAACCGGGGTCTGACCTGGAGTCGCACCTGGTCCTTCTGCTCGGTTCCTCCTTGGTCCACGGAGTCGACTAAGCCGCCGTGCGACCTTGGTCGGATCGGGATGTTACTTAGTTACGCCCCTCCAGGCACTCCTCGGTTCATGGTACAGTGGGATCGCTAATCACGCTCACGCCAGTCAGTCCAGGCGCGAGCGTAGCAATGTGATAGGACAAACCAAAAGGAAGACGTGAAAACACCTGCATAGAAGCAACACAGTAAAGCGAAGACTAGAGTATTATCATCAGTTGGACAGAGACAACACAGACTGTGGTCAAACAGAGAAGGAAACTGACCCACAACTAGAGGTCACCTTATTGAGCCATGGAGTCGAGCCATGACACAATGTAGTGGTAACCCTGGATGCACATTTATTCCTATACTGGAAGAGTAAGATCACAAACCACCTGAGCGTCCTTGCCCTAGGTGAGGAAGAAAGCAGATGTTTGTGAAAGGTATACATTGCAGTATTTTATCATTTGCCTTCAATCTTCTGCTGGTTCCTCTTTGGTTGGTGTTTCTACCTCTTCAGAATCTTCCTCAACAAAAATACAATATCGAAGCATTTTCCAATGAACGGTTGTAATTGGCTTATGTCTGTTTTCTGGCTGTATTTCAGATACAGTGAAGTGTTAATTGGGTTGCTGCACCATTTTGTTTAGTGTAGGTTTGTATTCCCATTTGAGCTTTTCTAGAGTTTTACATTGACTTGTTATGTAGAAGCACACAATTCACTATATATAGGCTGGTGCTGCTGCTTGTGTTTTTTTGTCATTGTTCTGTCACTTGGACACTGAAGCAGTGTGGATCGAAGAGCGCAGCAGCCAAGAGCAGGGCAATGTCTTGCAATTTCTCCACAGCTTCAACAACCATTATTAATTGTCCTCTCTCTTATCCTTTTATGTATGTTCTAAACTGGCTTTCAATTGTCATAACATGAGATTTTTTTTCATCACCAATTCCTCTTTCCTCTTTCATTTATTTTGGTGGGCCTTTAGGGCTTTGCCTCTTGTTCGATGGCCGAAGAAACACAGAAACACACCATAGTGTTCCTCCATCATATATTTCATCCCGTCTCTCCAGCTTCTTCTCAAGCTCCTTGTCTACCTTTTATTGCAGAATCACATTTTAACAAGGGATAATGTAAGTCAAGGATGAACTGATCTTGTTTTTGAACACTCAAAATCCCTTTCTTTCCTTCTGCATCAAAGCTGCAACCAACTTTTGGGTAGCATTAATGCATTGGGGCTAAGTCTCTCCATTCTGATACCTGGCAAAAAGTTGCTTTCATAGAACACCTAGAGAGTAGCTGTCCAGTAAAGTGCTTTCTATGGCTTGTTCGGCCTTCAGATGCTAGAAGGTTACTGTGACGCTAGTCACTAACACACGGAGTGACAGTGAGGCAGATAGTCAGACAATCCGGGGTCAATACCAAGAGAATACGTAGATACCAAGGGAAAAGACAGAGGCATAAGTCAGGTCACAGTCCAGGGTCAATACCAAGAGAGAGCAGAACAAAGCCAAAGGACAAGACAAGGAGGTAGTCAAAACACAGTCCAAAGAGTTAGGCAGCAGAAGATCAGAACTCAGAACAACAGAATGAGGCAAACACTCACCAGGAAGCACAAACTACGTTTGGCAGGGAACAGGGGCAGTCAGTTCAGTTAAATAGCTTAGGCAATTTCCAGAACACTGAACACCTGGAGAAGGTCCTGCACATCCCAGTCAAAGATTGGATAGCCGAGCTGTCAATCAAGGCACCGACAGCCCGGCTTGTCCCACACAGGATTGGACAGCCAAGCTGTCCATCAAAAGACAGCATGAACCAGTTTCCATAGGACAGCATAGCAATCCGACACTGGAGTGCAGGAATCGTGACAGTTACATTATGCAGCTAGGCTGCCACTTTTAGTTATTTTTTCAGCCATCCAATAATAGGTGCATCCAATGAAATTTAGGTCAGTTACTAGATCCTTTATAAGCAGGGTTGGGCATTGGAGTTGATGGAGCCTCTTCTATTGCTATTTTGTGTATTTTGTATCCTGAAGAGTAAAGCCCTCCATACAATGTAGACTAATGTCAGCTGACCCAGGTTCAGGCAAGACTCTAATGTGTATGGGGATAACACCCAACTGATTGTCAGGGGAGATGCCAATTAGGCATGTCCAATCAAGGACTGCCGAAAACATTGTTCTCTCGGAGATAAGCAGCCATCATAGATTTCTCTTGTGGCTGTATATGGGAGAGCACACCGAAGTCGGCCAAAGCATCAACCTGCAGATAGACATAAAATGTATATGGGGGCTTTAAGTGTTCATTTATACGAGCAGGTATCAGTCCCATTTCTATCCAGTCAGGCCAAAATTGGTGTGTGTAAATATGTATTTGATCTTATTGAAAACTGTCTCATCTGATGTAACTGACGTGTCTAAAAATCTGTCTGCTAAGAAAAATGATTGTAGCGGGTCAACAGATATCTGAAAGGCAATGCCATTATAAGAATAGGAAGGTTTTATGTTTGGATTATTACAACAGATGAGGGAGATGAGAATATATATTAGTGGAAATATTAACTGAGACCAATTTTTTTTTTTTTTGCAAGATTGGTCGGATTGTTTGGAAATCTGTGCTTATCAATGCAGCTTAAGCCAGGTTGTAATAAGCAGCTGTGGTAAAAATGTGGAAATGAAGCCCAGTTTTTACAGAAAAATACAGTTTCTTTTCTAATAGATATAGACTTCACAACCCTAAAGTTGGGCATAGGCCCTAACAAGTTGAAATTTATAACTTACAGTGAGATGCACCCATATTTTTAACCCCTTAGTGATCGAGCTAATTTTGACATTAATGACCAGGCCAAATTTTAGAACTCGGAACAGTCTCACTTTATGTGGTAATAACTCTGGTAATAACTTCCACATATCCTAGTGATTCTAAGATTGCTTTTTCGTGACATATTGTACTTAATGATAGTGGTAAGATTTGATTGATATGACTTGCGTTTATTTGTGAAAATATCGCAAATTTGGGGGGAAAATTTAGAGGGGAAAAAAATCGCAATTTTTAAACCTTCAATCTTTATATCCTTAAACCAGTTAGTCATGCTGTACAAAATAATTAATAAATAACATTTCCCATATGTCTACTTTACATCGGCATCATTTTTTAACGTCATTTTTTTTTTTGTTAGGATGTTAAAGGGGTTAAAAGTTTAGCAGCAATTTCAAATTTTTTCAACAAATTTACCAAACCTGTTTTTATAGGGACCTATTCAGATTACAAACAACTTTGAGGCGCCTATATATTGTAAACTCCCCACAAGTTATACCATTTTAAAAACCACACCCCTCTAATACTTCAAAATTGTTGTCAGGAAATTTTTGAACCCTTCACATGCTACACAGCAATTAATGCAAAGTGGGATGAAAAAAAAAATAATTTAAATTTTACATCTAAAATGTTGCTTTAGCCCCAATTGTTTCACTTTTGCAAGAAGTAACACCAAAAAGTGGACTCCACAGTTTCTTACCCACTTTCTTACAAGCGCAGCTATAGGGTCTATCACAGTGATCAAAAGTCAGCAACCAATAGGAAAAATTTCCTGCTTTTGCCGGGTGCAGGCAGACAGATCTTGGCAGGCGCACTGTCTATACACCCGCCATTTTGCTTAAGGAGGAGGAAGGCCGGGGGATCATGGATCCGGTACTAAGGTACCGTGGGGGTCCTGGGGACATCAGTTCTGTCTCCTCTGAGGTGTCATATCTTGTTAAAGGAGAAACTATTTTTAAACCGCATCACACTTTTTTTTATGTGATCGCCGTTACTTGTTGAATAACGGCGATCACATGATCAGGGACCTGCAAAAAACGGAACTGATCGTGTTCTCCAGGGTCTTAGCTACCCCCAGTAGCTGAAACTCCAGAGATTCACCGACTCTGGGGGACGCTATTATCTTAATCCCGATCACCATTTTAAAGCGGAGATGAGGAAATAAAGATCCTTATCAACCACCGTTTTAATGAGTTACTATGGTCATTAAGGGGTTAAGGGAGAGTTAAGGAACTGATAAAGTGGTTGTCTCAAGTTCTTAAATGGTTAAAATTGTAAGGAACAAAAACTTTGCAATTTATGGATTAAAAATCCACTTTGCTCTCAAGAATGGAGGGATTTTTAATTCTATAGTTTACAGTTTATTTCCTAGTTTACCGGCCACTCCTCAGTCTCAAAGTGGCTGGTTACCTAGACAAAGAGAATGTGCAGCCCATGTGACACATTCGGCCCTCAGACTTTTCCTATCGGGCCACCCTACACCTCCAGCTCCTTCTTCCACCATTCAGCGTGTGCGACTGAGACAGCAGACATGGTGAAATCACTACATCGCGGCTCTGCACTGTGAACACGATGTAGTGATGTCACTACTGCACACAGCAAAGACCGGAAGAATGGAAGCAAGGTGAGGATTTTTTTCATTTTTTTTTAATATGTGTGAATGTGTGTGGGCTTGTACTGTATATAGGAGGGCTTTGTTAGGGCTAATACTGTATATATGGGCTGTGTGATAACTCATACTGTATATAAGGGACTGTATGGGGACTCATACAGTATATAAGGAGACTGTGTTGGGGCTCATACTGTATATAGGGTGACTATGTGAGGGCTCATACTGTATATTGGGGATTGAGTGGGGGCTCATACTTTATATAGGTTGACTGTGTAAAGGCATATATTGTATATAGGGGACTGTGTATAGGCTCATACTGTATATAGCAGGGCTATGTGGGAACTTATACTGTGTATAGGAAGGCTATGTTGGGGCTCATACTGTATATAGGAGCTGTGTGTGGGGCTCATACTGTATATAGGAGGGCTATGTGGGGGCTCATACTTTATACAGGTGGACTGTGTGAGGGCTTATACTTTATATAGGGGGACTGTATATCGAAGTAATGTGAGGGTGCTCACACTGTATATACACACGTGGTCAAAATTGTTGGTACCCCTCGTTTAATGAAAGAAAAACCAACAATGGTCACAGAAATAACTTGAATCTGACAAAAGTAATAATAAATTAAAAATCTATGAAAATGAACAAATGAAAGTCAGACATTGCTTTTCAACCCTGCTTCCACAGAATTTTAAAAAAAAATTAAACTCATGAAATAGGCCTGGACAGAAATGATGGTACTCTTAACTTAACATTTTGTTGAACAAACTTTTGAGGCAATCACTGCAATCAAACAATTCCTTTAACTGTCAATGAAACTTCTGCACCTCTCGACAGGTATTTTGTCCCACTCCTTATGAGCAAACTGCTCCAGTTGTCTCGTGTTTGAAGGTTGTCTTTTCCAGACTGCATGTTTCAGCTCTTTCCAATAGGATTTAGGTCAGGGCTCATAGATGGCCACTTCAGAATAGTCCAATGTTTTCCTCTTAGCCATTCTTGGGTGTTTTTAGCAGTGTGTTTTGGGTCATTATCCTGTTGCAAACCCATGACCTGCGACTGAGACCAAGCTTTCTGACACTGGGCTGCATATTTCTCTCTAGGATCCCTTGATAGTCTTGAGATTTCATTGTACCCTGCACAGATTCAAGACACCCTGTGCCAGATGCAGCAAATCAGTTCATGTAAAGAACATGCCTACAACTGTGAACATATGGTTTTCTTTTTTTTGTGAAGCAAACAACAAATAGGTCAAAATAATTGTAAACTTCAGCGTGCATAACTATTCACCCCCTAAAGTAAGTACTATGTAGAGCCTCCTTTAGTCGCTTTGGATAATTCTCTATGAACTTTCCAAATCTTGCCACTGGGATTTTTGCCCATTCCTCAAGGCAAAACTGCCCCACCAGCTCCTTCAAGTTAGATGGTTTCCTCTGGTGAACAGCAATCTTCAAGTCTGACCTCAGATTTTCAGTTGGATTAAGGTCTGGGCTTTGACTAGTTCACTTCAAAACATTTACACGTTTCCCCTTAAACCACTCGAGTGTTGCTGTAGCAGTATGCATTGGGTCATTGTCTTGTTGGAGGGTTAACCTTGGTCCCAGTCTCAAATCACTTACAGACTTTAACAGGTTTTGCTCAAGAATATTCCTGAATCTCGCACCATCCTACTTCCCCCTCGACTCGAACTATTTTCCCTGTCCCTGCTGCCAAAAAACATCCCCTCAGCATGGTGTTCTTGGGATGATGAGCTGTGTTGGTTTGGCGCCAGACACAGCGTTTACTTTGGTGGCCAAAAAGTTCAATTTTGGTCTCATCTTACCATAGCACCTTCCTCCATACATTTGCGGAGTCTCCCATATTTCTTTTGGCAAACTCAAATCGAGCTTTACAATTTTTTTTTACAGTTTTTTTTTCTGACCACTCTTCCATAAAGGCCATCTCTATGGAGTTTACAGCTTATTGTGGTCATATGGACAGATATTCCAGTCTCTGCTTTGGAACTCTGCAGCTCCTTCAGGGTTACCTTTTGTCTCAAAGCTGCCTCTCTGGGCTGAGAGTTTGGTGGGCAGCCCTCTCTTGTCAGGTTTGTTGTGGTACCATGTCCTTTCCATTTGATGATAATGGATTTGATGGTGCTCCGGGCGATCATCAGAGATTGGGCTATTTTTTTTATAACCCAACCCTGACTTGTACTTCTCAAAAACTTTGTCCCAGACTTGTTTGGAGATCTCCTTGGTCTTCATGGTGTTGTTTGGTTAGCGGTGCCTCTTGCTTAATGGTGTTGCAGCCTCCGTGGCCTTTGAGAAAAGGTATGTCCAGTGGGTACGGAAAGTATTCAGACCCCTTTAAATTTTTCACTCTTTGTTTCATTGCAGCCATTTGGTAAATTCTAAAAAGTTCATTTTTTCCTCATTAAAGTACACACTGCACCCCATCTTGACTGAAAAACAACAGAAATGTAGAAATTTTTGCTAATTTATTAAAAAAGAAACACTGAAATATCACATGGTCATAAGTATTCAGACGCTTTGCTTAGTATTGAGTAGAAGTACCCTTTTGAGCTAGTACAGCCATGAGTCTTCTTGGGAATGATGCAATAAGTTTTTCGCACCTGGATTTGGGGATCCTCTACCATTCTTCCTTGCATATCCTCTCCAGTTCCGTCAGGCTGGATGGTGAACGTTGGTGGACAGCCATTTTCAGGTCTCTCCAGAGATTCTCAATTGGGTTTAGGTCAGGGCTCTGGCTGGGTCAGTCAAGAATGTCACAGAGTTGTTCTGAAGCCACTCCTTTGTTATTTTAGCTGTGTGCTAGGGTCATTGTCTTGTTGAAAGGTGAACCTTCAGCCAAGTCTGAGGTCCAGAGCACTCCGGAAGAGGTTTTCATCCAGGATATCTCTGTACTTGGCCGCATTCATGTTTCCTTCAATTGCAACCAGTCGTCCTGTCCCTGCAGCTGAAAAACACCCCCATAGCATGATGCTGCCACCACCATATTTCACTGTTGGGATTGTATTGGGCAGGTGATGAGCACAATACAAATACAGTAGAGCATTATGTTCGACGTGATTGAGGACAGAGAAACATCTATGCTCCAGGTAGACACAATGTACAGCATAATCCTTTAGTTGCTCCAACAAAAATCTTTCTTCCTCCACTACATATAAAGTTGGGATTGATTAAAAACTTTGTGAAAGCCATGGCAAAGGCAAATTCATAAGGGTTCCAGTACATTTCACAGAAATTCTCCAGCATTTCACCAGCAAAACTGAAGGAAGGGGTATTTGTTGGTCCTCACATCAGAGAGCTTATGAGAGATGATGTGTTTGAAGGAACTCTAAATGATAAGGAATTGAGAGCTTGGAAAAGCTTCAAGTGGATCTGTGAAAACTTCTTAGGAAAAAATAAATCTCCAGAATATGTTGAAGGTGTTGAGGAACTGCTAAATGCATACCAGTGTCTTGGATGTCGCATGTCTCTGAAAATGCACTTTTTGTATTCACATTTAGATTTCTTCTCTCCAAATCTTGGGGATTTAAGTGATGAATAAGGCGAGCGGTTTCACCAGGACATGACAATGATGGCCGAGTACTGTTGGATGTTATATAGGGACAACCCTAAAAAATCGTATAAACAACAGTCTAATGTCAAGCACTTTTAATTTTTGCTCATATTTTGGTTTCTATTTTGCATGTGAAATTATTTTGGTTCAATAAAAACTGTTTTGTAAGTTCAAGCATTTTTTTCTGATATGTAGATTACTGTTTTCTTTCTTAATGTCGCCAGTATATTTCCTATACCTTATAATAATGATGTTGCTCCGTGGAAACTATACCTGCTACAGAAAAACTATATACATTTTTGAAATCAGAACAAAAAAAATGATTCAGAAAAGTACATGGTCAACTGCGATGATTACAAAAAATATTTTTTTGTAGACCTGTGTAATTGCTTGCACCGGAAATGTTTAGGAGCTTCATCGCAAAAGGGGTGAATACATGTGCACATGCCAATTTTTAGTTATTCAATCCCATAAATTTAATTTATGTCTATATTTTTCTCACTTCACTTCATAAACTTGAACTATTTAGTGCTGATGCATCACACACAAATTGGATTACAAAAATATTTAAACACAGGTTGTAATGTAACAAAATAGGTAAAAAGTCAAGGGGGGTGAATACTTTCACAAGCCAATGTACATTCAGGGGTTGTGGAAGTGCATCTTATAGTCCGCAAAATAAGGTAAGTGTCAACTGCAAAAAGAAGATATAAATTCAATTTCATAGATTAGATTTATTATCAAACCATTTGTGTTTGTAAAAAAGGCAAAATAGTGGCTCAGTGGTTAGTATTGTTCCATTGAAGGAAGGTCTCACAGATTTAAATATGGCTTTCAAAATTATTATGCAAATGCTATTTTTCTGATTTTCCTAGCTGGTTGATACAAATGAGTCAGTATAATGTTCAACTCATCAAAAGCTAGAGTATAAATCAAGTTTTATTGGACAAACTTCCCAATGATAACAGTATTTTTTTCAAAAGTAAAAAATCAAAATGTACTGTTCCAAATTATTATGCACAACTGAGTTTCCAAACATTTCATAGGTCAAAAAGAACTGAAAATGGTAAATTGGTCAATTTACAGCATTAAGAGGTCACATTTACTGAAATCAAAAGCATTTTCAATCAAAAACATCTTAACAGGCCAAGTTACTTGTAAACATAGGACCCCAGCTTTGATATCACCTTCACAATTCTTATATCCAGTAAACTTGTGAGTTTTTGGATAGTTTCTGCTTGAATTTCTAAGCAGGATGTTAGAATAGCCTACCAGAGCTGCTGTTTTTATGTGAACTGCCTCCCACCTTCATAGATCTTTTGCTTCAGGAAACTCTAAAGGTTCTCAATAGGGTTGAGGTCAGGGGAGGATGGTGGCCACACCATAAGTTTCTTTCCTTTTATGCCCATAGCAGCTAATGACTGAGAGGTATTCTTTGCAACATGAGATGGTGCATTGTCGTGCATGAAGATGACTTTGCTATGGATGGCATGGTTCTTTTTGTACCATGGAGGAAAGTCGTCATCAGAAACTCTATATACTTTGCAGAGGTCATTTCACACCTTCAGGGACCCTAACTGGGCCTACCCGCTCTCTGCCCATGATTCCAACCCAAAACATGACTCTGCTATCTCCTTGCTGACTTTGCAGCCTTGTTAAGAGATTGTGGCCATACACCAACCATCCACTACTCCATCCATCTGGATCATCCAAGGTGCACAGCACTCATAAGTAAACAAGACTGTTTTAAAATTAGTCTTCATGTATGCCTGGGCCTGCAACCATTTCTACTTGTAAGCACAGTGTAGGGATGGCCGAATAGTAAGTTTATGCAGCACTGTAAGCCTCTGGAGGATCCTACAACTTGAGGTTTGTGGGGCTTCACAGGCCTCAGCAGCTTCCAATATCTGTTTTCTGCTTTGTAATGGTGTTTTAGCAACTGCTCTCTTAATCTGATGAATTTATTTGGCAGAAACCTTCCTCATTATGCCTTTATCTGCACAAGCCTGTCTGTGCTCTGTATCAGCCACAAATCTCTTTACAGTACCATGATCATGCTTAAGTTTTCATTAAATATTTTACTTTTTCAGCAGCAGAGAGATCTTTTTTCCTTCCCATATTGCCTGAAACCTAAGGCCTGCTCAATAATGTGGAACGTCATTCTTAAGTCATTTTCCTTTAATTGGGCTCACCTGTCAAACTAATTATCACAGGTGAAAAAATGATGAAAGGTGGGTGGTGGAAATCTATAGGGCGCCACTCTCAGAGTTAGGATCCAACCAGGTCAGAAAAGAAAAGTTGATTTATTCACCACACTACGCGTTTGAGGGACGATCCGCCCCCTTCATCGGGTGATTACAAAATGTATGCCACGTTCAATGCTTAAATAGACAGGCACTGACGTGATTGATTCATAATTAATTGCACACAGGCTTTAAAAATCATGAATATGCATAAAATTAACATGATTGCAAATCATATAAGACAAAAAAATATTAACCCCTTCCCGACCTTAGATGTACTCAGTACATCCTGGATGGGAAATGCTTCCCAACCTTGGAAGTACTGAGTATGTCCATGCAATTTTGCACGCACAAAAGCTGCAATCGCCACCAGGTATGGGCTGATTCTGACAGCTGACACCCGGCTCTTAGTGCCAAGAGCAGTGTCCGCACCGCTTCCGGCACTTTAACCCCCTAAATGCTCGCTAGCTTTGTTCATTTACATACATACCTGTGTTTCTCTGCTGTCAACGACCTTATTAGGGGTTGATTGGTTGTTATAATGGGCCCATGTGCCCCTTTTTTAATTGTTTTTAATCTGTTTGTTGTCTGTATATGTACCATGTGTTGTTCAAACAAAATTTCTATATTTTTGTGAAATCCCACGTTTCGCATATCTTTGTTCTTTGTTTTCCCTATGCTTATATTATATGTATTGGGTTGTCCGCTATTTTGGTGTTGCCCGCCTTACTGTTAGTTGTGCTTTTTATGTGACTGTTTTTACAATAATTTTTCTGGTGGAGGCACGCCATTTATTTACGTTGTTTATTAATGGATTTGGAAACAAGGAAAGCGGCCTGGCAGGATCAGGTGATTGGTGTGTTTGGCTCTGTTGGTACTAATTTGGAAAATTTGGCTTCTGATGATGGATTTCTCAAATTGTCATCAGAAATCACTAATCTACGTAAATCATTGACAAAAACCTGGTGGAACATCAGGAGTTTGGAAGAATATAATAAACACGACTTTGTTCCTCGTGGTTTGAGGGTGCAGATTTTCCCAGCATGGTAGGTTGATTGTGACTTTAACTAGACGTGGGAGGCAGGTTTAAGTAAATGTTCCTCCATCAATATAGGTATGTTAATTGAGCATGATTAGGTTTTGTTGTAACATCTAAGGGAGGAAATCAAAAATAGGGAGGTCAAGTTAGCCTCATTCGATACACAGAATGTTGTCATGCCTTTTAAACAATGACTTGAAATTACTATACACCAGTTCGAAAAGGGCAATTCGGGGCAAGAGAATTGGATTTTGACAACAACAGGGTGTTTAAATGGACACATCATCGTAATAAAAGGAGACAAGGCCCTAATTATAGCAAGCCAAATCTGATTTCTTCTACCTGTGAACTTTAATCCAGCGATTTTTTATTTTATTTATTTTTCATGAAGGCATGAGGGGTGGACGAAAACTCCACCAACATCAAAAAAGGTAACAGACATTTCAGGGACTGGTCTCCAACACACAAGAGGAACACGAGAAGAAACAAGAAGTGTTGATATTTACTATGTGTGATAACCCCGGTTCAGATAATCTACAAATTATTAATCTGTCCTCTCATATACTCACCTCAGCGGAAATGAATCTTTTATCTAAGGGGCTGTCTTTCTCTCCGATGAGTATTTTAGATAAGTTTGAGCTTACGAAAGATCTTTATTTATTTTATAGACAGTTATCCTTCAAACTACTATAACATCAACCAACAGTGATTGACACCCTCCCTGAGAATGACAGACAGGTTTTTCATGACTTGCTTGATCTGCTGGAAGAAAATGAAGGAGATACAGGTAACAGAGGTCTTTTTATGGGTAGGCTTCCATCCCAGGCGACTCCATCTTTCTCGCGCTTTCCCTCAGTACAAATATTCTTGGATACAGTAAGCAGGGATATACACAATCTCAAACTTGTCAGAAATAAACAAAACAATTTGAGCATAGAAGAAAGAAGGGCTCTATATGATTTGAAAGGGAATGACACCTTTGTCATTAAGGAGGGTGACAAAGGGGGAAATATAGACAACTTTCTGTTAATTTATATTACCAGACACTCCCGTCTGACCCCACTTGTGTTTTCAAGGCAAGGATGGATAAATTACTCACCACTGCATTACAACTAGGAATCCTAAATAAGGAGTTTGAGTTTCTGATCATCTCTCACCCTATTGTACCTATATTTTACATGTTACCTAAGGTACACAAGTCTTTACAACAGCCACCAGGTAGGCCCAAAGTGTCGGGGATTGGCAGTTTTTTTGAACATTCATGTATGTATCTGGATTATTTTTTACAACCATATGTTCGCTCCCTAGGCTCATACGTTAGAGACTCTACTGATCTGATTCAAAAGTTAGAAGATATCTCAGTACCTGAGAACATCATCCTCGTTACTTTAGATGTCTAGTCCCTGTACACGAGTATTGATCATGAAAAAGGTATTGATGCTGTCTCTTATTTTTTGAACAAACGGACAACCAGGGATAGGAAACATGATTCCTTATGTTGATCTTTTATGGCTTACCTTGGAGAGGAGTTACTCTATCTTTGACCGTGTTTTTTATAGGCAGGCATCTGGTACGGCCATGGAAGCAAGATATGCCCCATCATATGCAAATCTTTATATGGGTTGGTGGGAGGAGACTCAGCTATATGGTTTGTCTATGTTCCAAACTCATGTATTGAAATGGTTTCAGTACATCGACGACATACTTCTTCTTTGGATTGGTATTTTGGATTGAATTGTTCATTCACCAACTGAACAACAATCCTTGGAATACTAGACTCACCTCAAGACTGTCTTCTTCTACACTTGACTTCCTGGACTTGAAGCTTGTTCTATCTGGCTCCTATATTACCATCTCATTATTCCGTAAAGCTACTGCCACCAATAATCTGCTACACTACACAAATTTCCATCCTGCACACTTGAAGAATGGTATACCGAAGGAGCAGTTCTTACAGGTAAAGAGAAATTGCAGTTCCATCACAGACTTTCGGACTCAAGCATTGGACCTTATAGGTAAATTTCGGTCTAGAGGTTATCCACTTAAAATTATATCACAAGCATATCAACATTCGCTTCACAGTGATAAATGGAAGATCCTTGAGCTTTGTTTACGGCAGCCGATGTGGACAATTAACTTAGTAACCCCGTTCAACAACCAATGGGGAGACATCTATCAGATTTTGAGTAAGAGCTGGGGCATTCTCCTGAGTGAGCTAACGTTGGCTCCATTCATTTCTATGACTCCCAGTTTAGTGGCTAGGAGGTCCAGGAACCTAAAGGACCAGCATTTCACTAGGAGACTGAATACAGGTAATAGGCTCTGTGGATCTTTTCCATGTGGTGGTTGCACGATATGCCCATTTATGATAGCAGCAAGGAGTGTTACACTCCCTAACTATCCTGAACCAATTTGCTCTCATGCATACTTCTCATAATATCGTGCATGCGTTAATTTGTTCTTGTTCAAAGATTTATATAGGACAGACGACACAGGAGCTGCGACACCACACTCAACAGCATCTCTCAAACATTGCTACGGCAAGGAAGGACAGGGAGAAGTGTAAGACTATTTGATCTATAGCTTCCCATTTCTTGGATTATCATGGGAGCTATAGTAGAGGTCTCCTGGTTACGGGCATTGAATCGGTCAGTACCACTATCAGGGGTGGTTCGGCCACTAGAGAATCCAAGTGGATTTACAGCCTTAACAGTCTAGCACCAGCTGGTCTAAGCAAGGAACTTTTATAAGTGGGTTTCTACAAAGAAACTTAGATTTTCATCTATTTTTTGTTCTTTTGTGTGACATCTTACACGTTCACTAATTTTGCTTTTTAATTTGTTTCTTACAGATCACACTTCGGCATCACTTTTTGGACATTCGTGTCCTCATATTTGTTAATAGATATTTTTGTCCTCTTATGTATTATTGATTATTGTATGTACTCTGTCACTCATGGGACAATGAAAACTATAAAAAGAAATGTTCAAAACTTCTGTGTTATGTTAGAAATGTTTAGTACTTATAATAGGAGATTCCTTTTCTAATTGATTTGAATTATAACAACTGTTCTCTAAGTGAATATTGTATATTACAAACGTGCCTCTACCCCTAGTCCTCTCTTCCCATAATCATACCTTTTCTCTTTCTCCCTCTCTTCCCTCTCTCTCCCTTCTCACCCATATCCTTCTTTGAGTCAACGTTATACATATTCATTAATTATGGTATGTCTATATTTATTTTGGCTAAATCAATCAAGTCGTTGGCTGATTGTGTTGCTATTGCCGATTGCACAAGTATGTAAAAAAATATTATCTCTAATGGTAGTAGTACTGTGTACTACACATGGTGCTTTTACACTATACTTGTGACCGTGCACATATGTATTACAAGTCATTTCGTGCCTTGCTGGTTCCGATCATTAGATCAGTATACATTATTTCCAATTGTGGCAGAACTCAACTTTTGATTGGCTACTACCATACATGTGATCTTTTCCATCTGTAACTATTTCCGGTTTTCTCCTGTGACCAGGCTACGGCCACTCTTTTCTCCACTTCCGCCAGTTCTGGTATGTGTCATTTTGTGGCGAGCCTCATCTCTGATTGGCTGAAGCCGCACATGTGACCTTGCATCACTCACTCCATCATTTCCTGGGTTTTCCTGATGCCGGCGCAATTACCTTTCGTCAGCTGGTAAAGTGATTTGCATTATTTACACTTTGGTATATATATCTCCAAGGAATCTCTTGACATTCATATTATATCCCCTGGGGAAGCCGCACCTGTGTGTGGCGATACGTGTGGGGTCTGTCCCATGACTAACCTTACCAGCAGCACAGGTTTTGTATGAGCCCATGCTACAGGATGAATTGATCAACCCATATATGTTAGAACTCTCCTGTTAGGTTTTTTCTATCTTGCTGGTCACATGACCTTTTTTGCCTATTTAATCCTGCTCCGCCCTCCTGGCCTTGCTGGACTTCATTGTAATTTCTACTCTTAAGCTAGCCTGGTGCTTAGTTACCTTTCTCAGTCAGTTTAGCTAGGTCTTCGGACCTTTATGTTCTATGTTGTGTGTTTGTCTTTTACTGCTACAATTTCTGCTAGGAGCTGTCCAACCTTATCCCAGTCCCTAGTTCTTGTAGGGATCCCTCCCTTGCATCTATAGGTCTTCGTACAGACTAGCCGAGGACTTTAGCGGGTCTGATCGCAGGATCAGGTTCCCTGTTACATCGTAGGGATCTAGCTTAGTTCTATTGTAGGGACAGATCTCCTTTCTTTCCTTAGTGCTTGTAGCAGATCATAACAATATACTGCTTGCCTTTGTAAATATGCCTGAGATCATCAGGTTATTGTCTGATTAATAGGCCTTATGTTTTACTATTAGTACTTGTTGGGATTTAGGTATGCTACACATGTGATAGATTGATTTATCATGATCAACTCTAGTTATATGTAGTTGCTTGCTTGCACTTTATTCATATTTATTGATACTAAATATTCATTATTTTTATACTACATGTTTATTTGAATATTTTTTGGTGAGACTATTTGGCCAGTTTGTTTTCTTTATCCCTTGAAATATTGGATTTTATATCATATATTTTTAATACTAATCCTGTTGACTGTATATATACCTAGTCCAACACTTTAAGGGCCTTGTTCATTTACATACATACAGTTATATGAAAAAGTTTGGGCACCCCTATTAATCTTAAGCTTAATGTTTTATAAAAATTGGTGTTTTTGCAGCAGCTATTTCAGTTTGATATATGTAATAACTGTTGGACACAGTAATGTTTCTGCCTTGAAATGAGGTTTACTGTACTAACAGAAAATGTGCAATCTGCATTCAAACAAAATTTGACAGGTGCATAAGTATGGGCACCCTTATCATTTTCTTGTTTTAAATACTCCTACCTACTTTTTACTGACTTACTAAAGCACTTTTATTGGTTTTGTAACCTCATTGAGCTTTGAACTTCATAGCCAGGTGTATGCAATCATGAGAAAAGCTAGTTAAAGTGGCCACTTGCAAGTTGTTCTCCTGTTTGAATCTCCTCTGAAGAGGGGCATCATGGGCTCCTCAAAACAACTGTCAAATGATCTGAAAACAAAGATTATTCAACATAGTTGTTCAGGGGAAGGATGCAAAAAGCTGTCTCAGAGATTTAACCTGTCAGTTTCCACTGTGAGGAACATATTAAAGAAATGGAAGAACACAGGGACAGTTCTTGTTAAGGCCAGAAGTGGCAGGCCAAGAAAAACATCAGAAAGGCAGAGAAGAAGAATTGTGAGATCAGTCAAGGACAATCCTCAGACCACCTCCAGAGAGCTGCAGCATGAATTTGCTGCAGATGGTGTCACTGTGCATCGGTCAACTATACAACGCACTTTGCACAAGGAGAAGCTGTATGGGAGAGTGATGCGAAAGAAGCCGTTTCTGCAAGCCCATCACAAACAGAGTCGGCTGAGGTATGCAAAAGCACATTTGGGGAAGCCAATTTCTTTTTGGAAGAAGGTCCTGTGGACTGATGAAACCAAGATTGAGTTGTTTGGTCATACAAAAAGGCGCTATGCATGGCGGCAAAAAAACACAGCATTCCAAGAAAAACACTTGCTACCCACAGTAAAATTTGGTGGAGGTTCCATCATGCTTTGGGGCTGTGTGGCCAATGCCGGCACCAGGAATCTTGTTAAAGTTGAGGGACGCATGGATTCCACTCAGTATCAGCAGATTCTTGACAATAATGTTCAAGAATCAGTGATAAAGTTGAAGTTACGAAGGGGATGGATCTTTCAGCAAGACAATGATCCAAAACACCGCTCCAAATCTACTCAGGCATTCATGCAGAGGAACAATTACAGTGTTCTGGAATGGCCATCCCAGTCCCCAGACCTGAATATCATTGAACATCTGTGGGATCATTTGAAGAGGGCTGTCCATGCTCGGCGACCATCAAACTTAACTGAACTGGAATTGCTTTGTAAAGAGGAATGGTCAAAAATACCTTCATCCAGGATCCAGGAAATCATTAAAAGCTACAGGAAGCGACTAGAGGCTGTTATTTTTGCAAAAGGAGGATCTACTAAATATTAATGTCACTTTTCTTGTGAGGTGCCCATACTTATGCACCTGTCAAATTTTGTTTGAATGCAGATTGCACATTTTCTGTTAGTACAATAAACCTCATTTCAAGGCAGAAACATTACTGTGTCCAACAGTTATTACATATATCAAACTGAAATAGCTGTTTCAAAAACACCAATTTTTATAAAACAATAAGCTTAAGATTAATAGGGGTGCCCAAACTTTTTCATATAACTGTACCTGTGTTTCTCTGCTGTTAACTTGGATATACCACAACCTTATTAGGGATTGATTGGTTGTTGTAATTGGCCCATGTGCCCCTTTTTTATTGTTTTTAATCTGTTTGTTGTCTGTACACAAGTGCTTCTCACTAAATTAGAATATCATTAAAAAGTTAATTTATTTCAGTTCTTCAATACAAAAAGTGAAACTCATATATTATATAGAGTAATTACAAACTGAGTGATCTATTTCAAGTGTTTATGTATGTTAATGTTGATGATTATGGCTTACAATGAAAACACAAAAGTCATTATCTCAGTAAATTAGAATAATTAACAAAAAACACCTGCAAAGGCTTCCAATGCGTTTAAAAAGATCCCTTAGTTTGTTTCAGTAGGTTCCACAATCATAGGGAAGTCTGCTGACTTGACAGATGTCCAGAAGGCAGTCATTGACACACTTCACAATGAGGGTAAGCCACAAAAGGTCATTGCTAAAGAAGCTGGCTGTTCTCAGAGTGCTGTATCCAAGCATATTAATGGAAAGTTGAGTGGAAGGAAAAAGTGTGGTAGAAAAAGGTGCACAAGCAACTGGGATAACTGCAGCCTTGAAAGGATTGTTAAGAAAAGGCCATTCAAAAATTTGGGGGAGAAGGAGTGGACTGCTGCTGGAGTCATTGTTTCAAGAGCCACCACACACAGACGTATCCAGGACATGGGCTACAAGTGTCGCATTCCTTGTGTCAAGCCACTCATGACCAATAGACAAAGCCAAAAGCGTCTTACCTGGGCCAAGGAGAAAAAGACCTGGACTGTTGCTCAGTGGTCCAATGTGTTGTTTTCAGATGAAAGTAAATTTTGCATTTCATTTGGAAATCAAGGTCCCAAAGTCTGGAGGAAGAGTGGAGAGGCACACAATCCAAGCTGCTTGAGGTCTAGTGTAAAGTTTCCACAATCAGTGATGGTTTGGGGAGCCATGTCATCTGCTGGTGTAGGTCCACTGTGTTTTATCAAGACCAAAGTCAGCGCAGCCATCTACCAGGAAATTTTAGAGCACTTCATGCTTCCCTCTACCGACAAGCTTTTTGGAGATGGAAATTTCATTCTCCAGCAGGACTTGGCACCTGTCCACACTGCCTAAAGCACCAATACCTGGTTTAAAAACAACAGTATCACTGTGCTTGATTGACCAGCAAACTCGCCTGACCTTAACCCCATAGAGAATCTATGGGGTATTGTCAAGAGGAAGATGAGAGACACCAGACCCAACAATGGAGACGAGCTGAAGGCTGCTATCAAAGCAACCTGGGCTTCCATAACACCTCAGCAGTGCCACAGGCTGATCGCCTTCATGCCACGCCGCATTGATGCAGTAATTGATGCAAAAGGAGCCCCGACCAAGTAATGAGTGCATTTACTGAACATATATTTCAGTAGGCCAACATTTTTGGATTTTAAAAACATTTTTCAAGCTGTTGTTATAAAGTATTCTAATTTACTGAGATAATGACTTTTGTGCTTTCATTGGCTGTAAGCCATAATCATCAACATTAACAGAAATAAACACTTGAAATAGATCACTCTGTTTGTAATGACTCTATATAATATACTTTTTGTATTGAAGAACTGAAATAAATTAACTTTCGATGATATTTTAATTTAGTGAGAAGCACTTGTATTTACCATGTGTTGTTCAAATAAACTTTCTATATTTTTGTGAGATCCCCAGTTTCGCATATCTTTGTTCTTTGTTTTCCCCGGGTGTCAGCTGATTCTGACATTTTAACCCCCTGAATTCTGCGATTGTTAGCGATTGCAGCATTTAGCAGGCATGCAGAGGGATGAACCCCCCTCTGCTCTCCGATCGGCACACCCGCGACATTATCATGGGCAGGGTCGGCGTCAGCACCCGGCGTACCCGGGCAAGTGCCGGGGCCCTGGAAAATCAGAGGGGCCCACCGCCCACTCACTGTCGGGGCCCACCGCCCACTCACTGTCGGGGCCCTGGCCGCTTCCTCGGCATCTATTCAGTGATGCAGGCGCTGCACTCCCCCAGACATGGCCGCGCACAGTGCGGCTGTGTCTGCTAGTAATGACACGGCAGGGTCGACGGCACCTTTAATTGTGCTTGTGTGTCGCCCCTGCCGCGTCATTACTAGCAGACACAGCCGCACTGCGCGCGGCTGTGTCTCGGGGGAGTGCCGGCAATCAAACACTGTCGGAGGTCCTGCCCAGATGGGGAGGGAGCGTACCGTGTGTGTGTGCGTGCATATGTCTGCGTACCGTGTGCGTGCATATGTCTGCGTACCGTGTGTGCGTGCGCGTGTCTGCGTACCTTGTGTGCGTGCGCATGTCTGCGTACCGTGTGTGTGCGCATGTCTGCGTACCGTGAGTGTGCGTGCATATGTCAGCGTACCGTGTGTGTGCGTGCACGTGTCTGCGTACCGTGTGTGCGTGCGCGTGTCTGCGTACCGTGTGTGTGCGTGCGCGTGTCTGCGTACCGTGTGTGCGTGCGCGTGTCTGCGTACCGTGTGTGCGTGCGCGTGTCTGCGTACCGTGTGTGCGTGCGCGTGTCTGCGTACCGTGTGTGCGTGCGCGTGTCTGCCTACCGTGTGTGCGTGCGCGTGTCTGCGTACCATGTGTGCGTGCGCGTGTCTGCGTACCGTGTGTGCGTGTCTGCGTACCGTGTGTGCGTGTCTGCGTACCGTGTGTGTGCACATGTCTGCATATGTGAAGAATGAGGTGGCAGGCTGGGCCCTGTGTACTATATATATATTTCTCTGCAGTATCTGTGCATCATGAATCGTGGTATGTGTTAAAGAGGCCCACTGAGACTCTTTCGCCCAGGGCCCACAAAAACCTGGAGCCGGTCCTGATCATGGGGGCCTGATCATTGTCATAGTGAACTGATGTCGTCATGATGACATCCGGGTCACTAGGCTTTACCAACTTACTTAGATCATGCGCAGTGCATAACCCAACTAACTTGTGTCTTGTGTCAGTGCAGAACTGACAGTTACAAACTGCAATCAGACTAAAAATAAAAGTCCCATAGTGGGACTAATTAAAAAAGTTAAAAAAAGTTTAACAAAAAAAGTAAAAACATGTTTTAAAAAATCACGAAATAATTTTTAAAAAATTCTAAAAAAAATACACTTGTATCGCCACTTACAGAACGACCTGCCCCATAAAACTGTCACACTAGTTAACCCCTTCAGTGAACACCATAGAAGAAAAAAATATGCTTTTTCATAATACTGCTGAACAAAAAGTGGAATAAAACATTTTCAAAAAGACGACTGTAAATAAAAATGGTATTTCTGAAAACGTCATCTTGTCCCTCAAAAAACAAGCCGCCATACAGCTCCATCAATGCAAAAATAAAAAAGTTATAGCACTCAGAATACAGCAATGCAAAAATAATTATTTTTTTCTATAAAATAATTTCTATTGTGTAAAAGCACCAAAATATAAAAAAATATATAAATGTGCTATTGCTGTAATTGTACTCATACAGACCCGAAGAATAAAAAGCTGCCTTATCAATTTTACCACAGTTGGACGCCATAAAAAAAAGAAAAACCTGAATTGCTGGGTTTTGTTCATTCTGCCTCCCAAAATTCAGAACAGAAAACGATCAAAAAATGTCATGTGACTGAAAATGGTACCAATAAGAACGTCAACTCATCCTGCAGTAAACAAGCTCTCACATGACTCTGTCAGCAGAAATATGGAAAAATTATAGTTCTCAAAATATGGTGATGCAAAAACTAGTTTTTGCAAAAAAAAGCGTCTTTTAGTGTGTGACTGCAGCCAAACATAAAAATCCAATATAAATCTGGTATCACTAATTGCACTGGCCCAAAGAATAAAGTAGTCTAATCACTAATACCGCACGAGGAACGGCGTAAAACATAAATGAAACCAATTCTTGACCTGCTGCTGATTTGTTCCGTCTGCCTTCCGAAGATCTCAGTAAGGCTTGGCTCACATTTATCCTGCGCTCTGTGCTGAGCGCTTACACCAGGGTTTCTGTATAAATCTCCAAAATTCAGACGGAAGATTCCCTATAATTAGGCAGATGGAGGCACTGTGGACGACGTCTGGCCTACGATCCGTCAGTGTCCATCTTCTTAGGCATGCATAAAAGTGCCGTCGACCACAGTTTTGTGCACTTCTGAAAAGGAGGACACCATTAAACAGAGGTCAGATGGATGATAGAGTAACTCTGCTGCCTCATTATAGCGAATTGATCCCTCGGGGGTTTCATCTGAATCAAGTCACTTGGAGATTTAGATGGAAACCCAGATATAAGTGCTCAGCATAGAGCACAGGATAAACGTGATCCAAAATGTTATCTAAAATGTTCCAAATCAATCCACAAAAAAGTGAGTCCCCAGTCAGGTCCATCATCTGTCAATGGAAATATTGGGGCTTCCACGTTACTGGTAGCACAAAGGCTCTGGAAAAGCTCTAAGGCTCCTTGACCCCCAAAAGAAATGCAACAAATTCTGCACTCCCAAATCCAAATGCCCCCCTCCCTTCTGAGCCCCACAGTGTGCCTAAACCACATATAGCATCCATATGTTTGGCATTTCTGTAGCGATGAGAGCCTGCCTAATTTACAGGTGCGTGTCACTAGAAGCATGAACTGGTCACAACGTACTGGTGACTACAACGTACTAGTGACTACAATATACTAGTCACTACAACGTACTGGTCACTACAACGGCAATTTGCAACTTTCACTGCTGCTTGTTTCTGGAAAACACCCATGGAGTCAAAATCGTCACTACATTGCACATCACTGCACCCCTAGATGATTTCGTTGAGAGGTATAATTTGTAAAATGGGGTCATTTAAAGGGGGGTTCTGCTGTTTTGGCACCTCAGGGACTCTCCCAGTGGGTCATGGCACCCACAAACTATGACAGTAAAATCTGCCCTATAATATGGCGCTCCTTCCCTTCTGAGCTTTGCACTGTGCCTGAAAAGTATTTCACGATTACATGTAGGGTATTGGCGCACTCAGGAAAAAGTGTACCTAAGTTTGTTGTAAAAATTTCGACTATTAGCCCTTAGAAAAATTAACAGCTTGGGGCTAACAAAATACTTTAGTGGTAAAAATGTAATTTATTCTTTCTTCACCGCTCAATGGCATAAAATTCTATGAGGCACATGTGGTGTCAATATGATCACTGTACCCCTAGATGAATTCATTGGGGGGTGTAGGTTGTAAAATGCGGACACATACGGGGGGTTTCTTTTGTTCTGGTACCTCAGGGGCTCTGCCACTGTGACATGACACCCTCAAACCAAGCCAGCAAAAAAAAACTCCAATATGGCGTTTCTTCCCTTCTGAGCTTTACACTGTGCCTCAAAAGTAGTTTTTGACCACATATGGTTTCGGAGAAATTGCACAACAAATTTTGGGGTCCATTTTCTCCTGCCATCCTTGAGAAAATGAAAAAATTTTGGGCTGAAACAAAGTTTTTGTGGGAAAAATATATTTTTTTTAATTTTCACAGATCAAAGTTGTAAAATTTTGTGAAGCGCCTGGCGGTTCAAGATGCCCACCACACATCTAGATAATTTCCTTGAGTGGTCTAGTTTACATAATGGGGTCACTTGTGGGGGTTTCTACTGTTTAGGCACATCAGGGGCTCTCCAAATGTACATGGCATCTGCTAATAATTCTATTAAATTTTGCGTTCAAAAAGTCAAATGATGCTCCTTCCCTTCCGAGCCCTGCCGTGCACCCAAACAGTAGTTTTCTCCCATATGTGGGGAATCAATGTACTCAGGAGAAATTGCACAACAAACTGTATAGTGCAATTTCTCCGATTATGCTTGTGAAAATAAAAAAAATTGGGGCTCAAATAATATTTTTGTGGAAAAAAATTTGATTGTTTGTTTTCATGGCTCAGCATTACAAATTTCTGTGAATCACCTGGGGGATCAAGGTGTTCACCACACATATAGATAATCTCCTTGAGTGGTCCAATTTCCAAAATGGGGTTATTTACAGTGGAATTCTATTGTTTAGGCACAACAGGGGCTCTCCAAAAGCAACATGGCATCCGCTCTCGATTCCAGCCAATTATGCGTTCAAAAAGTGAAACGGTGCTCCTTCTCTTCCAAGCCCTACCGTGTGCCAAAACAGTAGTTCTTCACAACATATGGAGTATCAGCTTGCTTAGGAGAAATTGCACAATACATTTTGGGGTCCACTTTCTACTGTTACAATTGTGAAAATAAAAAAATTGGGTCTAAAGTAAAATTTTTGTGAAAAAAAGTTAAATGTTCATTTTTTTTCTTCCACATTGCAAAAAATCCTGTAAAGCACCTCAAGGGTTAATAAACTTATTCAATGTGGTTTTGAGCACCTTGAGGGGTGCAGTTTTTAGAAAGGTATACATTTTGGGCATTTTCTGTCATATAGGCCCCTCAAAGTCACTTCAAATGTGATACGGTCCCTAAAAAAATGTTTTTGTAAATCGTTGGTCAACTTTTCACCTTTCTAACTTGTTAACAAAAAAAAATATGTTTCAAAAATTGTGCTGATGTAAAGTAGACATATATGGTAAATGTTATTTAATAACTATTTTGTGTGACATAACTCTCTGGTTTAGGGCATAAAAAATAAGTTTGAAAACTGCAAACTTTTTGCAAAAAATACTTTTATGCCCAAAAATGACAAAAGTATTCTCGGAGTGATACCTTTATTGGCTAACCAGAAAAAAAAATATATGCATGTTTTCAGAGCACAGAGGCTCCATTATCTGGCAGGGATTACAAATCAACTAATAAGACAAATAAAGAAGGCACAACATTTAAGAGATATTACAGAAGGACATTTGTTGGATGTATTTGTTGGATGGATGTAGAGTCTCTCTACTCCAACATTCCTCATGAGGATAGGATTGTGGCATGCAGACATTTCCTATAAAAAACAATCTGGCCACAGAACTAGATATGAGCGAATGTTTAAATATTTGGTTCTGATTACGATCGTCGAATCTGCAATATTCGCCGATTTATTTCTCAAATATTCGCCTAACATTACCGAACTCCATAGGATTCAATGGGGGGCAAAAACAAACGCATATACAACACCTTCAAATTGGCCCAGAGCTCCAAAAACACATCAAATTAGGGGCAGACACCAGGAAAGTGCCATCAATTGACAAGTACTATAATTATTATTATTACAGCGACATTTATTCTGTGGTGCTTTACATGTGAAAAGAGGTCACCGACTGGTACAAGTGGAGAGAGGACCCTGCCCGCGAGGGCGCAGAAACAATCTACAAAAGATGGGTGAGGATACAGAAGGTCAGGGTACAGCTAGTCGTGCAGCAGTATGCTGGAACGAGGGTTACCGCAGATTGTACGCTTGTCAGGAGAAGTGGGTCTTCAGCTTCCTTTTCAAGGATTCCACGGTAGGCAAAAGTCTGATGTGTAGGGGTACAGAGTTATACAATAGGGGAGATGCACGAGACAAATCTTGTATGCGATTGTGGCAAGAAGAGATAAGAGGGAAGTAGAGAAGGAGATCTTGGAAGGATGGGAGGTTGCCCGCAGTTAACTAGTGGAGACTAGTTCACTCATGTATGGAGGAGACAGGTTTTCGATGGCTTGGGATGCCAAAGTTAGGCTTTTCAACTGGACTCTCTGGACAACAGGGAGCCAGCGCAGGGATTGACAGAGGGGAGAAGCCTAGGAATAGCGGGTTGACAGGTGGATTAATCGGTCAGCACGGTTTAGGATAGATTGGATGGGTGCAAGAGTGGTAGAAGGGAGGCCATAGAGCAGGAGCTTGTAGTAGTCGAGGCGGGAGATGATGAGGGCGTGCTCTGGTGTTTTTCTAGATTCATGGCTGAGGAATGTGCGGATCCCCGAGATATTTTGGAGTTGGAGTCAGTAGCAAGTGGAAAGGGCATGGATCGAACATTTGAAGGACAGATCAGAGTCAAGTTTGCGGAAATGGGGAGAGTGGGCAGCCATTCACTTTGATGGATAGGTCAGTTGGGGGCGATGAATGGGATGATGGAAAGATGATGCATTCGGTTTTATCCATGTTAAGTTTTACAAATCTAGCAGAGAAGAAAGATGAAATAGAGGACATACATTGTGAGATTCTGGTTAGTAAGGAGTACAGATGAGCGAATATGTTCGGGAAATGATCGCCAATTTCAAATTTTCGGGTTACTGAGCATTTTGCGCAAAAGTCGGCCCCGAACACGAACATGGCCCCGAATATCCCTGGTTTCCCATGCTGTCATCTGCATGACAGCGCAGAAATCAGGGCCTGTGATCGGCGGTAATATCATTACCGCTGGTAACAGCGCTGCTGGGATCATATTGACAGCTGTCAGCGTGATCCCCACAGCTGTTATAGTCACCCGCGGTAATATAGCTACCGCCGGTCACAGCTCTGCGGGATCATACTGACAGCTGTCAGCATGATCCCCGCAGCTGTGACAGTGACCCACGGTAATATAGCTACCGCCGGTCACACCACTGTGGGATCATACTGACAGCTGTCAGCGTGATCCGCGGTAATATAGCAACCGCCGGTCACAGTGCTGCGGGATCATACTGACAGCTATCAGTGTGATCCCACAGCTATGACAGTCACCTGCGGTAAAAAGCTTACCGCGGGTTACAGGCTCCGGCTGATGGGGCTACTACCCCCATCATCCGGCGCCTCCCGTCATTGTAGACAAGCGCCGCTGATGGGAGAAGTAATCTCTCATCAGCGCGCTTACACGGTGAAAGTGAAAGTAAAAAAAAAGTTAAAATAAATAAATTTTATTAATTTATTTAAATAAAAGTAGTAAACACATATACTTACCTATCACTTACCTGCACCTTGACCCCGATGTTCTCATCCCCTGTAAAAAATAAAAAACACTATATACAGTATTCACCTTACAGCTAATCCCCGAAGCCCATGCTCACCTGCAATAAAGGTAAAATAATAAGCCAACCTCATCCTCACCTGTCTTCCATAGTCCATATAGCGAGGGTCCCACAACGATCTCACTGATAGCACGGACACATCCAGAGATGTGACCGTCCTATCCGGCGATACACTGACAGGAGCTCTATGGCTCCCGCAGTGTATCGCAAGAAGCTGCTGAGGTCACCGAAGTTCAAACAGCTGATGATCAGCTGAGAGTTCCGGGACCTGACTTACGGCATTGTCCTGTGTGGAAATTTTCCCACACAGCACTAATGTAAGTGGAATCACTGTAGCTCTCTGCTGATCTTCAGCTGTCTGAACTCAAGTGACCTCACCCCTGCTGCAGCACAGCACTATGCACTAACAGGAGTGATTACACCTTGTCAGTGTACAGTGCTGTCTTCTACAACAGTCACATCAGTGATTGCTGATGTCCCTGCTGTAGAAGTGACCCAGATCGCCGTGAGACACTCGGATTACGTCATGACGGTAGACAGGTGAGGGATATGGTTGTTTTTTATTTTTGTTTTTTACAGAAGAGGGCTTCGGGGACTGAGTGAACAATAAATACATTTTTAAAACCGTGTGTCATTTTATTTCAATAAAAGACTTTATTGTGTCTGTGTCTTTATTGAAAAAGCATTGTAAACCTTTCCTACATGATTAGTAATGGGAGTGTCTTATAGACGTCTCTCCATTACTAACCTGGGCTTCATGCCAGCCGCCAATACAAGGCTGACGTGAACCACAACCCTATTACCCCACTCGCCACTGCTACACGGCAGTGAGAAGAGCGAGGCTAAGTGCCAGATTTGGCGCATCTTATGGATGCACCATTTCTGAGTCCGCTGAGGGCTGATGTTATTAGCCTCGCAGGGGGCCAGGATCCATGGCCCCTTCCCTGGCTATTAATATCAGCTCACAGCTGTCTGTTTAGCCTTTGTTGGTTAGATTTCTATAGGGGGACCCTATGTCAATTTTTTTCTGGGGTCCCCCTGTAATTTAGCCAATAAAGGCTAAACAAACAGCTATGAGCTTTTATTAATAGCCAAGGAACATCTTTGACTAATGGTCCCCTCCCTGACTAGTAATATCAGCCCCCAGCGATCCGCTTTCCCTCTGCTGGTTATGAAAATGACGTGGGAGCCCCCCGCCATTTTTTTGTTTAATTCTTCATTTTATTTCATTTATAAGAAATCCCATGCCTACTGTGCTTGTTTTTCAAGCTGCGTAAACTCACACGCAGCATGTCAATTTCTGTAGTGGAGGCGCAACTCTCCGCTGCAGATATTGACTGATTGAAATGTCATTACATGCGGTGGATCTGCATGTACTGACAAAACAAGTGCGGCATTAGAGCTCATCAAGAGAATGCCAAGAGTGTGCAAAGCAGTCATCAAAGCAAAAGGTGGCTACTTTGAAGAACCTAGAATATAAGACATATTTTCAGTTATATCACACTTTTTTGTTAAGTATATAATTCCACATGTGTTATTTCATAGTTTTGATGCCTTCAGTGTGAATGTACAATTTTCATAGTCATGAAAATACAGAAAAATCTTTAACCCCTTAAGCCCCGGAGCATTTTTCGTTTTTGCATTTTCGTTTTTGCTCCCCTTGTTCCCAGAGCCATAGCGTTTTTATTTTTTGGTCAATATGGCCATGTGAGGGCTTATTTTTTGCGGGACGAGTTGTACTTTTCAACGCCATTACTAGTTTTATCATATCATGTACGGGAAAACAGGAAAAAAATTCCAAGTGCGGTAAAATTGCAAAAAAAGTGCAATACCACAGTTGTTTTTTATTTATTTTTTTTTACCATGTTCACTGAATGCTAAAACTGACCTGCCCTTCTTATTCTACAGGTCATTACGAGTTCATAGACACCAAACATGTATAGGTTCTTTTATATTTAAGTGGTGAAAAAAAATTCCAAAATTTGGTAAAAAAAAAAATAAAAAAATAGCGCCATTTTCTAAGACCCGTAGCGTCTCCATTTTTCGTGATCTGAGGCTGGTTGATGGCTTATTTTTTGCGTGCCAGGCTGACGTTTTTATTGATAACATTTGGCGTAGATCCGATGTTTTGATCGCCCGTTATTGCATTTAATTGCAATTTTGCAGCGATCAAAAAACGTAATTCTGGCGTTTAGAATTTTTTTCTCGCTACGCCGTTTACCGATCGGAATAATTCTTTTTTTATATTGATAGATCGGGCGATTCTGAACGCGACGATACCAAATATGTGTATGTGGGTTTTTTTTTTATATATATATATTTTATTTTGAATGGGGCGAAAGGGGGGTGATTTAAACTTTTATATTTTTTTATTTTTTTTTATATTTTTAAAAACTTTTTTTTTTAACTTTTTGCATGCTTCTATAGTCTCCATAGGAGACTAGAAGCAGCAACTATCCGATCGCCTCTGCTACATACAGGGGACGAGCAGGTCCCCTGCATGCAGCAGAAATGGTCCTGTGCTATGAGCGCCGACCACTAGGTGGCGCTCATAGCGACAAGATCATGACAACCACAGGCATCTGCTGCAGACCCTGGGTTGTCATGCACGCCCATCGGCGACCCGCGATCACGTGACGGGGTCGCCGGTGGGCGGGGCTTATGACGCGCTACCCGGAAGCGCGCGTTAAATGCTGCTGTCGGAGATTGACAGCAGCATTTAACTGGTTAACAGCCGCGGATGGATCGCGATTCCACCCGCGGCTGTTGCGGGCACATGTCAGCTGTAAGAATCAGCTGACATGTGCTCCGTTCAGTGAGGGCTCAGCGCAGCAGCCCTCACTGAACGGGGGTACGCAAATATGCGTACTAATACGTCCCCGGTAAGTAAGGGGTTAAATAAGAAGGTGTGTCCAAACTTTTGGGTATTACTGTATATGGAAATATCTATCTCTCTATCTATCTCTCTATCTATCTATCTATTTATCTATCTATCTACAGGGTGGGCAATTTATATGGATACACATAAATTAAATGGGAATGATTGGTGATATCAACTTCCTGTTTGTGGCACATTAGTATATGGGAGGGGGGAAACTTTTCTAGATAGGTGGTGAAACCTTTTGGGCATAGCATCATTCTATTAATCCATCTATACTGACCTCCATAAGGTTGCAAATTGAATATAATTTTTTCTGCATCTAGCTCTCAAAAAATATTTGGCCTTCTAGCTGTGTGTGGGACTTGTTCTATTAGTCCATCTATACTGACCTCCATCAGGTTGCAAACTGAATATAATTTTTTTCTGCATCTACCTCTGAAAAAATATTTGGCCTTCTAGCTGTGTGTGGGACTTGTTCTATTAGTCCATCTATACTGACCTCCATCAGGTTGCAAATTCAAAATAATTTTTATCTGCATCTAGCTCTGAAAAAATATTTGGCCTTCTAGCAGTGTGTGGGACTTGTTCTATTAGTCCATCTATACTGACCTCCATCACGTTGCAAATTGAATATAATTTTTTTCTGCATCTAGCTCTGAAAAAATATTTGGCCTTCTAGCAGTGTGTGGGACTTGTTCTATTAGTCCATCTATACTGACCTCCATCACGTTGCAAATTGAATATAATTTTTTTCTGCATCTAGCTCTGAAAAAATATTTGGCCTTCTAGCAGTGTGTGGGACTTGTTCTATTAGTCCATCTATACTGACCTCCATCAGGTTGCAAACTGAATATAATTTTTTTCTGCATCTACCTCTGAAAAAATATTTGGGCTTCTAGCAGTGTGTGGGACTTGTTCTATTAGTCCATCTATACTGACCTCCATCAGGTTGCAAATTGAATATAATATTTTTCTGCATCTAGCTCTGAAAAAATATTTGGCCTTCTAGCTGTGTGTGGGACTTGTTCTATTAGTCCATCTATACTGACCTCCATCAGGTTGCAAATTCAAAATAATTTTTATCTGCATCTAGCTCTGAAAAAATATTTGGCCTTCTAGCAGTGTGTGGGACTTGTTCTATTAGTCCATCTATACTGACCTCCATCAGGTTGCAAATTGAATATAATTTTTTTCTGCATCTAGCTCTGAAAAAATATTTGGCCTTCTAGCAGTGTGTGGGACTTGTTCTATTAGTCCATCTATACTGACCTCCATCACATTGCAAATTGAATATAATTTTTTCTGCATCTAGCTCTCAAAAAATATTTGGCCTTCTAGCTGTGTGTGGGACTTGTTCTATTAGTCCATCTATACTGACCTCCATCAGGTTGCAAACTGAATATAATTTTTTTCTGCATCTACCTCTGAAAAAATATTTGGGCTTCTAGCTGTGTGTGGGACTTGTTCTATTAGTCCATCTATACTGACCTCCATCACGTTGCAAATTGAATATAATTTTTTTCTGCATCTAGCTCTGAAAAAATATTTGGCCTTCTAGCTGTGTGTGGGACTTGTTCTATTAGTCCATCTATACTGACCTCCATCAGGTTGCAAATTCAAAATAATTTTTATCTGCATCTAGCTCTGAAAAAATATTTGGCCTTCTAGCAGTGTGTGGGACTTGTTCTATTAGTCCATCTATACTGACCTCCATCAGGTTGCAAATTGAATATAATTTTTTTCTGCATCTAGCTCTGAAAAAATATTTGGCCTTCTAGCAGTGTGTGGGACTTGTTCTATTAGTCCATCTATACTGACCTCCATCACGTTGCAAATTGAATATAATTTTTTTCTGCATCTAGCTCTGAAAAAATATTTCGCCTTCTAACAGTGTGTGGGACTTGTTCTATTAGTCCATCTATACTGACCTCCATCAGGTTGCAAACTGAATATAATTTTTTTCTGCATCTACCTCTGAAAAAATATTTGGGCTTCTAGCAGTGTGTGGGACTTGTTCTATTAGTCCATCTATACTGACCTCCATCAGGTTGCAAATTGAATATAATATTTTTCTGCATCTAGCTCTGAAAAAATATTTGGCCTTCTAGCAGTGTGTGGAACTTGTTCTATTAGTCCATCTATACTGACCTCCATCAGGTTGCAAACTGAATATAATTTTTTTCTGCATCTAGCTCTGAAAAAATATTTGGCCTTCTAGCAGTGTGTGGGACTTTTTCTATTAGTCCATCTATACTGACCTCCATCAGGTTGCAAACTGAATATAATTTTTTTCTGCATCTACCTCTGAAAAAATATTTGGGCTTCTAGCAGTGTGTGGGACTTGTTCTATTAGTCCATCTATACTGACCTCCATCAGGTTGCAAATTGAATATAATATTTTTCTGCATCTAGCTCTGAAAAAATATTTGGCCTTCTAGCAGTGTGTGGAACTTGTTCTATTAGTCCATCTATACTGACCTCCATCAGGTTGCAAACTGAATATAATTTTTTTCTGCATCTAGCTCTGAAAAAATATTTGGCCTTCTAGCAGTGTGCGGGACTTGTTCTATTAGTCCATCTATACTGACCTCCATCAGGTTGCAAACTGAATATAATTTTTTTCTGCATCTAGCTCTGAAAAAATATTTGGCCTTCTAGCAGTGTGTGGGACTTGTTCTATTAGTCCATCTATACTGACCTCCATCAGGTTGCAAACTGAATATAATTTTTTTCTACATCTACCTCTGAAAAATATTTGGGCTTCTAGCAGTGTGTGGGACTTGTTCTATTAGTCCATCTATACTGACGTCCATCAGGTTGCAAACTGAATATAATTTTTTTCTGCATCTACCTCTGAAAAAATATTTGGGCTTCTAGCAGTGTGTGGGACTTGTTCTATTAGTCCATCTATACTGACCTCCATCAGGTTGCAAATTGAATATAATATTTTTCTGCATCTAGCTCTGAAAAAATATTTGGCCTTCTAGCAGTGTGTGGGACTTGTTCTATTAGTCCATCTATACTGACCTCCATCAGGTTGCAAATTGAATATATTTTTTTTCTACATCTAGCTCTGAAAAAATATTTGGCCTTCTAGCAGTGTGTGGGACTTGTTCTATTAGTCCATCTATACTGACCTCCATCAGGTTGCAAATTGAATATAATTTTTTTCTGCATCTAGCTCTGAAAAAATATTTGGCCTTCTAGCAGTGTGTGGGACTTGTTCTATTAGTCCATCTATACTGACCTCCATCAGGTTGCAAACTGAATATAATTTTTTTCTGCATCTACCTCTGAAAAAATATTTGGGCTTCTAGCAGTGTGTGGGACTTGTTCTATTAGTCCATCTATACTGACCTCCATCACGTTGCAAATTGAATATAATTTTTTTCTGCATCTAGCTCTGAAAAAATATTTGGCCTTCTAGCAGTGTGTGGGACTTGTTCTATTAGTCCATCTATACTGACCTCCATCAGGTTGCAAACTGAATATAATTTTTTTCTGCATCTACCTCTGAAAAAATATTTGGGCTTCTAGCAGTGTGTGGGACTTGTTCTATTAGTCCATCTATACTGACCTCCATCAGGTTGCAAATTGAATATAATATTTTTCTGCATCTAGCTCTGAAAAAATATTTGGCCTTCTAGCAGTGTGTGGAACTTGTTCTATTAGTCCATCTATACTGACCTCCATCAGGTTGCAAACTGAATATAATTTTTTCTGCATCTACCTCTGAAAAAATATTTGGGCTTCTAGCAGTGTGTGGGACTTGTTCTATTAGTCCATCTATACTGACCTCCATCAGGTTGCAAATTGAATATAATATTTTTCTGCATCTAGCTCTGAAAAAATATTTGGCCTTCTAGCAGTGTGTGGAACTTGTTCTATTAGTCCATCTATACTGACCTCCATCAGGTTGCAAACTGAATATAATTTTTTTCTGCATCTAGCTCTGAAAAAATATTTGGCTTTCTAGCAGTGTGTGGGACTTGTTCTATTAGTCCATCTATACTGACCTCCATCAGGTTGCAAACTGAATATAATTTTTTTCTGCATCTACCTCTGAAAAAATATTTGGGCTTCTAGCAGTGTGTGGGACTTGTTCTATTAGTCCATCTATACTGACCTCCATCAGGTTGCAAATTGAATATAATATTTTTCTGCATCTAGCTCTGAAAAAATATTTGGCCTTCTAGCAGTGTGTGGAACTTGTTCTATTAGTCCATCTATACTGACCTCCATCAGGTTGCAAACTGAATATAATTTTTTTCTGCATCTAGCTCTGAAAAAATATTTGGCCTTCTAGCAGTGTGTGGGACTTGTTCTATTAGTCCATCTATACTGACCTCCATCAGGTTGCAAACTGAATATAATTTTTTTCTGCATCTACCTCTGAAAAAATATTTGGGCTTCTAGCAGTGTGTGGGACTTGTTCTATTAGTCCATCTATACTGACCTCCATCAGGTTGCAAATTGAATATAATATTTTTCTGCATCTAGCTCTGAAAAAATATTTGGCCTTCTAGCAGTGTGTGGGACTTGTTCTATTAGTCCATCTATACTGACCTCCATCAGGTTGCAAACTGAATATAATTTTTTTCTGCATCTAGCTCTGAAAAAATATTTGGCCTTCTAGCAGTGTGTGGGACTTGTTCTATTAGTCCATCTATACTGACCTCCATCAGGTTGCAAACTGAATATAATTTTTTTCTGCATCTACCTCTGAAAAAATATTTGGGCTTCTAGCAGTGTGTGGGACTTGTTCTATTAGTCCATCTATACTGACCTCCATCAGGTTGCAAACTGAATATAATTTTTTTTCTGCATCTACCTCTGAAAAAATATTTGGGCTTCTAGCAGTGTGTGGGACTTGTTCTATTAGTCCATCTATACTGACCTCCATCAGGTTGCAAATTGAATATAATATTTTTCTGCATCTAGCTCTGAAAAAATATTTGGCCTTCTAGCAGTGTGTGGGACTTGTTCTATTAGTCCATCTATACTGACCTCCATCAGGTTGCAAATTGAATATATTTTTTTTCTACATCTAGCTCTGAAAAAATATTTGGCCTTCTAGCAGTGTGTGGGACTTGTTCTATTAGTCCATCTATACTGACCTCCATCAGGTTGCAAATTGAATATAATTTTTTTCTGCATCTAGCTCTGAAAAAATATTTGGCCTTCTAGCAGTGTGTGGGACTTGTTCTATTAGTCCATCTATACTGACCTCCATCAGGTTGCAAACTGAATATAATTTTTTTCTGCATCTACCTCTGAAAAAATATTTGGGCTTCTAGCAGTGTGTGGGACTTGTTCTATTAGTCCATCTATACTGACCTCCATCACGTTGCAAATTGAATATAATTTTTTTCTGCATCTAGCTCTGAAAAAATATTTGGCCTTCTAGCAGTGTGTGGGACTTGTTCTATTAGTCCATCTATACTGACCTCCATCAGGTTGCAAACTGAATATAATTTTTTTCTGCATCTACCTCTGAAAAAATATTTGGGCTTCTAGCAGTGTGTGGGACTTGTTCTATTAGTCCATCTATACTGACCTCCATCAGGTTGCAAATTGAATATAATATTTTTCTGCATCTAGCTCTGAAAAAATATTTGGCCTTCTAGCAGTGTGTGGAACTTGTTCTATTAGTCCATCTATACTGACCTTCATCAGGTTGCAAACTGAATATAATTTTTTTCTGCATCTAGCTCTGAAAAAATATTTGTCCTTCTAGCAGTGTGTGGGACTTGTTCTATTAGTCCATCTATACTGACCTCCATCAGGTTGCAAACTGAATATAATTTTTTTCTGCATCTAGCTCTGAAAAAATATTTGGCCTTCTAGCAGTGTGTGGGACTTGTTCTATTAGTCCATCTATACTGACCTCCATCAGGTTGCAAACTGAATATAATTTTTTTCTGCATCTACCTCTGAAAAAATATTTGGGCTTCTAGCAGTGTGTGGGACTTGTTCTATTAGTCCATCTATACTGACCTCCATCAGGTTGCAAACTGAATATAATTTTTTTTCTGCATCTACCTCTGAAAAAATATTTGGGCTTCTAGCAGTGTGTGGGACTTGTTCTATTAGTCCATCTATACTGACCTCCATCAGGTTGCAAATTGAATATAATATTTTTCTGCATCTAGCTCTGAAAAAATATTTGGCCTTCTAGCAGTGTGTGGGACTTGTTCTATTAGTCCATCTATACTGACCTCCATCAGGTTGCAAATTGAATATATTTTTTTTCTACATCTAGCTCTGAAAAAATATTTGGCCTTCTAGCAGTGTGTGGGACTTGTTCTATTAGTCCATCTATACTGACCTCCATCAGGTTGCAAATTGAATATAATTTTTTTCTGCATCTAGCTCTGAAAAAATATTTGGCCTTCTAGCAGTGTGTGGGACTTGTTCTATTAGTCCATCTATACTGACCTCCATCAGGTTGCAAACTGAATATAATTTTTTTCTGCATCTACCTCTGAAAAAATATTTGGGCTTCTAGCAGTGTGTGGGACTTGTTCTATTAGTCCATCTATACTGACCTCCATCACGTTGCAAATTGAATATAATTTTTTTCTGCATCTAGCTCTGAAAAAATATTTGGCCTTCTAGCAGTGTGTGGGACTTGTTCTATTAGTCCATCTATACTGACCTCCATCAGGTTGCAAACTGAATATAATTTTTTTCTGCATCTACCTCTGAAAAAATATTTGGGCTTCTAGCAGTGTGTGGGACTTGTTCTATTAGTCCATCTATACTGACCTCCATCAGGTTGCAAATTGAATATAATATTTTTCTGCATCTAGCTCTGAAAAAATATTTGGCCTTCTAGCAGTGTGTGGAACTTGTTCTATTAGTCCATCTATACTGACCTCCATCAGGTTGCAAACTGAATATAATTTTTTCTGCATCTACCTCTGAAAAAATATTTGGGCTTCTAGCAGTGTGTGGGACTTGTTCTATTAGTCCATCTATACTGACCTCCATCAGGTTGCAAATTGAATATAATATTTTTCTGCATCTAGCTCTGAAAAAATATTTGGCCTTCTAGCAGTGTGTGGAACTTGTTCTATTAGTCCATCTATACTGACCTCCATCAGGTTGCAAACTGAATATAATTTTTTTCTGCATCTAGCTCTGAAAAAATATTTGGCTTTCTAGCAGTGTGTGGGACTTGTTCTATTAGTCCATCTATACTGACCTCCATCAGGTTGCAAACTGAATATAATTTTTTTCTGCATCTACCTCTGAAAAAATATTTGGGCTTCTAGCAGTGTGTGGGACTTGTTCTATTAGTCCATCTATACTGACCTCCATCAGGTTGCAAACTGAATATAATTTTTTTCTGCATCTAGCTCTGAAAAAATATTTGGCCTTCTAGCAGTGTGTGGGACTTGTTCTATTAGTCCATCTATACTGACCTCCATCAGGTTGCAAACTGAATATAATTTTTTTCTGCATCTAACCCAGACAATAGTATTGGCCTAATACCACAGTTTGGCCACTCAGCTCTGCTCGGTTCCCATCCATTGTTTTTTTGTGCAAACAACTCCAGAGTTGTGAATTAGTTAACCACCAAAATGAGTGGAAAAAGGCCTGCTGCTGGTGGAAAGGGGAATAGGCGTGTTGGGAAGGGGAAAAAAGGTTGTGTCCGTGGAGTAGGTGTTAAAACAACAGTAACATCTGCAGAAGAAAGACCATCTTCCAGCCAAACTAAAATGTCTACTTCTTTTAGCGGACAATGTGATAAGATCCCTTTCTTACGGCCATGCCAATCGCTACAAATTCCAGATGAGGCACAAAAACAGCAGGTGCTTCAACGGATATCAAGTGCTCCTTTAAGTGGGCTCTCCTCCACATCAACTTCAACATCACAAATACTCCAGTCCTCAGAGGTGTCATCCCAATCGCACTTGCTTCCTCACAGCTCCCAAATCTCCAGCTGCCCATCTGAGTATGAGGTAGAACAGATGGTTGAGTCTGCAGAGCTGTTTACTCATACTATAGCCTGGGAATCAGAGGTCTGCTCCAGCGCTTCTGTGAATCCAGACAAGGAAATAATCTGCACTGATGCCCAGAATCTTTATGAGTCGGATCCAGGACCAGACGCAGAAGGTTCTGACCATAATGTAGACCCTCATTCCCAAACTGTAACTCCTGTTGGTGGAGACAATGAGGAAGACGATGATGAGACTCAAATACCTGATTGGAGCGACAACTTTCGTTTTTTTTCAGGGCAGGAACAGGTTGGCTCTGAGGACGACGGGTGTGATAACACACAGGGTGATAATGATGAGGTTGGAGATCCCACTTACTGTCAACCCACAGTCAGCCAAGAGATGAGGTCAGCAGAGGAGGTGGAGGAGGATGCTAGTGACGACGAGGTCAGGTTGCGCCTTCCTGGACAGAGACGTAGTACTGGAAGCACGTCAACAACTCCATCCTCAAACACAACTCTGCCTCTGACCACAAGTCGTGGTGGCTCTTCAGGTCGCATGGGTGCTAAGCCTTGCATAGCCTGGGCATTTTTTCAGATCGATAAAGATGACCCAACTCGTGTTATCTGTAACATTTGTCAACAAAAGCTAAGTAGAGGCCAAAAAATACATAGTTTGAGTACTTCATGCATGAACCGGCACATGGACATGAAGCATAAGTTGCAGTGGGAAGCTCACTGTGCTACAATGCGGCCTAGCTGGCCGGGCCAACCACCGTCTGCCCCATCTTCCTCACAGTCCGGCAGTTTGCCGGGGACACCCTTATCAACCCCGTCTAAGCACAACAGCCAGCCCCCAGTCCCTCAGATGTGGACAAGTAAAAGACCATTTCCTCCTAGCCATGAGAAAGCTAAGAGGTTGAATTTCACCATCTGCAAGCTCTTGGCTACAGAAATGCTGCCTTTCCGCCTGGTGGACACAGAGGATTTTCGAGACCTTATGTCCGTCGCAGTGCCCCAGTACCAGATGCCCAGTCGGCACTACTTCTCAAAGAAAGGTGTGCCTGCGCTCCACCAGCATGTCGCACACAACATCACCGCTTCTTTGAGAAACTCTGTGTGTGACAGGGTGCATTTCACCACAGACACTTGGACGAGTAGGCATGGACAGGGGCGTTACATGTCGCTGACTGGGCACTGGGTAACAATGGTGACAACAGGACAAGGGGCTGCTGTCCAAGTCTTGCCGTCCCCACGAGTTGTGCGTCAATCCTCTTTATGTCTAAGTTCCTCCACTGCTTCTGCCTCCTCAACCTCCTCTCGGTCCTCCACCTGCACCCAAAGCCAGTCTGGTCATGCCACAAGCTTTCTAACTGCGCAGAAGGGATCCTGCACACCTCCTTACTATGCTGGCAGTAGGGCTCAACGTCATCAGGCGGTTTTTACTTTTAAATGTCTGGGAAATGTGAGTCACACAGCTGAGGAGTTGTGGTCAGCTCTGGAGAACCAATTTCATGAATGGTTGTCTCCACTGGACCTGAAACCAGGGAAGGCCGTGTGCGACAATGCTGCAAACCTGGGTGCGGCCCTTCGCCGGGGCAATGTCACACACGTGCCTTGTATGGCTCACGTGTTGAACCTCAATTTTTAGCCCACTATCCCGGACTAGATGGCCTTCTGCAGAGGGCACGGTCGCTGTGTGCTCACTTCCGCCGTTCGCATCCCGCAGCTCAGCGACTTACATCTCTACAGAAGTCGTTGGGCCTGCCACTTCTGCTTCTATGCACCCTTCTGCACAGTTTTGAAAAGGCGACGAAGATGTTTAGTGCTGACAATGCCATTATCAGCATGACTATTCCGGTGATTTACATGCTGGAGCACATGTTAAACAGAATTCGGAGTCAGGTGGTGGCACAAGAGGAGGTGGAGGAAGTAGAGGAGGAGGAGTTGTATGCGGAAGGGCTAACATCTGCAAGGTCCAGACGGTCGGCAGCACCAAGGCGGCAGGCATGTGAGGGTGGGTGAGATGGTTTTACCAGGGCGCATGGTAGCAGTCAAACTAGTGAGGAAGGTGCAGGAGCCCAGGAAGAAGTGGAGGACAAACTGATGGAAGACTCATCAGATGAGGGAGACCTTGATCACATTTCTGTTGTGCGAGGTTGGGGGGAGAGGACAGAGGAAGGAAGCATGATTGTTACCTCGCCACCAACACAACAGGGACTTGGTGCTCCTGGATGCGCAAGACACATGAGTGCCTTCTTGCTGCACTACCTGCAACATGACCCTCGAATTGGGAGAATTAGAAATAATCCTGACTACTGGGTTGCCACACTGTTAGATCCCCGGTACAAAAGTAAATTTGCAGAAATAATTCCTGCCATAGAAAGGGATGCACGCATGCAGAAGTATCAGCAGAGACTGTTGCAGAATCTTACATGTGCTTTTCCACAAAACACCAGTGGTGCACGTAGTGAATCTCACAGTTCCAACTTGCCAACCGTGGGACCGTCGAGTGTTCAGCACTCATACCGTAACAGAAACACAGTATCTGCTGGTAACATTAATTTTGCGGAATCATTTCACCACTTTTTTAGCTCATCCTTTGCAAGGCCACAGAAGACAAGAAGTCTGACACATAGTCAACGCCTAGAGACGATGGTACAGGAGTATCTCCAAGTAAACATTGAAGCCATGACTGTGTCACTGGACCCTTGCTCTTTTTGGGCTTCCAATCTGGATAAATGGCCGGAGCTCGCCACTTACGCCTTGGAGATCTTGACATGCCCCGCAGCCAGCGTTCTGTCTGAACGTGTGTTCAGCGCTGCTGGTGGTGTGCTGACAGATAAGCGCACGCGGCTCTCCACTGATAATGTAGACTGACTCACCTTCATAAAGATGAACAAATCATGGATCCGAAACAACTTTTCTACCCCTGTGTCATCCTGGGGAGAGTAAAAGCTTGAGGATTGGTTAAAATCACCTCACCAACCGTTTTAAGCTTTCAAATTACTAATCATGTTTATCTGTATCTTGGCTGGAAAATTATTTGGGCTTTGTAGCAGTGTGCAGTAATGATTCTATTAGGCCATCTATACTAAGCTCCACCAGATTTAAAATTACTAATCATGTTTATCTGTATCTTGGCTGGAAAATTATTTGGGCTTTGTAGCAGTGTGCAGTACTGATTCTATTAGGCCATCTATACTAAGCTCCACCAGATTTAAAATTAATAATAATTTTTAGCTGCATCTAGCCCGGAAAATAATTTTGGGGCTCCGAGATGCGCAAGACACATAAGTGCCTTCTTGCTGCACTACCTGCAACATGACCCTCAGATTGTCAGAATTCGAAGTAATCCTGACTACTGGGTTGCCACACTCTTAGATCCCCCACACTCTTCGATCAACCTTTTCATTTTAATAAAGACCAAAAAAATGGTCATTTTTGAAATTATAAGCATTAGCAGGTTATTAGAAACTGAAATCAAACAGTTTTCAACTCAAAACTTTATTCTAGGTGATGTTACATTTGCACATAGGACCCCTTGTTCGAAAGGAGCTTCTGAACTCTCTCGTCCATTGAATTTGTCAGGTTTTGGATGGTTTCTGCTTCAATTGTTTTGCATGAGGACAGAATACCCTCCCAGAGCTGTTGCTTAGATGTGAACTGCCTCCCGCCATCATAGACACTCCTTTTGATGATGCTCCAGAGGTTCTGAATGGGGTAGAGGTCAGGGGAGCATGAAGGTCACACCATAAGTTTGTCCCCTTTTATGCCCATATCAGCCAGAGATGCAGATGTGTTATGTGCAGCATGAGACGGTGCATTATCATGCATGAAAATGATCTTGCTGTGGAATACACGGTTCTTCTTCTTGAACCATGGCAGGAAGTGCTGTTTGAGAAACTCCACATACATTATGGAGTTCATCTTTACCCCTTCAGGGATCCTAAAGGGGCTGACAATCTCTCTCCCCATGATTCCAGCCCAAAACATTACTCCACCTCCTCCTTGTTGGCGCCGTAGCCGTGTTTGCGTGGGGTGTCCATCAACCAGCCATCCTCCACTCCATCCATCTGGACCATCGAGCGTTGCACGGCACTCATCCGTGAACAAAACAGTTTTGAAATCAGTCTTCATGTAATGTTTGGCCCACTGGAGCCATTTCTGCTTGTGTGCAGTGGATAGAGGAGGTCGACAGGATGGCGTACGAACAGCTGCAAACCTCTGAAGGACCCTGCATCTTGTTGTTCGGGGGACGTTGGAGGCACCAGCCGCTTCAAAAACTTGTCTGCTGCTATGACAAGGCTTTTTTTGCCGCTGCTTTTTTAACCTGACGTAATTGCCTGTAGAAAAGAGCCCTCAATTTGCCCTTATCAGCACGCAGACGTGTGTACTGTGAATCAGCTACATACTTCTTGATTGCCAAGACACTTCATCCTGATCATCGCACAATGTTGATTGTAGTCATGCCTTGACCTAAACACTCCACAATTTGTTGCTTCTCAGCAGCCGACACATCCTTTTTCTTTCCCATTTTGGCAGAAAATGTAGGCTGCTTAATAATGTGGGACAGCCTTCTTAAGTAGTCTTGCCGTTCATTGGACACACCTGCCAAACTAATTAGCACAGGTGTCTGCAATTGCTTACAGTGATATAAAGAGCCCTGACACACATCACCATCAATGAGTTTAACTGACAAACAAACAAATTCTTCCCTTATCACTCCTAAACACTTTTTGCATAATAATTTGGAACACAGTGTACATGTGCTTTTCCACAAAACACCAGTGGTTCACGTAGTGAATCTTACAGTTCTAATTTGCCAACCGTGGTCTGTATGGAGTTGTTCAATAAAGGGCCCAAAATTAAGATAACATAGACGGGAGAGGTCTCTATGAATAGGAATTCATAAGAATTTGATACCCTGTGAGGGCCAGGCAAAGGGAAAGTTGGACTGGATGGAATCCTGTATGGATTTGGGGAGGGAGACATCGAGGGCCTCAGACTTCGCTGTATTGATTTTAAAATTTGACCATGTAACAAAGTCATCTATTTCAGCCATAACAGCCTGCTGATGGATATATGTGATTGACATCATCAGCAAATGCAGAGCACTTGTACTCGGTGCCTTCCACCTCAATCCACCTAATATTGGGGTTATGGTGAATAGATGAGAGCAGGTGCTCCGTCACTAGGATGTATAAGAGAGGGGACAGAGGACATCCCTGCCTTGTCCCATTGGTGATTATGAAAGGTGATGAAATTGTTCTGACGCGCCCCCTGGGCCTTGGGACATCCGGAGCCGGACCCTTTTTGGTGGATGCTGGTGGTTGTAGTCTCCGTGGCGGCGACCCGGTTCCGTGGCTCAGGGCGGTCAAACCAGTGGCGGAACTATTTATGTGGTTTTGATGTTTAAATGTCCGACTACGCCACCCGTGGATTGCAGTCAGAGTGAACCGCCGCTGCAGGGCAGACCGCTGAGGCTGGTGTTGTGGGTGCAGCAGAGCGTAGCATAACTCCCCACGGGAGGAGTATAGCCTCGGGGCAGTGTATGCGGAGGATCGGGGTGATGGTGCAGGGCAGCAGCAGTAACGACACGAAGTCAGTGATGCAGTCCGGGGCCTTTACTCACAATTCTTATTATCCAGACCACTTCTGCAGGTAACGGCTGCCCACGTCGTACTGTGCTCACCAGGTGAGGGGCTCAGACAACTCCCAGATAACTTTGGAGCGCTTCACAGGACCCCCTTTGTGTGTCCTTTGTCTGGCCTTTCTTACCAACCCTTCTGTCCGGCTGCCTCGGGCTTCCTCTTGGTAAACTTGGCGCCAGTTTCCCTGACCCTATGTGCTGCCCTCCTAGCGGGTGTAGTGAGGGGCTGCGCCACATAAAATGTCACAGCCTCCGGTTTCTAGCTGAGGGTCGTTTCCCGCCTCCACTAGTTTCGGTGACCGGTCTCCCCCTTTGGCCTGACCCCTCCACGCAGGTGGTTTCGGGCTTGTGGTGGTGACTCGCCCATCCACACCCCTGGGATCCCTTCATTCCTCGTTCCTGGAGCCTTCTCCGCTCCTCTTCCTTCCTTCCCCCTCTTCCAGGCCTGGGCCTCTGTTGCTAGGCCCGCCTCTGGAGCAAAGCACATGCAGAGCCCCTGCTCCCTGTCACTTCTGCTCAGACTTCTCTGCACTGAACTAAGATGATGCCCACCTTTTATACTCCCTTCTCAATGCACCCAGGAACTGCTTCCTCCCTGCTCCTGCACTACAGGGTTCCCCTTCCTCAGTGTTCCCTCCCCCCACTCCAGCCAGGGACAGGGACTGTCGTGCCCATCTCAGGGGCATATTGGTTGCCTTGCCCCATGGCAATGTGGTGTAATGCATGCAGGTGTCGGGGTCCTGATCCACACTCCATCCTTACCTGAGAGTGAGATATCACACCTCTGGGTGAGGTGCAATATCTCTGCAGCAACCGTGCCCTCGGGGTGCTACAGTTCCATTTATCTTCAGCCTAGGTGACGCATTGCGATACAGGGCCGTGATTTTGGCTATAAAAGGGTCACCTAGACCCCTACCCCAAGCTTTTTAAGAGAATAATATATGGCGTGCCAGGAGACTCTATGGAATGCTTTCTCAGCATCCAACGAGAGTATCTAATTACTAATTTTTAACTGCATCTAGCCCAGGAAATACTTTGTGCCTAGTAGCAGTGTCTGCTAGTCAGCGGATTATCCCGGCTGTTAAGCAAGCTACACCACCTGTAGTTTGGACACTTAATTTTTTCAAAGGAAATGCTTCGGGACCACGGGATACTCAGTGAAGAGCATCAGGAGGCACCCCAAGGCATAGAGGCTGGGACTGGCGGTAGGACGCCTTGTGGTGGACAGCCGAGCTCAATCCTTATAAAAGCTTTTTAACTGCAGCAGCTTTAGTGGACGCTACTGGAGCTGGAATTACGCGGCTGCTGGCATGAGACTTGCCCTTCAATAGATCCTTGTAAAAGGATTTAAAGTGTATTCATTCAAATTAGAGAGACAATTTAAATTCAAAAGCTTAGAGCTGCCTCCACCACAGGGGGGCTCGCTCGACCCACCAGCGGACAGGCACCAGTATTGGGAGAGGGGGGCTGGCCGTCAGGGTCCACCGCGGCTCTGGCACAAACGGAGGTGGCACGGGCAGGAACGGACTGGCCGTGTCGGCTTCTCACTTTTTGGATTTTAGAAGGGCATGGCATGCCTATATCTGTGTCTCCCCCTCCTTTTACTCCTCCACCTCTTTTCTTTTCGCATGACTATATGTACTTGTCACTTTTCCATGTGTTAGTTATGTCTTCTGAGCAGTTTGTCAGCTTTTGGACACCTTTGAAGGTGTTTTCTATGTGTTTCTATGTGTTTTTGTTTGCCTGCCATTGGTTTTAACGGTGTTCGAAGGTGTTCCACGAACAGTTCGACGAACCGAACCGATCTCGAACACTACGGGGGTGGCTCAACACTAATCGGGAGACCTTGGTGGCCATTCAACTGGCCCACAACGACCAATCCACTTTCCAGGAAACTATTTATGTAGGAATGCTCAGACCTGACACCCTTAATGTGGTGGTGCACCATCTTGTTGGAAAAACTCAGGGAACGTGCCATCTTCAGTGCATAAAGAGGGCAACACATCATCATGTAGCAATTTCAGATATCCAGTGGCATTGAGGTTTCCATTGATGAAGAATGGCCCCATTATCTTTGTACCCCGTATATCACACCATACCATCAAGATACGAGATCTCATCTCGGAACCTAATGGCAGTCAGGCTACCTCTGGCGAGCACATGGAGGGCTGTGCGGCCCTCCAAAGAAATGCCACAGAACACCAGGATTGGCAAAGTCACCACTGGCATCCTGTGCTCTTCACAGATGAAAGCAGGTTCACATTGAGCACATGTGACAGACGTGACAGAGTCTGGAGATGCTGTGGAGAGCGATCTGCTTCTTGCAACATCCTTCAGCATGACTGGTTTGGCAGTGGGTCAGTAATGGTGTGGGGTGGCATTTCTTTGGAGGGCCGCACAGCTCTCCATGTGCTCGCCAGAGGTAGCCTGACTGCCATTAGGTACCGAGATGAGATCCTCAGACCCCTTGTGAGACCATATGCTGGTGCGGTTGGCCCTGAGTTCCTCCTAATGCAGGACAATGCAAGACCTCATGTGGCTGGAGTGTGTCAGCAGTTCCTGCAAGATGAAGGCATTGAAGCTATGGACTGGCCCGCCCGTTCCCCAGACCTGAATTCGATTGAGCACATCTGGGACATCATGTCTCGCTCCATTCACCAACGTCACGTTGCACCACAGACTGTCCAGGAGTTGGCGGATGCTTTAGTCCAGGTCTGGGAGGAGATCCCACAGGAGACCATCCGCAACCTCATCAGTAGCATGCCCAGGCGTTGTAGGGAGGTCATACAGGCACGTGGAGGCCACACACAATACTGAGCCTCATTTTGACTTGTTTTAAGGACACTACATCAAAGTTGGATCAGCCTGTAGTGTGTTTTTCCACTTTAATTTTGGGGGTGACTCCAAATCCAGGCCTTTATTGGTTAATAAATTTGATTTCCATTGATGATTTTTGTGTGATTTTGTTGTCAGCACATTCAACTTTGTACAGAACAAAGTATTCAATGAGAATATTTCATTCATTCAGATCTAGGATGTGTTATTTGAGTGTTCCCTTTATTTTTTTGAGCAGTGTATATACATATTTATATATGTAGTGAAGAGTATTGCCATGAAAACTATGTGTAAAAGTCCTAGACAATTCCCCTATGTAAAAGCCCATCTTAAAATCGCATTGCATACGGATTGCATATGGATGTCACACGGATGTCCTATGAATGCTAGGTGAGAAAATCGCATAGCAATCGCATGGCACTTGTCCGTTTTTTCTGTCCAGAAATCGGAACTTTTTTTTCACACCTATGAGTATGTGTCCTTAGGGTATGTGCACATGATCAGGAACCGCTGCGGGTTTGATGCTGCGTGCTTATGCAAAGTCAAACCCGCAGCGCCAGATGTTACAGCACAGTGGATGGGATTTGTAGAAATCCCATGTCCACTATTCGTTCATCTGTGCCTTCGAATCACCCGCAGACACGGACATGCGACGCGTCTTTCAAGACCGCACCATGTCAATTTCTCTTGTGGAGTCGAATGTATTGAATGCGGTGAATTCGCATGGTTCAATGAACACATGCGGATTCATCTGCGTTCAATAGAACGCATCGCTTTGGACGCAGCATAAAGTATACATACAGCTGTCAGTATGATCCCCGCAGCACTATTACTGGCGGTAATGATATTACCGCCGATCACAGACCCTGATTCCTGTGCTGTCACGCAGATGACAGCGTGGGAAACCAGGGATTTTCGGGGCCATGTTCGGGTTCGTGATCGGAATCCCGAACACGAACATTTTTTTGATGTTCGGGTATATTTGCCGAACCTGAACATCAAACATTCGTTCATCTCTAGTAAGGAGGTGATATCAGGTCCAGAGAGGTAGATCTATATGTCATCAGCATGGAGGTGATACTGAAAGCCGTGAGACTATGAGCTGTCCCAGGCCAAAGGTGTAGATGGAGAAGAGCAGGGGTCCTACAACTGAATCTTGGGGGACACCGACACATAGAGGGTGAGATGAGTAGTTGGTGTGTGAGTGGGAGACACTGAATGTCCTGTCGGTTAGGTATGAAAAGATCCAAGAGAGGGCCAAGTCTGTGATGCCGAGAGATGAGCGTCTGTAGTAAGAGGGAATGGTCTGCTGTGTCGAAAGCAGATGACAGGTCTAGGAGGAGGAGGACAGAGTAGTGTTGCATGGATTTGGCAGTTAGTAGGTCATTGGTTACTTTAGTCAGGGCAGTTTCAGTGGAATGGTGCAGTCGGAAGCCAGATTGTAAGTGGTCAAAGAGGGAGCAGGAGGAGAGGTGGGAGGACAGTTCAAAATGGATGTATTGATCCAGTAGTTTGGAGGAATAGGGGAGAAGTGAGACGGGGCTATAGCTAGACATAGGATTGGTCAAGGGAGGGCTTTTTTGAGGATGGGTGTGATTGAGGTATGTTTGAATCATGAGGGGAAGACACCAGTTGTTAGTGACAGGTTGAAGAGGAGGGTTAGGCTTGAGATGAAGACTGTGGAACGGTTTGGAATGAAGTGGGACAGTATTGGGTCAAGTTCACAGGTGGTGTGATGTGATTTGGAGAGTAAAGATGATTTTCTGTGATGTATGGCGAGGAAGCTGGTTTTGGAGGAGTAGAACTGAGTAGTTATGAGGATGGGATGTTGGAACTTTAAGCAAAAGTTTTGCCCTACGTTGTCAATCTTCTGCTTGAAGAATGAGGCTAAGTCTTCAGCTGAGGTGAGAGGAGAGGGAGGGGGAGCTGGCAGACAGAGGAGAGACTTGCTTAGCTGTTTAGGGTTGAGACATTGTTTTGCTGCAGTGAGCAATTGTGCAGCATTTTGAAAACTTCTGTTACTGGACTCCACTCCCTTTCTTTGGCAACCGCACAGCGGTACGCCTTGTAGGTGAGGGCCAGGAAGAACATGTGCTCCAGTAGATGACAAGCGCTGCATTAAGTGGCCTCTGCTCCTTTTTCTCCACCTTAACATCACACACATTACAGTCCTCAGAGGTGGCACCTCAATTACCCTTGTTTCCACCACGTCACAACTCTCCAACGAGTTTGCAGAGCTATTTACACATTCTATTCTGGTACATCAGAGGTCTGATCCAAAGCTTCACAGACTCAAGAGGGGTAAAGCATGTGTAGCGATGCCCTAAATTTTTTTCAGTTGATCCGGGCCTGGACGAAGTAGGTTCCGAGAATAATCCAAACCCTCGTCACCAGATATTAACCCCTGGGGGTGGGCATGAATGGGTTGGAGAACGAAATAAATACACACCAGAACATGGAGAACTAAACTAATAGAAAACAGGGGTTGGAGAACTAAACTAATAAGACAACAGGGGTTGGAAAACTAACCTACTAAACAGCTAGTGTTGGAGAACTAAACTACTACAACCCCTGGCAAAAATTAAGGAATCACCGGGCTCGGAGGATGTTCATTCATCTTTTAATGTTGTTGAAAACAAGCAGATCACAGACATGGCACAAAACTAAAGTCATTTCAAATGGCAACTTTAGGGCTTTAAGAAACACTAAAAGAAATAAAGATAAAAAATGTGGTACTCAGTAAGGGTAATTTTTTCAGACCAAGCAGAGGGAAAAAATTATGGAATCACTCAATTCTGAGGAAAAAATTATGGAATCATGAAAGACAAACACACAAAAGAACACTCCAATACATCACTAGTATTTTGTTGCACCACCTCTGGCTTTAATAACAGCTTGCAGTCTCTGAGGCATGGACTTAATGAGTGACAAACAGTACTCTTCATCACTCTAGCTTCAACTTTCTCTGATTGCTGTTGCCAGATCAGCTTTGCAGGTTGGAGCCTTGTCATGGACCATTTTCTTCAACTTTTACCAAAGACTTTCAATTGGATTAAGATCCGGACTATTTGCAGGCCATGACATTGACCTTATGTGTCTTCTTTCAAGGAATGTTTTCACAGTTTTTTCTCTATGGCAGGATGCATTATCATCTTGAAAAATTATGTCATCATCCCCAAACAAAACTGTCCAAAATATCAATGTAAACTTGGGCATTTATTGAAGATGTAATGACAGCCATCTCCCCAGTGCCTTTACCTGACATGCAGCCTCATATTATCAATGACTGTGGAAATTTGCATGTTCTCTTCATGCAGTCATCTTTATAAATCTCATTGGAACGGCACCAAACAAAAGTTCCAGCATCATCACCTTGCCCAATGCAGATTCGCGATTCATCACTGAATATGACTTTCATCCAGTCATCCACAGTCCACGATTGCTTTTCCTTAGCCCATTGTAACCTTGTTTTTTTCTGTTTAGGTGTTAATGATGGCTTATGTTTAGCTTTTCTGTATGTAAATCCCATTTCCTTTAGGCAGTTTCTTACAGTTCGGTCACAGACATTGACTCCAGTTTCATCCCATTCGTTCCTCATTTGTTTTGTTATGCATTTCCTCTTTTGGAGACATATTGCTTTAAGTTTCCGGTCTTGATGCTTTGATGTCTTCCTTGGTCTACCAGTATGTTTGCCTTTAACAACCTTCCCATGTTGTTAGTATTTGGTCGAGATTTTAGACACAGCTGACTGTGAACAACCAACATCTTTTGCAACATTGCGTGATGATAAACCTTTTTTTAAGAGTTTGATAACCCTCTCCTTTGTTTCAATTGACATCTCTCATGTTGGAGCCATGATTCATGTCAGTCCACTTTGTGCAACAGCTCTCCAAGGTGTGATCACTCCTTTTTAGATGCAGACTAACGAGCGGATCTAATTTGATGCTGGTGTTAGTTTTGGAAATGAAAATTTACAGGGTGATTCCATAATTTGTTCCTCAGAATTGAGTGATTCCATAATTTTTTCCCTCTGCTTGGTCTGAAAAAAATTACCCTCACTGAGTACCACATTTTTAATCTTGATTTCTTTTAGTGTTTCTTAAAGCCCTAAAGTTGCCATTTGAAATGACTTTAGTTTTGTGCCACATCTGTGATCTGCTTTTTTTTTAAACAACTGAATAAACATCCTCCGAGCCCGGTGATTCCATAATTTTTGCCAGGGGTTGTACACACCAGGGGATGGAGAACTAAACCACTAGACACCAAGGTGTCACTAGACAGCAAGTGTTTGAATCCCAAACGCTTGCGGGACAAACCTCTGTATCTAAAACTTTCTCCAGTGCTTCTACCTCCTCCACCTCCTCTTGGGCCTCTACCTGCTGCCTTAATGAGACACATGTTCCACCAGTGCAGAGAGAATCCCCCCCACCTCCGTACTGCACAACCAGGGCTTACTGCAATCAGGCAGTGTTAAAATTAATATGTCTTGGAGATTGCAGTCATACAACTGAAGAGTTGTGGACAGCTCTCCAGGCCGAGTTTAAGCAATGGCTGTCTCCACTGAACCTGGAGTAAGGGAAGGCCGTGTGCGATAACAGTGCAAACCTGGTGGCAGCCCTACGCCGGGGCAACCTCACACACGTGCCTTGCATGGCTCGCATTCTCAACCTGATGGTACAGCAATTTCTCCGCCACTATCCCGGCCTGGATGCACTGCTGCAGAATCCACGGTCTCTGTGTGCTCACTTAAAACTATAAAAATGAGCAGGATCCTTAGTATAAAGACCAAACTACTAAACCACAAGCAAACTCCTTCATGATGATAGAGGCCACAATCTCCTTAGCTTGCTGTTACTTTTCTGTGGGAATGAGCTTGTCTCCATCCAGCCAGGAATATCCAGTGAATGGCATGCCACGGTTTGGTATTTGCACCCAGTACCATAAGCGAAGCCATCCACAATTTCCATACATCAGGAATTTTATTTGGTAGACTGGCTGCCCAAACATTAGTTTCTTAGAAAGGAGCTGAAGACACTGAGTGGCAGTAGGTGCCAGTTTCTCCAGCATGACCTGTTTGTTATTGTTAGATATCAGAGGGAGAACAGAACTGGGCTTTGCCCATATTGCATTAGCTCCAATGGTGTTGAGGCAGCAGCGAGGCAATGGCAGGCTGTAAGCTGTCTTGAAGAGATGGGTTTCAGGTTCTGTCTGAAGGATCTGAATGTGGTGGCTGATCGGACGAGTTGAGGCACAGAATTCCAGAGGATGGGGGATATTTGGTAGAAGTCTTGGAGGCGATTGGGTGAGGAACAAATAAGTGTGGAGGAGAGAAGGAGGTCTTGGGAGGACGGGAGATTACGTAAGGGAATATATTGGGAGATTAGTTCAGAGATGTACAGAGAAGAAAGCTTATGGATGGCTTTGTAGGTCAGTGTTAGTAGTTTGAATTGGATACGCTGGGCAATTGGGAGCCAGTAAAGGGATCTTATAGATTTCAATCTTATAGATTGCTGGAGCCAGTGCACAGTAAAAAAAAAGCAGCCATAGAGTGTCTGGGAACCTTCGCACAGACTTTTCTTAGCCAGGGCTGCTTTTCGGCAGGGTTGGACGGGCCCACCAGAGAACCGGAGACTCGTCCGATGGGCTCTGGCTTCTCCTTCAGGCAGGGTCGGCGTTAGGGGCAGCCAGACTAGGCATCTGCCTAGGGGCCCCTGACCTGCCGCCGCCAGGTCACTATGGGGCCCGTGAGTCAGGGGGGCCCCCCCGACGTCAGCGCCGCACACCCGCATAGCGTATTCAACTGTATTGGCATCATAGATGCCGATACAGTTGATAGTAATGATGGAGGAGAGAGCGTCATGTGACGCTCTCTCTCCCTTTATGCCTCTGCCTCTGACGCAGCGTCATGATGTCATCACTCCAAGCTGTGCAGGGCAGTGGAGCTGCTGAGACTCACTGCAGATACCAGAGCGGCAGGGGAACAAGGAGGAGAGGTATTATATTTATTTTTTTAACTCACTGACGCCATAATACTGGAGGACTGGGGGCTACATTTATACTCAATATGGGGGGGCTGCATTATACCCTAAATGGCTGCATTATACCTGCATTATGCCCTAAATGGCTACATTATACCCTAAATGGCTGCATTATACCTGCATTATACCCTAAATGGCTGCATCATACTGTAAATGGCTGTATTATGCTCTAAATGGCTGCATTACACTGTAAATGGCTGCATTATACTGTATGGGGACTGCATTATACTATTTGGAGGCTGCATTATACTGTATCGGCATGCTGCATTATACTGTATGGGAGTGCTTCATTATACTCTATATTGCTGCGTTATGCTGTATGGGGGCCCTACATTATACTGTATGGGGCTGCATTATACAGTATTGGGACAGCATTATACTCTATGGGGGCTGCATTATACTGTATTGAAGACTATGGGGTGCATTATACTGTACAGAGGATTATGGGGAGTGCATTATACTGTATCTAGGACTATGGGGATGCAATATACTATGGGGAGTGCATTATAGAATATGGAAGACTATGGGATGCATTACACTATATTAAGGACTAGGGGGAGTGCGTTCTACTATATGGAGGACTATGGGGAGTGCAATATACTATATGGAGGACTATGGGGAGTGCATTATACTATATGGAGGACTATGGGGAGTGCATTATACTATATGGAGGAATATGAGAAGTGCATTAAACTATATGGAGGAATATGGGGAGTGCATTATACTATATAGAGGAATATGGAGAGTGCATTATACTATATGAAAGAATATGGGGAGTGCATTATACTATATGGAGGAATATGAGGAGTGCATTATACTATATGGAGAATTATGGAGAGTGCATTATACTGTATGGAGGACTATGGGGAGTGCATTATACTATATGGAGGACTATGGGGAGTGCATTATACTGTATGGAGGACTATGGGGAGTGAATTATACTGTATGGAGGACTATGGAGAGTGCATTATACTGTATGGGGGACTATGTGGAGTGCATTATACTGTATGGAGGACTATGGGGTGCATTATACTATATTGAGGACTATGGGGAGTGCATTATAATATATGGAGGACGATGGGGAGTGCATTATACTATATGGAGGTCTATGGGGAGTGCATTTTACTATATGGAGGACTATGGTGTGCATAATACTAAACTAGCAAAATATTGCCTATTCATCGAGTGCTCGGATTGTTTATGCTGGAACAAAAATCATTGTTCTCAGCAGCACATCGCCCAGTGAAAACTGCTGATATGCTGCTGATAACATGCTACTGTATGGGGACAGATTGATCTATTAGTGATTGTTCTGTGCCCATCATTCTTCCTCACCCAATGTAAAGAAGCCAGAAAAAAAAGCATCGAACAACTTCAATACTGTCGATCACGGTCGTTTAACGGCCTGAATTCAACATTTTATTACAACCGAAATGTTTCTGTGTGATGGTGCAATAAGTGAGCATTTGGGACCCCACTTTAAACTTTTGCCTATGGCCCCTCTTTGTCCAAAACCGGCCCTGCCTTCAGGAGAGTTCATAGTGCAAACCTTGCAGCTGCTATGGGGCTCTTGAGTAGAGATGAGCGGTGTTCGACTAGAACTGTTCGCCAATCTCAAATTCGAGCTGTTTTGGGTGGTGTTCGAGTTGTTCGACGAACCCGAACGATTTGCAAAAAATTCGGCTGTTTGAGGTTATGTTCGATAACTGTTCGTGCACCAAAAGCGTGTCCTGCATGTCTGGCGCTATTTAGAGCACCAATCATGCAGGGATTGTCTGCCACTCACTGTAATGCCACAGCCATGGTGGTTGTGGCATTACAGTGATTGCCCAAATCGATGGGAACAGTGCTCACAGTGAAACATGAAAAGCCGGCAATTCAGCAGCGGCATACACCGGTACCCGACAATTTAGAACCGAAAGAATAGAGCTTCACACATAGATTAGATAGATAGAAACATGTCAGTCACATATATAAGAAGTACAGTGACAGTGTTGCTTACTGTACTTGTCATTTAGTGTAAAGGATTTATCAAAAAAAATAATAGTGTTTTCATGCACCGTCTCTTTAAAAAAGCCGGCCGGCAATTCAGCAGCGGTACCCGACAATTTATAACAGACAGAATAGAGCTTCACACATAGATTAGATAGATAGAAACATGTCAGTCACATATATATGAAGTACTGTGACAGTGTTGCTTACTGTACTTGTCATTTACTGCAAAGGATTTATTAAAAAAAATAATAGTGTTTTCATGCACCGTCTCTTTAAAAAAGCCGGCCGGCAATTCAGCATCTGTACCCGACAATTTATAACAGACAGAATAGAGCTTCACACATAGATTAGATAGATAGAAACATGTCAGTCACATATATAATAAGTACAGTGACAGTGTTGGTTACTGTACTTGTCATTTACTATTAAAATAAAGGATTTATTATTAAAAATAATTGGCGTGGGGTTCCCCGTAATTTTAGTCTCTAGCGGAGGTTAAGCAGACAGCTGGGGCAGATGTTTGAAGCCTGGGAAGGGGGTAATACCCACGGAGCTTCCCAGGCTACTAATATCAGCCCCCAGCTGAATACCTAGCCTTTACTAGCTATTAAAATGGAGGACCCCCCCCAAAAAAATGACGTGGGGTCCCCCCTAATTTAATAGCTAGCAAAGGCTAGGCAGACAGCTGGGGGCTGATATTAATAGCCCAGGAAGGGAGCCATGAATATTGGCCCCCTCCCAGGCTAGAAACACCAGCCGTCAGCCGCCCCAGAAATGGCGCATCCATAGGATGCGCCAATTCTGGCACTTAGCCTCGCTCTTCCACGCTGCCCTGGTGCGGTGGCAGGGATAATAGGGTTGGGGTTGATGTCAGCTTATAATGCCAGCTGACATCAAGCCCAGGTTAGTAATGGAGAGGCGTCTATAAGACACCCCCATTACTAACCCCATAGTCAAAGTTAAAAGAAAACACAAACACCCAGAATAAAGTCCTTTAATTGAAATAAAGACACAATTCTTTATTGTTCTAAATTAAACCATACTTACCATCACGCCCATTCCAGCTGAAGCCAACGATCTCCTGCAATAAAAGAAAAATAATAAAGCAACCTCATCCTTACCTTTCCATGGTTCCCACGACAGCTTCAGCTCTGCTACATCGAGATAACAGGCTGGACCGCAGCAGAACGCTGCCATCCAGCCTGTCATCCCGCAGACACTGAGAAGCGCAGGCATGCTTGCGCTCTGCAGTGTCTGGCTGTGACGGCATAAAGATGAGACGAGTTCATGTCCAATGAACTCGGCGCACCTCATGCACGTCACTGACAGCGTGGGAGAATTCTCCTGCACTCAGCACTTCAGCGTGAGAATTCTCCCACGCTGTCAGTGACGTGCATGAGGTCAGCTGAGTTCATTGGACATGAATGAGCTCACCTCATGCACGTCACTGACAGCGTGGGAGAATTCTCACGCTGTAGCGCTGAGTGCAGGAGAATTTTCCCACGCTGTCAGTGACGTGCATGAGGTGAGCTGAGATCATTGGACATGAATGAGCTCACCTCATGCACGTCACTGACAGCGTGGGAAAATTCTCCTGCACTCAGCGCTTCAGCGTGAGAATTTTCCCACGCTGTCAGTGACGTGCATGAGGTGAGCTCATTCATGTCCAATGAACTCAGCTGACCTCATGTACGTCACTGACAGCGTGGGAGAATTTTCACGCTGAAGTGCTGAGTGCAGGAGAATTCTCCCACGCTGTCAGTGACGTGCATGAGGTGCGCCGAGTTCATTGGACATGAGCTTGTCTCATCTTTATGCCGTCACAGCGAGACACTGAGGAGCGCAAGCATGCCTGCGATTCTGAGTGTCCGCGGGATGACAGGCTGGATGGCAGCGTTCTGCTGCGGTCCAGCCTGTCATCTCGATGTAGCAGAGCTGAAGCTGTCGTGGGAACCATGGAAAAGTAAGGATGAGGTTGCTTAATTATTTTACTTTTATTGCAGAAGACATTGGCTTCAGCTGGAATGGGCGTGACGGTAAGTATGGTTTAATTTAGAACAATAAAGAATTGTGTGTTTATTTCAATTAAAGGACTTTATTCTGGGTGTTGTGTTTTTTTAAATACTTTACTAGAAATTCATGGTGGTCATGTCTAATATTGGCGTGACCCCATGAATTTCGGGCTTAGGGCCAGCTGATAATGCCAAGCTGGCCTTAACCCCTTTATTACCCAGTGAGCCACCGCACCAGGGCCCTGGATGAGTTGGGTACAGCGCCAGAAGATGGCGCTTCTATGAACGCGTCATTTTCTGGGGCGGCTGCGGACTGCAATTTGCAGCGGGTGGGGCCCAGAAAGCTTGGGCCTCCCTGCGCTGCGGATTCCAGCTCCCAGCTGCCTAGTTGTACCTGGCTGGGCACAAAAATAGGGCGAAGCCCCACGCATTTTTTTTTTAAATTATTTCATGAAATTCATGGAATAATTAAGAAAAAAAGGGCTTCCCTATATTGTTGTGTCCAACCAGGTACAAATAGGCAGCTGGTGGTTGGGGGCAGCCCGTCCCTGCCTGCTGTACCTGGCTGGACACAAATATAGTGCGAAGCCCCACGTCAATTTTTTTTTAATTATTACATGAAATAATTTTTTTAAAAAAGGTCTTCCCTATATTGTTGTGTCTGGCCAGGTACAAATAGGCAGCTGGTGGTTGGGGGCAGCCCGTCCCTGCCTGCTGTACCTGGCTGGACACAAATATAGTGCGAAGCCCCACGTCAATTTTTTTTTAATTATTTCATGAAATAATTTTTTTAAAAAAGGGCTTCCCTATATTGTTGTGTCTGGCCAGGTACAAATAGGCAGCTGGTGGTTGGGGGCAGCCCGTTCCTGCCTGCTGTACCTGACTGGACACAAATATAGGGCGAAGCCCCACGTCAATTTTTTTAAAATTATTTCAGGAAATTCATGAAATAATGAAAAAAAAATTGATGTGGGGCTTCGCCCTATATTTGTGTCCAGTCAGGTACAGCAGGCAGGAACGGGCTGCTCCCAACCACCAGCTGCCTATTTGTACCTGGTTGGACACAACAATATAGGGAAGCCCTTTTTTTCTTAATTATTCCATGAATTTCATGAATTTAAAAAAAAAATACGTGGAGCTTCGCCCTATTTTTGTGTCCAGCCAGGTACAACTAGGCAGCTGGGGGCTGGAATCTGCAGCGCAGGGAGGCCCAAGCTTTCTGGGCCCCACCCGCTGCAAATTGCAGTCCGCAGCCGCCCCGGAAAATGGCGCGTTCATAGAAGCGCCATCTTCTGGCGCTGTACCCAACTCATCCAGGGCCCTGGTGCGGTGGCTCACTGGGTAATAAAGGGGTTAAGGCCAGCTTGGCATTATCAGCTGGCCCTAAGCCCGAAATTCATGGGGTCACGCCAATATTAGACATGACCACCATGAATTTCTAGTAAAGTATTTAAAAAAAACACAAACACCCAGAAAAAAGTCCTTTAATTGAAATAAACACAGAATTCTTTATTGTTCTAAATTAAACCATACTTACCGCCACGCCCATTCCAGCTGAAGCCAATGATCTCCTGCAATAAAAGTAAAATAATAAAGCAACATCATCCTTACCTTTCCATGGCTCCCACGACAGCTTCAGCTCTGCTACATCGAGATGACAGGCTGGACCGCAGCAGAACGCTGCCATCCAGCCTGTCATCCCGCAGACACTGAGAAGCGCAGGCTTGCTTGCGCTACTCAGTGTCTGGCTGTGATGGCATCCAGATGAGCCGAGGTCATGTCCAATGAACTCGGCTCACCTCATGCATGTCACTGACAGCGTGGGAAAATTCTCACGCTGAAGCGCTGAGTGCAGGAGAATTTTCCCACGCTGTCAGTGACGTACATGAGGTGAGCCGAGTTCATTGTCGGCTCATCTGGATGCCGTCACAGTCAGACACTGAGGAGCGCAAGCATGCCTGCGCTTCTCAGTGTCTGCGGGATGACAGGCTGGATGGCAGCGTTCTGCTGCGGTCCAGCCTGTCATCTCGATGTAGCAGAGCTGAAGCTGTCCTGGGAACCATGGAAAGGTAAGGATGAGGTTGCTTTATTATTTTTCTTTTATTGCAGGAGATCGTTGGCTTCAGCTGGAATGGGCGTGATGGTAAGTATGGTTTAATTTAGAACAATAAAGAATTGTGTCTTTATTTCAATTAAAGGACTTTATTCTGGGTGTTTGTGTTTTTTTTTTAACTTTGACTATGGGGTTAGTAATGGGGGTGTCTTATAGACGCCTCTCCATTACTAACCTGGGCTTGATGTCAGCTGGCATTATAAGCTGACATCAACCCCAACCCTATTACCCCCTGCCACCGCACCAGGGCAGCGTGGAAGAGCGAGGCTAAGTGCCAGAATTGGCGCATCCTATGGATGCGCCATTTCTGGGGCGGCTGACGGCTGGTGTTTCTAGCCTGGGAGGGGGCCAATATTCATGGCTCCCTTCCTGGGCTATTAATATCAGCCCCCAGCTGTCTGCCTAGCCTTTGCTAGCTATTAAATTAGGGGGGACCCAACGTCATTTTTTTTGGGGGGGTCCTCCATTTTAATAGCTAGTAAAGGCTAGGTATTCAGCTGGGGGCTGATATTAGTAGCCTGGGAAGCTCCGTGGGTATTACCCCCTTCCCAGGCTTCAAACATCTGCCCCAGCTGTCTGCTTAACCTCCGCTAGAGACTAAAATTACGGGGAACCCCACGCCAATTTTTTTTAATAATAAATCCTTTATTTTAATACTAAATGACAAGTACAGTAAGCAACACTGTCACAGTACTTCATATATATGTGACTGACATGTTTCTATCTATCTAATCTATGTGTGATTCTCTATTCTTTCTGTTATAAATTGTCGGGTACAGATGCTGAATTGCCGGCCGGCTTTTTTAAAGAGACGGTGCATGAAAACACTATTATTTTTTTTAATAAATCCTTTGCAGTAAATGACAAGTACAGTAAGCAACACTGTCACAGTACTTCATATATATGTGACTGACATGTTTCTATCTATCTAATCTATGTGTGAAGCTCTATTCTGTCTGTTATAAATTGTCGGGTACCGCTGCTGAATTGCCGGCCGGCTTTTTTAAAGAGACGGTGCACGAAAACACTATTATATTTTTTAATAAATCCTTTACACTAAATGACAAGTACAGTAAGCAACACTGTCACTGTACTTCATATATATGTGGCTGACATGTTTCTATCTATCTAATCTATGTGTGATTCTCTATTCCTTCTATTCTAAATTGTCGGGTACAGATGCTGAATTGCCGGCCGGCTTTTTTAAAGAGACGGTGCATGAAAACACTATTATTTTTTTTATTAAATCCTTTGCAGTAAATGACAAGTACAGTAAGCAGCACTGTCACAGTACTTCATATATATGTGACTGACATGTTTCTATCTATCTAATCTATGTGTGAAGCTCTATTCTGTCTGTTATAAATTGTCGGGTACCGCTGCTGAATTGCCGGCCGGCTTTTTTAAAGAGACGGTGCACGAAAACACTATTATATTTTTTAATAAATCCTTTACACTAAATGACAAGTACAGTAAGCAACACTGTCACTGTACTTCATATATATGTGACTGACATGTTTCTATCTATCTAATCTATGTGTTTTTGCTTGCCTGCCATTGGTTTTAACGGTGTTCGACGGTGTTCTAAGGTGTTCGACGAACAGTTCCTCGAACATCCCGGTGTTCGACGAACCGAACCGAACCCGAACACTACGGGGGTGGCTCAACACTACTCAAGTGTTGAGCCACCCCCGTAGTGTTCGGGTTCGGTTCGTCGAACACCGGGATGTTCGAGGAACTGTTCGTCGAACTGTTCGTCGAACACCTTAGAACACCGTCGAACACCGTTAAAACCAATGGCAGGCAAACAAAAACACATAGGAACACATAGAAAACACCTTCAAAGGTGTCCAAAAGCTGACAAACTGCTCAGAAGACGCTTTCTTTAAAAAAGCCGGCCGGCAATTCAGCAGCGGCATACACCGGTACCCGACAATTTAGACATGAAGGAATAGAGCATCACACATAGATTAGATAGATAGAAACATGTCAGTCACATATATATGAAGTACTGTGACAGTGTTGCTTACTGTACTTGTCATTTACTGCAAAGGATTTATTAAAAAATATAATAGTGTTTTCGTGCACCGTCTCTTTAAAAAAGCCGGCCGGCAATTCAGCAGCGGTACCCGACAATTTATAACAGACAGAATAGAGCTTCACACATAGATTAGACATATAGAAACATGTCAGTCACATATATATGAAGTACTGTGACAGTGTTGCTTACTGTACTTGTCATTTACTGCAAAGGATTTATTAAAAAAAATAATAGTGTTTTCATGCACCGTGTCTTTAAAAAAGCCGGCCGGCAATTCAGCATCTGTACCCGACAATTTAGAATAGAAGGAATAGAGAATCACACATAGATTAGATAGATAGAAACATGTCAGTCACATATATATGAAGTACTGTGACAGTGTTGCTTACTGTACTTGTCATTTACTGCAAAGGATTTATTAAAAAAAATATTAGTGTTTCCATGCACCGTCTCTTTAAAAAAGCCGGCTGACAATTCAGCATCTGTACCCGACAATTTAGAATAGAAGGAATAGAGAATCACACATAGATTAGATAGATAGAAACATGTCAGCCACATATATACGAAGTACAGTGACAGTGTTGCTTACTGTACTTGTCATTTAGTGTAAAGGATTTATTAAAAAATATAATAGTGTTTTCGTGCACCGTCTCTTTAAAAAAGCCGGCCGGCAATTCAGCAGCGGTACCCGACAATTTATAACAGACAGAATAGAGCTTCACACATAGATTAGATAGATAGAAACATGTCAGTCACATATATATGAAGTACTGTGACAGTGTTGCTTACTGTACTTGTCATTTACTGCAAAGGATTTATTAAAAAAAATAATAGTGTTTTCATGCACCGTCTCTTTAAAAAAGCCGGCCGGCAATTCAGCATCTGTACCCGACAATTTATAACAGAAAGAATAGAGAATCACACATAGATTAGATAGATAGAAACATGTCAGTCACATATATATGAAGTACTGTGACAGTGTTGCTTACTGTACTTGTCATTTAGTATTAAAATAAAGGATTTATTATTAAAAAAAATTGGCGTGGGGTTCCCCGTAATTTTAGTCTCTAGCGGAGGTTAAGCAGACAGCTGGGGCAGATGTTTGAAGCCTGGGAAGGGGGTAATACCCACGGAGCTTCCCAGGCTACTAATATCAGCCCCCAGCTGAATACCTAGCCTTTACTAGCTATTAAAATGGAGGACCCCCCCAAAAAAAATGACGTTGGGTCCCCCCTAATTTAATAGCTAGCAAAGGCTAGGCAGACAGCTGGGGGCTGATATTAATAGCCCAGGAAGGGAGCCATGAATATTGGCCCCCTCCCAGGCTAGAAACACCAGCCGTCGGCCGCCCCAGAAATGGCGCATCCATAGGATGCGCCAATTCTGGCACTTAGCCTCGCTCTTCCACGCTGCCCTGGTGCGGTGGCAGGGGGTAATAGGGTTGGGGTTGATGTCAGCTTATAATGCCAGCTGACATCAAGCCCAGGTTAGTAATGGAGAGGCGTCTATAAGACACCCCCATTACTAACCCCATAGTCAAAGTTAAAAAAAAAACACAAACACCCAGAATAAAGTCCTTTAATTGAAATAAAGACACAATTCTTTATTGTTCTAAATTAAACCATACTTACCATCACGCCCATTCCAGCTGAAGCCAACGATCTCCTGCAATAAAAGAAAAATAATAAAGCAACCTCATCCTTACCTTTCCATGGTTCCCAGGACAGCTTCAGCTCTGCTACATCGAGATGACAGGCTGGACCGCAGCAGAACGCTGCCATCCAGCCTGTCATCCCGCAGACACTGAGAAGCGCAGGCATGCTTGCGCTCCTCAGTGTCTGACTGTGACGGCATCCAGATGAGCCGACAATGAACTCGGCTCACCTCATGTACGTCACTGACAGCGTGGGAAAATTCTCCTGCACTCAGCGCTTCAGCGTGAGAATTTTCCCACGCTGTCAGTGACGTGCATGAGGTGAGCCGAGTTCATTGGACATGACCTCGGCTCATCTGGATGCCGTCACAGCCAGACACTGAGTAGCGCAAGCAAGCCTGCGCTTCTCAGTGTCTGCGGGATGACAGGCTGGATGGCAGCGTTCTGCTGCGGTCCAGCCTGTCATCTCGATGTAGCAGAGCTGAAGCTGTCGTGGGAGCCATGGAAAGGTAAGGATGATGTTGCTTTATTATTTTACTTTTATTGCAGGAGATCATTGGCTTCAGCTGGAATGGGCGTGGCGGTAAGTATGGTTTAATTTAGAACAATAAAGAATTCTGTGTTTATTTCAATTAAAGGACTTTTTTCTGGGTGTTTGTGTTTTTTTTAAATACTTTACTAGAAATTCATGGTGGTCATGTCTAATATTGGCGTGACCCCATGAATTTCGGGCTTAGGGCCAGCTGATAATGCCAAGCTGGCCTTAACCCCTTTATTACCCAGTGAGCCACCGCACCAGGGCCCTGGATGAGTTGGGTACAGCGCCAGAAGATGGCGCTTCTATGAACGCGCCATTTTCCGGGGTGGCTGCGGACTGCAATTTGCAGCGGGTGAGGCCCAGAAAGCTTGGGCCTCCCTGCGCTGCAGATTCCAGCCCCCAGCTGCCTAGTTGTACCTGGCTGGACACAAAAATAGGGCGAAGCTCCACGTATTTTTTTTTTAAATTCATGAAATTCATGGAATAATTAAGAAAAAAAGGGCTTCCCTATATTGTTGTGTCCAACCAGGTACAAATAGGCAGCTGGTGGTTGGGGGCAGCCCGTTCCTGCCTGCTATACCTGACTGGACACAAATATAGGGCGAAGCCCCACATCAATTTTTTTTTCATTATTTCATGAATTTCCTGAAATAATTTAAAAAAAATTGACGTGGGGCTTCGCCCTATATTTGTGTCCAGTCAGGTACAGCAGGCAGGAACGGGCTGCCCCCAACCACCAGCTGCCTATTTGTACCTGGCCAGACACAACAATATAGGGAAGCCCTTTTTTAAAAAAATTATTTCATGAAATAATTAAAAAAAAATTGACGTGGGGCTTCGCACTATATTTGTGTCCAGCCAGGTACAGCAGGCAGGGACGGGCTGCCCCCAACCACCAGCTGCCTATTTGTATCTGGTTGGACACAACAATATAGGGAAGCCCTTTTTTTCTTAATTATTCCATGAATTTCATGAAATAATTTAAAAAAAAAATGCGTGGGGCTTCGCCCTATTTTTGTGCCCAGCCAGGTACAACTAGGCAGCTGGGAGCTGGAATCCGCAGCGCAGGGAGGCCCAAGCTTTCTGGGCCCCACCCGCTGCAAATTGCAGTCCGCAGCCGCCCCGGAAAATGGCGCGTTCATAGAAGCGCCATCTTCTGGCGCTGTACCCAACTCATCCAGGGCCCTGGTGCGGTGGCTCACTGGGTAATAAAGGGGTTAAGGCCAGCTTGGCATTATCAGCTGGCCCTAAGCCCGAAATTCATGGGGTCACGCCAATATTAGACATGACCACCATGAATTTCTAGTAAAGTATTTAAAAAAACACAACACCCAGAATAAAGTCCTTTAATTGAAATAAACACACAATTCTTTATTGTTCTAAATTAAACCATACTTACCGTCACGCCCATTCCAGCTGAAGCCAATGTCTTCTGCAATAAAAGTAAAATAATTAAGCAACCTCATCCTTACCTTTCCATGGTTCCCACGACAGCTTCAGCTCTGCTACATCGAGATGACAGGCTGGACCGCAGCAGAACGCTGCCATCCAGCCTGTCATCCCGCGGACACTCAGAAGCGCAGGCATGCTTGCGCTCCTCAGTGTCTCGCTGTGACGGCATAAAGATGAGACAAGCTCATGTCCAATGAACTCGGCGCACCTCATGCACGTCACTGACAGCGTGGGAGAATTCTCCTGCACTCAGCACTTCAGCGTGAAAATTCTCCCACGCTGTCAGTGACGTACATGAGGTCAGCTGAGTTCATTGGACATGAATGAGCTCACCTCATGCACGTCACTGACAGCGTGGGAAAATTCTCACGCTGAAGTGCTGAGTGCAGGAGAATTTTCCCACGCTGTCAGTGACGTGCATGAGGTGAGCTCATTCATGTCCAATGATCTCAGCTCACCTCATGCACGTCACTGACAGCGTGGGAAAATTCTCCTGCACTCAGCGCTACAGCGTGAGAATTCTCCCACGCTGTCAGTGACGTGCATGAGGTGAGCTCATTCATGTCCAATGAACTCAGCTGACCTCATGCACGTCACTGACAGCGTGGGAGAATTCTCACGCTGAAGTGCTGAGTGCAGGAGAATTCTCCCACGCTGTCAGTGACGTGCATGAGGTGCGCCGAGTTCATTGGACATGAACTCGTCTCATCTTTATGCCGTCACAGCCAGACACTGCAGAGCGCAAGCATGCCTGCGCTTCTCAGTGTCTGCGGGATGACAGGCTGGATGGCAGCGTTCTGCTGCGGTCCAGCCTGTTATCTCGATGTAGCAGAGCTGAAGCTGTCGTGGGAACCATGGAAAGGTAAGGATGAGGTTGCTTTATTATTTTTCTTTTATTGCAGGAGATCGTTGGCTTCAGCTGGAATGGGCGTGATGGTAAGTATGGTTTAATTTAGAACAATAAAGAATTGTGTCTTTATTTCAATTAAAGGACTTTATTCTGGGTGTTTGTGTTTTCTTTTAACTTTGACTATGGGGTTAGTAATGGGGGTGTCTTATAGACGCCTCTCCATTACTAACCTGGGCTTGATGTCAGCTGGCATTATAAGCTGACATCAACCCCAACCCTATTACCCCCTGCCACCGCACCAGGGCAGCGTGGAAGAGCGAGGCTAAGTGCCAGAATTGGCGCATCCTATGGATGCGCCATTTCTGGGGCGGCTGACGGCTGGTGTTTCTAGCCTGGGAGGGGGCCAATATTCATGGCTCCCTTCCTGGGCTATAAATATCAGCCCCCAGCTGTCTGCCTAGCCTTTGCTAGCTATTAAATTAGGGGGGACCCCACGTCATTTTTTTGGGGGGGTCCTCCATTTTAATAGCTAGTAAAGGCTAGGTATTCAGCTGGGGGCTGATATTAGTAGCCTGGGAAGCTCCGTGGGTATTACCCCCTTCCCAGGCTTCAAACATCTGCCCCAGCTGTCTGCTTAACCTCCGCTAGAGACTAAAATTACGGGGAACCCCACGCCAATTTTTTTTAATAATAAATCCTTTATTTTAATAGTAAATGACAAGTACAGTAACCAACACTGTCACTGTACTTATTATATATGTGACTGACATGTTTCTATCTATCTAATCTATGTGTGAAGCTCTATTCTGTCTGTTATAAATTCTCGGGTACAGATGCTGAATTGCCGGCCGGCTTTTTTAAAGAGACGGTGCATGAAAACACTATTATTTTTTTTAATAAATCCTTTGCAGTAAATGACAAGTACAGTAAGCAACACTGTCACAGTACTTCATATATATGTGACTGACATGTTTCTATCTATCTAATCTATGTGTGAAGCTCTATTCTGTCTGTTATAAATTGTCGGGTACCGCTGCTGAATTGCCGGCCGGCTTTTTTAAAGAGACGGTGCACGAAAACACTATTATATTTTTTAATAAATCCTTTACACTAAATGACAAGTACAGTAAGCAACACTGTCACTGTACTTCATATATATGTGGCTGACATGTTTCTATCTATCTAATCTATGTGTGATTCTCTATTCCTTCTATTCTAAATTGTCGGGTACAGATGCTGAATTGCCGGCCGGCTTTTTTAAAGAGACGGTGCATGAAAACACTATTATTTTTTTTAATAAATCCTTTGCAGTAAATGACAAGTACAGTAAGCAGCACTGTCACAGTACTTCATATATATGTGACTGACATGTTTCTATCTATCTAATCTATGTGTGAAGCTCTATTCTGTCTGTTATAAATTGTCGGGTACCGCTGCTGAATTGCCGGCCGGCTTTTTTAAAGAGACGGTGCACGAAAACACTATTATATTTTTTAATAAATCCTTTACACTAAATGACAAGTACAGTAAGCAACACTGTCACTGTACTTCATATATATGTGACTGACATGTTTCTATCTATCTAATCTATGTGTTTTTGTTTGCCTGCCATTGGTTTTAACGGTGTTCGACGGTGTTCTAAGGTGTTCGACGAACAGTTCCTCGAACATCCCGGTGTTCGACGAACCGAACCGAACCCGAACACTACGGGGGTGGCTCAACACTACTCAAGTGTTGAGCCACCCCCGTAGTGTTCGGGTTCGGTTCGTCGAACACCGGGATGTTCGAGGAACTGTTCGTCGAACTGTTCGTCGAACACCTTAGAACACCGTCGAACACCGTTAAAACCAATGGCAGGCAAACAAAAACACATAGGAACACATAGAAAACACCTTCAAAGGTGTCCAAAAGCTGACAAACTGCTCAGAAGACGCTTTCTTTAAAAAAGCCGGCCGGCAATTCAGCAGCGGCATACACCGGTACCCGACAATTTAGACATGAAGGAATAGAGCATCACACATAGATTAGATAGATAGAAACATGTCAGTCACATATATATGAAGTACTGTGACAGTGTTGCTTACTGTACTTGTCATTTACTGCAAAGGATTTATTAAAAAATATAATAGTGTTTTCGTGCACCGTCTCTTTAAAAAAGCCGGCCGGCAATTCAGCAGCGGTACCCGACAATTTATAACAGACAGAATAGAGCTTCACACATAGATTAGACATATAGAAACATGTCAGTCACATATATATGAAGTACTGTGACAGTGTTGCTTACTGTACTTGTCATTTACTGCAAAGGATTTATTAAAAAAAATAATAGTGTTTTCATGCACCGTGTCTTTAAAAAAGCCGGCCGGCAATTCAGCATCTGTACCCGACAATTTAGAATAGAAGGAATAGAGAATCACACATAGATTAGATAGATAGAAACATGTCAGTCACATATATATGAAGTACTGTGACAGTGTTGCTTACTGTACTTGTCATTTACTGCAAAGGATTTATTAAAAAAAATATTAGTGTTTCCATGCACCGTCTCTTTAAAAAAGCCGGCTGACAATTCAGCATCTGTACCCGACAATTTAGAATAGAAGGAATAGAGAATCACACATAGATTAGATAGATAGAAACATGTCAGCCACATATATACGAAGTACAGTGACAGTGTTGCTTACTGTACTTGTCATTTAGTGTAAAGGATTTATTAAAAAATATAATAGTGTTTTCGTGCACCGTCTCTTTAAAAAAGCCGGCCGGCAATTCAGCAGCGGTACCCGACAATTTATAACAGACAGAATAGAGCTTCACACATAGATTAGATAGATAGAAACATGTCAGTCACATATATATGAAGTACTGTGACAGTGTTGCTTACTGTACTTGTCATTTACTGCAAAGGATTTATTAAAAAAAATAATAGTGTTTTCATGCACCGTCTCTTTAAAAAAGCCGGCCGGCAATTCAGCATCTGTACCCGACAATTTATAACAGAAAGAATAGAGAATCACACATAGATTAGATAGATAGAAACATGTCAGTCACATATATATGAAGTACTGTGACAGTGTTGCTTACTGTACTTGTCATTTAGTATTAAAATAAAGGATTTATTATTAAAAAAAATTGGCGTGGGGTTCCCCGTAATTTTAGTCTCTAGCGGAGGTTAAGCAGACAGCTGGGGCAGATGTTTGAAGCCTGGGAAGGGGGTAATACCCACGGAGCTTCCCAGGCTACTAATATCAGCCCCCAGCTGAATACCTAGCCTTTACTAGCTATTAAAATGGAGGACCCCCCCAAAAAAAATGACGTTGGGTCCCCCCTAATTTAATAGCTAGCAAAGGCTAGGCAGACAGCTGGGGGCTGATATTAATAGCCCAGGAAGGGAGCCATGAATATTGGCCCCCTCCCAGGCTAGAAACACCAGCCGTCGGCCGCCCCAGAAATGGCGCATCCATAGGATGCGCCAATTCTGGCACTTAGCCTCGCTCTTCCACGCTGCCCTGGTGCGGTGGCAGGGGGTAATAGGGTTGGGGTTGATGTCAGCTTATAATGCCAGCTGACATCAAGCCCAGGTTAGTAATGGAGAGGCGTCTATAAGACACCCCCATTACTAACCCCATAGTCAAAGTTAAAAAAAAAACACAAACACCCAGAATAAAGTCCTTTAATTGAAATAAAGACACAATTCTTTATTGTTCTAAATTAAACCATACTTACCATCACGCCCATTCCAGCTGAAGCCAACGATCTCCTGCAATAAAAGAAAAATAATAAAGCAACCTCATCCTTACCTTTCCATGGTTCCCAGGACAGCTTCAGCTCTGCTACATCGAGATGACAGGCTGGACCGCAGCAGAACGCTGCCATCCAGCCTGTCATCCCGCAGACACTGAGAAGCGCAGGCATGCTTGCGCTCCTCAGTGTCTGACTGTGACGGCATCCAGATGAGCCGACAATGAACTCGGCTCACCTCATGTACGTCACTGACAGCGTGGGAAAATTCTCCTGCACTCAGCGCTTCAGCGTGAGAATTTTCCCACGCTGTCAGTGACGTGCATGAGGTGAGCCGAGTTCATTGGACATGACCTCGGCTCATCTGGATGCCGTCACAGCCAGACACTGAGTAGCGCAAGCAAGCCTGCGCTTCTCAGTGTCTGCGGGATGACAGGCTGGATGGCAGCGTTCTGCTGCGGTCCAGCCTGTCATCTCGATGTAGCAGAGCTGAAGCTGTCGTGGGAGCCATGGAAAGGTAAGGATGATGTTGCTTTATTATTTTACTTTTATTGCAGGAGATCATTGGCTTCAGCTGGAATGGGCGTGGCGGTAAGTATGGTTTAATTTAGAACAATAAAGAATTCTGTGTTTATTTCAATTAAAGGACTTTTTTCTGGGTGTTTGTGTTTTTTTTAAATACTTTACTAGAAATTCATGGTGGTCATGTCTAATATTGGCGTGACCCCATGAATTTCGGGCTTAGGGCCAGCTGATAATGCCAAGCTGGCCTTAACCCCTTTATTACCCAGTGAGCCACCGCACCAGGGCCCTGGATGAGTTGGGTACAGCGCCAGAAGATGGCGCTTCTATGAACGCGCCATTTTCCGGGGTGGCTGCGGACTGCAATTTGCAGCGGGTGAGGCCCAGAAAGCTTGGGCCTCCCTGCGCTGCAGATTCCAGCCCCCAGCTGCCTAGTTGTACCTGGCTGGACACAAAAATAGGGCGAAGCTCCACGTATTTTTTTTTTAAATTCATGAAATTCATGGAATAATTAAGAAAAAAAGGGCTTCCCTATATTGTTGTGTCCAACCAGGTACAAATAGGCAGCTGGTGGTTGGGGGCAGCCCGTTCCTGCCTGCTATACCTGACTGGACACAAATATAGGGCGAAGCCCCACATCAATTTTTTTTTCATTATTTCATGAATTTCCTGAAATAATTTAAAAAAAATTGACGTGGGGCTTCGCCCTATATTTGTGTCCAGTCAGGTACAGCAGGCAGGAACGGGCTGCCCCCAACCACCAGCTGCCTATTTGTACCTGGCCAGACACAACAATATAGGGAAGCCCTTTTTTAAAAAAATTATTTCATGAAATAATTAAAAAAAAATTGACGTGGGGCTTCGCACTATATTTGTGTCCAGCCAGGTACAGCAGGCAGGGACGGGCTGCCCCCAACCACCAGCTGCCTATTTGTATCTGGTTGGACACAACAATATAGGGAAGCCCTTTTTTTCTTAATTATTCCATGAATTTCATGAAATAATTTAAAAAAAAAATGCGTGGGGCTTCGCCCTATTTTTGTGCCCAGCCAGGTACAACTAGGCAGCTGGGAGCTGGAATCCGCAGCGCAGGGAGGCCCAAGCTTTCTGGGCCCCACCCGCTGCAAATTGCAGTCCGCAGCCGCCCCGGAAAATGGCGCGTTCATAGAAGCGCCATCTTCTGGCGCTGTACCCAACTCATCCAGGGCCCTGGTGCGGTGGCTCACTGGGTAATAAAGGGGTTAAGGCCAGCTTGGCATTATCAGCTGGCCCTAAGCCCGAAATTCATGGGGTCACGCCAATATTAGACATGACCACCATGAATTTCTAGTAAAGTATTTAAAAAAACACAACACCCAGAATAAAGTCCTTTAATTGAAATAAACACACAATTCTTTATTGTTCTAAATTAAACCATACTTACCGTCACGCCCATTCCAGCTGAAGCCAATGTCTTCTGCAATAAAAGTAAAATAATTAAGCAACCTCATCCTTACCTTTCCATGGTTCCCACGACAGCTTCAGCTCTGCTACATCGAGATGACAGGCTGGACCGCAGCAGAACGCTGCCATCCAGCCTGTCATCCCGCGGACACTCAGAAGCGCAGGCATGCTTGCGCTCCTCAGTGTCTCGCTGTGACGGCATAAAGATGAGACAAGCTCATGTCCAATGAACTCGGCGCACCTCATGCACGTCACTGACAGCGTGGGAGAATTCTCCTGCACTCAGCACTTCAGCGTGAAAATTCTCCCACGCTGTCAGTGACGTACATGAGGTCAGCTGAGTTCATTGGACATGAATGAGCTCACCTCATGCACGTCACTGACAGCGTGGGAAAATTCTCACGCTGAAGTGCTGAGTGCAGGAGAATTTTCCCACGCTGTCAGTGACGTGCATGAGGTGAGCTCATTCATGTCCAATGATCTCAGCTCACCTCATGCACGTCACTGACAGCGTGGGAAAATTCTCCTGCACTCAGCGCTACAGCGTGAGAATTCTCCCACGCTGTCAGTGACGTGCATGAGGTGAGCTCATTCATGTCCAATGAACTCAGCTGACCTCATGCACGTCACTGACAGCGTGGGAGAATTCTCACGCTGAAGTGCTGAGTGCAGGAGAATTCTCCCACGCTGTCAGTGACGTGCATGAGGTGCGCCGAGTTCATTGGACATGAACTCGTCTCATCTTTATGCCGTCACAGCCAGACACTGCAGAGCGCAAGCATGCCTGCGCTTCTCAGTGTCTGCGGGATGACAGGCTGGATGGCAGCGTTCTGCTGCGGTCCAGCCTGTTATCTCGATGTAGCAGAGCTGAAGCTGTCGTGGGAACCATGGAAAGGTAAGGATGAGGTTGCTTTATTATTTTTCTTTTATTGCAGGAGATCGTTGGCTTCAGCTGGAATGGGCGTGATGGTAAGTATGGTTTAATTTAGAACAATAAAGAATTGTGTCTTTATTTCAATTAAAGGACTTTATTCTGGGTGTTTGTGTTTTCTTTTAACTTTGACTATGGGGTTAGTAATGGGGGTGTCTTATAGACGCCTCTCCATTACTAACCTGGGCTTGATGTCAGCTGGCATTATAAGCTGACATCAACCCCAACCCTATTACCCCCTGCCACCGCACCAGGGCAGCGTGGAAGAGCGAGGCTAAGTGCCAGAATTGGCGCATCCTATGGATGCGCCATTTCTGGGGCGGCTGACGGCTGGTGTTTCTAGCCTGGGAGGGGGCCAATATTCATGGCTCCCTTCCTGGGCTATTAATATCAGCCCCCAGCTGTCTGCCTAGCCTTTGCTAGCTATTAAATTAGGGGGGACCCCACGTCATTTTTTTGGGGGGGTCCTCCATTTTAATAGCTAGTAAAGGCTAGGTATTCAGCTGGGGGCTGATATTAGTAGCCTGGGAAGCTCCGTGGGTATTACCCCCTTCCCAGGCTTCAAACATCTGCCCCAGCTGTCTGCTTAACCTCCGCTAGAGACTAAAATTACGGGGAACCCCACGCCAATTTTTTTTAATAATAAATCCTTTATTTTAATAGTAAATGACAAGTACAGTAACCAACACTGTCACTGTACTTATTATATATGTGACTGACATGTTTCTATCTATCTAATCTATGTGTGAAGCTCTATTCTGTCTGTTATAAATTCTCGGGTACAGATGCTGAATTGCCGGCCGGCTTTTTTAAAGAGACGGTGCATGAAAACACTATTATTTTTTTTAATAAATCCTTTGCAGTAAATGACAAGTACAGTAAGCAACACTGTCACAGTACTTCATATATATGTGACTGACATGTTTCTATCTATCTAATCTATGTGTGAAGCTCTATTCTGTCTGTTATAAATTGTCGGGTACCGCTGCTGAATTGCCGGCCGGCTTTTTTAAAGAGACGGTGCATGAAAACACTATTATTTTTTTTGATAAATCCTTTACACTAAATGACAAGTACAGTAAGCAACACTGTCACTGTACTTCTTATATATGTGACTGACATGTTTCTATCTATCTAATCTATGTGTGAAGCTCTATTCTTTCGGTTCTAAATTGTCGGGTACCGGTGTATGCCGCTGCTGAATTGCCGGCTTTTCATGTTTCACTGTGAGCACTGTTCCCATCGATTTGGGCAATCACTGTAATGCCACAACCACCATGGCTGTGGCATTACAGTGAGTGGCAGACAATCCCTGCATGATTGGTGCTCTAAATAGCGCCAGACATGCAGGACACGCTTTTGGTGCACGAACAGTTATCGAACATAACCTCGAACAGCCGAATTTTTTGCAAATCGTTCGGGTTCGTCGAACAACTCGAACACCACCCAAAACAGCTCGAATTTGAGATTGGCGAACAGTTCTAGTCGAACACCGCTCATCTCTACTCTTGAGTGGGGGAGAAAGGTGGTCCCTCAGAATCACATTCTCTGGTGGACCCAATGTTCTTCAGTTTTACACTGCTTCTCAGTGACAGTTGTATTTCACTTCAGCCATATTCTTTAGCTCAGTGAAAGGACTGGTATAGAGGGAAACCATATCTACTCCAGCTGTCATTTCTCCCAGGAAAGTCCTCTAATGCAGCTTGTTACATAAACAATGACAGCCCGTCCAACATCAGCTCCCACTTCTCAATTGTGCTTCGACACACATAGATCTTTCTTTGTGCCTTGAATTTCATGACTACAGAATCGGACAATGGCCTGATCTGCAATGTGTTTTGAGAAATAACTTGCATAAGCAAAGCCACGGTTTAGGCCATTCAAGGTCATCATTAACCGAAACTCATACATCTTTCCCACAGACTGAAAGAGGGGTATCAAGACTTCCAAGACAGCTAAGATGTCCCTGTCCTCACCAAGAGAACGACTGTCCATGTTCTCCTCCTCATCCTCCTCTTCCTCCTCATTATCACCCAATCCGCATTGAGATGAGATGAGGCTGGGCTGTATAATTCCTTGCTCCGCCTGCAATGCCTCCTCTTTAACTGTGAGCAGCAACTGTGAATTCCAACAGGCATGTTGAAGCTGGTACTCAACAACTGCCCTCTGCTGCTCACAAATCCTTCCCAACATCTGCAACGTTGATTTCCAATGTGTGGTGACATCGCACAACAGTCGGTGAGCTGGAAGCTGCAAACGCTACTGACGCACTGCCAGGGTGGCGTAAGCTGTAGCTGACTTTCTGAAATGGGCACACACGCTGTAACATCCCTGGCGGCGTGCTTGCATGGTGCACCACCTCCCACCATGCAAGACCGCAATCTTACCTGTCAGTCCATGCTGCACTCTTTGCTCCAGTACCTGCTGTGTCCATGTCTCTTGTCTGATTGCTTAGGGCGTCGGCGCGGCTTTCTGCTTGTTTCTTATAGCTACTGTGTGCACAGTCCTAATGCGTCCCCAGCCTATTGCTGTGAGTCACTGGATACTTAAACCCCCTCCACCCAGTAGGAGGTGCCTGAGCAACACTTTCACTCAGTTTGTCTTTTCCAACTGAGTTGACAGGTCCTGTCCTGTATCTAGTCTGTTCTGCCACCCTGGGGGCTGAGTACCCAGGGCCGCTACCTGTACCTCTGACTTTTAGTCTGTTCCCGCCACCCTGGGGGCCGAGTACCCAGGGCCGCTACCTGTATCTCTGACTTCTAGTCTGTTTCCGCCACCCTGGGGGCTGAGTTCCCAGGCTCGTTCCTGTATCTTGTTCCCGGTTCAGTTCCTGTCTGAACAGTGTCCTAGCCCTTTACTTGTTTCTCTCTATGTCCTTACCTTCCCTTTTCCTGCAGTGTCTGAACCTGCACCTAACTCCAACTCGTTGTCTCTGTACTTCTGTTTGTGAGTTTTGTGTCCACTCGCTACTTCATTGCAAGCACCTTGTGTGTATCTGGTTCTGCTTGTCCCCTTTCCCTGCCTTCGTATCTACCTCCTGTGTTCTAACCATCTTCCTGTATTTTCCAGTCTGTTCCATGTGAACCGAGCCCTGTCCTGTCTGCCTTCACCTTCTGCTCTGTTCTGCTCTGCTTGTTCACCGCTCTGGCGGTTCCGCTCTTCCCTCTTGTTAACCACACCTGCGGTTCTGTTCTGCTCTGTTTGTTCACCGCTCCGGCGGTTCGCTCTGCTCCGCTTGTTTACCGCACCTGCGTTCTGTTCTGCTCTGCTTATTCACCGCTCCGGCGGTTCTGCTCTGTTCCACTTGTTTACCGCACCTGTGGTTCTGTTCTGCTCTGCTTGTTCATCGCTCCGGCAGTTCCGCTCTGCTCCGCTTGTTTACTGCACCTGCAGTTTTGCTCTGCTCTGCTTGTTCACCACACCTGCGGTTTTGCTCCGCTCTGCTTGTTCACCGCACCTGCATTTTTGCTCCATTCTGCTTGTTCACCGCACCTGTGGTTTTGCTTTGCTCTGCTTGTTCACCGCACCTGCGGTTTTGCTCCGCTCTGCTTGTTCACCGCACCTGCGGTTTTGCTCTGCTCTGCTTGTTCACCGCACCTGCGGTTTTGCTCCACTCTGCTTGTTCACCGCACCTGCGGTTTTGCTCCGCTCTGCTTGTTCACCGAACCTGCGGTTTTGCTCCGCTCTGCTTGTTCACCGCACCTGCGGTTTTGCTCCGCTCTGCTTGTTCACCGCTCCTGTGGTTTTGCTCTGCTAGTCCACCGCACCTGGGGCTCTGTTCCTGTATCCCAGTCTGTACTGGTCCCTATCCAGCCTGCGTTCATACCTGCCAGTATCTGCCTGTCTGCATTCCAGCCGTGCCTGTCAGCACCCGCCTGTCTGCATTCCAGCCATGCCTGCCAGTACCCACCTGCCTTCATACCAGCCGTGCCTGCTAATTACCCACCTGCCGTCATACCAGCCGTGCCTGCCAGTACCCACCTGTCTGCATACCAGCTAACCTGCCTGTTCCTGCATTCCCCAGTGTGGGTCAACAGCTGTGACCGGGGTCTGACCTGGAGTAGCACCTGGTCCCTCTGCTCGGTTCCCCCCTGGTTCACCGTGCGACTTTGGTCAGACCGGGTTGATACTTAGTTACGCCGCTCCAGGCACTCCTCGGTTCATGGTCCAGTGGGATCACTAATCACGCTCACGCCAGTCAGTCCGGGCACGAGCGTAACACACGCATTGTACTTTCACAAGCAGCTCTGGTAGATCTGGGTATGTTTTGAGAAACCGCTGAACCGCTGAACCACTAAGTTGAGCACATTTAATGCTTTCTCATTACTAATGTGTACCCCTGTAAGGGGAACAATATCAGCACCAAAGAATTAAAAAATGAAATATAGCCTGCTTTATATACCATGGTACTAAGAAAACCGATTTTGATTACATCAAGTGAAATCTTGTGACAACAATATCTGCACCAAATAATTAATTTCACTAGAGTAGAACTAGTATAATGGCGACCGACAACTCTTCCACTACAGCCAACCCAGCAGATGGAGACCCAAACAGGAGTGTTCACATTTCAAAAAATTAGGGCCTAACACCACTATTTCCATGGTCAACTAATTGGAAATGGTGGAGTTCAATCTCTTAGCTTTGTCATGTGTAGGAGGAAACAATCTTTTACGTGACCACAACTACGGGACCAAAGGCTGGCTGCATTGCTGAGAGAGGGTGGAGTACAGTGAACTGGACAAACTGCTGGACCGTGAGTGAGGTGCAGGCGGAGATGTTACGGTAGATTGAGAAACATGTGGTGTCCTTGGTGAAACAAACAGCAGACAAGTCCCTTCCATTACAGCTGACGGGCTCTCACTCAGCCTGACTGGAGTGGGTAAAGAACCGGAGGTTCTGTGGTCAGAGATCTGCGTGACAATACTTGGCATGGTACCAGAGGAGGAGGAAGAAGCAGCAGATGCGATTGATGGGACGGCTGACGGTTGTTGAGGTCCGCATTTTATCGCAGTGAGATTGCCGGTGTTAAGCATGTTGATTGCACATGTGAAGGGTCATGCATGTAGTAGTCAAATTATTGTTTTCCCTCTACTGATCTTTTTCTTGCAAAGTTTGCCGATAACGTGAGTTGGCTCATCCTTTGTGGTGTCACAAAAGGCCCAGGCTAGGCAACCCTTGCCGTCCCTGCAAGCTGCAGACTCGCGACCGCTGCTGGCCACAGCCACAGTTGTGGCTAAGAATGCAGTGCACGTCACGGTTGCATCACTCCGTATGTGCACCGTAGGACACAACGTAACCTTCTCGTCTTCCTCCTCCTCCACCTCTTCAGGTGAGCTACTCAGCTGCATGCCTCTGGGTTCACACCAAGTGGGATCCACAACCTCAACATCATCCAATGTGTTATCCCATTCCTCGCCCTGACAGTCACCCTCCACCTCTTCTTGCTCTGACAGCATAGTACAGTCCGCGTGACCCTCAGGTATCTGAGTCTCTTCAGGATCACCTCCCCCCACCCAGGGGTTAATGTCTGGGGATGAGGGTCAGGAAGCTGCTCGGATCCAACTTTTTTTTATCTCCTGTATGTAGAACAATATTTGCCCAAAAGAATTTTAAGCTCAGATGTAGTCTGATTTCTATACCAATTTTGAGTTTATCATGTCTGTGTACCCCTGTGTGGAGAACAATATCTGCACCAAAGAATCAAAAGATGAAATATAGCCTGTTTTATATTCCATGGTAGAAAGAAAACCAATTTCTATTTTATCATGCGTACCCCTGTGAGAACAATATCTACACCAAGGAATTAATTTCAGTAGAGTATAACTATTATAATGGGGACCAACACCTATTCCACTACAGCCAACCCAGTAGATGGAGACCCAATCAGGATTCTCCACATTTCCAAAATTAGTGGCCGACACCACCAAAGTGTCATCAATTTCAGTACAGTAGAAATTGTAGAATTAGGAACGACAACTCTTCCACTACAACCAACCCAGTAGATGGAGACCCCATCAGGATTCCCCACATGTCCAAAAATTAGTGGCAGACACCAGCAAATTCGCATCAATTTCAGTACAGCAGAAATTGTAGAATTAGGAATGACAACTCTTTCACTACAACCAACCCAGTAAGACTCAGAACACCATTTCCGTGGCCAACAGATTGGAGATAGTGGAGTTCAACCTCCTAGGTTTGTCATATGTAGGAGGAAACAATCTTTTAAGTGACCACAACTGCAGGATCGAGGGCTGTCTGCAGTCCTGAGATAGGGCGGAGTACAGTGAACCAGACAAACTGCTGGACTGTGAGTGAGGTGCAGGCGGAGATGTTACGGTGGATTGAGAAACATGTGGTGTGCTCGGTGACACAAACACAGCAGGCATGTCTGCTTCCATTAGACCTGACGGGCTCTCACTCAGCCTGACTGGAGCAAGTATACAACCGGAGTTTCTGAGGTTGGAGACCTGCGTGACAATACTTGGCACGGTAACAGAGGAGGAGGAAGAAGCAGCAGATGCATTGATGAGGCGACTGATGGTTGTTTATTGAAAACCAATTTTGAGTTTATCATGTTTGTGTACCCCTGTGTGGAGAACAATATCTGCACCAAAAAATTAATTTCACTAGAGTATAACTATTATAATATTGACCAAAACCTTTTCCACTACAGCCAAAATAGCAAATGGAGACCAAGCCAGAAGTGTTCCCATTAAAAAAATTAGGGCCTGACACCACCTCGAAGTGGCATTAATTTCAGTAGATTGGAAGTAGTATAATGGGGAGAGACACCTCTTCCACTACATCCAACCCAGTAGATGGAGACCCAAACAAGATTCTCCACAATTCCAAAATTTAGTGGCAGACACCAGCGAAGTGGCACCAATTTCACTACAGTAGAAATAGTAGAATTAGGAAAGACACCTCTTCCACTACAGCCAAAGCAGCATATGGAGACTCAATCAGGAGTGCACCATCCTCTCCAGTCGTTCACCACATGTCAGACTAGTACTCTGTTGTGCTGATGCACAAACTGGTCTAAAAGATGTGTGAAAGGACTCAGAGAAATTGCTTCTGCCACTTACACTACTGCTGCTGCTAATATTTTGGTGTTGATGAGTTGACGTGCCGGAGGTTGGAAGTGTAGAGCTTTGATGCACTCTGTGTGCCTCATTGCTGTCTTGGAGAAAACCTATCTTAAGGTTGTGCAAAAGCGTGTTTCGATACTCCAGCATTCGCGGGTCCCTTTCCAGGGGGGGAAGCATCTGGCAAAATTTACTCTTATAACGTGGATGTAACAGAGTGGCAACCCAGTAGTCAGCACTATTTCGAATCATAACTATACGGGGATCATGTTGCAGATAGTGCAGCAACAAGGCACTCATATGTCGGGCTCTTTCATGAGGTTCAAGCCCATGCTGTGTTGGTGGCTGGGTAATTCTGATGTTTGTTTCCTCCATCCCCTCTCGCCAAACACGAACAGAAAGGGGATGATTATCCTCTTCATCTTCTGACTGTTGCTCGCCCATCACCTCTTCCTCTTCCATTTGTTCCTTGCCTCTTGCACCTTCACTAACAGTTTTTCTGGTATCACCAACCCCCCTTGATCGCAGTGAACCACCCTCCCTTGGCACACTGAACTAGTGTATGACGTTAGTAACAGAAGAAAGTATTTTTTTAGTGTTGATGAGGCCTGTTTAACATACGAGAAATTCTCCAAGCTATTTCAAACTGAGATATCCCCTGCTGTATAACGTTAGGAATCGAAGAAAATATTTTTTTTACTGTGGATGAGGCCTGTAGAACATAGAAGATATTCTCCAAACTATTTCAAATTGAGATGTCCCCTGCTGTATAACGTTAGGAATTGAAGAAATTATTTTTTTTAGTGTGGATGAGGCCTGTATAACATAGAATATATGCTTCAAGATATTTCAAACTCAGATCTAGCCTACTGTATCACGCTAGTCACAGCAAAAAATAGATTTTTTTACGCTGCATAAGCTCTGCATACAGCTGAATTTTACCACCACTAAACGACTAGGTGGCTTATAGCAGAGTGTAACACCTTTTCGACATAAAAAATATTTTTTGTATTCTGCCTAGCAACAGAAAAAATATATTTTTTACTCTGAAAACAGCTGAAGTCTATCGCCACTAAAGTAGAAGGTGGCTTGTGGCAGAGTGTATCATGTTTGCGACAGATAAAAATATTTTTTGCAGTCTGGTTAGCAACAGAAAAAAGATATTTTTTTACTCTGAAAACTGCTGAAGTTCAACGCCACCAAAGTAATAGGTGGCTTATGGCAGACTCTATCACGTTTGTCACAGATAAAAATATTTTTTATAGTCTGGCTAGCAACAGAAAAAATATATTTTTTTTACTGTGCATATAGCTGAATTTCAGCCACAAAAAATGACAAAGTGGACTACTATAGCTTACATTAGCAAATAAAAAAAAAAGTTTTTTGTGCTCTGCACTCAAAAGCTCTGCAGAGTTTGCATACAGCTGAATTTCATCCCCACAAAATCAAAAGGTGGACTGCAAGAGCTTCTTTGCTTGCTTGCTGCATCACATTAGCAAGTGAAAAAAGTAGATTGAAGGGATACTGGTGCATAGAGCACAATAGCAGTGCACAACACAGTTCTATGCCATGGGCCCTGCTGTTTTTGTTTGAACCTGAGTAATTGCACAAGAAAAAAAAAATGTGCTGCAAGGTGGATTTCACAGGCACACAGCAGACTACTTATCTAAACTATCTGACTTGCAAACAACCGCCTATCTATCTAGCTAATATCTCTCATTAAACAGGAGCACACTCAGCAGCAGCGTCTGTCAGCAGTGACATGCATAAAATGGCGCTGAGGGAACATGGCCACTCTTTATAAAGGGAGGACATGTGATTTCAGCAGCCAATGGCAGAAGTCTGTGTCTGGACAGTGTGAATGCTTCCTGCACTCTGATTGGCTAGCTGCGCTTTGCTCACTTAAAGTTACAGGAAAAGAAAAAAAAAGATTACAAGTGTGCCGCTCCTCTGACCTTTTCTGAACTCTCCCCAGCCCCTCCACTCATCACACACGTCCCCCCGCTCATCATACACAAGCACTATGCTAGCCAAACTGTTAAAAACACGGTAGTTGACCCGCAATCATTTTCCCGCACTTATTCGCCGAACTTTAACAATTTTCCCGAATTTCAGTAAAAATGCTCTCCTTTCCAATCACGAATCCGAATGTGCCATATTCGTGTCGAATTTAACTTTTCAGATCGGATTTTGAACATAATCGCTCATCACTACACAGAACCAACTCTGCAAATCATCAAGTTTGTGCCCCATCACAACTATTTCTCCTTTGGGAATAATTTATACCTGGAGAGTATGGGCAGCGCCATGGGAAGCAAAATGTTTCCACAATATGCTAACCTATTTATGGCTAAACTAGAGGAGGAGTTTTTTTCATCTTGCTCTATTAAACCTCTAGCATACTTCCGCTACATTGATGATCTGCTAACAATCTGGACAGACTCAAAGGCTGTGTGTAGTTTTTTAAGCGTTTCCGCAGCGGCAATTCCGCTGCAGAAATGCTTAAAAAAAGCTTGGTAGAAGACCTGCCATGTTCCCCAATGATAATCCGCATGTGCTGTGCACATGCTGCGGAAATGTCCGCTGCTGATTATCATTGCGGAAAAAAACGCAGCACTACCAATTATTTTGCGGAAGCGCTGCGTTTTCACCGCCATTGACTTGCATTGGAACGCATGGATTACGCATCACTGCATCTGTACATGCGGAATCCATGCGTTTCAATGTGCGGATGTTACCCAGGTCTGGAGGAGAGGAGACTCTCCTCTGGACCTGGGTACCATAGAACCTGTTAAAAAAAGAATAAAATAAAAAATAAATATTATACTTACCTTCTGATGGCCCCCGGTGTGCTTGTCTTCGCTTGCCGGCAGATCGCGGTGGACTGAAGGACCTGCGCTGACGTCATTTAGTCATGTGACGGCAGGTCCTTCAGTGTACCGCGAGTTGCCGGCAAGCCAGGACAGATCGAATAAAGACTCCGGGGGCCATCAGAAGGTAAGTATATATTTTTTTATTTTTTTACCATTCTTTACGGTCACACTATATAAATCCATGCCATTTGCATGGATTTATATAGTGTGACCAAGTTGTCAAGCACTTTCCAAGTGATGCTAAAATTGCTTAGAAAGCACTTGTCAACCCGCATGCGGAAATGCATGTGAAGAATGCTTCACATCCGCTTGTCCCTGGCAGGACAAACGCATGTACAATCCGCATGCGTTTTTTCTGCCAGGGAGATGCAGAAACGCTCAGGAAAAAATCCGGAGCATTTCTGCATCATGGGCACATAGCCAAAAGATGATTTTCTCAGCTTCCACAAGAACTTCAACAAGTTACACCCAACCATCAAGCTCACCCTCAACTTCTCAAAGTCCCAAATAAATTTTCTGGACACCACCATATACATCAAAGACAACACCATATAAACATCAATTTACTATAAACTCACAGGACATCCAATATATCTTAGATGGAACAGCTTTCATCGAAAACACACAAAAAATCCTTCATCTATAGTCAATCTCTGAGGTACATTCAAATCTGTTCAGACAGTAAGGACAGAAAACTGCAGCTGCTGTCACCGAGGAATACATTCCTACAACAAGGATACCATCCACTGGTAATAGATGAACAGATCCACAGAGCTACAAGGATCCCAAGAAGCAGCCTCCTGGATTACAGACAGAGGGAGGACAACAACAGTGTGCCTCTTGTGGTCACATACATCCCCCACATAAACATCCAAAGGAGAATTGGTGCTGATCTTTAACTCATATTCCAAAGAGACCACAGACTGAAAGGAATATTCCTAAAACTATCACTTCTCTCCTATCTTAAAGAATCTCCTTGTCAGAAGTGTCCTCTCATCACCATCAGTGACGGGCACATTCCCATGTAAAAATAAAAAATGCAAAACTTGTACCCCCATATTACCATCAAATACAGTCCGCATACCAAACACAAATCAGGACTATAAAATCATGGATGTCTTTTCATGTATATCCTCCAATGTGGTGTACATTATACAATGTACAAGGTGCCCGGAAGGTGTCTATATTGGAGAAACTATGCAAAAACTGCAAGCAAGAATGAATTTACACAGACACACAATTAAGAATGAACTGGACACGCCTGTGGGAAACCATTTCTCTGGCCCGGGACACTATATGACAGATCTAAAAGTCTTAATACTAAAAGTTCATTTCAAGGACGACAAAGAGAGAAAAATTTGGGAATTCAGACTGATGAGAATGTTCAATTCCTTGGCAATAGGACTCAATTTAACACCTGGATTTATGACTCACTACATGGATTCAATTCACACCTCCACCAGACAGTCTCCAGATAATTAAACATTTCCACAGCCTCTCCATTTGCAACAAAAAAAAACTTAATTTGATATCTTTGACTTATCATTAGGAGGCATCACCCTTTACACCTCATGAACAAATGCCCTGCTGTAATATTTCTTAAATGTTGTGTCTTCTTCATTTGTCTTATTAATTCATTTATAATCCCTGCCTGAAGAAGGAGCCTCTGTGCACTGAAAGCTTGCATATACAGTACAGACCAAAAGTTTGGACACGCCTTCTCATTTAAAGATTATTCTGTATTTTCATGACTATGAAAATTGTACATTCACACAGAAGGCATCAAAACTATGAATTAACACATGTGGAATTATATACTTAACAAAAAAGTGTGAAACAACTGAAAATATGTCTTATATTCTAGGTTCTTCAAAGTAGCCACCTTTTGCTTTGATGACTGCTTTGCACACTCTTGGCATTCTCTTGATGAGCTTCAAGAGGTAGTCACCGGAAATGGTCTTCCAACAATCTTGAAGGAGTTCCCAGAGATGCTTAGCACTTGTTGGCCCTTTTGCCTTTATTCTGCGGTCCAGCTCACCCCAAACCATCTCGATTGGGTTCAGGTCTGGTGACTGTGGAGGCCAGGTCATCTGGCGTAACACCCCATCACTCTCCCTCTTGGTCAAATAGCCCTTACACAGCCTGGAGGTGTGTTTGGGGTCATTGTCCTGTGGAAAAATTAATGTTGGTCCAACTAAACGCAAACAGGATGGAATAGCATGCCGCTGCAAGATGCTGTGGTAGCAATGCTGGTTCAGTATGCCTTCAATTTTGAATAAATCCCCAACAGTGTCACCAGCAAAGCACCCCCACACCATCACACCTCCTCCTCCATGCTTCACGGTGGGAACCAGGCATGTAGAGTCCATCCGTTCACCTTTTCTGCGTCGCACAAAGACACGGTGGTTGGAACCAAACATCTCAAATTTGGACTCATCAGACCAAAGCACAGATTTCCTCTGGTCTAATGTCCATTCCTTGTGTTTTTTAGCCCAAACAAGTCTCTTCTGCTTGTTGCCTGTCCTTAGCAGTGGTTTCCTAGCAGCTATTTTACCATGAAGGCCTGCTGCACAAAGTCTCCTCTTAACAGTTGTTGTAGAGATGTGTCTGCTGCTAGAACTCTGTGTGGCATTGACCTGGTCTCTAATCTGAGCTGCTGTTAACCTGCGATTTCTGAGGCTGGTGACTCGGATAAACTTATCCTCAGAAACAGAGGTGACTCTTGGTCTTCCTTTCCTGAGGCGGTCCTCATGTGAGCCAGTTTCTTTGTAGCGTTTGATGGTTTTTGCAACTGCACTTGAGGACACTTTCAAAGTTTGCCCAATTTTTCAGACTGACTTACCTTCATTTCTTAAAGTAATGATGGCCACTCATTTTTCTTTACTTAGCTGCTTTTTTCTTGCCATAATACAAATTCTAACAGTCTATTCAGTAGGACTATCAGCTGTGTATCCATCAGACTTCTGCACAACACAACTGATGGTCCCAACTCTATTTATAAGGCAAGAAACCCCACTTATTAAACCTGACAGGGCACAGCTGTGAAGTAAAAACCATTTCTGGTGACTACCTCTTGAAGCTCATCAAGAGAATGCCCAGAGTGTGCAAAACGGTCATCAAAGCAAAAGGTGGCTACTTTGAAGAACCTAGAATATAAGACATATTTTCAGTTGTTTCACACTTTTTTGTTAAGTATATAATTCCACATGTGTTACTTCATAGTTTTGATGCCTTCAGTGTGAATGTACAATTTTCATGGTCATGAAAGTACAGAAAAATCTTTAAATTAGAAGGTGTGTCCAAACTTTTGGTCTGTACTGTATATTTTTCTGGTTAGCCAATAAAATTATCACTCCAAAAATACTTTTGTCATTTTTGGGCATAGAAGTATTTACATTTATTTTTCTGGCTAACACGGTACCACAATATAACTTTGTATTGTACATCAACTTTTTCGCCAAATTTCAGTTTTTTTTTCACAAATAAACGCAAGTCATAGCGAACAAATTTTACCAGTATCATGAAGTACAACATGTCAAGAAAAAACTCAGAATCAGTGGGATCCTTTGAAGCGTTCCAGAGTTATTATCTCATAAAATGACACCTGTCAGAATTGTAAAATTTGGCCTTGTCATGAAGGTGAAAACAGGCTTGGGGGGGTTAAGGGGTTAAAAATCAACAATACACTAAACATAATTGTTAGAAAGAAGAGAAAAAATAATAATAAATAGGTACAAGTCAAATACTCATAAGATCTCATCCCCCTGGGCGGCTCCACTAGATCTGGATCAAAAATTGTTTGGCAGTACTTATTTGTGTTTATAGACAGAACCCATAAATGTAACACTATTATTAATCAGAACCTCAACTAACTAAGTTATATGATGTTGAATCAATGGGTGTGCTCAATACTAATATTCAAACCATCTGGATGCAAAGTAGCCGACTTGTATATCCAGAAGGATTCTCTGCTATTCAGCCTCTGTATCCGATCCGGATTGGTCTCAGGTATATGTTCAAGAATGGTCAAACGTAAATTATCAGGTCTTTTTTGGATAAATATTAGGAAGTACCTCGACAGGCTATGGTTGGTTACTCCATTTTTGATGTTGTGCCTGTGGCCATTCAGTCTGCTGTGAACCTGCTGCATGGTGCATCCCACATATTGGAGACCACACCCACATTCCAACTGGTAAACAGCGAATGACGTGCCACAGGTTAGATGTTGGTAAACCTGAAACGTTTCTCCAGTCACCCTTGTTTTAAAGTTGGTACATTCATGCTTCAACATTGTGCAGCATAGACACTTAAACGTGTTCCTGCGTTCAGGATTCGTTGAGAGATTATTATAAGGTTTATCACTACCATTAACCCTAGGAGGGGCGATAAGATTTTTCAAATTCTTGTTCCTTCTAAACACAATACTAGTGTTTTTGGGTATATCCACTGACAGGACCAGACCATTCCCCAAAATAAACCAATACTGTTTTAAAAGGTTCTTGACAATTCTATGAGACCTACTAAATGTTGTCACAAAGCTGTATCTAAATATACTGTCCCCAGTAGATTTATTGGACATTTTTATTTCAATCCCCCTATCCCTTATGTTTTTCAAACAATCAATCTGTTGGTGATTCCTTGTTTTCTTATAGGAATCCTTAAGGATTCCTTTCGGATGACCTTTTTCCCTAAACCTTTTACTCAAAATGAGGGATTCTTTACAGAAGTCCTCATCTCTCTTACAATTTTTCTGAATACGCCAGTATGGTCCATAGCGGACATTTTTTATCCACTTGCGGAGGTGGCCACTAGAAAAATCCAAGTAACTGTTCGCATCCACCTTTTTGAAATAGGTGGAAGTGTATACCTCCCCATCCTCATTTTTGGAGATGATTAGATCCAGAAACTCAATGTGGTTTTCCGCAAAGGTGGATGTAAATTCTAGCCCCTATGTATTATTATTTAGATTGTTTATAAATGTTTGGGCTTCATCACGAGTACCAGTCCAGGTGAATATTAAATCGTCAATAAAACATTTGTAAAATAGGATGTAACCCACCGCAAGGGAAGAATGTCCAATGTGAAGGGATTCAAAATGCCCCATGAATAGATTCGCATAGCTGGATGCAAATCTCATGGCACAGTCCCTGGTCTACCGATAGGTCACACCCTCAAAACTTAACACATTATGATTGAGAATAAATTCTATACTGTTTATTCCCTTTAATGTCTGGGAATGTCACTATCCTGATGCAGAAAAAAACTCCATAGCAGCTAAACCCAAGTGATGATCAATGTTAGAGTATAGAGCCCTAGTGTAACGAAAATGCAGTGTGGAATGAGTGGAAGTTTTTTCAATTCCATAATTAAATGGGATGAATCCCGAATATGGTAAGCAAGTTGGACAACTTACTTTTGAAGGAACAAATTGATTTTTTTCACTGTATCACGGCTCGTAAGCAGGACGCCAGGAGCGGGCGGAAGGTGCTACAGCGCTCTAGGACCGCCATTTTTTTATCACTTAACAACAGCGTTGTGCCTGATATGTACAACTACCAGAGGTGAGTTGAATACCTCTTTCCACACCGCATATGTGTTGTGACATTCTTCACATGGAGCGCCCTCTTGTTTGGTTTATTTTAATTTTCACAGGTGTTTGAGATTGATTTCAGTGATCCAAAGAGCCCTGAGACACAAAACCATCCATGAGTTTATTTGAAAAACAAAAAAATTACATCTATATGAAACTTAAATCCAATTTGCATAATAATTTGGAATTTATATGGATTTTATATGTTTTTCATGTGTTTGTGTAGCTTTTGTCTCATCTCCCCACCTCTCAAAAGCACATTATAAGGCTAATTAGCTTTCTATGAACTTTGTATATGTGAAAAAAAGAAAATTTGATTGTGAACCTCAAAAGGGACAGTAACTGCTGTGAGGGATTAATACACTCTGTGTACTCCTGTATGTGATATATTAGTGTTACATGTGCAATAAATAAATATTTAAGTGTTGTCCACTACATATTATAAAAAATGGGCAGATGTGGCTACTGTTTGGCTGCAGCCTTGAAAATCTGCTCAACCTGCAAGAGATTTGAGATAGAAACTACCGCACTCCTGGAGCGGTGGTAGTGCCCAGGTAGGGTTACAAGCCCGTAATGATATAGAAAAATAACCTGGCACTCGAAAGACTCATAGGTTCTTTTTAGAATTTTTAATAGAGTAGTGTAGCAAACAAACAGACGTTTCAGTCATATTAGACCTTCATCGGTGTACTTTTGTTTGCTACACTACTCTATTAAAAATTATAAAAAGAACCTATGAGTCTTTCGAGTGCCAGGTTATTTTTCTACAACCTGCAAGAGAGACTGTTTCTCCTGGTTCCGATGTAATGTCAAGGCTGTAGCCAATCAGTGACTCACGTGACATTCCCTGACAGAAGAGGAAGTGAGGAATGACAGGGGCAATGATATAATACCCCAAAAGTCTTCTGCAGTGGCTTCTGGAGATATAGGGAAAAAGTTGGCATACATCATTCAGTTGCCTCAACAAATGCTCTCCATTGTGCACTCCATGTGTCTCCAAGACCAGTCGCATGAGACGCTTTGGCCATATGGCTGTCTTGGCAACTGTACCATGCAGAATTTGTCCTGCAACTCTCCACACCTGATGTCAGATTAGGCAGGAGACCAGAAGCATAGGAACACTTTCAGCTATCTTCTTATATATGGTAGGTTTTAATCTAACTGATAATGGGCAAGCATGGCAATTATCTGTGTTTCTATGGTAACAAAATCTTTGTATCAAATACATATTGTATCATTATTTGGAATATGGAAAAAAAATAGACAAACAAAAATTGACATCCCACGCAGTCTATTTACCCCGACGTACCCTAAAATGAGCAGTACTTATGAACAAAGTTCAAACTTTAATATGAATATTTATGAAAAATGAAGGCTAAATTTACTTGACAGCTTCAATATTAAGGAATTAAGGGCATGAAGCTTTTTACATATGCATATAAACTACCAGGGGCCAGCTTTTAAAAATGAGTAAGATAGTGTATGTATGGTTTAAGGAGTTGCAGACAGGTTGAGTAAGAGCAGAAGACAGCTTTTGCCTTTGGCAAATACACCTAAATGTAAAATATTAGTGATCTACATTTAGGGCATCTCTTTACAACTGAGTTAGAAGGCAGAAATCTACGCCCAGACTTATAAGATAACAGTTAACTGACAATTATTTTCCTCGATTCCCAGGGTAAAAGACAGGCAGCTACAAAAGACTCCTGTTGTTGCGTATTTAAGGGACAATAAGGAATGGTCCACATCCAACTTGCCTCTCTCTTTTTGTCTCTATTAAAGATTGGCAAGCAGTCTAACTACATTACTCACCTCTTCGTCCCGCAACACTTTCTTACTACTCATCATCAATTCCCCTTCTCATCAATGTCATGTCAATGTGAACACAGTCTTTCACAGAGTGAGAGGAGAGTATGATACCTCCAACCAAAAAAAAATCCTTTTGAAGGCTAACTGGACCACGAAAACTTGGGTGTGCACAAAATATTTATTAAAACCTAGATTTACCCAAGTTTGACTAGTTGACATTTCAAAACATTGCCTGCCTGTTATTACTAATGAAGAACATGGTTGACATCTCAGGAGTCTTAATTCAAATGAATATGAACTTGTATCGCTTCCTTGCGCGTGCTCTTTTACTTGTGAAGTGATAAAACTGCGCATTTACACATCATTAGCAACTAATGGAAATAATGTAAGTCTCCCTGTGATTCTACGTAGCATTATTTTGATATTTATAGAAATAATTTCTGTTATTGGCATTCTATTCCGAACCTGTTTAAACTACAGTGACGCTCCAAACCGAAAAAGAGTTTTTCATTTTTTTTTATGTTGAATTTCTTACTGCTTTAATTTATCAGTATGATAACATATATAAAGGTAATGTAAGGAGCTTATTTCATTAATAATATCCAAAAGAATTCTGGGCCATATGTTATTAAATGATCTGCAGTCTGTCATGCTTTAACCCATGCTAATTTGTTTGTTTCCTGATTATGAATTGCTGTCAATTTTGTAGTTGTTACCTAACTACAATTATCTGCTGCCTACCTAAAGCATCTAACTTTAGCCTTGAGTTTTATATTTTACCCAATAACGTTGTTGGAGCCTTATTCTTTTCTAATACAACTTCATATACTCATACTCTGTTGCTACCATCAGGTGGAGCTGCACTATATATTCAGGTAAATGTCAATGAGAGAACTTATGTAAGGTCCTTCATTTATCAATGTGAGCACCCAGAGGAAAAAAGCATGTACTATGTCATGTTTTGTGTTTTAGTATGGCGCTGTAGTGCTTGTGACAGGTTTTTATATCAGCTTCTGTTATTTTATGAATCTGGAGAAGGCTCAGCGAAAATATCTAATTATTACAATCATACTACTAAATTAACAATCAGAAATATAAATCTGTATACAGCAGTACGCAATAATCATTGCTAGTACACAATGGCAGATACTTTTCTGTGTATGCCCCATTATTGACCTGCATCCACCAGCACCAAAATTGCAGCATCTGAGGAACTGCTAATTGGCTTTTATGTAACATAAAGTTAATAAAACAATTGACTAATGGATAACAATTCCGACAAGTAAGATCAAAAGTTTGACAAATTGCTATCATCAGTCATTTGCCCTAAATGTGTTGTCCAACCATATAATATTGAATGTTTATCCCTAGGTTAGGTCATTAATATCCGATCTGTGGGCCTTCAACACCTAGCACTCCCACTGATCAGCTGTTATTAGCACCAGCGGCGGCCCAATCTAAACAGTGTATAGAGTAATCACAGCAGATCAGTGGGGGTGCTGGATATTGGACCTTCATTGATTTAATATTGATGAGCTATCCTAAACATAAATCATCAAAATTATATGCTAGGAAAAAAACTTTAAGGGAACCTCTCATGCCCAATAACGCTATTAAACTGCAGATATAGGGTTAATCTGCAGGTTAATAGCGTTATGAAGGTGCTTGGCCACTGTACTGAAAGTGCAGCCCCCCGGGAGTATATTATGAGCGGTGACTGGAAGCATGCCCCGGGACTTGGACTCACTGCAAGCTTTGCAGTGCATCAGAGGAGATTTGACTGTCAGTCAGTGCCGGGCGGTGCTTACATCCGCAACTCTCAATGCTGTGCGTGGTGACTGTATTTGCTCTAGGCACACCTGCATGACTGAAAGATGGTGGCTTGGTGGCTATCAGGAGAAACAAAGGTCATTTTCTCCCAGGTGTTACACTTTCAGTACAGCGACCATGCATCTTCATAACTGTATTAACCCTATATCTGTAGGTTAATAGGGTTATCTGACCGGACAATTTTACTTTTAAATGGTAGTCCAAAAGGTAAAAAGATTAAACTAGCTGCAGGATATAAAAAAAAAAAGAATTTGAGTCAGCTCACCAACTATGCAGTCCGATGTCAGGAACCAGCTGTGCAGCAGAAATCCAGGTAAAGAAAGTAGTGTTCCAGCGTCAGAGTAAGGTAAAATGTCCAAGTTTATTGTAGAAAAAATGTATAAAAACATCACCGTAGGTCACTGACCCACCAGAATATGTAATAATCAGCAAACACGTTCCAGACATGCCTCTTTAATCATTGCATATCTAAGAGAATGAACTAGGGTTCCTAGTTCATTCTCTTAGATATGCAATGAGACGCATGTCTGAAACACGTTTGCTCATTACATATTCTGGTTGGTCAGTGACCTACGGTGATGTTTTTATAATTTTTTTCTACAATAAACTTGGACATTTTACCTGACTCTGACGCTGGAACACTACTTTCTTTAGCTGCAGGAAATATTATTTATAAAAATCAAAACAAATCGCACTCACCTGTTATTGCCAATCGTTTTCCAATGATATTTCTTAGAGAAATGAAAAGTAAAAACTAACAGAATTGTAAAAGCCACTGAGCCAAAGGTAAGGCAAGTATACTGGTTGTAGTCAAAAATACAATTATTAAACCTATAAAGAAAGACTACAAATACCATAAATAGTATAGAAACATATAGCTTTATTATTAAAAACATTTAAAACATGTGCATGGAGATAGTCTTATAAATATCAACCAAGAAATGAGTGGTTATGTTTGCATAAGCCTATGAATCAAAATATATCAAAAAATAGCTCCAAAATGTAGCAGTTGATTGTATTAGAGGACGAAAAGAATAAACAAAAATGATAGTAGAATAGGGGAAGAATGAATTCCCTACAAATGGTGCACGTTGTTAATATATACATTCTATTCTACAATAATACAACGTCTCCACTAATAGAGGTAGATAAGTAGGGAAAAAAGTGCTTAGTACATAAAAGAGTAATGAATAGAAAATGTACTGAATTCAAAAATATACTACTACATACAGATGTTTCATAAAATTCAAGTTGTTATAGAAAATAGACATGCACAACTGTGTAAGTGCTAAAAGTTGCAATACTTCCTCGCAACTTCTGAGTTGTGCAAAAATATTGCGACTTCTTAAGGCTTAAACATCTTAATGAATCAGCTTCTATGCTAACTGAATCTCACAGGTATGTCAACATTTAATAATTGTGCTACAACCTGAATAGTTTTCACCAATAAGAGAAAAGGTCGTATCAAGAACAGTAAAAATATATATTTTATTAGACAAATAGTAAAAAGCACATAAAATACAAAGTAGTACAGATAATCAATAGTGAACAACATAAAAAGCACCACCAGGAGGCACACACATTGCAAAAAAGACCACTAATATATACTGTAAGGGGTCCACCTGTAACCAGGATGGCTGTAGATCAATAAATAAATATGAATGGCTGGTATCAGTAGAGTAAAGTAGTCAGTGACTATAACATATCCTAAAGTGCATCATGCATATAATGATGTCATAGACAATACACATCATATATACAGCCATCTAGATAATGGAGGATATCCCACACATACAATACCAAAACAACTTCCATGTGTGCGCCAGCTGATGATGCCACTGCTCTTTAATTTATATAGGCCTCACAACGAGGATGTTGAAAACACGAGCTAGGGAGCATGTCCGTGAAAATTATGGCGGCTGTCACTGAAGACAATTTAGATGTGTTGAAGACAATCTCTAAACACTTTAAACTTTATCATGCATGTGACCCGTCAGGAATTCGTGTTAAAGGGATTGATCACATTTATTCAAATTTACGTGGAGGTAACACCAGCCGCATTCTTCCACAAAAGGAATCCAGGTGGATTTGGACATTGCAAACGCTACACCCACTTGGTTTGAATGAGTCCTTGAGCAAGTTGCCTTTTCTCTGATTGTCACCCGCCTTCAAACCAGCTTGTTGATGTTTTTGGCATCATGTTTTATCATTGGATTTGTTGTTTAGTTTTAATTTTTGTATTTAATATGGTCATATTTTTATTGTCTGTTTATTGTTCCCTAGTATATACTTACCATGTTCTGCTGATCGGTTTCTGTGGTTCAAGTCGGTTGGAGATGACGTGGACGTCCTTCTGTACCTCTTCAGATATGTCGTTATTTTTTGAACCAATGAAATTAAAAGAAAGAGAAATGGAAAAGACGAAATATTAGTTATGGGTTAATGAATACAAAAGAGGAAGGGCTGTACATGCATCTAATTGTTACTCTTGACCAACACTGACTCCTTGATTGAGATCTAATAGGATTATGGATGCGGATTGATTGAACGCATTATGTATATGTATACTTTGGAGTATTGATTTGGGTTTCTCTAATTCTCATCTACTAAAATGGGGCTTAGTTCATAATATATCTATATGTGTTGTGAGATAGTCTACATTTTGTTTAATACTTATCTGGTTAGATTTTTATTTAGTATATCCTCTGGACATGGATGTGCAGTTCATGTCACTGGCAGCATTGGTACCATGCTGTTATCTGTTGTCATACCGTCCTCCTATTGCCCAAGGTTTTTTGTAGAGTACGGATATGCTATATATGCATGTTTCTAGTATAGCTCTTTATATCTATGATAGTGAGATTTAATATTTTCTTTTCACATGGAATTTCTCTTTAAACTTTTATTAGATCTCTAACTCCTCTTGGTTGCCCGCATTAGCATCCATAGGAGCAATATTGGGGTGACATAGGGGTTTATATATCTGTGGTTTTGAAACTTGGAATCAAGAGGTTGTACACCCTGTTTTATTATATCCATTATAGCTATATACGGCTAACTACTAGCATATGTGTATACAAACCCCCCCCCCCCGCTCCCTCCCTTTTTTGGTTAGTGCACTATGCTTCTTAAAATATGCTGTGGTAGTTTCATCTTTTCCCGTGTAAACATTTTTGTATATGACATTATTATATTTATAATACCCACCATCTAGATCCATATGCATTTGATTTTTAGTTTGTATGGCTTTATACTGTGATTCTATTGCGTTGTTGAGTATGCGCCTTTGCTGTCTGCCCTCAGCGCTGCTGACGGCAGCTTGGTGGGTGACTGGGTGGGTGTGGCCTCCTGCCGCGCTGTCTCACCGCTCATCCAGGCTTTCTTCGGCGGTATCTGATGGTGTGACATCGGCGCTTCCTTATCCAATCTATAATGCTGTCTTATACGCTTCATGCAGTTTGTTTTTTGTTGATTTAGGTGAATGGTTGTTAGGGTATATTTAGGGGACACATTTTGTTCATGATGCCACACCCCGGGGCAGTGGCATCATCAGCTGGCGCACACATGTAAGTTGTTTTGGTATTGTATGTGTGGGAGATCCTCCATTATCTAGATGGCTGTATATATGATGCGTATTGTCTATGGCATAATTATATGCATGATGCACTTTAGGATATGTTATAGTCACTGACTACTTTACTCTACTGATACTAGCCATTCATATTTATTTATTGATCTACAGACATCCTGGTTACAGGTGGACCCCTTAGAGTATATATTAGTGGTCTTTTTTGCATTATGTGTCTCCTGGTGGTGCTTTTTATGGTGTTCACTATTGATTATCTGTGCTACTTTGTATTTTATGCGCTTTTTACTATTTCTCTACATACGTGGCCAAAAGTATTGGCACCCCTGCAATTCTGTCAGATAATACTCAGTTTCTTCCTGAAAATGATTGCAATCCCAAATTCTTTGGTATTATTATCTTGATTTAATTTGTCTTCAATGAAAAAACACAAAAAGAATTGTCCTAAAGCCAAATTGGATATAATTCCACACCAAACCTAAAAAAGGGGGTGGACAAAAGTATTGGCACTGTTTGAAAAATCATGTGATGCTTCTCTAATTCGTGTAATTAACAGCACCTGTAACTTACCTGTGGCACCTAACAGGTGTTGGCAATAACTAAATCACACTTGCAGCCAGTTAACATGGATTAAAGTTGACTCAACCTCTGTCCTGTGTCCTTGTGTGTACCACATTGAGCATGGAGAAAAGAAAGAAGACCAAAGAACTGTCTGAGGACTTGAGAAACCAAATTGTGAGGAAGCATGAGCAATCTCAAGGCTACAAGTCCATCTCCAAAGACCTGAATGTTCCTGTGTCTTCCGTGCGCAGTGTCATCAAGAAGTTTAAAGCCCATGGCACTGTGGCTAACCTCCCCAGATGTGGACGGAAAAGAAAAATTGATGAGAGATTTCAATGCAAGATTGTACGGATGGTGGATAAAGAACCTCGACTAACATCCAAACAAGTTCAAGCTGTCCTGCAGTCCGAGTGTACAACAGTGTCAACCCGTACTATCCGTCGTCGTCTGAATGAAAAAGGGACTGTATAGTAGGATACCCAGGAAGACCCCACTTCTTACCCCGAGACATAAAAAAGCCAGGCTGGAGTTTGCCAAAACTTACCTGAGAAAGCCTAAAACGTTTTGGAAGAATGTTCTCTGGTCAGATGCGACAAAAGTAGAGCTTTTTGGGAAAAAGCATCAACATAGAGTGCACAGGGAAAAAAAAGAGGCATTCAAAGAAAAGAACACGGTCCCTACAGTCAAACATGGCGGAGGTTCCCTGATATTTTGGGGTTGCTTTGCTGCCTCTGGCACTGGACTGCTTGACCGTGTGCATGGCGTTATGAAGTCTGAAGACTACCAACAAATTTTGCAGCATAATGTAGGGCCCAGTGTGAGAAAGCTGGGTCTCCCTCAGAGGTCATGGGTCTTCCAGCAGGACAATGACCCAAAACACACTTCCAAAAGCACTATAAAATGGTTTGAGAGAAAGCACTGGAGACTTCTAAGGTGGCCAGCAATGAGTCCAGACCTGAATCCCATAGAACACCTGTGGAGAGATCTCAAAATGGCAGTTTGGAGAAGGCACCCTTCAAATATCAGGGACCTGGAGCAGTTTGCCAAAGAAGAATGGTCTACAATTCCTGCAGAGCATTGTAAGAAACTCATTGATGGTTACCGGAAGCGGTTGTTCGCAGTTATTTTGGCTAAAGGTTGTGCAACCAATACTTTTGTCTGGTCCATTTTTGGAGTTTTGTGTGAAATGATCAATGATTTGATTTTTGCTTCATTCTCTTTTGTGTTTTTTCCTTGCAAGCAAATTAAATGAAGATAATAAGACCAAAGAATTTGTGATTGCAATCATTTTCAGGAAGAAACTGAGTATTATCTGACAGAATTGCAGGGGTGCCAATACTTTTGGCCACCACTGTAATAAAAATATATATTTTTTACTGTTCTTGATAAGTCTTTTATTGGTGATGATTAGTTATGACGTTTTGAACTAATGGAGTGAGTCCGTAGAATGTCTATTTTGTGATTCATTAATTATAACATGATTATGTTATGACATTAATTCATGGGTTAGTATTTGTTTTTTGATGAACCTGAATAGTTTACAGATTGTTTTATCATTATTCTATAGCATAGTGGGTAGTGATGAGTGAGCGTGCTCGCAACTGATCGGTACTCGCCTGGGATGCTCGGATGGCAACTTGGATCCCCTCCCTGCATGTTTGGTGATCTTTAGACAGCAAATAAGCATGCGGGGATTGCCTGTCACTCACTGTAATGCCGTAGCCATGTTGGTTGTGGCATTACAGTGATTGGCTGGCCGCATAGCGTCATCGGGTCTATATAATACCTGGGATCCTATGCTCATCACAGTCTCCCCCGGAAACAGGCAGAGTAGGGAGAAGTGCTGCTGAGTGAGGGAGAGAATTGGCGGTTTATTAGTGAAGTATTAGGTATTCCACAGCAAGATATATATCCATCTGAACTAACAGTCCTTCTAAGGAGTAATCCAGCTGCATATATTAATCCTGGTGATAGCAGGAGTTAGCCAGGCAGAGTTTGTGGACAGTGTATACAGCAGAATAGGGTCCAATGCACGTGCTGTCTGCTGCTGTTACAGATATCCATAGCCCTAGATATCAGGGCTAATTTTGTTTTGCTCTTAATCCTGATTATTTACTTAAAAAGCAATACAGTACACCATTTTACTGCTCCATTTGCTTGTTAGCAGAATACAGACAGATTTTGTTGATTTTATTCGCATTGCTGTATTGTGGAAGCAGAGAAACTTGTCCATCATAGGACGTGATCCGATATTACTGAAGTAATAATCGTTCCATTTTTTGGAGAGTGCCAAATATTACACTCCAGTTAAAGTCTGCCAGTTGTGTGTTGTTCAACCTATTCACACTTAGCCGCTGACCAATACCATATCTCTAACGCCACTGCCTAAAACCGTGATCATCACACATGATCTCGTATTACTGCAGTAATAATACAGATATTTTATGGAGTGTGCCAAATATACTCCATTTCAAGTCTGCCAGCTGTGTGTTGTTGAACCTATTCACACTTGGTTGCTGACCAATACCACAGTACAAGGCCACTGCCTAAAACCGTGGCAATCACACATGATCCCATATTACTGCGATAATAATGCAGACATTTTGAGGAGCGTGCCAAATATACTCCATTTCAAGTCTGCCAGCTGTGTGTTGTTGAACATATCCACACTTGGTCGCTGACCAATACTACACTACAAGGCCACTGCCTAAGACCATGGTCATCACACGTGATTCCATATTACAGCGGTAATAATACAGACATTTTGTGGAACGTGCCAAATATTATACTCTATTCAAAATGGGCAAGGCGCGTGACAAGGAACGGGGAAGTGGACGTGATGGTGATGGTGCACTCAGAGGCCGAAGCCATTGGCAAGATGAAACTGTGCCTGCTGAGGGAGCACAACAAACACCTACATCATGTTGAACTACCTTCCTGTCCCAATTTCTAGGGGGGCCACAGAACACCAGGGCAGTGTGAAAAGGTTGTTGGTTGGATAGCATATAATACTTCCACTCAGTTTGCTACCACCACCACCCTGTCTTCCACACGGTCAAGTCTCGGTAGCCGTGAGTCTGGACCGCATATTCCTCACCCTGATCCTCCTTCCTCCCACCATGCCGAGTGCCCAGAGACAACTGATCCCACACTTGGACACTCCGAAGAGCTGTTCACTTTCCCAATTATAGATTCAGGCCTCTCGCCTGGCCCGCTTCAAGCGGGGCAAGAGGAGATCACAGGTAGCGATGCCCAAATATTGAACAGCCACGGTCACACGAAGGCGACGGTGGGAAACTGTCACAAGAGGTGGATGATGATGAGACACAGTTGCCACCATGTCAGGAGGAAGCCCAGGGTGCATACGTGGAAGTGGTGGACGATGAAGTCACGGACCCAACCTGGCAAGGTGACATGCATAGCAAGGACAGCTGAACAGAGAGAGTGGGAGGCATAGCACCACAACAGGCAGGAACAAGTAGTGGGGTGACCACATACACAAGACGGGCAACTGCTACCCAGAACACCAACGCAAGGGAAGTTGCCAATCAATCAGTTAGGTCTTCCAGAGTCTGGCTCATTTTTAAAGACTGTCCAGATAAACACAAAAAGGCCATTTGCAACATCTGCTATGCCAGCATCAGCAGGGGCAGCAAAACTACCAGCCTGACCACCACCAGCATGCTCAGGCACATGACAGCAAAGCACCCGACTAGGTGAGCTGAACTCCTGGGTTCACAATCAGTGTCTGCAGGAGACACCACTGCCTGTTCCACTGTTGTGCGTGCACGCCAATCTCCTGTCCATGGCAAAGGCTAAGATGCCTCCCGCCCTACACCTGTCGTTTCACACTTGCAACCACCACCATCAACTACCATGTCAACGTCCTTGTCCAAGTGCAGCGTTCAGTTGTCCCTACCCCAGTCCTTTGAGCGCAAGCACAAATACGTAGGCCACAAAACAGCCCACAGGCCACAATACTGAACTCCCACATTTCTCAAATGCTTGCGCTTGAAATGTTGCCCTTTAGGCTTGTGTAGATGGAATCTTTCCGCAACCGGATGGCGGCGGCCGTCACTCGGTCCCCAACCGCCACTATTTTTCCCGGTGTGCTGTTCCTGCATTACACAAGCATATGTCCCAGAACATTACTCATGCCCTCAACAACACAGTTACTGAGAAGGTCCACCTAACCAAGGACACATGGACAAGTGCTTGTTGCCAGGGATGGTACATCTCGCTGATGGAACACTGGGTTAATATAGTGGGAGCCAGGACCCAGTCAGTTCCTGGGACAGAACACGTCCTCCCAAGGCCGAGGATTGTGGGCCCTGGGTTGATCAGGGTTGCCCCCACATTCTACAGATCCTGTACCTCCTCCTCAGCCCCCATCTCTGAAATTACCACATTAGTCGAAAGCTTGAAGCACTGCAGCACTGCCTCGGCCAAGCGACAACAGGCTGTGCTGAAGCTAATATGCTTAGGTGACAAACCGCACACCGCTGCAGAGTGGTTGACAGCTGTAAAAGAGCAGGCAGATCTGTGGCTGTCACCGCTGAACCTTCAGCCAGGCATGGTCATGTGTGACAAACTGACAATGACCGGAACCTGGTGGCGGCTCTGAAGCTAGGCAAGCTCGCACACATTCCATGCCTGGCCCATGTGCTCAACCTAGTGGTTCAGCAGTTTCTCAAAACCTACCCGGATCTGCTAGAGCTGCTTGCCAAAGTATGCCGCGTGTGTACTCATTTTCGGAAGTCACCTACAGCTTCCGCCGCCCTTGCTGTGCTTCAGCAACGTTTGCTGCTTCCAGCTAATCGACTGGTGTGCGATGTCACCACACATTGGAACTCAACATTGCAGATGTTGGGAAGGATTTGTGAGCAGCAAAGGGCAGTGTCACATGTGTGTCAGATGTGACAGACAGTCGCCTTGCAGTTGGTTGCAGAAGATCTCTTTGTTTACAGACACCTTCTTAGCTGTTCCATTCTAGGACCCAGCGGCTACCTCCTGCCTGCTAATTGACACCCTGGCCTGGGTGTTGAAATAGTTTTACTTTGCAGCAGGAGGGTGCCGGTGATACTCACATGTTTCCTTGTGTATGCTTGGAGGTCCCAAACTGCTAACTTCCTCTGTGGTGCTAGGAGGATGCTTGGAGTTAGGCAGGCAATTGTTGAGTACCAGCTTCAAAACGCACGTCGTTATTCAGGTCAGCCTCCGCACATAAGAACTGATGAGTGGGCATGGATGTCAGACATCTGTGCCATCCTTCAAAACTTTGAGGACTCCACCAAGATGATGAGTGACGATGATTACATAATTAGTGTCACCATCCCACTTCTCTGTCTTCTGAAATGCTCGCTGCTCACAATTAAAGAGGAGGCATTGCAGGCTGAGCACAATGAGATGGAGCAAGGAACCATACAGGGTGATGCAACACAACCCAGCTTCATGTCATCCCAACACGTATTGGGTGATAATGTGGAGGAGAAAGAGGAGGAGGAACAGGAGCTGGTTTCCTGCACTACAGACGGTACTACCCACACAACTGTCATACCATCTGTTCAGCGTGGATGGCCTGAGGAGAGGGAGAACAAGGAGGAGGACCAGGAGGAGCATGAGGAGGAGGAGAGCATAGACAGTCGTCCTCTTTGTCAGGACAGGGAAGACTTGGCTGTTGGTAGCCTGGGACACATGGCTGACTTTATGTTCCTCTGCCTTCTAGACCCACGCTACAAGGAGAACTTTCTATCTCTCCTTCCCGTGGCAGAGAGGTCTAATAAAATGTTGCAGTACCAGAAGGCCTTTGTTGAGGAATTATTTAAAAAATTCTCATCTGAAAATGCTGGCGGCAGGGGACACATTTCCTTGGACAACCAAGGAGTACAGGCGAGGGAGATACAAATACGATGCAGCAGAGGCAGGGGAACACTGTCAAAGGTCTGGGACAGGTTTCTCAGACCATCCCAGCGAACAGGCCCTGATGCATGGGGTACTCTGACAAGGAGGGAAAAGTTTTGGAAGATGCTGAAGGAGCACCTTGCTGAATGTACCAACATTCTCTGTGCCTTATAACTATTGGGTATCCAAGACACGTGGCATGAACTGGCTCTCTACACCTTGAAGGTCCAAGCCTGCCCTGCTGCTAGCATTTTGTCAGAGCAGGTTTTTAGTGCCGCCGGGGGCATTATACAGTTATATGAAAAAGTTTGGGCACCCCTATTAATCTTAAGCTTAATGTTTTATAAAAATTGGTGTTTTTGCAACAGCTATTTCAGTTTGATATATGTAATAACTGTTGGACACAGTAATGTTTCTGCCTTGAAATGAGATTTATTGTACTAACAGAAAATGTGCAATCTGCATTCAAACAAAATTTGACAGGTGCATAAGTATGGGCACCTCACCAGAAAAGTGACATTAATATTTAGTAGATGCTCCTTTTGCAAAAATAACAGCCTCTAGTCGCTTCCTGTAGCTTTTAATGAGTTCCTGGATCCTGGATGAAGGTATTTTTGACCATTCCTCTTTACAAAACAATTCCAGTTCAGTTAAGTTTGATGGTCGCCGAGCATGGACAGCCCTCTTCAAATGATCCCACAGATGTTCAATGATATTCAGGTCTGGGGATTGGGATGGCCATTCCAGAACATTGTAATTGTTCCTCTGCATGAATGCCTGAGTAGATTTGGAGCGGTGTTTTGGATCATTGTCTTGCTGAAAGATCCATCCCCTGCGTAACTTCAACTTTATCACTGATTCTTGAACATTATTGTCAAGAATCTGCTGATACTGAGTGGAATCCATGCGTCCCTCAACTTTAACAAGATTCCCGATGCCGGCATTGGCCACACAGCCCCAAAGCATGATGGAACCTCCACCAAATTTTACTGTGGGTAGCAAGTGTTTTTCTTGGAATGCTGTGTTTTTTTGCCGCCATTCATAACGCCTTTTTGTATGACCAAACAACTCAATCTTGGTTTCATCAGTCCACAGGACCTTCTTCCAAAAAGAAATTGGCTTCTCCAAATGTGCTTTTGCATACCTCAGCTGACTCTGTTTGTGGCTTGCTTGCAGAAACGGTTTCTTTCGCATCACTCTCCCATACAGCTTCTCCTTGTGCAAAGTGCGTTGTATAGTTGACCGATGCACAGTGACACCATCTGCAGCAAGTTGATGCTGCAGCTCTCTGGAGGTGGTCTGAGGATTGTCCTTGACTGATCTCACCATTCTTCTTCTCTGCCTTTCTGATGTTTTCCTTGGCCTGCCACTTCTGGCCTTAACAAGAACTGTCCATGTGTTCTTCCATTTCCTTACTATGTTCCTCACAGTGGAAACTGACAGGTTAAATCTCTGAGACAGCTTTTTGTATCCTTCCCCTGAACAACTATGTTGAATAATCTTTGTTTTCAGATCATTTGACAGTTGTTTTGAGGAGCCCATAATGCCACTCTTCAGAGGAGATTCAAACAGGAGAACAACTTGCAAGTGGCCACTTTAAGTAGCTTTTCTCATGATTGCATACACCTGGCTATGAAGTTCAAAGCTCAATGAGGTTACAAAACCAAAAAAAGTGCTTTAGTATGTCAGTAAAAAGTAGGTAGGAGTATTTAAAACAAGAAAATGATAAGGGTGCCCATACTTATGCACCTGTCAAATTTTGTTTGAATGCAGATTGCACATTTTCTGTTAGTACAATAAACCTCGTTTCAAGGCAGAAACATTATTGTGTCCAACAGTTATTACATATATCAAACTGAAATAGCTGTTGCAAAAACACCAATTTATATAAAACATTAAGCTTAAGATTAATAGGGGTGCCCAAACTTTTTCATATAACTGTAACTAATAGGCACATCCGCCGTCAACTGCAAATGCTGACAGGCTGACTCTTATCAAAATGAACAGGGGCTGGATTGGGCCAGACTTCTCAACACCATCAGATGATAGCAGCAGAACATAAAGTCAAACCAAGTGTCTTTTTTTTTTGGGGGGGGGGGGTCTATTCCCATGCACCTCTTCACACCCAGACATGGGTATATGCTTCCTGATTTTGTCTATTTTCTGTTCTCCTCCTTCTCCTCATCCTCTACCATCATATCACCAGGGTGACCGTGATGCAATGCCCACATAATTTTTTTTAGGGTGTTTATCATGCCCGTAGGAAATATTTTTTACAGGCCTACCTCTAACAATCTGTATATTATACAGTATGTTCATGTATACCCCCCAGGGGTAAATGTGTTTCAGCCCATGCACTTAGTGCATGGGCATTACCAGTATAGGAGACCCAATCCTTAACAATGGCAACAATTTTTTTAATGAGGACCTCCTCTACGTCTCTTCAAAGGGGTATTGGAGTGCATCCAAATTTTTGGCAGCCCTTGCAGTCACTGCATGCTCAATCACAGCATAGGAAACCCATTCCTTTATAATGGGCACATTTATTTTACTGAGACCCTCCTTTATGTCTTTTCAAAGGGGTATTGGAGTGCGTCCAAATTTTTGGCAGCCCTTGCAGTCACTGCATGCCCAAACACAGTATAAGAGACCCACTCCTTTATAATGGGAACATTTTTTTTTACTGAGGCCCTCCTCTATGTCTCTTCAAAATGGTATTGGGATGCGTCCAAATATTTTGAAGCCCTTGTAGTCATTGCATATGCAATAACAGTATAGGAGACCCACTCTTTAATAATGGGAACAACAAAGCATAGCCATCTGATGGCCCTCTAACAATAGTGAGCGCCGACTGCTGGCCCTTTAACAATAGTGAGGGCAGCCTGATGACTCTGTAAAAATAGGTTTTGTAACTTTCAGAGTCCCTCGTTCATAAATGAAACAGGATGTGTCTGATCATGTCTCACACACCACATGGCCAGATAATGTAGAAAAATGTTAAAATTACATTTACTGGAGAATGTATTTTCCACCTTTTAAAGCAATGCAAAAGTACAACTACCAAAGAATAACATATATATCAAGAAGTCTTAACTGTAGTCTAGACTTTATGGAAATCTATACTATCTGTTTTTTATCTCTATTTGTATATCAGCAGTAGACTCATAACAGGGACAGAAGAAACAGCCACCGAGGAGCGGGGGCTCCATTCTTGTAACCTATGGTGCCAACCTCTGCTGGCAGGCAGGACCAGCTTATGTACGGACTAGGGACACATTGAGGTCAGAGTGGTTTTCCTTTATCGTTCGACAAGGGAAACAGGTATCCATTTAATTACATACCTGGGGTTTTTTTCGTTGGTGAATTTTAATGATATTCAATAAAAAGTAAATGTTTTAAAGGGAATTTACGTTCATGAAAGTGCAAAAACGCATCACAAACACTACGTGTGAACATAGCCCAATGTGTGGAGCAGCATTTTTGTGTTTGGTTATTTTTTTGCCTTATATACAAGTCATTACCCTGGAAAGAATGTTCCTTAAAAATTTTTTCAGGAAAATCCATTTTGGTTTCATGTGTGTATGTATTATTGTGAGTCTGTAAAAGTGGCGTAATAATCTGACAACATTGCTCACAGCAGTGACCTGGGATTCAGAGATGCTTCCAGGGGTCTTCCCCATGCTGTTCCCATGTAATTTCAGCACTGTTCCCATCGATTCTGGTAATTTTTAGGCCCGCCGGAAAAATGCTCGAGTTTTCCTTTGACTTACATTGGGCTCGTTGGTCGGGTCGAGCACCCGAGTACTACGATTTGCTCGACCCGAGCAACGAGCACACAAGCATTTTAGTGCTCGCTCATCATTAATAGTGGGTTAAGCGGCACTTAGACACAAAGTTGCGACAATGATTGAACTGGATGTACAAATTCTACAGTTGGTAAATACTTTTAGAATAACAATGCTGTCCCTGTGGAACAATTGGATAGAGGGTAGGAGCTTGGCTCACTAGAAGAGCATAAGAATCGCTGCAGGCAAATATAACTGGTGGTTATACTGATGGTGACTTCAGCCAAGATTGCAGAGATGAAGGGGTAATTCCAGAACATCCACTCAGATAGAATAAAATCTTCTTTTATACAACAGTTTAAAAATGGAGAGGAGCCCTCCAAGCGTCACGCGGTCGCGTTTCTGACGCACTGCGGCGCCCTTGGTCATAGTATGTCATGCTAAAGGATAGGTGAGTATAAATACACTGTTCAAAAAAATAAAGGGAACACTCAAATAACACATCGTAGATCTGAAAGAATGAAACATTCTCATTGAATACTTGTTCTGTACAAAGTTGAATTTGCTGACAACAAAATCACACAAAAATCATCAATGGAAATCAAATTTATTAACCAATGGAGGCCTGGATTTGGAGTCACCCTCAAAATTAAAGTGGAAAAACACACTACAGGCTGATTTAACTTTGATGTAATGTCCTTAAAACAAGTCAAAATGAGACTCAGTATTGTGTGTGGCCTCCACGTGCCTGTATGACCTCCCTACAACTCCTGGGCATGCTCCTGATGAGGTTGCGGATGGTCTCCTGTGGGATCTCCTCCCAGTCATGGACTAAAGCATTCACCAACTCCTGGACAGTCTGTGATGCAACGTGACGTTGGTGGATGGAGCGAGACATGATGTCCCAGATGTGTTCAATCGGATTCAGGTCTGGGGAACGGGCGGGCCAGTCCATAGCTTCAATGCCTTCATCTTGCAGGAACTGCTGACACACTCCAGCCACATGAGGTCTGGCATTGTCCTGCATTAGGAGGAACCCAGGACCAACCGCACCAGCATATGGTCTCACAAGGGGTCTGAGGATCTCATCTCGGTACCTAATGGCAGTCAGGCTACCTCTGGCGAGCACATGGAGGGCTGTGCGGCCCTCCAAAGAAATGCCACCCCACACCATTACTGACCCACTGCCAAACCGGTCATGCTGAAGGATGTTGCAGGCAGCAGATCACTTTCCACGGCATCTGCAGACTCTGTCACGTCTGTCACATATGTTCAGTGTGAACCTGCTTTCATCTGTGAAGAGCACAGGGCGCCAGTGGCGACTTTGCCAATCCTGGTGTTCTGTGGAAAATGCCAAGCGTCCTGCACGGTGTTGGGCTGTGAGCACAACCCCCTTCTGTGGATGTCAGGCCCTCATACCACCCTCATGGAGTCGGTTTCTAACCGTTTGTGAAGACACATGCACATTTGTGGCTAGCTGGAGGTCATTTTGCAGAGCTCTGGCAGTGCTCCTCCTGTTCCTCCTTGCACAAAGGCGGAGGTAGCGGTCCTGCTGCTGGGTTGTTGCCCTCCTACGGCCCCCTCCACGTCTCCTGGTGTACTGGCCTGTCTCCTGGTAACACCTCCAGCCTCTGGACACTACGCTGACAAACACAGCAAACCTTCTTGCCACAGCTCGCATTGATGTACCATTCAGGATTAGCTGCACTACCTGAGCAACTTCTGTGGGTTGTAGACTCCGTCTCATGCTACCACAAGTGTGAAAGCACAACCAACATTCAAAAGTGACCAAAAGATCAGCCGGAAAGCATTGGTACTGAGATGTGGTCTCTGGTCCCCACCTGCAGAACCACTCCTTTATTGAGGGTGTCTTGATAATTGCCAATAATTTCCATCTATTGTCTATTCCATTTGCACAACAGCATGTGAAATTGATTGTCAGTCAGTGTTGCTTCCTAAGTGGACAGTTTGATTTCACAGACGTTTGATCCACTTGGAGTTATATTCTGTTGTTTAAGTGTTCCCTTTATTTTTTGAGCAGTGTACAACCTGGAAGCAATCACCATCATGCTGAAAATTAACATCAGAGAAACATCGGCTGTGTGCACATTGCATAGTCTCATGCATACAAATAAAGTTGTAATTTCATATGATTTTATATACAAAGAAGGGTGGGGGGAAGCATTTAACAAATATATAGCATATGTATTACAAAGCATAATGGAACTAATAAATATAAAAAAGATCATTCCTATAGTTCATGCCTATGGGTACTTGGTGTTTAGTGTTAGGAATCGGATCCAAAAAGCCTCTCTCAGTGCTAGCTGTTTTTTCCAATCACCACCTCTGACTGGATGAGTAACCCTTTCTAATCCAAAAAAAAGAGAATTTAGAGAGGCCTCCTTTATGTGCTGAAATGAAGTGTTTAAGGCTGAGTTCACACGATGCGTTTTTAATGCGTTTCCGCGGCGTTTTTGCAGCTGCGGAAACGCATTAAAAACGCATGGTGAGGGAATTTATTGCTCAGACACGTACGGTGATGCATTTAGAGGAAAGCATTTATAGGCGGAGGCATGGAGAGAGAACTTTTGGGAAAATATGGTCCGCATGGATGGCGGTAATATGATTGTCAATGTTCCCAGGTATGCCCGGCATAAGGAGTATTGGCGGGAGGGGGGAGGGGGGAGAGGGTTTTGACTGTATTATTACACGTTATGTGAATTGTTATATGTATATTGATAACTGTTTGCTGTTAAAATTTTTGAAACCTAAATAAAAATAATTGGTTTAAAAAAAAAAAAAAAAAACGCATGGTAGATGGGCAGCAATGTTCCCCAATTGAAATCCACATGTGCTGTGCCCATGATGCGGATTTTTCCGCAGCGTAAACGCTGCGCTCAAAAATCCGCAGCATGTCAATTAATTTTGTGTTTCCGCATGCAGAATTGCCTTTGCAATGCAATAAAAAACGCAAGGCAATTCCGCATGTTGAAAACCCGCGAAAAACGCGCGATAAACGCTTGCGAAATTCCACATGCGTTTTTCCGGGAAACGACATGCGGAAATGGAGCGCAAATTTTCCGCTTCATTTCCGCAACGTGGGCACATAGCCTTACTGCTCCAGAATAGCATGAATTGTTGTTATTTGGCCACGGCCCCACTATCAGTATTTGGTCAGTATTCGGTCAGTATTTTTTCTCAGGAGTGGGAGCCAAAACCAGGAGTGGGTGGTAAATGCAGAATTGGTGACTTGTTTCTTTTACACCTTTTCTCTGATTGTTTCTCACCTGGTTTTGTCTCCCACTCCTGAGAAAAAATACTGACCAAATATTGATAGTGGGGCCGTGGCCTTTATATCAGTTATGTGCTCAGAAATTCTTTTTTTTATTTTTCTTGTGGTATAGCCTATGTAGCACATGTTGCATGTTTTACATTCTGTGCAGTATATGACATGATCAGTATCGCAATTAATGAACGATTTTATTTGATATATAATGTTTTGATAAGATGAAAAGAATGTTTTCTTATTTTCTGCAAACATGCAGACATTACATCTGCTGCCAGCACACTTGTAAGAACCTTTCAAAGACAGCCATGAAGTAGGAGTGTGAACTGGGCGTAACATGTTGGGGATAGGCATGTTGCCAAGTGTCCAGCCTCTTTTTGCCACACATCTACAGCCATTTCGAAGAATAGTACACAATGATTTCTCCTGATTCACAACTGGAAGATATTTCAATATAATCTGTTTTATGTTGTATTGCGAACTATAGGTAGTTGAAAAAGTGACCGGTGCATTGGAAATATCGCTAGAATATGTATTGTCTGAATATAACAAACTGTTAAGTGGTGTTTTTAGATTATCCCTAAGCACATATTTAACTTTATTTTTATTGTATCCTCTGTCCAATAATTTGTTAGTAATTGTGCGGCTTACACTGGAAAAATTTTCTTCACTGGAACAGATTCTCCTAGATCTGGTGAATTCACCTTTGGGAATGGCTTGGATTGTGTGTTGCAGGTGTAAACTGGACGACATCAAAATAGTGTTGCTCGAATTCATTTTTCTGTAAAGGGAGGTGTGTACTTTATGTGATGTGTTATCACTAGTGAGAAAAACATCAAGGAATGGACTTGGTCAGATGGAGTGCCGCATGTGAATCGCAAATTGCAATTATTATTGTTTAAATAGTGTGCAAAATCAGAGAACTGGGCTGCATTGCTCTGCCAAATTAAAAGTATGTCATCCACATATCTCCCATACCAAATTAGGTATGGGGAAAATGTTTGTTTTTTTCTGAAAAAATGTGGAACTCTTCTCACAACGACATAAATAGAATAGCTAGGGACGGAGAGAATCTTGAGCCCATAGGTGCTTTTAGGGTCTGCAGAAAAAAATCATTTTGAAGCATAAAAAAATTGTGCTATAGGAAATAATATAAGGTTGAAAGAATAAATTGTTTCAATGGTGTGGAATACCAACTGTAGTTGTCAAGATTGTGCTTGATGGCTATCATGGCTGACACGTGAGGAATGCATGAATATAGGTTTATCACATCACAAAGTCACAAAGACATGATTGTCCCGCCAACAATATTTATCAAATACTTTCAGGATATTGGATGTGTCATTGAGATATCCTGGTGTTCTTGGAATTAAAGGTTGTAAATATTCAGCCGCCAGATTACTTAGGTTATCATTAAGGAAACCTATTCCTGAGATTATGGGTTGTAGTGGTGGTGGGAAAATGTCTTTGTGAATTTTGGGAAGACCATGGAAAATGGAGGTGACAGGATGATCAGGTAGTAGCCATCTGTAGATTTTATTGTTGATGACCTCAAGTCTTAGACCTTCATTAAGAACCATGGTTATGTCATTGTCATGAAGGTTAAGGTGGGATCGGACCTTAAAAGTATATAAGAATTTGTGACCCGTATGATAGACCATATTAACTTGCAATAAAAGACAGTGTCCAAAATTACAACGCAGCCTCCTTTATCTGACTGCGTACTGTCAGATTATGGTTTGACTGCAAGTCCCTCCATTTTTAAACATATTTAAACTGTTCTAATAAAAGAACATTTTATTCTACTATTCTATCTGAATGGATGTGCTGGAATTACCCTTTCGTCTCAGCAATGCTGTTCCTCTGTTTTTCTTCCTAGAAATGTATGATTAAATTCACAAATGGTTGTTATCATTCTACTCCGTAAGGGGGTGACATGTACATAGTCTGGCACAGGCAGCACTGAATGGACATTGCCAGGCTATGTAGAGACATAGCCCTCTCACAAGGAGAATGGTAACACACAGTTTATTTATAAACTTTTAGGCTATGTGCCCACGATGCAGAAATGAAGCAGAAAATTTCTGCAGCATTTCTGCATCTCCCTGGCAGAAAAAAGCGCATGCAGATTGTGCATGCGTTTTTCCTGCAGAATACATGCGGATCCACATGCGGATTCACATGTGTTTCTGCATGCAGATTGACAAGCGCTTTCCAGGCGATAGCATCACTTGGAAAGTGCTTGACAACTAGGTCACACTATATAAATCCATGCAAACGGCATGGATTTATACAGTGTGAGCCGTAAAAATGAAAACAAATAAAGCTATACTCACCCCCGATGTCCCGGCGTGGCTGCAGCGCTGCTTCCTGTCTGGTTCCTGGATGCCGGCATCTCGCGAGACAGAGCGGTGAAGGGCCTGCGGTCACATGACTGTGACGTCACCGCAGGTCCTCAAGCGATGCCGGCATTCAGAGACAAGCCGCCGGACAGGTGAATATAACTTTATTTGTTATTTTATTCTTTTTTTACAGGTACAATGGTACCCAGGTCTGAATGAGAGTCTCCTCTCCTCCAGAACTGGGTACCATCCGCACATAGAGACGCATAGAAGCCGCTTGTAAAAATGTACAGTCGCGGTTTCTATGCGTCTCAATGCAAGTCAATGGCGGGAGTTCCGCTGCGCTTCCGCAAAATTAAATGACATGCTGCGGATTTTTGTACGCAGCATAAACGCTGCGGAAAAATCCGCAGCATGTGCATAGAACATGCGGAATCCCCTTGGGGACCATGGGGTGCGGATTACCTAGTGTTTCACAAGCGTTTCCGCTGCGGAAATTCCGCAGCATAAACGCTTGAAAAACGCTACGTGGGCACCCAGCCTTAAGAGAAAATAACAGGAGCAGCACAACAGAGAGTTTCAAGTAAAGATGCTCAAGAATTGTTATTTATGGTGAAATACATTTACTGTATGTACCCAGGCATGTCAGGAGAGCATATAGGCTTTTTTTAAGAACAGATTCTCACGGGGTGCAAAAGCAACGTAATTTTGGATGGAAAATCAGTGACATATCAGAATTGCGCAAAGAATACAGTCATAGCCGAAAGTTTTGGTACCCTTGAAATTGTTTCAGAAAATGAAGTATTTCTCCCAGAAAATTATGGCACCCTCAATGTAATATTTGGTTGTACACCCTTTGGAATAAATAAATAAAAAACTGCAATCAATAGCTGCCTATAACCATCAACAAGCTTCTTACACCTCTCAACTGGAATTTTGGACCACTCTTCTTTTGCAAACTGATCCAGGTCTCTCATATTTGAAGAGTGCCTTCTCCCAACAGCAATTTTAAGATCTCTCCACAAGTTGTTCAGTGGGTTTCAAATCCGGAGTCATTGATGGCCACTTCAGAACTCTCCAGCGCTTTATTCTATCCATTTCTGGGTGATTCTTGAAGTATGTTTGGGGTCATTGTCCTGCTGGAAGACCCATGACCTAGGATGTAAACCCAGCCTTCTGTTTCTGGGCACTATATTGCGACCCAAATCCTTTGGTAATCAGATTTTATGATGTCTTGCACACAGTCAAGGCACCCAGTTCTAGAGGAAGCAAAACAACTCCAAAACACCTTTAAATCTCTACCATATTTGACTGTAGGTACTGTGTTCTTTTCTTTTAGGCCTCATTCCGTTTTCGGTAAATAGAATGATGTGCTTTAGAAAAAAGCTCTATCTTGGTCTCAAGACGCTTCCCCAGAAGGATTTTGACTTGCACACGCATATTTTGACAAACTACAGTCTAGCTTTTTTATGTCTGTTTTCATTCAAATGTTGATGGATAGTTTGTTCTGACACTGATGCACCCTGTGCCTGCAGGACAGCTTGAATTTCTTTGGAACTTGATTGGGGTTGCTTATCCACCATCTGGACTAACTTTTCATCAATTTTTCTCTGCCGACCACATCCAGCGAGATTTGCTACAGTGCCATGGTTTGTAAACTTCTTGATTATGTGCCACACCTGTAAAGTGCTGCAGAGCGGTAGTCGTGACCTAGCTGCTGTCCAGTTGCGCTCTGGCACTTTACAGACAAGGGGTGTCCCAGTGTGCTGTAGGGTGAGGGGTACAATGCACTCACTTGTAGGCCACAGGTCTCCGCTGCCTCCAGGCTTCCCTCCTCACAATGCATTGGACACCAGGTTCTTTGCAACAGTTAAACTTTTACTAAACAGTCCAAGTTCATCAGGTGGATACAGGTGGCATAGGGCACAACAATTCATACTTCCTTCCTCCTTAGCACAACTCCCCTTCTGTTCTGCCACACATTCATTCTGGACTACCCCAAAAGCCTGCTGACTCCATCAGCCTCAGGGATTCATTGTGCACACCGGCGGGCCACCTGCCCCTCATCTAACTCCATAACCACCGACTTCATAATGTCGGAAGACCAGGCCTGCTCCATGGTACCTTGCCTGTGCCCTAGGCTCCAGACGTCGTTGGAATGTCCATCTGGGATCTCCATTTGGCCGCCCACTGACCTGAACGTTTGGCCAATGCTACCCACCCCACCTGAACCTAACCTCTTCTCCACACTTCACTGGCTGACACTGAACTCCCTCTAACCAGGAAGTGCACCCCTTCTTATCAGCACTAATGCCCTCCCACTGGGCTAATCCTATTCTTAACCATTTCCTATCTTTCATGCTAAACCTACTTATCCTTATTCTATATCCTATGCTATCTTAAGCTTATACTATGCTATACTCACATTATGCATTAACACCTTATATACTGTACATCAGCGTCGGACTGGCCCGCCTGGATACCGGACGATCCCCCGGGTCCTTGGTGGGCCCCCGTGCCGCATATAGTGGGAGAATGCCTGTAACCGTGGTCTTTCTAACCACGCGACTATCAGATGTTCCCGGCGTATATCTTGATGGCCGCCGGGAACATCATTGTCTGCTATGCACCTCTGATAGTCCAGTGGGCATTGAACGTCACTGCTATGCGTCGGGCGCTGATGTCAGTGCACGGCGCATAGCAGTGATGTCAAATGGCCTCCGGCCGGTGGGCTTCAAATGTCACTTCTATGCACTGGGTGCTGATGTCAGCGCGTGGCCTCTGACGGGTCGGTGGCCCTGTTGAAGACCACGCCAATATGAAGTTGCAGAGGACGCCGCCAGGGGAGCGCAGGAAGGTGAGAAGATTTTTTTTTATTACTATACGAATGGGCAGGGTAGTGAGTGGACATAGGGAACTAGGATACTAGGATGGGGCAGCATATAAGCCCAGGGGGGAGGGTGATGCATAGGGGCCTATGATGGGAGTTTATACATAGGGGCCCAGAATGGGTGGGGGTGATACATAGGCGCTCAGGATGGGTGGGTGATACATAGGGGCCTATGATGAGTGGGGGAGATACATAGGGTCCCAGGATGGCTGGGGGGAATACATAGGGGCCCATGATGTGTGGGAGAAATACATAGGAGCCCAAGTAGGGTGGGTGGAATACATATGGGCCCATAATGGGTGGATGGGTGGGGGGGTACATAGGAGCCCAGGATGGGTGGGGTAAATACATAGGGGCCCAGGATGGGTGGGGGGGATACATAGGAGCCCAGGATGGGTGGGTGGAATACATATGGGCCCAGGATGTTTGGGGGGATACATACAGGCCCATGATGGGGAGTGATATATAGGGACCCACGATGGGTGGGGGGAATACATAGGAGCCCAGGATGGGTGGGGGATATATAGGGGCCCAGGATGGGTGTAGGGGGATACATAGGAGCCCAGGATGGGTGTGGGGGGAAACATAGGAGCCCAGGATGGGGGATGTTACATAGGGGCCCAGGATGGGTGGGGATACATAGAGGCCCATGATGGGGGGGGATACATGGGGGCCTAGGATGGTGGATATTATTAAATAAAGGGGGCCAGGATGGGTGACAATAACAGTATGGGGCCAGAATGAGGTACGTACATTATTAGTTTATGGTGGCAAGTGGGTACATAATTATTGTAGAAGACATTAATGCTGTAATGTAATTTACTTTTGAGGATACTGTTTTCCATGGGGGAGGAACAAAAGGATGGTCCTGTTATTGTGCAGGGTGGCACTATGTCGCTTTTTTCTTTATCTGCCATAGTGAAGAAATCGGGGAATAAGTGTGGAATGTGCTCTAGAAGAGATCAGCTATTGACAACTGTGTGTTATTTTCTGCAGCAACGAGTCCTGGATGGAAGAAGTGATGGCGGTCTGTGCCAGATGAAGAAGAAAAGAGAAGATGAAGAACTTCAACTACAGATGTTACTGGTGTGTCAGAGCTCCTATGTATAATGTCACCAGTGATCCCTGTATTACCTGTACACTAATACTATACACTATATAGTATATACAGAGATCCTGTGTATAATGTCAGTGGTGATCACTGTATTACCTGTACACTGACACTATATATAGAGTTCCTGTGTATAATGTCACTGGTGATCACTGTATTACCAGTAAACTTATACTATATACAAAGCTCCTGTGTATAATGTCACTGATGATCCCTGTATTACCTGTACGCAATATACAGAGCTCCTGCATACAATGTCACTGGTCATCACTGAATTACCTGTATAATATATACATGGGAGCTCTGTGCATAGTGTCAGTGAACAGATCACAAGTGACATTATACACAGGAGCTCTATATATGATGTATCGCTCTGTAGATAGTGTAATGTCACTTGTGATCACTGTAAAACCTGAACACTGACACTATATACAGAGCTCCTGTGTATACAGTCAGTGCTGATACCTGTATTACCTGTATGCGATACATCATATACAAAGCTCCTGTGTATAATGTCACTGTATCTGGTATTATTCGGTTACTACTGTATGTGGTGGTGATATGTGGTCTGGTCATGGTGTAACAGTATTTGTTCCTTTTATGAGGTATTATTGGTCTTGGTATAGTGGATTGTATTGTGTATACAGGTCACTTGTTCTCTCTGATATCAATAAGGGAAAGATTCTTTGTTTCCAATAGAGATAAAATTCCTTGGACGTTTAACTCCTCCCTGTCATGTGTCTATTACACAGTAGCAAATATGCACTTACAGAGGTTCTCCAGTGAAAACAAGTAATCGCCTTTCCTAAGGCCATGTTCACAGGTTAGTATTTGGTCAGTATTTGACATCAGTATTTGTAAGCCAAAACCAGGAGTGGTTGAAAAATGCAGAAGTGATTACATGTTTCTATTATACTTTTCCTCTGATCCACTCCTGATTTTAGCTTACAAATAAGTGATGTAAAATCCTGAATGTGTGAATGTGGCCCAAGGATAAGTTATTGATTTGTGGGGGGTGACTGCTGGGACACAGCTTATTGGCAGAATATGGAGCTTTTATCCCCATTAGACTGGAGCTCATGTGCGACTTAACCACTGATCCATTCATTCCCTCAGTGGAGCGCTGCTCTTGTTTTTTTCTGGAAGCCCCAAAGAAAATAAATGGAGCTGCTTTCAGACATCCCACCTGCTGCTCCATTTTAAAATGGGGATAAAATGGGGATAAAGTGCCTGTCAAGGATAAAAGTTCCCCATTCTTCTCATCGGTGCAGTTTCTAATGGTCGGATTCCTCCGATCAATAAGCTTTCACCTACCTAACACGTCAATCGGTGATAGCTTGTTTTCATCAAGGAACCCCTGTAATGTAAACTACCGTAATTATACATCCCAGTTATGGTGGCGCACAGACGATGTGCAGGAGCCACCTGTGTTTTACACTTGATGCTCCACTAGAAGGGCTCGTACTCATCTGCGTGAAAAAAATGGAGGATAAAAAATCGGATTGCACTCTGACCAATGTTATTCAATGGGTTACAGCTCAGCTGCGATTTTTTTCTCAGCTGAAATCGGACTGAGAAAAAAATCGCAGCATGCTGCGTTTTGATGCATACAGTGGGAATGGAAAGTATTCAGACCCCTTTAAATTTGTCACTCTTTGTTTCATCGTAGCCATTTGGTGATTTCTAAAAAGTTCATTTTTTTCTCATTAAAGTACACTCTGCACCCCATCTTGACTGAAAAAAACAGAAATGTAGAAATGTTTGCAAATTTATTAAAAAAGAAAAACTGAAATATCACATGGTCATAAGTATTCAGACCCTTTGCTCAGTATTGAGTAGAAGCACCCTTTTGAGCTAGTACAGCCATGAGACTTCTTCGGAATGATGCAACAAGTTTTTCACAACTGGATTTGGGGATCATCTGCCATTCTTCCTTTCAGATTCTTCCTTTCAGATCCTCTCCAGTTCCGTCAGGTTGGATGGTGAATGTTGGTGGACAGCCATTTTCAGGTGTCTCCAGAGATGCTCAATTGGGTTTAGGTCAGGGCTCTGGCTGGGCCAGTCAAGAATGGTCACAGAGTTGTTCTGAAGCCACTCCTTTGTTATTTTAGCTGTGTGCCAAGTCTGAGGTCCAGAGCACTCTGGAAGAGGTTTTCATCCAGGATATCTCTGTACTTGGCATTCATGTTTCCTTCAATTGCAACCAGTCGTCCTGTCCCTGCAGCTGAAATAACCCCCATGGCATGATGCTGCCACCACCATGTTTCACTGTTGGGATTGTATTAGGCAGGTGATGAGCAGTGCCTGGTTTTCTCCACACATACCGCTTAGAATTATCACCAAAAAGTTCTATCGTCACCTCATCAGACCAGAGAATCTTATTTCTCATAGTCTGGGAGTCCATCATGTGTTTTTGAGCAAACTCTATGCGGGCTTTCATATGTCTTGCACTGAGGAGAGGCTTCTGTCGGGCCACTCTGCCATAAAGACCCGACTGGTGGTGGGCTGCAGTGATAGTTGATTTTGTGGAACTTTCTCCTATCTCCCTACTGCATCTCTGGAGCTCAGCCACAGTGATCTTGGGATTCTTCTTTACCTCTCTCACCAAGGCTCTTCTCCCACGATTGTTCAGTTTGGCTGGACAGCCAGCTCTAGGAAGACTTCTGGTGGTCCCAAACTTCTTCCATTTAAGGATTATGGAGGTCACTGTGCTCTTAAGATCCTTGAGTGATGCAGAAATTCTTTTATAATCTTGGCCAGATCTTTGCCTTGCCACAATACTGTCTCTGAGCTCCTGAGGCAGTTCCTTTGAGCTCATGATTCTCATTTGGTCTGACATGCACTGTGAGCTGTGAGGTCGTCTTATATAGACAGGTGTGTGCCTTTCCAAATCAAGTCCTTTCAGTTTAATTAAACACAGCTGGACTCCAAGGAAGGAGTAGAACCATCTGAAGGAGGGTCACAAGGAAATGGACAGCATGTGACTTAAATATGAGTGTCTGAGCAAAGGGTCTGAATACTTATAACCATGTGATATTTCAGTTTTTCTTTTTTAATAAATTTGCAAAAAATTTTACATTTCTGTTTTTTTTTTCAGACAAGATGGGGTGCAGAGTGTACTTTAACGAGAAAAATTTGAACTTTTTAGAATTTACCAAATGGCTGCAATGAAACAAAGAGTGAAAAATTTAAAGGGGTCTGAATACTTTCCATACCCACTGTATCTCGGACGCGACTCGCCAATGCAAGTCAATGGGTGCGAGAAAAAAATCGCACAGCACTTGGACCATGCAAGTGCCGTATAATTTTTGTTTGGAAAAAATGTACACCAAAATCAACCAATTTGTTAAGGACAACCAAGGAAGCTCATCAATTCCCACAAGTGATGTAATAAATAGGAAGCTGGGAACAAAACACGCCTCCACGGAAGCAGGAAGATGCCACACATCATGAATGTGCAGGTTCTGATTTCTTTGGTGCAGCAACATCCCGAATTATGGGGCAGCAGGGATGTGGGATATGTGGATATGAGCGAGCGGCATGCATTGTGGTGCCAGATTTGTGGGGAACTTTTTCCGAATTATCCCCATATCTCCAAAAAAGAACCGGATGCCATAAGTAAGTATGGGCACAATCAACAATTTTTCTAATCAACAATGGCCTAATCAACAATGATCAAATGATAGTGAAGCTGCCAGGAGAGGCAGATGCTAGCAAAAAGCGGTGGTGTTGGCGTTAAAAAACGTGAATATATCTATTATGACCACCTACAATTTTTGGTCCCAGTCATTGATCTGCAACCATAAGGGTATAATATTATTTTTACACTAATGATGTTGCGTACCCTTTTTTTTTAAATAACATTAATTTTATTTTTTTCAGATCTAAAAAGTGAAGTTCTTCTTCTTCTGAAGTTGTGGACGCAAGTGGACCTACCAAACAGAATGCCAGAAGTTGTGAGGAGGCTGAGGAAGAGGCACTTGCGACCACCAGTCCAAGTCTTCCCACAGACACCCATGCGCCATCTGCAACAAAACTGGCAAAGGAGGGCCCCCAAGAGCAAAAAAATTACATACAGCGAGGAGTTTGTGGCTGAGGAAGGTGAGGAGGGGTTCAGTAGGAGTCTGGCACAATATTTGAAAAAGGTACCATTTGAATTGAGGCTTAGGACCAGGGCAGCTATTCAACTAGTAATTAGTGCCGCCACCCCCCCCCAAACAGTCCAATGGTTGTATTTGATTTCCTTGAAAGGTGGCAGCTTTCTAATGGAAACCATTGGACCCAACATAAGTCCAGTCAGCCCAGCAACTCGCCCTACTTCAGCCTCTTCCTCCTGTGTGACAGACTCTACAGGCCCATCTTCCTCCAATGCCGGTGTCTAATTCTGGACAGGCCCATCCACCTCCAATGCTGGTGTCTCATTCTGGACAGGCCCATTCACCTCCAATGTCGGTGTCTCATTCTGGACAGGCCCATCCACCTCCAATGCCAGCATCTTATTCTGGAGAGGCCCATCCACCTCCAATGCCGGTATCTCATTCTGGAAGACCCCAGAATCACATACAGAAAAAACTATGGTTCTCATCCAACCAACATCATCACCATCAACTCCACAACATGATAACTATCACGGTTGGAATGATGATATTCAACCTCATCCTGCCACTCCGGACCCTGGTTTGTTCCCACCCTCTACTCCTCCGCTGTGTGGAACCCCCTATGTGTCCACTCCCGTATGTGCTCCGCCACCTTTCCCCACATCCAGTCCAGGTACTCGTGTTTTGTCACCCCCCAAGTATCATAATTTATAATGTTTTTTGTTTTTTTTATGTTTGTTTCTATGTATTTTCTTGCTTTTTGGCATATGTAAATATTTGTATTTTAGTATAAAATATGATGAAAGTTAAAATTGTATCAAATAAATTATTTTTTGTTTAAAAATGTGACTCTTTGTCTTTTTTTTATAAGTGTATTCCAATGACCTACAACAAATACTACTGGTTGCTGATGCTGACAGTCTGTATTTAATTTTGGCCCGTTATTGTCGCTGACTAATTATCTACAACCAGTTGTATTTTACTTGCAAAAGTTTGTATTTTTTTTTAACAAATTTTCAAGATAAAAATTGGGTGGGGTCCCCCATAATTTTAATAACCAGGAGAGGGAAAGCAGACAGCTGGGGCTAAATGTTTATAGCCTTGGAAGGGGGTAATACCCATGGAGGTTCCCAGGCTATTAATTTCAGCTCTGAGCTGTATACTTAGTCTTTACTGGTTATTAAAATGTGGGACCCCAAAAAATATTGACGTGGGGTCCCCATAGTTTAAGAACCAGCAAAGGCTAGGCAGACAGCTGGGGGGTGATATTAATAGCTTACGAAGGGGCATGAATATTAGTCCCCTCCAAGACTACAAACATCAGCTCTCAGCCGCCCCAGAAAAGGCGCATACATAAGATGCGCCAATTCTGGCACTTAGTCTCCGCTCTTCCCACTTGCCCTGATGTGGTGGCAAGAGGGGTAATAGGATTGGGGTTGATGTCAGCTTTGTATTGGCTGCTGACATGAAGCCCAGGGGTTAGTAATGGAGAGGCGTCTATAAGACACCCCCATTACTAACCCCATAGTCAAAGTGAAATAAAACACTAACACCCTGAATAAAATAATTTATTTGAAATAAACACACAGACTCTTTTAATAAATCTAAATTTAACCAAAAACCTTCTACTTACCATTACGCCCATTCCATTGAAGCCCATGTCACCTGCAATAAAAATAAAATAATAAAGCACTCACATCCTCACCTCTCCGACGTGAAGAAAATAATCCATTTGCCCTGGGTCTAGCTCTGCTACATCCAGGTGGCAGGCTGCATAGTAGCTAATGCCTGCCATCCTGCAAAGACATTGAGGTGCACATGCTTGTGCACGTCAGTGACTCGCAGTGTCGTGATCAAGTTGAGCAGGGTTCATATCCAATGAACTCCGTTCACTTCACTGCCAACAAAACAAAATGTTGCCACTGCCACTATGACTATGTGTCAGTAAACAACAGATTATTTATTGAAGATTGGAGTGCTGCCTTTGTCTTCATGGAATAGTATTTCTGTATTTATGCATGTATCTATCTGTATATTTATCTATCACATATATTTATATATGTAGTGAAGAATATTTTCTTGGAAAACTATGTGTAAATTACAGAATTCCTCTATGTAAAAGCCCATGTTAAAATCGCATTGTAATCGGATCGCATACGCATGACAATCGGATGTAAATCGGATGCTAGGTGTGAAAAATCGCATTGTTCTCGCATGGAAATTGGATGACACTCATCCGTTTTTTCGGTCCAGATAACAGAACATTTTTTTTCACACATATGGGTATGAGCCCAAACAGGAATAACGGCTAACAGGTATTTGCATATAGCTGTAGTGTGGGCCCCTAGAGTGAAATTCCCCTGTGGGCCCCAGACACCCCACTCCTACCCTGCTATACATCACCATAATACATTACATTACAATACATCAGACACACATTACTTTTACATATAAAACCGCACAATGATATTCATATAGAGCATCTGTTGTCTTCAGTGGCAGTAACAGGGTAAGACAGGCCACATCCCTACACACCGTTAAAAAAGAAACATCAAGATCTCTGGAGATGGACGTATAACCTTGAGATTGTTGATATTTTTCAACAATTTTGGTTCTCAAGTCCTCAAACAGTTCTCTTCTCTTTCTGTTTTCCATACTTAGTGTGGCACACACAATGCAAAGATTGAATCAACTTCTCTTTTTATCTGGTTTCAGGTGTGATTTTCATATTGCCCACACTTGTTACATGCCACAGGTGAGTTTGAACGAGCATGCTTGAAACAAAGTTGTTTACCCACAATTTTGGAAATGTGTAAACAATTTTGTCCAGCCCATTTTTGGGGTTTTGTGTGAAATTATGTCCAATTTGCCTTTTTTTCAGTTTTTTTGTGCTGTTCCAATACACACAAATGAAATAAACGTGTATAGCAAAACATGTGTAATTGCAATAATTTTCTGAGAGAAAAACTTAATTTTCTGGAACAAGTACAAAGATGCCAACACTTTCGGCCATGAGTGTATCTGCAATTTAAAGCGCACCTGTCAGCAGGATTGTGCGCGGTAACCGATATACACTGTCAGGTGGGCAACATTACGCTGTTTAAAATGATACCTTGGTTGATTAAATCCATCCAGTGGTTCTTGTGTAATCTTTACTTTCAGTTTGGAGGTAATGATATGCCCGTGCTCCGGGGCGGCCTGTGGGGGGCGCTCTATCTGGTGCTCTGCTTACATATTCATCTGTATTCTCTTATGACAGCTCACTGTGCCTTCACTGACCTGCCTCCTATTTTACATAATGCATCTAGCATTGTGGGGCTAGGTAAAATAGGAGGCAGGTCAGTGAAGGCACATTGAGTTGTCGTGTCACTCCCTTCAGCGCGGGCTCCGGCGATGAGCCCGCACCTTTCCGGGGACATGACAGCTGATCTGATCAGGGGTCATGTGCCCCTAACAGCCGTGGGTGGAATCGCGATTCACCCGCAGCTATTAACATGTTAAATGCCGTTGTCAATCTCTGACAGCAGTATTTAACATGGCCGCAGTGGAAGGACTTCATAAGTCCCGCCCATCGGCGGCTGTGTCACAAGACCGCGGGTCGCCGATGGCTTGGCATGACAACTCGAGATCTGCAGGAGACTCATGCGATTGTCAATGCCAGGATGTTATGAGCGCCGCCCAGCAGTTGCGTTCATAGCAAGTGAGCAATTCTGCTACACACAGGCGATCAAAACGTTGCAGCTTCTAGTCTCCTATGGAGACTATTCAAGCATGTAAAAAGTAAAAAAAATGTTTTTAAAAATATTGAAAAAATTAAAAAAATATAAAAGTTCAAATCACCCCCTTTCAAAATAAAACAATTAAAAATAATCAAATGTACACATATTTGGTATTGCCGCGTTTAGAATCGCCCGAATCTATCAATATATAAAAAGAATTAATCCAATCGTTAAATGGCGTAACGAGAAAAAAATCAAAATGCCAGAATTACTTTTTTTTGGTCGCTGCAACATTGAAATAAAATGCAACAGTAGGTGATTAAAACATCGTATCTACCCTAAAATTGTATCAATTAGTGATGAGCGAGCACTAAAATGCTCAGGTGCTCGTTGGCAGGTCGTGCAAATCGTAATGGTCGGGTGCTAGACCTGAGCAACGAACCCAATGTAAGTCAATGGGAAACGCGAGCATTTTTCAGACGGCTTTCCCTCGGAGGTCAGGAGAGGGCCTAAAAATTGGCCAAATCGATGGAAACAGTGCTCAAATGAGGTGGGAACAGCATGGGAAAGAGCCCTGGAAGCATCTCTGACTCCCAGGTCACTGCTGTGAACAATGTTGTCAGAGTATTACGCTACTTTTACGATCTCACAACAAAACATACAAAAACGATGCCAAAATGTATGTTCCTGGAAAAAATGTTAAGGAACATTCTTTCCAGGGTAATGACTTGTAAATAAGGCAGAATAAATAACCAAAAACAAAAATGCTCCTCCACACCTTGGGCTATATTCACATATAGCGTTTTTGATGCATTTTTGCACTTTTGCATTGCTTACAACGGTGAAAAATACATTCACCAGTAAATGTAATTTTAATATTTTTCTACCTTATCTGGCCATGTGGTGTGTGAGACATGATCAGACACATCCTGTTTCATTTATGAAGGAGGGACTCTGAAAGTCACAAAGCCTATTTTTACAAGGCCATCAGGCAGCCCTTAGTATTGTTAGAGGGGCCAGCAGTCGTCCCTCAATATTGTTAGAGGGCCATCAGCTGGCTATGCTTTGCTTCCCATTATTAAGGAGTGGGCCTCCTATACTGTTATTGCGTATGCAGTGACTGCAAGGGCTGCCAAAAATTAGGATGCTCTCCAATACCCCTTTGAAGAGACATAGAGGAGGGCCTCAGTAAAAAAAAAATGTTTCCATTATAAAGGAGTGGGTCTCCTATACTGTTATTGCATATGCAGTGACTGCAAGGGCTGCCAAAAATTTGGACGCACTGTAATACCCCTTTGAAGAGACGCTGAGGAGGGCCTCATTAAAAAAATTGTTCCCATTATTAAGGAGTGGGTCTCCTATAGTAGTAATGCCCATGCAGTGACTGCAAGGGCTGCAGAAAATTTGGACGCACTCCAATACCCCTTTGAAGAGACGTAGAGGAGGGCCTCATTAAAAAAATTGTTCCGATTATTAAGGAGTGAGTCTCCTATACTGGTATTGCCCATGCACTAAGTACATGGGCTGAAAAACATTTACCCCTGGGGGGTATACATGAACATACTGTATAACATACAGAATGTTAGAGGTAGGCCTCTAAAAATATTTCCTATTGGAATCATAAACACCCTTAAAAAAATTATCTGGGTGTTGCATGATAGTCACCCTGTTGATATGGTGGTGGAGGATGAAGAGAAGGAGAAGGAGGAGGATGACATAAAATAGCCAAATCAGGAAGCGTATACCCATGTCTGGGTGTGAATAGGTGCATGGGAATATACAACCCAAAAAAAACACTGGATTTGACTTTATGTTCTGCTGCTATCATCCGATGGTGTTGAGAAGTCTGGCCCAATCCAGCCCCTGTTCATTTTGATAAGAGTCAACCTGTCAGCATTTTCAGCAGACAGGCGGATGCGCCTATCAGTTATATTACCCCCGGCGGCACTAAAAACACGCTCTGACAAAACGCTAGCGGCAGGGCAGGCCAGGACCTCCAAGGCGTAGAGAGCCAGTTCATGCCACATGTCTAGCTTGTATACCGAATAGTTATAAGGCACAGAGGAAACACAAAACGTTTCCCTCCTTGTCAGAGTACCCCACGCATCAGGGCCTGGGCGCTGGGAGGGTCTGAGAAAACTGTCCCAGACCTTTGACAGTGTTCCCCTGTCTTTGCTGCATTGTATTTGTGTCTACCTTGCCTGTAGTCCTTGGTTATCCAACAAACTGTGACCTCTGCCGCCAGCGTTCTCAGATGGGAATTTTTTTAATAATTCCTCAACAAAGGCCTTCTGGTACTGCAACATTTTATTAGACCTCTCTGCCACGGGAAGAAGAGATATAAAGTTCTCCTTGTAGCGTGGTTCTAGAAGTGTGACTAGCCAGTAATTAGTGTTGGCCAAAATGCATACAACACGAGTGTCACGGGAAAGGCAGCGGAACATAAAGTCAGTCGTGTGCCAGACTGCCAACAGCCAACCCTGTCCTGACCAAGAGGGTGACTGTCCATGCTGTTCTCCTCCTCCTGGTCCTCCTTCTCGTTTTCCCTCTCCTCAGGCCATACACGCTGAACAAACAGTATGACTGTTGTGTGGGTAGTACCGTCTGTAGCGCAGGAAAACAGCTCCTGTTCCTCCTCATTAGCACTCAATCCACGTTGAGATGAGATGAGGCTGGGCTGTGTGGCATCACCCTGTATAGTTCCTTGCTCCATCTCATCGTGCTCTGATGAGAGAGAAGCGGGATGGTGACGCTAATTATAGGGTCATCGCCGCTCACCACCTTAGTGGAGTCCTCAAAGTTTTGGAGAACGGCACAGATGTCAGACATCCATGCCCACTCATCAGCTCTTATGTGCGGAGGCTGACCTGAATACTGACAGGTGGGTTGAGGCTGGTACTGCCACACAGTGGTAAATGTGGAACTGCCTTCTGCTGCTCACAAATCCTTCCTAACATATGCAACTGTAGTAAAGTACAATAAAGGAGGATTCTTGCAGGATGTGTCAGAGTTGAGGAAAGGTTGCCATCTGCTAGCCAGAAGAAATAAAGTGGAACCAAGTTATGTCAGACGAGTTGGAGGGGGAAGAGATTCAGATGCTGCACCTGATCAGGTGACCTCCAGGAAGGATTTCCTGGATATAAAAGCCCAGCGCACCAAGACGCAGGGAGATTTGGCGCCAGGCTGCAGAATAGAGCAGATAAGTTCCAGAGGGACCGCAGATCGCAGCGCGGCACACCCCAGCCAGAGGCCTGTGCTGCATCACAGTCAGACGCCGCCTGAGAAGTTCTGGACTCCTCACAGAAGCGCCCTGAGCCCTGCACGTGTGGCCCAGAGTCAGGACCTGCGCCCCACACAGAGTAAGTTCTTGGGACCCGGCGCCGCCTGTCAAGAGCCGAGGTCTGGATCCCCGCACCCCAAGCATGAGAGACTACCATCGACGGTCAAGCCGAGAAGAGCTGAAAGAGGACTGTGACAGGAGAGACGCGCCAGCAACAGCGGATTCGAACAAGTGAACAGGGCCGTCACTTCCAATTTCCACTCATGGTTCTAGGGACAGTTGGGATTCGGATTTCAGGTTGGGAGGGGGCCATTTCCCGCCTTGTGTCTCTGTGCGTTGCATCCCGGCACCTGCTTTGCATAACTGTGAAGTCCAATGCGTGGTGACATCGTACACCAGTCGGTGAGCTTGAAGCTGCAATCGCTGCTGAAGTAGGGCGGCGGAAGCTGTACCTGACTTTCTGAAATGGTCACACACATGATGTACTTTCACAAGCAGCTCAGGCAGATCCGGGTAGGTTTTGAGAAACTACTGAATTACTAGGTTGAGCACAAGGGCCAAGCATGGTACGTGTGCGAGCTTGCCAAGCTTCAGAGCTGCCACCAGGATCCGGCCACTGTCACACACGACCATGCCTGGCTGTAGGTTCAGCGGTGACAGCCACAGGTCTGGCTGCTCTCTTACAGCTGTCCACAACTTTGCAGAGGTGTGCGGTTTGTCACCTAAGCATATTAGCTTCAGCACAGCCTGTTGCCACTTGGCTGAGGCAGTGCTGCAGTGCTTCCAGCTTCCGACTGATTTGATCATTTTGGAGATGGAGACTGAAGAGGAGGAGGAGATGCAGGAGCTGTAGAATGTGGGGCAACCCTGATTGACCCAAGGCCTGCAATCCTCGTCGTCGGGAGGGCGTGTTCCGTCCCAGGGTCCGACTGGGTCCCGGCTTTCACAATATTAACCCAGTGTGCCGTCAGTGAGATGTACCGTCCCTGGCCACAAGCACTTGTCCACACGTTCATGGTAACTGCGTTGGTGAGGACACGGGTAATGTTCTGGGACAAGTGCTTGTGTAAGGCGGGTACAGCACACCAGGAGAAATAGTGGTGGCTGCGGACCGAGTACTGAGCCTAAAAGGCAACATTTCAAGTGCAAGCATTTGAGAAATGTGGCAGTTTAGTGCTGTGGACTGTGGGTGGTAGACTGCGTATTTGCGCTTGCGTTCAAAGGACTGGGATAGGGAAAACTGAACGCTGCACTGGGACAAGCACGTGGTTGTTGATTGTGGTTGTTGCAAGTGTGCAATGACAGGTGCAGAGCAGGAGTCATTTTTGTCTTCGCCATGGACAGGGGATTGGCGTGCACACACAACAGCGGAACAGGCAGTGGTGTCTCCCGCAGACACTGATTGTGAACCCAGGCGTTCAGCCCTAGTCGGGTGCTTTGCTGTCATGTGCCTGAGCATGCTAGTGGTGGTCAGGCTGGCAGTTTTGCTGCCCCTGCTGATGCTGGCATGGCATGGTAGATGTTGCAAATGGCCTTTTTTGGGTTAACTTGACCATCTTTAACTTTCCTTGTGTTGGTGTTCTGGGGAACAGTTGCCTGCCTTGTGTCTGTGGCCACCCCACTGCTTGTTCTTGACTATTGTGATGCTACGCTTCCTTCCCTCTGTGCTGCTGTCCTCACTATGCATGTCACCTTGGGTCAGTGACTTCATCGTCGACCACCTTGTCTTCCATGTACGTACCATGGGCCTCCTCCTGACTTGCTGGCAATTGTGTCTAATCATCATCCACCTCTTGCGACAGTAATTGCACTTTCCCACTGTCGCCTTCGTGTGACCGTGGCTGCTCAAATGTCTGAGCATCGCTACATGCGATCTCCTCTTGCCCCGTTTGTAGCGGGCCCGCCAAGAGGCCTGAATCTATAATTGGAAAAGTGAACAGCTCTTCGGAGTGTCCAAGTGTGGGATCAGTTGTCTACGGGCACTCGGCATGGTGGGAGGAAGGAGGATCAGGGTGAGGAATATGTGGTCCAGACTCACGGCTACTGAGACTTGACCGTGTGGAAGACAGGGTTGTGGTGGTGGCAAACTGACTGAAAGCATTATCTACTATCCAACCAACAACTTTTTCACACTGCTCTGGCTTCAATAGTGATGTTCCGCGGCCCCCTACAAAGTGGGACAGGAAGGTAGAGCGACATGATGTGGGTGCTTGTTGTGCTTCCTCAGCAGGCACAATTTCAGCTTGCTAGTATAGACCCAATGACACTATGCGGACAGCCAATCACTGTAATGCCACAACCAACATGACTGAGGCATTTCAGCGACTGGCAGGCAATCCCCGCATGTTTTTTCGCTGTCTAAACAGCACCAAACATGCCAGGCGGGGACTCGAGCTCCCGCCCGAGCATCCAGGAAGTAGTCGCTAAGCATCTCGAATAGTGAGCTGCTCGGGCGAGTACCGAGCAGTTGCGAGCACGCTCGCTCATCACTAGTATCAATAAAAACTTCAGCTCAGAGTGCGAAAAATAAGCCCTCACCCGGCCGTAAAGCTCGAAAAATAGAGACCCTATGGGTCTCGGAAAATGGCCATTTTTATTTTTTAACAAACTTTGGATTTTTTTCATCACTTAAATAAAAAAGAACCTATACATGTTTGGTATCCATGCAATCGTAATGACCTCCTGGAGAATCATAATGGCAGGTCAATTTTAGCATTTAGTGAAAATAGTAAAAAAAGAAAAAAAAAAAAAAAACAACTGAGGAATTGCACTTTTTTGTAATTTCATTGCACTTCGAATTTTTGTCCCATTTTCCAGTACATGATATGGTAAAACCAATAGTGTCAACCAAAAGTACAACTTATCCCGCAAAAAATAAGCCCTCACATGGCCACATTAACGGAAAAATAAAAAAGTTATCGCTCTGGGAAGAAGGGAAGCAAAAAACAAAAGTGAAAAAAACGGAAAATGGCCCGGGGTGAAGGGGTTAACTCCGATCCACCCTGGTGGTCTGCCCTGCAGCATTTATGTTCCTTACTATCCTCATGAACGCTGCAGTCAATAACCAGTCATTGGCTACAGCAGAAACTTTAGGAAGTTGAGCATATTATTGTTGCAGTGCCCTGACTATCACATAACCACTGCCTCCAATTAGTGAGCTCAGTGGTGCACTGCTGAATACAGTGATTGGCAGCAACAGTCACATGGGTAACTAGAGACGCTATCACTGCAGGACAGCCCAGCAGAGATTGGCTGAGCTGGAAAAGCAGCAGATTTGTCAGGAAGTTACCGTATCTGTCATATTATTTTATTCAATTTCCCCCTCTTGGCATCATTTTTGAGTAGCTTGAAAAACCCCATTAAGAATACATGCACAAGATGTTTGTTTCAGACAGGCACCTAAAAATGCTAAATAAATGCTAAAAAGAATGAATATATGCATTTATATTTAGAAATGACTTGCTATGTATATGTTCAGTGTTTTGAACTTATTTTAACTGCTTCGGGTTTGTAAAGACGCAAAGCAATTAAAAGAAGTGATCTGACCATTCTTCAGGAGGCTTTAACTGTTTTATATAATGCTATAAATAATTCTGGTGGCCAAGGATGTCATTAAAAGAGCTCAGGAAATGTGTGAAAAGACGCAAATAAGATGCTTCAGGGGAAAAGACGTCGGTGTGTCCTAAAGCAGATTTAAGTTTATTTTTTTCAACATATTTTGGTGGTTTACATCATGTGGAAGTTATATTTAAAACTTGAAGAAAAAAAATTTCCATAAAAATCCAATATTTAAGTAGTGGCGTAAAAACAGTCTAAGGTCATGTTCTAGCGTAAACACAACTTTTTTCCATCACATTTTTTCCTGCTGGTTTTTTTCTGCTGATTGCTTGGACTGTTAAAAACAAATTAAGTAGATATGCATGCAGTAGATGCAACACATTTTTAAATGCAGAATCAGCATTGCTGCGGTAAAAAAATGCATTAACCCCTTAATGACCGCCGATACACTTTTTAATGGTGTCGTTAAGGGTACTTGTTCCTCAGCGCCGCTCTTTCACAGCGCTGAGGAATAAGAGAGTAGCTTCGCCCCACGGCCGAATAAACAAAAAAAGTACACATAATTGGTATCGCCGCGTCCGTAACGAACCGCTCTATAAAACTGGCATGTTATTTATTTTGTATGGTGAACGCCATAAAAAAAAATAAAAAACATGGCAAAAATGTCGCTTTTTCATCATACTGACTGAATAAAAAAAAGATCAAAAAGTGGTATGTAAAAAAAATTGTATAAATGAAAACGCCAAACCGTCCCCTAAAAAAAACCCTAATATGGCTCATTCGACAAGAAAATAAAAAAGTTATAGCTCTCAGAATGTGACAATGCAAAAACAAATTCATTTTTGTAAATATTGTTTCTAGTGTGTAAAAATAGCTAATCATAAAAAAAACATATTGCTGTAATCATAATGACCCGACAGATAAATCTGTCTTATCACTTTTACCAGACATCGAAAAAACAGTCTCAGAATCAGTGGAATCCATTGAAGCGTTCCAGAGTTATTACCTCATAAAGTGACAGTGGTCAGAATTGTAAAATTTGGCTTGGTCATTAACCCCTTAAGCCCCGGAGCATTTTTTGTTTTTGCATTTTCGTTTTTGCTCCCTTTGTTCCCAGAGCCATAGCGTTTTTATTTTTTGGTCAATATGGCCATGTGAGGGCTTATTTTTTGCGGGACGAGTTGTACTTTTCAACGCCATTACTAGTTTTATCATATCCTGTACGGGAAAACGGGAAAAAAATTCCAAGTGCGGTAAAATTGCAAAAAAAGTGCAATACCACAGTTGTTTTTTATTTATTTATTTTACCATGTTCACTGAATGCTAAAACTGACCTGCCCTTCTTATTCTACAGGTCATTACGAGTTCATAGACACCAAACATGTATAGGTTCTTTTATATTTAAGTGGTGAAAAAAAATTCCAAAATTTGGTAAAAAAAAAAATAAAAAAAATAGCGCCATTTTCTAAGACCCGTAGCGTCTCCATTTTTCGTGATCTCGGGCTGGTTGATGGCTTATTTTTTGTGTGCCAGGCTGACGTTTTTATTGATAACATTTGGGGTAGATCCGATGTTTTGATCGCCCGTTATTGCATTTTATTGCAATTTTGCGGCGACCAAAAAACGTAATTCTAGCGTTTAGAATTTTTTTCTCGCTACGCCGTTTACCGATCGGAATAATTCTTTTTTTATATTGATAAATCGGGCGATTCTGAACGCGGCGATACCAAATATGTGTATGTGGGGTTTTTTTTTATATATTTTATTTTGAATGGGGCGAAAGGGGGGTGATTTAAACTTTTATATTTTTTTATTTTTTTTTATATTTTTAAAAACTTTTTTTTTTTACTTTTTGCATGCTTCTATAGTCTCCATAGGAGACTAGAAGCAGCAACTATCCGATCACCTCTGCTACATACAGGGGACGAGCAGGTCCCCTGCATGCAGCAGAAATGGTCGTGTGCTATGAGCGCCGACTGCTGCAGACCCTGGGTTGTCATGCACGCCCATCGGCGACCCGCGATCACGTGACGGGGTCGCCGGTGGGCGGGGCTTATGACGCGCTACCCGGAAGCGCGCGTTAAATGCTGCTGTCGGAGATTGACAGCAGCATTTAACTGGTTAACAGCCGCGGGTGGATCGCGATTCCACCCGCGGCTGTTGCGGGCACATGTCAGCTGTAAGAATCAGCTGACATGTGCTCCGTTCAGTGAGGGATCAGCGCAGCAGCCCTCACTGAACGGAGGGTACGCAAATATGCGTACTAATACGTCCCCGGTAAGTAAGGGGTTAAGGACATAATTGACTTGGTCACTAAGGGGTTAAAAAACACTGCTTCAAATCTGCAACAAAAATGCATACAAATTAAAAAATGCAGTTATCAAAGCAGTTGCATCCTGTATTTTGGTGTAGACATGTTTTTGTACGTAGGTACATTGTCTAAAGCAAGGGTCTCAAACTAAAATGGAATCCGGGGCCACTTTGTTAAAAATTCCATTAGGGAGCAGCCACATTGTTAAAAAGAGTTGTCTGGTCTAAAATAACAAGTCTACAGTCACTCTATGTGACTGCAGACTTGTGAATCCTCACAGCACACACACTGAACATTCTGAGGATTGTCCGGTGTCAGCGCCGGGAACGGCCTAACAAACAGGCATTCCTCACATGTATTAAAGCTATCAAACAGTCACAAATCATGCACACAGAGTGACTCTAACATAACAATCGAGCACACTCTGAAAACACCCGAGCATGCTCGTAAATCTCAAGTAACGAGCATGCGCGCTCATCACTAATTGCAACAACTACTATTTACTACTGTTTAACCCCTTTACCCCACAAGCTTGTTTTCACCTTCATGAGCAGGCCAAATTTTACAATTCTGACCAGTGCCACTTTATGAGGTAATAAATCTGGAACGCTTCAACAGATTCCAATGATTCTGAGACTGTTTTTCATGACATATTGTACTTCATGATAGTGGTAAAATCTCTTCGATATGACTTGCGTTTATTTGTGAAAAAATCGTACATTTGGAGAAAAGTTTGAAAATTTTGCAATTATCAAATTTTAAATTTTTATGCCCTTAAATCAGATAGATATGTCACACACAAAATAGTTCATAAATAACATTTCTCACATGTCTACTTTACATCAGTACAATTTTTGAAACATAATTTTTTTGTTAGGAAGTTATAAGGGTTACAAGTTGACTAGCGATTTCTCTTTTTTTCAACAAAATTTACAAAACCATTTATTTAAGGACCACATCACATATGAAGTGACTTTGAGGGGCCCATAAGACAGAAAATATCCAAACATGACACCATTTTAAAATCTGCACCCCTCACTGAGGTCACAGCAATTCAGGGGCCCGCTCTCGCTGCATCCAGTCATTCTCCTTTGCTATTCAACGTGAGCGGTCGCCTCAAGCCACCGCTCATGGGGATGAGCAAATGTCAGATAGATGGATTACGGTGTGCGACATTATGGATTCTTTCAACTTCGGACAGGTGAGGGATAGTGTTGAGTGAACATGCTCGACACTGCTCGGTACTCACCCGAGCATCACGCTACTCGGGATGTTCGACGAGCACCGAGCATTTCCGGGTTACTCGGGCGGGAGCTCGAGTCTCCGCCCTGCATGTTTGGCGCTCTTTACAGAGCCAATGAACATGCAGGGATTGCCAGCCAGTCACTGTAATGCCGCAGCCATGTTGGTTGTGGGCATTACATTGATTGGCTGGCCGCACAGCGTTACCTCGAGTATTTAAAACCGGGTGCTGCCATCTTGGACACAGACGGCTGGGATCAGACAGTGTAGGGACAGCACTGCTGATTTAAGGAGAGATATATACTGCGAAATAGTTAGTGTAGGGTCTGTAAAGGCTGCCAGATCAAACAAACAGTCCTTCTCAGGACTAATATCCATTCCAGATATCAGGCAGGCAGGCAGGCAGGCTGTAAAGGAGACACAGTGATTATACCAGCAAACGCTGCATTACAGTCCTGTGTGCTCCTGTTGCTGAAATTGCTGGACTTAGCTTCAGGTCTCGGGGGCCAGGAAAAATCCTATTCTTTTCATCTAAATCCTTTTTTTTTTCCTCCTTCACATTGTACAAATACCCGTCTTATTAACCTTTTGGTGCCCACCCCAACCCCCCCCCCAAAAAAAAAAGTGTGTCTGTGACAGTTCAGACACAAATATATCTGTTTAAAATAGTCTGGTGTAGGCCAGAGAAACAGAGGTGTGGTTTTGCAGTTCCACGGTTCAGACCTCTGTATTATCGACTTTTGGGCCATTTGTACCAAAAAAAAACAGTTTGAGTGTGTTGCTCACTATTCAGCCGCAAATATATATATTTAAAAAAGTCTGGTATACACCAGTAAATTATAACTGTGGTTTTTCTGTTCCACGGTAAAAAATCTCTATTATCCTGCTTTTGCCATTTTTTGCCGTAAAAAAAAAACTGTAATAGTGTCTCCCTGATTGTTCAGACACAAATATATCTGTTTAAAATAGTCTGGTGTAGGCCAGGAAAACAGAAGTGTGGTTTTGCAGTTCCACGGTTCAAACCTCTGTATTATCCACTTTTGGGCCATTTGTACCTAAAAAAAAAACAGTTTGAGTATGTCGCTCACTGTTCAGCCGCAAATATATATATTTTAAAAAGTCTGGTATACACCAGTAAATTATAACTGTGGTTTTGCTGTTCCATGGTAAAAAATCTCTATTATCCTGCTTTTGGCATTTTTTGTCATAAAAAAAAAACTGTAATAGTGTCTCCCTGATTGTTCAGACACAAATATATCTGTTTAAAATAGTCTGATGTAGGCCAGAGAAACAGAAGTGTGGTTTTGCAGTTCCATGGTTCAAACCTCTGTATTATCCACTTTTGGGCCACTTGTACCAAAAAAAAACAGTTTGAGTGTGTCGCTCACTGTTCAGCCGCAAATATATATATATTGAAAAAAGTCTGGTATACACCAGTAAACTATAACTGTGGTTTTGCTGTTCCACGGTAAAAAATCTCTATTATCCTGCTTTTGGCATTTTTTGCCTTAGAGAAAAACTGTAATAGTGTCTCCCTGATTGTTCAGACACAAATATATCTGTTTAAAATAGTCTGGTGTAGGCCGGAGTAACAGAAGTGTGGTTTTGCAGTTCCACTGTTCAAACCTCTGTATTATCCACTTTTGGGCCATTTGTACCTTAAAAAAAAACAGTTTGGGTGTGTCGATCACTGTTCAGCCGCAAATATATATATTTTAAAAAGTCTGTTATACACCAGTAAATTATAACTGTGGTTTTGCTGTTCCACGGTAAAAAATCTCTATTATCCTGCTTTTGGCATTTTTTCCAATAAAAAAAACTGTAATAGTGTCTCCCTGATTGTTCAGACACAAATATATCTGTTTAAAATAGTCTGGTGTACGCCAGAGAAACAGAAGTGTGTTTTTGCAGTTCCTCGGTTCAAACCTCTGTATTATCCACTTTTGGGCCATTTGTACCTGAAAAAAAACAGTTTGAGTGTGGCGCTCACAGTTCAGCCGCAAATACATATATTTAAAAAAATCTGGTATACTCCAGTAAATTATAACTGTGGTTTTGCTGTTCCACGGTAAAAAATCTCAATTATCCTGCTTTTGCCATTTTTTGCCGTAAAAAAAAAACTGTAATAGTGTCTCCCTGATTGTTCAGACACAAATATATCTGTTTAAAATAGTCTGGTGTAGGCCAGAGAAACAGAAGTGTGGTTTTGCAGTTCCACGGTTCAAACCACTATATTATCGACTTTTGGGCCATTTGTACCTAAAAAAAAAACAGTTTGAGTGTGTCGCTCACTATTCAGCCGCATATATATATATTTTAAAAAGTCTGGTATACATCAGTAAATTATAACTGTGGTTTTGCTGTTCCACGGTAAAAAATCTCTATTATCCTGCTTTTGGCATTTTTTGCCATAAAAAAACTGTAATAGTGTCTCCCTGATTGTTCAGACACAAATATATCTGTTTAAAATAGTCTGGTGTAGGCCAGAGAAACAGAAGTGTGGTTTAGCAGTTCCACGGTTCAAACGTCTGTATTATCCACTTTTGGGCCATTTGCACCTAAAAAAAAACAGTTTGAGTGTGTCGCTCACTGTTCAGCCGCAAATATATATATTTAAAAAAAGTCTGGTATACACCAGTAAATTATAACTGTGGTTTTGCTGTTTCACGGTAAAAAATCTCTATTATCCTGCTTTTGGCATTTTTTGCCGTAAAAAAAAACTGTAATAGTGTCTCCCTGATTGTTCAGACACAAATATATCTGTTTAAAATAGTCTGGTGTAGGCCAGAGAAACAGAAGTGCGGTTTTGCAGTTCCACGGTTCAAACCTCTGTATTATCCACTTTTGGGCCATTTGTACCTAAAAAAAACAAGTTTGGGTGTGTCGCTCACTGTTCAGCCGCAAAGATATATATTTAAAAAAGTCTGGTATACATCAGAAAATTATAACTGTGGTTTTGCTGTTGCACGGTAAAAAATCTCTATTATCCTGCTTTTGGCATTTTTTGCCATAAAAAAACTGTAATAGTGTCTCCTTGATTGTTCAGACACAAATATATCTGTTTAAAATAGTCTGGTGTAGGCCAGAGTAACAGAAGTGTGGTTTTGCAGTTCCACGGTTCAAACCTCTGTATTATCCACTTTTGGGTAATTTGTACCTAAAAATAAATCAGTTTGAGTGTGTCGCTCACTGTTCAGCCGCAAATATATATATTTAAAAAAGTCTGTTATACACCAGTAAATTATAACTGTGGTTTTGCTGTTCCACGGTAAAAAAATCTCTATTATCCTGCTTTTGGCATTTTTTGCCATAAAAAAACTGTAATAGTGTCTCCCTGATTGTTCAGACACAAATATATCTGTTTAAAATAGTCTGGTGTAGGCCAGAGAAACAGAAGTGTGGTTTAGCAGTTTCACGGTTCAAGCGTCTGTATTATCCACTTTTGGGCCATTTGCACCTAAAAAAAAACAGTTTGAGTGTGTCGCTCACTGTTCAGCCGCAAATATATATATTTAAAAAAGTCTGGTATACACCAGTAAATTATAACTGTGGTTTTGCTGTTTCACGGTAAAAAATCTCTATTATCCTGCTTTTGCCATTTTTTGCCGTAAAAAAAAAACTGTAATAGTGTCTCCCTGATTGTTCAGACACAAATATATCTGTTTAAAATAGTCTGGTGTAGGCCAGAGAAACAGAAGTGTGGTTTTGCAGTTCCACGGTTCAAACCACTATATTATCGACTTTTGGGCCATTTGTACCTAAAAAAAAAACAGTTTGAGTGTGTCGCTCACTATTCAGCCGCATATATATATATTTTAAAAAGTCTGGTATACATCAGTAAATTATAACTGTGGTTTTGCTGTTCCACGGTAAAAAATCTCTATTATCCTGCTTTTGGCATTTTTTGCCATAAAAAAACTGTAATAGTGTCTCCCTGATTGTTCAGACACAAATATATCTGTTTAAAATAGTCTGGTGTAGGCCAGAGAAACAGAAGTGTGGTTTAGCAGTTCCACGGTTCAAACGTCTGTATTATCCACTTTTGGGCCATTTGCACCTACAAAAAAACAGTTTGAGTGTGTCGCTCACTGTTCAGCCGCAAATATATATATTTAAAAAAAGTCTGGTATACACCAGTAAATTATAACTGTGGTTTTGCTGTTTCACGGTAAAAAATCTCTATTCTCCTGCTTTTGGCATTTTTTGCCGTAAAAAAAAACTGTAATAGTGTCTCCCTGATTGTTCAGACACAAATATATCTGTTTAAAATAGTCTGGTGTAGGCCAGAGAAACAGAAGTGCGGTTTTGCAGTTCCATGGTTCAAACCTCTGTATTATCCACTTTTGGGCCATTTGTACCTAAAAAAAACAAGTTTGGGTGTGTCGCTCACTGTTCAGCGGCAAATATATATATTTAAAAAAGTCTGGTATACATCAGTAAATTATAACTGTGGTTTTGCTGTTGCACGGTAAAAAATCTCTATTATCCTGCTTTTGGCATTTTTTGCCATAAAAAAACTGTAATAGTGTCTCCTTGATTGTTCAGACACAAATATATCTGTTTAAAATAGTCTGGTGTAGGCCAGAGTAACAGAAGTGTGGTTTTGCAGTTCCACGGTTCAAACATCTGTATTATCCACTTTTGGGTAATTTGTACCTAAAAATAAATCAGTTTGAGTGTGTCGCTCACTGTTCAGCCGCAAATATATATATTTAAAAAAGTCTGTTATACACCAGTAAATTATAACTGTGGTTTTGCTGTTCCACGGTAAAAAAATCTCTATTATCCTGCTTTTGGCATTTTTTGCCATAAAAAAAAACTGTAATAGTGTCTCCCTGATTGTTCAGACACAAATATATCTGTTTAAAATAGTCTGGTGTACGCCAGAGAAACAGAAGTGTGTTTTTGCAGTTCCTCGGTTCAAACCTCTGTATTATCCACTTTTGGGCCATTTGTACCTGAAAAAAAACAGCTTGAGTGTGGCGCTCACAGTTCAGCCGCAAATACATATATTTAAAAAAGTCTGGTATACTACAGTAAATTATAACTGTGGTTTTGCTGTTCCACGGTAAAAAATCTCTATTATCCTGCTTTTGCCATTTTTTGCCGTAAAAAAAAAACTATAATAGTGTCTCCCTGATTGTTCAGACACAAATATATCTGTTTAAAATAGTCTGGTGTAGGCCAGAGAAACAGAAGTGTGGTTTTGCAGTTCCACGGTTCAAACCACTGTATTATCGACTTTTGGGCCACTTGTACCTAAAAAAAAACAGTTTGAGTGTGTCGCTCACTATTCAGCCGCATATATATATATTTTAAAAAGTCTGGTATACATCAGTAAATTATAACTGTGGTTTTGCTGTTGCACGGTAAAAAATCTCTATTATCCTGCTTTTGGCATTTTTTGCCATAAAAAAACTGTAATAGTGTCTCCCTGATTGTTCAGACACAAATATATCTGTTTAAAATAGTCTGGTGTAGGCCAGAGTAACAGAAGTGTGGTTTTGCAGTTCCACGGTTCAAACCTCTGTATTATCCACTTTTGGGTAATTTGTACCTAAAAATAAATCAGTTTGAGTGTGTTGCTCACTGTTCAGCCGCAAATATATATATTTAAGAAAGACTTGTATACACCAGTAAATTATAACTGTGGTTTCCTGTTCCACGGTAAAAAAAACTCAATTATCCTGCTTTTGTCATTTTTTGCTGTAAAAAAAAAACTGTAATAGTGTCTCCCTGATTGTTCAGACAAAAAATATATCTGTTTAAAATAGTCTGGTGTAGGCCAGAGAAACAGAAGTGTGGTTTTGCAGTTCCACGGTTCAAACCACTGTATTATCGACTTTTGGGCCATTTGTACCTAAAAAAAAAAACAGTTTGAGTGTGTCGCTCACTGTTCAGCCGCATATATATATATTTTAAAAAGTCTGGTATACATCAGTAAATTATAACTGTGGTTTTGCTGTTCCACGGTAAAAAATCTCTATTATCCTGCTTTTGGCATTTTTTGCCATAAAAAAAACTGTAGTAGTGTCTCCCTGATTGTTCAGACACAAATATATCTGTTTAAAATAGTCTGGTGTAGGCCAGAGAAACAGAAGTGTGGTTTAGCAGTTCCACGGTTCAAACGTCTGTATTATCCACTTTTGGGCCATTTGCACCTGAAAAAAAACAGTTTGAGTGTGTCGCTCACTGTTCAGCCGCAAATATATATATTTTAAAAAGTCTGGTATACACCAGTAAATTATAACTGTGGTTTTGCTGTTGCACGGTAAAAAAAATCTCTATTATCCTGCTTTTGGCATTTTTTGCAGTAAAAAAAAACCTGTAATAGTGTCACCCTGATTGTTCAGACACAAATATATCTGTTTAAAATAGTCTGGTGTAGGCCGCAGTAACAGAAGTGTGGTTTTGCAGTTCCACTGTTCAAACCTCTGTATTATCCACTTTTGGGCCATTTGTACCTAAAAAAAAAAACAGTTTGGGTGTGTCGATCACTGTTCAGCCGCAAATATATATATTTAAAAAAGTCTGTTATACACCAGTAAATTATAACTGTGGTTTTGCTGTTCCACGGTAAAAAATCTCTATTATCCTGCTTTTGGCATTTTTTGCCATAAAAAAAACTGTAATAGTGTCTCCCTGATTGTTCAGACACAAATATATCTGTTTAAAATAGTCTGGTGTACACCAGAGAAACAGAAGTGTGTTTTTGCAGTTCCAAGGTTCAAACCTCTGTATTATCCACTTTTGGGCCATTTGTACCTGAAAATAAATCAGTTTGAGTGTGTTGCTCACTGTTCAGCCGCAAATATATATATTTAAGAAAGACTTGTATACACCAGTAAATTATAACTGTGGTTTTGATGTTCCAAGGTAAAAAAAACTCTATTATCCTGCTTTTGTCATTTTTTGCTGTAAAAAAAAAACTGTAATAGTGTCTCCCTGATTGTTCAGACGAAAAATATATCTGTTTAAAATAGTCTGGTGTAGGCCAGAGAAACAGAAGTGTGGTTTTGCAGTTCCACGGTTCAAACCACTGTATTATCGACTTTTGGGCCATTTGTACCTAAAAAAAAACAGTTTGAGTGTGTCGCTCACTGTTCAGCCGCATATATATATATTTTAAAAAGTCTGGTATACATCAGTAAATTATAACTGTGGTTTTGCTGTTCCACGGTAAAAAATCTCTATTATCCTGCTTTTGGCATTTTTTGCCATAAAAAAACTGTAATAGTGTCTCCCTGATTGTTCAGACACAAATATATCTGTTTAAAATAGTCTGGTGTAGGCCAGAGAAACAGAAGTGTGGTTTAGCAGTTCCACGGTTCAAATGTCTGTATTATCCACTTTTGGGCCATTTGCACCTAAAAAAAAACAGTTTGAGTGTGTCGCTCACTGTTCAGCCGCAAATATATATATTTAAAAAAAGTCTGGTATACACCAGTAAATTATAACTGTGGTTTTGCTGTTTCACGGTAAAAAATCTCTATTATCCTGCTTTTGGCATTTTTTGCCGTAAAAAAAAACTGTAATAGTGTCTCCCTGATTGTTCAGACACAAATATATCTGTTTAAAATAGTCTGGTGTAGGCCAGAGAAACAGAAGTGCGGTTTTGCAGTTCCACGGTTCAAACCTCTGTATTATCCACTTTTGGGCCATTTGTACCTAAAAAAAACAAGTTTGGGTGTGTCGCTCACTGTTCAGCCGCAAATATATATATTTAAAAAAGTCTGGTATACATCAGTAAATTATAACTGTGGTTTTGCTGTTGCACGGTAAAAAATCTCTATTATCCTGCTTTTGGCATTTTTTGCCATAAAAAAACTGTAATAGTGTCTCCTTGATTGTTCAGACACAAATATATCTGTTTAAAATAGTCTGGTGTAGGCCAGAGTAACAGAAGTGTGGTTTTGCAGTTCCACGGTTCAAACCTCTGTATTATCCACTTTTGGGTAATTTGTACCTAAAAATAAATCAGTTTGAGTGTGTCGCTCACTGTTCAGCCGCAAATATATATATTTAAAAAAGTCTGTTATACACCAGTAAATTATAACTGTGGTTTTGCTGTTCCACGGTAAAAAAATCTCTATTATCCTGCTTTTGGCATTTTTTGCCATAAAAAAAACTGTAATAGTGTCTCCCTGATTGTTCAGACACAAATATATCTGTTTAAAATAGTCTGGTGTACGCCAGAGAAACAGAAGTGTGTTTTTGCAGTTCCTCGGTTCAAACCTCTGTATTATCCACTTTTGGGCCATTTGTACCTAAAAAAAAACAGTTTGAGTGTGTCGCTCACTATTCACCCGCATATATATATATTTTAAAAAGTCTGGTATACATCAGTAAATTATAACTGTGGTTTTGCTGTTTCACGGTAAAAAATCTCTATTATCCTGCTTTTGCCATTTTTTGCCGTAAAAAAAAAACTGTAATAGTGTCTCCCTGATTGTTCAGACACAAATATATCTGTTTAAAATAGTCTGGTGTAGGCCAGAGAACCAGAAGTGTGGTTTTGCAGTTCCACGGTTCAAACCACTATATTATCGACTTTTGGGCCATTTGTACCTAAAAAAAAAACAGTTTGAGTGTGTCGCTCACTATTCAGCCGCATATATATATATTTTAAAAAGTCTGGTATACATTAGTAAATTATAACTGTGGTTTTGCTGTTCCACGGTAAAAAATCTCTATTATCCTGCTTTTGGCATTTTTTGCCATAAAAAAACTGTAATAGTGTCTCCCTGATTGTTCAGACACAAATATATCTGTTTAAAATAGTCTGGTGTAGGCCAGAGAAACAGAAGTGTGGTTTAGCAGTTCAACGGTTCAAACGTCTGTATTATCCACTTTTGGGCCATTTGCACCTAAAAAAAAACAGTTTGAGTGTGTCGCTCACTGTTCAGCCGCAAATATATATATTTAAAAAAAGTCTGGTATACACCAGTAAATTATAACTGTGGTTTTGCTGTTTCACGGTAAAAAATCTCTATTATCCTGCTTTTGGCATTTTTTGCCATAAAAAAAAACTGTAATAGTGTCTCCCCGATTGTTCAGACACAAATATATCTGTTTAAAATAGTCTGGTGTAGGCCAGAGAAACAGAAGTGTGGTTTTGCAGTTCCACGGTTCAAACCTCTGTATTGTCCACTTTTGGGCCATTTGTACCTAAAAAAAACAAGTTTGAGTGTGTCGCTCACTGTTCAGCCGCAAATATATATATTTAAAAAAGTCTGGTATACATCAGTAAATTATAACTGTGGTTTGCTGTTGCACGGTAAAAAATCTCTATTATCCTGCTTTTGGCATTTTTTGCCATAAAAAAACTGTAATAGTGTCTCCCTGATTGTTCAGACACAAATATATCTGTTTAAAATAGTCTGGTGTAGGCCAGAGTAACAGAAGTGTGGTTTTGCAGTTCCACGGTTCAAACCTCTGTATTATCCACTTTTGGGTAATTTGTACCTAAAAATAAATCAGTTTGAGTGTGTTGTTCACTGTTCAGCCGCAAATATATATATTTAAGAAAGACTTGTATACACCAGTAAATTATAACTGTGGTTTTGCTGTTCCACGGTAAAAAAAACTCAATTATCCTGCTTTTGTCATTTTTTGCTGTAAAAAAAAAACTGTAATAGTGTCTCCCTGATTGTTCAGACAAAAAATATATCTGTTTAAAATAGTCTGGTGTAGGCCAGAGAAACAGAAGTGTGGTTTTGCAGTTCCACGGTTCAAACCACTGTATTATCGACTTTTGGGCCATTTGTACCTAAAAAAAAAACAGTTTGAGTGTGTCGCTCACTGTTCAGCCGCATATATATATATTTTAAAAAGTCTGGTATACATCAGTAAATTATAACTGTGGTTTTGCTGTTCCACGGTAAAAAATCTCTATTATCCTGCTTTTGGCATTTTTTGCCATAAAAAAAACTGTAGTAGTGTCTCCCTGATTGTTCAGACTCAAATATATCTGTTTAAAATAGTCTGGTGTAGGCCAGAGAAACAGAAGTGTGGTTTAGCAGTTCCACGGTTCAAACGTCTGTATTATCCACTTTTGGGCCATTTGCACCTGAAAAAAAACAGTTTGAGTGTGTCGCTCACTGTTCAGCCGCAAATATATATATTTTAAAAAGTCTGGTATACACCAGTAAATTATAACTGTGGTTTTGCTGTTCCACGGTAAAAAAAATCTCTATTATCCTGCTTTTGGCATTTTTTTGCAGTAAAAAAAAACCTGTAATAGTGTCACCCTCATTGTTCAGACACAAATATATCTGTTTAAAATAGTCTGGTGTAGGCCGCAGTAACAGAAGTGTGGTTTTGTAGTTCCACTGTTCAAACCTCTGTATTATCCACTTTTGGGCCATTTGTACCTAAAAAAAAAACAGTTTGGGTGTGTCGATCACTGTTCAGCCGCAAATATATATATTTAAAAAAGTCTGTTATACACCAGTAAATTATAACTGTGGTTTTGCTGTTCCACGGTAAAAAATCTCTATTATCCTGCTTTTGGCATTTTTTGCCATAAAAAAACTGTAATAGTGTCTCCCTGATTGTTCAGACACAAATATATCTGTTTAAAATAGTCTGGTGTACACCAGAGAAACAGAAGTGTGTTTTTGCAGTTCCAAGGTTCAAACCTCTGTATTATCCACTTTTGGGCCATTTGTACCTGAAAATAAATCAGTTTGAGTGTGTTGCTCACTGTTCAGCCGCAAATATATATATTTAAGAAAGACTTGTATACACCAGTAAATTATAACTGTGGTTTTGCTGTTCCAAGGTAAAAAAAACTCTATTATCCTGCTTTTGTCATTTTTTGCTGTAAAAAAAAAACTGTAATAGTGTCTCCCTGATTGTTCAGACGAAAAATATATCTGTTTAAAATAGTCTGGTGTAGGCCAGAGAAACAGAAGTGTGGTTTTGCAGTTCCACGGTTCAAACCACTGTATTATCGACTTTTGGGCCATTTGTACCTAAAAAAAAAAACAGTTTGAGTGTGTCGCTCACTGTTCAGCCGCATATATATATATTTTAAAAAGTCTGGTATACATCAGTAAATTATAACTGTGGTTTTGCTGTTCCACGGTAAAAAATCTCTATTATCCTGCTTTTGGCATTTTTTGCCATAAAAAAACTGTAGTAGTGTCTCCCTGATTGTTCAGACACAAATATATCTGTTTAAAATAGTCTGGTGTAGGCCAGAGAAACAGAAGTGTGGTTTAGCAGTTCCACGGTTCAAACATCTGTATTATCCACTTTTGGGCCATTTGCACCTGAAGAAAAACAGTTTGAGTGTGTCGCTCACTGTTCAGCCACAAATATATATATTTTAAAAAGTCTGGTATACACCAGTAAATTATAACTGTGGTTTTGCTGTTCCACGGTAAAAAAAATCTCTATTATCCTGCTTTTGGCATTTTTTGCCGTAAAAAAAAAACTGTAATAGTGTCACCCTGATTGTTCAGACACAAATATATCTGTTTAAAATAGTCTGGTGTAGGCCAGAGAAACAGAAGTGTGGTTTTGCAGTTCCACGGTTAAAACCTCTGTATTGTCCACTTTTGGGCCATTTGTACCTAAAAAAAAGAAGTTTGAGTGTGTCGCTCACTGTTCAGCCGCAAATATATATATTTAAAAAAGTCTGGTATGCATCAGTAAATTATAACTGTGGTTTTGCTGTTCCACGGTAAAAAATCTCTATTATCCTGCTTTTGGCATTTTTTGCCATAAAAAAACTGTAATAGTGTCTCCCTGATTGTTCAGACACAAATATATCTGTTTAAAATACTCTGGTGTAGGCCAGAGAAACACAAGTGTGGTTTTGCAGTTCCACGGTTCAAACCTCTGTATTATCCACTTTTGGGTAATTTGTAATTAAAAATAAATCAGTTTGAGTGTGTTGCTCACTGTTCAGCCGCAAATATATATATTTAAGAAAGACTAGTATACACCAGTAAATTATAACTGTGGTTTTGCTGTTCCACGGTAAAAAAAAAACTCTATTATCCTGCTTTTGTCATTTTTTGCTGTAAAAAAAAAACTGTAATAGTGTCTCCCTGATTGTTCAGACAAAAAATATATCTGTTTAAAATAGTCTGGTGTAGGCCAGAGAAACAGAAGTGTGGATTAGCAGTTCCACGGTTCAAACCTCTGTATTATCCACTTTTGGGCCATTTGCACCTAAAAAAAAAAACAGTTTGAGTGTGTCGCTCACTGTTCAGCCGCAAATATATATATTGTAAAAAGTCTGTTATACACCATTAAATTATATCTGTGTTTTTGCTGTTTTACTGTAAAAAATCTCTACTATCCTGCTTTTGGCATTTTTTGCTGTAAAAAAAAACCTGTAATAGTGTCTCCCTGATTGTTCAGACACAAATATATCTGTTTAAAATAGTCTGGTGTAGGCCAGAGAAACAGAAGTGTGGTTTTGCACTTCCACGTTTCAAACCTCTGTATTATCCACTTTTGGGCCATTTGCACCTAAAAAAAACAAGTTTGAGTGTGTCGCTCACTGTTCAGCCGCAAATATATATATTTTAAAAAGTCTGGTATACACCAGTAAATTATAACTGTGGTTTTGCTGTTCCACGGTAAAAAATCTCTATTATCCTGCTTTTGGCATATTTTGCCGTAAAAAAAAAACTGTAATAGTGTCTCCCTGATTCTTCAGACACAAATATATCTGTTTAAAATAGTCTGGTTTAGGCCAGAGAAACAGAAGTGTGTTTTTGCAGTTTCACGGTTCAAACGTCTGTATTATCCACTTTTGGGCCATTTGTACCTAAAAAAAAAACAGTTTGAGTGTGTCGCTCACTGTTCAGTCGCAAATATATATATTTAAAAAAGTCTGGTATACACCAGTAAATTATAACTGTGGTTTTGCTGTTCCACTGTAAAAAATCTCTATTATCCTGCTTTTGGCATTTTTTGCTGAAAAAAAAAACTGTAATAATGTCTCCCTGATTGTTCAGACACAAAGATATCTGTTTAAAATAGTCTGGTGTAGGCCAGAGAAACAGAAGTGTGGTTTAGTAGTTCCACGGTTCAAACGTCTGTATTATCCACTTTTGGGCCATTTGCACCTGAAAAAAAACAGTTTGAGTGTGTCGCTCACTGTTCAGCCTAAAATATATATATTTAAAAAAGTCTGTTATACACCAGTAAATTATAACTGTGGTTTTGCTGTTCCACGGTAAAAAATCTCTATTATCCTGCTTTTGGCATTTTTTGCCATAAAAAAAACTGTAATAGTGTCTCCCTGATTGTTCAGACACAAATATATCTGTTGAAAATAGTCTGGTGTACACCAGAGAAACAGAAGTGTGTTTTTGCAGTTCCAAGGTTCAAACCTCTGTATTATCCACTTTTGGGCCATTTGTACCTGAAAATAAATCAGTTTGAGTGTGTTGCTCACTGTTCAGCCGCAAATATATATATTTAAGAAAGACTTGTATACACCAGTAAATTATAACTGTGGTTTTGCTGTTCCAAGGTAAAAAAAACTCTATTATCCTGCTTTTGTCATTTTTTGCTGTAAAAAAAAAACTGTAATAGTGTCTCCCTGATTGTTCAGACAAAAAATATATCTGTTTAAAATAGTCTGGTTTAGGCCAGAGAAACAGAAGTGTGGTTTTGCAGTTCCACGGTTCAAACCACTGTATTATCGACTTTTGGGCCATTTGTACCTAAAAAAAAAACAGTTTGAGTGTGTCGCCCACTGTTCAGCCGCATATATATATATTTTAAAAAGTCTGGTATACATCAGTAAATTATAACTGTGGTTTTGCTGTTCCACGGTAAAAAATCTCTATTATCCTGCTTTTGGCATTTTTTGCCATAAAAAAAACTGTAGTAGTGTCTCCCTGATTGTTCAGACACAAATATATCTGTTTAAAATAGTCTGGTGTAGGCCAGAGAAACAGAAGTGTGGTTTAGCAGTTCCACGGTTCAAACATCTGTATTATCCACTTTTGGGCCATTTGCACCTGAAGAAAAACAGTTTGAGTGTGTCGCTCACTGTTCAGCCACAAATATATATATATTTTAAAAAGTCTGGTATACACCAGTAAATTATAACTGTGGTTTTGCTGTTCCACGGTAAAAAAAATCTCTATTATCCTGCTTTTGGCATTTTTTGCCGTAAAAAAAAAACTGTAATAGTGTCACCCTGATTGTTCAGACACAAATATATCTGTTTAAAATAGTCTGGTGTAGGCCGCAGTAACAGAAGTGTGGTTTTGCAGTTCCACTGTTCAAACCTCTGTATTATCCACTTTTGGGCCATTTTTACCTAATAAAAAAACAGTTTGGGTGTGTCGCTCACTGTTCAGCCGCAAATATATATATTTAAAAAAGTCTGTTATACACCAGTAAATTATAACTGTGGTTTTGCTGTTCCACGGTAAAAAATCTCTATTATTCTGCTTTTGGCATTTTTTGCCATAAAAAAAACTGTAATAGTGTCTCCCTGATTGTTCAGAAACAAATATATCTGTTTCAAATAGTCTGGTGTAGGCCAGAGAAACAGAAGTGTGGTTTTGCAGTTCCACGGTTCAAACCTCTGTATTATCCACTTTTGGGTAATTTGTACCTAAAAATAAATCAGTTTGAGTGTGTTGCTCACTGTTCAGCCGCAAATATATATATTTAAGAAAGACTAGTATACACCAGTAAATTATAACTGTGGTTTTGCTGTTCCACGGTAAAAAAAAACTCTATTATCCTGCTTTTGTCATTTTTTGCTGTAAAAAAAAAACTGTAATAGTGTCTCCCTGATTGTTCAGACACAAATATATCTGTTTAAAATAGTCTGGTGTAGGCCAGAGAAACAGAAGTGTGGTTTTGCAGTTCCACGGTTCAAACCTCTGTATTATCCACTTTTGGGTAATTTGTACCTAAAAATAAATCAGTTTGAGTGTGTTGCTCACTGTTCAGCCGCAAATATATATATTTAAGAAAGACTAGTATACACCAGTAAATTATAACTGTGGTTTTGCTGTTCCACGGTAAAAAAAAACTCTATTATCCTGCTTTTGTCATTTTTTGCTGTAAAAAAAAAACTGTAATAGTGTCTCCCTGATTGTTCAGACAAAAAATATATCTGTTTAAAATAGTCTGGTGTAGGCCAGAGAAACAGAAGTGTGGATTAGCAGTTCCACGGTTCAAACCTCTGTATTATCCACTTTTGGGCCATTTGCACCTAAAAAAAAAACAGTTTGAGTGTGTCGCTCACTGTTCAGCCGCAAATATATATATTGTAAAAAGTCTGTTATACACCATTAAATTATATCTGTGTTTTTGCTGTTTTACTGTAAAAATTCTCTACTATCCTGCTTTTGGCATTTTTTCCTGTAAAAAAAAAACCTGTAATAGTGTCTCCCTGATTGTTCAGACACAAATATATCTGTTTAAAATAGTCTGGTGTAGGCCAGAGAAACAGAAGTGTGGTTTTGCACTTCCACGTTTCAAACCTCTGTATTATCCACTTTTGGACCATTTGTACCTAAAAAAAACAAGTTTGAGTGTGTCGCTCACTGTTCAGCCGCAAATATATATATTTTAAAAAGTCTGGTATACACCAGTAAATTATAACTGTGGTTTTGCTGTTCCACGGTAAAAAATCTCTATTATCCTGCTTTTGCCATTTTTTGCCGTAAAAAAAAAACTGTAATAGTGTCTCCCTGATTGTTCAGACACAAATATATCTGTTTAAAATAGTCTGGTGTAGGCCAGAGAAACAGAAGTGTGTTTTTGCAGTTTCACGGTTCAAACCTCTGTATTATCCACTTTTGGGCCATTTGTACCTAAAAAAAAACAGTTTGAATGTGTCGCTCACTGTTCAGCCGCAAATATATATATTTAAAAAAGTCTGGTATACACCAGTAAATTATAACTGTGGTTTTGCTGTTCCACGGTAAAAAATCTCTATTATCCTGCTTTTGGCATTTTTTGCCGTAAAAAAAAAACTGTAATAGTGTCTCCCTGATTCTTCAGACACAAATATATCTGTTTAAAATAGTCTGGTGTAGGCCAGAGAAACAGAAGTGTGTTTTTGCAGTTTCACGGTTCAAACCTCTGTATTATCCACTTTTGGGCCATTTGTACCTAAAAAATAAACAGTTTGAGTGTGTCACTCACTGTTCAACCGCAAATATATATATTTAAAAAAGTATGTTATACACCAGTAAATTATAACTGTGGTTTTGCTGTTCCACGGTAAAAAATCTCTATTATCCTGCTTTTGCCATTTTTTGCAGTAAAAAAAAACTGTAATAGTGTCTCCCTGATTGTTCAGACACAAATATATCTGTTTAAAATAGTCTGGTGTAGGCCAGAGAAACAGAAGTGTGTTTTTGCAGTTTCACGGTTCAAACCTCTGTATTATCCACTTTTGGGCCATTTGTACCTAAAAAAAACAGTTTGAATGTGTCGCTCACTGTTCAGCCGCAAATATATATATTTAAAAAAGTCTGGTATACACCAGTAAATTATAACTGTGGTTTTACTGTTCCACGGTAAAATATTTCTATTATCCTGCTTTTGGCATTTTTTTCTCGTAAAAAAAACTGTAATAGTGTCTCCCTGATTGTTTAGACACAAATATATCTGTTTAAAATAGTCTTGTGTAGGCCAGAGAAACAGAAGTGTGGTTTTGCAGTTCCACGGTTCAAACCTCTGTATTATCCACTTTTGGGCCATTTGTACCTAAAAAAAAACAGTTTGAGTGTGTCGCTCACTGTTCAGCCGCAAATATATATAATTTAAAAAGTCTGGTATACACCAGTAAATTATAACTGTGGTTTTGCTGTTCCACAGTAAAACAATATCTATTATCCTGCTTTTGGCATTTTTTTGCCGTAAAAAAAAACCTGTAATAGTGTCACCCTGATTGTTCAGACACAAATATATCTGTTTAAAATAGTCTGGTGTAGGCCAGAGTAACAGAAGTGTGGTTTTGCACTTCCACGGTTCAAACCTCTGTATTATCCACTTTCGGGCCATTTGTACCTAAAAAAAACAGTTTGAGTGTGTCGCTCACTGTTCAGCCGCAAATATATATATTTAAAAAAGTCTGGTATACACCAGTAAATTATAACTGTGGTTTTGCTGTTGCACGGTAAAAAATCTCTATTATCCTGCTTTTGGCATTTTTTGCCGTAAAAAAAAACTGTAATAGTGTCTCCCTGATTGTTCAGACACAAATATATCTGTTTAAAATACTGTGGTGTAGGCCAGAGAAACAGAAGTGTGGTTTTCCAGTTCCACGGTTCAGACCTCTGTATTATCCACTTTTGGGCCATTTGTACCTAAAAAAAAAAACAGTTTGAGTGTGTCGCTCACTGTTCAGCTGCTAATATATATATTTAAAAAAGTCTGTTATACACCAGTAAATTAAAACTGTGGTTTTGCTGTTCCATGGTAAAAAATCTCTATTATCCTGCTTTTGGCATTTTTTGCCGTAAAAAAAAAACTGTAATAGTGTCTCCCTGATTGTTCAGACACAAATATATCTGTTTAAAATAGTCTTGTGTAGGCCAGAGAAACAGAAGTGTGGTTTTGCAGTTCCATGGTTCAAACTTCTGTATTATCCACTTTTGGGCCATTTGTACCTAAAAAAAGAACAGTTTGAGTGTGTCGCTCACTGTTCAGTCGCAAATATATATATTTAAAAAAGTCTGTTATACACCAGTAAATTATAACTGTGGTTTTGCTGTTCCACTGTAAAAAATCTCTATTATCCTGCTTTTGGCATTTTTTGCCATAAAAAAAAAACTGTAATAATGTCTCCCTGATTGTTCAGACACAAAGATATCTGTTTAAAATAGTCTGGTGTAGGCCAGAGAAACAGAAGTGTGGTTTTGCAGTTCCACGGTTCAAACCTCTGTATTATCCACTTTTGGGCCATTTGTACCTAAAAAAAAACAGTTTGAGTGTGTCGCTCACTGTTCAGCCGCAAATGTATATATTTAAAAAAGTCTGGTATACACCAGTAAATTATAACTGTGGTTTTGCTGTTGCACGGTAAAAAATCTCTATTATCCTGCTTTTGGCATTTTTTGCCGTAAAAAAAAACTGTAATAGTGTCTCCCTGATTGTTCAGACACAAATATATCTGTTTAAAATACTGTGGTGTAGGCCAGAGAAACAGAAGTGTGGTTTTCCAGTTCCACGGTTCAGACCTCTGTATTATCCACTTTTGGGCCATTTGTACCTAAAAAAAAAACAGTTTGAGTGTGTCGCTCACTGTTCAGCTGCTAATATATATATTTAAAAAAGTCTGTTATACACCAGTAAATTAAAACTGTGGTTTTGCTGTTCCATGGTAAAAAATCTCTATTATCCTGCTTTTGGCATTTTTTGCCGTAAAAAAAAAACTGTAATAGTGTCTCCCTGATTGTTCAGACACAAATATATCTCTTTAAAATAGTCTGGTGTAGGCCAGAGAAACAGAAGTGTGGTTTTGCAGTTCCATGGTTCAAACCTCTGTATTATCCACTTTTGGGCCATTTGTACCTAAAAAAAAACAGTTTGAGTGTGTCGCTCACTGTTCAGCCGCAAATATATATATTTTAAAAAGTCTGGTATACACCAGTAAATTATAACTGTGGTTTTGCTGTTTCACGGTAAAAAATCTCTATTGTCCTGCTTTTGGCATTTTTTGCCGTAAAAAAAACTGCAATAGTTTCTCCCTGATTGTTCAGACACAAATATATCTGTTTAACCCCTTTCCAACCCATGACGTCTTAGTACGCACATTTGCGTACCCCTGGTTCAGTGAGGGCTGCTGCGCTGAGCCCTCACTGAACCGAGCACATGTCAGCTGATTCTTACAGCTGACATGTGCTCGCAACAGCCGCGGGTGGAATCGCGATCCACCCGCGGCTGTTAACATGTTAAATGCCGCTGTCAATCTCCGACAGCGACATTTAACGCGCTCTTACGGGTTGCGCGTCATAAGCCCCGCCCATCGGCGACCCCGTCACGTGATCGCGGGTCTCCGATGGGCGTGCATGACAACCCAGGGTCTGCAGCAGACGCCTGTGGTTGTCATGATCTCGTCGCCATGAGCGCCACCTAGTGGTCGGCGCTCATAGCACAGGACCATTTCTGCTGCATGCAGGGGATCTGCTCGTCCCCTGTATGTAGCAGAGACTATCAGACAACTGCTGCTTCTAGTCTCCTATGGAGACTATAGAAGCATGCAGTAAGTGAAAAAAAAATGTTTTTTAAAAATATAAAAAAAATATAAAAGTTTAAATCACCCCCCTTTCGCCCCATTCAAAATAAAATATATATAAAAAAAAACCCACATACACATATTTGGTATCGCCGCGTTAAGAATCGCCCGATCTATCAACATAAGAAAAGAATTAATCCGATCGGTAAACGGTGTAACGAGAAAAAAATTCTAAACGCCAGAATTACGTTTCTTGGTCGCCGCAAAATTGCAATAAAATGCAACAACGGGCGATCAGAACATCGGATCTACCCCAAAATGTTATCAATAAAAACGTCAGCCCGGCGCGCAAAAAATAAGCCCTCACTTAGCCCAAGATCACGAAAAATGGAGACGCTACAGGTCTCGGAATATAGCGCTATTTTTTTTAGTTTTTTTTACCAAATTTTGGATTCTTTTTTCACCACTTAAATATAAAATAACCTATACATGTTTGGTGTCCACGAACTAGTAATGACCTGGAGAATAAGAATGGCAGGTCAGTTTTAGCATTCAGTGAACGTGGTTAAAAAAAATAAATAAAAAACAACTGTGGTATTGCACTTTTTTTGCAATTTTACCGCACTTGGAATTTTTTTCCCGTTTTCCCGTACACGATATGGTAAAACTAGTAATGGCATTGAAAAGTAAAACTTGTCCCGCAAAAAATAAGCCCTCACATAGCCATATTGTCCAAAAAATAAAAACGCTATGGCTCTGGGAACAAGGGGAGCAAAAAACGAAAAAGCAAAAAAGACAAAACCCAAGGTTGCGAAGGGCTTAAAATAGTCTCGTGTAGGCCAGAGAAACAGAAGTGTGGTTTTGCAGTTCCACGATTCAAAGCTCTGTATTATCCACTTTTGGGCCATTTGCACCTAAAAAAAACAAGTTTGAGGGTGTCGCTCACTGTTCAGCCGCAAATATATATATTGAAAAAAGTCTGGTATACACCAGTAAATTATGACTGTGGTTTTGCTGTTCCACGGTAAAAAATCTCTATTATCCTGCTTTTGCCATGTTTTGCCGTAAAAAAAACCTGTAAAAGTGTCTCCCTGATTGTTCAGACACAAATATATCTGTTTAAAATAGTGTAGTGTAGGCCAGAGAAACAGAAGTGTGGTTTTGCAGTTCCACGGTTCAAACCTCTGTATTATCCACTTTTGGGCCTTTTCTACCTAAAAAAAAACAATTTGAGTGTGTCACTCTCTGTTCAGCCGCAAATATATATATTTAAAAAAGTCTGGTATACACCAGTAAATTATAACTGTGGTTTTGCTGTTCCACGGTAAAAATCTCTATTATCCTGCTTTTGGCATTTTTTGCCGTTAAAAAAAACTGTAATAATGTCTCCCTGATTGTTCAGACACAAATATATCTGTTTAAAATAGTCTGGTGTAGGCCAGAGAAACAGAAGTGTGTTTTTGCAGTTCCACAGTTCAAACCTCTGTATTATCCACTTTTGGGCTATTTGTACCTAAAAAAAACAGTTTGAGTGTGTCGCTCACTGTTCAGCCACAAATATATATATTTAAAAAAGTCTGGTATACACCAGTAAATTATAACTTTAGTTTTGCTGTTCCACGGTAAAAAAATCTCTATTATCCTGCTTTTGGCATTTTTTGCCGCAAAAAAACCTGTAATAGTGTCTCCCTGATTGTTCAGACACAAATATATCTGTTTAAAATAGTCTAGTGTAGGCCAGAGAAACAAAAGTGTGGTTTTGCAGTTCCACGGTTCAAACCTCTGTATTATCCACTTTTGGGCCATTTGTACCTAAAAAAAAAACAGTTTGAGTGTGTCGCTCACTGTTCAGCCGCAAATATATCTATTTAAAATTGTCTGGTATACCCCAGTAAACAATAACTGTGGTTTTGCCATTCCACTGCAAAAAATCTCTATTATTCAGCTTCTAGCATTTTTTCCGTAAAGAAAAACAGTAATAGTTTCTCCCTGATTGTTCAGATTGTTTAAAAGAGTCGGGTGTAGGCCAGAGAAATAGAACTGTGGTTTTCCCCTTCCACGGTTCTAATCTACTTTTTATTACCCTTTTTCCATTGATAGTGCGAGTGTAAGCTATTTTACTTCCTTTACAATGGGCAAGGCGCGTGGCAAGGGACGTGGAACTGGACGTTCCGGTGATGGTGCGTCCAGAGGACGGGGCCGTGGCCGAGGTGAAAATGTGCCACAACCAACAGCCACATCTTCTCGCTCCCACTTCTTGACCGAATTACTTGGGAAACACAGAACAACACCAGCATTGTGAACTGATCAGTGTGAACAGGTTATTAATTGGATAGCAGATAATACTTCCAGTTACCAGGGCACCACCACCTCCGGTCTGTCTTCCACACGGTCAAATCTTAGTAGCCGTGAGTCTCGACCGCATACTCCTCCTCACCCTGTTGCTCCTTCCTCCCACCATGCCGAGTGTCGTCAGACAGCAACTGATCCCACACTTGGACACTCTGAAGAGCTGTTCACTGGTCCATTTCCAGATTTGTGCCCCTCGCCTGCTCCGCTTGAAGTGGTGGAAGAGGAGAATCCATGTAGCAATGCCCAAATATTTGAACAGCCACGGCCACAGGAAGTCGACGCTGGCAATTTGTCACAAGAGATGGACGATGACGAGACACAATTGCCAGGAAGTGAGGAGGAGGATCGAGGTGCGCAAGTGGAAGAGGAGGAGGTGGTGGATGATCTAGTAACTGACCCAACGTGGCAGAAGGACATGCAGATCGAGGCCAGCAGCACACAGTTTGAGGGAGGCAGAGAACCCCAACAGGCAGGAAGAAGCAGTGTGGTGGCCGCACACAGAAGGCAGGCAACAGTTCCCCGTAACACCAACACGAGGGACGTTGCCAGTACAACCTGTAGGTCTTCCTGAGCCTGGAATTTTTTTAAAGACTCTGCTGATAACCCCAAAAAGGCCATTTGTACCACCTGCCATGCCAGCATCAGCAGGGGTGACAAAACTACCAGCCTGACCACCACCAGCATGATCAGGCACATGGCAGCAAAGCACCCGACTTTGTGGGGCGAACCCCAGGGTCCACGACCAGTGTCAGCGGGTGTCACCACTGCTTCTTCCGCTGTTGTGCGTGCAATAGAACCCCCTGTTGTATGTGCAAGGCAATCCCCTGTCCATACTGCATGCAAAGATGCCCCCTCCTCTCAGTCTTCACTTGTTATGGCAGTTTCTCAAGAAACATCATCAACGTCCACGTCCACATCCCACCGCTGCGTTCAATTGTCCATATCCCAGACCTTTGAATGAAAGCGGAAATTCGCAGCTAATGCCCCACAGGCCACAGTCCTAAATTCGCACATTTCACGACTGCTTGCGTTGGAAATGCTGCCTTTTAGGCTGGTGGAGACAGAATCCTTCTGCAACCTTATGGCGGTGGCCGTCCCTCGGTACTCGGTCCCCAGCTGACACTATTTTGCCCGGTATGCCATCCCCGCACTACACAAGCACGTGTCCCAAAACATCTGCCGTGCCCTCAACAACGCAGTTACTGGGAGAGTCCACCTGACAACGGACACGTGGACAAGTGCTTGTGGCCAGGGATGGTACTTCTCCCTGACGGCACACTGGGTAAACATAGTGGAAGCCGGGACCCAGTCGGACCTTGGGACGGAACACATCCTCCCCACACCGAGGATTGCGGGCCCTATGTCAGTCAGAGTTGCCGCCACAGTGTACAGCTCCTGCGCATCATCCTCCTCCTCCTCATGTTCAGCCTTCATCTCAGATATCACCACATCAGTTACAAGCTGGAAGCACTGCAGTACTGCCTCCGCCAAGCGGCAACAGGCTGTGCTGAAACTCATAAGCTTAGGTGAGAAACCTCACACTGCTTGTGAGTTGTGGACAGCTGTGAAAGAGCAGGCAGATCTGTGGCTGAGACTGCTGAACCTACATCCAGGCATGGTCGTGTGTGACAATGGCCGTAACCTGGTGGTGGCTCTGAGGCGAGGCGAGATCACACACGTACCATGCCTGGCTCATGTGCTTAACCTCGTGGTTCAGCGGTTTCTTAAATCGTACCCCGAGTTGCCAGATCTGCTCGTCAAAGTACGCCGCCTGTCAGCTAATTTTCGCAAGTCGGCTACAGCTTCCGCCGCCCTTGCTGTGTTGCAGCAGCGTTTGCAGCTTCCGTCACACCGACTGGTGTGTGATGTCCCCACACATTGGAACTCTACCCTCCACATGTTGCAAAGGATTTGTGAGCAGAAGAGAGCAGTTGTGGAGTACCAGCTGCAACAAGGCCGTCGATATTCAGGTCAGACTCCACACATAAGACCTCAGGAGTGGACCTGGATGTCTGACATATGTACCATCTTGACAAACTTTGAGGAGTCCATCAAGATGGTGAGTGGCGATGACGCCATCATTAGCGTCAGCATTCCACTTGTCTGTCTTTTGCAACGCTCTCAGAAGAGAATTAAAGAGGAGGCATTGCAGCCAGAGTATGATGAGATGGATCAAGAAGCCGTAGCGGTCGCTTAAACACAGCCCAACCTCATCTCATCCCAACGTGCATTACGGGACAATGAGGGAGAGGAGGAGGAGGAGGAAGAACAGGAGCTTGTATCATGCGCTGTAGACAGTAGTACCTGTACAACTGTCATACCGTCGGTTCAGCGTGGGTGGCCTGAGGACAGGGGGGAGGAGGAGGAGGAGAGCATGGTCAGTCGTCATCTTGGTGAGGACACGGAAGTCTTGCCCTTTTCCAGTCTGGCACGCAAGGCTGACTTTATGTTACGCTGCCTTAACCCTGACCCTCGCGTTGTCAAAATGTTGGGTGACAGTCATTACTGGTTGGTGACACTTTTAGACCCCCGCTACAAGGAGAACTTTCACTCTCTTATTCCTGATGTGGAGAGGTCTACAAAAATGGGGCAGTTCCAGAAGGCTCTTGCTGCAGAACTGTTAAAAAAATTCCCATCTGAACACGCTAGCGGCAGAGGTCCAACCAAGGCGTACATGCGAGCGAGACGCAACTCCAATCCAGCAGAGGCAGGGGAACACTGTCAACGTTCTGGGACAGTTTTCTCAGACCCTCCCTTCGGACAGACCCTGAGGTGCGGGGTACTCTCACAAGGAGTGTAAAGTTTCAAAAGATGGTGAGGGAGTACCTTGCCGACTGTACCAGCATCCTCCGTGATTCCTCTGTGCCTTTTAATTATTGGGTATCCAAGCTGGACACTTGGAATGAACTCGCTCTGTACACCTTGGAGGTCCTGGCCTGCCCTGCCACTAGCGTGTTATCGGAGCGTGTTTTTAGTGCCGCTGGGGGAATTATAACTGATAAGCGCACTCGCCTGTCAACTGACAATGCTGACAAGCTGACCCTTATCAAAATGAACAAGGGCTGGATTGGGCCAGACTTCTCATCACCACCAAATGACAGCAGAGTAACATAAAGTCAAATCCACTGTGTTATTTCGGGAGGTGTATTCACATGCACCGCTTCAGACCCACACATGGGTATACGCTTCCTCATTTCGGCTGTTTTATGTTCTTCTCCTTATCCTCAGCCTCCACCACCACTATACCACCAGGGTGACTGTGGTCCGTGTTGCCATTATTGAAAGTTCCTCCGTCCTTATTTTTATCAGCTTTTGCTTGGAAAGCATAAGCAAAGACAGCGGGAGACCCACTCCCCAATAATGGGAATAATATTTTTAAGATGCTGTACTGTATGGCTCTTGTAAGGGGCATTGCAAGTTCCTTCGTCATAATTTTTGGCAGCTTTTGCTTGGAAGGCATAGGCAGAGACTATGGGAGACCCACTCCCCAATAATGGGAATAATGTTTTTAATATGCTGTACTGCATGGCTCTTGTAAGGGGCATTAAAACCGTCTTGTTAAGCTACTGCAACCTCCACCACTTTTCCAAGCGGCATTAAAACCGTCTTGTTAAGCTACTGTGACCTCCACCACTTTTCCAATGGGCATTAAAACCGTCTTGTTAAGCTACTGAGACCTCCACGTCTCTTCCGAGGGGCATTAAAACCGTCTTGATAAGCTACTGGGACCTCCACGTCTCTTCTGAGGGGCATTAAAACCGTTTTGTTAAGCTACTGCGACCTCCACGTCTCTTCCGAGGGGCATTAAAACCGTCTTGTTAAGCTACTGGGACCTCCACCATTTTTCCAAGGGGCATTAAAACCGTCTTGTTAAGCTACTGTGACCTCCACCACTTTTCCAAGGGGCATTAAAACCGTCTTGTTAAGCTACTGGGACCTCCACGTCTCTTCCGAGGGGCATTAAAAGTGTCTTGTTAAACCACTCTGAACTCCACAGCTCTTCCAAGGGGCATTGAAATGTTGTTTTTAATTAACTCTAACCTCCACGACTCTTCGAACAGGCATTGCATTTCCTCCTAATTTTTGGCAGCTTTTGCTTGGAAGGCATAGGCAAAGACTATGGGAGACCCACTCCCCAATAATGGGAATAATGTTTGCAATATGCTGTACTGCATGGCTCTTGTAAGGGGCATTGCAAGTTCCTCTGTCCTAATTTTTGGCAGCTTTTGCTTGGAAGGCATAGGCAAAGACTATGGGAGACCCACTCCCCAATAATGGGAATAATGTTTGTAATATGCTGTACTGCATGGCTCTTGTAAGGGGCATTGCAAGTTCTTCTATCCTAATTTTTGGCAGCTTTTGCTTGGAAGGCATAGGCAAAGACTATGGGAGACCCACTCCCCAATAATGGGAATAATGTTTGTAATATGCTGTACTGCATGGCTCTTGTAAGGGGCATTGCAAGTTCCTCCGTCCTAATTTTTGCCAACTTTTGCTTGGAAGGCATTGGCAAAGACTATGGGAGACTCACTCCCCAATAATGGGAATAATGTTTTTAAGATGCTGTACTGTATGGCTCTTGTAAGGGGCATTAAAACCGTCTTGTTAAGCTACTGCGACCTCCACCACTTTTCCAAGGGGCATTAAAACCATCTTGTTAAGCTACTGTGACCTCCACCACTTTTCCAGGGGCATTAAAACCGTCTTGTTAAGCTACTGCAACCTCCACGTCTCTTCCAAGGGGCATTAAAACCGTCTTGTTAAGCTACTGCGACCTCCACGTCTCTTCCAAGGGGCATTAAAACCTTCTTGTTAAGCTACTGCGACCTCCACGATTCTTCCAACGGGCATTGCATTTCCTCCTAATTTTAGTCAGCTTTTTCTTTTCAATGCATAGGCGAACACTAAGGGAGACCCACTCCCCAATAATGGGTAGAAGGTTTTTAGTATGCTGTAATCCACGTCTGTTTCAAGGGGCATTGCAGCTCCTCATAATTTTTGGAAAGCCTTCCATTCACTGCTTAGGCCAACAGTGCACAAGAGACCCAGTTGCTATAAATGGATAAAATGGTTTAGTTAAGGCCCTCTGACCTCCATGTCACTTCCAAGGGGCATTAAAGTGCCTCGAAATTTTTGGTAGGCATTGCACTCACTGTATGCCCTATAACTGTGTAGCCGAACCACTCCTTTTGGTACAGAAACATATCCTACAAGACATGTGTGGTTGACTGGCCTGATATTGATGTGAATGGTCCCTATTCCTCCTGCTCTTTCTCCTTTGCCACCACCTCATCCATCATTTGTCACCTGAAGCTTTGTTTTAACGTGAGTCATAGAACTGGGATAGTAGCAGGAAAACATCCAGCAATCCTCGGAGGAGGTAGGATATGCGCCAAAACGCTGACAACCTCAGGCCTAGCCGCTACTACATACATGTGCTTGCATTCCAAGAAAACAAAGCAGATGCTAACTTCTATCATCATCATCATGCTCCTCACCTTGGCACTCTCAACTCCCCTGATGGAGAAGCCAGGGCCCACCGGAGGAGTCTGGTTCTCTGGTGGGCTCGTCCAATGCTGCCCTAAAGCAGGCCAGGCTAAGAAAAGTGTGTGGGGGGGAAGTTGACAGGAGAAATAGGGACGGCTGGGGACCATTTATGGACACCCGGCCGCCCCCAGGCGGCTGGGGACCGTGTGTGGACACCCGGTCGTGGGGCGGCTGGGGACCGAGTATGGATACCTCGCAGCCGAAGCATCCATGAGGTAGTGGCCAACTTCGGCCTCCTCCAGACTAAAAGGCCCCATTTCAAGTGAAAGCTAGCAGTATGTTATTGCAGCCTGCGGGTTTTGGGTGGTTGGTTGGCTGCATATTTGCGCTTGCATTGCAAGGAATGGGGGAGGTGCAATTGAACACTGGCCTGGGACAAGGACTTGCACGGGGATAGTTGCAAGTCTGCATCTTCTGATGCGACAAGGATCACTTCTGATGGGCACACTTTTAGGCAGTGACCTGGGTGTCAGAGATGCTTCCAGGGGTTTTCCCTATGCTGTTCCCATGTCTTTTCAGCACTGTATGCATTTGTCACACAGCACATGGCCAGATAAGATTGTAAAATGTTAAAATGACATTTCACGGTGAATGCATTTGTCACAGTTGAAAGCAATACAAAAGTGCATAAAAAGTTCTACTTGTGAACATAGCCCACGGTGTGGAGGAGTATTTCTTTTTTTGGTTATTTATTTTACCTTATACACAAGTCTTTACCCTGCAAAGGAACTTCGTTAACATATTTCACAGGAAAGCAGTTTCAGTTTTGTTTTTGAACGTTTTATTGTGAGCCCTTAAAAGTGGCTTAATACCTCTGACCACGTTGTTGACAGCAGTGACCTGGGGGTAAGAAATGCTTCCTGGGGCGATCCCCATGCTGTCCCCATGTCATTTGAGCACTGTCACTATCGTTTTGGGCACTTTTTAGGCTTTCTACAGACTGCCGGGGGTGCCGCCGCAAAAATGCTCGGGTCTCCCATAGACTAACATTGGGCTCGTTGCTCGGGTCGAGCACCCGGGTATCACGGCGAGCTTCGAGCACCCGAGCATTTTAGTGCTCGCTCAACACTAGTGAGGGATATTGTTTTTTTTTTTAAATGATGAGACTTGCCTCCAGCACCCGGCGCCTGGGAACAGCGCGAACTGTACCGCACTGCCATACACGGACACTGATATCTATGGTACTGTTTTTCCAGTATCGGAAATATCAGGACGTGTGAAAGTGGCCTTAGTTAAGTCCACCAAGCGCCTTCTCAAATAACTCTGCACCAACTTTTTAACCATGCAGTAATGAAGCTAGCTTGGGCAATGTCTGCTTGCCAGTGTCCAGTATATATGGGAGAGGGGAGTGGCCAACAGTGAACAGCTGAGAGCTTTAATGCAGGTAAGCTTCCAGGAGCTCTCAACTGAGCAGATTAACCTTTGCACTGCTAGAAGAAACCTGCACCATTTAAGGGCTTTTTCACACATCAGTGTGTCTGGTATGTGTGGTGACAGTTTCCACACGTACCGTAGACAATGACACACATAGACTCATTCAAATGACCAAATCAACGATGGCAAAATGGATGGTTGAAACTGAGATGGTGTTCCAAAAGCTGAAGCTGGTGCTGTGTAAACAGCCAGTCCTGGTCACACCAGACTTTACTAAAGATCAAAAAGTTAATATATTTCAATTCTTCAATACAAAAAGTGAAACTCATATATTATATAGAGTCATTACAGAGTGATCTATTTCAAGTGTTTATGTTCGTTAATGTTGATAATTATGCATATATAATATATGAGTTTCACTTTTTGTATTGAAGAACTGAAATAAATTAACTTTTTGATGATATTCTAATTTAGTGAGATGCACCTGTATCTGCTAAACATCAATAACATCTTTTATGTTTACACAGGTAATCATATCTTCTAAAACAGCTTTAGATCAGAGTGGCGTGGAAATCTTCAACCACCCCCTCACATGCCACTCCACTAAAGGTTGGCATCCTCTACATACATTCCCAGATGAAATCGTCCAGCACATAACGTTGTGGGGATATGCCTGCGGTAACCCGAGTGGTTCTTCGCAGGACTGGAGTTGTTGACTCCCCCGGGGCACTCTCGCTGGGGACAGCCACAGGTTGGACTGGGGCAGTCGTTTCTCCCTGTATATCATCTCTGAGGGAAACCACAGGTTGTGAAATAGTCTCTCTGGGGGGCAATATTGCAACAGATGTGCCCTCAGGATGTAATGGAGCAGGTACAGCCCACCAATCATCATCTTTGGGCGGGTCCGCTCTTCCTGACTCAGGTTCAGGTGCCGCCTCAACGATCGCGGGTTCTTACATCGTCGCATGTTGCGATGGAGATTCCTAGTCGGCTCCCCAGTCCCCACTGGTTCCACCTCATACTCGGGGATATTGGGGTCCGCCCTCCTTTTCACCACATACTGTACTGCCTCCCACTGGTCATCTAACTTCCGAGACCACTTTTTGACTAGGACTAGCACTCTTTCCCCTGGAGAAAACACTTCCCTCTGCACCAATCTCTGGTCATGATGTGTAAGCTGTCTCAACCGATCACCCACCACTCTGTGCACTGTTCTCAAGTGCCGCCGGTGCTCCTGGACCCACACGGTAGTGGTCTGAGGAGGATCAGCCATGGGATCAGGCATGTGTAGGTCTTCAATTTCCCTACCTGCCCTCCCGAACATCAGCAGGTGGGGCGAGTACCCCGTCGTGCTGTGCACCCGACTATTGTAGGTCCACATCAGTTCAGGCAGGTACTCAGGCCAGAGCGCTTTTTGATCATTCTCAAGGGTTCGCAGCATTGGCAGGAGGGTGCGGTTGAAATGTTCACACGCACCGTTGCCTTGCGGATGATAGGGCGTTGTCCTAGACTGCTCAATACCATACATGTAATTAAAAGTTTCTTCATTAAGGCACCCTGTAAGCATGCTCCCTGATTGGAATGAATCCGCCGTGGACACCCAAACACATGAATGAAATGATGACATACCGCCTCAGCGGCTGATTCTGTGGTCTGGTCTCTGGTAGGTACCGCCACTGCATATTTAGTGAAATGATCAGTCATCACCAAGCAATACGAACTGGAGCACCCTATTTGCACATAGTCTATCATGAGTATCTCCAGCGGAGTGTATGTCTGGATGGTTTGAACAGGAGCTCGCTGTTCCAGACTCTTGCTCAACCCACATGCTGTGCATTTTTGGCACACTTCAATTACCATCTTTTCCAGATCTGGGCAGTAAATTTTTCTCCGCAACCACTTATAAGTCTTTTCGCTCCCAAAAGGAGCCCCTCTCTCATGGGCCTCACGAGCAGCTACTGGACCTAATGACATGGGAATCACAACCTGATGGTGGTGCTGAAACTCTGACGGTAAGTATATCTTATGACACAAAAGGCACTGAATCACACATAGTTTATCCTATTGATTCAACAGTTTTTCTCCCTCTGAGGACAGCTGTGCCCGCTCCTCTGGTCGAGGTCAAATATTGGCCTGAACCCAGTGTTTTACCCGCTGCACACCTCTGTTGTCGTTCTGAGCCCGTTCCCAATCCTCAGGAGCTTTTCCGGGCACTGTGGGCATTCCAGAGGCCACCCCACTTGAATGCACTATGCTATGGAAGGCAGGCAGTCGAGCTAGGTCGGAGGTCTCAGTGTCCTCGAGTTCCTCATTGATACACCTAGCCAGCAGTCCCATTGGAACCCGAAATAATGCGTCTGCGTTTCCATTTTCCCTTCCTGACCAGAATTTGATATGGTAGTTAAACTGAGTCTGCCGCGCCATCCACCTCTGTTTTAGTGCCCCTAGTTTGGCATTTTCCAGGTGGGCCAATGGATTATTGTCAGTCATTACTACCACTTCAGCCCCCGTTAGGTACTCTGCAAATCGGACGGTCTTAACACAAACCAAAACCAGTAGCTCTAGCCTGAATGAACTATAGTTTGCGGGATTACGCTCTGTCTCTCTTAGGGAACGGCTTCCATAGGCGACCACTCTCTCTCGGCCATCCTGTATCTGTGATAACACTGCTCCTAGACCATGCAGGCGTCTGTCTGTGTAGAGCAGGAACGGGATATCAAACCGGGCTTAAGTCAGAATTGGAGAGCTGGTTAGGGCAGCTTTCACTTCCTCAAAGGCCTTCTGCTATTGAAGACCCCACTGAATGGGACGATTCTTGGGCACTCAAGATGAGCCTCTCAGTAGCTTGTTCAAAGGACCAACCAGATGGGCGAACTTTGGGACAAATCGTCGGTAATATCCCGCCAGTCCCAAAAAGGCTCTCACCTCTCGCAACGTTCTCGGCTGAAGCCACTTCTGGACAGACTCCACCTTACTGGCAGCTGGCTGCACTCCTTTGGGAGTTACCACATGACCCAGGTATTCTACACGGTCTTGGAACTATTGCCATTTCTAGGGCTTGATCATCAGTCTATGGTCTTGAAGTCGCTGCAGGACTTGTGTAGTTTCTGCAGATGATCCTCGAATGACGACCCGAACAACACCACATCATCTAGGTAGATCAACACGGACTCGAAGTTCAGGTCACCCAGGCAATGTTCCATTAGCGGCTGAAATGTCCCAGGTGCATTTGAAAGACCAAACGGCATTCTGTTGAACTCATAGAGTCCCATCGGGAGGATGAACGCCGTCTTTGCCTTGTCCTTCTCTGCTACTGGAACTTGCCAGTATCCACTGGCCAAATCCAGGGTGGAGAAGTACTTAGCCTGACCCAGAGCGGACAGTGATTCTTCGATCCGGGGGAGAGGATAGGCGTCACGTACTGTGTGAGCATTCAGTTTTCTGTAATCGACACAGAAGGGACCCATCCTTCTTACGTACCAATACCACTGGTGCAGCCCAAGGACTCTGGCTCTCTCGTATAACTTGGTTGTCCAACATGCTGGCCACCATGTCCTTTACTTCTTGGTATACTTTTGGAGGAATCTGACAGTAGCGTTCCCAGATCGGAGGAGTAATCCCTGTTGGAATCTCATGCTCTATGGTAGAGGAGCATCCAGAATCTTCCTCATGACAAGAAAAGGCCTCCTGAAATTCCCATAGGGTATCTTCCAGAAGCCTCTGCTGAACAGGGGTCAGTGTCTTCCGATCCACCCCCATCCGATCCATTATGATTTGGCCGTTCCACTCAGCAGTCGGGTTTTCTTTCCTGGCCACTTCAACAGCATAGGTCCAGACTGAATCCCGATTGGGCTGGAGGTTGAATCCTGTTCTTCGGAGTGTCTTGCCATTTGGCACATAGACTTTAGCCAGCAGCATACTCCCGGGAATAGTGACTTCCACTATCCAGCACGTCAATGCAATGGATGGGCACACAGACATCTTTCACAGTTGCCAGCACACGAGCTACTAAAGGTCTTGTCTGGGACTCTTCCTTGTATACCGGCTCAATCAGCACCTCCAGTCCATTCAGCCTCCGATATGCTACCACAGGAGTTGTTCTCTCTTTGGTGCGATCACCACTGGAATTCGTGAGGGTACTCTGACCAAACCCACGGGATGACCAGATGAAGCACTCTTCTGAAAGCGGCAACTTCTCACCACCTGCTGCAGGACCTTCTGGGTTGGCCGGTGGGTTGTCGTGTGTTGCTAGTACTGCGGACCTTCCTTAGCGAAGAGACAGTGATCCAGATTCCATAATATGTTCATTCCCAAGGTCGCGTCCATTCCTCTCCTTGGGGGGTGATCCACCAGAATCACTCCTTTTGTGCCGATGTCTTGACCACATAACTTCACTCTCATCCACACAATTCCCTTCACGAGCAGCAGGCCATTGTTTGCTGCTGTAAGACGAACAACGCTCCCATCTTCAGGTTCCATCATATGACCGAAAAGACACTCAAAGACCTCTAGGGGCATAATGGTGCATTCAGACCCAGTGTTCACCAAACACCTCACTTTCTGTCCTTCAAAATCAGCCTCTAGCACTGGACTGCAGGAACACAAATTGTGTTCTCCCCACTGTGGACTTTGCAAATCAGTGGTTTAAAGCTGGCGCCGTCATCTCGAGGCCCGTCCCGATATCGCAGTCCCTGGCAAGGTGGCCAAATCATCGACAATTTCTGCAGTAGGGCCTCCTGAGTCTCTGAGCACCAGATGTGTTTCCTCCGTTTGGCCTCTGCACCCGAGCTGGGACAGATAGAGGAGCTCGGGGAGCTGGAGGTATCTCCAGAAGTTGGGCTGATTTCATTTGCATCTGGGACACTTGTAGCCGAAGATCTTTTTTTTCTGCCTGCAGAGTCTGAACCACATCCTTCAGCGTCTCAGAGTCTTCAGAGCTTATCCAGCTGCCCATCACTTGAGCGCTTCTCACTACTCTCTTGACCACAGGCGCAGACTCCTCCTCCCTCTCTATTGCGGCAAGGTAAAAATTGTAAAACGTCAGATCAGCTGTCATCCGGGTCATCTCTTGAAACTTGTCCCGTAAGAATTTATTGGCTAACCCAGCAATGAACTGATCCCACAACAGCCTATCCAACTCCTCGAAAGCTCCCATAGCCTTGGGATCCCGCCGCTGTACTTCATTCAACGTTTCTTGCAAGGCATTGGAGTATTGCATTAGAGTCTCGCCTTCCCGCTGCGGCTGACTGAAAACGAAACTTCGCAGTTGAGTCACTTTGGCACGCCCCCCCCGTGGGTTCCTTCCAGCAGCGCGTGTATTTTAGCTAATGTGTCCCTTTCGCTCTCGTGCCGCACCATTACTGTGCGTCTGGCATCGCCTTCTAAGGCATTCAGTGCTATTTCTGCTTGCAACTCTGGGACCAAGTTGCTCATTTTAATAATACTCAGCACACTTTCTGTCCAGTCTTGCAATGTCAGGTTTTTACAGTCATATTTTGGCGAATGCTGCAATAGTGCCCCGGCTGAAAGGTACCCCGCTGGAACCAAGGCTGTGGCCGGCGGGTTCAGCACCTGAGCCAGGGCCACTATCAATAAGGGATTGTCTCCCTCCATGTTCCTGTCCACAGCGATCGCTTTATCCTGCCGACTACGCCAAGTTGTAGACCATGTACCGGGGTGGTCTCTCCCAGAATACAGCGGGCCGAGGACAAAGAACATGACCAGGCAATTTGTTGAGAAACTAATTTTTACTAACAACAAAAACAGTGTTACCCCAGAAACATAAGAAAAACACAGATAAATATCACACACACCTAGCCCAGATTAGCTAGGACCCCTGCGCTGCACAACCGATAGGCCCAGTATGTTCTATCAGATACACTATAATTTGCCTGATCTGTGGTTATGCCTAATGTTGTATCCGGGAGTTTCCCAGAGCAAGAGTGTAATTAGATGAGTGCAAGAGGCAGCCCCTGCGGTGGTGCAGCGCAGAGATTCACAAACGTAACAATTCTCTAAAATTACAATTCAGTTATGCTCTCTATACACAAGTTCACCCACTGAGGGGAGTATCTAACTAATATTCACACAGCCCTATTAGCAAACAATGTCTCTAACTGAGAATTTATGTTTGGCGCCAAACTCTCTTTATAGACTGCGTGCATATGGGATCCCTGTGGTGGAGCCTGAGCTCAGGACTTGTCGGCCGTTAACTGATCACTGAAAAGGCTGTCTGATCGTACGAATGGCCGTTTAGCTGGGAGACCATGGAGTGGATCCTGGGCTTGTCACCTGAAGCACAGTTTTAGCCTGGCAGGCTAGCAGAAGACCATTCACATCACAGCCGATGCTTTTGGGGGGAATCCAACTCTGCATCTAACCATAGTCGTCCCCCCGTGTTTCTTCTTCTCTGACAGGAATTACAGGAACAGTCTGTCTCTGACAGGAACCCTCTCACATCTGTCTCTATTTACTGTCTCTTACAACTGTGCTCTAAGATGGCCGCCTTCAATCCCCAGAAATCCTTCAGTTTTCAACTGTCCCTTGGGCAGTTCAAACTGGTTATTTCCCTGTGTGCCAACTGACACACAGGTGACAGTAGTATGAATGTGCAAACTGCTGCCATCTAATGGCCAAAACCCAAATAACATGTCTTATGTTTATACATGTAATACATATCTGCTAAACACCAATAACATCTTTTATGTTTACACAGGTAATCATATCTATGTATATGGATTTTTTATTTTATTCTTATTTTTACAGTTACAGTTGGATACTGCTGGAGCATAATACTACTACTCTCATCAGTGTCCTCGCTGGTGCTGATCGCAGCGCTGGCAGGGAACAATGATGATGGCAGTGTTCAGCACCCAGCACTTGGGAACAGCGTGAACTGTACCACTTATTACCAGGCGCCAGTACGTGTGCTCCTGATGCGGCACACGGGCGGCACACATGTGCCACATAGGTGCACATGGACACGGATATCTCCGGTACCGGAAATATCAGGACATGTGAAAGAGCCCTAATATGAAGGAGAAGTGCTTCTAGTCAGTGCAGGAGTAGGAGAAATCAGACAGCGCAGTCTTCTGGCTCCTCTCTGTTGTGGTAAACCTGTGACAACAGGAATGTTGTATAAAACATCAACACTCCAATAAATTCTGGATTCTTCACTAACCCCAAGTGAAACACCAGGCTCCAAAACATCATCATTTCTACAGCATCTGCAGGGGTTTAGTTAGAAAATGATAAAGGGCGGTTTTGTGCCAAAAATTACTGGGCGTACAAATTTGTTTGGGCCACCATAAGGTTTACAAAATCCTTAGAGAAAAAGACTTTGAAAAAGTCTATTTCTGTAAGGCCGGTGGTTTCAAATTTGATTCCTGATTGCGACACAAAATGAGGAATCAGTGGCTGATAATCTTCGAGTGGTGAGGTCCATTTGAGGTCTTTAATGGTGGGCGCTGGATTATTTTCTGTCCTGGGGCATCTGCATGGCGGTTCAGTATCACTTGAGGAAGAGGACGAAAAATAAACAAAGGTGGGATCCTCTCCCTCACTATCTGTGTCACAGGCAAGGAAAGGCATATGCCTCCTTTGCTTAATACAGTAATTTGGACAAGCGGGACATTTTTTCACATTGCCGTGTTTGTGTGTGTACCAAATTTTATTCAGCTGTGTGTGTGTGTGTGTGTGTGTGAGAGAGAGAGTGCTTGGTGTAAAAAAAATTATTTAGAAGAGAAAAAAAAGAAGAAAAGAATCTAGAAAGAAAAAGATAAAAATAAAAAAATATATAAAAATTTGGTAAAATAAAAAAAACAAACTTACTAAATGGATGTCAGTAAAAAAAAAATTACTGAGCTCCCGCAACTATCTGACACTAACCCTGACTATATTCAGTAAAAAAATACTGTAGTGGACACTGATTACTACAGTATATTTTTACTGTCTCTAATCTGGTCCTATCAACTAATCTACATTTTTTTTTATTCTTTCTTCACACCAAAAAATAAAAAAGCAACAACCGGAGGCTGATCACTGATGTGCGTCAGTGATCAACGCTCAATGGCTGTAGGATGCAAGTAGGGATGTGACTCTTTTTTTAACTCTTTGCTGTCTAAGACTAACCCTAACTTAATTCAGTAAAAACACTGTAGTAGGCACAGATTACTGCGATATATTTTTACTGTCCCTAATCTAGTCCTTTCAACTAATCTAAATAATTTCTTTTGATTATTTTTTCATACCAAAAACAAAAAAGGCAACAACCGGAGACAGATCACTGATGTGTGTAAGTGATCAGCGCTTGACAGCTGTAGGACGCACGCACGGATGTGGTGCAAAAAGGGGATAAAAAAAAAATAGGAAAAAAAAAAAAGTCCATGCCAAAAGCGAGCACGGACACCAATCTGTGATGTACGTCTGATCAGCAGCTCGGCAGCTGTAGGACGCACACATGGAGGTGGTGCAAAGGGGGGGGCATAGACAGGGAGGTGGATCAGTGATTTACGTCACTGATCAGTGTTCGGAGGATGCAGGACGCATGAAAAATAAAAAAACTGCCAAAAATCGAGCGATTAAGAACTTATCAGCGCTCGGCGACAGAAGGAAAGGTGGGGAGGGGTTTAGGGAGAAGGGGAAAAAAAGGGGAAAAAGGTGGGGAGGGAGATTGGGGTGGATTAGGGAAGATCAGGGATCAAGAACGGATTAGGGAAGGGTCAGGAATGTCTTCTTTCTTCAACAGCAGCAGCACTAACAGAAATGATGGCACAGGCTTCAAAAAGTCTGTGGCACCACAAAGCCCAGCACAGCGCAACAGAACGACAGTATGACTGCCCTGCACATGTCCGAAGCTAAAATGAGGAAGTGCAGGGCGGTCATGCTGAGGTCAGATCGCCTCTGTGCACTTTGATTGGTGAGATCGACATCATCGTCGATCGCACCAATCAGAGCTGGCCCTGGTGACGCCGTCGTTGCTAGGCTCCAGCTTATGATCGGTGCTCTTACAGGACCTATCATAGGCTAGACATCAGTGTTTCAGGCAATTTCATTGCCTGAAAAACTAAAAATGCTGTGATTGGCTGTTCGGGATTGAACAGCCAATCACAGCGATTGTAGTTGAGGAGCGGCGTCACCCCCCCATGATGACAACTCCCAGTGTCCTGTTGCAAGATTCAGCAGACACCTTAATCCGATCACCGCAACTGCGGTCGCAGTGCCGCATTAAACATATGACGTATCCAAACGTTCAAGGTCAGTAAGTACTTACCAGCCTAGACGAATGGATACGTTCAAGGTTGTGAATAGGTTAACGGGGTTGTCCAGTCTTCTGCTAAAAGTCTGCTGGCACTCTATGTGACTGGCAAATAAAGGAACCCTTACAACACATACCATACACTGTGAGGATTTTCTGGTGTTGCTGCCAAAATCGGTCATGTGACCACAAGTATATAATTTGCATACTTCTTGCCACATTATATCTCGATGTGCTCCGCCTCGCCTAATCCTCCTGTATTAAGTGAGACCAAGAACATCTAGGTGGCATGTGACACATGTATTAAACCTATTCAGTTTGCTGAAATTGTAAGATGCTACATTTATTTGCGCAGGGAAAATATACAAGGCCAAAAACTCACCAAAAACTTGTGATTTGTATGATGTCCAGTCAGTTACTTCTCACCTTTTACCCTCTTCCATGCCTCTGTGGGATCATTCTTATGTGTGGTGTCTGCAGTGTGTGAGCTCCCTGCACTCCAGCATAGTGGCTGTATATGAGGCATCTGAAGTGTGTGAGCTCCCTACACTCCAGTGTAGCTGCTGTATATGAGGCGTCTGCAGTGTGTAAGTGACACGCCCCCTGGGCCGTGGGGTACCCGTTGCCGGGCCGGTAAATGCTGGGGGATGTCACAGTGGCGGTGACCCGGTCCGTGACCCAGGGCGGTCAATAAAAAGGGGTTATTGATAGGGGATTTATAGTGATTGTATAAAGTTCGTGATGCCACCTGTGGTATGCGGCTAGGGGAGCCGCCGGTGCGGAGCAGGTCCTCTGCAGCTGATGTTACTGCATCAGGGATGGTGTGGCTCTCCATAGGTAGAGCTTAGCTTCAGGGCAGTGTAGATGTTATGGGTTATGCTGGGCGTTGTAGTGCAGGGTTTGATGGCGCAGCAATAATCAGTCCACAACTTAATGGCGGTTTCCTCTTATCTTTACTGGCGGTGATTAGGCAAACCGGGACTAGGGTACTGGCCAGAGGTGAAAGCCGGGCAGCCTGGAAGCAAGTAAAGGATTCTCCTTGCCAGGTGAAGTTGGAGGCCTTCCCTTTCCACTAAACTCTTTGGCCCTGCTGCTTGTAGCTGTGCAGTGGCCCTCGTCCCAGAGTGCAACGTTTCTGTGCTCACCCGTATGGCAGGCAGCTCGGGCCTTGCTGGTTTGTCGCTCCCATGTGGCGGTACTGGGCCCTCTGTGCAGCTGAGCCTCCGGGCGTCTGATGAGGCCAGGAGACCTGCAGTCTCCTGCCCTCCGGTTTCTACTGCTGGGCCTTCGGTGCCCCACAGCCTCAGACTCCCGTGTCCGGTTCTTCTGTGCTGGTTCTTCTGGGGTGAGCTGCCGCGCAGCTCCAGTCCCCAGCTCCTCTCTCCTCGACGTCCTCACTTCAACTCTCACACTAAGTCTAACTAACCCCGCCCCCAGATCCCAGTTGCTAAGGGGAGGAATTCCCCTTGCTGGTCTCGAGCCAGAAAAGTGTTGCATGCTTAGTAAAACCTGATTAGGGGACCCCTGCTTGCTTCCAGGCATGGCATCACCTCTTGTGAGGGAGGCAATGCCACTTTGGCAACCGGACCCCTGGGGTGCCACATTCCCCCCTAGTTAACTTCAGTACTCCCAGACTGAGGATACCTTTCAAAATTAACAAAGAACAATAACAGTTCACATTACAAACAGGTTGAAAAGTCAAAAATTACAAAAACCCAACAAAAATTGAAAGCAATCACTGCGGCGCTTAGTCCTTACGCCAGTATCCTGGTAACTGTAATTTGGCTGGTGGGAACCGCATCAACCCACTTTGTGTATCGTCCCTAGGCGTGGCTTCAGGGCACTCTTTCGGTGGGCCTGGTCTTCAGCCACGCCTGCGGTTTATTTTCAAGGCCAATTAGTAACTATATTCAATATTGTCCTGACCACACCTAGTCCTGTGGTCCAATTGTCCATAAATTCAACAAATATACTTTTCCAAGACTATTTAACGGATACAACTATAAACAACATACACTTTAGTTCTCTTATACTTTATACTTTAGTTTCTCCAGCGAGCAGGGAGCTGACCTTTTGTACTCCTGGTCGATCTACATAGTGCATTAGTTGTCACTGTCCTACCCTGGTCCTAGTGTCTACCCCTGGTGCGGTGGGTTCAGTGTGAACTACACTACAGGTAGTCTGAGGTAACACCGGTAGGCTGGGTAATCTCCTACGAATTCTTTGGCTCACCATGGGTACGACAGGTTCACTGCTAGCAGAGGGTCGATTCTCCTGGTCTGCTGATGATGAAACCTCTGTCTCTGGGGCCGACTGGTCTTACAGCTGTTCAGGGACTTCTGCAGCTTCCGGTGAGGCTGCTTGGAGAAAGGTCAAGACCGGTACCACAATCGCTTTGTCCACCTGTGTCCAAGACCGGGGAAATTCTCCGAGGACTGTCTGGACTGTTTCCTCCACTGTTTCTGTGGGCCGAGGGCTGTCTTGATCTTCTTCTGTGTGTTTCAACTGTTCAGGACATATCTTCAAGTGATCTCTTGAGACTGCCGCTGAAGTTTCCCCTCCATCTTTGTTGATGAGGCACACTTTGGTGTTGTCGTAATTTGAGGGTAGGACGGTGTATGGCTCAACCTCCCACTGGTCATCTAACTTGTGGACTCGTCTCTTCCTCTTAAGTACCTGTTTTGCAGGTGACAAGGGAACGGCAGGTGCGTGCTGATTACAAGTTTTCTCTTGCTTCTGTCTAGCCTGGGACAAACTTTTTTCAACACACTCGCAATACCTTGCGGTATTGTTGCTGCTGCTCGGTGTCCCAATCCGCATCTGGTGAGGTCGTCTCTGGTGTTAGGACTGACATGTCCAAGTCAATGGGTAGCTTACCAGGTCTTGCTCTCATCAGGTAAGCGGGTGTACAGTTGGTGGAGATCACCGGGATGTGATTATATAGGTCCACCAAATCTGGTAACTTCTCTGGCCACAGGCTACGTTCTTCAAGGGGCAGCGTCTTCAACAGGTCTATCACCACCTGGTTCATCTTTTCACACAACCCGTTGGTCTGGGGATGATACGGCGTCGTCCTTATTTTCTTGCAGCCGTACAAGTTACAGAATTCCTGGAACCCCTCTGCTTCAAAGGCTGGACCTTGGTCGGTAAGCACCTGTTCAGGGTCACCGTGCGGACGACAAAAGTGCTGTTGGAACGCTTTGGCTGTCGTCTGAGCAGTCTTGTCTTTCACTGGCACTACTACGAAGAACCTGGAGTAGTGGTCTACTATGGTGAGAGCGTAGACATAGCCTGACCGGCTTGGGGCTAGCTTCACGTGGTCCAAGGATACCAGTTCTAGTGGCTGTTTGGTGATGATGGGCTGCAGGGGAGCCCTCTGGCTGCCACGGTCTTTTCGTCTCAGGTTGCATGGACCACATTCTCGACACCATCTCTCGATAGCTTTCCTCATGCCAGCCCAGTAGAATCGCTCACGTAGCAGGACTTCCAACTTCTTCCACCCGAAGTGTCCTGCTCCATCGTGGTACGCTTCTAAGACCATTGACGCATCCCGCCTCGGGACTACCACCTGCCAAACCAGTTCATGTGTCCGGGAGTTGATGATTCTTCGACACAGCTTTCCTTCGTAGATGAACAGTTTACCCTTCTCCTTCCACAACTGTTGGGTTTCCTGTGGAGCATCTGGATCAGGGTGCGAATCAGCTTGTGTCAGCAACTCCTTGACTAGGCGGACAACCGGGTCGCTATCCTGCGTTTCTGCCCATCCATGGTGGGGCAATGGGTTGAACGTGGCCTCTCTGTTGGTGGAGCGCTTGTCCCTTACACAGTGGGAGCACTGGGTCACCCCATCATGATGGAAAGCGGGTATCTCTATCTCCTCCAGCTCTTCCGAGTCTTCTCCCCCATCTGGCAAGTTGGGCATCCTGGACAGTGCATCAGCATTTGCATTTTTATGCCCCGCCCGATACATGATGGTAAACTCGTAGTTAGACAGTTGGGCCATCCATCGTTGTTCTAGGGCACCAAGCTTCGCAGTCTCCAGGTGCGTCAGCGGGTTGTTATCTGTGAAGACTGTAAATCTGGAGGAGGCGAGATAGTGTTTGAAGTGCTCCGTTACAGCCCAGACTATGGCGAGAAACTCCAACTTGAAGGAACTGTAGTTGTCGGGGTTCCTTTCCATGGGCCGGAGCTTCCTGCTGGCGTAGGCAATCACTCTCTCTCTGCCTTGCTGTTCCTGGGACAGCACGGCTCCCAATCCCACGTTGCTGGCATCTGTATGAAGTATAAAGGGTTGCCCATAGTCGGGGTAGACCAGGACTTCATCTCTGGTCAGAGCCATATTCAGTCGGGTGAAAGATTTGCTTTCTGGTTTACCCTATTTGAACGGAGGTTTCGGGTTCTTGGCCTTCTTGGACTGGCCTACAAGGAGGTCCTGCATGGGTGCTGCTATCTTGGTGAAACCCTTGATAAATCTCCTGTAGTAGCCTACCAGCCCAAGGAACTGCCGCACTTCCTTGATAGTGGAGGGTCTTGGCCAGTCCTTGATTACGGTGACTTTTTCGGGCTCTGGTGCTACACCTTCGACGCTTACCACATGACCTAGGTACTGCACCTTGGGCTTCAGCAGGTGGCACTTGGACGGCTTTACCTTCAGGCCAAAACCAGATAGGGCTTTGAACACCTCGGCCAGGTGCTCCAGGTGGTCTTCATATGTCTTCGAGTAGACAATTACGTCGTCCAGGTACAGCAGGACAGTTTTGAAGTTCTTGTGTCCTAGGAAGCACTCCATTAACCGCTGGAAGGTTCCAGGGGCGTTGCAGAGCCCGAATGGCATGCAGTTGAACTCGCTGAGGCCCATTGGTGTTGTAAACGGGGTCTTTTCTTTGTCCGCCTCTGCCACAGGAACCTGCCAGTACCCACTGGTGAGATCCAAAGTGGAGAAATAATTAGCAGATCTTAGTGCAGCTAATGACTCCTCAATCCTGGGTAATGGGTAGGCGTCTTTATGTGTAATGCGGTTAATCTGCCTGTAATCAACACACATCCTCATTGTACCATCCTTCTTTCTAACGAGAACTAATGGAGCTGCCCAGGGGCTACAACTATCTCTGATCACCCCAGCCTCTTTCATCTCCCATAACATTCCTTTGGCACATTGATAGTGAGCTGGGGGTACAGGCCAGTACCTCTCTTTAATGGGCGGATGATCTCCTGTGGGGATATGATGTTGGACCCCTTTTACCTGCCCAAAGTCTAGTGGGTGTTTGCTGAAGGCTCGCTCATATTCTTGGACCACCCGGTATACTCCATGCTTTTGGTGCAAAGGGGTGGAGTCAGAGCCTACTTGTAGCTTCTGACACCAATCCTCTATCAGCCCCTTGGAGCCATTATCCTCCGCCTGTTTGGATGGAAGCAAGGGTTCCACTGTCTTTATTGAGTTGTTACTGACAGTGAATAGCTTAGCAAGGGTAGCATACCGGGGTAAATGGACCTGTTTCTCCCCACAATTCAGGATGCGTATTGGTACTCTCCCCTTGCGAACATCGACCACCCCCCTGGCTGTCAAGATGGTGGGCCTACTGTCAGAGTACACGGGTTCTACCAGGGCCTGATAATCTTGACCCGTGAGACCGATCGCTGCTCGACACCATATCAACATTTCACTCCTAGGGGGCATTGCAATGGGGAACGGATCACTCATCCTGACACTGCCAATTTCCCATCCAGAAAGCTCTACCTGTTGTCTTTTCATCAGGGCTCTGATCTCCTTCTGCAGAACTCGCTGCTGACTGGAACTGGCAGTCTCTGCGACCTGTTGCAACAAAACAATAATTTCTCCAAGACAATTTTCTATCACATTAGTGCCTAAGGTTATCATGGGATGACTTTCTCAGCGATCAATATCAACAATAATCATTCCTTGTGATGGCAATTCTACTTTGCCAACTTTTATGGTCACCTCTTTATACCCCACCTGAGGCAAGGGCTGACCATTGCTGGCATAGAAGCTAAGATGTTCATCTGGACGGCGGGTAATGTCTAAATCAGTCCAGTATTGTTTATAAAGGATATATGGCATCGTGGTCACCTGGGACCCAGTGTCCAGCAACGCGTTCATTGGGATGCCATCAAGCACAACAGGTAGGACCGGGCGTCCTCCCACGTACTTGTCTCGCCAGCTTTGTGGGCCTGGTCGTCTTACTCCTGGGAGTTGGCCCTCTGCCCAAGGGGTTGCTTGTTTAAATTACAGAACCTTGCGTAGTGCCCCGCCTTTTGACAGCGGCGGCAGATGGGTTGTCCGTCCAGGTCTAGCGATCACTGTTCCTCCCTCTGGTCGGTGGAATTCTTCTCTGTCGTCGCCACGGGACGTCATCTGGACTGGAAGCCAGCTGGATCTTTTCCTTGGGAGACACTTGCATGGCCTGCACGGTTTTAGTTAGTGTAGCCACACTTTTGGTCAGCTCCTGGACCTGAAGGCGCAGGTCTGCAGATGGATCATTATCTAGGGTCTGCGCGTCAGCCTCCACAGGTTCTGGGGAAAAGGATGCCACCTCCAGGTGGTAGGTGATAGCTGGGCGCCGGTGGGATGCAGCGCCTCCTGGTGTTGATTCCCGCAGCACCCGGATGGCTCTGTCTTTAAATTGCGCAAAGTCCAGATCAGGATTTTGCAGAGCCATAATGCGCAGCTGTGTCCTGTGAGCGCTGGACAGGAGCCCCTCAATAAACTGCTCAGTTAGCAATCTGTCCTCATCATGCACACTGTCAGGGTCTACCTGTTTGATGGCCCGCAGCGCCTCCTGCAGGTTTAGAGCATAGTCCCGTACACTGTCCTGCACCCTTTGTTTGCACCCGTAAAACTTCATTTTAATTTCTGCTGCGGTGCGGTTGTCAAAGGTATCCTTCAATCGGGCCAGTATTTCTTTTACAGTGCATTTGTCTCTGACCGGCCAGGACTTCACCTCTCTCTGGGCTGCACCGATTAGCTGGCCTATGAGGATGCTGACCTTTTGCTCCTCAGACAGGGGGTATACTTTAAACAAACTGCGCAGTCTCTCCTCAAAGTCGTTCAGGGTGTGCAACTTCCCTGAGTACTGGGGCAACCACGCCTCCCCCGGTATATATGGCATTGATAACGGCATCACAGTGGCAGCGGCCGCGCCTGCGGCTGAACCCTCCTACACTCCTACATTTTGGGCATCTTCCTCCCCCCCTAGTGAACCTCAGCCAGGTCCTGGGAGTCTGCTGACATACCAGTATGCTGCTCTGCAGGCGGAGGGATCTCTTACCCGGCGGTTCCGGATCAGGGCTTCTTTCTTCCCCCTCGGCTGGCGGCAAACCACGTGATAACACAGTTCAATAAAGTTTATGGCACACAGGACCCGGTTATACCGGGCTTCGTGAATCCTGTTCGTGACGCCAAGTTGACGCGCCCCCTGGGCCGTGGGGTACCCGTTGCCGGGCCGGTAAATACTGGGGGATGTCACAGTGTAGGTGACCCGGTCCGTGACCCAGGGCGGTCAATAAAAAGGGGTTATTGATAGGGGATTTATAGTGATTGTATAAAGTTCGTGACGCCACCTGTGGTATGCGGCTAGGGGAGCCGCCGCTGCGGAGCAGGTCCTCTGGAGCTGATGTTACTGCAGCAGGGATGGTGTGGCTCTCCATAGGTAGAGCTTAGCTCCAGGGCAGTGTAGATGTTATGGGTTATGCTGGGCGTTGTAGTGCAGGGTTTGATGGCGCAGCAATAATCAGTCCACAACTTAATGGCGGTTTCCTCTTATCTTTACTGGCGGTGATTAGGCAAACCGGGACTAGGGTACTGGCCAGAGGTGGAAGTCCGGGCAGCCTGGAAGCAAGTAAAGGATTCTCCTTGCCAGGTGAAGTTGGAGGCCTTCCCTTTCCACTAAACTCTTTGGCCCTGCTGCTTGTAGCTGTGCGGTGGCTCTCGTCCCTGAGTGCAACGTTTCTGTGCTCACCCGTATGGCAGGCAGCTCGGGCCTTGCTGGTGCTTCGCACCCACGTGGCGGTGCTGGGCCCTCTCAGCTGCTGAGCCTCCGGGCGTCTGATGGGGCCAGGAGACCTGCAGTCTCCTGCCCTCCGGTTTCTACTGCTGGGCCTTCGGTGCCCCCCAGCCTCGGACTCCCGTGTCCGGTTCTTCTGTGCTGGTTCTTCTGGGGTGAGCTGCCGCGCAGCTCCAGTCTCCAGCTTCTCTCTCCTCGACGTCCTCACTTCAACTCCTCACACTAAGTCTAACTAACCCCGCCCCCAGATCCCAGTTGCTAAGGGGAGGAACTCCCCTTGCTGGTCTGGAGCCAGGAAAGTGTTGCATGCTTAGTAAAACCTGATTAGGGGACCCCTGCTTGCTTCCAGGCATGGCATCACCTCTTGTGAGGGAGGCAATGCCACTGTGGCAACTGGACCCCTGGGGTGCCACATAAGCACCTTGCACCTCAGTGTAGCTGCTGTATATGAGCTCCCTGCACTCCTGTGCAGCTGCCATATATGAGGTGACTGCTGTATATGAGCTCCCTGCACCCAGTGTAGATGCTGTATAAGAGGCGTCTGCTGTATTTGAGCTTGCCGCATTTCTGTGTAGCTGCTGAATATGAGGTGACTGGTGTATATGAGCTCCCTGCTCTCCAGCAAAGCTGCTATATACAAGGAGTCTGCAGTGTGTAAACTCCCTGCACCCCAGTGTAGCTGCTGTATATGGTGCATCTGCAGTGTGTCTTAGCTCCCTGCACCCCAGTGTAGCTGCTGTATATGTGCTCCCTGCACTCCTGTGTAGCTGCTGTATATGAGGTTACTGCTGTATATGAGCGTCTTGCACCCAGTATAGCTGCTGTATAAGAGGCGTCTGCTGTATTTGAGCTCCCTGCATTCCTGTATAGCTGCTGAATATGAGGTGACTGCTGTATATGAGTTCCTTGCATCCCAATGTAGCTTCTCTATATAAGGTGATAGCTGTATATGAGCTGCATGCACCCAGTGTAGCTCCTATCAGGGCCGGAGTGGCCATCTGGCAATTCTGACAAAAGCCAGAAGGGCTGGTCTGACCGTGGGCTGAATTGTGTGCCGACTCAGTCATTTACTCTAGCAGGTTTGACTTCAACCTACTGGAGGCCGGAGCCACGCAGGGAACGTTGGTGGTGTGATGACGTCACTGAATCATGCCACCAGGGTCCACTGCGAGACCGGATAGAAAAGTAGACAGGGGCTGTGGAGAATGAGGTGTTTGGACTAGGTGAGTATAATTTTTTTTCTTTTGGGGGGGCTGTAGTGGACCATCATACTATATAGGGGGTTGTTAGGGGGTACCATCATACTATATAGGGGGCTGTGAGTTCACCATCATACTATAAAGGGGGCTGTGGGGTGGACCATCATACTATATAGAGGGCTGGGGGTGGACCATCATACTATATAGGGGGTTGTGGGTGGATCATCATACTATATAGGCAACTGTGAGATGAACCATGATACAATATAGTTGTGCTGTTGGAGGCACCATTATACTATATAGGGGCTGTGGGGTGAACCATCATACTATATAGGGAGCTGTGGGGGGATCATCATACTACATAGGTCACTGTGGGGTAGAACCTCATACTATATAGGGGTTTGTGGGGTGGACCATCATACTATATAGGGGGCTGTGAGGTGGGCCATCATACTATATAGTGGGCTGTGGCATGGACCATCATACTATATAAAGGGATGTGGGGTGGACCATCATACTATATAGGGGCTGAGGGGTCAATCATCATACTATATAGGGTGCTGTTTGAGGCACCATTATACTATATAGGGGCTGTAGGGTGAACCATAATACTATATAGGGGGCTGTGAGCTGGATCATCATACTATATAGGGGGCTGAGGGGTCAATCATCGTACTATATAGGGTGCTGTTTGAGGCACTATTATACTATAGAGGGGCTGTGGGGTGAGCCATAATACTACATAGGGGGCTGTGGGATGGATCATTATACTATATAGGGGGCTGTGGGATGGACCATTATAGTATATAGGGGGCTGTGGGGTTGACCATCATACTAAATAGGGTGCTGTTGGAGGCACCATTATACTATATAGGGGCTGTGGGGTGGACCACAATACTATATAGGGGGCTGTGGGGTGGATCATCATGCTATATAGGGGGCTGAGGGGTCAATCATCATACTATATAGAATGCTGTTTGAGGCACAATTAAACTATATAGGGGCTGAGGGATGAACCATAATACTACATAGGGGGCTGTGGTATGGAGCATTATACTATATAGGGGGCTGTGGGATGGACCATTATACTATATACACACGTGGTCAAAATTGTTGGTACCCCTCGTTTAATGAAAGAAAAACCCACAATGGTCACAGAAATAACTTGAATCTGACAAAAGTAATAATAAATTAAAAATCTAAGAAAATGGACAAATGAAAGTCAGACATTGCTTTTCAACCCTGCTTCCACAGAATTAAAAAAAAAATTAAACTCATGAAATAGGCCTGGACAGAAATGACGGTACTCTTAACTTAATATTTAATATCACAGGTGTCTACAATCTTGTGATCGGTCAGTGGGCCTGTATGTAGGGCTACAGATACTCACTGTTTTGTTTGGTGACATGGTGTACCACACTCAACATGGACCAGAAGAAGCAAAGGAAAGAGTTGCCTCAGGAGATTAGAAAGAAAATTATAGACAAACATGTTAAAGGTAAAGGTTATAAGACCATCTCAAAGCAGCTTGATGTTGCTGTGACTACAGTTGCACATATTATTCAGAAATTTAAGATCCATGGGACTGTAGCCAACCTCCCTGGACGTGGCCGCAGGAGGAAAATTGATAACAAATCAAAGAGACACAATGCAAATGCTAACGAAAGAGCCCAGGAAAACTTCTAAAGAGATTAAAGGTGAACTTCAAGCTCAAGGAACATCAGTGTCAGATCGCACCATCCGTCATTGTTTGATCCAAAGTGAACTTCATGGGAGACGACCAAGGAGAACACCATTGTAAAAAAAAAATCATATAAAAGCCAGACTAGAATTTGCCAAACTACATGTTGACAAGCCACAAAGCTTCTGGGAGAATGTCCTATGGACAGATGAGACAAAAATGGAAGTTTTTGGCAAGGCACATCAGCTCTATGTTCACAGACGGAAAAATGAAGTGACGCGCCCCTGGGCCTGTGTCGCGCTGCGTTGCGCACGCGGGAGCTTACCCGGAGCCGGATCTCTTGAGGGTTGTAGTCTCGTGGCGGTGACCCGGTCCGTGCCCAGGGAGTCAAACTGAGCGGCGATGTAACAGCGGTAGATGTAGGACGACTACGCCACCCGTTGAATGCAGCTATGGAGCTGCCGCTGCAGGACAGTCCGCTGAGGCCGGTGGATGGATGGTGCAGCGTAGATGGTATAACCCCCAACGGGAGGGGTATGGCCTCAGGGCAGCAGATGTGGATGATGGGGGTAGCAGGAACCACTCAGAGATGGTGCGGTGTAATTCAGGGTCTTTACTGGTAACAACGATAGACCCTCCCGGAGTACTTGCTAGTGAACGGGGCCTGGTCAGTCCTTGAGCAGATGGGATCTCCCCTGGCCAGGCGGAGTTGTAGGCCTCCCAAACTGACTGTACTCTTCTGGCTACCTTGCTAGAAGTGGATATAAGTAGCCCACGTCCCTGAGTGTACCGTGTGGTGCTCACCCGTATGGCCGGTGACTCGGGGCCTTCTAATGGCTTCCGCTCCACGATGGCGGTGCTGGTCCCACGCGTGTGACCGTGCCTTCGGGTTTCTGGGCCTGAGGACCTGAAATCCCCTGCCGGTCGGCTTCTGCTGCTGGGTAAGAGTTAGTCCCCACAGCCTCGGACGCCGGGTCCGGTAAGAAAGCTTCTCAGTCAGGGCGAGCTCTGCAGCTGCCAGCCCCTGACTCGTAGTAGTATTGCTTCTGCTGTTTCTTGTCTCTACTCTCCTTGACTGCTAACCCTGCTTCAGCCCCGGGTTTATATAGGGGAAGTTCTTCCCCTCCCAAGACTGGGCAGGAGGTGTGGCATGCACAGGATCCCTGACCAAAGGACCTCCCACCTGCTCTCAGACATAACATTACATTACTGTGGAAACCAGACCCCTGGGGTTCCACATTCCCCCCTAGTGAAATTTAGTACTCCGGGACTAAACATACTTTTAGAAAAACATAACAAGGTATAAACAATAATAATACAATAAGAAAAACACATAAAGATGGTTACGGCGTGTCCGTAACCGGGTGCAGTCTTTGAAGAAAAGCAAGGTGTCCATTTCACCAAAACAGGGAGACGTAACCAGGTAGGGGTCTGTCCTACCCCGAGTCCTTAACAGTCTCTAGTCCATCCTGGGTTACGCTCCAACTATGTACAAGGATTCCCGGTAAATCCACCAAGGATTCCTAAAAATAACTGGAAACACAAAATTATACACAAGCAACAATACACAGATAAACATAAATAAAACAATTTATACACTTCAAATCCTCCAGCGTGCGGGTAACTGGCCTCTAGTGGCCCTAGTGGACCTACGGAGCTGACTGTCTGGCCCTGAACTACAGGGTGTAGGAGCTGTCAAGGGTAAACTGGGCAGCTGTCTACCGGCTCTTTGTCTCACTAGGGGTACGGCAGGCTCACTATAAGCAGAGGGTTGATCCTCCTGTTCTGCTTGTGTGGAGTCTTCTGCCTCCTGGACCGGCTGTTCTTCCAGCTCTACCTGTTGCTCCGTAGGTGCTTGGGATGCTGGTTGGAGGAAGGTGAGTACGGGTACCACAACTGCACCATTGACTTGAGTCCAAGACCGAGGGAAGTCCCCGAGCACAGTACTAACCATATCTTCCCTTTCCTCTACGGGTCGATGGTCTTCTTGTTCCTCTTCAGGGTTCCTCAGTTGTTCGGGACACTTCTTCAGGTGGTCCCGGGATACAATGGCTGTGGTTTCCCCTCCGTCTTTACTGATGGTACAAACCTTCGGGTTCTCGTGGCTTGAGGGCAGTACGGTGTACGGGTCCTTCTCCCACTGGTCATCCAACTTGTGGAGCCGTCTCTTCCTCTTCAAGACCTGCTCTCCGGGTACCAGGGGAACAGCGGGAGCATACTGGTTGTAAGTTTTCTCTTGTCTTTCCCTAGCCTGACAGAGACTTCGCTCCACGCTCTCCTGTACTCTCCGGTACTGCTGCTGCCTCTCTGTGTCCCAGTCTGTTTCTGGTGAAGTGTCCTCGGGTGTCAGGACTCCCATTTCCAGGTCAACAGGTAACTTACCAGGTCTTGCCCTCATTAGGTAAGCCGGGGTACAGTTGGTGGAACCTACCGGGATGTGGTTGTATAGGTCCACCAGATCGGGCAACTTCTCAGGCCACAGACTGCGTTCTTCCAGGGGCAACGTTTTTAGAAGATCCATTACCACCTGGTTCATTTTCTCACAAAGTCCATTAGTTTGCGGATGGTAGGGTGTCGTCCTTATCTTCCGGCAGCCATACAGATTGCAGAATTCCTGGAAGACCTCCGCTTCAAAGGCAGGTCCCTGGTCCGTCAGCACTTGGTCCGGGTACCCGTGTGGACGGCAAAAGTGCTGCTGGAAGGCTCTAGCTGCTGTTTGAGCCGTTAAGTCCTTGACGGGGACGACAACCAGAAACCGGGAGTAATGATCCACGATGGTTAACGCGTAGACGTAGCCACTTCTGCTTGGGGTCAGTTTTACATGATCCAAGGCTACCAGTTCCAACGGTTGCCGGGTGACGATGGACTGCAGGGGAGTCTTCTGGCTGGCACGGTCCTTCCTTCTCAGGTTGCACGGGCCACAGTCTCTGCACCACTTCTCGATGGTTCCCCTCATGCCTACCCAGTGGAACCGCTCGCGCAGCAGGAACTACAGCTTCTTCCACCCGAAGTGTCCAGCTCCGTCGTGGTATGCCTCCATCACCATGGCTGCGTCTCTTCGTGGCACCACTACTTGCCAGAGTAATTCATGCGTCCGGGAGTTAACCATTCTGCAGCACAACTTCCCTTTGTAAAGGAACAGTCGACTCTTCTCTGCCCATAGTTGTTTGGCTTCCTCCGGAGCGTCTGGTTCAAGGCGAGCCTCCGGCCGAGTCAGCATCTCCTTCACCAGTCGGACGGCAGGGTCGCTGTCTTGCGTTTCCGCCCAGTTGTAGTGGGGTAAGGGGTTCAACGTAGCAGCCTGCTTACTCCTTACCCGGTGGGAATACTGGATAGTCCCATGACGGTGGAACGCAGGGAGTTCAACTTCTTCCAGTCCCTCCGGATCTTCTCCTCCGTCCGGCAGGTTGGGCATCCTGGACAGGGCGTCCGCGTTGGTATTGGAGCGTCCTGCCCGGTATTTGATTGTGAACTCGTAGTTGGACAAACGGGCCATCCACCTCTGCTCCAGGGCACCGAGTCTTGCCGTGTCCAGGTGTGTCAACTCGTTGTTATCCGTGTACACGGTGAACCGGGAAGAAGCGAGGTAATGCTTAAAGCGCTCGGTGACTGCCCATACTACGGCCAGGAACTCTAACTTAAATGAGCTGTAATTCTCGGGGTTCCTTTCGGTGGGTCGCAGTTTTCGGCTGGCGTAGGCGATTACTCGTTCCTTCCCCTGCTGGATCTGGGACAGTACGGCTCCTAGCCCGATGTTACTGGCGTCGGTGTAGAGGATAAAGGGCTGGCTATAATCCGGGTACGCCAGGATTTCGTCCCCCGTGAGGGCCATCTTCAGCTGGCGGAAGGACTCTTCTTCCAGCTCCTCCCATTTGAAGGGCGGCTTCTGGTTCTTGGCCTTCCGGGACTGGCCTATCAGGAGGTCCTGCATAGGTGCTGCCTTTTTGGTGAAACCGGGAATAAACCTTCGGTAGTAGCCTACCAACCCGAGGAACTGCCGCACTTTTTTTACGCTGGAGGGGCTTGGCCATTCCTTAATTGCGGTGATCTTATCAGGGTCGGGAGCCACTCCGTCAGCGCTCACCACGTGTCCCAGGTACTGCACCTTTGGTTTCAGGAGGTGACACTTGGAGGGTTTCACCTTTAGGCCGTAACTTGCCAGAGCTTCGAACACTTCCGCCAGGTGTTTCAGGTGGTCCTCATACGTCTTGGAATATACGATGACATCGTCCAGGTACAACAGGACCGTCTCGAAGTTTCTGTGGCCCAGACAACACTCCATTAGTTGTTGGAAGGTTCCCGGTGCGTTGCAGAGTCCGAACGGCATGCAGGTGAACTCGCTAAGTCCCATCGGGGTGGTGAATGCGGTCTTCTCCCGGTCCGCCTCTGCTACAGAAACCTGCCAGTACCCGCTAGTGAGATCCAAGGTAGAGAAGAAGTTAGCAGATCTTAAAGCAGCCAATGACTCCTCTATCCTTGGTAAGGGGTACGCATCCTTGTGTGTGATACGATTGATTTTCCGGTAATCTACACACATCCTCATGGTGTTGTCTTTCTTTCGGACTAAGACTAGTGGAGCTGCCCAGGGGCTACAGCTATCCCTGATCACCCCAGCCTCCTTCATGTCTCTAAGCATCCCCTTGGCGTGTTGGTAGTGGGCAGGGGGTACGGGTCGATACCTCTCTTTTATAGGAGGATGGTCTCCCGTGGGGATGTGGTGTTCTACCCCCTTGACTCGCCCGAAGTCTAACGGGTGTTTACTGAACACTCTCTCGTACTCCTGAACCACCCGATAGACTCCTTGTTTCTGGTGTGCGGGAGTGGAGTCAGTACCCAGATGTAGTTGCTGACACCAGTCCTCCATGTTTTTCTTAGAGCCGTTACCTTCCTCCGGGTGAGATGGAGGCAAGGGTTCCACAGATTGTATAGAATTTTGGTTAATGGTATATAATTTGGCTAGCGTGGCATACCGGGGCAGGTACACTTCCCTCTCCCCGATATTTATTATGCGAACGGGCACCCTCCCATGGCGTACATCAACCACCCCCCGTGCTGTCAAAATGGTGGGCCTACTGTCCGAGTAAACTGGTTCTACCATTGCCTGGTAATCTCTACCTCTCAGACCAATAGCTGCCCGGCACCAAATCATCATTTCACTTTTTGGGGGCATGGCAATAGGAAAAGGGTCACACATTCTTACGCTACCAATCTCACCGCCGGAGAGTTCCACCTGTTGCCGTCGCATCAGTGCCCGGATCTCTTTCTGGAGCACCCGCTGCTCGCCGGAGCTGGCGTTCTTGGCAACCTGCTGTAAAAGGAAAATCACCTCTGCAAGACAATTTTCAATTACATTAGTTCCTAGAGTTATTTTTGGGTGACTCTCGTGTTTGTCAATATCTACAATGATCAGTCCCTGTGCTGCCAGTTCGACTCTACCGATTTTGATGGTCACCTCTTTAAATCCGATCTGTGGCACGGGCTGGCCATTGCTGGCGATGATACTCAAGTCATCGTCAGGGTAGCGGGTAATATCCGAGTCATTCCAGTACTGCTTAAAGAGCACGTACGGGATGGTGGTGACCTGTGACCCGGTGTCCAGTAGGGCACTCATGGGAATGCCATCCAGTACCACAGGCAAGACTGGACGTCCTCCCACATATCTGTCGCGCCAGTTCGATGGGCCTGGTGATCTTTTTCCTGGGGGTTGGCCCTCTACCCCAGGTTGTGCCCGTTTAAAGAACAGTACCTTGCCATATGTCCAGGTTGATTGCAGCGGCGGCAGATGGGTCGTCCGTCCTCGCTGTATCGGTCACTGGGTCTTCCTCTGGCCGGTGGGGTCCTCCTTGGTCGACGCCATGGGATGTCCTCCGGTCCGGATGCCAGCTGGATCTTCCCTGGGGTGGAAACCTGTAAAGACTGCACAGTTCGGGTTAGCGCAGCAACGCTCTTAGCTAGCTCTTGGACCTGATGGTGTAGGTCTGGAGCCGGGTCATTGTCCAAAGCCTGCGCATCAGCTCCCACAGGCCCTGCCGACAAGGGCGCCGCCTCCTGGTGGTAAGTGATAGCTGGGCGCCTGTGGGTCACAACGCCACCCGGTGCCGGTTCTCGGAGCACCCGGATGGCTCTGTCCTTGAACTGTGCAAAGCCCAGATGGGGATCCTGTAAGGCCATCGCCCGCAACTGGGTTCGGTGGGCATTACAATATAGTCCCTCTATAAATTGTTCGGTCAACAGCCTGTCCTCGTTTCCCACTCCATCAGGGTCGGTCTGCTTAATGGCCCTCAGGGCCTCTTGTAGGTTTAGTGCATAGTCCCTTATACTCTCATGCGCTCGCTGCTTGCACCCGTAGAATCTAAGTTTAATCTCGGCTGAGGTGCGGGTATCAAAGGTGTCCTTCAGCCGGGTTAGTATCCCTGCGACAGTCTTCCTCCCAGGTGGCCAGGATTTTACTTCCCTTTTGGCTGCCCCGGTTAGTTGGGCCACCAGGATGCTCACTTTTTGCTCTTCTGTGAGGGGGTACACCTGGAAGAGGCTATCCAGCTTTTCTCTAAAGTCATGCAGGGTATGTGACTCCCCTGAGTACTGGGGTAGCCAAGCTGCTCCCGGGATATAGGGCATGGTGAAGGGCATAACTGCAGCAGCGGTGGCGCTGGCGGGGGTTGAGGCAATGAAGCTCTCCTCCGCATCCGACATCTTCCTCCCCCCTAGTGGACCGTGGCCTACCTTGCGATGATCCTGTTCCGTAGGCCGCGACTCCGCAGTAGATCGTCAGGGTTGAGGACCTTCCGTCGCGCTCCGGTGACGTCGGCGTCTGCTGGGCTCCTTCCAGGACCTTACGCAACGTCCGGACGTGAGGCGGGGCTTCAGTTCTCGCGCGCTTTCGGAGTCCACGCCCCTCTTCTTCCCGCGCGGCGTCCTCAAGATGGCGTCCAACGGCGGGAAAACTCCACGGATGGCGGGAAGAAGGCTGAAGATGGCGCCGGATGGCGGAAATCTTCACAGATGGCGGGAAGAAGGCTGAAAATGGCGTCGGATGGCGGGAATCTTCACCGATGGAGGGAAAACTTCACGGATGGTAAGTTTTAAAAGTCTCTTTTTCAGGCACGCAGTACCCGGTGGTTGCGGGCACGAAATCCTGCCGACTACGCCAAAGTTGACGCGCCCCTGGGCCTGTGTCGCGCTGCGTTGCGCACGCGGGAGCTTACCCGGAGCCGGATCTCTTGAGGGTTGTAGTCTCGTGGCGGTGACCCGGTCCGTGCCCAGGGAGTCAAACTGAGCGGCGATGTAACAGCGGTAGATGTAGGACGACTACGCCACCCGTTGAATGCAGCTATGGAGCTGCCGCTGCAGGACAGTCCGCTGAGGCCGGTGGATGGATGGTGCAGCGTAGATGGTATAACCCCCAACGGGAGGGGTATGGCCTCAGGGCAGCAGATGTGGATGATGGGGGTAGCAGGAACCACTCAGAGACGGTGCGGTGTAATTCAGGGTCTTTACTGGTAACAACGATAGACCCTCCCGGAGTACTTGCTAGTGAACGGGGCCTGGTCAGTCCTTGAGCAGATGGGATCTCCCCTGGCCAGGCGGAGTTGTAGGCCTCCCAAACTGACTGTACTCTTCTGGCTACCTTGCTAGAAGTGGATATAAGTAGCCCACGTCCCTGAGTGTACCGTGTGGTGCTCACCCGTATGGCCGGTGACTCGGGGCCTTCTAATGGCTTCCGCTCCACGATGGCGGTGCTGGTCCCACGCGTGTGACCGTGCCTTCGGGTTTCTGGGCCTGAGGACCTGAAATCCCCTGCCGGTCGGCTTCTGCTGCTGGGTAAGAGTTAGTCCCCACAGCCTCGGACGCCGGGTCCGGTAAGAAAGCTTCTCAGTCAGGGCGAGCTCTGCAGCTGCCAGCCCCTGACTCGTAGTAGTATTGCTTCTGCTGTTTCTTGTCTCTACTCTCCTTGACTGCTAACCCTGCTTCAGCCCCGGGTTTATATAGGGGAAGTTCTTCCCCTCCCAAGACTGGGCAGGAGGTGTGGCATGCACAGGATCCCTGACCAAAGGACCTCCCACCTGCTCTCAGACATAACATTACATTACTGTGGAAACCAGACCCCTGGGGTTCCACAGAAGCATATCAAGAAAAGAACACTGTCCCTACTGTGAAACATGGAGGAGGCTCTGATATGTTCTGGGGCTGCTTTGCTGCATCTGGCACAGGGTGTTTTGAATCTGTGCAGGGTACAATGAATTCTCAAGACTATCAGGGGATTCTAGAGAGAAATGTGCTGCCCAGTGTCAGAAAGCTTGGTCTCAGTCGCAGGTCATGGGTCTTGCAACAGGATAATGACCCAAAACAGCTAAAAACACCCAAGAATGGCTAAGAGGAAAACATTGGACTATTCTGAAGTAGCCTTTTATGAGCCCTGACCTAAATCCTATTGAGCATCTTTGGAAAGAGCTGAAACATGCTGTCTGGAAAAGGCAACCTTCAAACACGAGACAACTAGAGCAGTTTGCTCATGAGGAGTTGGCCAAAATACTTGTAGAGAAGTGCAAAAATCTCATTGACAGTTACAGGAATCTCTTGATTACAGTGATTGCCTCAAAAGGTTGTTCAACAAAATATTAAGTTAAGAGTACCGTCATTTCTGTCCAGGCCTATTTCATGAGTTTAATTTTTTTTTTTAATTCTGTGGAAGCAGAGTTGAAAAGCAATGTCTGACTTTCACTTGTTCATTTTCAAAGATTTTTAATTTATTATTACTTTTGTCAGATTCAAGTTATTTCTGTGACCATTGTGGGTTTTTCTTTCATTAAACGAGGGGTACCAACAATTTTGACCTCGTGTGTAGGGGGCTGTGGGGTTGACCATCATACTATATAGGGTGCTGTTGGAGGCACCATTATACTATATAGGGGCTGTGGGGTGAAGCATAATACTATATAGGGGGCTGTGGGGGGATCAACATACTAAATAGGTGGCTGTGGGGTAAACCTTCATAGTATATAGGGGTTATGGGGTGATCCATCATACTATATAGGGGGGTGTGAGGTGGACCATCATACTATATAGGGGCTGTGAAGTGGACCCACATACTACATAGGTTCTGTGTGACGGACCATCATACAACATAAAGGGCAGTGAGGTGGACCATCATACAATATAAGATGCTGTGGGGTTGAAAAACATACTATATAAGGGCCTGTGGGTTCATCCATCATACAATAAAAGGGGCTGTGAGGTGGCCCATCATACTAAATGGGGGGTTGTGAGGTGGTCCATCATACTATATAGGGGCTGTGAGATGAACCATCATACTATATAAGGGGCTGTGAGGTGGATCATCAGACTATATAGGGTGTGTAGAGTGGACCATCATACTATACAGGGGGCCTTGGGGTGGGTCATCATACTATATTGGGGCTGTTGGGAGACCATCATACCATATAGGGGACTGTGGGGTGGACCAACATACTATATAGTAGTCTGTGGGCTCGACCATAATACTATATAGGGTGCTGTTGGAGGCACCATTATACTATATAGTGGGCTGTTGGTTAAACCATCATATTATATAGGGGGCTGCGTGGTGGACCATCATACTATATAGAGGGCTGTTGGGGGGAACCATCATATTATAAAGGGGGCTGTTGGGGGGACCATCATACTATATAGGAGACTGTTGTGGGGACATCATACTATATAGGGGGCTGTGGGGTGGACCAACTTTCTATATAGGGAGCTATGGGGTGGACAATCATCATAGAATCCTAGAATGTTAGAGTTGAAAGGGAACCAACAGGGTCATCGTGTCCAACCCCCTGCTCAATGCAGGCTTCACTAAACCATCTCAGACAGATGTCTGTCCAGCCTCTGTTTGAAGACTCAGCACCTCTCCTGTAAGCCTGTTCCACTCATTGATCACCCTCACTGTCAAAAAGTTTTTTACAATAGCTAATCTGTATCTTCTCCCATTTAGTTTCATTCCATTGCTTCTAGTCTTTCTTTGTGCAAATCAAAATAAGGATGATCCCTCTACAGTGACAGCCCTTGAGATATTTGTAGACAGCTATTAAGTCTCCTCTCAGTCTTCTCTTTTGCAAGTTAAAAATTCCCAGATCTTTTAGCCGATCCTCGTAGGACATTGCTTGCAGACCGGTCACCATTCTGGTCGCTCTTGTCTGAAGTTGCTCCAGTTTTTATACATAGTTACCTGGTTGAATAAAGACCTAGGTCCATCAAGTTCAACCTTCCTCCCCCAATTGTACTGTACATTTTGTCTAATTTAACTGTAACCCACAATGTATGTGTATAGAAGAAATCATCCAGCCCTTTTTTGAAAGCTGTTATAGTGTCAGCCATTACTACCTCTTGTTGTAAGGCATTCCACAGTCCGACTGCTCTGACTGTAAAGAACCCTTTCCTGTTTGGCTGTTACATTTTGTCTAATTTAACTGTAACCCACAATGTATGTGTATAGAAAAAATCATCCAGCCCTTTTTTGAAAGCTGTTATAGTGTCGGCCATTACTACGACTTGTGATTGGCATTCCACAGTCTGATTGCTCTGACTGTAAAGAACCCCTTCCTGTTTGGCTGCCGGAATCGCCTTTCTTCCACCCATAATGAGTGCCCCCAGGTCCTTAGTATGGAATGTGGAAGGAATAAGTCATGTGCTACGCCTTTGTACTGACCACACATATATTTATACATGTAAATGAGATCTCCTCTGAAGAATCTTTTTTCTAAGCTAAATAAGCTCAACTTTTTCAACCTCTTATAGTATGAGAGGCCTTCTATCCCTTATAATAATCTAGTTGCCCGCCTTTGAACTGACTCTAACTTTTGAATATCCTTTTTAAAATGTGGAGCCCAAAACTGGATCTCATATTCTAGATGTGGCCTCACCAGTGATTTATAAAGGGGTAACAATACGTTGGGATTGTGGGATTTTATCTCTCTTTTTAGACATCCTAAAATGTTGTTTGCTTTTGCAGCTGATGCCTAACGTTGAGTACTGCTGCTCAGCTTACTTGTAACCAGAATACCCAAGTCCTTCTCCTTCTTTGTAGTCTCGAGTGTACTTCCATTTAATGTATATACAGCAATAGGATTACTCCGACCTAGGTGCATTACTCTGCATTTATCTACATTAAACCTCTTTTGCCAAGTATTTGCCCATTCAGTCATCTTATCCAGATCGTTCTGCAATATCGTAATGTCAAGATCAGATTTAAATATCTTACATAGTTTGGTGTTGTCAGCAAAGACTGACACTTTACAGTCAATCCCTTCCACTAGGTCATTAATAAAGAGGTTACAAAGAATCAGTCCTAGCACAGATCCCTGTGGTACTCCAGTGCTGACTATATCCCATTTAGACAACGTGCCATTTATGACAACTCTTTCTTTTCTGTCATTTAGCCAATTCCTTACCATCTGCATATAGTTCCCCCAAGTCCTTGCTTCTGTTTCTTCAGTATAAGGCTGCTATGTGGTACAGTATCAAATGCCTTTGCAATGTCCAGATAAATCACATCAGCCGCATTTCCAACATCCAGATTTGCACTTACCTCCTCATAGAACCCCAACATGTTGGTTAGACACAACCTATTTTTCATCAATCTATGCTGGTTATCATTTATTATATTATTCTCTGCGATATAACTCTTCAGGTCTTCTCTTATGATGCCCTCAAAAACTTTGCACACTACCGATGTCAGACTTACTGGCATGTAGTTACCTGAATCCACCTTATTACCTTTCTTAAATATCGGTACTGCATCAGCTATCCTCCAATGCTGTGACACCACCCCTGTTACAAGAGAGTCTAAGATTATGAGATACAGCGGTTTGTCAATTACTGAGCTCAATTCCCTCAGTATCCGTGGATGAATACCATCTGGGCCGGGGGATTTGTCAATATTTATTTTTGCTCAGATGCAGGCGTACTGCTTTTTGTGTTAAACTAATTATATCAGGTGGTGAACTTTGATTTTTGCCTTGTTGTAAGATCCCTGGAACAGACTGTTCGTTGGTGAACATGGATGAAAAGTGCCTGTTTAATATTTCAGCCTTTTCTTTCTCCTCTATAATTATCTTGTTATTATCATCTTTTAAGGGGCCGATACCTTCTGTTTTTTTCTTTTTGGCACTGATGTATTTATAAAAATTTTGGGATTTATTTTAATGTCACTGGCGATTTGTTTCTCTGTAGATAATTTTGCTAGCTTGATTTCTTTTTTACATTTCTTATTTAGGTCCTTATACTCCTGAAATGCTATTTTTGTATTCTTGGCCTTCATGATTTTGAACGCCCTTTGTTTTTGTCTTATTAAACTTTGTACTGTCTTATTTATCCATAATGGTTTCTTTTTATTCCTTGACATTTTATTACCAGAGGGTATAAATTTTCTACAGGATTCTAGTAGTATTTTCTTAAACATGCCCCATTTACGTTCTGTATCCCCAGTTACCATGACATGGTCCCAGTCTACACAATTAAGCTCTTCTCTTAATTTGTTGAACTCAGCTTTCCCAAAGTTCCAGGTTTTGGCACTTCCCCTTTTGAATGTTTGATTGAAGATTACATTAAAACTTACCATATTATGGTCGCTGCTTCCCAAATGCTCCCTGACCAGTAGATATGAAATTGTTTCTGGTCTATTTCACAGAACCAGATCCAGCAGATTACCTTCCCTAATTTGTTCATCTACCTACTGAGAGAGGTAATTGTCCAGAACTGTGAATAAGAACTGGCAGCTTTTAGAACAACCAAAAGATTCTATGTCCCAATGAATGTCTCGATAGTTAAAATCCCCCATAATAAGAACCGTATTGTTATTCGCTGCCTTTTTAATTTGCTGCAGCATTTTATCCTCTGCCTGTTCAGCTATATTAGGAGGCTCTTAACAAACTCCAATTAGAAGCTTTCCATTATTGCCATCCCCATATACAGTACAGACCAAAAGTTTGGACACACCTTCTCATTTAAAGATTTTTCTGTATTTTCATGACTATGAAAATTGTACATTCACACTGAAGGCATCAAAACTATGAATTACCAGATGTGGAATTATATACTTAACAAAAAAGTGTGAAACAACTGAAAATATGTCTTATATTCTAGGTTCTTCAAAATAGCCACCTTTTGCTTTGATGACTGCTTTGCACACTCTTGGCATTCTCTTGATGAGCTTCAAGAGGTAGTTACCGGAAATGGTCTTCCAACAATCTTGAAGTAGTTCGCAGAGATGCTTAGCACTTGTTGGCCCTTTTGCCTTCACTATGCGGTCCAGCTCACCCCAAACCATCTCAATTGGGTTCAGGTCTGGTGACTGTGGAGGCCAGGTCATCTGGCGTAGCACCCTATCACTCTCCTTCTTGGTCAAATAGCCCTTACACAGCCAGGAGGTGTGTTTGGGGTTATTGTCCTGTTGAAAAATAAATGATGGTCCAACTAAACGCAAACCGGATGGAATAGCATGCCGCTGCAAGATGCTGTGGTAGCTATGCTGGTTCAGTATGCCTTCAATTTTGAATAAATCCCCAACAGTGTCACCAGCAAAGCACCCCCACACCATCACACCTCCTCCTCCATGCTTCACGGTGGGAACCAGGCATGTAGAGTCCATCCGTTCACCTTTTCTGCGTCGCACAAATACACGGTGGTTGGAACCAAAGATCTCAAATTTGGACTCATCAGACCAAAGCACAGATTTCCACTGGTCTAATGTCCATTCCTTGTGTTCTTTAGCCCAAACAAGTCTCTTCTGGTTGTTGCCTGTCCTTAGCAGTGGTTTCCTAGCAGCTATTTTACTATGAAGGCCTGCTGCACAAAGTCTCCTCTTAACAGTTGTTGAAGAGATGTGTCCGCTGCTAGAACTCTGTGTGACATTGACCTGGTCTCTAATCTGAGCTGCTGTTAACCTGTGATTTCTGAGGCTGGTGACTCAGATAAACTTATCCTCAGAAGCAGAGGTGACTCTTGGTTTTCCTTTCCTGGGGCGGTCCTCATATGAGCCAGTTTCTTTGTAGCGCTTGATGGTTTTTGCAACTGCACTTGGGGACACTTTCAAAGTTTGCCCAATTTTTCGGACTGACTGACCTTAATTTCTTAAAGTAATGATGGCCACTCGATTTTCTTTACTTAGCTGCTTTTTTCTTGCCATAATACAAATTCTAACAGTCTATTCAGTAGGACTATCAGCTGTGTATCCACCTGACTTCTGCACAACACAACTGATGGTCCCAACCCCATTTATAAGGTAAGAAATCCCATTTATTAAACTTGACAGGGCACACCTGTGAAGTGAAAACCATTTCCCGTGACTACCTCTTGAAGCTCATCAAGAGAATGCCAAGAGTGTGCAAAGCAGTCATCAAAGCAAAAGGTGGCTACTTTGAAGAACCTAGAATATAAGACATATTTTCAGTTGTTTCACACTTTTTTCTTAAGTATACAATTCCACATGTGTTAATTCATAGTTTTGATGCCTTCAGTGTGAATGTACAATTTTCATAGTCATGAAAATACAGAAAAATCTTTAAATGAGAAGGTGTGTCCAAACTTTTGGTCTGTACTGTACATTTACCCATACTGACTCTTCACTGTCGCAGCTCCCCCCAGTGTCGTCACTGAACACAGGTTTTAAGTTTGATCTTACGAAAATGCACACCCTCCACCTTTTTTGTCTTTCCTGTCCTTTCTAAATGTAAGGTATCCCTCTACGTTTGTTACCCAGTCATGGCTTTCTTCCACTCAGGTTTTCGTAATGCCCACCACCCCCATATCCTAGTTTAAAAGCTCCTCCGTCCGTCTGACCATTTTTTCCCCAAGCACAGCTGTACCCTCCCCAGTGAGGTGCAGCCCTTCCCTACCGTAGAGACTGCAGCCGACAGCGAAGTCGGCCCAGTTCTCCATGAACCCAAACTCTTCCTTCCTGCACCAATTTCTAAGCCACTTATTTATCTCCCTAAGCTCCCGCTGTCTCTCAAGTGACGCTCGTGGCACTGGCAGTATTTCTGAAAACCCTTTTAGGTTCTCGTCTTCAGCTTCTCTTCTAGTTTCCTGTAATAATTTTTAAGGATCTTCCACCTCCCTCTAACTTTGTCATTGATACTGATGTGGCATATTTACTAAGTTGTGCTAAATCAGGACTGGGCTCCCTGGCACTTTTCCTCCTACCCTTTCTTGTAACATTTACCCAGCTACGTACTTCCCTGTCCTGATCTTCCCCACCTCCACCCTGCTCCATATCACTGGCTCCAGCCGATCTTCCCCACCTCCACCCTGCTCCATATCACTGGCTCCAGCCCATCTTCCCCACCTCCACCCAGCTCCATATCACTGGCTCCAGCCAGCGCAAGCTCAGTGAGCTCTAAACTCCTCTCCAGGTTTGCATTGCTCCTGAGTGTTGCAAGCTGCACATTTAGATCCAGTTCCTTGGCTTCCAAACATGTAACTCGCTGACATCGAGCGCAGACATATTCACCCTCAAACGGCTTTCAAGGAATGCATACACCTCACAAGACGCACACCTGGTAGCATTGTCCATGGAGCACATACTAAATGAGGATAAACAATACAGGTAAACGCAGAAAAACGAATGGAAGGACAGTAAGGAAAACACCAAACTATGTTAAGGTGTGAAACTATGATTTTGTGTTTAACTATGTACTTATCTGTCTCCTCTGTACTTAAATGCAGCCTCTGCATGCTCAGCAGCTTCGCTAGGTAGTTCTGCACTTGTAGTACTTCCAGTTAGCCCAGCACAGGTGTTTCTGCTAGAAAATTCTAAAACAAACAGTCTTGCATACACAAACTTGGTCACATGAACCAATCACAGGCTTCCCCTTTTTTTTCCCTTTAGACAGCTGTAACCCACCAACCCACCAAGACAGATAATTTCCCAACAATTTCACCAGTTAACACAAACTACAATATTGCTTTTAACTATGTACTCATGCTAGGTTGCTCTGCACTAGTAGTACTTCCAGTCAGCCCAGCACATGTGTTTCAATGTCTGTTTTAAAATGTGGCTCCCAGAACTGGACACAGTATTCCAGATGAGGTCTAACCAAAGAGGAGTAGAGGGGGATAATTACTTCACGTTAACTAGACTGTACACCCAACCAAACCAAATACACCCAAAGATCTACAGACTTGCGGAGACTCTTCACTCTTCCCAGAATGCAGCAAGAATATGCAAATGATCTCCCTCGAGTCTCAATTCCTGGTTTGACGATTTCCTTCAAGCAGCTCAATCCAGCTACACCTAAAGATCTTCAGACACATGGAGACTCTTCACTCTTCCCAGAATGCACGAGGAATATGCAAATTATCTCCCTTGAGCTTCAATTCCTGGTTTGACGATTTCCTTCAAGCAGCTCGATCCAGCTACACCCAAATATCTTCAGACTCACGGAGACGCTTCACTCTTTCCAGAATGCACTATAATACGGTGCTCCTTCCCTTCTGATCTTTGCACTGTGTCTCATAATTAGTTCCCGATTACATGCAAAGAATTGGCGCAATCAGGAGAAATTGTACAACAAACTGTGAGGTCCATTTTTTCCTATTAGCCCTTATAAAAATTAAAAATTTGGGGCTAAAACAACATTTTAGTGCAAAAAGTGTAATTATTCTTTCTTCACTGCCCAGTGGCATAAATTTCTGCGAAGCACATGTGATGTCAACATGCTCATTGCACCCCTAGATTCATTTCTGCTGTCCTGGCACCTCAGGGGCTCTGCCAATGTGATATGACACCCTGAAACCATTCCAGAAAAATTTGAACTCCAATATGGCACTTCTTCCCTTCTGAACTTTGCACTGTGTCTCAGAAGTAGTTTTCGACCACACATGGGGTAATGGTGCATTCAGAAGAAATTGCACAACAAATTTTGTGGTCCATTTTCTCCTGTTACTCCTATGAAAAAAAAAATTGGGACTAAACGATCATTTTAGTGGAAAAGATGTGATTTTTTATTTTCACGGCTCTATGTTATAAACTTCTCTGAAGCACCTGGGGGTTCAAGATGCTCCCCACACATCTAGATAAGTTCCTTGAGGGGTTCCAATTTCCAAAATGGGGTCACTTGTGGGGGGTTTCCACTGTTTAGGTACATCAGGGGCTCTCCAAATACGACATGGCATCCGCTCTCCATTCCAGCTAATTTTGCATTCAAAAAGTCAAATGGTGTTCTTTCCCGTCTGAGCCCTGCCGTGCGCCCAAACAGTAGTTTTCCTCCATACATGGAGTATTGGCATACTCAGGAGAAATTGCACAAGATTTTTTGGGGTCCATTTTCTCCTGTTACCCTTATGAAAATTAAAAAATTGGGGCTAAAAAAATTATTTTTGTGGAAATTTTTTATCTTCATGGCTCTATGTTATAAACTTCTGTGAAGCACCTGGGGGTTAAAGTTGTTCTCCACACAACTAGATAAGTTCCTTGAGGGGTCTAATTTCCAAAATGTGGTCACTTGTGGGGTCTTCCACTCTTTAGGCACATCAGGGGCTCTCCAAACACGACATGATGTCCACTCTAGATTCCAGCCAGTTTTGCATTCAAAAAGTCAAACGGTGATCCTTCCCTTTCGAGCCCTGCTGTGCGCCCAAAAAGTAGTTTTCCTGCCACATGGTGTATCGACATAGTCAGAAGAAATTGCACAACAAATTTTGGGGTCCAGTTTCTCTTGATACCCTTGTGAAATAAAAAAATTGGTCTAAAGTAAACTTTTTGTGAAAAAAGTTAAATGTTCATTGAGCAGCACAGTGGCTCAGTGGTTAGCACTGCAGCCTTGCAGCACTGAGGTCCTGGGTTCAAATCCCAACAAGGACAACATCTGCAAGGAGTTTGTATGCTCTCCCTGTATTTGCGTGGGTTTCCTCTGGGTCCTCCAGTTTCCTCCCACACTCCAAATATATACTGATAGGGAATTTAGATTGCGAACCCCAATGGGGACAGTGCCAATACTGTCTGTAAAGCACTGAGGAATTAATGGCGGTACATAAGTGAGTAAAATAAATAAAAAAAATGTTAATTTTTTCCTTCTACATTCCATTAATTCCTGTGAAGCACCTGAAGGGTTAATAAACTTCTTGAATGTGGTTTTGAGCACCTTGAGGGGTGCAGTTTTTAGAATGGTGTCACTTTTGGGTATTTTCTGTCATATACACCCCTCAAATTCACTTCAAATGTGATGTGGTCCCTAAAAAAAATGGGTTTGTAAATTTTGTTGGAAAAATGAGAAATCGCTGGTCAATTTTTAACCCTTATAAATTCCAAACAGAAAAAAATTAGGTTTCAAAAATTGTGCTGATGTAAAGTAGATATGAGGGAAATGTTATCTATTAACTATTTTGACAGATCTCTCTGATTTAAGGGCATAAAAATTCAAAGTTTTAAACTTGCGAAATTCTTAAAATTTTGGCCAAATTTTAGATCTTTTCACAAATAAATGCAAGTCTTATCAAAAAGTTTTACCACTATCATGAATTACATACAATATGTCATGAACAAACAAACTCAGAATCAGGGGGATCCGTTGAAGAGTTCCAGGGTTATTACCTCATAAAGTTACAGTGGTCAGATTTAGAAAATGAAGCCCGGTCATTAACCTACAAAGTGGCTCGGTCTTTAAGGGGTTAAGAAGATAATCATTTTGATGGGAGTGCTTCTTTAAAAAGTTGGGAGATATGCCTTTCTGTGACCGTGACTTTTTATGGGGTGCCTGTTAATTATATGTACACCCCTGCTCAGGAGCATTATTACAATAAAGAGGCACTGAGTGTCATTATTATAAGGTAGTACAATGGGGGGTATTATTATAAAAAGACACACTGGGGGATCATTATCATTACAAGGGAAGCACTGGAGGCATTATAATTATTATTATATGAAAGCAAAAGGGGTGTTTTTATTATTATAAAGTGGTAAGGGGTCATTATTATGAGGGTTGAAGGGTGAGTATTACTAAATGAGGCACAAGGGAATTATTATAAGGCCGCACAAAAGGACATTATTACTGTATGTTGCTATATAGCTGTAAGAAGACACAGGGGAGCATTATTATTATAAGGGGGCACAGGGGGATATTATTTCTATAGGGTGCTGTATAACTGTAAGGAGGCACAGCATTATTACTACGTGGAAGTACAGAGGGAACAATTATTACTGTGTAGGGGTACAAAGGGGGGACTGTTATTGTGTGGGGCGCAATAGGAGGGTACTATTACTATTTGGAGCCAAGAAGGGGCATTATTACTGTCTACAGAACAGTTAATAGGTTAGTTTGTGTTGAATTTGAGGAGGCTCCTGGAAAAGCAGTAAGTCAAGGATGTCTGTGTCTTGCATTTTACAGAGACGAATTATAGATGGCGGTCTGGGCCAAATGGAAAAGAAAAATGAATGACAAGTGAGTGAGAACATCACCAGTGAGAACCTGTACAGTACACACATATACGGTCTGCAGAGCACTGGTGCAGAACTGATACTACTATTATATGCTCACTGTATGATGGTGATATCAGTCCTAGTACAGTGGCTTTGGTTAAAGGGGGTCTCCAGACTTAAAGTCTGCAGTCACTCTATGTAACTACAGACTTCCGAATCCTCACAGTGTGTGTATCGCGCGGTGTAAAGATTCTCCAGTGTAGGTAGTGGGCGGTCATGTGACCACAAGCATGCGATTTGAATAAATGTAGTCCCATGCCATGCCATCAAAATGTGCACGACCTCACTCAATGAAAGTGCATTTAGCAAGGCTGAGTACGTTTAGTGGGAATGTGGCCGAAGGTGTGGAAATTGCATCCTTGTGGCCCACTCCCAACGCCTACACTAGAGAATCCTAACAGTGCATGTTGTGAGCATTCAGAATTCTGCTGTCACATAGACTTTAAACTCAAGCCTAGACAACCCTTTTAACAATCAGTATGGTGTTAAAGAACGAAAGGGGAGAACCCCATTAATTGATCCATCTCTAACAGGCCATAAAACTTAGCTTAATTAATAATTAAAATAAATACAGGGTGAGAGGAAAAGTATGTCCCTGATATGCCTATAGTAAAGTAAGTATACAAGAAACTGTTTAAATTAACAGATGATGGCACCCCAGAGTGTCATCTCTATGTGGCAGAATAGGACATTTACAGTGGGTACGGAAAGTATTCAGATCCCTTTACAGTTTTCACTCTTTGTTTCATTGCAGCCATTTAGTAAGTTCTAAAAAGTTTTTTTTTTCTAATTAAAGTACACTCTGCACCCCATCTTGACTGAAAAAAAACAGAAATGTAGAAATTTTTACAAATTTATTAAAAAATAAAAACTAAAATATCACATGGTCATAAGTATTCAGAACTTTTGCTCAGTATTGAGTAGAAGCACCCTTTTGAGCTAGTACAGCTGTGAGTCTTCTTGGGAATGATGCAACAAGTTTTTCACACCTGGATTTGGGGATCATCTGCGATTCTTCCTTGCAGATCCTCTCCAGTTCCGTCAGGTTGGATGGTGAACGTTGGTGGACAGCCATTTTCAGGTCTCTCCAGAGATGCTCAATTGGGTTTAGGTCAAGGCTCTGGCTGGGCCAGTCAAGAATGGTCACAGAGTTGTTCTGAAGCCACTCCTTTGTTATTTTAGCTGTGTGCTTAAGGTCATTGTTTTGTTGGAAGGTGAACCTTCGGCGAAGTCTGAGGTCCAGAGCACTCTGGAAGAGGTTTTCATCCAGGATATCTCTGTACTTTGCCACATTCATGTTTCCTTCAATTGCAACCAGTCGTTCTGTCCCTGCAGCTGAAAAACACCCCCATAGCATGATGCTGCCACCACCATGTTTCACTGTTGGGATTGTATTGGGCAGGTGTTAGCAGTACCTGGTTTTCTCCACACATACCGCTTAGAATTATCACCAAAAAGTTCTATCTTCGTCTCATCAGGCCAGAGAATCTTATTTCTCATAGTCTGGGAGTCCTTCATGTGTTTTTGAGTAAACTCTATGCGGGCTTTCATATGTCTTGCACTGAGGAGAGGTTTCCGTCGGGCCAGTCTGCCATAAAGGCCCCACTGGTGGAGGGCTGCAGTGATAGTTGACTTTGTAGAACTTTCTCCCATCTCCCTACTGCATCTCTGGAGCTCAGCCACAGTGATCTTGGGGTTCTTCTTTACCTCTCTCACCAAGGCTCTTCTCCCACAATTGCTCAGGTTGGCTGGACAGCCAGCTCTAGGAAGACTTCTGGTGGTCCCAAATTTCTCCCATTTAAGGATTATGGAGGCCACTGTGCTCTTAGGAACCTTGAGTAATGCAGAAATTCTTTTATAACCTTGGCCAGATCTGTGCCTTGCTACAATTCTGCCTGTAAGCTCCTTGGGCATTTCCTTTGAGCTCATGATTCTCATTTGGTCTGACATGCACTGTGAGCTGTGAGGTCTTATATAGACAGGTGTGTGCCTTTCCAAATCAAGTCCTATCAGTTTAATTAAACACAGCTGGACTCCAATGAAGGAGTTGAACCATCTCAAGGAGGATCGCAAGGAAATGGACAGCATGTGACTTAAATATGAGTGTCTGAGCAAAGGGTCTGGATACTTATGACCATGTGATATTTCAGTTTTTCCTTTTAATAAATTTGCAAAAATTTCTACATTTCTGTTTTTTTTCAGTCAAGATGGGGTGCAGAGTGTACATTAATGAGAAAAAAATGAACTTTTTAAAATTTACCAAATGGCTGCAATGAAACAAAGAGTGAAAAATTTAAAAGGGTCTGAATACTTTCCGTACCCACTGTATATTAGAGAATACATCCCCCCAGTATGGTAGTATCATCAATATTGCATATGCTGATATTTGTTTATGGTTTGTTGGTATTTGTCTGTTATATTGCAATATTATTATTGCAGTATTATTTTTATTCAATCTTACATATCGATATTATTGGTATTATTAGAAATATTAGTCTTGTAGTAACTCTTAATTTCCCCCTGGTAGGGTTATATTAGTAATAATAATAGAAATGCCCATCTGGGGCTCAGGGGTGGGGACAGCATGGGCCTGTGTGCTTTCAGTCCCAGTCCATCCCTGGCTGCTATAAATGAGGTGACTGTTGTATATGAGCCCCCTGCACCCCAGTGTAGCTGATGTATACAAGGCATCTGCAGTGTGTGAGCTCCATGTATTCCAGTGTATTTGTTGTATATGAGGTGACTGTTTTATATGAGCTCCCTGCATCTGAGTGTAGCTGCTGTATGTGAGGTGACTGCCGTATATGAGCTCCTTGCACCCCAGTGCTATAGCTGATGTATATGAGTTGACTGCCGAATATGAGCTCCCTGCACCCCAGTGCTATAGCTGCTGTATGAGCTCCCTGCACCTCAGTGCTATAGCTGCTGAATATAAGGTGACTGCTGTATATGAGCTCCCTGCACCCCAGTGCTGTATATGGGGTGACTGCTGGATATGAGCTCCGTGCACCCAAGTGCTGTATATAAGGTGACTGCTGTATATGAGCTCCCTGCACCCCCATGTAGCTCCTGTATGAGGGGACTGCTGTATGTGAGCTCCCTGCACCCAGGTGTAGCTTCTGTATATGAGCTCCCTGCACCCCAGTGCTATAGCTGTTGTATAGGAGGTAGCTGCAGTGTATTAGGTGACTGCTGTATATGAGGTGACTGCTGTATATGAGCTCCCTGCACCACAGAGCTGTATATGAGGTGACTGCTGTATATGAGCTCCCTGAATCCCGTGTAGCTCCTGTATATGAGGATCTTCCTGTATATGAGGTGACTGCTGTATATGAGCTCCCTGAATCCCGTGTAGCTCCTGTATATGAGGTGGCTGCTGTATATGAGGTGACTGTGCCCCGTGTAGCTCCTGTATATGAGGTGCCTCCTGTGTATGAAGTGACTGCACTCCGTGTAGCTCCTGTATATGAGGTGACTGCTCTATATGAGGTGCCTCCTGTATATGAGGTGACTGGACCCCATGTAGCTCCTGTATATGAGGTGACTGCTGTATATAAGGTGCCTCCTGTATATGAGGTGACTGCACCCCGTGTAGCTCCTGTATATGAGGTGACTGCTGTGTATGAGGTGACTGCACCTCATGTAGCTCCTGTATATAAAGTGCCTCCTGTATATGAGGTGACTGCACCCCGTGTAGCTCCTGTATATGAGGTGACTGCTGTGTATGAGGTGACTGCACCTCATGTAGCTCCTGTATATAAGGTGACTGCTGTATATGAGGTGCCTCCTGTGTATGAAGTGACTGCTGTATATGAGGTGCCTCCTGTATATGAGGTGACTGCTGTGTATGAGGTGACTGTGCCCCGTGTAGCTCCTGTATATGAGGTGACTGCTGTATATGAGGATCCTCCTGTATATGAGGTGACTGCTGTATATGAGGTGCCTCCTGTATATGAGGTGACTGCTGTGTATGAGGTGACTGTGCCCCGTGTAGCTCCTGTATATGAGGTGACTGCTGTATATGAGGTGCCTCCTGTGTATGAAGTGACTGCACCCCGTGTAGCTCCTGTATATGAGGTGACTGCTCTATATGAGGTGCCTCCTGTATATGAGGTGACTGGACCCCATGTAGCTCCTGTATATGAGGTGACTGCTGTATATGAGGTGCCTCCTGTATATGAGGTGACTGCTGTATATGAGGTGCCTGAGGTATATGAGGATCCTCCTGTATATGAGGTGACTGCTGTATATGAGGATCCTCCTGTATATGAGGTGACTGCTGTATATGAGGATCCTCCTGTATATGAGGTGACTGCTGTATATGAGGATCCTCCTGTATATGAGGTGACTGCTGTATATGAGGATCCTCCTGTATATGAGGTGACTGCTGTATATGAGGATCTTCCTGTATATGAGGTGACTGCTGTATATGAGGTGCCTCCTGTATATGAGGTGACTGCTGTATATGAGGTGACTGCACCCCGTGTAGCTCCTGTATATGAGGTGCCTCCTGTATATGAGGTGACTGCACCCCGTGTAGCTCCTGTATATGAGGTGACTGCTGTGTATGAGGTGACTGCACCTCATGTAGCTCCTGTATATAAGGTGACTGCTGTATATGAGGTGACTGCACCCCGTGTAGCTCCTGTATATGAGGTGACTGCTGTGTATGAGGTGACTGCTGTATATGAGGATCCTCCTGTATATGAGGTGACTGCTGTATATGAGGATCCTCCTGTATATGAGGTGACTGCGGTATATGAGGATCCTCCTGTATATGAGGTGACTGCGGTATATGAGGATCCTCCTGTATATGAGGTGACTGCTGTATATGAGCTCTCTGCACCCCGTGTAGCTCCTGTATATGAGGTGACTGCTGTATATGAGGTGACTGCTGTATATGAGGATCCTCCTGTATATGAGGTGACTGCGGTATATGAGGATCCTCCTGTATATGAGGTGACTGCTGTATATGAGCTCTCTGCACCCCGTGTAGCTCCTGTATATGAGGTGACTGCTGTATATGAGGTGACTGCTGTGTATGAGGTGCCTCCTGTGTATGAAGTGACTGCACCCCGTGTAGCTCCTGTATATGAGGTGACTGCTGTATATGAGGTGCCTCCTGTATATGAGGTGCCTGCGGTATATGAGGATCCTCCTGTATATGAGGTGACTGCTGTATATGAGGATCCTCCTGTATATGAGGTGACTGCTGTATATGAGGATCCTCCTGTATATGAGGTGACTGCTATATAAGAGGATCCTCCTGTATATGAGGTGACTGCTGTATATGAGGATCTTCCTGTATATGAGGTGACTGCTGTATATGAGGTGCCTCCTGTATATGAGGTGACTGCTGTATATGAGGTGACTGCACCCCGTGTAGCTCCTGTATATGAGGTGCCTCCTGTATATGAGGTGACTGCACCCCATGTAGCTCCTGTATATGAGGTGACTGCTGTGTATGAGGTGACTGCACCTCATGTAGCTCCTGTATATAAGGTGACTGCTGTATATGAGGATCCTCCTGTATATGAGGTGACTGCTGTATATGAGGATCCTCCTGTATATGAGGTGACTGCTGTATATGAGGATCTTCCTGTATATGAGGTGACTGCTGTATATGAGGATCCTCCTGTATATGAGGTGACTGCTGTATATGAGGATCCTCCTGTATATGAGGTGACTGCTGTATATGAGGTGCCTCCTGTATATGAAGTGCCCCCTGTATATGAGGTGCCTGCTGTATGAGGTGACTGCTGTATATGGGGATCTTCCTGTATATGAGGTGCCTCCTGTATATGAGGTGCCTCCTGTATATGAGGATCTTCCTGTATATGAGGTGCCTCCTGTATATGAGCTCCCTGCACCCCGTGTAGCTCCTGTATATGAGGGGCCTCCTGTATATGAGCTCCCTGCACCCCGTGTAGCTCCTGTATAGGAGGTGCCTGCGGTATATGAGGATCCTCCTGTATATGAGGTGACTGCTGTATATGAGGATCCTCATGTATATGAGGTGCCTGCTGTATATGAGGATCCTCCTGTATATGAGGTGCCTGCTGTATATGAGGATCCTCCTGTATATGAGGTGACTGCGGTATATGAGGATCCTCCTGTATATGAGGTGACTGCTGTATATGAGCTCTCTGCACCCCGTGTAGCTCCTGTATATGAGGTGACTGCTGTATATGAGGTGACTGCTGTGTATGAGGTGCCTCCTGTGTATGAAGTGACTGCACCCCGTGTAGCTTCTGTATATGAGGTGACTGCTGTATATGAGGTGCCTCCTGTATATGAGGTGCCTGCGGTATATGAGGATCCTCCTGTATATGAGGTGACTGCTGTATATGAGGATCCTCCTGTATATGAGGTGACTGCTGTATATGAGGATCCTCCTGTATATGAGGTGACTGCTATATATGAGGATCCTCCTGTATATGAGGTGACTGCTGTATATGAGGATCTTCATGTATATGAGGTGACTGCTGTATATGAGGTGCCTCCTGTATATGAGGTGACTGCTGTATATGAGGTGACTGCACCCCGTGTAGCTCCTGTATATGAGGTGCCTCCTGTATATGAGGTGACTGCACCCCGTGTAGCTCCTGTATATGAGGTGACTGCTGTGTATGAGGTGACTGCACCTCATGTAGCTCCTGTATATAAGGTGACTGCTGTATATGAGGATCCTCCTGTATATGAGGTGACTGCTGTATATGAGGATCCTCCTGTATATGAGGTGACTGCTGTATATGAGGATCCTCCTGTATATGAGGTGACTGCTGTATATGAGGATCCTTCTGTATATGAGGTGACTGCTGTATATGAGGATCTTCCTGTATATGAGGTGACTGCTGTATATGAGGATCCTCCTGTATATGAGGTGACTGCTGTATATGAGGATCCTCCTGTATATGAGGTGACTGCTGTATATGAGGTGCCTCCTGTATATGAAGTGCCCCCTGTATATGAGGTGCCTGCTGTATGAGGTGACTGCTGTATATGAGGATCTTCCTGTATATGAGGTGCCTCCTGTATATGAGGTGCCTCCTGTATATGAGGATCTTCCTGTATATGAGGTGCCTCCTGTATATGAGCTCCCTGCACCCCGTGTAGCTCCTGTATATGAGGGACCTCCTGTATATGAGCTCCCTGCACCCCGTGTAGATCCTGTATAGGAGGTGCCTGCGGTATATGAGGATCCTCCTGTATATGAGGTGACTGCTGTATATGAGGATCCTCATGTATATGAGGTGCCTGCTGTATATGAGGATCCTCCTGTATATGAGGTGCCTGCTGTATATGAGGATCCTCCTGTATATGAGGTGACTGCTGTATATGAGGTGACTTCTGTATATGAGGTGACTGCTGTATATGAGGTGACTTCTGTATATGAGGATCCTCCTGTATATGAGGTGACTGCTGTATATGAGGTGACTTCTGTATATGAGGATCCTCCTGTATATGAGGTGACTGCTGTATATGAGGATCCTCCTGTATGAGGTGACTGCTGTATATGAGGATCCTCCTGTGTATGAGGTGACTGCTGTATATGAGGATCCTCCTGTATATGAGGTGACTGCTGTATATGAGGTGACTGCTGTATATGAGGTGACTGCTGTATATGAGGTGACTTCTGTATATGAGGATCCTCCTGTATATGAGGTGACTTCTGTATATGAGGTGCCTGCTGTATATGAGGTGTCTGCTGTATATGAGGATCCTCCTGTATGAGGTGACTGCTGTATATGAGGATCCTCCTGTATATGAGGTGACTGCTGTATATGAGGTGCCTCCTGTATATGAGGTGTCTGCTGTATATGAGGTGCCTCCTGTATATGAGCTCTCTGCACCCCGTGTAGCTCCTGTATATGAGGTGTCTCCTGTATATGAGCTCTCTGCACCCCGTGTAGCTCCTGTATATGAGGTGCCTCCTGTATATGAGCTCTCTGCACCCCGTGTAGCTCCAGTATATGAGGTGCCTCCTGTATATGAGGATCCTCCTGTATATGAGGTGACTGCGGTATATGAGGATCCTCCTGTATATGAGGTGACTGCTGTATATGAGGATCCTCCTGTATATGAGGTGACTGCTGTATATGAGGATCCTCCTGTATATGAGGTGACTGCTGTATATGAGGATCCTTCTGTATATGAGGTGACTGCTGTATATGAGGATCTTCCTGTATATGAGGTGACTGCTGTATATGAGGATCCTCCTGTATATGAGGTGACTGCTGTATATGAGGATCCTCCTGTATATGAGGTGACTGCTGTATATGAGGTGCCTCCTGTATATGAAGTGCCCCCTGTATATGAGGTGCCTGCTGTATGAGGTGACTGCTGTATATGAGGATCCTCCTGTATATGAGGTGACTGCTGTATATGAGGATCCTCCTGTATATGAGGTGACTGCTGTATATGAGGATCCTTCTGTATATGAGGTGACTGCTGTATATGAGGATCTTCCTGTATATGAGGTGACTGCTGTATATGAGGATCCTCCTGTATATGAGGTGACTGCTGTATATGAGGATCCTCCTGTATATGAGGTGACTGCTGTATATGAGGTGCCTCCTGTATATGAAGTGCCCCCTGTATATGAGGTGCCTGCTGTATGAGGTGACTGCTGTATATGAGGATCTTCCTGTATATGAGGTGCCTCCTGTATATGAGGTGCCTCCTGTATATGAGGATCTTCCTGTATATGAGGTGCCTCCTGTATATGAGCTCCCTGCACCCCGTGTAGCTCCTGTATATGAGGGACCTCCTGTATATGAGCTCCCTGCACCCCGTGTAGATCCTGTATAGGAGGTGCCTGCGGTATATGAGGATCCTCCTGTATATGAGGTGACTGCTGTATATGAGGATCCTCATGTATATGAGGTGCCTGCTGTATATGAGGATCCTCCTGTATATGAGGTGCCTGCTGTATATGAGGATCCTCCTGTATATGAGGTGACTGCTGTATATGAGGTGACTTCTGTATATGAGGTGACTGCTGTATATGAGGTGACTGCTGTATATGAGGTGACTTCTGTATATGAGGATCCTCCTGTATATGAGGTGACTGCTGTATATGAGGTGACTTCTGTATATGAGGATCCTCCTGTATATGAGGTGACTGCTGTATATGAGGATCCTCCTGTATGAGGTGACTGCTGTATATGAGGATCCTCCTGTGTATGAGGTGACTGCTGTATATGAGGATCCTCCTGTATATGACGTGACTGCTGTATATGAGGTGACTGCTGTATATGAGGTGACTTCTGTATATGAGGATCCTCCTGTATATGAGGTGACTTCTGTATATGAGGTGCCTGCTGTATATGAGGTGTCTGCTGTATATGAGGATCCTCCTGTATGAGGTGACTGCTGTATATGAGGATCCTCCTGTATATGAGGTGACTGCTGTATATGAGGTGCCTCCTGTATATGAGGTGTCTGCTGTATATGAGGTGCCTCCTGTATATGAGCTCTCTGCACCCCGTGTAGCTCCTGTATATGAGGTGTCTCCTGTATATGAGCTCTCTGCACCCCGTGTAGCTCCTGTATATGAGGTGCCTCCTGTATATGAGCTCTCTGCACCCCGTGTAGCTCCAGTATATGAGGTGCCTCCTGTATATGAGGATCCTCCTGTATATGAGGTGACTGCGGTATATGAGGATCCTCCTGTATATGAGGTGACTGCTGTATATGAGGTGCCTCCTGTATATGAAGTGCCCCCTGTATATGAGGTGCCTGCTGTATGAGGTGACTGCTGTATATGAGGATCTTCCTGTATATGAGGTGCCTCCTGTATATGAGGTGCCTCCTGTATATGAGGATCTTCCTGTATATGAGGTGCCTCCTGTATATGAGCTCCCTGCACCCCGTGTAGCTCCTGTATATGAGGGGCCTCCTGTATATGAGCTCCCTGCACCCCGTGTAGATCCTGTATAGGAGGTGCCTGCGGTATATGAGGATCCTCCTGTATATGAGGTGACTGCTGTATATGAGGATCCTCATGTATATGAGGTGCCTGCTGTATATGAGGATCCTCCTGTATATGAGGTGCCTGCTGTATATGAGGATCCTCCTGTATATGAGGTGACTGCTGTATATGAGGTGACTTCTGTATATGAGGTGACTGCTGTATATGAGGTGACTGCTGTATATGAGGTGACTTCTGTATATGAGGATCCTCCTGTATATGAGGTGACTGCTGTATATGAGGTGACTTCTGTATATGAGGATCCTCCTGTATATGAGGTGACTGCTGTATATGAGGATCCTCCTGTATGAGGTGACTGCTGTATATGAGGATCCTCCTGTGTATGAGGTGACTGCTGTATATGAGGATCCTCCTGTATATGAGGTGACTGCTGTATATGAGGTGACTGCTGTATATGAGGTGACTGCTGTATATGAGGTGAACTCTGTATATGAGGATCCTCCTGTATATGAGGTGACTTCTGTATATGAGGTGCCTGCTGTATATGAGGTGTCTGCTGTATATGAGGATCCTCCTGTATGAGGTGACTGCTGTATATGAGGATCCTCCTGTATATGAGGTGACTGCTGTATATGAGGTGCCTCCTGTATATGAGGTGTCTGCTGTATATGAGGTGCCTCCTGTATATGAGCTCTCTGCACCCCGTGTAGCTCCTGTATATGAGGTGTCTCCTGTATATGAGCTCTCTGCACCCCGTGTAGCTCCTGTATATGAGGTGCCTCCTGTATATGAGCTCTCTGCACCCCGTGTAGCTCCAGTATATGAGGTGCCTCCTGTATATGAGGATCCTCCTGTATATGAGGTGACTTCTGTATATGAGGTGCCTGCTGTATATGAGGTGTCTGCTGTATATGAGGATCCTCCTGTATATGAGGTGACTTCTGTATATGAGGTGCCTGCTGTATATGAGGTGACTTCTGTATATGAGGATCCTCCTGTATATGAGGTGACTTCTGTATATGAGGTGCCTGCTGTATATGAGGTGTCTGCTGTATATGAGGATCCTCCTGTATATGAGGTGACTGCTGTATATGAGGATCATCCTGTATATGAGGTGACTGCTGTATATGAGGATCTTCCTGTATATGAGGTGACTGCTGTATATGAGGATCCTCCTGTATATGAGGTGACTGCTGTATATGAGAATCCTCCTGTATATGAGGTGACTGCTGTATATGAGGATCCTCCTGTATATGAGGTGACTGCTGTATATGAGGTGACTGCTGTATATGAGGTGACTTCTGTATATGAGGATCCTCCTGTATATGAGGTGACTTCTGTATATGAGGTGCCTGCTGTATATGAGGTGTCTGCTGTATATGAGGATCCTCCTGTATGAGGTGACTGCTGTATATGAGGATCCTCCTGTATATGAGGTGACTGCTGTATATGAGGTGCCTCCTGTATATGAGGTGTCTGCTGTATATGAGGTGTCTGCTGTATATGAGGTGACTGCTGTATATGAGGTGTCTGCTGTATATGAGGATCCTCCTGTATATGAGGTGACTGCTGTATATGAGGTGCCTCCTGTATATGAGGTGACTGCTGTATATGAGGATCTTCCTGTATATGAGGTGACTGCTGTATATGAGGTGCCTGCTGTATATGAGCTCCCTGCACCCCGTGTAGCTCCTGTATATGAGGTGACTGCTGTATATGAGGTATCTGCTGTATATGAGGTGTCTGCTGTATCTGAGGTGACTGCTATATATGAGGTGTCTGCTGTATATGAGGATCCTCCTGTATATGTGGTGACTGCTGTATATGAGGTGCCTCCTGTATATGAGGTGACTGCTGTATATGAGGATCCTCCTGTATATGAGGTGACTGCTGTATATGAGGATCCTCCTGTATATGAGGTGACTGCTGTATATGAGGTGACTGCTGTATATGAGCTCCCTGCACCCAGTGTAGCTCCTGTATATGAGGTGACTGCTGTATATGAGGTGTCTGCTGTATATGAGGATCCTCCTGTATATGAGGTGACTGCTGTATATGAGGATCTTCCTGTATATGAGGTGACTGCTGTATATGAGGTGCCTGCTGTATATGAGCTCCCTGCACCCCGTGTAGCTCCTGTATATGAGGTGACTGCTGTATATGAGGTATCTGCTGTATATGAGGTGTCTGCTGTATCTGAGGTGACTGCTATATATGAGGTGTCTGCTGTATATGAGGATCCTCCTGTATATGTGGTGACTGCTGTATATGAGGTGCCTCCTGTATATGAGGTGACTGCTGTATATGAGGATCCTCCTGTATATGAGGTGACTGCTGTATATGAGGATCCTCCTGTATATGAGGTGACTGCTGTATATGAGGTGACTGCTGTATATGAGCTCCCTGCACCCAGTGTAGCTCCTGTATATGAGGTGACTGCTGTATATGAGGTGTCTGCTGTATATGAGGATCCTACTGTATATGAGGTGACTGCTGTATATGAGGATCCTCCTGTATATGAGGTGACTGCTGTATATGAGGATCCTCCTGTATATGAGGTGACTGCTGTATATGAGGATCCTCCTGTATATGAGGTGACTGCTGTATATGAGGATCCTCCTGTATATGAGGTGACTGCTGTATATGAGGATCCTCCTGTATATGAGGTGCCTCCTGTATATGAGCCCTCTGCACCCCGTGTAGCTCCTGTATATGAGGTGCCTGGTGTATATGAGCCCTCTGCACCCCGTGTAGCTCCTGTATATGAGGCGCCTCCTGTATATGAGCCCTCTGCACCCCGTGTAGCTCCTGTATATGAGGTGCCTGGTGTATATGAGCCCTCTGCACCCCGTGTAGCTCCTGTATATGATGTGACTGCTATATATGAGGTGACTGCTGTATATGAGGTGACTTCTGTATATGAGGATCCTCCTGTATATGAGGTGACTGCTGTATATGAGGATCCTCCTGTATATGAGGTGTCTGCTGTATATGAGGATCCTCCTGTATATGAGGTGACTGCTGTATATGAGGTGCCTCCTGTATATGAGCCCTCTGCACCCCGTGTAGCTCCTGTATATGAGGATCCTCCTGTATATGAGCCCTCTGCGCCCCGTGTAGCTCCTGCATATGAGGTGACTGCTGTATATGAGGTGCCTGCTGTATATGAGGTGACTTCTGTATATGAGGATCCTCCTGTATATGAGGTGACTTCTGTATATGAGGTGCCTGCTGTATATGAGGTGTCTGCTGTATATGAGGATCCTCCTGTATATGAGGTGACTGCTGTATATGAGGATCATCCTGTATATGAGGTGACTGCTGTATATGAGGATCTTCCTGTATATGAGGTGACTGCTGTATATGAGGATCCTCCTGTATATGAGGTGACTGCTGTATATGAGGATCCTCCTGTATATGAGGTGACTGCTGTATATGAGGATCCTCCTGTATATGAGGTGACTGCTGTATATGAGGTGACTGCTGTATATGAGGTGACTTCTGTATATGAGGATCCTCCTGTATATGAGGTGACTTCTGTATATGAGGTGCCTGCTGTATATGAGGTGTCTGCTGTATATGAGGATCCTCCTGTATGAGGTGACTGCTGTATATGAGGATCCTCCTGTATATGAGGTGACTGCTGTATATGAGGTGCCTCCTGTATATGAGGTGTCTGCTGTATATGAGGTGTCTGCTGTATATGAGGTGACTGCTGTATATGAGGTGTCTGCTGTATATGAGGATCCTCCTGTATATGAGGTGACTGCTGTATATGAGGTGCCTCCTGTATATGAGGTGACTTCTGTATATGAGGATCTTCCTGTATATGAGGTGACTGCTGTATATGAGGTGCCTGCTGTATATGAGCTCCCTGCACCCCGTGTAGCTCCTGTATATGAGGTGACTGCTGTATATGAGGTATCTGCTGTATATGAGGTGTCTGCTGTATCTGAGGTGACTGCTATATATGAGGTGTCTGCTGTATATGAGGATCCTCCTGTATATGTGGTGACTGCTGTATATGAGGTGCCTCCTGTATATGAGGTGACTGCTGTATATGAGGATCTTCCTGTATATGAGGTGACTGCTGTATATGAGGATCCTCCTGTATATGAGGTGACTGCTGTATAGGAGGATCCTCCTGTATATGAGGTGACTGCTGCATATGAGGATCCTCCTGTATATGAGGTGACTGCTGTATATGAGGATCCTCCTGTATATGAGGTGACTGCTGTATATGAGGATCCTCCTGTATATGAGGTGACTGCTGTATATGAGGTGACTGCTGTATATGAGCTCCCTGCACCCCGTGTAGCTCCTGTATATGAGGTGACTGCTGTATATGAGGTGTCTGCTGTATATGAGGATCCTCCTGTATATGAGGTGACTGCTGTATATGAGGATCCTCCTGTATATGAGGTGACTGCTGTATATGAGGATCCTCCTGTATATGAGGTGACTGCTGTATATGAGGATCCTCCTGTATATGAGGTGACTGCTGTATAGAGGATCCTCCTGTATATGAGGTGACTGCTGTATATGAGGATCCTCCTGTATATGAGGTGTCTGCTGTATATGAGGATCCTCCTGTATATGAGGTGCCTGCTATATATGAGGATCCTCCAGTATATGAGGTGACTGCTGTATATGAGGATCCTCCTGTATATGAGGTGACTGCTGTATATGAGGACCTCCTGTATATGAGGTGACTGTTGTATATGGGATGACTGCTGTATATGAGCTCCCTGCACCCCGTGTAGCTCCTGTATATGAGGTGACTGCTGTATATGAGGTGTCTGCTGTATATGAGGATCCTCCTGGATATGAGGTGACTGCTGTATATGAGGATCTTCCTGTATATGAGGTGACTGCTGTATATGAGGATCCTCCTGTATATGAGGTAACTGCTGTATATGAGGATCCTCCTGTATATGAGGTGACTGCTGTATATGAGGATCTTCCTGTATATGAGGTGACTGCTGTATATGAGGTGCCTCCTGTATAGGAGGTGCCTGCTGTATATGAGCTCCCTGCACCCCTTGTAGCTCCTGTATATGAGGTGACTGCTGTATATGAGGTGTCTGCTGTATATGAGGTGTCTGCTGTATATTAAGTGACTGCTGTATATGAGGTGTCTGCTGTATATGAGCTCTCTGCACCCCGTGTAGCTCCGGTATATGAGGTGACTGCTGTATATGAGGTGTCTGCTGTATATGAGGATCCTCCTGTATATGAGGTGACTGCTGTATATGAGGATCCTCCTGTATATGAGGTGACTGCTGTATATGAGGATCTTCCTGTATATGAGGTGACTGCTGTATATGAGGATCCTCCTGTATATGAGGTGACTGCTGTATATGAGGATCCTCCTGTATATGAGGTGACTGCTGTATATAAGGATCCTCCTGTATATGAGGTGACTGCTGTATATGAGGATCCTCCTGTATATGAGGTGACTGCTGTATATGAAGATCCTCCTGTATATGAGCCCTCTGCACCCCGTGTAGCTCCTGTATATGAGGTGCCTCCTGTATATGAGCTCCCTGCACCCCGTGTAGCTCCTGTATATGAGGTGCCTCCTGTATAAGAGGTGGCTGCTGTATATGAGCTCCCTGCACCCCGTGTAGCTCCTGTATAGGAGGGGCCTGCGGTATATGAGGATCCTCCTGTATATGAGGTGACTGCTGTATATGAGGATCCTCCTGTATGAGGTGACTGCTGTATATGAGGATCCTCCTGTATATAAGGTGACTGCTGTATATGAGGATCCTCCTGTATATGAGGTGACTGCTGTATATGAGGATCTTCCTGTATATGAGGTCACTGCTGTATATGAGGATCCTCCTGTATATGAGGTGACTGCTGTATATGAGGATCCTCCTGTATATGAGGTGACTGCTGTATATGAGCTCCCTGCATCCAGTGTAGCTCCTGTATATGAGGTGACTTCTGTATATGAGGTGACTGCTGTATATGAGGTGACTGCTGTATATGAGGATCCTCCTGTATATGAGGTGACTGCTGTGTATGAGGTGACTTCTGTATATGAGGTGCCTCCTGTATATGAGGTGACTGCTGTATATGAGGATCCTCCTGTATATGAGGTGACTGCTGTATATGAGGATCCTCCTGTATATGAGGTGACTGCTGTATAAGAGCTCCCTGCACCCCGTGTAGCTCCTGTATATGAGGTGCCTCCTGTATATGAGGTGCCTGCCGTATATGAGCTCCCTGCACCCCGTGTAGCTCCTGTATATGAGGTGCCTCCTGTATATGAGGTGGCTCCTGTATATGAGCTCCCTGAACCCCGTGTAGCTCCTGTATAGGAGGTGCCTGCGGTATATGAGGATCCTCCTGTATATGAGGTGACTGCTGTATATGAGGTGACTGCTGTATATGAGGATCTTCCTGTATATGAGGTGACTGCTGTATATGAGGATCCTCCTGTATGAGGTGACTGCTGTATATGAGGATCCTCCTGTGTATGAGGTGACTGCTGTATATGAGGTGACTGCTGTATATGAGGTGACTGCTGTATATGAGGATCTTCCTGTATATGAGGTGACTGCTGTATATGAGGATCCTCCTGTATATGAGGTGACTGCTGTATATGAGGATCCTCCTGTATATGAGGTGACTGCTGTATATGAGGATCCTCCTGTATATGAGGTGACTGCTGTATATGAGGATCCTCCTGTATATGAGGTGACTGCTGTATATGAGGATCTTCCTGTATATGAGGTGACTGCTGTATATGAGGATCCTCCTGTATATGAGGTGTCTGCTGTATATGAGCTCCCTGCACCCCGTGTAGCTCCTGTATATGAGGTGACTGCTGTATATGAGGTGACTGCTGTATATGAGGTGTCTGCTGTATATGAGCTCTCTGCACCCCGTGTAGCTCCTGTATATGAGGTGTCTGCTGTATATGAGGTGACTGCTGTATATGAGGTGACTGCTGTATATGAGGATCCTCCTGTATATGAGGTGTCTGCTGTATATGAGGATCCTCCTGTATATGAGGTGACTGCTGTATATGAGGATCTTCCTGTATATGAGGTGACTGCTGTATATGAGGATCCTCCTATATAGGAGGTGCCTGCTGTATATGAGCTCCCTGCACCCCATGTAGCTCCTGTATATGAGGTGACTGCTGTATATGAGGTGTCTGCTGTATATGAGGTGTCTGCTGTATATGAGGTGACTGCTGTATATGAGGCGTCTGCTGTATATGAGCTCTCTGCACCCCGTGTAGCTCCTGTATATGAGGTGACTGATGTATATGAGGTGACTGCTGTATATGAGGTGTCTACTGTATATGAGCTCTCTGCACCCCGTGTAGCTCCAGTATATGAGGTGACTGCTGTATATGAGGTGTCTGCTGTATATGAGGTGACTGCTGTATATGAGGCGTCTGCTGTATATGAGCTCTCTGCACCCCGTGTAGCTCCTGTATATGAGGTGATTGCTGTATATGAGGTGACTGCTGTATATGAGGATCTTCCCGTATATGAGGTGACTGCTGTATATGAGGATCCTCCTGTATATGAGGTGACTGCTGTATATGAGGATCCTCCTGTATATGAGGTGACTGCTGTATATGAGGATCTTCCTGTATATGAGGTGACTGCTGTATATGAGGATCCTCCTGTATATGAGGTGACTGCTGTATATGAGGATCCTCCTGTATATGAGGTGACTGCTGTATATGAGGATCCTCCTGTATATGAGGTGACTGCTATATATGAGGATCTTCCTGTATATGAGGTGACTGCTGTATATGAGGATCCTCCTGTATAGGAGGTGCCTGCTGTATATGAGCTCCCTGCACCCCGTGTGACTCCTGTATATGAGGTGACTGCTGTATATGAGGTGTCTGCTGTATATGAGGTGTCTGCTGTATATGAGGTGACTGCTGTATATGACGTGTCTGCTGTATATGAGCTCTCTGCACCCCGTATAGCTCCTGTATATGAGGTGACTGCTGTATATGAGGTGTCTGCTGTATATGAGGTGACTGCTGTATATGAGGTGACTGCTGTATATGAGGTGTCTGCTGCATATGAGGATCCTCCTGTATATGAGGTGACTGCTGTATATGAGGATCCTCCTGTATATGAGGTGACTGCTGTATATGAGGATCTTCCTGTACATGAGGTGACTGCTGTATATGAGGATCCTCCTGTATATGAGGTGACTGCTGTATATGAGGATTCTCCTGTATATGAGGTGACTGCTGTATATGAGGATCCTCCTGTATATGAGGTGACTGCTGTATATGAGGATCCTCCTGTATATGAGCCTTCTGCACCCCGTGTAGCTCCTGTATATGAGGTGCCTCCTGTATATGAGCTCCCTGCACCCCGTGTAGCTCCTGTATATGAGGATCCTCCTGTATATGAGGTGCCTGCGGTATATGAGGATCCTCCTGTATATGAGGTGACTGCTGTATATGAGGTGCCTCCTGTATATGAGCCCTCTGCACCCCGTGTAGCTCCTGTATATGAGGTGCCTCCTGTATATGAGCTGCCTGCACCCCGTGTAGCTCCTGTATATGAGGTTCCTCCTGTATATGAGGTGACTGCTGTATATGAGGATCCTCCTGTGTATGAGGTGACTGCTGTATATGAGGATCCTCCTGTATATGAGGTGCCTGCTGTATATGAGGATCCTCCTGTATATGAGGTAACTGCTGTATATGAGGTGCCTGCGGTATATGAGGATCCTCCTGTATATGAGGTGAGTGCTGTATATGAGGTGCCTCCTTTATATGAGCTCCCTGCACCCCGTGTAGCTCCTGTATATGAGGTGCCTCCTGTATATGAGGTGCCTCCTGTATATGAGCCCTCTGCACCCCGTGTAGCTCCTGTATAGGAGGTGCCTCCTGTATATGAGCTCCCTGCACCCCGTGTAGATCCTGTATATGAGGTGCCTCCTGTATAAGAGGTGGCTGCTGTATATGAGCTCCCTGCACCCCGTGTAGCTCCTGTATAGGAGGTGCCTGCGGTATATGAGGATCCTCCTGTATATGAGGTGACTGCTGTATATGAGGATCCTCCTTTATATGAGGTGACTGCTGTATATGAGGATCCTCCTGTATGAGGTGACTGCTGTATATGAGGATCCTCCTGTATATGAGCCCTCTGCACCCCGTGTAGCTCCTGTATAGGAGGTGCCTCCTGTATATGAGCTCCCTGCACCCCGTGTAGATTCTGTATATGAGGTGCCTCCTGTATAAGAGGTGGCTGCTGTATATGAGCTCCCTGCACCCCGTGTAGCTCCTGTATAGGAGGTGCCTGCGGTATATGAGGATCCTCCTGTATGAGGTGACTGCTGTATATGAGGATCATCCTGTATATAAGGTGACTGCTGTATATGAGGATCCTCCTGTATATGAGGTGACTGCTGTATATGAGGATCTCCCTGTATATGAGGTGACTGCTGTATATGAGGATCCTCCTGTATATGAGGTGACTGCTGTATATGAGGATCCTCCTGTATATGAGGTGACTGCTGTATATGAGCTCCCTGCACCCAGTGTAGCTCCTGTATATGAGGTGACTTCTGTATATGAGGTGACTGCTGTATATGAGGTGACTGCTGTATATGAGGATCCTCCTGTATATGAGGTGACTGCTGTATATGAGGATCCTCCTGTATATGAGGTGACTGCTGTATATGAGGTGACTTCTGTATATGAGGTGCCTCCTGTATATGAGGTTACTGCTGTATATGAGGATCCTCCTGTATATGAGGTGAGTGCTGTATATGAGGATCCTCCTGTATATGAGGTGACTGCGGTATATGAGGATCCTCCTGTATATGAGGTGACTGCGGTATATGAGGATCCTCCTGTATATGAGGTGACTGCTGTATATGAGGATCCTCCTGTATATGAAGTGACTGCTGTATATGAGGTGCCTCCTGTATATGAGGTGTCTGCTGTATATGAGGTGCCTCCTGTATATGAGCTCTCTGCACCCCGTGTAGCTCCTGTATATGAGGTGCCTCCTGTATATGAGCTCTCTGCACCCTGTGTAGCTCCTGTATATGAAGTGCCTCCTGTATATGAGCTCTCTGCACCCCGTGTAGCTCCTTTATATGAGGTGCCTCCTGTATATGATGATCCTCCTGTATATGAGGTGACTGCTGTATATGAGGATCCTCCTGTATATGAGCCCTCTGCACCCCGTGTAGCTCCTGTATATGAGGTGCCTGGTGTATATGAGCCCTCTGCACCCCGTGTAGCTCCTGTATATGAGGCGCCTCCTGTATATGAGCCCTCTGCACCCCGTGTAGCTCCTGTATATGAGGTGCCTGGTGTATATGAGCCCTCTGCACCCCGTGTAGCTCCTGTATATGAGGTGCCTCATGTATATGAGCCCTCTGCACCCCGTGTAGCTCCTGTATATGAGTTGCCTCCTGTATATGAGGATCCTCCTGTATATGAGCCCTCTGCACCCCGTGTAGCTCCTGTATATGAGGTGAGTGCTGTATATGAGGTGACTGCTGTATATGAGGTGACTTCTGTATATGAGGATCCTCCTGTATATGAGGTGACTTCTGTATATGAGGTGCCTGCTGTATATGAGGTGTCTGCTGTATATGAGGATCCTCCTGTATATGAGGTGACTGCTGTATATGAGGATCCTCCTGTATATGAGGTGACTGCGGCATATGAGGATCCTCCTGTATATGAGGTGACTGCTGTATATGAGGATCCTCCTGTATATGAGGTGACTGCTGTATATGAGGATCTTCCTGTATATGAGGTGCCTGCGGTATATGAGGATCCTCCTGTATATGAGGTGTCTGCTGTATATGAGCTCTCTGCACCCCGTGTAGCTCCTGTATATGAGGATCTTCCTGTATATGAGGTGACTGCTGTATATGAGGATCCTCCTGTATATGAGGTGTCTGCTGTATATGAGGATCTTCCTGTATATGAGGTGACTGCTGTATATGAGGATCCTCCTGTATGAGGTGACTGCTGTATATGAGGATCCTCCTGTATATGAGGTGACTGCTGTATATGAGGATCCTCCTGTATATGAGGTGACTGCGGTATATGAGGATCCTCCTGTATATGAGGTGACTGCGGTATATGAGGATCCTCCTATATATGAGGTGACTGCTGTATATGAGCCCTCTGCACCCCGTGTAGCTCCTGTATATGTGGTGCCTGGTGTATATGAGCCCTCTGCACCCCATGTAGCTCCTGTATATGAGGTGCCTCCTGTATATGAGCCCTCTGCACCCCGTGTAGCTCCTGTATATGAGTTGCCTCCTGTATATGAGGATCCTCCTGTATATGAGCCCTCTGCACCCCGTGTAGCTCCTGTATATGAGGTGAGTGCTGTATATGAGGTGACTGCTGTATATGAGGTGACTTCTGTATGAGGATCCTCCTGTATATGAGGTGACTTCTGTATATGAGGTGCCTGCTGTATATGAGGTGTCTGCTGTATATGAGGATCCTCCTGTATATGAGGTGACTGCTGTATATGAGGATCCTCCTGTATATGAGGTGACTGCTGTATATGAGGATCTTCCTGTATATGAGGTGCCTGCGGCATATGAGGATCCTCCTGTATATGAGGTGACTGCTGTATATGAGGATCCTCCTATATATGAGGTGACTGCTGTATATGAGGATCTTCCTGTATATGAGGTGCCTGCGGTATATGAGGATCCTCCTGTATATGAGGTGTCTGCTGTATATGAGCTCTCTGCACCCCGTGTAGCTCCTGTATATGAGGATCTTCCTATATATGAGGTGACTGCTGTATATGAGGATCCTCCTGTATATGAGGTGTCTGCTGTATATGAGGAACTTCCTGTATATGAGGTGACTGCTGTATATGAGGATCCTCCTGTATATGAGGTGACTGCAGTATATGAGGATACTCCTGTATATGAGGTGACTGCTGTATATGAGGATCCTTCTGTATATGAGGTGACTGCTGTATATGAGGATCCTCCTGTATATGAGGTGACTGCGGTATATGAGGATCCTCCTGTATATGAGGTGACTGCGGTATATGAGGATCCTCCTGTATATGAGGTGACTGCTGTATATGAGCCCTCTGCACCCCGTGTAGCTCCTGTATATTTGGTGCCTGGTGTATATGAGCCCTCTGCACCCCGTGTAGCTCCTGTATAAGAGGTGCCTCCTGTATATGAGGTGACTTCTGTATATGAGGATCCTCCTGTATATGAGGTGCCTGCGGTATATGAGGATCCTCCTGTATATGAGGTGACTGCTGTATATGAGGATCTTCCTGTATATGAGGTGACTGCTGTATATGAGGATCCTCCTGTATATGAGGTGACTGCTGTATATGAGGATCTTCCTGTATATGAGGTGACTGCTGTATATGAGGATCCTCCTGTATATGAGGTGACTGCTGTATATGAGGATCCTCCTGTATATGAGGTGACTGCTGTATATGAGGATCCTCCTGTATATGAGGTGACTGCTGTATATGAGGTGTCTGCTGTATATGAGGATCCTCCTGTATATGAGGTGACTGCTGTATATGAGGATCCTCCTGTATATGAGGTGACTGCTGTATATGAGGATCCTCCTGTATATGAGGTGACTGCTGTATATGAGGATCTTCCTGTATATGAGGTGACTGCTGTATATGAGGATCCTCCTGTATATGAGCCCTCTGCACCCCGTGTAGCTCCTGTATATGAGGTGCCTCCTGTATATGAGCTCCCTGCACCCCGTGTAGCTCCTGTATATGAGGATCCTCCTGTATATGAGGTGACTGCTGTATATGAGGATCCTCCTGTATATGAGGTGACTGCGGTATATGAGGATCCTCCTGTATATGAGGTGACTGCTGTATATGAGGATCCTCCTGTATATGAGGTGACTGCTGTATATGAGGTGCCTCCTGTATATGAGCTCCCTGCACCCCGTATAGCTCCTGTATATGAGGTGACTGCTGTATATGAGGTGACTGCTGTATATGAGGTGTCTGCTGTATATGAGCTCTCTGCACCCCGTGTAGCTCCTGTATATGAGGTGACTGCTGTATATGAGGTGACTGCTGTATATGAGGATCCTCCTGTATATAAGGTGACTGCTGTATATGAGGTGTCTGCTGTATATGAGGTGTCTGCTGTATATGAGCTCCCTGCACCCCGTGTAGCTCCTGTATATGAGGTGACTGCTGTATATGAGGTGACTGCTGTATATGAGGATCCTCCTGTATATGAGGTGACTGCTGTATATGAGGATCCTCCTGTATATGAGGTGACTGCTGTATATGAGGATCTTCCTGTATATGAGGTGACTGCTGTATATGAGGATCCTCCTGTATATGAGGTGCCTGCTGTATATGAGCTCCCTGCACCTCGTGTAGCTCCTGTATATGAGGTGACTGCTGTATATGAGGTGACTGCTGTATATGAGGTGTCGGCTGTATATGAGCTCTCTGCACCCCGTCTAGCTCCTGTATATGAGGTGACTGCTGTATATGAGGTGACTGCTGTATATGAGGATCCTCCTGTATATGAGGTGACTGCTGTATATGAGGTGTCAGCTATATATGAGGTGTCTGCTGTATATGAGCTCCCTGCACCCCGTGTAGCTCCTGTATATGAGGTGACTGCTGTATATGAGGTGACTGCTGTATATGAGGATCCTCCTGTATATGAGGTGACTGCTGTATATGAGGATCCTCCTGTATATGAGGTGACTGCTGTATATGAGGATCTTCCTGTATATGAGGTGACTGCTGTATATGAGGATCCTCCTGTATATGAGGTGACTGCTGTATATGAGAATCCTCCTGTATAGGAGGTGCCTGCTGTATATGAGCTCCCTGCACCCCGTGTAGCTCCTGTATATGAGGTGACTGCTGTATATGAGGTGTCTGCTGTATATGAGGTGTCTGCTGTATATGAGGTGACTGCTGTATATGAGGATCCTCCTGTATATAAGGTGACTGCTGTATATGAGGATCCTCCTGTATATGAGGTGACTGCTGTATATGAGGATCCTCCTGTATATGAGGTGCCTGCTGTATATGAGGATCCTCCTGTATATGAGGTGACTGCTGTATATGAGGATCCTCCTGTATATGAGGTGACTGCTGTATATGAGGATCTTCCTGTATATGAGGTGACTGCTGTATATGAGGATCCTCCTGTATATGAGGTGCCTGCTGTATATGAGCTCCCTGCACCTCGTGTAGCTCCTGTATATGAGGTGACTGCTGTATATGAGGTGACTGCTGTATATGAGGTGTCGGCTGTATATGAGCTCTCTGCACCCCGTCTAGCTCCTGTATATGAGGTGACTGCTGTATATGAGGTGACTGCTGTATATGAGGATCCTCCTGTATATGAGGTGACTGCTGTATATGAGGTGTCAGCTATATATGAGGTGTCTGCTGTATATGAGCTCCCTGCACCCCGTGTAGCTCCTGTATATGAGGTGACTGCTGTATATGAGGTGACTGCTGTATATGAGGATCCTCCTGTATATGAGGTGACTGCTGTATATGAGGATCCTCCTGTATATGAGGTGACTGCTGTATATGAGGATCTTCCTGTATATGAGGTGACTGCTGTATATGAGGATCCTCCTGTATATGAGGTGACTGCTGTATATGAGAATCCTCCTGTATAGGAGGTGCCTGCTGTATATGAGCTCCCTGCACCCCGTGTAGCTCCTGTATATGAGGTGACTGCTGTATATGAGGTGTCTGCTGTATATGAGGTGTCTGCTGTATATGAGGTGACTGCTGTATATGAGGATCCTCCTGTATATAAGGTGACTGCTGTATATGAGGATCCTCCTGTATATGAGGTGACTGCTGTATATGAGGATCCTCCTGTATAGGAGGTGCCTGCTGTATATGAGGATCCTCCTGTATATGAGGTGACTGCTGTATATGAGGATCCTCCTGTATATGAGGTGACTGCTGTATATGAGGATCTTCCTGTATATGAGGTGACTGCTGTATATGAGGATCCTCCTGTATATGAGGTGCCTGCTGTATATGAGGTCCCTGCACCTCGTGTAGCTCCTGTATATGAGGTGACTGCTGTATATGAGGTGACTGCTGTATATGAGGTGTCGGCTGTATATGAGCTCTCTGCACCCCGTGTAGCTCCTGTATATGAGGTGACTGCTGTATATGAGGTGACTGCTGTATATGAGGATCCTCCTGTATATGAGGTGACTGCTGTATATGAGGTGTCAGCTATATATGAGGTGTCTGCTGTATATGAGCTCCCTGCACCCCGTGTAGCTCCTGTATATGAGGTAACTGCTGTATATGAGGTGACTGCTTTATATGAGGATCCTCCTGTATATGAGGTGACTGCTGTATATGAGGATCCTCCTGTATATGAGGTGACTGCTGTATATGAGGTGCCTCCTGTATATGAGCCCTCTGCACCCCGTGTAGCTCCTGTATATGAGTTGCCTCCTGTATATGAGGATCCTCCTGTATATGAGCCCTCTGCACCCCGTGTAGCTCCTGTATATGAGGTGACTGCTGTATATGAGGTGACTGCTGTATATGAGGTGACTTCTGTATATGAGGATCCTCCTGTATATGAGGTGACATCTGTATATGAGGTGCCTGCTGTATATGAGGTGTCTGCTGTATATGAGGATCCTCCTGTATATGAGGTGACTGCTGTATATGAGGATCCTCGTGTATATGAGGTGACTGCTGTATATGAGGATCTTCCTGTATATGAGGTGACTGCTGTATATGAGGATCCTCCTGTATATGAGGTGACTGCTGTATATGAGGATCCTCCTGTATATGAGGTGACTGCTGTATATGAGGATCCTCCTGTATATGAGGTGACTGCTGTATATGAGGTGTCTGCTGTATATGAGGATCCTCCTGTATATGAGGTGACTGCTGTATATGAGGATCCTCCTGTATATGAGGTGACTGCTGTATATGAGGATCCTCCTGTATATGAGGTGACTGCTGTATATGAGGATCTTCCTGTATATGAGGTGACTGCTGTATATGAGGATCCTCCTGTATATGAGCCCTCTGCACCCCGTGTAGCTCCTGTATATGAGGTGCCTCCTGTATATGAGCTCCCTGCACCCCGTGTAGCTCCTGTATATGAGGATCCTCCTGTATATGAGGTGACTGCTGTATATGAGGATCCTCCTGTATATGAGGTGACTGTGGTATATGAGGATCCTCCTGTATATGAGGTGACTGCTGTATATGAGGATCCTCCTGTATATGATGTGACTGCTGTATATGAGGTGCCTCCTGTATATGAGCTCCCTGCACCCCGAGTAGCTCCTGTATATGAGGTGACTGCTGTATATGAGGTGACTGCTGTATATGAGGTGTCTGCTGTATATGAGCTCTCTGCACCCCGTGTAGCTCCTGTATATGAGGTGACTGCTGTATATGAGGTGACTGCTGTATATGAGGATCCTCCTGTATATGAGGTGACTGCTGTATATGAGGTGTCTGCTGTACATGAGGTGTCTGCTGTATATGAGCTCCCTGCACCCCGTGTAGCTCCTGTATATGAGGTGACTGCTGTATATGAGGTGACTGCTGTATATGAGGATCCTCCTGTATATGAGGTGACTGCTGTATATGAGGATCCTCCTGTATATGAGGTGACTGCTGTATATGAGGATCTTCCTGTATATGAGGTGACTGCTGTATATGAGGATCCTCCTGTATATGAGGTGACTGCTGTATATGAGAATCCTCCTGTATAGGAGGTGCCTGCTGTATATGAGCTCCCTGCACCTCGTGTAGCTCCTGTATATGAGGTGACTGCTGTATATGAGGTGACTGCTGTATATGAGGTGTCTGCTGTATATGAGCTCTCTGCACCCTGTGTAGCTCCTGTATATGAGGTGACTGCTGTATATGAGGTGACTGCTGTATATGAGGATCCTCCTGTATATGAGGTGACTGCTGTATATGAGGTGTCAGCTGTATATGAGGTGTCTGCTGTATATGAGCTCCCTGCACCCCGTGTAGCTCCTGTATATGAGGTGACTGCTGTATATGAGGTGACTGCTGTATATGAGGATCCTCCTGTATATGAGGTGACTGCTGTATATGAGGAACCTCCTGTATATGAGGTGACTGCTGTATATGAGGATCTTCCTGTATATGAGGTGACTGCTGTATATGAGGATCCTCCTGTATATGAGGTGACTGCTGTATATGAGAATCCTCCTGTATAGGAGGTGCCTGCTGTATATGAGCTCCCTGCACCCCGTGTAGCTCCTGTATATGAGGTGACTGCTGTATATGAGGTGTCTGCTGTATATGAGGTGTCTGCTGTATATGAGGTGACTGCTGTATATGAGGATCCTCCTGTATATAAGGTGACTGCTGTATATGAGGATCCTCCTGTATATGAGGTGACTGCTGTATATGAGGATCCTCCTGTATAGGAGGTGCCTGCTGTATATGAGGATCCTCCTGTATATGAGGTGACTGCTGTATATGAGGATCCTCCTGTATATGAGGTGACTGCTGTATATGAGGATCCTCCTGTATAAGAGGTGACTGCTGTATATGAGGATCTTCCTGTATATGAGGTGACTGCTGTATATGAGGATCCTCCTGTATAGGAGGTGCCTGCTGTATATGAGCTCCCTGCACCCCGTGTAGCTCCTGTATATGAGGTGACTGCTGTATATGAGGTGTCTGCTGTATATCAGGTGTCTGCTGTATATGAGGTGACTGCTGTATATGAGGTGTCTGCTGTATATGAGCTCTCTGCACCCCGTGTAGCTCCTGTATATGAGGTGACTGCTGTATATGAGGTGACTGCTGTATATGAGGTGACTGCTGTATATGAGGTGTCTGCTGTATATGAGGATCCTCCTGTATATGAGGTGACTGCTGTATATGAGGATCCTCCTGTATATGAGGTGACTGCTGTATATGAGGATCCTCCTGTATATGAGGTGACTGCTGTATATGAGGATCTTCCTGTATATGAGGTGACTGCTGTATATGAGGATCCTCCTGTATATGAGGATCCTCCTGTATATGAGCCCTCTGCACCCCGTGTAGCTCCTGTATATGAGGTGCCTCCTGTATATGAGCTCCCTGCACCCCGTGTATCTCCTGTATATGAGGATCCTCCTGTATATTAGGTGACTGCTGTATATGAGGATCCTCCTGTATATGAGGTGCCTACGGTATATGAGGTGACTGCTGTATGTGAGGTGCCTCCTGTATATGAGCCCTCTGCACCCCGTGTAGCTCCTGTATATGAGTTGCCTCCTGTATATGAGGATCCTCCTGTATATGAGCCCTCTGCACCCCGTGTAGCTCCTGTATATGAGGTGACTGCTGTATATGAGGTGACTGCTGTATATGAGGTGACTTCTGTATATGAGGATCCTCCTGTATATGAGGTGACTTCTGTATATGAGGTGCCTGCTGTATATGAGGTGTCTGCTGTATATGAGGATCCTCCTGTATATGAGGTGACTGCTGTATATGAGGATCCTCCTGTATATGAGGTGACTGCTGTATATGAGGATCTTCCTGTATATGAGGTGACTGCTGTATATGAGGATCCTCCTGTATATGAGGTGACTGCTGTATATGAGGATCCTCCTGTATATGAGGTGACTGCTGTATATGAGGATCCTCCTGTATATAAGGTGACTGCTGTATATGAGGTGTCTGCTGTATATGAGGATCCTCCTGTATATGAGGTGACTGCTGTATATGAGGATCCTCCTGTATATGAGGTGACTGCTGTATATGAGGATCCTCCTGTATATGAGGTGACTGCTGTATATGAGGATCTTCCTGTATATGAGGTGACTGCTGTATATGAGGATCCTCCTGTATATGAGGTGACTGCTGTATATGAGGATCTTCCTGTATATGAGGTGCCTGCGGTATATGAGGATCCTCCTGTATATGAGGTGACTGCTGTATATGAGGTGCCTCCTGTATATGAGCTCCCTGCACCCCGTGTAGCTCCTGTATATGAGGATCCTCCTGTATATGAGGTGACTGCTGTATATGAGGATCCTCCTGTATATGAGGTGCCTGCGGTATATGAGGATCCTCCTGTATATGAGGTGACTGCTGTATATGAGGTGCCTCCTGTATATGAGCCCTCTGCACCCCGTGTAGTTCCTGTATATGAGTTGCCTCCTGTATATGAGGATCCTCCTGTATATGAGCCCTCTGCACACCGTGTAGCTCCTGTATATGAGGTGACTGCTGTATATGAGGTGACTGCTGTATATGAGGTGACTTCTGTATATGAGGATCCTCCTGTATATGAGGTGACTTCTGTATATGAGGTGCCTGCTGTATATGAGGTGTCTGCTGTATATGAGGATCCTCCTGTATATGAGGTGACTGCTGTATATGAGGTGTCTGCTGTATATGAGGATCCTCCTGTATATGAGGTGACTGCTGTATATGAGGATCCTCCTGTATATGAGGTGACTTCTGTATATGAGGTGCCTCCTGTATATGAGGTGACTGCTGTATATGAGGATCCTCCTGTATATAAGGTGACTGCTGTATATGAGGTGTCTGCTGTATATGAGGATCCTCCTGTATATGAGGTGACTGCTGTATATGAGGATCCTCCTGTATATGAGGTGACTGCTGTATATGAGGATCCTCCTGTATATGAGGTGACTGCTGTATATGAGGATCTTCCTGTATATGAGGTGACTGCTGTATATGAGGATCCTCCTGTATATGAGGTGACTGCTGTATATGAGGATCTTCCTGTATATGAGGTGCCTGCGGTATATGAGGATCCTCCTGTATATGAGGTGACTGCTGTATATGAGGTGCCTCCTGTATATGAGCTCCCTGCACCCCGTGTAGCTCCTGTATATGAGGATCCTCCTGTATATGAGGTGACTGCTGTATATGAGGATCCTCCTGTATATGAGGTGCCTGCGGTATATGAGGATCCTCCTGTATATGAGGTGACTGCTGTATATGAGGTGCCTCCTGTATATGAGCCCTCTGCACCCCGTGTAGTTCCTGTATATGAGTTGCCTCCTGTATATGAGGATCCTCCTGTATATGAGCCCTCTGCACACCGTGTAGCTCCTGTATATGAGGTGACTGCTGTATATGAGGTGACTGCTGTATATGAGGTGACTTCTGTATATGAGGATCCTCCTGTATATGAGGTGACTTCTGTATATGAGGTGCCTGCTGTATATGAGGTGTCTGCTGTATATGAGGATCCTCCTGTATATGAGGTGACTGCTGTATATGAGGTGCCTCCTGTATATGAGCCCTCTGCACCCCGTGTAGTTCCTGTATATGAGTTGCCTCCTGTATATGAGGATCCTCCTGTATATGAGTCTTCTGCACACCGTGTAGCTCCTGTATATGAGGTGACTGCTGTATATGAGGTGACTGCTGTATATGAGGTGACTTCTGTATATGAGGATCCTCCTGTATATGAGGTGACTTCTGTATATGAGGATCCTCCTGTATATGAGGTGACTTCTGTATATGAGGTGCCTGCTGTATATGAGGTGTCTGCTGTATATGAGGATCCTCCTGTATATGAGGTGACTGCTGTATATGAGGATCCTCCTGTATATGAGGTGACTGATGTATATGAGGATCCTCCTGTATATGAGGTGACTGCTGTATATGAGGATCCTCCTGTATATGAGGTGACTGCTGTATATGAGGATCTTCCTGTATATGAGGTGACTGCTGTATATGAGGATCCTCCTGTATATGAGGTGACTGCTGTATATGAGGATCCTCCTGTATATGAGGTGACTGCTGTATATGAGGTGACTTCTGTATATGAGGATCCTCCTGTATATGAGGTGACTTCTGTATATGAGGTGCCTGCTGTATATGAGGTGTCTGCTGTATATGAGGATCCTCCTGTATGAGGTGACTGCTGTATATGAGGATCCTCCTGTATATGAGGTGACTGCTGTATATGAGGTGCCTCCTGTATATGAGGTGTCTGCTGTATATGAGGTGCCTCCTGTATATGAGCTCTCTGCACCCCGTGTAGCTCCTGTATATGAGGTGCCTCCTGTATATGAGCTCTCTGCACCCCGTGTAGCTCCTGTATATGAGGTGCCTCCTGTATATGAGATCTCTGCACCCCGTGTAGCTCCTGTATATGAGGTGCCTCCTGTATATGAGGATCCTCCTGTATATGAGGTGACTGCGGTATATGAGGATCCTCCTGTATATGAGGTGACTGCTGTATATGAGGATCCTCCTGTATATGAGCCCTCTGCACCCCGTGTAGCTCCTGTATATGAGGTGCCTGGTGTATATGAGCCCTCTGCACCCCGTGTAGCTCCTGTATATGAGGCGCCTCCTGTATATGAGCCCTCTACACCCCGTGTAGCTCCTGTATATGAGGTGCCTCCTGTATATGAGCCCTCTGCACCCCGTGTAGCTCCTGTATATGAGTTGCCTCCTGTATATGAGGATCCTCCTGTATATGAGCCCTCTGCACCCCGTGTAGCTCCTGTATATGAGGTGAGTGCTGTATATGAGGTGACTGCTGTATATGAGGTGACTTCTGTATATGAGGATCCTCCTGTATATGAGGTGACTTCTGTATATGAGGTGCCTGCTGTATATGAGGTGTCTGCTGTATATGAGGATCCTCCTGTATATGAGGTGACTGCTGTATATGAGGATCCTCCTGTATATGAGGTGACTGCTGTATATGAGGATCTTCCTGTATATGAGGTGCCTGCGGCATATGAGGATCCTCCTGTATATGAGGTGACTGCTGTATATGAGGATCCTCCTGTATATGAGGTGACTGCTGTATATGAGGATCTTCCTGTATATGAGGTGCCTGCGGTATATGAGGATCCTCCTGTATATGAGGCGTCTGCTGTATATGAGCTCTCTGCACCCCGTGTAGCTCCTGTATATGAGGTGACTGATGTATATGAGGTGACTGCTGTATATGAGGTGTCTACTGTATATGAGCTCTCTGCACCCCGTGTAGCTCCAGTATATGAGGTGACTGCTGTATATGAGGTGTCTGCTGTATATGAGGTGACTGCTGTATATGAGGCGTCTGCTGTATATGAGCTCTCTGCACCCCGTGTAGCTCCTGTATATGAGGTGATTGCTGTATATGAGGTGACTGCTGTATATGAGGATCTTCCCGTATATGAGGTGACTGCTGTATATGAGGATCCTCCTGTATATGAGGTGACTGCTGTATATGAGGATCCTCCTGTATATGAGGTGTCTACTGTATATGAGCTCCCTGCACCCCGTGTGACTCCTGTATATGAGGTGACTGCTGTATATGAGGTGTCTGCTGTATATGAGGTGTCTGCTGTATATGAGGTGACTGCTGTATATGACGTGTCTGCTGTATATGAGCTCTCTGCACCCCGTGTAGCTCCTGTATATGAGGTGACTGCTGTATATGAGGTGTCTGCTGTATATGAGGTGACTGCTGTATATGAGGTGACTGCTGTATATGAGGTGTCTGCTGCATATGAGGATCCTCCTGTATATGAGGTGACTGCTGTATATGAGGATCCTCCTGTATATGAGGTGACTGCTGTATATGAGGATCTTCCTGTACATGAGGTGACTGCTGTATATGAGGATCCTCCTGTATATGAGGTGACTGCTGTATATGAGGATTCTCCTGTATATGAGGTGACTGCTGTATATGAGGATCCTCCTGTATATGAGGTGACTGCTGTATATGAGGATCCTCCTGTATATGAGCCTTCTGCACCCCGTGTAGCTCCTGTATATGAGGTGCCTCCTGTATATGAGCTCCCTGCACCCCGTGTAGCTCCTGTATATGAGGATCCTCCTGTATATGAGGTGCCTGCGGTATATGAGGATCCTCCTGTATATGAGGTGACTGCTGTATATGAGGTGCCTCCTGTATATGAGCCCTCTGCACCCCGTGTAGCTCCTGTATATGAGGTGCCTCCTGTATATGAGCTGCCTGCACCCCGTGTAGCTCCTGTATATGAGGTTCCTCCTGTATATGAGGTGACTGCTGTATATGAGGATCCTCCTGTGTATGAGGTGACTGCTGTATATGAGGATCCTCCTGTATATGAGGTGCCTGCTGTATATGAGGATCCTCCTGTATATGAGGTAACTGCTGTATATGAGGTGCCTGCGGTATATGAGGATCCTCCTGTATATGAGGTGAGTGCTGTATATGAGGTGCCTCCTTTATATGAGCTCCCTGCACCCCGTGTAGCTCCTGTATATGAGGTGCCTCCTGTATATGAGCCCTCTGCACCCCGTGTAGCTCCTGTATAGGAGGTGCCTCCTGTATATGAGCTCCCTGCACCCCGTGTAGATCCTGTATATGAGGTGCCTCCTGTATAAGAGGTGGCTGCTGTATATGAGCTCCCTGCACCCCGTGTAGCTCCTGTATAGGAGGTGCCTGCGGTATATGAGGATCCTCCTGTATATGAGGTGACTGCTGTATATGAGGATCCTCCTTTATATGAGGTGACTGCTGTATATGAGGATCCTCCTGTATGAGGTGACTGCTGTATATGAGGATCCTCCTGTATATGAGCCCTCTGCACCCCGTGTAGCTCCTGTATAGGAGGTGCCTCCTGTATATGAGCTCCCTGCACCCCGTGTAGATTCTGTATATGAGGTGCCTCCTGTATAAGAGGTGGCTGCTGTATATGAGCTCCCTGCACCCCGTGTAGCTCCTGTATAGGAGGTGCCTGCGGTATATGAGGATCCTCCTGTATGAGGTGACTGCTGTATATGAGGATCATCCTGTATATAAGGTGACTGCTGTATATGAGGATCCTCCTGTATATGAGGTGACTGCTGTATATGAGGATCTCCCTGTATATGAGGTGACTGCTGTATATGAGGATCCTCCTGTATATGAGGTGACTGCTGTATATGAGGATCCTCCTGTATATGAGGTGACTGCTGTATATGAGCTCCCTGCACCCAGTGTAGCTCCTGTATATGAGGTGACTTCTGTATATGAGGTGACTGCTGTATATGAGGTGACTGCTGTATATGAGGATCCTCCTGTATATGAGGTGACTGCTGTATATGAGGATCCTCCTGTATATGAGGTGACTGCTGTATATGAGGTGACTTCTGTATATGAGGTGCCTCCTGTATATGAGGTTACTGCTGTATATGAGGATCCTCCTGTATATGAGGTGACTGCTGTATATGAGGATCCTCCTGTATATGAGGTGACTGCGGTATATGAGGATCCTCCTGTATATGAGGTGACTGCGGTATATGAGGATCCTCCTGTATATGAGGTGACTGCTGTATATGAGGATCCTCCTGTATATGAAGTGACTGCTGTATATGAGGTGCCTCCTGTATATGAGGTGTCTGCTGTATATGAGGTGCCTCCTGTATATGAGCTCTCTGCACCCCGTGTAGCTCCTGTATATGAGGTGCCTCCTGTATATGAGCTCTCTGCACCCTGTGTAGCTCCTGTATATGAAGTGCCTCCTGTATATGAGCTCTCTGCACCCCGTGTAGCTCCTTTATATGAGGTGCCTCCTGTATATGATGATCCTCCTGTATATGAGGTGACTGCTGTATATGAGGATCCTCCTGTATATGAGCCCTCTGCACCCCGTGTAGCTCCTGTATATGAGGTGCCTGGTGTATATGAGCCCTCTGCACCCCGTGTAGCTCCTGTATATGAGGCGCCTCCTGTATATGAGCCCTCTGCACCCCGTGTAGCTCCTGTATATGAGGTGCCTGGTGTATATGAGCCCTCTGCACCCCGTGTAGCTCCTGTATATGAGGTGCCTCCTGTATATGAGCCCTCTGCACCCCGTGTAGCTCCTGTATATGAGTTGCCTCCTGTATATGAGGATCCTCCTGTATATGAGCCCTCTGCACCCCGTGTAGCTCCTGTATATGAGGTGAGTGCTGTATATGAGGTGACTGCTGTATATGAGGTGACTTCTGTATATGAGGATCCTCCTGTATATGAGGTGACTTCTGTATATGAGGTGCCTGCTGTATATGAGGTGTCTGCTGTATATGAGGATCCTCCTGTATATGAGGTGACTGCTGTATATGAGGATCCTCCTGTATATGAGGTGACTGCGGCATATGAGGATCCTCCTGTATATGAGGTGACTGCTGTATATGAGGATCCTCCTGTATATGAGGTGACTGCTGTATATGAGGATCTTCCTGTATATGAGGTGCCTGCGGTATATGAGGATCCTCCTGTATATGAGGTGTCTGCTGTATATGAGCTCTCTGCACCCCGTGTAGCTCCTGTATATGAGGATCTTCCTGTATATGAGGTGACTGCTGTATATGAGGATCCTCCTGTATATGAGGTGTCTGCTGTATATGAGGATCTTCCTGTATATGAGGTGACTGCTGTATATGAGGATCCTCCTGTATGAGGTGACTGCTGTATATGAGGATCCTCCTGTATATGAGGTGACTGCTGTATATGAGGATCCTCCTGTATATGAGGTGACTGCGGTATATGAGGATCCTCCTGTATATGAGGTGACTGCGGTATATGAGGATCCTCCTATATATGAGGTGACTGCTGTATATGAGCCCTCTGCACCCCGTGTAGCTCCTGTATATGTGGTGCCTGGTGTATATGAGCCCTCTGCACCCCATGTAGCTCCTGTATATGAGGTGCCTCCTGTATATGAGCCCTCTGCACCCCGTGTAGCTCCTGTATATGAGTTGCCTCCTGTATATGAGGATCCTCCTGTATATGAGCCCTCTGCACCCCGTGTAGCTCCTGTATATGAGGTGAGTGCTGTATATGAGGTGACTGCTGTATATGAGGTGACTTCTGTATGAGGATCCTCCTGTATATGAGGTGACTTCTGTATATGAGGTGCCTGCTGTATATGAGGTGTCTGCTGTATATGAGGATCCTCCTGTATATGAGGTGACTGCTGTATATGAGGATCCTCCTGTATATGAGGTGACTGCTGTATATGAGGATCTTCCTGTATATGAGGTGCCTGCGGCATATGAGGATCCTCCTGTATATGAGGTGACTGCTGTATATGAGGATCCTCCTATATATGAGGTGACTGCTGTATATGAGGATCTTCCTGTATATGAGGTGCCTGCGGTATATGAGGATCCTCCTGTATATGAGGTGTCTGCTGTATATGAGCTCTCTGCACCCCGTGTAGCTCCTGTATATGAGGATCTTCCTATATATGAGGTGACTGCTGTATATGAGGATCCTCCTGTATATGAGGTGTCTGCTGTATATGAGGAACTTCCTGTATATGAGGTGACTGCTGTATATGAGGATCCTCCTGTATATGAGGTGACTGCAGTATATGAGGATACTCCTGTATATGAGGTGACTGCTGTATATGAGGATCCTTCTGTATATGAGGTGACTGCTGTATATGAGGATCCTCCTGTATATGAGGTGACTGCGGTATATGAGGATCCTCCTGTATATGAGGTGACTGCGGTATATGAGGATCCTCCTGTATATGAGGTGACTGCTGTATATGAGCCCTCTGCACCCCGTGTAGCTCCTGTATATTTGGTGCCTGGTGTATATGAGCCCTCTGCACCCCGTGTAGCTCCTGTATAAGAGGTGCCTCCTGTATATGAGGTGACTTCTGTATATGAGGATCCTCCTGTATATGAGGTGCCTGCGGTATATGAGGATCCTCCTGTATATGAGGTGACTGCTGTATATGAGGATCTTCCTGTATATGAGGTGACTGCTGTATATGAGGATCCTCCTGTATATGAGGTGACTGCTGTATATGAGGATCTTCCTGTATATGAGGTGACTGCTGTATATGAGGATCCTCCTGTATATGAGGTGACTGCTGTATATGAGGATCCTCCTGTATATGAGGTGACTGCTGTATATGAGGATCCTCCTGTATATGAGGTGACTGCTGTATATGAGGTGTCTGCTGTATATGAGGATCCTCCTGTATATGAGGTGACTGCTGTATATGAGGATCCTCCTGTATATGAGGTGACTGCTGTATATGAGGATCCTCCTGTATATGAGGTGACTGCTGTATATGAGGATCTTCCTGTATATGAGGTGACTGCTGTATATGAGGATCCTCCTGTATATGAGCCCTCTGCACCCCGTGTAGCTCCTGTATATGAGGTGCCTCCTGTATATGAGCTCCCTGCACCCCGTGTAGCTCCTGTATATGAGGATCCTCCTGTATATGAGGTGACTGCTGTATATGAGGATCCTCCTGTATATGAGGTGACTGCGGTATATGAGGATCCTCCTGTATATGAGGTGACTGCTGTATATGAGGATCCTCCTGTATATGAGGTGACTGCTGTATATGAGGTGCCTCCTGTATATGAGCTCCCTGCACCCCGTATAGCTCCTGTATATGAGGTGACTGCTGTATATGAGGTGACTGCTGTATATGAGGTGTCTGCTGTATATGAGCTCTCTGCACCCCGTGTAGCTCCTGTATATGAGGTGACTGCTGTATATGAGGTGACTGCTGTATATGAGGATCCTCCTGTATATAAGGTGACTGCTGTATATGAGGTGTCTGCTGTATATGAGGTGTCTGCTGTATATGAGCTCCCTGCACCCCGTGTAGCTCCTGTATATGAGGTGACTGCTGTATATGAGGTGACTGCTGTATATGAGGATCCTCCTGTATATGAGGTGACTGCTGTATATGAGGATCCTCCTGTATATGAGGTGACTGCTGTATATGAGGATCTTCCTGTATATGAGGTGACTGCTGTATATGAGGATCCTCCTGTATATGAGGTGCCTGCTGTATATGAGCTCCCTGCACCTCGTGTAGCTCCTGTATATGAGGTGACTGCTGTATATGAGGTGACTGCTGTATATGAGGTGTCGGCTGTATATGAGCTCTCTGCACCCCGTCTAGCTCCTGTATATGAGGTGACTGCTGTATATGAGGTGACTGCTGTATATGAGGATCCTCCTGTATATGAGGTGACTGCTGTATATGAGGTGTCAGCTATATATGAGGTGTCTGCTGTATATGAGCTCCCTGCACCCCGTGTAGCTCCTGTATATGAGGTGACTGCTGTATATGAGGTGACTGCTGTATATGAGGATCCTCCTGTATATGAGGTGACTGCTGTATATGAGGATCCTCCTGTATATGAGGTGACTGCTGTATATGAGGATCTTCCTGTATATGAGGTGACTGCTGTATATGAGGATCCTCCTGTATATGAGGTGACTGCTGTATATGAGAATCCTCCTGTATAGGAGGTGCCTGCTGTATATGAGCTCCCTGCACCCCGTGTAGCTCCTGTATATGAGGTGACTGCTGTATATGAGGTGTCTGCTGTATATGAGGTGTCTGCTGTATATGAGGTGACTGCTGTATATGAGGATCCTCCTGTATATAAGGTGACTGCTGTATATGAGGATCCTCCTGTATATGAGGTGACTGCTGTATATGAGGATCCTCCTGTATAGGAGGTGCCTGCTGTATATGAGGATCCTCCTGTATATGAGGTGACTGCTGTATATGAGGATCCTCCTGTATATGAGGTGACTGCTGCATATGAGGATCTTCCTGTATATGAGGTGACTGCTGTATATGAGGATCCTCCTGTATATGAGGTGCCTCCTGTATATGAGGTCCCTGCACCTCGTGTAGCTCCTGTATATGAGGTGACTGCTGTATATGAGGTGACTGCTGTATATGAGGTGTCGGCTGTATATGAGCTCTCTGCACCCCGTGTAGCTTCTGTATATGAGGTGACTGCTGTATATGAGGTGACTGCTGTATATGAGGATCCTCCTGTATATGAGGTGACTGCTGTATATGAGGTGTCAGCTATATATGAGGTGTCTGCTGTATATGAGCTCCCTGCACCCCGTGTAGCTCCTGTATATGAGGTAACTGCTGTATATGAGGTGACTGCTTTATATGAGGATCCTCCTGTATATGAGGTGACTGCTGTATATGAGGATCCTCCTGTATATGAGGTGACTGCTGTATATGAGGATCTTCCTGTATATGAGGTGACTGCTGTATATGAGGATCCTCCTGTATATGAGGTGACTGCTGTATATGAGAATCCTCCTGTATAGGAGGTGCCTGCTGTATATGAGCTCCCTGCACCCCGTGTAGCTCCTGTATATGAGGTGACTGCTGTATATGAGGTGTCTGCTGTATATGAGGAGTCTGCTGTATATGAGGTGACTGCTGTATATGAGGATCCTCCTGTATATAAGGTGACTGCTGTATATGAGGATCCTCCTGTATAGGAGGTGACTGCTGTATATGAGGATCCTCCTGTATAGGAGGTGCCTGCTGTATATGAGGATCCTCCTGTATATGAGGTGACTGCTGTATATGAGGATCCTCCTGTATATGAGGTGACTGCTGTATATGAGGATCCTCCTGTATGTGAGGTGCCTGCGGTATATGAGGATCCTCCTGTATATGAGGTGACTGCTGTATATGAGGTGCCTCCTGTATATGAGCCCTCTGTACCCCGTGTAGCTCCTGTATATGAGTTGCCTCCTGTATATGAGGATCCTCCTGTATATGAGCCCTCTGCACCCCGTGTAGCTCCTGTATATGAGGTGACTGCTGTATATGAGGTGACTGCTGTATATGAGGATCCTCCTGTATATGAGGTGACTTCTGTATATGAGGTGCCTGCTGTATATGAGGTGTCTGCTGTATATGAGGATCCTCCTGTGTATGAGGTGACGGCTGTATATGAGGATCCTCCTGTATATGAGGTGACTGCTGTATATGAGGATCTTCCTGTATATGAGGTGACTGCTGTATATGAGGATCCTCCTGTATATGAGGTGACTGCTGTATATGAGGATCCTCCTGTATATGAGGTGACTGCTGTATATGAGGATCCTCCTGTATATGAGGTGACTGCTGTATATGAGGTGACTGCTGTATATGAGGTGACTGCTGTATATGAGGTGCCTCCTGTATATGAGGATCCTCCTGTATATGAGGTGACTGCTGTATATGAGGATCTTCCTGTATATGAGGTGACTGCTGTATATGAGGATCCTCCTGTATATGAGGTGACTGCTGTATATGAGGATCCTCCTGTATATGAGGTGACTGCTGTATATGAGGATCCTCCTGTATATGAGGTGACTGCTGTAAATGAGGATCTTCCTGTATATGAGGTGACTGCTGTATATGAGGATCCTCCTGTATAGGAGGTGTCTGCTGTATATGAGCTCCCTGCACCCCGTGTAGCTCCTGTATATGAGGTGACTGCGGTATATGAGGATCCTCCTGTATATGAGGTGACTGCGGTATATGAGGATCCTCCTGTATATGAGGTGACTGCTGTATATGAGCCCTCTGCACCCCGTGTAGCTCCTGTATATGTGGTGTCTGGTGTATATGAGCCCTCTGCACCCCGTGTAGCTCCTGTATAAGAGGTGCCTCCTGTATATGAGGTGACTTCTGTATATGAGGATCCTCCTGTATATGAGGTGCCTGCGATATATGAGGATCCTCCTGTATATGAGGTGACTGCTGTATATGAGGATCTTCCTGTATATGAGGTGACTGCTGTATATGAGGATCCTCCTGTATATGAGGTGACTGCTGTATATGAGGATCCTCCTGTATATGAGGTGACTGCTGTATATGAGGATCCTCCTGTATATGAGGTGACTGCTGTATATGAGGTGTCTGCTGTATATGAGGATCCTCCTGTATATGAGGTGACTGCTGTATATGAGGATCCTCCTGTATATGAGGTGACTGCTGTATATGAGGATCCTCTTGTATATGAGGTGACTGCTGTATATGAGGATCTTCCTGTATATGAGGTGACTGCTGTATATGAGGATCCTCCTGTATATGAGCCCTCTGCACCCCGTGTAGCTCCTGTATATGAGGTGCCTCCTGTATATGAGCTCCCTGCACCCCGTGTAGCTCCTGTATATGAGGATCCTCCTGTATATGAGGTGACTGCTGTATATGAGGATCCTCCTGTATATGAGGTGACTGCGGTATATGAGGATCCTCCTGTATATGAGGTGACTGCTGTATATGAGGATCCTCCTGTATATGAGGTGACTGCTGTATATGAGGTGCCTCCTGTATATGAGCTCCCTGCACCCCGTATAGCTCCTCTAGATGAGGTGACTGCTGTATATGAGGTGACTGCTGTATATGAGGTGTCTGCTGTATGTGAGCTCTCTGCACCCCGTGTAGCTCCTGTATATGAGGTGACTGCTGTATATGAGGTGACTGCTGTATATGAGGATCCTCCTGTATATGAGGTGACTGCTGTATATGAGGTGTCTGCTGTATATGAGGTGTCTGCTGTATATGAGCTCCCTGCACCCCGTGTAGCTCCTGTATATGAGGTGACTGCTGTATATGAGGTGACTGCTGTATATGAGGATCCTCCTGTATATGAGGTGACTGCTGTATATGAGGATCCTCCTGTATATGAGGTGACTGCTGTATATGAGGATCTTCCTGTATATGAGGTGACTGCTGTATATGAGGATCCTCCTGTATATGAGGTGCCTGCTGTATATGAGCTCCCTGCACCTCGTGTAGCTCCTGTATATGAGGTGACTGCTGTATATGAGGTGACTGCTGTATATGAGGTGTCGGCTGTATATGAGCTCTCTGCACCCCGTGTAGCTCCTGTATATGAGGTGACTGCTGTATATGAGGTGACTGCTGTATATGAGGATCCTCCTGTATATGAGGTGACTGCTGTATATGAGGTGTCAGCTATATATGAGGTGTCTGCTGTATATGAGCTCCCTGCACCCCGTGTAGCTCCTGTATATGAGGTGACTGCTGTATATGAGGTGACTGCTGTATATGAGGATCCTCCTGTATATGAGGTGACTGCTGTATATGAGGATCCTCCTGTATATGAGGTGACTGCTGTATATGAGGATCTTCCTGTATATGAGGTGACTGCTGTATATGAGGATCCTCCTGTATATGAGGTGACTGCTGTATATGAGAATCCTCCTGTATAGGAGGTGCCTGCTGTATATGAGCTCCCTGCACCCCGTGTAGCTCCTGTATATGAGGTGACTGCTGTATATGAGGTGTCTGCTGTATATGAGGTGTCTGCTGTATATGAGGTGACTGCTGTATATGAGGATCCTCCTGTATATAAGGTGACTGCTGTATATGAGGATCCTCCTGTATATGAGGATCCTCCTGTATAGGAGGTGCCTGCTGTATATGAGGATCCTCCTGTATATGAGGTGACTGCTGTATATGAGGATCCTCCTGTATATGAGGTGACTGCTGTATATGAGGATCCTCCTGTATATGAGGTGCCTGCGGTATATGAGGATCCTCCTGTATATGAGGTGACTGCTGTATATGAGGTGCCTCCTGTATATGAGCCCTCTGCACCCCGTGTAGCTCCTGTATATGAGTTGCCTCCTGTATATAAGGATCCTCCTGTATATGAGCCCTCTGCACCCCGTGTAGCTCCTGTATATGAGGTGACTGCTGTATATGAGGTGACTGCTGTATATGAGGATCCTCTTGTATATGAGGTGACTTCTGTATATGAGGTGCCTGCTGTATATGAGGTGTCTGCTGTATATGAGGATCCTCCTGTATATGAGGTGACTGCTGTATATGAGGATCCTCCTGTATATGAGGTGACTGCTGTATATGAGGATCTTCCTGTATATGAGGTGACTGCTGTATATGAGGATCCTCCTGTATATGAGGTGACTGCTGTATATGAGGATCCTCCTGTATATGAGGTGACTGCTGTATATGAGGATCCTCCTGTATATGAGGTGACTGCTGTATATGAGGTGACTGCTGTATATGAGGTGACTGCTGTATATGAGGTGCCTCCTGTATATGAGGATCCTCCTGTATATGAGGTGACTGCTGTATATGAGGATCTTCCTGTATATGAGGTGACTGCTGTATATGAGGATCCTCCTGTATATGAGGTGACTGCTGTATATGAGGATCCTCCTGTATATGAGGTGACTGCTGTATATGAGGATCCTCCTGTATATGAGGTGACTGCTGTATATGAGGATCTTCCTGTATATGAGGTCACTGCTGTATATGAGGATCCTCCTGTATAGGAGGTGTCTGCTGTATATGAGCTCCCTGCACCCCGTGTAGCTCCTGTATATAAGGTGACTGCTGTATATGAGGTGACTGCTGTATATGAGGATCCTCCTGTATATGAGGTGACTGCTGTATATGAGGTGTCAGCTGTACATGAGGTGTCTGCTGTATATGAGCTCCCTGCACCCCGTGTAGCTCCTGTATATGAGGTGACTGCTGTATGAGGTGACTGCTGTATATGAGGATCCTCCTGTATATGAGGTGACTGCTGTATATGAGGATCCTCCTGTAGATGAGGTGACTGCTGTATATGAGGTGACTGCTGTATATGAGGATCCTCCTGTATATGAGGTGACTGCTGTATATGAGAATCCTCCTGTATAGGAGGTGCCTGCTGTATATGAGCTCCCTGCACACCGTGTAGCTCCTGTATATGAGGTGACTGCTGTATATGAGGTGACTGCTGTATATGAGGATCCTCCTGTATATAAGGTGACTGCTGTATATGAGGATCCTCCTGTATATGAGGTGACTGCTGTATATGAGGATCCTCCTGTATAGGAGGTGCCTGCTGTATATGAGGATCCTCCTGTATATGAGGTGACTGCTGTATATGAGGATCCTCCTGTATATGAGGTGACTGCTGTATATGAGGATCCTCCTGTATATGAGGTGACTGCTGTATATGAGGATCTTCCTGTATATGAGGTGACTGCTGTATATGAGGATCCTCCTGTATAGGAGGTGCCTGCTGTATATGAGCTCCCTGCACCCCGTGTAGCTCCTGTATATGAGGTGACTGCTGTATATGAGGTGTCTGCTGTATATGAGGTGTCTGCTGTATATGAGGTGACTGCTGTATATGAGGTGTCTGCTGTATATGAGCTCTCTGCACCCCGTGTAGCTCCTGTATATGAGGTGACTGCTGTATATGAGGTGACTGCTGTATATGAGGTGTCTGCTGTATATGAGGATCCTCCTGTATATGAGGTGACTGCTGTATATGAGGATCCTCCTGTATATGAGGTGACTGTTGTATATGAGGTGCCTCCTGTATATGAGCCCTCTGCACCCCGTGTAGCTCCTGTATATGAGTTGCCTCCTGTATATGAGGATCCTCCTGTATATGAGCCCTCTGCACCCCGTGTAGCTCCTGTATATGAGGTGACTGCTGTATATGAGGTGACTGCTGTATATGAGGTGACTTCTGTATATGAGGATCCTCCTGTATATGAGGTGACTTCTGTATATGAGGTGCCTGCTGTATATGAGGTGTCTGCTGTATATGAGGATCCTCCTGTATATGAGTTGACTGCTGTATATGAGGATCCTCCTGTATATGAGGTGACTGCTGTATATGAGGATCCTCCTGTATATGAGGTGACTGCTGTATATGAGGATCCTCCTGTATATGAGGTGACTGCTGTATATGAGGATCTTCCTGTATATGAGGTGACTGCTGTATATGAGGATCCTCCTGTATATGAGGTGACTGCTGTATATGAGGATCCTCCTGTATATAAGGTGACTGCTGTATATGAGGATCCTCCTGTATATGAGGTGACTGCTGTATATGAGGTGACTGCTGTATATGAGGTGACTTCTGTATATGAGGATCCTCCTGTATATGAGGTGACTTCTGTATATGAGGTGCCTGCTGTATATGAGGTGTCTGCTGTATATGAGGATCCTCCTGTATGAGGTGACTGCTGTATATGAGGATCCTCCTGTATATGAGGTGACTGCTGTATATGAGGTGCCTCCTGTATATGAGGTGTCTGCTGTATATGAGGTGCCTCCTGTATATGAGCTCTCTGCACCCCGTGTAGCTCCTGTATATGAGGTGCCTCCTGTATATGAGCTCTCTGCACCCCGTGTAGCTCCTGTATATGAGGTGCCTCCTGTATATGAGCTCTCTGCACCCCGTGTAGCTCCTGTATATGAGGTGCCTCCTGTATATGAGGATCCTCCTGTATATGAGGTGACTGCGGTATATGAGGATCCTCCTGTATATGAGGTGACTGCTGTATATGAGGATCCTATTGTATATGAGCCCTCTGCACCCCGTGTAGCTCCTGTATATGAGGTGCCTGGTGTATATGAGCCCTCTGCACCCCGTGTAGCTCCTGTATATGAGGCGCCTCCTGTATATGAGCCCTCTGCACCCCGTGTAGCTCCTGTATATGAGGTGCCTGGTGTATATGAGCCCTCTGTACCCCGTGTAGCTCCTGTATATGAGGTGCCTCCTGTATATGAGCCCTCTGCACCCCGTGTAGCTCCTGTATATGAGTTGCCTCCTGTATATGAGGATCCTCCTGTATATGAGCCCTCTGAACCCCGTGTAGCTCCTGTATATGAGGTGAGTGCTGTATATGAGGTTTCTGCTGTATATGAGGTGACTTCTGTATATGAGGATCCTCCTGTATATGAGGTGACTTCTGTATATGAGGTGCCTGCTGTATATGAGGTGTCTGCTGTATATGAGGATCCTCCTGTATATGAGGTGACTGCTGTATATGAGGATCCTCCTGTATATGAGGTGACTGCTGTATATGAGGATCCTCCTGTATATGAGGTGACTGCTGTATATGAGGATCCTCCTGTATATGAGGTGACTGCTGTATATGAGGATCTTCCTGTATATGAGGTGACTGCTGTATATGAGGATCCTCCTGTATATGAGGTGACTGCTGTATATGAGGATCCTCCTGTATATGAGGTGACTGCTGTATATGAGGATCCTCCTGTATATGAGGTGACTGCTGTATATGAGGTGACTGCTGTATATGAGGTGACTTCTGTATATGAGGATCCTCCTGTATATGAGGTGACTTGTGTATATGAGGTGCCTGCTGTATATGAGGTGTCTGCTGTATATGAGGATCCTCCTGTATGAGGTGACTGCTGTATATGAGGATCCTCCTGTATATGAGGTGACTGCTGTATATGAGGTGCCTCCTGTATATGAGGTGACTGCTGTATATGAGGTGCCTCCTGTATATGAGGTGTCTGCTGTATATGAGGTGCCTCCTGTATATGAGCTCTCTGCACCCCGTGTAGCACCTGTATATGAGGTGCCTCCTGTATATGAGCTCTCTGCACCCCGTGTAGCTCCTGTATATGAGGTGCCTCCTGTATATGAGCTCTCTGCACCCCGTGTAGCTCCTGTATATGAGGTGCCTCCTGTATATGAGGATCCTCCTGTATATGAGGTGACTGCGGTATATGAGGATCCTCCTGTATATGAGGTGACTGCTGTATATGAGGATCCTCCTGTATATGAGCCCTCTGCACCCCGTGTAGCTCCTGTATATGAGGTGCCTGGTGTATATGAGCCCTCTGCACCCCGTGTAGCTCCTGTATATGAGGCGCCTCCTGTATATGAGCCCTCTGCACCCCGTGTAGCTCCTGTATATGAGGTGCCTCCTGTATATGAGCCCTCTGCACCCAGTGTAGCTCCTGTATATGAGTTGCCTCCTGTATATGAGGATCCTCCTGTATATGAGCCCTCTGCACCCCGTGTAGCTCCTGTATATGAGGTGAGTGTTGTATATGAGGTGACTGCTGTATATGAGGTGACTTCTGTATATGAGGATCCTCCTGTATATGAGGTGCCTCCTGTATATGAGCTCTCTGCACCCCGTGTAGCTCCTGTATATGAGGTGCCTCCTGTATATGAGCTCTCTGCATCCCGTGTAGCTCCTGTATATGAGGTGCCTCCTGTATATGAGCTCTCTGCACCCCGTGTAGCTCCTGTATATGAGGTGCCTCCTGTATATGAGGATCCTCCTGTATATGAAGTGACTGCGGTATATGAGGATCCTCCTGTATATGAGGTGACTGCTGTATATGAGGATCCTCCTGTATATGAGCCCTCTGCACCCCGTGTAGCTCCTGTATATGAGGTGCCTGGTGTATATGAGCCCTCTGCACCCCGTGTAGCTCCTGTATATGAGGCGCCTCCTGTATATGAGCCCTCTGCACCCCGTGTAGCTCCTGTATATGAGGTGCCTGGTGTATATGAGCCCTCTGCACCCCGTGTAGCTCCTGTATATGAGGTGCCTCCTGTATATGAGCCCTCTGCACCCCGTGTAGCTCCTGTATATGAGTTGCCTCCTGTATATGAGGATCCTCCTGTATATGAGCCCTCTGCACCCCGTGTAGCTCCTGTATATGAGGTGAGTGCTGTATATGAGGTGACTGCTGTATATGAGGTGACTGCTGTATATGAGGTGACTTCTGTATATGAGGATCCTCCTGTATATGAGGTGACTTCTGTATATGAGGTGCCTGCTGTATATGAGGTGTCTGCTGTATATGAGGATCCTCCTGTATATGAGGTGACTGCTGTATATGAGGATCCTCCTGTATATGAGGTGACTGCTGTATATGAGGATCTTCCTGTTTATGAGGTGCCTGCGGCATATGAGGATCCTCCTGTATATGAGGTGACTGCTGTATATGAGGATTCTCCTGTATATGAGGTGAATGCTGTATATGAGGATCTTCCTGTATATGAGGTGCCTGCGGTATATGAGGATTCTCCTGTATATGAGGTGTCTGCTGTATATGAGCTCTCTGCACCCCGTGTAGCTCCTGTATATGAGGATCTTCCTGTATATAAGGTGACTGCTGTATATGAGGATCCTCCTGTATATGAGGTGTCTGCTGTATATGAGGATCTTCCTGTATATGAGGTGACTGCTGTATATGAGGATCCTCCTGTATATGAGGTGACTGCTGTATATGAGGATCCTCCTGTATATGAGGTGACTGCTGTATATGAGGATCCTCCTGCATATGAGGTGACTGCGTTATATGAGGATCCTCCTGTATATGAGGTGACTGCGGTATATGAGGATCCTCCTGTATATGAGGTGTCTGCTGTATATGAGGATCTTCCTGTATATGAGGTGACTGCTGTATATGAGGATCCTCCTGTATATGAGGTGACTGCTGTATATGAGGATCCTCCTGTATATGAGGATCCTCCTGTATATGAGGTGACTGCGGTATATGAGGTGACTGCGGTATATGAGGATCCTCCTGTATATGAGGTGACTGCTGTATATGAGCCCTCTGCACCCCGTGTAGCTCCTGTATATGTGGTGCCTGGTGTATATGAGCCCTCTGCACCCCGTGTAGCTCCTGTATAAGAGGTGCCTCCTGTATATGAGGTGACTTCTGTATATGAGGATCCTCCTGTATATGAGGTGACTGCGGTATATGAGGATCCTCCTGTATATGAGGTGACTGCTGTATATGAGGTGCCTCCTGTATATGAGCCCTCTGCACCCCGTGTAGCTCCTGTATATGAGTTGCCTCCTGTATATGAGGATCCTCCTGTATATGAGCCCTCTGCACCCCGTGTAGCTCCTGTATATGAGGTGACTGCTGTATATGAGGTGACTGTTGTATATGAGGTGACTTCTGAATATGAGGATCCTCCTGTATATGAGGTGACATCTGTATATGAGGTGCCTGCTGTATATGAGGTGTCTGCTGTATATGAGGATCCTCCTGTATATGAGGTGACTGCTGTATATGAGGATCCTTGTGTATATGAGGTGACTGCTGTATATGAGGATCTTCCTGTATATGAGGTGACTGCTGTATATGAGGATCCTCCTGTATATGAGGTGACTGCTGTATATGAGGATCCTCCTGTATATGAGGTGACTGCTGTATATGAGGATCCTCCTGTATATGAGGTGACTGCTGTATATGAGGTGTCTGCTGTATATGAGGATCCTCCTGTATATGAGGTGACTGCTGTATATGAGGTGTCTGCTGTATATGAGGATCCTCCTGTATATGAGGTGACTGATGTATATGAGGATCCTCCTGTATATGAGGTGACTGCTGTATATGAGGATCTTCCTGTATATGAGGTGACTGCTGTATATGAGGATCCTCCTGTATATGAGCCCTCTGAACCCCGTGTAGCTCCTGTATATGAGGTGCCTCCTGTATATGAGCTCCCTGCACCCCGTGTAGCTCCTGTATATGAGGATCCTCCTGTATATGAGGTGACTGCTGTATATGAGGATCCTCCTGTATATGAGGTGACTGCGGTATATGAGGATCCTCCTGTATATGAGGTGACTGCTGTATATGAGGATCCTCCTGTATATGTGGTGACTGCTGTATATGAGGTGCCTCCTGTATATGAGCTCCCTGCACCCCGTGTAGCTCCTGTATATGAGGTGACTGCTGTATATGAGGTGACTGCTGTATATGAGGTGTCTGCTGTATATGAGCTCTCTGCACCCCGTGTAGCTCCTGTATATGAGGTGACTGCTGTATATGAGGTGACTGCTGTATATGAGGATCCTCCTGTATATGAGGTGACTGCTGTATATGAGGTGTCTGCTGTATATGAGGTGTCTGCTGTATATGAGCTCCCTGCACCCCGTGTAGCTCCTGTATATGAGGTGACTGCTGTATATGAGGTGACTGCTGTATATGAGGATCCTCCTGTATATGAGGTGACTGCTGTATATGAGGATCCTCCTGTATATGAGGTGACTGCTGTATATGAGGATCTTCCTGTATATGAGGTGACTGCTGTATATGAGGTGACTGCTGTATATGAGGATCCTCCTGTATATGAGGTGACTGCTGTATATGAGAATCCTCCTGTATAAGAGGTGCCTGCTGTATATGAGCTCCCTGCACGTCGTGTAGCTCCTGTATATGAGGTGACTGCTGTATATGAGGTGACTGCTGTATATGAGGTGTCTGCTGTATATGAGCTCTCTGCACCCCGTGTAGCTCCTGTATATGAGGTGACTGCTGTATATGAGGTGACTGCTGTATATGAGGATCCTCCTGTATATGAGGTGACTGCTGTATATGAGGTGTCAGCTGTATATGAGGTGTCTGCTGTATATGAGCTCCCTGCACCCCGTGTAGCTCCTGTATATGAGGTGACTGCTGTATATGAGGTGACTGCTGTATATGAGGATCCTCCTGTATATGAGGTGACTGCTGTATATGAGGTGACTGCTGTATATGAGGATCTTCCTGTATATGAGGTGACTGCTGTATATGAGGATCCTCCTGTATATGAGGTGACTGCTGTATATGAGAATCCTCCTGTATATGAGGTGCCTGCTGTATATGAGCTCGCTGCACCCCGTGTAGCTCCTGTATATGAGGTGACTGCTGTATATGAGGTGTCTGCTGTATATGAGGTGTCTGCTGTATATGAGGTGACTGCTGTATATGAGGATCCTCCTGTATATAAGGTGACTGCTGTATATGAGGATCCTCCTGTATATGAGGTGACTGCTGTATATGAGGATCCTCCTGTATAGGAGGTGCCTGCTGTATATGAGGATCCTCCTGTATATGAGGTGACTGCTGTATATGAGGATCCTCCTGTATATGAGGTGACTGCTGTATATGAGGATCCTCCTGTATATGAGGTGACTGCTGTATATGAGGATCTTCCTGTATATGAGGTGACTGCTGTATATGAGGATCCTCCTGTATAAGAGGTGCCTGCTGTATATGAGCTCCCTGCACCCCGTGTAGCTCCTGTATATGAGGTGACTGCTGTATATGAGGTGTCTGCTGTATATGAGGTGTCTGCTGTATATGAGGTGACTGCTGTATATGAGGTGTCTGCTGTATATGAGCTCTCTGCACCCCGTGTAGCTCCTGTATATGAGGTGACTGCTGTATATGAGGTGACTGCTGTATATGAGGTGTCTGCTGTATATGAGGATCCTCCTGTATATGAGGTGACTGCTGTATATGAGGATCCTCCTGTATATGAGGTGACTGCTGTATATGAGGATCCTCCTGTATATGAGGTGACTGCTGTATATGAGGATCTTCCAGTATATGAGGTGACTGCTGTATATGAGGATCCTCCTGTATATGAGGATCCTCCTGTATATGAGTCCTCTGCACCCCGTGTAGCTCCTGTATATGAGGTGCCTCCTGTATATGAGCTCCCTGCACCCCGTGTAGCTCCTGTATATGAGGATCCTCCTGTATATGAGGTGACTGCTGTATATGAGGATCCTCCTGTATATGAGGTGCCTACGGTATATGAGGATCCTCCTGTATATGAGGTGACTGCTGTATATGAGGTGCCTCCTGTATATGAGCCCTCTGCACCCCGTGTAGCTCCTGTATATGAGTTGCCTCCTGTATACGAGGATCCTCCTGTATATGAGCCCTCTGCACCCCGTGTAGCTCCTGTATATGAGGTGACTGCTGTATATGAGGTGACTGCTGTATATGAGGTGACTTCTGTATATGAGGATCCTCCTGTATATGAGGTGACTTCTGTATATGAGGTGCCTGCTGTATATGAGGTGTCTGCTGTATATGAGGATCCTCCTGTATATGAGGTGACTGCTGTATATGAGGATCCTCCTGTATATGAGGTGACTGCTGTATATGAGGATCTTCCTGTATATGAGGTGACTGCTGTATATGAGGATCCTCCTGTATATGAGGTGACTGCTGTATATGAGGATCCTCCTGTATATGAGGTGACTGCTGTATATGAGGATCCTCCTGTATATAAGGTGACTGCTGTATATGAGGTGTCTGCTGTATATGAGGATCCTCCTGTATATGAGGTGACTGCTGTTTATGAGGATCCTCCTGTATATGAGGTGACTGCTGTATATGAGGATCCTCCTGTATATGAGGTGACTGCTGTATATGAGGTGACTGCTGTATATGAGGATCCTCCTGTATATGAGCCCTCTGCACCCCGTGTAGCTCCTGTATATGAGGTGCCTCCTGTATATGAGCTCCCTGCACCCCGTGTAGCTCCTGTATATGAGGATCCTCCTGTATATGAGGTGACTGCTGTATATGAGGATCCTCCTGTATATGAGGTGCCTGCGGTATATGAGGATCCTCCTGTATATGAGGTGACTGCTGTATATGAGGTGCCTCCTGTATATGAGCCCTCTGCACCCCGTGTAGTTCCTGTATATGAGTTGCCTCCTGTATATGAGGATCCTCCTGTATATGAGCCCTCTGCACCCCGTGTAGCTCCTGTATATGAGGTGCCTGCTGTATATGAGCTCCCTGCACCCCGTGTAGCTCCTGTATATGAGGTGACTGCTGTATATGAGGTGTCTGCTGTACATGAGGTGTCTGCTGTATATGAGGTGACTGCTGTATATGAGGTGTCTGCTGTATATGAGCTCTCTGCACCCCGTGTAGCTCCTGTATATGAGGTGACTGCTGTATATGAGGATCCTCCAGTATATGAGGTGTCTGCTGTATATGAGGATCTTCCTGTATATGAGGTGACTGCTGTATATGAGGTGACTGCTGTATATGAGGATCCTCCTGTATATGAGGTGACTGCTGTACATGAGGATCCTCCTGTATATGAGGTGACTGCTGTATATGAGGATCCTCCTGTATATGAGGTGACTGCTGTATATGAGGATCCTCCTGTATATGAGGTGACTGCGGTATATGAGGATCCTCCTGTATATGAGGTGACTGCGGTATATGAGGATCCTCCTGTATATGAGGTGACTGCTGTATATGAGCTCTCTGCACCCCGTGTAGCTTCTGTATATGAGGTGACTGCTGTATATGAGGTGACTGCTGTATATGAGGATCCTCCTGTATATGAGGTGACTGCTGTATATGAGGTGTCTGCTGTATATGAGGTGTCTGCTGTATATGAGCTCCCTGCACCCCGTGTAGCTCCTGTATATGAGGTGACTGCTGTATATGAGGTGACTGCTGTTTATGAGGATCCTCCTGTATATGAGGTGACTGCTGTATATGAGGATCCTCCTGTATATGAGGTGACTGCTGTATATGAGGATCTTCCTGTATATGAGGTGACTGCTGTATATGAGGATCCTCCTGTATATGAGGTGACTGCTGTATATGAGAATCCTCCTGTATAGGAGGTGCCTGCTGTATATGAGCTCCCTGCACCTCGTGTAGCTCCTGTATATGAGGTGACTGCTGTATATGAGGTGACTGCTGTATATGAGGTGTCTGCTGTATATGAGCTCTCTGCACCCCGTGTAGCTCCTGTATATGAGGTGACTGCTGTATATGAGGTGACTGCTGTATATGAGGATCCTCCTGTATATGAGGTGACTGCTGTATATGAGGTGTCAGCTGTATATGAGGTGTCTGCTGTATATCAGCTCCCTGCACCCCGTGTAGCTCCTGTATATGAGGTGACTGCTGTATATGAGGTGACTGCTGTATATGAGGATCCTCCTGTATATGAGGTGACTGCTGTATATGAGGATCCTCCTGTATATGAGGTGACTGCTGTATATGAGGATCTTCCTGTATAGGAGGTGCCTGCTGTATATGAGGATCCTCCTGTATATGAGGTGACTGCTGTATATGAGGATCCTCCTGTATATGAGGTGACTGCTGTATATGAGGATCCTCCTGTATATGAGGTGACTGCTGTATATGAGGATCTTCCTGTATATGAGGTGACTGCTGTATATGAGGATCCTCCTGTATAGGAGGTGCCTGCTGTATATGAGCTCCCTGCACCCCGTGTAGCTCCTGTATATGAGGTGACTGCTGTATATGAGGTGTCTGCTGTATATGAGGTGTCTGCTGTATATGAGGTGACTGCTGTATATGAGGTGTCTGCTGTATATGAGCTCTCTGCACCCCGTGTAGCTCCTGTATATGAGGTGACTGCTGTATATGAGGTGACTGCTGTATATGAGGTGACTGCTGTATATGAGGTGTCTGCTGTATATGAGGATCCTCCTGTATATGAGGTGCCTGCGGTATATGAGGATCCTCCTGTATATGAGGTGACTGCTGTATATGAGGTGCCTCCTGTATATGAGCCCTCTGCACCCCGTGTAGCTCCTGTATATGAGTTGCCTCCTGTATATGAGGATCCTCCTGTATATGAGCCCTCTGCACCCCGTGTAGCTCCTGTATATGAGGTGACTGCTGTATATGAGGTGACTGCTGTATATGAGGTGACTTCTGTATATGAGGATCCTCCTGTATATGAGGTGACATCTGTATATGAGGTGCCTGCTGTATATGAGGTGTCTGCTGTATATGAGGATCCTCCTGTATATGAGGTGACTGCTGTATATGAGGATCCTCGTGTATATGAGGTGACTGCTGTATATGAGGATCTTCCTGTATATGAGGTGACTGCTGTATATGAGGATCCTCCTGTATATGAGGTGACTGCTGTATATGAGGATCCTCCTGTATATGAGGTGACTGCTGTATATGAGGATCCTCCTGTATATGAGGTGACTGCTGTATATGAGGTGTCTGCTGTATATGAGGATCCTCCTGTATATGAGGTGACTGCTGTATATGAGGATCCTCCTGTATATGAGGTGACTGCTGTATATGAGGATCCTCCTGTATATGAGGTGACTGCTGTATATGAGGATCTTCCTGTATATGAGGTGACTGCTGTATATGAGGATCCTCCTGTATATGAGCCCTCTGCACCCCGTGTAGCTCCTGTATATGAGGTGCCTCCTGTATATGAGCTCCCTGCACCCCGTGTAGCTCCTGTATATGAGGATCCTCCTGTATATGAGGTGACTGCTGTATATGAGGATCCTCCTGTATATGAGGTGACTGTGGTATATGAGGATCCTCCTGTATATGAGGTGACTGCTGTATATGAGGATCCTCCTGTATATGATGTGACTGCTGTATATGAGGTGCCTCCTGTATATGAGCTCCCTGCACCCTGAGTAGCTCCTGTATATGAGGTGACTGCTGTATATGAGGTGACTGCTGTATATGAGGTGTCTGCTGTATATGAGCTCTCTGCACCCCGTGTAGCTCCTGTATATGAGGTGACTGCTGTATATGAGGTGACTGCTGTATATGAGGATCCTCCTGTATATGAGGTGACTGCTGTATATGAGTTGTCTGCTGTACATGAGGTGTCTGCTGTATATGAGCTCCCTGCACCCCGTGTAGCTCCTGTATATGAGGTGACTGCTGTATATGAGGTGACTGCTGTATATGAGGATCCTCCTGTATATGAGGTGACTGCTGTATATGAGGATCCTCCTGTATATGAGGTGACTGCTGTATATGAGGATCTTCCTGTATATGAGGTGACTGCTGTATATGAGGATCCTCCTGTATATGAGGTGACTGCTGTATATGAGAATCCTCCTGTATAGGAGGTGCCTGCTGTATATGAGCTCCCTGCACCTCGTGTAGCTCCTGTATATGAGGTGACTGCTGTATATGAGGTGACTGCTGTATATGAGGTGTCTGCTGTATATGAGCTCTCTGCACCCTGTGTAGCTCCTGTATATGAGGTGACTGCTGTATATGAGGTGACTGCTGTATATGAGGATCCTCCTGTATATGAGGTGACTGCTGTATATGAGGTGTCAGCTGTATATGAGGTGTCTGCTGTATATGAGCTCCCTGCACCCCGTGTAGCTCCTGTATATGAGGTGACTGCTGTATATGAGGTGACTGCTGTATATGAGGATCCTCCTGTATATGAGGTGACTGCTGTATATGAGGAACCTCCTGTATATGAGGTGACTGCTGTATATGAGGATCTTCCTGTATATGAGGTGACTGCTGTATATGAGGATCCTCCTGTATATGAGGTGACTGCTGTATATGAGAATCCTCCTGTATAGGAGGTGCCTGCTGTATATGAGCTCCCTGCACCCCGTGTAGCTCCTGTATATGAGGTGACTGCTGTATATGAGGTGTCTGCTGTATATGAGGTGTCTGCTGTATATGAGGTGACTGCTGTATATGAGGATCCTCCTGTATATAAGGTGACTGCTGTATATGAGGATCCTCCTGTATATGAGGTGACTGCTGTATATGAGGATCCTCCTGTATAGGAGGTGCCTGCTGTATATGAGGATCCTCCTGTATATGAGGTGACTGCTGTATATGAGGATCCTCCTGTATATGAGGTGACTGCTGTATATGAGGATCCTCCTGTATAAGAGGTGACTGCTGTATATGAGGATCTTCCTGTATATGAGGTGACTGCTGTATATGAGGATCCTCCTGTATAGGAGGTGCCTGCTGTATATGAGCTCCCTGCACCCCGTGTAGCTCCTGTATATGAGGTGACTGCTGTATATGAGGTGTCTGCTGTATATCAGGTGTCTGCTGTATATGAGGTGACTGCTGTATATGAGGTGTCTGCTGTATATGAGCTCTCTGCACCCCGTGTAGCTCCTGTATATGAGGTGACTGCTGTATATGAGGTGACTGCTGTATATGAGGTGACTGCTATATATGAGGTGTCTGCTGTATATGAGGATCCTCCTGTATATGAGGTGACTGCTGTATATGAGGATCCTCCTGTATATGAGGTGACTGCTGTATATGAGGATCCTCCTGTATATGAGGTGACTGCTGTATATGAGGATCTTCCTGTATATGAGGTGACTGCTGTATATGAGGATCCTCCTGTATATGAGGATCCTCCTGTATATGAGCCCTCTGCACCCCGTGTAGCTCCTGTATATGAGGTGCCTCCTGTATATGAGCTCCCTGCACCCCGTGTAGCTCCTGTATATGAGGATCCTCCTGTATATTAGGTGACTGCTGTATATGAGGATCCTCCTGTATATGAGGTGCCTACGGTATATGAGGTGACTGCTGTATGTGAGGTGCCTCCTGTATATGAGCCCTCTGCACCCCGTGTAGCTCCTGTATATGAGTTGCCTCCTGTATATGAGGATCCTCCTGTATATGAGCCCTCTGCACCCCGTGTAGCTCCTGTATATGAGGTGACTGCTGTATATGAGGTGACTGCTGTATATGAGGTGACTTCTGTATATGAGGATCCTCCTGTATATGAGGTGACTTCTGTATATGAGGTGCCTGCTGTATATGAGGTGTCTGCTGTATATGAGGATCCTCCTGTATATGAGGTGACTGCTGTATATGAGGATCCTCCTGTATATGAGGTGACTGCTGTATATGAGGATCTTCCTGTATATGAGGTGACTGCTGTATATGAGGATCCTCCTGTATATGAGGTGACTGCTGTATATGAGGATCCTCCTGTATATGAGGTGACTGCTGTATATGAGGATCCTCCTGTATATAAGGTGACTGCTGTATATGAGGTGTCTGCTGTATATGAGGATCCTCCTGTATATGAGGTGACTGCTGTATATGAGGATCCTCCTGTATATGAGGTGACTGCTGTATATGAGGATCCTCCTGTATATGAGGTGACTGCTGTATATGAGGATCTTCCTGTATATGAGGTGACTGCTGTATATGAGGATCCTCCTGTATATGAGGTGACTGCTGTATATGAGGATCTTCCTGTATATGAGGTGCCTGCGGTATATGAGGATCCTCCTGTATATGAGGTGACTGCTGTATATGAGGTGCCTCCTGTATATGAGCTCCCTGCACCCCGTGTAGCTCCTGTATATGAGGATCCTCCTGTATATGAGGTGACTGCTGTATATGAGGATCCTCCTGTATATGAGGTGCCTGCGGTATATGAGGATCCTCCTGTATATGAGGTGACTGCTGTATATGAGGTGCCTCCTGTATATGAGCCCTCTGCACCCCGTGTAGTTCCTGTATATGAGTTGCCTCCTGTATATGAGGATCCTCCTGTATATGAGCCCTCTGCACACCGTGTAGCTCCTGTATATGAGGTGACTGCTGTATATGAGGTGACTGCTGTATATGAGGTGACTTCTGTATATGAGGATCCTCCTGTATATGAGGTGACTTCTGTATATGAGGTGCCTGCTGTATATGAGGTGTCTGCTGTATATGAGGATCCTCCTGTATATGAGGTGACTGCTGTATATGAGGTGTCTGCTGTATATGAGGATCCTCCTGTATATGAGGTGACTGCTGTATATGAGGATCCTCCTGTATATGAGGTGACTTCTGTATATGAGGTGCCTCCTGTATATGAGGTGACTGCTGTATATGAGGATCCTCCTGTATATAAGGTGACTGCTGTATATGAGGTGTCTGCTGTATATGAGGATCCTCCTGTATATGAGGTGACTGCTGTATATGAGGATCCTCCTGTATATGAGGTGACTGCTGTATATGAGGATCCTCCTGTATATGAGGTGACTGCTGTATATGAGGATCTTCCTGTATATGAGGTGACTGCTGTATATGAGGATCCTCCTGTATATGAGGTGACTGCTGTATATGAGGATCTTCCTGTATATGAGGTGCCTGCGGTATATGAGGATCCTCCTGTATATGAGGTGACTGCTGTATATGAGGTGCCTCCTGTATATGAGCTCCCTGCACCCCATGTAGCTCCTGTATATGAGGATCCTCCTGTATATGAGGTGACTGCTGTATATGAGGATCCTCCTGTATATGAGGTGCCTGCGGTATATGAGGATCCTCCTGTATATGAGGTGACTGCTGTATATGAGGTGCCTCCTGTATATGAGCCCTCTGCACCCCGTGTAGTTCCTGTATATGAGTTGCCTCCTGTATATGAGGATCCTCCTGTATATGAGCCCTCTGCACACCGTGTAGCTCCTGTATATGAGGTGACTGCTGTATATGAGGTGACTGCTGTATATGAGGTGACTTCTGTATATGAGGATCCTCCTGTATATGAGGTGACTTCTGTATATGAGGTGCCTGCTGTATATGAGGTGTCTGCTGTATATGAGGATCCTCCTGTATATGAGGTGACTGCTGTATATGAGGTGCCTCCTGTATATGAGCCCTCTGCACCCCGTGTAGTTCCTGTATATGAGTTGCCTCCTGTATATGAGGATCCTCCTGTATATGAGTCTTCTGCACACCGTGTAGCTCCTGTATATGAGGTGACTGCTGTATATGAGGTGACTGCTGTATATGAGGTGACTTCTGTATATGAGGATCCTCCTGTATATGAGGTGACTTCTGTATATGAGGATCCTCCTGTATATGAGGTGACTTCTGTATATGAGGTGCCTGCTGTATATGAGGTGTCTGCTGTATATGAGGATCCTCCTGTATATGAGGTGACTGCTGTATATGAGGATCCTCCTGTATATGAGGTGACTGCTGTATATGAGGATCCTCCTGTATATGAGGTGACTGCTGTATATGAGGATCCTCCTGTATATGAGGTGACTGCTGTATATGAGGATCTTCCTGTATATGAGGTGACTGCTGTATATGAGGATCCTCCTGTATATGAGGTGACTGCTGTATATGAGGATCCTCCTGTATATGAGGTGACTGCTGTATATGAGGTGACTGCTGTATATGAGGTGACTTCTGTATATGAGGATCCTCCTGTATATGAGGTGACTTCTGTATATGAGGTGCCTGCTGTATATGAGGTGTCTGCTGTATATGAGGATCCTCCTGTATGAGGTGACTGCTGTATATGAGGATCCTCCTGTATATGAGGTGACTGCTGTATATGAGGTGCCTCCTGTATATGAGGTGTCTGCTGTATATGAGGTGCCTCCTGTATATGAGCTCTCTGCACCCCGTGTAGCTCCTGTATATGAGGTGCCTCCTGTATATGAGCTCTCTGCACCCCGTGTAGCTCCTGTATATGAGGTGCCTCCTGTATATGAGATCTCTGCACCCCGTGTAGCTCCTGTATATGAGGTGCCTCCTGTATATGAGGATCCTCCTGTATATGAGGTGACTGCGGTATATGAGGATCCTCCTGTATATGAGGTGACTGCTGTATATGAGGATCCTCCTGTATATGAGCCCTCTGCACCCCGTGTAGCTCCTGTATATGAGGTGCCTGGTGTATATGAGCCCTCTGCACCCCGTGTAGCTCCTGTATATGAGGCGCCTCCTGTATATGAGCCCTCTACACCCCGTGTAGCTCCTGTATATGAGGTGCCTCCTGTATATGAGCCCTCTGCACCCCGTGTAGCTCCTGTATATGAGTTGCCTCCTGTATATGAGGATCCTCCTGTATATGAGCCCTCTGCACCCCGTGTAGCTCCTGTATATGAGGTGAGTGCTGTATATGAGGTGACTGCTGTATATGAGGTGACTTCTGTATATGAGGATCCTCCTGTATATGAGGTGACTTCTGTATATGAGGTGCCTGCTGTATATGAGGTGTCTGCTGTATATGAGGATCCTCCTGTATATGAGGTGACTGCTGTATATGAGGATCCTCCTGTATATGAGGTGACTGCTGTATATGAGGATCTTCCTGTATATGAGGTGCCTGCGGCATATGAGGATCCTCCTGTATATGAGGTGACTGCTGTATATGAGGATCCTCCTGTATATGAGGTGACTGCTGTATATGAGGATCTTCCTGTATATGAGGTGCCTGCGGTATATGAGGATCCTCCTGTATATGAGGTGTCTGCTGTATATGAGCTCTCTGCACCCCGTGTAGCTCCTGTATATGAGGTGACTGCTGTATATGAGGATCCTCCTGTATATGAGGTGTCTGCTGTATATGAGGATCTTCCTGTATATGAGGTGACTGCTGTACATGAGGATCCTCCTGTATATGAGGTGACTGCTGTATATGAGGATCCTCCTGTATATGAGGTGACTGCTGTACATGAGGATCCTCCTGTATATGAGGTGACTGCGGTATATGAGGATCCTCCTGTATATGAGGTGACTGCGGTATATGAGGATCCTCCTGTATATGAGGTGACTGCTGTATATGAGCTCTCTGCACCCCGTGTAGCTCCTGTATATGAGGTGACTGCTGTATATGAGGTGACTGCTGTATATGAGGATCCTCCTGTATATGAGGTGACTGCTGTACATGAGGTGTCTGCTGTATATGAGGTGTCTGCTGTATATGAGCTCCCTGCACCCCGTGTAGCTCCTGTATATGAGGTGACTGCTGTATATGAGGTGACTGTTGCATATGAGGATCCTCCTGTATATGAGGTGACTGCTGTATATGAGGATCCTCCTGTATATGAGGTGACTGCTGTATATGAGGATCTTCCTGTATATGAGGTGACTGCTGTATATGAGGATCCTCCTGTATATGAGGTGACTGCTGTATATGAGAATCCTCCTGTATAGGAGGTGCCTGCTGTATATGAGCTCCCTGCACCTCGTGTAGCTCCTGTATATGAGGTGACTGCTGTATATGAGGTGACTGCTGTATATGAGGTGTCTGCTGTATATGAGCTCTCTGCACCCCGTGTAGCTCCTGTATATGAGGTGACTGCTGTATATGAGGATCCTCCTGTATATGAGGTGACTGCTGTATATGAGAATCCTCCTGTATAGGAGGTGCCTGCTGTATATGAGCTCCCTGCACCTCGTGTAGCTCCTGTATATGAGGTGTCTGCTGTATATGAGGTGTCAGCTGTATATGAGGTGTCTGCTGTATATCAGCTCCCTGCACCCCGTGTAGCTCCTGTATATGAGGTGACTGCTGTATATGAGGTGACTGCTGTATATGAGGATCCTCCTGTATATGAGGTGACTGCTGTATATGAGGATCCTCCTGTATATGAGGTGACTGCTGTATATGAGGATCTTCCTGTATATGAGGTGACTGCTGTATATGAGGATCCTCCTGTATATGAGGTGACTGCTGTATATGAGAATCCTCCTGTATAGGAGGTGCCTGCTGTATATGAGCTCCCTGCACCCCGTGTAGCTCCTGTATATGAGGTGACTGCTGTATATGAGGTGTCTGCTGTATATGAGGTGACTGCTGTATATGAGGATCCTCCTGTATATAAGGTGACTGCTGTATATGAGGATCCTCCTGTATATGAGGTGATTGCTGTATATGAGGATCCTCCTGTATAGGAGGTGCCTGATGTATATGAGGATCCTCCTGTATATGAGGTGACTGCTGTATATGAGGATCCTCCTGTATATGAGGTGACTGCTGTATATGAGGATCCTCCTGTATATGAGGTGACTGCTGTATATGAGGATCCTCCTGTATAGGAGGTGCCTGCTGTATATGAGGTGTCTGCTGTATATGAGGTGTCTGCTGTATATGAGGTGACTGCTGTATATGAGGTGTCTGCTGTATATGAGCTCTCTGCACCCCGTGTAGCTCCTGTATATGAGGTGACTGCTGTATATGAGGTGACTGCTGTATATGAGGTGACTGCTGTATATGAGGTGTCTGCTGTATATGAGGATCCTCCTGTATATGAGGTGACTGCTGTATATGAGGATCCTCCTGTATATGAGGTGACTGCTGTATATGAGGATCCTCCTGTATATGAGGTGACTGCTGTATATGAGGATCTTCCTGTATATGAGGTGACTGCTGTATATGAGAATCCTCCTGTATATGAGGATCCTCCTGTATATGAGCCCTCTGCACCCCGTGTAGCTCCTGTATATGAGGTTCCTCCTGTATATGAGCTCCCTGCACCCCGTGTAGCTCCTGTATATGAGGATCCTCCTGTATATGAGGTGACTGCTGTATATGAGGATCCTCCTGTATATGAGGTGCCTACGGTATATGAGGATCCTCCTGTATATGAGGTGACTTCTGTATATGAGGTGCCTCCTGTATATGAGCCCTCTGCACCCCGTGTAGCTCCTGTATATGAGTTGCCTCCTGTATATGAGGATCCTCCTGTATATGAGCCCTCTGCACCCCGTGTATCTCCTGTATATGAGGTGACTGCTGTATATGAGGTGACTGCTGTATATGAGGTGACTTCTGTATATGAGGATCCTCCTGTATATGAGGTGACTTCTGTATATGAGGTGCCTGCTGTATATGAGGTGTCTGCTGTATATGAGGATCCTCCTGTATATGAGGTGACTGCTGTATATGAGGATCCTCCTGTATATGAGGTGACTGCTGTATATGAGGATCCTCCTGTATAAGAGGTGACTGCTGTATATGAGGATCCTCCTGTATATGAGGTGACTGCTGTATATGAGGATCCTCCTGTATATAAGGTGACTGCTGTATATGAGGTGTCTGCTGTATATGAGGATCCTCCTGTATATGAGGTGACTGCTGTATATGAGGATCCTCCTGTATATGAGGTGACTGCTGTATATGAGGATCCTCCTGTATATGAGGTGACTGCTGTATATGAGGATCTTCCTGTATATGAGGTGACTGCTGTATATGAGGATCCTCCTGTATATGAGCCCTCTGCACCCCGTGTAGCTCCTGTATATGAGGTGCCTCCTGTATATGAGCTCCCTGCACCCCGTGTAGCTCCTGTATATGAGGATCCTCCTGTATATGAGGTGACTGCTGTATATGAGGATCCTCCTGTATATGAGGTGCCTGCGGTATATGAGGATCCTCCTGTATATGAGGTGACTGCTGTATATGAGGATCCTCCTGTATATGAGGTGACTGCTGTATATGAGGATCTTCCTGTATATGAGGTGACTGCTGTATATGAGGATCCTCCTGTATATGAGGTGACTGCTGTATATGAGGATCCTCCTGTATATGAGGTGACTGCTGTATATGAGGATCCTCCTGTATATGAGGTGACTGCTGTATATGAGGTGACTGCTGTATATGAGGTGACTTCTGTATATGAGGATCCTCCTGTATATGAGGTGACTTCTGTATATGAGGTGCCTGCTGTATATGAGGTGTCTGCTGTATATGAGGATCCTCCTGTATGAGGTGACTGCTGTATATGAGGATTCTCCTGTATATGAGGTGACTGCTGTATATGAGGTGCTTCCTGTATATGAGGTGTCTGCTGTATATGAGGTGCCTCCTGTATATGAGCTCTCTGCACCCCGTGTAGCTCCTGTATATGAGGTGCCTCCTGTATATGAGCTCTCTGCACCCCGTGTAGCTCCTGTATATGAGGTGCCTCCTGTATATGAGCTCTCTGCACCCCGTGTAGCTCCTGTATATGAGGTGCCTCCTGTATATGAGGATCCTCCTGTATATGAGGTGACTGCGGTATATGAGGATCCTCCTGTATATGAGGTGACTGCTGTATATGAGGATCCTCCTGTATATGAGCCCTCTGCACCCCGTGTAGCTCCTGTATATGAGGTGCCTGGTGTATATGAGCCCTCTGCACCCCGTGTAGCTCCTGTATATGAGGTGCCTCCTGTATATGAGCCCTCTGCACCCCGTGTAGCTCCTGTATATGAGTTGCCTCCTGTATATGAGGATCCTCCTGTATATGAGCCCTCTGCACCCCGTGTAGCTCCTGTATATGAGGTGACTGCTGTATATGAGGTGTCTGCTGTATATGAGGATCCTCCTGTATATGAGGTGACTTCTGTATATGAGGTGCCTGCTGTATATGAGGTGTCTGCTGTATATGAGGATCCTCCTGTATATGAGGTGACTGCTGTATATGAGGATCCTCCTGTATATGAGGTGTCTGCTGTATATGAGGTGACTGCTGTATATGAGGATCTTCCTGTATATGAGGTGCCTGCTGTTAGAACCTTGCTCTTAGGTTTTTTCCTTTGCTGGTCACATGACCTTGTTGGCCTATTTAATCCTGCTCCGCCCTTCTGGCTTTGCTGGACTTCATTGTATAACTACTTTCTAGCTAGCCTGTGCTCTGTATCTAACTCTGTTAGTTTGCTTGGTCTACGGACCTCTATGTTCTATCTATTTTGTTTGTTTGTCTGTCTGCTACTATTTCTGTTAGGAGGTGTCCCATTTTCCTCCCAGTCCTTAGTACTTGTAGGGATTCCTTCCCCAAATCTATAGGTCTCCGTACAGACTAGCTTAGGACTTTAGCAGGTCTGATCGCAGGATCAGGTCCCCTGTTACATCGTAGGGATAAAGCTGAGTTCTATCGTAGAGACAGATCTCCTCTCTTTCCTTAGCTCTGGTAGCAGAACATAACACCTGCGGCATATGAGGATCCTCCTGTATATGAGGTGACTGCTGTATATGAGGATCCTCCTGTATATGAGGTGACTGCTGTATATGAGGATCTTCCTGTATATGAGGTGCCTGCGGTATATGAGGATCCTCCTGTATATGAGGTGTCTGCTGTATATGAGCTCTCTGCACCCCGTGTAGCTCCTGTATATGAGGTGACTGCTGTATATGAGGATCCTCCTGTATATGAGGTGTCTGCTGTATATGAGGATCTTCCTGTATATGAGGTGACTGCTGTATATGAGGATCCTCCTGTATATGAGGTGACTGCTGTATATGAGGATCCTCCTGTATATGAGGTGACTGCTGTATATGAGGATCCTCCTGTATATGAGGTGACTGCGGTATATGAGGATCCTCCTGTATATGAGGTGACTGCGGTATATGAGGATCCTCCTGTATATGAGGTGACTGCTGTATATGAGCCCTCTGCACCCCGTGTAGCTCCTGTATATGTGGTGCCTGGTGTATATGAGCCCTCTGCACCCCGTGTAGCTCCTGTATATGAGGTGCCTCCTGTATATGAGCCCTCTGCACCCCGTGTAGCTCCTGTATATGAGTTGCCTCCTGTATATGAGGATCCTCCTGTATATGAGCCCTCTGCACCCCGTGTAGCTCCTGTATATGAGGTGACTGCTGTATATGAGGTGACTGCTGTATATGAGGTGACTTCTGTATATGAGGATCCTCCTGTATATGAGGTGCCTGCTGTATATGAGGTGTCTGCTGTATATGAGGATCCTCCTGTATATGAGGTGACTGCTGTATATGAGGATCCTCCTGTATATGAGGTGACTGCTGTATATGAGGATCTTCCTGTATATGAGGTGCCTGCGGCATATGAGGATCCTCCTGTATATGAGGTGACTGCTGTATATGAGGATCCTCCTGTATATGAGGATCTTCCTGTATATGAGGTGCCTGCGGTATATGAGGATCCTCCTGTATATGAGGTGTCTGCTGTATATGAGCTCTCTGCACCCAGTGTAGCTCCTGTATATGAGGATCTTCCTGTATATGAGGTGACTGCTGTATATGAGGATCCTCCTGTATATGTGTCTGCTGTATATGAGGATCTTCCTGTATATGAGGTGACTGCTGTATATGAGGATCCTCCTGTATATGAGGTGACTGCTGTATATGAGGATCCTCCTGTATATGAGGTGACTGCTATATATGAGCATCCTCCTGTATATGAGGTGACTGCGGTATATGAGGATCCTCCTGTATATGAGGTGACTGCGGTATATGAGGATCCTCCTGTATATGAGGTGACTGCTGTATATGAGCCCTCTGCACCCCGTGTAGCTCCTATATATGTGGTGCCTGGTGTATATGAGCCCTCTGCACCCCGTGTAGCTCCTGTATAAGAGGTGCCTCCTGTATATGAGGTGACTTCTGTATATGAGGATCCTCATGTATATGAGGAGCCTGCGGTATATGAGGATCCTCCTGTATATGAGGTGACTGCTGTATATGAGGTGCCTCCTGTATATGAGCCCTCTGCACCCCGTGCAGCTCCTGTATATGAGGTGACTGCTGTATATGAGGTGACTTCTGTATATGAGGATCCTCCTGTATATGAGGTGACTTCTGTATATGAGGTGCCTGCTGTATATGAGGTGTCTGCTGTATATGAGGATCCTCCTGTATATGAGGTGACTGCTGTATATGAGGATCCTTCTGTATATGAGGTGACTGCTGTATATGAGGATCTTCCTGTATATGAGGTGACTGCTGTATATGAGGATCCTCCTGTATATGAGGTGACTGCTGTATATGAGGATCCTCCTGTATATGAGGTGACTGCTGTATATGAGGATCCTCCTGTATATGAGGTGACTGCTGTATATGAGGTGTCTGCTGTATATGGAGGATCCTCCTGTATATGAGGTGACTGCTGTATATGAGGATCCTCCTGTATATGAGGTGACTGCTGTATATGAGGTGACTGCTGTATATGAGGATCTTCCTGTATATGAGGTGACTGCTGTATATGAGGTGCCTCCTGTATATGAGCTCCCTGCACCCCGTGTAGCTCCTGTATATGAGGATCCTCCTGTATATGAGGTGACTGCTGTATATGAGGATCCTCCTGTATATGAAGTGACTGCGGTATATGAGGATCCTCCTGTATATGAGGTGACTGCTGTATATGAGGATCCTCCTGTATATGAGGTGACTGCTGTATATGAGGTGCCTCCTGTATATGAGCTCCCTGCACCACGTGTAGCTCCTGTATATGAGGTGACTGCTGTATATGAGGTGACTGCTGTATATGAGGTGTCTGCTGTATATGAGCTCTCTGCACCCCGTGTAACTCCTGTATATGAGGTGACTGCTGTATATGAGGTGACTGCTGTATATGAGGATCCTCCTGTATATGAGGTGACTGCTGTATATGAGGTGTCTGCTGTATATGAGGTGTCTGCTGTATATGAGCTCCCTGCACCCCGTGTAGCTCCTGTATATGAGGTGACTGCTGTATATGAGGTTCCTCCTGTATATGAGGTGACTGCTGTATATGAGGATCCTCCTGTATATGAGGTGACTGCTGTATATGAGGATCTTCCTGTATATGAGGTGACTGCTGTATATGAGGATCCTCCTGTATATGAGGTGACTGCTGTATATGAGGATCCTCCTGTATAGGAGGTGCCTGCTGTATATGAGCTCCCTGCACCCCGTGTAGCTCCTGTATATGAGGTGACTGCTGTATATGAGGTGTCTGCTGTATATGAGGTGACTGCTGTATATGAGGATCCTCCTGTATATAAGGTGACTGCTGTATATGAGGATCCTCCTGTATATGAGGTGACTGCTGTATATGAGGATCCTCCTGTATAGGAGGTGCCTGCTGTATATGAGGATCCTCCTGTATATGAGGTGACTGCTGTATATGAGGATCCTCCTGTATATGAGGTGACTGCTGTATATGAGGATCCTCCTGTATATGAGGTGACTGCTGTATATGAGGATCTTCCTGTATATGAGGTGACTGCTGTATATGAGGATCCTCCTGTATAGGAGGTGCCTGCTGTATATGAGGATCCTCCTGTATATGAGGTGACTGCTGTATATGAGCTCCCTGCACCCCGTGTAGCTCCTGTATATGAGGTGACTGCTGTATATGAGGTGTCTGCTGTATATGAGGTGTCTGCTGTATATTAGGTGACTGCTGTATATGAGGTGTCTGCTGTATATGAGCTCCCTGCACCCCGTGTAGCTCCTGTATATGAGGTGACTGCTGTATATGAGGTGTCTGCTGTATATGAGGTGTCTGCTGTATATGAGGTGACTGCTGTATATGAGGTGTCTGCTGTATATGAGCTCTCTGCACCCCGTGTAGCTCCTGTATATGAGGTGGCTGCTGTATATGAGGTGACTGCTGTATATGAGGTGACTGCTGTATATGAGGTGTCTGCTGTATATGAGGTGACTGCTGTATATGAGCTCTCTGCACCCCGTGTAGCTCCTGTATATGAGGTGCCTGGTGTATATGAGCTCCCTGCACCCCGTGTAGCTCTTGTATATGAGGTGACTGCTGTATATGAGGTGTCTGCTGTATATGAGGTGTCTGCTGTATATGAGGTGACTGCTGTATATGAGGTGTCTGCTGTATATGAGCTCTCTGCACCCCGTGTAGCTCCTGTATATGAGGTGCCTGGTGTATATGAGCTCCATGCAACCCGTGTAGCTCCTGTACATGAGGTGACTGCTGTATATGAGGTGACTGCTGTATATGAGGTGACTTCTGTATATGAGGATCCTCCTGTATATGAGGTGACTGCTGTATATGAGGATCTTCCTGTATATGAGGTGACTGCTGTATATGAGGTGACTGCTGTATATGAGGTGTCTGCTGTATATGAGGTGTCTGCTGTATATGAGGTGACTGCTGTATATGAGGTGACTGCTGTATATGAGGTGCCTGGTGTATATGAGCTCCCTGCACACCGTGTAGCTCCTGTATATGAGGTGTCTGCTGTATATGAGGTGTCTGCTGTATATGAGGTGACTGCTGTATATGAGGTGTCTGCTGTATATGAGCTCTCTGCACCCCGTGTAGCTCCTGTATATGAGGTGCCTGGTGTATATGAGCTCCCTGCACCCCGTGTAGCTCCTGTATATGAGGTGACTGCTGTATATGAGGTGACTGCTGTATATGAGGTGACTTCTGTATATGAGGATCCTCCTGTATATGAGGTGACTGCTGTATATGAGGATCTTCCTGTATATGAGGTGACTGCTGTATATGAGGTGACTGCTGTATGAGGTGTCTGCTGTATATGAGGTGTCTGCTGTATATGAGGTGACTGCTGTATATGAGGTGTCTGCTGTATATGAGCTCTCTGCACCCCGTGTAGCTCCTGTATATGAGGTGACTGCTGTATATGAGGTGACTGCTGTATATGAGGTGACTGCTGTATATGAGGATCCTCCTGTATATGAGGTGTCTGCTGTATATGAGGTGACTGCTGTATATGAGGTGTCTGCTGTATATGAGCTCTCTGCACCCCGTGTAGCTCCTGTATATGAGGTGCCTGGTGTATATGAGCTCCCTGCACCCCGTGTAGCTCCTGTATATGAGGTGACTGCTGTATATGAGGTGACTGCTGTATATGAGGTGACTTCTGTATATGAGGATCCTCCTGTATATGAGGTGACTGCTGTATATGAGGATCTTCCTGTATATGAGGTGACTGCTGTATATGAGGTGTCTGCTGTATATGAGGTGTCTGCTGTATATGAGGATCCTCCTGTATATGAGGTGTCTGCTGTATATGAGGTGTCTGCTGTATATGAGGATCCTCCTGTATATGAGGTGTCTGCTGTATATGAGGTGTCTGCTGTATATGAGGATCCTCCTGTATATGAGATGTCTGCTGTATATGAGGTGACTGCTGTATATGAGGTGTCTGCTGTATATGAGGTGTCTGCTGTATATGAGGATCTTCCTGTATATGAGGTGACTGCTGTATATGAGGTGTCTGCTGTATATGAGGTGTCTGCTGTATATGAGGTGTCTGCTGTATATGAGGTGACTGCTGTATATGAGGTGTCTGCTGTATATGAGCTCTCTGCACCCCGTGTAGCTCCTGTATATGAGGTGACTGCTGTATATGAGGTGTCTGCTGTATATGAGGTGACTGCTGTATATGAGGTGTCTGCTGTATATGAGGTGACTGCTGTATATGAGGTGTCTGCTGTATATGAGGTGTCTGCTGTATATGAGGATCTTCCTGTATATGAGGTGACTGCTGTATATGAGGATCCTCCTGTATATGAGGTAGCTGCTGTATATGAGGTGACTGCTGTATATGAGGTGACTGCTGTATATGAGGTGACTGCTGTATATGAGGTGTCTGCTGTATATGAGGTGTCTGCTGTATATGAGGATCCTCCTGTATATGAGGTGTCTGCTGTATATGAGGTGTCTGCTGTATATGAGGATCCTCCTGTATATGAGGTGTCTGCTGTATATGAGGTGTCTGCTGTATATGAGGATCCTCCTGTATATGAGATGTCTGCTGTATATGAGGTGACTGCTGTATATGAGGTGTCTGCTGTATATGAGGTGTCTGCTGTATATGAGGTGTCTGCTGTATATGAGGATCCTCCTGTATATGAGGTGTCTGCTGTATATGAGGTGTCTGCTGTATATGAGGATCCTCCTGTATATGAGGTGTCTGCTGTATATGAGGTGTCTGCTGTATATGAGGATCCTCCTGTATATGAGATGTCTGCTGTATATGAGGTGACTGCTGTATATGAGGTGTCTGCTGTATATGAGGTGTCTGCTGTATATGAGCTCCCTGCACCCCGTGTAGCTCCTGTATATGAGGTGACTGCTGTATATGAGGTGTCTGCTGTATATGAGCTCTCTGCACCCCGTGTAGCTCCTGTATATGAGGTGACTGCTGTATATGAGGTGTCTGCTGTATATGAGGTGACTGCTGTATATGAGGTGTCTGCTGTATATGAGGTGACTGCTGTATATGAGGTGTCTGCTGTATATGAGGTGTCTGCTGTATATGAGGATCTTCCTGTATATGAGGTGACTGCTGTATATGAGGATCCTCCTGTATATGAGGTAGCTGCTGTATATGAGGTGACTGCTGTATATGAGGTGACTGCTGTATATGAGGTGACTGCTGTATATGAGGTGTCTGCTGTATATGAGGTGACTGCTGTATATGAGGTGTCTGCTGTATATGAGCTCCCTGCACCCCGTGTAGCTCCTGTATATGAGGTGACTGCTGTATATGAGGTGACTGCTGTATATGAGCTCCCTGCACCCCGTGTAGCTCCTGTATATGAGGTGACTGCTGTATATGAGGTGACTGCTGTATATGAGGTGACTGCTGTATATGAGCTCCCTGCACCCCGTGTAGCTCCTGTATATGAGGTGACTGCTGTATATGAGGTGTCTGCTGTATATGAGGTGTCTGCTGTATATGAGGATCCTCCTGTATATGAGATGTCTGCTGTATATGAGGTGACTGCTGTATATGAGGTGTCTGCTGTATATGAGGTGTCTGCTGTATATGAGGATCTTCCTGTATATGAGGTGACTGCTGTATATGAGGTGTCTGCTGTATATGAGGTGTCTGCTGTATATGAGGTGTCTGCTGTATATGAGGTGACTGCTGTATATGAGGTGTCTGCTGTATATGAGCTCTCTGCACCCCGTGTAGCTCCTGTATATGAGGTGACTGCTGTATATGAGGTGTCTGCTGTATATGAGGTGACTGCTGTATATGAGGTGTCTGCTGTATATGAGGTGACTGCTGTATATGAGGTGTCTGCTGTATATGAGGTGACTGCTGTATATGAGGTGTCTGCTGTATATGAGGTGTCTGCTGTATATGAGGATCTTCCTGTATATGAGGTGACTGCTGTATATGAGGATCCTCCTGTATATGAGGTAGCTGCTGTATATGAGGTGACTGCTGTATATGAGGTGACTGCTGTATATGAGGTGACTGCTGTATATGAGGTGTCTGCTGTATATGAGCTCCCTGCACCCCGTGTAGCTCCTGTATATGAGGTGACTGCTGTATATGAGGTGACTGCTGTATATGAGCTCCCTGCACCCCGTGTAGCTCCTGTATATGAGGTGACTGCTATATATGAGGTGTCTGCTGTATATGAGCTCTCTGCACCCCGTGTAGCTCCTGTATATGAGGTGACTGCTGTATATGAGGTGTCTGCTGTATATGAGGTGACTGCTGTATATGAGGTGTCTGCTGTATATGAGCTCTCTGCACCCCGTGTAGCTCCTGTATATGAGGTGTCAGCTGTATATGAGGTGTCTGCTGTATATGAGCTCTCTGCACCCCGTGTAGCTCCTGTATATGAGGTGACTGCTGTATATGAGGTGTCTGCTGTATATGAGGTGTCTGCTGTATATGAGGATCTTCCTGTATATGAGGTGACTGCTGTATATGAGGATCCTCCTGTATATGAGGTAGCTGCTGTATATGAGGTGACTGCTGTATATGAGGTGACTGCTGTATATGAGGTGACTGCTGTATATGAGGTGTCTGCTGTATATGAGGTGACTGCTGTATATGAGGTGTCTGCTGTATATGAGCTCCCTGCACCCCGTGTAGCTCCTGTATATGAGGTGACTGCTGTATATGAGGTGACTGCTGTATATGAGCTCCCTGCACCCCGTGTAGCTCCTGTATATGAGGTAGCTGCTGTATATGAGGTGACTGCTGTATATGAGGATCCTCCTGTATATGAGGTGACTGCTGTATATGAGGATCCTCCTGTATATGAGGTGACTGCTGTATATGAGGTGCCTCCTGTATATGAGCTCTCTGCACCCCGTGTAGCTCCTGTATAGGAGGTGCCTGCAGTGTGGTACTCCGCCATCCACCTGCTGTATCACAGGCAGCAGAGTCCAGCTCCAGTCATGTCGTGCGTCCTCCTCCAGCTCCAGTCTGGAGCACAGCCCGGGTTTTCCCGCCCACCGGCAGGCATGGTAATAGAATAGGCTATGTAATTTGACACTTCAACTTACTGTGCTCCCTGCTAGTTGATTCACTTACTCACCCACTAACACTGAGCTCCTTTTACTGTCTGTGGGCAAAAAAGGGACGGAAAGCTGCAGGAATAGGGGGAGGAAGTGCAGTGCCAGGCTGAGATGTGCCCAGCAAACCAGGGGATATTGTGCATGTGCTGACGGGGCTGCCAGGCTGCCCGCTCTCCTGCCTTCAGCTGGTAAGTTTCCTCTCTCCTCACACCTCCATGAGAGGTTCTCCCAAACAATGGATCATGGAAGGATCGTGGGGATCCTGTGGAAGGAAGGACACGCTGTGGATGTGCCCTGCAGGGTGGCCGTGGCCGTGGGCATGCCAGGCATTCCTTCCAGCAGGCTGTAAGGTCAGCGGGTCTCTGGGCATTGTGCTGCCTTGGAGAAAGTTGCCCCTGGCATCCTGGACATGTATGGAATGAGCTGGTTCTCCTTTTGTTGCGATGCCTGGCACAATTGATTGTTAGCTTAGTGGGCAAGCAGTTCCTGTGCAAGGCTTGTGTGGTGCAAGCGTTTAACCTGTGCTGTGCTGGCGGCCTCCCAGTGTCCCCATGGTCTGTGGCCACATTGGTGCCAGTAGTGCAGCTGGATCTGACATCACTGGCTATGAGGTGGATTCTCCTGCTGGCTGATGCTTCAGGCTCATTGTGCTTGTGTGTATTTGTGCAATGGTGGCGATCGTGCTGGTCATTAATATTAATGGTGTCTGTTATGATGGCTGTGCTGCACCGAGGCTGCTCAGGTGCAGAATGGAAGCGGCTCAGCCTGTACCATGTTTGGATGTACAGATGTCCCAGTAAACTAGCATAAGAGGTGGAAAGGGATTTGAAAAGGAACTCTGCTTTCTTAGGAATCCCTCCCCCTTCCCAGGACTATCAGTGTGTGATTTAGCTGCCTCTAGAAATGCTCCTTTTAAAACACTTAAGGAATGTGTCCCCCCCCCCCCCAATCAGACTTAAAATGTATATATTGTCTACTCCCAGTGGAGCAGAAGCCTTGAAAAAAAAGTTTCACCCAAACTTTTACATTGTGAACTGATTTAAAAATCCCTCCTCTACCCCCACCCCCTTCCCCTTGGCCTAACTTTTCTTACACCAAAGCAGCTGATAGTTACTGGTGTATTTTCTGAAAATGCTCCCCTAATGTCTGCACTCACTGCCAGAATGTGATTAACCCTGTGTGCCCTGGGAAACCATTCAGCTACACGTTCCATTCATTATCCCTCCATCTAGGCCTATTCACAGAAGTTCAGTATATATGGTCACTATGTGTATAGTCACTGTGTATGGTCAGGGCACTGCACTGTTGTGCTAAATAATAGTAGTGAATGACAGTGTGAGTGGCTTCTGTGGATGTAAGATCTGCCATTAGATCAATATACGCATTTCTTTCCCTTATTAGAGACTTCTGGATTACAGAATTATTTTATTCTGATAATTTACTGTAAGGAAGGCAATTAAGCATTTGTTCAATGTTATTTTATTATTTATCGTTATTAGTGTTAATATTTTCCAAGAGCTTTTTAAATATTTATTATTATTATGAATAATAATATATCTTTAAGTGTCATACAATATGCTCAGTTAAATATGTAGAAAAAAAAACCCTGTTTGGGGACAGCCTTTGCCTAATACACACACATCTTGCTTGCATTGCAGAGCTGTAGGTATGATGTACAGTACCACCATGAGACTGCATTACCGTCTGGTTGAGCAGAGTGGATATTCTTGTGCTTCAGTTCATAATCTGCAAAAGGCTTAATGGTTCTATGGTGCCAAAGGAATTGCTTTTCTCCTTTTACGCCGGTAGATCTCAGTGTAGCTGGTGTTCTGACTGCTTTTTCAAAGCCTTGACATGAGAAAGGAGGATTTAACTTGGCAGCCTGAACAAATGCTCTTTCAGAGGTTTCCAAAGAGATGGTATGAGAGCGGTGAAGAAAAATAACCAAGTATGTGGGTTGTGTTGTGTGTTTTTTTTTTTTTCTTCTCTTTTATTTTAAATGGTATCTACTCAACTGGTGTGATAGAAAATGGGCATTTGACATTGTCTAGTCCTGTTGGGCCCTTCAGAAGTAAAAGGTGTTCATGATATAGTTGTGCTTTATACCTTGTCTATTAGCTTGCTAGTGCCTTCTGTTTCCCTGTGCTGTTTTTACTTTATTTCTATGGATGTTGACTTTGGAATTCATGCCTTGCCATTCAGGCCAGAATTTACAGCTTGGATTTTTGGATGGTGTACTGGCAGCAAAATTCACGTGAGACTACAAAAAGAAATGTCTTTAATATATGGTTTTCCAGGGATCGCACGCTTTTATTTGTTTACATATGTGGAAGACTGAGATCTGCTTTTGTGGAATCTTCTGTCAAAGGAGAAAGTTTAGATGCATCCCTACCTGTATTGTTTATATGTAAAAGTTAGGCTATGTTCACACAACATTATGGCCCAAAGTGTAACTAATGTAGACCATTTTCATGTAGGCATGTGTTTATCAGTATTTTGCATCAATGTTTGTAAGACAAAACCAGAAGCGCAGTGCTATTCTTCCTGTCAAAATTCTGGATTATATTTTAAGCCAATGGGGTTTACAGATTGTAAACTTGCGAGCAGGGCCCTCACGCCTCCTGTTACTGTTGAACTATATGTTACTTTGTGATGTCTTTATTGTTTGTACATGTCCAGGCTTAATTGTGAACTGCTGCGGAATATGTTGGCGCTATAGAAATAAAATTATTATTAATATTATTATTTGGATTGTGTGCTGGTTCCAGGACTGCATCAAGGTTTGTGTCATAAACGCAAACTGCGATACAGATGTAAACAGAGACTTAGCCAAAATTAGAAATGTAACCTTAACACACAAAAAGCACAATAGAAAGATTTGCTCAGTTTGGTTTTACTCTCTCTCTTTTTTCACTTTTAAATAATAATACAAAATAATGACCAAAATATGTCCATAGGAAAATGATCATTTATTAACAGTTTCTATGTAGCAACTGTGTTCTAAATAACAATAGACTTCAATGGTCGGTCAGAGATAATCATACAGCATAATGTTGGATCTGGAAAGGGAAACATTAAATGTGGCATATGCTAAAAGTACTACTACTTTTTTTGATAGTTTTGCTAAATGAAACCTTTAAAATATACTGCTAAAGTGTTTGACCAAAACACTTTATTTTGGTCATTTTAATATTTATTTTCATTTGAGGTTCCCATTTATCAGTTGTTTTAGCTGTACGTATCCCCCATACAAACACTTTTTGGCTTCTAGGACACTAAATTAGGAGCCATAGGACTGAGTGTGGTGGCTGAGTATTTTCTTTTCTCACCCCGCTCAGGGTTGGCAGACAGGTTTTGGTGCTGTGCCTTCTTGGAGGCTGGGGTGTTTTTGTTATATTGTGGCATCAATCTTCTGTGGAGAAGGGGGAGGAGAGACTGGTGTTCACTGAGCACTGATTCAGGTTTATGAATGACAGAAGACTTGTGCTGACCCCCTTTTTTTTCTTGTGTTCCAAGACTAGGATGTTGAAACACCAGCCTCCAGACAAAAGGCACATTGAGCAGCAAGGTCTGCAGCAGAGCACTTGTGACTTGGAGGCTAAATGGGGGGGGGGGAGATAACTGAGTTTAGCAATGTGTTCCCCTGTTTTAATATGCTGTGAACGAGTAAACAAGCCTGTTAACTCATTTACATTATAGTCAGGAATATACAACAGTATTTTGTGAATTGCTGCCTGTTTCCTAGCTATATCTATTTTTATAACTATACTGTTTCATAAGTCCAAAAATATTTGTATAGAAAATCATTTGCTAGTACAGCGTGTAAGAATCTGCAGTTTCCTCATGGAATTCTGAGTAAACAATGTTGGGTTTCTTTTGTACTACTGTCATGAAATGTGTTTCATTGATAAATTCGTATAATCTTGATTTGTTAAGGAGGCTGTCTGGTTGGAAAAAAAAAATCTAACGAAACAACTCTCATAGATAATGGCAAATATTTAGAAGGGTCTCTCGTTTAGTCTTCTCATTATTAGCCACAGTGGATATTGGCAACAGACAATTTATCGTATTGGCTGATCAAGCCTGTCTTGAATGGGCCATTGATGAGAACAGTGTATGCAATTCAGCTGTATCACAGAATAAAAAAAAAAACATTCTTGTAAATAAAACCTAGGAAAGGTACTTGCAAGATATGGCCCTCATTTTAAACAAGCTGGTTGGTGGTGTTTTACTGGCCTGTTAAGGCAGGTTACAAATGTTCTGTGCTCATAGAATGTTATCGCCAGCACATCACCTGTTTAAATGGCATAATATGCTACTAATAAGGTCAATTTTCAAGCAGGCTTAAAAATCATTGCACCTAAAGAACAAGCGTTTTGCTCTTTCGTCAGGTGATTTTCCGCCTCTTTAGACTAGCCAATACTCGAGAACAAGCGTTTCTACGTAATCGTTCCCTGATGATAATGATTATCACGTCTAAATGGACCAATATTTTCCCTCTTTTTTTCTCTGCAACAGAGATAATTTGCCTATTATTGAACAGGAAACATTGCCTTTTAGATTCCATATTCAACTGGTTCCTTTAAGCTGGTGAACAAGTACTTCCACCATGAGAATTTTAGTGGTGCTGCAGGATTGTTGCTGCAAGGTTCTACCACAGGTTACAGGTGTCCCAGCAGCAGGACTTCCAATAGACCACACTAAGGTGTTCCTAAAAACCGAGAGCAGACAAGTTCAAAATGACTTGTAGCTAACATAACCTGCTCTCTGTGGTTTGATGTACCTTCTATTTATATTACATACAGCAACATTAATTCCACAGCGCTTTACAGACATTATCATCACTGTGCCCATTAAGGCTCACAATCTAGATTCCCTATCAGTATGTCTTTGGAGTGTGGGAGGAACCCGGAGGAAACCCACGCAAACACGGGGAGAACATACAAACTCCTTGCAGATGTGGTCCTTGGTGGGATTTGAACCTCAGTAAAGCAACAGTGCTAAACACTGAGCTACCTTGCTGCCCACCTTTACATGAATGTTTCTTTATTTTTAGTATACTGCCATCAGTTTTTCAACTTCTTGTTATTTACATTCACATCACTCTAGACTTTTATGGTATTTTATTGGCATTTATTATTAATAAAGTTTTGGCATTGTTTTCAATCACATTATTGTAAGGGGTCCATTTCCTCTTGTCGGATTATTATTCAATGTTTGCTGAGCCCTAATTATTACAGGGTCTATTTGATTTACAGTATAAGAAGGGAGTGAGAAATAAAATAGATTTTAACAGCATGTAGTACAAAGGATGTCCTAATCTATTGAAACAGTATAGTTTTTAAGTGGCTAAAGTTAATAAAAAGCGTTTTTTTTCATATAGGATGATATTTTTTAAAATCAATGCAATGTTCTTAGAATCACCGTTTCTTTGGAACAGTGATGTGTCTGACCAGTGTGATCTTACCTCTGGGACCTTCACCAGTCATGAGTTTTGGGGTCACGTGTCCTCCATGTCAACAGAGCGATGGTTGAGTTTGCTCATCTATGCTGTATGTGTGTGAAAAGTTGTGATTCTGGGAACACCATTTTATTAATTTTAAGACACTTTCAGTACACCTATTCTTTCTCAGTGGTATAATACTAGAGGCTACGTATAAATGAAGGTCCCTGCAAGGTTGATATATCAGCTATAAAGCTGCGGAACACTGAGCTATAAGAAATATGAATACATTTCTTTAATGTAAGGTATTTTACATTGGCACTGCTATCTCACCCTCTTTTTGGGATCTCAGATGCTTAAGTATTGGGTTGCAGAAGAAGCAGTAAAAAAGCTTGTATGATTAGTTTCTAATGTTTAAAATGGTTCAGTAAGTTACATGAGGAATAATAGAACTGAGCATACACTGGGGTGAAAGATCCTGATATAAGGCTTGGGACACGTTCAGTATTTGGGCAGTATTGTACATAAGTAATTGTAAGGCAAAGCCAGGAGTGGGTGAAAAATGTAAAAGTGGTGACGCGTTTCTATTATACTTTTCCTCTGATTGTTCTGCTCTTGATTTTGGCTTAGGGTGCTTTCATATTGCGTTCTGTGTCCCTGTCGGGGCATACGTCCTAAAATTCCATGCAAAACGGGGTCTGGACGGGGGCCAAAGACCACAATGGTGACGGCATAGCCAACGTGCAGCCTACGTCTGAGTGTCCGCCTCCTGTGGGTGTACACTCCCGAAAAAAGTGCACGGCAGAGAGCAAGTTCGCTCTGCCGTCACCATTGCGGTTTATGGCCCCCATCAGCGCATATGTCCAGACTCCGTTTTTTACAGATACTGATGTAAAATACTGACCAAATACTGAACGTGTGAACATGACCTTATTGTTAGTATATGTGAAAAATAGATTGTACCTACTGTTGTAGCAAGAGGTAGGCTATATCTGATGTGATAAATAACCAGGGCCCCTTGTATTTTATAATGCATTAAACTATCTAATTATTATTAAAGGGAACCTGTCACCAGAAATAATGCCGTTAACCTGCAGATATGGCGTTAATCTGCAGGTTAAGGCTATGTGCCCACGATGCAGAAATGCTGCATATTTTTTACGCTTCTCCTTGGCAGGAAAAATGCATGCGGTTTTTACATGCGTTTTTCACGCCAGGTAGAAGCGTTTGTCAAGCGTTTTTGCAAGCATTTCTGCATGCGGGTTATCAAGCGCTTTTCCAAGCAATTTTAGCATCACTTGGAAAAGTGCTTGACAACTTGTTCACACTATATAAATCCATGCAACCGGCATGGTTTTATAGTAGTGTGACCAAGTTAGTAAAAAAAAAAAATATAAGAATGGTAAAAAATAAAGTTTATATTCACCTTCCGTTGTCCTCCCGGTGTTTTGTCTGCTCCGTCCGGTGTGTTGGGCGGCTCGCGGTGGTGTGAAAGACCTGCGGTGACGTCATTGAGTCATGTGACAGGTCACATGACTCAATGACGTCATGGCAGGTCCTTCACAACAGTGCAAGAGACCGGACAAAGGGGAGAAAACACCGGGAGGACATCGGAAGGTAAGTATAATCTTTATTTTTTATTTTAAATTATTTTCTTTTACAGTTTCTATGGTACCCAGGTCTGGATGAGAGTCTCATCTCCTCCAGACGTCGGTACCATCCACACATTGAACCGTGTGATATCCACATGTGCACATGTAGTCATGCGGATGTCACGCGGTCCAATGCAAGTCAATGGCGGCAATTACGCTGCGTGTCCGCAAAATTAATGGACATGCTGCAGATTTTTGAGCGCAGCATAAATGCTGCGGAAAAATCCGCAGCATGGGCATTGACATTGCGGCTTGTCATTGGGGACCATGGGGGACGGATTACCAAGAGTTTCCCAAGCGTTTACGCTGCGTAAATTCCGCAGCATAAACGCTTGGAAAATGCTTTGTGGGCACGCAGCCTAACAGCATTATTATGCTACCCGGTGCCCACACTTAGCCGAATTCAGCATGGAGAAAATTAACTTTATTCTCCCTGCCAGCATTCGGTTTCAGTCATGGGGTCGGGGCGCTGTGGGTTCAGTCATCACTCTGAAAATACAGAGCGGCCGCTGTAACCGCGCCCCCTGCCCTGACTGACAGCCGGCCCCAATGCAGAGGGAGTGTTAATCAGTGCCGAGGTTGCGGTTACATCTGTATACTCAGAGTGGTGACTGAACCGGCGCAACCCCCCCCCTCCTCCCTTGACTGAATCGAAATGCTGGCAAGCAGAAAAAAGTTAATTTTCTCCCTGTTGCATTCGGCTGCGTGCAGGCGCCGGGCATCATAATACTGCTGTTAACCTGAAGATTAACCGCATGCATATCTGCAGGTTAATAGCATTATTTCTGGTGACAGGTTCGCTTTAATGCACATGGACATTTTTATACCTTTTTGATTTTACATGGTGGCAAATGAGAAACCAAATTATGGCAGACCACATCATATTCTACCTTACAAAGATACTAGTCTCTAGAAGCAGGGTATACTGGCACAGGCAAGCACCACATGGCACCACATCACTGCTGTGTGATTGAGCCCTTATTGTGCCAACGCTAATATGTATTATAAACAGTGTATGTCAGATTCTAATGGTACAGATGCAATGGCTTCGCAAAAATCTAGGCACCAGATGCAAACTGCTAGGTAGATTGACTACCTGGCTCCTGGAATTTGAATAGGTTTGGAACAGACAAATCTAGAGGAAGCAACAAAATGTAAATCTAAACATAAGTCAACACGCGTCTAATTTGCTATGGATTATTTTCTAAGCAACGTCACAGGAATATAGGCATCTATTCAGATTTACCTCTGTGCTCGCTTCCTGCAGAAACTGAAAAAAAAATGTCATTGATTTAAATCCACACTTGTGAAATTTGCTTCGGAACCAGACAATTGCCAGAAAATATGCAACATTAAGTAAACTGCGAAATTGTTTATTGAAATTCATTATGGATTTGTTGCTGATTTGGATCTGTTAGAGTTGACATGCTAGGGATTAAAAACTGCAGTGATCTGCATGGCAAAAATCATGCAGATCATACTATTAAAATCTGCTGCAAAATGTTCTCAAGTCAATCTAAAGGGAATATTGTCACAGTTCTTGCAGCCATAATACAGATTCTAAAATGTGTAACGTTATGGCCATCAGAATGAGGCCCTAAGGGTGGATTTTCATGTTGCAGAATTCTTACAGAAATTTCTGTAACTGTCTCATTTATTGGAATAAATCTTGTAGAAATTTGTGTTTGTTGGTAAAATAACTCTAGTTAAATAGGATTAGTTTTCAATCGCAAAAACGAATCTGCTGCATATGGATATACCCTTAAAGTGCAAAGTTCTGTATGAAATGCCACCACTATATAAACATGGTTTACTATTTATTACAAGCCAAGACGGGATTTGTCTTGGGAGTTTCAGTGGTCATCTTGCTCTAAGAAGTGGCAGGTCTGTAAGCCCCACTCCTCCTCCCCCCAAGCCTGCGGTGTTTCTCCCCTGGGGAAATCTCTGAAATCTGACCCTGTAAGCAGCTGTCTGTTGTGTAGCTGAGTCTGGGGGTCTCTTTCTGCCTCTTTTCTTTGGAGAGTGTTCTGCAGGACAGGCAGTGTCATGCAAATAATGTTGCGTTTTTGCTTGCTAGATTACACTAATATTAATCAAAGGAGCGAGGTGTGATTTATCTGAGGCCTAAAACACATTCAGCCCCTGTAGAATTCAGGCAGAGCTCTTTGGTCAGTCACCTGCTCGCCCTGGATACCAACATACATTTTGTCTGTTTCTGTGGCCAGTGGTCCATTGTGGAGTGTTGGCAACATTTACATCAGGTAGTAGACCAGGAATGGTTTCATGTGGTACGTCTGCGCACACTGATCCACACTGTCCATCCAGATGAAAAAAAAATAAAAATACACGTCAAAAGTATTTCTTAGGTAATTTAATATCATTATTGCTGCTGGTCCTGTTTAGATTGACTGTTAGGTTATATCCAGAATAACTTATGTGCTTTCTATTCTGTGCTGAGGACATGTCCCTACTGGGGGAGGGGTGAGATGCTGCCTTATGCATTGTTCTGTTTCCTGACGGGAAGCAGAATCACATTTGTGACCTTTACATCCATCTGCGAGGAGAAACTGTGTGGCCTCTTCCACTAACATGGCCAAAAGAAGCAGCTAAAGCACTTGTGTGGTAGCTGCAGCATTCGGATCTTTACTGTCCAGCTGCGCATTGGTAATTAGTGTGGTTTTGTATATTTTTTTATTAAGAATGTTGTATTAAAAGGTCATTACAGAACATTGTAAATAAAAGAGTGCTTTCTGGTGACGACTTCTGGGTTTCTCTTTAAACGACTTACTATGCTCAAAAATATTGACTGACAGTGGTCCGACATCTCTGACTTCCACCAATGTGAAAATGAAAGTCACTCATCTCTAATAGTGAATGTAAAGTTTGTAGGTGTTTCTTTATAGATATGTCTCTTGTGGCAACTATATATATATATATATATATATATATATATATATATATATACACACAGTACAGACCAAAAGTTTGGACACACCTTCTCATTTAAAGATTTTTCTGTATTTTCATGGCTATGAATATTGTACATTCACACTGAAGGCATCAAAACTATGAATTAACACATGTGGAATTATATACTTAACAAAAAAGTGTGGAACAACTGAAAATATGTCTTATATTCTAGGTTCTTCAAAGTAGCCACCTTTTGCTTTGATGACTGCTTTGCACACTCTTGGCATTCTCTTGATGAGCTTCAAGAGGTAGTCATCAGAAATGGTCTTCCAACAATCTTGAAGGAGTTCCCAGCGATGCTTAGCACTTGTTGGCCCTTTTGCCTTCACTCTGCGGTCCAGCTCACCCCAAACCATCTCGATTGGGTTCAGGTCTGGTGACTGTGGAGGCCAGGTCATCTGGCGTAGCACCCCATCACTCTCCCTCTTGGTCAAATAGCCCTTACACAGCCTGGAGGTGTGTTTGGGGTCATTGTCCTGTTGAAAAATAAATGATGGTCAAACTAAACGCAAACCGGATGGAATAGCATGCCGCTGCAAGATGCTGTGGTAGCCATGCTGGTTCAGTATGCCTTCAATTTTGAATAAATCCCCAACAGTGTCACCAGAAAAGCACCCCCACACCATCACACCTCCTCCTCCATGCTTCATGGTGGGAACCAGGCATGTAGAGTCCATCCGTTCACCTTTTCTGCGTCGCACAAAGACACGGTGGTTGGAACCAAAGATCTCAAATTTGGACTCATCAGACCTAAGCACAGATTTCCACTGGTCTAATGTCCATTCCTTGTGTTCTTTAGCCCAAACAAGTCTCTTCTGCTTGTTGCCTGTCCTTAGCAGTGGTTTCCTAGCAGCTATTTTACCATGAAGGCCTGCTGCACAAAGTCTCCTCTTAACAGTTGTTGAAGAGATGTGTCTGCTGCTAGAACTCTGTGTGGCATTGACCTGGTCTCTAATCTGAGCTGCTGTTAACCTGCGATTTCTGAGGCTGGTGACTCGGATAAACTTAGCCTCAGAAGCAGAGGTGACTCTTGGTCTTCCTTTCCTGGGGCGGTCCTCGTGTGAGCCAGTTTCTTTGTAGCACTTGATGGTTTTTGCAACTGCACTTGGGGACACTTTCAAAGTTTTCCCAATGTTTCGAACTGACTGACCTTCATTTCTTAAAGTAATGATGGCCACTCGTTTTTCTTTACTTAGCTGCTTTTTTCTTGCCATAATACAAATTCTAACAGTCTATTCAGTAGGACTATCAGCTGTGTATCCACCAGACTTCTGCACAACACAACTGATGGTCCCAACCCCATTTATAAGGCAAGAAATCCCACTTATTAAACCTGACAGGGCACACCTGTGAAGTGAAAACCATTTCCGGTGACTACATCTTGAAGCTCATCAAGAGAATGCCAAGAGTGTGCAAAGCAGTCATCAAAGCAAAAGGTGGCTACTTTGAAGAACCTAGAATATAAGACATATTTTCAGTTGTTTCACACTTTTTTGTTAAGTATATAATTCCACATGTGTTAATTCATAGTTTTGATGCCTTCAGTGTGAATGTACAATTTTCATAGTCATGAAAATACAGAAAAATCTCTAAATGAGAAGGTGTGTCCAAACTTTTGGTCTGTGCTATATATATTATGGATATACAATGCAACAACATATAAGATCTGGTCTTCCTGTAATCGGAAGCTATGACATCAAACGCGGGGTGTGTGTGTTTGAAATGTTGCACCTATCTGGGTGAATAAAGTCCACATCTTTCACTTATTTCCATTGCAGTGCTGCTTCCATTCTCTTCTCTCTGTATATATACTGTAGATATATTTTATTGTTCTCTTTAGAAAGCAAGGTGGCAATGTGAAAGTTAACTTGTGGCCTGCCAGGATGTTTCTGTCCTGTGGAATTTATTCCATTTGCACAGTAGACTTATTCATGGATTTGTGTTCTACCTGCAGGTTTTCTCTCCTTGGTGCACTGCTTGCTCCTTTTATGTGTGTTTTGCTCCTGTGTGTTATCTTCCTGCTGCACAATAGGTTCTGGTTAATGTTTAAGGATAAGGTAACTCATTCATTGCTAGGCTGCAGTAAAAGAAGCAGAGCTGTTGGCTAACAGCACAAATTTTAAGTGAAGTTAATTATACAATTTGTCTACAGTTTATTTATAAAAAGTCTACACATTTGGGTGACTGTAGTCTATTGTACCCTGTTATCAGCCAATTCTGTGTAGGCAGAGGCTTAAGGCCCCCATACACATTAAACTAACATTTGCCAGGTTTGAATTACATTAAAATTTAGTCTGATCCCACTGATACCGACAGTCTAAGGGCCCCGTCACACTAAGCGATGCAGCAGCGATCCCGACAACGATACGACCTGTCAGGGATCGTTGCTGCATCGCTAATACATCGCTGGTGAGCTGTCAAACAGGCAGGCTCACCAGCGATGAGGGGAGCAGCGATATCGTGGAAAGGATCGTTCCACGATGTCCTGCTCCCGTTACCAGCCTGCTGCGAGCAGGAGCAGGCTGGTAACTATGGTAAATATCGGGTTACTAAGTGCGCGTGGGCCCCTAGTAACCCGCTGTTTACCATGGATACCACTCTGCTACGGTGCGCGGGAGCCTCCGCGCACAGTAGCAGAGTGGTATCCATGGTAAACAGCGGGTTACTAAGTGCGCGCGTGCCCCTAGTAACCCGATGTTTACCATAGTTACCAGCCAGATCGTTGGTCCCGCTGGTCACACACAGCGATGTGTGCTGGCCAGCGGGAGGCCAACGACCAAAAAATGGTCCAGGACACTTTGCAACGATCAGCGACCTCACAGCAGGGGCCTGATCGTTGCAAAGTGTCACACACAGCGACATCGCTGGTGAGGTCGCTGGTGAGTCACCAAAACCGTGACTCAGCAGCGATATCGCTAGCGATATCGCTATGTGAGACGGGGGCTTAAGCCTACATTCTAATGTGTATGGGGGCCTCCCAACACTCCCTCGACAGATTGAGTTATACCATCCTTCAACCAGCAGCTATTGTGTATGGGGCCCCATTGGCTGGCCATAAACATACTATGACTGTTTAGCCTGCAGCTATTTGCCTTGTTTTCCCATTTATATGTCTGTCAGTCAAATAAGCTTGTTTGTGTGAAGAGAAATTGTCATCAGTCTGGAGAACTCACCCACCGATTATCTAAAGGTCCCCATACACACTAGACCCGCCAATAGTCTTGTGTATGCATAGCCTCTCGACTCTCCCTTGACATAATATGAGAAGAATCTTGCTTGTTGAATTTCTCGTGGACGATACTTTTGTTCTACAGAAGATAAGCCACTGCCGAGGAGTCTGGCAGCACCTCACGTAGATGACACAGGGACACTCTGGTGAGACGAGCATTCTGTGTATGGGGAAGGCAGGAAAAATAGCTGTTGGCCAAAGGTTTGTTCAGTAGACTGCTACCTAAAATGTATGGTGGTCTTAAGAGGAAAAGAGTTATGACATGTAAAAATCCAACCTGTCCATCCAGTTGTATTGTCCTCACAGATATGGACTTCCACTAAAAATGTTGTGTGTGTGTGTGACTAGCTTTAGGGCTCGCTCACACCAGCGTAAAGCATCCGATGATTCTCTCATGTAAGAGAATCGGATGCTATATGTAAATGACCCTCAGTGTGATTTTTACTGTGATCCGATTCTCTCGTGCGGTAAAGATGGAGAACTTAATTGCTTCATCTTCTCCATTCTGTAAGTTGGTGTATATCGCACTGCATTCGGATGATATCCAAGTGCAGTCCGATGTTTTGCACGCACCCATAGACTTGTATGGGTGCGCACCATCCGATATACACTGCCAATCACAGCATGCAGCAATTTTTTTTATGCAGACTGAGCGTGAGAAAAAAGATGCTAGTCGGCATGGCTCCATAGCATAACAATGAAATATCAGATAGCACTCATCTGGGTTATGCGATGGCTATTCGCCAGTGTGAGCATACCCTTACAATGATGTTATATGGTATGGCTTCCCTGCATTTTGTCTGCCTTTCTTTAAACGTACATTCACAAAGAGGAAATTCCATAAAGCTTCAGCTTTTGTTAAACATATTGCTTGGAGTCCAAATAGTTTTGAAAGGTATGATATGGTATGGTTTAGCTGGCAACAGATTGCCCGATGTCTTGCCAACACCAAATGTTTGACAAGACATCCACCAGACCACCATACCTGTGTTGTGCTGGTGACATCCATGGAGTATTGAGTTCCCAAGACTCATATGTAGCTACCTATTAATGGAGGCACGTTAAGCAAAGAAGGGTTGGTGTTGCTTGCCCATAGATTGCCTTGCTGTGACCTCACCAAAGTTCTAATCACTTTTATGCCATCACTTAAAGGGGTATTCCCATCTCCAAGATCTTATTCCAATGTGTAGTAGGTGTAATAATAATAATAATATTAGCAAATACCTTCGATAGAAATGTAGTATAGTTTTTCTAATTCGCTATGTCGCTTACCTCATGTGCATGCACTGCTAACTATAGATACCTAAGGTCCTGCGATACCTGCACAGGAGGAAATGGACATAGCCAATCAGAAAAAAATATACTATATTTCTAATTGGAGGTACTTGCCAATATCATTAATATTACACCTACTACATATTGGGATAGGATCTTGGAGATGGGAATACCCCTTTAAAGGGAACCTTTCACCTTCAGAAACACTATTTACCAGCAGATGTAGTAGTAATCTCAATGTAAATAGTGCTTAACCCCTTAGTGACCAGGCCAACTTTTTGAAATCTGACGAGTCACTTTATGTAGCAATAACACTGGAATGTTTCAGCATATCCTAGTGATTCTAAGATTGTTTTTTTTTTCCTGACACATTATATTTTATGATCATGGTGAATTTAGATCAATATGTTTTTGTTTTTATGACAATATTAGAAATTTGACAAAAGTTTAAAAACATTAGCAGTGTTCATACTTTGAATATATATACCTTTAACCCCTTCATGACCTTTGATGTACATGTACACCGCGTGCAGAATTATTAGGCAAATGCTTTTTTTTATCACTTTGATACTTTTTATACATGTTGTCCTACTCCAAGCTGCATAGGCTTGAGAGCCAACTACCAATTAAGTAAATCTGGTGATGTGCATCTCTGTAATGAGGAGGGGTGTTGACTAATGACATCAACACCCTATATAAGGTGTGCTTAATTATTAGGCAACTTCCTTTCCTTTGGCAAAATGGGTCAGAAGAGAGATTTGACGGGCTCTGAAAAGTCCAAAATTGTGAGATGTCTTGCAGAGGGATGCAGCAGTCTTGAAATTTCCAAACTTTTGAAGAGTGATCATCGAACAATCAAGCATTTCATGGCAAATAGCCAACAGGGTCGCAAGAAGCGCTTTGGCCAAAAAAGGCGCAAAATAACTGCCCATGAATTGAGGAAAATCAAGCGTGAAGCTGCCAAGTGTCATTCGCCACCAGTTTTGCCATATTTCAGAGCTACAACGTTACTGGAGTATCAAAAAGCACAAGCTGTGCGATACTCAGGGACATGGCCAAGGTAAGGAAGGCTGAAAAACGACCACCTTTGAACAAGAAACATAAGATAAAACGTCAAGAATGGGTCAAGAAATATCTTATGAATGATTTTTCAAAGGTTTTATAGACTGATGAAGTGAGAGTGACTCTTGATGGGCCAGGTGGATGGTCCAGAGGCTGGATCAATAAAGGGCAGAGAGCTCCACTCCGACTCAGACGCCAGCAAGGTGGAGGTGGGGTACTGGTATGGGCTGATATCAAAGATGAACTTGTGGGACCTTTTCGGGTTGAGGATGGAGTGAAGCTCAACTCCCAGATCTAATGCCAGTTTCTGGAAGACAACTTCTTCAAGCAGTGGTACAGGAAGAAGTCGGTATCGTTCAAGAAAAACATGATTTTCATGCAGGACAGTGCTCCATCACATGCATCCAACTACTCCACAGCATGGCTGGCCAGTAAAGGTCTAAAAGAAGAAAAAATAATGACATGGCCCCCTTGTTCTCCTGATCTGAACCCCATAGAGAACCTGTGGTCCATCATAAAATGTGAGATCTACAGGGAGGGAAAACAGTACACCTCTCGGAACAGTGTCTGGGAGGCTGTGGTGGCTGCTGCACGCAATGTTGATCAAAAACAGATCAACAACTGACAATCTATGGATGGAAGGCTGTTGAGTGTCGTAATAAAGAAAGGTGGTTATATTGATCACTAATTTTTTTGTTTTTGCATGTCAGAAATGTTTATTTCTAAATTTTGTGCACTGATATTGGTTTACCTGGTGAAAATAAACAAGTGAGATGGGATTATATTTGGCTTTTATTAAGTTGCCTAATAATTCTGCACAGTAATAGTTACGTGCAAAAACAGATATCCTCCTAAGATAGCCAAATCTAAAAAAATCACTCCAACATCCAAAAATATTAAGCTTGGATATTTATGAGTCTTTTGGGTTGATTGATAACATAGTTGTTGATCAATAATAAAAATAATCCTCTAAAATACAACTTGCCTAATAATTCTGCACACAGTGTACGTCAAAGGTCCTGTCCCTGACTTTGATGTTGGCTCCCACACAGAGACCGCATCTTTCCTGGAAGATGATGGCTGATTTAATCAACCATCATGTGTCTTTAACAGCTGCAAGTGCAATACTAACATTTTTTCTTGTTTAAGGCACGTTACACATTAAACTAATGTCGGCCAAGCCCGCCGATGTGAGTGAGTTCGGTCTACAGTTTTGCGTGTATGGCTGTGTGCCGACGATGCGTTTTTTGGTGCAGATTTGCAGCGCGGAAACGCTCCAGAAACGCATTGCATACCTTATCCCATGACTTCCTATGACATTCTGCAAGTTCTGTGCACATGGTCAGGATTTTTTCTGCATGGATTTTACTCGCAGAAAAAATCCAGAAATGACCAATTCTTGTGCGTTTCTGCATTCATATTTGCCTATACAATGCATTGGAAAAACGCATGGCAAAAACGCATCAAAAACGCAAGTAAAAACTGCATGCGTTTTTCTGCCAAGGAGATGCAGAAATGCTCAGGGAAATTTCTGCTTAATTTCTGCATCGTGGACACTAAGCCTAAGACAAAACTTTAGTGTTGCACTAATAAAGCCAATACAATCAATATATCTTAAGTATAATAGTGTCATGTAACTATGTAGGGCTGTCAACCCTTTTGTTCACAAAAAGATAAGCCGACTCCAGAGACATCTGGCAACAGCTCTCTGATAGGGAACACAAGATTGAGCGCCCCTGTGTGTGGGAGAGTCAGATGAGATAGCTGCTGGGTGGCAGCTAGCTAATGTATACAGCGAGCTTAAGGCTATGTGCCCACGATGCAGAAATGCTGCATATTTTTTCTTCAACTCCCTGGCAGGAAAAAAGCATGCGGTTTTTACATGCGTTTTTCCTGCCAGGTAGAAGCGTTTGTCAAGCGTTTTTGCATGCATTTCTGCATGCGGATTATCAAGCGCTTTTCCAAGCGATTTTAGCATCACTTGGAAAGTGCTTGACAACTTGTTCACACTATAAAAATCCGTGCAACCGGCATGGATTTATAGTAGTGTGACCAAATTAGTAAAAAAAAAAAAAAAAAAAAAAAGATTATACTTACCTTCCGATGTCCTCCCGGTGTTTTCTCTGCTGCGTCCGGTGTCTTGGGCGGCTCGCGGTGGTGTGAAGGACCGGTCACATGACTCAATGACGTCATGGCAGGTCCTTCACAACACCGCGATCCCTACAGCAGACCAGACGGAGGGGAGAAAACACCGGGAGGACATCAGAAGGTAAGTATAATCTTTTATTTTTTATTTTAAATTCTTTTTTTTACAGTTTCTATGGTACCCAGGTCTGGAGGAGAGTGTCCTCTCCTCCAGACCTGGGTACCATCCGCACATTGAACCGTGTGATATCCGCTTGTGCACATGTAGTGATGCGGATGTCACGCGGTCCAATGCAAGTCAATGGCGGCGATTACGCTGCGTGTCCGCAAAATTAATGGACATGCTGCTGATTTTTGAGCGCAGCATAAATGCTGCAGAAAAATCCGCAGCATGGGCATTGACATTGCGGCTTGTCATTGGGTACTATGGGGGACGGATTATCAAGCGTTTCCCAAGCGTTTATTCTGTGTAAATTCCTCAGCATAAACGCTTGGAAAATGCTTTGTGGGCACGCAGCCTTAGAGTATATTCAAGATATGAGGATTCAACAGTATAAAGCTAAATCATAACCGTATGCAGTCTTTTATGCTTTTTTTATGTGGTTTTAAGTACACTGTCTGAATACACCCCTGAAAAAACTTTTTTGTTAAAGGAGTTTTGGGACACACAGATTTTATTAAACCATTTTTATTAAACCATTTTTAAAGCTTAGGAGAATTAAAGAATCTTCATAATTTACTTGCTGTTAAAATTCTGCCCTGATCCTGAGCTATCACATATGAACTCCTGTTCCTCAATGTCTGTTCAAAGAAAAGAGTACAGGGATTTCCTGACTCTGCTTTGAACAGAACATAGACTATCAGTCAAGCAGAGAGCTCAGCAAGCAGAGGGCAGGGCTCAGCCAGCAGCTCTGAGCAGTGATGTCATGGGGGATGTGGCCAGTGATCCTCTGCATGTTGTGAGTGACTCAGAGGGAGAGTAGGGAGAGTGCAGAGGTGTTCCAGAGTGCTATGTTACATTTATAATAAAATAATACATTATATGACTCCTTGCTCCTTTGCAGTACACTGAGCCTGTGTGAAACAAATGTAATCTCCTGTAACATTTAGAGCAGAACAGTCTCCGGACAGTGCGAACCAGAAGTGTTAGAAAGGAAGGAGAAACTATGCAGGCAACAATTTATCCATCTTGAGACCTTGTCAAAGTCTCAGGATAGTGTTTTGTGGGTGGACACCGAAATTGGGAATGTGTGAGCTGTGGACAGATACAACTATGGCAGAGAAGCCAGATCACTCTACCTTTTGGAGAATGTAGTCTAGAGGCAGGGAGGGACAGCTGGCAGGAAGTTCAAGAGGTAAACCATAACAGACCATAAGGATGGCTTCAGGGAGCTAAAGGAAATCTAAGGAGGTTGGCGGGACACACAATTCATATAGTGTGTTTTTTTTGTCACCTGGGAATACCCTTTTAAATTGGTTATGGTCTAAGAGAAAATCTCTATCACAAGACTGCCATTCCCTGTTACAGAGACATAAGGAAGTAGTGCTTGTTGTGTTAATAGATCACTTTTCTCTAAAATGACACATTACACTTTAATAGTTTATTGAAGGATTTTTCCACACTAGAGGTTTTATTTTTGGAGATGTTCAGCTCTATAGGATTATCTCTTTACATTACGGAAAGATGCCCAGCAAGCACCTATGTATATTTCATGTTTTATGGTAGAGGCTTATGGAAGTCACGAGGTGGATGGCATGGGAGCAGTATACACTGCTGTGCTGTTGATGAGAGACAATCCAATTGCAAGTAGTATTTAAAAAGATGGATATATTTTATTACAATGTATCACAGCAACACGTTTCTGGGTCAGACTGACCCCTTCATCTGGAACAAAACATTATCATATATTATGGTATGTCTTCTGACAAATAATGAGCAAAAGCAAGGGAGATTACTTCCCTGCTTATTGGAACATTACGTGATAAAATACATAAACAATAATATTTCAGCTTATAATGAGGTGAGAATAATTCCTAAAATATCATGCTCAAAATTAGCCTAGCTGCTGACTGGGAAAACAAACCACCACTACCATAAACTTACCACTTTACATTGGGAACACTCGCTAAGCCCAATAAGACATGGAATCTTTCTATTATTTTCCTAAGCATTTACGTTTGGCTGTTCTGCAATAATCTGTCTGCTTCTTGATTATATTGTTCATATTCTGAAATATACTGTTGAGCAGTAATGCAAGTTAAAGAAAAATGCATCCTTATGCCACAGAAGGTTCCATAAGAATGTATTAAAGGAACCTGTCATGTTGAAAATGGTATGTGATCTGCAGGTAGGGTGTTATAGAGAAGTAACTGATCAGATTGATACACATTCTTGGGAGAGAAGTTTGAGTAAAACTTGTATTTTATTCATTGAATTCCCTTTGTGTTTATGCATATGATTCCAGTGAGTCCTAATCGGTGATTGACAGTCTTCCCTGTATGACTATACAGCAAATCGCTGTCAACCACAGGGTAAGACCACCTTCTGGACTCATATACATACAAACACCAGGGATATCATTGAATAAAATACAAGTTATACTGAATTTTTTCCAACAAACCTATATATAATCTCCTTCTCTATACCATTTTGTCCACAGTTCAGGCTGCATGTACACTGCGATAGGTTCCCTTTAAGTTGCTCATTGAGGTAAGCTTGGTTTCTAAGACAGGCTTATTTTAAAGTTGCCTTCGCATATGTTTGTGCATTGTAACCTTTTTTTCTAGGTGAATATTTTTACCTGCGATGGCCATCTTGTGGCACATTCCATTGTTTAGCCCACTTTGTCTGTCACACTAAAGCCAATGTTATACAATTTCATCACAGGTGTCTCCCACTTGTTTTCATGGATGTTCAATGGGGAGGGACTATTTTTCATGCTTGTAGATGTGTCCTAGGGTTCAGAGGTTGAGAATCCTGGTGTATTCTTTGTCACTTGAAATTTTGTTCTGGATCCTCCTCAGAGTCTCCTAAGTGATTGAAACTCCCAGATTCCCACCAACTCTCACTATAAATTTCTAGTCTAGTACGGGTATGTGCACAATGAGTCTTTGTACTTAGTTTTTGGAGTGGAAGCTCCCAAGTTTTTGAGGAGGATTTTGATAACTTCCACTCAGTTCCTGCTCCAAAAACTCAGTGTCAACATACACTTAGGTTATAGTAATCTGTCCCTGTCCCTAGAAGTCTCTCTTGGATTACGTAAACCTAATATCACGGGACGACATGGGGATGTCCGGCGGACGGCACAACACACGGATACAATGGTATAATAAGGGGGGAGGAGGAGGGCCCTAGCGGTAGGGAACGAGGGAAGGGACACCTCTTGACACCACCCTGTGTCTGTCCCTAAGCTCCCCTATCGTCTCTAGATCTGCCACAAAAACGCATGTTAATCCTTATGCCAGCTTTGCCTATGAGAATTTTGAAGACTTGTGCAGATGATCAGTCATTTTCTTGACAGGCTTTCATGTGCTTTTAAATCATGTCAATTCTTTGTGCGTTTTTGCCTGCGTTTTTCCTATGTAATCCATTGGCAAAAACGCAGGCAAAAATGCATCAAAACTCACCAAAAACATGTGGAATTTCCGTAGCGTTTTTGCTGCTAAGAGGTGCAGAAATTTCTGCACAAAATACTGATCGTGCGCACATGCACTAAGGCTATGTTCACACACGTGTTTTTTTCTGCTGCAAATCTGCTGCTAACTTTTCTCTGGCAGGAAAACAGCTTGCATAAAAAACGCAGGTTTTGTTTAGTTTCTTTGCTGCGTTTTTTTGGCCACCCATTACTTCTTATGGGTGAAAAAACGCAGCAAAAATGCAGGTGCGTTTTCTGCTGCAGAAACGCTGAAAAAAGTGACATGCTCTATTTTCCAAATACGCACGTAAGGCAGAAAATACGCAGAAGATAAAAAGTAACATGTGCGAACAGTGAATTCTGGTTTCTCATAGACGCAGCTGAAAATTTGCATCAAAATCTGCTGCAAAATACGCAGCAAAACACAACGTGTGTGAACATAGATAGAGATACAGCGGTCTGTCAATTACTGAGCCCAATTCCCTCAGTATCGTGGATGAATGCAGCCTGGACCAGGATATTTGTCTGTTTAATTTGCTCAGACACAGGTGTATTTCTTTTTGTGTTAAGCTAGTTAATATCAGGTGGTGAACTTTGATTTTTGCCTTGTTGAAAGATCCCTGGAACTGACGGTTCGTTGGTGAACATGGATGAAAAATGCCTGTTTCATATCTCAGCCTTATGTTTGTCCTCTAGAATTATCTTGTTATTATCATCTTTTAAGAGGCCGACCATCTGTTTTTTCCTTTTTGGCATTGATATATTTATAAAAAATTTGGGGATTTAGTTTAATGTCGCTAGCGATTTGTTTCTCTGTAGCTAACTTTGCTAGCTTGATTTATTTTTTTACATTGCATATTTAGATCTTCATACTTCTGAAATACAATTTCTGTATTTTTAGCCTTTAAGATTTTGAATGCCCTTTGTTTTTGTCTTATTAAACTTTGTACTGTGTTATTTATCCATAATGGTTTCTTTTTATTCCTGGACATTTTATTATCAGAGGATATAAATTTTCTACAGGATTCTATTAGTTTTTCCTTAAACATGCCCCATTTATGTTCGGTATCACCAGTTATCATGATATGGTCCCAGTCTACCCGATTAAGCTCTTCCCTTAATTTGTTGAAATCAGCTTTCCTAAAGTTCCAGGTTTTTGCATTTCTCCTTTTGAATGTTTGATTGAAAATTACATTGAAACTTACTATATTATGATCACTGCATCCCTAATGCTCCCTGACCTGTAGATCTGAAATTGTATCTGGTCTATTTGACAGGACCAGATTCAGCAGATTACCTCCCCTGGTTGGTTCATCTACCTACTGAGAGAGGTAATTGTCTTGAATTGCATAGAAGAACTTTTAGCACAACCAGAACATTATATGTCCCCATCAATGTCTGGGAAATTAAAATCCCCCATAATAAGTACCCTATTATTATTTGCTGCCTTTCTAATTTGTTGCAGCATTTCATACTCTTACCTATTCAGCTATATTAGGCGGCTTGCAACAAACTCCAATTAGCAGCTTTCCATTATTTTCATTCCCATGTACATTAACCCATACTAACACTACGTTGTCAAAGCTCACCCCAATATCGTCATTGAGCACAGGTTTTAAGTTGGATTTAATGAAAATACACACCCTCCGCCTTTTTTGTCTTTCCTGTCCTTTCTAAATGTAGTGTAACCCTCTTCGTTTGTCACCCAGTCATTGCTTTCATCCAGCTAGGATTCTGTAATGCCCACCACATCGTATTCTATGACCGACATAAGAGTCTCCAGTTCATTAATTTTGTTTGCAAGACTTCTTGCATTTGCCAGCTGACATTTAATACTATTAGCAGATTTGTTTCTTCTATTCACCAACATACTTTTCTTGCATATCCCAGCCCCCCTAAATTCTCATTAACCCCTACTGTCTCTCTCCGTCTACTCTATCTATCCCCTTATTAGCACAACTACCCTCCCTCGCCTCAGGTCCTAGTTTAAAAGCGCCTCCATCCATTTGAACATTTTTTTCCCCAAGCACAGCTGCACATCTCCATTGAGGTGCAACTCATCCCTACCATAGAGCCTGTAGCTGACAGAGAAGTCAGCCCAGTTTTCCAGGAAACCAAACCCTTCCTTCCTGCACCAATTTCTAACCCACATATTTATCCCCCTAAGCTCCCCCTGTCTTTCTAGTGACGCTCGTGGCAGCGGCATTATTTCTGAAAACACCACCTTGGAGGTCCTGGCCTTCAGCTTCTCTCCTCGTTCCCTGTAATCATTTTTAAGGACCTTCCACCTCCCTCTAACTTTGTCATTAGTACCGATGTCTACAATGCCCAATGGATTTTCCCCAGCCCCACCCAGCAATTTGTCTATAATCCGCATTATGTCGCACCAGGCAGACAACACACTGTTCGGCATTCATGCTCTTGGCAGCAAATGACCCTTTCTGTCCTCCTATTTATAGAGTCCCCTACAACGAACATCTGTCTGGCCTTTGCTGCTCTCCTATTTCCCTCCTTCCTACAGCAGTCGTTTTCCTGGTTGCTAGGAGCAACGTCCTGCTGTAGTGATCCTAATCCTAGGCTTGCATTCTTAATATCAGCCAAACAGGCATATTTACTAGGTTGTGCCAGATTAGGACTGGGCTTCCTGGCACTTTTCCACCTACCCCTTCTTCTAACTGTTACCCAGCTACCTACTTCTGGGTCCTGATCTTCCCCACCTCCAACCTCCTCCATATCACTGGCCCCAGCCAGCGTATGCTCAGTGAGCTCTAATCTCCTCTCCAGGTTTGCAATGCTCCTTATCCAGTACCTGCGCTTCCAAACATGTAACTCGCTGACATTGAGCTCAGATATATTCACCCTCAAACGGCTGGTAAAGGCATGCATACATCTCACAAGACGCACTCCTGATAGCATTGTCCATTGAGCACATACTAAATGGGGATAAACCATACAGATAAAAGTAAAAAAAAACAATGGAAGGCTAATAAGGAAAACACCAAACTATGCGCTTGTGTTAAACTATGATATTATGTTTAACTATGTACTTACCTGCAACCCCGTACTTAGAATGCAGAACCCCGCTCCACTCAGCAGCCTCGCTTAGACTCACTGGAATTTGTAGTCCTCCAGACAACACAGCACAGATGTGGTGAGAGAATCCAACATGATTTGGGCAGAATGGGTTTTGTTTGGTAAAACTGCCAGTTTTTGGTAGCCTCTTATTTCACCATTCAGCATTCCCCCACCAACACACACATATTCAACTTGGCTAAATGTAAATGTTAATAGGGGAAATGTAAACCTACCAATCCTTTGAGTTTGTTAATGCCACAATGCATACATTATCATATGTTGGTTGAATTTTAATGACATATTCACAGCTATACAAGGGTACTGACATTTTTGGGATATGTACAGGATGATCAAGTAGTACAAAAGTATGTAGGTTTCTGATTATTTGGACTCTTTAAATTTAGCAAATGTTTAGAAAAAAATATATCCAGTGTTTTTAATATGCCATGAAACAACATGGCTCAGGGATGACGTGTACTGAATCAAATTGTGTCAGCCACCCTGACTACACCTATAGTAGCTTTGCTTATATAGTATATTGATTTGTAACATAATTGATTTGTTATCTTTATGTGGTACTTTAAGTCTCCATTTTGGTTGTTTGGTTGGGCAAGAAACAACTGTGTAACAATTCAAGCATGAGGGTTAAATACTTCTCATTGTAGAATTGCATAATTGGATGGTTCTATGCAAGTGCTTTCTGCGCCAAGAACTAAACCGATATACCACAAATCTCCTCTCTCAACAAGTTACTATGTTACCATGTCAAACATTACAAATATATTTGGTTATGTATCACTAAATAGATGCATGTTTGCATTTCCCTGGCTTTGTTTACACTTCTAGCAGTCAAAAAATGCTAAGGTTTTAATGATCTTGTATTGAAGCAGAGGAACAAAGACGTATTGTAGGTTGGGAAAGAAAAGGTCATCTCAGGTCTGCCTAGTCTTGAGCAGTGATGGTCACTTAGTGGCCGGATGGAGTGTTATTATTATTTATTATTATATCGCCATTTATTCCATGGCGCTTTACATGTGAAAAAGGAGTTTACATAGCAAAAACAATTACAATAATCTTGAACAAAATGTGTTGGTGACTGGTACAGGAGGAGCGAGGACCCTGCCCGCGACATCTCACAGTCTACAAGGGATGGGTGAGGATACAGTAGGTGAGGGTGGAGCTGGTTGTGCAGCGGTATGGTAGAGCAGTGGTTACTGCAGGTTGTAGGCTTGTCGGAAGAGTTGTCTTCATGTTCCTTTTGAAAGTTTCCACGGTAGGAGAGAGCCTGATATGTTGGGGTAGAGAGTTCCAGAGTAGGAGGGATGCACGGGAGAAATCTTGTATGTGATTGTAGGAAGAGGAGATAAGAGGGGAGTAGAGAAGGAGATCTTGTGAGGATCGGAGGTTGCGTGCAGGTAAGTACCAGGAGACTAGGTCACAGATGTATGGAGGAGACAGGTTGTGGATGGCTTTTTATGCCATGGTTAGGGTTTTGAACTGGAGTCTCTGGGCAATGGGGAGCCAGTGAAGAGATTGACAGAGAGGAGAGGTCGGGGAAAAGCGGGAGGACAGGTGGATTAGTCAGGCAGCAGAATTTAGGATAGATTGGAGGGGTGCGAGAATGTTAGAAGGGAGGCCACAGAGCAGGAGGTTGCAGTAGTCGAGGTGGGAGATGACGAGGGCGTGCACTAGTGTTTTTGCAGATTCGTGGTTCAGGAATGTGTGGATCCGGAGATATTTTTGAGTTGGAGTCGGCAGGAAGTGGAAAGGGCTTTGATATGTGGTTTGAAGGAGAGATCAGAGTCCAGGGTTACCCCAAGGCAGCTAGCTTGTGGGACTGGGGAGAGTGGGCAGCCATTGATGTTGATAGGTCAGATGGGGGGGCTGAATGAGATGGTGGAAAGATGATGAATTCTGTTTTATCCATGTTAAGTTTCAGAAATCTAGCAGAGAAGAAGGATGAGAAGAAGGATGAAATAGACAGACATTGTGGGATTCTGGTTAATAGGGAGGAGATATTGGGAACAGAGAGGTAGATCTGTGTGTCATCAGCATAGAGGTGATACTGAAAGCCGTCAGACTCTATGAGCTGTCCCAGGCCAAAGGTGTAAATGGAGAAGAGCAGGGGCCTTAGAACTGAACCTTGAGGTACACTGACAGCTAGGGGGCGAGATGAGGAGGTGGTGTGTGAGTGGGAGACACTGAATGTCCTGTCTGTTAAGTATGAGGAGATTCAAGATAGGGCCAAGTCTGTGATGCAGAGAGATGAGACAGTCTGTAGTAAGAGGGAATGGTCAAAGGCAAATGACAGGTCCAGGAGAAGGGGGACAGAGTAGTGCCGCTTTGATTTGGCGGTTAGTAGGTTGCTGGTGACTTTATTCATGGCAGTTTCAGTGGAGTGATGCGGTCGGAAGCCAGATTGTAAGCGGTCAAAGAGAGAGCAGGTGGAGAGGTGGGAGGACAGTTCAAAATCGACATGTTGTTCCAGTAGTTTTGAGGCATAAGGGAGAAGAGCTATGGGGCGATAGCTAGTCAGAGAGGATGGGTCAAGGGAGGGCTTTTTGAAGATGAGTGTGATCAAGGCATGTTTGAAGCATGAGGGGAAGACACCAGTTTACTCAAGTTCTATTATATAGGTTGTCCTATCATTAAATATCAAATTCATTGTATAAATCAGAAAACATTAATAACATCTTGATATTTGCATGCTGTAAAAAAAAAAAAAATCCAGTGACATTTTCATGCTTTTTATGGTATTGCCTGGTGTTTAAGCATATTGCAACGTGCACATCTAATCAGGAGGGTGCTGGGAAACCGGCGTCTGCAAAGCAACCAATAGAAATGGAATATGGAAGCAAAAAATAGAGGTTGTATGCACTATTTTTTTCTCTAAACATTCAAGTTACTTTTTAACAGTTATTGACAGCCTTTCAGTACTTTTATTATAAAAATAAATCCTTGGATAGCCCTCTTAATATACTACTAATATATACTAATATACTTAAAATGCAAATATTCATAGTAAGCTCAGTGGTTATATTTTTTCTATTTTTAATAGTTTCGCTATGCTAGGAAACCAAAAAGGAAATGAAGCCATGATTTAATAATACCATTGTAGAGTATGTGTGTGTATAGGGGACCTTCACTGGCTACACTGAATGGTCGTATAGGTGGCTGACACTCTAGATTCTCTTGTACCTCATCAAATCCGCCTTATTTGTATGACCTGCAGAGGTTCACGTTACTCACAGAATGAGGAGGCTGGCATTGGCTGAAGTCAATGGCTCTGCAGCTGCTCTGATAAATTCTCTCCTTCCCACAAGCAGACTAGGCCACATCAGATGTTATCCTTGTTCCAGGTCACTACTGTAGACCTGGCTTTTGCAGTTTCACTTTCTGCTTACTGATCCCCTACAAATAAGCCTTGTTTTCTTCTGGGATTTGGAACCCAAAGGCTATGTGCCCACGATGCAGATTTGAAGCAGAAATTTCCTGAGCATTTCTGCATCTCCCTGGCAGAAAGAAACGCATGCGGATTTTGCATGCGTTTTTTTAGTGTTTTTACATGCGTTTATGCATGCATCTTTTTCAAGCGCTTTTCCATGCGATTTTGAGCATCACTTGGAAAAGGGCTTGACAAGTTGGTCACACAATATAAATCCATGCAACAGGCATGGAGGAAATTTCTACTATCAAATGCTGCTTCTAAAGTAAAAAAAAAAAAGAATTAAAAAAGTAAAAAGAAATAAAAAGTAGAGATGAGCGGTGTTCGACTAGAACTGTTCGCCAATCTCAAATTCGAGCTGTTTTGGGCGGTGTTCAAGTTGTTCGATGAACCCGAACGATTTGCAAAAAATTCGGCTGTTCGAGGTTATGTTCGATAACTGTTCGTGCACCAAAAGCGTGTCCTGCATGTCTGGTGCTATTTAGAGCACCAATCATGCAGGGATTGTCTGCCACTCACTGTAATGCCACAGCCATGGTGGTTGTGGCATTACAGTGATTGCCCAAATCGATGGGAACAGTGCCAACAGTGAAACATGAAAAGCCGGCAATTCAGCAGCGGCATACACCGGTACCCGACAATTTAGAACCGAAAGAATAGAGCTTCACACATAGATTAGATAGATATAAACATGTCAGCCACATATATACGAAGTACAGTGAAAGTGCTGCTTACTGTACTTGTCATTTAGCGTAAAGGATTTATCAAAAAAAATATTAGTGTTTTCATGCACCGTCTCTTTAAAAAAGCCGGCCGGCAATTCAGCATCTGTACCCAACAATTTAGAATAGAAGGAATAGAGAATCACACATAGATTAGATAGATAGAAACATGTCAGTCACATATATATGAAGTACAGTGACAGTGTTGCTTACTGTACTTGTCATTTAGTGTAAAGGATTTATTAAAAAAAATAATAGTGTTTTCATGCACCGTCTCTTTAAGAAAGCCGGCCGGCAATTCAGCATCTGTACCCGACAATTTATAACAGACAGAATAGAGCTTCACACATAGATTAGATAGATAGAAACATGTCAGTCACATATATATGAAGTACAGTGATAGTGTTGGTTACTGTACTTGTCATTTAGTATTAAAATAAAGGATTTATTATTAAAAAAATTGGCGTGGGGTTCCCCTTAATTTTAGGCTCTAGCGGAGGTTAAGCAGACAGCTGGGGCAGATGTTTGAAGCCTGGGAAGGGGGTAATACCCACGGAGCTTCCCAGGCTACTAATATCAGCCCCCAGCTGAATACATAGACTTTACTAGCTATTAAAATGGGGGACCCCCCCAAAAAAATGACGTGGGGTCCCCCCTAATTTAATAGCTAGCAAAGGCTAGGCAGACAGCTGGGGGCTGATATTAATAGCCCAGGAAGGGAGCCATGAATATTGGCCCCCTCCCAGGCTAGAAACACCAGCCGTCAGCCGCCCCAGAAATGGCGCATTCATAGGATGCGCCAATTCTGGCACTTAGCCTCGCTCTTCCACGCTGCCCTGTAGCGGTGGCAGGGGGTAATAGGGCTGGGGTTGATGTCAGCTTATAATGCCAGCTGACATCAAGCCCAGGTTAGTAATGGAGAGGCGTCTATAAGACACCCCCATTACTAACCCCATAGTCAAAGTTAAAAAAAACACAAACACCCAGAATAAAGTCCTTTAATTGAAATAAAGACACAATTCTTTATTGTTCTAAATTAAACCATACTTACCGTCACGCCCATTCCAGCTGAAGCCAACGATCTCCTGTAATAAAAATAAAATAATAAAGCAACCTCATCCTTACCTTTCCATGGTTCCCACGACAGCTTCAGCTCTGCTACATCGAGATGACAGGCTGGACCGCAGCAGAACGCCGCCATCCAGCCTGTCATCCCGCAGACACTGAGAAGAGCAGGCTTGCTTGCGCTCCACATTGTCTCTCTGTGACGGCATAAAGATGAGCCGAGGTCATGTCCAATGAACTCGGCTCACCTCATGCACGTCACTTACAGCGTGGGAGAATTCTCCTGCACTCAGCACTTCAGCGTGAGAATTCTCCCACGCTGTCAGTGACGTGCATGAGGTGAGCCGAGTTCATTGGACATGACCTCGGCTCATCTGGATGCCGTCACAGCGAGACACTGAGGAGCGCAAGCATGCCTGCTCTTCTCAGTGTCTGCGGGATGACAAGCTGGATGGCAGCGTTCTGCTGCGGTCCAGCCTGTCATCTCGATGTAGCAGAGCTGAAGCTGTCGTGGGAACCATGGAAAGGTAAGGATGAGGTTGGTTTATTATTTTTCTTTTATTGCAGGAGATCGTTGGCTTCAGCTGGAATGGGCGTGATGGTAAGTATAGTTTAATTTAGAACAATAAAGAATTGTGTGTTTATTTCAATTAAAGGACTTTTTTCTGGGTGTTGTGTTTTTTTTAAATACTTTACTAGAAATTCATGGTGGTCATGTCTAATATTGGCGTGACCCCATGAATTTTGGGCTTGGGGCCAGCTGATAATACCAAGCTGGCCCTAACCCCTTTATTACCCAGTGAGCCACCGCACCAGGGCCCTGGATGAGTTGGGTACAGCGCCAGAAGATGGCGCTTCTATGAACGCGCCATTTTCCGGGGTGGCTGCGGACTGCAATTTGCAGCGGGGGGGGGCCCAGAAAGCTTGGGCCTCCCTGCGCTGCAGATTCCAGCCCCCAGCTGCCTAGTTGTACCTGGCTGGACACAAATATAGTGCGAAGCCCCACTTCAATTTTTTTTAATTATTTCATGAAATTCATGAAATAATTTAAAAAAATTTGACGTGGGGCTTCGCACTATATTTGTGTCCAGTCAGGTGCAGCAGGCAGGAACGGGCTGCCCCCAACCACCAGCTGCCTATTTGTACCTGGCCGGACACAACAATATAGGGAAGCCCTTTTTTTCTTAATTATTTCATGAAATAATTTAAAGAAAATTGACGTGGGGCTTCGCCCTGTTTTTGTGTCCAGCCAGGTACAACTAGGCAGCTGGGGGCTGGAATCCGCAGCGCAGGGAGGCCCAAGCTTTCTGGGCCACCCCCGCTGCAAATTGCAGTCCGCAGCCACCCCGGAAAATGGCGCGTTCATAGAAGCGCCATCTTCTGGCGCTGTACCCAACTCATCCAGGGCCCTGATGCGGTGGCTCACTGGGTAATAAAGGGGTTAGGGCCAGCTTGGCATTATCAGCTGGCCCTAAGCCCAAAATTCATGGGGTCACGCCAATATTAGACATGACCACCATGAATTTCTAGTAAAGTATTTAAAAAAAACACAACACCCAGAAAAAAGTCCTTTAATTGAAATAAACACACAATTCTTTATTGTTCTAAATTAAACCATACTTACCGTCACGCCCATTCCAGCTGAAGCCAACGATCTCCTGCAATAAAAGAAAAATAATAAACCAACCTCATCCTTACCTTTCCATGGTTCCCATGACAGCTTCAGCTCTGCTACATCGAGATGACAGGCTGGACCGCAGCAGAACGCTGCCATCCAGCCTGTCATCCCGCAGACACTGAGAAGCGCAGGCTTGCTTGCGCTCCACAGTGTCTCTCTGTGAGGGCATCCAGATGAGCCGAGTTAATGTCCAATGAACTCGGCTCACCTCATGCACGTCACTGACAGCGTGGGAAAATTCTCCTGCACTCAGCGCTTCAGCGTGGGAGAATTCTCACACTGAAGCGCTGAGTGCAGGAGAATTCTCCCACGCTGTCAGTGACGTGCAGGAGGTGAGCTGAGTTCATTGGACATGAGCTCACCTTATGCACGTCACTGACAGCGTGGGAGAATTCTCCTGCACTCAGCGCTTCAGCGTGAGAATTTTCCCACGCTGTCAGTGACGTGCATGAGGTGCGCCGAGTTCATTGGACATGAACTCGTCTCATCTTTATGCCGTCACAGCCAGACACTGCAGAGCGCAAGCATGCCTGCGCTTCTCAGTGTCTGCGGGATGACAGGCTGGATGGCAGCGTTCTGCTGCGGTCCAGCCTGTCATCTCGATGTAGCAGAGCTGAAGCTGTCGTGGGAACCATGGAAAGGTAAGGATGATGTTGCTTTATTATTTTTCTTTTATTGCAGGAGATCGTTGGCTTCAGCTGGAATGGGCGTGATGGTAAGTATGGTTTAATTTAGAACAATAAAGGATTGTGTCTTTATTTCAATTAAAGGATTTTATTCTGGGTGTTTGTGTTTTCTTTTAACTTTGACTATGGGGTTAGTAATGGGGGTGTCTTATAGACGCCTCTCCATTACTAACCTGGGCTTGATGTCAGCTGGCATTATAAGCTGACATCAACCCCAGCCCTATTACCCCCTGCCACCGCTACAGGGCAGCGTGGAAGAGCGAGGCTAAGTGCCAGAATTGGCGCATCCTATGAATGCGCCATTTCTGGGGCAGCTGACGGCTGGTGTTTCTAGCCTGGGAGGGGGCCAATATTCATGGCTCCCTTCCTGGGCTATTAATATCAGCCCCCAGCTGTCTGCCTAGCCTTTGCTAGCTATTAAATTAGGGGGGACCCCACGTCATTTTTTTGGGGGGGTCCCCCATTTTAATAGCTAGTAAAGGCTATGTATTCAGCTGGGGGCTGATATTAGTAGCCTGGGAAGCTCCGTGGGTATTACCCCCTTCCCAGGCTTCAAACATCTGCCCCAGCTGTCTGCTTAACCTCCGCTAGAGACTAAAATTAAGGGGAACCCCACGCCAATTTTTTTTAATAATAAATCCTTTATTTTAATACTAAATGACAAGTACAGTAACCAACACTATCACTGTACTTCATATATATGTGACTGACATGTTTCTATCTATCTAATCTATGTGTGAAGCTCTATTCTGTCTGTTATAAATTGTCGGGTACAGATGCTGAATTGCCGGCCGGCTTTTTTAAAGAGACAGTGCATGAAAACACTATTATATTTTTTAATAAATCCTTTACACTAAATGACAAGTACAGTAAGCAACACTGTCACTGTGCTTCTTATATGTGTGACTGACATGTTTCTATCTATCTAATCTATGTGTGAGGCTCTATTCCTTCTTGTCTAAATTGTCGGGTACCGGTGTATGCCGCTGCTGAATTGCCGGCCGGCTTTTTTAAAGAAAGCGTCTTCTGAGCAGTTTGTCAGCTTTTGGACACCTTTGAAGGTGTTTTCTATGTGTTTCTATGTGTTTTTGTTTGCCTGCCATTGGTTTTAACGGTGTTCGACGGTGTTCTAAGGTGTTCGACGAACAGTTCGACGAACAGTTCCTCGAACATCCCGGTGTTCGACGAACCGAACCGAACCCGAACACTACGGGGGTGGCTCAACACTAATAAAAAGCCTTTTATTTACCTCTCCGGCAGCCCCAGGTCTCCTCCCAACGGCATCCTCTCTCCTCGGCGTCCCGCGGTGTACCTGCAGGACCTGCGGTGACGTTCATTTAGTCAGCTGATGGTCACGCGACCATCACCTGACCGCTGACGTCAGCGGTCGCGTGGCCAGCTGACTAAATGAGGTCACCGCAGGTCCTGCCAGGTTTTTTCTATTTCTTTAGTTCACACATGTCGGGCTTTTTTTACATCACAAATCTGCAGCAAAATTGATCTCTGGCAGGAAATCAGCTGCATCAAAAACGCAGATTTTGCTGCTTTTTTTAGCGTTTTTTTTCACTGTCCTTCTGTCTCTATTTATGCATGTACATAAAGTTCTGTTAAAAAAGAACCCCATTCTATTTTGCCATCAAAAATGCTGAAAAAACACTGATGCAAATTTTGATGTGGTTTTTTTCACCACCCATTACTTCCTATGGGTGAAAAAACGCTGAAAAAATGCTGAAAGACGTGACATGCTCTATTTTCCAAAAACCCAACAACAAAAAAACATGATGTGTGAACAGAGAATTCAGGTTTCTCATAGACTTTGCTGGTACTGCTAGACGCAGCTGAAAATTTGCATCAAAATCTGCAGCAAAAAACGCTGGAAAATACAACATGTGTGAACATAGCATAAGACTACCATTAGGGCTATTTCCTTTTTTTTGCTAGCTGGAGACCTCATTAAATCTGTTAATAAGACTTTTATTTCTAGTAAGACAATGTGCGATTTCTGGAATTTAGAGAGCTTAATTCCTGGGACACTCTTATAGTCAAAATGTTTTGCCTTCCAATAATGATTCTCTGCTCTATTTGCGTAAAAGTATTTTTCTTAAAAGGAATCTTTCCAGTTTGTTATTTGTACAGATTAAGCATAGAAGTTGATGTCCTGCACTAAGTTAATTAAGCTGAAGAGGAGGTTTATTTCAAGTATTAATATAATAATATTGCATGCTGTGCAGGCTGCACCACACTGTACTTATTGCTCTGGTAGTAGACCTTTTTGGGTTATTAATGGCTGTATTTGCTAAAATATTTACTGGAAGAAATTAAAACCAAATCTACTTCTAAATACAGCCTATTGCAACCAGTCAACGTACTGCTTTCTAAGCACTGTAAGTAAAGCTATAATATGTGTGGTTGAATTGAGCGGCCATTCCAGTTTTTTTTTATTATTAGTTTTTATGTCCCCTATTGTACAGTATCTTATGTTACTTAGTTCATGCTGTCTTAAATTTAACAGCCAAGCAGTTGGCATGTATAAATCGTATATGATCTAAATCCAAAAAATGAGGCAGCTCATACAATTTTGGGAAAATTAGTTTAAGGATCCATTTATTCAGTCATACCAGCTATGCTTTAGCTCTCTCTATGGAGCCTTTCTCAAGCTTGGTGAAGAAATCTGAAACCTGTCTGGTGTGGTTGAATAAACGATTCTTACACTCTTCTCCAAATGGATTGTGATGTCGAATTTTTATGGGATTTTTGTCATTAGAAGACAAAATACTGAGTCCATATGCTTAGAGGAGTCTTGCACCAGACTAGACTTTGCTGCTATTTTTGGATTTATATACATCATTTATATAGGCTAATTTTCTTGCTGTTAAATTTAAGAGAGGATGAGCTAAATAACAAAGTACACAGCACAATGAGGGACATAAAAAAACAATTACAAAACAAACCTGAAATGGAATGTGTACAACCCCCAATTCCAAAAAAGTTGTTTTGCTGTGTAAGATGTAAAGAGAATAAGAATGCAATGATTTGGAAATCTCTTATCTACATATTTTATTTACAACAGAACATAGGACACAGATCAGAAGTTGAATGTTAGACAGTTTTCCTTTTTCATCTGGAAAAAAATGAATTCATTTAGAAATTGATGGCAGCAACACATTTCAAAAAAAGTTGGGACAGGCCCATGTCTGCCATTGTGCTGCAACCCCTCTTCTTTTTACGAGAGTCTGTAAATGTCTGGGAGGTGAGGAGACAATTGCTGAAGTTTTGTGAGAGGAATGTTGTCCTATTCTTGTCTGATGTAGGATTCTAGCTTCTCACATTTCTGGGTCTTTGATCGATTTTTTTATTTTGTTTGTTTCGTCAAATGTTTTCTGTTGGTCAAAGGTCTGGACTGCAGGAGGCCGGTTCATCACCTGAACCCTTCTTCTGAGAAGCCATGCTGCTGTGATGGATACAGTCAGTGATTTATCATGGTCTTGCTGAAATATGCAAGGCCTTCCCTGAAATAGACAATGTCTGGATGGAAGCATATGTTGTTCTTAAACCTGTATATAATGCTCACCATTGATCGTGCCTTTCAAGATGTGTGAGCTGCACAAGCCATTGGCAATAATGCCTCCCTCCCTATATATCAGAGATGCAGGAACGGTGCTCTGATAACAAGCTGGACGGTCCCTCTCCTCTTAAGTCCGCAGGACATGGTGTTCATGGTTTTCATAAAGAATTTCACATTATGATTCATCCGACCACAGAACAGTTTTCCATTTTGCCTCAGTCCATTTTAAATGAGTTTTGGCCAATAGAAGATGGCAGCATTTGTGATATATGGCTTTTTCTTTACATTATAGAGCTTTAACTTGCATTTGCGGATTTCACGGCGTACTGTGTATACAGGCAATGATTTCTGGAAGTATTCCTGAGCCCATGCAGTGATTTACACAACGACATCATGGCTGTTATTAATGCAGTGCCGCCTGAGAGTCAGTTGAGTACGACCATCCAATATTGAACGTCTGCATGGATTTCTCCAGAATATTTTGATATTATGTTTTGTAGATGGTGAGATATTCAAAATCTTTGCAATTTTACGTTAAGGAACATTTTTTTGCTTTTTCCACAATTTTTAGACTCAGTTGTTCCTGCTGGTGAACCTCTGACCATCTTTGCTTCTGAGAGACTCTGCCTCTTTAACTTGCTTTTTTATACACAGACATGGGACTTATTTAAAAATTGACCCTACAGCTGTTTTTCATTAGAACCACTTACTTTTAAAGCCTTTCATTAACCCTGTCCCAATTCTTTTTAGATGTGTTACTGCCATCAATTTGTAAATGAGGTAATTTTTTCAAATGAAATTGAAAAATCTTCAAAATTCAACTTCTGATCTGTTCTATGTTCTGTTGAGAGTAAATTCTGTCTATAAGAGATTTACAAATCAATGCATCCTTGTTTTCTTTACATTTTACATAGTGCCCCAACTTTTGGGGAATTTTGGGTTGGTATGATTTATATTTACTGAATGTGTGTATACACATACATGCACGCATGTGCACACACTACAAATCATGCAAACCCAATTCCCAAAAGGTTGGGATGCTATATTTACAGTATATAGATAGAAGATATATATCTTTATCATAAATATTGTCTTAAAGTAGTCCGAGTAGTAGACAACGTCGTCTTCTCTATCCCTATTTTTCCCCCTTGTAAAATAATAACACCTATTCTCACCTCCGGTGCCAGCACCATTCCACCGGTGTAGGCATTGGTTCTCCCAGGGATCGCGCAAGATTATGTCTCACGATATCTGTGGCCAATCAGCTTTGGCTTCAGGCTATGAGCCCACAATGCAGAAATGCTCTGGATTTTTCCTGAGTGTTTCTGCATCTCCCCTGGCAGAAAAAACGCATGCGGATTGTACATGCGGATTGTACATGCGTTTTTCCTGCCAGGGACATGCGGATGTGAAGCGTTCTTCACATGCATTTCCGCATGCGGGTTGACAAGTGCTTTCCAAGCGATTTTAGCATCACTTGGAAAGTGCTTGACAACTTGGTCACACTATATAAATCCATGCAAATGGCATGGATTTATATAGTGTGACCCCAAAGAATGGTTAAAAATAAAAAAATAAATCTATACTTACCTTCCCTTGGCTCCCGCAGTCTTGCTTCGCTCCGTCCTGGCTGCCGGCAGATCACGGTACACTGTAGGACCTGCCGACTTCAGCGTCGCGTGACCCGTCACATGACTATGACGTCAGCGCAGGTCCTTCAGTCCACCGCGATCTGCCGGCATGGGAGGACGAGTGCACTGGGGGCCATCAGAAGGTAAATATAACATTTCTTTTTCATTGTATTCTTTTTTTCACAGGTTCTATGGTACCCGGGTCCGGAGGAGAGTCTCCTCTCCTCCACACCCGCGTACCATCCGTACATTGAAACGCATGGAATGCGCATCTACATATACAGTGATGTGGAATCCATGCGTTCCAATGCAAGTCAATGGCGGCGAAAACGCAGCGCTTCCGCAAAATAATTGGTAGTGCTGCATTTTTTCCCGCAATGATAATCCGCAGCTTAAATTTCCGCATCATGTGCACAGCACATGCGGATTATCATTGGGGAACATGGCAGGCCTTCTACCATGCGTTTTATAAGTGTTTCTGCAGCGTTTTTGCCGCTGCGGAAACACTTAAAAAACGCATTGTGGGCGCACAGCCTCACTCTCCCTGCTTTCGAACAAATCACATACATCCAGAGGAAATGAGAGAACATCAGCTTAGTTGCAGTCATTCCTCATAGCTTTGCTCTTATGGGACACAAATGAAATGCTAAATAGAAAGTCAAAAGTTCTGCAGTACCAGAAAACAGAGTTATTCTGACAGCCTAAGCTTTGGTTCATTATAAACGTCCCTTTTTGTTTCTTCATCTCTTAGTGCCCATTATAGTGACGATGTCACGTTAGTAGATCCACATCATACAGCTGTTTGCTCTCCATGATGGTCAGCGTCTTTTAAAAACAGTGAATTATTCAAATTATTCTTGACTTGGGAAACCTTTTCCATTTGTAAATGTCTGTTTCCATATGACATCTTTGTTTGCATGTAATGTAAATTCTCCGTCAGGCTGTATGGCAGCAGCAGTGGTTTTGAAACTGTGGTTTTGTTCTTCGATGGTTGTAGGGGCATCTAACAGTGAAGACTGGCTTTGGAATACTAACGTAATTCCTAACAGACCAGCAATTGTCACAAGAAATAGAGTATTGATTTCCTGTGTCTCGTTAGCAGAGGAATGAACTAACACTGCAGTCACTGTAATTATGCCATGATCAGGATGAGGCTTACAAAATACATTTATGTTATGCATCCGACTCCTCATCTGCTCATCCAGACAACTTTCTAGCACTAATGTCCAAACTTTAAACATCCTTCTGATCTTTTGTGTTGACCTTCAGTCAATGTAAAGGTCATTCTGTTGCTGACAGGTTATCTGCTGAACAGAAGTAATATTGTTTGTGTATGGGGGCCTTTAGAATATGACAAATATCGTCCACACCCACCAATATTTCAGAGATTGGATGCCAGTCTAATCTTTATGGGGGCCTCCTGACTCTCCCTGATAGATAATGAGGGGGGGAAAGGAAAGGATTTGGCATGTCCATTTTTAGACTGCAGATGTTTTTGATCACCCTCAGCTAAGCAACACTCACAACATAGGAGTGCTCGGCTGTATGGGAGAGATGGGAAAGAGGGAGCTCTCGGCTGAATAATGGTGCAGCCAACATCTACAGTGGGGAAAATTAGTATTTGATACACTATCGATTTTGCAAGTTTTCCCACCTACAAAGAATGCAGAGGTCTGTAATTTTTATAGTAGGTATACTTCACCTGTGAGAGACAGAGTCTAAAAATAAAAACAAGAAAATCACATTGTATGATTTTTACATAATTAAATTGCATTCTATTGCATGAAATAAGTATTTGATCACCTACCAACCAGCAAGAAGTCTGGCTCTCACAGACCTGTTAGTTTTTCTTTAAGAAACCCTCCTACTCTGCACTTATTGCCTGTATTAATTGCACCTGTTTGACCTCGTTACCTGTATAAAAGACACCTGTCCACACACTCAATCAATCACACTCCAACCTCTCCACCATGGCCAAGACCAAAGAGCTGTCTAAGGACACCAGGGACAAAATCATAAACCTGCACAAGGCTGGGATGGGCTACAAGACAATAGGCAAGCAGCTTGGTCAGAAGGCAACAACTGTTGGCACAATTATTAGAAAATGGAAGAAACACAAGATGACTGTCAATCTTCCTCGATCTGGGGCTCCATGCAAGATCTCACCTCATGGGGTAATGATGATTCTGAGAAAGGTCAGGAATCAGCCCAGAATTACACTGGAGGACCTGGTCAAGGACGGATGGGTGGATGGGGTCATGTATTGCGAGATTTTGGCCAACAACCTCCTTCTCTCAGTAAGAGCATTGAAGATGGGTCATGGCTGGGTTTTCCAGCATGACAGTGACCCAAAACACACAGCTAGGGCAATTAAGGAGTGGCTCCGTAAGAAGCATTTCAAGGTCCTGGAGTGGCCTAGCCAATCTCTAGGCCTGAACCCAGTAGAAAATCTTTGGAGGGAGCTGAAACTCAATGTTGCCCACCGACAGCCCCGAAACCTGAAAGATCTGGAGAAAATCTGTATGGAGGAGTGGGCCAAAATCCCTGCTGCAGTGTGTGCAAACTTGGTCAAGAACTACAGGAAACGTCTGACCCCTGTAATTGCAAACAAAGGTTTTTGTACCAAATATTATGTTCTGTTTTTCTATTGTCTCAAATACTTATTTCATGCAAAAAATGCAAATGAATTACCGTATGTAGAAATCATACAATGTGATTTTCTGGATTTCTTTTTTTTAGACTGTCTCTCACCGTTGAAGTGTACCTACAATAAAAATGACATACCTCTCCATTCTTTGTATTTGGGAAAACTTGCAAAATCAGCAGTGTATCAAATACTTATTTTCCCCACTGTATCTATTGTGTACAGGGGGCTTAATTCTGCTTTTTCCAGACTTTATTACATATGGATAATAGGACTTTGCTGAATTAAGCAGGCTTACTGTTTCTTGTCATAAATATGACCTGACTAAAAATTTGATGACTTGTAACAATTGCTAACAGTCTTCAAGATAGATATTGCATCATTAAAGGAGTTGTCCACTACTTTATATCCCCCCCCCATGTATCAACTGGGACCCCTAAGACTTCTTGTAAATACCTTCTGTTGCTGTTAATGCCTGTGAGCGGCGCTATCACTGGCCGCTCACAGGCATCACGTGACACCCGGCTGCAGCCGGCTCTGACATCCGCTGATGTCCCGACAAGTCCTGGCAGCAGCGGGGGGTCACAATCTTCCTGGTTCCATGGTGGATGCCAGGCTCTGGGCAGGGTTACCCCGCACGTCACACCCAGCGTCCACCGTGCGCTCTGCCTCTCCCTATTCATTGGGAAAGTGCGCAGTGGATGCTGGGTGTGATGCGGGGGTAACCCCGCCCACAACCCAGCAGCCACCGCAGGGACCCCAGTGCTGAGCCACGCCTCACTCGTCATGATGTCAGCGCGGGGTCACGTGATGCATGTAAGCAGCCACCGATAGCGCCACTCACAGGCATTATCAGCAACAGAAGGTATTTACAATCAGTCTTAGGGGCCCTGGGGGGATACATTGGGGGGGGGGGGGGGGGTAAAGTAGTGGACTTCTTTAAAGGGAATCTGTCACCACTTTGGAGCTATCAGAACTCTATTATGGCCATACAGGGTATAGAAAAGTAAATCTACACATACCTGTATGGCCCATAGTAGAGATTTGATTGCAGAGAAAAGCGCTTTAATTAATTCCATTTTGTACAGGCTTGGTGTCTGGGGATGCCAAGCAATCCTTGCCTATGTGCTTATTATTCCCCCAAATCCCCGCCTGTATGCTTAATTACCATATTCCCACCCCCCCCATCCCCTGCACGTCACAGGGCCCTGTGACAGGCCCCATAACGTGCAATGTGCTCCCTGACTTCCCGAGCACGCGCATGGCGCCGCTCACATAGAGCGCGCTTTGCTTCATCCCGGCCCGTCTCTCCGTGCACTGCGCCGCAGGTTTCTATTGTCCAGGCGCTGGGGAGTCACTGTCACTTCCCAGCGCCTGCGCAATAGAAACCTGCAGCGCAGTGCACAGGCAGACGGGGCCGGGATGAAGTAAAGACTATGTGAGCGGTGCTTTGCGCATGCCCAGGAAGTCAGGGAGCACAGAGGGCAAAGGCGCGATCTGAACTTTCTGTGACAACTCTGCACTTTGATTCCAGACGTGAGGAGAATGGGAGACTGAGACTTCTGTCGCACTGTTCTGGGCCTTGTTTTGCCACAGACTTTTTCAAGCCTGTGTCATCACTGCTGGCGTTCCTGCTGCTGCTGATGAAGAAAGAAGACATTCCTGATCTTTCCTAATCCACCCCAATCCCCCTCTTTTCTTCCTTTTTCCCCCTCCCCACCTCCTCCTTCTGCCACCGAGCACTGACCAGTACTTGATCGCTTGATTTTTGGCAGTTTTTTTTTTCTTTTTCGTGCATCCTGCAGGCGCCGAGCGTTGATCTGCACTCTTGCTCACTATTTTCCAGGATTTTTTTTTGTCCTTGTATATCTTTCTCCCCCCCCAACCCACCACCTTTGCACCACTCAGTGTGTCAAGCCGCTGATCAGATGCGCACCACTGATTTAGCAGTTGGCAAGGACTTTTGGACTTTTTTTTGCCTTTTTTTTATCCCCTTTTTGCACCACGTCCATGCGTGCATCCTACAGCTGTCGAGCGCTGATCAGTGATCTGCTTGCGGTTGTTGTTTTTTTTTGTGAAAAAAAAAGAATCAAAAGAAATCATTTAGATTAGTTGATAGGTTTAGTTTAGCGACATTAAAAATATACTGTAGTAATCTGCGTCTGCTACAGTATTTTTTACTGAATTGAGTCAGGGTTAGTTTCAGATAGTAAAGAGTAAAAAAAAAAACGTTTTGGTTTGGGACTGTAAAAATATACTTTAGTAATCTGTGTCTACTACAGTATTTTTTACTGAATTTAGTTAGGGTTAGTGTCAGCGCGGAAAAAAAGGATCACATCCGTGCGTGCGTCCAAAAGCCGTAGAGCGCTGATCGCTGACACACATCAGTGATCGGCCTCCGATTGTTGCTTTTTTTTTGTGTGTGTGGAAAAAAAGAATAACATTTTTTTTAGATTAGTTGATAGGATTAGATTAGGGATAGTAAAAATATACTGTAGTAACCGGCGACTACTACAGTATTTTTTACTATATATAGTCATGGTTGGTGTCAGATAGTTGCGGGCACAGTAATTTTTTTTTTTATGTCTGTTTAGTAAATTTATGTTTTTTATTTTACCAAAATTTTATATTCTTTTTATTTTTTTCTTTCTAGATTCTTTTCTTTTTTTTTTCTCCTCTAAATAAAAAAAAAAGTTTACACCAAGCACACACACACACCCAAAAATTTGGTACACACACACCCCCCACATACTTGAAAAAATGTCATCCCGTTCGTCCCAAACATGGTATTCATAGGAGGAGGCATATGCTTTTCTTGCTTCCAACACTGATAGTGAGTGAGATGATGCCACCTTCATTTTATTTTTCATCGTCTTCCTCCCTTTCCTCAAGTCATGCCGAACCGCCACGCAGATGCCCCAGGACAGAAAATGAACCCGTATGGACCTCACCTCCCCGAAGATTATGAGCCACTGATTTCTGATTTTTTTGGCGCAAACAGAAATCAAATTTGGCACCACCGACCTCACAGAAATAAACCTTTTCAAAGTCTTTATCTCTGAGGATTTTTTTTTAAACCTCATAGTGACTCAGACAAATTTTTTACGCCCAGCAATTTTTGGCACAAAACCTCCCTTCATCATTTTCTAACTGGGTCCCTGTAGACACAGTAAAAATTATGACTATTTGGGGTCTGGTCCTTCACATGGAGTTAGTGAAGAAGCCAGAGCTTTAAGAGCTTTAGCAATATTGGAGTGTTGACGTTTTGTATAACACGCTACTTTTCCGCATGGCTATGGCCCGTAAACGATTTTTCAGAATCCATACATTTTTGCATTACAATGATAATGCACGTTGTCCTCCCTGAGATGACCCCAACTTTGACCGACTTTTCAAAGTTCGGCCGGTCATTGACCACTTCAGCAACAAGTTTGCTGAGGTGTACGTTCCCCAAAGGGACATCTGTGTGGATGAGTCCCGAATACATTTTAAGGGGAGGCTCAAATTCCCTCCATACCTGCCCAGCAAGAGGGCCAGGTACGGACTTAAGCTCTACAAACTGTATCAGAGTACCTCAGGGTACACCCACAGGTATATAGTTTATGAAGGTAAGGACACCCGGATTGAACCCACCCGAATTTTCTCGTGTCCTGGGAGTGAGTGGGAAAATTGTGTGGGATTTGGTGCACCCACTGCTGGATCAAGGTTATGACCTCTACTTAGATAACTTTTATACCAGCATCCCACTCTTCAAGTCCCTCTGCGCGAGCTACCGCAGCCTTCAGTACTGTCTGCAAAAATCAGAGAGGCCTCCCTAAGACGCTAGTTGGGCAGCTGCTCAGAAAGGGTGAGAGCAGAGCCCAATGTAGCGATAACATGCTGGTGTTCAAGGACAAGAGGGATGTCATTTTCTTGACCACTATACATGGTGATGGCAGCACCCCCAGCACTTTACGACGTACCTCTACATGGGTCACCAAACCAGACTGTGTTCTGGGCTACAACAAGAACATGGGGGAGTTGATCTCTCTGATCAAGTCCTCCAGCCGTACAGTGCTATGAGAAAAGCCATGGTGTGGTACAAGAAGCTGGCCGTGCACATCTTACAGATTGCACAAAAGCGTTGTACAATGTAATCACGATGTGCCGGCCAGACTGGTAAATACCTTCAGTTCCAGGAGGTAGAAATCAAGGCCCTAATCTTTGGAGATCAGGAAGGAGCAGGCCCCAGTACTTCCGGAACTGAACGTGCTCTTATCGTACCAGGTCAACATTTCCCTACTGATGTCCCTCAAAGCACAAACCTCAAGGAAAGTCGCAAAAGAGGTGCCCAATGTGTTACAGAAGGGGGATACGAAAAGACACCACTTATCAATGCGACACCTGCCCCGACAAACCTGGTCTGTGTTTAAAAGAATGCTTCAAACTGTACCACACATCCCTGGACTACTAAATTCATTTCTGACTTGCACGACTCATGTATGCCAACCTGACATACACTACACAACTAACATATGCCAATTTGATGCTCTCTACACAATTTACGTATGTCACCTGTCACCACATTATAAATTTCACATACCAGGACACATTAGATCAATTCCAATATAGTGTCACTTGTGGGAGGTTTCAGCTCATCAGGGGCTCTCCATGAAGCCTGCCGACCATTCCATCAAAGTAAATGTTCATTCCTGTGAATCACCTGAAAGATTAATAAGCTTCTTGAAAGTGGGTTTGAGCACCACGAGGGGTGTATTCTGTCATATAGGTTCCTGAAAGTCACCTCAAATACGATGTGGTCCCAAAAAATAAAAATAAATGTTTTTGTAAGTTTTGTTGAAAAAATTAGAGATCGTTGGTCAACTTTTAACCCTTATATCTTCCTAACAAAATTTTTTTTTTCAAAAATTGTGTTGATGTAAAGTAGACATGTGGGAAATGTTATTTATTAACTATTTTGTGTGACATATCTCTGATTTAACAGCATAAAAATTCAAAGTTTGAAAATTGCAACACCAAATTTTCTTTTTTTTCTTTCACAAATAAACGCAAGTCATATAGAAGAAATTTTATCACTATCATTAAGTACAATATGTCATGAAAAAACAGTCTCAGAATCAGTGGGATCCGTTGAAGCGTTCCAGAGTTATTACCTCATAAAGTGACACTGGTCAGAATTGTAAAATTTGGCCTGGTCATGAAGGTGAAAACAGGCTTGGTTGTTGAAGGGGATTTAAAATATATCGCCATTTGTTTTCTGATCTCTTCTGGGTGAAAAATATTGGTCCTAAGGTTATGCTTTGAATGCACAAAGTGGTTCTACCTGTATTGAAGAATGTGAAAGTATCGATACACTGAAGACTGCAGTGTTAGAACAACACATAGGCCCTCTTTCTGGTGGAGGCCCAAAGTGTCTCATTTACCGGCATTGGAATGGTATACTTCAGTATGCACTGACCGAATTCAGAGACTTCCACTAGAGCTTTTCTGCAGGGAAGCCTTGCTAATTGTGCGATGTGCACATAGTCTAAAGACTCCTTTACACTGTGTAGTGTTAAATGACTGTCCACCAGCAGCATGCTTGGAGGTCGGTGGTTATTTAATAGCCTGTTTACTCAAGACGATCAGCAATAGATCACACAGTGCGTGTAGGCTGCCAGTGTTCTTGGCAGTGCAGGTCCTGTTTACACAGGACAACGCACTTCCAGGAAGCATGATCTGTTGTACAACACAGGAGATCATTTCACCTGACGAACAAGCATTTTGCTGGCTCGTTGTATGATCAGCAGCTTGTTTAAACTGTGCAATTATCGTGAAATTAGCGTTTCGAGGAATACTCGTTCATGCTAATCTTGCAGTAAAAATGGACCATCACACTCCAGGAAACAGTTGGAATCAATAGTTATTACAAAGGATGTTTTATTAAGATGCTGCAGTGGCAATGTGGCGTCACATGCTGGCCATTCAAATCAATGAATGACTAATTCATAGACAAGCAAGTTTGCCAAGACAAGAACAGTTTGTAGATAGTGGCAGGGCTGTGGAGTCGGTAAGCCAAACCTCCGACTCCTCAATTTCCATGACACCGACTCCGACTCCCTCATACATGGCTCATGTTTAAGTGATAAATTTACTGAAGCACAGATTAATCTCAGCCAAAAGTCTAGACCCTTAGATCAGGAATAGGACAGACATTTATAGGACATTTCATAACTTTCCCAAATTCTTATGAAAAAATATTCCACACAAACAGCATTGAATTACTGTACCCAATTTATTATATATTTTAGGAGTTGGAGTCTGTCCATTTTATACCGACTCCACCAAAAATAACACCGACTCTGACTCCATGACTCCGACTCCACAGCCCTGGATCCTACAGTAGATGCTCTGGTCCTGGGTCACTTCTGGTCACATCCCGACACAGGACAGCTTTCCCATTTCAGCTTGTGACCCCAGCAGTGTGCGAAGGGGATTGGCTGACTGCTTACTTCAGTAGTTTAGCCAGCCAAGCACTTTCAGGTGACTTTTCAGAATAAGTTGTGTATGAACATTAGGAATAACACTATTTCTGGTCATTATATGAGTTACTGCATCTTTATTAGTATTTCCTCCCTGTATTGGAAGATATCTCAGCATTTTTCCTTGTGTTCTGTGGCTTTTTGTCCCTCTAGTTTTTCCGCCTCCACTCTACATTGCTTTTAGATGCGCTCATATTCTCTCATTCGAGCGAATCGGGCCGATTATGCTAATGACATTCTGCTCAAACTTGTCAAGAGTTTAATCTAAGTGTGATCCGAATCGCAGCACAGGTGTGGAGAAGACGAAGAACTTAATTTCTCCATCTTCTCCATTGTCTCTGTGAGCGTACATCGGACTGCACTCGGATCCCCGTGTTTCACATGCACCCATAGATTTGTATGGGTGCGCATGATCTGAATATCGGAGCCACTCGCAGCATTCTGCAATTGTTTTCTCATGTTGAATCAGCATGAGAAAATGCTCGCAGTTCTGCACAGCCCCATAGTATGACACTGGCTATCCGATAAAACATTGGCGAGCACGCGGCCGCATTATATGGCAGTGTGAGTGAGGCCCTACAGGCAGCAGGTGTAATTTTAACCCTAATTGCAGACTGGTTTACAGCAGATTTTAAGCAGTTTGTGAGATTAAATATCTATGCAGGAGAGAGAAAATTTGACTGGTAAACTGGTTATTGGAAAGAAGCATGTTTCTCTAAGGCCCTACTATCAGTGTTCGGTCAGTACTTTTTCTCAGGAGTGGGAGACAAAACCAGGTGAGGAACAATCAGAGAAAAGGTATAATAGAAACAAGTCACCAATTCTGCATTTAACACCCACTCCTGGTTTTGGCTTACAAGTACTGAGGAAAAATACTGACTGAATACTGATAGTGGGGCCGTGGCCTAATAAGATGTATCACACATTTTCTTCACTTCTACTATTGATTTATGAAGGAAAAGTTACTCTTAAACATTTTTTACCTTGTTAAACCCTTTTGAAGTTAATACAGAAAAGGTCAGCTGCAGAACTTCTGTACCTTTGTCACCATTTTCGCCGCTTAGAAGCAAATGTGAGTAGGCAATGACAAGCAATATGAATGAAGAATTACCTAGAACTAATATTTTCTCTATATGGCTTTCCTATTGCGTTTGACAGTCAGGTTTATGGCTACCAATAATTTTAGTGTTTTTTTTTAATCCTTTTGCTTGCTGTTGGATGCAGTCATACACAGCCTGATTTCATGTTTCCTCTTGTACCCATTTATCTAACATTTTATTCTAGCTTATATGATTTTTTTCTGTTAACGCAATTGGCATCTTAAGATGGAGAGAATTGAGTTCTATGGAGAGAAAAAACAAAGTTGAATTTCATGGTCTGTTGGAAAGAAGGCTGGAGGGGACTCTGATGTGCCTCTTGGTTTGCTCTAGCGAGCCTCACTTATATAGTTCAGGCAAAACGCAGCACAGCTAAAACTGAACTGGTGTATCTAGGTCAATGGTCCTAATCCTTGCTTTTTATTAATGGATGGCCTGCAAAATATTCTCTTATGCATTATGCCTAGAAATGGAAAGATCACTGAAACTACGCAGGCTTGTCAGAGTTTTAGCGTTATGTTGGACTTAAATCACAATCCCAGCTTAACCCTTTCGTGGCTACAGGGCAGGAAGACTATGCTGGTTAATAAACCATAGGAGTGTGATAAATGGCTGCTCAAGCAGAAGTAACAGTTTCAGTAGCTGAAAGGCTGTACTGATACTTTGGCAGCTCTATGGCAGTGTGCACAGCCTTGGTGTCTGCTGTGCTACTGGGTTTGTTTAACCCTTTATTTGAATGATAAATATAATTTTTTTAAAATCTTTTTTTTTTTACCATGGATTGTATGTTTTATGTTCATAGCTTGTGAACCTAAAACAATTTCTGAAACCTAAAGAATTAGCTTTTGTAACTGTAATGATGGCCAGCAATGAGAACTCCACAGGACAGTCCCCAGTTGTTGTGAATTGTTCCATAATCCACAGTCTTGGTCACCTCCATGGCAGGGTCATCAGTTTAGCCTGCCTGATTCGCTGATAATTGCAAGAAATAAAGGCAAATGTTAGCTAACTCTGTCATTAGCCATTGTCTTAGGAACAATTAAAAAATGTGATGTTTAGTATAATCACATTTTTGGTTATCTTTAGCAGCACCTTACTGAATATGCTGCTGTCTTTTATCAAATCTAAAATGGGTCCATTTTTCAGGGAAATCACATCATTTGGTTATATGGGTACGGCAATTTTACCGATGGAAACCTAACAAGCTAATGACCTCTGTTGTTCATCCTTTTTCTTGAATGTAAAGAATGGAGGTGTGAGCAGAGTCTTATTCTTGTTCCTGTTTTTTTTTTTTCTTCGGTTGTGAAAAAATATTGTTTATCTATAATTCATTAAAAGAGGTCTTCTTGGGTTTGGCTACCTGAACCAGTTCATGTGACTGCTTCATGGTGATGTTTGTCTATAAAGAAGTAATATCACAGTAAAGCCCCCGTCTCACATAGCGAGATCGCTAGCGAGATCGCTGCTGTGTAACGGTTTTGGTGACGCAACAGCGACCTCACCAGCGATGTCGCTATGTGTGACACTTTGCAGCGATCAGGCCCCTGCTGTGAGGTCGCTGATCGCTGCAAAGTGTCCTGGACCATTTTTTGGTCGTTGCCCTCCCGCTGGTCAGCACACATCGCTGTGTGTGACCAGCGGGGCCAAGGATCTGGCTGGTAACCATGATAAACATCGGGTTACTAGGGGCACACGCGCACTTAGTAACCCGCTGTTTATCATGGTTACGAGCCTGCTAAAGTGAGCGGTAACCTCCCGCTCACTGTAGCAGAGTGGTAACCATGATAAACAGCGGGTTACTAGGAGCGCGTGTGCCCCTAGTAACCCGATGTTTATCATAGTTACCAGCCTGCTCCTGCTTCAGCAGGCTGGTAACCAGGAGCAGGACATCGTGGTAAGATTCTTTCCACGATGTCGCTGCTCCCCTGATCGCTGGTGAGCCTGCCTGTTTGACAGCTCACCAGCGACCACATAGCGATGCAGCAACGATCCCTGACAGGTCGTATCATTGTCGGGATCGTTGCAGTGTCGCTAAGTGTGACGGGGCCTTTACACTATCATACCTGAGAAAATTGTCCTGGAACAGGAAGATAACAGTACTGGATTACTGTACAGAGGGGCTTTTAGCCAGCCAATCAGTGCATATGTAGCACCCTGAGGACTCGGCTGCTACAGGGGTATTGCACCTCGAACCAGAGGTGTGGTATTCCACTCCCGGGTAAGGATGGAGTGTGGAACGGGGCTCAGTTAGCTGCATACACTACACTCACCCCATTTCCGGGGGACAGATCAACGGTACTCCCACCAGATAGATGTGCAGGTACGACAGCGTCTGTCCCTGGCTGGAGTGGGGAGGGGGGAGGAATATCCCAGTGGTGTAGGAGCAGACAGGGGAGGGACTCTGGGCATAGGTAGGAGCCCATTGGGTGCTGGTCACCTGGGCCTGGGTGTCAGAAGGGAGTATATAAGGTGGGCACCATGTTAGAACAGGGAGAAGGAGAGAAGAGGTGAAGAGGAGTGCAGTCTGAGAGAGTTCAGCCAGAGAGAGCTGACAGGGAGCTGTGGCTCCGTCCGGGCCCAGCTCCAGAGCCAGGCACGAAGCAGAGAGAGAGAGAAGGAAGAGGAAGAAGGAACAGAAACACCAGGAAAGGCCCAGGGACGCAAGAAAAGAGGGAACCCTAAGATCCCACGGAATAACGGGTGAAGGGTTGGCAGAACAGGGTACCGGATCCCAAACTGGTGGAGGCCAATTATCCTTAGCCAGGAACCGGAGGTCGTGGTCAAGCCTTGGCGCGACCCCTCACCATATCCCCCAGGAAGGCATACCGTATAGGGTCAGGGAAACCGGGAAAGGTTTCGCCACCAGAAGGCCCGAGGGAGCCGGACAAAGGTGGGTCCCTGGTGGGGACAGCCAGTAGGAAGGAAGAGAGGGGAGCTCTGGACCACGCTCTGGAATTGCCTGGGAGTTGGCCGAATCCCTGACCTGGTGGACGCAGCATGACTCGGGCGGTCTTGACTGCGCATAAGGGACCTGATAAAGAACTGTGAGTAAAGCATTGAAAACTGCAGCTGCACGTCTCACTGAGTCCTTGTCGCACTAGCACCATCAGTACCGGGACACTTGCACCATCACTACCACCATCATCCACACTAGCTGCCCTGAGGCAATACTCCTCCCGTGGGGAGTCATCCCATACTGCGCTGCACAAACAACATCAGCCTCAGCGGTCTGCAGTGCAGCGGCGGTCTCCACTGACCGCAATCCACGGGTGGCGTAGTCGAACAGTATAAACATTGCCACTTAGTTTGACACCCTGGGCACGGACCGGGTCACCGCCACGAGGACTACCACCCCCAACGGATCCGGCTCCGGGTATTCCCCGCGTGCGCAACGCTACATACAATATGGCCCAGGGGGCGCGTCAAAATTGGCGTAGTCGGCAGGATCTCGTGCCCGCAACCACCGGGTACTGCGTGCCTGAAGGAAAGTTCACATGTACCTCAAAAAGAAGTCTCCCGCCAATTCCGGAGGATTCCCGCCATCGGACCCCATCTGGGGTCGTTTCCCGCCGTTTGCCCGCCATCTGCGGAGTTTCCCGCCATCAAGGGACGATTCCCGCCATCTTGGACAGTTTCCCGCCCTGGCAGAGCGGACGCCATTGTGGGCGTGCCAGAGGGTGGCAAGGGGCCACCTCCCATCGTGGGCATGGCCCCAGAGTGGCGCCAAAGGAGGGGACCGCCCCCACCAGCCGAGACTACAATCATGGAGATGTCCATCAAAGTGGGGGGTCTGCCCCTGAAACTGACTGTCACTAAGTTGCCCCGGGACCACTCCCAATGGGGGCGGATAGGGAACAAAACGGAGAGGATGGGTGCGGCCTGGAGGAGTCTGGACAGATCGCACCCGGGAATGGAGGAAGCGCCCAGTGATGCCGGCACCTCGGTCCGGAGCCTGCTGCAGGCCGCAACGCCAGGCAGCCTAGTGGAGATCCTGGCACAGCTCCCCAGAGATCCGGAGCGTGCACAGGCTGCGCTGGAGGACTTGGACCGGAGGATGGCCCGGGCACAGCAGGATGCGCTGGCCGAGTGGAGAAGGGAGATGGCCCGGCAGGCTGGGATCCGCCAGCAGGAGGCACCACCCGCAACGAGGAGCATGTCCGCCTCTGAGGATGGTGCAGGAAGGACGAAGGCCGGAGACGACGCCGCGGAGGGAGCCGCGAGGATTGAGGCAGGTAATGGGAACGTCATCACCCCGAGCCCAGCAGCTGTAAGCCTGCCCCAGCCTCCCGTCGCAGAGCCCGAAGCCCTACTCACCACACCCGTTGCCGCGCCGCCACTGCTCCCAACTAGGCCTCAAGCGGCAGGAGCCGCGGTCACGCCCCGTTCCGCGCCACGCCCATCGACCCCGGGCGCGGCAAAAGAGGAAGTACCACCGGCCTGGTCGCAAGGCCTGGTGAACCCGGGCGCCGCTGCCCCTCCAGCGCCCTCTTCCTCAACAGTGCCATCCCCAGACCCAACCGGAAATTCCCCGGCCTGGTCGCAAGGCCGAGTACCCCCGGGCGCTGCTCCCCGACCGAGGCCCGTGGTGCGACCCCTGGGCGCAGATCTTTTTGCACAACATACCAGCCCGGACGGGCTGCCCTTCGTGTGGCCACCGGAATACGTCAACCTCCGACTCCGGAAGGAACGGCCCCTGTGTGAGCCTCTGATCCCGGCTCCGGTGCCCGCCAAAATAGCTCCGATCCCGTTAGAGGACGCCCAATTTGAATGGGATCCGACCGGTGAGAACCTCATGGGGTTCACCCAGGAGACCCGGGCGGATGCAGCCCGGCGTGAGGAGTGCTGCCGTCAACAGCTGGAGGTCTTTGGAAGAGAACGGCGAGAGAGGCGGATCCGTGAGGAACAGCTGCAGGCCCGGAGCGCGGAACAGAAGCGCAGGGCCCGACAAGACCCCCGAACAGCCCATGGTCCCCGCACCGACGGGACCGTAATAAAGTTCCAGCTAGAGCATGGCTGGGGCTTTATCCAAGACCATCGAACACCCGGCGACGTCTTTGTCACCCGCAGGGATGTCGAGAGCCACCTGCCGGAGGGACACCGCGGACGTGATCTCTACCCGGGTGATGTGGTCACCTTCACCCGGCACAAGGGTGCCAAAGGACCATACGCCCTCCACGTTCACAGGCTCACGGAGGAGGAGCTACAGTACCACCAAGAAACAGAGTACACCGAGGGTCCGGACAGACCTGAAGACTACCCGGAAGAACAAAGAGGACACCATTATTAGAGAATGGTAAAGAAGGACTGTACATAGTTACCCATCGGGGTACAAGAACCGTTACTAGATTGAAGTGTGGTCCCCGTTGGGACTGGTGTGGAACTGTTAAAGAACTGTTACCTGTGTGCCCCTTATCCCTAACCAGGCTGAGGACTGTGAGCAGCCATTCCTCTATTCCCACTGGCCGAGGACTGAGAGCGGCCATACCCTTGTAAATAGTTGCGCTTCTTAAAGCGCCCCCTATTGGTTTTATAAGAACTGCCTTTCTACCTTGGAAGTAGTGACTGTTGCACTTTACCTGGTCGCAAGTTGCACCGTGGCCAGAAGATCAAGAATATGTTTTGACAATGTTTGTGTGAAAATGTTTTATAATGGAAGTTTAATATGCTGCTAAAATAATAATGCCAAAAGTTTTTATATAGTGTTTTACAAAAGAGTTCCGGTGGCACTAGTAGAATGTTTTATAAAAATGTTTTATACCAGTAACGTTAAGAAGAAAAGAGTACCTCCCATAAAGGGATGAGTTCATAGTTAATGTCTTATATGCGAGTGCACTTTAAAAATATTTGTATGTTTAAAATGTTTTTATTCTATTCCAGCCCGAGGACGTGCTGTGATTTACCAGGGGGGAATGTAGCACCCCGAGGACTCGGCTGCTACAGGGGTATTGCACCTCGAACCAGAGGTGTGGTATTCCACTCCCGGGTAAGGATGGAGTGTGGAACGGGGCTCAGTTAGCTGCATACACTACACTCACCCCATTTCCGGGGGACAGATCAACGGTACTCCCACCAGATAGATGTGCAGGTACGACAGCCTCTGTCCCTCGCTGGAGTGGGGAGGGGGGAGGAATATCCCAGTGGTGTAGGAGCAGACAGGGGAGGGACTCTGGGCATAGGTAGGAGCCCATTGGGTGCTGGTCACCTGGGCCTGGGTGTCAGAAGGGAGTATATAAGGTGGGCACCATGTTAGAACAGGGAGAAGGAGAGAAGAGGTGAAGAGGAGTGCAGTCTGAGAGAGTTCAGCCAGAGAGAGCTGACAGGGAGCTGTGGCTCCGTCCGGGCCCAGCTCCAGAGCCAGGCACGAAGCAGAGAGAGAGAGAAGTAAGAGGAAGAAGGAACAGAAACACCAGGAAAGGCCCAGGGACGCAAGAAAAGAGGGAACCCTAAGATCCCACGGAATAACGGGTGAAGGGTTGGCAGAACAGGGTACCGGATCCCAAACTGGTGGAGGCCAATTATCCTTAGCCAGGAACCGGAGGTCGTGGTCAAGCCTTGGCGCGACCCCTCACCATATCCCCCAGGAAGGCATACCGTATAGGGTCAGGGAAACCGGGAAAGGTTTCGCCACCAGAAGGCCCGAGGGAGCCGGACAAAGGTGGGTCCCTGGTGGGGACGGCCAGTAGGAAGGAAGAGAGGGGAGCTCTGGACCACGCTCTGGAATTGCCTGGGAGTTGGCCGAATCCCTGACCTGGTGGACGCAGCATGACTCGGGCGGTCTTGACTGCGCATAAGGGACCTGATAAAGAACTGTGAGTAAAGCATTGAAAACTGCAGCTGCACGTCTCACTGAGTCCTTGTCGCACTAGCACCATCAGTACCGGGACACTTGCACCATCACTACCACCATCATCCACACTAGCTGCCCTGAGGCAATACTCCTCCCGTGGGGAGTCATCCCATACTGCGCTGCACAAACAACATTAGCCTCAGCGGTCTGCAGTGCAGCGGCGGTCGCCACTGACCGCAATCCACGGGTGGCGTAGTCGAACAGTATAAACATTGCCACTTAGTTTGACACCCTGGGCACAGACCGGGTCACCGCCACGAGGACTACCGCCCCCAACGGATCCGGCTCCGGGTATTCCCCGCGTGCGCAACGCTACATACAACATGGCCCAGGGGGCGCGTCACATACACTTTCTGATTTTTGCCCCTGCTGATTTGTTCTGTTTGTCCCCAGTAGATGTGCTCATTCGCAGTTTTATTAGTTAAAAGCTAGGGCTTATTGGCTGAATCCTCCAGACAATCGAATGCAGTACAGATTGGCGCCTGTGCTGCCTGTGTCATTGTAAGTCTAATGTGGTTTTGAGTTATGGTCATTGTAATAAAATGATGTAATCTGCCGTCAGTAATGGCATCAGTTGCTTAGGTAGTGCTGAATTCTTAGAGCCCATTATAGGAAATCTGTCACCAGGTTTTTGCTACTCCATCTGAGAGCAGCATATTGCAGGGGGAAAGACCTTGATTCCAGCAATGTGTCATTTACTGAGCTGCTTGCTGTAGTTTTGATAAAATCACTTGTTTCATCTGTTGCAGATCAAGCAGTTCTCAACCCCACCCCCACCACTGGATGGCAGCTTTTCACTGTGCATAGGCACCAATCAGTGGTGGGGGCGGGGTTATACAGAGCTGAATATGGAGGACTACATGGCAGCAGGTTTACTAGTCCTCTTGTTTACTAGTACCGCCTGCTGATAATACAGTGATTTTATCAAAACTACAGCAAGCAGCCCAGTGAGTGATACATCACTGGAATTGGGGTCTGTGTCTCTACATTATGCTGCTCTCAGATTAGGTGGAAAAAACCTGGTGACAGATTCTGTTTAAATGATATGTCTCTTTACTTACATGTATTTCACTATTTTGTTGTATGTGTCTGGCATGTTCTTACTGCGGCTCATTAGCACAGGTCTGTTATTGCCCGTCTCCTTAGGTTGGTCTGCTGTGCAGTACGGTGTACTTTAACACTGTTGCTTTATACAGAGCTCAAGGATGGCCTTATCCTCCCATACAGCACAAGCAGATCATAACCCTTTGCATCTGACATTCTGCTCCTTATTTAATTTCCTTTGAGACTTCTGACAGACGGCTCTTGACAGCCAGAAACCATTTGAAGCTTCATATTTCCTACTCCTTGTATTGCTCTACGTCAACAATTTTCCTGGAGCTGTATGGTTATATGCATGTTGTAGGAAAGACGAAAACAAAACCTAGGACCTGTGTTTTTGTTTTATGATCTTTACTTCTTAACAAATTGGTGGATTTAGCAATGATAGATAGACACTGGAGTTAAACTGCTACGTCATCAGGCTTGGCAATTGTTACACTTGACATTTCTGTTACATACACAGAGATGAACAAGTATGCTGGTTTTTTTTTAAAAACAACAAACTTTGATAGGGAGAAATGCATATAGATTGTGTGAATGAATATATGTAACTTACTGGCCAAAAGGACGATCTACCATCAGGACAGTGATCAGTTGTATGCAGTAAAACAAATGTTTTCTTTCCCCCACATTTATGATGCATGTGGGGTCCCTACGATACCTCATTACTCAGGTGTAGGCACTCTGTGTGCTGCTGCTGCTACTGCTGCTGAATATATTCTGCAAAAATACCTCTAATTCAGCATTCAATGGAAAATGTATTTTTTTTCTCTCACAGATTTCATATTAAAAATCCATGAGATTTTTTTTTTACTAAAAACTGAGGCATGTAATGGTACAGAATGGGTGCATTGTTATCTATGGCTAGATCCAACATAGATCTGACATCTGTTCATCCTGACCGACTTATCCACATGTTTGGCTCGGGCCTGATCACTCTTTCTCCTGACATCTTGTAACTGGAGAGTTGGGCCACCCCAATAAACATTATAGGGTCGCCTAGTCCCACCAAAATTGGTGTGATCATATAATACAATGCACTCCCCATAGGCCTGTATATAGTATAATGCACTCCCCATAGGCCTGTATATAGTATAATGCACTCCCCATAGGCCTCTATATAGTATAATGCACTCCCCATAGGCTTCTATATAGTATAATGCACTCCCCATAGGCCTCTATATAGTATAATGCACTCCCCATAGGCCTCTAAATAGTATAATGCACTCCCCATAGGCCTCCATATAGTATAATGCACTCCCTATAGGCCTCCATATAGTATAATGCACTCCCCATAGGCCTCCATATAGTATAATGCACTCCCCATAGGCCTCGATATGGTATAATGCACTCCCCATAGGCCTCGATATGGTATAATGCACTCCCCATAGGCCTCTATATGGTATAATGCACTCCCCATAGGCCTTTATATGGTATAATGCACTCCCCATATGCTTCTATATGGTATAATGCACTCCACATATGCCTCTATATAGTATAATGCACTCCCCATAAAAAATATAATATAATATATATATATATATATATATATATATATATATATATATATATATATATATATACATACACACACAATACTCACCACTCCTCCTCATTCCCCCGCTGCTCCGGTCTCTGCAGCGAGTGCCCGCACATCTCAGCACAGCGGGCGCCATGTAGTCATCTCGCTGACTGTCAGTGTCTGCGTCAGTGTCGTCAGATGCGGAGGGGGATTGATGTGTCATGCTCTCTCACTCATCATTGCTTTCAACTGTATCGGCATACAGCTGATACAGTTGAACTTGCGACGATGGGTGGGGAGGCCGGTGCTGGGCCCTGTCCGGCTCACAGGTCCCACAGCGGCCGTGTGGCAGTGCAGGGAGATCATGTCTCCCTACTCTGCCACAGAGTTTAACTGTATCGGAGCATGTCGATACAGTTTACAGTAGCGTAGCTCCAGGTGGGCCCCACAGAGCCCGGGGCAACTGCCCCCCCCAGTAGCTACGCTACTCGTTTCCGGTAATTGTTGATTAGTCCTGCACATTGGCTATGTTAGTGGTTTTTCTATAGGATTACAGTTAGGACTTTGATTACCATTCCAAAACTGTAACTTTATCCTTCTGTAACCAGTCTTTTCTAGAACAACTTGTGTAATTTGGGTCGTTGTCTTGTTGCATAACCTACGTTCAGATTCAATTCATGGACAGATATCCTTGACATTTTTCTTTAAAATTTGCTGGTATAGTTTAGACTTATTGTTCTATCAATGTTGTCAAGTCATCCTGACCCAGTAAAACAGGGTCAAACCATGATACTACCACCATGGTTCACAGATGATATGAGGTTTCCATGCTGTAGTGTGGTGTGTTTCTTTCCCTAAGGGCTCATACTCATTTGTGAGAAAAACGGACGAGTGCAATTTGATAAAAAATCGGATTGCACTCTGACCAATGTTATTCTGTGAGGCACAGCTCATCTGCGATTTTTTTCTCAGCTGAAATCGGACGGAGAAAAAAAATCGCAGCATGCTACGTATTGCCGCTATCTCGGACGAGCCTCGCCAGTGCAAGTGAATGGGTGCGAGAAAAAAAACGGACGGCATACAGACCATCCGTATGCCATCCGATTTTTACGGATACATTACCATTCTGTAGCATAGAACTCTGTAAATGGTCCTATAAATGACTGCAGGATAATAGCTGCAGAGAAAAAAATGCATTGCATAAGGATGCTAGGTGTGAAAAATCACATAGCAATCGTTTGCACTCATCTGTTTTTTCGGTCCAGAAATCGGACCATTTTTTTTCACACATATGGGTATGAGCCCTAAAGATAATGCTTCTCATCTACACCAAAAGCTTTATATTGTTCTCATCCATCCACCACCAGACTCTAATTGCACCTTCAAATTATGTGCCCATGATGAGCTTTTGGTGAGTTTGCGTTTTTTCGCTGTGTCAAAAACGTAGCCTTTTACAGTTCCCGCAAAGTGGATGGGATTTATAGAAATCTTTTTTTAAAGCAACGTAAACTGTTTCAAATCCACAACTTATCATTTTCTCTTGCAAGTACGCTGTGATGTATGTGCAGATTTTTCCCATAGAATTGCAGCATTAAAAGCAGAAAAACTCATGTGCGTTCACGCATTTCCACTACGGAAAAGCATCAAAAAAGCCTGTAATCGACACATGAAGTTTTGTCAAAGCCAAATACCAGAAAGTATCCAAAACAAAGCTGTGCACACATTGCATCTTTCTAGCCTTGACTACCGATTTGATCATATTTCACCCAACTGGCTACACCTGGTATCTTACCTATTTTCGAAGTACAAAATGCAATTATTTTGTGATGCAGCTTTTGTTGTACTTCTAAATTATTAAAAAAGAAACCCTCTGAGATAAAGTATAAATTATGCAAACATAATATTTTGCCGTTTCTATGATTTCTGTAGGTATGTGAACTGGAGCTATACATGGCATAACGGCGAAGATTTATCTCTATCATTGATCATTGGAAAAATAATGGCGCACAGTGTTCACCCACATGATCAACTACAAAACGTTTTTACAGTCTCTCCCTCATTTTTCTCCTGCAGAACAATATAAGAATCACTTTCCCAGCAATCCACAGGTTAATTAGCAGCTATATGGAAAGCATGCTTTTTAGAAGCATTACAAATGTTCTGCTGTCAAAAATGTAATCTGTTAAACAGCATTCCCTTTAACACTTCTGTAACCTGCTGGGCTAGAATAAAACCTGATAATCTGTGAATTGAATTCTCGCGTTTTCGAACATATAAAAATTACCGGTGTGTTAGCACAGTGACTGTGGCTGTGGAAATTAGTGTCCCTAAGCAGAAAGCTTTGTTTTTATATCTTTTTTATGGCTGATGGCTTGGTCTGGAGAGAGATTGTGCTGTGCTCACAGCCACCCCACCATAGGAGGATGGATGCAGCAGACCAAGCTTCCATCTGTCTCTGTCACTCTCCAATGGGGGAGAGCGACTCAAGGGGTTCTCTCTGTTTCCATGATTTGAAAGGAGGTGACCATCTGTCTCTGTCACCCTGCGGTGGAAAGTCCACAATCATGTGCTCTATGACCACATTTCTCTATAGAGTCACGAGCAACAAAATATGATGCATTCTAATTTTTCCATAAAAAATGATCATAGATGCTTTTTTATATCATCAGACACTTGTTAGGCTGCTGCTATTGGTTTGGACTGTCTGACATTAATTGATGGTTGAACATAAACCACACTATACCGTTATGTATGTCAATTTCTGTATTTTGATAAGGTTTTTGGGCCACAGTTCTTATTTGCTGTCTTTTTAAAATTAACTTTTATTCCACAATTTGGCATATGTAACTGAGTCGGGAGTAGTCGAGCTAGGCGTCGAGTGCCCCCCAAAGTAGTTCTGCACCCTTTTTGTGGCCAAGGGTTCAGTGCACCATTACGTTCCCCCTAATTTGCATACTGAGCATTTAGACATATATTGATTTGATGGCAGTTAAGAGAGCGCTGCCGCAAATCAGTGGCACTCAACTCCACACAGGCGTTGCAGGAGTGCAGCTGTGCTCAGTGTCAGTGTGCGCTCTGATCGCTGGCCCCTGTTTGCAGTACAGCACTGAGCAGTGTCCGCAGACAGGAGCCAGCGATGACAGCACACACTGACTGCAGGAGCTTAGCCGTATGTCACTCATACAGTGTCAGTGTGCATTCTCATCACCGGCTCATGTCTGCCCAGGACTGTACAGTGAATGGGCCAGCGGTGGGAGCACACACTGACACTGAGCATGGCTGCGCTCCTGCAGTGTCACTGAGGAGGTGCAGAGACACAGATTGCGTTCAATCAATATTGAGGAAGAGTAACAGTATACTGAGCGCTTGACCACACCAGGGTCCCCAAAGCGCCCTCCTTTTGTATATGAAATATTTTTTTCCTGCAACTAAACCATTAAAATGTATACGACAAATATAATTCATTTTATAGGGGCTAAGTCCCCTACATACATGCATAAGTGGTTAAGTTATGGTTTGGGGTAACAAGACTCATTTTAATGTCAGTTTGGGGCATGAAAGTTTGACCTACCCTAGCTTATTAGGGCACTACACTGTGTGCAGAATTATTAGGCAAGTTGTATTTTAGATGATTATTTTTATTATTGATCAACAACTATGTTCTCAATCAACCGAAAAGACTCATAAATATCCAAGCTTAATATTTTTGGAAGTTGGAGTGGGTTTTTTTTAGATTTGGCTATCTTAGGAGGATATCTGTTTGTGCAGGTAACTATTACTGTGCAGAATTATTAGGCAACTTAATAAAAGCCAAATATAATCCCATCTCACTTGTATATTTTCACCAGGTAAACCAATATCAGTGCACAAAATTTAGAAATAAACATTTCTGACATGCAAAAACAAAAACCCCAAAAAATTAGTGATCAATATAGCCACCTTTCTTTATGATGACACTCAACAGCCTTCCATCCATAGATTCTGTCAGTTGCTTGATCTGTTTTCGATCACCATTGCGTGCAGCAGCCACCACAGCCTCACAGACACTGTTCCGAGAGGTGTACTGTTTTCCCTCCCTGTAGATCTCACATTTTATGATGGAACACAGGTTCTCTATGGGGTTCAGATCAGGTGAACAAGGGGGCCATGTCATTTATTTTTTCTTCTTTTAGACCTTTACTGGCCAGCCACGCTGTGGAGTAGTTGGATGCATGTGATGGAGCATTGTCCTGCATGAAAATCATGTTTTTCTTGAACGATACCGACTTCTTCCTGTACCACTGCTTGAAGAAGTTGTCTTCCAGAAACTGTCAGTAGATCTGGGAGTTGAGCTTCACTCCATCCTCAACCTGAAAAGGTCCCACAAGTTCATCTTTGATGATACCAGCCCATACCAGTACCCCACCTCCACCTTGCTGGCGTCTGAGTCGGAGTGGAGCTCTCTGCCCTTTACTGATCCAGACTCTGGCCCATCAAGAGTCATTCTCACTTCATCAGTCCATAAAGCCTTTGAAAAATCAGTCTTAAGATATTTCTTAACCCATTTTGACGTTTTATCTTATGTTTCTTGTTCAAAGGTGGTCGTTTTTCAGCCTTCCTTACCTTGGCCATGTCCCTGAGTATCGCACACCTTGTGCTTTTTGATACTCCAGTAACGTTGCAGCTCTGAAATATGGCAAAACTGGTGGCAAATGGCATCTTGGCAGCTTCATGCTTGATTTTCCTCAATTCATGGACAGTTATTTTGCGCCTTTTTTGGCCAACACGCTTCTTGCGACCCTGTTGGCTATTTGCCATGAAATGCTTGATTGTTCGGTGATCACGCTTCAAAAGTTTGGAAATTTCAAGACTGCTGCATCCCTCTGCAAGACATCTCACAATTTTGGACTTTTCAGAGCGCGTCAAATCTCTCTTCTGACCCATTTTGCCAAAGGAAAGGAAGTTGCCTAATAATTAAGCACACCTTATATAGGGTGTTAATGTCATTAGACAACACCCCTCCTAATTACAGAGATGCACATCACCAGATTTACTTAATTGGTAGTTGGCTCTCAAGCCTATGCAGCTTGGAGTAGGACAACATGTATAAAAAGTATCAAAGTGATCAAAATACGCATTTGCCTAATAATTCTGCACGCGGTGTATATGTAAAGGAATTCCTTAATTGTAATTATTCCAACTTTGGATATGTTCTAAATGTTCATTGCCGAAATTTTCCTAGAAGGACTGATTTCATAGAGTGCTCTTTTACTCTAACATTCTGTGTTCAGTGGCCACATTTTTTTTTTTAATTTTATTAGAGGAAAGTTGCTCATCAGTTTGCATAAACCTTACACAGAATACAGTGTTGTGCCCCCCTCTCTTCTTAGATGTGCGGCATAGAATTATGTTAACGTGAAGCTACGCTTCCTGATTTTCTCTGCTTGACTTGTATATAAGAGAAAGCGTGCACACAGTTGGAGGAAGTGTGAGCCACCACAGAGGAAGCCTCCGTGCAATCTGGTTCCTAACACTTCCAGAACTTATAGTGGTTGAAATGTCATTTTTCTTTTGAGGCAACAAGCATTGCAAGATATGTATGGCTATACCCCGACACCAACTTTTATCTCTCCTCTGAGCACCTTGCTGTAAATGCTTTCTACAATGTTCTACAAAGCAGAAAAATATGATTCATGTTGGGACTAAAATCCTCAATCCAGGACCAGTGACATCAACCAGACTAGGTGTGGTGGCATTTGTATGTATGGATGCATGTATGAATTATGCTTTCTTATATGGCGCCATCATATTCCACTGCGCTGTACAGACGTGTGTGTGTGTGATACATAATAAATATATGTGTGCGTGTATAATGAACATGTATATTGAACCTGTAAAAAAAAATCCTTGTGTAGAATTTTCCACCTTCATAGCCAAACATATAGCAGATTTCAATGTGTATTTTCCATAAACATTTCCAGTATATTTTTCTCTTTCATCTCTTTCAAGCTGCAGAGATATTATGCCATATACAGCATTTAATCAGATCAACTTCCATATTTGTTGGTTGAATATTTTTTTAAACATTCTAATGTCTTTATAGCTATATGCCTACAATCAGGCTATAGCAGCGCTTTGGATGCAGCGTATTTTTGCTGCGTCTGATCACGCAGGTAAATCCGCATGTGTTCAATGAACAATGCGGAGTTACCGCATCCTATACATTCTATTCCGTCTCCGCAACAGAAATTGACATGCTGAGGCTCGTAAAGCCACTCCGCGGGTGAGTTTACGCAGCATCAAATAGCAGCACAGTGGGCATGGGATTATAAATCCCATCCACTGTGCTTCCAATGTGGAACGTAGCGTTTTGGACGCAGCGTAGGTGAGCTGCATCCAAAACGCTGCTATCACGGATCGTGGGCACGCAGCCTAAAGAGTTTGTCTCAACATTGTAACATTGCTTTTCAGGAGCACACTTGTTCCCAACCTCCCAGCTCCCTGCTTGCCAGAGGGCTTCCTTATTGATAGATTGGACCAGTGAAATCTTTGCACTGCTGGCCCAAACTGTGCTAAGCTGATGTTGCAAGCAGAGACAGCTTTGCATCTACAGCATCTGAGGAGAACAGGGGCACTGAAGCTGCTGGGATCCATATTTATAGGAAAGAGCTTGTAAGTGCTGCACTCCTTACTTAAGAGAAGGTGAGGATTTTTAATAAGTAAATTGCAAAGTTGTGTGTTTTTACAAGCACTTAGCAATTTGACCCATTACGAATCTGGACCTCATGCACAAAAGTGTATAAGGGTGCTTTCACATTGCGTTCTGTGTCCCCGTCGGAGCATACGTCCTAAATTCCCCACAAAACAGGGTCTGGACGTATGCTGTGATGGTGACGGCAGAGCAAACATGCTCTCTGCCGTGCACTTTTTTCGGGAGTGTGCGCCCACATGAGGCGGACACGAGGACATAGGCTGCTGCGTCTGAGTGTCTGCCTCCTGTGGGCGCACACTCCTGAAAAAAGTGCACAGCAGAGCGCATAGTCGCTCTCCTTGGAAGCACTCTTCTTAAGGAGAATCGTTAATTATTATGGTATAAAATAGCTCACCATGAGTGGTACATAAAGTGGCCACGGATTCGTAGTTTGGAGCTGCGGAGGTCCCTTATCTTTGCATGCAGAACTTTCTTGTGTAAGGCTGGGTAGGACAGTAGTGAGCAGTAGTTTCTTGCCAGCATCTCATCTTCTCCTACAGAAAGCTTAAAACGTAGCCGTTGTTTTAATTTATTTTCATAAATGAATAGTACACATGAGAATATGAAACTTTTGTAATATATCTTATTAGGTAAACCTGTTTCTTTGCCAGGACTGATCATTCATTCTCAATTCATGGATATATCTGTTTTCAGTGCATAAAGATTTTCCCATTACTGAGATAGATGACAGTTGGTGCTTATAAAGTTGTTTGGAGCTGGCAGCGGAATGTCCGTGCATGCCTCTGTCGTCCTCTTACTCCTCCACCCCCGTCTCCATAGAATGTTATAAGCACCAACTGTCATCTCCTATCTCAGTCTTCATTGAATAGAGTTTACAGCTTTTACCCATGAGCTGAGAATGAATGATCAGTCCCGGAGGAGAAAGAGGCAGATTTTACTGATAAGATATATTACGTTTATATTATTAATTTATGCATTATTAATTTATAGGAAAAAAAATGACAGTGAGGCTGTGTGCCCACTATGCGTTTTTTAAGCGTTTCCGCAGCGGCAATTCCGCTGCAGAAACGCTTAAAAAACACATGGTAGAAGGTCTGCCATGTTCCCAATGATAATCCGCATGTGCTCTGCACATGCTGCGGAAATTTCCTTTGCAGATTATCATTGTGGAAAAATACGCAGCACTACCAATTATTTTGCGGAAGCGCTTCGTTTTTGCCGCCATTGACTTGCATTGGAACGCATGAAATCCGCATCACTGCATCTGTACATGCAGAATCCATGCGTTTCAATCTGCGGATGGTACCCGGGTCTGGAGAAGAGGAGACTCTCCACCGGACCCGGGTACCATAGAACTTGTGAAAAAAAGAATAAAATAAATATTATACTTACCTTCTGATGGCCCCCGGTGTCCTTGTCCTGGCTTGCCGGCAGCTCGCGGTGGACTAAAGGACCTGCGGTGACGTCATTTAGTCATGTGACGGGTCACGCGACCGCTGACGTCGGCAGGTCCTTTAGTCTACCGCGATCTGCCGGCAAGCCAGGACAAGGACACCGGGGGCCATCAGAAGGTAAGTATAATATTTATGTTTTAACATTCTTTCAGTCACACTATATAAATCCATGCCGGTTGCATGGATTTATATCGTGTGACCAAGTTGTCAAGCACTTTCCAAGTGATGCTAAAATCGCTTGGAAAGCGCTTGTCAACCCGCATGCGGAAATGCAAATGAAGAACGCTTCACATCCGCTTGTCCCTGGCAGGAAAACGCATGTACAATCTGCATGTACAATCCGCATGTACAATCTGCATGTACAATCTGCATGTACAATCCGCATGTACAATCCGCATGCGTTTTTTCTGCCAGGGAGATGCATAAAAAATCCGGAGCATTTCTGCATCGTGGGCACATAGCCTTACTGTGTCTTTTACGAGTGTGTCACAGACTAGTGACCCACTAGTGAGAATTAATGTGACTATTATATAAGCATTGCTCTGTGGTATATGTTGGTTCCATGATACAAAAATGAATGATATCATTTATTTTCTTCAGGAGGAAGCTTTTGACTTTGAGCGTGGATTTTTCACATTTGGTCGTTCTCATTCCCATTGTCTGTTGCCGCTATTCTCCCACTTGTTACGAAGTAAAGCAGAGACTGCAGAGCACAGTTCAGTAATTCTGTACACTCTCTCTTTCTCATTTTTTCCCCTTCTCTGCTCTTCTCCTGCTTGTTCCCTTAGAGAATTGACCAAGCAGATTATAGCAGCAGCGAGTATGCTACTTAGGCAGCTGCCCATGAGGGAGAGGGAATATTTTGGACGCCAGATCAGATTCTCATTAGGCATTTCCAGTGAGCTGTGTAACACATAGTGTGCAAAACCGTAGTTAGGGCTCCGGCGGGGAGAGGAATAAAGAGATTCTAGCAGCAGGAGGAGGCTGGGAGGAAAAGCGGCATTGCTGCTTCTGAAATAAACAAACAAAACCCATTTCCAGACCCTGGTTATGAGAGTGTAATAGAAGAGGCATGCATGGATATTGCGGTGTATATGCAGCTGACATTTGGAGAATACAAAGAAAATGAAAGGAAATATATGTGATAGCATTTTACTAAATCTTCTCTTTTACATTTTATAGCGTTTTTGCATAAAACTTTAAGGAAAAAGACGGCACTATCCAGTGATCTGTATGAATGTGCATCCGTGGGGTACCATATGTATTCAGTGTGTTCATCTTGTGCCCATATGGAAGTGATACTGAACAAAGAAAACAGGTTTCTTTCAAGCTCTTATTTCCATTGATGTATCTGTCATTCAGGGCTGAAAACGGTACTCGCACAGTAGATCTCTTTCATTATCCAGAGCACCTATGCGGCATGTCACATTTTTTCTTTTTTTTAAATGTGGTGGCACATGTACTGTGTGTAGATAGAGATCTGAGAGTGCACAGAGAGATCACAAAGCGCCATATCAGAGATTTGTGTTGGGTGGGCCTGGTACAAGTCTGCTGTCCCATTATGTGGAGGAGCTCTTATTTTTTTTCTCATAATACATGGATTGAGGAACTTTGTAAAAAAGGGAAAACAAAGGCTCTCTGTAAATGAGAAAAATCATATATTTTTTAAATATCTAAAAAAAACAAACAAAATAAAAAGGCCAGGTCACCGACTGAACATCAGCAGTTATCACTCTAATGCAATCATGCAATATCTCACCTAATATATTCCCTGTAGGGTCGCACAAAATGACATGTATAGGATAGTCTGTGACAAATTGCCTATTGGATAAATGAGTTTAATTCATAATGACAATAGTCGTAAATCAGAATTTAGGGGCAGATTATTATTATAGTCATGGAATTACTACTGCAACATATGGCTATTGTAGTTATTGTATCCCAATTATCATGGCTGCTTATAACCAGACATTTATTGTTTGCAGTAGGGCTGAAATCACAGAAATAGTGTGGCTATCTAATGAAGAATTTATAACTTTATCATTCACCCTGGGATTGAAAATTGACTATAGATTTCACATGTATTCTACCTGGTGCCCTCCGCTGGCCTCCCGGGTCAGATCTGTGCTCCTGCTTCCAAGATGTCAGCCCAGTGGTATGGAGCCTGCAGTGGTAAGTCTACCCCATGCCTCCAAGATGTCAGCCCTGTGGTATGGGGCCTGCAGTGGTAAGTCTACCCCATGCCTCCAAGATGTCAGCCCAGTGGTATGGAGCCTGCAGTGGTAAGTCTACCCCATGCCTCCAAGATGTCAGCCCTGTGGTATGGGGCCTGCAGTGGTAAGTCTACCCCATGCCTCCAAGATGTCAGCCCTGTGGTATGGGGCCTGCAGTGGTAAGTCTACCCCATGCCTCCAAGATGTCAGCCCAGTGGTATGGAGCCTGCAGTGGTAAGTCTACCCCATGCCTCCAAGATGTCAGCCCAGTGGTATGGGGCCTGCAGTGGTAAGTCTACCCCATGCCTCCAAGATGTCAGCCCAGTGGTATGGAGCCTGCAGTGGTAAGTCTACCCCATGCCTCCAAGATGTCAGCCCAGTGGTTTGGGGCCTGCAGTGGTAAGTCTACCCCATGCCTCCAAGATGTCAGCCCAGTGGTATGGGGCCTGCAGTGGTAAGTCTACCCCATGCCTCCAAAATGTCAACCCAGTGGTATGGGGCCTGCAGTGGTAAGTCTACCCCATGCCTCCAAGATGTCAGCCCAGTGGTATGGGGCCTGCAGTGGTAAGTCTACCCCATGCCTCCAAGATGTCAGCCCAGTGGTATGGAGCCTGCAGTGGTAAGTCTACCCCATGCCTCCAAGATGTCAGCCCAGTGGTTTGGGGCCTGCAGTGGTAAGTCTACCCCATGCCTCCAAGATGTCAGCCCAGTGGTATGGGGCCTGCAGTGGTAAGTCTACCCCATGCCTCCAAGATGTCAGCCCAGCAGTATGGGGCCTGCAGTGGTAAGTCTACCTCATTTCTCCCCTGCGTCTACTGTGCTGTGGGATAGGAACGTCATGGGAGGCACTATCATCAGGGGAGGCGAAGGGCTGCCACTGCATGTTGGAGGCAGGAGGAAAGAAACACTAATTTGAGCAGAGGAGGCAAATGGAGGGCACTAGGTAGGGTGACTATATATGTGAAATGTATAGTCACTTTTCAGTCCAGTGGTGGAGGGTCGCTTTAAGGTATAGGCTATTTCTTCTGTGTCCCCTTTATGCCTGCCTAAAACCAGAGATACTCCATTTACATTCCTGAGAAAAATGTTTATTAAAAATCCTCAAAAAGGTCCTGTTACTACTTCTGTTCTGGTAAATATATTTTCTGCATGAAATAGCAATTATGGAACATCTTTTCCTAAAGTTCTGTGTTATTCCATTGCTTTGTAATCCCTCCTAGAAATGTTTGAATACATTAGCATGGGTGTGTAGACAAACCTGATTAGTCAGGGCTGACCATGACAAACTATGTAGGGACACACCCCTTTGACCAGGAAAATGGTCAAAGGGGTGTCAAATTATTCCGGAGGAATTACAGAGGAACGGCACAATGCAGTTCTAAGAAATGATGCTCCTGAATTATTTTGTGGGGAATACAAGTCACAAATAAAGAAATAAAGAGTGGTGATATTTGCCTCATTAATAGGACTTTTTCTGGTCAGAAGTGTATTTCCTGTCTGTAGTTCAGTCCTTGTCTCTACTTTAATAGATCAAATACTTGCTAGAGCATCAGCGAGGGTTTCGGTGGCCTGTAACAGGCCATTTACCGTTGACCTGTTTTCTTCAAACCTGTCATTGGCAAAGAGCAGGGAGAAAGCCCAGAGAAACATGATCTCATCAGACAGGCTTGGATTTTACACTGCAGAAATTGAAATCCAGTGGGCCAGACGTCGGAGGAAGCGCAATAATATTCACGATTTAATGATTTCATATATAAGGTGGTGCTCTGTTACAAAGCTTACCCAGCGAAAGCAAAGGAATATCAAGCGCATCCCAGATAACCCCACTCACTTCCAAAAGCTTATTTACATGGCTGTGAATCATAAGCTCGGGGATGAGGACAGGAAGGAAGGAAGAGGTCTGAAGACGGTGGAAGTGGGAATGAAATGGCTTTCCCCCCAAGGGAAGGTGGGGAAATGTAAAGGTGGAGGGGGAGGAGAGCTGTGTGGAAGAATAGGTCTATGATTCGCATCAGCTGCTTTCTTAAAGGGAGAATGTATTTTGCCAGGAGCGTTGGAACTGAGATGCATACATAATCCATAGTGTAAGGGAGTGTCTGACCGCCCCCTTCCTTGTGAGAGACACAGCATTCATCTTGGTGCTATGGAATAGATTGACAGTCATAATACAGTCTTTTTAATGTGTTTACCAACAGCCCGAATATATGAATATTGCTGAGAAGATGCTTCGCTAATGTGAAAAACTCCATATCAAACAATTATTGGGGAAACTAAAAGGCGTATTAAAATGATCAAAGCTAATACTATGTAGCAGAAGGGACGTTGTCATTTGGGATAGTTCCTAGTGATATTGAAATGTGTACTTTGTGGTTTTACACTTATGAAGAGCTATATGACAAATTCATCCTGTATACAGAGTGTAAGACTGCTGCTAATATACAAAAGCTCAAGCTGCTGTTTTGGGACTTGTTGTGCAGAATCTACACCGTATAGCCAAGCACCTAATCTATATATTAATCCTCTCATTTCCAGCATAAGGGCAAGTCATTTGCCTGGTCTTTATAAACCTGTTGTTACAGTGTCAGATTCATTGAGAAGCTGAGCTGCCTAGTGGAAATGTCAATATGTACATTTGATTTTTGGTTATTACAAAAGTCCATTCAGCGTAGAGGTTCACCTCATAAAATGGGATAATTCAGGAACACTGACAGCAGTTTAGCGCAGGCAAAGGGTAGCATCTGGTTCCTTGCCAGCCCCCTTTAACAAAAAGAAAGGGGAAAAAAAATCAACTCTCCCCTGGCAGCTCTTGTGAGCACTCTGAGCCGGGGGTCTGCATCCCTCCCCTGTGACAAAGGCTCATAGCGTGCTCACCAGAAGCATTGCAGAAGCATTGCGTGCAGGAGCACAGACTCCTTGCCAGCGCTCAGAGGGCTGGGAGGTGGTGAAGGGGGAAGGTAGTGAAGGAGACTGCTGCACTAAGGTGGACCTTGCACTGCCTGCAGGCTCTCCCAGGTTTAATCATTACTGTAGGACCTTGCTCTTAACCCTTGTGTTTGCAGGCTGCTGTTTATGTTATGGATGCAATGACGTTAAAGGTTGTAGTTATCATTTAGTTGTGTGTTTATATGAATAGATTTATTTTAATTTATTGGTAAAATAAAATACCCTACTTATTTCTCTACACCACTGATATACCGTTTAGTGATATATATATACAGCTCTGGCAAAAATTTTCATTTTCTCTGATTTTTCTCTTTATAGGTATATTTTTGAGTAAAATGTACATTGTTGTTTTAGTCTATAAACTACTGACAACATGTCTCCGAAATTCAGAGCTAAAACTTTTGTATTTATTTGCAGCAAATGATAAAGCGTCAAAATACTAAAAATGAAACAGTACTTTCAGACCTCAAATTACTCATGTTTTGACTTAGGAACAGTTCAATATTTGGTGGAATAACCATGATTTTTAATCACAGCTTTCATGCGTATTAGCATGCTTTCCACCAGTCTTTCCATGCTTTCCAATAGAAAACTGTTCAGTGGTCTCTTAATTTTTGTCAGAACTGTAGGTTCAGAAATATTAGGTACCTTCCTTACCTGCATGGAGGATCTGTGACTGTCTACATGACTGGTCCATAGAGAGGTTTCCTCTACTATTTATGTTATTAGACAATCCTAGACTGTGAGCCCTCGCGTGCAGGGTCCTTTCCCCTCCTGTACCAGTCGGTGACTTTTTTTTTTTTCAAACTATTGTATGTACTTGTTGTTTGCTACGTATACCCCTTTTTCACAGGTAAAGTGCCATGGAATTAATGATGCTATAATAATAAATAATAATAATAATCCTATCCAATAGGTTCAAATACTTATCCTACTTTGGAAACTTTATATATATTTATTTATTTTATAGTTAGAAAGGTCCCAAGGAGTATGTTATTCACTGGCCGTCTGCGTCACTAGACTGGGCATGGCCTCGCTCTATACAAGTGTATGGAGAGCGAGGCGGCGCCCACTGGCCAGGGGGTGTGTATTATTCATACATCTCCTCCGGTCCTGGGTCTGAAATTGGCAAATCCCCGCAGTGGGGGATTCATAAGTTTGCAGTCACACAGAGTGACTGCAGATTTAACACTTTTGACCGGACAATCCCTTTAATGCAAAAAAAATACTAAAAATGTGCTGTGTGTAAATATACCCTGGTAGTGTTTAATCTGATACTTGCCTTAAAACAAGTACATACACAGTATGATAGACTCACATTTCACACATATGCCTGCTTGTTAGATTGGGAGCTAGGTTGGCTCAGTGGTTAGCACTGCTTCCTGTCACTTGGGTTCTGGGTTCAAATTTGACCAAGGGCAACAACTGCAAGGAGTTTGTATATTCTCCCCGTGTTTACATGGGTTTCCACGTTCTCGGGTTTTCTCCCACACTCCAAAAAACATAAACATCTACAAACATCCAATTACACCATTACATGGTGTAATGGTCTTTCTGTGAATTTGGTGATAGCGTGTGTCTGAGATGGAAAGATTAGATTGTGAGCCCCTTCAGGGTTAATTTCTGTACAGCGCTGTAATTTAGTACCATTAACCCCATTTACCCCCTAGCCAATTTTCCATTTTTGTTTTTTCTCTCCACTTCTTCCAAGAGCCAAAACTTTTTGATTTTTCCAGCCATCTAGCCGTATGAGTGCTTGTTTTTTGCTGGACGAGTTGTACTTTTGAATGACATCATTCATTCTACCACATAGTGCACTGGAAAGCGGGAAAAAAAACCAAGTGCGGTGAAATTGCACAAAAAGTGCAGTTCCACAATGTTTGTTTTTTTTATTTACCGTGTTCAATATATGGTAAAACTGACCTGGCAATATGACTCCCCACATCAGTATGAATACGTAGATACCAAACATGTATAGTTTTTGTTTGTTTTTTTTTTAATGAAAAAAAATGCAGAAATTTGTAATAAAAAAAACAAAATGTATTTATTTATTTTATCTTATTGCCATTTTACGAAACCCATAATGTTGTTTTTTGGGGGGGGTCTAGGGCTGGGTGAGGGCTCATTTTTTGTGCCCTGAGCTGCCATTTTTACTGATACCATTTTGGGGTAGATATGATGTTTTGATCGCCACTTATTGCAATATTGCGGCGACCAAAAAAAAACAGAATTCTGGTGTTTTTTTTTTCTTGTTACGTTACGCCATTTACCGATTGGATTAATTTATATTATATTTTGATGCTTCGGACATTTCTGAATGTGGCAATACCAAATATGTGTATTTTTTATTTATTATTTCTAATGGGGCAACAGGGAAGTGATTTGAACTTTTGTGGGGGTTTTAAACTTATTTTTTTTTACTGAATTTAATTGCCTCTTAGAATACTTGAAGCTGTGATTGTCCGATCTCCTGTGCTATACATAGCAGGGCCCTACTATGTATAGCAAAAATCACGATGTCCAATGAACATCGGCCACAGGCCGATGTTCCCAGGAGGATCGTGATGACCGGAACGGGAGTCATCAGCAGACCCCCGGCTGTCATGACAACCCATCGGCGCCCCACTGTCACGTGACACAGTCGCCGATGGGTGGGATCAATGACGCTTCCAGTGTGCGAGTGTTAAATGCCACTGCCAGTTATTGACAGTGGCATTTAACTGGTTAACAGCTGCTAGTGGATCAGAGATTCCAGATCCCAGGCACTTGATGGCTGATTAAATCAGCCATCTACTGTGGGGAAAGATGTGGGCTCACCATGTGAGCCCGCATCAAAGCAGGGACACAGCCGCCATGTACATGTATATCATCAGTTGTGAAGGGGTTAAAGCAACTGGAAATAAACTGTATATAAATGTAGAAAGAGTAGCTCCTCTGAAGCTCGTCTTGAAAAAATGTTCCCTCTTGTAAAGGACAGTGTTTATTATTTAGATCTACAATTATTTCTAGTTTTATATAGAAAACTAGTTGTAATTGATATCATCTCGACTATTCCACAATATGGTTTAATATCTGTCGGTTGACACGAGCACACAGATTGTATGAATCCATTCATTTGTTTATTTATCCAGATCTCATAATCGGTATCTGTAAGCAATTCCAGAGCTGCAAATAATGGTGTGTTGGTAAATGAGCAGTGAGAACTCCCAGCACGGAGAGATTTTCCTATTAATGCATTGATAGAACTACCCTATGTTCTGCCTGTGTGTCTGAGTGTTCTACTGATTTGTATCCTCTGAAAAATGGACACATTACAAGGTCTGTAAGAACCCACACAGATCAGCTACTTATGCTAATCTGCCTGATTAATGATGCCACCTTAATTACTTTCCAAACAAAGAGAAGCACAAAATAGGATGGTTTACCTTGAGCTCTTATAATGGCAGATAAGCAATGTGTTAAAAATAAATAAAAGCATTTATATTTTTGTACTTTAATTTCCGAGAGGAAAATAATTGTTGAAACAGATCTATCATTTTAAAGGATTGTCAGGCAACAGCTTCTAGAGGATTTTTCTACTGGCATGTCAAGGAAATGTCAAGATATCTATATACTTCTAAAAGATAATGATCGTTTTCAAACATGTTAACTGTGATCACGTGCTGCAGTGTTTAACACTTACTGCTGATAGGTGTCAGGAAAAAGAAATGTACTGAAATAAAGGGTTTCCTCATTCACAAATGCTTTGTCAAGCACCTAGTAACACAGATGAGGCCAAAGAGATATTGATTTTATTCATGTGCTCAGAATCTGGTGACAGTGTGTTAGTGATTTTTGTTGGAATATGTCTGAATTTTACACATGGTGATCACTTTGGAAATGGCCTCTAAGAGGAAGGTGGCCTTCAGGCATAAAGTACCTGATGAAATATGTATAGCGAACACTTTCATTTTTGTTATTGATCCCTTTGTTAAATTGGTAGAAATCTGGCAATGAAAAGTAGTGAACAGGCCAGTGAAATAGTTATATACTCTATGACTCTCCTGCCTGATTCCATTCATATACCTGTGTATGTCATAATCTTGCTCATAAGTGCTGATATGTTAAGGCTATATGTGGATAGCAATCTCATCTTTGTTTAATAAAAAAAAGTAATGTGAGATGACTGTAATTTTTTGTGTGCAGTTATTTAAGTAAAATGTTCTTTCTAAATATTGGTATTTGATAGTTTAGTCTTCAACCTGTGTATGGCTCCCCAGCTGCTGAAAAGCTTCAGCTCCTAACTTGCTTGTTCTAGATTTTCAGCAACTGTTGAGCCACAGGTTGAAGGCCACTGGTTTCCATCAAGATGAAAAGTGAAGCTCCAAGATCTGAAATCGGCAGTAAATATACAGCTTGTGCACAAGTAGCCTCATTTAAGAAGCCAAATTCTGAATCAGTTGTCCTGAATTTTAACCTGTAAAACCAATGTCTGACTGTGGTAAAGCGACTTGCTCAGCTCTCGCAGAGGCAGACACAGAAAACACGTCTCAGGTTAACTTCCTGCTGGTTTATTATACGGCATAAACCATGTCAGGGTTCCACAAAATAAACAAGTCCTCTCCGGTATAACAGGCAAACAAAAGAAGATAAAGTATATCACAGTTCATAGGTGAGCGGGTTTCGCCCACTCTCGGTAACACAAACCGTATAGCAAAGTCCTTCTGTGGAGCTCTCTGGCTTCCACTCACTGTCTGGAGACTTCCTCCTCCAGACCAGAGAAAAAAAAACAATGACCAAGTATTTAACTTATCTCAGCCACACCCTTGAGGTGGAGATATGGTGAGTAGACTTCCCACCCCTCTCTCACCTACTCAAAAAGAACCGGACCCAAGATGGCTGTTTAACCTCTTCAGCACCTAACATGCTAAAGAAACTTCTAGTTTTAGTTCACTGAGGCTCATAGCCGTAGTGAAACATATCTTCCCTCACATACTTTATCAGTGTCACACCGAACTAACGTAGGGCTGAAGGAATGGTGTATGACATACGGAATAGCTTTACTGCTCTTTGAATCCATGTCATGTACAGCCCCCTCAGACCCTCCTCGATACATACATTATACACATTTTTTTTGCAGCATAAATTTTACATACATTCTTTACATCAGAAACATCTGAACAAAATAGTATGGATATTGTTGTGAAAATGCTTATTTGCCACAGCTTTGATTATGCCCTGTGTTCACAATTATTAGGCAATTTGCATTTTTGATAATTGATTTTATTATTCAACAACTACAGCGCTGTCGATCAGTCCAAAAGGTTAATAAACCTAAAATCCTAAATATTTAAGAGAGTAAAAGTGCAGTTTTGCCTTTATTAGAATATGTATAATTATTGGTACAACTATTAGAATACAGAATTATTATGCAACTAAATGAAAAACGTAAATTTTCCATTGCAGTTATTTATTTTCATCTCTTAAAGTGAGAATAACCAAATAAATAAAAATGTACAAAAATGTATGAAATTTCACAAAAAGTATCAGTGATCAATATAGCCGCTCTTCTTTTCACTAACACTCATAAGCCTTCCATCCATGGATTCTGTCAGTTTCTTACCAACCATAGCCTCCAGACACTGATCAGAGAGGTTCCTGTTCTCCTTCACTGTAAATCTCTTGTGTAAGAAGGGCCCACAAGTTCTCAATAGAGTTTAGATCAGGTGAGTAAGGGGCCGTGTCGTTATTCTTCATCTTTACGGTCTTTACTGGCAGCCGAGCAGTGGAGACTTCAGTGCTGTGATGGAGCACTGTCCTGCAGAAAAATCATGGTTTTCTTGAAAGATGTAGACTTTTTCCTGTGCCACTACTTGAAGTGTCTTCTAAAATCTGGCAGTAGGTTTCAACCTGAGAAGGTCCAGTTAGCTCATCTTTAATAATACCAGCTCATAGCAGTATACTACCTCCACCTTGCTAGTGTCTGAGTGCAAGTTCAGGTCTGTACCCTTCACTGATCCCACCCATCTAGTCCATCAGGAGCCATTCTCATCTCATCAGTCCGTAAAATCTTTGAAAAATCTGTCTTCAGATATTTCTTGGCCCAGTCTTGATGTTTCCACTTCTGCGTCTTATTCAGTGGTGGTTGGATTTCAGCCTTACATTGGCCATGTCTCACAGCACTAAACACCTTGTACTTCTGGGCCCTCCAGGAAGGTTGAAGTTCTGGAGGATAATGACTTCCTGGTCGTTTCATGTTTCATTCTTCTCATATCTTTTTCAGTTAATGTGCGTCTTTTTTTTTTCTTAACACATTTTTTGCGACCCTGTTAAAGGGGTTGTTCAGGACTATTTTATTTTTTACTATGGGACTAAAAGCTAACAAGCAAGTAGTTGGTAACATAGGCAACTATCTGCCTGCTCTACCTAGCGCCGGCTCAGAGCGGTCACTGACCTCTCCTGCCAGCTATTCTGCTGCTCCACGTCAACAGGCAACTATCTGCCAGCTCTACCTAGCGCTGGCTCAGAGCGGTCACTGACCTCTCCTGCCAGCTATTTTGCTGCTCCACGTCAACAGGCAACTATCTGCCTGCTCTACCTAGCGCCGGCTCAGAGCGGTCACTGACCTCTCCTGCCAGCTATTCTGCTGCTCCACGTCAACAGGCAACTATCTGCCAGCTCTACCTAGCGCTGGCTCAGAGCGGTCACTGACCTCTCCTGCCAGCTATTCAGCTGCTCCACGTCAACAGAGCAGCTCTTCTTCTTCCAGCCTGCTCTGTGGACGGGACGGGACTGCTGACATCATGCTGACTGACAGGCGGATCTCCGCAGTTGAGCAGTGTGAAACTGGCTGTGAATCAGCATGAGGTCTGCAGAGATGTTGCCTATGTGCTGATCCATGGCAATTGTGCCATTGCCTCTTTTGTACTTGCACTGATTTTTGCATGTTAGATTGATTTGTTAGATGTGGTCAGGATTAAATCACACTCATAGCAAGGTTGTGTAAACTTTGATTTTCATGTCTTAGTTTTTTTTCTCTAGTGTTTGATTTATAGACTTGTGCTGTGCCTTATTACAGCTAAACATGTTTGGATTATTACATTTCAGCGTAGCAGAAAAAACTGTGAGCCATAGAAGGCGGTGTAAGCTGTAGATAAAGCAGGATTATAAATGACAATATCTGCTTGGTTTGACTTCTTACCCGATCATGTATAGAAATGGCTCCTAAGAAAAAAAAACATGTACAATTTTCTAGTGGTTTATTAGAATGACTGCTTTTAAATGGGGATAGCCCATAGGCAATATATCTCTATGATTACACCATGCGTTTGGAGAGGTGGTATTGTGGGAGGTCCCTAATTCTTGTTAGCATGAATTATCTCTGCAGTGTATGCTGTGCTTAGTCCATGACAGCTCCAGCCTTCTACGTCTGTGTGCTGAGGCGCTGCCTGCTTTATTATGCCCCTGGTGGCCCATTCTTGTATTTATACACACTTCCTGCCCTATCCCAGGAGCATAATTATTTCTATTACAATATGCTACAAAGGCTTATCTGGCCCGATTAACTCGGCACTTGCTTTCTTTTAATAAGTGCTTATTTATGAAGTGTAAAGCAAATGCCTTTAAAAGGTAGAGCTTCATCAAGCAACATGTATGTGGGCTGCTACAAGATAAAAGCACTCAACCATGAAACATCTAGTAAAGTCTTATATAGCGGTCTGTGAATAAATATTGTGAGAGCTCTCTTCTTACTGTCCCCTCCATTCTTGAACCACATCGTTGAAATTGTGAAGACTCTTAACCTGTTCACCCCTTATGTGCCTTTCTCTAATGTATTTATTGGTTGCACTGTCTTTTCCTTTACACCAGTTTTGATCAATCTCACACAATGTGCGATACATTTTATATTTCCTCAAAAATGTAAAAATACCAACTAGATCATTATTTCTGACCATACATTTAGTTCAGTTTTCCTATGGCTGGATTTTCTCATGGTCTAGACAGCAGTTACTTCTAATAACATTCACTCTTGTAGAAGGGTCATTTCATTTCAAGTGATCCAAATAGGATATTTCTTTTCTTTGGTGATTTTTTTAAGTGCTACTTTTGTGATTTAAAAATAAGTTTTGAATTTTTATCTTCATTGATTAATTTTTTTATAGATTTCTAAAGTTTTGAAAAACCTGAATTTTGGGCTTGTATGACTTTACATTTGTTATCATATCTCTAGCTAGAACTAAGATAAAGATATGGAAGAGCCATCATTCTGTTCAGAATTGTACAGGCTTTAATTTGATATATCACAAGACTATGTTTGTTGATATTTTGTTTTTGAGGAGCCAAATTCTAAAATTTGATGGGCGATTTCGGAAAAACTATGTTATAAATTTTTCAAAAAATTCATGTTACTTGTGTTCTTGGTTACATTTGTTCAGTGATTCACGTTTGTATCTCCGCAGGATCATATTTCTAAGCGAGATTTTCTAAATACAGTCTCATCCTAATCATATATGTTTAATACTAAATTAAAAGAATCAATATTTTTGGAATCTTTTTAAATATACTGGTAACAATTTTTTTTATTATCACTAGACAAGTCCTTTTTCAAGTTTTTAAAAAGAATAGTACAGTAATTAAATCATCAAGCTATAAAATAAAACAATATAAACTAGACTTAAATAATAGGAAGTCTTTACACTGAGCTTTTATCATCAATTTGTCCCTTCTACAGGGTGACATGTAATCTTGTCCACAATCTCTTACTAACAATGGCCGTTTTTTGTCAGAGTATGTCCGGCTGTTATGGGGTTTGGTTTCACCTGAGTTAATATCTGATTTTTGTTTACTTTTATAATGTCTGGTTTTCTTGGATACACAAAGGATGGTGATGAACCAGAAGGTGCGGAAAAGTCACTTGAGTCCATTAGCCACCAAGTGCCGATCATATTCACAGGTCACATAACCAGTTATGTCACCCATCGCCAATCTTATGCCATCTTCAACCACTTTATGGACCTCAATGTCGTTGCTGAATGAAAAAATCCTTGTTTTTATTTCTGTTTTCATTTCTGGAATGAGTGTGGTATTGCGGAGTCCCTTTGATGGGTTCTGCTTCCAGAAACCGATGTTTTAACAAACTCTCCTCTTCTTCTTAGTCCTGGTTTGTACAGTGCATGAACTGGATGATAGGAATATTTTTCTCACTCCAGTAGAAAAGTTGCATGGGTGTTAAGATTTGGTGTGAATATAACCTTTGGAGGCTAGCTCGAGCTGCAAGGCTTTTCACGGTGCCTCCTAAACCTAAAGCACCATTCAACTTCCACTCCAAAATCTTTCTTGTGATGGCATACATTTATTCATTTAAGTTTTTGCTATTTTTATACTGTGCAAAAGAGTCATCCGAAAAGTAGTAGACCTTGCTCAAACTTGGTAGGGTGTCAGTTTTTATCACTGAAAAATTTTTTTTGAACAACTATTGAATCATGAAGTAAGCAGTGCTCTCAGATATCAGAACTGCACTTTTTGTATTTTACTTCTGACTGTAAGCAGAGCCAGTTTATTACTATTCAGCTAAGCAGAGTACAGACCGGACGCTGCGCTCACAGGGCGCAAAGGGGAGACATTGCACAAGGGAGACACAGCACAAGGGAGACACAGCACAAGGGAGACACCGCACAAGGGAGACACCGCACAAGGGAGACACCGCACAAGGGAGACACCGCACAAGGGAGACACTGCACAAGGGAGACACCGCACAAGAGAGACACCACAGGGACCAGCCCCTGAAACGAGCATCACTGATGACAGTTCGTTTCAGGGCTGCAAACAAAGCAAGGGGAGTGTCCGGATGTCCCAGCCCCCTTCCCTTTAATGAAGCTTCTTTTCAAGGCGCAAAGGGGAGTGACAGTAGTTTCTGCCAGCAGATGACGATTCGTTTGCACTGGGATTCTCAAACGAATCGTCATATGAAGTGGGTAATATAAACAGAACCCTAAGTTGCAGTACAGTGAATGGTAGGGAATTTTACCATGACTTGAATTTCAAAAGTTATTAGTTTTTAAAGATTTATTAATTGAAATTTACTTTTGGGTATCGTACTAACCCTGTAAGGACTATCAACTGGTCACAAAAACGTTCTACAAAGTCTTCTGCTCTTTTAGAAACAGTGTCTAAAGTCCACCTCTCACCAGATATCCACGGTTTCTAAGTTATACTATCTACCATAGCCTCTTCAAAATGATTTTTTCTTGGAAAGCCTTTACTGGAGGACACTTTTTACAGATATTTCGGTAACAGTTTGAACTCTTTTCTGGAGACATTATTTGAGACACATACTTTATAATCACGAAGTCTGGACTCGCCAATCTGAATATCTTTGTTTACCTTCTTCAATCCTAAACTTAGTGTCCTGGTGTGCGGTACATACGCATACTGAGTGTTCACCACTATCACCAGCCAGGACACAATTCTTAGGTCGCAGGGCAGCACATTTTGGCAGAAGTTGAATTAAAAAAAAAAATATTCATAGGTCTCTTTCAAATTGGCAAGAAGCAGCCTCTTATGGACATGAGTTTTCTTACTGTTCACTTTCATAGACACACTGTCTTACTTGCCAGGTATACTTTGGTTCACTTCATCACTATTTGTAAAAACCTTTCACTGTATGCACTATAGATTTATCTAATGATTTGCCTGGTTTAAAATCTGGACAAGTTGCAGAACTTTTTATTTTATTGTATTTGGAAAACTTAGACGCTGCACTTACAGACCACAGGCTGAGCGGATCTGAATTCAAGATTTTCAAATTGACACTGTTCATATAGATATTTTTTGACACATGATCCCTTTGAGATCCCAACATGAATTTTAATACAGATGTGGCAAGGCGCATAGGAGGCACATGTGAATTTTTGGAAAATTTTATATCATATTGCTTTTTGGAAATGCTTTTCAAAATTCTGCGTTTTAAAATATTGCGTTGTAAAATATTAACAAAGATATTCTTGTGACATATCGGGTGAAAGCCTATGCAGATCTGAGTGTAATGGTGTTTTTTTCTGTTTCTCGGTCTTGGTTCTGACCTGACTTATGAGGAGAAACCCAAAGGCATGCAACACAGAAGTTCACATTTTTTCAAAACTTTGAAAATGAATAAAAATAAATAATTATATTTATATTTATTATAGAAATTTTTTTTCTTTACCTTTTACATTCTCTAACACACTATTACCAGAGAACAAAATCTCAAAAGAATTAAAAATATACAGGAAGAATTCATTGGCTCACTTGATATGGAATGACCTGGAAGTAAAATTTGTTCAACATCCCTCATATACTTTTTATGCCTAGTGTTCACTGGTTGGACCTGTTACCTAGAGGAGGGTGGATCTATATCTATAATGTAAGGACTGATCATGTTTCTTTTCTGGATTTCTTTCCTACAAATTGCAAAAAAGTGAGGCGGAAACAGCTCTGATTTATTTTAGCTGATTATTGGCTGCTTTTATGTGTTTGCCTGGTGCCAACCACAGATTTACGACCTTTGCACATGCCTCTTTTCTGTTGGGAAGAGCATGTCAATGAGAGGTTAGAGGTTGACTGCTCAGACATAAATATTGGTGGTATCAAACAATTTGTGTGATCACATGGCATTGCTTCTGTATATGCACCTTCCAGTGATAAATATAAGCTATAGCAGTATGGGGTTTTGGAATAACCGCTGGTTACATCTGTGGTTATTTATTTATGATGCTTACTTATATAGCGCCTTCATATTGCAGAGGGCTTTACACACACTATAATCACGGTCCCCATTGGAGCTTACAATCTAAATTCCCTATCAGTGTGTCTTTGGAGTGTGGGATGAAACTGTAGCCAAAGGAAACCCACACAAACATAAGGAGAACATAGAAACTCCTTGCAGATGTTGTCCTTTGTGGGATTTGAACCCAGGACCCCAGCACTGCAAAGCAAGAGTGCTAACCATTGAGCCCTTAGACTTTATTAATAGCTTGCAGTCTCTGCTTTGGAGAATCTGAGCTAATAGATTAAAGAAATGTATCATCAAGCTTTCTGTTGCAGCACAGACCATGTGTTTACTCACCTTGTCCATATTATGGTATGTGCACACTGTCCGGAAACGCTGTGGATTGGACGCAGCGCACTTTCAAGAAATCCCATGCCCACTATGTGTCTCCGTGCACCTGCGGATCACCTGCGGACACGGACATGCGGCACGTCTTTACAGACCTCAGCATGTCAATTTCTCTAGTGGAGTCACTAGTCTCCGCAAGAGAAATTAGATCAGTGAATCCTCATGGTTCAATGAACACATGCGGATTCACCTGCGTGCAGTAATAATAATAATAATAATAATAATAATCTTTATGCTTTGGACACAGCATAAAGTATGCTGCGTTCAAAGTGCTGCCTCTACGGATAGCGTGCACATACCCTAAGAGTATACATAATTTTTTTTAACCTATTTTCCTGACACCACATTATTCTTAACAAATAAAGTAGCACTCTGTAGCGTTATAACATGCAAACATGAAATATACGAAATTTAAATTGTATTACTGCTCTAGAAAATAGGAAAAATTGAGAATACTTAGCGCATAAATTGGCCAATTCATGTGTACCTGGAAGCTACGATAAGGCGATTCTCTCTGCTGGGACCTATCCTAATGTGATTCCTCTCATGGGCCTACATTTATATGGGAAGGTAGGATCCTGCTGTTATTAAAACCGCTAGACTGATGGGTGGAGTGCTCAGTCAGAGAACCATATAAAGATGGCTGCTCTTAGTAAGCACCGGTATACACCTATTTGCTGTTTGGAAGTGATGGTCAGTCTTTTTTGATATTAGTATACATAGGCTGTCTCACGAGATGACTGTCAATCTTCCTCAGTCTGGGGCTCCATGCAATGTCTCACTTCGTGGGGTAAGGTTGATTCTGAGAAAGGTCAGGAATTCAGCCCAGAACTACATGGGAGGACCTGGTCAATGACCTGAAGAGAGCTGGGAACACAGTCTCAAACATTACCGTTAGTAACACACTACGCCGTCATGGATTTAAATCCTGCAGGGCAGGCACGCCAGCACATGTCCAGGACCATTTGAAGCTCGCCAATGACCATCTGGATGATCCAGAGGAGAAATGGAAGAAGATCATGTGGTCAGATGAAACCAAAATATAACTTTTTGGTATCAACTACACTCGCCGTGTTTGGAGGAAAAAGAAGGATGAGTACAATCCCAAAAACACCATCCCAACCATGAAGCATGGTGGGGAAAACATCATACTTTGGAGGTGCTTTTCTGCAAAGGGGACAGGACGACTGCACCGTATTGAAGGGAGCATGGATGGGGTCATGTATCGCAAGAGTTTGGCCAACAACCTCCTTCCCTCAGTAAGAACATTGAAGATGGGTCGTGGCTGTGTCTTCCAGCATGACAGTGACCCAAAACACACAGCCAGGACAACTAAGAAGTGGCTACATAAGAAGCATTTCATATTCCTGGAGTGGCCTAGCCAGTCTCCAGACCTGAACCCAATAGAAAATCTTTGGATGGAGCGGAAACTCGATGTTTCCCAGCGACAGCCCCCAAACCTGAAAGATCTTGAGAAGATCTGTATGGAGGAGTGGACCAAAATGTTTGCTGCAGTGTGTCCAAACTGGGTGAAGAACTACAGGAAACGTCTGACCTCTGTAACTGCAAACAAAGGTTTCAATACCAAATACTATGCTCTGTTTTCCTATTGTATGAAATACTTATTTCAGGCAATGACATGCAAATTAATTATGTAAAAATCATACAATGTGATTTTTCTGGATTTTTTTTTTAAGATTCTGTCTCTCTCACAGTTGAAATGTACCTACGATAAAAATTACAGACCTCTCCATTCTTTGTAGGTGGGAAAACCTGCAAAATTGTCAGTGTATCAAATATTTATTTTCCCCACTGTATTTCATTTTTGCTTGCTGCAGCACCACAGAGTGCTACTTTGTGATGGCTACTCTTAGTAACCACATTATTCTTGGCCTACCTTTTTTTCTACTCTTAAGAAAATATTTTGCAGTGTACACTGCTTGAAAAAGTATTCATACCCTGTGAACTTTTCCACGTTGCTTCCACAAACTTAAATGTATTTTATTTTGATTTTATGTGAGATACCAACACAAAGTAGCAAGTATTTGTGAAGTGTTATGGAAATGATACATGGTTTTCTAAATATATTAAAAATATAAATCTGAAAATTGTGATATGCATTTGTTTTCATCCCCTCTGAGTCAATACTTTGGATCACATTTCGCTGAAATTAGTGCTGCAAGTCTTTTGGGACATGTCTCTAGCAGCTTAGCACATCTAGAAGCTGAAATTGTTTCCCATTCTTTGCAAACTAGCTCTAGCTTAGTGAGATTGGATGGAGAGCGTCTGTGAACAGAAATTTTCAAGTCTTGCCACAGATTCTCAATGGGATTTAGGTCTGGACTGTGGCTGGGCCATTCAAACACATAAATATTCTTTGATTTAAACCATCCCATTGTAGCTCTGGCAGTATGTTTAGGGTTGTTAACCAGCTGGATGGTGAACCTACTCCCCAGTCTTTTGCAGGTTTTCCTCCAGGATTGCCTGTATTTAGCTCCATCCATCTTCCCATCAACTCTGACCAGCTTATCTGTCGCTGCTGTAGAAAAGCATTCCCACAGAATGATGCGTGCCACCACCATGTTTGACGGTGGGGGGTGATGTTTTCAGGGTGATGTGCAGTGTCCCTTTTTTGCCACACACAGTGTTTTGCATTTATCTCAAAAAGTTCTACTTTTGTTTCATCTGACAAGATCACCTTCTTCCACATGCTGTGTCCACTATATGGCTTTTTGCGAACTGCAAACAGGACTTCTTATGACTTGCTTTCAAAAATGACTTTCTTCTTGCCACACGTCAATATCGGCCAGATTTGTTCAGCATACGACTGTCCTGTGGATAGATTCTCGTACCTGAGCTGTGAATCTCTGCAGTTCCTCCAAAGTGACCATGGGCCTCTTGGCTGCTTCTCTAATTAGTGCTCTCTTTGCTGGGGATGTCTGTTTAGGTGGATGACCATGTGTTGGTAGATTTCCAGTAGTGCCATACTCCTTCCATTTTTGGATGATGGATTGAATAGTGCTCTGTAAAATGTTCAGAGTTTGGCCTATTTTTTTTTTATAACCTAACCCTGCTTTACTCTTTTCCACATCTTTATCCCTGACCTGCCTGGTGTGTTCTTTGTTTTTTTATGATGTTATTTGATCCCTGATGTTTTTTTTTTAAAAAAAAACAACTCCTGAGGCCTTCACAGAACAGCTGTAGTTATACGGAGAATAAATTACACACAGGTGGACTCAGTTTACTAATTATGTGACTTTTGGATTAAATTGGTGACTCAGGATTTTATTTAGGGGTATCAGACTACAAGGCGCTGAATACAAATGTATGTCACAATTTTCAGATTTATATTTTTAAAATAATTAGAAAACCATGTATCATTTATTTTACCCTTCACAAATACTTGCTACTTTGTGTTGGTATGGAAAAACAGAAGAAAATATATAGAGGACCACACCTAAGCAATTTTTAATACGCCAAGTTATCTAAAATAGTGAATTATTTGGGTGCTTTTCTGGTATACGAATTCATAGAAAAAAAAGAAACAAACAGTCCAGAACTAACAAGCACACCAACAAGTACAAGAGGATAAATAATTCATATAAATTGTATTATTTAAAAAATCCCCTCAACTCTCCAAATATTAAATGCATTACTGGAAAAATTGTGCATTTAGAAAAAATAATGTGCATACAAACAAATTGAACATGAAGACATTAAAAACATTAGCTGATCATTTACCAATGAGAAAACAAAAGCAATAGCAAAAATTATATATATTTTGCAAGTAGTAAGCTGCATATAAAGATTGTTTAACCTTGTAAGGCTGTGGTCACATGTTGCGTTTTTGCTGCTTTTTTTTCTGCAGGCAAAACCTATTCTCTTGGCAGAAAGAAGCTGCTTACAAAAAGCAGGTTTTGCTGTGTCTTTTGCTGCGTTTTTCAGGATACCAAAGTTCAGCTTTGCTTCCATTACGGAAGCATGAACACAGGTCACCAATGCACGACATATGGGAAACTATAAAATGACTATATTTGATCAAATTATTTAGTGGAAAAAGATTTTCATGTTTGAAAAAATAGTGACTATTCTGAACAAAAAAGTTCAATTACAAATGTAACAGTGGGGGGTGGTTGTGAATTGGTCTGGAATAGTTCACCTAAGACATTGGCAGTGCATTGAGTTTCTAGGACATTGTTTACTTTCACACTTTGGTCAGCCCTTAAGTTGATCGGGTATTGTTCAATTTCACACCTTGATCAGACAACTTTGCACACATCACTAATTTAATTAAACTGTACTAATCCTAATTAAATTGTACTAATCCTAAACTGCCATTCTCAGGTTATGAAATCAAGACATTATGGTTTAAACTTGGGAAAATCACAAAAACAAAATGTCTTTCACATACTGCTGTGTCTGTTTTTTTTTTCACTAAAAGCACAGCAAAAACTGATCCCAGCGTTTTTGCTGTGTTTTTGCATTTACTCATTGCTTTCTATGGGTGAAAAAAAAAAATGCTGAAAAAATGCCTAAAAAAGTAACATGCTGTAGTTTTCAAAAACCAGCAGTTTTCCCATTCAGCCAGGAAAACAAAACAATGTGTGTGTCCATGAGCTATCTGAAATCTCATAGCTTTTGCTTGTACTGTAAAACACGGCTTTAATTTGCATAAATTTGCATTAAAAATGCATCAAAAAACGCAACATGTGAACATAGTCTAAAAGCTCAAATAGTCACCAACTCTACAACAAATTGAATCATGCAAACTTTATGCAGGCATAGGGGTTTAAGTGCAATTATTGGGTGACTGCTGTAAATATCTGAATCAACATTGACAGAGTTTAAACAAACCTGGAGGTGACAAAAATGTGTTTTTCGTAGGACCATATTCACACTTTCAAATAACAAGCAAAGATATTCGACGGAGGCACTTGAATATATGAATGGGAGAGTCCAGTCTTCATTAGGTGCCAATAAGAATGCAATAGTTCACACTATGCAATGTACAGCTGCATGGAATCAATGGTGCTATATAAATAAATAATAATATGCAATCAGTGGAATGATACATTTCCACTGTTTACTCACAGTCCATGCAGGGAAAAATAAACATTAGACAGAGGCCCTGTCAAGGAAATAATCAAAATCCTGGCTGTGAATTCACAGATCATACTCTTCCCTTCCTTGGCCCAGCATTTCATATAAGATAAGAGAAGGCTGAGCGCTGCAGTTTGGCAATTGTAAAGCTTTAGACTAGGGATCCCCAACCTGTAGCTCATGAGCTATGTGTTGCCTGCTGGCCCCTGGTATGTAGCTCTCGGCTGTCTGCTTCATTGGCATGTTAATGCCAAGCAAACAGCCTGGAGAGCAGGAGGAGGACAAGCCATGAAGAGGATAGGGCTGCCTCCTCCTCCTTGCTGGTAACATAATTCCCCTCAGCATGCCTCTGGCTCCGCCTCCTGATCTGTCTGCATGTGCTCAGCATTGCAGGACAGTGAGTGGAGACAGACACTTTACACAGGCCATCTCAACTGCTTATCTAGTGAGTGCTAGTAGCAGCCTGTGCAGACACTGAGGCTGCCCTCAGCAGTAATAGGATGCTACTAGCACTCACTAGATAAGCAATGAACACAGCACAGATTTTCCCACAACTCCTCCATTACTTCTTATAGAGGACTGTGTATATTCCTCCTGTGTCTGCACATAGTATGAGAATGCAGAGCTGCTAATCAGAGGGAGAGCTGAGGGATTATTGATTACCTCCCGCTCACTCAGATAAGCAGCACAAGTAGTCATGTTGAATAGCTCTCAGCCCCAATAATATTAAAGGGAATGTCCACTTTCAGTAAAGTAGTCCCCAAAGTGTGAAAAGTACATACAATAGACTCATCTGGTACTCCCTCCACACACCCAGAGTCCAGCTTCCTGTCACCGCTGCCGTCCTGGTGTTGTGACTAGAGGGGTGATGTTACATCAACAACGCATGTCACCGCTGTAGTCAGCCAGTCCCTGAGCGGTGACTGGCTGACTACAGTCACAACACCAGGACGGCAGCAGTGGCAGAAGCCAGAGTTGGACTTTGAGGTGGACTTTTTGTACTTTACACACTTTGGGAACCATTTAAAAGTTGACAACCCCTTTAAGAATGGCAAAATGAAGAATTAGTAGCCTGACAGTAGTTACTATTACTTGTATGTGTTTTTGTGTGTGAGAAATTGTATAATTTAATTATATGTGAATAATGCGCAGGGGTGTAATTGATGCAGTGCAGTATCCGCCTTACGGCTCATGCACACAATCGATTTTCTTGTATGAGTGCTATCCGTGGTTTTGACGGATAGCACTTGTACCTATGATAGTCTATGGGGCTGTGCACATGTCCGATTTTCATCTGAGTGTCAGATCAAAATCGGCAATGAAAGTATGGGTCTGTAAAAAAAAAATTGGACCGCCGTTGGATGACATCTGAGTGGTGTTTAATTTTCCCAGACTGACAGAATGGAAAAGGTGAAGAACTTACTTTTTTTTTTTTCTCCATATCAGAGAAAAACTGAGGCCACTCTTATTAAACTCTGATCACAGTCAGATCAGAATAACCGAACCGTTTTTCACAGATGTGGAGAAAACGGTCACAAGACCCTATGCATACAGAGAAGGGTATGGTTAGGATACTGACTTGGCCTAAAATAAAAATTGACAGACGGTTTTGTACTGATGCACTGCAGTGCTGGCTATCAGTCAGTGATGGGACGTGGTTACAGCTGCAGCTCACTATGTACTGAGCCATGACTGAAGCTGCTCCTCCATGACTGAAAGCCCGAAGCTGCCAGGAAGAATAAAGTTAATTTCCTCTTGATAGCTGGGTTTTAAGTGCGAATAGATCTTGGAATAATAATAAGTTCCACAATTGGATGTGTGTAAATAAAATGTTCCTGTGCTGAGATAATCTTATAAATGTGCCCCTGCTGTGTACTGTGTAATGGCTGTGTCTGACCATACAGGAACATGGTCTGATTAAATTTACGTTCAAATACATTTATTTTTGGCTTGTGTACTGTCAAATGTCCGTCTATGTGCTGTGAAAAAAATCGCAGCATGTTGTAGTCTGGTCCATTTTACAGGCCAGACTAGTGCATGTAAATAGACGTCACTGGCGCAAATTTCACAATGGCTATTCAAATATAGTGTAAAAAAGAATTGTAGATAGACTTGCCCTCTTACCCACAATAACTAGAATAACCCTCTAACGACCAGTGATAACCCTTTAATAACTAGTTATCCATTATTGGTTGCAGCATGTCTTCTATAATTTCTTCATACAAATTGTAGCTCGCCACCATCTCTTAGAGCGCACTGTGGCTCTCTGGGTAAAAAAGGCTGGGGACCGCTGCCCTAGACAGTCCTTCAGGGAGGGACCATGCTGGAAAGTTAAACACTATTCAGAGGTCCTCTGACAATGGTGGTTGGTGCATCTAATTAGCAGAAGTCAGCATGTGTAAACCACAGCATAATGGGGTCACACCAAGGCTTTTCATCCATCCAGACTTTCTCAAGGTGTGTATCCAATAGTGATGGATCAGTCTTATATACAAACTTCTTAAAGGGACCAATACCAAGAAAATTGCACACAATATAAATTAGTGACACACAAAAGAAATTAATGAGAAAAGTCATCATAAAGAAAATTTTATATATTACTAAAGAAACTTAATGTTATAAAGGAAAAAAAAACTATTAACAGACAATAACCAAATGGAATCTCATTATTTAATCCATGTGGTACAAGTGTATTCAATGTATATATCCTCATGGCTTCCTTTTTGCAACAGTGTTCTGTTCATATCTCCACCCCTGCAGCTTTTTTGTAATTGATAACTGGACATAAAATGATTGTGAATACACTATGAGGCAAGAGGTGTATACATACAGCATCTTTTTTAACCCCTTAGTGACTGAGACAATTATGTCCTTAATGACCAAGCCAAATTTTACAATTCTGACCACTGTCACTTTATGATGTAATAACTCTGAAACGCTTCGACGGATCCCACTGATTCTGAGAACGTTTTTTCGTGAGATACTGTACTGGTAAAATTTCTTCGATATGACTTGCGTTTATTTGTGAAAAAACTGAAATTTGGGGAAAATTTTGAAAATTTTGCAATTTTCAAACTTTGAATTTTTATGCCCTTAAATCAGAGAGATATATCACACAAAATAGTTAATAAATAACATTTTCCACATGTCTACTTTACATCAGCACAATTTTTGCAACAAAATCTTTTTTGTTAGGAAGTTATAAGGGTTAAAATTTGACCAGCGATTTCTAATTTTTCCAACAAAATTTACAAAACCATTTTTTTTTAGGGACCACATCACATTCGAAGTGACTGAGGGGTCTACATAACATAAAATCCCCAAAAATGACACCATTCTAAAAACTGAACCCCTCAAGGTGCTGAAAACCACATTCAAGAAGTTTATTGCCCCTTCAGGTGCTTCACAGAAGCTGATACAACATGGAAGGAAAAACTTTTTTCACACAAATTTTACTTCAGACTCCAATTTTTTTATTTTCACAAGGATAACACGAGAAAATGGACCACAAAATTTGTTGTACAATTTCTCCTGAGTACGTAGATAAGATACCCCATATGTGGAGGAAAACCACTGTTTGAGCGCTCGGAAGGGAAGGAGCACCATTTGACTTTTTGAACGCAAAATTGACTGGAATCTTGAGCGGACGCCATGTCACGTTTGGAGAGCCAATGATGTGCCTAAACAGTGGAAACCCCCCACAGGTGACATCAATTTGGAAACTAGACCCCTCAAGGAACTTATCTGGATGTGTGGTGAGCACCTTGAACCCCCAGGTGCTTCACAGAAGTTTATCATGTAAAGCCGTGAAAATAAAAAATCAAACTTTTTCCACAAAAATTATCTTTTAGCCCCAAATTTTTTATTTTCACAAGGGTAAGAGGAGAAAATGGACCCCAAGAATTGTGCAATTTTGCCTTAGTACGCTGATACCTCATATATGGGGAAAAATCACTGTTTGGGCGCACGGCAGGGGCTCGGAAGGGAAGGAGCACTGTTTGACTTTTTGCCACCATTTTATGATACATTTTGCAAATCAAAAAATATATTGAATTAGAAGAAAACATAACAATATAGAAAATAGCCACAGTTCCAATGAGATCACCTCTTTCAATATCAATTCACATTGTAATACCTTGAATATCATATTAAAAACCCAACTTAGAGTCTAATAGGTATCATTAGGGTCATCGTATGAATAATAACATAACAAGGAAAAATAAATAAATACCTAAGAAACATCAGGAGATATATAGAATATATTATAATTTTATTAAATAGAAAAATATTTCTTTATATGAAACATTACATGATAGGTGTTGGGAAAAGAACAGCTAAAACAATAGGGGTTACAGGGTTTATAATTCCAATAAGTGACAGGAACAAGACCTCACTAACAATCCCAGGTCACTATAAACACTCCATAGGCTATAATATAAGTGTATCTGATATAGTTGACACAATGAAAATCCAGCAGCTCTGGATAATATGGTAATATAAGTAAGATATCCAGGATAGACAAAAATCACATGGTAGCTAGAAGTGTGAAAAGCTTATAATTAATATGCAATAGTATAGCTCAATCCAATAAAAATCAATTCATATCAATTAGATACCAGAGGGTATTTGTGCTAAACTAGTGCATATAAGATGATAACTGGCATATAATTTGATCATCTAGTAATAGTAGTACGGCATGCTAACCAGTGGAGTAAATGTCAATTCAATATAGATACCTTGAGTCATGGTGGGAGACCTGAGACTTGTGGTGACAGTCAGCCAAACGCCTCAACGCGCGTTTCGCCTCGGCTTCGTCAGATACTCAAGGTATCTATATTGAATTGACATCTCCTGATGTGTCTTAGGTATTTATTTATTTTTCCTTGTTATGTTATTATTCATACGATGACCCTAATGATACCTATTAGACTCTAAGTTGGGTTTTTGTTTCGTTATCTGGAGATTGCATTTCACCTTTTGGTGATTTGCTTTTTTAGGTTATTACTTGAATATCATATTGTTCATGTAATAATCACCAATAAGAGGTTCTGTTTGACTTTTTGAATGTAAAATTTGCTGGCCTAATTAGTGGACACCATGTTGCATTTGGAGAGCCCCTGATGTGCCTAAACAGTGGAAAGCCCCCACAAGTGACCCCATTTTGTGAAACTACACCTCTCAAAGAGTTTATCAAGGGGTATAGTGAGCATTTTGAACCCAGAGGTACGACACAGAATTTGATAACATTAGGTCATCATATTGAATATCTTGTCATTAGTGTTGAGCGCAAGTGCTTGCTACTTAAATTTGCATTGGTTGCTTGGGTATGCACCAAGTATCACGGGTGCTTGAGTGAGATGCTCGAGTCCCCGCCCCACATGTTTTGCGGCTGTTAGACCCCAAAAAAACATGCGGGGATTTCCCGTGTATGCCGTGCGTGTTTTTTTTGCTGTAGTACAGCATCAAAACATGTGGGACGGGAACTCGAACACCCGCGAAACTCGATACTGTGATATGTGCATACCTGAGCACCCTAGGCAAACTCAGGTAGCGAGCACTTGCACTCACCACTAGTCATCATATTGTCATTTTTTTTTTCTTTACACAACCCTAACTCTAACCCAAACGCAACCATAACCCTAACACAGCCCTAATCCTAACCCCAACACAACCCTAATCCTAACCCTAACACAACCCTAACTCCACCTCAAGCACTAACACAACCTTAATTCTAACCCCAACACAACCCTAACCCTAATCCTAACCCTATCCTAATCCTAACACTATTTCTAACTCTATCCCTAATCCTAACCCTAATTCTAATCCTAACCCCAACCCTAACTGCAAAGAATGGAAAAAAAAAATATTTTATTTTATAATTTTTTTCTAACTAAGGGGGTGACAGAGGGAGATTTGATTTATTATTTTTTTTCTTTTGATCACTGTGATAGGGTTTATCAAAGTGATCAAAAGTAACCAATAGGGAAAATCCCTTATTTTTGCAGGGCACTGGCCAGCAGATTTCGGCGAGTGTACTGCACATGCGCCCGCCTTTTTTTTTTTTACAGGAAGATGACAGGGGGCCAGGAGATCCCGGGGATGGCGGCGGTACCGTGTGGGCTCAGGGGGGCTTCATTTTTCTCTCCTCTGACATGTATATCATGTCAGAGGAAAGAGAAGTCATTGTAACTGCGGGCATACTTTTTTTTTGTGATCGCCATCACGTGATCCGGGTCTGGAAAAAGCGGCCTGATCATATTCTCCAACAGTGGGGCAGAGGCATAAGTACCCTTAACTGCCGCCGTGAAGATATGTTACGGCGGTCGTTAAGGGGTTAACATGAATGTATCATCCTCTTTTCTGATATCTCTCATATGTTCTGACATTCTTGACTGTAAGGATCGCTTGGTCTTGCCGACATATGTCTTATTACATGGGCATGTGATGATATAAACCACCATAGTAGATTTAATATTTAAGCTGTTTTTGACAAAAAAATGTTTTTTGACCAGATGAATCAGACTAATTATTGGATTTTGATAATGTATGTAAAGCGCTGCGGAATATGTTAGCGCTATATAAAAATAAAGATTTTTATTATTATTTCATAATTTTTTCACAGTAAAAGCATTTTACTTTGCTGATATAGCGCCATCATATTCTGCACTTTACAGACATTATCATCACTGTCCCCAATGGGGCTCACATTTAAAATTCCCTATCAGTATGTCTTTGAAGTGAAGAAACCCACGCAAACACGGAGAGAACAGACAAACTCTTTGCAGATGTTTTCCTTGGTGGGATTTGAACCCAGGACCCCCGTGCTGCAAAGTAACAGTGCTAACCACTGAGCCACCATGCGTCACACACATCTATACATTCCAAGTGGAGGGTCTTTCAAACCAAATGGATTAATATGATTTTTTCTTACGTACTCACTCTTGACCAGTCTTCAGTAAAATAGTTGTGGCGAATTCGCAGATTAAGATCTCAGCTTGTCACTGAGCGCCATTGGCACTATTTTTTACTGCAGACAGCCAAGAAGTCAATCTGCGCATGCACCTCCACCATCGACATTTTAATGAAGACCACCGGGAGATCAATCTGCACAAGAGCCGTCCATGGTGCCGGTGCGAACTATCAAGCAGGAGGCAGATATAGACACCAGAGGCAGGCGGAGGGGCCGGGGCAGGAGACAAATACCCTACGTACAGTCCCACCACTATGCATCGAAAGTTTTTTACACCCAAACTTCAAATGCGAATTAAAGAACAACCACCATGCGGATTTCTTCACTAAAGGTATCTATAAAATTATTATATTATTATTAGTGATGAGCGAGTATGTTCTATTAACCCTTTCGCCGAGTATGCTCGGGTCGAGCTCCGAGTATTTACAGCTGCTCGGTGATATGGTTGAATCGCTCCCGTGTGCATGATTTTCAGCTGTTTGACAGCTTTATTACATGTGAGGAATGTGTAAGAAATAGATGGCTATGAATTATCACCTCTGACCAGTCTTTAGTAAATACATAATATTAGGTTGTTCCTTGTACTACACATTCCAGCTACTATAATTACATGTAATCACAACCATTGTACTAAGACAAACCAAGTAGTGTAAATAGTTTTTGTACTCTGTGTGACTGCAGATTGCTGAATTGTGCCAGCATGCGATTTGCACGCTGTCACTATTCACCAGTACTGCCAATCTGGGCAGTCAAATGATCGCATGTGTGTGATTTTCATGCTGGTGGTCATGTGCCGACTATACATGTTCAGCTTCTCTCAATAGAAGTATATTGAGAAAAACTGAACATGTCTAGTCGACAGGTGACTGAAAAGATACAAATCGTATACATGCAGGTACATGACTGCCCACTTGCATCAGGCAATTGCAACAGCGTGCGTGCAGCATGAATGCAGACTTTTTCCCTAAACTTCGACAATCTCTTTTACGTATGTGAATTTTATAATGTGGTGGAATATGTAAACTGTGTAAAGTGCATCAGGTTGGCATATGTTAGTTGTGTAGTGTATGTCAAGTTGGCATACGTGAGTTGTGTAGTGTAAGTCAGAAATGAATTTAGTAGTCCATGGATATATGGTACAGTCTGAAGCATTCTGTGATACACAGACCAGGTTTGTCGGGGCAGGTGTTGCATTGATAAGTGGTGTCCTTCCGCATCCCCCTTTTTTAACACACTCGGCACCTCTTTTGCGACCTTTCTTTCTTTGTGTTTTGAGGGACCTTACCGGGGAAATGTTGGCTTGGTACGATACGAGCGCCTTCGGTCGGAAGTACTGGGGCCTGCTCCTTTCTCACCTCCAAAGATTAGGGCCTTGATTACTACCTCCTGGAAGTTAAGGTACGTACTGGTCTGGCCTGCACTTTATGATAGCACAAAAGCGTTGTACATTGCTATCTGTAAGATGTGCACGACCAGCTTCTTGTACCACACATTGATTTTTCTCATGGCACTGTACGGCTGGAGGACTTGATCAGAGAGATCAACTCCCCCCATGTTCTTGTTTTACCCCAGTACACAGTGTGGTTTATGGACCTGTGTAGAGGTACCTCGTACAGCGGTGGGGGTGCTGCCATCACCATGTATGGTGGTCAAGATAAGGACATCCCTCTTGTCCTTGTACTCGACCACCAGCATGTTGTCGCTACATTGGGCTCTGCTTTCACCCTTTTTGAGCAGCTGCCCAATTAGCGTCTTATGGAGGTCTCTCTGACTTTTGCGGACAGTACCGCAGGCTGCGGTAGCTCGCACAGAGAGGGACTTGAGAGTGGGATGCTGGTATAAAAGTTATCTACGTAGAGATGATAACCTTGATCCAGCAGTGGGTGCACTAAATCCCACACAATTTTCCCACTCACTCCCAGGACAGTGGGGCATTTAGGGGTTTCATTCAGTCCGGGTGTCCTTACCTTCATAAACTTTAAACCTGTGGGTGTACCCTGAGATACTCTCACACAGTTTGTAGAGCTTAATTCCGTACCTGGCTCTCTTTCTGGGCAGGTTTTGCCGGAATTTGAGCCTCCCCTGAAATGGGTTAGGGACTTATCCACCAAATGTCAATTTGGGGCACGTACACCTCAGCAAAGTTGCTGCTGAAGTGGTCAGTGACCGGGCGAACTTCAAAAAGTCGGTCAAAGTTGGATTAATCTCAGGGAAGACATTGTGCATTATCATTATAATGCAAAAATTTGTGGATTGCCTCAAATCGTTTACGGATGGTGGCCATGCGGAACACTGGAGTGTTATACAAAACGTCAACACTCCAATATTGCTAAAATTGTGGCTTCTTCACTAGGACCCGACCCAAAACGTCAACATTACTACTGTGTTTACATGGGTCCAGTTAAAAAATGTTGGAGGGCGGTTTTGTGCCAAAAATTGCTGGGCGTACAAATTTGTCTGAGCCACCATGAGGTTTCCAAAATCTTCAGAGATAAAGACTTTGAAAAAGAAAATTTCTGTGATGCCGGTGGCGTCAAATTGGATTCCTGATTGCGGCACAAAATCAGGAATCAGTGGCTCATAATCTTTGGTGGGTGAGGTCCATACAGGGTCAGTAACGATGGTGGCTGGTTCATTTTCTGTCCCGAGGTTTCTGCGTGGCAGTTCGGCATCACTTGAGGAGGAGGATGAAAAATAAAGGAATGTGGCATCCTTTCCCTCACTGTCAGTGTCGGAGGCAAGGAAAGCGTAAGCCTCCTCTGCTGAATACCATGTTTCGGCACGAGTAGGACGACATTTTTTCACGTATGTGGTGGGTGTTTGTGTGCCAAATTTTATTCACATGTATGTGTGTTTGGTGTAAAAAAAATTTTTATTTGGAACAGAAAAAAAAAGAATCTAAAAATTTGGTAAAAGAAAGTACAAACTTACTAAATGGACGTCAGTTAAAAAAAATTACTGAGAGTCCCCAACTATCTGACACTAACCCTAACTCAATTCAGTAAAAATACTGTAGTAGACGACTATTACTACTGTATATTTTTACTGTCCCTTATCTAATCCTATCAACTAATCAAATTTTTTTCACACACACAAAAAAAGCAACAAACGGAGGCTGATCACTGATGTGTGTCAGTGATCGACGGCTGTGGAACGCACGGACGTGCTTCTTTTTTCAGCGCTGACACTAACTCAGTTCAGTAAAAAATACTGTATTAGACGATTGCTACAGTATATTTCTCAGTCCCTAATCTAATCCTATCAACTATTCTAAACATTTTTTTTTTTTACTAAAGGCAACAACCAGAGGCCGATCACTAACGTGCGTCAGCGATCGGCGCTCAATGGCTGTAGAATGCACACATGGATGATTTTTTTCGCTCTGACACTAACCCTAACTAAATTCAGTAGAAAATACTGTTGTAAACGCCGATTACTATGGTATATTTTTATTGGAAAACAGCTAGCACGGATGTTAATCAGTGATTTGTGTCACTGATCAACACTCGGTGACTTCAGGACGCACGGGTGGGGAGAGGGGGAAAAAGGGGTGAAATGCTGGATAAGGGGATTGAGGTGGGTTAGGAAAGTTTAAGAATGGATCAAGGTGGGATCAGGAACTCTTCTTTATTCTTTCTTCAGCAGCAGGAGCACCAGTAGTGATGGCACAAGCTTGAAATAGTCTGTGGCACCACAAGGCCCAGCGCAGTATGAAGCACAGCAGAAGTTTCAGTGACCGCTCACTTCATGTTTGAAACCCGGAATGAAGAAGTGCAGAGTGGTCACTGTGAGGTCACACCGCGTCTGTGCACACTGATTGGTGTGATTGGCACCATCGTTCGATCGCACGAATCAGAGCTGGCCCTGGTGACTTCAACATTGCTAGCCACCAGCCTATTATCGGTAGTGCTCTTACAGCACCGATCATAGGCTGGGTATCAGTGTTTCAGGCAATCTGATTGCCTGAAAAGCTGTGACTGGCTGTTTAGAATTGAACAACCAATCACAACGATTGTTGTCACGGGGGGGACGGAGGCAGCCCCCGGGACGATTACTCCCGGTGCCCTGCTGCAAGATGGTACCAGAACTTTAATGCTATCACTGTGACTGCCTTCACTATGCCGCATTAAAGATATGACATATTCATACGTCCAGGGTTGGTAAGTATTTACCAACCTGGACGTATGGATATGGGGTTGGGAAGGGGTCTTCTCTACTGGAACCAGCATTCAGCGACTAAACCACTAGAACTGAAAGGCATGGAGAGACATTTAACCATATACATTCCATAAATAACTCAACATTAAATTTTGGTCATGTTCATATTCTAGTCTGGATAACCATATTCTACCAAACTATTAACCACTTTTATCCTGTTTCTGCACTCACATCTTGGCATGTATTGAGTGACCTGAATCAGTCCTGAGAATTGTTTCCCCAGAGACTGATAAATAGTGATAGTCGTTTCACTATCTTCCCTACTTTGCAAAATCCAGAAAATTAATCTTTTGCTTATGTACATCAACTGTAAGTTGAAAGGATTGTCTTTACGATATCTCACAAATTCCGTTACGGCCGCCACATCCAACCCCCAAATTGTTATCAGATTGAATGCTCAAGTTGGCCAGAAAAATATTAAGATTTGAGAGTCCTCAGTGGTTGATACCTTTTAATGGGTAACTGAAAAGATGGTAACAAATTGCAAGCTTTCAAGACTAATAGGGTCTCTTCATCATGGAATAACACAAAATCTGAAGAGTCACATATTTATACACAACAAGACACGGAAATAATGCAATAGATGAGACAAGTGACGTGAAGCAGAACTATCATTATGGGAGAGGGATAAACAGTTTTGGCCATAAATATTGGAACAGTTCATAGACTCTCCTGTCTCTGAGATTAGAAGTTACTTTTTAATACCAGTAATTTCATGTCCATGATGCTGTGATCAGGGATACACAAATGTTTGGCCACAGGTACCTCTATTCTTTTTTCTTTTATTGTGTGGCGTTGAGAATTCATCCTTGTTCTAAGTTTTTGCCCCGTCTCCCCTACCTACAGACCCCCAGTTGGACATTTGGTACATATAACTCAGGTTTCCCTCCCACACTCCAAAGACATGCTGAATTTAGATTGTGAGCCGATAAGTGCCGATAATCTCTGTAAAGCGCTATGGAATTAATGGAGTTATATAAGTGAGTAAAATAAATAAATATAATTGAGTACACCATATTAGATGTGATGCAGTTGAAAGTACCTGGAATCTTGTAGTCCCGATGTGAGTTGGGGATCTTTATTTTGTCCGTGGTCATTATAAATGGACAGCTTTTACACTTTTTCTGGTTGCAAGGAAAGGTTCTTGTAGCTGTTGGAGAGGACAGGAAGCTTCTGACATTGATGCTTCTTAGATTTGGGGGCTGCCTAAAACACAGAAGTGGGGGGGGGGTCTGGAAATATGGATTGCAATTGGGCATCTTTTTGTAGTTTCCGTGCAGCTCCCCTTAGCACCTCCAGATTTGGATTGTAGGTGACTACTAGATGCACCCGGTTGCTTTCTTTTTTAGTTTTGTAATGTAGGAGGTGATTCCTTGATATTCTGGTGGCTCTTGTAATCTGGTTTTCAATTGTTCTTGGATAGTAGCCCTGATTCAAAAGGGTCTTTCTGAGGCCACCAAAGTGTTTGTCTCTATCCATAGGGTTGTATCTGATGGCTTGGCTATAGACAGTAGTTTTTTATGTGTTTTGGATGAAGCATATAGAATGTCCCTATTCTTGGACTCTCTGGTATCAGGTCATGGGCTCTTATGGATTTGTCGGACTGACAAGATACCAACTTGTTTAGTTCCTTGTAAAAGTCCTGTGTATGGTCAGACTCCAGTTTTTTGTAGTAATGCGTGTTCATCAGTTGTCTGTTTGCTTCCTTCATGTAGTCTGATGAGTTCATCATGACTATTGCACCACCCTTGTCAGCAGGTTTACTGGTGATTTCTTTGTGGGTTTTCAAAGATTGTATGGCCTTTTATCTTCTGGGCACTGATGTTGGATGTTTGTCTCCTGTTTGTGTCTACGATGATGGATTTTATCAAATGTCTGTAGGAGTCAATATATTTATCCAAATTAAGGTTGCGTCCAGGTGGAGGTGTCCAGCCAAGTTGGCCAAACATTTATCCATTTTCAGTGGGAAAAGGTGAAGATTTCTTGATTTCACAGACATCATCATTGGACCCTATCAGTATGTCTTAGAAGTGTGGGAAGAAACTGAAGAACCCAGAGGAAATCCACGCAAGCACGGGGATAACATACAAACTCCTTACAGATGTTGTGCTTGGTGGGATATGAACCCAGGACCCCAGTGCTGCAAGGCCACAATGCTACCCACTGAGCCTCAGTTGGGAAACCCCCATACATGTCAGATTGCTGGCCAATAAACTTGAGTTTGGCCAACTTTACTGTGTATTGAGTATTTTTAGTAAAATGAAGGTAGATTGAGTGAGGCTCAGCTGTCCTTGTGCAATATTTCCAATTGTAGTAGAGATAGCTATATGACTTTATTCAGACGTGTGTGTATCACGGCCCGAGTATAGACCGCAATGCGCAGAATGGCTGCAGTTCTCCTAACCAGAATTTAACAGCCTTACATATGCCTATGGCGCTGTCAAGTTTGGATTAAGAGACCTGCGGCAAGTCTGTGCATCGTGGTCTGTACTTAAGCCAAAATCAGACATGAATTTATCACAGTCTAAGAGTAGAAATCGTGTTAGGCTGTGTGCCCACGATGCGTTTTTAATGCGTTTCTGCAGCGTTTTTGCAGATGCGGAAACGCATTAAAAACGCATGGTAGAAGGGCAGCAATGTTCCCCAATGATAATCCGCATGTGCTGTGCCCATGCAGCGGAAATTTCCACTGCGGATTATCATTGTGGAAAAAACGCAGCACTACCAATTATTTTGCGGAAGTGCTGCGTTTTCGCCGCCATTGACTTGCATGTCTGTGGTCCCCATCTGCAGAAACACTCCTTTATTGAGGGTGTCTTGATAATTGCCAATAATCTCCCATCTTTTGTCTATTCCATTTGCACAACAGCATGTGAAATTGATTGTCAGTCAGTGTTGCTTCCTAAGTGGACAGTTTGATTTCACAGAAGTTTGATTTACTTGGAGTTATATTCTGTTGTTTAAGTGTTCCCTTTATTTTTTTGAGCAGTGTACTTTCCTATATATTGTATATCTTCACGGATTACATAGTTGACAACAGGTGGAAAGCCTTACAGTGGCTTGCAAAAGTATTCAACCCTTTGGCATTTTTCTTATTTTGCTACCTTACAACCAGGAACTTCAAGTTTTTTTGAGTGTTTGCAGCAGTTCATGTAAAGAACATGCCTACAACTGTGAACATTTGGTTTGCTTTCTTTTATGAAGCAAATGAAAAATAGGAAAAAAAATAACTGAAAACTTTGGTGTGCATAATTATTCCGCCCCCCAAAAAGTCAGTACTTTATAGAGCCTTCTTTTGCAGGAATTACAGCTGCAAGTTGATTTGGATAAGTCTCTGCGAGTTTCCACATCTTGCTACTGGGATTTTTGCCCATTTCTCATGGTAAATTTGCTTCAGCTCCTTCAGGTTAGATGGTTTCATCTGTTGAACAGAAATCTTCAAGTCTGACCACAGATTCTCAGTTGGATTAAGGTCTGGGTTTTGACTAGGCCACACCAAAACATTTACACGTTTCCCCTTAAACAACTCAAGTTTTGCTTTAGCAGTATGCTTTGGGTCATTGTCTTGTTGAAAGGTGAAACTCCATCCCAGTCTCAAATCACTGATAGACTGAAAAAAGGTTTTGCTCAAGAATATTTCGCACCATCCATATTCCCCCTTGACTCAGACCATTTTTCCTGTACCTGCTGCCAAAAAACATCCCCACAGCATGATGCTGCCACTACCATGTTTCACTGTGGGAATAGTGTTCTTGGGGTGATGAGCTATTTTGGCTTGGCGCCAGGCATAGCATTTTCCTTGGTGGCCAAAGTGTTCAGTTTTGGTGTCATCTGACCACAGCACCTTCCTCCATACATTTGGGGAGTCTCACATGTCTTTTGGCAAACTCAAAATGAGCCTTACAATTTTGTGTGTAAGTAAAGGCTTTTTTATGCCATAAAAGCCACCTCTATGGAGTGTACGGCTTATTGTGTTCGTATGGACAGATACTCCAGTGTCTACTTGGGAACTCTTCAGCTCATTTAGGGTTACCTTTGGTCTCTGTGCTGCCTATCTGATTAATGCCCTCCTTGTCCGGGCTGAAAATTTTGATGGCTGCCCTCTTGGCAGGTTTGCTGTGGACCATGTTCTTTCCATTTGATGATAATGGATTTGATGGTGCTCTGGGGGATCATCAGAGATTGGAATATTTTTTATTACCCAACTCGAACTTGTACTTCTCAACAACTTTGTCCTAGACTTGTTTGGAGATCTTCTTGGTCTTCATTGTGTTGTTTGGTTAGTGTTGCCTCTTAATGGTGTTGCAGCCTCTGTGACCTTTCAGAAAAGGTGTGTATATACTGACAGACCATGTGACACTTAGATTGCACACAGGTGGACTTCCTTTCACTAAGCATGTGACTTATGAAGGTAATTGCTTACACCAGAAATTTTTATGGGCTTCATTGCAAAAGGGGTAAATACATATGCACATGCCAATTTTTAGTTATTTGATCCCATAAATTTAATTTATGCCTATATTTTTCTCACTTCACTTCACCAATCATACACCAAGTTCTGCTCCCCCTGTAAGGAACAGCCAGCCTGAGAAGAGGGGGTGCTGCCACTCCCCTGTTATCTGCAGAGAAACGGGTATTAGACTGGCTGATAACAGCGGGTAGCTTAACACTGCTGTAAAGTCCCAGACAGAGGAGTGAGCAGTGCAGTGAGGAGCAGCTCCTGTCACATCAGCCCCCTGATAACGTCTCCCTGTCTGCAGTCCGAGGTGAGGGGGCATGGTGCAGGCATGGTAGCTTTAATGTGTGCCATTTTGGGGCATGTAGTTTTGGCATGTAGATTTACTTTTTATATTTATTTTTTTGAGTGGTGGAACAAGCAAAAACACCAATTTTAAAATTGAACCATATGTGAGGGAATACTACTGTTTGGACGCATGCTAGGGTTCGGAAGGGAAGAAGCGCCAATTGACTTTTTGAATGCAAAATTTGCTGGAATCATTAGTGGACGCCATGTCTCGTTTGGAGAGCCCCTGATGTGCCTAAAGAGTGGAAACCTCCCAAAAGTGACCCCATTTTGTAAACTATACCCCTCTAGGAATTTATCTAGACGTGTAATTAGCTCTTTGAACCCACAGGTGCTTCATTAAATTTTGCAAAGTTGATCTGTGAAAATAAAAAATATATATTGTTCCCACAAAAATGTTGTTTTGGCCCCAATTTTTTTATTTACACAAGGATAGCAAGAGAAAATGGACTTCAAATTTTGTTATGGAATTTCTCCTGATCACTCCGATACCACATATGTGGTCGACAAGTACTTTTGAGGCACAGTGCAAAGCTCACAAGGGATGAAGCGCCATATTAGAGTTCTGATTTTGTTGGACTGGTGTGAGGGTGCCATGACCCACTGAGAGAGCCACTGAGGTATCAGAACAGCAGAACCCCCTATAAGTGACCTAATTTTACAAACTACACCTCTCAATGAATTTATCTAGGGGTGCAGTGATCATATTGACACCACAGGTGTGTCACAGCATTTTATACCATTGGGCAGTGAAGAAAAAGTAATTACATTATAACCACCAAAATTTTTTAGCCTCACATAATACATTTTCACACTGTAAAATGGCAAAAGATGGCACCAAAATTTGTCCCACAATTTCTGCTGAATGTAGAATTACCCCATATGTGGCTATACAGTACTCCTGGAGCGCAGATTTTCCTAAAATAATTTGCGGACTCCATATACAGATTCCCTATGTGCTAGAAGAGCAGAATCCCAACTCAAGTAACCCCGTTTTAGAAATTATACCCCTTTGTGAATCCACTGGTGTAAAAACGATTTTAACTCCATGGGTGTTTTCCAGAAACAAGCAGCAGTGGATGTTGCTGAGTGAAAATTGCAAACTGCCATTGTAGTGACCAGTACTTTGTAATGCCCGGTACGTTTTGCCCAGCTTGTGCTTCTGGAGACACGCACCTATAAATTAACCCTGCTCTCATCGCTACAGAAATGCCAAACATGTGGACGCTAAATGTGGTTTAGGCACACTGAGGCTCAGAAGGGAGGGGCGCATTTGGATTTTGGAGCTCAGAATTCGCTGGATTTCTTTTGGGATATGAGGAGCCATTTCACTTTTCCAGAACCTTTGTGCTACCAGTAATGTGGAAGCCCACTATATTTCCATTAACAGATGACTACCTGAGTGAGGGCTTTTTTGTGAATTGAGTTGAAACTTTTATTGGGGAACATTTTACATAGCATTTTGGATCACATTTATCCTGTGCTCTACACTGAGCACTTATATTGGGGTTTCCATCTAAATCTCTGAGTGACATGATTCAGATGAATCATCCCCGAGGGATGCATTCACTATAATGAGGCAGCAGAGTTACTCTGGACTCCATCTGGCCTCTGTTCAGCGGTGTCCTTCTTTTATGAAGTGCACAAAACTGTGGTGGACCGTGTTTTTATGCACACCTAAAAAGACGGACACCGTTGGATCATAGGCCAGACGGCGTCCACAGTGCTTCCATCTGTCTCATTATAAGGAATATTTCATTGGGGGTTCCGTCTGAATCACGTATTTTAGAGATTTACACGGAAAACCCGGTGTAAGCGCTCAGCGAAGAGTGCAGGATAAATGTGAGCTGAGCCTTACTTTATCTTTGGGAGGCAGAATGAACAAATCAACAGCAGGTGAAGAATTGGTTTTATTTATTTTTTAACGTGTTGCTCGTGCGGTATAAGTGATTAGACGACTTTATTCTTCGGGTTGGTGCAATTACAGCAATACCATATTTATATAGTTTTTTTATGTTTGGCTGCAGTCAGACACTAAGGCTGCGTGCACACGATGTGTTTTTCATGCGTTTATGCTGCGGAATTTCCGCAGCAGAAATGCATCAAAAACGCATGGTAATCCGCACCCCATGGTCCCCAATGGCATTCTGCAATGTCAATGCACATGCTGCGGATTTTTCCGCAGCGTTTCTGCAGCGCAAATAAATCCGCAGCATGTTCATTAATTTTGCGGAAGCGCCGCCATTGACTTGCATTGAGACGCATAGAATCCGCGTCTGTACATTTGTACAAGCGGATAATATGCGTCTCTATGTGCGGATGGTACCCAGTTCTGGAGGAGAGGAGACTCTCATCCAGACCTGGGTACCATTGTACCTGTGAAAAAAAGAATAAAATAAAAAATAAAGTTTATATTCACCTGTGCGGCGGCCCCTGCAGGGCTTCTCCTTCCAGGACCTGAGATGACGTCGCGGTCATGTGACCGCAGGCTGTCTCGCGAGATGCCGGCAACCCGGAAGAAGCCAGGACGAGCGCTGCAGCACACGCGGCGGGGGATCGGGGGTAAGTATAGCTTTATTTTTTTATTTTTACGGTCACACTATATAAATCCATGCCTTTTGCATGGATTTATATAGTGTGACCTAGTTGTCAAGCACTTTCCAAGTGATGCTATCGCCTGGAAAGTCCTTGTCAGTCGGCATGCGGAAACACATGCGTTAACGCATGTGGGTACGCATGTGAATCCGCATGTATTCCGCATGTATTCTGCAGGAAAAAGGCATGCACAATCTGCATGCGTTTTTTCTGCCAGGGAGATGCAGAAATGCTGCAGAAATTTTCTGCATCGTGGGCACATAGCCTAAAAGACGCTTTTTATTGTAAAAACTAGTTTTTGCATCGCCATATCTTGATAGCTATCATTTTTCCATATTTCGGCCGACAGAGTCATGTGAGGGCTTGTTTCTTGCGGGACAAGTTGACGTTTTTATTGGTTTTTGATGGCTTTCTATTCAGATTTTTGGGAGGCAGAATGAACAGAAGCTAGCAATTCAGGAATTGATTTTTTTTTTTATGCCGTTCCGCCTGTGGTAAAATTGATAAGGCAGCTTTATTCTTTTGGTCAGTACAATTACAGCAAAACCACATTTATATAATTTTTTTATGTTTTGGCGCTTCTACACAATTAAAATTTTTTTATAGAAAAACTAATTATTTTTGCATCACTTTATTCTGAGTGCTGTAACTTTTTTATTTGGCCGCTGACAGAGCTGTATGGCAGCTTTTTTTTTGCGGGACAAGATAACTTTTTCAGTGCTACCATTTTTATTTACAATCGTCTTTTTGATCACGTTTTGTTCCACTTTTTGTTCGGCGGTATGATGATAAAGCATTGTTTTTTGTCTCGTTTTTTTTTTTTTTTTTTACGGTGTTCACTGAAGGGGTTAACTAGTGGGACAGTTTTAGGCTGTGTGCCCATTATGCGTTTTTCAAGCGTTTTTGATGCGGAATTTCCGCAGCAGAAACGCTTTAAAAACGCTTGGTAATCCGTGCCCCATGATCCCCAATGAAAATCTGCATGTTCTGTGTCCATGCTGCGGATTTTTCCGTAGCGGATTTTCCTTGCGGAAAAATCCGCAGCATGTCCGTTATTTGTGCGTTTCTGCATGCGGATTTGAGGTCCCAATGGACTTGAAAAACGCAAGTCAAATCCGCATGTAAAAACGCTGCAAAAACGCGTGTAAAATCCGCAAGCGTTTTTGACTGCCAAGAACATGCAGAAACGCTGCAGAAATTTTCTGCTTCATTTCTGCATCGTGGGCACATGCCCTTATAGGTCGGGTCACTACTGACGCGACGATACCAAATATGTGTACTTTTTTTTTTTTTTTTTACACAAATGTATTTATTGAATTCATATTTTTTTCTTTTTGTGATATATTTTTAAAATATTTTTATAATTCTTATTTTCTTTTTTACTTTATCCCAGGATGGGACATCAACTATCCCTACCCTGATCGCGCTGATCTAATACTCTTCAATTCTTCTGCACTGCAGGGCATTAGATTGGCATCTGACAGGCAGGGAGGAGGCATGTCAGCTCTGAGCAGGAGTTCACAGGCCACCTTCCCTGAAGGACCATTAAGGACCCCGCGGCCATCTTGGAACCCATGGTCACCATGGAGACTATCAGCACAACGCGATAGTCTGCTGATAAGAGCAGAGAGGGACCTCATTCCCTCTGTGATGCTCCTCTGTTTCTGTCACTATTGACAGGGGCATCAGAGGGATTAAACGCCCGCGATTGGTGCTAGCACCGAACATGGGCGTTGCTGCGGGGTGTTGGCTCTCATATAGAGCTGACACCCACACTTGATCACGGCAGCCCTTAGTATGAGCCCACTCGATCATGAAGCAGTATATATGGTGGTTTGCAGGAAGGGGTTAAAGCATAATTGTTTTAATTTTTATTTCAGACATCAATAGTACACAAAAATAAGCAACTTCTTTCTCTGCTAAAATTGATCAATCATTATCGAAATTCTCAATTCTGAGGTAAAATCTGTATTCAGTGAAGACAGACTTTCCTATTACTGAGATAGGAGATGGCAGGTGCTAATGATGGGATTCTGCCTAGATAGGAGGAGGGAGGAGGAGGAGAGAGGAGCTCTGCCTCTAGCTCCTCCATCCTTCCCTCTGTATAGAATTGTATCCATAACAACTGCCATCTCCTATCTCACTAATGGGAAAGTCTGTCTTCACTGAATACAGATTTTACCTCAGAATTTGTTTAATGGGTAATGTTCTCCTTGTAGAGAATGACAAGCCAAGCCTGGCATCTCTAAGTGAGGAGATTTATAAGCCATGTATGCTCCCCTGGGAAGTTAAATATGCAAATTTCCTCTTCAGAGAGGAAGAGGACTAGAACACTTTTTCCTTCCACTTAACTTTCCATTAATATGCTTGGATACAGCACTCTGTGAACAACCAGCTTCTTTAGCAATGACCTTTTGTGGCTTACCCTCCTTGTAGAGTGTGTCAATGACTGCCTTCTGGACATCTGTCAAGTCAGCAGTCTGCCCCATGATTGTGGAGCCTACTGAAACAGACTAGGGGACCTTTTTAAACGCTTAGGAAGCCTTTGCAGGTGTTTTTTCTTAATTATTGTAATTTACTGAGATAATGACTTTTGTATTGTCATTGGCTGTAAGCCATAATCATCAACATTAACAGAAATAAACACTTGAAATAGATCACTCTGTTTGTAATGACTCTGTATAATATATGAGTTTAACTTTTTGTATTGAAGAACTGAAATAAATTAACTTTTTCATGATATTCTAATTTAGCGAGAAGCACTTGTATCGCTACTAAGCCAAACATCTTGTGATGTATCTTACTATCTGTCAGAGAACATGTTTAAAACCTGATGATGCTGGTGCATTTACTTTAATAGTCCATGATAATAATAAGGGCTACATCAGAATTATCAGAACTACAGTGTACAGAGCTGTTGTGTTCTGTCTTTGTACTCTGAAGCAGAACACCGTAGCTATGTAGACTGTGTAGTGACCGTTCTTGCTTACTGCAGCTCAACTCTTATTCACTTCAATAGAATCTAAGCTGTAGTGCTTGAGAATGACTACTACACAGTGTATGGCGCTGTTTATGTACTATGTCGATCTGGGGGCTTCGGGAGAAGGTAATAGCTAATCAGTGGGGGTGTCTGGTGTCAGACCCTACCGGTATGTTATTGATGACCTATTCTAAGTATATAATTACTGTAGGACTAGAAATATTTGCACAGTGACAGAATCCTCGTGATTTGGGCTCTGCATGCCACTATTTTTTATGTAAAGTGAAACAACTATAATGAAATTGAAGTGTAGACTTTCAGGTTTAAAAATATCCTGTGAAATGTTTAGGAATTGCAACGTTTTTTCTACAAAGTGTCCTCATTTGAGGGGCTCAAATTGGACCAATTAACTTTACCATATATAAAATGTTAATTTTTAATACTTTGTAGACAATCCTTTTCAGGCAATGACTTAAGTCTGGCAGCCATAGATGTCACCAAATGCTGGGTTTCTTCCTCTGTGAGGCTATGTCAGGTCTTTACAGCAGCTGACTTCAGTTGTTGCTTGTTTGTGGGTCTTTTCCGCCTTAAAAGGAACCTGACAGGAGATACATGCTGCCCAAATATATGTACCATCACAAAAGTAAAAAAAAAATCACATGCCGTACGGACCATCAGTATGGCATCCGATTTTTACGGATACATTACAATTCTATAAGTTAGGAAACTGTAAACAGTCCTGTAAAAGATTAATTGCTGCCAAGTAAAGAAACAAATTGCACACTGATGACAAGTGAGAGAAAATGGTCCCACTCTCTTGGATGAGAATGGGACCGATTATTTATATGCAAGTGTGAGCATATTTTCTCCTGTTACCCTTGTGAAAATGAAAAATTTGGGACTAAAACAATATTTTTGTTGGAAAAATTTAAATTTTAATTCCTGTGAAGCACCTAAAGGGTTAATGAAGCAGACCTGTGGAAATTTGGGTTCTGGTACCCAACCAAACTTTAGTCCAAAGTTCGGTTCGGGTACCAGAACTGTACCCAAAGTTTAACCTGAATCCAAACCCCAGAACTTTTTTAGCTGGAAAATATTCTCTCTCTCTTCTCTCCTCCTCGGACTCAGGAACTGTAAAACGTACTTCCAAGAGAAATACGTATTCGGAGTTCATTACCGGACACTAGGTGTCTGGTACGAACCCCGAACTTTACAGTTCAGCTTCTCTCATCTCTACTCTTAATTAATATATTACAATCATATTATATAGCACTGTGTACTTACAATTGCTCATTTTGCCTTTCTACCCAGATAATTCTTCTGTTTTCTCTGCTCTATGTAGAAACAGGATATCTCTTTTCCCTGCATTTATTATTCCCCTCTTCAACTCCTGACCCAGTTGCTCCCTTCTCCCCCTGCCAGGGACTTTTGCAGTGACTCATTAGTCATACAGGGAAAATTGACCTCCTGTTTCTGCATAGACCGTAGAAGGATTCAGCTAGTCAGTCAGTTTTCAATCACGTGATGTCATCGACCTAATGGAAAAGAGAAGAATTAGCCGGCTACAGGGACAAAATGAGCAATTGTAAGTACAAAGTGTCGTATAATATGATGACTTAAGTATATTATGAAGATAACAATTTGGATGAGTCCTTTTTAAATAAACTTTTTGAATGTGGCTTTCAGCGCTTTGATGTGTTCTGTTTTTAAAATGCCACAACTATTATTCTGTTACATAGGCCCCTTATAGTCACTTCAAATGTGATGAGGTCCCGAAAAAAATAAAAATAAATTGGTTTTGTAAATTTTGTTGAAAAAAGGAAAAATTGCTGATAAACTTTTAACCTTTCTAATTTCCTAACAAAAAAACTGTTTAAAAAATTATGCTGATGCAAAGTAGACATGTGGTAATTATTATTCATGAACTATTTTGTGGGGTATCACTATCTTTTTTAAACGCACAGTACGTTTTGATATTTGTGTTTTCATTGAAGCACCACTCCAGAGTTTTGTGTTTTTTTTTCAGTGCTGTAATGTCACTTTAAAGCCCCCTGTCCCCATTCTTATACCTTTTACTGACACCGCTCTGGTCCCGCGACACCACATTGTGCCCATAACTTCTGACTGACCGTAAGTCAGATTTTACGTCACAAGAGCTCAATGCAACTCTATGAGAGGCAGAACGAGGCCACAACAAGGCTCTCATAGACTTGCATTGCAAAGTGATCTCTGGCACAGCTCCATGAAACACGGGAGCTGCGAGCAAGTCACTTTTTGCCGGAGACCGACGAGAACGACACTGGAAAAGGATGAAGGTGGCGGCCGGTTGAGTATGAAACAGGTGGCAGGGAATTACATTTAAAGCACCACTCCAGCGATGCAATAAAAAAAGAAACACTGGAGTGCTGCTTTAAACCCAACACCCGAAGCCTGTTTTTCAATTCTAACCAGTGTCATTTTCTGAAGTAATAATACGGGAACACGTCAAATGTATCTCTGTGATTCTGAGTTTGTTTTTTCGTGACACATCGTACTTCATGTTACTGGTAAATTTAGGTCTATTTGATTTACTTTTTTATGAAAATATCAAAAATTTGACAAAAAATGTTGGAAATTTTTATGTCCTTAAAGAAGCTGTGAAATGTGTTTTCTGGTGCACTTTTCTCCCAACAGGCTTCTATGGGAAGCTGGGAAAAAATGCAAGTAACAAACTTGATTGCGTTTTATAAATTCAGATAAAAATTCTGCCTCAAATCTGCATCAAAAAATAATCAGAGCAGATTATTTTGTATTTTAGTAGAGACAGTAGCAGAAAAAACATGGGCCATGGCCTTATTAGTAGTGAACTTGAATAAAACTACATTTAACTGCGCCGGCAGGAAATGCCTGTCGTGAACCGCCGTACATATGCGGTGCAGTGATGGTACTGGTTCTGGGGAAGCGGCTGCGCTAACAGCAGTGAGTGTCAGCTGGAGCACTTTGAGAAGCCCTTTCCTACATTATCACCGCAGCATGGAGTAGATGCAGCTGCCGCCAATGCTTGTTAGCTCAGAACTTCCATTGTAGAAGCTTGGATTCAAATTTTTTATGGAAATATGTCTTTTCCAAAACCTGATGTACCTGCTGGCCTGTGCAAGCCTGAAACCCCACCGATCTCCTACCTCTAGGTACTTGAAGCTTCTGCTTGAAAAGCTCTTTAAAGATGGGCAGAAGCTGATCACCATGTTTCCTGTCTCTGTTAGGCTACGTTCCCATGATCAGTTTTTGGTGAGTTTTTGATGCTGCAGATTTTTGGCACCTATTTAAATTGGGTTTCTTGCGGTTTTACACTGTGTTTGCGTGCGTTTTTATTGTGTTTTTGACTCTGTGTTTTTTGTCGTGTCATGCTGTTAATAAAGCTGCTTTGCTTTTGATACTTCTGGTATTTGGCTTTGATAAAACTTTGACATACTAAGGTGCGGATTACATGTGTTTTTGATGCGTTTCTGCTGCGGAAACTAACGAAAAACACGTGTGTTTTTTACCTGCAGATTTTCTGCATCTAATATAAGTCTATGGGGGAAAATCCACACATAAAACTCACTGTACCCGCAAGAGAAGTTGACATGATGCAGATTTGAAACGCGCACTACAGTTTATGTGGAGTAAAAAAAAAAAAAACACAGTGGGCATGAGATTTCCTGAAATCAGATCCACTTTGCTGGAACTGTAAGATGCGATTTTGATGCAGCGTTTTTGATGCAGCAAATATGCCCAGCGTCAAAAACGCACCAAAAGCTCATTTGTGGGAATGTAACCGAAACAGACAGCCATTGAGTCACTTTTTTTCCTCTCTTTAATCTAGCAGCCATTTACCCAGACTGCTGTTAGATCTTGGTGTGGATTGGACATATACTATTAAATGGTGTCAGAGGCTGATTTCACAGGGGTCCGCCTTCATGTTTCCCACAAATACCAAGCAGCTGCCATGCACCCTGCATGTTATCTACCCTTGGCATCGCTCTACCTCTGTCTCTTCCTCTTTGTTTTGCAACAGTGATGTTTCTGGGGCAACACTGGTGTTTGAACATGAGACTGAGCCTGACAGCCTATATCGTGTGCCAGTCTGAAAATTACAGCCTTTAACCCCTTCTGGGAATACCTGAGCCTAGCTTGTGTCCTGTAGGCTGATGACATATTTCCTGAAAGTTCAAGTAAAAGTTTTCATGGTATGCACACTTGTAATGCCATGGGCATATTTACCCTCAATTAGATGTGAAACTAAAGCATTAAAGGTGTTTTTATTCCATCGATTGTAGTCAGTGGGGGCAAAAAGCCAGCAACGGTGATTGCAGTGACTCATATGCAGTGTTCTACCCGTGCTTTACTAGGGTAACACATTGCAGGTTATTATGTAGATGTAGTCTTACTAGGATATTCATCATCTATATATAAATAATAGATGGCATAGTTTCTGGAGAACAGTCTACAATCATGATTTTACTACTGTAAACTTTTCTTAATTTTAAAAAAGAAACACAAAAGCAAACAAGAAAAGCGCTCTGTTAACATGAAATTCGATAGACTTAACCAGCATATAGCTATAGATTTCCATGAAGGTCATTAAATACACAAAGGCTTAGATTCACGAAGACCGGCATGAACTATCCCGGTCTTGTTGGGGTAGAGTTAGACGCTTCTCATTCATTAAGAGGTGCACACGTCATAAAAAATCTGGCGCGTCTGATAGTGGTCCCATGCATATCGCCACAAATCTTATTCCAGTCAGGGACCAGAGTAAGATTTCTGGCATAAAATACGCATCAGCACATTATGAACTAAACGAGCTGCGACGTCATGCCCCTGTTCTGCTTGAGCTCCGACGATGTTTTGTGAAAACGACAAAAGTCGCAAAATGTTTGAGAATCTCCTTTTTGAACAAAGATATTGTGACTTTTCAAAACGATTTACAACCGTATTCTGGCTTAATCACTTTGATTAAGGGCCATTAAATCCTTTTGGCATTGCTCGTTTTAAACTATATAAAAAAAAATGTAGTAATTTACGATCTCCAATGCCAGGACATCTTGTAGCAGAATATATACTATGCTGCACTCCTGTTTTTTTACATTAAGTGGAAGACATATACAACTGTGTGGCATTTCTGTACTTGCATACAGTCATGGCCAAAAGTGTTGGCACCCTTGAAATTGTTCCAGAAAATGAAGTAGGTCTCCCAGAAAATTATTACAATTACACACGTTTTGTTATACACATGTTTAAATTCCCTTGTGTATTAGAACAACACAAAAAGAAAGATTAAAAAAAGGCAAATTGAACATAATTCCACACAAAACCCCAAAAATGGGCTGGACAAAATTGTTGGCACCCTCAACTTAATATTTGGTTGCACACTCTTTGGAATAAATAACTGCAATCAATCACTTTCTATAACCATCAACAAGCTACTTACACCTCTCTCAACTGTATTTTGGACCACTCTTTTGCAAACTGCTCCAGGTCTCTCATATTTGAAGAGTGCCTTCTTTTAACAGCAATTTTTAGAACTCTGCACAGGTGTTCAATTGGATTTAGATCTGGACTCATTGATGGCCACTTCAGAACTGTCCAGCGTTTTGTTTCTATACATTTTAGGGTGCTTCTTGAAGTATGTTTGAGGTCATTGTCCCGCTAGAAGACCCATGACCTAGGACGCAAACCCAGTTTCTGACACTAGATACTACATTGCAACCCCAAATCCTTTGGTAATCATGATATTTCATGATGCCTAGAACACACATCCAGTGCCAGAGACAGCAAAAAAGAATATCTTAGTACCCTACAGTCAAATATGGTGGAGATTACTTGTTCTTTTCTCATTCCATTTTCAGTAAACAGTAGAATGATGTGGTGCTTTCACAAAAAAGTTCTATCTTGATCTCATCTGTCCACAAGACTCTTTCCCAGAAGGATTTTGGCTTACTCACATACATTTTGGCAAACTGCAGTCTAGCTTTTTTATGCCTCTGTCAGCAGTGGGGTCCTCCTGGGTCTCCTGCCATAGCGCTTCATTTCATTCAAATGGTGATGGATAGTTTGTGCTGACACTGATGCACCCTGAAACTGCAGGACAGCTTGAATTTCTTTGGAACTTGATTGGGGCTGCTTATCTACCATCCGGACTATCCTGCGTTGCAACCTTTCATCATTTTTTCTCTGCCATCCACGTCCAGGGAGATTAGCTACAATGCCATGGGTTGTAAACTTCTTGATTATGTTGCGCACTGTGGAGATAGGAACATCAAGATCTCTGGAGATGGACTTGTAACCTTGAGATTGTTGATATTTTTCAATAATTTTGTATCTCAGACAGTCCTCTTCTCCTCTTTCTGTTCTCCATGCTTCGTGTGGTACACCCAGAAACACAATGCAAAGATTGATTACATTTCTCCCCTTTTTATCTGGTTTCAGGTGTGATATTCATATTCCCCACATCTGTTACTTGCCACAGGTGAGTTTGAACAAGCATTACCTGCTTGAATGAGGAAGCGAAGATGGATCCAGCTCAACACACCGGGCAATTAATTAAAATTCAACAATCTTTATTGGCAAATCCTTTTAAAACTTGTAGAAAAGACAAAAAATGGACATCTCAGATGACAAAGCAATTATTATGGGGTGGTGTATATAAAATATACCATACGCGTTTCGAGTGAAAAATTCTTGAACACTGGCTTTTTCATAGACCCAACCCGTCAAATGGCTCCAAAGGAAAAAATCCGGCGGACATTTTCTGACGTCCTCCATCATACCTATCCAGTAATGTTCCTGTACGTTCCAGTTCATTCACCAATGACAAATACACGGTTTGGGCGGTGAATTTCGACCTCCAAACTTTAAAAACTCACTCATGAACCAAAGGATGGACAGTCCAAATTTCAATACGGTTGACCGTCTCTTAGAGGTTACAGCAGTTTTCCGGGTAAAGTAGCAAGTGAATTACTCTGTATAGTCTCTCTGTGTTTCCATACTTCGATTTCTTTCCACACTCCAAAGACATACTGATAAGGAAATTTGATTGAGAGCCACAATGGGGGACAGTGATGATAAATGTGAGTAAAGCTCTCTGGAACTTGTTGGCATTATACACTGTATTTGCAAGCATAAATAACAATAATAGTGATGGCAAAAGATTATTCTGGAAACTTCTAACATAGAGAATGATTACTCTAAAAGTGAACTTGTCACAAGGTTTTGGGTCACTAAACCACAAGCTTGTTATTAGTTTAGTAACCCAAATGTGCCAGGGATAGGTGTTAGGGATGCAGAGTTTACTCCCTTAGTTTGGAACGCTTCCATCAGTATCCGGGGCAGGCACATTTTGGAGATGAAGCCACAGACATAGTATGTTCGGAACACCATGTTGATGATACATGTTCCCAAAAAACAAGCGACAAGTACACTTTATGCATTGTATTTGGTTGCACCCTAACAGTAGTAAGTTGTGAGACTGTCCTGGATATTGTGATGTCAGTAAGTTCATGTTTTTGACAGCAATAGATTTGTTTTTGCAAACACATTTTTATATTACTGATTATTTTTGACAGTGGAGTGAAACGGCTTAGAGAGCATCAGACTTTGACATCTGCAGTTATTGTGCACCAGATGGACACACGCACAGATCACATTATGCATGATATAGTAGTTTTTATTAACTCTTGCTGGGTGAAGCATATCCAAGCAGTTGATCACTTTTTCTTGTTGTTTATCAGTTACTGGGCACTAGGTGGTATTCATTTCTTTGAATAAACTATTATTTCATTTGTTACCATTAATGCTTACACGTCATTGTGATTTCCTCTTCATTATTCTAAAAAATGTGTAAGTAAAGATAAACAGCACCTTTCTTTATGTTCCTAAATTCTTTTCAAATCTAAGCTACCAATGTAAAAGAACCCACATGTGAAAGGGTTCTTCTATGTCAGCCACTGGTGGACATATTATTGGTGCTACCTGTGCAGCCACAAAGGGGCCAAAGAGGTAAGGGGGGCATTACCACCTCTAAAGCAGGTGGAATTGTGCATTTTGATGAGCTATAGGGCTGCAAAGGGCCCATATACTGTTTTTGCACAGGTGCCCTCTTCTGTCTGTGTCCGCTCCTGAACTCTGCTCTTACAAGTCTATAATGTAACACCTAGAAATGAATATGTTGAACAGATGGACTTTTTTTTCATTCAGAATTAATCTGAGTGGTTAAGTTTGTTGCAGCTTTGGAGGACTTTTTTGGTGACCCATGCTCTATTATACTTAAATAACCAGGGCCCATTTAAAGAGTTATTATGCAAAAGATTCTATACACAATATTATGTGTTAGTACGTTTTAATAAATCATAAATTTCACATACTTTGGCCCCAATTCAAGACTGGTGATTTTCTCACCAGTCTTGATGAGGGGGCATGGTGGAGTTGGACATTCCTGATTCGCATTCTGTGCAACGCCAGAACTTTTACTCCAATTATAAATTAGACAGACAAGCTGTGGTGTTACGGACCTGCACTGCCCCAGCACTACCCATTTTGGCAGAGCTGAGAGAAACTGCCATGAAAATGCCAAAAGTTGCAACATTTTGGAGCAAGTCTGAATTGCACCAAAATTTTGTGACTTAAAAGCTTTTACGACACTTTTTGGGTGAAAAATTTTGATGAATCGAGGCCTTTTTGTCTGAACAACAAATTCAAATACCACAAGGTTTTATTGTGGGCATAACCTGTATATTTGAAAAGAATAGTGTTCATTAAAGGGTTGTTCCCGAAATCACAAGTTACACCCTAATCCATAGAATTGCGGTTAATTTGTAATCCCAAGATTGGAACTCACAAACCCCAAGAATAAGGCTCTTCTGCCCCATCTTAAATGGAGCAATGGTGTGCATGTTTGGCCTTAGCTACTTTTTGCAGTCTCATTAACAATGAACATAGCGGAGTACAGCCTTCTATTTACATTGGCAGTCCCATAGACAATGAAACAAATGGAGTGTTGGGCGAGCATTTTTCCCTGTTCAAGAAGGGGCTGAAAAGCCAGGTTTTGGGGATTTGAATGCTGTTCTGAGTTCTGAGCGGTTGGATTTAGCAAGTTATTCCCTGTCCCATAGATAGGAATGATCCTGTGACTTGGGGAATAACCCGTTACAAAAAGAGTTCTTTAGCAGTGTTGCACAAAGAGTGAACAAGTAAATGTGCCTGTGTGTGTATACAATGGCTGCTTACCCAATAACTCCAATTTTGCCCACTAAGATAAAGGTACAGGTGACCAAAATACTCAGTGGCCTCTACACACATCACAATCCTACACTTATGAGATTCTTGGTTACCTGTTTTGTGACCAGGATATAAATGTGTATATGGATGGATTTAGTTGATTGTCCTAAAGCATTTTATTTTGTGAATGGATAAATAGACTTGATTATTAAATCACACAGTCCATAATTGGCACTTCTTGTCATGTCCCACGACTTGGCAATCATACAGTACTGTTTTGTATTGTTGCTGTTGCGCTTCAATAAGGTTTGCCTTTTAGAAGTTTGTCCTCCCAATTTCCCTGTTTTCGTTCCTAGCTCTTATGTCAGTAACCCCTCCCTTCTTCCTCATTCGGAGTATGTCAGCCATCTTAAGAAGCTCAGGTCTTGTATCTCTGGTTCAGAATAGTTTTACCTACTGTAATTGTGCATAACTACAAGAATTTAGCTTGAAAATAAATCTTCTGGAATCTTCATACATGCCTCTGCAGTCGAGTCAAGCTATCTAATGATATCTCTTCGTGTGAGTATTGGAACATAAAGACATCCATAGAAACAGTCTCAAGTGCCCTACACATGCAGCCTAGTTATGGAGTCAGAATACTTTTCAATACTAAGTAAATGGAATTGGCCAGTGAGCTGCCTATTTAAGTATTTATTGAAGAATATTCAGAGATGCCTTTGATAGTAGAGGATGTAATTCAGTCCATCCGGTAGTATCTATACATCAACCTGATCTATACATCAACCTGATCTATACATCAAGCTGATCAACCTTTCACGACAATGATCACTACATGGTAAAGTGGCTCCATTCACTGTTAACATCCAGTTGGTGTCAAAGCTGGAAACGGCTGATCGCTGAGGGGTCCCGTGTGTTGGATCACCGACGATTTATGATATTGATGACCCAACCAATTGACAGATCATCAATATTGTAAAACCTTTAGGAGTTTAGCATAAATGTCTTTGGTGAGAAAGTTTCTATATTTATATAATTATGCCCGTAACGTTCACATAGATTTCCGGATGATAAGTAAATCACATTTTGAAATCCTTGACCAACTGTAGGAGTTTGACCAATTTGTTAGGGAAATATCTTTCATTTGGGATGGAATTGATATAACTGCAGTTCTAAATGTCACCTTTTTCATTAATACATTGCTTTTATGCTCTGAAATGTTTGCTCATTTCATAAAACAGATCATTTCATAGCTCCTTCAGTCTTTATGACCACGCCTTGGCAATCAGTAGAGGTTACCGTGGCTGTCTGATCAATGAAGATGCTTGAGTGAAGTCTGTCTGAAAGCCTCTACCTCTATGTATTTTAGGAATTGCCTTACACAGTCTCATTAGCACCTTCTCCAGGTGTCATTTCTGTCTTACCTGAGGAAGCGTGAAAGGTGACAGGTTAAAAATAGCTGTGAATGTATTGCCATAGTTGCTGCTGGCTTGTGAGAAGTGTGTATTATCTCTGCCATAGTAGTAAATATAGCTCCGCCAGGAGAAGGACATGAATGAAGCTCTCTGAATAGAAATAAGCATTGAGTTCATCTCACTACGGAGGAGATTGAGAGCTTTCATGTGGGTTGTTTTGAAGACATAGCATGTTATATAACAATGAAAATTGCATGAAAATTATGTCAGATTAAAAAAAGTTCTACCCAAAAATGTTATAAAAAAATGCATGAAACTAATTACTTTTTATTTTTTCACAATCCTAAAAAAATTGCCTAAATTAGCCTTGATAGAGCATAAATCGTATCATGGAGTCTCCATGGCTGGAGCTAGCGATAAACGTTCTGTTCTGCGTTTGTGTCACTCCATTTTGTGACTGTTGTTTGCTCTCCTTGCTGGAGATAATTTTCTTTTTCCTGTGCAACAAGCCACATGTGAAATCTGTTTAATATTTGATGTGCGTGTGTGATTACACCGCACACTGGTAGCAATGGCAGAGCCATTCACTAGATTTACTATCCTTTGCATATAGGTACAGAGATGGAATGTATTGCTTCCCTCTGTTACTCAAGAATGATATCAAATGTAAGTGCACACCAATTTTCTTTTTTTATTATTTTCTTACAAATTAATGAGATTGGCTACTGTTTGCATAGGGTACAGGTTACTTATGCTGAGCAGACAGGATTAATATACGTACAGGTCGTCAGAGACATTTCTGGTTTCTCTGTAAGCCTTTCCAGGGAACTGCAGGTTGTGTTATGACTGTAGTCTTATGAAGTCTGCTATGAGTGTGTGATAATTACCGTAAAAAGGAAACTACAGACTGAGGACCGATTGATAAGGAAAGGGCTGAGATCACACTGCATGAAAAATACATCGTCTAACTAACCTTACAATCTGCACCAAAATTCACAGAAAAACCTGCATGTATAAAGTTAACTTCCCACAATGAGTTTTGGGTGAATTTCTGACGCTACTTATTATTGCTGATCAAAAAAAACGCAGCGTCTTACAGTTCCAGCAAAGTGGATGTGATTTATAGAAATCTCATACCCACTGTGCTTTTTTTGCTGTGTAAACTGACCTGTGGTATGTTATTCAAATCCACCACATGTCAATTTCTCTTGCGGGTACGCTGAGTTTTATGTGCATATTTTCCCCATAGAATTACATTGGATGCAGAAAATCTGCAGGTAAGAAACGCATCTGCTGAAACACACTAAAAAGACATATAATCTGCATATTAGTGTATCAATAAACTTTTGTCAAAGCCAAATACTAGGAAGTATCAAAAACAAAGCCGGTTTATTTATAACATGGCACACCAAAAAGAGACGAAAAACGCAGTGTCAAAAACGCGATGAAAACAATGCAAATTAATGTAATTACATTAATATAACGCAACTAACACTGTTCTACATATTTTCAAAAGTTGCCAGGTACAGTTATGAAATGAGTCATTTCTTCATGATTTTGACCTGACTTCAAATTTGACAATGAAAATTTTTAGTTGGCAATTGTTTCTATGATATTAAAGAGTTTTCCTTTTACTTTTATTATTTTTGCAAATATAAAGATGCAGAATATATTGTTATGACAATTTTATGATATTTATGTAGAGGAAACTTCGCAACAATTAAAATAACTAAAGCATGTCTGAACACTATTGCGAATTATAAACAGTTTCAGAAATTGCAGTACAAAATTTGTTCCTCATTCAGCGACAACTCTTTTTTGCTTGTCTCTTGTACTGCTGCATCGGATCATATCTTACATTTGTCCAACAGTAATCTGTAAAAATTGATGGATTTCATTTTCCTTGATATCTTTTCTCCATAGCCGCAATATCTTGGTGAAATCTCTCACCGTGCTCGTCACTCACTGCTCCACAGTTTGGTGGAAAGAAGTCTAGATGCGAATGTAAGAAATTAATCTTTAAGGACATGTTACAGCCAAGATCCTTATATGTTTTGATGAGATTTTACACCAACTCTTCATAGTTATCTGCTCTTGAGCTTCCCAAAAAATTAGTTACCACTAATGCGAATGCTACCAAAGCAGCCTTTTCCTTGCCCTTCAACTATGGAGAAACTCATCTTCTTGAAGAAGCTTACGAATCTGAGATCCAATAAAAACTCCTTTGTGTATCTTTGCTTCACTCAACCTTGGAAGTGTATCAATTACATAGTTGAATTCTTTTGGATTTTTATCCATTGCCTTTACAGAGTTCTTCATTATACCCAATTTGATATGCAATGGTGATAACAAAATCTTATGTGGGTCAACAAGTGCTGGATGCAGGACATTTTTACTCCCTGATCGAAGTGAATGTCGGAGAGGCCAGTCTCTTTTATTGTAGTGATATTCTCCTGCACGACTATCCCACTCACACAGAAAGCAGAAAGTACTTTGCGTGTTCACTCTGGAAGCCAAGCAAGAGGGCAACAACCTTTACGTCACCACAGAAGGGTCACAAATGTTGGTCATAGTTCAGACACGTCAACAGCTGTTTCATGTTGTCATAAGTTTCTTTTATGTGGACTGAATAACCAACTGAAATTGAAGGTAGCGCAATGCTGTTATGCAGCAAGACCGCTTTAAGGCTTGTTTTGGACGAATCGATGATGAGCCTACATTCTTCTGGATTATGACGTATCTTCAGAGCTTCCATTAAACTGTTGCTGTTGTTATATGCCACAGTATCACCCTCCATGAAGAAGTATTGAACAAGATCTTTAGCACGGTTACGGAACAAAGAAATCTGAACATCGCCCACTAAGAGATTCCACTGCTGTAGCCTGGAGTCTAAGAGCTCAGCCTTACTATTGGGCAGATACAAATCTCTAGCAAGATCGTTCAATTCACTTTGTGTTATAAGATATGGTTCAGTTGAGGTTGCAGACAGAAAGTCTGGGTCATTAGAAAAAGACACTTCATGACACCAAGGTCCCTCTTCTTCCTCACTTGACTTGACTGAAAATGTTTCTGGTGCTTTTGTAACTGGCAGTTCTTCTGTATGTGGTACTGGGCATTTTGCAGATGAAATGTGTAGATACTTTAAAGTCCACTTAGGCTAAGTGCCCACGATGCAGATTTGAAGCAGAAATTTCCTGAGCGTTTTTGCCTCCCCTTGCCAGAAAAAACGCATGCGGTATTTACATGCGTTTTGACGCGTTTTTACATGCGTTTTTATAAGCGTTTTTGAGCATCAATGAATGATTTTTGGAGCTAAATAAAGTTGGTGGGACATTGCTTAAGCCTTTGGATTACCATAAGAACTGGGGTGAGTATATTGGTTCATTTAAATTATTAAAGAATGGGTCTGTTGTATTTCAAATAAAGTGTTTACACTGTGTCTGTGTGTTTCTTTACTTTGGTCATGAAAAGGTCATCAAACAAATAGGCTGAGTGTCAGCTAGTCCAATTCACCCAATCTTCATTAACATTTATATTCACGTAATTTATGCAACTGCTGTGAGCTGTTTTTTTTTAACCTGGGAATGTGCCACTAGGTAAGCGTTTTTCCCTGGCCATAATTAACATCTCACAGCTGGTTCGTTAGCCCCTACGTCCCCCCTCCCCGATCAGCACTCAGCAGCGCTTTGGGCACAACATATTTATGTTGCGTCCAAAACAAGGAGATATAATGCCGTACTTTTGTTGTCGGTAAATGTGAATCCACCGCATATAATGACACTTCAATCGGTCATAATCTACAGCGGAGACTAGCGTGTCCGCTACAGAAGTTGACATGCTGCGGGTGAGTTTGGGTACGTGGCCACAGTCAGGAGCCACTGCAGGTTTGACGCTGCGGGTTTATAGAGCGTCAAACCCGCAGCGTCCAGATGTTACAGCATAGTGGATGGGATCTCTAGAAATCCCATGTCCTTTGTGCGTGCATCTGAGCCTGCGAATCACCCACGGACACTGACATGCGGTGTGTCTTTCAGGACCGCAGCATGTCTAATTCTATTGTGGAGTCGCTAGTCTCCACAACAGAAATTTGACCACTAGAAAGTATTGAATGCTGTAAATCCGCATGGTCAGGTGAACACATGTGGATTTACTTGCGTTAAATAGACTGCAATGTTTTGGACGCAGCAAAAATTTGCGTCCAAAGCACTGCTACGTCTGAATTATGGGCACAAAGCCGCGTCATTTTTATAACCTGCAGAGGGAAAGCCGACCACTGGGGGCTGATATTAGTAGCCGCGGAAGGGGCCATTAGCCAACAATGTTCCATGGCTATTAATCTCATCCCACAGCTGTTTGTTTAACCTTTACTGGCTAGATTACAGGGGGGCCCCAGAAAAAAATTGACGTGGGGTCCCACTATCAAATATAGCCAGCAAAGGCTAAACTAGACAGCTGCGGGCTGATATTAATAGCCATGGAAGGGGCCATGAATACTAGCCCCCTCCACGGCTATTAATATCACCCCTCAGCAGTCCCAGAAATGGCGCATCCATAAGATGCGCCAAATCTGGCGCTTGGCCTCGCTCTTCCACGCTGCCCTGTAGTGGTGGCAGGGGGTAATGGGGTTGGGGTTCACGTCAGCTTTGTATTGGCGGCTGACGTGAAGCCCAGGTTAGTAATGGAAGGCGTCTATAAGACGCCCCCATTACTAACCGCGTAGTAAAATGGTCGGCGCATTTTCAATAAAAGACACGGCCAGAATAAAAAATTTTAATGAAATAAAACAGACACGGTTCTACAATTTATTTTTTTATTACCCGCTTCCACGAAGCCCTCGATATCCTGAAAAAAATGTAAAAAAACAAACAACCATATCCCTCACCTGTCCATGATCATGACTGTCCCATGACTATCCGGATCATTTCCACAGCTGTGACATCAGCAATCACTGATGTCACAGCTGTAGAATACAGCACTGTAAATTGGTTGTGCTGACAGGGGTGTAAAATCACCCCCTGTCAGTATACAGTGCTGCAGGGGGTCACTGGGGTTCATCAGCTGAAGATCAGCTGATGAGCCCCAGTGAGCTAGAGAGCGTGGGAAAATTCTTGTGAATCTTCCCACGCTCAGCATCAGCTGATCGGTCATGATCGCCGCAATGTGCAGCGAGCCGCCGATGGGACAGCATCGCCCTGGAGGACAGCGGAGGCCGCCAGAGAGGTGAGTATGATGGTTTATTTTTTTATTTTTACCTTTGGATTCTTTTTTTACACTGCCGCTGGCACGCGGGCTGGGAGGAGCAGGCTGCTGCACCTCCCATTCGCTGTTATCAGCCAGAGCAGCGGTCGGATGAGAGGAGTAGCATCCTCCTCTCCCGACCTGGGTACCAGCCGCAGCACGATTTTGGCACAATTTTGCGCCTATTGATTTTCATTGAAACGCAGCAAATCCACATGTTATACATACAGGTTTGCTGCGATTCAAAGCAAGTCAATGGGCGCGATTTTGCTGCGAAATCACACCTAAATTGGTTGTGCTGCAATGATAATCCGCAGCGGAAATTTCCGCATCACGCGGATTATCATTGCTAAGCATGGCAGACCTCTTACCAAGCGGTTTTAATGTGTTTTCGCAGCGTTTTAAATGCTGTGGAAACGCATTTAAACCGCATCGTGTGCATTCAGCCTCATTCTTCCTTGAAGATCAATCCTAATGTTGGGCACCATGCAGAAATAGCAAAGTCTCGCCTTTGTGAATCAAAAGTGACTTTTCCGCATATGTATCAAAAACTATCTGCTTTGTTCATGTAAGAACGAAGCATTTCTGAAAAAATATAGAAACCAGTCAATATGCTAAGAAACTAAGCTAATAAATCCTAAAACTGTATACCTTACACAGAGAGCATTTATAAAAGTAGGTAATGCAACAGTAATTAGGATAACGTCATCGGAGCTGTGTTGGCATAATTTCATTGGTCACCGTCAGAGCTGTGGAGTCGGAGTCCGTGTCCATTTTGGTGGAGTGGGTATAAAATGGACCTACTCCAACTCCTAAAATATATAATAAATTGGGTACAGTAGTTCAATGCAGTTTGTGGGGAATATTTTTTCATAAGAATTTGGGAAAGTTATGACATGTCCTATAAATGTCTGTCCTATTCCTGATTTAAGGGTCTAGACTTTTAGCGGAGATGAATCTGTGCTACAGTAAATTTATCACTTAAACATGAGCCATGTATGAGGGAGTCGGAGTTGGAGTCGGTGTCATGGAAATTGAGGAATCGGAGTTGGAGTCGGAGTTGGAGGTTTGGCTTACCGACTCCACAGCCCTGGTCACCGTAAGATGACAGAATACTGAATGCTCAATTGACTAAATAAATGAGGTAATAGATGAACTACTAACAATGCAATAATGATGATGAAATAATAAAGATACAATTTTTCTATAAACCTGCTTGAAAGGTGTCATAAGTAATTACAACCTCCTCTGGATCTTGAAAATTAGAGCCAATCAACAAACTTAAGCATCATATTCATTTTCAGCACCATGACACTAGTTAAGTTCAACTGTTTTCGTCTCGTAACCAATTTGGCTGTAGAACAGTGCAATGTAATTTACATAAGAGGGTAGCTGGAGGAAGAGGCAGATGCTTCATAGGAAATTTGGTTAATTTCTGGCCTTCCGTGTGGCAGAAAGTAAAACCTGCTCTAAAATGTACTCCCATTTCTGCTGTAGATTATAGTAAATGTGGAGTACTGCTATTCATAAATCCCCCCAAGTGTAAACTCAGCCCTATGAGCTTCTACACGTCCATTGTCAGCAGTTTTCCACAGGCCATGACTACGATAATTGCACAATATTTAGGGAGTTTCATTATCCTGGGCTATCCTGACTACGATAATTGCACAATATTTAGGGAGTTTCATTATCCTGGGCTATCCTGACTACGATAATTGCACAATATTTAGGGAGTTTCATTATCCTGGGCTATCCTGACTACGATAATTGCACAATATTTAGGGAGTTTCATTATCCTGGGCTATCCTGACTACAATAATTGCACAATATTTAGGGAGTTTCAATATCCTGGGCTATCCTGACTACAATAATTACACAATATTTAGGGAGTTTCAATATCCTGGGCTATCCTGACTACAATAATTACACAATATTTAGGGAGTTTCAATATCCTGGGCTATTCTGACTACAATAATTGCACAATATTTAGGGAGTTTCAATATCCTGGGCTATCCTGACTACAATAATTACACAATATTTAGGGAGTTTCAATATCCTGGGCTATTCTGACTACAATAATTGCACAATATTTAGGGAGTTTCAATATCCTGGGCTATCCTGACTACAATAATTACACAATATTTAGGGAGTTTCAATATCCTGGGCTATTCTGACTACAATAATTGCACAATATTTAGGGAGTTTCATTATCCTGGGCTATCCTGACTACAATAATTGCACAATATTTAGGGAGTTTCAATATCCTGGGCTATCCTGACTACAATAATTGCACAATATTTAGGGAGTTTCAATATCCTGGGCTATCCTGACTACAATAATTACACAATATTTAGGGAGTTTCAATATCCTGGGCTATCCTGACTACAATAATTACACAATATTTAGGGAGTTTCAATATCCTGGGCTATCCTGACTACAATAATTACACAATATTTAGGGAGTTTCAATATCCTGGGCTATCCTGACTACAATAATTACACAATATTTAGGGAGTTTCAATATCCTGGGCTATCCTGACCACAATAATTACACAATATTTAGGGAGTTTCAATATCCTGGGCTATCCTGACTACAATAATTGCACAATATTTAGGGAGATTCATTATCCTGGGCTATCCTGACTACAATAATTGCACAATATTTAGGGAGATTCATTATCCTGGGCTATCCAAAATGAAAGCTACATGCTTTTGCACAGATATTCATGTGATGAAGCAGCTGAAGACACCTGACTGTCACCGGCCTGCGCTGTGTAGATTGTCACTTTTATATGACAGGGAATCCCCAGCTTCATGTCAATTGCTGTCACTTATGCGTAACTGTTGTACAGACGTTTGATTCCCTTGTTGAACTAATGCAGTATCTCAATTAGTGAAGAAGTTGTGCAGACCTGGCATGTCCTAACAATGTGTGATACATTTATTATGCGGGCGCTATGTGAGAGAAGTTGGCAGGGACAATGCTCCAATATGGCCTCTCTAGTCCTGACCTTACTAAGAGGTCAGTGGAGCAGTTGTAAAAAAAAAAAACATTTTTCATGAAGATGTCAAACTAGAGAAGAATAATTTCTTATATTTAACACAGACCAAGCATGTTTTTATGTTATGTGCTAAAATGACACATAGGCCCACATTTTAGCAATCTCATGTATGCTGCCTGCTATTTGTTGTCTAGCACTTCTTAAATGGGTCTGCATTTATTTTCCCAGTCTTATCCCCCATAAAATATCCATTGATGTATAATACGTTTTCTTTAACCCCTTCCTGTTAATAACATTGATGTTAGACCTGCACAGATATTACTATTCAGAGAATTTCTGTGTCCGGCTCTCACTACAAGGCCAGGCTCAGACGGTAGTATGAAAATTGGCTGTTTTACATCCAGAAAAAAATTCTTACCTGCATGCCATTGATATGTCTGCTTTGGATATCTAGCATTTGTTTTTATACATAACAATTAAAGAATTATACACAGCCAAATACAGTTCTCTGTTAATGGGGTTGTCCGGTCCAAATCGATAAGTCTGTAGTCATTGTGTGTGACTGCAGACTTATGAATCCCCCCAGCGCAAGCACTGTTCGATGGGGAGGTTCACGGGTTTCTGGTCCGGGACCGGAGGGTATGTAGGAGTTATACCTACTCCAGCCAGTGGGCGCGGCCTCACTCTCCATACACTTGTATAGAACAAGGCCACACCCTCTAGTCGGCCACACCCATTGGCCGGAACTATTTGTAACTCATACAAACCCTCCGGTCCCAGGTCAGAAACGCTGCGCTGGGGGGGGATTCATAAGTCACACAGAGTGACTGCAGACTTATCGATTTGGATTGGACATCCCCTTTAAATAATTGCATTGGATCCATATTGATGCCATATTGTTGGTGTCCGTATAGCATCCATATTTTTTTTTACATACCCTTGTAGTTTAATGGGTGAATCTTGCTTGAAAAATGGATCCGAGTAGTGCTGGCTACAATTTTTTCTTTTTATATTCAGACCACCGGTGTAAGGGCTTGTTCAGAAAAACATATTAAACATCCGTATGCTTACTGTATGCAACACAAGTAGCCTTGTAAGTCACTGTGGTAGCTCACATCCGTGTTCTGGATCGGACTCCCCCATTATAAGTCAATTGGTGTGCAAAACCAGATTACATACGAACAATAATACACTAGTCTGTATGAGCCCCGAGGCCTCCTTCAAGATATGTGATTTTTATCATACATAAAAATATGGACCGCTTTTCATCAGTGGTTTGGATCCGAGTTTTATCAGTGTTTGGTCAGTGTTTCAGTTTTTACCATAAGGGTTTCATTAGCGATTTTCATGTATGAAACGAACAATAACTTCCTCTATCCAATACAGTGTTATTATGGACAGCACATGGATTGTGCACTGATGCCATTGATTTTCACCGGCCCATAGACTTGTATGAGGAATTTTGACCCATCAAAAACGGACATGTCTCCGTGATTTTTTATTCTTTTTGCAAACACACAGTTTACAAAAAAACACTGAAGTGAAACTGCCAATGGGTACGTGCTAAAACCACAGAACACGTCCGTGATTCCCAGACGTCGGAATGAGGCCTATATAGCCCATACACATTCAGTGTACGTCTGCTGAAACCACAGATTTTACTAGAATGATGAATGCTGAGCGCTTAGACTGATGACTGGCCATGTACAATGACCGGAAGCTGGTGCCTTCCTATCATAGAAAGCTTGTATTAGCAGCATATTGCTGCGTCTCATTGTGTCTGCATCACAACATAAATTCATTAATTTACCACAGTCTTGTTTAAATGCCTTTTTGAGGTTCTCCTAATTGTAAAGCCCACTGGCTTTTGACTTTTGAGAGTAAATGGTGGCAGAGTAGGGGATGCCTGTATTAGCCTAGCATGTCGTATAATGACTTATCTCTGCCTGTCTATAATGCCCGTTTTTATTTTTATTCGGAGGAGCAATGTTAAGGAAATGATGTCATGGTAATTTGCCGCCATTAACATTCAATCTCCTAGCAGATCAGCTTTGCTGCTGTGATACAATATCGCTTGCACTTTTCAGGAGCACCTCAAGAGTTAATTGCAAATCTTTCTGTCTCTCCCCCTCATTTATTCAGCTGTTTTTCAATGCACCATTGCCTCAAGCCCTTGAGTCCTTTCATCAAGGCTCTTGCCATTCTGTGATCTGCAGCGCTGTATATCAAGCTACTATTAAACGCAGGCTGGTTAGTGTTTGGAAGCTGGCAGTGCTGAGGAAGGCGGGGGGCTGCGGACAGAACAATGGGTCACCTTCCAGCTGCCATGTTGTGCTTACCTAGGACTCCTAAGGCCTTCTCCCACCTAATATGTGCGTGACACGCAGATATGTGCATGGCAGGACATTTCTACACTGACAGAACTAGAACATATGTTTTCTACATTGATAAACACAGACACTTTTTCTTAGTGCATTTTAACGGATGAAGACTAGCTTGGTGTAATCAGACCACTGTACTTAACGTTCTGATCTTATTAAAGGGGGTTTCCAATCACCGGAAACCCTTTTAAAAATGCGGGCCAATTTCTAGCACCCTTGGTAAATGGCTAATTTTGCCTGCACAAGCTGTGGCCAGTCTAGCATTTCTCCTACATTGTCTGCTGCAGGGGAAATGTAATATCACATGGCATCCATTAAAGGGAACCTGTCACTATGTTCATGCGGCCTGAGCTATGAGCATAAATCAGAGGCGGTGCACAATTTCAGCCAGGTAGGTTTTACTGCGCTGTTTCAGAGAAAACATAGTGTGAAAAACCATCCAAGGACTATAGGGAGGGAGGAGACTAGTCCAGCACGGCCCCCTGCCAGCTTCTCCCTGTCATTCTCCAGGTGATTGACAGGTCTCTCCCTATGTACTCAACTGCAGGGGTGCAAACTACACTGCTCAAAAAAATAAAGGGAACACTTAAACAACAGAATATAACTCCAAGTAACTCAAACTTCTGTGAAATCAAATTGTCCACTTAGGAAGCAACACTGATTGACAATCAATTTCACATGCTGTTGTGCCAATGGAATAGACAATAGATTGAAATTATTGGCAATTATCAAGACACCCTCAATAAAGGAGTGTTTCTGCAGGTGGGGACCACAGACCACATCTCAGTACCAATGCTTTCTGGCTGATGTTTTGGTCACTTTTGAATGTTGGTTGTGCCTTCACACTTGTGGTAGCATGAGACGGACTTTACAACCCACAGAAGTTGCTCAGGTAGTGCAGCTCATCCAGGATGGCACATCAATGCGAGCTGTGGCAAGAAGGTTTGCTGTGTCTGTCAGCATAGTGTCCAGAGGTTGGAGGCGCTACCAGGAGACATGGAGGGGGCCGTAGGAGGGCAACAACCCAGCAGCAGGACTGCTACCTTCGCCTTTGTGCAAGAAGGAACAGGAGGAGCACTTCCAAAGCCCTGCAAAATGACCTCCAGCACGCCACAAATGTGCATGCGTCTGCACAAACGGTTAGAATCCGACTCCATGAGGGTGGTATGAGGGACCGACGTCCACAGATGGGGGTTGTGCTCACAGCCCAACAGCGTGCAGGATGCTTAGCATTTGCCACAGAACACCAGGATTGGCAAAGTCGCCACTGGCGCCCTGTGCTCTTCACAGATGAAAGCAGGTTCACACTGAGCACATGTGACAGAGTCTGGAGATGCCGTGGAGAGCGATCTGCCTGCAACATCCTTCAGCATGACCGGTTTGGCAGTGGGTCAGTAATGGTGTGGGGTGGCATTTCTTTGGAGGGCCACACATGTCTCACTCCATCATGTCTCACTCCATCCACCAACGTCACGTTGCACCATGGACTGTCCAGGAGTTGGCGGATGCTTTAGTCCAGGTTTGGGAGGAGATCTCTCAGGAGACCATCCACAACCTCATCAGGAGCATGCCCAGGCGTTGTAGGGAGGTCATACAGGCACGTGGAGGCCACACACAATACTGAGCCTCATTTTGACTTGTTTTAAGGACATTACATCAAAGTTGGATCAGCCTGTAGTGTGTTTTTCCACTTTAATTTTGGGGGTGACTCCAAATCCAGGCCTCCATTGGTTAATAAATTTGATTTCCATTGATGATTTTTGTGTGATTTTGTTGTCAGCACATTCAACTTTGTACAGAACAAAGTATTCAATGAGAATATTTCATTCATTCAGATCTAGGATGTGTTATTTAAGTGTTCCCTTTATTTTTTTGAGCAGTGTATATTTTCTCTGAAACACAGAGTAAAACAGCACAGCCAGGCTCTGATTCATGCTGCCCGTTGTTCAAGCAGCATGAATCTAATGACAGGTTCCCTTTAAGATGAATATTTGTTTATGTAATACCTGGGTATCTTGAGCCTGCAAGAAGAAAGGTGCTGCTACAGAGAGGCTCTCTTGTGGCTCATAAAGGGGGTCTTGAGATGGAGACATTTCCCCCTTTATGATGTCCATGTAGACTTACCATAAAGGGAGTGTAGTTTGTAATTGTTTTTCTTGCGGCTGTGCTAGGGAAGGCTACAATTGGGGTGCAGATAAAATATATAAAAAGTGTATTGTATTTGCAAATACCTAGTACAACACGCATATAATTGAGGCAAGGTTCACATTTTTGTAGTGCATTCTGCTAATCGTATACAATTGAAGCTAGTTGAGAAAAGAATAAAAAAAGCATACATTTAAAAAAAAGTTATATAGACGTAGATGACGTATACGTGGTAAATAAGACAGGCGTCGTTCAGTGGGTGGCACATGCTTATGTACGTTTTAGATGTATACGGCCTACGCATATGCCGTACATCTGCAGTGTGAACCTGGAGTATATATTAGGTTATATTAACACAGAGGTTCTAGAAATATAAATTCTATTTAATATCTCTGGTTTTCAACAGATTTTTTTCTTTACCTTTGGTTACGACATGTAAAGAAGGCGTTGTAACATTCAGCAATGTCTCCACCACATGGCCTGCTAGGAATGGCTGCTAATACCCCATGCTGCCCTGCTCATTAACACGTTCTTACACAATGCAATTAGGCGTTTACATGTTAATTAGACTATTTGGATGTTTGTGTTATTGAGCCTGGCTGGTTATGTGCTCACACATGCAATTGTTAGGATATGATCAATCAGCAGCAACTAGCCTGCTTCATGATGGCTTCCAGATTTATGTTCCTACATTGCAGCTAGTGAAATTGAAAAGCAAATCAGTGTAAAACTAGATTTCCATTTTCTCACTTAGGGTATGTATGTGCACACTGGATGTATAATATGCATCAGATTTTCCGTCCTAGTTTTCTGGGTGGAAAATCCACTGAAAACTACAATAACAGTGTCGTGGATTTGATTTAAAAAAAAAATCTCATCCACAAGCTTGAGGAGGAAAATCCTCAATATAAATCATGTTGCTGCGAATTAGAAAAATGCAGCATATCTATTTATTTTATTTTTTTAAAATATAAAATCTAGAGTGATTTTTGCCACAGCAGAGCCAAACACATACCCCAACACTGACAGCACAAGGCTACATACACAGGACGTCTGTCATATTCAGGCCAGTCTTCTGAGTTTTTCAAGCAGGAGACTCTTCAGGAAGCTGGAGTTTTTCTTTCCTGAAGCGTCTTTTGTATAATTTTTTTTTTTCCTTTAGCATTTTTTTTGGAGCGGTTTTCCATGGTTTTTGTAAAGTCATTTTTACTGTCGTTTTGCGGTTGTATTGTGACTCCATTGAATAATGAAGAAACCACTAGCGTTTTCTTGAGCCAAAATGATGTCTAAACGTTCTAAAAGAGATCCGGGCATCTCCTAGATGGCTTTTGCTATAGATCATCTTACCGGGAGGAAACCCCAGAAGAATGGGCATGTCATTTCTATTAACCACTTGGTGGCTTTCCATTCCGAAAGCAATTGAAAGACGTTCAAAAGCCTGAACTTGTGCACAGTAAGTCGTTCTTACATAGAAATGCATGTGTTCACAGGCAGCATGGTGTCTCAGTGGTTAGCACTGCAGCCTTGCAGCGCTGGGGTCCTGGGTTCAAATCCCACCAAGGACAACATCTGCAAGGAGTTTGCATGTTCTCCCTGTGTTTGCGTGGGATTCCTCCGGGTTCTCCGGTTTCCTCCCACACTCCAAAGACATACTGATATGGAATCTAGATTGTGAGCCCCAATGGGGACAGCGACGATATTGTGCGGAATATGTTAGCACTATATAAAAATAAATATTATTAAAGATTATTTTGATGTCTGCACATAACCTAAGGCCATATTCACACGTTCAGTATTTGGTCACTATTTGTAAGCCCAAACCAGGAGTGGGACAACCAGAGGAAAAGTATAATAGAAACACGGCACCACTTCTGTATTTATCACCCACTCCTGGTTTAGGCTTTCTGATGTAAAATATTGAATGTGTGAACGTGGCCTTAATCAGTCTTTGTGTGTGTGTTTTTTGTCTTTCTGTATAATATGTCCACTGCTATATTTTGCTTATCTGAAGAACCATATGTTCTGGCAAGGCAGCATGAAATATTAGCTTTTTTAATGCTTAATTAGCATTTTCATAAGCCTTTAAATAAGTGTGTTCCACCTATCAAACAATGTGATTAGTTATTAAACTTGAGATCACTTGTTAAATAGCAATTTACAGAGCAATTGATTGGCCAGAATAATCTTATAGTTCATGACCACCTTTTCACTCAGGATGTTCTTTGACAAAACTGATCAAGAAGGCCTCCTTTGTCTTCTAAAACTAGGATAAATATGTTTTATCCTATTATTGTGAACAAAGGAAGTTACTTTAATTTTCACGTTAGTTTTCTTGACATTTATCAATGATGTGCTTATGGAATAAAGGCTGCGGGCATTGTTGGTTGATGAGATGTTCCAGGTTGGAAACTTGCTCTGTGCCATTATTGAGCTCTGATCTTAGTAGATGGCCACAGGTTGTAATGATATGATCTGATGTTCCTTTGGTTGCCAGTAATATAACACAATATATTGTTACATCTGTTGTGTCCGTTCTGAAGTGTCTTCTTTACTTTAATCCATTCTACGTCGGCACACATTTTACAGCTCAGGTAATGGGTTTGTATGATCTAATCCAGGCTGCTATGGGTCCGTAATTTGAGACTTGCCTTCATATACCTTCTTACTTTCAGTTGCTCTAAGCTGATCATTGGAATGCTTTTTTCCACTTGTCAAGAATGCTAAAGCATTTTTAAAGAGAGTATCTCACCAAATTTTTTATGCTGAATAGGAAAATTATGATGCAATAATGGAGGCAGCATGGTGGCTAAGTGGTTAGCACTGTACTATATACAGGGTAGAAGTGTGGCTCAATGGTTAGCACTGTACTATATACAGGGTAGAACTGTGGCTCAATGGTTAGCACTGTACTATATACAGGGTAGAATGGTGGCTCAGTGGTTAGCACTATACTATATACAGGTTAGAACGGTGGCTCAGTAGTTAGCACTGTACTATATACAGGGTAGCACGGTAGCTCAGTGGTTAGCACTGTACTATATACAGGTTAGAACGGTGGCTCAGTAGTTAGCACTGTACTATATACAGGGTAGAACTGTGGCTCAATGGTTAGCACTGTACTATATACAGGGTAGAATGGTGGCTCAGTGGTTAGCACTATACTATATACAGGTTAGAACGGTGGCTCAGTAGTTAGCACTGTACTATATACAGGGTAGCACGGTAGCTCAGTGGTTAGCACTGTACTATATACAGGTTAGAACGGTGGCTCAGTAGTTAGCACTGTACTATATACAGGGTAGAACTGTGGCTCAATGGTTAGCACTGTACTATATACAGGGTAGAATGGTGGCTCAGTGGTTAGCACTATACTATATACAGGTTAGAACGGTGGCTCAGTAGTTAGCACTGTACTATATACAGGGTAGCACGGTAGCTCAGAGGTTAGCACTGTACTATATACAGGGTATAACGGTATCTCAGTGGTTAGCACTGTACTATATACAGGGTATAACATGGGCTCAGTAGTTGGCACTGTACTATATACAGGTTAGAACGGTGGCTCAATAGTTAGCACTGTACTATATACAGGTTAGAACAGTGGCTTAGTGGTTAGCACTGTACTATATACAGGGCAGAACTGTGGCTTAGTGGTTAGCACTGTACTATATACAGGGTAGAACTGTGGCTCAGTGGTTAGCACTGTACTATATACAGGGTAGGACGGTGGCTCAGTAGTTAGCACTGTACTATATACAGGGTAGAACTGTGGCTCCGTGGTTAGCACTGTACTATATACAGGGTAGGACGGTGGCTCAGTAGTTAGCACTGTACTATATACAGGGTAGCACGGTAAGCTCAGTGGTTAGCACTGTACTATATACAGGGTAGCTCGGTAGCTCAATGGTTAGCACTGTACTATATACAGGGTAGCACGGTGGCTCAGTGGTTAGCACTGTACTATATACAGGGTAGCACGGTAGCTCAGTGGTTAGCACTGTACTATATACAGGTTAGAACAGTGGCTTAGTGGTTAGCACTGTACTATATACAGGGTAGAACTGTGGCTCAGTGGTTAGCACTGTACTATATACAGGGTAGGACGGTGGCTCAGTAGTTAGCACTGTACTATATACAGGGTAGCACGGTAGCTCAGTGGTTAGCACTGTACTATATACAGGGTAGCACGGTAGCTCAGTGGTTAGCACTGTACTATATACAGGGTAGCACGGTAGCTCAGTGGTTAGCACTGTACTATATACAGGGTAGGACGGTGGCTCAGTAGTTAGCACTGTACTATATACAGGGTAGAACTGTGGCTCAGTGGTTAGCACTGTACTATATACAGGGTAGGACGTTGGCTCAGTAGTTAGCACTGTACTATATACAGGGTAGCACGGTAAGCTCAGTGGTTAGCACTGTACTATATACAGGGTAGCACGGTAGCTCAATGGTTAGCACTGTACTATATACAAGGTACCACGGTGGCTCAGTGCTTAGCACTGTACTATATACAGGGCAGGACGGTGGCTCAGTAGTTAGCACTGTACTATATACAGGGTAGCATGGTAGCTCAGTGGTTAACACTGTACTATATACTGGGTAGAACGGTGGCTCAGTAGTTAGCACTGTAGTATATACAGGGTAGCACGGAAGCTCAGTGGTTAGCACTGCAGCCTTTCAGCTCTGAGGTGCACACTGCAAATTCAGTCTGTCATTACATCACACACAGGAGTAGCCTGTACTGAGCTATAGTGGGACATGTTCTTTTTCTACTGTGTGTTGCTGCCATCTTATGATTGGGCAATGTCATACAGGGGGAAGAAGTTCATGGTCCCAGTAAAAAAAACTCTCCAATATTGCCCACTTGGACTTAACGAAAATTAACTCATTAGGTGTCAAATACTTTGATTGCTAATATCTCCACAATAGAGAGGCCAAATGAAAAAACATTATTTTGCTCTGCAACCACTATTACATCGTGTTTCCAGTTCAGCATAAAGAATTTAATAAAAGGTTTCATAAAGGATTGTTCCATCTTAGACATTTATGCCGTCTCAAGAAATATCAGAGCAGACACGGTTTCTGCACTTGTTTGGCTATTTTGGAATTCCCATAAGACTCCCATATAATTGGATAGAAAGAGCTACCCATTCATGGCAACCTCTGCATCCCCTGTCAAATTGGACCCACATCCATCAGACATTTATGTCATATACTGTGGATTTGCGTGTGAGATAGGCGTATCCCTTTAATTGCACGTTCTATAGATTGCAGGCTGTCTATTTATTGCAAGCTATGTGGCTATGTTTCACCTTTTGTGCAGTTTGAGTTATTTGTTTAGTTAGCTGGAAATGTTTTTGGCTAAAAGCTGGTTTAGAAAGGCTTAAATATTACCGTAGTTAAATATGAAAACAGGTGCTGTCGCCAGGTGAAAGAGTGATCAGTTTTTACTCTTATTTTATTCCTGCTGCCCTCCTAAATATTCAGGTTTTTGGTTTTTTTTTTCGCTTTGTTTTAAATCCACCATATGTTTCAAGAAATATGGTCCTCTTTATTTAGGACTAATTTTTATGTTCTATCGCAAGGGGGTGTGGCTCACAGGATAATAATGCAGGTCAGCCTAAAGACACGCCCCCAGAGAATCCTGTGAGCCACACCCCCTTGGTAAAGATCATAAAAATTAGCACTAAATAAAAAGGCCCATGACTCTTCAACCATATGGCGGATTTAAAAAAAAACAAAAAAAAACACAGAATACCTGGCAGAAGTGTGACTAAAACTGGCCAGTTTTCAAATGGTGATGGCTCCTCTGTAAACTATAGTTAATTGTACATTCATCCTTCCGGTTGCAAGATGAAGCTATGCAGGCAATTTTTGAGGATCAATTAGAAAAAGATTTGATCATGCCACGGATGTTCACTGCTTATTATTTTAGCCTTTAGTTAGAGCTCGCTGCAGCAAACTATTGCTACTTACACCTACTTTCCATGATGCTGTGTGTATTGATAAAGGCATCTCTTAGATCTTTTCATAAACATGTCATACAAATAGATGGCACGGCTAATGTACATGCACAAGGATCTTGCAATTAAACATTTATCCTGATGGATCCTTGCTTTGACATCTCATAATTATAAAATTGTCAACTCATTCAGTTGAAATTGCTGGATCTGCCTACTGAAATCTATTTTCTCTGGCCAGCTTCACTTCCCGTTGTTTGCATAGCACGATACTATGATTTACATGAGTAGTTGCACAATGTATTTTCTCCTACACACATACACACTAGAGCCCGTATTCCAACTAACTTGTCTATGTTTTTCAAGTGTTGGTGGGAGTATATCCACAAAAATATTTAGAACATATAAACTGCATGCGGATTTTGTGATTCATTTGTAATATAGACCTGAAGAAGGATCCTCTGTGCTCTGAAAGCTTGCATATATTTTTTTTTACTGGTTAGCCAATAAAGGTATCACTCCGAGAATACTTTTGTCATTTTTGGACATCAAAGTATTTACGTCCATTACTGAATAACTTCAATGAGGCTAGAAAAAACTTCAGAGGTAACGCATGTAATCCTTGACTGTATCAATAAAGTCAAGTTTTAACAAACTACACCCAAGAAAAAACAAAATGAGCATGCAGCCTACAGTAAGTAAATAAGTAACAGTACATGTAAGTAGCATAGAGTAGTTAGTTAACACTATTTTGATCAAAAATCATAAAAGCCATCCCACCTCGACAAGGTGTACCCAATCAGGACGGTCCTATTCTGTCTGTAGTATTAAAACTTTACCTTGTGTCAGCTAACCTCAATGTGAATAAGGGCAGAGCAGGACAGGAGCCCAACTGTTCAGACACCTGTCCATGGGAAGCTATATACACTGCTCAAAAAAATAAAGGGAACACTTAAACAACAGAATATAACTCCAAGTAAATCAAACTTCTGTGAAACCAAACTGTCCACTTAGGAAGCAACACTGATTGACAATCAATTTCACATGCTGTTGTGCAAATGGAATAGACAATAGATGGAAATTATTGGCAATTATCAGGACAACCTCAATAAAGGAGTGGTTCTGCAGGTGGGGACCACAGACCACATCTCAGTACCAATGCTTTCTGACTTATGTTTTGGTCACTTTTGAATGTTGGTTGTGCTTTCACACTCGTGGTAGCATGAGACGGACTCTACAACCCACAGAAGTTGCTCAGGTAGTGCAGCTCATCCAGGATGGCACATCAATGCGAGCTGTGGCAAGAGGGTTTGCTGTGTCTGTCAGAGTAGCGTCCAGAGGCTGGAGGCGCTACCAGGAGACAGGCCAGTACACCAGGAGACGTGGAGGGGGCGTAGGAGGGCAGCAACCCAGCAGCAGGAACGCTACCTCTGCCTTTGTGCAAGGAGGAACAGGAGGAGCACTGCCAGGGCCCTGCAAAATGACCTCCAGCAGGCCACAAATGTGCATGTGTCTGCACAAACGGTTAGAAACCAACTCCATGAGGGTGGTATGAGGGCCCGACGTCTACAGATGGGGGTTATGCTCACTGCCCAACACCGTGCAGGACGCTTGGCATTTGCCACAGAACACCAGGATTGGCAAAGTCACCACTAGCGCCCTGTGCTCTTCACAGATGAAAGCAGGTTCACACTGAGTACATGTGACAGACGTGACAGAGTCTGGAGATGCCGTGGAGAGCAATCTGCTGCCTGCAACATCCTTCAGCATGACCGGTTTGGCAGTGGGTCAGTAATGGTGTGGGGTGGCATTTCTTTGGAGGGCCACACAGCCCTCCATATGCTCGCCAGAGATAGCCTGACTGCCATTAGGTACCAAGATGTGATCCTCAGACCCCTTGTGAGACCATATGCTGGTGAGGTTGGCTCTGTGTTCTTCCTAATGCAAGACAATGCCAGACCTCATGTGGCTGGAGTGTGTCAGCAGTTCCTGCAAGATGAAGGCATTGAAGCTATGGAATAGCCCTCCCCGTTCCTCAGACCTGAATCTGATTGAGCACATCTGGGACATCATGTCTCGCTCCATCCACCAACGTCACGTTGCACCACAGACTGTCCAGGAGTTGGCGGATACTTTAGTCCAGGTCTGGGAAGAGATCCCACAGGAGACCATCTGCAACCTCATCAGGAGCATGCCCAGGCATTGTAGGGAGGTCATACAGGCACGTGGAGGCCACACACAATACTGAGCCTCATCAGGAGCATGCCCAGCCGTTGTAGGGAGGCCATACAGGCACGTGGAGGCCACACACAATAATGAGCTTCATTTTGACTTGTTTTAAGGACATTGCATCAAAGTTGGATCAGCCTGTAGTGTGTTTTTCCACTTTAATTTTGGGGGTGACTCCAAATCCAGGCCTCCATTGGATAATAAATTTGATTTCCATTGATGATTTTTGTGTGATTTTGTTGTCAGCACATTCAACTGTGTATAGAACAAAGTATTCAATGAGAATATTTCATTCATTCAGATCTAGGATGTGTTATTTGAGTGTTTCCTTTATTTTTTTTGAGCAGTGTAGTTGAAATGCCTAGCTCAGAAAAGAGGGTCACACCCTGTTTGTACAAAGTACAAGAAACTACAGCAAAACCAAAAGAACTGAGCCGAAGCATAAGCTGTTATACGTACAATGTCATTTCACAGATAAAACCCAAGAAAAAAACCCAAAAGGAGCATATATCCTATATACCATTTTTTGTTTCTTTTATGTGAACTGACCTCAGTGTGAATGTGCTCGTAAATATTACACGTTCAGTTGCTTGTGAAAGTATTCACCCCCTTGGCTTTTTACCTATTTTGTTATATAACCTGTGTTTAAATATTTTTGCAGTCCAATTTGTGTGTGGTGCATTAGCAATAAATAGTTTGTTAGTGAAGTAAAAAAAATATAGGCATAAATTAACTTTATGGAATCACATAACTAAAATCCCCCAGACCACCATCAAATCCATTATCATCAAATGGAAAGAGCATGGTACCACAACAAACCTGCCAAGAGAGGGCCGCCCACCAAAACTCTTGAGCCCAGGCAAGGAGTGCATTAATCAGAGAGGCCGCACAGACACCAAATGTAACCATGAAGGAGCTGCCGAGTTCCCAAGCAAAGACTGGAGTATCTGTCCATACGACCACAATAAACTGTATACTGCATAGAGGTGGCCTTTATGGAAGAGTGGGCAGAAAAGAGCCTTTACTTAAACACAAAAATTGTAAGGCTTGTTTTGAGATTGCCAAAAGAAATATGGAAGACTCCCCAAATGTTTGAAGGAAGATTCTGTGGTCAGATGAGACCAAAATTTAACTTTTTGGCCAACAAGGTAAACGCTCTGTCTGGCACCAAACCAACACAGTTCATTACCTCAAGAACACCATACCCACAGTGAAACATGGTGGTGGCAGCATCATGCTGTGGGGATGTTTTTTGGCAGTAGGGAGAGGGAAAATGGTCCGAGTCGAGGGGAAGGTGGATGATGCGAAATACAGGGATATTCTTGAGCAAACCCTGTTTTCAGTCTGTCAGTGATTTGAGACTGGGATGGAGGTTCACCTTCCAACAAGATAATGACCCAAAACATATTGCTAAAGCAACACTCGAGTGATTTAAAGGGAAACGTGTAAATGTTTTTAAGTGGCCTAGTCAAAGCCCAGACCTTAATCCAATTGAGAATATGTGGTCAGACTTGAAGATTGCTGTTCACCAGAGGAAACCATCTAACTTGAAGGAGCTGGAGCAGTTTTGCCTTGAGGAATGGGCAACAATCCCAGTGGCAAGACGTGGAAAGCTGCCGCGAAAGGAGGCTCTACAAAGTACTGACTTTAGAAGGGTGAAGTTTTCTTTTATTTTGTACCATTTGCTGTTTGCTTCACAATAAACAGAAAACCAAATGTTCACCGTTGTAGGCATGTTCTTTACATGACCTGATGCAATCTCTCAAAAAAACTGTGAAATTCCAGGTTGTGAGGTACCAAAACACGAAAAATGCCAAAGGGGGTGAATACTTTCAAAAGCCACTGTATACCAGCTTATGCTCCAGCTAATTTCTTTGGTTTTGCTAATGTTTTGACAAAGCCAAATACCAGGAGGTATCAAAAAGCAGCTTTATTTATTCACTCGATGATATTCCATTAATGGCAATGATGCAAATGCTTCTTTAAGGGCTTGTTCACATGTTGCGTTCGTGTCATTTTTTTTGGTTTACTTTTTACGGTTCCAGCAAAGTGAATGAGATTTCTGAAATTTCATGCACACGCTACTTAGGGTATGTGAACACGTTAAGTATTTAATGCAGAAATTTCTTCACCGTTTCTGCATTCCTTGGCAGGAAAAACGCTGTGTAAAATAAGTGAGTTTTTTTAAGTGTTTTTGCCACATTTTTTATACGTTTTCTAATGAGTTTTTTTTTTCTCCATTCATTTGAATGGGTGAAATACACTGAAAGAATTGACATGATGCAGATTTAAAACTGCATCTAATCTGCAAGGAAAAAATAAGCAGCATGTGCATGAGATTTCAGATTTTTCTTTCATTTTGCTGGTCCAATAAAATGCTTCTTTTGCTGAAAATATGCGGGAATAAACAGAACGTGTGGACAAACCCTTTGCAGCAAAATTAATGAGATTTCTGAAATCTCATGCACTTGCAGCTTTTTTTCATTGCACATTTGATATAGTTTCAAATCTGCAGCATATTTTGTTTTTTCAGCTTTTTTTTTTTTTTTTTTACCATTTTTCACCTATTCAAACAAATGGGAGAAAAACTCATCAAGAAACAAGTGTATTTTACCTAGCATTTTTCCTACCAAGAAATGTGTTTTGGTGCAGAAATTTCTGCTGCAAGTGCTCAACGTGTGCACATACCATTAGGCTAGCTGCACACGTTGAGTATTTGCAGCATATTTTTCTTCAGCAAAAACCAGACTGTTGACAAGAAAAACATTGCTTAAAATACGTGTTTGTGACAAATTTTTACTTGCGTCTTTTTCCCCATTCATTTGCAACGTGTGAACAAATCCTTAAAGGTGCATTTGTAACTTTGCCATTAGACTATGTGCGCTCGTTCAGGAAAAATTCTGCAGCGTTTCTGTACCTTTTGGCAGCAAAAACGCTGCGGAAAATCCGCAGCGTTTTTGCCTGCGGATTTGCCATGCGTTTTTTCCAATACATTGTATAGGAAAAACGCAGGCAAAAATGCACAAAGAATGGACATGCTGCTTCTTTTTCTGCACATGAAATTCAGTCAGGAAAAATCCTGATCATGTGCACAGAACTTGCAAAATGTCATATGAGGGTATGTGCCCACGATGCAGAAATGAAGCAGAAAATTTCTGCAGCGTTTCTGCATGTTCTTGGCAGTCAAAAACGCTTGCGGATTTTACAAATGTTTTTGCAGCGTTTTTACATGCGGATTTGACTTGCATTTTTCAAATGCATTGGGACCTCAAATCCGCATGCAGAAACGCACAAATAATGGACATGCTGCGGATTTTTCCGCTGCGGAAAATTCTGCAGCATGGGCAATGAACATGCAGATTTTCATTGGGGATCATGGGGCACGGATTACCAAGCGTTTTGCAAGCGTTTACGCTGCGGAAATTCCGCATCAAAAACGCTTGAAAAACGCATAGTGGGCACACAGCCTAAAACCATGAGATAAAATTTGCAGTTCGTTTTTGGCCTATTTCTGCAAGGAATAAATGCACCAAAAATGCACTGTGTGCACATAGTTTTATGGAATATCTTTGTGTGGCTGCACATCTACTTCCACTACTGGCTTTTACAGCTGAAAGGGAAATGAATAGCAAGATGGAGGATTGAATGTTTCGCCATACAGAAACAACTTCTGGTGGGATTAACCCTTTGATTTTGCATTGGTGAATACGTTACTCTTTATTTTCAGCAATAGAGCAGAATGTAAACAGTTTTTGTTTTGTTTTTACAATTGAGGCAGAATGGGATATTTGCTATTACAGCATTTGCCAGGAAAGTGTATCATTTTTTTCCCTCCCACCCATGGCATAGAAATTAGATTTATGCCTGCAGTGGCCCATTGTTGTTTATTTATTTTTAATACTTTCCCCGGCATGCAACATAATAGCTGAGCTGCATGGTGGAAGTAGAGCAGGCATTAATGATTGATAAAAGCTGAAAGCTGTTAAAAAAAAATCCTGTTTAATGCCGATGAATAATTTAATGCACTCTGTATGTTTTTAAGAAATGATGTCCCTTTCCACCCTCTTGTCTTTAGAGGCAAAAGCTTCAGAGCAAAGACAACGTCATATGAAATGTTACTTGGAGTCACGTGCTGGTATCATGACATGGAGTTATATATATCCTGATTAGAGCATGGCTTAAAATTCATTAGAAGTAAACTTTTGACATCTCTTGGCTGCCCCGCTCTAGTTTTTGTAGATTGTTTTGAATGGTATTATGTTATAGCAGCAGTGTTTTTTGTCAAAAAGTGAATTTTTATGCTTTCCATACTGGACATAAAGCTGATTTTTCCTTCTTATATTCTTTTTTTCCAATGATTACATAGATTTCTTTTTTGTATGTTTTTGTCCTGTGTTGGGTGCATTCTTCTACTTTCACAACAATTTTGTTATTGTCCTACAGCATCTAAAGATGCCTATGTTAGATGGCTGCCGAACACTCATTCAGGCAACAGCTATGTCTTCCCACATCCCTATAAAAACATAAATGCTTGCTTTCAGTGGGGAGAAGGTAATATGCTGCTGCCAGACACCTCTTTGGTTGCTGTTTGCCTCTCAGGATAGCTAAACGATCAGCATTTTAATTCAGACTGCTTGACCCTTATCTGCCCACCAGATAATAATTTGGTACCCGAAAAAAGTTGGGGGTTTGGCTCGTTAATCTAATTTGTATGGGGCTTTAACGTCACGTTAAAGCCCCATACAATAATAAAGCGTTTGGACAACATTGGTCCTGACACAGATCACGCTGTTGCCCAAGTGTAAAACACTCTCATGTCAACTGAGTATTTGGCTGCCCAACATGGGTTGATCTAGCAGTCCAGCCTACAGTGAACCTGTGGGTGGTAGTTTTATTGTTCTCGCCACTGCATTGTAGAGCTTTTGTTCCTTTTGGTTGATAGTAAACTGTTCTTCTTGAATTAGGTATGAATTCTATTTTTTCTAGTTTCCCGTTTTCTGCTCCACCATATTGGTTGTCAGCCAGTATTGATTGGCGCCCACCCCACTGGAGTTAACAGATGTCAGGAGTGATAGATTACGGGTCGTTCCTTTTAATTTCACTGCTCCCAGATCACAGCTTTGAGCCTAATTCTTTTCAGTGTCATGGTCACTCTTCTGTCACCCTCCTTTTCCTTTAACTCTTGTGCTGCCAGTGATGCATGACACCAGTTAGACTGAAATAAAAGTGAAGGCCACAGCTGTTGTTTTATTTTTTTCAAGCATTGTTAATTCAAAGAGAACAAGTGGTCGCCCGAGTTTGGGCAAAATAAGTTTTAGTTCACAATCCTTAGCACTCACCGAGAAGACATTCACATATTGTACTGGGCGTATGGTGTGTGTGCCCAGAGTGACGCTCATATATTTCTACAGTGAATACATTACTGAATTAATGGGCACAGCTTACCATTTTTTCATCTATAATGGAAGAGGGCACTGCATATGTTATCATGAGTTCGCATTAAATGGTTTCTAGCAATGAGCAAACGTGCTCACCTCTGCTCGATACTCGATCGAGCATCGTGGTGCTCGGGTACGCTCGTTACTCCTATCAAGTATCACTGGTGCTCGAGCGCCATGCTAGAGTGCCCGCCTCTCACATTTTGCGGTTGTTAGACAGCCAATAAACATGCGGGGATTGCCTGCTAGACATGGTAATGCCGCAGCCATGGCTATTAGCAGTACTGTGATTGGCCGTCTGCATCGCATCATCAGGTCTTATATAAAACACTCTCCTCTGGAAGTAGTTCAGGGAGCGTTGATCTAGGAGGGAGAACGTAGATTAGACAGGCATATAGACAGTGTTTAATTACTATTGCAGTGCATAAAGTAGTAAAATGTTAATATTACATTCACTGGTGACTATCGGTGTGTGTAGTTTTATTTCCCCCTCTACTATGTCATCTACTGTAGTCATGGGCGACAGGGAAATGCGGTGAGAGATGGCCCAGCTATTAAGGGGTGGAGGAGGCTTTTTTTTTTTCCTCTTTTTAATTTTGGCTTATATAAAAGTCATTATACAGGAAAGAATGTTTCTTAACACTTATTCCCATAAAATCCATTTTGTCATGGGTTTTGTATATTTTATTGTCAGTCTTCCGTAAAAGTGGAGTAATAACCTGACAACATTGTCCCCAGCAGCGACCTGGGAGTCAGAGATGCATCCAGGCGTCTTCCGCATGCTGTTCCCATTCCATTTGAGCGCTGTTTCCATCCATTTTCCTGCCCTCCTCTTAGGGTCTTCCGGAAAAATGCTTGAGTTTCCCATCAACTTCGTCCAACTTGCTCGATTCGAGTAACAAGCAGTATTTTAGTGCTTGATCATCACTAATGGTTTCCACTCTTAAGTATGTTTTAGGCCAGGTTCAGATGAGCATATGAAAAATTGTTCATTTTTCAGTCAGAAAAAAACAAAGAATTTTTAGCCATAATTACATCTGTATTCTATCCATTTTCATCAACAATTTAAAAAATGTGTTTCCTATATTAATTGCAATATGTCCATAAAGCGAATGTAATATACAGTGGCTTGCGAAAGTATTCACCCCTTCCTGGCATTTTTCATGTTTTCTACCTCACAACCTGGAATTTCACCGTTTTGTTTTGAGGGTTTGCACCAGTTCATGTAAATGACATGCCTACAACTGTGAACATTTGTTCTTCTTTTTATTGTGAAGCAAATAAATAGAATAAAATAGCTGAAAACTTCAGTGTGCATAACTATTCGCCCCTCCAAAATCAGTACTTTGTAGAGCCTCCTTTTGCGGCAATTACAGCTGCAAGTTGCTTTGGATGAGTCTCTATGAGCTTTCCACATCTTGCCACTTGGATTTTTGCTCATTCCTCAAGGCTAAACTGCTCCAGCTCCTTCAAATTAGATGGTTTCCTCTGGTGAACAGCAATCTTTAGGTCTGACCACAAATTCTCAATTGGATTAAGGTCTGGGCTTTGACTAGGCCACTCCTAAACATTAAAACACATTTCCCCTTAAAGGGAATCTGTCACCACTTTGGAGATATCAGACCTGTACTATGGCCATACAGGGTATAGAAAAGTAAATCTATACATACCTGTATGGCCCATAGTTGAGGTTTGATTGCAGAGAAATCTGGTTTTACAAAGTCTGTTTTCCAGAGGCTTGACGCCCTGTGACAGACCCTGTGACGTGCACTATCCTCCCTGACTACCCAGGCATGCGCAAAGCGCCGCTCACATAGAGCGCGCTCTGCTTCCTCCCGGACCCGTCTCTCCGTGCACTGCGCCGCAGGTTTCTATTGCGCAGGCGCCGGGAAGTGACAGTGACTTGAGTGTTGCTTTAGGGTCATTGTTTTGGGTCATTGTCTTGTTGGAAGGTGAACCTCCATCCAGTCTCAAATCACTGACAGACTGAAAACAGGGTTTGCTCAAGAATATCCCTGTATTTCGCATCATCCATCTTCCCCTCGACTCGGATCATTTTCTCTGTCCCTACTGCCAAAAAACATCCCCACAGCATGATGCTGCCACCACCATGTTTCACTGTGGGTATGGTGTTCTTGGAGTGATAACCAGTGTTGGTTTGGCACCAGACATAACGTTTACTTTGTTGGCCAAAAAGTTAAATTTTGGTCTCATCTGACCACAGCATCTTCCTGCATACATTTGGGAAGTCTCCCATATGTCTTTTGGCAAACTAAAAATGAGCCTTACAGTTTTTGTGTGGAAGTAAAGGCTTTTTTGTGCCAATTCTTCCATAAAGGCCACCTTTATGCAGTGTACGGCTTATTGTGGTTGTATGGAGAGATACTCCAGTCTCTGCTTGGGAACTCTGCAGCTCCTTCAGGGTTACCCTTGGTGTCTGTGCTGCCTCTCTGATAAATGTCCTCCTTGCCCGGGCTGAGAGTTTTGGTGGGTGGTTTGTTGTGGTACCATGATCTTTCTATTTGATGAGAATGGATTTGATGATGCTCCGGGAGTCATCAGAGATTGGGATATTTTTTTTTTTATACCCAACCCTGACTTGTACTTCTCAACAACTTAGTCCTTGACTTGTATGGAAGTGTCCTTGGTCTTCATGGTGTTGTTTGGTTAGTGGTGCCTCTTAATGGTGTTGAAGCCTCTGTGACCTTTCAGAAAAGGTGTGTATATGACAGACCATGTAACACTTAGGCTGTGTGCCCACGATGCGTTTTTGCCGTTTCCGCAGCGGCAAAAACGCTTAAAAAACGCTGCGGGTTATCATTGCGGAAAAAAACGCAGCACTACCAATTATTTTGCGGAAGTACTGGGTTTTCACGACCATTGACTTGCATTGAAATGCATGGATTACGCATCACTGCATCTGTACATGCGGAATCCAAGCGTTTCAATGTGCGGATGGTACCCGGGTGTGGAGGAAAGGAGACTCTCCTCCGGACCCAGGTACCATAGAACCTGTGAAAAAAAGAAGAAAATAAAAAATAAATATGATACTTACCTTCTGACAGCCCCCGCTGCGCTTGTCCTCCCTTGCCGGCACATCGCGGTGGACTGAAGGACCTGCGCTGATGTCATAGTCATGTGACGGCAGGTCCTTCAGTGTAGTGTACCGCGAGCTGCCGGCAAGGGAGGACGGAGCGAAGCAAGACTCCGAGGGCCATCGGAAGGTAAGTATAGATTTATTTTTTTATTTTTAAACATTCTTTAAGGTCACAGTATATAAATCCATACCGGTTGCATTTATATAGTGTGACCAAGTTGTCAAGCACTTTCCAAGTGATGCTAAAATTGCTTGGAAAGCGCTTGTCAACCCGCATGCGGAAATGCAAATGAAGAACGCTTCACTTCCGCATGTCCCTGGCAGGAAAAACGCATGTACAATCCGCATGTACAATCCGCATGTACAATCCACATGTACAATCCGCATGCGTTTTTTCTGCCAGGGAGATGCAGAAACGCTCAGCAAAAATCTTGAGCATCTCTGCATCATGGACCCATAGCCTTAGATTGCACACAGGTGGACTTCCTTTCACTAAGCATGTGACCTATAAAGGTAGTTGCTTGCACTAGAAGTTTTTAGCGGCTTCATCGCAAAAGGGGTGAATACATATGCACATAACAATTTTTTGGTATTTGATCCCATAAATTTAATTTATGCTTTTATTTTTCTCACTTCACTTTACAATCTTAGACTACTTAGTGCAGATACAAATGAGATTACAAAAATATTTAAACACAGGTTGTAATGTCACAAAATAGGTGTAAAGCCAAGTGAATACTTTTGCAAGCCACTGTAGGTGACCCGTATAAGATCTGTTTTTATTTGTGCTTCCACAGACTTGAATGGGTGTGTCATATTCTAAAAACATAGAAGAGACTAATGCATGCTGCAATTATTATTATTATTATTTTTAATATGAACACTTGGTTTGTGTAAAAAGGAAAAAAAGTGCTTTCCATGTGATACCAGATTTTAACGTGAACCGCACATATACGTAAAATATGTTCATGTGAGCATGGACTTAATTACATGTATTAGCATATATATGATTCTTCAGGTGAAAAATTGTGTGAGTAATTAATGTGAGTATCAATCACAGTCTCATATCGGCCTCCAGCGTTCTTTTTCTTGTTAAGAAACACAATCTAAGCAATCTCCTATCTTGCTTTTTTTGTTACTATATATCATGAGGATTAACACTTCTATTTCAATATCACAAGTGGAGTGCTCTCTCCAGATATTTATGTATCAGTCAGCTTTTTGTGTTATACTGTTGCTCTATGTTCTACAGTTATCAAGAATAATCATACTTCTGATTTCAGCAGTTGAAATTATTTAAAGGACAGATAGACTTTTATTTTATTCTTATTTTCTTATGACCCACCTCCAACCCACAAATAATAAATGACTTGGACATTACTTTGGTATTTACACCTAAGATCAGTCACTTACGGTCTAATGTTGTATTCCTAAAAAAGTAGCTATGTGCAATGTTGTACTGGCAAATATCAGGTCATTTTTTTCTGTTTATTTAGTGCTTATGGCTTTTGAAAATAAATAAATATAAATAAATAAATATATATATATATATATATATATATATATATATATATATATATATAGCTAAAAAATACCATATTTATTTCCACAGTAAGTGGATGAGATTGAGATATGGAAAAATGTCTTTCTTGCCGAGATCTCTGAGTCCTGACAGCTGCAGAGACTAGCTGACTATTGCACCACGGGACCAAAAGGGGACAGCCCTGTGTTTCTTGGCACTCTTATGTAGCCAAGAGCTGCTTAGCACTGGTATTAACATGACCTTCCTGTTATAGCCAAGGCCTTGCCTAGGTAGGGACACAGAGAGCACAGAGAGTGTGCTGACTTGACAAACACGTGTCAACCACTTTGCTTTATGATATTTACTTTACTGCAATTAAAGCACATTCCTTTTTGGCTTTCACTTCAATCCATAGGGAGAGAATAGAAATTGGCAGCAAGCAATGATGTCAGGACAATGTTACCTCCTATTTTTGTGTTCAGTCTTTGTATTGGTTTCATGTAACTAACGTGACTCACGTTTAACAGTATTTTGATATGTCGCTTTAACTTTCTAACAGTATCGTAGAAACAGTATAAACTGTGTAACCTCCAGTCTGCACGAGGTCCTTTCATGCCATTCTCTGTCCAATTCTGTTCTTCCAGAGCTCACAGTCTCATGATATGCTGTAATAATCTCCCAAAATAGATGAGGGCATGGCCGACTACAAATGGCATTGTCATATTTGTGGGTGTAGCGTGGCATGGAAATAGACTGGCTTTCGGCTAAACATTTGATATGACAAAGATATTTTGTCCATTATTGAGCTAAGCTTCCTATTAACAGGAAAATAGTGCCCAGGCTCAGGACATTGCTAATGTCTCTAGAAATAGGCTCTACAAATAGAATGTGGGGACAAAAACTCCTAATGACTTCTGAATCACCATGTTTGCCACCAGTAAAATAACAACTATATTCACCTCTGGTGCAGGTGCCGTTACAGCAGTGTCGGCACTGGCTGTCCTGGGGATCGTGTGACATCATGTCACACGATCACTGCGGCCAAGCAATACTGGCTTCACTATACCCTCCTTTGGACAAATAAAGACATCCAGAGGAAGTGAGAGAGCAGCTGCAGCTCTGACTTCCTCCATATGTCAATTACATCTGTAGGAGAGAAGACTGAAGCCAGCGCTGATTGACAGCAGAGATTGCATGACATAGCAATATCTCACAATCCCAGGGAGAGCCAGTGCCAACACCGCTGGATTGGTGCTGGCTGCGGAGGTGAGTATAGGTTTTATTATTTTACTGGGGGGAAATATAGGGATTCAGAAAGGGACACCCCCTTTGATTCTATCAAAATACTATGATAAATGGGTAAAAGAAATTGAAATGCAAGAATTGCTGTTTTCCAATCACAGATCCCACTCCCCTCCCCCAAAAAAAAGTTGTAAAAAAAAATTGTCTAACATACCAAAAACAAAAAATCACGCCCTCCTACAAGTCCATCAACTGAATAATAAAGTTACAGATCTCAAAATTATTTTTTTTCAGTGCATTATATGGTAAAGTAAATGGTCTCATTCAAAACTACAACTCTTCCTGTGAAAAACAGCTTTTGTCAAAAGTGGAGGAAAAATGAAAGACTGAAAACTAGCCCCGTCCTGAAGCAATTGAAGGGGAACTCCAGTCTATTCATTACATTTAGCATTAAAGGGGTGGTCTCAAGTAAAAAAATAAGCAAGTTTGCAATTGACTTGCTTCTTCTATCTACTTTCTTTCTCCTGCTGTGAGAGCTATTATGTTACATCAGGGGCAGGGAACATTCAGACATTCTTCATGCTTCATGTGCGAGTTCTATCGGTGATTTTTCATTGATAAACTGCAGTGGTTCTGAGCTCTATATGGCTGTTCATATATTTGAATTTGTTTAGTCCTGTCCATTTTTGACCTTGGTCACACATCAAGCTCTACAATGAACATCTATTGGGTCTGTGTAAAACTCGGACAGTACTCTGTTCACATCCTAGTTTCTTTCTGACTTTTATGTTTGTTGTTACAAGTTTGAGAAATTTCCAACTCAAAAAAAATAACCTGATGAAATTCTGATGGTAAAAATTGACACTGACTAAATATGGATGAAAATCTTTGTTCTTTTGTATACAACAAAAATCACTGACATCTGGATTAGCCCTTGTTGTCTAAGCGATTAGGTAAATTGTCTATTTTGGGCAAACATTGAGTTGATTAGTTAACCATTTATTAGGGAGGCTATGGCTGACCTTGGACTGCATTGCTGGCACTATATTCAGGGTTTACAGGTGACATGATTTGGCAAGTTTGTTTTATCAATTTCATAGACCTGTTGTGTGTTTATTGCCATTTCATACTGGGCCAAGGATGCAATGCAAACTCTGAACAATAATTTTAATTTTTCATGGACTTACCATAAATCATTGGTGAACTGGTGCATTCAAGACATGGCAGAAGTTTCTATGCGTATGCAGTGTCGTATTATTATTGTGTATACCACGATATCCGAGCACGCTCGCTCATCACTAATTACCTATGTTTGTAAACAAATTGTTTTTTTTTTGTTACCCAAATGGGTTTGTCACAAACGTAATTTTGATGTACATGTGAACATAGTTTAACATGGCCAGATACTGAATAAAATAACATTTTTGATTTTTTGTTTTTATGACTTATTAAAAAAATTTCCATTCTATTTTAGGACATACAGTGTGTTTCTGCGTTGTGTTGCAAGGTTCCGGAAGTCGCCAATGTAGAACTGGACAAATATAGTTTTTAATGAATTCCTTGATGCCCAAACCTGGTAAGCAAGATGATGGTGGAGTTTGTGCATTTCTCAATACTGTGTTTCAGCTTGCACAATTTAAGTGATAGACTGCTGTTTTCTTAGATGTGACTCTAGCTGCATTGTCTGGGTGATATGGATCACTTGCAGAGAACAGTATAGACTGTTATGATAGAGGACGCATTTTGCTTTTGCTGCTTACATGAAAAAGTGAATGTTATTTATGATGCATACTGAGAATACAGTATATGTTTTGGAGGATTTAAAGGGGTTGTCTAGTCCAGAATGATAAGTCTGCAGTCACTCTGTGTTACTGCAAACTTGTGAATCCTCGCCGCTCATGCACTGTGCTCTGTGCTCTACCAGCACATGCACTTGATTGCCTTTCCCAGCGCAGACAACGGCAAATCCTCGCAGTATAAAGTGCGTGCGCTGGGAAGATTCACAAGTTTGCAGTAACACAGAGTGACTGCAGACGTGTCATTCTAGACCGGACAACCCCTTTACCACATGATTTGTTGAAGGAAGTTTATAATTGTTACTTTACCTGGCGGGGTTCCTAACTATCTTTGAGTTGCTGCCCAAGTTTGTTAGAAGCTAGTGGCAGAAACTGCATGATTTACCTTTTCGTATCCATGTACAACACATCCCCTGAACTGACAAATCTATTCAATTATATTCTCTTGAAAGACTATACAGGAAGGATTTCTGTCCCTTTCTGTTTGAGAATACATTGGCAACTATATAATTTTGCCTTGCTTTGTATGCATTTCATTCTGTGTCACCTTACCATACCTGCATTTGTGCCCTATTATTAGCTCTGAAAGGGTGTAATCTTCCAGACAGCTTCTTTTCCTCGAAAGAATCTGAACTCCCAGATGCCAGTAGCTTTTGAGGAGGAAGTGTTTTGTTATATTGCCGGTCCTTAGAGAGGGGAGACCTGACTTAGGAGTGTAGGATTTGTTTTTGTTTCTTTCTGTGCTTTTTACGTAAATTGTTAATGATCAGGTCTGTAGTACTTTATTATTATGTTCTTTTCAAAAAGAAGTACAAAGTTAATTTTTCCAATTGCAATCATATTCTATTTATTTCAGGAATTGAAAGGGTTGTCTTATTTTAAAAATGTGGTTGAGCCGCAACACTAGACTGTCACCAATGGGGGCACTATTTTTGGGGTAATAAAACAAACATATAAAAAAAAATGAAATAAAAATGGGAGAAAATTCCCTTAATATGAACCCATTTGTTATTGTTTCTTATAGAGCGCAATCATATTCCACAGCACATTACAGACATTATCGGCTCTGTCCCCACTGGCACTGAAAATCTAAATTCCCTATCAGTCTTTGGAGTGTGGGAGGAAACCGGAGTCCCCAGAGGAAACCCGCGCAAACACAGGGAGAACATACAAACTCCTTACAGATGTTGTCCTTAGTGGGATTTGAACGCACGGCCCCAGGGCTGCAGGGCTGCAGTGCTAACCACTGAACCACCTGCTGCCCTGTATATTGTACAGTGTTAACCACTGAGCCACTGTGCTTGTAGAATAAGCTTAAACAATTTATAATCAACTAACTCACTTATGGCTCTGTTCACATGTCTGCTTGGATAATCTGTGTTTGTTGTGTTTTAGGAATAAAGAAACAGAATAAGTTATCTGTTTCATTAGTTATGCAAGCGGAAGCAGTCGGTCCCCATTGATTACTATGAGGTTCTTTTTGTTTACATTATTTTTTAGAACTTTATAACGGAAGTTATAGTTCTTTTATACAATGATAATTATTAACCGCTTCATGACCTGGTGAGTTTCTGTTTTTCTCCCCATCTTTCAAGAGCCATACTTTTTTAAATTTTTTGGTCCATATAACTTTATAAGGGCTTGTTTTTTGCGGGACGAGTTTTACTTTTGAATGACACAGTTGTATCATGTGATGCACTGGAAAGCTGGAAAAAAAATTCCAAATGCGTTGAAATTGCAAAAAAGTGCAAGTCAACAATTTTTTTATTTTATTTACCAGGTTCACTATATGGTAAAACTGACCTGCCAAGATGATTCTCTAGATCAGTACGAGTACACAGATACCAAATATGTATAGTTTTTTTTTGATGTGGTGAATTTTTTGGGGGGAAATTAGTAAAAAAATAAATAAAAATAATTGTTTTTGTTGCCATTTCCCGTGACCTGTAACATTTTAAATTTTCAGGATATGGGGCTGTGTGAGAGCTTAACTGTCCTGAACTGACGTTTTTACTGATACCATTTTGGGGTAGATGCGATTTTGATCGCCTTATATTATATGAACGTGTGGAATGATGCCCCCCACCTACCGGCGCGTGTTAATTGCCACTGTTATAGATTGACAGCAGCATTTAACAGGTTAACAGCCTCCAACATCGGATGTTACAGGCAGATGATGGCTGACTAAATCAGCCATCATCTGCCAGAAAAGATGTGTGCTCAGCTTGTGAGCCCGCACCAAAGTCAGGGTTACGACATATGACGTAAATGTATGTCATACGTCATCAACGGGTTAAGGCCAGTCTGCTTCTATTTGCATAAATGATGCAATGGAGCATTTATTCCATTTATTTATTCTTAAAGGGAATCTGTCAGTTTAATCAATTCTCCAAAGTGATCTATATGGGCATGTAGGTCATAGAAAGCAGAATAAAATGATACCTTGATATCTTCACTCCGATGTCTTATTCTAGAGAAATCCACATTATTTAATATGTAAATGAGCTGTTGAAAACGTGTATTTCTCTGGAATAAGAGATCAGATCACAGATATCAAGGTATCATTTTAGTCAGCTTTTTCTGACCTACTGTACATGCCGTTATAGACGGCTTAGGAGGGTTAATCCTACTGACAGATTCTCTTTAAAATGGAACACACAAATATAGTGTCTAAACAGACACATGAACACAAATGAGTTGATCATAATAATTTGTTCAAGACCATTTATATCCTATTTCTGGCAAACAGAGCAGCTGAATGGACATGTGAACCGAGGCTAAGATATGGTCAATCTCTATAATTTGCCTCCAAATAAGGGCAGAGATATAAGACAGCTAATATTATTTTTCCCCTTTTGGTTTAGCATTTGTACATTTGCCTGATGAAGTCTTGTATGTTTACCTTGAGACACTGGTGGCTATGCAGGGGTTAAGCAACGTTAGTGCTGTGTAATGCTGATTTATAAATAATATTATTGAGATGTATGACATTGGAAGAGAATATCATCATGCAGAACCTAACTTTAGATGTGGCGTAACATTCCTCTCATAAGAATGTAAATGAAGTCATGTCACTTAGGGACAGTGTGACTGCAGTAGATGTTGGGAACATGTTGAAATGAGAAGTTATTATACCATGGTTTTGTGGTAGTTGGTTGGTCTTGTAGTAATATGTCCTAGAGCCTGATGCGTGAGTAGTTTTAAGCTCCTTTGCTATATTCTTTTTGTATTTTAACCCAATCATTTAATATTCTGGACAAACTATTATAGGTTTTTACAGTTCGTAAAGGGGCTGGTTACTTAATTTAAAGGGAACCAGTCACCTTCGAAATGGCTATTTACTTGCAAAAATAGGGTTAATTGTATTTTACTCCCTTATATAAATAGCGACACAATGCTACCTGGCCACCTTACTGAAAGTGCAGCTGCCGGAAGAAACTCATGGGAGCGTGCACGGTGCGGCTACAGTATCCACTCACAACACCGCTCACTATACTGTGAGCCAGGGGCTCCTGGGACGAAATAAGTTCATTTTCTCTTGATAGCTGCAGTTTCTGTAAGGCGACCGGGCAGCACTGCAACGTTACTTACCTGCAGATAACCACTATATCTGCAGGTAAATAGTGTTTTCTGAGGTGACTGGTTCCCTTTAACCCCATTCTAACATTGGATGTGCCGGTACATCCTATTTTGCAGTGCGTTCCCGCAGTTGGATCTACTGGTACGTTTTGGCGATTGTGTGGGCACAGTAGCTGTGCCCAAACAATTGCTGCAGGGGGGTTGTCTTAACTGATAGCCGAGCCCCTGCTGTAACCCTCTAAATGCCGCAATCAATAGCGATTGAAGCATTTAGAAGGAGGAAGTGGGCTCCCTCTCTCACCCCACCGGTAAACCCGCTACGCGATTACTGGGACCCGATGGTAGTCAGAGGCCAAATAATGACCTCTACTAGCTACAGTTGCTTGCTAGACCCAGCCAGAAGCATGGTCTAGCAGACTTTCTGCCTGTGCAAACTGACAGGTCTAATTCATTAGACCAGTGATCAGATAAATAAAAGTTAAAGTCCCATAGATGACTGACTGACATATAAGCCCCTAAAAGTCACTTCAAATGTGAAGTGGTCCCTAATAAAAATAGGTTTTGTAAATTTGGTTTGAAAAATGAAAAATTGCCGCTAAACTTTTTAACCCGTGTACATTTCTAACAAAAAAAAGATTAAAAAATGATGCTGACATAAAGTAGATGTGTGGTACAACCATCTGTTTTAAGGGGATTAAAATTAATCTAAGTTTGAAAAGTTTATTGAGCGAGGCTGTACAAGTCTAGTCGGAATGTGTTCGGAAGTATAAAAAATCAGATACTTGCGGATACATGAACACCCACTCTCGGCCTCAACACCAAAGAATCATGACAGCATGCTGTGTGCGCACTTGTAAGGATTCAGAAGTCTGCCATCACATAGTGACGGCAGACTTGTATCACAAGACCAGACATCTCTTTTAAGGCTTTTTCCTACCCGGTCACCGTCATACACATGAGAGGGCAGTGCTGTAATGCCATGTGCAGCAGCAGCAGTACCCAGTTACAGATTTTGCATCTAGGCCTAGGAGAGAATAGGTAAAGGTAGCCATCCTTATCATGTTAGTAATGTTCTTTCTGAAGTTGGTGGTAATCTTAACTCTACGGTTGACCCATGTGATGTCAGTTTATCATTCACGTTAGGAACACATGCAGTTAGACATACTGGACAAGATATATCTTTCTGTCTTTATGGGCCAAATCATCTGAGAACTTCAGCTTCTTGACATCTTTATTATCCTAGTCAGGAGATTAACACCAGCAGTGTTTGTACAGTCAACCTTCCAGCTCCTTTTTCCACCTCTGCTTCTGTATCTACCGTAATCATTGGTTGGCTTTCTATTCATCCCCATGATACAGTGTATGCAGACACATTTCGACATGCTTTTTATAGATCAGATTAGGAATCTGAATTGAATCAAGTAATGGTTTGAAAATCCCTCGTAATTACCAGAATACTGGATTTACTCATCCTCTTGTTTTGGCAGCAAACATGTTAAAATGCCTGTCTTGTTCTTGCCCTATTTGTTTATCCACCCTAAAAAAAATCATGGTGCAGGAGCCCAGGGGTGCAGCTTCAGTCACTGGCTGTCTGCGACTGGCAAGGGTTGTGACAGCGTGTTCTTTCCTCAGGAAAATAATTCTGTCATAAGAACATTCCCCTAACGGGAACATTCTGTTTTTCTGCTGCTCTCTGTGTGTGCGTGTTTGTGTTCAGAACTCATGGCATATGCTTTGTAAGAAAGCGAGACGTTCAGAGATTACTGATAGCAATTATAAATGCAATAACTGTGTGCGGCTGCGCACAAACATATTAGGATCTGTCTTATATAACAGGTTTATATCCAGTGATCATACTAGTGAGCTAACATTGGATTCCACAATGTATTACTTAGGATATGTGTGATGTAACAGCTTGTTTTGGCAGCGTTCGTTGGATTAATATCTTTGAAATCTTTGACACTCTAAAGCTAGCTATGCTTTGTCAATTTTTCAGCCTCATTGTGTTCTTTTGGAGGTTGAGGGAGATGAGAATTGATAGTAGAAATGTCTGGCAGGCCATATTGAGTTACAGAATAGGGCGCCTGGATGTGGTGTCCCTCAAAATTGTGGCGTAATGAGAGATTGTGGTTGAGATCTAATAAGATTGCTTTATTGTTTTCATTATTATCTCACACCTATGTGTGCCTTTGTTCTTTGGTTTCATTTTTCAGGGCTTCCATGATGCCACGTAGTCAGATAGCATAGTCAATGTTTTGCTGACCACCAGTTTCTGTGAAATTGAAGCCCTTATATACATAAAGTGGCATGTAAAAGTTTGGGCACTCCTGATCAAAATTACTGTTATTGTGTGAACAGTTAAGCAAGTTGAAGATATAATTATTTCTAAAACGCCTAAAGTTAAAGATGACACATTCCTTGTATTTTAGGCAAAAATATATATATATTTTCATCTTTTACATTTTAAAAATTACAATAAGGGAAATGGGCCGATGGATAAGTTTGGGCACCATGCATGGTTAATAGCTAGTAGATTTTTGTAGCCAGCCAAGAGTCTTTCAATTCTTGTTTAAGGAATTCTCATCCATTCCTCCTTGGAAATTTCTTCCAGTTCTGTGAGATTCCTGAGTTGTCTTGCATGCACTGCTATTTTGAGGTCTAAAATTTTCAATAATGTTCAGATCAGGGGACTGAGGGCCATTGTAAAACCTTCAGCTTGCGCCTTTTGAGGTAGTCTATTGTGGATTTTGATGTGTGTTTAGGATCATTATCCGTTTGTAGAAGCCATCCTCTTTTCAACTTCAGATTTTTTACAGATGGTGTTCTGTTTGCATCAAGAATTTGTAGAAATTTCATTGAATCCATCCTTCCCTCTACCTGTGAAATGTTCCCCATGCCACTGGCTGCAACACAACCCGAAAGCATTTTTCATCTACCCATGCTTAATGGTTGGCGAGATGTTCTTTTCTTAAAATTCTATGCCCTTTTTTCTCCATACGTACCTTTGATCATTGTGGCCAAAGAGTTCTATGTTAACCTCATCGGTCCACAGGACTTGTTTCCAAGATGCATCAGGTTGTTTAGATGTTCTTTTGCATATGTCTTCTGATGCTGAATTTTATCATGAGGACTTAGGAGAGGTTTTTTTCTGATGACTCTTCCATGAAGGCCATAATTGTGCAGGTGTCTCTGAAGAGTAAAACAATGTACCACAACTACAAAGTCTGCTAAATCTTTCTGAAGGTCTTTTTGCTTGGTCTTCCAGACCTCATGTTGACCTCCACTGTTCCTGTTAACTGTCATTTCTTAGTTACCCTTTGATCTGAGGAAAGGGCAACTTGAAAACACTTTGCTATCTTCTTATAGCCTTCTCCTGCTTTGTGGGCCTCCACCATTTTCATTTTCAGAGTGCTAGGCAGCTGCATGGAAGAACCCAGGGCTGCTGTTTTTTGGCACAAGGTTAGAGGAGTCTGGGTTTTTTAAAACTGGGAAATTTGCATCACCTGGCCTTTCCTAACGATGATGGTGAACAAGCATTAACTGTAACAGGCTAATTAAGGTCTGAAACCTTGGTCAAAGTTATCTGAGCACACAAATCTCCAAGGGTGCCCAAACTTTTGCATCGACGCATTTCTCTTTTTTTTATTTTTATAATGAAAAAATATATATATATTTTTTCCCTAAAATACAAAGGAAATGTGTAATCTTTAAAGAGAATCTGTCACCCCCTGGGACCTATTAGACCTCTAATATGGGCATACAGGTTATAGAAATGTAAATCTATACTTACCTGTATGGCCCATATTACAGGTCTGATAGCAGAGAAATCTCTTATTCAATTTTTGTTTCTATGCTTGGTGTCCAGGGGACGCCAAGAAATGCCCGCCTATAAGCTTAATTTAAATATTCCCCTTCTCACCTTCCCACCCCTGCTCATCACAGGGCCCTGTGACGTGCAGTCTAGAGCTGAACATCCCGCGCATGCGCAATGCGCCTATGGCTGAAGGCGATTTTTTTTCTCCCTGCGCCATTTTACTTGTCTGCTCCAGTGCGCAGGCGCCGGGAGTCACTGTGACTTCCGCTCCAGTGACCTCCGGCGTGCGCAACAATGAGGTTTGGTCCCCACTTCCTGCCGGCATCCTGCTATCTGGGAGGAAGTGGGGACCAAACCTCATTGTTGCGCACCCCGGAGGTCACTGGAGCGAGGTTTGGTCCCCACTTTCTCCCAGCATCCTGCTATCCGGGAGGAAGTGGGGGGGGGGGCAAACCTCATTGTTGCGCACGCCGGAGGTCACTGGAGCCGACAAGCGGACTCCCGGCACCTGTGCACTGGAGCAGACAAGTAAAATAGTGCAGGGAGAAAAAAAAATCACCTTCAGCTATAGGCACATTGCGCATGCGCAGGATGTTCAGCTTTACACTGCACGTATTAGTACGCCCCAGGCCATCACCCCCGGTTAAGCACAGGCTCCGGCGCTGAGCCCGCACTGAACCGGGCACATGTCAGCTGATTATTACAGCTGACATGTGCCCGCAACAGCCGCGGGTGGAATCGCGAACCACCGGCGGCTGTTAACCAGTTAAATGCCACTGTCAATCTCTGACAGCAGCATTTAACAGCGCCGCGCCGGAAGCTCATCACTTACCCCGCCCATTGGTGACCCCGTCACGTGATCGCGGGTCACTGATGGGTGGGCATGGCAACCCGGGGTCTGCAGCAGACCCCAGTGGTTGTCATGTAAAGATTACTATGAGCGCCACCTAGTGGTCGGTGCTCATAGTGCAGGAGCATTTCTGCTACATAGAGGTAATCTGCTCATCGCCTCTCTGAAGCAGAGGTGATCAGACAGTTGCTGCTTCTAGTCTCCTATGGAGACTATAGAAGCAAGCAAAAAGTGTAAAAAATGTTTTTAAAAATATCTAAATGTTTAAATCACCCCCCTTTTGCCCCATTCAAAATAAAATAATAAAAAATAAACCCCACATACACATATTTGGTATCGCCGCATTCAGAATCGCCCGATCTATCAATATAAAAAAAGAATTAATCCGATCGGTGAACGGCGTAACGAGAAAAAAAATCCAAACGCCAGAATTACTTTTTATTTGGTCGCCGCAACATTGCAATAAAATGCAATACCGGGCAATCAAAACATTGGATCTACCCCAAAATGGTATCAATAAAAACGTCAGCCCGGCACGCAAAAAATAAGCCCTCACCCGGCTCCAGATCCCGAAAAATGGAGACGCTACCGGTCTTGGAAAATGGCGCCATTTTTTTCTTCTTTTTTTTTTTTTTTAGCAAACTTTGGATTTTTTTTACCACTTAAATAAAAAAGAACCTATACATGTTTGGTGTCTACGAACTCGTAATGGAAAGAAAAAAAACAAAAAACTGTGGAATTGGATTTTTTTTTGCAATTTCACCACACTTGGAATTTTTTTCCCGTTTTCCAGTACACGATATGGTAAAACTAGTAATGGCGTTTAAAAGTACAACTCGTCCCGCAAAAAATAAGCCCTCAAACGGCCATATTGACGAAAAAATAAAAACGCTATGGCTCTGGGAACAAGGGGAGCAAAAAACGAATATGCAAAAACGGAAAATCCAAGGTCGTTAAGGGGTTAAATTAAGCATATAGGCGGGCATTTCTTGGCGTCCCCGGATGCCAAGCCTAGAAAAATGGATTGAATAAAAAGAGATTTCTCTGCGATCAAACCTGTAATATGGGCCATACAGGTAAGTATAGATTTACATTTCTATAACCTGTATGTCCATATTAGAGGTCTGACAGATTCCCTTTAACTTCAGGCCTTTTAGAGATCATGTCATCTTCAACTTGCTGAAGGCTGCGTACCCACTATGCGCTTTTCAAGCGTTTTTGCCGCGGAATTTCCGCAGCGAAAACGCTTAAAAAATGCTTGGTAATACGTGCCCCATGGTCCCCAGTGATAATCCGCATGTGCTGTGCACATGCTGCAGAAATTTCCGCTGCGGATCATCATTGCGGAAATATACGCAGCATGTCCATTAATTTTGCGGACACTCAGCGTAATCGCCACCATTGACTTGCATTGGACCACGTGACATCTGCATCACTGCATCTGTACATGCGGATATCACACGGTTCAATGTGCGGATGGTACCCAGGTCTGGAGGAGAGGAGACTCTCCTCCAGACCTGGGTACCATAGAACCTCTTAAAATAAGAATTTAAAATAAAAATAAAAGATTATACTTACCTTCCGATGTCCTCCCGGTGTTTTCTCCCCTCCGTCTGGTCTGCTGTATGGGTCGCGGTGTTGTGAAGGACCTGCCATGACGTCATTGAGTCATGTGACCTGTCACATGACTCAATAACGTCACCGCAGGTCCTTCACACCACCGCGAGCCGCCCAAGACACCGGACGCAGCAGAGAAAACACCGGGAGGACATCGGAAGGTAAGTATAATCTTTTTTTTATTATTTTTTACCATTCTTATTCTTTTTTTTTAACTATTACTTGGTCACACTATATAAATCCATGCCGGTTGCGTGGATTTATATAGTGTGACCAAGTTGTCAAGCACTTTTCCAACTGATGCTAAAATCGCTTGGAAAAGCTCTTGATAACCCGCATGCAGAAATGCATGTGAAGAACGCTTGACAAACGCTTCTACCTGGCGGGAAAAACGCATGTAAAAAACGCATGCATTTTTCCTGCAAGGGAGAAGCGGAAAAAATATGCAGGATTTCTGCATCGTGGGCACATAGCCTAACTGTTCATAATAACGGGAATTTTGATCAGGGGAGCCCAAACTTTTACATGCCACTGTAAGTGCAGACATTGTTTTACAAATCCTCAGCAATCAGGAAGCCAAGATTTTGCCAAGGGTACTTAGTACATAGTCACTCAAACTTGACTGGACTCCGGGTGGTGTAACTTGCTCCTAGAGTAGATTGCTATATTTCCTTAGCCTGTACATTGATTTTCTTTTTAGCATAAAAACATGTAGAATGAGAAACTGATAACCCTGTTAGAAGCAGTTGGGCCATGAGTTACATATGCTACTTTACTAATGGCCAGAAATCCCTTTATAGAAAAATGTAGTGCATTAACTGACATACAGGAATGGACAGAGAAGGAAAATGTATCCTGCAAATTGTGGAGAATGTGTCATACTGAAATAGGGTTTTATAACAGTATTAATTACACCTCATTAGGCAGCATGTGGACTTTTAAATAAAAATGTGTCCTGAAACCAGAAGTAGATAAATGCCAGGCAAGAAACTGGGCAAGAAGTGCTCTGTAACATTTTTAGTCCAGTTTTTACCAACAAGATTTATTTTGAAATGCTGAATCCATACTTTTGGAGCTGCAATTAAACTTTAGTTCTCCTGTAGCCATTAAGTTTTGTTGTTGATGGTATAAATATAGCATATAATACCTCCACCTCTTTTCTGATCCCAATCCTCTGGTCACACATGTAATTTACTGGGCAATGGAATAATCGAGGTGAATACTGTATCCCAGGGGTGGGCAATTAATTTTCCCAAGGGGCCACATGAAGAAGTTGTGGAGGGCCGAACCAATCGGCTGAACTTAATTCAGCTCAATATTTTATTGTTTCTGAAAAACAGTAAATTCCATTTCTTCCCATAGCTGAGCTTTCAATGCGGCTGCACAGCCTTAGAATGCTAATAACCTGCAGATTAAACCTGTAACTGCAGGTTATTAGCATTTACATACTATGAATGTCATTTATATACATCTGCCTTATTTAAAGGGGTTGTCCAGGCCTGGGGCTCAAGTCTGCAGTTACTCGATGTAACGGCAGACTTGTAAATCCTCACAGTGCGTAGTGTGTGCATTGTCAGGATTCTCTGCGAGCAGGCAGTTGTGTGACCGCAAGTATGTGATTTACATATGTGACACCCCAGGGGTCTGGTTGCCACAGTGATAGAGATGTTATGTCTGAGAGCAGGTGGGAGGTCCTTTGGTCAGGGATCCTGTGCATGCCACACCTCCTGCTCAGTCTTGGGAGGGGAAGAACTTCCCCTATATAAACCCGGGGCTGAAGCAGGGTTAGTCAGTCAAGGAGAGTAGAGACAAGAAGCAGCATAGGAAGAAACAGCAGAAGCTCAGTGGGAGCAATACTACTACGAGTCAGGGGCTGGCAGCTGCAGAGCTCGCCCTGACTGAGAAGATTTCTTACCGGACCCGGAGTCCGAGGCTGTGGGGACTAATTCCTACCCAGCAGCAGAATCCGTCAGGCAGGGGATTTCAGGTCCTCTGGCCAAGAAGCCCGAAGGCACGGTCACACGCGTGGGACCAGCACCGCTATCGTGGAGCGGAAGCCATTAGAAGGCCCCGAGTCACCGGCCATACGGGTGAGCACCACACGGTACACTCAGGGATGTGGGCTACTTATATCCGCTTCTAGCAAGGTAGCCAAAAGAGTACAGTCAGTTTGGGAGGCCTACAACTCCGCCTGGCCAGGGGAGATCCCATCTGCTCAAGGACTGACCAGGCCCCGTTCGCTAGCAAGTACTCCGGGAGGGTCTATCGTTGTTACCAGTAAAGACCCTGAATTACACCGCACCGTCTCTGAGTGGTTCCTGCTACCCCCATCATCCACGTCGGCTGCCCTGAGGCCATACCCCTCCCGTTGGGGGTTATACCATCCCCGCTGCACCATCCATCAACCGGCCTCAGCGGACTGTCCTGCAGCGGCAGCTCCATAAGCTGCATTCAACGGGTGGCGTAGTCGTACTACATCTACTGCCGTCCAGTTTGACTCCCTGGGCACGGACCGGGTCACCGCCACGAGACTACAACCCTCAACAGATCCGGCTCCGGGTAAGCTCCCGCGTGCGCAACGCAGCGCGACACAGGCCCAGGGGCACGTCAACTTTGGCGTAGTCGGCAGGATTTCGTGCCCGCAACCACCGGGTACTGCGTGCCTGAAAAAGAGACTTTTCAAACTTACCTGTGGTGAAGATTCCCGCCATCCGGCGCCATCTTCAGCCTTCTTCCCGCCATCGGTGAAGTTTCCCGCCATCCGGCGCCATCTTCTGCCTTCTTCCCGCCATCCGTGGAGTTTTCCCGCCATTGGACGCCATCTTGAGGACGCCGCGCGGGAAGAAGAGGGGCGTGGACTTCGAAAGCGCGCGAGAACTGAAGCCCCGCCTCACGTCCGGACGTTGCGTAAGGTCCTGGAAGGAGCCCAGCAGACGCCGACGTCACCGGAGCGCGACGGAAGGTCCTCAACCCTGACGATCTACTGCGGAGCCGCGGCCTACGGAACAGGATCATCGCAAGGTAGGCCACGGTCCACTAGGGGGGAGGAAGATGTCAGATACGGAGGAGAGCTTCACTGCCTCAACCCCCGCCAGCGCCACCGCTGCTGCAGTTATGCCCTTCACCATGCCCTATATCCCGGGAGCAGCTTGGCTACCCCAGTACTCAGGGGAGTCACATACCCTGCATGACTTTAGAGAAAAGCTGGATAGCCTCTTCCAGGTGTACCCCCTCACAGAAGAGCAAAAAGTGAGCATCCTGGTGGCCCAACTAACCGGGGCAGCCAAAAGGGAAGTAAAATCCTGGCCACCTGGGAGGAAGACTGTCGCAGGGATACTAACCCGGCTGAAGGATACCTTTGATACCCGCACCTCAGCCGAGATTAAGCTTAGATTCTACGGGTGCAAGCAGCGAGCGCATGAGAGTATAAGGGACTATGCACTAAACCTACAAGAGGCCCTGAGGGCCATTAAGCAGACCGACCCTGATGGAGTGGGAAACGAGGACAGGCTGTTGACTGAACAATTTATAGAGGGACTGTATTGTAATGCCCACCGAACCCAGTTGCGGGCGATGGCCTTACAGGATCCCCATCTGGGCTTTGCACAGTTCAAGGACAGAGCCATCCGGGTGCTCAGAGAACCGGCACCGGGTGGCGTTATGACCCACAGGCGCCCAGCTATTACTTACCACCAGGAGGCGGCGCCCTTGTTGGCAGGGCCTGTGGGAGCTGATGCGCAGGCTTTGGACAATGACCCGGCTCCAGACCTACACCATCAGGTCCAAGAGCTAGCTAAGAGCGTTGCTGTGCTAACCCGAACTGTGCAGTCTTTACAGGTTTCCACCCCAGGGAAGATCCAGCTGGAATCCGGACCGGAGGACATCCCGTGGCGTCGACCAAGGAGGACCCCACCGGCCAGAGGAAGACCCAGTGACCGATACAGCGAGGACGGACGACCCATCTGCCGCCGCTGCAATCAACCCGGACCAAGTGCTGACTGACCAGGGACCTGCCTTTGAAGCGGAGGTCTTCCAGGAATTCTGCAATCTGTATGGCTGCCGGAAGATAAGGACGACACCCTACCATCCGCAAACTAATGGACTTTGTGAGAAAATGAACCAGGTGGTAATGGATCTTTTAAAAACGTTGCCCCTGGAAGAACGCAGTCTGTGGCCTGAGAAGTTGCCCGATCTGGTGGACCTATACAACCACATCCCGGTAGGTTCCACCAACTGTACCCCGGCTTACCTAATGAGGGCAAGACCTGGTAAGTTACCTGTTGACCTGGAAATGGGAGTCCTGACACCCGAGGACACTTCACCAGAAACAGACTGGGACACGGAGAGGCAGCAGCAGTACCGGAGAGTACAGGAGAGTGTGGAGCGAAGTCTCTGTCAGGCTAGGGAAAGACAAGAGAAAACTTACAACCAGTATGCTCCCGCTGTTCCCCTGGTACCCGGAGAGCAGGTCTTGAAGAGGAAGAGACGGCTCCACAAGTTGGACGACCAGTGGGAGAAGGACCCGTACACCGTACTGCCCTCAAGCCACGAGAACCCGAAGGTTTGTACCATCAGTAAAGACGGAGGGGAAACCACAGCCATTGTATCCCGGGACCACCTGAAGAAGTGTCCCGAACAACTGAGGAACCCTGAAGAGGAACAAGAAGACCATCGACCCGTAGAGGAAAGGGAAGATATGGTTAGTACTGTGCTCGGGGACTTCCCTCGGTCTTGGACTCAAGTCAATGGTGCAGTTGTGGTACCCGTACTCACCTTCCTCCAACCAGCATCCCAAGCACCTACGGAGCAACAGGTAGAGCTGGAAGAACAGCCGGTCCAGGAGGCAGAAGACTCCACACAAGCAGAACAGGAGGATCAACCCTCTGCTTATAGTGAGCCTGCCGTACCCCTAGTGAGACAAAGAGCCGGTAGACAGCTGCCCAGTTTACCCTTGACAGCTCCTACACCCTGTAGTTCAGGGCCAGACAGTCAGCTCCGTAGGTCCACTAGGGCCACTAGAGGCCAGTTACCCGCACGCTGGAGGATTTGAAGTGTATAAATTGTTTTATTTATGTTTACCTGTGTATTGTTGCTTGTGTATAATTTTGTGTTTCCAGTTACTTTTAGGAATCCTTGGTGGATTACCGGGAATCCTTGTACATAGTTGGAGCGTAACCCAGGATGGACTAGAGACTGTTAAGGACTCGGGGTAGGACAGACCCCTACCTGGTTACGTCTCCCTGTTTTGGTGAAATGGACACCTTGCTTTCTTCAAAGACTGCACCCGGTTACGGACATGCCGTCACCACCTTTATGTGTTTCTTATTGTATTATTATTGTTTATATCTTGTTATGTTTTTCTAAAATATGTTTAGTCCCGGAGTACTAAATTTCACTAGGGGGGAATGTGACACCCCAGGGGTCTGGTTGCCACAGTGATAGAGATGTTATGTCTGAGAGCAGGTGGGAGGTCCTTTGGTCAGGGATCCTGTGCATGCCACACCTCCTGCTCAGTCTTGGGAGAGGAAGAACTTCCCCTATATAAACCCGGGGCTGAAGCAGGGTTAGTCAGTCAAGGAGAGTAGAGACAAGAAGCAGCATAGGAAGAAACAGCAGAAGCTCAGTGGGAGCAATACTACTACGAGTCAGGGGCTGGCAGCTGCAGAGCTCGCCCTGACTGAGAAGATTTCTTACCGGACCCGGAGTCCGAGGCTGTGGGGACTAATTCCTACCCAGCAGCAGAATCCGTCAGGCAGGGGATTTCAGGTCCTCTGGCCAAGAAGCCCGAAGGCACGGTCACACGCGTGGGACCAGCACCGCTATCGTGGAGCGGAAGCCATTAGAAGGCCCCGAGTCACCGGCCATACGGGTGAGCACCACACGGTACACTCAGGGACGTGGGCTACTTATATCCACTTCTAGCAAGGTAGCCAGAAGAGTACAGTCAGTTTGGGAGGCCTACAACTCCGCCTGGCCAGGGGAGATCCCATCTGCTCAAGGACTGACCAGGCCCCGTTCACTAGCAAGTACTCCGGGAGGGTCTATCGTTGTTACCAGTAAAGACCCTGAATTACACCGCACCATCTCTGAGTGGTTCCTGCTACCCCCATCATCCACATCTGCTGCCCTGAGGCCATACCCCTCCCGTTGGGGGTTATACCATCTACGCTGCACCATCCATCCACCAGCCTCAGCGGACTGTCCTGCAGCGGCAGCTCCATAAGCTGCATTCAACGGGTGGCGTAGTCGTACTACATCTACTGCCGTCCAGTTTGACTCCCTGGGCGCGGACCGGGTCACCGCCACGAGACTACAACCCTCAACAGATCCGGCTCCGGGTAAGCTCCCGCGTGCGCAACGCAGCGCGACACAGGCCCAGGGGCGCGTCACATACCTCCAGCCACATTTCAACTAGATGTGTGCAGACTTGCTTAATACACTTGCATTGAGCGAGGCTGTGCCCATCTAGTCAGAATGTGGCCGGGAGTTTACAAGTCACATACTTGTGGTCACATAACGACCTGCTCGCTCCTGGAAATTGCGTACATAGTATTCTTTGAGGATTCAGATGTAGGATTCTGTGTCACATAAAGTGACTACAGACTTAAAAGGGGTTGTCCATTATTAGAACAGCCCTTTTTAAACTAAATGTTTGGCCCCGATAAAATAATAACACCTATATTCACCTCCCGTGGCAGTTCTGTTCCAGAGGTGTCAGCCCTCGCAGTCCTAGGGCTTCCCTGCAATTGTTGTGACACGTGACTCCAACGCCCAATCAGCTCTGGCGTCACTGTCCCCGCCTTCGGACAAACTGAACATGAATAGAAAGCCAGGGATGCAGCTGTTCCTGGACTTCCTCTTCATGTTCAAAATGTCCAAAAGCAGGGACATGATACCAGCACTGATTGGGCGCCGTGGTCACATGTCACAACAACCACACGGAAGCCCCTGGACTGCGAGTGCCGACGCCTCAGGAACGGCACGGGAGGTGATATTTTATCGGGCCCGAACATTTAGTTTAAGACAGGGTTGTCCTAGTAGTGGACAACCCCTTTAATCCTAACACTGGACAACCCCTTTCACTTGTAATAAAAGATAAAGGGCTTCATGCACATGTGAATCCATGCATTCTACATATAACATGTGTATGAAGCCCAATACCTTGCTCTATTCTTACCTGGAACATGCCTTTAATAACACTGCAAAGTTACAGTGGTGGCCAAAAGTATTGGCACCCCTGCAATTCTGTCAGATAATACTCAGTTTCTTCCTGAAAATGATTGCAATCACAAATTCTTTGGTATTATTCTCTTCATTTAATTTGCTTGCAAGGAAAAAACACAAAAGAGAATGAAGCAAAAATCAAATCATTGATCATTTCACACAAAACTCCAAAAATGGGCCAGACAAAAGTATTGGCACCCTCAGCCTAATACTTGGTTGCACAACCTTTAGCCAAAATAACTGCGAACAACCGCTTCCGGTAACCATCAATGAGTTTCTTACAATGCTCTGCTGGAATTGTAGACCATTCTTCTTTGGCAAACTGCTCCAGGTCCCTGATATTTGAAGGGTGCCTTCTCCAAACTGCCATTTTGAGATCTCTCCACAGGTGTTCTATGGGATTCAGGTCTGGACTCATTGCTGGCCACCTTAGAAGTCTCCAGTGCTTTCTCTCAAACCATTTTCTAGTGCTTTTGGAAGTGTGTTTTGGGTCATTGTCCTGCTGGAAGACCCATGACCTCTGAGGGAGACCCAGATTTCTCACACTGGGCCCTACATTATGCTGCAAAATTTGTTGGTAGTCTTCAGACTTCATAATGCCATGCACACGGTCAAGCAGTCCAGTGCCAGAGGCAGCAAAGCAACCCCAAAACATCAGGGAACCTCCGCCATGTTTGACTGTAGGGACCGTGTTCTTTTCTTTGAATGCCTCTTTTTTTTTTTCCTGTACACTCTATGTTGATGCTTTTTCCCAAAAAGCTCTACTTTTGTCTCATCTGACCAGAGAACATTCTTCCAAAACGTTTTAGGCTTTCTCAGGTAAGTTTTGGCAAACTCCAGCCTGGCTTTTTATGTCTCGGGGTAAGAAGTGGGGTCTTCCTGGGTATCCTACCATACAGTCCCTTTTCATTCAGACGCCGACTACGGGTTGACACTGCTGTACCCTCGGACTGCGGAGCAGCTTGAACTTGTTTGGATGTTAGTCGAGGTTCTTTATCCACCATCCGCACAATCTTGCGTTGAAATCTCTCGTCAATTTTTCTTTTCCGTCCACATCTAGGGAGGTTAGCCACAGTGCCATGGGCTTTAAACTTCTTGATGACACTGCGCACGGAAGACACAGGAACATTCAGGTCTTTGGAGATGGACTTGTAGCCTTGAGATTGCTCATGCTTCCTTACAATTTGGTTTCTCAAGTCCTCAGACAGTTCTTTGGTCTTCTTTCTTTTCTCCATGCTCAATGTGGTACACACAAGGACACAGGACAGAGGTTGAGTCAACTTTAATCCATGTTAACTGGCTGCAAGTGTGATTTAGTTATTGCCAACACCTGTTAGGTGCCACAGGTAAGTTACAGGTGCTGTTAATTACACGAATTAGAGAAGCATCACATGATTTTTCAAACAGTGCCAATACTTTTGTCCACCCCCTTTTTTAGGTTTGGTGTGGAATTATATACAATTTGGCTTTAGGACAATTCTTTTTGTGTTTTTTTCACTGAAGACAAATTAAATGAAGATAATAATACCAAAGAATTTGTGATTGCAATCATTTTCAGGAAGAAACTGAGTATTATCTGACAGAATTGCAGGGGTGCCAATACTTTTGGCCACCACTGTATGTAGTGGGGGTCAACTGAGACTGGCGCACTCACTGTGAGTAGAAGTCAGGGCAGCTTGCTGTGGTCATCTGACCTGTGTCTCTACATATCTCTACACAGCGATAGCTGTTCAGGACATTTAAATGCACTGCCTGCCACTCTGCCCCCTCTCCTCACAATCCCTATGCTTGCCGCTCCGCCCACTGCCCCACCTCCTCATAGCAATCTTTATGCTGGCTGTACCACGGCCGCTCCACCCACTGCCCCACCTCCTCTCCGCTCTCATAACTTTTTATGCTGGCCGCTCCGCCCACTGCCCCGCCTCCACCTCCTCATAGCAATCTTTATGCTGGCTGCACCACGGCCGCTCCCCCCACTGCCCCGCCTCCGCTCAACCTCCTCATGGCAATCTTTATGCTGGCTGCACCACGGCCACTCCGCCCTCCTGAGGCTCCGCGGGCCGGACAGGCACATCCAAAGGGCTGGATGTGACTGGCGGGCCGTAGTTTGCCCACCCCTGCTGTATCATCATGTCTTTTGAAGTTAATTTTTCCAGAGGTCAGCTAGAAGTTATGTGCTCCAGTAATGCCCTCTATTCATATTTTTGAGTAGGGCTTTGACTACAGCCTGCTGCAAATGCGTCATCCACTATCAGACCTAAACCTCTAACCGTGGCACAGTTTCACCTGTTTTCAAAGCTCTAGTAAACTGTACATATATGTACATAGATAGGCGAATACATTTGATGGAAATCAAATTTGTGTTGAATTTTTAGAAATTACAAACTGCCAAAAAAGGGCATCACAATTTTGCACAATATAGAAGATTTCATTAGCCAGAGAAGGCTCACATGACCTCGGGTGCAGCCATGAGATCTTCCACCATAATGTCTTGCAGCAATCACATCACATGATATAGCACAGCAAATCAGGAGAGACTATTATAGCATATATAAAATCAGATAACTGCAATGCAGCTACCATTTTGGGGTGAATCTGGATAGTGAGAGGATGACACAGCTTGGCAATAGAGAAAAAGCCATAAAACAGTGAAGACATTTTATATGTAGTGAATGCTGAAGAACTTCAGAAGTGAAAAAGATTACTTAGTGTATAGGCTGTGAACAAAAGAGAATAATGTAGCAATTCACTTCATGGCTAGAGAGAGAGATAGAGAACTAACAGCAGTGATTGATCAGTGATTACAGTGCAGTTGCTGCTACATTTCAGTTACACATTGTCTTTTCTTCTTCATGCAGAAGCAAACCAACAATATTGTGAAGTTAAAAAATTGAACTGTTTCTGCCACACAAAATGTGCGTGTGACAAATTACTGTACTTCATTTTTTACTCCTTTTTATAATGGACATACAACGGGTGAAATAAGTATTAAACACGTTACTAATTTTCTAATTAAATATATTTCTAAAGTGCTATTGACATGAACTTCTTACCAGATGTCGGTAACAACCCATCCAATCCACACAGGCACAGAAATCAAATCATAGATGTCCATAAATTAAGTTATGTGTAATAATGAGAAATGACACCTGGAAAAAGTATTAAACACACTTACTGAAATTTATTTAATACTTTGTACGAAAACCTTTGTTGGTGATGCCAGCTTCAAGATGCCTCCTGTTAGGAGAAACTAGTCGCATGCATTGCTCAGGTGTGATTTTGGCCCATTCTTCCACACAACTCTCTTCAAATCCTGGAGGTTCCGTAGATTCCTACTATGGACTCTGAGCTTTAGTTCCTTCCATAAATTTTCTATTGGAATCAGGTCAGGTGATTGGCTGGGCCATTCCAGCAGCTTGATTTTCTTTCTCTGAAACGATTGAGAGTTTCCTTGGCTGTGTGTTTGGGATTATTATCTTGCTGAAATATCCACCATTGTTTCATCATCATCATCCGGGTAGATGACAGTAGATTTTTATCAAGAATGTTTCGGTACATATGTCCATTCATCCTTCCTTCAATTATATGACGTTTGCCAGTGTTGTATGCTGAAACACAGCCCCACACCATGGTGTTCACACCTCCAAACTTCACTGTTTGGTGTTTTTTTTGGGGTGATATGCAGTGCCTTTTGTCCCCCAAACATGGTGTGTATTATGGCATCCAAAGAGTTCAATTTGTGTCTCCTCTGAGCAGACTATATTTTCCCAGTACTTCACAGGATTGTCTAAATGTTGTTGACCAAACTGTAGACGTGCTTGAACATGCTTTTTTTTCAGCAGTGGAGTATTGCGTAGTGAGCGTGCATACAGGCCATGGAGGTTCAGTTAATTATTTATAATTTTCTTTGAAACAATTATCCCTGCTGATTCTATACTTTTTTCCTTGTCATTTCTCATTATTACACATAATATTACACATGAACATCTATTGTTTGGTTTCTATGCATGTGTGGATTGGATGGGTTGTTACCAGCATCTGGTGAGAATTTCATGTCAATAGTATCTTTAGAAATATATCTACTTAGAAAATTGGTGTCATATTCAATACTTATTTCTCCCGCTGTATGTACGCGTCACACCAATACTGCGGCCTGTCGATGATATCTTTTGGGCATATAATATTTCTTCGTGCTTTTTGGGAAAGGAGGAATAAGTGTGTTAAAAACATATAAAAGGTTATAAAATCCAGTTATTTACTGTTTTTTGCACACCTGTTTTATTAGTCAAATTTGACATCCATACACCAATACTGCATCCTGTTGCTGGTTTTTGGACCTGTACTTACCTTTTCTTGTTCTATCCTTTTGGGAAGGAGGGGGATATGGTTGAAAACCGTGTCAACTGTTAATTATAGTTTAATAAAAAAAATGTATGGTAAAAGAAAAAGTGATAATGGCATTGGATGGGGTCTTGTATAAGAAAAGCAAACAATACCACTGTATCTTGCAATAAGCACATGGAAGCATGCAGCAACACCACCACCTCTGGCATCAGCCTGACAGGCAGTAGTACTATCAAACACAGGTCACAATTGTCCTCTAGCAAAAGTCTAAGGCTGGGTGCCCACGTAGCGTTTTTCAAGCGTTTATGCTGCGGAATTTCCGCAGCGGAAACGCTTGTGAAACGCTAGGTAATCCGCACCCCATGGTCCCCAAGGGGATTCCGCATGTTCTATGCACATGCTGCGGATTTTTCCGCAGCGTTTATGCTGCGTACAAAAATCCGCAGCATGTCATTTAATTTTGCGGAAGCGCAGCGGAACTCCCGCCATTGACTTGCATTGAGACGCATAGAAACCGCGACTGTACATTTCTACAAGCGCCTTCTATGCGTCTCTATGTGCGGATGGTACCCAGTTCTGGAGGAGAGGAGACTCTCATCCAGACCTGGGTACCATTGTACCTGTAAAAAAAGAATAAAATAACAAATAAAGTTTATACTCACCTGTCCGGCGTCTTCTCTCTGAATGCCGGCATCGCTTGAGGACCTGCGGTGACGTCACAGTCATGTGACCGCAGGCCCTTCACCGCTCTGTCTCGCGATATGCCGGCAGCCGGGAACCAGACAGTAACGAGCGCTGCAGCCACGCCGGGGCCTCCGGGGTGAGTATAGCTTTATTTGTTTTAATTTTTACGGTTCACACTGTATAAATCCATGCTGTTTGCATGGATTTATATAGTGTGACCTAGTTGTCAAGCACTTTCCAAGTGATGCTATCGCCTGGAAAGCGCTTGTCAATCTGCATGCGGAAACGCATGTGAATCCGCATGTATTCTGCAGGAAAAACGCATGTACAATCCGCATGCGTTTTTTCTGCCAGGGAGATGCAGAAATTTTCGGCTTCATTTCTGCATCGTGGGCACATAGCCTAAGTGTAGGGGAAGAGGAGAACATGATGGAATATATAGCACATCACTCGTCTCAGTCACAGCAGGATGATGTTTCCTCTGACAGTGACTCTGTCCGTTTTAGTTGGGGATTCTGCACTGTTCTGCCATCTTAAGGCTGTGTGCCCACGTAGCGTTTTTCAAGCGTATATGCTGCGGAATTTCCGCAGCGTAAACGCTTGAAAAACACATGTATATCCGCACCCCATGGTCCCCAATGGCATTCCGCAATGTCAATGCCCATGCTGCGGATTTTTCCGCAGCGTATATGCTGCGGTCAAAAATCCGCAGCATGTTCATTAATTTTGCGGAAGCGCAGCGGAATCAATGTGCGGATGGTACCCAAGTCTGGATGAGAGGAGACTCTCATCCAGACCTGGGTACCAAAGAACCTGTAAAAAAAAGAATAAAATAAAGTTTATACTTATCTTCTGATGTTTTCCCTCCGTCGCGCTGTTGTCTGAAGGACCTGCCACGTCATCGAGTCATGTGACCCACCACATGACTCAATGACGTCACCGCAGGTCCTGCACACAACAGCGTGAGCCGCTCAAGACTCCGGACGGGGCAGAGAATGCATCAGAAGGTGAGTATAAAGTTTATTTTTTTAATTTTTACCATTCTGAACAAGTTGTCAAGCACTTTTCCAAGTGATGCTTGGAGAAGTGCTTGATAACCCGCATGCGGAAATGCATGCAAAGACGCCTCACAAACGCTTCTACCTGGCGGGAAAACCGCATGTAATATCCGCATGCGATTTTCCCACCAGGGAGAAGCGTAAAAAATATGCTTCAGGTCCGCAACGTGGGCACATAGCCTAACAGTTATTGTTTTAGATTGAAGACTTTCACCTCTATCAATTACCCCTCTGTCTGCTGCGGTTTAGCCCCCTAAACCACAGCACTCCTGGGGCTAAAGAAGATATTTAACAACAAAATTTCATAACAGCAACTTATTCCTTTTAATGTATTGGATATGATTAACAGTCATCATTCGGACTTGAATAATGTTGTGATGGAGGACATGTTTTAAACACCCAGCTCTGTTGGTGACTCTTTCACTCAAGGTGGTAGTGGCACTCTTGAGACATGGCAAATCTAGAATTGGCAATCAGGAGAGAGGGACAATGTGTTTTGGACATTTCCTATACCTAAACAACTGTCAGCTGCATGATTGATTATGATGTGTTTGACCAAAAGATCCTTCTGGGGTAATCTGCTTACATTTGCTGCCAGTTCAGGATCACGTGATGCTGCAACTGCTGCTGGAAGAGGAGGCTCAACTGCTCCTGACAGATCCGGTAGAGGTCATAGTGGTGGTGACTCCTACATGTGGGCATCTTGGGTGTGGGAATTATTTTCCCTGCTGCAGGTTGGCAAATCTTTTCTAGAATGTAGGCTCTGCAGGGGAAAATAAACAGAGGACGTCCCGACTTGAAGTTTTAGAGATACTTCGTTCCTAGTCTATATATCATCACATGAAGATTTATTACCTGATGGGAAAAGAAAGCTGGCAAGCAATATGAGCAGGGCTCAAGCTACCTTCCTATCCCTTCTCCTCTCACCTGTCTTTCGGGTAACTGGGCCACATCCTCAAATAGTACCTAGTCGGTGTCATAATCATCGTCAACTACTATTTGTTGTACTCGGACTACTCCTTCTCCTTCTCTGTTGCACAGTCAGCAATCCATGCCTAATCGCATGGAAACAACAATATGTTCCTTGTCATTTGATTGTGTGCCAACTCAACTCCTGCTGAAATTGCTGCTAGACTATTAATTGGGTTTCACTACCTTTCAGAAATGATGGTGTGCGCCATTTTTTCTCTCAGAAAGAGGTGCCCGCTCTGTTTTCCTACATGCTGGATAATGTAGTACACTCCTTGAATTTTGGCATTAAGCTCAAAAGGGCACTACACCATTGACACGTGGAACAGCAATTTTGAGCAAGGATAGTGCATGTCTTTCACTGCCCACTGGGTCAATACTTTGAATGGTAGTGATGCACGACCACAACCGCCATGAGGCAGCGCTTATCTACCTCTTCCTACATCTTCTCTGCATCCTTTTCGTTGAGCATCACCCCAGAGCAGCTTGTTGCATCCACTATCCATTTTCAGTCTTTTCTTTCTTGTAAGCACTGCTAAGCTCTTTTACAGCTTATGAGCATTGCGAAAAAAGCCATACAGTGGATGATTTAGTCCTATGCATTGATCAACAAATCTCACGCTGGATTGCTTACTATTAGCTGCAAATTGGGCATTTTTGTAAGCCACAATGCCGCAAACATCGTGGCTGGACTACGTTTGGATAAAGTAACTCGTACTATTTGCACAGCGTATGTCTGAGATTTGATTGGCTAAATTTGTTAAAGAAATATATCCACTTGAAAAAGTAGCAGCCATTGCCAGGAGAGTGTCTGGGTATTTCAACCATTCTAACAAGGTGAAACACGCCTTTCAATATTTTCAAATACAGAATAGTCTGCCTCAGCATGCCATAATCTGCATGATTTGCAACGTGGCCACAGTATGAACTTGCACCTATATGTTGTGCTTCTACCAACATACTGTGGCATGTAAAGGTTTGGGCACCCCTGGTCAAAATTACTGTTATTGTGAACAGTTAAGCAAGTTAAAGATGAAATTATCTCTAAAAGGCTTAAAGTTAAAGATGACACATTTTCCCATTGTATTTTAGGCAAAAAAAACCTATTGTCTTTTTTTTACATTTGAAAAATTATAAAAAGAAAAATGGGCCAATGTAAACTTTAGGGCGCCCTTGTAGATTTGTGTGCTCAGATAAGTTAGACCAAGGTTTCAGACCTTAATTAGCCTGTTAGGGCTGTGGCTTGTTCACTATCTTCGTTAGGATAGGCCAGGTGAAGCAAATTTCCCAGCTTTATAAAAACCCAGACTCCTCTAACCTTGTGTCCAAAAACAGCAGCCATAGGTTGCTGCCTAGCACTCTGAAAATGGTGGAGGCCCACAAACCAGGAGAAGGCTATAAGAAGATAGCAAAGCATTTCAAGTTGCCCCTTCCCCAGTTCGAAATGTAACTAAGAAATGACACTTAACAGGAACAGTGGAGGTTGAACATAAGGTCTGGAAGACCAAGCAAAATTTCAGTGAGATCTGCTCGTAGGATTGCTAGAGAGGAAAATCAGAACACCTGCTTGACTGCAAAAGACCCTCAGAAAGATTTAGCAGACTGTGGAGTTGTGGTACATTGTTCTACTCTTCAGAGACACCTGTTAAGCATGGGGTGAGGATCAATCATGCTCTGGGGTTGTGTTGCAGGCAATGGCACAGGGAACATTTCACAGGTAGAGGGAAGGATGGATTCAATGAAATTTAAACAAATTCTTGATGCAAACATAACACCATCTGTATAAAAGCTGAAGTTGAAAAGAGGATGGCTTCTACAGATGGATAATGAGCCTAAACACACGTCAAAATCCACAATAGACTACCTCAAAAGGCGCACGCTAAAGGTTTTACAATGGCCCTCACAGTCCCCTGATCTGAACATCATTGAAAAATCTGTGGCTAGACCTCAAAATAACTGGAAAAATTTTAAGGAAGAATGGATAAAAATCCCTCAAACAAGAATTGAAAGACTCTTGGCTGGCTACAAAAAGCGTTTACAAGCTGTGATACTTTCAAAAGGGGAGCTACTAGGTAGTAACCATGCAGGGTGCCAAAACTTTTGTATCGACCAATATTTTTTTGTAATTTTTAAAATGAAAAAAATTACAATTTATATTTTTTTTTACTAAAATACAAAGGAAATGTGTCATCTTTAACTTTTAGGCCTTTTAGAGATCATATCATCCTCAACTTGCTTAACTGTTCACAATAACAGTAATTTTGACCAGGAGTGCCCAAACTTTGTTCTGGATCATTTCTTTGGTTTGATTTTTTTTTTTTGGTCTTTGTACAAACAGTGGCATAGCTCCCCCATTTTTGGGCTGGGCATTTGTCTATATATAGCTTTCTAAGGGCAGGTGTCTGAATTGTCAGGTTCGGGTCCTGCTCTGCCCCATGTACATTAAGGTCTGCTGACATATGGTGAGGTTTAATATTAGATATGGGACGGTCTCGATTGAGTACACCTTGTCACGGTGGGTTGGCTTTTACGATTTTTTTTTATCAAAACTGTGTCAATTAAGTGACCTATGTTATTTACATTTACTTTTACTATTCATTTATTTACTTACAGCAGGGTATTTGCTCATATTGTTTTTATCTTAGGTTTTGTCTGTTATGTGGGGCGGTCTCCCCCCTTTTTGGGCTGGGTATTTTGTCTATATATAACTTTCCACAAGCAGGTGCCTGAACAGTCGGGTCCGGATCCTGCTCTGCCGCCATCTACATTGAGGTCTGCTGACACATGGTGAAGTTTAATATTAGAGATGGGACTGTCCCAATTGGGTACACTTTGTCGTGTTGAGATGGCTTTTACATTTTTTGATCAAGACAGTGTCAACCAAGTACCCTAATTACATTTACTATTATTATTCTTTTATTTCCTTACTGCAGTGTATTTGCTCATTTTGTTTATATTTTAGGTTATGATTTGCAATGTTGCATTCAAAGGAATTAAATGCTGCGTATGTTGAAGTGTCTGTATGAGCAGAATAAAGCGGTGACTGATTCTATTATGTAGTAGGCAAACTGGAGCTTAGGTTACTATGAAATCCTCCATTGGCAGCTGATGAAGGACATATTATGTCTACAGAGGCCTTTCTGAGAGGCTGCTAAGTTTGTCAACTGGGACAACTGTGGCTTCAACTATATCATCCCTCTCATATTATTTATATAGGGAAAAAAAACAGAGGGATTCAAGAAGGGGTGGTTGCCACTTATACATGTACACCTGAGGCTGTTGGGGACCTTCATAGAAAATGTCATACGCAGCAGGATGTTGAGGAGGGGAAGCAGCAGGTGCATGATGAGGGGACATTGAGTTATCCCAGGCACATGCATGGGATGAGGCTGACAGTCAAATGAAAATGATGATGACAACGCTGGCTATGATGACCATCGTTTGCAATGGGGGAGGAAAGTTAACCATTGTGCTGGTGCGCACGGCAAGCTGCATGCTCTGTTGCTTGTGAGATGACAGGCGTATGATTAGTATCAAGCAAGGGAGTGACTATAGAATAGCCATGATTTTAGACCCTCTCTATCAAAGCAAAATGGGGGAATCTTTTCTGTCTTCCATTCGGGATTCAAAATTGTTACGTTACCAGGATATGTGGTGTTCCCTGCTCAGCGAAGCTTTTGCTAAGCATATGACTGCCAACTGCATGTCCAACCAAGAGACCCTTTTCTGCTCCTTGAAGAGTCAATGCTCCCCCTCATGTACCAGTTCTACTGCTACAACAGTCTAGGTAGCAGCAGCTATTACAGTATATATGACATGTTGGGCCTGATGCTATATCAGCTACTAAACCAACCTGATGCACATTAACAAAAAGAGACGCACTGCCAGAACAGCCAGATTCAGTTACCTGGACTGTTTCCTTTTTCTCGCAAATACCCTCAGCCCCGACCCCATGGACTTCTAGGTCAGTAAATGGTGGTAAGACCTGACCCAGTTTGCCATAGCGTATTTTGTTGACTAGCCACCAGTGCATTCAAAGAGGGTATTCAGTGTCTCATTTGGCTTTGTCAAGACCTAATGGATCAGATTCTCCTTTGGATTTGTTGAAAACTTTACATTTTTCAAAATGAATCAGGAGTGGATAAGTGCACATTTTCATTAATCTTTGCTGATGACAATGATCAAATTGGTCGTAGCATCTGCCTGCCTGTCCATTCTATTTCATACTGCTATCCTGGCACCAGTGTTGATGCTTTCAAACAGACAGACCTCTCCCGACTGAGCATAATGTTCTATCCACATTTTGTTGCCTGTGCTGGCACTATAAAGCCTCATATATCCTGCCTGTTTATCATGTAGCATACTGTTCTGTTGCTGCTTCCAGTGCCAATAGACAACCAGTCAGCCACATATCTCCTGCCTGTCCTTTGTGTTCTCTAGCCATACTTTACTGCTGCTGGGGACCTTACCCCAAATAGGGTAATTCATTTTAACACTGCACCCAAGAAAGGATAATTGTTGGTCGGCTTTTTAAAAAGCTATTGCTTTTCCACCTCCAAAGCCTGTTGCTGCTCCCAAATGTAGGATAATTTCTGGATGTCTTGTTAAAAAAAGCCATTAGTTGACCATTTTCCAAACCACAAACTTGTGTAGCAATTTACAAACTGATAACTTTTTGATTACAGCTTATCAAAAAGCTATTGTTTTTTCATAAGTATAAACACTGGCACAGCAGGCATCTGCCCCCAAAAAGGGATAATTTTTGGACCATTTTCGCATTTTACAAAGTACTACTGTACTTTGTATTTAACGGGTTGTTGGTTAGGTTGTTGGTTATTACTGGTTGCCTAGCCTTTTACCCATAGCCATATATATATTGAAGTGACTTTAACATTATGGTTCTGTTTGCGTTAAAAACATTATGGAAAATAAAAAATTATATTGTGGTACCGTGTTAGCCAGAAAAATAGATGTAAATACTTTTTATGCCCGAAGAGGACAAAAGTATTCTCGGAGTGATACCTTTTATTGGCTAACCAGAACAAAATACAGTACAGACCAAAAGTTTGGACACGCCTTCTCATTTAACCCTCCGTCACATACAATAGGCCTGACAGGCACATCTCTTTTATTTGGCGGGAGTTTTGAAATGTTTGTATTTCAGAGTTATTAGTTTTATGTTAAGTAAATGGGTTTTTTTTGCACCTGATTATGTGTAGTCTCTTTTATTACATCCCTATGAAGGTCACTGATCACTTTTAGAGCACTGAAATTGCAAACATTAGATATTATAGGTATTTTTCTAGCCTGCGCCTGACAGTCACATTGTATGTGAACTCGTTAGAACCGATATTGTATGTGACGGAGGGTTAAATATTTTTCTGTATTTTCATGACTATGAAAATTGTACATTCACACTGAAGGCATCAAAACTATGAATTAACACATGTGGAATTATATACTTAACAAAAAAGTGTGAAACAACTGAAAATATGTCTTATATTGTAGGTTCTTCAAAGTAGCCACCTTTTGCTTTGATGACTGCTTTGCACACTCTTGGCATTCTCTTGATGAGCTTCAAGAGGTAGTCACCGGAAATGGTCTTCCAACAATCTTGAAGGAGTTCCCAGAGATGCTTAGCACTTGTTGGCCCTTTTGCCTTCACTCTGCGGTCCAGCTCACCCCAAACCATCTTGATTGGGTTCAGGTCTGGTGACTGTGGAGGCCAGGCCATCTGGCGTAGCACCCCATCACTCTCCTTCTTGGTCAAATAGCCCTTACACAGCCTGGAGGTGTGTTTGGGGTCATTGTCCTGTTGAAAAATAAATGATGGTCCAACTAAACGCAAACCGGATGGAATAGCATGCCGCTGCAAGATGCTGTGGTAGCCATGCTGGTTCAGTATGCCTTCAATTTTGAATAAATCCCCAACAATGTCACCAGCAAAGCACCCCCACACCATCACACCTCCTCCTCCATGCTTCACGGTGGGAACCAGGCATGTAGAGTCCATCCGTTCACCTTTTCTGCATCGCACAAAGACACGGTGGTTGGAACCAAAGATCTCAAATTTGGACTCATCAGACCAAAGCAGAGATTTCCCTGGTCTAATGTCCATTCCTTGTGTTCTTTAGCCCAAACAAGTCTCTTCTGCTTGTTGCCTGTCCTTAGCAGTGGTTTCCTAGCAGTTATTTTACCATGAAGGCCTGCTGCACAAAGTCTCCTCTTAACAGTTGTTGTAGAGATGTGTCTGCTGCTAGAACTCTGTGCGGCATTGACCTGGTCTCTAGTCTGAGCTGCTGTTAACCTTCGATTTCTGAGGCTGGTGATAAACTTATCCTCAGAAGCAGAGGTGACTCTTGGTCTTCCTTTCCTGAGGCGATCCTCATGTGAGCCAGTTTCTTTGTAGCGCTTGATGGTTTTTGCAACTGCACTTGGGGACACTTTCAAAGTTTGCCCAATTTTTCAGACTGACTGACCTTCATTTCTTAAAGTAATGATGGCCACTTGTTTTTCTTTACTTAGCTGCTTTTTTCTTGCCATAATACAAATTCTAACAGTCTATTCAGTAGGACTATCAGCTGTGTATCCACCTGACTTCTGCACAACACAACTGATGGTCCCAACCCCATTTATAAGGCAAGAAATCGCACTTATTAAACCTGACAGGGCACACCTGTGAAGTGAAAACCATTTCTGGGATGACTACCACTTGAAGCTCATCAAGAGAATGCCAAGAGTGTGCAAAGCAGTCATCAAAGCAAAAGGTGGCTACTTTGAAGAACCTAGAATATAAGACATATTTTCAGTTGTTTCACACTTTTTTGTTAAGTATATAATTCCACATGTGTTAATTCATAGTTTTGATGCCTTCAGTGTGAATGTACAATTTTCAAAGTCATGAAAATACAGAAAAATCTTTAAATGAGAAGGTGTGTCCAAAGTTTTCGTCTGTACTGTATATATTTGCAAGCTTTCAGAGTTAAAATGCATGAAAGAGGTTGTATACTACCTCTTAGGTGACTCAAGTGTGTTATGCAGGTGTTTGCAGGACAATTGGACTACATGTGAATTTCAGCAAATCAGTTTTTTAGGAAAAATTCTGCAAAGTTTCAAATTACAAAATACTCACTCAACTTAATGAACACTGATGTTTTTGAAGGTTTCCCTCATTCTGGTTGCTTTTTATCTCCTCCGTGGCAAGTTCCAGTTAACATCATCATTGTCCCTATCTGGACATATTACTGGAAATACACAAAGCTCCATATTTGAAGTAGGTGAGACTCTGCAGCAGGGTTGCCAACTTGACTTTTTTTTTTTTTCCTAGACAGCTTATCCAAAAATCACAGACAGACAATATATTTTACGGACACATGTAAGACCATAATAAATCATTAGGATTATAAATTAAACCTGCCTACAGCCCAAAATTCTGATATGAAGACATCAGCTGCATTTACTGTAAAATGTAAAATAATTGCAGTAAAAAAAAATTCTGTTTCGTCAACTTAAAAAAAAGACACCTTTTTTTTTTTTTTTTTTACGGATAGGGCAAAAAAAAGGCCTTTTGCTATATACTGTCCAGGAATTTCTGGACGGTTGGCACCTCCTGCTCTGGACTCGGAGTAGGGTTATAGGTTTGAGATATTTATGGACAGTTGCGTGAACTCCCATGTTTACCCATCTCCCCCCTGGAAAGCTTTATTGATGTCATTGAAGCTTCCCTAGGCTGACATAGATAGTAGTAAGTAATTTGAGTCTGCAACTCCTCTCTTTGCACAGCTGCCTTATTCCGCGCACCATGTTGGAACTGTGTGACCATGTTCCCCACTGTGAAAAAGTTGCTGCTTTTTCTGCATGTGTTTGAACCAAAACACACAATAGCAATCTGCTCTGATTATTGCATTTTTGCTGCTTTTTTCCAATGCCTTTTTGATGCAGCACTTTGCAAATGCATTTACTAGTGTAATTCTGCACTTAAAAAACACAGTCATATTTTTTTACGTATTTTATTTCAGACGGTCCCCATAGAAGGTTTTGAGGAAAAATGTATCAAAGAACGCAGTTTAAGATCATCTTTAAATGCACAATGGGAATGAGTTTTTATGAAATCACATTCACTTCGTTTGAACTGTTAAACACTGTAGATTTTCTGCAGAAAATTAACACGGTGTTTTTTCCACTACATGGTAACATGTCCTCCTATGTTCACACATCCTGTTTTTTTCAGCTTTTTTTATGCAACTTTTCTGCTGCTGTTTGCAGTACCAGCAAAGTCTAGGAGATTCCAGAATTCTTAGTTCACACATCATGGGGTTTTTTTGTTCAGGATTTTGTGCTTTGCATGTTTTTTTGAAAAATAGATCATGTCACTTTCAGTATTTTTTCAGTATTTTTTCACCCATTGAAGTAATGGGCGTTTTTGCTGCCAAAATAGAATGGGGTTCTTTTTTTTCACCGAACTTTATGTACATGCTTAAAAAGAGACAGAAGGACAGTGAAAAAAAAACTGTGAAAAAAACGCATCAAAAACTGTACGAAAAATCTGCAGCAAACCTCCCTTGACAGATCAGGATTTGCTGCAGATTTGTGATGCAAAAAAACCATGATGTGTGAACATAGCCTAAGTGGTTACATTTAGGTTATGGTGAAGGCCAGCATGGTGGCAAGGATCCCTGCTGTTTCCTCGACAGCAGTGAACCCCCTTAAAGCAAAACAAAACAAAAAAACACCTGTTCATATTTCAAGTCCAGGGAAAGGCCAGGGTCCCACCAGTGTATGGCATTCGCTGCGAGAGCATGAGATGTGATATGCTAATGACACTTGGCTCCAGCTCTGCTGGGAGCGGGATCCGAATGTCAGTGCTCTGTGCTCCGATCCTCTCGCACACAGAGAGGATCGTAACACAGCGGCAGAGGGGATGGAGAAATCAATTTCTCCATCTCCTCTGTTGCCGGCATCGGCGGGTATCGCATTGCACTCTGGTGTTATACCAGTGCAGTGCGATGTTTCACACGCACCCATAGGCTTATATGCAATCCGAATCCAGCATGCAATCGCAGCATGCTGCGTTTCTTTTCCAGCCCGATCGCAATCTGATCGGAGCTGGAAAAAAAAACGCCACTGAGCACAAAATCATAGGATTAAATTGGTCCGAATGCAATCTAATTTTTTTTATCGGATTGCATTCATCCAATATAATCACAAGTAAGAGCGAGCCGAAACTTCAGTGATCACAGTCTATGATGGACAGTTGTCGCTGAACAGTCTTTCCCTATACATTTAATGGAGGCCTGTGTTGAATGCCATACATCCATTGCATCATGTCAATATCTTTACTTGTATTATTATTATTAATTACAAGTGTTTTAAATAAGCATATTACATTGTTAGTACCGTATCTACATTGGCCTGGTAGATAAAGCAACAATTTATTCTTACTGTATGTGTATTTTATACATTTTTACAGTTTCTTTTTAATTTGTACTAGAGATGAACAAATTGGTTCAATGCAAATTGACTGTGTCGAATTTTGCAGGTTCCAGCTAATTTGATCAGTTTGCGATATGTTTTGTACAAAAATCACCAACAAAGATACCCGGAGCCATTTAACACATTGGCGTAGATTATCAGAGAGGGCTTACATGACCTTAGGCGCAGCCTTCCCATAATGTCTTGCATTTAAAAGAGGGGTGCTTGCTCACCTAATGGTGTTGCAATTGCCACCATCTCTAGGCATATACCAGCTGCTGCAAACCACGGGTCATCAGGCCAGAAGAATAGCTGTAAATTGTTTTCTGCACTGCTGGTAGAATGCCACGAATGGACTTGGGAGATGGAAATGAATAATTTGCATTTTTTTATTTATGCAGTTATGATATCTACGCATTTTGAAGTTATCGAACTTCTTCCTCAGGATACAACCACAGTCCTGTGGTGATGCTGCATGTGTTGATGAAGGAGGCTCAGTAGCACCTGAAAGCTTTGGTCATGGTATTGGCGTGTCCTACATGCTGTCACCTCATCTGTGGGACATCTTTTCCACGTTGGTGATAGACACATTTTTGTCAGTCTGCAGACTCTATGAGAGAAAAATAAGCTGTGGACGTCCAGGCTCAAATAGACTAGGAACTACGACTTTCCATGAACACATGAAACAACGATGTCTTGTCTTCCTACTTCGTCTCATCACGCTCGTCTCATCCTCAAGTAGTACTTAAAAGGGTATTCCCATCTCCAAGATCCTATCCCAATATGTAGTAGGTGTAATAATAATAATATTAGCAAATACCTCCAATTAGAAATGTAGTATAGTATTTTTGATTCGCTATTCCACTTACCTCATGTGCAGGCAATACAGGACCTTAGGTATCCACGGTTACCACTAGCAGCTATCTAACTGTCACTTTATCAGTGGACGTAACCATGGATACCTAAGGTCCTGCAATGCCTGCACATGAGGAAAGAGACAGCGAATCAAAAATACTATACTATGTCCCTGCTCCAAAAAATCGGCTAACTTGTGGACAGCTTGATAAAAGGCCATTGTTTTTTAAATTCTTTTGTTGAGACCAAAATAATAGGGATATTTTTTGCACAGCTTTTTAAGAAACAAGTACTTTTCTTTCCAAACAGCGAGCCTGTTCCTGATCCCAAAACAGGGATAAATTTTAAAGGATTGTTAAAACGCTATAGCTTCTTCATTTAGCAAACAACGTTTTGCTACTCCCTGAACAGGGATAATTTTTGGACCACAACTTGTCAATAAGTAATGGCTACTACATTGTATGCTAGTCCTCCCCCAAAGAGGGATAATTTTTGTAACATACTTAAAAAGCCTAAGAAGTCTATTAGTGCAGTGTGTTCTTAAACAGGCTGTTTGTTGCCATCCGTTTACCCATAGGCATATGTGTTGAGGTCATTTTAACATTTTTCACGACAAATCACTGCAAATTAATTTTTTTTTTAAATGTTGATGAGGCTGGTGAATTGTTATTTCAAAAGGTTCGATCATCTCTAATTAGAACAGATGGGCATTTTATAATTGACAATTTTAATTATATATTGAATATATTCCAATTACTAATCCTATGAGATTTTTTAGTGTATTAAGAAAGCCATACACATTAGATGGCTGTCGTCCAAATGAGCGCCCCTATGTTTTCTAAGAAACAGTTGTTGTCAGACATGTCTGGTGGTGGCTTATCTTTGGGAGAACATAGTGATCATGAGTCCACAATCTGAGATGCCCAATCAACATCTTGTCTAGGGCTGCCATATGGACAGGTTTGGCCAACATTATTTTAATGTGTATCGGGGCTTAAGTGGTGACTTCCTCTCTTGTTCAAACCATACTGTTGTATTACATACTAATAATTACACATTATATGGAAGAGTTGTATAGTCCATTGTTTACTTGAGTTTTTTAAGCTGATTTCATGTGACTTTAATTTGGTTCTGTGCTCTTGTTCTGTCTCAGTAACCAGAACTTCCATGGTTCTTTTGAATCGGACTTAGTTTATCATAGAACCCTAGGTGTTGTGGCTGTGGTATGGACAATGCAGTTGCACGATGGTCGTGTAAATGCTGATTTTCTTGTTAAAAAAAACAGTCAGGTAATTGATGTGCATAAACATGCAGGAATTATGACATTGTCCACCCATTGAAAGTACTGATGGTCTGCACTGTTTAGGTAGAGCATCATACGCTAATACTGAGGGGTATTATTCATTTCCTCAGCGGCATTATGACAATGCTACAGCATAGAAGCTAAGTTATTATTATTATTTATTATTATAGCGCCATTAATTCCATGGTGCTTTACATGTGAAAAAGGGGTATACGTAGCAAAAAGAATTACTGTAGTTTGAACAAAAACAAGTCATCGACTGGTACAAGAGGGGAGAGGACCCTGCCCGCGAGGGCTCACAATCTAGAAGATGTGTCTTATCACCTGTTGAACCGTCTCTCTTGTTCTGCTCATTGCTGTAATATGCTACCGCTCTCCGTTCATTTATTTATGGAGTAAAACCAATATTACTTAGTATTATGGAGTCAACGGTTCCCAATGACTGACTTAAAATTCCTGTGTTCCCAGACAAAAATAATGCTATATGTTTACAAGGGGCTTTGTTGCATGCACCTTTTGACAAATGAAGAACTTAAACTAAAAAAATTGTAAATCAAATGAATAAACAGAAAATTAGTTGTTTTGTAAATGGGAAATAAATCAGAATAAGATATGCTGGGTTGTGTGCTGAGCACTCCACTGGCTGGTGCAGGTTAAAGGCATTCAATAATTGCTCCCCCTACCTTCATGAGCACCTAAGCAATTGGTATTCAAGAAGTGTTGCACGTTCTCTTGTAATGGCCTCTCCTTCAGACAATTATTATTGTGTTATCCTTACGGTTTTATTTTTATTGGTATTTGGTTCACATGCAGCTTTGTCTGTGTATGTAGCGCTTGTTCAGCATGCAAATGCCGCCAGGATCAATGCACAGGAAAAAAATCAATGAGAAACCACTGGCACATAGAAGGAGAGGGGGTTGGGAGACTTGACACATAAGATACCAAAAAGACCTTTTAACTGTTTCCTTGAAGGAGAGTAAGATTTAGCTATGTTCAGAGGTCTATGTTCTTACACATATTTCCTTCTCTTGGAGAAATGTGTACATGTTACTTCTTTTTCATGCCTAAGGCTGTGTGTCCACGATGCGTTTTTTAAGCATTTCAGCAGCGGCAAAAACGCTGCAGAAACGCTTAAAAAACGCATGGTAGAAGGCCTGCCATGTTCCCCAATGATAATCCGCATGTGCTATGCACATGTTGCTTAAATTTCCGCTGCGGATTATCATTGCGGAAAAATCCGCAGCACTACCAATTATTTTGCGGAAGCGCTGTGTTTTCGCCGCCATTGACTTGCATTAGAACGCATGTATTCCGCTTCACTACATAAGTACATGCGGAATACATGCGTTCAATGTGCGGATGGTACCCAGGTCTAGAGGAGAGGAGACTCTCCTCCGGACCCGGGTACCATAGAAACTGTAAAAAAAAAAAAGAATAAAATAAAAAATAAATATTATACTTACCTTCCGATGGCCCCCAGTGCGCTCGTCCTCCCATGCCGGCAGATCGTGATGGACTGGAGGACCTGCGCTGACGTCATAGTCATGTGACGGGTCACGCTGCGCTGACGTCGGCTGGTCCTTCAGTGTACCACGATCTGCCGGCAGCCAGGACCGAGCGAAGCAAGACTGCGGGGGCCATCGGAAGGTAAGTATAGATTTATTTTTTATTTTTTGACATTCTCTCGGGTCACAGTATATACAGTTAGGTCCATATATATTTGGACAGAGACAACATTTTTCTAATTTTGGTTCTAGACATTACCACAATGAATTTTAAACAAAACAATTCAGATGCAGTTTAAGTTCAGAATTTCAGCTTTCATTTGAGGGTATCCACATTAAAATTGGATGAAGGGTTTAGGAGTTTCAGCTCCTTAACATGTGCCACCCTGTTTTTAAAGGGACCAAAAGTAGTTGGACAGATTAAATAATTGTAAATAAAATGTTCATTTCTAGTGCTTGGTTGAAACCCCTTTGTTGGCAATGACTGCCTCAAGTCTTGAACTCATGGACATCACCAGACGCTGTGTTTCCTCCTTTTTGATGCTCTGCCAGGCCTACACTGCGGTGGTTTTCAGTTGCTGTTTGTTTGTAGGCCTTTCTGTCTGAAGTTTAGTCTTTAACAAGTGAAATGCATGCTCAATTGGGTTGAGATTCGGCTGCTTCTGTCCTGTGTCACATCATCAATAAACACTAGTGACCCAGTGCCACTGGCAGCCATGCATGCCCAAGCCATCACACTGCCTCCGCCGTGTTTTACAGATGATGTGGTATGCTTTGGATCATGAGCTGTACCACGCCTTCGCCATACTTTTCTCTTTCCATCATTCTGGTAGAGGTTGATCTTGGTGTCATCTGTCCAAAGAATGTTCTTCCAGAACTGTGCTGGCTTTTTTAGATGTTTTTTAGCAAAGTCCAGTCTAGCCTTTTTATTCTTGATGCTTATGAGTGGCTTGCACCGTGCAGTGAACCCTCTGTATTTACTTTCATGCAGTCTTCTCTTTATGGTAGATTTGGATATTGATACGCCTACCTCCTGGAGAGTGTTGTTCACTTGGTTGGCTGTTGTGAAGGGGTTTCTCTTCACCATGGAGATTATTCTGCGATCATCCACCACTGTTGTCTTCCGTTGGTGCCCAGGTCTTTTTGCATTGATGAGTTCACCAGTGCTTTCTTTCTTTCTCAGGATGTACCAAACTGTAGATTTTGCCACTCCTAATATTGTAACAATTTCTCGCATGGGTTTTTTCTGTTTTTGCAGCTTAAGGATGGCTTGTTTCACCTGCATGGAGAGCTCCTTTGACCGCATGTTTACTTCACAGCAAAACCTTCCAAATGCAAGCACCACACCTCAAATCAACTCCAGGCCTTTTATCTGCTTAATTGAGAATGACAAAACGAAGGGATTGCCCACACCTGTCCATGAAATAGCCTTGGAGTCAATTGTCCAATTACTTTTGGTCCCTTTAAAAACAGGGTGGCACATGTTAAGGAGCTAAAACTCCTAAACCCTTCATCCAATTTTAGTGTGGATACCCTCAAATGAAAGCTGAAAGTCTGAACTTCAACTGCATCTGAATTGTTTTGTTTAAAATTCATTGTGGTAATGTCTAGAACCAAAATTAGAAAAATTTTGTCTCTGTCCAAATATAGATGGACCTAACTGTAAATCCATGCAGGTTGCATGGATTTATATAGTGTGAACAAGTTGTCAAGCACTTTCCAAGTGATGCTAAAATCTCTTGGAAAGCGCTTGTCAACCCGCATGCGGAAATGCATGGGAAGAACGCTTCACATCAGCATGTCTCTGGCAGGAAAAACGCATGTACAATCCGCATGTACAATCCACATGTACAATCCGCATGCGTTTTTTTCTGCCAGGGAGATGCAGAAACGCTGAGGAAAAAATCCGGAGCATTTCTGCATCGTGGGCACTTAGCCTTAGTTTACATTCTAGCAGTTTATATTCTGGCTGGCAAGTAATTTTAATTTCTAAATGCTGTTTTGAAAAGGAAATCATTCTAGAAAATGCACTCTATGAAACCGCTTTCTGTTTCAGATAATATATAACCAGGACTGTGATTATAATAATTCTTTAGTTAATTTTTTTATTGTGATCATGATGGGACTAGCTATCTTTGGGATCTTACACAACTGCACATTAAGCAATGACCTTAAAATATCAGTGTTCTACCATAGTGTCCCATTTGTTAAAATTTTACTACCAACAGTGCCTAACATATCTACTTTAATGGGCTACCTAGATTTATCAGATGTGCTTTCTGGCGAGTTTTTACCCCCAGCAATCAACTCCTCATACAAAGACAACCAATAAAAAGGCACATCACAACTGAATATAAGTCCTACAAAAAAACGGAGTGATCAGCCAAAATATCCGCCGTATCTGTGCATCATGAATCGTGGTATTTGTTAAAGGGGCCCCGCTGAGACTCTTTCGCCCGAGGCCCACGAATACTTGGAGCCAGCCCTGGTATAGGGTATTCTGTATGCACCTGTTTATCTCTGTTACATCTATCACCAACTGTGATCCTTGATTCTAGAAATTTGTTGGTATCAGTGAGGCAGCTACTCGGCTATTGCATACACCTTTGGTGGCCAGTATGTGAGGGCATATCTCTGCTTGTACATTCACTTTTAATTGTTTTTAAACAATTCTATATGTCATGTACAGTACAGACCAAAAGTTTGGACACACCTTCTCATTTAAAGAGTTTTCTGTATTTTCATGACTATGAAAATTGTACATTCACACTGAAGGCATCAAAACTTCCTCAGAAGCAGAGGTGAATCTTGGTCTTCCTTTCCTAGGGCGGTCCTCATGTGAGCCAGTTTCTTTCTAGCGCTTGATGATTTTTGCAACTGCACTTGGGGACACTTTCAAAGTTTTCCTAATTTTTCGCACTGACTGACCTTCATTTCTTAAAGTAATGATGGCCACTCGTTTTTCTTTACTTAGCTGCTTTTTTCTTGCCATAATACAAATTCTAACAGTCTATTCAGTAGGACTATCAGCTGTGTATCCACCTGACTTCTGCACAACACAACTGATGGTCCCAACCCCATTTACAGTTATATGAAAAAGTTTGGGCACCCCTATTAATCTTAAGCTTAATGTTTTATAAAAAATGGTGTTTATGCAACAGCTATTTCAGTTTGATATATGTAATAACTGTTGGACACAGTAATGTTTCTGCCTTGAAATGAGGTTTATTGTACTAACAGAAAATGTGCAATCTGCATTCAAACAAAATTTGACAGGTGCATAAGTATGGGCACCCTTATCATTTTCTTGTTTTAAATACTCCTACCTACTTTTTACTGACTTACTAAAGCACTTTTTTTGGTTTTGTAACCTCATTGAGCTTTGAACTTCATAGCCAGGTGTATGCAATCATGAGAAAAGCTACTTAAAGTGGCCACTTGCAAGTTGTTCTCCTGTTTGAATCTCCTCTGAAGAGTGGCATCATGGGCTTCTCAAAACAACTGTCAAATGATCTGAAAACAAAGATTATTCAACATAGTTGTTGAGGGGAAGGATACAAAAAGCTGTCTCAGAGATTTAACCTGTCAGTTTCCACTGTGAGGAACATAGTAAGGAAATGGAAGAACACAGGGACAGTTTTTGTTAAGGCCAGAAGTGGCAGGCCAAGAAAAACATCAGAAAGGCAGAGAAGAAGAATGGTGAGATCAGTCAAGGACAATCCTCAGACCACCTCCAGAGAGCTGCAGCATCAACTTGCTGCAGATGGTGTCACTGTGCATCGGTGAACTATACAACGCACTTTGTACAAGGAGAAGCTGTATGGGAGAGTGATGCGAAAGAAGCCGTTTCTGCAAGCACGCCACAAACAGAGTCGGTTGACGTATGCAAAAGCACATTTGGAGAAGCCAATTTCTTTTTGGAAGAAGGTCCTGTGGACTGATGAAACCAAGATTGAGTTGTTTGGTCATACAAAAAGGCGTTATGCATGGCGGCAAAAAAACACAGCATTCCAAGAAAAACACTTGCTACCCACAGTAAAATTTGGTGGAGGTTCCATCATGCTTTGGGGCTGTGTGGCCAATGCCGGCACCGGGAATCTTGTTAAAGTTGAGGGACGCATGGATTCCACTCAGTATCAGCAGATTCTTGACAATAATGTTCAAGAATCAGTGACAAAGTTGAAGTTATGCAGGGGATGGATCTTTCAGCAAGACAATGATCCAAAACACCGCTCCAAATCTACTCAGGCATTCATGCAGAGGAACAATTACAATGTTCTGGAATGGCCATCCCAGTCCCCAGACCTGAATATCATTGAACATCTGTGGGATCATTTGAAGAGGGCTGTCCATGCTCAGCGACCATCAAACTTAACTGAACTGGAATTGTTTTGTAAAGAGGAATGATCAAAAATACCTTCATCCAGGATCCAGGAACTCATTAAAAGCTACAGGAAGCGACTAGAGGCTGTTATTTTTGCAAAAGGAGGATCTACTAAATATTAATGTCACTTTTCTGGTGAGGTGCCCATACTTATGCACCTGTCAAATTTTGTTTGAATGCAGATTGCACATTTTCTGTTAGACACATTGTACTAACAGTTATTACATATATCAAACTGAAATAGCTGTTGCAAAAACACCAATTTTTATAAAACATTAAGCTTAAGATTAACAGGGGTGCCCAAACTTTTTCATATAACTGTATAAGGCAAGAAATCCCACTTATTAAACCTGACAGGGCACACCTGTGAAGTGAAAACCATTTCCGGTGACTACCTCTTGAAGCTCATCAAGAGAATGCCAAGAGTGTGCAAAGCAGTCATCAAAGCAAAAGGTGGCTACTTTGAAGAACCTAGAATATAAGACATGTTTTCAGTTGTTTCACACTTTTTTGTTAAGTATATAATTCCACATGTGTTAATTCATAGTTTTGATGCCTTCAGTGTGAATGTACAATTTTCATAGTCATGAAAGCACCGAAAAATCTTTAAATGAGAAGGTGTGTCCAAACTTTTGGTCTGTACTGTATGTGGTTATGCAATTAAATAAAGATCTGTTGTATTATTTGGGCTGATCACTCTGGGTTTTTTTGTAGGACTTATAATCAACTCCTCATACAAGCTGGAGACTACTGGTAATGTAAAATCTGAAGGACTCTCTTTTTGGTTGACTAGGGGTATGTTCCCATGACCATATTTTCAGTTCAGTCTGTGGAAATTTTTTTTACCTCATACGGGCATTACCGAGCAATGTTATTCAATTGGACTGTTCAAATGACTAAACATCCATGTAAAAAAAAAATCACAGCATACACTATTCTGTTCCTTATTCCAGTTGAGACTCACCTCTTCGGGTTTATGGGCGCGCAATAAATTGGTTCCTATATGGATCATCAGTATAGCATTGTATTATCGATTCATTGCAATTTTTAGCATAGGAAACTGTATTTGGTCTTGTACATATTATCAAATACAGATGTATAAAAATGGATGCCATATGGATGACAAAAAATCATCCAATTTTTCTGGATGAAAATCAGACAATTACTATACATTCATATGAATTTATCCTAAGGGAGTGAACCACCAGCCCCCTCACCTACAAAACCAAATAAAGTAAGTAGTCGAGTGAGTGAACAAGTATTCTTACTCTTCAGTCCAAATTTACCAAAATTCGGCGAGGAACCCATTATACATTTTGCTGTCAAGCATATTGCTTGTTGATTAGTTGTTTATTGTTTTTCTCTGAAGAATATAAATTGATGAAAAACATACACTAATCTTAGATTTAGGAAGCACTCAGGCAAGTGCTGCTCTCTTCCGAAACTTAGAAGTTGTCTGACCCCGAAATCCAATTTTTTTACGCTAATCTGTGCTGTATTGTAATATACAACACCCCTATAAATTTTGTTTTTTGTTTCTCTCTTTCGTTCCTTCTGAATCTCACTTCTTTCCCTGCTCCCACTTTATTTACCTGCGGCTCTACCAAACTTGATAGCTCCCTGTGCTGCATTATCTAACTCACAGCCAAAGCTGGCACCGCCCGGCCTCAGTGTCCAGCACCGCCCGGCCTCAGTGTCCAGCACCGCCCGGCCTCAGTGTCCAGCACCGCCCTCTGCCCGCCCACTGCACACTCATTGGCTGTCAGTATCTGCCCTGGCACTGACCTCTCTCATCACTCCAGTATTGGAAATAACAGAGCAATGTCTTCATGTGTGGAATGCAGCACAATCACAGCACTATCACATAGTACACTTCAGCTGCTGCAGAACTTCAGTCTATGGTGATGTATCTACATATATACCACATAATACACTTCAGCTGTTGCAAAACCTCAGTCTATAGTGATGTGTGGATGGATGATGGATGGATAAGGGAGGGATGCATGCACACAGCACATTACACTCACCTATGTTGAAGCCTTTTCCTTCCTGGTTTGTCCAATCAGTTGAGTCATTTCCCTGCTGCTTCACACTGTTGCACAGGGAGGCTGGAGCAGGAGGCAGGAGGAGGGTCTGGCAGAGATTGTGGGTGATGTCTGTTGTGATGTCACCGACCAGTCTCTGCCAGACAGGAAAGCTCTAGTTGGGGAGTGAGCAGCTCCTCCAGAATCAGGAAAGCGCTGCTCACATGACTAAGTGTGATATACCTAGGACACCATGCAGAATGCTGACTGGGGAGTATATTACAAACTGTCAGCATTCTGCATCCTAGATACACACACAAATTATACAGAAAGCCCAGACAACTCCTTTAAGGTAGACTCTATAGACTTACTATTCAGTCCATCTCCAGCGTTAGAGGAGAACAACACATATACTACTTAATTTTCATGATCTGTAATTGTCTCCACATCCAGTAAAAACTACTGACATATCTCTATTACGTACAAAAACCTCAAAAAATGTAATTAGTAAGTACTTAGCTATAGATAATTGTCTTATAAACTTGCTATCCATCAGCTGTGAATGCCTTTTGTTCATTGCTCCATTTTATATTTTTTCTTGGATTGTGTGATAGAACAGGAAAAGAAAAATTCTACCTATTCTGCCTCATTTCATCAGATATTAGTTCCAATGGACAGATATTTCAGATTTAATCTAACTTGGTAGACAATTGGTTGCTGTATAACTTGTGTGCCTACTCGTTGGAGGGTTAAAAACGTCACATATAATATCGGTTCTAACGAGTTCACATACAATGTGACTGTCAGGCGCAGGCTAGAAAAATACCTATAATATCTAATGTTTGCAATTTCAGTGCTCTTAAAGTGATCAGTGACCTTCATAGGGATGTAATAAAAGAGACTACACATAATCAGGTGCAAAAAAAAAACATTTACTTAACATAAAACTAATAACTCTGAAATACAAACATTTCAAAACTCCCGCCAAATAGTTCCCAGTTCGACTCTGTCAAACTCTACAAAGAAAATTTATGGAAACAAACTTAATTTTAAGGTACCTTAAGTACTATTAAACACATATTCAATCAGAATTAGATCCTGAAGTTTCCCCAGAAAAATTACACTTGCAGAGCAAAGAGCAAGAATTACACATCATTTTTGCATGTGTCAGGCAGATTGCATTATGACATTTGTGACATTCATAATTAGAAAGCCTTCTGATTCCGCTTTCCGTGGTGCAGGTGGTGCCTCTCCTTCTTTTGGGAGGTGGTGCAGGTGGTGAATTTTCACTATCATCTTCTGGGCGGAATCTTTTGAGCTGAACTTGAAGGCGAGAGGGGATAGCGATTGTTTTCATACTTCTCCTGCGTAGCTCTCCAAGCACTAGTTCATGGGCCAATTTTTTCAGATAGAATCGTCTATGGAGTGGTTCAAGCTTGTTTTCAAGGTAAATGACTTGTGAATTTATACCACCCAAATTCAACATTGCAAAAAATATGACCATTGGCCAGCGTTTGGTGTTTCTGCTGACGTTGAAAGTTGAGCACATCTGATCAGCTGTATCAACACCCCCTTTGGTTGCATTATAAAATGTAATTATCTCCGGGGTTTTTTGTGCCTCAGTCCCAGGATCGATGGCATCATCATCATGAAGTGTTGATAGAAGAAGTACAATTTTTTTTGCTTGTGGTACATAGGAAACCAAACCTTTCCATTATGGAATGCAAACATACTGCTGTACTGTTGTCTCCCTTTAACACTTACAAACTGTGTAGGCAATTCTTTTTTATTTTTTCTTACAGTTCTGACATATGAAAGCTTCTGCATTTTCAGATAATCAATCAAATCACAATCTGAAAACCAATTGTCAGCTGTTATATTGCGACCCGATCCAAATAAGGGCTCAGCCAGTCTTTTTACAACATCACTGGGTTTGTTGCTGACACAGTAAGGAACTTCTGGTTGTTTTCCTGCATAAACTTCCAGGTTGTAAGTGTAGGTCTTACTGGCATCAACAAGGGCATACATTTTTATTCCATATTTGTTAGGCTTTGATGGAATATATTGACGAAAGGCACATTTACCACGAAAACCAGGGAGCATTTCGTCAATAGTAAGATTCTCCCCAGGGCAATAGCTTTTTTTTACAGTTTTCAACAAATTTTTGGAATATATCACGAATTGGAGCAAGTCGGTCATGTGTTTTACGTTCGGTTCGGGTAGTTCTGTCGTCAAACCGAAGGCAACGAATTAGAATCTTGAATCTGTTTATGGACTTAACAAGGCCAAATTTTTCAACTCCATCCCCATTTTTACTCCAAAGTTCCTCCAAACTTTGTCTATTTGCCCTATAAGCTCCTGCAAGGTATAATAATCTAAAAAAAGCTCTCAGTTCTATTTCATCTGTGGCCTTGATGGTTCTGTTGCAGATGAACTTGTCCTTTATAATGTCTATATATTGGTTGGTATATGTGACAATAGAGTCCAGAATGTCATCTGTGAATAAACTATTCCAGCATTCAACTGCAGTTTTTGCATTACTTGCAGTTCCTATAACTGCAGGAAGGTGAGTAATAATGTTTTGAGGTTCCCTACGTTTTTTCTGGAGTGGCTTCTTGTTCCATTGGTTTTTTTATCTTTTCCCATATAATAAGATTCTACATCTTCATCCTCATCACTGTCACCATCTTGCTCTGTTTCAGAATCCACTTCACATACTTCCACCTCATCATGAGAATCAATCTCACTTTCCTCTCCTAAATCCTCATTCAGTATGGGGTCTGCATCATCTAACAGCATGTTTGTTACTTCCTCAACATCAAGGTTTTTTGATAAATTGTACATTTTCCTCTCCATTTCAGCAGATAATCTGAAGCAAGAGAAGGAATATGTGTTAGGGAACTACTGTATATGCCTGAGCAGCACACTTTCTTTTTTAATCTGCCTTATTTCTATGAAATATCCTCACACTTTGTGCTATACATTCATAAAACAAGCTAAATAAACAATTGTGATGAATAAAAACATAAAATACCAACCTTATTGAGTGTGACGTGTTCACATACAATGAGCCTGAGAGATTAGCGCAGTTATATCTGTCCTCCTGAAGCTCTGCAATCCAACTGTGGTATGAGGTTTCACAGAGCTGCTAGAGACAGGAGACTACCTGGAGGGAGGGGATTTCCTCACAATCTGGTGAGGAAGGAGAAATGAAAGTAAAAGAGATGTGCCTGTCAGGCCTATTGTATGTGAGGGAGGGTTAATCCTGCTTTTGGATAAAAGGGAATTTGTCACCCCCTGGCCTCTAATATGGGCATACAAGGTGATAGAAATGTAAATCTATACTCACCTGTATGCCTCATATTAGAGGTCTAGTTGCCAGAGCTGTGGAGTCGAAGTCGTGGAGTCGGTGTCCATTTTGGTGGAGTCAGAGTCGGTATAAAATGGACCGAATCCAACTCCTAAAATATATAATAAATTGGGTACAGTAGTTCAATGCAGTTTGTGGGGAATGTTTTTTCATAACGATTTTGGGAAAGTTATGAAATGTCCTATAAATGTCTGTCCTATTCCTGATCTAAGGGTCTAGACTTTTAGCTGAGATGAATCTGTGCTACAGTAAATTTATCACTTAAACATGAGCCGTGTATGAGGGAGTCGGAGTCGTGGAGTCGGAGTTCGAATCTGTGTCATGGAACTTGAGGAGTCGGAGGTTTGGCTTACCAATTCCACAGCCCTGCTAGTTGCTGTGAAATGTCTTTTTATTCCTACAAGTTTCTGATGCGTTCCCTACAAGAAATCCCGCCTCAGAGTGAGTCGCCAATGCCTGCGCACAAGATCCCTGCTCTACAATGAACATAGATGGCAGGAAAAAGTGCGCCTTGCGTAAAAGGTGAAGTGCGCAGGCGTGGGATTTGCCCGTGGCAACTGCATGTCACAGGGCACTGTGACATGCAGGGTAGGGGAGAAACATTATAATTCACACAGGAGGTGGGATTTCTTACGGGCCCCGGGACGGGAACACATCAGAAACTTGTAGGAATAAAAAGACATTTCACAGCAACAAGACCTCTAACATGAGGCATACAGGTAGGTATAGATTTACATTTCTATCACCTGTACCTGTATGCCCATATTAGAGGTCAGATAAGTGCCAGGGGGTGACAGATTCCCTTTAACTTGTAAATATATTTATCCATCTATTCCACTGCACATATGTTCACGCTCAGAAGCAGGACTGTGGAGTTGGAGTCGTAGAGTCGGAGTCGGTGTCCATTTTAGTGGAGTCGGAGTCGATATAAAATGGACCAACTCCGACTCCTAAAATATATAATAAATAGGGTACAGTAGTTCAATGCAGTTTGTGGGGAATATTTTTCGTAAGAATTTTGGAAAGTTATGAAATGTCCTATAAATGTCTGTCCTATTCCTGATCTAAGGGTCTAGACTTTTAGCTGAGATGAATCTGTGCTGCAGTTTATGTACATGATAAGTATTGAAGCTCCTCCTTCAGATAAGGGGAAAAAACACAGAGAAGGAATGCCTGCACTCATCTCAGAACTGCTGGAGTGAACAGGAAAGTAGAAATAAGAACAAAAAAGAACAGGTTCATGCTATTATAACTGATAGTGCTTCAAACATGATAAGTACAATTAAACTGATGAATGAGAATAATGAAGGTGAACAGCAGCTAGAAGAACATTTCAGATTCAGTATGTTGGAGATTGAAGGCCACAGTCATGTTCCCATAACGAAGGAACAAATGGATATTACTACAGAAGAACAGCAAAATGATTCTTTACAATTAGATGATCTTGTTGAAGCTGCTTCACACCTCTCTCCTATTCATCACATGCGCTGTGTTGTGCACACCCTGCAGCTGGCAATAAGAGATAGTCTGCAAGAGGGCCATGCTGCAACTCTGATTAGCAAAGTGAGGAAATTGGCCAGAACCCCTAAAATTGATTCCATCTTGAAGAGATGTGCTGGAAAAGGGTCGATTGTGGAATTACAAAATTTTTTACTTGCTATCAAAAAAGTAGAAGAGTTCAATCGTTCATCAAAATTGACTGTGCACGAGGCAATTCCTTTATACCCTGAAATTGTTAAAAATGTTGCCCATGTGGTTACTGCTTTGCCACCAACCCAAGTTAGTGTGGAGAGGTTGTTCTCTAGCCTTAAAATAATTAGGTCAGATTTGAGGTCATCTATGAAGGAGGATCTGATGGAGGCTATTTCTCAGAACAAATTCATAGACTTCACAAATGTTATTCAGTACGTTTTTGTTGAAAACTGTTTTTTTCCACTTACTGCATAGTGTATAATAAATTGTAAATATGCAAAAGTTTTTTTATTCTAAAGTTGTATTTCAATAAATATATTTTATGTTCTTACCAAATAGCTTGATTATTGTATCATAATAATGATTAAAAGCCTGATGTTACCATTTTACTACAGTAAATTTATCACTTAAACTTAAACATGAGCCATTTATGAGGGAGTCGTGGAGTCGGAGTCATGGAAATTGAGAAGTCGGAGGTTTGGCTTACCGATTCCACAGCCCTGCTCAGGGGGACTCTACTTACTGCATCATCTACTTTTGCAGATTTAACTAATCAGATGCCAAGTTTAATGAATGAATGGAATGAATGCAAAGAATCACACATGGGAAGGGACTTCTTCTTACCCCATCCATTGTTTCTGAATATGGTGAGACATCATGTTGAAATAAAGGCTCATATGCAGTAAGATTTTACTGGTAAATTGATCAGTCAGTGATTCCTATCTATTTCAAAGAATATGGAGTGGAAACTAAAACATACAATTTGTTGTGATAAGTAGTTCCTCTACACAAGGCTGGCATTAAGGTTACCCGGACTGGGCACCAACGCCCTTGGGGGCCACCAGCGTCTACAGCAGAAGCAACACTGATTACATTATCAGTGAATCTTCCGATGTGGAGACTGCTTTAGAACCTCTGGTATATCACATATCACGGTCATGTGACCGTGATGTCACCACAGGTCTTGTACTCTGCGGAGCTTCAGGATCTTTGGTGACATCATGATCATGTGACCGTGATGTCACCACAGGTCCTGTTCTCAGCAGTATTCTGCAGAACTGAAGAGGAGATTAACTTGTGGTAAATCCTCTTTTGTCTCTGTCTGTGTGTCTATCTGTCTTTGTATCCAACTATGTGTGTGTCTCTGTGAGTGTGGTTGATCCTAGAATGTATGGGCTCCTGGTAGTATATATTAGTACAACAAAATTTCAGCTAATAAACGGGTGCTTGAGAACAAGGACTTATTTTTATTTTTATATGTATATCACATAGTTCCATTATTTAGAATACATAGTGTCAGTAAAAGGACCATAAGAATGTTTGGATAATGGTGGTGCATATGGCTATAGATAAATACCTAAGCCAAAACCTATTCACTAAATATGGGAAGGCTAAAGTGCTATAATAGTCGCAGTCCAGGTATAGATGTCCAAACCGTGATCAATACATAGTAGGAGAAATAATAGATGTGGGGTAAGTATTCAAACCTATATTCATCTTTTTCTGCTGGAATGGCGCCAGGTCCCAGTATATATTAGTGAAGGCATAAAAATGTATGGGCTCCTGGTGAGTATATATGTGTCGGTATGTACAGTACAGACCAAAAGTTTGGACACACCTTCTCATTTAAAGATTTTTCTGTATTTTCATGACTATGAAAATTGTACATTCACACTGAAGGCATCAAAACTATGAATTAACACATGTGGAATTATATACTTAACAAAAAAGTGTGAAATAACTGAAAATATGTCTTATATTCTAGGTTCTTCAAAGTAGCCACCTTTTGCTTTGATGACTGCTTTGCACACTCTTGGCATTCTCTTGATGAGCCTCAAGAGGTAGTCACCGGAAATGGTTTTCACTTCACAGGTGTGCCCTGTCAGGTTTAATAAGTGGGATATCTTGCCTTATAAATGGGGTTGGGACCATCAGTTGTGTTGTGCAGAAGTCTGGTGGATACACAGCTGATAGTCCTACTGAATAGACTGTTAGAATTTGTATTATGGCAAGAAAAAAGCAGCTAAGCAAAGAAAAATGAGTGGCCATCATTACTTTAAGAAATGAAGGTCAGTCATTCTGAAAAATTGGGCAAACTTTGAAAGGTGGCTACTTTGAAGAACCTAGAATATAAGACATATTTTCAGTTATTTCACACTTTTTTGTTAAGTATATAATTCCACATGTGTTAATTCATAGTTTGGATGCCTTCAGTGTGAATGTACAATTTTCATAGTTATGAAAATACAGAAAAATCTTTAAATGAGAAGGTGTGTCCAAACTTTTGGTCTGTACTGTATGTGCTCTTTGTATGCATGTGTCTGTATGAAGGTGCTCTGTGTTTACACATATGTCTATATGTATGTGCTCTGTACATGCATTTATCTGTATCAAAGTGCTCTGTGTACATGTATGTGTCCTGTGTATACATGTATATGTGTTCTGTGTATACATGTATGTGTTCTGTGCATACATATGTGTGTGTGCTCTGTATACATGTCTATGTATGTGCTCTACATATACATATGTCTATGTATGTGCTCTGTATATACAAATATGTCTGTTCTGTATATACATATGTCTATGTATGAGCTCTGTATATATGTATGTACTCTGTGTATACATGTATAGGTGTGTGCATGTGCTCGGTGTATACAAATGTGTGTGTGTGTGTATGTGCTCAGTGTATACATGTGTGTGTAACATAGTGTTTGTGTCACATACTGTGTGTGAATGTAGCATCTATTTATAAATCATGGCTGCATAGACGAGAGTGCATAGGTGTAAACATGCCCAAGAAACGAGCAAAATGCTGCTCATGCATCGGGTGATTGGATTGTTTATGGCGGAACAAAAATGATTGTTCTCAGCAGCACATTACTTGGTGTAAACTGAAGATGGGCTGCTGATAACATGATACAGTATGAAGACAGATTGATCTACTGATTGTTCTGTGCCCATCATTCTTCATCAACCTGTGTAAAGAGGCCGGTAAACAAGCACTGAACAACTTCAATAGCGCCCTTTTAACGGTCTGAACTTCGAGCAATATGTGAGCATTTAGGGCCCCACTTTGTCTAAAACCGCCACTGCCTCAACATAGTGTATCTACGTAGGCCAGACCAGAAGCACAGCATTCAGCATTTTTTCTCTTCAGTTCCCTTCTCTTTATCACAAGGAATGGATGACGGATTGGAGCACTGATGCAAACAATGTTTTCGTATCCATTTTTTCTATGCATTTTCAGGGAAGAAAGCTGCATCTGATAGTGTCTGCAAAATGACACAAGATATTACATTTTTTTACAGCAGATTATGGAGAACTGGAAGAATAACAATCCCTCTAGCCCCCCAAAAATCCAGTTCAAATGCAAAACATATGTTACAAGATTCTGGTTATTTAGTAAAGGTTTTGTCTGCAGAGGATTCATTTCAGGCAGAGCTGTGAGCTTTTTGTGAGTGATTGTGATGCATTTGGTTGCTAGCTTCTGTCATATTGTCCTAGCAAAATGAGCCCGTTGACATTAGAGCTCCTTCTGCTTATTGATGATTGCAGCCCATTCATCTTCAACATCTGTCTCCATATAAACACACTATATATTTGTGTATGATACATACAGTGGGAAAAATAAGTATTTGACACTCTGGTGATTTTTCAAGTTTTCCCACCTACAAAGAATGGAGAGTTCTGTAATTTTTATTGTAGGTACATTTCTACTGTGAAAAACGGAATCTTAAAAAAAAATGCAGACGATCATATTGTATGATTTTTACATAATTAATTTTCATTTTATTGCATGAAATAAGTATTTGATACAATAGAAAAACAGAACTTATTATTTGGTACAACCTTTGTTTGCAGTTACAGAGGTCAGACGTTTCCTGTAGTTCTTGACCAATTTTGCACACACTGCAGCAGGGATTTTGGCCCACTCCTCCATACAGATCTTCTCTAGATCTTTCAGGTTTCGAGGCTGTCACTGGGCAACATTGAATTTCAGTGCCCTCCAAAGATTTTCTATTGAGTTCAGGTCTGGAGATTGGCTATGCCACTCCAATGCTTCTTACGGAGCCACTCCTTAGTTACCCTGGCTGTGTTTCGGGTCATTGTCATGCTGGAAAACCCAGCCACAACCCATCTTCAATGCTCTTACTGAGGAAAGGAGGTTGTTGGCCAAAATCTCGCAATACATGACCCCATCAATCCTCCCTTCAATACGGTGCAGTCGTCCTGTCCCCTTTACAGAAAAGCAATGATGTTTCCCCTGCCATGCTTCACGGTTGGGACAGGTGTTCTTGGGATTGTACTCATCCTTCTTCTTCATCCAAACACTGAGAGTGGAGTTGATACCAAAAAGTTATATTTTGGTCTTATCTGACCACATGACCTTCTCCCATGCCTCCTCTGGATCATCCAGATGGTCATTGGCGAACTTCGAACAGGCCAGGACATGCGCTGGCATGAGCAGGGAGACCTTCCGTGCCTACAGGATTTAAATTCATGACGGCGTAGTGTGTTACTAACGGTAATGTTTGAGACTGAGATCCCAGCTCTCTCCTCCTGTGTAGTTCTGGGCTGATTCCTGACCTTTCTCAGAATCATACTTACCCCACAAGGCGAGAACTTTCATGGAGCCCAAGATCGTGGAAGAGTGACAGTCATCTTGTGTTTCTTCCATTATCTAATGATTGTGCCAATAGCTGTTGCCTTCTCACCAAGCTGCTTGCCTATTGTCCTGTAGCCCATCACAGCCTTGTGCAGGTTTAAAATTTTGTCCCTGGTGTCCTTAGACAGGTCTTGGCCATGGTTGAGAGGTTGGAGTGTGATTGTTTAAGTGTGCGGACAGGTGTCTTTTATGCAGGTAATGAGTTCAAACAGGTGCAATTAATACAGGTAATGAGTGCGGAATAGGAGGGCTTCCTAAATAAAAACTAACAGGCTTGTGAGAGCAAGAATTCTTGCTGGTTGGTAGGTGATCAAATATTTATTTCATGCAATAAAATGCAATTATGTAAGAATCATACAATGTGATTTCTGTTTTTTATTTTTAGATTCTGTCTCTCACAATTGGTGTACCGATGATAAAAATTAGAGACCTCTCCATTCTTTGTCGGTGGGAAAACTTGCAAAATCATCAGTGTATCAAATACATATTTCCCCACTGTATATAGTACTGTGCAATAGTTTTAGGCAGGTGTGGAATTACTTCTAAGTAGCATTTCTTTCAAATATAGAAATGTTAATAGTCTTTTTTCTCAATTAACAAAATGCAAAGTGAATGAACAAAAGAAAAATCTAAATCACATCAATATTTGGTGACCGCCCTGTGCCTTCAGATCAGCATAATTTTTTCTAGGTACAGTTGGACAACATCACGGATTTTGTAGGATTATAGTCAGGTGTAGACTAACCAATTATATGAAAGAGGTGATCATCACTGTCATAATAATAATTTTATTTATCTAGCGCCAACATATCCTGCACCACTTCACAATTCAGAGGGAACATGTAGAATCAATTCAGACATTACAGAGTAATACATTCAACAATTTAAACAAGAGGAGTGGGGGCCCTGTTTGTATTGTATGGTACAGCCATCATTTTAGGGATATTCAAGTAAAGCCAGTATCTTTCTATATCCAGATACAAAGTACTACTGCCTTAATGGAGGGTGTGTGAATAGATGGTAATAAGGATCAGATTCTGTGGAAAATTTGGAAAGTGTGAGCCGAGAACTATTACATTTGTGAGGTCACTGGATAGGCCAGTCTAAAGAAATGTGTTTTAGGTCATGCCTAAAACTGTGGATACTATGAATCAACTAGATTGTCTGGGATAGTGTATTCTAGATAACTTGTGCAGCAAGAGAAAAATCTTAGATGGAAGTGGGAGGTTCAAATTATGGAAGATGTTAGTGTTAGATCATTAGCAGAACGAAGAGCATGGGTAGGGTGGTAGATAGATATAAGAGAGATGTAGGGCAGTGCAGAGCTGTGGAGAGCTTTATAAGTGAGTGTGATAAGTTTCAATCTCTACTGAATGAGTAACCAGTGCAATGTCTGGCAGAGTAAGGAGGCATTGGTGCAGCAGCTTCACAGAAATATGAGCCTGGCTGCTGCATTGAGGATAGACGGGAGAGTTTAGTAAGAGGGAGGCCGATTAGTACAACATTGCAGTAGCCCAGACAAGAATAAGAGCAACAAGGTAAGATAAGGGCAGGTTCTAGAGATGTTTTTGAGGTACAAGGGACATGAGCAAAAGATCAAATATATGGAGTACAGGAAAGATCTGCATCAAATATAACCCCAAGACAGCTAGCTTGTTGCTGGGCAGTTATAGAAAAAAACAGCCACTTTAACGTAAATATCAGATTTAGGAAGATTAGCAGAGGGAGGAACGCAAGCAGTTCTGTTTTGGAAAGATTCAGTTTCAGATCCATGGAGGTCATATTAAATACAGCAGACAGACAATCATTGGAGTTTTGTTTTAGCTCGGGTCTGATTTCACGAAAAGATGTGTATAATTGGGTGTTGGCATAGAGATAATACCGAAAGCTATATCTGCTAATGGTTTGTCCTATAAGGGTGGTATATAGAAAAAACAGGATGGGACCTAAGAGACAAATCTCTCAGGAACACCGATAGGCAAAGAGAAGAGATAGAAGATGCAACAAAATGTAGGCTGAAACATTTATTATCTTAAACAAGAACAGTTGGGTAAAAGGTCTACAACTGGGTAAGGAACAATCTCAGCTACCAAGATGAAGTTGTGGGAGACCATTTCAAATTACAGATCATACACCTAACTGAACAAAGCAATAATACATAAGCATAAGTGAAAGACACATCATGCTTACTTCTCTTCAAAATCAGAAAATGTCCAGCAGCAACCAGTGAGATCCAGCTCCACTCATCTGCTGTTCAAAAAAGTCTTCATGGAAGAATTGCAGCTCAAAACCATACCTTTTACATGGAAACAAAGCCATGCGACTCAACTATGCACTTTGGCATGCTGAAAGATGGCAGTAGGTGCTCTAGACCAGAGGTCCCCAACCGCCGGTCCGCGGACCAGGACCGGGCCGTTGGGGTTTTTCAGCCGGTCCGCGGGGAGAGGGGGCCCCTCCAGCCTCCAGCAGGGCCGCCATCAGGGCATGACTGCCCTGACTCCAGTATGGGGCCCGGCCGGTAGGAGCCCCCTCGGAGCCCCCCTCTTGTGCGTCTCTCTCCTCATGGGGCCCCCGGCCGCATGCTAAGCGCCGGGTCCGGGACATCTTAGCGCTGCGCTGCTGCGGCAGCACCTTCATGATTCCCCTGACTTCCGGTCATGTGACGGCGCCGTCACATGGCCGGAAGTCAGGAGAACCTGGTGTCAGCGATTTGGACGAGCGCCAGGATTCTGCAGGGATCGCATGGGGGTAAGTATAACAAGTTTTATTTTTTTTTAAATACAATTAACTAGGAGTGGGGGGAATGGGAGATGCACATGGGGGGAGGGGAGAGATGAGAGATGCACATGGGGGAGGGGAGAGATGAGAGATCCACATGGGGGAGAGATGAGAGATGCACATGGGGGAGGGGAGAGATGAGAGATCCACATGGGGGGGAGGGGAGAGATGAGAGATGCACATGGGGGAGGGGAGAGATGAGAGATCCACATGGGGGGAGGGGAGAGATGAGAGATGCACATGGGGGGAGGGGAGAGATGAGAGATGCACATGGGGGGAGGGGAGAGATGGGAGATGCACATGGGAGGGAGGGGAGAGATGAGAGATGCACGGGGGGGTGAGAGATGCACGGGGGGGATGAGAGATGCACGGGGGGTGGATGAGAGATGCACGGGGGGGATGAGAGATGCACGGGGGGGTGAGAGATGCACGGGGGGGATGAGAGATGCACGGAGGGGATGAGAGATGCACGGGGGGGATGAGAGATGCACGGAGGGGATGAGAGATGCACGGGGGGTGGATGAGAGATGCACGGAGGGGGATGAGAGATGCACGGAGGGGGATGAGAGATGCACGGGGGTGAGCTGCACATGGGGGGGTGAGAGATGCACATGGGGTAGTTATGTTTACATAACTTTGTTGCCTTATGAAGGGCGGGGGGGGCCCCCAAAAATTTCTTGCACAGGGGCCCACTACAGTCTGTGTCCGCCCCTGGGATGAAGTAAATGCAGCTGAACAGCAGCTGTCAGGACAGCTGCCCTGTCCTGCTGCAGGGCGTGATGGGGCCTCAGTGATGCGGCTCCTGGCACAGCACATTATGTGGGGCTCCTGGCATAGCTCCTGGCGGGGACCTGGTCTACACTATATGATAAGTATGCACTAAACTCCAAATCCCTCCATTACCCCGCCCCCATATGACCAAAGCCCCGCCCACCCCACCCCCTCCTTGCTGGGCCATGGAAAAATGATCTTGCTTCAAGCCGGTCCCTGGTGCAAAAAAGGTTGGGGACCACTGCTCTAGACTAATGAGTCAAAATTTGAAATATTTGACTATAACAGAAGCAGTTTGCTGAAGGACTGGACAGAGGTACTGTCATAGAGGAAAATTAAAATCCATAAGACATCTCCAGAAGTAGAAGAGCTGACACTCAAACTCCTTTTGAAATTACACCTGGAACATCTGGGATTAATTAGGCCTAGGAAGAGAAGAAGTAATTAAAGAAGGGAACTAGTCAGAGAGATAGCACTATAACCTCTTTTGAGGCACAGACCTCCTGCCGTGGAAGGTAATTAAAACAGGATATCTATTTTGGGAAACAGCCAACTAGACTGGGATTTGTAGATTCAAGAGGCAGATAAGCGGAAATCTAACACCTCCAGAGGCAACTCTTCAAAGGATTCTGATATGAATGTACCGGACATATTGTACAAATATGAATATTGGGGTTTGTATAGATCTGATATTTATGAGCAGGGCCGGCTCCAGGTTTTTCTGGGCCCCGGGCGAAAGAGTCTCACTGGGCCCCTTTAACACATACCATGATTCATGATGCAGAGATACGGCGGAGAAATATATATATATAACAATGCAAAGATTTCACTTCTTACATTACATGAGTGATATCTATTGTAAATTCCACAATAGCTCAGAAACCGGTGAATCGCTCCACACAGAATACTGTCCCCCATATAACGCTCCATACAGAATACTGGCCCCCATATAAGGCCCCATACGGAATACTGGCCCCCATATAAGGCCCCATACGGAATACTGGCCCCCATATAAGGCCCCATATGGAATACTGGCCCCCATATAAGGCCCCATAAGGAATACTGGCCCCCATATAAGGCCCCATACGGAATACTGGCCCCCATATAAGGCCCCATACGGAATACTGGCCCCCATATAAGGCTCCATGCGGAATACTGGCCCCCATATAAGGCTCCATGCGGAATACTGGCCCCCATATAAGGCTCCATGCGGAATACTGGCCCCCATATAAGGCTCCATGCAGAATACTGGCCCCCATATAAGGCTCCATGCGGAATACTGGCCCCCATATAAGGCTCCATACGGAATAGTGGCCCCCATATAAGGCTCCATACGGAATACTGGCCCCCATATAAGGCTCCGTACAGAATACTGGCCCCATATAACGCTCCATACAGGATACTGGTCCCCATATAAAGCTCCAAACAGGATACTGGCCCCCATATAACGCTCCATACAGGATATTGGTCCCCTTATAAAACTCCATACAGGATACTGGCCCCCATATAACGCTCCATACAGGATACCGGTCCCCATATAACGCTCCATACAGGATACTGATCCCCTTATAAAACTCCATACAGGATACTGGCCCCCATATAACGCTCCATACAGGATACCGGTCCCCTTATAACGCTCCATACAGGATACCGGTCCCCTTTTAACGCTCCATACAGGATACTGGTCCCCATATAATGCTGCATGCAGGCTGTTACCCCCCACATAATGCCCCATACAGGCTGTCCCCCCCTTATAATGCTCCATGCAGGCTGTTACCCCCCCCCTTATAATGCACTATGCAGGCTGTTCCCCACCTTATAATGCCCCATACAGGCTGTCCCCCCCTCTTTATAATGCCCCATGCAGGATGTCACCCCCCCTCTTTATAATGCCTCATGCAGGATGTCACCCCCCCTCTTTATAATGCCTCATGCAGGATGTCACCCCCCCTCTTTATAATGCCTCATGCAGGATGCCCCCCCCTTTCTTTATAATGCTCCATGGAGGATGCCACCCCCTCCCCCCCTTTCTCTTTATACTGCCCCATGCCTCCATACATTAAAAAAAAAAAAATCAAATACTCACCTCCCTTCTCCTCACCTGCTACCTGCTGCCCGCTGCTCGGGACCGAACTCCAGCGTTGTCAGCGTCTTCCCGCTCAGCACTCCCTGTGACGGCTCAGGGGAGGGCGCGGTGTAAAGACGTCACCGCGTCCTCTGACCTTAGACGTCACAGGGAGCGCAGAGCAGGAAGACAGCTGATCTGCGGAGGCACGGGGAGAGGTAAGTATCCAGCTGCCGGGGCCCTGAGCAAGCGGCGGAGAAGGGCGGGCGCTGACACCGCTCTCCTCCGCCCATAGCCCAGCGGGGTGCGCGACCGCCAGTGGGCCCCTCTGCCTGCTCAGGGCCCCGGCATTTGCCCGGGTGCGCCGGGTGCTGACGCCGGCCCTGTTTATGAGATAGACTTTTGGTGTCGTAGCGAAAGGACGGAGGTGACTCATTCACTCATATCACTGTAGGGCCACTAGAATCCCTCCAATTGAATAACATTCTGATAGATGATGCTATACCTGTCATATTTGGTCTCTATGTAACTTTAAAATCATGATAAAAAAACATGACATCAATCTCTACTGCCTGGGACTTTCAGAGGCGAATAGATCTTGTAAGTTATGTAAGTTAGGGATCTCATAAAATCCTGAAGGGCTGAGAACATCCCACAATCTGCCCCACATGAAGTTGTCAAGGGGAGGTGTGTGGGTGTAACTTAGCAGCTAATAAAAAGCAGAAACTGGATCTGGGTCAATGGTCAGTACTTGGAAGGCACAGTTCGCAGTAGGTTCTGTTCATTTCCAATCAGAGCACCTCCCTCCGCTAAGCTCTGAGCCATATCCGTGACATCAGGGTTAGTAAGTGTCCAGGGTACTGTGACGTGCAGGGGAGAGGGGGGGATATGGTAATTTAGCACAGAGGCGGGGATTTAGGGGAATAGTAAGAAGACAGGAAGGGTTTGCCCATAGTAGAGGTCTGATATCGCCCGGGGGGGGCGTGACACATTCCCTTTAAGAATGTGAAATGCATGCTAGAGAGGGTTGAGATCTGGTGACTAGGCCATTGCAGAATATTCTACTTATTTTCCTTGAAAAACTCCTGAATTGCATTTGAAATATGTTTTGGGTAATTGTATGGAACTTCACAGTATAGATGGACTATCAACCTTGCTGCATTTGATTGAATTTGAGAAGAAAGTATAGCCCTGTACACTTCAGAATTAATCCAGCTGCTTCTGTCTTGAGACTCATCATCAACAAACACCACTGACCCAGTGCCATTGGAAGCCATGCATGCCCGTGCCATCACACTGCCTCCAACATGTTTTCCAGAGGATGTGGTGTGCTTTGGATAATAAGCTGTTTGACGCCTTTTCCATACTTTCTTCATTGCATCGTTTTGGCACAGGCTGATTTTAGTTTAATCTGTCCAAAGAATGCTTTTCCAGGCCTGGATTGATTTCTTTAGATTTTTTTGGGCAAAATCTAAAGCTTTCTATTTTTAAGGCTGATGAATGGTTTGCACCTTGAAACCTTGTGGTGAACCCTCTGTATTTGCACTCATGAAGTGTTCTCTTCATAGTATACTTAGATACTGAAACACCTACTTCCTGGGGAGTGTTCTCCACTTGGGTGGATGTTGTGAAGGGCTTTTTCTTCACCATGGAAAGGATTCTGTGATCATCCACTGCTGTTGTCTACTGTGGACGTCCAAGTCTTTTTGAGTTCCCAAGCTCACCAGTGCGCTCTGTTTTTGCAGAATGTACCAAACTGTTGATTTGGCCACTCCTAATATATCTGCCATTTCTGATGGATTTCTTATTTTTTTTCAGCCTAATGAGGGTCTGTTTCTCTTAAGAGCTCCTTTAACCCCATTTTGTTGGTTCACATGCAAATACCACACCTGGAATCAGCTCCCGACCTTTTACCTGCTTAATTGATGATGGACTAACGAGGGGATAGCCCACGCAGCCCTTTAAATTACTACTGAAGTAGACCATGATTTCCTCAAACCTTACACCTGTCTCCCATAATGCGACATTACGACATTACAAAAATTATATAAGCGCACATAAAATATAAAAATGTGCTGCTTACTTTACACTCACATCAGCCAGGTCCCAAAAACAATGCACAAAATGGTACAGTTAGTTATAGATAGAATACAATGTATTCAAAGGTGCTCAACACACTGCTCTCCTGAGCCTGCAAATGCATTTTCAATGAGAAGAGAGGAGTAAAGCTAGCTATACGCATTAAATTAATAAATAATTATATACGGTCATGGCCGAAAGTATTGGCACCCTTGAATTTGTTCCAGAAAATGAAGTATTTCTCCTAGAAAGCTATTGTAATTAAAGGTTTTGTTATACACATGTTTATTTCCTTTCTGTGTATTGGAACACTCAAAAAAAAACAGAGGAAAAAAGGCAAGTTGGACATAAATTCACACAAAACCCCAAAAATGGGCCTGACAAAATTGTTGGCACCCTCAACTTAAAGGGAATCTGTCACCCCTGGGACGTATATAACCTATTAATATGGGCATACAGGTGATAGAAATGTTAATCTAGTCCTACCTACAGTATATGCCTCATATTAATGGTTTTGATGTTGTGAAATCTTATATTATAACTTTATGGTAATGCACGTCAGTGTCCCATGACGTGCAGTTGCAGCGCTGTAATCTCGCACCTGCGCGTTGAACTTCCTGGCCCCTGCCCGCCATCACATCACTGCCGGCTACATCCCCTGTGCTCCACGACAGACTGTAATCAGAGCCGGACTGACTTGCCCACCATCTTCCCGGAGACCAGACTCCTGGGCAGAAGATCACAGACTAGTGTATTCCGTGATCTTCTGTGCCGGCCCCGGCAGTGACGCGCTGACACTCTGCCGTCCATAGGGTAAAACAGGTCGTGGTCTTCGGGAAGATGGCGGGCGGGTCAGGAAGTTCAACGTGCAGGCTCGATATTACAGCCCTGCAACTGCACGTCACAGGACACTGTGACGTACAGGGGAAGGGGGTACTGTTATAATGAAGAGAGTAGGTGAGGATTCCTTACAGGCCTGGAGCTTGGAGCAATGATTACCATAAAGTTATACTATAAGATTTCACAACATCAAAACCATTAATATGAGGCATACAGGTAGGACTAGATTAACATTTATATAACCTGTATTCCCATATTAATAGGTTATATACGTCCCAGGGGTGAGAGATCCCCTTTAATATTTAGTTGCACACCCTTTGAAATAAATAACTGCAATCAATTGCTTCCTGTAGCCATCAACAAGCTTCTTACAGTGTTCAACTGGAATTTTTGACCACTCTTCTTTTGCAAACTGCTTCGGGTATCTCATATTCGAAGGGTGCCTTCTCTAATCAGCAATTTTAAGATTGGTCTACAGGTGTTCAATGAGATTTAGATCCGGACTCATTGCTGACCACTTCAGAACTCTTCAGCGCTTTGTTTCCATCCATTTCTGGGTGCTTCTTGAAGTATGTTTGAGGTCATTGTCCTGCTGGAAGATCCATGACCTAGGAAACAAACCCAGCTTTCTGACACTTGGCACTACATTGTGACCCAAAATCCTTTGGTAATCTTCAGATTTCATGGTACCTTGAACACAATCAAAACACCCAGTGCCAGTGGCAGCAAAACAACCCCAAAAATATCTTTGAACCTCCACCATATTTTACTATGTTCTTTCCTTTGTAGGTCTCATTCTGTTTTCGGTAACAATTAGAATGATGTGCTTTACCACCAAGCTCTATCTTGGTCTCATCTGTCCATAAGACGCTTTCCCAGAAGGATTTTGGCTTACTCACGTACATTTTGGCAAACTGCAGTCTAGCTTTTTTATGTCTGTGTCAGCATGGGGTCCTCCTGGGTCTCTTGCCTTAGCCTTTCATTTCATTCAAATGACGATGGATAGTTTGTGCTGACACAGATGTACCCGAGCCTGCAAGACAGCTTGACTTTCTTTGGAACTTGATTGGGGCTGCGTTGCAACCTTTCCTTAATTTTTCTCTACTGTCCATGTCCAGGGAGATTATTTACAGTGCCATGGGTTGTAAACTTCTTGATTATGTTGCACACTGTGGACAAAGGAACATCAAGATCTCTGCAGATGAACTTGTAACCTTGAGATTGTTGATATTTTTAAACAATTTTGGTTCTCAAGTCCTCAGACAGTTCTCTTTTTTCTGTTTTCCATGCTTTGTGTGGCACACACAGACACACAATGCAAAGATTGAGTCAACTTCTTCCCTTTTCATCTGGTTTCAGGTGTGATTTTCATATTGCTCACACCTGTTACATGCCACAGGTGAGTTTGTCATGCTTGAAACAAAGCTGTTTACCCACAATTTTTCAAAGGTGCGAACAATTTTGTCCAGCCCATTTTTGGGTTTTGTGTGAAATTTGGTCAATTTGCCTTTTTTTCCTCTGTTTTTTTTGTGTTGTTCCAATACACAGGAAGGAAATAAACATGTGTATAACAAAACCTTGTGTAATTACAATAATTTTCTGGAAGAAATATTTCATTTTCTGGAACAATTTCAAGGGTGCCAACACTTTTGGCCATGACTGTGACTACTGTGACGGAGACTATCTGATGCGTATGTGGAGAGTCTCTCTGGTCCCACAGGCGTATGTGTGGGGTCAAACTGCTCCTCTAAGCTCATGTGGCTTACTTTTCTCTTCCTTGTCTGAGTCAACCGAGCCTGTGCATGAAAGGGAAACAGGCAGTCAAGAATAATAGCAGTTACCTGAACAAGCATACCTCGACAGATATCTAGTGTGTATGGCGAGTCTGAACTGCTGTCAGACACTTCTGATGGCAATTTTTCTCCCATGGGAAGAAAAGGAGTTGAAATTAAACATGCTAGAATCTTCTTTTTCCATACATCATCTGTCAGAGAAGAGTGACTATCCCATACACATTAGATGGATGACCATTTTCACCAAAATCAGATCACAATAGTCAGATGTGTAAGGTGGCTTTTAATCTAAGCACAATATCGAAATCTAAATTTGCAAAAAGTCCTAAATTCAGCTGTACTACAAGACCTGCATAGAAATGCAATATACACTAGGGAAATGTTAGAGAATGCATCAATTCAAAATGCAGTCATGGGCGTAGGGAGGGGGGATTTAGAGGAGGAGTGGGGACAGGACAGGAAACATCCATAACTTAAGTCCTACAAAACAGACTTTTTGGGCCCTTAAGAGTTGTAACCACTTTAACAAGCTCTGACTTTTTTGCTGGCAAACCAGTAAGAGCCAGGAATACTGACACACTAAATAAGCCAGGAGTCTCCCTCCACCACCTCTTTCCCTCCTTGTAATTTATTAGCTGACTTATGAGGGTGACATACATTACAAATGCAGCCAACTTCCCCATACTGTGCTTAAAAGAAAAACCTTTGAAATGAACTCTTTCCAGGTTTGACATATTTCTACAAGGGGTGAGAGGGGGGAGTGAGACACAGGGGAGAGAGGGGGAAGGCAGGGCAGAAGCACTAGGGAAGTTACACAGACAGAACAGGATATGTCCCACAAATTTCTGGCAAAGCCCACCACTAGCAACTTAAATGTAATGTCTACTACACATCACACAGTCATACATACATACAGTAGTGTGAAAAAGTGTTTGCCCCCTTCCTGATTTCATATTCTTTTGCATGTTTGTCATTCGTAAATGTTTCAGATCACAAAACAAATTTAAATGTTAGACAAAGATAACACAAGTAAAAAAAATGCAGTTTTTAAATGAAGGTTTTTATTATTAAGGGAAAAAGAAATCCAAACCTACAGAGCCCTGTGTGAAAAAGTGATTATCCCTGCCCCCTTAAAACATAAATTAACTGTGGTTTATCACATCTTTTGGGAAGCTAAGTTCAATTTCCCTAGCCAAACACAAGCCTGATTACTGCCACACCAGCTCTCAATCAAAAAATCACTTAATTAGAACTTGCCAAACAAAGTGAAGTAGACCAAAGGATCCTCAAAAGCTAGACATCATGCTGCAATACAAAGAAAGTCAGGAACAAATGAGAAACAAAGTAATTGAGATCTATCAGTCTGAAAAGGTTATAAAGCCATTTCTAAAGCTTTGCAACTCAAGCGAACCGCAGTGAGAGTCATTATCTACAAATTATCTACAAATGGAACAGTGGTGAATCTTCCCAGAAGTGGCCGGCAGATCAAAATTATCCCAAAAGCGCAATGATGACTCATCCAAAAGGTCACAAAAGACCCCACAACAACATCCAAACGACTACAGGCCTCACTTCCCTTAGTTAACGTCAGTGTTCATGACTCCACCATAGAAAAGAGACTGGGCAAAAATGACATGCATGGCAGAGTTCCAAAACGAAAACCACTGCTGAGCAGAAAGAACATAAAGGCTTGTCACATTTTTGCCACAAAACATCTTGATGATGGCCAGACTTTTGGGAAAATATTCTGTGGACTGACGAGACAAAAGTTGAACTTTTTGAAAGGTGTAAGTCCCATTACATCTGGCGTAGAAGTAACACAGCATTTCAGAAAAGGAACATCATACCAACAGTAAAATATGGTGATGGTAGTGTGATGGCCTGGGGCTGTTTTGCTGCTTCATTACCTGGAAGACTTGCTGTAGTAAATGGAACCATGAATTCTGCTATCTACCAAAAATCCTGAAGAAGAATGTCCGACTATCTGTTCAAGACCTCAATCTGAAGCGCACTTGGGTTATTCAACAGGACAATGATCCAAAACACACCAGCAAGTCTACCTCTGAATGGCTTAAGAAGAACAAAATTAAGACTTTGGAGTGGCCTAGTCAAAGTCCTGACCTTAATCCGTTTGAGATGCTGTGGCATAATCTTAAAAAGGCGGTCCATGCTCGGAAACCTTCCAGTGTTGCTGAATTTCAACAATTTTGCAAAGATGAGTGGGCCAAAATTCCTCCAGAGCATTGTAAAAGACTCATTGCCAGTTATCGCAAATGCTTGATTATAGAACCTATCGAATCCAAGCAAGAGATATGGGATACATATATATATATATATATATATATATATATATATATATATATAAAATAGTATCAAAGCTTATTAACAAATAATTAATTTTACAAATAAAGGTATACCTATCCCAGTAACTATATATTGTATACAAATTATGGACAGAAACCATAAACAACAAGATAAACACACTATGCCCCAATATTATATTGAAGTTGGCTATACAGCATATACACAATCACATCAAAAAGATATATAGCTCTGGCAAAAATTAAGAGACCACTGCAAAATTTTCATTTTCTCTGATTTTTATCTTTATAGGTATATTTTTGAGTAAAATGTACATTGTTGTTTTATTCTATAAACTACTGACAACATGTCTCCGAAATTCAAAGCTAAAAATTTTGTATTTATTTGCAGCAAATGAGAAATCATCAAAATAATAAAAAAGAAACAGTGCTTTCCGACCTCAAATAATGCAAAGAAAACAAGTTCTTATTCATTTAGAAAGAACAATACTCATGTTTTAACTAAGGAATAGTTCAGAAATCAATATTTGGTGGAATAACCATGATTTTTAAGCACAGCTTTCATGCGTCTTGGCATGCTTTCCACCAGTCTTTCACACTGCTTTTGGGTGACCTTATGCCACTCCTGCCACTAAAATGTAAGCAGTTCTTCTTTGTTTGATGGCTTGTGACTATCCACCTTCCTCTTGATTACATTCCAGAGGTTCTCAATGGGCTTCAGGTCTGGAGATTGGGCTGGCAATGACAGGGTTTTGATGTGGTGCTCCTTCATCCACACATTGATTGACCTAGCTGTGTGGCATGGGGCATTGTCCTGCAGGAAAAACCAGTCTTCAGAGTTGGGGAACATTGCCTGAGCAGAAGGAAGCAAGTGTTTTTCAAGGATGCGGCTTGATTCATACGTCCTTCGCAAAGATTAACCTGCCCAATTCCAGCCTTGCTGAAGCATCCCCAGATCATCACCGATCCTCCACCAAGTTTCACAGTGGGTGCAAGACACTGTGGTTTGTATGCCTCTCCAGGTCTCCGTCTAACCATTAGACGACCAGGTGTTGGGCAAAGCTGAAAATTAGACTCATCAGAGAAGATTACCTTACTCCAGTCCTCTATGGTCCAATCCTTATGGTCTTTGGCAAACTTCAGCCTGGCTCTCCTTTGCTTCTCATTGATGAAAGGCTTTTTTTTTCTAGCTTTACATGACATGAGGCCTGCCTCTAGGAGCCTGTTACGAACTGTTCTTGCTGTGCACTTCACCCCAGCTGCCATTTTCCATTCCTTTTGTAGGTCACTTGATTTCATCCTGCGGTTGCTGAGTGACATTCGAATAAGATGTGGAGAGTCACTTTCGCCCTCTGCCGGTCTGTAGCTTTGTTGTCCCCAATGTCTGCTGCTTGACCTTGTTGTAATGGACTGCCGTCTTCGAAATTTTAAGGATGGAGGCAACATGACGCTCACTGTATCCCTCTGCTAGTAAAGCCAGAATTGAGCCCTTCTTTTCCTCACTCAGGACTTTTCTTTTCAACTCCTTTGGTATGGTTAAAAGTTATTTTTTCATTCATATTACTTTTGGGCTATTCCTAGCACTTGTTTTGCCATCCAGCTTGTCCTGTTGCAAGAGGATTGTGAAGGCCACAGCAGTGTTTTTTATACTTTCCCTCGTTACATAAGATTTGTTTCAGGTGATCACCTAATCAGAAGCATATTAAGTAGAATGAGGTGGACTTTGGTTGGAATTCAACTGACACTGGAATGGAATGGCTGTCAGACATGTAGAGATGGTGATTTTCAGAAAACTATGCCGTGGTCTCTTAATTTTTGCCAGTGCTGTATATCATGAAAATCCATATATTGAACAGCACATTTGTATAAATATTGCAGTTTTTAGTTAGTATATAAATTGCAGCTCAACATATGGTGCTGATAACAATAAATGGAGGTATATGGATGGGGCAATATATAATAATGTCCAGTGACCCATGCCTATACCTAGAAATAGCCATTACAGTCACTGCAGCATTTGTGGTCCTAGCATACACCTATGATAATCATAATGCAAACCCTATAGTGTGAAGTTGCAATGTAATGGTTAAATAACTGTATTCATGCTGCTGAACCAAAAAAAAGGGGGTGGGGGGGAGTGTGCAAACGCTGCTTAATTGCAGTTGTTGCTGCTAAAGCCCCCGTCTCACATAGCAAGATCGCTAGCGAGATCGCTGCTGTGTCACGGTTTTGGTGACGCAACCGCGACCTCACCAGCGATGTTGCTATGTGTGACACTTTGCAGCGATCAGGCCCCTGCTGTGAGGTCGCTGATCGCTGCAAAGTGTCCGGGACCATTTTTTGGTCGTTGCCCTCTCGCTGGTCAGCACACATCGCTGTGTGTGACCAGCGGGAGCAGCGATCAGGCTGGTAACCATGATAAACATCGGGTTACTAGGGGCACACGCGCACCTAGTAACCCCTTGTTTATCATGGTTACGAGCCTGCTAAAGTGAGCGGTAACCTCCCGCTCACCGTAGCAGAGTGGTAACTATGATAAACAACGGGTTACTAGATGCGCGTGTGCCCCTAGTAACCCAATGTTTATCATGGTTACCAGCCTGCTAAAGTGAGCGGTAACCTCCCGCTCACCGTAGCAGAGTGGTAACCATGATAAACAACGGGTTACTAGGTGCGCGTGTGCCCCTAGTAACCCGATGTTTATCATGGTTACCAGCCTGCTAAAGTGAGCGGTAACCAGCAGGCTGGTAACCAGGAGCAGGACATCGTGGAAAGATTCTTTCCACGATGTCGCTGCTCCCCTGATCGTTGGTGAGCCTGCCTGTTTGACAGCTCACCAGCGACCACATAGCGACACAGCAACGATCCCTGACAGGTCGTATCGTTGTCGGGATCGTTGCAGCGTCGCTAAGTGTGACGGGCCCTTAAGATTGGCCCAACCAGTTATTAGGTTTAGGGGGCAATCACTTTTTCACACAGGTCCCTGTAGGTTTGGATTTCTTTTTCCCTTAATAATAAAGACCTTCATTTAAAAACTGCATTTTGTGTTTACGTGTCTTGTCTTTGTCTAATATTTAAATTTATTTTGTGATCTGAAATATTAAAGTGTGACAAACATGCAAAACAATAAGAAATCAGGAAGGGGGTAAACACTTTTTCACACCACTGTATATACACACACATACAGTACAGACCAAAAGTTTGGACACACCTTCTCATTTAAAGATTTTTCTGTATTTTCATGACTATGAAAATTGTACATTCACACTGAAGGCATCAAAGCTATGAATTAACACATGTGGAATTATATAGTTAACAAAAAAGTGTGAAACAAGGAAAAATATGTCTTATATTCTAGGTTCTTCAAAGTAGCCACTTTTTGCTTTGATGACTGCTTTGCACACTCTTGGCATTCTCTTGATGAGCGTCAAGAGGTAGTCAGCGGAAATGGTCTTCCAACAATCTTGAAGGAGTTCCCAGAGATGCTTAGCACTTGTTGGCCCTTTTGCCTTCACTCTGCGGTCCAGAGTCAAAGTCATGAAAATACAGAAAAATCTTTAAATGAGGTGTGTCCAAACTTTTGGTCTGTACTGTACATACACTGTATATGGTAAATATATATACAGTTGGGCCAAAAATATTTGGACAGTCACACAAGTTTTGGTATTTTAGCTGTCTATCAAAACATATTCAAGATACAGTTATATCATCAATATGGGCTGATAGTGCAGACCCTGTTCTTAGGCCACGGCCCCACTATCAGTATTTGGTCAGTATTCGGTCAGTATTTTTTCTCAGGAGTGGGAGCCAAAACCAGGAGTGGGTGATAAATGTAGAATTGGTGACTTGTTTCTATTACACCTTTTCTCTGATTGTTCTTCACCTGGTTTTGACTCCCACTCCTGAGATAAAATACTGACCGAACACTGACCAAATACTGATAGTGGGGCTGTGGTCTTAATTTGACGGCATTCTTGTCCAAATTGGAGTAAGGGATTAGGAATTACAGCTCTTTAATATGTAGCTGCCTCTTTTTAAAGGTGCCAAAAAGTAATTGGACAATTATCTCAAAAGCTCTTACCAGTTACAAATTAAGAAAGCTGCACTTTTCAATTTCTTTGCTAGCCAGATTTGATGGCAACTAAAACCTTGCTTTTAATAAACTAACCATTATTTAAAAAAAAAAAACTGAAAAAAAAAAAAACTGAAAAAAAATTTCTGTAACATTTCAGCTCTGAATGTTCTCACTGATCTTTATCATGAAAATATACATTTCACTTTGCGTATGTACCAGGAGCTGCCCTTACACACAGAGTTTTTGATGCATTTTTGGTATCCACCTCTGTGATTGGCACTCTTGTTATAACATTTTACATGCTGCAATTATAAAGCTAGGTAGCCTACATATTCTTGTTGCTACATCGCAGCGCAATACAAGTGAATGTGGTTGCATTGTGACCCTGTGGGTACTGCGACCCCGACAGTCAAGACACAAAAAGCCTACCTGCGCCTAATTTTTTGTGACTTGCTTGTCGCATTCATAGTAGACTCAAGGTCACAATTTGACCTTGTTCATTTGTATTATGCTGCGATGTAGCAACCACGTCTAGCAAACTTTAGCCGTGCGCCTGGTGTCACAGCCGAAGACAGTTTTACACCATCCTTTACATTGTTGTCGGCAACACATACCCTTTTGAAGGACATGAGCAGCCGAAAAATTTTAATATTGATAAAGATACGATGAATGACTAACGATTTCAGATTTTTAGTTTGATCACATGGCCTTTTTGGAAATAATTGAGTGTAATGAAACAAGCTACAATTATTTCTGTCTGATTCTAACATAATACACCATACAAACCTAGGAAATTGGAGGCACACACAATGGATGACATCTGCATGACAGTGTGGCAAATCAGGGATGTTCATGTGCGGACCCGATTTTTTGGCTCGAACAAGTCGGAAACACGAACACGAATTTGAAATGCCGAACAAATTCGCTCAACACTACTCATCACATCTGCCCAATTTTGCTCATCCATCGGGTGATCACCAGCATGTTTACAAGATCAGACAGATACTTGTGTTTCTGCAAACTCTCATTCGTCAATTATCTACTCATGTCAGTGCACCATAACTTAAACTGTGCGTAAAATAGGCATGGAAATACAACAATGGCTTGTATATTTATCTCTGTCCTAGTAATTTATATTTCTTTTCTAAGGTAATATGATATAGAATTAATAAGTTAAGGTTTTGTGACTGTAGCACAACTTGTTCATGTGCTTCTTCTCCACAGCCAGAAGCCTGAGTCCCATGTATGTATGTAAATGTCCACATGTAAACACATAAACATATGTTTGATACAAGAGATCATCGTGTAAGTGTTTCAGGACACCACTGATGTTAGCACATTAAATCCAAGAATTGTAGCACTATGGTGTGAGAACAAGTGTCTAGTGCAAGACTGTACTGCCAATTAGCACTCTGCAAATATGTACATAAGCGAGAAGGAAGCATGTGATCTAAGGCGCTTTTCAGAGTTTTGGAAAAGCTTAAGGCGCCAGCTACATTAATGATCTCTAGTAGTGAGATAATTCTACCAGAATCGCTCAAGATCACATACCCTCTCTGTAGCAATGTTATTATGGTCCTTGCAGACCTGCTCTCTTTAAGTAAATTCTTAGAAAGAGCAACACAATACAGATGATGACGATGATGATGGTAAAGATTACAGTGTAACTGGACTTTGTGCATGAAGAACTGATGTCATATGTTACACACTAATGAGCGCAACAAAGAATTATCTGATAAGTATATTGATGTTGCATGAGGCATTCTGTTTTCATCCTCTCCCACTTTCATTGTGAAGGATTGCTACTTTTATTTAGGTTATCTAACCCATCGTATTATTTTATGAACCAGTCCTAGTCTTTTATTTTAGGCAAATATGGTGAGATCCAGAAATAGATTGAGCCAAGTTTTCTGGGCAAGTTTTCTGCTAGTTTGATGAGTTTACTGAAAATCCATTAATCAGGTATATGGGCAGTTGTGTTAGCCTTCCAGCCACATTGTCATCCTTTTTGTAAATTAGATTACTATTTCAGTTGGTGTATAGTATCTTTAGAAAGCTGAATTCAAGTCACATGGAAGTCTGGTTATGAAGGTGGAGGACAGTGTCAGACAGAGGAGGTTTCAGGTTACTACCAGGTGCATGAATCTGTTAGGTACATTCCTGGTTGATGGAATGTGGCCTTTGTTAGGGGCCAAGTAAGCCAGCCGGCGCAATAAGAGCACGCAATACTGTTCAGGTGCAGTGTCTAGAACTGTGCGCCCTGGGAAGAATTGTTGTGAAATGTGCAGTGCTGCATATTTTCTAGCTAAATATGGGTAGGTGTAGTGGTTTAACATCTCAGTGAAATGTCACCCATAAACTGTGTTGTTTGTAGATTTTTATATTTCACATCATAGATTGACATCTACAAGTCAATACTAAATTGCCCAACAGCAGTAAGATTTCTGAAGGAGTTATCAGTTTGGTGCATTTATTGACTTTTGAAAGGATTTGTGATTTTTGGCACTGAAAAGTAGCAGAAAAAAAAACAAAAACAGTTGAAGACAAAAATAAATATAATTTTTGATTTTGTAATGTATAGACTGCATGCGCCATTTTGAAGAAAGGGGAGTTCTCAGGAAAGCAGCCTGGTGTGAATGGAGTTATGGTTGAGCATGTACACTTATTCTTATGGGAGTGCCAAAGACCAGCCGAGCACAGCGCTCAGTAATTTCGGGTAGTCCCATTGAGGATTAATGGAGTTGCAGTGAGCATGATCGACCATAGTTCCATTCACACAGGGAGAGCCCTGGTTCTCAAGGTTGTTAGGAAGTTATTGCCTATCCCATGGATAAGGGATAACGTCCAGACTTCAGAATAAGTATTTATTTAAGACTAATAGCCTGGTTATAACGTGTAGGATTGCTGGATTTTAAATAATTGTGCAAGATTTGTCTTTTAATGGATTTCGAGTGCTGGAGTACCTCAATTTGATTTAGCTATATATTCTTGGACATGCCGGACCTATTTACCCTCGGCACAGTTATATTTTGTCCCACATTGTGAAATCCAATCTCAGGTGAACTGACGCAGCTTTTCCTAGCAAAATTTGCTGTTTGCCAAGGATGCCGGCGATCAGCTGACTAGTCCATGGATGGCATTTTAAAACTGGGGTCCAAGGAAGCGCCTGCAGCGTGTTTACCATGTGGATTCCTAACCAATTCCTGCATTTAATTTCCACTGCATCACAAAAAAATAACTGCCGATTGTCTTGCATTTTTGGCAAATTCATTGGATGACTGCCTTAGATATGTGCACACTGAGGCCCCAATTTATCATTGTTGTTTTTTCACTTTTCTGGACCAATTTGCTCCTTTCCAGTGCCTTTACTATTTTGCACCTCATTTTATCTACATTTTGTGCCACTTTTTAAGTTGTCTTTTTTTTTTTTTCCTTTTGCCTTTTTGTTTCCTTGAACTTTGCTTATCCAGAATGCTTTAGACAGATTCATGAAATGCAACCTTTATCAATGTCACTTTTTTTCTAGTGCATCTCACTCCAGTCCCAGCCTGGAGTAAGGTTTCTTCAAGAGATTACAATTTGGAACATTTTTGAAAAGATTAGCAAAAAGCATTGGTGCTAAATAGTCACAAAAAAAAACGGTCAAAGACAAAAGTAAATAGCATTATTAATTTTGCACAAAATTCATGAAGTGTGTGCGCCATTTTGAAGAATTTTGTGCAAAAACTGACAGTAAATACCATAAGACAAAAAAAGAATATGTCACAGTTTATGAATTAGGAATGGAGTCTTTTTGCTGAATTTTAAGAGCAGAAATTGAGTCGAAACTGTTATTTTAGGAGGACTTGGAGAGTTTCTGCTCCAAAGACTTCTCAGAAAACCTGTGTGCACATACATTTAAGAGATTTGTTTTTATTAGAAACAATGGGCCTGAATCATCAAACTTTTACACCACAATTTTGACATATAAAACTTTGAAAAGGAGCAATGTTATGGTACAACGCGAGGCAGAATTTTGTCATTCTCATGCCATTTTCACCCAGCTCCAACAAAGTGGACGCCAATGGGGGCGAGGCAACCCATGCTCATTAAATTCATGACGAGCAGCGATGTTCACGTGGCACATATCTTACTACAGTCCTTGACTGGAGTAAGATTTGTGGCGAGGCGCACACCACTTTTCAGACACTCCTGATTCATCAAGGGGGCGTGTGCCGCCTCTTAATTAATAAGGAGCGTCTGACTCTACCACACACCTTCATTAACACTGGCGAGAACCGGGGCCTTTAAGCCTTTAGGGTATGGGCACATGGCATTTTTAAGACCCTGGTGGAGTCACAGAGATTTTCCATGACTAAGCCTCTTCATCAGTTGTTTTTTTCCTGAAGGGCTTGGCTGGCAGTTTTGCCGTCAATTTTGTTTTGGCTCCGCTGCTGGCTGCTTTTCTCTATACTTTTAAGTGGGGGGAAATTATATTGCTCAAATTGCAATTTAGGACTGAGTAATGATGTCAGGAAGCTGAGATTGTTCTGTTTTATGTGCATCTTTGCTTTTGTCCAATACACGCTGTATTTTCTGTACCGTGTATATGTATACACGTATGTATACGTACGAGGGCATCTTTACACCTCCGGCAGATAGCAGCAGGGGCTGTATTCCTCCATGTGGTGTCTGACATGATGAGTGATATGACATAAGAACAGTAAAAGCGGCCATTGTCATGCAGTCTAAACTGCTGCCTGCGTAGATGGTTACGCTTTAGGATTTATTTTAATGGAACGGAATGTGAAAAAAATCATATAAACATTTTCTCAGCATTCACGTTACCACGAATTCTATGAATGACATTCTAGTGTGGGTCTTGGGATTGGGAATGTAACAGTTTTAATAATGTGGACTTAATGTATAAACAGCCTCGTTAATGCGGCCAATGACAAGTGACTTCTAGCCTACAATGTGATTCCTATGGACAACAGAGCTTTTCCTCTCTTGCACATGTAGCGGTCCCGAAGTTTAGTTTACAGTCCTATATACTCCTCTCCTGCTGCATATACCATTGATAATGTGGCATTCTGTGACTCGGTCAGATACGTATATTGAAGCTGGCACTCTCTGGATTAAAAGTGGGCTGTTAACGGTGACAGGCTCCATTTAAATCAGGGTGAAAGGGCTGCAGCTGGCTTTTTCTCTAAAAGATGTCTGGAGGGAAGGGAGGGTGTTTTGAGGGGGACAACACTGTAAAATGCAGGTGCCACACAATGGGGTGGTTGAGGAGCATTGTGGCATGTCCATGCTTACTAGAAGTCTCCATCTGTCAGTGCACAGAATGCTTGCAGTGCAGCGGGCAGCAAATCCCGTCCCCGTGCAGCCTTTCCTCCACAGTGGCCCTGTGGAACTACAACTCTTATTTTTGTTGTGAAATTGTTGGTTGTAGACGGAGTGAAAGCTGAGACTTCTCCATCTCCCTCCCCATTCTCCCCTGTCCCCACCTCAGCGTGCCACATCCCCACAGATGGCCCCATTGCAGCTGCGCTAATCCCCATATAAAAACAAAGCCTTTGGGGTCCTTCACTAGGTTTTCTGAAACCTTTTTTCTTCTTCTTGGAATAATGTGAGCATAACAAGAACATCAGTTTGGTTCCTATCTGGCCTTGGCACCGTCTGCTACTAGCAGCAAATGTCTGTTACAGGCAAAAAGTTAACTGTTATTTTTGAGAAACCTTTTTTTTTCTTCAGAATTGGTTAGAATGGTTGACCCATAAGTTACTCGAGTTCTTGCATGTAAAAGGTAATGATGGTTTGTGGTAGGTATTGTACCATAGAAGGCACACTGCTTTGGACTGCATAATTGTAAGGGCCTATTTACCCACACCAGCAATTACCCGATGAACGAGCAGAATGCTAGTTTGTGTGATGGCTTCAGTATACAGTGAGTGGCGGCTGTAATCACTCCCTGGCACAATGACTGACAGCAGTCCCTGCACTCATATGCTGTCAGCGAATGTGTCAGGGTGTGTATACTGAGCGGTGACTGGAGACGCTCCTTGCAGACCTGCCCGAAGGAATAAAGTCAATTTCCTGGGGGTAGATATTCTCTCTCGATAGCCGGGCTTTCGCTGCAGCAGCCGGGCAGCTTTAGAACGCTAGTAACCTGCTGATTAACCCCATATCTGCAAGATAATTATATTTAGGCACATCTGCAGGATAATAGCATTTGGGCACATGACAGGTTCCCTTTAAAAATCATCATTCTCAGCAGCACGTCGTCCTATGTTAACAGAACGTGTTACCGAGCATATGATAGTCTATGCGCACAGAATGATCATATTAACAATCATTCTGGAAGTGCTGTCGGGCCGGGCTATACAGGCCATATATCGACCGCCCATTTACTTGCATGTATCCAATTGTCGGTTGTTTAACAGAGATTGTGTAGTCAAAATGGACCCAAAGGTTTTATACTCCAATGATAAGCAAAGAACATCAAAACGTTTATGATGTACATAAAGTGTGATAATAAGGCATTAAAAATACAGCCTGTCCGGCTAATGATTCCCACAAGTGTAACACACATGATCAGCTACATTATGTCTGGAGCTCACTGTACGTTGGATACCATCAGGTTAGAAAATTTCCACCATTCTTCTACATTAGATATCTATGGATGTGTTTTTTTTTTTGAGAAGTGGTAATGAAACTAAATATCCATATGGCACTGTATGCATGTACTTGCCTATTTGTGTCTGTATGATTAGAGGTTTGTTAGTGCGCTGAACCCATACACTGCTGCACATATTTCTAAATGTCCGATTCCTGTTATATCGGGTGGGCAAAAAATGCATCATAGACTGCAGTCACTAGCAGTGTCACCCTTTCTGTAAGACTAAATGATTGTCGGGTGTCAGGGTACATTATTTTCACTATACATGTGTACTGTTTTAGTCCCAGAGATATGGCCAAGCCTAATCTGTGATATAGCAATGGCTCTTATGACCCCATCGATAGTGCATCATGATAGCTCAATGTTGGCGCATGGAGAACCTAATGATTGGACCCTACATGATGACACACAGAATGTCTATAGCTTCGCACTACGGAGCTGTAGGCAATGCATGAGCAGCATCGCCCGCTAGGTTGTACAGAGCCATAATATGCCTGTGTCAAAGTGTAATCCCATCTCGTAACGTCGCGGCATATCATTAGGACGTCATTAGTGATGAGCGAGTATGTTCTGTAAACCCTTTCAGCGAGCATGCTCGGGTGTTTTCTGAGTACTTTCAGCGTGCTCGGGTGTTATGTTTCAGTCACTCTGTGCTCATGATTTGCGACTGTTTGACAGCTTTAATACATGTGAGGAATACCTAAGAAACAGGCATTACTCACATGTATTAACGCTGTCAAACAGTCGCAAATCATGGAGTGACTGAAACATAACATTCGAGCACGCTGAAGATACTCAGAAAACACCAGAGCATGCTCGTAAATCTCGAGTAACGAGCATGCTCGCTCATCACTAGACGTCATCACTTTATACATTTTGCTGAGTTTTCCCAGTGTGCATGGTGGGTCTCTTGCCACGTGTAGAAGACATGGCATTTAATAATGTGAGCTTGTAAGGGTAGCAGGAGTAATTTTGTCATCCTCAATGATGACACAATGTGGTATTACCTTTACTGGTGATGTCATATGATAACGTTATACCAACCTACTATGATCTGTATGGGGTCCTGCAATCCTCGGGGACTGCAGCCCCTTGTCTCTTTCCCTGGAAAGCGTTGCCCGGCTGCCCACTGTGCAGGTGAACCTGTGCACAATTTCATTCAAGTGGGTCGGGCTGGCTGCAGTACCCTGCACATCTGGCTCGCCAGGAGCACATTAATACATGTATTAATACCTATTTATGTGTGTATGTGTCCAATATACTGCAGATGCTAAATATCAATGTGTCTTTCAGGAGCCAGAAAAAGCTGAATAGTATATGTGATGGTTGGTAATGTGGCTTTTGCTTTCCCACAAAAAGATATGGAGGTACATGCAGTAAACAATCGTGAAAAGCTTCATTTTTTATAACTATATAACATACTGAGTGCAGGTAATATAATAGTTTTCTATAGCTTTCATGGGCGGGTTCTGAGCAAACCTCACAGGGCTCAACTAACTGCACAATTATAATCTCTGCTTTTTCAGATTCACATGATTCCCAAGCACAGGGCGGAAAGACTAGGGCTGCTTTCCACTGTTTGGAAGTTTACTTGCTGTTTTTTGTTGTGTTAAGGCTATAAAAAATATAGGGAGGTTGAGGGGTAAAGTATTAAAAAAAAACTATCTACATTGCATACTACTTACATGACCGAGGAAATCGAGCTTAAAGGGGTTTTCCCACCAACAAAAGTTCATTTTAATCAATGGCTGTGTCTGATCGTGTACGGAACATGGTGTGATCATACCACAGCTCCTGGGCAGTGGAGGAAGCAGAAGAGTATACAGACATTACAGCAGGGGATCACAGATGATTCTTTTTGTGAGGTAAAAAATGTCACTGCCTGTTTTTTTAAATAATGGTTTATGTCAAAGAAAGAATCCTCTGTGATCCCCTGCTGTAATGTCTGTATACTCTTCTGCTTCCTCCCCTGCCCAGGAGCTGTGGTATGATAAGACCATGTTCCTGCACGGTCAGACACAGCCATTGATTAAAATGAACTTTTGTTGTGGGAAAACCCGTTTAAAACCCGTTACAAATGAGAACAGCAGAGGGAAGGGACAGGAGCGGAGAGCCCAGAACTTTACATAAAGGGCAATCCGCTCTGGACACGGTGGCAGGTTGTGGAGGCTTAAAACTTGTTGACCCCATTGACTTCTGTATGTTTAGACTTATTTATACCTCACCTATTTAGCACTGATAGCAGCATTTAGGGGGCTGAATCCACAGGGTTTATATGTGCTGTGGATATGATGGTAAATTGACTGCTAGTCTGGTCATTACATTGTGACTGTATGTGAGGCTAGAGCCACACTGCGTTCATAGCCACTGTCAGGTGCCCACAATCAGGTCAGATGCCTACCATAGAAACTCATTTGTAAAAAAAAAAAACACCCAAACACATATGCCGAATGATTTATTTTTTTGTGGTGGCTCTACTGTGCTTTCCTATATATTAAAAAAAAACAGTTTGAAGATGCGTACCTGCAGCACCTAGGCCGAAAGAACACGCTCTTGGCCTCTGCTAAATTTTGGCTCCCATTGTAAACTTTAGGCTGAATGAAAGGCACAGTGTAAGCAATTAGCCTGAAAGGCACATAAAGTTATTGATTAAGGATCTGTTCACATCTACGTTAGAAGCTCTGTTACAGATCTGGACAAAATGGTGCAGCATGCTGGAGTTCCCAGTGCTCAGGCATTTGGTGTCTAGGCTCTCAGCACTCACCACTATACTGCTCCTCTCTTCTACTCTAAGAGTAGGCTCCCACTCTTAATCAAGAGACCACTAGATCCATCATTTGGAGCAGTGGGATGAGGCTGAGGAACGCCCTTGGCTTTATGGTGAGGGGCATGGCTTTAGGGAGAGGGGCATGGATTTATAGAGAGGGGGCGAGGCTTTATGTGGAGGGGCATGGCTTTATAGAGGGCGAGGCTTTATGTGGAGAGGGTGTGGCTTTATGGAGGGCGAGGCTTTATGTGGAGGGGCATGGCTTTATAGAGGGTGTGGCTTTATGTGGAGAGGGTGTGGCTTTATGGAGGGAGAGGCTTTATGTGGAGAGGGTGTGGCTTTATGGAGGGCGAGGCTTTATGTGGAGGGGCATGGCTTTATAGAGGGCGTGGCTTTATGTGGAGAGTGTGTGGCTTATGGAGGGCGAGGCTTTATGTGGAGGGGCATGGCTTTATAGAGGGCGTGGCTTTATGTGGAGAGGGTGTGGCTTATGGAGGGCGAGGCTTTATGTGAAGAGGGTGTGGCTTTATGGAGGGCGTGGCTTTATGTGGAGAGGGTGTGGCTTTATGGAGGGCGAGGCTTTATGTGGAGAGGGTGTGGCTTTATGGAGGACGAGGCTTTATGTGGAGAGGGTGTGGCTTTATGGAGGGCGAGGCTTTATGTGGAGAGGGTGTGGCTTTATGGAGGGCGAGGCTTTATGTGGAGAGGGTGTGGCTTTATGGAGGGCGAGGCTTTATGTGGAGAGGGTGTGGCTTTATGGAGGGCGAGGCTTTATGTGGAGAGGGTGTGGCTTTATGGAGGGCGAGGCTTTATGTGGAGAGGGTGTGACTTTATGGAGGGCGAGGCTTTATGTGGAGAGGGTGTGGCTTTATGGAGGGCGAGGCTTTATGTGGAGAGGGTGTGGCTTTATGGAGGGCGAGGCTTTATGTGGAGAGGGTGTGGCTTTATGGAGGGCGAGGCTTTATGTGGAGAGGGTGTGGCTTTATGGAGGGCGAGGCTTTATGTGGAGAGGGTGTGGCTTTATGGAGGGCGAGGCTTTATGTGGAGAGGGTGTGGCTTTATGGAGGGCGAGGCTTTATGTGGAGAGGGTGTGGCTTTATGGGCAGAGGCCTGGCTTAAATGTCACGAGTCAAGTTGCATTTAACATTTCTTGTACTTGCAACATATATTTGCTGTGGTTATAACTTTCCGTAATTGCAGCACAATAGTGTATTTTGCAGATCTGAAACTGCTCAGCATGCCCTCATATTTGTACAGAATTATTCTGCCGGATGTAATTGAGAGTTTGTAAAATTTCCCCTACTTCCACTGTGCCACAGATCTGCAGCAAATACGTCACGTATTTCCGTTCTTCAATCACATTTTCTCCTACTGAAAGTTCTTCCATGACATGCTTCAGTTTAAACAGATCAATGCGGCTGCAGTTTTCTGGTCATAATGAACAGTTTTGCAGACAAAGGCCATTGATTTTTTTCCCCTACTTACTCACAGCACTGAATATCCATAATAAAATAATCAAGTGAAGGGAGTTGTTCTGTTTTCTCGGGTTATCCTATGTTACATGGGCCCCTTTAACATTGCCCTAATGAGAAGGGGGCTGTCCACTTGAAATAAATTATGTCTAAATGTCTTCTAAAAAAATAATAAAAACAGAAACAAGACTTGGTAACATTTTAATGCCCCAGTTTTCAGCTGTCTGTACAGACCTGGGTCCTGGCAGCGTCACTCCTGTGTCTATTCCACACAGAAAAGCGTTTCCTGCGTCAGAATGTCAAGTGCTGTTTGAGGAGGGCCCCCTGATTGTATGGCTCCAGTGGATGAACCAGCCACCTTCTGTCACATCGGCACAGTCTTCTCTGCCTCTTGACCGATCTGTCAAATGGTGAGTGGTGTGGGATGGCCCTACTGCTCTTTCCCCATAGACCCATTTTCTGTAAAACCTATGTTGCTGCTGATTCAATGATTTAGGTCATATCTCTTGTATGATTAGTGTCTACAAAGTCAGTTGCCACAATTTTTATTCTAATGAATTCCTTATGAATAAATCAGAGACCTGCAGTAAGCCTCTGAATCATATTAGAGGCACACAGGGGTCCTGAGTGGACCCATAGATGTCTAACAGTGTGTGTATACAGCTATATATGCGTGAGGTTTCTAAACTGCGGCAACTGCAATAGGCAAAACCAGGGGCAATAGCTACATCATTTTGCAGGTAAAGTGGAGACACTTTGATTTCATTCACCTATCCATCTTTTTTAGTTTTATTATCTGTAGATTTCTTGCCCATAACAATGGTTGATCCCATCATATGATCTTTTGTTTGGATTCACTTGATTTTTTTTTGGACGAAAAGATACAGCAAAACTTGAAAATACAGCCTGTTTTAAAAAGCGGTGGTATGGTGGCTCAGTGGTTAGCACTGTTACTTTGCAGCGCTGGGGTTCTGAGTTTAAATCCCACCAAGGACAACATCTGCAAGGCATTTGTACTGTACGTTCTCCTTGTGTTGTGTGAGTTGTCTCCGGGTTCTCATGTTTCCTCCACACTACAAAGACATACTGATAGGGAATTTATTATTGAAATATAGAACATACCTGAATTTAGATTGTGAGCCCCAATGGGGGCAGTTGTGAAAGCGCTAGGGATTATGATGGCCCTATATAAGCAAGCATAATAAATAAAAAAGCCTAAGCATGTGCCATATAGGGAATCACGGTTTTACATAACTATATACATTAGAAATTTAAGAACTAGGTTCATTTTCAAATAATACCTCCCTTGGGCTAAAGAGACCCATGAAAAGGAGACAAACGAAAATGAAAGAACTAATGTGCAAAAGCACCACTCCTAGGATAATAGAATATATGGAGAAAAACGAAGGAGTTTAATTGGAAAGATAAAAAATAAATCTTTAATGTTAGATTATTTAAAATAAATCAAATGTTAAGAATTGATGGACCAGGAAAGGAGGTTCATCAAAATACACCAACAATAAGGGTAAAATACAAATAACCTAACACAATAACAAAGACAAGATGAAAATAAGGGGTTAATCTTTCCACACAGGTAGGAGAAGATGCAAAAAATGCAATAGAGGCTGCACATTGAAAAATCCTTAGATATCTGTTTGTATATCATGCTTGTCTCAAATCTCTTAACTAAACAAAATGCAGCCCCAAAGATCAGTACACATAATAAATACTCCTAGCCATGTGGCTGGTACAGTCTTACCCTCATGGTGGTGGGATTCCCCCTCGGTAGTAAAACGCAGCCCCCAACACTTGTTTTGTATTCTTTTTCAAGGGGTAGTGAAGAGTAGTGTGTACTGATCTTTGGGGCTGCATTTTGTTTAGTTAAGAGATTTGAGACAAGCATGATATACAAACAAATATCTAAGGATTTTTCAATGTGCAGCCTCTATTGCATTTTTTGCATCTTCTCCTACCCGTGTGGAAAGATTAACCCCTTATTTTCATCTTGTCTTTGTTATTGTGTTGAGTTATTTATATTTTACCCTTATTGTTGGTGAGTTTTGATGAACCTCCTTTCCTGGTCCATCAATTTTTAACATTTGATCTATTTTAAATAATCTACCAATAAAAACGTATTTTTTATCTTTCCAATTAAACTTTTTTCTCCATATATTATAACTATATACTTACACTATGTGTCAGCAAACTGCAATTAATGAATACATGAACTCTGACATTGCTGTAAATGTTAAGAGCATATTGTACTTAGTGTTTTTTGTTCAAAGACGGCAAAAGTCATCAAACCATGTCAAGCAGTACCTAAATATGGATGTTCCCTATCACTAATATCCCACCCTCCGTATGCCAAACCAGACCTCATCTGAAAGGGGATTGAACAAAAAACTGGCATAGCTCGCAATTAAAACCTTGTAAGTATTTCTAATATAGGGGGTTCTACATAACTATGGGGTTCACAGGCGTGGAATGCCCACACATCTGCAAACAAACTGGCATGGTAGTGTAAAGTCCGCTTTTAAGTGCAGCAATCTTTCAACAAGTTGCGCACAGTCTTTGTATTTTAGATAGTTGTTTGCAAACGAAAGCCTGGGAAACACTTTAACCTTGCACCCAGGGCCCCAGGAAAGAGTAGCACAGAAGGAGTAACTTCTTTTTGTCTGAGCTCAAGGTTCTCAGTTTACTCTCCATACAAAGGTTATAAACTTGGCTTTTTGGACTCCACCTCCTCCTTCTGCTAAGTGCAGCTTTCTTGTCCTCTGGGAATTGGCAGACATTGCCAAAGAAGGCAGAACTCTGTTATTGTTAACCTTTTCATTGTCAGGTGTTAATGAATCTTTATACCTGCTGTTGGCCCTTCGTGCATTGCTCTTACTCGATAGCAAAACCATACAACTATCAATCCAGATGCTAGAAATGACACCGAAAACAAACCTGAAATTGAGTTTGTGCAGAAAGCTTGGTAAAAGATTGTTGTACTTAGAGGCACTAACAATACTTTGGTTAGCAGCTTTCACCCGTTACTGTAAACTTATTCTGTACAAAAAACTGACTGAAGTGATAACTTGCAGATTTCAGAATTTGCTCATCACTTGACGAATTTAAGGCTATGTGCCCACGATGCAGAAATGAAGCAGAAAATTTCTGCAGCATTTCTGCATCTCCCTGGCAGAAAAAACGCATGCAGATTGTGCATGCGTTTTTCCTGCAGAATACATGCGGACGCACATGAGTTAGCGCATGTGTTTCCGCATGCTTACTGACAAGCACTTTCCAGGCGATAGCATCACTTGGAAAGTGCTTGACAACTAGGTCACACTGTATAAATCCATGCAAACAGCATGGATTTATACAGTGTGACCGTAAAAATAAAAAAAATAAAGCTATACTCACCCCCGATGCCGCCCCGTGTGCTGCAGCGCTCGTCCTGGCTTCTTCCGGGTTGCCGGCATATCGCGAGACAGCCTGCGGTCACATGACCGCGACGTCATCTCAGGTCCTGGAAGGAGAAGCCCTGCCGGCAAGCAGAGAGAAGCCGCCGGACAGGTGAATATAACTTTATTTATTATTTTATTCTTTTTTTACAGGTACAATGGTACCCAGGTCTGGATGAGAGTCTCCTCTCCTCCAGAACTGGGTACCATCCGCACATAGAGACGCATAAAATCCGCTTGTACAAATGTACAGACGCGCATTCTAAGCGTCTCAATGCAAGTCAATGGCGGGAGTTCCGCTGCGCTTCCGCAAAATTAATGAACATGCTGCGGATTTATTTGCGCTGCAGAAACGCTGCGGAAAAATCCGCAGCCTGTGCATTAACATTGCGGAATGCCATTGGGGACCATGGGGTGCGGATTACCATGCGTTTTTGATGCGTTTCCGCTGCGGAAATTCCGCAGCATAAACGCATGAAATACGCATCGTGTGCACGCAGCCTTAAACGTGACCAGAGTAGTTGGTGTTTTTAAAAGAAGACACACAAAAAAAAAGTTGTCAGATTTATTGCAGTTCTATCAAAAGCCATGCTACGTCTAATAAATTTGGCAGAAATCACTCAAACTTTCTTGGTTAGGCTATTGAAGATTTGGTGAGTTTTGGATGTTGCAGATTTGCTGCACCTATTAAGTAAATTATGTAACTTGTGTTTTTGAGTGCGTTTTTTTTTTACATGCGTTATTGCATTTTTTCCTATGCAGTTTTTCGTCTCTTGTTGGTGTGTAATGTTTTAAATAAAGCAGCTTTGTTTTTGATACTTCCTGGTATTTGGCTTTGACAAAACCTCATGTGTGGATAATTACGTGAACTTTTAGTACATTTCCACTACTGCTTTTTTTTCCTGTGGATTTTCTGCATGTAATGCAAATCTATGGGGAAAATCTGCACAAAAAAACTCAGCAAACTCACAAAAGAAATTGATGTTGTGGATTTTAAACACGCAGGTCAGTTTACGCTGTGTGAAGAAAAGAAAAAAAAAAGCATAGTGGGTATGAGATTTCTATAAATCACATCCACTTTGCTGGAACTGTAAGATGCTGCATTTTTTGTGGAGCAACAATACACCGCATCAAAAATCTCACCAAAAACTCATTGTGGGAACATAGCCTTAATCAGATTGCCTCAAGTAACACTACACCTCCAAAGGTTGGTGTTTGTGCAATTGGTGACATTTCCTTTTCTTAAATGCATAATGCAAATGTATTGATGCATTAGGCCATTAAATACACCATTTTTTAATTCTGACCTCAAAATTTAAAAATGGCGAGACATGGCTAGCCTCCTTATGTGAAGTACAACATAGTTATGATTGCTATATAAAATATTAGATTTCTGTGTAGGTGTACGAAAGTTGTATATTCTAGCCAGGTCATAGCCAGCTGTAAAAGGTTGTGCAAAAAATACATATATGTTGCATCCAATTTTAACATGCATAGAAAGTCACATTTTGTATAGAATGACCTTATGACAAGACTCTGTGATAATTTGCTGATTGCAGAGGGGCCCACAATTGGCATTCCCACCGATTGCTATAGCAGGGGTCTCAGATCCCTTGTTTAAACAGAATGATGGTTAAAGGGGTGGTCCGAAACACATGTTAATTTTCATCCTAAATGCCTATGGTCCCTACCATTCCATCACTATGCTGATTTATTATTTTTTACAGCCTCTGCTCCCTCCCTGAAACGAAGCTTCATCAGTGACGCCCATTTCAGTGGCTGGGCTAGTCCCTGCTCTACTGAGCAGAGAATGCTTCTGTTGTCAATTCCGACAGATGCTAAGTAGAGTCTTGTCAATGTTCAATATGCACAGTAACAGTGCGTTCTCTTGCCAACTCTGATCAGAAGTAACAAGCTGGCAGGAGGGCCCATTGTCAGTGCACATTGTAAGAATACCCGATATGAAGGAACCAGCGCGGTGTCAAGTGTCCTGCTGGAAGGGAAACCTACTCCCCAGTCTCAAGTCTCTTGCAGCCTCTAGCAGGTTTTCCTCTAGGATTGCCCTGTATTTAGCTCCATCCATCTTCCAATCAACTCTGACCAGATTCCCTGTCCCTGCTGAAGAAAACATTCCCACAGCATGATGTTGCCACCACCATGTTTGACAGTGGGGATGGTGTTTTCAGGGTGATGTACAGTGTTAAGTTTTCTGCCACACATAGCTTTTTGCATTTAGCTCAAAAAATTCTACTTTGATCTCATCTTCTTCCACAAACTAACTGTGTCCACTACATTGCTTTTTGCAAACTGCAAATGGGACTTCTTATTGCTTGCTTTCAAAAATGGCTTTCTTCTTGCCACTGTTCCATAAAGGCCAGATCTATGGACTAATAGTTGTCCCGTGGACAGATTCTCCCACCTGAGCTGTGGATCTTTGCAGCTCCTCCAGAGTCACCATGGGTCACTCTTGGCTGCTTCTCTATTTAGTGCTCTTTTTGCTTGGGATGTGAGTTAGGTGAATGGCCATGTCTTGGTGGGTTTGTAGTTGTGCTATACTCCTTCCATATTTGGATAATGGATTGAACAGTGCGCCGTGAGATGTTCAGAATTTCGGCTATTTGTTTTTATAACGTAACCCTGCTTTACTCTTCTAAACAACTTTATCCCTGACCTGTCTGGTGTGTTCCTTGGTTTTCATGATGCTGTTTGATCCCTAGTGTTCTCAAACAAACCTCTGAGGCCTTCACAGAGCAGCTGTAGTTATACTGAGAATAAATTACACACAAGTGGACCCAATTTACTAATTATGTGAATTCTAAAGGTAACTGGTTATTCAATATTTATTTAGGGGGTATGAGACTACAGGGGGCAAAATACAAATGCTCGATTTTCAGGTTTATATTTTTTAAATAATTAGAAAACCATGTATCATTTCCTTTTCACTTCACAAATACTTGCTATTTGTGTTGGTATATCGCACAAAATCCCAATAAAATAATTTTTAAGTTTGTGGGTGTAACATGAAGCAATGTGGGGCAATACATTGGATGGTAAAATAAACTGTGTCATTCAAAACTACAGCTCGTCCCACAAAAAAAAAAATTGTCGACGAAAAAGTGAAAACAACAGTTTTGGCTCTTGGTAGGAGGGGAGGAAAAAATAAAAGTGCAAAAAAAATTGCAGGTCCTTAAAGGGCAAACAAGAGCTGTTTACATCTAGCAGTCAGTAATAATTATTTATAGAATCACCAAGTTGGTGATGACAGTGTCATCTATGTGTTATGATTGAGAATAAATAGACAGGAAAAACCAACCCGTATGCTTAGCTTTAAAGGGGTTGTCTCATTGTATTAAATGGGTAAAATTCCAATTTGCTTGTGAAAACAAGTAACCTTGCAGTTTTCCTTTTATTGGTAAATCCTGTATGTTCTCAAGAACTGAGTCTATTTTTTAATTCCAGCCAAGGTTACCGGCCACATCAAAGGTGGCTGCTTTCCTAAGCAAGGAGTGCACGCTACAGGCTGTTTGTTGTACAACTTGAAAGCACCACTCTGAAGCTGGCTGGGTCGAAGGTTCAGTGCCCCGCGATCCTTGCAACATTGGACAGCGAGTAGTTTTGACCGAAGGCTCATCCATGCCACCAACCCAAAATGTCAATCTTCAGGAGCACACTGGCCACCAACAAGCAGAAAAGTGGGAGGCCTGGGATTAGTACACTCATGAAGCCAGAAGACAACCCATTTAAGTTGGTCCACATACATGTATATTTTTTATTTGTGCACTGTGTGCAGTTTAACCCTTTAACGACGACCAATACACCTTTTAACGGCAGTCGTTAAGGGGCCTTATTCCTCAGAGCTGTTAAAAAGTGAAGGAATAACAATATAGCGCTGCCTCGCATCTGAAATTCCCAAGGGTGTCAGCTGTACATGACAGCTGACACCCTGCGGTATCTGCCCCGGCGGTTTTGAGGCTGATCGGGGCTGATTAACCCCTTAAATACCACTTTCAATCGCGACAGCGGTATTTAATTGGTTACAAGGGGGTTACAAGACCCTCTGTAACCATCGGACCCCCACGATGAGAATCGCGGGTGTTGATGGTTGCGATGGTACTGTGAGGTCATGTGATGACCTTAGGGTACGGTGGCCTGTGAGCTTCAGCTATAAGCTGGGTCTCACAGACAGTCAGTGAGACACTGACTGTCTCATGCACTGCAGTACACGAGTACTGCAGTGTATAAAACCAAAAATAAAAATTATACATATCCCACAGTGGGACTTCATGAAAAAGTAAAAAAACACAAAAAAGCGCACACAAATCACGAAAAGCCGTTTCGCCACACAAAACACAGCGCTTGTGATGAAACAAAAATAAAAAAAATACACATAATTGGTATCGCCACGTCCACAATGACCCACTACATAAAACTGGCATGTTATTTATTCATTATGACGAACGCTATAAAAAAAATACTGTCCCGCAAAAAACAAGCCCTAATATGGCCTATTCGGCAAAAAGAAAAAAAGTTATAGCTCTCAGAATGTCGATGCAAAAACAAATTCAGTTTTGTAAAATATTGTTTTTGTTCAACCAAATACCTTGTTTTTTTTTTACCTTTTTACTAGCACTTGCTGTTTACTGTTACTTTTTACAACAGAGTATTTTTATACGTTTGTTTTACTGTGTCCTTGTGTTTTTCTGTCTTTTGGTGGTGTGAACACTGTCCTACAGACTTGTTCACAGTGTGCATGGCCCATGTGTTTGTATTCAATTGTTTTTAGTGTGTAAAATTAGCAAAACGTAAAAAAAACTATATACCGTATTTTTCGTACTATAAGACTCACCGGACCGTAAGACGCACCTAGGCATGGCACCCCTCACCCCTCATCCTGGTATGCATGGCACCCTTCATCCCTCATCCTGATATGCATGGCACCCCTCATCCTGGTATGCATTGCATTCATACCAGGATAAGGGACAAATGGTGCCATGCATACCAGGATGAAGGGTCCCATGCATACCAGGATGAGGGATGAAGAGTGTGAATGGCACCCTTCATCCTGGTATGCATGGCCCCCTCATCCTGGTATGCATGGCACCCCACATCCCTCTTCCTGTTATCCATGGCACGCTTCATCCTGGTATGCTTGGCACCCCTCTTCCTGGTATGCATGGCCCCCTCATCCTGGTATGTATGGCCTCCCTCATCCCTCTTACTGGTATGCATGGCCCCCCTCATCCTGCTATGCTTGGCACCACTCATGCCCATCACACTACACACAAAACAATAAACTATACTATTCACCTTTCTTCCCTCTGCTCCAGCGCTGCTTCCCGTTCTGCTGCTAGCACTCATCTCACAGTGTGAGCCGCACATATCGTCACTGCCATGCATCCTCACACGGTGAGATGAGCTGCCGGAAGATTCCACGCCGGGACTATGGAAGTGGGGAATAGTGACTATTCACTCACCTTAATAGTGCACGCAGTGTCAGCCCAGCTGTGGCTCCTGCTGGGGAGTGGGGAGCAGTGAATATTAATTTTCTTTAGCAGCGGGGACAGTGTAGCCTGCAACAGACGGCTGCTGCCTCCTGTGTCCCGCTCCTCACCGCTCCCCCCACACACCCCACCACCCACAGCAACAGTACGCTAGATTCGGACTATAAGATGCACCCCCCGCTTTCCTCCAAAATTTTGGAGGAAAAAAGTGTGTCTTATAGTCCGAAAAATATGGTAGATCTGGCATTGCTATAATGGTACCGACCCAACGAACAAAAAAATCTGTAACTCGTCCTGCAAAAAATAAACCCTCATACAGCTCTGTCCGCCAAATAAAAAAGTTACAGCTCTCAGAATACGGCAAAGAAAAAAACTACTTTTTAGAAAAAAGCATTTTTACTGTGGAATAGCAACAAAACCTAAAATAATAGTTAATAATAATAATAGTTTATTTTTATAGCGCCAACATATTCCGCAGCACTTTACAAATTTTAGGGGGGACTTATACAGACAATACAGAATAAGCATATCTCATATCGAACGGAGTGAGGGCCCTGCTCGCGAGCTTACAGTCTATGAGGAAGTGGGGGAGACACAAAAGGTAAAAAGTACATATATTGTATAATGCAGCCTTGATATACTGAATAGGATAAATAATAATACATGGACTGGTCGCCAGCCAGTATGTGTGCAGTCCTGACAGAGGCTTTTATGTGCATGGTTGGTTTGAACCCGAAGTTGAAGAAGATTTTAATATGGGGGAAAGCTGGGATGGACAGAGTGTGTTTAGGTGATACGCCAGTCTAAAGAAATGTGTTTTTAGGGTTCGCTTGAAACTGTGGGTATTGGGAATTAATCGAACTGTCCTGGGTAGTGCATTCCAGAGAATTGGCGCAGCACGCGAGAAATCTTGGAGACGGGAGTGGGAAGTTCGGATTATGGAGGATTTTAGTTTCAAGTCATTTGCAGAACGGAGGGCACGTGTAGGGTGGTAGACTGAGACAAGGGAGGAGATGTAGGGGGGTACTGAAGCATGGAGCGCTTTGTGGGTAAGCGTGATAAGTTTAAAACGAACTCTATATTGGATGGGCAACCAATGCAATGACTGGCACAGGGAAGAGGCATCTGAGTAGCGGTTGGCGAGGAATATGATCCTGGCTGCTGCGTTCAGGACGGATTGGAGAGGGGAGAGTTTAGTAAGAGGGAGACCGATTAGTAGAGCGTTGCAATAGTCAAGACGAGAATGAATAAGAGCGACAGTAAGAGTTTTTACCGAGTCAAAGGTGAGAAAAGTCCTGATTCTTGAGATGTTTTTGAGGTGTAGATGACATGAACGAGCGAGTGATTTGATGTGAGGAGTGAAAGAAAGATCTGAATCAAAAATGACCCCAAGACAGCGGGCTTGTAGCTGGGGAGTAATGGTTGAGCCACAAACGGAGATGGCAATATCGGGCACAGGTAGATTAATGGAGGGAGGAAAGACGAGTAGTTCAGTTTTTGAAAGATTCAGTTTTAGGTAGAGGGAGGACATAATGTTAGACACAGCAGAAAGACAATCACTGGTCTTTTGTAGTAATGCAGGGGTGATGTCCGGAGCAGAGGTGTATAATTGGGTGTCATCAGCATAGAGATGGTACTGAAAACCGAATCTACTGATTGTTTGTCCAATAGGAGCGGTGTATAAGGAGAAAAGAAGGGGGCCTAGGACTGATCCTTGAGGAACCCCGACAGTAAGAGGAAGTAGGGAGGAGGAGGAGCCGGCAAAAGACACAGAGAAGGAGCGGTCAGAGAGATAAGAGGAGAACCAGGAGAGAACCGTGTCCTTGAGGCCAATAGTGCGGAGCATAGTGAGGAGGAGCTGATGATCCACAGTGTCGAATGCTGCAGAGAGATCCAGGAGAATCAGCAGGGAGTAGTGACCATTAGATTTAGCTGTTAGTAGATCATTAGAGACTTTAGTGAGGGCAGTTTCAGTAGAATGTAAAGAGCGGAAACCAGATTGTAAAGGGTCAAGAAGAGAGTTGTCTGAGAGATAGCGGATTAGACGGGAGTGGACCAGGCGTTCCAGGAGTTTAGAGATAAAGGGAAGATTGGAAACAGGTCTGTAGTTGGCTGTGCAGTTCTGGTCGAGGGATGGTTTTTTAAGTAATGGTTGTATGCTGGCGTGTTTAAAAGAAGAGGGAAAGATACCAGATGAGAGGGAAAGGTTGAAAATTTTAGTTAGGTGAGAGGTGACAGCTGGAGCAAGGGACTGAAGGAGATGTGAGGGAATAGGGTCGCTGGTGCAGGTGGTAGGGCGAGAAGATGCAAGGAGCCTGATCATTTCATCTTCCGTGACTGGTTCGAAGTCTGAAAATGAGCAAGATACAATGTGGCGGGGGGGAGCATGCATAACATTTGGGGATTGGGAGAAAATTTCCTGTCGGATATGGTCAATTTTTTCTTTGAAATAGTTAGCCAGATCGTCAGCGCTGAGGTCGGTGGTCGGGGCCTGTGCTGTTTGATTGATCAGAGAATGAAACGTGTCAAAGAGTCGTTTAGGATTATTGGAAAGTGAGATGATGAGGTTGTTAAAGTAGGTTTGTTTGGAGAGGTGAAGGGCAGAGTTATATGTTTTCAGCATAAATTTATAGTGGAGGAAATCTTCGGGCAGATTTGATTTTCTCCACAGCCGTTCAGCGCACCTGGAGTACCTCTGGAGAAGACGTGTTTGAGGCGTGTGCCAGGGTTGTCGCCGTCTATGCCGAATTGTTCTTTGTGTAGGAGGTGCGGCTTCATCCAGGGCGCATAGCATTATTTTGTTATAATGCTTCAATGCAGAGTCGGGACATGAGAGGGAGGAGATTGGGGCCAATGATGATTGCAACCTTTTTATAAATTTCTGGGTGTTAATGGTGCGTAAATTTCTATAAGTGTGGACGGTGGGAGTGTCTTGAGTAGAGTCACAGTTCTTGACAGAGAATGAAAGAAGATTATGGTCAGAGAGTGGAAGGGGAGAGTTAGTAAAGTCATGTACTGAGCAAAGCCGGGAGAAGATCAGGTCCAATGTGTTCCCGTCCTCATGTGTAGGAGAATTAGCAAGCTGTGAAAGGCCGAAGGAGGAGGTTAATGATAAAAGATGCGTGGCAGATGGGGAAAGAGGATCGCCAATTGGGATGTTAAAGTCTCCCATGATTATCGTGGGGATGTCGCAGGATAGAAAATTTGTAAGCCAGGCAGCAAAGTGATCCAGGAATTGACGGGGGGGACCTGGGGGGCGATAGACAACCGCCACTCGCAGGGAGAAGGGCCGGTAGAGTCTGACTGTGTGGGCCTCAAAGGACGGGAAGATAAGGGAGGGTACAGGGGGGATAACCTGAAAAGTACATTTTGTTGAAAGAAGCAGACCAACACCTCCACCTGATCTGTTGTCAGGTCGCGGGGTATGAGAGAAATGTAGGCCACCATAGGAGAGAGCTGCAGCGGCGGTGGTGTCCGACTGCTGGATCCAGGTTTCAGTGAGAGCCAGAAGGTTGAGGGAATTAGAGAGGAAAAAGTCATGGATGTAAGAGAGTTTATTACAAGCTGAGCGTGCATTCCAAAGGGCACAGTTGAATGAGACAGAAGATATGCAGGGAATATTAATGAGATTAGCAGGGTTTCTGAATGTAACAGGGAAAGAGTTAGTGTTATTATTACTGGAGGGTCCTGGGTTGGGAGAAATATCACCTGCGACTAATAGAAGGAAGATACAGAGAGTGAGCAGATGATTGAGTGATTTGTGAGAGCGTTTCCTGCGTTGTATGGTGGGAATGGATCTGCGTGGTATAACATTGTGAAGAGAGCATGACAACTGTACATAGGAGAAGAGAGGAGTGAGGGATTAATATGGATGAAGTGTGCCGCATTTGTGGGAGAACGGTGAATGTGGATGATTGTAGCAACCAGAAAATAAATGGCACAGATACAAATGGTGAATACTGTTTGCCAAAAAGATGACCTGTAAGCAAGTTTGTTGGTTTGTCTTGCATGTTACCTGTCTCCTGCCCTGTCCAACTGCCATTTTCTAACTGTCAGGGCACTTTGCTAAATTATGGCACTTCGATAAAGTATGCATAAATGCTATATGCATAAATGCCCCCGCATAAATGCTGCCCCTTAACTAAGTCTCAATATATAGGGACGTATCTGCTTAAATCTGCACAGCCATATAAATCTGGTATCGCTGTAATCGCACACACACGAAGAATAAATCCGCCTAATCACTTATATTGCATGCTGAAGCACGCAAAAATAAGAACTTCTTGTACTGCTGTTTATATGTTCATTCTACCTCACAAAAATCTGAATACGGCTCTGCTCACATTTATCCTGCGTTCTCCGCTGAGTGCTTTTGTCACGGTTTTCGTGTAAATTCCTCAAAATCGCGATTCGGACAAAACCCCAACGGAACCACTCACTTATGAAGCAGATGGAGTCACATTGGACTGGTCTGTATTACGGCAGTGTCTCATCATTTTAGGCGTCTCTTTAGCGCACAAGTGTGGGTGACCACCGTTCTGTGAATGCCTAAAAAGATGGATACCACCGAAGCAGACGCCAAACAGAGCCCAAAGTGTCTCCATCTGCCTCATTATGGTGGGTGATTCTATCGGGGGTTTCGTGTGAATCTCATTTTTGTAGGATTTACACGGAAATCCAGTAAGCGCACACAAGACTGTGATCCAGCCTTATTCTAGAAGCGTCCAAAAATATTATGTACCCCAAAATATTACCAATAAAAACTTTAATTTATCCCGCACAAAACCAGCCCCCACTCAGGTCCGTCATCTGTGACTGGGACCATAGGGGGTTCCCACATTACTGGTAAAACAAAGACTCAGGGGGGACGGAAGCCATGTTGCTTTTCCAGAGTCCCCTCAAATAAAATCCAGTGAATTCTGCGCTCCCAAATCCAAATGCCCCCTTCCTTCTGAACCCCACTGTGCCTATCCACACTAAGCGGCCACATGTTTGGCATTATTGTAATGGGGAGAGAGCACTTAACAATTTACTGGATGTGTGTCGCCAGAAGCACAAGTTGGGCACAATGTATAAGGGCCCTACCCATTACACTGTATGGGGGCACAAGGTATGGGCACTAAACTGACATATTTGCAGTTCTCCAGAAAAAAAGCCTGGTGTGGATGTTACAAAATAGTCACTGCAACCGTAGATGAATTCATTGAGAGGTGCAATTTCTACAATGGGGTCACTTTTGGGGTTTTTCTGCTGTTCTGGCACCTCAGGGGCTCTGCAAATGTTGCCCGCAAACTATTCTAGCAAAATCTATGTTCCAAAAGCCAAATAGCGCTCCTTCCTTCTCAGCCCTGACGTATGGCCTAACAGTAATCTCTGACGACATATGGGGTATCACCACATTCGGGAGAAATTGCGCAATAAATTATGGGGTCCAGTTTCATCTATTAACCCTTGACTACTGGCTAATTTGCAGCAAATACAAAAATTACATTTTTACCACAAAAAAATGTCATATTTCTACGTCTCAATGTTAGAAAATTTGGTGAGGCACATATGGGTTCAAAGTACTCACTACACCCCTGGATGAATTCCTGAGGCAGTGAAGGTTCCAATGTGGGGTCACCTGGGGGGGTTTCTGCTGTTTTGGCACCTCAGGAGTTCGGCTAATGGCACCCATAATCTATTCAAACGAAATATGCTTTCTAAAAGCCAAGTAGCACTCCTTTCCATCCGATTTCTGCCATTTGCTCAAACAGTAGTGTACATCCACATATGGGGTACTACCACATTCGGGAGAAATTGCATAACAAATTGTAGGGTCCAATTTGTCCCATTACCCCTCGTGTAAATTATAAATTTGATGCTAAAACAGTACTTTATTGGAAAAAAATAAATTTTTTGTTCTTATATCTAAACGTTATAAAGTTTTGCAAATCACCTCTAGGTTAAAAATGCTCAGTGCTAGTTGAATTCCTTGAGTGGTCTAGTTTCCAAAATAGGGTTACTTGTGGGGGGTTTCTGCTTTTTTTGCATGTTAGGGGATCTCCAAATGCGACATGGCATTCACAATCTATTCCAGACAAATGGCGCTCTTCCCTTTCCTAGACCTACCATGTGCCCAAACAGAAGTTTTGACCACATATGGAGTAACATCGCATTCGGGAGAAATTGTATAACAAATTATGGGGTCCATTTTCTCCTTTAATATATTATGAAAACTACAAATTTGGGACCAAAACAACATTTTTTTGTGAAAAAAAATATGAAAATGTTACAATATGATGACCTAATGTTATCACATTCTGTGTAGTACCCATGGGTTCAAAATGCTCACTATACCCCTGGATAAAATCCAAAATGGGGTGACATGTGGGGGGGGTTTGAATTGTTTAGGCACATCAGAGGCTCTCTAAATGCGACATGGCGTTCGCTCTCGATTTCAGACATTTTTGTGTTCAAAAAGTCAAACGGTGATCCTTCCTTTCTGAACCCTGCCGTGTGTCCACTCAGTAGTTTTCCCCCATGTGAGGACCCGGGGTCTTCCGTGGGCGTAACGCTACTCAGACAACACAGGATGAGGGTAAAACAGCGTGACAATACTTTATTGAACCACAAAGCGGACAATAAACACACAGAACAGTCCCAGCAAATACCCAAGATGGTACAACATTACACAGTCTCACCCTTCCTTCTCCGCCCGCCTGGGATAGAACAGCCGCGACTTTGGAGACTTCCAGGGCCGACTACCTCAACCAGTGGCCCCCCGCTTCTGGCGGGCCCCCACAGAGAAAAGGTAGCGGCAAGCTTAGGAAGCTAGCAGTCCATCAAGGTACAAGACCAGGAGACCCGAGGGTCCCAACCTGGCCTTTCCGAGAGTTTCCAATGGGCCAGATGGCCGGTGGGTGCCAATCTGGCTTCTACAAATGTCTCCGTGGGTTGCAGGCGACCGATGGGTCCCTCCTGGCAACTGCAAACAACATATCCATGGGGCCAGGTGACTTCTTTGTCCCAACCCTGGTCTCCCCAAAATGTATCCATGTCTGTCTGATGGTTAATGGAGCAGATCCGTATCTTTCCAGTCAGGGCCATACCCTTAGGCTAGAATCATATAGAATTCAAATCTGTGTCTCTTTGGGTAATGCCATGAAATCCATCTGCTTCGAGGAGTGCAGTTTTTAGAATGGTGTCACTTTTGGGTATTTTGTCATATAGGCCCCCAAAGTCACTTCAAATGTGATGTGATCCCTAAAAAATAGTTTTGAAAATTTTGTTGGAAAAATGAGAAATCAACTTTGAACCCTTTTAACTTCCCCACAAAAAAATTGTTTCATAAATGATGCCGATCTCCACATCTACTTTTGCTATCTCTAGAGATAGATGACTTTCCACCTAAGTCTAGATATATCATAATCCATATATTACAAGTATTAAAAATTGCATTAGCTACTAATTGGAAATCTAGTAATATACCATCTATTGAAGATGTAATTGATAGAGTTTCAACTCACAACACCTTTGAACTCTCTTTTGCGATAAAAAATAACTGATTTGTGGAACAAAGAATTTCCCTCTAAGGTCACTGTCTCTGCCATACAAAATATGTAACCTAACTGTACCAGAATATCGTATATGTATTGTTTTACTATTTTTTTCAGCTTTATAACAGTTATATCTTATACAAGTTAGTAATGTAATTGAAATAAAAGTGCATTCTTAGTGACCTATATATCACCCTTTGATCCTCTTTCCCATTACATGTCCTTCCTTCACTGGTTCCCCCTTCTTCCCCACTTACATAACTTTTTCTCTCATTCCTCCCTTTCTATATACACTGCACAAAAAACGCATCCTAGATCTGAATGAATGAAATATTCTCATTGAATACTTTGTTCTGTACAAAGTTGAATGTGCTGACCACAAAATCACACAAAAATCATCAATGGAAATCAAATTTATTAACCAATGGTGGCCTGGATTTGGAGTCACCCCCAAAATGAAAGTGGAAAAACACACTACAGGCTGATCCAACTTTCATGTAATGTCCTTAAAACAAGTCAAAATGAGGCTCAGTATTGTGTGTGGCCTCAAGTAGAGATAATGTAAAAAGATATGTTTTTTGTTTCCTGAAGAAGAAGTGGGCTACACTTCGAAACGCATAGAAAAATTAAAAAAAAATTATTTTACATTATCTCTGGCAATTGACGTTTCTTCATCAGCTGGCAGCATGGATACAGATCACAAACTTTCTACTTTTTTTATATTTTTCTGGTGAAATCACCTGTAGATCTGGAGCAGCCACAGAACCTGGGATCAGGTCAGCATATATTGATATCACCAGATAAGAACCTATCTTTTCTCCTCAGCTGTTTATATCTACCACATAAAGTGACGCTGGTCAGATTTAAAAATTTGGCCTGGTCATTAAGGTCAAAATTGGCTGGGTCACTAATGGGTTAATCTGCTTATATATAAAATGATCTTTAAGTCAACAGTAAAACATTCATGTAACAGCAGAGGGCAATGTTAAAGAAAACTGCATGAGGTGCATTTAACCTTTCAAGAGCTGCAAAATGCCCTGTTGCCTTATAGAGGGGACCCTCTGCCAGGAGCGCAGGCTGTTAACGAGACACCAGGACTCTGGAAACCATCAAAGTCTTGTTTTACTCTGTTATTTATTAAGACTACAGGAAATAAAGGCAGACCACCAGTGGTATAACGATTCCAGCTGGGCCTGGATCTAGCCATAAACAATGGCCCACGGGTAACGTTTCTGCAAGCAGCTGAAGACCCACAGATCTGCAGGTTTTTCACTTCATGGCTTTTATATAGGCAGGTTGTCATTCCTGCAGGGTGCCAGCTTCCAGATTAGCGTTTGTACAGGAATAGTCAGTAAAGCTATGTACCCACGATGCAGAAATGTTCTGGATTTTTCCTGAGCGTTTCTGCATCTCCGTGGCAGAAAAAACGCATGCGGATTGTACATGCGGATTGTACATGCGGATTGTACATGCGGATTGTACATGTGGACCTTACATGCATTTTCCTGCCAGGGACTTGCGGATGTGAAGCGTTCTTCACTTGCATTTCCGCATGCGGGTTGTCAAGCGCTTTCCAAGCGATTTTAGCATCACTCGGGCCTCTTGTTGGCGAACCCTTGCCTCTGGGTTCCCTGACCCTATGCGTGGTCTGCCTTCCGGGTGGATATAGTGGGTGGCCGTGGCAGATGCTGCCCACGGCCTCCGGTCTCTGGCTGAGGTATGCTGTAGCCCCCACCAGTTTGGGATCCGGTACCCTGTTGCCAACTCTTCACCCTGTGATTGTATTTGGGCTCTCAGAGTTCCTTCTTTCTCCCCCTCTGGGTCTTTCGTTTTCTCCTCTCTCACTCTGGCTCTGGGGCTGCTCTGCTCCTCTGCTCTCTTCCACTGCTCTGCAAAGACTCACGTCTCACTGACTGTGGCTGACTGACTTCTCACAGACTGACCCTGATCTTAGATGGTGCCCACCTTATATACTCCCTCTATGTGTGAGCTCAGGTGACCAGCACCCAATGAGCTCCTAGCACTACCCAGACTGCTCCCCCTATCTGCCCCTACACTACTGGGATGGTCCACCCCCCTCCCACTCCAGCCAAGGACAGACTCGGTCGTACCTGCACATTTCTAAGTGGGAGTACCGTTGGTCTGCCCTCCGGAAATGGGATGTGTGTAGTGCATGCAGCCTTCTGAGCTCAACTCCACACTCCATCCTTACCCGGGAGTGGAATACCACACCTCTGGGTTGAGGTGCAATACCCCTGTAGCAGCCGAATCCTCAGGGTGCTACACAGTGATGCGGATATTATGCGATTCAATGCAAGTCAATGGCGGCGAAAACGCAGCGATTCCGCAAAATAATTGGTAGTGCTGCTTTTTTTTCCGCAATGATAATCCGCATCGGAAATTTCCGCGGCACTTTCACAGCACATGCGGATTATCATTGTGGAACATGGCAGGCCTTCTACCATGCGTTTTTTAAGCGTTTCTGCAGGGGAATTGCCGCTGCGGAAACGCTTAAAAAACGCATAGTGGACACACAGCCTAATAGAGCACAGAAACAAGTCAACAGGGCAGGCAGAAGCTGTCGCAGAGAAGCTGCAAATCATGACTGGTGATTTCAGGAACAGGAATTGTTTCCTTAGAACCTTTAGCTCTGCTGTCTTTATGGACGACTTGTATGCTTCTAACATAGGGTTAAGCTTGAATCTCCTGTGTTTGGATAATGCCTTTAGGATGAAAAAATGTTTCCATTTAAAACACCTCCCTGTCTCTTCCTGTCCCAGAGGCTTTGGAGTCTTTGATGTCTCTCCAGTGCACTCTTGTGTGTGTCTCCCCTTCCCACCCACTGTTCAACCCCAACCCCAATTGTTTCCCCTTTATCCTATCCTATCTATCTATCTATCTATCTATCTATCTATCTATCTATCTATCTATCTATCTATCTCTATCTATGTTTAAGGTCAAATACTGAACACTTGTGCATTGCTTTTCACTTGTATGCCGTGGTGGTCCGGCATGAGTGCTGGCAGTTATAGATATAGAGTGCTGGTAAATCTGGAATCTTGTTGGCGATTTGAAGACTTCTCTGATTTAATAATGACTTTAGAACTACAATTTATTAGAATTATTTACAATCTTTTTTTCTCTCAATGTCGATGAAGCGCTGCGGAGTATGCTGGTGTTGTATAAGCAAGCATAATAAATAAGTAAAATCTCTTCACTATTTCCATTGTATTGTCTACCTTTTAAGAAGCTCTACTCAATATTCAGTCATTTTATTTATCTAGTTGTCTACAAACTGTGCTTTTTAAGTATAACATGGAATTTCTAGGTCTCATTGCTGCAGCACGGTAAATGCGTGTGTGTACGGATATATATGTAATAATTCACGTAGTCGTACACAAGGAGAGTTTTGTGTGCTCAGCTAAAAATACCAGAGCTGTGACTCACGGGGTTATCCAATGCTCAGACACACAGATTGCTTTCTCTCTACAAGATTTTTTTTCCAAGGAGAGCTGGCAGAGCAGATAAAACAGGGTTGGCTCAGTTCAGCAGTGAACGATTTCTGAACAGTGAATTGCTGCGAATATTATACCCTTTATCTTCTCATATTCGGAGAACTGTAAGGTTTGTGAAGTCACTTTAACTTTTAGTATCTGCAAGCTTTACACCCAAACTAATGCATTCAATTTCTGGGCCTATAGCTGGTAATGTTGATGTAAGCACCTAGCATGAAACCAACTTATTAGTTGGTTATTGGTTCAAACTTCTACAGTCTCATTACTATAGATACCAAATTGTCATGGGATGCTGCCTCCAATCATCAGGACAACTATGCAATTGGCTGACGAGTGATGGACGAGGCGGCGGCTGCTTCCACTACTAGGCCAGTCTTTCGGGAACTCACAGTGAGCGTAACAGCTAGTGTTGAGCGAGTATGTTCTATTAACCCTTTCGGCGAGTATGCTCGGGCTGAGTGTGCATGATTTGTGAATGTTTGACAGTTTTATTACATGTGAGGAATGTCTATTTCTTACACATTCCTCACATGTAATAAAGCTGTCAAACAGTTGCAAATCATGCACACGGGAGCGATTCAACCATATCACCGAGCAGCTGTAAATACTCGGAGCTCGGCCCGAGCGTACTCGGAACAGAACATACTCGCTCAACCCTACTCTCCAGCGCTTTGTTTCCATTCATTTCTGGGTGCTTCTTTATGTATGTTTGGGGTCATTGTCCTACTGCAAGACCCCTGACCTTGGAAGCAAACCCAGCTTTCTGACACTGGGTACTACATTGCAACCCAAAATCCTTTGTTAATCTTCAGATTTGATGATGCCTTGCACACAGTCAAGACACCCAGTGCCTGAGGCAGCAAAACAACCCCTGAATATCTTTGAACCTCGACCATATTTGACTGTCGGTACTATGTTCTTTTCTTTGTAGACCTCATTCCGTTTTCGGTAAACAGTAGAATGATGTGGAAAAAGAGGAAGGATTAATTTCGGCACAATGGCCAGGTAAAATACAAAAAAGTTCATTTAGCCAGTTTAAAAAGGAAAGAAGAATAAAAACACCTGACTCGTTTCTGGTTGCGTCCTTAGTCTACTAAGGAACTACTAGGTCCTATGACTAAGGGCATAACTACCGCACCAGAAACGCATTACGTGCTTTTATTCTTCTTTCCTTTTTAAACTGGTTAAATAATTTTTTTTTTGTATTTTATGTGGCCGGTGTGCTGAAATTAATCCTTTCTCTTTTTCTACTATGTCTATGCTCACCAGCAGGATCAGCACCCTCCTGCGATAATTCAAACCTCAGCCTATTCCAATTAGAATACGTGGAAGCTCCCTGACCCTCTCGCCTCTCCAGTAGAATGATGTGCTTTACCAAAAAGCTCTATCTTGGTTTCATCTGTCCAAAAGACTCTTTCCTAGAATAATTTTGGCGTGCTCACGTACATTTTGGCAAAATGCAGTCTAGTTTTTTTATGTCTCTGTATCAGCAGTGGGGTCCTCCTGGGTCTCCTGCAGTAGTCTTTTATTTTCATTGAAATGTCGACGGATAGTTAGTGCTGACACTGATGCAACCTGAACCTGCAGGACAGCTTGAATTTCTTTGGAACTTGATTGGGGCTGCTTATCCACCATCCGGGCTATCCTGCGTTGCAACCTTTCATCAATTTTTCTCAGCCGTTCCCGTCCAGGGAGGTTAGCTACAGTGCCTTGGGATGTAAACTTATTAATTATGTTGCGCACCATGGACAAAGGAACATCAAGATTTCTAGAGATGGACTTGTAACCTTGAGATTGTTGATATTTTTCAACAATTTTGGTTCTCAAGTCCTCAGTCAGTTCTCTTCTCTTTCTGTTCTCCATGCTTTGTGTGGCACACAGAGACACACAATACTAAGATTGAGTCAACTTCTCCCCTTTTTATCTGGTTTCAGATGTGATTTTCATATTGCTCACACCTGTTACTTGCCACAGGTGAATTTGAATGAGCATCACATGCTTGAAATAAAGTTGTTTACCCACAATTTTACAAAGGTGTCAACAATTTTCTCTGGCCCATTTTTGGGTTTTGTGTGAAATTATGACCAATTTGCCTTTTTTTGTGTTGTTCCAATACACACAATTGAAATAAATTTGTGTATAACAAAACATGTGTAATTGCAATAATTTTCTGAAACAATTTCAAGGCTGCCAACACATTTAGCCATGACTGTGTATATACCCCCTTATGATCACTGCCAATAATGAAAAAGAACTACTATCTGCCACCAATCGTTTACAAAGGCCGATTAGACACACGTTACAGGTAGCCTATGGCTTCAGGGGTGCGATTTACAAAGCAAGAGGAACAGAGCTATTGAATTTTATATATTCAATCTGGAAAGATAGGCAGTCTTTATAAAAAAAAATATATATATGATACCAAATGGGAACAAAACAATGCAATATTTCCAATTATATAAACTAAAAAGGAATAAAGAAAAAAAAATACTAAACCTGATGTTGCAGAAATGTCTCTTATCTCTATGGAAGGAAGCGCTCCGATTAGGAAAATGGAACACTCACCGCGAACTGTGTCTTCCAGAATGAACAAAAACAGACACCCAAATTCTCATTTTTATTAGATCAAGGTTACATTCTCATGCCTTCCCTTGGTGAGCTCATATGGGGGCTGGTTGTAGGATGTGTTAGGTCTGTTAGAATTTTATGAGATCCATATGTTTCAAGATATCTTCGCCCCTGGAGGTCCCAGGTGGTAGATATTGTCGTCCTGTTTCTTATTGCAATTTTACCTGTCTATAGAGATGAAATATGGCATGGATAGCACCATTCATCAGGCCAATATTATGTTGGAGGGGTTAGGATGGCCTTACAGTGATGTGAGTGAAGGTGTTATGTGCGTCACTTCACAACGACACCGGAAATATATTTCCCGTCAATATCGGATTAATGCAAACCTTAATATTCATTACTGACCACTGGCTCTAAAACGTTTCAGACAGTGCTTTGATCAGAGGAAGCTTATGCCTGGGAAACGTATTGCCCCGCCTCTGCATAAAAAAAGTCAGCCATGGTGTCTTTTTTCCCAGACTGCGTGATTGCAGCTAGTTATGTCTTTGTCTGAATCACTGTGGCTTTTTAGAGAAAATCTAGTTTGAAAATCTGGCCAGATCCGCCCAGATCCAGGTGATTGATAGGTGTGTCTCATGTGTACATAGGGAGAGGACCTGTCAATCACCTGGAGCAGGCCAAAGAGAAAACAGCCAGGGGCCAAGTTGATTTATTCATGTCATGTATGGTCCTTGGTCGGCTTTTCAAATTATGTTTTCTCAGTGAAAGATATACTTGACTGGATTTAGCATGAATCTAATGACCGGTTCCTTTTTTTTTCCTTTTAAAGCTGGTGAGGCTACAAGCCACATAATATTTCTATTTGATAAATGAGCAGTACGTGGTTTATTGCAAAGCCAAGCTCTGATTCATGCTCTGATTCATGCTGCCCGAGATTCCCTTTTAAAATATGGTGCTTAGGGCTTGGAACATTCCTACAACTGGAAAGACAAGCAAGCTAGCAATGATTTTCTGTGTTGGGCCGTTTCGTGTGTAGATCCATGTTTCCTGATCCACGGTTAGATTTGTGTTCAGTGTTGCTGTGCATAAAGCCTTACTGAAGCCCTAGGTAATAGTTTTTTGGAAAAAAATATTTTTTTCAGTTAGTAAAGCTTTTAATGCCAGGTGGTCCTAACTTCTAACATCTGTCTCCTCTAGGGAATGACTGTTGCTTTTATCTATGTGGGGAGTGCAGTGCTTTCTAGGTTTAATCTATGCACTCAGTCCAATATTTAGCATTTTCATTTTCTTAATGTTGCAAAGTGAATTGTCCTTAATTAATATTGTACTATTAGGCTATGTCCACACGCGGCATTTTTTTTCTGCAGTCTGCTGTCTTGGCAGTAATAACGCTGCATTCAAATTTCATGTTTTGCTGCTTTATTTCATGTTTTTGCTGCGGTTTTTAGCTGCGTTTTATGAGTAGGTATTACATGTATAATCTGTCTACAGTACATGTTTAATACAGTTAGTTTTATTCACCAAAAACACAGGAAAACCTGTTTGCAGCATTCTATGGGTGAAAAAAACCACTGAAAAAAATCTGTAATGCTGACTTGCAGATTTAAAAAAACGCAGTTCTCAAATGCAGTCAGAAAAAAAACAAGTGCGTGCATGAGATTTCTGAAATGTCTTGGTTTTTTTAGTACTGTAAAAAGTTTATTTGCATAAAAAAAGTTGCAAAAAACGCTGCTTGTAAACATAGCTTTAATATTTATTGATCTACAAATTTGCCATTAAAGATTTCTCTTGTCTTCTCATTGCTATCTTGTCTATACAGGTTATTTTTTTTTCTTATATTAATGACAAATATAGGTTCTGCCAGCATAATTTTTTTGTCAATAGCTGAAAATAGATGAATGTTACTTTTGTTTTCTTGAGACAATGAAGTGATAAAGAGATCCTGCAACAGATTTTTGCCCAGCTTTCCCATACCCTTGGAATGATATCCCACAATTCTCTATTACTGATCTAGGAGGGTGATTTGTCCTTCAAGAAGACTCGGATACCTAAAGCGGCATCTCGGATGATAATTGTATTTATAGCTAAATTAGTTGTCTCCAGCTATTCCCTGGTTCATTCATAATGCCTATAGTATAGGCTAGCCTTGGCACAAACAGGCCACACACAGCCTTAGCTTCTAGTTTCCAGTCCTGCTGTGGGTCAGGTAGTTTTTACAGCTGTAGATGATGGCACTATGCCTCTTGAGAAGCCAGTGTATCGCAGTGAAGCACCACTTGGTGGGCTAATAGGTGATTTCCACACAAACATAGGAGTGCTTGTAAAGTGAGCTTAACATATTGATTGCCAAAAGCTGATTATCCCTTCAGCTTTAATGAGGGTCTCAGGGAGCCTAATGATTAAGACAAAACCTTAGCACTTTCTGAGCTTTTTTTTTTTATTATTCAGGTTATGAATGCAAGTTTAAGTTTCTTTGTTCATATTGTATTTCAATAGTATAGCATAGCCGTGGTGACGTGTAGAGTAGCACTATATGCTCTGGTAGAAGCAGCACTTTTAGGGGAGAATATCTCTGTAATGCAGCATGCCATGGTCTTTGATTCTCACAGAATCCATAAGAAAAAGTGAGCATATTTGTAAAATTAATAGGCTGTGGGAATCTGTCACCCCCTGGGACTAGTCAGACTTCTACTATGGGCATACAGGTGATAGAAATGTAAATCTATACCTACCTGTATGGGCCATATTAGAGGTCTGCTTGCTTTGAAATATCTTTTTATAAAATCCGTTTTCCTATGCTTGGAGCCCGGGGGATGCCAAGAGATACCCGTCTACCTACTTAATTTAAATATTCCCCCCTCCCCTGCACGTCACAGGGCCCTGTGACGTGCAGTCTAGGGCTGAACATCCCGCGCGTGCGCAATGCGCCTATAACGTAAGGCACGTTTTTTTTCTCTCCCTGCCCTATTATACACTGCTGTGCTCTAGTGCGCAGGCGCCGGGGAGTCACTGTGACTTCTGCTCCAGTGACCTCCGGCATGCGCAACAATGAGGTTTGCTCCCCACTTCCTCCCGGATAGTTGCTAACTATCAAGATGCCGGGAGAAAGTGGGGAGAGCACCTTATTGTTGCGCATGCCGGAGGTCACTGGAGCAGAAGTCACAGTGACTCCCCGGTGCCTGCGCACTAGAGCACAGCAGTGTAAAATAGCACAGGGAGAAAAAAAAACGCGCCTTGCATTATAGGTGCATTGCGCATGCGCGGGATGTACAGCCATAGACTGCATGTCACAGGGCCCTGTGACATGCAGGGGAGGGGGGAATATTTAAATTAAGTAGGTAGACGGGCATTTCTTGGCGTTCCCCCCGGTCTCCAAGCATAAGAAAACGGATTTTATAAAAAGATATTTCAAAGCACGCAGACCTCTAATATGGCCCATACAGGTATGTGTAGATTTACATTTCTATCACCTGTATGCCCATATTAGAGGTCTGATAAGTCCCAGGGGTGTGACAGATTCCCTTTAAAAAGAAAAACATAAAAGGATGCATCAGTCATATTCATCCACATCCAGTGTTTGTGATGGTACATATTACATTAAAATAACCCATATGTATATTGTGAATCATTATTTATTTGAAATTTCCAATCTGTATTTCATTTTCACCCCAACTGTTGGTTGAGTCCCTGATACCATCACCACAACAAGAATGTGTCTTTTCACATTTATTATCCAATTTTATTTTCTAGTGTGAACTACCCTGTCTAAATTTTCAATGTAAGAGGGATTTAGTAAGTGCGTATGTGATCTGTATCCAGAGAACTATCTTGGCATGTATGTTTAATTTACATATTTAAGCTTTTAAACTGTTAAGGGTGTATCTGGGATGTAACATTCTTCCACGTGTGATCTTTGAAGGGCCAGCCCCAAAGACTCCCTTTGACCAACAGAGAGGGAGTTTGTGATGTTCAGTTTACTTGGACTCAAGCTACAGCACTGGCATAAGGCACAGATCGCGGAGTCTCAGAGGCTCTGTATTTCAGCTCAGTAAATAAACTGTTTGCTGATGTACGCCTCTATATGACAGTATAATTGATTCAAGCAAGCATGGCTTTGTTAAGCGCACCTGTCAGCAGGATTGTGCTCAGTAAACTACATACACTGTCAGGTGGGCGACATTACACTGATTAATATGATATCTTGGTTGATGAAATACGTCCTGTGGTTCTTGTGTAATCTTTACTTTCAGTTTGGAGATAATGATATGACCGTGCTCCTTGCCAGCCTGTGGGGGGCGCTCTATCTGGTGCTCTGCTTACATATTCATCTGTATGCTCTTATGACAGCTCCCTGTGCCTTCGCTGACGTGCCTCCTATTTTACATAATGCATCTAGTAGCACGGGACTAGGTAAAATAGGAGGCACGTCAGTGAAGGCACAGTGAAGTCGATCACAGCATTTTGGGAGCAGGCAGCAGTAAGACAACCTCTCTTACCTTGGGTCGGAGACCTCGTGATGTCATCGCAGGGTCCTGATCGTTGCCATGGTGACCCGATGTCGTCATGATGACATCCAGGTCACCAGTGACCAGCAAGTTAGTTAGATCATGTGCAGTGCACGATCTATCTAACTTGTGTCAGTGCAGTGCTGACAGCCTTTATAGCATAGCATCCCTATGCTATACAAGCGATCAGACTGCAAAAAATGAAAGTTCCATAATGGGACAACGTAAAAAAGTGAAAAAAAAATTGTAAAAATATAAAAAAAAAAAAATCAAAAAATAAAAATATATTGTACCCATAAAAATAAATATTATGAAAAAAAAAAACAGTAAAGGTACACATATTTGGTATCGTCGCGTCCCGAACGTCCTGATCTATAAAACTTTCCCACTAGTTAACCGCTTTAGTAAACACAGTAAAACAAATAAATAAAAAACAAAGCAAAAAACGGTGCTTTGTCATCATACCACTGAACAAAAAGTGGAATAAAACGCGATCAAAAACACAAATGTAAATAAAAATGGTGCTGCTGAAAACGTCATCTTGTCCCTCAAAAAACAAGCCACCATACAGCTCTATCAGCCTAAAAATAAAAAAGTTATAGCTCACAGAATAAAGTGATGCAAAAAAAATAATTTTTTCTATAAAAGTTTTTATTGTGTAAAAGCGCCAAAACATAAAAAAACTATATAAATGTGGTATCTCTGTAAACATACTGACCCAAAGAATAAAGCTGCCTTATCAATTTTACCACATGTGGAATGGCATAAAAAAAAACAATTCCTGAATTGTTTGTTTTTGTTTATTCTGCCTCCCAAAAATCGGAATAGATAGCGATCAAAAAATGTCACGTGCCCGAAAATGGTACCAATAAAAACGTCAACTTGTCCTGCAAAAAGCAAGCCCTTACATGATTCTGTCGGCCGAAATATGGAAAAATTATAGCTCTCAAAATATGGTGATGCAAAAGCTAGTCTTTGCAACAAAAAAAAGCTTTTTTAGTGCGTGACAGCTACCAAACATAAAAACCGATATAAATCTGGTAACGCTGTAATCACACCGACCTGAAGAATAAAGTCATCTAATCACTTATACTGCACGAGGAATGGCGTAAAAAATAAATAAAACCAATTCTTCACCAGCTGCTGATTTGTTCTACCTCCCAAAGATCGCAGTATGGCTCGGTTCACATTTATCCTGCGCTCTACGCTGAGTGCTTACACCGGGGTTTCCCTTTTAATCTCTCTAATACGTGATTCAGATGGAACACCAGGCAAAAGATTCCCTGTAATGAGGAAGATGGAGGCACCGTGAACGCCGTCTGGCCTGTGATCCGGCGGTGTCTGTTTTTTTATTAGGAGTGCATAAGAGTGCCTCCAGCCACAGTTTTGTAAACCTCTGAAAAAAAGGACACCGCTTAACAGAGGCCATATGGAGTCCAGAGTAACTCTGAAGCCTCATTATAGTGAATGGATCCTTCGGGAGTTCATCTGGATTACATCACTAGGAGATTTAAATTGAAACCCCGATATCAGTGCTCAGCGTAGAGCACAGGATAACTGGGAACATTTTACATAACATTTTGTATCATAATAAAAGCTTAGGCTCAATCCTCAAAAAAAGCAAGTCCCCACTCAGGTCCGTCATCTGTTAACGGAAATATAGGGGGCTTCCACGTTACTCTTAGCACGAAGGCTCTCGAAAAGCGAAATGGCCCTTTCCCCCAAAAGAAATACAGCAAATTCTGTGCTCCCAAATACAAATGCCCACTTTCCTTCTGAGCCCCACAGTGTACCTAAACTGAAGTTAGGGTTCACATGTTTGGCATTTCTGTAGCGATGAGAGCCCGCCTAATTTATGAGTGCTTGTTTCCAGAAGCACAAGCTGGGCATAACGTACTGGTTACTACAACGTACTGGTCACTACAACTGCAGTTTGTAATTTTCATTCAGCAACATCTACTGCTGCTTGTTTCTGGAAAACACCCATGTAGTTAAAATCCTCACCACACCTGTAGATAAAATCCCAAAGGGGTATAATTTCCAAAATGGGGTCACTTGAGTGGGGATTCTGCTCCTCTAGCATATAGGGTCTCTGTATATGGAGTCTGCGTACCATTCTAGGAAAATCTGTGCTCCAGGAGGCAAATAGCGCTCCGTCCCTCCTGAGTCTCGCCGTGTGGCTAAGCAGTACTGTACATCCACATATAGGGTATTTCTACATTAAGGAAAAATTGTGTGACCAATTTTGGTGCAATTTTTACCCATTTCGCAGTGTGAAAATGTAAAATTTGGGGCTAAAACAAAACTTTGGTGGTAAAAATGTAATTATTCTTTCTTCACCGTCCAATGGTATAGAATTCTCTGAGGCGCATGTGGTGTCAACATGCTCACTGCACCCCTAGATAAATTCATTGAGAGGTGTAGTTTCTAAAATGGGGTCTCTTATGGGGGATTCTTCTGTTGTGGCACCTTAGGGGCTCTGCCAATGTGACATGGCACCGTCAACCCAGCCCAGCAAAATATGAACTCCAATATGGAGCTTCTTCCCTTCTTGGCTTTGCACTGTGCCTCAAAAGTAGTTTTCGACCACATATGGGGTATTGGTGTACTCAGGAAAAATTGCACAACAAATTTTGGGGTCTATTTTCTCCTGCAATCCTTGTGAAAATGAAAATTTTGAGGGCTAAAACAACATTTTTGTAGGAAAAATATATTTTTTAATTTTTACAGATCCACGTTGTAAAATTCTGTGAAGCACCTGTGGGTTCAAGGTGTTCATCACACATCTAAATAAATTCCTTGAGGGGTCTAGTCTCCAAAATGGAGTCAATTGTGGTTTCCACTGTTTAAACACATCAGGGGCTCTCCAAACACGACATGGCGTCCACTCTCTATTCCAGCGAGTTTTGTGTAGAAAAAGTTAAACGGTGCTCCTTCCCTTCCAAGCCCTGCCATGCACCCAAACAATGGTTTCCCCCCACATATGGGGTATCGGCGTACTCAGGAGAAATTGCACAACAACTTTTGGGGTCTAATTTTTCCTCTTACCCATATGAAATTAAAAAAATTGGGGCTAAAATAATTTTTGTGGAATTAAAGTGATTATTTTATTTTCACGCTCTACGTTATTAACTTTTGTGAAACACTTGGGGGTTTAAAGTGCTCACCACACATCTAGATAAGTTCCCCAAGGGGTCTTTTTTCCAAAATGGTGTCACTTGTGGGGGGTTTCCACTGTTTAGGCACATCAGGGGCTCTCCAAACGCGACATGGCGTCCGCTAGTTATTCAAGCAAATTTTACATTCAAAAAGTCAAATGGCGCTCCTTCCCTTCCGAGCCCTGCTGTGCGCTCAAACAGTGTTTTTTCCACCACATATGGGGTATCGACATGCTTAGGAGAAATTGCACAACAAATTTTGGGGTCCATTTTTTCCTGTTACCCATGAGAAAATTAAAAAAATTGGGTCTAATTTAAATTATTGTGAAAAAAAGTTAAATATTCATTTTTTCCTTTCACATACCATTAATTGCTGTGTAGCACCTGAAGAGTTAGTAAACCTGTCGAATGTGGTTTTGAGCACCTTGAGGGGTGCAGTTTTTAGAACGATGTCACTTTTGGGTATTTTCTGTAATATAAACCCTCTCAAAGTGACTTCAAATGTGATGTGGTCCCTAAAAAAATGGTTTTGTTAATCTTGTTGTAAAATGAGAAATCGCTGGTCAACTTTTAACCCTTATAACTTCCGAACAAAAAAAAATGTTGGTTCCAAAATTGTGCTGATGTAAAGTAGAGATGTGAGAAATGTTATTTATTAACTATTTTGTGTGACATATCTCTGTGATTTAAAGGCATGAACATTCAAAGTTTGAAAATTGCAAATGTCTGATTTTTCCACAAAAAAAACACCAGTCATCAAATAAATTTTACCACTATCATGAAGTACAATATGTCATGAAAAAATAATCTCAGAATCAGTGGGATTCGTTGAAGCGTTCCAGAGTTATTACGTCATTTGGTCAGAATTGTAAAAATTGGCCTGGTCATTAACGTGCAAACAGCCTTCGGGGGTAAAGAGGTTAAAGAGAACCCGTTAATAGTGTTTTATTTATACCCCAAACTATTGGCATGTATGTAAAGTCACTTTCATGCTGAGTAAATCTGTACCTTTCTTGTACAAATCAGTTTTATTGTTTTAGAGAAATCCATAGATGAAATTGTATGTTACCAAGCCAGAAGTGCAGTTGGTGGGTCCTGCACTTACAACTCTCCTGCCTCTCTTCCTACTCCTCACCTGCTGCCTGCCTTCTGTATCTGACTGACAGGTCACTGATGCATGAGTAAGGACCTAGAGACAGGAGGCAGGCAGCGAGCAGGGAATACAGAGAGAGGCAGGGGAGCTGTAAGTGCAGGGCCCGCCCACTGCACTTGTGGCTCATTAGCATAAAATTTCATCTATGGATTTCTCTAAAACAAGTTGTATAAAAAGTGAGTTCTTGAGCGGTTCAAACAGGCCTCACACCCTTCTGTAGGTGACTGTATACTACGTTGTTCTGACTTTCTATGGAGCCATAATACAGCTGTGTTCTTGAGACTTTATAACTTATGTATAATATGAGTTGTAGAATACATGTTTAAAAGTTATAAATTGTATCAAGTGTTACATATGTTGACTAGACATCTAACACTGTAATCCTTCAGGCATGTTTGCTTTGACATTGTTACAAACTCTTCTGTTGTATATTTGACAAGGAACATGAGTTTGGATGCAGGAAACTTTAATTTAACCTTTTGTGATACAAACCTAATAGAGTGTACACATTTACATGTTAGTATATAAACTTCATTACTTCATAATTAAACAGCTAGAACAGGAATGACTAAATATCATCTTCTTTGAATTTAGCTTTAATATGGGTATCTTTTATTCTTTTGTTTTACTTTTTTCTCTGAAATTCAGCTTATATTAATGTAATGTCTTTAAACAAATAAGATATTATTTTATTTTATGTTTCTTTATTTTACTGTTAAAGGTTTCCAGTGGGGGTGAGCATCTTAATTCAGCTCAGCGACAGATATTGTGCAGACCTCTGCCTGTCTCCAGCAATTGTTGATATTAAAACCTCAGTGTCTCCCATTAAAATGTCTCTATATTGTTCGATATTGTTTAAATATAGCTTCCTAATGAAATGGCTTTTTATTTCATTCTAGCTGAATGCTTTGCGTTAAAAGTTAATTTGCAGTGTTATGCAAATTCTGTTTAACTTCAATCAAGTTTTTAATTATGTTTTTACCGCAGTAATTCCCATTTGATTTGTCATCTCCTGCTAAGTATTTAACGATTGCAGGAGAGTTTTTTTCTTTTTTCTTCCCCTGGATTTCTAATACAGTTACCTGAAATAATTTTACACTCCTGGAAATTCCATTGCCTATTTACTGTGTATTTACAGCAGTCATTGAGAAAGCCAAAGGAGCATGCTGAATTTTTCAATTCCTTAACAAATGTTTTATAGAAAATGACTTCATGCAATACAGAGACCTTTGGTAATATTTTTACATGGCCTTGTAGCAAATGGATCAAAATGCAATCTTGTTTTTAGTAATTGATAATTGCTTATTTAGCAGCTAAGTGATTAATAGTTAGAAAGGGAATTCAACTATGGTATTTTTTATTATGAATCAGAAATGTTCAATAAGCAAATAAATACCTAGTATTATGTATTAGCACAATTATTAATTATGACATAATGTTCACTGTTCATGCTGTCCAGATATGAAATATAAAAGCACATTACAACACTAAAATAAACTCTAATGTGTCAGTCTAGGTTCACATCACAATTACCAGTCAACCAGATGTACTCAACTCTATGCCCATACATTTGTATACAATTGCAATTGACAAGTAATATAAAAAGCATAATACAAAAACACAGTATAATCTAATACCCCTTTTAACACATGGCTGTAAGCCATAATCATCAACATTAACAGAAATAAACACTTGAAATAGATCACTCTGTTTGTAATGACTCTATATAATATATGAGTTTCACTTTTTGTATTGAAGAATTGAAATAAATTAACTTTTTGATATTCTAATTTAGTGAGATGCACCTGTAGGTTTGCCAACTGAAATCCATTATGAGAAATATGAACATTCACCCAAAATTTAGTTTGACCCTGGCTTTACTTATAACAACTAGACTAGCAATAAATCTAATAAAAAAAATCTACCTCAACAGTTCCAGAATACTGCGACAGAAGAAAGTCTTTCATAGAGGAGATAAAGTATCGTAATCAGGAGCGTACAAATAATTTAGGATAGTAATTCAATGATGGGGGCTTTGTAGTCAGTTAAATGGGTTGTCCAGGTTTATCAAGAAAGGCTCCAGGCACAAAATCTTTATACTAGTTTTTATTTCCAGGCATTGGGATCATTGCACACTGTTTTCTAATTCAAAACATGAAGAAAAATGTATATAATTTTTAACTATTTTACAGAAAATAGCAAAAAATGAACATTGGGCTGTTCAAAAAAATAGCAGTGTCTGTGTTTGTCTTTACAAACTTACAATAAGTACTCTTTTTTGAGGATTTAGCATTTCTGTGAATCATTAACCTAATATTTAGTTGTATAACGACAGTTTTTTAGAACTTCTTCACATCTATGTTGCATAGAGTCAACCAACTTCTGGCACCTCTCAACTGTTATTCCAGTCCAGGTTGCTTTGACTACATCCCAAAATTTTTTGCCATTTGTTGGGTGTGCCTCAGAAACGGCATTTTTTATGTTGTTCCACAAGTTATTTATCGGATTAAGGTCTGGGGATTGGGCTGGCCACTCCATAACCTCAATTTTGTTGGACTGGAACCAAGATTTTGCTCGTTTACTGGTGTGTTTAGGGTCATTGTCTTGTTGAAACACCTATTTCCTGGGCATATCCTCTTCAGGGTAAGGCAACATGACCTCTTCAAGTATTTTAATACATGGAAACTGGTCCATGATACCTGGTATGCCGTAAATAGGTCCGGCACCATAGTAAGAGAAACATGCCCATATCATGATGCTTGCGCCACCATGATTCACTGTCTTCAGAGTGTACTGTGACTTGATTGCAGAGTTTGGGGGCCGTCTGAAGAACTGACCCAAAAAGAACAATTTTACTTTCATCAGTCCATAAAATGTTTCTCAATTTCTCTTTAGGCCAGTTGATGTGTTCTTTGACAAATTGTATCCGCTCCAATACATGTCTTTTTTTTTTTTAACAGTAGAACTTTGCGGGGACTTCTTGCTAAGAGATTAGCTTCACACAGGTGTCTTCTACCTGTCGCAGTATTCACAGGTAACTTGAGAATGTCTTTGATCATCCTGGAGCTGATCATTGGCTGAGCCTTTGCCATTCTGGCTATTCTTTGATCCAATTGTATAGTAGTCTTCCGTTTTCTTCCACATCTCTCTGGTTTTGCTTTCCATTTTAAAGCATTGGAGATCATTTTAGCTGAACAGCCTTCATTGTCTGCACTTCTTCATAAGTTTTACCCTCTCAAATCAACTTTTTAATCAAAGTACGTTGTTCTTCTGAACAATGTCTTGAACGACCCATATTTCTCAGGCTTTCAATGAGAAATGCATGTACAACATGTGCTGACTTCCCCCTTAAATAAGGGCCACCTGATTCACACCTGTTTCTTCACAGAATGATTGACCTCACTAATTGAATTCCATACTGCTATTATTTTGAACACACCCCCTTTCAATTAATTATTCAAATACACAGACAAAAACATGCAGATCATGAATGCTGAGTCTGTTGGTTTTCTTAGAATCTACTGCACAAACTGGTAAATTGTTTGACATGTGGCAATATAATTTATACCAAAAACCGTGATTAATCTGGTTAGTCATATTGGACTGATATTATTTTGAACACTGGTATATGCTATATACATATTACCAGCCACACTAGACGTGCATGGCCTCTCTCAATTCACTTGGAATGAGCCAGACCATGCACATGTAGCCAGAATGTGGCCGGGAATATGCAAAGCATACATTTGCGGTCACATGACCCCTCGGTCTTGCTGCTGCCACCGGAGAATCATCACTGCTCGCGCTGTCCGGCATGTCAGGATTGACAAGTGTGCAGTGTTATGCAAATTCCTGAAAAACCTGGAAAACCCCTTTTAAGGGACATTATTATTTATTCATAAAAATGATACAATTTATAACTCTATTGTATATTATAATAATTTTAGAAGGTGAAAAGGAGATCTTATACCAGATAAAACCATAATATTATAGGAGAAGTGTTACTAGAACTCCCAGACAACTTCTAATATACTTCATTAGAGTAGTTGCAAATCAATTCACAGGACCCTCTCTATCAGCTGTGGTGGTTTTGAATGACTGCTGGACTGGAGGTCTGAAAACTGATTCTTACCTGACAGTATGTGCAGTTCTTTATTTGATTAACCAGCCTGCCGCGACATCCTCGTTACGGTGGGACATGAATGTGACTGTTGGACCTGGTTGACTAATCAAAAGAAGTGCTGCAGATGCAGTCCGGTAAGAGGTTGTGCACAGGGCTCCCACCCAGTAGCCAAAGATTGCAGATGTAGCCGATAGACTGTCTCCTGTGAATTGTTTCACACCCAACTATACTCATTATTACAATACACACATCAATTACTGCAAGACCTTGATTTGCATGGAATTCCTAAGCTTTTCATGAACATCTGAGGCATCTAAGGATTGTAATGTGATGGCTGGTCACAGAACTGTGCTCACTGAAGCAGCTAATGATATTTATTTTTAACATTTTATGTAGTATTTGAAGTACTTCTTGTTGGTCAATCTGTGAAAAAATTTCCCATAAAAACAATGTTTTAGGAATGTTTGCAGTTCATAAATGTCCCTTTGTGATTATACATATGCTATTTACAAGCATGTCAATGGAAAAAAACTCTATTGATGTGTATTTTATTATATATAGCATAAATTATCAATCCTCCTCAACATCATTAAATTATAGGCAAAGTGAATTTCTCGTATTTATCTATAACATTTCAGAAGACAATTTTTGCTGGATTTCCCATTTAAAGATTTTCACATAACCAAATTGCTTCTGGATCATTGGGAGAAGTTGCTCTTGCAGGCTGTCATTTGTTTAATCATGGCTGTGTTCTTAGGCAAAATTGTAAGTGAGCCCTCTCTATGGATGAAAAGTCCTCACACATGAATGGTCTCATGATGGCTTGACCCATTACTCACGGTACCGCTCACAATTTCTTCTCCAGACATTCTTCCAGATGTCCCAAATAGTCAGAAGGGGGGCTTCACCAAAGAAAATTACTTTATCCCAGTCTTTTGCAGTCCGATACCTTTAATTCCTGCAGAATGTCAGTTTGTCCACAATGTTAATCTTGGAGAAAAGTGGCTTCTTTGCTGCCCTTTTTTGACACCAGGCCAGCCTCTTAAAGCCTGTACATCTCTGTGCATGATCCCTGCTTGCTGCCATACCAGAGCAAACTATGCATGTGTTTACATGGAGGTAACCATAGTTAGCAGAAGAAGACAATGATTTCTAGCACCCGCTCTCTTTTAAGGCATCCAGTCTGCTTTTAGAATTATCAGCATGATAAAAGAGGCTTGAGTAGTCTCGAAAGCTTGCAATTTGATACCATCTTTTCAGTTAGCCATTAAAAGGTATCAACCACTGAGGACTCTCAAATCTTAATAATTTTCTATCTACTGGCTAACATGGTACAAAGATATATCTTCTCCCTGTATCAGCACGATATAGTGATCCAAAAAATCATTGTCAGCAGCACATTTCCGCATGGAAAGGGAATGGTCTACCAACAATATACAAACTGTATGGGGACCGAATAATTGTATTATCGTCCTGCCCCATACAGTTTATATTAGCCACATGTAAAAGGGCCTAAAACAAGCACCAATCAACTTGTATAATCAAAATGCATGGGTGAATTTGTGTCGGAATTTGCAGTGCTGTTTGGATATACCCAAACTAGCGATGAAGCCTTTGTAAAAATTGCAATGGTCAAGCAATGGTCTATTTGCATGATGTAATATTGTAATTAGAATTTTATATCCCAATATTGAAAACACTAGTAAAGTGAAGTATGTGAATTGATGCATAGCTCATGATAATAAAGGTTATTCTTAAAAATTCATTGTAACCTCTTGGTGTTCCTCTTAACTTCTGTTACCAGAAAAGGCTGCAGATTTGTCGTGATCTCTGCTATTTAAACCGCATAATAGAAAGCTGAAAACCTTTCTTCCGTTTCTGTAATGAATTTTGTGTGCACCTCCTGCTGTGAGATATCTCTTGTGTCAGTCAGTATTTGGCACAGCAGACATGGGGGCAGTTTCCCAGCTATGCAGAAAGTGGCAGCCTCAGCAATTCTTTATCCTGTTGGTGCCCGTTCCGGGCTAATGGACTATGTCTCGCTATTTGGAGGAAGTCCAGAGCCCAGTAACGGCATAGCCTTGTCACATCCGATTTCTGTACAAGCTTTGAGAAAGAAGGTTTGCCTTAGTAAAACAAGCTTGTAGAAGGAGGTGATCAGGACGTTGCAGACCATTTAACTGCCTTGTTACCGAGATGAAAAATGACAGTTACTTTTTTGGCCATCAGGACACTGACTTTAATAGTACCACTGTACAGATTACTTTCAGATATGTTGTCACAAAATCTCATGTGACTCTTCATGAGTATGGCAGTTTTAGCAGAAATTTTTTTTTTTCCTATAAGTTAGTCTTAACCCCTTTCTGACGTGAGGCGTAATAATACGTTCCTGTGGTCTGGGCCTTAATGACCAGGTATGTATTATTACGTCTCGCCGATCGTGCTCACACAGAGGCTGTGCGGGCGCAATCTCCGCCGGCTGTGAGCGCCCGGCACTTTAACCACCTAAATGCTGTATTTAGCGAGCAGAGGGACAGAAGCCCCTCTGCTCTTGGATCAGAGACCCCGCGACATTATTGTGGAGTCCCGATCGTTGCCATGGTGAGCCGATGTTGTCATGACGACATCCAGGTCATCAGACACCAGCAAGTTAGTTTGATCATGCACAGTGCATGATCAAACTAACTTGTGTCTGCAGCACTGACAGTTATGAGGTATAGCAGTGATCCTGGGTCCGGATTTTATGAGCAGCTGAAAGAGCTGGGTGGGATTAGCTGCTCACTTACCGCCAGTCCAGGTCTTGGAATGGCTGATTTAAGTCAGCTGGTGCTGTCTCACTCTGTGTTTGCAAGGTGACGAGGCCTTGTGCTCAGACCCTGCTGGAGTCTGAGAGAAAAGGACTGACATTTAAATGGCTGAGCCCGTGTGCTATATTGACTGTTTTGTTGTTGTTTTTTGTGCTGTTATACCTTTTTGCAGCTGGAAGAGGCCATTTGACTTTGTTAACCCTGACGGTTTATGAATTTTTAATAAACCGCCTGTTTGTTTTGAACCCACGAACTGAATCCTGTGTGTGAACCAGCGTCTACCACAGAGCCGATCCCTCACAATGTGCACAATAAAGATTGTCTTGGACCACCTTTTTAAGGTGCATGTGACACTATTTGCTAAAGCTTCACATAAGGCCTTAATACTGAAATCTCTTGTATAGCAAAATTATACTTTTTTCTGTTGTGATTATGCTGTTTTTTTTCTAGAGCAATTAAAAATAATTGCTTGCTAACAATCTAACACTGGTTGAAGGGCTCATACATAGTATTGCATTGTCAAATTGGTTTAAATATATTTTTATGGATGTTCTTGTTTTCTAGTCTATTGTCTTGTTTCTTCAGTTTCTATTCAGACCTATGTTTCTCCATATTTATAGACCACAAACAAACCAAATATGTAGCTATGTAAGGCTTAGTGCCCACGATGCAGAAATGCTGCATATTTTTTCTGCTTCTCCCTGGCAGGAAAAACGCATGCGGATTTTACATGCGTTTTTCCTGCCAGGTAGAAGCGTTTGTCAAGCGGTTTTGCATGCATTTCTGCATGCGGGTTATCAAGAGCTTTTCCAAGCGATTTTAGCATCACTTGGAAAGTGCTTGACAACTTGGTCACACTATATAAATCCACGCAACCGGCATGGATTTATATAGTGTGACCAAGTAATAGTTAAAAAAAAGAATAAAAATGGTAAAAAAATAAAAAATAAACATTATACTTACCTTCTGATGGCCCCCGTTGTTTTCTTCGCCGCGTCCGGTCTTCCCGTGTCTCGCGGTGGTCTAAAAGGACTTGCTTTGACTTCATTTAGTCATGTGACAGGTCACGCGACCGCCGACATCACATGACTAAATGACGTCACCGCATGTCCTTTTAGACCATCGCGAGCAGTACAAGAGACCAGACGTAGCGGAGAAAACACCAGGGGCCATCGGAAAGTGAGTATAATCTTTATTTTTTATTTTAAATTTTTTTTTTAACAGGTTCTATGGTACCTGAGTCTGGAGGAGAGTCTCCTTTTCTCCAGACCCGGGTATCATCCGCACATAGAATCACATAATATCCGCATGTGCACATGTGCTCTTGCGGATATTAAGCGATTCAATGCAAGTCAATGACGGCAATTACTCTGCGTGTCCTCAAAATTAATGGCCATGCTGCGTATTTTTCCGCAATGATAATCCGCAGCGGAAATTTCCGCAGCATGTGCACAGCACATGCAGATTATCATTGGGAACCATGGGGCACGTATTACCAAGCCTTTTTTAAGCATTTTCGCTGCGGAAATTCCACGGCAAAAACGCTTGAAAAACGCATAGTGGGCATGCAGCCTAAGAGGGTAAAAATACATTTCTCCTTTCATGTAAAATATAACATATTTCAGTCTAAAAAGACTGTTTAGTTGTTTGAGAGACTGCTCATCTGCTTGTAAAGAGACTCCCTAACCCTCACTGTGTAATTGCTCCTGCCTTATATGTATATGCTATGACCTGTCAAATCACAGCCCACTAAGCTAAGATGTGAGACTTGATGCCTGGGGGTCAAACACTTGTCACTGTCACCTTCCTGTCCAAGTTTTACATTTTCTTTCACCTTAACCTGCAGTGAAAATGTTTTATTTCTTAGATGTGAGCTAAGAGTAGACAGTTGGCAGTGGTGTAAACCCAAGAGGAACCTGATGCAGATAGTGGTTGGTCCATGGAGCAGCATAGTACAGAGTGGGCTCGTTAATAAGAGCAGCATCAGTGCTTGTCCATTGCAGGGGAGGTTGTGGCCCAACAGTGTGACGCCAAGCCATTGGAGACCTGACACAGTAGGTCACTGGCAATTTTTGGGAGTCGCTTTGAGCAAGATTTATCACCCTAATATTGCTGAACAAAACCTTTAGAGTGTCACTTAGAACATACTGAGTTAGTGATGGTTTACCTGTCAGCTGGGTTGCAGCACTCTGGATAACACAGTAATGTAGGGAATTTTGGGGGGAATTTTTTTGCCATTGCTTTCTTTCCGATGGGGTGGTCTCATTCAAAATGGGTATATGTTTTATGAAAAAAGGTAAGGTCTAACATGTGTCATCACGTGCTGAAAATGCACCAAAATTGTGGTGTGCATTTCTACCTCAAAACAAGCCAATTAAAAGGTGGTGAAAACTTAGACTAGACAGTCTTAAACTACTTCAGATGCATTAAACTGCATGAACCACATTGATAAATCTGTTGTATATTAAGATGGTCTATTATAAGTTTGTATTGAGAATAAGGGCAGGTGCTGACGGCCATAGAGCAAAAAGGAATGTATGAAGCAGGCTCAAGAGCTGAGCCTGCTTCATACCAGCCAGATAACTGCTATGTGACCTAGCCAGCATCTCCATGTAACTGCTATAGTGAGAGCTGGTTCCAGTTGCCTCAGTTTAACCATTTAAATGATGCTGTAAATTTCTTACAACATTTAAATAACGTCATTGCCAGTATGCGATTACCATGTCAGTGGGGGCCTTCAGCTCAGTTTGATAGAAGAACCATGACCGTGGTATTGCAGTAGATTGTATAAGCGATCAAACGGTTCAAGTCGTCAAGGAGGGCTAAAAAGTAACATAAAAATTCAGAATAAAAGTTTTAAAAACATAAAGAAAAATTAGAATTGCCCTCTTCCCCCATTTAAAAATAAAGAAAATTTAAAAAAGAAGCATATTTGGTATCACAGTGTCCAAAAAATCCAATCTATCACAATATAAATTATTAAAACCATATATTAAACGATAAAAAGAAAAAAATCAAAACTCCAGAATTTCCTCTTTTTGGTCACTGCACTTCCCTTAAAATATACAATAGTAAGAGATCAAAACATCATACAGTGGGGAAAATAGGTATTTGATACACTGCCAATTTTGCAAGTTTTCCCACCTACAAAGAATGCAGAGGTCTGTAATTTTTATCGGGGGTACACTTCACCTGTGAGAGACAGAATTTTTAAAAAAATTCAAAAAATCACATTGTATGATTTTTACACAATTAATTTGCATTTTATTCCATGAAATAAGTATTTGACACAATATAAAAACAGAACTTAATATTTGGTACAGAAACCTTTGTTTGCAGTTACAGAGGTCAGATGTTTCTTGACCAAGTTTGCACACACTGCAGCAGGGATTTTGGCCCACTTCTCCATACAGATCTTCTCCAGATCCTTCAGGTTTCAGGGCTGTCGCTGAGCAACATTGAGTTTCAGCTCCCTTCAAAGATTTTCTACTGGGTTCAGGTCTGGAGACTGGCTAGGCCACTACAGGACCTTGAAATGCTTCTTACGGAGCCACTCCTTAGTTTCCCTGGCTTTGTGTTTCAGGTCATTGTCATGCTGGAAGACCCAGCCACGACCCATCTTCAATGCTCTTACTGAGGAAAGGAGGTTGTTGGCCAAAATCTCGTGATACATGACCTCATCCATCCTCCCTTCAGTATGGTTAAGTCATCCTGTCCCCTTCACAGTTGGGAAGGTGTTTTTGGGGTTGTATTCATCCTTCTTCTTCCTCCAAAGCGAGTGGAGTTGATACCAAAAAGTTCTATTTTGGTCTCATCTGACCACATGACCTTCTTCCATGCCTCCTCTGAATCATTCAGATGTTCATTGGCGAACTTCAAATGAGCCTGGACATGTGCTAGCGTGAGCAGGGGGACTTTGTGTGCCTTGCAGGATTCTAATCCATGACGGCATAGTGTGTTACTACCGGTAATGTTTGAGACTGTCTTCAGGTCATTGATTCCTGACCTTTCTCAGAATCATCATTACCCCACGAGGCAAGACCTTGCATGGAACCCCAGACCGAGGAACATTGACAGTCATCTCGTGTTTTTTTTCCATTTTCTTATAATTGTGCCAACAGTTGTTGCTTTTCTCACCAGGCTGCTTGCCTATTGTCCTGTAGCCCACCCCAGCCTTGTGCAGGTCTACAATTTTGTCTCTATTGTCCTTAGACAGCTCTTTGGTCTTGGCCGTGATGGAGAGGTTGGAGTGTGATTAATTGATTGACTGTGTGGACAGGTGTCTTTTATACAGGTAATGAGTTCAAACAGGTGCAATTAATACAAGTAATCAGTTCAGAGTAGGAGGGCCTCTTAAAGAAAAACTAACAGGTCTGTGAGAGCCAGACTTCTTGCTGGTTGGTAGGTGATCAAATACTTATGTAATGCAATAAAATGCAATTTAATTATTTATAAATCATACAATGTGATTTTCTGGCTTCATTTTTAGATTCTGTCTCTCACAGTTGAAGTGTACCTACGATAAAAATTACAGACCTCTCCATTCTTTGCAGGTGGGAAAACTTGCAAAATTGGCAGTGTCTCAAATACTCATTTTCCCCACTGTATGTACCTCAAAATGGTAGCAATAAAAATACAAAAAACGGCAAAACCCAAGCTCTACAGACAGAAAATTAAAAACCGATTGCGAAACATGCATTTATTTATTTATTTGTTTTTCAGTACATTATATGGTATAGTGATCACTGTCATTCAAAACTACAGCCTGCAAAAAAAAAAGCCTACATGTGGCCATTTTGATGAAAAAATAAAGTTATGGCTAGTGTGGAACAAGGGGAGGAAAAAACAAAAGCACAAAAACAACAATTTCTCAGATCATTAAGGAATTAAATGAAGGAGTCAGTTGGTGAATCTGTCAGTTTCCAAGCACCTGTACATGTGAGAGCAGTCCCTGACCATGCTGCATGCAGAGCGTGCCCCTCCACTTCAGCTGACACAAGGCTTCAGGCCCTTGAAGTTTATGAGCCTCTCACTTAGGGTTGTCAGCTGGTGATTCAGGGCCATTTACACTAAACTGTAGTTAGCCAGGAGTTTCTTCTGTAAGATGACTTAACATGGTAAATGTGATGCAGCCAGTGAAGTCTGAAGAATAGATGTTTTATTTTGAAACCTCAGATCATTTTTATTACTCCTTGTTTATGATTCATTGAGACGAGACAATAATCGTCTAATGAACGCTCCTTCAAAATTATTGGTCCATGTAAACATATCTCTGATCACCCAATTGACAAGCAAAATGCCAGATTGCTCATAGCAACATAAAATCATTATATTCTGCAGCACACCTGGTGCACACTGAGAATGTGCTGTCGACAAAATGTTGCTGTATGGGGAAATCTGAAAAATGAATTGGATACCCTATCAGACTTCTGCTCCTGAAAAGCAGAACAGTACTCAAGTCATTATACAGTGACACACGGAGGTACAACTGTGGGCACATGATCCTGCCATGTGCATGATACCGTATGGTGAAGGAGAAATACTCTAAATAAACTACTGGTTATGGTTTACAGTCCTCATTGCTGTGGCCGCCTTTGAGCAGAGAATACATCACAGTGAATACGTTATGTATGGCAGAGACTGTTGGGAAATACAGCCCAACACAAGGTGCAGCGCGTTACTGTGTGCGAGAGGTACAGAGAAATATGAGATCATTTCCTGTGTGCACCCCGAAATCACCAGATGAAACTCTTTGCACATTTCTAAGCCTGCCTTATGCAGACAGGGTTAATGAAAACCATGTTTCTGGATTTCTCTTCCTTTTCTTTTTTTTCTTTCTTTTTTATCGGTGTATTTCAAGTGTATAGCTGATAAACTATTCTGCATAAGGCGTCTATCTGTGATCAGCTAACAAAGGCCAGGAGAGATATACTGCTCACTTCCCTTTAATGTCTCCCTTTGGCAGCTTTAATAGATCTTAGCAGCACTGTAGCAGCTGAAGCCTCCAGCTAGGCTTGTGCCCAGCCTCAGATCACCATGCACATGTCTTCTGCTGCAGGTAGCCCTATTTGTTTATTGAGCAGCAGGAGTAGATTTTTTATTAGTAAACCATTAGCAGGTATTGAGGAGAGAGAGCTGGCTGTGCTTGCTAGTCTAGCTCATTTCTGATGAAAGCCTTCTTGTTTTCCATCGTGGCAAGTAGCAGACAGAAGCATCACTGTGCTCCCACCGTCTGCTCTTCCCAAAGTTACTCTATTAGCGACCGCATTGTGAAAGCCACAGTGTGACTGTCAGTTTGTGTGTTCTACATCAGTGACAATATGAGATAGACATATCAACTTGTAGGTTTTAGGCTTTGAGGGTTGAGTCTTCTGGAGTTTTTAACTTGGCCTTACAAAATGTCTATCGTATTGAACTTTCCCACCTGTCAACTCATAAACATGTATACTAAGGGCTCGGTCAGACGTCCCTGCAAATCGCTCCAAGATTGGAGTGTAGTGCACAGACTGCCGGCCTCGGGTATCCCGACCTGAGCGCCCTTATAATGATATATTATTTGTGCTGCACAGACAGATCTTTCCAGGACATATCTTAACGCAAGTCCCTCACATGTTCCTTTTGGACTGATTCCTTTCCACAATTTAGCATAAGAGGGCTTATTTTCTCTGCTGATGTATGTTTTCTTGTAAATAATTTATTCTGGAGCTTTTTACTTAGAACTCACACGAACACATTGAGAACATACAAATTTCTTGCAGATGCTGTCCTTGGTGGGAATAGAACCCAGGACCCCAGCTCTGTCAGTATGTGCCCACGGTCAGGAGCCGCTGCAGGTTTGACGCTGCGTGTCTATGCAGCATCAAACCGCAGCGGCCAGATGTTACAGCATAGTGGATGAGATTTCTAGAAATGCCATGTCCACTATGCATCTCTGGACATCACACGGACATGCGGCGAGTCTTTCCGATCCTAAGCATGTCAATTTCTCTTGCGGGTCCGCATGTGGACTTTCCCCATAGATTAACATCTATGGGGAAAGTCCGCATGTGAAAAAAAAAATTGCAGCTCGTTTGCATAAAATGACGGCGGGAGACGCGCGGCTATTCCGCAGCATCGGGGGGACACAGGCGGCTCCTGGCCGTGAGCACATACCCTAAGGCTACAGTGCTAACCACTGAGCCACCATGCTGCCATATATACAGTACATAGCTAACCACTGAGCCTTTGTGTTGCCCTATATCTAGTACAAAGCTAACCACTGAGCCTCCTTGCTGCTCTGTGCTGCCATATATATAGTACAAAGCTAACCACTGAGCCTCTGTGCTGCCCTATATATACTGACAGCGGCATTTAACATGTTAACAGCCACAGGTGGATCATGATTCCACCAACCGCTGTTAGGGGCACATGACAGGAGATCAAATCAGCTGTCATGTGCCGGAAAAGATGCGGGTTCAGCACTGGAGCCCGCATCAAATGCGGGGACACGACCTATGACGTACCTATACGTCATAGGTTGTGAAGGAGTTAAAATAGTCGCATGACAACAAGTCACACAGATATTTTCTGAGAATTGCTGTCACGCGAAAAATGTGTAGCCCTAGCCTTAAATTAAGCAGCCTCCTGCCCATGGATGATCAGTGTGTGAGCAGTTATCAGTATTTTGCACCTGCTCTGCCTCCACCATAGATCACTGGGGCCGCTCTGCACCCTGCAGGATATTAGTATTGTGACCAGGTTTTGGTAAGTTTGGCCTTTTTATTCTGTGATGTTTTGAATTGATGTCTTTTTCAGTGAAGTGCAGGTCGACTGTAACATACTGTTATATAAAGAAAATGATTTGGAAAATCCAAACATTTCCCCCTCATCCCTATTGCACTCAGTACAGTTAGTTGCATTTGAAAAGTTTTTCAAAGTTTGTTATGACCATGAGTTTATACTATGAAGTTGTACCTACTGTTCTAATGTCAAGTTAAAATTCATTATGAGTTTTATATTTTTTCAATGGTTTTTCTAAACTTGTAGTTCTCATTAATCTTTTATTTTATTTATGTTTTTAACAATTTATGAACATTTAGTAAAAGCTCAAACTGAGACGTCTGCTTGTTACACAGCTTGTTAAAGTCAGTAAGCACGTCTAACAAACTCCATGTAGGTTGAAAAAGTTCTCTTCAGCGTATGGGTTTAATTCACCTCTGGGTTATTTAATGAGCTCCTTTCCATGTGTATTAAAGTCTGATGTGGCTGTGCAGAGAGGAAAGGAGATGAAAGCCTGTTGGGAAGGTGGCTTCTGTGCTCCTTAGAACAATAGTATTTCACAGACTTTAAAACCCACATGGTCCTTTGACCTATTTTTTTTTTCTTCCTTTTTCTTTTACAATTTTCAGAACAAATTCAACCTTTTTTTTTCCCAAAAGAGCAACTTAATACCCTGCCTCATGCACACTATTTACTCAGCATTTTTAGCCACACAAATGCCCTATAGAGAAGCCTATATCACATGCCTCTTAATAAATGTAGTGCATCTTTGCTTGTCCACGCATCACAAACAGAAACCTATGTCAGCTAAAAACTGCCATAGATTTCTGCTGTAAATTGTACCAGTTTCATGCAGTAAATCTGTTTAGCCTTAGTTGGCCATTAAGAAGTGACGAGCAATGTAAAATCAAGAAAAGACACATTTTTTTGCTTTGAGCTTTCCACCAGTGGCCAGATTTGGAAAGCTCATATAGGCTTATCCAAAGCGACTTGCAGCTGTACTTGCCGCAAAAGGAGGCTCTACAAAGTACTGACTTTAGGGGGGTGAATAGTTATGCACACTGAAGTTTTCAGTTATTTTGTCCTATTTGTTGTTTACTTAACAATAAAACAAAAAACAAATGTTCACAGTTGTAGGCATGTTCTTTACGTGAACTGATGCAAAGCCTCAAAAAAACTGCGAAATTCCAGGTTGTCAGGTAGCAAAACACGAAAAATGCCAAGGGGGGTGAATATTTTTGCAAGCCTCTCTACATGCAAGCTATCCTTCTGAAATCATGAATACTCTTTTGCATCACATCCTATTAAATTTATTATCCTGTCCATTTTTTATTACTTTCTAATTGGCTAATAAAGGTTTCAGTATAATTGGCCAAAAAATATCTAAGTTATGACTGGCCATTACGCAAGCCACTTTATCTCCAAATTTCTATAGACCGCGAATCTAGTATATGACTGGTTTTCAATGATAAGTAAAACACATTAGAGAAATGCGTGCCAGGATTTATTCTCACCTCAATAATTTGTGCTGAAGACTAATTTACTTCTTTAGATCTAGACATTTTATTTTTATCGCTTATAAAGCACCAACATATTCCTCAGCTGTGTACAGAATTGATCAAAAATCACATCAGTCTCTGTTCTTAACAGGACTCGCATTTCGCTATCTGAAGACAGACGTGCCATGATGCCAATTAATCTTTTATTAAGTTAAGATGTCTGGCTTGGGCCTCATTCAGTTTTCACGTATGTGTTCTATCCATATTTTCACAGATGGGACACGTACCCTTTATATTCTATAAAGCCGTTCACATGTCCATGTATTATTTCAGACTGTGTGTCTGCAAAAAAAATCTCGCAGGCCTGTTCATTTTTGATCTGGTTCATGGATCAAAATTACCCATACAAGACTGTGGATCCGAGATGGTAAAAATTGGAACACTGATGAAAATCAGGCCGTTTTTGCATACCAGAAAAGTCAATGATGCCTGAATAAGGCCTTAGTTTCAGTTATTGCAAAGAAGCATATTGTGCAATAAGATTTGGAGAAAATTATCAAAACTATTTCACGGAAAGTGGTGCTTTTATATTCTCATGAAAGATGCATTGCAGAATTTTTGCCTGCTATTTTGATGTATGCTTTTTTTATTGTAATTTGTTTTTCATAAACTGTTTCAGAAAGAGAAACAAAATAATAATGTTGTAGATATAACACTTTTTAACCCCTTCCTGGCAGGGCTATTTTCTGTTTTTTAGTTTTTTGTTTTTTCTTCCCTTTCTTCTAAGAGGCATAACTTCATTTTTTCCATCCACATAGCCGCATGAGGGCTTGTTTTTTGCAAGACGAGTTGAACTTTTAACTGACATTGATTTTATCAAGTGACGCACTGAAAGCTGGAAAAAAATTCCAATTGCATTGAAATTGCAAAAAAAGTGCAATTCCACGATTTTTTTTAATTTTTATTACCTATGTCCACTATACGTTAAAGCTGCCTTTGTAATATGATTGTCCAGGTCAGTACGAGTATGCAGATACCAAACATATAGTTTTTTTTTTTATTATTTAAGTGGGTAAAGAAAAAAAAATAGCTTTTGTCACCATCTTCTGAGGCATGTAACATTTTCAATTTTCGACATATTGGGCTTTGTGAGGGCTTATTTTTTGCACCCCGATCTGTCAGTTTTGCTTATACCACTTTGGGGTAGATACAATGTTTTGATCACTTCCTATTGCAATGTTGCGGTGGCCAAAAACACGTAATTCTGGAGTGTGGATTTTGTTTTCTCGTTATGCCATTTACTGATCGGATTAATTTATTTTATATTTTGATAGATCAGACTTTTACAAACGCAGCAATACAAAATATGTGTTTTTTTTAATTGTTTTATTTTTATTGGGGCTAAAGGAGGGTGATTTGAACTTTTGTATTTTTTTTTTTTTCACTTTTTTCTGTATTTATTAGTCCCATTAGGGGACTTGAAGCTGTGATCATCCTATAGCTTGTGCTATACATTGCTGTGCATTAACACTATGTATAGTGAAAATCATAATCTCCTATGAACACCAGCTAAACAATGGCCTTCACAGGGGGATCGTAATGACAGGTATGGGGGTCTACCAGCAGATCCCCAGCTGTCATAGCAACCCATGGGCTTCCCGCGATCACATCACAGGTGCTCCGATGGGCGTGTGAAATGACGCTATCCCCTTCTGGCGCATGTTAGATGCCGCTGTCAGAGATTGACAGTGGGATTTAACAGGTTAACAGCCACAGGCGGAGCTCTGCTCAACTCGTGGCTGTTAGAGACAGATGATGGCTGAATAATTCTGCCGGGAAAGATGTGGGCTCGGCTTTTGACCCTGTCTGAAGAGCTGCCCATTTACTAAAGACTTTTCCAGCACGAAGCACTGATTTTTGTCGATCTTATTGTTGTGTTTTATTAGTAATTTCTTGCTGTGTTTTATTGTTCTTCTTGCCCGTCAGTATGTGCACTAATTTCACTTGTAAAGTGTCCAGCATTCCAGTACAGTAATCTCCTTAGTATCTCAGGAGCCTCTTACCATTGTTCAGATAGTGACTAGGCCCATTGTGTGAGTGTTGAAATTAGATCCAGCTGAGCCGTCACCACAGGGAGTCTCACATGCAGACCCAGTGATCAGTTCAACCTGGGAAAAATACCTCCACTAATGCTCACTTAGCTTTCAGGGAGAAAACAGTTCTGCCCATTTAGGGGGCTGATCCCAGTGAAGGAGAAAAGAAGCCACATGTTTATGGGGAGTTGGTGGAATGTCGATGAAGGGATATGATCTAGCCTGAGGACCTTGACCATGGATGGATCAATGGCTTATGAAGTAGAGATCGGCCGACTGGGCTGGATAAACGTGCTACAGTTTTGGGATCTGTCGTCTGGATTTGATAAACTTTCAGCTACTGGATACCTTTGCTTCTATCATTTTATCTGTCATATGGAGGATCATGGACTGTGACTACAGACTGTACTGGCTAGGGTTACGAAATCTGTGGGCCAACCAAAAGTTGGGGGACAGTGAGTATTGATTGGCACAAAAGCAGTGGAACTACTGCCCTGGGGAGCAGATCTTGTGGACTTAGACAATTGTATTTTTGAAATTTACCCGGAATTGCTTCATTACCATGGATGTAAGGAATAAAATAGTGTTGCATCGTTAACCTGCCTAGGTGATTATTGAAACCCACAATCTCAGATCTTCACACCCTGCATAAAAGTCAGAGAGCCGGTATATGACATACCAGTAGGCCATTTATTGGTAAGGTGTTAATTCTAGGAAGAGGATAAAACAAAAAGATAGGCCTTGCTTGCGCTGCTGAAGACACCAATAGTGATTTCCACAGTGTGATGGAAGAATCCAGAGGAGATTTTTATTGTCTACATGTTTCAAAGTTCACAGACTTTTTCATCAGGACCAACCACATTGCCAAGAAGAGTAAATACAGGCTTACATAGACAAAGCATAAAAAAATGAATGCATTGTCTAAGCCAGTGATTCTCAACTCAAGTCCTCAAGACCCACCAACAGATCATGTTTTCAGGATTTCCATAGTATTCTATATAGTATTCCATCACCTGTGCAATGCTAATCACCTGTGCAATACCAAGGAAATCCTGAAAACACGATCTGTTGGTGGGCCTTGAGGACTAGCGTTGAGAACCACTGGTCGAAGCAGAAGATTCAACCAAAGCAGTGCTGATAAAAGATGAAGATGGGCGCTGGTAAGTATAATACTGGGGAACATACATTAGTGACTGCACTACAGTAGTAAAATTAAAAAAAAAAAAAACACTGGAATGGTGCTTTAAAGAATACTTTTAACACAAAAAATCTAATATAAATAATAGGTAATTTTCTGATGACACATTTGCTTCATTCTGAATGCTTGCCTCTTTAAAATTGAATCACTTATACTTGCCGCCGGTTCCGGCGCTGTTCTGGCAGTGTCGGCACTCGCATTTCCGAGGCACACATGAAGTTGTTAAGTTACAAATGCCCAATCAGTGGTGGCTTCACTGTCCCCATCAATCGAACATCAACAGGAAGATGGAGCTGCAGCTGCTTTTTGACTTCCTCTCAATGTTTGATTTGTCCCAAGGCAGGGACAGTGAAGCTGGAGCTGATTGGGTGCAGGGCTCGTGTGATGTAACAATGAGAATGAGAGTAGAAACAATGCTGGAAAAGCGACGTCAAGACAAGGGAGTATAAGTGTTTTAACCAAGGCAAACATTCAGATTGAGAAAGGGCTGTTTTAGTAGTGGACACCCATTTAAAGTCTATGGAGATCCGCATCAAATGGATTAAACATGGAAGACGTTCAGAGTTCCATTCGAGTTTAATCCGTTTTTAACTGACCCATTGTTAAGTCAATGTATAATACAGTTCAGACAGTCTGCCTGCTTCAATGAAAGAACAGCTGCGAAAAAAGAACGGATGCAACTACAACCCCTGGCAAAAATTATGGAATCACCGGGCTTGGAGGATGTTCATTCAGTTGTTTAATGTTGTTTAAAAAAAGCAGATCACAGACATGGCACAAAACTAAAGTCATTTCAAATGGCAACTTTAGGGCTTTAAGAAACACTAAAAGAAATCAAGATTAAAAATGTGGTACTCAGTAAGGGTAATTGTTTTCAGACCAAGCAGAGGGAAAAAATTATGGAATCACTCAATTCTGAGGAAAAAATTATGGAATCATGAAAAACAAACACACAAAAGAACACTCCAATACAACACTAGTATTTTGTTGCACCACCTCTGGCTTTAATAACAGCTTGCAGTCTCTGAGGCATGGACTTAATGAGTGACAAACTGTTCTCTTCATCAATGTGGCTCCAACTTTCTCTGATTACTGTTGCCAGATCAGCTTTGCAGGTTGGAGCCTTGTCATGGACCATTTTCTTCAACTTCCACCAAAGATTTTCAATTGTATTGAGATCCGGACTATTTGCAGGCCATGACATGGACCTTATGTGTCTTCTTTCAAGGAATGTTTTCACAGTTTTTGCTCTATGGCAGGATGCATTATCATCTTGAAAAATGATGTCATCATCCCCAAACATCCTTTCAATTGATGGGATAAGAAAAATGTCCAAATTATCAATGTAAACTTGGGCATTTATTGAAGATGTAATGACAGTCATCTCCCCAGTGCCTTTACCTGACATGCAGCCCCATATCATCAATGACTGTGGAAATTTGCATGTTCTCTTCATGCAGTCATCTTTATAAATCTCATTGGAACAACACCAAACAAAAGTTCCAGCATCATCACCTTGCCCAATGCAGATTCACGATTCATCACTGAATATGACTTTCATCCAGTCATCCACAGTCCACGATTACTTTTCCTTAGCCCATTGTAACCTTGTTTTTTTCTGTTTAGGTCTTAATGATGGCTTATGTTTAGCTTTTCTGTATGTAAATCCCATTTCCTTTAGGCGATTTCTTACAGTTCGGTCACAGACATTGATTCCAGTTTCCTCCCATTCATTCCTCATTTGTTTTGTTGTGTATTTCCTGTTTTGGAGACATATTGCTTTAAGTTTCTGGTCTTGATGATTTGATGTCTTCTTTGGTCTACCAGTATGTTTGCCTTTCACTACATTCCCATGTTGTTTGTATTTGGTCCAGATTTTAGACACAGCTGACTGTGAACAACCAACATCTTTTGCAACATTGCGTGATGATTTACCTTCTTTTAAGAGTTTGATAGTCCTCTCCTTTGTTTCAATTGACATCTCATGTGTTGGAGCCATGATTCATGTCAGTCCACTTGGTGCAACAGCTCTCCAAGGTGGGATCACTCCTTTTTAGAAGCAGACTAACGAGCAGATCTAATTTGATGCAGGTGTTAGTTTTGGAAATGAAAATTTAACGGGTGATTCCATAATTTTTTCCTCAGAATTGAGTGATTCCATATTTTTTTTCCCTCTGCTTGGTCTGAAAAAAATTACCCTTACTGAGTACCACATTTTTAATCTTGATTTCTTTTAGTGTTTCTTAAAGCCCTAAAGTTGCCATTTGAAATGACTTTAGTTTTGTGCCATGTCTGTGATCTGCTTTTTTTAAACAACATTAAACAACTGAATGAACATCCTCCGAGCCTGGTGATTCCATAATTTTTGCCAGGGGTTGTAGGATGACAACTGAGAAAAACAGGGTATTTCCCTTGGGTGGTAACTCTCACATAGGTGTGTGAATGAAGCCTTACTTAGAGCAATCGGTCTTCTTTCAGCTGGCTAACAACATACCAAAACCTTTTTCTTTTGTTCTTTCAACTTTTATAGAAAAAAAAAACAATCCAAAAACCTCACATAAGAATCTTGGCTTATAAGTCAGATCACTGCTTTCATTTTCAGTGGGACACTAAGGCATTGGAGGTGCAGTGTAATTGGTTGTTACGGCACTGTTCCACTTGTTTTGCTGAATTTCACTCACTGTGCCCTTAATACACTCAGAAACTGACTTTAGGTAAAGTATACGAAAAGATTGTTTAAAGAGCCAGGCTGTGTTTTGTTTTCACACGCTTATCCATATTGCTGATTACTGTCTATGAATAAAGTGCACGCAGGATGCCATATGGATGTGCATGAGGAAATAAATTCAGTCTGCAGCTTAGATATTGGCGGCAGAAATTACAGTTTTATCATTTCTATAATTTTATAATTTCTAGAAAACGTGTTCTTTTAGCCATAGCACTGCTCTTATATTAGGTGTACATTATATTGCACAATAATTGTTAATTAGTTTTGCAATTTATGTTAAAAATAAATAATCCCAACGAGGAGATTTGGGGGTCAGCACATCATATGAGTAGAACAATGTTTAGATATAGTATAATATGTGTTATAACACACTATATTACACATAGGAGGTCTATGTGCAGGGTTGGTGTTTTAGTATTTTTATTAAAAAAAACAACAACAAAAAAAACAAAAACAAACCAATTGATGGATTCTGTCACTTATTTATTTATTTTGCCCACCATTAATGCCATATTGCTTTACAGATGACATCATCGTCACTATCCCCATTGTGCCAATCTGCCATTTTAATTTCCGTATATTTCAATTTCCTTATATTTCCGATCGATCCAAATTCCCTATCAGGCTTTGGAGTGTGGGAGGAAGCCCATACAAACTCCTGCCAGATGTTTTCCTTTTTGGGATTTTCACCCAGAACCCCAGTGATGTAAAGTTAAAGTTCTAACCACTGAGTCACCGTGCTGCCCATACCCGGCAGAAGGTACATTATGCTGTGATTCTTGTGTACGTGTGATCAAATTGATCTAGACAGCCTTCAACTCAGATCTCAAGTCAAGTTTGGAGATCTTTGCCTTGTAGTAACTCACTTTGTATGTATTTCTCACACTGGGGTTGCTGACTATGGATTACACGATAGCTACTGAGGATTTTAGTTTACTGAAAATTTTCCTTTTTGATAAGTTACAGAAACTTTTGTATAGGGGCGGACACAGACTGTAGTGGGCCCCTGTACAAGAAATTTTTGCCCCCCCCCCCCTGCCCTTCATAGGGCAACAAAGTTATGTAAACTTAACCCCCCCCATGTGCATCTCTCACCCCCCCATATGCAGCTCTCATCCCCCCCATGGGCAGCTCTCATCCCCCCATGTGCATCTCTCATCCCCCCATGTGCATCTCTCATCCCCCCCATGTGCATCTCTCATCCCCCCATGTGCATCTCTCATCCCCCCATGTGCAGCTCTCATCCCCCCATGTGCAGCTCTCATCCCCCCATGTGCAGCTCTCATCCCCCCCATGTGCAGCTCTCATCCCCCCGTGCATCTCTTCCCCCCCGTGTATCTCATCCCCCCATGTGCAGCTCTCATCCCCCCATGTGCAGCTCTCATCCCCCCCATGGGCAGCTCTCATCCCCCCATGTGCATCTCTCATCCCCCCATGTGCATCTCTCATCCCCCCCATGTGCATCTCTCATCCCCCCATGTGCATCTCTCATCCCCCCATGTGCAGCTCTCATCCCCCCATGTGCAGCTCTCATCCCCCCCATGTGCAGCTCTCATCCCCCCGTGCATCTCTTCCCCCCCGTGTATCTCATCCCCCCCTCGTGCATCTCTCATCCCCCCATGTGCATCTCATCCCCCCCGTGCATCTCTGATTCCCCCCACTCCTAGTTAATTAATTGTATTTAAAAAAAATAAAACTTGTTATACTTACCCCCATGCGATCCCTGCAGAATCCTGGCTCTCGTCCACGTCGCTGCCACCAGGTTCTCCTGACTTCCGGCCATGTGACGGCGCCGTCACATGACCGGAAGTCAGGGGAATCATGAAGGCACTGCCGCAGCAATGCTGCACTGCTACCCAGAGGAAAGCAGCGCTGAGATGTCCCGGCGCTTAGCGCTCAGCATGGGGCCGGGGGCCCAGGGCCGGCACCAGGCTTTTATGGGCCCCGGGCGAAAGAGTCTCAGTGGGCCCCTTTAACACATACCACGATTCATGATGCACAGATACCGAAGAGAAATATATATATAGTACAATGCAAAGATTTCACTTCTTACATTACATGAGTGATATCTATTGTAAATTCCACAATAGCTCAGAAACCAGCGAATCGCTCCACACAGTATACTGGCCCCCATAAAATGCTCCATACAGGAGACTGTCCCCCATAAAATGCTGCATACAAAATACTGGCCCCCATAAAATGCTCCATACAGGATACTGGTCCCCATATAACGCTCCATACAGGATACTGGCCCCCATATAACGGTCCATACAGAATACTGGCTCCCATATAACGCTCCATACAGAATACTGGCCCCCATATAATGCTCCATACAGAATACTGGCCCCCATATAACGCTCCATACAGAATACTGGCCCCCATATAACGCTCCATACAGGATACTGGCCCCCGAATAACGCTCCATACAGAATTCTGGCCCCCATATAACGCTCCATGCAGGATACTGGCCCCCATATAACACTCCATGCAGGATACTGGCCCCCATATAACGCTCCATACAGAATACTGGCCCCCATATAACGCTCCACGCAGGCTGTTCCCCACACATAATGCCCCACGCAGGCTGTTCCCCCCCCCACATAATGCCCCACACAGGCTGTTCCTCCCACATAATGCCCCATGCAGGCTGTTCCCCCCCCCATATAGGATATCACCTCCCTTATAATGCCCCATGCAGGATGACCTCCCCCTTCCTTATAATGCCCCATGCAGGATGTCACACCCCCCCTCGCTTATAATGCCCCATGCAGGATGTCACACCACCCCCCCTCCCTTATAATGCCCCATGCAGGATGTCACCCCCCCCTCCCTTATAATGCCCCATGCAGGATGTCACACCCAGCCCTCCCTTATAATGCCCCATGCAGGATGTCACTCCCCCTCCCTTATAATGCCCCATGCAGGATGTCACACATCCCCCCCCTCCCTTATAATGCCCCATGCAGGATGTCACCCCCCCCTTATAATGCCCCATGCAGGATGTCACACCCCCCACCTCACCCCCCTCCCTTATACTGCCACAGGCCTCCATACAATAAAAAAAAATCAAATACTCACCTCACTCCTCACCTGCTGCCGCTGCTCCGGACTCCAGCGTCGCCGGCCTCATCCCGCTCTGCGCTGTGACTGCTCAGGAGAGAGCGCGGTGTAAAGACGTCACCGCGCCCTTTGACCTGAGACGTCACAGTGCAGCAGCCGCTGAGGATGCAGGAGCTGCTGCGGAGGCACGGGTAGGGGTAAGTATTGTGCCGGGTGCTGGGGCCCTGAGCAAGCGGGGGGGAGCGGGCGCTGACACCGCTCACGGGTCCCATAGCGCGCGGGGTGCCCGACGGTGAGGGCCCCCCCTGCCTGCTCAGGGCCCCGGCATTTGCCCGGGTGCTGACGCCGGCCCTGCGGGGGCCCCATGAGGAGACGCACAAGAGGGGGGCCCCAACGGGGCTCCGAGGGGGCCCCGACTGGCCGGGCCCCATACTGGAGTCAGGACAGTCATGCCCTGATGGCGGCCTGGCTGGAGGGGCCCCCTCTCCCTCGGGGCCCCCGTTCAATGCACGGGCGGTTGGTCCGCCCCTGCGTTTGTAATTGAAGGGGTTCTCCAGTTATTTAACCCTTTCACAACATGCTCCGTACATGTACGGTGCATGGCATGTCTCCCCCTTTCATGTGGGCTCTGGCGCTGAGCCCGGACCTTTCCCAGCACATGACAGCTGATATGATCAGCTGTCATATGCCCCTAACAGTCGCTGGTGGAATCGCAATCCACCCGCAGCAGTTAACATGTTAAATGCCGCTGTCAATCTCCGACAGCTGCATTTAACATGGCTGCTCCGGAAGCACGTCACTAATCCCGCCCATCGGCGCCTGTGTCACCTGACCACATGTCAGGAGACCCCTGCGGTTGTCATTGCCAGGATGCTTTGAGTGCCACCCAGCGGTCGGCGCTCATAGCAAGTGAACATTTTTGCTGCACACAGCAGGGCTGTAGCACAGGCAATCGGATGATCGCAGCTTCTATTCTCCCATGGAGACTATTAAAGCTTGTGAAAAGTGAAAAAGTTGTTTTTAAAAATATTTAAAAAAAATCAAATCATCCCTCTTTTGCCCCATTCAAAATAAAACAATAAAAAAATCAAATATACACATATTTGGTATCTCTGTATTCAGAAATGCCTGATCTATCAAAATATAAAAATAATTAATCCGATCGGTAAACTGTGTAACGAGAAAAAAAATCAAAAGTTCAGAATTACGGTTTTTTGGTCGCCATAACATTGCAATAATAGGTAATCAAAATACTACGCCAAAATATCAATAAAAATGTCAGCTTGGTGCATGAAAAATAAGCTCTCACCCAGCCCCAGCTCACCCAAAATGGAGACGCTACAGGTTTCGGAAAATGGCGATTTTTCTTTTTTAAAAATTTTGGATTTTTCACCACTTAAATATAAAGAAACCTATACATATTTGGTATCTACGAACTCATAATGACCTGGAGAATTAAGAATGGCAGGTCAGTTTTAGCATTAAGGGGAACATGGTAAAAAAAAAAAAACAACTCTGGAATTGCACTTTTTTTTGCAATTTTACCACACTTGGAATTTTTTTCCCGTTTTCCAGTACACAATATGGTAAAACCAATGGTGTCGTTCAAAAGTAAAACTCGTCCAACATAAAACAAGCCTTCACACGGCCATATTGATCAAAAAATAAAAAAGTTATGGCTCTGGGAAGAGCAGGAGCAAAAAACGAAAGCCCAAAAACGGAAAAGGTCCACGGCGTGAAGGGGTTAAACTTATCTATAAATGTGTGTGTGAAATATCAAGATATACAACTTACTGATACATTTTAATTAACGAAGGTGCCCTGATGTCCAGACATTGGCTTTGTGCTTGGGAGCTTCATTTCTGGCTAGTGTATAATATAGGAGAATGGGTCCTTTGTCAGCATGTAGTGCTGCGTGTGAAGGGGGCTGGCTTTTGGGTTTGTTTAAATAGCTAAACCAGTCACCTTGCCTGTCCCAACGGATACAGAGACACACAAATTATAATTATATGGCTCGGCTTCTGAAGACTTTTCTGCTTACTGGAAAGGATCCTACTGGCTCCTCGGTTCTATATGGTGATAATGGTGTGGTGCCAAAGATACTTGCATACTATATTTGTAACCTTTTGTATTTCTGTGATGTTATTGTGGGGTGCACAGTGGCTTGGTTAGTATTCTGTGCTGTGCTCCTAACAGTTTTTTTTATCTACTACACACTTGCACCCATCCTATCCTACCACCTCCTAAGAGTTCAGGGAATCATTGTTGGGGGGGAGATAACTGTAATTGTTTCATTGGTATTTATCTGTAAACATAAAACAGAAAATCACAGCTCTTAGGGCTAAGTGCCCACGATGCAGAAATGCTGCTGATTTTTCTGCATCTCCCTGGCAGGAAAAACACATGCGGATTTTACTATATAGTGTGACCAATTTGTCAAGCACTTTTCCAAGTGATGCTAAAATCGATTGGAAAAGCGCTTGATAACCGCATGCAGAAATGCATGTGAAGAACGCTTCTACCTGGCAAGAAAAACGCATGTAAAATCCGCATGCGTTTTTCCTGCCAGGGAGGTGCAGAAAAAATCAGCAGCATTTCTGCATCGTGGGCACATAGCCTTTTAATTTACAAACCAAATGCAGTTTAAAATGAAATAATTAAAGTTTTTTAATCTATCCACATAAAAAGAAAGACTATATTGTACTTACCATAGTGAAAACAAAAAGACAAAAATAAATATGTATCATGGATGAAATCTAGTACAAATGGAGTGTTACTCCGCCAGCACTTGCCCACAACAGAAGCTTGCTCTGGTCATAGCTGTTCATCTATGCCGCTCTCATCTATACAGTGTATGAGGGCTGGGACAGTACAAACATTTTTTATGTCCCGGGAGTACCCCTTTAACCTCATTCCTCTCAAATCTACCTAGTACAATCACACGGCTAATCCAAACCCAGCAGGACTGTTTACTGTAAACTGTCTTTCCATTACATATACAGTGGGGAAAATAAGTATTTGATACACTGCCGATTTTGCAAGTTTTCCCACCGACAAAAAAGATCTTGTGTTTCTTCCATTTTCTAATAATTGTGCCAACAGTTGTTGCCTTCTCAACAAGTTGCTTGCCTATTGTCCTGTAGCCCATCCCAGCCTTGTGTAGGTCTACAATTTTGTCCCTGGTGTCCTTAGACAGCTCTTTGGTCTTGGCCATGGTGGAGAGGTTGGAGAGTGATTGAGTGTGTGGACAGGTGTCTTTTATATGGGAAATGAATTCAAACAGGTGCAATACAGGTAATGAGTGCGGAGTAGGAGGGCTTCTTAAAGAAAAACTAACAGGTCTGTGGGAGCCAGTATTTTTGCTGGTTGGTAGGTGATCAAATACTTATTTCATGCAATAAAATTAAATTTAATTATTTAAAAATCATACATTGTGATTTTCTGGATTCTTTTTTTAGATTCTGTCTCACAGGTGAAGTGTACCTACGATAAAAATTACAGACGTCTCCATTCTTTGTAGGTGGGAAAACTTGCAAAATTGGCAGTGTATCAAATACTTATTTTCCCCACTGTAGGGGCAGAATGAGATGGAAAAGTAAGACCACGTTCACAGGTTCAGTATTTTACATCAGTATTTGTGATAAATACAGAAGTGGTGATGTGTTTCTATTATACTTTTCCTCTGATTGTCCCACTCCTGGTTTTGGCTTATAAATACTGATGGAAAACACTGATCAAATACTGAACCTGTGACTGTCGCTATGTTCTGAACCACTTTCTCCTTCCTTTTCATCTATGAGTTTAAATAATTTCTATACATATAAAAACTATCACTTGAATGACAGTTTCCCTGTGCCCTATAGCTACACATCTTCTATGAGCCATCTAAAAGCCCATTAGCAGTCTGTTCATAGACCACAGATTAGTTAATCTGATGACTGCAGGACATATTCAACATCTCCTATCACAATTACTACTACTGCTGCAGCCTTCATTCCTATACTGATCTGGGTATATGAAACTGGTGGTCGCTGTAATTACCAGGATGATGCTGATTAATGCTTTTTTTTTTTTTTCACCAAACCGTGTATTTGTATACACCAGAAGCTTGACAACTCCAAGCTTACAAAGGGGTTAAGTTGAGGAGCCGTGAAACAAAACATTTGAATGGCCTGTTGGCAGCTCCTAATGGCAGATATACTGCTTTCCTCCAGCTTCCCACTGATAGCACATTGCTGAGGTGTAGATTCATGACTTGTGTTCCCTCCACCCGTCCAGTATAACAATGGTGCTATTGTTTGAGAGGATCTGCACTCAGAAAATGTTCTACTGTTCACAGGCATCCTCCACAACTTTCTCTAAAGAGAATATAAAGCTGCCTTGGTGTGCTAGAAATGCTAGGGAGCAATGTTTTATTAGGAAATGATTTTCCAGGATTTTTCTGGAGCACACGGGGTGGAGGGAGCGCTCATCCTCCCTGACCTTGTGTTTTGCCTTACAGACATTTTCTGCTTTGAGAAGAGAATAACCTTTTTTATACCAGTAAAAGAACAGTGGTAGCTATTGACGTGAAATCTTCAAATATTTTACTTTGACAGCTGTTAATGAGGAGTTCCTAATACTTATTGGGCAGAGGATGATTAGTCCTAGAAGGCTTTCTGTATCTGCGTTATCTTTGTATAGCAGAGTCCCCATTTACAATGGTAATCCAATACATTTACCGTTGATCCATGTTAGTTATTGCAGTGGCTGACCTCCTCTAGTCTATGAAGATGGCATATGTAAACTAAAATTTGCACCCATCCTATACTTCAGAACTCAGTTATCTAATATAATCTTTGGGTTCAAAGCCATTTTATTGTATTCATCTTTTTTTAAATTTAATTTGTGTTCGCCAATAGAGTGGTGGCAGAATTTTATCAATTAATTACAGATATGTCAAGGTTTAACTTGAAATAACTTGCGTTAAGTTATACAGTTCATTGTGATACCAAATCAATGCAGTTTTGTACCATCCATTAAAAAAAATGGAGATCGTATGTGTGACGGATGTCTGATAGATGGCTGACCGAAGGCATCCATAGGATGCTTTTCATGTGTGCCATCTCTTGCCATACATTTTTGTATATGTTCGGTCCAGAGGCAAGTTAATGAAGGACACATCTGTACATGTCTAATCAGAGAATTTGGAGCTCTGAAACAAAGGTGTTTTTCCACCAAAAACTTTAATGCTGTAGTATCTAGATAGCAGACGATCCCCGCTATTTATGGCCTATCATATCCATGTCATATGGGCTAAACACTTTTGATGGAAAAACGTTATTCTTCTGCTAGTGCCTGGTGGAGAGGTTTATGCAGGGAGACTAATGTCACAGTTCTTTAATGGTTGTCTCCAAATTCAACTTTCTTTTTAGCAGCCATTTGTATATTTTCAGAGAACTTCTTTGAACATAGCAATTAATAAATTAAACCATCTTGGTAAAATGGAACCTATCAATGCCGAAAATGAGAAAATACAGTTTGCAGATCCTTCGAGCATTTCAGAGAAAAACATACGGGGCTGTATTCGTGCAGCCAGGATGTAATTCATGCTGCCCGGGGTTTAGGCTGTATGAATCAAGTTACAGATTTCTTTTAAGCAGTGTAACATTACAACGGAAATTTGGATAATTAAGCAAATATATTTTTCTTACAATTTATTTCAGGAGAATGGATTTAGACAAGTAAAAGATGAAAAGGAAGCACGAATAGCCTGAAGGGAAAAAGTGCATTGGGAAATGCAGGTGAGTGCTCTTCTACATACCCTTAAGCTCAGTCATTGTTGGAAGGAATGTAGGAAGTTAAAAGAAGGCTATGCTTTCTATACCTATACTTTCTACATGTGGGAAAAAAATAAAACAAATGGATGACTTATTGAATGATGATTCTTTTTTTCTAAGATCAGTTAAGTCCTATTCACATTTAGGTCTCTGCACGGGATTTGTTTGACACAAATCCACTGCGAAATTGCATAAAAATCCACCTGTGTGTGTGTTATGCGGGTATTGCTTTTGGTCTTGCTGCAGATTTTGTTGCAGACTTCAACATGTACAAAGTAAGGGTCAAGTCTTTGATGAACGCAGGAAGTAAAAAAAAGAATCGTCATGCCGTGGATTTGAAAATTAACATTGAATGTAATTTGACATGCAGAAAACGTCCAGAATGTGATGATGATTTGTTAAAGAGGTTTTTCAATGGATTTTAATTTAAACTCAGTAGTTCAATAATAATTCAATGAAAAAGGATATAAATAAAAAAAAAAAAAACACCACAAAAAATACGGATGAAGCAACCACTCACAAACGGCGGCACGGTGGCTCAGTGGTTAGCACTGCAGCGCTGGGGTCCTGGGTTCAAATCCCACCAAGGACAACATCTGCAAGGAGTTTCTATGTTCTCCCCGTGTTTGCGTGGGTTTCCTCCGCGTTCTCCGGTTTCCTCCCACACTCCAAAGGCATACTGATAGGGAATCTAGATTGTGAGCCCCAATGGGGACAGTGCCCATAATGTCTGTAAATTGTCTGAATTGTTAAGCGCTGCGGAATATGTTGGCGCTATATAAATAAAAAGATTATTATTATTATTATTATAAACCTACCAATTCATGGAGGGGGTTGTCGCCTAGAATTATAAATGCACACGGAGAAGGCTTGTATATGGCGCTAGTCACATAGATACATGTGATGCACTGTCTGGCTTACAGCCTATTGATGACCCCCATACTATTAGATCAGGCGGGCTGCCCAGCAAAATATAAATGCACCCCACAAGGACAGACACCCCAATTAACTCAACCAACACTAAAGGGCCTGGATGCATCTTGCATAAAAATGAAAAAATGTTCAATAGGAAGATAAAAGCTATGTATAAAATACATAAGGCATTGATCAGTGTTTTGGCCAAAATATACAAGCTTGCAACCCCCATAAAGGGTCCTCATTAAAGTAGTTCCTCCAATTGATGCTGCTCAACTCATTCTGGAACAGTTTTGCTTTTTCTTCTGTGCTCCTGTGTTACAAACATATGTCCCCTGGGAATTCTGTACAAGTTTTACCTTCGACTAACTGGGCATGTACCTCAGAACTTCCTTGTGGCTTTTTCTCCTGTGATGCTGGCCAATCAAAACACTGACGCTCCCTCTTCCAGAATCGGTTGATCAACACCAATTGGAAGAGGCACTTTGTTTAAATAACAAAATTCCATTGAAATGTCCTCTTTAAATCTCATCTACATAGGCTGCAGATTTACCACTGGAAAATCAGTGCAGCAAAAATCAGTGCTGTGGAGTCGGAATCGAGAAGTCGGAGTCGGTGTCCAATTTGGTGGAGTCGGAATCGGTATAAAATGGACTGACTCCAACTCCTAAAATATATAATAAATTGGGTACAGTAGTTCAATTCAGTTTGTGGGGAATATGTTTTCCATTTGGGAAAGTTATGAAATGTCCTATAAATGTCTGTCCTATTCCTGATCTAAGGGTCTAGACTTTTAGCTGAGATGAATCTGTGCTACAGTAAATTTATCACTTAAACATGAGCCATGTATGAGGGAGTCAGATTTGGAGTCGGTGTCATGGAAATTGAGGAGTCGGAGTTGGAGTCAGAGGTTTTGCTTACCGACTCCACAGCCCTGGCAAAAACGTGCATTCACGTTAATGGAGCTATGCTGCAATGCATTTGTAAACCATTGCCTTAATGAATTATATCTTGACATGCTGCTAGTCTTCTTTTGTAAATACTCTCCCTGATGATCTGCAATAAGAGGTGAAAAGCATTGGAGTGATGAGGGACAGTTAGGAATGCTGCCAATATTTGAATGTAAGGAATTTTAGCTAGGGCAGACTTAGAAATCTGAAGGGAATCAGGAAGCTAACCATAATCTACCACAATATACAGAACTGTGCAAAAGTTCTTTAAAAATAGAAGTGTTAATAGTTTATTTTTATCAATTAACAAAATGCAAAGTTAATGAACTAAAGAGAAATCTAAGTCAATTCAATATTTGGTGTAAGCACCCTTTGCCTCAAAAACAGTAGTAATTCTTCTTGGTATACTTGTCACTTGCACACTTTTTTTTAAAGGAACTCGGCAGGGAGCTTGTTCCAAACATCTTGGAGAACTAACCACAGGTCTGTGGATGAGGCTTGTGCAAATTCTTTTGTCTATACGTGTAATCCCAGATAGACTCGGTGTTGAAATCAGTGCTCTGTGGTGCCATATCATCACTTCCAGGACTCATTGTTCTTAAAGGGGTTGTCCACTACTAGGACAACACCTTCTCAATCTGAATGTTTGCCTCCTTTAAAATAAACACTTATACTCCCCTCACGTGCCGACTTTGTTCCAGTTGTGTTGGCACTCGCATTCCCAGGGCTAACGTGAGATTGGTACGTCACACAAGCCCTACTCTCAATCAGCGCCGGCTTCACTGTCCTGTTGATGTTTGATATAACAAGCTCAAGAAGAATGTGAATGCCAACTCCACTGGAACAGCACCGGCACGGGAGGCATGTATAATTATTTTTAAATTAAAGGAAGCAAACATTCAGACTAAGAAGGAATTGTACTACTAGTGGAGAACCCCTTTAATGACATTGGCTGTATATTTGGGGTCATTTTACTGCTGTAGAATACATTTAGAGCCAATCAGATGCTTTCTTAATGATATTCTCTGATGGATAAGTATCTGCCTGTATTTCTCAACATACATATATATATATGTACATAGACATACAGGTGCATCTCAATAAATTAGAATATTATCAAAAAGTTAATTATTTCAGTTCTTCAATACAGAATGTGTAACTCGTATATTATATAGAGTCATTACAAACAGTGATCTATTTCAAGTGTTTATTTCTGTTAATGTTGAACATTATGGCCTTCAGCCAATGAAAACACAAAAGTCATTATCTCAGTAAATTAGAATACTTTATAACAACAGCTTGAAAAAGGTTTTTAAAATCCGAAATGTTGGCCTACTGAAATGTATGTTCAGTAAATGCACTCAATACTTGGTCTGGGCTCCTTTTGCATCAATTACTGCATCAATGTGGCTTGGCATGGAGGCGATCAGCCTGTGGCACTGCTGAGGTGTTATGGAAGCCCAGGTTGCTTTGATAGCAGCCTTCAGATCGTCTGCATTGTTGGGTCTTGTGTCTCTCATCTTCCTCTTGACAATACCCCATAGATTCTCTATGGGGTTAAGGTCAGGCGAGTTTGCTGGCCAATCAAGCACAGTGATACTGTTGTTTTTAAACCAGGTATTGGTACTTTTGGCAGTGTGAACAGGTGCCAAGTCCTGCTGGAGAATGACATTTCCATTTCCAAAAAGCTTGTCAGCAGAGGGAAGCATGAAGTGCTCTAAAATTTCCTGGTAGACGGCTGCGCTGACTTTGGTCTTGATAAAACACAGTGGACCTACACCGGCAGATGACATGGCTCCCCAAACCATTACTGATTGTGGAAACTTCACACTAGACCTCAAGCTGCTTGGATTGTGTGCCTCTCCACTCTTCCTCCAGACTCTGGGACCTCGATTTCCAAATGAAAATTGGAACTCTGTGACCTTGTGGAGTGTGTCAATGACTGCCTTCTGGACATCTGTCAAGTCAGCAGTCTTCCCCATGATTGTGGAGCCTACTTACTCAGACTAAGGGACCTTTTTAAATGCATAGGAAACCTTTGCAGGTGTTTTTTGTTAATTATTCTAATTTACGGAGTTAATGAGTTTTGTGTTTTCATTGGCTGTAAGTCATAATGATCAACATTAACAGAAATAGATCACTCTGTTTGTAATGACGCTATATAGTATATGAGTTTCACTTTTTGTATTGAAGAACTGAAATAATTTACATTTTTGATGATATTCTAATTTAGTGAGATGCACCTGTAGTTGAGTAGATAAAACACGCATCACGCTTCCTTTCGAAATCAGAAGATGTCCAGCAATGTAAGCTCAGAACTTGCAGCAACCAGTGGAACCCACCTACACCCATGTACTATTTGGAGAAGTCTGGCCAGAAGTGGTCTTCATGGAAGAATTGCTTTCAACAAATGAAACTGGTCAACTGACTCAACTATGATGAAAACATAGAAACTGGCTTCCAGATAAATTGCAGCAGGTGCTGTGAATTGATGAGTCAAAATGTGAAATGTTTTGCTGTAACAGAAGGCAGTTTATTCGCTGTAGGACTGGAGAGTATTACAATAATGCATGTCTGCAAGCAATGGTGAAGCATGGTGGAGGATTCTTGCCAGTTTGGGCTGCATTACAGCAAATGAAGTTGGGGATTTGGTGAGGATTAATTGTGTTTTCAATGCTGAGAAATACATGTATAAAGTTATCCACCATACAGTACCATCAGGGAGGCGTTTAATTGACACCAAATTAATTCTACAACAAGAAAATGACCCTAAACACACAGTCATTAAGAATAAGGAGTCCTGGGTGAGATGACATGGCTGATCTCAATGTCATCAAGTCTCTCTGAAGGATTTGAGACCGAAAGATAAGCCTTATACACAGAAGATCTGTGGTTAGTTCTCCAAGATGTTTGAAACAACCTCTCTGCTGAGTTCCTTTAAAAACTGTGTGTAAGTGTACCGAGAAGAATTGATGCTCTGATGCTGTTTTGAAGGCAAAGGTGGGTCATGCTAAATAATGATTTGATTTAGATTTTTCTTTTTTTTTAAGTCACTTTATTTTTAGCAATTAAAAAATTGCAAACTACTACCACTTCTATTTTTGAAAGCATTCCTTCTTTGCAGTATATTTTTTCAACACGTACCTAAAACTTTAGCACAGTACTATGTATATATTCTCCTCAACATTAAAATTGCAACACGAAAAAGAAAAATTAGTGGAATTACGTAAATCACAGAATCACTTGACATGTGCAAATGATAAAAAAAAGGAAATTAAATTTTCAGAACATCTCAAACCTGTATCAACTATGAGCGCCACATGCAGAAATCCCCTCAGTTACACATCTTGGCTGCTATCAATGAGGTTATTAACGGATCTCTAAGGACTGTTCTGCTGCTTTGAATGATTAGGGCACAAAAATCATCAAAATCTGTTGCTGGCAGCTTTCTTTGCAATTACCGACTATTGATGTCAGAGATGTGGTGAATGCGAGACAAGTCCGGAGATGTTGCTGGCCAAGATAACATATTTAGGCCACGCAGGCTACTCGCCTTAACATGAGCAACATGCGGCCTGGAGTTGTTGTGCTGAAACAGCTCCTAGGACACTTTGGAGAAATGTCCGTACCACAGGTTCCACCACCAAATGAATGTAATGCCAAACTGTTAGTGTACTTAAAATGAAGATGAGAGGGATTCAACTACAGAACATTATGCCACCCACTCCCTGGAGCAGGATTGGTGTGACGTTCCCTTTTGAAGGCCTTTTCATGTTTTTGTCCATGTGGCCATGAAGAAGATTTCATGAGAGAACGTCATATCAGAAAAGCATAGCTTCTTGTTTGTTTGCTTGTTTTTTAACCAAACTGCAGCCTGAGGAGAAATGTTTTCCAAAACCGGAAAACCCCTTAACACAATATCATGCACATATACGTGATTCTTGGGGTAAGTGCGTGTGGAGAGAGCTTGACTCCTGAGCCCTCTCCACACGCAGATATCGGCTGTATTCAGCTGCCGGCATCTGTCGCCAAAGGCCCCGTCACACTTAGTGACGCTGCAGCGATCCCGACAACGATACGACCTGTCAGGGATCGTTGCTGCGTCGTTATGTGGTCGCTGGTGAGCTGTCAAACAGGCAGGCTCACCAACGATCAGGGGAGCAGCGACATCGTGGAAAGAATCTTTCCACGATGTCCTGCTCCTGGTTACCAGCCTGCTGAAGCAGGAGCAGGCTGGTAACTATGGTAAACATCGGGTTACTAGGGGCACACGCGCACTTAGTAACCCGCTGTTTATCATGGTTACCACTCTGCTACGGTGAGCGGGAGGTTACCGCTCACTTTAGCAGGCTCGTAACCATGATAAACAGCGGGTTACTAAGTGCGCGTGTGCCCCTAGTAACCCGATGTTTACCATAGTTACCAGCCTGATCGCTGCTCCCGCTGGTCACACACAGCGATGTGTGCTGACCAGCGGGAGGGCAACGACCAAAAAATGGTCCAGGACACTTTGCAGCGATCAGCGACCTCACAGCAGGGGCCTGATCGTTGCAAAGTGTCACACATAGCGACATCGTTGGTGAGGTCGCTGTTGCGTCACCAAAACCGTGACACAGCAGCGATCTCGCTAGCGATCTCGCTATGTGAGACGGGGGCTTAACAGCGGAAGCTAAGCCCGGGCCACTTATTTCAACCAATTAAAGGTTGCTGAAAACCGCATTTAAATGAAACGCCTGCTTATGTTAACACATTGGCAACCATTTATTCCCTGTTACGTGATAACGGGTTACTGATGGATTCCATTGACAGTCGGGAGCCTGCTGAATGCCCCCATTCGCTGCTTTCTTGGTCTTCTTTTGAAGCTCAGTTACTGTATATGCTGAGCTTCAAAGGAGACTGCGATTTATACTATATACTACAATCCCTTTGTATTGCATTACAGTATATAACATAAGTGATCAGACAATCACAGGTTCAAGTCAACCTGTGAGAACTAAAATATTAAGGTGTTTTAAAAATGTTTAAAGAATATTCCCCCATTAAAAATAAGAGATTAAGAAATAAAAATAAACATATTTGGTATCACCGTGTTCATAGTCTGAACTATCAGTATATAAAATTAATTAACCCAATTGGTAAACGTCGTAATGAGAAAAGAATCAAAATGCCAAAATTGCTTGGTTTTGGTTAACACTCCTCCCTTTAAAGAAAAAATGCAATAAAACCAGATCAAAATTGGTATTAATAAAATAGTGAGCTCATAACGCAAAGAACAAGCTCTTACACAGCTCAATCAATGGAACAAATGTTAAGGGTTTCGGAACATGACGACACAAACAAAAACAATTTTTTTTGCAAATTTTGGAATTTTTTTTCTCCAAAAAAGAAAAATGGAGAATCATGATTCATGGTCATTTTTACTACAGAATTAACACCATTAAAACAAAACCAAGATATATAGCATAATTGCATTTTTCTTACAATTTAACCACACTTGGAATTTATTTCCCATTTTCCAATACGGTTATAGTAAAACGAATAACATAATTGAAAGCTACAACTTATCCTGCAAAAAAACTTCATACAACTATATGGACGGAAAAAATAAAGTTATGGCTCTTGGGAGAGGGAAAAACTACGAGCACAAAAACGAATGTTGGCAAGGGAAGAGGTTAAGCAGTTTACACAAAAATCGCACGTATTGGCCATTGCCATACACTTGTCAGCCAACAGCAGCTGACAAAATCAGAGAGTAATTAGCTGATGGCCATTGTGAATGATCGTTTGTAACTTTTAAGAGATGTTTAGGTGACTTTTAACTTGTGTGTGGGCCGCTTCTAGTTGATGATGTATGTTAGTGGTGTTGTGTCTGATATCTGTCGGTGAATGATAACCATTGTCCAAGTTCTAATTCAGCCATTTACCTGTTATGATTATTAATGTATTTTACTCGCTTATATTGCACCATTGTGTTCCACAGCTTTACAGACATTATTGGCATTGTCCCCCTTTGGGCTCACAATCTAAAGTATGTCAGTATATCTTTGGAGTCTGGGAAGAAACTGGAGTACCCGGCGGAAACACACACAAATAGGGAGAACATACAAACTCATTATAGATGTTGTCCTCAGTGGGATATGAACCCAGTACCTCAGCGCTACAATGCTACAGTGCTAACCACTGAGCCACCTTGCTACCCGGTATATAGTACAGTGCTAACCACTGAGCCACTGTGCTGTCCTACATATAGGATAGTGTTAAACCACTGAGCCATTGTGCTGTCCTACATATAGGACAGTGCTAACCACTGAGCCACCCTGCTGTCCTACATATAGCACAATGCTAATCTCTGAGCCTCCCTGCTGTCCTATATGTAGCAGAGTGCTAACCGCTGAGCCACTGTGCTGCCCAATAATGCACATTCTGCCCTGGTCATTTGGTTAATTCCTTCTTTTCCAATTCATGTTGTTCTTGTCCGAATGGTGCTTGTTTTTTCCTTAGAGCAGGTTCGGATTATCCTATGTCTTTAGGTGAAGAGTGGAGCATTAGTGAGCATCCAGGCTGTCTTGGCCTTCTCTCTGAGGGAACCTGTATTGAGGGCTATTTGGTTCTCTGAAATATGAAGGACATCAGTGGAGTTTTTGTCACCTTAACCTTGTAAATGTCAGCACACCTCTACGTTGTTGTGGATGAGAATGGAGTCACAGATAGCACATTGACCTAAAATGCTTTTCTCGGAAGAATGCTAGAGTGACGTGAGTCGGTCAGATCATGAAAGGCCTGTCGGGGCTGGAAGCCAGTCAACATGAGATGAGCTTCAGCCTCTAATTCAAAGGAAGAAATGAATCCAGTATGTTGGCCAGGAAAAAAAAACTGCTGATCCCAGAAGTGGAGGAAGGAGGAGGAGGTGCAGGCTCCAGTGCCTGACTCCTGGAATAAAATATTTCTCTCTGTGAGAAATGCAGGTCCTCGCAGGTCACATGGTCTCTGCTCACTGGTGGAGAGGAGAATGTGTTCTGTGGTATTTCCTGAGACTTCATAAACAGAGGAGGAACATGAGGGGGTTGGGGAGGGAGGCTGAGAGAGCTTACTCTGGGGGGGCTGGAGAGGAGGTGGCGGCACTGCTCCATTGCTTTATGGTCTATAAAATGTACAATCAGATAATGATGCCAAGATCTGCTGCTGAAAGGTCATTGTGATTCAACAAGTGCTACAGGCGTTTTCTTTATATAACCTAGAGGAGATGCTTTACAAAGACGTGAATTGCTTATACAAACCTCAGGAACTAGGGTAATAGAAGCACGAGGGTTGTACAAACTATATTTCACATCATTTATACTGCATGCTGCTTTAAAGCATTAGTTAAGACATGCAGGGGCAATAGAGACCACTGGACAAAATATTTGTGGGGGCCCCATTCTCGGTATTTGTGTCATAATATGCATTGATAACCTAGATAATTATCAGCAGAGCCTGACTATAATCTAATGTGCATTATCATCAATGTGCATTGCCAACCAAATGTAAAAAGTGTTGGAGCCAAACACCATAGACAGTAAAGAGAAGTCCTCAAGTAGTGGACAACCCCATTTCTTTTTCCTGCATCACCACCATGGAAGGTGAAACCATCTTTGGTCAAGGGATGAGGATCCTGAGCAAGAGACTGCAGTCAATTAAAAGGCTGATAGGGGTGGGCAATTCATTTTCCCGACGGGCCACATGAACCCTCATATAGTCTCACATATATATATATATATATATATATATATATATATAATATCCAAAAAATCGAAGACAGCATTCCTTCTCAAAAATAGGTACCGTAATTTATTGGTTTATAAGAGCTAACGCAAGGTTTCGGCTCTGTATGTGAGCTTCTCTTTGCTTGAGAAAAGCTCTCACACAGAGCCGAAACCTCGCCTTAGCTCTTATGAGCCAATAAATCACCTATTTTTGAGAAGGAGTGCTGTCTTCGATTTTTTTGGATATTATATGCAAGGTTTGGTACATTCCTTGAGGATGAGGACCCTGCGTACTCTACTATTTTACTTGCTAGTGCTGTTTTGGATTCTTTTTTCTTTTTTCATCCAATAGACATATGATCAACAAGCAAAAAAACAGCACATACTCACCTCACTCTTGTTCCCCGGTGCTCTGCTCCGGTCTCCGATGCACTTCTCTCCGCACAGCAGACATGATATAATTATGGAATCGCGACTGCTGTCTCAGTCACACATGCTGATTAGTAGAAGAAGGAGCCGGCGGCCCCTCCTCCACCAATGTATTCACCACTGTCTGCATCCTGAGGATACGGGAAGTGAGCGGCAGCAGATGGGTGAGGGCACGGTGCAGCCGGTGGGCCTCTGTTTTCAACCCTTTGGCTGTCTCAGTCCTAGGACCGAACTGGAACAATCCGAGGGCTGCATGTGGCCCTCAGTTCACACTTTGCCCATCTCTATTCTAAACCATACATCCCCTTAGCACATCCATGTCCTGCTGTTTTAATGTCTGTCGATAGCAGCAGGACCTAAATGGTGAGGGCCCTTGGACAATTGCCTTTTTAACCCACACCTCCATGACAGCAGAACATCCCTTGTCAGAGTAGCGTTCTAGTGGCCAGCATTGATGTATTTATTTTTAATATTTGTGATTCAATACTTTTGTGTTACGATTTGATGTTGTGAGCATTGGTTAAAGTGTTAACTCTTAACACTTCTTGCCATGTGCCCCATCTACAGAGTCATTGTCTAGCTTTGCTCTGAAGAGGGTCCTGAATAAATAACAGAATTACCGTATGGACAGCCTGCCTCATCATGGAGGCCTTGACCTCACACTACATTGCATTCAATGTCCACTTTCCCCAATTTCAGGGGAGGTGTGGCTGCACATGGACAGTTAAACCCTTTTTTATGATGCAGGAACATTTCACTTAACTGTTTCTGAATCTCCCAATAACTATATTGCATCACCTCTCATGCTTGCAATGAGGATTTTTCTGATGGAAATGACCATTGGATCAATTGATCGTTTATGTTTTAAATGACTACATGCAGCCAGCAACATATGTTTTTACCAACTCATGACCACGTCAGAAAAAAGTGTGGTTGACTGCATGCAGTTTTTGACTGTATGTTATTTAGTATGGTCGCTACCACCTGTGGCCCATGTTCATTAAATTGATCTGATTGACTTTGGGTAATAGTCAAAAGCTGCACTGTAGGCCAAGCTTGCTTTTCTATACTTGCAACAGCCCAGGATTTTTTGACCACATTGACTATGTATTAACCGCTTCATCAGCGTGCTGTCTGGTCTTACCCTTAGTCATTCATAAATTGAATTAAAATGTATTCAGTCTATTCACATCTCAGGTTTTTTTTAACCATTTATATTTATTGTCACATATGCTATACTTGCTTTAGCATGCTGTATTGAACACCCACCCTCTTAGGGTATATTCACACAGTGTTTTATTCCATATGAAAAATGCAGTGTTGGCAGGATAAACGTTCCATACATTACCAGCGGTTTTGATGAGGGTTTTTTTGCATTCAATTGAATGAATAAAAAAGCAGCAAAAACGCTTGAAAGGGTTGAAAGGCAAAGATGAGCTACAGATGCTATTCATTTAGTCTTCCTCTTTGAAGACCCTTTTGAAAGAATTTACACTGCAAACAACCCCCACATTTGTCTTTGCTGGGCTTCCTACTTAACCGATTTCCGCTCTGTAAAGGACAGTGATACATTGGATCAACTTCCCATCAGAGACGCAGCCATAAATAAGCCACTCTGAAGTCATTAGACCTGCTGGTGGGATCAGCTGTCTGACTGGGATCAATTTTAGCCTTTACCTGCTTTACCCCTCCTTGCCAGTGGGAGTGATGAACTACGGTAACTAGTGGTGATCGTAAAATATATTGTAGTCGTATTACACTGAGGTATTAAGAGCTCTCATATAGTATAGGAGTGTGGGTCTGCAGACTCAAGCGAAGCTTTGTACTGTCATATACAGAATTGAAAGAATAGTGGAGTTTAGTTTGTTTTTTTTCCAGATGTAAATGACATAACCAGCAAGGAGCTAAGATGCTGTAGAGCTTCCTTCACCCTGTATACCTCACTAGCTGAACATTATAGGTTAAAGGGGTTCTTGTAAACTGTATTAATGCCATGGTAGTGGCAGCTTCTTAAGAGAAGATTTTACCGGATCCCAGACAAAAGTGGTCTCTTGGCTAGCATGCCATACCCTTGTTTTAGAGTCCAACTTTGTTTTGGTGACTGAAAATCAGAGAAATATGGAGAAAATGTGAAGTCTGATATTTTCCACTAGCGACTGTAGCCATTACCACAAAACATCAGTAATCTTGGTGATTTAAACATTACTTGGCTTTTAATTGTTCCTCTGGCTGGTTAGTGTGGGTCTTGTCTCTGATGCAAGAAGTGTCCACTGCAGAGGGAATGTACTATTACATAGCGGCTATTCAAGTGATCTACACTCTGACTCAGAGGGGGTCCTGAGAGGGGAACCCCCATTACAGCGTCAGTACGGCAAACTACGTTAAAAGCAAAAACTCTGTCTTAGATGTTATTTTTCATGCTGATTGAGTAAAACGTACCTTCATGAAAACTATTTTGACCTATTTTGAGAACACTTGTTTGTATCATTTTGAGTATGCAATTAAACATTTTTGTCAAAAATACTTACTCCAGCTCGATCCTCCTTGTTTGTGTTGTTACGTGTTCCAGCTATAATGTGGCTTTAAAAATAAACAAAAACTCATACGCTAATTCCAATTATTGTGTGGCCCGCTGGCACATTTGTTTAGGCATAGTACACTCTTCCATGAACTAAAACCTGAGCCCAGGAGACAGTGCTGTTTTATGCTTGTATGTAAATGACTTCTTTATTGGCTCATTTTTATGTGAAAAATGCTTGACGGAACAAAGTATTTCCATTGAATCTAAGGATGTTGTGTATTGTAAATCTGCAATCATGCTGTGAAGTATTTATATCCATCTCTACAATTATCTCACAATAATAAAAATTGTTAAAATATAGTGGACCGCAAATACAATTTGCAACCATTTAGGGTTCGTGCACACGACCGTATTTTCGGTCTGTGATATCTGTTAAAAAAACGGATCGCACTTGGACCAATGTTATTCAGTAGGGCAGTGCAGAGAATGATTTTTTTTTCTCTGACTGAATCTGCATGGGAAAAAAATTTGCAGCATGCACGATTTTCCTCCAAGAATTGGATGAGACTCACTAAGTCAAGTCTATGGGTCTGAGAAAAAAATCCGATGCCATAACGAGCCACAGCATAGAATGCGATTTTTACAGCTACATTGCAATTTTTTAACATAGTAAACTGCAAATATTCTTGTAAATGATTAATAGCTGCTGAGTAAAAAAAAAATGATTGCACACGGACTGCACGCAAATAATAAATGAGAATAAAAATCGTCCCACTATTCTGGATGAAAATCGGACTGATCTTCTTTTTTTTTTTAACACTTTCGTGTGACCCTAGCCTGATACTGAGAACAGAAGTTGAAGACTTATTGCTAAAATGTTAGATGTTCACTATCATTGCATTTAACATTATAGGGGTTCTTAAAAATCATAAAAATTATCCAGATTTAAAAAAAATCCCTTTTGTCCTTGCACTGTGTTTTGAATTGCCTATCAGTCTGATTCACTTGAATAGGAATGAGCTGTGAATGGAAAATAAGAAAAGGGGGGGAATTTTGCAAAGCTCAGAAAAGAATATTATAAAGAATGGCCACTAACTCTGAACACTTCTTGCCATGTGCCCCATCTACAGAGTCATTGTCTAGCTTTGCTCTGAAGAGGGTCCTGAATAAATAACAGAATTACCGTATGGACCGCCTGCCACATCATGGAGGCCTTGACCTCACAGTACATTGCATTCAATGTCCACTTTCCCCAGTATATACATAACCATAGTGGAATAGGCGGTCACATGACCGCCAAACCATACAACAGTACGTACTGAATTATTACCAAAATCACAGTAGAATTATCAGTAGTCATCTTTACATAAAGGTAATAGATAAAAAATAAAGAATGATAATAAATATATAAATATGAATAAAATAAATATAAACAATTGTAGACATTAAAATATAAGTGTGAGGTATAAACTATATATATATATATATATATATATATATATATATATATATATATATATACAGTACAGACCAAAAGTTTGGACACACCTTCTCATTTAAAGATTTTTCTGTATTTTCATGACTATGAAAATTGTACATTCACACTGAAGGCATCAAAACTATGAATTAACACATGTGGAATTATATACTTAACAAAAAAGTGTGAAACAACTGAAAATATGTCTTATATTCTAGGTTCTTCAAAGCAGCCACCTTTGCTTTGATGACTGCTTTGCACACTCTTGGCATTCTCTTGATGAGCTTCAAGAGGTTGTCACCGGAAATGGTTTTCACTTCACAGGTGTGCCCTGTCAGGTTTAATAAGTGGGATTTCTTGCCTTATAAATGGGGATGGGACCATCCGTTGTGTTGTGCAGAAGTCTGGTGGATGCACAGCTGATAGTCCTACTGAATAGACTGTTAGAATTTGTATTATGGCACGAAAAAAACAGCTAAGTAAAGAAAAACAAGGGGCCATCATTACTTTTAAGAAATGAAGGTCAGTCAGTGCGAAAAATTGGGCGAACTTTGATAGTGTCCCCAAGTGCGGTTGCAAAAACCATCAAGCGCTACAAAGAAACTGGCTCACATGAGGACCGCCCCAGGAAAGGAAGACCAAGAGTCACCTCTGCTTCTGAGGATAAGTTTATTTGAGTCACCACCCTCAGAAATCGCAGGTTAACAGCAGCTCAGATTAGAGACCAGGTCAATGCCACACAGAGTTCTAGCAGCAGACACATCTCTACAACAACTGTTAAGAGGAGACTTTGTGCAGCAGGCCTTCATGGTAAAATAGCTGCTAGGAAACCACTGCTAAGGACAGGCAACAAGCAGAAGAGACTTGTTTGGGCTAAAGAACACAAGGAATGGACATTAGACCAGTGGAAATCTGTGTTTTGGTCTAATGAGTCCAAATTTGAGATCTTTGGTTCCAACCACCGTGTCTTTCTGCGACGCAGAAAAGGTGAACGGATGGACTCTACATGCCTGGTTCCCACCGTGAAGCATGGAGGAGGAGGTGTGATGGAGTGGTGGTGCTTTGCTGGTGACACTGTTGGGGATTTATTCAAAACTGAAGGCATACTGAAACAGAATGGCTACCACAGCATCTTGCAGCGGCATGCTTTTCCATCCGGTTTGCGTTTAGTTGGACCATCATTTATTTTTCAACAGTACAATGACCCCAAACACACCTCCAGGCTGTGTAAGGGCTATTTGACCAAGATGGAGAGTGATAGAGTGCTACACCAGATGACCTGGCCTCCGCAGTCCCAATCGAGATGGTTTGGGGTGAGCTGGACCGCAGAGTGAAAGCAAAAGGGCCAACAAGTGCTAAGCATCTCTGGGAACTCCTTCAAGATTGTTGGAAGACCATTTCCGGTGACTACCTCTTGAAGCTCATCAAGAGAATGCCAAGAGTGTGCAAAGCAGTCATCAAAGCAAAAGGTGGCTACTTTGAAGAACCTAGAATATAAGACATATTTTCAGTTGTTTCACACTTTTTTGTTAAGTATATAATTCCACATGTGTTAATTCATAGTTTTGATGCCTTCAGTGTGAATGTACAATTTTCATAGTTATGAAAATACAGAAAAATCTTTAAATGAGAAGGTGTGTCCAAACTTTTGGTCTGTACTGTATATATATATATATATATATATATACAGTGGTTGCCAAAAGTATTGGCACCCCTGCAATTCTGTCAGATAATACTCAGTTTCTTCCTGAAAATGATTGCAATCACAAATTCTTTGATATTATTATCTTCATTTCATTTGTCTTCAATGAAAAAACACAAAAAGAATTGCCCTAAAGCCAAATTGGATACAATTCCACACCAAACCTAAAAAAGGGGGTGGACAAAAGTATTGGCACTGTTTGAAAAATCATGTGATGCTTCTCTAATTTGTGTAATTAACAGCACCTGTAACTTACCTGTGGCACCTAACAGGTGTTGGCTATAACTAAATCACACTTGCAGCCAGTTAGCATGGATTAAAGTTGACTCAACCTCTGTCCTGTGTCCTTGTGTGTACCACATTGAGCATGGAGAAAAGAAAGAAGACCAAAGAACTGTCTGAGGACTTGAGAAACCAAATTGTGAAGAAGCATGATCAATCTCAAGGCTACAAGTCCATCTCCAAAGAACTGAATGTTCCTGTGTCTTCCGTGCGCAGTGTCATCAAGAAATTTAAAGCCCATGGCACTGTGGCTAACCTCCCTAGATGTGGACGGAAAAGAAAAATTGACAAGAGATTTCAACGCAAGATTGTGCGGATGGTGTATAAAAAACCTCGACTAACATCCAGACAAGTTCAAGCTGCCCTGCAGTCCGAGGGTACAACAGTGTCAACCCGTACTATCCGTCGACGTCTGAATGAAAAGGAACTGTATGGTAGGATACCCAGGAAGACCCCACTTCTTACCCCGAGACATAAAAGAGCCAGGCTGGAGTTTGCCAAAACTTACCTGAGAAAGCCTAAAACGTTTTGGAAGAATGTTCTCTGGTCAGATGAGACAAAAGTAGAGCTTTTTGGGAAAAAGTCATCAACATAGAGTGTACAGAAAAAAAAAAAGAGGCATTCAAAGAAAAGAACACGGTCCCTACAGTCAAACATGGCGGAGGTTCCCTGATGTTTTGGGGTTGCTTTGCTGCCTCTGGCACTGGACTGCTTGACTGTGTGCATGGCATTATGAAGTCTGAAGACTACCAACAAATTTTGCAGCATAATGTAGGGCCCAGTGTGAGAAAGCTGGGTCTCCCTCAGAGGTCATGGGTCTTCCAGCAGGACAATGACCCAAAACACACTTCCAAAAGCACTATAAAATGGTTTGAGAGAAAGCACTGGAGACTTCTAAGGTGGCCAGCAATGAGTCCAGACCTGAATCCCATAGAACACCTGTGGAGAGATCTCAAAATGGCAGTTTGGAGAAGGCACCCTTCAAATATCAGGGACCTGGAGCAGTTTGCCAAAGAAGAATGGTCTACAATTCCAGCAGAGCATTGTAAGAAACTCATTGATGGTTACCGGAAGCGGTTGTTCGCAGTTATTTTGGCTAAAGGTTGTGCAACCAAGTATTAGGCTAAGGGTGCCAATACTTTTGTCTGACCCATTTTTGGAGTTTGTGTGAAATGATCAATGATTTGATTTTTGCTTCATTCTCTTTTGTGTTTTTTCCTTGCAAGCAAATTAAATGAAGAGAATAATACCAAAGAATTTGTGATTGCAATCATTTTCAGGAAGAAACTGAGTATTATCTGACAGGGGTGCCAATATTTTTGGCCACCACTGTGTATGTATATATATATATATATATATATATATATATATATATATATATACTGTATATGTAATTTTTGTGGAAAATAAATATCTAAATAAAGTGGAGTGACAGAATAGGAAAGGGGGGCCGGGAAAAGGGGGAAAAAGGGGGAAGGGAGAAAAAAGGAAAAAAAAGTGAGCTGATATGGTGATTATGGATAAACGTAGAGTGAAGTGTGGATGTGAAAATGTGAAAAAGTGTAGGCATATATATACATACTGTACATGCATATACAAATGTCAGTGTTTTTCAAACTCTCTGGAATATATACAAAAGACCGTAATACTCAACTTAATTTACATAGAAAAGTGACTGTGAACCAGTGTAGATAAAACCTAGAAAAGAAGAAGACTGACAGATCATAGATTATGCATATGAGATTATATGACTTGGTATCTCTACACTAATCAGAAAGTCAATTCATGTATATGAAGCAATGAGTAAAGCTATATATATTAGTGCACCTGCCATATTCACATAATCACTTATAAAAATACACTACTTTAAGTAAATAAATAGTATTATAGATAATTTTAAGAGGGTCAAGAATGCATCAAGTCCAACGATATGTCCACTCTAGATTGCCCCGATATTTATGAATGTTGTTCATTATAAAATCATGTCCAGAAATCTAAGACAAACAAAATAAAAAGTTAAAACCAAAATTAAGATAAAATCAAACACCGTAGATGTTGCAACAAAGGCTCAGAAGGAAGCACACAGGTAAATTAAAGTTCTTCATCTACAGTATATGCAATAGACTGAATTTAAGGATTCTAGAGAAAGGGTGTGAATTATGTATATTTATTGAGACCTAGAGGAGTCTGTGTTTCCAGTTTAAATATCCATTCCACCTCCTTTTGAGCTAATCGTTTCCAGTTACCCCCTCTCGGCCCTGGTATAATGCGATTAATTTCACGCACCTGTAGTAGCTTCTCATCACATCCATGCATCAACCAAAAATGTTGGGATATTAATTTGAGCTAATTACTGGTGGTGGCCAATTTTGCTGCAATTATGTCCCGTACATGTTCCCTCACTTGCTTTTTGAGTTCCTTCGTGGTCATTTCGATATATATTTTATTGCAAAGGCAGGTTGCGTAGTAAATCACTCTGCTGTTGCCACAGTTGATAGAGTGTTTAATTTCATAACAGGTTGTACTTGATGAGTTATGAAATTCAGAGGTGTTTAATACATTTGGACATGCTACACATTGTCGCCATGGGGAACTCACTCATTTTGGACCACGTGAACCAAAAATGTGTTGAGGTTTCAAACTTAGGTGAAGTTTGGTGAAGAGGTCCCGAAAGTTTCTAGATCTCCTATAGGACATAGCTGGGTATTCGGTAAGGTGTTTGTGCAATGATCTATAGCATAGTAATATGGGCCAGTGTTTAATTAAAATGTCACGAACCTGATAGTGGCGGGACTGGAAATCGCATACAAATTGGACCGTTTCTGCCTCATGATCGTTTTTCCTTTAGGGGACCAATAAATCTGAATGTTTATTGTTCCTGGCTCTTCTTTTCGCTTATTCAATGCTACATTGGCTATTTCCCCGTTCCTGAAACTGATTTGTGAGATCCATTTCATGTTTGTCATACATACTCTCTTTAGAGCAGATTCTGCGAGCCCGCAGAAACTGTCCGGTTGGTATATTTCTTATTAGATGTGAATGGAGAAGAGTGTTAGCCACAGTCTCTTTTATGTGCATATTAGTCTGGAGATATCCCAATTCGTCCACCTGTATGGATAAGCCAAGGAAGTTGATTGAAGAAGAACTGGCTGTGTAGGTAAGTTTAATGTTATATTCATTGCTGTCAAGGCCAAGCATAAATTGATCCAGCTCAGTTTTTGAACCCTGCCAAATTAGTAGAATATCATCAATAAACTTGCCCCAAAGTTGGACCTGTTGGATCCATAGGGCAGGTTGTGTGAAAAAGATCTCCCTCTCCCATAGCCCCAGGAACAGGTTGGCGAAGGAGGGTGCACAGGCCGCCACCATCGCTGTGAGCTGGAGCTGCAGGATGAGGGACTACTTAAACAAAAAGAAGTTGTGTGTGAGTATAAGTGAAATGGCTTCAAGAATGAACTCCCTTTTAACTTCTTCAAAATCATTCATGATCAAAAAAGTTCTTACCGCAGCCAGTCCCTCCTTGTGTTTTTTTGAAGTGTAGAGCGACTCAACGTTGCAGGTGACAAGTAGCATATTTCTCTTGATTTGTAGTCCATACAATTTCACAAGTACATTCCCTGTATCTCGGATATATGAGGGAAGAGTCTCAACAATTGGCTTAAAAAATAAGTCGTTCAGCCTTCAAACAGGTTCACAAAGGTTATTAAAGGGAATCTGTCACCCCCTGGCACTTATCTGACCTCTAATATGAGCATATTAGAGGTCAGATAAGTGCCAGGGGGTGACAGATTCCCTTTAAGTCACGATACAGTGGGGCGACCAGGGGGATTTTGGGGGTCCTTGTGGATTTTTAGGAGCAAATAGACGGTGGATATAGTTGGGTTCTTTAATAAGAGTCCCTCCGTTTGATGTTTGGTAATGATCCCTTTATCTAATGCTTTTCCCAGGAGGATGCTCAACTGAGATTGATAGGCATTGAGGGGGTTAAAGGTTAACTTTTTATAACAGGTTTCATTTCGAAGTTATCTGTACAATTCTCTCTCATACATTTTTACTGGCCACAGGACCACATTGCCCCCCTTGTCTGATGGTTTAATTCCCATATCCTTCATTTGTTGAAGTTCTTTGAGTGCCCGTCTCTTGTAAGTGATTCAGGGATCTTCTTAAGATCCTGTGTGACCAATTGAATAAACAAATCTACTGGTGGACAGATCAAGAGCTGGGGGAATTTTTTAGATTTGGGTAACAAAGCACGTGGATACTTACCACCTTTCTGTTCTCTCTGTTCCTCCAAGCGTTTTTCCAGAATACGAAGTGCTTGTTGTTCAGTTGTTGTAGTAAATATGTCCTCGCTGGTATTTTTGGTAAAAATCTTTTTGTATTCCAATTTCCTGCCAAACAGGTGTAAATCTTTGATGACAGAGAACCAGTTAAATCTGGCAGTGGGGGAGATAGTTAAGCCCAGACTAAGTACATCAATTTGATTTTGAGTTAGAGATCTACTCGATTAATTACATTTAGAGAACTGGATCCTTGGTTGTTTGCGGTTCTCAGATTTTTGTCGTCTCCAATTGTACGGTTTATAATAAAGATCAGTCTTACATTTCCTATTTCTCAATGGACAGTCTTTAGTGCTACCAGTAGATGAATGAGACTCCATGCTGACAGATGTCAGGGAAATAGTAGATGAAGGACAGCGTGACTGAGTATTGGTCAATTTCCAACGATATACCTTGTTGGTCTGAAAATCAGCTAAATCACGCTGGGATGTCTGTAATCACTGTATTCACGCACAGAGATAACTGGGCATTTGAACAAGCATATAGCTCAAGACAGTGGGAGCTGGGATTAGAAGAATTGTTCTGGGAGAAGACAATGCTGCGGGCTGGTGATTTTGCAAGTTTTATAACAGCAGCTTGTCAGGAGCTGAGAAGGAGAGAGGTGCACACATAACTGATGTATAAAAATCAGTGCGCTAGAGAGAGATGACCGGTATTCTTGGGTTAACTCCTCTCCTGGAATGCTACTGCGTACTCTCATCCAGGGTCTGGGCAAGCACTAGTGACTGAGCTCCATGGAAGCCAGCTGTACACGATGTAAGATAAAGGCTGACAGCAGATAGAAAAAGCAAGTAAATTGCAAACTTGCTTATTTTCATGCTTTCTAATTAAAGCAATTTAATAGCCTGGGAGAATATCATTTTAAGCAAGATAATGGAAGCTTACTCCTTTAGCCCAGTGTGAATTTGAAGTTTGGAGTGAAAGGCTTATTTTGACACTTCCACAATATGTTGGGTCAACTGCTTTAATGCATTACTTGTACAAGCTAATAATAGTTGGTATTTATCTATTAGAATTTATGAAAGCACAGCCAGAAAAAAAAAGATTTTGGATCACTTTCCTTCTTCACAAGATTAGAATTAGATTAAATTGATATTAAGGAGTTAATTTTCAGCATCTACTTTCCTTGCTGCTGTCAGTTCAAGGATAGTGCAGTGCTTTTCTTTCTACCTCCCTAGTTACTGGATGGCCTGAGCTGGGTGGAGAGCAAAAACGAGCCAGTTATTTTCCATCTTTCAAGCCGAGCAGTGTCTAAATTTCAGTGTCCTAGCTTCAACTTCCCCCTATCTAACTGCTGCAGTGTGCTCTTTGCTTTCCCTCCCTCCTCTGTTTAAAAAAAAATGGATCCTGTAAGCCTCAGATTTGCACACGGCTAAATACTTCAGCCAAGCGGGTACATCCGGATGCAGTGTGATTTAATGAAACAAGCATCGCCTTCAGAGGCTGTATTTGTCCTGTCTGAAGCCCTTCTGTGCTGGATGCATCCTTTATACAAAGCACAGGTGTCTGGTCTCCGTATCGTGTTAAAAGGTTGTTTCTCATAGAATACACTGTAAAAAGACCCATTTATTTGTTCTAATAAAATCTATAAAAATATGAAATCAGTTTTACAGCAATACAAAACTCCAAATGTGTATTCTTTAGTCTCGTTGTTAAACATGCATAGTTAGCCTGAGATTTCCTGGAGCATCAGAGGGTATGAGTCTAAGGCTGTGTGCCCACTATGCGTTTTTTAAGCGTTTCTGCGGCGCAATTGCAGCTTGGTAGAAGGCCTGCCGTGTTCCCCAATGATAATCTGCATATGCTGTGCACATGCTGCCGAAATTTCCGCTGCGGATTATCGGACGCATCGGATAAGGACACCGGGGGCCATCAGAAGGTAAGTATAATATTTATTTTTTAACATACTTTTACGGTCATACTATATAAATCCATGCTGTTTGCATGGATTTGACCAAGTTGTCAAGCACTTTCCAAGTGATGCTAAAATCACTTGGAAAGCGTGTGAAATCGCATGTGCAAAACGCTTCAATTACGCTTGTCCCTGGCAGGAAAAACGCATGTACAATCCGCATGTACAATCCGCATGTACAATCCGCATGTACAATCCGCATGTACAATCCGCATGCGTTTTTTCTGCCAGGGAGATGCAGAAACGCTCAGGAAAAATCCGGAGCGTTTCTGCATCGTGGGCACATAGCCTGAAGGTTCACCTTGCATCTGATCACTTGCTGGACCTTTTGAGACCCTGTTTTATTGCTCTGCTCTGTGATCCAGACTGACCTAGAAAACATCTCTGTAAGCCAAACTAAATATTGAATTAATTAACTGAATTATTGAATTAAATAACTAAATTAAATATTCTTAAAAGTTTATTATTCCTCATTTAAAATATCTTTGAAAATGCAAAAATGTTTGCAAAACGCGGATACAGTACATTGGGAAACATTTAGTAGAAATTCAAGAGGATCAATGTTCCATGACAACCAACTTGGAATGCTGTATTTCCTTATGTACAGACCTTTACTTGTGTACTAGCAATTTCTCAAGGAAGGTGTAGACGTCTTTCACTGACTGTACATTCTCCGCCTTGCTTTAATGCATTTCCGATAACCAAAGACCTTTAGATTCTTACACATGTGTATATCTGCTTGCAGACCTCTGACACTGATGATGCTTCTTATTAAGTTGTCACCATACACCTAATATAAAGCCCCCAGTATGAAGACTCAGAGTAGCCAGAAAATACAGGTGCTTTAATGAAAAATGTGGTGGAAGAGCAGGACTCCTCAAATGTCATTTTTTTCCTCTTTCTTCTTTTTTTTGTATATATTTTGCTTTTCTGTGTGCTTTTATGTGCCTAGATTAAATAAAATAAAAAATCTCCATAACAAGTAGCTTAGATAACATACCCGAATTTGTGCTTTTGTCTGAAAACAATAAAAAAAAATAATTAGCACTATAATATTGTGAGTATGTTGTATGTTGCAGTGTGGAATGAAATGGCCGAATGGTTTGAAATGCTGAGACTGTCAGCTAAAGCTAATGAAAACAATGTAACAACCTTCATCCGCAGGTTTACATTAGGATTTAGATTTAGCCCTCCGTGTTTGCGAGCATTTGGATTTCTCTATTAAAGCACTAAATCTCCTAAGTAACATACCTCAGAATTAAAGTTGAAAAACTCACTCTCTTCCTCCCATATTCAGAAGAGAAAAAATGATCTTCCTGGTTTTTTTTGTGCGCCAATCAAAGGTTGCAATATAGTTTTTTTTTTAACCTTTTTTTAAAAAATTACCTCATTCAGGCAAGAAAAATTCCAACAGTAAAAAATTCCAACAGTTTCCTTACTGTCTGCTCACTTCCTGGTGTCTGGCAGGGCGGGCTCTCCTCCTTCAGTTTTGGTGAGTAGAGGGGAGGGTGTATTGTGATTCTACTGATAAGACTAGATGGTGGGAGCGGAGTGTGAGGGGTGTGAGCACATAACTGCTGTATACAGATCACTGGACTGGAGAGAACTGACTGGTATGTTAAAGGGAGTGGTGGTCTGAAGGCCAAAGACATTTTCATCTAAATCCCAATCTATTTAGTGCCATAATCTAAACTAATTTCTAATATGCTTGCATTAAATATTCCCTACCGTTCCATCTCTACACTATCTAACAACTATTGGATTTTTCTCCCTACTTCCTGTATGATGACACATCGTTTGAGATTCCCAGTGCATACTGGGATACTCAAACGAAGCGTCATCAGGGGGCAAAGGCTGTGGTCACTGCCACAGCCCCTGCACCCTCCTTGAAAGGAAGTGTCATCAATGATGCTTGTTTCAGGAGCGGGGCTAGTCCCTGCTGTCCCCCAGCGTGCAGTGCACTGTGCGAGGTGCACAGTGACAGCGCGGGCTCTGTTTTGCTAGCTCCGATTAGCAGTAACAAACCAGCAACATAGAGGAGAGCACAGTGTCAGGGTACCTGGCATGCAGAGAATAGCGCCGACCCCGCAAGTGACGTCACTTACAGGGGCGCTATACGCTATATGATGCCAGGTATTTGGACAATACGCTCTGACAGTGCGCCCTCTATGTTGCCGGCTCATTAATGCTGATCTGAGCCAGCAACATGGAGCGCACTGTCATTGCGCACATGAGACAGTGCGCTGTGTCACAGCAGGGACTAGCCGCGCCCCTGAAATGGGCATCACTGATGACTCTACCTTTCAAGGAGGGTGCAGGGGCTGTGGCAGTGACCACAGCCTCTGCTCCCTGATGACACTTTTGTTTGAGTATCCCAGCATGCCCTGAGAATCTCAAATGATGTGTCAGCACACAGGAAGTAGGGAAAAAAATCCAATAGCAGTTAGATAGTGTAGAGAGGGAACGGTAGGCAATTTTTAATGCAAGCATATTAGAAAGTAGTTTAGATTATGGCACTAAATAGATTGGGATTTAGTTGAAAATTTCTTTGGCCTTCAGACACCCATTTGACATACCACACAGGAAATAGGGAAACAAAATACAGTAACAGTGTAGAGGGGGAACGTTAGGGAATTTTTAATACTAGCATATTAGAAATTACTTTACAGTCAGGGCCAAAAGTGTTGGAACCCTTGAAATTGTTCCAGAAAATTAAGTATTTCTCCCAGAAAATTATTGCAATTAGACATGTTTTGTTATACACATGTTTATTTCCTTTGTGTGTATTAGAACAACAAAAAAACAGAGAAGAAAAAGCAGATTGGACCTAATTTCACACAAAACCTCAAGAATGGGCTGGACAAAATTGTTTGAACCCTCAATTTAATATTTGATTGCACACCCTTTGGAATAAATAACTGCAATCAATCGCTTCCTATAACCATGAACAAGCTTCTTACACCTCTCAACTGGAATTTTAGACGACTCTTCTTTTGCAAACCGCTCCGGGTTTCTTTGAAGGCACCTTCTCCCAACAGCAATTTTAAGATCTCTCCACACTGTGTTCAATGGGATTTCTATCCGGATTCATTACTGGCCACTTCAGAGCTCTCCATAAATTTGTTTCCATCCATTTCTGGGTGCTACTTGTAGTATGTTTGGGGTTATTGTCCTGCTAGAAGACCCGTGACGTAGGATGCAATTCCAGCTTTCTGACACTGGGCACTACATTGCGACCCCAAAATCCTTTGGTAATCTTCAGATTTCATGATTACTTGCACACAGTCAAGGCACCCAGTGCCAGGGGCAGCAAAACAATTCAACCAATGAGTGTATACACCTCTTTAGGGATGAAAAAATCATATTACCAAATTACCCAGAGGGTAAATAACCCCTAATTGAGGGATGCATTAAAATGTGACTTTTATTATTTATTTTTTGTGGTAAATAAATTAAAAACACATCAGTGTGCTTGTGCTATTTCTCTAACAATTATAGTCTCTAGGACTTGTATGGTTCATTGATCAATCTGATTTATATTCCCAAAGCTATGCTATATTATTATTATTATTATTATTTATTTATATAGCACCATTGATTCTATGGTGTTGTACATGAGAAGGGGGATACATACAAGATACAGATATCACTTACAGTAAACAAACTAACAATGATAGACTGGTACGGAGGGAAGAGGACCCTGCCCTTGCAGGCTTACATTCTACAGGAATGGGGAAGGAGACAGTAGGTTGGGGGGTTGTGGAGCTCTGGTGGTGGTGAGGCGCAGGTCTGGTGTTGAGGCGGTAGCATGGTCATGGCAGGCTGTAAGCTTTTTTGATGAGATGAGTTTTCAGATTCCGTCTGAAGGATCTGAATGTGGCAGATAATTGGACATGTTGAGGCACAGAATTCCAGAGGATGGGGGATATTCAGGCGAAGTCTTGGAGGCGATTGGGTGAGGAACAAATAAGTATGGAGGAGAGGAGGTGGTCTTGGGAGGACCGGAGAATACGTGATGGAATATATCAGGAGATTAGTTCAGAGATGTACGGAGGAGAATGGCTATGCTATATCCACCATGACTGCAGTTCATGGATTGGAAACGGCTTAATCAGAATCTCTATTCACTACGATATACACTGGCTTCACTAGTGCTAACTAAAACCATCACATAGCCACCCCAATAAGTTTCACCTCACAGGCTTCCTTAGAGGGTTGGAGCTATAATGAATGAAGAAAAAAGGGGTGCTGACCTTTCAAAGCCTTTGTTTAGACACCATAGGTCCCTTAGAGACCAATAGATTAACTGCTATTACATATCCAATCATACACATCATTTTAGTAGACCAATCATAATTTATGACAATTATATTCACATAAGAAACCATATACTTGACTCGCCCCCTGGGCCGTGGGGCACCCGGAACCGGGCTTCAGTGCGATGATGGGAGTAGTAGTGGCAACCCGATCCCGTGGCTCAGGGTGGTCAGACCAAATGCTGTGGCAGTCTATTTGTAGAGCTATGAATGTCCGACTATTCCACCCGTGGATTGCGGTCAGGGATGACCGCCGCTGCAAGGCAGACCGCTGAGGCTGATGTTGGTGTGCAGCACAGGGATAGGATAACTCCCCACGGGAAGAGTGTAGCCTCAGGGCAATGTAGGTGGATGCTGGGGGTGATGGTGCAGGCGCAGCATAAATCACACAGAGTCCAATGGTGCAGTTCAGGCCTTTTACTCACAGTTGGTATCCAAGTCACTTCTGTCAGCAATGACTGCCCAAGCCGTGCTGCGTCCACCAGGTGAGGGGCTCAGTCAACCCCCAGGCAGTTCAGGAGTATGGCACAGGACCCCCTTCTGTCCTTTCTCTGGCCTCTCATGCCCCACCAGTGACCACGCTTATGTCCAGCTGCCTCGGGCCTTCTCTTGGTGAAACTTGGCGCCAGTTTCCCTGACCCTATGTGGTGCCTTCCTAGCGGGTGTAGCAAGGGGTCGCACCAATAGATGATCACGACCTCCGGTTTTTGGCTGAGAGATGATTTACCTCCACCAACTTGGGAATCCGGTACCCTTCTGCGGCCTGACCCTTCACCCGATATAACGCGGGCTTGCAACGGTTGCTGTCCGTTCTGCTCTCTTAGGGTCCCTTCTGCCTTCTTGTTTCTGGAGCCTTTCTACTCCTCTGTCTCTCCTCTTTCCTTCCTTCTCCTTCTCCTCTCTGGCCCCGGCCTTTTCTCTAGGCCTGCCTTCTGAGCAGAGCTCCTACAGAGCCCCTGCTCCCTGTCACTTCTCCACTGTACTGACTGACTGAACTAAGATGGCTCCCACCTTTTATCTACTTTTCTGTGTCTGAGCTCAGGTGACCTGCACCCAATGAGCTCCTTCCTATGCTCCAGAAACCGCCCCCTTTCTGCTCCTACACCACTGGGTTCTCTCCCCCCTCCCCACTCCAGCCAGGGACATGGTCAGTTGTGCCTGCAATAAGATGGGAGCACCGTCGAGCTGTCCCCCAGAAATGGGGTGAGTGTGTATGTGTATGTGCAGCTAACTGAGCCCTGGTCCACACTCCATCCTTACCTGGGAGTGGAATTTCACACCTCTGGTTGAGGTGCAATACCCCTGTAGCAACCGAACCCTCAGGGCGCTACATACTTACCTCCCCTTTAGTTACATAGTAACTGTGGAGAGGAAATATCCAATGCTCTCCTTCGACGTCAGATACCAACAGCGTCACCGCTGCATATCGTCATATAATAGGTTGCTAACTGTCCAATAATAACACACAAAATTAGTTCTCTTTGGCCATGCGCTGGGACGTCATTGTTTATGTACCTCGTCATTGGTTATCGGCGTTGTCCAATCACCACTCTGATGGTGTCATACCAACTCACATCCAATCACATCAGGGCGCCGACATAACCGCATGTGCGCACCGCTGTTGCTTCGTAGTGCGCAGGTATCTGGACTTAGCCTACAGTTCAGAGTAATATATTCCGTGCTCATGTCAGCGGACTTTGATAAAAGACGAAGTTTCTTCAGACATATATCATTAAACTAGTAGTATTTGTACACATAGACTGGCAACCATTGGTAAGTAAAGAATTAATTAAGATCAATTTACCAGTAAACAAATTATATATTTATTTTTTTCCCTAGGATGATACTTACATTCTATTATATTAATATCACATTGCAAATAATCTATTGACCATAATCAGAATACAATCATTCACATTAGAGGGATATGAAATAAATAAATGACCTCTTTACGCCTGGTCATGTATATAGGTCAGTACAAGCTCCAAAAATAACAAAACCACAAATCAACAAAATCCTACGGGAGGGTGAATAACCGGAGTGGAACAATACCATCCCATTATCACAGCATTAGTAATTTACCAACATTTTTTATATAAGTTTCTCACTTACCTTTTCCCATAACTAGGATCGAGTCTCCTAATAAAAAGGCACTGTAGCTAAATCTTTCATTGGGGCCAAAATTCCAGATCCAGAGGTCTTGCAGTATGGAAACCTCTCATATGTCTGGATAGAGGGTTATCTGTTCCTGTGTTGATTGAATTTAGATGTTTGGAGATTCTCCTCCTAATTTCTTGAATGGTTTTGCCTACATACAATTTTTGGCAAGGACATTTAGCTGAGTATATGACTCCCTTGCATCGTGGTTCTGTGCTCCCACCTGGGAATGGAGCAGGTCTGGTGCTACGCTACTCCGGTCGCAAGCGCCGCCATTGTCCTGACCCTGGAGGCGGAGCTACTACAGGTGCAGGGAAACCATCCCATTCTTGTGTTCTGGTGTTGTGGGATGTTTGAGGACGCGGAACGCCATGTCTCTCACTGATTTTTCTGCCCGGGAAAGATGGGACACTGTCTTCCCTGGTTGCCAGGCAATGCAGGATGCTGGTTTGTCTGGTAATATGCAGTGGTGGAATGTTGTCCAGTCTGCTGTTGAAGCTAGCAGGGAGTGGCTGTCTGGGGATGATTGGGAGGTAATCAACACCTGATCATTAGACAGGCTATATAATCCTGCTCCCTGCTCAGTCCTTTGCTGTTTATTGCAGTTTCATATGTGCTTGGTGGTGAGTGGTGCTAGCATTAGTCTTACTATCTTTTCAGGGGTTTTCTCATTTTCTCTTCTGGTTACGCTTCCTGGGGTTCTTGCAGAGGTACTCACTTGATTCTTGACTAGGCACCAGCCATGTCACCAAACGCCAGCTGTCTGGCGACAGTGGGCCTAGGAAGGGCTCTGCCAAAGTCCCCCTTCCATTTAATGGGAGCTGGTTAAAGAGTATTCCCAGCCCTCAAGGGCTCGCCTAGCTGGGCAGCTTGTACCAGGTGCGTCTGTGGCTGCGCTTTTCCTGGTTTGGTGTTAGTCTTACTGGGTCCCTCAGCGCAGCGCATAGCACAGAGGTAAGTATGTGCAGAAGGTGCAGCCACCACAAGGGTTCAAACCGCTTTGATGTTCTTCTAACCAGGTAATTGGTCTCATCACTCTTTTACCACTAAAGTGACTATGTGTTAAGTAGACTCTCAAATTCTTCCCTCTTTGGAAGGTAATCTCTGTGCGTTCAACATCAGTCTCCATTATTACCAAATTACCCAGAGGGTAAATAAGCCTAAGAGGCAGCAAAACAACCCCAAAAAATGTTTAAACCTCCAGCATATTTGACCGTAGGTACTCTGTTCTTTTCTTTGTAGGCCTCATTCTATTTTCAGTAAACAGAATGATGTGCTTTACCAAAAAGTTCTATCTTGGTCTCATCTGTCCACGAGATGCTTTCCTAGAAGGATTTTAGCTTACTCATGTACATTTTGGCAAAATGCAATCTAGCTTTTTTATGTCTCTCTGTCAGCAGTGGGGTCCTCTTGGGTCTCCTGCCTTAGCGTTTCATTTCAATCAAATGTCAACAGATAGTTTGCGCTGACACTGATGTACCCTGAGCCTGCAGGACAGCTTGAATTTCTTTGGAGCTTGATTGTTGCTGTTTACCAACCATCCGGGCTATCCTGTGTTGCAAACCTTCATCAATTTTTCTCTGCTGTCGCATGTCCCGGGAGATTAGCTACAGTGTTATGGGTTGTATACTTCTTAATTTATGTTGCGCACTGTGGCCAAAGGTACATCATGATCTCTGGAGACTTGTAACCTTGAGATTGTTGACATTTGTCAACAATTTTGGTTCTGAAGTCCTCAGACAGTTCTCTTCTCCTCTTTCTGTTCTCCGTGCTTTGTGTGGTGCACACAGATACACAATGCAAAGATTGAGTCTTCTCCCCTTTTTATCTGTTGTCAGGTGTGATTTTCATATTGACTCCACCTGTTACTTGGTACAGGTTAGTTTGAATGAGCATCACATGCTTGAAATAAAGTTGTTTACCCACAATTTTGGAAACATGCCAACAATTTTGTCCAGACCATTTTTAGGGTTTTGTGTGAAATGATGTCCAATTTGCCTTTTTTTCTTTTTTGTTCCAATACATGCAAAGGAAATAAACATGTGTATAACAAAACGTGTATTTGCAATAATTTTTTGGGAGAAATACTTAATTTTCTGCAACAATTTCAAGGGTGCGAATACTTTCAGCAATGATTGTATATTATGGCGCTACCTAGAAAGTGATTTAGTTATTTCATTGGTCTCCGGATCACCCTCAAGTGGCTTAACTCAATGGAAACTAGCGGTACACTATGAAAGTTAAAATCTTTTATTACAGGAGAATGACAGGAGATAGAAAAAGCAAGTCAACCCCAAAATTAATTATTTTCATGCTGTCTAACAAAATCAATTTCATAACTTGAGAATACATCTTTAACATTTGCATGATCCCATTGCATACATTCACTGTCTACAATGGTTATATCAGTATAGATGGTATTTGCTTCCACAGTCGTGTGTTATTGTGCTGCCAAAGACAACAATGTGTGCTGGAAAGTTGGGGATAGTGTGGGATTCAAAATTTAAGTACATTAGTTCCTCTCATTTATAACAATATGGCGCCTACTAGAAGTCTTTAAAAGAAAAGGCATTTTCTGGAATATTGCAGCCAAAAACCTATATAACTTATCCAGTGGAAAGGTAATAAATGTTAGTTTGATAAGGTTCCAACACTCATGATCCCCACTAGTCATATTGGAGTCCACAATGCCTCATCACCCACAGTTACACAAGCAGGGGCGTATCTATAGTAGGTGCAAAGGTTGCAGTCACACCCTGGTCCTAAAGCCTTGAGGGGCCTAAAAGGTCCCTTTGGGAGACTGTTACTATTAAAAACCTGTGATAGTTGGGGGCCCTGTTGGAGCCTTTGCATTAGGGCCCACCAGCTGTGCACAAGGGAATTTAATGGCTCAGTTATTGAGCATGCACACTGCCCTTTGGTAGTATTTTTTTCAGAAGCTGCACTTTTAATTTTTACACTGTATAGAAATTTAGCTTTCTGATTTTGGATATATTTGGTGGACAATAGTTCTCTTTTTATTTATTCCAGATTATATCAGTTAATGAGATATATTTCTCAGGGGTGGACACATGTTGGGGCCCCTGTGTAAGAAATGTGTCTGGGCCTCTATAACTTTTATTGCAACAAAGATACATAAAAGCACATGCCACATATGTGCCACTCGCCAGACACTTGCCTCATACACACCAATCACAGTTGACACGATGCATATACAATTCCTGGCAAAGCCTTGCCCCATTGTGTCACTAACCCATGCCCAATCAGGGCACAACACACCTCCTTTATTCTTCTGCTCAGCTGCACTGACTGTTGTACAGCTGGGAACCAAGGGCCTATTTCCCCTTTGGGACCCAGTGCAGCTGAGCTGACTGCACATGCATTATGTCCTCCCTCGTTTATTATTGATGGGGATCATAATGACACATTGGTTGTATTTGTGGTGGCTTTTTACTTTTTAGAAGAAAGGTTTGGGAGGGTCTTACTAATACAGTAATTGCTATTTGCGTATTCACAAATCCATGTGTCACTGTCTGAGTATGGATCGTGATACATGGACTGCCTGTTGGTATCCTGACCTGAACTTGACAACCTCATATATATAAATGAGGCTGTCAATTTCGGGTCAGGAGACCTGTAGAAAATCCACAGTCCATACTCGGACCATGACACACGGATATGTGAATGCAGCATTATTTATTCCGAATCATATGCCTTTTTTTTACCACACTGCATCAGAAGCCTGGCTCAGATGTCCCATGTCCAGTGGGGAAGGTTCATGAGACAGCCTGGCTCCAGCTGAGAAACCTCTAGTCCTGGCCATGCAACAATTCAACTTCCCCTCTTCTCCCATGATGGGTTGGGTATGGTCGTACTTGGTCCTCCTAGACCGCGCCGGGCCTAATACTGAAATACATAATACAGTACAACATAGAATTGCTGCAGTATATTGTATTAGTGAGCAAATCCCTAGTGGTATTTAAAAAACACAAAAATTAGATAAAAAAAATAGTAAATGTAATAAGCGACCCTTTGTTCTCCGATATGGTAGCAATGAAAGCTTCAACTCATCTCACAAAAAAGATGGTAACTCACACAGCATACAGAATGACGTTATCATGCACTTTAGGCCACAAAGTTACTGTAACACAGAAACAATGGCAGAAAGAGTTAATATAAGTTAAACAATAAGTCATATGTACCCCAAAATTGTGCTATTGAACAATACAACTCATGCCACAAAAACTGATCTTCACAAATAAACTAAAGCTTTGTCCTTAAAGGGAACCTGTCACCAGATTTATGCTGCCTAATCCACGGACAGCAAGAATCAGAGCCTGGCCGCATCATTTTTCTCTAAGATGCTCGGACGTTTCAGAGAAAATATAGTTTAAAGATACGACCAGAGACGAGACTCCACCCAGGGCCGACTTTTCCCATTGCTGCTGCATGTAACATATAAAATAATGGAACATTTTGGTTCACTGCTTTTCAGGTCGGTCCCGGTGGGTTGGAAGCTCTTATATGTTCGCACTATCAGTGCATGAGCTAATCATCATTGTGCTGAAGTAGGAGATCTGGCCATTCTTTGTGCTTCAGCTGAGGTGAGTGCTGTAACAGACTGATCCTTTGAGGAACTACAATGAGAAAACTCTTGTGTTAGTGGAAGTCAGAACAAAGGCATTATCAGTAGCAGGTTTCAAGGTGTCTAGTTACAGAGCCTGTGAGCAGCTTTAAGACCTCATCAGCTAACAAGCCATTCCAAGCTGTGCTGCTGGAGTTGATGGAGAGATTAATGTGATTCTCCAGAGTGCTGTCTTCTCACTGGATCCAGTGAAGCTTATTGAGCTATGAAGACTGTAATATATGAATTTAAAAAAACATTTGAGAAACTAGGTTGACTTTTACTTAGAAAAACAAACAGAACTGAGTATTAAATTAAACGCGTTTGATAAGTGCAAAAGTGTTTTTAAAGCTTGTTTCACATAGTGATCAAGCTCTACGGCATATGTTTAGATGTCAGAAGTCCATATTGGAAACTCTTTGAAAGATTCCACTAGTTGTATAAAGGGATCGCCCCTATATAAACTCAGAATGCCATATTAGGGGATTTATAAATGAGGTAACCAAACAGCCTCTTGAAATAAAGTCATTTAAATTCTTTCAGTCCTTACTGATTGCACAGCCCTCCCTGCAGAAACCATCACTAATACATCTGTTATTCATGTAATAAACATAGATTTAGTAGTCAAAACATTTGCCCACAGTCGTAATGAGGGTTTTGCAGCCACACCACTTTATACTTGGCACCGGTGACCATTTTTATCCATGTTAAGACGTACCTTTACTTTCACAAGAAAATGAATATAGTGCAGGACTGTGCAGTATAATAATTTGGTCTTCGCTACCGTCTTCAGTGTGGGAGCGAGTGCTGTAAAATCCTATGACACTGTCTCACACTGAAGACGGGAGCCTAAAAGCAGACGAAGGAAGCTCCTTAGTTTATTAGCTAGTCTGCACTGCAGGTTATCCACAAAAACGTGTAATAGAGTGATTTAGAACAATGATTATACTGCATAGTCCTGCAGTGTGCAGAATTATTAGGCAAGTGAGTGTTGTGACCATATCATCATTTTTATGCAGCTTTTCCAACTCCAAGCTGTATAAACCTGAATGCTGATTGGATGAAGCAGATCAGGTGATGTGTATTCATGTAATGAGGAAGGTGAGGCCTAAGGATACAACACCCTTTATCAAGGTGTGCAGAATTATTAGGCAGCTTGTTTTCCTCAGGCAAAAAGGGCCAAAAAAGAAATTTACCTCTCTCTGTAAAGTCACAAATTGTTACAAGTCTTACAGAGGATGCAGCACTTCTGAAATTGCTAAGATATTAGGACAAGCAGAGAACCATGAAAAGTTTTTTTTTGCAAATCGTCAACAGGGTCGCAAAAAACGTGTTGAGAAAAAAAGACAAATTAACTGTCAAAGATTTGAGAAGAATCAAATGTTAAGCGACCAGGAAGCCATTATCCTCTAGTGCTGTCTTATCCCAGAGCTGCAACCTCCCTGGAGTGTAAAGTACAAGAAGTACAGTGCTCAGAGACATGGCCGAGGTAAGAAGACCAAAACCTGACCACCACTGAATAAGACACAGAAGTACAAGGTGTTCAGTGCTCAGAGACATGGCTGGTGTAGGGTAGGCTGAAACCCGACCACCACTGAACAAGACACAGAACTACAAGGTGTTCAGTGCTCAGAGACATGGCTGGTGTAGGGTAGGCTGAAACCCGACCACCACTGAACAAGACACAGAACTACAAGGTGTTCAGTGCTCAGAGACATGGCTGGTGTAGGGTAGGCTGAAACCCGACCACCACTGAACAAGACACAGAACTACAAGGTGTTCAGTGCTCAGAGACATGGCTGGTGTAGGGTAGGCTGAAACCCGACCACCACTGAATAAGACACAGAAGTACAAGGTGTTCAGTGCTCAGAGACATGGCTGGTGTAGGGTAGGCTGAAACCCGACCACCACTGAACAAGACACAGAACTACAAGGTGTTCAGTGCTCAGAGACATGGCTGGTGTAGGGTAGGCTGAAACCCGACCACCACTGAACAAGACACAGAACTACAAGGTGTTCAGTGCTCAGAGACATGGCTGGTGTAGGGTAGGCTGAAACCCGACCACCACTGAACAAGACACAGAAGTACAAGGTGTCCAGTGCTCAGAGACATGGCTGGTGTAGGGTAGGCTGAAACCCGACCACCACTGAACAAGACACAGAAGTACAAGGTGTCCAGTGCTCAGAGACATGGCTGGTGTAGGGTAGGCTGAAACCCGACCACCACTGAACAAGACACAGAAGTACAAGGTGTCCAGTGCTCAGAGACATGGCTGGTGTAGGGTAGGCTGAAATACGACCACCAGTGAATAAGACACAAAACTACAAGGTGTTCAGTGCTCAGAGACATGGCTGGTGTAGGGTAGGCTGAAACCCGACCACCACTGAACAAGACACAGAACTACAAGGTGTTCAGTGCTCAGAGACATGGCTGGTGTAGGGTAGGCTGAAACCCGACCACCACTGAGCAAGACACAGAAGTACAAGGTGTCCAGTGCTCAGAGACATGGCTGGTGTAGGGTAGGCTGGAACCCGACCACCACTGAGCAAGACACAGAACTACAAGGTGTTCAGTGCTCAGAGACATGGCTGGTGTAGGGTAGGCTGAAACCCGACCACCACTGAACAAGACACAGAACTACAAGGTGTTCAGTGCTCAGAGACCTGGCTGGTGTAGGGTAGGCTGAAACCCGACCACCACTGAACAAGACACAGAACTACAAGGTGTTCAGTGCTCAGAGACCTGGCTGGTGTAGGGTAGGCTGAAACCCGACCACCACTGAGCAAGACACAGAACTACAAGGTGTTCAGTGCTCAGAGACATGGCTGGTGTAGGGTAGGCTGAAACCCGACCACCACTGAACAAGACACAGAAGTACAAGGTGTCCAGTGCTCAGAGACATGGCTGGTGTAGGGTAGGCTGAAACCCGACCACCACTGAACAAGACACAGAAGTACAAGGTGTTCAGTGCTCAGAGACCTGGCTGGTGTAGGGTAGGCTTAAACCCGACCACCACTGAACAAGGCACAAAACTACAAGGTGTTCAGTGCTCAGAGACATGGCTGGTGTAGGGTAGGCTGAAACCCGACCACCACTGAACAAGACACAGAACTACAAGGTGTTCAGTGCTCAGAGACATGGCTGGTGTAGGGTAGGCTGAAACCCGACCACCACTGAACAAGACACAGAACTACAAGGTGTTCAGTGCTCAGAGACATGGCTGGTGTAGGGTAGGCTGAAACCCGACCACCACTGAACAAGACACAGAACTACAAGGTGTTCAGTGCTCAGAGACCTGGCTGGTGTAGGGTAGGCTGAAACCCGACCACCACTGAACAAGGCACAAAACTACAAGGTGTTCAGTGCTCAGAGACATGGCTGGTGTAGGGTAGGCTGAAACCCGACCACCACTGAACAAGACACAGAACTACAAGGTGTTCAGTGCTCAGAGACATGGCTGGTGTAGGGTAGGCTGAAACCCGACCACCACTGAACAAGACACAGAACTACAAGGTGTTCAGTGCTCAGAGACATGGCTGGTGTAGGGTAGGCTGAAACCCGACCACCACTGAACAAGACACAGAACTACAAGGTGTTCAGTGCTCAGAGACATGGCTGGTGTAGGGTAGGCTGAAACCCGACCACCACTGAACAAGACACAAAACTACAAGGTGTTCAGTGCTCAGAGACATGGCTGGTGTAGGGTAGGCTGAAACCCGACCACCACTGAACAAGACACAGAACTACAAGGTGTTCAGTGCTCAGAGACATGGCTGGTGTAGGGTAGGCTGAAACCCGACCACCACTGAACAAGACACAAAACTACACGGTGTTCAGTGCTCAGAGACATGGCTGGTGTAGGGTAGGCTGAAACCCGACCACCACTGAACAAGACACAGAACTACAAGGTGTTCAGTGCTCAGAGACATGGCTGGTGTAGGGTAGGCTGAAACCCGACCACCACTGAACAAGACACAGAAGTACAAGGTGTTCAGTGCTCAGAGACATGGCTGGTGTAGGGTAGGCTGAAACCCGACCACCACTGAACAAGACACAGAAGTACAAGGTGTTCAGTGCTCAGAGACATGGCTGGTGTAGGGTAGGCTGAAATACGACCACCACTGAACAAGACACAGAACTACAAGGTGTTCAGTGCTCAGAGACATGGCTGGTGTAGGGTAGGCTGAAATACGACCACCAGTGAATAAGACACAGAAGTGGAAACATCAAGACTGGGTCAAGAAATATCTGAAGACAGATTTTTCACAGGTTTTATGGACTGATGAGATGAGAGTTACTTTTGACGGATAACACAGATAATAGCAGGGTGAAGGTGGGGTCCTGCTATGGGTTGGTATAATTAAGGATTAGCTAGTTGGACCTTTTCAGGTTGAAGATGGACTCAAAATCAACTCCAAAACCTACTGCCATTTTTTATTAGACACTTTTCTTCAAGCAGGAAAAAGTCTCTATCATTTAGGAAAACTGTGATTCTGCAGGACAATGCTTCATCGCCGCATTGAAGTCTCTCACTGCTCGGCTGCTAGTAAAGGCCTTAAAGATGAAAAAGATAAAAAAACTACATGTTTGGGGTCTGCATACTTGTAGTGACCTGGGGAATCATATTGTCAGGTTAGTTTTACCATATAGTGAACATAGTAAGTAAAAACCCCAAAAAACAATTGTGGAATTGCACTTATTTCGAAATTTCCCCGCACTTGGAATTTTTTTTCCTTTTTTTCAGTGCACTATATAGTAAAGTGAATGGTGTTATTCAAATGTCTAACTCGTGCTGAAAAAAACAAGCCCTCATATGGTTATATTGATGAAAATATAAAAATGTTATGGCTCTTGGAAGAAGGGGAGGGAAAAACGGAAAATCGCCAGGGAGCGAAAGGGTTAAACAGAAAATTTATAGTGAAGGAAAACAGTCACCTCCTTCATTAGTGTCTGGTAGCTGTGGTAGGTTCTGCTCAAAAAGTTGATTGTCAACAGATTAAGAAACTGACTCTAAGGATGGAAGTCTTGTGACTGTCATTGGTCACTGATATTTTTTTGTGAAATGTCAACAATGTATTTTTGCACATTTTTATTTGTTTGGTTATTATTCTCACTTTAACAGATGAAAATAAACAATATAGATGGAAAATTTAGGTTTTTAATTTAGTTGCATTATAATTCTGCATTGTAATAGTGGCCCAATAATTCTGCACACATAGATATTCTCTTAAAGCACCACTCCAGCAATTGTTTTTTTTTCAGCTCTGGAGTGGCGCTTTAGATATAAGCCACTCACCCTCCGGCGTCTTCACCTTTTTTCGGGGCCACTCCAGTCCCGTGGCGCCATCTTGTGACAGTAGCTTCTGACTGGCCAGAACTCAGAAGCTACGTCATAAGCTCTCAATGCAAGTTTATGACAGCCAGAACGAGACTCCCATAGACTTGTATTGAAAAGTGACCTCCCACACAATCTATGAAACACTGGAACAGTCGGCAGGTCACTTTTCTCCGGAGACCGGAGGGAGCGGTGTGGAAGCTAATGAAAATGCCGGAAGGTGAGTATCAGACAGGGGACCGTGGACTTACATTTAAAGCATCACTTCAGTGGTGCAATAAAAAAATGCTGGAGTGGTGCTTTAAGAAAGACAAAGCTTTCTTAAATATTCAGATTTCAGGTTTATTAACCTTTTGGACCAACCAAAAGCGCTGTAGTTGTTCAATAATAAAATGAATCCTCAAAAATACAGACTGCCTAATAATTGTGCACACTTTGTATAATAATTTCTTGTGAAAGTAGAGTATGCTTTACCTGTCTGCAGGGAGCAGCATTTTCTTAGGACTGTGCACCGCGGTAATTAGAATTCTCATCTCCTTTTCCGGTTTTCACTTATGAAAATGTGACCCCATCATTTCTGTAGAGCAATTGTTAGACATGTTCTGCATTTTGTGTGCTAGCACCAATATACAACCTTTCCAGTGAATTATTATTTTTTTTATAAATATTGTGAAACCTAATATGAGATTTTTGGTAATCTTCATGAAGTGTAGCATACGCTATTTTTTCTTCACTTGGGTACATTTAATTGTGAATACAGATGTCCAGAACATGTGAAGCTTCCAGAAATCACATGTTTATTCTCCGTTTGCTTGCTACTAATTACTTTAGCGTGAATGGAGCGAATGGGATGCTGCATGCATGCGGCGACCTGCTGGGAAGGGGTTAAAGGTAGGAACGTGAATATGAAAAACAACATGTTTCCTGTTTGCTGCAGGCTGTAAAGATGGTTGGAGTGAATCCTCTGTTCTCCCCTCCCTCCCTGTACTCAGGAAATGTTTGGTCCTCACTGTGCTTTAAAATAAACCTGCAAAATGGTCCAGACTCGGCTCTGTATAGCTGTGTTCTGGGGCGAGAAATTCATTGTGACTTCTCCTCCGACACAAACTGCGGTTCTGATAACACAAAACAATTGCAGTTGAGTAAACAGCAGATGAGCTGTCCTATGATACCTATAGTGGAACTTGGTTCTTTTGGGTTATCTATACTTTTTTTGTTTTTTGCTTGGACAATACAAGGTGTTCTCTTTCTCGTCTTTAAACTGTTACAAGCAGAATATTGCCTTTATCTCAAAGTAAATTCTGAAATAATTGTCCGTCAGTGCTCCAGCATCATGCAGAAGGGCATGTATGTGTGAAAATGTAATCTCTTGAGCTTTCAGATCAAATCCTGAAGACTTTGGGAGCATTATGGGTGCTGTAGTAAGCATTTTTCCGTTGACTGCTTGCAGTAGAGCTATCAGATCTGAACACATGATGAATAGCATGATGGAGCTGTTGGAGGGAATGATCTATCAAGGTTTAGAGACCTAGACAAGAACTATGCAATTAAGAATCTGATTCGACTTGACGTGCCTAGGAAGAGGCAAGCTGCTTCTCTAACCTTGCTGTGATAACACTTGCTAAAAGATGTTAGTGACGCCATTATGGGTGTCTTTTTTGCCTAGACAAGGTTGTCAGGCCCACTGCGTTTGTGTTGTTTTTTTTTCTTTCTTAAATATTTGAAATTTGGTACAGTCTATAATTATATAAGTGTCTGGCCCACGTGCTGTGATTTACAGAATTTTATTAACCTGTGGTATATGCAGAGTATTGTCACTTGTAGAATGAATGAAGTCCAATTGGAAAGGAATCGAAAAATTACAGAAAAATATATTACTTAGGTTTTCTTTAATCCAGGTTTTCTTTAATGTCTTTCATCCTTTGATTGGATTTCTTACAGTGGGCTGACATTTTACCTCTTTCTTCTGTGTTTTCAGTTCCTGTTCCTAATATTTAATAATTACTGAGTTTTAAATCAATTTAAAGGGGCTGTGTCATAAAGGAAGCCCCAGTCTATACACCCTGCCTATATACAATGGGATATGTAGGAGGACCTGCAGTAAATACATGCAATGTGAACAGAGCCTTAGTCTGTGTGCCCACTATGCGTTTTTTAAACATTTCCGCAGCGGCGATTCCGCTGCAGAAATGCTTAAAAACTGCTTGGTAGAAGGTCTGCTATGTTCCCCAATGATAATCCGCATGTGCTGTGCACATGCTGCGGAAATTTCCGCTGCTGATTATCATTGCGGAAAAATCCGCAGCACTACCAATTATTTTGCGTAATCGCAGCGTTTTTGCCGCCATTGACTTGCATTGAATCGCTTAACATCCGCATGACTACATGTGCACATGTGGATATTAAGCGATTCAATGTGCAGATGGTACCCGGGTCTGGAGAAGAGGAGACTCTCCTCCAGACCCGGGTACCATAGTACCTGTAAAAAAAAAGAATTAAAATAAAAAATATACATTATACTCATTTTCTGATGGCCCCCGGTCTCCATAGCGATGCGTCCTGGCTCCCCGGCAGCTCGCGATGGTCTAAAAGGACCTGCCATGACGTCATTTAGTCATGTGATGGGTCATGCGACCGCTGACGTCGGCAGTCGCGTGACCTGTCACATGACTAAATGACGTCATGAAAGGTCCTTTTACACAACCGCGAGACAACGGGAAGACCGTAAGCATCGGATAAGTAGACCGGGGGCCATCGGAAGGTGAGTATAATGTTTTTTTTTTATTTTTTACCATTTTTATTCTTTTTTTTTTTTAACTAACTTGGTCACACTATATAAATCCATGCCCGTTGCATGGATTTATATAGTGTGACCAAGTTGTCAAGCACTTTCCAAGTGCTGCTAAAATCGCTTGGAAACGGGCTTGACAGCCCGCATGCGAAATCGCATGTTTAAAACGCTTCTACCTGGCAGAAAAAACGCATGTACAATCCGCATGCGTTATTTCTGCCAGGGAGATGCAGAAATGCTAAGGAAAAATCCGGAGCATTTCTGCATCGTGGGCGCTTAGCCTTACTGTACAGTTCTGCTGTTTTATTTCCTATCCATGTGGTCTGTTTGCTGTTAAATATTGAGGTACTCTGTGTTTTCTGATGAGCAACAGCTTGTTTGTTTTTGATCTCAGTAACTGTCAGGGATTATAGGTGGTGTTTCTGTCTCCCCCACGCAGCAGAAAGGTGTAAGCAAAGTCTGCGCTCCCAACAGCTCATTTTTGACAATTAAACCAATGATGCTTCAAAAATTGATACTATGGCTTGTCTGATGAATGTATCTGCAATTCTGAGGCTTTTCCTAGCAAGTGCTCATTGAACAGTATAGCACTGAAGCACATGAAAGCTGAATTTTGTGACGTTGGGACTGTTGGCCAAGTGTTGCTTGTGGCTTCATCATTTACTAAAGCTACTATATAACCTATCACATGTTGGGATATAATCAATCATTCTTTCTCCATATACTGATGCCTCATTAATAATTACATTACAATTGTTCTTCGGCTGTACTTTTCCTTCTTAGCAAAGCCCCATAATTTTATTAGTTTCAGGAGTCAGTTTCTGACAGAAAGAAATGTAATTTTTATTTGGCTATCACACTAAATGTATGTTCCATTTCCTAACTTATCAGTGTACTACTACTTGTTGTGACGACTCTTGTTTGTCCAAAGTCAGAAAATGGTAATTATCTTGAAATTTTTATTTTGGAGGGTAAGACGGAAAACGACTTATTTCCATTAGAATGTATATAAAATGTGTATTTTACTTGCCCATGGGAAATAAAATATTTTATCAAATAAACCTGTACATGTACCATGATTGCTGATACATTACTTTGATTTCACTATGATTCAGTGGGCTAGTGAGTCCGAAACCTCAGTGGTCACTGAATAAAGCAACACCAGACAGAATAATGTTTTCAAGGGTCAGCAAAGAAAATGTAAGAGGTCGGCAAGGAAGGAGATGCCAGGAGAATTCCTTATAAGTTGTAAGCTTGCGACCAGGGCCCTCACGCCTCCTGTACTTTGTAGTGTCAAATCCTAGTGGTAAAAAGGAATGTATAAGCCCATATAGACTGAAATGTGTGCCTATATATATATATTATATATATATATGTGTGTGTGTATATGTGTATAAAGAGTGTGTGTTCGTATATCATGTATAGTCTCACTAACACTCTCACATGCTTAAGACTGTCGCTCAATCTTTTTTTTTTCTTCTTTTTTTTTTTGTTTTCTCCCTTCTAAAACTCATCTAAATGGAAAACACATTGTCTTCATTATGTGCCTGTATTGAATGAACCAAGTTGCCATGGAAACAGCCATCTGAGGCCTGGCTGATTCTAGGCCAGTGAATGGGGTATGAGCAAATGCAGCACCTTCCTAACCAGAAGGGAACAATCACTATTCATTCAAGCCAGGTTTAAGATCGGAAAATCTTGTTAGCGAGAAAAATGTAGATGAGTATGTCAGCTGCAGAAAATCGTCTTGGACTATAACACGCCTCCATTTATTTAGTTTTCCCTTTTTATTTTCTGGTATTGTACATTGGTGCACACTAGTACCACCTCTCTATATTTTGGTGGCAGTGGGGTTAGCACCTCAGGAGAATCATTTCTAAAATGTCCACTTCTCCATAAAATGAGATTGGCAGTCCCCCAGCTCGCTCAGCATCTGTGATTTTAATCCCGTTAGTGCTCAGCAATGTGTTGCAGATCTGTCCAGCGTGGATGGTGCTCACTCTGAAGGGGTCAAAGCAATGAATGAACCAAGGATTGGCTTCCATTATCTCACTTATAGGATGTATTCAGTCTTCTGCCAGACTGTAACCAACTTTTCATCTCTGATTTGTTTTTAAAATAATTGGAAATAAAGGGAATTTTAGAAACATTCATAATGGAAGACAAATCAACTGAGGAATGAAGGAACCACTTACAATTTTTTTTTAAAATGCATCCATATTGTGTGTGTGAGATCAGCCCATGTTATTACAGTGACCGGTGATTTCTCAGGTGTTTCCACTCCACTGCACTTCATTTAATCGATGCGGGAAAGGATCAGTTTTTTAAGTGCTCTTTTTTATTTTTTTTTTATCTAAAAATCTATTGCAGGATAACTCTTGTGTCAGGTCTTCAGATGTGATTCAGAAATGCATTGTTGTACGCCATAGCCATATAAAAGAAGTTCCAGCTCCGTATGTAACCACAAAAACCCCATTCGTTGGTAAACATTGAAAAATTGTCTACAGAGATGTGTTACCTTTTTTGGTTGCCTGCAGCCACCTCCAGAGTGAGCCGAGTACATTTAGATGTACAGCTCCAGATTGGTTTGTGCAATAGAAATACAAATGCAGCCAGTATTGATGAGCGAGTATGTTCTGTTAACCCTTTCGGTGAGCATGCTCGGGTGCTCGCCAAGTATTTTCAGCGTGCTCAGGTGTTATGTTGGACTCGTGCTGTGTGCATGATTTGCGACTGTTTGACAGCTTTAATACGTGTGAAGAATGCCTAAGAAACAAGCATTCCTCACATGTATTAAAGCTGTCAAACAGTCGCAAATCATGCACACAGCTCAACTCAAACATAACACCCGAGCACGCTGAAGATACTCAGGGAACACCCGAGCATGCTCATAAATCTCAAGTAACAAGCATGCTCGCTCATCACTAGCAGCCATCGTCTTGTAGTCTGAAGCGCAGAACCCAAGGCCGGTCAGCAGTTTATTGTTTACCTTGCTCTGCCTTCCTGCACGCTGTACCCTTAGTAGCATCTGTGATGGGTACTGCAGTGCTGTCCTACTCATATGAATCAGACAAATCTGCAATACCCAGCAAGCTGCTACTAAGTGTATGGCATACAGGTGGATGAAAGATATCAACCATGAAGAATCCACAGAGCTTGTCCGAGCCCCTTCTAACAACTTAATGGCGGGGTGCTGAGAGTCTGATCCCACCAATCTGACGCTGATGGCTTGTTTTAAAGGGTTATTCAAGACTTATTCTCCTTTTGGGCTAAGAACTTGTAGGCAGGCAGTTCCTAACTACCTGCTTGTTCGCCTGGCTCATAGAGATCACAGACTGCTCTTTCTTCTTCCAGTTCCTTCTCTTCTGCTCTGTTCTGTCGACGAGGTGCTACTGCTGACGTCATGCTGATTGACAGCCGGCTCCCTACGACTGTCAGTCAGCATGATGTCGGCAGAAGTAAGAGGAAGAAATGCTCTGTTGATGTGAGATCAAAAGAAGAAGAGTCAATGTTCTGAGCCGGGAGAGATTATCGAAGGGCAGCACAGGTAGGTAGTTGGCATCTACCTACCTGTAAGTTTTTAACCCAATAGGGGAAAAATCAAAGTCTCAAAGTCCCTGATAGCCTCATTAAGGCCACAGTCACATATTCAGTATTTGGTCAGTATTTTACTTCAGTATTTGAAAGCCAAAAGTAGGAGTGGGTGATAAATACAGAAGTGGTGACGTGTTTTTATTATACTTTTCCTCTGATTGTTCCTCACCTGGTTTTGGCTTACAAATAGTGAGGTAAAATACTGACCAAATACTGAACGTGTGAATGTGGCCTAATGATAAGTCATCAATATTGTGTGGAAAAACACTTTAACATCCAAGAAATCTCTCCTATATCAGGAGGCATTGGTGATTGGAAGGTGGTTTGGCTAAATTCACACATCGGTGTGTTGCGGTCAGAGTACGGACCATGATGAACAGACTGACTGCAGATCTCCTGACCCAAATAGTAAGTGCACATGATACTCTCATATTGCAATCGCAGCCATGCTAATATTCCTCTTATTGTGGGACACAAGGTCAGCCATTGTCTCACCTCAGAAAAGAAAAGGATCAGGAGGAAATAAATCCTAGTGTTTTTCTCCACTACTTTTACAGTACTGATAAGGCTGGTAACATTCTGACCACCTACAGTACTACACACATTCTTTCCAAATGTTCATTTTATTAAATTATTAATTGGGTTTTGCAGGATTAGAACAACATGGCTGATTTCTTCTCTTAACGGTACCGCACCTGTCCATCATTAGCTCAGCCCCATTCACTTCCACGAAGCTGAGCTGTAATACCAGACACAACCCATGGACTTGTTGTGGTGTTGGTTTTCAGAGTAAGCAGCCATTTTTTCTAATCCTTTAGTCTGTCAAATGTACTTTGTAAATACATTGCAATATTTATTATGCATTAAAGGGGTTTCCTAGGATTTTTAAAAGTTGTGATAGCATAAGGAATGTAATATAATAAATAGCCCCCAACACTTCAGCACTGTTCAGAGGTCCCATCAGCTTGCAATAAAGACATCCAACAGTCATGTGATCGCTGCTTCCAATCACCTTAGTTTTTGTACACTCCCCTGAATTCCACAACACCATAGAATGAAATACCAGAAAAGAATGCTGGGATGTCCAAGCTGATCAGCCTGTGGAATTGTGATTTCTGCTCTGGAAGTAATATAGGCTGTAACTCAGGATCACTAATGTAATGAATTCCCAAAGATACTCACTCCCTTCAGCCTCAAGTTGAAATTTTAGGCACTTAGACATCAAAAGCATGTTATCTTGTTGCAGCGCAAGTTTTAAACCTTACTCATAAAGCAAGTTTAAAGGGAATCTGTCCAAACTGACAGCATAAACTATATGCACATACCTTGTAAGAGATATATCGCCTATAAAAATTGCACCTTTGGTGTTCACTGCCCCTGGGTTCAGTGCTGGGTCCACTACTGCTGTCTGTTATTGTCTGCAGCGCTGATAACCTGTCTACAGTGCGGCAGCCAATCTGTAAGTTCAGCGGCTCTGAGCGGAGCGTTCCGTCTACACAAGTAGGGTCGCTGAGCTTTGGGGAGCGGCTGCCACTCGGTCAACATGACGTCATCGCTGCAGCCAATAGCTGACACCGGGGGACGTTGAGTAAAGAACAGATTTGTTTTTTTATAACCTCTTTTAGCATATATGCTAATTAGAGCGCCTGGTGCATCCTTGATGTGGTCAAAAAGCTCAGTGCTCATTTCTGCCCACTAGTTTTGCACGCCTCCCTCACATTGGCTTGCCTGGAGTGATCACTGTTTGCAGGGGAAAGTCAGGTTAAGCCAGTGTTGTCAGTCATCCAAGAGGGAGGCAAGGACAGCAAAACGAGTGGGCAGAACAGTGCACCCTACTTAGTATTTTTAATGAGTCTTCGGTTTCTGCAGAACAGAGGCAGTGATCACAACACCAAAGGTGCCATTTCTGTAAGGGTTAGTGTTTAGTTCATACTGTCAGTTTGGGCTTGTTTATGTGAGACACTAAATCTGTACAAAAATTCTGTAAGCCTGCTCCATATCACATGACCAGAGGAGGTATGCGAGTGGTTTGTGAGCACTATGTGCCATATAACATAGATCAATGTGACATTTGGGGAGTTGCAATCAAGGTGCCCTTGCTGCAGTAGAAGGGGAGATGATCAAGCCAACAGCTAATTATAGGAACTCAGGACAGAAAAAAACATTATCTTGGGACGCACTAGCTGGAGATGGAATATGTCAGATTGTAATTAATTCTGCTCCCTGGTCTCACGTTGACTGCGTGCGAATACAGGGTGCTACCAGGGAGAATACATAATTAGCAGACACATACTACAAGCACTAGAAGCTTCACATCTGGAGCGACACAGCTATTCTGACAGTCATAGAATATCATAGAAATCCACCGCAACCTTCCTGGTTTGTTTTTTATAATGGAAATTTTCGTTATTTCATTATGCTGAAACAGGTAGCTCATGCTTCATCCACCCATCTACCCAATGTAGATTACCAAATGACTCTGCTGATTTCTTCAGTGTATTTGTGTGGCTTCTTTTAGAGCTGCTGCTTTTTATTATTATGTGTTGTACAGGATTAGGTAAACATGTCTGCTTTCTTCTAGAAATGGCACAGTACCAGTCCAGCAGCTGTCTGGTTAGTGCAATTCTCCTCCACTAAAGTGGATAGGTTTGAGGTGCAATACAACACACAACTGATGGACAGGTGGAAGGAACATTTCTGGAAGAAAGCAGCCTTGTTTTTCTAATCTTGCACAACCCTTTTGATAAAAATTGTTTTGCTGCTAAATACATTTAGCCTTCTACTACATAAATCTCACATGAGCTCTCATATATATGTAGGAGTTGGAAGAGACTGTTGGGCTGACAGTTATCTCATGTGTATGGCCAGTTTAACACTCCTATATCCTTCTAATCTAGCACCTCTCACTTCCAATCTAATTAAGGCTAGGCTATGTGCGCACGTTCAGGATTTGAATGCAGAAATTTCTGCAGCGTTTCTGCATCTCTTGGCAAGAAAAACGCTGCGGAAAAAACTAGCGTTTTGACGCGATTTTTATGCATTTTTGATTCTTTTTTATGTGTTTTTGGACATTAATGAATGCTTTTTGGACCTAAGTAGAGATATTTGAAAAAAGAAATGTGGGACATCGCTTCAACCCTTGGACACCATCAGACCTGGGGTGAGTATATTGGTTAATTTAAATGATTAAAGAACGTGTCTGTTGTATTTCAAATTAAGTGTTTACTCTGTGTGTGTGTTTATTTAACTGTTTACTTTACTTTAATTAGCTTTTAGTAATGAAAGGGTCTGATTGACATCATCACCAAACAAAAGGGCTAGGTGTCACCTAATCCCATACACCCAATCTCATTAGCATTTCCATTCATGTAATTTCAGGGGCAGCTGAGAGTTGCTATGTCAAATTCTCTTGCGGAGTCGCTAGTCACCGCAACAGAAATTTGACCACTAGAATGTATTGAATGCAGTAAATCCGCATGGTTAGGTGAACACATGTGGATTTACCTGCGTTCAATAGAACGCAGCATTTTGGGCCCAGCAAAAAATATGCTGCATCCAAAGCGCAGCTACGTTCGGATCGTGGGCACATAGCCTAAAATTTTTAAAAAAATGGTGTGGGCTCCTGCATCATTTTTATAACCAGCAGAGGGAAAGCCGACCGCTGGGGGCTGATATTAGTAGCTGGGGAAGGGGCCATTAGCTAAAAATGTTCCTGGCTATTAATAACAGCCCACAGCTGTTTGCTTAGCCTTTACTGGCTAGATTACAGGGGGACCCCAGAAAAAAATTGACGTAGGGTCCCCCTATAAAATCTAACCAGAAAAGGTTAAACAGATAGCTGTGGGCTGATATTAATAGCAAGGGAAGGGGCCATGGATACTAGCCCCCCTCCACGGCTAATAATATCACCCCTCAGCAGTCCCAAAAATGGCGCATCCATAAGATGCGCCAAATCTGGTGCTTAGCCTCCGCTCTTCCCACTGCTGTGTAGTGGTGGCGAATGGGGTAATGGGGTTGGGGTTCATGTCAGCCTTGTCTTGGCTGCTGACATAAAGCCCAGGTTAGTAGGGCATCTATAAAGCGCCCCCATTACTAACCCCGTAATTAATTTTCTCAACGCTTTTTCAATAAAGACACCGCCAGAATAAAGTATTTTATTGAAATAAAATTACACATGGTTTTAATAATTTTTTTATTGTTCTCTCAATTCCCGACGCCCTCGATCTTCTTTAAAAAATAAAAAACAACCATATCCCTCACCTATTCGCTGTCATGACGTAATCCAGATTGTTCCACGGCGATCTGGGTCACTTCTACAGCAGCCACATCAGTCACTGATGTGACTGCTGTAGAAGACAGCACTGTACACTGATAGGAGTGTGATCACTCCTGTCAGTGTACATTGCTGCGCTGCTGCAGGCTGAGGTCATGTGAGTTCATCAGCTGAAGATCAGCTGATCAGCCCCAGTGACCTCATACTGCATCAGTACTGCGTGGGAATATTCGTGAGAGTATTCCCACACAGCACCATTGCTGTAAACTGATATGATGTGAACTGATCTTCAGCTGATGCACTCGCGTGACCTCAGGCGGCGGCAGCGATATACACTGCCGGGAGCTAGCGCCCTCCCGTCAGTGTACCACCAGAATGATCGCGTCGCCGGGGGACATCAGGAGAACGGCGGGATTTCGGACAGGTGAGGATAAAAGTGTTTTTTTTTATTTTTTATTTTACATAGATTTTTACTTTTTTTTTTACATCGCGCAGCCCCGGCTCGGCTGAGGAGACTACTGCTCCCCTCAGATGCGCCGCTCTCGCTGTTATCAGCTGGAGCGGCGGTTGGATGTTGGGAGAAGTAGTCTTCTTCCCCGGCCCGGGTACCATTCTTTGAGTGTTTTTGCCCTGCAGAAACGCTACAAAGAATGGACATGCTGCATATTTTAACGCAATGACAATCCTGAGCGGAAATTTCCGCATCATGTGCACAGCACATCAGGACTGCCATTGAATTAGCTGGCAGAGTGATTACCTAGCATTTTTGATGCATTTCCGCGTGGAAAAAACGCATCAAAAACGCACAGTGTGCACTTAATCAAAGAGTTATTTACGTGATATGTTTTATTGACCAAACATCAAGAACCACACAAGGCTTTACCATGAATTGTCTCTACAATTAATACCTGGAAAATGGTTCACTTGTGAAAACCAAGCGGAGAATGACTGCAATGGTGGGTTACACACGTTTTAGATGTGGTTCTGATCTCATTAGTAAGAACGACTCTTATAATTGAACCCGAAGGGTTCTTTTACACCAGCAGATAATTGTTTAAGTGAAGACTGCTGCGATCGTAACTCAAGATGAGCAAACGATGGCAGAGAAATGTTTCTACAGGACGAGAATCGTGAATGAAACGGTTGAATAGTGGTCCTTCCCATCCTCCTTGTTGCCGGTCTAATCATTGAACAAGCAAACAATCTCCATTTACATTACACAATCATTAAAAGATGAACGAGAATTTCTTCAGTCTCATAAACGATGTCATGCAGGATGAGCGAACGTTTTTGGACACATCGTTCAGTTACTCAGTCCCTTCACATTACACAATTGTTGTGAGCGATGGGTTGTTACCGTTATAAACGGACGGACTATCGACCAGTGTAAATGGCCCTTAAATTGGGTCCCCAGTGCCAGAGAAGAGTTCTGCACTTAGATTTTGTTTTTAAAATCTTTTCTATTTTGAATGATTGTTGTGATGGAACAAATGCTGCAGCCAGATGTGAGCTTGAATCATTCAGGGAAATGTCACATGTGTATTTATAAATAAAATCTTAAGGGGTTTTCCATGACCAGCCAAAGTTAAGAAAAAGGTAGTAAGCCATTTTTATCTAATAAGTCCCCTGCCCCTCTAATTCTTTCTATGGTTCCCTGCTTGCTTCGCCATTAACCAGGTATTTGCCACCTAATCCGAGAGAAGAATAATGTAAAGACAGAGAGCCTGATTCCAGCGTCACTTACTTGGCTGTTTGCTATAGTTTTGATAATTCTTCTGATAAAACAGAGATTTTATCACTAGAGGACTGGTAAACCTGCTGCTGTAGTCCTGCTCATTTATGAACACTGTATAACCCCACCCCCTCCTCTGATTGGCATATTTCTGCCTATGCACAGGGTACACAGAAAGCTGTCAGTCAGTGGAGATTTGATTTGCATACAGAGAACTGGTAGATCTTCAGCAGATAAAACTGTGAATTTATCAAAACTACCTCAAGCAGCCCTGTAAGTGATACATTGCTGGAATCATCATGCTGCACTCAAATGGGGTAGCAAAAACCTGGAGACCGATTCCCTTTAACACCAGTGAATGGCTGCAGCTGTCATTGTTACAATGCAAGGCTGGACAGGTATGCAGTGCAGCTAAAAATTGCCTTCGGTTCCTGTCTTTTAAAATAATTTTCAGTTTGTGACTATGAAAGTTCTTGTTTGGCTACATAATAAGTAAGACTAGCTGCAGGAGATTTCAGACTTGCTCCTACAGTCTACAAATATTTGTCTACCCTTGGTGTAATAAAATGTTTGCTTAAATATTTGTATGGGATAGGTAGTGTCTTCAGTTATTAGGACACACCCATTTGATGATGACCTGTTGTTTCTCATTACTTAGTTGAGTGGCTCTTGCGATATTCTGGCTTAGAACAGTTGTGGAATAGGGCTCAGCAGTGTGTGGAGCTGTGTACCAGCGCCACCTCTGCAAAATACTCCTGATGGTAGCAAATACTTTCTGAAAGCCAGATGAACACTTGATGAGTCACACAAGTTCATTAGAAGCCTCACCCTTAGGCCACGGCCCCACTATCAGTATTTGGTCAGTATTCGGTCAGTATTTTTTCTCAGGAGTGGGAGCCAAAACCAGGAGTGGGTGATAAATGCAGAATTGGTGACTTGTTTCTATTACACCTTTTCTCTGATTGTTCCACACCTGGTTTTGGCTCCCACTCCTGAGAAAAAATACTGACTGAATACTGACCAAATACTGATAGTGGGGTCATGGCCTTAGACTACAGCCCCACTATCAGTATTTGATCCGTATTTTTCCTCAGTATTTGTAAGCCAAAACCAGGAGTGGGTCGAAAATGCTGAAGTGGTGACGTGTTTCTATTATACCTTTTCTCTGATTGCTCCTCACCTGGGTTTGGCTTACAAAAACTGAGGAAAAATACTGACCGAATACTGACCAAATACTGATAGTGGGGCCATAGCCTTAGAGTAAAAGGGGGTATTTCAAGAAGTTTTAACATGTGTTTCTTTACTCATTGTTTCCACTTTGTGTTCTTTCCTGGTTTGCTGCTTACAGACTGAATCTACAATGTGCACATTCCAATAACAAAGAAGCCCATTGCATGAATAAGTGTGTCCATACTTTTGAGTGTGTGACGATACAGCGTAAAATCTTAATTATGCCAGACATACTTTCTGATGGCAAGAGCAGTATACCTTTATTTTTATGTTGACCTTTTAACCTGTGTTCTTCATTAGTTGATTAACAGACTATTATTTGTATAACCCTGAATGTTATCTGCTCTTTGATTCTGAAACAATGATGTTTATTTACAAGAGCCCCGTGTTATACCAACTATGTAAATTGATTAGCTCAAACAATGAGACATGAGGTTGCCCTTTTCCCCCCAACCTGTGACTGATGACCTTACACAGATGTAAATATAAAGATGGATGTCTGTAGTGCTGAAAGCAGAGAATCAAGGAGAAGCAAGAGGACACACAGACTCTTGAGACCATCAGCTTGGAAGCATGGATTTTACCTAAAGATACACAGATTTGTATTCTACATGATTCCGGCTTAAGGGTATCGGCCATGACTGGAAAGATACGGATCTGCTCTGTTAACCATCAGAGAGACCATGGATACATTTAGGGAGACCAGGTTGGGATGAAGAAGTCACCTGGCCCCACGAATATGTTGTTTGGGGTGGCCAGGAGGGACCCACAGGTCGCCTGGAACCCATAGAGACATTCAGAGAAGCCAGATTGGGACCCACCGGTCATCTGGCCCCATGAACACTCTCGGAGAGGCCAGGTTGGGACCCTCGAGTCTCCTGGTCTTGTATCTCGATGGACTTCTAGCTTCCTAAGCTTGCCACTACCTCCTCTCTGTGGGGGCCCGCCAGTAGTGGGGGGGCCACTGGTTGAGGTAGTCAGCCCTGGAAGTCTCCAAAGTCGTAGCTGTTCTATCCCAGGCAAGCAGAGAAGGAAGGGTGAGACTGTGTAATGGTGTACCATCTTGGGTATTTGCTGGGACTGTTCTACCTGTTTATTGTCCGCTTTGTGGTTCAATTAAGTATTGCCACACTGTTTTACCCGCACCCTGTGTTGTTTGAGTAACGTTACACCCATGGAAGACCCCGGGTCTTCACAGAGTGGTACTGTAGTTACCTTAAAGTGCACCTGTCAGCAGGATTGTGCTTAGTAAACTACATAAACTGTCATGAGGGCGCCATTACACTAAGTAAAATGATACCTTTGTTGATAAAATCCGTCCAGTGATTCTTTTATAATCTTTATTTTCAGTTCTGCCATAATGATATGCTCGTGCTCTGGGGTGGTACTTTAGGGAGGGGCTGTAGCTGGTGCTCTCATAATGTATGCCTATCTCTGGCCTTTGACAGGTTACTGTGCTTTCAGTGACCTGCCTACTGTTTTAAATATTGCCTGTGTAATTTCTGTTCAAAAGTGTAACGTTTCTCCTTGTGGAGAGTTAAAGGGTTGATTGTGACTTGTAGGATTGCCGCTTCCAATAGGTGGCACTATAGAGTTCAAGTCCTGTTTTTCTCTGAAGAGGCAATTTGCATGTTCAAAAGTGAAAATTTACATCCCCCAATATGGTTAGCGCATGGGCAGTAGCATCTTTTGGTTGCCAAGATGCTATAGTGCACGCACGGTTGCCATTTTGCTTCAGGAAAAAGAATTTGGGTGCAGCAGTATGGCGCCGCACATGCGCAGTAGCATCTCTCGGCGATCGAGAAAAGCTACTGTGCAAGCGCGGGCGGCGGGGGCCATGTTGCTGTAGACAAATTTCTTTTTCTTCTAGCAAAATGGTGCCTGCGTGTGCGCAGTAGCATCTCGGCAACCAAAAGATGCTACAGCGCATGCACAGGCCGCGGTGGCCATATTGGGGGATCTAAATTTTCACTTTAGAACAGAAATTACACAAGCAATATTTAAAACAGTAGGCAGGTGACTGAAAGCGCAGTGACCTGTCAGAGGCCAGAGATAGGAATACATAATGAGAGCACCTGCTACAGCCCCTCCCTAAAGTCCCGTCCCAGAGCACGAGCATATCATTAATGCAGAACTGAAAATAAAGATTATAAAAGAAAAGAATCACTGGACGGATTTCATCAACAAAGGTATCATTTTACTCAGTGTAATGTCGCCCACCTGACAGTGTATGTGGTTTACTAAGCACAATCTTGCTGACAGGTGCGCTTTAAGAGTACGCTCTCATAAAGCCGATATGCTGTAGATTGTTCAGCAACGTATCAGACGCTTATTTTGCTGTGTTTTTAGGCTCTGTGACCACTATGCGTTTTTTAAGCGTTTCCGCAGCGGCAATTCCGCTGCAGAAACGCTTAAAAAACACTTGGTAGAAGGTCTGCCATGTTCCCCAATGATAATCTGCATGTGCTGTGCACATGCTGCGGAAATTTCCCCTGCGGATTATTGCAGAAAAATCCACAGCACTACCAATTATTTTGCGTAATCGCGGTGTTTTCGCCGCCATTGACTTGCTTTGAATCGCATAATATCCGCATCACTACATGTGCACATGCGGATATTAAGCGATTCAATGTGCGGATCGTACCCGGGTTTGGAGAAGAGGAGACTGTCCACCAGATGCGGGTACCATAGTACCTGTAAAAAAAAAAGGAATTAAAATAAAAAATATACATTATACTCACCTTTTGATGGCCCCGGTCTCCATAGCGATGCATCCTGGCTCCCAATGGTCTAAAAGGACCTGCCATGACGTCATTTAGTCATGTGACGGATCACGCGACCACTGACGTCGGCTTTCGGGGCGTGACCTGTCACATGACTAAATGACGTCGTGGAAGGTCCTTTTACACAACCGCGAGACACCGGCAAGACCGGACGCATCGGATAGGGAGACCGGGGGCCATCAGAAGGTGAGTATAATGTGTTTTTTTTTATTTTTACCAATTTTATTCTTTTTTTTTAACTAACTTGGTCACACTATATAAAATCCATGCCGGTTGCATGGATTTATATAGTGTGACCAAGTTGTCAAGCACTTTCCAAGTGCTGCTAAAATCGCTTGGAAAGCGCTTGTCAACCCGCATGTGAAATCGCATGATCAAAACGCTTCAATTACTCTTGTCCGTGGCAGGAAAAACGCATGTAAAATCCACAAGGACAATCCGCATGTACAATCTGCATGTACAATCCGCATGCGTTTTTTCTGCCAGGGAGATGCAGAAACGCTCAGGAAAAATCCGGAGCATTTCTGCATCGTGAGCACATAGCCTTAGGGATTTACTGCAGATATAACCTTTCAGATTGCAAAAGGTGAAATCTACGATAAATTCTGTAAAAACATTGGACTTGCTGCAGATTTGCAAATCCACACCGAGCATCAATTTCCCATAGGAATTTTCAGCAATGTGCAGATGAGATTTAGTACTATAATACACAACAAATACACAATGTGGGATCATGCCCTTTATATGGTCGCGCGGTCAACCCTCTCACCTTTAGGAGAATCTTCATTGTAAACCTATTTATTATAACTGTTTTGAATGAACTCTGTTTTAGTGTTGTAGCCTTTTATAAAATTGTTCTGTAAGCCCTCTATCCTGTGACCTCTTTGCTATAGTTTTCTAGTCCATTTACCAACAACCACAGATCATTGAAATGTCTCAATGTTGCATTGCTTTATAGTGTTTTGTGCCGTTTTTTAAACTATAAAACCACTACTTTGTGAAGTCGCATAAGTACTGGAACAGACTCCTCTCCTGTAGAAGATAAAGTTGCTTACTTGCTGGGTGTAAGGAGACCCCTGGTGTTTCTTTTCTTCACAAACTACACGTGTTAATTGGTAGAAATATGTCTCGTTACTTTTCTTTCATCTTTGAGTACTGCTTCATACACTTGAGAGTAAACCAATGAATTACAACATGATTACACGATAGTACCTAATTAATTAACTCTGTAATTAATATGCAACTGCCTCTTCGTCTAAAGCTGCTTGTATACAAATACACTGCTATAGTAAACCTCGGGCTGTTCTTAGGCCTCATTCAGACGTCCGTTCTTCATGCTCATGTTCTTTCAGTGTTTTTTACAGATAGAAAACATACTCATCATAGGTTATGGTACTATTCACATATCCATGTTTTTTTTGTAGCCCGTTTCACACACTAACCAAACAGATGAAAAACGAATCCAAAACTTTGATGAAAATTGTTTGGTTTTAATATTTTTGTTTTTAACATTGCTGAAAAAATGTTTTCCTGAATGAGGCATTGTTTACATGATGCATTCCTGATTCATTTTTACATCAATTTTCCAAAAAATAAGTAAGTAAAATAAGCAGTAAAATTGTCATGTTTTTATCATATTTTCAGATAATTGCAGCAAAAACAAAATGCATCACGAATGCATTGTGTGAACACTGCCTTCACACAATGGAATATTGTCAGATTGGTGTAATTGGAACATGCCTTGGTGCATTAAAAACATTTTCTTGAATAGGTTTACTGACATGAACGCCACCTTCTAACTCTCTTTTCCAGAATATTCTTATCTCTTCCTTTGCCCTGTTTGTGTCCTCTCTCACTAGTTGATATTGCTTCCATCTGTCTATTATTCCACTCTTTGTTTCTCAGACCAGTTTTAATCCCCCTCCTATGTTCTCTTACTGTTGCACCCCCCCCAAGTCTGCTGCTCAGAAGTGATCTGCAATTCTTCATACTATATTGGAGGTCTTAGCTGTGGTCTGAATCCTGGTCATTCCTTCGGCGTGTTTTTATTTAGCTGGATATTGAGGTGTCTGAGCTCCAATCTAACCAAACAAATATATACAATTGAATTGTTCCAGATAGATTTGCAAGGAGGAACTTTCAGGCATAAATTGAAACGGGAGGAGGACATGCGTGACTTGCATCTTGGCGGTTCTCTTTATTACATCTCAACGGGTGCTCTACTGCCAATACAGTCTAATGTGTCACACACAAGGGAGCAGGTAACTGCAGACCCACAGGATGCTTTCACTGTGATGGAATCTTGCTACATTGAATTGTTGTCTGTGGTTAAGGAAAATCCCACAGAACTGGAAAACAAAATTCTACTTTGTTTGGAAAGAGTTAACTAGTGTGTGTTATTGAAGGGACCTGGAGATGGTGGAAGAATTGTGGTGTAGCTCTTTCCAAGAGGGGCCTTACATTTGTGTGGTCAAGGCCTCGGTTAGAATGGCTGGTTGTGCGCGCTCTGCAAGCTTTTTGGGATGGATCATTTAGTTGAAGCTGTTACTGCTGTTTGAGGATTAGCATTTGCCTGCAGACTATTTTTAATAAACTGATAGATCAGTTAACTTTGCTGAGGGACTCCTGTTTATGTTTGTTCATCTGCCTGCATCTGGGGAGGCGAGAAAAGTGAGGGCATATTGGGTGGGAGGGCTAGATCGGATGAGAGCAGGAGGGGAACTTCAGGCAGCACTGGAGGAGAATTCAGCCGTGCACATTGTGACAGTAGCACTATTAATATTAGGTAAGCTTGGCTGTGGTACGATACCTGCAAAGGACAACCTTGTAAAAGTGCAGATTATACAAAGCGCTGTTACACTCCTAGGAGGGAACAAATTGGCGTTAACTACTAAGCAAATTGATGAAACATTAGGTTTACTGCCCCTCTTACCATGGGCCTTATGCATCGAGACCAGAGAGAGGGTCCTTTAGTCCATAACAACTAACAAAGGTGCTCAATAAGCATGAAGTAGACACGATTTTGTTAGTATGGGATTACACATCATGTTTGAGAAGATCTGACTTGTGATCTGATTCATTGTTTTTGTGTTTCTCTTGTCACTTTGATTAGAGGGGGATATGCATTACTATACTGACTGCTGACCAACTCCTGTTCTTCCATGGCAATCACAATAGGACCAGACAAAGTGACGTAAATTGGCCAAACACTGTTGAGTAACGGGGGCTGATGTGCTGATCACACGCGGTATGGGATCATCAGATCTCTTCCCCATCACAGCACAGTCAGTCACTGTAATAGCTCATGCATATGGCTAAATAACGGCATCCATCGCAGTCTGCAGGACCTAACTGACCTATGATAGTTGGGGCCTTGTTGAAGATTTTGTGTTGGGGCGCTGAAGCTACAAGTTATGCCCCTGCCAACAGCTTCTCTAGTTTTAAGGCTGGTGTCACACAGACTGCTCGGCTTGTGCGCTTGATGAGATCCCGCATCTACAATGTTACAGCAGCTTTCACTGCATCTTTAGAAATGTTTTGCTAATGACTCGTTTATTGTTATTGGCCACGTGTTTTCTGAAAAATTCTATGGCCATCAACAATAGTCAAGCCATTAGCAATCAATTTCTAAGGATGCAGCGGAAACCGGATGCAACATTTAGGAACTGCTATATGTGACCCAAATCCCCAAATCTTATGGTTTTATTCCTTTATGTAAATGTATTAAGATTAATAGATATTCTGCACTGATTGTTTATATTCTCCATATTGTTCCATATGTGACTTAAATGATGAGGTCTTGTTTGTTTTAATGCGATATATGAGCATATTTTCCTTTCCTTTTATAAACCGATACTGTACTTATTGTTATGTATTCCCCAAGCCCGCTGATTGTGTATTGGCCACACAACCTTTCTACTTCCCTTTAAACACAGCTACAGATGTGCATGGTGATGAACCAATTTCTGTGCTTCACTGATATCCCTCCCAAAGGAAGGGAGCAGGCGACTGGCACAAGCTGTTGGCCCTCCTGTGTGTGATTTCCGAAAGGTGCAACCAAAATGAACTCTTTGTATGCCAAAAAGGGAGCTATTGTAGATAATGCTCTTCCCTAGGACACAAGCTCCTCTAACTCTTCTCATTTTTGCAGAAATAAAGAAATCTGTTTATCTTCTAGAATAAAAAAAAAATGGACATTTGAAGAAGAGACAGGAGTGTTAGAAAGGGGGCAGACATTATAGGTAGAGATGGCACTTACCCTCGTCTAAATTAGCTCATCATGTCTTCATTGGTCTTTATTGGTTTGTACATTGTTTCCCTTTTCTTCTGTAATTTTTGTTTTCCGATGGTTTTCTCCTAAGCGCCTTTTTTCTAATTGGACATCCAGTATAGCACTTTTGTGACATTTGCTCTTTCTGTCTACTCGATTTATTCTCTTTTGATAAAGCATCATTCATTCCTTATTGCTAATATAACAAATTCCCTCTGCCTCCTCATCCTTAATTTTCTAATCTGTTCTGTGATTCTTCCCCCCACTGCTTCCTCCTAAACTGCACTTTCCCTCCCCATCCTTTTATGTCTCCTTATTTCTTCATGGTTTAAGAACAGTTTTTTTCCTGAGTGCCTGTCAGTGTGTTTGACTGCTGTTCCTAAGCTCTCTGTTTGCAAGCCCTGGAGGTGTGAAAGATGGCAGGGAATGGGAGATAGTTAATCAATAACCACAAGGTCAGACAGACAGTGTCAGCTTTAGTGCTCCCTGTTAGGAAGCAGCAGCCGAGGATTTGTAGGGACTTGTAAAGGCTTAAAGGAACATGGAGCGGCTGTCTGGGCAGCGCTGGAAGAATTCTGCTTTGGTAGGTAATGGGGACATCTACTGGTGAGCAGGGTGCACTGCATCTTACTGCTCGTTAAAATCCTCATCAGTGCTTGTGGTTTTTCACATAGACAGACATATTAAATGTGTTCAAATACCTTTGCCGCGGAGTCACATTGAATGTGCCAACTTTTTTTACCAGTAACGTGATGCTGGTGGTAAGCGCAGACTCTTACCCGCCATGGACTCCATTGTCTTGGTGTTAAGAGAATTGTGCTTTAGCGGAGTATAATTCTGAAATGTTTTACCTTCTATTTTACTGATCAATTTAATCAGAATGATCGACTATTAAAATTTGAGCCTAAAAACTAAGGCTCCTTACTTAGCCCATCCTTAGTGCAAGATATGTCCATGATTACAAGTATAGATTATAGTCAGAATGCATTAGTGGGATGCTGGAAAAATTATCAACTTTCATGCAGTTCTTTCTGGGTGTACATGTATACTTACTCAACAATTAAAGTAATTTGACCCACAAGCTGTAACACAGGGTGGTGTGTATGTACTGACTTCCTCGGTCCAGTGACCCACTGTACTGTATCATCAAAGGCTAATCCCACTGTTATGTGATTTACTGAGGGCTGCTACCCTCCCGTTACCTTAAATGGGGTGCAATATGTATGTAAGGATATTTTGTATGCAAAAGTATATCATGTTGGAAGGTCTTCTAAATAACAACATTATTAACACTGATTTTGATTGTTCAGTTTTCTCTGTGCTAGTTTTATTATATCCTGTGTTTGCTGTGATCTGCTAATCCAAATGATGTCCTTTATTCTTGTTATAAATTTACAGGGATTCCATATCAGCTGCTTATGGGAATGCTTCAGCTTATAAAAATATGTATAAACAGGACAACCTGTATCAAATGGCAACTAATCTCTTCTAATCCTACTATAGCTCCTCGCAGCGTTTTGCTCTATTGATTACCAACCCCTACTCCAAATGCTGCCACCTACTGGCCAGAAAGTGTTACCAGTTATTGGAGGTGGACTTGCTGCAGCAGATCTGTGTCCTCTTCTAGCTCCTCCATACATACTCCTCCACTCTCCATAGACTTTTAAGGGTTGCAACTGTCATTGAACTGAAAATCTGTATTTACTGAAGACAGATACATTATAAAGTTTCTTGTGTTTTCTCCCGCTACCAACCTATCTGAACTTGATATTTAGATAATTGTATGTGGCACTACCATAACTTCTGGGAACCATTCCTAATATCTTGGGGTTATCTTTTAATCTCTTCCTATGTTCAATCACTCATACGCTGTTGTCACCTGCACCTCGAAAACATCTCCAAAATGTACCTTTTCCTTACAACTTAAACCATAAAAACGCTAACTGCGCTAGTTATTCATTCTTGTTTTACAAAGGTTCTCTTTAAGCTCTCTTAAGGCTGATAACAAGTCGGTGCGATGGTGCATTGAATTGCTCAGCCAGGACAAGACAAACATGCACCAAGCGCCTATGCTTGGTTTGTACAGTCATTTTGTGCTTACAGACTGCTTTAAATGCATAATCTGCTATTTCCATAATGTTTCCATAGAATGGCACCAGTTTGCGATGAGTAAAAATTGCTGACCACTTGTCTTTTCTTGTAGGTTTGAGCATCTTTCATGGCTTTCAGGTAGATGCTGAGCGGACGTAGTCATAATGAACTCTATGGATAGGCACATACAGCAGACTAATGACCGTCTGCAGTGCATAAAACAGGTAGGTGAACTTTGTGAAAACTTTTAAATGAGTCAAACACTGATTGTCTCTAATACCATAGGGTGGAAAAGAGCATTATGGGAGATGAACGATTGATAACTATTATCGATAATGGTATCTTATTGATGATATTGTTGATATAGAAACTAAATGGGCTTATTTATTTGAAATTGGTTTTTGGCTTAGCCAGTTCCTTTATTTTGTCCATGCCCATTTTAGGTTTTAAATACTAACTCTCAAAACACTTTACTTACAACAACAATACTAGTGAATATATAAAACTTTTTATACATTTTTGAATTAAAATTTCTCCTTCTCTAATTATGAGCCACTTCTTCACAACCCCTCCCTTTTGCCTTCTAAACTAATACTTTACTCTCAAATACTGCTAGAATTCATCATAAAAGACGAGGTGGACTGGAGGAGGACAGAGACGCATACACAGCGCTGCTGCTTTCTAGTTACTGTTTTGTCTCGCTTCAGAGCTGATTTACAGCTACATTGCTCAGTACTGTTGTATAATGTCCTCCATACTGCTGCTTTTTAAAGGGTATGCTAGAGAGCGATAGGAGAGCAGGATCTCCTCATGTCTGCTGTAGATTTGTCACTTCATAGCACCTAGTCTCAATCTGATAGCTCATGGACCAATGAGAATTAGAGATGGAGCCTGTAGAATAAAAAAGTGATGAAAAATGCCATACACCAACTTTATAATGACCAGAAATACCTTCATTCCTCATTTTACTTAGTGTCACTATCATTTCAGATGACTTCTCAGAAAAAATATACAATTGTAAAACTAAATACTGCATGGAATTCATGCTACAACAGTTACAAACTGAGCTATGATTGTGGATCCCACTCCCCCCACCGCTCTGTCTGGGCTTCTATGGTGGGGGGTGGGCATGGTATACTGAACACAGTTCTGAACTATACATATCTGGTTTACATTGAAATTAGTTCATATTGAAATGAAACATTTTATACAGATTCTAAAATTTGGAAACTCATTTAAGTGTCTGAATAAGAAAGTATGTGAGTTTTTACATGTCTGTTATGTACGTTAGGAGTCTTCCAGTTGTTAAAAACAAGGTCAATGGTCTTACAGGTCATGGGATTCCTGGTTATCTAGGAAAAGGGCTGGCTGTGTGGGGCAGACAGATGTTAATGGCTTTTATTCTGTGGAATGTTAAGCCCCCGTCTCACATAGCGATATCGCTAGCGATATCGCTGCTGAGTCACGGTTTTGGTGACTCACCAGCGACCTCACCAGCGATGTCGCTGTGTGTGACACTTTGCAACGATCAGGCCCCTGCTGTGAGGTCGCTGATCGCTGCAAAGTGTCCTGGACCATTTTTTGCTCGTTGGCCTCCCGCTGGCCAGCACACATCGCTGTGTGTGACCAGCGGGACCAACGATCTGGCTGGTAACTATGGTAAACATCGGGTTACTAGGGGCACGCGCGCACTTAGTAACCCGCTGTTTACCATGGATACCACTCTGCTACGGTAAGCGGAGGCTCCCGCGCACCGTAGCAGAGTGGTATCCATGGTAAACAGCGGGTTACTAGGGGCCCACACGCACTTAGTAACCCGATGTTTACCATAGTTATCAGCCTGCTCCTGCTCGCAGCAGGCTGGTAACGGGAGCAGGACATCGTGGAACGATCCTTTCCACGATATCGCTGCTCCCCTGATCGCTGGTGAGCCTGCCTGTTTGACAGCTCACCAGCGATGTATTAGCGATGCAGCAACGATCCCTGACAGGTCGTATCTTTGTCGGGATCGCTGCTGCATCGCTTAGTGTGACGGGGCCCTTAGTCTGTGTGAGCAGGGTCACAGTTACTGACTCCCATAGCCAAGCTCCAGACATCAGGATGGCACCGCACATCCCTGAACATAGATGTGTCTTCACCTTGTAAGCTCCTGCCACTAGAAAACTCAGTTCATGCCCAAGTTTAAATCAGTTCATTCAATCTCTTAATGATCCTAAGAAATTCACATGTGGAGAATTTGGGCTTTGTTTGATAAAGGAGGCAGAAATATACTACTGTTTGGTGGGAATGGAGCAGATTTATTAAATTGGACATCTCTAATGTCCTGTATACAGAAGACAATGTGCTGCCGAGAATGATGCGGTGCTAAATCAACCCTAAGGATCACCTCACCCAATGAATGAGCGTTTTGTTCGATCACTGGGTAAGCGGCAGCCCGTTTACACTGCACGATTCATGGGGAAAGAGTGTTTCTAGGAAATACCTCAATACATGCTCATTTTTCTTCCTTCAATCAGCATACATCTCTCTTGTGAGTGCTCTCTCTTGGCCTCCAGAACACAAAGGAATAAGTTAAATTAATTGGACATAAAGGACCAATACAGAGATAGTGTATATATACACAAGTAGAGTTTTAGGAAAGAGGAGGTATACTTGGAAGAAAAACAATGAAAAGAATACCGAGGGAGAAATAGGACGAGGGGGAATTTTGAAATAGGGCCTGAGTTTTCCCTGGTATTTTTTTCCTTTGTCAGTGTGAGGGCCCCCCTCTCAAGTCACATGGAAGGCGGACTAGAAAGTTCTATGAGGATCTGAATGAGCCACTATAACTTTGTGTTCTGGAGAACCTGGAAACTTCCTGAGACTACATGGCAGCTATTTCGAAAACATAATTTCTTAGATGTAAATTCTAATCCCCTCCATATAGTTGGGTTGCAGGCTTTTGTAGCATTAAATGAAAGTTATTATCAGACAGGGCTGGCTCCAGGTTTTTGTGGGCCCTGTGCAAAAGAGTCTCAGTGGGCCCCTTCAGCACATACCACAATTTATGATGCACAGATAAGGTAGAGAAATACAGGTATACAACACAGGGCCCAGGCTGTCCCCTCATCCTTCACATAAGCAGACATGCACACACACAATACACAGACACGTGCGAGCACACACACAGTACACAGACACGTGCGAGCACACACATACACACAGTATACAGACATGCACACACATGCGCATGGTACACAGATATACACAGAAACAATACGCAGACACGCACATATACAAACATACACAGATACATACACATACATATTTGAACTCATTCTTAAAAACACATATAAAACAGACAAATATATATATATATATATATATATATATATATATATATATAGTACAGACCAAAAGTTTGGACACACCTTCTTATTTAAAGATTTTTCTGTATTTTCATGATGATGAAAATTGTACATTCACACTGAAGGCATCAAAACTATGAATTAACACATGTGGAATTATATACTTAACAAAAAAGTGTGAAACAACTGAAAATATATCTTATATTCTAGGTTCTTCAAAGTAGCCACCTTTTGCTTTGATGACTGCTTTGCACACTCTTGCCATTCTCTTGATGAGCTTCAAGAGGTAGACCCCGGAAATGGTTTTCACTTCACAGGTGTGCCCTGTCAGGTTTAATAAGTGGGATTTCTTGCCTTATAAATGGGGTTGGGACCATCAGTTGTGTTGTGCAGAAGTCAGGTGGATACACAGCTGATAGTCCTACTGAATAGACTCTTAGAATTTGTATTATGGCAAGAAAAAAGCAGCTAAGTAAAGAAAAACGAGTGGCCATCATTACTTTAAGAAATGAAGGTCAGTCAGTCTGAAAAATTGGGAAAACTTTGAAAGTGTCCCCAAGTGCAGTTGCAAAAACCATCAAGCGCTACAAAGAAACTGGCTCACATGAGTACCGCCCCAGGAAAGGAAGACCAAGAGTCACCTCTGCTTCTGAGGATAAGTTTATCCGAGTCACCAGCCTCAGAAATCGCAGGTTAACAGCAGCTCAGATTAGAAAACAGGTCAATGCCACACAGAGTTCTAGCAGCAGACACATCTCTTCAACAACTGTTAAGAGGAGACTTTGTGCAGCAGGCCTTCATGGTAAAATAGCTGCTAGGAAACCACGGTTAAGGACAGGCAACAAGCAGAAGAGACTTGTTTGGGCTAAAGAACACAAGGAATGGACATTAGACCAGTGGAAATCTGTGCTTTGGTCTGATGAGTCTAAATTTGAGATCTTTGGTTCCAAACACCGTGTCTTTGTGCGACGCAGAAAAGGTGAACGGATGGACTCTACATGCCTGGTTCCCACCGTGAAGCATGGAGGAGGAGGTATGATGGTGTGGGTGTGCTTTGCTGGTGACACTGTTGGGGATTTATTCAAAATTGAAGGCATACTGAACCAACATGGCTACCACAGCATCTTGCAGCGGCATGGTATTCCATCCGGTTTGCGTTTAGTTGGACCATCCTTTATTTTTCAACAGGACAATGGCCCCAAACACACCTCCAGGCTGTGTAAGGGCTATTTGACCAAGAAGGAGAGTGATGGGGTGCTACGCCAGATGACCTGGCCTCCACAGTCACCAGACCTGAACCCAATCGAGATGGTTTGGGGTGAGCTGGACCGCAGAGTGAAAGCAAAAGGGCCAACAAGTGCTAAGCGTCTCTGGGAACTCCTTCAAGATTGTTGGAAGACCATTTCCAGTAACTGCCTCTTGAAGCTCATCAAGAGAATGCCAAGAGTGTGCAAAGCAGTCATCAAAGCAAAAGGTGGCTACTTTGAAGAACCTAGAATATAAGACATATTTTCAGTTGTTTCACACTTTTTTGTTAAGTATAAAATTCCACATGTGTTAATTCATAGTTTTGATGCCTTCAGTGTGAATGTACAATTTTCATACTCATGAAAATACAGAAAAATCTTTAAATGAGTAGGTGTGTCCAAAGTTTTGGTCTGTACTGTATATATATATAGTCATACACACTGACATGCACAGACATTCACATCATACATGCATGCACACACACATTAGAAATATTTCTAATATGGAGATTGGAGAAGCTCCCTCACCTGCCCCCTGGCATGTGTCCTGTCCAGCTCCTCAGTCATGTGGCAGTGCAGGGCCTTCAGCGTGTCTCATGGTCCTGGACCATTAGAGGGGCCTACTCGCACGGCCATGTCTGGAAAGTGACAGCACTGGGCCTGATTGATGGAGCAGTAGCACACTGACCGTAAACTGACCGCTGCTGCATGAATTAAAACAGGGCTCGGACAGCACCGGCGGCCCTGTACAGATGCCGGGGAAGAGGAGCAAGGACCCTGCCCGCAAGGGCTCACAGTCTACAAGGGATGGGTGAGGATACAGTAGGTGGTGATTTGTGGTTGTGTACATGTGTTGTTTACTATAACAGTCAATCAACAAACAGCTGGTACAAAAAATGTTTTTGTTTCAATGCTTCTTTATATCATGATAATTATAAATTCTAAAATATGTTTATCTTCAATGCAAATATGTGATAGAAAAGCCCATCACCATTGTCACTGAGGTGAAATTTAGTCCATTTAGATAAAATGTTTAGGACTCCATGTTAATCATATTCAGCAGAGACACAAGACTTCAGCACATGTTGCAACATTAACATCTCGTCCCAACCTGATTGCAGATTTCTGGTCCATGGTGCAGGTACTTGCTGAATATGGCTAAAATGGAGACCTGAACATCTCATTTAAATGCCTTATTTTCATCTCTGTGAAAAAAGTGATGGACTTTTCTACCATACAGTACAGACCAAAAGTTTGGACACACCTTCTCATTTAAAGATTTTTCTGTATTTTCATGACTTTGAAAATTGTACATTCACACTGAAGGCATCAAAACTATGAATTAACACATGTGGAATTATATACTTAACAAAAAAGTGTGAAACAACTGAAAATATGTCTTATATTCTAGGTTCTTCAAAGTAGCCACCTTTTGCTTTGATGACTTCTTTGCACACTCTTGTCATTCTCTTGATGAGCTTCAAGAGGTAGTCACCAGAAATGGTATTCCAACAATCTTGAAGGAGTTCCCAGAAATGCTTAGCACTTGTTGGCCCTTTTGCCTTCACTCTGCAGTCCAGCTCACCCCAAACCATCTCGATTGGGTTCAGGTCTGGTGACTGTGGAGGCCAGGTCATCTGGCGTAGCACCCCATCACTCTCTTTCTTGTTCAAATAGCCGTTACCCATCCTGGAGGTGTGTTTGGGGTCATTGTCCTGTTGAAAAATAAATGATGGTCAAACTAAACGCAAGCCGGATGGAATAGCATGCCGCTGCAAGATGCTGTGGTAGCCATGCTGGTTCAGTATGCCTTCAATTTTGAATTTATCCCCAACAGTGTCACCAGCAAAGCACCCCCACACCATCACACCTCCTCCTCCATGCTTCACGGTGGGAACCAGGCATGTAGAGTCCATCCGTTCACCTTTTCTGCGTCGCACAAAGACACCGTGGTTGAAACCAAAGATCTCAAATTTGGACTCATCAGACCAAAGCACAGATTTCCACTGGTCTAATGTCCATTCCTTGTGTTCTTTAGCCCAAACAAGTCTCTTCTGCTTGTTGCCTGTCCTTAGCAGTGGTTTCCTAGCAGCTATTTTACCATGAAGGCCTGCTGCAAAAAGTCTCCTCTTAGCAGTTGTTGTAAAGATGTGTCTGCTGCTAGAACTCTGTGTGGCATTGACCTGGTCTCTAATCTGAGCTGCTGTTAACCTGCGATTTCTGAGGCTGGTGACTCGGATAAACTTATCCTCAGAAGCAGAGGTGACTCTTGGTCTTCCTTTCCTGCAGCGGTCCTCATGTGAGCCAGTTTCTTTGTAGCGCTTGATGGTTTTTGCAACTGCACTTGGGGACACTTTCAAAGTTTGCCCAATTTTTCGGACTGCCTGACCTTCATTTCTTAAAGTAATGATGGCCTCTCGTTTTTCAGCTGTGTATCCACCAGACTTCTACACAACACAACTGATGGTCCCAACCCCATTTGTAAGGCAAGAAATCCCACTTATTAAACCTGACAGGGCACACCTGTGAAGTGAAAACCATTTCAGGTGACTACCTCTTGAAGCTCATCAAGAGAATGCCAAGAGTGTGCAAAGAAGTCATCAAAGCAAAAGGTGGCTACTTTGAAGAACCTAGAATATAAGACATATTTTCAGTTGTTTCACACTTTTTTAAGTATATAATTCCACATGTGTTAATTCATAGTTTTGATGCCTTCAGTGTGAATGTACAATTTTAAAGTCATGAAAATACAGGAAAATCTTTAAATGAGAAGGTGTGTCCAAACTTTTGGTCTGTACTGTTTATTTGCACTGAAGATAAAGGCAAATTCTAAAATATACAGTCATGGCCGAAAGTGTTGGCACCTTGAAACTGTTCCAGAAAAGGAAACATTTCTCCTAGAAAATAATTGCAATTACACATGTTTTGTTATACACATGTTTATTTCCTTTGTCTGTATTGGAACAACATAAAAAAACAGAGAGAAAAAGGCAAATTGGATATAAAATAGCACGGGCAACAGTGCAGTGGTTAGCACTGCAGCCTTGCAGCGCTGGGGTCCTGGGTTCAAATCCCATCAAGGACAACATCTGCAAGGAGTTTGTATGTTCTCCCCGTGTTTGCGTGGGTTTTCTCCCGGGTTCTCCGGTTTCCCCCCACTCAGCTCGGGGGTAGGTGAGACCCTGGAGAATATGATCAGGGCCGGTTTTTATGGTCCGCTGTCACGTTATCACCATTATTCATCGAATAACAGTGATCATAAAAAAAAAAAGTGTGCCCGTGGTTGCAATAATTTCTCTCTCCTCTGACATGATATACATGTCACAGGAGAGAGAAATGAAGCCCCGTATGTTTTGCGGCTGTTATACAGCCAAAAAAGCACGCAGGGATTGCCTGCCATACACAAGCAATCCCCGCATGTTTTTTTGGGTGTTTAACAACCGTGAAACATGCGGGACGGGGACTCAAGCATGTCACTCGAGCACCCGCGATACTCGGTGCATACTCAAGCACCCGATGCAAACTCAAGTAGCGAGCACTTGCACTCAACACTAATGACAACTTATTCAATATGATGACCTAATGTTATCAAATTTTATGTCGTACCTCTGGGTTCAAAATGTTCACTATACCCCTTGATAAAATCCTGGAGTCACTTGTGGGGGGTTTCCACTGTTTAGGCTCATCAGGGGCTCTCCAAACGCAACATGGCGTCCGCTCTCGATTCCAGCCAATTTTGCTTTCAAAAATGGGGTATCTGCGTACTCAGGAGAAATTGCACAACAAATTGTATTGTGCAATTTGTCCTGTTACCCTTACTTTTTGTGGGAAAAATATGAAAATTTTATTTTTATGGCTCAATGTTATAAACTTTTGTGAAGCACCTGGGGGTTCAAGGTGCTCACCACACATCTAGATAAGTTCCCTGAGGGGTCTAGTTTCCAAATGGTGTCAATTGTGGGAGGTTTCCACTGTTTAGGCACATGAGGGGCTCTCCAAATGTGACATGGTGTCCACTAATTATTCAAGCAAATTTTACAATCAAAAAGTCAAATGGCGCTCCTTCCCTTCCAAGCCCTGCCGTGCGCCCAAACAGTGGTTTTTCCCCACATATGTGGTATCTGCGTACCAAATTTTGTGGCCCATTTTCTCGTGTTATCCTTGAGAAAATTAAAAATTTGGGGCCTGAAGTAAATTTTGTGTGAAAAAAGTTAAATGTTCATTTCTTCTTTCCACTTTGCTTCAGTTCCTATGAAGCATGTGAAGGGTTAATAAACTTCTTGAATATAGTTTTGAGCACCTTGAGGGGTGCAGTTTAGAATGGTGTCATTTTTGGGTATTTTCTGGCATGTAGACCCCTCAAAGTCACTTCAAATGTGATGTGGTCCCTAAAAAAATGGTTTTGTAAATTTCGTTGGAAAAATGAGAAATCGCTGGTCAAATTTTAACCCTTATAGCTCCCTAACAAAAAAAAATGTTGTTGCAAACATTGTGCTGATGTAAAGTAGACATGTGGGAAATGTTATTTATTAACTATTTTGTGTGACATATCTCTCTGATTTAAGGGCATAAAAATTCAAAGTTTTAAAATTGCAAAATTTTCGTCGAATTTCCGTTTTTTTCACAAATAAACACAAGTCATATCGAAGAAATTTTACCACTATCATGAAGTACAATATGTCCTGAAAAAACATTCTCAGAATCAGTGGGATCCATTGAAGCGTTCCAGATTTATTGCCTCATAAAGTGACAGTGGTCAGAATTGTAAAATTTGGCTTGGTCATTAAGGACATAATTGGCCCCGTCCTTAAGGGGTTAACAACTTAATATTATATATTATGAGGGTCATAAATTCTAAACTATTATTTACTCAGCAGGCTGTTAGTCTAAAAAAAAATCCCAATGGGCAGTGTGAAAATGCAAAATTTTAATAAAAAAAAAAAACATTTCGGAATTTTAAAAAATACATTCAACACAAAAATCTAGCTTGAACAATAGGTCTGTTTTTAATGGTAGCATCCCTTTAACAGTATAGTTCTGGAAGAGAGAAATTCTGTATGACTTAAAGGGAATGTCACCGTGATATAGAAGTAGGAACGCAGATGAGAAAGCAACTGGGTAATCGGTAAAAAAAGTAATTCTCCTGACCCGTCTCCAAAAATGGGTGACTGTATTTGGCCTATTATATTTTTAAATGTTGATGTATAACACAGATGCCATATGGAAGTAAAAAACTGACATACAGATGAAATACTAATGGCGTACAGATGACAATATGGATCTAATATGATCTGTGTTTTTTTTCTGGTTAAAAAAAGACAGTTTTTTTTATACGCTTGTCTGAATCTGTCCTAAGGGAGGACAGAAAAATGGCAAAATCTGTTACAAAGTGTATCTTACAGGGGTGGTAGTATAGCCTAATGGTAATTATAGAGTTTTTGTTCTTCGGAAACCTGAGAAGCCGGGTTCCTCTGTGTTGTTTACCTAATCAAAGAAGGGCCAGGACATACAGTGGGTACGGAAAGTATTCAGACCCCTTTAAATTTTTCACTCTTTGTTTCATTGCAGCCATTTGGTAAATTCTAAAAAGTTCATTTTTTTTCTCATTAAAGTACACTCTCGCACCCCATCTTGACTGAAAAAAAGCAGAAATGTAGAATTTTTTTCAAATTTATTAAAAAAGAAAAACTGAAATATCACATGGTTATAAGTATTCAGACCCTTTGCTCATATTTAAGTCACATGCTGTCCATTTCCTTGTGATCCTCTTGAGATGGTTCTACTCCTTCATTGGAGTCCAGCTGTGTTTAATTAAACTGATAGGACTTGATTTGGAAAGGCACACACCTGTCTATACAAGACCTCACAGCTCACTGTGCATGTCAGACCAAATGAGAATCATGAGATCAAAGAAACTGCCCAAGGAGCTTAGAGACAGAATTGTAGCAAGGCACATATCTAGCTAAGGTTACAAAAGAATTTCTGCAGTATTCAAGGTTCCTAAGAGCACAGTGGCCTCCATAATGCTTAAATGGAAGAAGTTTGGGACCACCAGAATTCTTCTTAGACCTGGCCGTTCAGCCAAACTAAGCAATCGTGGGAGAAGAACCTTGGGGAGAGAGGTAAAGAAGAACCCCAAGATCACTGTGGCTGAGCTCCAGAGATGCAGTAGGTAGATGGGAGAAAGTTCCACAAAGTCAACTATCATTGTAGCCCTCCACCAGTCGGGCCTTTATGGCAGAGTGGCCCGAAGGAAGCCTCTCCTCAGTGCAAGACATATGAAAGCCCGCATAGAGTTTGCTCAAAAACACATGAAGGACTCCTAGACTATGAGAAATAAGCTTCTCTGGTCTGATGAGACGAAGATAGAACTTTTTGGTGATAATTCTAAGCGGTATGTGTGGAGAAAACAAGGCACTGCTCATCACCTGCCCAATACAATCCTAACTGTGAAACATGGTGGTGGCAGCATCATGCTATGGGGGTGTTTTTCAGCTGCAGGGACAGGAAGACTGGTTGCAATTGAAGGAAACATGAATGCGGCGAAGTACAGAGATATCCTGGATAAAAACCTCTTCCAGAGTGCTCTGGACCTCAGACTTGGCCGAAGGTTCACCTTCCAACAAGACAATGACCCTAAGCACACAGCTAAAATAACCAAGGAGTGACTTCAGAACAACTCTGTGACCATTCTTGACTGGCCCAGCCAGAGCCCTGACCTAAACCCAATTGAGCATCTCTGGAGAGACCTAAAAATGTCTGTCCACCAACGTTCACCATCCAACCTGACGGAACTGGAGAGGATCTGCAAGGAAGAATGGCAGAGGATCCCCAAATCCAGGTGTGAAAAACTTGTTGCATCATTCCCAAGTAGACTCATGGCTGTACTAGCGCAAAAAGGTGCTTCCACTCAATACTGAGCAAAGGGTCTGAATACTTATGACCATGTGATATTTCAGTTTTTCTATTTTAATAAATTTGCAAAAATTTCTACATTTCTGTTTTTTTTTCAGTCAAGATGGGGTGCAGAATGAACTTTTTAGTATTAACCAAATGGCTGCAATGAAACAAAGAGTGAAAAATTTAAAGGGGTCTGAATACTTTCCGTACCCACTGTACATAGGATAAATTGGAAGGCTTTACTTTGACAAAAGATGTTGGTCTCAACATATTTACATCTGTAGCCTTACATGTTTACCATTGTCAAGATTTTCATCACTTTTAATTGTATGTTGGTTAGCATTCCATCCTGATCATCTATTTCTTTTACTCATCCGTTTCATTTTCTTACCTGTCAGCTCCCAGTGGAAACAGGTTAATGAGTTATGTTAACCAATTACTGTGTGTCTTCATTGATACTTTTCATCAGTTTCCATTATTCTCAAACAGGGAAAATATATATTTTTGTACCGTGTTAGCCAGTAGATAGAAAAATATTAAGATTTGAGAGTCCTCAGTGATTGATACCTTTTAATGGCTAACTGAAAAGATGGTAACAAATTGCCAGCTTTCGAGACTACTCAGATCTCTTCATCAGGCACAGTATAATGCAAAATCTGAAGAGTCACAAATTTATACACAATAGGACACAGAAATAATACAATAGATGAGACAGGTGACGGAAAGCCAAACTATTACTATGGGAGAGATAAACAGTTCTGGCTATAAATATTGTAGCAGTTAATAGATAAGGAGTGTGAAAGTTTTATTGTCCTGTGATTTGGTCCAGGGTTGTAATGACCCCACAAGTCTGATGAGCACATTCCTTAGTTGATGTAGAATGACATAAATCCATGCGACACATTCATTCCTGCTCTGAAGGTGTCAAAGGTCACCATGAGTTTATATTCAGAGACTCTGCTTTCTCTCTGAGATTTGAAGTTACCTTTTAATACCAGTAATTTCATGTCTTTGATGCTGTGATCAGGGGAACAAAAATGCTTGGCTACAGGTAGATCTATTCTTTTTCTGAATAGTCTCTTTACAACGCTCTATGATATCATCATTAATTGCATCTCTCTGGGTGGTACTCTCCAGCGCATTGCAGCTTAGTGCAGGGAAGCTTCCTTGGATCAAGCATTGCTATAACAAAAGTTTGACCGGTAGAAGTCAAGATTTAATCATTTTTCCAGCAATACTGTATTCAGTACATTTCCCTTACTTGTAGCTACAGTATGTTAAGATGGACTACCTTCAAATGACCAAAGTAAAAAAAAATAAATTAAGAAACAAACCTTAAAGGGAATCTGCCAGTAAGATCAACCCTTCTATGCCATCTATATGGGCATTTAGGTAATAGGAAACTGAATAAAATGATACCTTAATATCTGCGATCCATTGTCTTATTTCAGAGAAATCCACGTTCTTCTTATATGTAAATGAGTTGTTCAGGACTATGCGCCCCACACTAATCTGCATGAGACTCCGCCTCCAGAGATTATTTTAAATACAAGGGGGTGTGACCAATGTGATATGCGATGGCTGCTCTGCTGATCTCACTGCAGAACTGTGTGTAATTACAACTAACACAATATAGCAGAGTTGAGCTTTGTCACATTACGAACACATATGCATTTCTCCTTCCCTGCTATCAGCTCTACTGAACTGCCACTCCTCCCGGACTGGTTGTCTGTGAGATGCAGGCTGAAGAAGTGTTAGTCTCCTCTCCTGATCTCACTGCAGAGCTGTGTGTGATTACAACTATCAGTTATTACATGTCTGACACTTTTAACACCCCATTTTCATTTAAAATAAGCTCTAGAGGCAGATTCTCAGGGAGATCTATGTCCGGCCCATAGATCTTAACACCTCATTTACATATAATAAAAATGTGATTTTTCTAGAATAAGACATCAGATCGCAGATATCGAGGTATAATTTTATTCAGCTTCCTATGACCTACATGCCGATATAGACGGCTTAGGAGGGTTGATCTTACTGGCAGATCCCCCTTAAGTAAGCGGATATTAGAATTTTCTCTGCCCTGTTCTCTAATGAAGAGCACCAGTAGATACAGTTCATCCAACCATTGTAAGAATGCCAGTTCTTTTTTTAAAAACAGATTTACTAAAATTGATGTTCACTTTTTTTCTTTCTATATCGAATTGAAAACCACCATGATTTCCTTATCTTAGGCAGCTTCGTTCATTGCATACTGTCTCTAGTTGACTTTCACATGGCGTGGTCGTCTGACAACTTAATTTCTGTCTCTTTCAGCACTTACAGAACCCAGCAAATTTTCACAATGCAGCTACAGAGCTTTTGGACTGGTGTGGAGATCCTCGAGCTTTTCAAAGACCGTTTGAACAGAGTCTCATGGGTTGTTTAACGGTATGCTCTTTAACTTTTCACCTCTTTTTAAGTTCTCAATCTGTGACTTACCAGTGGAAATCGCTACTCCCCTGCTCTTGCTTTCAGCATTTGGTGAATATATACAGCTACACTGCTCTGTGGGGAAGATTACACAACCTGTGAATGTTGTGCTATGTTACAGGTTTAGTTATTAGACAATAATGAATGGTTATTAGGCATTCATCGAAAATGTAAATGTTATTATTAAACAGTCTGTTTCACGGGCGCCAATATAGTTTCACAGTGCGTATACTGTGCCTGTCCGTGCCTCTGGTTTTATACCGATGTACATGGAGGTCTCCCCAATAGTTATACAACATCATTAGGAAATTTAAATGATGCCGTGCCTCACTGAATGCCTTATTACGTAGGTAGTGTTCACTAGAAACTTGCTTCTAGAAGAGGATATGATGCCATAATGCAAAGGCGCCATAATACAAAGGCACCATACAGAATGCTTCATAAAGAGCCATAGACTCCATGAGGCCTCAATCTGAAATGCTGAAGCCTTTTGAATATAAGTACTGTACAAAAGTTTTAGGCAGGTGTGAAAAAAATAACAACCCCCAAACATACAGCCAATGTCATTAAGAACCATCTTCAGCATAAAGAAAAATGAGGAGTCCTGTAAGTGTTTATATGGCCCCACAGAGCCCTGATCTCATCCAGTCTGTGTGTGATTATATGAAGAGACAAGCCTCACACACATAAGATCTGTGGTTAGTTCTCCAAGATGTTTGGAACAACCTCCAAGCCGAATTCCTTCAAAAACTGTGTGCAAGTGTAACTAGAAGAATTGATGCTGTTTTGAAGACAAAGGACGGTCACATCGGATATTGATGTGATTTAGATGTCTCTTTTGTTCATTCTTCTTTTTATTAATTGATCAAAAAAAAGCCATTGACACTTCTGTGTGTCTATCACACAGCCCAGAATCCGGCCGTCTGCTGTGACCAGTTTTCTGAGTGTCTATGACACAATGCCACATACCACTTCTGTCCTAATAGAGTGCGTATCTTCAGTAGTTGCGTTCTTCTGCAATGGATGTTGGTTAACCCTGTCATGTTTTCCTCCTTCCCACAGGTGGTTAGTAGAGTAGCATCACAGCAAGGCTTTGACCTGGACCTTGGATATAGACTCCTTGCCGTATGTGCGGCCAACAGAGACAAGTTCACGCCTAAATCAGCTGGTAGGAAGCAAGCAATTAATATTTACGTTTCTGACAGGCGATCTTCTGCTGAGTGCTCTGATCTACACAAGCCAAGACCTGCGGCGGATAATATTTGCACATTGTTGCCTGGCAACACTTTACTATGGCGGTTACCTGCTGAAGCTGCTTTGTGTCTTAACTCTTTGCTATAATGACCCTTCTAATACAGACTTCTACAATGTTACATTGGTAGACTGTGTCTGAAATGCAGATGCCGCTTATATGTAATGGAAAGGGTGTGCTGTCCTTAGATTGTCAAATCCTTCTAGGTTCCTGGCAAATGTACGGTAATAAGCTTTACTTTGAATATTTCCATGGATGTGAATAAGATAGATTTCTGCCTAGAATTTAGCCTCCGTCTTCTTAAGGTTAATGTGACAAAGCGGCACATCTCTGTTCCGCCTCCGTGCATGGGCTCAGGCAGGCTAGTGTCTTGCTCTCAGGGTTTCCACATTGACTGCCAAGGAGCCTTTGAGGTCACCTGTCTCTGTGGTGATTTATGGCCTTAAATTATGTCTGGAAAATAAGGAAGGAAAAAAGCTTTTTTGTGTAATTTTGCCATTGACCTGCCATCTTTGCGTCTGTTCTTGTGAAATATCAGAGAGTAGAGTTCATACATACTGTGAATGAGTCATTAGGAGCGCCCTGCCGACAGGAGCATTTGTATGCACAGTACGCTGGAGCCCTGCTCATTTGGACCTGGCCCAAGTTATGCAGACAGTGCAGGTACCTTGTTAAAGCTGAGCAGGGTGAATAGATGTTACAGTATACTAGCGTATAGCCCTCGGCCAATCCAGCTGATCAGAAGGAAGGTAATGTGTGAGGACTAGCCTCGTTGTGTTATGTGATAGTAGGGGAGCACTACTAGGCTAACGTAGGAAATAATGCACCAGTGCGTATGTGTATTATAGATAATGTGATGAACAATGTTCTCTACATTTATGGCCAGAAATTAGTATTGTCACTATGATAGCATAAATGGATAGTGGAAAGGCTAGTAATGCCTCCGGTGTCGCATCCAGAATTTGTGTAATGTAAAGGTTCAACACTTGGCTGCTCACCATCTGTCTACTCACCGTCTGTCTATTATTAGGAGTTCATCACCATGATAGGAGTCCATTTAAACTTGCCCGGTACCTCCCCAATTCAGTATTACTATTCACAAAGAGTGCAAGGTTCAATAATATTTATGCCATGTTAGAGAATTAGGCAACGACCCCACTATCAGTATTCGGTCAGTATTTTTTCTCAGGAGTGGGAGCCAAAACCAGGTGAGGAACAATCAGAGAAAAGGTATAATAGAAACAAGTCACCAAGTCTGCATTTATCACCCACTCCTGGTTTTGTCTCTCACTCCTGAGAAAAAATACTGAACAAATACTGTAAATTCAGCTAAAGGTGTAGTACAGGGGTCTCAAACACACGGCCCGCATCCGCATGTAGCCCCTGAGGCTGCATTCTGCAGTTCGCAGGCAACAGAACTCCCGAGACAATGGTGACCCGGTCTGGGGAGGACTAGGACCCACCAATGGCAGCACTTTTTTTTATTTTAGCTGGCTGTGCATCCTCAGACACACAATGAATTGAGATGTATCGCGGTGCAGAGAACCACCGGCTCCCTCCATTGTAATATCTATACCAGCCACCAGTCACAGACTGCGTAATGTGTATGTGAAGAGCGGCAGGGCGGAGAACATTATTACAAGATGGGGGGCATTATTACAGGATGGCGTCACAAATACAATATGGGGCCATTTATATGACCATGTTACTATATGAGGCCAATTGAGGGACAAAAAAAGAACAAAAAAAGGCTGAAAAAATAACCAAAAAATATTTTAGTGTTGTTTTTATATTTAGAGTAGTCATAGACAACCCTTTTTTGAAATTGTGGGTGTTCCCAGCACCCCTAGCAAATGATTTTTGCTTTTAAAGGCCATGGCCAGCCTCCACAACAGCTGCTTTAGGGTAATTTCAGTATTGCTTAATGACTATTAAGGTGAATGGATGTCTATGTAATACAAGGATGGTTACAGTCTGCAAGAAGCGGAGTAGTTATATACCAAGGCCCCCCCATTCTGGTTGATAGAGGGCTCTCAAGCGGGGGAGTGCACCTTTAAGAATATTATCAGTTGACTTAAATGATTATTTTTTTACATTACAACCAACAAACTTTCTTTTAGTTTACTATGTACAGTATGGGCATTTTTACAATAATGGAAGATGAGCCTATCATTGTAATTTAAACTGAATCCCCCTGATCATAGAAGGTTAGATAACTGTATAGACCAACTTAGGTGTTTTCCCTATAGTAAGATATCTAATATTTGTACATGACATTTGTATCTGGCTTAGGCTTCTATTAGGCCTGGTTCACACACCAATGATTTTGATGTGTCTTATCTGAATAGAGAAGAAAACCCCCCAAAAATAAGGATAAGACATGTTGAAATTCAAATTTATTTAGCTCATACAGGTCAATTGAATAATTAACCTAGACAATCCTACAACAAGCAATGCTGTACACACTTGTGGACTTTTATCGCGTGAAGCAGGGGTGGACATATCATTGGTGAAACCTGTGCAGCTATACAGGGGCCCAGGATATCATGCTTGCCACGAACCCTGCCCGCGCGCTGGCTGTGGGTTCATTTAGAGCAGCAAGTAACAAGCTTATTACATTTTAGATTTAATTTTAAAAAAAGTTACAGTGCTTAAAAAAAGAAGAAATAACAAAAATGCATACAAAGAAAAATGCATACACACAAGGCAAAACGATACAAAAATAAAAGGTATAAATACAGAAACCTCTTACTGTGTGGATTGGTGAAAGATTCTTGTGCAGGAAACACCACTGAAATTTGGACAGATCTACAATTCTTGTTGTTTCCTTCCCAAGCAGCCTGCAGCTTATTTTGGGTCATGAGGACCAGCACCCATACTTTTTTGACCCACTTAATAAATTCAGGCATTGCAGTATTGCAGTTGTAACACTGCTTCTGCCTGACTTAGGCCTGAACCGTGTTCTCTTGCACCAACCATGACAGAGTTTGAATCTTTTCTCTGAATCTCATGACATAATCTATGACCGATTCCCCCGGAGTGGACAGTTCTACTTCCCAGGATTCTTTATGCTGATCTGAAGGTCCCCTTGCACATCTGACATTCAGGAGTTCAAGGTAGAATCCTGTTGAGGCCTGCATTGCCTCTCTGTAAGCATATAACTAGTGGTAAGATAACACTCCCAGTTTCAGTTGTATCCATGAAACTCAACAACATCTTGAGCATTTGTTTTACGGTCCCGTTAAATCGCTCACACAGACCATTAAGGTACCGTCACACTTAGCGACGCTACAGCGATCCCGACAACGATACGACCTGGCAGGGATCGTTGCTGCGTCACTATGTGGTCGCTGGTGAGATGTCAAACAGTCAGATCTTCCCAATGACGCAGCAACGATACGGCGACCCGTAGCGACCTGTATAACGATGTCAGCGGTCGTTGGGACCCTGTCACATAGCAGCTACTCTCATGATTCAGACCTCGATGAGGGACGACTTCTCAGTTCTGAGTCGCCAACGAGGTCGTTTGTAAGGTGTCAAACACACCGATGCATGCTACCCAGCGGGACCTCAACGATCAAAAAATGGTCCAGGCCATTTCGACACGACCAGCGATCTCACAGCAGGGGCCTGGTCGCTGCTACGTGTCAAACGTAGCGAGATCGCTGCTGAGGTCGCTGTTGCATCACAAAACTTGTGACTCAGCAGCGATCTCGCTAGCGATCTCGCTTAGTGTGACCGGGGCTTAAGTCTGTACATGGTAGGGACTAGCTACAAAGTGTTTCACTTGCAGTTTTTTAGAGAGGCACTGAATCAAGTTGGACATAAACTGGGTCACCTGCTCGGTAAGCATTTCATTGGAAAATCTTACATGGGAAAATGAACTCCATCAGGGCATCAGCCAAATTCTCAGCCCTAATGGAAGACAAGCTATTGCTTCAGGGTATTGTGCAGCATAACCTACCACTGTGTGGTAGAAGTGCTTCCCAGAACTGGGTACTGCCACAGGCCCAACAGTATCCACAGAAAACTGGCGAAAACACCTTCATAAATCGAGGCCCAAGAGTTCTAGACACATACCACTGAGCCAAAATCCTGCAGATTAGTCTCAGAAATCTGATACTGTGTAAGCTTTTTCCAAAATGCTGAAGTGTAAGACTTCATTTGGGATGCCAGTGTTTATTGTACATGTTCTATCTGTGTTTTTCAGGGATCAAACATTTTTTATATAGGGCTGTTCAGATGTCCGTGTGTCTCCAAAACTGGATGCAGATCTGTTCAGTTTTGATCAGTTACTCAACTCAAAATTGAGCATCAAATTTATGGGTCCATGAAAAACTCAGACAACAAACTGATGTAATCTCAGTTGCATCCTAGTGCGGACCATTTTTCACTGTTTGCTTGAAGAAACTTGAGAATCCTCTATCAGGTTTTCTTTTCCATATGATAAAAACCCAATGAAACACTGTTGGTATAAACTGACACACGGACCAAACATTGATGAAATCAGACCCAGCACACTGATGGAACGAAGTCCTTTTTTCCACATACGAGAATAATGGACATCTGAATGAGGCCTAATTAGTCCAGGCAATGTCTATGAGCTACCTATTAAATCCATCACAAATAACAAATTCACATTTAACTCCATCCCTATAGGGCTGTTTTCTATTTTTGTGCTTTCTTTTTTTCCTCCCCTTCTTCCAAAAGCCTTACCGGTCATAGAAAAATTACGATCCTTAAGACTTCTCTAGAAGTGAGAAAGAGCTGACAATACAAACTCCCTTTGAAGCAGTGACCCCTATGCAGCTGACCCCCTCCTTTGGAAACAGGTAATTAAGGAAAATCCTAATGGCTAGCAGATGTGAGGCCAATCTTAGCTTGAATGCACAAGAATGCAGAGAAGGGCAGATTTACGACCGTTAGAGATAAGAGCCCCAGCTAAAAAGATGAAGTAAAATCTTTTATCCATGTTATAGAAATTATGAAGTGAGGTTTTATGAACTTCGTAGATATAATAGATAGGAAAGTCATATTTTCAGAAACGTGATGAAATGGCAATCACAAAGCATGGTTTCTAGTCGCTGGGCGATGGCTGGGGTCCGTCAAATGAATATCCGCCAGATAGATGACAATATTCATGCCATGTCTCCTATCTGTGGACAGATAAAATTTTGATAGGAAAGATAACAGTAATATCTCCCGCTGGGGACCCACAGAGGCAAAGATATTGTTGGGAATCTCATAATTTTATAAGACTAAGACACATTCTATAGTTCTCTAAAGTCAGACTCTGTTATGAGTCACTAGAGGTGAAGTACAGTGGCATGTAAAAGTTTGGGCACCCCTGGTCAAAATTACTGTTATTGTGAACAGTTAAGCAAGTTTTAGATTAAGTGATCTCTAAAAGGCCTAAAATTAAATATGACACATTTCCTTAGTATTTTAGGCAAAAATATATTTATATTGTCATTTTTTACATTTTATAAATTACAAAAAGGTAAATTGGCCAATGCAAAAGTTTGGGCACCCTTGCAGATTTATGTGCTCAGATAACTTTGACCAAGGTTCCAGACCTTAATTAGCCTTTTAGGGTTATGACTTCATCACTATCAATATCATCGTTAGGAAAGGCCAGGTGATGCAAAAAACCCAGCCTCCTCTAACGTTGTGCCAAAGAACAGAAGCCACAGAAGCCATAGGTTCTTCTAAGCTGCTGGCTTGCACTCTGAAAATGAAAATGGTGGAGGCCCTCAAAGCAGGAGAAGGCTATAAGAAGATAGCAAAGCGTTTTCAAGTTGCCCTTTTCTCAGTTCTAAATGTAATTTAGAAATGGCAGTTAACAGGAACAGTGGAGGTCAAGATAAGGTCTTGAAGACCAGGAAAAATGTCAGTGAGAGCTGCTCGTAGGATTACTAGAGAGGCAAATCATAACCTCCGCTTGACTGCAAAAGACCTTCAGAAAGATTTAGCAGACTCTGGAGTTGTGGTACGTTGTTCTACTGTTCAGAGACACCTGCACAAATATGGCCTTGATGGAAGAGTTATCAGAAGATAACCTCTCCTGCTTCCTCACAATAAAATTGAGCATCAGAAGTTTGCAAAAGAACATCGAAACAAGCCTGATGCATTTTGGAAACAGGTCTTGTGGACCAATGAGATTAAAATAGAACTCTTTGGCCACAATGATCAAAGGTATATGTGGAGAAAAAGGGCACAGAATTTCAGGAAAGAACATCTATCCAACCGTTAAGCATGGGGGTGGATCAATAATTATTTTGGGTTGTGTTGCAACCAATGGCACGAGGAACATTTCACGGGTAGAGGAAAGAATAGATTCAATTAAATTTCCACAAGTTCTTGATGCAAACATAACACCATCTGTAAAAAGCTGAAGTTTAAAAGAAGATGGATTCTACAAATGGATAATGATTCTAAACACACGTCAAAATCCACAATAGACTACCTCAAAAGGCACAAGCTGAAGGTTTTACAATGGCCCTCACAGTCCTCTGATCTAAACAGCACTGAAAATCTGTGGCTAGACCTCAAAATAGCAGTGCATGCAAGACGACCCAGTAATCTCACAGAACTGGAAGAATTTTCCAAGAAAGAATGGATGAAAATCCCTCAAACAAAAATTGAAAGACTCTTGGCTGGCTACAAAAAGCGTTTACAAGCTGTGATACTTGCAAAAGGGGGTGCTAATAGGTACTAACCATGCAGGGTGCCCAAACTTTTGCTTCGGCCCATTTTCGTTTTTGTAATTTATAAAATGTAAAAGATAGAAATATACATATTTTTTTTGCCTACAATACACCGGAAATGTGTCATCTTTAACTTCAGGCCTTTTAGAGATCATTTAATCTTCAAATTGCTTAACTGTTCACAATAACAGTAATTTTGACCAGGGGTGTCCAAACTTTTACATGCCACTGTATGTGTTTATAAGTTGGAAATTCTGACCATTCCCATGAGAATATAAATGAATTGTATGCAGTGCCAGCGCTATGCTTTATTGGTAGAGAAATCCTCTTCTACAACATGCACAATATATTCACGGGCTGCAGTTTATTAACGTTTTGTGTTCTCTTGGTTATCCCATTATTGACTTCCTATAAAAAATGTATCATTTTTCCATGTTGCACCCATATAGAGAGATTTTTCTAGTAGTCAGACACCGTGCCACAAGGCTTATGTTCCCTGTGGGTTTGACCACCCAGAACCCTTGCCCTTCTTGTTTATACAGGCACAGTGGCTTGTCTGTTTAAACTGCTGTGCCAGGAACTACAACTCTGTGCTATACACCTGCAGAGTTGACCATTACAAGGGTTATATCCTGTTTAAATATTCCTTTGTAAATGCTCTACTCCCCCGTGTAAAATAATAAAAACACAGATGCTCTCTTACCGCACTGTCTCTGTTCCAGTGATCTTGGTACTGGCTGACGTACCAAATGATACAGCTTGTCAGCGACCATTAATGGGCAACAGTTCTTGCACTTCCCCTGGAAGTCTACAATTTGTCTAAGGGAAGTGTGAGCTAAGCAGCCCAATAATGGGCACTGATTGGCTTAAGTGCTCATGTGACATGTCACACTAGCGCCAGCAGACCTGGTGGGAAGATCGCTGGAACGTCGCCGATGCTGGAGGTGAATATCTGTTGTTTTTTAAATTATTATTTTCCACTGGCCAATAGAGTATTAAAGAAGGGTTTGACCGAATAGTGGACAACCATTTTAATGTATGACTTCAGGAGAATCGCTTTAAAGTTCTAGGTTTTCTTTTTAATAACTGTTGGAAAAGACTGTATTTCGAATTATTGTGTTTTTTTTTTTTAAATCTCATTTTTATTTGATGTTCAAATAAAATATAACAAAAGGCAAATGCAAGGAAAGTAGCATTATACTAGCAATAATAAAAAGGTTGACAATATAAACCTAGCAATATTGCATGTTTTTCTTTTATCATGCACCAAACATTTAAACCTTCCCCACCCTTCTACACTTTTGCCTTTGGCATCCTGTCACTCCATAAGGCAAGGTGCAGACAAGTGTATTTTTTGTCATCCAAGAAAATTGGATCAATTATCCAATTCTGCATAGTGTCATCTGATTCTCTCAGATGAGGAGAAGATCGAGAAGAAACTGTCTCCATCTTCTTTGTTGTGAAAGTCCGTGGAAATCAGACTGCACTCAGATGTCATCTGAACGCAGTCTAATGGTTTCCACGCACTCATTGACTTGCATGGCAGAGTGTGATCCAAATATCAGATCATACATGGGAATGCAGCAATTTTTTCCTCTGACTGACTCTGTGCAAGGAAAAAAATCGGACATTTGCACAGCCCCATAGCATAGTATTGGGCGGAGTGCGATCAGATGTGTTGTCTGATCGCACTTGGACCAATAATACGGTCATCTGCACGAGCCCTAACAGTTTAGTAGTATGCATTTACCCAGGACATATCAGAAGACCTCCACACCTCATTTAGTGTCACTGATTTTTCTCTTACCTAAAAACCGGACTGAAATGCTTGGTAAACCTTCCCCCATGTTCTCCAATGCAATTCCGCACTTTCAATGCCCATGCTGCGGATTTTTCCACAGCGTTTATGCTGCGCTCAAAAATCCGCAGCATGTCCATTAATTTTGCGGAAGCGCTGCGTTTTCGCCGCCATTGACTTGCATTAGACCGCGCCAATTCCGCAAGACTGCATCTGTACTTGCGTAATTGGCGCGTTCTAATGTGCGGATGGTACCCGGGTGTGGAGGACAGGAGACTCTCCTCCACACCCAGGTACCATAAAAAAAAAAGAATAAAATTAAAAAATAAAGATTATATTCACCTTCCGACGGCCCCCGGACTCCTTCCCTGTGCTGGCTGCCAATAGATCGCGCAGGACTGAAGGACCTGCGCTGACGTCAGTCATGTGACGGCAGGTCATTTAAGTACAGCGTACTGCAATCTGCCGGCTGCCAGCACAGGAGCGCAGCAAGCCTGCAGGGGCCATCGGAGGGTAAGTATTGGTTTATTTTTAACCACTCTCTCGGGTCACACTATATAAATCCATGCCGTTTGCATGGATTTATATAGTGTGACCTAGTTGTCACAAGCACTTTCCAAGTGATGCTAATCGCTTGGAAAGCGCTTGTCAACCCGCATGCGGAAATGCATGTGAAGAACGCTTCATTTCCGCATGTCCCTGGCAGGAAAAACGCATGTACAATAAGCATGTACAATCCGCATGTACAATCCGCATGTAAAATCTGCATGTACAATCCGCATGTACAATCCGCATGCGTTTTTTCTGCCAGGGAGATGCAGAAACGCTCAGAAAAAATCCTGAGCATTTCTGCATCGTGGGCACATAGCCTTACACTCGGGACATGACGGGTCTCTGAAGTTGTCTGAGGGAAGTGTGAGCGCTGCAGCCCATCATAGACTACTGATTTGCTGTAGCGCGCACGTCACACAACAATGTCAGACAAATGCTGGGAGACCCATCACTGGAATGGTGCCGATGTAGGAGCTGTTTTTTTTTTTTTCAATTTTACATTTAAGAAGGAGTTGTCCAAGTAAAGGACATTACTCTTAACCCTCTCTAACTTCTAATGAAGCTTGTAGGATTCCATTGGAAATGCCTGCAAAACCCCACAGTGCACTTTTACTGTACTTGTCTGGTACTTCCCGTAATACAGCTGCACAGATTCTGCTGTACCTTATATCATCATCAGTACTTACAATACATTGTGTTACTTTTAGTCTTTTTATTGAAAGTCATAAGTAGTCATTTTATTGCTGTATTAAGTATGGAATGTTATGGATATCTGTTTTCTTTGGCGTTGAGTCAGCAAGTCTTACAGAAATGTGTTCTGCAGGTGATAAGAGGAGCCGTGCCATGTTCTACAGAGTGAATGCCTGTCCTACATGTCAAGGTGTTTGTTTTTTGTTTGATTTAGGTAAGGTTTTGACTGCGTTGCTAACCGCAAGACATTTTTCCTGCAAACACAGAGGTGTGAGGTGTTGTGGGGCTGTGGCCTTAAATTACTCAAATTGTGAAATGTAGCCATGTCCTTGTCTGTGTGCATGAGGCTGATGTAGAAGGAGCCGTCAGCACCCAAGGATTGTGTTACTGGATCCATTCACTTAGCATTTCTCACTTTCTTTCAGCACTAATCAGTTCTTTGATGAAAACCGTGTTTGGCCAGGACACTTGTGTTGTTAGAACTGCTCTCCAATAGGAATGTATTTAGAACGGTACAATGTTTTCAGGTTCTCTTCGGATTCTGTCAGCCCCAATTCACATTGTACTCTGGACTTTCATTTAAAAGTGTTTTTAACATGATTCAGAGTAACAATCACTACAACTTGGTTAATATGTTTCTTAAATATAAAAGTAAACATTAAAGATGTTGTCCACTACTTTTTTATTGATGCCCTATCCATAGGATAGGGCATCAATATTTGATTGGCTGGGGTCCCACACCCGGCACCCCTGCTGATCAGCTGTTATCAGTGCCGGTGGCGGCTGGAAGTACTTACTTGCGGTGCTTGGCCGTCCATGTGTAGTGGCCGCCGCGGGGTACTACGCATCCACCTCCCATTGAATTGAAATAGGAGGTGGATGTGCAGTACCCCACGGCGGCCACTACAGATGGATGGCCAAGCACCGCAAGTAAGTACTTCCAGCCGCCACCGGCACCGATAACAGCTGACCCCGGCCGATCAAACATTGATGCCCTATCCTATGGATAGGGTGTCAATGAAAAAGTAGTGTACAACTTCTTTAAATTAATTAATTGCCTTTACTGATTTTGTCCATGTTTGGTTCAAGGGCTGCAGCAAACTAACCACCGCCAAACCTTGAGTCTCCCTGGGAAAAAAAGCATTATGATGCTTTTGCTTTGAGAAAATGTTCGTATTCCAGCCTTAAATTTATATTAACCTGTATACAATTGAAACCAGAAGTTTACATACACTATATAAAAAGACACATATGCATGTTTTTCTCAATATCTGACATGAAAAAAAAAATCAGAATAAACCTTTCCCGTTTTAGGTCAACTAGGATTACCATAATTTTTAATATTTGCCAAATGCCAGAATGAGAGAGAGAGAGAATGTTTTAAGGCATTTTTATTACATACTGAAAAGTCAAAAGTTTACATACACTAAGATTACTATGCCTTTAAACAATTCTGTTCTGCCCATATGATAATGTCATGTGTTTGGAAGCTTTTGATCGTTTTTTTTTTGGCAAAATCTGAGTTAATTAGAGACACACTTATCGATGTATTTTAATGCACATCTGAAACATACTGCTTCTTTGTGTAGCATCATGGGAAAGTCTAAAGAAATCAGCCAAGATATCAGGAAGAGAATTGTGGACTTGCACAAGTCTGGCTCATCCTTGGGTACAATTTTAAGATACCTGAAGGCGCCTTGTTCATCTGTACATCTGGACAAACAATTATACACAAGTACAAACAAGATGGGAATTTTCAGACATCATACCGCTCAGGAAGAAGACGGGTTCCGTGTCCCAGAGATGAACGTGCTTTGGTCCGACATGTGCATATCAACCCAAGGACAAAAGCAAAAGCCTTTGTGAAGATGATGGCGGAAGCTGGTAAGATTGTGTCAATATCCACAGTGAAACGAGTACTGTATAAACATGGGCTGAAAGGCCACATTGCCAGGAAGAAGCCATTACTCCAAAAGAAACATAAAAAAGCCAGATTAATGTTTGCAAATGCACACAGGAACAAAGAACTTAATTTTTGGAGACATGTCCTGTGGTCTGATAAAACTAAAATTGAACTTTTTGGGCATAATGATCATCGTTACGTTTGGAAGAAAAAGAGAGAAGCTTGGAAGCCTAAAACACCATCCCAACTGTGAAACACGGGGGTGGCAGCATCAAGTTGTGGGGTTTGTTTTGCTGCAGGAGGGACTGGTGCACTTCACAAAATAGATGATATCATTAGAAAAGAAGATTATGTGGCAATACTGAAGCAACATCACAAGAAATCAGCCAGTAAGTTAAAGCTTGGGCGGAAATGGGTCTTCCGAATGGACAATGACCCGAAGCATACTGCCAAAATGGTAACAAAGTGGCTTAAGGATAACAAAGTCAATGTTTTGGAGTGGCCATCACAAAGCCCTGATCTCAATCCTATTGAAAATTTATGGGCAAAGCTGAAAAGGCAGGTGCGAGCAAGGCAGTTACACTAGTTTTGTTATGAGGAGTGGGCCCAAATTCCAACCAACTATTGTGAGAAGCCTGTGAAAGGATATCCCAAATGTTTGACCCAAGTCATTCAGTTTAAGGGTAATGGCACCAAATACTAATGAAATGTATATAAATTTTTGACTTTGCAGTAAGTAATAAAAATGCCTTCTCTCATTCTCTTTCTCTCGTTATTCTGGCATTTGGCAAATATTAAAAATTATGGTAATCCTAATTGACCTAAAACGGGAAAGGTTTATTCTGACTTCATGTCAGATATTAAGAAAAATATGCATATGTGTCTTTTTATATAGTGTATGTAAACTTCTGGTTTCAACTGTATGTACATCAAGGGATCATGGGGGTCTTCATATGAATGCCTCCTTCACAACTAGTGCCTGTTCAGAGCCACTATTGTCATGAGCTGTGAATGTATATATATAATGAATCTCTATGTAGATGAAACTTGCCCCTTAAGAACATCTCATTTTACTAAACACTGAACTGACCCCCAAACACAGAAATACTTGGCTCAGCTGAACGCTCGCTCCCGTGCTCGCTATGCGAGAGCCACTGCCAGAGGAGTCTGGCAGCAGCTTATCTCAATGGAGAATAAAAGGATCGGCAGCTGTAGTTCGGCATGCTGGATCCTTCTCTCCCCAGTTTCATCTGTCGGTAGATTTGGGAGATCTGCATGCACATTAGACTTGGCCAATCCTGCCGAATATTAGTGGCACCAGCTGACTTTAGACTGATGGTTATGGGGCCTTCACACTCAAAAGCAGTTTTATCTGCAGATCACTGTAATAACTGCTGTGTAATTAATAACTGCTGTGTAATTGATCTGATCCTACAGATCTGTTCATTATGTGAGCAATCAGCATTTCCCATCTACAGCCCAGCCTGTGTAAATGTCACAGTAGTTCAGGCATTGTGTTCACAATAAATGTTCTGGTTACCGGCTGTGTCGATTAGAGGCGTGTGTTGTGTGGGCTTCATATTGATCTCACCATCTTGCCCTTTTTTTTCCCCTCAAAACTTTAAGATAACAGATTTTTCTTTTTTAGGTCAGTGAGCAAAATATTTGGCAAAATGCCTAGAGCATTGCCTCAAGCCCCTAAACCTCTCAGGGTGCCTCTAGCCCAGCCTTCTCAGGAGGGTACGCCTGTGTCAGCAGACATGGGGGAAGGAAAAGGAATGCATCGGCCATATTTACTCTCTGAAAGTCTATGTCCTGATAAACGAAAACTAGCATAAGTGTTATCAGGCCTCAGAAATATCGCTATCTCTAGTACTTACTTTATGTAGAAATTGTATCAAATACAATAACACAGGCTGATAACCATTGTAGGGGAATTTGTATTTCTATAAAACTCATGCTACAACTTTCAGATAAACGTAGGGTGAAATATATCCAACCAGGTTAAAAATATCAGCCAGATTAGAGCTTTGCAGGAGGGCACTAGCCCAGCATGCCAGTATATTTATATATCGCCTATTTGTAGTTAGCAGAAACTGACGAACTGGAAAATTTCAGCTGCACACTGATTTATTTTTATGTGTTAATTACAAATTCCCTTTGGTGCCTCCCAGGACGTAGGCAAAAGTCTCCCCTGCACAGTGCTGCCCTTTAATGTAATTTTACAAAAATGTGGTTCATGTTACCATAAAAGATCAAGGAAAACCTCGTATAAATCCTGATCAACTGGTTGGTAGGGATAAGATCCCTGGTAAACTCCTTGAAAGATCATCAGCTTTTAGGCAGCATGACAGCCAAGCTTGGACTGGCCCATGGGAGAACAGGTGAATCCCCGGCAGGCCACTGTGCAGGTGCGGGACCCCCAACCACCTATTTGAGCAGTAGTTGGCACAATACATTTGGCTCACTATGAACAGACATTCACTACCAGGTATTATTACATTGAAGCAGAGGTACATTTGTGAATCAGGGTAATGTAATATTTGCCTATACCTGAACAGGGGCCCCCAGAGTCAATGTTGTTGGTGAGCTTTTTGCACCAATGTCCGACATTCATAACAGCAGCCACAGCATTTCATTCAGACTGCAGGATACAGTGTTGTTGTGGTGTTTTTAACGTCAGGCACATAATAAATAGTTTCTTAGAATTGAGTCTTGCTAAATAATTTGATCATCTCAACCACGTCACATAAATTGGGAGAATTCTATTAAATTAGGAAGGATGTTGCTTGTTGATGCACGTGACCACCTATACAACTGTACAATAGAGGCAACATGTTACAGTTATATGAAAAAGTTTTGGCACCCCTATTAATCTTAAGCTTAATGTTTTATAAAAATTTCAGATTGATATATGTAATAACTGTTGGACACAGTAATGTTTCTGCCTTGAAATGAGGTTTATTGTACTAATAGAAAATGTGCAATCTGCATTCAAACAAAATTTGACAGGTGCATAAGTATGGGCACCTCACCAGAAAAGTGACATTAATATTTAGTAGATCCTCCTTTTGCAAAAATAACAGCCTCTAGTCACTTCCTGTAGCTTTTAATGATTTCCTGGATCCTGGATGAAGGTATTTTTGACCATTCCTCTTTACAAAACAATTCCAGTTCAGTTAAGTTTGATGGTCGCCGAGCATGGACAGCCCTCTTCAAATGATCCCACAGATGTTCAATGATATTCAGGTCTGGGGACTGGGATGGCCATTCCAGAACATTGTAATTGTTCCTCTGCATGAATGCCTGAGTAGATTTGGAGCGGTGTTTTGGATCATTGTCTTGCTGAAAGATCCATCCCCTGCGTAACTTCATCTTTATCACTGATTCTTGAACATTATTGTCAAGAATCTGCTGATACTGAGTGGAATCCATGCGTCCCTCAACTTTAACAAGATTCCCAGTGCCGGCATTGGCCACACAGCCCCAAAGCATGATGGAACCTCCACCAAATTTTACTGTGGGTAGCAAGTGTTTTTCTTGGAATGCTGTGTTTTTTTGCCACCATGCATAACGCCTTTTTGTATGACCAAACAACTCAATCTTGGTTTCATCAGTCCACAGGACCTTCTTCCAAAAAGAAATTGGCTTCTCCAAATGTGCTTTTGCATACCTCAGCCGACTCTGTTTGTGGCGTGCTTGCAGAAACGGCTTCTTTCGCATCACTCTCCCATACAGCTTCTCCTTGTGCAAAGGGCGTTGTATAGTTGACTGATGCACAGTGACACCATCTCCAGCAAGTTGATGCTGCAGCTCTCTGGAGGTGGTCTGAGGATTGTCCTTGACTGATCTCACCATTCTTCTTCTCTGCCTTTCTGATGTTTTTATTGGCCTGCCACTTCTGGCCTTAACAAGAACTGTCCCTGTGTTCTTCCATTTCCTTATTATGTTCCTCACAGTGGAAACTGACAGGTTAAATCTCTGAGACAGCTTTTTGTATCCTTCCCCTGAACAACTATGTTGAATAATCTTTGTTTTCAGATCATTTGACAGTTGTTTTGAGGAGCCCATGATGCCACTCTTCAGAGGAGATTCAAACAGGAGAACAACTTGCAAGTGGCCACTTTAAGTAGCTTTTCTCATGATTGCATACACCTGGCTATGAAGTTCAAAGCTCAATGAGGTTACAAAACCCAAAAAAGTGCTTTAGTAAGTCAGTAAAAAGTAGGTAGGAGTATTTAAAACAAGAAAATGATAAGGGTACCCATACTTATGCACCTGTCAAATTTTGTTTGAATGCAGATTGCACATTTTCTGTTAGTACAATAAACCTCATTTCAAGGCAGAACATTACTGTGTCCAACAGTTATTACATATATCAAACTGAAATAGCTGTTGCAAAAACACCAATTTTTATAAAACATTAAGCTTAAGATTAATAGGGGTGCCCAAACTTTTTCATATAACTGTATATACAGAGAATGCACTCACAATCTTGTTACCTTGTCTTACCTATTCACTCATATTAGGGCTAGTCTCTAAATGTAATTATTATTTGATCCCTAGGTGGCACTGTCTAATTATAGTCTGCATATGCAATCTAACATCACATGAACAAGTATGGAGGCATGCGTGAAAAAAACCCCTTCTAAGTTTACATATGAATAATAATACACACTCCATGCATGCCAATGAATTCTACGCACTGTAGTTGTGTTCATCAGGTTTCTATCATCATGTCCTGTCCTTTACTAGAACGAATAGTTCTGCATGCTGCTCTATGTATTCCAGTAAAAATGTTCATGAGAGAAGCTCCCATGTACATGTGAACCAGGCCACACAGTGTGTTATTATGCAGATGGCAAGGAATTATCACTGTGTCTATATGAAGTAAAATACGCCACTGGTTCATATACCTTTGGCTCTGTTCAGACACTGGCATTGTGGTTTCTATTGTAACAGGAGCCATGATTGATGGTGATCAGCTTTCCAATGGTTTCCAATGATTTTTTGATATGGAATGAATAGTACGGCATGCTGCACTATCCTGACTTTTAAAACGCAAAAGAAATATGTTAAAGGAAGACGGATCTTCCAAAGGGGATTGTGAACCGAGTCAGTGTGGAATACTGATTTTACAGAGAGAATACCATATTACCTTTATTCTAACACCATTCCTGCTAGTACTCTCAAGGCATGCAGCATGAATCTGGAAATAAAACATAAAACCTGTTTTTTTTGGAGGGGGGGTTGTCATCACTAAACAACAGAAAAGAGTCATCTTTCAAGGTTAATATTATTTATTTTTATAGCACCGTTGATTCCATGGTGCTGTACATGAGAAAGGGGATACATACAAGATACTGATATAAATTTGTTATGAATCGTGGTTCTGTGCTCCCACCTGGGAATGGAGCAGGTCCAGTGCTAGGCTACTCCGGTCACAAGCCCTGCCATTATCCTGACTGTCTTTTCCAGTACTGGAAATATCAGGACGTGTGAAACAGGCCTTAGAATGACAGACTAGTACAGAGAGGAGAGGGCCCTGCTCTTCGAGGCTTACAGCCTACAGGATAATGTAGAAGGAGAGAGTATGTTGGGGGGAGGTCAAGATTGGTCGAGAATGAGTTCAGGAGATTATCAATAATCACTTACTGTTGAAACCAGAAGTTTACATACACTATATAAAAAGACACATATGCATGTTTTTCTCAGTATCTGACATGAAATCAGAATAAACCTTTCCCGTTTTAGGTCAATTAGGATTACCATAATTTTTTATATTTGCCAGATGCCAGAATAATGAGAGAGAGAATGTTTTAAAGCATTTTTATTACTTACTGCAAAGTCAAAAGTTTACATACATTTCATTAGTATTTGGTACCATTGCCCTTAAACTGAATGAGTTGGGTCAAACGTTTGGGATATCCATGCATTGAGCATGCATTTCACTTGTTAAAGACTAAACTTCAGACAGAAAGGCCCACAAACAAACAGCAACTGAAAACCACCGCAGTGAAGGCCTGGCAGAGCATCAAAAAGGAGGAAACACAGCGTCTGGTGATGTCCATGAGTTCAAGACTTCTGGCAGTCATTGCCAACAAAGGATTTTCAACCAAGTACTAGAAATGAACATTTTATTTACAATTATTTAATCTGTCCAATTACTTTTGGCCCCTTTAAAAACAGGGTGGCACATGTTAAGAAGCTGAAACTCCTAAACCCTTCATCCAATTTTAATGTGGATACACTCAAATGAAAGCTGAAAGTCTGAACTTCAACTGCATCTGAATTGTTTTGTTTAAAATTCATTGTGGTAATGTCTAGAACCAAAATTAGAAAAATGTTGTCTCTGTCCAAATATATATGGACCTAACTGTAGCTAGCATCAGGATAACATATACAACATGACATAGGTAATTTTTCTTTTTGCCAATAAATGTACACTAAAGAAGCCTGTCTGAAAATTTGAGCTAACTGTACCAGTTAATTAGCGTTTTGCCTTATGTCAGAAGTCTAGTCTACAAGTAGCATGTGGAATAAATTCAATGGAATATATACCACAAAGTCAACTCCTGTAGTTATTATGGGGCTATCACTCTAACATATGGTTCCCTATAGGCAGTCTGAATCAGAGCAGGGCTCCTTTTCTCCACAGGCAAATGTGCATGTACCAGCTAATGAAAGAGGAGAGAACACAATGTAATGCCATGCCTCTTTTTATTTGCAGAACAAGGGATAGTGAAGGGAATGTAAAAACATCCTGACATGTCCCTATGTAACACTCTTTGTTTTCTTTTATACTGTTTGTATCTTCAGTATTAAGCAATTCTTCTTAACGAAATCTGTATATATAGGGAATCAAAGTGTGTAGTTTACGCACTGGGTAGAAATAGGGAACCTGATTTAGACTGTCAAGTAACATGTCTCCTGAAGCTTTTCCCTTGGCTAAACAATTTTCATGGTTCACACTGGAGAACAAAAAAAGTGTTTGTAAACTAAAGTGAAAAACAAGGCAGAACTACCTGGAGAATTTCATAACACCCACAGGAATTTCGTGCTAACTAGGTCACACTTGAGAGCAGTGGAGATGTAACAAACCGCTGATGAGGCCAGATTCTTGGATGGTGTAGAATCTTCTTCCATTTGGTGAGAACCTGGAAGACAGCCACCCCTTATGTTATCCACTTTAGGTGGGTCTTAAAGTACTGCCAGACCTTGGCTCATCTTCTATGGAGCATATCTAATAGTCACATGGGTCTTTGTCTTGTGACTTGAAATCAATAACCTGCTAGCGAGTTAAGGTGTATTTTCACTACCTAATTATCAAGAACGAGCGTTCCTAAGAAGAACGTTCGTTTCACCATAATCGTGCAGTCTAAACAGGCTGCCAAATAATCTGAAGAAAGGCGAAAAACGCTTGTTTGTTGGGAGAAATGATCTTTTGATCTGCCTAAAAGATCATCTTATTGGGAGCACAAAGTGCTATTCAAACAGTATATGCGCTAATGAGAACAATGGCAGCCTATGCAAATTTAAAGGGAGTCTGACAGCACAGGTGCTCTGTGTAACCTGCTTGTTTTCCATACATCTCTGCTCTTCTCTGCCTCTATAAAGCCAGAGCTGTCAATCAAAGAAGAGGGGAGAATGAGGTACAATGAAAACAAGTAAGTGGGGGTGTGCACTGTACTGTTTGGCCACGTCAAAGGTGCACCGCAAGCCTGTACTTAGTATGAACAGTCATCTGAGACTCCCTTTAATGATCTATTACAGAAAGTTAGTGCATATCTTAAGGTACTTGTGTAAACGGGCTATAAACGATCGCCGTTCAGCTAACAAGTAGTTGATCAGTGGTTGTTTAATGCTGCTGTTTGGCTGGTGTTAACGGACCCTGAGACTCTGTTGATATGTCCTGATGTCATTTGTTTGTGATGGATTCATTATTCATAAAAATTATCCTTTACAAACAGAGCGAAAACTAATACAAAATTTAAACCACAGTTTCCATTTTTGAACGAATCTGTCTTAAAAAAAACTGATCCATTTGAAAACAGACAATTTTGTTTCTAATTTGTCTCAATTTTTGTTCCGCATTTTGCAGATCCATTTTACTAGAGGCATCTGTGAACACCTCTAGTGTATTAGGCATGTGTACTGTTAAAAAACGGATCTGATAATAGTTGACAATCTACTATGATCAGTTTCCCATAGGAAAAATAGATGCAGTTGCGCCGAGATTGTTCTTTGTTCCAGCTAAAAACACAGGTAGCCTAATAAAAGGAGGCAAATGGAAAACATTTTATGACACTTCTATTCCCATTCACATGGATGGATCTTGTACTGGAACATTATTTTTCTATTTTTATGATCCCCAAATTTTTCAAAAAACAGAAATAATTGTTGGATGTGTGAACAGAGTCTTAAAGGAACTGGCTGCACGATTGCAGCCAGTTATGCTTTTCTTTAAAATACTTCGTCACTTCCGAGAAAATATAGTTTAACTAGCTGGTCGGGAACTATAGTGAGAGACCTGACTAGTCTGAGATCGCCATTAGCCCGCTTATTCCCAGAAGACCAGAGTCCACATGCCTTTCATAAGCTGGGGAGTACAGTATATGCTTATCTGCAGCACTCCTATTGTGGACCTATAATTAAAGGGGTATTCCCATCTCCAAGATTCTATCCCAATATGTAGTAGGTGTAATAATAATATTAGCAAATGCCTCCAATTGGAAATGTGGTATAGTTCTTCTGATTCGCTATGTCTTTTTTAATATTATTATTATTACACCTACTACATATTGGGATAGGATATTGGAGATTGGAATACCCATTTAACGCCCCTGATGAACCTCTACATGCCGGATGGTTAACGCGTTAGATGGGACACACTGTATTGTTCAGATAGGTATTTTGTTTAGGGACTACTTGCATTTCTTAACAATTGCCTGTTTTATATGTCATCTTATGCAGATTGACATATTCCAAGATATTTGCATGTGGAGTATGTGAGCATGATATTACGTGTGGACTGACACATTCTAGGACTCTTATACAGTAATACTGCATACACCTCATTTCTAGGTGGGATTGTCACTGGATGACTAGGGGACTATGAGAGTGATACAGAGATAGGGTTGAGTGGGGTGCAATATCGATATGCCCTAGGGTGCCAATCTTTGTGATTATAAGAGCTATTGTCTCCAGGTTCAGTGAATTTTTCTCTTTTTTTTTTTCCCCTTATTGTCGAACTATATCTCTATCCATTACATAAGACATCCAGATTGATGCCTAAATATTTTGCTCACTTGTGAATCCTTTATATGCCATGACCTCTTTTCCTACTGCTTCAGTTTGGCATTTTTGGGTATATATATGTATATTATGCAGACTGTTTTCTCTATGATTTTGTATGCTGGGACCCATTGTGAATGTAATAGTATTTTAAGACTAGTGTTTTTAGTGGGGTTTGTTGTTTTTTGGATTTTGACCACTACTAACACTTTGCTTGATGAGATTTGTTGGGTCAAGGTACAGATTTACCTGGAGGCCTAGCACCTTGCAGACAGGTTGTCACCTGTGCATTGCTACTTCTTCAGTGGCCTGATGGTACAGAGGCATTAGGGTAAAGTAGAGATCGCGTATCATCTAGTGCTTGTTAGGTAATGGATTCCTGTGTATTTTTCTCTATTTTTTCCAGTTAGCTTGTACGTCTAGTGCGGAGAATGGTTGCCATGGTTATGTCGAGCTGGGAGAGCTAGCATTTCTCACTGGGTCACTATCACCTCCTGTCAATGAAGGGCTCACACATTCAGTGTTGTGCAAAGGCATTTTATGCAACAAATCACCAGAATTTCCCCTTGCAAAGCTTTTTATTTCATGCCTCTTACCTGGAGTGATGTAATGTTTAATAAGTGACCTCTGTAGGGAATGCTGCGTAGATGCGGAAAGCATCTATGGGGAAATTTTGCACAGAAAACTCAGCGTACTCGCAAGAGAAATTGACATGCTGCGGATTGGAAAAATGCACCACGGGTGAGTTTACACGGCGTAAAAAGAAGCCCAGTGGGCACGAGATTTCTATAAGTCCCATCCATTGTGCTTGTACTGTAAAACGCTACGTTTTTGACGCAGTGAAAATAAGCAGCGTCAAAAACACTATAGAAGCTCATGGTGGGCACACAACCTAAGAAATCATGATTCACACAAGACATCACTGAAGCTAATAGGAGCATCATTTTGTGAGAAGGATTGAGAAGATTAAATTGCTAAAGCAGATGCTATGGGAGTTAAAGTGTACACGTTTTTTGGGGGGGGTTATGAAGAATATGTTTCATTTTTTGGGAAAATGGAAGGTGATTAACTCTCAAGTCCCTGTGACATACAGAGCACTTGGAAGCAGCCAGTGGTTAGCAATTTCTATTTGGCCAGCCATAGACCCACATCTTATTCAACTTCTGTTAGAAAAGTAAGTAATACTGAAGACAGCTCTAGTCTTGACCTGTACAAAGTTGCTCCTTGACTCTTGTAAAGTGACACACATGCAGTGATTTCAGTGAGGAGAGCAGGGCTGTGTGTCATTACATGTCTCACACAGAGAAAGCTACATATGACATTTCCTGGGGGCGTGTTCTTTTCCCCCTGCCTGATTGCTCCTGCTTATGAATGGTCAACATCATGCAGGGGAAGAAATCAACAACCTCAGAGACGAATTTATGCTAACACTCCTTAGTCTTAGCAAAAATTAAAATCTAAACTTTACCTTATAATATTTTCTCATCGAAGATGAGAAATAAAAAAATATATAAAAACTATGTTTTTACTCAGTTTATTCCTAACATGTTCAAACTGCTGAAAGGTCTTCTTCAATTCCAATCCTTGATTATATCACACGTGGACTTTGGTACCAACGCAATAATGTTTTGGTGAAAGAAATGTGCAGAATAAGACTTTTAATGCAGCTACGTATTAAATGGAACCTGTCACCATGAAAATGCAGTCTAATCTGCAGGCACCATGATATAGAGCAAGGTGAGCAGAATGATATAGAGTTTTGTGAGTAATGATTCAGTATAACCTGTTTTCATCATTTACACCTCTGCTCTTTTTGGGATTTTCGGTCCAGTGGGCAGTCCTATCAGTGACTGACAGCTTTCTATGTATAAGTTTGTATACAGAAATAACTGTCAGTCACTGATAGGACCACCCGCCGGGCCCAAAATTATTATTATTATTATTTATTATTATAGCGCCATTTATTCCATGGCGCTTTACATGTGATAGGGATATACATAACAAAAGCATTTACATAATCTTAACAAAACGAGTCAGCGACTGGTACAGGAGGAGCGAGGACCCTGCCCGCGAGGGCTCACAGTCTACGAGGGATGGGTGAGGATACAGTAGGTGAGGGTAGAGCTGGTCGTGCAGTGGTGTTTACTGCAGGTTGTAGGCTTGTCGGAAGAGGTGGGTCTTCAGGTTTCTTTTGAAGGTTTCCACGGTCGGCGAGAGTCTGATATGTTGGGGTAGAGAGTTCCAGAGTAGGGGGGAAGCACGGGAGAAATCTTGTATACGAGTGTGGGAGGAGGAGATAAGAGGGGAGTAGAGCAGGAGATCTTGTGAGGATCGGAGGTTGCGTGCAGGTAAGTACCGGGAGACTACGTCACAGATGTATGGGGGAGACAGGTTGTGGATGGCTTTGTATGCCATGGTTAGAGTTTTGAACTGAATTCTCTGGGCAATAGGGAGCCAGTGAAGGGATTGACAGAGAGGAGAGGCCGGGGAATAGCGGGGGGACAGGTGGATTAGTCGAGCAGCAGAGTTTAGGATAGATTGGAGAGGTGCAAGAGTGTTGGAAGGGATGCCACGGAGCAGGAGGTTGCAGTAGTCGAGGCGGGATATGATGAGGGCATGCACTAGTGTTTTTGCAGAGTCTTTGCTGAGGAATGCACGGATCCGGGAGATGTTTTTGAGTTGGAGTCGGCAGGAGGTGGAAAGGGCTTGAATATGTGGCTTGAAGGAGAGATCAGAGTCCAGGGTTACCCCAAGGCAGCGAGCTTGTGGGACTGGGGAGAGTGAACAGCCATTGACGTTGATGGATAGGTCGGATGGGGGATGTGAATGAGAGGGTGGAAAGATGATGAACTCTCCCAGAAAGAGCAGAGGTGTAAATGATGAAAACAGGTTATACGGAATCTCTTCTCAAAAAACTATATATCAATCTGCTCAGCTCCCCCTGCTCTATAACATGGTGCCTGCAGACTGGACTGTATATTCCTAGTGACAATTTCTCTTAAAAGAAAATGATAAAAAGAGCAAGTATCGGTATATTTCATTTTTTTTTTTTACTACAGAGGGCAATGGGTACAGCGCCTTGTAGCTTGATGAGAGATTGTTTCAGATGACCGGACTACACCCTTGTTTGTGTTTTACACATAAAAATTGTGTTGTCTCCAATAGCGATGTCTCTGGTGTACTTCGTAAAGAGTTAGCAAATGAGACCATTTTATTAGGGACTTCCTTGTATGATTGTATTATTGTTTGTAAGGTCTGTAAATAACACTTACCAGTCAGGTATCTATGATATCTTTAACTATCCAGAACAATTTTCAGAATGCAAACAGGCAATGTTTTCTGCTCAAGAGGACTACATGTATTTTGGTTGTAAAGTCATTGACTAATCTGCCTTAAAGGTACAGTTTGTACTATGTCCTAGAGTGCCAGTGTACTCATGGGAAGATGTCTGTTCTTTAGAGATGTGCAACATCCAAAGCAGAACTGGATAAACCAGCTTCACGCTGACTTATGAGCATGTTGAGCTGTCTACGACAAGTCTTCTGATCAGGACAAGCACACTCATTAAATACCACTGACATCTTAGGCAGACCAGGAGTCTCGAAGAGTTCAACCAAGAACAGAATATCTGTAGAGGTACATTTACACTGTGCGTTATGTGGCCTTAAACTACCTCCAATCGGCAATGTTTTCCGGTCAGAGGTCGTTTAATAAACAGTTTCACAAAGTCCTAGCCGTGTTCAGATGCACACTGAATGATCACCAATGGAACGTTCAGTACACACAGGTGGCCACTGTTCTCAGCAACACAGGTCCTATTTACACAGGATAATGTGCTACAGAGAATGATGATCTTTTGTGCAAACCAAAAGATTATTTCACCTGATCAACGCTGGTTTTGCTTGCTTGTCGGATTATTTTGGCACAAGCCTTGTAATGATAATCATGCATTGTAAAGGCTCCTTTAGGGTATGTTCACATGTCCAGTAACCATCAGTTAGAACGGATCTAGCAGCAATCCGTTGACAAAATAGTAGTGCAGACAATTTTTTATCCAGCTAAAAAAAAAAATTATTTCAATTGGATCCGTTTTTTTTAAAATTGAAGTCTATGCAAAACGGATCTGTTAAATAGCCATCAGTTTTCTTCCAAAATTTTTTTTTTCAAATGAAAGATCAATAAATGGCTTATTAACAGATCTGGTTTCCCTAAACTTCAATGTTAAAAAAAAGAATGTATCCAGTTGAAATCAGTTTTTTTTAGCTGGACAAAAAAAAGTTGAATCTGCACAACTATTTTGTCAATGGATTGCTGCTGGATCTGTTCTAATGATTACTGGATATGTGAACATAGCCTTAGGGTGCTTTCACACTGCATTTTGGCACCCATTCGTTGGTCCCATCAGGGCTTGCGTCCGAACCCCTGCAAAACAGGACTCTGGTGTATGGACCGATGGGGCCAAAGACTATAATGGTATGGACAGAGCGATTGATGTTCGGGCGTGTACGCCTGCTGGAGACTGACACCTAGACACAGTCTACTACATCTGAGTGTCCGCCTCCAGTAGGCATATACGCCTGAAAATGATGCACGACAGAACACACGTTTACTCTGTCAGCACCATTATTCTATGGCCCAGTTGGTGCATACGCCCGAATCCCGTTTTATGGGGGATTTGGATGTAAGCCCTGACGGGACCAACAAACGGGTGACAAAACGCAGTCTAAAAGCACCCTTAGATGGGAAGGGGTGCTTTGAGATAAAGGAACAGATCATCCTGGTAAAATTAGATTGCATTCTAAAAATGTATTTGGAGTAAGCAAGTAATTATACTACCCTTTTTGTTTGCTCAGAGATGATTAACTTAATGCATGCCAAATCATCATCATTTTCAGATTATTACCTTTTAGGGTTAGTCTGTAGCATCCTATGGGTTTACACAGTGCTCCTCAGTTTGGTTTGGAGGTAAGAGAAAAAGCTACATTATCCCTACTATGCATGACAGTACAAATCTACGCTTTCACATAACACGGGCCTTTAGGCCCGTGTTATAAATCATATGGAGGAATTGAAATAAATAACTTTTTAAGCATTTTACAATTTACAGACATTGTTGCTTTGTAGTATGGATCAGAATGTGGGTCCAGAAATAATTCTCAGATAGCTAGCTATATCATAAGATTGCTGACACCCTGCCAGAAGTGTTAGTCCAATATAATTATACAGTTTACCTCGTGAGATATTTTTCCATGTTTTGCTTGTTCCAAAAGCAATACGTCTTCCTTCTAAGTTTGTGCATAAAACCACCTCATCTGCAATATCATAGAAGAAAACAATTATTACAATAACACAGTAACTTGTTACCTGCAACAAAATGACACAAAAACTAACGAGTATATGATAAACATAATACGGGCCTAAAAGGCCCGTGCCATGGAAATATGTGGTTTTCCAAAAAAGTATTTTTATTAAAAAAAAAAATGCCTATCACATAAAACTATATAAACAACTGGAATTTACCAAATACTGCAAACCTGAGGAATACCTAGAGTTTCAAAATGTTAAGTAATCTTGCAGAAAATAGCAAAAAAGTAAGCTAAGGGGCCTAAAAGGCCCGCGTTACGCATCTAGGGTTAGGTAAATGCCGCTAGAGCGCATATAAAATCAGAATGGAAGGAGTATAGGAAATGCTGTGTTCCTCTTACCGTATACTATAATCATCACTTCTCACAGTTCCAAACCCATGTGTACAAACCGATTGCGATCCTCTGAGTCTTCATATCACGTTACTGTGATAAACACCGGCAGAGCAGGATGTATTATTGGAACGCTGCTCTGCAGCCGCTGTGTGGAGACGTCATTATGTGAAGGGGATTGGCTGTGGTGTGATTTTTAGTTTTACTACCTGTGTGATGCCAAAGACTTTGAAGAAATTTAATTTTTTATGTCACAGAAAAGTATTTGTGAACTGCTTATGTAAAGTATATTTCAGAGGTAGGTTGTATTTTGTAGCAGTAAAATCTGTCCCTCATCCCTCTTTTTTGCCAATAATTTATGATGAAGGTTAGAATAACAATACTGTAACCTAACCACTTGTATATAAACATGCAATGAACTGCAGCCTTTACTCGAGTCACTAGAGGGCGCTGCTCTAAAACATCTGTGGTCACTGCTCCGCAGACTTTTCCATCATCTTGTTTACTAGGACTGATGAATTGTGATGAAACTTTTTGCAATTAATTCATTTTCCGGGGCTTTATTGTTTGTTCTTCGTAGCACTTGGAATCATGCTTAAACTTACATTGAGATAGTGTGTTGATCTTTCTAGAATTCTAAATGAAATTGTAAATTCTTTAGCCGAAGGTTTATAGCTGTGTGTATATACAGTATGTGTTGTCTATCCTGTTAGTACAGTAGGAAGGAAGAATTCATGTACATGCTTCTTTATTTGGAGGGTATTTTAAATTAACATTTTTATGCCTTATTATTGATGGTCCAAAAAAATCCACTTTAAATAAATTGCTCATTAAAAAAAATGAGCTTCCTTTTCCTTAACCGTCCATATAGACTGATGGCGCTCCAGTTCCATGGCAGCAAGTCATTTGCGTAAGCAGGTTTTCCGGTAGTGAGAATGATGGTAAACCTGAAATGTCTGAGCTGTGTTTTATTGTAACCACATTAACAGGCTTCCTGATTCCTTGGATTGTACCTACATGTATTATCATAATTGATATGTATAGATCTAAGTATAAAAAGAGGTTTTTAGTGACTCCAGTGATACATTTATATCATGCAATCTGTTAGCATAAATTACCCAAAATGTTAAAATTAATTAGCAGTTAATTATAATGAAGCATCTAATAAAGTAAAGAAAAAACTTTTTTAATCCGGCGTTTTTGGCAGCAGTAGTTTCTATTGGACCAGTGTAAGCTTGACATAGTCTATTTAGTCAGTATTGGACTGGGAAGCCATGGAACCACCAGTAACCTAGAGGCCCACTGTTACATTGCATACAAATATTACATTACGCTGATTGACAAATTCACCTATAATAATAATAAACTGGATAATTTATTACATGAACGATGAGATGCTGCCTTTGTAAATAGTGAATCAAATGTATTGTGCTAACCACTGCTCATATAGAGGAGTGGGATGCAACTCCTTTACAGGGGGCCCACCGGGGGATCCACCGGAGCCCCATGGGCCAGTCTGAGTCTGCATTTAGAGATACACCTGCCTCATTTAGAGGAAATATGATGCCACATTTTTTTAGATGGTGTAATTTGTTATTGATCACTTCCCACTTTACCGATTGTCTGGATGAAAAGGTTTTAGTACCACGCTAGACCTAAGTAGTCATGAAAGCTTGCTTTGTACCAACATTTATTTTATTTTTGTTAGCCATTAGTCATATCTACAAGATTATTGTTTTGTTTCTCTTACTGAGAGCAATCACAGTAGATGGACGTGATGCTTTTTGGGGTCATCCCCCGACCTATCGGTCTGTACAGTCCTGTAACCAAGCATGGGTAGATAGTTTGGATGTAGTCTTGCTGGGTCCACTCTGAGAACGCGTCACGGTTCGGAGTGTCGTCAGATTTGCCTGCTCACTTCATTTGCAAGTCTTTTTAAAGACAATCTTGCTGCGGTGGGAAGATGGAGAGCCAAGCGTAGTGCCTGAGTCTAGTCCCAGCCGCCATGTGCTAAGTGCAGCTGCAGTCAGTGGTGTCCTGGAGGAAAGCAGGGAGCTGTGACATCTCCCATCTATCTGTTCTCACTAAATTGCTTGTGTATGTACTGTACATCTCAATTGACCTGCACCACCAGAAAAGGAGGTTGAGTTTTTCTCAGCTGTTGGCCTCTGTGAGTGAAGGGGTTAAGGGATATGCCTAGCACCTCCCCTCAGTGTAAGTTTTGTAATGTGAGCTGCTTGGTTTTTTCTTTCCTCCCTTTCTCTCCCACTACACCCCCTCCACCTCCTCCTCCTCCTCTGTCTCTCTTCTCTGCCTTCTGGCAAATGACTGAGGCTGCCTTAGTGTGAATGTGTGTGTGTATGTATGGTTGCTGTGTGCCTGGTGTATGTGTGTGCAACAGCAAACAGCAAGCTCTCTAGACAGGGAGCTGGAAAGGGAAGGCTTGGTGCTGAGGTGAGACAAATTCATCTTCTTCCCCTGCTTGGCTAATGGGTTTGTGAGCAGAGCTCAGACTGCAGCACTGCACTGGGGGACTACATTGTGTCTGCCTGGGCATGTGTGAAGTTAGGAGGCTTAACCTGATTCCTGCATTGTCTCTGGAGGCTGGAAGCACACACAGCCAGTTGGCTGGTACATTGTGAGCCATTAACAGGGAGCCCATCTGTTATTGGTTTTGCCTGGAAATCTGGAGACAAGCAATTAATAATTGATGAGTGTTGTGCAGTAGCTGGACAGGCAGAAGAGGGAGAGAAACTGAGCAGGGTGTCCTTAGAGGGGAGGGCAGGGGAGAGGAGACAGCATGATGGGAGCTGCTGACTGCCTGCTCCAGGAATGAAGCCCTTGAGTCTGCCTGGCTTTTGTTCTGCACCGGGAGGCAGTCTTGCCTGGAAGTGCTCTGAGACATATGTGGTCCCCCTCTGCAACAGAAGACACAGAGAGTGGGGCACAGGAGGAGCAAGGGGTGGGGGGAAGTGAGCCGCAGGACTGGTTTGAATAAACTTGTGGGTAAGTAGCTCTCTTTTTGGGGAGGAGGGGGGAGCGAGGTGCTGAGCAGTCTGATTCTGCAGTGTATAGACTGTATGCCTTTCCATAGTGCATTGTGGGAGGAGAGTTGCAGTGCATGGTGACATGATGCTATGTGTAAGGGTTAGAAGGCGGGCCCAGCTCCTGGACCACTACCTAGTGCAGGCACTGCAGCACCTAGCAGACCCCTGCTGAGAGAGAGGGGGCAGTGAGCTCTGCTTCTGGAATATCTGCAGCAGACTGGTCCTACAGCTTAGTAGGACTCTCCGTGCCATCAATGAGACGAGGATGACTGATAATATTGTATTCTGCACATCATTGCAGATTGGTTCTGAACATAGCGGGATTCTGTCACGTAACCCTGAATTTAAGGGAAAGTCATCAGATTGTGTCCTCTTGTCTGGACGTCTTCACAATCTGCAGGGATTTCCAGTGTCTTTCCTCGCTAATACACATATTGTGATCTTTTGGTTGATGGCCACTGTGGTGCTGACAGTGACTCCTTTTGCTTCCTGTGTCTTACAGTGTGTTAGGGATGGGAAATGGGAAGATAAATGGATTGCCATTGACGTACTTGGTCTAGATCTATTCACTGGGACCTGGTATCCCGATAGTGACAAGTCATGTGTATCACCGGAGAGCTCGGCCACTTCCGTCTTTCAGCATTTAGCAGTATACATGACATTCGCTGGCTACTCTGAGATGTTAGAAAGTCCTAAAATATCAATCATCATTAATTATTCTGGAAGACGTTGACTTCTCAGTACTTTAATGTTGCAGGTGTTCATTGTTTCCTGTGGTAGTAGTGTATAATGTGTGAATTGTGTAAGTGGCACTGATGTCCACTTTTGAAATCCGACTGTTGACTCGCTGAAGTCTTCACGCTCATAAGCTGTAGGTGCCGCCAGAAGTTGACCTTCTACAAAGCTGGGTAAGCTGGTGGCTCTAGCATACTGAAACGTTCTACTGTTAACAGTAATGATCACCTCTTGTTAATAAATGGCCTACGCCAACTATACGTGCATACTGCGGCTTATTGCAGATTTTCCCATTTATTGCTGAAATCCACAATGGATACTCAACACAGTGGAGTCATTGTAGTCTGCAGCAAAATCTGCAAATGAAGACATGATATTCTTTTCTTATTTTAAACCTTTTTTTATACCCTCTCTCCTCTTTGGGCTGTTATGCCGACCTCCTGTGCTCCTTCCCATATGACACCTACAGCCAATCAGAGGCGTAGCGACCACATGGGATGGAACACTGGGACTGTGGACTCGCTGACTGTCGTCTTCTTTCAGTTTTTTTAAACTCTTAATGACTTTGTTAGTCCACAGGGAAATTTGCAAGATCAGCACGGTTTTATGTGGATCTGCCACTCCTGACTACCTGTGGAAACTTGTGAATTTGCTGTGAAAAGTATCCCCAGCAAATTCACAATCTGTCAATTTACTATTTAGGTATGGTCACTTGTTGCATTTTTTTTTTCTGAACCAAAAACCAGAATGATGGCAGGAAAAACACTACGTACAATACACATTTTTCTGATTCATTTTTATGCTTATTTTTTGCAGAGGTTTTACTTGCGTTTTTCACCTATTCATTTGAATGGTTGAAAAATGCTGCAGAAACACTGAAATAATAGGCATGCTGCATCTTGGCAAAAATGCAGCAGGGCTCAAAATATACACAGCAAAAAAAACCAACATGTGCATGAGATTTCAGGAATAGCATTGATTTTGCTGGTACTGTAAAACGCTGCCTATTTTACACACCCAATACGCGGTGTAAAAAAAAGCTGCAAAAACACCAAGTGTGAACATACCCTAAATATAGAATGTAGCCATTGTTCAGTGCATTGTGTACTGCAGAAGGTAACACAATTGCATTACACAGATTGTGTATTTAATATGTTTAGCTGAACTGAGTAAATGAGTGTGTACAGTTTGCTTATGGATGAGGCATACAGACAAATTAGCACTACTTCTACTATTAGCACAACTACCAAAAGTCAAACTAGCCATAGATACAGGTTTTCTTGCCAGATCTCACCAATTTCAGTTGGATCAGACTACAACTTAAAATCTTATTCAGACAGCCTGGAAGTGGGTCTCTTGATCTGAACTTGACAACTTCATAAATGTCTATGAGGCTGTCAAGTTTTTGGCAGAAGACCTGTGGCAAATCAGAATATTGCAGTCCGTATTTGGACTGCGTCTCATGGACGTCTGAATGAGGCTTAATTACTTTAAGGACTGACCATCAATCCCTAGGGTATGTCCTTTCAAGGAAAGCAAGGACCTGACAGTTTAGATTTTAACCTGTCTCATGCACTTTCATATCACACTTTAGCCACACGTCAGGGTTTCCATCTGAAGCCCTGAAAACAGGATTTAGTTGTATCTGCCGACATGGTAATTGACTTTAAATACAGTGAAAGAAGTCACTTTGTGCTCTGTCTGACCTCATTTTTGGCAAGTATCTACCTTTTTCAGGTAGGCACAAAAACGTGGGTCCACCTGAAAAGGAGGACACTGCTGAAAATTAGGCCAGACATAGCACAAAGTGACTCCATCTGCTTAATTACAGTCAGCTTCGCCATTGGTGGAAACATCTGAATCCTGTTTTTCAGGCCCTACGGAACCACTGGGGTGGGGCAACTACGTGATGCGAACCCGGCCTTATTCTTTACTTGGCCCATAGCTAGTTGGTGTTGGTCAGCGTCATCTATTGAAATATCATGCACGTGCCCAGCCGTGCACATCTAGAGCTCTCATAGTTGACAGCTCCATTGCCTACTAAAATTTATCTATCTACAAAATAGGAGTATACATACATTAATTTTTGGAAATTTGGATCCAGCCATGAAATGTCTGTGATTAGGGCAGAGGTGCAATACTAGATTCAAACCACTGAAAACATCGGTACAGTTTATGTAAAGAAAAAAAAAAAGTGGACCTTTTGATCCCTTTAAAACGTTCTAGGTCCCTGAATCTTTTATTTTTCCCTGGACTAAGGACACATGGAAACACATGGTTAAAGGCAATCTGTCAGCAGAATTTCTGCCCCCAAACTATTTATATGTGCATATAGCTCTTTCAAAGACAAGTCCAGCAATACCGCTACATGGCCTGTCCTTTTCTCTTTCACTGAGAAATCAGCGTTTGAATTGATGTGAAAATGAGTCTGAAGAACTGTGGTAGACCTGAAGCCTCTGTCACTCCAGCTCTATTCCTCCTCCTGATTGACTGACAGCCTCTCTGCTGTGTGACTAGGCAAAGGAGCTGTCAGTCAAGCAGGAAGAGGAGGTGGCGTTTGTTGGGGAATAGAGATGGAGTAAAAAAGGCTTCTGATCTACCATAGATCTACAGCCTCATTTGCATTTAAATTCACACTCTGATTTCTTAGTGAGGAAGGAGCATACTGGCCATGTAAAGATATTACTGGACTTGTTTTTGAAAGAACTACATACGCATATAAATAATTTGGCGTGTGAAATTATGCTGACAGATTCCCTTGAAGTGAATGACAAATGTGTATATATTTCCTGTAGATATTTATGGCCTTGTTTAGGCCTTTTCTGAAGAAGGGTCTTTACTGGGACATCACTTCTCATTTACTCAGTTGGAGGCACAGATTTTGAAGGGTAAAATTTACTGGCCTTACTGCTTTTCTTAGTTCTTAAAGGGAATTTATACCTATATTTGACCCATCTAAACTATTAATATGGGCAAACAGGTTATAGACTGCTGAGGAGAGTGATACTTCTTTGCCTCATATCAGATGCCTTGTTGAGAAATCATCTTGTATCACTTTATATAAATGACCTCTTCCAGGCTATGGGAGGATGCTGCCTGGAAGATAACTCTGCCTCCAGAGCTTATTTTACATGAAGGGGGAGTTACCAGTGTGAGACAAGTAACTAACACAGAACAGGAGAAATTAACTTTGTCTTCTTGCAAACACATTTTTTGTTTCTCTCTCAGCTTTGCTGTATTGTAACAATATTACAACCCTGTCTGCCTGTGATATGGAAGCTGAAGCTGAGAGGAGCCGGCAGATGTGTCAGGTATAATCATATACAGCACTACAGTGAGATCAGGAGAGCAGAGAACGGCCATCACATATCACACTGGTAACTCCCCCTTCATGTAAAAAAAGCTCTGGAAGCAGAGTTATCTTCCAGGCAGCGTCCTCACCATAGCCTGGAAGAGGTCATTTATATAAAGTGATAAAAGATGATACGAGGCCTATAGGTAGGACTTTTTTTTAGCAGTCTATTACCTGTATGCCCATATTAATATTTTAGATAGGTCTAATATGGTGACAGATTCCCTTTAGTAGGAGCATCTGTCCATAATTGATCTTCTCAAATGTTGGAGCCCATGAGTTTGGACCCAGGACTGCCACCAGGAATTTCAGGGCCCCATACTGGCACAATTTTCGGGCCCCCTTGAGACTCCGCCCCCGGCTCCACCCCAGATCCACCTCCACCCCTCAAACCTTCCACAGTCCCACCACCCACTCTTGGAAAAACTCCACTTCTGCACCATATCCTTACCAATCACACATTAACAGTTCCCATCGAACACCATATCATATGATCTGCAACATGATCTAAGGAAAGATAGGGGAAAGCTGTCCCTACAGTAAGACTAAGCTGAATCCCTACGATGTAGCGGGCTGCCTGTTCCTAGCAAACAGACCCGCCTTAGTCCTCGGCTAGTCTGAACGAAGACCTATAGCATAAAGGGAGGGGTCCCTAAAAGAACTAAGCACTGGGACAAAAATGGGACACCTCCTAAACAGATAAGTTGTTGCAGAACACAAAAAGACAAACTGACAAAAAGGTACTAGAGGTCCCAGAAGGACCAAGCAAACTGACAGAGAAAGGCACAGAAGCACCTGGCTAGAGAAACAGTCAAACACTGAAGTCCAGCACAGCCAAAAGGGCGGAGCTGGAATATAAAGGCAGATGGTCACGTGACCACAAAACACAAGATGGAAAAAACAAACAGGACGGTTCTAACATCACATACATAACCATCTGCTTTTTTTTTGGCCAAAAGATTTTTTAAGCCACCACCACGACTAGGTAGAATTTTTGGCCGGGCCCTACTCTGCTCTAACCTATTAAAACATTGTTAAAATACCCAATACTCTTTTCAGGTTTATATTTACTTACGATATTTCTCTTTTAGGGAATGTGTCACATACATTTTTTAAAATGAACACTAATACCACATACAAGGGACAAATATTGTCACATCATGTCTGAACCACATTACCACCACATAGTGACCAAATAATACCCTATACAAGGAACAAATACTACCACTCCATGAACAGACCACATATTACCACCACATAGTGACCGAATACTACAATACTGATCATTAATAAAAAAAAACACAATACTAATATTAGCATAAGGCTATGTGCCCACGATGCAGAAATGCTCCGGATTTTTTCCTGAGCGTTTCTGCATCTCCCTGGCAGAAAAAAACCCATGCGGATGGTACATGCTTTTTTCCTGCCAGGGACAAGCAGAAGTGAAGCGTTCTTCACATGCATTTCCGCCTGCGGGTTGTTAAGCGCATTCCAAGCGATTTTAGCATCACTTGGAAAGTGCTTGACAACTTGGTCACACTATATAAATCCATGCAACTGTCATGGATTTATATAGTGTGACCGAAAGAATGGTAAAAAAATAAATATTATACTTACCTTCTGATGGCCCCCAGTGTCCTTGTCTTGGCCTGCCGACGTCAGCGGTCGCGTGACCCGTCACATGACTAAATGATGTCACCACAGGTCGTTTTAGTCTACCGCGAGCTGCCGGCAAGCCGAGACAAGGACACCGGGGGCCATCAGAAGGTAAGTATAATATTTATTTTTTATTTTATTCTTTTTTTTACAGGTACTATGGTACCCGGGTCGGGAGGAGAGTCTCCTCTTCTCCAAACCCGGGTACCATCCGTACATTGAAACGCATGGAATACGCATCTGCAAATGCTGTGATGCGGATTCCATGCGGTCCAATGCAAGTCAATGGCGGCGAAAACGCAGCGTTTCCGCAAAATAATTGGTAGTGGTGTGGATTCTTCCGCAATGATAATCCGCAGCGGAAATTTCCGCAGCATGTGCACAGCACATGCGTTTTATCGTTGGGGAACATGGCAGACCTTCTACCAAGCATTTTTTAAGCATTTCTGCAGCTGAATTGCTGCTGCGGAAATGCTTAAAAAATGCATAGTGGGCACACAGCCTTAGTGAAATTATGCACAGGAGCTCTGTATATAGTATACAGTGTATGGTGTTAAGCCCCCGTCATACTAAGCGAGATCGCTGCTGAGTCACAAGTTTTGTGACGCAACAGCGACCTCAGCGTTTGACATGTAGCAGTGACCAGGCCCCTGCTGTGAGATCGCTGGTCGTGTCGAAATGGCCTGGACCATTTTTTGATCGTTGAGGTCCCGCTGGGTAGCATGCATCGGTGTGTTTGACACCTTACAAACGACCTCGTTAGCGACTCAGAACTGAGACACATAGGCGTGCATTTGCGTTGCATCGTTATACAGGTCGCTACGGGTCACTGTATCGTTGCTGCGTTGTTGGGAAGATCTGACTGTTTGACATCTCACCAGCGACCACACAGCGACGCAGCAACGATCCCTGCCAGGTCATATCGTTGTCGTGATCGCTGTAGCGTCGCTAAGTGTGATGGTACCTTAAGTGTTGGTACCACACTGACTCACCAGTGATATTACACACAGGAGCTCTGTACATAATAAACAGTATATAGTGTCAGTATACAGGTAATATAGGGACTCACCAGTGATAATATACACAGGATCCCTGTATGTAGTATATAGTGTCAGTGTACAGGTAACACACTGACTCGCCAGTGCCATTATACACAGGAGCTCTGTATATAGTACACAGGTAATACAGGGATCACCAGTGACAATATACAAAGGAGCACTGTATATAGTATATAATGTACTGGTAATACAGTGATCACTAGTGACATTATATACAGAAGCTCTGTATATAGTATATAATGTACAGGTAACAGGGATCACCAGTGACATTACACACAGGAGCTCTTTATATACTATATAGTGTATAATGTACAGGTAACACACTGACTCACCAGTGATGTCTCATCTGATTACAATCCTTTGCCTTCTTCATCTTCATCTTGCCAAACCTTCATGTCGACGTCCTTACGTCGGGACTCGGTCATTGCAGTTTGCTGCAGTGATCACCGTGCTCCTGAAAATAAAAAATGTTACATATACATACTCATATGTTTCCCGAATAAGAAATTCCCCGCATTGCGCACCTGAAAAATAGACATGCACCCTCAATTAACATATAAATTAGTTATTATGCAACCCACCATTACAAATATAATTGTAATCCACCACTGTGCTCCCACTAACTATAAATATCCACTTTCCCCCACCCAATAAATAAATTAATTAGCACCTGTACTCTTTACCCCAATTCAGTACAAGTCACACTCCTGCATCCTCAACGCCCTCCACTCTGTACCTCTTGCTCCCTTGATTCATTATATTTACATGCCCCCTCCGCCCCAATTCGTTATCTCATGTCCTCTCTTTCTCTCCCACCCCCACTTCATCATTTGTTGTACCCCACTCTCAATGCATCATCATTTACTGTCCCCCATCCCCAGTCTCAATACATCATCATTTACTCCCCCCACCCTCAGCTCATCATTATTTGCTCCCCCCATCCCCAGTCTCAATACATCATCATTTACCCCCCCACCCTCAATTCATCATTATTTGCTCTTCTCACTATCAATTTATCATTATTTACTCTCCCCACCGCCACCTTAAATTCATCAATTGCTGTCCCCGTTCCCCACCCTCAATTCATTAATTGCTGTCTCTGTCCCCCACCCTCAATTTATCAATTGCTGTCCCTGTCCCCCACTCTCAATTCATCAATTGCTGTCCCTATCCCCCACCCTCAATTCAACAATTGCTGTCCCTGTCCCCCACCCTCAATTCATCAATTGCTGTCCCTGTCCCCCACCCTCAATTCATAATTTGCTCTCTCCACCCCCACCTTAAATTCATCAATTGTCTCCATCTCCCATCCTCAATTCATCATTTGCTATCCCCTTTTCCCCACCCTCAATTCATCACTTGCTGTCCCCCGTTCCCCACCCTCAATTCATCAATTGCTGTCCCCACCCCCCACCCTCAATTCATCATTTGCTCTACCCCACCCACCTTTAATACATCATCATTTGCTCTCCCCACACACCCATTTTATTAATTTTATTTTTAAAAAAAAGTTTTTCATACTTACCTCCCATACGATCCCCTGGAGCTCCACTTCTGGTAGTAGGGACTGTGCCACATTTCATGTTGAGTGCCTGATTAAATACACTCTCTGTTTGGAGATTTGCGGTCGGAAGTGACATCATGTGTACCACGAACAGGAAGTACTCCACTGGATGTGCTGTTTTTGGGTTCCAAATACCGGATGTAGCGTCAAAAGAGGAGGGGATTTAGCCAGAGGCATTCAGATATCAATAATTAGCATGCGCTCCAGCTTGGGATCCAGTGAGCAGAAAGAAAGAGGGGGGCCGCCCGGTGAGCATGAGCAAAGAGGGAGGCCCAGCCGCTCGATGAGCAGAAGCAAAGAGGGAGGCCCAGCCCCTTCTTTGCTTCTGCTTACCAGGCCCCATACGCCAGTAAGGGTAGTAATGCCCTGTTTGGACCACCAAAGGTGCCATAGGTGCTGTAAGGTTTTAGGAAAATTAGCAAAGTTACAATCATTCTGTCTATATATCTGTTGAGGTATTGTTAAGTATTAAACATACATTTTGGTACATTTACCCTTTACTGGTAACTGAATGTACGCAGATATTTTATTGATGTCATTCTCCTAAAATTTAGATAGGTCTGAATCCGAACTCTGAGTGAATCTGCAAACTAGTACTTGGGAAGAAACAGCTTTTTCTGCGTCTGCTGTTTTTGGTAAGTGTCATTATTGCTCTGACATTTAGTGAGGATCCTGGCCCGTCCTTGCAGCAGACAGATTTCTAGACATGTGTAGTATCCCACGACCTGTTGCTGGCTAGTGCCCAGTGTACATTGATGGTAAACTACTGGTGAAACCACAGGTCCTCTTCTCTGCCAGACCCTTGCACAGACTTGGCCTCTTGTTGGCAGCTGCACATAGAGCAGAGGGGTTTTTCACAATGATGATACATAGACACTTTGGCTCCAACTCCACTTCAGCTTTGAGTTAGAATCCAGACGTTTTGGAACTCACTTGCTGGCTGTAATGGTTTTATCTGTCATCTCCTTGGCATTATTAAATAATTAACACTTTAATTGCTTGTATGCACTGTAGCAGAGCAATACGAGTATGCACTTCTGGCAATGTAAAAAGCATTTATGGATGGTTTTTATTTTCTGTGTCTTAGGTATAAACTGAAAAAAAAAAAGGTCAGAGTGAAAAATAGTTTGGAGCTTCTCTACCCTGCCCCCACCAGTTATCTGTGCTTACTCTGATAGTTCCTGCTGCTCTGTTTTCCCACTGTGATGAGATTATTGTCTCATAGAAATTGGTCTCTTTTAAAGTGACCATTGCTGAATAGAGCCTGTCTGCAGTTCTTTTTACTGGGTTACAAATTGGCATATCAATAGGACCAGGTGGCTTAACCCCTACCTCTCTAAATCTTCATCCTTGCCTCAAGCTTTCTCTTATTTTTCTAACCACAAAAAGGGTGTTATAGAGTGTTGGGATTATATTCCTTGTTTACTGTGTAGTGGATTGGAAGGGCTGTAATCTTCAGTGGTAATATATTGCCCGGCACGATTACTGTTCCTAGATCAATTGCGGAATGTTTAAAGAAGAAAAAAAAAAGAAAAAAAAAAGTAACCAGACAATGATTTTGAAGCCTATATGGCAACAACATTCAATTAATAGACAAAAGCTTATTTACAGTGGACAACTTTATCTCAGGTAGGGTTAAGCATCTGGTATTTCAGTACCACAACAGAATTTTTTTTTCTGCTATGATAGAAAGTAATTCTAACCTATGCCAGGGTAACACCTACAGTCAGGGCCAAAAGTGTTGTCACCCTTGAAATTGGTCCGGAAAATGAAGTATTTCTCCTAGAAAATTATTGCAATTATACGTTTTGTTATACACATATTTATTTATTTTGTGTGTATTGGAACAGCACAAAAAAACAGAGGAAAAGGCAAATTGGACCTAATTTCACACGAAACACCAAAAATCAGCCTGACAAAATTGTTGGCTCCCGCAACTTAATATTTGATAGCTCACCCTTTGGAATAAATAATTGCAATCAATCACTTTCTATATCCATCCACAAGCTTTTTACACATCTTAACTGTAATTTTGGAACATTCTTTTTTTGCAAACTGCGCCAGGTCTCTCATTTGAAGGGTGCCTTCTCCCGACAGCAATTTTAAGATCTCTCCACAGATGTTCAATGGGATTTAGATCCGGACTCATTACTGGCCACTTCAGAACTCTCCAGTGCTTTGTTTCCGTCCATTTCTGGGTGCTTCTAGTATGTTTGGGGTCATTGTCCTGCTGGAAAACCCATGACCTAGGGCTCAAACTCATCTTTCTGACACTGAGCAACACATTGCAACCCAAAATCCTTTGGTAATCTTCAGATTTCATGATGCCTTGCACACAGTCAAGGCACCCAGTGCCAGAGGCAGTAAAACGACCCCAAAACATCTTTCAACCTCAACCATATTTAACTGTAGGTACTGTGTTCTTTTCTTTGTAGGCCTCGTTCCATTTTTGGGAAAGAGTACAATGATGTGCTTTACCAAAAAGCTCTATCTTGGTCTCATCTGCCCACAAGATGCTTTCCCAGAAGGATTTTGGCTTACTCACGTACATTTTTGCAAACTGCAGTGTAGCTTTTTTATGTCTCTGTGTAAGCAGTGGGGTCCTCTTGGGTCTCCTGCCAAAGCGTTTAATTTCATTCAAATGTTGACGGATAGTTCGTGTTGACACTCTGAGTCTGCAGGTCAGCTTGAATTTCTTTGGAACTTGATTGGGGTTGGTTATCCACCATCTGGACTATTTCATCAATTTTTCTCTGCCATTCTCGTTCAGGGAGATTATTTACAATGCCATGGGTTGTAAACTTCTTGATTATGTTGCGCACTGTGGACAACGGAACATCAAGATCTCTGGAGATGGACTTGTAACCTTGAGATTATACTTGATATTTTTCAACAATTTTGGATATTAAGTCCTTAGACAGTTCTATTCTATATCTTTCTGTTCTCCATGCTTAGTGTGGCACACAGACACAAAATGCAAAGATTGAGTCAACTTTTTCCCTTTTTATCTGGTTTCAGATGGGATTTTCATATTGTCCACACCTGTTACTTGACACATGTGAGTTTGAACGAGCATCACATGCTTGAAACAAAGTTGTTTACCCACAGTTTTGGAAAGGTGTCAACAATTTTGTCTGGCTTATTTTTGCAGTTTTTTATGAAGTTGTGTCCACTTTGCCTTTTTTTCTCTGTGTTTTTGTGTTGTTCCAATACACACAAAAAAAATTAAAATGTGTATAACAAAACCTGTGTAATTGCAATAATTTTCTGGGAGAAATACTTCATTTTCTCAAACAATTTCAAGTGTGCTAACACTTTCGGCCATGTCTGTAGAACACATAGTGAAAGGGTTTCTCCACAACCTTTATATTGATTAACTATCATTAAAGGGGTATTTCCATCTTCAAGATGACCCTTTGAGGGGTTCTGCTTCTCGAAACCGATGTTTTAACAAACTCTCCTGTTCTTCGTAGTCCTGGTTTGTACAGTGCATGAACTAGACGTTAGGAATATTTTTCTCACTCCAGTTGAAAAGCTTGGGCGTTAAAGTTTGGTGTGAATATGGCCTCTGGAGGCTAGCTCGAGCTGCAAAGCTGCACGGTGCCTCGTAAACCTTAAGTGCCATTCAACTTCCACTCCAAAACCTTTCTTGTGATGGCATACATATAAAGTTTTCCTATTATTATACTGTGCAGAAGAGTCATCCGAGAAGTAGTAGACCTTGCTCAAACTTCGTAGGATGTCAGTTTTTATCACTGAAATACATTTTTTTGGGAACAAATGAACAGCTATTGAATCATGAAGTAAGCATTCAGATATCATAACTGCACTTTTTGTATTTTATTTCTGACTGTAAGCAGAGCCGGCTTATTACTATTCAGCAGAGAACAGACCGGACTCTGCGCTCATCGCACAGGGCGCTAGGGGAGAGATTGCACAAGGGAGACACCACAGGGACCAGCCCCTGAAACGAGCATCACTGATGACACTTTGTTTCAGGGCAGCAAACAAAGCTAGCGGAGTGTCCGGATGTCCCAGCCCCCTTCCCTTCAATGACTCTTCATTTCACGGCAGAAAAGGGGAGTGACAGCAGTTTCTGCCAGCACATGACTATTCGTTTGCGTATCCCATCATGCACTGGGATTCTCAAACGAATCGTCATATGAAGTGGGTAATATATACAGAACCCTAAGTTGCAGTACAGTGAATGGTAGGGAATTTTACCATGACTTGAATTACAAAAGTTATTCGTTTTTAAAGATTTATTAATTGAAATTTACTTTTGGGTTTTGGACTAACCCTGTAAGGACTATCAGCTGGTCACAAAAACCCTCTACAATGTCTTCTGCGCTTTTAGAAACAGTGTCTAAAGTCCACCTCTCACCAGATATCCATGGTTTATAAGTTATACTATCTACCATAGCCTCTTCAAAATGATTTAATATTTTTTCTTGGAAAGCCTTTACTGGAGGACACTTTTTGCAGATATTTTGGTAACAGTTTGAACTCTTTTCTGGAGACATTATTTGAGACACATACTTTGTAATCACCGAGGTTGGACTCATTAATCTGAATAATCTAAATTTAGGCTATGTGCCCACGTAGCAGATTTGATGTACAGCGTTTTTGCCTCTCTCTGGCAGAAAAAAACGCATGCAGATTTACATGCGTTTTTTCTACCAGAGAGAAGCGTTTTTTCAGCGTTTTTACATGCGTTTTTTCAAGCACTTTTCTAAGCGATTTTGAGCATCACTTGGAAAAGTGGTTGACAAGTTGGTCACACAATATAAATCCATGCAACCGGCATGGATTTATAATGTGTGACCAACTTAGATGCTTTAAATGCAGCATCTATAGTAAAAAAAAGAATTAAAAAGTTAAAAATAAAAAAAAACCTGTATACTCACCTCTCCGGTCTCCTCCAGTCTGCTCCTGGCGGCATCCTCTCTCCTCGGCGTCCCGTGCTGTACTTGAAGGACCTGCGGTGACGTCATTTAGTCAGCTGATGGTCACGCGACCGCTGACGTCGGCGGTCAGGTGATGGTCGTGTGACCATCAGCTGACTAAATGACATCACCGCAGGTCCTGCAAGTACAGCGCGGGACGCCGAGGAGAGAGGACGTGGCCGGGAGCAGACCGGAGAGGTGAGTATACAGGTTATTTTTATTTTTAACTTTTTTATTTCTTTTTTTCACCGCGTAGTAGCCGGGATGAGAGGAGTTGTAGTCTCCTCTTCATCCCGGGTACCACACGCACCGCGATTACGCTGCAAATTCACGGCCATTGAATTTACTTGAAACGCAGCAAATGCACATATACCTGAGGGTTTGCTGCGTTTCAGTGTTCCTCAATGGCCGCGAATTTGCAGCGTAATCGTGGTAGAAATGGTCGTGCTGCGTTTTGCAACGCAATGCGAATTTGGCGCGCTAATTAGCGCATCATGTGCACAGCACATCCGAATTTACATTGCTTGCATGGCAGACGGTTTTACAAGCGTTTTCGCGGCCGCAAAACCGCTACAAAAACGCTACGTGGGCACATGGCCTTAGTGTCCTGGTGTGCGGTACATACGCATACTGAGTGTTCACCACTATCACCAGCCAGGACACAATTCTTAGGTCGCAGGGCAGCACATTTTGGCAGAAGTTGAATTAAAAAAAAAATATTCATAGGTCTTTTTCAAATTGGCAAGAAGCAGCCTCTTATGGACATGAGTTTTCTTACTGTTCACTTTCATAGACACACTGTCTTTCTTGCCAGGTATACTTTGGTTCACTTCATCACTATTTGTAAAAACCTTTCACTGTATGCTGTAGTGCCGGCGTCCCTGCCCTCTGCTAGGCAGGGACGCTGCTCCTCTCACCGCTCTGCTCCGTGCCCGGCTTCCGCCCCCCGCTCTGCTGTCAGCGCGCGCTCCGTCCCGGCGTCCTCCTCCTGCTCTGCTCTCAGCGCGCGCTCCTTCCCGGCCCCTGTGCTTAGGGCGCGCGCGCGCGCGCTCCCCTCCTCTTAAAGGGGCCGCGCGCGCCGCCCTAAAGAGTCCCCGGCCAATGGCCGGAGGACTTCATCATATATAAGGCACCTCCTCCAAAATGGAGGTGCCCGAGCAATGTTGTTTGCACCTGTGTCTCACCTGTGCTTCAGCCCTCAGGTCCCGTTGCCAGTTACCTGCCAGTTTCCTGCTAGTTACCTGCCAGTACCTGCCAGTTACCTGCCTGATTCCTGCCAGAATACTTGTTACCTGTCTGCCAGTCTGAGGTCCGACGGTCTGCCTTACTTCTCCTGTCAGTCTGTCTAAGGACCAGCCTGCCCGCTCACCTGGGAGCGCATGTCAGCTACCTGCCTGCTTGCCTGAGGTCCGACGGTCTGCCTTACTACTCCGGTCAGTCTGTCTATGGACCAGCTTGCCCGCTCACCTGGGAGCGCTTCTCCGTTATCTGCCTGCTTGCCAGCCCGGAGGCTCCGTTGTCACGTGCTGTGACCACCAGCTATCTCAGAGACTCTTGCCCGCTCACCTGGGAGCGCATCTCCGTTACCTGCCTGCTTGCCAGCCCGGAGGTCCCGTTGTCACGTGCGGTGACCATCAGCTATTCCAGAGACTCTTGCCCGCTCACCTGGGAGCGCATCTCCGTTACCTGCCTGCTTGCCAGCCCGGAGGTCCCGTTGTCACGTGCGGTGACCATCAGCTATTCCAGAGACTCTCGCTTGCTCACCTGGGAGCACACATCTACCACCTGCCTGCTAGCCTACCCGGAGGCTCTGCCATCACAGGTCGTACCTACCCCTTACCCAGAGACTGCCCTGATCACTTGCCGTAACTCCCTGTCCGTTCACCCAGAGACTGCCACCCGCTTCCTTACAAGGGCCGCCCCCTTGTATAGTAGCTCAGAGGTTCCGCCTCCCGGACCCGTTACAGTCCGCCTCCCGGACCCGTTACAGTTTGCTCGGGCCATGGAACCCGGTGGCACCCAAGCTCCCTCGCTCTCGGACCTCGCTCTTGAACTGTCCCGTCAGAGGTCCCAACAGGAGGCCATCCTGGGTCACCTGCGGAATGTTAATACTCGCCTGAACACTCTGTCTGATCCACCAACAACCTCCGCCAGTGCCATATCTTGCAATCCGGCGGCTCCGCTGCTCACTAATACTATGGTATCCTACCCCGGACCCCGGCTTTCTGCACCTCCTCGCTTCGGAGGCGACCCCGTCCAGGCTCGGGGCTTCTTGAATCAGTGCACCCTGCATTTTGAACTTTTGTCCTACCAGTTTAACTCCGACCGGGCCAAAATTGCCTTCATCATGTCCCATCTCACCGGGGAGGCCCTGGCCTGGCTGAATCCTCTATGGGAGAGAGGAGACCCCCTGGTGTCCAACTTGCCTGCTTTTCTCACGGCTTTCCGGAAAGTCTTCGACGAACCCGGACGGAAGACCTCATCTGCATCATCGTTGCTACGCCTCCGTCAGGGGAGTCTCACCGTGGGCCAATATGCCATACGGTTCCGTACCCTTGCCTCGGAGCTGGCCTGGGATAACGACGCTCTGGTTTCCGTCTTCTGGGAGGGTCTGTCCGGCCGTATTAAAGATGAACTTGCCGGTCGGGACATTCCTACCACTCTCGATGACTTAATAACTCTTGCCACCCGAATTGACCTACGGTTTCAGGAGCGTGCCAAAGAGGTCACCCGTGAGAGAAGGATTCCACGTTTAGCTCCTACTTTCCAGAAACCCGTCATTCCCTCCATCTCTCCCCAGGTACACTCTCCTGAGCCTATGCAGGTCGACCAGACCAAGATGGTCAAAACCCGTCAGGACTCACGCCGTGCCGAGGGGAGCTGCTTCTACTGTGGCAGTAAGGAGCACCGGATCCGTGCCTGCCCGGAGAGATCGGGAAACGCCTGTGTCTAGGTTCGCTCAGAGAGGTCCACCTAGACAAGAATAAATCCTCTCCATCCCTGCTGTTGTCAGTTTCGATCATCTACGGGGAGAACCGTTATTTCGAACTAGCCCAACTTGACTCTGGAGCAGCCGGGAACCTTATTTCACAGTCCCTGGTTGAGAAATACCGCATCCCCACCAAACCTCTGGCTGTACCCTTGTCTGTCGCTGCCGTGGATGGGGGCCTCTTACCTCGCCCCATTCAACTCATCACCGAATCCATTACCCTGCAGGTGGGAATGCTGCATTCTGAAAGTATCTCCTTTCATGTTCTGCCTGGACTCTCTCACGCCCTCTTGCTAGGTCTGCCCTGGCTCCAGAGACATGCACCCGTGCTAGACTGGCAAACCGGAGAGGTCCTTCGCTGGGGACAAGACTGTCATAAGACCTGCCTGGTTCCCGTCCATCCCGTTCGTCCCTCTCCTACCCCAGCTAATCTACCTGGACTTCCGATTCCTTATTGGTCTTATGCAGATGTCTTTAATAAAAAGGAGGCAGAGACATTACCACCACATAGACCATACGACTGTCCCATCGATCTGCTACCCGGTACTACTCCTCCCCGTGGGCGTATCTATCCTTTATCCGCTGCTGAGACCCGGTCAATGTCCGAATATATTGAGGAGAATCTGGCCAGAGGATTCATCCGGAAATCTACCTCCCCGGCGGGAGCAGGCTTCTTTTTCGTCAAAAAGAAGGACGGCTCTCTCCGTCCCTGTATAGACTATAGAGGCCTAAACCTGATCACGGTGAAGAATAAGTACCCCCTTCCGCTCATTCCAGAATTATTTGATCGTCTGAGGGGGGCTAGGATCTTCACCAAACTGGACCTTCGTGGGGCGTACAACCTGGTTCGTATTCGTCAGGGGGATGAATGGAAGACGGCATTCAACACCCGGGACGGCCACTATGAATACCTGGTAATGCCCTTTGGTCTCTGTAACGCTCCTGCCGTCTTTCAAGAGTTGGTCAATGACATCTTCCGGGACCTTCTCTACTCCTGCGTAGTGGTGTACCTGGACGACATCTTGGTCTTCTTTCCGGATCTCCAGACTCACCGGAGGGACGTTCGTCAGGTCCTGCTCAGGCTAAGGCAGAACCATCTCTACGCTAAATTTGAGAAGTGCCTCTTTGAGCAGACCTCGCTTCCGTTTCTGGGCTACATTATCTCTCAGACCGGCCTTCAAATGGATCCTGAGAAACTGTCTGCCATCGAGAAATGGCCCCGACCGGAGGGGTTGAAGGCCATTCAGCGTTTCCTGGGCTTCGCCAACTACTACCGCCTCTTCATACCACACTTCTCTTCCCGGACGGCCCCAATTTCTGCGCTCACCCGTAAAGGTACTAATCCCAAAGAGTGGCCACCCGAAGCAGAGGAGGCCTTTCTTTCCCTTAAACAGGCCTTCTCTTCCGCCCCGGTGCTGCATCGCCCAGATGGCAACAAGCAGTTCTTCCTGGAAGTTGACGCCTCCTCCTCTGGAGCCGGAGCGGTACTTACTCAAAAATCATCTTCCGGGAGGATGGTAACTTGTGGCTTCTTCTCTAAACTCTTCTCCTCCTCTGAGCGCAACTATTCCATAGGAGACCGAGAGTTATTGGCCATCAAACTGGCATTGGAGGAGTGGCGTTACCTGCTCGAGGGGGCTCTTCACCCGGTAATAATTTACACTGACCACAAGAACTTGGCTTACCTCCAGCATGCCCAGAGACTTAACCCGCGCCAAGCCCGGTGGTCCTTGTTTTTTGCTCGTTTTGATTTTGTCCTTCATTTTCGCCCGGCTGACAAAAACGTCAAGGCGGATGCCTTGTCTCGATCCTTTCTGGTGTCTGATCTCGAGGAGGATCCGAAACATATCATCGATCCCGCCAGAGTAATGCAGGTGGCTCCCGTGAGTCTAAATCGTCTTCCTCCTGGTAAGACGTTCGTACCAGTACCTGATCGGGAGAAGATTCTACACTGGGGTCATTCGTCTAAACTAGCTGGCCACGCCGGTCAGAAAAAGACCCTCCAGCTTATTACCCGGCACTACTGGTGGCCTAACCTGCACAAGGATGTAATAGACTTTGTTTCTGCCTGTGTGTCCTGCGCCCGCAACAAAGTTCCGAGACACCTGCCGGCCGGCCGCCTCCTACCTCTGCCAGTACCTGCTGCCCCCTGGCAGCATATAGCGATGGACTTCATTACTGATCTGCCTGTCTCTGCCGGTTGTACGGTCATTTGGGTGGTCGCTGACCGCTTCTCCAAGATGGCTCACTTCATTCCACTGCCAGGTCTTCCGTCTGCACCCGAGCTGGCTAAAGACTTTATCCGCCACATCTTCCGTCTTCATGGCCTGCCCCGTCACATCGTGTCGGATCGTGGGGTACAGTTCACTTCCCGTTTCTGGAGAGCCACTTGTAAATTGCTGGACGTCACCCTGGACTTCTCCTCCGCTTACCACCCACAGTCTAATGGTCAAGTGGAGCGGATCAATCAGAACCTGACCAGTTACCTTCGGCACTTCGTTAATGCCCACCATTCTGACTGGGTGGATCTCCTGCCATGGGCCGAATTCTCGTACAACAATCACGAGAGCGAGTCTTCCTCCAAATCCCCGTTTTTTGTAGTCTACGGTCAGCATCCTCGGATCCCGTTTCCCGTCTCCACCTCGGCGGACAATCCGGCTGCGGAATCTCTTGTTAACAAATTTTCCTCCATATGGGAGAGTACCCGGTCCGCACTTCTTCTGTCATCCGAGCGTATGAAAAGACACGCTGACAAAAAACGTCTGGACCCTCCTCAATTCCGCCCTGGGGATAAAGTCTGGCTCTCGTCCAAATATGTCCGGCTCAAGATCCCTTCCTATAAGTTAGGGCCTCGGTTCATCGGCCCACTGGAGGTCATCAGTCAGATCAACCCGGTGGCCTATAAATTGAAACTCCCGGCCAACTTACGGATCCCTAACTCCTTCCATGTGTCTCTCCTCAAACCTGTGGTACTTAACTCTTTTTCCAAGTCTACAGGTACGCCTCCTGCTCCGGTTTCTGCTGTGGACGAGTTTGAGGTAGAGAACATTCTTGCCACCAAAAGGGTAAGAGGAAAGACCTTTTTCCTGGTAGATTGGAAGGGGTTTGGTCCTGAGGAGAGAACGTGGGAGCCCCGGGAGAACATCCATGCCCCTCTCATCCTAGCTAAATTTCTGTCTGGCCTAAAAAAGGGGGGGCCTAAAGGGGGGGGTACTGTAGTGCCGGCGTCCCTGCCCTCTGCTAGGCAGGGACGCTGCTCCTCTCACCGCTCTGCTCCGTGCCCGGCTTCCGCCCCCCGCTCTGCTGTCAGCGCGCGCTCCGTCCCGGCGTCCTCCTCCTGCTCTGCTCTCAGCGCGCGCTCCTTCCCGGCCCCTGTGCTTAGGGCGCGCGCGCGCGCGCTCCCCTCCTCTTAAAGGGGCCGCGCGCGCCGCCCTAAAGAGTCCCCGGCCAATGGCCGGAGGACTTCATCATATATAAGGCACCTCCTCCAAAATGGAGGTGCCCGAGCAATGTTGTTTGCACCTGTGTCTCACCTGTGCTTCAGCCCTCAGGTCCCATTGCCAGTTACCTGCCAGTTTCCTGCTAGTTACCTGCCAGTACCTGCCAGTTACCTGCCTGATTCCTGCCAGAATACTTGTTACCTGTCTGCCAGTCTGAGGTCCGACGGTCTGCCTTACTTCTCCTGTCAGTCTGTCTAAGGACCAGCCTGCCCGCTCACCTGGGAGCGCATGTCAGCTACCTGCCTGCTTGCCTGAGGTCCGACGGTCTGCCTTACTACTCCGGTCAGTCTGTCTATGGACCAGCTTGCCCGCTCACCTGGGAGCGCTTCTCCGTTATCTGCCTGCTTGCCAGCCCGGAGGCTCCGTTGTCACGTGCTGTGACCACCAGCTATCTCAGAGACTCTTGCCCGCTCACCTGGGAGCGCATCTCCGTTACCTGCCTGCTTGCCAGCCCGGAGGTCCCGTTGTCACGTGCGGTGACCATCAGCTATTCCAGAGACTCTTGCCCGCTCACCTGGGAGCGCATCTCCGTTACCTGCCTGCTTGCCAGCCCGGAGGTCCCGTTGTCACGTGCGGTGACCATCAGCTATTCAGAGACTCTCGCTTGCTCACCTGGGAGCACACATCTACCACCTGCCTGCTAGCCTACCCGGAGGCTCTGCCATCACAGGTCGTACCTACCCCTTACCCAGAGACTGCCCTGATCACTTGCCGTAACTCCCTGTCCGTTCACCCAGAGACTGCCACCCGCTTCCTTACAAGGGCCGCCCCCTTGTATAGTAGCTCAGAGGTTCCGCCTCCCGGACCCGTTACAGTCCGCCTCCCGGACCCGTTACATATGCACTATAGATTTATCTAATGATTTGCCTGGTTTAAAATCTGGACAAGTCGAGGAACTTTTCTTTTTTTTTCATTTGGAAAACTTAGACGCTGCACTTATAGCCCACAGGCTGAGCGGATCTGAATTCAAGATTTTCAAATTGACACTGTTCATATAGTTTTTTTTTGAAGTATGATCCATTTGAGATCCCAATGTGAATTTTAGTACAGATGTGGCAAGGCGCATAGGAGGCACATGTGAATTTTTTGAAAATTTTACATTTTATACTTTTTTTTGGAAATGCTTCTCAAAATTTTGCGTTTCAGTCTGCCTGGGTAAAATATTAACAAAGATATTGTTGTGACATATCAGGTGAAAGCCTATGCAGATCTGAGTGTAATGGTGTTTTTTCCATTTCTCTGTCTTGGTTCTGGCCTAAGTTATGTGGAGAAACGTAAAGGCATGCAACACAGAAATTCACATTTTTTAAAAACTTTGAAAATTAATAATAAAAAAATATATATAGAATTTTTTTTCTTCGCATTTTGCATTCTCTAACACACTATTACCAGAAAACAGACACAGCGAATCAGAAAAACTATACTACATTTCTAATTGGAGGTATTTGCTAATACTATTATTATTACACCTACTACTTATTGGGATAGGATCTTGGAGATGGGAATACCCCTTTAAGTCATCAATATTAGATCAGTGGCATTGTGACTCCTGGCACCCCCATTGATCAGCTGTTCCCGGTGCCAATCGGATGTGATCAGTTGCAGAGCCGCTCAGCACAGCTCCATGAACTGTATAGCGGATGCGGCCGGGTACTGCACTCCGTCCTTATTCTATTGAATGGAAGTAGATGTGCAGTACTCCACTGTGGCCACTATGCAGTTGATGGAGCTGTGCAGTTCTGCTACACATCTGGCAGCATCGGGAAATGCTGATCGGCAGGGGGTGCTAGATGTCACCTCCACCCCCCCCCCCTACTGATCTGATATTTATAACTATCCTGATGATAGACCATCAATATAAAAGCAGTGGATAACCCCTTTATTGCTAGTCCTTCCACAATCGGAAACATAAAAATATTTGGTGTGATTGACTAATGAAATGATAGATAATTCGGATTTTTTTGCTCATTACATTACTTTGTAATGCTCGTTGCACTAATATAATACATAAACGCTGTTGCCACTTTTTTTTGGCAAAATTTCACTTTTGTTAGAAACGTGTCATTTTTGTTAACTCCTTTAAGTAAAATAATCTCCCTTAATTAAATTTATGCTTTAATGAAGAAAAGTAATTTCCCTTCTTTCGTGGCTCATAATCCTTCAATAGAATAATGTTATATAGGAGATTTGAACAAATGGTCTATTCTTCCGGCAGCATTCAGGGGGCTTCCACAATGCTTTATCATGTCTTGTACTTGCTGCAGAGTTTATTGCACAGGAAGCCGGCTAGTCTGCCGCTGAATACAAATCAAACATGTCAGCATTTTATAAGGACTTCAACTGTGGGATGAAGTCAGGTCAATTCAGGGATTATCCCATCTACACAGTGGTGGGATTGGAAGTATACCTTTAAAGGGAGATCCTAATCTGATGGCTGTCATTCTATGTGAGCAATTAATGGAAAACACATTGAACATTTTCCTTTTTCTTTGCCTGATGTCAGGATTGCATTTGTGAATTTATTTACTTGCTTTTTGCCTATGTTAGATGTTCTACAGAATAATTAGCAGACAATGGAGTATGATAATACACAATTTATATAATAGATTAGTATGGCTGCTTCGCTCACTCCAGCAGTTAAAGGGGTTGTTTCATGTTCAGAAGTGGTAAAAATTGCAAAGTCGTGTAAAAACAGGCAACTTTGCAATTTACTACTTATCGAAGATCCTCTCTTTTTTTTCACAGAGGGATTTTTAATTTTATAGTTTACAGCTCTTTGCCTAGGTTACTGGCCACCTCTGCAGTGACTGGTTGTCCAGGAAAGGAGCATGCGCATGCAAGCTGTTTGTTATGCAGTTTGTGAGCGCTGCTCTGAAGCTGGAACAGCTCCTGTGTTTCTCTGTTGCTGCAAAAGCAAAGCTTTCTCTGCATAAAGCATCAAGCACAGTTTGGGAGAGTACGGGCTAGCTTCTATGCCCAAATGGTCATTCTTCAGGAACGCACAACTCCGTGGCAACTTGGAGGCAGAGGAGCCTCATGAAAATCGCAAAGCTATGCTAAAATTTTGCAACTTTTGTCGTTCTTATGCCATTTTTGTCCAGTTCTGATAAATTGGGAGGAGCAGGGGCATGGCGGTGGCGTGGAGTACGATTTGTAGAGAGGCAAGGGCCTCTTATTGAATCAGAGTGTCTGACTGCAGCACATCTCCTCATCAACACTAGCCTGAAAAATGCCAGTCTTGATAACTCAGGGCTTATGTTCATACCTGGAAGAAACTGACTAGAAACTTTGTTCAAAGATAAAATTAATATCTAGAAGATAATGATTTTCGTCGTTTTGGTGAAAAATTGGCAGACATTGAATGTTTTAACAGTTGACACATATTGAATAAGAATAAGGGATTGGCAATCAATCGGCTATTTAAGATCACTGTATGGCCTACTTTAAAGGGAAAGTGTTATCAGAAAATGACCTATTGTTTAAATGAAGTTTTTGTGTTACATGTAGTTTTTTTGAAAGACTTTTTAACAGTGTTTTTTCTTCATATCGTGATTTTTCTGAAAAATTAAAATGAGTAATCTTTCAATTTTCTCACTGGCCACTGGATCTTTTTAGATTCGTACTTCCTGTCCTTTCAGGAAGAGTTTACAGCAATTTCCTTGTCATCAGAGGCAGGATTACAATGACAGATAACACCTCTATAAAAAGCTGACAACACAAGATCCATCAGTCACAATAGGCGATGTCACAGCTAACCCTGCTCCAACTCCTTTCACAAAGACCTTTGCACGAGATTATTAGTTGCTTCAATACAAAAGATAAGGTCTGAGTCCGTTCATTGTGGAGTCTGAATCTGTGTCCATTTTGGTGGAGTTGGTATAAAATCGACCGACTTTGACTCCTAAAATATATAATAAATTGGGTACAGTAGTACAATGCAGGATGTGCTGTAAATGTTTTCATAAGAATTTGGTAGAGTTATGAAATGTCCTATAAATGTCTGTTCTAAGGATCTGGGCTTTTAGTTGAGATGAATCTGTGCTGCACTTTATGTACACGCTCAGTAGTGAGGCCGTGCTGTGGAGTCGGAAGTCGGGGAAATTGAGGAGTCTTGAGTCGGTGGTTTGGCTTACCGACTCCTGGTGGCTACATACATTTGGTGTTTCATGAAACAACCGAAAGTTAGATAAAAATAATAAAAAAAAACAGTGGCCAGTGTAAAAATTGCAAGATTTCTTATCCATGTAAACAGGGGGGGTGTCAGAAATATGCCTAATGTTTAGGGACCAAATGATCAATCCTTTGTTCCTTACTGATTGCATCAGACTGTGAAAAATGGCATATTAAACGAACGCTGATCAACTTGGTATATCCTCAGTTGGTCCTCATTGGGACTGCTGATCCATATATTGACCACAGGTTCACTGGAATGTGTATTATCCGTCCAAACTGCAGTAGTTCTCATAAGCTGACTGACATTCAAAAGGAATAACAGCTGGACAATATGATTTTTTGGATAACCATAAAGCTGCATGTCTAGCAGTCCTGTGCGAGGCCTGATACACTGCTGACAACTCCACGTCACAAGTTTTGAGAATTTAAGGTATAGAAAGCAGACTATATAAAACAGACATGGAGATTGTCACTTTTTTGTGCTTTGCTGTAACTTACCAAATAGCCTAGCTCATTCAGAAATGATTGGTGACCGGATACATTTGCTTGGATGTAACTGCTTATTAAATTGAACCTCCAGCCAATGAGCTCCATATAACCCCGCTCCATCCCTGATTGGCCGCTCTCTGCCTATGCACAGGATGCACAGCAAGCTGCCAATCAGTGCTGTGGGGGGTTATACACAGCTCATGAATATGGAGAACTACCTAGTAGGACGTTTACTAGTCCTCTAGTGATAACCTCATGCTGATTAATACATCAGGCATGAAGTTGTGTTTTGTGAATTATTTCCAATAACAGCAATAAGGTGCAATATACCTGGGAGTGACAACTAGTCAATATACAAGGCTGTTCCTTGTTTATACATTATTTATATCCGACCACAGATTGTTGAGAGGTGCAGGTTGTCTTGTGTCCTATGGATTGGTCATCAGTATGTTAGTCCCTAACAAATGTGGGAAATAGTGTTTCTTGATTCAGGATACACATCACTTTCTTACTGTGACCTGTGGTGAATGTGGGTAATGTTTTCATATATATTGCACATTGTTATTATTATTATTTATTATTATAGCGCCATTTATTCCATTGATTTTTATATTTGAAAGGGGTATACATAGCAAAAACAATTACAGTAATCATGAATAATACAAGTCAGCGACTGGTACAGGAGGAGAGAGGACCCTGCCCGCGAGGGCTCACAATCTACGAGGGATGGGTGAGGATGCAGTAGGTGAAGGTAGAGATGGTCGTGCAGCGGCATGGTGGAGCGAGGGTTACTGCAGGTTGTACGCTTGTCGGAAGAGGTGAGTCTTCAGGTTCCTTTTGAAGGTTTCCACGGTAGGCGAGAGTCTGACGTGGTGGGGTAGAGCGTTCCAGAGTAGGGGGGAAACACCAGAAAAATCTTGTATGCAATTGTGGGAAAAGGAGATACGAGGGGAGTAGAGAAGGAGATCTTCTGAAGATCGGAGGTTGTGTGCAGGTAAGTACCGGGAGACTAGGTCACAGGTGTATGGAGGAGACTGGTTGTGGATGGCTTTGTATGCCAAGGTTAGGGTCTTGAACTGGAGTCTCTGGGCAATGGGGAGCCAGTGAAGGGATTGACAGAGAGGAGAGGCCGGGGAATAGCAGGGAGTCAGGTGGATTAGTTTGGCAGCGGAGTTTAGGAAAGATTAAAGGGGTGAGAGAGTGTTAGAGGGGAGGCCACAGAGCAGGGGGTTGCAGTAGTCAAGGCGGGAGATGATGAGGGAGTGCACTAATGTTTTTGCAGATTTGTGGTTGAGGAATGTGCGGATCCGGGAGATATTTTTGAGTTGGAGTCGGCAGGAAGTGGAAAGGGCTTGGATATGTGGTTTGAAGGAGAGATCAGAGTCCAGGGTTACTCTGAGGCAGGACTGGGGAGAGTGGGCAGCCATTGACTATGATGGATAGGTCAGTTGGGGGGTTGAGTGAGATGGGGGAGAGATGATGAATTCTGTTTTATCCATGTTAAGTTTTAGAAATCTATCAGAGAAGAACAATGAAATAACGGAGAGACATTGTGGGGTTCTGGTTAGTAAATAGGTGATATCAAGTCCAGAGAGGTAAATCTGTGTGTCGTCAGCATAAAGGTAATGCTGAAAGCCGTGGGACTCTATGAGCTGTCCCAGGCCGAAGGTGTAGATGGAGAAGAGCAGGGGTCCAAGAACTGAACATTGGGGGACACTGACAGATAGGAGGTGAGATGAGGAGGTGGTATGTGAGTGGGAGACTTTGAATGTCTGGTCTTTTAGGTATGAGGAGATCCAAGATAGGGCCAAGTCTGTGATGCCGAGAGATGAGAGAGTCTGTAGTATTGAGGGAATGGTCCACTGTGTCAAAGGCAGATGACAGGTCTAGGAGGAGGACAGAGTAATGTCGCTTGGATTTGGCAGTTAGTAGGTCGTTGGTGATTTTAGTCATGGCAGTTTCAATGGAGTGGTGCGATCGGAAGCCAGATTGCAAGTGGTCAAACAGAGCAGGAGGAGAGGTGGGAGGACAGTTCAGAATGGACATGTTGTTCCAGTAGTTTTGAGGCGTAGGGTAGAAGTGATATGGGGCGATAGCTAGACAGAGAGGATAGGTCAAGGGATGGCTTTTTGAGGATGGGTGTGATCGAGGCATGTTTGAAGCATGAGGGGAAGACACCAGTTGTTAGTGACAGGTTGAAGAGGTGGGTTAGGGTTGGGATGAGGATTGTGTTAAGGTTAGGGATGAGATGGGACAGGATTGGGTCAAGATCACAGGTGGTGAGGCATGATTTGGAGAGTAAAGAGAAAAGTTGATCTTCCATAATGGTGGAGAAGCTGATTTTGGAGGAGGAGGGGCTGTGGGGACTTTAGGCAAAAGCATTGTTTGTTGGTGTCAATCTTCTGCTTGAAGAACGAGGCAAAGTCTTCGGCTGAGAGGAGAGGGAGGAGGAGCTGGGGGACGGAGGAGAGAATTGAAAGTTTTGAATAGCTGTTTAGGGTTGTGAGACAGGGAGGATATGAGAGATGAGAAATAGGTTTGTTTTGCAGCAGTAAGTGTGGACTTGAAAGAAGTGAGGGACTGTTTGAATACGATGAAGTGCTCGTTGGAGTGGGACCTTTTCTCAGCAACCCTGGAGGCCCTTCGCAGTTCTTTAGTCAGGTTGGTGTGCTAGGGTTGCCTGTTGATTGTGCGAGCTGTGGTATGTGTGGGAGGGGGCGACTGAATTGAGAGCTGCAGCTGTGGTGTTATATAAAACGGCAGCAGCATCTGCATCCTGCAATGAATTGTTATTTTTTTCTCAGATTTTTACATTTAAAGGGAACCTGTCATGTGATTCGCGCTGCCAGAACCATGGGCAGCATGAAACAGGGACAGGCTCCGTCATTACAAAATACCGTTGTTTTACTCTGAATTGCTCTGGTGTTTAAGAGAAAATTTACTTGAAATAGGGGGTACAAACCAAGGCGGGTCCCCATTGGCTTCTTGCCCGGCTCTGCATGATTGACAAGTCTCTCTTTATGTGCTGGTAATCTCCGTCACTTTGTTCCTGGGCCTCCATTTAACATATCTTTTTTCTGAAATGCTGAAGAGTGACACGTGCATATCTGTAATGATGAAGCCTAGCTGATCCCTGACTCCATGCCATCCATGGTTAGGGCAGCGTGAATCACATGACCGGTTCCCTTTAATTTTCCTTTCTGGCACTACATGTCTACGTGTTTGCACTTACTTGACCTTTTAGTAATGTGGGTAAATAAGAAGCTACATAGAAAGTAGTTTTTGCGTCTTAGGTGTGGTGTAAATGTGTATGCTAGGGCCGTCATTGTGGTCACTGTGCTTGCTTTGGCTGTGGTTTTTGAGCGCAGTTCTCAGGTTACATGAGGTCTGTGGAGACATATGGGCTAATGCACCTGACTGCGGCCCCTATTAACATGACTCTGCTCTGCGACTTGTTGTGCTGCCATATGCTGCTTTGCTGTAAATGAGCAGGTATGTACAAGGCCGTCCAGATGTACTAGGGAAAAGGATATTTGCTGCATAATCTTGACCTTGCTGGGAAATGGCAGACTTCTGCCACAGCGTAATGCAAGGATATTGCAAGGTTAAATATAGACAGAGGAAAGCATTAAGCTGCGATCCAGAACAAAATCTCATCACTTTGCAGCAACAGAGATGTTGTTTTCCCATAGAAATGGAAGGTAGAGCAGTGTGCCTTGGGGGCTCACTTACTGACTATGACTATCATATTCTACCTCTTCTACACAAATGTTTGCATTCATTGCAGGAAAAATATATATCTTTGTACCATGTCATTGCAGAAATTTTACCTAAATAGACTTAACATAATAATTTAATTAGTCCAACTAGCGACTTTAAAGCAGACCTGCCACCAGATTTCACAATACAGACTGCTTATATTATAGATCTCTTACAGCTGATGAGACTGGTGTGCTTACTTTGAAAAGCCATGTTGGAATGGAATACATACTATATGTAGTAGATGTGCCTTGGTTTGGATTCACACCCTGGACCTCAGTGCTTTACGAGTTGGCAAAACTTCCATCCCATGATCAGTGATGTAATGTATTTGGACAAATCCTGCTCTTTATATCCCTCCAGTAGACAGAGTAGAAACAAAGAAATGTCCCACACCTTAAAATGGTGAGCTCTCTCGTAACTTGTAAAAGATGGGTTAAAGAAACTCCCCTTTTAATGTTTGAAAACGTAATAACGTGACCACCCTGTCGTTTCATTAAACACTTCTAGTTCTAAAAGGTAAACTACAGTATATAAATGATCTGTGTAGTAATTGAGGTGATAGAAGCTCCTTTGGTGGGACTGTGACCCAGGGACAGACCTACTTTTGGTGCAGGATGTACGGCCGCACTGGGGCCCAGGAGGTAAGAGGGCCCACTTCCACCTCCAAAGCAGCACATAAAGGGGTGCATTATGATGAACTTCTGGATTGTAAAGTGCGCACATACTGTTTTTGCATAAGTCCCTCATCTGTCTGTGTTTCCCTTTCAGTGTAATGCCCATCTGCACCCAGCAATTCTAGTGTTTGTTTTGTGAGGAGAAGGACTCTTCGACTGGGTTTCAATGTGGTCAACCACAATTTGATTTAACTATCTCATCTGCCAATGCCCTATACAACCAGAATTCATCAGGCTTGCTTGTGTAATATCGACAGCTGTAAAGGCCTACACTACTCTGGCTTACTGAGGTGCATCCTGATAATGTTATGGTCAGATGTGTAGTGCCCAGTAATACTTTACAGTGCCGCACATCATGTCATCCTCTTTTTTTGCTCTTGGTCAGGTGTGTAGTGCCCAGTAATACTTTACAGTGCCGCACATAATGTCATCCTTTTTTTTTGTTCTTGGTCAGGTGTGTAGTGCCCAGTAATACTTTACAGTGCCGCACATCATGTCATCCTCTTTTTTTGCTCTTGGTCAGGTGTGTAGTGCCCAGTAATACTTTACAGTGCCACACATCATGTCATCCTCTTTTTTTGCTCTTGGTCAGGTGTGTAGTGCCCAGTAATACTTTACAGTGCCGCACATAATGTCATCCTCTTTTTTTGTTCTTGGTCAGGTGTGTAGTGCCCAGTAATACTTTACAGTGCTGCACATAATGTCATCCTCTTTTTTTGTTCTTGGTCAGGTGTGTAGTGCCCAGTAATACTTTACAGTGCCGCACATAATGTCATCCTCTTTTTTTGTTCTTGGTCAGGTGTGTAGTGCCCAGTAATACTTTACAGTGCCGCACATCATGTCATCCTCTTTTTTTGCTCTTGGTCAGGTGTGTAGTGCCCAGTAATACTTTACAGTGCCGCACATAATGTCATCCTCTTTTTTGCTCTTGGTCAGGTGTGTAGTGCCCAGTAATACTTTACAGTGCCGCACATAATATCATCCTCTTTTTTTGCTCTTGGTCAGGTGTGTAGTGCCCAGTAATACTTTACAGTGCCGCACATCATGTCATCCTCTTTTTTTGCTCTTGGTCAGGTGTGTAGTGCCCAGTAATACTTTACAGTGCCGCACATAATATCATCCTCTTTTTTTGCTCTTGGTCAGGTGTGTAGTGCCCAGTAATACTTTACAGTGCTGCACATAATGTCATCCTCTTTTTTTGCTCTTGGTCAGGTGTGTAGTGCCCAGTAATACTTTACAGTGCCGCACATCATGTCATCCTCTTTTTTTGCTCTATGACGATCTGTCTTTGAAACACCAGAAGTTAACAGCCTCACAGAAAATAAATTATTCATCCTAATGATCCAGAACAAGGTGAGGAAGATCTCGGGGACAACTACAGGCTGTATATTTGCAGACTTTTCTCTGAACAGCTAATGGGACCCTACTACCACCTCCTCCAGCTGTGACATTGTGTGGACCCAGGAAACAGAATGATGTTAATGCATGAGCCCCTGAAGCCTCAGCCACAGTATTGATTAGGACGAGGATCCCTGTCCTGCTCCGTGGAAGTGACAGTAACGTGTTTGCTCTGAATGCATAGGCCTGTAGAAAACGTTGGCGCCATGTAAATAAATAATGATGATAATGGCTTCTCTCAGAGACACACGTACTTCTGTCAGCCGGAGATCGGGGGTGAGTCATTTTCATATAACGTTGCCTCTTCTCTGTGTCGCTCTGTTCCCCCCTGAGGACGCTCGCTTCTATTTTTACACTAGTGACACATGTAGGAGCTGGGCTTCTGCTGTCCCCTTCTGTGATGAGGAGGCCAATGCTAAGATTTACCAGATTTCTCATGTTCATATTTCGGGGTCTCTAGCACATGACTTCTTAGATTAGCTGTACAGAAATGTCCCTCAGAAGGGGACGTCACTCAGGCCTCACTTCAGAAGGGGACGTCACTCAGGCCTCACTTCAGAAGGGGACGTCACTCAGGTCTCACTTCAGAAGGGGACGTCACTCAGGCCTCACTTCAGAAGGGGACGTCACTCAGGCCTCACTTCAGAAGGGGACGTCACTCAGGCCTCACTTCAGAAGGGGACGTCACTCAGGTCTCACTTCAGAAGGGGACGTCACTCAGGCCTCACTTCAGAAGGGGACGTCACTCAGGCCTCACTTCAGAAGGGGACGTCACTCAGGTCTCACTTCAGAAGGGGACGTCACTCAGGCCTCACTTCAGAAGGGGACGTCACTCAGGCCTCACTTCAGAAGGGGACGTCACTCAGGCCTCACTTCAGAAGGGGACGTCACTCAGGCCTCACTTCAGAAGGGGACGTCACTCAGGCCTCACTTCAGAAGGGGACGTCACTCAGGCCTCACTTCAGAAGGGGACGTCACTCAGGCCTCACTTCAGAAGGGGACGTCACTCAGGCCTCACTTCAGAAGGGGACGTCACTCAGGCCTCACTTCAGAAGGGGACGTCACTCAGGCCTCACTTCTGCTTTCTTACCTCACCAGTTTCATTGGTTTCCTCAGCTGGGAATCTAGATAAGAAGCGGAAATAATGACTCTATTGAAAGAGCAACTTTCTCTTGCACATTTTATTTGTTCATGTTCTCACACCAGCAAAGCAGATTTCCCAAGGATTCCCAGCGTGAACGTAACACGTTTATTTTCTGCCAGCTGATCCGTCTAGAGTCTATAGTAGAAGTCTGTATATTTTATTAGTGTTGGCTTCATTTCTTTGCTGAGAGCTGCATAGGACACAAGTGTGCAATGAATGTCTCTTCTCCCCCTCCCCCGCTACGTGACTGCTGCATTGCCCCTCACTCCTCTGCTCTGTAGGTGGATGCTATTTCTGTCCCTTGCTGTATTACCCATCTAACAATCAATCCCATTGCCTGCCATCCCGGCCTAGAGGAGCCGTCTGAGGCACTCTGCAGTCACCTGGGACAATTTCCTCTCTTCCTTTGTTTCATGACCTAATTGGTCCAGCTGTCAACTGGGTCCAGGTATTAACCCTCTGGATACCAGTGCGATGCAAAGAGATGGGAAACCACCCACACCTCTTTTGTGTCTTATATGCTCAGATCTTGTATTTTGCTTTGGATACAAGATGTCAGCATTTATTTATGAAAAGAAACATCTTCAGGTGAAGCTACATTCTCTATAAGTATCTGAGCAACTTAATAACACTTGTACTGTAGTGCCATCTCCATTGAGGTAAGTGCGGTGCATGGCAGGTATCGTGCAGCATTAGTGCCGGGCTGGGGTACATGGGGCCCACCAGCAACACCGCCATTGGGGCCAAGGCCATCAGCTACCTGCAAGTATCACATCACCTTCACTGACTAATTTACCTTTGCTGCTATAGAATAATAATTGGGTAGCTTGTTGTCTGACTGATGCAATTCTGCCTTTGTCTGTATATAATATGGTACACTACTGCTCGTATAGGGGGACGGGGGCCCCCGGGGATTCAACTGTCCCCTGTGGGCCAGTCTGAGCCGGTGCAGTGTACAGGAGGCCATTACATAGGACCCCTGAGATATGGCAGTAGGAACCGGAGGATCACATCAATAAGTACAAGAAGTATGGTGTTCCTCTATGACTTCAGATAGTCACAGAGAGTAAGCTGCTGCTGGAGGCTCGGGATTATTCCGTTTATTGGGCACATACCATATAAGATAGTGATGCTCTGTGCTGCTTGTAGGAAGCAGTTGCCTCCACTGTACATGCCTCCACTGTGGATATCCCTGTATTTGGCTTAGTAGAGCCATCTCTACCATAACCGGATAAGATGACAAGGCTGGTGATTCTCGCTGTCGAGTCTCTTGTATTTTGTGCCTAATAATTGAATAATTAAGGGCGCGTGTTGGCGGAGTGTTTGTACTAGTGGCATCTGTTATTACTTACTGTATTACTACACATAGATATAGTTACTTGGCATTGCAATAGTTAAAGTGATAGTGACTTGTAGCCATGGCCGCCCCCAGTCACTGATCTGGTCTGGAAGGGGCACTATGTGACCTCCTGTAAAGGCCCCTTTTCTGCCTGTGCCACATCTATTTATACTTACGATGGAAAGGAAAGGTTTGGTTTCATGTAGCAACAGTGCAAGTTAATCAGCCATATGGTGTGGAGAGGAGCTGCTGCACACCCAGCTCTACATCACCCAGCTTGCAGCTTCTGTGAGCTGGGAGGGGGAGGGGAGAAGTGTAGTGTGACCCCCACCCCCTCCTTCTCTTTTGTACTAAGCAGCTTTAACTCATTCCTGACATACTAATTACCAACATCAACAGAAAGCAGTGCCATGTCTAACCAGACAGGAGTGAGACCTCTCACTATACAACACATGGCGTGTCTGCTGGGTGTGCAGAAGCTACACTACATGGTGGCTCACATGTAATGGGGCAAACTGATGCAACCTTTCCACAGGTAACATACACCTGCAAACACCTGTCATGGTCACCTGTTGTGGTGCCGGCATCCTGCCTAGTTACGACAGGAGATGCATGAGGCTTAATGTGGACCTGACACCAGGACTCACAATGCATCATTAAATAGATCACATAGATGTACTCACTTTATAAACTCGTGGAATAACTGAGCAATCCTCCAGTACAGTGACCATTATGCCGGAGCTGGACTCCTAAAGCGCCCCCTTTATTATTAGGCAGGAACCTGTCACTGAGGTCACAAGCCTGAGCCCATGCTCTGTGTTTTGGCATAATATTCTTTACCTCCAAGTATCATGTTAGTAACCACCACAACTGCAGACTTTGTTGAACATGTCTAAGTATATGTGTATCCAAGTATATGCGTATCCTAGTTTATTAAAGAAGCACGCCACCAAACTTTTTTTTATTGCCTAAATCTGTGTTTATGTAGTGTAAGTAAATTTCCCATCTTACAGCGCTGCTTCGGTCCAATTCTCACTCACATGCCTGAGATTCTGATTCACTGGATCACACTGGGGTCTTCTATATGTGACCCAGCAATGGCTTTTACAATGTAAGCCTATGGAGAATCAGAACGAGTCTCAGAACCAGGATCCATAGACTTGCATTGTAAAAGAGACTCCCAGCTCACACGTAGGGAGCGAATTTCACAGAATTTTTGTGCGACGGGGAGTTGCGCAAAAATGTTGTGACTTTTGACGTTTTCTTGCCTGTTTGAAGCAGCTTCCCCAAAGCGGAATGGGAGGGGGTGGTACACCTACTCATCAAAAGTGGCGGCGTTTCTTACCCCAGAGATGCTACCCCAGTCTCTGACAGTGAGAAAATGCTTTAATGAATTCTGCACATCATACTTCAGCGAGCCTTTCATTAAGACTTGCGTGTGCAATACCAGGTTTATGGAATTGGCCCCATAGAGCGCAGTGTAATCTAGCAGATTAGAATTACATTCACATGAGTAAGAAGAGGAGCTGAGCTGCGCTGGAAACCAGGAGAAACATCAATCGGTGAGTATATTATCGCATTGACATTTACACAGATTTAGACAATAAAAAGATTTGTGGGAAAGCTTCTTTAAAAGGGAACCTGTAACGTGAAAAAAAACACTTAACCTGCAGATATAGGGTTAATCGCAGTCTGAACTGCCCAGCGCCCCGCACTGAGAGCCCCGCTGACAGGAGGAAATTAACTTCATTCCTCCTGGCAGTGTTCAATGTTCAGTGACTGCTCTGCTTTTAGAGAGTGGCAGCTGTAACCGCTGTCCTCAGACTGACAGCACGCTCAGCATTAGGGCCGGCTCTCAGTGCGGGCACCAGGCAGGTTCAGAACACTATTAACCTGCAGATTAACCCTATATCTGCAGGTTAATAGCGTTTTTTCATGTGACAGATTCCCTTTAAAGAAACCACATATAGAAAGTCGCATATCACATACGGCATCTGACTGAGCATTTTTCTGTGTTTTTTTTTTTCTTCTTTTTTTCAGTAGCTTTCATTCTCTATCTTGTTTTTTTTTTATCTTGTAAAGTAAGAGTGTAGTGCTCTCCACTTACGATGCTGAAGTTGGCACATAACCTAACCACTGAAAACCCACAAAAGAGCTACAATATGACAGCAGATCTGAACTGCTTTTCTCAAAAACTCATCAGGATTTGCTTTTAGATAAAGTTGTGTAGGGACCTATAAATGGGATATCCAGATATTATAGTTTTGTTTTCCTTGTTCTCATTGGAAAGTGCACATTTTAGATTTAGGACACGGCCCCACTATCAGTATTTGGTCAGTATTTTTTCTCAGGAGTGGGTGATAAATGCAGAATTGGTGACTTGTTTCTATTATACCTTTTCTCTGATTGTTCCTCACCTGGTTTTGGCTCCCACTCCCGAGAAAAAATACTGAACGAATACTGACCAAATACTGACAGTGGGGCCGTGGCCTTAGACTAAAGGCAGCAAAAACACACCTATAGAAACAAGGTGTGAAGAAACGTTTGAATCAAGACAGAACCTTAGATTCCCCAAAGTCTCCCCCTTTTTACATTGATGACAGCTTTAGGTTATGTGCCCACGTTGCATTTATGCAGCAGAAAATTTCTGCTGCATAAATGAAAGTCCTCTCCCGGAAAAACGCATGCGGAATTCCGCACGCGTTTATCGCGCATTTTTCGCGCGTTTATCACGCGTTTTCCACATGCGGAATTGCCTTGCGTTTTTTATGCATTGGACAAAGGCAATTCCGCTTGCGGAAACGCAAAATTAAATGACATGCTGCGGATTTTTGAACGCGGCATAAACGCTGCGGAAAAATCCGCAGCATGTGCATAGAACTTGCGGAATCCCATTGGGGACCATGGGGTGCGGATATACATGCGTTTTTCAAGCGTTTACGCTGCGGAAATTCCGCAGCATATACGCTTGAAAAATGCTACGTGGGCACACAGCCTTAGAATTCTCTCCAGAAGCTTATTCAGGCATCACCTGGAATGGCTTCTAACAGTCTTGAAGTAGTTCCCAGAGGTGCTGAGCACTTGCTGGCTGCTTTGACTTCACTCTGGGGTCCAACTCGTCCCAAACCATATCAATTGTGTTGAGGTTGGGTGATTGTGGAGGCCATGTCCTCTGATGGAGCCTCTCCTTCTTCATCACATGACCCTTGCATAGCCTGGAGATGTTTTGGGCCATTGTCCAATTGCAACACAAATTATTTTCTCACTAAGTGTCCATTTACACAGACCAATCAGCAGTCGTTTGAATGCCTATTTACACAAGCAGACCAAAGCGAGCGATGTGTATGTACTGAACGATCAGTAATATAACACTTCTTACACAGGACGATGCACACTGAGCCATTAGTAATATATTGCTCAGTGCACATAGACTGCCATGGTTCTCCGCAGTGAGTCCAGCTCACACAGGACGATGCACACTGAGCCATTAGTAATATATTGCTCAGTGCATATAGACTGCCATGGTTCTCCACAGTGAGTCCAGCTTACACAGGACGATGCACACTGAGCCATTAGTAGTATATTGCTCAGTGCACATAGACTGCCATGGTTCTCCGCAGTGAGTCCAGCTTACACAGGACGATGCACACTGAGCCATTAGTAATATATTGCTCAGTGCACATAGACTGCCATGGTTCTCCGCAGTGAGTCCAGCTTACACAGGACGATGCACCCTGAGCCATTAGTAATATATTGCTCAGTGCACATAGACTGCCATGGTTCTCCGCAGTGTGAGTCCAGCTCACACAGGACGATGCACACTGAGCCATTAGTAATATATTGCTCAGTGCACATAGACTGCCATGGTTCTCCACAGTGTGAGTCCAGCTCACACAGGACAGTGCACACTGAGCCATTAGTAATATATTGCTCAGTGCACATAGACTGCCATGGTTCTCCGCAGTGAGTCCAGCTTACACAGGAAGATGCCATTAGTAATATATTGCTCAGGGCACATAGACTGCCATGGTTCTCCGCAGTGAGTCCAGCTTACACAGGATGATGCACACTGAGCCCTCTGTAATATATTGATCAGTGCACATAGACTTCCATGGTTTTTCGCAGTAAGTCCAGCTTACACAGGACGATGCGCACTGAGCCATTAGTAATATATTGCTCAGGGCACATAGACTGCCATGGTTCTCCGCAGTGAGTCCAGCTTACACAGGACGATGCGCACTGAGCCATTAGTAATATATTGCTCAGTGCACATAGACTGCCACGGTTCTCCACAGTGAGTCCTGCTTACACAGGACGATGCACACTGAGCCATTAGTAATATATTGCTCAGTGCACATAGACTGCCACGGTTCTCCGCAGTGAGTCCAGCATACACAGGACGATGCACACTGAGCCATCTGTAATATATTGCTCAGTACACATAGACTGCCATGGTTCTCCACAGTGAGTCCAGCTTACACAGGACGATGCACACTGAGCCATTAGTAATATATTGCTCAGTGCACATAGACTGCCACGGTTCTCCGCAGTGAGTCCATCTTACACAGGACGATGCACACTGAGCCATTAGTAATATATTCCTCAGTGCACATAGACTGCCATGGTTCTCCGCAGTGAGTCCAGCTTACACAGGAAGATGCCATTAGTAATATATTGCTCAGGGCACATAGACTGCCATGGTTCTCCGCAGTGAGTCCAGCTTACACAGGATGATGCACACTGAGCCATTAGTAATATATTCCTCAGTGCACATAGACTGCCATGGTTCTCCGCAGTGAGTCCAGCTTACACATGATGATGCACACTGAGCCCTCTGTAATATATTGATCAGTGCACATAGACTTCCATGGTTTTCCGCAGTAAGTCCAGCTTACACAGGACGATGCACACTGAGCCATTAGTAATATATTGCTCACTGCACATAGACTGCCATGGTTCTCCACAGTGTGAGTCCAGCTTACAAAGGACAATGCACCCTGAGCCATCAGTAATATATTGCTCAGTGCACTTAGACTGCTATGGTTCTCCGCAGTGAGTCCAGCATACACAGGACGATGCACACTGAGCCATCTGTAATATGTTGCTCAGTACACATAGACTGCCATGGTTCTCCACAGTGAGTCCAGCTTACACAGGACGATGCACACTGAGCCATTAGTAATATATTGCTCAGTGCACATAGACTGCCACGGTTCTCCGCAGTGAGTCCAGCTTACACAGGACGATGCACACTGAGCCATTAGTAATATATTGCTCAGTGCACATAGACTGCCATGGTTCTCCACAGTGAGTCCAGCTTACACAGGACGATGCACACTGAGCCATTAGTAATATGTTGCTCAGTGCACATAGACTGCCATGGTTCTCCGCAGTGAGTGCAGCTTACACAGGACGATGCACCCTGAGCCATTAGTAATATATTGCTCAGTGCACATAGACTGCCATGGTTCTCCGCAGTGAGCCCAGCTTACTCAGGACGATGCACACTGAGCCATTAGTAATATATTGCTCAGTGCACATAGACTGCCATGGTTCTCCACAGTGTGAGTCCAGCTCACACAGGACGATGCACACTGAGCCATTAGTAATATAACACTTAGTGCACATAGACTGCCATGGTTCTCCACAGTGAGTCCAGCTCACACAAGACGATGCACCCTGAGCCATTAGTAATATATTGCTCAGTGCACATAGACTGCCATGGTTCTCCGCAGTGAGTCCAGCTCACACAAGACGATGCACCCTGAGCCATTAGTAATATATTGCTCAGTGCACATAGACTGCCATGGTTCTCCGCAGTGAGTCCAGCTCACACAAGACGATGCACCCTGAGCCATTAGTAATATATTGCTCAGTGCACATAGACTGCCATGGTTCTCCGCAGTGAGTCCAGCTCACACAAGACGATGCACCCTGAGCCATTAGTAATATATTGCTCAGTGCACATAGACTGCCATGGTTCTCCGCAGTGAGTCCAGCTTACACAGGACGATACACACTGAGCCATTAGTAATATATTGCTCAGTGCACATAGACTGCCATGGTTCTCCGCAGTGAGTCCAGCTTACACAGGACGATGCACACTGAGCCATTAGTAATATATTGCTCAGTGCACATAGACTGCCATGGTTCTCCGCAGTGAGTCCATCTTACACAGGACGATGCACCCTGAGCCATTAGTAATATATTGCTCAGTGCACATAGACTGCCATGGTTCTCCACAGTGAGTCCAGCTCACACAAGACGATGCACCCTGAGCCATTAGTAATATATTGCTCAGTGCACATAGACTGCCATGGTTCTCCGCAGTGAGTCCAGCTCACACAAGACGATGCACCCTGAGCCATTAGTAATATATTGCTCAGTGCACATAGACTGCCATGGTTCTCCGCAGTGAGTCCAGCTCACACAAGACGATGCACCCTGAGCCATTAGTAATATATTGCTCAGTGCACATAGACTGCCATGGTTCTCCGCAGTGAGTCCAGCTTACACAGGACGATGCACACTGAGCCATTAGTAATATATTGCTCAGTGCACATAGACTGCCATGGTTCTTCGCAGTGAGTCCATCTTACACAGGACGATGCACACTGAGCCATTAGTAATATATTGCTCAGTGCACATAGACTGCCATGGTTCTCCACAGTGAGTACAGCTTACACAGGACGATGCACACTGAGCCATTAGTAATATATTGCTCAGTGCACATAGACTGCCATGGTTCTCCGCAGTGAGTCCAGCTTACACAGGACAATACACCCTGAGTCATTAGTAATATATTGCTCAGTGCACATAGACTGCCATGGTTCTCCACAGTGAGTCCAGCTTACACAGGACGATGCCATTAGTAATATATTGCTCAGTGCACATAGACTGCCATGGTTCTCCACAGTGAGTCCAGCTTGCACAGGACGATGCACCCTGAGCCATTAGTAATATATTGCTCAGTGCACATAGACTGCCATGGTTCTCCAGAGTGAGTCCAGCTTACACAGGACGATGCACACTGAGCCATTAGTAATATATTGCTCAGTGCACATAGACTGCCATGGTTCTCCGCAGTGAGTCCAGCTTACACAGGACGATGCACCCTGAGCCATTAGTAATATATTGCTCAGTGCACATAGATTGCCATGGTTTTTCGCAGTGAGTCCAGCTTACTCAGGACGATGCACACTGAGTCATCAGTAATATATTTCTCAGTGCACATAGACTGCCATGGTTCTCCACAGTGAGTCCAGCTTACACAGGACGATTCATTGCCGAGAACCATGATCTTTTGAGCTGCGCAAAAGATCATTTTAACAGATGAACAGCAGCCTATTTACATGGCAAGATAATGGAGAAGCCAACATTTTTAACAGTAGTTCACAATTAATTTGCAGTGTAAGTACCCCTTTAGTACAAGCCAGATGGGATGGCATGACATTGCAACATGATGTGGTAGGCATGCGGGGTAATTGTGATTTATTCCAAATTCAAGGCACAATGATGCACTATCATTTCTCATTACTTAGTTGAGTGGCTCTTGCGATATTCTGGCTTAGAACAGTTGTGGAATAGGGCTCAGCAGTGTGTGGAGCTGTGTACCAGCGCCGCCTCTGCAAAATACTCCTGATGGTCGCAAATACTTTCTGAAAGCCAGTGATTCCACAAATTATATGTTGATGAGGCGACCTGTTCATTGGAAGCCATTCCAGGTGATACCTGATGAAGCTGCTTGAGATAATTCCAAGGGGGTGTAAACCTGCCATCACAGTAAAAGGGTGGTACTTTGAGGAATCTAATGTTAACCACATATTCTGGATTGTTTCACATGTGTTTTTTACCCCTTGTTTCTATTTGTGAGCCTTCCTGGTTTTGCTGCCTTCAGTCTGACTCTACATTGTGCACATTTCAATAAGAACAAGAAAAACCATTGCATGAACAGGTGTGTCCAAACTTTTGTCCTGTACTATATATTTGTATTATATTGGGCCAGTTCTGCACATGTATAGGACAATCATTCAAAAGACTTAGGCAAAATACTGTTCTTTAATCAACTGCCAATGAGTAGCAAAGAAGTGGGAAATTCTGCGTAAGTGTCTGCTAGATGAAGCCATTGTAAAGTATGTACATGCTGTATTTTCATCTGATCCTTGTCTGTCAGGAAATGAAGGCAGCTGTGCCATCTAGTGGTAATTCTTGTTAATATCTTGTACTTTTCTCCCATTGCAGTTTTAGTGTTTGCTAATATATTGATAGGATTTAGCTGTAAATGCATTGCCTAGGAAGCTGCTTAGTAGACGCTTTATCCCATGTTCCTATCCTGGTCAATAATCAGATTTCTAAGGACTGTTAACACTCAGTTTCCGAATCCATTTCTTATTGCAGGCTGTGGGGGTTGACGACTGTATCTGCTCAGTGGCAATGATCTCCAATCCTCTTGCGTTAGACTACATCATTGTCATTGTTGCTGTCTTTCAGCCTGCAGGGGAGAGGCGGCAAGTGTGACACTATGGAGGCGTGCGCTCCCCAGTGTCTGCTCTGGTCCTGCTTGCCGTCTGTTTTATGTCTGCATGTGTCAAGCCCACATGTATCATGCTGAGCCTCAGCCTCTCTCCAACTCCACATGCCTTTTCTATTTATGTATTTTTGAGTAGAATACCATGGATGACCGTGGCACGCTATGCACACTCTGATGCAAGGTGCACAGAAGCCAGTTTAATAATGGTGTCTTTCCTCCTCTGGTCCTAGTAATAAGGATCCATGAATGATCATTCTGTTCCTAGCCATTACCGATTTCCAGGGTCGTAGTCAGGACTTGGTCCCCGGGTGGGGTGGGGCAAACACCCCCTAGTGGGCTTCTAACTCAAGTAACACTTGATTGTAATTGAGGAGGTGTACACTAATTATAGTGGCTCTAAACACCCCAAAGGGCACTTCAGTAGATAACTAAGCTTTCTGAATGAGTAAAAGCATATGCTGCTACATTACCTAAAGGAGCTGTCTAATCTTCTTTGGTAGGCTCTTGCGTGATTGACAGCATTGTTGCGTTGCCTGGCCCAAACTGTGCGCACTCTGATGTTGCAAGCAAAAGAGCGTGCGGGTCCTGAGCTACAGAGCAGAGCTTACAGACTCTGTAAAAAAAAAAAAAGTAAATTGCAAAGTTGCTAATTTTTAAAAGCACTTTGCAGTTTTAACCATTTACGATGAGAATAACCCATTAAACATTAATGGATGCTCCCCTAAGGGTGATGCAATGGTTTTGCAGCACCATGGAAAAATGACCATTGGGCAAGTTTTGGATTTCCACCATATTAATTAGCTTTGGCTTTCTTACGTTTTAAAAAGAAAATTAAAGGTGTTGCCCACTATTAGGATAACCTCTTCTCTATCTGAATGTTTGCCCCCGTTAAAATAGAAACACTTATACTCACCTCCCGTGCCAGCGCTGTTCCAGTGGCGTCAGCACTCGCGTTCCTGGGGCTCACGTGAAGTTATTACGTCATGTGAGCCCTGCACCCAATCATCGCTGGCTTCACTGTTCCCACCTTTGGACGTATAAGTAATAAATAGAAAGTCAGAGCTGCTCAGTTCCTTCTGATTACTTATACGTCTGAAGGCGGGAACAGTGAAACCAGCGATGACTGGGCGCAGGGCTCACATGACGTAATAACTTCACATGAGGCCCAGTAACGCGAGTGCTGGAACAGCGCCGGTATGAGAGAGGAGTATAAGTTTTTATTTTAACAGGGGAAAACATTCAGAGTGAGAAGGGGTTGTCCTAGTAGTGGACAACACCTTTAATTATCTTTGTCATTTTGATGGCTAGACTAGCTTTGCAGAGCGCAGCAGGCCACGTTCTAGTTTTTACCGCTGTTCTAGTAAAACTACTACATTTTTGTAGCAACTTTGGAAAATGTGAAGCCTGCAGTTTGGGAATGCAGCCCTGTTGAGGTGCTCTCATGTGTCATTTCATGCAGTGTACAGCCGTCATATCATCACCACTTACTGCGCTCTGCACATTACACAAATACTGAGCTCAGCTTTGTCAGTTCAGCTACTGTTTATGTAAAGTGCAGCAGTCAAGCCGACTTCTGCCCTCTGGCAAAGCTGAGCTCAATATTTGTGCAGAGTACAGAGAGCAGCTGCTGGTGATGGTTTGACTGCTGCACTCTGCTTGCTATACTTAGCCAGGAGTGGGCTCCTCCATATGAGTGGGCCCCGTGGCAGCCACCCTCCTCCTAGCTACGTTTCTACACAATTCCTCATCTAACTTACATGTGTGATTTGTGTATTACTGTAACACACATGTTATACAGTTCAGGAGTTCAAGACAGCGTATGCACTTTATAGGTACAATGATTCGTTCCTCTATCACTATTCAAATATAGCATTTCTGATTACAGTCATTACCCATTACTTCTGTCTTTACACAGTGCTATGCATTTTTGGTTTGCAATTCTGTTTAATATGTTATTCCATTTCCATTTTTCCAGCCCTCCTTTCGTCTTGGTGTGAAGACCTAGGAAGATTGCTTCTTCTGCGCCACCAAAAGAGCAGGCAGAACGACCCCCCAGGGAAACTCCCCATGCAGCCCCCCATGAATTCTTTAACTTCCATGAAACCATCCCTGTCCCATGGGTAAGCATGCACTAAAGAGTCTCCACTTCTCAGTATGATAACACTAATTTGTTTAGCATTGCAGAATTGAGGATTCATAATGTCTCTTCATTCTGTTTTATGCACTGTATATGCTGGAATTTGGCACTTTAAAAATTCAATTGCGTTTTTGCATTTTCAGGCTCTACATAGAAGCTACATGGAAAAAAAATGCAAAAACTGTTAACTCATGCCCATTGTACATTAGTTTTTATGAAATCACATCCATTTTTCCTGAACTTTTAAACACCGCAAATGTTCTGCACTGCAAAAAGGCAGCATTTACACTATATGGGAACATGGCCTCAAAAAGCATCTTTAGGAGATCTAAAGTACATTTGTTAGGCATTAGTTGCACTTTATCAGGGTTTGTAGTTGTTGTATATAATAAAGGCCCAGATATTGGACACAAGAAGAGTCACCTACCATGAATACCTTGTCCTGGTTCATGCTTCCGGGTAAAATTGCCCTTGTAAATCCTCAAATGTTGAGAGTTTGAGTTTATTTGGTGTGTTACGTAGAATTACAGCAATGAAAATGTTTGTTGTTTTACTATGCCTCGTTCTTTATTTCTCAGTGATGGATCTTTCCCTTATGACTCCGTCCCTTGGCAGCAGAGTGCAAGTCAGCCTCCAGGTTCTCTGTCAGTGGTCACGACAGTTTGGGGCGTCACAAATACTTCTCAAAGCCAGGCAAGTTTTTGTTTCCTGTTCCTTGTGTAGCTAGAAGATATTCCACAACGTTCTGCACTTATTGTGTTCCCCAATATCACTCTATACAATCAGACATCATCTTACAGAAATATCAGCTTTGAGAATTTTTTGACCGCAAGAATACCCCTGCTGACAACACTATTTTTACAGTTGCAGACTGTAAACGGAAACCCATCCAGACACTCTGCATGCTAGTTGTGAACAGCGCCTGAAAAGCCTAGTGCTTGTTTATAAAGCGTTCCCTTTCTTGTTTCACCATTGGAAAAAGAAGTCATAATTTTTATTGTCTGCCTGTGATGCAACTGAAGATGCAGATCCTCATGTCGGGCACAGCTCCTCCTCCATGTTTGCATTCTGTCTTATTGACAACCTTGTGTTTTTTTTTTTGTTTTTTTTTTTAGGTACTAGGGAATCCAATGGTTAATGCAAACAATCCATTAAATCCAGCGGCCAATCCCATGGCGTCTGGTATGAACAGCAATAGCGCTGGTATGAACTCCCCACAGTTTGCTGGGCAGCAACAGCAGTATTCCTCAAAGGGAGCATCCAACCAGCCGTACATGCAGCAAAGCATGTATGGGCGTCCAAGCTATCCAGGGGGCGGTGGATTTGCAGGGAGGTAAGATGGCTTGCCTTTCACAATTGCTCTTGGTGTTTGCCTGCCAGCATTTGTTGTGCTTGGAATCTCTTATGTAAATGGCTGTTGTCAATGTATCACTCCTGCGGAATTGTGCTGCAGTCCAGTGACTTCGTCTCATCCATCCAGTGAGGTCGGTCTAGTGCTGAAGATGTTTGGATTGTATCTGAAGCTGATGTACTTTTTGGCTTTCAAGGAATGTGATTTCCTTTTTGTTTCACAGCTATCCTGGCGGTCCTAATAACCCTTCTGGAATGGGCATCCCACCTCACACAAGGCCACCTGCAGACTTCACCCAGCCTGCGGCAGCGGCTGCTGCAGCTGCAGTTGCTGCTGCTGCCGCCACTGCTACCGCCACGGCAACCGCTACAGTGGCAGCACTTCAAGAGACACAGAATAAGGACATGAACCAGTATGGCCCAGTGAGTCTACGTTGCATTTGTTTCTGTTGCTTATTGCTTCCAATAATTCTGTGCACTGAGTATGCTCCAGCACGTTCCCATTATCACCCTCCGCTGAAGGAAACACTAGGACATGCTTCTTTCCTTTCCTCCTATGTATCATATATTACAAATCTTAAGGGTTACTTAAAGAGTAACTGTTTTTTTATTTTTGTTTATAGTACCCATGAAAATAAGCAACTTTGTAATATATCTTATCAGACAAATCCGCTTCTCTCTCCTCCAGGACTGATCTTTCATTCTCAAAATTCTCAATTCATGGGTAAAATATATGTTTTTAATGAGCACAGATTTTCCCATTACTGAGATGGCAGTTGGTGCTCATAAAGTTCTATGGAGAATTGTAATTGTCATACTTGCAGCAGGATGTCTGTGTCTGCCTCTAGTTCCTCAATCTCTCCCCCCCCTCCATAGAATTTTAAAAGTACCAGCTGTCATTACCTATCTCTGTAGCAGAAAAATCTGTGTTCACTGATGGCTGATTTTACCCATAGATTGAGAGAGAGATCGACCTGCAGGAGAAAGAAGCTGATTTCTTTGATAAGAAATAATACATAGTTTCTTATTTTCATGTGTACTATTGATTAATGAAGGGAAAATTAAAAGACTTTTACTTTATAAGTAAAAAAGTGTTTGTATTTTTACCTATCCTGGTACAGTAGAGCATACAACTCCTCACCATTGAGATTGCAACACCAGGAAGGTAAAGTTGTGGAATTATAGAAATCACAGAATGGATAGACATGATAATGATATGCAAATAGTGAAAAAATGAAAAAAAAAAATTCAAAACATCTCTATTTATTTAGTATAGAGATTGAGCATGACGTGCAGAAATACACACATTGGCATGTCTTGGCTGCTATCAATGAGATGATTAATGATTGTCAGAGGAATAGTCTGCCACACTGAATGCACTTGAGTAAATCATCAAGATCCACTGCTGGCAGCTCCTTTTCGAAATGCCGACTATATGATCTACGAGATGTGCTCGATGGGAGGCAAGCTCCTTTTCGAAATGCCGACTATATGATCTACGAGATGTGCTCGATGGGAGGCAAGTTCGGGGACGCTGCAGGCCATTGTAGCACATTTAGGCCATGCAGGCTGCTCAGACTAGCATTACCAACATGCAGTCTGGTGGTGTTGTGTTCCCTCTCAGTTTGCGACAAATGGTGATAACTTGCACGTCGACAATCAGGGGGCATCGCATAATCATCCAACAAGACTGGATGCAATTTTTGAGGCTTTATATACCCCTATATCTATATATGCCCCTTAAACCTGTCACAGATTGGAGCCAAGTTGTTGAAAATGTGATAATTTTCAGAACTCAGCGACACCTTCTACATCCTCCTTGATGTTGTGATTTCAATGTTGAGGAGTGTATTTTGCTGCACTGTAACTAGAACATATCTACTCAGAATCCAGTTTCTCTATCTTGTGCACACACTAAGGTTCATATTGGATTTCTAGAGTTGTGTTGCACAATTTGGGTAATCCAGCAGTAGCTCTCACATTCAGGGACTGTGAAAATGTAACTGATTGTGCTATGCAAAATGCGACATCTATATATCCCCTTCTCTCTTATCCCATCTTGTGCGCCTTTCCTGCCTCACTCCTCATCCCTTTTAGAAACGCATGTCGCATTTTACTCTTTTCTCTTTCTTTTGTTGAAGGTGTGTTCCTCTTTCCAGATGGGTCCAGCCCAGGCCTACAACAGTCAATTCATGAATCAGCCAGGCCCACGAGTCCCCTCTGCTATGTCAGGGAATATGAACCCAGCTGGAATGGGTCCTAACATGGCACCTTCAAACATGAGTGGCCCACCAATGGGGATGAATCAACCTCGGCCTGGAATGAACCCTTTTGGAGCTCACGGTCAAAGGATGCCCCAACAAAGTTATCCTGGACCCAGGCCTCAGTCACTGCCTATGCAAGGCATTAAAAGGCCTTACCCCGGGGAGGTGAGCAACTAAAGCTGTGCATGAGATAACTTAGAATGTATGCATTTTAGATAACCACTATCACAATGTAATATCAGTTAAGAAAGCCGTACACCTTTAATTATAATGATATTCATTAAGGATGTGGTTATTAGTGAATCAACAGTTTTTGTTTTACTCCCCTTTCCATTCCTGCAAAGAATGAAGAGGCAAGTGTTTCAGATCCTGCATTTTGCCTAGCTTTCATCTTTACAACGCCCATGCTCTGCCCACTTCGGTGGATGTGGTCAGGACTAGTATAAAAGCTCCAAAAGTTATAACATTTTTCCCTAACCTGTAGTTTTGCCACTTTTCAAAGTCTTCTATGTCATAATTTTTGAATTGGGGCCAATCTTTCTTGAAGTTTGGATGTCTAATTTGTACAGTATGTGGAGCTGTCAGACAGTCCTCTATGTATTGCTGAAATTGTTGCTGGTTAGTCACTATATTGTCCACAGATAGTTTGCATCTTAAATTATTTTGCGTAACCCCCACCCCCACAATTCATCGTTCTAAATTTATCTACAGTGTTTCAAGTTTGTCATCTTCCTATAGTAAATGTCAATTTCTGTTCTTCCCTTCTACAGCCCAGTTACGGTAGCCAGCAGTATGGACCAAGCAGTCAATTTCCTAATCAACCGGGGCAGTACCCAAGTCCTAATCCTGCCAGACCCATGACTTCTCCAAATTACCCCGGCCAAAGGATGACAGGGCAGCAGAGTGCTGGACAATACCCTCCACCCAGTGTGGGCATGGGGCAGTACTACAAGGTGATTAGGTTATGGATTTCTGTGGCATTTTCTATTGTCATAGCTGTAGGAAAGCGCTGCTGATGGTTCTGAATTGGTTCTGAGCGCTTCTTGATTATTTTCCTTTTGCAGACATTGGTGCATCCTCTCTTTTTATCTTTTTATGTTCACATGTTTTTCATTTCTTTTTTTTTTTCTTTTTGAAAGACATGGGGGGAGGGGGGTATTATTTACCGTATTTGTGTTTAGGAAAACTGGTCTATCAATCTCCATACCTTCAGTTGAGACATCCCCCATTTCTCATCAGCTTAGGGTTATGTGAAATGACATTGATACCATGTGAGGCTAAATTTACCCTGCAAGGGAAAAGTATATCCATATGTGACATCCCACAACAAAAGCCAAACGTGTAGCAATCATCTGACTTCTTTTGTTAAAGGGATTGTGTTTATTAGACACCCTTATTAATTCCCTTAACTTTAATCATTAACCAAAGATCCCCACATTTATTCCTGCACTATGCTTCTAAATGAATTAGAAAGTGTAATGATTTATTTCAATTCATATGAAGCCTGATGTAATCGTACCTGGCACATTATCATACATCCCTACTAATGCCATTCATCTGTGGGGAAAGATACAGTTCCCATATTTCCTAAAACCAGTTCAATTTTACTAGTTGTCAAAATTCCTAAGAGAAGAAATTATCAGGTGAGTATTTAGTAGAGAAAAGCTAGAATCCAACCTAAGGATCATCACACATAGAAAGGCAGAATGTACACGTGCCATTCATAATAAGCCTAATAACAATAGGAACATAGTAATATAGGATATTAAATGCACCATATTAGCCTTTGTTTTGACAAGAGAAATGTAACTAATATGAGGTGGATACAGTTATTTTCTCCTTTTTGACTGTTTTCCTTAATAACCTACAAAAATGACCATAGCCGCCGACTAAATTTGTCTTGATGGTGTAGTCATTGAGGAATGAATTAAACGATAAAGATGACTAGCACAAACATAATACTGAAAAACGGGGAAAGAAATAAGGTAAGGAGTCATCCAATGGGGGAGAACGTCATTATAATAATACATAGAAACTGTTCTTATATTAGAGGCTGACAGTAATGAACACATAAAACGATGAAAAATAATAAGATACCTCCTCAATAATAACATTATGGATCGTATAGGCATAAGAGATTTCTGTAGCTGACCTCATACTGGCATGGATCCCCAATTAATAGATTTTAGATGAAGAACGTAAGTATTGGTTGCTGCTTTTCAGCTGATTATTTCTCATATCACTGACCTCTTAAGCTGCTTTTTCTTTATATTTTCAGTCACTCTTTTTTTATTTATTTTTTTTTTACATTTTTTAATTCATTATTATTATTTTTTTAATAGCCAGAGCAGTTTAATGGACAAAATAACAACTTTTCTGGGAGCGGCTACAATAGCTATAGCCAAGGCAGTATGAACGGGGTGAGTGTAAATTCATACCAAATCATCAAAATTGATCAAATTGGGAGGCAGGGTTAACTGAGTGCTGCACAACAGAAACTGTGACAAAGGCCAGTTTTATATGTTTCATTCTCAACGTTTTGTTGCATTTCAGGTTTGTCATGGATGTCAACCATCAAAGAGGCTGGCACAAAAGTCTGCAGTCATTCTGTGACCGCAGGCTTGTAAATTCTCACCTCATGTGCAGCACGCGCTGTCAGGATTCTTTGGTGCCGGCGGCAAGATTGTGACCGCAAGTATGCAATATACATACTCCTGGCCATATTCTGACTAGACGTGCGTAGCCTCGCTCAATTCACTTGTATTGATTGAGGCATAGCACATAATTGCGGTCACAATCTCGCCGCCTGCTCCGAAAAATCCTGACAATGTGCGCTGTGCTTGATGTGAGGATTCACAAGTCTGCAGTCACACAGAGTGACTGCAGACTTTGTCACAATACACAGACTGTGCATACTGATGTCAAAATAGTGAGCTAATGTGCACAGTACTGCCATAGTACAGGGATAGTGTGCACAGTGATGTCACAATAGAGCTATAATGTGCACAGTACTGCCATAGTGCAGGGATAGTGTGCACAGTGATGTCACAATAGAGCTGTAATGTGCACAGTACTGTCATAATACAGGGATAGTGTGCACAGTGATGTCACAATAGAGCTGTAATGTGCACAGTACTGCCATAATACAGGGATAGTGTGCACAGTGATGTCACAATAGAGCTGTAATGTGCACAGTACTGCCATAGTGCAGGGATAGTGTGCACAGTGATGTCACAATAGAGCTGTAATGTGCACAGTACTGCCATAATACAGGGATAGTGTGCACAGTGATGTCACAATAGAGCTGTAATGTGCACAGTACTGTCATAATACAGGGATAGTGTGCACAGTGATGTCACAATAGAGCTGTAATGTGCACAATACTGCCATAATACAAGGATAGTGTGCACAGTGATGTCACAATAGAGCTGTAATGTGCACAGTACTGCCATAATACAGGGATAGTGTGCACAGTGATGTCACAATAGAGCTGTAATGTGCACAGTACTGTCATAATACAGGGATAGTGTGCACAGTGATGTCACAATAGAGCTGTAATGTGCACAGTACTGCCATAATACAGGGATAGTGTGCACAGTGATGTCACAATAGAGCTGTAATGTGCACAGTACTGCCATAATACAGGGATAGTGTGCACAGTGATGTCACAATAGAGCTGTAATGTGCACAATACTGCCATAATACAGGGATAGTGTGCACAGTGATGTCACAATAGAGCTGTAATGTGCACAGTACTGCCATAGTACAGGGATAGTGTGCACAGTGATGTCACAATAGAGCTGTAATGTGTACAGTACTGCCATAATACAGGGATAGCGTGCACAGTGATGTCACAATAGAGCTGTAATGTGCACAATACTGCCATAATACAGGGATAGTGTGCACAGTGATGTCACAATAGAGCTGTAATGTGCACAGTACTGCCATAATACAGGGATAGTGTGCACAGTGATGTCACAATAGAGCTGTAATGTGCACAATACTGCCATAATACAGGGATAGTGTGCACAGTGATGTCACAATAGAGCTGTAATGTGCACAGTACTGCCATAGTACAGGGATAGTGTGCACAGTGATGTCACAATAGAGCTGTAATGTGCGCAGTACTGCCATAGTACAGGGATAGTGTACACAGTGATGTCACAATAGAGCTATAATGTGCACAGTACTGCCATAATACAGGGATAGTGTGCACAGTCATGTCACAATAGAGCTATAATGTGCACAGTACTGCCATAGTACAGGGATAGTGTGCACAGTGATGTCACAATAGAGCTATAATTTGCACAGTACTGCCATAATACAGGGATAGTGTGCACAGTGATGTCACAATAGAGCTATAATGTGCACAGTACTGCCATAGTGCAGGGATAATAATGTGCACAGTGATGTCACAATAGAGCTATAATGTGCACAGTACTGCCGTAATACAGGGATAGTGTGCACAGTGATGTCACAATAGAGCTATAATGTGCACAGTACTGCCATAATACAGGGATAGTGTGCACAATGATGTCACAATAGAGCTATAATGTGCACAGTACTGCCATAGTACAGGGATAGTGTGCACAGTGATGTCACAATAGAGCTATAATGTGCACAGTACTGCCATAGTACAGGGATAGTGTGCACAGTGATGTCACAATAGAGCTATAATGTGCACAGTACTGCCATAGCAGGGATAGTGTGCACAGTGATGTCACAATAGAGCTATAATGTGCACAGTACTGCCATAATACAGGGATAGTGTGCACAGTGATGTCACAATAGAGCTATAATTTGCACAGTACTGCCATAATACAGGGATAGTGTGCACAGTGATGTCACAATAGAGCTATAATGTGCACAGTACTGCCATAGTGCAGGGATAATAATGTGCACAGTGATGTCACAATAGAGCTATAATGTGCACAGTACTGCCATAGCAGGGATAGTGTGCACAGTGATGTCACAATAGAGCTATAATGTGCACAGTACTGCCATAATACAGGGATAGTGTGCACAGTGATGTCACAATAGAGCTATAATTTGCACAGTACTGCCATAATACAGGGATAGTGTGCACAGTGATGTCACAATAGAGCTATAATGTGCACAGTAAAGATACAATAGAGAGATAATGTGCAGAAATAATAAACCCAGTGATGTCACTGTGCAGGGGTAACAAACACAAGCTCACTATGTACATTATGACATCACCGTGGGAAAAAATATAGTGAAGTCACATGATGGTATAATGAACTTATGATGTCATTCTACAGGAACAACATAGTAATGTCACACTACATGAATAATTCATAAAGTAGTCCAGCAGAGGAGGGATAAAGCACACAGATGGAGCAACCATGCTCTGTAGTTTGACTTAATGGTGCAAAATAAATTTTTCCATGCCCGCTTCTTCCACCACTTACATTTTTCATTAACCCCATATTATGTGTGAATGGAAATGGGCCTCCCTTAGTTGAGGTTCTGCTTTGTTAGCTACACCCTTGTGTCCACAAAACATATGGGGCCAACATTGCTTTGACCTAGCACCCTCCTCTCCAGATGGAATATACTACTGTCTGTGAGCTCTCATCTTTTTCATTTAGTTGTACTCAGAGGAGATTAAGCCCAATGTATCATGGTATAATTTATCTTTGGTCGATCATCAGGTTTGTGTTCACTGTACTATACTGTATATGAATGTGGTCATGAGCTTGGAACAGCTCTGCTTATTATAGTAATTAAATTAAACTAGTTGTATCATTTACAATATTGCTGACAGTTGCAAATCTAATAAATCAGACATTGTATGTATGTATGTTTTTGCCATTTCTTTAACTATGATGATGTTTTACTCTGGTTGGAAGTGGTTGCATGGAGAAATTGGTGCAGCATATACCATCCATTATCTTTTAGTAATCTTGTTTAGTTAACTTCTTAAAAAGAAGAAAAATCACCAGTAAATGTGAGTCCTTTAAGTAGTCTCTCCTGTAGTTGTTAAAAATGTTTCAGTTTTGTGGTTATTATTATTATAATGGCAGATGATACATCCCTAAATGTTCTATCCAGGAGTGGTGAAGCTGAATGTTATCTACTAAAATGTTTAAAAAAAAGTGGAAAGGCTATGTTCCTTTAGTGTTTATCACAATAGCTATTAATATGATATTAATAAATTACTTTAGAATACTGCACATTGTTTGCTTACAAGTTCTGAAGACTCCCAATTGTGTAACACTACCTGACTTTTTATGTCATTTTGCAGCCTTCAAGGCCAGGTCCTGTTGGTAATTACCCTCACTCACCTGTTCCTGGAAACCCCACGCCACCTATGACTCCTGGCAGTACTATCCCACCATACCTGTCCCCTAATCAAGATGTCAAGCCTCCGTTCCCTCCAGACATCAAGCCAAACATGAGCTCCTTACCTCCACCACCAAGTGAGTGAGAATCTTATTAACTTGAAGCTTTGACTAGGAGACCATTTTTTCCTTTTATTTTGTACACCACCATATCTTACCTATAGAATGTTTTCTATTATTAGTATAGGCAAACATTTTTTTTATTTTATTTTTTTTTATTTTATTTTTTATAAACAGTACTGTGCAAATGTTTTAAGCAGGGAAGAAAAAATGCTATCAATTCAGAATGCTTTCAAAAATAAAAGTGTTAACATTTTTTAACAAAATGAAAAGTGAATGAACAAAATCTAAATAAAATAATATTTGTTGTCACCGCCCATTGTCTTCAAAGCAGCATCGCTTCTTCTCGATACACTTGTCACTTGCACATAGTTTGTGAAGGAACTCGACAGGAGGTTGTTCCAAACATCTTGTAGAACTAACCACATATCTTCTGTGTATGAGGCTTGCGCAGATCCCTCTGTCTCTTCAGGTAATCTCAGAAAGACTAAATGATGTTGAGGTCAAGGCTCTGTGGGAGCCATATTATCACTTCCAGGACTCCTTATGCTTTACGCTGGAGATAGTTGTTAATGACATTGACTGTATGTCTGGGGTTGTTGTCCTGCTGCAGAATACATTTGGAGCCAATCTGATGCCTCTCTGATGGTATTTCATGATGGATAAGTATCTACTTGTATTTCTCGGCATTGAGGACACTTAGTATTGACCAAGTTCTCAACACCATTTGTTGAAATTCAGCCCCAAACTTGCAAGGACCTTCCACCGTGCTTCACTGTTCCTGCAGATACTCATTATTGTACCACTCTCTAGCTGTACGGCGAACAAGCTGCCTTCTGTTACAGCCAAATATTTAAAATTTTGACACATCAGTCTGGGGCACCTGCTGCCATTTTCTGCACCCCAATTCCCAAATTTTTGTGCATAGTAGAATCACTGGGCCTTGTGATAGATCGTATGGCTTTTGGCTGCGATTCTTCTATGAAGACCACTTCTTATCAGACTTCTCTGCACAGTAGATGGATGTGGTTGCTTCAGTTCTGAGGTGGTAATGCACCAATTCAAATGCTGTTCACAGAGTCAGCGTAGGGCAATTATATTTATTAACAGAGTGCCAAAAGGCAAAAAATTCTCTAAAGATTGTTAAAAAAAGAACTTTTAATTTAACTATTAAAGGAATATTAAACTAAAATTTGCAAGAGTCAGTATGTGTTTCAGCACACTCAGGTATAGTGCCCACTATTCTCATTTACATCATTGTAGTCACTACTGGCTTGAATGTCTCAATATCAATCTCCCTTTTCTGTTATCAGGATAGCTTTGTGTGGCCGCAACTACACCGTCCTATATAACTGTATTCACCATACAACTGACTAATGCTATTAAAATGCAGTCCTAAGCTTCCCCTCCCCTAAGCCTAGGACTGCATTTTAATAGCATTAGTCAGTTGTATGGTGAATACAGTTATATAGGACAGTGTAGTTGCAGCCGCACAAAGCTATCCTGATACCAGAAATGGAGATTGATATTGAGACATTCAAGCAAGTAGTGACTACAATGAGTTAAATGAGAATAATGGGCACTATACCTGAGTGTCCTGAAACGCATACTGACTCTTGCAAATTTTATATTAATATTCCTTTAATAGTTAAATTAAAAGTTCTTTTTTAACAATCTTTAGTTAGGGAATATTTTGCCTTTTGGCAATCTGTTAATAATAATAGTTCTGAGGTGATGGCACTGCTGGACATCTGCTTTATTGAAGTAAGCATGATGTGTTTCTCATCTGCTGCACTAAGTTTCCTTGGTCGACGACTGTGTCCACGGCCCTCATCGTTCCCCATTTCTTGCTTTCCTCAACACTGCATCTATGGTACTCAGCGTTTCTTTCTGTTCTCAATGCTTAGAAATACAGAGACCTACATCCACAGAGGATCTGTGGCTAGTTCTCCATGATATTTGGAACAACCCTCCTACCGACATTTTTCAAAAACTGTGTACAACTTGTGTCTAAGAGTACCTAGAATTGATTCTTTGATACTGTTTTGAAGGCAAAGAGTGGTCACACCAAATATCGATGTTTAGATTTCTCTTTCGTTCATTCACTTTGCATTTTGTTAATTGATCAAAATACATTAACACTTTTATTTTTTTAAAGCATTACTTTGCATCAGTTTTTCCAGACCTGCCTAAAATTTTTGCACCATATTGTATATGGAAAAGACATCCAAGTTGACAAGGAAGAGTAATGCACTTTTTGCTGTGAATATTTAAAATATTGTAGGAGCTTGTATTAGCTATATACTTGACCTTTGAGGAGGTCTAGGGTCTCTAGTACTCCATGCTTTGCTTACTAGTCTTCACATTGTTGTGCTGCAGATGCAAAAGGGAAAGTTCACGCTTTCTCTCCGTCTTCGATCTCAGCCAGCCACGCAGACGAGCTCCGCCTAACGTTTCCTGTTCGGGATGGAGTGGTATTGGAGCCTTTCCGACTGGAGCACAACCTTGCGGTTAGCAACCATGTGTTCCACTTGCGGCCCACCGTCCATCAGACCCTCATGTGGAGGTAAATCTTGATGAATGGTTATTAACACTTCTTATTAGCATGAGGAAACCTTTTCATGATACATTTTCTATGTGTATTTTTTGTATGGACGTCGCATTTTTGTTGTTAAAGGGGTTGGCTACTTTTTCTGGTTAGTGCAGCTCTCCTCACACAGTCCCCAGCACTTCTGTCCATACTGTCAATGGCTGCTGGTGGAGGAGCATGTGACAAGACCTGCCCATCGGCCTCCAGCAGTAGAAAAGCAGCTTTCCTGTGAGGTGTTTTGCAATTGGACAAGGACAATGGACTAGTCTGGTCACATGCTCCTCCACCAGCAGCCATTTTTTGAAAGAAGTGGTGGCCAGTTTTTGAGGAAAACTGCAGTAACAAGGAAAAGTGGCTCATCTCCTTAATCAGGATGTCCAGTTTACTTGAAGATATATATTTACCTATTTGCCTTTAACAGATCGGACTTGGAGTTGCAATTTAAGTGCTACCACCATGAAGATAGACAGATGAACACCAACTGGCCTGCATCTGTACAAGTCAGCGTCAATGCTACTCCTCTTACTATCGAGCGGGGTGACAATAAGACTTCCCATAAACCTTTGCACCTCAAGCACGTTTGCCAGCCAGGCCGCAATACCATCCAAATTACCGTCACTGCCTGTTGTTGTGTAAGTGTCCGCCTCCAGTCCCTTCATTCAATATTAGTTTGTTGTATATGCTGCCATAAAGATTCATTTCAACTTCAGGAATAATTTCCATAGTTTGTAACAGCAGCAAGAAATTTTTACTGCTCGTCCAATAAAATTCAGTACAAAAGCAGGTATGTACGTCTAAATTTGCAACAATAAGGAGTATATTCCACAGGCACGCCCCATTTGTAGCAGATATCTTGTACTGAGTCCGTCTTTTTATGAATCCCTTTTCTGGTGGAGGTGATCAGCAGAGCCACAGATCGGGCTCCAGTGCCCTGCCTGCCACACAGCTGCCATTTAGTTTGTTAGCTGGCATTTAGTATCATGTACATATTACATAATACCTTTATGGAAAAGTCCTATATTGATGAGAATCGGGCAGTTTCTGATCATTTACTTGTGGAACCATTTTCCAATTTTTCTTTCGTACAACATTGAGATCAGGTTCAACAAAAAGAGTGTAGTGGACACGGTGAAAAGAAAGGGGGAAGATTAAAAGGGAATTGGCTTATGATATTACATTTATTTTAAAATTCTGTTGTATAGTAATGCTGCAGTGTAACCCCTCTGTACATTGCAGCGTTACTTCTGGAGAATAGCTTGTCACGAATCTTGTGCCTACTGACTTTATTTCTCCATCTACAGTCCCACTTGTTTGTGCTGCAGTTAGTCCATCGGCCTTCAGTACGTTCAGTATTGCAAGGTTTGTTGAAGAAGAGGTTGCTCCCAGCCGAACACTGTATCACAAAAAGTAAGTTATTAACACTATATTATCAGGATGCAAATCTGTACCAATCTGGGCTCCTATGGTGGGAAGCGTCAGCCTTTTATTGCACACTTCTAGTAATACATGGCTTGTGCTTACTTGTGCAGTAAAGAGAAATTTCAGCAGTGTAGCAGCGACAACTGGGAATGCAGCTCTGAATGGGGAGGATGGAGTAGAGCAGACGGCCATCAAAGTCTCTTTGAAATGCCCAATCACGTTCAGGCGAATCCAGCTGCCTGCAAGGGGACATGACTGCAAACATGTCCAGGTTAGTAGATCTGAGGAGTCATCGATTTCTACTCGCATAGCCTTCAGTTTACACCTTGCACCTGAGCTTGTCCCAGATAGTAAATGAGACCTCTCTGCTTGCAGTGCTTCGACCTTGAATCCTATCTTCAACTGAACTGCGAACGAGGGACGTGGCGGTGTCCTGTATGCAAGTAAGTACGCTGATAGAAAGGGTACTAGTCATTTTTGGGCACTAAGATATAAGCCAACACTGCATATTTGGATCATTTAACTTATTAATAAATTTACTATAAAGGTGAGGTTCATGGCACACATTTTGGTAAAATTTAGTGAGCCTACCTGCCATGAAACTCTCAGCCTCATTCAAACGTATACAACAGGAGACTTCCCTCTCTGTCATGGGTGCAGGCCTACAAAATATAATCATTATTATAGGCAGGGAAGGTCTAGCCAACCGTAGGTAGCTGTAGTTGACATACAGTTGGAGAAATGTTTTGCTTCATACAGCTGTTTTTGGAAGGGGGAATATAAAGGACATATCTCAACTTTACACCCCAAATGTAGGTTAGGCTCTGTTCACAAAAATACTAGACAAAATAGCAGAAAAATGCTGGTCACCATGACAGAAATAAGAAGGTGTCTGGCATGTCAGAGCTAGCTTTTCTGTTCTCACGGAGCAGAACTGCAGAGCCTGACAACCATAGAAGTGGGTTTTATTTCATGTCCATTACAACTTTTTATCCATGTGTTGCGGGTGTGTCAGAGGTGACAGACAGTTGCCCTGCAGTTGGTTGCAGGAGATCTCTACGTTTGGCATTACAGACATATTCTTAGAGGCTGTCTCTAGGACCCAGCGGCTACCTCCCTCTGGCTAATTAACACCCTGCCTGGGTGTATAAATACCTGCTGTGTTTCAGAGGGAGGTGCCAGCGATATTCATTACTACTTGTGAAAGCTTTGGCTAGAGCAGTACTACGTCCTCTCTGGAGCTTGAGGACGTGTGCGTGCGCATTTGTCTGGAGTACGTCTAAAGCTAAGCAATTTCCCCCTGTTTGTCTACCCCTGTTGTCTATAGTGTTTAGTTTAGATCGACTAGTGCTCATCTCCTCCCTTCCTTAGCCTTAGCCATACTCCAGGGAACGACAGGGCGAGGTACGCGTGCGGCGATTGGTGAAGAGCCAATACAGGGACGTTAAGGGAGACAGGGTGACGCTAGATCAACCTAGGAGGTCTCCACTTGCTCCCTTTCCCTCTTCCCTTTGTGTTGCACTAAGACTGTCCCATACCTTGCATGACACCATGTTGTTGCTTAGTTGATGGAACATTTCTATTCTCTGCTCCCTAAAATCTTTCATTTCTTCTCTTTCGTACAGTAAAACAGCCCTTTTAGAAGGCCTTGAAGTAGATCAGTACATGTGGGGAATCTTGAATGCAATACAGAAGTAAGTACAGCCATAAGCTGAATACTGCCTTAACAGTTTGTTTTGTATTGATATTGAAAAGTTATACTTCTGAAATCTCTTTCCATGTTTCTTCATGTATAAAAGCTTATCACAGGGTATAGAATAAAATGTATACTTCAATGGATGTGACTGTGCAGACTAAAGTTAACTTTATTACAGTAATAGAACATTGAATCGTTTTGGGCTGTCTAAGACCAAGTATTCAAATGTTTAGGATTGCAGATGGGAAGCCTAAAAAGCCTAAAACATCTGCCCTCGTGGTCACTACTTTAATTCCTGTAGTTCCAAATCTGGAAATTGTATCAGCAGATCTGTTATTTTAAATGATGGGGCATGAATACAGTATTTATATTCAAGAAACAACCCCTAACCCCTGTGGATGTATCAAAAATGCTTAATTCAGGTCACTGTAACTTCCTCATTTTGTGTTACTTTAGCTCTGAATTTGAAGAAGTAACTATAGACCCAACCTGCAGCTGGAGGCCGGTACCTATTAAGTCAGAGATTCACATCAAGGATGATCCAGATGGGATGCCCTCTAAGAGGTTTAAGACTATGAGTCCCAGTCAGATGATCATGCCCAATGTAATGGAAATGATTGCTGCATTAGGGCCTGGACCTTCGCCCTATCCATCACTACCACCTCCACCAGGTGGTGGTAACTCCAATGAATATGTTGGACAAGGTAATCCTTACTTATATTTATACACACAAAAAGTTCTCATTAGTGACAGATCCATGTAAAAAATCAAAACATAAATTAAGAAAAAAATATAGATACGATCAGAATGTTTTACGTATTTTATTAATGTACATTATCACAAAATGTTAAACATGTACGAAAAGGTAATCAAAAACATGTGGAGTCACACAGAAAAAAGAAAGATGCTACCTAGCCTCAATGTACTGTATGAAAGATAAATAGATACAAAATGTACAACAACCAATAAAATTGTACTGAGCAGAAGCCGAGACTGACACAGGCATTACTGAAAAGAATATGCAAAGAAGTAAATGATACGTAAAATGATACATAAATAGTAAGTGACTACTGAATGAAAATAATACTTAAATACAAGAAAATGCAAGATGAAATATTAGACTGCAAACCTGAAATGATAGAGAAGGTGAAGATCGTAATATATTTAACCCCTTCACAACCTTTGACGTATCCAGACATTCAGGTCGCCTGGTATTTACCGACCTTGGACGTATGGCTACGTCATGGCGATTTTACGTGCACAGTGGCTGGTTCTGACAGCTGACACCCGGCACTTAGTGCCAGGAGTGGTGCTCGGTACGCTCCCGGCACTTTATCCCCCTAAATGCTGCAATCAATATCGATCGCAGCATTTAGAGAACAGGCAGAGGGACGTCATCGCAAGGGGCCATAGTGACCCGATGTCGCCATGAGCTCAGAGCGTGGTGTAGCAAGTTTGTCTGTCTGTATATAATTACACACATATATATATAAACATACAGTACAGACCAAAAGTTTGGACACATCTTCTCATTTAAAGATTTTTCTGTATTTTCATGACTATGAAAATTGTACATTCACACTGAAGGCATCAAAACTATGAATTAACACATGTGGAATTATATACTTAACAAAAAAGTGTGAAACAACTGAAAATATGTCTTATATTCTAGGTTCTTCAAAGTAGCCACCTTTTGCTTTGATGCTGCTTTGCACACTCTTGGCATTCTCTTGATGAGCTTCAAGAGCTAGTCACCGGAAATGGTCTTCCAACAATCTTGAAGTAGTTCCCAGAGATGCTTAGCACTTGTTGGCCCTTTTGCCTTCACTCTGCGGTCCAGCTCACCCCAAACCATCTCGATTGGGTTCAGGTCTGGTGACTGTGGAGGCCAGGTCATCTGGTGTAGCACCCCATCACTCTCCTTCTTGGTCAAATAGCCCTTACACAGCCTGGAGGTGTGTTTGGGGTCATTGTCCTGTTGAAAAATAAATGATGGTCCAACTAAACGCAAACTGGATGGAATAGCATGCCCCTGCAAGATGCTGTGGTAGCCATGCTGGTTCAGTATGCCTTCAATTTTTGAATAAATCCCCAACAGTGTCACCTGCAAAGCACCCCCACACCATCACACCTCCTCCTCCATGCTTCACGGTGGGAACCAGGCATGTAGAGTCCATCCGTTCACCTTTTCTGGCCACTCTTTTTTCTTTACTTAGCTGCTTTTTTCTTGCCATAATACAAATTCTAACAGTCTATTCAGTAGGACTATCAGCTGTGTATCCACCAGACTTCTGCACAACACAACTGATGGTCCCAATCCCATTTATAAGGCAAGAAATCCCACTTATTAAACCTGACAGGGTACACCTGTGAAGTGAAAACCATTTCCAGTGACTACCTCTTGAAGCTCATCAAGAGAATGCAAAGAGTGTGCAAAGCAGTCATCAAAGCAAAAGGTGGCTACTTTGAAGAACCTAGAATATAAGACATATTTTCAGTTGTTTCACACTTTTTTGTTAAGTATATAATTCCACATGTGTTAATTCATAGTTTTGATGCCTTCAGTGTGAATGTACAATTTTCATAGTCATGAAAATACAGAAAAATCTTTAAATGAGGTGGTGTGTCCAAACTTTTGGTCTGTACTGTACATATACCCATAAATAAATATTTTTATGAACAAAAAAAGTACACATATTTGGTTGGTATTTGGCATCACCGGCGTCCGGAACGACCCAACCTATAAAACTGTCCCACTAGTTAACCCCTGTAGTGAACACCGTAAAAAAAAAAAAAAAAAAGTCATGTGTCCGAAAATGATACTAATAAACACATCAACTCGCCTTGCAAAAAAACTCACATGACTGTCAGCAGAAATATGTAAAAATTCTAGCTTACAAAATATGGCAATGCAAAAACTCGTGTTTGTAAAAAAAAAAGTGTCTTTTAGTGTGTGACAGCAGCCAAACAGAAAAACCCGATATAAATCTTGTATTTCTGTAATCGCACCGACCCAAAGAATAAAGTTGCCTAATCACTTATACCGCACAAGGAACGGCGTAAAAAAGAACTAAAACCTATTCTTCACCTGCTGGTGTCTGTCTTTTTAGGCGTGCGTAAAAGTGCAGTCAGCCACAGTTTTGTGCAACTCTGGGGAAAAAAGGACAACGCTGAGCAGAGGCCAGACGGAGTCCAGAGTAACGCTGCTGCCTCATTATAGTGAATGGATCCCTCGGGGGTTTCATCTGAATCACATTATTCGGAGATTTCGATGGAAACCCCAATATAAGTGCTCAGCGTAGAACACAGGATAAATGTGATCCCAAACATTATGTAAAATGTTCCTACCAAAAGCTTCAAATCAATCCACACAAAAACCAAGTCCCCACTCTGGTACCTCATTTGTCAATGGAAATATAGGGGCTTCCTCGTTACTGGTAGCACAAAGACTCTGGACAAGTATTATGGCTCCTCGCCCCCCCAAAATAAATCCAGTGAATTCTGCTCTCCCAAATCCAAATGCTCCCTCCCTTCTGAGCACCACAGTGTGCCTAAATAGCACATATTGGCCATTTCTGTAGCGATCAGAGCGTGCTAATATATGTGTGCATGTCTCCAGAAGCACGAGCTGGGCACTACAACGGCAGTTTGCAATTTTCACTCGGCAACATCCACTGCTGCTCGTTTTCGGAAAACATGTGGTATCTGCATGCTCAGGATAAATTGCACAACAAATTTTGGGATCCAATTTTTCCTGGTACCCTTGTGAAAAAAAAAAAAAAATTGAGTCTAAAGTAACATTTTTGTGAAAAAAAGTTACATTTTCTTTTTCTTCCACATTCCAAAAATTCATGTGAAGCACCTGAAGGGTTAATAAACTTCTTGAATGTGGATTTGAGCACCTTTAGGGGTTGCAGTTATTAGTTATGGTGTCACTTTTGGCCATTTTCTGTCATATAGACTCCTAAGTCACTTCAAATGTAATGTGATCCCTAAAAAAATGGTTTTGTTATTTTTGTTAGAAAAATGAGAAATCGCTGGTCAACTTTTAACCCTTCTAATTTCCTAACAAACAAAAAAAAATTTTTTTCAAAAATTGTGCTGATGTAAAGTAGACATGTTAGAAATGTTATTTATTAACTACTTTGTGTGACATAACTCTCTGATTTAAGGGCACAAAAATTAATAGTTTGAAAATTTCTAAATTTTCGCTAATATTCCATTTTTTTCACATGTAACCGCAAAAAATATTGAAGAAATTTTACCACTATCATGAAGTACAATATGTCATGAAAAAAACAGTCTCAGAATCAGTGGGATCCGTTGACACGTTTGAGAGTTATTACCTCATAAAGTGACACTGGTCAGAATTGTAAAAATTTGGCCTGGTCATGAAGGAGACAACATGCTTGGGGGGTAAAGGGGTTAAAGAGAACCTGTCACCAGGTCAAAAGTGGTCAGTTTTTGCTTTTATTTTACTCCTGCTGCTCCCCTGAGTATTATTTTTTTTATTTTTTAAATCTACCACATGTTTGTATGGTCTTTATCAAGGAGACATGTAGGTCACAGGATTCCCTGGGGCATATCTTTAGATTGTGAGCAACGCCGCTTTGGTAAAAACCATTAAAATTAGCACTAAATAAAAATACCATACCTCATAGTGGATTTAAAAAAAAAAAAAAAAAAAAGAAACCCCATATTCAAGGAAGCAGTATGAATAAAATAAGAGCAAAAACTGGTGACTGGTCATCTCTAAAATACACTGCTCAAAAAAATAACACATCCTAGATCTGAATGAATGACATATTCTCATTGAATACTTTGTTCTGTACAAAGTTGAATGTGCTGACAACAAAATCACACAAAAATCATCAATGGAAATCAAATGTATTAACCAATGGAGGCCTGGATTTGAAGTCACCCCCAAAATTAAAGTGGTAAAACACACTACAGGCTGATCCAACTTTGATGTAATGTCCTTAAAACAAGTCAAAATGAGGCTCAGTATTGTGTGTGGCCTCCACGTGCCTGTATGACCTCCCTACAACGCCTGGGCATGCTCCTGATGAGGTTGCGGATGGTCTCCTGTGGGATCTCCTCCCAGACCTGGACTAAAGCATCCGCCAACTCCTGGACAGTCTGTGGTGCAACGTGACGTTGGTGGATGGAACGAGACATGATGTCCCAGATGTGCTCAATCGGATTCTGGTCTGGGGAACGGGTGGGCCAGTCCATAGCTTCAATGCTTTCATCTTGTAGGAACTGCTGACACACTCCAGCCACATGAGGTCTGGCATTGTCCTGCATTAGGAGGAACCCAGGGCCAACCACACCAGCATGTGGACTCAGGAGGGGTCTGAGGATCTCATCTCGGTACCTAATGGCAGTCAGGCTACCTCTGGCGAGCATATGGAGGGATGTGCGGCCCTCCAAAGAAATGCCACCCCACACCATTACTGACCCACTGTCAAACCGGTCATGCTGAAGGATGTTGCAGGCAGCAGATCGCTCTCCACAGCGTCTCCAGACTCTATCACGTCTGTCACATGTGCACAGTGTGAACCTGCTTGCACAGGGCGCCAGTGGCGACTTTGCCAATCCTGGTGTTCTGTGGCAAATGCCAAGCGTCCTGCACGGTGTTGGGCTGTGAGCACAACCCCCATCTGTGGACGTCGGGCCCTCTTACCACCCTCATGGAGTCGGTTTCTAACTGATTGTGCAGACACATGCACATTTGTGGCCTGCTGGAGGTCATTTTGCAGGGCTCTGGCAGTGCTCCTCCTGTTCCTCCTTGCACATAGGCGAAGGTAGCGGTCCTGCTGCTGGGTTGTTGCCCACCTAGGGCCACCTCCATGTCTCCTGGTGTACTGGCCTGTCTCCTGGTAGCGCCTCCAGCCTCTGGACACTACGCTGACAGACACAGCAAACCTTCTTGCCACAGCTCGCATTGATGAGCCATCCTGGATGAGCTGCACTACCTGAGCAACTTCGTGGGTTGTAGAGTCCGTCTCATGCTACCACGAGTGTGAAAGCACAACCAACATTCAAAAGTGACCAAAACATCAGCCAGAAAGCATTGGTACTGAGATGTGGTCTGCGGTCCTCACCTGCAGGAACACTCCTTTATTGAGGGTGTCTTGATAATTGCCAATAATTTCCATCTATTGTCTATTCCATTTGCACAACAGCATGTGAAATTGATTGTCAATCAGTGTTGCTTCCTAAGTGGGCAGTTTGATTTCACAGCAGTTTGATTTACTTGGAGTCATATTCTGTTGTTTAAGTGTTCCCTTTATTTTTAGAGCAGTGTACTTATTAAAGGAGATTTTATACACATGCTAACACATTTTATTTATAATTAAAATAATATTTCCTAAAGTTTTTTTTTCGTCTGTAACTGTCTCCCAACTTCTCCCCACCTGATTGTCTGTCACACTCTGCACTTTTATTTAGACACAGAAAACTTACCTCCAAGCACTTCAGTCTTCTGATTATTCTGTTCAGCCTCCATCTTGATTCCTAGCTTTCATCCAACAGGTTATTGTCCTATGCTCTGCTATAAATCCCATGATGCATCAGAACAGCATAACATGAGCAACTAGAGCCACTACTATCTCTATCTACTAGGATGATACTGTGATTATCCTCTCCTCTATAGCTTTCTAATTAGTCTAACTGATTTTCAGTTTCCAGTCAAGAAGGCTGTAATGTAATTTCCTAAATTATAACTGTATGACAGGCACTGCGCAGTCATCATGACTATCTGTGATAAAAGCTTCTGTCCACCGCCATTGAGAACTTAAATTGTCCAGTAAATGCAATTACATCATATAGGAACTTGTATTGCCTGAGATGGATAGCCCCCTTCAGAGAAAATAAAGCCATATAATTCTCAGGGGATCCCCATTCGATCACAGGACCTAACTGAAAACTGAAGAGAAGTGTACTATGAATTTCCAGATAAAGAGGGACAACTAAATATGGCACTAATAGCTGAATTATATAAAATTTGGGACTGTTGAAAGGATGAAAAAAAACAAAACTTGGAATGCTACTTTAAGATCAGTCCGCTTATATTATATTAGTATTATTAAGTGGTGTTTTGTGTTGTAATCATAAGTACATTTCTTCTTTATTTGTAGGAAATAATTATCAAGGTCACGGTAACTTTGACTTTCCACATGGAGCACAAGGTGGGACGTCTATGAACGATTTTATTCATGGGCCCCAGTTGTCTCATCCCCCTGACATGCCCACCGGTATGTCTTCGCTGGACAAACCTCTAAGCCACTCCATGCAGGACTCTGTAAGTGGTGATGATGTGTATAGAAGTGTAGATTGCTCCTTTTAATATACAGCTTATTACATGATATATTGTTGCTGGTTGTTCATTTCCGGGCTAAGCCATTTTCCATTCCATACCTGGCACATTTTTTCGGGTTTTATCGTACATGCATTTTTAACCACTCTAAAATTTTCTTACGTTCGGATATTCAAATAATTTTGTGCTTTTTTTGGGCGATACATGGGACTTAATTTTTCTGTCATATTTGCATCTCTTTTTTTATGATATTCCCATTTCCATAGAAATTATTTTTATGTGTTGTACATATTTTTTTTCCAACAGGTGTGGAGCTAGAAACATTAATTTAGACTGGCAATGTCCTTTTCCTATAATTATATACTTTCTTGCTTTTTTATTTATCTATTTTTTCCATTTATTTCACACGCTGTGCCCCCCATAGGGTCCTAAAATATCTTTTGGAAGGCACTTTATAACATTAAACATTCTTTTCATTGCTGTTTTCACCTGTATCTGGGGCTGGTATATTAGCCCCAGTTACAGGGGAAATTCAGCATCCTGCCTGCATGGCAAAACTGGCTGAGTCTCCTAGGAATCAGCAGCTCCTCCTCTTTCCCTACAGCAACCTATCACACGATCACTGGGTCTGGAGGAGGAAGCTTCCGAATCTGTTTACACAAGTGCTGGTTTTGTGTTTTGGGTATACAATGATCATGAAGCCAAATGTGGTACTAAACCATGTGAGGCTGTGTGCCCACGATGCGTTTTTTAGCGTTTCTGCAGCGGCAAAAACGCTGCAGAAACGCTTAAAAAACGCATGGTAGAAGGTCTGCCATGTTCCCCAATGATAATCCGCATGTGCTGTGCACATGCTGCGGAAATTTCCACTGCGGATTATCATTGCGGGAAAAAAACGCAGCACTACCAATTATTTTGCGGAAGTGCTGCGTTTTAGCCCCCATTGACTTGCATTGTAACGCATGGATTCCGCATCACTGTATATGTAGATGCGCATTCCATGCGTTCCAATGTGCGGATGGTACCCGGGTCTAGAGGAGAGGAGACTCTCCTCCGGACCCGGATACCATAGAAACTGTAAAAAAAAAGAATAAAATAAAAAATAAATATTATATTTACCTTCTGACGGCCCCCGCTCTCCTTGTCTTCGCTTGCCAGCAGCTCGCAATGGACTGGAGGACCTGCGCTGATGTCATAGTCATGTGACGGGTCACGCGATGCTGACGTCGGCAGGTCCTTCAGTGTACCGCGATCTGCCGACAAGGGAGAACGGAGGGAAGCAAGACTCTGGGGGCCATCGGAAGGTAAGTATAGATTTATTTTTTTATTTTTAACCATTCTTTGGGGTCACACTATATAAATCCATGCCATTTGCATGGATTTATATAGTGTGACCAAGTTGTCAAGCACTTTCCAAGTGATGCTAAAATCTCTTGGAAAGCGCTTGTCAACCCGCATGCGGAAATGCATGTGAAGAACGCTTCACATCCGCATGTCCCTGGCAGGATCACTCTCATAGTTGCACAATCTTCTAAAAGCAGCTTTCTCTGCATTGACATTTTAGAATGCCAGTGTGGACTACCCTGACAATTATACTCTATGAGTGATCCAGAAGTAATTAGGGAGTTAAGTGATTCTAAAATACTGTTATGTGCTTTGTAAAGCTAACACTGAATTTCCCTAATATTTATTGTCTTTCAGATCTCTCATGTAGGAAATTCTGAGCAGCCTCATGGCTCCATGTCTCAGGGTTTACACCCACCTCACCCAGGAAGTCAGCCTGGGCAGCCTTTACACCACGGTGGACCAGCACCTCAACCTCGACACCCACCACAAGCTGCCAACCATCCGCATGGGGACATGGCGTTTAACCCTTCCTCTGTGTTAGAAGGTCAACCGGGTGGTCAAGGACCTCCAGATATGCCAGAGCCATCTCTGGATGTAAGTTAATTGAGAAACTAAATGAGTGACTGCATATAGGTTGAAATATGAATGCTATTTTAGAGATTTTGTAGTTAAATACAGATATAGCAGATCTAAAGAATGTTTGCTTTAAATGAGAGCATTTGTGCTACACAAATAGCATGGGCTTCATAGACAGCGTGCTGTCTATGAAGATGGGTGGCATTTGTATAATGTACATGTATTGTATTTTTCAATAAGATGCACTTTCTAGCAAGAAAAACTCTTGCTAAAACTTTTGTGAGACTTATAGTCCAGAGGCAGCTTCCTGTTATGGAGGAGAACGCTGATACAGCGTCCCTCCCAATCACGGAGAGAATTGCTCTCTTTCCTCCTGCCCCACACTGGTTGATGCGATTAGTGCAGAGCAGGCGAGGAAGCTGCAAGGACTTGTATGGAGGTTGCACGTCCTTAGCATCGGAAGGACCTTCCACCTGGCCAGCTCCAGGACCTTTTAGGTCATCTGATCAGTCACATGCCTGGAAGGAACTGCAACATATGTTAATGTATAGCATGTGTATGTAAATGTGCAATGTAGCAGAGCTGTGTGTATCTACTGTATGTGCATGTAGCATAGCTGTGTGTGTCTATATGTACATGTTTCAGAGATTTGTGTGTCTATATGTGCATGCAGCAGAGCTATGTTTTTTTTGTATAGAGGACTCGTGTTAAATGCAAAAGCGCAAATGATAAACAATAATTGAAAATAAAAAACAGTGGGAGGGGAAAAATAGAAAAACCTAAAGCTTGCGGTGTCACTGGTATTGGCACCCTTTACATTAATTTAGTATGGAAATACATTTTGACTCGCCTTTGGTAAATCAAAAAAGAGATTCACCTGTGATTAATTGTCGGTGCCCATGTGACATGAATTAGCCAATGAATGATGACTTCAGTGTTTTAAAAAGCCACATGGTAAGTCCTGTTCCTTTGTCACAGTGGTGAAGACAAAGGATCTGTCTGAGGACATCAGAACTGCTATTATTAGCAAACACAAGACTTCCAAAGGGCATAAGGCTATCTCCAAAGACCTTGGTATTTTAGTTTCAACAGTGCGCAATGTTCTTAATAAGTTTGCCATAGAACCGTCAAGAACCTCCCTGGATGTGGGGGAAAGAGGAAAATTAACAGGATATGTCCTTGGATGTTTAATGTGGTGTTTTTTCCACCATTCACACCAACCTTCAAAGACCTGAAGGCCAACCTGGAACAGTCTGGGGTCATGGTTTCAACAAGTACCATACGCTGCACACTGAACCAAGCCGAGCTTTATGGGCGATGGCCAAGGAAGAAACCATTGCTGAAGAAAAGACATAAAAAGGAGTGACTGATCTTTGCCAAAGAGTACCTTGACAAACCACAATTCTTCTGGGAAAATGTTCTGTGGACAGATGAAACTAAAATAGAACTTTTTGGCAATGCAAAGCAGCAATTTGTTTACAGCCAGCGCAATGAAGCTTGTAAGGAAAAGAACAGCTTACCAACAGTTAGGCATGGTGGAGGATCCATAATGCTGTGGGGCTGCTTTGCTGCGTCTGGTACTGGAGGCCTTGACCATATCACAGGAATCATGAAATCAGAGAATTATCAAGAGATTGTAGAGCGAAATGTGTTATCCAGTGTTACAAAACTTGGTTGGAATCGAAGATAATAGGTCCTCCAGCATGAGCTAAAGCACACATCCAAAAGTACACAGGAATCGTTTAAAAAGAAAAAATGGACTGTTTTAAAATGGCCAGCAATGAGTCCTGACCTCAATCCCATTGAAAATCCTTGGGGTGAGCTGAAATCTGCCATTGGGAAAAAGAACCCTGCAAACATTCAAGAGCTTGAACAAACTGCAAAGGAAGAGACGGAGAAAAATCCAGCTGCGAAGTGCAAGAAGCTTATAGATGGCAACAAGAAACATGTGGAGGCTGTCAGCAATGTCAGAGGGTGTGCAACCAAGTATTAATTAGGGGTGCCTTTTAGCACATGTTTGTTCTGTTTTTTTTCAACTTCCATATTGCAATTTCAATGTTTTATTGTTGTATTTCTTTGGACCACCAATTAATTAAAAAATCCTGAGGATATAACTTTGGTACATTTCCATTTATTTCTGACGATATTGTACAGTCTATGAAAAAAATGAAGGGATGCCAATAATGGTGAGCAGCACTGTATACATATGTACTTACGTAGCAGAGTTGTGTGTGTGTATAATACACACTCCAGATAAACACTAACAATAGATCTATTACATTCCTATTGCACTTTGCACCACCAGGGAAATTTGAATTAATAGAAAAAATGTTTTACGTATTTTCTGCTGTCTTAGCCTGGGGTGCATCTTATGGTAAGGTGTATTTTATAGTCTGAAAAATATGACATATCTGGTAGATACCCTGTGTAACCTACCGTGCATTGATCTAGAAATAATTCTACTGTTTGCTTGTCGATGGGACACAACTATAAAGCAGTGATCAATGCTGTATTGCATTTCTGTAGAAAGTGTATTTTAAGGTGCTTGGAGTGGAAATGACTCTTTCTAGATCTCAGGTGTCAGAGTGAACTCTGTGTAGATATTAAGCCAGAGAAAAATGCTTTCAAATTTCAAACTTCTCATCTTTTTTTGTGTAAATTGTAAAGGTGATCACACCATTTTAAACGGCATGGGAAATATCTTCTCAGGGTCATAAATGACATTAATGCAATGGTGACATGTAGTATAAGGAGTTTTTGTCTTCTCTCTCCTTTCTGCAGCTGCTTCCAGAGCTTACGAATCCAGACGAGCTTCTTTCCTACCTGGATCCTCCAGATCTACCAAACAACAGCAACGATGACCTTCTCTCACTGTTTGAGAACAACTAAAGTGCAGCTGTTTCCCCATTCCCAGCCCATAATACAGCCAGTCAGGATACACAAGGCAGGCACAGTTCTGGAAACTCCAACCATTATCCATTATGTATGCCTTCCCGGCAGTCTTGCAGCTGCATTTGCCTAAGACTAATGCGCTTTAAGTGACGCTGCTACAGGGCAACATTCGGCTCCAGGCTGTCTGTAGATCTCTCACGTGGTGCTTCCTGGTTTTCCCATGCTGAGGTTGATAAATGGGAAACTTTGAAGACAAAGTCCTCACTAGGCAGTTTAAGAGGTGGTGGAGATTAAATGCAAGACACATGACACCTTATGATGCCTAGTGCTACCCCTCATTCCCACACCACCACCAGTCTCACACCAGCTGGCAAAGAAGAACTTTACCACGAAATTGGGAGAAAGATGGAACAAACACACACCCACACACAAAGCACAAGGTTCCTAAGCAGTGATGGTAGACATCTTGCTCTCGCCACACACAAGTGCTGTCATGGAGGATACAGCCTCTTCGAGGGTCTCCTGCATCTTTGGTTTCTTGCCAGTATACCTTTCCTCCAGTTTTTATTGCAGCATTTACAACAAAAGCTCCCAGGTCCCTGGTCAGACTCTTCCTGAATTCAGAGACTAACAGCATGGAAGCTACGGGGCGACAACTGCTATTTTATCCAGGAGCTGGGCTGTCTGTCGTGACTTTATTTTGTTTGAACTTTTTTGTTTTAAGCTGCAACAAGGGGCATTGATACTGGTTTCATAAAGCAGCTTAAGGGTTATGTTTCTGTTTTTATTCATTTTGCTTAACCCAAGAAGACTGTTACACAATAACTGGCCTTTTTTATCTGCCTGGTGATTATTATCATTTTAATATAAAACCCACATAAAAATGTGTGTTATTTGTGCAATCTTCTTTCCCAAACATCTTGTGGTCAAGGTACCTTCTAGAGGTGTGGGGGTAGGGGTCTAAATGCATGAGTCTGACCCAGTTTCTGTGCTTCTGGTGTGTTAATGCTGCTTGCTTCTGTAAAACTGTTGTTATATTTGTACAGAAGTGCATGTGTGCCAATCAATGTTACTTACTTTGTCTTTGTTCACTTTTTCACTGCTTTCTCTTTTGCTGACCCACTGTATAAATAAAAGGGGATCCAGCAGATTACTTTAGCATAAGAAGGCTTAAAGGGGTTGTTCAACGAAAACAATCATCACCTATCCGCAGGATTATTGATGGTAGGGGAGCACGGTGGCTCAGTGGTTAGCACTGTTGCTTTTCAGCGCTGTGTCCAAATCACACAAAGGACAATATCTGCAAGGAGTTTGTATGTTCTCCCTGTGTTTGCGTGGGTTTCTTCTGGGTTCTCCAGTTTCCTCCCACACTCAAAAGAAATACTGGTGTAGAATGTAGATTGTGAGCCCCAATGGGGACAGCAATGACCATGTCAATAAAGCGCTGCATAATATGATGGTGCTAGATAAGTAAGCATAATAAATAATATTCATTGATCCGTGGGGTCCAACCACTGGGACTTACATTAATCGGCAGAATGGGGAATTTTTATTCACAATGGGGCACTTTTATTCCTGTTAAAAAATGGAGTTGAAGGTTGCAAGCTTGACCGCAGCTCCATTCACTCTCTATTCCAATAACAGTACTCAAAAGCCCCATAGGGAATGGAGCAGCAGTCGAGCATGCAACCTGCCATCTATTGTAATTAAGGTAAAAGTGCCTTTTTTTTCCCAATCGATGACAGTTTCAGCTGTCGGACCCCATCAATGAATAAGATATCACCTATCCTGTCGGTACGGGATTATTTGTTTTCATCAGATGACCCCTTTAAAGGAAGACTTTTCTTGCCTATTTGTAAGCGATTTCCTCTTTCTCGTTCCTTTTCAGTGTACCCGCTTTGCCATCTTATGTCCTTTTTATGATATACTGATTTTTATTTTTTGCCCGTGTGTTGTGCTTGTACAGATGTGACTGACACACCAAACAATCCTACTTTGTTGAATATTTGTTTTTCTTTTTTCTATCACCAAAGTTGTATTTTGTAAAATTTTTTTTTTTTTTTATTTAACAAAAAAAAAAACGGAGAAAAAAAAAAAAAGGTGGGTGGGTAAGTGATTATTTACCTTTTTTGGTTTCCCTTCTAGCAGTTTGAAATTCTTGACATTATTTTATTATTTTTCTGTTCTTGTTGTGTAGAAATGTAGGATTTTTTTTAAATGCATCTCCACTTTGTATTTGTGTTTTTAGTTTGTTTTGTTTTTTTTCTATTTTTTTTTTTTCATTTTCTAAATTCCGGTGTCTTAGTAAGGTAAGATGGCAGCACACAATGCTGTTCATATGCAATTAAAATATTGTAAATATGTTCAAAAATTTTAGAAATATGTGTTTTAGTGACATGGTTTGTTCTCATGCAGTTTGTTTTTTTTATAATGCCAAGTCCATGTGACACATCCCTTCTCTCCATCCCACTTCTCACCTTGATTTTACAGCTGTACCTGCAGCTAATACCTCTCCTCTAGGGACGTCTCCAGCTGCTGTGAAAGTGAAGGGGTTACGCTACGTATAAGGCGTCTGTATTTGTGAAAATGTAGAATTTGCTTTTACCCAAAAAGACACAAACTACGAAGTACTGTACCTACTACATTATAATGGGATTGTAAGGATGGAGCATTGGCTTTCCATTTCAGCTACTTGCAATTTGTCCAAAAGTTACAAAAACTTTCTAAAATTTGTTCTCTCATTTTATAATTACGTATTGCTATTAAAGGGGTTGTCTAATCTTATTAAATGGCAAAGTGCTTGTAAAATTGAGCCACTTTGCCATTCAGCTGTTATTAAAGATCCACTCTGTTCTCCAGAGAAGAGGAATTTCTCATTCAGTGTACTGCTGCTCATTGCCATGGTGTGTGCGCGGGCAAGCTGTTTGCTATACAACTTGCAAGCGCTGCTCTGAAGACAGCCTTAAGTGTCCCTGCACTTCTCACATGCTGCAGAGTCAAAGTTGTGGTTGTTAGCAGCACTAGGGAGCACACAGTTCTGGCCAGCAGCTCAGCTATACCGCCGGCCCAAACCCTTAGTCTTCAGGATTGCATCGCTCCCTGGCAAGCAGGAAACAGGGAGGTAGGGGAGCGGTGCGCTCCTGAAGACAGGATCATGAGACAACCCCTTTATGCTTATCCTTTCAAGACATGAAACACGTTTGCAGTATTGTGTTATATGCAGCAATACAAGCAGAAATGATACATTAAAACAGAATGTCAGATGTAAAAGGCTCCCAAGGCTTTTTTTTTTTCAACTGGAAATTTTTTTTAACCCTTTCACTTTACAGAAGGGGAAAGGGATGAAGGCATTGCCAGCTTATGCTTAGCCCTTATGGGTCTGGGCAGGATTAAAGGACTTCACACACCCTATGTAAATAATGTATATGAGCAGTAGAGACATAAAACACAGACACATTCATTTTCCTGGGAATGTGCATTTGTTTGTTTTTTATTTTGCAAAAAAAAAAGTGGTTAGAAAAATGTTTAAAAAAAATGTTTGTGTTTCCATATGGTGTGGAAATAATCCTATATTTGGGGGAGGGTGGGAAGGGTGCATTTTGTGTGAAATCACATTGTTTCCACTCTGAAATACTTTGACCCTTTGTGAAAACAAATGATTTTTTTTTGTTATGTACATCTAATATTTTAGCTGACACACATTAGTCCTGTGTATTTTAAGGTGCTACATGATGTAAAACACACACACACACACAGTGAAAAAGAAATAGTGGATTATAGGGAAATTCAATAAAAAAGAAAGATTGTAACCAAATTCTTTGTACAAATTTTGATATTCTGATCAGAAGGGGAAATTGAAAATAAATGGTACAATCTATAATAAAACATGCAAAAGGGCCACTGTATTTTGTCTGTACATTGTATGTACAATTTAATCATTCATATTTGTATCCCCTTCAGTGCTAGAGGGGAGCACTATTCCCCTCTCTAGCACTGAAGGCCGAAAATGTTCAAAATTTAACGTAATTGTGCTTTTTAGTCTTGCAAAACTGTATGTAGTTAGTTGTGTCCACCTTATATTTATCAAATAAATATGTACTCAGATGAAACCTATGCACTGTGTTAAGTATTCATTTTATATTTAAAGAGTGCTGTCTATTCAGTTAATTCAGTTTAATTCGTTGATGATATATCTGTGTAGCATACTTTCCCATTTATCTTCATTTTTGTCCTCTTCTTTTTTTTTTTTTTTTAATAAAACTGAAGTTTTAAAAGTTGCTTGCAATTGCCATCAGTCAATAGATGTATCATTCTTCATTCTTATGATATGCATGTACCAAGTTAAACCATTAAATAATGACACTATTGAATAAGCACCCCCACTAAACTTTTTATTGACAAAACTTGTGTATCTGTAGTGTAGCCTAAGGGCATTAATATACTCACTGATTGCCATCTTTTCCGGTTTCCAGCGCTGGTCCGCTCCTCTTCTGGGTCAGGTGACGGCTGTTCCAACTCGCTGGCTCATACAGGGCTCTATGTGTGTTGGAAGTGACTTTTACAATGTAAGCCTATGGAGCCTTATTGAGTGACAGTCCTCATACTTACATTGCAAAGGCGGCTTCTGGCTCACACGTAGACACTAATGTGAGCCGGTAAGTCAGAATTGCAGTCGTGATCCAGAAGAGGACCGGAGCGGGGATAGATATAGGGGACGATGACGATGGGTAAGTACAGTTGAAACCAGAAGTTTACATACACTATATAAAAAACACATATGCATAGGATTGAGATCAGGGCTTTGTGATGGCCACTCCAAAACATTGACTTCGCTATCCATAAGCCACTTTACCATTTTGACAGTATGCTTCTGGTCATTGTCCATTTGGGAGACCCATTTCCGCCCAAGCTTTAACTTCCTGGCTAATGTCTTTAGACTTTGCTACAGTATTGCCACATAATCTTCTTTTCTCATGATGCCATCTATTTTGTGAAGTGTACCAGTCCCTCCTGCAGCAAAGCAACCCCACAACATGATGCTGCCACCCACGTGTTTCACAGTTGGGATGGTGTTCTTAGGCTTCCAAGCACCTTCCTTTTTCCTCCAAACATAACGATGGTCATTATGCCCAAAAAGTTCAATTTTAGTTTCATCAGACCATAGGACATATCTCCAAAAATTAAGGTCCTTGTTCCTGTGTGCATTTGCAAACAATAATATGGCTTTTTATGTTTCTTTGGGAGTAATGGCTTCTTCCTTGGCAGAGTTGCCTTTCAGCCCATGTTGATACAGTACTCGTTTCACTGTGAATATTGACACCATCTTACCTGCTTCCGCCATCATCTTCACAAGGTCTTTTTGCTTTTGTCCTTGGGTTAATATGCACGTCAGACCAAAGCACGTTCATCTCTGGGACACAGAACCAGTCTCCTTCCTGAGCGGTATAATGGCTGGACATTCCCATCTTGTTTGTACTTGCATATAATTGTTTGTACAAATGAACGAGGCACCTTCAGGTATCTTGAAATTCTACCTAAGGATGAGCCAGACTTGTGCAAGTCCACAATTCTCTTCCTGATATCTTGGCTGATTTCTTTAGACTTTCCCATGATGCTACACAAAGAAGCAGTGTGTTTCAGATGTGCATTAAAATACATCGATAAGTGTGTCTCTAATTAACTCAGATTTTGCCAAAAAAAACGATCGGAAGCTTCCAAACACATGACATTATCATATGGGCAGAACAGAATTGTTTAAAGGCATAGTAATCTTAGTGTGTGTCAACTTTTGACTTTGCAGTATGTAATACAAATGCTTTAAAACATTCTCTCATTATTCTGGCATTTGGCAAATATTAAAAATTATGGTAATTCTAATTGACCTAAAACAGGAAAGGTTTATTCTGATTTCATGTCAGATATTGAGAAAAACATGTACCGTATATGTCTTTTTATATAGTGTATGTAAACTTCTGGTTTCAACTGTATATTAATGCACCTACACTACACTAGATATACATTCACACAAATTTAACCAATACAATTTTTCATAGGAGTGCTTCTTTAAAGAATACTTTGATGATATATCAGAGGTGAATTTGTAAATATCTCTTGTCTTTTTTGGTAAGGCTGCAGGTCAGCATAGTGCAGTAGCTTAACTCTCAAATAACACATTTTAACCCCCTTTACCTCCGAAGGTGGTTTGCATGTTAATGACCAGGCCAATTTTTACAATTCTGACCAGTGTAACTTTGAGATAATAACTCTGGAACGCTTCAACGGTTCCCACTGATTCTGAGATTGTTTTTTTTCATGACATATTGTACTTCATGATAGTGGTAAAATTTCTTCGATATGAGTTGCATTTATTTGTGCAAAATATCGGAAAGTTGGCAAAAATTTTGCAATTTTCAAACTTTGAATTTTCATGCCCTTAAATTAGAGATCTGTCACACTAAATAGGTAATAAATAACATTTCCCACATGTCTACTTTACATCAGCACAATTTTGGAACCAACATTTTTTATTTTTTTTTTAGGAAGTTATAAGGGTTAAAATTTGACCAGTGATCTCTCATTTTTTCAATAAAATTTACAAAACCTTTTTTTTAGGGACCACATCACATTTGAAGTGACTTTGGGGGGGCCTTTATGATAGAAAATACCTAAGAGTGACACCATTCTAAAAATTGCACCCCTCAAGGTGCTCAAAACCACATTCAATAAGTTTATTAACCCTTCAGGTGCTTCACAGGAATTTTTGGAATGTGCAAGAAAAAAATGAACATTTAACTTTTTTCACAAAAATGTCACTTTAGACCCCAATTTTTTTATTTTTGTAAGGGTAACAGGAAAAAATGGACCCCAAAATTTGTTGTGCAATTTCTCCTGAGCACGCCAATGCCCCATATGTGGGGGCAAACCACTGTTTGGGCGCACGGCATGGCTCGGAAGGGAAGGAGCGCCATTTGATTTTTTGAATATAAAATTTGCTTGAATAATTAGCGGACGCCATGTTGCGTTTGGAGAGCCCCTCATGTGCCTACACAATGGAAACCCCCACAAGTGACACCATTTTGGAAACTAGACCCCTCAGGGAACTTATCTAGATGTGTGGTGAGCACCCTGAACCCCCAGGTGCTTCACAGAAGTTTATAGTGTGGAGCCCTTAAATGAAAAAAAAATCAAACTTTCCACAAAAATGTTTTGGCCCCAAATTTTTTATTCTCACAACAGTAAGAGGAGAAAATGGACCCCAAAAACTTTTGTGCAATTTCTCCTGAGTACGCTGATACCACATATGTGGGGAAAATACACTGGGAGCACGGCAGGGTTCAGAAGGGAAGGAGCACTGTGTGACTTTTTGAATCGAGAGCGGACGCCATGTTGCGTTTGGAGAGTCCCTGATGCACTTCAATAGTGGAACCCCCCCCATAAGTGACCCCATTTTGGAAACTATGCCCCTCAAGGACTTTATCAAGGGGTATAGTGAACAATTTGAACTCAGATTAACGACATAGAAATTGATAACATTAGGTCATCATATGATATCTTATTATGACATAATAAGATTATAACTTATTACAATGTTGTCTTATTATAACATAAGTTGTCATTAGTCTTGAGCGCAAGTGCTCGCTACTTGAGTTTGCATCGGGTACTAAGGTATGCACCATGTATCGTGGGTGCTCGAGTGACATGCTCGAGTCCCCGCTCCGCACGTTTAACGGTTGTTAGACACCCTTTAGAGGAGGGTTATCCGCTGCGCAACCGCCTCAACTTAAGCAGCCCCCCACTGGCACAATGAGTCCCCAGATCATTAACCTATCCTCTAGGAGACTTAATCCTCCAGAATTGGAGGTCCTGGGAAAGGGCCTGACTTTTGTACCGACAACGGACTATAATTCTTTTGATGCCATTAAGGACGTAAACCTGTTCGTGCGTAAGCTGAAGTGGCGAAAGCACTTCATTAGGAACGATAAACAGGCCTGTGCTGAGCTTGGGGTATGTGAGGAACTTTTGCCCGATATTAGGACCCTTTTTCACCTTAGTGATTCGGATCCTAATTGGGAAGGCAAAGGCCCGTTTACCAATCTAAAATTGAAGAGTAACAAAATGCCACCCCCACAAAATGATTTGAGTCCAATTGATGTGTTCTTGAGCATGGTGACTAAGGATCTGAGAGACCTTGAGAGCCATCCAGGATGGGCTAAGTATAATCTTACACATCCTGAGATGCAGGCACTGAGGTCCTTGGAAAATGATCATTCTATCACTATTAAACCGTCGGACAAAGGCGGTAATGTGGTGATCATGGACACCAATGAGTATCACTCGATGTGTACTGTAATACTGAATGTCAATGAATGTTACCATATATTGAATGCGGATCCCACTAAGGGATTTTCTCAACAGCTGGAGGAACTGGCTAATGGGGCTCTAAATGATGGTGTTTTGAACAAACAGGAGAGGGACTTCATTTGCCCAGTTCACCCAGTAATGGCAACCTTTTACAGCTTGCCAAAGGTGCACAAGGGTTTGAGTCCACTTAAAGGACGCCCAATTGTATCGGGGGTTAATAACTTGACCCAAAACTTGGGAGTATACCTTGAGAAGGTACTCAGACCTTTTGTATTAAGCCTTAACTCATTCATTGGCGACACCAACGACCTGCTCCGTAAATTGGAAGGTATGACGGTAGACAAAGATGTGACATTAGCCATTATCGATGTCGAGTCATTGTACTCTTCAATACCTCATGATAGGGGTTTGGAAGCGATTCGGTTTTTTCTCAGCGGGAGGGGCAAGCAATTTGAGAGACATAATCTCTTTGTCATGGAGGCCCTTCAACTCTGTCTGACGAAAAATGTCTTCCTTTTCGGCGGGAAGTACTTCCACCAGCTCAGGGGCACCGCGATGGGGAGTCCCTGTGCCCCATCGTATGCTAATCTTTACCTGGGCTGGTGGGAGGAAACTGTCGTTTTTGGGCATATCCCCGTCATGGGTGGTGAAAACATCCTATTGTGGGTTCGGTACATCGACGACGTACTGGTATTGTGGAAGGGGGACAAAAAATCCTTCGGGGACCTCGCTGATGGACTGAACCACAACGACCTCAACTTACACTTTACCTTCGAGTTTGGTCCTCATGAGCTGCCTTTCCTTGATGTCCTCATTCAGATAGGGATGGATGGTGAGATAGGGACAAGCACTTATAGAAAAACGACTGCCTCGAATTCCCTTCTCAGGTGGGAGAGCAACCATCCGGTCCCCCTTAAGAAGGGAATTCCTAAAGGGCAGTTCATGAGGATCCGAAGAAACTGTTCCGATAACGTTACCTTCAGAGCTCAGGCCAGTGATCTTTGTCGGCGTTTCCATGAGAGGGGTTATCCGAGGAAGGTGGTGGCTGAGGCTTATGGTGAGATTATGGCTAGTGACCGCACCTCCTTACTACACCCACCTCCCAAATCAAACAAGGATAGTGCTCCATGTAGGCTTATTACCACTTTCTCCAACCAGGCACACACAGTTCGTGAGATACTACAAAAACATTGGCCGATCCTCCAAATGGATGAGGACATAGGTGATTTGGTTGACTTAAGTCCCCTGATTACTTATAAAAGGGGCAGATCCCTTAGGGACAGATTGGTCCACAGTCACTACACAGACCATCTGGGAAACAATTGGTTAAAAAGCTCCATCAATGGCAGTTTCAGATGTAGTGGATGTGTATCATGCAAAGTAATGGTACAAGGAAAGGACTTTAAAAGTAATGTCACCGGAGAAACCTTCGTCGTAAAGCATTTCATCAATTGCAGATCCAAGGGGATAATCTATATGGCCACATGTGTGTGCAGGGTGGAGTATGTGGGGAAAACTAAAAGAGAACTGAGAAGAAGAGTGGGGGAACATCAACGTGATATTGCCCTGAAAAGGGACACCCCCCTGGCAAGGCATGTGAACAACGTGCATCCTAATGGCACGGATGTGATACGATTTATGGGAATCGATAAAGTGACTGCCCCGCCAAGAGGGGGTGATTGGGATAAGTTGATCCTCCAAAGGGAGACAAAGTGGATTTTTAGGTTGCAGACTATGGCCCCTCACGGCCTTAATGAACAGCTGTCTTTTAGGTCTTTTCTATGAGTGCAGGGTGAGCTAGGGTGAGGAGAGTAGGGACAGCCGCCGCAGAGTGGGGGCGCCACTTGCGCAGGTTTTAGGGTGCCAACCTCCACTGACAGGTAGAGATAGTCCTAACTAGTCCATTTATAGGGCCTTGTAGTGCCCCCGCTGTATCCCTCCTCCCCTATATATATTTTTGTCTCATTTATTTGTTTATGATTAATATCTACTCCTGCAACATACGCCTTGTCATCCATTCTCCTCCCCCACTTCTTTCTCTCTTTCCCCCCCCCCCTTTTTTCCCCCTGTAGTTGGAGGTGCGGTCCTCCCCAGTTTCCTTCCCGTTTTTGTACTTTAAAAGATTGTTTTGCTTCAATTTTTTTGTACTTTTGCTTCTTTTTGGGTATTATGTGTGCTCTTTTTGCCTCTGCCCCAGTACCACTGGTTTGACTTGACCTGTGAAGTTTTTCCGGTTTATTGACCATTGGGGTGTGCTGCGCGTGGTTATTGTATACTGCGCGGCATATGGTATGTAGCCAGAGCAGTGTCCTTTATTGTTTCTTTTTGGACACTCCTCCTGGCTGGGGTGATCTTGGGTGGGAGTTTGTTACCACCCACTGCAGTGTGTTACGTGTGGGCACTCTGCGTTCACTCCCCCTATTTGTCGTCACCTGGTCAGCGCGTCAGTTTTCTTTAGGACACGCGCACCGGATGTGACGTTTGCGCGTCACGGCTGGCACTTGCGTTCCACATACCGGACGTGAGTCCGCCGGAACCGGAAGTGACGCGCTCGCGTGTCAGCGCGGGCATATTCAAAAGGAGGACTTATTTGTTTGTCATTTGCGCTGTCTAATGGATAGGCTGAGCGATTGATGCCAGCTTCTATACTGTGTGACACCCTCTTCTCCCCTGATGATTAGCTGAGGCAATGAAACGCGTTGGGAGCGGTGTGCTGTGTGTTGCTGGAGGCTGAAAAGGTTTAGATACCCCACCACATGGAGCTGTCTTAAAGCCAGAGAGCAAGAACCGACATTTTATTTGGTGAGGTTGTTTCAATAGTATATATAAGGTCTAAATGCTCACCATAACCTGTTTAAATGTACTAAGGTTCTTATATGCTGAGACACTATATGCTGAGACATTGTCTTGAGAGCTCCACTATTTTTTGCCATTTTATCTGTGTTATGTTACGGGTAGACTATGTCTGTATAACATATTTTCGAATTCCTGGACATAATGAGTTACTGATTATTATGGTTGCTCACCACCACAGGCAGGCATACACTTGCTTTTAGGTCCTTGCGACTTGTTCATCACTTTTTATTCATTTGTAATAAATGTTAAGTTTTAATCTTTTGTAGCACCACTATACTTGCTCGAATACCTGTTCTTAGGCTTCCAAGCGCCTTCCTTTTTCCTCCAAATGTAACGATGGTCATTATGCCCAAAAAGTTCAATTTTAGTTTCATCAGACCATAGGACATATCTCCAAAAATTAAGGTCCTTGTTCCTGTGTGCATTTGCAAACAATAATATGGCTTTTTATGTTTCTTTGGGAGTAATGGCTTCTTCCTGGCAGAGTTGCCTTTCAGCCCATGTTGATACAGTACTCGTTTCACTGTGAATATTGACACCATCTTACCTGCTTCCGCCATCATCTTCACAAGGTCTTTTTACTTTTGTCCTTGGGTTAATATGCACGTCAGACCAAAGCACGTTCATCTCTGGGACACAGAACCTGTGTATGATGGGTATGATGGCTGGACATTCCCATCTTGTTTGTACTTGCATATAATTGTTTGTACAAATGAACGAGGCACCTTCAGGTATCTTGAAATTCTACCCAAGGATGAGCCAGACTTGTGCAAGTCCACAATTCTCTTCCTGATATCTTGGCTGATTTCTTTAGACTTTCCCATGATGCTACACAAAGAAGCAGTGTGTTTCAGATGTGCATTAAAATACATCGATAAATGTGTCTCTAATTAACTCAGATTTTGCCAAAAAAAATGATCAGAAGCTTCCAAACACATGACATTATCATATGGGCAGAACAGAATTGTTTAAAGGCATAGTAATCTTAGTGTGTGAAACTTTTGACTTTGCAGTATGTAATAAAAATGCTTTAAAACATTTTCTCTCATTATTCTGGCATTTGGCAAATATTAAAAATTATGGTAATTCTAATTGACCTAAAACAGGAAAGGTTTATTCTGATTTCATGTCAGATATTGAGAAAAACATGTACCGTATATATGTCTTTTTATATAGTGTATGTAAACTTCTGGTTTCAACTGTATATTAATGCACCTACACTACACTAGATATACATTCACACAAATTTAACCAATAACATTTTTCATAGGAGTGCTTCTTTAAAGAATACTTTGATGATATATCAGAGGTGAATTTGTAAATATCTCTTGTCTTTTTTGGTAAGGCTGCAGGTCAGCATAGTTTATTAGCTTAACTCTCAAATAACACATTTTAACCCCCTTTACCTCCGAAGGTGGTTTGCATGTTAATGACCAGGCCAATTTTTACAATTCTGACCAGTGTAACTTTGAGATAATAACTCTGGAACGCTTCAACGGTTCCCACTGATTCTGAGATTGTTTTTTTTCGTGACATATTGTACTTCATGATAGTGGTAAAATTTCTTTGATATGAGTTGCATTTATTTGTGCAAAATATCGGAAAGTTGGCAAAAATTTTGCAATTTTCAAACTTTGAATTTTCATGCCCTTAAATTAGAGAGATCTGTCACCCAAAATAGGTAATAAATAACATTTCCCACATGTCTACTTTACATCAGCACAATTTTGGAACCAACATTTTTTTTTTTTTTTTTTAGGAAGTTATAATGGTTAAAATTTGACCAGTGATCTCTCATTTTTTCAACAAAATTTACAAAACCATTTTTTTAGGGACCACATCACATTTGAAGTGACTTTGGGGGGGCCTTTATGATAGAAAATACCTAAGAGTGACACCATTCTAAAAATTGCACCCCTCAAGGTGCTCAAAACCACATTCAATAAGTTTATTAACCCTTCAGGTGCTTCACAGGAATTTTTGGAATGTGCAAGAAAAAAATGAACATTTAACTTTTTTCACAAAAATGTCACTTTAGACCCCAATTTTTTTATTTTTGTAAGGGTAACAGGAAAAAATGGACCCCAAAATTTGTTGTGCAATTTCTCCTGAGCACGCCAATACCCCATATGTGGGGGCAAACCACTGATTGGGCGCACGGCATGGCTCGGAAGGGAAGGAGCGCCATTTGATTTTTTGAATATAAAATTTGCTTGAATAATTAGCGGACGCCATGTTGCGTTTGGAGAGCCCCTCATGTGCCTACACAATGGAAACCCCCACAAGTGACACCATTTTGGAAACTAGACCCCTCAGGGAACTTATCTAGATGTGTGGTGAGCACCCTGAACCCCCAGGTGCTTCACAGAAGTTTATAGCGTGGAGCCCTTAAATGAAAAAAAAATCAAACTTTCCACAAAAATGTTTTGGCCCCAAATTTTTTATTCTCACAACAGTAAGAGGAGAAAATGGACCCCAAAAACTTTTGTGCAATTTCTCCTGAGTACGCTGATACCACATATGTGGGGAAAATACACTGGGAGCACGGCAGGGTTCAGAAGGGAAGGAGCACTGTGTGACTTTTTGAATGCAAAATTGGCTGGAATCGAGAGCGGACGCCATGTTGCATTTGGAGAGTCCCTGATGCACTTCAATAGTGGAACCCCCCCCCATAAGTGACCCCATTTTGGAAACTATGCCCCTCAAGGACTTTATCAAGAGGTATAGTGAACAATTTGAACTCAGATTAACGACATAGAAATTGATAACATTAGGTCATCATATGATATCTTATTATGACATAATAAGATTATAACTTATTACAATGTTATCTTATTATAACATAATAAGTTGTCATTAGTCTTGAGCGCAAGTGCTCGCTACTTGAGTTTGCATCGGGTACTAAGGTATGCACCATGTATCGTGGGTGCTCGAGTGACATGCTCGAGTCCCCGCTCCGCATGTTTAACGGTTGTTAGACACCCAAAAAATATGCGGGGATCGTTCATGCATGGCAGGCAATCTCCGCAATTTTTTTTTGCCCGCGAAACATATGGGGCGGAGACTTGAGCATGTCACTCGAGCACCCGCTATACTCTGTGCATACCTTCTTTACTTTTGAAAAAAACCCAACCCCAACAAAACCCTAACGCTAGCACAACCCTAATCGTAGGGTTTATTTTTTACGCCGTTCCTCGTGTGGTATAAGTGATTGATTAGACTACTTTATTCTTCGGGTCGGTGCGATTACAGCGATGCCAGATTTATATCTGGTTTTTATGATTGACAGTTGTCACACACTAAAAAATGCTTTTTTTGCAAAGACTAGTTTTGCATCGCCATATTTTGAGAGCTATAATTTTTCCATATTTTGGCCGACAGAGTCATGTGATGGCTTGTTTTTTGCAGAGCGAGTTGACGTTTTTATTGGAATCATTTTCAGGCACGTGACATTTTTTGATCGCTTTCTATTCCGATTTTTGGGAGGCAGAATGAACAAAAACCAACAATTCAGGAATTTTTTGTGAGGGTTTTTTTTATGCCGTTCCACGTGTGGTAAAATTGATAAGGTAGCTTTATTCTCCGGGTCAGTACGCTTACAGCGGTACCACATTTATATAGTTTTTTTTGTTTTGCCGCTTTTACACAATAAAAACTATTTTATAGAAAAAATTTTTTTTTTTGCATTGCTTTATACTGAGAGCTATAACTTTTTTATTTTTTGGCTTATGGAGCTGTGTGGCGGCTTGTTTTTTACGGGACAAGATGACGTTTTCAGCGGTACCATTTTTCTTTACATTCGTCTTTTTGATCGCGTTTTATTCCATTTTTGGTTTGGCAGTATGATGATAAAGCATCGTTGTTGTTTTTTTTTTTACAGTGTTCACTAAAGGGGTTAACTAGTGGGACAGTTTTATAGGTCAGGTCGTTCCGGACACGGCAATACCAAATATGTATACTTTTATTGGTTTGTTGTTGTTTTTTTTCATAGTAATATATATTTATTTATGGGTACAGTACTTTTTTTTTTTTTTTTAAATATTTAAAAAAAAATTTTTTTTGGGCACTTCCTGATATTTTTTTTAACTTTTACACTTTGTACCACTATGGGACTTTAATTTTTTGCAGGCACATCGCTTGCGCAGCATAAGGATGAAGCATCATCATCCACTATGCTGTGCAGGCTGCCAGCCCCTGCATATGACTCGCCCCCTGGGCCGTGGGGCACTCGGATCCGGGCAATAGGGGGAGCGATGGGAGTAGTAGTGGCAACCCGGTTCCGTGGCTCAGGGTGGTCAGGCCAGTGGTAGTCCGTTACGTGTTGTTGATTATGTCCGACTACGCCACCCGTGGATTTGCGGTTATTAGGAACCGCCGCTGCAGGGCAGACCGCTGGGGCTGATGATATGTGCAGCTGGGATGGTGTGACTCCCCACGGGAAGAGTGCGGCCCCAGGGCAGTGTAGTGGATAGTGGGAGTGATGGTGGTGAGAGTCCCAGTACCGGTAGTGCTGGAGGCGCGAAGGAGCACACAGACAATAGGTTGCAGTCCAGGGTCTTTACTGAAACAGGTAAACTGACCCATAAACAGTCCCAGCTAGGAGGGGACCTGGATGTCTGAGAGCAACGGGGAAATTGGCCCTTGTCAGGGTGAGGGTGTAGGCCTACCGTGCTTTCTGCGCTCCTTCTGGCTATCTCCTCGTTATAGGGTAACAGCCCACGTTTCCGAGCTTTCCGTGTATTCTCGCCTGTATGGCCTGCGACGTGGGTTCCTTTCTGCTCCCAGCCTTGTACGGCTTTGCTGGTCCCTTCTGTTGTGGCAGAGCCTCCAGGCTTCTTAGGCCAAGGAATATACAGTCCCCTGCAAACTGGTTATCTGCTGGGGGATGTAGAATCCTCCCAGCCTCAGACACCAAGGTCTGGTAAAGTAAGTCTTTTATCTGCCAAGACAGGCTTGCTTCGCCTCTTGTCTCTGGCTTGTGGCTCTTCTCCTGCCACACTTCCTCTTAGGTGCAGTACAACTGTCTGTCCCTGCTCTGCTCTGGGATAAGACTCAGTGCTGAGACAGGCCTTCAAGTTCTCTCTAACCCTGCCCCCAGTACCAGCTTTTATAGGGGCAGCCTGCTCCCCCTACTGGCCTGAGACAGGAGGTACTGCATGCTAATGTTCCCCTGACTAGAGAACCGCCCCCTTGCTCTCAGACACAGCTTTAATTACACTTGTGGCATCCAGGCCAGGGTGACACACATACACAAGCTAGGTAGATTGTGCACTGAGCACGATCTACCTATCTTGCTAATGCCTGGTGACACGGATGTCGTCAGGATGAGATTGGGTCACTATGGCAACTATCCGGACCCGGCATACACAGCGTGGGATGCCGGATAGCAGGTAAGAGGCGCGCTCTTACCAGTGCCTGCACCGGAAAAGCTGCGATCGACTTTGATCGCAGCATTTCGGGAGTTAATGTGCTGGATGCTGGACCGCTCCTGGCACATTGTCACAGCTGACACCCGGTACTATCAGCTGCCATCCGGCAGCAATCACGCCCGCACAGAGAGCGTCTGTGCTGGCGCAATCGCCAGGGTGTATAAATATGTATCTGGCCCGAAAGACCCAGGGCGCAGATACGTATTTGTATGCCCCACGTCAGAAAGGGGTTAATGACCAGGCAAATTTTTACAATTCTGACCACTGTCACTTTATGAGGTAATAACGCTGGAACGCTTCAACGGATTCCCCTGATTCTGAGATTGTTTTTCCGTGACATATTGTACTTCATGATAGTGGTAAAATTTATTCGATATAACTTGCTTTTACTTGTGAAAAATCTGAAATGTGTCAAAAAATGTTAAAATTTCACAATTTTCAAACTTTACATTTTGTACCCTTAAGTCAGAGAGCTTTTTCCCCCAAAATAGTTAATAAATAAAATTTCCCACATCTCTACTTTACAACAGCACAATTTTGGAGCCAACATTTTTTTTCTTTGGAAGGGTTAAAAGTTGACCAGCGATTTTATTTTTTTATTTTTTTTTTTTTTTTCATTTTTCCAACAAAATTTACAAAACCATTTTTTTTAGGGACCACATCACATTTGAAGTGACTTTGGGGGGGCATATATGACAGAAAATACCCAAAAGTGACACCATTCTAAAAACTGCATCCCTCAAGGTGCTCAAAACCGCATTCAATAAGTTTATTAACCCTTCACATGCTTCACAGCAATTAATGGAATGTGAAATGAAAAATGCATTTTCAAGGCAAGACACTAATATTTGGTCATACTAAATATTGATTTGATCTTGGTTTCTCCCATGCACAGTCCCCCCATGTTTGTGGACCTCACAACAGATAATTTTAGGAGGGAAGATTAAGAATGTTCAATTTCCAATCCTTTTGTTCAAAGAGGACATATGCTGTTCCCAGAGTTGTCTAGCAGTGGCTAGAGTATCTTTTGCCCCACCACCCAAATCTCCTTGTAGTGGTGGTCCGGCAACTAAAATGTACTTTCTAACTATCTATCTTTACACCCTAACCACTTTTGTAATTTCCTTTATTACACAATACACTACTCTTCTCCCTATCCTTCTAATCTCTAAATGTTTTTTTACTGTACTTCCTGTGATGTTCTATTCGAGGAGTCTCAAAGGTGACATCACAGGAGGCTGCGGCTGCACTCCCCGCAGCGTCCATCGCCCCTCCTGGAACAGGTCGTCAAAGGGGGTAGCGCTGCAGTTACTCACTCATTAGTTTGTGGCTGACAAATTCCCTTTAAATCAAGACAGCAGTGATAAACATGCAAAGTGGATACTTGATTACAGAGAAAATAACTCACTGTTGCAGCAGAGTTGTAGTGTGAATAGCACCAGCATTAACAGCTTTAAAGGTCCCCTTTAAGCAGCAGAGTGATTAATGCTATTGTATAGCACAGATTACAAAAAAAGTGACAACTTCTCACCAGCAATGGACACAGGTGGAGGTGGATGTTGTGTTGGGGAATCAAACACACAGTAAGTATGTACAGAAATATCTAGACACAAGTACATTTTTTTTTATTCAATTATTACAATTGAAATATGGTTTAACGGTGGTTCAGGATCCAGTGAATGCATTGTGGGGAATTGTGCTGTTTTTTTTTCTTTATTTGTGAATTTTATCTAAAAATTGATATGCCATTGAGGGTGTACATCTGAAGCCTTCCTTACTCCAGCTCTATTCCCTGCCGCTGCTGCCATCTCCTCATTTGCATATAAATTCAAACGCTGATTTCTCAGAAATGGAGGAACAAACTAGCTATATAAGGGTATTTGCTGGAGATGTCTTCTAAAGAGCTACATGCACATATAAATAGTTTTGGGGAGTAAAAATCCTGCTGACTTTTAAAGCAAGGCAGCAGTGATAAACATGCAAAGTGCATACTTGACAACAGATAGGATAACTCCCTGTAGCAGCAGAGTTGCTCCCCTCCCTGTTGCACCAGAATTAAAGGGGTTTTCCCACGAACAAAAGTTAATTTTAATCAATAGATCTTGGAATAATAATAATTTCCACAATTAAATGTATTTAAATAAAATGTTCCTGTGCTGAGATAATCTTATAAATGTGCCCCTGCTGTGTACTGTGTAATGGTTGCGTCTGATCGTGTACGGAACATGGTCTGATCATACCACATTGCCTGGGCAGGAGAGGAAGCACAAGAGTATACAGACAGGATAGCAGTGGATCGCAAATGCTTAATCCCCTGCCCAGGAGAAGTGGTATGATCAGACCGTGTTCCATACACGGTCAGACACAGCCATTACAGAAGGGAACATTTATAAGATTGTCTCAGCACAGGAACATTTTATTTAAATACATCCAATTGTGGAACTTAGTATTATTCCATGATCTATTGATTAAAATGAACTTTCGTTTGTGGGAAAACCCCGTTAACAGCAAAATATTTGTAATGCTTACAGTAAATGGTTGACCATATGTCAAAGTAGAGAGAGAATTCTTGGCATAAAATCTCCTGTGTAAGACAAAAGTATTAATATTCCTTTTAGGAACCCAGCATCTCTCTTCAGGACCGTATACCTTCTAGTCTGTTAAGTAAAAAAAGATTCCCATGCACCTTCTTGCAGTCCAGAATTTGGTTGATCTCATACTCCAAGACCGGATCAGTGGCAGAAGCAGGGTCTGTGTTAACAGTAGAGAGCATTTATTGCGGGGCCTAAGTATGTAATAAGGAAATATGAAAAACTCTGGGAATTTTTAGTGTGAGAGGTAATTTCAGACAGAAGGTGACCGGATTGATTTGCTGAATAATCTGGAATGGACCCATGAATTTAGAAGTCAGTTTCTTGCACCAAATATTTAAAAGGATGTTTCAGATGAAAAACCAAATTTTATCTCCAGAAGAGATATTGGGAACAAGGCAACCAGAACTGGAGCCAAAATGGATTGCACCCCATCCAGATGTTATGAATGATGTTATGAGAGGCTGTGTTCACAGCTAGAAGTTAACTTTTTTTATGCAATTGGCAGATGAGGCTTTTGACCATACATTGTTAAAAAAATAACTTTCTCGGAATACTCAGAAACAAAATTGTTGTGGATGAATTGTGTCTAAGTCCACAGACCCACTATCTGTATTTGGTCAGTATTTTTTTCTCAGGAGTGGGAGCCAAAACCAGGAGTGGGTGATAAATGCAGAATTGGTGACTTGTTTCTATTACACCTTTTCTCTGATTGTTCCTCATCTGGTTTTGGCTCCAACTCCTGAGAAAAAATACTGACCAAATACTGACCAAATACTGATAGTGGGGCCTTGGCCTTAGAAAGTAAATCTGGCCAAATATCTCTGAGAACTAAAGAAAATTTGAAGGTGTTGTTCCATTGACTTGATTTTCTGTTTGTCCCTTAATTGGTTGTGATAAGCAGAGAAGTCTGACAGGTCGTATCGTTGTCGGGAACGTTGCAGTGTCGCTAAGTGTGACGGGGCCTTAAGGGGATCTTTAAATTCTTGCAGAGTGCCCGAACAATTTATTTGAAAAACAATTGGGCCAACTATAGAGCAGATGAAAGGGCTGGTAATAGAACAAAATGAGACATCTTGAAAAAACAGTCCGCTACGACCCAGATGGTAGTGAAGCCTTCTGCAACAGGTCTGTGTCTATATCTGCTGAGAGGTCACACAGCTTGGACAACCTCCTTTTGGTTAATTGCAAGTTGCATAACCAGTCCAGATAAGTCCTCTGGATCCAATGAAAACAGGGTTGATGCCGCTGCATCTTTTAAGTCCATGGTCTGAGAATCCTGTTATGAGCTCATCTGGTGATGTGGATAGGAAACAAATGGTTAAATGCAATGTAGCAATGATGAATAGGAAACTGGATAATGGATTATAGAGATGATGTGTCCACTTTACTAAAAGAAGCAAATCCCTTTAAATGTGATGCTACCTGCTATATTTTGCTATAAAGCAGTTTGTCAGGATAATTGGGCATCATAAAATCTAATTTACTCCTATCACACTTGTGCATTACTCAATCACATGCATGCCCCAAGTACATATTTACATGATGTACAATCAAAAGCAATGTGTACGTGCTGTACGTAATATAATTCTTGGTGTGTGCGGTCATAGCTCTTAGGCTTTTTTTATTTGGATGTAGCTGGCTCACACTTGTTAGCTCAGATGGCAAGTTTAAAACACTTAGAAAACGTGTAATGTGATCTCTTGACACTATAATAATCAGGAATTTCCTGACCTGGTCTCTTCAGTTGCAGAGCACCACAATAAAACTTATAATTAGGAAGTAACAGTAGAACAACTAGCTATTTTAAGCATGGGTCCTAGGTCATACATTCAGTGGAGAAACTGGATTCCTGGGATCCACAGAGCCAACTTGTGACAGGTTGTTACTTTGTAGCACATTTTTTAACTAACCCCCCTCTTTTGTTTTTTCCTCAACATTGACATTCTCAGGCCTTCCCTCCTCTGCAACTCTACTCATTTCTCCACAAAAAAAACTTATTAAGAAGTCCATCACACTCAATCTGCAGTGGGGTGGAGATGCAGGCTTTCAACAAAGACATAAGCTCAGCGCTCGTGAGCGCTAAGGCCAGCTGCAGAGGAGCTTATAAGAAATTGTTCGAGTTTCATCCAGAAACCTCAGACATTTTTTTCTGATTTACATCTGTGTGCCTTCTGTATGTCTGTTTTTTTACATCATACAGTCATGGCCAAAAGTATTGTCACCCTTGAAATTGTTCCAGAAAATGAAGTGTTTCTCCAATAAAATTATTGCAGTTACAAATGTTTTGTTATATACATGTTTATTTCTTTTGTGTGTATTGGAACAACACAAAAAACTGAGAAAAATGCAAATTGGATATTATTTCACACAAAACCCCAAAAATGGGTCAGATAAAATTGTTGGCACATTTTAAAAATTGTGCGTAAACAACTTTGTTTCAAGCACATGGTGCTTGTTCAAACTCACCTGGGGCAAGTAATAGGTGTGGGCAATATGAAAATCACACCTGAAACCAAATAAAAAAGGGAGAAGTTGACTCAATTTTTGCATTTTGTGACACTAAGCATGGAGAACAGAAAGAGGAGAAGAGAACTGTCTGAGGACTTGAACAATATCAACATTCTCAAGGATACAGAGATCTAGAGATATTGATGTTCTTTTGTCTACAGTGCGCAACATAATCAAGAGGTTTACAACCAATGGCACTGTAGCTAATCTCCCTGCACATGGATGGCAGAGAAAAATTGATGTAAAGGTTGCAATGCAGGATAGTCTGGATGGTGGCTAAGCTGCCCCAATCAAGAGCCAAAGAAATTCAAGCTGTCCTGCAGGCTCAGGGTGCATCAATGTCAGCGCAAACTATCCGTCGACATTTGAATGACATGAAACACTGTGGCAGAAGGCCCAGGAGGACCCCTCTGCTGACACGGATACGTAAAAATATCATTTACATACATTACATTAGTATTTGGTACCATTGCCCTTAAACTGAATGACTTGGGTCAAACGTTTGGGATATCTTTCCACAAGCTTCTCACAATAGTTGGTCGGAATTTGGGCCCATTTTTCCTGACAAAACTGGTGTAACTGATCCAGGTTTGTAGATCGCCTTGCTCGCACCTGCGTTTTCAGCTTTGCCCATAAATTTTCAATAGGATGGAGATCAAGGCTTTGTGATGGCCACTCCAAAACATTGACTTTGTTATCTTTAAGCCACTTTTTTTACCATTTCGGTCATTGTCCATTTGGATGACCCATTTCCGCCCAAGCTTTAACTTCCTGGCTGATGTCTTGAGATGTTGCTTCAGTATTGCCACATAATCTTCTTTTCTCATGACGCCATCTATTTTGTTAAGTGCACCAGCCCCTTCTGCAGCAAAATAACACCACAACATGATGCTGCCACTGCCGTGTTTCACAGTTGGGATGGTGTTGTTAGGCTTCTCCCTTTTTCCTCCAAACGTAACAATGGTCATTATGCCCAAAAAGTAAAATTTTAGTTTCATCAGACCACAGGACATGTCTCCAAAAATTAAGGTCTGTGTTCCTGTGTGCATTTGCAAACATTAATCTGGCTTTTTTTTTGTTTCTTTTGGAGTAATGGCTTCTTCCTGGCAGAGAGGTCTTTCAGCCCATGTTGATACAGTACTCGTGTCACTGTGGATATTGACACAATCTTACCAGCTTCCTCCATCATCTTTAAAAGGTCTTTTGCTTTTGTCCTTGAGTTGCTATGCACATGTCAGACCAAAGCACGTTCATCAGTGGGACACAAAACCCGTCCCCTTCCTGAGCTTTATGATGGCTGGAAATTCCCATCTTGTTTGTGCTTGCGTATAATTGTTTGTACAGATGAACAAGGCACCTGCAGGTATCTTGAAATTGTACCCAAGGATGAGCCAGACTTGTGCAAGTCCACAATTCTCTTCCTGATATCTGGGCTGATTTCTTTAGACTTTCCCATGATGTTACACAAAGAAGCAGTGTGTTTCAGGTGTGCATTAAAATATATCCACAGGTGTCTATAATTAACTCAGATGTTGCCAAAACCCTATCAGAAGCTTCCAAACACATGACATCATCATATGGGCAGTCCAGAATTGTTTAAAGGCATAGTAATCTTAGTGTATGTAAACTTTTGACTTTGCAGTAAGTAATAAAAATGCCTTAAAGCATTCTCTCTCTCTTATTATTCTGGCATTTGGCATTTATTAAAAATTATGGTAATTCTAATTGATCTAAAACGGGAAACGTTTATTCTGATTTCATGTCAGATATTGAGAAAAACATGCATATGTGTCTTTTTATATAGTGTATGTAAACTTCTGGTTTCAACTGTACGTGAGTAAGCCATAATCCTTCTGGGTAAGTGTCTTGTGGAGAGATTAAACCAAGATAGAGCTTTTTGGTAAAGCACATCATTCTACTGTTTACCAAAAACAGAATGAGGTTTACAAAGAAAAGAACACAGTCAAATATGGTGAATGTTCAAAGATGTTTTGGGGTTGTTTGCTGACTCTGTCACTGGTTGCCTTGACTGTACGCAAGACATCATAAAATCTGAAGATTACCAAAGCATTTTGAGTTGCAACGTAGTGCCCAGTGTCAGAAAGCTGGGTTTGCATCCTAGGTCATGGATCTTTCAGCAAGACAATAACCCCAAACATGGTTCAAGAAGCACCCAGAGATGGATGGGAACAAAGTGCTGAAGAGTTCTGAAGTGGCCATCAATGCGTCCGTCCAGATCCAAATCGCTTTGAACACCTGTGGAGAGATCTTAAAATTGTTTTTAGAAGACACCCTTCAAATATGAGAGACCTGGAACAGTTTGCAAAAAAGAGTGGTCCAAAATTCCAGTTGAGAGGTGTAAGAAACTTGTTGATGGTGTAGGGTTTGGTACTCACTCGGCTGCGGTTGAGGTAGGCACAGAAGCGTTTTCAGGGAAATCCAGGCTGGTTTATTAAATAGCATAAACCGCTCAGGAAGCAAAATAAAAACTGTGGGACCCAATTTTTTTTTGCGCACCAATAGATTTGAATGGGGAGTTTCAGAAAAAAGTGGTGCATACTGGGATTTTTTTCCTCACAGGCAGTGAGGCCAAGGAAAAAATCGTTCATCTGATCAGCCCTATTGAATAACATAGGTCAGTGTGCTGTCCGTTTGCTATCCAATTTATACGCTCAACTGCATGAGCCCTAAAGTGTAGCCAGAGGCAATGTATGTGCATGGAAAGAGGCTGCAGGTCTAGAGATGGGAGCAGACTGCTGCTTCTCTACAGGCCTTCCAACCCCTTGGGGCTGGGTCGCAGTTGTACCACTTGTAACAATGATCACTATGCCATTGTATACATTACTATCACACAGTTATTTTGAAGGTAAAATGGAACATAACTATAAATCACATGTCCAAAGCGAAGCGAAGTTTGACTCCAAACAGAAGTGACATACAGCTACTTTACACAATATTACCAACCTAGCAGTGCCTGGAAATGTTCCAAGAATGGTAATGTCATTTAGTAATGCCCCTTACACTCAATGGCCCTTCTGTAGTAATTCTGTCATTAGGTATAATATATTATTTTGATAATATTACTCATGGCATTTTTTAATGTGTTTTTATCATGTTTTTTTGCTTCTTGTTGGTGTGTCATATTTTAAACAAAGAGATGTATAAAACAGAGATGGGGGTAGGGAGGGTCAGCTCACCAGTCTCAGATTCACCTTGCTTCTGTGGAAGTCATCACGCGGAGCCGTCCTGGTTTTGGTCGTATCAATGCAATATCAAGAAGAGGAAATCTTCAGCAATGCAGGTAAGTAAAAATAATGCTCTCTATTGAATAATATTTTTAAAATAATTCTTCAAATTTACACCTTATGTCCCTCCGTAGGATTGACGCGTTTCGACTAACTGTCACGCAAGGTGTGGGAGAGACTAAGTTCAACACAAAGGAAAGAGGGGGAGGAAGCCCAAACACTAGGGAAAGGGGCAGTGTAGACCCTTAGGCAGATCTAATATCACCCTGCTGTCCCTATATAGGTTCCACACCTATCGCCGAGCAGGACCCTAAGCCCTGGATGACTCTAGAGCTTGGCTCTAGATAGGGAGGGGGAAGGGTGAGCACTGGTCTGACCCCACTACAAACTAAAGACAACAAGGTAGACAAGCAAAGGGGATAAACTTACACCAGAGGAGTAATGCCAACTGTCCTGCAAGGGCACCAGAGAAGAAGCTAGCCGACTGCTAGTGCTCCAAGCCTGCACAAAGGTACATAGAAGTATCAACGGCGATTCCCTGGAGCAAACTGAGTGTTTTTAGCTCCCAGGCAAGGGTGTGTCAATCAGCAGCAGGAGGGAGGTCACCGCTGGGTAATAAAGTCAGAAGGATTAAGAAGGCGTCTGAAATGCCAAGCGCAGTAACCTTCTACAGCCAGATCCAGAGTGACTGTCTATTACACCTGACACACCTGTGACAGTAACAGCCTTAGTCATGATCTGGTAAGTCAAATCATGACTAAGGCTGTTGCAGTCGAAACGCATCCTAACGAGGGACAGAAGGTGGTGGCTGTAATTTTGAGGAATTATTTTAATAATATTCAATAAAGAGCATTATTTTTTACTTACCTGCATTGCTGGAGATTTCTTCTTCTACATTTTAAACAAAGCTGCTTTATTTTTGATACTTCCAGGTATTTGGCTTTGACAAAACTTTATTGATATAGTCATATGTGGATTACATGAGTTTTTGATGCGTTTCTGTCACGGAAACACACTAAAAACGCATTTACGTTTTTTACCTGCGGATTTTCCGCATCTAATGTTAGTCTATGGGGAAAATCTGCAGAGAAAATTCAGTGTACCCTCAAGAGAAATTGGCATGTTGCAGATTTGAAACATGCACCACAGGTCAGTTTGCGCTGAGTAAAAAAAAAAAGCCTGAGATTTCTATAAATTCCATCCACTTTCCAGGAACTGTAAGACGCTGCGTTTTTTACGTCATCGTAGGCACACACCCTTAAGGTCTGAGAGGTAGTTTATTTAGATAAAAGCGAAGTGCAAATTTTTTACTAAGGCTGCGTGCCCACTATCCGTTTTTCAAGCGTTTTCGCTGCAGAATTTCCGCAGTGAAGACGCTTAAAAAATGCTTGGTAATACGTGCCCCATGGTCCCCAATGATAATCTGCATGTGCTGTGTGTCACATGACTAAATGACGTCATGGTAGGTCCTTTTACACCATCACGAACCGCCGGGGAGCCAGGACGCATCGCTGAGGAGACCGGGAGCCATCGGAAGGTAAGTATAATGTTTTTTTTTGTTGTTTTTTACCATTTTTATTCTTTTTGTAACAATTAACTTGGTCACACTATATAAATCCATGCCTGTTGCATGGATTTATATAGTGTGACCAAGTTGTCAAGCACTTTTCCAAGTGATGCTAAAATCGCTTGGAAAAGCGCTTGATAACCCGCATGAAGAAATGCATGCAAGAACGCTTGACAAACGCTTCTACCTGGCAGGAAAAACGCATGTAAAATTTGCATGCGTTTTTCCTGCCAGGGAGATGCAGAAAAAATCCGGAGCATTTCTGCTTTGTGGGCATATAGCCTAAGTGTCAAAAGCACCACCTAAATTACAGTCTTCCCTGAGGATGGCAGGTCAGTAGTGAAGTCCATGGAGAATCGGGTCCAGGAACTGTTAGGAATAGGTAAAGATTGGAGAAGTCTGGCAGGACACTTTCAGGGAGTTTTTGCTCATGTATTGATTCCACATGCAGTCATATATTCCATACAATTCTGAACTATGGTTGGCCACCAAAAATTTCTGGTTAAAAATTGGATTTTTTGTTAATCCTAAGGTGACTTGCAGACGACAAAACTGAGTAGGAACAAACAAGTTTTGAGTAGGAGTTTTGTCAGGGCTAACTCTTGAGATCTAAGGATCTCTTAAACAAGATCTAGGGAAACAGAGGACACAACTATACCCTCAGTTAGAGAAAGAACTTGTTCAGTGTCCTTCATTTGAGATGGATCGAAACTTTGGAAGAATATGAGCTTTAGGCCAAAGCCCCACTATCAGTATTTGGTCAGTATTCGGTCAGTATTTTTTCTCAGAGTGGGAGCCAAAACCAGGTGAGGAACAATCAGAGAAAAGGTATAATAGAAACAAGTCACCAATTCTGCATTTATCACCCACTCCTGGTTTTGGCTCCTACTACTGAAAAAAATACTGACCAAATACTGATAGTGGGGCTGTGGCCTTAGACACAATTCATCCACAACAATTTTGTTTCTGAGTCTTTCTGAGAAAAAATACTGACCAAATACTGATATTTGGAATGTAAAGACATGGCTGTAATGGAGCTGTAATACTGATTACATTGATACCTTTGGTGAAGAAATCCGCCTGGCTGTTATGTAATCAACATTTGGTGAAGAAATCCGCTTTGTGGTTCTTCTGTAATCACCATTTGAAGTTTTCTGCTAATTAGATTTCGGTGCCTAGGGACCAGACTGGGCACTCTGTCTTCTCCCTGTGTGATTCCCCAGCCCCTCTGCCTGCCTCTGGTCTGTTAATGACTTATCACTGCTGAGATTTCAAACAAAGGGGGTAAGTCATTCACAGACTGGAGGAAGAGGAGGGTCAGGGGAATCGCATTGTGTGGCAATCTTGGAAACACTTTTAATAAATGTATGATAATTAGCTTACCCAAGAAAGCGCTGCAAATCTTTCAGAGACTTAGGTTGTATCCAGTCCTTATAAGCTTGGACCTCAGAGGCATCCATTCAGAAACCTTTAGCTGCCAAGATATACCCCAGGAAATTAACTTCTTGAACCAGGAAAACACATTTTTTAAATTTAGCATATAAAGAATGTCTCTGAGTTTTTGGAGCACAGGACGAACATGTCGGATGTGTGACATAATATCAGGTGTACAGTGTCCATTTTAGGACATGATCAGATATCAAAATCAAACATTAGAATGATGAGGCTAAATACCCTGTTTGAGAACTGATTTTGATAAGTGATTCTGACAAATGATTTTGACAAATGATTTTGATGAGTGATTTTGACAAGTGATTTTGATGAGCGATTCTGACAAGTGATTTTGACGAGTGATTCTGACGAGTGATTTTGACGAGTGATTTTGACAAATGATTTTGACGAGTGATTTTGATGAGCGATTCTGACAAGTGATTTTGACGAGTGATTTTGACAAGTGATTCTGACGAGTGATTCTAACGAGTGACTTTGACAAATGATTTTGATGAATGATTTTGAAGAGCGATTCTGACAAGTGATTCTGACGAGTGATTTTGATGAGCGATTTTGACGAGTGATTCTGACGAGTGATTTACCATGCAAATAGACAGCGTGTCTGAATTAACACATCAGGATGACAATCAGAGTGTCAGATATTAAAAGTAAAACACCCCTGTAGTTTGTGTGCTCACAGGTCAAAATCAAACATCATTTGAATTTGGCTTGCTTGCAGTCTGTATATAAGTCCCAATTAGTTTTAGACAAGTTTGCACTGAAAATCATATAACCAAATAGAACTCCTAGGCTTTACAACTGAGTTTATAGCTCAGTAGTTAGCGCACTGGCTTTGGGCTGCAGAATTTTGGGTTCAAGTCCCATCAGCGAACAGTTACTTTTTTTTTATTATTATTATTACAGTTGTAAAAGTCACTCGTCAAAGTCACTCGTCAGAATCACTTGTCAAAATCATTTGTCAGAATCACTCATCAAAATCACTCGTCAAAATTACTTGTCAGAATCACTCATCAAAATTACTCGGCAAAATCACTTGTCAGAATCACTTGTCAGAATCACTTGTCAGAATCACTCGTAAAAATCACTTGTCAAAATCACTTGTCAGAATCACTAGTCAGAATCACTCGTCAGAATCACTCATCAAAATCACTCGTCAAAATCACTTGTTAGAATCACTTGTTAGAATCACTTGTCAGAATCACTTATCAAAATCGGTTCTCAGACAGGGTATTTAGCCTCAAACTGACATTATTCTGATGTTTGATTTTGATATCTGATCATGTCCTAAAATGGACACTATACAGGTGAATAAACCAAGATTTCATCTAAATCGACAACTGCATACTATATCTCTGAATATGCCATTGACAACATTTTGAAAAACAGCTTGCGCATTATTTTGCCCAAAAGGCATCATGAGACATTCATTGTGACCTTTAGGAGTGTTAAATAATGTCTTCCACTCATCTCTTTCTCTTATACATTTCGGATTATACGCTCCCTCCATGTCAAGCTTGGTGAACCAACAAACTTCCAATAGCTGGTTATAGAGATCAGGGATGAGTGGTAGAGGATGCTGATTCTTTAATGATTTTGTAAAATTATATAGTTAGATCACCATCTTTTTTAACAACATAAAAAGAACCCTGCCCCTACTGGTGATGTAGATGGTCGGATGAATCCTTTTTGCAGGCTGTCTGATATATAATCTTTCATGGCTTGACGTTCTAGACCAGAAAGATTTACATATTTTACTCTTAGGGAAAAGGGAATTTGATACCAGATCAATGGGGCATAACCTGTGTGCAGGTAATTTTTCAGATTTATACACAAAAAAGCGTCAGCGAAATTTCAAAATATTTAAGGTAATAATGTTCTGATAATCATGGTTCCAGCGTACAATATCACTCTGGTGCCAGACAATAACTGGGTTAAGTTTAAATAAACAAAGCCCAAGACCACAGCCTCCAACAGGCTTTTTAGAAACAGAAAAGAAAATAGATTCAAAATGTAGTGTACCATTAAGTAGGAACACCTCCCTAGTGACACACTTCACCACACCCTGGGTGAAAGGAAAGGTGTATTATCAATAGCGGTGACTTTCATATGAAAACCTAATTTTAATCAGTACGCCAAGATTGTTTGCCCTTTGGAATCAACAGAATTTGCCGTGGAACCACAATCAAGAAAGACTTTGAAAATATGCAAGATTGTATTGACTTGATTTTTATATCCCCTGTCATTTATCCTGCTATCAAAGCTTTTATCTTACATAGAGTACAGCTAGTTGCCAAGTTGATTAACTCCTGGAGCCAGACTTCGTGCACAGTATTTGCACAGTATGTACAGTCATGGCCAAAAGTATTGAGAATGAGACAAATAGTAATTTTTCCAAAGTTTACTGCTTCATTTTTTGTAATGGCAATTTGCATATACTCCTGAATGTCAAAGAGTGATCAGCTTAACAGCAATTACTGTACTTGCAAAGTCAATATTTGCCCAGAAAATGAACTTTAACCCCCAAAACACATTTTAACATCATTGCAGTCCTGCCTTAAAAGGAGCAGCTAACATCGTTTTAGTGATTGATCCATTAACACAGGTGTGGGTGTTGATGAGGACAGGGCAGGCGATCAATCAGTCATGATTAAGTAAGAATGACATCACTGGACACTTTAAAAGGAGGCTGGTTCTTGGTATCATTGTTTCTCTTCAGTTAACCATGGTTATCTCTAAAGAAACACGTGCAGCCATCATTGCACTGCACAAAAATGGCCTAACAGGGAAGAGTATCGCAGCTACAAAGATTGCACCTCAGTCAACAATCTATCGCATCATCAAGAACTTCAAGGAGAGAGCTTCCATTGTTGTCAAAAAGGCTCCAGGGCGCCCAAGAAAGACCAGCAAGCGCCAGGACCGTATCTTAAAACTGTTTCAGCTGCGGGATCGGACTACCAGCAGTGCCGAGCTTGCTAAGGAATGGCAGCAGGCTGGTGTGAGTGCTTCTGCACGCACTGTGAGGCAGAGACTCTTTGAGCAAGGGCTGGTTTCAAGGAGGGCAGCAAAGAAGCCACTTCTCTCCAGAAAAAACATCAGGGACCGACTGATATTCTGCAAAAGTTACAGGGAGTGGACTGCTGAGGACTGGGGCAAAGTCATTTTCTCTGATGAATCCCCTTTTCGATTGTTTGGGACATCTGGAAAACAGCTTATTCGGAGAAGAAGAGGTGAGCGCTACCACCAGTCTTGTCTCATGCCAACTGTAAAGCATCCTGAAACCATTCATGTGTGGGGTTGCTTCTCAGCCAAGGGAATCGGCTCACTCACAGTCTTGCCTAAAAACACAGCCATGAATAAAGAATGGTACCAGAATGTCCTTCAAGAGCAACTTCTCCCAACCGTCCAAGAGCAGTTTGGTGCCCAACAATGCCTTTTCCAGCATGATGGAGCACCTTGTCATAAAGCAAAGGTGATAACTAAATGGCTCATGGAACAAAACATAGAGATTTTGGGTCCATGGCCTGGAAACTCCCCAGATCTTAATCCCATTGAGAACTTGTGGTCAATCATCAAGAGACGGGTGGACAAACAAAAACCAACAAATTCTGGCAAAATGCAAGCATTGATTATGCAAGAATGGACTGCTATCAGTCAGGATTTGGTCCAAAAGTTGATTGAGAGCATGCCAGGGAGAATTACAGAGGTCTTGAAGAAGAAGGGGCAACACTGCAAATATTGACTTGCTGCATTAACTCATTCTAACTGTCAATATAACCTATTGGTACTCATAATATGATTGCAATTATATTTCTGTATGTGATATAAACATCAGACAAACACTAATAAAAACCAGAGGCCAGCAGATCATGGGAAAATATAATTTTGGTGTCATTCTCAAAACTTTTGGCCATGACTGTACAGCAGTTATGTTTCAGGCTGATGAGTTAACTCGTGAAATCCTAGTCACCTCTCTCCAACCCATTGATTTCTATGAAGCAATTAGATAGCTTCTCACGTTCTTCTAGTCAGCTCCTGATCCAGAGCTGCTGAGAATGTTTTTACGTGACACATTGTACTTTATGGTAGTGGTAAATTTAGGTCAATATTTCTTTGTAAAAATATTGGAAATTTGGAGGAAATTTCCCAATTTTCAAACTTTCAATTTTTATACCCTTAAACCAGAGTTATATCACACAAAATAGATGGTAAATAACATTTATCCCATGTCTACTTTATACCAGTATAATTTTTTAAACATATTTTTGTAAGGAAGTTAGAAGGGTTAAAGATTAATCATCAATTTCTAATTTTTCCAACAAAATTTACAAAACTATTTTTTTTAAGGAACAAGTCACCATTGTGACTTTGAGGGGCCTATGTGACAGACAATATGCAAAAGTGAAACCATTTTAAAAATGGCACAAAAATGTTGCTTTAGCCCCAAATTTTTCATTTTCACAAGGATTACAGGAGAAAATAGACAATTTCTCCTGAGTAAGGCAATACCCCATATGTGGTGGAAAACTACTGTTTGGGCACACGACAGGGCTTGGAAGGGAAGGAGCAACATGCGGACGCAATGTTGCGTTTACAGAGCCCTTGATGTGCCTTAACAGTGGAAACCCCTAATAAGTGACCCCATTTTGGAAACTGGAAACAACACCCCTCAAGGAATTTATCTGGAGGTGGGATGAGCACCTTAAACCCACAGGTGCTTCACAAGATTTGGTAACATTGAGGTGTGAAAATGAAAATTAAGATTTTTCGCACAAAAATGTTGTCTTAGCCTCAAATTTTTCATTTTCACAATGGTAGCAGGAGAAAATGAACCCCAGAATTTGTTGTGAAATTTCTCCTGAGTACACCGATACCTCATGCGTGGGGGGAAACTACAGTTTGGCACACTGCCATCCCTTCATGTGCCTAAACAGTGGAAACCCCCCACAAGTGACCCCGTTTTGGAAACTACATACTACACCCCTCAAGGAATTTATCTAGAGGTATGATGAGCACCTTGAACCCACAGGTGCTTCACAAAATTTTATAATGTTGAACTGTAAAAATAAATAAATAACATTTTTCCCACAAAAATGTTGCTTTAGCCCCACATTTTTCATTTTCACAAAAGTAAACAGGAGAAAACAAATGGCACCATTTGTTGTACAATTTCTCCTGAGTACCCCAACCCCCATATATGGTCAAAAACTACTTTTGAGGCACAGTACAAAGCTCAGAATGAAAGAAGCGCCATATTATAGTGCAGATTTTTCTGTTATGTTTGCGGGTGCCATGTCACATTGGCAGAGCCCCTGAGGTGCCAGAACAGCAGAACACCCCCCATATATGACCCCATTTTACAAACTATATCTCTCAATGAATTCATATAAGGTTGCAGTGATCATATTGACACCACAGGTGGGTCACAGAACATTATAGAATTGGGCGGTGAAGAAAAAATAATTACATTATTACCACAAAAAAAATTTTAGCCCCAGATTTAACATTTTCACAAGGAGAAATGAGTAGAAATGGAACCAAAATTTGTAACACAGGTTTCTGAATGATCTAATACCTCATATGTGGCTGTAGAGCACTGCTTAGCTACACGGCGAGACTTGGGAGGGACAGAGCACTATTTGACTCCTGGAGCACAGATTTTCCTACAATAGTTTTTCAACGCTATACACAGAGCACCTAAGTTCCAGAACAGCAGGATCACCCTTCAAGTGACCCCATTTTGGAAATTACACCCCTCTGAGAATTTATCTACAGGTGTAGTGATGATTTTGACTCCATGGGTGTTTTCCAGAAACAAACAGCAGCTGAGTGAAAATTACAAGTCTGCCACTGTAGTGCATGTACATTGTAGAGCCCAAACATTGTGCAAAGCTTGTGCTTCTGGAGGCATGCACCCCGTAAATTAAGAGGGCTCTCATCACTACAGTACTGACAAACATGTGGACACTAAATATAGTTTAGGCACCCTGGGGCTCAGAAGGGAGTGGGGCATATGAATTTGGGAGTGCATAGTGCTTTTCCATATCCTTTGTGTTACGAGTAACATGTAAGCCCCCTGTATTTCTGTTAACAGATGATGGACCTGAGTGGAGACTTTATTTGTGGACTGAGTTGAAGCTTTTATTGGAAACATTTTACATAACGGTTGGGATCACATTTATCCGGCATTCTAAACTAAGCGCTTACATCAGGGTTTACATCTGCATCTCCGAATGATGTGATTCAGATGAATCCTGAGGGATCCATTCACTAGAATGAGGCAGCAGAGTTACTCTAGACTCTGTACTCTGGCCTCTGTTCAACGGTGTCCTTCTTTTCAGTGGTACACAAACCTGTGGCCAACCGCGCTTTTTGCACACTTAAAAAGACGGACACCACTGGATCATAGGCCAGACGGTGTCCATAGTGCCTCAATATGCCTCACTATATGGAACTTTCCATCCGGGGTTCCGTCTGAATCACGTATTTCAGAGATTTACACGGAAACCCCGGCGTAAGCGCCCAGCGCAGGGCGCAGGATAAATGTGAGCCGAGTCTTACTGCAATCTTTGGCAGTCAGAATGAACAAATCAACAGTAGGTCAAGAATTGGTTTTATTTATTTTTTACACCGTTTCTCTTACGGTATAAGGGATTAGACGGCTTTATTCTTCGGGTCGATGTGATTTATACCAGACTTATATGGTTTTATTATGTTTGGTTGCTATCACACACTAAAAGAAGCTTTTTTTTTTGCAAAAACAAGTTTTGGCATTGCAATGTTTTTCATTTTTTGGTTCTCTATTTTGAGATTTTTTAATATATATTTTTTACAATTTTTTAAAACTTTGTTTTTACATTTTTGCCTTGTTTTGGGATGGGACATTAACTTTCCCTGCCCTGATCGCTGATCTAATACTCTGCAATGCTTTTGAATTGCAGGGCATTAGCTCAGAGTTTCTCACACAGGCAGGAGGCGTGTCAGCTCCTGCTGTGAGAAGGAGCTTACAGGTCACAGTCCCTGGGTGACCCCATGGCCATTTTTCGGCCCTGGGTTACCATGGAGACCATCGGCACAACGCGATTGCGATCGGAGCAGAGAAGGAGGTCCCTGTTTCTCTAAGCAGATCAATGTCGCTATTGACAGCGACATCAAAGGGGTTAAACGCATGCGATCGGTGCTAACACCTATCGTGGTTGTTTCTGCAGGTTGTCAGCTATAATATATCCAGACCTTATTTTAAATGAAAGGAGGAGTTACTAGAGTGAGACCGTGTGAGTTAGTGTGAGACATGTAATGATTGAAAGGCTGCTCTCCTGATCTACATGACTCACACTGGTAACGCCCCCTTTCATTTATAATTGTCAAGGAAATATTAATGTCAGGAAAATTTCCTTCCATATATGCCTGACATAGATGTTCACCCCCCTCCCTTATTCCCCTTTCCTCAGCACAAAAGCCTCGATTAACACATGCCTGAGAAGTTGCTTACACAAACAAATGCCAGCCAAGGAGTGTTATAACTTCATTAGGAAGCAAGCATCTTGTCCCTGAAAGACACAGGAGGTAATTAAAGTGCAGGCTTGCACTAATTTATGCATAACTGTGAGGCTGCTTCCCGAGCCATAAAGGAAAATTTGTAGACACGCTGACTCCGAAACGAAATATGAAATATTGTAAGGTCCATGCGTCCGACAATAACGGGACCTATATCTTTACAGATAGAATCAATTTGGGAATGATAGGGATATTTTTCTGGCACTGAAAAACGCTACTTAGAGCTGTAGCGCAAAAACAACAGAATAGCAGACTGTAGCTATGTGATGTGTGGTCTCTAACTGAAGATAAAATCATAAGGGGAAATATGGCGTCGTTTGCACGCTTCTGCAATCAACGAGCATTGAGTTATCGCAGAAGTTAGCGTTTTTAATAAAAATGTACAGGCTGGAGACCAGCCCACATGATGTCACCACAATGGGCGTGTGGGTAAATCTCCCCTTAGGTATAAGAGAACCCATGGACATTAGAGGAGGACTCATTGCCAGGGGGTCTAAGGTGTAGTGCCGGCGTCCCTGCCCTCTGCTAGGCAGGGACGCTGTTCCCCTCACCGCTCTGCTCCGTGCCCGGCGTCCCTCTCCCGCTCTGCTGGCAGCTCGCGCTCCTTCCCGGCCACTGTGCTTAGGGCGCGCGCGCGCGCCCTCCCTCCCTCTTAAAGGGGCCGCGCGCGCCGTCCTAAGGAGTCCCCGGCCAATGGCCGGAGGACTTTACCATATATAAGGCACCTCCTCCAAAATGGAGGTGCCCGAGCAATGTTGTTGCACCGTTCTACTCTGCTTCAGCCCTCAGGTCCCGTTGCCAGTTACCTGCCAGTTACCTGCCAGATTCCTGCCAGCTTGCTGTCCTAATCCTGCCTGATTTCCTGTTACCTGCCTGCCTGCCTGAGGTCCGACGGTCTGCCTTACAACTCCGGTCAGTCTGTCTAAGGACCAACTTGCCCGCTCACCTGGGAGCGCACATCAGCTACCTGCCTGCTTGCCTGAGGTCCGACGGTCTGCCTTACAACTCCGGTCAGTCTGTCTATGGACCAGCTTGCCCGCTCACCTGGGAGCGCTTCTCCGCTACCTGCCTGCTTGCCTGCCCGGAGGCTCCGCTGTCACGTGCTGTGACCACCAGCTATTCCAGACTCTTGCCCGCTCACCTGGGAGCGCTTCTCCGCTACCTGCCTGCTTGCCTGCCCGGAGGCTCCGCCGTCACGTGCTGTGACCACCTGCTATTCCAGAGACTCTCGCTTGCTCACCTGGAGGTTCAGCCATCACAGGTCGTACCTACCCTTTACCTAGAGACTGCCCCGGTCACTTGCCATGACCTCCAGCCCGTTCTTCCAGAGACTGCCCCGGTCACTTGCCGTGACCTCCAGCCCGTTCTTCCAGAGACTGCCCTGATCACTTGCCGTGACCTCCTGCCCGTACACCCAGAGACTGTCCCGGTCACCTGCTGTGACTGCCTGCCTGGTCGCCACCCGCTCCCTTACAAGGACCGCTCCCTTGTATAGTAGCCCAGAGGTTCCGCCTCCCAGACCCGTTACAGTTTGCTCGGGCCATGGAACCCGGTGGCACCCAAGCTCCCTCGCTCTCGGACCTGTGTCATGAACTGTCCCGTCAAAGGTCCCAACAGGAGTCCATCCTGGGTCACCTGCGGAATGTCAATACTCGCCTGGACACTCTGACTGTTCCACCAACAACCTCCGCCAGTGCCATGTCTCGCAATCCGGCAGCTCCGCTGTCCACTAACACCATGATATCCTACCCCGGACCTCGGCTTTCTGCACCTCCTCGCTTCGGAGGCGACTCAGCCCAGGCTCGGGGCTTCATAAATCAGTGCACCCTGCACTTTGAACTATTGTCCCACCAGTTTAACTCCGACCGAGCCAAAATTGCATTCATCATGTCCCATCTCACCGGGGAGGCCCTGGCCTGGCTAAATCCTCTATGGGAGAGAGGAGACCCCCTGGTGTCCAACTTGCCTGCTTTTCTCACGGCTTTCCGGAAAGTCTTCGACGAACCCGGACGGAAGACCTCATCCGCATCATCGTTGCTACGCCTCCGTCAGGAAAGTCTCACCGTGGGCCAATATGCCATACGGTTCCGTACCCTTGCCTCGGAGCTGGCCTGGGATAACGACGCTCTGGTTTCCGTCTTCTGGGAGGGTCTGTCCGGCCGTATTAAAGATGAACTTGCCGGTCGGGACATTCCTACCACTCTCGATGACTTAATAACTCTTGCCACCCGGATTGACCTACGGTTCCAGGAGCGTGCCAGAGAGGTCACCCGTGAGAGGAGGTTACCACGTCTAGCTCCTACTTTTCAGAAACCCGTCACTCCTTCTGTCTCTAACCAGGTACACCCTCCTGAGCCTATGCAGGTCGACCAGACCAAGATGGTCAAGACCCGTCAGGACTTACGCCGTGCCGAGGGGACCTGCTTCTACTGTGGCAGTAAGGAGCACCGGATCCGTGCCTGCCCGGAGAGGTCGGGAAACGCCTGTGTCTAGGTTCGCTCAGAGAGGTCCACCTAGACAAGAATAAATCCTCTCCATCCCTGCTGTTGTCAGTTTCAATCGTCTACGGGGAGAACCGTTATTTCGAACTAGCCCAACTGGACTCTGGAGCAGCCGGGAATCTTATTTCACAGTCCCTGGTAGAGAAATACCGCATCCCCACCAAACCTCTGGCTGTACCCTTGTCTGTTGCTGCCGTGGATGGGGGGCTCTTACCACGCCCCATCCAACTCATCACCGAATCCATTACTCTGCAGGTGGGAATGCTGCATTCTGAAAGTATCTCCTTCCATGTTCTGCCTGGACTCTCTCACGCCCTCTTGCTAGGCCTACCTTGGCTCCAGAAACATGCACCCGTTCTTGACTGGCAGACCGGAGAAGTCCTTCGCTGGGGACAGGGCTGCCATAAGACCTGTCTGGTTCCCGTTCATCCAGTCCGTCCTTCTCCTACCCCAGCTAATCTACCTGGACTTCCGATTCCTTATTGGTCTTATGCTGATGTCTTTAATAAAAAGGAGGCAGAGACACTACCCCCTCATAGACCATACGACTGCCCTATCGACCTGTTACCTGGCACTTCTCCTCCCCGTGGGCGTATTTATCCATTATCCGCTGCTGAGACCCGGTCGATGTCCGAATATATTGAGGAGAATCTGGCCAGGGGATTCATCCGGAAATCTACCTCCCCGGCGGGAGCAGGCTTCTTTTTCGTCAAAAAGAAGGACGGCTCTCTCCGTCCCTGTATAGACTATAGAGGCCTTAACCAGATCACGGTGAAGAATAAGTACCCCCTTCCGCTCATTCCGGAGTTATTTGATCGTCTGAGGGGGGCTAGAATCTTCACCAAACTGGACCTCCGTGGGGCGTACAACCTGGTTCGTATCCGTCAGGGGGATGAATGGAAGACGGCATTCAACACCCGGGACGGCCACTATGAATATCTGGTAATGCCCTTTGGCCTCTGTAACGCTCCTGCCGTCTTTCAAGAGTTGGTCAATGACATCTTCCGGGACCTTCTCTACTCCTGCGTAGTGGTGTACCTGGACGACATCTTGGTCTTCTCTCCGGATCTCCAGACTCACCGGAGGGATGTTCGTCAGGTCCTGCTCAGGCTCAGGCAGAACCATCTCTACGCTAAATATGAGAAGTGCCTCTTTGAGCAGACCTCGCTTCCGTTTCTGGGCTACATTATCTCTCAGACCGGCCTACAAATGGATCCTGAGAAACTGTCTGCCATCGAGAAATGGCCCCGACCAGAGGGGTTGAAGGCTATTCAACGGTTCCTGGGCTTCGCCAACTATTACCGCCTCTTCATCCCGCACTTCTCTTCCCGGACTGCCCCAATTTCCGCCCTCACCCGTAAGGGTACTAATCCCAAAGAGTGGCCGCCCGAAGCAGAGGAGGCCTTTCTTTCCCTAAAACAGGCCTTCTCTTCCGCCCCGGTGCTGCATCGCCCGGACGGCAACAAGCAGTTCTTCCTGGAAGTTGACGCCTCCTCCTCTGGAGCCGGAGCGGTACTTGCTCAAAAATCATCTTCCGGGAGAATGGTAACGTGTGGCTTCTTCTCCAAACTCTTCTCCTCTTCTGAGCGCAACTATTCCATAGGAGACCGAGAGTTATTGGCCATCAAGCTGGCGTTGGAGGAGTGGCGTTACCTACTCGAGGGGGCTCTTCATCCGGTAATAATTTACACTGACCACAAGAACTTGGCTTACCTCCAGCATGCCCAGAGACTTAACCCGCGCCAAGCCCGGTGGTCCTTGTTTTTTGCTCGCTTTGATTTTGTTCTTCATTTTCGCCCGGCTGACAAAAACGTCAAAGCAGACGCCTTGTCCCGATCCTTTCTGGTGTCCGATCTCGAGGAAGAACCTAAACATATCATCGATCCCGCCAGAGTAATGCAGGTGGCTCCCGTGAGTCTAAATCGTCTCCCTCCCGGTAAGACGTTTGTTTCAGTACCTGATCGGGAGAAGATCCTACACTGGGGCCATTCGTCTAAACTAGCTGGCCACGCCGGTCAGAAAAAGACCCTCCAGCTTATTGCCCGGCACTATTGGTGGCCTACCCTGCACAAGGACATAATAGACTTTGTTTCTGCCTGTGTGTCCTGCGCCCGCAACAAAGTCCCGAGACATCTGCCAGCCGGACGCCTCCTTCCGCTTCCTGTACCTGCTGCCCCCTGGCAACATATAGCAATGGACTTTATAACTGATCTCCCCGTCTCTGCCGGTTGTACGGTCATTTGGGTGGTCGCTGACCGCTTTTCCAAGATGGCTCACTTTATTCCCCTGCCAGGCCTTCCGTCTGCACCCGAGCTGGCTAAAGACTTTATCCGCCACATCTTCCGTCTTCATGGCCTGCCCCTCCACATCGTGTCGGATCGTGGGGTACAGTTCACCTCACGTTTCTGGAGAGCCACTTGTAAACTACTAGACGTCACCCTGGACTTCTCTTCCGCTTACCACCCACAGTCCAATGGTCAAGTGGAGCGGATCAATCAGAACCTGACCAGTTACCTCCGGCACTTCGTTAATGCCCACCATTCTGACTGGGTGGATCTCCTACCATGGGCCGAGTTCTTTTATAATAATCACGAGAGCGAATCCTCCTCCAAATCCCCGTTTTTTGTAGTCTTTGGTCAGCATCCTCGGATTCCTTTTCCTGTCTCCACCTCTGTGGACAACCCGGCTGCGGAATCTCTCGTTAGCAAATTTTCCTCCATATGGGAGAGTACCCGGTCCGCACTCCTTCTGTCATCCGAGCGTATGAAAAGACACGCTGACAAAAAACGCCTGGATCCTCCACAATTTCGTCCAGGAGATAAAGTCTGGCTCTCATCTAAATATGTTCGACTCAAGATACCTTCTTACAAGTTAGGGCCTCGGTTCATCGGTCCTCTGGAGGTCATCAGTCAGATCAACCCGGTGGCCTATAAATTGAAACTCCCAGCCAACTTACGGATCCTTAACTCCTTCCATGTATCTCTCCTCAAACCCGTGGTGCTTAACTCTTTTTCCAAGTCTACAGGTACGCCTCCTGCTCCGGTTTCTGCTGAGGACGAGTTTGAGGTAGAGAACATTCTTGCCACCAAAAGGGTAAGAGGAAAGACCTTTTTTCTGGTAGATTGGAAGGGGTTTGGTCCTGAGGAGAGAACGTGGGAGCCCCGGGAGAAGATCCATGCCCCTCTCATCCTAGCTAAATTTCTATCTGGCCTAAAAAAGGGGGGGCCTAAAGGGGGGGTACTGTAGTGCCGGCATCCCTGCCCTCTGCTAGGCAGGGACGCTGTTCCCCTCACCGCTCTGCTCCGTGCCCGGCATCCCTCTCCCGCTCTGCTGGCAGCGCGCGCTCCTTCCCGGCCACTGTGCTTAGGGCGCGCGCGCGCGCCCTCCCTCCCTATTAAAGGGGCCGCGCGCGCCGTCCTAAGGAGTCCCCGGCCAATGGCCGGAGGACTTTACCATATATAAGGCACCTCCTCCAAAATGGAGGTGCCCGAGCAATGTTGTTGCACCGTTCTACTCTGCTTCAGCCCTCAGGTCCCGTTGCCAGTTACTGCCAGTTACCTGCCAGATTCCTGCCAGCTTGCTGTCCTAATCCTGCCTGATTTCCTGTTACCTGCCTGCCTGCCTGAGGTCCGACGGTCTGCCTTACAACTCCGGTCAGTCTGTCTAAGGACCAACTTGCCCGCTCACCTGGGAGCGCACATCAGCTACCTGCCTGCTTGCCTGAGGTCCGACGGTCTGCCTTACAACTCCGGTCAGCCTGTCTATGGACCAGCTTGCCCGCTCACCTGGGAGCGCTTCTCCGCTACCTGCCTGCTTGCCTGCCCGGAGGCTCCGCTGTCACGTGCTGTGACCACCAGCTATTCCAGACTCTTGCCCGCTCACCTGGGAGCGCTTCTCCGCTACCTGCCTGCTTGCCTGCCCGGAGGCTCCGCTGTCACGTGCTGTGACCACCAGCTATTCCAGACTCTTGCCCGCTCACCTGGGAGCGCTTCTCCGCTACCTGCCTGCTTGCCTACCTGGAGGCTCCGCCGTCACGTGCTGTGACCACCTGCTATTCCAGAGACTCTCGCTTGCTCACCTGGGAGCACACATCCTCCATCTGCCTTGCTAGCCTACCTGGAGGTTCAGCCATCACAGGTCGTACCTACCCTTTACCTAGAGACTGCCCCGGTCACTTGCCGTGACCTCCAGCCCGTTCTTCCAGAGACTGCCCCGGTCACTTGCCGTGACCTCCAGCCCGTTCTTCCAGAGACTGCCCTGATCACTTGCCGTGACCTCCTGCCCGTACACCCAGAGACTGTCCCGGTCACCTGCTGTGACTGCCTGCCTGGTCGCCACCCGCTCCCTTACAAGGACCGCTCCCTTGTATAGTAGCCCAGAGGTTCCGCCTCCCAGACCCGTTACATAAGGATTATAAGCAACGGGTCCTGTTCGATAACAGCATAATCAAACTGGGGAGCCCCTCCTCCACCCATATTGAATCGCCTCTGCGATCGTATAGTGTAAGTTTTTCTTCTTTTATACTGTTTATTTTATGTAACTGCTTATGTATTTTTAATATCTGCTTTGTAACATCCTTATATATATTTTTCTTAAACACTGCCTCCCTTTTGGATTAAATATAAAATGTAATAGTTCTATTTCTTTTGTTCTGCAATCGTTCCCTTCCCCGAAGCCATATATGCTACCAAAACACAAGTGTCCGGCCAGGCCTGTATTACATTTCAAATCTGGACAGTGGTGGCAGAGAATAATAATAATCGGGCTATAGTGAAGCTGACAGTGATGGTACCAGGCGTAAACACGGATTCCATGCGTTGGAATCCCAAGCTGTGACGCCATACTCTCACTGGTCGCTTGCCAATATCCATGCGAGTAGTCTGGATCATGTGCTCGTGATTCTGGATGAAATACTGACAGCGTGATGGCATGGCAAGATATTGCGTGATCTCCCCGGTGTTGTTCCTGTAGGTGATCTCTGACAATAATAATTTATGGAGGCGGGTTCTTGGGAATATCAGTGTCTGACCCATAGACCTTAATAGCTCCTTTACATTTAAAAAAATGTGGATTTCTCTAGAATAAGACATCAGATCACAGATATCAAAGTATCATACTATTCAACCTTCTATGACCTACATGCCCAGATAGACTGTTTATGAGGGTTGATCCGACTGATAGATTCCCTTTAAACATTAACTGAGTTCACATGGCCAGTATCACCAGACATCCACCGTCTCTCCGTTCACATGGCCAGTATCACCAGACATCCCCCGTCTCCCCAGAAAGACACAGCCCATCCCACTGGTGTGTGACAACAGCACCTATGAAGCGGACCATATCAACTACTGGATGTGTTTACACTGTTGCCATGAAGGAGCCTGCAGCTGTCCTAATTACTTGAATGAATCACGTTAGTTTTGCACTCAGCACAACTTCATCCGGTTAGTATATCTCTGTAGAGAAACTCAAAAGAAAGTATTCAATAGAAGGCAGAAAAACAAATATATAAATAATCACTTTATTGAGTACATCAACTACATATAAAAACAACATAAAGACAAGGACATATTAAAAATATGAAAAAAAACAGCTCAGGAGGGGGAGGGGTATGTCCAAGAGGGTATAGACAAATAGTATATTCAGAAAAACACTGTTACAATAGTATATCCTCCATAGCAAAATATAAATCACAAATAGCTCAGTATATACTATCACACCATGATAAGAAGTATAAATATTCAATGAAAAATTGCACAAGGACATACTACAACCCTGACATACCACAAGTCTGGTGGAGGAGGGAGAATAAGAGATATATAAGGTATACCTGCAGCTGCAGACGATTAGCAATGAGGAACACCATAGTGTCAGGAGCCGCCATTCACGCATTCCCCCATCCTGGTTTGTGCTGCCCCCATCCTGGTTTGTCTGCCCCCATCCTGGTTTGTGCTGCCCCCATCCTGGTTTGTGCTGCCTCCATCCTGGTTTGTGCGCCCCCATCCTGCACCCCCATCCTGATTTGTGCTGCCCCCATTCTGGTTTGTGTTGCCCCCATCCTGGTTTGTGTTGCCCCCATCCTGGTTTGTGCTGCCCCCATCCTGGTTTGTGCTGCCCCCATTCTGGTTTGTGCTGCCCCTATCCTGGTTTGTGTTGCCCCATCCTGGTTTGTGTTGCCCCCATCCTGGTTTGTGCTGCCCCCATCCTGGTTTGTGTTGCCCCATCCTGGTTTGTGTTGCCCCCATCCTGGTTTGTGCTGCCCCCATCCTGGTTTGTGCTGTTCCCATCCCGGTTTGTGCTTCCTCCATCCTCCATCAATTAAATAAAAAAAACACTCCTACTCACCTTTCCATCGCTCCCCTGCATCGCGTTGCCTGGGTTATTTTACTAAAATGGCACAGAACTCATTGTTTGCATACCGCGCTGTCCAGCTCCATTTTGTTGAAGACACACTGCAAATGTGTCTTCACTAAAATCGGCTGGATAGCGCGCTATGGGCATGCACCAATTCCGACGCCGCACTCCTCCCTCGGCCTCCGGCCCGAACAGAGGCGCCGCGGCAACACTCCTCCCTTTCAGGTATGTACTTATGGTGCCGAAGATAGTGGTAAGCGTTCAGTGTCTACGCATACAGCAGCGGCAATGGGGGCAGCTTGTGCCCCATTGTGCCCAAACCTTTTTCTGGGTTTATGAGAATGGGAGTATATTCAAAATACTGATGATACTATTGTAGGCTCTGTAGTGTCATGGATGCAATTCATTGATAATGTTTTTTTTCATTTGGCAGGGTCTCAAAGATCAACTGGAATTGTTCTTATCACAATGGCAATGAGTAAAATATCAAATTAACATCTCATATAAGCCAGACTACAATTGATTTTTTAGATCTTGGTATTACGGTGGATATGAATGGATGAATACATACTACGATTCATCGCAAGAAGACCTGTGCGAATGCCCTACTACATGCACAATCTGCCCACCCAGCACGTGTGTAATGCACACGCCCGGACTGACTGGCGTGTGCGTGTATATGTAGTGATTCCACTGGACCGTACCGGAGAGTGAATGCCTGGAGGGGCGTAACTAAGTATCCACCTGATCCGACCAAGGTCGCACGACGGCATACAATGCCAGTGCACCAAGGAGGGACCGAGCAGAGGGACCAGGTGCTACTCCAGGTCAGACCCCGGACACGGCTGTTGACCCACACCGGGGAATACAGGAACAGGCAGGTTAGGCTGGCACACAGACTAGTGGGTACAGGCAGACACGGCAGGTATGCAGACGGTTGGATGCTGGAAAGCACGACTGGTATGCAAACTGGGAGGTACTGGCAGGTACGGCCGGTATGCAGGCAGGTGGATGTTGGTAAGCACGACTGGTATGCAGGCAGGGGGGTACTGGCAGGAACGACAGGTTGGAGCACAGAGTGGATAGGACCCAGTACAGACTGGGACTCAGGAACAGAACCGCAGATGCGGTGGACAAACATAGCAGAGTGAGGCCGCCCGGAGCGGCGAGCAAGAGCAGAGCAAGACGAGACCGCCTGGAGCGGTGAGCGAGAGTAGAGCAGGACGAGGCCGCCTGGAGCGGCGAGCAAAGGGTCAGAGCAGAGCGAGACTGCCGGAGCAGCAAGCAAAGGGTCAGAGCAGAGCGAGACTGCCGGAGCAGCAAGCAAAGGGTCAGAGCAGAGCGAGACTGCCGGAGCAGAGAGCAAAGGGTCAGAGCAGAGCGAGACTGCCGGAGCAGCGAGCAAAGGGTCAGAGCAGAGCGAGACTGCCGGAGCAGCGAGCAAAGGGTCAGAGCAGAGCGAGACTGCAGGAGCAGCGAGCAAAGGGTCAGAGCAGAGCGAGACTGCCAGAGCAGCGAGCAAAGGGTCAGAGCAGAGCGAGACTGCCGGAGCAGCGAGCAAAGGGTCAGGGCAGATCGAGACTGCCGGAGCAGCGAGCAAAGGGTCAGAGCAGAGCGAGACTGCCGGAGCAACGAGCAAAGGGTCAGAGCAGAGCGAGTCTGCCGGAGCAGTGAGTCAAGGGTCAGGGCAGAGTGAGACTGCCGGAGCAGTGAGCAAAGGGTCAGAGCAGAGCGAGGCTGCCGGAGCAGTGAGCAAAGAGTCAGCAGAGCGAGACTGCCAGAGCAGTGAGCGAAGGGTCAGGGCAGAGAAGAACCGCCGGAGCGGTGAACAAGGCAGAGCAGGCAGAAACCGTCGGAGCGGCGAGCAAAGCAGGGAAGAGGGGACAGGGCTCTGTTCACACGGAACAGACAGGAAGGGAAAGGCAGAACCAGATACCCACAGGGTACTTGCAGTGAAGTAGCGAGTGGACCACAAACTCACAAACGGAAGTACAGTGACAACGAGCAGGAGTTAGGTACGAGTTCAGACTCTGCAGAAAAAGGGAAGATATGGGCGTAGAGAGAAACGGGAAACAGGCTGGAAGATGGTTAGGGCAGGAACAGACACTGGGAAAAGACACAGACAACAGATCTAGGTATACGGCCCCTAGAGGGCAGAAGGAACAGGCTAAGAGTGTGTTCACACGGGCGTGGAAATACAGCCTGCAGGAAAGGCAGCTGGCAAGAGAACACAGACAGGACTCAGTTCAGACACAGGAACTGATACCACAAGGCAGGAAACATAGACAGGACCTGACACATCAGTGACAAGAAGCCAACTGACAGTACAAGATGCTCAGGTGAGGATTCCAGGGAGGAGCTGGGTTAAATACCAGGTGACAGACAGCAATAGGCTGAGGAAGCATCAGGGGTGTGTCTGCAGTAGCTATAAGAAACAGGAAGTTCAGCGGGCGTCGCCCTAAGCAGACAGAGCAGAGCAAAACAGACCATATGGAAAGAAGCCAAAGTGATAGTCTGGACTGGAAATCAAGTGCGCACCCTTGCACAGTGGGAGATGGACCACTATGCAAGGACGCCGCCAGGTATGTTACAACGTGTCATTTGTGCTATACCCATGAGTCAGTTTATTAGGGCAAGACAGATCTGTAACCAGGAAGAGGATTTTGAATGCCATACTAATGACTTGACACAAAGATATATATATATATATATTTATATATATAGCGCAAAAAAATAAAAGGAACACTCAAATAACACATCCTAGATCTGAATGAATGAAATGTTCACATTGAATACTTTGTTCTGTACAAAGTTGAATATGCTGACAGCAAAATCACACAAAAATCATCAATGGAAATCAAATTTATTAACCAATGGAGGCCTGGATTTGGAGTCACCCCCAAAATTAAAGTGGAAAAACACACTACAGGCTGATCCAACTTTGATGTAATGTCTTAAATCAAGTCAAAATGAGGCTCAGTATTGTGTGTGGCCTCCAGGTGCCTGTATGACCTCCCTACAATGCCTGGGCATGCTCCTGATGAGGTTGCGGATGGTCTCCTGTGGGATCTCCTCCCTGACCTGGACTAAAGTATCCGCCAACTCCTGGACAGTCTGTGGTGCAATGTGACGTTGGTGGATGGAGTGAGACATGATGTCCCAGATGTGCTCAATCGGATTCAGGTCTGGGGAATGGGCAAGCCAGTTCATAGCTTCAATGCTTTCATCTTGCAGGAACTGCTGACACACTCCAGCCACATGAGGTCTGGCATTGTCCTGCATTAGGAGGAACCCAGGGCCAACCGCACCAGCATATGGTCTCACAAAGTGTCTGAGAATCTCATCTCGGTACCTAGTGGCAGTCAGGCTACCTCTGGCGATCACATGGAGGGCTGTGCGGCCCTCCAAAGAAATGCCACCCCACACCATTACTGACCCACTGCCAAACCGGTCATGCTGTAGGATGTTGCAGGCAGCAGATCGCTCTCCATGGCGTCTCCAGACTCTGTCACGTCTGTCACATGTGCTCAGTGTGAACCTGCTTTCATCTGTGAATAGCACAGGGCGCCAGTGGCGACTTTGCCATGCCAAGTGTCCTGCAAGGTGTTGGGCTGTGAGCACAACCCCCATCTGTGGACGTCGGTCCCTCATACCACCCTCATGGAGTCGGTTTCTAACCGTTCGTGCAGACACATGCACATTTGTGGCCTGCTGGAGGTCATTTTGCAGGGCTCTGACAGTGCTCCTCCTGTTCCTCCTAACACAAAGGCGGAGGTAGCTGTCTTGCTGCTGAGTTGTTGCCCTCCTACTGCCCCCTCCACGTCTCCTGGTGTACTGGCCTGTTTCCTGGTAGCGCCTCCAGCCTCTGGACACTACGCTGACAGACACAGCAAACCTTTTTGCCACAGCTCGCATTGATGTGCCATCCTGGATGAGCTGCACTACTACTTCTGTGGGTTGTAGAGTCCGTCTCATGCTACCACGAGTGTGAAAGCACAACCAACATTCAAAAGTGACCAAAACATCAGCCAGAAAGCATTGGTACTGAGATGTGGTCTGTGGTCCCCACCTGCAGAAACACTCCTTTATTGAGTGTGTCTTGATAATTGCCAATAATTTCCATCTATTGTCTATTCCATTTGCACAACAGCATGTGAAATTGATTGTCAGTCAGTGTTGCTTCCTAAGTGGACAGTTTGATTTCACAGAAGTTTGATTTACTTGGAGTTATATTCTGTTGTTTAAGTGTTCCCTTTATTTTTTTGAGCAGTGTATATGTATAAATATATATATATATATACAGTGGGGGAATTAAGTATTTGATCCGTTGCTGTTTTTGTAAGTTTGCCCACTGACAAAGACATGAACAGTCTATAATTTTAAGGTTAGATTATTTCTAACATTGAGAGATAGAATATCCCCCCCCAAAAAATCAAGAAAATCACATTGTATAAATTAGATAATTTTTTTTGCATTTTGCAGTGAGAAATAAGTATTTGATCCCTCTGGCAAATAACACTTAATACTTGGTGGCAAAACCCTTGTTGGCAAGCACAGCAATCAGACGTTTTTTGTAGTTGATGATGAGGTTTGCGCACATGTCAGGAGGAGTTTTGGTCCACTCCCCTTTGCAGATCATCTCTAAATCATTAAGATTTTGAGGCTGTCACTTGGCAACTTGGAGCTTCAACTCCCTCCATATGTTTTCTATGGGATTAAGGTCTGGAGACTGGCTAGGCCACTCCATGACCTTACTGTGTGTAACATACCTGGCGGCGTCCTTGCATGGTGGTCCATCTCCCACTGTGCAAGAGAGCGCACTTGATCTCCTGTCCAGAATGTCTCTCTGGCTTCCCTCCATGCTGTCTGTTTGTGTCTGTTTCTGCTGCTTAAGGGCGGCGCCCGATCACTTCCTGCTTTTTGTACCTGCTGTGGGTCACGCCCCTTGTGCGTCCTCAGCCTATTGCTGTCTGACACTTGGTATATAGCTCAGCAGCTCCCTTCTATCCCTGCCTGAGCATAGTGTTTCCTTCAGTGTGTGCTTGCACTCTGAAGGTGCCAGGTCCCGTTCTTTGTTTCCTTGTCTGCCTTTCCTGGAGGCTGTATTTCCAGGCCTGTCTGAACTGAGTCCTGTATGTCTTCTGCTTTTCGGTATCAGCTCCCGTGTCTGAACTGAGTCCTGTATGTCTCCTGCTTTTCGGTATTAGTTCCCGTGTCTGAACTGAGTCCTTTCTGTGTTCTCTTGTCTGTCCTGTCTGAACACGCTCCTAGCCTGTTCCTCCTGCCTTCTAGGGGCCGATTACCTAGACCCGCTCCTGTATCTTGTCTGTCCTGTCTGAACTCGCTCCTTGCCTGTTCGTCCCGCCTCTCTGGGGGCAGTATTCCCAGACCCGCTCCTGTATCCCGCTGCAGTGTCGGTCTCCTCCGTACACTCAGTTCCAGTCTGAACTCTCTCCTATCCTTTACCTGTTTTTGCCTCTATGTCCGTTCCCTTCCTTTTTCTGCAGAGTCTGAACTCGTTCCTAACTCCTGCCAGTTGTCTCTGTACTCCCGTTTGTGAGTTTGTGGTCCACTCGCTACTTCACTGCAAGTACCCTGTGGGTGTCTGGCTCTGTCTTTCCCTTCCTGTCTGTTCCGTGTGAACAGAGCCCTGTCCTCCCTGCTCAGCCTTGTCTGCACTCTAGCCGTGCTTGCCTGTACCCCTTTGCCTGTATTGTTCCTGTGTCCCGGTGTGTACTGGGTCCTATCCCGCCTGTGTTCCTACCTGCTAGTGCCTCCCTGTCTGCACTCTAGCTGTGCTTGCTTTTTCCCCCCTGCCTGCATACCCGCCTGCCTGCATACCAGTCGTGCCTGCCTATACCCACCAGTCTGTGTGCCAGCCTACCAGCCTGTTCCTGTATTCCCCTGTGTGGGTCAACAGCCGTGTCCGGGGTCTGTCCTGGAGTAGCACCTGGTCCCTCTGCTCGGTTCCTCCTTGGTGCACTGGCGTCGTATGCCGTCGTGCGACCCTGGTCGGATCGGGTGAATACCTAGTCACGCCCCTCCAGGCATTCACTCTCCGGCACGGTCCAGTGGAATCACTACAATCACACGCACACGCCGCTCAGCCCGGGCGTGTGCATAACAGCATGCTCAGGCCATGGTTCCCGTTGAGCCCCACGGCCTTCGCTCTTTGAGAAGTTTTTCCAGCGAATACATGCATTAAAATAAAATAAATAAATTTTTTCCCCCTTTAGCTGAGTTCCAGGCGAATTACGCACCCGTCCAGATGGATCTATCAGCCCTCGTTCCTGCGGATCCGCCACGTTACTATGGGGATCCAAGACAGTGTCGTGCATTTGTGGAGCAATGCATGCTACACTTTAAGGCCTACCCTCTCTATTTTCCTTCCGATTGGGCTAAAGTGGCCTTTATGATTGACTACCTAGCGGGTGATGCCTTGAAATGGGTCACCCCCCTATGGGAAGCATGGGATCCTGTCATCCTTGACCTGCAGGCCTTCCTGGTGGCCTTTCGTATGGTCTTCGAGGACCCTAACTCTGAAGCCCCTGCTGAAGCTTCACTTCCCAATATCCCGGAGCAGCCCCGACGGGTAATGTGTGTGGGTAGCGCAATAGTCCTCCAGCCCAATGAGACTACTGCCCACCCAGAATCCTCACAGGGTGACTACGCTTTCCGGAATACTTCTCTCAACCTCAAGAGGCAGTCCAGACGTGCTAGACTTAGAGGCAAGCCGTCACGCCAGGGTCTGTCCTCCCTGAGACCTCCTGACCCCAACCTTGAAGTCCCTACTGAAGCTTCATCTCCCTGTATCCCGGAGAAACCCCAATGGGTAATGTGCGTGGGTAGTGCACCAGTTCTCCTGCCCGAAGAGACTTCTGCCCATCCAGACTCCACACAGGAGAACTTCCTGCACCCGGCATCAGATGCTTCTTTCTCTTTAACCGGTCTGCATGTCCAAGGATGCTCCAAAGCTGTGGTTACCTCAGAGTCTGTGCACCTCTACTACCTGGCGGAGGATCCCCTGTTGCCTCCTGAATCCTCCGGGATACCACTCGATGACAAATGGAGAGAGACTTCTCTACACCCGGTACTCAATACTTTGTCCGCTTCGTCCTGTGAGCCTGACAATGGGTACCCCAAAGTGGTAGTTACCTCCGAGTCTCTACACCCCTCCGACCAGGCGGAGGATCTCCAGTTGTCTCCTGAACCCTTCGGGGTGCTACCTGGTAGCGAAAGGACAGAGACTCTCCTATACTCTGTACCTGATACCTCGCTCGCTTCGTCCAGTGAGTCCAACCTAGTGTACTCCGAAGCAGAGGTTACTCCTGAGTCTCTACACCCCTCCGACCAGGCGGAGGACCTCCAGTTGTGTTCAGAATCCTTCGGGGTGCCACCTGGTGGTGAATGGACAGAGACTTTCCTATATCCTGGATCTGATACCTCGCTTGCTTCGTCCAGTGAGTCCAACTTAGTGTACTCCGAAGCAGAGGTTACTCCTGAGTCTCTACACCCCTCCGACCAGGCGGAGGACCTCCAGTTGTGTTCAGAATCCTTCGGGGTGCCACCTGGTGGTGAATGGACAGAGACTTTCCTATATCCTGGATCTGATACCTCGCTTGCTTCGTCCAGTGAGTCCGACCTAGTGTACTCTGAAGCAGAGGTTACCCGTGAGTCTCTACACCCTTCTGACCAGGCGGAGGACCGCCAGCTGTCTCCAGAACCCTTCGGGGTGCCACCTGGTGGTGAATGGACAGAGACTTTCCTATACTCGGTACCCGATACCTCGCCTGCTTCCTCCAGTGAGTCCAACCTAGTGTACTCTGAAGCAGAGGTTACCCGTGAGTCTCTACACCCCTCTGACCAGGCGGAGGACCGCCAGCTGTCTCCAGAACCCTTCGGGGTGCCACCTGGTGGTGAATGGACAGAGACTTTCCTATACTCGGTACCCGATACCTCGCCTGCTTCCTCCAGTGAGTCCGACCTAGTGTACTCTGAAGCAGTTGTTTTCTCTGAGCCTCTGCACTCTTCTGACCCGGCGGAGGACCTCCAGTTGTTTCCTGAATCCTCCGGGATACCACCAGATAACAAAGAGACAGTGACTTTTCCTCATTATGTACCTGATAACCCGTCTATTTCTTCCTGTGAGCTTGACAAGATGTACCTCGAAGCAGAGATTACCCTTAAGTCTCTGTCCCCCTCCAACCCAGTGAACGACTGGCCCTCGAATTCCCTGCGGAAGATTCTGGCAGGCCTGAAGAAGAGGGGGCGTAAGGGGGGAGGTACTGTAACATACCTGGCGGCGTCCTTGCATGGTGGTCCATCTCCCACTGTGCAAGAGAGCGCACTTGATCTCCTGTCCAGAATGTCTCTCTGGCTTCCCTCCATGCTGTCTGTTTGTGTCTGTTTCTGCTGCTTAAGGGCGGCGCCCGATCACTTCCTGCTTTTTGTACCTGCTGTGGGTCACGCCCCTTGTGCGTCCTCAGCCTATTGCTGTCTGACACTTGGTATATAGCTCAGCAGCTCCCTTCTATCCCTGCCTGAGCATAGTGTTTCCTTCAGTGTGTGCTTGCACTCTGAAGGTGCCAGGTCCCGTTCTTTGTTTCCTTGTCTGCCTTTCCTGGAGGCTGTATTTCCAGGCCTGTCTGAACTGAGTCCTGTATGTCTTCTGCTTTTCGGTATCAGCTCCCGTGTCTGAACTGAGTCCTGTATGTCTCCTGCTGTTTTTCGGTATTAGTTCCCGTGTCTGAACTGAGTCCTTTCTGTGTTCTCTTGTCTGTCCTGTCTGAACACGCTCCTAGCCTGTTCCTCCTGCCTTCTAGGGGCCGATTACCTAGACCCGCTCCTGTATCTTGTCTGTCCTGTCTGAACTTGCTCCTTGCCTGTTCGTCCCGCCTCTCTGGGGGCAGTATTCCCAGACCCGCTCCTGTATCCCGCTGCAGTGTCGGTCTCCTCCGTACACTCAGTTCCAGTCTGAACTCTCTCCTATCCTTTACCTGTTTTTGCCTCTATGTCCGTTCCCTTCCTTTTTCTGCAGAGTCTGAACTCGTTCCTAACTCCTGCCAGTTGTCTCTGTACTCCCGTTTGTGAGTTTGTGGTCCACTCGCTACTTCACTGCAAGTACCCTGTGGGTGTCTGGCTCTGTCTTTCCCTTCCTGTCTGTTCCGTGTGAACAGAGCCCTGTCCTCCCTGCTCAGCCTTGTCTGCACTCTAGCCGTGCTTGCCTGTACCCCTTTGCCTGTATTGTTCCTGTGTCCCGGTGTGTACTGGGTCCTATCCCGCCTGTGTTCCTACCTGCTAGTGCCTCCCTGTCTGCACTCTAGCTGTGCTTGCTTTTTCCCCCCTGCCTGCATACCCGCCTGCCTGCATACCAGTCGTGCCTGCCTATACCCACCAGTCTGTGTGCCAGCCTACCAGCCTGTTCCTGTATTCCCCTGTGTGGGTCAACAGCCGTGTCCGGGGTCTGTCCTGGAGTAGCACCTGGTCCCTCTGCTCGGTTCCTCCTTGGTGCACTGGCGTCGTATGCCGTCGTGCGACCCTGGTCGGATCGGGTGAATACCTAGTCACGCCCCTCCAGGCATTCACTCTCCGGCACGGTCCAGTGGAATCACTACAATCACACGCACACGCCGCTCAGCCCGGGCGTGTGCATAACACTGTGCTTCTTTTTGAGCCACTCCTTTGTTACCTTGGCTGTATGTTTTGGGTCATTGTCTTGCTGGAAGACCCAGCCATGACCCATTTTCAATGCTTTTACTGAGGGAAGGAGGTTATTGGCCAAAATCTCGCGCTACATGACCCCATCCATCTTTCCTTCAGTACGGTGCAGTCATCATGTCCCCTTTGCAGAAAATCACCCCCAAAGTATAATGTTTCCCCCACCATGCTTCATGGTTGGGATGATGTTCTTAGGGTTGTACTCATCCTTCTTCTTCCTCCAAACACAAGGCGCGTTGAGTTAATGCCAAAGAGCTAAATTTTTGTCTCATCTGACCACAGCACCTTCTCACAATATCATCCAGGTGGTCATTGGAAAACTTCAGATGGGCCTGCACATGTACCTTCTTGAGCAGGGGACCTTGCGGGCACTGCAGGATTTTAAACCTTTAAGGCGTAATGTGTTACCAATGGTTTTCTTGGTAACTGTGGTCCCAGCTGCCTTGAGATCATTACCAAGTTCCCCCCATGTAGTTTTAGGCAGATCTCTCACCTTCCTCATGATCAAGGATACCCCACTAGGTGAAATTTTGCAAGGTGCCCCAGATCGATGTAAATTGACAGTCATTTTATATTTCTTCCATTTTTTTACTATTGCACTAACAGTTGTCTCCTTCTCACCCAGCGTCTTACTTATGGTTTTGTAGCCCATTCCAGCTTTGTGCAGGTCTATGATCTTGTCCCTGACATCCTTAGAAAGCTCTTTGGTGTTGCCCATGTTGTAAAAGTTAGAGTCTGACTGATTAATTGAGTCTGTGGACAGGAGTCTTTTATACAGGTGACTATGCAAGACTGCTGTCTTTAATGCAGGTAACAAGTTTATTAGGATCGCCTAACTGGTCTGTATGAGCTAGAACTCATAATGGTTTGTAGGGGATCAAATACTTATTTCTCACTGCAAAATGCAAAAAAAATTATCTAATTTATACAATATGATTTTCTTAAATTCTTTTGGAATATTCTATCTCTCAATGTTAAAATTAACCTACCCTTAAAATTATAAACTGTTCATGTCTTCGTCAGTGGGCAAACTTACAAAAACAGCAAGAGATCAAATACATACATATATGTATATATGTGTGTATATATATATATATATATATATATATATACACACACAGTACAGACCAAAAGTTTGGACACACCTTCTCATTTAAAGATTTTTCTGTATTTTCATGACTTTGAAAATTGTACATTCACACTGAAGGCATCAAAACTATAAATTAACACATGTGGAATTATATACTTAACAAAAAAGTGTGAAACAACTGAAAATATGTCTTATATTCTAGGTTCTTCAAAGTAGCCACCTTTTGCTTTGATGACTGCTTTGCACACTCTTGCCATTCTCTTGATGAGCTTCAAGAGGTAGTCACCGGAAATGGTTTTCACTTCACAGGTGTGCCCTGTCAGGTTTAATAAGTGGGATTTCTTGCCTTATAAATGGGGTTGGGACCATCAGTTATGTTGTCACTTATAAAAAAGAAAAACCCTCGGCACACACAAATGCTATCTTGCTTAAAGTAATTAAATTTTATTGAGCCAACCCACATGAGACAGATTTTGTGCCAACGTTTCGATGCTTCTCTAGTGTTTCTAATTGTTTCTAATGCAGTTTCGCTACTGCTTCATCAGGGAGTGTGGTGGAGGAGGGAGAATAAGAGATGTATGAGGCATACCTGCAGCTGCAGACAATTAGCAATAAGGAACACCATAGTATCGGGTGCCTCCATTCACGCATGCGCATGGCAATTGCATCCTGAGCGGAGTGTATCACTGAAACCTGCTACCTCCTACATCACTTTCAGGTGATGCCCAATGTGATCAGGTGCTTTTTTCTGTTTCTCACATAAAATACAGTAGCATGATATACTCAGCAAAAGGACAAACCTACCAAACGTGTCTCATGTCCAGTCTCTCCAAAGCGGATATAGAGATCCAGCTCTAGTCACTTATTCCCGTGGTGTTCATAGGATTAAGGCACCTCAACTGCTTGGGATCCCTAGTAAAACTAGTAGGCATATGAGTCCTAAGTGGAAATGCAGGGCCAGTGGTGCATTCTTGTCCGTGTTTACGCAGCTACCTATTAAGACAGATTAGCAAGAACGTGGGTGTGCCAATAGAAATGGTAGGAGGGAGCTGTACCAACAAGGCCATGATTTGGCTAGAAAGTCAAAACCGATGTTGAAGGGTCAGAATATTGCAATTTCAATCTGTGGCCTAGCACCAGAACTGAGTACAATATTTACTCTAGGCTATTACTACATAGTCAGGGTTGTCATACTCTGGAGAGTTCTAAAGCATCATGCATTGGTGAGACGTTCCAAGCCTGAGGGTAACCTTGCAGAAGGGAAATACTGAGTCCCATAAGCAGGCTCTCAGAACCAGTCAAATGTGGGCGGAACCTGAAGTACAGGCAACAACTTTCCCTACAGGTGAAAAAATGTTTGTAGTTACCTGAAAATGGTCCGTTAGATTCACCTTGGTGTTATGATAGTGTAGCAACTCACTTGGAAACAATAGGTAACACACTAAAAACTACAGCTGACTCTGCCGGTTCCTGTACAGACTGGAGATCCTGATCCTTCCATCCCTAATGGTTCCTGCGTCGAGATAGCGCTAATCACAGTCTAGACCAGGGGTCTCAAACACGCGGCCCGCCGGCCGCATGCGGCCCCTCCTGCTGCTTCATGCGGCCCGCAGGCACATAGACTCCTTGATTATCGCGGCCCGGCCCAGGAGCCACCGACATCTGCGTCCCAGCGCATGTCAGTGATATCATACGCCTCTGCGCTGGGATGCAGATATTAGCTGCTGGCCTCTGATAGGCCGGCGGCTGGCATTGGTATTGCTGTGCAGAGAGCCAGTCTCTGCGTGGCAATACACTGCACTATAGACCTGTAGAAGCGTCTTCACGCGAAACAGCTGTTGTCTGCTTTTTCTTCCCCGTTCTCCCTGCTTGCCGGACTTTTTATTCTTATAGAATAAAGATACTGCTTTTAAAGACTGGTGAGTGCAGCTCATTATGGTTATTTTGGACTGTTTAAACTTTTTTATGAGCTTTTGCACCTGAAATGTTACCAAGTCCTATTTAGGTGTCTGTATTGTATATGTTCAGCTTTGCACTGACTATTGCAGCTGCTTGCAGGTGGTGCAGGTTTTTCTCTTTCCTTGCTGTAAGATACACTGCACTACAGTGCTGATGTCGGCGGCTCCTGGACCGGGCCACGATCGTTACCGGGTCTATGTGCCTACGGGCCACAGGAGCAGAAAAGACGCCGAGGGAACAGAGGACAGGTGAGAATAATCTTTTTTTTTTCTGTCATGCCTATGTGAAATACAGGACAGGGGACCTGTGCGCAGTATGGGGGGAGGGAACTTGTGCGCAGTATTGGGGGGGTGACCTGTGCGCAGTATTGGGTGGGTGACCTGTGCGCAGTATTGGGTGGGTGACCTGTGCGCAGTATTGGGTGGGTGACCTGTGCGCAGTATTGGGTGGGTGATCTGTGCGCAGTATGGGGATGGGTGACCTGTGCGCAGTATTGGGTGGGTGACCTGTGCGCAGTGTTGGGTGGGTGACCTGTGCGCAGAATTGGGTGGGTGACCTGTGCGCAGAATTGGGTGGGTGACCTGTGCACAGTATTAGGTCGGTGACCTGTGCGCAGTATTGGGTCGATGACCTGTGCGCAGTATTGGGTCGGTGACCTGTGCGCAGTATTGGGTGGGTGACCTGTGCGCAGTATTGGGTGGGTGACCTGTGCGCAGTATTGGGTGGGTGATCTGTGCGCAGTATGGGGAGGGGTGACCTGTGCGCAGTATTGGGTGGGTGACTTGTGCGCAGTGTTGGGTGGGTGACCTGTGCGCAGAATTGGGTGGGTGACCTGTGCGCAGAATTGGGTGGGTGACCTGTGCGCAGAATTGGGTGGGTGACCTGTGCGCAGTATTGGGTGGGTGACCTGTGCGCAGTATTGGGTGGGTGATCTGTGCGCAGTATGGGGAGGGGTGACCTGTGCGCAGTATTGGGTGGGTGACCTGTGCGCAGTGTTGGGTGGGTGACCTGTGCGCAGAATTGGGTGGGTGACCTGTGCGCAGAATTGGGTGGGTGACCTGTGCGCAGAATTGGGTGGGTGACCTGTGCGCAGAATTGGGTGGGTGACCTGTGCACAGTATTAGGTCGGTGACCTGTGCGCAGTATTGGGTCGATGACCTGTGCGCAGTATTGGGTCGGTGACCTGTGCGCAGTATTGGGTCGGTGACCTGTGCGCAGTATGGTGGGGAGGGAACTTGTGCGCAGTATTGGGTGGATGACCTGTGCGCAGTATGGTGGGGAGGGAACTTGTGCGCAGTATTAGGTGGGTGACCTGTGCGCAGTATTAGGTGGGTGACCTGTGCGCAGTATTGGGTGGGTGACCTGTGCGCAGTATTGGGTGGGTGACCTGTGCGCAGTATTGGGTGGGTGACCTGTGCGCAGTATTGGGTGGGTGACCTGTGCGCAGTATTGGGAGGGTGACCTGTGCGCCATATTGGGTGGGTGACCTGTGCGCAGTATTGGGAGGGTGACCTGTGCGCAGTATTGGGTGGGTGACCTGTGCGCAGTATTGGGTGGGTGACTTGTGCGCAGTATGGGGGGAGGGAACTTGTGCGCAGTATTGGGTGGGTGACCTGTGTGCAGTATTGGGTGGGTGACCTGTGCGCAGTATTGGGTGGGTGACCTGTGCACAGTATGGTGGGGAGGGAACTTGTGCGCAGTATTGGGTGGGTGACCTGTGCGCAGTATTGGGGGGTGACCTGTGCGCAGTATTGGGGGGGTGACCTGTGCGCAGTATTGAGTGGGTGGCCTGTGCGCAGTATTGGGTGGGTGTTCTGTGCGCAGTATTGGGTGGGTGGCCTGTGCGCAGTATTGGGGGGGTGACCTGTGCGCAGTATGGGGGGGAGGGAACCTGTGCGCAGTATGGGGGGGAGGGAACCTGTGCGCAGTATGGGGGGGGAGGGAACCTGTGCGCAGTATGGGGGGGGAACCTGTGCGCAGTATGGGGGGGGGGAACCTGTGCGAAGTATGGAGGGGGGAGGACCTGGATGGGAACATATGCGCAGCATAGGGACCAGTTCAAAAGGTGTATAGGAAAAAAAATTGTATCACTAAAAATGTCACTTTGTCCTGCAAATAATGCGGCCCCCCCAAATTAAATGTTTTTCCGTGTGCGGCCCATATACCCAGCTGAGTTTGAGACCCCTGGACTAGACGATGGCAACTCGGACCTATGCCGCCTGAAAGGCTGTCGAGCGCGTCACATTCCTACTAAAGAACCGGAGGGCAGAGCAGAGTCCAAATTACCTACAGAAGGGAAAGTGTGCTGAAATAGAAAGAGATCCCAGACTGAAAAAAACAAATCACTAAATACAAAATAAAAGATTACGTTCATACTGTTACAGAATATGCCGCCTACTTCCTAAAAAGAAACAGATGATAGGTGCAGGGTAAATAACATAAGCAGCAGAGAGATAAACCCTAGCTGGTCTTTCACTGACTGGCTTAAACTACAGCAATATGGCTGGACATCCAAATGAGACTATCACCAGCAGGAAATACCAGCAGGGGGAACCTATATAAAGCCGCACCGGAGAGGTGATAGGGCAGACAAATGAGTAAATGAGAACACCTGTTACCCTAAAAAACCTGAAGCAAGGATAACAGAAACTAAACAAATGGAGAAAAGGTGTATCTGCTGTGGCTCAGCAGACAGAGAAGCTAACCACAAAGCGCAGGCTCAAGGGTTTGAACCCAGGCGCATGACACTTGGGTTTGGGAATGGTCAAGGAAAATGCTGCAATGGCTCAGGACTTTGCAAGTTCACAATGCTGAACCTGCTCTGCAAGATCCTTGACCGATTGGAAAAGATTTTTCATTTGATCAATCACTGCTTGAAATTGATCCATAATTATTTTGGACCAGTTATATTGTAAAGGCACATTGCCTGGCAGATTTTAATAGGTTTTCCATAGACAGGTTTTGCACAAGACACTCTGTATAGCAGCTCCCAGAGGAACCCTGGCCATTACCCTTTAACCTAATACAGGGATGTGGTCTTAAGCAGGCCCTCTAGGTTACATTCATGGAGTGGCTAGTTCAGGTAGCTAACAGAGAGAAGGGTCATCAAGTCAGTTTGAATCGAGCAGATCTTAGGTCAGGTACAAAATCGGAAGTCATGGACGTGGTCTTGAGGATGCCGAGATTATCATTGGGAATCAGACAGGCTGAATCAGAGTAGAGTAGCAGGATTATATTCACATAGACAAAATTATTGGTACCCTTCTGTTAAACTAAGAAAAACCCACAAGGGTCTCAGAAATACCTTGAATCTGACAAAAAGTTATTTTCAGTTTAAATTTACTAAATATTAACTAATGAAAATCAGACATTGGTTATGAATTGTGGGTTAGCAGAAAAAAACTAATGGAAATGGCCTGGACAAAAATGATGGTACCCCTAGAAAAGATTGAAAATAATTTGACCATAGAGACACGTTAAACTATGGCTTGTCCTGTAATTAGCATCACAAGTGTCTACAAACTTGTAGTCAGTCTGATTATTTAGAGGGTGAAAAGTAGTCACTGTGATGTTTGGTATTATGGTATTTACTTCACTGAACATGGACCAAAGAAAACTAAGGAGAAAATTGAATCCCGAGAATAGAAAGAAAATTATAGACAAACATGTTAAAGATAACAGCTTTAAGACCATCCATAAACAGTTTGATATTTCTGTTACTACAGTTGCACATACTATTCAGAAATTTAGGGTCTATGGGACCTCCATGGACTTGGCCGCAAGAGAAAAATTGACAAATAGAAGAGACAAATAATACGAATGGTAACCAAAGAGCACAGAACAATTTAGAGGTGAACTGCAAGGTCAAAGAACATCAGTGTCAAATCGCACCGTCCATGACTATCTTGGCCGCATTGGCATTCAGGGAAGATGACCGAGGAGGAAACCACTATTTACTATTAAGCAAATCGTAAGAAAAGGAAGACTGAAATTTTCCAAAATGCATATTGACAAGTCACAAAGCCTCTTGGAGAATGTCAAGTGGACAAATGAGACAAAACTGGAGATTTTTGGCAAGCCACATCAGCATACAAAGAAAAGAAAATTGTACCTACTGTGAAGTATAAGGGTAATTAATTATCGCTTATGATTCAGGGCGGCTTTGCTGCATCTGGCATAAGGTGTCTTGAATCTGTGATGTTCGCAATGAAGATAAACTGGAAACAAATGGGTTCATCTGCGCTGCCGTTGAAGAAGAATGAAGAGATGTTGAATCCAAATGTAAGCGGTTTATTCGTCAACTCGTTTCAAAGTTTTACAACTTCTTCATCAGGACAAACCACTACATCTCTTCATTTTTCTTCAACGACAGCGTAGATTAACCCTTTTGTTTCCAGTTTTTATCTTCGGAATCTCCTCATGGGTCTGCAGCAACCTTAAACTCCATCAGTGGTTGTGAGCACACAACCAAACCAGGTGAGCACCACTGTGTTGTTCTCTTAACAGTTTTAACCCAGATAAGACCCTATTTGCGCTTTTTATCCTTTCCAGTTTTCTTCGCTTCACTATAAGTATGCAATGAAATCTCAAGACTATCAAGGCATTCTGGAGACAAATATGCTGCCCAGTGTCAGAAAGATAGGTCTGAGGCAAAGGTCATGGGTCTTCCGACAAGATAATGATTCAAAACACACATCTAAAAACACCCAAGAATGGCTAAGAGCAAAGTACTGGAGTATTCTGAAGTGGCTTCTATGGGCCCTAATCTACATTATTATTAGTATAATTATTACTATTATTATTTATTATTATACGCAAGTTATTCCATGGTGCTTTACATGTGAAAAAGGGGTATACGTCGCAAATACACTTACAATAGTCTTAACAAAACAAGTCAGTGACTGGCACAGGAGGAGCGAGGACCCTGCCCACGAGGGCTCACAATCTACAAGGGAGGGGTGAAAATACAGTAGGTGGGGGTAGAGCTGGTCGTGCAGCTGTATGGTGGAGTGAGGGTTACTGCAGGTTGTACGCTTGTTGGAAGAGGTGGGTCTTCAGGTTCCTTTTGAAGGTTGCCATGGTAGGCGAGAGTCTGATATGTTGGGGTAGAGAGTTCCAGAGTAGGGGGGATGCACGGGAGAAATCTTATATGCGATTGTGGGAGGAGGAGATAAAAGGGGAGTAGAGAAGGTGATCTTGTGAGGTCCGGAGGTTGCGTGCAGGTAAGTACCGCGAGACTAGGTCACAGATGTATGGAGGAGACAGATTGTGGATGGCTCTGTATGTCAAGGTTAGGGTCTTGAACTTGAGTCTCTGGGCAATGGGGAGCCAGTGAAGGCATTGACAGAGGCGTGAGGCCGGGGAGTAGCAGGGGGACAGGTGGATTAGTTGGGCAGCAGAGTTTAGGATAGATTGGGGGCGTGTGAGAGTGTTAGAAGGGAGGCCACAGAGCAGGAGGTTGCAGTATCCGAGAGATATTTCTGAGTTGGAGTCGGTAGGAAGTGGAGAGGGCTTGGATATGTGGTTTGAAGGAGAGATCAGAGTCCAGGGTTACACCGAGGCAGTGAGCTTGTGTTACTGGGAGAGTAGGCAGTCATTAAATTTGATGGATAGGCCAGATGGGGGGGTTGAGTGAGGTGGGGGAAAGATGATGAATTCAGTTTTATCCATGTTAAGCTTTAGAAATCTGGCAGAGAAGAAGGATGAAATAGCGGACAGACATTGTGGGATTCTGGTTAGTAAGGAGAAGATATCGGGTCCAGAAAGGTAGATCTGAGTGTCATCAGCATAGAGGTGATGCTGTTAATCTTCTGCTTGAAGAATGAGGCAAAGTCTTCGGCTGAGATGAGAGGAGAGGGAGGAGGTGCTGGGAGACGGAGGAAAGAATTGAACGCGTTGAATACCTGTTTGGGGTTGTGAAACAGAGAGGATATGAGAGATAAGAAGTAAGTTTGTTCTGCTGCAGTGAGTGTGGACTTGAAAATAGTGAAGGATTGTTTGAATGCGATGAAGTGCTCATTGGAGTGGGACCTTTTCCATCTCCGCTCAGCAATCCTGGAGGCCCATCGCATTTCTTTAGTCAAGTTGGTGTGCCAGGTTAGCCTATTGATTGTGCAAGCTTTGGTGTGTGTGAGAGGGGTGACCGAATCGAGAGCTGCAGCTGTTGTAGTATTATATAAAACAGCAGAAATGTCTGCATTGTGTAAGGAACTTATGTCTGTAAGAGGGAGGAGGGATTCAGAGAGTGAGTGTAGGTCAAGGTGTTTGAGATTTCTGCGAGGGTGTGTAAGTTTGTGGAGTTGGGTTTGTGGACCTGGAGAGGAGAGGGAAGAGAATAAAAGTAGGTTGTGGTCAGATAGAGGGAGAGGTGAGTTAGAGAGGTTAGATAGAGAACAGAGGCCGGAGAAGATGAGGTCCAGTGTGTGGCCATCTTTGTGGGTAGCTGTGGAAGACCACTGAGCAAGGCCGAAGGAGAAAGTGAGGGATAGAAGCTTAGAGACAGATGAGTGGGAAGTGTCAATGGGGATGTGGAAGTCGCCCATGATGATAGTGGGGATGTCAGTGGAAAGGAAGTGAAGTAGCCAGGTGGTGAAGTGGTCGAGGAAAGTGGTGGCTGTCTCTGGGGGATGGTAAATGACAGCCAGTTGGAGGTTGGAGGGGGAGTAGATGCACACAGAGTGCACCTCAAAAGAAGGGAGAGTAAAGGAGTGCGGTAGCGACATTTAGGTGAAGGCACAGGTATCAGATAGGAGAAAGCCTACTCCTCCACCATGTTTGCTGCTGGGGCGGGGGCTGCGGGAAAGGTGGAATCCACCATATGAGAGTGCAGCTGGAGAATCTGTGTCAGAGGGGGTGAGCCAGATTTCGGTGATGGTGATGAAGGAAAGTTTGTTAGTAATGAAAAGATCATGAATGTAGGAAAGTTTGTTGCAGATGGAGAGAGCTTTCCATAGAGCTCCTGTTAGTGGGACTGGGAAAGTGGGGGCTGGGTCAATGTTAATGAGGTTAGAGAGGTTGCGAGAGTTTGTGACAGATTGTGGATAGGAGCCGGAAGTGACTGTGGGGATGCGTTGAGGAGGACCAGGATTTGGAGAGATATCGCCAGCAGTGAGGAGGAGCAGAGAAAGTGCTAGCAGGTGGGAGCAGGAGAGAGCATGATGTGGCTGTCTGTGCTTAGAGTCTGTGCTTACATCCCACTGAACATCTGTGGAAGGACCTGAAACCTGCAGTCTGGAGAAGGCGCCTTCACACCTGAGACAGTGGAAGCTGTTTGTTCAAGAGGAGTTGGCCAAAATACCTGTGGACAAGTCTAGAAGTCTCACTGAGAGTTAAGGTCCTGTCACACATAACGAGATCGCTAGCGAGATCGTTACTACGTCACGGTTTTGAGATCGCTGGAGAGATCGTTGGGGAGCCGTCAAACATGCAGAACTTGCCAACGATTTCGGCCGCCCCAGCGATCTAACTAACGATCTCGTTGGTCGTTGGGGCGCTTTCACACAGCAGCTATTTCAACGATCCACACCTTGATAGGGACTGTACTGTGTCACAAAGGCGTGCATAAAATTACTTTTCCGCGCCCCCTCATCTCCGATTGGTGGACGCTACTGCGTTCTGATTGGCGGCAGGTTTAAAATAAGGTGACGTTGCAGCAATTCCGTTTCTTTGTTCCTATCTGCGCTCTGCTTTCGGATCGTAGCAGTGTTCTCCGGGCAAGATTCGTCCATCTGGGATTTGTTGAAGCCTTGTCAGCGTCCTGATTTTTGGATCCTAGTAGCGTTCTACAGCTGTGATTCCATTGATTTGTGGATTTTCTTCAGCTGTGACTCAAAATCGATTTTTTTGTTCTTCAGGCAGCTATATTGCTTTGTTTACACGGTAAGTTATTTTAGTGGATTTTTGCCACACCCAACAAGTATACATTTGCTTATGCATTGGAGGCCATTTTTAAGGGGGTCAACAAATGGTGTGCAGTATTTTTTACTATGTTGTAAAATGTTTCATGTATGCTTACTGTATGCTATCCTTTTTCAGGTGGCTTTTAAAAGTGAAGAGTTTGTGAGGGAAATGATTGAACCCTACCGCTCCCTGCCGTGCCTTTGGCAAATAAAATCAACAGACTACTGCAATAGAGAGAAAAAGAGGGAGGCATACCAGCAATTGATTGCCCTCTTTAAAAGGCATGGCCCCAACGAGAAGGTGGATGAAGAGCTGGTGAAGAGAAAGATCCAGGGTCTACGCACCGTATATAAGAAAGAACTCAACAGGGTGGAGAAGTCAAAGAAGTCGGGTACCGGCACAGATGAGGTTTATGTGCCGACATTATGGTATTATGACTTGCTTGCCTTCACCCGTGACCAGGAGCTACCTCGGCGAATGGCGTGTACGATGCGGCCGACCCCGGAAGAAGACCCCGACATCCGGACTGACTCCCCTGTTGAAGATGTAAGTACCTTCTTTGCTTCCCTGTAAATAGCATTTATACTTTCAATGTACATGCCATAGTTTAGCCGCCCCTCATATTTGTTTTTTAGTGCACGTGTACCCATGCTGGTCATAACATACCTGCTGGATGTTGTAACCAAATCTTAACTTTAATTTTGTGTTCCCACAGCACCATCGGCAAGATGACGACATCCCGGCTACGGAACGTGGTATGGAGGAGGCGAGTGTGCTGTCAAGGAATGAGGAACCTATGGCATCGGCGAATGAAGACCCTATGGCCTCTACAAGTGAAGACCTTGTGCCTTGGCGACAAAGAAAGTCAAGGAAAAGAAAGGCCAGCTTGCCGCCATCGCCAGATCTAATATCTCTGGCGAACAAGATTCTATTGCTGCAGACCCAGGCCAAGAGGGACAGCTTTGCAACATTTGCTGGCGAGAGACTACAGAGGCTGGATGACCGACAGAGGGCGCACGCAGAAAGGGTCATGTTTGAGACTTTAAATAAAGCGGCAGCCGGTGAACTTAATGAAACTTCTACTGTACATAATCTGATCGACCCTGGCCCATTTCAACAACATTCTTGGACCCATATGCCGGACCCACTTCGCAGCACACCAGTGCAGAGGATCTGGCATCCACAAAGCCTTGCCCCCCCCCCACAGTATCCCATGTGTTCGGATTCTTTTGTTTCCCCCAGGCATGGATACACAAATACAGGCAATCGATATGAAGAACTGTAGTGATGTTTCATTTCAATTTTTGTTATCATTTTGTAAATATTGTTAATTTAATACTTATTTAAATTGTTAAAATTGTTCACATTTTTGTTTGTTTATAAAAAATGTTTTATTGTCCTCTTTTTTAACTTTACCCCTGCCCTCTGATCTCCCCCTGATTGAAATAAAAATGTTTTTTTGTTGTCTTATTTTCTGCTTTACCTCTTCCCGAGGATGGGACCCCTCACCCCTGCCCTCCGATCCCTTCCCAATCTCCGTTCCCTCCCCTCCATTCCCTCCCCTCTATTCCCATCCCTGCTCTCCGCTGGTGATCACCTCCTCCCCTTCTCCTCTTCCCGCTCCAGGCTTTATCACCTGTCTTCTGTCTTCTCCCTGTGTCCTCTGGTCTTCTTCACAGCTGGTCTTCTTCCCCTCCTCTTCCTACTTCCCTTTGGGGTCATAGTCATGGTGCACTGTATGGCAATGATCTGCCATACCATGCACCATGAGTCTGACTCTGATTATAGGTTGTATATACTAGATTCTTGAAAGGGCGTTGATCCAGGGAACTAGTCTGATTGCCGTATGTGGAGTCAGGAAGGAATTTTTTTCCCCGAAACGGAGCATGTTTTTTTTTTGCCTTCCTCTGGATCAACATGTTAGGTCTTCCTTCAACTTTTCATACTATGTTCCTATTCTTTCCTCTTCTCTCTTCTTCTTGAATTAGCTGGCATCTGTGAAAGCCGACTTCAGACGGCTTTCCTGCCCCCACACATCAGCTGATAACCTCAATTAGCAGGCGGCTATGAAAGCCGACTTCAGATGGCTTTCCTGCCCCCTGCACAACATCAGCTGATAACATCAATTAGCAGGCTTCTATGAAAGCCGACTTCAAACGGCTTTCCTGCCCCCACACAACTTCAGCTGATATCATCAATTAGCAGGCGGCTATGAAAGCCGACTTCAGACGGCTTTCCTGCCCCCACACAACTTCAGCTGATAACATCAATTAGCAGGCGGCTATGAAAGCCGACTTCAAACGGCTTTCCTGCCCCCACACAACTTCAGCTGATATCATCAATTAGCAGGCTGCTATGAAAGATGCCTTCAGAGGGCTTTCCTGCCCCCACACAACTTCAGCTGATAACATCAATTAGCAGGCGGCTATGAAAGCCGACTTCAGACGGCTTTCCTGCCCCCACACAACTTCAGCTGATAACATCAATTAGCAGGAGGGTGTGAAAGCCGGCTTTGGAGTCGGCTTTCCTGCCCCCGCACTGCTCCTCAGGCAGTATCACACAGGATAGGATTAGATACACAACTCGTCAGGCAGTATCACACAGGATAGGATTAGATACACAACTCTTCAGGCAGTATCACACAGGATAGGATTAGATACACAACTCAGCAGACAGTATCACAAAGAATAGGATTAGATACTCAGCTCAGCAGACAGTATCACACAGGATAGGATTAGATACACAACTCATCAGACAGTATCACACAGGATAGGATTAGATACACAACTCTTCAGGCAGTATCACACAGGATAGGATTAGATACACAACTCTTCAGGCAGTATCACACAGGATAGGATTAGATACACAACTCGTCAGGCAGTATCACACAGGATAGGGTTAGTTACACAACTCAGCAGACTGTATCACAAAGAATAGGATTAGATACACAGCTCAGCAGACAGTATCATACAGGATAGGATTACATACACAACTCGTCAGGCAGTATCACACAGGATAGGATTAGATACACAACGCAGCAGACAGTATCACACAGGATAGGATTAGATGCACAACTCGTCAGGCAGTATCACACAGGATAGGGTTAGATACACAACTCTTCAGGCAGTATCACACAGGATAGGATTAGATACACAACTCAGCAGACAGTATTCGGAGTTGGCTTTCCTGCCCCCGCACAACATCAGCTGATAACCTAAATTAGCCCGTAGGCACATAGACCCCGTAAGTATCGCGGCTCTTTCCAGCAGCCGCGGACATCAGCGCTGTAGTGCAGTGTATTGCCGCGCAGAGACCGGCTCTCTGCACAGCACCACCAGTGTCAGCCGCCGGCCTATCAGAGGCCAGCAGCTGACATCTGCGCATGGCAGTGACGTCATACGCCGCTGCGCTGGGACGCAGATGGCAGCTGCTGGCCTCTGATAGGCCGGCGGCTGGCACTGGTGTTGCTGTGCAGAGAGCCGGTCTCTGCGCGGCAATACACTGCACTACAGCGCTGATGTCGGCGGCTGCTGGAAAGAGCCGCGATACTTACGGGGTCTGTGCCTGTGGGCCGCATGAAGCAACCGGAGGGTCCGCATGCGGCCCGCGGGACGCGTGTTTGAGACCTCTGATCTATACAGATGCATACATATAATGGGTGTGAGTGAGGAAACATCTTGTTTGTTTGTAACAAAGTGTAGACAACAGTGGATATAAACTTTAACTTTTTTTTTTATAAAAATAGAAAAAATATAACAACAAACCAAAAAATATCAACAACATAAAAAAAATTTTTTATTGGCTGCCGCGACGCTCATGGGCTGCCACAAATCTTGCCAGCATCACTCCGAGCTGGTGGATTTCTTCGCTAAGCCTCCGTTGTGACGCCAGGAGATCGTGTAATGTTGGGATTTCTACGGAGGTAATTGTTAAACTTAAGCCTAATAATTCTGTACATTCATCAAATTAAGGCTATGTGCCCACGATGCACCACACCCGGGTACCATCCGCACATTAGAACGCGCTAATTACGCAAGTACAGATGCAGTATTGCGGAATTGGCGCATTATAATGCAAGTCAATGGCGGCGCAAAAAAAAAACCCTTCTGCAAAATAATTGGTAGTGCTTCGTTTTTTCCCGGAATGATAATTCGCAGTGGAAATTTCCGCAGCATGGGCACAGCACATACGGATTATCATTGGGGAACATTGCTGCCCTTCTACCATGCGCTTTTAATGCGTTTCCACAACTGCAAAAACGCTGCAGAAACGCCTTAAAAAACGCATCGTGGGCACACAACCTATCAGGTACATGTTTGTTAAACACTTACGGTTTTCGGTTTGCTCAGATGATGACGTGCTGAGTGACCACCCGGATCCCTTGGCATCACCGGCTAGGGAAAGACACAACACTTCATAGTACATGACAGCCCTATACTTTCCAAGTTGTATGGACCGTATTTTATGTGAAACCATTACCGTAAGACGAAGCTGCACCTATATCACGGAGTGATGCTGGCGAACTTGTGGATGAGTGCTGTTGGGGCTCCGGGGCTGCAGGTGACTCCCGCAGGGGCTCTGGGGCTGCAGGTGCTGGAAAACAAATAACATTAGATACCTAAGGTAATTGCAGTTGTAACCAATGTGCTGCCATATATTGTGCTAACGTATTTTAAAACCACTCACCATGATGGGGTAAAGTCTGTGACCGGATGCTGACGATACGGTCGGCAGACCTATACTTCAGGTCCGCCAGCTTCTTTCTGATTTGGGTAGCAGAGCGCTGCACCCCAAATCTCCGGACCAGGCCCCGACCGATCCTCTGCAGCACCGCCCGTTTATGGAGTACTGGATGTTCAGAGTGCACATGGCACTCATAATCCAGTGCATCCAGCTGCTCCACAAGGTAGCGCCCCTCAGCATCGCCCCAAGGAGATGCTCTCACCCTGGATGCCATATTGCTGTTAATGAGCTAGGCCGCAACTACGTCGTTAGACCCGCCCATGACGCATCAACGTCGGTAACCACGCCCACAACGCATCAACGTCGCCCATAAGCACGCGCGCTTATTGGAGGACGCTACTGCGACCTGAATTATTAGCATCTGTCAGACTGGAGACGCTGCATTGATAATGCGTCATCTGTAGAACGCAGCGGTGTCTCCAGTCTGACGGTCACACAGGAACACTGGTGTCTAGGTGGGTTTAAGTAGAAATATGTATCTATATTTTTAAATAGGTATGCATACTTTTGTGTCTGTGAGTATGTGTGAGTATATCTAGTTATCTGTATATAAGTGTGGATATGGGTGTAGATTTTTATGTATCTGAATATGTATGTGTATATGGATGTATATGTATACATATGAGTACAACAGTGGCGTACCGCCATTGGTGGCAGGCCACATAACTGCTATGGGGCCCGTGGCCGTAGGGGGCCCGTGAGCCAGCGGACCCCATAGCAGTCTCCCCCATTCTGTACCCCACACTCCGCTGTTTGATTGCCGCCGCCGTCCACTGCCACTGTGTTCAGACATGGCCACGCCTTTAATTGTGCTTGTGTCGGCCCTGCTGCGTCATTACTACAAGACACAGCGAAACAGCACACTACACGCAGCCATTACTGAGTACAGTGCCGGTGGGTGGCGGTTAATCAAACAGCGGCAACGCTGCTACGATGCACCACGCTGTGTCAGACAGTGGAGCTGCCAGCTGCTGTCGTGATGAGAGAGACAGGCTGCAGAGACTGAAGCAGCGGGGAATGAGGAGTGGTAAGTATGTATTTATATATTTTTGTAAATCTGTCAGTACTGATAATACTGGAGGACTGGGGCTGCCTTTTACCCTATGGGGGGCTGCATTATACTATGCGGAGGACCACAGCGAGTGCATTATGTATATGTATGCATATGTATATGCTCTCCCATCCTGGTATACAGGGCTGTGGAGTCGGCAAGCCAAACCGACTCCTCAATTTCCATGACTCCGACTCCACGACTCCAACTCCCTCATACATGGCTCATGTGATACATTAGGGTCATTACACTGTGCATGTGGAGGCTAAAAAGGAGGAATTCACTATCGGGGTATCATACTGTGTTAAGGGGGACACTTTTGTTGGCATCACATTTTATGGGGCTATGAAAGAGGAATCTAGGAGTTCAGAAAGGAAGAAAGTTGCTATGCAAAGGCTGGAAGGTTGTGAGATCTGCTCTTCTGTGTCCCCAACAATTATTTACTTTTTTTTTTTTTTGTGGGGGGGTCCCAATTATAACTTCTGCTATGGGGTCCCATGATTCCTATGTACGCCCCTGGAGTAGTACACGTACAGTACAGACCAAAAGTTTGGACACACCTTCTCATTTAAAGATTTTTCTGTATTTTCATGACTTTGAAAATTCTACATTCACACTGAAGGCATCAAAACTATGAATTAACACATGTGGAATTATATACTTAACAAAAAAGTGTGAAACAACTGAAAATATGTCTCATATTCTAGGTTCTTCAAAGTAACCACCTTTTGCTTTGATGACTGCTTTGCACACTTTTGGCATTCTCTTGATGAGCTTCAAGAGGTAGTCACCGGAAATGGTTTTCACTTTACAGGTGTGCCCTGTCAGGTTTAATAAGTGGGATTTCTTGCCTTATAAATGGGGTTGGGACCATCAGTTGTGTTGTGCAGAAGTCAGGTCGATACACAGCTGATAGTCCTACTGAATAGACTGTTAGAATTTGTATTATGGCAAGAAAAAAGCAGCTAAGTAAAGAAAAATGAGTGACCATCATTACTTTAAGAAATGAAGGTCAGTCAGTCCGAAAAATTGGGCAATCTTTGAATTTGTCCCCAAGTGCAGTTGCAAAAACCATCAAGCGCTACCAAGAAACTGGCTCACATGAGGACCGCCCCAGGAAAGGAAGACCAAGAGTCACCTCTGCTTCTGAGGATAAGTTTATCCGAGTCACCAGCCTCAGAAATCGCAGGTTAACAGCAGCTCAGATTAGAGACCAGGTCAATGCCACACCGAGTTCTAGCAGCAGACACATCTCTACAACAACTGTTAAGAGGAGACTTTGTGCAGCAGGCCTTCATGGTAAAATAGTTGCTAGGAAACCACTGCTAAGGACAGGCAACAAGCAGAAGAGACTTGTTTGGGCTAAATAACACAAGGAATGGACATTAGACCAGTGGAAATCTGTGCTTTGGTCTGATGAGTCCAAATTTGAGACCTTTGGTTCCAACCACCGTGTCTTTGTGCGGCGCAGAAAAGGTGAACGGATGGACTCTACATGCCTGGTTCCCACCGTGAAGTATGGAGGAGGAGGTGTGATGGTGTGGGGGTGCTTTGCTGGTGACACTGTTGGGGATTTATTTAAAATTGAAGGCATACTGAACCAACATGGCTACCACAGCATCTTGCAGCAGCATGCTATTCCATCCGGTTTGCGTTTAGTTGGACCATCATTTATTTTTCAACAGGACAAAGACCTCAAACATACCTCCAGGCTGTGTAAGGGCTATTTGACCAAGGAGGAGAGTGATGGGGTGCTACGCCAGATGACCTGGCCTCCACAGGCACCAAACCTAAACCCAATCGAGATGGTTTGGGGTGAGCTGGACCGCAGAGTGAAGGCAAAAGGGCCAACAAGTGCTAAACATCTCTGGGAACTCCTTCAAGATTGTTGGAAGACCATTTCCGGTGACTACCTCTTGGAGCTCATCAACAGAATGCCAAGAGTGTGCAAAGCAGTCATCAAAGGAAAAGGTGGCTACTTCGAAGAACCTAGAATATAAGACATATTTTCAGTTGTTTCATGCTTTTTTGTTAAGTATATAATTCCACATGTGTTAATTCATAGTTTTGATGCCTTCAGTGTGAATGTACAATTTTCAAAGTCATGAAAATACAGAAAAATCTTTAAATGAGAAGGTGTGTCCAAACTTTTGGTCTGTACTGTATGTATATACGGGCCCTTACTACTGAAACAATGAGAAACAAAGCTTTTGCAAAGTTAAACAGTTTATTACACAAATCAATACAAAACTGAAAGTAGTGTATAATTGTCAGTAGTTGCCCACTATAAGTTCTGATGCTGCCAAGTAACAGCACCAGGACTGTTAAAATACTGGCAGTAGTTGTCGCGGCTGGTCTTCGCATCATGGGTGTTTCTGCCATATCCCACTGGTTGAAGGCCTACAATTGCAGGATCGTTTGAACGCCATTCTCCGAGCTCCACTTCCCCATTGGCTAGGTCCACAGAGTCCACGAAGCCAGGCGGACAGTATGTAATTGCATCACGTCGACGAAGAAAGTTGTGAAGAGTGCAACAGGCCAAAACAACAGAGTCTATTGATGTAAGCTTCATGTTAATTGGCGTGTGAAAAACTCTGAAGCGGTTGGCCATGATACCGAAGGCATTTTCGACAACACGACGTGCCCTTGACAAGCGATAATTGAAAATTCTTCTTTCCTGGGTAAGACTTTTTTGGGGGAACGGTTTAATAAGATTGGGATGAAGTGGGAAGGCTTCATCGCCGACAAAAACAAAATTAAGGTTACCTGTAGTCTCTGAGTTGGGAGGCAAGTGTAGGTCACAGTTGTCCAATCGCTCTCCAAAAAGTGTGTGCTCTAAAACACCACCATCAGAAACCCTGCCGTTCATGCCAACATCTACATTTATAAATTCGTAATTGGCATTAATGTGTCACCCAGGCCTGGATGCCACAAGTGTAATTAAAGCTGTGTCTGAGAGCAAGGGGGAGGTTCTCTGGTCAGGGGAACATTAGCATGCAATGCCTCCTGTCTCAGGCCAGTAGGGGGAGCAGGCTGCCCCTATAAAAGCTGGTACTGGGGACAGGGTTAGGGAGAACTGGATTGCCTGTCTCAGCTTTGAGACGTGTCCCAAAGTGGAGCAGGGACAGACAGTTGTATTGCACCTAAGAGGAAGTGTGGCAGTAGGAGAGCCACAAGCCAGAGACAAGAGGCGAAGAGAGCCTGTCTTGGCAGAGAAAAGACTTAATTTTACCAGACTTTGGTGTCTGAGGCTGGAAGGATTCCACATCCCCCAGCAGAGAACCAGTCTGCAAGGGACTATACATTCCTTGGCCTAAGAAGCCTGGAGGCCCTGCCACAACCGAAGGGACCAGTAAAGCCGTACAAGGCTGGGAGCAAAAAGGAACCCACGTCGCAGGCCATACAGGCGAGAAAGCACGGAAAGCTCGGAAACGTGGGCTGTTATCCTATCAGGAGGAGATAGTCAGAAGGAGCGCAGAAAGCACGGTAGGCCTACACCCTCACCCTGACCAGGGCCAATTTCCCCGTTGCTCTCAAACATCCAGGTCCCCTCCTAGCTGGGACTGTTTGTGGGTCAATTTACCTGTTCTAGTAAAGACCCTGGACTGCAACCTGTTGTCTGTGTGCTCCTTGCTCCTCCAGCACTATCAGCACTGGGACTCTCACTACCATCACTCCCACCATCCACTACACTGCCCTGGGGCCGCACTCTTCCCGTGGGGAGTCACACTACCCTAACTGCACACCTCATCAGCCCCAGCGGTCTGCATGCAGCGGCGGCTCCTAATAACCGCAATCCACGGGTGGCGTAGTCGGACATAATCATCAGCACATAACGGACTACCACTGGCCTGACCACCCTGAGCCACGGAACCGGGTTGCCACTACTACTCCCACCGTTTCCCTAATTGCCCGGATCCGAGTGCCCCACGGCCCAGGGGGCGAGTCCGCTTTGGCGTAGTCGGCAGGATTTCGTGCCCGCAACCACCGGGTACTGCGTGCCTGAAAAAGACTGTTGTAAACTTACCTGTGGAGTCGTTTCCCGCCATCCGGAGCCGATTCCCGCCATTAGACGCCATCTTGGACCGTTTCCCGCCGTCTTCTGCCGTCTTCCCGCCATCGGACGCCATCTTCAGGACGCCGCGCGGGAAGAAGAGGGGCGTGGACGTCAAAACCGCGCGAGATCCGAAGCTCCGCCCCACGCACTGACGCTGCGCAAGGTCCTGGAAGGGAGAGAGAGCGACGCTGACGTCATCGGAGTGCGACGCCAGGTCCTCGTCCAGAGCAGCAGCGGAGCCGCGGCCTACAGAAGAGGATCGTCGGAAGGTAGGCCACACTTCGGTAGGGGGGGAGGAAGATGTCGGACACAGAGGCGCCCACTACCACCAACGCAGCTGCAGCAGCGGTGATGACCTTTTCCTTGCCCTACATCCCTGGAGCGGCCTGGCTGCCCAAATACTCAGGGGAGCCCCATGCCCTAACTGACTTCAAGGAAAGACTGTATAGTTTGTTCCAAGTTTACCCCCTGACAGAGGAACAGAAGGTCAGCATACTGACGGGGCAGTTAACTGGCGCAGCCTAGAGGGAGGTAAAATCATGGCCCACTGAGGAGAAAAGGACTGTGAAGGGTATTCTGGCCCGGCTGCGGGGTACCTTTGACACACGTACCTCCGCTGAGATTAAAATGAGGTTCTATGGATGTAAGCAGCGGGCACAGGACAGCATCAGAGACTATGCCCTAAATCTGCAGGAAGCCTTGAGGGCTATTCAACAAACTGACCCTGGCAGCGTGCAGGATACGGATAAGCTGCTAACAGAACAATCCATAGAGGGTCTGCTGTCTAGCGCCCACAGGGCCCAACTGCGCCTCATGTTCTTTCAGAACCCCGACCTGACCTTTGCCCAATTTAAGGACAGGGCCATAAGGGTGCTCCGTGAATCTGCAACCAGTGGCGCTATAAACCCCCGGCACCCTGCTATCACTTACCACCAGGAGGCGGCGCCCTCCTCTATGGACTCCGTGGAGGCTGATGCACAGGCCCTGAACCAAGCCCCGTCGAAAGGCCTGCACCACCAAGTCCAGGAGCTGACCAGGAGCGTCGCGGCATTGACCAGGACCGTCCAGGCGTTGCAAGTGGACCCGTCAAGACCCATCGAGCTGGCTTCAAGTCCGGAGGATGTCCCGTGGCATCGACAGAGGAGAAAACCGTCGTTCCGAGGGAGGCCCACAGACCGCTACGCAGAGGATGGACAGCCCATTTGCCGTCGATGCAACCAGCCCGGACACATTTCCAGGTACTGTAATTTAAACGGGTCCAACCTGGGGCAGAGGGCCGACCCCCAGGCATAAGATCACCAGGCCCTTATAATTGGCGTGATAAGTACGTTGGGGGGCGCCCGGTTTTACCCGTGGTGCTGGACGGTATCCCCATGAGCGCCTTGCTGGATACTGGGTCGCAAGTAACCACAATCCCTTATGTACTTTTTAAGCAGTATTGGACTGATGCTGATATCACACGGTATCCAGACAGTAACTTGAGCATCATCGCCAGTAATGGCTTACCCGTGCCGCAGATGGGGTTCAAGGAGATGACCATTAAAATTGGTAAAGTTGAACTGCCGGCACAGGGAGTGATTATTGTGGACATTGACCGTCATGAAAGTCACCCTAAAATAACTGTGGGTACTAACATAATTGAAAATTGTCTTTCAGAGGTAATTGTAATTCTACAACAGGTGGCGGTGAATGCTAGTTCCAGCCAAAAGAGAGTCCTCAACAAGGAGATAAAAGCCCTGATGAGACGGCAGCAGGTAGAACTGTCTGGTGGTGAGATCGGCAGCGTAAGACTCAGTGATCCATTCCCCATTTCCATGCCTCCCAAAAGTGAAATGATGATCTGGTGTCGGACTGCAATCGGGTTGAGAGGTAGAGACTACCAAGCCATGGTAGAACCCGTGTACTCAGACAGCAGGCCCACCATTTTGACAGCCCGGGGGGTGGTTGATGTCCGTCATGGGAGGGTGCCCGTCCGCATCCTCAACATTGGGGAGAGGGAAGTACACTTACCCAGGTACGCTACACTCGCCAAACTGTTTGTTGTCGAACACCAAGCTATCAGGGCCGTGGAACCCTTGCCTCCATCTCCTCAGGCGGAGGGTAATGGCTCCCAGAAACAAAAGGAGACTGGTGCCAGAAACTCCATGTGGGTGCTGACTCCACTCCCCTGCACCAAAAACAAGGAGTCTACCGGGTGGTACAGGAGTACGAGAGAGTCTTTAGTAAGCACCCGCTAGACTTCGGCAGAGTAAAGGGGATAGAACACCACATCCCCACAGGGAGCCACCCACCAATAAAAGAGAGACACAGGCCTGTACCCCCAGCACATTATCAGAACGCAAAGGGCATGCTAAGAGAGATGAAAGAAGCTGGGGTCATTAGAGACAGCTGTAGCCCCTGGGCAGCCCCTTTGGTTCTGGTCAAAAAGAAAGACGGCACCATGAGAATGTGCGTGGACTATAGACAAATCAACCGTATCACCCACAAAGACGCATATCCGCTGCCTAGAATAGAGGAGTCTTTAGCCGCACTAAAATCAGCTAACTTCTTTTCTACTTTGGACCTTACTAGCGGGTACTGGCAGGTTCCTGTGGCAGAGGCTGACAAGGAGAAGACCGCCTTCACCACCCCGATGGGACTGAGTGAATTCAACTGTATGCCCTTCGGGCTCTGCAACGCACCAGGGACCTTCCAGCGGCTGATGGAATGCTGTCTAGGGCACCGAAACTTCGAGACGGTCCTCCTTTACCTGGACGACGTGATCGTCTATTCGAAGACCTACGAGGACCATCTAAAGCACCTGGCCGAGGTGTTCGAAGCCCTGGCAGGCTATGGCCTGAAGGTGAAACCATCGAAGTGTCACCTGCTGAAACCAAAGGTCCAGTACCTAGGGCACATGGTAAGCGCGGAAGGAGTGGCCCCCGACCCTGACAAGGTCACGGCAATCAAGAGCTGGCCAAGCCCCTCGAACATCAAAGAGGTGAGACAGTTTCTCGGGTTGGTAGGCTACTACCGAAGGTTCATCCCCGGGTTCACTAAGATGGCAGCTCCTATGCAGGACCTCCTGATCGGACAGTCTAAGTCCAGGAGTCAAAAGCCACCTTTCAAGTGGGATAAACCGGAAGAGGAGTCCTTCCGCCAGCTAAAGATGGCCCTCACGGGGGATGAGATCCTGGCCTACCCTGATTACGGCCAGCCTTTCATTCTCCACACAGATGCCAGTAATGTGGGACTGGGAGCCGTACTGTCCCAAAACCAACAGGGCAGAGAACGGGTGATCGCATACGCCAGCCGGAAGCTGAGGCCCACCGAAAGGAACCCAGAGAATTACAGCTCCTTCAAGCTAGAATTCTTGGCATTGGTGTGGGCCGTGACGGAACGCTTCAAGCATTACCTGGCCTCCGCAAAGTTCACCGTGTACACGGACAACAACCCGTTGACACACCTGGACAATGCAAGACTGGGTGCCCTGGAACAGCGGTGGATGGCCCGTCTCTCCAACTATGACTTCATGATCAAGTACCGGGCAGGCAAAACCAACGCCAACGCGGACGCCCTATGAAGAATGCCTCACTTACCTGAAGGTGACGAAGACCCAGAAGAGCTGGAAGAGGTAGAACTCCCCGCGTTTCACCGGTATGGAGCCGCTCAACACTCTCACCGCGTGAAGGAGGAGGATCTAACAACTGTGATGATGAATCCCCTTCCTCACCACAGCTCCACAGCTAGGCCGAGACCCAAGATAGTGACCCTGCAGTCCGCCTGGTGAAAGATCTGCTGACCCGGGAAGACGCCCGCCTAGATCCAGATGCCCCAGAGGAAGCCAAGCAGCTATGGAAGGAGAAGAGCAAGCTGTTCCTCTACGAAGGCAAGTTGTGCAGAAGGATTGTCAACCACCGGACGCACGAGCTGACCTGGCAAGTCGTGGTCCCAAGGCGAGATGCAGCTATGGTCCTGGGAGCTTACCATGACAGAGCGGGACACTTCGGTTGGAAGAAACTGGAGTTCCTACTAAGAGGAAGGTTCTTTTGGGTCGGCATGAGAGGAGCTGTAGAAAAATGGTGCAGAGACTGTGGCCCTTGTCACCTAAGGAGGAAGGACCGTACCAGCCAGAAGACACCCTTGAGGCCCATCGTCACCACGCAGCCTCTTGAGCTGGTAGCTCTGGACCACGTCAAATTGGCTCCAAGCCGGTCCGGATACATCTATGCCCTGACAATCGTGGACCACTATTCCCGTTTTCTAGTGGTGGTCCCGGTAAAGGACTTGACAGCCCAAACAGCGGCCCGTGCCTTCCAGCAATACTTCTGCCGTCCACACGGGTATCCGGAACAGGTCCTGACAGACCAGGGTCCAGCGTTTGAAGCTGAAATCTTCCAGGAGTTCTGCAACCTCTATGGCTGTAAGAAGATTCGTACAACGCCTTACCACCCCCAAACCAACGGGATGTGTGAGAAGATGAACAATATAGTCATTGATCTCCTGAAGACGTTGCCCCTGGAGGAACGCAGCCTGTGGCCAGAAAAATTGCCGGACCTGGTAGACATGTACAACAATATCCCGGTGAACGCTACAAACTGCACCCCGGCTTACCTGATGCGAGCTAGACCAGGTAAGCTGCCCGTAGACCTGGAGATGGGAGTCCTAGTACCTGAGGACACCTCCCCGGATGCGGACTGGGATACGGAAAGGCAACTGCAGTACAAGAAGGTACAGGAGAGTGTGGAGAAGAGCCTGGCCCAGGTGAGAGAGAAGCAAGAAAGACTCTTCAATCAACACGCCCCTGCTGGTCCCCTAGAACCTGGTGAGCAAGTCCTAAAGCGAAAAAGAAGGCTACATAAGTTGGACGACCAATGGGAAAGGGAACCCTACACCGTACTGCAGTCTGACCACGACAACCCAAAGGTGTGCGTAATCACCAAGGACGGAGGAGAAACCACTAGTGTCGTCTCCAGAGACCACCTCAAAAGGTGCCCCGAGCAACTCCGTAGTGCAGAAGAGGATCAGAGTGACCTTGAACCCACAGAGGACAAGGAAGAAATGATCAGCACTGTTCTCGGAGAGTTCCCTCAGTCCTGGACTCGCATAAATGATGCCATAGTGGTACCCGTCCTGCATTTCCTGCAACCGGCACAGCAACAACCAACACCAGAGCCGGAAGGTGAAGAGGAGCAAGCAGTTCCAGAGGCAGAAGAGCCTGTACCAGCAGCCCAGGAGAGTCAACCCTCTGCTGACAGTGAGCCTGCCATGCCTGCGGTAAGCCAAAGAACCCGCAGACAGCTGCCTGCCTTACCTGTACACCCAGCTGGTAGCTGTACCCCTAACGCTAGTGGGGAAAGCCAAGTCAATCCACCACCAGACAGTGGGTTAAGGAGGTCAACCAGGAGCACAAAGGGACAGATACCCGCTCGCTGGAGAATATAGAGTGTACTAAAAGTGTAAATAACCCTGTTGCCAAATGTTGAATTGTTTGCCAAGTTACATGCTTGTTTGGTAATTCTGTGTTTCAGTTTCTTGCAGCTACCGTAAGGATTCACAGGTTATGGACTTTTTATAACCGGGACCTTGTATGGACTGCGTTCTGAGCCTAACCCAGGAATGAACTAAGACTGTAAAGGACTTGGGGTAGGACAGACCCCCACCTGGTTAAGGCTCCCGTTGTTTTGGTGATATGGACACCCGGTCACAGACCACACTGTGACCTAAAGAACTCAATTTGTGCGTTGTCTGTCTATTAATGTTTTATTGATTATGCATATTGTCTTTGTTTATTGTTTAGTCCCGGAGTACTAAATTTCACTAGGGGGGAATGTATCACCCAGGCCTGGATGCCACAAGTGTAATTAAAGCTGTGTCTGAGAGCAAGGGGGAGGTTCTCTGGTCAGGGGAACATTAGCATGCAATGCCTCCTGTCTCAGGCCAGTAGGGGGAGCAGGCTGCCCCTATAAAAGCTGGTACTGGGGACAGGGTTAGGGAGAACTGGATTGCCTGTCTCAGCTTTGAGACGTGTCCCAAAGTGGAGCAGGGACAGACAGTTGTATTGCACCTAAGAGGAAGTGTGGCAGTAGGAGAGCCACAAGCCAGAGACAAGAGGCGAAGAGAGCCTGTCTTGGCAGAGAAAAGACTTAATTTTACCAGACTTTGGTGTCTGAGGCTGGAAGGATTCCACATCCCCCAGCAGAGAACCAGTCCGCAAGGGACTATACATTCCTTGGCCTAAGAAGCCTGGAGGCCCTGCCACAACCGAAGGGACCAGTAAAGCCGTACAAGGCTGGGAGCAAAAAGGAACCCACGTCGCAGGCCATACAGGCGAGAAAGCACGGAAAGCTCGGAAACGTGGGCTGTTATCCTATTAGGAGGAGATAGTCAGAAGGAGCGCAGAAAGCACGGTAGGCCTACACCCTCACCCTGACCAGGGCCAATTTCCCCGTTGCTCTCAGACATCCAGGTCCCCTCCTAGATGGGACTGTTTGTGGGTCAATTTACCTGTTCTAGTAAAGACCCTGGACTGCAACCTGTTGTCTGTGTGCTCCTTGCTCCTCCAGCACTATCAGCACTGGGACTCTCACTACCATCACTCCCACCATCCACTACACTGCCCTGGGGCCGCACTCTTCCCGTGGGGAGTCACACTACCCTAGCTGCACACCTCATCAGCCCCAGCGGTCTGCATGCAGCGGCGGCTCCTAATAACCGCAATCCACGGGTGGCGTAGTCGGACATAATCATCAGCACATAACGGACTACCACTGGCCTGACCACCCTGAGCCACGGAACCGGGTTGCCACTACTACTCCCACCGTTTCCCTAATTGCCCGGATCCGAGTGCCCCACGGCCCAGGGGGCGAGTCATTACCAAGGGCCATCATGATGATGCTGAAATAGCCCTTATAATTATAAAAATAAAATCCGCTATTTGGTGGCTGAGTGATTCGGACATGTTTCCCTTCCAAAGCCCCACCACAGTTAGGGAACTGCCACAGCTGCTCAAAATCAGAGGCAATCTTTTTCCATTCCTCCTCCGTGTTGGGAAACTGTATGTAACTACGTAGACTGTGGTAAATTGCATTACATGTCTCCGGGATTAGAATACTGAGCATGGGCCTTGAAATGGCTGCAGAAAAATGCAAGTCTTGGAGTGAGCGTCCGGTGGCCAGGAATCTCAGTGTGACTGCCAATCTTTCATCTGTCGGAATGGTAGCACGCATCGCTGTATCCTTCCGTTGAATACGTGGCGTAACTCGTTCCAGTAACTCTTTAAAAGATTCCTCTGACATCCTCAGATAGTTGCGGAAATCATGAGGATTCTTCTCCTGAAGCTCTCTTACAAGTTGCATGTGGGACAATTCAGACCTCTTCTGCAGCCACTCTCTGGTCCACATGCGACGCTTTCGTTTGGAACGCCTCTGTAGCTCTCGTGCCTCATCTTGACGCCGAGCTTCCTCAACCAGCAATGCAGCAACCACAATAGCACACTGCCCGTCGTCCATGATGTGCAAACTGCAAACATAACATGAAAAGATGAGAACACTTTCAACAAAACAATTAACGCAAGTATTTAAACTGTACATGAAAAATATCATGGAAAACCATGTTCCATTATGTTAGTGAACATGACAGAAAACATGCTGTGTGGGTGCGTGTGCATGAGACCCCTAAAATATCTGTCCATGCAAAAGCATATATATACAGATAGAAGCCAAGCCCTCCCCTCCCTGAGGAGCAAAGATAGCAGATAATTGGTAAATGTGCGATAAATGGATTAAAAATGGAAACGCATTTGAGACCTCAAACAATACCTACCTCGCTAAAGATGCCTGATTTGTTCAAAGCGGAGTCACAGCTGGAGAACGCTACAATGATCCGCAAAGATCAGCACTAGTCCAATGAACGGATATTAACAGCCTGGAGAACTCTGCTAGGATCTTCAATCAACAGCCCGGAGAACTCTGCTAGGATCTGCAATCAAGCACGAGGTCAGAAACAAAGGACGGAATCGCTATTCTGTTGCCTTCTGTATGCGCGACCGGAAATGAGAACGCTGTAGCGACCACCAATCGGGGACGAGGGGCGCGGAAAAGTCCAATTTATGCACGCCTACGTGTCTCTGCTCTGAATCGCTGACGAGGTCGTTGGCTAGGTGTCAAATACAGAGATGCACACTGCCCAGCGGGAGTGCAACGACCCAGGAATGGTCCAGGAAGCTTTGTAACGATCAACGATCTCACAGCAGGGGCCTGATCGTTGCTACCTGTCAAACGTAGCGACATCGCTAGCGATGTCGCTATTGCGTCACAAAACCTGTGACGTATCAACGATCTCGCTAGTGATTTCGTTATGTGTGACAGGGCCTTTACAGATATTTATTTGCAGTGATTCCCTCAAAAGATTGTGCAACAAAAAAATAAATAAATATAGGCTATATGCCCACGATGCAGAAATGTTCCGGATTTTTCCTGAGCGTTTTTGCATCTCCCTGGCAGAAAAAACACATGCGTTTTTCCTGCCAGGGACAAGCGTATGTCCCGCGTTTTTCACATGCGATTTCGCATGCGGGTTGTCAATCGCTTTTCCAAGCGATTTTAGCATCACTTGGAAAAGTGCTTGATAACTTGGTCACACTATATAAATCCATGCAACCGGCATGGATTTATATAGTGTGACCAAGTTATAATTAAAAAGAATGGTAAAAAATAAAAAATAAACATTATACTTAGCTTCTGATGGCCCCAGGTCTCCTTGTCCAATGCGTCCGGTGTGTTGAGCGGTACGCTGTGGTCTAAAAGGACTTTCCATGACGTCATTTAGTCATGTGACAGGTCACGCGACCGCCGACGTCAGCAGTCGCGTGACCTGTCACATGACTAAATGACGTCATGGAAGGTCCTTTTAGACCATCGCGAGCTGCCGGGGAGACAGGACGCATCGTACAGGAGACCGGGGGCCATCAGAAGGCGAGTATAATGTTTATTTTTTATTTTAAAATCTGTTTTTTTACAGGTACTATGGTACCCGGGTCTGGAGGAGAGTCTCCTCTTCTCCAGACCTGGGTACCATCCGCACATTGAATCGCTTAATATCCGCATATGCACATGTAGTCATGCGGATATTAAGCGATTCAATGCAAGTTAATGGCGGCAAAAACGCAGCGCTTACGCAAAATAATTGGTATTGCTGCGGATTTTTCCGCAATGATAATGCACAGCACATGCGGATTATCATTGGGGAACATTGCAGACCTTCTACCAAGCATTTTTTAAGCGTTTCTGCGGCGGAATTGCCGCTGTGGAAACGCTTAAAAAACGCAGTGGGCACACAGCCTAAGGGTACCATCACCTTTGTCCTGGCCAGTTTCATTATTTTTTTTTTATTTTTCTGTTGAACTACAATTCAAAAGCAATGTCTGATTTTCATTATAAATCAGCAGAAAAAGAAGTGGAAAAAGCGGCACATCCTAATCCTTAAAATAAATCTTCTTTATTGAATATTAATATGTTAAAACTACAATTAAGGGTGTTGCTACACCAGAAACACATCAGTTATTTGAATCATGTGAAGGGTTATTTTAATATATAATTATGAAGATTAAAGATATCTTTTAAGTATTTTTAAAGTACCATTTTTCACCTTTAGGTGCTGAAATATTGTCAGTTTGAGATCTGCAATGGAATCTGGCACTCATTTACAATATGAACTGGAGTCATTGTTTTGATTGCAAATTCTGCACACATGGTAAGCCCATTTATTCTTTAAATGTCTGATTTTGGCTATGTGCCCACGATGCAGAAATGAAGCAGAAAATTTCTGCAGCGTTTCTGCATCTCCCTTGCCAGAAAAAACGCATGCAGATTGTTCATGCGGATTGTACATGCGGATTGTGCATGCATTTTTCCTGCAGAATACATGCGGATTCACATGCGTTAACTCATGCGTTTCTGCATGCGGACTGACAAGCACTTTCCAGGCGATAGCATCACTTGGAAAGTGCTTGACAACTAGGTCACACTATATAAATCCATGCAAACGGCATGGATTTATATAGTGTGACCGTAAAAATAAAAAAATAAAGCTATACTCACCCCCGATGCCCCGCCGCGTGTGCTGCAGCGCTCGTCCTGGCTTCTTCCTGGTAGCCGGCTCATCGCGAGACAGCCTGCGGTCACATGACCGCGACGTCATCTCAGGTCCTGGAAGATAAGCGCTGCCGGCTAGCAGAGAGAAGCCGCCGGACAGGTGAATATAAACTTTATTTTTTATTTTATTCTTTTTTTACAGGTACAATGGTACCCAGGTCTGGATGAGCGTCTTCTCTCCTCCAGAACTGGGTACCATCCGCACATTGAAACGCATATAATCCGCGTGTACAAATGTACAGACACGGATTATATGCGTCTCAATGCAAGTCAATGGCGGCGCTTCCGCTGCGCTTCCGCAAAATTAATTAACATGCTGCGGATTTATTAGCGCTGCAGAAACGCTGCGGAAAAATCCGCAGCATGTGCATTGACATTACAGAATGTCATTGGGGAAGATGGGGTGCGGATTACCAAGCGTTTTTGATGCGTTTTCGCTGCGGAAATTCCGCAGCGGAAACGCATGAAAAATGCATCGTGGGCACGCAGCCTTTCATTAGTTGATATTCAGTACATTTAAAGCTGCACTCCAGCAGGTTTTTTTTTATTTCACTCGCCGGAGTGGTATTACTAATGTCTGTTCCCTGACCTTAGTAATATATTTACCAGTCCCCGCTTTCTGCTCTTCCACTCTAGCCTCAATCTGCTATCTTGTGACTAGTGTTGAGCCACCCCCGTAGTGTTCGAGTTCGGTTCGGTTCGTCGAACACCCGTGTGTTCGCCGAACTGTTCGTCGAACTGTTCGTCGAACACCTTCGAACACCGTTAAAACCAATGGCAGGCAAACAAAAACATATAGAAACACATAGAAAACACCTTCAAAGGTGTCCAAAAGCTGACAAACTGCTCAGAAGACACAACTAACACATGGAAAAGTGACAAGTACATATAGTCATGCGAAAAGAAAAGAGGTGGAGGAGTAAAAGGAGGGGGAGACACAGATATAGGCATGTCATGCCCTTCTAAAATCCAAAAAGTGAGAAGCAGAGACGGCCAGTCCGCTCCTGCCCGTGCCACCTCCGTGTCGCCGGGTTTGTGCCAGAGCCGCGGTGAACCCTGACGGCCAGCCCCCCTCTCCCAATACTGGTGCCTGTCCGCTGGTGGGTCGAGAGAGCCCCCCTGTGGTGGAGGCAGCTCTAAGCTTTTTAATTTAAATTGTCCCTCTAATTTGAATGAATACACTTTAAATCCATTTACAAGGATCTATTGGAGGGCAAGTCTCATGCCAGCAGCCGCGTAATTCCAGCTCCAGTAGCGTCCACTAAAGCTGCTGCAGTTAAAAAGCTTTTATAAGGATCGAGCTCGGCTGTCCACCGCAAGGCATCCTAGTGCCAGTCCCAGCCCCTATGCCTTGGGGTGCCTCCTGATGCTCTTCACTAAGTATCCCGTGGTCCCGAAGCATTTCCTTTGAAAAAATTAAGTGTCCAAACTACAGGTGGTGTAGCTTGCTTAACAGCCGGGATAATCCGCTGACTAGCAGACACTGCTACTAGGCACAAAGTATTTCCTGGGCTAGATGCAGTTAAAAATTTGTAAGTAGATACTCTCGTTGGATGCTGAGAAAGCATTCCATAGAGTCTCCTGGCACGCCATATATGATTCTCTTAAAAAGCTTGGGGTAGGGGTCTAGGGGACCCTTTTATAGCCAAAATCACGGCCCTGTATCACAATACGTCACCTAGGCTGAAGATAAATGGAACTGTAGCACCGAGGGCTCGGTTGCTACAGACGTATTGCACCTCACCCAGAGGTGTGATATCTCACTCTCAGATAAGGATGGAGTGTGGATCAGGACCCGACACCTGCATGCATTACACCACATTGCCATGGGGCAGGGCGACCAATATGCCCCTGAGATGGGCACGACAGTCCCTGTCCCTGGCTGGAGTGGGGGGAGGGAACACTGAGGAAGGGGAACCCTGCAGTGCAGGAGCAGGGAGGAAGCAGTTCCTGGGTGCATTGAGAAGGGAGTATAAAAGGTGGGCACCATCTTAGTTCAGTGCAGAGAAGTCTGAGCAGAAGTGGCAGGGAGCAGGGGCTCTGCATGAGCTCTGCTCCGGAGGCGGGCCTAGTAACAGAGGCCCAGGCCTGCAAGAGGGAGAAGGAAGGAAGAGGAGCGGAGAAGGCTCCAGGAACGAGGAATGAAGGGATCCCAGGGGTGCGGACGGGCGAGTCGCCACCGCACGCCCGAATCCACCTGCGTGGAGGGGTCAGGCCAAAGGGGGAGACCGGTCCCCGAACTAGTGGAGGCAGGAAACGACCCTCAGCTAGAAACCGGAGGCTCTGACATTTTATGTGGCGCAGCCCCTTGCTCCACCCGCTAGGAAGGCACCACATAGGGTCAGGGAAACTGGCGCCAAGTTTACCAAGAGGAGGCCCGAGGCAGCCGGACAGAAGTGTTGGTAAGAAAGGCCAGACAAAGGACACACAAAGGGGGTCCTGTGAAGCGCTCCAAAGTTATCTGGGAGTTGTCTGAGCCCCTCACCTGGTGAGCACAGTACGACGTGGGCAGCCGTTACCTGCAGACGTGGTCTGGATAATAAGAACTGTGAGTAAAGGCCCTGAACTGCATCACTGACTCCGTGTCGTTACTGCTGCTGCCCTGCACAATCACCCCCATCCTCCGCATACACTGCCCTGAGGCTATACTCCTCCCGTGGGGAGTTATGCTACGCTCTGCTGCACCCACAACACCAGCCTTAGCGGTCTGCCCTGTAGCGGCGGTTCACTCTGACCGCAATCCACGGGTGGCGTAGTCGGACATTTAAACATCAAAACCACATAAATAGTTCCGCCACTGGTTTGACCGCCCTGAGCCACGGAACCGGATCGCCGCCACGAAGACTACAACCACCAGCATCCACCCAAAAGGGTCCGGCTCCGGGTGTCCCAAGGCCCAGGGGGTGCGTCAGAACATTTTCATCACCTTTCACAATCACCAATGGGACAAGGCAGGGATGTCCTCTGTCCCCTCTCTTATACATCCTAGTGACGGAGCACCTGCTCTCATCAATTCGCCATAACCCCAATATTAGGTGGATTGAGGTGGGAGGCACCGAGTACAAGTGCTCTCTATTTGCTGATGATGTCCTAGTATATATCACTCAATCACATATATCCATCCCTGCTGTTATGGCTGAAATAGATCACTTTGTTACATGGTAAAATTTTAAAATCAATGCAGCGAAGTCTGAGGCCCTCGATGTCTCCCTCCCTAAATCCATATAGGATTCCATCCAGTCCAACTTTCCCTTTGCCTGGCCCTCACAGGGTATCAAATACTTAGGAATTCCTATTCATAGAGACCTCTCCCATCTATGTTATCTTAATTTTGGGCCCTTTATTGAACAATTCCATACAGACCACGGTTGGCAAGTTAGAACTGTAAGATTCACTACGTGAACCACTGGTGTTTTGTGGAAAAGCACATGTACACCGCGTTCCAAATTATTATGCAAAAAGTGTTTAGGAGTGATAAGGGAAGAATTTGTTTGTTTGTCAGTTAAACTCATTGATGGTGATGTGTGTCAGGGCTCTTTATATCACTGTAAGCACTTGCAGACACCTGTGCTAATTAGTTTGGCAGGTGTGTCCAATGAAAGGCAAGACTACTTAAGAAGGCTCTCTCACATTATTAAGCAGCCTACATTTTCTGCCAAAATGGGAAAGAAAAAGGATGTGTCGGCTGCTGAGAAGCAACAAATTGTGGAGTGTTTAGGTCAAGGCATGACTACAATCAACATTGTGCGATGATCAGGATGAAGTGTCTTGGCAATCACGAAGTATGTAGCTGATTCACAGTACACACGTGTGCGTGCTGATAAGGGCAAATTGAGGACTCTTTCCTACAGGCAATTACGTCAGGTTGAAAGAGCAGCGGCAAAAAAGCCTTGTCATAGCAGCAGACAAGTTTTTGAAGCTGCTTGTGCCTCCAACGTCCCCCGAACAACAAGATGCAGGGTCCTTCAGAGGTTTGCAGCTGTGCATACGCCATCCTGTCGACCTCCTCTATCCACTTCACACAAGCAGAAACGGCTCCAGTGGGCCAAACATTACATGAAGACTGATTTCAAAACTGTTTTGTTCACGGATGAGTGCCGTGCAGCGCTCGATGGTCCAGATGAATGGAGTGGAGGATGGCTGGTTGATGGACACCCCACGCAAACACGGCTACAGCGCCAAAAAGGAGGAGGTGGAGTAATGTTTTGGGCTGGAATCATGGGGAGAGAGATTGTCGGCCCCTTTAGGATCCCTGAAGGCGCTAAAGATGAACTCCATAATGTATGTGGATTTTCTCAAACAGCACTTCCTGCCATGGTTCAAGAAGAAGAACCGTGTATTTCACAGCAAGATCATTTTTCTGCATGATAATGCACCATCTCATGCTGCACATAAAACATCTGCATCTCTGGCTGATATGGGCATAAAAGGGGACAAACTTATGGTGTGACCCCCATGCTCCCCTGACCTCTACCCCATTCAGAACCTTTGGAGCATCATTAAAAGGAGTGTCTATGATGGCGGGAGGCAGTTCACATCTAAGCAACAGCTCTGGGAGGGTATTCTGTCCTCATGCAAAACAATTGAAGCAGAAACCATCCAAAACCTGACAAATTCAATGGACGAGAGAGTTCAGAAGCTCCTTTCGAACAAGGGGTCCTATGTGAAAATGTAACATCACCTAGAATAAAGTTTTGAGTTGAAAACTGTTTGATTTCAGTTTCTAACAACCTGCTAATGCTTATAATTTCAAAAATGACCATTTTTTTGGTCTTTATTAAAATGAAAAGGTTGATCGAAAAGTTTGGGGGATCTAAGAGTGTGGCAACCCAGTAGTCATGATTACTTCGAATTCTGACAATATGAGGGTCATGCTGCAGGTAGTGCAGCAAGAAGGCACTTATGTGTCTTGCGCATCTCGGAGCCCCAAAATTATTTTCCGGGCTAGATGCAGCTAAAAATTATTTTTAATTTTAAATCTGGTGAAGCTTATTATAGATGGCCTAATAGGATCAGTGCTGCACACTGCTACAAAGCCCAAATTATTTTCCAGTCAAGATACAGATAAACATGATTAGTAATTTTAAATCTGGTGGAGCTTATTATAGATGGCCTAATAGAATCAGTGCTGCACACTGCTACAAAGCCCAAATTATTTTCCAGCCAAGATACAGATAAACATGATTAGTAATTTGAAAGCTTAAAACGGTTGGTAGGGTGATTTTAACCAATCATCAAGCTTTTACTCTCCCCAGGATGACACAGGGGTAGAAAAGTCGTTTCGGATCCATGATTTGTTCATCTTTATGAACGTGAGTCTGTCTACATTATCAGTGGAGAGCCGCGTGCGCTTATCTGTCAGCACACCACCAGCAGCGCTGAACACACGTTCAGACAGAACGCTGGCTGCGGGGCATGACAAGATCTCCAAGGCGTAAGTGGCTAGCTCCGGCCATTTATCCAGATTGGAAGCCCAAAAAGAGCAAGGGTCCAGTGACACAGTCGTGGCTTCAATGTTTACTTGGAGATACTCCTGTACCATCGTCTCTAGGCGTTGACTATGTGTCAGACTTCTTGTCTCCTGTGGCCTTGCAAAGGATGGGCTAAAAAAGTGGTGAAATGATTCCGCAAAATTGATGTTACCAGCAGATACTGTGGTTCTGTTACGGTTTGAGTGCTGAACACTTGACGGTCCCACGGTTGGCAAGTTGGAACTGTGAGATTCACTACGTGCACCACTGGTATTTTGTGGAAAAGCACATGTAAGATTCTGCAACAGTCTCTGCTGATACTCCTGCATGCGTGCATCCCTTTCTATGGCAGGAATAATTTCTGCAAATTTACTTTTGTACCGGGGATCTAACAGTGTGGCAACCCAGTAGTCAGGATTATTTCTAATTCTCACAATTCGAGGGTCATGTTGCAGGTAGTGCAGCAAGAAGGCACTCATGTGTGTTGCGCATCCAGGAGCACCAAGTCCCTGTTGTGTTGGTGGCGAGGTAACAATCATGCTTCCTTCCTCTGTCCTCTCCCCCCAACTTCGCACAACAGAAATGTGATCAAGGTCTCCCTCATCTGATGAGTCTTCCTCAGTTCGTCCTCCACTTCTTCCTGGGCTCCTGCACCTTCCTCACTAGTTTGGCTGCTACCATGCGCCCTGGTAAAATCATCTCCCCCACCCTCACATGCCTGCCGCCCTGGTGCTGCCGACCGTCTGGACCTTGCAGATGTTAGCCCTTCCGCATACAACTCCTCCTCCTCTACTTCCTCCACCTCCTCTTGTGCCACCACCTGACTCCGAATTCTGTTTAACATGTGCTCCAGCATGTAAATCACCGGAATAGTCATGCTGATAATGGCATCGTCAGCACTAAACATCTTCGTCGCCATTTCAAAACTGTGCAGAAGGGTGCATAGGTCCCTGATCTGAGACCACTCCTCCAGCGTGATTTGCCCCACCTCTGAATCTCGTTGGCCCAGGCTATACGTCAGAACGTATTGCACCAGGGCTTGTCGGTGCTGCCACAGTCGCTGCAACATGTGCAGAGTTGAATTCCACCGGGTAGGCACATCGCATTTTAGCCGGTGAAGTGGCAGGCCCAACGACTTCTGTAGAGATGTAAGTCGCTGAGCTGCGGGATGCGAACGGCGGAAGTGAGCACACAGCGACCGTGCCCTCTGCAGAAGGCCATCTAGTCTGGGATAGTGGGCTAAAAATTGCTGGACAACCAGGTTCAACACGTGAGCCATACAAGGCACGTGTGTGACATTGCCCCGGCGAAGGGCCGCACCCAGGTTTGCAGCATTGTCGCACACGGCCTTCCCTGGTTTCAGGTCCAGTGGAGACAACCATTCATGAAATTGGTTCTCCAGAGCTGACCACAACTCCTCAGCTGTGTGACTCACATTTCCCAGACATTTCAATGTAAAAACCGCCTGATGACGTTGAGCCCTACTGCCAGCATAGTAAGGAGGTGTGCAGGATCCCTTCTGCGCAGTTAGAAAGCTTGTGGCATGACCAGACAGGCTTTGGGTGCAGGTGGAAGACCGAGAGGAGGTTGAGGAGGCAGAAGCAGTGGAGGAAAAATGACATAAAGAGGATTGACGCACAACTCGTGGGGACGGCAAGACTTGGACAGCAGCCCCTTGTCCTGCTGTCACCATAGTTACCCAGTGCCCAGTCAGCGACATGTAACGCCCCTGTCCATGCCTACTCGTCCAAGTGTCTGTGGTGAAATGCACCCTGTCACACACAGAGTTTCTCAAAGAAGCGGTGATGTTGTGTGCGACATGCTGGTGGAGCGCAGGCACACCTTTCTTTGAGAAGTAGTGCCGACTGGGCATCTGGTACTGGGGCACTGCGACGGACATAAGGTCTCGAAAATCCTCTGTGTCCACCAGGCGGAAAGGCAGCATTTCTGTAGCCAAGAGCTTGCAGATGGTGAAATTCAACCTCTTAGCTTTCTCATGGCTAGGAGGAAATGGTCTTTTACTTGTCCACATCTGAGGGACCGAGGGCTGGCTATTGTGCTTAGACGGGGTTGATAAGGGTGTCCCCGGCAAACTGCCGGTCTGTGAGGAAGATGCAGGCGGACATGTTAGGTTGCCTTGATCCAAAGGTGGTGCTATCGATGTCGGACAGCGCTCAAGACCAGCTGGTGTTACCACCTCCAAAGAAAATGATGACCTGCCAATCACGCTGGCTGTTGCGGGTAAAGAGGTGGCAGGTCTGCGCCCCAAAACAGGTGTGACTGCTGTCCCCCCAGTCACAGAGGATGAAGAGGCCGCGGATGCACAAGATATGGCAGACGGTGGTTGGCCCGGCCGGCTAGACCGCATTGTAGCACACTGAGCTTCCCACTGCAACTTATGCTTCATGTCCATGTGCCGGTTCATGCATGAAGTACTCAAACTATGTATTTTTTGGCCTCTACTTAGCTTTTGCTGACAAATGTTACAGATAACACGAGTTGGGTCATCTTTATCGATCTGAAAAAATGCCCAGGCTATGCAAGGCTTAGCACCCATGCGACCTGAAGAGCCACCACGACTTGTGGTGAGAGGCAGAGTTGTGTTTGAGGATGCAGTTGTTGACGTGCTTCCAGTACTACGTCTCTGTCCAGGAAGGCGCAACCTGACCTCGTCGTCACTAGCATCTTCCTCCACCTCCTCTGCTGACCTCATCTCTTGGCTGACTGTGGGTTGACAGTAAGTGGGATCTCCGACCTCATCATCATCACCCTGTGCGTTATCACACCCGTCGTCCTCAGAGCCAACCTGTTCCTGCCCTGACAAAAAACTAAAGTTGTCGCTCCAATCAGGTATTTGAGTCTTATCATCGTCTTCCTCATTGTCTCCACCAACAGGAGTTACAGTTTGGGAATGAGGGTCTACATTATGGTCAGAACCTTCTGCGTCTGGTCCTGGATCCGACTCATAAAGATTCTGGGCATCAGTGCAGATCATTTCCTCGTCTGGATTCACAGAAGCGCTGGAGTCGACCTCTGATTCCCAGGCTATAGTATGAGTAAACAGCTCTGCAGACTCAACCATCTGTTCTACCTCATACTCAGACGGGCAGCTGGAGATTTGGGAGCTGTGAGGAAGCAAGTGCGATTTGGGTGACACCTTTGAGGACTGGAGTATTTGTGATGTTGAAGTTGATGTGGAGGAGAGCCCACTTAAAGGAGCACTTGATATCCGTTGAAGCACCTGCTGTTTTTGTGCCTCATCTGGAATTTGTAGCGATTGGCGTGGCCGTAAGAAAGGGATCTTATCACATTGTCCGCTAAAAGAAGTAGACATTTTAGTTTGGCTGGAAGATGGTCTTTCTTCTGCACCTACCCCACGGACACAACCTTTTTTCCCCTTCCCAACACGCCTATTCCCCTTTCCACCAGCAGCAGGCCTTTTTCCACTCATTTTGGTGGTTAACTAATTCACAACTCTGGAGTTGTTTGCACAAAAAAACAATGGATGGTAACCGAGCAGAGCTGAGTGGCCAAACTGTGGTATTAGGCCAAAACTATTGGCTGGGTTAGATGCAGAAAAAAATTATTTTTAATTTGCAACCTGATGGAGGTCAGTATAGATGGACTAATAGACCAAGTCCCACACACCGCTAGAAGCCCAAATATTTTTTCAGAGCTAGATGCAGAAAATTTTTTTATTCAATTTGCAACCTGATGGAGGTCAGTATAGATGGACTAATAGACCAAGTCCCACACACTGCTAGAAGCCCAAATATTTTTTCAGAGCTAGATGCAGAAAAAAATTATTTTTAATTTGCAACCTGATGGAGGTCAGTATAGATGGACTAATAGACCAAGTCCCACACACCGCTAGAAGCCCAAATATTTTTTCAGAGCTAGATGCAGAAAAAAATTATTTTTAATTTGCAACCTGATGGAGGTCAGTATAGATGGACTAATAGACCAAGTCCCACACACCGCTAGAAGCCCAAATATTTTTTCAGAGCTAGATGCAGAAAAAAATTATATTCAATTTGCAACCTGCTGGAGGTCAGTATAGAAGGACTAATAGAACAAGTCCCACACACTGCTAGAAGCCCAAATATTTTTTCAGAGCTAAATGAAGAAAAAAATTATTTTTAATTTGCAACCTGATGGAGGTCAGTATAGATGGACTAATAGACCAAGTCCCACACACTGCTAGAAGCCCAAATATTTTTTCAGAGCTAGATGCAGAAAAAATTATATTCAGTTTGCAACCTGATGGAGGTCAGTATAGATGGACTAATAGAATGATGCTATGCCCAAAAGATTTTACTTCACTAGGTGCAGTAAAAAAATTGGTATTCTATACACAGGTGGTATATCTTGCAACACAGATAGGCTACTCCACTGACTAACACACTCTGCAATAGGCCAAAAAGGATTAGCTTTGCTAGATTCAGCCAAATGCTGTGAAAAAAACTTGCACAGCACTGGCACAGACCTGCCTGGCAAAAACTGATAGGAACTGATGTAACCTAGTCCTGAAAAGGACTCCAATTACAATTAGTCTTTACTCCCACAATTTATCTATTTAAGAGCACAGACCTGCCTGATAAAAGTCGTAGGAAATGCTGTAACCTAGTCCTTAAAAGGACTGCAATCACAACTATTCCCTACTCCCAAGCTATCTGTATATTTGTGCGAAAATTGGCTTGAAATTAACAAGGTATAGCGCACACAGCAACAGCGGTGCCGTCTAACACGCAGCTGCAGCAGTGAGAAAATGGTGGCGACGGGGAAAATGGCTTGGTCTTATAGGGCAAGGACATGTGACATACACTGCCAATCACACATGCCCTTGCTTGTGTGAAAAAAAGCACTTCGCTCCGTGTGTGCGCTGCTGATAGGCTGACAGATTGCACCTCCCCACTGCAAATGCGGGAAAGAGAAAAAAAAATGGAGATCTTCATTGTTCCTGCAGAGATCCATCCCCTGCCCCTCCCCCCGCCCCGCTGTACACTCAAACTGCGTATTAACATTAATTTTCATCATTACTGAGAAAAAATCCAGTTATGATTTTGGTGCACGAACAGTTATCGAACATAACCTCGAACAGCCGAATTTTTCTCAAATTGTTCGTGTTCGCCGACCGGCTCGAACACCGCCCAAAACAGCTCGAATTTGAGATTGGCGAACAGTTCGAGTAGAACAACGCTCATCTCTACTTGTGACCTTAGCTTCTGAAGTTAGAGGTAACGGTCACAGGCTCTCCATGTAAGCCTATGAGAGCCTTGTTCTGGCTCTCATAGACTTACATTGAGAAGTGACTTCTGGTCTGCGCAGCAACACTAGAGTGATCCAACAGGTCAAAATAAGAACCGCTGAGAACAGAAGGAGACAATGGCTTGAAATCGATATCCAGGGGTTAAAAAAGGGAAGTTTCCCCTCCATGAATTACAGTAGAGAGTAATTACAGGTAATAACCAGCTCTCTGCAGCAAAACACAGGTGACCTGGAGGAGTCCTAACTATTCATAGTTTAACTAAAACACGCTGCCGTCACCCATCTGCATTATTACTCATGATAAAGATCGAGGTAGTAGAATTGTGTTCAGACATGGATGTGACAGAAATGCTCTTAGTATTAATTTATTTTACTCGCTTTTACAGTGCCATTAATTCCATATCATCATCACTATCCCCCTTGGGGCTCACAATCTAAATTCCACAGAGCAGGAGGTTGCAGTAGTCGAGGCGGGAGATGATGAGGGCGTGCACTAGTGTTTTTGCAGATTCGTGGTTGAGGAATGTGTAGATCCGGGAGATATTTTTGAGTTGGAGTCGGCAGGAAGTGGAAAGGGCTTGGATATGTGGTTTGAAGGAGAGATCAGAGTCCAGGGTTACCCCAAGGCAGCGACCTTGCGGGACTGGGGAGAGTGGGCAGCCCATTGACTTTGATTGTTAGGTCAGTGGGGGGGGGGGGGGGAGTTGGGTGAGACGGTGGAAAGATGATGAATTCAGTTTTATCCATGTTAAATTTTAGAAATCTGTCAAAGAAGGAGGATGAAATAGCAGACAGACATTGTGGGATTCTAGTTAGTAGGGAGGAGACATCAGTATGTCTTAGGAGTGTGGGAGAACGGGGAGAACATGCAAACTCCTTGCACTCCTTCCCCACCCCTTCCGGCCGGCGTCACTGATTGAGTGCAGTCAGACTACTGTGTTACTACCTGAGGATCGCAATCCATTCCTTGGACTGGCCGTCTGCTCTCCTGACATGAGCATGAAAGCATATATTTCTATGCAGCTGTCACTCTCAGGTCAGGAGAGCAAACGACCAGTCCGAGGATTGCGATGCGATCCTTGGGCATATGGCGGTCTGACTGAATCAGTGACGCCAGTACAGAGGGGTGGATGGGATTATGGACAAGGGAAGGGGTGAATATTTATTTACAATTTACATATGTTTGACTTGCCGTCGCAAGGCAATACATTTGTCCGGGGCTTACAGGAACTCAACAGGGCCACATAGAGAAATAAAATATCCAAGTCCAAATGCCCAAGCACTATTTCAGGATACTATTAGGATGCTACACAAAAATTACCTTTCAGATTCCCTTTAAGTTGCTTCTGGATCTCTTAAACATTCAGGAATCTAGAATATATTGTGAATATATATGAAATAAATCAGTTTTTTGGCTGGATGCTGTATGGTGTTTTCAACATGTATTTTGTGTTCTATTGTTAGCTCCAGTAAAATAAACCTAGAAAAATACTCCAGCATACTAAGTGCTGAGAGTGGTTAATCGGCTATGTTTAGTGCTAGGTTGATTGAACAGCCATGGAGTGGGAGGAGTCCAGTGTATAAATTCCCAGCCTTCTAGAGCATTCAATGTTGGGTAGACCTGGATGTGCAAGCTCTGGATCTGTGTTTTTATGTTAAGGAAAGCTGAACTATTAGGAACTGACCTGGTTGGAGTAGTGGTATTGCAACCAATAGGGGCAGCACCGGCAGGTAGCGTAGTCAGGGAAAGCCAGGAGTCGATACACAGGAAAGCAGTATAATCTTGTAGGATTTAGTAGGTTTCGTAGTCAGAGAAGGCCAGGAGTCGATAAACATGAAAGCAGTATAATCTTATAGGAGGCAGCTGGTGAAGGAAGAGCTTGACTAAAGGCTGGGAGCTCAATAATCTCGAAAGGAGGAGGTGCCAGGCCAGGTTTAAATAGGGCATGCAATCATGAACTCACAGGATTTAGCCAATCAGGAGCAACACAGGGTGGAGCCGCTCAGGAAAAACACAGGTACTAAAATCTAGTTTAGCCAGGAACTGTCCAGCGAGCAGAATAGTTCAGTGGGAAGAGCTGCTGCCTGGTGTACAATGACTACTGGGTTTGAATCCTGACAGTAGTCCCCTCCTTCCAAGATGGCCTCTGGATGTCTCAGGCACTGGCTTCTCTGGATGTCTCTGATGAAAATCTCTTGTAAGATCGGGTGCACGTGTGCCACCCTGGCCAGGCCGCTGCGATCACGGCACTGGGGCACGGCCGTCCGAGTGCTGGTCTGGTCCGACCGTGGGTGCGTGCCAGTTTTTATCAATTGTGGGGTTAATAATAAAATAACAAAAAGGGTTTGTGACGCCAGTTGAGATATTCAGCCTGGTATGGCCAGGCACTGATGAAGGCCCCTGGGAGTTAGGTGGTGAAGAGCAGTACCAGATGATTAACCCTTCCCAACCAGGGTTGGCTCCCAGGGGAGTTGGAGCAGGAATGACACAGCAGAGAATAATCAGCTTTAGACAGGGTTATAAACAGTTTGTACCTTTTACTGAAGTTCGGCAAACAGTTCCAGAAGCTTCTATACAATTCACATACAGGGTTTTGGTCACATCTGCACAGTGGGTGTTCAGTTTCTCTGCTGTGAGGTTGTGTAGCCTTCCTGTTGCTAATTATGTCTCTGATAAATGATTTTTTGGATCCCCACAGGTCCAAGGTGAATAGTTACTGGATCTGTGATCTCTTCCATCCATCCTTCCAGGCAGCTTAAATCTGTAGAAAACACCTACTTTCTCTTGCAGCAGTGTTCCTGACTCTATGCGCTGCTGAGCTCCTGGGCAAAGCATTTTACAGCTCATTATATGAAGAGTGAGCAGTCTCTCAGTTTCACCACGGACCCTGGAAGTCCCTATGGCCATAGGGACTGATACTCTGCCTTGTGCAGCTTGTCTTCTGCAGAGAGCACACTGCTGTTCTCTACACAGGGACCTTCATGATGCTACATCTCCTCACATCTTCACTCCTTTACTGAAGCACACCACACTTCTCTTCAGAAGCACCTACTCCCCTCTGAGGGATCGTGCACAACTTCCTGGTGCACGATCCCTCAGAGGGAGTGCACAGTTTATCAGTAAGGAATCGGGTAACAATGTGTGGATGCAATTATAACAGCAGAGAAATCAGCCCTCACCATAGCTGACAATACAGATAGATTATATTACACATGTAGGCATTTTGTGGCGCTATAAACACAGGCGCCGCACATGGACATTGCACTCCGGTTCCCATGAATCTTCTGGTCCGTAACCCTTCCATTGCACTAAATACTGTAATCTTCCTCTGAATCTTCTAGAGTCCAGAATTTTAATTTTATCTACGATGTACTCTTCTTCACCATGGACTATTTCTGGTGGAGGAGGTGGTTGAGTTCTTCCTGGAAACGGGTGCTCACTGAAAGGTTTAAGCAAGGATACATGGAACACAGGGTGAATTTTCATGCTGCTAGGAAGTTTTACATTGAAGCCAACTTGGTTTATTTGTGCAGACATTTGAAAAGGTCCTATGAATTTTTGACCCAATTTCGACAATGGTACGTTTGTTTTCAGGTTTTTTGTAGATAGCCAAACCTTGTCACTGACCTGAAGGGAAGGAGGGGCTTTGCGATGTTTATCTGATGTTCTTTTAGAATCTTCTTGGGCCTTCTGTAACAGCTCAATTAATTCTTTCTGAGCTTCCTGCAACTTTGTCAGTCTGTCAGAACCAGCAGGAACTGAAGTATTACATTAAAGATTAGGAATAAATGCTGGATGTAAGCCATAATTAGCAAAAAATGGACTTTGGGATGTAGAACTGTGTTTGGAATTACTGTAGGCAAATTCTGCTATTGGTAAATAGTCCACCCAGTCATCCTGCATGTAAGATATAAAACAGCGCAGATATTGTTTGGTTAGGTATTTCAGTCTGGCCATTGGATTGTGGATGGAAAACAGTAGACAAATTGACAGTAACTCCTAAACTGTACAGAAGCTTTTCCAAAATTTTAGTGTAAACTGAACACCTCTATCAGAAATTACATTGTCAGGAATTCCATGCAGCCTGGATATCTCTCTGACCATTAATTGTGTGGTTTGTTCAGCAGTAGGAATCCCTTTAGTTGGAATAAAATGGACCATTTTTGTGAACCGATCCACCACAACAAAGATAACAGTCATTTCTTTAGATGGAGTTAGGTCCACGATAAAATCCATTGAGATTGATCCCCAAGGCCTGGATGGAACTGGAAGAGGTTGAAGGAGTTCTAAATGAGAAGATCGTGGCATCTTGTTACGTGCACATGTTAAACAGGTAGAAACATATTTTATTACATCCCTCCTACAATTAGGCCACCAAAAAGAACGGAGCAGTAGTTCTTAAGTTTACATGACTCCAGTGAGTCCTACAAGTTTGGAATCATTGACAAGTTTGAGGACTTCAAGTCGAACAGATTCGGGGACATATACTTGGTGCTTCTGCATCCAAAACCCCTCCTTAAAAGACAGATCAACATCTTTGGAAGGATGGTTAAGCAAAAAGTCAACTTGGTATCCATCTTGAATTTTTGTAAAAAATTCTTTAGTGTAAAGTATTCCCCAAAAAAATTTTGGAAGAAGAATGGTATAGTCAATGTTAGACCTCTCCTGAGGTTCAGTAGATATCCTGGACAGCGTGTCAGCCTTGACGTTTCTTGAACCAGGCCGATAAGAAATTACAAAATTGAACCTGGAGAAAAATAAGGCCCAGCATTCTTGTCTTGTAGACAACCTCTTAGCTGTATGTATGAATTCTAAATTTTTGTGGTCAGTAAGGAGAGTCACCGGATGATTAGCCCCTTCCAAAAGATGTCTCCATTCGGAGAAGGCGACTTTAATAGCTGAAAGTTCCTTATTTTCAATGTCATAGTTCTTTTCTGCAGATGACATGGTATGAGAAAGGAATGCACATGGATGAAGCTGCATCTTGTCTCCAATACGCTGTGACAAAATGGCTCCCACCACAGAGTCTGAGGCATGTACTTTGACAACAAACGGTAGTTTGAGATCTGGATGGACTTATAATGGTGCAGAAGTGAAAAGAGTCTTTAGTTTTTCGAATGCCCCTTGTGCCTCTGGAGACCAGAAAAACATTTTGGTTTTCTTTGTGAGTGAAGTAAATGGCAAAATGATTTTTGAAAAGTTTTTAATGAATCTTGTATAGAAATTTGCAAATCCTATAAAGTGCTGGACGTCTTTTAAATTTCTTGGGTAGGCCAGTCAACTACCGCTCTGATTTTACTAGGATCCTTACTCAGACCTTCTGGGGAGATGGCATATCCCAGAAATTGAGTCCTGGTTTGTTCAATTTTACATTTTTTAAGTTTGATATAGAGATGATTCTCCTGTAGACGTTCCAGGACTAACTGGACATGTGATGCTCCTCCAAGGTATCTGAAAATATCAAAATGTCATTGAGATAAACAAAAAATCCATTGAAAAATCTTGAAAAACATCATTAATGAAGTGCTGAAAGGTGGCAGGGGCATTGCTTAGGCCAAAAGGCATAACCAGGTATTCAAAATGTCCATATCTAGTTCTAAAGGCGGTTTTCCACTCATCTCCCTGGTGAATTCGTATGAGATTATAAGCCTCTCTTAGATCAAAAATTTTGACAGAACGTGGTCTCTCCAGCAACTCAGGAATTAAGGAGAGTGGGTAGCGATTTTTTTTCAATCAGATCATTTTTTATTGTGAACAATATCAAGATACATTCACATTTTAATTTGTTTTTAGAAACAAAACTAAATAAAACAAACAGTGGGTAACTATTTTTAATGGTAATCTTATTTATTTCTCTGTAATCAATACATAGCCGCAGGGTTGAGTCTTTTTTTCTACAAAAAACAAGGGTGCTCCAGCTGGCAAAGAAGAAGGTTGAATGAAGCCTTTCTCTAATTTTCATCTATGTACTCTTTTCGTACCTTCAATTCTGATTCAGAAAGAATGTAAATTCACCCAAACAGAATGAATGCTCCATGAAGCAATTCAATGGGACAGTCGTAAAAATGATAAGGAGGCAGTTGATCGGCTTTCTTCTTACTGCGGACCTCACTGAACTGCTGGTACTAATGTGGTAGTTTATCATAATTTTGATGCAAAATCTCAGATACTTGAATTTGTTTGAGAATAGGTAAATTAGCACAGCAGTTGTTTTTACAGTTCACAGAGGGAAAGGTAATTGTCCTCAAAGCCCTGTTGATAGAAGGGTTATGGGTTGAGAACAAGGGAATTCCTAGAATAACTGGACATTTTGGAGAGGAAATAAGATGTAAACTAACAGCTTCATGATGATTTGGTTCAATACAGATTTCAAGTTCAATTGTCTCGTGTGTAACAGGTCCAGAAGATAAAGGTGATCCATCCACAGTTTCCATATCGATTGGCATGGATGTTATTATCAAGTGTGAATTGGAAGTCCATGAAATTCCCTCCTGCTCCAGAATCTAACATGGCAGAACATTGCATTTTTTGGCTCCCTATTATGACCTGTATGTGAAAGACAAAATGAAGATAATGGTGCTGCTGGGTTTGAGTTTTGACATGAACCTTGTGTTGTTTGTTCCTGAAGTGGACGGATTCCCTTAGCAACAAGGACGGTGCCATATGTGATGTTCTTGTTTTCCTGTTAGGCCGGGAAGGCTGTGTTTGTTTTGCTAACATTGCACAGGTTTATGCAGTAGTCTTAATAAACCAGTGGAAGATTTAAAGAAGAGACAGTGTTCCTGTGTCTACCTCTACGTGCAGCCTAGTGAACTGATCTGCCATAGTATATATATATATATATATATATATATATATATATATATATATATATATATATGTATATATAGGGTAGGCCATTTATATGGATACACCTAAATTAAATGGGAATGGTTGGTGATATCAACTTCCTGTTTGTGGCACATTAGTATATGGGAGGGGGAAAACTTTTCCAGATGGGTGGTGACCATGGTGGCCATTTTGAAGACAGCCATTTTGGATCCAGCTTTATTTTTTTCAATGGGAAGAGGGCCATGTGACACATCAAACTTATTGAGAATTTCATAAGAAAAACAATGGCATGCTTGGTTTTAACTTTATTCTTTCATGAGTTTTTTTACAAGTTTATGGCCACTTATAAAAAGTGTTCAAAGTGCTGCCCATTGTGTTGGATTGTCAGTACAACCCTCTTCTCCCACTCTTGACACACTGATAGCAACACCGCAGAAGAAATGCTAGCACAGGCTTCCAGTATCCGTTGCTTCAGATGCTGCACATCTCGTATCTTCACAGCATAGACAATTGCCTTCAAATGATCCCAAAGATAAAAGTCTAAGGGGGTCAGATCGGGAAACCTTGGTGGCCATTCAACTGGCCCACGACGACCAATCCACTTTCCAGGAAACTGTTCATGTAGGGATGCCCGGACCTGACACCCATAATGTGGTTGTGCACCATCTTGATGGAAAAATTCAGGGAACGTCCCATCTTCAGTGCATAAAGAGGGCAACACATCATCACGTAGCAATTTCAGATATCCAGTGGCATTGAGGTTTCCATTGATGAAGAATGGCCCCACTATCTTTGTGCCCCATATACCATACCATCAAGATACGAGACGTGCAGCATCTGAAACAACGGATACTGGAAGCCTGTGCTAGCATTTCTTCTGCGGTGTTGCTATCAGTGTGTCAAGAGTGGGAAAAGAGGGTTGCATTGACAATCCAACGCAATGGGCAGCACTTTTAACACATTTTATAAGTGGTCATAAACTTGTAAAAAACTCATGAAAGAATAAAGTTACGTTAAAACCAAGCACACCATTGTCTTTCTTAGGAAGTTGATATCATCAACCATTCCCATTTAATTTAGGTGTATCCATATAAATGGCCCACCCTGTATATATATATATATATATATATATATATATATATATATACAGTGCAGACCAAAAGTTTGGACACACCTTCTCATTTAAAGATTTTTCTGTATTTTCATGACTATGAAAATTGTACATTCACACTGAAGTCATCAAAACTATAAATTAACACATGTGGAATTATATACTTAACAAAAAAGTGTGAAACATCTGAAAATATGTCTTATATTCTAGGTTCTTCAAAGTAGCCACCTTTTGCTTTGATGACTGCTTTGCACATTCTTGGCATTCTCTTGATGAGCTTCAAGAGGTAGTCACCGGAAATGGTTTTCACTTCACAGGTGTGCCCTGTCAGGTTTAATAAGTGGGATTTCTTGCCTTATAAATGGGGTTGGGACCATCAATTGTGTTGTGCAGAAGTCAGGTGGATACACAGCTGATAGTTCTACTGAATAGACTGCTAGAATTTGTATTATGGCAAGAAAAAAGCAGCTAAGTAAAGAAAAATGAGTGGCCATCATTACTTTAAGAAATGAAGGTCAGTCAGTGCGAAAAATTGGGAAAACTTTGAAACTGTCCCCAAGTGCAGTTGCAAAAACCATCAAGCGCTACAAAGAAACTGTAACATACCTGGCGGCGTCCTTACATAGTGGTCCATCTCCCACTGTGCAAGAGCGCGCACTTGATCTCCAGTCCTGTCTGCTAGCCTGGCTTCCCTCTATGCTGTCTGCTTGCCTCTGTTTCTGCTGCTTAAGGGCGGCGCCCGATCACTTCCTGCTTCTTGTAGCTGCTGCAGGCACACCCCTTGTGCGTCCTCAGCCTATTGCTGTCTGTCACCTGGTATTTAACCCAGCTCCTCCCTGGAATCCATGCCTGAGCATTGTGTTCTGTCAGTTGGCGTCTAGTCACTGATGTGCCAGGTCCTGTCTAAGTTTCCTGCCTTGCGGTATCAGTTCCCGTGTCTGAACTGTGTCCTGTCTGAACTATCTTCTAGCCTGTTGTCTTCTGCCTATCCTGGAGGCTGTATTTCCAGGCCTGTGTGAACACGCTCCTAGCCTATTCTTTCCGCCTTCTAGGGGCCACATACCTAGACCCGTTCCTGTATCTTGCCTGTTCCTGTCTGAACACGCTCCTAGCCTGTTCGTTCCGCCTTCTAGGGGCCGCATACCTAGAACCGCTCCTGTATTTTGCTGCTGTGTATGTTCTTATCTGAATACTCTCCTAGCCTGTTACCTGTTTTTCTCTATGTCCGTACCTTCCCTTTTCCTCCAGAAACTGATCCCGTACCTATCTCCTACTCGTTGTCCCTGTACTCCCGTTTGTGAGTTTAGTGTCCACTCGCTACTTCATTGCAAGCATCCTGTGTGTACCTGGTTCTGCCTTTCCCTTCCAGTCTGTTCCGTGTGAACAGAGCCCTGTCCCCTCTGCTCTGCCTTGCTCACAGCTCTGGCGGTTCTTGCCTGCTATGCATTTGCTCGCTGCTCCGGCAGTCTCGCTCTGCTCTGACCCTTGCTCGCTGCTCCGGCAGTCTCGCTCTGCTCTGACCCTTTGCTCACTGCTCCGGCAGTCTCACTCTTCTCTGACCCTTTGCTCGCTGCTCCGGCAGTCTCGCTCTGCTCTGACCCTTTGCTCGCTGCTCCGGCAGTCTTGCTCTGCTCTGACCCTTTGCTCACTGCTCCGGTAGTCTCGCTCTGCTCTGACCCTTTGCTCGCTGCTCCGGCAGTCTCGCTCTGCTCTGACCCTTAACTCACTGCTCCGGCAGTCTCGCTCTGCTCTGACCCTTTGCTCGCTGCTCCGGCAGTCTCGTCCTGCTCCTCTCTCGCTCACCCTCCAGGCGGCCTTGTCCTGCTCTTCTCTCGCTCACCGCTCCAGGCGGTCTCGTCTTGTTCTGCTCTTGCTCGCCGCTCTGGGCGGCCTCACTCTGCTGTTTGTCCACCGCATCTGTGGTTCTGTTCCTGAGTCCCAGTCTGTACTGGGTCCTATCCACTCGGTGCTCCAACCTGTCGTACCTGCCAGTACCTCCCTGCCTGCATACCAGTCGTGCTTACCAGCATCCGCCAGTCTGCATACCAGCCGTGTCTGCCTATACCCAGCAGTCTGTGTGCCAGCCTAACCTGCCTGTTCCTGTATTCCCCTGTGTGGGTCAACAGCCGTGTCCGGGGTCTGTCCTGGAGTAGCACCTGGTCCCTCTGCTCGGTTCCTCCTTGATACACTGGCGTCGTATGCCGTCGTGCGACCCTGGACGGATCGGATGGATACTTAGTTACGCCCCTCCAGGCATTCACTCTCCGGCACGGTCCAGTGGAATCACTACATATACACGCACACGCCACTCAGCTTGGGCGTGTGCATTACAGAAACTGGCTCACATGAGGACCGCCCCAGGAAAGGAAGACCAAGAGCCACCTCTGCTTCTGAGGATAAGTTTATCTGAGTCACCAGCCTCAGAAATCGCAGGTTAACAGCAGCTCAGATTAGAGACCAGGTCAATGCCACACAGAGTTCTAGCAGCAGACACATCTCTTCAATAACTGTTAAGAAGAGACTTTGTGCAACAGGCCTTCATGGTAAAATAGCTGCTAGGAAACCACTGCTAAGGACAGGCAACAAGCAGAAGAGACTTGTTTGGGCTAAAGAACACAAGGAATGGACATTAGACCAGTGGAAATCTGTGCTTTGGTCTGATGAGTCCAAATTTGAGATCTTTGGTTCTGTGCGACGCAGAAAAGGTGAACGGATGGACTCTACATGCCTGGTTCCCACCGTGAAGCATGGAGGAGGAGGTGTGATGGTGTGGGGGTGCTTTGATGGTGACACTGTTTGGGGATTTATTCAAAATTGAAGACATACTGAACCAGCATGGCTACCACAGCATCTTGCAGCGGCATGCTATTCCATCCGGTTTGCGTTTAGTTGGACCATCATTTATTTTTCAACAGGACAATGACCCCAAACACACCTCCAGGCTGTGTAAGGGCTATTTGACCAAGAAGGAGAGTGATGGGGTGCTATGCCAGATGACCTGGCCTCCACAGTCACCAAACCTGAACCCAATCGAGGTGGTTTGGGGTGAGCTGGACAGCAGAGTGAAGGCAAAAGGGCCAACAAGTGCTAAGCATCCTGGGAACTCCTTCAAGATTGTTGGAAGACCATTTCCGGTGACTACCTCTTGAAGCTCATCAAGAGAATGCTAAGAGTGTGCAAAGCAGTCATCAAAGCAAAAGGTGGCTACTTTGAAGAACCTAGAATATAAGACATATTTTCTGTTGTTTCACACTGTTTTGTTAACTATATAATTCCACATGTGTTAATTCATAATTTTGATGCCTTCAGTGTGAATGTAGAATTTTCATAGTCATGAAAATACAGAAAAATCTTTAAATGAGAGGGTGTGTCCAAACTTTTGGTCTGTACTGTGTGTATATATATATATATATATATATATATATATATATATATATATATATATATATATATACAGTATATATACACTGCTCAAAAAAATAAAGGAACACTCAAATACCACATCCTAGATCTGAATGAATGAAATGTTCTCATTGAATACTTTGTTCTGTACAAAGTTGAATGTGCTGACAACAAAATCACACAAAAATCATCAATGGAAATCAAATTTATTAACCAATGGACGCCTGGATTTGGAGTAACCCCCAAAATTAAAGTGGAAAAACACACTACAGCTGATCCAACTTTGATGTAATGTCCTTAAAACAAGTCAAAATGAGGCTCAGTATTGTGTGTGGCCTCCACGTGCCTGTATGACCTACCTACAATGCCTGGGCATGCTCCTGATGAGGTTGCAGATGGTCTCCTGTGGGATCTCCTCCCAGACCTGGACTAAAGAATCCGCCAACTCCTGGACAGTCCGTGGTGCAATGTGACGCTGGTGGATGGAGCGAGACATGATGTCTCAGATGTGCTCAATCGGATTCAGGTCTGGGGCTCGGACGGGCCAGTCCATAGCTTCAATGCCTTCATATTGCAGGAACTGCTGACACACTCCAGCCACATGAGGTCTGGCATTGTCCTGCATTAGGAGGAACCCAGGGCCAACCACACCAGCAAATGGTCTCAAAAGGGGTCTGAGGATCTCATCTCGGTACCTAATGGCAATCAGGCTACCTCTGGCGAGCACATGGAGGGCCGTGTGGCCCTCCAAAGAAATGCCACCCCACACCATTACTGACCCACTGCCAAACCGGTCAAGCTGAAGGATGTTGCAGGTAGCAGATCGCTCTCCACGGCGTCTCCAGACTCTGTCACGTCTGTCACATGTGCTCAGTGTGAACCTGCTTTCATCTGTGAAGAGCACAGGGCGCCAGTGGCGACTTTGCCAATCCTGGTGTTCTGTGGCAAATGCAAAATGTCCTGCACAGTGTTGGGCTGTGAGCAGAACCCCCATCTGTGGACGTCGGGCCCTCATACCACCCTCATGGAGTTGGTTTCTAACCGTTTGTGCAGACACATGCACATTTGTGGCCTGCTGGAGGTCATTTTGCAGAGCTCTGGCAGTGCTCCTCCTGTTCCTCCTTGCACAAAGGTGGAGGTAGCGGTCCTGCTGCTGGGTTGTTGCCCTCCTACGGCCCCCTCCACGTCTCCTGGTGTACTGGCCTGTCTCCTTGTAGCGCCTCCAGCCTCTGGACACTACGCTGACAGACACATCAAACCTTCTTGCCACAGCTCGTATTGATGTGCCATCCTGGATGATCTGCACTACCTGAGCCATTTCTGTGGATTGAAGAGTCTGTCTCATGCTACCACGAGTGTGAAAGCACAACCAACATTCAAAAGTGAAAAAACATCAGCCAGAAAGCATTGGTACTAAGATGTGGTCTGTGGTCCCCACCTGCAGAACCACTCCTTTATTGAGGGTGTCTTGATAATTGCCAATAATTTCCATCTATTGTCTATTCCATTTGCACAACAGCATGTGAAATTGATTGTCAATCAGTGTGGCTTCCTAAGTGGACAGTTTGATTTCACAGAAGTTTGATTTACTTGGAGTTATATTCTGTTGTTTAAGTGTTCCCTTTATTTTTTTGAGCAGTGTAAATATATATATATATATATATATATATATATTGTAACATCCCTGGTAGCGTGCTTGCATAGTGCACCACCTCCCACTATTCAAGGCCGCAATCTTACCTGTCAGTCCAGCCTGCAAATCTTGCTCCAGTTCATGCTGTGTGCTTGTCTCTTGACTGACTGCTTAGGGCGGCGGCCCGGTTACTTCCTGATTCTTATAGCTGCTGTGGGCGCACCCCTAATGCGTCTCCAGCCTATTGCTGTGAGTCACTGGATATTTAAACCCCCTCCACCCAGTAGGAGGGGCCTGAGCAACACTAACATTCAGTGTGCTCCTGGACTCTGAAGTTGCCAGGCCCAGTTCTGCTTCTTGTCTGTTTCCGCCATTCTGGGGGCTGTATACCCAGACCTGCTATCTGTGACTTCTTGTCTGTTTCCGCCTCTGGGGGCTGTATACCCAGACCTGTTATCTGTGACTTCTGGTCTGTTTCCGCCACTTTGGGGGCTGCATTCCCAGACCTGTTATCTTGACTTCTAGTCTGTTTCCACTATTCTGGAGGCTGTATACCCAGGCTCGTTCTTGTATCTCATTGCAGTAGCAGTTCCTGTCTGAACTGTATCCTAGCCTGTTACCTGTTTGTCTCTATGTCCGTACCTTCCCTTTTCCTGCAGTATCTGAACCTGCACCTAACTCCAACTCGTTGTGAGTTTTGTGTCCACTCGCTAGTTCATAGTAAGTACCTTGTGTGTATCTGGTTCTGCTTGTCCCTTTTCCCTTCCTCCGTATCTTGCTCCTGTGTTCTAGCCATCCTCCTGTATTTTCCAGTCTGTTCCATGTGAACAGAGCCCTGTACTCTCTGCCTGCACCTTCAGCCCTGTTCGGCTCTGCTTGCTCACCGCGCCAGCGGTTTCTCTCTGCTCTGACTTACCCACCGCTCCGGCGGCTTCTCTCTGCTCTGCCTTGTCCACCACACCTGCGGTTTCGCTCTGCTCTGCCTTGTCCACCGCACCTGCTGTTTCGCTCTGCTCTGCCTTGCCCACTGCTCCGGAGGTTCCGCTCTGCTCTGCCTTGTCCACCACACCTGCGGTTTCGCTCTGCTCTGCCTTGTCCACCGCACCTGCGGTTTCGCTCTGCCTTGTCCACCGCACCTGCGGTTTCGCTCTGCTCTGCCTCGTCCACCGCACCTGCGGTTTTTGCTCCGCTCTGCTTGCTCACCGCACCAGCAGTTCCTCTCTGCTCTGCCTTGTCCTCCGCTCCGGTGGTTTCGCTTTACTCTGCTTGTCTACCGCATCTGCGGCTCTGTACCTATCTCTCAGTCTGTACTGGACCCTATCCAGCCTGCGCTCCAACCTGCTAGTACCTCCCTGTCTGCACTCCAGCCGTGCTCGCCAGTGCCCACCTTTCTGCATACCAGCCGTGCTTGCCAGTGCCCACTTGTCTGCATACCAGCCGTACTTGCCACTACCCACCTGTCTGCATACCAGCCGTTCTTACCAGTATCCACCTGTCTGCATACCAGCCGTGCCTGCCAATACCCACCTGCCTGTATGCCAGTCTAACCTGCCTGTTTCTGCATTCCCCGGTGTGGGTCAACAACTGTGACCGGGGTCTGACCTGGAGTAGCACCTGGTCCCTCTGCTCGGTTCCTCCTTGGTTCACGGAGTCAACTAAGCCGCCGTGCGACCTTGGTCGGATCGGGTTGATACTTAGTTACGCCCCTCCAGGCACTCCTCGGTTCATGGTACAGTGGGATCGCTAATCACGCTCACGCCAGTCAGTCCAGGCGCGAGCGTAACAGTTTGCTCAGGCCATGGTTCCCGTTGAGCCCCACGGCCTTTCGCTCTCAGAGACATTTTGAATCATTGTCTGGCGAATACGTGCACCACGAATTTTTTTTTTCTCAAGCTATGGCCCAGGCGATTTATGCACCAGCCCAAATGGATCTATCAGCACTTGTTCCTGCGGATCCACCACGGTACTATGGGGATCCAAAACGAAGCTGTGCATTTGTGGAGCAATGCATTCTGCATTTCAAGTTCTATGCTCACTATTTTCCTACTGATCGGGTTAAAGTAGCATTCATGAAGTCCTACCTAGCGGGTGATGCCTTGAAATGGATCACCCCCCTATGGGAAGCATGGGATCCTATCATCTTTGACCTGCAGGCCTTCCTGGTGGCCTTTCTAATGGTCTTCGATGACCCTACTCCTCAAGCCTCTGCTAAAGCTTCCCTTCCCAATATCCCGGAGCAGCCCCGATGGGTAATGTGTGTAGGTAGCCTACCAGTCCTCCAGCCCGAAGAGTCTGCTGCCCACCCAGAATCCACACAGGATGACTATGCTCCACAGAATACTTCTCTTCCCAACCTCAAGAGGCAGTCCAGACGTGCAAGGCGTAGAGGTAAACCGTCACGCCAGGTTCTGTCCTACCAAAGACCTCCTGTTCCCCAGCCTGTATAGGCAGCTTTCCGCACAGAATCCATGAAGGATGACTATGTTCGTCAGGCAAAGCAGAAGCCAGAACTCAGTCACAAAACCGGATTGCGGTCCCACTGCGGTGGTTTGGGACCCCCTGACGGTCTTTGTCCAGCGAAGGTTGGAGAATCCCAAGACATTAGGCCTGTAGGAGAGGCTGCCCTTGGCGTTAGTGTTTCCTCTCCACAGATGACCATGACTGTCTCCATGGCAAGTGAAGGCCTCTGATTAACTGGAAGTTTCGGGCTTAAAGCCTTGAAGAGTCGGTGTCTGATTCCCGCCTGACAACTCCAGAAGCCGGTTTGGGCATTGTCAGCAGAAGGACGAGCCCTACTCAGAAACAGTCAAAATATGTCTGTACAAATTAAGCTCCAGATTTGAGCATTACATATGAAGAAGTTCACATTCCAGGTGCTGACTGGCTTACCCACAGGTCGTCCAGAGCCGAGAGATCTAGTGCCCGCTCAGGTCTGGAGATCCTGCATGGTGTATCCTGGGAGACTGCTAAGGTACAAGGGGTGTCCAGTCCCCACATCTTCAGGACAGTCAGCAGTTTCTTCTTCTTCTTCACCAGATCTGCTAGTCGCTGACTCGCTGTGCGCTGAAGTCTCTGAAGGAAGAGAAGCGGAGGCGTTGTCCCCACACAGTCTCGACGATTGTACCAATGATCTGGCTTCAGGTACCGTCCCGCCTTACAGACAAGTCATCTCTGAAACCAGTCTGAAGATGGTCCTAAAGCAAGGACCCTCCGTCTCTAATAAATCTGGTCCTACGTCCATCAAGGCGGTGTTTACCCCCAAGTTTCTGCACCCCTCCGACCAGGCGGAGGACCTCCAGTTGTCTCCTCAATTTCCCGGGGTGCTACCTGATAAATGGAGAGAGACTTTCCTACACCCGGTACCTGGTACGCCGCCCACTTCATCCAGTAAGCTTGGCAAAGTGAACGTCAAGGCGGTGGTTACCCCCAAGTCTCTGCACCCCTCCAAATATGCGGAGGACCTCCAGTTGTCTCCTGAATCCACCAGAGTGCTACCTGATAACAAACGGAGAGAGACTTTCATTTCCTGTGTGCTGTTCCTGGTACTTCACCCACTTCATCTGTTGCTGAGGATGGCTTGATAGGAGGAAGCATCCTAGTCACCAAGATGATGAGATCAGTTTTGTTTCCTCTAATGTACAGAAGAGGTAATCCTCTTGAAGAGAAGGATTGGCCTCCAAATTCTCTGCAGAAGACCCTTGCAGGCTTGAAGAAGAGGGGTCGTAAAGGGGGGGTACTGTAACATCCCTGGCAGCGTGCTTCCATAAAGCACCACCTCCCACTATGCAAGACCGCAATCTTACCTGTCAGTCCAGCCTGCAAATCTTGCTCCAGTTCATGCTGTGTGCTTGTCTCTTGACTGACTGCTTAGGGCGGCGGCCCGGTTACTTCCTGATTCTTATAGCTGCTTAGGCGCACCCCTAATGCATCTCCAGCCTATTGCTGTGAGTCACTGGATATTTAAACCCCCTCCACCCAGTAGGAGGGGCCTGAGCAACACTAACATTCAGTGTGCTCCTGGACTCTGAAGTTGCCAGGCCCAGTTCTGCTTCTTGTCTGTTTCCGCCATTCTGGGGGCTGTATACCCAGACCTGTTATCTGTGACTTCTTGTCTGTTTCCGCCTCTGGGGGCTGTAAACCCAGACCTGTTATCTGTGACTTCTAGTCTGTTTCCGCCATTCTGGAGGCTGTATACCCAGGCTCGTTCTTGTATCTCATTGCAGTAGCAGTTCCTGTCTGAACTGTATCCTAGCCTGTTACCTGTTTGTCTCTATGTCCGTACCTTCCTTTTTCCTGCAGTATCTGAACCTGCACCTAACTCCAACTCGTTGTCTCTGTACTTCTGTTTGTGAGTTTTGTGTCCACTCACTACTTCATAGTAAGTACCCTGTGTGTATCTGGTTCTGCTTGTCCCTTTTCCCTTCCTCCGTATCTTCCTCCTGTGTTCTAGCCATCCTCCTGTATTTTCCAGTATGTTCCATGTGAACAGAGCCCTGTCCTCTCTGCGTGCACCTTCAGCCCTGTTCGGCTCTGCTTGCTCACCGCGCCAGCGGTTTCTCTCTGCTCTGACTTACCCACCGCTCCGGCGGCTTCTCTCTGCTCTGCCTTGTCCACTGCACCTGCAGTTTCGCTCTGCTCTGCCTTGTCCACCGCACCTGCGTTTTCGCTCTGCTCTGCCAGCTGTGCTCGCCAGTGCCCACCTGTCTGCATACCAGCTGTGCTCGCCAGTGCCCACCTGTCTGCATACCAGCCGTGCTTGCCAGTACCCACCTGTCTGCATACCAGCCGTGCTTGCCAGTACCCACCTGTCTGCATACCAGCCGTGCTTACCAGTATCCACCTGTCTGCATACCAGCCGTGCCTGCCAATACCCACCTGCCTCTATGCCAGTCTAACCTGCCCGTTTCTGGATTTCCTGGTGTGGGTCAACAACTGTGACTGGGGTCTGACCTGGAGTAGCACCTGGTCCCTCTGCTCAGTTCCTCCTTGGTTCACGGAGTCGACTAAGCCGCCGTGCGACCTTGGTCGGATCAGGTTGATACTTAGTTACGCCCCTCCAGGCACTCCTCGATTCATGGTACAGTGGGATCACTAATCACGCTCACGCCAGTCAGTCCAGGCGCGAGCGTAACATATATATATATATATATATATATATATATATATATATATATATATATAAAATCATATATATATTGTGGTAGGACGACTCGCTCGGCCGCTTCCGGAAGTAAACTCAGGAACCAGGTTTTCTCTGCAGGTTTTATTGGGTGGCATAAAGCCCTTGCAGCTCCAGCAGAAAATGAACATGGCCTTACTGGCAAAATGACAAAACAAAAGATAAACGATCGCACAGTCCGTGGGAGTGTGGGGTTTGCCCACACAGGTTGTAGTTCCAGCTTTCAGCTTCTTCCTGAGCTATGCCGTTTCCAGTCTAGAGACCTCGCCTTTCCAAAAACAACAACCAAAACAAAAAACAGTGACTGAGCATTTAAGCTTGCTCAGCCACACCCTGAGGGGAGGTAGTGTGAATGACTTCCCATCCTCTTTGCCATTCACAAAAAAACACACCCTTTAAGTGAGTTAACCCCCAGCATATAACATGCTGGCAGAAAGTTTGTAGATTTCAGTTCACACAGGCTAGCAGCCGGAGTGACACATAACTCCCCTTGTATATAACACCAGTATATATATATTGTCATGGCCAAAAGTGTTGGCACCCATAAAATTGTTCCAGAGAATGAAGTATTTCTCCCAGAAATGTATTGCAATTACATGTCTTCTTATACACATGTTTATTTCTTTTATGTGTATTGAAACAACACAAAAAAAACAAAAAAACTGCGAAAAAAGGCAAATTTGACATAATTTCACACAAAACCCCAAAAATGGTCCGGAAAAAAATGTTGACACCCTCAACTTAATATTTGTTTCATGAGTAAAAAAGTTTTTTTTTCCTGCTCACCTGTCCCTTTGTGCCTGGCTGCAATCCCAAAGAGTCCAATAGAAATATGAAGAAATCCGGCACCAAAGCAATATGTTCCAAAGCTTTATTCCAAAAAGTTCGTAGGTATAAAAACACAGGCCAACATTTTTTGAAGGTGGAGGGCTTAATCCAGCAAGGTCCCAGGACACTGGTTCACGCGTTTCAGGGCTATATGTGCCCCTTAATCATAATATTTGTTTACACACCCTTTGGAATAAATAACTGCAATCAATTGCTTCCTATAACCGTCGACAAGCTTCTTACACCTCTCAACTGGAATTTTGGAACACTCTTCTTTTGCAAACTATTCCAGATCTCTCATATTTGAAGGGTGCCTTCTCCCAACAGCAATTTTAAGATCTCTCCACGGGTGTTCAATAGGATTTAGATCCGTACGCATTTACGAACTGCGACCTCTGCCGCCAGCGTTTTCAGATGGGAATTTTTTTTAATAGTTCCGCAACAAGGGCCTTCTGGTAATGCCCCATTTTTGTAGACCTGTCCGCCTCAGGAATAAGAGATATAAAGTTCTCCTTGTAGCGTGGGTCTAGAAGTGCCACCAACCAGTAATGACTGTCACCCATAAATTTGAGAACGCGAGGGTCACGGGAAAGGCAGCGTAACATAAACTCAGCCATGCGTGCCAGACTGCTAACAGGCAAGAGGACGACTGGCCATGCTCTCCTCCTCTTCCACCTCCTCCTCCCTGTCCTCAGGCCATCCACGCTGAACAGACAGTATGACAGTTGTGCAGGTAGTACCGTCTATAGCTCATGAAACTAGCTCCTGTTCTTCCTTCTCCTCCTCCTCTTCCTCATTGTCACCCAATCCACGTTGGGATGAGATGAGGCTGGGCTGCATGTAATCACCCTGTATGGTTCCTTGCTCCATCTCATCGTGCTCCGCCTGCAATGCATCCTCTTTGATTGTGAGCAGACAGCATTTCAGAAGATGGAGAAGTGGGATGGTGACGCTAATTATGGCGTCATCACCGCTCACCATCTTGGATCTTGGTGGAGTCCTCAAAGTTTTGGGGGATGGTACATATGTCTGACATCCATGTCCACTCTCGAGGTCTTATGTGTGGAGTCTGAACTGAATACCGACGGCCTTGTTGATGCTGGTAGTCAACAACTGCCCTCTTCTACTCACAAATCCTTCCCAACATCTGCAGTATAGAGTTCCAACGCGTGTGGACATCACACACCAGTCAGTGAGCCGGAAGCTGCAAACGCTGCTGGAGCATGGCAAGGGCGGCGGAAGCTGTAGCTGACTTTCTAAAATGGGCACACAGGTGGCGTGCTTTGACAAGCAGATCTGGCAGCTCCAGGTAGGTTTTGAGAAATCACTGAACCACGAGGTTAAGCACATGGGCCAGGCATGGTACGTGTGTGAGCTCGCCTCGCCTCAGAGCCGCCACCAGGTTCCGGCCATTGTCACACACGACCATACTTGGCTGTAGGTTCAGCGGTGTCAGCCAGAGATGTGCCTGCTCTTTCAGAGCTGTCCACAACTCTTCAGAATTGTGCGGCTTGTCACCTAAGCATATTAGCTTCAGCACAGCCTGTTGCCGCCTGACTGAGGCAGTGCTGCAGTGCTTCCAGCTTGTGACTGATGTGGTCATTTCGGAGATGGAGGCTGAAGAGGAGGTGGAGGCTGAGGAGGATGAGGTGCAGGAGCTGAAGACTGTGGGGGCAACCCTGATTGACCTAGGGCCCGCAATCCTCGGTGTCGAGAGGATGTGTTCCGTCCCGAGGTCAGACTGCGTCCCGGCTTCCACTATGTTAACCCAGTGTGCCGTCAGCAAGATGTACCGTCCCTGCCCACAAGCACTTGTCCATGTGTTCGTGGTTAGGTGGACTTTTCCAGTAACTGCATTGTTGAGGGCACGGCTAATGTTGTGGGACACGTGCTTGTGTATTGCGGGGATGGCACACCGGGAGAAATAGTGGCGGCTGGGGACCGAGTACCGAGGAATGGCCGCTGCCATCAGGCTGCGGAAAACTTACGTCTCCACGAGCCTAAAAGGCAACTTTTCGAGCACAAGTAGTCACGAAATGTGGGAATTTAGTAGTGTGGCCTGTGGGGTGTTGGCTGCATATTTGCGCTTGTGTTCCAAGAACTGGGGTATGGACAAATGAACTCTGTGCTGGGACAAGGACGTGCTTGCTGATGGTGCTAGTTGAGAGTGTGCAACGACAGGTGCCGGGCAGGAGGCATCTTCGCATGCACTATGGACAGGGGATTGGCTTGCATGCACAACAGCGGAAGAAGCAGTGGTGTCACCCGCAGACACTGTTCCTGGACCCTGGGGTTCGGCCCACAAAGTCAGGTGCTTTGCTGCCATGTGCCTGATCATGCTGGTGGTGGTCAGGCTGGTAGTTTTGCTACCCCTGCTGATGCTAGCCTGGCAGGTGGTGCAAATGGCCTTTTTGGGGTTATTGGCAGAGTCTTTAAAAAACAACCAGAGTCGGGAAGACCTAACAGTTGTACTGGCAACTTCTGTCGTGTTGGTGTTACGGGGAACGGTTGACCACCTTCTGTCGGCAGCCACCACACTGCTTCTTCCTGCCTGTTGGGGTGCTCTGCCTCCCTCCCCCTGTGTGCTGCTATCCCCGCTGTGCATGTCCTCCTGTCAGGTTTGGTCAGTTACTATATCATCCTCCACTTCGTTTTCCACTTCTGCACCCTGGTCCTCCTCCTGACTTTCTGGCAATTGTCATCATCGTCCACCTCTTGTGACACTTTCCCACCGTCGCCTGCGTATGACCGTGGCTGCTCAAATATTTGGGCATTGCTACATGCAATCTCCTCTTGCCCCGCTTGAAGTGGACCAGGCGGGAGGCCCGAATCTATAAATGGAAAAGTGAACAGCTCTTCGGAGTGTCCAAGTGTGGGATCAGTTGTCTCTGGGCACTCGGCATGGTGGGAAGAAGAAGGATCAGGGTGAGAAATAGGCAGTCCAGGCTCATGGCTACTAAGATTTGACCGTGTGGAAGACAGGGTGGTGGTGGTGGCTAAGTGACTGGAAGCATTATCTGCTATCCAACCAATAACCATTTCACACTGCTCTGTGTTCAATAGTGGTGTTCTGCGGTCCCCTATTAATTGGGACAGGAAGGTCGTGCGACAAGATGTGGGTGTTTGTTGTGGCACAATTTCAGCTTGCCCACGGCCTTGGCCTCTGCATGCACCATCAGCATCACGTCCAGTTCCCCGTCCCTTGCCACGTGCCTTGCCCATTTTAAATGGAGGACAATATCTTCCACGCTCACTACAAATGGCTGAATTTGGAGCGAACTTATATGTGATCCGTGTGACGGATAAACCACAGTTTTAAATAGCTGGCCTGTAGGTAACTATTTTTAACAGCAAACTGGTGTCAATAACTTCTCTGACACACTGAAGCAAAATTTTAATGGTGGCCAGAAATGGCAGAATTTTCAGCGCAATTATATGTGATCCGTGTGACCAACAAACCACAGTTTTAAATAGCTGGCCTGTAGGTAACTATTTTTAACTGCGCCAACCTCGTGTCAATAAGTTCGCTGACACACTGCAACAAAATTTCAATGGAGGCCAGAAATGGAATATTTTCAGCGCAATTATATGTGATCCGTGTGACGGACAAACCACAGTTTTAAATAGCTGGCCTGTAGGTAACTATTTTTAACAGCGTCGACCTCGTGTCAATAAGTTCACTGACACACTGCAACAATATTTTAATGGAGGCCAGAAATGGAAATTATATGTGATCCATGTGACGGACAAACCACAGTTTTAAATAGCTGGATTTTTAGCGCTGTAATATGGAAAGGACCTGGCTGTATTCTGCAGTGCCAACAAGCAAATGGCGCAGAAAAACAGTGTTCTGTGGATTGCTTTTTAAGCAAATAATCAGGATTAAGATAAAAAAAAATTATTCCTGGCCCCTGGCTATTTCTACAAATATCTGTAAAAGCACCAGCAGACAGAACTGGAATGGAGCTTCTTGCTATGTGCACTGCAGACTGCTATATACCCTGCCTGCCTGCCTAGCACTGATATCTCTGCAGCTGGATTAGCTCTCAGAAGGACTGTTAGTTGAGATGGATATGTAAAGAATCTAATAAACCAAATCTCTCCCTAGCTCAGCAGCACCTCTCCCTACACTGCCTGATTGCAGCGTAGACTGTGACGAGCACGGCGGCGCCAGGTCTGATATAGACCTGATGACGCTGTGAGGCCAGCCAATCACTGTAATGCCACAACCAACATGGCATTACAGTGTGTAGCAGACAATCCCTGCATGTTGATTGGCGTTCTAAAGAGCACGAAACATGCAGGGAGGAGACCCAAGCTCCCGCCGAGCAACCCCGGAAATACTCGGCGAGCGCCAAGCATCTCGAGCAGTGAGATGCTCAGGCGAGCAATGAGCTGAAGCGAGCATGCTCGCTCATCACTAATAAGAACACATTTAGGTGCACACAGAGCTTTATTAGAGGTGGAAAAATCCAACGAGTTTTTCAAAATGAATCCATTAGAGGAAATGTTGCTTTTTTTATGGACTGGTGACTGCCTGTACCAATTATCATTGACGCACATGATTGGTTCATCTGTTTGTCTGAGCATATAGGGAAGAGTTGCAGCAGTCTTCTACCTATTTTGGAGGTGAGCACCTATTATTCAGTCTGCATCACTCTCATGATCCTATCACTTCTACCACTCCCGTTTCAACTATTATTCATGTATGAAACACCTTAAATTCTGTTTTTTTTTTCTTCAAATACACTTTTTATTTCTGGAGGGTTTTTTTTTTTTACCTAAAGAGGTTTTGTATGTGTTTTTTTTTTTTAGCTTGGTGATTTCACATCACAATGTCAAGTTTTGACCTGATTCCAAAATATGAGTAAATAAAACTTGGCACTCCAGAAGAATAATTCAAATGAAGATTTTTTTAATTTTCAGTGCAGCACAGGTGAAATTAAAAACAACAGACATTTTGGTCGGCAAGACCTTCATCATCATGTGCAGACTGTTAGGGAATGAAGGATAATTAAAGGTGAGTAGGGACGCAGTGTCCAGGTCATTTGATTTTGACCCAACAGTCTGCACATGCTGATGAAGGTCTTGCCGACCGAAACGTCTGTTGTTAATTTCACCTGTGCTGCACTGAAAATTAAAAAAAATCTTCATTTGAATTATTCTTCTGAAGTGCCAAGTTTTATTTACTCAATGACTGGCTTTGGACCCTACTTGAGCACCCTAATGGCAGTGCTATGGTTTTTTCAATATCTGATCCCAAAATATATCTGCTTTAGTATACATCTCAGAAAACTCAGTGTGAATCTTGGGTTAGAAAGCCTATGAACTTATTTATTTTACTTGCTTGTATAGCGTCATTCCACAGCGCTTTACAGATATCATCTTCATCACTTTCACTGCTGGGTCTCACAATCAAAATTCCCTATAAGTATCTCTTTGGAGCGTGGGAGGAAAAACTGAAGAACCACGCAAACACGGGGAGAACATACAAACTCCTTGCAGATGTTGTCCTTGGTGGGAAAGTGCTAACTATTGTGCCATTCCGTCATTCATATGCAAAAGATTTGGAGCTTTGAATCAGAATTCTGCACCTAATTAAAAGCGCCATACCTCAGAAACAGGCAGGCAACTGAAAAAAAAACAAAAATGGAAAACTCATGTGAGTAGCGGATATAAGATAAGAATAAAAACTTGCCACTTTTGACCTAGAGAAAGGTTTAAATTACAATGAACACAATGGCATCAGTCATGATTTTTATATTGCTTATTGGGATTGTGTACGTAGTTTCTATATATAGCCAAGTACCGGAATGTGGTACTTGTGTGAGCTTTTCATGTAAAAATAGTATATTCCAGGAGGAGAACAGCACATGCAATAAGAGGGTGGAATTATTGCATTGGTGTTTTAGATGTTTCCAGAAAAAAGCTGAGTTTCTATCCTTCTCTTACGTTAACCTGTAATTCCTGTTTATGATGACTGATCCATTTAGGTTACATGATATATGAGTAAAACAAAAAACATGTGCTAAATATAATTACTCCAATGCCAGATTGGAAATACCTGTTCTGCGGGTGTCTTTACACAAGTAATGTTGTCATCAGACTTTGATTAAGTCATAGTTTCCTATTATTTTTATTATTATTTCAGGTATTTACCACCTGATCTGCCACATTGGTCTCTATAGTTTGATAAGATACACTTGTATATTAACTTGCAGTAATATACCATATTGTAATTGTATATTTTAACATACATATCTTTTTCTTAATACAGGAGAATTCGTCCAATTTGCTTTCGGTGAAATGGGTTTAAATAGAACTTACACTTATATTTTTGTTTTCATAAATCAACAGCACAAGCATAGATAAGAAACACTGTAATTAGAGATGAGAAAAAAGATTTGCAGGACTCTGGTCCAGCGGTTACGTCGGTAGTCCAAGGCTGCCGAATCAAAGAACTTCTTGCAAGCTGCTGAACCTGGGTTCTGCTAATTTCACTGGTCAATATAATTTTTTTCACAAGATCATTTAATGGCGATTCTAGTAAAATTTCACTTCCTGAATTCAAATTTTTTTTTTTTTTTTTAGTGTTCTAATCAGTATGTTATCAAAGAAATGAGGTTTTCTGTTATGTTAAAAGACAAAAGAACAAGATTATGCTGGTTCATTCATGTTCAGACATGCTTAGATATTTTATCTTTTGTAAGTAGAGAGCCAGTAGTGAAATGCAGTGAGTCTGTAAGCCAAGTGTTTGTTCTTCTGTTGATCTAAAGTGTTTTGCTTGTTTCTCATATTTTATTATATCTATTAGTTATACATTTTCAATAATTCCATGAAAGTATTTAAATTATCCAGATAATTTGTGTTATGTGTGTGGTGAGACAAAATTTTACGCCACTTGTAAAAAAGTGTTATGAGCTTTATTTTGGGTGTAAAGTTGGGGATCTCGAAAGGTACTGGGCACCACATACATGATATTTATCTTGTGGTAGGATTCTTACTAGTGTTGAGCATTCCGATACTGAAATATCGGGTATCGGCCGATATTCGTGGTAACGGATTTTCCGATACTTAATTCCGATACTTTTGCAATATCGTATACCGGAATCGGAAGTTCCCATAATGCAATGAGCCATTTTCATTTTATTCAGCCAATGAGGATCCTAAGAAGTGTGGGCACATCCTGTTAGGCATGTAGGCATCTTAACTAATGGCATGGCTGTGATTGGCTGCTGAAATGATGTCATGATGCACTATAAAAGCCGCCGCCGCCATTTTGAGCTCACTCTGCTGTGAATTCAGTTAGGGATAGGATGCTGTTGTTCTGAGGGACAGTGTTAGCTAACAATTTGATCTATTCTGCTTTACCCAAGCTACTTTATAAATCGCTGTGCCTTGCAGTGCTAGTGCACAGTTCTCTGTGCTGTTCACCGCTTTCTGCAAGGTCTCTGTGTGTGAGTACAGCTCACCCTGTAGTGTGTGCTTCAGCCACGTCTGGTTATAGTGCACTCAGTGTGTGTCACTGCCTCATACATTGTCCTTTTTTGACAATTCATAATTTTTCCTGATATCTCCTATTAGTGTGGTGGTTCCATCCGTATTCAGCTAAATTTGTTCCAAACACACTATATAGGAGTAGATAGAGAAATTTTTTTGGTCTTGCAGCGCTAGTGCACAGTGCTCTGCATCTGTACTGTTCACCGCTGTCTGCAAGGTCTGGTGTGTGAGTGCAGCTCACCCTGTAGTGTGTGCTTCAACCACGTCTGGTTGTAGTGCACTCAGTGTGTGTCACTGCCTCATACATTGTCCTTTTTTGCCAATTCATAATTTTTCCTGATTTCTCCTATTAGTGTGGTGGTTCCATCCGTATTCAGCTAAATTGGTTCCAAACACACTATATAGGAGTAGTTAGAGGAGCCTTTCTGCAGCATTGGGCCCTGCAGCCCCAGCCAGATTAGTATTAGCCAATTTTTTGCAGCCTCATCTATTGCATTGTAGGTTACCTTCGTACATTGTAATAGCTACAAAAAGTTTGTGATACTATCGTTATTACATCTTTAGGCACATCCAGTGTCTTTTTGTGACAAAAAAAACCTAAATAAAGTTCACCAAACACTCCACTTTACAGTTGTGTAGGCCACATTAGCTCATATTAAAGTCTAGTCCACACTTTATAAAATTAGTGTTTCTTATACCTGTTAGCAGCTGTTCAGGAATAAGCACACTAAGCCCTTAGTACTTTTCTGCCTATCTTTATCAGTCTACCAAGATGAAGAAGGCAGGGAGTAAGGCATGTGGTCGAGGGCGTGGGCGTGGGCGTGGAGTTTCTGCAGGGAGAAGACGTGAGGATTCTGTGCCTGCAGGGAGAGGACGTGGGGATTCTGTGCCTGCTGCGGGCACCAGTGACTCAGCATCCCCCAGTTTTACCAGGGAACAGTCCTTTATGCGCAGCTTTGTAGGAGCTAGCCGTACCCCACTGCTGCGGGAGGACCAAATTGAAGCCGTTGTCGGATGGATGGCAGCTAACGCATCAACTTCAATTAGTTCCAGATCCTCTCAGGTCCTGAGCACTGAAGAGCACCCATCTGTCTCTTCACCACCTGCCAAATTGCCCAGGCAGTCAGAGAGCCCTGGACAGGAGCCATCTCTACTTCTGTTCTCTGAATCTCTTGGCTTGGAAAGAGGGGGCCAGCCAAGCAGAATTCGAGAATTTGAAGAAGAGGTAGTATGCAGTGATGCGCAACCGTTTTGTCTCTCTGAATCTGAAGAGGCGGGTGGGCCAGTGCCTATGGTCAGCAGCACACCTCAGTACGCATCTGATGATGAGACTCAGGTGCCACTTTCTGGTGCGTACTGTGCTGTCGAGACTACCCAGGAGAAGCAGTTGTTTGAAGAGGGTGGTGTAGATGATGAGGTCCTTGACCCATCATGGCGTGAGGGACAGGAAGGTGGTGGGAGCAGCTCTGAGGAAGAGATTCCCCGAACAGCCCAAAAAGGAGGGAGAGGGAGGGGGCAGACTTGGTTGCCTGTAGCCTCCACTTCGGCACCCATTAGGAGCATGGCTCTTCCAAAATCCAAAGCGGGCGCTCCCAAGACTTGCAGTGCATGGTCCTTTTTTGACACAGTTGTAGATGACATTTGCTTTGTCAAATGCAAGCTGTGTAATCAGAAGGTGAAAAGAGGGAAAAGTGTCAGCAACCTCAATACCACAAATATGTGGAAACATGTGCGGACCAAGCACGTGGTGGAGTTACAAAAACACACTGAAGACCTAGGCCAACCTACAGCGCCACCTACCACCTCTTCAGCTCGTGTTGTAGCCTCTTCCTCCAGCTAAAATAAACGAGATCTACTGCGCTGGTATACTCACTTTAAATGACACGAGAGGTTAAGGAGATAAAAAATGTATTTTTATTTTTATTCATACAAAAGCTAGTTAAAATAAGGATAAAATATGAGGCTAAAAATTCCCAGAAGAAGCGAGGTTCGGTGGAGGAATATGAGCGAAATATCAGTGGATTATTCTTGGTATGTCCAGGACGTACAGGTACCTGTGAAGGGTATATATACTATGGTAAGTATAGGAATAGTTGGCGGATTATCTTATTAGTATGTAGAGATTTTAGTTACCTGAAACGTAATTAGGTGGTGGAAGAGTAATCACATATGGATGCCTCTGGTTAGTTCTCTTGAACCTGTCAGCTGTGAGTAAAAGAAGGGGGGCTAATTATTAAGAGACAGGGTATTGCCACGTTTAGAGTTTGAGTTTGGGTATTTTACCTGTATAGTAGAAATCTTAAATAAGTGGAGGGGTCTGTATATATCTGGTAGGATTAGGGGGGGTACTCCCCTGGGTTACTGCAGAGACTATAGGGTACTATAAAGTGGAAATAGAAAATTAAAACGTTAAAACGTATATAAATCTAAATAGCACACTTATCACAGTTTATCTTACCCGTAGGGAAGTAGTTTTGTGGATCTAGAGGGTAGTAGTTGTCCAATGGTGGTGGATGTAGTCACAGTATAGTCATCCAGACTAGTGTAGTCATCAAGATTAGTTATACCACCTAGGGGAGCTATGTGTCAATTGTGGTTATTATAAATAATAACTATTATAAATACAGTACTCATAGGTAAAAAGAAAAGTAAAATGATCTCTTATATATATATATATATAGAGAGTTACGTACTGCTGCAATAAAATGAGAGGTCTTACCACTATTGGCTCTGTGTGATGGAGAAAGAATCAGCTTTGGAGTAGGTTGAACTGTATAGAAAAAATCCTGGTTTGTAGCAAAAGGTAGAGAGCGCTGGTAAGTGTTTTAAAGCTGTTTCTTTCAACGGTGGTGCTGATAAGGATTCCTTGGGGCGGTGGAGTCTGTCGTTCGTGCACTTGTAGTCCCGGATGGGCACGTGCTGCTGGAGTTGTTACCTTTGTCGGCGTCCTGATTAGAATGCTTGCTTCGTGGGGACGGGACTGCTGGATGTCAGGGCTGAGGGCGTCGGAGTCCCGGCCGGAGACTCCGGCACCTGCGTGCAGCACCCGAGGAAAGAAAGATGATGATCTCAGTAGGACCTGCGTTGCGTAAGGTCCTACTAGTCACGTGACTGGGAGACGGAGAGCAGGAGAGGCCACACTTCCTACGCGTTTCGGATACTACGGTATCCTTCGTCAGGAGGACGAAGGATCCCTGACGAAGGATACCGTAGTATCCGAAACGCGTAGGAAGTGTGGCCTCTCCTGCTCTCCGTCTCCCAGTCACGTGACTAGTAGGACCTTACGCAACGCAGGTCCTACTGAGATCATCATCTTTCTTTCCTCGGGTGCTGCACGCAGGTGCCGGAGTCTCCGGCCGGGACTCCGACGCCCTCAGCCCTGACATCCAGCAGTCCCGTCCCCACGAAGCAAGCATTCTAATCAGGACGCCGACAAAGGTAACAACTCCAGCAGCACGTGCCCATCCGGGACTACACGTGCACGAACGACAGACTCCACCGCCCCAAGGAATCCTTATCAGCACCACCGTTGAAAGAAACAGCTTTAAAACACTTACCAGCGCTCTCTACCTTTTGCTACAAACCAGGATTTTTTCTATACAGTTCAACCTACTCCAAAGCTGATTCTTTCTCCATCACACAGAGCCAATAGTGGTAAGACCTCTCATTTTATTGCAGCAGTACGTAACTCTCTATATATATATATATATAAGAGATCATTTTACTTTTCTTTTTACCTATGAGTACTGTATTTATAATAGTTATTATTTATAATAACCACAATTGACACATAGCTCCCCTAGGTGGTATAACTAATCTTGATGACTACACTAGTCTGGATGACTATACTGTGACTACATCCACCACCATTGGACAACTACTACCCTCTAGATCCACAAAACTACTTCCCTACGGGTAAGATAAACTGTGATAAGTGTGCTATTTAGATTTATATACGTTTTAACGTTTTAATTTTCTATTTCCACTTTATAGTACCCTATAGTCTCTGCAGTAACCCAGGGGAGTACCCCCCCTAATCCTACCAGATATATACAGACCCCTCCACTTATTTAAGATTTCTACTATACAGGTAAAATACCCAAACTCAAACTCTAAACGTGGCAATACCCTGTCTCTTAATAATTAGCCCCCCTTCTTTTACTCACAGCTGACAGGTTCAAGAGAACTAACCAGAGGCATCCATATGTGATTACTCTTCCACCACCTAATTACGTTTCAGGTAACTAAAATCTCTACATACTAATAAGATAATCCGCCAACTATTCCTATACTTACCATAGTATATATACCCTTCACAGGTACCTGTACGTCCTGGACATACCAAGAATAATCCACTGATATTTCGCTCATATTCCTCCACCGAACCTCGCTTCTTCTGGGAATTTTTAGCCTCATATTTTATCCTTATTTTAACTAGCTTTTGTATGAATAAAAATAAAAATACATTTTTTATCTCCTTAACCTCTCGTGTCATTTAAAGTGAGTATACCAGCGCAGTAGATCTCGTTTATTTTAGGTTTTATGCTTATGTGGTATATGGTGCCCCTTACTACGTGCTGCAGGTTAACTTAACTATACCCACCAGCGCCCTTAAGAACTTTTTTATATACTTCTTCCTCCAGCTCACACACAGCTGGTTCGGCTTCCTCACAGGATCGCCATGGAAGAATCTCTGGCACTGTTGTACAGAGACACAGTGTAATTCCACCCACAGCACCACTTTCCCAGTCATCCTCACACTCCCAGGCCAGTCTACAGCCATCGTTAGCACAGGCATGGGAGAAAAGGCGCCCATACTCGGCAAACCACCCCCGAGCACAGGCTCTGAATGCTGGCATTGCTAAACTACTGGCCCTTGAAATGCTATTGACACGCCCCTGGGCCTGTGCTGAGTAGCGTTGCGCACGCGGGGGCCTACCCGGAGCCGGATCTGAGAGGGGTAGTAGTTTCGTGGCGGTGACCCGGTCCGTGCCCAGGGAGTCAAACTAAGCGGCAGTATTTAGCAGTAGATGTTTAGAATGTTCGACTACGCCACCCGTTGAATGCGGTCATGAGACCGCCGCTGCAGGGCAGACCGCTGAGGCCGGTGATACGGTTGTGCAGCGGGGATGGTATAACCCCCAACGGGAGGGGTATGGCCTCAGGGCAGCGGACGTGGATGATGAAACACTCAGAGACGGTGCGGTGTAGTTCAGGGTCTTTACTGGTGGCAAAGGTAGACCCTCCCGGAGTACTGGCTAGCGATCGGGGCCTGGTCAGTCCGTGAGCAGATGGAATCTCCCCTGGCCAGGTGGAGTTGTAGGCCTCCCCAACTAATCGTACTCTTCTGGCTACCTTGCTAGAGGCTGATAAAAGTAGCCCACGTCCCTGAGTGTACCGTGTGGTGCTCACCCGTATGGCCGGTGACTCGGGGCCTTCTGGTAGCTTCCGCTCCATGACGGCGGTGCTGGTCCCTTGCGTGTGACCGTGCCTTCGGGTTTCTTGGCCAGAGGACCTAAAATCCCCTGCCGGGCGGTTTCTGCTGCTGGGTAAGGATTAGTCCCCACAGCCTCGGACTCCGGGTCCGGTAAGAACTCTTCAATCAGGGCGAGCTCTACAGCTTCCAGCCCCTGATTCCTTTTAGCACTGCTCCCACTGAGCTCCTGATCTTTCTTTCCTATAGCCGCTCCTCTCCAGACTAGACTATGTCTACATCTGGGACTCCTCTTCTTCTTCTTCTCCTTCTAATCCTGCCTCAGCCCTAGTTTTATATAGGGGAAGTTCTTCCCCTCCCAGGACTGGGCAGGAGGTGTGGCATGCTTAGGATTCCTGACCAGGAGACCTCCCACCTGCTCTCAGACGTAATATTGCTATTACTGTGGAAACCAGACCCCTGGGGTGCCACATTCCCCCCTAGTAAAATTTAGTACTCCGGGACTAAACATATTTTTGTAAACATAACAAGTATAAACAGAAACAGCATAATAAAGAAAAACACATTAGGATGGTCACGGGGTGTCCGCAACCGGGTGCAGTTTTTGAAGAAAACAAGGGTGTCCATTTCACCAAGGAACAGGGAGCCGTAACCAGGTAGGGGTCTGTCCTGCCCCGAGTCTTTAACAGTCTTTAGTCCATTCCTGGGTTACGCTCCAAACATATGTACAAAGGATTCCGGATAATCCCTAAACGACACCTATAAAATAACTAAAAATACACAATTATTTACAGGCAACAATAAACAGGTAAATACAAATAAAGCAGTCTAAACACTTAGATCCTCCAACGTACGGGCAACTGGCCTCTAGTGGCTCTAGTGGACCTACGAAGCTGACTGACTGGTCCTGAGCTACGGGGTGTAGGAGCTGTCAAAGATAAACTGGGCAGCTGTCTACGGGCTCTTTGGCTCACTAGGGGCACGGCAGGCTCACTATAAGCAGAGGGTTGACCCTCCTGGTCTGCTTGTGTGGGGTCTTCTGCCTCCTGGACCGGCTGCTCTTCCAGCTCTACCTGTTTCTCCGTAGGTACTTGAGATGCTGGTTGGAGGAAGGTGAGGACGGGTACCACTACAGCGCCATTGACTTGAGTCCAAGACCGAGGGAAGTCTCCGAGCACAGTACTGACCATATCTTCCCTTTCCTCTGCGGGTCGAGGGTCTTCCTGTTCTTCTTCAGGGTTCCGTAGCTGTTCGGGACACTTCTTCAGGTGATCTCGGGATACAATGGCTGTGGTTTCTCCTCCATCCTTACTGATTGTGCAGACTTTCGGGTTCTCATGGCTTGAGGGCAGTACGGTGTACGGGTCCTTCTCCCACTGGTCGTCCAACTTGTGGAGCCGTCTCTTCCTCTTCAAGACCTGCTCTCCAGGTACCAGGGGAACAGTGGGAGCTTACTGGTTGTAAGTCTTCTCCTGTCTTTCTCTAGCTTGACAGAGACTTCGCTCCACGCTCTCCTGTACTTTCCGGTACTGCTGCTGCCTCTCTGTGTCCCAGTCTGCTTCTGGTGAAGTGTCCTCGGGTGTCAGGACTCCTATATCCAGGTCAACAGGCAGCTTACCAGGTCTTGCTCTCATTAGGTAAGCCGGGGTACAGTTGGTAGAACCTACAGGGATGTGGTTGTATAGGTCCACCAGATCAGGCAGTTTCTCAGGCCACAGACTGCGTTCTTCCAGGGGCAATGTTTTCAAAAGGTCTATCACCACCTGGTTCATTTTCTCGCAGAGTCCATTGGTTTGTGGATGATAGGGTGTTGTTCTTATCTTCCAGCAGCCATACAGAGTGCAGAACTCCTGGAAGACCTCCGCTTCAAAGGCAGGTCCCTGGTCCGTCAGCACCTGCTCTGGGTATCCGTGTGGACGGCAGAAGTGCTGCTGGAAGGCTCTAGCTGCTGTTTGAGCCGTTAAGTCCTTGACGGGGACGACAACCAAGAACCGGGAGTAGTGATCCACGATGGTTAACGCATAGACGTAGCCACTTCTGCTGGGGGTCAGTTTTACATGATCCAAGGCTACCAGTTCCAACGGCTGCTTGGTGACGATGGACTGCAGGGGAGTCTTCTGGCTAGCACGGTCCTTCCTTCTTAGGTTGCATGGGCCACAGTCTCTGCACCACCTCTCGATGGTTCCTCTCATGCCTACCCAGTGGAACCGCCCGCGCAGCAGGAACTCCAGCTTCTTCCATCCGAAGTGCCCAGCTCCGTTGTGGTATGCCTCCAGTACCATAGCCGCGTCTCTTCTTGGCACCACTACTTGCCAGATCAGTTCATGCGTCCGGGAGTTAACCATTCTGCGGCACAACTTCCCCTTGTAAAGGAACAGTCGACTCTTCTCAACCCACAGTTGCTTGGCCTCCTCCGGAGCGTCTGGGTCAAGGCGGGCATCTGGCTGAGTCAGCATCTCCTTCACCAGTCGGACGGCGGGGTCACTGTCTTGCGTTTCCGCCCAGTTGTAATGAGGTAAGGGGTTGAACGTAGCAGATTGCTTACCCCTTACACGGTGGGAATACTGGATAGTCCCATGACGGTGGAACGCGGGGAGTTCAACTTCTTCCAGTTCCTCTGGATCTTCCCCTACGTCCGGTAGGTTTGGCATTCTGGACAAGGCATCCGCGTTGGTATTGGAGCGTCCTGCCCGGTATTTGATCGTGAACTCATAGTTGGACAGGCGGGCCATCCATCTCTGCTCCAGGGCACCGAGTCTTGCAGTGTCCAGATGTGTCAACGGGTTGTTATCCGTGTACACGGTGAACCGGGAAGCGGCGAGGTAGTGCCTAAAGCGTTCGGTGACTGCCCACACCACTGCCAGGAACTCTAGCTTGAATGAGCTGTAATTCTCAGGGTTTCTTTCGGTGGGTCGTAGTTTTCGGCTGGCGTAAGCAATTACCCGTTCTTTCCCCTGCTGGATCTGGGACAGTACGGCTCCTAGCCCGATGTTACTTGCGTCGGTGTAGAGGATAAAGGGCTGGCTGTAATCAGGGTACGCCAGGATTTCATCCCCCGTGAGGGCCATCTTCAGCTGGCGGAAGGACTCTTCTTCCAGCTTCTCCCATCTGAAGGGTGGCTTCTGGTTCTTGGCCTTCCTGGACTGGCCTATCAGGAGGTCCTGCATAGGAGCTGCCTTTTTGGTGAAACCGGGAATGAATCTTCGGTAGTAGCCTACCAACCCGAGGAACTGCCGCACTTCCTTTACGCTGGAGGGGCTTGGCCATTCCTTAATTGCGGTGATCTTATCAGGGTCGGGAGCCACTCCGTCAGCACTCACCACGTGTCCCAGGTACTGCACCTTTGGTTTCAGGAGGTGACACTTGGAGGGTTTCACCTTTAGGCCGTAGTTTGCCAGGGCTTCGAACACTTCTGCCAGGTGTTTCAGGTGGTCCTCGTAGGTCTTGGAGTAGACGATGACATCGTCCAGGTATAACAGGACCGTCTCGAAGTTTCGGTGTCCCAGACAGCATTCCATCAATCGTTGGAAGGTTCCTGGTGCGTTGCAGAGTCCGAACGGCATGCAGGTAAACTCGCTAAGTCCCATCGGGGTGGTGAATGCGGTCTTCTACCCAACCCGCCTCTGCTACAGGAACCTGCCAGTACCCGCTAGTGAGATCCAAAGTGGAGAAGAAGTTAGCAGATTTTAAAGCAGCCAAAGACTCCTCTATCCTTGGTAAGGGGTACGCATCTTTGTGTGTGATACGGTTGATTTTCCGGTAATCTACACACATTCTCATGGTGTTGTCCTTCTTTTTAACCAAGACTAGTGGAGCTGCCCAGGGGCTACAGCTATCCCTGATTACTCCAGCCTCCTTCATATCTCTAAGCATCCCCTTGGCGTGTTGGTAGTGTGCAGGGGGTACGGGTCGGTATCTCTCCTTTATGGGAGGATGGTCTCCCGTGGGGATGTGGTGTTCTACCCCCTTTACTCGCCCGAAGTCTAACGGGTGTTTACTAAACACTCTCTCGTACTCTTGAACCACCCGGTAGACTCCCTGTTTCTGGTGTGAGGGAGTGGAGTCAGTACCCAAATGCAGTTGCTGACACCAGTCCTTCATTTGTTGTTTAGAGCCGTTACCTTCCTCTGGATGAGATGGAGGCAAGGGTTCCACGGACTGTACAGAATTTTGGTTGATGGTATACAATTTGGCTAGCGTAGCATACCGGGGCAGGTACAGTTCCCTCTTCCCGATATTTATTATGCGAACGGGCACCCTCCCATGGCGTACATCAACCACCCCCCGTGCCGTCAAAATGGTGGGCCTACTATCTGAGTAGACTGGTTCTACCATTGCCTGGTAATCTCTACCTCTCAGACCAATAGCCGCCCGGCACCAAATCATCATTTCACTTTTCGGGGGCATGGCAATAGGGAAAGGGTCACACATTCTCACGCTACCAATCTCACCACCGGAGAGTTCCACCTGTTGCCGTCGCATCAGTGCCCGGATCTCTTTTTGGAGCACTCGCTGCTGACCGGAGCTGGTGTTCTTGGCAACCTGCTGTAAAATGAGAATCACCTCTGCAAGACAATTTTCAATCACATTAGTTCCTAGAGTTATCTTTGGGTGACTCTCGCGCTTGTCAATGTCCACAATGATCAGTCCCTGTGCTGCCAGTTCGACTTTACCGATTTTAATGGTCACCTCTTTAAATCCGATCTGTGGCACGGGCTGACCATTGCTGGCGATGATACTCAAGTCGTCGTCAGGGTAGCGAGTTATATCCGAGTCATTCCAGTACTGCTTGAAGAGCACGTACGGGATGGTGGTGACCTGTGACCCGGTGTCAAGTAGGGCACTCATAGGAATGCCATCCAGTACCACAGGCAAGACTGGACGTCCTCCCACGTATTTGTCACGCCAGTTCGATGGGCCTGGTGATCTTATTCCTGGGGGTTGGCCCTCTACCCCAGGTTGTGCCAGTTTAAAGGACAGTACCTTGCCATATGTCCGGGTTGATTGCAGCGGCGGCAGATGGGTTGTCCGTCCTCGTTGTATCGGTCGCTGTGTCTTCCTCTGGCCGGTGGGGTCCTCCTTGGTCGTCGCCACGGGATATCCTTCGGTCCGGATGCCAGCTGGATCTTCCCTGGAGTAGAAACCTGTAAAGACTGCACAGTTCGGGTTAGCGCAGCAACGCTTTTAGCTAGCTCTTGGACCTGATGGTGCAGGTCTGGAGCCGGGTCATTGTTCAAAGCCTGCGCGTCAGCTCCCACAGGCCCTGCCGACAAGGGCGCCGCCTCCTGGTGGTAAGCGGTAGTAGGGCGCCTGTGGGTCACCACGCCACCCGGTGCCGGTTCTCGGAGCACCCGGATGGCTCTGTCCTTGAACTGTGCAAAGTCCAGATGAGGATCCTGTAAGGCCATTGCCCGCAACTGGGTTCGGTGGGCATTGCAATATAGTCCCTCTATAAATTGTTCGGTCAACAGCCTGTCCTCGTTTCCCACGCCGTCAGGGTCGGTCTGCTTAATGGCTCTCAGGGCCTCTTGTAGGTTTAGTGCATAGTCCCTTATATTCTCATGTGCTCGCTGTTTGCACCCGTAGAATCTAAGCTTAATCTCGGCTGAGGTGCGGGTATCAAAGGTGTCCTTCAGCCGGGTTAATATCCCTGCGACAGTCCTCCTCCCAGGTGGCCAGGACTTTACCTCCCTTTGGGCTGCCCCGGTTAGTTGGGCCACCAGGATGCTCACTTTTTGCTCTTCTGTGAGGGGGTACACCTGGAAGAGGCTATCCAGCTTTTCTCTAAAGTCATTCAGGGTATGTGACTCCCCTGAGTACTGGGGTAGCCAGGCTGCACCCGGGATATAGGGCATGGTGAAAGGCATGACCGCAGCAGCGGCGGCGCTGGCGGTGGCTGTGGCAGTGAAGCTCTCCTCCGTATCCGACATCCTCCTCCCCCCTAGTGGACCGTGGCCTACCTTGCGATGATCCTCTTCCGTAGGCCGCGGTTCCGCAGTGGATCGTCAGGGTTGAGGACCTTCCGTCGCGCTCCTGTGACGTCGGCGTCTGCTGGGCTCCTTCCAGGACCTTACGCAACGTCCTGACGTGAGGTGGGGCTTCAGTTCTCGCGCACTTTCAGAGTCCACGCCCCTCTTTTTCCCGCGCGGCGTCTTCAAGATGGCGTCCAACGGCGGGAAAACTCCACAGATGGCGGGAAGAAGGCAGAAGATGGCGCCGGATAGCGGGAAAACTTCACGGATGGCGGGAAGAAGGCAGAAGATGGCGCCGGATGGCGGGAATCTTCACCACAGGTAAGTTTAACAGTCTTCTTTCAGGCACGCAGTACCCAGTGGTTGCGGGCACGGAATCCTGCCGACTACGCCAAAAGTTGACGCGCCCCTGGGCCACCCGTTGAATGCGGTCATGAGACCGCCGCTGCAGGGCAGACCGCTGAGGCCGGTGATACGGTTGTGCAGCGGGGATGGTATAACCCCCAACGGGAGGGGTATGGCCTCAGGGCAGCGGACGTGGATGATGAAACACTCAGAGACGGTGCGGTGTAGTTCAGGGTCTTTACTGGTGGCAAAGGTAGACCCTCCCGGAGTACTGGCTAGCGATCGGGGCCTGGTCAGTCCGTGAGCAGATGGAATCTCCCCTGGCCAGGTGGAGTTGTAGGCCTCCCCAACTAATCGTACTCTTCTGGCTACCTTGCTAGAGGCTGATAAAAGTAGCCCACGTCCCTGAGTGTACCGTGTGGTGCTCACCCGTATGGCCGGTGACTCGGGGCCTTCTGGTAGCTTCCGCTCCATGACGGCGGTGCTGGTCCCTTGCGTGTGACCGTGCCTTCGGGTTTCTTGGCCAGAGGACCTGAAATCCCCTGCCGGGCGGTTTCTGCTGCTGGGTAAGGATTAGTCCCCACAGCCTCGGACTCCGGGTCCGGTAAGAACTCTTCAATCAGGGCGAGCTCTACAGCTTCCAGCCCCTGATTCCTTTTAGCACTGCTCCCACTGAGCTCCTGATCTTTCTTTCCTATAGCCGCTCCTCTCCAGACTAGACTATGTCTACATCTGGGACTCCTCTTCTTCTTCTTCTCCTTCTAATCCTGCCTCAGCCCTAGTTTTATATAGGGGAAGTTCTTCCCCTCCCAGGACTGGGCAGGAGGTGTGGCATGCTTAGGATTCCTGACCAGGAGACCTCCCACCTGCTCTCAGACGTAATATTGCTATTACTGTGGAAACCAGACCCCTGGGGTGCCACATTCCCCCCTAGTAAAATTTAGTACTCCGGGACTAAACATATTTTTGTAAACATAACAAGTATAAACAGAAACAGCATAATAAAGAAAAACACATTAGGATGGTCACGGGGTGTCCGCAACCGGGTGCAGTTTTTGAAGAAAACAAGGGTGTCCATTTCACCAAGGAACAGGGAGCCGTAACCAGGTAGGGGTCTGTCCTGCCCCGAGTCTTTAACAGTCTTTAGTCCATTCCTGGGTTACGCTCCAAACATATGTACAAAGGATTCCGGATAATCCCTAAACGACACCTATAAAATAACTAAAAATACACAATTATTTACAGGCAACAATAAACAGGTAAATACAAATAAAGCAGTCTAAACACTTAGATCCTCCAACGTACGGGCAACTGGCCTCTAGTGGCTCTAGTGGACCTACGAAGCTGACTGACTGGTCCTGAGCTACGGGGTGTAGGAGCTGTCAAAGATAAACTGGGCAGCTGTCTACGGGCTCTTTGGCTCACTAGGGGCACGGCAGGCTCACTATAAGCAGAGGGTTGACCCTCCTGGTCTGCTTGTGTGGGGTCTTCTGCCTCCTGGACCGGCTGCTCTTCCAGCTCTACCTGTTTCTCCGTAGGTACTTGAGATGCTGGTTGGAGGAAGGTGAGGACGGGTACCACTACAGCGCCATTGACTTGAGTCCAAGACCGAGGGAAGTCTCCGAGCACAGTACTGACCATATCTTCCCTTTCCTCTGCGGGTCGAGGGTCTTCCTGTTCTTCTTCAGGGTTCCGTAGCTGTTCGGGACACTTCTTCAGGTGATCTCGGGATACAATGGCTGTGGTTTCTCCTCCATCCTTACTGATTGTGCAGACTTTCGGGTTCTCATGGCTTGAGGGCAGTACGGTGTACGGGTCCTTCTCCCACTGGTCGTCCAACTTGTGGAGCCGTCTCTTCCTCTTCAAGACCTGCTCTCCAGGTACCAGGGGAACAGCGGGAGCTTACTGGTTGTAAGTCTTCTCCTGTCTTTCTCTAGCTTGACAGAGACTTCGCTCCACGCTCTCCTGTACTTTCCGGTACTGCTGCTGCCTCTCTGTGTCCCAGTCTGCTTCTGGTGAAGTGTCCTCGGGTGTCAGGACTCCTATATCCAGGTCAACAGGCAGCTTACCAGGTCTTGCTCTCATTAGGTAAGCCGGGGTACAGTTGGTAGAACCTACAGGGATGTGGTTGTATAGGTCCACCAGATCAGGCAGTTTCTCAGGCCACAGACTGCGTTCTTCCAGGGGCAATGTTTTCAAAAGGTCTATCACCACCTGGTTCATTTTCTCGCAGAGTCCATTGGTTTGTGGATGATAGGGTGTTGTTCTTATCTTCCGGCAGCCATACAGAGTGCAGAACTCCTGGAAGACCTCCGCTTCAAAGGCAGGTCCCTGGTCCGTCAGCACCTGCTCTGGGTATCCGTGTGGACGGCAGAAGTGCTGCTGGAAGGCTCTAGCTGCTGTTTGAGCCGTTAAGTCCTTGACGGGGACGACAACCAAGAACCGGGAGTAGTGATCCACGATGGTTAACGCATAGACGTAGCCACTTCTGCTGGGGGTCAGTTTTACATGATCCAAGGCTACCAGTTCCAACGGCTGCTTGGTGACGATGGACTGCAGGGGAGTCTTCTGGCTAGCACGGTCCTTCCTTCTTAGGTTGCATGGGCCACAGTCTCTGCACCACCTCTCGATGGTTCCTCTCATGCCTACCCAGTGGAACCGCCCGCGCAGCAGGAACTCCAGCTTCTTCCATCCGAAGTGCCCAGCTCCGTTGTGGTATGCCTCCAGTACCATAGCCGCGTCTCTTCTTGGCACCACTACTTGCCAGATCAGTTCATGCGTCCGGGAGTTAACCATTCTGCGGCACAACTTCCCCTTGTAAAGGAACAGTCGACTCTTCTCAACCCACAGTTGCTTGGCCTCCTCCGGAGCGTCTGGGTCAAGGCGGGCATCTGGCTGAGTCAGCATCTCCTTCACCAGTCGGACGGCGGGGTCACTGTCTTGCGTTTCCGCCCAGTTGTAATGAGGTAAGGGGTTGAACGTAGCAGATTGCTTACCCCTTACACGGTGGGAATACTGGATAGTCCCATGACGGTGGAACGCGGGGAGTTCAACTTCTTCCAGTTCCTCTGGATCTTCCCCTACGTCCGGTAGGTTTGGCATTCTGGACAAGGCATCCGCGTTGGTATTGGAGCGTCCTGCCCGGTATTTGATCGTGAACTCATAGTTGGACAGGCGGGCCATCCATCTCTGCTCCAGGGCACCGAGTCTTGCAGTGTCCAGATGTGTCAACGGGTTGTTATCCGTGTACACGGTGAACCGGGAAGCGGCGAGGTAGTGCCTAAAGCGTTCAGTGACTGCCCACACCACTGCCAGGAACTCTAGCTTTAATGAGCTGTAATTCTCAGGGTTTCTTTCGGTGGGTCGTAGTTTTCGGCTGGCGTAAGCAATTACCCGTTCTTTCCCCTGCTGGATCTGGGACAGTACGGCTCCTAGCCCGATGTTACTTGCGTCGGTGTAGAGGATAAAGGGCTGGCTGTAATCAGGGTACGCCAGGATTTCATCCCCCGTGAGGGCCATCTTCAGCTGGCGGAAGGACTCTTCTTCCAGCTTCTCCCATCTGAAGGGTGGCTTCTGGTTCTTGGCCTTCCTGGACTGGCCTATCAGGAGGTCCTGCATAGGAGCTGCCTTTTTGGTGAAACCGGGAATGAATCTTCGGTAGTAGCCTACCAACCCGAGGAACTGCCGCACTTCCTTTACGCTGGAGGGGCTTGGCCATTCCTTAATTGCGGTGATCTTATCAGGGTCGGGAGCCACTCCGTCAGCACTCACCACGTGTCCCAGGTACTGCACCTTTGGTTTCAGGAGGTGACACTTGGAGGGTTTCACCTTTAGGCCGTAGTTTGCCAGGGCTTCGAACACTTCTGCCAGGTGTTTCAGGTGGTCCTCGTAGGTCTTGGAGTAGACGATGACATCGTCCAGGTATAACAGGACCGTCTCGAAGTTTCGGTGTCCCAGACAGCATTCCATCAATCGTTGGAAGGTTCCTGGTGCGTTGCAGAGTCCGAACGGCATGCAGGTAAACTCGCTAAGTCCCATCGGGGTGGTGAATGCGGTCTTCTCCCGATCCGCCTCTGCTACAGGAACCTGCCAGTACCCGCTAGTGAGATCCAAAGTGGAGAAGAAGTTAGCAGATTTTAAAGCAGCCAAAGACTCCTCTATCCTTGGTAAGGGGTACGCATCTTTGTGTGTGATACGGTTGATTTTCCGGTAATCTACACACATTCTCATGGTGTTGTCCTTCTTTTTAACCAAGACTAGTGGAGCTGCCCAGGGGCTACAGCTATCCCTGATTACTCCAGCCTCCTTCATGTCTCTAAGCATCCCCTTGGCGTGTTGGTAGTGTGCAGGGGGTACGGGTCGGTATCTCTCCTTTATGGGAGGATGGTCTCCCGTGGGGATGTGGTGTTCTACCCCCTTTACTCGCCCGAAGTCTAACGGGTGTTTACTAAACACTCTCTCGTACTCTTGAACCACCCGGTAGACTCCCTGTTTCTGGTGTGAGGGAGTGGAGTCAGTACCCAAATGCAGTTGCTGACACCAGTCCTTCATTTGTTGTTTAGAGCCGTTACCTTCCTCTGGATGAGATGGAGGCAAGGGTTCCACGGACTGTACAGAATTTTGGTTGATGGTATACAATTTGGCTAGCGTAGCATACCGGGGCAGGTACAGTTCCCTCTTCCCGATATTTATTATGCGAACGGGCACCCTCCCATGGCGTACATCAACCACCCCCCGTGCCGTCAAAATGGTGGGCCTACTATCTGAGTAGACTGGTTCTACCATTGCCTGGTAATCTCTACCTCTCAGACCAATAGCCGCCCGGCACCAAATCATCATTTCACTTTTCGGGGGCATGGCAATAGGGAAAGGGTCACACATTCCCACGCTACCAATCTCACCACCAGAGAGTTCCACCTGTTGCCGTCGCATCAGTGCCCGGATCTCTTTTTGGAGCACTCGCTGCTGACCGGAGCTGGTGTTCTTGGCAACCTGCTGTAAAATGAGAATCACCTCTGCAAGACAATTTTCAATCACATTAGTTCCTAGAGTTATCTTTGGGTGACTCTCGCGCTTGTCAATGTCCACAATGATCAGTCCCTGTGCTGCCAGTTCGACTTTACCGATTTTAATGGTCACCTCTTTAAATCCGATCTGTGGCACGGGCTGACCATTGCTGGCGATGATACTCAAGTCGTCGTCAGGGTAGCGAGTTATATCCGAGTCATTCCAGTACTGCTTGAAGAGCACGTACGGGATGGTGGTGACCTGTGACCCGGTGTCAAGTAGGGCACTCATAGGAATGCCATCCAGTACCACAGGCAAGACTGGACGTCCTCCCACGTATTTGTCACGCCAGTTCGATGGGCCTGGTGATCTTATTCCTGGGCGTTGGCCCTCTACCCCAGGTTGTGCCAGTTTAAAGGACAGTACCTTGCCATATGTCCGGGTTGATTGCAGCGGCGGCAGATGGGTTGTCCGTCCTCGTTGTATCGGTCGCTGTGTCTTCCTCTGGCCGGTGGGGTCCTCCTTGGTCGTCGCCACGGGATATCCTTCGGTCCGGATGCCAGCTGGATCTTCCCTGGAGTAGAAACCTGTAAAGACTGCACAGTTCGGGTTAGCGCAGCAACGCTTTTAGCTAGCTCTTGGACCTGATGGTGCAGGTCTGGAGCCGGGTCATTGTTCAAAGCCTGCGCGTCAGCTCCCACAGGCCCTGCCGACAAGGGCGCCGCCTCCTGGTGGTAAGCGGTAGTAGGGCGCCTGTGGGTCACCACGCCACCCGGTGCCGGTTCTCGGAGCACCCGGATGGCTCTGTCCTTTAACTGTGCAAAGTCCAGATGAGGATCCTGTAAGGCCATTGCCCGCAACTGGGTTCGGTGGGCATTGCAATATAGTCCCTCTATAAATTGTTCGGTCAACAGCCTGTCCTCGTTTCCCACGCCGTCAGGGTCGGTCTGCTTAATGGCTCTCAGGGCCTCTTGTAGGTTTAGTGCATAGTCCCTTATATTCTCATGTGCTCGCTGTTTGCACCCGTAGAATCTAAGCTTAATCTCGGCTGAGGTGCGGGTATCAAAGGTGTCCTTCAGCCGGGTTAATATCCCTGCGACAGTCCTCCTCCCAGGTGGCCAGGACTTTACCTCCCTTTGGGCTGCCCCGGTTAGTTGGGCCACCAGGATGCTCACTTTTTGCTCTTCTGTGAGGGGGTACACCTGGAAGAGGCTATCCAGCTTTTCTCTAAAGTCATTCAGGGTATGTGACTCCCCTGAGTACTGGGGTAGCCAGGCTGCACCCGGGATATAGGGCATGGTGAAAGGCATGACCGCAGCAGCGGCGGCGCTGGCGGTGGCTGTGGCAGTGAAGCTCTCCTCCGTATCCGACATCCTCCTCCCCCCTAGTGGACCGTGGCCTACCTTGCGATGATCCTCTTCCGTAGGCCGCGGTTCCGCAGTGGATCGTCAGGGTTGAGGACCTTCCGTCGCGCTCCTGTGACGTCGGCGTCTGCTGGGCTCCTTCCAGGACCTTACGCAACGTCCTGACGTGAGGCGGGGCTTCAGTTCTCGCGCGCTTTCAGAGTCCACGCCCCTCTTTTTCCCGCGCAGCGTCTTCAAGATGGCGTCCAACGGCGGGAAAACTCCACGGATGGCGGGAAGAAGGCAGAAGATGGCGCCGGATAGCGGGAAAACTTCACGGATGGCGGGAAGAAGGCAGAAGATGGCGCCGGATGGCGGGAATCTTCACCACAGGTAAGTTTAACAGTCTTCTTTCAGGCACGCAGTACCCAGTGGTTGCGGGCATGGAATCCTGCCGACTACGCCAAAAGTTGACGCGCCCCTGGGCCACCCGTTGAATGCGGTCATGAGACCGCCGCTGCAGGGCAGACCGCTGAGGCCGGTGATACGGTTGTGCAGCGGGGATGGTATAACCCCCAACGGGAGGGGTATGGCCTCAGGGCAGCGGACGTGGATGATGAAACACTCAGAGACGGTGCGGTGTAGTTCAGGGTCTTTACTGGTGGCAAAGGTAGACCCTCCCGGAGTACTGGCTAGCGATCGGGGCCTGGTCAGTCCGTGAGCAGATGGAATCTCCCCTGGCCAGGTGGAGTTGTAGGCCTCCCCAACTAATCGTACTCTTCTGGCTACCTTGCTAGAGGCTGATAAAAGTAGCCCACGTCCCTGAGTGTACCGTGTGGTGCTCACCCGTATGGCCGGTGACTCGGGGCCTTCTGGTAGCTTCCGCTCCACGACGGCGGTGCTGGTCCCTTGCGTGTGACCGTGCCTTCGGGTTTCTTGGCCAGAGGACCTGAAATCCCCTGCCGGGCGGTTTCTGCTGCTGGGTAAGGATTAGTCCCCACAGCCTCGGACTCCGGGTCCGGTAAGAACTCTTCAATCAGGGCGAGCTCTACAGCTTCCAGCCCCTGATTCCTTTTAGCACTGCTCCCACTGAGCTCCTGATCTTTCTTTCCTATAGCCGCTCCTCTCCAGACTAGACTATGTCTACATCTGGGACTCCTCTTCTTCTTCTTCTCCTTCTAATCCTGCCTCAGCCCTAGTTTTATATAGGGGAAGTTCTTCCCCTCCCAGGACTGGGCAGGAGGTGTGGCATGCTTAGGATTCCTGACCAGGAGACCTCCTACCTGCTCTCAGACGTAATATTGCTATTACTGTGGAAACCAGACCCCTGGGGTGCCACACTATCATTCAGGCTGGTGGAGACTGACACATTCCGTAACTTTATGGCATTGGCAGTCCCACAATACAACGTGCCCAGTCGATTTTATTTCAGCAGGCAAGCCGTCCCTGCCCTGCAACATCATGTGGAGGGAAAAATTAAACATGCGCTACAAAACGCCGTCAGTAGCAAGGTCCACCTGACCACCTATGCGTGGACCAGTAAGCATTGACAGGGACGATATCTTTCCCTCACTGCCCATTGGGTAAATGTTGTTGAGCCGGGTACAGATCTTGAGAGTGGCGCTGTACGTGTTCTGCCAACTCCAAGGATTGCAGGAATCCAGTCTGTACACATTGACTCCTCCTCATACTCCAGTTCCTCTGAATCAGCGCTGCAGGAGCCGTCACGGTCTACCTCCACATCGACCCGTGAACGGTTACCTGTTATGGTGACCAATATGAGCACAGCCGTGGCCAAACGTCAACAGGCCGTATTAAAATTAATTTCTTTGGGGAATCGAAGCCACACAGCGCAGGAGCTCTGGAATGCCATCAAGCAGCAGAGCGACGTGTGGTTTGTGCCAGCGAATCTCCAGCCAGGCATGGTAGTGTGTGACAATGGCCGAAATCTGGTGGCAGCTCTGGGCCTAGGCAACCTCACTCACATCCCATGTCTGGCACATGTGCTCAACTTGGTCGTGCAGAGTTTTTTGAGGGACTATCCGGATCTTGATGCACTGCTTCACAAGGTCCGCATAGAGTGCGCTCACTTGCGGCGTTCCAGCAATGCAAGATCACGCATTGCAGCTCTGCAGCGCCGATTACGTCTTCCGGAACATCGCATCATATGTGACCTACCCACCAGGTGGAATTCAACGTTACATATGTTGGAGAGGTTGTGTGAGCAGCAGGCAGCAGTAATGGAGTACCAGCTGCAGCAGGCGCAAACAAGTCGCAGTGCGCGCCGTTCACACTTCACCACCACTGAGTGGGCCTCTATGAAGGACATTTGCCACGTTTTGCGTGCCTTCGATTATTCCACGCGGATGGCGAGTGCAGATGATGCACTAGTCAGCATGACTATCCCCCTTATCTGCCTGCTTGAAAAAACACTGCAAGCACTAAGGGACGAGGTTTTGGAAGAGGTGAAGGATGAGGAGTCACAAATGCCATCTGCTTCTCTACAGTCTGCGCAACGTGGTTCCTCACAAAGGCCTAGGCAGGGGACACTTTGTGAGGAGGATGAGGAGGAGTCAATGGATGAGGAAGACATCTGTCCAGAGGAGGGAGGTACACAATGCTCTAGTAGTCAGTATCTAGAGCGAGGGTGGGGTGATGCAGAGCAGGCAGAGATCACGCCTCAAGCAGGGGACAGCGTTTCTTGGCCAGTTGGCAGTCTGCAGCACATGGTTGATTTCATGCTGCAGTGCCTGAGAAACGACCGCCGCATCGCCCACATTCTCAACACGGCTGATTATTGGGTGTCCACCCTCCTAGATCCTCGCTACCGGGACAACTTACAAAGCCTCATAACACCGTTGAACCGGGAGCGTAAAATGCGGGAGTACCAAGACGCACTGGTGCATTCCATCATGTTCTCCATTCCAACCGAGAGCAGTGCTGCTAGTGCTTTACAAAGCAGCTCAGTGCGTCGAGGCAGTGGAGGAAGCTCTGCACAAAGAGGGAGCAGAAGCAGCGCCTCAGCACAAGGCAAGACCAGTATGGCCGAAATGTGGCAAAGTTTTGTGTCCCCGCCGCCACAAATGTCTACACCATCACAGACGGCTCCAGTCAGCAGGAGGCAACGTTTCCGTCAGATGGTGACAGACTACATGTCTTGCCCTCTTAGTGTACTCCCAGACGGCTCTTCTCCCTTCAAGTTTTGGGTCTGTAAGCTAGATACATGGCCAGAGCTAAGTCAGTATGTATTGGAGGTGCTAGCTTGCCCTGCTGCTAGTGTATTATCGGAACGCATCTTTAGTGCCGCAGGTGGTGTACTAACAGACCGTCGCATGCGACTATCCTCCGATAACGTTGACCGGCTTACTTTTCTCAAAATGAACAAGGCCTGGATCTCTCATGAATTTGCCAGTCCTCTTCCAGAATAAATAATTGTTGGCAAAAGTATCCAGGTCTCCTGTTCTGTTCATGTTTCTACCACCTGAACTGTAATCCCTGAGCTCCAACACCGCCAGTTGGCGCTCGGAAGTGCCGTCTGCACAGTCAACACTTGCTGCCATGTCATTGGGGTTCAGTAACGTCAGCTGTTCCCCTGCTGTGCGGACGGCAATTTCTCCTGCTCTGTCCACATTCTCACTACTACAGATTTTAAAGTTGCTCCAATTACACCTCTGGCTCTTCTGTTTTCAGTATTATCCCTGAGCTCCAACACCGCCAGTTGGTGCTCGGAAGTGCCGTCTGCACAGTCAACACTTGCTGCCGTGTTATTGGGGTTCAGTAACGTCAGCTGTTCCCCTGCTGTGCGGACGGCAATTTCTCCTGCTCTGTCCACATTCTCACTACTACTGATTTTAAAGTTGCTCCAATTGCACCTCTGGCTCCTCTGTTTTCAGTATTATCCCTGAGCTCCAACACCGCCAGTTGGCGCTCGGAAGTGCCGTCTGCACAGTCAACACTTGCTGCTGTGTTATTGGGGTTCAGTAACGTCAGCTGTTCCCCTGCTGCGCGGACGGCACTTTCTCCTGCTCTGTCCGCATCCACTGTACTACTGATTTAAAACCTCCTCCAAATACACCTCTGGCTCCTCTGTTTTCAGTATTATCCCTGAGCTCCAACACCGCCAGTTGGCGCTCGGAAGTGCCGTCTGCACAGTCAACACTTGCTGCCATGTTATTGGGGTTCAGTAACGTCAGCTGTTCCCCTGCTGTGCGGACGGCAATTTCTCCTTCTCTGTCCACATTCTCACTACTACAGATTTTAAAGTTGCTCCAATTACACCTCCGGCTCCTCTGTTTTCAGTATTATCCCTGAGCTCCAACACCGCCAGTTGGCGCTCGGAAGTGCAGTCTGCACAGTCAACACTTGCTGCCATGTCATTGGGGTTCAGTAACGTCAGCTGTTCCCCTGCTGTGCGGACGGCAATTTCTCCTGCTCTGTCCACATTCTCACTACTACAGATTTTAAAGTTGCTCCAATTACACCTCTGGCTCCTCTGTTTTCAGTATTATCCCTGAGCTCCAACACCGCCAGTTGGCGCTCGGAAGTGCCATCTGCACAGTCAACACTTGCTGCCGTGTCATTGGGGTTCAGTAACGTCAGCTGTTCCCCTGCTGTGCGGATGGCAATTTCTCCTGCTCTGTCCACATTCTCACTACTACAGATTTTAAAGTTGCTCCAATTACACCTCTGGCTCCTCTGTTTTCAGTATTATCCCTGAGCTCCAACACCGCCAGTTGGCGCTCGGAAGTGCCGTCTGCACAGTCAACACTTGCTGCCGTGTCATTGGGGTTCAGTAACGTCAGCTGTTCCCCTGCTGTGCGGACGGCAATTTCTCCTGCTCTGTCCACATTCTCACTACTACAGATTTTAAAGTTGCTCCAATTACACCTCTGGCTCCTCTGTTTTCAGTATTATCCCTGAGCTCCAACACCGCCAGTTGGCGCTCGGAAGTGCCGTCTGCACAGTCAACACTTGCTGCCGTGTTATTGGGGTTCAGTAACGTCAGCTGTTCCCCTGCTGTGTGGACGGCAATTTCTCCTGCTCTGTCCACATCCACTGTACTACTGATTTAAAACCTCCCCCAAATACACCTCTGGCTCCTCTGTTTTCAGTATTATCCCTGAGCTCCAACACCGCCAGTTGGCGCTCGGAAGTGCCGTCTGCACAGTCAACACTTGCTGCCATGTTATTGGGGTTCGTTAACGTCAGCTGTTCCCCTGCTGTGCGGACGGCAATTTCTCCTGCTCTGTCCACATTCTCACTACTACAGATTTTAAAGTTGCTCCAATTACACCTCTGGCTCCTCTGTTTTCAGTATTATCCCTGAGCTCCAACACCGCCAGTTGGCGCTCGGAAGTGCCATCTGCACAGTCAACACTTGCTGCCGTGTCATTGGGGTTCAGTAACGTCAGCTGTTCCCCTGCTGTGCGGATGGCAATTTCTCCTGCTCTGTCCACATTCTCACTACTACAGATTTTAAAGTTGCTCCAATTACACCTCTGGCTCCTCTGTTTTCAGTATTATCCCTGAGCTCCAACACCGCCAGTTGGCGCTCGGAAGTGCCGTCTGCACAGTCAACACTTGCTGCCGTGTCATTGGGGTTCAGTAACGTCAGCTGTTCCCCTGCTGTGCGGACGGCAATTTCTCCTGCTCTGTCCACATTCTCACTACTACAGATTTTAAAGTTGCTCCAATTACACCTCTGGCTCCTCTGTTTTCAGTATTATCCCTGAGCTCCAACACCGCCAGTTGGCGCTCGGAAGTGCCGTCTGCACAGTCAACACTTGCTGCCGTGTTATTGGGGTTCAGTAACGTCAGCTGTTCCCCTGCTGTGTGGACGGCAATTTCTCCTGCTCTGTCCACATCCACTGTACTACTGATTTAAAACCTCCCCCAAATACACCTCTGGCTCCTCTGTTTTCAGTATTATCCCTGAGCTCCAACACCGCCAGTTGGCGCTCGGAAGTGCCGTCTGCACAGTCAACACTTGCTGCCATGTTATTGGGGTTCGTTAACGTCAGCTGTTCCCCTGCTGTGCGGACGGCAATTTCTCCTGCTCTGTCCACATTCTCACTACTACAGATTTTAAAGTTGCTCCAATTACACCTCTGGCTCCTCTGTTTTCAGTATTATCCCTGAGCTCCAACACCGCCAGTTGGCGCTCAGAAGTGCCGTCTGCACAGTCAACACTTGCTGCCGTGTCATTGGGGTTCAGTAACGTCAGCTGTTCCCCTGCTGTGCGGACGGCAATTTCTCCTGCTCTGTCCACATTCTCACTACTACAGATTTTAAAGTTGCTCCAATTACACCTCTGGCTCCTCTGTTTTCAGTATTATCCCTGAGCTCCAACACCGCCAGTTGGCGCTCGGATGTGCCATCTGCACAGTCAACACTTGCTGCCGTGTCATTGGGGTTCAGTAACGTCAGCTGTTCCCCTGCTGTGCGGACGGCAATTTCTCCTGCTCTGTCCACATTCTCACTACTACAGATTTTAAAGTTGCTCCAATTACGCCTCTGGCTCCTCTGTTTTCAGTATTATCCCTGAGCTCCAACACCACCAGTTGGCGCTCGGAAGTGCAGTCTGCACAGTCAACACTTGCTGCCGTGTCATTGGGGTTCAGTAATGTCAGCTGTTCCCCTGCTGTGCGGACGGCAATTTCTCCTGCTCTGTCCACATTCTCACTACTACAGATTTTAAAGTTGCTCCAATTACACCTCTGGCTCCTCTGTTTTCAGTATTATCCCTGAGCTCCAACACCGCCAGTTGGCGATCGGAAGTGCCGTCTGCACAGTCAACACTTGCTGCCGTGTCATTGGGGTTCAGTAACGTCAGCTGTTCCCCTGCTGTGCGGACGGCAATTTCTCCTGCTCTGTCCACATTCTCACTACTACAGATTTTAAAGTTGCTCCAATTACACCTCTGGCTCCTCTGTTTTCAGTATTATCCCTGAGCTCCAACACCGCTAGTTGGCGCTCGGAAGTGCCGTCTGCACAGTCAACACTTGCTGCCGTGTTATTGGGGTTCGGTAACGTCAGATGTTCCCCTGCTGTGCGGACGGCAATTTCTCCTGCTTTGTCCACATCCACTGTACTACTGATTTAAAACCTCCTCCAAATACACCTCTGGCTCCTCTGTTTTTAGTATTTACCCTGGGCTCCAATACCGCTAGTTGCTGCTCAGAAGTGCCGTCTGCACAGTCAACGCTTGCTCCAGTGTTATTGGGGTTCAGTAGCGTCAGCTGTTCCCCTGCTGTGTGTCCGGCAAATTCTCCTGCTTTGTCCACATCCACTGTACTACTGATTTAAAACTTGCTCCAATTACACCTCTGGCTCCACTCTGTTTTTAGTATTTACCCTGGGTTCCAGCACCGCCAGCTGGTTCTCGGTAGTTCCATTTGCTCTTGTACCTTCTACTACCCATCCGGGTTCCAGTACCGTCAGCTGGTTCTCGGCAGTGCCTTTGGATTAGGTGCCTCCTTCTCGGTATCCAAGTTCCACCAACGTCTGCTGGTCCTTGGTAGTGCTTTCTGGCACAGGTACCTCCTGCTTAGCAACCGAGTTCCAGTACCGTCAGCTGGTCTTCGGCAGTTCCATTGGCTCTTGTACCTTCTGCTACCCATCCGGGTTCCAGTACCGTCAGCTGGTCCTCGGTAGTTCCATTTGCTCTTGTACCTTCTACTACCCATCCGGGTTCCAGTACCGTCAGCTGGTTCTCGGCAGTGACTTTGGCACGGGTACTCCCTCCTGCCCAGCCTGGTTCCAGCACGCCAGCTGTTTCCGGGTAGTGTCAACGTCACTTTGCCTCCAATGCGTTGTCCTGTCGTGTTGCTGTCGGGCTAGCCGACTCTATGGTGCCTGCAGTTTAAGTGACTCCTATGTGGGCTGCGGGATCTGGCAATGAAGGCTGGTTCCATAGTGCCAATAGGACAAGCACCCCCTGTAGGACTGTTGGTTTTGGTAACTGCGGCCGGCTCGCGGCCTTGAACTTTTTTTTACATGGGTACCTTCTGCTACCCATCCGGGTTCCAGTACCGTCAGCTGGTTCTCGGCAGTGCCTTTGGATTAGGTGCCTCCTTCTCGGTATCCAAGTTCCACCAACGTCTGCTGGTCCTTGGTAGTGCTTTCTGGCACAGGTACCTCCTGCTTAGTAACCGAGTTCCAGTACCGTCAGCTGGTCTTCGGCAGTTCCATTGGCTCTTGTACCTTCTGCTACCCATCCGGGTTCCAGTACCGTCAGCTGGTTCTCGGCAGTGACTTTGGCACGGGTACTCCCTCCTGCCTAGCCTGGTTCCAGCACGCCAGCTGTTTCCGGGTAGTGTCAACGTCACTTTGCCTCCAATGCGTTGTCCTGTCGTGTTGCGGTCGGGTTAGCCGACTCTATGGTGCCTGCAGTTTAGGTGACTCCTATGTGGGCTGCGGGATCTGGCAATGAAGGCTGGTTCCATAGTGTCAATAGGACAAGCACCCCCTGTAGGACTGTTGGTTTTGGTAACTGCGGCCGGCTCGCGGCCTTGAACTTTTTTTTACATGGGTACCTTCTGCTACCCATCTGGGTTCCAGTACCGTCAGCTGGTTCTCGGCAGTGCCTTTGGATTAGGTGCCTCCTTCTCGGTATCCAAGTTCCACCAACGTCTGCTGGTCCTTGGTAGTGCTTTCTGGCACAGGTACCTCCTGCTTAGTAACCGAGTTCCAGTACCGTCAGCTGGTCTTCGGCAGTTCCATTGGCTCTTGTACCTTCTGCTACCCATCCAGGTTCCAGTACCGTCAGCTGGTCCTCGGTAGTTCCATTTGCTCTTGTACCTTCTACTACCCATCCGGGTTCCAGTACCGTCAGCTGGTTCTCGGCAGTGACTTTGGCACGGGTACTCCCTCATGCCCAGCCTGGTTCCAGCACGCCAGCTGTTTCCGGGTAGTGTCAATGTCACTTTGCCTCCAATGCGTTGTCCTGTCGTGTTGCGGTCGGGTTAGCCGACTCTATGGTGCCTGCAGTTTAGGTGACTCCTATGTGGGCTGCGGGATCAGGCAATGAAGGCTGGTTCCATAGTGCCAATAGGACAAGCACCCCCTGTAGGACTGTGGGTTTTGGTAACTGCGGCCGGCTCGCGGCCTTGAACTTTTTTTTACATGGGTACCTTCTGCTACCCATCCGGGTTCCAGTACCGTCAGCTGGTTCTCGGCAGTGCCTTTGGATTAGGTGCCTCCTTCTCGGTATCCAAGTTCCACCAACGTCTGCTGGTCCTTGGTAGTGCTTTCTGGCACAGGTACCTCCTGCTTAGTAACCGAGTTCCAGTACCGTCAGCTGGTCTTCGGCAGTTCCATTGGCTCTTGTACCTTCTACTACCCATCCGGGTTCCAGTACCGTCAGCTGGTTCTCGGCAGTGTCTTTGGCACGGGTACTCCCTGTTGCCCAGCCTGGTTCCAGCACGCCAGCTGTTTCCGGGTAGTGTCAACGTCACTTTGCCTCCAATGCGTTGTCCTGTCGTGTTGCGGTCGGGTTAGCCGACTCTATGTTGCCTGCAGTTTAGGTGACTACTATGTGGGCTGCGGGATCTGGCAATGAAGGCTGGTTCCATAGTGCCAATAGGACAAGCATCCCCTGTAGGACTGTGGGTTTTGGTAACTGCGGCCGGCTCGCGGCCTTGAACTTTTTTTTACATGGGTACCTTCTGCTACCCATCCGGGTTCCAGTACCGTCAGCTGGTTCTCGGCAGTGCCTTTGGATTAGGTGCCTCCTTCTCGGTATCCAAGTTCCACCAACGTCTGCTGGTCCTTGGTAGTGCTTTCTGGCACAGGTACCTCCTGCTTAGTAACCGAGTTCCAGTATCGTCAGCTGGTCTTCGGCAGTTCCATTGGCTCTTGTACCTTCTGCTACCCATCCAGGTTCCAGTACCGTCAGCTGGTCCTCGGTAGTTCCATTTGCTCTTGTACCTTCTACTACCCATCCGGGTTCCAGTACCGTCAGCTGGTTCTCGGCAGTGACTTTGGCACGGGTACTCCCTCCTGCCCAGCCTGGTTCCAGCACGCCAGCTGTTTCCGGGTAGTGTCAACGTCACTTTGCCTCCAATGCGTTGTCCTGTCGTGTTGCGGTCGGGTTAGCCGACTCTATGGTGCCTGCAGTTTAGGTGACTCCTATGTGGGCTGCGGGATCTGGCAATGAAGGCTGGTTCCATAGTGCCTATAGGACAAGCACCCCCTGTAGGACTGTGGGCTTTGGTAACTGCGGCCGGCTCGCGGCCTTGAACTTTTTTTACATGGGTACCTTCTGCTACCCATCCGGGTTCCAGTACCGTCAGGTGGTTCTCGGCAGTGCCTTTGGATTAGGCGCCTCCTTCTCGGTATCCAAGTTCCACCAACGTCTGCTGGTCCTTGGTAGTGCTTTCTGGCACAGGTACCTCCTGCTTAGTAACCGAGTTCCAGTACCGTCAGCTGGTCTTCGGCAGTTCCATTGGCTCTTGTACCTTCTGCTACCCATCCGGGTTCCAGTACCGTCAGCTGGTCCTCGGTAGTTCCATTTGCTCTTGTACCTTCTACTACCCATCCGGGTTCCAGTACCGTCAGCTGGTTCTCGGCAGTGACTTTGGCACGGTACTCCCTCCTGCCCAGCCTGGTTCCAGCATGCCAGCTGTTTCCGGGTAGTGTCAATGTCACTTTGCCTCCAATGCGTTGTCCTGTCGTGTTGTGGTCGGGTTAGCCGACTCTATGGTGCCTGCAGTTTAGGTGACTCCTATGTGGGCTGCGGGATCTGGCAATGAAGGCTGGTTCCATAGTGCCAATAGGACAAGCACCCCCTGTAGGACTGTGGGTTTTGGTAACTGCGGCCGGCTCGCGGCCTTGAACTTTTTTTTACATGGGTACCTTCTGCTACCCATCCGGGTTCCAGTACCGTCAGCTGGTTCTCGGCAGTGCCTTTGGATTAGGTGCCTCCTTCTCGGTATCCAAGTTCCACCAACGTCTGCTGGTCCTTGCTAGTGCTTTCTGGCACAGGTACCTCCTGCTTAGTAACCGAGTTCCAGTACCGTCAGCTGGTCTTCGGCAGTTCCATTGGCTCTTGTACCTTCTGCTACCCATCCGGGTTCCAGTACCGTCAGCTGGTTCTCGGTAGTTCCTCAGCTTTCTTGTACCTTCTGCTACATTTCCAAGTTCAAGCTTTTTGAAATGGTTCTTGGTAATCACTCTGGATCTCCCTGACGAGGACCCTGAAGACAAGGACCCTGAAGACCAACCCTAAGAAGTCGAGGACCCCGAAGACAACGACCCTGAAGACGAGGACCCTGAAGACCACCCCGAAGAAGACGAGGACCCTGAAGACCACCCCGAAGAAGACGAGGACCCCGAAGACGAGGACCCAGAAGACCAACCCGAAGAAGACGAGGACCCCGAAGACGAGGACCCCCGAAGACGACGACCGTGAAGACCACCCCGAAGAAGACCAAGAAGATGACCCTGAAGAAGTTGACCAAGAGGACAAAGAAGAGAAGACAAGCACCAAGATACAGAAGAACAAGAGACAGAAAACCAAGAAGCAGAAATACAAGAAGCTGCAGAACAAAAAGCGGAAGAACATTAAGCATAAGACTAAAAATCAGAGCAAAAGATAATATCTAAATTATAAGTAGAAGATGACTAAGCAGTGTATGGGGGTGAGTCCGTTCCTCCTCGTGGTGCCCCTGGAAAAGACCTGCTGCTGCAGGCCAAACTGAACGCGGACAAATCCTGTTGTAAATCTTTTGTGACGGGCAGAACGAAAGGTGTAATGTCCAACCTTTTATAGATAACAACTACAGGAATGCCTGTCACAAATAAGAATATGATGAAGAAGAAGAATATGAAGAAGATGAAGAAGTAGAATATGAAGAATGTAAAAAAAAAGAATAATACGAAGAAGGTGAAGAAGATGAAGAAGGTGAAGAAGAAGAGGATGAAAAAGATGCTGAGGATGATGAAGGAGAAAGTGTGGGAGAAGTAAAAAAGAAGGTGAAGAGCATGGAAGTAGTGAAACATAAATATCTGACAAAATATAAAAATACTTAACATAGTCAATATTTCCGTAACTCAGAACGTCTTAAAAAAAATATTAATTCCTGCTATTCCATTTGATTGGGCTAAACCTCTATGCCTTTATTGTCTCCCCCACCTCCCCCAATACATTCTACATTATTCTTAGTTGTTTTCCTTCATGTAGAATTAACCTACAAGGAAAGAAAGGGTTTATTTTCATACCGATATTTCTGTCCCATTGACTTGCATTGGTTTCCGGTATCGGAATCGGCGATATCCGATACTTTTTCGGTATCAGTCCGATCCAATCCGATCCGATATTTCCCGATATCGGAAGGTATCGCTCAACACTAATTCTTAGTGGTTGGAAAATTGATTCCAATCAAATGCCATTTATCATTCAGATGTTTTGGAGGGAACCGAAGGACAATCTAACACATTGCTATTTCTGCTTAACTAACATCAAAGGAATCACATCTAAAATAAAATATACAGTCAGTTAATTTACCCAATTTGCCATCTGCAATGAGGCCTGTCTTACATATTGAAGAGCTTCTGACAGGTCCAGGGGATGGGGACGACTCGGCGCCCGGGCCTTGTTGTTTGGTTTTGGGGGATGCCGCGGTGGCCGGCTCCCGGGCCCGTACCCTGGGGTCACTCTTAAAAAGGAAGGGGGGAATTATATAGGATAGGGAAAGTTTGTGACACCACCCGTGGTGTCTGGTGAGAATCACCAGCGTTGCTACAGTCCTCTGAGGCCAGTGGTCAGGCAGCTTAGTTGGTGCGGCTCCCCACAGGTGGAGCGGGGCCTCAGGGCAGCGTAGGAGAAGGGATGCAGGACAGAGGGGACCCAGCCGGGTCAGAGGAAGAAATGGCACACTCACAACAGTTCACTTCAGTACCTTTACTGGTGGTGTTTCAGGCACGATCCGGGGCACTGTAGGGTGAAGGGTGCATTTCAGGACTCTCCCCAATGAGCGGGTGTGGGGCCTCCTGTTTCTTGCCTTTTCCTGATAAGTTTGTGACCTGCCTGGAGCTAGGTCTAACTTGGTCTCTGTCTTGCACCGGCTGACCTGGTGGTAGGGCCTTCTGTTGGAGATCACACTCCCCGGTCTCTTGGGCCTCAGTGACTCTTGACCCTGGTATGACCGTCAGCTTTTGGTGTTCCTGGGACATATAGTTTGCCAGGGGTTCCGTTTGTTTCTGCTGGTCGTAGAGATCCCTGCAGACACGGACCCTGTGTCCGGTATATGGTCTTGGGGTGAGCTGGCTAAGCTCCTCTGCCCCCTATGTAGCTCGCTTACTCCACTTGCCTTCAGCCGCGCTCGGGGCACTCACTAGGCTTCACACTGGCAGTAGGTCTCGCTACTCTTCACCGCTCTTACGGCGTCGGCACGCCTTGGGCTCACTAACCTGAGCTCCCTGAGTCTGGGCTGGACTGACTTTCTCACAGACTTCACTCTCTGTGAACTCCAGACTAGACTCAGACTGAACTGCCTAGCTCCACCTTCCCTATTTATATCCCTAACGGGCTCCCTCTGGTGGTCTGAGGTGGAAGGTGGAGGTGTGTGAATGCTACAAGGGCCTCTTGTGGAGGAACCCGCCCATGCACCCCTCTGGGATCTGTGGCACCAATGCGCAGCAGGGCACCACATTCCCCCCTAGCAAAGCTCAGTACTCCCGGACTGAAGTATTTTTTATAACAACAATACAATAACTCTTCCCTTTATGGGAGGCACTTTGCTTAAACGTTGCATATAAAACATTATAAATAATAAATAGATATGTACATTTCAATAAGCAACCCCAGAATTCAAGTCTCTTCCGGTGAGGTTCCCTGACAGGATGTCCATCTCATAGGTTAGAGTATTTGGTAGCTTGAGGGACCTGTCCAAAGCAAACCCTCCACGTAGGCCCTGGGGTGGCTGCAGGGCATGGCGATCCTGAGTTGGACCTCCGCTTGTGCCACACCAGACAGGTTTTTCTTCTGAGGTCACCTAAAGGGGCACTCCAGGAGTGCAATTATTTACAGTAAACAGTTTTTGGGCTGCACACAGTCCTCAGCCACATAGTTCTTTAAGTACCCTTACGGGTAACTAGAGATAACAAGGGAAGTGTCCATATCACTTAGTTTGTCCATTATAAAGCAAAACACAAGTTAAGAAATTCATACATGAAAATACACAATATAATGCCCCAGGGGCAACTATTTACACTGTCAGAGTTTCCTTCTTTACTCTCTGTATCTGACAGGGGTCTGACCTCGTGTGCTACGTGTCGACCTACGTGGTATTGGGATGGGTGAGGCACTAGTATTTGCACTACCTCCCATTCTGTCAGTTCTAAGTGTTGGGGGACTGCAGGGTTGCCTTAACCTCTCTACAGGACTGGCAAGTATACCATTGGCTGGGCCTTCTTGCTCTGCTCCAACCGGGGATCCTTCTTCTGGGGATTCTTCTTGAGCAGGCTCTTCTGAAGCACTTACAGGCTCTTCTTGCTGGTGAGGGTCTTCTGGCTGTTAAAAGAAGTGGATCACAGGTATTATTACTGCTCCTCCTAGTTGAGGCCAATCTGCCGGGAAATCTCCTAAGTCAGTATGGAGTACTGCTTCTTTAGGCTCCTCCGGTATGGTGAGAGGCACTTCTAGCAGGTCTGGACACAACTTCAGATGGTCTCTAGATACTGTTGCAGTTGTTATTCCTCCGTCTTTGCTAATCAAACAGGTCTTCTTGTTATCAAATCTTGAATTTAACACAGTGTAGGGTTCTCTCTCCCACTGGTCATCAAGTTTGTGGTTTCTCCTTTTCCTCTTTACCACCACTTCTCCTGGTGTGAAGGGTTCTGCGGGCGCACTTTTATTGTAGTGGGCTTCCTGCTTGTCCCTCACCCGAGTGAGACTGTCTTTGACACAGGCCTGTACTCTTTTGTACTGCTCCTGTCTGGTCGTGTCCCAGTCCTCAGTGGACATATCTGCTTCTGGTTCTACTACACCAAGCTCCAGGTCCATGGGCAACTTCCCGGGTCTGGCTCGCATGAGATATGCTGGAGTACAATTGGTGGAATGCCAAGAGTGTGCAAAGCAGTCATCAAAGCAAAAGGTGGCTACTTTGAAGAACCTAGAATATAAGACATATTTTCAGTTGTTTCACACTTTTTTGTTAAGTATTTAATTCCACATGTGTTAATTCATAGTTTTGATGCCTTCAGTGTGAATGTACAATTTTCATAATCATGAAAATACAGAAAAATCTTTAAATGAGAAGGTGTGTCCAAACTTTTGGTCTGGACTGTACCTCCGGCACAGTTTCTCTTTATAGATGAACAACCGGCTCTTCTCATTCCACAGCTGCTTGGCTTGTAGAGACGTGTCCTTCTCCAGGGAGAAACCTTCCTGGGTTATCAGCTCTTTGATACGGCTGACAACCGGGTCGCTGTCCTGGGTCTCTTTCCAGCTGTGGTGAGGCAGGGGGTTTAACGTCTTACCGCGATGCCTCCTGGAGGCTCGTTGCTCGTGGACCACTCCATTCCGATGAAAGGCAGGTAGTTCAATCTCCTCCAGGTCATCCACTTCTTCTTCAGTGTCCGACTGGTGAGGCATCCTGGACAGAGCATCGGCGTTGGCGTTCTTGCGGCCCGCCCGGTACTTAATAGTGAATTGGTAGTTTGACAGCCGAGCCATCCATCGTTGTTCCATGGCTCCTAGCTTGGCTGTTTCTAGATGAGTCAAGGGGTTGTTATCAGTGAAGGCAGTGAATTTACTGGAGGCTAGGTAGTGCTTGAACCGCTCGGTGATGGCCCAGACCAGGGCCAGGAACTCCAACTTGAAGCTGCTATAGTTCTCTGGGTTCCTCTCGGTCGGGCGGAGCTTCCTGCTTGCATAGGCGATCACCTTCTCCCGGCCATTCTGCTTCTGACTTAACACAGCTCCTAATAACTCGTTGCTGGCATCAATGTACAGGAGGAACGGTTGGCTGTAGTCAGGGTAGGCTAGGATCTCTTCGCCGGTCAGGATCTGCTTCATCACCTCAAATGATTCAGCTTGCTCCTTACCCCACTGGAACGGGGTGTTTCTGCCTCTCCAGGACTGTCCTACCAGGAGATCTTGAAAAGGCGCCGCTTTCTTGGTATAGTCCTTCACAAACCTCCGGTAATACCCGACTAGTCCAAGGAACTGACGTACCTCCTTGAGGCTCTTCGGCTCCGGCCATTTCTGGATGGCAGTGACCTTCTCCGGGTCTGGTGCTACTCCCTATGGACTCTAACGATGTGCCCCAGGTTCTGTACCTTTCGCTTGAGCAGGTGGCACTTTGAAGGCTTCAGCTTCATCCCATACCGGGACAGCGACTCAAATACCTCCGCCAGGTGCTCCAAGTGGTCCTCATACGTTTTGGAGTACACTATCACGTCGTCCAGGTATAGGAGTACAGTCTCGAAGTTGCGGTGTTCCAGGCAGCACTCCATCAATCTCTGGAACGTTCCGGGGGTGTTGCAGAGTCCAAACGGCATACTATTGAACTCGCAGAGTCCCATCGGGGTGGTGAAAGCCGTCTTCTCCCGATCCTTCTCAGCAACAGCTACCTGCCAGTACCCACTAGTGAGGTCAAGGGTGGAGAAGTAATTTGCAGACTTTAAGGCAGCCAGGGATTCCTCTATACGTGGTAAAGGGTATGCATCTTTATGTGTAATGCGATTTACTTGTCTGTAATCTACACACATTCTCATGCTTCCGTCCTTTTTCCTGACTAGAACTAGGGGAGCTGCCCAGGGACTACAACTATCCCTTACTACCCCTGCCTTCTTCATGTCATGCAACATCTCCTTCGCCTTCTGGTAGTGTGCTGGTGGTATAGGCCTGTAACGTTCTTTGATGGGTGGATGGTCACCTGTGGGGATATGGTGTTGAACCCCCTTAATCCTCCCAAAGTCAAGTGGGTGTTTACTGAATACCTGCGCTTATTCCTGAACCACCCGGTGTACACCCTGCTTCTGATGGGCAGGAGTGGTGTCTGTCCCAACATGGAGCTGTTGACACCAATCCTCCACCTGGGTTGCCGGGTCATTATCCTCTACTTCATCTGGTGAGGTTAAGGACTCCGCCGTGTGTATGGAGTTGTTATTTACTGTGTACAGTTTGGCAAGAGTGGCATAGCGTGGTAATCTAACCTCATCCTCCCCATAGTTTAGGAGGCGTATGGGCACCCTCCCATTGCGTACATCCACTACCCCTCTAGCAGTCAAAAGTGTAGGTCTATGCTCCGAGCTAAGGGGTTCTACTACCGCCTGGTAGCTCTGTCCTTTGAGACCTATTGCTGCTCTACACCAAATCAGCATTTCACTCATCGGGGGAATCACAATGGGTACTGGGTCTGTCACACGTACATTACCAATTTCACCGCCTGTTAGCTTTACCTGTTGCTGGTACATAAGGGCTCGGATCTCTTTCTGGAGCGCCCTCCTCTGCCCTAGTCTGGCAGTGTCAGCTATCTGTTGGAGCAAGAACAACAATTCTCCCAAACAGTTACTAACAATATTTGTGCCAAGTACCATATACAAGTCTGTATCATCAGGATTAGTCTCTACTACGATTAGTCCCTGGTCCTTCAGTTCCACTCTTCCCACCTTTACTGCCACATCCTTAATCCCGACTAGGTTAAGGGGGAGGCCGTTTGAGGCATACACGGAAAGATTTGGATCTGGTGGGTGAAGTTCGCCTATGGACCAGAACCTTTTGTAGAGGACATCAGGCATGATGGTTACCTGAGATCCTGTGTCCAGCAGAGCGGGTGTCGCGATGCCGTCCAGCACGATGGACAGGAAAGGTCTTCCTCCCACGAACCTGCGGTACCAGTTTGATGGGCCTGAAGGGTCTACTCCTGGGTGTCGGCCCTCGGCCCCAGGGTTTGCTCGTTTAAAGGACAGCTCTGGATGGCGTGACCTGTCTTGTGACAGCGGTGGCAGACAGGGTCCCTCGGTGGGCGGCGTTGGTCGCTGATCCTCCCAGGGGGTGGCGTTGTCCTCCTCCTCCTTCTCATCCAGGGGACATCCTCAGGGCTGTCGGCTAGCACGATCCTTCCTTCTGCCTCAGGCTCCGTCCGCAGCTGCAGGGCACTCAGTACAGTGGTCAGGGTTTTACTCAACTGGCGCACTTCAGAGCGCAGGCTGTCCAGCTCACTAGGGACGTTGCTTGCACCTTGACTTCAGCAGCCACCGGGGAAAAGGTGGACGCTGCAGGCACTGGGGTGGCCCCACCCTGGTAACATTGGATAGCAGTTGTTTCCAGGGGCTGCAGTCCTTTTATAGCCATGTCCTTAAGGGTGTCAAAAGTGGCATCTGGATGATCCAGGGACCACCAACGCACAGTCCTGCTCTCCTCTTGGGACCTCAGTCCCCGGATAAACTGTTCCTTCAGCATTTTATTCTCATTATCGATGCTGGTTGGACTAACCTGTTTCAGAGCTCGCAGGGCCCCTTGAAAACGCCAGGCATAGTCCCGAACACTGTCCTCCGGTTGCTGAGAGCAGTTGTAGAACATCATCCGGAGGTCTTTCTCAGTATGATTCTCAAAGACAGTCTGTAACTTTTTAAAGATTGCAGACACTGACTCCTGGTCTGCGGCCGACCAGGTTTCTACTTCTCGCTCCGCAGCACCAGTCAATTGTCCCAATACAGCAGCGGCTCTTTGCTTGCCTGTCATAGAGTACATGTCCAGTATACCGCATATTTTCCTTTTGAATCCAGACAGGGTATCTGGCTTGCCGCTGTACTGGGGGAGCCACTTTTCTCCAGGGATGTACGGTAGGGCCATGGGTATGACAAGCCCTGCTGGTGAAGCGGCTGCTTTGGCCTGCTCGGCGCCGAGCGTGGGTTGAACATCAGGGCAGTTAACCGGTATTCCGGCGTTGTGCTGTTCTTCGGACATTCTGGCGCCCCCCTAGCAAACCGTGGCCTATCTTCTTTTCTTTTCTTCCGGTAGGCCGCAGCTCCGCAGGTGACGGTCTCCTTCAGGACCTTGCGTCGCTTGCGTCCTACGTCAGAGTGCTCACCGGGGCTCCTTCCAGTACCTGGCGCTTCCTGGTTTGACGTCGAGGCATGGGGCGTGTCCGGGGCTTCGAGGGCTTCAGCAGGTATGCCTCTCAGTTTCCCGCGGTTACGCCCTTCTTCCCGCTCGGCGGCACAACAATGGCGGCGATCTTCGCCACAGTTAAATACACAGTTCTGATTAAAGGCGCACAGTACTCGGTGGCAACGGGCACAACACTCCATCGTTGCAGCGGGCACGGAATCCTGTTCGTGATGCCAGGAAGAGATGACGCGCTCACGGGATGGAGACGACTCGGCGCCCGGGCCTTGTTGTTTAGTTTTGGGGGATGCCGCGGTGGCCGGCTCCCGGGTCTGTACCCTGGGGTCACTCTTAAAAAGGAAGGGGGGAATTATATAGGATAGGGAAAGTTTGTGACGCCACCCGTGGTGTCTGCTGAGAATCACCAGCGCTGCTACAGTCCTCTGAGGCCGGTGGTCAGGCAGCTTAGTTGGTGTGGCTCCCCACAGGTGGAGCGGGGCCTCAGGGCAGCGTAGGAGAAGGGATGCAGGACAGAGGGGACCCAGCCGGGTCAGAGGAAGAAATGGCACACTCACAACAGTTCACTTCAGTACCTTTACTGGTGGTGTTTCAGGCACGATTCGGGGCACTGTAGGGTGAAGGGTGCATTTCAGGACTCTCCCCAATGAGCAGGTGTGGGGCCTCCTGTTTCTTGCCTTTTCCTGATAAGTTTGTGACCTGCCTGGAGCTAGGTCTAACTTGGTCTCTGTCTTGCACCGGCTGACCTGGTGGTAGGGCCTTCTGTTGGAGATCACACTCCCCGGTCTCTTGGTCCTCAGTGACTCTTGACCCTGGTATGACCATGAGCTTTTGGTGTTCCTGGGACATATAGTTCGCCAGGGGTTCCGGTTGTTTCTGCTGGTCGTAGAGATCCCTGCAGACACGGACCCGGTGTCCGGTATATGGTCTTGGGGTGAGCTGGCTAAGCTCCTCTGCCCCCTATGTAGCTCACTTACTCCACTTGCCTTCGGCTGCGCTCGGGGCCCTCACTAGGCTTCACACTGGCAGTAGGCCTCGCTACTCTTCACCGCTCTTACGGCGTCGGCACGCCTTGGGCTCACTAACCTGAGCTCCCTGAGTCTGGGCTGGACTGACTTTCTCACAGACTTCACGCTCTGTGGACTCCAGACTAGACTCAGACTGAACTGCCTAGCTCCACCTTCCCTATTTATATCCCTAACGGGCTCCCTCTGGTGGTCTGAGGTGGAAGGTGGAGATGTGTGAATGCTACGAGGGCCTCTTGTGGAGGAATCCGTCCATGCACCCCTCTGGGATCTGTGGCACCAATGCACAGGGCGCCACACTTCCTGTACCCAAGTGTCCAGATTTCTTGACCGTAAGTGACTGCTCTGACTTTGAACTTACTCATACTGAATAGGAAGCATACAGCAATGTGATGTGATCCTACTTTCAGCAAGTTGTTCACTAGAACCTCACTTTTTATCTTTAGAAGATCTGAACGACCTTATCTGTGATTTAGACTTCTCTAAACAACAATCAGCTTCTAAGTTCCAGGCTCAAAGGATGGAATCTACTCCATGAAGACGTGAAAACATGCAGGTATCGTACCAACAGAGTGATTTCAAAAACTATTTTCTTTGAAGAAAAAGGCGTAGCTTTTTTAATAATATCTGTTTTGTTATGGAGGCCGTTGGACATCAACACGAAGCAGATGAGTAGCGATTGTTCATAGACTCATCAAAAGTTAGTTTGAAGGCCGTTCTTTTGCATTATGGTAATCACCTCCTGTCAATACCTGTTGCATATGCTGCTAACATAAAGAGACATACAAAAATATGAAACTGTTAGAAAAAATCCAGTATGAGAAATATAAATGGAATATCTGTGGAGATTTGAAGGTGATTGCTTTATTGCTACTTGCGTAAAACTAAGTTTTATCCATTTTAAGTTTTAGAAATCTAGCAGAGAAGAAGGATGAGATAGCGGACAGTCATTGTGGGATTCTAGTTAGTAATGAGGTGATATCAGGTCCAGAGAGGTAAATCTGTGTGTCGTCAGCATAGAGATGATACTGAAAGAAGTGGGACTCTATGAGCTGTACCAGGCCGAAAGTGTAGATTGAGAAGAGCAGAAGTCCTAGGACTGAACCTTGGAGGACACCGACAGATAGGGGGCGAGAAGAGGAGGTGGTGTGTGAGTGAGAAACACTGAAGGTCCTGTCTGTTAAGTATGAGTAGATCCAAGATAGGGCTAAGTCTTTGATGCCAAGAGATAATAGAATATGTAATAAGAAGGAATGGTCCACTATGTCGAAGGCAGATGACAGGTCCTGGAGGAGAAGGACAGAATAGTGTCAATTGCATTTGGCAGTTAGTAAGTCATTGGTGACTTTAATCAGGGCAGTTTCAGTAGAATGGTGCAGTCGGAAGCCAGATTGTAAGCGGTCAAAGAGGGAGCAGGAGGAGAGGTGGGAGGACAGTTCAAAATGGATGTGTTGTTCCAGTAGTTTACATATTATATTGCTCATGAATACACTGTTCCCTTGTCTGGAGTATATTTCAGTAGTATATAACTCTCAAAAAACTTGTTGAAAACTTTATCCTTATTATATTGTTCATCCATAGACTATTCTGTTGCCTGGAATACATTTCGGTAGTATATTACCCTCAAAAAAATTGTTGAAAACTTTTTCGTTATTATATTTCTCATGAATACACTATTCTGTGGTCAGGAGTACATTTCGTTGGTATATAACCCTCAAAAAACGTGTTAAAAAATGTATTGTTATTATATTGCTCACTATTCCGTGTTCTGGGCTGCACTTCATTGGTATACACGGTAACCCTCAAAAAACTTGGTCAAAAAGTATCTTTAATATATTGCTCCTCCATGGATTATTCCGTATTCTGGGGTACATTTCATTGGTATATAACTGTGGCACCCTGCTGCGCACTGGTGCCACAGATCCCAGAGGGGTGCATGGATGGAATTCTCCCCAGTGGCCTCAATACATACAGACACCTCCACCCAAGTCCACTAGATGGAGCCCGGTCAGGTATATAAATACTGGGGGGTGGAGTTCAGGAAGTCAGTCAGTGGGAAGCAGACAGTGTGACACCATGCTGCAGCTCCAGACAAGCTGAAGTCTGTGTGGCTGAAGGCCAGGCTAGGCCCAAGCTGCGGGCTATTCTGGCCAGTGAGAGCCTGGAGTGGGCTAGAAGGCAAGTGAGAGTTTCTGTCAGGCACAGACAGGGACAGAACAAAGAGAGTCTGCTCAGGGAGTCTGCATGAGAGAGTCTGCAGACTGAGGAAAAGAAAGAGAAACGCATAGGGGGCAGAGGAGCATAACATGCTCACCCCGAACCATATACCGGACACCGGATCTGTGCCTACAGGGATCTTTATGACCATTAGGAACAACAGGAATCCCTGGAGAAGTCCCAGGTTAACCAACCTGACCACAGCAACAGGGTTAAGTACCACTAAGGCTCCAGTGACCAGGAATAGTGGGAACCAGGAGAAAACCCAACCGCCAGGTCAGTAGGTACAAGAAGGAAGCAGTAAGCAAGCCAGGCCTAGCTCCAGGCAGGCCCGAAGCTTAGAGAGTAAAAGACACAGATCAGGAGGCCTTACACCCACTCACTGGGGAGAGTCCAGAAATGTACCCTTCGCCCTGAGTGCCCTGGACCGTACCTGCATCACCATCAGTAAAGTTATTGAAGTTTGCCCTTGTTTGTGTGCCTGTACTTCCTCTGGGACCGTCCTGCCATTTCTCCTGCTTCCACCATCTTTCTATACCTCTACACTGCCCTGACGCCTGCTCCACCTGTGGGGAGCCGTCCCATCATAGCTGCCCCTAACATCAGCCTCAGTGGACTGCCGCAGCGCTGGTAACCTCTTACCAGAGTACACAGGTGGCGTCACGAAAAACCCCATATAAAAGTATTCCCCCATTTCACTGACCGCCCTGGGTCACGGACCGGGCCAGCCACTGTGATATTCCCCGGTAACCAGAGGCCCGGCTGCCGAGTACCCCACGGCCCTGGGGGCGCGTCATAACCCTCAAAAAACTTGGTCAAAAATGTATCTTTATTTTATTGCTCATCCATAGATTATTCCATGTTCTGGAGTACATTTCATTGGTATATAACATTTTAAAATTTGGTCAAAAATTTATCGTTATTATATTGCTTATGAATAGAGATGAGCGAGCTTTTCAAGGTTCGATTCGGTTCCGATCGACAAATTTCCCAATGTTTGTCGAACATATCCAAACCCATTGCACTCAATGGGAGGCAAAACCAAACGCATACACAACATTTTCAAAGGGGCCCAAAAGCTGCCAAAACAGCTCAAGTTAGGGGCAAACACCGGGAAAAGTGACATCAATTAACCGACAGTACAAATCTTATAATGGCACATCAGCAGTCAGCCATGGGCCATGCATGATGTATCAGGGTCTGGGCCAGCATTTCCAGCTTTTAATTTAACTTAAAATTAAGACAAGGTGGATGAGGGATCGGTGTACACCTGCTGTGCTGGGAACCCTGATACCTCATGCAACAGCTCAAGCTGCTTTTCTGCTCAGCCACACTCAGATGGCATAAACATCAGTTTCATAGACTATTATTGGTAGAAAAATTAAAGGATAGTAACACAGGTACTTGACTGAAGGTAAGTTCAAGCCTGCCAGTCTGGGAGCCCTACTGCTACAGGCAACACACATGATGAAAGAGACCCAACTTGGAGTCTCCACAATTCAAAAAGTTATTGCCATACACCACTAAAGTGGAATAAATTTCTCCAGAGTAGAAATAGTATAATGGGTACTGACACCCCTTCCACTAGAGGAAACACACCAGATGGTGACTCAACCAGGAGTCTCCACATTTCAAAAAATTAGGGGAAGACACCACCAAAGTGGCATCAATGTCACCAGAGTAGAAATAGTATAATGGGGACCGACACTAGAGGAAACACACCAGATGGAGACCCAACCAGGAGTCTCCACATTTCTAAAAATAATTGCTAACATTAGCATCAGTACCAACAGCAGGGAGAGAAACCACAATAAAGATGTCACAGACTGCAATAATGTGAGATCAATGCAGCACACTAAAAACTACAACGTCACCTAGTCTGCACAGTCTGGAATTGGGGTGCAAAAGTCCTTGGAGATCTATGACTTGTTCATCTTTATAAAAGTTAGATGGTCTACACTTTCAGAGGTCAGCTGGCTGCGCTTATCCATCAGGACACCACCAGCAGCGCTGAAGACACGTTCTGAGAGATTGCTGGCTGCCGGGCACGATAAAACCTCCAAGGCGTGACAGACGAGTTCAGGCCACTGTTCCATTTTTGAAGACCAAAATGTAAAAGGGTCCAAACCCTCCCTGATGACATTGATATTGAGCTTGATATACTCCTGCACCATCCTCTCTAGTTGTTCAGTATGTGTCAGACTTATACTCTATTGTGCTCGTGCATGGGCAGGTCTAAAAAATATGTGAAACGACTCACAGAAATTGCTTCTGCCACTTACACTGCTGCTACTGCTAATGTTTTTGTGTTGACGAATTGACGTTCCCAAGGTTGGAAGTGTACAACTGCGATGCAAACTTTGTGCCTCACTGCTGTCTTGGGGAAAACCACTCTTAAGATTGTCTAAAAGCGTGTTTCGATACACCAGAATGTGCGCGTTCCTTTCCAGGGCAAGAAGCATCTGGCAAAATGTACTCTTGTACGGTGGATCTAACAGAGTGGCAACCCAGTAGTCAGCACTATAATGAATCCAAACAATTAGGGGATCATGTGTCAAGCTCTTCCACAAGGTCCAAGCCCATGGTGTGATAGTGGCAGGGTAACACTGACGCTTGCTTCCTCCGTCTCTTCCCGCCAACCACGGACAACAGAGAGGGAATCATTATCCTCCTGTTGTGCGCCCTCCTCCTCCTCCTCCGCCGTCCTCCTCCATTTGTTCCTTGGCTCCTGCACCTTCACTAACTGTTTGTCTGCTATCATGAAGCCCCCTTGATCGCTGTAATCCACCCTCCTTTGGCACCCGCCTGTGCAACAACAGTCTGGAACTTTGAGATATTGTTATCTCTTCCGCATCCTCCTTCGCTTCCTCCTCTTCCTCTGGGACCACCACCTCCTCCCGCAGACTATCCAAAATGTGCTTCAGCATGTAGATGACTGGATGTGATGCTGATGATGGCATCGGCAGTGCTAACCATCTTAGTAGCCATATCGATGCAATGCAGAAGGGTGCAGAGGTCCTTAATTTGTGTCCACTCCGCAAACGTGATTTGCCCCACGTCTGTACTGCATTGGCCCAGACTACGCAACATGAGATACTGCATCAGTGCTCGTTGCTGCAACATGTGCAGAGTGGAATTCCACCGTGTCGGAACATCGCATATCAACTGGTTAACCGCTAGGACCAAAGACCTCTGTAGCGATGCAAGTCGATGACCTGCGTGGTGCGAACAACAGAAGTGAGCACACAGCGACTGTGCTTTCTGCAGCAGCGTATACAGGCTGGGATAGTGGCGGAGAAACTGCTGTACCACCAGATTGTGGAAGTTAGCCATGCAAGGCACGTGTGTGAGGTTGTCCCGGTGTAGGGCTGCCACCAGGTTTACACCATTATCGCGCAAGGCCTTCCCTGGCTCCAGGTTCAGTGGCGACAGCCATTGCTCAAACTCGGCCTGGATAGCAGTCCACAACTCTTCACCTTTGTGACTGCGATCTCCAAGGCATATTAATTTTAATACTGCCTGATTGCGATGAGCCCTAGATGCGCAGTGCGGAGGTGGGGGGGGGGGGTTATCTCAGCACTACTGGAATGCGTGTCTCATTAAGGCAGAGGTTGAGGGTGCAGGTGGAGGCCCTAGAAGAGGTGGAGGAGGCATACGCAGTGGAGGAAGTGTTAGATACAGAGGTTTGTCCCACAAGCCTTAGGGATTCCAAGTCTTGTGGAGCAGCTGCTTCCCTGCCTGTCTCCACAGCCACCAGAGTCACCCAGTGCCCAGTCATGCTTGCTCGTCCAGGTGTCTGTGGTGAAATGCACCCTAGTAGACACAGATTTTTTCAAGGAGTGGGTGATGTTGTCTGCGACATGCTGGTGCAGCACAGGCATAGCTTTCTTAGAGAAGTAATGGCGACTGGGCAACTGGTACTGGGGGACTGCGACGGCAATCAGCTTTTGAAAACCGACTGTATCCACCAGGCGGAAAAGCAGCATTCCCACGGCCAGCAGATTGAAGATGGTGGAATTCAAGCTCTTAGCTTTGGCATATGCAGGATGAAACAATCTTTTACGTGACCACAACTGCGGAACCGAGGGCTGGCTGCTGTGCTGAGAGAGGGTAAAGGAGGGTGAACATGACAAACTGCTGGACTGAGCGAGGTGAAGGTGGAGATGCTATGGTGGATTAAGAAAGATGTGGTGTGCTCAGTGAAACAAAAACAGCAGGCATGTCCACTTCCGTAACAGCTGATGAGCTCCCACTCACCCCGAGGTGAGTGGAGGTAAGTGGAGGTTCTGCGGCCAGAGACCTGTCTGAGAACACTTGACACGGTGACGGAGGAAGAAGCAGCAGGTGCGGTTGATAGGGCAGACAGTAGTTGGTGAGGCCCGCTAGTCTGCATTATATTGCAGTGAGATTCCCAGACTAAGGAATGTTAATCGCACATGTGCCGATTCATGCATGTAGTAGTCAAATTATTGCAATTTTTGCCTCTACTGAGTAGTTTTTTACAAAGTTGTCAGATAACGTGAGTTAGGTTATCCTTTGCGGTCTCAAAAAATGCCCAGCTAGTCAACCCTTGCCGCCCATGCGAACAGCAGACCTGCAACCACTGCTGGCCACAGCCACAGTTGTGTCTGAGGATGCAGTGCTTGTTGTGGTTGCATCACTCCATGTCTGTGCGGGAGGTTGCAACATTACCTCCTCATCTTCCTCCTCCTCCACCTCCTCTGCTGAGCTACTCAGCTGCGTGCCTCTGGGTTAACACCAAGTGGGATCTACAAATTCATTGTCATCCTCTCTGTTCTCACTCCTCGCCCTGAGAATCACCCTTCTCCTCCTCCTGCCCTGACAGCACACCCATGCGCTATCTGAATGTCATCAGGATCACCTTTCCCCCGGGGGTTAATGTCTGGTGACGAGGATCAGGATTCTATTCAGCTCCTACTTTGTCCAGCCCCGGATCCAGCAGAAAAAATTTTTGGGCATCGGTGCAGATGCTTTCCTCCTCTTGAGTCTGTAAATCTTTGGAGCAGACCTCTGATGCCCATGGCATAGAATGTGTGAACAGCTCTGCAGACTGTCCCATCTGTGGTTCCCTACAGTCAGTCGGACTGTTGTGATGCGGGGGGAAACAAGGGTAATTGGGGTGCCACCTCTGGAGACTGTACTGTGTGTGATGTTGAGGTGAATTAAGCGGAGGAGAGGCCACTTGATGCAGCGCTTGCCATCGACTGCAACACATCCACTTTCTGGCCCTCATCTACAAGGTGTACCACTGTGTGGCTGCCAAAGAAAGGGAATGGAGTAGCCCATCCAGTAACAGAAGTTGTCAGTTGCTTTTGGATAGGATTAGTGATGAGCGAACGTGCTCGCCACTGCTCAGTACTTGCCCGAGCATCACGGTGCTCGACAAGCTTGGCGCTCGGTGAGTATTTCCGGGTTGCTAGGGTGGGAACTCGGGTCCCCACCCTGCATGCTTGGCGCTCTTTAGGGAACCAATGAACATGCAGGGATTGCTTGCCACGCACTGTAATACCGTAGCCATGTTGGTTGTGGGCATTACAGTGATTGGCTTGCCACACAGCGTCATCAGGTCTATATAACCTGGCGCCGCTATGCTCGTCACAGACTACCCCAGAATCAGGCAGAGTAGGGAGAGCTGCTGATGAGTCAGGGAGAGATTTGCTTGTTTAGCGTTAGTATAGGTATTCCACAACATATATATATATATATATATATATATATATATATATATATATATATCCATCTGAGCTAACAGTCCTTCTGAGGACTAATCCAGGTGCATATTTTCAGTGGTGAAGGTGATAGCAGGAGTTAGGCAGGCAGGCAGTGTATGTGGCAGACTGCAGTGCATATAGTGCAAGAGGGTTCATAGCATGTTCCTGATGCTGCTGTTCTTACAGATATTTGTAGACATAGCCCCATACATCAGGGGCCAGGGCCAATTTTTTTAATCTTAATCCTGATTATTTGCTTAAAAAGCAATCCAGAGTACACATTTTTTCTGCTCCATTTGCTTGTTAGCACTGCAGAATACAGCCAGATCTTTTCCATATTACAGAGATAAAAATCCAGAAATTTGAACTGAACGTGAAAAATATTGGCTTAAATTTTCATTTTGTTGCAGTGTGTCGGTCAAGCTATTCACACTAGGTCTCTGTGAAGAATAGTATTAGTAAATTCCAGGCCTGCTATTAAAACCGTGGTTCTCTGTCAGACGTATCTCACATATAACTGTGTTCCAAAATCAGCCATTTCTGCCTTCCATTTCGTTGCAGTGTGTCAGTCAAGCTATTCACACTAGGTCTCTGTGAAGAATAGTATTAGTAAATTACAGGCCTGCTATTTAAAACAAACCGTGGTTCTCTGTCAGACGTATCACATATATAACTGTGTTCCAAAATCAACCATTTCTGCCTTCCATTTTGTTGCAGTGTGTCGGTCAAGCTAGTCACACTAGGTGTCTGAGAAGAATAGTATTAGTAAATTACAGGCCTGCTATTTAAAACCGTGGTTCTCTGTCAGACGTATCACATATAACAGGGTTCCAAAATCAGCCATTTCTGCCTTCCATTTCGTTGCAGTGTGTCAGTCAAGCTATTCACACTAGGTCTCTGTAAAGAATATGGAAACGTTTAGAAAAAAACATAATCGACAACAAAGCCCTGGATAAGCATAGAAAAAAATCTTTTTATTAAATACACATATAGTAAAGTTACATAAATACCATAGAGCTTAAAGGCACAAAGTGCCACATGTGTTAATAAAAGAAAAAGACACCAAAAGACCCCTCAGTAACCCCATATGGTTAACAATTTAAAGATGTATAGTAATGACTTCAAAAATACGTATATCAAAAGTGTCATCATCAAAGGGGGCAATTCCCAAATACCTGACTAGTAAACCATAGCTTACTATTAGCGTATAATAGGTGTAGAATAGAATAAGATTATGTTGAAACTACAGGAAGAAGTCAAAGAATGGTAACCAGATTTGGAAAGAGAACATCAAGATAGCCTATAGTTACCCAAATCACAGGTACCGATGATATCTCCAAGGGGAAAAGAGTGGGTGAGGGGGGTTTTGGTGTCACCCCTACGCGCGTTTCGGCAGGCCTTCGTCAGGGCGCTTGAGGGAAAACAGCACTGGGGTCTCTTAAATAGCCAGTCTAATTAATGTTCAATGGTGCACAGCTGCTGAGTGGTGTGTGTATACCCAAGGACTTTAATGACGCTTCTCGCGTCATAGTAGGCGGGGCGAGCCGCGGCGTCCACACCATGTGATGCCCACGTGACGGTCAGCTGACCGGCACGCAGGTCCTCACATAGAGATGCAGAGAGCCACGGCACGCATCGCCAGCATGACGCAGAAGCGTTCGTGGTCGCCAGGCAACCCAGCAAAATATGGGTAATTATATAGGAACGCTAAATAGCGGAACCTACACTTAATAAGCGGCAATTAAAACCTGAATGTTCTAGACAGAGTGAATGTGAAGAGCAAAAACTAATAAATAAATAGAAGTATGAGACTATATCAATAACCAAGCGGCATAACAATACATATGCAAATATGATAAAGAACAAAGTAATATGCCCAAAAATGGGCCAACAATATATAATGGCTAATACATGTCACTAAATTAATAAACACAGTAAAGTATTGTAATCGTACATTCGTAAATATTGTAACAATTACATAAGTATATAATATCAAAAGCCAATATAAAGATGTTGTAAACCAAACTAAATTAGCATAAAATTGGGACCAAATATCTCACAAAATTACAAAGAGTTGATTTGCATAACAATGGTAATATAGATTACATAATGCAAACCACATGACCATAGTATACAGAGTCCTAATAGGCAAGCATGAAAAGTAAATAGCCACATGGAAGACATTTTTTTGAAGACAACATGCATTAATCACAGAAGGATGAATCCGCCAAGGGGAACATGACCGTAGAAGCAGCAGATAGAGAATATGCACCGGAGGGAGAGGCTAGAATGTAGACCATAGTGTGTTGACCACGTAAATAGAAGAATAAAAATCTAAAAATGGATAAAAATGTGAAACAAATTAACAACACATAACACATAACGTGCGACACAAATGTATTTACGGGAGGACAGCCACAACCGGAAAACAATCATAGAAAGGGAACAAAGCTAAGAGACTCGTTCAAGCCCTTTGGATGAACCGTATCTAATAACCATATCCAACGGGCCTCCAATTGGGACAAACGTTGGCTCATTTTACCGCCACGAACAGTGGAGGAAAGTAGATCTATACCCCGAACTCTCAACCCAGAACTATCACAATTGTGGTGGAGTTTAAAATGACGGGGAATGGTCCTGAGCGTGGAAACTGTTATGATCTGCTACAGGGACTAAGGAAAGACAGGAGAACTGTCCCTACAATAGAACTAAACTAGATCCCTACGATGTAACGGGGAACCTGATCCTGCGATCAGACCCGCTAAAGTCCTCGGCTAGTCTGAACGAAGACCTATAGATGTGAGGGAGGGATCCCAACAAGAACTAGGGACTGGGATAAGTTTGGATACCTCCTAGCAGAAATAGTAGCAGTCAAAGACAAACACACAACAAAAAGCATAGAGGTCAGAAGACCTAGCAAAACTAGCAGAGAATGGCAACAGAGCACCAAGCTAGCTCAAGAGTAGTAAATACAATGAAGTCCAGCAAGACCAGGAGGGCGGAGCCGGATTAAATAGGCAAAAATGGTCATGTGACCAGCAAACTAAAAAAAACCTAACAGGAGAGTTCTAACAGTACCCCCTCTTCTAAGAGGATCCTCCGGATCCCCTAGGCCCAGGCTTACCAGGAAACCTCCTGTGAAACGCTCTGACAAGTCTGGAAGCAGAAACATCATCCGCCCTCACCCATGAGTTATCCTCAGGTCCGAAACCCTTCCAAGCGACGAGATACTGCAAACTCCCTCTATACCGTCTAGAATTTAGGATGTGTGAAATTTCATATTCCCCGTCCTCCACCACCGGAGGAACAGTGGCAGAGGCGTCACCATCAGACACATCAGCTTTTTTCAACAGAGAAACATGAAACACCGGGTTAATCTTCCAGGACGTAGGAACCTCCAACCTAACAGCAGATTGGTTAACTATCTGAAGCACCTTAAAGGGCCCTACGAACTTGGGACCCAATTTTTTAGACGGAATCCTCAATCGCAGATTCTTAGAGGACAACCAAACCATGTCACCAGCAGCAAACAAAACCTCTTGCCGTTTCCTATCAAAGTACCTCTTAGATTTTTTGTTAGCCTCCTGAAGATTACCACGCACATCCGTCCAAACTCTCTCCAAATCACCGGAAAAACTCTCCTCCTCAGGCACAGCCGAAACCAATTTGGAGAATGACCCAAAAGACGGATGTCTCCCAGAACAACAAAAAAAAGGCGAACACCCAGCAGAAGAGGATGTATGGTTGTTAAGAGCAAATTCAGCAAGTGGCAGAAACTCAGACCACCCCTCTTGATTGTCTGCCACAAAACAACGCAAGAACTGCTCAACATCCTGGTTCTTCCTTTCTGTCTGGCCATTAGACTCAGGATGATATCCAGATGAAAACGACAAATGAACTCCCAACCTGTCACAAAAAGCACACCAAAAACGAGCCACGAACTGAGGTCCCCTATCAGAAACAATGTCAGTAGGAACACCATATAGTCTGACAATTTCCTTGACAAAGGCCTTAGCGAGTGTCTTAGCGCAAGGCAGTTTGATGAAGGGAACCAAGTGACACATCTTGCTAAAACGGTCCACGACCACCCAGATGACCGTGAAACCTTCAGAGGGGGGAAGGTCAGTAATAAAGTCCATAGCCAGATGTGTCCAAGGTGCACTAGGAACCTCCAGAGGGCAAAGCAACCCCGCAGCAGGAGCATGCGAAGACTTGGATCTAGCACACACAGCGCATTGGCGCACCCACTTAATGACTTCCTTCTGCCATCCAGGCCACCAAAAACTGCGACCCACAAGTCTCTTGGTCTCAGAAATTCCTGGATGACCTGCCAACCGAGACTCATGACACTCAACAAACAAATCTCTCCTAAAGGTCCTAGGCACAAACAACCTCCCATGAGGAGTGTTAGATGGGGCATTCTCCTGAGCTTTAAGAATCTCATCCTCCAAAATGGAGTCCAAAGCAGCAATCACAACACCTTCTTGTAAAATGCTCTCCTCTTCCTCCTCAACACCGACCATGGGAGAAGAGCTGCGAGACAAAGCATCCGCTTTAACATTCTTGGTACCCGGGATGTAAGTAACGGAAAAATTAAACCGCGAGAAAAAAAGTGCCCACCTAGCCTGACGGGCATTCAAGCGCTTGGCAGCATCAAGATAGATCAGATTTTTATGATCAGTGAAAACCTGAATGGGAAATTCAGCACCTTCCAAGAGGTGACGCCAGTGTTCAAATGCGAGTTTAATCGCCAGCAATTCCCGATTACCAATATCGTAATTAAGTTCAGTCTCAGAAAATTTTTTTGAAAAAAAGGCACAGGGATGTACTCCATCCTTGTTTTCCTGAGACAACACCGCACCGACCCCCACCGAAGAAGCATCAACCTCAACCAAAAACGGCTTAGTCACATCAGGCTGCATAAGGATGGGAGCAGAGGTGAACCTCTCCTTTAGAAACACAAAAGCTTCAATGGCCTCAGAAGTCCACTGAACAGCATTAGCACCTTTCCTGGTGAGATCGGTCAGCGGTTTGACAATAATAGAAAAATTTTTTATGAATTTTCTGTAATAATTGGCGAAACCCAAAAATCTCTGTATCGATTTCAAACCAATAGGCCTAGGCCATTCCTGCACAGCTTGAACTTTAACCGGGTCCATCTCAAAACCTTCACTGGAGATAATGTAGCCCAAAAAACTAATTCTCTGTACAGCGAACTCACATTTCTCCAGCTTAGCAAAAAGCGAATTGTCCATTAATAACTGTAATACCTCACGTACGCTCCGCCAATGAGACTCCAGATCAGGCGAATAAATCAGAATGTCATCCAAATACACAACCACATTTTTGCCGATTAAAGGTCTAAGGATGTCATTAATAAGATTCTGAAAAAATGCTGGAGCATTGGTAAGACCAAAAGGCATAACCAGATTCTCAAAATGACCCACAGGAGTGTTAAAAGCAGTCTTCCATTCATCACCCTCCTTCATGCGCAACAAATTGTATGCCCCCCGGAGATCAATTTTAGAGAACCACTTGGCCCCCACTAACTGGTTAAATAAATCAGGAATCAATGGCAGTGGGTAAGGATTGCGTACAGTAATTTTATTAATCTCACGAAAGTCCAGACAAGGACGTAAACCGCCATCTTTTTTTTTTACAAAAAAAAATCAAACAGCCACAGGAGACTTGGAAGGCCTAATGTGACCGGCGGCCAAGCTTGTCTGTATGTATTCCTCCAAAGCCTTTCTCTCAGGAATAGTAAGATTAAATAAACGACTTTTAGGAAGAGTCGCTCCAGGGACAAATTCAATGGTACAATCATAGTCTCTATGGGGAGGCAAAATTTGTGACTCCTCCTCAGAAAAAACTCTCCAAAAATCCTGAATAGGTACAGGCAATTCCCCTTTATCCACAGCAGCAATACGTCCGTTACAACACTTGTCATAACACTTAGGGCTCCAGGACTTAATTTCATTGGTAGACCAATCCAGTACAGGATTGTGCAATTTTAACCAGGGTAACCCCAATATTACTGGAGAAGGCAAATTATCCAATACCACCAAATCCAAATTTTCTTGGTGAATACCATTAATAGTGAGGGGAAATTCACAGACCTTATGAGTAACACTCTTCAAGGGAGAGCCATCAACAGAAACCACAGCAATAGGGGATGACAAAGTTTTAGGTTCTAATCTAAGTTTTTCCAAGAATCCCCCATCAATCACATTCAGAGTAGAACCACAATCCACAAATACCCGAAATTCAATTAATTCATCCTGAGCAGCAGTAGTGGCAGATAGGAATACTCCCTTAGAATTTAAACAGGCAATACGGGCATAACTGACCATTTTATTTTCTTTCTTCAAACGAAGCACACAGTTCTTAATAAAATGACCAGAATTTCCGCAATAGAAGCACAAGCCTTCAGAAAGCCTGCGATCTTTTTCCTGAGAGCGGGGTGCCATCGCCCCAATCTCCATCGGCTCTCCATTGTCAGCACAGACCCTCTCAAGACTCGGAGCTGATATAGCAGAGGATTTGCTCTCATTAACCCTTGCACGCAGTCTCCTGTCCACCCGTATAGCTAATTGCATTGCCTCCTGCAAGTTTCCAGGTGTGGGATAAGCAATCAGTAAATCCTTAACCCTTTCACCTAGCCCTGCAAGAAACAAGCTTTTCAAAGCTGAATCGTTCCACCCCACCTGGGCAGACCACCGACGGAAGTGAGAACAATATTTTTCCACATTACCTGATCCCTGCCTCAAACGTCTCAATTCAGACTCAGCAGATGAGACACGATCAGGATCATCGTACAACAAACCCAAAGCAGAAAAAAAACTATCCACTGATCTAAAGCACGGATCACTAGGTTGGAGAGAGAAGGCCCATCCCTGAGGATCTTTGCGCAAAAGTGACATTATGAACCCTATGCGCTGTGATTCATCACCAGAGGATCCGGGTCTCAAACAAAAATACAATAAACAAGCATTTTTAAAAGAAAAAAAATCTTGTTGTTCGCCAAAAAATAAATCAGGCAGACGTACCTTTGGTTCCACAAAATGTGCTCCAGAACAGCTACTCACGTGTTGTTGGAGCTTGGCCACCTCCAGAGAGAGTCCCTGCAAGCGTTGAGCCAAATCTTGAACCGAGAAAATGATGGAAAAACTGGAGATCTTTCCTTAGAGAAAATTTTTTTTTTTTTTTTTCTTTTAGGGCTGGACTTACTGTTATGATCTGCTACAGGGACTAAGGAAAGACAGGAGAACTGTCCCTACAATAGAACTAAACTAGATCCCTACGATGTAACGGGGAACCTGATCCTGCGATCAGACCCGCTAAAGTCCTCGGCTAGTGTGAACGAAGACCTATAGATGTGAGGGAGGGATCCCTACAAGAACTAGGGACTGGGATAAGTTTGGACACCTCCTAGCAGAAATAGTAGCAGTCAAAGACAAACACACAGCAAAAAGCATAGAGGTCAGAAGACCTAGCAAAACTAACAGAGAACGGCAACAGAGCACCAAGCTAGCTCAAGAGTAGTAAATACAATGAAGTCCAGCAAGACCAGGAGGGCGGAGCCGGATTAAATAGGCAAAAATGGTCATGTGACCAGCAAACTAAAAAAAACCTAACAGGAGAGTTCTAACAGAAACATCCGCGTGGCCTGCCGCAGACTGAATGCCCAGAACATGCTCGCGAACTCGAATTTTGAGTTGGCGGGAGGTGAGTCCCACATAAATAAGGCCACAAGGGCAGATGGCAAAATAAATCACATATCTCGACATACAATTAATGGACTTACGTATGTCATATGTCTTGGTACGAGATGAGTTGAAAAATTGAGTGGCATGTTCAATGTTGGAACAGGCAATGCAGCGGCCACACGGCCTGCATCCAGGCACAGGACCGGACCCGTCGATAAATACCTTCCCCCGAGTGGGTTGATAATGGCTACGGACCAAAAAGTCCCGAAGGTTTTTTGACCTCCTAACAGTAATATTGGGAGAGGGGGGTATAAATCTAGAAATAATAGGGTCAGTTTGAAGAATGGGCCAAGCCTTAATAAGGCAAGAACGCATGCGAGCAAATTGAGAATGATATTGTGTGATAAATCTCACATGATTCTGCTTGTTAGTATTAGCTCTCTTTTTATAGAGTAAATCCGATCGTTTAGAATGTAGTGCCCGATTGAACGCCCTTTTGACAGAACGCCCACTATAGCCTCTCTCGAGAAACCGTGCCTTAAGGTCATTAGATTGTTTAATGAATTCCCTATCATCAGAACAAATTCTACGTAATCTGAGAAACTGACCCATAGGTACTGAACGAATCACTCACCTTGGGTGTGCCGAGGAGGCATGTAGTAGGCAATTGGTGGCCGTGGTTTTCCTAAAAATACTAGTCTGAAGGAATTCACGTTCATCTTTTGAACGGTTACATCCAAGAACGTAATTTTATTCTTATCATATTGAAATGTAATGTAAATATTAAGATCATTTAGATTAAGAGACTGCATGAAGAGTTGAAGTTGTTCCTCAGATCCCTGCCAGATAAAAAGTATGTCATCAATGTACCGCATCCAAAGAGGGATGCGGTCCATTGATGACAATTGATCGTGCAGGGCAAGGTCCCTCTCCCACAGCCCCAGGAACAAATTGGCGTAGGCCGGAGCGAAAGCCATTCCTTGGAGCTGGAGGTAGAAGGACCCCTTAAAAATAAAAAAGTTGTGTGTAAGTGAGAACTCAAGGAGTTCAAGAATGAATAGTACAATATCAGACGGTAAATTGGAGTTAGTTAGAAAGAAGTGAGTGGCCTTGATACCATCAGTATGTCTGATGCTGGTGTAGAGCGACTCAACGTCGCCCGTCACCAGCAGCATATCCTCACTAAGACTAAGACCATCAACTTTTTTGAGTAGATCCCCAGTATCCAGCTGGAACGAGGGCAGAGTCTCCACTAACGGTTAAAGTTTAGACTCGATCCATCGATTGACGTTTTCCAAGAAGCCACCCGTGCCAGATGTGATAGGACGCCCAGGTGGTGTCTCCGCATTCTTATGTATCTTGGGGAGAAGGTAGAAGGTTGCTATCAAGGGCTCCACGACCATTAGCGCCAAAGCCAGCTTCTTAGTTATAACCCCATTATCAGTCGCCGTGTTTATAATTTTGGATAGTTTAGCAACAAACGACTGTAACGGGTTAAAGGTCAGACGTTTGTAACACGATTCATTGGAAAGTTGGCGGTATGCCTCTTTCTCATATAGAGTGGTAGGCCATATAACAACATTACCGCCTTTGTCGGCTGGCTTGAGTACCACGTCAGGGAGCCCACGAAGCAACCTCAGCCTCTCCCTTTCGAATTTGGATAGATTATCATGTTCTACAAAATGAGGAATCTTAGTAAATTCCCTAGACACCACCTGGACGAACATATCAACACTGGCGCAGGTGGAGAGTGGAGGAAATTTATTGGAACGAGGCCTGATGGAACTGGGGATCTTACCTCTTTCAATAGCAGTACTCTCCAGAGCCAGATCTTCCAAAGTATCTAACGCTTCTTGTTCCTCCTTTGTGGGGAAGAGAGAATGAAGATGTGTATCGAAAAAATGTTTTTTGTAAATCAACTTACGTGCGAAAAGATGGAGGTCTTTAATGGCCGTAATGCAATCAAACTTGGCCTTTGGAGAAAAGGTAAAACCTTTACTCAAAAGGCCAAGATCAGTAGAACTAAGTTGGTGGTTACTAAGGTTGATTACCTTATTATCCATCTTTGCGTCCTCAGGGGAATTAAAGTTTCGCCTTTTATAGGGATGGAATTCAAAATCATGAGTTTTGTGAGTCTCGCGTCCAAATCGAGTTCTCATGGAGGATGAGGAAGCTGCAGAGGATACACTGATGGAAGAGAGTGAAGCGTCCGAAGGGAGACGCACCTCTCTAGGAATCTGGCCCCCACTTCTTTTCCATAGATAGACGGAATTAGTACTAAAATCTTTTTGGTCTCTTGCTAGTTTTTTAGTTTGTGTGTCCTTAATTTTTTGTACACACTCATCTAAATTTTTCTCAATACGATCGTTCAATGTCTCAAGGCGTTCAACTGGGCAAGAAGTCTTTAAAGTAAGTTGCAAATCATCAATGGATTTGTCAAGATCGAGAATTAATTTGGTATTGTGATCAATAAGAAGTTGCATTAGAGTGGTGGAACATTTACTACAGGCCTCCTCCCACCCAGATATAAAGTCTATCCTCAACTATAAAGGTGGGGATAGTGCCGACCCGTAGTCCTCTGGGTATTAGATTACACGAAATATATTTTAGGAGAAACGCCCTGTTCCACCATAGTTTAGTGCGCTTGATCAAAAATTGTTGGAGTGTATTAGATTGTTTGTCCCAGTTGTGGTCATCCTCCCGCAAGTCACCCGTGCCTTCAGCTCTGAATGTTTGCTCAATATGACTGAGCCAACCTTTCTCTTTGGCTCGATAGTCCATATCTGTGAATAAAAAAAGATCTGTGAAGACCACAGTTAAATATATAGAAAAAATATACCACAGAAACGCCCACATTATAGTGTCAATCTCAAAATGCTAGTATGCAGACCTAGGAGTGGAACTGAATAGGGCATCGCAATAGAACATGGAAACGTTTAGAAAAAAACATAAGCGACAACAAAGCCCTGGATAAGCATAGAAAAAATCTTTTTATTAAATACACATATTGTAAAGTTACATAAATACCAGAGCTTAAAGGCACAAAGTGCCACATGTGTGAATAAAAGAAAAAGACACCAAAAGACCCCTCAGTAACCCCATATGGTTAACAATTTAAAGATGTATAGTAATGACATCAAAAATACGTATATCAAAAGTGTCATCATCAAAGGGGGCAATTCCCAAATACCTGACTAGTAAACCATAGCTTACTATTAGCGTATAATAGGTGTAGAATAGAATAAGATTATGTTGAAACTACAGGAAGAAGTCAAAGAATGGTAACCAGATTTGGAAAGAGAACATCAAGATAGCCTATAGTTACCCAAATCACAGGTACCGATGATATCTCCAAGGGGAAAAGAGTGGGTGAGGGGGTGTTTGGTGTCACCCCTACGCGCATTTCGGCAGGCCTTCGTCAGGGGGCTTGAGGGAAAACAGCACTGGGGTCTCTTAAATAGCCAGTCTAATTAATGTTCAATGGTGCACAGCTGCTGAGTGGTGTGTGTATACCCAAGGACTTTAATGACGCTTCTCGCGTCATAGTAGGCGGGGCGAGCCGCGGCGTCCACATCATGTGACGCCCACGTGAAGGTCAGCTGACCGGCACGCAGGTCCTCACATAGAGATGCAGAGAGCCACGGCACGCATCGCCAGCATGACGCGGAAGCGTTCGTGGTCGCCAGGCAACCCAGCAAAATATGGGTAATTATATAGGAACGCTAAATAGCGGAACCTACACTTAATAAGCGGCAATTAAAACCTGAACGTTCTAGACAGAGTGAATGTGAAGAGCAAAAACTAATAAATAAATAGAAGTATGAGACTATATCAATAACCAAGCGGCATAACAATACATATGCAAATATGATAAAGAACAAAGTAATATGCCCAAAAATGGGCCAACAATATATAATGGCTAATACATGTCACTAAATTAATAAACACAGTAAAGTATTGTACTCGTACATTCGTAAATATTGTAACAATTACATAAGTATATAATATCAAAAGCCAATATAAAGTTGTGAACCAAACTAAATTAGCATAAAATTGGGACCAAATATCTCACAAAATTACAAAGAGTTGATTTGCATAACAATGGCAATATAGATTACTATTGCGATGCCCTATTCAGGTCCACTCCTAGGTCTGCATACTAGCATTTTGAGATTGACACTATAATGCGGACGTTTCTGTGGTCTATTTTTTCTATTTTCTCTGTAAAGAATAGTATTACTCAATTACAGGCCTGCTATTTAAAACCGTGGTTCTCTGTCAGACATATCACATATAACTGCATTCCAAAATCAGCCATTTCTAGTGAACGTGGAAAATATTGTCCTCCATTTAAAATGGGCAAGGTGCGTGGCAAGGGAAGGGGGAAGTGGACGTGATGGTGATGGTGCATGCAGAGGCCGAGGCCGTGGGCAAGCTGAAATTGTGCCACAGCAAACATCCACATCTTGTCGCCTGACCTTCCTGTCCCAATTACTAGGGGACTGCAGCACACCACTATTGAACCCAGAGCAATGTTAAAAGGTTGTTGGGTGGATAGCAGATAATACTTACAGTCACTTTGCCACCACCACTACCACCCTGTCTTCCACACGGTCAAGTCTCAGTAGCCGTGAGTCTGGACCACATATTCCTCACCCTGGTTCTGACACTCAGAAGAGCTGTTCACTAGCTTCAAGTGAGTCAATAGGAGAACGCGTGTAGCGATGCCCAAATATTTGAGCAGCCACAGTCACACAAAGGCAATGGTGGGAAAGTGCAATTACTGTCGCAAGAGGTGGATGATGAGACACAATTGCCAGAAAGTTAGAAGGCGGGCCAGGGAGCGGAAGTGGTAGACGAGGTGGTGGATGATATAGTAACTGTCCCAACCTGGCAGGGGGACATGCAGAGTGAGGACAGCAGCACACAGGGGGAGAAAGGCGTAGCACCACAACAGGCAGGAAGAAGCAATGTGGTGGCCGCAGACACAAGGCGGGAATGCGTTCCCCGTAACACCAACACAACAGAAGTTGCCAGTACAACTGTTGGGCCTTCCCGAGTCTGGTTGTTTTTTAAAGACTCTGCAGATAACCCCAAAAAGGCCATTTGCACCATCTGCCAGGCCAGCATCAGCAGGGGTAACAAAACTACCAGCCTGACCACCAGCGGCATGATCAGGCACATGGCAGCAAAGCACCTGACTTTGTGGGCTGAACCCCAGGGTCCAGGGACAGTGTCTGCGGGTGACACCACTGCTTCTTCTGCTGTTGTTCTTGCACGCTAATCCCCTGTCCATGGTGCATGCGAAGATGCCTCCCGCACTGCATGTGTCATTGCACACTCTCAACCAGCACCATCAGCAAGCACGTGCACGTTCTTGTGCCAGCGCAGCGTTCAGTTGTCCCTACCCCAGTCCTTGGAAAGCAAGTGTAAATACGCAGCCAATGCTCCACAGGCCACACTACTAAATTCACATATTTCATGACTGCTTGCGCTCGAAATGTTGCCTTTTAGGCTCGTGGAGATGGAAGCTCTCCACAACCTGATGGCGGTGGCCGTCCCTCAGTACTCGGTCCCCAGCCGCCACAATTTCTCCCGGTGTGCCGTCCCCGCATTACACAAGCACATGTCCCACAACATTAGCCATGCCCTCAACAACGCAGTTACTGGGAAAGTCCACCTAACCATGGACACGTGGACAAGAGCTTGTAGGCAGGGACGGTACATCTTGCTGACAACACACTGGGTTAATATAATGGAAGCCGGAACCCAGTCAGACCTTGGGACGGAACACGTCCTCCCGACGCAGAGGATTGAGGGCCCTGGGTCAATCAGGGTTGCCCCCACATTCTACAGCTCCTGCATCTCCTCCTCTTCAGCCTCCATCTCTGAAATGACCACATCAGTCAGAAGCTGGAAGCACTGCCTCGGCCAAGCGACAACAGGCTGTGCTGAAGCTAATATGCTTAGGTAACAAACCGCACACCGCTGAAGAGTTGTGGACAGCTCTGAAAGAGCAGGTAGATCTGTGGCTGACACTGCTGAACCTACAGCCAGGCATGGTCGTGTGGGACAATGGCCGGAACCTGGTGGCTGCTTTGAAGCGAGGCGAGCTCACACACGTACCATGCCTTGCCCATGTGCTTAACCTCGTGGTTCAGCGGTTTCTCAAAACTCACCCAGATCTGTCGCATCTGCTTGTCAAAGTATGCCGAATGTGTGCCCATTTTAGAAAGTCAGCTACAGCTTCCACCGCCCTTGTCGTGCAATATTTGTGCTGAATTTGAAATTACCGAACGTTTTTCGAACATGTTCGCTCATCTCTACTCATGAATACACTATTCTCTTATCTGGAGTACATTTTGGTGTTATATAACCCTCCAAAAACTTGTCCAAAAATGTATCGGTATTATATTGCTCATCCATACAGTATAACGTTTTCTGGAGTACGTCACATTGGTATACAATACCACCAAAAAGCGTTTCAAAAATTTTAGGGATTCAATTAGTATAGTAAGCCAAACAGTGTAAAGATGGTTGAATACCGCGAGACTCCAGAGGAATATCGGAGCCAGACCAAGCTGGCAAAATAGCGGAGGTGCAGGAGCCTGTGTTCTGGAACCAGCCTCTTTAACAGAAGTACCAAGGCCTAAACCCAGGCTGCAGCCTTCCCCGCTTGGGTTTTTGCGGCCTGCATAAAGGAAAGCCAGGAACAAGCAACTAGTGAGCGGACTGCAGGACCTAGACTGGTCGGAAGAGAGAAGGAGGTGAGCCAGTACCAGGAAGGGCTGGAGAAATGCTAACAGGCCTGCTAGCTGCAAGGTACCGATAGTTGGCATGCTGGGGGAAGGTCATTATGTACGGCCAGCAGCAGACAATGGGGTCCATCAAACAGTTTGTGACCCGTCATCCCATCTCGGTCAACCAGTGGGCAATATAGACAAAACACTTGCCTCGAAGGCTGCAAGAGCTGACGGCTGGAACCAGGGTCATATTTCTCAAAATGAAGGGTCAACATAGCTGGTATGCGGTGTGTGTGATGCCAGAAGGAAGGGAGCAGAATGAACCCTTCTTGAGAAATAAACGAGCATTGGAGAGACTCCTCAAGGCAGATCGAGAAGGGACTACCACCCCCGAGAGATCGTATTGTCCTTGGGAGACGCTCTGTACTTTATAATACAAGTCAATAGGAAAACTAAAAAAATAATAGTTTTTGTGTAAAAAAATCGCTAGCGATTGCTTTATTGTTCAATTGAGAGAAAAAAAATGTATTGTAAAACGAGTAAAAAAAAATAACTTTTTTATTCTTTGGCCAATAGATCTGTATGAGGGTTTATTTTTGGGGGGATGAGTTGAAGTTTTTATTGGTAAAATTTTTGGATGCATAATAGTTTTGGATTGCTTTTTATTTATATTTTTCGAAGGCAGAAATAACAAAAAAACAGCAATTCAGTTGTTTTTTTTAATGTTTTAAACTGTTCGCCATCCAGCATAAGTGATAAAACGGCTTTATTCTTCGGGTCTATACGATTATAGTGATACCAGATTTACCGTATTTTGCGGATTATAAGACGCACCGGATTATAAGAAGCACCCCAAATTTTGGGGTGCAAAATAGGAAAAATTGTTAGTTTTTTAAAATAAAATGGTCCGCCTTGTAATCCGTTTTACCTGAGGGGGGTGGCGGTGGTGGAGCAGGGGTCACAGGAGCCAGGGTCACAGATACAGGAGGTTGGCGGCAGCAAGCAGTGTCAGGAGTCGGGAGATGCTGCGGGCCCTGCCCTCTCAGGGTCGCCGATTCAGGATAACTTGGGCGGTGGTGGCGGCGGGAGAGGGATGTGAAAATTAATAGTTTAAAGGAAATCTGTCAGCAGGTTTTTGCTACCTCATCTGAGAGCAGCCTGACATAGGCAAAGAGATCCTGAATCCAAAGATGTACAGTTATGACCGAACCTCACTGGTGATCCCTGTATTACTTGTACACTATATACAAAGCTCCTGTGTATGTCACTGGTGATCCCTGTATTACCTGTACATTATATACAGAGCTGCTGTGTATAATGTCTCTGGAGATCCCAGTACATCATACGCTATATACAGCGCTCTTGTATATAATATCACTGCGTTACCTGTACACTATATACTGTATGCTATATACAGATCTCGTGTATAATGGAATTCTTGGTAATATGGCAATATTTGTGTTATTAGTAGTGTTGAGCGATACCTTCCGATATCGGGAAATATCGGATCGGATTGGATCGGACCAATACCCAAAAAGTATCGGATATCGCCGATTCCGATACCGGAAACCAATGCAAGTCAATGGGACAGAAATATCGGAATGAAAATAAACCCTTTCTTTCCTTGTAGGTTAATTCTACATGAAGGAAAACAACTAAGAATAATGTAGAATGTATTGGGGGAGGTGGGGGAGACAATAAAGGCATAGAGGTTTAGCCCAATCAAATGGAATAGCAGGAATTAATATTTTTTTTAAGACGTTCTGAGTTACGGAAATATTGACTATGTTAAGTATTTTTATATTTTGTCAGATATTTATGTTTCACTACTTCCATGCTCTTCACCTTCTTTTTTACTTCTCCCACACTTTCTCCTTCATCATCCTCAGCATCAGCATCTTTTTCATCAACTTCTTCTTCACCTTCTTCATCTTCTTCTTCTTCACCTTCTTCGTATTATTCTTTTTTTTTACATTCTTCATATTCTTCTTATTCAACTATTATTCTTCTTCATATTCTACTTCTTCATCTTCTTCATATTCTTCTTCTTCATCATATTCGTATTTGTGACAGGCATTCCTGTAGTTGTTATCTATAAAAGTTTGAACATTACACCTTTCGTTCTGCCCGTCACAAAAAGATTTACAACAGGATTTGTCCACGTTCAGTTTGGCCTGCAGCAGCAGGTCTTTTCCAGGGGCACCACGAGGAGGAACGGACTCACCCCCATACACTGCTTAGTCATTTAGATATTATCTTTTGCTCTGATTTTTAGTCTTATGCTTAATGTTCTTCCACTTTTTGTTCTGCAGCTTCTTGTACTTCTGCTTCTTGGTTTTCTGTCTCTTGTTCTTCTGTATCTTGGTGGTTGTCTTCTTCTTCTTTGTCCTCTTGGTCAACTTCTTCAGGGTCATCTTCTTGGTCTTCTTCGGGGTGGTCTTCAGGGTCGTCGTCTTCGGTGTCCTCGTCTTCTTCGGGGTGATCTTCAGGGTCCTCGTGTTCAGGGTCGTCGTCTTCGCGGTCCTCGTCTTCTTCGGGGTCGTCTTCAGGGTCCTCGTCTTCAGGGTCCTCGTCTTCGGGGTCCTCGTCTTCTTCGGGCTGGTCTTCAGGGTCCTCGTCTTCAGGGTCCTCGTCTTCGGGGTCCTCGTCTTCTTCGGGGTGGTCTTCAGGGTCCTTGTCAGGGAGATCCAGAATGATTACCAAGAACCATTTCAAAAAGCTTGAACTTGGAAATGTAGCAGAAGGTACAAGAAGGCTGAGGAACTGCCGAGAACCAGCTGACGGTACTGGAACCCGGATGGGCAGCAGAAGGTACAAGAGCTAATGGAACTACCGAAGACCAGCTGACGGTACTGGAACTCGGTTACTAAGCAGGAGGTACCTGTGCCAGAAAGCACTACCAAGGACCAGCAGACGTTGGTGGAACTTGGATGCCGAGAAGGAGGCACCTAAGCCAAAGGCACTGCCGAGAACCAGCTGACGGTACTGGAACCCGGATGGGTAGCAGAAGGTACCCATGCAAAAAAAAGTTGCAAGGCCGCGAGCCGGCCGCAGTTCCCAAAACCTACAGTCCTACAGGGGGTGCTTGTCTTATTGGCACTATGGAACCAGCCTTCATTGCCAGATGCCGCAGCCCACATAGGAGTCACCTAAACTGCAGGCACCATAGAGTCGGCTAACCCGACCGCAACACGACAGGACAATGCATTGGAGGCAAAGTGACGTTGACACTACCCGGAAACAGCTGGCGTGCTGGAACCAGGCTGGGCAGAAGGAAGTACCCGTGCCAAAGACACTGCCAAGAACCAGCTGACGGTACTGGAACCCGGATGGGTAGTAGAAGGTACAAGAGCAAATGGAACTACCGAGGACCAGCTGACGGTACTGGAACCCGGATGGGTAGCAGAAGGTACAAGAGCCAATGGAACTACCGAGGACCAGCTGACGGTACAGGAACTCGGTTACTAAGCAGGAGGTACCTGTGCCAGAAAGCACTACCAAGGACCAGCAGACGTTGGTGGAACTTGGATACCGAGAAGGAGGCACCTAAGCCAAATGCACTGCCGAGAACCAGCTGACGGTACTGGAACCCGGATGGGTAGCAGAAGGTACCCATGTAAAAAAAAGTTGCAAGGCCGCGAGCCGGCCGCAGTTACCGAAACCCACAGGTACCGAAACCCACAGTTCTACAGGGGGTGCTTGTCTTATTGGCACTATGGAACCAGCCTTCATTGCCAGATCCCGCAGCCCACATAGGAGTCACCTAAACTGCAGGCACCATAGAGTCGGCTAACCCGACCGCAACACGACAGGACAACGCATTGGAGGCAAAGTGACGTTGACACTACCCGGAAACAGCTGACGTGCTGGAACCAGGCTGGGCAGGAGGGAGTACCCGTGCCAAAGACACTGCTGGGAAACAGCTGGCAGTGCTGGAACCCAGGGTAAATACTAAAAACAGAGTGGAGCCAGAGGCGTAATTGGAGCAACTTTAAAATCTGTAGTAGTGTGAATGTGGACAGAGCAGGAGAATTTGCCGGACACACAGCTGGGGATCAGCTGACGTTACTGAACCCCAATAACACTGGAGCAAGCGTTGACTGTGCAGACGGCACTTCTGAGCAGCAACTAGCGGTATTGGAGCCCAGGGTAAATACTAAAAACAAAGGAGCCAGAGGTGTAATTGGAGCAAGTTTTAAATCAGTAGTACAGTGGATATGGACAAAGCAGGAGAATTTGCCGGACACACAGCTGGGGATCAGCTGACGTTACTGAACCCCAATAACACTGGAGCAAGCGTTGACTGTGCAGACGGCACTTCTGAGCAGCAACTAGCGGTATTGGAGCCCAGGGTAAATACTAAAAACAGAGGAGCCAGAGGTGTAATTGGAGCAAGTTTTAAATCAGTAGTACAGTGGATGTGGACAAAGCAGGAGAATTTGCCGGACACACAGCTGGGGAACAGCTGACGTTACTGAACCCCAATAACACGGCAGCAAGTGTTGACTGTGCAAACGTCACTTCTGAGCGCCAACTGGCGGTGTTGGAGCTCAGGGATAATACTGAAAACAGAGGAGCCAGAGGTGTAATTGGAGCAACTTTAAAATCTGTAGTAGTGAGAATGTGGACAGAGCAGGAGAAATTGCCGTCCGCACAGCAGGGGAACAGCTGACGTTACTGAATCCCAATAACACGGCAGCAAGTGTTGACTGTGCAGACATCACTTCTGAGCGCCAACTGGCGGTGTTGGAGCTCAGGGATAATACTGAAAACAGAGGAGCCAGAGGTGTAATTGGAGCAACTTTAAAATCTGTAGTAGTGAGAATGTGGACAGAGCAGGAGAAATTGCCGTCCGCACAGCAGGGGAACAGCTGACGTTACTGAACCCCAATAACACGGCAGCAAGTGTTGACTATGCAGACGTCACTTCCAAGCGCCAACTGGCGGTGTTGGAGCTCAGGGATAATACTGAAAACAGAGGAGCCAGAGGTGTAATTGGAGCAACTTTAAAATCTGTAGTAGTGAGAATGTGGACAGAGCAGGAGAAATTGCCGTCCGCACAGCAGGGGAACAGCTGACGTTACTGAACCCCAATAACACGGCAGCGAGTGTTGACTGTGCAGACATCACTTCTGAGCGCCAACTGGCGGTGTTGGAGCTCAGGGATAATACTGAAAACAGAGGAGCCAGAGGTGTAATTGGAGCAACTTTAAAATCTGTAGTAGTGAGAATGTGGACAGAGCAGGAGAAATTGCCGTCCGCACAGCAGGGGAACAGCTGACGTTACTGAACCCCAATAACACGGCAGCAAGTGTTGACTATGCAGACGTCACTTCCAAGCGCCAACTGGCGGTGTTGGAGCTCAGGGATTACAGTTCAGGTGGTAGAAACATGAACACAACAGGAGACCTGGATACTGTTGCCAAACAATTATTTATTCTGGAAGAGGACTGGCAAATTAATGAGAGATCCAGGCCTTGTTCATTTTGAGAAAAGTAAGCCGGTCAACATTATCGGAGGATAGTCGCATGTGACCGTCTGTTAGTACACCACCTGCGGCACTAAAGACGCGTTCCGATAATACACTAGCAGCAGGGCAAGCTAGCACCTCCAATGCATACTGGCTAAGCTCTGGTCATGTATCCAGCTTACAGACCCAAAACTTGAAGGGAGAAGAGCCGTCTGGGAGTACACTAAGAGGGCAAGACATGTAGTCTGTCACCATCTGACGGAAACGTTGCCTCCTGCTGACTGGAGCCGTCTGTGATGGTATAGACTTTTGTGGCGGCGGGGACACAAAACTTTGCCACATTTCGGCCATACTGGTCTTGCCTTGTGCTGAGGCGCTGCTTTTGCTCCCTCTTTGTGCAGAGCTTCCTCCACTGCCTCGACGCACTGAGCTGCTTTGTAAAGCACTAGCTGCACTGCTCTCGGTTGGAATGGAGAACATGATGGAATGCACCAGTGCGTCTTGGTACTCCCGCATTTTACGTTCCCGGTTCAATGGTGTTATGAGGCTTTGTAAGTTGTCCCGGTAGCGAGGATCTAGGAGGGTGGACACCCAATAATCAGCCGTGTTGAGAATGTGGGCGATGCGGCGGTCGTTTCTCAGGCACTGCAGCATGAAATCAACCATGTGCTGTAGACTGCCAACTGGCCAAGAAACACTGTCCCCTGCTTGAGGCGTGATCTCTGCCTGCTCTGCATCACCCCACCCTCGCTCTAGATACTGACTACTAGAGCATTGTGTACCTCCCTCCTCTGGACAGATGTCTTCCTCCTCCATTGACTCCTCCTCATCCTCCTCACAAAGTGTCCCCTGCCTAGGCCTTTGTGAGGAACCATGTTGCGCAGACTGTAGAGAAGCAGATGGCATTTGTGACTCCTCATCCTCCACCTCTTCCAAAACCTCCTCCCTTAGTGCTTGCAGTGTTTTTTCAAGCAGGCAGATAAGGGGGATAGTCATGCTGACTAGTGCATCATCTGCACTCGCCATCCGCGTGGAATAATCGAAGGCACGCAAAACGTGGCAAATGTCCTTCATAGAGGCCCACTCAGTGGTGGTGAAGTGTGAACGGCGCGCACTGCGACTTGTTTGCGCCTGCTGCAGCTGGTACTCCATTACTGCTGCCTGCTGCTCACACAACCTCTCCAACATATGTAACGTTGAATTCCACCTGGTGGGTAGGTCACATATGATGCGATGTTCCGGAAGACGTAATCGGCGCTGCAGAGCTGCAATGCGCGATCTTGCATTGCTGGAACGCCGCAAGTGAGCGCACTCTATGCGGACCTTGTGAAGCAGTGCATCAAGATCCGGATAGTCCCTCAAAAAACTTTGCACGACCAAGTTGAGCACATGTGCCAGACATGGGATGTGAGTGAGGTTGCCTAGGCCCAGAGCTGCCACCAGATTTCGGCCATTGTCACACACTACCATGCCTGGCTGGAGATTCGCTGGCACAAACCACATGTTGCTCTGCTGCTTGATGGCATTCCAGAGCTCCTGCGCTGTGTGGCTTTGATTCCCCAAAGAAATAAATTTTAATATGGCCTGTTGACGTTTGGCCACGGCTGTGCTCATATCGGTCATCATAACAGGTAACCATTCACAGGTCGATGTGGATGTAGACCGTGACGGCTCCTGCAGCGCTGATTCAGAGGAACTGGAGTATGAGGAGGAGTCAATGTGTACAGACTGGATTCCTGCAATCCTTGGAGTTGGCAGAACACGTACAGCGCCACTCTCAAGATCTGTACCTGGCTCCACAACATTTACCCAATGGGCAGTGAGGGAAAGGTATCATCCCTGTCCATGCTTACTGGTCCACGCATCGGTGGTCAGGTGGACCTTGCTACTGACGGTGTTTTGTAGTGCATGTTTAATTTTTCCCTCCACATGCTGTTGCAGGGCAGGGACGGCTTGCCTGCTGAAAAAAAGCGGCTGGGCACGTTGTATTGTGGGACTGCCAATGCCATAAAGTTACGTAAGGTGTCAGTCTCCACCAGCCTGAATGATAGCATTTCAAGGGCCAGTAGTTTAGCAATGCCAGCATTCAGAGCCTGTGCTCGGGGGTGGTTTGCCGAGTATGGGCGCCTTTTCTCCCATGGCTGTGCTAATGATGGCTGTAGACTGGCCTGGGAGTGTGAGGATGACAGGGAAAGTGGTGCTGTGGGTGGAATTACACTGTGTCTCTGTACAACAATGCCAGAGATTCTTCCATGGCGATCCTGTGAGGAAGCCGAACCAGCTGTGTGTGAGCTGGAGGAAGAGGCTACAACACGAGCTGAAGAGGTGGTAGGTGGCGCTGTAGGTTGGCCTAGGTCTTCAGTGTGTTTTTGTAACTCCACCACGTGCTTGGTCCGCACATGTTTCCACATATTTGTGGCATTGAGGTTGCTGATACTTTTCCCTCTTTTCACCTTCTGATTACACAGCTTGCATTTGACAAAGCAAATGTCATCTGCAACTGTGTCAAAAAAGGACCAGGCACTGCAAGTCTTGGGAGCGCCCGCTTTGGATTTTGGAAGAGCCATGCTCCTAATGGGTGCCGAAGTGGAGGCTACAGGCAACCAAGTCTGCCCCCTCCCTCTCCCTCCTTTTTGGGCCGTTCGGGGAATCTCTTCCTCAGAACTGCTCCCACCACCTTCCTGTCCCTCACGCAATGATGGGTCAAGGACCTCATCATCTACACCACCCTCTTCAAACAACTGCTTCTCCTGGGTAGTCTCGACAGCACAGTACGCACCAGAAAGTGGCACCTGAGTCTCATCATCAGATGCGTACTGAGGTGTGCTGCTGACCATAGGCACTGGCCCACCCGCCTCTTCAGATTCAGAGAGACAAAACGGTTGCGCATCACTGCATACTACCTCTTCTTCAAATTCTCGAATTCTGCTTGGTTGGCCCCTCTTTCCAAGCCAAGAGATTCAGAGAACAGAAGTAGAGATGGCTCCTGTCCAGGGCTCTCTGACTGCCTCGGCAATTTGGCAGGTGGTGAAGAGACAGATGGGTGCTCTTCAGTGCTCAGGACCTGAGAGGATCTGGAACTAATTGAAGTCGATGCGTTAGCTGCCATCCATCCGACAACGGCTTCAATTTGGTCCTCCCGCAGCAGTGGGGTACGGCTAGCTCCTACAAAGCTGCGCATAAAGGTCTGTTCCCTGGTAAAACTGGGGGATGCTGAGTCACTGGTGCCCGCAGCAGGCACAGAATCCCCACGTCCTCTCCCTGCAGGCACAGAATCCTCACGTCCTCTCCCTGCAGAAACTCCACGCCCACGCCCACGACCACATGCCTTACTCCCTGCCTTCTTCATCTTGGTACACTGATAAAGATAGGCAGAAAAGTACTAAGGGCTTAGTGTGCTTATTCCTGAACAGCTGCTAACAGGTATAAGAAACACTAATTTTATAAAGTGTGGACTAGACTTTAATATGAGCTAATGTGGCCTACACAACTGTAAAGTGGAGTGTTTGGTGAACTTTATTTAGGTTTTTTTTTGTCACAAAAAGACACTGGATGTGCCCAAAGATGTAATACCGATAGTATCACAAACTTTTTGTAGCTATTACAATGTAGGAAGGTAACCTACAATGCAATAGATGAGGCTACAAAAAATTGGCTAATACTAATCTGGCTGGGGCTGCAGGGCACAATGCTGCAGAAAGGCTCCTCTAACTACTCCTATATAGTGTGTTTGGAACCAATTTAGCTGAATACGGATGGAACCACCACGCTAATAGGAGAAATCAGGAAAAATTATGAATTGGCAAAAAAGGACAATGTATGAGGCAGTGACACACACTGAGTGCACTACAACCAGACGTGGCTGAAGCACACACTACAGGGTGAGCTGCACTCACACACACAGACCTTGCAGACAGCGGTGAACAGTGCAGATGCAGAGCACTGTGCACTAGCGCTGCAAAACCCCAAAAAATTCTCTATCTACTCCTATATAATGTGTTTGAAACCAATTTAGCTGAATACGGATGGAACCACCACACTAATAGGAGATATCAGGAAAAATTATGAATTGGCAAAAAAGGACAATGTATGAGGCAGTGACACACAGTGAGTGCACTACAACCAGACGTGGCAGAAGCACACACTACAGGGTGAGCTGCACTCACACACACAGACCTTGCAGACAGCGGTGAACAGCACAGAGAACTGTGCACTAGCGCTGCAAGGCACAGTGATTTATAAAGTAGCTTGGGTAAAGCAGAATAGACCAAATAGGTAGCTAAAACTGTCCCTCAGAACAACAGCGTCCTATCCCTAACTGAATTCACAGCAGAGTGAGCTGAAAATGGCGGCGGCGGCTTTTATAGTGCATCATGACATCATTTCAGCAGCGAATCACAGCCATGCCATTAGTTAAGATGCCTACATGCCTAACAGGATGTGACCACACTTCTTAGGATCCTCATTGGCTGAATAAAATGAAACTGGCTCATTGCATTATGGGAACTTCCGATTCCGGTATACGATATTGCAAAAGTATCAGAATTAAGTATCGGAATTCCGATACCGCGAATATCGGCCGATACCCGATATTTCAGTATCGGAATGCTCAACACTAGTTATTAGTAATGTGTTTTTATTAATTATCAATTTTGCAGTATTCAGTCACTGTGAGGTGGTAATATGTGCTCCTATAATGGTGTGACGGTATTTTTCCCTAGTATGTGGTATTATTCAGTTACTATGTGGGGGGATAATATCTGGCCTGGCCATGGTGTGGTGGTATTTCTCTCTTGTATGTGGTATTATTTGGTCACTATGTGGAGGCAATATGTAGTCTGGTCATTGTGGGATGTTATTTTGCACATATTTGCTGCTGAGGCCAGCGATTAGCAGTGTTCCTTTAGTACTAATTTTCAAAACTTGTAGAAAATCCATTAACCCCTTCACGACCTTAGACGTATCCATACGTCTTGGTTGGGAAGGACTTCCCAACCTTGGACATATGGATATGTCATGGCGTCAAATTGTACAGTGTACTTTCTACTGTTACCCTTGTGAAAATGCAAAATTTGAGGCTAAAAGAACATTTTTGTGAGAAAAATGTGACTTTTTATTTTCACGGCTCTACGTTATAAACTTCTGTGAAGCACCTTGGGGTTCAAGGTGCTCACCACACATCTAGATACATTTCTTGAGGGGTCTAGCTTCCAAAATAGGGTCACTTGGGGGCAGGGGAGGGTTTCCACTGTTTAGGCACATCAGGGGCTCTCCAAACGCGTCATGTCTCTTCTATTCCAGACATTTTTGCATTCAAAAAGTCAAACGGTGCTCCTTCCCTTCTGACCCCTGCCATGAACCCAAACAGTAGATCCCACATATAGGGTATCGGGTGTACTCAGGAGAAATTGCACAACATATTTTGGGGTCCAGTTTCTCCCGTTACACTTGTAAAAATAAAAAAATTGTGGATAAAGTAAAATTTTTGTGAAAAAAGGTTAAAATGTTAATTTTTTCCTTCCACATTGTATTAATTCCTGTTAAGCACCTGAAGGGTTGAATGTGGTTTTGAGAACTTTGAGGGGTGCAGATTTTAGAATGGTGTCATTTTTGGGTATTTTCTATCATATACACCCCCCAAAGTCACTTCAAATGTGATGTGGTCCCTAAAAAAATAAATGGTTTTGTAAATTTTGTTGGAAAAATGAGAAATCACCGGTCAATTTTTATTCCTTCTAACTTCTTAACAAAAAAAAATTATGCTTCAAAAATTCTGCTGATGTAAAGTAAACATGTGGGCAATGTTATAACTATTTTGTGTGACATAACTCTGATTTAAGGGAATAAAAATAAAGTTTGAAAATTGCGAAAGTTTCAAAATTTTTGCCAAATTTCCATTTTTTTCACAAACAAACGAAAGTCATTTCGAACAAAATTTATCACTATTATGAAGTACAATACGTCACACAGAAAAACAAACAGTCTCAGAATCCTTCGGATCCGTTGAATCGTTCCAGAGTTTTTACCACATAAAGTGACACTGGTCAGAATTGTAAAATTTGGCCTGGCCATTAAGGTGAAAGCAGGCCTGGGGGGTGAAGGGGTTAAAACTATCCACCATATTAAGAAGTGACTGACAGTGACTGGGACAATGTGTCCTGGACAGGTGGGGTAAGCTAGGTTAAGAAGTGTAAATCGCCTTTATTTTTAGTTACCGTTACTTGTGTTTTGTGGTTGAGGAAAATGTGTGCGGCTGACCAAAAGGGGGTGTGGCTTTAAAATGGGCATGGTTTCATAACACAAACAGGGAACCTGCTATTAAAAAAATTAATCCCACCCCTGTACCTGTCAATCATCTGGAGTGGCACCAGGCTAGTCTGGTCTCTGACTACGGTACCCGACCTGATCTTTTAACTAAATGTTCTCTGAAATGCTGAAGCGTTTCAGAGACAAATATACCTGGCTGAAATAGTGCAACCAATCTCTGATTCATGTTGCCCGTGATTTTGGCAGTATGAATCGCGTGACAGGTTCCCTTTACAGGACTGTGGTCCATTTACCTGTTTTATATACTCTGTTGATTTCTTGTATTGATTTCTTGCATTGCTCCTAGATGCTAGGATCCAAATAAGACATTCTTCATCTGTCCCAGCACCCTGAGCAAATACAACAAAAAAAAAGTTAGTGGCCATTCTTTTCTGATCATAATGTAGTACTTTGAACAGCACTCACTCACCTTACTTGCATCATGGATTTCTTGGGCATCATACATGCTCGGTGCTTTAATCATTGCTAAAATTGTTTTTTCAAATTTCCCAGAAATTACAGATTTCAGGTCCTTTATTAAATCCTAATAGAAAAAGGAGGGAAAATCAGTTTTGTCAAAAAGTTTTGGGCACTCAAACGACCAAAGAAATAGAATTGCCAGTTCTTCAGATCCCAAGGAGGCACTAGAACTTGATTTGCCTGACACAGCAGTTATGACCTTCTGCAGGTATATTAGCGTATATAATGTGTAGCGTCGGCGTCCCTGCCCTCTGCTAGGCAGGGACGCTGTTCCCCTCACCTCTCTGCTCCGAGACCGGCGTCCTCCTCCCGCTCTGCTGGCAGCGCGCGCTCCTTCCCGGCCACTGTGCTTAGGGCGCGCGTGCGCGCGCTCCCTCCCTCTTAAAGGGGCCGCGCGCGCCGTCCTAAGGAGTCCCCGGCCAATGGCCGGAGGACTTCACCATATATAAGGCACCTCCTCCAAAATGGAGGTGCCCGAGCAATGTTGTAGCACTGTTCACTACTCTGCTTCAGCCCTCAGGTCCCGTTGCCAGTTACCTGCCAGATACCTGCCAGATTCCTGCCAGTCTGCTGTCTAATTCCTGCCTGATATCCTGCTACCTGCCTGCTAGCCTGAGGTCCGACGGTCTGCCTTACTACTCCTGTCAGTCTGTCTAAGGACCAGCTTGCCCGCTCACCTGGGAGCGCACATCAACTACCTGCCTGCTTGCCTGAGGTCCGACGGTCTGCCTTCCAACTCTTGTCAGTCTGTCTATGGACCAGCTTGCCCGCTCACCTGGGAGCGCACATCTGCTACCTGCCTGCTAGCCTACCTGGAGGCTCTGCCGTCACGTGCTGTGACCACCCGCCTGTCCAGAGACTTCTGCCCGCTCACCTAGGAGCGCTCATCTGCCGCCTGTCTGTTGGTCTTCCTGGAGGCTCCGCCATCACATGCTGTGACCACCCGTTTATCCAGAGACTCTCGCCTGCTCACCTGGGAGCTCACGTCTACCATCAGCCGCCACAGGTCGTACCAACCCTTTACCCAGAGACTGCCCCGGTCACTTGCCGTGACCATCTGCCCGTTCACCCAGAGACTGCCCCGGTCACTTGCCGTGACCATCTGCCCGTTCACCCAGAGACTGCCCCGGTCACTTGCCGTGACCATCTGCCCGTTCATCCAGAGACTGCCCCGGTCACTTGCCGTGACCTCCTGCCCGTTCTTCTAGAGACTGTCCCGGTCACCTGCTGTGACTGCCTGCCTGGTCGCCACCCGCTCCCTTACAAGGACCGCCCCCTTGTATAGTAGCTCAGAGGTTCCGCCTCCCAGACCCGTTACAGTTTGCTCGGGCCATGGAACCCGGTGGCACCCAAGCTCCCTCGCTCTCGGACCTCTGTCATGAACTGTCCCGTCAGAGGTCCCAACAGGAGTCCATCCTGGGTCACCTGCGGAATGTCAATTCTCGCCTGGACACTCTGACTGCTCCACCAGCAACCACCGCCAGTGCCATGACTCGCAACCCGGCAGCTCCGCTGCCCACCAATACCATGGTATCCTACCCCGGACCCCGGCTTTCTGCACCTCCTCGCTTCGGAGGCGACTCCGCTCAGGCTCGGGGCTTCATAAATCAGTGCACCCTGCACTTTGAACTCCTGTCTCACCAGTTTAACTCCGACCGGGCCAAAATTGCCTTCATCATGTCCCATCTCACCGGGGAGGCCCTGGCCTGGCTAAATCCTCTATGGGAGAGAGGAGACCCCCTGGTGTCCGACTTGCCTGCCTTTCTCACGGCTTTCCGGAAAGTCTTCGACGAACCCGGACGGAAGACCTCATCCGCATCATCTCTGCTACGCCTCCGTCAGGGAAGTCTCACCGTGGGCCAATATGCCATACGGTTCCGTACCCTTGCCTCGGAGCTGGCCTGGGATAACGACGCTCTGGTATCCGTCTTCTGGGAGGGTCTGTCCGGCCGTATTAAAGATGAACTTGCCGGTCGGGACATTCCTACCACTCTCGATGACCTAATAACTCTTGCCACCCGGATTGACCTACGGTTCCAGGAGCGTGCCAAAGAGGTCACCCGTGAGAGGAGGTTTCCACGTCTAGCTCCTACTTTTCAGAAATCCGTCTCTCCCCAGGTACACTCTCCTGAGCCTATGCAGGTCGACCAGACCAAGATGGTCAAAACCCGTCAGGACTTACGCCGTGCCGAAGGGAGCTGCTTCTACTGTGGCAGTAAGGAGCACCGGATCCGTACCTGCCCGGAGAGGTCGGGAAACGCCTGTGTCTAGGTTCGCTCAGAGAGGTCAACCTAGACAAGAATAAATCCTCTCCATCTCTGCTACTGTCAGTCTCTATTATCTGCGGGGAGAATCGTTATTTCGAACTAGCCCAACTTGACTCTGGAGCGGCCGGGAATCTTATCTCACAGTCCCTGGTAGAAAAATACCGCATTCCCACCAAACCTCTGGCTGTACCATTATCTGTCGCTGCTGTGGATGGGGGCCTCTTACCACGTTCCATCCAACTCATCACCGAATCCGTAACTCTGCAGGTGGGAATGCTGCATTCTGAGAGCATCTCTTTTCATGTTCTGCCTGGACTCTCTCACGCCCTCTTACTAGGTCTACCTTGGCTCCAGAGACATGCACCCGTGCTTGACTGGCAGACCGGAGAAGTCCTTCGCTGGGGACAGGACTGTCATAAGACTTGTTTGGTTCCTGTTCATCCCGTCCGTCCTTCTCCTACCCCAACTAATCTACCTGGACTTCCGATTCCCTATTGGTCATTTGCTGATGTCTTTAATAAAAAGGAGGCAGAGACATTACCCCCTCATAGACCATACGACTGTCCTATCGACCTGTTACCCGGTACTACTCCTCCCCGTGGGCGTATTTACCCATTGTCCGCTGCTGAGACCCGGTCGATGTCCGAATATATTGAGGAGAATTTGGCCAGGGGATTCATCCGGAAATCTACCTCCCCGGCGGGAGCAGGCTTCTTCTTCGTAAAAAAGAAGGACGGCTCTCTCCGTCCCTGTATAGACTATAGAGGCCTTAACCAGTTCACGGTGAAGAATAAGTACCCCCTTCCGCTCATTCCAGAATTATTTGATCGCCTGAGGGGGGCTAGAGTCTTCACCAAACTGGACCTCCGTGGGGCGTACAACCTGGTCCGTATCCGTCAAGGGGATGAATGGAAGACTGCATTCAACACCCGGGACGGCCACTATGAATATCTGGTAATGCCCTTTGGTCTCTGTAACGCTCCTACCGTCTTTCAAGAGTTGGTCAATGACATCTTCCGGGACCTTCTCTACTCCTGCGTTGTGGTGTACCTGGACGACATCTTGGTCTTCTCTCCGGATCTCCAGACTCACCGGAGGGACGTTCGTCAGGTCCTGCTCAGGCTCAGGCAGAACCACCTCTTCGCTAAATATGAGAAGTGCCTCTTTGAGCAGACCTCGCTTCCGTTTTTGGGCTACATTATTTCTCAGACCGGCCTACGAATGGATCCAGAGAAACTGTCTGCCATCGAGAAATGGCCCCGACCGGAGGGGTTGAAGGCCATTCAGCGGTTCCTGGGCTTCGCCAACTACTACCACCTCTTCATACCGCACTTCTCTTCCCGGACTGCCCCAATTTCCGCGCTCACCCGTAAGGGTACTATTCCCAAAGAGTGGCCGCCCGAAGCAGAGGAGGCCTTTCTTTCCTTAAAACAGGCCTTCTCTTCCGCCCCGGTGCTGCATCGTCCGGACGGCAACAAGCAGTTCTTTCTGGAGGTTGACGCCTCCTCCTCTGGAGCCGGAGCTGTACTTACTCAAAAATCTTCTTCCGGGAGGATGGTAACTTGCGGCTTCTTCTCCAAACTCTTCTCCTCTTCTGAGCGCAATTATTCCATAGGAGACCGAGAGTTATTGGCCATCAAGCTGGCATTGGAGGAGTGGCGTTACCTACTCGAGGGGGCTCTTCATCCGGTAATAATTTACACTGACCACAAGAACTTGGCTTATCTCCAGCATGCCCAGAGACTTAATCCGCGCCAAGCCCGGTGGTCCTTGTTTTTTGCTCGCTTTGATTTTGTTCTACATTTTCGCCCGGCTGACAAGAACATCAAAGCAGACGCCTTGTCCCGATCCTTTCTGGTATCTGATCTCGAGGAAGAACCTAAACATATCATCGATCCCGCCAGAGTAATGCAGGTGGCTCCCGTGAGTCTAAATTGTCTCCCTCCCGGTAAGACGTTCGTATCGGTACCTGATCGGGAGAAGATCCTACACTGGGGTCATTCGTCTAAACTAGCTGGCCACGCCGGTCAGAAAAAGACCCTCCAGCTTATTTCCCGGCACTACTGGTGGCCTAACCTGCGCAAGGATGTAATAGACTTTGTTTCTGCCTGTGTGTCCTGTGCCCGCAACAAAGTTCCGAGACACCTGCCAGCCGGTCGCCTTCTTCCTCTGCCAGTACCCGCCACTTGTAAATTGCTAGACGTCACCCTGGACTTCTCCTCCGCTTACCACCCACAGTCTAATGGTCAAGTGGAGCGGATCAATCAGATCCTGACCAGTTACCTTCGGCACTTCGTTAATGCCCACCATTCTGACTGGGTGGATCTCCTGCCATGGGCCGAATTCTCGTACAACAATCACGAGAGCGAATCTTCCTCCAAATCCCCGTTTTTTCGGTCAGCATCCTCGGATCCCGTTTCCCGTCTCCACCTTGGTGGACAATCCGGCTGCGGAATCTCTTGTTAACAAATTTTCCTCCACATGGGAGAGTACCCGGTCCGCACTCCTTCTGTCATCCGAGCGTATGAAAAGACATGCTGACAAAAAACGTCTGGATCCTCCTCAATTCCGTCCAGGGGATAAGGTCTGGCTCTCGTCCAAGTATGTCCGGCTCAAGATTCCTTCCTATAAGTTAGGGCCTCGGTTCATCGGTCCTCTGGAAATCATCAGTCAGATCAACCCGGTGGCCTATAAATTGAAACTCCCGGCCAACTTGCGGATCCCTAACTCCTTCCATGTATCTCTCCTCAAACCTGTGGTACTTAACTCTTTTTCCAAGTCTACAGACACGCCTTCTGCTCCGGTTTCCGCTGAAAACGAATTTGAGGTAGAGAACATTCTGGCCACCAAAAGGGTAAGAGGGAAGACCTTTTTTCTAGTAGATTGGAAGGGGTTTGGTCCTGAAGAGAGAACGTGGGAGCCCCGGGAGAACATCCATGCCCCTCTCATCCTTGCTAAATTTCTGTCTGGCCTAAAAAAGGGGGGGCCTAAAGGGGGGGGTACTGTAGCGTCGGCGTCCCTGCCCTCTGCTAGGCAGGGACGCTGTTCCCCTCACCTCTCTGCTCCGAGCCCGGCGTCCTCCTCCCGCTCTGCTGGCAGCGCACGCTCCTTCCCGGCCACTGTGCTTAGGGCGCGCGCGCTCCCTCCCTCTTAAAGGGGCCGCGCGCGCCGTCCTAAGGAGTCCCCGGCCAATGGCCGGAGGACTTCACCATATATAAGGCACCTCCTCCAAAATGGAGGTGCCCGAGCAATGTTGTAGCACTGTTCACTACTCTGCTTCAGCCCTCAGGTCCCGTTGCCAGTTACCTGCCAGATACCTGCCAGATTCCTGCCAGTCTGCTGTCTAATTCCTGCCTGATATCCTGCTACCTGCCTGCTAGCCTGAGGTCCGACGGTCTGCCTTACTACTCCTGTCAGTCTGTCTAAGGACCAGCTTGCCCGCTCACCTGGGAGCGCACATCAACTACCTGCCTGCTTGCCTGAGGTCCGACGGTCTGCCTTCCAACTCTTGTCAGTCTGTCTATGGACCAGCTTGCCCGCTCACCTGGGAGCGCACATCTGCTACCTGCCTGCTAGCCTACCTGGAGGCTCTGCCGTCACGTGCTGTGACCACCCGCCTGTCCAGAGACTTCTGCCCGCTCACCTAGGAGCGCTCATCTGCCGCCTGTCTGTTGGTCTTCCTGGATGCTCCGCCGTCACATGCTGTGACCACCCGTTTATCCAGAGACTCTCGCCTGCTCACCTGGGAGCTCACGTCTACCATCAGCCGCCACAGGTCGTACCAACCCTTTACCCAGAGACTGCCCCGGTCACTTGCCGTGACCATCTGCCCGTTCACCCAGAGACTGCCCCGGTCACTTGCCGTGACCATCTGCCCGTTCACCCAGAGACTGCCCCGGTCACTTGCCGTGACCATCTGCCCGTTCATCCAGAGACTGCCCCGGTCACTTGCCGTGACCTCCTGCCCGTTCTTCTAGAGACTGTCCCGGTCACCTGCTGTGACTGCCTGCCTGGTCGCCACCCGCTCCCTTACAAGGACCGCCCCCTTGTATAGTAGCTCAGAGGTTCCGCCTCCCAGACCCGTTACATAATGTCTGCATTACATGTGTATAAAGTCATCTATCTAATGATTCAGTGGCACCTGCTGAGCCCCAGTTTCAAAGAGTGATCAGTCAGGAGGGTGAATGAAACGGCCATGGAGATTGATAGCGGGTGGTGGTACGCTGAATGTTGCAGACACTTGTGGTTCAAACAGAACAGTATTCAATGGAACAATGGACAATGGAACATCAAGATCTCTGGAGATAGACTTTTAGATCAACAATTTTGGTTCTCAAGTCCTCAGACAGTTCTCTTCTCCGCTTTCTGTTCTCCATGCTTAGTGTGGCACACACAGACAAACAATGCAAAGTTGGAGTCAACTTCTCCCCTTTTTATCTAGCTTCAGGTGTGATTTTCATATTGCCCACACCTGTTATTTGCCACAGGTGAGTTTGAATGAGCATCACATGCTTAAAATAAAGTTGTTTACCCACAATTTTGGAAAGATGTCAACATTTTTGTCTGGCCCATTTTTTTTTTTTTTTGTGAAATTATGTCCAATTTACCTTTTTTTCTCAGTTTTTTTGTGTTGTTCCAAGACACATAAACGAAATAAATATGTGTAATTGCAATCATTTTCTGGGAGAAGCATTTCATTTTATGGAACAAGTTCAAGGGTGCCAACACTTTCGGCCATGACTTACTGGGTGCAGCAGTTCTTATACAATCAAAGTTCTAAGATTAGCAATGCAGACGCACTAAGAAAGCTGCCTCCACCCACACTACAGCTCTCTATGTACAAATGCTATAGACAGTAAGTTGCTTATCAATGAAGTGGGCAGAGTTATAATAGCAAGTAAGAGTTGCTGTAACTGATGTAGTCCAGACAATGATAATCACAAGGTGATAAACCTTCAGAATAAGTAAACAACATAACACAGCTGGACATGTGACACATCGTTGAAATCTGTGTTTTAACTAGTGTTGAGCCACCCCCGTAGTGTTCGAGTTCGGTTCGTCGAACACCCTTGTGTTCGCCGAACTGTTCGTCGAACTGTTCGTCGAACACCTTCGAACACCGTTAAAACCAATGGCAGGCAAACAAAAACACATAGAAACACAAAGAAAACACCTTCAAAGGTGTCCAAAAGCTGACAAACTGCTCAGAAGACATAACTAACACATGGAAAAGTGACAAGTACATATAGTCATGCGAAAAGAAAAGAGGTGGAGGAGTAAAAGGAGGGGGAGACACAGATATAGGCATGTCATGCCCTTCTAAAATCCAAAAAGTGAGAAGCCGACACGGCCAGTCCGTTCCTGCCCGTGCCACCTCCGTTTGTGCCAGAGCCGGGGTGGACCCTGACGGCCAGCCCCCCTCTCCCAATACTGGTGCCTGTCCGCTGGTGGGTCGAGCGAGCCCCGCTGTGGTGGAGGCAGCTCTAAGCTTTTTAATTTAAATTGTCTCTCTAATTTGAATGAATACACTTTAAATCCTTTTACAAGGATCTATTGAAGGGCAAGTCTCATGCCAGCAGCCGCGTAATTCCAGCTCCAGTAGCGTCCACTAAAGCTGCTGCAGTTAAAAAGCTTTTATAAGGATCGAGCTCGGCTGTCCACAGCAAGGCGTCCTACCGCCAGTCCCAGCCCCTATGCCTTGGGGTGCCTCCTGATGCTCTTCACTGAGTATCCCGTGGTCCCGAAGCATTTCCTTTGAAAAAATTAAGTGTCCAAACTACAAGTGGTGTAGCTTGCTTAACAGCCGGGATAATCTGCTGACTAGCAGACACTGCTACTAGGTACAAAGTATTTCCTGGGCTAGATGCAGTTAAAAATTTGTAATTAGATACTCTCGTTGGATGCTGAGAAAGCATTCCATAGAGTCTCCTGGCACGCCATATATTATTCTCTTAAAATGCTTGGGGTAGGGGTCTAGGGGACCCTTTTATAGCCAAAATTACGGCCCTGTATCGCAATGCGTCACCTAGGCTGAAGATAAATGGAACTGTAGCATCCCGAGGGCTCGGTTGCTGCAGAGGTATTGCACCTCACCCAGAGGTGTGATATCTCACTCTCAGGTAACGATGGAGTGTGGATCAGGACCCCGACACCTGCATGCATTACACCACATTGCCGTGGGGCAGGGCGACCAATATGCCCCTGAGATGGGTATGACAGTCCCTGTCCCTGGCTGGAGTGGGGGGAGGGAACACTGAGGAAGGGGAACCCTGTAGTGCAGGAGCAGGGAGGAAGCAGTTCCTGGGTGCATTGAGAAGGGAGTATAAAAGGTGGGCACCATCTTAGTTCAGTGCAGAGAAGTCTGAGCAGAAGTGACAGGGAGCAGGGGCTCTGCATGTGCTCTGCTCCAGAGGCGGGCCTAGTAACAGAGGCCCAGGCCTGGAAGAGGGAGAAGGAAGGAAGAGGAGCGGAGAAGACTCCAGGAACGAGGAACGAAGAGATCCCAGGGGTGTGGACGGGCGAGTCACCACCGCAAGCCCGAATCCACCTGCGTGGAGGGGTCAGGCCAAAGGGGGAGACCGGTCCCCGAAACTAGTGGAGGCGGGAAACGACCCTCAGCTAGAAACCGGAGGCTGTGACATTTTATGTGGCGCAGCCCCTCGCTACACCCGCTAGGAGGGCAGCACATAGGGTCAGGGAAACTGGCGCCAAGTTTACCAAGAGGAGGCCCGAGGCAGCCGGACAGAAGGGTTGGTAAGAAAGGCCAGACAAAGGACACACAAAGGGGGTCCTGTGAAGCGCTCCAAAGTTATCTGGGAGTTGTCTGAGCCCCTCACCTGGTGAGCACAGTACGACATGGGCAGCCGTTACCTGCAGAAGTGGTCTGGATAATAAGAACTGTGAGTAAAGGCCCTGGACTGCATCACTGACTCCGTGTCGTTACTGCTGCTGCCCTGCACCATCACCCCCATCCTCCGCATACACTACCTTGAGGCTATACTCCTCCCGTGGAGAGTTATGCTACGCTCTGCTCCACCCACAACACCAGCCTCAGCGGTCTGCCCTGCAGCGGCGGTTCACTCTGACCGCAATCCACGGGTGGCGTAGTCGGACATTTAAACATCAAAACCAGATAAATAGTTCCGCCACTGGTTTACCGCCCTGAGCCACGGAACCGGGTCGCCGCCACGGAGACTACAACCACCAGCATCCACCAAAAAGGGTCCGGCTCCGGATGTCCCAAGGCCCAGGGGGCGCGTCAGAACATTTTCATCACCTTTCATAATCACCAATGGGACAAGGAAGGGATGTCCTCTGTCCCCTCTCTTATACATCCTAGTGACGGAGCACCTGCTCTCATCAATTCGCCATAACCCCAATATTAGGTGGATTGAGGTGGGAGGCACCGAGTACAAGTGCTCTCTATTTGCTGATGATGTCCTAGTATATATCACTCAATCACATATATCCATCCCTGCTGTTATGGCTGAAATAGATCACTTTGTTACATGGTCAAATTTTAAAATCAATACAGCGAAGTCTGAGGCCCTTGATGTCTCCCTCCCCAAATCCATACAGGATTCCATCCAGTCCAACTTTCTCTTTGCCTGGCCCTCACAGGGTATCAAATTCTTAGGAATTCCTATTCATAGAGACCTCTCCCGTCTATGTTATCTTAATTTTGGGCCCTTTATTGAACAACTCCATACAGACCACGGTTGGCAAGTTAGAACTGTAAGATTCACTACGTGAACCACAGGTGTTTTGTGGAAAAGCACATGTACACTGTGTTCCAAATTATTATGCAAAAAGTGTTTAGGAGTGATAAGGGAAGAATTTGTTTGTTTGTCAGTTAAACTCATTGATGGTGATGTGTGTCAGGGCTCTTTATATCACTGTAAGCAATTGCAGACACCTGTGCTAATTAGTTTGGCAGGTGTGTCCAATGAACGGCAAGACTACTTAAGAAGGCTGTCCCACATTATTAAGCAGCCTACATTTTCTGCCAAAATGGGAAAGAAAAAGGATGTGTCAGCTGCTGAGAAGCAACAAATTGTGGAGTGTTTAGGTCAAGGCATGACTACAATCAACATTGTGCGATGATCAGGATGAAGTGTCTTGGCAATGAAGAAGTATGTAGCTGATTCACAGTACACACGTGTGCGTGCTGATAAGGGCAAATTGAGGACTCTTTCCTACAGGCAATTACGTCAGGTTAAAAGAGCAGCGGCAAAAAAGCCTTGTCATAGCAGCAGACAAGTTTTTGAAGCTGCTGGTGCCTCCAACGTCCCCCGAACAACAAGATGCAGGGTCCTTCAGAGGTTTTCAGCTGTGCGAACGCCATCCTGTTGACCTCCTCTATCCACTGCACACAAGCAGAAATGGCTCCAGTGGGCCAAACATTACATGAAGACTGATTTCAAAACTGTTTTGTTCACGGATGAGTGCCGTGCAACGCTCGATGGTCCAGATGGATGGAGTGGAGGATGGCTGGTTGATGGACACCCCATGCAAACACGGCTACAGCGCCAACAAGGAGGAGGTGGAGTAATGTTTTGGGCTGGAATCATGGAGAGAGAGATTGTCAGCCCCTTTAGGATCCCTGAAGGGGTAAAGATGAACTCCATAATGTATGTGGAGTTTCTCAAACAGCACTTCCTGCCATGGTTCAAGAAGAAGAACCGTGTATTCCGCAGCAAGATCATTTTCATGCATGATAATGCACCGTCTCATGCTGCACATAACACATCTGCATCTCTGGCTGATATGGGCATAAAAGGGGACAAACTTATGGTGTGACCCCCATGCTCCCCTGACCTCTACCCCATTCAGAACCTCTGGAGCATCATCAAAAGGAGTGTCTATGATGGCGGGAGGCAGTTCACATCTAAGCAACAGCTCTGGGAGGGTATTCTGTCCTCATGCAAAACAATTGAAGCAGAAACCATCCAAAACCTGACAAATTCAATGGACGAGAGAGTTCAGAAGCTCCTTTCGAACAAGGGGTCCTATGTGCAAATGTAACATCACTTAGAATAAAGTTTTGAGTTGAAAACTGTTTGATTTCAGTTTCTAATAACCTGCTAATGCTTATAATTTCAAAAATGACCATTTTTTTGGTCTTTATTAAAATGAAAAGGTTGATCGAAGAGTGTGGGGGATCTAAGCGTGTGGCAACCCAGTAGTCAGGATTACTTCGAATTCTGACAATCTGAGGGTCATGTTGCAGGTAGTGCAGCAAGAAGGCACTTATGTGTCTTGCGCATCTCGGAGCCCCAAAATTATTTTCCGGCTAGATGCAGCTAAAAATTATTATTAATTTTAAATCTGGTGGAGCTTAGTATAGATGGCCTAATAGAATCAGTACTGCACACTGCTACAAAGCCCAAATTATTTTCCAGTCAAGATACAGATAAACATGATTAGTAATTTGAAAGCTTAAAACGGTTGGTGAGGTGATTTTAACCAATCATCAAGCTTTTACTCTCCCCAGGATGACACAGGGGTAGAAAAGTCGTTTCGGATCCATGATTTGTTCATCTTTATGAACGTGAGTCTGTCTACATTATCAGTGGAGAGCCGCGTGCGTTTATCTGTCAGCACACCACCAGCAGCGCTGAACACACATTCAGACAGAACGCTGGCTGCGGGGCATGACAAGATCTCCAAGGCGTAAGTGGCGAGCTCCGGCCATTTATCCAGATTGGAAGCCCAAAAAGAGCAAGGGTCCAGTGACACAGTCATGGCTTCAATGTTTACTTGGAGATACTCCTGTACCATCGTCTCTAGGCGTTGACTATGTGTCAGACTTCTTGTCTCCTGTGGCCTTGCAAAGGATGAGCTAAAAAAGTGGTGAAATGATTCCGCAAAATTGATGTTACCAGCAAATACTGTGTTTCTGTTACGGTTTGAGTGCTGAACACTCGATGGTCCCACGGTTGGCAAGTTGGAACTGTAAGATTCACTACGTGCACCACTGGTGTTTTGTGGAAAAGCACATGTAAGATTCTGCAACAGTCTCTGCTGATACTCCTGCATGCGTGCATCCCTTTCTATGGCAGGAATTATTTCTGCAAATTTACTTTTGTACCGGGGATCTAACAGTGTGGCAACTCAGTAGTCAGGATTATTTCTAATTCTCCCAATTCGAGGGTCATGTTGCAGGTAGTGCAGCAAGAAGGCACTCATGTGTCTTGCGCATCCAGGAGCACCAAGTCCCTGTTGTGTTGGTGGCGAGGTAACAATCATGCTTCCTTCCTCTGTCCTCTCCCCCCAACCTCGCACAACAGAAATTTGATCAAGGTCTCCCTCATCTGATAAGTCTTCCATCAGTTCGTCCTCCACTTCTTCCTGGGCTCCGGCATCTTCCTCACTAGTTTGGCTGCTACCATGTGCCCTGGTAAAACCATCTCCCCCACCCTCACATGCCTGCCGCCTTGGTGCTGCCGACCGTCCAGACCTTGCAGATGTTAGCCCTTCCGCATACAACTCCTCCTCCTCTACTTCCTCCACCTCCTCTTGTGCCACCACCTGACTCCGAATTCTGTTTAACATGTACTCCAGCATGTAAATCACCGGAATAGTCATGCTGATAAAGGCATCGTCACCACTAAACATCTTCGTCGCCATTTCAAAACTGTGCAGAAGGGTGCATAGGTCCCTGATCTGAGACCACTCCTCCAGCGTGATTTGCCCCACCTCTGGATCCCGTTGGCCCAGGCTATATGTCAGAACGTATTGCACCAGGGCTTGTCGGTGCTGCCACAGTCGCTGCAACATGTGCAGAGTTGAATTCCACCGGGTAGGCACATCGCATTTTAGCCGGTGAAGTGTCAGGCCCAACGACTTCTGTAGAGATGTAAGTCGCTGAGCTGCGGGATGCGAACGGCGGAAGTGAGCACACAGCGACCATGCCCTCTGCAGAAGGCCATCTAGTCCGGGATAGTGGGCTAAAAATTGCTGGACAACCAGGTTCAACACGTGAGCCATACAAGGCACGTGTGTGACATTGCCCCGGCGAAGGGCCGCACCCAGGTTTGCAGCATTGTCGCACACGGCCTTCCCTGGTTTCAGATCCAGTGGAGACAACCATTCATGAAATTGGTTCTCCAGAGCTGACCACAACTCCTCAGTTGTGTGACTCACATTTCCCAGACATTTCAAAGTAAAAACCGCCTGATGACGTTGAGCCCTACTGCCAGCATAGTAGGGAGGTGTGCAGGATCCCTTCTGCGCAGTTAGAAAGCTTGTGGCATGACCAGACAGGCTTTGGGTGCAGGTGGAGGACCGAGAGGAGGTTGAGGAGGCAGAAGCAGTGGAGGAACTTTGACATAAAGAGGATTGATGCACAACTCGTGGGGACGGCAAGACTTGGACAGCAGCCCCTTGTCCTGCTGTCACCATAGTTACCCAGTGCCCAGTCAGCGACATGTAACGCGCCTGTCCATGCCTACTCGTCCAAGTGTCTGTGGTGAAATGCACCCTATCACACACAGAGTTTCTCAAGGAAGCGGTGATGTTGTGTGCGACATGCTGGTGGAGCGCAGGCATACCTTTCTTTGAGAAGTAGTGCCGACTGGGCATCTGGTACTGGGGCACTGCGACGGACATAAGGTCTCGAAAATCCTCTGTGTCCACCAGGCGGAAAGGCAGCATTTCTGTAGCCAAGAGCTTGCAGATGGTGAAATTCAACCTCTTAGCTTTCTCATGGCTAGGAGGAAATGGTCTTTTACTTGTCCACATCTGAGGGACTGAGGGCTGGCTGTTGTGCTTAGACGGGGTTGATAAGGGTGTCCCCGGCAAACTGCCGGTCTGTGAGGAAGATGCAGGCGGACATGTTAGGTTGCCTTGATCCAAAGGTGGTGCTATCGATGTCGGACAGCGCTCAACACCAGCTGGTGTTACCACCTCCAAAGAAAATGATGACCTGCCAATCACGCTGGCTGTTGCGGGTAAAGAGGTGGCAGGTCTGCGTCCCAAAACAGGTGTGACTGCTGTCCCCCCTGTCACAGAGGATGAAGAGGCCGCAGATGCACAAGATGGGGCAGACGGTGGTTGGCCCGGCCGGCTAGGCCGCATTGTAGCACAGTGAGCTTCCCACTGCAACTTATGCTTCATGTCCATGTGCCGGTTCATGCATGAAGTACTCAAACTATGTATTTTTTGGCCTCTACTTAGCTTTTGTTGACAAATGTTACAGATAACACGAGTTGGGTCATCTTTATCGATCTGAAAAAATGCCCAGGCTATGCAAGGCTTAGCACCCATGCGACCTGAAGAGCCACCACGACTTGTGGTCAGAGGCAGAGTTGTGTTTGAGGATGCAGTTGTTGACGTGCTTCCAGTACTACGTCTCTGTCCAGGAAGGCACAACCTGACCTCGTCGTCACTAGCATCCTCCTCCACCTCCTCTGCTGACCTCATCTCTTGGCTGACTGTGGGTGGACAGTAAGTGGGATCTCCAACCTCATCATCATCACCCTGTGTGTTATCACACCCGTCGTCCTCAGAGCCAACCTGTTCCTTCCCTGACAAAAAACTAAAGTTGTCGCTCCAATCAGGTATTTGAGTCTCATCATCGTCTTCCTCATTGTCTCCACCAACAGGAGTTACAGTTTGGGAATGAGGGTCTACATTATGGTCAGAACCTTCTGCGTCTGGTTCTGGATCCGACTCCTAAAGATTCTGGGCATCAGTGCAGATCATTTCCTCGTCTGGATTCACAGAAGCGCTGGAGCCGACCTCTGATTCCCAGGCTATAGTATGAGTAAACAGCTCTGCAGACTCAACCATCTGTTCTACCTCATACTCAGACGGCAGCTGGAGATTTGGGAGCTGTGAGGAAGCAAGTGCGATTGGGGTGACACCTCTGAGGACTGGAGTATTTGTGATGTTGAAGTTGATGTGGTGGAGAGCCCACTTAAAGGAGCACTTGATATCCGTTGAAGCACCTGCTGCTTTTGTGCCTCATCTGGAATTTGTAGCGATTGGCGTGGCCGTAAGAAAGGGATCTTATCACATTGTCCGCTAAAAGAAGTAGACATTTTAGTTTTGCTGGAAGATGGTCTTTCTTCTGCAGATGTTACTGTTGCTTTAACACCTACTCCACGGACACAACCTTTTTTCCCCTTCCCAACACGCCTATTCCCCTTTCCACCAGCAGCAGGCCTTTTTCCACTCATTTTGGTGGTTAACTAATTCACAACTCTGGAGTTGTTTGCACAAAAAAAACAATGGATGGGAACCGAACAGAGCTGAGTGGCCAAACTGTGGTATTAGGCCAAAACTATTGTCTGGGTTAGATGCAGAAAAAAAATTATATTCAGTTTGCAACCTGATGGAGGTCAGTATAGATGGACTAATAGAACAAGTCCCACACACTGCTAGAAGCCCAAATATTTTTTCAGAGGTAGATGCAGAAAAAAATTATATTCAATTTGCAACCTGATGGAGGTCAGTATAGATGGACTAATAGAATGATGCTATGCCCAAAAGGTTTTACTTCACTAGGTGCAGTAAAAAAATTGGTATTCTATACACAGGTGGTGTAGCTTGCAACACAGATAGGCTACTCCACTGACTAACACACTCTGCAATAGGCCAGAAAGGATTAGCTTTGCTAGATTTAGCCAAATGCTGTGAAAAAAACTTGCACAGCACTGGCACAGACCTGCCAGGCAAAAACTGATAGGAACTGATCTAACTTAGTCCTGAAAAGTACTGCAATTACAATTAGTCTTTACTCCCAACCTATCTATTTAAGAGCACAGACCTGCCTGATAAAAGTCGTAGGAAATGCTGTAACCTAGTCCTTAAAAGGACTGCAATCACAACTATTCCCTACTCCCAAGCTATCTGTAGATTTGTGCGAAAATTGGCTTGAAATTAACAAGGTATAGCGCACACAGCAACAGCGGTGCCGTCTAACACGCAGCTGCAGCAGTGAGAAAATGGTGGCGACGGGGAAAATGGCTGGGTCTTATAGGGCAAGGACATGTGACATACACTGCCAATGACACATGCCCTTGCTTGTGTGAAAAAAAGCACTTCGCTCCGTGTGTGTGCTGCTGATAGGCTGACAGATTGCACCTCCCCACTGTAAATGCGGGGAAGAGAAAAAAAAATGGAGATCTTCATTATTCCTGCAGAGATCCATCCCATGCCCCTCCCCCCGCCCCGCTGTACACTCAAGCTGCGTATTAACATTAATTTTCATCATTACTGAGAAAAAATCCAGTTATGATTTTGGTGCACGAACAGTTATCGATGTAACGGGTCTGGGAGGCGGAACCTCTGAGCTACTATACAAGGGGGCGGTCCTTGTAAGGGAGCGGATGGCGACCAGGGTAGACAGGCAGGCAGTCACAGCAGGTGACTGGGACAGTCTCTGAATGAACGGACAGGAGGTCACGGCAAGTGACCGGGGCAGTCTCTGGATGAACGGGCAGGAGGTCACGGCAAGTGACCGGGGCAGTCTCTGGATGAACGGGCAGGAGGTCACGGCAAGTGACCGGGGCAGTCTCTGGGTAATAGGATTGGTACGACCTGTGGCGGCAGATGATAGACGTGAGCTCCCAGGTGAGCAGGCGAGAGTCTCTGGATAATCGGGTGGTCACAGCATGTGACGGCGGGGCCTCCAGGAAGTCCAACAGACAGGTAGCAGATGAGCGCTCCCAGGTGAGCGGGCAAGAGTCTCTGGAATAGCAGGTGGTCACAGCACGTGACGGCGGAGCCTCCAGGTAGGCAAGCAGGCAGGTAGCGGAGGAGCGCTCCCAGGTGAGCGGGCAGGAGTCTCTGGAATAGCAGGTGGTCACAGCACGTGACGGCGGAACCTCCAGGAAGGCTAGCAGGCAGGTAGCAGATGTGCGCTCCCAGGTGAGCGGGCAGGAGTCTCTGGAATAGCAGGTGGTCACAGCACGTGACGGCGGAACCTCCAGGAAGGCTAGCAGGCAGGTAGCAGATGTGCGCTCCCAGGTGAGCGGCCAAGCTGGTCCATAGACAGACTGACAGGAGTAGGAAGGCAGACCGTCGGACCTCAGGCTAGCAAGCAGGTAGCAGGAATATCAGGCAGGAAACAGACAGCAAACTGGCAGGACTCTGGCAGGAATCAGGCAGGTAACTGGCAACGGGACCTGAGGGCTGAAGCAGAGTAGTGAACAGTTCAACAACATTGCTCGGGCACCTCCATTTTGGAGGAGGTGCCTTATATATGGTGAAGTCCTCCGGCCATTGGCCGCGGACTCCTTAGGACGGCGCGCGCGGCCCCTTCAAGAGGGAGGGAGCGCGCGCGCGCGCGCCCTAAGCACAGTGGCCGGGAAGGAGCGCGCGCTGCCAGCAGAGCGGGAGGAGGACGCCGGGCTCGGAGCAGAGAGGTGAGGGGAACAGCGTCCCTGCCTAGCAGAGGGCAGGGACGCCGACGCTACAATCGAACATAACCTCGAACAGCCGAATTTTTTTCAAATCGTTCGTGTTCGCCGAACGGCTCGAACACCGCCCAAAACAGCTCGAATTTGAGATTGGCGAACAGTTCAAGTCGAACACCACTCATCTCTAGTTTTAACCCCTACCTCATACTGTACTCAGATTATATAGCAAAACCTGCTGACAGATTCCCTTTAATAAAGTGCTTTAACAAGTGACTGAAGGAAAATAGACGAGCAGGAAAGCATAGTAAATTAAATAAATAAGGGGGTAGCTGGAGACCTGTGATAGACGTGTAGCAGCGGTGAAGAAGATAGTCGGCCCCTGATACTAAAAAGGGTTAAAAGTATGTTACCGAAGTTAGAATCCTCTGGGGCTGCAGTTTGGTCTAGGTAGAGTTAACTGTAACAGCTGACCCAGTAGAGGGAGGGGAAACTGAGTGCTAGTGTCAAGTGCAGGAAGTGAGCACAGTCAATAGTTTTGCAGTACTGCAACAAGAACAAGCTCTCATTAAGGGCTGCTAGGGCGTGGGCCTAAAATCCCGGACAGTGGGTCACCAAAGAATCCCTCCGCATGAGTCCCCTTAGCCGACCTGGGAACCTCGAGGAAGATATCGGGGCCCGGGGGCACCATGTCTGTGAGGCTGCAGAAGATTTAGATCTGTCAGAGGCGGAGTGAAATGGGACCCAGATATACTCTCATTGGTGAGGAAGAATCTCTAGGGCTAGAGAAGAAAGCAACAGAGATACTTCACCTAGATCGGGAACCAGGGCTGAAGTTGACAACCCGTTGAGCCTTATCCTTTATACATGCCTGTAAATACTGTATATACCGTCAGTTGCCAAGAAAAGTTCTGATTGTTTTTATGGACTATGTGTCCTCTGAATTGATTGCTGCCCTGGTTCCAGAAGAAGGATTCCTGGAGTCAGAAGAGTATGTGGTCCTTCCATTTCGTTGCAGTGTGTCGGTCAAGCTATTCACACTAGGTCTCTGTGAAGAATAGTATTACTAAATTACAGGCCTGCTATTTAAAACCGTGGTTCTCTGTCAGACATATCACATATAACTGCATTCCAAAATCAGCCAATTCTAGTGAAAGTGGAAAATATTATCCTCCATTTAAAATGGGCAAGGTGCGTGGCAAGGGAAGAGGGAAGTGGACGTGATGGTGATGGTGCATGCCGAGGCCGTGGGCAAGACCACAGCTATAAAATGCAAGCATCAATAAAATAAAAAAAAAGTGAGATAAATAATACAGCAATCAACAACTATCATGACTGTAATGAGGCTCTGACAGACTCTAAAAATGGCTACTATGGACGTGCTTAGTGCACGCCACTCTGTCTACCAGATTCCAGGGTAGGCCTGGACTGCACACTTTAAAGATTTACAGAGGGGCTGGGAGTCAGCTGCTAGACAGTGATGCAGGCTGGCAGGAGTGGTGTCAGGTAGCCAGATCAGAACCAAGAGGGCAGTAAACGGGCCGAGGTCAAAACAGGAAACAAACAGTGGCATACTGCCAATGGTGGCAGGCCACGCGACTGCTATGGGGCCTGTGAGCCAGGGGGGGCATGTGTTAGCGCCTGCACTGTGCACCCCCCGCATCGGGCCCCCCTCCTGCACCACCCGCTACAGTTGAAAGTAGGGCCAGCGTCAGCACCCACCCAGCATACCCGGGCAAGTGCCAGGGCCTTGTACCATCAGGGGGGCCCATTTGCCGTCGGGGGCCCGGGCCGCTCCCCCAGCATCTCCGCAGGACTGCCGTCGCTGCTGTTTGATTACTGCATGGAGAGTTGTGTGGGGGTCACAGTTGAGGGATTATACTGTGTTGGGGTCAGCATACTTTGCCCTGGGAGTTGAGGTGGGGTACAGTAGGGTCATTATACTGTGAATGTGGAGGAATTCACTGTGGGGTATCATACTGTGTTTGGTTGACACTTTTGTTGGCATCATACCTTATGGGGCAATAAAAGAGGGATCTGAAACTTCAGCAGGAAGAAAATTGCTATGTAAAGGCTGGAAAGTTGTGAGATATGCTCTTCTGTGACCCCGACAATTATTTACTTCTTTTTTTTTGGGGGGGGGGGGCAATTATACTTCTGCTATGGGGCCCCATGATTCCTATGTACGCCCCTGGACAAATATACAAGATACAGGTGCTGAGAGCACAGGACTGAACCAGAGGAAGAACGAGGCTACAGTGAGGAAAAAAAAAGTATTTAGTCAGCCACCAACTCTGCAAGCTCTCCCACTTAAAAAGATGAGAGAGGCCTGTAATTGACATCATAGGTAGACCTCAACTATGAGAGACAAAATGAGAAAACAAATCCTGAAAATCATATTGTCTGATTTGGAAAGAAATTTTTTTCAAATTTTGGTGGAAAATAAGTATTTGACCAATTACAAACAAGCAAGATTTCTGGCTCTCACAGACCTGTAACTTCTTCTTTAAGAGGCTTCTCTGTCCTTCACTCATTACCTGTAGTACTGGCACCTGTTTGAACTTGTTATCAGTATAAAAGACACCTGTCCACAACCTCAAACAGTCACACTAAAAACTCCACCATGGTGAAGACCAAAGAGCTGTCGAAGGACTCCAGAAACAAATTGTAGCCCTGCACCAGGCTGGGAAGACTGAATCTGCAATAGGCAAGCAGCTTGGTGTGAAGAAATCAACTGTTGGAGTAACAATTAGAAAATGGAAGACATACAAGACTACTGATAATCTCCCTCGATCTGGGGCTCCACACAAGATCTCACCCCGTGGGGTCAAAATGCTCTCAAGAACGGTGAGCAAAAATCCCAGAATCACATGGGCAGGGGCCTAGTAAATGACCTGCAGAGAGCTGGGACCAACATTACACAGGCTACCGTCAGTAACACACTACGCCACTCAGATCCTGCAGTGCCAGAAGTGTCCCCCTGCTTAAGCCATTACATGTCCGGGCCCGCCTGAAGTTTGCAAGAGAGCGTTTGGATGATCCAGAAGTGTATTGGGAGCATGTCATATGGTCAGATGAAACCAAAGTAGAACTGTTTGGTAGAAACACAACTCGCCGTTTTGGAGGAGAAAGAATGCTGAGTTGCATCCAAAGAACACCATACCTACTGTGAAGCATGGGGGTGGCAACATTATGCTTTGGGGCTGTTTCTCTGCCAAGGGACCAGGACGACTGATCCGTGTACATGAAAGAATGAATGGGGCCATGTATCCTGAGATTTTGAGTGCAAATGTAGCGCCCCGAGGGTTCGGCCGCTACAGGGGTATTGCACCTCAGTCCAGAGGTGTGATATTCCACTCCCAGGTAAGGATGGAGTATGGACCAGGGCTCAGTTAGCTGCATACAGCACACACACCCCATTTCCGAGGGACAGCTCAACGGTGCTCCCACGAGATAGAAGTGCAGGCACGACCGACTATGTCCCTGCCTGGAGTGGGGAGGGGGGTGGAACACCCAGTGCTGTAGGGGCAGATAGGGGTTGGTTCCTGAGCGTAGATAGGAGCTCATTGGTTGCTGGTCACCTGGGCTCATGGCTAGAGGGAGGTATAAAAGGTGGGCACCATCTTAGAACAGTGTTCAGTCTGTGAGGAGAGGAGAGCTGACAGGGAGCGGCAGCTCAGGCTGAGTGCTGCTCCAGAGGCAGGCCTAGAGAAGAGGCCGGAGCCTGAGAGGAGAAGGAGAAGTGGGCCTGGAGAAGAGGCTAAGGGAAGGAGGAGAAGACAGAACAGGAAAGAAGGAGAAGAGAGAGAGAAACAGAAGGGCTCAGGAACAAGAAGGTGGAAGGGACCCTAAGAACCCACGAGAATCCAGGGTGAAGGGTCAGGCAGATTAAGGGTACCGGATCCCAAGTTGGTGGAGGAGAAACTACCCTCAGCCAAAGACCGGTCGTCGTGATCATTTATTGGTGCGACACCTCATCAAACCTGCTAGGAAGGCACCATATAGGACAGCGGAGGACGGGGCCCACGTTTAACCGCACGAGTCCGCGGCAGCTGGACAAAAGTGGGTCACTGGTGAGGCAGGCCAGAGAAAGGATTAAAGGGGGTCCTGTGCCATGCTCCTGAACTGCCTGGGAGTTGACTGAGCCCCACACCTGGTGGACGCAGCACGGCTTGGGCAGTCACCGCCGGTACCAAGGTGACTAGGACCAGTAAAGAACTGTGAGTAAAGACCCTGGACTGTAACTTGTTGTCTGTGTGCTCCTTCGCGCCTCCAGCACTACCGGTACTGGGACTCTCACTACCATCACTCCCACCATCCACTACACTGCCCTGGGGCCGCACTCTTCCCGTGGGGAGTCACACTACCCTAGCTGCACACCTCATCAGCCCCAGCGGTCTGCATGCAGTGGCGGTTCCTAATAACCGCAATCCACGGGTGGCGTAGTCGGACATTATCTAAAGTACAGTAGCAGACTACCACTGGTCTGACCACCCTGAGCCGCGGGACCGGGCCGCCACTACTACTCCCAGCGTCTCCCTATTGCCCGGTTCCGCGTGCCCCACGGCCCAGGGGGCGAGTCAGCTTTGGCGTAGTCGGCAGGATTACGTGCCCGCTAAAAACGGGTACTGCGCGCCTGAAGAGAAAGAGGCTGTTTTATTGAAAATTGACTGTGCTGAAAATGGCGCCCGCCCTAGAAGAACAAGCGCCATAATGTGCGCGCCAAAAGACCACAGGAGGCCGCCTCCCATCGTGGGCCGGGTCCCAGAATGGCGCCAAAGAAGGAGCCCGCCCCCAACAGCCATGAGCACGGCTGTGGAGATGTCCATCAAGGTGGGGGGGCTGCCCCTGAAAGTGATTGTCACCAAGTTGCCCCGGGACCACCCCCAATGGGGGTGGGAAGAGAAGAAAACTGTGGGGCAGGGCGCGGTCTGGATCAGTCTGGCCAGGCCGCACCCGAAGATAGAGACAGGAACCAGCTCCAGCGCCCAGGCGCATGGCCTGCTGCAGGCCGAATCCCCATGGAGCTTCACGGAGCTGCTAGCGCAACTCCCCAAAGAAGACCCAGAGTTCATGCGGACTGCGCTGGAGGAGCTGGACCGGAGAATGGTCCGGGCACAGCGGGACGTCATCGCCGGGTGGAAGGAGGAGGTGGCCCAGCCGACCGTGTCCCAGCCGCTAGAGACACTGCCAGCACCCGACAGCGCGCCTGCCTCTGAGGACGGTGCAGGAGGAGTGAAGGCCGAAGACAGCGTCACGGAGGGAGCCACGAGGACCGAGGCAAGTACAGGGGACGTTACCACCCCAGGCCCAGCAGCCGCAAGCCTGCCCCAACCTCCCGCCGCAGAACCCGAAGCCCCACTCACCGCACCTGTTGCCGCGCCGTCACCGCTCCCAGCTAGGCCTCAAGCGGCGAGCAACGTGGCCGCGCCCCGCCCGGCGCCATGCCCCTTGACCCCGGGCGCCGTAAAGAGAGACGCGTCACCGGCCCGGTCGCAAAGCCTGAACTCCCCAGGCGCCTCCCAACCACGTGCGCCCCCGGTCCTGAAGCCACCACACCTTGGGACTGACCTATACCCTGGTGACGTGGTCACCTTCACCCAACACGAGGGCGCAAAAGGACCGTACGCCCTCCATGTCCATTGGCTTACAGAGGAGGAACTGCAGCACTATGGCTATGAGGAGAGCCAAGAGGACCCGGACGGGTCTGGAGATCACCAAGAGGAGGAAGGAGCATATGAAGGACACCGCTACTAGTAAGTAGCCACGTACCTGTGTACATAGTTACCCGTCAGGGTACAAAGAACTGTTTACTGTCATGGAACTGTGTGCAAGTTAACCCCCTACATCCCCCAACAGGCTGAGGACTGTGAGCAGCCATTTCCCCTTCCCCAAAACTGGCCGAGGACTGAGAGCGGCCACCCCTTGTAAATAGTTGCGCTTCCTAAAGCGCCCCCTACTGGTTTTTTAAAAAGACTGCAGCGTCTACTTCGGGACAGAGAGTCCCTCATGTTTACAAGTTTGCTGAAGTTTTTGCACCTTTAAGAAGAAAGAACACCTGGTCGCAAGTTGCACCGCGACCGTGATCCAAGAATCCAAGAATGTGTTTTGCTTAAAAATTGTTTTATATGAAGAAGTTTAATATGCTGCTAGAAAATGTTTTGCATAACCCTGAAACCGTTTTATATGATAAGTGACAAAAGAGTTCCAGAAGTATTAGTATGTGTTTTATAATAGTGTGACAAGAAAAGAAAAGCGTTTCCCATAAAGGGAATTGAACCATGTTGCCTGTTTTCTGATGTGAAAAGTTTTAAAAAGTTTTGCATGTCCTGTAATCGACTGTTTTTGCTCTTTTCCAGCCCGAGGACGTGCTGTGCTTTACCAGGGGGGAATGTAGCGCCCCGAGGGTTCGGCCGCTACAGGGGTATTGCACCTCAGTCCAGAGGTGTGATATTCCACTCCCAGGTAAGGATGGAGTATGGACCAGGGCTCAGTTAGCTGCATACAGCACACACACCCCATTTCCGAGGGACAGCTCAACGGTGCTCCCACTAGATAGAAGTGCAGGCACGACCGACTATGTCCCTGCCTGGAGTGGGGAGGGGGGTGGAACACCCAGTGCTGTAGGGGCAGATAGGGGTTGGTTCCTGAGCGTAGATAGGAGCTCATTGGTTGCTGGTCACCTGGGCTCATGGCTAGAGGGAGGTATAAAAGGTGGGCACCATCTTAGAACAGTGTTCAGTCTGTGAGGAGAGGAGAGCTGACAGGGAGCAGCAGCTCAGGCTGAGTGCTGCTCCAGAGGCAGGCCTAGAGAAGAGGCCGGAGCCTGAGAGGAGAAGGAGAAGTGGGCCTGGAGAAGAGGCTAAGGGAAGGAGGAGAAGACAGAACAGGAAAGAAGGAGAAGAGAGAGAGAAACAGAAGGGCTCAGGAACAAGAAGGTGGAAGGGACCCTAAGAACCCACGAGAATCCAGGGTGAAGGGTCAGGCAGATTAAGGGTACCGGATCCCAAGTTGGTGGAGGAGAAACTACCCTCAGCCAAAGACCGGTCGTCGTGATCATTTATTGGTGCGACACCTCATCAAACCTGCTAGGAAGGCACCATATAGGACAGCGGAGGACGGGGCCCACGTTTAACCGCACGAGTCTGCGGCAGCTGGACAAAAGTGGGTCACTGGTGAGGCAGGCCAGAGAAAGGATTAAAGGGGGTCCTGTGCCATGCTCCTGAACTGCCTGGGAGTTGACCGAGCCCCACACCTGGTGGACGCAGCACGGCTTGGGCAGTCACCGCCGGTACCAAGGTGACTAGGACCAGTAAAGAACTGTGAGTAAAGACCCTGGACTGTAACTTGTTGTCTGTGTGCTCCTTCGCGCCTCCAGCACTACCGGTACTGGGACTCTCACCACCATCACTCCCACCATCCACTACACTGCCCTGGGGCCGCACTCTTCCCGTGGGGAGTCACACTACCCTAGCTGCACACCTCATCAGCCCCAGCGGTCTGCATGCAGCGGCGGTTCCTAATAACCGCAATCCACGGGTGGCGTAGTCGGACATTATCTAAAGTACAGTAGCAGACTACCATTGGTCTGACCACCCTGAGCCGCGGGACCGGGCCGCCACTACTACTCCCAGCGTCTCCCTATTGCCCGGTTCCGCGTGCCCCACGGCCCAGGGGGCGAGTCACAAACATCCTTCCATCAGCAAGGGCATTGAAAATGAAATGTGGCGGGGTCTTTCAGCATGACAATGATCCCAAGTACACCGCCAGGGCAACAAAGGAGTGGCTTCGTAAGAAGCATTTCAAGGTCCTGGAGTGGCCTAGCCAGTCTCTAGATCTAAACCCTATAGAAAACCTTTGGAGGGAGTTGAAAGTCCGTGTTGCCCAGCGACATCCCCAAAACATCACTGCTCTAGAGGAGTTCTGCATGGAGGAATGGGCCAACATACCAGCAACAGTGTGTGCCAACCTTGTGAAGACTTACAGAAAATGTTTGACCTCTATCATTGCCAACAATGGATATATAACAAAGTATTGAGATGAAATTTAGTAATTGATCAAATACTTACCAAAATTTGAAAAAAAAATTCTTTCCAAATCAGAAAATGTGATTTTCAGGATTTGTTTTCTCATTTTGTCTCTCATAGTTGTGGTCTACCTATGATGTCAATTACAGGCCTCTCTCGTCTTTTTAAGTGGGAGAACTTGCACAATTGGTGGCTGACTAAATACTTTTTTTCCCCACTGTATATCTGGCAGTTTCCAGCAGCAAGCTGTGAGCTTTAGTTGGGTGTGGTGGTTTCCAATAAGCCAAAGCAGGGTGCTGATTACTCCAGCTAGAAAGTGCACACACACCCATTCTGCCAGACTGTATGGAACTACAAGTAACAGCTAGCCTAATGTTAGTGGCTGCACAGAGCTTCTAGTTCTACTCCATTACCAGCACTGCCCATAGAATAAATACGGCAGCGCCTGGTGACAGAAGCAGATGTCGCAGGAGCAGGTCTCAGTGGAGATGTGTTAGTGACTTTGTGATGAGATAGGGACCCCAAGGTCAATGAAACAGCATCAAGTGGAACCAGTGAATTTGTAGAGTACAGAAATGATTGAAAATTTATGAAGAAAAAGAAGAAAAGAACAATGATTGAAAAGAGATAACAAGAAAACAAACGAGCATATTTATGAAATTGTTTGTAAAAACCTGTAAAGAGAAGTTTTTCATTAAGACCCTTAGGTGCCAGACTATCCAGATTGAAAATCCATTTAGTTTACTGTTATAGGAGTTTAGGAGTGACATTGCCAACATGCACGACATTCATCCTCATTACTTGTGGGCTAGTGATTTTCTATTATGCAACTTAAGAAAATGCGCTGTGAGTGGAGGAAGAGTCTAACCATATTTTGGGTCCCTTGGGCAATTGATGTATACGTTTGTTTTTTCAGAACTTAGGTTTTAATGTATGCTGTTGGTTACTTTCTAGGGAGTGATCAAAAAGCTTTTGAAATTATTTTTTGTGGGTAGCCTGTTAAGTTGAATCTTGCTATGATGTCATGTGCCTGTATTCGGAAATCCACAGTTGAGCTGTAGTTGCATCTCATACACAAAAACGGTAGATGCGACGTGGAGCACAACAGAGGGTAAAGTGGAGCCTGGTGTAACAGGACATAATATACCCCGAGTACAGACTATACCCAAAGTTAAAGCTGCATAGGCTTGATTATACCCCGGATATATTAGGGCCTAGGCCAATTTAACTCTGGGGTATAAGTTTGCCTAGGCCATTTCATACCCCCTCATGCCAGATTATACCCACCTTGATATCAGCAGCGTTAAGTGATACACAAGAATTACTTAATTTTTCAACATCTTAATGGGGGTTCAGGTTTGTCAGGTAAGTTATGTGAGAAGATAACGGACTTAAATAAAGTTCTAAACACATAGACTTTTATTACTTGAACCAGAAAAACTTAAAATAGTAAAAATATTAGACTTCTACAAAGATATAATTAGGTAAAGAATCCTAATGCACTTCTCAGTAGTTACACATTAAAAGCAGCTTCGTGTCTGAGTATGATAAAAAGATGCAAACTTTTCAACCAATTAAGTTCCAATTGCATTCTAAAGTAAAAGCACTTATCTTAATGGACAACAGTGTAATCTCAGATGTAATGACTGTTGTCCGATACCAGTCACATTGAATTGTAAGATCAATCTTCATCATGTGATTAACAACACATACCTTCCCACTACGTCTAAGTCAGTTTTAAATTATTAAAAAATGGCATGTAAAATCTACCTAATTTACAAGGGCTCATAAAATAGAGGGGTATATTGTTGCCTGGAGCGGCATAGTTTGGCCTAGGATATTTTACACCCCGGGTATAGTTTGGCCTAAGACAGTTTATGCTTTGGGGCATATTCTGGCCTGGGCCAAACTATAGCCGGGTTTAATCTGGACAGGGGTTAATTTGACTTGTTACACTGGGATACCCAGGACAGGTGTATAACAATTTTTCTGATATCCAACTTTTCCATTTTCAACCATAGAGTTTCTGGAACTCAGCATCTCTTCGGAGAAGAGTCACATCAAAACCACCCTGTTTCACAATGTTACTGCTTCGAACAGCTGATTACATTATACTAGCTTCCATCTGGTACACCAATGCAATGGGACAGTTTTTGCTTCATAACTGAGATATAACTGCAACTCAATCAAAGATTTCTGAATACAGGCACATGACCTCACAGCAATATTCAAATTAAGAGGCTACTCATGAAAAAAAATATGTCAAATTCTTTTCAACACTCCCTAGGAAGTAACCAACGGGATACATTAAAAGCTACTGTAAGTTCAAAGAAAACCAATAATTTGACTATTTCCTATAATAACCAAAGGAATGACAGCTACTAGATCATGCTCAAAAATTGGAACATCTTGTTTAGTGAACCTAGGCAACAATCCATTATCTTTGAGTGTTCTAAAGTGATAGCAATAGATGGGCAAAAATTCTGAAGGATTACCTCTCTGCTAGCCATTTTAAACGACCTACACCAGATAGTACTTTGGGCAGTAAACTTTTAGTAAACTCTAGCTATGCCACTGCGTACACAGACCACGGTACTTGTTTCCAGTTGCAGCCTGAAAAAGATGGACAACTGTAGCTCTATTACTAAGGATAATCATTAGTGATGAGCGAGCACTAAAATGCTTGGGTGCTCGTTGCTCGGGTTGAGCAAATTGGAATGCTCGAGTCCTTGACCCGAGCAACAAGCCTGGAGGTCTGCGGGGGGGCCTAAAAATTGCCCAAATCGATGGGAACAGTGCTCAAATGACGTGGTAACAGCATGGGGAAGACCCCTGGAAGCATCTCTGACTCCCAGGTCACTGCTGTGAACAATGTTGTCAGAGTATTATGCCACTTGTACGGGCTCACAATAAAACCTACAAAAACAAAACCAAAATGGATTTTCTTGGAAAAAATATTGCGAAACATCCTTTCCAGGGTAATGACTTGTATATATGGCAAAATAAATAACCAAAAACAAAAATGATCCTCCACACCTTGGGCTATGTTCACACGTTACATTTTGATGCGTTTTTGCACTTTTACATTGCTTTCAACTGTGAAAAATATATTCACCGGTAAATGTCATTTTAACATTTTACTACCTTATCTAGCTATGTGATGTGTGAGACACGATCAGACACATCCATACACTGCTGAAAAGAAATGGGAACAGCATGGGGAAGACCCCTGGAAGCATCTCTGACTCCCAGGTCACTGTCTAAAATTGTGGTTATCAGACATGATCCTATATTACTGCACTAATAATACAGACATTTTTTGCAACATGACAAATATTAAACTCCATTTAAAATGGGCAAGGCTCATGGCAAGGGACGAGGAAGTGTACGTAATGATGATGGAGCACGCAGAGGCCGAGGCTGTGGGCAAGATGAAACTGTGCCTGCTGAGGGAGCATAACAAACATCGACATCATGTCAAACTACCTTCCTGTCCCAATTTCAAAGGGGCTGCGGAACACCACTCTTGAAGCCAGAGCAGTGTGAAAAAGTTGTTGGTTGGATAGCAGATAATTGTTCTGGTCACTTTGGCACCACCACCACCCTGTCTTCCACATGGTCCAGTCCCAGTAGCCGTGAGTCTGGACCACATTATTATTATTACTTTAGCACCATTTATTCCATGTTGCTTTACTGGTGAAAAAGGGGTATACAAATACATCGCAAAAACAATTACAATAATCTTGGAACAAAAATGTGACAACAACTGGTAAAGAAGAGAAGAGGACCCTGCCCACGAGGGCTCACAGTCTACAAGGGATGGGTGATGATACAGTAGGTGAGAGTTGAGCTGGTCGTGCAGCGGAATGGTGGAGCGAGGGTTACTGTAGGTTGTAGGCTTGTCGGAAGAGGTGGGTCTTCAGGTTCCTTTTGAAGTTTTCAACAGTAGGCGAGAGTCAGATATGTTGGGGTAGAGAGTTCCAGAGAAGGAGAGATGCACGGGAGAAATCTTGTATGCGATTGTGGGAAGAGGAGATAATAAGGGAGTAGAGAAGGAGATCTTGTGAGGATCGGAGGTGCGTGTAAGTACTGTGAGACTAGGTCAAAGATGTATGCAAGAGACAGGTTGTGGATGGCTTTACATGCTAAGGTTAGGGTTTTCAACTTTAGTCTCTGGGCAATGGGGAGCAAGTGAAGGGATTGACAGAGAGAAGAGGCAAAGGAATAGCGGAGGCGACAGGTGGATTAGTCGGGCAGCTATGTTTAGGATAGATTGAAGGGGTGTGAGACTGGTAGAAGGGAAGCCGCAGAGCAGGAGGTTGCAGTAATCAAGGCGAGAGATGATGATGGCGTGCACTATTGTTTTTGCAGATTCGTGGTTGAGGAATGTGCGGATCCGAAAGACATTTACTTGGAGGCAGCATATTCCTCACCCTGATCCTCCTTCCTCCCACTATTCCGAGTGCCCTGAGCCAACTGATCCCACACTTGGACACTCCGAAGAGCTGTTTTGTTCATCTTTCCATTTATAGATTTTGGCCTCTCGCTCGGTCCGCTTCAACCGAGGCAACCGGAGATCGCATGCAGCGACGCCCAAATATTTCAGCAAGCTACAGTGGGAAAGTGCAATTACTGTCGCAATAGGTGGATGATGATGAGACACAATGGACAGAAAGTCAGGAGGAGGAACAGGGTGCGGAAGTGTAAGACGAGGTGGTGGTCGATTAAGTCACTGACCCAACCTGCCAAGGGAACATGCAGAGCGAGGACAGCAGCCCACAGGGGGAGGGAGGCGTAGCACCACAACAGGCAAGAACAAGCAGTGTGGTGGCCACAGATATAAGGCAGGCAACTGTTCCAAGGAACACCAACACAAAGGAAGTTGCCAGTATAACTGTTAGGTCTTCTCGAGTCTGGTTCTTTTTTAAAGACTGGTCAGATAACCCCAAAAAGGCCATTTGAAACATCTGCCAGGCCAGCATGAGCAAGAGCACCAAAACTACCAGCCTGCTCATCACCAGCATGCTCATGCACATAACAGCAAAGCACCTGACTAGCTGGGCCGAACACCAGGGTCCAGAAACAGTGTCTGCGGGTGACACTACTGCCTGTTCCCCTGTTGTGTTTGCATGCCAATCCCCTGTCCATGACGCAGGCGAAGATGCCTCTCGCCCTGCACCTGTCCTTGCACACTTGCAACCATCACCGTCTACGTCCTTGTCCCACCGCAGCATTCAGTTGTCCCTACCCCAGTCTTGGAATGCAAGCGCAAATATGCAGCCACAATACTAAACTGCCACATTTCTGGACTGCTTGCACTAGAAATTTTGTCTTTAAGGCCACGGCCCCACTATCAGTATTTGGTCAGTATTCGGTCAGTATTTTTTCTCAGGAGTGGGAGACAAAACCAGGTAAAGAAGAATCAGAGAAAAGGTATAATAGAAACAAGTGCACCAATTCTGCATTTATCACCCACTCCTGGTTTTGGCTCCCACTCCTGAGAAAAAATACTGACCGAATACTGACCAAATACTGATTGTGGGGCCATGGCCTTAGGCTCGTGGAGGCGGAAGCTTTCCGCAACCTCATGGCGGTGGCTGGCCCTCAGTACTCAGTCCCCAGCCGCCACTATTTCTCCCGGTGTTGTCCTTATACAAGCACGGGTCCCAGAACATTACCCATACCCTCACCAGCGCAATTAGTGGGAAGGACCGCCTAACCACAGACATGTGGACAAGTGAATGTGGCCAGGGACGGTACATCTCACTGACGCATCACTGGGTTAATATTGTGGAAGCTGGGACCCAGTCGGACCTTGGATGGAACACGTCTTCCTGACGTATAGAATTGCGGGCCCTGGGTTAATCAAGCTTCAACACAATGTTCACATAGTAGACAGCAGTGTAACATACCTGGTGGCAGGCTTGCATGGTGCACCATCTCTCACTATGCAAGATCGCAAACTTGATCTTCAGTCCAGTCTGCTAGCCTGGCTTCTATTCATGCTGTCTGTTTGTCTCTGTTCTGACTGCTTAGGGCGACGGCCCGGTTACTTCCTGTTTTTTGTAGCTGCTGTGGGCACACCCCTAATGCGTCCTCAGCCTATTGCTGTCTGTCACTGGATATTTAAACCAGCTCCACCTTGAAGCTGATGCCTGAGCAACTCTTATCCTCAGAGGGCTTCTTGCCTCTGATGTGCCAGGTCCTGTTCTGTTTTTCCTGCCTGTCCACCTTCCTGGAGGCTGTATTCCCAGGCCTGTCTGAACACGCTCCTAGCCTGTTCGTCCCGCCTTCTGGGGGCCGCATACCCAGACCTGTTATCTGTGTCTTCTAGCCTGTTTGTCCGCCATTCTGGGGGCTGCATACCCAGACTCGCTCCTGTATCTCGCTGCAGTGTCAGTTCCTGTCTGAACACTCAGTTCCTGTATGAACACTCTCCTAGCCTGTTACCTGTTTTTCTCTATGTCTGTACCTTCCCTTTTTCTGCAGAGTCTGAACCTGCACCTAACTCCTACTCATTGTCGCTGTACTTCCATTTGTGAGTTTAGAGTCCACTCGCTACTTCATTTCAAGTATCTTGTGTGTATATAGTTCTGCCTTTCCCTTCCAGTCTGATCCGTGTGAACAGAGCCCTGTCCCCTCTGCTCTGCCTTTGCTCACCGCTCTGGCAGTTCCTGCCTGCTCTGCCTTGCTCACCGCTCCGGCGGTTCCTGCCTGCCCTGCCTTGCTCACCGCTCCGGCGGTTCCTGCCTGCTCTGCCTTGCTCACCGCTCCGGCGGTTCCTGCCTGCTCTGCCTTGCTCACTGCTCCTGGGGTTCCTGCCTGCTCTGCCTTGCTCACCGCTCCTGGGGTTCCTGCCTGCTCTGCCTTGCTCACCGCTCCTGGGGTTCCTGCCTGCTCTGCCTTGCTCACCGCTCCGGCGGTACCTCTCTGCTCCGCCTTGCTCACCGCTCCGGCGGTTCCTCTCTGCTCTGCTTGTCTACCGCATCTGTGGTTCTGTTCCTGAATCCCAGTCTGTTCTGGACCCTATCCAGCCTGTGCTCCAACCTGCTAGTACCTCCCTGTCTGCACGCCAGCCGTACTTGTCAGTACCCTCCTGTCTGCATTCCAGCCGTGCCTGCCAGTATCCTCCTGTCTGCACTTCAGCCGTGCCTGCCAGTGCCCACCTGTCTGCCTGCCAGCCGTGCCTGCCAATACCCACCTGTCTGTGTGCCAGCCTAACCTGCCTGTTCCTGTATTCCCCGGTATGGGTCAACAACCGTGCCCAGGGTCTGGCCTGGAGTAGCACGTGGTCCCTCTACTCGGTTCCTCCCTGGTGCACGGCGTCGTTAGCTGTCGTGCGACCTTGGTCGGATCAGGTTGATACTTAGTTACGCCCCTCCAGGCACTCTCCTGTTCATGGCACAGTGGAATCACTAAATCACGCACACGCCAGTCAGCCCGGGCGTGTGCATAACAAGCCGCAGTAGTCAGTCTCCTAGTCAATGAGCAAATTATTCATGATGATAGAGGTCACCATCTCCTTAGCTTTCTGGTACTTTTCTGTGGGAATGAGCTTGTTTCCAACCAGCCAGGAATATTTCCAGTGAATTATGGCACAACGTCATGGTATTAGCAGTGCCCCCAGTACCAGAAGCGAAGCCATCCACAATTTCCTTCTCAGGAATTTTATTTGGTAGACTGAGTGGCTGCCCAAATACATTCGTTTCTCACAAAGGAGCTGAAGTTTCTCCAGCATGTTAGACCGGAGATTACATAAGGGAATATACGAGAGATTAGTTCACAGATGTACGGAGGAGAAAGGTTATGGATGCCTTTGTATGTCAGTGTTAGTAGTTTGAACTGGATATGCTGGGCAATTGGGAGCCAGTGAAGGGATCTTATAGACTGCATCTTATAGATTGCTGGAGCCAGTCCACAGTAAAAAAGCAGCCATCGAGTGTCCGGGAACCTTCCCACAGACTTTTCTTAGCCAGGGCTGCTTCTCGGCAGGGTTGGATGGGCCCACCAGAGAACCAGAGACTCCTTCGCTGGGCCCTGGCTTCTCCTTCAGGAGAGTTCATAGCTCAAGCCTTGCAGCTGCTATGGGGCTCTTGAGCGGGGGAGAAAGGTGGACCCTCAGAGAATCAAATCCTCTGGTGGGCCCAATGTTCTTCATTCTGACACTGCTTCTCAGTGAGAGTTGTATTTCACCACCGCCACATTCATTAGCTCGGTGAAAGGACTGGCATAGAGGGAAACCGTATTTACAACGGCTATCATTTCTCCCAGGAAGTCCTCTCATGCAACTTGTTACATAAGCAATGGTAGCCCATCCAACATCATCTCACACTTCTCGGTGGTGCTTCGACGTACAAAGATCTTTCTTTGCGCCTTGAATTTCATGACTACAGAATTGGGCACTGGCCTGATCTGCAATGCATTTTGTGAAATAACGTGCATAAGCACGTCCAATCTACAGTAAAAAAAGCAGCCACAGAGTGTTCAGGAACCTTCACACAGACGTTTCTTAGCTCGGGCTGCTTCTCGGAGAGAGTTGTATTTCACCACAGCCATATTCTTTAGGTCAGATGAAAGGACTGGCATACAGGGAAACCGTATCTACTCCAGCTGTCATTTCTCCACCACCAGGTTACGGCCATTGTCAAACACGACCATGCCTTGCTGTATGTTCAGCGGTGAGATCCACAGATCTGCCTGCTGTGTTACAGCTTTCAACAACTCTGCAGCAGTGTGTGGTTTGTCACCTAAGCTTTAAGCTTATTATCTTCAACACAGCGCGTTGCCGCTGGGCCGAGGCAGTGCTGCAATGCTTCCAGCTTGTGACTGATGTGGTCATTTCGGAGATGGAGGCCAAGAAGAAGGAGGAAGTGCAGGAGCTGTATAATGAGATTACATTGAGGTTACATTGGCGAGTCTGGTTTTTATACTAGAGATCCTGCTGTGTTTTTATTTTTTTTGTTGTTTTTTTACGTCTCTTCAAATGCATATTGGAGTGTGTCCTACTTTTTGCCAGCCCTTCTAATTGCTGCATATACGGAATAAAAGTATAGGAGACCCAATGGGGGTGGGAAGAGAAGAAAACTGTCGGGCAGGGCGCGGTCTGGATCAGTCTGGCCAGGCCGCACCCGAAGATAGAGACAGGAACCAGCTCCAGCGCCCAGGCACATGGCCTGCTGCAGGCCGAATCCCCATGCAGCTTCACGGAGCTGCTAGCGCAACTCCCCAAAGAAGACCCAGAGTTCATGCGGACTGCGCTGGAGGAGCTGGACCGGAGAATGGTCCGGGCACAGCGGGACGTCATCGCCGGGTGGAAGGAGGAGGTGGCCCAGCCGACCGTGTCCCAGCCGCTAGAGACACTGCCAGCACCCGACAGCGCGCCTGCCTCTGAGGACGGTGCAGGAGGAGTGAAGGCCGAAGACAGCGTCACGGAGGAAGCCACGAGGACCGAGGCAAGTACAGGGGACGTTACCACCCCAGGCCCAGCAGCCGCAAGCCTGCCCCAACCTCCCGCCGCAGAACCCGAAGCCCCACTCACCGCACCTGTTGCCGCGCCGTCACCGCTCCCAGCTAGGCCTCAAGCGGCGAGCACCGTGGCCGCGCCCCGCCCGGCGCCACGCCCCTTGACCCCGGGCGCCGTAAAGAGAGACGCGTCACCGGCCCGGTCGCAAAGCCTGAACTCCCCAGGCGCCTCCCAACCACGTGCGCCCCCGGTCCTGAAGCCACCACACCTTGGGACTGACCTATACCCTGGTGATGTGGTCACCTTCACCCAACACGAGGGCGCAAAAGGACCGTACGCCCTCCATGTCCATCGGCTTACAGAGGAGGAACTGCAGCACTATGGCTATGAGGAGAGCCAAGAGGACCCGGACGGGTCTGGAGATCACCAAGAGGAGGAAGGAGCATATGAAGGACACCGCTACTAGTAAGTAGCCACGTACCTGTGTACATAGTTACCCGTCAGGGTACAGAGAAGTGTTTACTGTCATGGAACTGTGTGCAAGTTAACCCCCTACATCCCCCAACAGGCTGAGGACTGTGAGCAGCCATTTCCCCTTCCCCAAAACTGGCCGAGGACTGAGAGCGGCCACCCCTTGTAAATAGTTGCGCTTCCTAAAGCGCCCCCTACTGGTTTTATAAAAAGACTGCAGCGTCTACTTCGGGACAGAGAGTCCCTCATGTTTACAAGTTTGCTGAAGTTTTTGCACCTTTAAGAAGAAAGAACACCTGGTCGCAAGTTGCACCGCGACCGTGATCCAAGAATCCAAGAATGTGTTTTGCTTAAAAATTGTTTTATATGAAGAAGTTTAATATGCTGCTAGAAAATGTTTTGCATAACCCTGAAACCGTTTTATATGATAAGTGACAAAAGAGTTCCAGAAGTATTAGTATGTGTTTTATAATAGTGTGACAAGAAAAGAAAAGCGTTTCCCATAAAGGGAATTGAACCATGTTGCCTGTTTTCTGATGTGAAAAGTTTTAAAAAGTTTTGCATGTCCTGTAATCGACTGTTTTTGCTCTTTTCCAGCCCGAGGACGTGCTGTGCTTTACCAGGGGGGAATGTAGCGCCCCTAGGGTTCGGCCGCTACAGGGGTATTGCACCTCAGTCCAGAGGTGTGATATTCCACTCCCAGGTAAGGATGGAGTATGGATCAGGGCTCAGTTAGCTGCATACAGCACACACACCCCATTTCCGAGGGACAGCTCAACGGTGCTCCCACTAGATAGAAGTGCAGGCACGACCGACTATGTCCCTGCCTGGAGTGGGGAGGGGGGTGGAACACCCAGTGCTGTAGGGGCAGATAGGGGTTGGTTCCTGAGCGTAGATAGGAGCTCATTGGTTGCTGGTCACCTGGGCTCATGGCTAGAGGGAGGTATAAAATGTGGGCACCATCTTAGAACAGTGTTCAGTCTGTGAGGAGAGGAGAGCTGACAGGGAGCAGCAGCTCAGGCTGAGTGCTGCTCCAGAGGCAGGCCTAGAGAAGAGGCCGGAGCCTGAGAGGAGAAGGAGAAGTGGGCCTGGAGAAGAGGCTAAGGGAAGGAGGAGAAGACAGAACAGGAAAGAAGGAGAAGAGAGAGAGAAACAGAAGGGCTCAGGAACAAGAAGGTGGAAGGGACCCTAAGAACCCACGAGAATCCAGGGTGAAGGTTTAGGCAGATTAAGGGTACCGGATCCCAAGTTGGTGGAGGAGAAACTACCCTCAGCCAAAGACCGGTCGTCGTGATCATTTATTGGTGCGACACCTCATCAAACCTGCTAGGAAGGCACCATATAGGACAGCGGAGGACGGGGCCCACGTTTAACCGCACGAGTCTGCGGCAGCTGGACAAAAGTGGGTCACTGGTGAGGCAGGCCAGAGAAAGGATTAAAGGGGGTCCTGTGCCATGCTCCTGAACTGCCTGGGAGTTGACCGAGCCCCACACCTGGTGGACGCAGCACGGCTTGGGCAGTCACCGCCGGTACCAAGGTGACTAGGACCAGTAAAGAACTGTGAGTAAAGACCCTGGACTGTAACTTGTTGTCTGTGTGCTCCTTCGCGCCTCCAGCACTACCGGTACTGGGACTCTCACCACCATCACTCCCACCATCCACTACACTGCCCTGGGGCCGCACTCTTCCCGTGGGGAGTCACACTACCCTAGCTGCACACCTCATCAGCCCCAGCGGTCTGCATGCCGCGGCAGTTCCTAATAACCGCAATCCACGGGTGGCGTAGTCGGACATTATCTAAAGTACAGTAGCAGACTACCATTGGTCTGACCACCCTGAGCCGCGGGACCGGGCCGCCACTACTACTCCCAGCGTCTCCCTATTGCCCGGTTCCGCGCGCCCCACGGCCCAGGGGGCGAGTCACAAACATCCTTCCATCAGCAAGGGCATTGAAAATGAAATGTGGCGGGGTCTTTCAGCATGACAATGATCCCAAGTACACCGCCAGGGCAACAAAGGAGTGGCTTCGTAAGAAGCATTTCAAGGTCCTGGAGTGGCCTAGCCAGTCTCCAGATCTAAACCCTATAGAAAACCTTTGGAGGGAGTTGAAAGTCCGTGTTGCCCAGCGACAGCCCCAAAACATCACTGCTCTAGAGGAGTTCTGCATGGAGGAATGGGCCAACATACCAGCAACAGTGTGTGCCAACCTTGTGAAGACTTACAGAAAATGTTTGACCTCTATCATTGCCAACAATGGATATATAACAAAGTATTGAGATGAAATTTAGTAATTGATCAAATACTTACCAAAATTTGAAAAAAAAATTCTTTCCAAATCAGAAAATGTGATTTTCAGGATTTGTTTTCTCATTTTGTCTCTCATAGTTGTGGTCTACCTATGATGTCAATTACAGGCCTCTCTCGTCTTTTTAAGTGGGAGAACTTGCACAATTGGTGGCTGACTAAATACTTTTTTTCCCCACTGTATATCTGGCAGTTTCCAGCAGCAAGCTGTGAGCTTTAGTTGGGTGTGGTGGTTTCCAATAAGCCAAAGCAGGGTGCTGATTACTCCAGCTAGAAAGTGCACACACACCCATTCTGCCAGACTGTATGGAACTTCAAGTAACAGCTAGCCTAATGTTAGTGGCTGCACAGAGCCTGTGCCGCCCAGAGCTTCTAGTTCTACTCCATTACCAGCACTGCCCATAGAATAAATACGGCAGCGCCTGGTGACAGAAGCAGATGTCGCAGGAGCAGGTCTCAGTGGAGATGTGTTAGTGACTTTGTGATGAGATAGGGACCCCAAGGTCAATGAAACAGCATCAAGTGGAACCAGTGAATTTGTAGAGTACAGAAATGATTGAAAATTTATGAAGAAAAAGAAGAAAAGAACAATGATTGAAAAGAGATAACAAGAAAACAAACGAGCATATTTATGAAATTGTTTGTAAAAACCTGTAAAGAGAAGTTTTTCATTAAGACCCTTAGGTGCCAGACTATCCAGATTGAAAATCCATTTAGTTTACTGTTATAGGAGTTTAGGAGTGACATTGCCAACATGCACGACATTCATCCTCATTACTTGTGGGCTAGTGATTTTCTATTATGCAACTTAAGAAAATGCGCTGTGAGTAGAGGAAGAGTCTAACCATATTTTGGGTCCCTTGGGCAATTGATGTATACGTTTGTTTTTTCAGAACTTAGGTTTTAATGTATGCTGTTGGTTACTTTCTAGGGAGTGATCAAAAAGCTTTTGAAATTATTTTTTGTGGGTAGCCTGTTAAGTTGAATCTTGCTATGATGTCATGTGCCTGTATTCGGAAATCCACAGTTGAGCTGTAGTTGCATCTCATACGCAAAAACGGTAGATGCGACGTGGAGCACAACAGAGGGTAAAGTGGAGCCTGGTGTAACAGGACATAATATACCCCGAGTACAGACTATACCCAAAGTTAAAGCTGCATAGGCTTGATTATACCCCGGATATATTAGGGCCTAGGCCAATTTAACTCTGGGGTATAAGTTTGCCTAGGCCATTTCATACCCCCTCATGCCAGATTATACCCACCTTGATATCAGCAGCGTTAAGTGATACACAAGAATTACTTAATTTTTCAACATCTTAATGGGGGTTCAGGTTTGTCAGGTAAGTTATGTGAGAAGATAACGGACTTAAATAAAGTTCTAAACACATAGACTTTTATTACTTGAACCAGAAAAACTTAAAATAGTAAAAATATTAGACTTCTACAAAGATATAATTAGGTAAAGAATCCTAATGCACTTCTCAGTAGTTACACATTAAAAGCAGCTTCGTGTCTGAGTATGATAAAAAGATGCAAACTTTTCAACCAATTAAGTTCCAATTGCATTCTAAAGTAAAAGCACTTATCTTAATGGACAACAGTGTAATCTCAGATGTAATGACTGTTGTCCGATACCAGTCACATTGAATTGTAAGATCAATCTTCATCATGTGATTAACAACACATACCTTCCCACTACGTCTAAGTCAGTTTTAAATTATTAAAAAATGGCATGTAAAATCTACCTAATTTACAAGGGCTCATAAAATAGAGGGGTATATTGTTGCCTGGAGCGGCATAGTTTGGCCTAGGATATTTTACACCCCGGGTATAGTTTGGCCTAAGACAGTTTATGCTTTGGGGCATATTCTGGCCTGGGCCAAACTATAGCCGGGTTTAATCTGGACAGGGGTTAATTTGACTTGTTACACTGGGATACCCAGGACAGGTGTATAACAATTTTTCTGATATCCAACTTTTCCATTTTCAACCATAGAGTTTCTGGAACTCAGCATCTCTTCGGAGAAGAGTCACATCAAAACCACCCTGTTTCACAATGTTACTGCTTCGAACAGCTGATTACATTATACTAGCTTCCATCTGGTACACCAATGCAATGGGACAGTTTTTGCTTCATAACTGAGATATAACTGCAACTCAATCAAAGATTTCTGAATACAGGCACATGACCTCACAGCAATATTCAAATTAAGAGGCTACTCATGAAAAAAAATATTTCAAATTCTTTTCAACACTCCCTAGGAAGTAACCAACGGGATACATTAAAAGCTACTGTAAGTTCAAAGAAAACCAATAATTTGACTATTTCCTATAATAACCAAAGGAATGACAGCTACTAGATCATGCTCAAAAATTGGAACATCTTGTTTAGTGAACCTAGGCAACAATCCATTATCTTTGAGTGTTCTAAAGTGATAGCAATAGATGGGCAAAAATTCTGAAGGATTACCTCTCTGCTAGCCATTTTAAACGACCTACACCAGATAGTACTTTGGGCAGTAAACTTTTAGCAAACTCTAGCTATGCCACTGCGTACACAGACCACGGTAATTGTTTCCAGTTGCAGCCTGAAAAAGATGGACAACTGTAGCTCTATTACTAAGGATAATCATTAGTGATGAGCGAGCACTAAAATGCTTGGGTGCTCGTTGCTCGGGTTGAGCAAATTGGAATGCTCGAGTCCTTGACCCGAGCAACAAGCCTGGAGGTCTGCGGGGGGGCCTAAAAATTGCCCAAATCGATGGGAACAGTGCTCAAATGACGTGGTAACAGCATGGGGAAGACCCCTGGAAGCAACTCTGACTCCCAGGTCACTGCTGTGAACAATGTTGTCAGAGTATTATGCCACTTGTACGGGGTCACAATAAAACCTACAAAAACAAAACCAAAATGGATTTTCCTGGAAAAAATATTGCGAAACATCCTTTCCAGGGTAATGACTTGTATATATGGCAAAATAAATAACCAAAAACAAAAATGATCCTCCACACCTTGGGCTATGTTCACACGTTACATTTTGATGCGTTTTTGCACTTTTACATTGCTTTCAACTGTGAAAAATATATTCACCGGTAAATGTCATTTTAACATTTTACTACCTTATCTAGCTATGTGATGTGTGAGACACGATCAGACACATCCATACACTGCTGAAAAGAAATGGGAACAGCATGGGGAAGACCCCTGGAAGCATCTCTGACTCCCAGGTCACTGTCTAAAATTGTGGTTATCAGACATGATCCTATATTACTGCACTAATAATACAGACATTTTTTGCAACATGACAAATATTAAACTCCATTTAAAATGGGCAAGGCTCATGGCAAGGGACGAGGAAGTGGACGTAATGATGATGGAGCACGCAGAGGCCGAGGCTGTGGGCAAGATGAAACTGTGCCTGCTGAGGGAGCATAACAAACATCGACATCATGTCAAACTACCTTCCTGTCCCAATTTCAAAGGGGCTGCGGAACACCACTCTTGAAGCCAGAGCAGTGTGAAAAAGTTGTTGGTTGGATAGCAGATAATTGTTCTGGTCACTTTGGCACCACCACCACCCTGTCTTCCACATGGTCCAGTCCCAGTAGCCGTGAGTCTGGACCACATTATTATTATTACTTTAGCACCATTTATTCCATGTTGCTTTACTGGTGAAAAAGGGGTATACAAATACATCGCAAAAACAATTACAATAATCTTGGAACAAAAATGTGACAACAACTGGTAAAGAAGAGAAGAGGACCCTGCCCACGAGGGCTCACAGTCTACAAGGGATGGGTGATGATACAGTAGGTGAGAGTTGAGCTGGTCGTGCAGCGGAATGGTGGAGCGAGGGTTACTGTAGGTTGTAGGCTTGTCGGAAGAGGTGGGTCTTCAGGTTCCTTTTGAAGTTTTCAACAGTAGGCGAGAGTCAGATATGTTGGGGTAGAGAGTTCCAGAGAAGGAGAGATGCACGGGAGAAATCTTGTATGCGATTGTGGGAAGAGGAGATAATAAGGGAGTAGAGAAGGAGATCTTGTGAGGATCGGAGGTGCGTGTAAGTACTGTGAGACTAGGTCAAAGATGTATGCAAGAGACAGGTTGTGGATGGCTTTGCATGCTAAGGTTAGGGTTTTCAACTTTAGTCTCTGGGCAATGGGGAGCAAGTGAAGGGATTGACAGAGAGAAGAGGCAAAGGAATAGCGGAGGCGACAGGTGGATTAGTCGGGCAGCTATGTTTAGGATAGATTGAAGGGGTGTGAGACTGGTAGAAGGGAAGCCGCAGAGCAGGAGGTTGCAGTAATCAAGGCGAGAGATGATGATGGCGTGCACTATTGTTTTTGCAGATTCGTGGTTGAGGAATGTGCGGATCCGAAAGACATTTACTTGGAGGCAGCATATTCCTCACCCTGATCCTCCTTCCTCCCACTATTCCGAGTGCCCTGAGACAACTGATCCCACACTTGGACACTCCGAAGAGCTGTTTTGTTCATCTTTCCATTTATAGATTTTGGCCTCTCGCTCGGTCCGCTTCAACCGAGGCAACCGGAGATCGCATGCAGCGACGCCCAAATATTTCAGCAAGCTACAGTGGGAAAGTGCAATTACTGTCGCAATAGGTGGATGATGATGAGACACAATGGACAGAAAGTCAGGAGGAGGAACAGGGTGCGGAAGTGTAAGACGAGGTGGTGGTCGATTAAGTCACTGACCCAACCTGCCAAGGGAACATGCAGAGCGAGGACAGCAGCCCACAGGGGGAGGGAGGCGTAGCACCACAACAGGCAAGAACAAGCAGTGTGGTGGCCACAGATATAAGGCAGGCAACTGTTCCAAGGAACACCAACACAAGGGAAGTTGCCAGTATAACTGTTAGGTCTTCTCGAGTCTGGTTCTTTTTTAAAGACTGGTCAGATAACCCCAAAAAGGCCATTTGAAACATCTGCCAGGCCAGCATGAGCAAGAGCACCAAAACTACCAGCCTGCTCATCACCAGCATGCTCATGCACATAACAGCAAAGCACCTGACTAGCTGGGCCGAACACCAGGGTCCAGAAACAGTGTCTGCGGGTGACACTACTGCCTGTTCCCCTGTTGTGTTTGCATGCCAATCCCCTGTCCATGACGCAGGCGAAGATGCCTCTCGCCCTGCACCTGTCCTTGCACACTTGCAACCATCACCGTCTACGTCCTTGTCCCACCGCAGCATTCAGTTGTCCCTACCCCAGTCTTGGAATGCAAGCGCAAATATGCAGCCACAATACTAAACTGCCACATTTCTGGACTGCTTGCACTAGAAATTTTGTCTTTAAGGCCACGGCCCCACTATCAGTATTTGGTCAGTATTCGGTCAGTATTTTTTCTCAGGAGTGGGAGACAAAACCAGGTAAAGAACAATCAGAGAAAAGGTATAATAGAAACAAGTGCACCAATTCTGCATTTATCACCCACTCCTGGTTTTGGCTCCCACTCCTGAGAAAAAATACTGACCGAATACTGACCAAATACTGATAGTGGGGCCATGGCCTTAGGCTCGTGGAGGCGGAAGCTTTCCGCAACCTCATGGCGGTGGCTGGCCCTCAGTACTCAGTCCCCAGCCGCCACTATTTCTCCCGGTGTTGTCCTTATACAAGCACGGGTCCCAGAACATTACCCATACCCTCACCAGCGCAATTAGTGGGAAGGACCGCCTAACCACAGACATGTGGACAAGTGAATGTGGCCAGGGACGGTACATCTCACTGACGCATCACTGGGTTAATATTGTGGAAGCTGGGACCCAGTCGGACCTTGGATGGAACACGTCTTCCTGACGTATAGAATTGCGGGCCCTGGGTTAATCAAGCTTCAACACAATGTTCACATAGTAGACAGCAGTGTAACATACCTGGTGTCAGGCTTGCATGGTGCACCATCTCTCACTATGCAAGATCGCAAACTTGATCTTCAGTCCAGTCTGCTAGCCTGGCTTCTATTCATGCTGTCTGTTTGTCTCTGTTCTGACTGCTTAGGGCGACGGCCCGGTTACTTCCTGTTTTTTGTAGCTGCTGTGGGCACACCCCTAATGCATCCTCAGCCTATTGCTGTCTGTCACTGGATATTTAAACCAGATCCACCTTGAAGCTGATGCCTGAGCAACTCTTATCCTCAGGGGGCTTCTTGCCTCTGATGTGCCAGGTCCTGTTCTGTTTTTCCTGCCTGTCCGCCTTCCTGGAGGCTGTATTCCCAGGCCTGTCTGAACACGCTCCTAGCCTGTTCGTCCCGCCTTCTGGGGGCCGCATACCCAGACCTGTTATCTGTGTCTTCTAGCCTGTTTGTCCGCCATTCTGGGGGCTGCATACCCATACTCGCTCCTGTATCTCGCTGCAGTGTCAGTTCCTGTCTGAACACTCAGTTCCTGTATGAACACTCTCCTAGCCTGTTACCTGTTTTTCTCTATGTCTGTACCTTCCCTTTTTCTGCAGAGTCTGAACCTGCACCTAACTCCTACTCATTGTCGCTGTACTTCCATTTGTGAGTTTAGAGTCCACTCGCTACTTCATTTCAAGTATCTTGTGTGTATCTGTTTCTGCCTTTCCCTTCCAGTCTGATCCGTGTGAACAGAGCCCTGTCCCCTCTGCTCTGCCTTTGCTCACCGCTCCGGCAGTTCCTGCCTGCTCTGCCTTGCTCACCGCTCCGGCGGTTCCTGCCTGCCCTGCCTTGCTCACCGCTCCGGCGGTTCCTGCCTGCTCTGCCTTGCTCACCGCTCTGGCGGTTCCTGCCTGCTCTGCCTTGCTCACTGCTCCTGGGGTTCCTGCCTGCTCTGCCTTGCTCACCGCTCCGGCGGTTCCTGCCTGCTCTGCCTTGCTCACCGCTCCTGGGGTTCCTGCCTGCTCTGCCTTGCTCACCGCTCCGGCAGTACCTCTCTGCTCCGCCTTGCTCACCGCTCCGGCGGATCCTCTCTGCTCTGCTTGTCTACCGCATCTGTGGTTCTGTTCCTGAATCCCAGACTGTTCTGGACCCTATCCAGCCTGTGCTCCAACCTGCTAGTACCTCCCTGTCTGCACGCCAGCCGTACTTGTCAGTACCCTCCTGTCTGCATTCCAGCCGTGCCTGCCAGTATCCTCCTGTCTGCACTCCAGCCGTGCCTGCCAGTGCCCACCTGTCTGCCTGCCAGCCGTGCCTGCCAATACCCACCTGTCTGTGTGCCAGCCTAACCTGCCTGTTCCTGTATTCCCCGGTATGGGTCAACAACCGTGCCCAGGGTCTGGCCTGGAGTAGCACGTGGTCCCTCTACTCGGTTCCTCCCTGGTGCACGGCGTCGTTAGCCGTCGTGCGACCTTGGTCGGATCAGGTTGATACTTAGTTACGCCCCTCCAGGCACTCTCCTGTTCATGGCACAATGGAATCACTAAATCACGCACACGCCAGTCAGCCCGGGCGTGTGCATAACAAGCCGCAGTAGTCAGTCTCCTAGTCAATGAGCAAATTATTCATGATGATAGAGGTCACCATCTCCTTAGCTTTCTGGTACTTTTCTGTGGGAATGAGCTTGTTTCCAACCAGCCAGGAATATTTCCAGTGAATTATGGCACAACGTCATGGTATTAGCAGTGCCCCCAGTACCAGAAGCGAAGCCATCCACAATTTCCTTCTCAGGAATTTTATTTGGTAGACTGAGTGGCTGCCCAAATACATTCGTTTCTCACAAAGGAGCTGAAGTTTCTCCAGCATGTTAGACCGGAGATTACATAAGGGAATATACGAGAGATTAGTTCACAGATGTACGGAGGAGAAAGGTTATGGATGCCTTTGTATGTCAGTGTTAGTAGTTTGAACTGGATATGCTGGGCAATTGGGAGCCAGTGAAGGGATCTTATAGACTGCATCTTATAGATTGCTGGAGCCAGTCCACAGTAAAAAAGCAGCCATCGAGTGTCCGGGAACCTTCCCACAGACTTTTCTTAGCCAGGGCTGCTTCTCGGCAGGGTTGGATGGGCCCACCAGAGAACCAGAGACTCCTTCGCTGGGCCCTGGCTTCTCCTTCAGGAGAGTTCATAGCTCAAGCCTTGCAGCTGCTATGGGGCTCTTGAGCGGGGGAGAAAGGTGGACCCTCAGAGAATCAAATCCTCTGGTGGGCCCAATGTTCTTCATTCTGACACTGCTTCTCAGTGAGAGTTGTATTTCACCACCGCCACATTCATTAGCTCGGTGAAAGGACTGGCATAGAGGGAAACCGTATTTACAACGGCTATCATTTCTCCCAGGAAGTCCTCTCATGCAACTTGTTACATAAGCAATGGTAGCCCATCCAACATCATCTCACACTTCTCGGTGGTGCTTCGACGTACAAAGATCTTTCTTTGCGCCTTGAATTTCATGACTACAGAATTGGGCACTGGCCTGATCTGCAATGCATTTTGTGAAATAACGTGCATAAGCACGTCCAATCTACAGTAAAAAAAGCAGCCACAGAGTGTTCAGGAACCTTCACACAGACGTTTCTTAGCTCGGGCTGCTTCTCGGAGAGAGTTGTATTTCACCACAGCCATATTCTTTAGGTCAGATGAAAGGACTGGCATACAGGGAAACCGTATCTACTCCAGCTGTCATTTCTCCACCACCAGGTTACGGCCATTGTCAAACACGACCATGCCTTGCTGTATGTTCAGCGGTGAGATCCACAGATCTGCCTGCTGTGTTACAGCTTTCAACAACTCTGCAGCAGTGTGTGGTTTGTCACCTAAGCTTTAAGCTTATTATCTTCAACACAGCGCGTTGCCGCTGGGCCGAGGCAGTGCTGCAATGCTTCCAGCTTGTGACTGATGTGGTCATTTCGGAGATGGAGGCCAAGAAGAAGGAGGAAGTGCAGGAGCTGTATAATGAGATTACATTGAGGTTACATTGGCGAGTCTGGTTTTTATACTAGAGATCCTGCTGTGTTTTTATTTTTTTTGTTGTTTTTTTACGTCTCTTCAAATGCATATTGGAGTGTGTCCTACTTTTTGCCAGCCCTTCTAATTGCTGCATATACGGAATAAAAGTATAGGAGACCCTCTCTTTAATACTCTAGAATATTGCCTGTCTTATCTGAAATTCATTTACGGTTGAGGTATCGCTGTATGGATAGCGTATTACCCTGATTCAGCCAGGTATTATTGCCTTATAATGCGTGATGCTGGTGCTGCCGAAAAAAAAAAAAATCTATTCTATTCCCTATCGATAACGCTGTGTGAGGCAGTGACTGGGATCGTATACGAGGGGCGTTATATATCCCCCAGAATGTGTACAGAGACCTATTAAACCCATTGGAGTGCATTGCAGTCACAGACACAGCTGTAACTGCAATGCAGGAATGAAGGTGAGCATTGACCTGGTCAGGCTATCTGGCTAAGGCAGATTAAGTAAAACCCAGCAGGGCCTTCATTTCTTGGGGGAGGCTGCAGGAAGGCAGTGGGGCGGCCTCCTCCCTCCAACCCGAGTTTTTCCAGTGGCTCTTGCCACAGGTTCTTTAAAAACCCTGCGTTAAGGATTAGTGTTGTTCAGTGTTGGGACCTGCTAAGGGCATAGCAGGAAAGCTCGGTGGATCTGTGAGTAGCTGAACCCACGCCTGGGAAGGCTCTGCACCCATCAAGCTCTGAGCGGCCTGGCGCGGCCATTGCCCATGGCAACCGTTGCTTATGGACTTATGTTAACCCGGCTGTGAACCGGAGGACTTTCTGTTTACCCGTAAGTTGCTGAATAAAAGCTGTTTATGTTGGACTTGCTTGGGTCACTGGCTCAGTTACTGCACGGTGACCGCTGCCTTACAGCTGTTAGATGCTTTTAAAACAGGGACGGGTGCTAGGTGGTATCATCAGTTCAAGATGAGTGTTCATTCTGGTTGCATAAATCTCTTCCACAGTCCATAACTTTTTTTTTATTTTTCTTAGGCCTTATATTAAAGTCATTAACCCGGGAAAAAATGTTTGTTAACATTTTTTCCAGGAAAATCCATTTTAGCTTGGTTTTTGTATGTTTTATTGTCAGTCTGTAAAACTGGCACAATACTCTGACAACATTGTTCACAGATATTTTATTATTGTTTTTCTATTATTATTATTTATTTATATAGCGTCATTGATTCCATGGTGCTGTACATAAGAAGGGGTTACATACCAAATACAGATATCACTTACAGTAAACAAACTAACAATGATAGACTGGTACGGAGGGAATAGGACCCTGCCCTTGTGGGCTTACATTCTACAGGAATGGGGAAGGAGACAGTTGGTTGAGGGGTTGCAGTAGCTTCGGTGTTGTTGAGGTGGCAGCAAGCAAGGACATGGCAGGCTGTAAGCTTGTTTGAAGAGACGGGTTTTCAGGTTCCGTCTGAAGGATCCAAGTGTGGCGGATAATCGGACGTGTTGAGGCACAGAATTTCATAGGACGGGGGATATTCGGGAGAAATCTTGGAGGCGATTGCGTGAGGAACGAATAAGTGTGGAGGAGAGAAGGAGGTTTTGGGAGGACCGGAGATTACGTGAGGGAATATATCGGGAGATTACTTCAGAGATGTACGGAGGAGAGAGGTTATGGATGGCTTTGTAGGTCAGTGTTAGTAGTTTGAACTGGATACGCTGGGCAATTGGAAGCCAGAGAAGGGATTTCCAAGGAGTAGCGAGGCGAGAGATGGACCAGTAGCGCAGCAGAGTTAAGGATGGACTGGAGGGGTGCAAGAGTGCTTGGAGGTAGGCCACAGAGGAGGATGTTGCAGTAGTCGAGGAGATGATGAGGGCATGCACAAGGAGTTTAGTAGATTGAGGGTTGAGGAAAGGACGGATTCTGGAAATATTTTTGAGCTGGAGGCGACAGGAGGTGGCGAGAGCTTGGGTGTGGGATTTGAAGGACAGGGCAGAGTCAAGGGTTACTCTGAGGCAGCGGATTGTCGGTATAGGGGAAAGAGTGATGTCATTTATTGTGATAGAAAGATCAGGTGGAAAAGATATGTGAGATGGTGGAAAGATGATGAGTTCAGTTTTGTCCACATTGAGCTTGAGGAAGTGGGAGGAGAAGAAGGTGGATATGGCGGCTAGACATGCTGGGATTCTGGACAGAGGTGACATCTGGGCCAGAGAGGTAGATCTGGGTGTCATCAGCGTACAGATGGTACTGGAAGCCATGGGATTTTATGAGCTGTCCCGGGCCAAGGGTATAGATTGAGAAGAGTAGGGGTCCTAGAACAGAGCCCTGAGGGACTCCAACAGTGGGAGATGCTAAATGTGCGGTTAGAAAGGTATGAGGAGATCCAAGATAGGGCAAGGTCTTTGACGCCAAAGGAAGAGAGGATCTGTAGAAGGAGGCAGTGGTCAACTGTATCGAAAGCAGGGGACAGGTCAAGAAGAAGGAGTACAGAGAATTGTCTGTTAGCTTTGGCTGTAAGTAAGTCATTTGTGATTTTGGTAAGGGCAGTTTCGGTGGAATGGTGGGGGCAGAAGCAGGATGGTCAGTTGTCGAAGAGAGAGTTAGACGAGAAGTGGGAGGAAAGTTCAGCGTGAACGTGTTGCTCAAGGAGTTTGGAGGCAAATGGAAGCAGCGATATGGGGCGATAGCTGGATGAGGCGTTTGGGTCAAGTGATGGGTTTTTGAGGATGGGCGTGATTGTGGCATGTTTGAAGGCAGCAGGGAAGGTACCAGAAGATAGTGATAGGTTGAAGAGATGGGTTAGGGATGGGATGAGTGTGGTGGTGAGGTTGGGGAGGAGGTGGGATGGGATGGGGTCGAGTGCACAAGTGGTGAGGTGTGATTTGGAGAGGAGACGAGTAAGGTCTTGTTCCATGATGTTGGGAAGGGAGGTTATGAGTGTAGGGCAATGGAGTGGAAAACAAAGGGGTTGTGGTGGTTGGACAGTAAAGACTTGCTGTGTTTGGTCAATCTTGTTTTTGAAGTGTGTGGCAAACTCCTCAGCAGAGATGACAGAGGTCACAGGGGGCAGTGGAGGGTGGAGGAGAAAGTTAAAAGTGTTGAATAGCTGTTTGGGGTTTTAGGATAGGGAAGAAATGAGGGTTGTGAAGTAGGCCTGTTTAGCAGAGGTGAGTGCTGATTTGAATGCGAGTGTTGCGTGTTTGAATGCAGTGAAGTCATCTTGAGAATGTGTTTTCTTCCAACGCCGCTCCACAGTTCTGGACGTTTGTCAAAGCTGTTTAGTGAGGTTGCTGTGACAGGGTTGCCTGTTGACTCGTCGAGCTCTGACATGCATAAAAGGGGCGACCGAGTCAATAGCCGATGCGAGAGTGGCATTGTAGAAAGCAGTGGCGCTGTCTGTGTCATGAAGTGAAGATATCGATGTCAGTAGTAGAATAGAGTCAGAGAGTGTGTGGGTGTCTAGATGTGCAAGGTTTCTGCGGGGGTTGGTGTGCTAGTTTCTGGACATAGGTGACAGGTGAGGAGGACAGGGATGAGAAAGTGAGTAGATGGTGGTCAGATAGTGGTAGGGGGGAGGTTGTGAGGTTAGTGTTATGATCTGCAAAAATAACTAAGGAAAGATAGGGGAAAGCTGTCCCTACAGTAAGACTAAACTGAATCCCTACGACGTAGCAGGCAGCCTGTTCCTAGTGAACAGACCCGCCTTCGTCCTCGGCTAGTCTGAACGAAGACCTATAGAATTAAGGGAGGGGTCCCTAAAAGAACTAAGGACTGGGACAAAAATGGGACTCCTCCTAAACAGAAATTGTTGTAGAGCACAAAAGACAAAATGACAAAAAGTACTAGAGGTCCAAGAGGACCAAGCAAACTGACAGAGATAGGCACCAGGCTAGCAAAACAGTCAAACAACACTGAAGTCCAGCAAAGCCAGAAGGGCGGAGCTGGAATATATAGGCAGATGGTCACGTGACCGCAAAACACAAGATAGAAAAAACAAACAGGAGGGTTCTAACAGTACCCCCTCTTTTATGAGGATCCTCCGGATCCTCCAGGCCCAGGCCTATCCGGAAACCTCCTGTGGAAAGCTTTAACAAGCCTAGGAGCAGAGACATCATCCGTCCTTACTCAGGAGTTGTCTTCGGGACCGAAACCCTTCCAGGACACAATATACTGTAATCTCCCTCTATGCCATCTAGAATTCAAGATACGAGAAATTTCATATTCGCCGTCTTCCACCACAGGAGGAACTGTGACAGTGACGTCCCTATCTGATACGTCAGCCTTTTTCAACAAGGAAACATGAAACACAGGATTAATCTTCCAGGAAGTAGGGACATCCAACTTAACAGCAGACTGGTTAACAACCTGAAGCACTTTAAATGGACCCACAAACTTAGGACCCAGTTTTTTAGAGGGAATCCTCAACCGCAGGTTCTTCGAGGACAACCAAACCATGTCACCCACAGTAAACAAAACCTCTTTACGTTTCCTGTCAAAATACTTCTTGGACTTTTTGTTAGCCTCTTGAAGGTTACAACGTACATTAGTCCAAACTCTCTCCAAATCACCGGAAAAATTCTCCTCCTCTGGCACCGCCGACCCCAATTTGGAGAACGAACCAAAAGACGGATGTCTCCCAGTACAACAAAAAAAAGGAGAACACCCAGCAGAGGAGGATGTATGATTGTTAAGAGCAAATTCTGCGAGAGGCAGAAACTCCGACCACACCTCTTGATTGTCTGCCACAAAACAACGCAAAAACTGCTCAACATCCTGGTTCTTTCTTTCAGGGATAGTCAGATTAAACAAGCGACTTTTGGGTAGAGTAGCACCCGGAACAAACTCAATGGCGCAATCATAATCCCTATGAGGAGGTAAAACTTGCGACTCCTCCTCCGAAAAAACCCTCCAAAAATCTTGAATAGGTACAGGTAATTCCACTTTTTCCACAGCCGCATTGCGACCATTACAACATTTATCATAGCACTTCGGACTCCAAGACTTAATCACATTAGTACACCAGTCCAATAAAGGATTGTGCAGTTTTAACCAAGGTAATCCTAGAGCAACTGGAGAGGGTAAATTATCCAAAACAACCAAGTCCAAAATTTCTTGGTGAACTCCATTGATAGTGAGAGAAAATGCAGCAGTCTTGTGAGTAATACATTTCAAAGGAGTGTTATCAATTGCAACCACAGAAATAGGTGATGACAAAGGTTTGGATTTCAATTTAAGGTTTTCCAAAAACCCTTTATCAATCACATTAAGTGTTGAACCACAATCCACAAATACCTGAAATTCAATCAAATCTCCCTGCAGAGTAGTACTCCCAGAAAGAAATACTCCTGCAGAGCGTAAACAAGCTATATGGCGTAACTGACCTTTTTTTTTTCTTTACTTAAACAACGCTCACAATACTTAATCAAATGATCACCTTTACCACAATAAAGACACAATCCCTCGGCGAATCTCCGGTCTTTTTCCTGAGAGCGGAGTGACATCCCCCCAACCTCCATCGGTTCCCCACCATCAGAGCATATTTTCTGGGGACTAGGACCTGACTTTACAGGAGTCTTTGCCTCATTGAGCCTGCACCTCAGTCTCCTGTCTATACGAACAGCTAACTGCATAGCTTCCTGCCGAGTCTCAGGTGCAGGGAATGCAATTAGCAAATCCTTAACCCTTTCACTCAGACCAGCAAGAAATAAATATCTCAGCGCCGAATCATTTCACTTAACTTCTGAAGCCCATCTCCTGAAGTGTGTGCAATAATTTTCAACATCATCAGACCCCTGATTCAAACGTCTAAGTTCTGATTCAGCAGATGAGATTCGATAAGGATCGTCATATAATAGCCCCATAGCAGAAAAAAATTCTTCAACAGAACTTAGACACGGATCATTAGGTTGGAGAGAAAAGGCCCAACCCTGTGGTTCTTTGCGCAAAAGTGACATAATAAAACCAATGCGCTGTGATTCATTCCCAGAGGATCTTGGTCTCAAACAAAAATATAACAAACAAGCATTTTTAAAGGAAAAAAAATCTTGCTGTTTACCATAAAAAACATCAGGCAGTCCTTCCTTCGGTTCCACAAAATGTGCTCCAGGACAGCTACTCACGTGTTGCTGAAGCTCGGCCACCTCCAGAGACAATCCCTGGAGGCGTTGAACCAACTCCTGGACGGAAACCATACTGATCCCCGAATTTCTTTCCTTTTAGTTTTTTTGGGCTGGACTTACTGTTATGATCTGCAACAAGAACTAAGGAAAGATAGGGGAAAGCTGTCCCTACAGTAAGACTTAGCTGAATCCCTACGATGTAGTGGGCTGCCTGTTCCTAGTGAACAGACCCGCCTTCGTCCTCGGCTAGTCTGAACGAAGACCTATAGAATTAAGGGAGGGGTCCCTAAAAGAACTAAGGACTGGGACAAAAATGGGACACCTCCTAAACAGAAATTGTTGTAGAACACAAAATACAAACTGACAAAAAGTACTAGAGGTCCAAGAGGACCAAGCAAACTGACAGAGATAGGCACCGAAGCACCAGGCTAGCAAAACAGTCAAACAACACTGAAGTCCAGCAAAGCCAGAAGGGCGGAGCTGGAATATATAGGCAGATGGTCACGTGACCGCAAAACACAAGATAAAAAAAACAAACAGGAGGGTTATAACAGTTAGATAGGGAGCAGAGTCGGGTGAAGATGAGGTCTACTGTGTGTCCTTCTGTGTGGGTGGTTGAGGAGGACCACTGAGTAAGTCCAAAGGATGAAGTAAGCGACAGGAGATTGGATGCTGCTGACTGGCGAGTGTCAGTGGGGATGTTGAAATCGCCCATGATGATTGTGAGAATGTCAGCAGAGAGAAAGTAAAGAAGCCAGGTGGAGAATTGGTCAATAAAGACAGTGACCAAGTCTGGAGGTCGGTATATGACAGCCACTTGGAGGTTGGAGGGAGAGTAGATGCGGACAGAGTGGACTTCAAAAGAAGGGAGAATAAGAGAGGGTAAAGGAGGAGTAGGGCTAAAGGTGCAGTTGTTAGAAAGGAGAAGACCCACTCCTCCACCATGTATGTTACCAGGGTGAGGAGTGTGGGTGAAGTGCAAGTCACCGTAACACAGCGCAGCAGAGGAGGCAGTGTCGGAGGGTGTCAGCCATGTCTCTGTGATGCCCAGGAAGGAGAGATGACGAGAGGTAAAGAGGTCGTGGACAAAATGGAGTTTGCTGCAGACATTCCAGAGTGCTCCAGAGAGAGGGAGCAGGGGGGTGGGCTTCAGGTGGACCAGTTTTGCGTAAGAGAGGTTGCGGTAATTTGCCGCTGGTTTGATGCGATAGGTGGGGGAATTGGCGGAAGGTGCAAGCTGTGGGGGTCCAGGATTGGGAGATATGTAGCCAGCAGTGAGGAGAAGCAGAGAGAGGGAGAGCAGTTGGGAGAAGGAGAGTGTCCGGCTTGTGTTATGTTTTGGTAGGATAGATCTGAGGTTGAGCAGCAGGTCTGTAGATGAGGTCAGGTGGGCACTTAAGAGGGAAGGAGAATGATGATTTGGTTAGAGGGTGCTGGGGTTTGGGGATAACGAAGGAGAGTGAGGATTAGTGTGGCAAAAACAGTAAGGGCATATGTAAGCATAATGAATGTTACGTGTGAATGAGAAAGTGAATCTAAGTACAAATAGTAAATAGTTATCCGTACCCTCTGGTCACTTCTGGCCCATTTCTGGCATATTTCATTTTTAGCCCCTTAAAAAGCGACCCTATAAAAGCCAGACACGTCTGTGCCACACTTGGCTCGCTTGATTTATGGAGCTCTGGCCAGCACATGAGGTGGGTCAGGTGTGCAGGAGGGGAGGAGCCGCAGGAAGACTGCTCACAAAAGCATGGGTGGAGGGGGGGAGGGAGTAATTAGGATACAGAGGCTAAATGTATTCAGGAAACAGACAGCTAGGGACCAGTGCGTATTGGGATCAAAGGATTGAGGTAATGAATTTGCAGATTGGATCAAACATACCAAGGACAGATAGAATAAAATTAGCAGGGATCAGTGGATACACAGCAGATATTGGATGCAGGGAACATACCGGGAGACAGATAGATACAGTTTGGAAAAGATGGTCAGATATGCAGCATGGGGTTTACAGATGGTGTCAGATGACGTACTGGGAGACAGATAGATACAGTTTGGAAAAGACGGTCAGATAGGCTGCATGGGGTTTGCAGATGGGGTCAGATGACATACCGGGAGATAGATATAGTTTGGAAAAGATGGTCAGATATGAAGCATATGGTTTGCAGATGGGGTCAGATGACGTACCGGGAGACAGATAGATACAGTTTGGAAAAGACGGTCAGATATGCAGCATGGGGTTTGCAGATGGGGTCAGATGACGTATCGGGAGACACATAGATACAGTTTGGAAAAGACGGTCAGATATGCAGCATGGGATTTGCAGATGGGGTCAGATGACGTATCGGGAGACACATAGATACAGTTTGGAAAAGACGGTCAGATTTGCAGCATGGGGTTTGCAGATGGGTTCAGATGACGTACCGGGAGACAGATAGATACAGTTTGGAAAAGAAACGCTATTTGTCAGCGACCAACTGTGAATAAGTTTGAACACACAACTGCCATACTTTAAATGAAGTGTAATATCTGACACATTCTCAAAAATGTCTGTATTATTATGACAGTAATATGAGATCAGGTGTGACGACCACGCTCCACAAAATGTCTGTATTATTACGGCAGTAATATGGGATCAAGTGTGACAACCACGGTTTTGGGCAGTGGTCTTTTATTATAGTATCGTTCAGCGACCAATTGTGAATAGATTCAACAACACAGCTGGCTGACTTTAAATCGAGTATATTTGGCATGCTCCACAAAATGTCTGTATTATTACAGCAGTAATATTGGATCTGGTGTAACGACCATGGTTTTTAGGCTGTCGCCTTTCAGTACAGTATTGGTCAGCAACCAAGTGTGTATAGGTTCAACAACACACAGCTGACTGACTTTAAATCGAGTATATTTGCCACGCTCCACAAAATGTCTGTATTATTACGGCAGTAATATGGGATCACATGTGATGATGGAAAATTGTCTCTGCTTCTACAATACAGGAATGTGAATAAAAAAAATGCCTGTATTCTGCTAACAAGCAAATGGAGCAGCAACATGGTGTACTATATTGCTTTTTAAGCTACTAATCAGGATTAAGAAGATCAAAAAAAAAATTAGCCCTGGTCTCTGATATCTGGGGCTATGTCTACAGATATCTGTAACAGCAGGAGCAGACAGAAAGTGGAATGGACCCTATTTTGCTGTATACAGTGTCCAGTGTCCACAAACCCTGCCTGCCTAACTCCTGCTATCACCAGTGAATATATGCAGCTGGATTTGTCCTCAGAAGGACTGTTTGTTCAGATGGATATGTATCTTGCTATGGAATACCTATACCTAACTATTACACCACCAATTCTGTCCCTCACACAGCAGCACCTCTCCCTACTCTGCCTGTTTCTGGGTTAGACTGTGACGAGCAAAGGGGCTCATATGCGCCCAGCCAATCACTGTAATGCCACAACCAAGATGGCTTACAGCATTACAGTGAGTGGTAAACAATCCTTGCATGTTCTCTAAAGAGCGCCAAACATGCAGGGTGGGGACCCAAGCTCCCGCCCAAGCATCTCGGAAATACTCGCCGAGCGCCGAACATGTCGAGCAGTGAGATGTTCTGGCGAGTACCGAGCAGTGTCTAGCACGCTCGCTCATCACTAATAATTATCAACCATTGAACACATAAGTCACATCAGCAGTCAGTTCTGATATGTTATTAGTGAACAGTGCCAGGACTCTCATTGCTTCAGTACAACTTCTAGGATCAAATTGTGACACTGATATTTTGGTGCAAATAAAAACATTGCAGCCACAAGCAAAACAAACTCAAACCATTCCCTGCCTGATAAATTCCTCCCTTAGGCTAGGTACACCCTGCGTCTGTGGCCACTGTTGGTCGCATGCACTCAGGAAGTAAGACTTATCCGCAAGTAAATGTATATTCAAATCATGGAAATGAATCTAAGCTGGCTTACTTAAAGGGGCACTGTAGCCAGGTCAGAGGTGGCTATTTTTTGCTTCTCCAAAGTATTGTCTTTTTTTTCTAAATCCGCCATTTGCGGTACGCCACTGATTTGTGGCTAAATTATTTTAGTGGTAAAAATGTAATTATTATTTCTTCACCGCCCAATGGTATAAAATTCTGTGAGGAACATGTGGTGTCAACATGCTCACTGCACCCCTAGATGAATTCATTGGGGGTGTAGTTTGTATAATTACGTCACTTATGGGGGCTTTCTACTGTTCTGGCACCTCAGCGGCTCTGCCAATGTGACATGGCCCCGTCAAACCATTCCAGCAAAATCTGAACTCCAATATGGTGCTTCTTCCCTTCTGAGCTTTGCACTGTGCCTCAAAAGTAATTTTCGACCACATATGGGGTAACTGTGTACTCAGGAGAAATTGCACAATAAATTTTGGGGTCCATTTTCTCCTGCTATCCTTGTGAAAATGAAAAATGTAGGGCTTACACATTACATTAATTCCTGTGAAGCACCTGAAGGGATCATAAACTTCTTGAATGTGGTTTTGAGCACCTTGAGGGGTGCAGTTTTTAGAATGATATCACTTTTGGGTATGTTTTGTCATATAGGCCCCTCAAAGTCACTGATATAGTCCCTAAAAAATGGTTTTGTAAATTTAGTTGTAAAAATGAGAATTCGCTGGTCAACTTTTAACCCTTATAACTTCCTAACAAAAAAAATTATGTTTCCAAAATTGTGCTGATGTAAAGTAGACATGTGGTGAATGTTATTTATGAACTATTTTGTGTGACATAACTCTCTGATTTAAGGGCATAAAAATGAAGTTTTAAAATTGCTAAATTTTTAAAATTTTTGCCAAAATTCCATTTTGTTTCACAAATAAACACAAGTCATATCGAAGAAATTTTACCACTATCATGAAGTACAATATGTCACGAAAAAACAAACTCAGAATCACCGGGATCCGTTGAAGCGTTCCAGAGTTATTACCTCATAAAGTGACACTGGTCAGAATTGTAAAATTCTGGTCATGAAGGTGAAAGCTGGCTTGGGGGGTAAAGGGGATAATATGTTACATTTTTATAATTGTTGAAAAAAATTTTTTTTGATGACACATTCCCTTTAGATAACTAGTATTGGTTTCTACACTAATGCCAGCAACTTTTATAGTTTTTTTCCCATAATCATTGCTATCTCTGACGGACCCATACACTTTTAAAGGGGCTGCAGTGAGCTCCGCTCCACTCAGAGGTAGGATTTTTGGGGCCCTCATGATCAGTGAGAGTCCCAGTGATGAAAGTGCTAGCAATTATGGGAAAGTCCCTTTAATCTTAAAAGTATATTTAATAATTTCCTACAGTGGGAAAACAATGAATAAAAATAAATTATATGGTATTAACCTGATATTGATAAACAATACAGAGTAACAATGACACAGACTTATGGGCATAGTGCAGATTTACTAACCTCCTGCTGTGGTAGAAATATACAGAAAGTACTTAGTCTATTTATTACACACAGTAAAGAAATGTAACAATGTATCTGGATACTGATTGCTAATGTCCTATGACTGAATGTTGTGTCTAGTGTGTCATATGTCTTGCATGGCATGACTACCTATTATGACACAATGTTATGTACGTGATGTGATGACTATGTACAGTATTATCGCAGTGCATGCTCACTACATTGTCGCTGCAATCTCTGACCAATTATGGCTAATATAGAATAGATATAGCACAATTTATTTGTCCTGGCCAAGAACATGACTGAATCGTTTATCCATTAATACAGCATACTGTATATCCAAAAGGGAACATTAATTGGGTAAATTACTCACCCAGCAATGTGAAAACATATAAAACGGCAAAAATGAAGTAACAGAAATCACCCAATAATTTATGTAATAAAATAACTTTTTCTTAGAAAATTATTAATAAATACTAAAATAATCAGAGGTTAACAAGGAGGGTATCAAGACAGAGAAGGGAAAAATTGGTGTCATAGCACAAAGTCTGGATTGTATAAGTAAATAGAAAAGTCATAACGAATGTTTTATATGACAAAGATAATATTGATACAATCCAGAAAAAAACATGATTAGATACATCCCCAAACTAAGATCAATACATGATTATTTATTCTCAAAATGAATAATAACCAAAAATATACACAGGGAAAATATAATGAAATATCAATAATAATCAGTGTGGAGATTATAATTCTGTTAGACAAATAGTTTGCATTCAGAATAAAGTATATATCTAATATACAGTACAGTACATAACCTTGTTCAACAGATCAATAAGCAACAACAGAAATAATTGAGAGTCAAATAAAGTGCAAGTGCTGCGTCCATGAGGAATGGTCCTGCTTAATGCATAATAAACGGTTCAGTGTAAAGTGCAGTGAACACTCATGTTAGTAAGATACTGTGACTCCCCCCTTTTACGCCAACCAGCGTTTCACTTCTGGCTTTTATATGATTTCAACCTATGATTAATATTCCTTCCAATAGTGTGTATGCCGCAGGGGCCCACGAGGTAATACGACCTATACAGCCATATACACAGGGGCATAACGATCTCGGTCGCAGAGGGTGCGACCACGACTGGGCCCGTGCGCAAGGTGAGCCTCCCAATGCCAGTGCATATTTCAGCTTGATGTGCTTCAGAGGACGCACATTTTAGCAGAAATGCATTGCGGAGCAGAGACTTACTGGGTCTCTGCACTGCAATACAAGCTGCCGGCCACCCAGGGGCAAGCAGCTGACGTTAGCGTGCAGCGACATGAGCTCCAAGTAGCAATGACGTCATGCACTGCCCGTCGCCTGCGCGCTGAAGTCAGTTGCCGGCTACAGAAGAGAGCACCATGCGGTGGGGGAGCAGAGGAAGGTGAGTAGAATTGTTTATTTTATGTTTTAAAGAACAGCGACAGAATGGAGAACATATATACCAGGATGGGCTCAGGATGGGGGACATATATACCAAGAAGGGGGAAATATATACCGAGATGGGGGACATGTATACCAGGATGGGGGACATATATGCCAGGATGGAGAACATGTATATCAGGATGGGGGACATGTATACCGGGATGGAGGACATGTATACCAGGATGGGCCCAAGATGGGGGACATGTATACCAGGGTGGGTGACATATATACCTGGAAAGGGCCCAGGATTAAGAACATATATACCTGGAATGGGCCCAGGATGGGGGGGCATATATACCTGGAAGGGCCCCCAGATGAGGACATTAGTACAGGAAGGGGGACATTACTACATAATGAATGAGAAGGACAACACATAGAGGTGCATCTCACTAAATTAGAATATCATCAAAAAGTTAATTACAAACATTTCAAACAGAGTGATCTATTTCAAATGCTTATTTCTGTTAATGTTGATGATTATGGCTTATATCCTTATAGGATTTAGAACACTACTAGAGCTCACACATCTGACCAGCATGTGTGTGTGTGTGTGAGGGGGGGCAGGCCCATTTTACTCTAGCTACGCCACTGCGTACACAGACCACAATACTTGTTTCCAGTTGCAGCCTTGCAGCCTGAAAAGGATGGACAACTGCAGCTCCCTTAGTAAGGATAATTATCAATCATTGAACACATAAGTCACATCAACAGTCAGTTCTGATATGTTATTAGTGAACACTGCCAGGACTCTCATTGCTTTATTACAAGTTCTAGGATCAAATTGTGATACTGATATTTTTGGTGCAAATAAAAACACTGCAGCCACAAGCAAAATGACCATTCCCGGCCTGATAAATTCCTCCCTTCCTTAGGCTAGGTACATCCTTCTTCTGTGGCCACTGTTGGGCGCATGCACTCAGGAGGTAAGACTTATCCGCAAGTAAATGTATTTTCAAATTATGGAAATTGTGAAGACACAGGGTCTTACGTGGGCATAATCCTACTCAGACAACACAGGGTGAGGGCAAAACAGTGTGGCAACACTTTATTGAACCACCAAACGGACAATAAACAGATCACTGAGCAGTCCCAGCAAATGTACAAGATGGTGCAAATAACACAGTCTCACCCTTCCGTTGGCCCGCCCGGAATAGAGCAACTGCGACTTGGATGCTTCCAGGGCCAACTACTACAACTAGTGGCCCAACGATTTGGCAGGCACCCACAGAGAGGAGGTAGTGGCAAGCTTAGGAAGTTGACAGTTCATTGAGGTACTTGGCCAGGAGACCCGAAGATCCCAACCTGGCTTCTCCGAACATGTCCATAGAACCAGGTTACCTGTGGGTCCCAACCTGGCTTTCTCCGAGCTAATCCATGGGTTTCAGGTGACCTAATTTTTCCCCAAATGTATCCATGGTTTCTGTTATAGTCAATGGAGCAGATCTATCTTCCTCCATACAGGACCATGGTCCCTTAGGCTGGCATCCTGTAGAATTCAAAGCTCTGTCCCTCTGGATGGAGCCATGCTACCAAGCTGCTATTCTGAAGAGTTACTCTGCTGGAGGTTTTTGTAAAGTCTCCCTGATACAGAGACATATGCCCCTTAAATAGTTGACATCTGCTCTTTCAAGCACACATCCACAGGTAAAGGATAAGGGATATTAACTAGCACTGCCTGACGTCCACAGCTTATCCCCCGATGTTGACTTGCCAACATTGAAGGCTAAACTATCAACACCCAAATAATGCAAGTCAACCAGCTGCAGGGCCCACATAATGGTTAATCAACATATTTAGCAAACATTCATTGTTCAAAGACCCAGCATCCCTGTCCTCCAGAGATAACAGTCAATAAACTGTAGGAGCTGATATAAGATGTAAATAACAGCCATTCATCAATTAACAAACATCAACTCAAGTGATCAACATCCAGGCTTATTCAAACAATAGTCTGTGTTGCTCAACCAAAGAAGAGCACAAATTCAAAAGTCAACATAAAGATAAAGGTGTGTGGCTCTTGGCCTACTGATTTATACGTCTGGATAATTAAGATTAAAAGCTGTGTCATCACAGAAATGAACCTAAGCTGGCTTACTTATAGGGGGCCGGCAGCCCTGTAGACAGGCCAGAAGTGGCTATTTTTTGCTCCTCCAAAGTATTGTCTTTTTTTTTTTCTTCTAAATTCGCCATACAGTTCCAGAGATATGGGCCTTTTTATTTTCTGCTAATTCTTATGATCTTTACAAGGGGGTGTGGCTCACTGGATTCCCTGGGGCGTGTCTTCAGGATGCTCTGTATCAATAGCTACGCCCTCTTGGTAAAGACCATAAGAATTAGCACTAAATATAAAAGCCAGCCCCTTAGCTCCATATTTTGGGAGCCTGTCTAGAGAGGCGGAAATATCCAGATTTTTTTTTTCTCTTGTAGAAATTAATATTACATTTATCTAATTTTATCTTCACTGAAAAGAAAATGCAAATAAGCAGGTTTGTAGTGCAAGAAAATAAATAAGGGGGCATTGTTGGGGCACATGTCGGGGACGCATGTGACACAGTAACATCAGGACGTGTTCGCACCTCTGGACATTGCGTCCTGTCACGTTTCGGGCTCGTCAGAATTCCTGTCAGATAAGTGTCTTGTCCCCTGCAGGGCCACGGCTGGCCGCTGGTGTCGCTGTGCGGAGAGTATATATCTGCCGCCCGGCTTTCCTGCAGATCACATTGCCTGCACCATGCTGTCGTCGTGTTCCAGCCGCGGCCTGCTGAGGATCTGCCTGTCTGCATCCGGGTCACTCCAGTCCATAAGGCCATGCAGCAGCAGCAGCAGCTCTGGTGATGACGGCCGGAGCTCACGTAAAGAGAACCCGCGGGTGTACATGGACATAGTCGCAGACAACCAGCCACTTGGGCGCATTGTTTTAGAGGTAGGGGGTCTCTCTCGTTACTTTGTAGTGTGGGCAGGGGGCGTGCTGCACTTGTCATTAGTCTGTGCCATAGTGGGGATCATATGTGGCGCCATCTAGTGTTCTCAGTTGGAATTACGTGAATGAATAGAGAAGTGAATGTAGGATTATCTGGCGCCCCCTATAGGAAGCCTGGATCTGAGTGACCTGTTGTCCTTGGACTGGTTGGAGGACATGATTGTCAGGTTTTACTGCTGCTCTTGTAGCTGTTCTTCTGTGCTACTTGTGATATAAGCCATGCAACTTCAGACTCCTGTCACTAAGCCTTCATGGGATCCTGCTGGGCAGTGGAGGGCCCATAATGCTGGTTAGGGGGCTGCTGTGGGTTCACACACACTCCTCAGGTACAGGCCTGCTATAGTTTCCCTATGGATCTATGGGCACTCAGTGTCACCATGCAGGGCACTCAGGCCTTTCAGAGAAACTGGCCACTTATATAGGAAATCCTACTGTCAGTCCCACCTTAGGGATTATAGCCATATTGTCCAGTTATAGGAGCCGTGATCTGAGTCTACAGAGTGACCGCAGCGGTCAGAACCACTTTGTATCCCTAGGTGATGTGGAGTAAATGGGCCTGGATGTTCCTGCTGACCTGATTAGTATAGATGGGCCTAATGGCTCCGACCATTTATTCCAGGATCTGATAGTTCAGGACTTCCATTGTAATTTGCAACTTAGAATCACACTTTCTTGCATCTTTTGTATGCTTTCTAGGACTTTTAGACACTTGTGATGCTAATTCAGGTCCTGTAATGGCAGGGGATATTCTGTGCCACGTGCAGGGTGACATGTTTGAGGTCTATGGTCAGTCCTGCTTTGCTTTTGTAAAGTCGTGGTATTTGCTCGCTTTGATGGGATGTAGATCGCCCCCAAGTACGTGTAAGGTGACCTTCCAACCAGTTCAGCCATGTACATGGCTGACCGCCAAGTGCAAAGTGTGTAGCTGGCAGATTCCTAATGTTTGCTGATGGAGCAGCACCAGTGCTGCCATTATGTGTAACCAGTGAGATGGTGCGGGCTGCTCTATTGCTCTGCTATCCCAGGTCTTGTACAGTGTATAAAGCAAGGGGGTCACTGTAAATGTTGTACAGCATCGCTGCTCCAGGAAAGCTGAGTAAGGCATATTTCCACATAATTGTCACTTCCATGTTGTTGTCTTAGGTTATTATTGTCATATTCATTTAGCTACAATGTAATGATGCACATAGTTTCATTAGTCTGTTAAGTTTCCATCATTATGAAACTATGTGACCCATCCCAATAAATGAGCTGTATACGGTGGTGACGTGTATAGGATTAGCCTGATGTAGACTTATCTGCTGGATTTTACAGGTAACACTTAAAATGACTAAAATCTGCTCAGGTCCAGAAAGCTGGGCTTCATTTATTGCTCTAAAACCCCTGAATGCTGTTGAGCTGTGCCCTTCAGCTTTAATATACCTGTTACTAGGACAGCAGAGCCAGTGGACCCCATGACTGCTTTCATATGAGTGTCAGCCTAGTCCTGTAGCAAATCTGTTTTATGTAGCCACACAGATCTGAGAATGTATGTGTACATGACAAGGGAGACGTGCTGCCCTGAACTTGGCAAAGCTGAGAACTCCACCAGCATGGAAGCTGCTTCCCAGATAATATTACCTAATAGAATTACAACCTGAAACAATAAGTTGGTGCAGTTGTGCAGAGAGTCTCTGGTAGGTGTGTTTAACACTTTGGCTGCTGACTAAGATTTTGTTGCATAATTAACATTCAGATTTGTAGATGAGCTGCTACCTATTAGTCATCACTTTTTTTTTTTTTTTTTTTTTTTTTTTTAAGGTAGGTTTATAATTATGTGCAAGGTAAATGCCAACTTCTTCCTAGAGATCCATGGTACCCAGAAACGTGAAGGTAGAAGGTTTTTGCCAGTTTCTATCGATCACTCCAGCAGACTCTTGGGCCATGTGTACACAGGGTGTTCAAGATGCCTGCTTAACCCTTACCTTTTTTGCCTTGTGTCATAATTTTCCACATAAATTAAACTATAACGAGTCGCTGCCCGAAGAATTAAGATGTTACTACTTTTAACTGCTTCAAGATTTCCAAAACCTAAAAGTGACACTAGACTGAACATGTGCCCAGCAATGTAAATTTTTAGTTGCTATACATTGTTAAATTATAGATTTGGGTTTTTAAGGTGGGATCTGCCTGAAAGACAAACTGCCAAACTGGGACACACCAATTAAGGATATCTCCTGTCCTTAGAAAAGGTGATAACCTTTCTAATACCTGTGGGTAATGTGGAGCGGAGACATGGTTCACATTTTATAGTACTGTAATCTGTCCCCTGTAAATGCAAATACTCCCCTTTTAATATTTGTCTTTTTGATTTCCATGAAGATGGCACATGGCAAAATAGTGTGCAGAGGCTGCTCTACACTGGTTGCCCATACAGATCGCTGTCGCTCATCCATGTCCTATGTAGTCAATCTCTAGATGTAACCGTTCAGTCCTCTACTTACAGAAAGTCCTGTTCTGGCATGCAGCCTTACTGCTGTCAGCTCGTAAACAGGAAGAAAAAATAGCCACATCTGTTTGTAGCTGATAGTCTGCAATGCATGACGCTGCACCACTATCTAGAGGCACACTGTTTGCAGTTCATGTAGAACCATATTCTTCTATAAGCGACTCATCTTATCATTGCTTTTTTCTTGCAGTTGAAAGCAGACGTGGTTCCAAAAACTGCTGGTAAGTTTGATCTTCAGGGAAATAACACTAGAAATACAATGATTTTAAAGAGATGATTGATATATATTTTATAAAGGGTTGTATCATTATAGGCCCTTAAACTGTTATTCTCAACTTGGGCTTTGCAGCAGTCTGCTGCTAAACACACATCAAGTGTTTCCTCCTTGAGTGACCCTCCCAATCCAGTAGCTTTGTCCTACTGCTGAGATTCTGCTTTTTGCATATAGAGAGAACAGTGCCTTTGAACAAGTGTGTTGCTCAGGAAAGTGAGGGCAGTGATTAGGAGACCTGCTCTTGAAACTGGCAATGATGGGTGGGGCAGTGGGATTTTAATTTTTCAAGAGCAGAAGGGGATGGAGGTAAGCTAACTGCTGTATATCAGTTAATAGGCTGGCAAGAGGTGGCTGGTATCTCAGCAGTTGGAGAACCTGTCACCTGATTCATGCTGCACAAATCCCCAGCAGCATGCTTCTTGCATTATTGCAGCCAGGGATATTTATTTTATTTTTTTCCCCTGAAGCACTGAGGTGCATCCAGGTATAATTTTCTCTGAAATGCTCTGATGTTTCAGAGAAAATATGCTTTAACCCCTTCACGCTGCAGCACTTGTCTGTTTTTTGCTCCCCTTCTTCCCAGATATCTATCTATCTATCGCCACGTGAAAGCTTATTTTTTTGCTGGACGAGTTGTACTTTTGAATGACACTATTGGTTTTAACATATTGTGTACTAGAAAACGGGGGGGATTCCAAGTGTGGTGAAATTTCAAAAAAAGTGCAATTCCACAAAGTTGTTTCTTGATTTTTCTTTACCATGCTCACTAAATGCTAGAACTGACCTGCCATTATGATTCCCCAGGTCATTACTAGTTCATAGATGCCAAACATGTATAGATTTTTTTTTTTATTTGAGCGGTGAAAGAAAAATCAAGTATGTTTAAAAAAAAAAAAAAAAAAAAAAATTTGCTCCATGATCTGGGGCCGGGTGAGGACTTTTTTTTTTTTTTTTTTTTTTTTTTTTTTTGCACACTGACGTTTTTTATACAATTTTTAGAGTAGATATGATGTTTTGATCGCCTGTTATTGCAATGTTGCAGCGACCAAAAAACAAAATTCTGGTGTTTTAGATTTTAATTATAGATTATTTTTTTTTTATTACGCCATTGGGCGATTCTGAACGTGGCAATACCAAATGTGTATATTTAACTTTTTTTTTTTTGTAGCGATCAGATGAGCCAGTGAGAGACCTTTTTTTTTAATGTTGAAGCCACATGCAAATCTGGGTGTGAATGCACTTGGAAGAAGCAGTCCAAGTGTACAGACAAGCCCTTTTTCAGACAAATTTGCATCTGTCATCTATGCTAGATTTCCCATAATTGGCACATCCAATTTCTGAAAAAAAGGTGTAATTTTATTAGTGTCAGGTGCACAACCATACTAGTACTTTCACAGGTAAAAAGTGCTGACGGCTTCGCTTAAAAAGCAGCTATGGAAATCGGCTGATCACCATGGGTCCAGGTGCCAAGACTCCAGACTGAGAACCCCTTTCTATGCTGTCCATATGTTCTATTGGGGAATGTAGAATGGAGTTGTCAGGTGGCTTAAGCACTTTAAAATCAGATTTGTATTGACTTTATGCAATTTCCCCCAGTATATCATTAAATGGTATTTCTGTAATGTAAGATTAGAATAACTCCCTTTTATAAGACTGACTGTTGCATCTCAGGAGCTGTTGGCCATACACAGCTGCTGCTGTCTAGCTGAGATGCTGCTGAGAACCATACTTGACTTACCGCAAATTGTAGTAGAATATATAGATAGAAAAGCCTAATAAGCTTTTGGCCTACAGCTTAACTTGTGATATGTAATCAAATCCTTAAACTTATTGATCTTGATGGGACCAGCTCACCACCTTATTTGAATGGGGGCCCCCTACCCTGTCAGATGTTTGAGAAGTAGGGGTTGCATAAGCAATGCTACTAAAAATGAAGATTATTTCAACTGACTTTTCTCTAACGTGTATGGAGCCCTTTGGCTGCAGGGTGATTGGCATGCCTCTTCAGGTTAAAGAGCTTGTGCTTAAACTCCTGGGCTGGCTGCAATCACTGGTGCTCCAGTTGGCCGCATGCTGCAATTTAGAATGGCCGACCCTGTTCTACATGGATAGTTTGGGTCGGTCAAAGCAAGTGCTGCTCTTACTTGGGTGCTACTCCTATAATGCCTTTATGGTCTACTGGAGAATATAGTGTGTGTGTGTGTGTCACCCCCTAGAAGGTAACTCTTTCTTAAAATGGGAAGAGAATGATGGAGGCTTGTGACAAGCGCCTTGCAGTCTGTTAAGATGGAATATGATGACATTGCATCCTCATGTTCAGCCTGCAGTCAGGACAAAGCAAATGAAATGTTATGTTCCACTGATGCTAATGAATAAGTGATGGTGAAGTTTATTCTTAAAACCAAACTTGGGCTTTTTCCTTTTTAATACCTAGAAAACTTTCGGTCCCTGTGCACTGGAGAGGTGGGTTTTGGATATAAAGGATCCACTTTTCACAGAGTAATCCCCAACTTTATGTGCCAGGTATGTAATCTGTTTTTTCCTTAGTATTCCCAGGTTAATTATGAAGCAAACAAATGTTTTACTAAAGCAGAAAAAATGTATGTATATTGGGATGTCCGCTTTTTTTTTATTTTTTATTTGTGGGGGCTGGAGAAGGTCACTTAAAACGCATCTGTACTTTGTCCCTACATTCAGATTTATTTATGAATGATTATCAGTGACAAGAGTAGACCACATGGGGGGGGGGGGGGGGGGGGGACGACAGAGAGCTTCAGACCTGCAGATTCCTATCATGTTGTAGAATTGCTGTAGATGTTGCAGCTTTCAGATACAACTGAACATGGATGAACTGGCTATAATTCACTGCAGGGAGTAAAATTAATCTACTATACCATGATGGCTTTATAATTTTTCTATGAATGTCAAGGCTATGTTCTCGCGTTGTATTTTGCAGCAGCTTTTTATGCAAATTTTCAGCTTTGTCTAGCAGTACCAGCAAAGTCTACAAAACCTGAATTCTCTGTTCACACGTTGCTTTTTGTTTGCTGTGTATTTTCTGCCTAGCTTGTGTATTTGAAAATTCTACTTTCAGCGTTTCTGCAGCAGAAAACGCACTTGCGTATTTGCTCTGTTTTTCACACATAGAAAGTAATGGATGGTTGAAAACGCAGCAAAACCTGTGGCGCTGTTTTCCTGCCAGAGAAAAGCTAGCAGCAGAAAAAACACGTGTGAACATAGCCTAAAGGGGTTGTCTGACTTTGTGTTGCTCACCAATCCTTAAGATAGTTCATCAATATCTGATCAGTTGCGACTAAGACCCAGCATTGCCACCAATCATTTTCGGCTACTCTGAAAACTAGCTCTGCTTTAGCTTAGGCCAGCCCAGACAACCCATTAAAAAAAGCTATGGTGCTGCACTTGAAAGGATGGCAAAAAAGACTCGCTTGTGTCGTAAAATCAATCTTTCCGTTACAACAATGTACATTTATCATGTGTAGGTTACAATCCAGGGTATACACTTTCTATTAAAGCACATCTGTTACAAGATTCATGCTGCCTAAACCATGTGCATTAGGACAGCCTGGCTGTACGACTGCAGACATGTAAATGTTACCATGAAACACTGGCATTTCTATAGAGACACCTGACTTGTCTAGAGTGACCCCCAGCAGGCTTCTCCTCCCCCCTCCAGCTGACAAGTTTCACCCCATTTACACACATGGATCTAATGACTGACAGGTTCCCTTATAAATTAAACTAGCTATTGAACCCTTTCTACGCCCAGGTGGTGAGCATTTTTATTGGTATATGGTCTCCCATGCTGGTGTGTGCTGCCCCATCCTGTCCCCACCATCCTATCCTGGTATACATGGCACCCGCAGTCCCCAATCCTGTTATGCGTGGCACCCCTCAGCCCTTTCACACTGTACACACATACAAAAAAATAAACAGTTATACTCTCCTTTCTTCTCTGTACTACAGCGCTGCTGCGTCCTGTTCTGCCGGGGGAGGAGTGCGGCGCCAGAGCACCCCGCTGTCCGGCGCCATTTTGCTGAAGACACACTGTAAATGTGTCTTCAGTAAAATGGCGCCGGATAGCGCTATGCGCACGCGCCGATCCGATGCCTCACTCCTGCCCTGGTCTCCGGCGAAGAGAGGCGCTGAGGCAACGCTCCTCCCGGTCAGGTAAGTATGCAAGTATGGCGCCGGAGATCGCGGTATGCGTTCAGTGCCTACACATACCACGATCTCCGGCGTCATTCACCTCCTCTTACCTGTAACGGCTGAATGCCTGCTTCTGTCTGGAGCCAGACTGCGCGTCTCGCATGCGCAGTCTATCGAGGCTTCATCCCCAGTTATATTATAGATTTTTGCTGAAATTTAATTTAGTTATTAGCCCTAAACCTTTTTTTTTATACATAGAATTCTACTTTTATCCCCCTCTTTATTGAAGTGTATATACAACAAAAATGTATTTTGTTTTTTTATACAGGGAGGAGATTTTACTAATCATAATGGCACTGGTGGCAAATCTATTTATGGAAGTCGTTTCCCTGATGAGAACTTTAGCTTGAAACACACTGGACCAGGTATGCAGCCATCTATATGGTTACCAGTGAGGTTGGCTGTTCTTAAAATTGGGCAACTTGCACCTGCGAATTGCGGATAAGATTGACTCCATTTGCTTGTCTGCATTGTGGAGCAGTGCAGGATCTGCCTGATATTACATGCATTACGCTGGTCCATAAAATGGAGCAGAGAAGTGCTCACTCCAATCCTGTGCTACACTTAGATATTACTCATTGTGTACATCAGAACATGAAGCTGTTTATCCACAACTTTAATTGTGAACCCAGTGACATCCCATGAGATGTGGCCGTTGATGTTGCAAACCCTTGTATAAACTGCAAATAACTTACTTTATTCACTAAACAATTTGTGTTTTTTTTCTTAGTATTTTGGCTTGTTATGAAATGAGTCAGTAAATTCCATTTTTAAATGTGATGGAGGGTTTTCAAAACTTTATCCTCATGCGATTTAGAAAATCTACAGAAGTGATGACAAGCTGTGGGTTTCCTAACTTAGAGCAATTCTGCATCAGAATATGCCTACGGGTATCACTATATACTATGTAATTTATATGGTGAATCACTACAAAATCTATATGCAGACTTGGCTGTGAGTTCACAGTAAAATTCTTAGTTATAAAACTTTAACATGGTACACCCAGATATATTTTGCTGATTGTTTCCTCCACTCTCTGTATAGGAATCCTCTCAATGGCTAATGCAGGGCCAAACACCAACGGGTCTCAGTTTTTTATCTGCACTACAAAAACTGAATGGTGAGTATAATCTTCCACCTGGGTCTTGTGTACATATGCGACTTGACATTTTGCATTAAAACTGGTCCATATTGTAGATTTCATTTTGTGGGACAGCAACTTTCAATCTATTTTTTTGTATACATTTTTTTTACTAAAGGAATCTGTGTGGCCTTTTTTATATGGAATTAAGGCACAGTAAAATTTGGCATTCCTACATAGTTTGATTTTCTTTAAGCACTAAATTATTTCTTTCATCCATGGTATCTTCTATAACCAAAATTACACTTAAAAAGGTTGTCCAGTTAAAACAGGGGTTAGGTGATGACTTTATTTTATCCTTGTTACCAGATGGTGCTGCAGATCTGACGCCCAGTCGCTGCTCCATTCATTCCTTGAGGAACCTCTGGAAAAAGCTGAGCACCGCACTTCTCAGCCTCATATGGAATGACTGGAGCAGTGCATGCGCACTGCTGCTCCATTGTAACAAGGATAACAATTCCCCGTTCTGTTGATCAGTGCAGGTCCCAGTGTTCACATCCCACTGATCAACATGTTATCACCTATCCACAGTGTTCAGTGAAAACAAGTTAAGTAGTTATTTCATCTCCTCAGCAGTCAACTTACAATACTCTGAGGGGATGAGGGGACTATGGACCCATAGACTTGCTATTGAGCTCAATGTGCAAAAAAGGAGAAAAAAAGCGCTATTCATAACCCACACGACTTGAAAGGATAACTGCACACACCTCACAATTATTTGGGGACTCGGGGTGCTTCACCAAACGCAAGATTTTCATTAAACTTCAAAGGGGAAAGGCTGCATTCTCTGTCCCATAAAAGCATTTTATTGTAGAATCATTGAAAACTAAAAAAAAATAAAAATGGATGCAGGTGCAAGAGACGGACGACGGCTGTTTCGCACACAATGGTGCTTCAACAAGTCCAAACATCTAGTTTGTGTTTGGACCTGTTGAAGCACCGTTGTGTGCGACACAGCCGTCAGTTTCTTGCGCCTGCAGTCTCCTGCATCCATATATTATGTATAACACATACATGCATATTTTGCACCACTTAGATTTACTTCTAATCAGTTAAGGTCCCATCAACCATGGCAAGTTGACCTAATAATTATCAAACATTCTTCTCTTGTACTAAATGCCTGCAAATTTAAATGACAGGTAGGATCTAGCAATACAGACTTGGGCTGATGGGACGAGTGCTCAGTCAGAAAGGAGTCATTCAACACCTCCGAAAGATATGTATATTATATTTTTGGTCTAATACTTGACTATACCTACTGTCTTTTGTCATTGAAGGTTGGATGGCAAACATGTGGTTTTTGGACATGTTAAAGATGGCTTTGAGGTTATAAAGAAAATGGAAGTTCTTGGCAGCAAAACTGGACGTCCTTCCAAAAGAATAGTCATATCAGACTGTGGAGAACTTGATTAATGAATCTCAGTCCACCAAAATTGCTGTGAATTTCTGAATGTAAAACTATTTTACTTGCAATGTGAAATGTCTTCAGGAGTAATTTGAGTATATAGCAAACTGTTTAAAAAAAAAAAAAAAAAAGTGGTGCTGTGCCACTCACTGAGCCGGTTATATCTTTTACTGATGACATGGCTGGTAAGATTAAGGATGTGAAGCTTGTCCTCGTTAGTAAATTGTGTATATACAAGAAAAACCAAGAACTAAGTGTATTAAAATAACGATATGGATTTGGAATTGATCCTTGATATGAATATGCACTGGTTTCATGGATTGTCTGTGACTTGCTTCATTTCATAAGATCTCTGACAACTGGACTGTTCTAATACTGTAATGGCTTTGGTGCCTAAAGGGGGTGCTTTCAGCACAGAATGACTGTTCAAAGCAAGTACAGGCGCTCTGCATCACGATGGGGACAACTTTTTATTCCTCTTTTCACTTGCTTGTTTTTAATCCATCTCCTTTCTCTGGCTGTATGAAGCCAGAGCAGTCAAAGGAGAGGGGGGGAGAACAAGCAGGTGGGACGGTGTGTATAAATGATTGGCCCCGCCCTGATGCACCCAGCAGGACTTGGTTTGAACAGTCAGTCATTCCATGCTGACAGTCCTTTTTAATGTTGCTTGCTGTAGGCTCACTATTTCTTAGGCGGGTGTCAATCACTATCCTGTCACATATCTACTAAACTTTACTTCTCCTCTTTTGAGGCAGCTATAGTCTGTATCTTTTAATGCCCTGGCAGACAGCAAAGCACTGCTCAACAGATTACGCGGAGATTACCTCTAAGCAGGTTTATTAATGTCAGGCTTAAATGTAGACTGGACCAATGACTTGTACACTGAATAGCTGCACAGGAGATGCGTATGGGTAAGGCCCTATAAGTAATAGATGGTACTTTCACTGATGATCCTTCTTTAAGCCTGTAAAATTTATTCTAGCATGTAACACTAGTGTTTTGGGTACTGAAAATTACTAGTATAGGATTTGAGCAGTGTGCTCCCACTATATAATGCATTGTTAGGTCTACCTATAATACCGTTGATCTATTGCTGATAGCTGACACCTTTTTCAATAGAAAGTTTAAAAAGACCAGTAGGCAAGAAGGTGCTGTATAATCCTGGTGCTGATTACCTCAAACCATTGGATTCCAGGTGTCAACTTGCAACACGTTGATTAATCTTCTACAGCCATTACTAGGAGGTCTAGTGCCTGGTGTGAGACCAGTATGCCCAGTACATGGGGCTCTGATGTGGGCATTATACCAGGTGTCAATTATAAGCATTATGCTCCGGTGTATGCAGTATTTTGAAGTCCGATTTTAATCTGCATGCCACAGCCAGTGTACCCATTATATCCTGATCTGTCAGTGGCATGGGATGGGCATCCCTACTGTTTGTCATAGATATGGGGGGGAAGGTACAGGTAAGTGAAGGTTCAGTCCTGTGATACATGTTGCCCTCTAGCCCTAGGCTGACCTTTGTGCTATTATGACTGTGGGAAGATTTGTAAATTGTTTTGTACACAATCAGAAAAAAATGTCTATTGTTTATAGGCTGCCTTTATGAACAAAAACTTGGATATCCAAAAGTACTTTTTTTATAAGCAAAATATTTGTAGTTTTGAATAAAATATTTATTTTTGCTTGTTTTATTAACCAACAAGGTCTTGTCTGAATGTAGAAATGTTCCAAAAATGAAGCTTCATTCATCCTGGGCCAGTTGAATAAATGCACAACTCCCCTTTTCTCCCTGTCCTCCTCATGGTACTTTTTAGAAAGTGGGCAGAACCTAGATGCAGAAGAAGGGCATTCACCACAAACTTTAGCTAATTACATTTTACTATGCTTGGATAGTTAAAGATGCGCTTATTCTACTGATAATAGTGTATGCTTAAATTGGGCACATGCATTTTGGTAAAGTGTATGAGATGCTGGTTTTAATCTCCCCTGTTCCTCACCCCTCCCCACGTATTTGGCAGGCATAGATACTTAGAAAGCACTAAGGTAGTACTGGGGGGAGGGGGGGGTGGAGTGCATATATAGGTTTAGAGGTGAATAGTTAAGCTTAAGGCTGTGTGCCCACTATGCGTGTTTTTTTTTTTTTTTTTTTTTAAAGCGTTTCTGCAGCAGCAATTCCGCCGCTTAAACGCTTGGTAGAAGGTCTGCCATGTTCCCCAATGATAATCCCCATGTGCTGTGCACATGCTGCAGATTATCATTGCGGAAAAATCCGCAGCACTAGCACTTATTTTGCAGAAGCACTGCGTTTTAGCCACTATGGTCTTGCGTTGGACTGCATGACTACACGTGCACATGCGGTTCAATGCGCGGCTGGTACCCGGGTCTGGAGAAAAGGAGACTCTGCTCCAGACCCAAGTACCATAGTACCTGTAGTTAAAGAATTAAAATAAAAATAACAAAAACCTTATTCTCTCCTTTCCAGCGCTCCCCGGTCTCCTCTGATTGGCACTGTGGTCTCCTTGGCTTCCGGTGCTGATCTGCAAGGACCTTCTGTGACATCATTTAGTCATGTGACGGTCACGCAACAATACCGGACGCATCGCTAAGGAGACTGGGTGCCATCTGAAGGTGAGTATAATTAAATTTTTTTTTTTTTTTTTTTGTTAGGGAGCTATAAGGGTTAAAAGTTGACCAGCGATTTCTAATTTTTCCAACAAAATTTACAAACATTTTTTTAGGGACCACATCATATTTGAAGTCACTTTGAGGGGTCTTTATGACAGAAAATACCCAAAAGTGACACCATTCTAAACTGCACCCCTCAAGGTGCTCAAAACCACATTCAATAACTTTATTAACCCTTCAGGTGCTCCACAGGAATTTTTGGAATGTGGAAGAAAAAAAATTAACATTTACATTTTTTCACAAAAATGTTACTTTAGACCCAATTTTTTTTATTTTCACAGGGGTAACAAGAAAAAATGGACCCTAAAATTTGTTGTGCAATTTCTCCTGAACACGCTGATACCCCATATGTGGAGGCAAACCACTGTTTGGGCGCACGGCAGGGTTCGGAAGGGAAGGAGCGCCATTTGACTTTTTGAATGTAAAATTTGTTTGAATAATTAGCGGATGCCATGTTGCATTTGGGGGGCCCTTAATGTGCCTAAACAGTGGAAACCCCCCACAAGTGACACCATTTTGGAAACTAGACCCCTTAGGGAACTTATCTAGATGTGTGGTGAGCACCTTGCACCCCCAGCTGCTTCACAGAAGTTTATAATATTGAGCCATAAAAATAAAATTTTCACATTTTTCCCACAAAAAAATGTTTTTCATTCCCTAATTTTGTATTATCATAAGGGTAACATGATACATTGCACCATGAAATTTGTTGTGCAATTTCTCCTGAACACGCCGATACCCCATATGTGGGGGAAAACTACGGCTTTGGTGTGCGGCAGGGTTCGGAAGAGAAAGGAGCGCTATGTTGGCTGGGATATGGTGTCTGCAACCTGTCACATTTGAAGAGTTGCTGACATGCCGAAACAGCAGAAACCCCCACAAGTGACCCCATTTTGTAAACTACACCTCTCAAGGAATTCATCTAGGGAAGTAGTGAGTATTTTTTAATTTTTAAATTTATACCATTGGACAGTGAAAAAAGCATAATTATATTTTTACCACAAAAAAATGTTTTACCCTCAGATTTTACATTTTCACACAGGGCAATGGGTAAAAATGGTGCCGAAATGTGTCACACAATTTCTTCTAAAAGTGTCAATACCCCATGTGTGGCTGTATCGTACCGCTTAGCCATACGGTGAGATCTGGGGTGGACGGAGTGCTATTTGACAATTGGAGAACAAATTATTGTAGAATAGGCATTTGGGAGCACAAAATTTTCTGAATTTCTTTTGGGGGGCAAGGGTCATTTTGCTTTTCCAGAGCCTTTCTGCTACCAGTAACTTGGAAGTCCCTTATATTTTTAACAGATGACTTACCTGAGTGGGGACTAGCTTTTTTTGAGGACTGAGTTGAAGCTTTTATTGGGAACATTTTACGTAACATTTATCCGGCGCTCTAGGCTGAGCATTTACATCGGGGTTTCCATCTAAATGTCCAAGTGATGTAATTCAGATAAAACCCCTGCGGGATCCATTCACTGTAATGAGGCAGCAGAGTTACTCTGGACTCCGTCTGGCCTCTGTTTAGCAGTGTCCTTTTTTTTCAGAAGTGCACAAAACTGTGGCCAACCACACTTTTATGCACACCTAAAACAAATGACACCGTGGGATCACAGGCCAGACGGCATTCACAGTGGCCTATATCTGCCTCATTACAGGGAATCTTCCATCATGGGTTCCATCTGAATCACGTATCTCAGAGATTTACACGGAAACTCTGGTGTAAGTGCTCTGCGCAGAGAGCAGGATAAATATGAGCAGATCCTTACTGCGATCTTTGGGAGACCTAATAAACAAATCAGTAGCAGGTGAAGAATTGGTTTTATTTATTTTTTTACGCAGTTCCTCGTGTGATATAACTGATTAGATTACTTTATTCTTCAGGTCGGTGCGATTACAGAGATACCAGATTTGTATCGAGTTTTTATGACTGACAGCTGTCACACACTAAGACACTTTTTTTTTTTTTTGCAAAATCTAGTTTTTGCATCGCCATATTTTGAGAGCTATAATTTTTCCATATTTCGGCCGACAGAGTCATGTGACGGCTTGTTTTTTGCGGGACGAGTTGACATTTTTATTGGTACCATTTTTGGGTGCGTGACATTTTTTGATTGCTTTCTATTCCGTTTTTTTGGGAGGTAAAATTAACCAAAACCAACAATTCAGGAATTGTTTTTTGAGTTTTTTTTTTATGCCGTTCTGCGTGTGGTGAAAGTGATCAGGCAGCGTTAATTCTTCGGGTCAGTACGTTTACAGCGATGCTACACTTACTGTATTTTTTTTTTTTTTTTTATGTTTTGGCGCTTTTACACAAAACAATTTTATAGAGAATTTTTTTTTTGCATTGCTTTATTCTGAGCACTATAACTTTTTTATTTTTCGGCTGATGGCGCTGTATGGCGGCTTATTTTTTGCAGAACAAGATGACGTTTTCAGCGGTACCATTTTTATTTCCATTTTGCTTTTTGATCGCAGTTTTTTCCACTTTGGCGATATGAGGAAAAAGCATAGTTTTTTTTTTTTGCTCCGTTTTTTATTTTTATTACGGTGTGCACAGAAGGAGTTAATTAGTGTGACAGTTTTATAGCTCTGGTTGTTTCGGATGCGGCGATACCAAATATGTGTACTTTTTTTATTTTTGCATAAATATACGGATTTATCGGTTTAATATTTTATTTATTTTAATTTATTTTGTATTTTTTTTTTAACAGTTTCAAAACATTTTTTTTTTACATTTTTACTTAGTCCCTGTATGGGACAATAATTTTTATTTTTCTGATCGCTGATCTCATGTAATAGACATGTATTACATTATATGAGATCTTCACACAGTCAGTGTGTCCTGCCAGGCTTCAGCTTGCAGGCTGACCCTGGCAGGGCACCATATATGGCAGAGCTGGAGGCGGTCATGTGACCTCCAGCTGCCATAGCAACCCAAGGTCCTGGAAGGTATCAGGGGTCTTCGGAGAGGTAAGTATACCACCCCCTCTCTTCTATATGCCGCGATCACTATAGATCGGGGCATATAGAAGACGGCAAAGGGTTAACATCAGTGGGACCTGATCCAATCAGGTCCCGATGATGTTCCCTGTCAGAGCTATCGCTCTGCACCGCTCTCGCAGCACTTGCAGGACCCTGGGGGCCCTGAGCGCTGCGAGACCACCCACCGTTTTTAAACATCCGCGCTGCACAGAGCCCAGGCAGCGCGGACGTTTATGTACAGTGGGCGGTCGGGAAGCGGTTAACGCTTCAGGTGCTTCACAGGAATTTTTGGAATGTGTAAGAAAAAAAATTTACATTTTACTTTTTTCACAAAAAATGTTACTTTGAACCCAATTTTTTTTATTTTTGCAGTGGTAACAGAAAAAAATGGATCCCACAATTTTCCCTGAGAACAGATACCCCATATGTGAGGAAAAACCACTGTTTGGGTGCACGGCAGGGTTTGGAAGGGAAGGAGCGCCATTTGACTTTGTGATTGTAAAATTTGCTTGATAATTAGCAGATGCCATGTTGCGTTTGGAGAGCCCCTGATGTGCCTAAACACTGGAAACCTCCCACAAGTGACACCATTTTGGAAACTAGACCCCTCAGGGAACTTATCTAGATGTGTGGTGAGCACCTTGAGCCCCCAAGTCCTTTACAGAAGTTTATAACATGGAGCCGTGAAAATAAAAAATTCAAACTTTTTCCACAAAAAATGTTTTAGCCCTAATTTTTTTTTATTTTCACAAGGATGAGAGTATGCCAATACCCCATGTGCGGAAAATACAGTGTTTGGGCGTACGGCAGAGTTCAGAAGGGAAGGAGCACTGTGACTTTTTGAACGCAAAATTGGCTGGATTCGAGAGCGGACGCCATGTCGCGTTTGGAGAGCCCCTGATGTGCCTATATAGTGGAAACCCCCCACAAGTGACCCCATTTTGGAAACTACACCCCTCAAGGATTTTATCAAGGGGTATAGTGAACATTTTGAACCCAGCGGTACGACACAGAATTCGATAACATTAGGTCATCATATTAAATAAGTTGTCATTAGTCTTGAGTGCAAGTGCTCGCTACTTGAGTTTGCATCGGGTACTCAAGTATGCACCATGTATCGCGGGTGCTCAAGTGACATGCTCGAGTCCCCGCCCACATGTTTCACCGTTTTTAGAAACCCAAAAAAAAACATGCGGGGATCGCACGTGCATGGCAGGCAATCTCCTTGAGGTTTTTTTTGGCCGCAAAGCATATGGGGTGGAGACTCGAGCATGTCACTTGAGCACCTGCGATACTCAGTTCATACCCAAGCACCCGATGCAAACTCGAGTAGCGAGCACTTGCTCTCAACACTAGTCGTCATATTGTTTTGTTTTTTTTTACTTTTGAAAAGAAAACCAACCCTAGAGTTTATTTTTTACGCCGTTCCTCGTGCGGTATAAGTGATTAGACGACTTTATTCTTCGGGTCGGTGCCAACAAGTGCTAAGCATCTCTGGGAACTCCTTCAAGATTGTTGGAAGACCATTTCCAGTGACTACCTCTTGAAGCTCATCAAGAGTGTGCAAAACAGTCATCAAAGCAAAAGGTGGCTACTTTGAAGAACCTAGAATATAAGACATATTTTCAGTTGTTTCACACTTTTTTGTTAAGTATATAATTCCACATGTGTTAATTCATAGTTTTGATGCCTTCAGTGTGAATGTACAATTTTCATAGTCATGAAAATACAGAAAAATCTTTAAATGAGGTGTGTCCAAATGTTTGGTCTGTACTGTGTGTGTGTGTGTATGTATATGTGTATATATATGTGTATATATATATATATATATATATATATATATATATATATATATAAAAAAAAAGCGGTTGATGAGCACACATGAATTGGACAATTTATGCGCTAAGAACCTCCATTTTTTGTAAGTAAAGCTTATTGAGTAATAACACAGTTTAAATTAAATGGTTTTATTGTCTTTATGTATCTTGGCCATAATGGAGTGCTGCTCCGCTTTCTTTTTATTTATATTTATATATACATATACATAAGTACAGACCAAAAGTTTGGACACACCTTCTCATTTAAAGATTTTTCTGTATTTTCCTGACTATGAAAATTGTACATTCACACTGAAGTCATCAAAACTATAAATTAACACATGTGGAATTATATACTTAACAAAAAAGTGTGAAACATCTGAAAATATGTCTTATATTCTAGGTTCTTCAAAGTAGCCACCTTTTGCTTTGATGACTGCTTTGCACACTCTTGGCATTCTCTTGATGAGCTTCAAGAGGTAGTCACCGGAAATGGTTTTCACTTCACAGGTGTGCCCCGTCAGGTTTAATAAGTGGGATTTCTTGCCTTATAAATGGGGTTGGGACCATCAGTTGTTTTGTGCAGAAGTCTGGTGGATACACAGCTGATAGTCCTACTGAATAGACTGTTAGCTGCTTTTTTCTTGCCATAATACAAATTCTAAGTAAAGAAAAACGAGTGGCCATCATTACTTTAAGAAATGAAGGTAAGTCAGTCTGAAAAATTGGGCAAACTTTGAATGTGTCCCCAAGTGCAGTTGCAAAAACCATCAAGCGCTACAAAGACACTGGCTCACATGAGGACCGCCCCAGGAAAGGAAGACCAAGAGTCACCTCTGCTTCTGAGGATAAGTTTATCCGAGTCACCAGCCTCAGAAATCGCAGGTTAACAGCAGCTCAGATTAGAGACCAGGTCAATGCCACACAGAGTTCTAGCAGCAGACACATCTCTTCAACAACTGTTAAGAGGAGACTTTGTGCAGCAGGCCTTCATGGTAAAATAGCTGCTAGGAAACCACTGCTAAGGACAGGCATCAAGCAGAAGAGACTTGTTTGGGCTAAAGAACACAAGGAATGGACATTAGACCAGTGGAAATCTGTGCTTTGGTCTGATGAGTCCAAATTTGAGATCTTTGGTTCCAACCACCGTGTCTTTGTGCGACGCAGAAAAGGTGAACGGATGGACTCTACATGCCTGGTTCCCACTGTGAAGCATGGAGGAGGAGGTGTGATGGTGGGGGGGGGGGGGCTTTGCTGGTGACACTGTTGGGGATTTATTCCAAATTGAAGGCATACTGAACCAGCATGGCTACCACAGCATCTTGCAGCGGCATGCTATTCCATCCGGTTTGCGTTTAGTTGGACCATCATTTATTTTTCAACAGGACAATGACCCCAAACACACCTCCAGGCAGTGTAAGGGCTATTTGACCAAGAAGGAGAGTGATGGGGTGCTACGCCGGATGACCTGGCCTCCAGTCACCAGACCTGAACCCAATCGAGATGGTGTGGGGTGAGCTGGACTGTAGAGTGAAGGCAAAAGGGCCAACAAGTGCTAAGCATCTCTGGGAACTCCTTCAAGATTGTTGGAAGACCATTTCTGGTGACTACCTCCTGAAGCTCATCAAGAGAATGCCAAGAGTGTGCAAAGCAGTCATCAAATCAAAAGGTGGCTACTTTTAAGAACCTAGAATAGAAGACATATTTTCAGTTGTTTCACACTTTTTTGTTAAGTATATAATTCCACATGTGTTAATTCATTTTTGATGCCTTCAGTTTGAATGTACAATTTTCATAGTCATGAAAATACAGAAAAATCTTTAAATGAGAAGGTGTATCCAAACTATTGGTCTGTACTGTGTACACACACACACACACACACACACACACACACACACACACACACACACACACACACACACACTCAAAGTCATGTATACTGCTCAAAAAATAAAGGAAACACTCAAATAACATCCTAGATCTGAATGAATGAAATATTCTCATTGAGTACTCTGTTCTGTACAAAGTTGAAGGTCATTTTGCAGGGCTCTGGCAGTGCTCCTCCTGTTCCTCCTTGCACAAAGGCGGAGGTAGAAGTACGGCTGCTGTGTTGTTGCCCTCCTACGGCCACCTCCACATCTCCTGGTGTACTGGCCTGTCTCCTGGTAGCGCCTCCAGCCTCTGGACACTACGCTGACAGACACCGCAAACCTTCTTGCCACAGCTCGCATTGATGTGCCATCCTGGATGAGCTGCACTACCTGAGCAACTTCTGTGGGTTGTAGAGTCCGTCTCATGCTACCACGAGTGTGAAAGCACAACCAACATTCAAAAGTGACCAAAACATCAGCCAGAAAGCATTGGTACTGAGATGTCTGTGGTCCCCACCTGCAGAACCACTCTTTTATTGAGGGTGTCTTGATAATTGCCAATAATTTCCATCTATTGTCTATTCCATTTGCACAACAGCATGTGAAATTGATTGTCAATCAGTGTTGCTTCCTAAGTGGACAGTTTGATTTCACAGAAGTTTGATTTACTTGGAGTTATAGTCTGTTGTTTAAGTGTTCCCTTTATTTTTTTGAGCAGTGTATGTATGTATGTGAGTGTGATTATATATATTCTGTGTTTTGCATGTGTTGCTTACTGTACATGTAATTTATTGTTAAATTAAAGAATTTATTAAAAAAAATTGGCGTGGGGTCCCCCGTAATTTTACACACAAGCAGAGGTTAAGTGGACAGCTGGGACCAGATGTTTGTAGCCTGGGAAGGGGGTAATACCCATGGAGCTTCCCAGGCTACTAATATTAGCCCTCAGCTGTATACTTAGCCTTTACCGGCTATTAAAATGGGGGACCCCAAAAAAAAATTGATGTGGGGTCCCCCTATTTTAGCAGCCAGCAAAGGCTAGGCAGACAGCTGGGGGTTGATATTAATGGCTTAGGAAGGGGCAATAAATAGGGGCCCTCCCAGACTACAAACATCAGCCCTCAGCTGCCCCAGAAATGGCGCATCCATAAGATGCCCAATTCTGGCACTTAGCCATAATATGGGTTATAGGGCTGGGGTTTATGTCAGCTTATAATGCCAGCTGACATCAAGCCCAGGTTAGTAATGGAGAGGCGTCTATAAGACGCCCCCATTACTAACCCCATTGTGAAAGTGAAATGTTAAATCAAAACACCCACACCAAGAATAAAATATTTTATTTGAAATAAACACACTGACTCCTTTAATAGTTCTAAATTAAGCACTACTTACCATTACGCCCACTTCTCTGAATCCCATGTCACACGAGTGTGGGGAAATTCTCACCGCGCCTGCGCTGACTTCATTTGCTGGCACTGCGAGTGTGAGAATTTTTTCCTGCCACTGCGAGCGTTAGAATATTTTTTTACGTCAATGAGGTGAACTGAGTCCATATGACATGAATTCCGCTCAACTTGATGCAGTCACTGCGAGTCACGCAAGCATGCGTTCCTAAGTGTCTCTGCAGAATGGCATGCTGGATGGTTGCATCATGCTACTATGCAGCCCGCCATCTAGATGTAGCAGAGCTGGACCCGTCGCAGGACACATGGATTATGTTCTTCACGTCGAAGACGTGAGGATGAGGTTGGTTTATTATTTTATTTTTATTACAGTTGACATTGGTCTAAAAACATCTGCCCCAGCTGTCCGCTTAACCTCTGCTAAAGAATAAAATTACTGGGGACCCCACGCCATTTTTTTTAAATCTTTAATTGCACAATAAATGACAAGTACAGTAACCAACACAGTCACTGTACTAATTATATATGTGACTGACATCTTTCTATCTAACTATTCTATGTATGTATATCTATTCTCTCTATTCCAAATTGTCGGATGCCGCTGTGATTTTACCGTATGCGGCTGATGTATTGTCAGGTTTCAAGGAAACAGGTGCGTGAAAATCGGATGGCACTCACATGGTCCGAGTGCCTTGCGACTTTTTTCACGCACCCATTGACTTGCATTGGCGAGTCTCGGATGAGATATGCAGCAAAACGCAGCATGCTGCGATTTTTTTCTCAGTCCGATTTCAGCTGAGACAAAAATCGCAGATGAGATATCACTTATAGATTAACTTTGGTCCGAGTGCAATCTGATTTTTTATCGGATTGCACTCGTCCGTTTTCCTCGCATATGAGTATGAGAACACTTTTGCATCCTAAAATCTCCATTTATGCTGATCTATTCCGATAGGGATCTATCTGGAGCAGTTAGGGAGTGTCTGGCAAGTAACTCAAACTAGCAGGCTGATGCAGCCACTGAAGCAGTCTTCCTTCTGACTATAAAGAAACCTAAAGAAATGAGCTGGGCTATAAGTTGGTGTACATGTAGGATGTAAGTGCATGTTCACACTGACCAGTAAACAGTAAAAAACAAAGACAGAAACATAATAAGCAAATACCATGCAGTAAATAAATTAACAGCAATAGTGCATGAAAATAATATAGGGTACTTAGTTAACATAATTTTGATAAAAAAAATGCAAAAGCCATCCCACCACTTCATGGGAACTCTAATCGGGATGGTACTAACTCTAATATTAAAAACCATACCATGTTTTTTCCTTCTGGCTATGTTGTCTTACTAGTAACAGGGGTGAAGCAATGATAAGTGCTCCATTCTAACTAGCGGTCCAAGGCATTCTGGTAATATAGTGGCATGAAAGCAATCCTGGTCACTTCAGTGAGCCCTCATCTATTTCCTTTGTCCAGTTTATCAGGTATGTCTCTGCTTATTCCTCTCCTTTTTGGTCTTGGGCATGGGAGCTATGGGACTATGTATCCTTTACATGTGGTTTCCAAACATAATCCCATACTGGGGACATCTTTTTAAAAGTCCACACGTAGTTCACAACTAGGACTAGAGCTCCAACATGTATGTGTGGCGCCCCTGAGGGTTCAGTCGCCACAGGGGTACTGCACCTCATAACGAATTGTGGTATCTCCTCTCCCAGGTAAGGATGGAGTACCACTCAGGACCCCAACCACACACTCAACACTACACCACTCCAGTTCTGAAGGGGGCCTAAAGCACCATAGTGCTGCCCCAGGCCTGAATGGAGGAGTTGGGGGGAACCAAAGTTAGGGGGAACCATGTAGTGAGTGAGGGTGGAGGAAGCATTTACCTAAGCACTTTACTAAAGTTCAAAATAACTGGAGGCCATTTTAACAACCGGGTCTTTGGTCGTGGGTTTTTGGGACGGCAAGTCAGCACAAGGCTGCAGCCGGCTGAGGGTCCACGGTCCCCGGTCTCAGGCCTCGAGACGGGGGGTCAGGGCAGAGTTATAACTGGCTCTGTCCCCGGTCAGAGTCCAAGCAAGAAGGCCCAGGAGGGGAGCAGAGGAGATAGGCTCCACAGGCAAAAGGATCTCAGGGGGTGCGGACGGAGCGGAGTCGCCACCTGCAAACCTTATTCTGGCCCAGCCAGAGAGACCCTGCCGCAAGAGGGGGTACCGGTCCCCGATTATCTGACTTTGCACTTCACTTCTCTGTCGGAAAAGTCCGGAGGCTTATGTGGATCCCAGGGGGATACGGACGGAGCGGAGTCGCCACCTGTATGCCCTAATCTGAGTTTATCCAGAGGGACCCGGCCTTATGTCACGTTCTCACCACAAGCCACCAAAAAGGGCACCCAGTCGGTCCGGGAACAATACGTTACCCACAAGGGACATCACAGTACCCGTACGGGACTCAGTGGGGGACACAAGGCGGGAGAAGTTCAACAAGAGAGGAACACACTAGAGTGGGGGTTTTGACAAGTGCTCCTGAACTACCAGGAGTGTGCTGAACCCCACCCTGGCGGCCGCAGCTCGCCGTGTGACAGCAGAGAGAAGCTCTGAGCTGAGAAAACACTACCGTGAGTAAAGGACTTGGATGACTTCAACTACTGCCTCTGTCTGTTCTTTCCTCCGCGGCTCTGCACCCGCCAACTCTCAATTCTACCCTCCTCTCTATGCTGCCCTGAGGCCTGCTCCGCCTGTGGGGAGCTGCACCAACTAAGCTGCCTAAACACCGGCCTCAGAGGACTGTCGCAGCGCTGGTGATCCTCACCAGACACCACAGGTGGCGTCACGAACATTCCCCTATCCCATACATCCTTTCCCCCTTTCCTTGCTTTTAAGAGTGACCCCAGGGTATGGGCCCGGGGAGCCGGCCACCGCGACATCCCCCAAAACCAACAACAAGGCCCGGGTAGCCTCCCCCGTCATCCCCTGGGTGCGTCATATGTGCATAATAACATCTTTTCACAAGATTACATCCTACTGGCTTATAGTGAAATCTAATGACTAGCCCATAATGTCTTGATGTCTGTGATTGTAGTTGCTCACTTTCCTTTTTATCTCTCCATCTGGCACTGATTGCTAGGAAGATAACTACTCTATACAATTTATGCTAACCACTGGTAGCTATTATAACTGCTATACCTCTAGGCGCTTCTCAAGTAATAAGAAAGAATGATATGTTTGGCCCAAATGTGCATGTAAATAAGGAAATTGTTAATTATTGCATTAGTGTCATGCACTGGAAAGAGGGAAAACCATTCCAAGAATGTTAAAATTGCAAAAAAAAGTGCAATTCCACAATTTATTTTTTTTATTTACCATGTTCACTATACGGTAAAACTGATCTAGCAATATGATTCTCCAGGTCAGTACAATTACGCAGATACCAAACATGTATCTTTTTTTTTTTTTTTTTTTTTTACTTTAAGTGGAGAAAAAAAAAATCGGAAATTTGTAAGAAAAAAAAAAAAATTAGCTTGTGTTGCCATATTCCGAGTCCCCTAACATTTTCAACTTTTGGGATATGGGACTGAGTGAGGGCTCATTTCTTATTTTTGCTGATACCATTTTGGGTAGATACGATGTTTTGATCGCCTCTTATTACATTTTATTGCAATGTTGTGGCGACCAAAAAACACAATTCTGACTATTCGATCTTCTTGTCTCGTTATGCCGTTTACCAATCGGATTAATGTATTTTATATTTTGATAGATCAGACTTTTACAAATGCAGCGATACCAAATATGTAATTTTTTTTAAATTGTTTTATTTTTAATAGAGCAAAAATAGGGTGAATTGAACTTTTGTGTTTTTTTATTTCTTTAATATTTTTAAAAGATTTTTTTAAAACTGTTTACTATATTTAGTAGTCCCCTTAGGGAACTTGAAGCTGCAATTGTCTGATCGCTTGTATCAGCGCTGCTACGTATAGAGAAAATCACGATCTCCTATGGAAGGCAGTTAAACATTTGAGTTCACAGGAGAATCGTCTTAACAAGCACGGAGGTCCTCAGCAGACCCCTGGCTGGCATGGCAACCCATCGGCGCCCCACGATCACGTCATGGGCACGCCAATTGCCGAGTGGAATGACGCACCACCCTGCCGGCGTGTGTTAAATGCCACTATCGGAGACTAACAGCGGCATTTAACAGTAAGTATTTGGTCAGATTTTTACCTCAGTATTTGTAAGCCAAAACCAGGTGTGGGGGAAAAATGCAAAAGTGGTGACGAGTTTCTATTATACTTTTCCTCTAATTGTTCCACTCCTGGTTTTGGCTTACAAATAGTGAGGTAAAAAACTCACCAAATACTCAAGTGTGCACGTGGCCTTAGAGGCACATGATGACTGATAACCTGCATCAAAGTCAGGAGCACAACATATGATGTAAACGTACATCATATGTAGTGAAAGTGTAAATAAAGTGGATGAGAATTTCGTATCCACACAATACATGTATTTTCTATGCAAGAAATGGACTTGCAGCTGATATTTTTTTCATCCACAACATGTCAATTCCTGTTGCATAAAAAATACAGAAAAATATAAAATCCCAGAACTAAAAAAACAAAAACAAAAGAAAATGTAAAATTGTAAAAAAACAAACATGATGTGATCTACATAATTTGATGCGGATCTGCCACTGCTTGCTACTCTGCAAACCTGGGAACTTAATACTGAAGTATGAACATAATAGGTGTTGCATCACACATTTCCATGGAAGATAATTAGATAACAATTCCTAGGAATTGGAAATTATAAGTTCACCATATCATATAGCTAATGGGCAGTGCATATTGCTGTAATTATCTCCATTACAATTCTTTGTGCTATTACAAGGCTTTTTTTTAGTCCTTTTCTGTGTTGGCATTAATGGGTCAATTTTACCATAAGAAAACCTGAATTTGACTTTGTGATATGATTACAGTAACTTGAAGGGAAAGAAAACTTATTTAGCCGATACAAACCTAGATGATATCTGGGTTATGGGACAGTCATTAGTGCTAATTAGTGTTGAGCATTCCGATACTGAAATATCGGGTATCGGCCGATATTCGCGGTATCGGAATTCCGATACTTAATTCCGATACTATTGCAATATCGTATACCGGAATCGGAAGTTCCCATAATGCAATGAGACATTTTCATTTTATTCAGCCAATGAGGATCCTAAGAAGTGTGGGCACATCCTGTTAGGCATGTAGGCATCTTAACTAATGGCATGGCTGTGATTGGCTGCTGAAATGATGTCATGATGCACTATAAAAGCCACCGCCGCCATTTTGAGCTCACTCTGCTGTGAATTCAGTTAGGGATAGGACGCTGTTGTTCTGAGGGACAGTTTTAGCTACCTATTTGCTCTATACTGCTTTACCCAAGCTACTTTCTAAATCACTGTGCCTTGCAGTGCTAGTGCACAGTTCCCTGTGCTGTTCACCGCTATCTGCAAGGTCTGTGTGTGTGAGTGCAGCTCACCCTGTAGTGTGTGCTTCAGCCAAGTCTGGTTGTAGTGCACTCAGTGTGTGTCACTGCCTCATACATTGTCCTTTTTTGCCAATTCATAATTTTTCGTGATATCTCCTATTAGTGTGGTGGTTCCATCTGTATTCAGCTAAATTGGTTCCAAACACACTATATAGGAGTAGATAGAGAAATTTTTTTCCGTCTTGCAGCACTAGTGCACAGTGCTCTGCATCTGTACTGTTCACCGCTGTCTGCAAGGTCTGGTGTGTGAGTGCAGCTCACCCTGTAGTGTGTGCTTCAACCCCGTCTGGTTGTAGTGCACTCAGTGTGTGTCACTGCCTCATACATTGTCCTTTATTGCCAATTCATAATTTTTCCTGATATCTCCTATTAGTGTGGTGGTTCCATCTGTATTCAGCTAAATTGGTTCCAAACACACTATATAGGAGTAGATAGAGAAATTTTTTTCCGTCTTGCAGCACTAGTGCACAGTGCTCTGCATCTGTACTGTTCACCGCTGTCTGCAAGGTCTGGTGTGTGAGTGCAGCTCACCCTGTAGTGTGTGCTTCAACCCCGTCTGGTTGTAGTGCACTCAGTGTGTGTCACTGCCTCATACATTGTCCTTTATTGCCAATTCATAATTTTTCCTGATATCTCCTATTAGTGTGGTGGTTCCATCTGTATTCAGCTAAATTGGTTCCAAACACACTATATAGGAGTAGATAGAGAATTTTTTTTCCGTCTTGCAGCACTAGTGCACAGTGCTCTGCATCTGTACTGTTCACCGCTGTCTGCAAGGTCTGGTGTGTGAGTGCAGCTCACCCTGTAGTGTGTGCTTCAACCCCGTCTGGTTGTAGTGCACTCAGTGTGTGTCACTGCCTCATACATTGTCCTTTATTGCCAATTCATAATTTTTCCTGATATCTCCTATTAGTGTGGTGGTTCCATCCATATTCAGCTAAATTGATTCCAAACACACTATATAGGAGTAGATAGAGGAGCCTTTCTGCAGCATTGGGCCCTGCAGCCCCAGCCAGATTAGTATTAGCCTATTTTTTGCAGCCTCATCTATTGCATTGTAGGTTACCTTCCTACATTGTAATAGCTACAAAAAGTTTGTGATACTATCGTTATTACATCTTTAGGCACATCCAGTGTCTTTTTGTGACAAAAAAAACCTAAATAAAGTTCACCAAACACTCCACTTTACAGTTGTGTAGGCCACATTAGCTCATATTAAAGTCTAGTCCACACTTTATAAAATTAGTGTTTCTTATACCTGTTAGCAGCTGTTCAGGAATAAGCACACTAAGCCCTTAGTACTTTTCTGCCTATCTTTATCAGTCTACCAAGATGAAGAAGGCAGGGAGTAAGGCATGTGGTCGTGGTCGTGGGCGTGGGCGTGGAGTTTCTGCAGGGAGAGGACGTGAGGATTCTGTGCCTGCAGGGAGAGGACGTGGGGATTCTGTGCCTGCTGCGGGCACCAGTGACTCAGCATCCCCCAGTTTTACCAGGGAACAGTCCTTTATGCGCAGCTTTGTAGGAGCTAGCCGTACCCCACTGCTGCGCGAGGACCAAATTGAAGCCGTTGTCGGATGGATGGCAGCTAACGCATCGACTTCAATTAGTTCCAGATCCTCTCAGGTCCTGAGCACTGAAGAGCACCCATCTGTCTCTTCACCACCTGCCAAATTGCCCAGGCAGTCAGAGAGCCCTGGACAGGAGCCATCTCTACTTCTGTTCTCTGAATCTCTTGGCTTGGAAAGAGGGGGCCAGCCAAGCAGAATTCGAGAATTTGAAGAAGAGGTAGTATGCAGTGATGCGCAACCGTTTTGTCTCTCTGAATCTGAAGAGGCGGGTGGGCCAGTGCCTATGGTCAGCAGCACACCTCAGTACGCATCTGATGATGAGACTCAGGTGCCACTTTCTGGTGCGTACTGTGCTGTCGAGACTACCCAGGAGAAGCAGTTGTTTGAAGAGGGTGGTGTAGATGATGAGGTCCTTGACCCATCATGGCGTGAGGGACAGGAAGGTGGTGGGAGCAGCTCTGAGGAAGAGATTCCCCGAACGGCCCAAAAAGGAGGGAGAGGGAGGGGGCAGACTTGGTTGCCTGTAGCCTCCACTTCGGCACCCATTAGGAGCATGGCTCTTCCAAAATCCAAAGCGGGCGCTCCCAAGACTTGCAGTGCCTGGTCCTTTTTTGACACAGTTGCAGATGACATTTGCTTTGTCAAATGCAAGCTGTGTAATCAGAAGGTGAAAAGAGGGAAAAGTGTCAGCAACCTCAATACCACAAATATGTGGAAACATGTGCGGACCAAGCACGTGGTGGAGTTACACAAACACACTGAAGACCTAGGCCAACCTACAGCGCCACCTACCACCTCTTCAGCTCGTGTTGTAGCCTCTTCCTCCAGCTCACACACAGCTGGTTCGGCTTCCTCACAGGATCGCCATGGAAGAATCTCTGGCACTGTTGTACAGAGATACAGTGTAATTCCACCCACAGCACCACTTTCCCAGTCATCCTCACACTCCCAGGCCTGTCTACAGCCATCGTTAGCACAGGCATGGGAGAAAAGGCGCCCATACTCGGCAAACCACCCCCGAGCACAGGCTCTGAATGCTGGCATTGCTAAACTACTGGCCCTTGAAATGCTATCATTCAGGCTGGTGGAGACTGACACATTCCGTAACTTTATGGCATTGGCAGTCCCACAATACAACGTGCCCAGCCGCTTTTATTTCAGCAGGCAAGCCGTCCCTGCCCTGCAACATCATGTGGAGGGAAAAATTAAACATGCGCTACAAAACGCCGTCAGTAGCAAGGTCCACCTGACCACTGATGCGTGGACCAGTAAGCATGGACAGGGACGATACCTTTCCCTCACTGCCCATTGGGTAAATGTTGTGGAGCCGGGTACAGATCTTGAGAGTGGCGCTGTACGTGTTCTGCCAACTCCAAGGATTGCAGGAATCCAGTCTGTACACATTGACTCCTCCTCATACTCCAGTTCCTCTGAATCAGCGCTGCAGGAGCCGTCACGGTCTACCTCCACATCGACCCGTGAACGGGTTACCTGTTATGATGACCGATATGAGCACAGCCGTGGCCAAACGTCAACAGGCCGTATTAAAATTAATATCTTTGGGGAATCGAAGCCACACAGCGCAGGAGCTCTGGAATGCCATCAAGCAGCAGAGTGACGTGTGGTTTGTGCCAGCGAATCTCCAGCCAGGCATGGTAGTGTGTGACAATGGCCGAAATCTGGTGGCAGCTCTGGGCCTAGGCAACCTCACTCACATCCCATGTCTGGCACATGTGCTCAACTTGGTCGTGCAGAGTTTTTTGAGGGACTATCCGGATCTTGATGCACTGCTTCACAAGGTCCGCATAGAGTGCGCTCACTTGCGGCGTTCCAGCAATGCAAGATCACGCATTGCAGCTCTGCAGCGCCGATTATGTCTTCCGGAACATCGCATCATATGTGACCTACCCACCAGGTGGAATTCAACGTTACATATGTTGGAGAGGTTGTGTGAGCAGCAGGCAGCAGTAATGGAGTACCAGCTGCAGCAGGCGCAAACAAGTCGCAGTGCGCGCCGTTCACACTTCACCACCACTGAGTGGGCCTCTATGAAGGACATTTGCCACGTTTTGCGTGCCTTCGATTATTCCACGCGGATGGCGAGTGCAGATGATGCACTAGTCAGCATGACTATCCCCCTTATCTGCCTGCTTGAAAAAACACTGCAAGCACTAAGGGACGAGGTTTTGGAAGAGGTGGAGGATGAGGAGTCACAAATGCCATCTGCTTCTCTACAGTCTGCGCAATGTGGTTCCTCACAAAGGCCTAGGCAGGGGACACTTTGTGAGGAGGATGAGGAGGAGTCAATGGATGAGGAAGACATCTGTCCAGAGGAGGGAGGTACACAATGCTCTAGTAGTCAGTATCTAGAGCGAGGGTGGGGTGATGCAGAGCAGGCAGAGATCACGCCTCAAGCAGGGGACAGCGTTTCTTGGCCAGTTGGCAGTCTGCAGCACATGGTTGATTTCATGCTGCAGTGCCTCAGAAACGACCGCCGCATCGCCCACATTCTCAACACGGCTGATTATTGGGTGTCCACCCTCCTAGATCCTCGCTACCGGGACAACTTACAAAGCCTCATAACACCATTGAACCGGGAGCGTAAAATGCGGGAGTACCAAGACGCACTGGTGCATTCCATCATGTTCTCCATTCCAACCGAGAGCAGTGCTGCTAGTGCTTTACAAAGCAGCTCAGTGCGTCGAGGCAGTGGAGGAAGCTCTGCACAAAGAGGGAGCAGAAGCAGCGCCTCAGCACAAGGCAAGACCAGTATGGCCGAAATGTGGCAAAGTTTTGTGTCCCCGCCGCCACAAATGTCTACACCATCACAGACAGCTCCAGTCAGCAGGAGGCAACGTTTCCGTCAGATGGTGACAGACTACATGTCTTGCCCTCTTAGTGTACTCCCAGACGGCTCTTCTCCCTTCAAGTTTTGGGTCTGTAAGCTGGATACATGGCCAGAGCTTAGTCAGTATGCACTGGAGGTGCTAGCTTGCCCTGCTGCTAGTGTATTATCGGAACGCGTCTTTAGTGCCGCAGGTGGTGTACTAACAGACCGTCGCATGCGACTATCCTCCGATAACGTTGACCGGCTTACTTTTCTCAAAATGAACAAGGCCTGGATCTCTCATGAATTTGCCAGTCCTCTTCCAGAATAAATAATTGGTTGGCAACAGTATCCAGGTCTCCTGTTCTGTTCATGTTTCTACCACCTGAACTGTAATCCCTGAGCTCCAACACCGCCAGTTGGCGCTCGGAAGTGCCGTCTGCACAGTCAACACTTGCTGCCGTGTTATTGGGGTTCAGTAACGTCAGCTGTTCTCCTGCTGTGCGGACGGCAATTTCTCCTGATTTGTCCACATCCACTGTACTACACATTTTAAAGTTGCTCCAATTACTCCTCTGGCTCCTCTGTTTTCATTCTTATCCCTGGGCTCCAGCACCGCCAGTTGGCGCTCGGAAGTGCTGTCTGCACAGTCAACACTTGCTACCATGTTATTGGGGTTCAGTAACGTCAGCTGTTCCCCTGCTGTGCGGACGGCAATTTCTCCTGCTCTGTCCACATTCTCACTACTACAGATTTTAAAGTTGCTCCAATTACACCTCTGGCTCCTCTGTTTTCAGTATTATCCCTGAGCTCCAACACCGCCAGTTGGCGCACGGAAGTGCCGTCTGCACAGTCAACACTTGCTGCCGTGTTATTGGGGTTCAGTAATGTCAGCTGTTCTCCTGCTGTGCGGACGGCAATTTCTCCTGCTTTGTCCAAATCCACTGTACTACACATTTTAAAGTTGCTCGAATTACACCTCTGGCTCCTCTGTTTTCATTCTTATCCCTGGGCTCCAGCACCGCCAGTTGGCGCTCGGAAGTGCCGTCTGCACAGTCAACACTTGCTGCCGTGTTATTGGGGTTCAGTAACGTCAGCTGTTCTCCTGCTGTGCGGACGGCAATTTCTCCTGCTTTGTCCAAATCCACTGTACTACACATTTTAAAGTTGCTCGAATTACACCTCTGGCTCCTCTGTTTTCATTCTTATCCCTGGGCTCCAGCACCGCCAGTTGGCGCTCGGAAGTGCCGTCTGCACAGTCAACACTTGCTGCCGTGTTATTGGGGTTCAGTAACGTCAGCTGTTCTCCTGCTGTGCGGACGGCAATTTCTCCTGCTTTGTCCACATCCACTGTACTACACATTTTAAAGTTGCTCGAATTACACCTCTGGCTCCTCTGTTTTCATTCTTATCCCTGGGCTCCAGCACCGCCAGTTGGCGCTCGGAAGTGCCGTCTGCACAGTCAACACTTGCTACCATGTTATTGGGGTTCAGTAACGTCAGCTGTTCCCCTGCTGTGTTCACGGCAATTTCTCCTGCTCTGTCCATATTCACTGTGCTACTTATTTAAAACTTGCTCCAATTACACCTCTGGCTCCTCCGTTTTTAGTATTTACCCTGGGCTCCAACACCGCCAGTTGGCGCTCGGAAGTGCTGTCTGCACAGTCAACACTTGCTGCCGTGTTATTGGGGTTCAGTAACGTCAGCTGTTCCCCTGCTGTGCGGACGGCAATTTCTCCTGCTCTGTCCACATTCTCACTACTACAGATTTTAAAGTTGCTCGAATTACACCTCTGGCTCCTCTGTTTTCATTCTTATCCCTGGGCTCCAGCACCGCCAGTTGGCGCTCGGAAGTGCTGTCTGCACAGTCAACACTTGCTACCATGTTATTGGGGTTCAGTAACGTCAGCTGTTCCCCTGCTGTGCGGACGGCAATTTCTCCTGCTCTGTCCACATTCTCACTACTACAGATTTTAAAGTTGCTCCAATTACACCTCTGGCTCCTCTGTTTTCATTCTTATCCCTGGGCTCCAGCACCGCCAGTTGGCGCTCGGAAGTGCCGTCTGCACAGTCAACACTTGCTGCGGTGTTATTGGGGTTCGGTAACGTCAGCTGTTCCCCTGCTGTGTTCACGGCAATTTCTCCTGCTCTGTCCATATTCACTGTGCTACTTATTTAAAACTTGCTCCAATTACACCTCTGGCTCCTCCGTTTTTAGTATTTACCCTGGGCTCCAATACCGCTAGTTGCTGCTCAGAAGTGCCGTCTGCACAGTCAACGCTTGCTCCAGTGTTATTGGGATTCAGTAACGTCAGCTGATCCCCAGCTGTGTGTCCGGCAAATTCTCCTGCTTTGTCCACATCCACTGTAGTACGGATTTAAAACCTCCTCCAAATACACCTCTGGCTCTTCTGTTTTTAGTATTTACCCTGGGCTCCAGCACCGCCAGCTGGTTCTCGGCAGTTCCATTGGCTCTTGTACCTTCTGCTACCCATCCGGGTTCCAGTACCGTCAGCTGGTTCTCGGCAGTGTCTTTGGCACGGGTACTCCCTCCTGCCCAGCCTGGTTCCAGCACGCCAGCTGTTTCCGGGTAGTGTCAACGTCACTTTGCCTCCAATGCGTTGTCCTGTCGTGTTGCGGTCGGGTTAGCCGACTCTATGGTGCCTGCAGTTTAGGTGACTCCTATGTGGGCTGCGGGATCTGGCAATGAAGGCTGGTTCCATAGTGCCAATAGGACAAGCACCCTCTGTAGGACTGTGGGTTTTGGTAACTGCGGCCGGCTCGCGGCCTTGAACTTTTTTTTTACATGGGTACCTTCTGCTACCCATCCGGGTTCCAGTACCGTCAGCTGGTTCTCGGCAGTGCCTTTGGATTAGGTGCCTCCTTCTCGGTATCCAAGTTCCACCAACGTCTGCTGGTCCTTGGTAGTGCTTTCTGGCACAGGTACCTCCTGCTTAGTAACCGAGTTCCAGTAACATCAGCTGGTCCTCGGTAGTTCCATTGGCTCTTGTACCTTCTGCTACCCATCCGGGTTCCAGTAACATCAGCTGGTCCTCGGTAGTTCCATTGGCTCTTGTACCTTCTGCTACCCATCCGGGTTCCAGTACCGTCAGCTGGTTCTCGGCAGTGCCTTTGGATTAGGTGCCTCCTTCTCGGTATCCAAGTTCCACCAACGTCTGCTGGTCCTTGGTAGTGCTTTCTGGCACAGGTACCTCCTGCTTAGTAACCGAGTTCCAGTAACATCAGCTGGTCCTCGGTAGTTCCATTGGCTCTTGTACCTTCTGCTATCCATCCGGGTTCCAGTACCGTCAGCTGGTCCTCGGTAGTTCCTCAGCTTTCTTGTACCTTCTGCTACATTTCCAAGTTCAAGCTTTTTGAAATGGTTCTTGGTAATCACTCTGGATCTCCCTGACGAGGACCCTGAAGACGAGGACCCTGAAGACCAACCCTAAGAAGACGAGGACCCCGAAGACAATGACCCTGAAGACGAGGACCCTGAAGACCACCCCGAAGAAGACGAGGACCCTGAAGACCACCCCGAAGAAGACGAGGACCCCGAAGACGAGGACCCAGAAGACCAACCCGAAGAAGACGAGGACCCCGAAGACGAGGACCCCCGAAGACGACGACCCTGAAGACCACCCCGAAGAAGACCAAGAAGATGACCCTGAAGAAGTTGACCAAGAAGACAAAGAAGAGAAGACAAGCACCAAGATACAGAAAAACAAGAGACAGAAAACCAAGAAGCAGAAATACAAGAAGCTGCAGAACAAAAAGCGGAAGAACATTAAGCATAAGACTAAAAATCAGAGCAAAAGATAATATCTAAATTATAAGCAGAAGATGACTAAGCAGTGTATGGGGGTGAGTCCGTTCCTCCTCGTGGTGCCCCTGGAAAAGACCTGCTGCTGCAGGCCAAACTGAACGCGGACAAATCCTGTTGTAAATCTTTTGTGACGGGCAGAACGAAAGGTGTAATGTCCAACCTTTTATAGATAACAACTACAGGAATGCCTGTCACAAATAAGAATATGATGAAGAAGAAGAATATGAAGAAGATGAAGAAGTAGAATATGAAGAATGTAAAAAAAAGAATAATACGAAGAAGGTGAAGAAGAAGAAGGTGAAGAAGAAGTGGATGAAAAAGATGCTGAGGATGATGAAGGAGAAAGTGTGGGAGAAGTAAAAAAGAAGGTGAAGAGCATGGAAGTAGTGAAACATAAATATCTGACAAAATATAAAAATACTTAACATAGTTAATATTTCCGTAACTCAGAACATAATAAAAAAATATTAATTCCTGCTATTCCATTTGACTGGGCTAAACCTCTATGCCTTTATTGTCTCCCCCACCTCCCCCAATACATTCTACATTATTCTTAGTTGTTTTCCTTCATGTAGAAATAACCTACAAGGAAAGAAAGGGTTTATTTTAATTCCGATATTTATGTCCCATTGACTTGCATTGGTTTCCGGTATCGGAATCGGCGATATCCGATACTTTTTCGGTATCGGTCCGATCCAATCCGATCCGATATTTCCCGATATCGGAAGGTATCGCTCAACACTAGTGCTAATCTGAATGCCTAGAATTGTTCATATTTGACATTTCTGATGGAAATGATGCTGCATTTTACAGTACTAATGTTGTAAAAGAGTGGAAGGGTGATCAGCATCCGCTAAAGATGTTATAATTCATGTATTTGTCATGTTAATGCAATTTTCAATTGCAGCATTTTTTAATAAAATGTACTATGAAAACTGATTCTAGCTGAAGGAGCTATGGTGAGGAAAGGCTTACCAATTAGTGGGACGCTCAGGGAGGGGAAGTCCATGTCTTGCTTCATGGGAAAATCTGGAAAGGTAGTTGCTGCAGCCGGTTTTCTGAAAGTAGTTAAGGATTGTGCAATGATTCATCTGTATGAGATCGTATTTAAGAAGAAATGTAAGAGACTGCCATGTATAACCATTTGTTTTAAACCTCTGTCAATGTCATCTGTGAACACCATCCAGTCAAACTACACTCGGCTAAAGGAAATCTTACAACAAAACTTGTAGTCACCAGGATCAAGACCCCTATGTGTTATCTGAACAAATGTGAGGATGTGACATGTGGATAAATAATAATAATACTCTTTTTATTTATATAGTGCCAACATATTCCATGGCACTTTACAATTCAGACATTATGGATGCAGTCCCCAATGAGACTCACATTCCCTATCAGTTTGTCTTTGGAGTGTGGGAGGAAACTGGAGAACCCAAAGGAAACCCATGCAAACATGGGAAGAACTCCTTGCAGATGTTGTTCTTGGTGGGATTTGAACCCAGAACCCTAGTGCTGCAAGGCTGCAGTGCTAACCACTGAGCCACCATGTTGCCCCATAGCAATGTGTTCAAATACACTGTGTGCAGAATTATTAGGCAAGTTGTATTTTAGAGAATTATTTTTATTATTGATCAACAACTATGTTCTCAATCAACCCAAAAGACTCATAAATATCCAAGCTTAATATTTTTGGAAGTTGGAGTGGTTTTTTTTAGATTTGGCTATCTTAGGAGGATATCTGTTTGTGCAGGTAACTATTACTGTGCAGAATTATTAGGCAACTTAATAAAAGCCAAATATAATTCCATCTCACTTGTTTATTTTCACCAGGTAAACCAATATCAGTGCACAAAATTTAGAAATAAACATTTCTGACATGCAAAAACAAAAAACAAAAATTTAATGATCAATATAGCCACCTTTCTTTATGATGACACTCAACAGCCTTCCATCCATAGATTCTGTCAGTTGCTTGATCTGTTTTCGATCAACATTGCATGCAGCAGCCACCACAGCCTCCCAGACACTGTTCCGAGAGGTGTACTGTTTTCCCTCCCTGTAGATCTCACATTTTATGATGGACCACAGGTTCATTATTTTTTCTTCTTTTAGACCTTTACTGGCCAGCCATGCTGTGGAGTAGTTGGATGCATGTGATGGAGCATTTTCCTGCATGAAAATCATGTTTTTCTTGAACGATACCGACTTCTTCCTGTACCATTGCTTGAAGAAGTTATCTTCCAGAAACTGGCAGTAGGTCTGGGAGTTGAGCTTCACTCCATCCTCAACCGGAAAAGGTCCCACAAGTTCATCTTTGATACTAGCCCATACCAGTACCCCACCTCCACCTTGCTGGCATCTGAGTCAGAGTGGAGCTCTCTGCCCTTTACTGATCCAGCCTCTGGCCCATCCACCTGGCCCATCAAGAGTCACTCTCATTTCATCAGTCCATAAAACCTTTGAAAAATCAGTCTTAAGATATTTCTTGGCCCATTATTGACGTTTTATGTTATGTTTCTTGTTCAAAGGTGGTTGTTTTTCATCCTTCCTTACCTTGGCCATGTCCCTGAGTATTGCACACCTTGTGCTTTTTAATACTCCAGTAACGTTGAAGCTGGTGGCGAATGGCATCTTGGCAGCTTCACGCTTGATTTTCCTCATTCATGGGCAGTTATTTTGTGCCTTTTTTGGCCAACACGCTTCTTGCAACCCTGTTGGCTATTTGACATGAAACGCTTGATTGTTCGGTGATCACGCTTCAAAAGTTTGGAAATTTCTAGACTGCTGCATCCCTCTGCAAGACATTTCACAATTTTGGACGTCAAATCTCTCTTCTGACCCATTTTGCCAAAGGAAAGGAAGTTGCCTAATGATTAAGCACACCTTATATGGGTGTTGATGTCATTTGTCAACACCCCTCCTCATTACAGAGATGCACATCACCAGATTTACTTAATTGGTAGTTGGCTCTCAAGCCTATGCGGCTTGGAGTAGGACAACATGTATAAAAAGTATCATGTGATCAAAATACTCATTTGCCTAATAATTCTGCACACAGTGTATGGCGAATTGTGTATCAGTAAGAAAGAAAAGACTGGTCCATTGTGGGATTGGAATACGCTTTACAGCACAAAAATTTGCCCAGCCCACTAGAAGAATAGTGCAGAGAAGACAATGCCATATAAAGAAAAGCTGGCCCACTGTGGGAGGTGCACACCAGAATAGGGTGCAATGGAAGGAAAAGGCCTGCCCACCAAGAGTTGAAGGAAGCTGGGGTGGATTAAGGGCAGCCAGGGCGCTGGGCAGTCCAGACTATGTGGGCCCCACCCCCATGTGACGGGTCATGTGACAGGTCCAAGTACAGTAAGGTGACCAATGTCATAATCATATACCTGAAACAGATTATTTCAGAAAAATAGCTGCTGAATGAAACTATAACCTAACCTGGATATTCCAAAGGGGAAAGAAGTGTTACACATAGTTGTAAGGAAGAAAACAGTACAAAACAATAAGGTATAAGGGATGTGATTTTATAAATTAATAGGGTACTAAGCTGGCGGTCCTTACTGAGAATGGGGAAGGTGGTCTGTATAGTTAGGTGTTCTACAGCACGCAGCTGCTCCAGGAGCCCTGTGCGCCTGGCATACTGTTCAGCGGTTGGTGATCCGGGTGTTCTGCCTGTAAGAGAATGAGAAGTCCTAATATTCTGAACAGCCATGTTAAATCTAGCAGCCATCTTGTTCAGAAGTTTGAGAATTTAGTTTTTCAGTTAATGAGATGCATGTCCTACACATGCCCTAATCACAATGGAGCCAAAAAATGATGTCAGTGCCATTAGCCTGTATGGTGGTATACACAAAGGTTAATAGCAGCAGCTGCAGGTCAATGTGAGAGTAAATAAGTGGTGTTATAGGGTAGTAAATAATGTTATTGTAATTGTGGTATAGAAATTAGGACAATATAGTTGTCAATATGTCATTTAATGGAGTTTGGTAAAAATACTCATGAATATTGTCATGTTGCATTATCACATTGTTGTTCTAAAATGCACAACGTCCTCCCTGCAGTATGATGTTATCTTGTATACACCTTTTGCCGCAATATGTAGTTCCTTTGTTTAAGCTATGCATAAAAAGGCTCTGATACTGTTGTTTGGGGCCATTCTATCACCATTCTATCGCCAGTCTACAGGCAGTCCACCGCCAAGGCCACACCATCACCAAACCGAAGCCACACCATGGCCAGACCCTCGCCAGATATCTCAATGCTATTTTGCTTATCTAGACACCTGCGAGTGTCAAGTGTATTTTCCCTGCCTGCATTCGGAACTGTTCTGCCGCGTACCTCTGAATAAACTTCATTCTCTGCTTTGAAGAATTATCTACACTGTTTTCCAGGCTCTTTCAGCTCTTAGTAAGGACTTTCTTACACTGCCCTCAGGTAGCCTGGTCATGTGAAAGTATTTAGGTGAAATGGTTATGCAGCCAAAGTTATTTTAATGGGAAGACACTCATGTATACTATCAGACGGAGGCCAAAAGGACATTCTTTTGGCTTCTGACTAATGGACCCATATGTACAATGTTTTTTAGGAGGTTTTCAGGTGTATATGCCAAGCTTGGGGCAAAAATACTGTGACTGCAGACTTGTAAATCTATGCTGGATTCTGTGCTGCCGGTAGTGGCGGGTGAGTGACTGCAAGTATGCAATTTGCATACTCCTATCGGCCACATTCTGACTAGATTTGTGTTACCTTCCTCAATGCAAATGTATTGAGCAAGGCCGGAAACAGTCTTGTCAGATTGTGGCTGGGAGTATGCATATCGTATACTTGCGGTCACATGACCGCCATTGCCGGCACCGGCGAATGCTCACAGCTCACAGAGGATTCACAAGTCTGCAGTTACATAGAGTGACTGCAGATTTGTAGCTTAAGACCAGACAACCCCTTTAATATCTTTATTTTTAATGGGAGAAAATGGGTGATGATTCTATTTTTTTTAAATATATATATATTTTTAAATACTATTTTATTTTATTAGTCCCCTTTGGGGACTTGAACCTGTGATCATTTGATCACTTGTACTATATACAGCAGTACTTTTGCATTGCTGCATACTGGAAAAATCACTATTGCCTGTGAAGCCTAGCCACAGAGACTGACAGTGGCATGTAAAGAGAACCTATCTTGTTATTTTACAATGGGGAAACATACGGATTGAGATGGGGTTGCCTGAGTAGTAGAAAAACCCTTTAAAAGGGAATCTGTCAAGTGAGATAACGCTATTAACCTGCAGAATAATGCAAGAATGGAAGAATGGAACAGACATTGCACATGTCATAATGGGCTCCTGGCTTTTATCTGGCAGTGCTGCAGCAGCCAGCTTCAGTCTGTAGGGAGCCTATAGACTGGGAAGCAGGGGGACCGCTGCACGTTTGCTCAATAATTAGTTACACTCTCTACCCCCCACCCTTCCCTGTCTTGAGGCGCGTGGGACATTGGGGGGGGGGAGATGTGTGAAAAGAGGTGGACTTATGCAGATTAAAAACGTGTGGGGAGCATCTGCAACAAGCAGTATAGTTGTGGGTTTAAGGTGTCTATTGATGAACAACATGTCTTCCTAAGGGGAGTCTTTGTCTCTATCCCTACAATGGGTGCCTTCTTGGGGCCAGGGTTCAGCCATAGGCCAAACCAATTCAGGTAATCGCTTCTCGGCCTTTTGGCTGAGATCAAGTGTGTAGCGTCGGCGTCTCTGCCTCCCGCCACACCTGCCTGTCTACCAGCCGTGCTCATGTGCTGTGCCTGTCAGCTTCGGCCATCAGTCCCGTGGGAGTTGCCTGCTCTCACCCAAATCGGTCCCAGAGTGGCACCTGGTTCACCTTCCCGGTCCCTCCTTGGTTCACGGAGTCGACTAAGCCACCGTGTGCCCAGGGTCGGTCCGGGTAGGCACTTAGTTACGCCCCTCTGGTCCCTCCTTGCATCACAGCACAGAGGTTCCACCACCTGGATCCATAACAGTTTGCACAGGCCATGGAATCCGGTGGCTCCCAGGCTCCTTCGCTCTCAGAACTGTACCAAGAAGTCTATCGCCAGAGATCCCAACAGGATACTATCCTGTCCTATCTGCGGACAGTCAACTCCCGCTTGGACGTGCTATCCACCCCAACTATGTCCGTCTCTAAACAAGCGGCACTCGCTCCAGCGGCACCTCAACCCAGTGGCGCTGTGGCATCCAGCTTAGGACCCCGGCTATCTGCTCCTCTACATTTTGGTGGTAACCAAGCCCTATTTTGGGGCTTCATTAATCAGTGCACGCTGCACTTTGAGCTCCTGGCACACCAGTTTGCCTCCGACCGGGCCAAGGTGGCATTTGTCATGTCTCATCTCACCGAAGGGGCATTGGCGTGGCTTAACCCTCTGTGGGAGAGAGGGGATCCTCTGGTGTTCGACCTCTAGGCTTTCCTCATGGCTTTCCGGAAGGTGTTCGATGAGCTCGGACGAAAATCTTCGACTGCCTCCTCTCTTCTCCGACTCCGCCAAGGGAGTCTCTTTGTGGGACAGTATGCCATGCGTTTCCGCACCCTCGCATCTGCACTTGCCTGGAATAATGAGGCTCTGGTGTCCACCTTTTGGGAGGGCCTTTCCGGATGGATCAAGGATGAGCTAGCCGGTCGTGACATACCTCCCTCTCTGTACGACCTGGTGTCATTAGCTACACGAATCGACATTTGTTTTCAGGAGCGTTCTAAGGAGGCGACCCATGAGAGAAGATCCCTGCGCCTCGCACCAACCTTCCAAAGGCCAGTCTCGCAACCAGCATCCTCTCCGGTGTCTTCTCCAGAGTCTATGCAAATAGACCAAGTTAAGATGGTCAAGTCTCACCAGGAGGCCCGCCGTGCCGAGGGGAGTTGCTTCTACTGTGGCATCATAGAGCATCTAATCCGCTCCTGTCCGGTGAGACCGGGAAACTCCAGTGTCTAGGACCGCTCGGAGAGGTCGTCCTAGGCAAAATTTCTTCCTCTCCGCCCTTGACTCAGTCCGTTTCGATTACCAGTGATAAGACCCGCTTCTTTGAGACTGCCTATCTGGATTCCAGAGCCGCTGGGAACCTCATTCAACAGGCCATTGTGGAGCGATATCAGATTCCTACCATACGTCTGGCTGATCCTTTAGCGGTTTCCTCTGTGGATGGAAAGCTTCTCTCTGAGACCATCTTGTTTGTCACTGAGCCTGTAACTCTTCAGGTGGGAATGCTACATTCAGAGAGGATCTCCTTCTACATGCTGTCCGGTCTCTCTCATCCCCTCTTGCTTGGCCTGCCTTGTTTACAGAGACATCAGCCCGTCCTGAATTGGAGCTCGGGTGAGGTGCTCCGTTGGGGTCAGGAATGTCATAAGTCCGGTCTGGTTCCGGTTCGTCCTGCTCGACCGCATTCTACTCCAGCTAACCTACCTGGCCTGCCGGCACCCTACTGGTCATAGGCGGACATCTTTGATAAAAAGAAGGCAGAGACACTACCACCTCATAGGCCGTATGATTGCTTCATTGACCTAATACCTGGTGCTTCACCTCCTTGCGGGCGAATCTACCCCTTGTCGCTGGCCGAGACCTGTGCTATGTCTGAGTACATAGAAGAGAATCTTGCTAGGGACTTTATCCAGATATCCACCACTCCGGCTGGAGCAGGATTCTTCTTTGTCAAAAAGAAAGATGGCTCTCTTCATCCATGTATAGACTATAGGGGCCTAAACCAGATTACCATCAAAAATACAGTACAGACCAAAAGTTTGGACACACCTTCTCGTTTAAAGATTTTTCTGTATTTTCATGATTATGAAATTTGTACATTCATACTGAAGGCATCAAAACTATGAATTAACACATGTGGAATTATATACTTAACAAAAAAGTGTGAAACAACTGAAAATATGTCTTATATTCTAGGTTCTTCAAAGTAGCCACCTTTTGCTTTGATGACTGCTTTGCACACTCTTGGCATTCTCTTGATGAGCTTCAAGAGGTAGTCACCGGAAATGTTCTTCCAACAATCTTGAAGGAGTTCCCAGAGATGCTTAGCACTTGTTGGCCCTTTTGCCTTCACTCTGCGGTCCAGCTCACCCCAAACCATCTCTATTGGGTTCAGGTCTGGTGACTGTGGAGGCCAGGTCATCTGGCGTAGCACCCCATCACTCTCCTTCTTGGTCAAATAGCCCTTACACAGCCTGGAGGTGTGTTTGGGGTCATTGTCCTGTTGAAAAATAAATGATGGTCCAACTAAACGCAAACCGGATGGAATAGCATGCCGCTGCAAGATGCTGTGGTAGCCATGCTGGTTCAGTATGCCTTCAATTTTGAATAAATCCCCAACAGTGTCACCAGCAAAGCACCCCCACACCATCACACCTCCTACTCCATGCTTCACGGTGAGAACCAGGCATGTAGAGTCCATCTGTTCACCTTTTCTGCGTCGCACAAAGACACGGTGGTTGGTACCAAAGATCTCAAATTTGGACTCATCAGACCAAAGCACAGATTTCCACTGGTCTAATGTTCATTCCTTGTGTTCTTTAGCCCAAACAAGTCTCTTCTGCTTGTTGCCTGTCCTTAGCAGTGGTTTCCTAGCAGCTATTTTACCATGAAGGCCTGCTGCACAAAGTCTCCTCTTAACAGTTGTTGAAGAGATGTGTCTGCTGCTAGAACTCTGTGTGGCATTGACCTGGTCTCTAATCTGAGCTGCTGTTAACCTGTGATTTCTGAGGCTGGTGACTCGGATAAACTTATCCTCAGAAGCAGAGGTGACTCTTAGTCTTCCTTTCCTGGGGCGGTCCTCATGTGAGCCAGTTTCTTTGTAGCGCTTGATGGTTTTTGCAACTGCACTTGGGGACACATTCAAAGTTTGCCCAATTTTTCGGACTGACTGACCTTCATTTCTTAAAGTAATGTTGGCCACTCGTTTTTCTTTACTTAGCTGCTTTTTTCTTGCCATAATACAAATTCTAACAGTCTATTCAGTAGGACTATCAGCTGTGTATCCACCAGACTTCTGCACAACACAACTGATGGTCCCAACCCCATTTACAAGGCAAGAAATCCCACTTACTAAACCTGACAGGGCACACCTGTGACGTGAAAACCATTTCCGGTGACTACCTCTTGAAGCTCATCAAGAGAATGCCAAGAGTGTACAAAGCAGTCATCAAAGCAAAAGGTGGCTACTTTGAAGAACCTAGAATATAAGACATATTTTCAGATGTTTCACACTTTTTTGTTAAGTATATAATTCCACATGTGTTAACTCATAGTTATGATGCCTTCAATGTGAATGTACAATTTTCATAATCATGAAAATACAGAAAAATCTTTAAATGAGAAGGTGTGTCCAAACTTTTGGTCTGTACTGTAAGTACCCCCTGCCTCTCATCTCGGAGCTATTTGACCGCCTAAAAGGTGCGAAGATTTTCATTAAGCTCGATCTTTGTGGGGCGTACAATCTGTTCCGGATTCGCCAGGGAGACGAGTGGAAGACGGCATTCAACACTCGGGATGGTCACTACGAGTGCTGCGTGATGCCCTTCGGTCTCTGTAATGCTCCAGCCATCTTCCAGGAGTTAGTGTACGACATTTTCCAATATCTCCTGCATTCCTGCGAGGTGGTGTACTTGGACGATATCTTGGTGTTCTCCCCTGATCTGCCCTCTCATCGGAGGGATGTTCGACAGGTACTGCTGAGGCTCCGGAAGAATCGCCTCTATGCAAACTACGAGAAATACCTCTTTGAGCAGACCTGCTTACCATTTTTGGGGTATATCATCTTTGAGACTGGACTGCGGATGGATCCCGAGAAGGTCTCTGCCGTCTTAAAGTGGCCCCGACCTGAGGGGTTGAAGGCTATTCAGCGGTTTCTGGGATTCGCTAACTATTAACACCTCTTCATTCCTCATTTCTCCTCCTGGACTACTCCCATCTCTGCTCTCATCCGTAAAGGGGCAAATCCCAGGGAATGGACTTCCGAGGCGGAAAGTGCCTTTATCTCTCTTAAGCAAGCCTTCTCTTCTGCTCCAGTTCTCCATCGTCTAGATTGCAATAAACAGTTCTTCCTGGAGGTTGATGCCTCTTCCTCCGGGGCCGGAGCAGTGCTCACCCTGAAATCCTCGTCCGGGCGAATGGTGACCTGGGGCTTCTTCTCCAAACTCTTTTGTCCGTCCGAGCGCAATTACTCCATAGGAGATCGAGAACTTCAGGCCATCAAATTAGCACTGGAGGAGTGGCGCTACTTGCTTGAGGGGGCTCTGCACTGGGTGGTCATCTACACTGACCATAAAAACCTCTCTTACTTGCAGACCGCCCAAAGACTAAATCCACGTCAGGCCAGATGGTCTTTGTTCTTTGCTCTTTTCAGCTTCACTCTCCATTACCGCCCGGCAGAATATTAAAGCTGATGCTCTTTCCTGTCTACTGACCAAGAGAAGGAGCCTCTACACATCATTGACCCCTCCAGAATAATGACTGTTGCTCAGTTTGACCTGTCTCATCTACCTCCTGGTAAGACCTTTGTAGCGGCTCAGGATCGGAAGAGGGTCTTACTCTGGGGTCATTCGTCCAAACTGGCTGGTCATGCCGGCCATAGGAAGACGCTTCTGCTCATTGCCTGACATTATTGGTGGCCCACCCTGCGCAAGGATGTTGTGGATTTTGTCGTGGCTTGTTCCTCCTGTGCCCATAACAAGATACCTAGGCACCTCCCAGCTGGTCGTCTTCTTACTTTCCCCGTGCCTTCTGCTACTTGGCAGCACATTGCTATGGACTTCATCACTGATCTTCCGGTATCTGCCGGTTCTACCGTCATATGGGTGGTCGCTGACCGCTTCTCCAAGATGGCTTACTTCATTCCTTTGCCTGGTCTTCCGTTCGCACCTGTGCTGGCTAAGGACTTCATCCATCATATCTTTCATCTCCATGGCTTACCCCTCCACATTGTCTCAGACAGAGGAGTTCAGTTCACTTCTCGCTTCTGGAGAGCCACGTGCAAGCTGCTGGATGTCACTTTGGACTTTTCTTCGGTCTATCATCCTCAGTCCAATGGTCATGTGGAACGTATTAATCAGATCCTTACCAGTTTTCTTTGGCAATTTGTCAACGCTCACCATAGCGATTGGGTAGAACTTCTGCTTTGGGCCGAGTTTTCTTATAACAACCATGTGAGTGAGTCCTCACGAAGCTAAGTCTCTGTTTTTTGTGGTTTACGGTGAACACCCCCGAATTCCATTTCCCATCTCTTCTTCAGTGGACAATCCTGCCGTGGAGTCTCTCGAAAGTGACTTTTTGGTGATTTGGGAAGACACTAGATCTGCGCTTCCTCAGTCCTCTGAGCGGATGAAGAAGCATGCTGATAAGAGATGTCTGGATCCGCCTGTATTGCTTCCGGGAGACAAGGTCTGGCTTTCCTCCAAATATGTCCATCTCAAGATACCATCATACAAGTTGGGCCCACGGTTCATCGGTCCTTTCGAGATTCCGAACCAAATAAATACAGTGGCGTACAAGCTGAAACTCCCTGCCTCCTTACGGATTCCCAATTCCTTTCATATGTCTCTCCTCAAGCCTGTTGTCCTTAATCCTACCACTCCAGCTTCTGTCTCCGCTGAGGATGTCTTTGAGGTAGAGAACACTTTAGCCATCTAGAGGGTACGAGGAAAGACTTTCTTTCTTGTGGATTGGAAGGGGTTTGGTCCTGAGGAGAGGTCTTCTAGAAAAATTTCTTGTGGGCCTAAAGAAGAGGGGGCGTAAAGGCGGGGGTACTGTAGCATCGGTGTCTCTGCCTCCTGCTGGGCAGAGATGCCGATCCCCTCACCGCCGCGGTCCCGGTCCGGCATCCTCCGGCTCCCCTGCTTTATTTGCTCGGGGAGTGTGCACCACGCATAGTTCCCAAGGCACTGTACTTAGGGTGCGCACGCGTGTGCTCCCACCCTCTTAAAGGGGCAGCGCGCGCCGTCCTAAAGAGTCCCCCGCCAATGGCCGGAGGACTGCCCCTATATAAGGCACCTCCTCCAAAATGGAGGTGCCTGTGCAAGGTTGTTGTTTGTGTGCTAAGACTCTCTCCAGCCCTCAGGTTCCAGTGCCCACCAGCCTGTCTATCAGCCGTGCCCACCTGCCTGTCTATCTGCCTTGCTCGCCTGCTTGTCTACCCGCATCACCTGCCTGTCTACCAGCCGTGCTCATCTGCTGTGCCTGTCGACTTCGGCCATCAGTCCCTTGGGAGTCACCTGCTCTCACACAAGATCAGTCCCAGAGTGGCACCTGGTTCAACGTCCCGGTCCCTCCTTGGTTCACGGAGTCGACTAAGCCGCCGTGTGGCCAGGGTCGGTCCGGGTAGGCACTTAGTTATGCCCCTCTGGTCCATCATTGTATCACAGCACAGAGCTTCCACCACCTGGATCCGTAACAAAGTGTAGTATCTTTTCTTATCAATTTAATATCTGATTTTTTCCCCTGTATGTCCACCTATTTTCACACATTCTCCTCCCCTCTCCCCCCTAATGTCCCACGGGCCTTAAGACCGGGAAGGGTGGGGGGTAGAGAGGGTAACTAATTATTGAACAAAAGAGCAGTGGTCCCCCCTGCTTCCCACTCTGTAGGCTCCCTACAGACTGAAGCTGGCTGCTGCAGCACAGCTATATAAAAGCCAGGAGCCCATTATGACATGTGCAATATCTGTTCCATTCTTCCATTCTTGCATTATTCCATTGTCACATTATTAGGGGGCAATGAAACAATCGGACAATGCAAGAATGGAAGAATGGAACAGACATTGCACGTGTCATAATGGGCTCCCGGATTTTATCTGGCAACGCTGCAGCAGCCAGCTTCAGTCTGTAGGGAGCCTACAGACTGGGAAGCAGGGGGACCACTGCTCATTTGTTCTTTATTTAGTTATCCTCTCTACCCCCCCTGGTCTTGAGGCGCGTGGGACATTGGGGGGGGGGGGGAATGTGTGAAAATAGGTGGACTTATGCAGATTAAAAACATGTGGGGTGCATCTGCAACAAGCAGTGTAGTTGTGGGTTTTAAGGTGTCTATTGATGAACAACATGTCTTCCTAAGGGGAGTCTTTTCCCCTATCCCTACAATGTGTGCCTTCTTGGGGTCAGGATGCAGCCATAGGCCAAAACCAATTCAGGTAATCGCTTCTTGGCCTTTTGGCTGAGATCAAGTATAGTATCTTTTCTTATCAGTTTAATATCTGATACGTCCCCTATATGTCCACCTATTTTCCCAAATTCTCCCCTACCCCCTAATGTCCCATGCGCATCAAGACTGGTGTAACAGGCCAGATTAACCCCCCCGCCGAGAATATATCCGGGGTTAAAGTGGCCTACGCCAGATTATATCCTGGGTATATTCTGGCCTAGGCCAAACTATACCCCGGGGTATAAATTGGCCTAGGCCAGATTATACCCCTCTGGGCCAGAATATACCCCGGGTTTATTCTGGCCTAGGCCAAACTATACCCCCGGGTATAAATCAGCCTAGGCCAGATTATACCCATCTGGGCCAGAATATACCCCGGGTATATTATGGCCTAAGCCAAACTATACCCCGGGGTATAAATTGGTCTAGGCCAGATTATACCCCTCTGGGTCAGAAAATACCCCAGCTGCTGTAGATCAGATTTTTCACGCTTTTGAGAACCATTGAGTGATATACTTAATAAGGGGGCCCCAGGCAGCGCACAGGGGCCACAGACAGCGCACAAGGGGGCAGAGACAGCGTGCAAGGGGGGGAGAGAGACAGCACACAAGGGGGGGAAGAGACAGCGCGCAGGGCCCCTGTGAGCTTTCTCTGCCCCACTTTGCGCTGTCTCTGCCCCCCTGTGCGCTATCTGGGACCCCCAGTGCGTTGTCTGGGACCCCCTGTGCGATGTCTGGGGCCACTGTGCAATATCTTGACACCGGTGCGACGTCTGGGGCCCCTGTGCAACGTCTGGGGCCCCGTTCTTGAGTATATCACTCAATGGTTCTCATAAGCGTGAAAAATCTGATCTACAGCAGCAGGGGTATATTCTGGCCCGGAGGAGTATAATCTGGCCTAGGCCAATTTATACCCCGGGGTATAGTTTGGCCTAGGCTATGATATACCCATGGTCTATACTCCTCTAGGGCAGAATATTAGTGTGTTTTTGCTGCTGTAGTGCTACAGTATATATAGATGCACATACATAAACCATATACCATATCATGCGGCTTTTGTCAGATTTTGATGCGGTCTGCAGCATATTTCCCTTCCACGTGACAGGGAGAAATCTGCTGTGATTCTGCACAAAAAATCCACATCATTGGGATGCGGATTTTGACGCAGATTGGCTGCTGTTTTTTTCCCTGTGGAAAATCAGCAGCAAATCTAGTGCATGGGAACGGTGGACTAGACTTACAGCATGTGTTGGAGGCATTACATTGAACTGACAGTAGATGGTGCAGTTCCATCAGTGCATAGTTAATGTTATGTGTTGTAACTTGTTATGTATGTATCTCCCTGCTCTCTATGATATGCACTTTAAGTTCTCCAGTGTGAGTTTCTATTCTATCCTGATAAGGCATATAAAATGAATTTGGAACACCTCCAACAAAAACTAAGTTTTCCAATTTTGACAACAATGGAAGACCAACTGTATGATCAGCTTTGAGATTCTACACTGCAACAGAACAAAAGTACCCCCAGTGGATCTACGATCTATCTCCAGAGAAACGTTCAAATGCCAAGTCCCAGTTTAGACAAACATCTAAGCCAAATCGAGCAGAGAAAGGGATTATTTACTGTGGAAAAAAGGAAGCTCTCACTAAAAGCCGACTGCCAAATATCCTGAAGACCTGTCACAACAACCCAACTTCTGGTGGCCATTTTGGCAAAGATAAAACATTTGCCAAAATTTCTGACAGTTATTACTGGAAGGGAATGAAGAACGATGTTCACCAACATGTCAAAGCCTGTCAAAAATATTTTGTCACAAGTCCCAAAATCAGCAAAGAAGCTCCACCACTCAACAGTATACCAGTGCCTGGAAAAGTATGGAGCTTAGTTGGGATTGATATGATCGGTCCTCTTCAGGAAACATCAAACGGCAACAAATATATAGTTGCTGTCACTGATCATTTCTCCAAGTGGACTGAAGCAACAACTGTTCCAGACAAGAGTGCCATGTCAGTAGCAAAATTTTTGTACACCATTATTTGCCGCTTAGGCTGTATGGACACTTTGATTAGCGACCAGGGAAGAGAGTTTGTGAACTTGATCATCGACAACCTGATGGATCATTTTCAAACAGATCACCGTATTTCATCTGTCTACCAAAACAAATGGCCAGCGGGAACTTGACAATCGAACACTCAAAGAATCTCTTAGCAAGCTTGTCAATGACCAAGGAACCAACTGGGACCAGTTCATTCCTCATGTTTTGTTTGCCTATCACACATCTGTGCATGCTTCAACCAAGTGCACTCCATTTGAGGTCATGTATGGACGAAAGGCTAAGCTTCCTATTTACCTCAATCCATCAGCAAATGACACTGTGGATGTCATGTCTCTTTCAGATGTTGCCAACCCTGATGTGCTAAATACACTCACAACCATTCATAACAGGATCCACTGAACTGTAAGTACCAACATCCATTCTGCTCAGGAACACCAAAAGTGTGCCTTTGATCGCCGACACAACAGCAACAAAGAAATCACTGCTTCCACCATTGTTTATATCAAGAATCAATGTCGTATTCATCGCATGGGTTCAAAGATGGAACCACGGTGGGTTGGACCCTACTTAGTTGTGGAATCTTTAACCAAGGGACGAGTAAAACTTAAGAACAATAAGACTAGCAAGATACTAAGCAACACCTACCATGCCAGCAACCTTAAGATTTACCAGGATGAATAGACTTCTCCACCACCCCAGTCCCCTGATGACTGTCCCAGTGACTCTGCCACACAGAAACACAAGCAAAGCAAGACTTTCAACCCAATACCAAGTTCAGGAAGGAAGTATCTTACCACCACTCTTGACCTTACGTTTAGTAGGGTTGTGTACTTTGAATGCACAAGAGATCTTGGACACCATGGCGTACATATAAAACCAAAGGTGATGGGAACTGCTACTTTTGGGCCATCAGCTATATCCTGACAGGAACAGAGGACAACTATTCCCTTCTCAGACCTAAAGTCATCCACCACATGAAAACTACAGGGCTACTTTAATCAAGATGTTAATGAATATGTGAACACCTCTGGCATCTCTCATGATGGAGTCTGGGCAACTGATTCAGAAATCATGACCACAGCAAATCTGTTGAGTTGTGACATTGTCATCCACACAAAAGTCGGTGACACCATGGATTGGTTGACCTATCCCGCCAGCTTCAATCTGCAGTCAACAACAGAACATGCACTTTATCTTGAAAACAAGCATGACCATTTTAATGTTGTTATCAGTGTTTACAAAATCATTTTAATGTTGTTATCAGTGTTTACCTTTGAACGTTTATATTGTAGTGTCCTGTCACCAGCCATGTGTACGATTATCGGCCGAAAGCCTCTCTGGAACCAATAATCGCCCCATGTAAAGGTACCTTTATAAATTGAAGTTTCAGAATGTTATGACTTATTATATCCTGAACAGTCAAGTTTTTTATGAACCGTCAAGGTTTTCTGGTTGAGGTAAAAAAAAGTCTGTGTGTTTAGAGTATGGAACAATAAAATGTTGAAAAATTGTTTTCTGGTTGAAGTAACAAAAGTCGGTGTGTTTAGAGTTTTAAACAATAAAATGTTGAAAAATTATGTAATTCTTGAGTATATCACTCAATGGTGCTCATAAACGTGAAAAATTTGATCTTTAATATACTTTAATCTTTAATATACTCAAGAACGGGGCCCCAGACATCGCACAGCAGCCCCAGACATCACACAGGGGCCCGAGACATCACACATCGCACAGGGGCCCCAGACATCGCACAGAATTGAGTGATATGCTCAAGAACGGGGCCCCAGACAGCACACAGAGGGTCCCAAACAGCGCACAAGGGGTCCCAGACAATGCACAGGGGGGCAGAGATGGCGCACAGGGGCCCTGCACGCTGTCTCTTCCCCCCTTTGCGCGCTGTCTGTCCCCCCCTGGGCGCTGTCTCTGCCCCCCTGTGCACTTTCTGGGGCCCCGTGCACTGTCTCTGCCCCCCTGTGTGCTGCCTGGGGCCCCGTGCGCTGCCTGGGGCCCCGTTATTGAGTATATAACTCATTGGTTCTCAAAAGCCTGAAAAATCTGATCTACAGGAGCTGGGGTATATTCTGACCCGGAGGGTTATAGTTTGGCCTAGGCCATAATATACCCGGGGTATATTCTGGCCCAGAGGGGTATCATCTGGCCTAGGCCAATTTATACCCCGGGGTATAGTTTTTCCTAGGCCAGAATATACCCGGGTATTTTCTGGGCGGGGGGGTTAATCTGGCCTGTTACACCGGGAAGGGTGGGGGGTAGAGAGGGTAACTAATTATGGAACAAACGAGCAGCGGTCCCCCCTGCTTCCCAGTCTGTAGGCTCATAACAGAATGAAGCTGACTTCTGCAGCACAGCTAGAAAAAAGCCAGGAGCCCATTACGACATGTGCAATGTCTTCCATTCTTCCATTCTTGCATTATTCCATTGTCCCATTGTTAGGGGGCAATGAAACAATGGGACAATGGAATAATGCAAGAATGGAAGAATGGAACAGACATTGCACGTGTCATAATGGGCTCCTGGCTTTCATCTGGAAGTGCTGCAGCAGCCAGCTTCAGTCTGTAGGGAGCCTACAGACTGAGAAGCAGGGAGGACTGCTGCTTGTTTGTTCATTAATTAGTTATGATCTCTACCCCCCTTGTCCTATTGTTACATTGCCCCCTAACAATGGGATAATGGAATAATGCAAGAATGGAAGAATGGAACAGACATTGCACGAGTCATAATGGGCTCCTGGCTTTTATCTAGCTGTGCTGCAGCAGCCAGCTTCAGTCTGTAGGGAGCCTACAGACTGGGTAGCAGGGGGGACTGCTGCTCATTTGTTCAATAATTAGTTACCCTCTCTACCCCCCACTCTTCCTGGTCTTGAGACGCGTGGGACATTAGGGGGGAGAGGAGAGGAGAATGTGTGAAAATAGGTGGACGTGAAGGGGACCTATCAGATATTAAACTGATAAGAAAAGATACTACACTTGAGCTGAGCCAAAAGTCCGAGAAGCTATGATGCTTGTTGCAGATGCATGCCACACGTTTTTAATCTCCTTAAGTCCACCAATTTTCACACATTCACCCCCCGCAATGTCCCACGCGCATTAAGACCAGGGGGGGAGGCGGATAACTAAGTAATGAACAAAAGAGCAGTGGTCCTCCCTGCTTTCCAGTCTGTAGGCTCCCTACAGACTGAAGCTGGCTGCTGCAGCACTGCCAGATAAAAGCCAGGAGCCCATTATGACACGTGCAATGTCTGTTCCATTCTTGCATTCTTGCATTATTCCATTGTTCCATTGGCCCCTAACAATGGGACAATGGAATAATGCAAGAATGGAAGAATGGAACAGACATTGCACGTTTCATAATGGGCTCCTGGCTTTTATCTAGCTGTGCTGCAGCAGCCAGCTTCAGTCTGTAGGGAGCCTACAGACTGGGAAGCAGGGGGGACTGCTGCTCGTTTGTTCAATAATTAGTTACACTCTCTACCCCCCACCCTTCCCGGTCTTGAGGCGCGTGGGACATTAGGGGAGAGAGGAGAGGAGAATGTGTGAAAATAGGTGGACGTGTAGGGTACGTATCAGATGTTGAACTGATAAGAAAAGATTGATTTATTTATTTTTTTAAAAACCATTCAGTTTAGTTTTTTAGCAAACAGTATGAATTTCTCCAAAATTTGCTACTTAGAACTATGAGGATGGGAAGTTTTATTTATTTAGCAGTAGTATAAGAAAAAATATAATCACAAGGGAACATCCTATACATAACACAAATGCAGAAACTTCATGGGAACCACAATGAAAAAAAAATCACTGGTATTTGATGCCACTTTTTAAATTTCCAAATACCTTCGGCATCTGTACCACCACCGCCTCTGCTGTCCAACTTATATATCAGGTATAGTCTTGAAAGAATAAGTCTAACACATTCATTCACTGATAAAGATTTCCCCTTGATAAGTCCAAGGTTCCTTGCATCCCACAACCTCTCCATCACACAATCCATTATCAACCATAAAATTCTGTCTTTTGCCCGACTACATGCACCAATTCTAAACATCGCCACATGCCAATCCACAAACCTCACGCCTGCTAAACCTTTACACAATCCACCTACACACTTCCACACACTGTACGCATACTCACAATCCCACATAACATGCCTCACAGTCTCACAACCACCACATCCCACTCTCTGACTCACATCTGTTCTTATCCACTCTCTTTTCTTCTGCACATCTCTCATAGGTAAAATATTATGTGAAGTCATCCATACCACATCTTTCTATTTGTTTGACGTCCCATACGTATCTAACTTCTTTCCCTCATTCCCTCTCAGCCCAACAATAATACACTCTAACTCATTTGCTCTCATTTGCCAAACATTCAATTTACGTTCAACCCGCATACCACACTCTTCCCAACTTTCACTCCCTTTTAAGTCATCATTAAATAATATGCCCAAAATCTTGATTGCACCCTCTTCACACTTTACACCATCCATACAAATACTACTATCTTCAAAACATTTAAAACTACATTTATTCCAATTTACCCTAAAACCAGATGCACCAACAAAAAAGTCCAAAAGCAACTTAATTCTACTCAAAGAAGCCATACTTTCACTCACAACCACAACATCATCCATATAACCTAACACTTTCACATGCTTACCACCACTACCAGGCACCAACAAACCTCTCATCATTTTATTCCATCTAATCAGACATAACAATGGTTCTAGCACACATACAAGCAAGACAGGGGACATAGGACACCCCTGCCTTACTCCTGACCTAATCTTCACTTTCTCACACAGCCAACCATTAACCAAGAACTCACTTGACACACAATCATATAATGATTTTACACAATTCACAAATTCTCTAGGAAAGCCCATTCTTTCGAGTACTTTAAATAAAAACACATGCGAAACCCTGTCAAACGCCTTCTCAAAATCAATAGCTAAAACCATACATTTCTGCTTTCTATCCTTGCAATCCCCAATCATATCTCTCAACAATAACAAATTATCACTCATACTTCTTCCAGGCACAGCACATACTTGGTCCTCATCAACAACACTTCCAATCACTTCACGCATACGATTTGCCAGTAACTTACTGTAGACCTTATAATCCAAATTCAGCAGTTATTGGTCTCCAGTTTTCCAAACATTTCCTCTCACCCTTTTTATACACAAGCACTACCACTTCTTCTTTCATTGATTCACACAACCTACCATTCACCCACATATACTTACATACCTCAGTCAAATCTGTTCCCAAAACAGGAACAGAGTCTTACTCTTCTTAGCACTCCACGCCACATTCTTCACTTCATCCAGACCTACATCTTCACACAACATATCACGCTCCTCAGAATCAAGTTTATTCTCCACACCATTCAGAACATATGACACAAGCCCCGGGTCAATCCATTTCTCATCATACAACTTGCTCTAAAACCTATTCACTTCTTTCAGCACATCCTCACCCATACAGCTGGTTCCACTTTCATTCACAACTTCATTCATATCAGTCTTCCTACCATTCATTTTTTTTTTTTAAAAAGAACCTCGTACATTTCTCATTTTTCTCCAGGTGTTCAATTTTAGTACGATATATAATTTGGAAGGAGGATAAACAATTGTGACAAATAACATAAGAGGTAACAAAACAATTAAAATCTTCCCTTCTATCGTTAATGATCTTAATCCCCAGAAAGATGTTTTCTTTGACATTTTCTCCAAAACAGTTTCCCAACTAAGCTTGCCATCATTCTCCTTATTAAAGAAAATTCCCCAAATTTTCACTTTGTTTCTTTTTACCGCTATCTGAGGTAGTTGGATGGTATCCCAGTTGACAATAATCAAACATTCCGTTTTATTAAATTCAATTTAAAACCAGACGCCTGACTAAAAAACTCTGTGCACCTCACCGCCCTCCGGAGGGAAGCAGGGTCTGTGTACACAACTGTCACGTCATCCATATAACCGAATACTCTAATTTGATTTTCACCTCCACCCGGAATAGGAACCCCTCTGATCACCTTGTCCCCTCGTAATGAACACAGGAGAGGTTCCATGGCACAGATAAACAAGAACGGCGACAGAGGACATCCCTGCTTCACTCCGGACTCCAAAGGCACTCCATCTGTTAAAAAAAACATTAAGATAGATTTGACTAAAACTATCTTTATATAAAAGCATAATACAATCTAAAAGCACATTAGGGATAGCCATTCTCTGTAAAACATTTAAAAGAAATTTATGAGAAACCCTATCAAAAGCTTTCTCAAAGTCTAATGTTAAAAGTGCAAAGTTTTGATCCCGATTCCTAGAGTACCAGATTACATTACGTATCACATTAAGAACTTCAGCTATACTTCTACCTGGTACACCGCACACTTGTTCTGGTCGGATCAACTTGGCTATTACTGTTTTTAGACGATTTGCGATAATTTTAGCTAGTACCTTGTAGTCTGTGTTAAGGAGAATTTTATAGGTCTCCAATTCACCAATTCCTTCTGATCTCCTTTTTTATAAATCAGAGACACCACTCCCCTCCTCCATGACCATGACCATCTTTAAATAGCACAAAAAGGTCCTCTTTTAAAATGTCCCAAAAAGTAAGATTAAATTGTACAGGCAACCCATCAACCCCAGGTGCTTTCCCTTTTGAAAAACTTTTAAAGGTAACATACAGTTCTTCCAAAACAATATTTTGCTCTAAAAACACCAGATCAGCAGAATTCAGCTCAATATCAAGGACATTAAGAGCTTCAGACAAAAAGGAGTCATCAACACACTATTCACTAAAAAGAAGCTTATAAAAATTAAAAGCAGTTTTTAGCATTCCTGACAAAGATGTTTCTCCCTCTAAGTTAGTAATTATTTCTCTTCTATTCATAACTTTTTTGAAAAAGAAGAGCGAACACTTTTCCCCCTCCTCCAAATGTTGCACTCTAGAGTTAAAAATTATCTCCTTCCCTTTCTGATCTATGTATTCTTGAATTTCTGCTTTCAACTCTGCCATCTCTTCATCTACCTCAAAACCCAACTCCTTAAATTTAAATAGTGTCTGTATTCTAGTGTTCAAATCATTAAAACATTGTTTCTTTCCCCTAGATTTCCGTCTTCCTACCAAAATAAAAAACATTTTAACCTTTTTTTTTACATTTTCCCACCAGATTGACATTGGAATGTCAGGAGGTCTCTGCTGTTGCCATCCATGATAAGCCTTACCAAACTGTTGTCGAATCTGGGGATCCTCAAACAGGTGAGTACTAGTGTTGAGCGAACATGCTCGACACTGCTCGGTACTCGCCCGGGCATCACGCTTCTCGGGATGTTTGGCGAGCACTGAGCATTTCCGGGTTACTCAGGTGGGAGCTCGGGTCTCTGCCCTGCATGTTTGGCGCTCTTTACAGAGCCAATGAACATGCAGGAATTGCCAGCCAGTCACTGTAATGCCGCAGCCATTTTGGTTGTGGGCATTACATTGATTGGCTGGCCGCACAGCGTCACCTCGAGTATTTAAAAACGGGCGCCGCCATCTTGGACACAGACGGCTGGGACAGACAGTGTAGGGACAGTGCTGCAGATTTAGGGAGAGATATATACTGCGAAATAGTAAGTGTAGGGTCTGTAAAGGCTTCCAGATCAAGCAAACAGTAGAAATGTGGTTTTGCAGTTCCACAGTTCAGACCTCTGTATTATCCACTTTTGGGCCATTTTTACCTAAAAAAAACAGTTTGAGTGTGTCGCTCACTGTTCAGCGGCAAATATATCTATTTTAAAAAGTCTGGTATACACCAGTAAATTATAACTGTGGTTTTGCCTTTCCACGGTAAAAAAATCTCTATTATCCTGCTTTTGGCATTTTTTGCTGTAAAAAAAAACTGTAATAGTGTCTCCCTGATTGTTCAGACACAAATATATTTGTTGAAAATAGTCTGGTGTAGGCCAGAGAAATAGAAGTGTGGTTTTGCAGTTCCACAGTTCAAACCTTTGTATTATCCACTTTTGGGCCATTTTTACCTAAAAAAAAACAGTTTGAGTGTGTCGCTCACTGTTCAGCCACAAATATATCTATTTAAAAAAGTCTGGTATACACCAGTAAATTATAACTGTGGTTTTGCCGTTCCACGGTAAAAAATCTCTATTATCCAGCTTTTGGTATTTTTTCCGTAAAGAAAAACAGTAATAGTGTCTCCTGATTGTTCAGACACAAATATATCTGTTGAAAATAGTCTGGTGTAGGCTCAAGAAATAGAACTGTGGTTTTACAGTTCCACGGGTCAAATCTCTGTATTATCCTGCTTTTGGCATTTTTTGCCGTAAAGAAAAACAGTAATAGTGTCTCCTGATTGTTCAGACACAAATATATCTGTTTAAAAGAGTCTGGTATACACCAGTAAATTATAACTGTGGTTTGCCGTCCCACGGTAAAAAATCTCTATTATCCAGCTTTTGGTATTTTTTCCGTAAAGTAAAACAGTAATAGTGTCTCCTGATTGTTCAGACACAAATATATCTGTTTAAAATAGTCTGGTGTAGGCCCGAGAAATAGAACTGTGGTTTTGCAGTTCCACGGTAAAAAATCTCTATTATCCAGCTTTTGGTATTTTTTCCGTAAAGAAAAACAGTAATAGTGTCTCCTGATTGTTCAGACACAAATATATCTGTTTAAAAGAGTCTGGTATACACCAGTAAATTATAACTGTGGTTTTGCCCTTCCACGGTGAAAAGTCTCTATTATCCTGCTTTTGGCATTTTTTGCCGTAAAGAAAAACAGTAATAGTGTCTCTTGATTGTTCAGACACAAATATATCTGTTGAAAATAGTCTGGTGTAGGCCAGAGAAATAGAAGTGTGGTTTTGCAGTTCCACAGTTCAAACCTTTGTATTATCCACTTTTGGGCCATTTTTACCTAAAAAAAACCAGTTTGAGTGTGTCGCTCACTGTTCAGCCACAAATATATCTATTTAAAAAAGTCTGGTATACACCAGTAAATTATAACTGTGGTTTTGCCGTTCCACAGTAAAAAATCTCTATTATCCAGCTTTTGGTATTTTTTCCGTAAAGAAAAACAGTAATAGTGTCTCCTGATTGTTCAGACACAAATATATCTGTTGAAAATAGTCTGGTGTAGGCTCAAGAAATAGAACTGTGGTTTTACAGTTCCACGGGTCAAATCTCTGTATTATCCTGCTTTTGGCATTTTTTGCCGTAAAGAAAAACAGTAATAGTGTCTCCTGATTGTTCAGACACAAATATATCTGTTTAAAAGAGTCTGGTATACACCAGTAAATTATAACTGTGGTTTGCCGTCCCACGGTAAAAAATTTCTATTATCCAGCTTTTGGTATTTTTTCCGTAAAGTAAAACAGTAATAGTGTCTCCTGATTGTTCAGACACAAATATATCTGTTTAAAATAGTCTGGTGTAGGCCCGAGAAATAGAACTGTGGTTTTGCAGTTCCACGGTAAAAAATCTCTATTATCCAGCTTTTGGTATTTTTTCCGTAAAGAAAAACAGTAATAGTGTCTCCTGATTGTTCAGACACAAATATATCTGTTTAAAAGAGTCTGGTATACACCAGTAAATTATAACTGTGGTTTTGCCCTTCCACGGTGAAAAGTCTCTATTATCCTGCTTTTGGCATTTTTTGCCGTAAAGAAAAACAGTAATAGTGTCTCTTGATTGTTCAGACACAAATATATCTGTTGAAAATAGTCTGGTGTAGGCCCGAGAAATAGAACTGTGGTTTTGCCGTTCCACGGGTCAAATCTCTGTATTATCCTGCTTTTGTCATTTTTTGCCATAAAGAAAAACAGTAATAGTGTCTCCTGATTGTTCAGACACAAATATATCTGTTGAAAATAGTCTGGTGTAGGCCCGAGAAATAGAACTGTGGTTTTGCAGTTCCACGGGTCAAATCTCTGTATTATCCTGCTTTTGGTATTTTTTGCTGTAAAGAAAAACAGTAATAGTGTCTCCTGATTGTTCAGACACAAATATATCTATTTAAAATTGTCTGGTATACCCCAGTAAACAATAACTGTGGTTTTGCCATTCCACGGTAAAAAATCTCTATTATTCAGCTTTTGGTATTTTTTCCGTAAAGAAAAACAGTAATAGTTTCTCCCTGATTGTTCAGATTGTTTAAAAGAGTCGTGTGTAGGCCAGAGAATTAGAACTGTGGTTTTCCTCTTCCACAGTTCTAATCTACTTTTTATTACCCTTTTTCCATTGATAGTGCGAGTGTAAGCTATTTTACTTCCCTTACAATGGGCAAGGCGCGTGGCAAGGGACGTGGAACTGGATGTTCTGGTGATGGTGCATGCAGAGGACGGGGCCGTGGCCAAGGTGAAAATTTGCCACAACCAACAGCCACATCTTCTCGCTCCCACTTCTTGACCGAATTACTAGGGAAGCACAGAACAACACCAGTATTGCGAACTGATCAGTGTGAACAGGTTATTAATTGGATAGCAGATAATACTTCCAGTTACCTGGACACCACCACCTCCGGTCTGTCTTCCACATGGTCAAATCTTAGTAGCCGTGAGTCTCGACTGCATTCTCCTCCTCACCCTGATGCTCCTTCCTCCCACCATGCCGAGTGTCGTCAGACAGCAATTGATCCCACACTTGGACACTCTGAAGAGCTGTTCACTGGTCCATTTCCAGATTTGTGCCCCTCGCCTGCTCCGCTTGAAGTGGTGGAAGAGGAGATCCCATGTAGCGATGCCCAAATATTTGAACAGCCACGGCCAGAGGAAGTCGACACTGGCAATTTGTCACAAGAGGTGGACGATGACTAGACACAATTGCCAAGAAGTGAGGAGAAGGATCGTGGTGCGCAAGTGGAAGAGGAGGAGGTGGTGGATGATCTAGTAACTGACCCAACGTGGCAGGAGGACATGCAGAGCGAGGCCAGCAGCACACAGGGTGAGGGAGGCAAAGTACCCCAACAGGTAGGAAGAAGCAGTGTGGTGGCCGCACACAGAAGGCAGGCAACAGTTCCCCGTAACACCAACACGAGGGATGTTGCCAGTACAACCTGTAGGTCTTACAGAGTCTGGAATTTTTTTAAAGACTCTGCTGATAACCCCAAAAAGGCCATTTGTACCACCTGCCATGCCAGCATCAGCAGGGGTGACAAAACTACCAGCCTGACCACCACCAGCATGATCAGGCACATTGCAGTAAAGCACCCGACTTTGTGGGGTGAAACCCAGGGTCCACGACCAGTGTCAGCGGGTGTCACCACTGCTTCTTCCACTGTTGTGTGTGCAATAGAACCCCCTGTTGTGTGTGCAAGGCAATCCCCTGTCCATACTGCATGCAAAGATGCCCCTTCCTCTCAGTCTTCACTTGTTATGGCAGTTTCTCAAGAAACAGCATCAACGTCCACGTCCATGTCCCACCGCAGCGGTCAGTTGTCCATATCCCAGAGCTTTGAACGAAAGCCGAAATTTGCAGCCAACGCCCCACAGGCCACAGTCCTAAATTCGCACATTTCACGACTGCTTGCGTTGCACATGCTACCTTTTAGGCTGGTGGAGACGGAATCCTTCTGCAACCTTATGGCAGTGGCCGTCCCTCGGTACTCGGTCCCCAGCCGCCCCAGCCGACACTATTTTGCCCGGTGTGCCATCCCCGCACTACACAAGCACGTGTACCAAAACATCTGCCGTGCCCTCAACAACGCAGTTACTGGGAGAGTCCACCTGACAACGGACACGTGGAATAGTGCTTGTGGCCAGGGACAGTACATCTCCCTGACGGCACACTGGGTAAACATAGTGGAAGCCGGGACCCAGTCGGACCTTGGGACGGAACACATCCTCCCCACACCGAGGATTGCAGGCCCTATGTCAGTCAGAGTTGCCCCCACAGTGTACAGCTCCTGTGCATCATCCTCCTCCTCCTCCTCATGTTCAGCCTCCATCTCAGATATCACCACATCAGTTATAAGCTGAAAGCACTGCAGTACTGCCTCCGCCAAGCGGCGACAGGCTGTGCTGAAACTCATAAGCTTAGGTGAGAAACCTCACACTGCTTGTGAGTTGTGGACAGCTGTGAAAGAGCAGGCAGATCTGTGGCTGAAACCGCTGAACCTACATCCAGGCATGGTCGTGTGTGACAATGGCCGTAACCTGGTGGCGGCTCTGAGGCGAGGCGAGATCACACACGTACCATGCATGGCTCATGTGCTTAAACTCGTGGTTCAGTGGTTTCTTAAATCATACCCCGAGTTGCCAGATCTGCTCTTCAAAGTATGCCGCCTGTCAGCTCATTTTCGCAAGTCGGCTACAGCTTCCGCCGTCCTTGCTGTGTTGCAGCAGCGTTTGCAGCTTCCGTCACACCGACTGGTGTGTGATGTCCCCACACGTGGGAACTCTACCCTCCACATGTTGCAAAGGATTTGTGAGCAGAAGAGAGCAGTTGTGGAGTACCAGCTGCAACAAGGTCGTCGATATTCAGGTCAGACTCCACACATAAGACCTCAGGAGTAGTGTTGAGCCACCCCCGTAGTGTTCGAGTTCGATTCGGTTCGTCGAACACCCGTGTGTTCGCCGAACTGTTCGTCGAACTGTTCGTCGAACACCTTCGAACACCGTTAAAACCAATGGCAGGCAAACAAAAACACATAGAAACACATAGAAAACACCTTCAAAGGTGTCCAAAAGCTGACAAACTGCTCAGAAGACACAACTAACACATGGAAAAGTGACAAGTACATATAGTCATGCGAAAAGAAAAGAGGTGGAGGAGTAAAAGGAGGGGGAGACACAGATATAGGCATGTCATGCCCTTCTAAAATCCAAAAAGCGAGAAGCCGACACGTTCAGTCCGCTCCTGCCCGTGCCACCTCCGTGTCGCCGGGTTTGTGCCAGAGCCGCGGTGAACCCTGACGGCCAGCCCCCCTCTCCCAATACTGGTGCCTGTCCGCTGGTGGGTCGAGAGAGCCCCCCTGTGGTGGAGGCAGCTCTAAGCTTTTTAATTTAAATTGTCCCTCTAATTTGAATGAATACACTTTAAATCCATTTACAAGGATCTATTGGAGGGCAAGTCTCATGCTAGCAGCCGCGTAATTCCAGCTCCAGTAGCGTCCACTAAAGCTGCTGCAGTTAAAAAGCTTTTATAAGGATCGAGCTCGGCTGTCCACCGCAAGGCATCCTAGTGCCAGTCCCAGCCCCTATGCCTTGGGGTGCCTCCTGATGCTCTTCACTGAGTATCCCGTGGTCCCGAAGCATTTCCTTTGAAAAAATTAAGTGTCCAAACTACAGGTGGTGTAGCTTGCTTAACAGCCGGGATAATCCGCTGACTAGCAGACACTGCTACTAGGCACAAAGTATTTCCTGGGCTAGATGCAGTTAAAAATTTGTAAGTAGATACTCTCGTTGGATGCTGAGAAAGCATTCCATAGAGTCTCCTGGCACGCCATATATGATTCTCTTAAAAAGCTTGGGGTAGGGGTCTAGGGGACCCTTTTATAGCCAAAATCACGGCCCTGTATCACAATACGTCACCTAGGCTGAAGATAAATGGAACTGTAGCACCGAGGGCTCGGTTGCTACAGACGTATTGCACCTCACCCAGAGGTGTGATATCTCACTCTCAGATAAGGATGGAGTGTGGATCAGGACCCGACACCTGCATGCATTACACCACATTGCCGTGGGGCAGGGCGACCAATATGCCCCTGAGATGGGCACGACAGTCCCTGTCCCTGGCTGGAGTGGGGGGAGGGAACACTGAGGAAGGGGAACCCTGCAGTGCAGGAGCAGGGAGGAAGCAGTTCCTGGGTGCATTGAGAAGGGAGTATAAAAGGTGGGCACCATCTTAGTTCAGTGCAGAGAAGTCTGAGCAGAAGTGGCAGGGAGCAGGGGCTCTGCATGAGCTCTGCTCCGGAGGCGGGCCTAGTAACAGAGGCCCAGGCCTGCAAGAGGGAGAAGGAAGGAAGAGGAGCGGAGAAGGCTCCAGGAATGAGGAATGAAGGGATCCCAGGGGTGCGGACGGGCGAGTCGCCACCGCACGCCCGAATCCACCTGCGTGGAGGGGTCAGGCCAAAGGGGGAGACCGGTCCCCGAACTAGTGGAGGCAGGAAACGACCCTCAGCTAGAAACCGGAGGCTCTGACATTTTATGTGGCGCAGCCCCTTGCTCCACCCGCTAGGAAGGCACCACATAGGGTCAGGGAAACTGGCGCCAAGTTTACCAAGAGGAGGCCCGAGGCAGCCGGACAGAAGTGTTGGTAAGAAAGGCCAGACAAAGGACACACAAAGGGGGTCCTGTGAAGCGCTCCAAAGTTATCTGGGAGTTGTCTGAGCCCCTCACCTGGTGAGCACAGTACGACGTGGGCAGCCGTTACCTGCAGACGTGGTCTGGATAATAAGAACTGTGAGTAAAGGCCCTGAACTGCATCACTGACTCCGTGTCGTTACTGCTGCTGCCCTGCACCATCACCCCCATCCTCCGCATACACTGCCCTGAGGCTATACTCCTCCCGTGGGGAGTTATGCTACGCTCTGCTGCACCCACAACACCAGCCTTAGCGGTCTGCCCTGTAGCGGCGGTTCACTCTGACCGCAATCCACGGGTGGCGTAGTCGGACATTTAAACATCAAAACCACATAAATAGTTCCGCCACTGGTTTGACCGCCCTGAGCCACGGAACCGGATCGCCGCCACGAAGACTACAACCACCAGCATCCACCAAAAAGGGTCCGGCTCCGGGTGTCCCAAGGCCCAGGGGGTGCGTCAGAACATTTTCATCACCTTTCACAATCACCAATGGGACAAGGCAGGGATGTCCTCTGTCCCCTCTCTTATACATCCTAGTGACGGAGCACCTGCTGTCATCAATTCGCCATAACCCCAATATTAGGTGGATTGAGGTGGGAGGCACCGAGTACAAGTGCTCTCTATTTGCTGATGATGTCCTAGTATATATCACTCAATCACATATATCCATCCCTGCTGTTATGGCTGAAATAGATCACTTTGTTACATGGTAAAATTTTAAAATCAATGCAGCGAAGTCTGAGGCCCTCGATGTCTCCCTCCCTAAATCCATATAGGATTCCATCCAGTCCAACTTTCCCTTTGCCTGGCCCTCACAGGGTATCAAATACTTAGGAATTCCTATTCATAGAGACCTCTCCCATCTATGTTATCTTAATTTTGGGCCCTTTATTGAACAATTCCATACAGACCACGGTTGGCAAGTTAGAACTGTAAGATTCACTACGTGAACCACTGGTGTTTTGTGGAAAAGCACATGTACACCGCGTTCCAAATTATTATGCAAAAAGTGTTTAGGAGTGATAAGGGAAGAATTTGTTTGTTTGTCAGTTAAACTCATTGATGGTGATGTGTGTCAGGGCTCTTTATATCACTGTAAGCAATTGCAGACACCTGTGCTAATTAGTTTGGCAGGTGTGTCCAATGAAAGGCAAGACTACTTAAGAAGGCTCTCTCACATTATTAAGCAGCCTACATTTTCTGCCAAAATGGGAAAGAAAAAGGATGTGTCGGCTGCTGAGAAGCAACAAATTGTGGAGTATTTAGGTCAAGGCATGACTACAATCAACATTGTGCGATGATCAGGATGAAGTGTCTTGGCAATCAAGAAGTATGTAGCTGATTCACAGTACACACGTGTGCGTGCTGATAAGGGCAAATTGAGGACTCTTTCCTACAGGCAATTACGTCAGGTTGAAACAGCAGCGGCAAAAAAGCCTTGTCATAGCAGCAGACAAGTTTTTGAAGCTGCTTGTGCCTCCAACGTCCCCCGAACAACAAGATGCAGGGTCCTTCAGAGGTTTGCAGCTGTGCATATGCCATCCTGTCGACCTCCTCTATCCACTTCACACAAGCAGAAACGGCTCCAGTGGGCCAAACATTACATGAAGACTGATTTCAAAACTGTTTTGTTCACGGATGAGTGCCGTGCAGCGCTCGATGGTCCAGATGAATGGAGTGGAGGATGGCTGGTTGATGGACACCCCACGCAAACACGGCTACAGCGCCAACAAGGAGGAGGTGGAGTAATGTTTTGGGCTGGAATCATGGGGAGAGAGATTGTCGGCCCCTTTAGGATCCCTGAAGGCGCTAAAGATGAACTCCATAATGTATGTGGATTTTCTCAAACAGCACTTCCTGCCATGGTTCAAGAAGAAGAACCGTGTATTTCACAGCAAGATCATTTTTCTGCATGATAATGCACCATCTCATGCTGCACATAAAACATCTGCATCTCTGGCTGATATGGGCATAAAAGGGGACAAACTTATGGTGTGACCCCCATGCTCCCCTGACCTGTACCCCATTCAGAACCTTTGGAGCATCATTAAAAGGAGTGTCTATGATGGCGGGAGGCAGTTCACATCTAAGCAACAGCTCTGGGAGGGTATTCTGTCCTCATGCAAAACAATTGAAGCAGAAACCATCCAAAACCTGACAAATTCAATGGACGAGAGAGTTCAGAAGCTCCTTTCGAACAAGGGGTCCTATGTGAAAATGTAACATCACCTAGAATAAAGTTTTGAGTTGAAAACTGTTTGATTTCAGTTTCTAACAACCTGCTAATGCTTATAATTTCAAAAATGACCATTTTTTTGGTCTTTATTAAAATGAAAAGGTTGATCGAAAAGTTTGGGGGATCTAAGAGTGTGGCAACCCAGTAGTCATGATTACTTCGAATTCTGACAATATGAGGGTCATGCTGCAGGTAGTGCAGCAAGAAGGCACTTATGTGCCTTGCGCATCTCGGAACCCCAAAATTATTTTCCGGGCTAGATGCAGCTAAAAATTATTTTTAATTTTAAATCTGGTGAAGCTTTAGTATAGATGGCCTAATAGGATCAGTGCTGCACACTGCTACAAAGCCCAAATTATTTTCCAGTCAAGATACAGATAAACATGATTAGTAATTTGAAAGCTTAAAACGGTTGGTAGGGTGATTTTAACCAATCATCAAGCTTTTACTCTCCCCAGGATGACACAGGGGTAGAAAAGTCGTTTCGGATCCATGATTTGTTCATCTTTATGAACGTGAGTCTGTCTACATTATCAGTGGAGAGCCGCGTGCGCTTATCTGTCAGCACACCACCAGCAGCGCTGAACACACGTTCAGACAGAACGCTGGCTGCGGGGCATGACAAGATCTCCAAGGCGTAAGTGGCTAGCTCCGGCCATTTATCCAGATTGGAAGCCCAAAAAGAGCAAGGGTCCAGTGACACAGTCGTGGCTTCAATGTTTACTTGGAGATACTCCTGTACCATCGTCTCTAGGCGTTGACTATGTGTCAGACTTCTTGTCTCCTGTGGCCTTGCAAAGGATGGGCTAAAAAAGTGGTGAAATGATTCCGCAAAATTGATGTTACCAGCAGATACTGTGGTTCTGTTACGGTTTGAGTGCTGAACACTTGACGGTCCCACGGTTGGCAAGTTGGAACTGTGAGATTCACTACGTGCACCACTGGTATTTTGTGGAAAAGCACATGTAAGATTCTGCAACAGTCTCTGCTGATACTCCTGCATGCGTGCATCCCTTTCTATGGCAGGAATAATTTCTGCAAATTTACTTTTGTACCGGGGATCTAACAGTGTGGCAACCCAGTAGTCAGGATTATTTCTAATTCTCACAATTCGAGGGTCATGTTGCAGGTAGTGCAGCAAGAAGGCACTCATGTGTGTTGCGCATCCAGGAGCACCAAGTCCCTGTTGTGTTGGTGGCGAGGTAGCAATCATGCTTCCTTCCTCTGTCCTCTCCCCCCAACCTCGCACAACAGAAATGTGATCAAGGTCTCCCTCATCTGATGAGTCTTCCATCAGTTCGTCCTCCACTTCTTCCTGGGCTCCTGCACCTTCCTCACTAGTTTGGCTGCTACCATGCGCCCTGGTAAAATCATCTCCCCCACCCTCACATGCCTGCCGCCTTGGTGCTGCCGACCGTCTGGACCTTGCAGATGTTAGCCCTTCCGCATACAACTCCTCCTCCTCTACTTCCTCCACCTCCTCTTGTGCCACCACCTGACTCCGAATTCTGTTTAACATGTGCTCCAGCATGTAAATCACCGGAATAGTCATGCTGATAATGGCATCGTCAGCACTAAACATCTTCGTCGCCATTTCAAAACTGTGCAGAAGGGTGCATAGGTCCCTGATCTGAGACCACTCCTCCAGCGTGATTTGCCCCACCTCTGAATCTCGTTGGCCCAGGCTATACGTCAGAACGTATTGCACCAGGGCTTGTCGGTGCTGCCACAGTCGCTGCAACATGTGCAGAGTTGAATTCCACCGGGTAGGCACATCGCATTTTAGCCGGTGAAGTGGCAGGCCCAACGACTTCTGTAGAGATGTAAGTCGCTGAGCTGCGGGATGCGAACGGCGGAAGTGAGCACACAGCGACCGTGCCCTCTGCAGAAGGCCATCTAGTCTGGGATAGTGGGCTAAAAATTGCTGGACAACCAGGTTCAACACGTGAGCCATACAAGGCACGTGTGTGACATTGCCCCGGCGAAGGGCCGCACCCAGGTTTGCAGCATTGTCGCACACGGCCTTCCCTGGTTTCAGGTCCAGTGGAGACAACCATTCATGAAATTGGTTCTCCAGAGCTGACCACAACTCCTCAGCTGTGTGACTCACATTTCCCAGACATTTCAATGTAAAAACTGCCTGATGACGTTGAGCCCTACTGCCAGCATAGTAAGGAGGTGTGCAGGATCCCTTCTGCGCAGTTAGAAAGCTTGTGGCATGACCAGACAGCCTTTGGGTGCAGGTGGAAGACCGAGAGGAGGTTGAGGAGGCAGAAGCAGTGGAGGAAAAATGACATAAAGAGGATTGACGCACAACTCGTGGGGACGGCAAGACTTGGACAGCAGCCCCTTGTCCTGCTGTCACCATAGTTACCCAGTGCCCAGTCAGCGACATGTAACGCCCCTGTCCATGCCTACTCGTCCAAGTGTCTGTGGTGAAATGCACCCTGTCACACACAGAGTTTCTCAAAGAAGCGGTGATGTTGTGTGCGACATGCTGGTGGAGCGCAGGCACACCTTTCTTTGAGAAGTAGTGCCGACTGGGCATCTGGTACTGGGGCACTGCGACGGACATAAGGTCTCGAAAATCCTCTGTGTCCACCAGGCGGAAAGGCAGCATTTCTGTAGCCAAGAGCTTGCAGATGGTGAAATTCAACCTCTTAGCTTTCTCATGGCTAGGAGGAAATGGTCTTTTACTTGTCCACATCTGAGGGACCGAGGGCTGGCTATTGTGCTTAGACGGGGTTGATAAGGGTGTCCCCGGCAAACTGCCGGTCTGTGAGGAAGATGCAGGCGAACATGTTAGGTTGCCTTGATCCAAAGGTGGTGCTATCGATGTCGGACAGCGCTCAACACCAGCTGGTGTTACCACCTCCAAAGAAAATGATGACCTGCCAATCACGCTGGCTGTTGCGGGTAAAGAGGTGGCAGGTCTGCGCCCCAAAACAGGTGTGACTGCTGTCCCCCCAGTCACAGAGGATGAAGAGGCCGCGGATGCACAAGATATGGCAGACGGTGGTTGGCCCGGCCGGCTAGACCGCATTGTAGCACACTGAGCTTCCCACTGCAACTTATGCTTCATGTCCATGTGCCGGTTCATGCATGAAGTACTCAAACTATGTATTTTTTGGCCTCTACTTAGCTTTTGCTGACAAATGTTACAGATAACACGAGTTGGGTCATCTTTATCGATATGAAAAAATGCCCAGGCTATGCAAGGCTTAGCACCCATGCGACCTGAAGAGCCACCACGACTTGTGGTGAGAGGCAGAGTTGTGTTTGAGGATGCAGTTGTTGACGTGCTTCCAGTACTACGTCTCTGTCCAGGAAGGCGCAACCTGACCTCGTCGTCACTAGCATCTTCCTCCACCTCCTCTGCTGACCTCATCTCTTGGCTGACTGTGGGTTGACAGTAAGTGGGATCTCCGACCTCATCATCATCACCCTGTGCGTTATCACACCCGTCGTCCTCAGAGCCAACCTGTTCCTGCCCTGACAAAAAACTAAAGTTGTCGCTCCAATCAGGTATTTGAGTCTTATCATCGTCTTCCTCATTGTCTCCACCAACAGGAGTTACAGTTTGGGAATGAGGGTCTACATTATGGTCAGAACCTTCTGCGTCTGGTCCTGGATCCGACTCATAAAGATTCTGGGCATCAGTGCAGATCATTTCCTCGTCTGGATTCACAGAAGCGCTGGAGTCGACCTCTGATTCCCAGGCTATAGTATGAGTAAACAGCTCTGCAGACTCAACCATCTGTTCTACCTCATACTCAGACGGGCAGCTGGAGATTTGGGAGCTGTGAGGAAGCAAGTGCGATTTGGGTGACACCTTTGAGGACTGGAGTATTTGTGATGTTGAAGTTGATGTGGAGGAGAGCCCACTTAAAGGAGCACTTGATATCCGTTGAAGCACCTGCTGTTTTTGTGCCTCATCTGGAATTTGTAGCGATTGGCGTGGCCGTAAGAAAGGGATCTTATCACATTGTCCGCTAAAAGAAGTAGACATTTTAGTTTGGCTGGAAGATGGTCTTTCTTCTGCAGATGTTACTGTTGCTTTAACACCTACCCCACGGACACAACCTTTTTTCCCCTTCCCAACACGCCTATTCCCCTTTCCACCAGCAGCAGGCCTTTTTCCACTCATTTTGGTGGTTAACTAATTCACAACTCTGGAGTTGTTTGCACAAAAAAACAATGGATGGTAACCGAGCAGAGCTGAGTGGCCAAACTGTGGTATTAGGCCAAAACTATTGGCTGGGTTAGATGCAGAAAAAAATTATTTTTAATTTGCAACCTGATGGAGGTCAGTATAGATGGACTAATAGACCAAGTCCCACACACCGCTAGAAGCCCAAATATTTTTTCAGAGCTAGATGCAGAAATTTTTTTTATTCAATTTGCAACCTGATGGAGGTCAGTATAGATGGACTAATAGACCAAGTCCCACACACTGCTAGAAGCCCAAATATTTTTTCAGAGCTAGATGCAGAAAAAAATTATTTTTAATTTGCAACCTGATGGAGGTCAGTATAGATGGACTAATAGACCAAGTCCCACACACCGCTAGAAGCCCAAATATTTTTTCAGAGCTAGATGCAGAAAAAAATTATTTTTAATTTGCAACCTGATGGAGGTCAGTATAGATGGACTAATAGACCAAGTCCCACACACCGCTAGAAGCCCAAATATTTTTTCAGAGCTAGATGCAGAAAAAAATTATTTTTAATTTGCAACCTGATGGAGGTCAGTATAGATGGACTAATAGACCAAGTCCCACACACTGCTAGAAGCCCAAATATTTTTTCAGAGCTAGATGCAGAAAAAAATTATTTTTAATTTGCAACCTGATGGAGGTCAGTATAGATGGACTAATAGACCAAGTCCCACACACCGCTAGAAGCCCAAATATTTTTTCAGAGCTAGATGCAGAAAAAAATTATATTCAATTTGCAACCTGCTGGAGGTCAGTATAGAAGGACTAATAGAACAAGTCCCACACACTGCTAGAAGCCCAAATATTTTTTCAGAGCTAAATGAAGAAAAAAATTATTTTTAATTTGCAACCTGATGGAGGTCAGTATAGATGGACTAATAGACCAAGTCCCACACACTGCTAGAAGCCCAAATATTTTTTCAGAGCTAGATGCAGAAAAAAATTATTTTTAATTTGCAACCTGATGGAGGTCAGTATAGATGGACTAATAGACCAAGTCCCACACACTGCTAGAAGCCCAAATATTTTTTCAGAGCTAGATGCAGAAAAAAATTATTTTTGATTTGCAACCTGATGGAGGTCAGTATAGATGGACTAATAGACCAAGTCCCACACACCGCTAGAAGCCCAAATATTTTTTCAGAGCTAGATGCAGAAAAAAATTATATTCAATTTGCAACCTGCTGGACGTCAGTATAGAAGGACTAATAGAACAAGTCCCACACACTGCTAGAAGCCCAAATATTTTTTCAGAGCTAAATGAAGAAAAAAATTATTTTTAATTTGCAACCTGATGGAGGTCAGTATAAATGGACTAATAGACCAAGTCCCACACACTGCTAGAAGCCCAAATATTTTTTCAGAGCTAGATGCTGAAAAAAATTATTTTTAATTTGCAACCTAATGGAGGTCAGTATAGATGGACTAATAGACCAAGTCCCACACACCGCTAGAAGCCCAAATATTTTTTCAGAGCTAGATGCAGAAAATTTTTTTATTCAATTTGCAACCTGATGGAGGTCAGTATAGATGGACTAATAGACCAAGTCCCACACACTGCTAGAAGCCCAAATATTTTTTCAGAGCTAGATGCAGAAAAAAATTATTTTTAATTTGCAACCTGATGGAGGTCAGTATAGATGGACTAATAGACCAAGTCCCACACACTGCTAGAAGCCCAAATATTTTTTCAGAGCTAGATGCAGAAAAAAATTATTTTTAATTTGCAACCTGATGGAGGTCAGTATAGATGGACTAATAGAACAAGTCCCACACGCTGCTAGAAGCCCAAATATTTTTTCAGAGATAAATGAAGAAAAAAATTATTTTTAATTTGCAACCTGATGGAGGTCAGTATAGATGGACTAATAGACCAAGTCCCACACACTGCTAGAAGCCCAAATATTTTTTCAGAGCTAGATGCAGAAAAAAATTATTTTTAATTTGCAACCTGATGGAGGTCAGTATAGATGGACTAATAGACCAAGTCCCACACACTGCTAGAAGCCCAAATATTTTTTCAGAGCTAGATGCAGAAAAAAATTATATTCAGTTTGCAACCTGATGGAGGTCAGTATAGATGGACTAATAGAATGATGCTATGCCCAAAAGATTTTACTTCACTAGGTGCAGTAAAAAAATTGGTATTCTATACACAGGTGGTATATCTTGCAACACAGATAGGCTACTCCACTGACTAACACACTCTGCAATAGGCCAAAAAGGATTAGCTTTGCTAGATTCAGCCAAATGCTGTGAAAAAAACTTGCACAGCACTGGCACAGACCTGCCTGGCAAAAACTGATAGGAACTGATGTAACCTAGTCCTGAAAAGGACTCCAATTACAATTAGTCTTTACTCCCACAATCTATCTATTTAAGAGCACAGACCTGCCTGATAAAAGTCGTAGGAAATGCTGTAACCTAGTCCTTAAAAGGACTGCAATCACAACTATTCCCTACTCCCAAGCTATCTGTAGATTTGTGCGAAAATTGGCTTGAAATTAACAAGGTATAGCGCACACAGCAACAGCGGTGCCGTCTAACACGCAGCTGCAGCAGTGAGAAAATGGTGGCGACGGGGAAAATGGCTTGGTCTTATAGGGCAAGGACATGTGACATACACTGCCAATGACACATGCCCTTGCTTGTGTGAAAAAAAGCACTTCGCTCCGTGTGTGCGCTGCTGATAGGCTGACAGATTGCACCTCCCCACTGCAAATGCGGGAAAGAGAAAAAAAAATGGAGATCTTCATTGTTCCTGCAGAGATCCATCCCCTGCCCCTCCCCCCGCCCCGCTGTACACTCAAACTGCGTATTAACATTAATTTTCATCATTACTGAGAAAAAATCCAGTTATGATTTTGGTGCACGAACAGTTATCGAACATAACCTCGAACAGCCGAATTTTTCTCAAATTGTTCGTGTTCGCCGACCGGCTCGAACACCGCCCAAAACAGCTCGAATTTGAGATTGGCGAACAGTTCGAGTAGAACAACGCTCATCTCTACTCAGGAGTGGACCTGGATGTCTGACATATGTACCATCTTGACAAACTTTGAGGAGTCCACCAAGATGGTGAGTGGCGATGACACCATCATTAGCATCAGCATTCCACTTGTCTGTCGTTTGCAACGCTCTCTGCAGAGAATTAAAGAGGAGACATTGCAGCCAGAGTATGTTGAGATGGATTAAGAAGCCGTAGCGGTCGATTACACACAGCCCAGCCTCATCTCATCCCAACGTGAATTGGGGGACAATGAGGGAGAGGAGGAGGAGGAGGAAGAACAGGAGCTTGTATCATGCACTGTAGACGGTAGTACCTGTACAACTGTCATGCCGTCGGTTCAGCGTGGGTGGCCTGAGGACAGGGGGGAGGAGGAGGAGAAGGAGGAGGAGAGCATGGTCAGTCGTCATCTTGGTGAGGACACGGAAGTCTTGCCCGTTACCAGTCTGGCACGCATGGCTGACTTTATGTTACGCTGCCTTAACCGTGACCCTCGCGTTGTCAAAATGTTGGGTGACAGTCATTACTGGTTGGTGACACTTTTAGACCCCCGCTACATGGAGAACTTTCACTCTTTCACTTATTCCTGAGGTGGAGAGGTCTACAAAAATGGGGCAGTACCAGAAGGCCCTTGCTGCAGAACTGTTAAAAAAATTCCCATCTGAGCACGCTAGCGGCAGAGGTCACAGTTCATTGCCCAACCAAGGCGTACATGCGAGAGAGACGCAACTCCAATCCAGCAGAGGCAGGGGAACACTGTCAATGTTCTGGGACAGTTTTCTCAGACCCTCCCTTCGGACAGACCCTGAGGCGCGGGGTACTCTCACAAGGAGTGGAAAGTTTCAAACGATGGTGAGGGAGTACCTTGCCGACCGTACCAGCGTCCTCCATGATTCCTCTGTGCCTTTTAATTATTGGGTATCCAAGCTGGACACTTGGAATGAACTCGCTCTGTACGCCTTGGAGGTCCTGGCCTGCCCTGCCACTAGCGTGTTATCGGAGTGTGTTTTTAGTGCCGCTGGGGGAATTATAACTGATAAGCGCACTCGCCTGTCAACTGACAATGCTGACGAGCTGACCCTTATCAAAATGAACAAGGGCTGGATTGGGCCAGACTTCTCATCACCAAATGACAGCAGAGTAACATAAAGTCAAATCCACTGTGTTATTTTGGGAGGTGTATTCGCATGCACCGCTTCACATCCCCACATGGGTATACGCTTACTCATTTCAGCTGTTTTATGTTCCTCTCCTTATCCTCAGCCTCCACCACCACTATACCACCAGGGTGACCGTGGTCCGTGTTGCCATTATTGAAAGTTCCTCCATGCTTATTTTTGTCAGCTTTTGCTTGGAAGGCATAAGCAAAGATTGTGGGAGACCCACTCCCCAATAATGGGAATAATATTTTTAAGATGCTGTACTGTATGGCTCTTGTAAGGGGCATTAAAACCGTCTTGTTAAGCTACTGCGACCTCCACCACTTTTCCAAGGGGCATTAAAACCGTCTTGTTAAGCTACTGCGACCTCCACGTCTCTTCCAAGGGGCATTCAAACCGTCTTGTTAAGCTACTGCGACCTCCACGTCTCTTCCGAGGGGCATTAAAAGCATCTTGTTAAGCTACTGTGACCTCCACCACTTTTCCAAGGGGCATTCAAACCGTCTTGTTAAACTACTGTGACCTCCACCACTTTTCCAAGGGGCATTATAACCGTCTTGTTAAGCTACTACGACCTCCACATCTCTTCCGAGGGGCATTAAAACCGTCTTGTTAAGCTACTGGGACCTCCACCTCTCTTCTGAGGGGCATTAAAAGCATCTTGTTAAACCACTCTGTACTCCACAGCTCTTCCAAGGGGCATTGAAATGTTGTTTTTAATTAACTCTAACCTCCACGACGCTTCGAACGGGCATTGCATTTCCTCCTAATTTTTGGCAGCTTTTGCTTGGAAGGCATAAGCAAAGACTATGGGAGACCCACTCCCCAATAATGGGAATAATGTTTGTAATATGCTGTACTGCATGGCTCTTGTAAGGGGCATTGCAAGTTCCTCCGTCCTAATTTTTGGCAGCTTTTGCTTGGAAGGCATAAGCAAAGACTATCGGAGACCCACTCCCCAATGATGGGAATAATGTTTGTAATATGCTGTACTGCATGGCTCTTGTAAGGGGCATTGCAAGTTCCTCCATCCTAATTTTTGGCAGCTTTTGCTTGGAAGGCATAAGCAAAGACTGTGGGAGACCCACTCCCCAATAATGGGAATAATGTTTTTAATATGCTGTACTGTATGGCTCTTGTAAGGGGCATTAAAACCGTCTTGTTAAGCTACTGCAACCTCCACATCTCTTCCGAGGGACATTAAAACCGTCTTGTTAAGCTACTGCGACCTCCACCACTTTTCCAAGGGGCATTCAAACCTTCTTGTTAAGCTACTGTGACCTCCACCACTTTTCCAAGGGGCATTGAAACCATCTTGTTAAGCTACTGCGACCTCCACGTCTCTTCCGAGGGGCATTAAAACCATCTTTTTAAGCTACTGCGACATCCAGGACTCTTCCAACGGGCATTGCTTTTCCTCCTAATTTTAGTCAGCTTTTGCTTTTCAATGCATAGGCGAACACTAAGGGAGACCCACTCCCCAATAATGGGTAGAAGGTTTTTAGTACGCTGTAATCCACGTCTGTTTCAAGGGGCATTGCAGTTCCTCATAATTTTTGGAAAGCCTTCCATTCACTGCTAAGGCCAACAGTGCACAGGAGACCCAGATGCTATAAATGGAAAAAATCATTTAGTTAAGGCCCTCTGACCTCCATGTCACTTCCAAGGGGCATTGGAGTGCCTCGAAATTTTTGGTAGGCATTGCACTCACTGTATGCCCTATAACTGTGTGGCTGAACCGCTCCTTTTGGTACAGAAACATATCCTACAAGACATGTGTGGTTGACTGGCCTGATATTGATGTGAATGGTCCCTGTTCCTCCTGCTCTTTCTCCTTTGCCACCACCTCATCCATCATTTATCACCTGAAGCTTTGTTTTAACGGGAGTCATAGAACTGGGATAGTAGCAGGAAAACATCCAGCAATCCTCGGAGGAGGTAGGATATGCGCCAAAACGCTGACCACCTCAGGCCTAGCCGCTACTACATACATGCGCTTGCATTCCAAGAAAACAAAGCAGATGCTAACTTCTATCATCATCATCATGCTCCTCACCTTGGCACTCTCATCTCTCCTGATGGAGAAGCCAGGGCCCACCGGAGGAGTCTGGTTCTCTGGTGGGCTCGTCCAATGCTGCCCTAAAGCAGGCCAGGCTAAGAAAAGTGTGTAGGAAGGTGACAGGAGAAATAGGGGCGGCTGGGGACCGTCTATGGACACCCAGCCGTGGGGCAGCTGGGGACCGAGTATGGACACCCGGCCACCCCCTGGCGGCTGGAGACCGAGTGTGGACACCCGGCCGCTGGGCGGCTGGGGACTGAGTATGGATACCAGGCCGCCGAAGCAGCCATGAGGTAGTGGCCAGCTTCGGCCTACTCCAAACTAAAAGGCCCCATTTCAAGTGCAAGCTAGCAGTATGGCATTGCAGCCTGGGGGTGGGTGGGTGGCAGGCTGCACACTTACGCTTGCATTAAAAGAAAACAAAGCAGATGCTAAATTCTATCATCATCATCATGCTCCTCACCTTGGCACTCTCAACTCCCCTGATGGAGAAGCCAGGGCCCACCGGAGGAGTGTGGTTCTCTGGTGGGCTCGTCCAATGCTGCCCTAAAGCAGGCCAGGCTAAGAAAAGTGTGGGGGAAGGTGACAGGAGAAATAGGGGCAGCTGGGGACCGTTTATGGACACCCGGCCGCCCCCAGGCGGCTGGGAACAGTGTGTGGACACCCGGCCGCGGGGCGGCTGGGGACTGAGTATGGACACCCGGCCGCCCCCTGGCGGCTGGGGACCGAGCGTGGACACCCGGCCGCCGAGCGGCTTTGGACTGAGTATGGATACCTCGCTGCCGAAGCAGCCATGAGATAGTGGCCAGCATCGGCCTCCTCCAAACTGAAAGGCCCCATTTGAAGTGAAAGCTAGCAGTATGGTATTGCAGCCTGGGGGTGGGTGGATGGTTGGCTGCATATTTTCGCTTGCATTGCAAGGAATGGGGGAGGTACAATTGAACACGGCCCTGGGACAAGGACTTGCACAGGGATAGTTGCAAGTCTACATCTTCTGATGCGGCAAGGATCACTTCTGATGGGCACACTTTTAGGCAGTGACCTGGGAGTCAGAGATGCTTCCAGGGGTTTTCCCCATGCTGTTCCCATGTCTTTTCAGCACTGTATGCATGTGTCACACAGCACATGGCCAGATAAGGTTGTAAACTGTTAAAATGAAATTTCCCGGTGAATGCATTTGTCACGGTTGAAAGCAATACAAAAGTGCAAAAACGCATGAAAAATGCTACTTGTGAACATAGCCCAAGGTGTGGAGGAGTATTTTTGTTTTTGGTTATTTATTTTACCTTATACACAAGTCTTTACCTTGGAAAGGAAATTCGTTAACATATTTCACAGGAAAAAGTGGCTTAATACCTCTGACCACGTTGTTGACAGCAGTGACCTGGGGGTCAGAAATTCTTCCAGGGGCTATCCCCATGCTGCCCCCATGTCTTTTGAGCACTGTCACTATCGTTTTGGGCACTTTTTAGGCTTTCTACAGACTGCTGGGGGTGCCGCCGCAAAAATGCTCGGGTCTCCCATAGACTAACATTGGGCTCGTTGCTCGGGTCGAGCACCCAAGTATCACGGTGAGCTCGGCCCGAGCTTCGAGCACCCAAGCATTTTAGTGCTCGCTCAACACTAGTGAGTACGCAAATGCCAAAGACCCTTATTAACCCTCTGTTCATCTTAATAATTAAGGTGCACCTCTAAAACCCTGTGATCAGAAAACACATTTGTCGTTAAAACAAACTGTAGAGGATTAAAATCTTCAGATAAAAATAAAAAGTCCATCCTGGAGGACACTCCCCTTCCAGACCATGTAAAAACAGGGTCCGTTGGCGAGAGCGCCCTCCATGCATCACACAACTTAAAATCAGTTAACATGTCCTTAAGCAGGTAACTTGACTTATCTAGTTTACGGAGAGGATCACCACCTCCCCGCTGTTCACTTACATACAAACAATTAAAATCACCCCCAACTAAAAGAGGAGATGATCCAGTGCAAAATAAAGGCAAGACCTCAAAAAGTTGAATCCTCTCCTGCTTATCGGGAGGGGCATAAACCTTCATTATACGAAACATAAAACCATTAAAGTTAAAATGCAGCAATATAGCCCTGCCGGGTTCTATTTCTATTACCTCATTTATAATAATATTTGTTCCTTGGCAAAGCAATCCTACTCCCGCAGACTTATTTTTATTTGAACCGGACCACACAGAGGAGCCCAGCTTCCAGTCACTCTTAATGTCATCATATTTCAAAGCATATTGTAGGCCACATTCTTGTAAAATACAAACATCGAAATCAATCGTCTCAAGATATGAAAATAAAGCAGCCCTACGGACGGGGCTCTTTAATGATCTCACATTAAGTGAGATGAGTTTCAAGGTAGGCATCCGAACCCAGAGGATGAATCATCCATAACATCATTTGAATCGAAGGCTTGGATTCCCTCCTCAGATGACACACTGGGATCCGGAGACCCAAACGACCCGATGATGACAGGGTCAGAGGCCGTAGTCGGATAGGTCACAGTCCCCAGTCAAACTTCTTCTCGATCCAGATTAACTTCAGGTGACTCCGTGCCTTTTACACTCCGCCTTTTCTTTCCACTAGGCTCTACCAAATCACTGGAACAGTCAACGTTGTCGTCTGCTGGCGGGGTCTAGTCCATCTGGAAAAGATCCCTGGGACAATCCCCTGGAAAATCACCTGAAAAAAAAAACTCTGTTCTGGCTGGCAAGTCTCCCTGAAGGACCCGGGGCTATCGATGCGGGGCCCCCTGCAGCCAACCATGCAGTGGCACCCAGCTCCGACCCAACATGGCAAATAAGAGTTGTCGAAGCAGCGGTTCCCCCCGCTCCGACACAAGGGTGGTCGAGGTGTCCTTTACCTCCATACTTTTGGCCTTCGCCATAGGGGCAATAGGCTTCCCTTCCGAATCTCTGGCCACCGATGCCTGTCCATCGGTTGGAGCCAACAGACGAATCCGCTCAGCCCTAGAAGATGATTTAGTACCTTGGGCTCCTCCGGACCTCCCAGGGGACCCCGCAGCCTCGGCGTAGGTCTGGGATTTTGCTCTATTGGGGCAGGTCCGGAACATATGCCCGTCATCACCGCATCTTCATTTGGTGCCCATAATGGCTAAAATTGTTGCAGCGGTCCACCTTTCTGTTTCTGCAAGATGTCTGTGTTTGTCCCATCTTTCCACAGTTCCTACAGGACTTTGGCATCCCAGAATAAAACAAATACCCTCTGCTCTTACCAATGACAAAAGTCGATGGAGGGTGCTGCATTTCCCCAAATCCGTTAGGATCTCTCTTCAAACGCACCAAGAACTTCCTCTTGCCACACCAAAATCCCACAGCGTTCATCACCTCTCCTTGATAGCGCAATTCCTCACAGTGGCGCCGCAGGTAAGTAGCAATGTCATCCACGTCCACATATGGGTTGGGAAAGTAAACCACTACAGGGATCACATCATATGCAAATAGGAGATATGAAGTTAGATCGTCAAGTTCATCCATATGAGATTTCTCATTTACCTTTTGCACAAGTTGTTGGCAGCATCCCTGGGTCTTAAAGGTGATAGTGTAGGTTCCTTTGTATTCATTATCCTGGAAGCAAAATATATCTCTCCTCTGAAACTCCAAGACTCCAAGCAAGATCTTATGGCAGATGAAGGAAAGATTCTTCAGCTTCCTAGCGTCTTCACAAACTTCAATATGCACAGTATTCTTCATCCAGGCATCACCTGATGAGTAAGTAAGTATAGATGGCATTCTCCACGAATAAAAGCATACCGACAGTAAGAAAAAAAAAAGGCACAAGCCCTTAGGCGATTACCCCTCATTGCCCTTGGACTAATCCTCTCTCCTAAAAGCAGCAGGGGGGTGAAGTCCCTCCAAGAGGAACAATCCCCCCAGGCTAAGAGAGATCATACCAAGAGCACCTAGATTAACCAGACCACACAGGTAAACCTGATAGATCACGCCAAAAGGCCGAGAAGCGATTACCTGAATTGGTTATGGCCTTTGGCTGCACCCTGGCCCCAAGAAGGCACACATTGTAGGGATAGGGACAAAGACTCCCCTTAGGATGACATGCTGTTCATCAATAGACACCTTAAAACCCACAACAATACTGCTTGTTGCAGATGCACCCCACACATTTTTAATCTGCATAAGTCCACCTATTTAAACACATTCCCCCCCTCCAATGTCCCATGCGCCTCAAGACCAGGGGGGGTAGAGAGGATAACTAATTAATGAACAAACGAGCAGTGGTCTCCTCTGCTTCCCAGTCTGTAGGTTCCTTTCAGACTGAAGCTGCCTGCTGCAGCACTGCCAGATAAAAGCCAGGAGCCCATTATGACACGTGCAATGTCTGTTCCATTCTTCCATTCTTGCATTATTCCATTGTTCCATTGCCCCCTAACAATGGGACAATGGAATAATGCAAGAATGGAAGAATGGAACAGACCATGGACGTGTCATAATGGGCTCCTGGCTTTTATCTAGCTGTGCTGCAGCAGCCAGCATCAGTCTGTAGGGAGCCTACAGACTGGGACGCAGGGGGGACCGCTGCTCGTTTGTTCAATAATTAGTTACCCTCTCTACCCCCCACCCTTCCCGGTCTTGAGGCACGTGGGACATTAGAGGGGAGAGGAGAGGAGAATGTGTGAAAATAGGTGGACGTATATGGGACGTATCAGATATTAAACTGCTAAGAAAAGATCAGGTTTCATCAGAATTTCAAACACTTAGTAACATAAAACGTATTGTTAAGGCTGATAATTATCATATCGAAACCAAAAAAATGCAAAATAACAAATACAATATAAATTCACATTACAATAAAACACCACACCAAAAAACGAATCACCCATAAGCAGTCCAAAGGGACTTGGCCTTCACAAACTCCCTGGCTTTTACATTTCTTCACCTCCTACTTCATCTTCCTTTTCCTCCATACTTCCATCTCGATCACCCTCCCAATCACTGAAAGAAATCATATATTCTATAATTGACGCTACCTCTTTCTGCATACTTGTACTCGCCTTCTCCACACTTTTTTCCACTATCACTTTCTGTGCATTCTTCATTTTTTCCACCTCAGGGACCTTGCCACTCTTCCTCAGCACAACCTCTACTACATCATCTGATTTTCTCTTAGTCTCCTTCCGATCCTTCCCAGCCTCTTTATCCACGTCAGGTTTCTTCTCACTCTCCGTCTCAGGTTTCTTCCTTTTGGGACAGTTCTTAAATATATGAGCCGAATCACCACACAAATTGAATCTTTTAGGCTGGTGACAGTCTTTAGAAGCATGATTCTTACTCTTGCAGAAACCACAAACATCTCCCGAGCATGTCTCCTTCTTGTGCCCATATCGCCAACAAATTCGACAAAATACAGGCATCCTATCGGAAAAAAAAATCACCATTTATGTCCCTCAATTTAAACCTTGATGGGGGCGCAGTCATGGCACCATGAATATCCTCGAATCTCCACTTACTAGTGTAAAACCCAAATTCACCCAGGATTTTCCCTTTAGATATCACTGAATCACAAAAACGCAACAAAAAAGTCACAATATCCTCCTCCTCAACAAAGGGGGAGTACATCTTAACCGCTACCCATTTTTCCTTTGGAGAGAAGTGCGGGATAACCTTAATCCCCTCCATCCTTTTGTCCATAGTATTCCTCATTGTCTTATAAAATGTATACCAGCGATTTTTTTTCTGAAAAACTATGTCATAGACACCCCTCTTGGGGTAATCCATGATAGCAATAACATCTTCCTTTTTTACCTCGAAAAGGTTCAAGATGATCTCCCGCATCATATACTGACGAGAAAAGTAATTAATGAACGAACGAACAGCGGTCCCCCCTGCTTCCCAGTCTGTAGGCTCCCCACAGACTGAAGCTGGCTGCTGCAGCACTGCCAGATAAAAGCCGGGAGCCCATTATGACACGTGCAATGTATGTTCCAATCTTCCATTCTTGTATTATTTCATTGTCCCATTGTTCCATTGCCCCTTAACAATGGGACAATGGAATAATGCAAGAATGGAAGAATGGAACAGACATTGCACGTGTCATAATGGGCTCCTGGCTTTTATCTAGCTGTGCTGCAGCAGCCAGCTTCAGTCTGTGAGGAGCCTACAGACTGGGAAGCAGGGGGGACTGCTGCTCGTTTGTTCAATAATTAGTTACCCTCTCTACCCCTGACCTTCCCGGTCTTGAGGCGCGTGGGACATTAGGGGTGAGAGGAGAATGTGTGAAAATAGGTGGATGTATAGGGGCTGCATTAGATATTAAACTGATAAGAAAATATACTACACTTGATCTTAGCCAAAAGGCCGAGAAGCGATTACCTAAATTGGTTTTGGCCTATGGCTGCTCGCTGGCCCCAAGAAGGCTCCCATTGTAGGGACAGGGACAAAGACTCCCCTTAGAAAGACATGTTGTTCATCAATAGACACCTTAAAACCCACAACTATACTGCTTGTTGCAGATGCACCCCACACGTTTTTAATCTGCGTAAGTCCACCTATTTTCACACATTCCCCCCCCAATGTCTCAGGCACCGCAAGACCTGGGAGGCGAGGGTAGAGAGGATAACTAATTAATGAACAAACAAACAACATTCCCCCCTGTTTCCCAGTCTGTAGGCTCCCTACAGACTGAAGCTGGCTGCTTCAGCACTGCCAGATAAAAGCCAAGAGCCCATTATGACACGTGCAATGTCTGCTCCATTCTTCCTTTCTTGCATTCTTGCATTATTCCATTGTCCCATTGCCCCCTAACAATGGGACAATGGACTAATGGAAGAATGGAACAGACATTGCACGTGTCATAATTGGCTCCTGGCTTTTATCTAGCTGTGCTGCAGCAGCCAGCTTCAGTCTGTGGGGAGCCTACAGACTGGGAAGCAGGGGGAACCGCTGCTCGTTTGTTCAATTATTAGTTAGGAAAGAAAGGGTTTTTTTTCTTTCTTTTTTTAAAACCATTCAGGTTGTTTTGTAAACAACAGTATGAAAGTCCGCCAAAGCTCTCAACTTAGTTGCTTAACTGTAGCTCATCATCATCGTTAATCTTTATTCTTTTTTATAAATTTATGTTTCCAAAAAACAGAATTAGTAAATATGTACTATATTACTCTCATGAAGGTGCATAAAATTACTGGTACTTTACCAGATAGTGCCATTTCATGACCTTCCAAATGCCTTCAGCGTCCAATCCACCACCTTTACTCTTGTCCCATTTGTATATAAGGTACAACATAGATAGAATTAACCGTATACAGTCATTTACAGGTACAGTTTTCTTTTGAATAATCCCAGGTTTCTCACATCCCAAAGGCTTTCCATGACACACACCATTGTTAACCACAAAATTCTTTCATTCACCTTACCACATGCACCAATACCAAACATAGCCACTCTCCAGTAGAGATGAGCGTTGTTCTACTTGAACTGTTCGCCAATCTCAAATTCGAGCTGTTTTGGGTGGTGTTCGAGCCGTTCGGCGAACACGAACAATTTGAGAAAAATTCGGCTGTTCGAGGTTATGTTCGATAACTGTTCGTGCACCAAAATCATAACTGGATTTTTTCTCAGTAATGATGAAAATTAATGTTAATATGCAGTTTGAGTGTACAGCGGGGTGGGGGGAGGGGCAGGCTATGGATCTCTGCAGGAACAATGAAGATCTCCATTTTTTTTTCTCTTTCCCGCATTTGCAGTGGGGAGGTGCAATCTGTCAGCCTATCAGCAGCGCACACACGGAGCGAAGTGCTTTTTTTCACACAAGGAAGGGCATGTGTCATTGGCAGTGTATGTCACATGTCCTTGCCCTGTAAGACCAAGCCATTTTCCCCGTCGCCACCATTTTCTCACTGCTGCAGCTGCGTGTTAGACGGCACCGCTGTTGCTGTGTGCGCTATACCTTGTTAATTTCAAGCCAATTTTCGCACAAATCTACAGATAGCTTGGGAGTAGGGAATAGTTGTGATTGCAGTCCTTTTAAGGACTAGGTTACAGCATTTCCTACGACTTTTATCAGGCAGGTCTGTGCTCTTAAATAGATAGATTGTCGGAGTAAAGACTAATTGTAATTGGAGTCCTTTTCAGGACTAGGTTACATCAGTTCCTATCAGTTTTTGCCAGGCAGGTCTGTGCCAGTGCTGTGCAATTTTTTTTCACAGCATTTGGCTGAATCTAGCAAAGCTAATCCTTTTTGGCCTATTGCAGAGTGTGTTAGTCAGTGGAGTAGCCTATCTGTGTTGCAAGATATACCACCTGTGTATAGAATACCAATTTTTTTACTGCACCTAGTGAAGTAAAATCTTTTGGGCATAGCATCATTCTATTAGTCCATCTATACTGACCTCCATCAGGTTGCAAATTGAATATAATTTTTTTCTGCATCTAGCTCTGAAAAAATATTGGGCTTCTAGCTGTGTGTGGGACTTGTTCTATTAATCCATCTATACAGACCTCCATCAGGTTGCAAACTGAATATATTTTTTTCTGCATCTACCTCTGAAAAAATATTGGGCTTCTAGCTGTGTGTGGGACTTGTTCTATTAATCCATCTATACAGACCTCCATCAGGTTGCAAACTGAATATATTTTTTTCTGCATCTACCTCTGAAAAAATATTGGGCTTCTAGCTGTGTGTGGGACTTGTTGTATTAGTCCATCTATACTGACCTCCATCAGGTTGCAAACTGAATATATTTTTTTCTGCATCTACCTCTGAAAAAATATTGGGCTTCTAGCTGTGTGTGGGACTTGTTCTATTAATCCATCTATACAGACCTCCATCAGGTGGCAAACTGAATATATTTTTTTCTGCATCTACCTCTGAAAAAATATTGGGCTTCTAGCTGTGTGTGGGACTTGTTCTATTAATCCATCTATACAGACCTCCATCAGGTTGCAAACTGAATATATTTTTTTCTGCATCTACCTCTGAAAAAATATTGGGCTTCTAGCTGTGTGTGGGACTTGTTCTATTAATCCATCTATACAGACCTCCATCAGGTTGCAAACTGAATATATTTTTTTCTGCATCTACCTCTGAAAAAATATTGGGCTTCTAGCTGTGTGTGGGAATTGTTGTATTAGTCCATCTATACTGACCTCCATCAGGTTGCAAACTGAATATATTTTTTTCTGCATCTACCTCTGAAAAAATATTGGGCTTCTAGCTGTGTGTGGGACTTGTTCTATTAATTCATCTATACAGACCTCCATCAGGTTGCAAACTGAATATATTTTTTTATGCATCTACCTCTGAAAAAATATTGGGCTTCTAGCTGTGTGTGGGACTTGTTCTATTAATCCATCTATACAGACCTCCATCAGGTTGCAAACTGAATATATTTTTTTCTGCATCTACCTCTGAAAAAATATTGGGCTTCTAGCTGTGTGTGGGACTTGTTCTATTAATCCATCTATACAGACCTCCATCAGGTTGCAAACTGAATATATTTTTTTCTGCATCTACCTCTGAAAAAATATTGGGCTTCTAGCTGTGTGTGGGACTTGTTGTATTAGTCCATCTATACTGACCTCCATCAGGTTGCAAACTGAATATATTTTTTTCTGCATCTACCTCTGAAAAAATATTGGGCTTCTAGCTGTGTGTGGGACTTGTTCTATTAATCCATCTATACAGACCTCCATCAGGTTGCAAACTGAATATATTTTTTTCTGCATCTACCTCTGAAAAAATATTGGGCTTCTAGCTGTGTGTGGGACTTGTTCTATTAATCCATATATACAGACCTCCATCAGGTTGCAAACTGAATATATTTTTTTCTGCATCTACCTCTGAAAAAATATTGGGCTTCTAGCTGTGTGTGGGACTTGTTCTATTAATCCATCTATACAGACCTCCATCAGGTTGCAAACTGAATATATTTTTTTCTGCATCTACCTCTGAAAAAATATTGGGCTTCTAGCTGTGTGTGGGACTTGTTCTATTAATCCATCTATACAGACCTCCATCAGGTTGCAAACTGAATATATTTTTTTCTGCATCTACCTCTGAAAAAATATTGGGCTTCTAGCTGTGTGTGGGACTTGTTGTATTAGTCCATCTATACTGACCTCCATCAGGTTGCAAACTGAATATATTTTTTTCTGCATCTACCTCTGAAAAAATATTGGGCTTCTAGCTGTGTGTGGGACTTGTTCTATTAATCCATCTATACAGACCTCCATCAGGTTGCAAATTGAATATAATTTTTTTCTGCATCTAACCCAGCCAATAGTTTTGGCCTAATACCACAGTTTGGCCACTCAGCTCTGCTCGGTTCCCATCCATTGTTTTTTTGTGCAAACAACTCCAGAGTTGTGAATTAGTTAACCACCAAAATGAGTGGAAAAAGGCCTGCTGCTGGTGGAAAGGGGAATAGGCGTGTTGGGAAGGGGAAAAAAGGTTGTGTCCGTGGGGTAGGTGTTAAAGCAACAGTAACATCTGCAGAAGAAAGACCATCTTCCAGCCAAACTAAAATGTCTACTTCTTTTAGCGGACAATGTGATAAGATCCCTTTCTTACGGCCACGCCAATCGCTACAAATTCCAGATGAGGCACAAAAACAGCAGGTGCTTCAACGGATATCAAGTGCTCCTTTAAGTGGGCTCTCCTCCACATCAACTTCAACATCACAAATACTCCAGTCCTCAAAGGTGTCACCCCAATCGCACTTGCTTCCTCACAGCTCCCAAATCTCCAGCTGCCCGTCTGAGTATGAAGTAGAACAGATGGTTGAGTCTGCAGAGCTGTTTACTCATACTATAGCCTGGGAATCAGAGGTCGACTCCAGCGCTTCTGTGAATCCAGACGAGGAAATGATCTGCACTGATGCCCAGAATCTTTATGAGTCGGATCCAGGACCAGACGCAGAAGGTTCTGACCATAATGTAGACCCTCATTCCCAAACTGTAACTCCTGTTGGTGGAGACAATGAGGAAGACGATGATAAGACTCAAATACCTGATTGGAGCGACAACTTTAGTTTTTTGTCAGGGCAGGAACAGGTTGGCTCTGAGGACGACGGGTGTGATAACACACAGGGTGATGATGTTGAGGTTGGAGATCCCACTTACTGTCAACCCACAGTCAGCCAAGAGATGAGGTCAGCAGAGGAGGTGGAGGAAGATGCTAGTGACGACGAGGTCAGGTTGCGCCTTCCTGGACAGAGACGTAGTACTGGAAGCACGTCAACAACTGCATCCTCAAACACAACTCTGCCTCTCACCACAAGTCGTGGTGGCTCTTCAGGTCGCATGGGTGCTAAGCCTTGCATAGCCTGGGCATTTTTTCAGATCGATAAAGATGACCCAACTCGTGTTATCTGTAACATTTGTCAGCAAAAGCTAAGTAGAGGCCAAAAAATACATAGTTTGAGTACTTCATGCATGAACCGGCACATGGACATGAAGCATAAGTTGCAGTGGGAAGCTCAGTGTGCTACAATGCGGCCTAGCCGGCCGGGCCAACCACCGTCTGCCATATCTTGTGCATCCGCGGCCTCTTCATCCTCTGTGACTGGGGGGAAAGCAGTCACACCTGTTTTGGGGCGCAGACCTGCCACCTCTTTACCCGCAACAGCCAACGTGATTGGCAGGTCATCATTTTCTTTGGAGGTGGTAACACCAGCTGGTGTTGAGCGCTGTCCGACATCGATAGCACCACCTTTGGATCAAGGCAACCTAACATGTCCGCCTGCATCTTCCTCACAGACCGGCAGTTTGCCGGGGACACCCTTATCAACCCCGTCTAAGCACAATAGCCAGTCACACAGCTGAGGAGTTGTGGTCAGCTCTGGAGAACCAATTTCATGAATGGTTGTCTCCACTGGACCTGAAACCAGGGAAGGCCGTGTGCGACAATGCTGCAAACCTGGGTGCGGCCCTTCGCCGGGGCAATGTCACACACGTGCCTTGTATGGCTCACGTGTTGAACCTGGTTGTCCAGCAATTTTTAGCCCACTATCCCAGACTAGATGGCCTTCTGCAGAGGGCACGGTCGCTGTGTGCTCACTTCCGCCGTTCGCATCCCGCAGCTCAGCGACTTACATCTCTACAGAAGTCGTTGGGCCTGCCACTTCACCGGCTAAAATGCGATGTGCCTACCCGGTGGAATTCAACTCTGCACATGTTGCAGCGACTGTGGCAGCACCGACAAGCCCTGGTGCAATACGTTCTGACGTATAGCCTGGGCCAACGAGATTCAGAGGTGGGGCAAATCACGCTGGAGGAGTGATCTCAGATCAGGGACCTATGCACCCTTCTGCACAGTTTTGAAATGGCGACGAAGATGTTTAGTGCTGACGATGCCATTATCAGCATGACTATTCCGGTGATTTACATGCTGGAGCACATGTTAAACAGAATTCGGAGTCAGGTGGTGGCACAAGAGGAGGTGGAGGAAGTAGAGGAGGAGGAGTTGTATGCGGAAGGGCTAACATCTGCAAGGTCCAGACGGTCGGCAGCACCAAGGCGGCGGGCATGTGAGGGTGGGGGAGATGGTTTTACCAGGGCGCATGGTAGCAGCCAAACTAGTGAGGAAGGTGCAGGAGCCCAGGAAGAAGTGGAGGACGAACTGATGGAAGACTCATCAGATGAGGGAGACCTTGATCACATTTCTGTTGTGCGAGGTTGGGGGGAGAGGACAGAGGAAGGAAGCATGATTGTTACCTCGCCACCAACACAACAGGGACTTGGTGCTCCTGGATGCGCAACACACATGAGTGCCTTCTTGCTGCACTACCTGCAACATGACCCTCGAATTGTGAGAATTAGAAATAATCCTGACTACTGGGTTGCCACACTGTTAGATCCCCGGTACAAAAGTAAATTTGCAGAAATTATTCCTGCCATAGAAAGGGATGCACGCATGCAGGAGTATCAGCAGAGACTGTTGCAGAATCTTACATGTGCTTTTCCACAAAATACCAGTGGTGCACGTAGTGAATCTCACAGTTCCAACTTGCCAACCGTGGGACCGTCAAGTGTTCAGCACTCAAACCGTAACAGAACCACAGTATCTGCTGGTAACATCAATTTTGCGGAATCATTTCACCACTTTTTTAGCCCATCCTTTGCAAGGCCACAGGAGACAAGAAGTCTGACACATAGTCAACGCCTAGAGACGATGGTACAGGAGTATCTCCAAGTAAACATTGAAGCCACGACTGTGTCACTGGACCCTTACTCTTTTTGGGCTTCCAATCTGGATAAATGGCCGGAGCTAGCCACTTACGCCTTGGAGATCTTGTCATGCCCCGCAGCCAGCGTTCTGTCTGAACGTGTGTTCAGCGCTGCTGGTGGTGTGCTGACAGATAAGCGCACGCGGCTCTCCACTGATAATGTAGACAGACTCACGTTCATAAAGATGAACAAATCATGGATCCGAAACGACTTTTCTACCCCTGTGTCATCCTGGGGAGAGTAAAAGCTTGATGATTGGTTAAAATCACCCTACCAACCGTTTTAAGCTTTCAAATTACTAATCATGTTTATCTGTATCTTGGCTGGAAAATAATTTGGGCTTTGTAGCAGTGTGCAGCACTGGTTCTATTAGGCCATCTATAATAAGCTCCACCAGATTTAAAATTACTAATCATGTTTAACTGTATCTTGACTGGAAAATAATTTGGGCTTTGTAGCAGTGTGCAGCACTGATCCTATTAGGCCATCTATACTAAAGCTTCACCAGATTTAAAATTAATAATAATTTTTAGCTGCATCTAGCCCGGAAAATAATTTTGGGGCTCCGAGATGCGCAAGACACATAAGTGCCTTCTTGCTGCACTACCTGCAGCATGACCCTCATATTGTCAGAATTCGAAGTAATCATGACTACTGGGTTGCCACACTCTTAGATCCCCCAAACTTTTCGATCAACCTTTTCATTTTAATAAAGACCAAAAAAATGGTCATTTTTGAAATTATAAGCATTAGCAGGTTGTTAGAAACTGAAATCAAACAGTTTTCAACTCAAAACTTTATTCTAGGTGATGTTACATTTTCACATAGGACCCCTTGTTCGAAAGGAGCTTCTGAACTCTCTCGTCCATTGAATTTGTCAGGTTTTGGATGGTTTCTGCTTCAATTGTTTTGCATGAGGACAGAATACCCTCCCAGAGCTGTTGCTTAGATGTGAACTGCCTCCCGCCATCATAGACACTCCTTTTAATGATGCTCCAAAGGTTCTGAATGGGGTACAGGTCAGGGGAGCATGGGGGTCACACCATAAGTTTGTCCCCTTTTATGCCCATATCAGCCAGAGATGCAGATGTTTTATGTGCAGCATGAGATGGTGCATTATCATGCAGAAAAATGATCTTGCTGTGAAATACACGGTTCTTCTTCTTGAACCATGGCAGGAAGTGCTGTTTGAGAAAATCCACATACATTATGGAGTTCATCTTTAGCGCCTTCAGGGATCCTAAAGGGGCCGACAATCTCTCTCCCCATGATTCCAGCCCAAAACATTACTCCACCTCCTCCTTGTTGGCGCTGTAGCCGTGTTTGCGTGGGGTGTCCATCAACCAGCCATCCTCCACTCCATCCATCTGGACCATCGAGCGCTGCACGGCACTCATCCGTGAACAAAACAGTTTTGAAATCAGTCTTCATGTAATGTTTGGCCCACTGGAGCCGTTTCTGCTTGTGTGAAGTGGATAGAGGAGGTCGACAGGATGGCGTATGCACAGCTGCAAACCTCTGAAGGACCCTGCATCTTGTTGTTCTGGGGACGTTGGAGGCACAAGCAGCTTCAAAAACTTGTCTGCTGCTATGACAAGGCTTTTTTGCCGCTGCTCTTTCAACCTGACGTAATTGCCTGTAGGAAAGAGTCCTCAATTTGCCCTTATCAGCACGCACACGTGTGTACTGTGAATCTGCTACATACTTCTTGATTGCCAAGACACTTCATCCTGATCATCGCACAATGTTGATTGTAGTCATGCCTTGACCTAAACACTCCACAATTTGTTGCTTCTCAGCAGCCGACACATCCTTTTTCTTTCCCATTTTGGCAGAAAATGTAGGCTGCTTAATAATGTGAGACAGCCTTCTTAAGTAGTCTTGCCTTTCATTGGACACACCTGCCAAACTAATTAGCACAGGTGTCTGCAATTGCTTACAGTGATATAAAGAGCCCTGACAAACATCACCATTAATGAGTTTAACTGACAAACAAACAAATTCTTCCCTTATCACTCCTAAACACTTTTTGCATAATAATTTGGAACGCAGTGTACATGTGCTTTTCCACAAAACACCAGTGGTTCACGTAGTGAATCTTACAGTTCTAACTTGCCAACCGTGGTCTGTATGGAGTTGTTCAATAAAGGGCCCAAAATTAAGATAACATAGATGGGAGAGGTCTCTATGAATAGGAATTCCTAAGTATTTGATACCCTGTGAGGGCCAGGCAAAGGGAAAGTTGGACTGGATGGAATCCTATATGGATTTGGGGAGGGAGACATCGAGGGCCTCAGACTTCGCTGCATTGATTTTAAAATTTGACCATGTAACAAAGTGATCTATTTCAGCCATAACAGCATGGATGGATATATGTGATTGAGTGATATATACTAGGACATCATCAGCAAATAGAGAGCACTTGTACTCGGTGCCTCCCACCTCAATCCACCTAACACTTCAAACATAAACACATGCAACACTCTATCAAACGCCTTCTCAAAATCTAAAGCCAACAACAAACACTTCTGCTTTCTATCTCTACAGTCCCCCAGCATATCTCTCAACAACAACAAATTATCACTTATACATCTCCCAGGCACAGCACACACTTGATCATCATTCACAACCTTCCTAATCACTTCACGCATACGGTTTGCTAAAATCTTGCTATACACCTTGTAGTCGGAATTTAGAAGCGTTATTGGCCTCCAATTCCCCAGTTTTTTCTTTTCACCTTTTTTATATATTAACACAACCACACCTTCTTTCATAGAATCACACAGTTCTCCATTCTCCCACATATACTTACATACTTCCGTCAGATCCGCACCCATGCACTCCCACGCTTTCACATACAACTCTACTGGTATACCATCTTTTCCCGGTGTTTTGTTTCCTGAGCACTAAGCACCACCTTTCTCACTTCATCCAGAATCACATCCTCACACAGGTTCTCACATTCATCATTATCCAATTTATCTTCCAAGCTACCTAACACTTCACTCATCAAACCAGAATCAATCCATTTATCCCCATACAGTCTGCTATAGAAACCATTCACCTCCTCAATCACACCCTCTCCAGTTATACTCACACCATTCTCATCCAGTAATTCATCCATATCTGTTTTTTTCCCATTCATTTTTTTGAAAAAGTATCTGGTACATTTTTCATTTTTTTCTAGGTGTTCTATGTTGGTTCTGTACATGATTTCTTTCCCCTTTTTTTCAATCACACGTTTTAACTCATTCTTTGCTTCCACTAACAAATCACTCACATCAATCCCAGACATACTGCATTTTTTCAACCATTCAATCCTCATATTTAATTCTTTGAATTTATTTCTGTATATGGCGGCTTTCTTGTAGTCCCATTTTCTGAAATTTTTTTTGACTTCTTGTTTCACCCAATCCCACCATTCTAACACACATGCAAACCTGTTTTTATAGTATCCCCACCTTTCATACTTCTTTTTAAACTCACTCATCACTCTTTCATCCTCTAGCAACCTCACTTTCAGCTTCCATACACCCCTCCCATGCACAAAACTCCCCTTCTGTCTGAACATATGTGGCACCCGAGGGGTCCGGTTGCCACAGTGATATTGCCTCTCTCACAGGGGGTGATGCCATGCCTGGAAGCAAGGAAGGGTCCCCTAATCAGGTATACCAGAATACAACACTTTCCTGGCTCCAAACCAGCAAGGGGAGCTCCTCCCCTTAGCATTTGGAATCTGGAGGCGGGGTTAGTAAGAGTTAGTTGAGAGGAGTTGAAGATAGGACAGCGACGAGAAAGGTCCTGGGGAGTGGAGCTATAAGTCAGCTCACCCCAGAGGGAAGCGCAGGAGAACTGGACACCGGAGTCCGAGGTTGTGGGGCACTGAAGGCCCAGCAGCAGAAATCGGGGGGCAGGAGACTGCAGATGCCCGGAAGCTCAGCTGCACCATAGGGCCCAGCACCGCCATGTGGGAGCAACACATAAAGAAGGCCCGAGCTGCCTGCCATACGGGTGAGCACAAAGACGTTTTACTCAGGGACGAGGGCCGCAGCACAGCTACAAGCAGCAGGGCCAAAGAGATTAGTGCAGAGGGAAGGCCTACAACTTCACCTGGTGAGGTGGATTCCCTACTTGCTTCCAGGTCGCCTGAACCTCTACTACCAGCTAGTACCCGTGCCCTGGTCTGCCTAACAACCGCAAGTAAAGATAAGAGGAAACCGCCATTAAGTTGTGGACTGGTCATTATCTGCGCCATCACCTGCATTGCACTACACCAGCAATATCTATAAAATCACCACTTACTGCCCTAGAGCTAAGCTCTGCCTGTGGAGAGCTGAACCAACTCTGCTGCGTCTTCATCAGCTCCAGAGGATCTGCACCGCATATAGCCGCATACCACAGGTGGCGTCAGGAACATTACATATAAAAACTTTATTCCCTTTTCTTTATTCCCCTTTTATTGACCGCCCTGGGTCACGGACCGGGTCACCGCCACTGTGATACCCCCAGCACCGACCGGCCCGGCTATCGAGTACCCCACGGCCCAGGGGGCGCGTCACATACCCCTCAAGCACTCGTGGTCCGAGAAGGGGACCGCACACTGATCAAAACTAATGCACTCCAGATTTTTGGAGAAAGGCATCCTGTCAATACGTGATTCGATCCCCCCTCTGTCCACCCTATATGTAGGTGGTGGATTGTCCGACCTTAAAGTAGCGGCATCTGAAAAAGAAAAATCTGAAATTAAATGGGATCATTTTTTTCCGATTACATCACCGTTCTCATCCATAACACAATTAAAATCTCCAACAAAAATGGTAGGAATCTTTCCTGGCAAAAATAACAGAAACTTTTCCAAGAGAGCAAGACGCTCCTCTTTTCAGGTAGGACTATAGATATTAACCACTCTTACCCGCCACCCCCTATATTTTACTATGGCAATAATGCACCTTCACCAATGTGTAGCTGTCCATGCAGCACTCCGCGTTCCCCAGCAGGATCCCCACACCATTGTTTTTATTTCCATTAGAACCAGACCATATGTGCTGTCCATGAGGCCAGTTCTGATCGTTCGGAACTTCCGATAGTCCACACTCTTGCAAGCAGCAAATGTCTGCTCCCAATAATTTTATATACCTGAGCACAGTACACCTGCGTCCTTTAGATTTAATTTGCCTTACATTTAAGGATAAGACATTAAGTGTAGCTTTGGAAGCCATATAAGAACTTTTTTATGGAGATTTCTTCATGTTCCCCATTTCTGTGTCAGCCTTGTCCTTCTGGGGGTTGGCAGCCGGACTGGTAACAGGTGAGGACAGGAACCCCCTCTAAAAAATCGCAATCCGCGGAGAAAACCAAGTCTGGATAAGCAGCTCACTCATGGGACTTTCCCTGCCCTCATCTGTATAATGATAAGCAAGGCGGGGTTTCTTCACAGCATTCCCCCTGGTCTCTTCAGAGGACCTTACTGCAATCCCTGTATATATGTCCAGACTCCCCACAGCCATTACATACAATAGGGTTGGGGCAGTCCTTAGCATAGTTTCTGTAGCATCGGCGTCTCTGCCTCCTGCCAGGCAGAGACGCCGTCCCCCTTACCGCCGCTGTCCTTGTCCTGCGTCTCCTTGCCTCCCCTCTGCTGCTGCTGCTGGTGCACGCAGCTTCCCGGGCACTGTGCTTAGGGCGCACACGCTCCCTCCCTCTTACAGGGGTCACGCGCTCCGTCCTAAAGAGTCCCCGGCCAATCGCCGAAGGACTTCCCATATATAAGGCACCTCCTCCAAAATGGAGGTGCCCGTGCAAGGTTGTTGCTCTGTTTGTTTACTGTTGCTTCAGCCCTAAGGTCTCTCTGCAAGTCAGTCCTGTCCGCCAGTCTGTCTATCAGTCCAGCCCGCCAGTCTGACTACAATCCAGCCCGACAGTCTGTCTACAATCCAGTCCGCCAGTCTGTCTATGGGCTCAGCCCGTTTGCTTACCTGGAAGCACCAGCCAGTTACCTGCCATGCCCGCCAGCCTGCTTACCTGGAAGCACCTGCCTGTTACCTGCCGTGCCCGCTGCCTTCTTACCTGGAAGCACCTGCCTGTTACCTGCCGTGCCCGCCTGCCTGCTTACCTGGAAGAACCAACCTGCTTATCTACCCAGACCACCTGTCAGCCTTCCAGCCGTGCTCATCCGCTGTACTGGTCAGTTCCTGCCATCTGACCCGTGGGAGTCACCTGCTCTCATACAAGGTCGGTCCCAGAGTGGCACTTGGTCCCTCTGCTCGGTCCCTCTCTGGTTCACAGAGTCGATTGAGCCGCCGTGCGACCTTGGTCAGGTCGAGTAGATACTTAGTCATGCCCCTCTGGTCCCTCCTTGCACCGAAGCACAGAGGTTCCACCACCCATATCCGTAACAGTTTGCACAGGCCATGGAACCCGGTGGCCCCCAGGCTCCTTCGCTCTCTGACCTGTACCAGGAGTTTTCACGTCAGAGGTCCCAACAGGAGACTATCTTGTTCTTTCTGCGGACTGTCAACTCCCGCCTGGACACGCTGTCCACCCCGTCCGTGTCCGTATCCAGCCGAGTGGCACCTGCCCCAGCGGCACCTCAACCCACTGGCGCTATGGCATCCGGCTCTGCGCCCCCACGTTTTGGTGGTGACCCCATCTTATGTTGGGGCTTCCTGAACCAGTGCATGCTGCACTTTGAACTCCTGGCACATCAGTTCCCCTCCGACAAGGCCAAGGTGGCGTTCATCATGTCTCACATCACTAGGGAGGCCTTGGCATGGCTTAACCCTCTGTGGGAAAGAGTGGACCCCCTGGTGTCCGATCTTCTGGCCTTCCTCACTGCCTTCCGAAAAGTTTTTGATGAGCCCGGATGAAAATCTTCCACTACCTCCTCACTTCTCCGCCTCCGCCATGGGAGTCTCACCGTGGGCCAGTATGCCATACGTTTCCGAACCCTCGCATCTGAGCTAGCCTGGAACAACGAGGCCCTGGTGTCCACCTTCTGGGAGGGTCTTTCCAGACGGATCAAGGACAAGCTAGCGGGTCGTGACATTCCTACCACCCAGGATGACCTGGTGTCATTAGCTAGCCAGATTGACATCCGCTTTTCTGAACGTGCTAAGGAAACTACCCGGGAGAGAAGATTTTCTCGTCTCGCTCCTGTATTCCAAAAACCTGCCTCTCAACGAGCTATCCCCCGGGCATGCTCGCCCGGGCCCATGCAAATTGGCCAAACCAAGATGGTCAAGTCCCGCCAGGAGACGTGCCGGGCCGAGGGGATTTGCTTCTACTGCAGTAGCAAAGAGCATCTGATCCGTTTCCTCCCGGTGAAGCCGGGAAACTTCAGTGTCTAGGACCGCTCAGAGAGGTCGTCCTAGGCAAGAGTAAATCCTCTCCATCGTTGACTCTGTCTGTTTTTATTTCCAGTGGTGAGACCCGCTTCTTCGATATTGCCCACCTGGATTCCGGAGCCGCTGGGAATCTCATTCAACAGGCTGTTGTGGAGCGGTATCAGATTCCTACTGTACGTCTGGCTGAACCATTGGCGGTCACCTCTGTGGACGGGAGGCTTCTTCCGGAGACCATCTTGCATGTCACTGAGCCTGTAACCCTTCAGGTGGGAATGCTGCACTCGGAGAAGATCTCCTTTTATGTGCTGTCCGGTCTCTCTCACTCCTTCCTGCTTGGTCTTCCCTGGTTACAGAGACACAGCGCTTGACTTGAGTACCTGGGGCCCACAAGGAAAAAATCAATCTTGGGGCTCACCAGCACCATGCAGTTACCGTATATATTAATAACATAAGTCCACAAACTCTTTCAAAATGAATCAACTTTATTTACCAATAAATAACCAATATAATGAATAAATAACAAACTAAAGAAACACTCCTGGCAAAAGAGGAACACTTATCTTATTCACACCAGTGTGTGATAAAGTGCCACAACAGAACAATAACAATAAATACTTTCAAGGTACATTCTCTTAAAGTATAAGTGCCACAAATTGAACCTGCATCTATCTAGCATCCCAGCAGCCAGCATCATTGTAGCAGCACCAAACTTGGCCCACTGGGAAAACTTAAAGAATTCTGTAAGCATTTTGGAAGTTTGTATTGCACGTTTTCCTCTCCTCTATAATACAATACCATTCAATTGTTAGTGAAAGGCCCAAAACAACAAATAAAAACACACTAATAGTCAATCAGCAGCAAAATTACAAAAGTTTTTTTTTTCAGAACAGAAGATGACATTGCATACTTATTAATAGTGTTGAGCGAGCACTAAAATGCTCGGGTGCTTGAAGCTCGGGCCGAGCTCACCGTGATACTCGGGTGCTCGACCCGAGGAACGAGCCCAATGTTAGTCTATGGGAGACCCGAGCATTTTTGCGGCGGCACCCCCGGCAGTCTGTAGAAAGCCTAAAAAGTGCTCAAAACAATAGTGACAGTGTTCAAATGACATGGGGACAGCATGGGGATCACCCCAGGAAGCATTTCTGACCCCCAGGTCACTGCTGTCAACAACGTGGTCAGAGGTATTAAGCCACTTTTACGCGCACACAATAAAACGTTCAAAAATGAAACTGAAACAGTTTTCCTGTGAAATATGTTAAGGAACTTCCTTTCCAGGGTAAAGACTTGTGTATAAGGTAAAATAAATAACAAAAAACAAAAATACTCCTCCACACCTTGGGCTATGTTCACAAGTAGCATTTTTTATGTGTTTTTGCACTTTTGTATTGCTTTCAACCGTGACAAATGCATTCACTGGGAAATGTCATTTTAACATTTTACAACCTTATCTGGCCATGTGCTGTGTGACACATGCATACAGTGCTGAAAAGACATGAGAACAGCATGGGGAAGACGCCTGGAAGCATCTCTGACACCCAGGTCACTACCTAAAAGTGTGCCCATCAGAAGTGATCCTTGCCGCATCAGAATATACAGACTTGCAACTATTCCCGTGCAAGTCCTTGTCCCAGGGCAGTGTTCAGTTGTACCTCCCCCATTCTTTGCAATGCAAGCGCAAGTATGCAGCCTGCCACCTACACACCCCCAGGCTGCAATACCGTACTGCTAACTTGCTTGCACTTGAAATTGGGCCTTTTAGGCATGTGGAGGCAGACGCCGGCCACCATGTCATGGCTGCGTTGGCGGCCTGGTATCCATACTTAGTCCCCAGCCGCCCGGCGGCCGGGTGTCCACGCTCGGTCCCCAGCCACCAGGGGGCGGCCGGGTGTCCATACTCGGTCCCCAGCCACCCGGCGGCCGGGTGTCCATGCTCGGTCCCCAGCCGTCAGGGGGCAGCCGGGTGTCCATACTCGGTCCCATGCCGCCCCGCGGCCGGGTGCCCACACATGGTCCCCAGCCGCCTGGGGGCAGCCGGTTGTCCATGAACGGTCCCCAGCCGTCAGGGGGCAGCCGGGTGTCCATACTCGGTCCCATGCCGCCCCGCGGCCGGGTGCCCACACATGGTCCCCAGCCGCCTGGGGGCAGCCGGTTGTCCATGAACGGTCCCCAGCCGCCCCTATTTGAAGGACAGCCTAACCACAAACACGTGGATAAGTGAATGTGGCCAGGGATGGTCCATCTGACTGACGCCTTCACAATGGGTTAATATTGTGGAAGCCGGGATACAGTTAGACACTGGGATGCAACACATCCTCCAGACATAGAGGATTGCGGGTCCTGGGTCAATCAGGCTTCAACACAATGTTCAGAAGGTAGACAGCAGCAGTGGTCGGCCTCCTACACAACGAGTAAATTATTCATGATCATGGGGCCATCCATTTTCTTAGCTTTTTGCTCCTAGGAATGCAAGCGCATGTATGTAGTAGCGGCTAGGCCTGAGGTGGTCAGCGTTTTGGCGCATATCTTACCTCCTCCGAGGATTGCTGGATGTTTTCCTGCTACTATCCCAGTTCTATGACTCCCGTTAAAACAAAGCTTCAGGTGATGAATGATGGATGAGGTGGTGGCAAAGGAGAAAGAGCAGGAGGAACAGGGACAATTCACATCAATATCAGGCCAGTCAACCACACATGTCTTGTAGGATATGTTTCTGTACCAAAAGGAGCAGTTTGGCTACAAAGTTATAGGGCATACAGTGAGTGCAATGCCTACCAAAAATTTCGAGGCACTCCAATGCCCCTTGGAAGTGACATGGAGGTCAGAGGGCCTTAACTAAACCGTTTTTTCCATTTGTAGCAACTGTGTCTCCAGCACACTGTTGGCCTAAGCAGTGAATGGAAGGCTTTCCAAAAATTATGAGGAACTGCAATGCCCCTTGAAACAGACGTGGATTACAGCATACTAAAAACTTTCTACCCATTATTGGGGAGTGGGTCTCCCTTAGTGTTAGCCTATGCATTGAAAAGCAAAAGCTGACTAAAATTAGGAGGAAATGCAATGCCCGTTGGAAGAGTCGTGGAGGTTAGAGTTAATTAAAAACAACATTTCAATGCCTCTTGGAAGAGCTGTGGCATTCAGAGTGGTTTAACAAGACTGTTTTAATGCCCCTTGGAAAAGTGGTGGAGGTCGCAGTAGCTTAAAAAGACAGTTTTAATGCCCCTTGGAAAAGTGGTGGAGGTCGCAGTAGCTTAGCAAGATGGTTTTAATGCCCCTTGGAGAAGTGTTGGAGGTCGCAGTAGCATAACAAGATGGTTTTAATGCCCTTTGGAAGAATGGTGGAGGTCGCAGTGGAATAAAAAGACAATATCAATGCCCCTTGGAAAAGTGGTGGAAGTCGCAGTAGCTTAACAAGACGGTTTTAATGCCCCTTGGAAAAGTGGTGGAGGTCGCAGTAGCTTAACAAGACGGTTTTAATGCCCCTTGGAAGAGACGTGGAGGTCGCAGTAGCTTAACAAGATGGTTTTAATGCCCCTTGGAAAAGTGGTGGAGGTCGCAGAAGCTTAACAAGACGGTTTTAATGCCCCTTGGAAGAGACGTGGAGGTCGCAGTAGCTTAACAAGACAGTTTTAATGCCCCTTGGAAAAGTGGTGGAGGTCGCAGTAGCTTAACAAGACGGCTTTAATGCCCCTTGGAAAAGTGGTGGAGGTCGCAGTAGCTTAACAAGACGGTTTTAATGCCCCTTGGAAGAGACGTGGAGGTCGCAGTAGCTTAACAAGACAGTTTTAATGCCCCTTGGAAAAGTGGTGGAGGTCGCAGTAGCTTAACAAGACGGCTTTAATGCCCCTTGGAAAAGTGGTGGAGGTCGCAGTAGCTTAACAAGACGGTTTTAATGCCCCTTGGAGAAGTGTTGGAGGTTGCAGTAGCTTAACAAGACGGTTTTAATGCCCCTTTGAAGAATGGTGGAGGTCGCAGTGGAATAAAAAGACAATATCAATGCCCCTTTGAAAAGTGGTGGAGGTCGCAGTAGCTTAACAAGACGGTTTTAATGCCCCTTGGAAAAGTGGTGGAGGTCGCAGTAGCTTAACAAGATGGTTTTAATGCCCCTTGGAGAAGTGTTGGAGGTTGCAGTAGCTTAACAAGACGGTTTTAATGCCCCTTTGAAGAATGGTGGAGGTCGCAGTGGAATAAAAAGACAATATCAATGCCCCTTTGAAAAGTGGTGGAGGTCGCAGTAGCTTAACAAGACGGTTTTAATGCCCCTTGGAAAAGTGATGCAGGTCACAGTAGCTTAACAAGACAGTTTTAATGCCACTTGGAAGAGATGTGGAGGTCGCAGTAGCTTAACAAGACGGTTTTAATGCCCCTTGGAAAAATGGTGCAGGTCGCAGTAGCTTAACAAGACGGTTTTAATGCCCCTTGGGAGAATGGTGGAGGTCGCAGTGGAATAAAAAGACGATATCAATGCCCCTTGGAAAAGTGGTGGAGGTCGCAATAGCGTAACAAGACTGTTTTAATGCCCTTTGGAAGAGACGTGGAGGTCACAGTAGCTTAACAAGACGATTTTAATGCCCCTTACAAGAGCCATGCATTACAGCATATTAAAAACATTATTCCCATTATTGGGGAGTGGGTCTCCCATAGAGAGATGAGCGGTGCTCGACTAGAACTGTTTGCCAATCTCAAATTCGAGCTGTTTTGGGCGGTGTTCGAGTCGTTCGACGAACGTGAACGATTTGCAAAATATTCGGCTGTTCGAGGTTATGTTCGATAACTGTTCGTGCACCAAAAGCGTGTCCTGCATGTCTGGCGCTATTTAGAGCACCAATCATGCAGGGATTGTCTGCCACTCACTGTAATGCCACAGCCATGGTGGTTGTGACATTACAGTGGTTGCCCAAATCGATGGGAACAGTGCTCACAGTGAAACATGAAAAGCCGACAATTCAGCAGCGGCATACAGAAAGAATAAAGCATCACACATAGACTAGATAGATAGAAACATGTCAGTCACATATATAATAAGTACAGTGACAGTGTTGGTTACTGTACTTGTCATTTAGTGTTAAAGGATTTATTTAAAAAAATATTAGTGTTTTCATGCACCGTCTCTTTAAAAAAGCCGGCCGGCAATTCAGCATCGGTACCCGTCAATTTATAACAGAAAGAATAGAGCATCACACATAGATTAGATAGATAGAAACATGTCAGTCACATATATAAGAAGTACAGTGATAGTGTTGATTACTAAACTTGTCATTTAGTGTTAAAATAAAGGATTTATTAAAAAAAAAATTGGCGTGGGGTTCCCCGTAATTTTAGTCTCTAGCGGAGGTTAAGCAGACGGCTGAGGCAGATGTTTGAAGACTGGGAAGGGGGTAATACCCACAGAGCTTCCCATGCTACTAATATCAGCCCCCAGCTGAATACCTAGGCTTTACTAGCTATTAAAATGGGGGACCCCCAAAAAAATGACGTGGGGTCCCCCCTATTTTAATAGCTAGCAAAGGCTAGGCAGACAGCTGGGGGCTGATATTAATAGCCCAGGAAGGGTGCCATGAATATTGGCCCCCTCCCAGGCTAGAAACACTAGCCGTCAGCCGCCCCAGAAATGGCGCATCCATAGGATGCGCCAATTCTGGCACTTAGCCTCGCTCTTCCCACTGCCCTGTAGCGGTGGCAGTGGGGTAATAGGGCTGGGGTTGATGTCAGCTTATAATGCCAGCTGACATCAAGCCCAGGTTAGTAATGGAGAGGCACCCCCATTACTAACCCCATAGTCAAAGTTAAAAAAAACACAAACACCCAGAATAAAGTCCTTTAATTGAAATAAACACACAATTCTTTATTGTTCTAAATTAAACCATACTTACCATCACGCCCATTCTAGCTGAAGCCAATGTCTTCTGCAATAAAAGTAAAATAATAAAGCAACATCATCCTTACCTTTCCATGGTTCCCACGACAGCTTCAGCTCTGCTACATTCACATGACAGGCTGGATCGCAGCCGAAAGCTGCCATCCAGCTTGCCATGCCGCAGACACTGAGAAGCGCAGGCATGCTTGTGCTCCTCAGTGTCTCGGTGTGACTGCATAAAGATAAGCCGGGGTCATGTCCAATGAACTCAGCTCACCTCATGCACGTCACTGACAGCGTGGGAAAATTCTCCTGTGCTTGCAGTCAGCGTGAGAGAATTCTCCTGCTGAAGCGCTGAGCGCAGGAGAATTTTCCCACGCTGTCAGTGACGTGCATGAGGTGAGCTCATGTCCAATGAACTCAGCTCACCTCATGCACGTCACTGATAGCGTGGGAGAATTGTCTGCGCTCTGCAGTGTCTATGAAGGATGGCATGCTGGATGGCAGTGCTCAGCTGCCATCCAGCCTGTCATCTCAATACCATCCCAGTGTGGGAGAATTCTCCTGCTCAAGCGCTGAGCGCAGGAGAATTTTCCCACACTGTCAGTGACGTGCATGAGGTGAGCCGAGTTCATTGGACATGACCTTGGCTCATCTGGATGCCATCACAGCGAGACACTGAGGAGCGCAAGCATGCCTGCGCTTCTCAGTGTCTGTGGCGTGGCAAGCTGGATGGCAGCTTTCGGCTGCGATCCAGCAAGTCATGTCAATGTAGCAGAGCTGAAGCTGTCATGGGAACCATGGAAAGGTAAGGATGATGTTGCTTTATTATTTTACTTTTATTGCAGGAGATCGTTGGCTTCATCTGGAGTGGGCGTGATGGTAAGTATGGTTTAATTTAGAACATTAAAAAATTGTGTGTTTATTTCAATTAAAGGACTTTATTCTCGGTGTTGTGTTTTTTTAAAAACTTTACTAGAAATTCATGGCGGTCATGTCTAATATTGGCGTGATCCCATGAATTTCGGGCTTAGGGCCAGCTGATAATGCCTAGCTGGCCCTAACCCCTTTATTACCCAGTGAGCCACCGCACCAGGGCCCTGGATGAGTTGGGTACAGCGCCAGAAGATGGCGCTTCCATGAACGCGCCATTTTCTGGGGTGGCTGCGGACTGCAATTTGCAGCGGGGGGGGGGCCCAGAAAGCTTGGGCCTCCCTGCGCTGCGGATTCCAGCCCCCAGCTGCCTAGTTGTATCTGGCTGGATACAAAAATAGGGCGAAGCCCCACATATATTTTTTAAATTATTTCATGAAATTCATGAAATAATAAAAAAAAAAGGGTTACCTATAGTGTTGAGCATTCTGATACTGAAATATCGGGTATCGGACGATAATCGCGGTATCGGAATTCCGATACTTAATTACGATACTTTTACAATATCGAATACCGGAATCGGAAGTTCCCATAATGCCTGCGCTCTGCAGTGTCTCTGAAGGATGACAAGCTGGATGGCAGCGCTCAGCTGCGATCCAGCCTGTCATCAGAATGCTATCCCAGCGTGAGAGAATTCTCCTGATTGTTTAAAAGCCGGCGGGCGGTAAAAAGCCGCCGGCTTTTAAACAATCAAACAGCCCCATACTGCTTCCCCGCAGCCTCAGATCCCGATCCTCTGCTCCCCCCGCCACCTCCCATCCCGATCGTAAGTTAGGACCGGGCGGGGAGCACAGCACCAAGGAGCGGGGAGCGAAGGACACGGGCGGGGAAGCCGGCAGTGAAAAGACTTCACCGCCGGCTTTCCCGTTCTGTGCTGCGCTTTCCTGCCCGTTATTTCAAATGAACAGCTGAGGTATCAGGTGATGCCGATCAGCTGTTCATTTGAAGTAGCCGCTTTACCCTCAGAGGGTTCATGTGAGTTCATGCTTGACTGCATTGCATGAACTTACATGAACTTTCCCACGGCCGCACAGGTCAGCCTCACCTCCCAGACCATCAGACCGGTCATGATTGGTGTGTGTGGGTGTCTGTGCGATGTCTGCGGGTGTGCACGGGTGTGTGCGCGGTGTCTGTGCGATGTCTGCGAGTGTGTGCGGGGTGTCTGTGCGATGTCTGCGAGTGTGCGCGGTGTCTGCGCGATGTCTGCGAGTGTGTGCGGGTGTGCGCGGTGTCTGTGCGATGTCTGCGGGTGTACGTGCAGGCAGACATAGGCCGATGTGACACTACTACTCCCATCGGCCTATGTCTGTCCCCCGTCCACTCGTGCCAGCAGGATCAGCTCGATGGGAGCAGTAGTTCCCATCAGCCTGATCCTGCTATTTAAATTGCCCTACTGTGTCCCCAATAAATTTTAAATACATGTCATTGGTGGCCAGTGGTTACCTACAATAAATTAGTTCATACATTACCTGTCCCCGCCGATCGCCACCTAAAATAAAGTAAAAAAATAAAAAACTACACCTATACTTACCTAGACACCTAATTCCCCGAAGCCATCGAGCTCCTGTAATAAAATATAAAATAATAAATCACAACCTTATCCTTACCCCTCCGTATAGTAGTCCACGAGTGTCCCACGATGATCTCCAGTTTAGAGCAGCCACATAGAATGTGACCGCTCTGAACCGCTGCCGCCGCTAGAATGACGGGGCCGTAAAGCAGCCCCGTCACTGCATAAGCGGGTTCGCCGGAGTTCAGGCAGCGCTGCTCCGGTTAGCTCCTTTACGGCCCTGTTGTATCGTGAGAAATTCCCACGGTACGGCAGTGCCGTAAAGGAGGTCTCCGGAGCTGCGCTGCCTGAATGCACTCCGTTGACCTCAGTCAGTGGCTCCCGCTGCCGGGAGCGGACGTGTTCCCGGCAGCATGAGCTTACAGCAGCCATGACAGCTGTCACATCTCCAGATGTGACAGCTGTGCATGGGAGATCAGCCAGGAACGTGGACAGGTAACTATTTTTTTTTAGTAAACTAAGAATTAAATAAAATGGTGTGTTTTATTTCAAATAAATTATTTTTTTCTGGGTGTAGTGTGTGTTTTTCTTTTTAACACTTTGTAGGTTAGTAATGGGGGTGTCTTATAGACGCCCATCATTACTAACCTGGGCTTCATGGCAGCTGGCGCTGACATGAACCCCAACCCTATTATCCCCTGCCACCGCACCAGGGCAGTGTGGAAGAGCGAGGCTAAGTGCCAGAATTGGCGCATCCTATGGATGCGCCATTTCTGGGGCGGCTGACGGCTGGTGTTTCTAGCCTGGGAGGGGGCCAATATTCATGGCACCCTTCCTGGGCTATTAATATCAGCCCCCAGCTGTCTGCCTAGCCTTTGCTAGCTATTAAAATAGGGGGGACCCCACGTCATTTTTTTGGGGGGGTCCCCCATTTTAATAGCTAGTAAAGGCTAGGTATTCAGCTTGGTGCTGATATTAGTAGTCTGGGAAGCTCCGTGGGTATTACCCCCTTCCCAGGCTTCAAACATCTGCCCCAGCCGTCGGCTTAACCTCCGCTAGAGAAAATTATGGGGGATCCCACGCCAATTTTTTTTTAAATAAATCCTTTATTTTAACACTAAATGACATTTGAGGAGTTAATAAAGATGCAGTCCCTAAATTATTATTTATTTTTTAATTAATTTTTCCAAAAAATTTTGACGTGGGCTTTGCCATATTTTTGTATGCCAGCCAGGTACAGCATCCAGCTTCTATGAACGCGCCATTTTCCAGGGTGGCTGCGGACTGCAATTTGCAGCGGGTGGGGGGGGGGCAGAAAGCTTGGGCCTACCTGCGCTGTAGATTCCATCCCCCAGCTGCCTAGTTGTACCTGGCTGGACACAAAAATAGGGAGAAGCCCCACGTATTTTTTTTTTAAATTATTTCAGGAAATTCATGAAATAATTAAAAAAAAATTGATGTGGGGCTTCGCCCTATATTTGAGTCCAGCCAGGTACAGCAGGCAGGAACGGGCTGCCCCCAACCACCAGCTGCCTATTTGTACCTGGCCGGACACAACAATATAGGGAAGCCCTTTTTTTTAAAAATTATTTCATGAAATAATTAAAAAAAAATTGACGTGGGGCTTCGCACTATATTTGTGTCCAGCCAGGTACAGCAGGCAGGAACGGGCTGCCCCCAACCACCAGCTGCCTATTTGTACCTGGCCGGTCACAACAATATAGGGAAGCCCTTTTTTTCTTAATTATTTAATGAATTTCATGAAATAATTTAAAAAAAAAAATACGTGGGGCTTCGCCCTATTTTTGTGTCCAGCCAGGTACAACTAGGCAGCTGGGGGCTGGAATCTGCAGCGCAGGGAATCCCAAGCACAACACCCAGAATAAAGTCCTTTAATTGAAATAAACACACAATTCTTTATTGTTCTAAATTAAACCATACTTACCATCACGCCCATTCCAGCTGAAGCCAACGATCTCCTGCAATAAATGAAAAATAATAAACCAACCTCATCCTTACCTTCCCATGGTTCCCAGGACAGCTTCAGCTCTGCTACATCGAGATGACAGGCTGGTCCTGCAGAACGCTGCCATCCAGCCTGTCATCCCGCGGACACTGAGAAGCGCAGGCATGCTTGCGCTCCTCAGTGTCAGGCTGTGACTGCATCCAGATGAGCCGAGTCTCTCACGCTCACCGCATGCGCAGGAGAATTCTCCCACGCTGTCAGTGACGTGCATGAGGTGAGCTGAGTTCATTGTCGGCTCATCTGGATGCCGTCACAGCCAGACACTGAGGAGCGCAAGCATGCCTGAGTTTCACAGTGTCCGCGGGATGACAGGCTGGATGGCAGCGTTCTGCTGCGGTCCAGCCTGTCATCTCGATGTAGCAGAGCTGGAGCCGTCCTGGGAACCATGGGAAAGTAAGGATGATATTGCTTTATTATTTTACTTTTATTGCAGGAGATCGTTGGCTTCAGCTGGAATGGGTGTGACGGTAAGTATGGTTTAATTTAGAACAATAAAGAATTGTGTCTTTATTTCAAATAAAGGACTTTATTCTGGGTGTTTGTGTTTTTTTTTAACTTTGACTATGGGGTTAGTAATGGGGGTGTCTTATAGACGCCTCTCCATTACTAACCTGGGCTTGCTGTCAGCTGGCATTATAAGCTGACATCAACCCCAACCCCATTACCCCATTGCCACCGCTACAGGGCAGTGGGAAGAGCGAGGCTAAGTGCCAGAATTGGCGCATCCTATGGATGCGCCATTTCTGGGGTGGCTGACGGCTGGTGTTTCTAGCCTGGGAGGGGGCCAATATTCATGGCACCCTTCCTGGGCTATTAATATCAGCCCCCAGCTGTCTGCCTAGCCTTTGCTAGCTATTAAAATAGGGGGGACCCCACGTCAATTTTTTGGGGGGGTCCCCCATTTTAATAGCTAGTAAAGGCTAGGTATTCAGCTGGGGGCTGATATTAGTAGCCTGGGAAGCTCCGTGGGTATTACCCTCTTCCCACGCTTCAAACATCTGCCCCAGCCGTCTGCTTAACCTCCGCTAGAGACTAAAATTAGGGGGAACCCCACGCCAATTTTTTTTTTAATAAATCCTTTATTTTAACACTAAATGACAAGTACAGTAATCAACACTGTCACTGTACTTCTTATATATGTGACTGACATGTTTCTATCTATCTAATCTATGTGTGATTCTCTATTCTTTCCATTCTAAATTGTCGGGTACAGATGCTGAATTGCCGGCCGGCTTTTTTAAAGAGACGGTGCATGAAAACGCTAATATTTTTTTAAATAAATCCTTTACACTAAATGACAAGTACAGTAAGCAACACTGTCACTGTACTTATTATATATGTGACTGACATGTTTCTATCTATCTAATCTATGTGTGATTCTCTATTCTTTCTATTCTAAATTGTCGGGTACCGCTGTTGAATTGCCGGCTGGCTTTTTTAAAGAGACGGTGCATGAAAACACTAATATTTTTTTAAATAAATCCTTTAACATTAAATGACAAGAATTGTAAGCAACACTGTCACTGTACTTCTTATATATGTGACTGACATGTTTCTATCTATCTAATCTATGTGTGATGCTTTATTCTTTCTGTTCTAAATTGTCGGGTACCGATGTATGCCGCTGCTGAATTGCCTGCCTGCTTTTTTAAAGAGAGTGTCTTCTGAGCAGTTTGTCAGCTTTTGGACACCTTTGAAGGTGTTTTCTATGTGTTTCTATGTGTTTTTGTTTGCCTGCCATTGGTTTTAACGGTGTTCGACTGTGTTCTACGGTGTTCTAAGGTGTTCGACGAACAGTTCCACGAACATCCCGGTGTTCGACGAACCGAACCGAACCCGAACACTACGGGGGTGGCTCAACACTACTCCCATAGTCTTTGCCTATGCCTTCCAAGCAAAAGCTGCCAAAAATTAGGACGGAGGAACTTGCAATGCTGGCAACACGGACCACAGTCAGCCTGGTGGTATAGTGGTGGTGGAGGCTGAGGATAAGGAGAAGAGTAAAATACAGCCGAAATGAGGAAGTGTATACCCATGTGTGGGTGTGAAGCGGTGCATGGGAATACACCTCCCGAAATAACACAGTGGATTTGACTTTATGTTACTCTGCTGTCATTTGGTGGTGATGAGAAGTCTGGCCCAATGCAGCCCTTGTTCATTTTGATAAGGGTCAGCTTGTCAGCATTGTCAGTTGACAGGCGAGTGCGCTTATCAGTTATAATTCCCCCAGCGGCACTAAAAACACGCTCCGATAACACGCTAGCGGCAGGGCAGGCCAGGACCTCCAAGGTATCCAGCTTGGATACCCAATAATTAAAAGGCACAGAGGAATCACGGAGGACGCTGGTTTCTTTTGAAACTTTCCACTCCTTGTGAGAGTACCCGGCGCCTCAGGGCCTGTAAGCTGGGCGGGTCTCAGAAAACTGTCCCAGAATGTTGACAGTGTTCCCCTGCCTCTGCTGGATTGGAGTTGCTTCTCTCTTGTCTGTACGCCTTGCTTGTTCAACGAACTGTGACCTCTGCCGCTAGCGTGTTCAGATGGGAATTTTTTTAACAGTTCTGCAGCAAGGGCCTTCTGTTACTGCCACATTTTTGTAGACCTCTCCACCTCAGGAATAAGAGAGTGAAAGTTCTCCTTGTAGCGGGGGTCTAAAAGTGTCACCAACCAGTAATGACTGTCACCCAACATTTTGACAACGCGAGGGTCACGGTTAAGGCAGCGTAACATAAAGTCAGCCATGCGTGCCAGACTGCTAACAGGCAAGACTTCTGTGTCCTCGCCAAGATGACGACTGACCATGCTCTCCTCCTCCTCCTCCTCCTCCCCCTTGTCCTCAGGCCACCCACGCTGAACCGACTGTATGACAGTTGTACAGGTACTACCGTCTACAGCGCATGATACCAGCTCCTGTTCTTCCTCCTCCTCCTCTCTCTCATTGTCCCCCCAATGCACGTTGGGATGAGATGAGGCTGGGCTGTGTGTAATCGCTGATTACGGCTTCTTGATCCATCTCATCATACTCTGGCTGCAATGCCTCCTCTTTAATTCTCTGCAGAGAGCGTTGCAAAAGACAGACAAGTGGGATGCTGATGCTAATGATGGCGTCATCGCCACTCACCATCTTGGTGGACTCCTCAAAGTTTGTCAGGATGGTACATATGTCAGACATCCATGTGGAGGGTAGAGTTCCAACGTGTGGGGACATCACACACCAGTTGGTGTGCCAGAAGCTGCAAACGCTGCTGCAACACAGCAAGGGCGGCGGAAGCTGCAGCCGACTTGAGAAAATGAGCTGACAGGGGGCTACTTTGACGAGCAGATCTGGCAACTCAGGGTACAATTTAAGAAACCGCTGAACCACGAGGTTAAGCACATGAGCCAGGCATGGTACGTGTGTGATCTCGCCTCGCCTCAGAGCCGCCACCAGGTTACGGCCATTGTCCCACACGACCACGCCTGGATGTAGGTTCAGCGGTCTCAGCCACAGATCTGACTGCTCTTTCACAGCTGTCCACAACTCACAAGCAGTGTGAGGTTTATCACCTAAGCTTATGAGTTTCAGCACAGCTGCTTGGCTGAGGCAGTACTGCAGTGCTTCCAGCTTGTAACTGATGTGGTGATATCTGAGATGGAGGCTGAACATGAGGAGGAGGAGGAGGATGATGCGCAGGAGCTGTACACTGTGGGGGCAACTCTGACTGACATAGGGCCCACAATCCTCGGTGTGGGGAAGATATGTTCCATCCCAAGGTCCGACTGGGTCCCGGCTTCCACTATGTTTACCCAGTGTGCCGTCAGGTAGATGTACCATCAGGTGGACTCTCCCAGTAACTGCGTTGTTGAGGGCACTGCAGATGTTTTGGGACACGTGCTTGTGTAGTGCGGGGATGGCACACTGGGCAAAATAGTGTCGGCTGGGGGCCGAGTACCGAGGGACGGCCACCGCCATAAGGTTTCAGAAGGATTCTGTCTCCACCAGCCTAAAAGGCAGCATTTCCAATGCAAGCAGTCGTGAAATGTGCGAATTTAGGACTGTGGCCTGTGGGGCGTTGGCTGCGAATTTGCGCTTTCGTTCAAAACTCTGGGACATGGACATTTGAACACTGCGATGGAACGTGGACGTTGATGCTGTTTCTTGAGAAACTGCCATAACAAGTGAAGACCAAGAGGAGGGGGCATCTTTGCATGCAGTATGGACAGGGGATCGCCTTACACGCACAACAGAGGGTTCTATTACAAGCACAACAGCGGAAGAAGCAGTGGTGACACCCGCTGACACTGGTCGAGGACCCTGGGGTTCGCCCCACAAAGTCGGGTGCTTTGCTGCCATGTGCCTGATCATGTTGGTGGTGGTCAGGCTGGTAGTTTTGTCACCCCTGCTGATGCTGGCATGGCAGGTGGTACAAATGGCCTTTTTGGGGTTATCAGCAGAGTCTTTAAAATAATTCCAGACCCTGGAAGACCTACCGCTTCTACTGGCAACGTCCCTCGTGTTGGTGTTACGGGGAACTGTTGCCCGCCTTCTATGTGCGGCCACCACACTGCTTCTTCCTGCCTGTTGGGGTACTCTGCCTCCCTCCCCTTGTGTGCTACTGGCCTCGCTCTGCGTGTCCTCCTCCCACGTTGGGTCAGTTACTAGATCATCCACCACCTCCTCCTCTTCCACTTGCGCACCACGATCCTCCTCCTCACTTTGTGGCAATTGTGTCTCGTCATCGTCCACCTCTTGTGACAAATTGCCAGCGTCGACTTCCTCTGGCTGTGGCTGTTCAAATATTTGGGCATCGCTACATGGGATCTCCTCTTCCACCACTTCAAGCGGAGCAGGTGAGGGGCACAAATATGGAAATGGACCAGTGAACAGCTCTTCAGAGTGTCCAAGTGTGGGATCAGTTGCTGCCTGACAACACTCGGCATGGTGGGAGGAAGGAGCATCAGGGTGAGGAAGAGTATGCGGTCGAGACTCACGGCTACTAAAACTTGGCCATGTGAAAGACAGACAGGAGGTGGTCATGCCCAGGTAACTGGAAGTATTATCTGCTATCCAATTAATAACCTGTTCACACTGATCAGTTCGCAATACTGGTGTTGTAGTGTGCTTCCCTAGTAATTCGGTCAAGACATGGGAGCGAGAAGATGTGGCTGTTGATTGTGGCACATTTTCACCTTGGCCACGGCCCCGTCCTCTGCACACAACATCACCAGAACGTCCAGTTCCACGTCCCTTGCCACTCGCCTTGCCCATTGTAAATGAAGTAAAATAGCTTACACTCGCACTATGAATGGAAAAAGGGTAATAAAAAGGAGATTAGAACCGTGGAAGAGGAAAACCACAGTTCTATTTCTCTGGCCTGCACCATAATCTTTTAAACAGATATATTTGTGTCTGAACACTGAGCGAGACAATCAATTTTTTTATTTTTCATGTAAAAGGTTTTATGCTAAAAAGGTGTATATTACAGAGATTTGAACCGTGGAACTGCAAATCTACATTTATAGTTATGTGGCCTACACCAGACTCTTTTAAACAGATATATTTGTGTTTGAACAGTCAGGGAGACACTATTATGGTTTTTTTCACGGAAAAAATGCCAAAAGCAGGATAATACAGAGATTTGACCCGTGGAACTGCAAAACCACAGTTCTAGTTATCTGGCCTACACCAGACTCTTTTAACCAGATATATTGGTGTCTGAACAGTCAGGGAGACACTATTACAGGTTTTTTTTTACGGAAAAAATGACAAAAGCAGGATAATACAGAGATTTGATCCGTGGAACTGCAAAACCACAGTTCTAGTTATCTGGCCTACACCAGACTCTTTTAAACAGAAATATTTGCGTCTGAACAGTCAGGGAGACACTATTACTGTTTTTTTTTTTATGGAAAAAATGCCAAAAGCAGGATAATACAGAGATTTGAACCATGGAACTGCAAAACCACAGTTCTAGTTATCTGGCCTACACCAGACTCTTTTAAACAGATATATTGGTGTCTGAACAGTCACAGGCACACTCAATTTTTTTTTTTTTTGGGGGGGGGGGGGGGTGAATACAAAAGGTTAATAGTCTGACTGAGGAAAAATAAATAAATACAGGATTTAGATGACAAAAAAAAGGATTTTTCCTGGCCCCTGAGACCGGGGGATAAGTCTAGCAATTTGACCAACAGGAGCACACAGGACTGTAATGCTGCATTTGCTGGTATAACCACTGCGTCTCCTATACAGCCTGCCTGCCTGCCTGATATCTGGGATGGATATTAGTCCTGAGAAGGACTGTTTGTTTGATTTGGCAGGCTTTAGAGACCCTACACTAACTATTTTGCAGTATAAATCTCTCCCTAGCTCTGCAGCACTGACCCTACACTGTCTGATCCGGAGCGACTGTGTCCAAGATGGCGGCGCCCGGTTTTAAATACTCGAGGTGACGCTGTGCGGCCAGCCAATCACTGTAATGCCCACAAACAACATGGCTGCGGCATTACAGTGACTGGCTGGCAATCCCTGGATTTTCATTGACTCTGTAAAGAGCGCCAAACGTGCAGGGCGGAGATCCGAGCTCCCGCCCGAGTAACCCGGAAATGCTCGGTGCTCGCCAAACATCCCGAGTAGTGAGATGCTCGGGCGAGTACCGAGCAGTGTCGAGCATGCTCGCTCAACACTACTTTTTAATAATGTCATCACAGTCTAAGTTCCTTGAAATGTCATACTCAATGTTCAACAGAAGGAGTGACTCTAAAAGCTCCTGTCCAATCGAAGACCTCAGACGATTTTTTACAATTTTCAGCTTTGAGAACACTCTTTCACATGAAACCTGGGTGCAAGCAAGTGTAAGAAGTGTCTTGTAAACTGCAAAAATGTTTGCATAAGCAGCAGAATGTAAATTGTAGTCATTTAAAAGTCTGTAGCAGCAGGAAAGACAGTTTTTTTGCAGGACGAGTTGTACTTTCAGATGCAATCATTTATTTTACCATATAGTGTACAGGGAAATGGCAACAAAAATTCCAAGTGCAGTAAAATTGCAAAAAAAAGTGCAATTAGACGTTTGTTTATTGGGTTTTTTAGTCACCATGTTCACTATATGGAAAAACCGACATGACAGGGTGATGCCTCGGGTCATTTGGAGTTTGTAGATACCAAACATGTATACCTTTACTGGTATCTAAGTGGTGAAAACAAATTCATAAGTTTGAAAAAAAAAATCACACTTTTCACGCCATGTTCTGCGCACCGTAGTGTTCTCATTTTTTTGGATCTGGGGCTGTGTGATGGCTTATTTTTTGCGTCTTGAGCTGACGTGCATCTCTGCTGCTGTGTAGTAGTCACAACACAGGGAGAGGTTAAACATCCAAGTATTTAATATGTATTGCAAATAAAGAATGTTCCCATTCTTAATATCCGAAAAAACAAATGACTGACAACCATCACTAGACTAATAATACCACATAGAAGAGAGAAATACCGCCACACCATGACCAGAACACATACCACCACATAGTGATCAAATACTACCAAGTACAAGGTATATATACTGCCACATCATGAGAAGACCACATATTACCACCACATAGTGACTGTCCGAATAATGCCACATACAAGGGATAAATTCCGCCACGCCATGACCATGGCACATAATGGCACCAGATAGCGACTGATAATGAAAAAGTAAAAAAGCTCTGTATATAGAGTCAGTGTACAGATAATGTAGAGATTATCAGTGACATTATGCACAGGAGCTCTGTGTATAGTGTCAGTGTAGAGGTAATACAGTGGTCACCAGTGACATTACACACAGGAGCTCTGTATATAGTGTCAGTGTGTGTGTGTATAGGTAATACACATACTCACCAGTGATGTCTCTAGGTGAAGTTCTTTATCGGCCGCAGACCGATATATCACATCTTCTATGCAGGCCTTATCGCTGCAGAAAATAACGTAGTTAGCTATTACCGATCACTTCCAGAGCACAATCCACACTTTTCCCAAGATTTCTACACTGCATGAAATGACAATAAAAGAAACCTAGCGCAGCACTACACAGTAACATTGCTCCAGTGTCATTCTGTGCCGGCTCATCTCTGTCAGCAGACATATTTGTCTGATGGCAAAGATGTAGCAGAGCTGAAGACAGAAGACCCATGGATTACGTTGGAGTGAGGATTTTTCTTTATTAAGGATGAGGTCCCTAAATGTGTTTTATTTTTAATAAAAAAAAAAAATTCTGTCTAATTTGGCGTGACACCATGAATTTCGGGCTTAGTACCAGCTGATAATACAAAGCTGGCCTGGTACTAACCCTATTATTGCCCAGGGTGCCACTCACCACCAGGGCCGCTGGAAGAGCAGGGTAAAGCACCTGGAAATGGTGCTATGATGAATGTGCCATTTTCAGGGGTGGCTGCGGGCTGCGATTTTCAGTGTGGGGGGCCAAGAACGCTTGGACCTTACCATGCTGCGAATCCCAGCCCCCAGCTGCCTTGTTTTATCTGGCTGGCGATCAACATATGGCGGGAGCTGGGCCATGGGCATGATTATCAAATAATATATACCTGACAGGAGCCCATAGATTCTGCTGGCTCCAATAATATATACCTGACAGGAGCCCATACATTCTGCTGCCTCCAATAATATATACCTGACAGGAGCCCATACATTCTGCTGCCTCCAATAATATATACCTGACAGGAGCCCATAGATTCTGCTGCCTCCAATAATATATACCTGACAGGAGCCCATAGAAGATTCTGCTGCCTCCAATAATATATACCTGACAAGAACCCATAGATTCTGCTGGCTCCAATAATATATACTTGATAGGAGCCCATACATTCTGCTGCCTCCAATAATATATTCCTGACAGGAGCCCATACATTCTGCTGCCTCCAATAATATATACCTGACAGGAGCCCATAGATTCTGCTGCCTCCAATAATATATACCTGACAGGAGCCCATAGAAGATTCTGCTGCCTCCAATAATATATACCTGACAGGAGCTCATAGACTCTGCTGCCTCCAATAATATATACCTGACAGGAGCCCATAGATTCTGCTGCCTCCAATAATATATACCTGACAGGAGCCCATACATTCTGCTGCCTCCAATAATATATACCTGACAGAAGCCCATAGATTCTGCTGCCTTCAATAATATATACCTGACAGGAGCCCACGGATTCTGCTGCCTCCAATAATATATACCTGACAGGAGCCCATAGATTCTGCTGCCTCCAATAATATATACCTGATAGGAGCCCATAGATTCTTCTGCCTCCAATAATATATACCTGGTAGGAGCCCATAGATTCTCCTGCCTCCAATAATATATACCTGACAGGAGCCCATAGATTCTCCTGCCTCCAATAATATATACCTTACAGGAGCCCAAACATTCTCCTGCCTCCAATAATATATACCTGGTAGGAGCCCATAGATTCTGCTGCCTCCAATAATATATACCTGACAGGAGCCCATGGATTCTGCTGCCTCGAATAATATATACTTGGTAGGAGCCCATAGATTCTGCTGCCTCCAATAATATATACCTGACAGGAGCCCATAGATTCTGCTACCTCCAATAATATATACCTGACAGGAGCCCATGGATTCTGCTGTCTCCAATAATATATACCTGGTAGGAGCCCATGGATTCTGCTGCCTCCAATATATATACCGGACAGGAGCCCATAGATTCTGCTGCCTCCAATAATATATACCTGGTAGGAGCCCATGGATTCTGCTGCCTCCAATAATATATACCTGGTAGGAGCCCATGGATTCTGCTGCCTCCAATAATATATACCTGACAGGAGCCCATAGATTCTGCTGCCTCCAATAATATATACCTAACAGGAGCCCATGGATTCTGCTGCCTCCAATAATATATACCTGGTAGGAGCCCATAGATTCTGCTGCCTCCAATAATATATACCAGACAGGAGCCCATAGATTCTGCTGCCTCCAATAATATATACCTGGTAGGAGCCCATAGATTCTCCTGCCTCCAATAATATATACCTGACAGGAGCCCATAGATTCTCCTGCCTCCAATATATATTCCTGACAGGAGCCCATAGATTCTCCTGCCTCCAATAATATATACCTGACAAGAGCCCATACATTCTCCTGCCTCCAATAATATATACCTGACAGGAGCCCATAGATTCTGCTGCCTCCAATAATATATACCTGACAGGAGCCCATACATTCTCCTGCCTCCAATAATATATACCTGTCAGGAGCCCATAGATTCAGCTGACTCCAATAATATATACCTGACAGGAGCCCATGGATTCTGATGCCTCCAATAATATATACCTGACAGGAGCCCATGGATTCTGCTGCCTCCAATAATATATACCTGACAGGAGCCCATAGATTCTGCTGCCTCCAATAATATATACCTGACAGGAGCCCATACATTCTCCTGCCTCCAATAATATATACCTGACAGGAGCCCATAGATTCAGCTGACTCCAATAATATATACCTGACAGGAGCCCATGGATTCTGCTGCCTCCAATAATATATACCTGACAGGAGCCCATGGATTCTGCTGCCTCCAATAATATATACCTGACAGGAGCCTATGGATTCTGCTGCCTCCAATAATACATACCTGACAGGAGCCCATGGATTCTGCTGCCACTGCCTGGGGCGACGCCGGGTCCGTCCTCCACAGCGCGCACAGGATGCAGTCCCACGGCGATGACGTCATCGCCCTGAGACTGACTTCCTGTGCACGTGGCGGCAGAGGGGCACTGCGGCAGCAGGCTGAGCAGGGAGATCGCTCTCCCTGCTTTGCCGCTGCAGAGGGCCCATCTCTAATCATATCGGCAGTGCTGCCGAAATGATTAGCGAACCGGGGGGGGGCCCTCTGTTCTCTGCACAGGGCCCAGGGAGGGTAGTGGGCGGGGCTTGGGGGCATGGCCAACAGGACCCGGGGCCCACCGGGGGTTTTCCCGATCCCCTGGTGGGCCAGTCCGCCCCTGCAGAGACATGAACCCGTCCTGAATTGGAGATCCGGTGAAGTGTTCCATTGGGGTCAAGAATGCCATGAGTCCTGTCTGGTTCCGGTCCGTCCAGCTCGACTTCCGTCTACTCCGGCTAATCTACCTGGTTTGCCGGCACCTTACTGGTCCTATGCAGACGTCTTCGACAAAAAGGAGGCAGAGACACTACCACCACATAGGCCGTATGATTGCCCCATTGACCTGGTACCTGGTGCCTCTCCACCCCGTGGGCGTATCTATCCCTTGTCGCTGGCCGTGACTCGGGCCATGTCTGAATACATAGAAGAAAATCTTGCTAGGGGATTCATCCGGAAATCTACCTCCCTGGCTGGAGCAGGATTCTTGTTCGTGAAGAAGAAAGATGGTTCACTACGTCCCTGTATCGATAATAGGGGCTTTAACCTGATTACCATCAAAAATAAGTACCCCCTGCCGCTCATCTAGTAACATAGTAACATAGTTTTTAAGGTTGAAGGAAGACTAAGTCCATCTAGTTCAACCCATAGTCTAACATGATGATCCAGAGGAAGGCAAAAAAAACCATGTGGCAAACACTAAGCTCCACATTGGGGAAAAAAATTCCTTCCCGACTCCATACGACAATCAGACTAGTTCCCTGGATCAATGCCCTATCAAGGAATCTAGTATATATAACCTGTAATATTATACTTTTCAAGAAAGGCATCCATGCCCTTCTTAAATTTTAATAGTGAATTACTCATTACAACATCATGCGGCAGAGAGTTCCATAGTCTCACTGCTCTTACAGTAAAGAATCCCCGTCTTTGATTATGATTAAACCTTCTTTCCTCCAGACGTAGAAGATGCCCCCTTGTCCCCGTCTCAGGCCTCAGAGTAAAAAAATCAGTAGAAAGGTCTTTGTACTGTCCCCTCATATACTTGTACATAGTGCTAAGATCACCCCTAAGCCTTCTTTTTTCCACACTAAATAACCCCAAGTATTATAACCTGTCTTGGTATTGCAGACCCCCCAGTCCTCTAATAACCTTGGTTGCTCTTCTCTGCACCCTCTCTAGTTCAGCTATGTCTTTCTTATACATCGGAGACCAAAACTGTACACAGTATTCTAAGTGTGGTCGCACTAATGACTTGTAGAGGTAAAATTATGTTCTCCTCATGAGTATCTATGCCTCTTTTAATGCATCCCATTATTTTATTTGCCTTTGCAGCAGCAGCCTGACACTGGCCACTAAACGTGAGCTTGTCGTCCACCAATACACCCAGGTCTTTTTCAGTTACAGTTTTGCCCAGTGTTTTACAATTAAGCATATAATTATACATTTTATTTCCTCTGCCCAAGTGCATTACCTTACATTTATCCCCATTAAAGCTCATTTGCCATTTATCAGCCCAAGCTTCTAGTTTACATAGATCCTCCTGTAATATAAAATTGTCCTCCTCTGTATTGATTACCCTGCAGAGTTTAGTGTCATCTGCAAATATTGAAATATTACTCTGTATGCCCCCTACAAGGTCATTAATAAATATGTTAAAAAGAAGGGGGCTCAATTCTGACCACTGTGGTACCCCACTGTTAACTGAGACCCAGTCTGAGTGTTTTCCATTAATAGCCACCCTTTGTTTCCTAGCACTGAGCCAATTCTTAACCCACATACATATATTTTCCCCTATCCCCATTCTTCTCATTTTATGTATCAACCTTTTGTGTGGAACCGTATCAAAAGCTTTTGAAAAGTCCATATACACAACATCCACTGCATTTCCTTGGTCCAGTCCAGAACTTGCCTCCTCATAAAAACTGATCAGATTAGTTTGACAGGAACGGTCCCTCGTAAACCCATGTTGATATTGGGTCATGAGGTTATTCTTCTTCAGATACTCTATTATAGCATCTCTTAGGAAACCCTTCAGGATTTTACCCATAGTAGAGGTTAAGCTTACTGGCCTATAATTTCCAAGTTCAGTTTTTGTCCCATTTTTGAATATTGGCACCACATTTGCTATACGCCAGTCGTGTGGTACAGACCCTGTTATTATGGAATCTTTAAATATTAAAAATAATGGTCTATCTCTGACGTTACTTAATTCCTGCAGTACTCGCGGGTGTATCCCATCCAGGCCCGGGGATTTGTCAATTTTAGTGGTTTTTAGACGCCGCTGTACTTCCTGCTGGGTTAAGCAAGTGACATTTAATGGAGAATTTTTGTTATCACTGATCATGTTTTCTGTCATGCGATTTTCTTGTGTAAATACGGTTGAAAGAAAATCATTTAGCATATTGGCTTTTTCCTCATCATCATCCACCATTTCACGCAGACTATTTTTAAGGGGGCCAACACTATCATTTTTTAGTTTTTCTATTTATGTAGTTAAAGAATATTTTGGGGTTATTTTTACTTTCTCTGGCAATGATTCTCTCTGCCTCAGTCTTTGCTGCCTTGATTTGTTTTTTACATAATTTATTTAATTTTCTATATTTATTTAATGCCTCATCACTACCTACTTGCTTTAGTTCTATAAATGCTTTCTTTTTGTCACTTATTGCGCCCCTTACAGCTCTATTTAGCCATAGTGGTTTCCTCCTATTTCTAGCATGTTTATTCCCAAAGGGTATATATTGTGCACAGGTCCTATTCAGGATGTTAATAAATGTCTCCCATTGGCTTTGTGTAGCTTTATGTTTCAGGATATCATCCCAGTTTATTGCACTAAGATCATCTCTCAACTGTTGGAAATTTGCCTTCCTGAAGTTTAGTGTCCTTGTAACCCCTCTACTACACATCTTATTAAAGGTTACATGAAAACGTATTATTTTGTGATCACTATTACCCAACTGACCCCCAACTCGTATATTTGATATGCGGTCTGGTCTATTGGTTAATATTAGGTCTAGCAGTGCCCCCCTTCTTGTTGGGTCCTGAACCAGTTGTGAAAGGTAATTGTCTCTCATAGTTGTCCTTTGCTTTAACTACATGTTTCTGTCCCCCAATGTATTTCAGGGTAGTTGAAGTCTCCCATAATAATGACTTCTCCTTGAGTCGCTGCTTCATCTATTTGCTTTACGAGGATATTCTCCGCTACTTCCATTATTTTTAGAGACTTATAACAAACCCCTATCAGTAATTTATTATTTTTTCCCCCTCCCCTTATCTCAACCCACAGGGACTCTACATTTTCATTAGATTCACCTATATCCTCCCGCAAGACGGGTTTTAAGGATGATTTTACATATAAACACCCCCCCCCTCGCTTGTTTGTACGGTCATTTCTGAACAGACTATAGCCCTGTAAATTAACTGCCCAGTCATGGCTCTCGTCCAGCCACGTCTCAGATATCCCTACCATGTCATAATTATTTTCCAACAAAATTAATTCTAATGCCTCCATTTTGTTGGTGAGGCTTCTGGCATTAGTGTACATGCATTTTATGTATCTCTCTGTACCTCTATTCCTTCTTACTTTATTGACTGTTCTAACCCCGCCCCCAATTTCTTTAATTGTGCTCAGGTCACTATCTGCACTATCTTCCCCACCTATAAAATGAATACCCTCCCCCACGATCTCTAGTTTAAACACTCCTCCAACCTTCTAGCCATTTTCTCCCCCAGCACAGCTGCACCCTCCCCATTGAGGTGCAGCCGGTCCCTAGCGTAGAGTCTGTAGCCAACTGAGAAGTCGGCCCAGTTCTCCAGGAACCCAAATCCCTCCTTCCTACACCAGTTCTTGAGGCACTTATTTATCTCCCTAATCTCCCATTGCCTCTCTGGCGTGGCACGTGGTACCGGTAGTATTTCAGAGAATACCACCTTGGAGGTCCTTGCTTTCAGCTTGCAACCTTATTCTCTGAAATCATCTTTAAGGACCTTCCACCTACCTCTAACTTTGTCATTTGTGCCAATGTGCTCCATGACCGCTGGGTCCTCACCAGCCCCTCCCAGTAATCTGTCAACCTGATCAGCAATGTGCCGGACTCGAGCGCCAGGTAGGCAGCACACTGTTTGACGATCCCTGTCTTTGTGATAGATTGCCCTATCTGTTCCCCTAATAATTGAGTCCCCCACTACCAGCACCTGCCTGGCCTGCCCTGCTCTCCTATTTCCCTCTTTACTGGAGCTGACACTCCTCCGGCTTTCAGGGGACATGCCTTGCTGCAGCAGTGCTACCCCTGGACCGTCACTCCCCTCATCTGCCAACTTTGCAAACTTATTGGGGTGTGCCAGATCAGGACTAGCCTCCCTGGCACTCTTCCCTCTACCCCCCTTCTAACTGTCACCCAACTAACGGCCTCACTGTCCTGCAGCTCCCGACTACCACCCTCCCCCACATCTACCCCAGTGAGCTGCTGCTCAGTGAGCAGCAGACTCCTTTCCATTTTGTCAATGGATCTCAGTGTTGCCAGCTGCTCATTTAGATCCAGTACCTGGGCTTGCAAACGCACAACGTGCACACATCTCACACAGCAGTAAGCAACCCCGACCGGCTGTTCAAGGAATGCATACATGTGGCAAGATGTACACTGGATAGCATTGTCAATAATGGAGCTCATTTCCTAATGGGGATTGCAATAGACAGAGTGTTAATTAAAAAGAAAAGTAAAGAATTAATAAAATACAGACAGCAATTCAGTCCAAAGTCTTCCCTTCCAAACTCCCTGAATCCAAAGTCACTGAAAAACAAGTCACACACTTACTTTCGTTCGCACTTACGCTCCGGTCACACTCAGCTCATTCACACTCGCAAACTAAGAGATTTAAAGATTTTTTTTTTTCCCCCTTTTCCAGCAATGCACCATACAGCTCAATGCACTTCCAAAGGACTGGATGCCCAACCAGCTGCCCCTTATAAACCCTTAATTATGACCCCTCCCCCTTAATTAACCCCTTGTGAGTATAGCTACACCTCAGGATTTTAGTACAATGTAGTTAACCCTTAAATACGCAGGTAGTAAACTAAGAGACTGTAAAACTGTAGTGAGAAAATAGGTTTTAAAAAGCCCAATAAAACTAAACAGGTAGAAAAGCACTCAGCAGGTCACAATGCAACAACTCACCGCAATTCACACAGGTATTTTCTGCAGGATTCCCAAATACCTCTTCACTGAAAAACAAGTCACACATTTACTTTCGTTCGCACTTACGCTCCGGTCACACTCAGCTCGTTCACACTCGCAAACTAAGAGATTTAAAGAGTTGTTGTTTTTTTTTCCCCTTTTCCAGCAATGCACCCTACAGCTTAATGCACTTCCAAAGGGAGCTGTTTGATCGCCTTAAAGGCGCGAAGATTTTCACCAAGCTCGATCTTCGTGGGGTGTACAATTTGGTCCGGATCCGTCAGGGAGACGAGTGGAAGACGGCATTCAACACCCGGAATGGTCACTAGGAATACCTTGTGATGCCCTTTGGTCTTTGTAATGCTCCAGCCGTCTCCCAGGAGCTGGTCAACGACATCTTCTGTGATCTCCAGTATTCTTGCGTAGTGGTGTACCTGGACGACATCTTGGTCTTCTCTCCGGATCTGCCCGCACACCGGAGGGATGTTCGTCAGGTTCTGCTTAGGCTCCAGCAGAATCGCCTATACGCAAAATTTGAGAAATACCTCTTTGAGCAGTCCTGTCTTCCATTCTTGGGCTATATTATTTCTGAGACTGGTCTGCGGATAGACCCTGAGAAGGTCTCTGCCGTCTTAAAGTGTCCCCGACCGGAGGGGTTGAAGGCTATTCAGCGATTTCTCCTCCCGGACCGCTCCCATCTCCGCGCTCACCGGTAAGGGAGCAAATCCCAAGGAATGGACTTCCGAAGCGGAGGAGGCCTTCGTCTCTCTAAAACAAGCTTTCTCCTCCGCTCCCATGCTGCACCGTCCGGATTGCAACAAGCAGTTCTTCCTGGAGGTTGATGCATCCTCCTAAGGAGCCGGAGCTGTGCTCACCCAGAAATCCCCGTCCGGGAGAATGGTAACCTGCGGCTTCTTCTCCAAGCTTTTCTCCTCGTCCGAGCGCAACTACTCCATATGAGATCGTGAGCTGCTAGCCATCAAATTGGCGCTGGAGTAGTGGCGTTACCTGCTGGAGGGGGCTCTGCCCCCGGTGGTCATTTACACTGACCACAAAAACCTGGCATATTTACAAAACACCCAAAGACTCAATCCATGTCAGGCCCGGTGGTCTCTGTTCTTTGCCCGATTCTGCTTTACTCTACATTACCGCCCGGCGGACAAGAACATTAAAGCCGACGCTCTATTCCGCTCATTCTTGTCTTCCGACCAAGAGGAGGAGCCTCTGCATATCATTGACCCCTCCAAAGTAATGACTGTGGCTCCGTTTGACCTGTCTCATCTTCCACCCGGTAAGACCTTTGTAACAGTTCCGGATCGTAAGAAGGTTCTTCTCTGCGGCCATTCATCCAAACTTGCCGGCCATGCTGGCCAGGAGGAAGACCTCCCTGCTCATCGCCCGGCATTACTGGTGGCCTTCCCTGCGCAAGGATTTTGCGGATTTCATCACAGCTTGTTCCTCCTGTGCCCATAACAAGGTTCTCAAGCATCTTCCAGCCGGCCATCTCCTTCCTCTCCCCGTACCTTCCTCTCTGTGGCAACACATAGCTATGGACTTTATTATGGACCTCCCTGTTTCTGCTGGTTGTACTGTCATCTGGGTGGTTGCTGACCGCTTTTCTAAAATGGTCCACTTCATCCCTTTGCCTGGTCTTCCATCTGCGTCTGTGTTGGCCAAGGACTTCATCCATCACATCTTTCGTCTCCACGGCCTACCCCTCCACGTTGTGTCTGATCGCGGGGTCCTGGTCACTTTGCGCTTCTGGAGAGCTACATGCAAGCTGCTGGATGTGTCCTTGGATTTCTCCTCTGCTTATCATCCTCAGTCCAATGGTCAAGTGGAATGTATCAACCAGGTCCTTACCAGCTTTCTTCTGCACTTCGTCAGCGCTCACCATAACGATTGGGTTGAGCTCCTACCCTGGGCCGAGGAGTTCTCCTATAACACCCATGAGAGCGAGTCTTCTTCCAAATCCCTGTTCTTTGTGGTCCGTTTCCCCTCTCCTTTTCAGTGGACAATCCTGCAGCGGAGTCTCTGGTCAGCGAATTTTCTGCTATTTGGGAGGACACTAGATCCGCACTTTTTCAGTCCTCCGAGCGGATGAAGAGACATGCTGATAAGAGACGTCTGGATCCGCCTCAATTCTGTCCGGGAGAAAACGTCTGGCTCTCCTCCAAATATGTTCGTCCAAAACCCGAATTCACCCAGGAATTTCCCTTTCACTGAATCACAAAAACGCAACAAAAAAGTCACAATATCCTCATCCTCAACAAAGGGGGGGGACATCTTAACCACAACCCATTTTTTTCTTTGGAGGGAAGTGCGGGATAACCTTAATCCCCTCCATCCTTTAGTCCTCAGTATTCCTCATTGTCTTATAAAATGTATACCAGCTATTTTTATCCTTAAAAACTATGTCATAGACACCCCTCTTGGGGTAATCCATGACAGCAATAACATCTTCCTTTTTTACCTCAAAAAGGTTTAAGATGATCTCACGCATCATATACTGGAAGTCCTTAACCACACAAAAGTCCTCCCGTACCAATAGACGAATAGCATTCTGAACTTTGGCAAACTGGAACTTGAACCATATCTCCATCCTGCGATAAAGCAGCCACCCTCCTCTCCAGCGAAAAAACACTCCTTCAACAAAAAGGAACCCTTCAAAACTGAAGTGTCAGGTAGGTGATCGCCCCTCCTTGTCTGGGGACTAATCCGCCTGCCCACAGTAGCAAAGGAATGAAGTCCCTCTCAAAAAGAACGATCCCCCAAGACCAACACGACGGGTACCCCAGACACCTCCGGCCAAGACCAAGGCAGCAACCGCTAGATCGCTGCACTTGATCTTAGCCAAAAGGCTGAGAAGCGATTACCTGAATTGGTTTTGGCCTATGGCTGCACCCTGGCCCCAAGAAGGCACCCATTGTAGGGATAGGGACAAAGACTCCCCTTAGGAAAACATGTTGTTCATCAACAGGTAGAGAGAGTAAGTAATTAATGAACAAACGAGCAGCAGTGCCCCCTGTTTCCCAGTCTGTAGGCTCCCTACAGAGTGAAGCTGGTTGCTGCAGCACTGCCAGATATAAGCAAGGAGCCCATTATGACACGTGCAATGTCTGTTCCAATCTTTCATTCTTGCATTCTTGCATTATTTCATTGTCCCATTGTTCCATTGCCCCCTAACAATGGGACAATGGAATAATGCAAGAATGGAAGAATGGAACAGACTTTGCACATGTCATAATGGGCTCCAGACTTTTATCTAGTTGTGCTGCAGCAGCCAGCTTCAGTCTGTAGGGAGCCTACAGACTGGGAAGCAGGGGGGACTGCTGCTAGTTTGTTCAATAAGTAGCTACCCTCTCTACCCCCCACCCTTCCTGGTCTTGAAGTGTGTGGGACATTAGGGGAAGAGGAGAATGTTTAAAAATAGGTGGACGTATAGAGGACGTATCAGATACTAAACTGATAAGAAAAGATACTACACTTGATCTTAGCCAAAAGGCCGAGAAGCGATTACCTGAATTGGTTTTGGCCTATGGCTGCACCCTGGCCCCAAGAAGGCACCCAATGTAGGGATAGGAGCAAAGACACCCCTTAGGAAGACATGTTGTTCATCAATAGACACCTTCAAACCCACAACTATACTGCTTGTTCCAGATGCACCCCACACATTTTTAATCTGCACATGTCTACCTGTTTTCACATATTCCCCCCCCCCTCCCAATGTCCAATGCGCCTCAAGACCTGGGGGGAGGGGTAGAGAGGATAACTAATTAATGAACAAACGAGCAGCGGTCCCCCCTGCTTCCCAGTCTGTAGGCTCCCTAAAGACTGAAGCCAGCTACTGCAGCACTGCCAGATAAAAGCCAGGAACCCATTATGACACTTGCAATGTCTGTTCCATTCTTCCATTCTTGCATTCTTGCATTGTTCCATTGTCCCATTGTTCTATTGCCCCCTAACAATGGGACAGTGGAATAATGTAAGAATGGAAGAGTGGAACAGACATTGCATGTGTCATAATGGGCTCCTGACTTTTATCTATCTGTGCTGCAGCAGCCAGCTTCAGTCTGTAGGGAGCCTACAGACTGGGAAGCAGGTGGGACCACTGCTCGTTTGTTCAATAATTAGTTACCCTCTCTACCCCCCACCCTTCCTGGTCTTGAGGTGCGTGGGACATTAGGGGGGAAAGGAGAGGAGAATGTATGAAAATAAGTGGACATATAGGGGACGTATCAGATATTAAACTGATAAGAAAAGATTTTTTCTTTTTTTTTCCACTCAGATCTTTAAGTCCACCATCACAAGTCATCGTCTTAAAATGCTTTCAAACTTAAAAGTTTCCTCATTGTAGATAGGAAACTGGATCTTTTTTTTGTTTTTGATTTACAACTTATATTATTTTCCATATTCCAGTTTATTTTTTAACTTTAAAATTTCCATTTTTACACAGGGGGGTACATATGACTCTACAACAAGAACATCACAAGGTAAGTACATTCCAATCTATTTGCTTTTAAATTTCATTAGCTTTTTTATCACCAAACAACACTTTATCTTTCCAGAAATATAAAAACAAATAACTTAAGCATAACTTAATACATTCTGGTACCGATACCTCCTTATGTTTAAAAATCAAAATATTCTGAGTTTTCCAAAGCGCCATTTCCACACAAGATAAAATTATCCATACTACCTTAAACACTACATCCTTTAAACCCAACCTGTAAAAAATCCTATTAAAATCTAGAAAATTAACACCACTTAGAACTTTAACTAAATTACTAATATTTCTCCATACTAATTGTGCGTAACTACAGTTCCAAAAAATGTGCATGGGTGTATCGTCAGCGGCACATTTACGTCTTGGGCATTTTTCAAACCGTACTAAACCTCTTCTATATTGAAAATTTCGAGTTGGCAGACAGTCTTTAATACTACACCATATTAAGTCCTTGTGTTCATTAGTCAAACACTTAAAATTTCCATTTATCCAAATTTTATCAACAACACTGTCGGAAAACTGCTCTACCGGACTAGCTATCACCCTGCTTCCTAAAACTTTTAAAATTTTCTTATGATTTCCAAGTATTTTAAGATCCATATTCATTAATTTAAAATCCCTCAGAATTCTTTCTAAAATAATATAATTCCCAGATGGTATAAACTTATATGGCTGATCCAAATGGATTTCTAACCACTTATATTTCCTAATAAAGAAACCCAAATTGTTTGTTAAAAAGGTTTTAAGCCTAGAAACCGGTCCAAATAAAGTACATATGCAATTAGCAAAGTACTTGGCATAAATGAAAGCTCTGATATGCGGGAAGCCTTTCCCTCCTTTCCCTTTAATTTTTTACGACTCTTCCCTTTTAACCCTTTCCATTTTTGACTTCCATAGGAAATTAAAACATAAGTTAATTATCTTTTTCATTACATTAATAGGAGGTATAAAAACAGCTGAAACGTATAGAATTATCGGAAGTAAGACCTGCTTTAATATCAAGATTTTGCCTTAGATTGTTAAACTTCTCAAGTTCCAAAAATCAATCTTTTTCCTTACCCTTTCAAGCAGGGATTCCCAATTCCTCACATTCCCACATGTCTCCGTAAAAAATACCTCTAAAACTTTAATTTCCAGTAATCTCATCAGCTTGCAATCCGAATTTAAAAGAAAGTTACCCATAGTGAAAACACCCGATTTTCCTAAATTTATTTTAAAACCAGATGCTCCACAAAACCATTCAACTGTCCTTAAAACTCTATTAAGACTCTTAATATCCCGCACTAAAACCGACACATCATCCATATAAGCAAAAACCTTCACTTGATCATTTCTACTGCCAGGAATAAAAAAAACAATAATAACTTTATCTTTCCTAAAAGCAGTTAAAAGGGGTTCTATCGCACAGATGAAAAGTATAGGCGACAAGGGGCACCCCTGCTTAACCCCACAATTAATATTTTGCGATAAAAAAACATTAATAGAAATCCTACTAAAACATAACTTATACAGACACTTAATACGCTCAGTAAAAACACCAGGATATCCCATTCTTTTTAAAACAGCAAATAAAAACTCATGAGCAACCCTATCATAAGCCTTCTCAAAATCAAGGGAAACGAGAGCAAAGTCCTGCTTCCTATCAGCCACATCCCAAATTATATCTCTCAATAAAATTGGCGTGTCGGTAATCTTACGATTCGGGACTGCACAAGACTGGTCCATCTCGATAACCGACCCTACCACTCTCTTCAATCTATTGGCCAATAGCTTTGCATATACTGTACCTTATAGTCTGTATTTAATAACGTAATAGGTCTCCAATTTTTAATCAGTTCTTTTCCTCCTTTTTTATATAATAAAACAATAAGGCCTTCCGCCCATGACTTGGGAGTATTAAAAGAAGACTTCACTTCTAAAAACAGCTCGTAAAAATCTTCCCCTATAATATCCCACACAACCATGTAAAACTCCACAGGGAGGCTATGCACACCTGGTGTCTTTTGATTTTGTAAAGTGCAAGTAGTATTAAATATCTCCTCTTTAGTAAACTTCCTAGTTAAAAGTAATTTTTCTTCCTCACTAAAAGCTCTATCCAGCACCTCTAAAAAGTATTTTTTTAATGATTCATCAATCTTTTTCCGTGAAAACAGCTTATCATAAAACATTTTGGCCTTCAATGCTTTCCCCTCTGGGCTCACCTCACCCTCTAAGACCTCAATAAAGTCCTTTTTTCCACATATTTTTTAAAGAAAAACTTTGTACACTTCTCATCCTCATCCAGGACCTTTACCCTAGAATTGAAGATGATTTATTTTCCCTTCTCTTTTAGAGCATTCTGAATTTTCTCCTTTACCTCACTAATACTGCTGTCCATATTAACTCCATTGTTTTGAAAATAATAATAACACTGCAAATTAGCATTTAGCGTATCATAAAACTGCCTTTTCTCATACGCTTTCCTCTTTCCCAATTTGACAAAAAAAGATCTGATCTTACCCTTCATAAAATCCCACCAGTCTAAAATACACTTAAACCCCTTTTTGTTCAGTTTTAATTCATTATAAAAAAAAACTTAAAATCTTCTTTGAAATTCTCCCCCTGTAATAAAGAGACATTCAGTTTCCAATGCGAAGATTTTTTCTTCCCGCAAGGGTCTATTACTAAAGTGCATCCCAATAACTTATGAACCGAAAAAGAATTTATACTTGTCTTAAAAGAGGAACATTTAAAAGAATCAGATATAAAAAAGTGATCAATCCTAGACATAAAACCTCTGTTTGACCACGTAACTTCAAATTCTTTTTTCCTACCATCCACAGCCCATGCATCCTTTAACCTAAAAGCAGAAATTTTATTCTTAAGGCCGGTTACCGACCCATCCCGTACATTATTCAATTGGCAGTTAAAATCCCCACCAATTAAAATCGGATCTGCACCTGGTAAAAACAACTGTAAAATTTCGACTAAAAGTAATCTTTGACTTTTCTCAGTGTGAGCATAAACATTAAAACAACGCACCCTTTTACCGTCCCTCATTACTTTCACACATAGAATACGACCAGGGTAAATTTCCTCATACTTAACCACCTCCCACTCACTACAGCACAAAAAACCCACTCCATCACTTTTCAATTCATTCCCACCAGAAAAAAACATGTTACCCTTCCATATTCCAGGTAAATATTCATAGCTCATTTTTCTTTCTAAATTGCGTTCTTGTAAAAAAATATAATTGTATTTCTCATTATTCAAAAAATCATATAATGCAGTACGTTTGTATAAATTGTTCAACCCCTGAATATTCAGGGATACAGCAGTAATCATCTTTTAGTATTAGGCTCAGCGCTAATCCCTCTGCCCTCATCTACCAAAGGTGATTTCTCATCCACAATTAAGGATTCTTGATTAGAAGAACTTGAGGGAGACACATCCCCAAACAATGAGGACACATCACCACGAGATTTTTTCCCACTCAAGTCCTCCATGGTCCCCTGGAGCTCATCTTCCCATGTACTCCTTTTTAAAGACTTTGAACTTAAGTCCATATTTTCCTGGGCAGAAGGAATCCCTTACGACATCTCTGATAATACAGCCAGAGCAACTGATGTATCCACAATACTTTGTTGCCCCTCCTTTTCCTCTTCCATCGTTCCTTCCTCTCTTATGCAGATTAAAAACGTGTGGTGTGCATCTGCAACAAGCAGTATAGTTGTGGGTTTTAAGGTGTCTATTGATGAACAACAAGTATTCCTAAGGGGAGTCTTTGTCCCTATCCCTACAATGGGTGCCTTTTTGGGGCCAGGGTGCAGCCATAGGCCAAAACCAATTCAGGTAATCGCTTCTCAGCCTTTTGGCTAACATCAAGTGCAGTGATCTAGTGGTTGCTGCTTTGGTCTTGGCCGGAGGTGTCTGGGGTACCTAGCTCGTTGGCCTGGGGGGATCGTCCTCACTTAATTGTGGGGACTAAACCCCCTTGCTGCTATAGGCAGGTCAGCTTAGTCCCCAGACAATGGGAAGCGATCGCCTCACTCTGCAGTCCTGTAGTGTAGAGGTCTATTTTCGGTGAAGATGGCTAGATCGGATGGAGGGAGCGTTTCGGTTCCTGAATTTGCTAGAGTCAAACATGGACTATGTTTGTACGTTTTGGAAGATTTCTGGGATGCCAAGGATTACCAGTTTGTGATGAAGGACATCATGCTGAGATTGGCTGGTTTGAAACCGGAGGAGGTTCTTGAGATTATGGCCTATCCAAAGAAAGTTTATTATGACACTATATTTTGGATCAAAATCATTTATTTCAGGTAGTGAGGAAGCTATCAGCTTCTAAGGTATCTAGATTGGATGGTGTTAAAATAATACCTCATTTTCCTCCCTCACAAAAGGTGATAACTGTAATAATGTTCTCCCCATTAGTGGCAGAGGAAGATATAATTACTTTTTGGAGTATTATTGTAGTTCTGTTGTGCCTAAAGGCAAAATTTTGAACCAATTCGGATTCTGGACTTCTAATTGGAGATTCATAGTTAACATGAAAGTTAATGCAGCTGTACTTTTTTTTCCTCCCCTGGCGAAATTTCGTCTGGGTAGTGTAAATGGAGAAATATATTATGATGGAATGAGAGATTTTTGTAGGTTATGTAACCTGTATGGCCATACGAAAGAGAATTGTACCAATGAGGGGTGTGGCTTGTGCTACAAGACTTTTCATTTGCCTAAGGACTGTCCTCTAAAAATAAGATGCGATTTATGTAAAGAGTTATCACATCATTTTAAGAATTGTCCTAAGAGGAAGAGAAAGGAAGGAGGAGGTAGGAAGGTGGGAGACATCAAAGAACAGAGGAAGGTGGAGGTTAAAAAAGTGATTATCCAAGGGGGAAATGAAGAAGAAAGTATGAAGGTTGCAAGTGGTTCTCAGGGGTCTGTTGAATCAGGCAGTGGAGATGTTACCCCGGAGAGGGTGGCTTCTCCAGTGGTCGGTCAGAAGACAGTAGCGACGGAGATTTTTCGTTTGAAACAGGAAGGTGTGGATTTTCAACTATATGCGGATAAAGTGATGGCGAATTTGAAAGCAGATAAGGGTAGATTTTTTTCTACCTATAAAGTGCACAAAAAGCATATTGCGTATGTGGAGGAAAATTTTGATCAGTGAGTGGTACTTTGAGTGCTGCTGAGTTTGCAGGTATTGGATCGTTTGTGCTATTATGGTTGGAAAGGAGGGATGTCAAGTTCATAAGATTTGTTTCGGTGATTTTGTTTAATATTTTTGTGAGTATTTTAATTAGGAAATAAATGAAAAAAGAATATTGAATACGGATGATGAGGACGTGTGCGACATATTTTATATTCAAAATTTGAATGTTTGATTTAAAGTCGCGTCGATCTGACGCATTCAATTGAAAAAAATAAATAAATCTTTTCTTATCAGTTTAATATCTGATACGTCCCCTATACATCCACTTATTTTCACACATACTCCTCTCCCCCCTAATGTCCCACACGTCTCAAGACCGGGAAGGGTGGGGGGTAGAGAGGGTAACTAATTATTGAACAAACAAGCAGCGGTCCCCCCTGCTTCCCTGTCTGTAGGCTCCCTACAGACTGAAGCTGGCTGCTGCAGCACAGCTACATAAAAGCCAGGAGCCCATTATGACATGTGCAATGTCTGTTCCATCTTCCATTCTTGCATTATTCCATTGTCCCATTGTTAGGGGGCAATAGAACAATGGGACAATGGAATAATACAAGAATGGAAGAATGGAACAGACATTGCACATGTCATAATGGGCTCCTGGCTTTTATCTGGCAGTGCTGCAGAAGCCAGCTTCAGTCTGTAGGGAGCCTACAGACTGGGAAGCAGGGGCGACCGCGGCTTGTTTTTTCAATAATTAGTTATCCTCTCTACACCCCCGCCTGGTCTTAAGGCGCTTGGGACATTGGAGGGGGAAAGAATGTCTAAAAATAGGTGGACTTATGCAGATTAAAAATGTGTGGGGTGCATCTGCAACAAGCAGTATAGTTGTGGGTTTTATGGTGTCTATTGATGAAAAACATGTCTTCCTAAGGGGAGTCTTTGTCCCTATCCCTACAATGGGTGCCTTCTTGGGACCAGGGTGCAGCCATAGGCCAAAACCAATTCAGATAATCGCTTCTCGGCCTTATGGCTAAGATCAATTGTAGTATCTTTTCTTATCAGTTTAATATCTGATACGTCCCCTATACGTCCACCTATTTGTACACATTCTCCTCCCCTCTCCCCCCTAATGTCCCACACATCTCAAGACTGGGAAGGATGGGGGGTAGAGAGGGTAACTAATTATTGAACAAACGAGCAGCGGTCCCCCCTGCTTCCCAGTCTGTAGGCTCCCTACAGACTGAAGCTGGCTGCTGCAGCACAGCTAGATAAAAGCCAGGAGCCCATTATGACACGTGCAATGTCTGTTCCATTCTTGCGTTAATCCAATACCCTGTTGTTAGGGGGCAATGCAACAATGGGACAATGGAATAATGCATGAATGCAAGAATGGAAGAATGAAACAGACATTGCACGTGTCATAATGGGCTCCTGGCTTGTATCTGGCGGTGCTGCATCAGCCAGCTTCAGTCTGTAGGGAGCCTACAGACTGGGAAGCAGGGGGGACTGCTGCTCGTTTTTTCAATAATTAGTTACCCTCGCTACCCCCCACCCTTCCTTGTATTGAGGCGCGTGGTACATTAGGGGGTAGAAGAGAGTAGAATGTGTGAAAACAGGTGGATGTATAGGGGACGTATCAGATATTAAACTGATAAGAAAATATACTACAATTGATCTTAGCCAAAATGCCGAGAAGCGATTAATACCACTCTCTTGCAAGTATAAACCAGTTAAATCAAGTTCAGTAGGTTTTAGCGAGATCCCTTTCTGGGTGTCCACCTCACTGGTGTAAGTGCAATGTGGGGGACCCGTCCACAACAAACCCCCAACGTAGGCCCTGGGCGTGGCTGCAGGGCATAGCTGATCCACTCGTTGGACCACATGTTCAGCCACGCCAAAAGTTTTTTTGTTCAGTGGTCGATAAAACCAACAAGAAGCACCTTAAGAAGTGCTAACTTTTTACAATAAAAATTCTGGCTGTTCACTGTCCACAACCATAGTGTCCTTTTTCTTAACCGGGTATACACAACATGAACCAAAACTTTTCACACATAGATTATATCAATACCATTCCGGGTAACTATATACAGTTTTCTGATTTGTTTCAGTTCAGTTTAGTAGTAGTACTCCCTCCAGGGAAGCATTTGTCCACCACTAGATGGCCCTGCCGGGTCATCAGCCTCCGATGGCAGGGGTGCGTTCTCCTCCTCCTCCATTCTGCACACATTCAGGGCGTACCACCCACGTTCTCCACAGTGACGGGTGTAGGTTACTCTGTCTCTGGGGTACTTAGCTGCAGCCGGAGCAGAAGCTGCTTGTTGACGGCCAGGATCAGCGACACCAGAAGTCAGGGGCATGTCCTCCGTGCTCGCCTTCCGCACATCAAGCGCGTACCACCCCCTCTCCCCTGAGTATTGTGGTAACCAGGCCGCTCCTGGAATGTATGGCATAGACAGTGGCATTATAGGGGCTGCGGCCGTCCCCACTGTTGGAGCTTCGCCTAAGTTGGGCATCTTTCTCCCTTCCTAGTTCACCATAGCCAGGATAGGACTCACCGCTCCAGATGCTTATGTTGTCGCTCCTTGCACAGCCGGTCACTGAGACTGCTCTGCTGGTCACTGTACAGCAGCACTCTTGCTGCACAGCTTCTCACAGTTGTGTTGTATTCACAGAGCTGCAGCAGCTGGGATCGTCGGATGGGTGTATGGATCACACAGCACAGGGCTGCAGCAGCTGGATGGATGGGATCACACAGCACAGAGCTGCAGCTGCTGGATGGATGGGATCACATGCACAGAGCTGCAGCAGCTGGGAGGGATGAGATGGATGGGATCACACAGCCTTCTGCAGGGGAAGGCGACAAACTCCCCCCTCAGTCTGATGCAAAGGGGAAGGCTGGCACCTTTCAGCCTGAGTGACAGACAACTCTGGTACAGTCTATGCAAGTGGGAGGGGCCTATTTTGGCGCCGTTTCTGAGGCTCCGCCCATGATGGAACACTCCACATATCATTAACTCCGTATGTGCTAAAGTAATGGCTGCGTTTTATACAGTTATACACAGTCTTTGTGGCACACAGGACCCGTTGCAACGGGTCGGTTCATCCTGTTCGTGACGCCAAGTTGGCGCACCCCGTGGGGCCGTGGGGTACTCGGTGCCGGGCTGGTCGGTGCTGGGGATGTCAAGGTGGCAGTGACCCAGTCCGTGGCCCCGGGCAGTCAAATAATTAAAGGAAAAGTAAAAGGGGAATAAAGTTTTTTGAGCTAAAGTTTGTGAAGCCACCTGTGGTATGCGGCTATATGGAGCCGCCGCTGCGGTGCAGATCCACTGGAGCTGATGGTGACGCAGCAGAGTTGGTTCAGCTCTCCAAAGGCAGAGCTAAGCTCCATGGCAGTATATGAAGAATTGTGGAGGTTGATGTTGTTGGTGCAGTGTAGTGCAGGGCAGGTGACGCAGTAATTACCTGAGGACACAGTGGGGTGCAGTCTTCAGATTTTACTCACAGTTCTTAAGTTCTCCAAGTTAAAGTTACCGGTGTGCAACCGCCCACGTCATCCTGTGTCCTCCGGGGTAGTGATCCAGCAAACTCTCAGGTATCTAAGGAGAACTTGGACAGGACCCCGTTCTTTGTACCTTTCCAGGTCATCTCACTGCGCTGGCTCTCACCCTCCTGCCCCGCGCCTCACACCCAGTGTCCCAAGCCAGTGGCCGCGGGCCTTGTCGGGCGACGTCCTCTGAGTCCCCTGGGTCTTCTATGGCCACCTTTTCGGTGATTAGGTGTGGAGTGTGACTGCAGCACCTGAAATGCTGCAGCCTCCGGTTTGCTAGCTGAGACCTAAAGTACTCCACTAGGCTGAGGCCGGTACCCTACTGCGGCCTGATCCCTCCATGTCAGCGTGAATTCGGGCACACGGGTGGCATTCTGCACTCGCTGTGCCCCTGGGATCCCTTCTGTCTCTCTGGAGCCCTCCTCACTGCTCCTCTCTTCTTTCCTCACTTTCCTCCTCCTGGACCTCTCTCACTACGCCCCACTCCTCTGCTCTCCTGAGCCGAGCTCCTCCTGAGCTCCCATCTGCCTCTCCTCTGAACTTCAGAACCTCTCTAGAACCTTCTACCCTTCTTTTTATACTCCAACCCTCTATGCTCCAATGAACTTCTTCCTCCACCCACCTCCTCTACCTAGTTCCACCCTCCACCTAGGGACCAGGGACTGTGCTCTCCCTTAGGAACAATCTCGCCCTTCCCTACTGAAGTGGAGTGTATTGGATGTGGGTGTGTGGGTCCTAGGTAGTAGTCCGTCCTTACCTGAGAGTGGGGTACCACACCTCTGGGTGAGATGCAGTACCTCTGTGGCAACTGAACCCGCAGGGGCACCATACAAGCACCAGGAAGTCACTGTGACTCAGAGGCGCCTACAAGCAAGATCACTGCTTGGAAAAAAATATAGCCATAAGAAAAAAAGTGCTCCTTGCGTTATAGGTGATTTGTGCATGTGCGGGATCTGGAAGACGAGACTGCACGTCACAGGGCAGGGGAGGGGGGGAACATTGTAATTAGCAAAGTAGGCTGGGATTTCTTCCCTTCCCCCGAATCGCAAGAATGAGAAAACGGACTGAATAAAAAGACATTTCAAAGCAAGGAGACCTCTAATATAAGGCATACAGGTATCTATAGTCTTACATTTCTATCACCTGTATGCCTATATTAGAGGTCTGATAAGTCCAAGGGGATGACAGATTCCCTTTAAAAGCCTTCAAAGTTTCTCTTGTAGCCAAATGTCCAGTGATCTCAGCAGCAACCCCTTTTTGTTTAGATTTGATTGATGTTCATGCATATGACAGTGGATGATGCAGGAGAGGTCAGAGGCATCAATCAAACCTAAATGAGAGGGGTTATGAGGAGATCACTGGATACCAGGGGCGGACATATCATTGGTGCAACCTGTGCGGCCCCAGAGGCCCAAGAGGAAAAGGGCCCATTTCTACCTCCAAAGCAGGTGCAATTTTGCATTTTTAGCAGCTCTTGGGCTGCAAAGGGTCCATATATTGTTCTTGCACAGGGGCCTTTTTCTGTCTGTGTCCACCAGTGCTGGATACACATGTCTGCTAAAGAAACATCCAGTGGACAATATTAGAGCAATTTGCAACAAAGCAGGAGATATTAAAACTTCTGTTTCTAAGGTACATTTATTATTACTACTACACCTGGGTTTGTACCCATTTAATAGTGGTAGTGGTCTTGGAAATAGACCAGTCATAGATAGTCGAAATAGCTGACAGATTATTTTTCAGTTGTAAATGTACTTTCATATAGGGGCCACTAGATGTCCCTAGTGAGCTGACATGAAGTTAGCACAAGTATTAAGGCACTGCACATTCACTCATCTCAGGTATAAAGGAGTTGTCCGGGCTTATGGTGCTGATGACTTATCTACAGGTTACGTCATCAACAGCTGATTGGTGGGATTCCGACACTCAGCGCCCCCCACCGATCAGCTGTTTTTTTGCTCCAGCGGACTGTAAACATTGTAACTACAGCATGCCTGGACAACACCTTTAATTCTGTGCTCTCAGCAGACAATGTTTTTGCTCTGCCTACCTACAGCATATATGTAGTAATCTGAAGGGGTTTTCCAGGCTTAAGATACTGGTAAGTTATTCTTAGGATAGGTCATCAATATCAGATGCATGGTGTCCCAGAACGCAGTACCCCACCAATCAACTGTTTTAAGCTCTGGCAGCGGCCGGATGTGAAAGTGACCCATGCAGACCCCCACAGCTCTGTTCACGGTGTATTGGCTGTTCTGTGTGCAGCTCTTATTGCATAGTGGATAAAAACTGGGCTGAAATATTCATGAACAGCCAATAGGCCACGAACCGGACCATGCTGTTCACTCCATTCACTGGTTACATCTGGCAGCCATAAGAGCTGAAAACAGCTAATCGGTGGGGGTGCCGTATATTGATCCTGAAAAACCTGTTCTATGTCCACACCGAGTCTTTTTTGCAGTTTTCAGAGCAGATCCTCTAAGTTTTTGAGGAGGATTTGGAAAGTTTTTTCTCAGTCTCTGCTCCAATACAGCCTCAAAAAATCCTGTGTGCACATATCTGAAGTGAAATTTCTCATTTGACGATCACTGACTATATTATTTTAACAAAAAAACCTAACAACCTAGTAATACATATGCAAATCAACATAGAAATAAAACTGGTAAAAAACACAACAGAATTAAATTTGTAGTAAATCACTTAATGACCACATGATTGTTACAATTCCTCTGCCACTGGAAACCTGCAGCGTGTGGAAGGTCTTCCATGAGGAAGATGAAGCTTGAGCGTTGGGGTGCAGACAGACAGCCATATAACTCGTGTGAAGATCGCATCGCAATCCTCGGACTGGCTGTCGGCTCCTGACCTGAGCGTGACAGCTGCAGAGAAATACATGCTGTTACACTCAGGTCAGGAGCCGACAGCCAGTCCGAATGATGCGATGCGATCCTTGCATGAGTTATACGGCTGTCTGTCTACGACTTTAGGCCACATTTATATGGTCAGTATTTGGTCAGTATTTTACATCAGTATTTGTAAGCCAAAACCAGGAGTGGGTGATAAATACAGAAGTGGTGACGTGTTTCTATTATAGTTTTCCTCTGGTTGTCCCACTCCTGGCTTTGGCATATAAATACTGAGGTAAAATACTGACCATATACTGAACGTGTGAACGTGGCCTTAGAGTTTGTGCGAACCAAGTCACAGGATCTAATTAATCGGCCACGTCCGTAATCTGTGCTTGCTGAAAGGGAGGCCTGAATATCACTTCTTACTTCCTGGCATCTGTGGATCTTTTTTTGATTAGTCGGCCTGGTGCGACATCACATGTACATCACACTCCAACAATGATGTGGTGCCAGGCCGGAGGAGCCGAAGATGACGATACGCAAGAGGCATTTCTCAGAGCTCCCTTAAAGCAGACACAGATTACTGACTTGGCCAATTGATAGGGTCCTGCAAATCAATTCGCACCAATTCTATTATTACACTATTCTATCCAACAGGACAATGATCCCAAAAGTCCACCAAGGCATGGTTTCAGAAGAAGTCTTAGAAGATTCTCAGGTGGCTGTCACAGTCGCCTGACTTGAAACCCATAGAAATTTTTGTTGGGATTTGAAGAAGGCGGTTGCAACATGGAAAGCCAAGAAAATTAGTGACCTGTAGACCATGATGAATGGGTTAAGATTCTCCAAGAATGCTACCAGAAGCTATGTCTGGCTAGGTATCACCTTTGCAACTCTACTAAGTAGAGTTAGCAGCGTGGTGGTGTAACATAGCGTGGAGCAGTAGCCGTGGGCGAGGCACTCATCTCCAGCACCCCGGCACATTACATGAAAGTGAAGGACCTGGCTGGGTGTGTGGATTTGTGCTGTGAGATCCTTATACCCATGGCCAAATGTAGCTAATGTTGCTGGTTTTTCAGGACCAGATGTTTCACAGTTCAATGAGAGAGGCCATCATTAGAAAATAAACTCTACTGAACTGCAACTTGATCAGGGTTATATACAAGGGATAGCGGGTACAAAGTCTTAAGGACGTTTCCTTTATAGTATGAAGCAATTTCCACACAGTATCATTCCTCTGTAGTATACTCCCAGGGCTTTCTGTATCTGCTGTCTCTCCCTACTTCGCCGCAACCCAGCTTTAACGCAGCAGTCCTGATTAACAAGCCTCCACTACTTGTTCAGCGGTTCCGCATCCTATTTCTTCCACTACTGTGGCCCTGGAGCTCCTGCTCGGGATCCTTCACTAGTCTCAGTCTCAAAGTCCTGTTAAGGACATTTCTTTCTGTGTTACAAGCCCAAGGTCTCATGGCTAGGTGTCCACTCCAAGGACCCATCTCCGGAAGGCCACTCTGTCTCATCAGTCACTTTTCCTCAGGATCTCACTATCCCTTCCCTTCAGTCTCCTCTCATTCAGGGTCCCCCTCCAATGCAGCACTACTCACTATGGACCTTTTAGTCCGCTCACTTTGTAATCTCGACCCTATCTGACTTCCTAGCAGTAGTCACTTTCCCTTATACTAGCCCCTCCCACTGTGGCCTAGTCCCAACCTTTAACTCTAACTTACGCTAAGGTCAATTATATACACTACCAACATCATTAACACGTTTATCGCATTACACTATTCATATTACATCACAATATTATTAACACTAATCACATTATTTTAAAGATATCAACAATCATAAGTCCCAAAATGGTGTCCATGAAAAGGTTAAATGATCATAGAAAGCTCCAAACATGTATAACAACAACTTGCATGAGGAGGATTAATCCAAATAGCAAAAAAATGAGTAGACTAGATCATAAAATTCGACATTTATTAGATAGATTATAAAAAAAATTTCTAATTAAAAACAAATACCCGTACTTCATAAATAGGGTAGCATAACCATCAGCATTCAATAGTCATAGATAAACAGGTTATAACGACAACAAATGTAATAGAGCAGTATATGTAAGAAGAGATGACTATGTCATACCCTGTAAATATTGGAGTTTGCTATGCAATCTGCAAATAATATAATTGGTATTCATAGGCATCACGTGTACAAAGCATTAATACGTGATAGTCATTACCTGGGACCAGAATGAATGTGTGGAGCCGACCCTACCGCTCCGACGCGCGTTTCGTCGAGACCTTCTTCAGGGAGCGTGGTATATGGTGTATGTTGTGGGGTATACATGTGGGGATGTACTTGCGGGATTTCATGATGTACAGCTGGCTGGCCGTGGGAACGAGTGCAGGTACGTATGGCGCGCATGCCCGATGACCACTTCCTGTGGGGCAAACTTCCGTTCGCGGTCGGTGGCACGCAAGCTCAGAGTTGCTATGCAACGTGAGTGCCAGCGGTCACATGGTCCGCGTCAGGAAGCGCCGGAAGATCAGTCCATCCTGCATGTGCGTCCCATCTGCAGTAGCGGAGTTACTGAATATATATATTATAACTTGGTGTCCATGTTAAGGCAGTGTGAATTAATCATATTTGTGCCTCGGAATACCAATCACGCAAATATCAGAAAATATAAATAGAGCAAAGAAAACAACAGCAGGACATGTGCATATATTATTGAATTCCTAATTGCATCTATTATAAATACATTGGGCAATCATCAAATACAAATGGATACATATATAAAAGGTATACATAAGAACCTAGTAGGGTGCAAATATAACCCAATGTATGTAATACAGATTAAACAATAAAGGTAAATATAAATATATACCAGATATAAATACTTATGGCATGATGAAATCCGGACAGAACTCAGTGTCCAATAAAATTAAATCCTAACAAAATAAGCAACATATCAATGTGAGGTAGATAAAAATGGTTGAATTGAAGTATAAAGTGATAAGTGCATGATATGTCTACATTATTTAGACCATATCAGTGTCATATATATAGAAAGAAAAAAATATAAATACAATGTATAGTGTATATAAAACGCGTGGTGCAATGTAAGGTGAAATGTGTGAACAAATACACATACATGTGTGTAAGGTATAAAAGTGATAAAGTGCGTGTGTAAAGTGCACTTATTATATATATATATGTATATATATATACAGTATATAAAGTGAATACTGCAAAATATATAATGAATACTATCACAAGATATAATGTGACGTGTGTGTGAGGTGTATAACTAAATGAATGAATAAAAAATAAAAAATAAATAATGTATATAGCATGTGACGTGTGTGAGGTGCATACATTGATGAATAAATAGAAAGTGAATAATGTATATGTCATTGGACATAAACATATACTCAAAACATAATGACTACATGATGAACAGAATATCATATAACCACGTTAGTGAAACTAGTGTATGTATCAAACCATGCATAAAATACAATAACCATAAATATACATGAAAATTATATATAAACAACATAAATGTGAAAAAAAAAATGGAATATAGATAAATAAATGAAATAAAGTCCGCATGCCGATGCTGTTCCCAAAACGCTCCATTTTTCTCCCACAAAATCTTCAAACAGCCGACTCCAGAAAGACCACATGATCAAAACAACCCCAACGAACAAAGTAAGGAATGTCACAAGTTCGCTGTATGTAAAAAATATATAGTATTAAAACCAAAGACAAACAACGACACCAAAGTTAAAAGTACACAGATAAGTTACAGGAAAGAACCAAAACCCAAATTTTCATTTAACCCGTGCGGTACAATAGAGTTTAACCGATAGATCCACCTGCTTTCTACACGCGATAAGGCTTTGAACAAATCCCCTCCCCTACTCCCCAGAGATACCTTGTCTATGGCTTTTATCCGTAAGGAGGTTGGATCCGAGTTGTGGAAACGTTTAAAGTGCCTGGGGAGAGTCTTTAAATGGTCGTCATCATCCAAATCCTTAGCCTTCTCAATGTCACGCACGTGTTCTCTTACACGGATTCTAAATTCTCGGGTGGTCATACCGACATATATTTTGTGGCATGAACACTCAGCTACATAGACTACCCCCTTTGTGGAACACGTGAGGAACTGTCTTATAACGAATTTACGGTCCTTAGCTGAGTTAAGGAATTCCTTGCTCCTCACAGTATTCAGACAGGCCTTACATTGACCACAAGGGCAGAACCCTTGAATCTGTTCACTGAACAGGAACGGCTTTGTACTTGCCGGTTTGTACTCGCTACGGACCAAATAGTCTTTCAAATTCCTTGATCTTTTTGCAGCGATGCATGGTTTATCCGGTAAGGTCCTACCTAATATTGGATCCGTTTGCAAAAGATGCCAATGTTTGTGGATTATTTCAGAGAAATTTTTTCACTGGCAATTATACGGGGTAATCACCCTCACTTGATTGGAACTAGATATGTCTTTAGGAGTATACGTAGAGTAGAGTAGCTGATTCCTCTCACTTTTCTTGGCCCGCCAATAACCACGCCGAATTTGTCTATGTCCGTATCCTCTTTCTCTGAATCTACCATAAAGTTCACACGCCTGCTGCTCAAATGCCTCCTCAGATGAGCATATTCTTCTGGCTCTGAGATATTGCCCAATAGGTATACCCCAAATGGTAGATGGAAGATGGGAAGAATCTGCCCTGAGGATGGAATTCGTGGCTATAGGTTTACGGAATATGTCCGTATGGACCACACCATCTGGAGACACCATAATGTCAATGTCCAGAAAGTTGACCCTCCGTCCATATGTATAGGTCAGCTTGATGTTAAGGTCATTACCATTGAGCCGACATATTAACTCATGAAGATCATTAATACTACTGTCCCATACAAATAGGACGTCGCCAATGTATCTGGCCCAATTGTGAATGTTCTCACATCCAGGCAGAGGAGAGTTCTGAAAGATCTCCCTCTCCCAAGCCCCAAGAAATAAATTAGCATAAGAGGGGGCACAAGCCGCCCCCATTGCTGTTCCCTGTGTTTGTAAAAAAATTTCATCTTTGAACAGAAAGCAGTTGTGCGTAACAACAAACTCAAGCAAAACCATGATCAGGTGCACCAATTCAGAGTCTAAGTTACTACCGTGGAGAAACCAAGAAACTGCCCTCAAACCATGTGTATGCCTGATGGAGGTATAAAGAGCCTCTACATCGGCAGTTACCAAGAACATTTGGCTGTCAAGATGGAGCTGATCCAACCACTTTAAAGCTGCAGTAGTATCCTGCACATATGAGGGAAGAGTAGCTACAATTGGTTTTAGATAAAAATCAATAACAAGGCAAATCATTTCGCATAGGCCCCCATTCCCGGACACAATTGGTCGGCCCGGAGGATCAATTGTATCCTTGTGTATCTTCGGAATGAGATACAGAGTGGGCATACGAGGTTTCAATTTTTGTATACTTTCCATGAATTTTTGGAATAGTGCCATTGTTGTAAGCTTGTTCCAATATTGCGACCAATTTGAGTTGAAAGTCATTAAGTGGATTCAGAGGAAGATAACATTGCTGATCTGATAGCAACTTATATGCCTGTTTTTCATAAAGGTGGTTGGGCCAACTAATCAAATTACCACCCTTATCGGCAATTTTCAAAACACAATCATCCCAATATCCAATTTCCCGAATGATCTCCATAAACTGTTTGTTACCATGGTACTTAGGGCCATTAGCTTTTAGGTGTTCTATGTCCTTGGTCACCAACTTGACAAAAATGTCAACAGCAGGACAAGTATTAAGATTGGGAAATTTGTTTGATTTTTTCATAAGTTGGATGGGAAATGTGTTAACTGGTTCAACTTCATCATCAGCCAATGTTTCAAGGATAGCCAAATTTCTCCTCCTCAGTATCAAGCATAAGGCCCAAATTTGTTTTCTCATGGAACCTTTTGAGTATAAGTTTCCTTGCAAAAAGATGCACATCCTTTACAGCTGTAAAGGTATCTAAAGATTGAGGAGGAGAAAACATTAAGCCCTTTTCCAACACCTGTATCTGCTGCTGTGTGAGAATATGGGTGGATAAATTAATTACCTTGGGTTGATTACTGCGTTTATGGCTATAAGCTGGTCCATTATCACCACAAGACTTGTTTTTTCCACCAAATCGTGTGCGGATATGTCGACTGGTGGAAATTTCTTGCTCAATACTAGGAGTGGTACTGCTAGCAGTTGATGAGATGGACGACATAGAATTTCTCACCATCTTGTTTTTATCGTTCACCTTTTTATATTGCCAGCGAAACACTCTCTTGTTCTCATAATCGCCTATATCACGCAAGTATTTTTTAGATTTAATTTTACTAATACTATCCTCCCATTTCTCCATCTCATTGTTCATGTCCAGGAAAATTTTTTCCAGCATTTCAGCTGGGATATCCCGTACCATCTGTTTGTGAATTTGCTCCAGTTCCTGGTCAATTTCACCTAGTATGTTGGAATTTTTCTCATTAATGATTTCAATGAAGGTCAATGAACAGGACGAAGCTGCTAATTCCCATTTTTTGTTAAGCTCATCATCATCTAAGCCGAATGTAGGGAATAGGTGGATTCTCAACCCCCTTGGGATAATTTTTTGTTTAAAATAATTTTCCAAGGATGCCTTTGTCCACCATATTTTGGTCTTTTTCTGTAATAGATTTTTATACTTCTTAAAGAGTTCCTTATGTTCAATCTGTGTAGTATTAAAAACAACTGAAGTACTGGGTTTAAATAAATCAGACGCCTTATCCTGCCAAGACTGCATCCTGGCTTTTAGGTCCATGCTCCTGGAACTAAATCTGTTATAAAACAGAATATTAGATATCAACAATCATAAGTCCCAAAATGGTGTCCATGAAAAGGTTAAATGATCATACAAAACTCCAAACATGTATAACAACAACTTGCATGAGGAGGATTAGTCCAAATAGCAAAAAAAATGAGTAGACTAGATCATAAAATTCGACATTTATTAGATAGATTATAAAAAAAATTATAATTAAAAACAAATACCCATACTTCATAAATAGGGTAGCATAACCATCAGCATTCAATAGTCATAGATAAACAGGTTATAACGACAACAAATGTAAAAGAGCAGTATATGTAAGAAGAGATGACTATGTCATACCCTGTAAATATTGGAGTTTGCTATGCAATCTGCAAATAATATAATTGGTATTCATAGGCATCACGTGTACAAAGCATTAATACGTGATAGTCATTACCTGGGACCAGAATGAATGTGTGGAGCCGACCCTACCGCTCCGACACGCGTTTCGTCGAGAACTTCTTCAGGGAGCGTGGTATATGGTGTATGTTGTGGGGTATATATGTGGGGATGTACTTGCGGGATTTCATGATGTACAGCTGGCTGGCCGTGGGAACGAGTGCAGGTACGAATGGCGCGCATGTCCGATGACCACTTCCTGTGGGGCAAACTTCCGTTCGCGGTCGGTGGCACGCAAGCTCAGAGTTGCAACTACCAACATCATTAACACATTTATCGCATTACACTATTCATATTACATCACAATACTATTAACACTAATCACATTACACAATATTTTCAAGATGCAGGACACAATTCACATGACATAATACAAAATAAATTTGTTTCTTAAAGGGGGAAACGCGGACAGCCTGTCCATACCCTTACAGTGGCTCAGTGGTTAGCACTGCTGCCTTGTAGTTCTTGAGTCTTGGATTCAAATCCCACCAAGAACAACATCTCCAAGGAGTTTGTATCTTCTCCCCATGTTTGTGTGGGTTTCCTTCGGGTCCGGTTTCTTCCCACACTCCAAAGACATACTGATAGGGAATCTAGATTGTGAGCGCCAATGGGGACAGTCATGATAATATCTGTAAAGTGCTGTGGAATATGATGGAGCTATAAAAGAAAGTAAAATAAATAAGTAATAAGGATGCTTGTCACAAAGGAGATGAATAATTCTGAGACTGCAATAGTCATTAAAAATCATCTTTTTTGATGAATTTGGAGAAACCACTTGTTATATTAGTTGTGTTGAGCTATATAAATAGTTTTTATTTCATTTGTTTCTTTCCCACAAACAGGAGAAAGTTTGTACATTTTTACTAATAAACCTAATATGCAATGGTGATTAAATAATTTTGATTGCAACTATGTACATACTTCCAAAATACAGTGCTTTGTAGAAATGCAGGAAAATAGTGGTCGTTTATTTGGTATGTTTTTTCCTCCCACAGATTCCTGGCCCCCATTGTCTCTCATTCCTGCCACCCATTGTGTCTCCATCCTGGTCCCCAGGCCCCATATGATGTCCCATCCTGGTCCCCAGGCCCCATGATGTCCCATCCTGGCCCCATATGATGTCCCATCCTGGTCCCCAGACCCCATATGATGTCCCATCCTGGCCCCTATGCGCCATATGATGTCCCATCCTGGTCCCATGAAAAAATAAAAAAATGCTTTTCCATACCTAGCCGCTGTCCCGTTGCGTCCTCTTCCTTATCCATTTGAGGCGCCGCTATGCTGCCACATGGCTGTGACTTCATACGCCGGCAACGTGCGCACTCATGTCAGCTGCTAGCCCCCAGTTGGCTGGCAGCTGGTAACTGTTGCCGTCAGAGCCAGCTACAGATTTTCGTGGGCCCCAGGTGAAAGTCTCAGTGGGCCCCTTTAACACATACCACGATTAATGATGCACAGATAAGAAATATAGGTATAGTACAATGCCAAAGATTTAACTTGCTACTTACATCACGAGTGATATCTATTGTAAATTCTACAATGACTCAGAAACTGGCGAATCCTTGCAGCGCACACTATGTGCACTACATTTTAGACCGGACAGTATAGTCTTCTGTACAGAATTGTGGGCATCACATAGTCCTCCGTACAGAATTGTGGACACCACATAGTCCCCCACACCGGATTGTGACCACCACATAGTCCTCCGCACCGAATTGTGGCCACCACATAGTCCCCCGCACCGAATTGTGGCCACCACATAGTCCCCCGCACCGAATTGTGGCCACCACATGGTCCCCCGCACCGAATTGTGGCCACTGCATAGTCCCCCGCACCGAATTGTGGCCACCACATAGTCCCCCGTACAGAATTGTGGCCACCACATAGTCCCCCGCACCAAATTGTGGGCACCACATAGTCCCCCGTACAGAATTGTGGCCACCACATAGTACTCCGTACCGAATTGTGGACGCCACATAGTCCCCAGTACAGAATTGTGGGCACCACATAGTCCCCAGTACAGAATTGTAGGCACCACATAGTCTCCCGTACAAAATTGTGGGCACCACATAGTCCTCCGGACAGAATTGTGGGCACCACATAGTCGTCCGGACAGAATTGTGGGCACCACATAGTCCCCCAGACAGAATTGTGGGCACCACATAGTCCTCCGGACAGAATTGTGGGCACCACATAGTCCTCCGGACAGAATTGTGGTCACCACATAGTCCTCCGGACAGAATTGTGGGCACCACATAGTCCTCCGGACAGAATTGTGGGCACCACATAGTTCTCCGGACAATATTACGGGCCCCATATATTGTGTCGTACAGTATTACGGGTTCCATATAATGCTCCATACAGTATTACGGGCTCCATATAATGCTCCATACAGTGGATAATGGCCCCATATATTTCTGCGCACAGTATAATTGCCCCATATATTGCTCCATACAGTATATAATGGGCCCCATATATTGCTCCATACAGAATAATGGCCCCATATGTTGCTGGCCCCATATATTGCTCCATACAGTATATAATGGCCCCATATATTGCTCCATACAGTATAATGTCCCCATATAATGCTCCATACAGTATAATGGCCTCATATATTGCTCTATACAGTATACAATGACCCCATATATTGCTCCATACAGTATTCAATGACTCCATATATTGCTCCATAAAGTATATAATTGACCATACAGTATAATGGGCCCCATATAGTGCTCCATACGTAAAAAAATCAAATATTTACCACTCCTCTTTGCCTGCTGGCCGCTGCCCCAGTCGCCTCAGCGTCTTCGGGCTCTCTGCACTGCTCAGCACAGAGGGTGCGCTGTAGTGACGTCATTGCACCCTATGCCCTGACACGTCAGAGTCAGAAGACGCTGAAAAGAGTAGACCGGAGCAGCGGTTAACGGGAAGAGTTAAGCATTTCTGAGGACACACGTTCAGTTACTGAGCGAATGACCAAATCCCCTCCTCCGGGCCCCCCTCCTCACCGGGCCCCATACACCTGTAAGGGCAGTAATGCCCTGATGGCGGCCCTGAAGTTGGATGATGGACCGGTCTTCTAGTCAGATGCTGCTCCATCTGCAGTCATTACACAGTTGTGCTCAAAAGTTTACATACCCCTTCAGAATTTTTACTTTCTTGGCCTTGTTTCAGAGAATATGAATGATAACAAAAAATCTTTTTCTCCACTCATGGTTATTGATTGGGTGAAGCCATTTATTGTCAACCTACTGTGATTTTTCTTTTTAAATCTTAATGACAACCAAAAACATCCAAATGACCCTGATCAAAAGTTCACATACCCCAGTTCTTAATACCGTGTATTGCCCCTCTAACATCAATGACAGCTTGAAGTCTTTTGTGGTAGTTGTTGATGAGGTTCTTTATTTTCTCAGATGGTAAAAGCCTCCAGTTTCTGTAAATTGCTGGGCTGTCTAGCATGAACTGCGCACTTGAGATCTCCCAAGAGTGGCTCAATGATATTGAGGTCAAGAGACTGAGATGGCCACGCCAGAACCTTCACTTTGTTCTGCTGTAGCCAATGACAGATCGACTTGGCCTTGTGTTTTGGATTGTTGTCATGCTGGAACACCGCTAATTTTCAGAGAGTCCTGAATTTCAGTTTATGTTATTTGTGGGTTTTTCTTTGCATCCCGAACAATTTTCCTGGCCGAATTGTTTGTTGGTCTACCTGACCGTGGTTTGGTTTTCACAGAGCCCTTTATTTTCCATTTGTTAATCACAGTTTGAACGCTGCTGACTGGCATTATCAATTCCTTGGATATTTTTTTGGATACTTTTCCTGTGTTATACAGTTTAACTACCTTTTCCCGTAGATACGTTGACAATTCTTTTGCTTTCCCCATGACTCACAATTCAGAAACGTCAGTGACTGGATGAAAGATGCAAGAGTCTGTCTGGATCCCAGAAACTCACTTAGCTTTTATGCTGATTACAAGCAAACAGGTCACAGGTGAGGATGTTACCTTTAGTAGCCATTCAAACCTATTTGTGTCAAATTCTGTGCATGTTATCAGGCCAAAATCACCAGGGTATGTGAACTTTTGATCAGGGTCATTTGGATGTTTTTAGTTGTCATTAAGATTTAAAAAGAGAAAACACAGTAGTTTGACAATAAATGGCTTCACCCAACCAATAACCATGAGTGGAGAAAATGTTTTTTGCTAACATTCATATTCTCTGAAACAAGGCCAAAAAATCAAAAATTCTGCCGGGGTATGTAAACTTTTGCGCACAACTGTATATCTAACAAGAGAAGACTCTATGTAAAGGGGAAATCACTGCGATTAACAAAAATAACGAGAATACGCTATGTAAGGGGCGGTATGTAACAAGACATACTACGTCCCCACCATGGTGCATGACGTCATTGCCATGTGCCCCCAGTTACGGGCACGCAGACGTGAGCTGCCGACTTCTGATTGGCTGCCGGCGTGTATTGCAGCAAAGAGATCTGGTGGGTTCCCTGCGGCACATTACATTTCAGCTGCATGTGCATCCGGGCCCCCTCCACCTCAGGGCCCCAGTGCAGCTGCACCGGCGATATTTCCACCCCTGGTACAGTGAGTATCTGGGATCCCTAACATCACAGCTGAGCCTAGAGCATATGCAAGGCCATCCCTGGTACGCCATACTATGTATGTTACTTACCGTACATCAGCAACTGGGTGAGCAATGTTTAATTACAGCACAAGTGTTCTCACATTATCGTTGATGAAATTAAGGTATTTTTTTGGATTATATGCACAATACATGTGAACTGGCACAGAATAAAAATGAATTTTTGTTATATCCTTATGACACATGAGGAGATTGTATACATGTTCACTATGCTTTCCTGATGTATAATCACTGATTATGGCATGTAACCTATATATACCTTGTTTCTGCACTGTGAATGCTCATGGCTCACAATTGAAAGAGATTAAATGTCGCACATACATGGGTGAGTAAAAACCTTTTTTTTTTACCATCATGTCTGGGGTGCTGACATTTTTTGCCATATATCACTATAAATAAATATGTATCTATATCAATCTCTAATCATATGGTTACTATTTTTTTATATGTAAAACAATAACTGCACACCTGTCCTCATGTTTATCTACAGACTCGAGCCAATCGATCACAGAATCTATTGTAGTTGGACCAAGGTCCTGCAAACTTCTTCAGCAGGTATTGGGACACAAGCATCCTGGATGTATGTGGCATTTACAAGGGCGTACTATTTCTTGACCGACCCAATAACTTTGCATGACCCTGATCCGATAACCATGGAGTCCTATGGATCTTTTTATTCGCCTCTACATTACACTATATTATATATTGATGCTGGATACACAGTGACTTTGGCCATGGGACAGGTTGTGCAGCACAAAATCATTGTACCTGCTGCTACATTACATAGGAGTAGAAATAAGTGAATAGGGTCCAATACATTACGTCCCCTAGTACCGTTAAAAGCAATTGAAAAAAAAAGTAACTTGTCACATCACCGCAGGGGTCACAATGTGCAGGGCTGGCGTCAGCACCCGGGCAAGTATCGGGGCCCTGAGCAGGTGGGTGTGCCCACTCGCCGTCGGACACCCCGGCTCGCTATGGGACCCACTCCCCAGCTTGCTCAGGGACCCCGCACAATACTTACCTCTCCCCGTGCCTCAGCAGCAGGTCCTGCATCGTCCGCGGCTGCTGCACTGTGACGTCTCAGGTCAGGGGGCACGATGACATCTTTCCACCTCGCCCTCTCCTGAGCAGTCACAGCACAGAGCGGGAAGACAGCAACACGGCTGAGGAGTCCAGAGCAGCGGCAGCAGGTGAGGAGAAGTGAGGTGAGTATTTGATTTTTTTTTTAATGTAAGGAGGCATGGGGCATTATATGGGGGGGTGTGACATCCTGCATGGGGCACTATATGGGGGGGGTGTCATCCTGCATGGGTCACTATATGGGGGGGTGTCATCCTGCATGGGGCATTATATGGGGGGGTGACATCCTGCATGGGGCATTATATGGGGGGGCAACATCCTGCATGGGACATTATATGGGGGGCACAGCCTGCATGGGGCATTATGTGGGGGTACAGCCTGTATGGGGCATTATGTGGGGGCACAGCCTGCATGGAGCGTTATAGGGGGGCCAGTATCCTGTATGGAGTGTTATACGGGGGCCAGAATCCTGTATGGAGCGTTATATGGGGGCCAGTATCCTGTATGGAGCGTTATATGGGGGCCAGTATCCTGTATGGAGCATTATATGGGGGCCAGTATTCTGTATGGAGCTTTATATGGGGACCAGTATTCTGTATGGAGCGTTATATAGGGACCAGTATTCTGCATGGAGCATTTTATGGGGTCCATTATTCTGTATGGAGCATTATATGGGGTCCATAATATTGTATATATGACTATACTATCCGGTCTGCACTGTGCGCTGCGAGGATTCGCCAATTTCTGAGCTATTTTAGAATTTACAATAGATATCGCTCATGTAATGTAAGAAGTGAAATCTTTGGCATTGTACTACATATATATTTCTCTGCGGTATCTGTGCATCATGAATCGTGGTATGTGTTAAAGGGGCCAACTGAGACTCTTTCGCCCAGGGCCCACAAAAACCTGGAGCCGGCCCTGACAATGTGATCCTACTCACTAGTATCATCCCGAGTCTGATAAGCAGAGGGTAGTGCTGGATACTTGGGCCAGGCCGTTCTAGCTCTGGCTGTGAGTTTAGAAAAAAGCAAAGAGAGTTGCCTAGTCTGGAGAGCAGCATGTAAACAAACTGGATGCAGGCAATGATGTGAAATTCAGGACGAACAAAAGTTAGAAACCAAAAAATTTTTTATAGGGATATTATAAATTACAATAGAGCACAGATAATCTTAAAAATTGGATTTTAGGGTCTGACGAATTCTTTAAATTGGTGCCAGATAGAATTTTGTTGTTCCACATGGAATGTGGTGGTAGTTGTTGCCATGTGGAATTATGCTGTGGCCAGATGGAATTTTGTTGTGTTTTGCTGCCAGATGGTATTAGCTGGTTGTTGTTGTTGCCAGATGGTATTAGCTGGATGTTGTTTTTGTTGCCAGATGGTATTAGCTGGTTGTTGTTGCCAGTTGGAATTAGTTGGTTGTTGTTGTTGATAGTTGGAATTAGCTGGTTGTTGTTGTTGCCGGATGGTATTGGCTGGTGGTGGTGCTTGTTGCCGGATGGTATTGGCTGATGATGGTGCTTGTTGTCGGATGGTAATGGCTGGTGGTAGTACTTGTTGCCGGATGGTTTTGGCTGGTGGTGGCACTTGTTGCCGGATTGTATTGGCTGGTGGGGGTGCTTATTGCCGAATAGTATTGGCTGGTGGTGGAGCTTGTTGCTGGATGGTATTGGCTGGTGGTGGAGCTTGTTGCCTGATGGTATTAGCTGGTGGTGGTGCTTGCTGCTGGATGGTATTGGCTGGTGGTGGTGCTTGTTGCCGGATGGTATTGCCTGGTGGTGGTGATTGCTGCCGGATAGTATTGGCTGGTGGTGGTGCTTGTTGCCGGATGGTATTGGCTGGTGGTGGTGATTGCTGCCGGATAGTATTGGCTGGTGGTGGTGCTTGCCACCGGATGGTATTGGCTGGTGGTGGTACTTGTTGCCAGATGTTATTGGCTGCTAATGGTGCTTGTTGCCGGATGGTATTGGCTGGTGGTGTTGCTTGCTGACAGATGGTATTGGCTGGTGATGGTTGAGGTTGCCAGATGTTATTGGCTGGTAGTTGCTGTTGCTAGATGGATGTTTCTTTGCTATATATAGTGGAGATATAACAAATAATTCACAAGATATTGATGAGCTATTCGCAGGACCTATCCCCAAAGATCAGCTATTCTAGGACCTGATCTGCAGTGTCTGGTGATAATCGCTATACATTGACTGGGACTAACACATTGGAACTCTATTCAATATGTTTATATTAAGCCGGAGCTTATAATAGCTGATCAGTGGGGGTGCCGGATGTTGGACCACCCACTAATCTGATATTGATGATGTATACTAAACATAGGTAATCAATATATTGCTACGTGACAAAACAACCCCTCTATGTAACAGATTAGCAGTTCTTAACATCTTACCATCCTGGCTAATAATGAATAAATTTACTGCATAATTTGCTATAACTACAGGATGTAATTTAATGCCGAGACCATTCCTACATGCAATGGCTTAATGTTGCACGATTTTGCAGAAAAAATTAAGGAAATGCCTTTAAAATTATAGCTATGTTGTAATAACCGTTCACTTAAAGGGGTACTCCAAAAATCATAATATGCATGTACAAAATTAAGACCATATTTATTTGTGTATGCCAATGCAACTCAATTAAATCTCCCCTTTAGGCAAATACCCCCTCATGTTGCCATCCCATGGCTCCAATGCTATCAGTGGAGCATGCACAGTGTTGGCTCTTTATTTCTCTATAGGCTGTTTGGCCGGGTATGCACAGTGATCTGGCCTGAAGCACCAAGCAGAAGCCGTGTGCTTCTGGGAAATTAAAAGTTGTTAGAATAGGATGGTCCGCTCAGCTATGTTAAGCTGGATACATGGAGGGACTGAAGGAGAGTAAAAAAAATGGTAAAAGTGGGCAAAAAAAAAATCTCCTGTTAAGTTAGTCTGTATATTTACTGTAATTATACAGATTTGGAACTGTGTGTAAAACACTGTCATTGGGGGAATAAGGTTTTAAATGCCCAAACACAAAGACAGAAAACGGATTCCGAGTCCATATTGACTACCATGAATTATACCAGCTTGTAATAAGTTAGTAAAAATTACTGGAAATTTAAATCTTAAAGCTAGAGGCAGCATATTACAGAATCACGAGTGTTAAGAAAAATATCCTCCATTTCCAGATCCCATCATATTGAGTACACTCGCTTACTCTACAAATATGTCCTGAAGACATATGAAATATGAGGGGATCTCCTGATGTTCTGGGACAGTAGCACCATTCAAGTGAATAAAAGTGCCATCAATTAACTCTTTACCGACATCCACTATAAATGTATGGTGCAAGTTGGTAGCGGGTGTAAGGGTGAGCCAGCCCCATACCCGACAGATAATGGCTGTGACACACAGCCAGAACTTGCCTCTAACAGCCGAGACTGTCACCCTATTACACTCTCACAGCGGCATTAATAGCATGTTGGCATGGTGGCGCGTCATTATATGCGCCCATCAGCGCCTCTGTAACGTGATCGCAGGGGGTCAATGAAGACCTCCATGCTCTGAGGTGTGGCTTCAAAAGAGAGCGTGATTTTTACTTTATGCAGTAATACTGTGGTATTACTGTGTATAGTGCAAGTGATCAGACTATTGCATGTTCAAGTCCCGTAAGTGGACTAACATATACATTAAAACGTTTTTAGAAATATGAAAAAAATAAATAAAAATAAAAAAGCATAAAAGTTTGAATCCATGCCTTTATCCCCCCTTTTAAAAATAAAGATAATAAAAAATAAACATCTGTGGTATTGCTATATCCATAAGTGTCCAATTTATCAAAGCATAAAAATAATTAACCTGTTTGGTAAACACCTTAAACAGAAAAAAATTCAATTCAAAATAACAAAATTGTGGTTTTTGTTTGCCGCAACACTGTAAGAAAGTTGTAAGAAGTGATCAAAGTGTCATATCTATCAAAAAATTATGTCAATAAAAATGTTGTCTCACCCCCCAAAACAATAAGTCCTCACACAGCTCTATAGTCCGAAAAATGAAACCATTATTTGTTTTGGGAAATGGCGACACAATCCCCCCAATTATTTTTCAAATATCTGTTTTTGTTTTCACCACTAAAATAATGAAAAAACTCTACAAGTGTGGAATCGCCATAATCATAATGAGGAGAATCATATTGGCAGGTCATTTTTTACCACACAATGTTTGACGTGAAAACAATTCGGAAAAAACAATGTTAGAATTTGTTTTTTTGCAATTTCTCTGTACTTGGATTTTTTTTCCATGTCTGCAAGGGGTTAAACAATTCTATATATTCTAGGGATAGGACATGAACGTTATAGTCCGCGAGAAGCCTTTTGACTCTAGTAATTACTATCCCTGACCTGTGCTCGGGCAGGAGGTATAACATATTTTTTAGACTATAGAACGCAAATTACTGTATTATAAAACACACCCCAGGTTTAGAGAACAGAAAATATTTCCTGATAATTAAAACTTTCTTTTTGATGTAAAGAAGTGGAGGGGTCAATATCACTAACTTTAATGCACAAGGGTAGGATATTTAAGTGGTGATCAGATCAGCTTTCATGTGTCTGGAAAGGTGCGGGCTCATCGCCATGCATGCCGTGAAAGGGTTAAGCATAATTTTGTTCTTGCTAAAAAAATACATCTTATAGTCCAGAAAATACAGTATATATGCTATATGAATTATAAAACAAATCACATATATTGAGACTTCATAAGTGGATATTAGTTTGTAAAACAAAAAAATAAGTCTTGTCAGTGTAATTGTACTTGACTTGTAGTACATGCTGTGACTATAAATGCCAATAAACAATGGTGAAATTACTGTTGATTTAATTTCATTCCCTAAAAAACCTATAAGTTTTTCAAAACTTTTTATGTATTTATGGTTTTTATAAAAACTACTGACTGATTTGGATTTCAGCGTTTTTTCACCCATAGGAAACAGTGGGTAAGTGCTGCATTTTTTGTGCAAACACCTAAGGAAGTTAAATCATGTTTTTTTGGGCCACTAAACTCTATCAACATGCACAAGAGACAACAAAAACGCAGCAATAAACATGCAGGAAAAACTCAGCAAAACCTGCTTTATGTAAGTAGCTTCTTTACTACCAAGAGAGCAGGTTTTGTCTGTGGAAAAAAACGCAACAAAAACGCAACGTGTGCACATAGCCTAAACTAAAAATTGGTTGCATCACGAAGAGTATGTGCGCATAACATTTTTTTGAAGGTTTCTTTTTATGAAAATCCTCTCCAAAATTCACCTAAAAAATTATTTCAGAAACTCTTGGAAAGCAATTCCAGTTCATTTCTATGAGAAATCCACTCTTTTTATATGAGGAGGATTTTTTTAGTTCTTTTTTTCTCTGATGAGGTTTAGAAAAACAAATTGCATGTCATTTCTTTGAAGAGGACCCCAAAGGAAACTTCTCCAAACATGGCAGCGTCCAATCAGAAGGCAGCAAAGAACGCACCAGGGAAAAAACTCATCCAAAACCTCTTAAAAATCCGGCATATAAGATGCATGACTGGTGACCAATAAATGGCCGCTATCTGTGCAGTAAGATATATATAATAGAAAGGAATCATCTCTATTATTATGTCATCTAGAAGGTTTGCTCAGTAATCTCTGCTCTTACATGATCAGGGTGGTGGTCTTCCCCTTTTCATCATTTTCAGTGGTCTTGTTTCTACAGTACATAAAACATATATAATCTCATGTAAATGTGCAGGTAACAGTGCGGATTAGGATCAATATTCACAGTGAAAATATACCAATAAAATCATACTTTATTAGATATTAATTAAAAAGAGCAATACTTAAAACCAACACAGTACAAAAAAAATGCACCAGGGGACAGGTAGTGCACCCTAATGGAAAACTACAAGTGTAATATCTGCCAATGTGGGGTCCCAAACTGACCCTATTACATATCCTACCTAATCGTAGAGGTTGGCACCCTAGAAAACCCAGATGGCGCCCCTGCTCATAGACTGGCCCGAATTATCCCAATGGACCCAAACAATCTTTTGCATAGGGGAACAGGTCACAGTTGTTAAGTCAAATTACGGAAGGGGCATATCAGGACACAAGTATATTACCCATACAAGTAGTCATATAAGCTGATAGCTGCAAATTAACATGGCTTCATATCATCATCAGTAAATATAAAGGTAAACTAGATTGATTTGTGCAAATCCAAACAGTAGAGAGCAAGTTCTCATATATGGCATAAAAAATTATTGTAGCCTAAAAGACAAAGCCCCAATCAGCGCTAAACCTATTGTAACCAAATCACTCAACGTGTTTCCCAACTTGACAGCCCCATAAGCAAACAGAAGACCGTTCAGAATTTGTATAATTGGACCAAAATGGAGAAAATGGTATAAAATAATAATAGAGCCATTTCTCACATGATAAATGCTGCACTACTGCACTGAAGTTAGCGACTACCCATGTGACCGCTGCAGCTAATCACTGTCCTTGAGGGATTTCTCTTGTTCAGCCAATTTTTTATGTATTGGAAAACCACATAAATGTGACTGGGTTATGGAAGGGATGAGTATAAACGATGTTGGCAACTGCGCCATGGAGTGGCTACAGATGTTTGACCCCCGTAACACTGACCCTAAATAATAGTAATAATCAGAATTAATTTCAGCCTATTGGTTGAACCCTCCACAACAGTGAACGGTCTCTCGTGTAGACCCTTGGGGAATGTAACTGTCTACCCCTGGGATAAAGGAACCAAAATGATCGATATAGAAGAGTTTATATTCCATGTGAATGATATATTCTAGTCATTATTACTCACTTTAGAAGTGTTTTTTTTTACAAAGCAGGCCCTTTATTAGCAATTCCTGAGAAACCAGGTATGCTATTATTAAGCTGAGCCACTAGTCAGCCAGCTGGATCGCCTGTGGTGTAAAACTACTACTGGAAAACTAGTGAGTAATAGAAAGCACTGGACCCGCGAGTATGAACAATAAATAGCAGGATCACTACAATTACTGTACTCCACCACTGGGTCAAGTGGAAACACTACCTTATATATCAGGCTGGTCATATAGTATTATATTCCCAAAAATAACATACGTACTGGATGGTTTTAAAGGATGAACTCTCCACACTATTTTTGGAAATAGATGGCCCAAAAAGTCTTTCGGTGATTTTGTGGATCCTTCTGTTGTAAAAGAAAAGTAGTGATAAATATTTCACAGCAGCCAATGTATGACAGCGACCTCAGAGCCACAATGATCCAACAAAGGTGACATATTGGAGAGATCGCACCACTCAGTGGCGACCCCTGCAGTCACACTACACCCTATCTAATGGCAGCTTCTTCTCCCTACAGCTTCTTTCATCAGCTCAGGATGATGGACGGTTAAGTAATGTGTTTTATTACTGGACCCTTTAGTTTTTGATACAGTCTAAGACCTGAATTTATCAAAGTAATTTAACCATAATTCTGGGATAAATTGTAAATTTTTAGTACAACTTGGATTTGCGCAAATATTTAGCAGCTTTTGGCGTTTTGATATAATTTTCTCCCAAAAAGTTGCACGCCACTCGTCAGATGCCCGATTCATGAAGAGGAAGACACCTCACCATGGGTCAGGAGCATCTGACGCCACCACATCCCTCATCAAGACCAGACCGAAAATCACTGGTCTTTATGTATCCGAGCCTTAGTTTTTCTTTCTTAATATAACTCCGATCCAGTTTTTTCTTCTATTTATAAAAGTAACTGTTTCTTAAAGTTAAAATTAGTCATGTCATTAAGGGGTTAAAATGCACTTAAGGCAGCTGAGTAATGCGCCCACTGGGTGTACTTGGTGCGGAAGTTCAAAATCTACAATAAAAAAGTAACATTTTGGGTTTTCTTTTAAACTTTATTGTTATGAATTAAAGAAGGGATGAGAATGATTTTAGGGAATTACTGTCTATTTCATCTGCATTCGTGTTTACATGTGAGGTCCATTTATTACATAGGTTAAAATGAGATCTAGGTCCATCAAGTTCAACCTTTCTCCACCAATTATAAGTTTTTTCACTAAATTATCTACAACCCACAATGTTATGTGTACTGAGGAAATCATCCAGGCCTTTTTTAAAAGCTGTTATAGTGTCTGCCATCACTACCTCTTGTGATCGGCATTCCAGAGTCTGAGTGCTCTGACTGTAAAAAACCTTTTCTCGCTTAGGTGCCAGACTTGCCTTTCTTCCACTTGTGTGGCACCCCAGGAGTCTGGTTGCCACAGTGGCATTGCCTCCCTCACAGGGGATGATGCCATGCCTAGAAGCAAGGAGGGGTCCCCTAATCAGGTTTACCAGCATACAACACTTTCCTGGCTCCAGACCAGAAAGGTGAGCTTCTCCCCTTCAAACTGGAATCTGGAGGCGGGGTTAGTAAGAGTGAGTTGAGAGGAGTTGGAGACAGGAGAACGACGAGGAAGGACCTTGGGAAGGGAGCTGTGTACAAGCTCACCCCAGAGAGAAGCGCAATGGAACCGGACACTGGAGTCCAAGGTTGTGGGGCATTGAAGGCCCAGCAGCAGAATCCGCAGGGCAGGAGACTGCCGGTCTCCTGGCCCCACCAGACGCCGGCGACACAGCAGCACCATAGGGCCCAGCACCGCTCATGGGAACGACACTTAAGGAAGGCCTGAGCTGCCTGCCATACGGGTGAGGAAAAAGACGTTTTACTCAGGGACGAGGGCCGCAGCATAGCTTCAAGCAGCAGGGCCAAAGAGATTAGCGCAGAGGGAAGGCCTACAACTTCACCTGGCGAGGTGGATCCCCAACTTGCTCCCAGGCCGCCAGGACCTCTACTACCAGCTAGTACCCGTGCCCCGGCCTGCTTAATAAACCACAAGTAAAGATAAGAGGAAACCGCCATTAAGCTGTGGACTGGTCATTATCTGCGCCATCACCTGCATTACACCGCACCAACAGCATCTACCTCATAAAATCACCATCTACTGCCCTGGAGCTTCGCTCTGCCTGTGGAGAGCTGAGCCAACTCTGCTGCGTCACCATCAGCTCCAGAGGATCTGCACTGCAGCGGCGGCCCTATATAGCCGAATACCACAGGTGGCGTCACAAACATTTCTAAAAACTTTATTCCCCTTTTACCTTTTCCTTTAATTGACCGCCCTGGGTCATGGACCGGGTCACTGCTACCGTGACATCCCCCAGCATCAACCGGCCCGGCTACCGAGTATCCCACGGCCCAGGGGGTGCGTCACCTGTAATGAGTGCCCCCTGGTCCTTAGTATGGTCTTTGGAAGGAATTTGTATGCCAGTCCTTTGCATCGACCACACATATTTATAAATGAGATCCCCTCTGATGTGTCTTTTTTCTAAGCTAAACAAACCCAACTTTTTCAACCTCTCATCATATGAGAGACCTTCCATCCCTTGTAGTAATCTAGTTGCCCGCCTTTGATCGGACTCTTACTTATGAATATCCTTTTTAAAATGTGGAGCCCAAAACTTGATCCCATATTCCAGATGTGGCCTCACCAGTGATTTAGAGAGGGGTAACAGTAGGTTACGATCACAGGATTTTGTCTTTTTATACACCCTAAAATCTTGTTTGCTTTTGCAGCTGCTGCTTCATATTGAGTACTGCTGCTCAGCTTACTTGTAATCAGAAAGCCCAAGTCCTTCTCCTGCTCTTCAGGCCCGAGTATACTAACATTTAATGTATCTGTAGCAATAGGATCACACCGTCCTAGGTGCATTACTCTACATTTATCTACATTAAACCTCGTCTGCCAAGTGTTTGCCCATTCAGTCATCTTATCTAGATCATTTAGCAGGTCCATTTCTCTTATAAGATCACATTCCTACATCATACCTCCCAACTTTGAAAGACCGAAAAGAAGGCCATGTGTAGTGAGGGTACTTTGTCTTCTATCATAGTAGAATACCCCCGTATATGCCCCTCTCCCACAGTATAAAACTTCTACAGTATGACACCACCACGATGCCCCTCCATACAGTATGATATCCCAGTGATGCATTCCCACCCATAGGATAATACCCCCAACACACACACACTACAATGCACCTACACATTTGATGCGCCCCCTGGGCCGTGGGGGATACCCGGAGCTGGGCCTTGTAGATGCTGGGGGTTGTAGTCACCGTGGCGGCGACCCGGTCCGTGACCCAGGGCGGTCAAACCAGGGTAGTCTATGTGTATAAATGTTAATGTCCGACTACGCCACCTGTGGAATGCAGTTATTGGGAACCGCCGCTGCGGAGCAGTCCACTGAAGCTGGTGATATGCGCAGCAAGGTAGTGTAACTCTCCACAGGAAGAGTGTAGCTTCAGGGCAGCATGAGTGGATGATAGTGGTGATAGTGCAGGGTGTCGTGGTGTAAGAAGAATCACAGAGTCCAGATGATGCAGTCCCAGATCTTTTACTCACGGTTAAGCAGTTCCACTTACAGGGCCAGTGTAAGAGCCCACGGCGTCCTGTGCTCACGCAGTAAGGGGCTCGGTCGACCCTCTGGTATCTCTGGAGCATTTAGCAGAACCCCCTTCAGTGTGTCCTCTCTGGCCTCTCTCCTTGTACCTCATACCTAGCGGCACCTCGGTTCAGTGTCCTTGGGCCTTGGCGGGCGATGTGTGTTCCGTCCCCTGGCCCTATGTGGCTACCTTCCTGATGGCTGGTATGGACGGCTTGCTGTACTTGAAGTGCTGCAGCCTCCGGTTCCCAGTTGAGCCCTGTAGTCTCTGCTGGTTGAGGGATCCGGTTCCCTTCTTCTGGCCTGACCCCCCCCTACCTACTGTCAGCGGCGGGCGTACGGGTGGAAGCTGCACGGCCCGTACCCCTAGGGTCCCCTCTCCTCATTCCTGGTGCCGTCCTGCTCCCTCTCCTTTCCAGGCTCAGGCCTCTTGGCAGGGCCTGCCTGTGGAGCAGAGCTGATACAGAGCCCCTGCTCCTGTCACTTTCCTCCTCTGACTGACCGACTCACTCTCTTGAACCAAAATGTTTCCTACTTTTATACCTCCTACTCAGTGCTCCCAGGATCTATGTCCTCCACCCATCCACTACCTAGTTCTCCCTCTCTAGGTGGTCCCCCCCACTCCAGCCAGGGATCAGGGACAGTTGTGCTCTCCCGTAGGAGCATTGTCGCCCTGTCCCCCGGAAATGTGGTGTAGTGGATGTAGTGTTAGGGTCCTGAGCCATACTCCATCCTTACCTGAGAGTGAGATACCACACCTCTGGGTGAGATGCAATACCTCTGTGGCGACCGAACCCTCAGGGGCGCCACACATTATGCTCCAAAAAGTTACAGCTCCACAAAATATGTTGCCCCCTCGCACTATGATGCCCCCACAATATAATGCCTCAAGGGGCTCCTTCACACTCAATACAATGCCTCAAAATGCTCTCCCCAGTGCCCACCTCACCTGTGTGTCATCTTCCGGTCTCTCCCCACAGCGTGGGACCCGGAGACTGGTTGTCTGCTGGTGAGAGACCGGTAAGATGACAGACAGTGACAGCCTTGCCCAGGCTATAAGGGAAAAGATCAGAAAGGAGAGGAACGCCTGGCTTACCTGCATACTTGGTGAGCCGGCGCTCATCCTCCCCAGCAGTCTAAAGAACCCTCTGGCGGCCGGCGGCCCGCTCGGCGAATCCGCCCGCCAGTGAGACTCAGCCCCAGTGGTGACTCATCCCGGCGGGTGCGCTAGAAGGCTGTGCGTGCGCCGGCGGTGAGATCATCCTCACAGCGGGGCATAATGGTGGCAGCTGTAAGCCTTACATGCATAGAAGGCAACACAACGCCGCCACTGTCAGGCTCGGCGCTTCCTGGGCCGGGTCTGATCGTTGCCCCGCCCACCCACCATCATGCTTTCTCCTTGGCTGCTGCATGCGGCGTGTGCAGCAGCTCAGGGCAGGCCCCTCCCTCCTCATTATCGGTGCCAATTTCAAATAAAGCGCCGCTCACCATCCCTCATACTGTACCCGCGGCTGCTGCATGCTGTCTGTCAAGCATCACAGAGCCAGCGGTTCCAACCCCCACCTCACAGCCCAGTAAAAGAGTACCCCCTTCACAAAGCTTTTTTCAAGAGGCCAATAATCGCTGCATGCTGCAGAGCATTGCAGAGCCCCCTCTTTACTCCTCAGTTTGCCCCATTTTACAACAGCAGCCTGCTTTTTCAGCCATGGGTGGCCATGCTAGTTGCAGCTCTTCCTCTGTTGAGAAGGCTGCCAGTAATCCACAACCTCTGGCACCCTCATGCGTATTAATCCCCCCCGCCTCCACCACTACCAATCAGCTATCCATCACAGTCAGTGATTTTAGCCACGTCACCACCCCCGCCCTCCCCACAGCCCCCACCCATCCCGCAGGTTCTAGCCCCCCTCTGGTTCTGATACGGCATCTATTCCCATTGCTGGTCCATCCGCGGGTGCAGGATCTCCGGCTCGTCATCGCCACCATCGTGGGCGCGGTAGCCGCACCACGGATTATTCATCCCCTTCAGCTTCCTGCAGCCCAGTTCCACACAGACATTCTAAAAAGTCGCATAAATGGCGTACCAGGCATTCTTCACATAGCTCAAGATCAGCCAGAAGGAGCTACCGCTCTAGGTCCTTGCGCTGGCATTCACTGTCATCCACGGACGAGTCGTCTAACTCTTCAGCTGATTCGCAGAGGTATTCACATCGTCATTCACGGCGCCATGACAGGTCACCCGGACTTCCTCAACGTCAGGATGGTATGATCGCTCCCACTTCGGTTCCCGCCCCGACGATTCAGCAAGGCTGCGGTGAGTACCAATATTCTGGGGCTTGGGGGGATGGTTCATCATCGGTAGTAGCTCCCACCTCAGGTAGAAAAATTTTAGTCAACCCACTTATGTTAATGCAGAACCCACCCGGTTCAGCGAGACCCCGCCACGGTCCAGGCTAGCATACATAAAGACGTTTTCTTCTGCGGTATTTCCCCATTAGAATCCCACTTAGATGAGGAAACTCAAAATAAAATTTGGTCAAATGAATGCATTGATATTTGGTCACTGGTTTCCACTGACCAACACACCATTGACAAGGAACGCCGTGTGACCGATAGACCTTATGACCGCAAACCGAAGGTCGCGAGGACTATGAATAATTGGCTTCAGGCCTTCTTTGTTATGGGATGTATCATGGGTCAGAGGCACCCTGAGTGATGCTCGGAGAAGTTTGTTTATATAGATTCTATATATAATTCTTGTAAGTCCCATGGAGGCAGTGCCTGGTGGCATTATGATGAGGATTTTAGAAGGCGCTTGTCCCTTCAGCCTCATCTGGGATGGGGGGGGGGGAGCCACGGATACATGGCTCAGATTAATGATGGCCCAAAAGGCATCATCTTCCTTTCAGTCAATGGCTCCTGACCCCCTCGCTGGTCTCGGGTCAGCGGCCGTTCACAGACCGGGCACATGCTGGCTTTTCAATGAGGGGCACTGCCGTTTTTACGGACTCTGTAAATATAAGCATGAGTGTTCCGCCTGCGGAGCCCCCCATGAAGCCATTAAATGTTCCCGCCCCTCCACAAAGTTTCCAACAAAGCCCTCTGGTCAATCAGAAAAAAAGGACTCCAGTGAGCGTGTCCGAGATGGAGCCTTGGCTCGACCTGTACCCCAATAAAGAGGCAGGGGTCCAACTTCGCTTTGGTTTCACATTTGGTTTCTTTATTCCTTTCATTTTCAGCATGTTTCCCTGTCTTTCTTCAAATCTAAAATCTGCCAGAGATTTCCCTCATATACTGTATGAGAAGCTTCAAAAAGAAATATCTTTGGGAAGAATTAAGGGTCCTTTTTCAACCCCTCCATTTTACAATCTATGGGTATCTCCGCTAGGTATTGTCCCGAAGAAGGAGAGCGGAAAGTTTTGTTTGATTCACCACCTTTCACTTCCTAAGGGTTCCTCTGTTGACGGCATGACGGCATTTATGATAGTGACGCATCTGTCACATATGTTTCCTTTGATGGAGCAGTCGCCCTGGTCAGGGATGCCGGTCAAGAAGCTTTAATGGCAAAATCTAACATCGAGTCGCCTTTTCGATTCTTGCTGGTTCATCCTGACTGTCATCACCTCTTAGGTTGCTTGGTGCACAGGCAATACTACTACGACACTTGCCTTCCAATGGGTTGCGCCATTTCTTGCCATTATTTCGAACTGTTTAGCTCCTTCCTTGAATGGGTCATTAAGTATGTGTAGCATCGGCGTCTCTGCCCCCTGCCAGGCAGAGACGCCGTCCCTCTCACCTCCCCGCTCCCCGCGCGGCGTCCTCCATTTGCTCCTCTTCCTGCTGCTGCCGGCGCGCGCAGCTTCCCGGGCACTGTGCTTAGGGCGCGCGCGCGCTCCCCCTCTCTTAAAGGGGCCGCGCGCGCAGTCCTAAGGAGTCCCCGGCCAATAGCCGGAGGTCCTCCCATATATAAGGCACCTCCTCCAAAATGGAGGTGCCCGAGCAAAAGTTGATGCACAGCATACTTACCTCTGCTTCAGCCCTCAGGTCCAGTTGCCAGCCTGACTACTGTTCCAGTCCGCCAGTCTGACTACTCTCCAGCCCGACAGTCTGCCTTCCGCTCAACCCGCCAGTCTGTCTATGGGCAAGTCCGCCTGCTTACCAGGAAGCACCTGCCAGTTACCTGCCTGCAACCTGCCGTGCCTGCTAGCCTGCTCACCTGGGAGCACTCGCCTGTTACCTGCCTGTCACCTGCTAGCCTACCTGGAGGCTCTGCCGTCACTTGCCGTGACTACCTGTCTGCTAACCTAGAGACTTCAGCCTGCTTGGCCGTCACTTGCTGTGACCACCTGATAGCCTGCCTGGAGGCTCCTGATGTCACTTGCTGTGACTACCCATCTGCTAATCTAGAGACTTCTGCCTGCTTGTTGTGTCCATCTGCTATACCGGCCAGTCCCAGTCTGCTGACCCGTGGGAGCCAAATGCTCTCTTACAAGGTTGTCCCCAGAGTAGCACCTGGTCCCTCTGCTCGGTCCCTCCCTGGTCACGGAGTCGTTAGCTGCCGTATGACCAGGGTCGGTTTGAGTTGATACTTAGTTACGCCCCTCTGGGTCCCTCCTTGCACCGCGGCACAGAGGTTCCACCACCCGGATCCGTAACAGTTTGCTCGGGCCATGGAACCCGGTGGCACCCAAGCTCCCTCGCTCTCTGACCTATACCAGGAGGTGTACCGTCAGAGATCCCAACAGGAAACCATCCTGAACTTCCTGCGGAGTGTCAACACCCACCTGGACACACTGCCTGTCCCTCCTGCATCCTCCTCGAGTCGTACGACTCCCGCTCCGGCAGCGCCGCTGCCCACCAATACCATGGCATCCAGTCCCGGTCCCCAGCTTTCTGCACCTCCTCATTTTGGTGGCGACCCCACCTTAGCTCGAGGCTTGATAAACCAGTGCACCCTGCACTTTGAACTTTTGGCACATCAGTTCATCTCCGACCGGGCCAAAGTGGCATTCATCATGTCCCATCTCACTGGGGAAGCACTGGCATGGCTAAATCCCCTGTGGGAGAGAGGGGATCCCCTGGTGTCCAACCTGTCGTCTTTCCTCGCTGCTTTCCGGAAAGTCTTCGATGAACCAGGGCGAAAAATCTCTTCAGCCTCCTCTCTGCTACGTCTCCGCCAAGGGAGTCTCACCGTGGGCCAATATGCCATACGATTCCGTACCCTCGCTTCTGAGCTTGCCTGGGATAACGAGGCTCTGGTGTCCATCTTCTGGGAGGGTCTTTCCGGTCAGATTAAGGATGAGCTAGCCGGTCGGGACATTCCTACCACCCTGGATGACCTGGTGTCACTCGCTACCCGGATTGATATCCGGTTCCAAGAACGCACCAAAGAGACCACCAGGGAGAGAAAGTTCCCCCGCCTTGCTTCTACTTTTCAGAGACCTACCTCTCAACCAGTCACTCGCCGGGCGCACTCGCCCGAACCCATGCAGATTGACCAGACCAAGATGTTCAAATCTCGCCAAGAGTCACGTCGAGCCGAGGGGAGCTGTTTCTATTGTGGCAGTAAAGAGCACCTGATCCGTTCCTGCCCGGAGAGGCCGGGAAACTTCAGTGTCTAGGACCGCTCAGAGAGGTCGTCCTAGGCAAAAGTAAGCCCTCTCCATCCCTGACTTTGTCTGTCTCTATCTCCTGGGGAGAGAACCGTCTCTTTGAAATTGCTCATCTGGATTCTGGAGCTGCTGGAAACCTCATTTCCCAGTCCCTTGTAGAGAGATACCGAATTCCCACCAAACCTCTGGCTGAACCATTGTCCGTCGCCTCCGTGGATGGAGGACTCCTTCCGGTGACCATCCTGCTCGTCACTGTGTAGCAAAGGTGAAAGAGCTTGTAAGGGAATTCCTACATGATGTTTCAAAGATGGATAGAGGCTGCCATCTGCTGGCCAGACACAGTCAAGCGGAACCAAGATATGCAAGGGAAGTTGAAGGGAGAGCAGATTTAGACGCTGGACCCGATCAGGTGACTTCCAGGAAGGAGTTCCGAGAGATAAGAGGCCAGCGCGCCAAACCTGAGGGGTCATTGGCACCAAGCAGCAGAAAGGAGCAGATGTGTTCCCGGCGTGCTGAGAAGCCCCGCGTGACAGGCCTAAGCCAGAGGCCTGTGAGGTACCACAGCCGGGCACCAGTAGAAGAGCTCCGGATCCCTCACAGATGTGACCCGAGTGCTGTGCCTGCTGAGGAGACTCGGAACCTGCTTGCGGTGCTGAGTGAGTTCGCGGAACCCGACGTCGCCAGCCGACAGACGAGGTCTGGACCCCCCTACCCAAGGCTTGAGAGACTGCCTCCAACGGCCAAGCAGAGAGGACTTGAGAGACAGCTGCCCCAGGAAAGTCACGCCAGCGAAAGCAGAAGAGCTGCATACTTGAACAGGGCCGTCACTTCTACTGTTCACTCACGGTACCGGGGACAATTGGGTTTAGGTACTCAGGTTGGGAGGGGAACGGTTGGGGCTAAAGAAGCTCAACGTGACCTAATTGAATTTATCCGGAAAAAGATTCACGGCCTAGCGGGAATAAAAGGTGACCCCCGCTAGAGCCATATGCACAGTTAAGGAACTCACGTGGTGTCTCCCATGATCTAGGGCACCACATTACCTTGAGAGACTTCGCATTTTGCTAATACTTCCAATTACTGTTTATTACCCTTGTTGCAATCCCTTGTTCAGCGTACCTGTTAAATATATATATAAACTGTTTATATTCAACTCTTACTGTTCTCGCCTTGTGTCTCTGTGCGTTGCATCCCGGCACCTGCATTACAACTGAGCCCTTAACCCTGCAGGTGGGAATGCTGCACTCGGAGAAAATCTCCTTCCATGTGCTGTCTGGACTCTCTCACTCCCTATTGCTAGGACTACCCTGGCTCCAGACACATGAACCCGTGCTGAACTGGCAATCCGGTTAAGTACTCCGGTGGGGGCAGGACTGCCATAGGACCTGCCTGATTCCAGTTTGCCCGACTCGTCCTCCACCTACCCCAGCTAATTTACCCGGTCTACCGGCTCCTTACTGGTCCTACGCGGATGTCTTCGGTAAAAAGGAGGCAGAGACACTGTCACCTCATAGGCCATATGATTGCCCGATCGACCTGGTACCTGGCGCCACTCCACCCCATGGGCGTATTTACCTGTTGTCGGCGGCCGAAAGCCGGGCCATGTCTGAGTACATTGAGGAGAATCTGGCTAGGAGATTCATCCGGAAATCTACCTCCCCGGCTGGAGCCGGATTCTTCTTTGTCAAGAAGAAGGATGGCTCGCTACGCCCCTGTATTGATTATAGAGGACTCAATCAGATCACGGTAAAAAACAAATATCCCCTGCCGCTCATCTCCGAGTTGTTTGATCGCCTTAAGGGTGCCAGGATCTTTTCCAAGCTGGATCTACGTGGAGCGTATAACCTGGTCCGAATCCGTCAAGGAGATGAGTGGAAGACGGCATTCAATACCCGGGACGGTCACTATGAATACCGTGTGATGCCCTTCGGTCTCTGCAATGCTCCCGCTGTCTTCCCAGAATTGGTCAACAACATCTTCCGCGATCTTCTTTACTCCTGCGTGGTGGTATACCTGGATGATATCTTGGTCTTCTCTCCGGATCTTCCCACACACCGGAGGGATGTTCGTCAGGTCCTGCTTAGACTCAGGCAGAACCACCTCTATGCAAAATATGAGAAGTGCCTCTACGAGCAGACCTCTCTTCCATTCCTGGGCTACGTTATCTCCCAGACAGGCTTACGAATGGATCCCGAGAAACTCTCTGCTGTCCTTAAGTGGCCCCGTCCGGAGGGGTTGAAGGCGATTCAGCTGTTCCTGGGCTTTGCCAACTACTATCGTCTCTTCATTCCGCATTTCTCTTCCCGGACTGCTCCCATATCTGCGCTCACCCGTAAGGGAGCAAATCCTAAGGTATGGTCGCCCGAAGCTGAGGAGGCCTTCCTCTCCTAAAAGCAAGCCTTCTCCTCTGCCCCGGTACTGCACCGTCCGGACTGCAACAAGCAATTCTACCTGGAGGTTGATGCTTCCTCCTCCGGAGCCGGAGCGGTGCTCACCCAAAAGTCTTCATCCGGGAGAATGGTAACCTGCGGCTTCTTCTCCAAACTCTTCTCCTCGTCTGAGTGCAACTACTCCATTGGAGACCGAGAATTGTTAGCCGTTAAATTGGCGCTGGAGGAGTGGCGCTACCTGCTTGAGGGGGCTCTATACCCGGTGATCATCTATACGGATCACAAAAATCTGGCATATCTCAAAAATGCCCAAAGACTCAATCCGCGTCAGGCCCAGTGGTCTTTGTTCTTCGCCCGCTTCGACTTCGTCCTACATTTCCACCCGGCGGACAAGAATGTCAAAGCCGACGCCTTGTCCCGATCCTTCCTGTGCTCCGATCAACAGGAGGAGCCTATGCACATCATCGACCCCTCCAAAGTGATGAATGTGGCCCCCTTGGATCTGACTCGTCTTCCACCCGGTAAGACGTTTATAGCAATACCAGATCGTGAGAAGGTTCTTCGCTGGGGTCATTCATCTAAACTAGCCGGCCATGCTGGCCAAAAGAAGACCTTCCTGCTCATCACCCGGCATTACTGGTGGCCTACCCTGCGCAAGGATGTGGTAGACTTCATCTCAACCTGTTCGTCCTGTGCCCGCAACAAAGTTCCCAGACATCTACCAGCCGGTCATCTCCTGCCTCTTCCCGTACCCGATGCCACATGGCAACACATTGCTATGGACTTTATTACAGACCTCCCTGTCTCTGCCGGTTGTACAGTCATTTGGGTGGTCGCCAACCGCTTCTCTAAAATGGCCCACTTCATCCCTCTGACCGGTCTCCCATCTGCATCAGAGCTAGCTAAGGACTTCTTCCTTCACATCTTCCGTCTCCATGGTCTACCCCTCCACATCGTGTCGGATCGAGGGGTTCAGTTCACCTCACGTTTCTGGAGAGCTACGTGTAAGCTGCTGGATGTCACCCTGGATTTCTCCTCCGCTTACCATCCACAGTCCAATGGTCAAGTGGAGTGGATCAACCAGATCCTTACCAGCTACCTCCGGCACTTTGTTAACGTTCACCATACTGATTGGGTGGATCTCCTGCCATGGGCCGAATTCTCCTACAACAACCATGAGAGCGAATCGTCTTCCAAGTCTCTGTTCTTTATAGTCTATGGTCAACATCCCCGGATTCCGTTTCCCGTCTCCGCTTCTGTGGACAACCCTGCCGCGGAGTCTCTGGTCAGCGAATTTTCCACCATTTGGGAGAATACTAGGTCCGCACTTCTTCAGTCCTCCGAGCGGATGAAGAGACATGCTGACAAGAGACGTCTGGATCCGCCTCAATTCCGTCCGGGAGACAAGGTTTGGCTCTCTTCCAAACATGTTCGGCTCAAAATACCCTCCTACAAGTTGGGTCCTCGGTTCATCGGTCCATTTGAAGTCCTTAAACAAATCAATCCAGTGGCCTACAAGTTAAAACTCCCGGCCACCTTACGGATTCCCAACTCCTTCCACGTATCTCTCCTCAAACCAGTTGCCTTTAATTCTTTTTCCAACAATCCAGGTTCTTCCCCTGCTCCGGTTTCCGCTGAGGATGTTTTTGAGGTAGAGAATATTATGGCCACCAAAAGGGTAAGAGGAAAAACCTTTTTTCTGGTGGATTGGAAGGGGTTTGGCCCAGAGGAGAGAACTTGGGAACCCAGGGAGAACATCCATGCCCTGCTTCTCCTTGAAAAATGTCTTTCTGGCCTAAAAAAGAGGAGGCATAAAGGGGGGGTACTGTAGTATCGGCGTCTCTGCCCCCTGCCAGGCAGAGACGCCGTCCCTCTCACCTCCCCGCTCTCCGCGCGGCGTCCTCCTGCTCTCCTTTTCCTGCTGCTACCGGCGCACGCAGCTTCCTGGGCACTGTGCTTAGGGCGCGCGCGCACGCTCCCCTTCTCTTAAAGGGGCCGCGCGCGCCGTCCTAAGGAGTCCCCGGCCAATAGCTGGAGGACCTCCCATATATAAGGCACCTCCTCCAAAATGGAGGTGCCCGAGCAAAAGTTGATGCACAGCATACTTACCTCTGCTTCAGCCCTCAGGTCCAGTTGCCAACCTGACTACTGTTCCAGTCCGCCAGTCTGACTACTCTCCAGCCCGACAGTCTGCCTTCCGCTCAACCCGCCAGTCTGTCTATGGGCAAGTCCGCCTGCTTACCAGGAAAAACCTGCCAGTTACCTGTCTGCTACCTGCCGTGCCTGCTAGCCCGCTCACCTGGGAGCACTTGTCTGTTACCTGCCTGTCACCTGCTAGCCTACCTGGAGGCTCTGCCGTCACTTGCCGTGACTACCTGACTGCTAACCTAGAGACTTCAGCCTGCTCTGCCGTCACGTGCCATGACCACCCGCCCGCTAACCTAGAGACTTCAGCCTGCTTGGCCGTCACTTGCCGTGACCACCTGATAGCCTACCTGGGGGCTCCTGCTGTCACTTGTAGCACCTGGTCCCTCTGCTCGGTCCCTCCCTGGTCACGGAGTCGTTAGCCGCCGTATGACCAGGGTCGGTCTGAGTTGATACTTAGTTACGCCCCTCTGGGTCCCTCCTTGCACCGCGGCACAGAGATTCCACCACCCGGATCCGTAACAGTATTAAACAAATTCCTTTTCAGTCATTCATTATCTTGATGATTTTTTGTTTGTTGGCCCTCGGGATTCCGGTTCTTGTCAATATTTGTTGAACACTTTTTGTTCTTTTATGTCTCGTTTTAGAGTTCCCATTTCCATTGAAAAAACTATTGGACCAATGGTTTCAAAATTATTATCTATCATTAAAGGTTTTTTCGCTGTCAAAAGCGTCACTCTGCGTCAAATGCAGTCCCTGTTGGGCCTCCTTGTTTTTGCATGTCGGGTCATGCCCGTGGGAAGAATTTTTTCTCGCCGTTTGTCCCTTTCTACTAAAGGCATAAAGCTTCCCCATCACTGGATCCCTATAACCCCCCCTTTGCAGGCTGACCTGGTGGTTTGGAGACAGTTTCTCTCCTCTTACAATGGCCGTACTCGTTTCAAGTCAGCAGAGTCTTCTAACGAAGATCTGTCTCTTTTCTCTGATGCCTCAGGATCCTTAGGTTTCGGTGTGATTTTTGGAGACCAGTGGTGTGCTGAAAAGTGGCCTGAGTCCTGGCACTCCAGAGACTGGGTTAAAAATCTTACATTGCTGGAACTTTTCCCCATTGCCGTTGCAATTTGTATCTGGGGCCCCCATTTGCGCAACAAGCGCATCTGCTTTTGGTCTCATAACATGAGTGTAGTTCATGCGATAAATCATCTGGCATCCTCGTCCATTCCGGTGATAAAGCTAATTAGGTTTTTATGTATATCTTTCAACATATGGTTTCGGGCATGCCATATTCCTGGTTCTATGAATGTTGTCACTGACTCCCTTTCACGTTTTGATTTGCAGAGATTTCGACAGCTGTGTTCCAGTGCCCAGTCGGAGGGTCTCCCATGCCCATCCAGTGTATGGGAGGTGGTGGAGAACAGCTAATGCCACTGGTTAGATCATCTGTAGCCCCATCGACTTGGCGGGCTTACGGTAAGGCATGGAATGAGTGGCTTGTATTTGTAGGTAACAAACCGGTTTCCTCTTCCGACTCTGCCCGATTAGAAGTTACTATATAGTATCTTCTAAATCTTCACAGTACTGGTGTCTCAGGTGCGGTTGCCCAGAGCCATTTGTCAGGATTGTCTTTTCACTTTCAGCTTCGTGAATGTGTGGATGTGACAAAAAATTTTATTATACGGCGAGCTGTCAGGGACTGGAGCAGGAATCACCCCCGGGAGGAGAGAAGACGGACCATTTCCTTTAACCTCCTTAAGCGCCTCATTGAGTGCACCTCCGCCCTCTGCTCCTCTCCTTACGAGGTGTCTTTATTTTCAGCCGCTTTTGGTTTTGCATTCTTTGGTGCATTTCGCATTAGTGAGTTGGTATCAGCTTCTAAGTGCAGCCCAGGAGGCCTTCGCCATGATGATGTATCCTTCTGTCAGGGTGGCTTACGTATTCGCATACGTAAATCTAAAACAGACCCTTCAGGCGCAGGGGCATGGGTCCCTTTGTTTTCCATTCCGGGCCCGATACGCCCACTAACCTTAGTGATGAATTTCCTTCAACACAGACGGTATGGTCATTCATTTTTGCCCCATGACAACAGATCCCTTCTGATAAAGTTTCAATTTCATTCCCTTTTTCATAAAGGCCTGGCTCTACTAGGTCTTCCCCCGAAAGATTTTGGCACCACTCGTTTAGAATTGGGGCGGCTACCGAAGCTGCTCAAGCGGGTTTATCCAAGGTTGATATTCAACGGATTGGCAGGTGGCGTTCTGCTTGCTTTGCGAAGTATATCAGACCGGATTTGCTAATTTAATAACATATTTTTTTCCTTTAGGTGCTACCAGACCCACTGTGTGGATCCTAGGTCACTCCTACATTTTCTGGGCCGCCCAAAGAGCAGACAGTCGTCCAGGAGGAAGAGGCCTCGGTTTCCGGGGTTTGGAGGTGTTTTGGAAAAGCATTCGTGGCCTAACCTGGTCCCAAGTCCTACCGGAGATTGTGAGGATTGCTCAGCCTGCCTCCTCCCCCGTCATCCTTGTTCTTCATGCTGTCGGGAATGACCTCTGCTCCTTCCGCCTTGCCGAGCTGCTGACGATGATGCGGTCTGATGTGGACAAGTTTCACTGCTTCTTCTCAGAGCTGGTTTTGGTTTGGTCTGTGGTTATTCCTCGCGTTGTGTGGCAGGGTGCTAGGGAGTCGGCGGCTGTTGAACGCTCTCGCAGAACCCTCAATGCTCGCATGTCCCGCTTTGTGCATTTCAAAGGGGGAGTTGTTGTATGACACCGCCAGCTTGAGGGGGACAATTCTAGGCTCATGCTTAATGATGGTGTCCATCTCACCGTTATCGGCCTGTATATTTTCCTGTCCGGCATCCAGGATGGTATTGAGCAGGCGTTGATGCTAATGGGTGGGGGTCAGAGCGCAGTTTAGCCCTGCGCCCCTCCTTGGCGGTCAGTTATGGTATTTTATGTTTTAATGGTTATTCTCACCGGGAGTCCGGCTGTTTTGCACAATTTTGCACTTATAGAGCTCCTGGAACAAAGATGTTCCTTAACCGTTTACATCCATTTTGCTGTGACCGACCTCCATCCATTAAAAAGAGTTGTTTTAAAAGTTATATTGTGTGGTCTTGTTTATTCATGGGAATATTGTTGTTCTGGGCTTTGGGTCTCATCAGCCTGCAGGGCAGTCTGACCCTTAGTCAGATGCCTCTGACTTAGGTGCCCTGCTATAAGGGGTTAAAATCCCTTGTAGTCCCATGTCCCCTCCTCCGGTTTTGGCCTGCCCAATGGTCCCCTGTTTCTTGTCCTCCTCCCATTCCCTTTCCTATAAATGTCCCTGTGTGTCATCTTCCGGTCTCTCCCCACAGCGTGGGACCCACAGACTGGTTGTCCCACCCTCCCGCCCTGGTTATTTCTTATGTTACTGGGACGCTCACAGCCCCCCTGGGAGATGGGGTACTCGGAGCCGGGTCAGATGTTGGGGAAGCAGTCGTGGCCTGGACCCGTTCCGTGCTCAGGGCCGTCACATAAAAGTAATGGGCTATCAGGGTTGAGTGGTTATTATCGACTACGCCACCTGTGGTGTCTGGTGATCGCCACCAGCGCTGCGGCAGTCCTCTGAGGTGGGATGTAGTGGCAGCAGGAGATGGTGCTACTCCCCACAGGCGGAGCAGGGCCTCAGGGCAGAGAAAGGGGATGGAGGGAGTTGTAGTGGAGGAATTCTGGTGCTGTGCGGTGCAGAAATAAAGAGACCGAAGGCAATAGGGGTAGACTTCCAGGGTTTTTACTCATGGTAGAGCATGCAGCTGCAAGGCTTCTCCCTGCTCCTCACGGGGCTCTGCGGCCACCAGGACCGGGGGTCTGACAACCTCTGAGTAATTCAGGTGCTTTAATCAGGACCCCGCACCAAAGTGTTCCTAGACTTCACTTTTAGTCCTCTCCTATCCGTGTGTGTAGAAAGGCCGGGTCTCCCTCTGGACTATGCAGAGAACAAGGGCACGGGTGGCGACTCCGCTCCGTTACCCGGTGGGATCCACTGAGCATCCGGGCTTCTCCGACTGACACATAGAGTAACAAAGTCAGATATCAGGGGCCGGTACCCCTTTTGCAGCAGGAATCCCTCTGACTAGGCCAGAGCAGCGAGGACAGGTGGCGTATACCGCTCCGTCTGCATCCCCCTGGGATCCTTTTGCCTGCGGAGCTTGTCTCCTCTGCTCCCCTCCAGGCCTTCTTGGGCAGGGACCTTGACCGGGTAGAGACAACCGTTAACTCTTGCCCACTCCTCGACTCAAGGCCAGAGTACGAGGACCGTGTCCCCATCAACTGCAGATTCACACAGAAAGCCACGTTCAGTGATGAAGATCACAATCAAAAGACCATAAGCCCAAGATGGCTGTTTATTAAATATGAATTATTAAGTGTAACCTACATGTGCGTCCTCCACCCTCACCCACTACTTGGTTCCCTCTACCTTTTGGTTCCCCCATCTCCACTTATCCAGGAAGGGGGCAGCACACTGGTGCCCATTAGCCCCCTCTGCAGGTGAGAGAAGTGTAGTGTTGGATGCAGAGGTGTGGTCCTGACAGTTGCACCATCCTTACCTCGAAGGAGAGATACCACACCCCATTAAAGAGGTGCAGTATCCCTGTGGTGATCGAACCCTCAGGGGCGCCACATTACGAGTCTATACCTTGTGTTAAGTCACAGCAGCGGTCAGTTATGATATTTTATGTTTTAATGGTTATTCTCACCGGGAGTCTGGCTGTTTTGCACAATTTTGCACTTATAGTGCTCCTGGAACAGAGATGTTCCTTAACCGTTTACATCCATTTTGCGGTGACCGACCTCCATCCATTAAAAGGAGTTGTTTTAAAAGTTATATTGTGTGGTCTTGTTTATTCATGGGAATATTGTTGTTGAGGGCTTTGGGTCTCATCAGTCATACTTATAAATGTAACTCTTGTCTTTCTAATGGAGCCATATTAAAATGCTGAGCCATGGTCTATTTTTTCTGGTACCATTTTAAACAGTCAAATAAATAAAATTAATCTAATTTGTGTCCTATAAACCTATAAACTGAGACATGACTATATAGTATGTACAGACAAGTTTTATATAATTTCTACCTGAATAAAAGCACTTACAGAGATTTCTGTATCTCATCCAGCTCTTTTTCTTCCTTTTCTAATCTCTCTAGTAACACTTGTTTGATTTCTTTCCTGTTGTACATGGAACATATATCATCATCAGCTCATATGTAAATATAGAAATATCAGCAATTTGAAGAGCATTAGTGAACAAATTCTGCCCGTTCGCCTCCATCCCAAATACTTTGCCAACATTTTCCATCCACATCACACAAATTATACAATTTTGTCTATGCGGAGCTACCACTAGAGGGCGCTCACTGTATATGGACAGAAGAAACCTAGAAGGCAGGAGGCATAAATAGACCTCATGGTTATTATATACTTTTTATATATACGTCTATCTCAGACTTATTTAATGCTTTAATGACTGCCATTTTGGAGCCTTCAAGATCCATATCCTTTTATTTTTTGGTTTACAGTCATTTCAGGACTTAGCAGATCGAATTCTAGTTTTGATGGACACCAATCACTTTACCATATAATGTACTGAAAAGCGGAAAAAAAAGTCCAAAAGTGGTAAAATGGTGAAAAAGACAATTCATTATGACATTTATTATTTTGTAAAAATGGCCTGGCAGTATTATTCTTTAGTATGATTTACGGTGATACCAAACTTATAAAGATTTTTTTAGAATTTAGTGGTAAAAAATCATTTAAAACTTTGTAAATAGAAAAATTGGTTTGTGACACCATTTTCTGAGTCTTATTACTGTAGACCTGAGCTTCCATTTTAATGGAGACCATTTTAGTGCTCATACGACATTTCAATTTATTTTTAGTGCATTTTTTGTGGGTGTTACAGCATCCAAAGTTATATTCTTTAGTTTTGACGACTTTTTGGTGTTTTACGTGTGGTTAAAATCATTTTATATCTTGATAGATCAGAATTTCATGGACACTTAATATCAAATGTTCTTTTTTTTCCTTTACTTTTTAAATATTAAAAGGGGGATGATTGAAACTTTTTATTTTTTATATAGTTTTAAAAACGGGTCTCGGAAAATGGCGACACAAGCAGAATATTTTTTCCCCCCAAATTTGCAATTTTTTTTATGCATGTTTGGTGTCTCCATAATACTGACCTTGAGAATCATATTGCAGGGTCATTTTTACTATATAATTAACTTACTTTGTAAGTAAATATCCCCAAAAAACATTGCAGAATTATCACAATAAGAGAATCACAATACATATATAATGCAGATCTGGTCCCTCCCGGTCATCACTCACAAGACGTCATTGCTCATGAGTCATGACCGGGAGTGACCTATGACGCTTCATAGTTTGCAGTATAGAATCGGTGGACGTCGTGGGAATGGCATGAATTACATCAGACCTGCGGGGATTATTTTTTTAATAATAAATTGGTGAATGAGGGACTGTTTATTATTTTTATTTCTTTATTATTTTTATGTCTTTCAGGTTACCATTTGTGGACTACTTCAGATTCGGTGGACTATATCGAAATCCCTGGACTGGATGCTTTGTTTTGCTTTTTTTTTTTATTATTAATTGGTGAAGAGGGCTAGAGTTGGTCAGGGGGTGTTTTTTTACGGCAAAACAGTGTGTTTTTTTTTGTTAACATACTGGGTTAGTAATGGGGGTGTCTGATGGGCTCCTCTCCATTATTAACCCCAGGGGTTGATGCCAGCGGACATTAGACAGCTGACATCAACTCCGAAAAATCATTACCCTGATTGCCACCGTACCAGGGCAATCAGGAAGAGCCGGGCAAAGCGCCAGAATTGGAGCATCTAATGTGATGTGCCTCGGTAAGAGGTTAAAGGGGTCGTGTACCTTTGCGATCAATTTTTTTATCTTATGTGAATGTATCTATTTTTTGGCTAAAAATCATGTTTCTAATTGGGTGTCATTAAAGCATTTGCACAGTTTGCCTTTTATAGCTTCTATGTTGCAATATCTATTACTGGCTGCATAATGAGTTAACTGAAAATCTGTCAGTGAACTTGTTCTAATGGTCCAATGCAATGGGAGAGTTTGTAAATTTATCTGTCTTTTTAAGCTCCTCTCAGCTAATTGATGATCACAGATCACATCAACGTTGAATGTGCAGGGAAACAAAGCGCCTGTAAAAGCCAAATGGGGCAAAATTTATAATGAAACCAAAATGCAAAATGGTTTGTCACCTATCTACTGCAATAATCCATTATCTCCTGTATTTAATACCATATTTTATCCATGATGGAATAAATATCAAGTTTTATGGCATTATCTTTGCTTTACTCGGCTGAAATTTTGGATTGAAAAGTCTGTGTCTCCTGACAGATGTTACTGCGATCTGGGAATCCTCAACACCATCGGTGAGATGACTTTTTCTACAGTTTATGTTTAATATATATAATATAATTTTTTTGCACTCATAGACTTGTATGGGCGATTGAGATCCGATTCTCGGATGCAGTTGCAGAACGATGCTATTGTTTTCTCACGCTGAATCGTCATGAGAAGATAATCGCAAATCTGAGCTGTCCCAAAGAATAACCCTGGTCCGAGTGCTATGCAATGTTGTATCACATGACACTCGGCCATGTTATATACGCTCATGTGAGCCCTTAACCTGCACATTTACCCTATATCTACAGGCTAATAGGGTCTGGGGACATGACAGGTTTCCTTTAAACTCCTCCAAACGGTGCATCTTTCCTGTGGTGTTATTCTTCACCTTACCTTTTTTTGGGGGGGGGGGGTCAGCGGCTTTTTATTTTTTACATACGCAGCATGCTGTAGTCGGATTTTTTTCAGACTGTCACCGACCTGATGATATTGTATCCGAAGAATAAATCCCGTTAAATCAGGCAGCGCTGCTGAATAAATTGATCTTGATAATATTGGCACACGAGGCGGCACTTGGCAGGGAATAGTGCAGAGAATAAATGCACTAGACCAAAACCGTCCCGCCCTCGGGGGCCTTGCATCCTCCTTTACATATAATACTTTATAATACTATGTTCTCTGATATAGTCAGCAAAATACGGCATATTATAAGACGCATCCCAAATTTTGGGGAGGAAAATAAATATTATTTTTTTTAATAAAATGGTGGTGCGTCTTATAGTCCAATTTTGTGCTGTAGCTTACCGGGGGAGGGCAGCTGTGGAGGAGCGGGGTCACTGCTGCAGGAAGCTGGCGGCGGTGTCAGAAGTGGGGTGATGCTGTGGGTCCCGGGCCGGGAGGAGGGGATGTTCAGTGATGCGAGGGTGCCGTGGGCCTCAAGTTTTTACAAAATGAAAAAATGTCAGCGGAGTCCCCGCACTTCCCATCCTTTTCACTGTGGTGGACTTTGGGAAAATGACCACCAGAGGCGGCACATGTGCAGATTGAGATCTTGGCAGACGAGATCTCACTCTGTGCATGTGCCGCCTCTGGCGGCCATTTTCCCCCAAATTCACTTCTGACACCGCCGCCAACTTCCTGCAGCAGTGACCCTGCCTTCTGGGAACCTGCTCTACAGCAGCCGCCCCCCACCCCGGTAAGCTACATTCGGATTATAAGGCACAACCCCATTTTCCCCCCAAATTTAGGGGGGAAAAAAGTGAGTCTTATAATCTGAAAAAATACAGTACGTACTAGATGGCTGGGCACCAGCTAAGCCATCTCTTTTTCTTCTTTTTTTTCAGGAATGTAACAGAAAGCAGTTTTCATACATGAGGCCTCGTATCATGACTCACTCATGCTCTATATTACAATACATACATCTGATTTAAAGGGAATCTGTCACCAGATTTTTTACTCTAAATCCAGTGATATGTCACTTACTGGGCTGCTTGCTGTTTTATCAGCAGTAGATTATCAGTAGAGGACTAGTAAACCTGCCGCCATGTAGTCCTCCATATTGATAATATCTGTATAACCCCGCCCTCACCACAGATTGGCAGTTTTCTGTGTACACTGTGCATAGGCAGAAAGCTGACAGTGGTGGGGGTGGGGTTATTCTGAGCTCAGTATTCTGAGAACTGGTAGATCTGCAGCAGATAAAGCAGTGATTTTATCAAAACTGCTGTAAATAACCCAGTAAGTGATACATCTCAGGAATCAGGGTCTCTGCCCCTATATCATGCTGCTCTGAGATGGGGCAGCAATAACCTGGTGGCAGATTCCCTTTAATGTGTTTACATCTAGGCATTCACCAGTCCTGTGTGTGTCTTATAACCACCGTATAAGTGAGTAATATTAATGTTCATTAATATATCATTTTACTCTTAAGACCAAATCTGGGGACGACTCCACTTTCTAACTTGGTGGGGGTCCGACTACAAGTACTACAGATCCTGGGAGTGAAGGGTCCGCAGTGCTGGTTTAGTGCCTCATCCCCTCAGTTATTCTATGTAACACTGTGCTCTCAGCCATGTCTGTATTAGGCCACATTCACACATTCAGTATTTGGTCAGTATTTTACATCAGTATTTGTAAGCCAAGACTAGTAGTGGATGACAAAATACAGAAGTGGTGGCATGTTTCTATTATAGTTTTCCTCCGATTGTTCCACTCTCTGATTCTGGCTTACAAATACTGATGTAAAATACTGACCAAATACTGAAAGTGTGAACGTGGCCTTAGGTGCAGCACTGTCCCAATCACCTACATAGAGCTGTGCTGTAGTCCCTATTGTTTCACCAGGTCAAACTCTCATAGTTTCCATGTAACTTAGTGCGTTGCTTAGTTAAACTTTACACTAAGTTACAGTCCATAGTGGAAGGGTAGAGGAAAAAGTGTAAGGCTATGTTCACATGTTCTTTTTTTTCTGCATTTTTTCTGCAAATTTATGCAAAATTTAAGCTGCATTTAACAGTACCAGCAAAAGCTATGAGATTTTCAGAAATCTCATGCACACACATTGTTTTTTTCCTGACTAAATTGGAAAACTGTTGCGTTTTTCAAAACTGCAGCATGTCACTTCTTTCAGTGTTATTTCCCCTATAGAAAGCAATGAATAAGTTCAAAAATGCAGCAAAACGCAGGAATCAGGTTTTGCTGTGTTTTCAGTGAAAAAAAGCATATACAGCAGTATGTGAAACACATTTATTTTTGTGATTTTCCCAAGTTTAAACCCATAATGTCTTGATCACGGGGTTGGACATGATGACCCTTCCAACTCTAACATTCTATGATTCATCACCTGAGAATGGCAGTTAGGATTAGTACCTTTTAATTAAATTAGTGATGTGTAAAAATAAACAATGGCTGACCAAGGTGTGAAGTTGAACAATAACTGGTCAACTCAAAGGCTAAGTAAAGTGTGAAAGTAAACAGTGTCCTACAAACTCAGTGCTCTGCCAACATCTTAGGTAAACCATTCCTGACCAATTCACCTCCACCCGCTGTTACATTTGTAATTGTGTATTTTTTCATGAACTCATATGAACTTTTTTCTTCAGAATAGTCACTATTTTTTCAAACTTAAAAATCTGTTTCCACTAAATAACTTGATCAAATTGACCCTTTTTTTTTCTTTTTCCCAAAAATGATTTTATGGTTTCACATATGTCTTGCATTGGTGACCTGTGTTCATGCTTCTGTGGTGGAAGCAAAGCTGGACTTTGGGATCCTGAAAAACACAGCAACACCTGCTTTTTGTAAGCAGCTTCTTTACTGCCAAGAGAGCAGGTTTTGCCTGCAGAAAAAAAAGCAGCAAAAATGCAACATGTGAATATAGTCTTAGAATGTTTATTATTATGTTGTCTATAACGTTTGCTTTTATTAGCTCAATAAATCTCAGCACTTACAGGGTCAGACTAATGTTTTTCAGGCAATACCAAGGAGTACATAGGAGTCCAGACACAAGATAAGCGATAAAATATCTAAGTTTTTATTCAATAATAATTAAAATTTCCACAAAATGAATAAAATTAAACAGGAAAATTGATTAATAAATCAGCACCAGGGCTTAAGCAAGTGGGTTACAACACAACGGGCTGTATGACAGATTATCCAATACAATTGTATCAGAATAGAAAAGGTGATGCTAGTGCTAGGCTTCCTCCAATCAAAGGTTCAATATGTTATTCAAAGCTATCTCAAAGTGTCAATGCAATAAAGTGTCAATGAAGTAAAGTGACTGTGTCAGTAGCCTTGAATAGGTGCCTGAGCGGTACCTCATAAAGTGACCATGCTAGCAGCAATCATGTCTTAGCTAGATCCCTGTCAGACCGTGCCCATTAGTAGGTCCAGGTCCCCAGATATTCCCCATTGGGCATAATAGATAGTGTTAAACCAGACCATTACCGCTGAGACAAAAATAGATAAGCCATTGGATGGATCTACTTACAGCCGAAGTAAACGAAACCAGTGTCCCACGCTAAGCGGTGCTGCACCCCGGCGGCGCCGTTTCGCCACGCTTCTTCCAGGGGGCATTAACCTTATTGAAAGAACCGCTCCTTATGTAGTGCCTGTAGACCAATCATATTAGAGCGGTGCCGCTTGGCATTATGGGCGCATGCGTGTAATCCGACAGCTTGTGATGTAAAAAGGGGAGACTTCCGCTTCCGGCGCTTGGAGCGCAAGCGTGGAACGCATTGCCCTCCCAAGTGCGCCCAAACGGAAGTCAAGGAGTCTCGTCAGACACGCATGCGCACCTGCCAAGTCGGCACAGAGCACTATTGAAAGCCATAGAGGGGAAAGGTACGAACCATCAGCGCAGATGAAGGAATCAGAGGGGACAGAACTGAGACAAGAAGGAAGATCCTGGAGAAAATACAGCAAAGCTGAAAGATCAGCAATATAGGTAAGAAAGGAAAATGAGAAAAGGAAAGAACAAAGAAAGACATTTATGGCAAATGATTTTGTATATCTATAGCAGCCCCTCTAGTGTTCCCCTGGATTTTAAGGATCTACTCAAAGGAGCACTACATCCCAGAAGAACCCAGATTTGGACCTGTCCATTTATTGAATGTAATACCGGGCACAATGCCAATAAGATATACATCGGGAATATGATCAGAGCAAGATGTATTTACATTTGCAAATGAAGCGCAGAACATATATTAGCATCAATTTGCCAAATTAGAACTAGGAAAAATAACAAAGGCCAGAATCTTCCCTCTAGTCCCTCCATAGATTTCCATCGAGATGGGAAGGTATTCGACCCAAGGGTCCAGCGAAAAAGTCCTAAGGATACCAGCAGCCAATAGACTTCCAATCCCCCAGCACCACAAGAGAACTACAATAAAATACATACAGTAAATATACAAAATAAATACAGCGTATAAAACCATACATTAAAAACTCAGGAGACTAATCACAGCAAAGTCTCGTTATAGGAAGGAAGCAAACCCCAAATTTTCATTCAAACCTTGTGGGGACATGGAGCCCAGTCTGTATATCCATTTGCTCTCTAGTTGGGCCAAGATTCTCCCCAAATCTCCCCCCCTGGGTCCCAGGGTAACTTGATCAATGGCTTTGACCACTAAGCCGTCCGATTTACAACCATGGTATTCTTTGAAATGCCTGGGCAGAGTTTTTAATAATCTGATGTCATTTACTGTTGCCGCCTTATCAATATCCCTAACATGCTCGCGGACACGTACCTTCAGTTCCCTCGTGGTAAGGCCTACATAGATCTTCTCACAGGGACATTTTGCATGATAGATGACGCCTTTTGAGGCGCAGGTCAGGTATTTTCTTATTTGGAACACTCTTGATTCATTGAAATTAGCAAAAGTTTTACATCTCTTCAAATTTTTGCACGCCTTGCAGAAGCTGCAGGGGAAGAAGCCCATAGATATGTTCCTAGTAATATTCTCAGAAGCAGTCCCAGATTGATAATGGCTATGTACTAAGGCATCCTTAAGATTTTTTGATCTCCTAGCTACCATAGAGGGTGTTTCGGGCAGAATATTCTTTAATATTGGATCTGATTGTAATATATTCCAATGTTTTTGCACAATGTTAGAGACTTCCCGCCACTGTTTATTGTACGTGGTTATAAGTCTTATTTGGTTGCTGGTTGCCGACTTCTCTCTTATGGCCGGCCCCAAATAGTAGTTCCCTTCTGGGAGTATGCTGAGCTCTTAGAAATCCCCTCCGGATACACCTCTTGCTATATCCTCTTTCTTCAAATCTATCTGCCAAGTCTTGGGCTTGTTTGAAGAAGGTTTCATCACTAGAACAGATCTTTTTTGCCCTCAGAAATTGACCAACCGGTATTCCTCTGATCGTAGAAGGGATATGTGATGATGAGGCATGCAAGAGGGCATTGGTAGATGTGGCTTTCCGATATACATCGGTGACAATCCGTCCACCCGGGAGGGTCCCAATATGAATGTCGAGGAAGTCCAACCGTCTCCCATGATTGTAGGTTAATTTGATATTCAGATTATTGTCATTCAATCTTGTCATGAATTCTCCAAGTTCAATCAAGGGACCCTCCCAGATGAACCAGATGTCATTGATGTAACGCATCCAGCCTTGCACACAGTCTATGCCCAATATCGGCTCTGCCTGGAAAATTTGACGTTCCCAGGCCCCTAAAAACAAATTTTCATAGGAGGGGGCACAAGCCGCCCCCATTGCAGTCCCCTGTATTTGTAAATACAGTGTTTTGTTAAAAGTAAAGACATTGTGCTCAAGAACAAATTCCAGGAGGATGATCAAAAGCTCAGCAAGGGAGGGGTCAATTGCGCTGGATTTCATAAACCATTTGACTGCTCTAATGCCATCAATATGTTTGATTGAAGAGTACAGAGGTTCGACATCAGCCGTTACCATAGTCATATTAGGTTCCAATTGAAGATCATTAAGACGTTGTAGGGCAGCCGTCGTGTCCTAAATGAAGGACGGTAAAGTGCGAACTATCGGTTTGAGATAATGATCAATAACAAGACATACTAGCTCGCACAATCCTCCATTGCCCGATACCATAGGCCTCCCTGGGGGATCTAACTGATTTTTATGTAATTTAGGCAATATATAAAAAGTAGGGAGTTTAGGATGTAAACTGAGTATCGTATCAAGAAATTTTTTTGGGGATGATGTCCTGCTCATGTGCCTTGGTGAGAATACTTATAAGTTGTTCATGGAATTCTGTCGTCGGGTTCCAAGAGAGTTTTCTATAACAGGTGGGTATGTCCAAGATTTTATGGGCCTGTTTTTCATACAATTCATTGGGCCATATGACCAAATTCCCACCTTTATCCGCCGGTTTTATTGTGACATCTTGTAGAGACTGTAATTCTAGAAGAGCTCTTCTTTCGTCCCTAGATAAGTTAGAGGCCCATTTCGGACTAGGTGGTAATTTTTCGATTTCAGCCATGACCATTTTGGTGAAAATATCCACTGAAGCACATGACCCTAGAGAAGGGAAAGATTTAGATTTTTTAAGTAAGTTTAGAGGAAACCTACCGTTATTGGGAGATGGTTGCTCCTCGGACAATTCTTCAAGGATCTGTATCGCTTCTTGTTCTTGAGTCGTCTGGATTGTTCGATCACTGCCCGTGCGGTGGTGGAATTTTTGTAGCAGAATTTTTCTAGCAAAAAGATGTATATCTTTCACCACCTCGAATTTATCTAAGTGACATGACGGGGAAAAGGTTAGTCCTCTTTTTAATAATCTACATTGCGGATCCGTAATGGTATGTTCAGATAGATTAACTACCTTTAGTTGATCATTCCTTTTCCTAGTTTTTCGGGAGAAGATGTCCGGGTACCTCCTTGTCCCATTCAGACCTGCCCTGGTCCTTGGATAGGGGTCCCCTATGCTCTCTGACTCACTGCATGACGTACTCGCTTCAGACTGGGAGGTTTGATTCCCATGTTGTTGACTCTTAGCGGCCATAGGTGGTAATGTTTTTGTATTCTGCCATTTGAAAATTCTTTCATTTTCATAATCTTTCAAATCTCTTTGATACTTTTTGGCTTTTATAGCACTGATATCATTCTCCCATTTATCCAGTTCCTTCTCAATGCTCTTTATTGATGACTCCAATTTTTCTTTAGAGACATCCCTCTGTAAAGATTTGTGAATGTCATCAATTTCCCTGTCTAACATACTCAAGTACCGTGAATTTTTTTCTATAATGATATTGATAAATTCCATAGAACAGGTTTGAGCCGCCGCCTTCCATCTCTTCCCTGGAAAACTATTTGGAACAAAGAATCATTCCACGGGGCCTTAGGGTCCAGGTCTATCCGTCATTCGATATGGATGACGTGGAATTAGTGAAGAGATGGAAGGCGGCGGCTCAAACCTGTTCTATGGAATTTATCAATATCATTATAGAAAAAAATACACGGTCCTTGAGTATGTTAGACAGGGAAATTGATGACATTCACAAATCTTTACAGAGGGATGTCTCTAAAGAAAAATTGGAGTCATCAATAAAGAGCATTGAGAAGGAACTGGATAAATGGGAGAATGATATCAGTGCTATAAAAGCCAAAAAGTATCAAAGAGATTTGAAAGATTCTGAAAATGAAAGAATTTTCAAATGGCAGAATACAAAAAAATTACCACCTATGGCCGCTAAGAGTCAACAACATGGGAATCAAACCTCCCAGTCTGAAGCGAGTACGTCATGCAGTGAGTCAGAGAGCATAGGGGACCCCTATCCAAGGACCAGGGCAGGTCTGAATGGGACAAGGAGGTACCCGGACATCTTCTCCCGAAAAACTAGGAAAAGGAATGATCAACTAATGGTAGTTAATCTATCTGAACATACCATTACGGATCCGCAACGTAAATTATTAGAAAGAGGACTAACCTTTTCCCCGTCATGTCACTTAGATAAATTCGAGGTGGTGAAAGATATACATCTTTTTGCTAGAAAAATTCTGCTACAAAAATTCCACCACCGCACGGGCAGTGATCGAACAATCCAGACGACTCAAGAACAAGAAGCGATACAGATCCTTGAAGAATTGTCCGAGGAGCAACCATCTCCCAATAACGGTAGGTTTCCTCTAAACTTACTTAAAAAATCTAAATCTTTCCCTTCTCTAGGGTCATGTGCTTCAGTGGATATTTTCACCAAAATGGTCGTGGCTGAAATCGAAAAATTACCACCTAGTCCGAAATGGGCCTCTAACTTATCTAGGGACGAAAGAAGAGCTCTTCTAGAATTACAGTCTCTACAAGATGTCACAATAAAACCGGCGGATAAAGGTGGGAATTTGGTCATATGGCCCAATGAATTGTATGAAAAACAGGCCCATAAAATCTTGGACATACCCACCTGTTATAGAAAACTCTCTTGGAACCCGACGACAGAATTCCATGAACAACTTATAAGTATTCTCACCAAGGCACATGAGCAGGACATCATCCCCCAAAAATTTCTTGATACGATACTCAATTTACATCCTAAACTCCCTACTTTTTATATATTGCCTAAATTACATAAAAATAAGTTAGATCCCCCAGGGAGGCCTATAGTATCGGGCAATGGAGGATTGTGCGAGCTAGTATGTCTTGTTGTGGATCATTATCTCAAACCGATAGTTCGCACTTTACCGTCCTTCATTCAGGACACGACGGCTGCCCTACAACGTCTTAATGATCTTCAATTGGAACCTAATATGACTATGGTAATGGCTGATGTCGAAGCCCTGTACTCTTCAATCAAACATATTGATGGCATTAGAGCAGTCAAATGGTTTATGAAATCCAGCGCAATTGACCCCTCCCTTGCTGAGCTTTTGATCATCCTCCTGGAATTTGTTCTTGAGCACAATGTCTTTACTTTTAACAAAACACTGTATTTACAAATACAGGGGACTGCAATGGGGGCGGCTTGTGCCCCCTCCTATGCAAATTTGTTTTTAGTGGCATGGGAACGTCAAATTTTCCAGGCAGAGCCGATATTGCGCATAGACTGTGTGCAAGGCTGGATGCGTTACATAGATGACATCTGGTTCATCTGGGAGGGTCCCTTGATTGAACTTGGAGAATTCATGACAAGATTGAATGACAATAATCTGAATATCAAATTAACCTACAATCATGGGAGACGGTTGGACTTCCTCGACATTCATATTGGGACCCTCCCGGATGGACGGATTGTCACCGATGTATATCAGAAAGCCACATCTACCAATGCCCTCTTGCATGCCTCATCATCACACATTCCTTCTACGATCAGAGGAATACCGGTTGGTCAATTTCTGAGGGCAAAAAAAGATCTGTTCTAGTGATGAAACCTTCTTCAAACAAGCCCAAGACTTGGCAGATAGATTTGAAGAAAGAGGATATAGCAAGAGGTGTATCCGGAGGGGATTTCTAAGAGCTCAGCATACTCCCAGAAGTGAACTACTATTTGGGACGGCCACAAGAGAGAAGTCGGCAACCAGCAACCAAATAAGACTCATAGCCACGTACAATAAACAGTGGCGGGAAGTCTCTAACATTGTGCAAAAACATTGGAATATATTACTATCAGATCCAATATTAAAGAATATTCTGCCCGAAACACCCTCTATGGTAGCTAGGAGATCAAAAAATCTTAAGGATGCCTTAGTACATAGCCATTATCAATCTGGGACTGCTTCTGAGAATATTACTAGGAACATATCTATGGGCTTCTTCCCCTGCAGCTTCTGCAAAGCGTGCAAAAATTTGAAGAGATGTAAAACTTTTGCTAATTTCAATGAATCAAGAGTGTTCCAAATAAGAAAATACCTGACCTGCGCCTCAAAAGGCGTCATCTATCATGCAAAATGTCCCTGTGAGAAGATCTATGTAGGCCTTACCACGAGGGAACTGAAGGTACGTGTCCGTGAGCATGTTAGGGATATTGATAAGGCAGTAACAGTAAATGACATCAGATTATTAAAAACTCTGCCCAGGCATTTCAAAGAATACCATGGTTGTAAATCGGACGGCTTAGTGGTCAAAGCCATTGATCAAGTTACCCTGGGACCGAGGGGGGGAGATTTGGGGAGAATCTTGGCCCAACTAGAGAGCAAATGGATATACAGACTGGGCTCCATGTCCCCACAAGGTTTGAATGAAAATTTGTGGTTTGCTTCCTTCCTATAACGAGACTTTGCTGTGATTAGTCTCCTGAGTTTTTAATGTATGGTTTTATACGCTGTATTTATTTTGTATATTTACTGTATGTATTTTATTGTAGTTCTCTTGTGGTGCCGGGGGATTGGAAGTCTATTGGCTGCTGGTATCCTTAGGACTTTTTCGCTGGACCCTTGGGTCGAATACCTTCCCATCTCGATGGAAATCTATGGAGGGACTAGAGGGAAGATTCTGGCCTTTGTTATTTTTCCTAGTTCTAATTTGGCAAATTGATGCTAATATATGTTCTGAGCTTCATTTGCAAATGTAAATACATCTTGCTCTGATCATATTCCCGATGTATATCTTATTGGCATTGTGCTCGGTATTCCATTCAATAAAAGGACAGGTCCAAATCTGGGTTCTTCTGGGATGTAGTGCTCCTTTGAGTAGATCCTTAAAATCCAGGGGAACACTAGAGGGGCTGCTATAGATATACAAAATCATTTGCCATAAATGTCTTTCTTTGTTCTTTCCTTTTCTCATTTTCCTTTCTTACCTATATTGCTGATCTTTCAGCTTTGCTGTATTTTCTCCAGGATCTTCCTTCTTGTCTCAGTTCTGTCCCCTCTGATTCCTTCATCTGCGGTGATGGTTCGTACCTTTCCCCTCTATGGCTTTCAATAGTGCTATGTGCCGACTTGGCAGGTGTGCATGCGTGTCTGACGAGGCTCCTTGACTTCCGTTTGGGCGCACTTGGGAGGGCAATGCGTTCCACGCTTGTGCTCCAAGCGCCGGAAGCAGAAGTCTCCCCTTTTTACATCACGAGCCGTCGGATTACACGCATGCGCCCATAATGCCAAGCGGCACCGCTCTAATATGATTGGTCTACGGGCACTACATAAGGAGCGGTTCTTTCAATAAGGTTAACGCCCCCTGGAAAAAGCGTGGCGAAACGGCGCCATCGGGGTGCAGCACCGCTTAGCGTGGGACACTGGTTTCATTTACTTCGGCTGTAAGTAGATCCATCCAATGGCTTATCTATTTTTGTCTTGGCGGTAATGGTCTGGTTTAACACTATCTATTATGCCCAATGGGGAATATCTGGGGACCTGGAGCTACTAATGGGCACGGTCTGACAGGGATCTAGCTAAGACATGATTGCTGCTAGCATGGTCACTTTATGAGGTACCGCTCAGGCACCTATTCAAGGCTACTGACACAGTCACTTTACTTCATTGACACTTTATTGCATTGACACTTTGAGATAGCTTTGAATAACATATTGAACCTTTGATTGGAGGAAGCCTAGCACTAGCATCACCTTTTCTATTCTGATACAATTGTATTGGATAATCTGTCATACAGCCCGTTGTGTTGTAACCCACTTGCTTAAGCCCTGGTGCTGATTTATTAATCAATTTTCCTGTTTAATTTTATTCATTTTGTGTAAATTTTAATTATTATTGAATAAAAACTTAGATATTTTATCGCTTATCTTGTGTCTGGACTCCTATGTACTCCTTGGTATTGCCTCTAAGGAGATTTGTGTAGTATATAGATTATTTGGGACTGACTATGCCAATATAGTGACTTATGATTGTGGTAATGTTTTTCAGGGCCATGTTCTCCTCTTCAATCTTCATTTCTAGAAGCTGTATGTTCCTCTTCCTATTGTACATGGAAAATATGTCTCATATTGAAATATACAAATTCCATTAATTATTACGATGTACATTAGTGACCATGTCAAATTTGGCTAAATTCCTCCCTTCCTCCTTCATTCTAGGTACTTTAATTGCCAACATTTTACATTGACTACATTCCACAGTTAAATGGAATCCATCAGCAGGTGTTTACTATTTAATCTGAGAGCAGCATGACGTAGGGGCCGAGACCTTGATTCCAGCAAGATGTCATTTATTTTTACTGCACCCTACTGGTAAGTCAGCCTAAAGCCTCATTAATTTTTTTTTGCATACAAGAAATACATATTTTTATCAGTTCTCCGGATCCGATTTCAATCTATTTGTTGTTCACTCATCAGTTTGTACGACCAGTGCACCATAAGTTTTTTTGTAATATAATAGGAGGAAAAAAAGAGAAACAAACAGGTATAAAGTATATCGTAAAGTATTCTATCTTAACCCAATCATGGACCTATAAAGAAATAGAGCGGACCACCGAAATAAACAATGGTAACTGAAAAACAAGAGAAACACACTGCGAAACAAGGTCCAATTGATCTTTGAAAAAATATATTTTATTGAATTAGACAAGAAAGGGGATAAATCACAGAACACAGGGAAAATTAAGAACAATGCGGTAGAGGGGCACTAGGGAAGGGGGTGCGGTACATATCACAAAGTATAGACAAGGAATGTCTAATCTTATCAACAATCCATCAGTGTAGGCTGCTATATAGTACATACATAAATAAAGTGCGATAATTATTAAAGTGCAAGTGCCTGAAAAATATAACAGAATACCACTATACTATGTAATATCATATTAATGCCAATGGCTGGATCATATAAAGTAGTAGTGGATTTAAATAGAACAGAAAAAGTATAAATCAATAAGATATCAGGAGAATATATATCGAGCACATAGCTCACTGTTATGTATTAAGGGCAAATCAGTATGTCCCTCTATATCAAAGACATCAAAAGGAAGCCAAGCAGACAACCAAAACATTGATGTATATAATACACAGCAACTACTTACATCCACTATGGATAATAGCACACTCCTCAATGGCGCACACCCCGATGCGCGTTTCGGCACAGCTGCCTTCATCACTTCGCCCCCCACTGCCCTATTGAATAACATTGGTCTGAATGCTATCCAATAAAAAAAATTTATAGCACTCACCCGATGTATATGATGGTGCAGCCCTAAATGCTAAAATTCTGTCTGCCCGCTGCTGCCAGGAGCTAGAAGATAATTGGCAGAAAAATACCCCGGGGTCCATCTTGTTTATATTTTTTCCCTTTTTTAAATTTACAATAGATGATTATTCCAGAAATGTAATTTAATTTACTGGTGATTTCCTATTTATGTACCACAAAGTGAATATTGTAAACATTGATAGCAAACAAATAACAATATTTCAGTTGTTTGGTATTTTGTCTTCTGCAGCCTCCATACATTCTAATACACTGCAGGCTGCTCAGTTCTGTTCACTGAGAAAACTGTCAGATGAGCTCTGTATACTGATCACCACAGAAACTATACATCCTTTCTTTCTAAAGAAGCCATACTACAATAGTGGCTCATGTGTGCTTTCTCCTGGTTCCCATTACCCTTAGTGACCGAGTCCATTCTGACCCTAATGACCAGGCCAAATTTTTTAAATCTGACCAGTGTCACTTTGTGGTAAGTAACTCTGAAATGCTTCAATGTAGCTTAGTGATTCTGAGACTGTTTTGTTCATGACACATTGTACATACAGTAGTAGTAAATTTAGGTCAATATTTTTTGCGTTTATTTGTGAAAATATCGGAATTTTGGTAAAAATTTAGAGAAATTCGCAAATTTCAAACTTTTAATTCTTATATCCTTAAACCAGTTATTCACGCTGTACAAAATAATTAATAAATTACATTTCCCATTTCTCTACTTTATATCTGCATCATTTTTCAAACAACATTTTATTTTGTTAGGATGTTAGAAGGGTTAAAAGTTTAACAGCAAATTTTCATTTTTTCAAGAAATTAACAAAACCTGTTCCTTTAGGGGCCTATTCAGATTTGAATGAACTTTGAGGCTTTTACATTTTGGAAACTCCCCAAAAGTGATACCATATTAAAAACCACACAACTCAAATACTTCAAAACAGCTGTCAATTTTTTTTAACCCTTCGGCTGCAACACAGGAATTAATGCAAAGTGAAATGTAAAATAAAAACTTCATTTTTCCTCTAAAATTTAGTTTTAGACCCAATTTTTTCACTTTTACAAGGGATAATACAAGAAATGGACCTCACAATTTATTACCCAGTTTCTTCTGAGTGTGCTGATACCCACATGTGGTAAGAAACCTCTGTTTGGACAAATGGCAGGGCAAAAGGGAAATGGCACCATTTGAATTTTGGAACACAAATTTGTCTGAAATAGATTGCAGTCACCATGTTACATTTGCACGGCCCCTAAGGTGCCTTAGGTTGTGTGCCCACTATGCGTTTTTCAAGCGCTTTTGATGCGGAATTTCCACAGCGTAAACGCTTGCAAAACGCTTGGTAATCCGTGCCCCATGATCCTCAATGAAAATTTGCATGTTCAGTGCCCATGCTGCGGAATTTTCCGCAGCGGATTTTCCTTGCGGAAAAATCCGCAGCATGTCTATTATTTGTGCGTTTCTGCATGCGGATTTGAGGTCCCAATGCACTTGAAAAACGCAAGTCAAATCCGCATGTAAAAACATTGCAAAAACGCGTGTAAAATCCGCAAGCGTTTTTGACTGCCAAGAACATGCAGAAACGCTGCAGAAATTTTCTGCTTCATTTCTGCATCGTGGGCACATACCCATAAACAGCAGAAAATCCCTACAAGTGACTCCATTTTGGAAACTACAGCCCTCAAGGATATTATCTGGAGGTATAGGAAGCTTTTTGAGCCCAAGGGTACTGCACAGAATTGGATAACATTAGATTGTCATATTGAAAACTTACATTTTTTTTTCGTAATGTTGTTTTTGTCCCAAATGTTTCACTTTTACAAGAGGTAACACGAAAACGTGGACAACACGGTTTGCCAACTTACTACTGAGTGTTAGGAACAAAAAACCTAAATACATGGTTGCTGAAGGCACGTCAATACCTGTAGGTGAGAACGTGCCGGAACAGCAGCATAGCTCCAAAGTACATATAATAGCAGGAGACAACAAGAGCTTTTAAATGCAAATAAGAAAATTCTTTATTAAATAAATATATAAATTGTAAAATTTCACATAGAGTCAATAAAACATCTACAATGTGTTCAGAACAGAAGCAAACACCCCATCAGGATAACCACTCCAAGGAGTAAAGTGCAAGGTAATAAAGTTAACAAGTATACATAACCACATATCAGCACATGACCACCTAACAGGTTAACTACTGAGAGGTAGAATTGAGTGAAGGGGAGCAGGAAATGCTGCTAAAACACCCCATAGCTGATCAAGAGCCAAACAGAAGGAGCAAGAAATAGTAGCCCTCCTAAAAAATTGTGCTGAACTGGAACATAAATGAGACCAGTAGTGGACACTTATACTTTCGCGTTGACAGTGCGTTGCTTTGTCAAGGGAACCTTTCCTTGAGAAAGCAACGCACTGTCAACGCGAAACGCGCGTTGGGAAGTTGTTTTAGAACCCTTTTATCCCACTGGGGGGTCTCCTGTCCTAGGGTAAGTGTCCACTACTGGTCTCATTTATGTCCCAGTTCAGCACTATTTTTTAGGAGGGCTACTATTTGTTGCTCCTTCTGTTTGGCTCTTGATCGGCTATGGGGTGTTTTAGCAGCATTTCCTTCTCCCCTTCACTCAATTCTACCTCTCAGTAGTTAACTTGTTAGGTGGTCATGTGCTGATATGTGGTTATGTATACTTGTTAACTTTATTACCTTGCACTTTACTCCTTGGAGTGGTTATCCTGATGGGGTGTCTGCTTCTGTTCTGAACACATTGTAGATGTTTTATTGACTCTATGTGAAATTTTACAATTTATATATTTATTCAATAAAGAATTTTGTTATTTGCATTTAAAAACTCTTGTTGTCTCCTGCTATTATATTACTACTGAGTGTGCTGACACCCCACATGTAGTCAAAAGTTATTTTTGGACGGAACGGAAAAAGCGACATTTGGCTGGAATAGATTGCAGACACCATGTCTCATTTTCCGGGGCCCCTGGGGTATCAAAACAGCAGAAAACCCCACAAGTGACCCAATTTTTGGGAAAATAGACCCATCAAGAAATGCATATACAGCTGTGTTGAGCAGGTTGAAGTCATAGGTGCTTCACAGAACTTTTTATAATGTTGATGTGAAAATGAAAATTATGTTATTTTAGCCCCAAATTTTTAATTTTCATGATGCTTTACATGTAACTTCTGTACCTGAATAAAAAGAATCAGTTATCTGAGATAAGGAAACATCTATATCATTGTGTAATCTATAAGCTTTACTTATATTAGATTGTTACATTTTTCACTTTCGTTGTTGTGAACTTCTCTTTAATGTCTTTATTCAGGTCCTGAAGAATTATTTTCAGGGGGTCCAACCTATAGCACAAGAAAAACTTATCAATGTGTACATTCGGTAAGGAATAAACTAGGACTATATGGATAAAAATATGTCCCAACTTAGTTCTCCCCTCTCCACAGTATAGGGAATAAGCTGCTTATTGCTGGGGATCCGTCCCCTGGAACCTCCGGCTCTGAGATGCCCCGGTAGGATGTGGCCGAGGTGGTGCTTGCCCACCTCCCCACTATACAATGAGAGGAAAGACTCTTACTTGTAAATTAGTTCTGTGGCTGAAAGACAAACAACAGTTTAGAATTAGATTTACTGAATTATTTAATAAAAGTCACTCAGTTGCAATGGATTACTTATTTTTAAGCCGTATTCACACTTCATTTTATTCTAATCTGCATAAAACCAAACCAACTAGTTTTCATTAGAGTTCTTGCATCCGTTTTTCATCTTTTTTGTTCTTTTTGGGTTTGTGTGCCCATTTTTACCATCAGTATGTCATCCATTTCTCTTATATGCAAAAAAATGAAAAAAGCTGGTGGAAGTTTTTCCTACTAGTCAGTCTTTGGGTGAGTGTGGTCCACAATTCACCCCAGAGCTGACATGTTACTAGCTCCATAGAATATAATGGCCAGAGAAAAATACAGACAGCACACCTGGTACAGAAACAACCATGTGAATGAGCCCTTCCTTTCCAACGTTATTGTACAGAGATTTCCTTACACGATTATCGGATCTGATCTGTCAGGTTTCGACTGTACTGTAACTACTGGAGTGCAGGGGTGTTACATCCATAGCGGACGACCACACGGCCATGAGTCCTGGGGAGTGCTGGCTCTGTTTCCCATCACCCAACCGTCATCACAATATTACTGTTCCTGTTTCACCATTCATCCTGCCCCTGTGCGTCTGAGACTCAGCTCAGCAGGTGCTATTACATCAATAGATGGCTCCTGCTGTGCAAAGCCTCAGTCCCCACACTGCACAGACCGGAGCCGGGCGCTGGGGGAACACGGCGAGGTATAAATGCTATAACTATGTGAGATTGTCAATACTTACATCTCATGTTGGAAATTGCCATCTGTAATAGTAAAACAGAGAAATGTATAAAGTCCATGAAATATTTCAGCTTCTTACATTGTACATCACATACTCATAGGCTTCTATTACACTGGATAATGAAGGGGTTGTTAAATGATCGCACAAGATAGATGTATTAATACCAGTGCAGTCTATGAGCAGAGAGCCAGTCCGTGCTCCATGCAGCATTCATATAGTCTATAGACAGCCTGGTAAGTGACCCAGCATCTGCTGACAACTCAGTGACATCTGACTTTATTTTCCACTTATTCAAGTATAAAATATGTGGAATAAATCTATCAATGAGCTGCGTGTTATCAATCTCTGAAGCTGCGTCCATTTTTTCCATATTTATGTGTTATTAGATGGGGGCAAACTGGCATAGCTGCATTACTAAATCTGCTGAATGTAAGAGTTATGCGTATTCCGGGGTACTGTACGCTACATCGTTTTAACCCTTTAATGCCCCATGATAAATATATTTGTCATGGAGCGTGTCAGGGACTTTGGAGCAGTCTCAGAAGCAGAGCCCACTCCACACTGGGCAGATGTCGCTATATTATGTAGATGGCATCATCCTCTATCAGCAGCAATAGGCGTGACCGCTGACTGCCGCTGATACCCTGCTTAATCCCGCTGTTTCTGACAGCGGCATTTAAGCATGACGTAATCACAGTGATCTGATGGGTTGTTACGACAGCCAGGAGCCAGCTAAACGCCCTCGTGCCTGGTATGTGATCTCTCCTGTGACGTCCGGCCTGTGGTTGGGTGTCAGAAGACAGTGATTTTTACTATATAACACAATACTTCTGTATTACTGTATGTAGCACAAGCGATCAGATGATCGCAGGTTCAAGTCCTGTAAGGGACCTAACAAATAAAGAAAACAGTAATGAAAAAAAAGCTTTAAAAATATAAAAAACGTAAAATTTCAAATCACCCATTTAAAATGAAAGAAAGGGAGAAAAAATAAAAAAATACACATATTTTGTATCAACATGTTCAGAAAAGTCCATTCTATGAAAATATAAAAGTAATTGACCCAATCTGTAAAAACTGTAAAGCAAAAAAATGTGAAGAGAAGCTGAATTCAATGATATATCACATAGATTACTGGGTGCAGCCGTTCTTACACAATCAGAGTTCATAAATTTAGCAATGAAGCAGAGCTGAGAAAGCTAACTCCGCCCACACCACAGCTAACCCCGCCCACACCAGACTCTGTATATACAATGTCCATAGACAGTGAGCTGCCTGTCACAGGAGGGGGCGTGTTGGACCAGGGCTCATGGGACTAGGAAATGATAAACTACTGGTGCTAAAATAATCATTGTAAGCAAACGGCATGGAGCTTGATAAGAAAGGGATCTCTGAAATCTGTGTTAACCCCTACAGCATGCTGTCTTCAGTTTACGTAGCAAAAACCTGCTGACATATTTCCTTTAAATAAAATAAAAAAATGTAAGTTTGGTATCGTCGTAATCGTACTGACCTGATTGGTCCAGGCATTTGGCCGTGTATAAAGAATGGATATCAAACAACAGAAATTCATTCTTATATATACGTATAGAGACAGCATTACAATCACTATCCTGAATTACATGACATTTCTTCTTTCACACTTACATAAATTGCATCCCAAGTTGTGCTCGTCATTTTTCTAAAATAATTTCAGAAACCTGAATTGAATAAAAAGAAAAAGGCTTCCTTATAAATTGTATCAATAGTACATATTACCATAACTAATTAACAAATATAAGGTTTTTATCATTAAAAATGTATGGGATATGCGAATTGGGAAGTAGTGGAAGCTTGTCATAAGAAATCAGAAACTTATATAGATCAAAAATGGGAAATAATAAGGACAGAACTGAAGTGTAAGACACGCATACTCACTCTGTAACTAACTCCTATAACCCTCAATGGAATGCTGGGTGAGCGGTTGCTTATATAGTCCTCGTGATGTCGTAATGTCCAGGCAGAGGTGACCATGGTGCCCATCCTGTGATGTCACAACATTCTAGAATGCGCCCAGCAGCCAATGATATTCAATATAATTCTGTATAATAAAGTCTATGGAGGATTTATAAATGTATGTAAATAATCTCATACAGTAAATTGTTACAAATGATAAGCTCCCCCGCCCCCACACACACACATAGACCGAAGAACACATATATGCAGTAGCGTCTTATAATCCAATTTTTTTCTTCTACAGTATTATTATACATATATACCATATGGACATAAGTATAGGGATACAGAATTTTATGACATCCCATTCTAAATCCATAGACATTAATTTGAAGTTGGTCCCTTTCTACAAGATTTTGGAGGCGTCTGTGGGAATTTTTGCCCCTTTATTTATGGGTAGTCCTCACTAGCAATCTCCATTCTAGTTCATCCCAAAGGTATTAAAGTCCAGGCTCTGTGTGGCCAGTCAGATTCTTCCACACCAATCTCCCCAAACCTTGCCTTGATGGACCTTGCTTTGTGCACTGGAGCGTAGTCGTGCTGGGACAGAAAAAGGCTTCTCCAAACTGTTCCCACAATGTTGGAAGCATACAATGGTCCATAATGTCTTCTATGATGAAGAATTAAGACTTCCCTTCACTGGAACTAAGATCCCAAAGCTGATACCTGAAAAACAACCCCATAGCATTATCCTCCTCCACCAAACTTTACAGCTGGCATAATGCAGTCAGGCAGGTCACATTCTCGCGGCATTCACCAAACCTAGAGTCGTCCATCAGATGACAGAGAAGTGTGATCTATGACTGCCCAGGACACCTTTCTACTGCTCTGCACTATGACAGATTTAAAAGTGATGATACTGAAAAGACATTTTAAGTAAGATGGAGAAAAATCTGGGTATTCAAGCTGATAAGGAAGTTCATGTCTTTAACAGAGAACTCAATCTAACTGCTAAATTTATTACTCACTACATGGACCATGTCACACCTCCACCAGACTGACTCCAGATCACTACACTCCTAAGCCATCATTCCCACCACCTCTCCATTTGTAACAAAAACTTTAATTCAATAAACTTGGCTTATCTTTAGAAGGCATCACTCCATCCACCCCAAGCACAAATATCCTGTTTTGACATCTCTTAAATGTTTTGCTCTTAACTCAGTCATTCATCTTGTAAACCTACCTGATGAAGGGGCCTCTGTGCTCTGAAGGCCAGTTGCAGATATAATTTTTCTTGCTAGCCAATATAGGTATCACTCCTAGAATACTTGTGTCTATTTATTTTGGCATAAAAGTATTTACATACTGTATGTGGAAGAAAAGATCAATTCTGTGACTATAGGGTAAGAACTATTCTGTTGCGTGACTTTATGTGAGCGTAGAATGCAGAGATGAATTATAATGAAGGCTATCTGGGTTACCGCACGTGGCCCAGCACTCCATGGAAGGTCAAAAAGTAATTGCCCCATTATAATGCGCATTGAGGCCGCACGTTGCCTTAGCGGCTGCAGGTACCTCACTGCTCCTTTAAATGATGCTGCTCCACTGCCCTGGCAGATATACCAAGCATACTGAGTACAGACACGTCTGATGAACACACTCCTCTATGTCGGAGAGGAACTTGGAATGGCGCTGCTGTACGCCTGAGGTCTATGTGTAGTCTTCTTCCATGCCTGATGTGTTGGCTGCTGCCCGTGTGTGCACTGCTACTATTTGTTATAAATGATGTGGCACTAGCAGCAGGGCTCTGGATATAAGGGCAAGCAACTTCAGTTAGGTCCTCAAATATTTGGACATTGACACAAGTTTTGGCATTTTAGCTGTTTACCACAACATATCCAAGAAACAGTTATATAATCCACATGGGCTTAAAGTGCAGACTCTCAGCTTTAATTTCAGGGTATTCACATCCTAATCGGGGTAAGGGTTTCAGAATTACAGCTCACCGCTCATCATTCAGGCTCTCGCGCTGCCCTAGTGAGAACCGGCCACTGTGAACTGAGGTGACCTTACTGATGTCGAGTACAGCGATTGCGAGATGACAGTGGCTGCTGCTCCAGTCTATGGAGCTGGATGAAGAAGACAGGGATTGTCATGAGACCTCCATTTGGATTACAGCAGACCCTGTGGATTATTTTTTTATGGTAATAAATGGGGTAAAGAGGGAACTTGTCAGAGTGATTTTTACAAATAAAGGACTTTTCTGTGTTTGTGTTTCTTTCTTTATACTACGGGGTTAGTAATTGGTGTGTGATAGACCCCTCTCCATACTAACCCCTGGGTTTGATGTCAGCGGATATTACACAGCTGACAACAACCCCAAAACCATTACCCTGATTGCCAACGCACCAGGGCAATCGGGAAGAGCTGAGGCTAAGCGCCAGAATTGTGACATCTATTGGATGCGCCATTGCTGGGGTGGCTGAGGGCTAATCTTATTAGGCTGGGAACTGGCCAATATCCATGGCCCTTCCCAGCCTATTAATATCAGCCCCCAACTGTCTGCTTTGCCTTAGCTGGTTATTAAATATAGGGGGGACCTCACATAATTTTTTTTAGGGTCCCCCCCCATGATATTAATAGTCTGGAAAGGGCCATGGATATTGGCCCCTTCCCAGCATAATAAGACCAGCTCACAGCTGTCTTATTACCTTGGCTGGTTATAAAAATAAGGGGGACCCCACTTTTTTTTTTCATTTATTTATTAACAAGTTTAGTAAAATGCACACGTGAGGCACTGCTCCTCTCGCCACTTGGACTGCTCCTGGTTCAAGATTATTTTTTATTCTATTATTTTAAGTCATTTTCCTATCCACATTTGCTTGCATGGCAATTGTCCTGCTCTCACCCCCATTTTGTTTCCTTTTGCATCCCCCTACCCCTTACTACGACCATTTTACAGCACCAAAGATCGGGTCCCCATTGACTTATATGGGTTCCAGGGTCAAGTTCGCGTACCCGAACCGAACCTTGGACTCAAGTTCGGCCAAACCCAAACTTCCACGGGTTCGCTCATCCGTAACTATGATTATACAACAGTTCTGATATTTGTTTTCAAGGGTTTAAATATTCTATAGATAAATATTTTTTAAAGGGACTTTTTGCTATGTAATCTGAGAGCATCATGATGTAGGGGCAGAGACCCTGATTCCAGCTATGTGTCACTTAGTTTACTGGCTGCATCAGTTGTGATAAAATCAGTTTTCTCTGCTTCAGGTCTAGCAGTGCTCAGAATACTGAGCTGTGTATAACCCTGCCCACACCATTGATTGACAGCTTTTTGTGTACACTGTACATAAACGGAAAGCTGTGAATTGGTGTTGGGGGTGGGGTTATACACAGAGCAGTTGACCAGGGTGTACAAGATATCTAGTCCTGTGGTGTTAATCTTCTACTGATTAAACACTGATTTTACTGAAACAGCAAAACACAGCCTTGTAAGAGACACATCACTGGAATCAGGGTTTCAGCCCCTACATCATCCTACTCTCGGACTACACAACAAAAACTTGCTGACAGATTCCCTTTAGTATGCCAATTTATGACACCCATTGCAAACCAGTAAGACAATAATCCAAATCCAAGTTCAGTTTCCTCCTATATACCAGAACATATTCACAATCTATAACTTTTTATTAAATTGCCACTGTTAGTATGTTTGAGAAATATAAACATTAGTGTGTGAATTCCCTTACCATTTAGTCAAGTACTGACCTTCAGATAGATGATCAATATGTGATCAGCAATCGTCCAGGTTCCTAATTATAGTTGGCAGGAGCGCCACATCCTTTTTTATTTATAAGGCCAAGGCCCCACTATCAGTATTTGGTCAGTATTCGGTCAGTATTTTTTCTCAGGAGTAGGTGATAAATGCAGAATTGGTGACTTGTTTCTATGTCTTATCTCTGATTGTTCCTCATCTGGTTTTGTCTCCCACTCCTTAGAAAAAATACTGACCGAATACTGAACAAATACTGAAAGTGGGGCTGTGGCCTAAGGCACAGTTCTGTACATTTTGTAGGGCTGTGACTGGATTGGAGCTCACTTCTATTCAAGGGTGGATTAAGAGTAGCAAGGGCGCCCCCCCCCCCCCACACACACACACACCTGATGTATCACGTGACATGTCACATGATTCCCTGTGATAGATCATGTGATAGTTCACGTGAAATTAATTTGGCACAATATTAATATATTAATTATAATTTTTTTACATTAATTGTATGACTTAATATTGAGCACAATTAAGTATGCTGACATCCCCTATATACAGTATGAGACACTACACACAATATGAGCTGCCATAATCCTCCTATACACAGCAGGAGGCCGCACTGCGCCATCTATACACAGCAGGAGGCCGCACAGCGCCATCTATACACAGCGAGAGGCCGCACGTAGCCATCTATACACAGCAGGGGGCCGCACTGCGCCATCTAAAAACAGCAGGAGGCCGCACTGCACCATCTATACACAGCGGGTGGCCGCATGTAGCCATCTATACACAGCAGGAGGCCGCACTGCGCCATCTATACACAGCAGGAGGCCGCACAGCGCCATCTATACACAGCGTGAGGCCGCACGTAGCCATCTATACACAGCAGGAGGCCGCACTGCGCCATCTATACACAGCAGGAGGCCACACTGCACCATCTATACACAGTGGGAGGCCACATGTAGCCATCTATACACAGCAGGAGGCCGCACTGCGCCATCTATACACAGCAGGAGGCCGCACTGCGCCATCTATACACAGCAGGAGGCCGCACTGTACCATCTATACACAGCGGGAGGCCGAACGTAGCCATCTATACACAGCAGGAGGCCGCACGTAGCCATCTATACACAGCAGGAGGCCGCACTGCACCATCTATACACAGCGGGAGGCCGCACATAGCCATCTATACACAGCAGGAGGCCACACGTAGCCATCTATACACAGCGGGAGGCCGCATTGCACCATCTATACACAGCAGGGGGTCACACTGCGCCATCTATACACAGCAGGAGGCCGCGCGTAGCCATCTATACACAGCGGGAGGCTGCACTGCGCCATCTATACACAGCAGGAGGCCGCACGTAGCCATCTATACACAGTGGGAGGCCGCATTGCGCCATCTATACACAGCGGGAAGCCCCATGCAGCCATCTATACACAGCGGGAGGCCACACGTAGCCATCTATACACAGCAGGAGGCCGCACGTAGCCATTTATACACAGCAGGGGGCCGCACGGTGCCATCTATACACAGCGGGAGGTCGCACGTAGCCATCTATACACAGCGGGAGGCCACACGTAGCCATCTATACACAGCAGGAGGCCGCACGTAGCCATCTATACACAGCAGGGGGCCACACGGTGCCATCTATACACAGCGGGAGGTCGCACGTAGCCATCTATACACAGCGGGAGGCTACACGTAGCCATCTATACACAGCGGGAGGCTGCACGGTACCATCTATACACAGCAGGGGGCTGCACGTAGCCATCTATATACAGCATGGGGCTGCACGGTGCCATCTATACACAGCAGGGGGCCGCATGTAGCCATCTATACACAGCAGGAGGCCACACATAGCCATCTATACACAGCAGGGAGTCCCACGGTGCCATCTATACACAGCGGGAGGTCGCAAGAAGCCATCTATTCACAGCGGGAGGCCGCACATAGCCATCTATACACAGCAGGAGGCCGCATGTAGCCATCTATACACAGCGGGAGGCCCCACGATGCCATCTTTACACAGCAGGGGGCCGCACTGCGCCATCTATAAACAGCAGGAGGCCGCACGTAGCCATCTATACACAGCGGGAGGCCACATTTCGCCATCTATACACAGTGGGAGGCCGCATGTAGCCATCTATACACAGCGGGAGGCCGCACGTAGCCATCTCTGCACAGTAGGAGGCCGCACGTAGCCATATATACACAGCAGGGGGCCGCACGGTGCCATCTATACAGAGCGGGAGGTCACACGTAGCCATCTATTCACAGCGGGAGGTCGTACGTAGCCATCTATTCACAGCGGGAGGCTGCACGTAGCCATCTATACACAGCGGGAGGCCGCATGGTGCCATCTATACACAGCAGGGGGCCGCACGTAGCCATCTATACACAGCAGGGGGCTGCACGGTGCCATCTATACACAGCGGGAGGCCGCAGGTAGCCATCTATACACAGCAGGAGGACGCACGTAGCCATCTATACACAGCAGGGGGCCGCACGGTGCCATCTATACACAGCAGGAGGTCACACGAAGCCATCTATACACAGCAGGAGGCCGCACGTAGCCATCTATACACAGCGGGAGGCCACACAAAGCCATCTATACACAGCGGGAGGCCGCACGTAGCCATCTATACACAGCAGGAGACCACACGTAGCCATCTATACACAGCAGGGGGCCGCACGTTGCCATCTATACACAGCGGGAGGTCGCACGTAGCCATCTATACACAGCGGGAGGCCGCACGTAGCCATTTATACACAGCGGGAGGCAGCACGGTGCCATCTCTACACAGCAGGGGGCCGCACGTAGCCATCTATACACAGCAGGGGGCTGCTCGGTGCCATCTATACACAGCAGGGGGGCGCATGTAGCCATCTATACACAGCGGGAGGCCGCAGGTAGCCATCTATACACAGCAGGAGGCCGCACATAGCCATCTATACACAGCAGGGGGCCGCACGGTGCCATCTATACACAGCAGGGGGCCGCACGGTGCCATCTATACACAGCGGGAGGTCGCAAGAAGCCATCTATTCACAGCGGGAGGCCGCACGTAGCCATCTATACACAGCAGGAGGCCGCACATAGCCATCTATACACAGCGGGAGGCCCCACGATGCCATCTTTACACAGCAGGGGGCCGCACTGCACCATCTATACACAGCGGGAGGCCGCATTTCGCCATCTATACACAGAGGGAGGCCGCATTTCGCCATCTATACACAGCGGGAGGCCGCACGTAGCCATCTCTACACAGCAGGAGGCCGCACGTAGCCATATATACAAAGCAGAGGGCCGCATGGTGCCATCTATACACAGCGGGAGGTCGCACGTAGCCATCTATTCACAGCGGGAGGTCGCACGTAGCCATCTATTCACAGCGGGAGGCCGCACGTAGCCATCTATACACAGCGGGAGGCCGCATGGTGCCATCTATACACAGCAGGGGGCCGCACGAAGCCATATATACACAGCAGGGGGCTGCCCGGTGCCATCTATACACAGCAGGGGGCCGCACGTAGCCATCTATACACAGCGGGAGGTCGCACGTAGCCATCTATTCACAGCGGGAGGCCGCACGTAGCCATCTCTACACAGCGGGAGGCCCCACGGTGCCATCTATACACAGCAGGGGGATGCACATAGCCATCTATACACAGCAGGGGGCTGCACAGTGCCATCTATACACAGCAGGGGGCCGCACGTAGCCATCTATACACAGTGGGAGGGTACATGTAGCCATCTATACATAGCAGGAGGCCGCACTTAGCCATCTATACACAGCGGGAGGTCGCACGTAGCCATATATATACACTGTGTTCCAAATTATTATGCAAATAATATTTTCTCAGATTTTCCAAAATTACCTGTATGAATTGCAGTCATTGTAATTTTCCAGTCAAATAACTATTAGAGTACAATTGAAAGGTTTTTATACAAACTGCCTATGATAACAGTATATTTAAAAAAAAATAAAAAACTCAAACTGCACTCAAAATGCATGTTCCAAATTATTATGCACAGCAGAGTTTTCAACCTTTTCATTTTAATAAAGAACAAAAAAATGGTCATTTTTGAAATTATAAGCATTAGCAGGTTATTACAAACTGAAATCAAACAGCTTTCAACTCAAAACTTTATTCTAGGTGATGTTACATTTGCACATAGGACCGCTTGTTCGAAAGGAACTTCTGAACTCTCTCGTCCATTGAATTTGTCAGGTTTTGGATGGTTTCTGCTTTAATTGTTTTGCATGAGGACAGAATACCCTCCCAGAGCTGTTGCTTAGATGTGAACTGCCTCCCGCCATCATAGACACTCCTTTTGATGATGCTCCAGAGGTTCTCAATGGGGTTGAGGTCAGGGGAGCATGGGGGCCACACAATAAGTTTGTCCCCTTTTAAGCCCATAGCAGCCAGAGATGCAGATGTGTTATGTGCAGCATGAGACAGGGCATTATCATGCATGAAATTATCTCGATGGTCCAGATGGATGCAGTGGAGGATGGCTGGTTGATGGACACCCCATGCAAACACGGCTACGGCGCTAACAAGGAGGAGGTGGAGTAATGTTTTGGGCTGGAATCATGGGGAGAGAGATTGTCGGCCCTTTTAGGATCCCTGAAGGGGTAAAGATGAACTCCATAATGTATGTTGAGTTTCTCAAACAGCACTTCCTTCCATGGTTCAAGAAGAAGAACCGTGTATTCCGCAGCAAGATCATTTTCATGCATGATAATGCCCCGTCTCATGCTGCACATAACACATCTGCATCTCTGGCTGCTATGGGCATAAAAGGGGACAAACTTATGGTGTGGCACCCATGCTCCCCTGACCTCAACCCCATTGAGAACCTCTGGAGCATCATCAAAAGGAGTGTCTATGATGGCGGGAGGCAGTTCACATCTAAGCAACAGCTCTGGGAGGGTATTCTGTCCTCATGCAAAACAATTAAAGCAGAAACCATCCAAAACCTGACAAATTCAATGGACGAGAGAGTTCAGAAGCTCCTTTCGAACAAGCGGTCCTATGTGCAAATGTAACATCACCTAGAATAAAATTTTGAGTTGAAAACTGTTTGATTTCACTTTGTAATAACCTGCTAATGCTTATAATTTCAAAAATGACCATTTTTTTGCTCTTTATTCAAATGAAAAGGTTGAAAACTCTGCTGTGCATAATAATTTGGAACATGCATTTTGAGTGCAGTTTGAGTTTTTTATTTTTTTAAAAATATACTGTTATCATAGGCAGTTTGTACAAAAACTTTTCAATTGTACTCTAATAGTTATTTGACTGGAAAATTACAATGACTGCAATTCATATAGGTAATTTGGGAAAATCTGAGAAAATATTATTTGCATAATAATTTGGAACACAGTGTACAGCATGAGGCCGCACGTAGCCATCTTTACACAGTGGGAGGCCACACGTACCCATCTATACACAGCAGGAGGCCGCACGTAGCCATCTATACACAGCAGGAGGCTGCACGGCACCATCTATACACAGCAGGAGGCCACGCTGTGCCATCTATACACAGCAGGAGGCCGCACGTAGCCATCTATACACAGCAGGAGGCCGCACATAGCCATCTATACATAGCGGGAGGCCACACAGCGCCATCTATACACAGCAAGAGGCCGCACGGTGCCATCTATACACAGCGGGAGGCCACACGTAGTCATCTATACACAGCAGAGGGCCGCACGTAGCCATCTATACACAGCGGGAGGCAGCACGTAGCCATCTATACACAGCGGGAGGCCGCACTTAGCTATCTGTACACAGCGGGAGGCCGCACCGCACCATCTTTACACAGCTGGAGGCCGCACGGCGCTATCTATACACAGCAGGGGGCCGCACGTAGCCATCTATACAAAGTAGATGTTATGATCTGCAACAAGTATTAAGGAAAGATAGGGGAAAGATGTCCCTACAGTAAGACTAAGCTGAATCCCTACGATGTAGTGGGCTGACTGTTCCTAGCGAACAGACCCGCCTTAGTCCTCGGCTAGTCTGAACGAAGACCTATAGCATAAGGGGAGGAGTCCCTAAAAGAACTAAGGACTGGGACAAAAATGGGACACCTCCTAAACAGAGAAGTTGTTGCAGAACACAAAAAGACAAACTGACAAAAGGTACTAGAGGTCCCAGAAGGACCAAGCGAACTGACAGAGAAAGGCACAGAAGCACCTGGCTAGAGAAACAGTCAAACACTGAAGTCCAGCACAGCCAAAAAGGCGGAGCTGGAATATAAAGGCAGATGGTCACGTGACCGCAAAACACAAGACGAAAAAAAAAAAAAGAAGGAGTCTTCTAACAGTAGGAGGCCGCACGGCGCCATCTATACACATCGGGAGGAAGCACATAGCCATCTATACACAGCGGGAGGCTGCACAGCGCCCCCCCAGATATAGCGGGAGGCCGCACGTAGCCATCTCTACACAGCGGGAGGCCGCTCGTAGCCATCTATACACAGCGGGAGGCCACAAGTAGCCTTCTATACACAGCGGGAGCCCGCACGTAGCCATCTATACACAGCGGGAGGCCGCACTTAGCCATCTATACACAGCGGGAGGCCACACGGCACCCCCCAGATACAGCGGGAGGCCGCACGTAGCCATTTATACACAGCAGGAGTCCGCATGGCGCCCGCCTCCAGATACAGCAGGAGGCCGCACGTAGCCATCTATACACAGCGGCAGGCCGCACGACGCCCCCCCGAGACAGCGGGACGCCGCACGGCGCCCCCCAGAGATAGCGGGAGGCCGCACGCAATCACACACACAAACATATACAGACATATACATACACGCATAAACACATTTGAAACACAAAAATACATTTAAACAGACATCACACAATGATATCTGCCTGCAAACACACACACACACACACTTACTCACACCCTCCCACGCTCACCATCCCCCGACTCGGCTCCAGTCGTCCAGCTCCTCTCCGGTGCAGCAGTGCAGGGCGCACACTGCGTGACGTCACACTAGCAGACACGGCCACGCACAGGGCCGTGTCTCCTAGCTGAAGAAGAAGCAGCGGCCCTACGCAGCTGCTGGAGGAGTGGTCCACGGGCCTCTGCCTGCCGGTATGTGCCGCATTGGCGCCGCACATATTATAATGAGGGCAATCTGGCCATGCGCCCCCCGGAGCCCCGGGCCCTGGGCGGTAGCCCAGATTGCCCTCATTATAATCCGCCTATGCTTCTATTACCCTAAATAGGACTAAGTTGCAGGGAGCTGAAGTGCTTGGCAGAGCCGTTACGTAATGTGCAGAGCTGTCAATCATTTGTATGGCTGTAGCAAAAGCATCAGTCTAATGTTCCATGAATGAGAATTCATATGATCCATCAACTATAATCTGACAGGTGCCTATTCCCTATCAAAGTGTATCAAACTGTTTTACCTCACCCTTCGGCAACGTGAAACCCCTCCCCTATTACACTAAGAATTTAATAGCGCTATTAGCAAATCCATTAAATGTTAGATTTGATAGAGTCATTAGCAATACAATTAATTGCCTATTATTATTTTGACAATTCTCAAATTTTTTGATTGGCCATATTATGTATATGACCAATAATACTGTTTATAATTCTCAATATTGGGCATATTATGTATATGGCCAATAACACTGTTTATAATACTCAATATTGGGCATATTATGTATATGGCCAATAATACTGTTTATAATTCTCAATATTGGGCATATTATGTATATGACCAATAACACTGTCTATAATTCTCAATATTGGGAATATTATGTATATGGCCAATAACACTGTTTATAATTCTCAATATTGGGCATATTATGTATATGGCCAATAACACGGTTTATAATTCTCAATATTGGGCATATTATGTATATGACCAATAAAACTGTCTATAATTCTCAATATTGGGCATATTATGTATATGGCCAATAATACTGTTTATAATTCTCAATATTGGGCATATTATGTATATGGCCAATAATGTTATTTCAACCTCTTATAGTCCCCAAGTATAAAAGTATTTGTTTTATATGGTTTGTAAGATTTTATTGATCGAAAAATAGAATGTATCAGACACATCACATTTCATCAGAATTACAGAATGATATAAAGGATTACAATAATTTACAGTGGTGTTAAAGTGGTGATAAATTAAAAAAGAATATTGAATACGGATGATGAGGACGTGTGCGACATATTTTATGTTCAAAATTTGAAGGTTTGATTTAATGTCGCGTCGATCTGACGCATTCAATTGAAAAAAAAAAAATCTTTTCTTATCAGTTTAATATCTGATACGTCCCCTATACGTCCACCTATTTTCACACATTCTCCTCTCCTCTCCCTCTTAATGTCCCACACGTCTCAAGACCGGATAGGGTGGGGGGTAGAGAGGGTAACTAATTATTGAACAAACAAGCTGTTAAGGGGACGGTTGCAAACAATTTTATTATAATGGAACGCAACCGAATCCGGGGTCCGCGATGCAGCACATGCAAGAACATATTCCTTAACGTCCTGGCGCCACCGGGGCCACCAATAGGACAGTTGAAGGGACTTTGTGGTATGTTTGACCCCAAAATGGGCTCCGATCTTAGGGGCATGAGCCCAGGAGAGCACCTAATTTTGTAGATTAGGGGGAACGAACGTCCTCCCTGAAGGAACCTGGTTTAGGGACACTGGAGCCACCAAGGTAGAAGGGTCAGAGACTACCCTCCGGGTGACTGTAACCATACACTGAGACACACAATTCTCACTCCAGGAAGAAATTCTCCCCGTATTCCAGTCAATGTGTGGAGTGTGACAACATAACCATGGAAGACCCAATAACACCTCATCTAATCCACCGGGAATAATAAGAAAGGAGATAACCTCCCGGTGACCCTTAGGAAACGACATGGTGAGGGGAATCGACTGGTGGGTGATTTGCGTGTCCAGGAGTGAACCGTTGACTACCCTAATGTTCGTTGGTCTTTGCAGTAACTCTATAGGGATGGCATGCCTCTGGGCAAACGTAGATGACAAAAAATTGCCATCGGCGCCAGAATCCACCCACGCCTTGGCAGTAACCGCGGATGCTCCGAAGAACAATGTCACCTTATACAATAACTTGGAGGAAGAAGCCCCAGAATCTAACACCCCTCCTCCAACGGTGGTTAGACACACTCGTTTTCCCGACTGCTTGGAACCCTTATTAACGGGGTACTCCAAGAGATGTGCAGGTCGGGAACGAGAGGGGCTAGACTCAGTTCGGGATATATCCATAGCCTCAGGCTCCGGGTCGGGAGTCGCCAGTTTGGAAATGGGTCTAGAGAAGGATGGTGCCAACCGACACTGAGGTCTGGGGACCTCCAGCTCTAACTTGTGTTCTGCATGACGCAAATCTATTCGGTTAGCGAGAGAGATTAACTCCTCCAGGGAGGTTGGAATCTCTCTGGTAGATAGAGCATTTTTAATATGCCCAGCCAGACCCTTCCAGAACACCGGGATTAAAGACCGCTCAGACCAATCCAATTCAGCCGCTAAGGTTCTGAACTGGATGGCATAGTGGCTGGTGGTGACCGAACCCTGGACCAACGCAAGAAGCTTAAGAGCCGTATCATGCGTGATCTGAGGGCCTAGGAAAACACTCTTTAGGGCATTAAGAAAGAGACCCGCATTAGCCACTACGGGGTCATTGCGCTCCCACAGAGGAGTAGCCCACTCCAGAGCCCTGTGGGAGAGTAATGAGATGACATAACCCACTTTTGCTCTTTCGGAGGGGAACCGTGCCTCCATCATCTCCAACTGAATGGAGCATAAATTAATAAAACCCCTGCAGGATTTACTGTCCCGAGAAAAAATTTCTTCACTGCAGCTGTGTTAACCAGATTGGCTGCTTGAGAAGCTGCCAGGGTAGCTACTGCAGTGATATCAGCGACCCGGGCAGCTTGTTCCAGAGTCCTAAGTCTGGCCTCAAGTTGCTGTATATAGCGCTGCAGTTGCTGGTTGTCAGCCATTTTCGGCAAGACCCTGGCGCTCTGATACTGTTAAGGGGGAGGGTTGCAAACAACTTTATTATAATGGAACGCAACCGAACCCAGGGTCTGCGATGAAGCCTGGTGGACTGCGGCCGAACACCTTCCGGGTGAGAAGGAAACAACCAACTTAAAAAGCAATCCCCTCCGTGTTACAGCACACCGGAATGGGAATAGGGATTCGCACTATCTCCGCTAACTGCACGAGAGATGTGCGATAAATAATATATCTGTAGTCCTGTTGCAGCACAGGGACTACACTGTTGGCGCTAGGATGCGTGTGTGACTCACGCCGGCGAATACGTGCCCCCAGCCGGCGTGCTACCGGACTGAGGAGTATCTCTCCACATGGTTACAGGTGGTACCGGGAATAGGGTGTCTGCAGACTGCTCGGGGTGTAAGGCGACACCTTTGTCACAGCCAGACTGTCAGATGAAGCTACCTGCCTATTTCATCTACCTGCCTATTTCCACTAAACCTGCCTGCCAGAAACTAAAAGCACACATGGAGCCTAAGAGACCAAGCGTCCACACAACACCATCAAAGCTCAAAGATCAGAGTGCACTGCCATGTTTGTGGGCGGGCTTTTTAAAGATTAAGCCCTGCTCACCATCGCACCATTGGTGACGTCACCCGCGACTAATCAGGCGGTGCCAGGTCACTGGATCAGCTGACTCCCAAACCACCAATCACGGTCCGCCATGTCATGGACATGCCCAGTACAGAGAATCCTGGACTTAGGCTTTCGCAGCCCTGTCTCCCTCCGCAACTTATCCTTCATGTTGCTAGGAGCAAAGACCTGTATGTCTCGTGGACCAGCTAGGTGTTGGGACTGATGATGATGCTGAGCAGCATCAGCCCTGGCTGGACTGGAATGGGAGACTACAGAAGGTTCTGGACCCATTTAGAATCCAGCAAACACCTGACACCTAACACAAGCAGCAATCCCCCCTGCTTTCCAGACTGTAGGCTCCCTACAGACTGAAGCTGGCTGCTGCAGCACAGCTAGATAAAAGTCAGGAACCCATTATGACATGTGCAATGTCTGTTTCATTGTTGCATTATTCCATTGTTAGGGGACAATGGAATAATGCAAGAATGGAGCAGACATTGCATGTGACGCGCCCCTGGGCCTGTGTTGCGCACGCGGGAGCTTACCCGGAGCCGGATCTCTTGAGGGTTGTAGTCTCGTGGCGGTGACCCGGTCCGTGCCCAGGGAGTCAAACTGAGCGGCGATGTAACAGCGGTAGATGTAGGACGACTACGCCACCCGTTGAATGCAGCTATGGAGCTGCCGCTGCAAGACAGTCCGCTGAGGCCGGTGGATGGATGGTGCAGCGTAGATGGTATAACCCCCAATGGGAGGGGTATGGCCTCAGGGCAGCAGATGTGGATGATGGGGGTAGCAGGAACCACTCAGAGACAGTATGGTAGCGTTCAGGGTCTTTACTGGTAACAACGATAGACCCTCCCGGAGTACTTGCTAGCGAACGGGGCCTGGTCAGTTCTTGAGCAGATGGGATCTCCCCTGGCCAGGCGGAGTTGTAGGCCTCCCAAACTGACTGTACTCTTCTGGCTACCTTGCTAGAAGCGGATATAAGTAGCCCACGTCCCTGAGTGTACCGTGTGGTGCTCACCCGTATGGCCGGTGACTCGGGGCCTTCTAATGGCTTCCGCTCCACGATGGCGGTGCTGGTCCCACGCGTGTGACCGTGCCTTTGGGTTTCTGGGCCTGAGGACCTGAAATCCCCTGCCGATCGGCTTCTGCTGCTGGGTAAGAGTTAGTCCCCACAGCCTCGGATGCCGGGTCCGGTAAGAAAGCTTCTCAGTCAGTGCGAGCTCTGCAGCTGCCAGCCCCTGACTTGTAGTAGTATTGCTCCCACTGAGCTTCTGCTGTTTCTTCCTGTGACTGTTTCTCGTCTCTACTTCTTCTCTACTCCTAACCCTGCCTCAGCCCCGGGTTTATATAGGGGAAGTTCTTCCCCTCCCAAGACTGGGCAGGAGGTGTGGCATGCACAGGATCCCTGACCAAAGGACCTCCCACCTGCTCTCAGACATAACATTACATTACTGTGGAAAACCAGACCCCTGGGGTGCCACATTCCCCCCTAGTGAAATTTAGTACTCCGGGACTAAACATATTTTAGAAAAAACATAACAAGATATAACAACAATAATAGTACAATAAGAAGAAACACATAAAGGTGGTCACGGCATGTCCGTAACCGGGTGTAGTCTTTGAAGAAAGCAAGGTGTCCATTTCACCAAAACAGGGAGACGTAACCAGGTAGGGGTCTGTCCTACCCCGAGTCCTTAACAGTCTCTAGTCCATCCTGGGTTACGCTCCAACTATGTACAAGGATTCCCGGTAAATCCACCAAGGATTCCTAAAAATAACTGGAAACACAAAATTATACACAAGCAACAATACACAGATAAACATAAATAAAACAATTTATACACTTCAAATCCTCCAGCGTGCGGGTAACTGGCCTCTAGTGGCCCTAGTGGACCTACGGAGCTGACTGTCTGGCCCTGAACTACAGGGTGTAGGAGCTGTCAAGGGTAAACTGGGCAGCTGTCTACCGGCTCTTTGTCTCACTAGGGGTACGGCAGGCTCACTATAAGCAGAGGGTTGATCCTCCTGTCCTGCTTGTGTGGAGTCTTCTGCCTCCTGGACCGGCTGTTCTTCCAGCTCTACCTGTTGCTCCGTAGGTGCTTGGGATGCTGGTTGGAGGAAGGTGAGTACGGGTACCACAACTGCACCATTGACTTGAGTCCAAGACCGAGGGAAGTCCCCGAGCACAGTACTAACCATATCTTCCCTTTCCTCTACGGGTCGATGGTCTTCTTGTTCCTCTTCAGGGTTCCTCAGTTGTTCGGGACACTTCTTCAGGTGGTCCCGGGATACAATGGCTGTGGTTTCCCCTCCGTCTTTACTGATGGTACAAACCTTCGGGTTCTCGTGGCTTGAGGGCAGTACGGTGTACGGGTCCTTCTCCCACTGGTCATCCAACTTGTGGAGCCGTCTCTTCCTCTTCAAGACCTGCTCTCCGGGTACCAGGGGAACAGTGGGAGCATACTGGTTGTAAGTTTTCTCTTGTCTTTCCCTAGCCTGACAGAGACTTCGCTCCACGCTCTCCTGTACTCTCCGGTACTGCTGCTGCCTCTCTGTGTCCCAGTCTGTTTCTGGTGAAGTGTCCTCGGGTGTCAGGACTCCCATTTCCAGGTCAACAGGTAACTTACCAGGTCTTGCCCTCATTAGGTAAGCCGGGGTACAGTTGGTGGAACCTACCGGGATGTGGTTGTATAGGTCCACCAGATCGGGCAACTTCTCAGGCCACAGACTGCGTTCTTCCAGGGGCAACGTTTTTAGAAGATCCATTACCACCTGGTTCATTTTCTCACAAAGTCCATTAGTTTGCGGATGGTAGGGTGTCGTCCTTATCTTCCGGCAGCCATACAGATTGCAGAATTCCTGGAAGACCTCCGCTTCAAAGGCAGGTCCCTGGTCCGTCAGCACTTGGTCCGGGTACCCGTGTGGACGGCAAAAGTGCTGCTGGAAGGCTCTAGCTGCTGTTTGAGCCGTTAAGTCCTTGACGGGGACGACAACCAGAAACCGGGAGTAATGATCCACGATGGTTAACGCGTAGACGTAGCCACTTCTGCTTGGGGTCAGTTTTACATGATCCAAGGCTACCAGTTCCAACGGTTGCCGGGTGACGATGGACTGCAGGGGAGTCTTCTGGCTGGCACGGTCCTTCCTTCTCAGGTTGCACGGGCCACAGTCTCTGCACCACTTCAGTTGACGCGCCCCCTGGGCCATGTTCAAGAGACACCCGGAGCCGGATCTGGATAGGGGTAGTAGTCCTTGTGGCGGTGACCCGGTCCGTGCCCAGGGTGGTCAAACTAAGTGTGTGGCAGTCTTTGTAGATGTTGTTTGAGTGTCGACTACGCCACCCGTTGATTGCGGCTAGGAGGCCGCCGCTGCAGAGCAGACCGCTGAGGCCGGTGGTAGGTTTGTGCAGCAAGGATGGTATAACCCCCAACGGGAGGGGTATGGCCTCAGGGCAGCAGATGTGGAAGTTGGTGGTTGTGATGGTGCAGCAAGGAAGCTCAGAGACAGGTGATGCAGTTTCAGGGTTTTTACTCACAGGTGTTGCTCCGGTCACTCCGGCCTTGAGTGACCACCCGAGCCGTGCTGCGTCCACCAGGTGTGGGACTCGGCCAACTCCCAGGCAATCCAGAGCGTGGTCCTGAGCTCCCTTCTATCTCTCTCTCTGCTGGCCGTTCCCACCAGGGATCCACCTTTGTCCGGCTCCCTCGGGCCTCTTGGTGGTAAAACCTTCTCTGGCTTTCCTGACCCTATTCGTGGTGTGCCTTCCTGGTGGATGTGGTGAGGGTCGTGGCAAAACTTAACCACGACCTCCGGTTCCTGGCTAAGGATCATTAGCCTCTGCCAGTTAGGGTTCCGGTACCCGTTTCTGCCAACCCTTCACCCTTTTGGTTTACTTCTGGGATCTCAGGGTTCCCTCTTGTCTTGTGTCTCTGGGCCTTTCTTCCTCCTTCTCTCCACTACAGGCCTGGCCCTGGAGCTGGGCCCAGCCGGAGCCACAGCTCCCTGTCAGCCCTCCTGGCTGAGCTCCTCTGCTCTGCTCCTCCTCAGTCTGACTGACCCTGTCCTAAGATGGTGCCCACCATATATACTCCCTCTATGTGTGAGCCCAGGTGACTAGCACCCAATGGGCTCCTACCTCTATGCCCAGAGTCCCTCCCCTATCTGCCCCTACACTACTGGGATGTTCCTCCCCCCCTCCCACTCCAGCCAGGGACAGACGCTGTCGTACCTGCACATCTAATTGGTGGGAGTACCGCAGTTCTGTCCCCCGGAAATGGGATGAGTGTAGTGCATGCAGCTGTCTGAGCTCAGTCCCACACTCCATCCTTACCCGGGAGTGGAATACCACACCTCTGGAGTGAGGTGCAATACCCCTGTAGCAGCCGAGTCCTCAGGGTGCTACATTCCCCCCTGGTAAATCACAGCACGTCCTCGGGCTGTAAAAGAATAAAAACATACCAAAACATACAAACTTTTTAAAACATACACTAACATATAAAACATTATAAACACATATAATATGACAGGTAACTTCTCATATATTATTTTAGCAATATAACTTTTGATATAAAACTTTTCATATAAAATGTTCTTAAGCTTCTGGCCACTGTGCAAATTGTGACCAGGTAAAGGGCCACAGTCACTAGAAGAAAACAGCAGTTTTCCTATAAAACCGGTAGGGGGCGCCTTGGGAAGCGCAACTATGTACAGGTTATGGCCGCTCTCAGTCCTCGGCCAGGTAGAGGGAAAGAACGACCGCTCTCAGTCCTCGGTCAGTGGGGATAAGGGATGGCTGCTCACAGTCCTCAGCCTGTGGGGAAAAGGGATGGCTGCTCACAGTCCTCAGCCTGTGGGGAAAAGGGACACACAGGTAACAGTTCACACTAGTCCCAACGGGGACCACACTTCACTTAGCAGCAATTCACATAACAGTTCTTGTAACAGTTCTCATACCCCGACGGGTAACTTTATACAGTTCTCTTTACCGTTCAGTGGTAACGATGCCCTCCTGCTCCTTCCTGAAGGTAATTTTCAGACCCGTCCGGGTCCTCTTGTTCTCCTCCATACCGCAGCTCTTCTTCCGTCAATCGGTGCACATGAAGGGCGTACGGTCCTTTGGCACACTGATGCCGGGTGAAGGTGACCTCGTCACCCAGGTAAAGGTCACGACCACGGTGTCCCTCCGGCAGATGAGACTCGACATCCCTGCGGGTGACAAAGACGTTTCCGGGGGTTCTGTGATCCCTGATAAAGCCCCAACCGTGCTCCAGTTGGAACTTGATGACAGTCCCGGTGGCGCGGGGACCGTGGGCCGCACGGCGGTCTCGCCGGGTCCGGCTTTTCTGCTCTGCGCTCTGGACCTGCAGCCGCTCCTCGCGGATCCGCCTCTCTCGCCGTTCCCTCTGAAAGACCTCCAGCTGCTGACGGCAGCACTCCGCACGCTGGGCTGCGGCCGCCCGGGTCTCTTGGGTGAACCCCATGAGGTTTTCACCGGTGGGGTCCCATTCGAACTGCGCCTCCTCCAACGGGAGTGGGGTTATCTTGGCGGGCGCCGGAGCCGGGATCAGGGGCTCACATAGGGGTCTTTCCTTCCGGAGTCGGAGATTGAGGTACTCCGGTGGCCACTCAAAGGGCTGCCCATCCGGGCAAGTATGTTGCGTGAACAGGTCTTCACCCAAGGGTAGCACAGTGGAGGTTGAGGGCGCGGTGGTGGTAGCGGCGCCCGGATGCACCAGGCCTTGCGACCAGGCCGGTGGCACCCTAAAGGTGAAGGGCACTGTGGAGACGGCGGCGCCCGGGGGTACTCGGCCTTGCGACCAGGCCGGTGGCGTTTCCTGCTTGGCCGCGCTCAGGGTCAAGGCGTGTGACGTCACAAGGGGCGTGGCCGCGGCTCCTGCAGCTTGAGGCCTAGTTTGGAGCGGTGGCGGTGCAGCAACGGGCACGGTAAGGGGAATTTTGGGCTCTGCGACGGGGAGCTGGGGCAGGCTCACGGCTACTAGGCCTGGGGTGGTGACGTCCCCTTTACCTGCTTCCATCTCTTCAGCTCCTTCCACGGCGTCGTCTCCGGCCTTCGTCCCTCCTGCACCATCCTCAGAGGCAGACAGACTCCTCGTCCCGGGTGGCGTTCTTTGCTGGCGGGTTCCAGCCTGCAGGGCCATTTCTCTGCTCCACTCGGCCAGCACTTCTTGCTGCACTCGGGCCATCTTCCGAGCCAAGCCCTCCAGCGCGGTCTGTCCATGCTCCCGATCTTTGGGGAGCTGTGCCAGGATCTCCACCAGGCCTTCTGGGGTGGCGGCCTGCAACAGGCTCCTGACCAGAGGGTCGGTGCTGCCTGACTCTCCCTCCATCTCCGGGTGCGATCTTTCCAGACTCCTCCAGGCTGCACCCATCCTCTCTCTTTTGTTCCTGATCCGCCCATCCTGAGAGCGGTCCTGGGGCAACTTGGTGATTGTCAGTTCCAGGGGCAGCCCTCTCACGCTGATGGACATTTCTACCATTGCAGTCTCTGCTGGTGGGGGCGGTTTCCGCTTTTGGCGCCATTCCTGGACCTGGCCCACGATGGGAGGTGGCCTCTTGCCACCCTCTGGCACGCCCATAATGGCGTCCGCTCTGCCAGGGCGGGAAATCGTCTCAGATGGCGGGAATCGTCTCCTAATGGCGGGAAACTCCGTGGATGGAGGGAAAAGGCTGCAGATGGCGGGCAAACGGCGGGAATCTTCACCACAGGTAAGTTTGAAAAGTCTCTTTTTCAGGCACGCAGTACCCGGTGGTTGCGGGCACGAAATCCTGCCGACTACGCCAAAGTTGACGCGCCCCCTGGGCCATGTTCAAGAGACACCCGGAGCCGGATCTGGATAGGGGTAGTAGTCCTTGTGGCGGTGACCCGGTCCGTGCCCAGGGTGGTCAAACTAAGTGTGTGGCAGTCTTTGTAGATGTTGTTTGAGTGTCGACTACGCCACCCGTTGATTGCGGCTAGGAGGCCGCCGCTGCAGAGCAGACCGCTGAGGCCGGTGGTAGGTTTGTGCAGCAAGGATGGTATAACCCCCAACGGGAGGGGTATGGCCTCAGGGCAGCAGATGTGGAAGTTGGTGGTTGTGATGGTGCAGCAAGGAAGCTCAGAGACAGGTGATGCAGTTTCAGGGTTTTTACTCACAGGTGTTGCTCCGGTCACTCCGGCCTTGAGTGACCACCCGAGCCGTGCTGCGTCCACCAGGTGTGGGACTCGGCCAACTCCCAGGCAATCCAGAGCGTGGTCCTGAGCTCCCTTCTATCTCTCTCTCTACTGGCCGTTCCCACCAGGGATCCACCTTTGTCCGGCTCCCTCGGGCCTCTTGGTGGTAAAACCTTCTCTGGCTTTCCTGACCCTATTCGTGGTGTGCCTTCCTGGTGGATGTGGTGAGGGTCGTGGCAAAACTTAACCACGACCTCCGGTTCCTGGCTAAGGATCATTAGCCTCTGCCAGTTAGGGTTCCGGTACCCGTTTCTGCCAACCCTTCACCCTTTTGGTTTACTTCTGGGATCTCAGGGTTCCCTCTTGTCTTGTGTCTCTGGGCCTTTCTTCCTCCTTCTCTCCACTACAGGCCTGGCCCTGGAGCTGGGCCCAGCCGGAGCCACAGCTCCCTGTCAGCCCTCCTGGCTGAGCTCCTCTGCTCTGCTCCTCCTCAGTCTGACTGACCCTGTCCTAAGATGGTGCCCACCATATATACTCCCTCTATGTGTGAGCCCAGGTGACTAGCACCCAATGGGCTCCTACCTCTATGCCCAGAGTCCCTCCCCTATCTGCCCCTACACTACTGGGATGTTCCTCCCCCCCTCCCACTCCAGCCAGGGACAGACGCTGTCGTACCTGCACATCTAACTGGTGGGAGTACCGCAGTTCTGTCCCCCGGAAATGGGATGAGTGTAGTGCATGCAGCTGTCTGAGCTCATTCCCACACTCCATCCTTACCCGGGAGTGGAATACCACACCTCTGGAGTGAGGTGCAATACCCCTGTAGCAGCCGAGTCCTCAGGGTGCTACACATGTGTCATAATGGGCTCCTGGCTTTTATCTGGCAGTGCTGCAGAAGTCAGCTTCAGTCTGTAGGGAGCCTACAGACTGGGAAACAGGGGAGACTGCTGCTCATTTTTTCATTAATTATTTATCCTCTCTACACCCCCCACCCCAGACTCCAGAAATTCATATTCAGAAACCGGGACATTATTTTCAAGCACTTTACAATATTCCTTGATTTCTTCATCAGTAGCAACATTATATTTACTAAACAAAGCCTCATAAAATCCAGTTATTCCCTTTACCATATCTTCCCCATGCAACTCACCTTCAGATGAAAAAATTGAAGTAAAAACCCCTTTATTATTAAAACTCTTCTTGAAAACATATCTTGAACACTGTTCATTTTCTTCTAAGTGCCTCACCTTGGACTGAAACACAATTTACTTCCCCCTTTCCATCATCCCTTTCTTTATCCCTTCCTTAACCTTTTTCAACTCCTCTTCTACCCCAATACCCAAACCTCTAAATTTATTTAAAGTGTCAAGCCTCCTCACCAAAGCCGCCTCCTCTTCTCTCTTCTTTCTAGCTCTTTCATATCCCACTCTCTTGAAATAAGTAGCAAATTTCCCTTTAGCCCAATCCCACCATGACAAAATATTACTAAAATCTTTCTGCTTGACAAGACAATGATTAAAAAGACTCTTAAAACCCTCACCCACCTCTTCTTCTTGTACGAAGTCAGTGTTAAGCTTCCACAGACCCCTGCTAAAAGAAACCAAATCCATTATACTAAACTCCGCCCTCACCATCTTGTGATCAGAAAAGGTATTTGCCATATGACTACACTTAATAATCTTCAACCCTTCAGACGCCAAAATAAAATCTATTCTAGATTTACACACACCGCTCTCTGCTATATATGTATATTTTTCATCAACCTTAACCAAAGTACCTGAATCCTGATGCCTAACATTCTGTATTACGTCATTTAATAACTTAGAGGAAATATCCAGTCGGACCTCTGAGGAACTCTCCCTATCCGACACCGATCTTATACAATTAAAATCCTCTGCAATCACTGTAAAAACCCGACCTGGCATAAAAAATTTCAACTTTTCAAAAAAGGATACCCGTGCCTGTTTCTCAGCTTCCGCATATATATTAAAAATCCTTCCCCTCTCCCCCAAAAAATCAAACTCCAGAATAATAAAATGACCCGGTACAATAATCCTGAAATCCTGCACATCAATATTACTATTTCTAAGCAAAAAACCCACCCCCTCATTACTACTGCTTGAACTTGGGGACCAAAAGGACTTACCGTGTTTCCATTCATTCTCTAGGTGATCCCTTTAAAGCACACTCTTGTAAACATATTATATCAGCATTTGTTCTACTCAGAAAATCAAAAATGGCCGCCCTTCTATTTTCTGCCCCTATACTTCTAACATTCAAGGATGCTATAATCAAACTCATAATGAAAAAAGAGATAACAAATCTCCATCTCTTATCCATCAGAATCATGTTTTCTTAACAAACTGACTTGTATCCTGAAATTTTTCCACAACCTGAGCTTCTAAATATACATGGACAGGAGAGCCAGGGACCCCGTGTCCCCGTGTGCCCACTGAAAACAAGATATTATCTGCAGATAAAACACCATAAGGGTTAGGGTGTTCAAACCTAGGTCTCTTGGAGACACCTCCGGCCCCTACTCCAAACCCAACTCTAAAGAGGAACCCTGTCTGTGCCCGGGAGTCAGATCATCATCCGACTCACCAGGCTCAAACCCTGGTGCACTAATCAGACTCAAGACACTGCCCTCCAGCTCACCAACCACATTACTCATTGCACCCAACAAAACCTCCATCCCAGAAACCACTTCTGCCAAATGACTAATTCACCCACTTATGGCCCCACCCGGAGTCTCCTACAGGGAGTGTTCAAACTCATCTTCCAGAGTAGTATCCATGTGGTCTGACTCACTCTCCCCACTGTCGGAAGGGAGCCCCACTACTGCGGCATCCACTACCCCAGGTTGTACCAGTTGTTGGTTAACTCCCACTTCACCTGACTCAGATGATGTACTCCCAACACCTGTTTTCCTCTGCCTCATTTTCACCTCAGACTCCTCCACATTCAACTCCTTCCCCCTCCCACCACCATTTTGTAACACATGTGCATAAGAAAAAAGACTATTCCCATCCATAACAGGACAATTCCTAGCAAAATGCCCTGCCAGACCACACAAGTCACAAACCCTAACATGTGGACATTAGCCTGGCTTATGACCAGGGATTCCACAGTTCCTGCAAACAACACCCCTGTCACATTTATGCCATGTGTGCCCATATTGACCTCAGTGCCGACAAAACTCCATCTGTCCTTAAAAGAAGCAAAAACCCCTTTCTCACCGATGGAAAAGGACGCTGGGGAGCACTTGTATCCACACAGGCTACTTTCTTCCTTCTTGAAAATCACAAAATAAAGTCTCTTCCAACTGGGCATTCCCCAAAAGTTTTTAATTTTCTCTCCCCCTTCAATATGTTCACAAAAGCGACTCAAATAAGCAGAAATTAAAGCGTCATTCATTCTGGGATTATTCATGTGAACAATCAATTTCTTTTTAACTTGTTTAAACAAAGTCTGAACCTATATCTCATCCTAAATAGGGTTATCACTATCTTCAATCTTCTTACCCGCATTCATACAGTCCACTTCATTAAACAAGGTGAGATCATATATACCTTGACTTGGAAAATCCTGTAGGCAATTCACATCTTCCACTTTAAGATTCAAAATCCCAAAGATAACCTCCTCCACGATATTCTTCGTCCCTACTTCTGTCTTGAAACCAGGCAAAACCTGAAATCGGATTGTATCCTTGGCTCCTTGAACCGACATCTTTATTGAATCTTCGCGCCTCGGAAATCGCCGACTTGTTTACCCAGGGTCCCCACAAGGAGGACCCCGGGAATCCCATTGACAAAGACCCAGCCGAATTCCCCCAACCAGATCTTTGCCAAAAGGCCGAGAAGCGATTACCTGAATTGGTTTTGGCCTATGGCTGCACCCTGGCCCCAAGAAGGCACCCATTGTAGGGATAGGGACAAAGAATCCCCTTAGGAAGACATGTTGTTCATCAATAGACACCTTAAAACCCACAAATATACTGCTTGTTGCAGATGCACCCCACAAGTTTTTAATCTGCATAAGTCCACCTATTTTCACACATTCTCCCCCCCCCCAATGTCCCACGTGCCTCAAGACCAGGGGGGGGGGTAGAGAGGATAACTAATTAATGAACAAACAAGCAGCGTTCCCCCCTGCTTCCCAGTCTGTAAGCTCCCTACAGACTGAAGCTGGCTGCTGCAGCACTGCCAGATAACAGCCGGGAGCCAACTATGACATGTGCAATGTCTGTTCCATTCTTGCATTCTTGCATTATTCCATTGTCCCATTGTTCCATTGCCCCCTAACAATGGGACAATGGAAAAAAGCAAGAATGGAAGAATGGAATAGACATTGCAGGTGTCATAATGGGCTCCTGGCTTTCACCTAGCTGTGCTGCAGCAGCCAGCTTCAGTCTGTAGGGAGCCTACAGACTGGGAAGCAGGGGGGGATTCTGCTCGTTTATTCAATAATTAGTTACCCTCTCTAACCCCCACCCATCCCGGTCTTGAGGCGCGTGGGACATTAGGAGGGAGAGGAGAGGAGAATGTGTGAAAATAGGTGGACGAATAGGGGAGTATCAGATATTAAACTGATATGAAAAGAAACTACACTTGATCTTAGCCAAAAGGCCGAGAAGCGATTACCTGAATTGGTTTTGGCCTATGGCTGTACCCTGGCCCCACACATTCTCCCCCCCCCAATGTTCCATGTGCCTTAAGACTGGGGGGGTGGGTAGAGTGGATAACTAATTAATGAACAAACGAGCAGCAGTCCCCCCTGCTTCTCAGTCTGTAGGCTCCCTACAGACTGAAGTTGGCTACTGCAGCACTGCCAGATAAAAGCCTGGAGCCCATTATGACACGTGCAATGTCTGTTCCATTCTTGCATTATTCCATTGTCCCATTGTTCCATTGTTCCATTGTCCCCTAACAATGGGACAATGGAATAATGCAAGAATGGAAGAATGGAAGAGACATTGCACGTGCCATAATGGGCACATGGCTGTTATCTTGCTATGCTGCAGCAGCCAGCTTCAGTCTGTAGGGAGCCTATAGACTGGGAAGCAGGGGGGACAGCTGCTCGTTTGTTAAATAATTAGTTACCCCCTCTACCCCCCACCCTTCCCGGTCTTGAGGCGCGTGGGACATTAGGGAGGAGAGGAGAATGTCTGAAAATAAATGGACGTATAGGAGACGTATCAGATATTAAACTGATAAGAAAAGATACTACACTTGATCTTAGCCAAAAGGCCGAGAAGCGATTACCTGAATTGGTTTTGGCCTATGGCTGCACCCTGGCCCCAAGAAGGCACCCATTGTAGGGATAGGGACAAAGACTCCCCTTAGGAAGACATGTTGCTCATCAATAGACACCTTAACATCCACAACTATTCTGCTTGTTGCAGATGCACCCCACACGTTTTTAATCTGCATAAGTCCACCTATTTTCACACATTCCCCCCACCCTCCAATGTCCCATGTGCCTCAAGACCGGGGGGTAGAGAGTATAACTAATTAATGAACAAATGAGCGGCGGTCCCCCCTGCTTCCCAGTCTGTAGGCTCCCTACAGACTGAAGCTTCATGCTGCAGCACTGCCAGATAACAGCCAGGAGCCCATTATGACATGTGCAATGTCTGTTCCATTCTTCCATTCTTGTATTATTCCATTGTCCCATTGTTCCATTGCCCCCTAACAGTGGGACAATGGAATAATGCAAGAATAGAAGAATGGAACAGACATTGCACGTGTCATAATGGGCTCCTGGCCTTTATCTAGCTGTGCTGCAGCAGCCAGCTTCAGTCTGTAGGGAGCCTACAGACTGGCAAGCAGGGGGGACTGCTGCTCATTTGTTCAATAATTAGTTACCCTCTCTACAACCCACCCTTCCCGGTCTTGAGGCGCGTGGGACATTAGGTGGGAGAGGAGAGGAGAATGTGTGAAAATAGTTGGACGTGTAGGGGACGTATCAGATATTAAACTGATAAGAAAAGATAAGGCTTCACAAAATTTTTATTAACGTGAAATTCAAAACAAACAGTTAAACAACAAACAATGATACATTAATACAGAACCGAATTCCATACATAAAAACCCCATATACGATTTGCATCCCTTTTCCCCATATACTTCATGTCTCTCAAATAATAAACATACATCTCACTAAATGCAATCTTGATACAATCTTTAACAGAAATAGTGTCATGTTTAAAAAGTAAAAGATTCCGGATAGCATTTTTAACACAGTTTATCATACTCCAACATACACAATATTGCTGCGGGAATGGGCATTTAAACAAACCATACAACACATATTCATGATTAAAATCCCTCAAACCACAAGTCCATTTAAAAAGTATACCAATTTTTCTCCATATTTCCTGTGCAAAAGTGCAATTCCACATAAGGTGCAAAACAGTCACATCAATGCCACAAGAAGTCCTAGGGCACTTTGCCCTTGCCACCAAGCCTCTAATGTGCTGGAATTCTCTAGTGGGGAGGCACTGGTGGACTACCATCCATGCAACATCTTTATGGCCATTGGCCAGAAACTTTCCGAAAACGTTCCTCCAGACTTGTTTGGATCTGCCAGCTGAGAAGTTCATCACAGAAGTAACATCTTCATCCTTCCTTAAATGTGTGGAGAGCTTTTTACGATCCTTAAGCAAATCCATATCCAAGTTCCCAAGGTCATGGGTCCTAATAGTCTTTTCTAAAATAGCATAATGCTTGGGCGGACATAAAAGAACGGGCATGGTCAAAGAGAGCTTGTACCACCTTTTAAAAATCATACCAGTATACTTTAAGAAAAACTTCAAAACACTATCAAAATTAAGGTGCTTAAAACAGAAACAAAAATAATTTAAATAAAAATACATATTTAAATTAGGAACATCTTTCCCACCATTCTTTCTACTCTTATGCATTATTTCACGTTTAAGTTTCTCCATTTTGGAATTCCATATAAACAAAAAAATACATATAGTCATTTTCTTAATCAAGAAAATGGAAGGAGGATAAACCATTGCGACAAATAACATAAGAGGTAACAAAACAGTCTTAACAATTAAAATCTTCCCTTCTATCGTTAATGATCCTAATCCCCAGAAAGATGTTTTCTTTGACATTTTCTCCAAAACAGTTTCCCAACTAAGCTTGCCATCGTTCTCCTTATTAAAGAAAATTACCAAAATTTTCATTTTGTCTCATTTTTACCGTTATCTGAGGTAGTTGGACGGTATCCCAGTTGACAATAATCAAATATTCAGTTTTATTAAAATTCAGTTTAAAACCAGATGCCTGACTAAAAAACTCTGTGCACCTCACCGCCCTCCGGAGGGAAGCAGGGTCTGTGCACACAACTGTCACGTCATCCATATAACCGAATACTTTAATTTGAATTCCACCTCCACACGGAATAGGAACCCCTCTGATCACCTTGTCCCTTCGTAAAGAACACAGGAGAGGTTCCATGGCACAGATAAACAACAACGGCGACAGAGGGCATCCCTGCTTCACTCCAGACTCCAAAAGCACTCCATCTGATAAAAAACCATTAACAGAGATTTGACTAAAACAATCTTTATATAAAAGCATAATACAATCTAAAAACACATTAGGGATAGCCATTATCTGTAAAACATTTAAAAGAAATTTATGAGAAACCCTATCAAAAGCTTTCTCAAAGTCTAATTTTAAAAGAGCAAGGTTTCGATCCCGATTCCTAGAGTACCAGATTACATCACGTATCACATTAAGAACTTCAGCTATACTTCTGCCTGGTACACCGCACATTTGCTCTGGTCGGATCAACTTGGCTATTACTGCTTTTAGACAATTTGCGATAATTTTAGCTAGTACCTTGTAGTCTGTGTTAAGGAGAGTTATAGGTCTCCAATTCACCAATTCCTTCCGATCTCCTTTTTTATAAATCAGAGACTCCACTCCCCTCCTCCATGACCACGGCAACTGTTTACAAATAAAAATGTGACACCCCAGGGGTCTGGTTGCCACAGTGATAGAGATATTATGTCTGAGAGCAGGTGGGAGGTCCTTTGGTCAGGGATCCTGTGCATGCCACACCTCCTGCCCAGTCTTGGGAGGGGAAGAACTTCCCCTGTATAAACCCGGGGCTGAGGCAGGGTGAGTCAGACAAGGAGAGTGGAGAAGAGAAGCAGCATAGGAAACAGCAGAGTTACAAGGAGTCAGGGGCTGGCAGCTACAGAGCTCGCCCTGACTAAGAAGATTCTTTACCGGACCCGGAGTCCGAGGCTGTGGGGACTAACTCTTACCCAGCAGCAGAATCCGTCGGGCAGGGGATTTCAGGTCCTCTGGCCCAGAAGCCCGAAGGCACGGTCACACGCGTGGGACCAGCACCGCCATCGTGGAGCGGAAGCCATTAGAAGGCCCCGAGTCACCGGCCATACGGGTGAGCACCACACGGTACACTCAGGGACGTGGGCTACTTACATCAGCTTCTAGCAAGGTAGCCAGAAGAGTACAGTCAGTTTGGGAGGCCTACAACTACGCCTGGCCAGGGGAGATCCCATCTGCTCAAAGACTGACCAGGCCCCGTTTGCTAGCAAGTACTCCGGGAGGGTCTGTCGTTGTTACCAGTAAAGACCCTGAACTACACCGTACCGTCTCTGAGTGGTTCCTGCTACCCCCATCATCCACGTCGGCTGCCCTGAGGCCATACCCCTCCCGTTGGGGGTTATACTATCACGCTGCACAATCCTACCACCGGCCTCAGCGGTCTGCCCTGCAGCAGCAGCTTCCTGGCTGCACTCAACGGGTGGCGTAGTCATCAACCATCTACTGCTAGTATATCGCCGCGCAGTTTGACTCCCTGGGCACGGACCGGGTCGCCGCCACGAGATTACAACCCTCAAGAGATCCGGCTCCGGGTAAGCTCCCGCGTGCGCAACGCAGCGCGACACAGGCCCAGGGGCGCGTCAACTTTGGCGTAGTCGGCAGGATCTCGTGCCCGCAACCACCGGGTACTGCGTGCCTGAAAAGCAAAGACTGTTCAAACTTGCCAGTGGTGAAGGTTTCCCGCCATCCGGCGCCATCTTCTACCTTCTTCCCGCCATCCGCGAAGTTTTCCCGCCATCCGGCGCCATCTTCGACCTTCTTCCCGCCATCCGTGGAGTTTTCCCGCCATTGGACGCCATCTTGAGGACGCCGCGCGGGAAGAAGAGGGGCGTGGACTCCGAAAGCGCGCGAGAACTGAAGCCCCGCCTCACGTCCGGACGTTGCGTAAGGTCCTGGAAGGAGCCCAGCAGACGCCGACATCACAGGAGCGCGACGGAAGGTCCTCAACCCTGACGATCCACTGCGGAGCCGCGGCCTACGGAAGAGGATCATCGCAAGGTAGGCCACGGTCCACTAGGGGGGAGGAAGATGTCGGATACGGAGGAGAGCTTCACTGCCTCAACCCCCGCCAGCGCTACCGCTGCTGCAGTTATGCCCTTCACCATGCCCTATATCCCGGGAGCAGCTTGGCTACCCCAGTACTCAGGGGAGTCACATACCCTGCATGACTTTAGAGAAAAGCTGGATAGCCTCTTCCAGGTGTACCCCCTCACAGAAGAGCAAAAAGTGAGCATCCTGGTGGCCCAACTAACCGGGGCAGCCAAAAGGGAAGTAAAATCCTGGCCACCTGGGAGGAAGACTGTCGCAGGGATACTAACCCGGCTGAAGGACACCTTTGATACCCGCACCTCAGCCGAGATTAAGCTTAGATTCTACGGGTGCAAGCAGCGAGCGCATGAGAGTATAAGGGACTATGCACTAAACCTACAAGAGGCCCTGAGGGCCATAAAGCAGACCGACCCTGATGGGGTGGGAAACGAGGACAGGCTATTGACTGAACAATTTATAGAGGGTTTATATTGCAATGCCCACCGAACCCAGTTGCGGGCAATGGCCTTACAGGATCCCCATCTGGACTTTGCACAGTTCAAGGATAGAGCTATCCGGGTGCTCCGAGAACCAGCACCGGGTGGCGTTGTTACCCACAGACGCCCAGCTATCACTTACCACCAGGAGGCGGCGCCCTTGTCGGCAGGGCCTGTGGGAGCTGATGCGCAGGCTTTGGACAATGACCCGGCTCCAGACCTACACCATCAGGTCCAAGAGCTAGCTAAGAGCGTTGCTGCGCTAACCCGAACTGTGCAGTCTTTACAGGTTTCCACCCCAGGGAAGATCCAGCTGGCATCCGGACCGGAGGACATCCCGTGGCGTCGACCAAGGAGGACCCCACCGGCCAGAGGAAGACCCAGTGACCGATACAGCGAGGACGGACGACCCATCTGCCGCCGCTGCAATCAACCCGGACATATGGAAAGGTACTGTTCTTTAAACGGGCACAACCTGGGGTAGAGGGCCAACCCCCAGGAAAAAGATCACCAGGCCCATCGAACTGGCGCGACAGATATGTGGGAGGACGTCCAGTCTTGCCTGTGGTACTGGATGGCATTCCCATGAGTGCCCTACTGGATACCGGGTCACAGGTCACCACCATCCCGTACGTGCTCTTCAAGCAGTACTGGAATGACTCGGATATTACCCGCTACCCTGACGACGACTTGAGTATCATCGCCAGCAATGGCCAGCCCGTGCCACAGATCGGATTTAAAGAGGTGACCCTCAAAATCGGTAGAGTCGAACTGGCCGCACAGGGACTGATCATTGTAGATATTGATAAACATGAGAGTCACCCAAAAATAACTCTAGGAACTAACGTAATTGAAAATTGTCTTGCAGAGGTGATTTTCCTTTTACAGCAGGTTGCCAAGAACGCCAGCTCCGGCGAGCAGCGGGTGCTCCAGAAAGAGATCCGGGCACTGATGCAACGGCAACAAGTGGAACTCTCCGGCGGTGAGATTGGTAGCGTAAGAATGTGTGACCCTTTTCCTATTGCCATGCCCCCAAAAAGTGAAATGATGATTTGGTGCCGGGCAGCTATTGGTCTGAGAGGTAGAGATTACCAGGCAATGGTAGAACCAGTTTACTCAGACAGTAGGCCCACCATTTTGACAGCACGGGGGGTGGTCAATGTACGCCATGGGAGGGTGCCCATTCGCATAATAAATATCGGGGAGAGGGAAGTGTACCTGCCCCGGTATGCCACGCTAGCCAAATTATGTACCACTAATCAAAATTCTATACAATCTGTGGAACCCTTGCCTCCATCTCACCCGGAGGAAGGTAACGGCTCTAAGAAAGACATGGAGGACTGGTGTCAGCAGCTACATCTGGGTACTGACTCCACTCCCGCACACCAGAAACAAGGAGTCTATCGGGTGGTTCAAGAGTATGAGAGAGTGTTTAGTAAACACCCGTTAGACTTCGGGCGAGTCAAGGGGGTAGAACACCGCATCCCCACGGGAGATCATCCTCCCATAAAAGAGAGGTATCGACCCGTACCCCCTGCACATTACCAACACGCCAAGGGGATGCTTAGAGACATGAAGGAGGCTGGGGTAATCCGGGATAGCTGTAGCCCCTGGGCAGCCCCACTAGTTTTAGTCAAAAAGAAAGACAACACCATGAGGATGTGTGTAGATTACCGGAAAATCAACCGTATCACACACAAGGATGCGTACCCCTTACCAAGGATAGAGGAGTCATTGGCTGCTTTAAGATCTGCTAACTTCTTCTCTACCTTGGATCTCACTAGCGGGTACTGGCAGGTTCCTGTAGCAGAGGCGGACCAGGAGAAGACCGCATTCACCACCCCGATGGGACTTAGCGAGTTCACCTGCATGCCGTTCGGACTCTGCAACGCCCCAGGAACCTTCCAACGATTAATGGAGTGCTGTCTGGGCCACAGAAACTTCGAGACGGTCCTGTTGTACCTGGACGATGTCATCGTATGCTCCAAAACTTATGAGGACCACCTGAAACACCTGGCGGAGGTGTTCGAAGCTCTGGCGAGTTACGGCCTAAAGGTGAAACCCTCCAAGTGTCACCTCCTGAAACCAAAGGTGCAATACCTGGGACACGTGGTGAGCGCTGACGGAGTGGCTCCCGACCCCGATAAGATCACCGCAATTAAGGGATGGCCAAGCCCCTCCAGCGTAAAAGAAGTGCGGCAGTTCCTAGGGTTGGTAGGCTACTACCGAAGGTTTATTCCCGGTTTCACCAAAAAGGCAGCGCCTATGCAGGACCTCCTGATAGGCCAGTCCCGGAAGGCCAAGAACCAGAAGCCGCCCTTCAAATGGGAAGAGCTAGAAGAAGAGTCCTTCCGCCAGCTGAAGATGGCCCTCACGGGGGATGAAATCTTGGCGTACCCGGACTATAGCCAGCCCTTCATCCTCTACACCGACGCCAGTAACATCGGGCTAGGAGCCGTACTGTCCCAGATTCAGCAGGGGAGAGAACGAGTAATCTCCTATGCCAGCCGAAAACTGCGACCCACCGAAAGGAACCCCGAGAATTACAGCTCATTTAAGCTAGAGTTCCTGGCCGTGGTATGGGCAGTCACCGAGCGCTTTAGGCATTACCTCGCTTCTTCCCGGTTCACCGTATACACGGATAACAACCCGTTGACACACCTGGACACGGCAAGACTCGGTGCCCTGGAGCAGAGGTGGATGGCCCGTCTGTCCAACTACGAGTTCACAATCAAATACCGGGCAGGACGCTCCAATACTAACGCGGATGCCCTGTCCAGGATGCCCAACCTGCCGGACGAAGGAGAAGATCCGGAGGGACTGGAAGAAGTTGAACTCCCTGCGTTCCACCGTCATGGGACTATCCAGTATTCCCACCGGGTAAGGGGTAAGCAGGCTGCTACGTTGAACCCCTTACCCCACTACAACTGGGCGGAAACGCAAGACAGCGACCCTGCCGTCCGACTGGTGAAGGAGATGCTGACTCGGCCGGAGGCTCGCCTTGAACCAGACGCTCCGGAGGAAGCCAAACAACTATGGGCGGAGAAGAGTCGACTATTCCTTTACAAGGGGAAGTTGTGCCGCAGAATGGTCAACTCCCGGACGCATGAATTACTCTGGCAAGTAGTGGTGCCACGAAGAGACGCAGCCATGGTGATGGAGGCATACCACGACGGAGCTGGACACTTTGGGTGGAAAAAGCTGGAGTTCCTGCTGCGCGAGCGGTTCCACTGGGTAGGCATGAGGGGAACCATCGAGAAGTGGTGCAGAGATTGTGGCCCGTGCAACCTGAGAAGGAAGGACCGAGCCAGCCAGAAGACTCCCCTGCAGTCCATCGTCACCCGGCAACCGTTGGAACTGGTAGCCTTGGATCATGTAAAACTGACCCCAAGCAGAAGTGGCTACGTCTACGCGTTAACCATCGTGGATCATTACTCCCGGTTCTTGGTTGTCGTCCCCGTCAAGGACTTAACGGCTCAAACAGCAGCTAGAGCCTTCCAGCAGCACTTCTGCCGTCCACACGGGTACCCGGACCAAGTGCTGACGGACCAGGGACCTGCCTTTGAAGCGGAGGTCTTTCAGGAATTCTGCAATCTGTATGGCTGCCGGAAGATAAGGACGACACCCTACCATCCGCAGACTAATGGACTTTGTGAAAAAATGAACCAGGTGGTAATGGATCTTCTAAAAACGTTGCCCCTGGAAGAACGCAGTCTGTGGCCTGAAAAGTTGCCCGATCTGGTGGACCTATACAACCACATCCCGGTAGGTTCCACCAACTGTACCCCGGCTTACCTAATGAGGGCAAGACCTGGTAAGTTACCTGTTGACCTGGAAATGGGAGTCCTGACCCCCGAGGACACTTCACCAGAAACAGACTGGGACACAGAGAGGCAGCAGCAGTACCGGAGAGTACAGGAGAGCGTGGAGCGAAGTCTCTGTCAGGCTAGGGAAAGACAAGAGAAAACTTACAACCAGTATGCTCCCGCTGTTCCCCTGGTACCCGGAGAGCAGGTCTTGAAGAGGAAGAGACGGCTCCACAAGTTGGACGACCAGTGGGAGAAGGACCCGTACACCGTACTGCCCTCAAGCCACGGGAACCCGAAGGTCTGTACCATCAGTAAAGACGGAGGGGAAACCACAGCCATTGTATCCCGGGACCACCTGAAGAAGTGTCCCGAACAACTGAGGAACCCTGAAGAGGAACAAGAAGACCATCGACCCGTGGAAGAAAGGGAAGATATGGTTAGTACCGTGCTCGGGGACTTCCCTCGGTCTTGGACTCAAGTCAATGGTGCAGTTGTGGTACCCGTACTCACCTTCCTCCAACCATCATCCCAAGAACCTACGGAGCAACGGGTAGAGCTGGAAGAACAGCCGGTCCAGGAGGCAGAAGACTCCACACAAGCAGAACAGGAGAATCAACCCTCTGCTTATAGTGAGCCTGCCGTACCCCTAGTGAGACAAAGAGCCGGTAGACAGCTGCCCAGTTTACCCTTGACAGCTCCTACACCCTGTAGTTCAGGGCCAGACAGTCAGCTCCGTAGGTCCACTCGGGCCACTAGAGGCCAGTTACCCGCACGCTGGAGAATTTAAAGTGTATAAATTGTTTTATTTATGTTTTTCTGTGTCTTGTTGCTTGTGTATAATTTTGTGTTTCTAGTTATTTTTAGGAAACCTTGGTGGATTTACCGGGAATCCTTGTATATAGTTGGAGCGTAACCCAGGATGGACTAGAGACTGTTAAGGACTCGGGGTAGGACAGACCCCTACCTGGTTACGTCTCCCTGTGTTGGTGAAATGGACACCTTTGCTTTTCTTCAAAGACTGCATCCGGTTGCGGACACGCCGTAACCATCTTATGTGTTTTTCTTATAGTATTGTTATTGTTATACTTTGTTATGTTTTTCTAAATGTGTTTAGTCCCGGAGTACTAAATTTCACTAGGGGGGAATGTGACACCCCAGGGGTCTGGTTGCCACAGTGATAGAGATATTATGTCTGAGAGCAGGTGGGAGGTCCTTTGGTCAGGGATCCTGTGCATGCCACACCTCCTGCCCAGTCTTGGGAGGGGAAGAACTTCCCCTGTATAAACCCGGGGCTGAGGCAGGGTGAGTCAGACAAGGAGAGTGGAGAAGAGAAGCAGCATAGGAAACAGCAGAGTTACAAGGAGTCAGGGGCTGGCAGCTACAGAGCTCGCCCTGACTAAGAAGATTCTTTACCGGACCCGGAGTCCGAGGCTGTGGGGACTAACTCTTACCCAGCAGCAGAATCCGTCGGGCAGGGGATTTCAGGTCCTCTGGCCCAGAAGCCCGAAGGCACGGTCACACGCGTGGGACCAGCACCGCCATCGTGGAGCGGAAGCCATTAGAAGGCCCCGAGTCACCGGCCATACGGGTGAGCACCACACGGTACACTCAGGGACGTGGGCTACTTACATCAGCTTCTAGCAAGGTAGCCAGAAGAGTACAGTCAGTTTGGGAGGCCTACAACTACGCCTGGCCAGGGGAGATCCCATCTGCTCAAAGACTGACCAGGCCCCGTTTGCTAGCAAGTACTCCGGGAGGGTCTGTCGTTGTTACCAGTAAAGACCCTGAACTACACCGTACCGTCTCTGAGTGGTTCCTGCTACCCCCATCATCCACGTCGGCTGCCCTGAGGCCATACCCCTCCCGTTGGGGGTTATACTATCACGCTGCACAATCCTACCACCGGCCTCAGCGGTCTGCCCTGCAGCAGCAGCTTCCTGGCTGCACTCAACGGGTGGCGTAGTCATCAACCATCTACTGCTAGTATATCGCCGCGCAGTTTGACTCCCTGGGCACGGACCGGGTCGCCGCCACGAGATTACAACCCTCAAGAGATCCGGCTCCGGGTAAGCTCCCGCGTGCGCAACGCAGCGCGACACAGGCCCAGGGGCGCGTCAAAAACATCTTTAAAAAGCACAAAAAGGTCCTCTTTTAAAATGTCCCAAAAAATAAGATAAAATTCTACAGGCAACCCATAACACCCAGGTGCTTTCCCTTTTGAAAAACTTTTAAAGGTAACATACAGTTCTTCCAAAACAATATTTCGCTCTAAAAACACCTGATCAGCAGAATTCAGCTTAAAATCAAGGACAATAAGAGCTTCAGACAAAAAGGACTCATCAACACACTATTCACTAAAAAGCTTGTAAAAATTAAAAGCAGCTTTTAGCATTCCTGACAAAGATGTTTCTCCCTCTAAGTTAGTAATTATTTCTCTTCTATTCCTAACTTTTTTGAAAAAGAAGCACGAGCATTTTTCCCCCTCCTCCAAATGTTGCACTCTAGAATTAAAAATTATCTCCTTCCCTTTCTGATCTATGCGTACTTGAATTTCTGCTTTCAACTCTGCCATATCTTCATCTTCCTCAAAACCCAACTCCCTAAATTTAAATAGTGTCTGCATTCTAGTGTTCAAATCATTAAAACATAGTTTTTTTTCCCTAGCTTTCCGTCTTCCTACCAAAATAAAAAACATTTGAACCATTTTTTTTTACATTTTCCCACCAGATTGGCATTGGAATGTCAGGAGGTCTCTGCTGTTGCCATCCATGAAAAGCCTTACCAAACTGTTGTCGAATCTGGGGATCCTCGAACAGGTGAGTACTCAAACGCCAAAGACCCTTATTAACCCTCTGTTCATCTTGATAATTAAGGCGCACCTCTAGAACCCTATGATCAGAGAACACATTTGGCGTTAAAACAAACTGTAGAGGATTAAAATCTTCAGATAAAAATAAAAAGTCAATCCTGGAGGACACTCCCCTTCCAGACCACGTATAACCAGGGTCTGTTGGCGAGAGCGTCCTCCATGCAACACACAACTTAAAATCAGTTAACATGTCTTTAAGCAGGTAACTTGACTTATCTAGTTTACAGAGAGGATCACCACTTTCCCGCTGTTCACTTACATGCAAACAATTAAAATCACTCCCAACTAAAAGAGGAGATGATCCAGTGCAAAATAATGGCAAGACCTCAAAAAGTTGAATCCTCTCCTGCTTATCGGGAGGGGCATAAACCTTCATTATATGAAACATAAAACCATTAAAGTTAAAATGCAGCAATATAGCCCTGCCGGGTTCTATTTCTATTGCCTCATTTATAACAATATTTGTTCCTCGGCAAAGCAATCCTACTCCCGCAGACTTATTTTTATTTGAACGGGACCACACAGTGGGGCCCAGCTTCCAGTCACTCTTAATGTCATCATATTTCAAAGCATATTGTAGGCCACATTCTTGTAAAATACAAACATCGAAATCAATCGTCTCAAGATATGAAAATAAAGCAGCCCTACGGACGGGGCTCTTTAATGATCTCACATTAAGTGAGACGAGTTTCAAGGTAGGCATCCGAACCCAGAGGATGAATCATCCATAACATCATTTGAATCGAAGGCTTGGATTCCCTCCTCAGATGACACACTGAGATCTGGAGACCCAAACGACCAGATGGTGACTTGGTCAGAGGTCGTAGTCGGATAGGTCACAGTCCCCAGCCAAACTTCTCCTCGATCCAGATTAACTTCAGGTGACTCTGGGCCTTTTACACTCCGCCTTTTCTTTCCACTAGGCTCTACCAAATCACTGGAACAGTCATCGTTGTCATCTGCTGGCGGGGTCTGGTCTATCTGGAATAGATCCCCGGGACAATCCCATGGAAAATCACCTGAAATAAAAAACCCTGGTCTGGCTTCCTGAAGGACCCCAGGGCCATCGATGCGGGGCCCCCTGCAGCCAACTGTGCAGGGGCACCCAGCTCCGACCCAACAGGGCAAATAAGAGTCATTGAAGCAGCGGTTTCCCCCTGCTCCGACATGAGGGTGGTCGAGGTGTCTTTTACCTCCATACTTTTGGCCTTCGCCGTAGGGGCAATAGGCTTCCCTTCCGAAGCTCTGGCCACCGATGCCTGTCCATTGGTTGTAGCCAATGGACGAATCGGCTCAGCCCTAGAAGATGACTTAGTACCTTAGGCTCCTCCGGACCTCCCAGGAGACCCCGCAACCTCGGCGTATGTCTGGGAGTTTGCTCTATTGGGGCAGCTCTGGGACATATGCCCGTCATCACCGCAGAGATTACATGTTCTGCCCAGAGGACAATCCTTCATTTGGTGCCCATAATGGCTACAATTGTTGCAATGGTCCACCTTCCTGTCTCTGTAAGATGTCTGTGTATGTTCCATCTTTCCACAGTTCCTACAGGACATTGGCATCCCGGGATAAAACAAATACACTCTGCTCTTACCAATGACAAAAGTTGATGGAGGGTGCTGCATTCCCCCAAATCCGTTAGGATCTCTCTTCAAGCACATCAAGAACTTCCTCTTGCCACACCAAAATCCCACAGCGTTCATCATCTCTCCTTGGTACCACAATTCATCACAGTGGCGCCGCAAGTAAGTAGCAATGTCATCCACGTCCACATAGGGGTTGGGAAAGTAAACCACCATAGGGATATGCAAATAGGGGACAAAAATTTAGATCTTCAAGTTCATCCATATGAGATTTCTCATTTACCTTTTGCACCAGTTGTTGGCAGCATCCCTGGGTCTTAAAGGTGATAGTGTAGGTTCCTTTGTATTCATTATCCTGGAAGCAAAATATATCTCTCCTCTGGAACTCCAAGACTCCAAGCAAGATCTTATGGCAGATGAAGGAAAGATTCTTCAGCTTCCTAGCGTCTTCACGAACTTCAATGCGCACAGTATTCTTCATCCGGGCATCACCCGATGAGTAAGTAAGTATAGCCGGCATTCTCCACAAAGAAAAGCACACCGACTGTAAGAAAAAAAAAATAGGCACAAGCCTTTAGGCGATCACCCCTCATTGCCCCTGGACTAATCCTCTCTCCCAAAATCAGCAGGGGGTGAAGTCCCTCCGAAGAAGAACAATCTCCCCAGTCCAAGAGAGAGGGTACCGAGGGCACATAAATCGACGAGACCACACAGGAAAACCTGATAGATCATGCCAAAAGACCGAGAAGCGATTACCTAAATTGGTTTTGGCCTATGGCTGCACGCTGGCCCCAAAAAGGCACCCATTGTAGGGATAGGGACAAAGAATCTCTTTAGGAAAACATGTTGTTCATCAATAGACACCTTAAAACCCACAACTATACTGCTTGTTGCAGATGCACCCCACACGATTTTAATCTGCATAAGTCCACCTATTTTCACACATTCTCCCTCCCCCAATGTCCCACGCACCTCAAGACCGAGGGGGGTAGAGAGGATAACTAATTAATGAACAAACGAGCAGCATTAGGCTCCCTACAGACTGAAGCTGGCTGCTGCAGCACTGCCAGATAAAAGCCAGGAGCCCATTATGACACGTGCAGTGTCTGCTCTAGTCTTCCATTCTTGCATTATTCCATTGTCCTATTGTTCCCTTGCCCCCTAACAATGGGACAATGGAATAATGCAAGAATGGAAGAATGGAACAGACATTGCACGTGTCATAATGGGTTCCTGGCTTTTATCTAGTTGTGCTGTAGAAGCCAGCTTCAGTCTGTAGGGAGCCTACAGACTGGGAAGCAGGGGGGACCGCTGCTTGTTTGTTCAATAATTAGTCACCCTCTCTACCCCCCACCCTTCCTGGTCTTGAGGCGCGTGGGACATTAGGGGGGAGAGGAGAGGAGAATGTGTGAAAATACGTGGATGTATAGGGGACATATCAGATATTAAACTGATAAGAAAAGATTTTATTTTTTTTTCACTCAGCTCCTTAAGTCCAACATCACAAGTCATCATCTTAAAATGGTTTCAAACTTAAATGTTTCCTCATTGTAGATATACCCCCCACCCTTCCCGGTTTTGAGGCGCGTGGGACATTAGGGGGGAGAGGAGAATGTGTGAAAATAGGTGGACGTCTAGGGGTCTCATCAGATTTTAAACTGATATGAAAAGATACTACACTTGATCTTAGCCAAAAGGCCGAGAAGCGATTACCTGAATTGTTTTTGGCCTATGGCTGCACCCTGGCCCCAAGAAGGCACCTACTGTAGGGATAGGAACAAAGACTCCCCTTAGGAAGACATGTTGTTCATCAATAGACACCTCAAAACCCACAACTATGCTGCTTGTTGAAGATGCACCCCATACATTTTTAATCTGCATAAGTCCACCTATTTTCACACAGATTCCCCCCTCCAATGTCCCACGCGCCTCAAGACCGGAGGGGGTAGAGAGGATAACTAATTAATGACCTAAAGAGCAGAGGTCCCCCCTATTTCCCAGTGTGTAGGCTACCTACAGACTGAAGCTGGCTGCTGCAGCACTGCCAGATAAAAGCCAGGAGCCCATTATGACACATGCAATGTCTATTCCATTCTTCCATTCTTGCATTATTTCATTGTTCCATTGCCCCTAACAATGGGACAATGGAATAATGCAAGAATGGAAGAAAGAAACAGACATTGCACATGTCATAATAAGCTCCTGGCTTTTATCTAGCTGTGCTGCAGCAGCCAGCTTCACTCTTTAGGGAGCCTACAGACTGGGAAGCAGGGGGGACCACTGCTCGATTGTTCAATAATTAGTTACCCTCTCCACCCTCCACCCTTCCCGGTCTTGAGGCGCGTGGGTCATTAGGGTGGAGAGGAGAGGAGAATGTATGAAAATAGGTGGAAGTATATGGGACGTATCAGATATTAAACTGATAAGAAAAGATCAGGCTTCAGCAGAATGTCAACCACTTAGTAACATAAAACGTATTAATAAGGCTGATAATCATCATATCAAAACAAAAAAACGTAAAATAACAAATACAATATAAATTCACATTACAATAAAACACCACAACAAAAAACGTATCACCCATAAGCAGTCCAAAGGGAATTGGCCTTCACCAACTCCCTAGCTTTTCCATTTCTTCACCTCTGCCTTCATCTTCCACTTCCTCCATAGTTCCATCTGGATCACCCTCCCAATCACTAAAAGAAATCATATCTTCTATATTTGACGCTATCTCTTCCTGCATACTTGTACTCGACTTCTCCACACTCTTTTCCACTCTTCCTGCTCAACATCTACTACATCATCCGATTTTCTCTTAGTCTTCTTCGATCCTTCCCAGCCTCTTTATCCATGCCAGGTTTCTTCTCACTCTCCGTCTCAGGTTTCTTCCTTTTGGGACAGTTCTTAAATATATGAGCCGAATCACCACACAAATTGCATCTTTTAGGCTGGGGACAGTCTTTAGAAGCATGATTCTTACTCTTGCAGAAACCACAAATCTCCCGAGCATGTCTCCTTCTTGTGCCCATATCGCCAACAAATTCGACAAAAAGCAGGCATCCCATCGAAAAAAAAAATCACCATTTATGTTCCCCAATTTAAACCTTGGTGGGGGCGCAGTCATGGCACAATGAATATCCTCGAATATCCATTTACGAGTCCAAAACCAGAATTCACCCAGGATTTTCCCTTTAGATATCACTGAATCACAATAACGCAACAAAAAAGTCACAATATCCTCCTCCTCAACAAAGGGGGAGTACATCTTAACCACTACCCATTTTTCTTTTGGAGGGCAGTGCGGGATAACCTTAATATCCCCCATCCTTTTGTCCTTAGTATTCCTCATTGTCTTATAAAATGTATACCAGCGATTTTTATCCTGAAAAACGATGTCATAGACACCCCTCTTGGGGTAATCCATGATAGCAATAACATCTTCCTTTTTTACCTCAAAAAGGTTCTTGCATTGCTGCATTATTCCATTGTCCCATTGTTCCATTGCCCCCTAACAAAGGGACAATGGAATAATGCAAGAATGGAAGAATGGAATAGACATTGCACGTGTCATAATGGGCTCCTGGCTTTTATCTCACTGTGCTGCAGCAGCCATCTTCAGTCTGTAGGGAGCCTACAGACTGGGAAGCAGGGAGGACCGCTGCTCGTTTATTCAATAATTAGTTACCCTCTCTACCCCCCAACCTTCCTGGTCTTGAGGTGCGTGGGACATTAGGGGGGAGAGGAGAATATGTGAAAATAGGTGGATGTATAGGGGACGTATCAGATATTAAACTGATAAGAAAAGATTTTTTTTTTTTTCACTCAGATCCTTAAGTCCAACATCACAAGTCATCATCTTAAAATGGTTTCAAACTTAAAAGTTTCCTCATTGTAGATATCAAACTGGATCCTTTTTTTTGTTGATTTTTTTTTGTTTTGATTTGCAACTTATATTATTTTCCATATTCCAGTATATTTTTTCCTTTTTTAACTTTAAAATTTCCATTTTTACACAGGGGGGTACATATGACTCTACAACAAGAACATCACAAGGTAAGTACATTCCAATCTTTTTGCTTCCAAATTTCATTAGCTTTTTATCACCAAACAACACTTTATCTCTCCACAAATATAAAAACATATAACTTAAGTATAACTTAATACATTCTTGTACCGATACCTCCTTATGTTTAAAAATCAAAATATTCAGAGTTTTCCAAAGCGCCATTTTCACACAAGATAAAATTATCCATACTACCTTAAACACTTCATTCTTGACACCCAACCCGTAAAAAATCCTAATAAAATCTAGAAAATTAACACCACTTAGAACTTTAACTAAATTACTAATCTTTCTCCATACTAATTGTGCGTAACTACAGTTCCAAAAAATGTACATGGGTGTTTCGCCAGCGGCACATTTACGTCTTGGGCATTTTTCAAACCGTACCAAACCTCTTCTATATTGAAAATCTCGAGTTGGCAGACAGTGTTTAATACTACACCATATTAAGTCCTTGTGTTCATTAGTCAAACACTTAAAATTTGCATTTATCCAAATTTTATCAACAACACTGTCGGAAAACCGCTCTACCGGACTAGCTATCACCCTGCTTTCTAAAACTTTTAAAAATTTCTTATGATTTCCAAGTATTTTAAGATCCATATTCAGTAATTTAAAATCCCTCAGAATTCTTTCTAAAATAATATAATTCCCATATGGTATAAACTTATATGGCCGATCCAAATGCATTTCTAACCATTTGTACTTCCTAATAAAGAAACCCAAATTGTATGTTAAAAAGTTTTTAAGCCTAGAAACCGGTCCTAATAAAGTACATATGCAATTAGCAAAGTACTTGGCATAAATGAAAGCTCTGATATCTGGGAAGCCTTTGCCTCCTTTCCCTTTAATTTTGTACAACTCTTCCCTTTTAACCCTTTCCATTTTTGACTTCCATAGGAAATTAAAACATAAGTTAATAATCTTTTTCATTACATTAATAGGAGGTATAAAAACAGTTGAAAAGTATAGAATTATTGGAAGTAAGACCTGCTTTATTATCAAGATTTTGCCTTCCATTGTTAAACTTCTCAAGTTCCAAAAATCAATCTTTTTCCTTACCCTTTCAAGCAGGGACTCCCAATTCCTCACATTCCCACAGGTCTCCGTAAAAACTACCCCTAAAACTTTCATTTCCATTAATTAAAAAAAATTACCGTATATTCCGGCGTATAAGACGACCTGGTGTATAAGACGACCCCCCTACTTTCCTGTTAAAATATAGAGTTTAGGATATATTCACCGTATAAGACTACCCCTTTTCCAACGCATACCAAACACCGGTAAAAATTAAAAAAAAACAGATTTGAATTTAACATGGTCCTTTTTTAATTTAAATTCTTATGACATGCAGGTATATAGCAGGAAAACTGTCACTCATAAACATATTAAAATAGGGGGGACCCCACGTCATTTTTTGGGGGGGTCCCCCATTCTAATAGCTAGTAAAGGCTAGGTATTCAGCTGGGGGCTGATATTAGTAGCCTGGGAAGCTCCGTGGGTATTACCCCCTTCCCAGACTTCAAACATCTGCCCCAGCCGTCTGCTTAACCTCCGCTAGAGACTATAATGATGGTGGATCCCACGCCAATTTTCTTTTTAAAAAATCCTTTATTTTAACACTAAATGACAATTGAGGGGTTAATAAAGATGCAGTCCCTAAATTATTATTAATTTTGTAATTAATTTTTCCCAAAAATGTTGACGTGGGCTTCGCCATATTTTTGTGTCCAGCCAGGTACAGCAGGCAGGAACGGGCTGCCCCCAACCACCAGCTGCCTATTTGTACCTGGCCGGACACAACAATATAGGGAAGCCCTTTTTTTTTTAATTATTTCATGAAATAATTTTAAAAAAAAAGACGTGGGGCTTCGCCCTATTTTTGTGTCCAGCCAGGTACAACTAGGCAGCTGGGGGCTGGAATCCGCAGCGCAGGGAGGCCCAAGCTTTCTGGGCCCCCCCCGCTGCAAATTGCAGTCCGCAGCCACCCCGGAAAATGGCGCGTTCATAGAAGCGCCATCTTCTGGCGCTGTACCCAACTCATCCAGGGCCCTGGTGCGGTGGCTCACTGGGTAATAAAGGGGTTAGGGCCAGCTTGGCATTATCAGCTGGCCCTAAGCCCGAAATTCATGGGGTCACGCCAATATTAGACATGACCACCATGAATTTCTAGTAAAGTATTTAAAAAAACACAACACCCAGAATAAAGTCCTTTAATTGAAATAAAGACACAATTTTTTAATGTTCTAAATTAAACCATACTTACCATCACGCCCATTCCAGCTGAAGCCAACGATCTCCTGCAATAAAAGTAAAATAATAAAGCAACCTCATCCTTACCTTTCCATGGTTCCCAGGACCGGTCCAGCTCTGCTACATTCACATGACAGGCTGCACCGCAGCAGAACGCTGCCGTTCAGCTTGCCATGCGGCAGACACTGAGAAGCGCAGGCATGCTTGCGCTCCTCAGTGTCTGACTGTGACGGCATCCAGATGAGCCGAGATCATGTCCAATGAACTCGGCTCACCTCATGCACGTCACTGACAGCGTGGGAAAATTCTCCTGCTCCCCGCATGCGCAGTAGAAGTTTCCCACGCTGTCAGTGACGGATGTCCAGGAGGTGAGCTGAGTTCATTGTCGGCTCATCTGGATGCCGTCACAGCCAGACACTGCAGAGCGCAAGCATGCCTGCGCTTCTCAGTGTCTGCGGGATGACAGGCTGGATGGCAGCGTTCTGCTGCGGTCCAGCCTGTCATCTCGATGTAGCAGAGCTGAAGCTGTCCTGGGAACCATGGAAAGGTAAGGATGAGGTTGCTTTATTATTTTACTTTTATTGCAGGAGATCGTTGGCTTCAGCTGGAATGGGCGTGATGGTAAGTATGGTTTAATTTAGAACATTAAAAAATTGTGTCTTTATTTCAATTAAAGGACTTTATTCTGGGTGTTTGTGTTTTTTTTAACTTTGACTATGGGGTTAGTAATGGGGGTGTCTTATAGACGCCTCTCCATTACTAACCTGGGCTTGATGTCAGCTGGCATTATAAGCTGACATCAACCCCAGCCCTATTACCCCCTGCCACCGCTACAGGGCAGCGTGGAAGAGCGAGGCTAAGTGCCAGAATTGGCGCATCCTATGGATGCGCCATTTCTGGGGCGGCTGACGGCTGGTGTTTCTAGCCTGGGAGGGGGCCAATATTCATGGCTCCCTTCCTGGGCTATTAATATCAGCCCCCAGCTGTCTGCCTAGCCTTTGCTAGCTATTAAATTAGGGGGGACCCCACGTCATTTTTTTTGGGGGGTCCCCCATTTTAATAGCTAGTAAAGGCTAGGTATTCAGCTGGGGGCTGATATTAGTAGCCTGGGAAGCTCCGTGGGTATTACCCCCTTCCCAGGCTTCAAACATCTGCCCCAGCCGTCTGCTTAACCTCCGCTAGAGACTAAAATTAAGGGGAACCCCACGCCAATTTTTTTTTAAATAAATCCATTATTTTAACACTAGATGACAAGTACAGTAACCAGCACTGTCACTGTACTTCTTATATATGTGACTGACATGTTTCTATCTATCTAATCTATGTGTGAAGCTCTATTCTGTCTGTTATAAATTGTCGGGTACAGATGCTGAATTGCCGGCCGGCTTTTTTAAAGAGACGGTGCATGAAAACACTATTATTTGTTTTAATAAATCCTTTACACTAAATGACAAGTACAGTAAGCAACACTGTCACAGTACTTCATATATATGTGACTGACATGTTTCTATCTATCTAGTCTATGTGTGATGCTCTATTCTTTCTATTCTAAATTGTCGGGTGCCGGCTTATGCCGCTGCTGAATTGCCGGCTTTTTATATATTGTCACAGAAGCGATGCGAACTTCCCTGCTCCGGACACAGCGCAGCGCTTCTGTGACAAGTGAAAGCTGTCGGCACAGAAGCCCTGCGCTGTGTCCGGAGCTGGGAATACGCAGCGATGTGTCAGTTTCAGCACAGAAGCGCTGACTGTCTGGACCTACCGCCGCCGTATTTTAACTCCCTCCACCTTATATTAACTCCGACATGGCAGGGATACGGCCACGGCAGCTTATTAACACCCCCAGAGTATCCCCGCATGTCAATTTCTGAAAGTTCAAAAGCATTACCGGCGTATAAGACGACCCCAGACTAGACAGAAGATTTTTCAGTCTTCAAAAGTCGTCTTATACGCCGGAATATACGGTAATAACTTTATCTTTCCTAAAAGCAGTTAAAAGGGGTTCTATCGCACAGATGAAAAGCATAGGCGACAGGGGGCACCCCTGCTTAACCCCACAATTAATATTAATATTTTCCGATAAAAAAACATTAAGAGAAATCCTACTAAAACATAACTTACACAGACACTTAATACGCTCAATAAAAACACCAGGACATCCCATTCTTTTTAAAACGGCACATAAAAAGTCATGAGCAACCCTATCATAAGACTTCTCAAAATCAAGGGAAAAGAGAGCTAAGTCCTGCTTCCTATCAGCCACATCCCATATTGTATCTCTCAATAAATTTAGCGTGTCGGTAATCTTCGGGACTGCACGAGACTGATCCACCTCGATAACCGACCCTACTACTCTCTTCAATCTATTGGCCAATAGCTTTGGATATACCTTATAGTCTGTATTTAATAACGCAATAGGTCTCAAATTTTTAATCAGTTCTTTTCCTCCTTTTTTATATAATAAAACAATAAGGCCTTCCGCCCATGACTTGGGAATATTAAAAGAAGTCTCCACTTCTAAAAACAACTCGTAAAAATCTTCCCCTATAATATCCCACACAACCCTGTAAAACTCCACAGGGAGGCCATCCACACCTGGTGTCTTTTGATTTTGTAAAGTGCAAATAGTATTAAATATCTCATCTTTAGTAAACTTCCTAGTTAAAAGTAATTTTTCTTCCTCACTAAAAGCTCTATCCAGTACCTCTAAAAAGTATTTTTTTAATGATTCATCAATCTTTTTCCGAGAAAACAGCTCATCATAAAACATTTTGGCCTTCAATGCTTTCCCCTCTGGGCTCACCTCACCCTCTAAGACCTCAATAAAGTCCTTTTTTCCACATATATTTTTAAAGAAAAACTTTGTACACTTCTCATCCTCATCCAGGACCTTTATCCTAGAAATGAAGATGATTTATTTTCCCTTCTCTTTTAGAGCATTCTGAATTTTCTCCTTTACCTCACTAATACTGCTGTCCATATTAACTCCATTGTTTTGAAAATAATAATAACACTGCAAATTAGCATTTAGCGTATCATAAAACTGCCTTTTCTCATACGCTTTCCTCTCTCCCAATTTGACAAAAAAGTATCTGATCTTACCCTTCATAAAATCCCACCAGTCTAAAATACACTTAAACCCCTTTTTGTTCAGTTTTAATGTATTATAAAAAAAAACTTAAAATCTTCTTTGAAATTCTCCCCCTGTAATAAAGAGACATTCAGTTTCCAATGCGAAGATTTTTTCTTACCGCAAGGGTCTATTACTAAAGTGCATCCCAATAACTTATGATCCGAAAAAGAATTTATACTTGTCTTAAAAGAGGAACATTTAAAAGAATCAGATACAAAAAAGTGATCAATCCTAGACGTAAAACCTCTGTTTGACCACGTAACTTCAAATTCTTTTTTCCTACCATCCACAGCCCATGCATCCTTTAAACTAAAAGCAGAAATTATATTCTTAAGGCAGGTTAACGACCCATCCCGTACATTATTCAATTGGCAGTTAAAATCCCCACCAATTAAAATCGTATCTGCACATGGTAAAAACAACTGTAAATTTTTGAATAAATGTAATCTTTGACTTTTCTCAGTATGAGCATAAATATTAAAACAACGCACCCTTTTACCCTCCCTCATTACTTCCACACATAGAATACGACCAGGGTAAATTTCCTCTTACTTAATCACCTCCCACTCACTACAGCACAAAAAACCCACCCCATCACTTTTCAATTCATTCCCACCAGAAAAAAATATGTTACCCTTCCATATTCGACAATAGATTTTTTCCCACTCAAGTCCTCCATGGTCCCCTGGAGCTCATCTTCCCATGTACTCCTTTTTAAAGACTTTGAACTTAAGTCCATATTTTCCTGGGCACAAGGAATCCCTGACGACATCTCTGATAATACCGCAACAGCAACTGATGTATCTGTAGCGCCCCGAGGGTTCGGCCGCTACAGGGGTATTGCACCTCTGCCAGAGGTGTGGTATTCCACTCCCAGGTAAGGATGGAGTATGGACCAGGGCTCAGTTAGCTGCATACAGCACACACACCCCATTTCCGAGGGACAGCTCAACGGTGCTCCCACTAGACAGAAGTGCAGGCACGACCGACTATGTCCCTGTCTGGAGTGGGGAGGGGGGTGGAATACCCAGTGCTGTAGGAGCAGATAGGGGTTGGTTCCTGAGCGTAGGAAGGAGCCCATTGGTTGCTGGTCACCTGGGCTCATGTTCTGGAGGGAGGTATAAAAGGGAGGAGCCATCTTAGATCTAGGTTCAGTCTGTCCAGAGAGAAGAAGACAGGGAGCAGAGGCTCTGTAGGAGCTCTGCTCAGAGGAAGGCCTAGACAAAAGGCTGGAGCCTGAGAGGAGAAGGAGAAGTGGGCCTGGAGAAGAGGCCAAGGGAAGGAGGAGAAGAAGGAACAGGAAAGAAGGAGGAGAGACAGAGAAACAGAAGGGCTCAGGAACAGGAAGGTAGAAGGGACCCTAAGAACCCACGAGAATACAGGGTGAAGGGTCAGGCAGATTAATGGTGCCGGATCCCAAGTTGGTGGAGGAGAAACTACCCTCAGCCAAAGACCGGACGTCGTGAGCATTCAATGGTGCGACACCTCATCAAACCTGCTAGGAAGGCACCATATGGGACAGCGGAGGACGGGGCCCACGTTTAACCGCACAAGTTAAGGTTGCTGGATAAAAGTGGGTCACTGGTGAGGCAGGCCAGAGGAAGGATTGAAGGGGGTCCTGAGCCATACTCCTGAGCTGCCTCGGAGTTGACCGAGCCCCTCACCTGGTGGACGCCGCACGGCTCGGGCAGTCATTGCCAGCTGAAGTGACTAGGATATTAACCATGAGTAAAGATCCTGGACTGCAGTACGTTGTCTGTGTGCTTTTTCGCTCCTCCGGCACTACCGGTACTGGGACTCTCACCACAATCACTCCCACCATCCACTACACTGCCCTGGGGCCGTACTCTTCCCGTGGGGAGTCATACCATCCCGGCTGCACACATCATCGGCCCCAGCGGTCTGCCTTGCAGCGGCGGTTCCTAATAACCGCAATCCACGGGTGGCGTAGTCGGACATTATCTCGAACATCTAAAAGACTGCCACGGGTCTGACCACCCTGAGCCACGGGACCGGGTAGCCACTACTACCCCCATCGTCTCCCTATTGCCCGGTTCCGAGTACCCCACGGCCCAGGGGGTGAGTCAGCTTCACAATACTTTGTTGCCCCTCCTTTTCCTCTTCCATCGTTCCTTCCTCTCTTCTATCTTCTTTCTTATTGTCTTCCTTCTTCTTATCTTCCTTCTTTTTTTCTTTCTTCTTATCTTCTTTCTTTTTTTCCTCTTTCTTCTTATCTTCTTTCTTCTTTTCTTCTTTCTTCTTTTCTTCAGCTTTCCTTCTCTCTTCTCTTTTTTCTCTATCACTCAAAGGCTCACCATCCCCTTGTTCGTCTTCAGCATCAGCCTCAGATGTTTGTCTGGCTTGCTTTGGGCACTCTCTCGCCTGATGAACCGGGCCAGAACATACCTCACAAGGGACACAATTTTTATCCATATGACCATATTTCCGGCATTGTTTACAATATGGTGGCATATTAGAAAAAAACAAGAAGCCTCTGTCTCGATTTATGAACACTACTGGTGGGGGTCTTAAGACACCCCCCTCCGCTGATGTGTCCCTTTGAAAAATGACTTGATACAGTCTCGTGCCGTTCCAGGCCCCAAAACTAGTCGTATCACGTTTTTTCATAGTTCGAAGAACAAAACCTTTTTAAGTATGAAGTCACTTGTTCATCAGATATGAACGGGTTTTACATATGTATTGTTAGCAGCCTTTGATTATATTGAAAGCGAGATGAGGCTGAAATTCCTTCCAATACCTCCCTACGCTCACAGGCTGCTGCATATTTAAAACTAGAAAAAACCCTCTCACATACACCAGCACCTCACAAAGTCACGATGTGTACTCCTCTGTTGGAAAATGACTGAACACAAAAGTATTCATCCTTGCTGATATGCAAGATAGGAGTAAAGACTTTCCTATACAACAAGTCCAAGTTTTTAACTTGCCTAAATTCCGCACTCACCACAAACCGGATGGTGTCCTTCATGTAGGCATTGTCGTGATCCAAATTCTTCTCCATTTCCACACAGAGAAAATTCAAAAGAAAGCCCGATGATGTCCAAACGAACCACACCAGACTCGATCCCTTCTGCTCAGCAGCGTCCAGAACTCCAGTCCCAAAGAACTCCTCCTTCACGATTCAGAATTCCTTCCACACCGAATGGTACGAAAACCACCTTCCTTCCTTCCCAATAGCAGCAGTTCCAAACGGAAAAGGCAGAGAAAGAGTTCCAGCGATCACGAACCTGCCCCCTGACACCAATCACAAAGATCGTGCCAAAGGGCCGAGAAGCGATTACCTGACCTGGGGAAGTAGAGAAGATAACTAATTAATGATCAAACGAGCAGTGGTCCCCCCTGCTTCCCAGTCTGTAGGCTCCCTACAGACTCTACCCCACCCCCGGTCTTGAGGCGCGTGGGACATTGGGGGGGGGATGTGTGAAAATAGGTGGACTACTGCAGATTAAAAACGTGTGGGGTGCATATGCAACAAGCAGTATAGTTGTGGGTTTTAAGGTGTCTATTGATGAACAGCATGTCTTCCTAAGGGCAGTCTTTGTCCCTATCCCTACAATGGGTGCCTTCTTGGGGCCAGGGTGCAGCCATAGGCCAAAACCAATTCAGGTAATCGCTTCTCGGCCTTTTGGCTAAGATCAAGTGCAGTAATCTAGCTGTTGCTGGTTTGGTCTTGGCCAGGGGTGTCTGGGGTACCTGGCTCGTTGGCCTTGGGGGATTGTCCTCACTTAATTGTGGGGACTAAACCCCCTTGCTGCTATAGGTGGGTCAGCTTTATTCCCAGACAACGGGAAGCGATCGCCTCACTCTGCAGTCCTGTAGTGTGGAGGTCTATTTTCGGTGAAGATGGCTGGATCGGATGGAGGGATCTTTTCGGTTCCTGAATTTGCTAGAGTCAAACATCGACTACGTTTGTACGTTTTGGAAGATTTCTGGGATGCCAAGGATTACCAGTTTGTGATGAAGAAGATCGTGCTGGGATTGGCTGGTTTGAAAAGGTAGGAGGTTCTTGCGATTATGGACTACCCAAAGAAAGGTTATTTTGACATTATTTTTTTGGATCAAATTCATTTATTTCAGGTAGTGAGGAAGCTATCAGCTTCTAAGGACTCTAGATTGGATGGTGTTAAAATAATACCTCATTTTCTGCCTTCTCAAAAGGTGATAACTGTAAAAATGTTCTCCCCATTAGTGGCGGAGGAAGATATAATTACTTTTTTGGGTATTATTGTAGTTCTGTCGTGCCTAAAGGCAAAATTTTGAACCAATTCGGATTCTGGACTTCTAAGTGGAGATTCAGTTAACATGAAAGTGAATGCAGCTGGACTTTTTTTTCCTCCCCTGGCGAAATTTCATCTGGGTAGTGTAAATGGAGAATTATATTATGATGGAATGAGAGATTTTTGTAGGTTATGTAACCTGTATGGCCATACAAAAGAGAATTGTACCAATGAGGGGTGTGGCTTATGCTACAAGACTGGTCATTTGCCTAATGACTGCCCTTTAAAAATGGAATCATCGTTTTAAGAATTGTCCTAAGAGGAAGAGAAAGGAAGGAGGAGGTAGGAAGGTGGAAGACATCAAAGAACAGAGGAAGGTGAAGGTTAAAAAAGTGATTATCCAAGGGGGAAATGAAGAAAAAAGTATGGAGGTTGCAAGTGGTTCTCAGGGGTCTGTTGAATCAGGCAGTGGAGATGTTACCCCAGAGAGGGTGGCTTCTCCAGTGGTCAGTCAGAAGACAGTAGCGATGGAGATTTTTCGCTTGAAACAGGAAGGTGTGGATCTTCAACTATATGCAGATAATGTGATGGCGAATTTGAAAGCAGATAAGGGTAGATTTTTTTCTACCTATAAAGTACACAAAAAGCATATTGCATACGTGGAGGAAAATTTTGACCCAGTGAGTGGTACTTTGAGTGATGCTCTGAGTTTGCAGGTATTGGAGCGTTTATGATATTATGGTTGGAAAGGAGGGATGTCAAGTTCATAAGATTTGTTTCGGTGATTTTGTTTCATATTTTTGTGAGTATTTTAATTAGGAAATAAATAAAAAAAAAATATTAAATACGGATGATGAGGACGTATGCGACATATTTTATGTTCAAAATGTGAATGTTTGATTTAATGTCGCGTCGATCTGATGCATTCAATTGAAAAAAAAAAAATCTTTTCTTATCAGTTTAATATCTGATACGTCCCCCATACGTCCACCTATTTTCACAAATTCTCCTCTCCTCTCCCCGCACACGTCTCAAGACCGGGAAGGGTGGGGGGGTAGAGAGTGTAACTAATTATTGAACAAACAAGCAGTGGTCCCCCCTGCTTCCCAGTCTGTAGGCTTCCTACAGACTGAAGCTGGCTGCTGCAGCACAGCTAGATAAAAGCCAGGAGCCTATTATGACACGTGCAATGTCTGTTCCATTCTTCCATTCTTGCATTATTCCATTGTCCCATAGTTAAGGGGCAATGGAAAAATGGGACAATGGAATAATGCAAGAATGGAACAGACATTGCACGTGTCATAATGGGCTCCTGGCTTTTATCTGGCAGTGCTGCAGAAGTCAGCTTTAGTCTGTAGGGAGCCTACAGACTGGGAAGCAGGGGGGACCGCTGTTCATTTTTTCATTAATTAGTTATCCTCTCTACACCCCTCCCCCCACGGTCTTAAGGCACGTGGGACATTGGGGGGGGGGGGATGTGTGAAAATTGCCTAACTTCTTCTTTATTTCACCTCTGACTCCAGAAATTCATATTCAGAAACCGGGACATTATTTTCAAGCACTTTACAATATTCCTTGATTTCTTCATCAGTAGCAGCATTATCTTTACTAAACAAAGCCTCATAAAATCCAGTTATTCCCTTTACCATATCTTCCCCATGCAACTCTCCTTCAGATGACAAAATTTAAGTAAAAACCCCTTTATTATTAAAACTCTTCTTGAAAACATATCTTGAACACTGTTCATTTTCTTCTAAGTGCCTCACCTTGGACTGAAACACAATTTTCTTCCCCCTTTCCATCATCCCTTTCTTTATCCCTTCCTTAACCTTTTTCAACTCCTCTTCTACCCCAATACCCAAACCTCTAAATTTATTTAAAGTGTCAAGCCTCCTCACCAAAGCCGCCTCCGCTTCTTTCTTCTTTCTAGCTCTTTCGTATCCCACTCTCTTGAAATAAGAAGCAAAGTTCCCTTTAGCCCAATCCCACCATGACAAAATATTACTAAAATCTTTCTGCTTGACAAGACAATGATTAAAAAGACTCTTAAAACCCTCACCACCTCTTCTTCTTGTAATAAGTCAGTGTTAAGCTTCCACAGACCTCTGCCAAAAGAAACCGAATCCATTATACTAAACTCCGCCCTCACCATCTTGTGATCAGAAAAGGTATTTGCCATATGACTACACTTAATAATCTTCAACCCTTCAGACGCCAAAATAAAATCTATTCTAGATTTACACACCCCGCTCTCTGCTATTTATGTATATTTTTCATCAAACTTAACCAAAGTACCTGAATCCTGATACCTAACATTCTGTATTACATCATTTAATAACTTAGAGGAAACATCCAGTCGGACCTCCGACGAACTCTCCCTATCCGACACCGATCTTATACAATTAAAATCCCCCGCAATCACTGTAAAAACCCAACCTGGCATTAAAAATTTCAAAGTTTCAAAAAAGGATACCCGTGCCTGTTTCTCAGCTGGCGCATATATATTAAAAATCCTTCCCCTCTCCCCCAAAAAATCAAACTCCAGAATAATAAAATGACCCGGTACAATCATCCTGAAATCCTGAACATCAATATTACTATTTCTAAGCAAAAAACCCACCCCCTCATTTATACTGCTGGAACTTGGGGACCAAAAGGACTTACCGTGTTTCCATTCGTCCTCTCTAGCACACTTTTGTAAACATATTATGTCAGCATTTGTTCTATTCAGAAAATCAAAAATGGCTGCCCTTCTAATTTCTGCCCCTATACTTCTAACATTCAAGGATGCTGCAATCAAACTCATAATGAAAAAAGAGATAACAAATCTCCATCTCTTATCCATCAGAATCATGTTTTCTTAACAAACTGACTTGTATCCTGAAATTTTTCTACAACCTGAGCTTCTAAATATACATGGACAGGAGAGCCAGGGGACCCCGTGTCCCCACTGCCCACTGAAAACAAGATATTCTTTGCAGATAAAACACCATAAAGGTTAGTGTGTTCAAACCTAGGTCTCTTGGAGACTGACACCTCAGGTACCTCCCCCAAACCCAGCTCTAAAGAGGAACCCTGTCTGTGCCCGGGAGTCAGATCATCATCCGACTCACCAGGCTCAAATCCTGGTGCACTAATTTGACTCAAGACACTGTCCTCCAGCTCACCCACCACATTACTCATTGCACCCAACAAAACCTCCATCCCAGAAACCACTTCTGCCGAATGACTAATTCACCCACTTATGGTCCCACCCGGAATCTCCTACAGGGAGTCTTCAAACTCATCTTCCAGAGTAGTATTCATGTGGTCTGACTCACTCTCCCCACTGTTGGAAGGGAGCCCCACTACTGCAGCATCCACTACCCCAGGTTGTACCAGTTGCTGAGTAACTCCCACTTCACCTGACTCAGCTGATGTACTCCCAACACCTGTTTTCCTCTGCCTCATTTTCACCTCAGACTCCTCTACATTCAACTCCTTCCCCCTCCCACCACCATTTTGTACCACATGTGCATAAGAAAAAAGACTCTTCGCATCCTTAACAGGACAATTCCTAGAAAAATGTCCCGCCAGACCACACGAGTCACAAACTCTAACATGTGGACATTAGCCTGGCTTATGACCAGGAATTTCACAGTTCCTGCAAACAACACCCCTGTCACATTTATGTCATGTGCGCCCATATTGACCATAGTGCCGACAAAACTCCATCTGTCCTTCAAAGAAGCAAAAACCCCTTTCTCCACCGATAGAAAAGGATGCTGGGGGGCACTTGTATCCACACAGGCTACTTTCTTCCTTCTTGAAAATCACAAAATAACGTCTCTTCCCAATAACATTCCCCAAAAGATTTTAATCTTCTCTCCCCCTTCAATATGTTCACAAAAGCGACTCAGATAAGCAGAAATTAAAGCGTCATTCACTCTGGTATTATACATGTGAACAATCAATTTCTTTTTAACTTGTTTAAAGAAAGACTCGACCTTTATCTCATCCAAAATAGGGTTATCACTATCTTCAATCTTCTTAACCACATTCATACAGTCCACTTCATTAAACAAGGTGAGATCATATAAACCTTGACTTGGAAAATGCTGTAGGCAGTCCACATCTTCCACTTTAAGATTCAAAATCCCAAAGATAACCTCCTCCACGATATTCTTCGTCCTTGCTTCTGTCTTGAAACAAGGCAAAACCTGAAATCGGATTGCATCCTTGGCTCTTTGACCCGACATCTTTATCGAATCTTCGTGCCTCGGAAATCGCCGACTTGTTTACCCAGGGTCCCCACAAGGAGGACCCCCGGGAAGCCCACCGACAAAGACCCAGCCGAGTTCCCCCAACCAGATCTTTGCCAAAAGGCCGAGAAGCGATTACCTGAATTGGTTATGGCCTATGGCTGCATCCTGGCCCCAAGAAAGCACCCATTGTAGGGATAGGGACAAAGACTCTGCTTAGGAAGACATGTTGTTCATCAATAGACACCTTAAAACCCACAACTATACTGCTTGTTGCAGATGCACCCCACACGTTTTTAATCTGCATAAGTCCCCCTATTTTCATACATCCCCCTCCCCCAATGTCCCATGTGCCTCAAGACCGGGGGGAGTTAAGGGGATAACTAATTAATGAACAAACGAGCAGCGGTCCCCCTGCTTCCCAGTCTGTAAGCTCCCTACAGACTGAAGCTGGCTGCTGCAGCACTGCCAGATAAAAGCCAGGAGCCCATTATGACACGTGCAACATCTGTTCTATTCTTCCATTCTTGCTTTATTCCATTGTCCCATTGTTCCATCGCCCCCTAACAATGATAAGCGATTACCTGAATTGGTTTTGGCTTATGGTTGCACCCTGGCCCCAAGACGACACCCATTGTAGGGATAGGGACTAGTGATGAGCGAGCATGTTCGCCCGAGCATCTCACTGCTCGACATGCTCGGCGCTCGCCGAGTATTTCCGTGGTTGCTCGGTGGGAGCTCGGGTCTTTTCCCTGCATGTTTGGCGCTCTTTAGAGCGCCAATGAACATGCAGGGATTGCCTGCCACTCCCTGTAATGCCGTAGCCATGTTGGTTGTGGCATTTCAGTGATTGACTGGCCGCACAGCGTCATCAGGTCTATATCAGACCTGGCACCGCCATACTCGTCACAGTCACTCCGGAATCAGACAGTGTAGGGAGAGGTGCTGCTGAGCTTGGTAGAGATTTGCTTGTTTCTAGTTAGTTTAGGTGTACCAAACTACACTGCTCAAAAAAATTAAGGGAACACTCAAATAACACATCCTAGATCTGAATGAATGAAATATTCTCATTGAATACTTTGTTCTGTACAAAGTTGAATGTGCTGACAACAAAATCACACAAAAATCTTCAATGGAAATCAAATTTATTAACCAATGGAGGCCTGGATTTGGAGTCACCCCCAAAATTAATGTGGAAAAACACACTACAGGCTGATCCAACTTTGATGTAATGTCCTTAAAACAAGTCAAAATGAGGCTCAGTATTGTGTGTGGCTTTCACGTGCCTGTATGACCTCCCTACAATGCCTGGGCATGCTCCTGATGAGGTTGCGGATGGTCTCCTGTGGGATCTCCTCCCAGACCTGGACTAAAGCATCCACCAACTCCTAGACAGTCTGTGTGGCAACGTAACGTTGGTGGATGGAGCGAGACATGATGTCGCAGATGTGGTCAATCGGATTCAGGTCTGGGGAAAGGGGGGCCAGTCCATAGCTTCAATGCCTTCATCTTGCAGGAACTGCTGACATAGTCCAGCCTCATGAGGTCTGGCATTGTCCTGCATTAGGAGGAACCCAGGGCCAACCTCACCAGCATATGGTCTCACAAGGGGTCTGAGGATCTCATCTCGGTACCTAATGGCAGTCAGGCTACCTCTGGCGAGCATATGGAGGGCTGTGCGGCCCTCCAAAGAAATGCCACCCCACATCATTACTGACCCACTGCCAAACCGGTCATGCTGAAGGATGTTGCAGGCAGCAGATCGCTCTCCACGGCGTCTCCAGACTCTGTCACGTCTGTCACATGTGCTCACTGTGAACCTGCTTTCATCTGTGAAGAGCACAGGGCACCAGTGGCGACTTTGCCAATCCTGGTGTTCTGTGGAAAATGCCAAGCGTCCTGCATGGTGTTGGGCTGTGAGCACAACCCCCATCTGTGGACGTCGGGCCCTCATACCACCCTCATGGAGTCTCTTTCTAACTGTTTGTGCAGACACATGCACATTTGTGGCCTGCTGGAGGTCATTTTGCAGGGCTCTGGCAGTGCTCCTCCTGTTCCTCCTTGCATAAAGGCGGAGGTAGCGGTCCTGCTGCTGGGTTGTTGCCCTCCTACGGCGCCCTCCACATCTCCTGGTGTACTGGCTTGTCTCCTGGTAGCGCCTCCAGCCTCTGGACACTACGCTGACAGACACAGCAAACCTTTTTGCCACAGCACGCATTGATGTGCCATCCTGGATGAGCTGCACTACCTGAGCAACTTCTGTGGGTTGTAGAGTCCGTCTCATGCTACCACGAGTGTGAAAGCACAACCAATATTCAAAAATGACTAAAACATCAGCCAGAAAGCATTGGTACTGAGATGTGGTCTGTGGTCCCCACCTGCAGAACCACTCCTTTATTGAGGGTGTCTTGATATTTGCCAATAATTTCCATCTATTGTCTATTCCATTTTCACAACAGCATGTGAATCTGATTGTCAATCAGTGTTGCTTCCTAAGTGGACAGTTTGATTTCACAGAAGTTTGATTCACTTGGAGTTATATTCTGTTGGTTAAGTGTTCCCTTTATTTTTTTGAGCAGTGTAATTTTTAGGTCTAAAGTGGTCCATCTTGATAAAGATGAAAAGTGTTCAAGATATTTCTTTAAAAAAATATACGGTAAGAAGGAGGGTATGGAGGAGATTTTTGATGTAGATGGTGTTTGTGTGAGTGGTAAGGATGTAATGAAGGAAGTGGTCGCGTTTTATGCTGAGTTCTTTGACAGGAAGTGGGTGGATGAGAGTTTGAAAGAAGAAGTGCTTAAGACCTTGGATTGTAAGGTGGATGAGGATGGATGTTCTGGTCTATGTGAGGCAGTGATTGAGGAAGAAGTTAAGAAATCGGTGTTTGGTGCAAAGAAAAATGTGACGCCTGGGAAGGATGGTTTGCCTGTGGAGCTATATGTTATGATGTGGGAAGTGATGGATATGGATTTAGTGGAGGTGTGTCAGTTTATGTGGGAGAATGGGATGCTTGCGGGTGAAGGAGGGAGTGGTGGTCTTAATCCATAAGAAAGGGGATAAAAGGTGTTTGAGTAATTGGAGGCCAATTACCCTTCTGAACGCCGGTTATAAGGTATTCAGTAAAATTTTGGCGTGTTGGATGCGTGTGTTTATAGCTGATGTGGTTGGTAAAGATCAAGTGTGTGCAGTGCCTGGTAGATGTATGATGGATAATTTGTGTCTTTTAAGAGATGTGTTGTGGGATTGTAAAGTAAGAAAGCAGAAGTGTATGGTGATGGCTGTTGACTTTGAAAAGGCGCTTGATCGTGTGTCTCATGTGTTTCTATTTGAGGTTTTGAGTAGAATGGGTTTTCCGGAGAAATTGTGCGTGCCGTGAGAGGATTGTATGGGGAGGTGGTAAGTGAATTTCTGGTGAATGAGTTTTTGAGTGAGAAAGTGCGTATTAAGTCTGGCGTGAGGCAAGGTTGCCCCATGTCACCGGTATTATTTGTGTGTTTGATTGAGTCACTGCTGTGTATGATTCGAAAAGAGAAAGTGGTGTGTAGTTTGTTAGTGCCGGGGAGTGGTGGAATGACTGTGAAAGTCTTAGGATATATGGATGATGTGGTAATGGTGAGTGAGAGTGTGGCCTCTATGGAGAGAGTAAAATAGTTGTTGAATTTTTTTTGTGGCGCGTCAGCGTTTCGTGTGAATTGGAACAAATGCATGTTTAAATGTTTTGGTGACAATAGGATTAAGATGGATGGTGTGGCTGGTGTGGATGGTGCAATTAATGTTTTGAGAGTTTTTTTTAATGATGATTTGAAAGGTTATGAGAGTTGGGATGAATGTGGTGAGCGGATTGTGCGGAACATGAATTTTTGGAAGTTACGTTCTTTGTCTTTGGTAGGGAAGGTTCTTATTATTAAGGCTGTTATTCTCCCTGTTTTGCTTTACATTTCTTGTATCTTTCCAGTGCCCTATAGGAAAATTTAAAAAGTGGAGAAACTAATTTTTGTGTTTTTTTGGGGCAGTAGAATGGAAAGACTTAAGAGGGAGATTTTGTTTAAGCAATATTTGTATGGGGGCTGAAGTTCCCGAATATTGAAGTGTTTCTAACATTGCATTTTATTAAGACTACGGTCATTTTGATTGGAAAGAATAATAAAGGGGCATTTATGTGTAAGTATTTGGCTGGATGGATGCTGTATATTCTGAATTGGGTAAAGCGTGATAAGAATGTGCCTGTTGCGTTTAAGTTTCCTGAGTGGTATGGTTTGATTGAGAAGTTTGTGAGGAAGAATGACTTGTTAGCAGTTGCAATGAAAGACTTTAAGTTGGTTAAGAAGGTGATGGGGAAGATGTGTGTGAATGAGTGTGAGAGTAATGTGGTGGGATTGCGTTCTATGGAAGTTGCGTGGGTATGGAAGAAGTTAAGTATTCAAGGTGTATAGGAGATATAGGAGAGGGAGAAGAGGGGGTCGAGTCCATGTGAGTAGAGATAGAGGGGGCAAAAAATAATAATAAAATATTACTTGGGGTCTGCTATAAGCCACCAAATATAACAGAGGAGAATGAGAATCTGCTATTAGGACAAATAGACAAAGTAGCAAAACATAATGAAGTGATTGTAATGGGGGATTTCAACTACCCGGATATTGACTGGGAAACAGAAACCTGTAGATCTCAGAAAGGAAAAAGGTTCTTGACAAATATTAAGGATAATTATCTCTCCCAACTAGTGCAGGAACCAACGAGAGGGAAGGCCGTGTTGGACTTAATATTGACTAATAGGCCTGATAGAATAACTGAGGTACAGATAGGGGGGCACCTAGGTAATAGCGATCATAATATTATCGACTTCAAAATGCCCTTCAGTAGGGTTATCAATAAGGGAACAACAAAAACATTAAACTTTAGGAGGGCGAAGTTTGATCAGCTGATAGAAAACCTTCAACTTATTGACTGGGACAAAGTACTTAATCAATGGAATACGAATAGTAAATGGGAAACCTTCAAAAGAATTCTGAATACTCAGTGCGAGAGGTATATACCGTATGGGAATAAAAGGGCCAGAAATAAGAGGAAACCAATATGGTTGAACAAGAAAGTAAAAGGGGCGTTAAATAGCAAAAAAGAGGCATTCAAGAGATTAAAACAGGAAAACAGTAAGGAGGCACTAATGTGTTACAAGGAAAAAACGAGAACCTGCAAAAAACAAATAAAATTAGCGAAGGAGGAAACAGAGAAACGTATTGCTAGGGAAAGTAGATCAAATCCCAAACTGTTCTTTACGTATATAAATAGTAAAAGGATTAAATCGGATAATATTGGACCGATAAAAAGCGAGGAAGGCAAAACCATAGAGAAAGATGAGGATAAAGCTAATCTATTAAATAATTTTTTTTCGACAACTTTCACAAAGGAAATAGAACTAACAGGAGAAATGAGAAGTGACAAGCTTAATCCTCCACTAAGTATGACAAATCTAACCCAAGTTGAGGTACAGAAACGCCTCAGTAACATTAAAATAAACAAATCACCAGGACCTGATGGCATACACCCACGGGTACTAAGGGAACTAAGTAATGTGATAGACAGACCGTTATATCTTATATTTAAGGACTCTGTTGAGACTGGGTCTGTGCCACTTGATTGGCGACAGGCGAATGTAGTGCCAATATTCAAAAAGGGAGCGAAAAGTGACGCCGGAAACTATCGGCTGGTGAGTCTGACGTCCGTTGTGGGCAAAATTTTTGAAAGCTTCATTAACCCCTTAAGCCCCGAGGGTGGTTTGCATGTTAATGACCAGGCCAATTTTTACAATTCTGACCACTGTCACTTTATGAGGTAATTACTCTGGAACGCTTCAACGTATCCCCCTGATTCTGAGATTGTTTTTTCGTGACATATTGTACTTCATGATTGTGGTAAAATTTCTTCGATATCACTTGCGTTTATTTGTGAAAAAAATGGAAATTTGGCGAAAATTTTGAAAATTTAGCAATTTTCAAAATTTGAATTTTTATGCCCTTAAATCAGAGAGATACAGTACAGACCAAAAGTTTGGACACACCTTCTCATTTAAAGATTTTTCTGTATTTTCTTGACTATGAAAATTGTACATTCACACTGAAGGCATCAAAACTCTGAATTAACACATGTGGAATTATATACTTAACAAAAAAGTGTGAAACAACTGAAAATATGTCTTATTTTCTAGGTTCTTCAAAATAGCCACCTTTTGCTTTGATGACTGCTTTGCACACTCTTGGCATTCTACTGATGAGCTTCAAGAGGTAGTCACCTGAAATGGTCTTCCAACAATCTTGAAGGAGTTCCCAGAGATGCTTAGCACTTGTTGGCCCTTTTGCCTTCACTCTGCGGTCCAGCTCACCCCAAACCATCTCGATTGGGTTCAGGTCTGGTGACTGTGGAGGCCAGGTCATCTGGTGTAGCACCCCATCACTCTCCTCCTTGGTCAAATAGCCCTTACACAGCCTGGAGGTGTATTTGGGGTCATTGTCCTGTTGAAAAATAAATGATGGTCAAACTAAACGCAAACCGGATGGAATAGCATGCCGCTGCAAGATGCTGTGGTAGCCATGCTGGTTCAGTATGCCTTCAATTTTGAATAAATCCCCAACAGTGTCACCAGCAAAGCACCCCCACACCATCACACCTCCTCCTCCATGCTTTACGGTGGGAACCAGGCATGTAGAGTCCATCCGTTCACCTTTTCTGCGTTGCACAAAGACACGGTGGTTGGAACCAAAGATCTCAAATTTGGACTCATCAGACCAAAGCACAGATTTCCACTGGTCTAATGTCCATTCCTTGTGTTCTTTAGCCCAAACAAGTCTCTTCTGCTTGTTGCCTGTCCTTAGCAGTGGTTTCCTAGCAGCTATTTTACCATGAAGGCCTGCTGCACAAAGTCTCCTCTTGACAGTTGTTGTAGAGATGTGTCTGCTGCTAGAACTCTGTGTGGCATTGACCTGGTCTGTAATCTGAGCGACTGTTAATCTGCAATTTCTGAGGCTGGTGACTCGGATAAACTTATCCTCAGAAGCAGAGGTGACTCTTGGTCTTCCTTTCCTGGGGCGGTCCTCATGTGAGCCAGTTTCTTTGTAGCGCTTGATGGTTTTTGCAAATTCACTTGGGGACACTTTCAAAGTTTTCCCAATTTTTCGCACTGACTGACCTTCATTTCTTAAAGTAATGATGGCCACTTGTTTTTCTTTACTTAGCTGCTTTTTTCTTGCCATAATACAAATTCTAACAGTCTATTCAGTAGGACTATCAGCTGTGTATCCACCAGACTTCTGCACAACACAACTGATGGTCCCAACCCCATTTATAAGGCAAAAAATCCCACTTATTAAACCTGACAGGGCACACCTGTGAAGTGAAAAACATTTCCGGTGACTACCTCTTGAAGCTCATCACGAGAATGCCAAGAGTGTGCAAAGCAGTCATCAAAGCAAAAGGTGGCTACTTTGAAGAACCTAAAATATAAGACATATGTTCAGATGTTTCATACTTTTTTGTTAAGTATATAATTCCACATATGTTAATTCATAGTTTTGATGCCTTCAGTGTGAATGTACAATTTTCATAGTCATGAAAATACAGAAAAATCTTTAAATTAGAAGGTGTGTCCAAACTTTTGGTCTGTACTGTATGTCACACAAAAGAGTTAATAAATAACATTTCCCACATGTCTACTTTACATCAGCACAATTTTGGAACCAAAATTTTTTTTTGTTAGGGAGCTATAAGGGTTAAAAGTTGACCAGCGATTTCTCATTTTTCCAACAAAATTTACAAAACCATTTTTTTAGGGACCACATCACATTTGAAGTCACTTTGAGAGGTCTTTATGACAGAAAATACCCAAAAGTGACACCATTCTAAAAACTGCACCCCTCAAGGTGCTCAAAACCACATTCAAGAACTTTATTAACCCTTCAGGTGCTTCACAGGAATTTTTTGAATGTGGAAGAAAAAAATTAACATTTAACTTTTTTCACAAAAATGTTACTTTAGACCCAATTTTTTTTATTTTCACAGAGGTAACAAGAAAAAATGGACCACAAAATTTGTTGTGCAATTTCCCCTGGGCACGCAGATACCCAATATGTGGGGAAAAAACACTGTTTGGGCACACGGCAGGGCTCGGAAGGGAAGGAGCGCCATTTGACTTTTTGATTGTAAAATTTGCTTGAATAATTAGCGGACACCATGTTGTGTTTGGAGAGCCCCTGTGTGCCCAAACATTGGAGCTCCCCCACAAGTGACCCCATTTTGGAAACTAGACCCCACAAGGCACCTATCTAGATGCATAGTAAGCACTTGGAACCCCCAGGTGCTTCACAAATTGATTCGTAAAAATGAAAAAGTGAAAAAAAAAACACTTTTTCATATTTATGAATCAATTTGTGAAACACCTGGGGATTCCAAGTGCTCACTATGCATCTAGATAGGTGCCTTGGGGGGTCTAGTTTCCAAAATGGGGTCACTTGTGGGAGAGCTCCAACGTTTGTGCACCTAGTAGCTCTCCAAACGCAACATGGCGTCCGCTAACAATTTGAGCCGATTTTCCATTTAATTTGCTAGCGGACACCATGTCGCGTTTGGAGAGCCCCTGTGTGCCCAAACATTGGAGCTCCCCCACAAGTGACCCCATTTTGGAAACTAGACACCCCAAGGCACCTATCTAGATGCATAGTGAGCACTTGGAACCCCCAGGTGCTTCACAAATTGATTCAAAAAAGTGAAAAAAAAACACTTTTTCATATTTATGAATCAATTTGTGAAACACCTGGGGGTTCCAAGTGCTCACTATGCATCTAGATAGGTGCCTTGGGGGGTCTAGTTTCCAAAATGGGGTCACTTGTGGGGGAGCTCCAATGTTTGGGCACACAGGGACTCTCCAAATGCAACATGGTATCCGCTAACAAATTGTCGGCTCAAATTGTTAGCGGACATCATGTTGCCTTTGGAGAGAACCAGTGTGCCCAAACATTGGAGCTCCCCCACAAGTGACCCCATTTTGGAAACTAGACACCCCAAGGCACCTATCTAGATGCATAGTGAGCACTTGGAACCCCCAGGTGCTTCACAAATTGATTTGTAAAAATGAGAACGTGAAAAAAAAACACTTTTTTATATTTATGAATCAATTTGTGAAACACCTGGGGGTTCCAAGTGCTCACTATGCATCTAGATAGGTGCCTTGGGGGGTCTAGTTTCCAAAATGGGGTCACTTGTGGGGGAGCTCCAATGTTTGGGCACACAGGGACTCTCCAAATGCAACATGGTATCCGCTAACAAATTGTCGGCTCAAATTGTTAGCGGACATCATGTTGCGTTTGGAGAGAACCTGTGTGCCCAAACATTGGAGCTCCCCCACAAGTGACCCCATTTTGGAAACTAGACACCCCAAGGCACCCATCTAGATGCATAGTGAGCACTTGGAACCCCCAGGTGCTTCACAAATTGATTCGTAAAAATGAAAACGTGAAAAAAAAACACTTTTTCATATTTATGAATCAATTTGTGAAACACCTGGGGGTTCCAAGTGCTCACTATGAATCTAGATAGGTGCCTTGTGGGGTCTAGTTTCCAAAATGGGGTCACTTGTGGGGGAGCTCCAATGTTTGGGCACACAGGGGCTCTCCAAACGCAACATGATGTCCGCTAACAATTTGAGCCGACAATTTGTTAGCGGATACCATGTTGCATTTGGAGAGTCCCTGTGTGCCCAAACATTGGAGCTCCCCCACAAGTGATCCCATTTTGGAAACTAGACCCCCCAAGGCACCTATCTAGATGCATAGTGAGCACTTGGAACCCCCAAGTGTTTCACAAATTGATTCATAAATATGAAAAAGTGTTTTTTTTTCACTTTTTCATTTTTACGAATCAATTTGTGAAGCACCTGGGGGTTCCAAGTGCTCACTATGCATCTAGATCGGTGCCTTGGGGGGTCTAGTTTCCAAAATGGGGTCACTTGTGGGGGAGTTCCAATGTTTGTGCACGCAGTAGCTCTCCAAACGCAACATGGCGCTCGCTAACAATTTGAGCCGATTTTCCATTCAATTTGTTAGCGGACACCATGTCGCGTTTGGAGAGCCCGTGATGTGCCTAAACAGTGGAGCTCCCCCACAAGTGACCCCATTTTGGAAACTATACCCCTCAAGGATTTTATTAAGGTGTATAGTGAACATTTTGAACCCAGAGGTACGACACAGAATTTGTTTACATTAGGTCATTATATTGAATAAGTTGTCATTAGTCTTGAGCGCAAGTGCTCACTACTTGAGTTTGCATCGGGTACTCAGGTATGCACCATGTACAGCGTGTGTTCGAGTGACATGCTCGAGTCCCTGCTCCGCATGTTTCACGGTTATTAGACACCCAAAAAAAAACATGCGGGGATCGCTCGTGCATGGCAGGCAATCCCCGTAAAGTTTTTTTGGCCGCGAAGCATATGGGGCAGAGACTCGAGCATGTCACTCAAATACCCACGATACTCAATGCATACCAGAGCACCCGATGCAAACTCAAGTAGCGAGCACTTGCGCTCAACACTAGTCGCCATATCGTCATCTTTTTTCTTACTTTTGAAAAAAATCCCAACCCCATCACAACCCTAACCCCAACCCCAGCCCTAACCGTAGCACAACCCTAACCGGAGCACAACCCTAACCGTAGCACAACCCTAACCGTAGCACAACCCTAACCGTAGCACAACCCTAACCGTAGCACAACCCTAACCGTAGCACAACCCTAACCCTAGCACAACCCTAACCCCAAACCCAGCCCTAACCCTAGCCCAATCCTAACCCAAGAGTTTATTTTTGACGCCGTTCCTCGTGCGGTATAAGTGATTAGACGACTTTATTCTTTGGGTCGGTGTGATTACAGCAATACCATAATCATATGGGGTTTTTATGACTGACAGCTGTCACACACAAAAAGACGCATTTTTTGTAAAATCTAGTTTTTGCATCGCCATATTTTGAGAGCTATAATTTTTCCAGATTTTGGCAGACAGTCATGTGACGGCTCGTTTTTTGCGGGATGAGTTGACGTTGTTATTGGTGCCATTTTCAGGCACGTGACATTTTTTGATCACTTTCTATTCCGATTTTTCTGAGGCAGAATAAACAAAAACCAACAATTCAGGAATTGTTTTTTTTTTTTTTTATTCTGTTCCGCGTGTGGTAAAAGTGATAAGGCAGCTTTATTCTTCGGGTCAGTACGTTTACAGCGGTACCACATTTATATCGTTTTTCTATGTTTTGCACTTTTACATAATAAAAGCAATTTTATAGAAAAAAATATTTTTTAGCTTAGCTTTATTCTGAGAGCTATAACTTTTTTATTTTTCGGCTGATGGAGCTGTATGTCAGCTTGTTTTTTGCGGGACGAGATGACGTTTTCAGCAGTATCATTTTTATTTATATTCGTCTTTTTGATCATGTGTTATTCCATTTTTTATTTGGCAGTATGGTGATAAAGCATTGTTATTTGCTTCGTTTTTTTTTTTTTTTTTTTACCGTGTTCACTGAAGGGGTTAACTAGTGGGACAGTTTTATAGGTCAGGTTGTTCCGGACGCGGCGATACTAAATATGTGTACTTTTATTGTTTTTTTTGTTTTTTTTTATAATAATATTTATTGATGGGTACATTATATTTTTATTTTTGGTGGATTATTATTTTTTTTTTTTTTTTTATATTTTTTATTTTTTTTTTTTCCACTTACTGACAGTTTTTATACTTTATTACTTTGTCCCACTATGGGACTTTCACTTTTTTTTCTCTGATCGCCTGCATGGCACAGGAATGCAGCACCATCCCTGTGTCATACAGGCTATCAGCGCTGCACAGTGAGAAGATTGTTTGGAGATGCACTGCGCATGTCCAAACAATCTTCCTGCTGTCTGGTGACCCGGATGTTGTCATGACGACATCGGGTCGTCATGGCAACACCCGGGAAGGCTTTGCAGACAGCGCTGGAAGCCGGAAGAGGAGGTGAGTATCTGCGATCACCTCCCCTTGCCCCCGCAATGCTGCGATCAGCTGCGATCGACTTCGATCGCAGCATCGCAGGGGTTAATGTGCTGGGAGCGGTGCAGGACCGCTCCCTGCACATAGTACCGGGTGTCAGCTGTGACAATCAGCTGACACCCGGCGGCGATCGCGCCCGCACAGCCTGTGCGCGCGCGCGATCGCGATGACGTACTAATACGGGTCTGGCTCTTAAGTCCCAGGGCACAGACGCGTATTAGTACGTCAGATGTTATTAAGGGGTTAAAGAGGCAATTACGGAGCATCTTGATGCTAATAATCTTTTAATCCCGAACCAACATGGATTCATGAGGAATCGCTCCTGCCAAACAAACCTGATTGACTTCTACGAGGAGGTTAGCTCTCGAGTAGATCAGGGGGAACCAGTGGATGTCGTGTATCTCGACTTCTCAAAAGCGTTCGATAGCGTGCCACATAATAGGTTGGTATACAAAATGAGAATGATGGGGCTGGGGGAAAATGTCTGCAAGTGGGTAGCTAACTGGCTAAAGGATAGAAGGCAGAGGGTGGTTATAAATGGAATATACTCAGATTGGGTAAGCGTCACTAGTGGGGTACCACAGGGGTCTGTACTAGGCCCAATGTTATTTAATATCTTTATTAACGACATAGTCAACGGGATAAATAGTAAAATATCAATATTTGCAGATGACACAAAGTTATGTAAAACAATTAACACAAAAGAGGACAGTGCAGACCTACAGAGGGATTTGGATAAGCTGGGTAGGTGGAGCATTAAATGGCAAATGAGGTTTAACGAGGAGAAATGTAAGGTCATACATATGGGAAAGAAAAATGGAAGTCACCAGTACTCACTGAATGGGAAATCATTGGGGAATTCAGAGATGGAGAAGGACTTGGGCATCTTGATTGATAGCAAACTAAATTGGAGTGCCCAAAGTCAGGCCGCTGCTGTAAGGGCAAACAGGGTAATGGGATGTATCAGAAGAGGTATAGCTGCAAAGGATGAGAACATTGTTCTTCCACTGTACAAAGCACTGGTCAGACCACACTTGGAATACTGTGCTCAGTTATGGGCCCCAATATATAGAAAGGATATAAATGAGCTTGAAAAGGTACAAAGGAGGGCAACAAAATTAATAAAGGGAATGGAGGGACTGCAATACCCAGAGAGGTTGGCAAAACTAGGACTATTCAGCCTGGAAAAGAGAAGGTTGAGGGGGGACATAATAAATGTGTACAAATATGTTAGGGGACAGTATAGAGATCTTGCCCGGGATTTGTTCAAAAGGAGGGATATTACGGTAACAAGAGGGCATTCACTAAGACTGGAAGAGAAAAGGTTTCAGCACCAGCATAGGAAGGGGTTCTTTACGGTAAGAGCAGTGAGAATATGGAATTCACTGAGTGAGGAGACGGTAATGTCGGATTCACTACACCAGTTCAAGCGGGGACTGGATGCATTTCTAGATACCAGGCAGATTTCAGCATATACTTAAAAATAAAATAAAATAGTAGGTTGATACAGGGATTTATTCTGACTGCTGGTTTCAGAGTCGGGAGGGAATTTTTCCTCAGGTGAAGATTGGCTAAATCATTTGGGGTTTTTGCCCTCCTCTGGATCAACTTTAGCAATTACAGAACTAACAGGTCGAACTTGATGGACGCAAGTCTTTATTCGGCTTTACAAACTATGAATAGACAGCGGGATAAAGTATGGATGGGCCTTCATAATATTTTGCCAGTGACGGATCTCATAACATCTGCAGTATGTCCAAGGGATGGTTGTGGAGCGAATGAGACGGTGAGGCACCTTATGAGGGATTGTAATTTTGCGTATGATGTGTGGAAAGGTGTGGGTGGACTGTGTAAAGGGGTTGCTGGTTTGAAGTTTATTGATTGGAGAGTGGCTATGTTTGGGTTTGGTGCTAGTCATCGTGGCCTAGAAAGGATGATGTGGTTTATTATGGTGTGTGTGCAGGAGAGCTTGTGGGATGTGAGAAATTTGTGTGTGTTTAAAAGGGTAACTTTAACAGTTAATGATTGTATTAGGTTGATCTTAGCAAGGCTTTATGTAATCTATTTGTGGGACACAAGAGAAGGTGGTGGTGGCTGAACAGATTCTGAAGGTGTGTGGAAATACCTTAAGTGGCAGGATATGGTTAAATACCGTTGATTTTTTTTTTCTGGAGTTTTCTCTGGTATAAGTTTAATTGGATGTATTTTTGTTGAATAATACTTTAATAAAGTAACCACAATGATGTTTATGAAGTAGCAGTATAACTTATAACAAAGTCTGGTTTACTGTTTGCTTTTATCTAAACCTGAGTGTTTTTTTTTTAAAAATTGTTTCTTATCAGTTTAACACCTGATACGTCCCCTATACATCCACCTATTTTCACACATTCTCCTCTCCCCCCCCCCCCCCCTAATGTCCAATTTCTAGTGTTAGAAAGATGTCTGACTGCTGTACTGAAAGTGCATCTCATGGGAAAAAAATGGACTTTATTCATCCCAGGAACCGCCAGCTTTCAGTCATACTGGTGTGTACGAAGCATCTACAGTTGCCGTTCACATACTGCAGCCACTCACAGTGCTGTGAACGGCAACTGTGGACGTTTCGTATACACCAGTAGGACTGAAAGCCGGCGGCTCCTGGGATGAATAAAGTCCATTTTTTCCCATGAGACGCACTTTCAGTACAGCAGTCGGGCACCTTTCTAACACTATTACCCTGCAGATTAACCCTACATCTGCAGGTTAGTAGCGTTATCCGACATGACAGGCTCCCTGTAAAGGGGTTGTCCACTACTCGGACAAACCCATCTTGATCCATATGTTTCCCCCTTATAAAGTAACACATACTAACTGCCGGTGCCATACCAACAGCACCGTTGGTACGGTGGCGGTGGTGAGTATAAGTGTTGGTATTTTACAAGGGGGAAACATAGGCATTGATGGGGTTTTCTGAGTAGGGAAAAACCCTTTTAAGGAGTTAGCAGCCGGTGGAGCTCAGCTCCATCCACGGCTGCGAGAGACCGAGCCTGGCTGTAACCACGCCTCAGTAGTGACAGCCCACTCAGCATTAGAGCCGGCTGTCAGTCAGGCCAGGGACGCAGTTACAGCTGTTGCTCACTATGCAGTGAGCTTTTACTGAATCCACCCAGCATCACCTCTATGACTGAAAGCCTGAGACTGCCAGGAGGATAAAAGATCATTTCCTCCTGCCAGTGGGGCTCTAAGAGTCCGTGCCCATGATCCATAATGGCAGCAGTTTGGAGGCAGCTCACCTGCGCTGCGGCCCAAACCGCTGCATTGTACAGTACAAGCTCAGTGTATGGATTTATAGAAATTTTATGCCCACTGTACTTCTATTTGCCGCCACGTAAACTCATCCGTGGCGTGGGTTTACGAGCCGCAGCATGTCAATTTCTGCTGTGGAGACGCTGGTCTCTGCAACAGAAATGTCCCCAATAGAATGTATAGGATGCGGATTTACCTGTGTGATCGGATGCAGCGAAAATACGCTGTGTTCAAACGTTGATATAGCCTGAACGTGGTCACATAGCCTTAGTGCGGTGGCCGCATGACTTCAGAACGCTATTAGCCTGCAGATTAACCCCATATTTGCAGGTTAATAGAGTTATTTTACTAGACAGATTCCCTTTAGGGTACGTGCCCATGATCAGGATTGGCTGCAGTTTTATGCAGCGACAATCCCACAGCGTCCAGATGTTACAGCATAGTGAATTGGATTTCTAGAAATCCCAAGTCCACTATGCGTGCATCTGAGGCTGCGGATCACCCGCGGATACTGACATGCGGCGCGTCTTTCAGGACCGCAGTCGCTAGTCTCCGCAACAGAAATATTGAATGCGGTAACTCTACATGCTTCAGTGAACACATGCGGATTTACCTTCATTCAACAGAACGCAGCGTTTTGGACACAGCAAAAATATGTTGCGTCCAAAGTGCTGCTACGTCCGGATCATGGGCACATACCCTTAAATGGCTTGTCTAGGTTTCTAACATTAGTCTGCAGTCACTCATGTGACTGCAGCCAATGAAATAGTGACTGTAATATATTTGCGTAGAAGCAGAATTTGCAATGGTGCTCTGTATCTAAGGGCAAGGGGCCTTTTATTGTTGTATATAAAATGTGGGGGATGGGAGTGGATTGAAACTACATGGGAAAAATGCCCCTCCAGCTTGGAAACTGTGGTTGTGACGCGCCCCCTGGGCCGTGTGTGTAGGGGAATACCCGGAGCCGGGTCTCTGTATAATGCTGGGGGTTGTAGTCTCCGTGGTGGTGACCAGGTCCCGTGGCTCAGGGTGGTCAAACCAGTGGCAGTCTATTTATGTGGTTTTTATGATTAAATGTCCGACTACGCCACCCGTGGATTGCGGTCACTGAGAACCGCCGCTGCAGGCAGACCGCTGAGGCTGATGTTGTGTGCGCAACAGGGGGTAGTATAACTCCCCACGGGAGGAGTATAGCCTCAGGGCAGTGAGTGCAGATGATGGGGGTGATGGTGCATGGGCGCAGCAGAAATGACTCAGAGTCTGTGCAGTGCAGTTCAGGGTCTTTACTATTGGTAATAAAGAAGGCCCTGCCGGGAGTACTGGCTAACATTAGAGGCCTGGTCAGTCTGTGAACGAACAAGAGTTCCCCTGGCCAGGTGGAGATATAGGCCTTCCCGTCTGACTGCACTCTTCCTGGCTACCTTGCTGTAGTCGTGTAGTAGCCCACGTCCCTGAGTGTACCGTGTGGTGCTCACCCGTATGGCTGGTGACTTGGGGCCTTTGGTGCCTACCGCTCCTCAATGGCGGTGCCGGTCCCTTGCGTGTGACTGAGCCTCCGGGCTTTCTATGGCCAGAGGACCTGAAATCCCCTGCCAGGTGGTTTCTGCTGCTGGGTGTAGATATCCCCACAGCCTCGGACTCTGGTGTCCGGTTCCTGCGTCTTCTGCCAGGACGAGCTCTGCTCCAGTCCCTGGTCTTCAGATCCTGGCTCCTACAGAGCTCCTTGCTGCTGCTCCGTCCCTTCTCTGGAACTAACTCTTCTCTCTCCTCTGACTAACCCCGCCCCAGACCCAGCTTATAAAGGGCAGGTTCCTCCCCTCCCTGGACTGGGGCAGGAGGTGTGGCATGCAATAATGCTCCTGACCAGGAAAACCCATGCTCGCTCTCAGACATGGTATTTCTACCACTGTGGCAACCAGACCCCTGGGGTGCCACATTCCCCCCTAGTGAATTTTAGTACTCCGGGACTAAACATATTTTATGAAAACATAACATAACATAACAGGGTATAAGCAATAACACAACATATTTACAAACAGTTTAGTCTTTATAGGTCACGGCGCTCCCGTAACCAGGTGTCCATGTCACCCGAGATGCATTTTGAGGGACCCGTCCCAAACCCTCCACCTAGGCCCTGGGGTGGCTACAGGGCATCGATGATCCGGCGTTGGACCACGTCTTCAGCCACCTCCACTGGTTTTTGTTCTGTGGTCTGGGACAAAAAGGGGCACTTTCCAGGTGCAACTATATACAAGGTACAGTTCCGGTTATTCTTTGTCCAAAACCTGTTAGTCCATGAACCCTGTCAGGTAACTAGAAAAACATAATTAGTATGCAGGCAACATAAACGTTTCAACAGTTGCAATATACTGGGATATATGCACTGCATTTAGATTCTCCAGCGAGCGGGCATCTGACCTCTAGTGCTCCTGGTGGACCTATGTAACAAGCTATCTGGTGGTGTTCTTTCTGGGTCCCCTATTTCTACCCCTTGTGTAGTGGGCTCACTAGTGTCTGCACTACAGGTATTTGGAGATGTTTTGGGTAGGCTGGGCAGCTTTCTTTGGCTCACTACGGGCATGGCAGGCTCACTACTAGCAGAGGGTTGATTCTCCTGGGCTGCTGGTATGGAATCTTCTGCCTCCGGGGCCGGTTGCTCTCCCAACTCTACTTGCTCTTCTGTAGGCCCTTGAGGGGCTGGCTGGAGAAAGGTAAGGACGGGTACCACAATAGCGTTGTTAATTTGTGTCCAGGACCGGGGAAATTCTCCGAGTACTGTACTGACCATTTCTTCCCTTTCCTCTGCGTGTTGAGGGCTATCTTGGTCTTCATCAATGCTCTGCAGCTGCTTGGGACACTTCTTCAGGTGGTGTCTGGAGATAGTGGCTGTGGTCTCTCCTCCATCCTTACTGATAACGCAGACTTTCAGATTTTCATGTCTTGAGGGCAGTACTGTGTACGGTTCCTTCTCCCACTGGTCGTCCAACTTATGGAGCCGCCTCTTCCTCTTCAAGACCTGCTCTCCAGGTGCCAGGGGAACAGCAGGAGCATGCTGGTTGTAAGTCCTCTCTTGCCTTTCTCTTGCTTGAGACAGACTTCTCTCAACACTCTCCTGCACTTTCCGGTACTGCTGCCGTTCTGTATCCCAGTCTGCCTCTGGCGAGGTGTCCTCAGGTGTCAGGACTCCCATATCCCGGTCAATAGGCAGCTTACCAGGTCTTGCTCTTATTAGGTAAGCCGGGGTGCAGTTGGTGGAATTTACTGGGATGTGGTTATACAAGTCCACCAGATCAGGCAGTTTTTCGGGCCACAGACTGCGTTCTTCCAGGGGAAACGTTTTCAGCAAGTCTATCACCACCTGGTTCATCTTCTCGGACAATCCGTTGGTTTGCAGCCATACAGGTTGCAGAACTCCTGGAAGACCTCCGCTTCGAAGGCTGGACCTTGGTCAGTCAACACATGCTCCGGATACCCGTGTGGACGGCAGAAGTGCTGCTGGAAGGCTCTAGCTGCTGTCTGAGCCATTAAGTCCTTGACAGGGACCACCACCAGGAACCGGGAGTAGTGGTCTACGATGGTGAGGGCGTAGACGTACCCGGACCTACTTGGAGCCAGCTTCACATGGTCCAGGGCTACCAATTCTAGTGGCTGCTTGGTGATGATGGACTGCAGGGGAGTCTTCTGGCTGGCACGGTCCTTCCTTCTCAGGTTGCACGGGCCGCAGTATTTGCACCATCTCTCAATGGCCCCTCTTATGCCTACCCAGAAGAACCGTTCACGCAACAGGAACTCCAACTTCTTCCATCCAAAGTGTCCTGCTCCATCGTGGTATACCTCCAGGACCATAGCCGCGTCTCGTCTCGGGACCACTACTTGCCAGGTTAGCTCATGTGTCCGGGAGTTGACAATTCTCCGGCACAGCTTCCCCTTGTAGAGAAACAGTTTGCTATTCTCCTTCCAGAGCTGTTTGGTTTCTTCCATAGCGTCTGGGTCAAGGCAGGCATCAGCCTGTGTCAGCATCTCTTTTACCAGGTGGACAGCTGGGTCACTGTCTTGCATCTCCGCCCAGCTGTGGTGGGGTAAGGGATTGAACGTGGCAGAGCGCCTGTCCCTTACACGGTGGGAATACTGGGTAATCCCATGACGGTGGAAAGCAGGGAGTTCAATTTCATCCAGTTCTTCTGGATCTTCCCCTCCGTCTGGCAAGTTTGGCATCCTGGACAGGGCGTCTGCGTTGGCATTTGTGCGTCCCGCCCGGTATTTGATGGTGAACTCAGAGTTGGATAGGAGGGCCATCCAGCTCTGCTCCAGGGCACCAAGTTTTGCAGTGTCCAGGTGTGTCAACGGGTTGTTGTCCGTGTACACGGTGAACTTGGAAGAGGCAAGGTAATGTTTAAAGCGCTCTGTCACTGCCCATACCACCGCGAGGAACTCTAGCTTGAAGGAGCTGTAATTTTCAGGATTCCTTTCTGTGGGCCGGAGCTTCCTGCTGGTATAAGCGATTACCCGTTCTCTGCCCTGTTGGATCTGGGACAGCACCGCCCCTAGCCCGATGTTGCTCGCGTCCGTGTGGAGAATAAAAGGCTGGCCGTAATCAGGGTACGCCAGAATTTCATCCCCTGTGAGGGCCATCTTCAGCCGGCGGAAAGACTCATCCTCCAGCTTGTCCCATTTGAAGGGCGGCTTCTGGTTTTTGGCTTTCCTGGACTGGCCTATCAGGAGGTCCTGCATAGGAGCTGCCATTTTGGTGAAACCGGAGATGAATCTTCGGTAGTAGCCTACCAACCAGAGAAACTGCCGCACTTCCTTTATGCTGGAGGGTCTTGGCCAGTCCTTAATCACTGTGATCTTATCAGGGTCTGGAGCTACTCCATCAGCACTCCCCATGTGTCCCAGGTACTGTACCTTCAGCTTCAGTAGATGACACTTTCACAGGGTTTCACATTTAGGCCATAGCCTGCCAGGGCGTCAAACACTTCTGCCAGGTGTTTCAGATAGTCCTCGTATGTTTTGGAATACACGATGACATCGTCCAGGTATAGCAGGACCGTCTCGAAATTCCTATGCCCCAGGCAGCACTCCATCAACCGCTGGAAGGTTCCTGGCGCGTTGCAGAGCCCGAACGGCATACAGTTGAATTCGCTGAGACCCATCGGGGTGGTGAACGCGGTCTTCTCCTTGTCCCCCTCTGCTACAGGAACCTGCCAGTACCCGCTAGTAAGGTCCAAAGTGGAAAAGAAGTTAGCAGTTTTTAATGCAGCTAAGGACTCTTCTATTCTAGGTAACGAGTACGCATCTTTGTGTGTGATACGGTTGACCTTCCTGTAGTCTACACACATTCTCATGGTGCCATCTTTCTTTTTCACAAGAACTAGTGGAGCTGCCCAGGGGCTACAGTTGTCCCTGTTTACCCCAGCCTCCTTCATTTCTCGCAACATTCCCTTGGCATTCTGATAGTGTGCAGGGGGTACAGGTCGGTATCTTTCCTTTATGGGTGGATGGTCTCCTGTGGGGATATGGTGTTCTACCCCCTTTACTTGCCCAAAGTCTAGCGGGTGTTTGCTAAAAACTCTTTCGTACTCCTGAACCACCCGGTAAACTCCCTGTTTGTGGTGTGGGGGAGTGAAGTCGGTGCCCACATCCAGTTTCTGACACCAGTCCTCCATTTGTTTCTTGGAGCCGCTACCCTCCTCTGGTTGAAATGGAGGCAAGGGTTCCACCGCCTTTACAGAGTTTTGGTTAACGGTGAACAATTTGGCTACAGTGGCATACCGGGGCAAGTATACTTCTCTTTCCCCAATGTTTAGGATGCGGACGGGTACCCTCCCATGGCGTACATCGACCACCCCCCGTGCTGTCAAAATGGTGGGCCTACTGTCTGAGTAGACGGGTTCTACCATGGCTTGGTAGTCCCTTCCTCTTAACCCGATTGCAGTCCGGCACCAGACCATCATCTCACTTTTTGGGGGCATGGCGATAGGGAACGGGTCACTCATCCTAACGCTACCAATCTCACCACCAGATAGTTCTACCTGTTGCCTTTTCATCAAGGCTCTGATCTCCTTTTGTAGGACACGCTGTTGGCTGGAGCTGGCGTTCATCGCAACCTGCTGTAAAATGACAATTATCTCTGCAAGACAATTTTCAATAACATTAGTACCCAAGGTTATCTTAGGGTGGCTTTCACGACAGTCAATGTCCACAATGATCAGTCCTTGGGCTGGTAATTCAACTTTACCAATTTTGATGGTCACCTCCTTGAATCCTACCTGCAGTACGGGTTGACCATTGCTGGCGATGATGCTCAAATCGTCGTCTGGGTAGCGGGTAATATCCGAGTCATTCCAGTACCGCTTAAAAAGCACATAGGGGATGGTGGTTACCTGTGACCCGGTGTCCAGTAGTGCACTCATAGGAATGCCATCCAGCACCACAGGCAAGACCGGTCGTCCCCCTACATACTTATCACGCCAGCTCGATGGGCCTGATGATCTTATGCCTGGGGGTCGGCCCTCTGCCCCAGGTTGGGCCCGTTTAAATGACAGTACCTTGCCAAATGTCCTGGTTAGTTGCATCGGCGGCAGATGGGTTGTCCGTCCTCATCGTAGCGGTCGCTGGGTCTTCCTCTGGACGATGGGATCCTCCTTCGTCGGCTCCAAGGGACATCCTCCGGACTGGAAGCCAGCTGGATCTTTCCTGGGGAAGACACCTGTAAAGACTGCACAGTTCTGGTTAGCACGGCAATGCTTTTGGTCAGTTCTTGGACCTGATGGTGCAGGTCTGCAGCCGGGTCTTTGTCCAAAGCCTGTGCATCAGCTCCCACAGGCTCTGCAGACAAGGGCGCCGCCTCCTGGTGATAGGTGATAGCAGGGCGCCTGTGGGTTACAGCGCCACCCGGTGCCGGTTCTCGGAGCACCCGGATGGCCCTGTGTTTGAACTGCGCAAAGTCCAAATCAGGGTTCTGCAAGGCCATTACACGCAACTGGGTTCGGTGGGCGCTGGACTGTAGACCCTCAATGAACTGTTCAGTCAACAGCTTATCCTCATTCCGTACGCTGTCAGGGTCTGCCTGCTTAATGGCTCTCAGGGCCTCCTGCAAATTCAAAGCATAGTCCCGTATACTGTCTTGTGCCCGCTGTTTACATCCATAAAATTTTAGTTTAATCTCTGCTGAGGTGCGGGTATCAAAAGTGTCCTTTAGACGGGCCAGTATTTCCTTTACAGTCCCCTTTTCCCTGGCTGACCAGGACTTCACTTCTCTTTGGGCTGCCCCAATTAACTGGCCTGTCAAGATGCTCACTTTTTGTTCCTCGGACAGGGGGTATACTTTGAATAAGCTATACAGTCTTTCTTTAAAGTCGCTCAGGGTATGCGACTCGCCTGAGTACTGGGGTAACCATGCCGCTCCGGGGATATACGGCATCGTTAGAAACAAGGAGAGAAATAAACGATCAAAAAGCCAGAAATATATAAATATATCAAAAGTTTATTTAACACATAATAGCATAAAGGGGTAAAATACAGATACCATGGACAGAAACCAAAATCCACGTGTTGAGTATATCATTGTATAGTTGCAAAATTGTAAAATAAATAAATAGTCACTCCCGTAGCCCCATATTCAAAGGTACAATCAATAGATATCTATCAGAAAGTCATAATGTGCCCTTAGACATAACAATAGCAATATTCATGTAGCAATCGCATATAGAGCCATAGAGGTCCCGCTATACATACCAATGGAAAATTAAGAAGGGAGATCTATGAGCAAGCAGTCAGGGCACAGGGGCTCCTGCTCCACGTGTGTAGCTTGTCCTCTGCCCCTGTGCCCTGACTGCTTGCTCATAGATCTCCCTTCTTAATTTTCCATTGGTATGTATAGCGGGACCTCTATGGCTCTATGTGCGATTGCTACATGAATATTGCTATTGTTATGTCTAAGGGCACATTATGACTTTCTGATAGATATCTATTGATTGTACCTTTGAATATGGGGCTACGGGAGTGACTATTTATTTATTTTACAATTTTGCAACTATACAATGATATACTCAACACGTGGATTTTGGTTTCTGTCCATGGTATCTGTATTTTACCCCTTTATGCTATTATGTGTTAAATAAACTTTTGATATATTTATATATTTATGGCTTTTTGATCGTTTATTTCTCTCCTTGTTTCTAACATATGTTTTGCTTACGATTTAGCCTATTATATGTCCACATCCTAGTAGTCCTGGATATGAAAATACTTATTGAGCATAATATTGATGACTCCCGTATGGGATATAAACTACTGCTGCTTTCATGAACTGTATGTATTATATACGGCATCGTGAACGGCATCACTGCGGCAGCAGCCGCGCTGGCGGTGGGAGCTCCCTCCATTCCTGGTGTCTTCCTCCCCCCTAGATAACTGTGGTCTACCTTACGTTGCTTATTCTCCGTAGGCCGCGGCTCCCCAGGCGATCGTTGGGGTCGAGGACCTTGCGTCGCGCGCTGGTGACGTCAGCGTCCGCTGGGCTCTTTCCAGGACATTGCGCAGCGTCAGTACGTAAGGCGGGGCTTCAGCTCTCGTGCGCTTTTGGCGTCCACGCCCCTCTTCTTCCCGAGCGTCGTCCCAGAAATGGCGCCCAATGGCGGGAAAATGGCGGCGGATGGCGGGTAAACAGCTGCGGATGGCGGGAAACTTCACCACGTAAGTATCACAGTCTTTCTTCAGGCACGCAGTACCCAGTGGTTGCGGGCACGAAATCCTGCCGACTACGCCAAAGTTGACGCCTCCCTGGGCCGTGTGTGTAGGGGAATACCTGGAGCCAGGTCTCTGTATAATGCTGGGGGTTGTAGTCTCCGTGGCGGCGACCCGGTCCCGTGGCTCAGGGTGGTCAAACCAGTGGCAGTCTATTTATGTGGTTTTTATGATTAAATGTCCGACTACGCCACCCGTGGATTGCGGTCACTGAGAACCGCCGCTGCAGGCAGACCGCTGAGGCTGATGTTGTGTGCGCAGCAGGGGGTAGTATAACTCCCCACGGGAGGAGTATAGCCTCAGGGCAGTGAGTGCAGATGATGGGGGTGATGGTGCATGGGCGCAGCAGAAATGACTCAGAGTCCGTGCAGTGCAGTTCAGGGTCTTTACTGTTGGTAATAAAGAAGGCCCTGCCGGGAGTACTGGCTAACATTAGAGGCCTGGTCAGTCTGTGAGCGAACAAGAGTTCCCCTTGCCAGGTGGAGATATAGGCCTTCCCGTCTGACTGCACTTTTCCTGGCTACCTTGCTGTAGTCGTGTAGTAGCCCACGTCCCTGAGTGTACCGTGTGGTGCTCACCCATATGGCTGGTGACTTGGGGCCTTTGGTGCCTTCCGCTCCTCGATGGCGGTGCCGGTCCCTTGCGTGTGACTGAGCCTCCGGGCTTTCTATGGCCAGAGGACCTGAAATCCCCTGCCAGGTGGTTTCTGCTGCTGGGTGTAGATATCCCCACAGCCTCGGACTCCGGTGTCCGGTTCCTGCGTCTTCTGCCAGAACGAGCTCTGCTCCAGTCCCTGGTCTTCAGCTCCTGGCTCCTACAGAGCTCCTTGCTGCTGCTCCTTCCCTTCTCTGGAACTAACTCTTCTCTCTCCTCTGTCTAACCCCGCCTCAGACCCAGTTTATAAAGGGCAGGTTCCTCCCCTCCCTGGACTGGGGCAGGAGGTGTGGCATGCAATAATGCTCCTGACCAGGAAAACCCATGCTCGCTCTCAGACATGGTATTTCTACCACTGTGGCAACCAGACCCCTGGGGTGCCACAGTTGTATCTTGTATGTATATAAATACATGATGCAAGCAAAATTTCCAAAATGGAGGGGCACACAGTGTGCAGCACAGGGGCATTTGACCTGGTGCTAGCAAAATTTCTAAGTTGGAGGGCATAGTGTGCAGGGGCATTTGCCCCATGTAGTTTCTGTCCACTCCCATCCCCCACATATTATACACATTTTATGGGGCTCACAATCTACATTTCCTATCAGTATGCCTTTGTAGTGTTGGAGGAAACTTGAGAACCTGAAGGAAACCCATGGAGAACATACTGTACAAACTCCTTGCAGATGTTGTCCTAGGTGTGATTTGAACGCAGGACCCTAGTGCTGCAAGGCTGCAATGCTAACCACTTAGCCACCGTGCTGCCCTGATAATGGCTCCCTACCATTAAATACATAACGCTGCTACCTACTGCTACATTATACATACTTAAGTGTCCCAGTGCAGGCAGTAACTACTGACATACAAGGACCTAGAGGAGAGGGTTCGCTCACATCTGCATATAAAAATGCTGAATTAAATGTGATAAAAAAATCACATTGCACTCACACCAATATTATTCAATGAGGCAGTGGAATTGGGCTGAGGAAAAAAATCGCAGTATGCTGCTTAGAGTGGCTGAGAATCGTCAATGCAAGTCAATGGGTGCGAGAAAAAAATGGATGGACTATACTTATGCCGTTCGATTTTTTTTCTCACACACAACTCAAAGGAACCACAAAATGTCATCAGCCAAGTACAGTAAATTCATAGCCAGAATCCTCAGAATAGATAGAGTAGTTAGATATTCTGTATAAATATAAATTCACAAGCCCCCTACAAATAATAATATTGCACCCCTTAGTGCCTTTCATACGGCACTAAAGGGTGTTTAGGCTGGTTTTACCTCTTAAATAAGTAAATAATTTAAAAAACGACATGGGTACCCCCCTATTTTTGATAACCAGCCAAGGTAAAGCAGATAGCTATGGGATTATATTATCAGACCAGGAAGGTCCCAGGTTATTGGGTCCTTTCCAGCCTAAAGATACCAGCCCACAGCCGCCCCTGACGTGGCGGATCACATGAGATGCACCAATTCTGGTGCTTTGGCCGGCTCTTTCCGATTCCCCTGTTGTTGTGGCAATTGGAGTAATGGTAGTTGGGGTTGATGTCAGCTGTGATTTGTCAAAAAATAGTTTATTTGATAAAACACTCCCCCCGGTTCACCAAATTATTAAAAAGAAAAAAAAAGCCATGCAGGTTCGCTGCAGTCCGCCGAATCTGCCGAAGTCCATACCCCAGTCCTTGGAATGCAAGCGCAAATACGCAGCCAACGCCCCACAGGCCACACTACTAAATTCCGACATTTCGCGACTGCTTGCGCCTGAAATATTGCCTTTTAGGCTCGTGGAGACAGAAGCATTCCGCAACCTGATGGCGGCGGCACTCGATACTCGGTCCCCAGCCTCCACTATTTCTCCCGGTGTGCCGTCCCCGCATTACACAAGCACGTGTCCCAAAACATTAGCCATGCCCTCAACAATGCAGTTACCAGTAAAGTCCACCTAACCACGGACACGTGGACAAGTGCTTGTGGGCAGGGATGGTACATCTCGCTGATGGTACACTGGGTTAACATAGTGGAAGCAGGGACCCAGTCGGACCTTGGGACGGAACACGTCCTCCCGACGCCACGGATTGCTGGCCCTAGGTCATTCAGGGTTGCCCCCACAGTCTGCAGCTCCTGCACCTCATCCTCCTTAGCCTCCACCTCATCTTCAGCTTCCATCTCCGTAATGACCACATCCGTCACAAGCTGGAAGCACTGCAGCACTGCCTCGGCCAAGCGGCAACAGGCTGTGCTGAAACTAATATGCTTAGATGACAAACCGCACAATGTTGAAAAGTTGTAGACAGCTCTGAAAGAGCAGGCAGATCTGTGGCTCACACGCTGAACCTACAGCCAGGTATGGTCGTGTGTGACAATGGCCGGAACCTGGTGGCGGCTCTGAGGCGTGACGAGCTCACACACGTACCATGCCTGGCCCATGTGCTTAATCTCGTGGTTCAGCGGTTTATCAAATCCTACCCGGAGATGCCGTATCTGCTTGTTGAAGTACACCGCCTGTGTGCCCATTTTAGAAAGTTACCTACAGCCTCCGTCGCCCTTGCTGTGTTGCAGCAGCGTTTGCAGCTTCCGGCTCACAGACAGGTATGTGATGTCCCCACGCGTTGGAACTCTACACTGCAGATGTTGGGAAGGATTTGTGAGCAGAAGAGGGCAGTTGTTGAGTACCAGCATCAACAAGGCCGTCGGTATTCAGTTCAGACTCCACACATAAGACCTCAGGAGTGGACATGGATGTCAGACATATGTACCATCCTCCAAATCTATGAGGACTCCACCAAGATGGTGAGCGGCGATGACGCCATAATTAGCGTCACCATCACGCTTCTCTTTCTTCTGAAACGCTCTCTGCTCACAATCAAAGAGGATGCATTGTAGGCGGAGCACGATGAGATGGAGAAAGGAACCATACAGGATGGTTACACACACCCCATCCTCATCTCATCCCATTGTGGATTGGGTGACAATGAGGAAGAGGAGGAGGAACAACAGGAAGCAGTTTCATGCACTATAGCCGGTACTACCTGCACAACTGTCATACCGTCTGTTCAGCGTGGATGGCCTGAGGACCGAGAGGAGGAGGCGGAGGAGGAGGAGAGCATGGTCACTCATCCTCTTGGTGAGGACACGGAAGTCTTGCCTGATAGCAGTCTGGCACGCATGGCTGACTTTATGTTACACTGCCTTTCCCATGACTCTTGCGTTGTCAAAATTTTGGGTGACAGTCATTACTGGTTGGTGACACTTCTAGACCCATGCTACAAGGAGAACTTTATATCTCTTATTCCTGAGGTGGACAGGTCTACAAAAATGGGACAGTAACAGAAGGCCCTTGTTGCGGAACAATTAAAAATATTCCCATCTGAAAACGCTTGCGGCAGAGGACACAGTTCATTGGACAACCAAGGAGTATAGGCGAGAGAGACACAACTCCAATCCAGCAGAGGCAGGAGTACACTGTCAAAGTTCTGGGAGAATTTTCTCAGACCCTCCCATCGCACAGACGTTGAGGCGCGGGGTACTCTCACAAGGAGTGCAAACTTTGGGAAGATGCTGAGGGAGTACCTTGCCGACCGTACCAATGTCCTCCGTGATTCCTCTGTGCCTTATAATTATTGGGTATCCAAGCTGGATACGTGGAATGAACTGGCTCTTTACGCCTTGGAGGTCCTGGCCTGCCCTGCCGCTAGCATTTTATCAGAGCGGGTTTTTAGTGTGCCTGGTGGCATTATTATTATTATTATTATTTATTATTATAGCGCCATTAATTCCATGGCGCTTTACATGTGATAGGGATATACATAACAAAAGCATTTACATAATCTTAGCAAAACGAGTCAGCGACTAGTACTGGAGGAGCGAGGACCCTGCCCGCGAGGGCTCACATTCTAGAAGGGATGGGTGAGGATACATTAGGTGAGGGTAGAGCTGGTCGTGCAGCGGTGGTTACTGCAGGTTGTAGGCTTGTCGGAAGAGGTAGGTCTTCAGGTTTCTTTTGAAGGTTTCCACGGTCGGCGAGAGTCTGATGTGTTGGGGTAGAGAGTTCCGGAGTAGGGGGGATGCACGGGAGAAATCTTGTATACGATTGTGGGAGGAGGAGATAAGAGGGGAGTAGAGGAGGAGATCTTGTGAAGATTATAACTGATAAGCGCATCCGCCTGTCAACTGAAAATGCTGACAGGCTGACTCTTATAAAAATGAACAAGGGCTGGATTGGGCCAGACTTCTTAACACCACCGAATGATAGCAGCGTAACATAAACTCAAATCCAGTGTCTTTTTTTGGGAAGTGTATTCCCATGCACCTTTTCACACCCACACATGGGTATACGCTTCCTGATTTTGGCTATTTGCTCTTGTCCTCCTTCTTCTCCTCATCCTCATCCTCCACCACTATATCACCCGGGTGATACAACACCCACGTAATTTTTTTAAAGGTTGTTTATGATGCCCGTAAAAAAAAATTTTTTATACAGTATCTTCATGTATACTCAACCAGGGGTAAATGTTTGTCAGCCCATACACTTAGTGCATTGGCATTACAAGTATAGGAGACCCGCTCCTTTCTAATGGGAACATTTTTTTATGAGGCCCTCCTCCACATCTCTTCCAAGAGGCATTGGAGTGCCTCACAATTTTTGGCAGCCCTTGCATTCACTGCAAAGGCCAACAGTATGGGAGACCCACTTCCTAATAATGGCAACATTGTTTTCAGGAGGCTCTCTATGTCTCTTCAAAGGGGTATTGGGGTGCATCCAAATTTTCAAAGGGGTATTGGTGTACGTCCAAATTTTGGGCAGCCCTGCCACTAACTACATACGCAATAACAGTATAGGAGACCCACTCTTTAGTAATGGGAACAACAAAGCCTAGCCGGCTGATGACTCTATAAGAATAGTGAGGGCTGACTGCTGGCCCTTTAAGAATAGTAAAGGCCGCCTGATGGCCTTATAAAAATAGGATTTGTGACTTTCAGAGTCCCTCCTTCATAAATGAAACAGGATGTGTATGATCATGTCTCACACACCACATGGCCAAATAAGGTTGTAAAATGTTAAAATGACATTTCCCGGTGAATGCATTTGTCACGGTTGAAAGCAATGCAAATGTGCATCAAAAAAGCTACGTGTGAACATAACCAAATAAAAAATACTCCTCCACACCTTGGGCTATTTATTTTGCCTTATATATAAGTCATTTCCATGGAAAGGATGTTCCTTAACATGTTTCCCAGGAAAATCCATTTTGGTTTCATTTTAGTATGTTTAATTGTGAGTTTGTAAAAGTGGCGTAATACCTCTGGCAACATTGTTGACAACAGTGACCTGGGAGTCAGAAATGCTTCCAGGGGTCTTCCCTATGCTGTTCCCATGCCATTTGAGCACTGTACCCATTGATTTGGGCAATTTTTAGGCCCTCTGCAGACCGCCGGGGGGAGCCAACTGAAAAATGCTCGAGTTTCCCATAGACTTAAATCAGGCTCGTTGCTTGGGTCAAGCACCCGAGTATTCCAATGTGCTCGACCCGAGCAACGAGCACCCGAGCATTTTAGTGCTCGCCCATCACTACTGCTGACTTGACAGATGTCCAGAAAGCAGTCATTGACACACTCCACAAGGAGGGTAAGCCACAAAAGGTTATTGCTAAAGAAGCTGGATGTTCACAGAGTGTTGTATCAAAGCATATTGATGGAAAGTTGAGTGGAAGGAAAAAGTATGGTAGAAAAAAGTGCACAAGCAACCGGGATAACCACAGCCTTGAAAGGATTGATAATAAAAGGCCATTCAAAAATTTGAGGGAGATTCACAAGGAGTGGGCTGCTGCTGGAGTCATTGGTTCAAGCAGGGCCGGCTCCAGGTTTTTCTGGGCCCAGGACGAAAGAGTCTCAGTGGGCCCCTTTAACACATACCACGATTCATGATGCAGAGATACCACAGAGAAATATATATATAGTACACAGGGCCCAGCCTGTCCCCTCATCCTTCACATATGCAGACATGCGCACGCACACACGGTACGCAGACATGCGCACGCACACACGGTACGCAGACATGCGCAAGCACACACGGTACGCAGACATGCGCACGCTCACACGGTACGCAGACATGCGCACGCACACACGGTACGCAGACATGCGCACACACGGTACGCAGACACATGCATGCACACACGGTGCACAGACATGCGCACACACGGTACGCAAACACATGCACGCACACACGGTACGCAGACATGCGCACGCACACACGGGACGCAGACATGCGCACGCACACACGGTACGCAGACATGCGCACGCACACACGGTACGCAGACATGAGCACGCACACACGGTACGCAGACATGCGCACGCACACACGGTACACAGACATGCGCACGCACACGGTACGCAGACATATGCACGCACACACGGTACGCAGACACATGCACGCACACACGGTACGCAGACATGCGCACACACGGTACGCAAACACATGCACGCACACATGGTATGCAGACATGCGCATGCACACACGGTACGCAGACATGCGCACGCACACACGGTACGCAGACATGCGCACGCACACACATATACATATTTTTACACAAATTCTTAAAGACATATATAAAACAGACAAATATATATACACAGTCATACACACTGACATTCACTCACACAGACCCATTACAAATATTTTTAATATGGGGATTGGGGAAGTCCCCGGTCCAGTGTCCTGTCCAGCAGCTCCTCAGGTATGGGGCAGTGCAGGGCCCCCGGCGTGTCACAGACATCATGGCCCTGGACCATCAGAGGGGCCCACTTGCGGTCGGGTCCGGGTCCAGGCCACTCCGCCCCATCTGTGCAGGACCGCCGACGGTGTTTGATTGCCGGCACTCCCCCCAGACACGGACGCGCGCTGTGCGGCTGTGTCTGCTAGTAATGACGCGGCAGGGGGCGACACACAAGCACAATTAAAGGTGCAGTGCCGTCGACCCTGCCGCGTCATTACTAGCACTAGCAGACACAGCCGCACAGCGCGCGGCCGTGTCTGGGGGGAGTGCCGGCAATCAAGCAGCGCCTGCGTCACTGAACAGGTGCAGAGGAAGCGGCCAGGGCCCCGACAGTGAGTGGGCGGGTGGGCCCCCTGCGCCCCGACAGTGAGTGGGTGGTGGGCCCCTCTGATTTTCCAGGGCCCCGGCACTTGCCCGGGTACGCCGGGTGCTGACGCCGGCCCTGGGTTCAAGAGCCATCACACACAGACGTATCCAAGACATGAGCTACAAGTGTCGCATTCCTTGTGTCAAGCCACTCATGCCCAATAAACAACGCCAGAAGCGTCTTACCTGGGCAAAGGAGAAAAAGACCTGGACTGTTGCTCAGTGGTCCAAGGTGTTGTTTTCAGATGAAAGTAAATTTTGCATTTCATTTGGAAATTAAGGTCCCAGAGTCTGGAGGAAGAGTGGAGAGGCACACAATCCTAGCTGCTTGAGGTCTAGTGTGAAGTTTCCACAATCAGTGATGGTTTGGGGATCCATGTTATCTGCTGGTGTAGGTCCACTGTATTTTATCAAGACCAAAGTCAGCGCAGCTGTCTACCAGGAAATTTTAGAGCATTTTATGCTTCCCTCTGCCGACAAGCTTTTTGGAGATGGAAATTTCATTCTCCAGCATGACTTGGCACCTGTCCACACTGCCAAAATTACCAATATCTGGTTTAAAAACATTAGTATCACTGTGCTTGATTGGCCAGAAAACTCACCTGACCTTAACTCCATAGTGAATCTATGGGGTATTGTCAAGAGGAAGATGAGCGACACCAGAGCCAACAATGCAGACGAGCTGAAGGCTGCTATCAAAGCAACCTAGGCTTCTATAACACCTCAGCAGTGCCACAGGCTGATCGCCTCCATGCCACACCGCATTGATGCAGTAATTGATGCAAAAGGAGCCCCGACCAAGTATTGAGTGCATTTACTGAACATACATTTCAGTAGGCCAACATTTCGGATTTTAAAAACATTTTTCAATCTGTTGTTATAAAGTATTCTAATTTAATGAGATAATGACTTTTGCGTTTTCATTGGCTGTAAGCCATAATCATCAACATTAACAGAAATAAACACTTGAAATAGATCACTCTGTTTGTAATGACTATATAATATAGGAGTTTCACTTTTTGTATTGAAGAACTGAAATAAATTAACTTTCTGATGATATTCTAATTTAGTGAGAAGCACTTGTATATCTAATACCATATCTTTCTATCATCTATCTATACCTTCATATAAGATTGCTTTATTAGGTTTCTAAACAAGCTTTAAGTTACATAGAGTATTACAGTATGGGCTCCGTGCCCACGAGGTGTAATAGCAACGTTTTGGACGCAGCTCACCTGCACTGCATCCAAAACGCAGCGTTCTACATTACAAGCACAGTGTATGGGATTCTTAGAAATCTCATGCCCACTGTGCTTCTATTTGACGCTGGGTAAACTGACCCGCGGTGCGGGTTTATGAGCCGCAGCGTGTCAAGTTTCTGTTGCGGAGATACTAGTCTCCGCAACAAAAATATCCACAATAGAATGCATTGGATGCGGTAACTGAATTATTATTATTATTATTATTTATTATTATAGCGCCATTTATTCCATGGTGCTTTACATGTGATAGGGATATACATAACAAAAGTATTTACATAATCTTAACAAAACGAGTCAGCAACTGGTACAGGAGGAGCGAGGACCCTGTCCGCGAGGGCTCACATTCTAGAAGGGATGGGTGAGGATACATTAGGTGAGGGTAGAGATGGTCGTGCAGCAGTGGTTACTGCAGGTTGTAGGCTTGTCGGAAGAGGTAGGTCTTCAGGTTTCTTTTGAAGGTTTCCATGGTCGGCGAGTGTCTGATGTGTTGGGGAAAAGAGTTCCAGAGTAGGGGGATGCACGGGAGAAATCTTGTATACGATTGTGGGAGGAGGAGATAAGAGGGGAGTAGAGGAGGAGATCTTGTGAGGATCGGAGGTTGCGTGCAGGTAAGTACCGGGAGACTAGGTCACAGATGTATGGGGGAGACAGGTTGTGGATGGCTTTGTATGCCATGGTTAGCGTTTTGAACTGAATTCTCTGGGCACTGGGGAGCCAGTGAAGAGATTGACAGAGAGGAGAGGCCGGGGAATAGCGGGGGGCAGGTGGATTAGTCGAGCAGCAGAGTTTAGGATAGATTGGAGATGTGCAAGAGTGTTGGAAGGGAGGCCACGGAGCAGGAGGTTGCAGTAGTCGAGGCGGGATATGATGAGAGCATGCACTAGTGTTTTTGCAGAGTCTTTGCTGAGGAATGCACGGATCCGGGAGATGTTTTTGAGTTGGAGTCGGCAGGAAGTGGAAAGGGCTTGGAGATGTGGCTTGAAGGAGAGATCAGAGTCCAGGGTTACTCCAAGGCAGCGAGCTTGTGGGACTGGGGAGAGTGAACAGCCATTGACGTTGATAGCTAGGTCAGTTGGGAGGGTTGAATGAGATGGCGGAAAGATGATGAACTCTGTTTTATCCATGTTGAGTTTTAGAAATCTGTCAGAGAAGAAGGATGAGATGGCTGTCAGACATTGTGGGATTTTGGTTAGTAGGGAGGAGATATCAGGTCCAGAGAGGTAGATCTGTGTGTCGTCAGCATAGAGGTGATACTGAAAGCCGTGAGACTCTATGAGCTGTCCCAGGCCAAAGGTGTAGATGGAGAAGAGCAGAGGTCCTAGAACTGAACCTTTGGGGACACCGACAGATAGGGGGCGAGATGAGGAGGTGGTGCGTGAGTGGGAGACGCTGAATGTCCTGTCTGTTAAGAATGAATCAATTAACACATGCGGGTTTACCTGCGTGATCGGACGCAGCGCTTTGGACACAGTGAAAATATGCTGCGTCCAAAGCGCTGCTATTCCTGATAGTCAGAACATACCCTAAAAGATTATGTTAAAAAAGCATTGCATACGCATATCATACGGATGCTAGGCGAGAGAAAAAACGCACACTCCCATAGCACTCACATACGGAATGACATATGCCTGACACTCTCCAACTTTTCTGGCTGAGAATCTGAGCGATTTTATATACGCAGATGTGAGCGAACCCTTAAACTACAGCTCAAAAAGTGCTGGAGCCAAAGGAGAAATAGCGTGGTAGAGAAAAAGCCGGCGCCATTGCACTGCTACGAGTTGGAGAAGAAGCAGTATGGACAGTGCAGTCAACAAGCGACTTTCAGATCTGCTGGGAATAACATGCCAGAGAAGAGACAGTGGTTGCATACCAATGAGTCACCTTGGATGGCTCAGTGAGTGGCAGGTGTTTCCTTGAAGGATACAGCCAAAAAACAACTTCTGGAGGCAGTGGACAACCCGCCACTCTCCTGAGTAAGATGCCACTACCGGTTTCAAAGGCTGCTGGAGCAACTACAGCATGAAGGGGGGAACACAATCATCAGAGAAACACCTGATCACAGACCAGGCCAAGTATCATCATCCTCATCAACATCATCACTAAAAACAAGGCGAAGAGTTGGCTTGGACCCTAGGTTACCCATGAACTCCAAACAACCAGATGCAGACCCAGAAATCCTATCCTGGCTTCCAACGACGGCCAGAAAGTGATGTGAACCGTTCCGACAGTCAGGGGACGACATTTTCACTAATGAAATGGACAAGAGGAAGGCTGCTGATGCTAATGCCCAGGAGTGTCTGTCAGACAGCCCTGCATGAGGATCAGAGCTCAAGAGGTCCATAAATGGATTCGACATCCGGAAGGATTTCGGATCCATCCAGGAATATGGCACCAGAGATAACGTGTATGAGAACCGTGACATTGTCGACAAAAAGTTTGTACCATCTCTCCTTTATAATTTATACCCCAGAGAAGTAGTAACTTTCATTAAGCCTTGGAGTCATTGGGGTTAGCTTATAGTGGGGGTAAACCGGCACTTTGCTGCAGAAGATGTGCAAGATTTGGAGCATGAAAAATTTGCTGAAAAGGTCAAGAGAGAATAGTGCCAGCAATGTGAATCAGGAATCCCTGAAAGAACAAAAGAGTGAGCCATCAAAAGAGTACAGGATGGTTATCAACATATCCTCCTCTTTCCCAGGCTAGTGCCCCTGGAAGCAAATGCATAACAAGAGGCTTAGAAGTTGGGGCAGCCACCCCAGCTCCGGCCCCTACCTTCACCATCCAGGTATCCTAGAGTTTTGTAACATCGGTGTATCTGGGAGGGCCACCACAGGCCTCAGAATAGTTACTGATGAGGAAATACCCTGACCAGCCCTGGAGACGGCCGAAATCAGCGGCAGTGCAGAACCCTGACCTTTGTGATCAAGCTCTTAACAAAGAAATTGGGGAGCCTTAGCTTTAGATGCTTGGCCTCTTTACAGTTTTTGTTGGCTTTAACAACCACACACATAGACACCCTGATGGTGTCAATCAGCCAAGAAGTCTGAAGTAGTCCTTTGTTAAATATGAGTAACTGTTTTATGTTTTAGTTTAAACTCTCATGGCTGAAGATAGGCCTGAAATGGGTTGAACCTTTGCTTTACCCTTTAAATTTTTTTTGTTGCAACCCTTTCTGGTGGATGAAGGGCGCTTATGCAGCTGGAGGGTTTTATACTCTCAGATATGGGCTGAGTAGCATCCACAAAGGACTGTTTTTATTTTTCCCAATATTCAAAAATACTTCAAAAAGTAACTGTGTTCTGTTATGTTAAAAATGTATACTTTGCTTTGATTATTATTTTAGACAATTAAATATACACATATATATTTTATAATTTAGTATTCTAATATTAACTTTATAAGTGTCATTCGTAAAAGCAAATAATATAAGGTGTATTTGATATAGAGCTGTCTTTGTATTCAAGCTTTCCTTCATTTCTGAAAGTATAGTAAACTAGATATAGCCAGTTTCTAAGGAATTTAGACATAATTTATGACTTTGTTATTCCCAACTTAAATATCTTCCTTTTTAGGTAATGTAATGTAAGCCATTCCAACTTTCCTTATCTTTGTGGCTAGTAATAAAAACGTGTGACTGGGCATCTGAGTGCCTGGGACACAGACAGAATTGGTTGTGTTCTCTTGTCTCTGATTGACTCCCTGATTTGATCAAAACTGGCAAACGTGTGAAACCTCTTGAGTTTCTCCTAAAACTTTCCATATAGGTTTCCACATCAGTTCTTACCCACTTATCCAAATAAGGCCTGTGTTCTTACCCCTTTTGTCCAAAAAGAACTTTATTCTGACCCCTTTGTCCAAAATGGGACTGCATTCATTGAAGTTATGTGCCCTCTGAATTTACCCATTTTCACGTGTTAAGAATTTGCTAATGAACTCTTGTATGCAATTTATTGATATGTTCTTTACAGCTCCAAAAAGGACGAAATATATATAAAAAAATGCAACAGGTGTATTGCTGCTTTTTGTTTTAAAGGTCCTGGTTGCCAAGTGAGGAAAAGAAAGACTGCACAAAGAAATGAAACTGACTGAAAATGAGCATCACCTTACTGTATTTTCAGTGGCAGACAATGCTTCTCATCTAAATTTATAATAGTACACATAGTGGTTTCTTTATAGACCTGAGAATTTATTGAGAATCACAAGGGGCAAAGGGCAGACAAGAACAGTAGGTTTGTTAATGACCATACGATGAGAAGTACCATAGGGCCCAGATGTACACAAAAATTACCAGAAGAGGTTGTTCGGTCTAGGGAACGAGTCTGCAGTCACTCAATGTTATTGCAGACTTCTGAAACCTTACAACTAGTGATAAGCGAGCACTAAAATGCTCGGGTACTCGTTGTTCGAGTCGAGCAAATTAGAATGCTCGAGTGCTCGGTCCGAGTAACGAGCCCAATGTAAGTCTATGGGAAACTCAAGCATTTTTCTGGTGGCCCTCCCCGGCGGTCTGCAGAGGGCCTAAAAATTGCCCAAATCGATATGAACAGTGCTCAAATGGCATGGGAACAGCATGGGGAAGACCTCTAGAAGCATTTCTAACTCCCAGGTCTCTGCTGTCAACAATGTTGTCAGAAGCATTACGGACTCACACTAAAACATGCAAAAATGAAACCAAAATGGAATTTCCTGGGAAATATGTTAAGGAGCATCCTTTCCAGGGTAATGATTTGTATATAAGGCAAAATAAATATACAAAAAAATGCTCCTCCACACCTTGGGCTATGTTCACACATAGCGTTTTTGATGCATTTTTGCACTTTTGCATTGATTTCAACCAAGACAAATGCATTCACCGGGAAATGTAATTTTAACATTTTACAACCCTATCTGGCCATGTGGTGTGTGAGACATGATCATACACATGCATACAGTGCTAAAAAGACATTGGAACAGCATGGGAAAGACCCCTGGAAGCATCTCTGACTCCCAGGTCACTGTCTAAAAGTGTGCCCATCAGAAGTGATCCTTGGCGCATGCGAAGATGCCTTCCACTATGTACCTGTCATTGCAGACTTGCAACAATCACCGTCCACGTCCTTGCCCCAGTGCGGCGTTTAGTTGTCCCTACCCCATTCCTTGAAATGCAAGCGCAAGTATGCAGCCAGCCACCCACCCACAGGCCGCAATAGTAAACTGCCAGGTTTCTGGGCAGCTGCTTGCACTTGAAATGTTGTCTTTTAGGCTCGTGGAGGCGCTAGCTGTCCACAACCTCGTGGCGGTGGCCGGGTGTCCATACTCGGCCCCCAGTCGCCACTATTTCTCCCGGTGTTGTCTCTGCCTTCCACAAGCACGGGTCCCACAACATTACCCGTGCCCTCCCCAGTGAACTTAAGTGGGAAGGACCGCCTAACCACAAACACGTGGACAGATGAATGTGGGCAGGGATGGTACATCTCACTAGAGCCAAGTCCACAGTAAAAAAGCAGCCATAAAGTGTCCGGGAACCTTCCCACACACTTTTTTTTAGCCAGGGCTGCTTCTCGGCAGGGTTGGATGGGCCCACCAGAGAACCGGAGAATCTTCTGATGGGCCTTGGCTTCTCCTTCAGGAGAGTTCATAGTGCCGAGGTCGTGATGATGATAGAGGTTGTGATGATGATAGAGGCCACCATCTCCTTAGCTTGCTGCTGGTACATTTCTATGGGAATCAGCTTGGCTCCAACCAGCCTGGAATATTTCCAATGAACTATAGCACGACACCATGGTATTAGCAATGCCCCCAGTACCAGTAGTGAAGCCATCCACAATTTCCTTTTCCTCTGCCCAAATACATTAGTTTCTCAAAAAGGAGCTGAAGATACTGAGTGGCCCACACAAACAGCCATAGAGTGTCCGGGAATCTTCCCACACACTTTTCTTAGCCTGGGCTGCTTCTCGACAGGGTTTTACGGGCTCACCAGAGAACCTGAGAATCCTCTGGTGGGCACTGGCTTCTCCATCAGGAGAGTTCATAGGGCCGAGGTGAGGTCGTGATGATGATAGAGGCCACCATCTGCTTAGTTTTCTGTTTCTTGGAATGCAAGCGCAAGTATGCAGCCAGCCACCCACCCACCCTCAGGTCGCAATACTAAACTGCCACATTTCTAGACAGCTGCTTGCACTTGAAATGTTGCCTTTTAGGCTCGTGGAGGAGGGAGCTTTTCACAACCTCATGGTGGCGGCCGGGTCTCCATACTCTGCTCCCAGCCGCCACCATTTCTCCATATGTCGTCCCCGCTGTTATGATCTGCAACATGTAGTAAGGAAAGATAAGGGAAAACTGTCCCTACAGTAAAACTAAGCTGAATCTCTACGATGTAGCGGGCTGCCTGTTCCTAGCAAACAGACCCGCCTTAGTCCTCGGCTAGTCTGAACGAAGACCTATCGCATAAGGGGAGGGGTCCCTAAAAGAACTAAGGACTTGGACAAAAATGGGACACCTCCTAAACAGAGAAGTTGTTGCAGAACACAAAAAGACAAACAGACAAAAAAAGTACTAGAGGTCCCAGAAGGACCAAACGAACTGACAGAGAAAGGCACAGAAGCACCTGGCTAGAGAAACAGTCAAACACTGAAGTCCAGCACAGCCAAAAGGGCGGAGCTGGAATATAAAGGCAGACGGTCACGTGACCGCAAAACACAAAATGGAAAAAACAAACAGGAGGATTCTAACAGTACCCCCTCTTTTATGATGATCATCCGGATCCTCCAGGCCCAGGCCTATCCGGAAACCTCTTGTGGAAAGCTTTAACAATCCTAGGAGCAGAGACATCATCCGTCCTTACCCAGGAGTTGTCTTCGGGACCGAAAACCTTCCAGGAGACAAGATACTGTAATCTCCCTCTATGCCATCTAGAATTCAAGATACGAGAAATTTCATATTCGCTGCTAGAACGCAAAAACTGTTCTACATCCTGCTTCTTTCTTTCAGTCTGTCCATTAAACTCAGGATGATACCCAGATGAAAATGACAAATGGACTCCCAACCTGTCACAAAAAGCACGCCAAAAGCGAGCCACAAACTGAGGTCCTCTATCAGAAACAATATCCGTGGGAACGCCATGGAGCTTGACAATCTCCTTAACAAATGCCTTAGCGAGTGTCTTGGCACAGGGCAACTTAATGAATGGAACCAAATGACACATCTTACTAAAACGGTCCACGACCACCCAGATGACAGTAAAACCCTCGGACACAGGAAGATCAGTAATAAAATCCATTGTGAGATGCGTCCAAGGCGCACTAGGAACCTCCAGAGGGCAAAGCAACCCCGCAGCAGGAGTATGTGAAGCCTTTGACCTAGCACACACAGTACATTTGCGCACCCACTTGATAACTTCCTTCTGCCATCCAGGCCACCAAAAACTGCGACTGATAAGTCTCTTAGTCTCCGAAATTCCAGGATGACCTGCCAACCGAGACTCATGACACTCCACAAACAAATCTCTCCTAAAGGCTCTAGGCACGAACAACCTCCCATGGGGAGTGTTAGATGGAGCATCATCTTGAGCTTTCAGAATCCCATTCTCCAAAATGGAGTCCAATGCCGCCACCACAACTCCTTTCTGTAAAATGCTCTACTCCTCGGCACCGACCGTAGGAGAGAAGCTGCGAGATAAAGCATTGGCTTTAACATTCTTAGTACCAGGGATATAGGTAACAGAAAAATGAAACCGAGAAAAAAAAAGTGCCCACCTAGCTTGACGGGCATTCAAGCGCTTGGCAGCATCCAGATAGATCAAATTCTTATGATCTGTGAAAACCTGAATAGGAAATCTAGTGCCTTCCAAAAACTGATGCCAATGTTCAAACGCGAGTTTAATAGCCAGCAACTCCCGATTTCCAACATCATAATTCAGTTCGGTTTCTGAAAAATTTTTCGAAAAGAAGGCACAAGGATGTACTCCATCCTTGTTCTCCTGAGACAAAACTGCCCCACCGATGAAGCATCGACCTCGACCAAAAAAGGCTTGGCCTCATCAGGCTGCATAAGGATAGGGGCAGAACTGAACCTCTCTTTGAGATACTTAAACGCTTCAATGGCCTCAGTAGTCCACTGGACCGTATTCGCAGCTTTCCTGGTGAGATCGGTCAGAGGCTTAACAATTACAGAAAAATTCTTAATGAATTTCCTGTAATAATTGACAAAACCCCAAAATCTCTGAATAGATTTCAAACCAATAGGCCTAGGCCATTCCTGCACAGCCTGAACCTTCACCTGGTCCATCTCAAAGCCATCGCTGGAGACAATGTAGCCCAAAAAACAAATTTTCTGCACAGCGAACGCACATTTCTCCAGCTTAGCAAAGAGTGAATTATTACTCAATAACTGCAAAATTTCACGTACACTCTGCCAATAGGACTCTAGATCTGGTGAATAAATCAAAATGTCATCCAAATACACAACCACATTCTTACCAATCAAAGGTCTCAGGATGTCATTAATAAGGTTCTGAAAAAGTGCAGGTGAATTGGTAAGACCAAAAGGTATCACCAGATTCTCAAATTGACCTACCAGAGTGTTAAAAGCAGTTTTCCATTCATCACCCTCCTTCACTCGTAACAAATTGTATGCCCCCCGAAGATCAATTTTAGAGAACCACTTGGCCCCCACCAACTGGTTAAACAAGTCAGGAATTAACAGCAATGGGTAGGAATTGCGTACGGTAATCTTATTAATTTCACGAAAATCCAGACATAGACGTAAACCCCCGTCATTTTTTTTAACAAGGAAAAATCCAACTGCCACAGGCGACTTTGAAGGTCTAATGTGACCAGCAGCCAGGCTAGTCTGTATGTACTCCTCCAAGGCCTTTCTTTCAGGGATACTCAGATTAAACAAGCGACTCTTGGGAAGAGTAGCTCCAGGAACAAACTCAATGGCGCAATCATAATCCCTCTGAGGAGGTAAAATTTGCGACTCCTCCTCTGAAAAAAACCTCCAAAAATCTTGAATAGGTACAGGTAATTCCCCTTTTTCCACAGCCGCAATGCGACCATTACAACATTTATCATAGTACTTCGGACTCCAAGACTTAATCACATTAGTAGACCAGTCCAGCAAAGGATTGTGCAGTTTTAACCAAGGCAATCCTAGAACAACCGGAGAGGGTAAATTTGTTGGTGAACTCCATTGATAGTGAGTGGAAATGCAGCAACCTTGTGAGTAATACATTTCAAGGGAGTGTTATCAATTGCAATCACAGAAATAGGTGATGACAAAGGTTTGGATTTCAATTTAAGGTTTTCCAAAAACCCTTTATCAATCACATTAAGTGTTGAACCACAATCCACAAATACCTGAAATTCAATCAAATTTTCCTGCAAAGTAGTACTCCCAGAAAGAAATACTCCTGCAGAGCGTAAACAAGCTATATGTGCGTAACTTAATTTTTTTTTACAGGAGTCTTTACCTCATTCTGTCTAAATCTCAGTCTCCTATCCACACGAACAGCTAATTGCATGGCATCCTGCAGAGTCTCAGGTGCGGGAATGCAATTAGCAAATCCTTAACCCTTTCACTCAGACCAGCAAGAAATAGACATTTCAGAGCTGGATCATTCCATCTAACTTCTGAGGCCCATCTTCTGAAGTGTGTGCAATAATTTTCAACATCACCTGACCCCTGATTCAAACGCCTGAGTTCTGCCTCAGCAGATGAGATTCGATCAGGATCGTCATATAATAGCTCATAGCAGAAAAAAAATTCTTCTACAGACCTTAAACATGGATCATTAGGTTGGAGAGAAAAAGGCCCACCCCTGTGGTTCTTTGCGCAAAAGTGACATAATAAAACCAATGCACTGTGATTCATTCCCAGAGGACCTTGGTCTCAAACGAAAATATAACAAACAAGAATTTTTAAAGGAAAAAAAATCTTGCTGTTTACCATAAAAAACATCAGGCAGTCCTACCTTGGGTTCCACAAAATGCGCTTCAGAACTCACGTGTTGCTGGAGCTCGGCCACCTCCAGGGACAATCCCTGCAGGCGTTGAGCCAAATCCTGGACGGAAACCATACTGATCCCCGAATTTCTTTCCTTTTAGTTTTTTTGGGCTGGACTTACTGTTATGATCTGCAACATGTACTAAGGAAAGATAAGGGAAAACTGTCCCTACAGTAAGACTAAGCTGAATCCCTACGATGTAGCGGGCTGCCTGTTCCTAGCGTACAGACCCGCCTTAGTCCTCGGCTAGTCTGAACGAAGACCTATAGCATTATGGGAGGAGTCCCTAAAAGAAGTAAGTACTGGGACACAAATGGGGCACCTCCTAAACAGAGAAGTTGTTGCAGAACACAAAAAGACAAACAGACAAAAAAAGTACTAGAGGTCCCAGAAGGACCAAACGAACTGACAGAGAAAGGCACAGAAACACCTGGCTAGAGAAACAGTCAAACACTGAAGTCCAGCACAGACAAAAGGGCGGAGCTGGAATATAAAGGCAGATGGTCACATGACCGCAAAACACAAGATGGAAAAAACAAACAGGAGGGTTCTAACACCCGCCTTCCACAAGCACGGGTCCCAGAACATTACTGCTGGTACTTTTCTGTGGGAATCTGCTTGCCTTCTACCAGCCTGGAATATTTCCAGTGAACTATGGTACGACGCCATGGTATTAGCACTGCCCCCAGTACCAGTAGCGAAGCCATCCCCAATTTCCTTCTCAGGAATTTTATTTGGTAGACTGAGTGGCTGCCCAAATACATTAGTTTCTTACAAAGGAGCTGAAGATATAGAGTGGCAGTAGGTGCAAGTTTCTCCAGCCTGTTAGATATCAGAGGGTGAACTGCAGCACAGTGGCTCAGTGGTTAGCACTGAAGCATAGCAGCGCTGGGATCCTGGGTTCAAATCCCAGCAAGGACAACATCTGCAAGGATTTTGTATGTTCTCCCCGTGTTTGCGAGGGTTTCCCCTTCAGTAAAAAAGCAGCCATAGAGTGTTCGGGAACCTTCTCACACACGTTTCTTAGCCAGGGCTGCTTTTCGGCAGGGTTGGATGGTCCCACCAGAGAATCCTTGGGTAGGCCCTGGCTTCTCCATCAGGAGAGTTCATGATAGCGCAAACTTTGCAGCTGCTATGGGGCTCTTGAGTGGGGAAGAATCAAATTCTCTGGTGGGCCCAATGTTTTTCAGTCTGACACTGCTTCTCGGTGAGAATTGTACTTCACCACAGCCACAGCTTGGTGAAATGATTGGCATAGAGGGAAATCTACTCCGGCTGTCATTTCTCCGCCACCAGGTTCTTCCCAATGTCACACACGACAATGCCTGGCTACATGTTCAGTGGTGAGAGCCACAGATCAAGCTGCTGCGTTACAGCTTTCAACAACTCTGCAGCGGTGGGCGGTTTGTCACCTAAGCATGTTATCTTCAGCACAGCCTGTTGCCGCTTGGCCAAGGCAGTGCTGCAGTGCTTTCAGCTTGTGACTGATGTGGTCATTTCGGAGATGGAGGCCGAACTGGAGGAGGAGGTGCAGGAGCTGAACAATGTGATTACATTGAGGTTACATTGGTGAGTTTGGTTTTTATACTAAAGAAAGATCCTACTGTGTTTTTAATTTTTTTTTTTACGTCTCTTCAGGACACACTCCTTAATAATGGGAAGGACAATTCAAATAGATTCTATATTCTAGAATAATAACTGTCTTATCTGAAATTCTTTTATGGGTGATGTATCGCAGTATGGATAGCGTATTACACTTATCCAGCCAGGTATTATTGGCTTATACTGCGTGCTGCTGGTGCTGCCCAAAAAAATTAAAATCTATTCTATTACCTATTGATAACGCTGTTAGATGCATTTACAATAGGAACAGGTGCTGCTGCTAGGTGGTATGATCACCAGCTACAGATGAGTGTTCATTCTGGTCGCATAAATGTCTTCCACAGTCAATAACTTTATTATTTTTTTTTTATTTGGCCTTATATACAAGTCATTACCCTGGAAAGAATGTTTCTTATAATTTTTTCCATTTAGCTTGTTTTTTGTATGTCTTTTTTTTGTCAGTCCACAAAAGTGGCATAATACTCTGACAACATTGTTCACAGATATGCTATTTGTCAACGGCAAACTAAGAATAGGTTTCAACCCTCAACTGCAATACTTTAAATGGAGTGTAATATTTGACACGCTCACAATAATTTCTGGATTATTAGGGCAGTCATATGTGATAACGTCTGATGGCCACGGTTTCAGACAGTCGCCTAATAGTATGGTATTTCTCTGTGACCAAGTGTCAATTGCTTCAACAAAACACAGGTGGCTGAGTTTAAAAGGAGTGGAATATTTGGCACGCTCCACAGAATTTCTGTATTATTACGGCAGTCATATGGATCATGTGCGTCTGATCATTGAAAAAAGTTCCTCTGCTTCCACAATACAGTAATATGAATAAAACTTAAAAAATCTGGCTGCATTCTGCAAACAAGCGAATGGAGCTGTAAAATGGTGTACACTGACACACTGCTACAATCTATAAATAGAGGACAATATTTTCCACATTCACTACAAATGGCTGGATTTGAACCGCAGTTATATGTGATATGTCTGACAGAGAACCACAGATTTAAATAGCAGGCCTGTAATTTACTAATATTATTCTACACAGAGACCTAGTGTGAATAGCTTGACCGACACACTGCAACAAAATGGAAATGGAAGAAATGTCTGATTTTGGAATAGTCTTATATGTGATATGTCTGACTGAGAACCACAGTTTTAAATAGTGGGCCTGTAATTTACTAATACTATTCTTCACAGACACCTAGTGTGAATAGCTTGACTGACACACTGCAACAGAATGGAAAAGGAGGCCAATATTTGATTTTTATTGCTGAAATATGGAACAGATCTGGCTTTATTCTGCAGTGAGAAAAGCAATTGGAGCAGAAAAATGGTGTACTCTGGATAGCTTTTTAAGCAAATACTAAGGATTAAGATAAAAAAAAATTGCCCTGGCCCCTGATATCTGGGGCTATGTCTACAAATATCTGTAATTATCACAGCAGCAGCAGACAGGACGTTCAATGGACCCTCTTGTGCTGTATCATACAATGCAGTCTGCCACATACACTGCCTGCCTGCCTAGCACTGATTATATGCAGCTGGATTAGTCCTCAGAAGGACTGTTAGTTCAGATGGATATATACAGTGGGTACGGAAAGTATTCAGACCCCTTTAAATTTTTCACTCTTTGTTTCATTGTAGCCATTTAGTAAATTCTAAAAAATTCATATTTTTTAATGTACACTCTGCACCCCATCTTGACTGAAAAAAACAGAAATGTAGAAATTTTTTCAAATTTATTAAAAAAGAAAAACTGAAATATCACATAGTCATTAGTGTTGAGCGAGCACTAAAATTTTCGGGTGCTCAAAGCTCGGGCCGAGCTCACAGTGATACTCGGGTGCTCGACCCGAGCAACGAGCCCAATGTTAGTCTATGGGAGACCCGAGCATTTTTGCGGAGGCACCCCCGGAAGTCTGTAGAAAACCTAAAAAGTGCCCAAAACGATAGTGACAGTGCTCAAATGACATGGGGATCGCCCCAGGAAGCATTTCTGACCCCCAGGTCACTGCTGTCAACAACGTGGTCAGAGGTATTAAGCCACTTTTACGGGCTCACAATAAAACGTTCAAAAACGAAACTGAAACTGCTTTCCTGTGAAATATGTTAAGGAACATCCTTTCCAGGGTAAAGACTTGTGTATAGGGTAAAATAAATAACCAAAAACAAAAATTCTCCTCCACACCTTGGGCTATGTTCACAAGTAGCATTTTTTATGTGTTTTTGCACTTTTGTATTGCTTTCAACCATGACAAATGCATTCACCGGGAAATGTCATTTTAACATTTTACAACCTTATCTGGCCATGTGCTGTGTGACACATGCATACAGTTCTGAAAAGACATGGGAACAGCATGGGGAAGACCCTTGGAAGCATCTCTGACACCCAGGTCACTGCCTAAAAGTGTGCCCATCAGAAGTGATCCTTGCCGCATCAGAAGATGCAGACTTGCAACTATCCCAGTGCAAGTCCTTGTCCCAGGGCAGTGTTCAATTGTACCTCCCCCATTCCTTGGACTGCAAGCGCAAGTATGCAGCCTGCCACCCACCCACCACCAGGCTGCAATACCATACTGCTTGCTTGCTTGCACTTGAAATTGGGCCTTTTAGGCATGTGGAGGCAGAATCTGGCCACCATGTCATGGCTGCATCGGCGGCCTAGTATCCATATTCAGCCCCCAGCCGCCCCGCGGCCGGGTGTCCACACTCGGTCCCCAACTGCCAGGGGGCGGCCGGGTGTCCATACTCGGTCCCCAGCCGCCCCTGTTTGTCCCGGTAACCTTCCCCAAACTTTTCTTAGCCTGGCCTGCTTTAGGGCAGCATTGGCCGAGCCCACCAGACAACCAGACTCCTCTGGTGGGCCCTGACTTCTCAATCAGGGGAGTTGAGAGTGCCAAGGTGAGGAGCATGATGATGATGATAGAAGTTAGCATCTGCTTTGTTTTCTTGGAATGCAAGCGTAAGTGTGCAGCCTGCCACCCACCCACCCCCAGGCTGCAATACCATACTGCTAGCTTGCTTGCACTTGAAATGAGGTCTTTTAGGCTTGTGGAGGCAGAAGCCGGCCACCATGTCATGGCTGCGTCGGCGGCCTGGTATCCATACTCAGTCCCCAGCCGTCCGGCGGCCGGGTGTCCACACTCGGTCCCCAGCCGCCAGGGGGCGGCCGGGTGTCCATACTCGGTCCCCAGCCGCCCCTATTTGTTCCGGTAACCTTCCCCACACTTTTCTTAGCCGGGCCTGCTTTAGGGCAGCATTGGTCGAGCACACCAGACAACCAGATTCCTCCGGTGGGCCCTGGCTTCTCCATCAGGTGAGTTGAGAGTGCCAAGGTGAGGAGCATGATGATGATGATAGAAGTTAGCATCTGCTTTGTTTTCTTGGAATGCAAGCGTAAGTGTGCAGCCTGCCACCCACCCACCCCCAGGCTGCAATACCATACTGCTAGCTTGCTTGCACTTGAAATTGGGCCTTTTAGGCATGTGGAGGCGGAATCTGGCCACCACGTCATGGCTGCATCGGAGGCCTGGTATCCATACTCAATCCCCAGCCACCCGGCGGCCGGGTGTCCACGCTTGGTCCCCAGCCACCAGGGGGCGGCCGGGTGTCCATAAACGGTCCCCAGCCGCCCCTATTTGAAGGACAGCCTAACCACAAACATGTGGACAAGTGAATGTGGAGAGGGATGGTCCATCTCACTGACACCTTCACACTGGGTTAATATTGTGGAAGTCGGGACACAGTTGGACACTGGGATGCAACACGTCCTCAAGACATAGAGGATTGCGGGTCCTGGGTCAATCAGGCTTCAACACAAAGTTCAGTAGGTAGACAGCAGCAGTGGTCGGCCTCCTACACAACGAGTAAATTATTCATGATCATGAGACCATCCATCTCCTTAGCTTTCTGTTCCTTGGAATGCAAGCGCATGTATGTAGTAGCGGCTAGGCCTGAGGTGGTCAGCGTTTTGGCGCATATCCTACCTCCTCCGAGGATTGCTGGATGTTTTCCTGCTACTATCCCAGTTCTATGACTCCGGTTAAAACAAAGCTTCAGGTGATGAATGATGGATGAGGTGGTGGCAAAGGAGAAAGAGCAGGAGGAACAGGGACCATTCACATCAATATCAGGCCAGTCAACCACACATGTCTTGTAGGATATGTTTCTGTACCAAAAGGAGCGGTTCGGCTACACAGTTATAGGGCATACAGTGAGTGCAATGCCTACCAAAAATTTCGAGGCACTCCAATGCCCCTTGGAAGTGACATGGAAGTCAGAGGGCCTTAACTAAACTGTTTTTTCCATTTATAGCAACTGGGTCTCCTGTACACTGTTGGCCTAAGCAGTGAATGGAAGGCTTTCCAAAAATTATGAGGAACTGCAATGCCCCTTGAAACAGACGTGGATTACAGCGTACTAAAAACATTCTACCCATTATTGGGGAGTGGGTCTCCCTTAGTGTTCGCCTATGCATTGAAAAGCAAAAGGTGACTAAAATTAGGAGGAAATGCAATGCCAGTTGGAAGAGTCGTGGAGGTTAGAGTTAATTAAAAACAACATTTCAATGCCCGTTGGAAGAGCTGTGGAGTTCAGAGTGGTTCAACAAGATGGTTTTAATGCCCCTTGGAAGAGACGTGGAGGTTACAGTAGCTTAACAAGACGGTTTTAATGCCCCTTGGAAGAGTGGTGGAGGTGGCAGTGGAATAAAAAGACAATATCAATGCCCCGTGAAAGAGACATGGAGGTCACAGTAGCTTAACAAGATGGTTTTAATGCCCCTTGGAAGAGCGGTGGAGGTCGCAGTAGCTTAACAAGACGGTTTCAATGCCCCTTGGAAGAGTGGTGGAGGTCGCAGTAAAATAAAAAGACAATATCAATGCCCCTTGGAAGAGACGTGGAGGTCACAGTAGCTTAACAAGACGGTTTTAATGCCTCTTGGAAGAGTGGTGAAGGTCGCAGTAGCTTAACAAGACGGTTTTAATGCCCCTTGGAAGAGACGTGGAGGTCACAGTAGCTTAACAAGACGGTTTTAATGCCCCTTGGAAGAGAAGTGGAGGTCACAGTAGCTTAACAAGATGGTTTTAATGCCCCTTGGAAGAGTGGTGGAGGTCGCAGTAGCTTAACAAAACAGTTTACTGCCCATTGGAAGAGACGTGGAGGTCACAGTAGCTTAACAAGACGGTTTAAATGCCCCTTAGAAGAGTGGTGGAGGTAGCAGTGGAATAAAAAGACAATATCAATGCCCCTTGGAAGAGTGGTGGAGGTCGCAGTAGCTTAACAAGACGGTTTTAATGCCCCTTGGAAGAGACGTGTAGGTCACAGTAGCTTAACAAGATGGTTTTAATGCCCCTTGGAAGAGACGTGGAGGTCACAGTGGAATAAAAAGACAATATCAATGCCCCTTGGAAGAGTAGTGGAGGTCGCAGTAGCTTAACAAGACGGTTTTAATGCCCCTTGGAAGATACGTGGAGGTCACAGTAGCTTAACAAGACGGTTTTAATGCCCCTTGGAAGAGAAGTGGAGGTCACAGTAGCTTAACAAGATGGTTTTAATGCCCCTTGGAAGAGTGGTGGAGGTCGCAGTAGCTTAACAAGACAGTTTTAATGCCCCTTGGAAGAGTGGTGGAGGTCGCAGTAGCTTAACAAAACAGTTTACTGCCCATTGGAAGAGACGTGGAGGTCACAGTAGCTTAACAAGACGGTTTAAATGCCCCTTAGAAGAGCGGTGGAGGTAGCAGTGGAATAAAAAGACAATATCAATGCCCCTTGGAAGAGTGGTGGAGGTCGCAGTAGCTTAACAAGACGGTTTTAATGCCCCTTGGAAGAGACGTGTAGGTCACAGTAGCTTAACAAGATGGTTTTAATGCCCCTTGGAAGAGACGTGGAGGTCACAGTGGAATAAAAAGACAATATCAATGCCCCTTGGAAGAGTAGTGGAGGTCGCAGTAGCTTAACAAGACGGTTTTAATGCCCTTTGGAAGAGACGTGCAGGTCACAGTAGCTTAACAAGACGATTTTAATGCCCCTTGGGAGAGATGTGGAGGTCACAGTGGAATAAAAAGACAATATCAATGCCCCTGGGAAGAGTGGTGGAGGTCGCAGTAGCTTAACAAGACGGTTTTAATGCCTCTTGGAAGAGTAGTGGAGGTCGCAGTGACTTAACAAGACGGTTTTAATGCCCATTGGAAGAGTGGTGGAGGTCGCAGTGGAATAAAAAGACAATATCAATGCCCCTTGCAAGAGTGGTGGAAGTCGCAGTAGCTTAACAAAACGGTTTAAATGCCCCTTGGAAGAGACGTGGAGGTCACAGTGGAATAAAAAGACAATATCAATGCCCCTTGGAAGAGTGGTGGAGGTCGCAGTAGCTTAACAAGATGGTTTTAATGCCCCTTGGAAGAGTGATGGAGGTCGCAGTAGCTTAACAAGACTCTTTTAATGCCCCTTGGAAGAGTGGTGTAGGTCGCAGTGGAATAAAAAGACAATATCAATGACCCTTTAAAGAGACATGGAGGTCACAATAGCTTAACAAGATGGTTTAAATGCCCCTTGGAAGAGACGTGGATGTCACAGTGGAATAAAAAGACAATATCAATGCCCCTTGGAAGAGTGGTGGAGGTCGCAGTAGCTTAACAAGACAGTTTTAATGCCCCTTGGTAGAGACGTGGAGGTCACTGTGGAATAAAAAGACAATATCAATGCCCCTTGCAAGAGTGGTGGAGGTCGCAGTAGCTTAACAAAACGGTTTTAATGCCCCTTGGAAGAGACGTGGAGGTCACAGTAGCTTAACAAGACGGTTTAAATGCCCCTTGGAAGAGACGTGGAGGTCACAGTGGAATAAAAAGACAATATCAATGCCCCTTGGAAGAGTGGTGGAGGTCGCAGTAGCTTAACAAGACTGTTTTAATGCCCCTTGGAAGAGTGGTGTAGGTCGCAGTGGAATATAAAGACAATATCAATGCCCCTTGGAAGAGACGTGGAGGTCACAGTAGCTTAACAAGACGGTTTAAATGCCCCTTGGAAGAGACGTGGAGGTCACAGTGGAATAAAAAGACAATATCAATGCCCCTTGGAAGAGACGTGGAGGTCACAGTAGCTTAACAAGACGGTTTTCATGCCCCTTGGAAGAGTGGTGGAAGTCGCAGTAGCTTAACAAGACAGTTTTAATGCCCCTTGGAAGAGACGTGGAGGTCACAGTGGAATAAAAAGACAATATCAATGCACCTTGGAAGAGTGGTGGAGGTCGCAGTAGCTTAACAAAATGGTTTTAATGCCCCTTGGAAGAGACGTGGAGGTCATAGTAGCTTAACAAGACAGTTTTAATGCACCTTGGAAGAGACGTGGAGGTCACAGTGGAATAAAAAGACAATATCAATGCCCCTTGGAAGAGTGGTGGAGGTTGCAGTAGCTTAACAAGATGGTTTTAATACCCCTTGGAAGAGACGTGGATTACAGGGTACTAAAAACATTCTACCCATTATTGGGGAGTGGGTCTCCCTTAATGTTCGCCTATGCATTGAAAAGCAAAAGCTGACTAAAATTAGGAGGAAATGCAATGCCAGTTGGAAGAGTCGTGGAGGTTAGAGTTAATTAAAAACAACATTTCAATGCCCGTTGGAAGAGCTGTGGAGTTCAGAGTGGTTTAACAAGACGGTTTAAATGCCCCTTGGAAGAGACGTGGAGGTCACAGTAGCTTAACAAGACGGTTTTAATGCCCCTCGGAAGAGTGGTGGAGGTGGCAGTGGAATAAAAAGACAATATCAATGCCCCGTGAAAGAGACATGGAGGTCACAGTAGCTTAACAAGATGGTTTTAATGCCCCTTGGAAGAGCGGTGGAGGTCGCAGTAGCTTAACAAGACGGTTTCAATGCCCCTTGGAAGAGTGGTGGAGGTCGCAGTGAAATAAAAAGACAATATCAATGCCCATTGGAAGAGACGTGGAGGTCACAGTAGCTTAACAAGACGGTTTTAATGCCCCTTGGAAGAGTGGTGGAGGTCGCAGTAGCTTAACAAGACAGTTTTAATGCCCCTTGGAAGAGACGTGGAGGTCACAGTAGCTTAACAAGACGGTTTTAATGCCCCTTGGAAGAGAAGTGGAGGTCACAGTAGCTTAACAAGATGGTTTTAATGCCCCTTGGAAGAGTGGTGGAGGTCGCAGTAGCTTAACAAGACAGTTTTAATGCCCCTTGGAAGAGTGGTGGAGGTCGCAGTAGCTTAACAAAACAGTTTACTGCCCCTTGGAAGAGACGTGGAGGTCACAGTAGCTTAACAAGACGGTTTAAATGCCCCTTAGAAGAGTGGTGGAGGTAGCAGTGGAATAAAAAGACAATATCAATGCCCCTTGGAAGAGTGGTGGAGGTCGCAGTAGCTTAACAAGACAGTTTTAATGCCCCTTGGAAGAGACGTGTAGGTCACAGTAGCTTAACAAGAAGGTTTTAATGCCCCTTGGAAGAGACGTGGAGGTCACAGTGGAATAAAAAGACAATATCAATGCCCCTTGGAAGAGTAGTGGAGGTCGCAGTAGCTTAACAAGAGGGTTTTAATGCTCTTTGGAAGAGACGTGTAGGTCACAGTAGCTTAACAAGACAGTTTTAATGCCCCTTGGGAGAGATGTGGAGGTCACAGTGGAATAAAAAGACAATATCAATGCCCCTGGGAAGAGTGGTGAAGGTCGCAGTAGCTTAACAAGACGGTTTTAATGCCCATTGGAAGAGTAGTGGAGGTCGCAGTGACTTAACAAGACGGTTTTAATGCGCCTTGGAAGAGTGGTGGAGGTCGCAGTGGAATAAAAAGACAATATCAATGCCCCTTGCAAGAGTGGTGGAGGTCGCAGTAGCTTAACAAGACGGTTTAAATGCCCCTTGGAAGAGTGATGGGGGTCGCAGTAGCTTAACAAGACTGTTTTAATGCCCCTTGGAAGAGTGGTGTAGGTCGCAATGGAATAAAAAGACAATATCAATGCCCCTTTAAAGAGACGTGGAGGTCACAATAGCTTAACAAGATGGTTTAAATGCCCCTTGGAAGAGACGTGGATGTCACAGTGGAATAAAAAGACAATATCAATGCCCCTTGGAAGAGTGGTGGAGGTCGCAGTAGCTTAACAAGACAGTTTTAATGCCCCTTGGTAGAGACGTGGAGGTCACTGTGGAATAAAAAGACAATATCAATGCCCCTTGCAAGAGTGGTGGAGGTCGCAGTAGCTTAACAAAACGGTTTTAATGCCCCTTGGAAGAGACGTGGAGGTCACAGTAGCTTAACAAGACGGTTTAAATGCCCCTTGGAAGAGACGTGGAGGTCACAGTGGAATAAAAAGACAATATCAATGCCCCTTGGAAGAGTGGTGGAGGTCGCAGTAGCTTAACAAGACAGTTTTAATGCCCCTTGGTAGAGACGTGGAGGTCACTGTGGAATAAAAAGACAATATCAATGCCCCTTGCAAGAGTGGTGGAGGTCGCAGTAGCTTAACAAAACGGTTTTAATGCCCCTTGGAAGAGACGTGGAGGTCACAGTAGCTTAACAAGACGGTTTAAATGCCCCTTGGAAGAGACGTGGAGGTCACAGTGGAATAAAAAGACAATATCAATGCCCCTTGGAAGAGTGGTGGAGGTCGCAGTAGCTTAACAAGACTGTTTTAATGCCCCTTGGAAGAGTGGTGTAGGTCGCAGTGGAATATAAAGACAATATCAATGCCCCTTGGAAGAGACGTGGAGGTCACAGTAGCTTAACAAGACGGTTTAAATGCCCCTTGGAAGAGACGTGGAGGTCACAGTGGAATAAAAAGACAATATCAATGCCCCTTGGAAGAGACGTGGAGGTCACAGTAGCTTAACAAGACGGTTTTCATGCCCCTTGGAAGAGTGGTGGAAGTCGCAGTAGCTTAACAAGACAGTTTTAATGCCCCTTGGAAGAGACGTGGAGGTCACAGTGGAATAAAAAGACAATATCAATGCACCTTGGAAGAGTGGTGGAGGTCGCAGTAGCTTAACAAAATGGTTTTAATGCCCCTTGGAAGAGACGTGGAGGTCATAGTAGCTTAACAAGACAGTTTTAATGCACCTTGGAAGAGACGTGGAGGTCACAGTGGAATAAAAAGACAATATCAATGCCACTTGGAAGAGTGGTGGAGGTTGCAGTAGCTTAACAAGACGGTTTTAATACCCCTTGGAAGAGACGTGGATTACAGGGTACTAAAAACATTCTACCCATTATTGGGGAGTGGGTCTCCCTTAGTGTTCGCCTATGCATTGAAAAGCAAAAGCTGACTAAAATTAGGAGGAAATGCAATGCCAGTTGGAAGAGTCGTGGAGGTTAGAGTTAATTAAAAACAACATTTCAATGCCCGTTGGAAGAGCTGTGGAGTTCAGAGTGGTTTAACAAGACGGTTTAAATGCCCCTTGGAAGAGACGTGGAGGTCACAGTAGCTTAACAAGACGGTTTTAATGCCCCTCGGAAGAGTGGTGGAGGTGGCAGTGGAATAAAAAGACAATATCAATGCCCCGTGAAAGAGACATGGAGGTCACAGTAGCTTAACAAGATGGTTTTAATGCCCCTTGGAAGAGCGGTGGAGGTCGCAGTAGCTTAACAAGACGGTTTCAATGCCCCTTGGAAGAGTGGTGGAGGTCGCAGTGAAATAAAAAGACAATATCAATGCCCCTTGGAAGAGACGTGGAGGTCACAGTAGCTTAACAAGACGGTTTTAATGCCCCTTGGAAGAGTGGTGGAGGTCACAGTAGCTTAACAAGACAGTTTTAATGCCCCTTGGAAGAGACGTGGAGGTCACAGTAGCTTAACAAGACGGTTTTAATGCCCCTTGGAAGAGAAGTGGAGGTCACAGTAGCTTAACAAGATGGTTTTAATGCCCCTTGGAAGAGTGGTGGAGGTCGCAGTAGCTTAACAAGACAGTTTTAATGCCCCTTGGAAGAGTGGTGGAGGTCGCAGTAGCTTAACAAAACAGTTTACTGCCCCTTGGAAGAGACGTGGAGGTCACAGTAGCTTAACAAGACGGTTTAAATGCCCCTTAGAAGAGTGGTGGAGGTAGCAGTGGAATAAAAAGACAATATCAATGCCCCTTGGAAGAGTGGTGGAGGTCGCAGTAGCTTAACAAGACAGTTTTAATGCCCCTTGGAAGAGACGTGTAGGTCACAGTAGCTTAACAAGATGGTTTTAATGCCCCTTGGAAGAGACGTGGAGGTCACAGTGGAATAAAAAGACAATATCAATGCCCCTTGGAAGAGTAGTGGAGGTCGCAGTAGCTTAACAAGACGGTTTTAATGCTCTTTGGAAGAGACGTGTAGGTCACAGTAGCTTAACAAGACAGTTTTAATGCCCCTTGGGAGAGATGTGGAGGTCACAGTGGAATAAAAAGACAATATCAATGCCCCTGGGAAGAGTGGTGAAGGTCGCAGTAGCTTAACAAGACGGTTTTAATACCCCTTGGAAGAGTAGTGGAGGTCGCAGTGACTTAACAAGACGGTTTTAATGCGCCTTGGAAGAGTGGTGGAGGTCGCAGTGGAATAAAAAGACAATATCAATGCCCCTTGCAAGAGTGGTGGAGGTCGCAGTAGCTTAACAAGACGGTTTAAATGCCCCTTGGAAGAGTGATGGGGGTCGCAGTAGCTTAACAAGACTGTTTTAATGCCCCTTGGAAGAGTGGTGTAGGTCGCAATGGAATAAAAAGACAATATCAATGCCCCTTTAAAGAGACGTGGAGGTCACAATAGCTTAACAAGATGGCTTAAATGCCCCTTGGAAGAGACGTGGAGGTCACAGTGGAATAAAAAAACAATATCAATGCCCCTTGGAAGAGTGGTGGAGGTCGTAGTAGCTTAACAAGATGGTTTTAATGCCCCTTGGAAGAGTGATGGAGGTCGTAGTAGCTTAACAAGCCTGTTTTAATGCCCCTTGGAAGAGTGGTGTAGGTCGCAATGGAATAAAAAGACAATATCAATGCCCCTTTAAAGAGACGTGGAGGTCACAATAGCTTAACAAGATGGTTTAAATGCCCCTTGGAAGAGACGTGGAGGTCACAGTGGAATTAAAAAACAATATCAATGCCCCTTGGAAGAGTGGTGGAGGTCGCAGTAGCTTAACAAGACAGTTTTAATGCCCATTGGTAGAGACGTGGAGGTCACAGTGGAATAAAAAGACAATATCAATGCCCCTTGGAAGAGTGGTGGAGGTCGCAGTAGCTTAACAAGACGGTTTTAATGCCCCTTGGAAGAGTGGTGGAGGTCGCAGTAGCTTAACAAGACTGTTTTAATGCCCCTTGGAAGAGTGGTGTAGGTCGCAGTGGAATAAAAAGACAATATCAATGCCCCTTGGAAGAGACGTGGAGGTCACAGTAGCTTAACAAGATGGTTTAAATGCCCCTTGGAAGAGACGTGGAGGTCACAGTGGAATAAAAAGACAATATCAATGCCCCTTGGAAGAGTGGTGGAGGTCGCAGTAGCTTAACAAGACGGTTTTAATGCCCCTTGGAAGAGTGGTGGAGGTCGCAGAAGCTTAACAAGTCTTTTTTAATGCCCCTTGGAAGAGTGGTGTAGGTTGCAGTGGAATAAAAAGACAATATCAATGCCCCTTGGAAGAGACGTAGAGGTCACAGTAGCTTAACAAGACGGTTTAAATACCCCTTGGAAGAGACGTGGAGGTCACAGTGGAATAAAAAGACAATATCAATGCCCCTTGGAAGAGACGTGGAGGTCGCAGTAGCTTAACAAGATGGTTTTCATGCCCCTTGGAAGAGTGGTGGAGGTCGCATTAGCTTAACAAGACAGTTTTAATGCCCCTTGGAAGAGACGTGGAGGTCACAGTTGGATAAAAAGACAATATCAATGCACCTTGGAAGAGTGGTGGAGGTCGCAGTAGCTTAACAAAATGGTTTTAATGCCCCTTGGAAGAGACGTGGAGGTCATAGTAGCTTAACAAGACGGTTTTAATGCGCCTTGGAAGAGACGTGGAGGTCACAGTGGAATAAAAAGACAATATCAATGCCCCTTGGAAGAGTGGTGGAGGTTGCAGTAGCTTAACAAGACTGTTTTAATGCCCCTTGGAAGAGACGTGGAGGTCACAGTAGCTTAAGAAGACGGTTTACATGCCCCTTACAAGAGCCATACAGTACAGCATATTAAAAACATTATTCCCATTATTGGGGAGTGGGTCTCCCATAGTCTTTGCCTATGCCTTCCAAGCAAAAGCTGCCAAAAATTAGGCCGGAGGAACTTGCAATGCTGGCAACACGGACCACGGTCACCCTGGTGGTATAGTGGTGGTGGAGGCTGAGGATAAGGAGAAGAGCAAAATACAGCCGAAATGAGGAAGCGTATACCCTTGTGTGGGTGTGAAGCGGTGCATGGGAATACACCTCCCAAAATAACACAGTGGATTTGATTTTATGTTACTCTGCTGTTATTTGATGGTGATGAGAAGTCTGGCCCAATCCAGCCCTTGTTCATTTTGATAAGGGTCAGCTTGTCAGCATTGTCAGTTGACAGGCGAGTGCGCTTATCAGTTATAATTCCACCAGAGGCACTAAAAACACGCTCCGATAACACGCTAGCGGCAGGGCAGGCCAGGACCTCCAACGCGTACAGAGCGAGTTCATTCCAAGTGTCCAGCTTGGATACCCAATAATTAAAAGGCACAGAGGAATCACGGAGGACGCTGGTACGGTCAGCAAGGTACTCCCTCACCATCTTTCGAAACTTTCCACTCCTTGTGAGAGTACCCCGCGCCTCAGGGCCTGTAAGCTGGGAGGTTCTCAGAAAACTGTCCCAGAACGTTGACAGTGTTCCCCTGCCTCTGCTGGATTGGAGTTGCGTCTATCTCGTCTGTACGCCTTGGTTGGGCAAAGAACTGTGACCTCTGCCGCTAGAGTGTTCAGATGGGAATTTTTTTTTAACAGTTCTGCAGCAAGGGCCTTCTGGTACTGCCCTATTTTTGTAGACCTCTCCGCCTCCGGAATAAGAGAGTAAAAGTTCTCCTTGTAGTGGGGGTCTAGAAGTGTCACCAACCAGTAATAACTGTCACCCAACATTTTGACAACGCGAGGGTCACGGTTAAGGCAGCGTAACATAATGTCAGCCATGCGTGCCAGACTGGCAAGACTTCCGTGTCCTCACCAAGATGACGACTGACCATGCTCTCCTCCTCCTCCTCCTCCCCCCTGTCCTCAGGCCACCCACGCTGAACCGACGGTATGACAGTTGTACAGGTACTACCATCTACAGCGCATGATACCAGCTCCTGTTCTTCCTCATCCTCCTCCTCCTCCTCCTCTCCCTCATTGTCCCCCAATGCACGTTGGGATGAGATGAGGCTGGGCTGTGTGTAATCGCCGGTTACGGCTTCTTGATCCATGTCATCATACTCTGGCTGCAATGCCTCCTCTTTAATTCTCTGCAGAGAGCGTTGCAAAAGACAGACAAGTGGGATGCTGACGCTAATGATGGCGTCATCACCACTCACCATCTTGGTGGACTCCTCAAAATTTGTCAGGATGGTACATATGTTAGACATCCAGGTCCACTCCTGAGGTCTTATGTGTGGAGTCTGACCTGAATATCGACGGCCTTGTTGCAGCTGGTACTCCACAACTGCTCTCTTCTGCTCACAAATCCTTTGCAACTTGTGGAGGGTAGAGTTTCAATGTGTGGGGACATCACACACAAGTCGGTGTGCCGGAAGCTGCAAACGGTGATGCAACACAGGAAGGGCGGCAGAAGCTGTAGCCTACTTCCTAAAATGAGCTGCCAGGCGGCGTACTTTGACGAGCAGATCTGTCAACTCGGGGTACGATTTAAGAAGCCGCTGAACAACGAGGTTAAGCACATGAGCCAGGCATGGTACGTGTGTGATCTTGCCTCGCCTCAGAGCCGCCACCAGGTTACGGCCATTGTCACACACGACCATGCCTGGATGTAGGTTCAGCGGTCTCAGCCACAGATCTGCCTGCTCTTTCACAGCTCACAACTCACAAGCAGTGTGAGGTTTATCACCTAAGCTTATGAGTTTCAGCACAGCCTGTTGCCGCTTGGCTGAGGCAGTACTGCAGTGTTTCCAGCTTGTAACTGATGTGGTGATATCTGAGATGGAGGCTGAACATGAGGAGGAGGAGGAGGAGGAGGATGCGCAGGAGCTGAACACTGTGGGGGCAACTCTGACTGACATAGGGCCCGCAATCCTCGGTGTGGGGAGGATGTGTTCCGTCCCAAGGTCCGACTGGGTCCCGGCTTCCACTATGTTTACCCACAGTGCCATCAGGGAGATGTACCGTTCCTGGTCACAAGCACTTGTCCACGTGTCCGTTGACAGGTGGACTCTCCCAGTAACTGCGTTGTAGAGGGCACGGCAGATGTTTTGGGACACGTGCTTGTGTAGTGTGGGGATGGCACACTTGGCAAAATAGTGTCGGCTGGGGACCGAGTACCGAGGGACGGCCACCGCCATAAGGTTGCGGAAGGATTCCGTCTCCACCAGCCTAAAAGGCAGCATTTCCAACGCAAGCAGTCGTGAACTGTGCGAATTTAGGACTGTGGCCTGTGGGGCGTTGGCTGTGAATTTGCGCTTTCGTTCAAAGCTCTGGGATATGGACAATTGAACGCTGCGGTGGGACGTGGACGTGGACGTTGATGCTGTTTCTTGAGAAACTGCCATAAGAAGTGAAGACTGAGAGGAGGGGGCATCTTTGCATGCAGTATGGACAGGAGATTGCCTTGCACGCACAACAGGGGGTTCTCTTACACGCACAACAGCGGAAGAAGCAGTGGTGACACCCGCTGACACTGTTCGTGGACCCTGGGGTTCGCCCCACAAAGTCGGGTGCTTTGCTTACATGTGCCTGATCATGCTGGTGGTGGTCAGGCTGGTAGTTTTGTCACCCCTGCTGATGCTGGCATGGCAGGTGGTACAAATGGCCTTTTTGGGGTTATCAGCAGAGTCTTTAAAAAAATTCCAGACTCTGGAAGACCTACCGGTTGTACTGGCAACGTCCCTCGTGTTGTTCTTACGGGGAACTGTTGCCCGCCTTCTGTGTGCGGCCACCACACTGCTTCTTCCTGCCTGTTGGGGTACTCTGCCTCCCTCCCCCTGTGTGCTGCTGGCCTCACTCTGCGTGTCCTCCTGCCACGTTGGGTCAGTTACTAGATCATCCACCACCTCCTCCTCTTCCACTTGCGCATCACGATCCTCCTCCTCACTTCGTGGCAATTGTGTCTCGTCATCGTCCACCTCTTGTGACAAATTGCCAGCGTCAACTTCCTCTGGCCGTGGCTGTTCAAATATTTGGGCATCGCTACATGGGATCTCCTCTTCCACCACTTCAAGCAGAGCAGGCGAGGGGGACAAATATGGATATGGACCAGTGAACAGCTCTTCAGAGTGTCCAACTGTGGGATCAGTTGCTGTCTGACGACACTCGGCATGGTGGGAGGAAGGAGCATCAGGGTGAGGAGGAGTATGCGGTCGAGACTCACGGCTACTAAAACTTGACCGTGTGGAAGACAGACCGGAGGTGGTGGTGCCCAGGTAACTGGAAGTATTATCTGCTATCCAATTAATAACCTGTTCACACTGATCAGTTCGCAATACTGGTGTTGTAGTGTGCTTCCCTAGTAATTCGGTCAAGAATTGGGAGCGAGAAGATGTGGCTGTTGGTTGTGGCACATTTTCACCTTGGCCATGGCCCCGTCCTCTACACGCACCATCACCAGAACATCCAGTTCCACGTCCCTTGCCACGCGCCTTGCCCATTGTAAATGAAGTAAAATAGCTTACACTCGCACTATCAATGGAAAAAGGGTAATAAAAAGGAGATTAGAACAGTGGAAGAGGAAAACCACAGTTCTATTTCTCTGGCCTACACCAGAATCTTTTAAACTGATATATTTGTGTCTGAACAGTCAGGGAGACACTATTACTGGGTTTTTTTTATGTAAAAAAGGCCAAAAGCTGTATAATACTGAGATTTGAACCGTGGAACTGCAAAACCAAACTTCTAGTTATCTGGCCTACACCAAAATATTTTAAACAGATATATTTGTGTCTGAACATTCAGGGAGACACTATTACTGTTTTTTTTTACGGAAAAAAGGCCAAAAGCTGGATAATGCAGAGATTTGAACCGTGGAACTGCAAAACCAAACTTCTAGTTATCTGGCCTACACCAGAATATTTTAAACAGATATATTTGTGTCTGAGCAGTCAGGGAGACACTATTACTGTTTTTTTTTACGGAAAAAAGGCCAAAAGCTGGATAATACAGATATTTGAACCGTGGAACTGCAAAACCAAACTTCTTGTTATCTGGCCTACAACAGAATATTTTAAACAGATATATTGGTGTCTGAACAGTCACAGACACACTCTATTTTTTTTTGGGGGGGGGGATACCAAAAGTTTAATAAGACGCGTATTTGTACAGTCTGACTGAGGAAAAAAAAATGCAGGATTTAGATGAAAAAAAAAGGATTTTTCCTGGCCCCTGAGACCGGGGGATAAGTCTAGCAATTTGACCAGCATGAGCACACAGGACTGTAATGCAGTGTTTGTTGGTATAACCACTGCGCCTCCTATACTGCCTGCCTGCCTGTCTGCCTGATATCTGGGATGGATATTAGTCCTGAGAAGGACTGTTTGTTTGATTTGGCAGGCTTTAGAGACCCTACACTAACTATTTCGCAGTATAAATCTCTCCCTAGCTCTGCAGCACTGACCCTACACTGTCTGATCCGGAGCGACTGGGTCCCAGATGGCGGCGCCCGGTTTTAAATACTCGAGGTGACGCTGTGCGGCCAGCCAATCACTGTAATGCTCACAAACAACATGGCTGCGGCATTACAGTGACTGGCTGGCAATCCCTGCATGTTCATTGGCTTTGTAAAGAGCGCCAAACGTGCAGGACGGAGACCCGAGCTCCCGCCCGAGTAACCCGGAAATGCTCGGTGCTCGCCGAACATCCCGAGTAGCGAGATGCTCGGGCGAGTACCGAGCAGTGTCGAGCATGCTCGCTCAACATTAATAGTCATAAGTATTACTTTTGAGCTAGTAAAGCCATGAATCTTCTTGGGAATGATGCAACAAGTTTTTCACACCTGGATTTGGGGATCCTCTGCCATTCTTCCTTGCAGATCCTCTCTAGTTCCGTCAGGTTGGATGGTGAACGTTGGTGGACAGCCAATTTCAGGTCTCTCCAGAGATGCTCAATTGGGTTTAGGTCAGGGCTATGACTGGGCAAGTCAAGAATGGTCACAGAGTTGTTCTGAAGCCACTTCTTTGTTATTTTAGCTATGTGCTAAGGGTCATTGTCTTGTTGGAAGGTGAACCTTTGGCCAAGTCTGAGGTCCAGAGCACTTTGGAAGAGGTTTTCATCCAGGATATCTCTGTACTTGGCCACAATCATGATTCCTTTAATTACAACCAGTCGTCCTGTCCCTGCAGCTGAAAAACACCCCCATAGCAAGATGCTGCCACCACCATCTTTCATTGTTGGGATTGTATTGGGCAGGTGGTGAGCAGTGCCTGGTTTTCTCCACACATACTGCTTAGAATTATCACCAAAAAGTTATATCTTCATCTCATCAGACCAGAGAATCTTATTTCTCATAGTCTGGGAGTCCTTCATGTGTTTTTGAGCAAACTCCATGCGGGCTTTCATATATCTTTCACTGAGGAGAGTCTTCCGTCAGGCCACTCTGCCATAAAGGCCCGACTGGTGGAGGGCTGCAGTGATAGTTTACTTTGTGGAACTTTCTCCTATCTCACTACTGCATCTAAGGAGCTCAGCCACAGTGATCTTAGTGTTCTTCTTTACCTCTCTCACCAAGGCTCTTCTCCCACGATTGCTCAGTTTGGCTGGACGGCCAGGTCTAGGAAGACTTCTGGTGGTCCCAAATGTCTTCCATTTAAGGGTTATGGAGGCCACTGTGCTCTTAGGAACCTTGAGTACTGCAGAAATTCTTTTGTAACCTTGGCTAGATCTGTGCCTTGCCACAATTCTGTCTCTGAGCTCCTTGGGCAGTTCCTTTGAGCTCATGATTCTCATTTGGTTTGATATGCACTGTGAGCTGTGAGGTCTTATATAGACAGGTGTGTGCCTTTCCAAATCAAGTCCTATCAGTTTAATTAAACACAGTTGGACTCCAATGAAGGAGTAGAACCATCTCAAGGAGGATCACAAGGAAATGGACAGCATGTGACTTAAATATGAGTGTCTGAGCATAGGGTCTGAATACTTATGACCATTTGATATTTCAGTTTTTCTTTTTTAATAAATTTGCAAAAATTTCTACATTTTTGTTTTTTTTCAGTCAAGATGGGGTGCAGAGTGTACATTAATGAGAAAAAAATGAACTTTTTAGAATTTACCAAATGGGTGCAATGAAACAAAGAGTGAAAAATATAAAGGGGTCCGAATACTCTCCATACCCACTGTATATATATATATATATATATATATATATATATATATATATATGTTGTGGAATACCTATACTAACAGGACGTTCAATGGACCCTCTTGTGCTGTATCATGCATTGCAGTCTGCCACATACCCTGCCTGCCTGCCTAACTCCTGCTATCACCACTGAATATATGCAGCTGGATTAGTCCCCAGAAGGACTGTAAGTTAAGTTGGATATATATACACTGCTCAAAAAATAAAGGAAACACCTAAACAACAGAATATAACTCCAAGTAAATCAAACTTCTGTGAAATCAAACTGTCCACATAGGAAGCAACACTGATTGACAATCAATTTCACATGCTGTTGTGCAAATGGAATAGACAATAGATGGAAATTATTGTCAATTATCAAGACACCCTCAATAAAGGAGTGGTTCTGCATGTGGGGACCACAGACCATATCTCAATACCAATGCTTTCTGGCTGATGTTTTGGTCACTTTTGAATGTTGGTTGTGCTTTCACACTTGTGGTAGCATGAGACGGACTCTGCAACCCACAGAAGTTGCTAAGGTAGTGCAGCTCATCCAGGATGGCACATCAATGCGAGCTGTGGCAAGAAGGTTTGCTGTGTCTGTCAACGTAGTGTCCAGAGGCTGGAGGTGCTACCAGGAGAAAGGCCAGTACACCAGGAGACGTGGAGGGGGCCGTAGGAGGGCAACAACCCAGCAGCAGGACCGCTACCTCCGCCTTTGTGCAAGTAGGAACAGGAGGAGCACTGCCAGATTCCCGCAAAATGACCTCCAGCAGGCCACAAAGGTGCATGTGTCTGCACAAACGGTTAGAAACTGACTCCATGAGGGTGGTATGAGGGCCCGACGTTCACAGATGGGGGTTGTGCTCACAGCCCAACACCGTGCAGGACGCTTGGCATTTGCCACAGAACACCAGGATTGTCAAAGTCGCCACTGGCGCCCTGTGCTCTTAAAGATGAAAGCAGGTTCACACTGAGCACATGTGACAGACGTGATAGAGTCTGGAGACGCCATGGAGAGTGATCTGCTGCCTACAACATCCTTCAGCATGACTGGTTTGGCAGTGGGTCAGTAATGGTGTGGGGTGGCATTTCTTTGGAGGGCCGCACCACACTCCTTGTGCTCGCCAGAGGTAGCCTGACTGCTATTAGGTACCGAGATGAGATCCTCAGACCCCTTGTGAGACCATATGCTGGTGCGGTTGGCCCTGGGTTCCTCCTAATGCAGGACAATGCCAGACCTCATGTGGCTGGAGTGTGTCAGCAGGTCCTGCAAGATGAAGGCATTGAAGCTGTGGACTGGCCCGCCCGTTCCCCAGACCTGAATCCAATTGAGCACATCTGGGACATCATGTCTCGCTCCATCCACCAACAGATGGTTGCACCACAGACTGTCCAGGAGTTGGCGGATGCTTTAGTCCCGGTCTGGGAGGAGATCCCACAGGAGACCATCCGCAACCTCGTCAGGAGCATGCCCAGGCGTTGTAGGGAGGTCATACAGGCACGTGGAGGCCACACACAATACTGAGCCTCATCAGGAGCATGCCCAGGCATTGTAGGGAGGTCATACAGGCACGTGGAGGCCACACACAATACTGAGCCTCATTTTGACTTGTTTTAAGGACATTACATCAAAGTTGGATCAGCCTGTAGTGTGTTTTTCCACTTTAATTTTGGGGGTGACTCCAAATCCAGGCCTCCATTGGTTAATAAATTTGATTTCCATTGATGATTTTTGTGTGATTTTGTTGTCAGCACATTCAACTTTGTACAGAACAAAGTATTCAATGAGAATATTTCATTCATTCAGATCTAGGATGTGTTATTTGAGTGTTCCCTTTATTTTTTTGAGCAGTGTATATTAGCTCCTGTGAAAATGTGTGGACGAGTTTGCTCAGTACAAGGAGGGTATAGACAGCTGTAAAGTATAATCTATCATGAGATGTATGCATTGTACTATATGCCCATGCCACAGTGTAGCTGATATGTACATCTATTGGGTACAAATGTACACTGTTTTACTCTAGTTAAGAGTAACAGTGAAGCAGAGGGCAAATATAAAATCATGGCATATAAAATCTCATGTACTTTACCATGCAAGCAAATATAAAATTTCCTAGCACAGCCGGGGAGACGCACAAGCAAAATTAAAGGAGCAGTGCCAACCCGGCCGCATCACTACTAGCAGACACAGCAGCACAGTGCACTGCACATCGCGTTGTTTGTTTAAGTGACAGCAATCAAGCAGCGCCGCCTCCACAGCCACATTCCAGATGAGCTGGATAGGGGGAGGTTAGCGAGGCTTGTTGCCGGCGTCCCCAAATTAAAAAAAATTCTAATGTGTCTGTATGTCTGTCTGTGCATCTATGATGTGTAGAACTATCAGTGTCAGTGTGTATGACTGTGTATGTATATTTATGTCTGTTTATATGTGGTTTGTGAATTTGTCTTTAAATATGTATATGTACGTATACCTGTATGTGTACATATCTGTGTATATGTTTGTGTACGTGCGTGTCTGCGTATTGTATGTGTGCATGTCTGTGTGTGAGCAAGTCTGCACACCGTGTATACATGTCTGCGTACTGCATGTATGTGCATGTCTGCATATTATATGTGTGTGCATTACTGATGAGCGAGCTCGGGTACTCGTTGCTCGGGTCAAGCAAATTGGAATGCTCGAGTGCTCAGTCCGAGAAACGAGCCCAATGTAAGTCTATGGGAAATTCAAGCATTTTTCTGGCGCCCACCCCCCGTCGGTCTGCAGAGGTCCTAAAAATTGCCCAAATCGATGGGAACAGTGCTCAAATGACATGGAAACAGCATGGGGAAGACCCCTGGAAGCATCTCTGACTCTCAGGTCACTGCTGTCAACAACATTGTCAGAGGTATTATGCCACTTTTACGGACTCACAATAAAACATACAAAAATGAAATCAAAATGAATTTTCCTGGGAAAAATGTTAAGGAACATCCTTTCCAGGGTAATGACTTCTATATAAGGCAAAATAAATACCCCAAAACAAAAATGCTTCTCCACACATTGGGCTATGTTCACACGTAACGTTTTTGATGCGTTTTTTACCCCTTTGAAGAGACATAGAGGAGGGTCTCAGTAAAAAAAAATGTTCCCATTATAAAGGAGTGGGTCTCCTATAGTGGTAATGCCCATGCAGTGACTGCAAGGACTGCCAAAATTTGGGAAAAACCCCAATGACAATTTAAAGACACATAGAGCTGGGCCACATTAACGACATGTTCCCATTAGAAAGGAGTAGGTCTGCTATACAGTTATAGGGTATGCAGTGAGCCGAACGGCAGCCAAAATTTAGGAAATACCCCAATAACAATTTAAAGACACATAGAGCTAGGCCACAGTAACGACATGTTCCCATTAGAAAGGAGTAGGTCTGCTATACAGTTATAGGGTATGCAGTGAGTCCAACGGCTGACAAAATTTAGGAAATACCCCAATAACAATTTAAAGACACATAGTGCTGGGCCACAGTAACGACATGTTTCCATTAAAAAGGAGTGATTCTCCCAAACTGTTTGCCTATGCAGTGAATTCAATGGCTGCTAAAAATTTGGAGGAACTCCAATGTCCCTTGCAAGAGACATAGAGGTCGAAGGGCCGCCTGAAAACAATGTTCCCATTTTTAGGAAGTGGGTCTCCCATACTGTTTGCCTATGCAGTGAATGCAAAGGCTGCCAAAAATTTGGAGGAACTCGAATGTCCCTTGCAAGGGACGTAGAGGTCGAAGGGCCTCCCAAAAACAATGTTCCCATTTTTAGATAGTGAGTCTCCCATAATGTTTGCCTATGCAGTGAATGCAACAGCTGCCAAAAATTTTGAGGAACTCCAATGTCCCTTGCAAGAGACATAGAGGTCAGAGGGCCTCCTGAAAACAATGTTCCCATTTTTAGGAAGTGGGTCTCCCATACTGTTTGCCTATGCAGTGAAGCAATAGCTGCCAAAAATTTGGAGGAACTCCAATGTCCCTTCCAAGAGATGTAGAAGTTGGAAGGCCTCCTGAAAACTATGTTCCCATTTTTAGGAAGTGGGTCTCCCATACTGTTTGCCTATGCAGTGAAGCAACGGCTGCCAAAAATTTGGTGGAACTCTAATGTCCCTTCCAAGAGATGTAGAGGTTGGAGGGCCTCCTGAAAACAATGTTCCCATTTTTAGGAAGTGGGTCTCTCATACTGTTTGCCTATGCAGTGAATGCAATGACTGCCAAAAATTTGGAGGAACTCCAATGCCCCTTGCAAGAGACGTAGATATGGTGATATGGTACATATTGTAGTGATATGGTAGTGGAGGATGAGGATGAGGAGAAGGAGGAGGACAAGAGGAAATAGACAAAATCAGAAAGCTGATACCCATGTCTGTGTGTGAAGACGGAGGTGCATGCGAATAGAGTTAGACCTCCCAAAAAAAAGACACTGTATTTGAGCTTATGCTACGCTGCTATCATTCGGTGGTGTTGAGAAGTCTGGCCCAATCCAGCCCTTGTTCATTTTTATAAGAGTCAGCCTGTCAGCATTTTCAGTTGATAGGCGGATGCGCCTATCGGTTATAATTCCACCAGCGGCACTAAATACCCGCTCTGACAAAACGCTAGTGACAGGGCAGGCCAGGACCTCCAAGGCGTAGAGAGCCAGTTCATGCCATGTGTCCAGCTTGGATGCCCAATAATTATAAGGCACAGAGCAATCACGGAGGATGTTGGTACGGTGGTCAAGGTACTCCCTCAGAATTTTCCGAAACTTTTCCCTCCTTGGGAGAGTACCCCGCGCCTCAGGGCCTGTGCTATGTTAGGGTCTGAGAAAACTGTCCCAGAACTTTGACAGTGTTCTCCTGCCTCTGCTGTATTGCATTTGTGTCTCTTTCGCCTGTACTCCTTGATTGTCCAACGAACTGTAACCTTTGCCGCCAGCATTTTCAGATGGGAATTTTTTTAAGAAATCCGCAACAAGGGAATTCTGGTACTGCCCCATTTTATTAGGCCTGTCCAGCAAGGGAATAAGAGACAGAAAGTTCTCCTTGTAGTGTGGGTCTAGAAGTGTCACCAACCAGTAATGACTGTCACCCAAAACTTGGACAATGCGAGGGTCAAGGGAAAGGCAGCGCATCATAAACTCAGACTGCTAACAGGCAAGACTTCCGTGTCCTCACCAAGAGGACAACTGACCATGCTCTCCTCCTCATCCTCCTCCTCCCTGTCCTCAGGCCATCCACGCTGAACAGACTGTATGACAGTTGTGCAGGTAGTACCGTCTATAGCTCAGGAAACTAGCTCCTGCTCTTCCTCCTCCTCATTGTCACCCAATCCACGTTGGGATGAGGCTGGCCTGTGTGTAATCACCCTGTATGGTTCCTTGCTCCATCTCATCGTGCTCCGCCTACAATGCATCCTCTTTAATTGAGAGCAGTGAGAGTTTGAGAAGACAGAGAAGCGGGGTGGTGATGCTAATTATGGCGTCATCGCCGCTCACCATCTTGGTGGAGTCCTCAAAGTTTTGGAGGATGGTACATATGTCTGACATCCATGTCCACTCCTGAGGTCTTATGTGTGGAGTCTAACCTGAATACCGACGGCCTTGTTGATGCTGGTAGTCAACAGCTGCCCTCTTCTGTTCACAAATCCTTCACAACATCTGCAATGTAGAGTTCCAACACGTGGCGACATCGCACACCAGTCTGAGAGCTGGAAGCTGCAAATGCTGCTGAAGCACGGCAAGGGCGGCGGAAGCTGTAGCTGACTTTCTAAAAAGGGCACACAGGTGGTGTACTTTGACAAGCAGATGAGGCAGGACAGATCTGGGTAGGTTTTGAGAAACCACTGAACCACAAGGTTAAGCACATGGGCCAGGCATGGTACGTGTGTGAGCTCGCCTCGCTTCAGAGCTGCCACCAGGTTCCGGCCATTGTCACACACGACCATGCCTGGCTGTAGGTTCAGCCATGTCAGCCACAGATCTGCCTGCTGTTTCAGAGCTGTCCACAACTCTTCAGCGTTGTGCAGTTTGTCAACTAAGCATATTAACTTCAGCACAGCCTGTTGCCGCTTGGCCGAGGCAGTGCTGCAGTCCTTCCAGCTTCTGACTGATGTGCTCATTTTGGAGATGGAGACTGAAGAGAAGGAGGAGGTGCAGGAGCTGTAGAATGTGGGGGCAACCCTGATTCACCCAGGGCCCGCAATCCTCGGCGTTGGGAGGACGTGTTCCATCCCAAAGTCTGACTGGGTCTCGGCTTCCACTATATTAACCCAGTGTGCCGTCAGCGAGATGTACCGTCCCTGCCAACAAGCACTTGGCCACGTGTCCATGGTTAGGTGGACTTTCCCAGTAACTGCGTTGTTGAGGGCACGGCTAATGTTTTGGGACACGTGCTCGTGTAATGCGGGGACGGAACACCGGGAAAAATAGTGGCGGATAGAGACCGAGTACCAAGGGATGGCCTCCGCCTTTAGGTTGCAACCTTTCAAGCGTAAGTAGTCGTGAAATGTGGGAATTTAGTAGTGTGGCCTATGGGGCATTGGCTGCGTATTCACGCTTGTGACTCGTCCCCTGGGCTGTGGGGCACTCGGGACCAGGCTTCAGGGCAATGCTGGGAGTAGTAGTGGCGACCCGGTCCCGTGGCTCAGGGTGGTCAGACCAGTGGTAGTCTATGATGTGCTGAAGGTAATGTCCGACTACGCCACCCGTGGGTTGCGGTCAGGGCTAACCGCCGCTACAGTGCAGACCGCTGGGGCTGATATAAATGTGCAGCACTGAATAGTTCAACTCCCCACGGGAGGAGTATGGCCCCAGGGCAGCATATATAAGGGATGATGGAGGGGATGATTCCGACCACGATAGCCAGTAAACGAAGGCCTCTTAAACAGTTCAGGGTCTTTATTAGAACAGGTAAAATGACCCAGAAACAAGCCCGGCTAGGAGGGGGCCTGGATGTCTGAGAACAAGTGGGAAGCTGACCCTGGTCAGGGTGAGGGTGTAGGCCTACCGTGCTCTCTGTGCTCCTTCTGGCTATTTCCCTCCTTGTAGTGTAACAGCCCACGTTCCCGAGCTCACCGTGTCCTCTCGCCCATATGGCTTGCAACTTGGGTCCCTTCCTACTCCCGGCCTGGTACGGCTTTGCTGGTCCCTTCTGCTGTGGCAGAGCCTCCGGGCTTCTTAGGCCATGGAACATACAGTCCCCTGTGGACTGGTTATCTGCTGTAGGACCTGGAATCCTCCCAGCCTCAGACACCAAAGTCTGGTAGATTAGTTTTGTAACATAACTGGCGGCGTCCTTGCATGGTGGTCCATCTCCCACTGTGCAAGAGCGCGCACTTGATCTCCAGTCCAGAATGTCTCTCTGGCTTCCCTCCATGCTGTCTGTTTGTGTCTGTTTCTGCTGCTTAAGGGCGGTGCCCGATCACTTCCTGCTTTTTGTACCTGCTGTGGGTCACACCCCTTGTGCGTCCTCAGCCTATTGCTGTCTGTCACCTGGTATATAGCTCAGCTGCTCCCATCTATCCCTGCCTGAGCATAGTGTTTCATTCAGTGTGTGCCTTCACTCTGAAGATGCCAGGTCCCGTTCTTTGTCTCCTGTCTTGCGGTATCAGTTCCCGTGTCTGAACTGAGTCCTGTCTATGTCTCCTGCCTTGCGGTATCAGTTCCCGTGTCTGAACTGAGTCCTGTCTGTGTACTCTTGCCTGCTGCCTTTCCTGGAGGCTGTATTTCCAGGCCTGTCTGAACACGCTCCTAGCCTGTTCCTCCCGCCTTCTAGGGGCCGATTACCTAGATCCGTTCCTGTATCTTGTCTGTCCTGTCTGAACACGCTCCTAGCCTGTTCCTCCCGCCTTCTAGGGGCCGATTACCTAGATCCGTTCCTGTATCTTGTCTGTCCTGTCTGAACACGCTCCTTGCCTGTTTGTCCCGCCTCTCTGGGGGCCGATTACCCAGACCTGCTCCTGTATCTTGTCTGTTCTGTCTGAACACGCTCCTTGCCTGTTCGTCCCGCCTCTCTGGGGGCCGTATTCCCAGACCCGCTCCTGTGTCCCGCTCCTGTGTCGGTCTCGTCCGTACACTCAGTTCCAGTCTGTACTCTCTCCTATCTTTCATCTGTCTTTTCTCTATGTCCGTTCCTTTCCTTTTTCTGCAGAGTCTGAACTCGTACCTAACTCCTGCCTGTTGTCTCTGTACTCCCGTTTGTGAGTTTGTGGTCCACTCGCTACTTCACTGCAAGTACCCTGTGGGTGTCTGGCTCTGCCTTTCCCTTCCTGTCTGTTCCGTGTGAACAGAGCCCTGTCCCCCCTACTCAGCCTTGCCTGCTCTGACTCCTTTGCTCACTGCTCCGGCGGTTCTAGCCTGCTCTGACTCCTTTGCTCACCGCTCCGGCGGTTCTAGCCTGCTCTGACTCCTTTGCTCACCGCTCCGGCGGTTCTAGTCTGCTCTGACTCCTTTGCTTACCGCTCCGGCGGTTCTAGCCTGCTCTGACTCCTTTGCTCGCTGCTCCGGCAGCCTTGCTCCGCTCTGACCCTTTTGCTCGCTGCTCCGGCAGTCTCGCTCCACTCTTGCTCACCGCTCCAGGCGGCCTCGTCCTGCTTTACTCTTGCTCACTGCTCCAGCAGTCTCGCTCAGCTTTGATCCTTTGTTCACCGCTCCTGGCGGCCTTGTCCTGCTCTACTCTTGCTCACCGCTCCAGGCGGCCTTGTCCTGCCCTGTTCTCGCTCACCTCTCTGGGCGGCCTCACTCTGCTGTGTTTGTCCGCCACATCTGTGGCTCTGTTCCTGAGTCCCAGTGTGTACTGGGTCCTATCCCGCCAGTGTCCCTACCTGCTAGTGCCTCCCTGTCTGCACTCTAGCTGTGCTTGCCTGTACCCCTCTGCCTGTATTGTTCCTGAGTCCCAGTGTGTACTGGGTCCTATCCCGCCTGTGTTCCTACCTGCTAGTGCCTCCCTGTCTGCACTCTAGCTGTGCTTGCCTGTACCCCCCTGCCTGCTTACCCGCCTGCCTGCATACCAGTCGTGCCTGCCTATACCCACCAGTCTGTGTGCCAGCCTAACAGTCTGTTCCTGTATTCCCCTGTGTGGGTCAACAGCCGTGTCCGGGGTCTGTCCTGGAGTAGCACCTGGTCCCTTTGCTCGGTTCCTCCTTGGTGCACTGGCGTCGTATGCCGTCGTGCGACCCTGGTCGGATCGGGTGAATACCTAGTTAAGCCCCTCCAGGCATTCACTCTCCGGCACGGTCCAGTGGAATCACTACAATCACACGCACACGCCGCTCAGCCCGGGCGTGTGCATAACAGCATGCTCAGGCCATGGTTCCCGTTGAGCCCCACGGCCTTCGCTCTCTGAGAAGTTTTCCAGCGAATACATGCATTAAAATAAATAAATAAATTTTTTTTTCCTTAGCTGAGTTCCAGGCGAATTACGCACCGTCCAGATGGATCTATCAGCTCTCATTCCTGCGGATCCGCCACGTTACTATGGGGATCCAAGACAGTGTCGTGCATTTGTGGAGCAATCCATGCTACACTTTAAGGCCTACCCTCTCTATTTTCCTTCCGATTGGGCTAAAGTGGCCTTTATGATTGACTACCTAGCGGGTGATGCCTTGAAATGGGTCACCCCCCTATGGGAAGCATGGGATCCTGTCATCCTTGACCTGCAGGCCTTCCTGGTGGCCTTTCGTATGGTCTTCGAGGACCCTAACCCTGAAGCCCCTGCTGAAGCTTCACTTCCCAATATCCCGGAGCAGCCCCGACGGGTAATGTGTGTGGGTAGCGCAATAGTCCTCCAGCCCAATGAGACTACTGCCCACCCAGAATCCTCACAGGGTGACTACGCTTTCCGGAATACTTCTCCCAACCTCAAGAGGCAGTCCAGACGTGCTAGACGTAGAGGCAAGCCATCACGCCAGGGTCTGTCCTCCCTGAGACCTCCTGACCCCAACCTTGAAGTCCCTACTGAAGCTTCATCTCCCTGTATCCCGGAGAAGCCCCAACGGGTAATGTGCGTGGGTAGTGCACCAGTTCTCCTGCCCGAAGAGACTTCTGCCCATCCAGACTCCACACAGGAGAACTTCCTGCACCCGGCATCAGATGCTTCACCCACTTTAACCGGTGTGCATGTCCAAGGATGCTCCAAAGCTGTGGTTACCTCAGAGTCTGTGCACCTCTACTACCTGGTGGAGAACCCCCTGTTGCCTCCTGAATCCTCCGGGATACCACTCGATGACAAATGGAGAGAGACTTCTCTACACCCGGTACTCGATACTTTGTCCGCTTCGTCCTGTGAGCCTGACAATGGGTACCCCAAAGTGGTAGTTACCCCCGAGTCTCTACACCCCTCCAACCAGGCAGAGGACCTCCAGTTGTCTCCTGAACCCTTCGGGGTGCTACCTGGTAGCGAAAGGACAGAGACTCTCCTATACTCTGTACCTGATACCTCGCTCGCTTCGTCCACTGAGTCCAACCTAGTGTACTCCGAAGCAGTGGTTACTCCCGAGTCTCTACACCCCTCCGACCAGGCGGAGGACCTCCAGTTGTCTCCAGAACCCTTCGGGGTGCTACCTGGTAGCGAAAGGACAGAGACTCTCCTATACTCTGTACCTGATACCTCGCTCGCTTCGTCCACTGAGTCCAACCTAGTGTACTCCGAAGCAGTGGTTACTCCCGAGTCTCTACACCCCTCCGACCAGGCGGAGGACCTCCAGTTGTCTCCAGAACCCTTCTGGGTGCCACCTGGTGGTGAATGGACAGAGACTCTCCTATATCCTAGATCTGATACCTCGCTTGCTTCGTCCAGTGAGTCCGACCTAGTGTACTCTGAAGCAGAGGTTACCCGTGAGTCTCTACACCCCTCTGACCAGGCGGAGGACCGCCAGTTGTCTCCAGAACCCTTCGGGGTGCCACCTGGTGGTGAATGGACAGAGACTTTCCTATACTTGGTACCCGATACCTCGCCTGCTTCGTCCAGTGAGTCCGACCTAGTGTACTCTGAAGCAGATGTTTTCTCTGAGCCTCTGCAATCTTCTGACCCGGCGGAGGACCTCCAGTTGTTTCCTGAATCCTCCGGGGTACCACCAGATAACAAAGAGACAGTGACTTTTCCTCATTATGTACCTGATAACCCGTCTATTTCTTCCTGTGAGCTTGACAAGATGTACCTCGAAGCAGAGATTACACCCAAGTCTCTGTCCCCCTCCAACCCGGTGAAGGACTTCCAGTTGTCTCCTGTACCCTCTGGGGTGCCACCTGAAAATATGTGGAGAGAGACTTCCTTGTGTGCTGTTCCTGGTACTCCACTCGTTTCGTCTGTTGCTGAGGATGGCTGGATAGGAGGTAGCATCCTAGCTAACCAGATGAGATCAGTTTTTCCTGTGGACAGTGGAAGTGATCTCCTTGAAGTGAACGACTGGTCCTTGAATTCCCTGCGGAAGATTCTGGCAGGCCTGAAGAAGAGGGGGCGTAAGGGGGGGGTACTGTAACATACCTGGCGGCGTCCTTGCATGGTGGTCCATCTCCCACTGTGCAAGAGCGCGCACTTGATCTCCAGTCCAGAATGTCTCTCTGGCTTCCCTCCATGCTGTCTGTTTGTGTCTGTTTCTGCTGCTTAAGGGCGGCGCCCGATCACTTCCTGCTTTTTGTACCTGCTGTGGGTCACACCCCTTGTGCGTCCTCAGCCTATTGCTGTCTGTCACCTGGTATATAGCTCAGCTGCTCCCATCTATCCCTGCCTGAGCATAGTGTTTCATTCAGTGTGTGCCTTCACTCTGAAGATGCCAGGTCCCGTTCTTTGTCTCCTGTCTTGCGGTATCAGTTCCCGTGTCTGAACTGAGTCCTGTCTATGTCTCCTGCCTTGCGGTATCAGTTCCCGTGTCTGAACTGAGTCCTGTCTGTGTACTCTTGCCTGCTGCCTTTCCTGGAGGCTGTATTTCCAGGCCTGTCTGAACACGCTCCTAGCCTGTTCCTCCCGCCTTCTAGGGGCCGATTACCTAGATCCGTTCCTGTATCTTGTCTGTCCTGTCTGAACACGCTCCTAGCCTGTTCCTCCCGCCTTCTAGGGGCCGATTACCTAGATCCGTTCCTGTATCTTGTCTGTCCTGTCTGAACACGCTCCTTGCCTGTTTGTCCCGCCTCTCTGGGGGCCGATTACCCAGACCTGCTCCTGTATCTTGTCTGTTCTGTCTGAACACGCTCCTTGCCTGTTCGTCCCGCCTCTCTGGGGGCCGTATTCCCAGACCCGCTCCTGTGTCCCGCTCCTGTGTCGGTCTCGTCCGTACACTCAGTTCCAGTCTGTACTCTCTCCTATCTTTCATCTGTCTTTTCTCTATGTCCGTTCCTTTCCTTTTTCTGCAGAGTCTGAACTCGTACCTAACTCCTGCCTGTTGTCTCTGTACTCCCGTTTGTGAGTTTGTGGTCCACTCGCTACTTCACTGCAAGTACCCTGTGGGTGTCTGGCTCTGCCTTTCCCTTCCTGTCTGTTCCGTGTGAACAGAGCCCTGTCCCCCCTACTCAGCCTTGCCTGCTCTGACTCCTTTGCTCACTGCTCCGGCGGTTCTAGCCTGCTCTGACTCCTTTGCTCACCGCTCCGGCGGTTCTAGCCTGCTCAGACTCCTTTGCTCACCGCTCCGGCGGTTCTAGTCTGCTCTGACTCCTTTGCTTACCGCTCCGGCGGTTCTAGCCTGCTCTGACTCCTTTGCTCGCTGCTCCGGCAGCCTTGCTCCGCTCTGACCCTTTTGCTCGCTGCTCCGGCAGTCTCGCTCCACTCTTGCTCACCGCTCCAGGCGGCCTCGTCCTGCTTTACTCTTGCTCACTGCTCCAGCAGTCTCGCTCAGCTTTGATCCTTTGTTCACCGCTCCTGGCGGCCTTGTCCTGCTCTACTCTTGCTCACCGCTCCAGGCGGCCTTGTCCTGCCCTGTTCTCGCTCACCTCTCTGGGCGACCTCACTCTGCTGTGTTTGTCCGCCACATCTGTGGCTCTGTTCCTGAGTCCCAGTGTGTACTGGGTCCTATCCCGCCAGTGTCCCTACCTGCTAGTGCCTCCCTGTCTGCACTCTAGCTGTGCTTGCCTGTACCCCTCTGCCTGTATTGTTCCTGAGTCCCAGTGTGTACTGGGTCCTATCCCGCCTGTGTTCCTACCTGCTAGTGCCTCCCTGTCTGCACTCTAGCTGTGCTTGCCTGTACCCCCCTGCCTGCTTACCCGCCTGCCTGCATACCAGTCGTGCCTGCCTATACCCACCAGTCTGTGTGCCAGCCTACCAGTCTGTTCCTGTATTCCCCTGTGTGGGTCAACAGCCGTGTCCGGGGTCTGTCCTGGAGTAGCACCTGGTCCCTTTGCTCGGTTCCTCCTTGGTGCACTGGCGTCGTATGCCGTCGTGCGACCCTGGTCGGATCGGGTGAATACCTAGTTAAGCCCCTCCAGGCATTCACTCTCCGGCACGGTCCAGTGGAATCACTACAATCACACGCACACGCCACTCAGCCCGGGCGTGTGCATAACAAGTTTCTTTATCTGCCAGGACAGGCTCACTTCGCCTTTTGTCCCTGGCTCGTGGCTCTCCTACTGCTACACGGCCTCTTAGGCTGCAACACAACTGTCTGTCCCTGCTCTGGGACACCTCTCAATCCAGAGACAGGTTGTCCAGTAGAGATGAGCGTTGTTCTACTCGAACTGTTCGCCAATCTCAAATTCGAGCTGTTTTGGGCGGTGTTCGAGCCGTTCGGCGAACACGAACGATTTGAGAAAAATTCGGCTGTTCGAGGTTATGTTCGATAACTGTTCGTGCACTAAAATCATAACTGGATTTTTTCTCAGTAATGATGAAAATTAATGTTAATACGCAGTTTGAGTGTACAGCGGGGTGGGGGGAGGGGCAGGGGATGGATCTCTGCAGGAATAATGAAGATCTCCATTTTTTTTTCTCTTTCCCGCATTTGCAGTGGGGAGGTGCAGTCTGTCAGCCTATCAGCAGCGCACACACGGAGCGAACTGCTGTTTTTCACACAAGCAAGGGCATGTGTCATTGGCAGTGTATGTCACATGTCCTTGCCCTATAAGACCAAGCCATTTTCCCCGTCGCCACCATTTTCTCACTGCTGCAGCTGCGTGTTAGACGGCACCGCTGTTGCTGTGTGTGTAGCACCCTGAGGATTCGGCTGCTACAGGAGTATTGCACCTCAACCCAGAGGTGTGATATTCCACTCCCGGGCAAGGATGGAGAGTGGAACTGAGCTCGGTAGGCTGCATGCACTACACACATCCCATTTCCGGGGAACAGGCCGACGGTACTCCCACTTGGAAATGTGCAGGTACGACCGAGTCTGTTCCTGGCTGGAGTGGGAGGGGGGTGGTACATCCCAGTAGTGTAGGGGCAGATAGGGGGAGCAGCCTGGGTAAAGATAGGAGCTCATTGGGTGCTGGTCACCTGAGCTCACACATAGAGGGTGTATATAAGGTGGGCACCAACTAAGAACAGGGTCAGATGCAGAGGATCAGATGCAGAGAGTCAGTCAGCTGCAGAGAACAAGTCAGGAGCAGAGGAGAGAAGAAAGACAAAGACCCAGAGTGAGAGAGGAGAAAAGAGAGAGACCCAGAGCACAGAAGAGAAGGACTCTGAGATCCCAACTAAAAGCACCGGGTGAAGAGTCGGCATCAGGGTACCGGAACCCAAGCTGGTGGGGGTAAAAACATTCCCCAGCCAGAGACCGGAGACCGTGGGCAGCGTTTGCCACGGTCACCCATCACATCCACCCCGAAGGCACACCACATGAAGGGTCAGGGAATCCAGGGCCAAGGGTGTCCCAACAGAAGGCCCGAGGGAGCTGGACCTAGGTGGATTACTGGTGGGGACGGCCAGAGAACGGGACAGAAAGAGAGCTCAGGGCCACGCTCCGGACTTGTTTGGGGGTTGGCTGGATCCAGGACCTGGTGGACGCAGCACGGCTCGGGTGGTCACTAGCAGCTGGAGTGACCAGTACAACATCTGCAGTAAGTAAACACCCTTAACTGCACAACCCGACTCTGTCTTCACTGCCGTCTGCACTACACCACCACAACCCCCATCCTCTGCGCCTGTCCCCTCTGAGGCTATACCCCTCCCGTTGGGGGTTATCCCACCAAGCTGCGCACCCACCATCAGCCTCAGCGGACCCTGCTGCAGCGGCGGCCACAGTGACCGCATCACAACGGGTGGCGTAGTCGACACAAAAGAACTCTTAATAACATCTGTAGGACTGCCACATACAACTGAGTTTGACACCCTGGGCACGGACCGGGTCACAGCCGCTCGGAGACTACAAACCCCCCCCATCTGATCCGGTGCCGGGTATTCCCCTCAAAAAGGAATATGTCCCAGGGGGCGCGTCAACTTTGGCGTAGTCGGCAGGATTACGTGCCCGCAACACCCGGGTACTGCGTGCCTGAAGAAAAGAACGAGTTTACCTCAAAAAGAAGTCTCCTGCCGGTTCCGGAGGGTCCCCGCCATCGGACCCCATCACCAGTCGATTCCCGCCGGTTGTCCGCCATTAACAGCTTTTTCCCGCCATCTGCAGAGTTTCCCGCCACTGGGAGACGATTCCCGCCATTTCCAAAGGTTTCCCGCCTTGGAAGAGCGGACGCCATTATGGGCGTGCCAGAGGATGGCAAGAGGCCACCTCCCATCGTGGGCCAGGACCGAAAATGGCGCCAAAAGTGGAAACCGCCCCCACCAACAGAGACTGTGATGCTAGAGGTGTCTGTCAGCGTGAAAGAACAGCCCCTGGAGCTGACAATCACCAAGTGGCCCCGGGACCGCCCTCGAGGTGGGAGGAGACGAAAGGAGAGAGCAAAGATGGGTGCCGCCTGGAGCAGTCTGGAGCGAGCGCACCCGGAGGCAAGAAGCCTGGAGAAGAATATCGGAGGAGCTTACCCGGAGATGGCGAGAAAGCAGAGCAGCACCGGCCCGTTGGCCAGGAGCCTGCTAGAAACAGGAGAGAGAGAGCAGAGCAGCACCGGCCCGCTGGCCAGGAGCCTGCTAGAGACAACTGAAGGAGAGCAGAGCAGCACCGACCCGTTGGTCAGGAGCCTGCTGGAAACAACGACCCCACTAGGCCTAGTGGAGGTCCTAGCACAGCTCCCCCGAGACCGGGAGTGTGCGCAGACCGCTCTGGAGGGCCTCGCAAGGAGGATGGCCCGGGTGCAGCGAGAGACGTTGGCGGAGTGGAGCCGAGAGATGGCCCAGCAGACCGAGACCTGTCAGCGGAGCACGCCACCCGAGACGAGGAAACAGACCGCCTCTGAGGATGGCGCGGGAGGATTGAAGGCCGGAGACGGCGCCGAGAAGGGAGCCGAACGAGTGGAGGCAGGTAAAGGGGACGTCTATACCCCAAACCGGGAAACCGCGAACCTGCCCCAGCTCCCCGTCGCAGAGCCCGAAGTCTATCCTGCCGTGCCCGTCGCTGCAACGTCACCGCCGCAGACTAGGCCTCAAACGGGAGCCGCGACCCCTGTGACGTCACACGCCTCGACCCCGGGCATGACCAAGCAGGAAGTACCACCAGCCTGGTCGCAAGGCCTAGTACCCCCGGGCGCCGCAATACCAACAGCGCCCCCTATCTCCGCGGAGCCACCGGCCTGGTCGCAGGGCCAAGTAGCCCAGGGCGCCGCCGTCCTTACGGTGCCCTTTACCTTCCAGATACCCCAGGCCTGGCCGCAAGGCCCGGGCAACCCGGGCGCTAACACCACCGCGCCCATAAGACCTAAAGTGCCGCATCTGGGAGAGGACCTGTACGCCCAGCATACGTGCCCGGATGGGCAGCCATTTATATGGCCACCGGAGTTCCACCATCCCCGACTCCGGAGAGAGAGACCCCTGGATGAACCCCTGATCCCGGCTCCAAAGCCCGTAAAGAGGATCTCGCCCCCGCTAGCAGAAGCGCAGTTCGAGTGGGACCCCACCGGAGAAGATCTTATGGGGTTCACTCAAGAGACTCGGGCAGCTGCAGCGGAGCGTGCTGAGTGCTGCCGCCAACAGCTCGAGGACTTTGAGAGGGAGCGGAGAGAGAGGCGGGTCCGGGAACAGCAAGCTCAAATAAGGAGCGCGGAGCAGAAGAGCCGGGCCAGGAGAGACCCCCGTGCAGCGCATAGTCCCCGCACCACCGGGACTGTGATAAAGTTTAATATGCAGCATGGGTGGGGCTTCATCCGAGACCACCGCACCCTAGGCGACGTCTTCGTGACGAGGAGAGACGTTCAGTCCCACCTACCGGAGGGACACAGAGGTCGTGACCTTTACATCGGGGACGAGGTCACCTTCACCCGGCACAAGTGTGCCAAAGGACCCTACGCCCTCCATGTGCATCGTCTGACGGAGGAAGAGCTGCGGTGTGAGGAGGAAGAACAAGAGGACCCGGACGGGTCTGAAACTAGAGCCAAAGGTAACAATAAAGAAAGAGCAGGAGGACGCCGTCGTTAAGTACAGCGAAGCAGGAGCTGTATATAGTTGCCCGTCGGGGCACCATAAACTGAAACTGAAACTGTAACTGTTGCTAAATATAGTCCCCGTTGGGACCAGCATCTGTGAACTGTTTACCCGTTTATTCCTTTAATCCCACTGACCGAGGACTGAGAGCGGTCATCCCTATTCCCATTACCTGGCCGAGGACTGAGAGCGGCCACTATCCCTGTTTATAGTTGCGCGTCCTAAAGCGCCCCCTACCGGTTTTATAGGAAAACCAGTTTTCCAGAGAGACTGTCGCACTTTTCCCGGACACACGTTGCACAGTGTCCGGAGGAGGAACCTGAAACAAGAAACGACTACGAGAATGTTTATATGAAAAGTTTTATATATATAATGTTTTATATGATTTATTATGTTTATATGAAAAAAAAAAAAATTTTTTGTATGTTTTGGTGTTTTTGTCTTTACAGCCCGAGGACGTGCTGTGATTTACCAGGGGGGAATGTAGCACCCTGAGGATTCGGCTGCTACAGGAGTATTGCACCTCAACCCAGAGGTGTGATATTCCACTCCCGGGCAAGGATGGAGAGTGGAACTGAGCTCGGTAGGCTGCATGCACTACACACATCCCATTTCCGGGGAACAGGCCGACGGTACTCCCACTTGGAAATGTGCAGGTACGACCGAGTCTGTTCCTGGCTGGAGTGGGAGGGGGGTGGTACATCCCAGTAGTGTAGGGGCAGATAGGGGGAGCAGCCTGGGTAAAGATAGGAGCTCATTGGGTGCTGGTCACCTGAGCTCACACATAGAGGGTGTATATAAGGTGGGCACCAACTAAGAACAGGGTCAGATGCAGAGGATCAGATGCAGAGAGTCAGTCAGCTGCAGAGAACAAGTCAGGAGCAGAGGAGAGAAGAAAGACAAAGACCCAGAGTGAGAGAGGAGAAAAGAGAGAGACCCAGAGCACAGAAGAGAAGGACTCTGAGATCCCAACTAAAAGCACCGGGTGAAGAGTCGGCATCAGGGTACCGGAACCCAAGCTGGTGGGGGTAAAAACATTCCCCAGCCAGAGACCGGAGACCGTGGGCAGCGTTTGCCACGGTCACCCATCACATCCACCCCGAAGGCACACCACATGAAGGGTCAGGGAATCCAGGGCCAAGGGTGTCCCAACAGAAGGCCCGAGGGAGCTGGACCTAGGTGGATTACTGGTGGGGACGGCCAGAGAACGGGACAGAAAGAGAGCTCAGGGCCACGCTCCGGACTTGTTTGGGGGTTGGCTGGATCCAGGACCTGGTGGACGCAGCACGGCTCGGGTGGTCACTAGCAGCTGGAGTGACCAGTACAACATCTGCAGTAAGTAAACACCCTTAACTGCACAACCCGACTCTGTCTTCACTGCCGTCTGCACTACACCACCACAACCCCCATCCTCTGCGCCTGTCCCCTCTGAGGCTATACCCCTCCTGTTGGGGGTTATCCCACCAAGCTGCGCACCCACCATCAGCCTCAGCGGACCCTGCTGCAGCGGCGGCCACAGTGACCGCATCACAACGGGTGGCGTAGTCGATACAAAAGAACTCTTAATAACATCTGTAGGACTGCCACATACAACTGAGTTTGACACCCTGGGCACGGACCGGGTCACAGCCGCTCGGAGACTACAAACCCCCCCCATCTGATCCGGTGCCGGGTATTCCCCTCAAAAAGGAATATGTCCCAGGGGGCGCGTCATGTGCGCTATACCTTGTTAATTTCAAGCCAATTTTCGCACAAATCTACAGATAGCTTGGGAGTAGGGAATAGTTGTGATTGCAGTCCTTTTAAGGACTAGGTTACAGCATTTCCTACGACTTTTATCAGGCAGGTCTGTGCTCTTAAATAGATAGATTGTGGGAGTAAAGACTAATTGTAATTGCAGTCCTTTTCAGGACTAGGTTACATCAGTTCCTATCAGTTTTTGCCAGGCAGGTCTGTGCCAGTGCTGTGCAAGTTTTTTTCACAGCATTTGGCTGAATCTAGCAAAGCTAATCCTTTTTGGCCTATTGCAGAGTGTGTTAGTCAGTGGAGTAGCCTATCTGTGTTGCAAGATATACCACCTGTGTATAGAATACCAATTTTTTTACTGCACCTAGTGAAGTAAAATCTTTTGGGCATAGCATCATTCTATTAGTCCATCTATACTGACCTCCATCAGGTTGCAAATTGAATATAATTTTTTTCTGCATCTAGCTCTGAAAAAATATTTGGGCTTCTAGCAGTGTGTGGGACTTGTTCTATTAGTCCATCTATACTGACCTCCATCAGGTTGCAAACTGAATATAATTTTTTTCAGCATCTAGCTCTGAAAAAATATTTGGCCTTCTAGCAGTGTGTGGGACTTTCTCTATTAGTCCATCTATACTGACCTCCATCAGGTTGCAAACTGAATATATTTTTTTTCTGCATCTACCTCTGAAAAAATATCGGGCTTCTAGCTGTGTGTGGGACTTGTTCTGTTAATCCATCTATACAGACCTCCATCAGGTTGCAAACTGAATATATTTTTTTTCTGCATCTACCTCTGAAAAAATATTGGGCTTCTAGCTGTGTGTGGGACTTGTTCTATTAATCCATCTATACAGACCTCCATCAGGTTGCAAACTGAATATAATTTTTTTCTGCATCTAGCTCTGAAAAAATAGTTGGCCTTCTAGCAGTGTGTGGGACTTTCTCTATTAGTCCATCTATACTGACCTCCATCAGGTTGCAAATTAAAAATAATTTTTATCTGCATCTAGCTCTGAAAAAATATTTTGCCTTCTAGCAGTGTGTGGGACTTTCTCTATTAGTCCATCTATACTGACCTCCATCAGGTTGCAAATTAAAAATAATTTTTATCTGCATCTACCTCTGAAAAAATATTTGGGCTTCTAGCTGTGTGTGGGACTTGTTCTATTAGTCCATCTATACTGACCTCCATCAGGTTGCAAACTGAATATAATTTTTCTCTGCATCTAGCTCTGAAAAAATGTTTGGCCTTCTAGTAGTGTGTGGGACTTTCTCTATTAGTCCATCTATACTGACCTCCATCAGGTTGCAAATTAAAAATAATTTTTATCTGCATCTAGCTCTGAAAAAATATTTGGCCTTCTAGCAGTGTGTGGGACTTTCTCTATTAGTCCATCTATACTGACCTCCATCAGGTTGCAAATTAAAAATAATTTTTATCTGCATCTACCTCTGAAAAAATATTTGGGCTTCTAGCTGTGTGTGGGACTTGTTCTATTAGTCCATCTATACTGACCTCCATCAGGTTGCAAACTGAATATAATTTTTTTCTGCATCTAGCTCTGAAAAAATATTTGGCCTTCTAGCAGTGTGTGGGACTTTCTCTATTAGTCCATCTATACTGACCTCCATCAGGTTGCAAATTAAAAATAATTTTTTTTCTGCATCTACCTCTGAAAAAATATTGGGCTTCTAGCTGTGTGTGGGACTTGTTCTATTAATCCATCTATACAGACCTCCATCAGGTTGCAAACTGAATATAATTTTTTTCTGCATCTACCTCTGAAAAAATATTTGGGCTTCTAGCTGTGTGTGGGACTTGTTCTATTAGTCCATCTATACTGACCTCCATCAGGTTGCAAACTGAATATAATTTTTTTCTGCATCTAGCTCTGAAAAAATATTTGGCCTTCTAGCAGTGTGTGGGACTTGTTCTATTAGTCCACCTATACTGACCTCCATCAGGTTGCAAATTCAAAATAATTTTTTGTCTGCATCTAGCTCTGAAAAAATATTTGGCCTTCTAGCAGTGTGTGGGACTTTCTCTATTAGTCCATCTATACTGACCTCCATCAGGTTGCAAACTGAATATATTTTTTGTCTGCATCTACCTCTGAAAAAATATTTGGGCTTCTAGCTGTGTGTGGGACTTGTTCTATTAGTCCATCTATACTGACCTCCATCAGGTTGCAAATCGAATATAATTTTTTTCTCCATCTAACCCAGCCAATAGTTTTGGCCTAATACCACAGTTTGGCCACTCAGCTCTGCTCGGTTCCCATCCATTGTTTTTTTGTGCAAACAACTCCAGAGTTGTGAATTAGTTAACCACCAAAATGAGTGGAAAAAGGCCTGCTGCTGGTGGAAAGGGGAATAGGCGTGTTGGGAAGGGGAAAAAAGGTTGTGTCCGTGGGGTAGGTGTTAAAGCAACAGTAACATCTGCAGAAGAAAGACCATCTTCCAGCCAAACTAAAATGTCTACTTCTTTTAGCGGACAATGTGATAAGATCCCTTTCTTACGGCCACGCCAATCGCTACAAATTCCAGATGAGGCACAAAAACAGCAGGTGCTTCAACGGATATCAAGTGCTCCTTTAAGTGGGCTCTCCTCCACATCAACTTCAACATCACAAATACTCCAGTCCTCAAAGGTGTCACCCCAATCGCACTTGCTTCCTCACAGCTCCCGAATCTCCAGCTGCCCGTCTGAGTATGAGGTAGAACAGATGGTTGAGTCTGCAGAGCTGTTTACTCATACTATAGCCTGGGAATCAGAGGTCGACTCCAGCGCTTCTGTGAATCCAGACGAGGAAATGATCTGCACTGATGTCCAGAATCTTTATGAGTCGGATCCAGGACCAGACGCAGAAGGTTCTGACCATAATGTAGACCCTCATTCCCAAACTGTAACTCCTGTTGGTGGAGACAATGAGGAAGACGATGATGAGACTCAAATACCTGATTGGAGCGACAACTTTAGTTTTTTGTCAGGGCAGGAACAGGTTGGCTCTGAGGACGACGGGTGTGATAACGCACAGGGTGATGATGATGAGGTTGGAGATCCCACTTACTGTCAACCCACAGTCAGCCAAGAGATGAGGTCAGCAGAGGAGGTGGAGGAAGATGCTAGTGACGACGAGGTCAGGTTGCGCCTTCCTGGACAGAACTGCATCCTCAAACACAACTCTGCCTCTCACCACAAGTCGTGGTGGCTCTTCAGGTCGCATGGGTGCTAAGCCTTGCATAGCCTGGGCATTTTTTCAGATCGATAAAGATGACCCAACTCGTGTTATCTGTAACATTTGTCAGCAAAAGCTAAGTAGAGGCCAAAAAATACATAGTTTGAGTACTTCATGCATGAACCGGCACATGGACATGAAGCATAAGTTGCAGTGGGAAGCTCAGTGTGCTACAATGCGGCCTAGACGGCCGGGCCAACCACCGTCTGCCATATCTTGTGCATCCGTGGCCTCTTCATCCTCTGTGACTGGGGGGACAGCAGTCACACCTGTTTTGGGGCGCAGACCTGCCACCTCTTTACCCGCAACAGCCAGCGTGATTGGCAGGTCATCATTTTCTTTGGAGGTGGTAACACCAGCTGGTGTTGAGCGCTGTCCGACATCGATAGCACCACCTTTGGATCAAGGCAACCTAACATGTCCGCCTGCATCTTCCTCACAGACCGGCAGTTTTCCGGGGACACCCTTATCAACCCCGTCTAAGCACAATAGCCAGCCCTCGGTCCCTCAGATGTGGACAAGTAAAAGACCATTTCCTCCTAGCCATGAGAAAGCTAAGAGGTTGAATTTCACCATCTGCAAGCTCTTGGCTACAGAAATGCTGCCTTTCCGCCTGGTGGACACAGAGGATTTTCGAGACCTTATGTCCATCGCAGTGCCCCAGTACCAGATGCCCAGTCGGCACTACTTCTCAAAGAAAGGTGTGCCTGCGCTCCACCAGCATGTCGCACACAACATCACCGCTTCTTTGAGAAACTCTGTGTGTGACAGGGTGCATTTCACCACAGACACTTGGACGAGTAGGCATGGACAGGGGCGTTACATGTCGCTGACTGGGCACTGGGTAACTATGGTGACAGCAGGACAAGGGGCTGCTGTCCAAGTCTTGCCGTCCCCACGAGTTGTGCGTCAATCCTCTTTATGTCAAAGTTCCTCCACTGCTTCTGCCTCCTCAACCTCCTCTCGGTCTTCCACCTGCACCCAAAGCCTGTCTGGTCATGCCACAAGCTTTCTAACTGCGCAGAAGGGATCCTGCACACCTCCTTACTATGCTGGCAGTAGGGCTCAACGTCATCAGGCGGTTTTTACTTTGAAATGTCTGGGAAATGTGAGTCACACAGCTGAGGAGTTGTGGTCAGCTCTGGAGAACCAATTTCATGAATGGTTGTCTCCACTGGACCTGAAACCAGGGAAGGCCGTGTGCGACAATGCTGCAAACCTGGGTGCGGCCCTTCGCCGGGGCAATGTCACACACATGCCTTGTATGGCTCACGTGTTGAACCTGGTTGTCCAGCAATTTTTAGCCCACTATCCCAGACTAGATGGCCTTCTGCAGAGGGCACGGTCGCTGTGTGCTCACTTCCGCCGTTCGCATCCCGCAGCTCAGCGACTTACATCTCTACAGAAGTCGTTGGGCCTGCCACTTCACCGGCTAAAATGCGATGTGCCTACCCGGTGGAATTCAACTCTGCACATGTTGCAGCGACTGTGGCAGCACCGACAAGCCCTGGTGCAATACGTTCTGACGTATAGCCTGGGCCAACGAGATCCAGAGGTGGGGCAAATCACGCTGGAGGAGTGGTCTCAGATCAGGGACCTATGCACCCTTCTGCACAGTTTTGAAATGGTGACGAAGATGTTTAGTGCTGACGATGCTATTATTGACGCGCCCCTGGGCCTGCTGTGTCGCGCAGCGTCTCGCGCACGGGGGCTTACCCGGAACCGGATCAGATGAGGGTTGTAGTCTCCGAGTGGCCGGGACCCGGTCCGTGCCCAGGGAGTCAAACTCAGTGTGTGGCAGTCTTGATAGATGTTATTTGAGTGTCGACTACGCCACCCGTTGATTTGCAGCTATGGAGCTGCCGCTGCAGGGCAGACCGCTGAGGCCGGTGTAGAATTGTGCAGCGTGATAGTATAACCCCCAACGGGAGGGGTATGGCCTCAGGGCAGCCGACGTGGAAGATGGGGGTAGCAGGAACCACTCAGAGACGGTGCGGTGTAATTCAGGGTCTTTACTGGTAACAACGATAGACCCTCCCGGAGTACTTGCTAGCGAACGGGGCCTGGTCAGTTCTTGAGCAGATGGGATCTCCCCTGGCCAGGCGGAGTTGTAGGCCTCCCAAACTGACTGTACTCTTCTGGCTACCTTGCTAGAAGCGGATATAAGTAGCCCACGTCCCTGAGTGTACCGTGTGGTGCTCACCCGTATGGCCGGTGACTCGGGGCCTTCTAATGGCTTCCGCTCCACGATGGCGGTGCTGGTCCCACGCGTGTGACCGTGCCTTCGGGTTTCTGGGCCTGAGGACCTGAAATCCCCTGCCGGTCGGCTTCTGCTGCTGGGTAAGAGTTAGTCCCCACAGCCTCGGACGCCGGGTCCTGTAAGAAAGCTTCTCAGTCAGGGCGAGCTCTGCAGCTGCCAGCCCCTGACTCGTAGTAGTATTGCTCCCACTGAGCTTCTGCTGTTTCTTCCTATGACTGTTTCTCATCTCTACTTCTTCTCTACTCCTAACCCTGCCTCAGCCCCGGGTTTATATAGGGGAAGTTCTTCCCCTCCCAAGACTGGGCAGGAGGTGTGGCATGCACAGGATCCCTGACCAAAGGACCTCCCACCTGCTCTCAGACATAACATTACATTACTGTGGGAAACCAGACCCCTGGGGTGCCACATTCCCCCCTAGTGAAATTTAGTACTCCGGGACTAAACATATTTTAGAAAAACATAACAAGATATAACAACAATAATAGTACAATAAGAAGAAACACATAAAGGTGGTCACGGCATGTCCGTAACCAGGTGTAGTCTTTGAAGAAAAGCAAGGTGTCCATTTCACCAAAACAGGGAGACGTAACCAGGTAGGGGTTTGTCCTGCCCCGAGTCCTTAACAGTCTTTAGTCCGTCCTGGGTTACGCTCCAACTATGTACAAAAGATTCCCGGTAAATCCACCAAGGACTCCTACAAATAACTAGAAACACAAAATTATACACAAGCAACAATACACAGGTAAACATAAATAAAACAATTTATACACTTCAAATCCTCCAACGTGCGGGTAACTGGCCTCTAGTGGCCCTAGTGGACCTACGGAGCTGACTGTCTAGCCCTGAACTACAGGGTGTAGGAGCTGTCAAGGGTAAACTGGGCAGCTGTCTACCGGCTCTTTGGCTCACTAGGGATATGGCAGGCTCACTGCAAGCAGAGGGTTGATCCTCCTGGTCTGCGGGTGTGGGGTCTTCTGCCTCCTGGACCGGCTGTTCTTCCAGCTCTACCTGTTGCTCCGTAGGTGCTTGGGATGCTGGTTGGAGGAAGGTGAGTACGGGTACCACAACTGCACCACTGACTTGAGTCCAAGACCGAGGGAAGTCCCCGAGCACAGTACTAACCATATCTTCCCTTTCCTCTACGGGTCGATGGTCTTCTTGTTCCTCTTCAGGGTTCCTCAGTTGTTCGGGACACTTCTTCAGGTGGTCCCGGGATACAATGGCTGTGGTTTCCCCTCCGTCTTTACTGATGGTACAAACCTTCGGGTTCTCGTGGCTTGAGGGCAGTACGGTGTACGGGTCCTTCTCCCACTGGTCGTCCAACTTGTGGAGCCGTCTCTTCCTCTTCAAGACCTGCTCTCCGGGTACCAGGGGAACAGCGGGAGCATACTGGTTGTAAGTTTTCTCTTGTCTTTCCCTAGCCTGACAGAGACTTCGCTCCACGCTCTCCTGTACTCTTCGGTACTGCTGCTGCCTCTCTGTGTCCCAGTCTGCTTCTGGTGAAGTGTCCTCGGGTATCAGGACTCCCATTTCCAGGTCAACAGGTAACTTACCAGGTCTTGCCCTCATTAGGTAAGCCGGGGTACAGTTGGTGGAACCTACCGGGATGTGGTTGTATAGGTCCACCAGATCGGGCAGCTTCTCAGGCCACAGACTGCGTTCTTCCAGGGGCAACGTTTTCAGAAGATCCATTACCACCTGGTTCATTTTCTCACAAAGTCCATTAGTTTGCGGATGATAGGGTGTCGTCCTTATCTTCCGGCAGCCATACAAAGTGCAGAATTCTTGGAAGACCTCCGCTTCAAAGGCAGGTCCCTGGTCTGTCAACACTTGGTCCGGGTACCCGTGTGGACGGCAGAAATGCTGCTGGAAGGCTCTTGCTGCTGTTCGAGCTGTTAAGTCCTTGACGGGGACGACAACCAAGAACCGGGAGTAGTGATCCACGATGGTTAGTGCGTAGACGTAGCCACTTCTGCTTGGGGTCAGTTTTACATGATCCAAGGCTACCAGTTCCAACGGCTGCCGGGTGACGATGGACTGCAGGGGAGTCTTCTGGCTGGCACGGTCCTTCCTTCTTAGGTTACACGGGCCACAGTCTCTGCACCACTTCTCAATGGTTCCCCTCATGCCTACCCAGTGGAATCGCTCGCGCAGCAGGAACTCCAGCTTCTTCCACCCGAAGTGTCCAGCTCCGTCGTGGTATGCCTCCATCACCATGGCTGCGTCTCTTCGTGGCACCACTACTTGCCAGAGTAGTTCATGCGTCCGGGAGTTAACCATTCTGCGGCACAACTTCCCCTTGTAAAGGAACAGTCGACTCCTCTCTGCCCATAGTTGTTTGGCTTCCTCCGGAGCGTCTGGTTCAAGGCAAGCCTCCGGGCGAGTCAGCATCTCCTTCATCAGTCGGACGGCAGGGTCGCTGTCTTGCGTTTCCGCCCAGTTGTAGTGAGGTAAGGGGTTCAAAGTAGCAGCCTGCTTACTCCTTACCCGGTGGGAATACTGGATAGTCCCATGACGGTGGAACGCAGGGAGTTCAACTTCTTCCAGTCCCTCCGGATCTTCTCCTTCGTCCGGCAGGTTGGGCATCCTGGACAGGGCGTCCGCGTTGGTATTGGAGCGTCCGGCCCGGTATTTGATTGTGAACTCGTAGTTGGACAGACGGGCCATCCACCTCTGCTCCAGGGCACCGAGTCTTGCCGTGTCCAGGTGTGTCAACGGGTTGTTATCCGTGTACACGGTGAACCGGGAAGAAGCGAGGTAATGCTTAAAGCGCTCAGTGACTGCCCATACTACGGCCAGGAACTCTAGCTTAAATGAGCTGTAATTCTCGGGGTTCCTTTCGGTGGGTCGCAGCTTTCGGCTGGCGTAGGCGATTACTCGTTCCTTCCCCTGCTGGATCTGGGACAGTACGGCTCCTAGCCCGATGTTACTGGCGTCGGTGTAGAGGATAAAGGACTGGCTATAATCCGGGTACGCCAGGATTTCGTCCCCCGTGAGGGCCATCTTCAGCTGGCGGAAGGACTCTTCTTCCAGCTCCTCCCATTTGAAGGGCGGCTTCTGGTTCTTGGCCTTCCGGGACTGGCCTATCAGGAGGTCCTGCATAGGTGCTGCCTTTTTGGTGAAACCGGGAATAAACCTTCGGTAGTAGCCTACCAACCCGAGGAACTGCCGCACTTCTTTTACGCTGGAGGGGCTTGGCCATTCCTTAATTGCGGTGATCTTATCAGGGTCGGGAGCCACTCCGTCAGCGCTCACCACGTGTCCCAGGTACTGCACCTTTGGTTTCAGGAGGTGACACTTGGAGGGTTTCACCTTTAGGCCGTAACTCGCCAGAGCTTCGAACACTTCCGCCAGGTGTTTCAGGTGGTCCTCATACGTCTTGGAATATACGATGACATCGTCCAGGTACAACAGGACCGTCTCGAAGTTTCTGTGGCCCAGACAACACTCCATTAGTCGTTGGAAGGTTCCTGGTGCATTGCAGAGTCCGAACGGCATGCAGGTGAACTCGCTAAGTCCCATCGGGGTGGTGAATGCGGTCTTCTCCCGGTCCGCCTCTGCTACAGGAACCTGCCAGTACCCGCTAGTGAGATCCAAGGTAGAGAAGAAGTTAGCAGATCTTAAAGCAGCCAATGACTCCTCTATCCTTGGTAAGGGGTACGCATCCTTGTGTGTGATACGGTTGATTTTCCGGTAATCTACACACATCCTCATGGTGTTGTCTTTTTTTCTGACTAAGACTAGTGGAGCTGCCCAGGGGCTACAGCTATCCCTGATCACCCCAGCCTCCTTCATGTCTCTAAGCATCCCCTTGGCGTGTTGGTAGTGTGCAGGGGGTACGGGTCGATACCTCTCTTTTATGGGAGGATGGTCTCCCGTGGGGATGTGGTGTTCTACCCCCTTGACTCGCCCGAAGTCTAACGGGTGTTTACTAAACACTCTCTCGTACTCTTGAACCACCCGATAGACTCCCTGTTTCTGATGTGAGGGAGTGGAGTCAGTACCCAAGTGTAGTTGCTGACACCAGTCCTCCATTGTTTTCTTAGAGCCGTTACCTTCCTCCGGGTGAGATGGAGGCAAGGGTTCCACAGATTGTATAGCATTTTGGTTAATGGTATATAATTTGGCTAGCGTGGCATACCGGGGCAGGTACACTTCCCTCTTCCCGATATTGATTATGCGAACGGGCACCCTCCCATGGCGTACATTAACCACCCCCCGTGCTGTCAAGATGGTGGGCCTACTGTCTGAGTAAACTGGTTCTACCATTGCCTGGTAATCTCTACCTCTCAGACCAATAGCTGCCCGGCACCAAATCATCATTTCACTTTTTGGGGGCATGGCAATAGGAAAAGGGTCACACATTCTTACGCTACCAATCTCACCGCCGGAGAGTTCCACCTGTTGCCGTCGCATCAGTGCCCAGATCTCTTTCTGGAGCACCCGCTGCTCGCCGGAGCTGGCGTTCTTGGCAACCTGTTGTAAAAGGAAAATCACCTCTGCAAGACAATTTTCAATTACATTAGTTCCTAGCGTTATCTTTGGGTGACTCTCGTGTTTGTCAATGTCGACAATAATCAGTCCCTGTGCTGCTAGTTCGACTCTACCAATTTTAATGGTCGCCTCTTTAAATCCGATCTGTGGCACGGGCTGACCATTGCTGGCGATGATACTCAAGTCGTCGTCAGGGTAGCGGGTTATATCCGAGTCATTCCAGTACTGCTTGAAGAGCACGTACGGGATGGTGGTGACCTGTGACCCGGTGTCCAGTAGGGCACTCATAGGGATGCCATCCAGTACCACAGGCAAGACTGGACGTCCTCCGACATATTTGTCGCGCCAGTTCGATGGGCCTGGTGATCTTTTTCCTGGGGGTTGGCCCTCTACCCCCAGGTTGTGCCAGTTTAAAGGACAGTACCTTGCCATATGTCCGGGTTGATTGCAGCGGCGGCAGATGGGTCGTCCGTCCTCGTTGTACCGGTCACTGGGTCTTCCTCTGTCCGGTGGGGTCCTCCTTGGTCGACGCCACGGGATGTTCTCCGGTCCGGATGCCAGCTGGATCTTCCCTGGAGTGGAAGCCTGTAAAGACTGCACAGTTCGGGTTAACGCAGCAACGCTTTTAGCTAGCTCTTGGACCTGATGGTGCAGGTCTGGAGCCGGGTCATTGTTCAAAGCCTGCGCATCAGCCCCTACAGGCCCTGCCGACAAGGGCGCCGCCTCCTGGTGGTAAGTGATAGCTGGGCGCCTGTGGGTCACAACGCCATCCGGTGCCGGTTCTCGGAGCACCCGGATGGCTCTGTCCTTGAACTGTGCAAATCCCAGATGAGGGTCCTGTAGGGCCATTGCCCGCAACTGGGTTCGGTGGGCATTGCAATATAAACCCTCTATAAATTGTTCAGTCAACAGCCTGTCCTCGTCTCCCACGCCGTCAGGGTCGGTCTGCTTAACGGCTCACAGGGCCTCTTGTAGGTTCAGGGCATAGTCCCTTATACTCTCATGGGCCCGCTGTTTGCACCCGTAGAATCTAAGCTTGATCTCGGCTGAGGTGCGGGTATCAAAGGTGTCCCTCAGCCGGGTTAGTATCCCTGCGACAGTCCTCCCCCCAGGTGGCCAGGACTTTACCTCCCTTCGGGCTGCTCCGGTTAATTGGGCCACCAGGATGCTCACTTTTTGCTCTTCTGGGAGGGGGTACACCTGGAAGAGGCTATCCAGCCTTTCTCTAAAGTCCTGCAGGGTATGTGACTCCCCTGAGTACTGGGGTAGCCAGGCTGCCCCCGGGATATAGGGCATGGTGAAAGGCATGACCGCGACAGCGGTGGCGCTGGCGGGGGTTGAAGCGGTGAAGCTCTCCTCCGTATCCGACATCCTTCTCCCCCCTAGTGGACCGTGGCCTACCTTGCGATGATCCTCTTCCGTAGGCCGCGGCTCCGTAGTGGATCGTCAGGGTTGAGGACCTTCCGTCGCGCTCCGATGACGTCGGCGTCTGCTGGGCTCCTTCCAGGACCTTACGCAACGTCCGGACGTGAGGCGGGGCTTCAGTTCTCGCGGGCTTTTCGGAGTCCACGCCCCTCTTCTTCCCGCGCGGCGTCCTCAAGATGGCGTCCAACGGCGGGAAAACTCCACGGATGGCGGGAAGAAGGCTGAAGATGGCGCCGGATGGCGGGAATCTTCACAGATGGCAGGAAGAAGGCTGAAAATGGCGCCAGATGGCGGGAATCTTCACCGATGGCGGGAAAACTTCACGGATGGTAAGTTTTAAAAGTCTCTTTTTCAGGCACGCCGACTACGCCAAAGTTGACGCGCCCCTGGGCCTGCTGTGTCGCGCAGCGTCTCGCGCACGGGGGCTTACCCGGAACCGGATCAGATGAGGGTTGTAGTCTCCGAGTGGCGGGGACCCGGTCCGTGCCCAGGGAGTCAAACTCAGTGTGTGGCAGTCTTGATAGATGTTATTTGAGTGTCGACTACGCCACCCGTTGATTTGCAGCTATGGAGCTGCCGCTGCAGGGCAGACCGCTGAGGCCGGTGTAGAATTGTGCAGCGTGATAGTATAACCCCCAACGGGAGGGGTATGGCCTCAGGGCAGCCGACGTGGAAGATGGGGGTAGCAGGAACCACTCAGAGACGGTGCGGTGTAATTCAGGGTCTTTACTGGTAACAACGATAGACCCTCCCGGAGTACTTGCTAGCGAACGGGGCCTGGTCAGTTCTTGAGCAGATGGGATCTCCCCTGGCCAGGCGGAGTTGTAGGCCTCCCAAACTGACTGTACTCTTCTGGCTACCTTGCTAGAAGCGGATATAAGTAGCCCACGTCCCTGAGTGTACCGTGTGGTGCTCACCCGTATGGCCGGTGACTCGGGGCCTTCTAATGGCTTCCGCTCCACGATGGCGGTGCTGGTCCCACGCGTGTGACCGTGCCTTCGGGTTTCTGGGCCTGAGGACCTGAAATCCCCTGCCGGTCGGCTTCTGCTGCTGGGTAAGAGTTAGTCCCCACAGCCTCGGACGCCGGGTCCGGTAAGAAAGCTTCTCAGTCAGGGCGAGCTCTGCAGCTGCCAGCCCCTGACTCGTAGTAGTATTGCTCCCACTGAGCTTCTGCTGTTTCTTCCTATGACTGTTTCTCATCTCTACTTCTTCTCTACTCCTAACCCTGCCTCAGCCCCGGGTTTATATAGGGGAAGTTCTTCCCCTCCCAAGACTGGGCAGGAGGTGTGGCATGCACAGGATCCCTGACCAAAGGACCTCCCACCTGCTCTCAGACATAACATTACATTACTGTGGGAAACCAGACCCCTGGGGTGCCACATTATCAGCATGACTATTCCGGTGATTTACATGCTGGAGCACATGTTAAACAGAATTCGGAGTCAGGTGGTGGCACAAGAGGAGGTGGAGGAAGTAGAGGAGGAGGAGTTGTATGCGGAAGGGCTAACATCTGCAAGGTCCAGACGGTCGGCAGCACCAAGGCGGCAGGCATGTGAGGGTGGGGGAGATGGTTTTACCAGGGCGCATGGTAGCAGCCAAACTAGTGAGGAAGGTGCAGGAGCCCAGGAAGAAGTGGAGGACGAACTGATGGAAGACTCATCAGATGAGGGAGACCTTGATCACATTTCTGTTGTGCGAGGTTGGGGAGAGAGGACAGAGGAAGGAAGCATGATTGTTACCTCGCCACCAACACAACAGGGACTTGGTGCTCCTGGATGCGCAACACACATGAGTGCCTTCTTGCTGCACTACCTGCAACATGACCCTCGAATTGTGAGAATTAGAAATAATCCTGACTACTGGGTTGCCACACTGTTAGATCCCCGGTACAAAAGTAAATTTTCCGAAATTATTCCTGCCATAGAAAGGGATGCACGCATGCAGGAGTATCAGCAGAGACTGTTGCAGAATCTTACATGTGCTTTTCCACAAAACACCAGTGGTGCACGTAGTGAATCTCACAGTTCCAACTTGCCAACCGTGGGACCGTCAAGTGTTCAGCACTCAAACCGTAACAGAACCACAGTATCTGGTGGTAACATCAATTTTGCGGAATCATTTCACCACTTTTTTAGCCCATCCTTTGCAAGGCCACAGGAGACAAGAAGTCTGACACATAGTCAACGCCTAGAGACGATGGTACAGGAGTATCTCCAAGTAAACATTGAAGCCATGACTGTGTCACTGGACCCTTGCTCTTTTTGTGCTTCCAATCTGGATAAATGGCCAGAGCTAGCCACTTACGCCTTGGAGATCTTGTCATGCCCCGCAGCCAGCGTTCTGTCTGAACGTGTGTTCAGCGCTGCTGGTGGTGTGCTGACAGATAAGCGCACGCGGCTCTCCACTGATAATGTAGACAGACTCACGTTCATAAAGATGAACAAATCATGGATCCGAAACGACTTTTCTACCCCTGTGTCATCCTCGGGAGAGTAAAAGCTTGATGATTGGTTAAAATCACCCTACCAACCGTTTTAAGCTTTCAAATTACTAATCATGTTTATCTGTATCTTGGCTGGAAAATAATTTGGGCTTTGTAGCAGTGTGCAGCACTGATTCTATTAGGCCATCTATAATAAGCTCCACCAGATTTAAAATTACTAATCATGTTTATCTGTATCTTGGCTGGAAAATAATTTGGGCTTTGTAGCAGTGTGCAGCACTGATTCTATTAGGCCATCTATAATAAGCTCCACCAGATTTAAAATTACTAATCATGTTTATCTGTATCTTGGCTGGAAAATAATTTGGGCTTTGTAGCAGTGTGCAGCACTGATCCTATTAGGCCATCTATACTAAGCTCCACCAGATTTAAAATTAATAATAATGTTTAGCTGCATCTAGCCCGGAAAATAATTTTGGGGCTCCGAGATGCGCAAGACACATAAGTGCCTTCTTGCTGCACTACCTGCAACATGACCCTCATATTGTCAGAATTCGAAGTAATCATGACTACTGGGTTGCCACACTCTTAGATCCCCCAAACTTTTCGATCAACCTTTTCATTTTAATAAAGACCAAAAAAATGGTCATTTTTGAAATTATAAGCATTAGCAGGTTATTAGAAACTGAAATCAAACAGTTTTCAACTCAAAACTTTATTCTAGGTGATGTTACATTTTCACATAGGACCCCTTGTTCGAAAGGAGCTTCTGAACTCTCTCGTCCATTGAATTTGTCAGGTTTTGGATGGTTTCTGCTTCAATTGTTTTGCATGAGGACAGAATACCCTCCCAGAGCTGTTGCTTAGATGTGAACTGCCTCCCGCCATCATAGACACTCCTTTTGATGATGCTCCAGAGGTTCTGAATGGGGTAGAGGTCAGGGGAGCATGGGGGTCACACCTTAAGTTTGTCCCCTTTTATGTCCATATCAGCCAGAGATGCAGATGTTTTATGTGCAGCATGAGATGGTGCATTATCATGCAAAAAAATGATCTTGCTGTGAAATACACAGTTCTTCTTCTTGAACCATGGCAGGAAGTGCTGTTTGAGAAAATCCACATACATTATGGAGTTCATCTTTAGCGCCTTCAGGGATCCTAAAGGGGCCGACAATCTCTCTCCCCATGATTCCAGCCCAAAACATTACTCCACCTCCTCCTTGTTGGCGCTGTAGCCGTGTTTGCGTGGGGTGTCCATCAACCAGCCATCCTCCACTCCATCCATCTGGACCATCGAGCGCTGCACGGCACTCATCCGTGAACAAAACAGTTTTGAAATCAGTCTTCATGTAATGTTTAGCCCACTGGAGCCGTTTCTGCTTGTGTGAAGTGGATAGAGGAGGTCGACAGGATGGCGTATGCACAGCTGCAAACCTCTGAAGGACCCTGCATCTTGTTGTTCGGGGGACGTTGGAGGCACCAGCAGCTTCAAAAACTTGTCTGCTGCTATGACAAGGCTTTTTTGCCGCTGCTCTTTTAACCTGACGTAATTGCCTGTACGAAAGAGTCCTCAATTTGCCCTTATCAGCACGCACACATGTGTACTGTGAATCAGCTACATACTTCTTGATTGCCAAGACACTTCATCCTGATCATCGCACAATGTTAATTGTAGTCATGCCTTGACCTAAACACTCCACAATTTGTTGCTTCTCAGCAGCCGACACATCCTTTTTCTTTCCCATTTTGGCAGAAAATGTAGGCTGCTTAATAATGTGAGACAGCCTTCTTAAGTAGTCTTACCTTTCATTGGACACACCTGCCAAACTAATTAGCACAGGTGTCTGCAATTGCTTACAGTGATATAAAGAGCCCTGACACACATCACCATCAATGAGTTTAACTGACAAACAAACAAATTCTTCCCTTATCACTCCTAAACACTTTTTGCATAATAATTTGGAACACAGTGTACATGTGCTTTTCCACAAAACACCAGTGGTTCACGTAGTGAATCTTACAGTTCTAACTTGCCAACCGTGGTCTGTATGGAGTTGTTCAATAAAGGGCCCAAAATTAAGATAACATAGATGGGAGAGGTCTCTATGAATAGGAATTCCTAAGTATTTGATACCCTGTGAGGGCCAGGCAAAGGGAAAGTTGGACTGGATGGAAATCTTATATGGATTTGGGGAGGGAGACATCGAGGGCCTCAGACTTCGCTGCATTGATTTTAAAATTTGACCATGTAACAAAGTGATCTATTTCAGCCATAACAGCATGGATGGATATATGTGATTGAGTGATATACACTAGGACATCATCAGCAAATAGAGAGCACTTGTACTCGGTGCCTCCCACCTCAATCCACCTAATATTGGGGTTATGGCGAATTGATGAGAGCAGGTGCTCCGTCACTAGGATGTATAAGAGAGGGGACAGAGGACATCCCTGCCTTGTCCCATTGGTGATTGTGAAAGGTGATGAAAATGTTCTGATGCACCCCCTGGGCCTTGGGACACCCGGAGCCGGACCCTTTTTGGTGGATGCTGGTGGTTGTAGTCTTCGTGGCGGCGACCCGGTTCCGTGGCTCAGGGTGGTCAAACCAGTGGCGGAACTATTTATGTGGTTTTGATGTTTAAATGTCTGACTACGCCACCCGTGGATTGCGGTCAGAGTGAACCGCCGCTGCAGGGCAGACCGCTGAGGCTGGTGTTGTGGGTGCAGCAGAGCGTAGCATAACTCCCCACGGGAGGAGTATAGCCTCAGGCCAGTGTATGCGGAGGATGGGGGTGATGGTGCAGGGCAGCAGCAGTAACGACACGGAGTCAGTGATGCAGTCCAGGGCCTTTACTCACAGTTCTTATTATCCAGACCACGTCTGCAGGTAACGGCTGCCCACGTCGTACTGTGCTCACCAGGTGAGGGGCTCAGACAACTCCCAGATAACTTTGGAGCGCTTCACAGGACCCCCTTTGTGTGTCCTTTGTCTGGCCTTTCTTACCAACCCTTCTGTCCGGCTGCCTCGGGCCTCCTCTTGGTAAACTTGGCGCCAGTTTTCCCTGACCCTATGTGGTGCCTTCCTAGCGGGTGTAGCGAGGGGCTGCGCCACATAAAATGTCAGAGCCTCCGGTTTCTAGCTGAGGGTCGTTTCCTGCCTCCACTAGTTTCGGGGACCGGTCTCCCCCTTTGGCCTGACCCCTCCACGCAGGTGGATTCGGGCGTGCGGTGGCGACTCGCCCGTCCGCACCCCTGGGATCCCTTCATTCCTCGTTCCTGGAGCCTTCTCCGCTCCTCTTCCTTCCTTCTCCCTCTTCCAGGCCTGGGCCTCTGTTACTAGGCCCGCCTCCAGAGCAGAGCTCATGCAGAGCCCCTGCTCCCTGCCACTTCTGCTCAGACTTCTCTGCACTGAACTAAGATGGTGCCCACCTTTTATACTCCCTTCTCAATGCACCCAGGAACTGCTTCCTCCCTGCTCCTGCACTACAGGGTTCCCCTTCCTCAGTGTTCCCTCCCCCCACTCCAGCCAGGGACAGGGACTGTCGTGCCCATCTCAGAGGCATATTGGTCACCCTGCCCCACGGCAATGTGGTGTAATGCATGCAGGTGTCGGGTCCTGATCCACACTCCATCCTTACCTGAGAGTGAGATATCACACCTCTGGGTGAGGTGCAATACCTCTGTAGCAACCGAGCCCTCAGGGTGCTACAGTTCCATTTATCTTCAGCCTAGGTGACGTATTGTGATACAGGGCCGTGATTTTGGCTATAAAAGGGTCCCCTAGACCCCTACCCCAAGCTTTTTAAAAGAATCATATATGGCGTGCCAGGATACTCTATGGAATGCTTTCTCAGCATCCAACGAGAGTATCTAATTACAAATTTTTAACTGCATCTAGCCCAGGAAGTACTTTGTGCCTAGTCAGCGGATTATCCCGGCTGTTAAGCAAGCTACACCACCTGTAGTTTGGACACTTAATTTTTTCAAAGGAAATGCTTCGGGACCACGGGATACTCAGTGAAGAGCATCAGGAGGCACCCCAAGGCATAGGGGCTGGGACTGGCAGTAGGATGCCTTGCGGTGGACAGCCGAGCTCGATCCTTATAAAAGCTTTTTAACTGCAGCAGCTTTAGTGGACGCTACTGGAGCTGGAATTACGCGGCTGCTGGCATGAGACTTGCCCTCCAATAGATCCTTGTAAATGGATTTAAAGTGTATTCATTCAAATTAGAGAGACAATTTAAATTAAAAAGCTTAGAGCTGCCTCCACCACAGGGGGGCTCGCTCGACCCACCAGCGGACAGGCACCAGTATTGGGAGAGGGGGGCTGGCCATCAGGGTTCACCGCGGCTCTGGCACAAACCCGGCGACACGGAGGTGGCACGGGCAGGAGCGGACTGAACGTGTCGGCTTCTCACTTTTTGGATTTTAGAAGGGCATGACATGCCTATATTTGTGTCTCCCCCTCCTTTTACTCCTCCACCTCTTTTCTTTTCGCATGACTATATGTACTTGTCACTTTTCCATGTGTTAGTTGTGTCTTCTGAGAAGTTTGTCAGCTTTTGGACACCTTTGAAGGTGTTTTCTATGTGTTTCTATGTGTTTTTGTTTGCCTGCCATTGGTTTTAACGGTGTTCGAAGGTGTTCGACGAACAGTTCGACGAACAGTTCGGCGAACACACGGGTGTTCGACGAACCGAACCGAACTCGAACACTACGGGGGTGGCTCAACACTATTGTCCAGTTCTCTGTAACCCTGCCTCCTGCTCCAGCTTTTATAGGGGCAGCCTGCTCCCCCTACTGGTCTGGGACAGGAGGTGCTGCATGCTAATGGTCCTTGACTAGAGGACCTCCCCCTTGCTCTCAGACACAGCTTTATTATATTTGTGGCATCCAGGCCAGGGTGACACATTCCCCCGTAGTAAAATTTAGTACTCCGGGACTAAACAATAAACAAAGATAATATGCATGACCATATAACATTAGTAGACAAACGACGCACAGGTTGAGTTCTTAAGGTCACAGTGTGATCTGTGACCGGGTGTCCATTTCACCAACACAATGGGGAGCCTTAACCAGGTGGAGGTCTCTCCTAGCCCCAAGTCCTTTACAGTCTTAGTTCATTCCTTTTTTAGGCTCCGAACGCAGCCCATACAAGTCCCGGTTATTAAAAGTCCATAACCTTTGAGTCCGTACGGTAACTGTAAGAAACTGAAATACACAATTACTAATAATGCAGGTAACTTTGCAAACATTTCAACACTTGGCAACAGGGTTATTTACAGTTTTAGTGCACCCTATATTCTCCAGCGAGCGGGTATCTGCCCCTTTGTGCTCCTGGTTGACCAGCATAACCCACTGTCTGGTGGTGGACCGACCTGGTTTTCTTCACTACCATTTAGGGTACAGTCACTGGCTAGACTTACAGGCAGGGCAGGCAGCTGTCTGCGGGTCCTTTGGCTCACCACAGGCATGGCAGGCTCACTGTCAGCAGAGGGTTGACTCTCCTGGGCTGCTGGTACAGGCTCTTCTGCCTCTGAAACCGCTTGCTCTTCTTCACCTTCCGCCTCTGATGTAGGTTGTTGCTGAGCCGGTTGCAGGAAATGCAGGACGGGTACCACTATGGCATCGTTTATTCGAGTCCAGGACTGAGGGAACTCTCCGAGAACGGTGCTGATCATTTCTTCCTTGTCCTCTGCGGGTTCAAGGTCACTTTGATCCTCTTCTGCACTACGGAGTTGCTCGGGGCACCTTTTTAGGTGGTCTCTGGAGACAGTACTAGTGGTTTCTCCTCCATCCTTGGTGATCAGGCACACCTTCGTGTTGTCGTGATCAGACTGCAGTACGGTGTAGGGTTCCCTTTCCCACTGGTCGTCCAACTTATGTAGCCTTCTCTTTCGCTTCAGGACTTGCTCACCAGGTTCTAGGGGACCAGCAGGGGCGTGTTGGTTGAAGAGTCTTTCTTGCCTTTCTCTCACCGGGCCAGGCTCTTCTCCACACTCTCCTGTACCTTCTTGTACTGCAGTCGCCTTTCCGTATCCCAGTCCGCATCCGGGGAGGTGTCCTCAGGTGTTATGACTCCCATCTCCAGGTTCATGGGCAGCTTACCTGGTCTGGCTCGCATCAGGTAAGCCGGGGTGCAGTTTGTAGCATTCACCGGGATATGGTTGTATAAGTCTATCAGGTCCGGCAGTTTTTCTGGCCACAGGCTGCGTTCCTCCAGGGGCAACGTCTTCAGGAGATCGATGACTATATTGTTCATTTTCTCACACATCCCGTTGGTTTGTGGGTGGTAAGGCGTTGTCCGAATCTTCTTACAGCCATAGAGGTTGCAGAACTCTTGGAAGATTTCAGCTTCGAACGCTGGACCCTGGTCCATCAGGATCTGTTCCGGATACCCGTGTGGACAGCAGAAGTATTGCTGGAAGGCTCTGGCCGCCGTTTGGGCTGTCAAGTCTTTTACCGGGACCACCACTAGAAAATGGGAATAGTGGTCCACGATTGTCAGGGCGTAGATGTATCCTGACCGGCTTGGAGCCAATTTGACGTGGTCCAGAGCTACCAGCTCAAGAGGCTGCTGGGTGACGATGAGCTTCAAGGGTGTCTTCTGGCTGGTGCGGTCTTTTCTCCTTAAGTTACAAGGGCCACAGTCCCTGCACCACTTCTCTACAGCCCCTCTCATGCCGACCCAAAAGAAAAGTCCTCTTAGCAGGAACTCCAGTTTCTTCCAACCGAAGTGCCCCGCTCTGTCATGGTAAGCCCCCAGGACCATAGCTGCCTCCCGCCTTGGGACCACGACTTGCCAGGTCAGCTCGTGTGTTCGGTGGTTGACAAGTCTTCTGCACAGCTTGCCTTCATAGAGGAACAGCTTGCTCTTCTCTTTCCATAGCTGCTTGGCTTCCTCTGGAGCATCCGGATCTAAGCGGGCGTCTTCCTGGGTCAGCAGATGTTTCATCAGGCGGATCGCAGGATCACTATCTTGGGTCTCGGCCCAGCTGTGGTGAGGTAGGGGATTGATCATAACGGTTGTTAAATCTTCCTCCTTCACGCGGTGGAAGTATTGAGCGGCCCCATACCCGTGAAAGGCGGGGAGTTCTACCTCCTCCAGCTCCTCTGGGTCTTCGTCACCTTCAGGTAAGTGAGGCATTCTTGACAGGGCGTCAGCGTTGGCATTGGTTTTGCCTGCCCGGTACTTGATCATGAAGTCATAATTGGAGAGACGGGCCATCCACTGCTGTTCTAGGGCACCAAGCCTTGCACTGTCTAGGTGTGTTAACGGGTTGTTGTCCGTGTACACAGTGAACTTTGCAGAGGCCAGGTAATGCTTAAACCGTTCTGTGATGGCCCACACCACTGCCAAGAATTCTAGCTTGAAGGAGCTGTAATTCTCCGGGTTCCTTTCAGTGTGCCTCAGCTTCCGGCTGGCATACGCGATCACCCTTTCTTTGCCCTGTTGGTTTTGTGACAGTACGGCTCCCAGTCCCACATTACTGGCGTCTGTGTGAAGAATAAAAGGCTGGCCATAATCAGGGTAGGCCAGGATCTCATCCCCTGTGAGGGCCATCTTCAACTGGCGGAAGGACTCCTCTTCTGATTTATCCCACTTGAAGGGTGGCTTTTGGCTTCTGGACTTAGACTGTCCTATCAGGAGGTCCTGCATAGGAGCTGCCATCTTAGTGAACCCGGGGATGAACCTTCGGTAGTAGCCTACCAACCCGAGGAATTGCCTCACTTCTTTGATGTTCGAGGGGCTTGGCCAGCTCTTGATTGCTGTGACCTTGCCAGGGTCGGGGGCTACTCCTTCCGCGCTTACCACATGCCCTAGGTACTGGACCTTCGGTTTCAACAGGTGACACTTTGATGGTTTCACCTTCAGGCCATAGCCTGCGAGGGCTTCGAACACCTCGGCCAGGTGCTTTAGATGGTCCTCGTAAGTCTTCGAATAGACGATCACGTCGTCCAGGTAAAGGAGGAACGTCTCGAAGTTTTGGTGCCCTAGACCGCATTCCATCAGCCTCTGGAAGGTCCCTGGTGTGTTGCAGAGCCCGAAGTGCATACAGTTGAATTCGCTCAGTCTCATCGGGGTATTGAAGACGGTCTTCTCCTTGTCAGCCTCTGCCACAGGAACCTGCCAGTACCCGCTAGTAAGGTCCAAAGTAGAAAAGAAGTTAGCTGACTTTAGTGCGGCTAAAGACTCCTCTATTCTAGGCAGCTGATATGCGTCTTTGTGGGTGATACGGTTGATTTGTCTATAGTCAACGCACATTCTCATGGTGCCGTCTTTCTTTTTTAGCAGAACCAAGGGGGCTGCCCAGGGGCTAAAGCTATCTCTAATGACCCCAGCCTCTTTCATTTCCCTCAGCATACCCTTGGCATTCTGATAATGTGCAGGGGGTACAGGCCTGTGTCTCTCTTTTATTGGTGGGTGGCTCCCCGTGGGGATATGGTGTTCTATCCCTTTCACTCTGCCGAAGTCTAGCGTGTGCTTACTAAAAATTCTCTCGTACTCCTGGACCACCCGGTAGACTCCTTGTTTTTGGTGCAGGGGAGTGGAGTCAGCACCCACATGGAGTTTCTGGCACCAGTCCTCCTTTTGTTTCTGAGAGCCATTACCCTCCGCCTGTGGAGATGGAGGCAAAGGCTCCACGGCCCTGATAGCTTTGTGTTCGACAGCAAACAGTTTGGCAAGTGTAGCGTACCTGGGTAAGTGTACCTCCCTCTCCCCAATGTTGAGAATGCGAACGGGCACCCTACCATGACGGACATCAACCACCCCCCGAGCTGTCAAAATGGTGGGCCTGCTGTCTGAGTACACGGGTTCTACCATGGCTTGGTAGTCTCTACCTCTCAACCCGATTGCAGTCCGACACCAGCTCATCATTTCACTTTTGGGAGGCATGGAAATGGGGAATGGGTCACTCAGTCTTACGCTACCGATCTCACCACCAGACTGTTCTACCTGCTGCCGTCTCATCAGGGCTTTTATCTCTTTGTTGAGGACTCTCTGTTGGCTAGAACTAGCATTCACCGCCACCTGTTGTAGAATTACAATTACCTCTGAAAGACAATTTTCAATCACGTTAGTACCCACAGTTATTTTAGGGTGACTTTCACGACGGTCAATGTCCACAATAATCACTCCCTGTGCCGGTAGTTCAACTTTACCAATTTTAATGGTCATCTCCTTGAACCCCATCTGTGGCACGGGCAAGCCATTACTGGCGATGATGCTTAAGTCACTGTCCGGATACCGTGTTATATCAGCATCAGTCCAATACTGCTTAAAAATTACATAAGGGATAGTAGTTACTTGCGACCCGGTATCCAGCAAGGCGCTCATGGGGATACCGTCCAGCACCACGGGTAAAACCGGGCGCCCCCCAACGTACTTATTACGCCAATTGTAAGGGCCTGGTGATCTTATGCCTGGGGGTTGGCCCTCTGCCCCAGGTTGGACCCATTTAAATTACAGTACCTGGAAATGTGTCGGGGCTGGTTGTATCGACGGTAAATGGGCTGTTCATCCTCTGCGTAGCGTTCTGTGGGCCTCCTTCGACGGGGTCCTCCTCTGTCGACGCCACGGGACATCCTCCGGACTTGAAGCCAACTCGATGGGTCTTGACGGGTCCATTTGTAATGCCTGGACGGTCCTGGTCAACGCCGCGACGCTCCGGGTCAGCTCCTGGACTTGGTGGTGCAGATCTTTCAGAGGAGTATGGCCCCAGGGCAGTATATATAAGGGATGATGGAGGGGATGATTCCGACCACGATAGCCAGTAAACGGAGGCCTCTTAAACAGTTCAGGGTCTTTATTAGAACAGGTAAAATGACCCAGAAGCAGGCCCGGCTAGGAGGGGGCCTGGATGTCTGAGAACAAGTGGGAAGCTGACCCTGGTCAGGGTGAGGGTGTAGGCCTACCGTGCTCTCTGTGCTCCTTCTGGCTATTTCCCTCCTTGTAGTGTAACAGCCCACGTTCCCGAGCTCACCGTGTCCTCTCGCCCATATGGCTTGCAACTTGGGTCCCTTCCTACTCCCGGCCTGGTACGGCTTTGCTGGTCCCTTCTGCTGTGGGGGAGCCTCCGGGCTTCTTAGGCCATGGAACATACAGTCCCCTGCGGACTGGTTATCTGCTGTAGGACCTGGAATTCTCCCAGCCTCAGACACCAAAGTCTGGTAGATTAGTTTCTTTATCGGCCAGGACAGGCTCACTTCGCCTTTTGTCCCTGGCTCGTGGCTCTCCTACTGCCACATGGCCTCTTAGGTTGCAACACAACTGTCTGTCCCTGCTCTGGGATACCTCTCAATCCAGAGACAGGTTGTCCAGTTCTCTGTAACCCTGCCTCCAGCTCCAGATTTTATAGGGGCAGCCTGCTCCCCCTACTGGTCTGGGACAGGAGGTGCTGCATGCTATTGGTCTTTGACTAGAGGACCTCCCCCTTGCTCTCAGACACAGCTTTATTGTGGCATCCAGGCGAGGGTGACACACTTGCATTCCAAGGACAGGGGTAGGGACAACTGAACGCTGCGCTGGAACTAGGACGTGGACGTGCTTGCTGATGGTGCTAGCTGAGAGTGTGCAACGGCATGTGCAGGGTGGGAGGCATCTTTGCATGCACCATGGACAGGGGATTAGTGTGCACGCACAACAGCGGAGGAAGCAGTGGTGTCACCCACAGACACTGTTTCTTGACCCTGGGGTTCGGCCCGCTTAGTAGGGTGCTTTGCTGCCATGTGCCTGATCATGCTGGTGGTGGTCAGGCTGCTAGTTTTGCTACCCCTGCTGATGCTGGCCTGGTAGGTGGTGCAAATTGCCTTTTTTGGGGGTATCTGCAGAGTCTTTAAAAAAACAACCAGACTCAGGAAGACCTAACAGTTGTACTGGCAACTTCAGTCGTGTTGGTGTTACGTGGAATACTTTCCCGCCTTGTGTCTGCAGCCACGACACTGCTTCTTCCTGCCTGTTGTGGTGCTACTCCTCCCTCCCCCTGTGTGCTGCAGTCCTCGTTCTGCATGTCCCCCTGCCAGATTGGGTCAGTTACTATATCATCCACCACCTCGTCTTCCACTTCCACTCCCTGGTCCTCCTCCTGACTTTCTGGCAATTGTGTCTCATCATCATCATTCACCTCTTGTGACAGTAATTGCACTTTCCCACCATTGCCTTCGTGTGACCGTGGCTGCTCAAATATTTGGGCATGGCTACACGCGTTCTCCTCTTGACTCGCTTGAAGCTGGCCAGGCGAGAGGCCCGAATCTACAAATGGAAAAGTGAACAGCTTTCCTGAGTGTTCAAGTGTGGGATCAGGCATGGTGGGAGGAAGGAGGATCAGGGTGAGAAATATGTGGTCCAAACTCACGGCTACTGAGACTTGACCGTGTGGAAGACAGGGTGGTAGTGGTGGTGGCAAAGTGACTGAAAGTATTATCTGCTATCCAACCAACAATCTTTTGACATTGCTCTGGGTTCAATAGTGGTGTGCTGCTGTCCCCTAGCAATTGGGACAGGAAGGTCGGGCGACAAGATGTAGGTGTTGGTTGTGGCACAATTTCAGCTTGCCCATGGCCTTGGCCTCTGCATGCACCATCACCATCATGTCCACTTCCCTGTCCCTTGCCACGCACCTTGCCCATTTTAAATGGAGGACAATATTTTCCATGTTCACTAGAAATTGCTGATTTTATAACGCAGTTAAATAAGATACGTCTGACAGAGAACCACGGTTTTAAATAGCAGGTCTGTAATTTACTAATATTATTCTTCACAGAGACCTAGTGTGAATATCTTTACGAACACACTGCAACGAAATGGAAGGCAGAAGTGGCTGATTTTGGAACACTGTTATATGTGATATATCTGACAGAGAACGACGGTTTTAAATAGCAGGCCTGTAATGTACTAATATTATTCTACACAGAGACCGAGTGTGAATAGATTGACCGACACACTGCAACAGAATGGAAAAGGAGGCCAATATTTTCCATGTTCAGTTCAAATTTCTGGATTTTTATCGCTCCAGGTTTTCTTGGACCCCAGGCGAAAGAATCTCAGTGGACCCTTTTAACACATACCACGGTTCATGATCTGGCTGTATTCTGCAGTCCTAACAAGCAAATGGAGCAGAAAAATGGTGTACTCTGAATTGCTTTTAAAGCAAATAACCAGGATTAAGATAAAAAAAAAATGTTTTCCTGGCCCCTGATACCTGGGGTTATGTCTACAAATATTTGTCACAGAAGGATCACTCAGAAGTTGAACATGCAATGGACCCTCTTGTGCTGTATCATGCACTGCAGTCTGTCACACACCCTGCCTGCCTTGGTTTTCAAGCAAATAACCAGGATTAAGATAAAAAAAAAAATTGCCCTTTCCCCTGATACCTGGGGCTATGTCTACAAATATCTGTAGGAACAGCAGCAGCAGGAACATGCTATGGAACCTCTTGCACTATATGCACTGCAGTCTGCCACATAGAGTACAGACCAAAAGTTTGGACACACCTTCTCATTTAAATATTTTTCTGTATTTTCATGACTTTGAAAATTGTACATTTACACTGAAGGCATCAAAACTATGAATTAACACATGTGGAATTATATACTTAACAAAAAAGTGTGAAACAACTGAAAATATGTCTTATATTCTAGGTTCTTCAAAGTAGCCAACTTTTGCTTTGATGACTGCTTTGCACACTCTTGGCATTCTCTTGATGAGCTTCAAGAGGTAGTCACTGGAAATGGTCTTCCAACAATCTTGAAGGAGTTCCCAGAGATGCTTAGCACTTGTTGGCCCTTTTGCCTTCACTCTGCGGTCCAGCTCACCCCAAACCATCTCAATTGGGTTCAGGTCTGGTGACTGTGGAGGCCAGGTCATCTGGCGTAGCACCCCATCACTCTCCCTCTTGGTCAAATAGCCCTTACACAGCCTGGAGGTGTGTTGGGATCATTCTCCTGTTGAAAAATAAATGATGGTCCAACTAAACGCAAACTGGATGGAATAGCATGCCGCTGAAAGATGCTGTGGTAGCCATGCTGGTTCAGTATGTCTTCAATTTTGAATAAATCCCCAACAGTGTCACCAGCAAAACACCCCCACACCATCACACCTCCTCCTCCATGCTTCACGGTGGGAACCAGGCATGTACAGTCCATCCGTTCACCTTTTCTGCGTCGCACAAAGACACGGTGGTTGGAACTAGTGTTGAGCCACCCCCGTAGTGTTCGAGTTCGGTTCGGTTCGTCGAACACCCGTGTGTTCGCCGAACTGTTCGTCGAACTGTTCGTCGAACACCTTCGAACACCGTTAAAACCAATGGCAGGCAAACAAAAACACATAGAAACACATAGAAAACACCTTCAAAGGTGTCCAAAAGCTGACAAACTGCTCAGAAGACATAACTAACACATGGAAAAGTGACAAGTACATATAGTCATGCGAAAATAAAAGAGGTGGAGGAGTAAAAGGAGGGGGAGACACAGATATAGGCATGTCATGCCCTTCTAAAATCCAAAAAGTGAGAAGCCGACACGGCCAGTCCGCTCCTGCCCGTGCCACCTCCGTGTCGCCGGGTTTGTGCCAGAGCCGCGGTGAACCCTGATGGCCAGCCCCCCTCTCCCAATACTGGTGCCTGTCCGCTGGTGGGTCGAGCGAGCCCCCCTGTGGTGGAGGCAGCTCTAAGCTTTTTAATTTAAATTGTCTCTCTAATTTGAATGAATACACTTTAAATCCATTTACAAGGATCTATTGGAGGGCAAGTCTCATGCCAGCAGCCGCGGTAATTCCAGCTCCAGTAGCGTCCACTAAAGCTGCTGCAGTTAAAAAGCTTTTATAAGGATCGAGCTCGGCTGTCCACCGCAAGGCATCCTACTGCCAGTCCCAGCCCCTATGCCTTGGGGTGCCTCCTGATGCTCTTCACTAAGTATCCCATGGTCCCGAAGCATTTCCTTTGAAAAAATTAAGTGTCTAAACTACAGGTGGTGCAGCTTGCTTAACAGCCGGGATAATCCGCTCACTAGCAGACACTGCTACTAGGCACAAAGTATTTCCTGGGCTAGATGCAGTTAAAAATTTGTAATTAGATACTCTCGTTGGATGCTGAGAAAGCATTCCATAGAGTCTCCTGGCACGCCATATATGATTCTCTTAAAAAGCTTGGGGTAGGGGTCTAGGGGACCCTTTTATAGCCAAAATCACGGCCCTGTATCGCAATACGTCACCTAGGCTGAAGATAAATGGAACTGTAGCACCCTGAGGGCTCGGTTGCTACAGACGTATTGCACCTCACCCAGAGGTGTGATATCTCACTCTCAGGTAAGGATGGAGTGTGGATCAGGACCCGACACCTGCATGCATTACACCACATTGCCGTGGGGCAGGGCGACCAATATGCCCCTGAGATGGGCACGACAGTCCCTGTCCCTGGCTGGAGTGGGGGGAGGGAACACTGAGGAAGGGGAACCCTGTAGTGCAGGAGCAGGGAGGAAGCAGTTCCTGGGTGCATTGAGAAGGGAGTATAAAAGGTGGGCACCATCTTAGTTCAGTGCAGAGAAGTCTGAGCAGAAGTGGAAGGGAGCAGGGGCTCTGCATGAGCTCTGCTCCAGAGGCGGGCCTAGTAACAGAGGCCCAGGCCTGGAAGAGGGAGAAGGAAGGAAGAGGAGCGGAGAAGGCTCCAGGAACGAGGAATGAAGGGATCCCAGGGGTGCGGACGGGCGAGTCGCCACCGCACGCCCGAATCCACCTGCGTGGAGGGGTCAGGCCAAAGGGGGAGACCGGTCCCCGAACTAGTGGAGGCAGGAAACGACCCTCAGCTAGAAACCGGAGGCTCTGACATTTTATGTGGCGCAGCCCCTCGCTACACCCGCTAGGAAGGCACCACATAGGGTCAGGAAAACTGGCGCCAAGTTTACCAAGAGGAGGCCCGAGGCAGCCGGACAGAAGTGTTGGTAAGAAAGGCCAGACAAAGGACACACAAAGGGGGTCCTGTGAAGTGCTCCAAAGTTATCTGGGAGTTGTCTGAGCCCCTCACCTGGTGAGCACAGTACGACGTGGGCAGCCGTTACCTGCAGACGTGGTCTGGATAATAAGAACTGTGAGTAAAGGCCCTGAACTGCATCACTGACTCCGTGTCGTTACTGCTGCTGCCCTGCACCATCACCCCCATCCTCCGCATACACTGCCCTGAGGCTATACTCCTCCCGTGGGGAGTTATGCTACGCTCTGCTGCACCCACAACACCAGCCTCAGTGGTCTGCCCTGTAGCGGCGGTTCACTCTGACCGCAATCCACGGGTGGCGTAGTCGGACATTTAAACATGAAAACCACATAAATAGTTCCGCCACTGGTTTGACCGCCCTGAGCCACGGAACTGGGTCGCCGCCACGAAGACTACAACCACCAGCATCCACCAAAAAGGGTCCGGCTCCGGGTGTCCCAAGGCCCAGGGGGTGCGTCAGAACATTTTCATCACCTTTCACAATCACCAATGGGACAAGGCAGTGATGTCCTCTGTCCCCTCTCTTATACATCCTAGTGACGGAGCACCTGCTCTCATCAATTCGCCATAACCCCAATATTAGGTGGATTGAGGTGGGAGGCACCGAGTACAAGTGCTCTCTATTTGCTGATGATGTCCTAGTATATATCACTCAATCACATATATCCATCCATGCTGTTATGGCTGAAATAGATCACTTTGTTACATGGTAAAATTTTAAAATCAATGCAGCGAAGTCTGAGGCCCTCGATGTCTCCCTCCCCAAATCCATATAGGATTCCATCCAGTCCAACTTTCCCTTTGCCTGGCCCTCACAGGGTATCAAATACTTAGGAATTCCTATTCATAGAGACCTCTCCCATCTATGTTATCTTAATTTTGGGCCCTTTATTGAACAACTCCATACAGACCACGGTTGGCAAGTTAGAACTGTAAGATTCACTACGTGAACCACTGGTGTTTTGTGGAAAAGCACATGTACACTGCGTTCCAAATTATTATACAAAAAGTGTTTAGGAGTGATAAGGGAAGAATTTGTTTGTTTGTCAGTTAAACTCATTGATGGTGATGTGTGTCAGGGCTCTTTATATCACTGTAAGCAATTGCAGACACCTGTGCTAATTAGTTTGGCAGGTGTGTCCAATGAAAGGCAAGACTACTTAAGAAGGCTCTCTCACATTATTAAGCAGCCTACATTTTCTGCCAAAATGGGAAAGAAAAAGGATGTGTCGGCTGCTGAGAAGCAACAAATTGTGGAGTGTTTAGGTCAAGGCATGACTACAATCAACATTGTGCGATGATCAGGATGAAGTGTCTTGGCAATCAAGAAGTATGTAGCTGATTCACAGTACACACGTGTGCGTGCTGATAAGGGCAAATTGAGGACTCTTTCCTACAGGCAATTACGTCAGGTTGAAAGAGCAGCGGCAAAAAAGCCTTGTCATAGCAGCAGACAAGTTTTTGAAGCTGCTTGTGCCTCCAACGTCCGCCGAACAACAAGATGCAGGGTCCTTCAGAGGTTTGCAGCTGTGCATGCGCCATCCTGTCGACCTCCTCTATCCACTTCACACAAGCAGAAACGGCTCCAGTGGGCCAAACATTACATGAAGACTGATTTCAAAACTGTTTTGTTCACGGATGAGTGCCGTGCAGCGCTCGATGGTCCAGATGGATGGAGTGGAGGATGGCTGGTTGATGGACACCCCACGCAAACATGGCTACAGCGCCAACAAGGAGGAGGTGGAGTAATGTTTTGGGCTGGAATCATGGGGAGAGAGATTGTCGGCCCCTTTAGGATCCCTGAAGGCGCTAAAGATGAACTCCATAATGTATGTGGATTTTCTCAAACAGCACTTCCTGCCATGGTTCAAGAAGAAGAACCGTGTATTTCACAGCAAGATCATTTTTCTGCATGATAATGCACCATCTCATGCTGCACATAAAACATCTGCATCTCTGGCTGATATGGGCATAAAAGGGGACAAACTTATGGTGTGACCCCCATGCTCCCCTGACCTCTACCCCATTCAGAACCTTTGGAGCATCATTAAAAGGAGTGTCTATGATGGCGGGAGGCAGTTCACATCTAAGCAACAGCTCTGGGAGGGTATTCTGTCCTCATGCAAAACAATTGAAGCAGAAACCATCCAAAACCTGACAAATTCAATGGACGAGAGAGTTCAGAAGCTCCTTTCGAACAAGGGGTCCTATGTGAAAATGTAACATCACCTAGAATAAAGTTTTGAGTTGAAAACTGTTTGATTTCAGTTTCTAACAACCTGCTAATGCTTATAATTTCAAAAATGACCATTTGTTTGGTCTTTATTAAAATGAAAAGGTTGATCGAAAAGTTTGGGGGATCTAAGAGTGTGGCAACCCAGTAGTCATGATTACTTCGAATTCTGACAATATGAGGGTCATGCTGCAGGTAGTGCAGCAAGAAGGCACTTATGTGCCTTGCGCATCTCGGAGCCCCAAAATTATTTTCCGGGCTAGATGCAGCTAAAAATTATTTTTAATTTTAAATCTGGTGAAGCTTTAGTATAGATGGCCTAATAGGATCAGTGCTGCACACTGCTACAAAGCCCAAATTATTTTCCAGTCAAGATACAGATAAACATGATTAGTAATTTGAAAGCTTAAAACGGTTGGTAGGGTGATTTTAACCAATCATCAAGCTTTTACTCTCCCCAGGATGACACAGGGGTAGAAAAGTCGTTTCGGATCCATGATTAGTTCATCTTTATGAACGTGAGTCTGTCTACATTATCAGTGGAGAGCCGCGTGCGCTTATCTGTCAGCACACCACCAGCAGCGCTGAACACACGTTCAGACAGAACGCTGGCTGCGGGGCATGACAAGATCTCCAAGGCGTAAGTGGCTAGCTCCGGCCATTTATCCAGATTGGAAGCCCAAAAAGAGCAAGGGTCCAGTGACACAGTCGTGGCTTCAATGTTTACTTGGAGATACTCCTGTACCATCGTCTCTAGGCGTTGACTATGTGTCAGACTTCTTGTCTCCTGTGGCCTTGCAAAGGATGGGCTAAAAAAGTGGTGAAATGATTCCGCAAAATTGATGTTACCAGCAGATACTGTGGTTCTGTTATGGTTTCAGTGCTGAACACTTGACGGTCCCACGGTTGGCAAGTTGGAACTGTGAGATTCACTACGTGCACCACTGGTATTTTGTGGAAAAGCACATGTAAGATTCTGCAACAGTCTCTGCTGATACTCCTGCATGCGTGCATCCCTTTCTATGGCAGGAATAATTTCGGCAAATTTACTTTTGTACCGGGGATCTAACAGTGTGGCAACCCAGTAGTCAGGATTATTTCTAATTCTCACAATTCGAGGGTCATGTTGCAGGTAGTGCAGCAAGAAGGCATTCATGTGTGTTGCGCATCCAGGAGCACCAAGTCCCTGTTGTGTTGGTGGCGAGGTAACAATCATGCTTCCTTCCTCTGTCCTCTCCCCCCAACCTCGCACAACAGAAATGTGATCAAGGTCTCCCTCATCTGATGAGTCTTCCATCAGTTCGTCCTCCACTTCTTCCTGGGCTCCTGCACCTTCCTCACTAGTTTGGCTGCTACCATGCGCCCTGGTAAAACCATCTCCCCCACCCTCACATGCCTGCCGCCTTGGTGCTGCCGACCGTCTGGACCTTGCAGATGTTAGCCCTTCCGCATACAACTCCTCCTCCTCTACTTCCTCCACCTCCTCTTGTGCCACCACCTGACTCCGAATTCTGTTTAACATGTGCTCCAGCATGTAAATCACCGGAATAGTCATGCTGATAATGGCATCGTCAGCACTAAACATCTTCGTCGCAATTTCAAAACTGTGCAGAAGGGTGCATAGGTCCCTGATCTGAGACCACTCCTCCAGCGTGATTTGCCCCACCTCTGAATCTCGTTGGCCCAGGCTATACGTCAGAACGTATTGCACCAGGGCTTGTCGGTGCTGCCACAGTCGCTGCAACATGTGCAGAGTTGAATTCCACCGGGTAGGCACATCGCATTTTAGCCGGTGAAGTGGCAGGCCCAACGACTTCTGTAGAGATGTAAGTCGCTGAGCTGCGGGATGCGAACGGCGGAAGTGAGCACACAGCGACCGTGCCCTCTGAAGAAGGCCATCTAGTCTGGGATAGTGGGCTAAAAATTGCTGGACAACCAGGTTCAACACGTGAGCCATACAAGGCACATGTGTGACATTGCCCCGGCGAAGGGCCGCACCCAGGTTTGCAGCATTGTCGCACACGGCCTTCCCTGGTTTCAGGTCCAGTGGAGACAACCATTCATGAAATTGGTTCTCCAGAGCTGACCACAACTCCTCAGCTGTGTGACTCACATTTCCCAGACATTTCAATGTAAAAACCGCCTGATGACGTTGAGCCCTACTGCCAGGATAGTAAGGAGGTGTGCAGGATCCCTTCTGCGCAGTTAGAAAGCTTGTGGCATGACCAGACAGGCTTTGGGTGCAGGTGGAAGACCGAGAGGAGGTTGAGGAGGCAGAAGCAGTGGAGGAACTTTGACATAAAGAGGATTGACGCACAACTCGTGGGGACGGCAAGACTTGGACAGCAGCCCCTTGTCCTGCTGTCACCATAGTTACCCAGTGCCCAGTCAGCGACATGTAACGCCCCTGTCCATGCCTACTCGTCCAAGTGTCTGTGGTGAAATGCACCCTGTCACACACAGAGTTTCTCAAAGAAGCGGTGATGTTGTGTGCGACATGCTGGTGGAGCGCAGGCACACCTTTCTTTGAGAAGTAGTGCCGACTGGGCATCTGGTACTGGGGCACTGCGACGGACATAAGGTCTCGAAAATCCTCTGTGTCCACCAGGCGGAAAGGCAGCATTTCTGTAGCCAAGAGCTTGCAGATGGTGAAATTCAACCTCTTAGCTTTCTCATGGCTAGGAGGAAATGGTCTTTTACTTGTCCACATCTGAGGGACCGAGGGCTGGCTATTGTGCTTAGACGGGGTTGATAAGGGTGTCCCCGGCAAACTGCCGGTCTGTGAGGAAGATGCAGGCGGACATGTTAGGTTGCCTTGATCCAAAGGTGGTGCTATCGATGTCGGACAGCGCTCAACACCAGCTGGTGTTACCACCTCCAAAGAAAATGATGACCTGCCAATCACGCTGGCTGTTGCGGGTAAAGAGGTGGCAGGTCTGCGCCCCAAAACAGGTGTGACTGCTGTCCCCCCAGTCACAGAGGATGAAGAGGCCGCGGATGCACAAGATATGGCAGACGGTGATTGGCCCGGCCGGCTAGGCCGCATTGTAGCACACTGAGCTTCCCACTGCAACTTATGCTTCATGTCCATGTGCCAGTTCATGCATGAAGTACTCAAACTATGTATTTTTTGGCCTCTACTTAGCTTTTGCTGACAAATGTTACAGATAACACGAGTTGGGTCATCTTTATCGATCTGAAAAAATGCCCAGGCTATGCAAGGCTTAGCACCCATGCGACCTGAAGAGCCACCACGACTTGTGGTGAGAGGCAGAGTTGTGTTTGAGGATGCAGTTGTTGACGTGCTTCCAGTACTACGTCTCTGTCCAGGAAGGCGCAACCTGACCTCGTCGTCACTAGCATCTTCCTCCACCTCCTCTGCTGACCTCATCTCTTGGCTGACTGTGGGTTGACAGTAAGTGGGATCTCCGACCTCATCATCATCACCCTGTGCGTTATCACACCCGTCGTCCTCAGAGCCAACCTGTTCCTGCCCTGACAAAAAACTAAAGTTGTCGCTCCAATCAGGTATTTGAGTCTTATCATCGTCTTCCTCATTGTCTCCACCAACAGGAGTTACAGTTTGGGAATGAGGGTCTACATTATGGTCAGAACCTTCGGCGTCTGGTCCTGGATCCGACTCATAAAGATTCTGGGCATCAGTGCAGATCATTTCCTCGTCTGGATTCACAGAAGCGCTGGAGTCGACCTCTGATTCCCAGGCTATAGTATGAGTAAACAGCTCTGCAGACTCAACCATCTGTTCTACCTCATACTCAGACGGGCAGCTGGAGATTTGGGAGCTGTGAGGAAGCAAGTGCGATTTGGGTGACACCTTTGAGGACTGGAGTATTTGTGATGTTGAAGTTGATGTGGAGGAGAGCCCACTTAAAGGAGCACTTGATATCCGTTGAAGCACCTGCTGTTTTTGTGCCTCATCTGGAATTTGTAGCGATTGGCGTGGCCGTAAGAAAGGGATCTTATCACATTGTCCGCTAAAAGAAGTAGACATTTTAGTTTGGCTGGAAGATGGTCTTTCTTCTGCAGATGTTACTGTTGCTTTAACACCTACCCCACGGACACAACCTTTTTTCCCCTTCCCAACACGCCTATTCCCCTTTCCACCAGCAGCAGGCCTTTTTCCACTCATTTTGGTGGTTAACTAATTCACAACTCTGGAGTTGTTTGCACAAAAAAACAATGGATGGTAACCGAGCAGAGCTGAGTGGCCAAACTGTGGTATTAGGCCAAAACTATTGGCTGGGTTAGATGCAGAAAAAAATTATTTTGAATTTGCAACCTGATGGAGGTCAGTATAGATGGACTAATACAAATAGTCCCACACACTGCTAGAAGCCCAAATATTTTTTCAGAGGTACTGTAGATGCAGATAAAAATTATTTTTAATTTGCAACCTGATGGAGGTCAGTATAGATGGACTAATAGACCAAGTCCCACACACTGCTAGAAGCCCAAATATTTTTTCAGAGCTAGATGCAGAAAAAAATTATTTTTAATTTGCAACCTGATGGAGGTCAGTATAGATGGACTAATAGACCAAGTCCCACACACCGCTAGAAGCCCAACTATTTTTTCAGAGCTAGATGCAGAAAAAAATTATATTCAATTTGCAACCTGCTGGAGGTCAGTATAGAAGGACTAATAGAACAAGTCCCACACACTGCTAGAAGCCCAAATATTTTTTCAGAGCTAAATGAAGAAAAAAATTATTTTTAATTTGCAACCTGATGGAGGTCAGTATAGATGGACTAATAGACCAAGTCCCACACACTGCTAGAAGCCCAAATATTTTTTCAGAGCTAGATGCAGAAAAAAATTATTTTTAATTTGCAACCTGATGGAGGTCAGTATAGATGGACTAATAGACCAAGTCCCACACACCGCTAGAAGCCCAAATATTTTTTCAGAGCTAGATGCAGAAAAAAATTATTTTTAATTTGCAACCTGATGGAGGTCAGTATAGATGGACTAATAGACCAAGTCCCACACACTGCTAGAAGCCCAAATATTTTTTCAGAGCTAGATGCAGAAAAAAATTATTTTTAATTTTCAACCTGATGGAGGTCAGTATAGATGGACTAATAGACCAAGTCCCACACACCGCTAGAAGCCCAAATATTTTTTCAGAGCTAGATGCAGATAAAAATTATTTTTAATTTGCAACCTGATGGAGGTCAGTATAGATGGACTAATAGACCAAGTCCCACACACTGCTAGAAGCCCAAATATTTTTTCAGAGCTAGATGCAGAAAAAAATTATTTTTAATTTGCAACCTGATGGAGGTCAGTATAGATGGACTAATAGACCAAGTCCCACACACCGCTAGAAGCCCAACTATTTTTTCAGAGCTAGATGCAGAAAAAAATTATATTCAATTTGCAACCTGCTGGAGGTCAGTATAGAAGGACTAATAGAACAAGTCCCACACACTGCTAGAAGCCCAAATATTTTTTCAGAGCTAAATGAAGAAAAAAATTATTTTTAATTTGCAACCTGATGGAGGTCAGTATAGATGGACTAATAGACCAAGTCCCACACACTGCTAGAAGCCCAAATATTTTTTCAGAGCTAGATGCAGAAAAAAATTATTTTTAATTTGCAACCTGATGGAGGTCAGTATAGATGGACTAATAGACCAAGTCCCACACACTGCTAGAAGTCCAAATATTTTTTCAGAGCTAGATGCAGAAAAAAATTATTTTTAATTTGCAACCTGATGGAGGTCAGTATAGATGGACTAATAGACCAAGTCCCACACACTGCTAGAAGCCCAAATATTTTTTCAGAGCTAGATGCAGAAAAAAATTATTTTTAATTTGCAACCTGATGGAGGTCAGTATAGATGGTTTAATAGACCAAGTCCCACACACCGCTAGAAGCCCAACTATTTTTTCAGAGCTAGATGCAGAAAAAAATTATATTCAATTTGCAACCTGCTGGAGGTCAGTATAGAAGGACTAATAGACCAAGTCCCACACACTGCTAGAAGCCCAAATATTTTTTCAGAGCTAGATGCAGAAAAAAATTATTTTTAATTTGCAACCTGATGGAGGTCAGTATAGATGGACTAATAGACCAAGTCCCACACACCGCTAGAAGCCCAACTATTTTTTCAGAGCTAGATGCAGAAAAAAATTATATTCAATTTGCAACCTGCTGGAGGTCAGTATAGAAGGACTAATAGAACAAGTCCCACACACTGCTAGAAGCCCAAATATTTTTTCAGAGCTAAATGAAGAAAAAAATTATTTTTAATTTGCAACCTGATGGAGGTCAGTATAGATGGACTAATAGACCAAGTCCCACACACCGCTAGAAGCCCAACTATTTTTTCAGAGCTAGATGCAGAAAAAAATTATATTCAATTTGCAACCTGCTGGAGGTCAGTATAGAAGGACTAATAGAACAAGTCCCACACACTGCTAGAAGCCCAAATATTTGTTCAGAGCTAAATGAAGAAAAAAATTATTTTTAATTTGCAACCTGATGGAGGTCAGTATAGATGGACTAATAGACCAAGTCCCACACACTGCTAGAAGCCCAAATATTTTTTCAGAGCTAGATGCAGAAAAAAATTATTTTTAATTTGCAACCTGATGGAGGTCAGTATAGATGGACTAATAGACGAAGTCCCACACACTGCTAGAAGCCCAAATATTTTTTCAGAGCTAGATGCAGAAAAAAAATATTTTTAATTTGCAACCTGATGGAGGTCAGTATAGATGGACTAATAGACCAAGTCCTACAAACTGCTAGAAGCCCAAATATTTTTTCAGAGCTAGATGCAGAAAAAAATTATTTTTAATTTGCAACCTGATGGAGGTCAGTATAGATGGACTAATAGACCAAGTCCCACACACCGCTAGAAGCCCAACTATTTTTTCAGAGCTAGATGCAGAAAAAAATTATATTCAATTTGCAACCTGCTGGAGGTCAGTATAGAAGGACTAATAGAACAAGTCCCACACACTGCTAGAAGCCCAAATATTTTTTCAGAGCTAAATGAAGAAAAAAATTATTTTTAATTTGCAACCTGATGGAGGTCAGTATAGATGGACTAATAGACCAAGTCCCACACACTGCTAGAAGCCCAAATATTTTTTCAGAGCTAGATGCAGAAAAAAATTATATTCAGTTTGCAACCTGATGGAGGTCAGTATAGATGGACTAATAGAATGATGCTATGCCCAAAAGATTTTACTTCACTAGGTGCAGTAAAAAAATTGGTATTCTATACACAGGTGTTATATCTTGCAACACAGATAGGCTACTCCACTGACTAACACACTCTGCAATAGGCCAAAAAGGATTAGCTTTGCTAGATTCAGCCAAATGCTGTGAAAAAAACTTGCACAGCACTGGCACAGACCTGCCTGGCAAAAACTGATAGGAACTCATGTAACCTAGTCCTGAAAAGGACTCCAATTACAATTAGTCTTTACTCCCACAACCTATCTATTTAAGAGCACAGACCTCCCTGATAAAAGTCGTAGGAAATGCTGTAACCTAGTCCTTAAAAGGACTGCAATCACAACTATTCCCTACTCCCAAGCTATCTGTATATTTGTGCGAAAATTGGCTTGAAATTAACAAGGTATAGCGCACACAGCAACAGCGGTGCCGTCTAACACGCAGCTGCAGCAGTGAGAAAATGGTGGCGACGGGGAAAATGGCTTGGTCTTATAGGGCAAGGACATGTGACATACACTGCCAATGACACATGCCCTTGCTTGTGTGAAAAAAAGCACTTCGCTCCGTGTGTGCGCTGCTGATAGGCTGACAGATTGCACCTCCCCACTGCAAATGCGGGAAAGAGAAAAAAAAATGGAGATCTTCATTGTTCCTGCAGAGATCCATCCCCTGCCCCTCCCCCACCCCGCTGTACACTCAAACTGCGTATTAACATTAATTTTCATCATTACTGAGAAAAAATCCAGTTATGATTTTGGTGCACGAACAGTTATCGAACATAACCTCGAACAGCCGAATTTTTCTCAAATTGTTCGTGTTCGCCGAACGGCTCGAACACCGCCCAAAACAGCTCGAATTTGAGATTGGCGAACAGTTCGAGTAGAACAACGCTCATCTCTAGTTGGAACCAAAGATCTCAAATTTGGACTCATGAGACCAAAGCACAGATTTCCACTGGTCTAATGTCCATTCCTTGTGTTCTTTAGCCCAAACAAGTCTCTTCTGTTTGTTGCCTGTCCTTATCAGTGGTTTCCTAGCAGCTATTTTACCATGAAGGCCTGCTGCACAATGTCTCCTCTTAACAGTTGTTGAAGAGATGTGTCTGCAGCTAGAACTCTGTGTGGCATTGACCTGGTCTCTAATCTGAGCTGCTGTTAACCTGCGATTTATGAGGCTGGTGACTCGGATAAACTTATCCTCAGAAGCAGAGGTGACTCTTGGTCTTCCTTTCTTGGGGCGGTCCTCATGTGAGCCAGTTTCTTTGTAGCCCTTGATGGTTTTTGCAACTGCACTTGGGGACACATTCAAAGTTTGCCCAATTTTTCGCACTGACTGACCTTCATTTCTTAAAGTAATGATGGCCACTCGTTTTTCTTTACTTAGCTGCTTTTTTCTTGCCATAATACAAATTCTAACAGTCTATTCAGTAGAACTATCAGCTGTGTATCCACCAGACTTCTGCACAACACAACTGATGGTCCCAACCCCATTTATAAGGCAAGAAATCCCACTTATTAAACCTGACAGAGCACACCTGTGAAGTGAAAACCATTTCCGGTGACTACCTCTTGAAGCTCATCAAGAGAATGCCAAGAGTGTGCAAAGCAGTCATCAAAGCAAAAGGTGGCTACTTTGAAGAACCTAGAATATAAGACATATTTTCAGTTGTTTCACACTTTTTTGTTAAGTATATAATTCCACATGTGTTAATTCATAGTTTTGATGCCTTCAGTGTGAATGTACAATTTTCAAAGTCATGAAAATACAGAAAAATCTTTAAATGAGAAGGTGTGTCCAAACTTTTGGTCTGTACTGTACACTGCTTGCCTGCCTAACTCCTGCTATCACCTTCACCACTGAAAATATGCACCTGGATTAGTCTTCAGAAGGACTGTTAGTTCAGATGGATATATAGATATATGTTGTAGAATACCTATACTAACTCTAAACAAGCAAATCTCTCCCTGACTCAGCAGCAGCTCTCCCTACTCTGTCTGATTTCGGGGTAGACTGTGACGAGCACAGCGGCGCCAGGTCTTATATAGACCTGATGACGCTGTGTGGCCAGATAATCACTTTAATGCCCACAACCAACATGGCTACGGCATTACAGTGCGTGGCAGGCAATCCCAGCATGTTCATTGGCTCTCTAAAGAGTGCCAAACATGCAGGGAGGGGACCCGAGTTCTCGTCCGAGCAACCCGGAAATACTTGGCGAGCACCGAGCTTGTCGAGCACCGTGAGGCTCTGGCAAGTACCGAGAAGTGGCGAGCACATTCGCTCATCACTAGTGTGCATGTTTGCGTACTGTGTGTGCGAGCATGTCTGCATATGTGAAGAATGAGGAGACAGCCTGGGCCCTGTGTTGTATACCTATATTTCTCCGCCGTATCTGTGCATCATGAATTGTGGTATGTGTTAAAAGGGCCCACTGAGACTCTTTTGCCCGGGGCCCAAGAAAACCTGGAGCCGGCCCTAATTCCAGGTGCCGGAACAATTTCCCCAGCATAAACAGAGCTACAATCAGGCCCTACAACTTAAAAAAAGAGAGGCCTTCTGGATCTTTACTAGTGTTGAGCGAGCATGCTCGACACTGCTCGGTTCTCGCCCGAGCATCTCACTACTCGGGATGTTCGGCGAGCACCGAGCATTTCCGGGTTACTCGGGCGGGAGCTCGGGTCTCCGCCCTGCACGTTTGGCGCTCTTTACAGAGCCAATGAACATGCAGGGATTGACAGCCAGTCACTGTAATGTCGCAGCCATGTTGTTTGTGGGCATTACAGTGATTGGCTGGCTGCACAGCGTCACTTCAAGTATTTAAAACCGGGCGCCGCCATCTTGGACACAGTCGCTCTGGTTCAGCCAGTGTAGGGTCAGTGCTGCTGAGCTAGGGAGAGATTTATACTCCGAAATAGTTAGTGTAGGGTCTCTAAAGCCTGCCAAATCAAACAAACAGTCCTTCTCAGGACTAATATCCATCCCAGATATCAGGCAGGCAGGCAGGCTGTATAGGAGACGCAGTGGTTATACCAGCAAACGCTGCATTACAGTCCTGTGTGCTCCTGTTGGTCAAATTGCTAGACTTATCACCCCGGTCTCAGGGGCCAGGAAAAATTATTTTTTTTTCATCTAAATCCTGTATTTTTTTTTCCCTCAGTCAGACTGTCCAAATACGTGTCTTATTAACCTTTTGGAATCCCCCCCCCAAAAAAAAAAAATAATTGAGTGTGTCTGTGACTGTTCAGACACAAATATATCTGTTTAAAAGAGCCTGGTGTAGGCCAGAAATATAGAACTGTGGTTTTGCAGTTCCACGGGTCAAATCTCTGTATTATCCTGTTTTTGGCATTTTTTGCCGAAAAAAATACTGTAATCGTGTCTCCCTGACTGGTCAGACACCAATATATCTGTTTAACAGAGTCTGGTGTAGGCCAGAAAAATAGAACTGTGGTTTTGCAGTTCCACGGGTCAAATCTCTGTATTATCCTGCTTTTGGCATTTTTTGCCATAAAAAAAAACAGTAATAGTGTCTCCCTGACTGGTCAGACACCAATATATCTGCTTAAAAGAGTCTGGTGTAGGCCAGAAAAATATAACTGTGGTTTTGCAGTTCCACGGTTCAAATCTCTGCATTATCCACTTTTGGGCCTTTTTTACATAAAAAAAACAGTTTGAGTGTGTCGCTGACTGTTCAGCCCCAAATATATCTATTAAAAAAAAGTCTGGTATACGCCAGTAAATTAGAACTGCTGTTTTGCAGTTCCACGGTTCAAATCTCTGTATTATCCAGCTTTTGGCCTGTTTTACGTAAAAAAATAAATAAATAATGTCTCCCTGTCTGTTCAGTCACAAATATATCTGTTTAAAAGATTCTGTTGTATGCCAGAGAAATAGAACTGTGGTTTTCCTCTTCCGCTGTTCTAATCTCCTTTTTATTAACCTTTTTCCATTGATAGTGCGAGTGTAAGCTATTTTACTTAATTTACAATGGGCAAGGTGCGTGGCAAGGGACGTGGAACTGGACGTTCTGGTGATGGTGCGTGTAGAGGACGGGGCCGTGGCCAAGGTGAAAATGTGCCACAACCAACAGCCACATCTTATCACTCCCACTTCTTGACCGAATTACTAGGGAACCACACTACAACACCAGTATTGCGAACTGATCAGTGTGAACAGGTTATTAATTGGATAGCAGATAATACTTCCAGTTACCTGGGCACCACCACCTCCGGTCTGTCTTCCACACGGTCAAGTTTTAGTAGCCGTGAGTCTCGACCGCATACTCCTCCTCACCCTGATGCTCCTTCCTCCCACCATGCCGAGTGTCATCAAACAGCAACTGATCCCACACTTGGACACTCTGAAGAGCTGTTCACTGGTCCATTTCCATATTTGTTCCCATCGCCTGCTCCGCTTGAAGTGGTGGAAGAGGAGATCCCATGTAGCGATGCCCAAATATTTGAACAGACACAGCCATAGGAAGTCGACGCTGGCAATTTGTCACAAGAGGTGGACGATGACGAGACACAATTGCCAAGAAGTGAGGAGGAGGATCGTGGTGCGCAAGTGGAAGAGTAGGAGGTGGTGGATGATCTAGTAACTGACCCAATGTGGCAGGAGGACACGCAGAGCGAGGCCAGCAGCACACAGGGGGAGGGAGGCAGAGTACCCCAACAGGCAGTAAGAAGCAGTGTGGTGGCCGCACACAGAAGGCGGGCAACAGTTCCCCGTAACAACAACACGAGGGACGTTGCCAGTACAACCGGTAGGTCTTCCAGAGTCTGGAATTTTTTTAAAGACTCTGCTGATAACCCCAAAAAGGCCATTTGTACCACCTGCCATGCCAGCATCAGCAGGGGTGACAAAACTACCAGCCTGACCACCACAAGCATGATCAGGCACATGGCAGCAAAGTACCCGACTTTGTGGGGCGAACCCCAGGGTCCACGACCAGTGTCAGTGGGTGCCACCACTGCGTCTTCCGCTGTTGTGCGTGTAATAGAACCCCCGGTTGTGCGTGCAAGGCAATCTCCTGTCCATACTGCATGCAAAGATGCCCCCTCCTCTCAGTCTTCACTTGTTATGGCAGTTTCTCAAGAAACAGCATCAACGTCCACGTCCCACCGCAGCATTCAATTGTCCATATCCCAGAGCTTTGAACGAAAGCGCAAATTCGCAGCCAACGCCCCACAGGCCACAGTCCTAAATTCGCACATTTCACGACTGCTTGCGTTGGAAATGCTGCCTTTTAGGCTGGTGGAGACGGAATCCTTCCGCAACCTTATGGCGGTGGCCGTCCCTCGGTACTCGGTCCCCAGCCGACACTATTTTGCCCGTTGTGCCATCCCCGCACTACACAAGCACGTGTCCCAAAACATCTGCCGTGCCCCCAACAACGCAGTTACTGGGAGAGTCCACCTGACAACGGACATGTGGACAAGTGCTTGTGACCAGGGACGGTACATCTCCCTGATGGCACACTGGGTAAACATAGTGGAAGCCGGGACCCAGTTGGACCTTGGGACGGAACACATCCTCCCCACACCGAGGATTGCGGGTCCTATGTCAGTCAGAGTTGCCTCCACAATGTACAGCTCCTGCGCATCATCCTCCTCCTTCTCATGTTCAGCCTCCATCTCAGATATCACCACATCAGTTACAAGCTGGAAGCACTGCAGTACTGCCTCAGCCAAGCGGCAACAGGCTGTGCTGAAACTCATAAGCTTAGGTGATAAACCTCACACTGCTTGTGAGTTGTGGACAGCTGTGAAAGAGCAGGCAGATCTGTGGCTGAGACCGCTGTACCTACACCCAGGCATGGTCGTGTGTGACAATGGCCGTAACCTGGTGGCGGCTCTTAGGCGAGATCACACAAATACCATGCCTGGCTCATGTGCTTAACCTCGTGGTTCAGCGTTTTTTTAAAATCGTACCCCGAGTTGACAGATCTGCTCATCAAAGTACGCCGCCTGTCAGCTCATTTTCGCAAGTCGGCTACAGCTTCCGCCGCCCTTGCTGTGTTGCAGCAGCGTTTACAGCTTCCCGGCACACCGACTGGTGTGTGATGTCCCCACACGTTGGAAGTCTACCCTCCACATGTTGCAAAGGATTTGTGAGCAGAAGAGAGCAGTTATGGAGTACCAGCTGCAACAAGGCAGTCGATATTCAGGTCAGACTCCACACATAAGACCTCAGGAGTGGACCTGGATGTCTGACATATGTACCATCTTGACAAACTTTGAGGAGTCCACCAAGATGGTGAGTGGCGATGACGCCATCATTAGCGTCAGCATCCCACTTGTCTGTTTTTTGCAACGTTCTCTGCAGAGAATTAAAGAGGAGGCATTGCAGCCAGAGTATGATGAGATGGATCAAGAAGCCGTAGCGGGCGATTACACACAGCCCAGCCTCATCTCATCCCAACGTGCATTGGAGGACAATGAGGGAGAGGAGGAGGAGGAGGAAGAACAGGAGCTGGTATCATGCGCTGTAGACGGTAGTACCTGTACAACTGTCATACCGTCGGTTCAGCGTGGGTGGCCTGAGGACAGGGGGGAGGAGGAGGAGGAGAGCATGGTCAGTCGTTATCTTGGTGAGGACACGGAGGTTTTGCCCGTTACCAGTCTGGCACGCATGGCTGACTTTATGTTACGCTGCCTTAACCGTGACCCTCGCGTTGTCAAAATGTTGGGTGACAGTCATTACTGGTCGGTGACACTTTTAGACCCCCGCTACAAGGAGAACTTTCACTCTCTTATTCCTGAGTTGGAGAGGTCTACAAAAATGGGGCAGTACCAGAAGGCCCTTCCTGCAGAACTGTTAAAAAAATTCCCATCTGAACACGCTAGCGGCAGAGGTCACAGTTCGTTGCCCAACCAAGGCGTACAGGCGAGAGAGACACAACTCCAATCCAGCAGAGGCAGGGGAACACTGTCAACGTTCTGGGACAGTTTTCTGAGACTCGCCCAGTTTACAGGCCCTGAGGCGCGGGGTGCTCTCACAAGGCGTGGAAAGTTTCAAAAGATGGTGAGGGAGTACCTTGCCGACCGTACCAGCGTCCTTCGTGATTCCTCTGTGCCTTTTAATTATTAAGTATGCAAGCTGGACACTTGGAATGAACTCGCTCTGTACGCCTTGGAGGTCCTGGCCTGCCCTGCCGCTAGCGTGTTATTGGAGCTTGTTTTTAGTGCCGCTGGTGGAATTATAACAGATAAGCGCACTCGCCTGTCAACTGACAATGCTAACAAGCTGACCCTTATCAAAATGAACAAGAGCTGGATTGGGCCAAACTTCTCATCACCACCAAATGACAGCTGAGTAACAAAGTCAAATCCACTGTGTTATTTCGGGAGGTGTATTCCCATGCACCGCTTCACACCCACACATGGGTATACGTTTCCTCATTTCGGCTGTATTTTGCTCTTCTCCTTATCCTCAGCCTCCACCACCACTATACCACCAGGGTGACCTTGGTCCGCGTTGCCAGCATTGCAAGTTCCTCCGTCGTAATTTTTGGCAGCTTTTGCTTGGAAGGCATAGGCAAAGACTATGGGAGACCCACTCCCCAATAATGGGAATAATGTTTTTAAGATGCTGTACTGCATGGCTCTTCCAAGGGGCATTTAAACCGTCTTGTTAAGCTACTGCAACCTCCATGTCTCTTCCAAGGGGCATTAAAACCGTCTTGTTAAGCTACTGCGACCTCCACCACTTTTCCCAGGGGCATTAAAACCGTCCTGTTAAGCTACTGCGACCTCCACCACTCTTCCAAGGGGCATTGATATTGTCTTTTTAATCCACTGTGACCTCCACGTCTCTTCCAAGGGGCATTTAAACCGTCTTTTTAAGCTACTGCGACCTCCACCGCTCTTCCAAGGGGCATTAAAACCGTCTTGTTAAGCTACTGCGACCTCCACCACATTTTCAAGGGTCATTGATATTGTCTTTTTATTCCACTGCGACCTCCACGTCTCTTCCAAGGGGCATTAAAACCGTCTTGTTAAGCTACTGCGACCTCCACCACTTTTCCAAGGGGCATTAAAACCGTCTTGTTAAGCTACTGCGACCTCAACCGCTCTTCCAAGGGGCATTAAAACCGTCTTGTTAAGCTACTGCAACCTCCACCACTCTTCCAAGGGGTATTGATATTGTCTTTTTATTCCACTGTGACCTCCACGTCTCTTCCAAGGGGCATTAAAACCATCTTGTTAAGCTACTGCGACCTCGATCGCTCTTCCAAGGGGCATTAAAACCGTCTTGTTAAGCTACTGCGACCTCCACCACTCTTCCAAGGGGCATTAAAACCGTCTTGTTAAGCTACTGCAACCTCCACCACTCTTCCAAGGGGTATTGATATTGTCTTTTTATTCCACTGTGACCTCCACGTCTCTTCCAAGGGGCATTAAAACCATCTTGTTAAGCTACTGCGACCTCGATCGCTCTTCCAAGGGGCATTAAAACCGTCTTGTTAAGCTACTGTTACCTCCACCACTCTTCCAAGGGGCATTAAAACCGTCTTGTCAAGCTACTGCGACCTCCACCGCTCTTCCAAGGGGCATTAAAACCATCTTGTTAAGCTACTGCGACCTCCACCATTCTTCCAAGGGGCATTAAAATCGTCTTGTTAAGCTACTGCGACCTCCACCATTCTTCCAAGGGGCATTAATACCGTCTTGTTAAGCTACTGCGACCTCCACCATTCTTCCAAGGGGCTTTAAAGCCGTCTTGTTAAGCTACTGCGACCTCCACCACTCTTCCAAGGGGCATTAAAACTGTTTTGTTAAGCTACTGCGACCTCCACCGCTCTTCCAAGGGGCATTAAAACCGTCTTGTAAAGCTACTGCGACCTCCACCATTTTTCCAAGGGGCATTAAAACCGTCTTGTTAAGCTACTGCGACCTCCACCGCTCTTCCAAGGGGCATTAAAACAGTCTTGTTAAGCTACTGTGACCTCCACCATTCTTCCAAAGGGCATTAAAACCATCTTGTTAAGCTACTGCGACCTCCACCACTTTTCCAAGGGGCATTGATATTGTCTTTTTATTCCACTGCGACCTCCACCATTCTTCCAACGGGCATTGCATTTCCTCCTAATTTTAGTCAGCTTTTGCTTTTCAATGCATAGGCGAACACTAAGGGAGACCCACTCCCCAATAATGGGTAGAAGGTTTTTAGTATGCTGTAATCCACGTCTGTTTCAAGGGGCATTGCAGTTCCTCATAATTTTTGGAAAGCCTTCCATTCACTGCTTAGGCCAAGAGTGCACAGGAGACCCAGTTGCTATAAATGGAAAAAACGGTTTAGTTAAGGCCCTCTGACCTTCATGTCACTTCCAAGGGGCATTGGAGTGCCTCGAAATTTTTGGTAGGCATTGCACTCACTGCATGCCCTTTAACTGTGTAGCCGAACCGCTCCTTTTGGTACAGAAACATATCCTACAAGACACGTGTGGTTGACTGGCCTGATATTGATGTGAATGGTCCCTGTTCCTCCTGCTCTTTCTCCTTTGCCACCACCTCATCCATCATTCATCACCTGAAGCTTTGTTTTAACCGGAGTCATAGAACTGGGATAGTAGCAGGAAAACATCCAGCAATCGTCGGAGGAGGTAGGATATGCGCCAAAACGCTGACCACCTCAGGCCTAGCCGCTACTACATACATGCGCGTGCATTCCAAGAAAACAAAGCAAACGCTAACTTCTATTATCATCATCATGCTCCTCATCTTGGGACTCTCAACTCCCCTGATGGAGAAGCCAGGGCCCACCGGAGGAGTCTGGTTCTCTGGTGGGCTCGTCCAATGCCGCCCTAAAGCAGGCCGGGCTAAGAAAAGTGTGTGGGGGGATGTTCCAAGGAGAAATAGGGGCGGCTGTGGACCGTTTATGGACACTCGGCCGCCCCTAGGTGGCTGGGGAGCGTGTGTGGACTCCCGGCTGCGGGGTGGCTGGGGACTGAGTATGGATACCCGGCCGCCCCCTGGCGGCTGGGGACCGAGCGTGGACACCCGGCCGCCGGGCGGCTGGGGACTGAGTATGGATACCTCACTGCCGAAGAAGCCATGGGGTAGTGGCCAGCTTCGGCCTCCTCCAAACTAAAAGGCCCCATTTCAAGTGCAAGCTAGCAGTATGGTATTGCAGCCTGGGTGTGGGTGGGTGTTTGGTTGCACACTTACGCTTGCATTCCAAGAAAACAAAGCAGACGCTAACTTCTATCATCATCATCATGCTCCTCACCTTGGCACTCTCAACTCCCCTGATGGAGAAGCCAGGGCCCACCGGAGGAGTCTGGTTCTCTGGTGGGCTCGTCCAATGCTGCCCTAAAGCAGGCCGGGCTAAGAAAAGTGTGTGGGGGGATGTTCCAAGGAGAAATGGGGGCGCGGTTGGGGACCGTTTATGGACACCCGGCCACCCCCTGGCGGCTGGGGACCGAGCATGGACACCCGGCCGCCGGGCAGCTGGGGACTGAGTATGGATACTTCGCTGCCGAAGCAGCCATGAGGTAGTGGCCAGCTTCGGCCTCCTGCAAACTAAAAGGCCCCATTTCAAGTGCAAGCAAGCTAGCAGTATGGTTTTGCAGCCTGGGGGTGGGTGGGTCTCAGGCTGCATACTTGCGCTTGCATTGCAAGGAATGGGGGAGGTACAATTGAACACTTCCCTGGGACAAGGACTTGCATGGGGATAGTTGCAAGTCTGCATCTTCTGATGCGGAAAGGATCACTTCTGATGGGCACACTTTTAGGCAGTGACCTGGGTGTCAGAGATGCTTCCAGGGGTCTTCCCCATGCTGTTCCCATGTCTTTTCAGCACTGTATGCATGTGTCACACTGCACATGGCCAGATAAGATTGTAAAATGTTAAAATGACATTTCCCGGTGAATGCATTTGTCACGATTGAAAGCAATACAAAAGTGCAAAAACGCATAAAAAATGCTACTTGTGAACATAGCCCAAGGTGTGGAGGAGTATTTTTGTATTTGGTTATTTATTTTACCTTATACACAAGTCTTTACCATGGAAAGGAAGTTCCTTAACATATTTCACAGGAAAACCATTTCAGTTTCGTTTTTGAACGTTTTATTGTGAGCCCGTAAAAGTGGCTTAATACCTTTGACCACGTTGTTGACAGCAGTGACCTGGGGGTCAGAAATGCTTCCTGGGGCGATGCCCATGCTGTCCCCATGTCTTTTGAGCACTGTCACTATCGTTTTGGGCACTTTTTAGGCTTTCTACAGACTGCCGGGGGTGCCGCCGCAAAAATGCTCGGGTCTCCCATAGACTAACATTGGGCTCGTTGCTCTTGTCGAGCACCCGAGTATCACGGTGAGCTCGGCCCGAGCTTTGAGCATCCGAGCATTTTAGTGCTCGCTCAACATTAATCTTTACCCTTCACACACTGGCCTCAGAGAATTTGAGGCAGCGAATTTCTTAGAAATGTCCATATTTGCTTACTACTTTACAGGTTCATAATGGTTATTCTTATGTTTTCTCCTGACATTTATTCTTTCTGTCAATTTCTGCCTCGCTAGTAGTCCTGCCTAGACCACAGTGTATGTTTGGAAATGGTCGATGTAAGATCAAAGCGTCACGTATTGTACACACATTTTGGACCACATAATACATTTTTAATCTGTTTTCAACACAACTGCCTCCGAGTGCTGGATTCTTTCTACTTAATATTGAGCATGTTAGGTGAAAAATTAATTTTCAGATATTCAATGTGAACTCAAGAACAGAAGTTTCAGAATTGTACTTTATTTAATCTGAGGGTATTATGTATACAAACATGAACTTTAAGAATGATACATTTGAGGCTCCTCCATTTATACAGTCTCCTTATTGAAGGATCTATAAAATCTATGATTTGAAAGGAATAATTATCTTATAGATGGAAATGTCCATCTGAGAATAATTACTGAGTGAGAGATTTAAATCTTGGATAACCTTGGTCTTTAAGTCTCCAGTGCAAGCATCCAAGATTTTTAGAAATCTTAGCCCTCTTATGTCATGCCCTGATTTCCCAGGGGTCATTACATGTGCTTCTTAAGCCGGGTTCTTATAAAGAACAGGAACATTTAACAGTCTTTATTTACTGTGGAAATCCTTGCAGGCAGGACTCACTGGATGATTCTTATAACTCTGTTAGATGGACAGGGAACGCCCGTGGTGAGTCACAAAATCAGGGAGAAAGATATTTCTAAGGATAAACTAGAATGCATTTTTATAGGTTAACTCTTTAACATTAAAATAGAAACTTTGAGATACAATGAACAAAATATTGTTTACTAAAGGATTGATTGCAAGTATGGGCATAGCTAGAAGGGGGTGCATTGCTCAACCCGTGGTGATCCTAAGGCTCCTAAGTCACGTCAGAAGACACCAGAATTATGAATGGCACATAGCTACAGCTTATCTCCTGTGGGATGAAGTCCGACACGTCCGATTCTTCTGTGTACGAACATCTGCCAAAGCTTAGTTTTTAAAGTGGTTTTACAGTGTATTTTAAGGGTATGTGCATACGTTCAGGATTGGATTGCAGAAATGGCCGCAAGGTTTCTGCATCTCTTGGCAGCAAAAACGCTGCAGAATAAAGATATTTGAAAAAAAAAGCCTGGGATATTGCTTTAACCCTTGGATTACAGTCAGAGACACTGGGGTGTAACAGCCGCGAATCATGCAGCCGCAGCTACGCAAATCTATTTTGTGAGCACGCCGAAGATACTCAGTTAGCACCCGGGCGTGCTCGGATAGCCCCTTATCCGAGCACGTTCACGCATCACTACTGATTATATATTTCACTCACATATTTCTAACTATCCATCTGATATATGTATTTAAGATTCTTTACTTAGAAAGCTATCTTTAAATGACAGAAAGAATTACTGCATGTAAAAGCTAATGTTAAAAAGGCATTGCACACATGTCATACGGTTGTCATACTGATGCTTTTTGCTAAAAATCGCATTCCACTCACATGACACTCGTCCGACTTTTCAGGAACAACATCAGACAGATTTTATAAATGCAGATGAGTGTGAGCCCTTTTACTTTTCCTCTGACTGTTCCACTCCTGGTTTTGGCTTACAAATGCTGAGGTAAAATACTGCAGGTGTGCACGTGGCCTAAAGACTAAAACCGTTCAATAAAACATTTGAATGAGACGTGGAAAATCCACATGTAAGAACCACACATACATTTTATTGCGTTTTCACAGCAGAAACGCAGTAATAACACATGAAATCTGCATATGACAGTACAGTTTTATCAAAGCTAAGTAACTAAAAAAGACACAGTCTGCAGCAGAATAAACTTGATAAAAATTGATGTTAAAAAAGAAATTGCTAAAAAGTCAAGTAACTTTAATTAACTTATGCCTGCAGAAATGCTGCAAAACAATTGCAACATCAAAAATGCAGTAAATGCTCAATGTGGTAACCGTACATAGAAAAAAAAATTTAATTGACATGCACCATTTCTCGTGTAACAAGATGATGTTTTCAGTGATAACAAAAAAAAAATTTCTATACGACTTTTTGATCATTTTTATTCCATTTTTTGTGCGGCAGTATAATGAAAAAGCTAATTTTTTTAGCATACTTATTTATTTTTCCAATGTTCATTGTATGGGTTATGATACAGTTTTATAGCTTGGTTGTTCCAGACATGGTGATACCAAATGTGTACTTTTTTGATTACTTTTGTTTTACATAAAACAGCATTTTAGTGGCAAAATATTTTTGTTATTTTTTTCATACTTTATTTTGAAATTTATTTTAATTTTTACTATTGTTTTTCCTTTTTTTATGGGACTTTAACTTTTACTTGCCTGATCATTGATCTGATACCTTGCAATACTTCTGTACTGCAGGATATTGGACTCGTTTTACGATCGACTTAAATAGAGAGATCCCTCCCTCATATAATCATCTAAATACCGTTGTCACTATTGACAGCAGGATCTAAGGGTGTACTGTTGGGTTCTGTGCTAATACCAATTGTGGCAGTTGCAGCAGGGTGTCTGCCATGATGTACAGCTGACACCCACTGATGTTGGGAAGGAGTTGAAAAAAATCTTCCTCTCCATATTCACCTACCACCCATGATCCATCAGTGCAGGAAAGAGATACATCCGCTCCGACACACTGCGCTTTGACACACTGTCACGCTTTTGTTGCTGCCCATTTTCGCTGAGCGAAGAGCACGGCGTCATATAGTTCCAACAACGTGGGTGGGATTTATAGAAATCTTGTACCCACTGTGCTCTCTTTTCTTTTTTTTTTCTGCAGCATAAACTATCCTGTGGTGTCTTTTTGGAATCCACAACATGTCAATTTCTCTTGGGATAATATGCATTTTATTCACAGTTTTTTCCCATAGACTTGAAAGAGTTGAAGAAAATCTACAGGTAAAAAATGCAAGTTATAAAAACAAGTAAAAAAAACGCACTAAAAATTCAATGAAAAAAACGTAAGTTGCCTAATTTACCTAAAAGGTACAGAAAATCTGCAACATCAAGAACTCACCAAATCCTCATTGTGAGAATGTAGCCTAATGGTTCCTACCTGGACATTTCCACTGTAGACTTCCCTTGGTGGAATTGATGTAGCAAAAACCTGCATCAAAATATGCATGTGAGACATTTGTGTACATTGTGGGTGATGATTTTTCCCTATATGTGATTTTCTATTTTTGTCAATAGACAAAAAATCTTATTGATTTCACTTGAGTTTGTGTCTGTGTCTTCTTTATATAGGTCTATATCTGACGTAAAATTGCAGCCACCGTGAGTCCATTGACATGCCCAACAATGCAACCTATAGCCCAGGGGTGTGGAATCTTTTTCTGCCAAGGGCCATTAGGATTTTGATATCATCCTTCGGGGGCCAAATAAACTCCACCCACAAAGTACATGTGGACGCTGGCACTGATGTGAGGACATAATCTTTCATTGCACACGCCTCAGCATTTAGTACTGAACACTGCGTGTACGTGCTCACAAGAGCAAAAAGAAATTAATGGGCCAGCGGCCGTCAAAACACAGCTGCCAGCCAAAGCACTGCAGCCCCCGGGAATCTGCCTGGGGGCCAGATAAAAGGTCATTGAGGGCGGAAAATGTACAGGCAAACCAGTCTATAACTTATTGATAGGTGCAGAGGGGGCACGGCAAAATAAATATTCCATTGGGATACATGTACAATTGGACTGCATATAAGTCACACAGTTGCCCAAGAGTCTACAGACTGCAGGTATATTTTAGGCAGAAATGCAAAAGTGTGACATTTAATATTTCTAGTTATAAAAGAAGAAGTTCCACCAAGACCCACAAGGTGGCACATAGTCCTTCCTTATTGTAGAGTATGTAGAGTACAGTTCGTACATAAAAATGTACAGAAATAATCATGCGTGCAAACATTGCCAGAACAAGAGGGTACAATGCACTCAGAAAATATTAAGGTTCACATATAGTTTATTAGCAGAAATCCATGGTCATGCTGTAGATATAAAACCTTGTATGGAACGAATTTTTAGCTGCAGAAAAATCTTCAACAAATCTGCTGCATTTGAGTAGGCCCTAACACCTCATTCAGACATCTGTCAATCACAAACATGTTGTGATTTTCACAGATGAAAACATGTACCCATTAAAGTCTATGTTGCTATTCACATGTCCGTGTTTTTTTGTAGACCTTGTGTCCCCCAAAAAATCACAGCGACACACTCATTTTTGCTCAGTCATGGATCAAAATTCCCCTTACAAGACTATGGGTAGTGAAAATCGCAGACAGGACATGGATGACATCAGTGTACAGTCTGTGTGTTGTCTGTGATTAACATTGTAGAGGATAGCAGGAGCTCTGTAATTTATCTTTTCATACATGTAAATCACTGATAAAACACTGACCACAAGGACACGTTCATTATTTAGTAAGCAGTAGTGATGAGCGAGATGCTTGGCGCTAGCCAAGTATTTCCGGGTTGCTCGGGCGGGAACTCGGGTCCCCTCCCTGCATGTTTGGCGCTCTTTAGAGAGCCAATGAACATGCAGGGATTGCCTGCCATGCACTGTAATGCCGTAGCCATGTTGGTTGTGGGCATTACAGTGATTGGCTGGCTGCATAGCGTCATCGGGTCTATATCAGACCTGGCGCCCCCATGCTCGTCACAGTCACTGATCAGACAGTGTAGGGAGAGCTGCTGCTGTGTCAGGGAGAGATTTGATTGTGTATTAGGTAGTGTAGGGAGAAAAACCGTACATTGCACATCTCCATCTTAACAAACAGTCCTTCTGAGGACTAATCTATCTGCAGAGATATCAGGCAGGCAGGGTGTATAGACAGGCGGAGTATATAGCAGACTTCAGTGCATATAGCACAAGAGGCTCCATTCCAATTCTGCCTTCTGCTGCTGTTAAATATTTCTATAGAAAGGCCCAGGTCTCAGGGGCCAGGAATACTTTTCATTGGATCTTAATACTCATTATTTGCTTAAAAAACAATCCAGAGAACAACGTTTTTCTGAGCCATTTGCTTGTTTTGGGAGAGGTGCTGCTACGTCAGGGACAGATTTGCTTGTGTATTAGGTAGTGTAGGGAGAAAAACCGTACATTACACATCTCCATCTTAACAAACAGTCCTTCTGAGGACTAATCTATCTGCAGAGATATCAGGCAGGCATGGTGTATAGGCAGGCAGTGCGTATAGCACAAGAGGCTCCATTCCAATTCTGCCTTCTGCTGCTGTTAAATATTTCTATACAAAGGCCCAGGTCTCAGGGGCCAGAAATACTTTTCTTTGGATCTTAATCCTCATTATTTGCTTAAAAAACAATCCAGAGAAGAACGTTTTTCTGTGCCATTTGCTTGTTTTGGGAGAGGTGCTGCTGCGTCAGGGACAGATTTGCTTGTGTATTTGGTAGTGTAGGGAGAAAAACCGTACATTACACATCTCCATCTTAACAAACAGTCCTTCTGAGGACTAATCTATCTGCAGAGATATCAGGCAGGCAGGGTGTATAGGCAGGCAGTGCACATAGCACAAGAGGCACCATTCCAATTCTGCCTTCTGCTGCTGTTAGATATTTCTATACAAAGGCCCAGGTCTCCAGGGGCCAGGAATACTTTTCTTTGGATCTTAATCCTCATTATTTGCTTAAAAAGCAATCCAGAGAACAACATTTTTTCTGCGCCATTTGCTTGTTGGCAATGCAGAATACAGCCAGGTCCTTTCCATGTTAGAGCGCTAGAAATCCAGCTAATTAAAACTGTTTTCTCCGTCAAACGGATCACATATACGTTGTCAGAAAATACTGCCATTTCTGGCTTCCATTAAAAATTTCCTTTAGTGTGTCATTGAAGCAATTCACACCAGTTTGCTGTTAAAACTACTTACCTACAGGCCAGGTATTTAAAACTCTGTTTTTTCTATCACACGGATCACATGTTATTTCGCTCCAAACTCAGTCATTTTTAGTAAGCGTGGAAGATACTGTCCTCCATTTAAAATGGGCAAGGCACGTGGCAAGGGACGGGGAACTGGACGTGATGGTAATGGTACATGCAGAGGCCGAGGACAAGGCCGTGGGCAAGCCGAAATTGTGCCACAACAAACACCCACATCTTCTCGCCTGATTTTCCTGTCCCAATTTCTAGGGGACCGCAGCACACCACTATTGAACACAGAGCAGTGTCAAAAGGTTGTTGGCTGGATAGAAGATAATGATTCCAGTCACTTAGCCACCACCACCACCACCCTGTCTTCCACACGGTCAAGTCTCAGTAGCCGTGAGTCTGGACCGCATATTCCTCACCCTGATCCTCCTTCCTCCTACCATGCTGAATGCCCAGAGACAACTGATCCCACACTTGGACACTCTGAAGAGCTGTTCACTTTTCCATTTATAGATTCGGGACTCTCGCCCGGTCCACTTGAAGTGGGGCAAGAGGAGATCACGTGTAGCGATGCCCAAATATTTGAGCAGCCACGGTCACATGAAGGCGACGGTGGGAAAGTGTCACAAGAGGTGGACAATGATGAGACACAATTGCCAGAAAGTCAGGAGGACCAGGGTGCGGAAGTGGAAGACGAGGTGGTGGATGATATAGTAACTGACGCAACCTGGCAGGAGGACATGCAGAGCGAGGACAGCAGCACACAGGGGGAGGGAGGCAGAGCACCCCAACAGGCAGGAAGAAGCAGTGTGGTGGCCACAGACAGAAGGCTGGCAACCATTCCCCGTAACACCAACACGAAGGAAGTTGCCAGTACAACTGTTAGGTCTTCCCGAGTTTGGTTGCTTTTTAAAGACTCTGCCGATAACCCCAAAAAGGCCATTTGCACGACCTGCCAGGCCAGCATCAGCAGGGGTGGCAAAATGACCAGCATGATCAGGCACATGGCAGCAAAGCACCCGACTTTGTGGGCCGAACCCCAGTGTCCAGATACAGTGTCTGCGGGTGGCACCATTGCTTCTTGAGCTGTTGTGCATGCAAGCCAATCCCCTGTCCATGGTGCATGCGAAGACGCCTCCTGCCCTGCACCGGTCGCTGCACACTCAAGTAGCAGCATCAGGAAGCACGTCCTTGTCTCAGCGAAGCATTCAGTTGTCCATACCCCAGTCCTTGGAACACAAGCGCAAATATGAAGCCAACGCCCCACAGGCGACACTACTAAATTCTCACATTTCACGACTGCTTGCCTTTTAGGCTCATGGAGACGGAAGCATTCCGCAACCTGATGGCAGCGGCCGTCCCTCGGTACTCGGTTCCCAGCCACCACTATTTCTCCCGGTGTGACGTCCCCGCATTACACAAGCATGTGTCCCAAACATTAGCCGTGCTCTCAACAATGCAGTTACCGGTAAAGTCCACCTAACCACGGACACGTGAACAAGTGCTTGTGGGCAGGGACGGTACATCTTGCTGACGGCACACTGGGTTAACATAGTGGAAGCCGGGACCCAGTCGGACCTTGGGACGGAACACATCCTCCCGACGCCAAGGATTGCGGGCCCTAGGTCAATCAGGGTTGACCCCACGGTCTACAGCTCCTGCACCTCATCCTCCTCAGCCTCCTTCTCCTCTTCAGCCTCCATCTCCGAAATGACCACATAAGTCACAAGCTGGAAGAACTGCAGCACTGCCTCGGCCAAGAGGCAACAGGATGTGCTGAAGCTAATATGCTTAGCTGAAAAACCGCACAATGCTGAAGAGTTGTAGACAGCTCTGAAAGAGCAGGACGATCTGTGGCTCACACCGCTGAACCTACAGCAAGGCATGGTCATGTGTGACAATGGCCGGAACCTGGTGGCGGCACTGAGGCGAGGCGAGCTCACACACGTACCATGCCTGGCCCATGTGCTTAACCTCGTGGTTCAGCGGTTTCTCAAATCCTACCCGGAGCTGCCGGATATGCTTGTTAAAGTACACCACCTGTGTGCTCATTTTAGAAAGTCACCTACAGTTTCCGCCGCCCTTGCCATGTTTCAGCAGCGTTTTCAGCTTCCGGCTCACAGACTGGTGTGTGATGTCCCCACACGTTGGAACTCTACACTGCAGATGTTGGGAAGAATTTGTGAGCAGAAGAGGGCAGTTGTTGAGTACCAGCATCAACAAGGCCGTCGGTATTCAGTTCAGACTCCACACATAAGACCTCAGGAGTGGACATGGATGTCAGACATATGTACCATCCTCCAAAACTTTGAGGACTCCTCCAAGATGGTGAGTGGCCATAATTAGCGTCACCATCCCGCTTCTCTGTCTTCTGAAACGCTCTCTGCTCACAATCAAAGAGGATGCATTGCAGGCGGAGCGCGATGAGATGGAGCAAGGAACCATACAGGGTGACTACACACAGCCAAGCCTCATCTCATCCCAACGTGGATTGGGTGACAATGAGGAAGAGGAGGAGGAAGGACAGGAGCTAGTTTCATGCACTATAGACGGTACTACCTGCACAGCTGTCATACTGTCTGTTCAGCGTGGATGTCCAGAGGACAGAGAGGAGGAGGAGGAGAAGAGCATGGTTAGTCATTGTGATGAAAGCCGGCCGGTGGGTGCAGCTCTCTGGCGCCCCCTTACCTCTCAGGTCAGTCAAGGTACTGCACCTAGAGAAAGTAGTGCCAGGAAGCTGCAACCAGCGCAGGGAACACGGTAGTGTGTTATCCCTTCAACGTCACTAAACCGTAACGTCACTACACAGCACAACTCGCTAGCGCCCTCTTAGCCTCAGGTCAGTCAAGGAACTGCACCTAGGATAAGCGGTCGCCAGGGAGACTGTCCTGTAACCTACTGGGTATCGGGGCCCTCTGTAGTGAGGGCGGTATATATATCTTCCTTGGCCGCGCCAAGAATATATATATCTGAACCTCCGACCGTCACTACCAGCCTTCCCCAATCCCCAGTTGGTATGCTGCCACCAGTCCCTATTTTAGATATACGCCCAGTCCGTGAATGGGCCTATATCGGGTCAGGAACCAACCCTGGGTAGCGTTTTTGGCTTGAGCCGAGCTCACACGGACGTGCGTTCGTTATGCAGAATAAAAGGCAGGCCCACAATTACTTGAGGTAATTGATTATAATAATACACTAGATACACGATATACAACTAAATATACACAGGTATAAGGTCAGGCTAAACTATACAACAATGGAATACAACACACAGAATCACCACAGCATATCAGTTACCGGTTTCTTGATTTTCTTGTGACGCAGGGAGAGGATTCTGCGATCGCAGGCACGGTTCTTTGTTACAGGCTGAGGCCTACCACCGCATGGTCAAACTGCTCCTCCCCTTGGTGGCCTCAGCTGGTGCTCAGATGTTCAGCACACCACTCTTGGGTCAAGACTGACTTGTCTCTTGTCTGTCCTGCTATCTTACCTGCCCCGTCCCGCCCACTGCTGGTGAGGTCAGCTGGCTCAGTCTCCACCCTCAGGTCTAACTTCGATCAGAAGCCCAAATTCTATGGAACCCAATAACTTCTTCTGGGATGGTCTCATGATACCCCCAGGGGTTCCCATGGATTCGGGCCGCCGTAACCGACCTTTTGATATCAATTATGATACCATACGGTCCTCAGGAATGGCTCCGCGCTATATCTTGGCTTCCAGAGCACGTACAAACGTCTACCGCGGAGGCTTGTGTGCGCAATGGCTCCGGGACGCCGTGATATTTTTTTATTGGCCCATCCCACGCAACATGCGTGTACTATTCATGTTTCTATATCTTATGCCTCCATGCTTGTGACAGACAAAGAAACTAGTCCTATGGGACAAATGGTCAGGTACAGATAGACGAAGCACCCCCCCCTGCTGGCTGTGTTTCCTCTCGAAGTCTTTGAAGCTCCTAGCATTCAAGTGTTAAGTAGGCTTCTTATCTTACAGGAGCCTGGATGGGGGGAAACTATCTAGTTGACGTTTTAACAGAAGGTCCCAAGGGTGGGGGCTGCTGAAGTGTGGCCATCCCTGGATATGATTTATCATTACCAAGATGGCGGCTACAGGTTCATCACACCTCCCCCTATACGAGGGCGCGAGGGGGTAGCACATTCCTGTGTTCCCCCGTGCGTCCTTCTGCACCCTCCCCTTGCCGGGATAACCCGTCAGCGTTACCGTGGTCACGGCCTCTTCTGTGGCGAATGGAGAAGTGGTACTGCTGGAGAGCGAGGCTCCAGCGTAGCAACCTGCCATTCGACCCAGAGACCGTGTGTAACCAGCTGAGGGGGTTGTGGTCCGTCTCCACGGTGAAATGGCTCCCGTACAAGTAGGGCTGCAGACGCTGCAGGGCCCATACAATTGCCAGGCATTCTTTTTCCACCGTGGAGTAAGCCACCTCCCGGGGCAGTAGCTTCCTGCTCAGGTACAAGACAGGATGTTCCTGGCCTGTCGTGTTGACCTGACTTAGCACAGCACCGAGGCCAAAGTCACTGGCGTCGGTCTGTACCACAAACGGCCGGTCGAAGTCGGCAGCTTGCAGTACAGGGGAGCTACTTAGGGCGGCCTTGAGTGCCCCGAAAGCTGTCTCGCAGGCGACTGTCCAGTCGACTGCGACGGGCAGCTTCTTCTTGGTGAGGTCCGTCAGGGGCTTGGCCAGGGTGCTATAGTGTGGGACGAACCTCCTATAGTACCCGGCGGTCCCCAAGAAGGACATCACCTGCTTTTTGGTCCTAGGAGTGGGCCAGGATGCGATGGCATCCACTTTCCCCGGTTCTGGCTTCAGAACCCCCCCGCCTACCCGGTGACCCAGGTAGAGGACCTCACTCATGCCCAGCTGGCACTTTTCCGGCTTGATGGTCAAGCCTGCCCGGTGGATCCGACCGAGCACCTGCCGCAGGTGCTCTAGGTGATCCTCCCAAGTGGGACTGAAGACTGCAATATCGTCCAAGTACGCAGCCGCGTACCCTTCAAGTCCCTCAAGCAGCGTATTGACCATCCGCTGAAAAGTGGCAGGGGCATTCTTCATGCCGAATGGCATCACTGTGGACTCGTACAGTCCAAAAGGGGTGATAAAGGCAGAGCGTTCCCTTGCCGCGGGGGTCAGAGGAATCTGCCAGTACCCCCGGCTCAGATCCATGATGGTCAGGTACTTAGCCCCGGCCATCCGATCGAGCAGGTCATCGATGCGTGGTATGGGGAACGCATCGGTGGCCGTTACAGCGTTGAGCCCCCGGTAGTCCACGCAGAACCGTGTAGTTCGGTCCTTCTTTGGTACGAGGACTACAGGCGAGGCCCACGCGCTGCTGGATGCCTGGATCACCCCCAGCTTCAGCATCTCGTCTATCTCTTGGCGCATGTTTCCCTGCACCTCGAAAGAGACCCGATATGCTGAACGCCGGATCGGCGGGTGATCGCCAGTGTCCACGTCGTGGACAGCCATCTCAGTCCTTCCGGGCAGGCTGCTGAACAGCCCCCGGAAGGGGTGCAGGGTGGTCCCCAGCTGGGACCGTTGGTCCTCCGTGAGCTGGTGGCCAACCCCCACATCCTCGATGGACCCACCCGCCTTGGCTTGGGTGAGCAGATCCAGGAGGGTTTCTACCTCTCCTTCCTCGGGAAGGTTGCACACTGGGTGGGCAGTCGCTTCCCGCTCATGATGAGCCTTCATCATGTTCACGTGGAAGGCCTTCCTCCTTCCACGGGCGTGATCCAGGGTGACCAGATAGGTGACGGCATTGAGTTTCTGGTGCACGAAGTAGGGACCTTCCCAGGCTGCCTGAAGCTTGTTCTGTGGTACGGGGACCAGTACCCACACCTTTTGACCCACCTGGTAGGTCCCCTCACAAGCATTCTGGTCGTACCACCGCTTCTGGTCGGCCTGGGCCTGGGCCATATTGTCCTGCACCAGCTTTGCCAAGGCCATCATCCTGTCCCGGTGGCGCACGACATACTCGATGACCGACACCTCGGGGGTGGCCAAATCCCCTTCCCATGCTTCCTTCACCAGAGCCAGGGGGCCCCGTACCCGTCGCCCGTACAGGAGCTCAAAGGGGGAGAACCCCGTTGAGGCCTGCGGAACCTCCCGGTAAGCAAATAGGAGGTGTGGGAGGTAACGCTCCCAGTCTCTCCCGTGGGAGTCGACCAACATCTTAAGCATCTGCTTTAAGGTGCCATTGAACCGCTCACACAGGCCATTAGTCTGTGGGTGATACGGGCTGGCCACCAGATGTTGCACCTGCATTTGCTTACAGAGGGACTCCATCAGCCGCGACATGAACTGGGTCCCTCGGTCGGTGAGCATTTCTTGGGGGAAACCCACTCTGGAGAAGATCTCCAGTAAGGCGGTAGCCACCTTGTCGGCCCGAATGGACGACAAAGCTACCGCTTCCGGGTACCGGGTGGCATAGTCCACTACCGTGAGTATGAAGCATTTCCCGGAGTGGCTGGGAGTGGACAGAGGTCCAATAAGATCCACAGCGACCCTCGAGAAAGGCTCTTCGATGATTGGCAGAGTTACCAGTGGGGCTTTGGGGCGCGGCCCCGCCTTCCCCACCCTCTGACAGGTGTCACACGAACGGCAGTAGGCACCCACCGCGGCTCCCATCCCAGGCCAGTAGAAATGCTGAGCCATCCTGGCCTTGGTTTTAGCGATCCCTAGGTGTCCGGCCATCGGAATCTCGTGTGCGATCCGCAACAATTCCGCCCTGAACGGATAGGGTACCACTAACTGTCGGTCCCTGGGCCACGCCTCCGGTGAACCCTGCTGGACCGTTACCCGGTACAGCCGTCCCTGGTCCCAGACCACACGCTCGCAGTCTGACTCCATGGGAGGCTGTGCCGCCTGTTCCTTGAGAGCTTTCAGGCTGTCGTCTGCTTCCAACGCAGCCTGAAATTCCTGACTTGATGTGGCCAGAATCGACGAAACTGCCACATCCTCCGTCAGCCCCTCCGGGCATGTCACCTGGCCGCTGTCTGACCCGGCAGACACTTGGTCAGAAGTGGGGAAGCCGTCGGACCTCTGCAAGGCTCCTTGGGCTCCGGCGCTCCCACTCCTGGTGACAGCGGCTATGACCGCTGTGACCGTGGGTAGTGCCTGCTTCCCCTCTGTTTCTGACCAAGCCGCCCGATCAGGCAGGCTTCCTAGGCCTTTGGACATCTCGGATGTGGGGAACTCCTGCCCTGGGGTCTTACCTGGCGGCTCCTCTCTTGGGACACCCCCACCTCCCATGGCCTGTTCCTCCCCCTGCAGTGGGCCTATACTCAGCAGCCTGGATACCCCTGGGAGCCCTACACTGCCGGTAGCTGCCCCCCTCTCCATCCCTGAGCTTCCCTCTACAGAATCCTGCCCGCCCCCTCCCTCACCGGAGGACAAGAGGTCACGGCACGCCGGCTGAGCACCTCTGCGGGCATCCCCACACTCCCCACCTGCTTTCACTAACCCTGTTTGTGTTGTGTCTGTGCAGGTGTTACCCTCAGGTTTCACTCCCTCCTCCTCAGCAGGACACACACTACATACCACATGGTTGGCATTAGCAGCAGACAAATCAATACACTCTTGGGGGGCCGAACTTGGGGGTTCAGAGGGTACATACTGCGATACTAGACGCCCCAAGTCGGTCCCTAATAAAACATTTGCGGGAATATTTGGCGTTACTCCCACCTCCCGCATCCCCCTTCCGGCACCCCAGTCCAAATACACCATGGCAACGGGAAGTGCCGGCTCCACGCCTCCAACCCCGGAGACGGAAAGAGTCTTTCCTGGTACCAAGTCCTGGGGGGACACCACCTCAGGCCGTACCAGTGTTCGTTCAGCGCCCGTGTCCCGCAGTCCCATGACCGCAGAACGGCCTATGGTGACGGGTTGGATGTTGTCCAGGGACCTACCACCACCCCCTCCCACACACAAAACATTGGGCGCTCTCTGGGAATGGGATGGGGTCTTTTGGCGCTGGGGACACTCAGCCCTAAAGTGTCCTGGTTTGTTGCATAGATGACAACGTCTTACGTCTGGTCCTTGCCTGGAGAGGGCAACAGGGGGATACACCCCTTGTGTTCTAGGGGCCGGGGAAACAGGGGCATGACTGGGCTTACCCCCTCTCCAGGTGCTGCTGGCAGACTTCTTCAGCTCAGGCGCCCTGTTATTGGCATACTCGTCTGCCAGGGCGGCTGTAGCAGAAGCCCCTGTTGGTTTTCGGTCACGGAGGAACTGTCGGAGGTCCTCTGGGCAGTTCCACAAGAACTGCTCCGTGACGAACAGTTCCTGGACCTCCTGGCGGGTAGTAAGCGCTAGACCCGAGGTCCAGTGCTCTGCGGCTCTCAACAGCGCCCGCATATGATCGGTCCAGGTGTCCTTGGGGCCACGCAGCAGGCTCCGGAACTTCTGGCGGTACGACTCGGGAGTGAGGTTGTACTGCCGGATCAGGGCCCGCTTGATGCAGTCGTAGTTCTGTACCTCCCCGGCAGGTAAGTCCCCCAAGGCATCCAGGGACTTACCCCTCAAACGGGGGGTCAGGTATCTGGCCCACTGATCCCGGGCCAGATGGTGCTGAAGACAGGTCCGTTCAAATGCCACCAGAAAGGAGTCCAGGTCCCCATCCTTCTCCAGTAGAGGGAAGTCCTCAGCTCGGACTTTGGACGACTTGGTCTCCTGATGGGTTGGTTGCTCTAGCGGAAGCCCCCGCTGGGCCAGGTCCAGTTGGTGCTGGCGCTCCGCAGCTCGCTCTGCACGCTCCGCAGCCTCCCGGCGCTCTGCAGCTTCACGCTCCGCAGCCTCCCGGCGCTCCGCAGCTTCGCGCTCCTCCTCCGCTGCCTTCTCTGATGCTGCCAGGAGGGTTTTGTAGACGGCATCGCCATGAGACTGGAGACTTGCCATGGCCGCTTGTAAAAGGGCTTGTGATCTGGACAGGCTGGGCTGGGTAGGTGGTGGGCAGCCCACTGCGGGACCGTATACTGGGGACTGGCTCCCTGAGGTGCCCGGGCTGGACTCCTCCTCGCCATGAGTAACAATGTCCTCCCCTCCTGCCACACGGACCGTAGCATTAGCCTCCTGCAGGGTCTTGCTCCTGGTGCCGTCTGCCATCTTGGTAACCGACACCGCTGCAACCCTGAGTTTGCACACACCTTGTTATACTTTTAGCCTGACCGTCTAACGTTGGGCTGACCTTAAGACTCCAGCAGTGGAAGTTACCACTGGCAGTCTTTAGTGCCTGGGAGTAGGGGTCCCACAACACTATTATTCTGCAATCCCACCGCTCTGCCACCAATGTGATGAAAGCCGGCCGGTGGGTGCAGCTCTCTGGCGCCCCCTTACCTCTCAGGTCAGTCAAGGTACTGCACCTAGAGAAAGTAGTGCCAGGAAGCTGCAACCAGCGCAGGGAACACGGTAGTGTGTTATCCCTTCAACGTCACTAAACCGTAACGTCACTACACAGCACAACTCGCTAGCGCCCTCTTAGCCTCAGGTCAGTCAAGGAACTGCACCTAGGATAAGCGGTCGCCAGGGAGACTGTCCTGTAACCTACTGGGTATCGGGGCCCTCTGTAGTGAGGGCGGTATATATATCTTCCTTGGCCGCGCCAGGAATATATATATCTGAACCTCCGACCGTCACTACCAGCCTTCCCCAATCCCCAGTTGGTATGCTGCCACCAGTCCCTATTTTAGATATACGCCCAGTCCGTGAATGGGCCTATATCGGGTCAGGAACCAACCCTGGGTAGCGTTTTTGGCTTGAGCCGAGCTCACACGGACGTGCGTTCGTTATGCAGAATAAAAGGCAGGCCCACAATTACTTGAGGTAATTGATTATAATAATACACTAGATACACGATATACAACTAAATATACACAGGTATAAGGTCAGGCTAAACTATACAACAATGGAATACAACACACAGAATCACCACAGCATATCAGTTACCGGTTTCTTGATTTTCTTGTGACGCAGGGAGAGGATTCTGCGATCGCAGGCACGGTTCTTTGTTACAGGCTGAGGCCTACCACCGCATGGTCAAACTGCTCCTCCCCTTGGTGGCCTCAGCTGGTGCTCAGATGTTCAGCACACCACTCTTGGGTCAAGACTGACTTGTCTCTTGTCTGTCCTGCTATCTTACCTGCCCCGTCCCGCCCACTGCTGGTGAGGTCAGCTGGCTCAGTCTCCACCCTCAGGTCTAACTTCGATCAGAAGCCCAAATTCTATGGAACCCAATAACTTCTTCTGGGATGGTCTCATGATACCCCCAGGGGTTCCCATGGATTCGGGCCGCCGTAACCGACCTTTTGATATCAATTATGATACCATACGGTCCTCAGGAATGGCTCCGCGCTATATCTTGGCTTCCAGAGCACGTACAAACGTCTACCGCGGAGGCTTGTGTGCGCAATGGCTCCGGGACGCCGTGATATTTTTTTATTGGCCCATCCCACGCAACATGCGTGTACTATTCATGTTTCTATATCTTATGCCTCCATGCTTGTGACAGACAAAGAAACTAGTCCTATGGGACAAATGGTCAGGTACAGATAGACGAAGCACCCCCCCCTGCTGGCTGTGTTTCCTCTCGAAGTCTTTGAAGCTCCTAGCATTCAAGTGTTAAGTAGGCTTCTTATCTTACAGGAGCCTGGATGGGGGGAAACTATCTAGTTGACGTTTTAACAGAAGGTCCCAAGGGTGGGGGCTGCTGAAGTGTGGCCATCCCTGGATATGATTTATCATTACCAAGATGGCGGCTACAGGTTCATCACAGTCATCCTCTTGATGAGGACACAGAAGTCTTACCTGTTAGTTGTCTGGCACGCATGGCTGAGTTTATGTTACGCTGCCTTTCCCATGACCCTCGCATTCTAAAAATTTTGGGTGACAGTCATTACTGGTTGGTGACACTTCTAGACCCACGCTACAAGGAGAACTTTATATCTCTTATTCCTGAGGCAGACAGGTCTATAAAAATGGGGCAGTACCAGAAGGCCCTTGTTGTGGAACTAGTAAAAAAATTCCCATCTGAAAATGCTGGCGGCATAAGGCACACTTCGTTGGACAACTAAGGAGTACAGGTGAGAGAGACACAACTTCAATCCAACAGAGGCAGGGGAACACTGTCAAAGTTCTGGGAGAGTTTTCTCAGACCCTCCCATCGCACAGGCCCTGAGGCGCGGGTTACTCTCACAAGGAGTGCAACGTTTGGGAAGATGCTGAGGGAGTACCTTGCCGACCGTACCAACGTCCTCCGTGATTCCTCTGTGTCTTATAATTATTGGGTATCCAAGCTGGATACGTGGAATGAACTGGCTCTCTATGCCTTGGAGGTCCTGGCCTGCCCTTCCGCCAGCGTTTTATCAGAGCGGATTTTTAGTGCCGCTGGTGGAATTATAACTGATAAGCACATCCACCTGTCAACTGAAAATGCTGACAGGCTGACTCTTATAAAAATGAACAAGGGCTGCATTGGGCCAGACTTCTCAACACCACCGAATGATAGCAGCGTAACATAAACTCAAATCCAGTGTCTTTTCTTGGGAGGTATATTCCCATGCACCTTTTCACACCCACACATGGGTATACGATTCCTGATTTTGTCTATTTGCTCTTGTCCTCCTCCTTCTCCTCATCCTCCACCACCATATCACCAGGGTGACTGTGGTCCGTGATGCAACACCCACATAATTTTTTTTAAAGGGTGTTTATGATGCCCGTGAAATTTTTTTTTATACAGTACGTTCATGTATACCCCCCAGGGGTAAATGTTTGTCAGCCCATACACTTAGTGCATGGGCATTACAAGTATAGGAGGCCCGCTCATTTCTAATGGGAACATTTTTTTATGAGGCCCTCTTCCACGTCTCTTCCAAGGGGCATTGAAGTGCCTCCAAATTTTTGGCAGCCCTTGCATTCACTGCATAGGCAAATACTATGGGAGACTCTCTCTTTTCTAATGGGAATTTGTTGTTACTGTGGCCCTGCTCTGTGTGTCTTTAAATTCTTAGTGGGGTTTTTCCTAAAATTGGTCAGCCGTTGGACTCACTGCATACCCTATAACTGTATAGCAGACCCTCTCCTTTCTAATGGGAACATGTCGTACTTGTTACTGTGGCCCTGCTCTGTGTGTCTTTAAATTATTAGTGGGGTTTTTCCTAAAATTGGTCAGCCGTTGGACTCACTGCATACCCTATAACTGTATAGCAGACCCTCTCCTTTCTAATGGGAACATGTCGTACCTTGTTACTGTGGCCCTGCTCTATGTGTCTTTAAATTCTTAGTGGGGTTTTTCCCAAATTTTCGCAGCCCTTGCAGTCACAGCATGGGCATTACCACTATAGGAGACCCGCTACTTTATAATGGGAACATTTTTTTTACTGAGACCCTCCTCTATGTCTCTTCAAAGGGGTATTGGGTTGCGTCCAAATTTTTGGCAGCCCTTGCAGTCACTGGATACGCAATAACAGTATAGGAGATCCACTTGTTAATAATGGGAACAACAAAGCATAGACGGGTGATGGCTCTCTAACAATAGCGAGGGAGACTGCTGGCCTTTTAAGAATAGTAAGTGCCGTCTGATGTCCCTGTAGAAATAGGCTTTATGACTTTCAGAGTCCCTCCATCATAAGTAAAAAAGGATGTGTCTGATGATGTGTCACACACCACATTGTCAGATAAGGTTGTAAAATGTTAAAAAGACATTTCCCGGTGAATGCATTTGTCTTAAAAAATAACGTAAAAAAATGAAACAATAGGATCTTTCTTTAGTATAAAAAACAGCGTCACCAATTTAACCTCAATGTAATCACATTGTTCAGCTCATGCACCTCCTCCTCCATCTCCGAAATGATCACAAGCTGACAGCACTGCCGCACTGCCTTGGCCAAGCGGCAACAGGCTGTGCTGAAGATAACATGCTTAATGCTTAATTGACAAACAGCCCAGCGCTGCAGAGTTGTTGACAGATGTAAAACAGCAGCCTGATCTGTGGCTCTCACCGCTGAACATACAGCCAGGCATGGTAGTGTGTGACAATGGGAGGAACCTGGTGATGGAGAAATGACAGCCGGGTAGATACGGTTTCCCTGTTGCCAGCCCTTTCACCGAGCTAAAGAATATGGCTGTGGTGAAATACAACTCCCACTGAGAAGCTGTTTCAGATTGAAAAACATTGTGCCCACCGGAGGATTTGATTCTGAGGGTTAACCTTTCTCACTCGCTCAAGAGCCCCATAGCAGCTGCAAAGTTAGCGCTGTCATGAACTCTTCTGAGGTAGAAGCCAATGCACACCAGAGGATTCTCTGGTGGGACCGTCCAACCCTGCTGAGAAGCAGTCCTGGCTAAGAAAAGTGTGTGGGAAGTTTCCCGGACACTCTATGGCTGCTTTTTTACCTTTTTTACTGAGGAGGAAACACATGCAAATACGGGGAGAACATACAAAGTCCTTGCACATGTCGTCCTTGCTGGGATTTGAACCCAGTATCCCAGCGCTGCAAGGCTTCAGTGCTAACCACTGATCCAATGTGCTGCCATTCACCCTCTAATATCTAAACAGGCTGGAGAAACTTGCACCTACTGCCACTCTATCTTCAGCTCCTTTGTGAGAAAATGTATTTTTGCAGCCACTCAGTCTACCAAATAAAATTCCTGAGAAGGAACTTGTTGATGGCTTCGCTACTGGTACTGGGGGCAGTGCTAATACCATGGCGTCGTACCATAGTTTGCTGGAAATATTCCAGGCTGGTAGGAGGCAAGCAAATTCCCACAGAAAAGTACCAGGAGTAATGTTCAGGGCACATTTCAAGTGCAAGCAGCTTTAGAGGACTTCCTGGAAGAAATGACACGCAGGGTAGATATGGTTTCCCTCTATGCCAGTCCTTTCACCGAGCTAAATACAACTCTCAGTAAAAAAAGCTGTGGACTGGCTCCGTACCGTCCCTGGCCACATTCACCTGTCCACGTGTTTGTGGTTAGGCAGTCCTTCCCAGTAAGTGCACTGGGGAGGGCACGGGTAATGTTGTGGGACCCGTGCTTGTGGAAGGCGGAGGTGATACCGGGAAATATAGTGGCGGCTGGGGACCGAGTATGGATACCCAGCCGCCGGCTGCATGAGGTTGTGAAAAGCTTCCGCTTCCAAGAGCTTAAAAAGCCATATTTCAAGTGCAAAAAGCTGCCCAGAAATCTGGCAGTTTAGTGTTGTGGCCTGTGGGTGGGTGGGTGGCTGGCTGCATACTTGCACTTGCATTCCAAGTGACAGAAAACTAAGCAGATGGTGGCCTCTATCATCATCATGGCCTCACCTCGGCACTATGAACTCTCCTGAAGGAGAAGCCAGGGCCCGCCGGAGGAGTCTCCGGTTCTCTGGTGAACCCGTCCAACCCTGCCGGAAAGCAGCCCTGGGTAAGAAAAGTGTGGGGGAACGTTCCCGGACACTCTATGGTTACTTTTTTAATGTGGATCGGCCATGCTTATGCATGTTATTTCTCAAAACGCATTACAGATCAGGCCATTGTCCAACTCTGTATTCAAGAAATTAAATGCGCAAAGAAAGATGTGTGTAGTGCCGGCGTCCCTGCCCTCTGCTAGGCAGGGACGCTGTTCCCCTCACCGCTCTGCTCCGTGCCCGGCGTCCCTCTCCCGCTCTGCTGGCAGCGCGCGCTCCTTCCCGGCCACTGTGCTTAGGGCGCGCGCGCGCCCTCCCTCCCTCTTAAAGGGGCCGCGCGCGCCGTCCTAAGGAGTCCCCGGCCAATGGCCGGAGGACTTTACCATATATAAGGCACCTCCTCCAAAATGGAGGTGCCCGAGCAATGTTGTTGCACCGTTCTACTCTGCTTCAGCCCTCAGGTCCCGTTGCCAGTTACCTGCCAGTTACCTGCCAGATTCCTGCCAGCTTGCTGTCCTAATCCTGCCTGATTTCCTGTTACCTGCCTGCCTGCCTGAGGTCCGACGGTCTGCCTTACAACTCCGGTCAGTCTGTCTAAGGACCAACTTGCCCGCTCACCTGGGAGCGCACATCAGCTACCTGCCTGCTTGCCTGAGGTCCGACGGTCTGTCTTACAACTCCGGTCAGTCTGTCTATGGACCAGCTTGCCCGCTCACCTGGGAGCGCTTCTCCGCTACCTGCCTGCCCGGAGGCTCCGCTGTCACGTGCTGTGACCACCAGCTATTCCAGACTCTTGCCCGCTCACCTGGGAGCGCTTCTCCGCTACCTGCCTGCTTGCCTGCCCGGAGGCTCCGCTGTCACGTGCTGTGACCACCAGTTATTCCAGACTCTTGCCCGCTCACCTGGGAGCGCTTCTCCGCTACCTGCCTGCTTGCCTACCTGGAGGCTCCGCCGTCACGTGCTGTGACCACCTGCTATTCCAGAGACTCTCGCTTGCTCACCTGGGAGCACACATCCTCCATCTGCCTTGCTAGCCTACCTGGAGGTTCAGCCATCACAGGTCGTACCTACCCTTTACCTAGAGACTGCCCCGGTCACTTGCCGTGACCTCCAGCCCGTTCTTCCAGAGACTGCCCCGGTCACTTGCCGTGACCTCCAGCCCGTTCTTCCAGAGACTGCCCTGATCACTTGCCGTGACTTCCTGCCCGTACACCCAGAGACTGTCCCGGTCACCTGCTGTGACTGCCTGCCTGGTCGCCACCCGCTCCCTTACAAGGACCGCTCCCTTGTATAGTAGCCCAGAGGTTCCGCCTCCCAGACCCGTTACAATGTGTGTGTGTCAAAGCACCACCGACAAGTGAGAGTTGATGTTGGACGGGCTGCCATTGCTTCTGCAACAAGCTCAATTACAGGACTTCCTGGGAGAAATGACACGCAGGGTAGATACGGTTTCCCTCTATGCCAGTCCTTTCACCGAGCTAAATACAACTCTTAGCAAAAAAAGTTGTGGACTGGCTCCGTACCGTCCCTGGCCACATTCACCTGTCCACGTGTTTGTGGTTAGGCGGTCCTTCCCAGTAAGTGCACTGGGGAGGGCACGGGTAATGTTGTGGGACCCGTGCTTGTGGAAGGCGGGAAATATAGTGGCGGCTGGGGACAGAGTATGGACACCCGGCCGCCGCCGGAATGAGGTTGTGAAAAGCTTCTGCCTCCACGAGCCTTAAAGGCCACATTTCAAGTCCAAGCAGCTGTCAAAAATTTGGCAGTATAGTATTGCAGCCTGTGGGTGGGTGGGTGGGTGGCTACCTGCATACTTGCGCTTGCATTCCAAGGAATGGGGTAGGGACAACTGAGCGCTGCAGTGGGACAAGGACGTGGACGGTGATTGTTGCAAGTTTGCAACGACAGGTGCATGGCGGGAGGCATCTTCGCATGCACCAAGGATCATTTATGATGGGCACACTTTTAGGCAGTGACCTGGGAGTCAGAGATGCTTCCAGAGGTCTTCTCCATGCTGTTCCCATGTCTTTTCAGCACTGTATGCATGTGTCTGATGATGTGTTACACATCACATGGCCAGATAAGGTTGTAAAATGTTAAAATGACATTTCCTGGTAAATGCATTTGTCTTGGTTGAAAGCAATTCATAAGTGCAAAAACGCATCAAAAACACTACGTGTGAACATAGCCCAAGTTGTGGAGGAGTTTTTTTGTTTTTGGTTATTTGTTTTGCCTTATATACAAGTCATTACCCTGGAAAGGATGTTCCTTAACATATTTCGCAGGAAAATCCATTTTGGTTTCGTTTTTGTATGTTTTATTGTGAGTCCGTAAAAGTGGTGTAATAATCTGACCACGTTGCTGACAGCAGTGATCTGGGAGTCAGAAATGCTTCCAGGGGTCTTCCCCATGCTGTTCCCATGTCATTTGAGCACTGTTCCCATCGATTTCGGCAATTTTTAGGCCCTCTGCAGACCGCCGTGGGGAGCCGCCTGAAAAATGCTCGAGTTTCTCATAGACTTACATTGGGCTCGTTGCTCGGGTCCAGGACCCGAGTATTCCAATTTGCTCGACCCGAGCAACGAGTACCCGAGCATTTTAGTTCTCGCTCATCACTAGTAAGCAGTTTTTTAGCTCAGTATTTATAAGCCAAAACCAGGTGAGGAACAATCAGAGAAAAGGTATAATAGACACAAGTCACCACTTCTGTATTTATCACCCACTCCTGATTTTGGCTTACAAATACAGATGTAAAATACTGACCAAATACGGAATGTGTGCTTGTGCAGATAAAAGCACTAATGAAACTTGTCTACAGTCATGGCCAAAAGTTTTGAGAATGACACCAAAATTATATTTTCACATGATCTGCTGGCCTCTGGTTTTTATTAGTGTTTGTCTGATGTTTATATCACATACAGAAATATAATTGCAATCATATTAAGAGTACCAATAGGTTATATTGACAGTTAGAATGAGTTAATGCAGCAAGTCAATATTTGCAGTGTTGCCCCTTCTTCTTCAAGACCTCTGTAATTGTCCCTGGCATGCTCTCAATCAACTTTTGGACCAAATCCTGATTGATAGCAGTCCATTCTTGCATAATCAATGCTTGCATTTTGCCAGAATTTGTTGGTTTTTGTTTGTCCACCCGTCTCTTGATGATTGACCACAAGTTCTCAATGGGATTAAGATCTGGGGAGTTTCCAGGCCATGGACCCAAAATCTCTATGTTTTGTTCCATGAGCCATTTAGTTATCACCTTTGCTTTATGGCAAGGTGCTCCATCATGCTGGAAAAGGCATTGTTGGGCGCCAAACTGCTCTTGGACGGTTGGGAGAAGTTGCTCTTGGAGGACATTCTGGTACCATTCTTTATTCATGGCTGTGTTTTTAGGCAAGACTGTGAGTGAGCCGATTCCCTTGGCTGAGAAGCAACCCCACACATGAATGGTTTCAGGATGCTTTACAGTTGGCATGAGACAAGACTGGTGGTAGCGCTCACCTCTTCTCCGAATAAGCTGTTTTCCAGATGTCCCAAACAATCGAAAAGGGGATTCATCAGAGAAAATGACTTTGCCCCAGTCCTCAGCAGTCCACTCCCTGTACCTTTTGCAGAATATCAGTCGGTCCCTGATGTTTTTTCCGGAGAGAAGTGGCTTCTTTGCTGCCCTCCTTGAAACCAGCCCTTGCTCAAAGAGTCTCCGCCTCACTGTGCGTGCAGAAGCCATTCCTGAGCAAGCTCGGCACTGCTGGTAGTCCGATCCCGCAGCTGAAACAGTTTTAAGATACAGTCCTGGCGCTTGCTGGTCTTTCTTGGGCGCCCTGGAGCCTTTTTGACAACAATGGAAGCTCTCTCCTTGAAGTTCTTGATGATGCGATAGATTGTTGACTGAGGTGCAATCTTTGTAGCTGCGATACTCTTCGCTGTTAGGCCATTTTTGTGCAGTGCAATGATGGCTGCACATGTTTCTTTAGAGATAACCATGGTTAACTGAAGAGAAACAATGATACCAAGAACCAGCCTCCTTTTAAAGTGTCCAGTGATGTCATTCTTACTTAATCATGACAGATTAATCGCCAGCCCTGTCCTCATCAACACCCACACCTGTGTTAATGGATCAATCACTAAAACGATGTTAGCTGCTCCTTTTAAGGCAGGACTGCAATGATGTTGAAATGTGTTTTGGGGGTTAAAGTTCATTTTCTGGGCAAATATTGACTTTGCAAGTACAGTAATTGCTGTTAAGCTGATCACTCTTTGACATTCAGGAGTATATGCAAATTGCCATTACAAAAAATGAAGCAGTAAACTTTGGAAAAATTACTATTTGTCTCATTCTCAATACTTTTGGCCATGACTGTATGTGTACTTGAAAAATAAAATCTGAATGAGGCCTAAGAGTAGTTTCACGCAGCTTTTTTAGTGAAAAAGTATTTTTGTGGTGTGGCAGCCAAATATTGAGTTGAAGTCAATATGAAAATATAAAACACATTACAAACTGCATTTTTCAGTAACTTTTTTCAGACAAGCCACAAAAAATAAATGACGTTTATTATAAGCCAAAATAATGTGCAAAAAAAAACCTTTAAAAAAGAAATCTAAAAAAAGTAGTATTTGATAATCACAAGGATATGTAAATGCAGCCCTAGGGCTCAATCAGACGAATGTATTAAACGTCCATGTGCTGTCTGTGTACAAAAGTAATAGCATGAAGACAGCACACTGACCAATACAAGTCAATATTGTAGTTCATATGAATGGAACAATGGTGTAAAAGGTCACGGCATGCATATTCATCAATCACAGAATATGGATCAGACTCGCCCATTATAAGTCAATGGGCGCGTAAATAACGGATCACATACCGGTTACATCCGTATCATGCATTTTTATGGATACATTGCAATTACTGAGATGGGAAACTGTATTTGTCCTGTATTTATTAAATTGTTCATGTAAAAAACATGCAGTACAGATGGACAAAATGGACATAAGGATTGCATATGGACATAAAAATTGGACACGCAGATGACAATACGAATGAAGAAATCTCTATTAGTTTTGTTTTTGCATATGTAAAAACATATGAAGCTCCGATAATAAAAACTGACAGTGACCAGACTGATGTAAGTTTTTTCTGGACATAAAATGATTTTGCATATGCTCATGGGCACCCGCTGTTAGCTGCAGGGGATGGTTTGGGTATGGGAGCTACAGACAGCTAAACATTGACAGAGCTGGAGGGTATGACTGACTGGCTACTATTCTGCTACATTTTTCATATCCCTCACACATTTAGAGCTCATACAGACGTCAGTTTTTCTCATGCGTGCTCAATCATTTTTTTTTCACACATGTCCATGTATTTTTATGGACCACACAAAGTCACAGAGACTTGTCCGATATTTATCTGAGTCATGGATCAAACCAACCAAGTCTATGGGTCCGTGAAAAAATGTAACAAAACTTGACAGCAATGTGTGTGCTGGCTACTTTTCACGGACTGTTTGATAGGAAAAGTTTGAGAAACCTCCATAAGTTCCTTTTTTCATGGGAGAAAAACTGATGAAACTCTGATGGCAAAAATAAACACTGACCAAATCTGATCCAAAACACTGATGAAACCCAGACCGTTTTTTGCGTGTGAGAAAAATCACTGATGTCTAAACGAGCCCTTACTTGCTCCTCCTTATTTGTCAGTACTGCTTTTAAGGGCTCATTCAAATGTCACTGTTTTTTTTTTCTCAACCAAAAGAAGATGGACCAATTTTCATCAGTTTTTTGGGTCAGATTTTTATCAATTTGGTCAGTGTCAATTTTTACCATTAGCGTTTCATACGTTTTTCATGTATGCAAAAATAAAACTGATGGAGGTTTCTCAAGCGTCATCTATGAGTCAATGAAAAATGAACAGTACATAGATCCAAGTGCTATCCGATTTTTAAATGTAAAAAATCCCTGGAGTGGTGCTTTAAGGCCAGGGTGATATGACTGTTGATTCTCTCATTGGAGAGAATCGGGTTCATTATGCTGACACTCTGATTAGAGTGTCATCAAGGTGTGATCCAGTTCTCTCGGAAGAGAGAACACTGTGAGGGGAAGATGGAGAAAAAAAATTCTCCATCTTTTCCATTCTGTGAGTCCATGGAAGTTGGACTGCAAAACAAATGTCATCCTAGTGCAGTTTGATGTTTTCCATGCACCAATAGACTTCAATGGGTGTGTGGCATCCGATATCAGAGTGAATTCGTGCATGCTGTAATTTATCTATCAGTGAAATAATCAGTCATAAACTCTGCCTTATTGAATAACATTCGTTCAAGTGCTATCCGATAAAAAATCAAATAGCATGCGCCTGATGAATACGCCGGTGTGGGTGAGCCCTAAGCCTAAGTTCCCACTATGAACATTTGGTGCATTTTCTATGTTGCAAATTTTTTGTTCATTAAAAGGCAGCGTATTACAGTTCCAGAAAACCGGATAAGCTATATATAATTCCCATGCTCACTGATCTGTTTTATTTGACACTGTGGACATTGACCTGTATTACCTTTTTGAAATCTGCAGCATGTCAGTTTCTTTTGCAGTAAATGTATGTTTTATTTGCGGAATATCCCATATACTTGAATGAGATGAGAAAGATCGGTACATAAAACTGCATATGCGTTTCTGCAACAGAAATTCAGTGCAATCGCATGCAAGCCATACTTGACGTTATCAAAATTTTTTTACAAAATCAAAATAACAGAACATTTCCAAAATTACATAGTTTTATTTAAAATATACGAAAAAGAGCCAAAAATCACTACTCAACCTAAGGGTTGAAAACTAGTGATGAGCGAGCATGCTTGCTACTGCTCGATGCTCTCCCGAGCATCTCACTACTCGAGATGCTCGGTGCTCGCAGAGTATTTCCGGGGTTACTCGGCGGGAGCTCGGGTCCCCTCCCTGCATGTTTGGAGCTCTTTAGAGCTCCAGTCAACATGCAGGGATTGCCTGCCACTCATTGTAATGCCGTAGCCATGTTGGTTGTGGCATTACAGTGATTGGCTGGCTGCATAGTGTCATCGAGTCTATATCAGACCTGTCGCCGCCATGTTCGTCACAGTCACTCCGGAATTAGACAGTGTAGGGAGAGGTGCTGCGGTGTCAGGGAGAGATTTGCTTGTGCATTAGGTAGTGTAGGGAGGAAAACCGTACATTACACATATCCATCTTAACAAACAGTCCTTTTGAGGACTAACTAATCTATCTGCAGAGATATCAGGCAGGCAGTGTATACAGGCAGGCAGGGTGTATAACAGACTGCAGTGCACATAGGACAAGAGGCTCCATTCCAATTCTGCCTTCTGCTGCTGTTAGATATTTCTATACAAAGGGCCAGGTCTCAGGGGCCAGGAATACTTTTCTTTGGATCTTAATCCTCATTATTTGCTTAAAAAGCAATCCCGAGAACACCGTTTTTCTGCGCCATTTGCTTGTTGGCACTGCAGAATCATGCCAGGTCCTTTCCATATTACAGCGCTAGAAATCCAACTATTCAAAACTGTGTTTTCTCCGTCAAACAAATCACATATACGTTGTCAGAAAATACTGCCATTTCTGGCCTCCATTAAAAAGTTCCTTTAGTGTGTCAGTGAAGCAATTCACAGCAGTTTGCTGTTCAAACTACTTACCTACAGGCCAGGTATTTAAAACTCTGTTTTCTCCGACACACGGATGACATATACGTTGTCAGAAAATACTGCCATTTCTGGCCTCCATTAAAAATTTCTTTCAGTGTGTCAGTGAAGCAATTCACAGCAGTTTGACACGGATCACATATAAGTTCTCTCCAAACTCAGTCATTTGTAGTGAGCGTGGAAGATACTGTCTTCCATTTAAAATGGGCAAGGCACGGGGAACTGGACGTGATGGTAATGGTGCATGCAGAGGCCGAGGACAAGGCCGTGGGCAAGCCGAAATTGTGCCACAACAAACACCCACATCTTCTCGCCTGACCTTCCTGTCCCAATTTCTAGGGGACAGCAGAACACCACTATTGAACCCAAAGCAGTGTCAAAATGTTGTTGGTTGGATACCGGATAATACTTCCAGTCACTTAGCCACCACCACCACCCTGTCTTCCACACGGTCAAGTCTCAGTAGCCGTGAGTCTGGACCGCATATTCCTCACCCTGATCATCCTTCCTCCCACCATGCCGAGTGCCCAGAGACAACTGATCCCACACTTGGACACTCTGAAGAGCTGTCCACTTTTCCATTTATAGATTCGGGCTAGTGTTCAGCGAGCAATAAAATGCTCGGGTGATCGAAGCTCGGGCCGAGCTCACCGTGATACTCGGGTGCTCGACCCGAGCAACGAGCCCAATGTTAGTCTATGGGAGACCCGAGCATTTTTGCGGCGGCACCCCCGGCAGTCTGTAGAAAGCCTAAAAAGTACCCAAAACGATAGTGACAGTGCTCAAAAGACATGGGGGCATCTTGGGGATCGCCCCTGGAAGCATTTCTGACCCCCAGGTCACTGCTGTCAACAACGTGGTCAGAGGTATTAAGCCACTTTTACGGGCTCACAATAAAACGTTCAAAAACGAAACTGAAACGGTTTTCCTGTGAAATATGTTAAGGAATTTCCTTTCCAGGGTAAAGACTTGTGTATAAGGTAAAATAAATAACGAAAAACAAAAATACTCCTCCACACCTTGGGCTATGTTCACAACTATCATTTTTCATGCGTTTTTGCACTTTTGTATTGCTTTCAACCGTGACAAATGCATTCACCGGGAAATGTCATTTTAACATTTTACAACCTTATCTGGCCATGAGCTGTGTGACACATGCATACAGTGCTGAAAAGACACGGGAACAGCATGGGGAAGACCCCTGGAAGCATCTCTGACTCCCAGGTCACTGCCTAAAAGTGTGCCCATCAGAAGTGATCCTTGCCGCATCAGAAGATGCAGACTTGCAACTATCCCCGTGCAAGTCCTTGTCCCAGGGCAGTGTTCAATTGTACCTCCCCCATTCCTTGCAATGCAAGCGCAAAGATGCAGCCAACCACCCACCCACCCGCAGGCTGCAATACCATACTGCTAGCTTTCACTTAAAATGGGGCCTTTTAGTTTGGAGGAGGCCGAAGCTGGCCACTACCTCATGGCTGCTTCGGCGGCCTGGTATCCATACTCAGTCCCCAGCCGCCCGGCGGCGGGGTGTCCGCATTCGGTCCCCAGCCGCCAGGGGACGGCCGGGTGTCAATACTCGGTCCCCAGCCGCCCCACGGCCGGGTGTCCACACACAGTCCCCAGCCGCCTGGGGGCAGCCGGGTGTCCATAATCGGTCCCCAGCCGCCCCCAGCATTGGACGAGTCCACCAGAGAACCAGACTCCACCGGTGGGCCCTGGCTTCTCCATCAGGGGAGTTCAGAGTGCCAAGGTGAGGAGCATGATGATGATGATAGAAGTTAGCATCAGCTTTGTTTTCTTGGAATGCAAGCGCATGTATGTAGTAGCGGCTAGGCCTGAGGTGGTCAGCATTTTGGCGCATATCCTGTCTCCTCCGAGGATTGCTGGATGTTTTCCTGCTACTATCCCAGTTCTATGACTCCGGTTAAAACAAAGCTTCAGGTGATGAATGATGGATGAGGTGGTGGCAAAGGAGAAAGAGCAGGAGGAACAGGGACCATTCACATCAATATCAGGCCAGTCAACCACACATGTCTTGTAGGGTATGTTTCTGTACCAAAAGGAGCGGTTCGGCTACACAGTTATAGGGCATACAGTGAGTGAAATGACTACCAAAAATTTCGAGGCACTCCCATGCCCCTTGGAAGTGACATGGAGGTCAGAGGGCCTTAACTAAAACGTTTTTTCCATTTATAGCAACTGGGTCTCCTGTACACTGTTGGCCTAAGCAGTGAATGGAAGGCTTTCCAAAAATTATGAGGAACTGCAATGCCCCTTGAAACAGACGTGGATTACAGCATACTAAAAACCTTCTACCCATTATTGGGGAGTGGGTCTCCCTTAGTTTTCGCCTTTGCATTGAAAAGCAAAAGCTGACTAAAATTAGGGGGAAATGCAATGCCCGTTGGAAGAGTCGTGGAGGTTAGAGGTAATTAAAAACAACATTTCAATGCCCCTTGGAAGAGCTGTGGAGTTCAGAGTGGTTTAAGAAGACGCTTTTAATGCCCCTTTGAAGAGACGTGGAGGTCACAGTAGCATAACAAGACGGTTTTAATGCCCCTTGGAAAAGTTGTGGAGGTCACAGTAGCTTAACAAGACGGTTTTAATGCCCCTCGGAAGAGACGTGGAGGTCGCAGTAGCTTAACAAGACGGTTTTAATGCCCCTTGGAAAAGTGGTGGAGATCACAGTAGCTTAACAAGACGGTTTGAATGCCCCTTGGAAAAGTGGTGGAGGTCGCAGTAGCTTAACAAGACGGTTTTAATGCCCCTTACAAGAGCCATACAGTACAGCATCTTAAAAACATTATTCCCATTATTGGGGAGTGGGTCTCCAATAGTCTTTGCTTATGCCTTCCAAGCAAAAGCTGCCAAAAATTAGGACGGAGGAACTTGCAATGCCCCTTACAAGAGCCATGCAGTACAGCATATTACAAACATTATTGCCATTATTGGGGAGTGGGTCTCCCATAGTCTTTGCTTATGCCTTCCAAGCAAATGCTGCCAAAAATTAGGACGGAGGAACTTGCAATGCCCCTTACAAGAGCCATGCAGTACAGCATATTACAAACATTATTCCCATTATTGGGGAGTGGGTCTCCCATAGTCTTTGCTTATGCCTTCCAAGCAAAAGCTGCCAAAAATTAGGACGGAGGAATTTGCAATGCCCCTTACAAGAGCCATGCAGTGCAGCATATTACAAACATTATTCCCATTATTGGGGAGTGGGTCTCCCATAGTCTTTGCTTATGCCTTCCAAGCAAAAGCTGCCAAAAATTAAGACGGAGGAACTTGCAATGCCCCTTACAAGAGCTATGCAGTACAGCATATTACAAACATTATTCCCATTATTGGGGAGTGGGTCTCCCATAGTCTTTGCTTATGCCTTCCAAGCAAAAGCTGCCAACAATTAGGACGGAGGAACTTGCAATTAGTGTTGAGCCACCCCCGTAGTGTTCGAGTTCGGTTCGGTTCGTCGAACACCCGTGTGTTCGCCGAACTGTTCGTCGAACTGTTCGTCGAAGACCTTCGAACACCATTAAAACCAATGGCAGGCATACAAAAACACATAGAAACACATAGAAAACACCTTCAAAGGTGTCCAAAAGCTGACAAACTGCTCAGAAGACACAACTAACACATGGAAAAGTGACAAGTACATATAGTCATGCGAAAAGAAAAGAGGTGGAGGAGTAAAAGGAGGGGGAGACACAGATATAGGCATGTCATGCCCTTCTAAAATCCAAAAAGTGAGAAGCCGACACGTTCAGTCCGCTCCTGCCCGTGCCACCTCCGTGTCGCCGGGTTTGTGCTAGAGCCGCGGTGAACCCTGACGGCCAGCCCCCCTCTCCCAATACTGGTGCCTGTCCGCTGGTGGGTCGAGCGAGCCCCCCTGTGGTGGAGGCAGCTCTAAACTTTTAAATTTAAATTGTCTCTCTAATTTGAATGAATACACTTTAAATCCATTTACAAGGATCTATTGGAGGGCAAGTCTCATGCCAGCAGCCGCGTAATTCCAGCTCCAGTAGCGTCCACTAAAGCTGCTGCAGTTAAAAAGCTTTTATAAGGATCGAGCTCGGCTGTCCACCGCAAGGCATCCTACTGCGAGTCCCAGCCCCTATGCCTTGGGGTGCCTCCTGATGCTCTTCACTGAGTATCCCGTGGTCCCGAAGCATTTCCTTTGAAAAAATTAAGTGTCCAAACTACAGGTGGTGTAGCTTGCTTAACAGCCGGGATAATCCGCTGACTAGCAGACACTGCTACTAGGCACAAAGTATTTCCTGGGCTAGATGCAGTTAAAAATTTGTAATTAGATACTCTCGTTGGATGCTGAGAAAGCATTCCATAGAGTCTCCTGGCACGCCATATATGATTCTCTTAAAAAGCTTGGGGTAGGGGTCTAGGGGACCCTTTTATAGCCAAAATCACGGCCCTGTATCACAATACGTCACCTAGGCTGAAGATAAATGGAACTGTAGCACCCTAAGGGCTCGGTTGCTACAGAGGTATTGCACCTCACCCAGAGGTGTGATATCTCACTCTCAGGTAAGGATGGAGTGTGGATCAGGACCCGACACCTGCATGCATTACACCACATTGCCGTGGGGCAGGGCGACCAATATGCCTCTGAGATGGGCACGACAGTCCCTGTCCCTGGCTGGAGTGGGGGGAGGGAACACTGAGGAAGGGGAACCCTGTAGTGCAGGAGCAGGGAGGAAGCAGTTCCTGGGTGCATTGAGAAGGGAGTATAAAAGGTGGGCACCATCTTAGTTCAGTGCAGAGAAGTCTGAGCAGAAGTAGCAGGGAGCAGGGGCTCTGCATGAGCTCTGCTCCGGAGGCGGGCCTAGTAACAGAGGCCCAGGCCTGGAAGAGGGAGAAGGAAGGAAGAGGAGCGGAGAAGGCTCCAGGAACGAGGAATGAAGGGATCCCAGGGGTGCGGACGGGCGAGTCGCCACCGCACGCCCGAATCCACCTGCGTGGAGGGGTCAGGCCAAAGGGAGAGACCGGTCCCCGAAACTAGTGGAGGCAGGAAACGACCCTCAGCTAGAAACCGGAGGCTGTGACATTTTATGTGGCGCAGCCCCTCGCTACACCCGCTAGGAAGGCACCACATAGGGTCAGGGAAACTGGCGCCAAGTTTACCAAGAGGAGGCCCGAGGCAGCCGGACAGAAGGGTTGGTAAGAAAGGCCAGACAAAGGACACACAAAGGGGGTCCTGTGAAGCGCTCCAAAGTTATCTGGGAGTTGTCTGAGCCCCTCACCTGGTTAGCACAGTACGACGTGGGCAGCCGTTACCTGCAGACGTGGTCTGGATAATAAGAACTGTGAGTAAAGGCCCTGGACTGCATCACTGACTCCGTGTCGTTACTGCTGCTGCCCTGCACCATCACCCCCATCCTCCGCATACACTGCCCTGAGGCTATACTCCTCCCGTGGGGAGTTATGCTACGCTCTGCTGCACCCACAACACCAGCCTCAGCGGTCTGCCCTGCAGCGGCGGTTCACTCTGACCGCAATCCACGGGTGGCGTAGTCGGACATTTAAACATCAAAACCACATAAATAGTTCCGCCACTGGTTTGACCACCCTGAGCCACGGAACCGGGTCGCCGCCACGAAGACTACAACCACCAGCATCCACCAAAAAGGGTCCGGCTCCGGGTGTCCCAAGGCCCAGGGGGTGCATCAGAACATTTTCATCACCTTTCACAATCACCAATGGGACAAGGCAGGGATATCCTCTGTCCCCTCTCTTATACATCCTAGTGACGGAGCACCTGCTCTCATCAATTCGCCATAACCCCAATATTAGGTGGATTGAGGTGGGAGGCACCGAGTACAAGTGCTCTCTATTTGCTGATGATGTCCTAGTATATATCACTCAATCACATATATCCATCCATGCTGTTATGGCTGAAATAGATCACTTTGTTACATGGTCAAATTTTAAAATCAATGCAGCGAAGTCTGAGGCCCTCGATGTCTCCCTCCCCAAATCCATATAGGATTCCATCCAGTCCAACTTTCCCTTTGCCTGGCCCTCACAGGGTATCAAATACTTAGGAATTCCTATTCATAGAGACCTCTCCCATCTATGTTATCTTAATTTTGGGCCCTTTATTGAACAACTCCATACAGACCACGGTTGGCAAGTTAGAACTGTAAGATTCACTACGTGAACCACTGGTGTTTTATGGAAAAGCACATGTACACTGTGTTCCAAATTATTATGCAAAAAGTGTTTAGGAGTGATAAGGGAAGAATTTGTTTGTTTGTCAGTTAAACTCATTGATGGTGATGTGTGTCAGGGCTCTTTATATCACTGTAAGCAATTGCAGACACCTGTGCTAATTAGTTTGGCAGGTGTGTCCAATGAAAGGCAAGACTACTTAAGAAGGCTGTCTCACATTATTAAGCAGCCTACATTTTCTGCCAAAATGGGAAAGAAAAAGGATGTGTCGGCTGCTGAGAAGCAACAAATTGTGGAGTGTTTAGGTCAAGGCATGACTACAATCAACATTGTGCGATGATCAGGATGAAGTGTCTTGGCAATCAAGAAGTATGTAGCTGATGCACAATACACACGTGTGCGTGCTGATAAGGGCAAATTGAGGACTCTTTCCTACAGGCAATTACGTCAGGTTAAAAGAGCAGCGGCAAAAAAGCCTTGTCATAGCAGCAGACAAGTTTTTGAAGCTGCTGGTGCCTCCAACGTCCCCCGAACAACAAGATGCAGGGTCCTTCAGAGGTTTGCAGCTGTGCATACGCCATCCTGTCGACCTCCTCTATCCACTTCACACAAGCAGAAACGGCTCCAGTGGGCTAAACATTACATGAAGACTGATTTCAAAACTGTTTTGTTCACGGATGAGTGCCGTGCAGCGCTCGATGGTCCAGATGGATGGAGTGGAGGATGGCTGGTTGATGGACACCCCACGCAAACACGGCTACAGCGCCAACAAGGAGGAGGTGGAGTAATGTTTTGGGCTGGAATCATGGGGAGAGAGATTGTCGGCCCCTTTAGGATCCCTGAAGGCGCTAAAGATGAACTCCATAATGTATGTGGATTTTCTCAAACAGCACTTCCTGCCATGGTTCAAGAAGAAGAACTGTGTATTTCACAGCAAGATCATTTTTTTGCATGATAATGCACCATCTCATGCTGCACATAAAACATCTGCATCTCTGGCTGATATGGACATAAAAGGGGACAAACTTAAGGTGTGACCCCCATGCTCCCCTGACCTCTACCCCATTCAGAACCTCTGGAGCATCATCAAAAGGAGTGTCTATGATGGCGGGAGGCAGTTCACATCTAAGCAACAGCTCTGGGAGGGTATTCTGTCCTCATGCAAAACAATTGAAGCAGAAACCATCCAAAACCTGACAAATTCAATGGACGAGAGAGTTCAGAAGCTCCTTTCGAACAAGGGGTCCTATGTGAAAATGTAACATCACCTAGAATAAAGTTTTGAGTTGAAAACTGTTTGATTTCAGTTTCTAATAACCTGCTAATGCTTATAATTTGAAAAATGACAATTTTTTTGGTCTTTATTAAAATAAAAAGGTTGATCGAAAAGTTTGGGGGATCTAAGAGTGTGGCAACCCAGTAGTCATGATTACTTCGAATTCTGACAATATGAGGGTCATGTTGCAGGTAGTGCAGCAAGAAGGCACTTATGTGTCTTGCGCATCTCGGAGCCCCAAAATTATTTTCCGGGCTAGATGCAGCTAAAAATTATTATTAATTTTAAATCTGGTGGAGCTTAGTATAGATGGCCTAATAGGATCAGTGCTGCACACTGCTACAAAGCCCAAATTATTTTCCAGCCAAGATACAGATAAACATGATTAGTAATTTGAAAGCTTAAAACGGTTGGTAGGGTGATTTTAACCAATCATCAAGCATTTACTCTGCCCAGGATGACACAGGGGTAGAAAAGTCATTTCGGATCCATGATTTGTTCATCTTTATGAACGTGAGTCTGTCTACATTATCAGTGGAGAGCCGCGTGCGCTTATCTGTCAGCACACCACCAGCAGCGCTGAACACACGTTCAGACAGAACGCTGGCTGCGGGGCATGACAAGATCTCCAAGGCGTAAGTGGCTAGCTCCGGCCATTTATCCAGATTGGAAGCCCAAAAAGAGCAAGGGTCAAGTGACACAGTCATGGCTTCAATGTTTACTTGGAGATACTCCTGTACCATCGTCTCTAGGCGTTGACTATGTGTCAGACTTCTTGTCTCCTGTGGCCTTGCAAAGGATGGGCTAAAAAAGTGGTGAAATGATTCCGCAAAATTGATGTTACCAGCAGATACTGTGGTTCTGTTACGGTTTGAGTGCTGAACACTTGACGGTCCCACGGTTGGCACGTTGGAACTGTGAGATTCACTACGTGCACCACTGGTGTTTTGTGGAAAAGCACATGTAAGATTCTGCAACAGTCTCTGCTGATACTCCTGCATGCGTGCATCCCTTTCTATGGCAGGAATAATTTCGGCAAATTTACTTTTGTACCGGGGATCTAACAGTGTGGCAACCCAGTAGTCAGGATTATTTCTAATTCTCACAATTCGAGGGTCATGTTGCAGGTAGTGCAGCAAGAAGGCACTCATGTGTGTTGCGCATCCAGGAGCACCAAGTCCCTGTTGTGTTGGTGGCGAGGTAACAATCATGCTTCCTTCCTCTGTCCTCTCCCCCCAACCTCGCACAACAGAAATGTGATCAAGGTCTCCCTCATCTGATGAGTCTTCCATCAGTTCGTCCTCCACTTCTTCCTGGGCTCCTGCACCTTCCTCACTAGTTTGGCTGCTACCATGCGCCCTGGTAAAACCATCTCCCCCACCCTCACATGCCTGCTGCCTTGGTGCTGCCGACCGTCTGGACCTTGCAGATGTTAGCCCTTCCGCATACAACTCCTCCTCCTCTACTTCCTCCACCTCCTCTTGTGCCACCACCTGACTCCGAATTCTGTTTAACATGTGCTCCAGCATGTAAATCACCGGAATAGTCATGCTGATAATGGCATCGTCAGCACTAAACATCTTCGTCGCCATTTCAAAACTGTGCAGAAGGGTGCATAGGTCCCTGATCTGAGACCACTCCTCCAGCGTGATTTGCCCCACCTCTGGATCTCGTTGGCCCAGGCTATACGTCAGAACGTATTGCACCAGGGCTTGTCGGTGCTGCCACAGTCGCTGCAACATGTGCAGAGTTGAATTCCACCGGGTAGGCACATCGCATTTTAGCCGGTGAAGTGGCAGGCCCAACGACTTCTGTAGAGATGTAAGTCGCTGAGCTGCGGGATGCGAACGGCGGAAGTGAGCACACAGCGACCGTGCCCTCTGCAGAAGGCCATCTAGTCTGGGATAGTGGGCTAAAAATTGCTGGACAACCAGGTTCAACACGTGAGCCATACAAGGCACGTGTGTGACATTGCCCCGGCGAAGGGCCGCACCCAGGTTTGCAGCATTGTCGCACACGGCCTTCCCTGGTTTCAGGTCCAGTGGAGACAACCATTCATGAAATTGGTTCTCCAGAGCTGACCACAACTCCTCAGCTGTGTGACTCACATTTCCCAGACATTTCAAAGTAAAAACCTCCTGATGACGTTGAGCCCTACTGCCAGCATAGTAAGGAGGTTTGCAGGATCCCTTCTGCGCAGTTAGAAAGCTTGTGGCATGACCAGACAGGCTTTGGGTGCAGGTGGAAGACCGAGAGGAGGTTAAGGAGGCAGAAGCAGTGGAGGAACTTTGACATAAACAGGATTGACGCACAACTCGTGGGGACGGCAAGACTTGGACAGCAGCCCCTTGTCCTGCTGTCACCATAGTTACCCAGTGCCCAGTCAGCGACATTTAACGCCCCTGTCCATGCCTACTCGTCCAAGTGTCTGTGGTGAAATGCACCCTGTCACACACAGAGTTTCTCAAAGAAGCGGTGATGTTGTGTGCGACATGCTGGTGGAGCGCAGGCACACCTTTCTTTGAGAAGTAGTGCCGACTGGGCATCTGGTACTGGGGCACTGCGACGGACATAAGGTCTCGAAAATCCTCTGTGTCCACCAGGCGGAAAGCCAGCATTTCTGTAGCCAAGAGCTTGCAGATGGTGAAATTCAACCTCTTAGCTTTCTCATGGCTAGGAGGAAATGGTCTTTTACTTGTCCACATCTGAGGGACCGAGGGCTGGCTATTGTGCTTAGACGGGGTTGATAAGGGTGTCCCCGGCAAACTGCCGGTCTGTGAGGAAGATGCAGGCGGACATGTTAGGTTGCCTTGATCCAAAGGTGGTGCTATCGATGTCGGACAGCGCTCAACACCAGCTGGTGTTACCACCTCCAAAGAAAATGATGACCTGCCAATCACGCTGGCTGTTGCGGGTAAAGAGGTGGCAGGTCTGCGCCCCAAAACAGGTGTGACTGCTGTCCCCCCAGTCATAGAGGATGAAGAGGCCGCGGATGCACAAGATATGGCAGACGGTGGTTGGCCCGGCCGGCTAGGCCGCATTGTAGCACACTGAGCTTCCCACTGCAACTTATGCTTCATGTCCATGTGCCGGTTCATGCATGAAGTACTCAAACTATGTATTTTTTGGCCTCTACTTAGCTTTTGCTGACAAATGTTACAGATAACACGAGTTGGGTCATCTTTATCGATCTGAAAAAATGCCCAGGCTATGCAAGGCTTAGCACCCATGCGACCTGAAGAGCCACCATGACTTGTGGTGAGAGGCAGAGTTGTGTTTGAGGATGCAGTTGTTGACGTGCTTCCAGTACTACGTCTCTGTCCAGGAAGGCGCAACCTGACCTCGTCGTCACTAGCATCTTCCTCCACCTCCTCTGCTGACCTCATCTCTTGGCTGACTGTGGGTTGACAGTAAGTGGGATCTCCAACCTCATCATCATCACCCTGTGCGTTATCACACCCGTCGTCCTCAGAGCCAACCTTTTCCTGCCCTGACAAAAAACTAAAGTTGTCGCTCCAATCAGGTATTTGAGTCTCATCATCGTCTTCCTCATTGTCTCCACCAACAGGAGTTACAGTTTGGGAATGAGGGTCTACATTATGGTCAGAACCTTCTGCGTCTGGTCCTGGATCCGACTCATAAAGATTCTGGGCATCAGTGCAGATCATTTCCTCGTCTGGATTCACAGAAGCGCTGGAGTCGACCTCTGATTCCCAGGCTATAGTATGAGTAAACAGCTCTGCAGACTCAACCATCTGTTCTACCTCATACTCAGACGGGCAGCTGGAGATTTGGGAGCTGTGAGGAAGCAAGTGCGATTGGGGTGACACCTTTGAGGACTGGAGTATTTGTGATGTTGAAGTTGATGTGGAGGAGAGCCCACTTAAAGGAGCACTTGATATCCGTTGAAGCACCTGCTGTTTTTGTGCCTCATCTGGAATTAGTAGCGATTGGCGTGGCCGTAAGAAAGGGATCTTATCACATTGTTCGCTAAAAGAAGTAGACATTTTAGTTTGGCTGGAAGATGGTCTTTCTTCTGCAGATGTTACTATTGCTTTAACACCTACCCCACGGACACAACCTTTTTTCCCCTTCCCAACACACCTATTCCCCTTTCCACCAGCAGCAGGCCTTTTTCCACTCATTTTGGTGGTTAACTAATTCACAACTCTGGAGTTGTTTGCACAAAAAAACAATGGATGGGAACCGAGCAGAGCTGAGTGGCCAAACTGTGGTATTAGGCCAAAACTATTGGCTGGGTTAGATGCAGAAAAAATTATATTCGATTTGCAACCTGATGGAGGTCAGTATAGATGGACTAATAGAACAAGTCCCACACACAGCTAGAAGCCCAAATATTTTTTCAGAGGTAGATGCAGAAAAAAATTATATTCAGTTTGCAACCTGATGGAGGTCTGTATAGATGGATTAATAGAACAAGTCCCACACACAGCTAGAAGCCCAATATTTTTTCAGAGGTAGATACAGAAAAAAAATTATTTTTAATTTGAAACCTGATGGAGGTCAGTATAGATGGACTAATAGAGAAAGTCCCACACACTGCTAGAAGGCCAAATATTTTTTCAGAGCTAGATGCAGAAAAAAATTGTATTCAGTTTGCAACCTGATGGAGGTCAGTATAGATGGACTAATAGAACAAGTCCCACACACAGCTAGAAGCCCAAATATTTTTTCAGAGGTAGATGCAGATAAAAATTATTTTTAATTTGCAACCTGATGGAGGTCAGTATAGATGGACTAATAGAGAAAGTCCCACACACTGCTAGAAGGCCAAATATTTTTTCAGAGGTAGATGCAGATAAAAATTATTTTTAATTTGCAACCTGATGGAGGTCAGTATAGATGGACTAATAGAGAAAGTCCCACACACTACTAGAAGGCCAAATATTTTTTCAGAGCTAGATGCAGAAAAAAATTATATTCAGTTTGCAACCTGATGGAGGTCAGTATAGATGGACTAATAGAACAAGTCCCACACACAGCTAGAAGCCCAAATATTTTTTCAGAGGTAGATGCAGATAAAAAATATTTTTAATTTGCAACCTGATGGAGGTCAGTATAGATGGACTAATAGAGAGAGTCCCACACACTGCTAGAAGGCCAAATATTTTTTCAGAGCTAGATGCAGATAAAAATTATTTTTAATTTGCAACCTGATGGAGGTCAGTATAGATGGATTAATAGAACAAGACCCACACACAGCTAGAAGCCCAATATTTTTTCAGAGGTAGATGCAGAAAAAAATATATTCAGTTTGCAACCTGATGGAGGTCAGTATAGATGGATTAATAGAACAAGACCCACACACAGCTAGAAGCCCAATATTTTTTCAGAGGTAGATGCAGAAAAAAATATATTCAGTTTGCAACCTGATGGAGGTCAGTATAGATGGACTAATACAACAAGTCCCACACACTGCTAGAAGCCCAAATAACACACTCCCCCCCTAGACCTGCCAAGAGAGGAACCCGTAAGGGAACCGCATCCCGACAAAATCCTAGTAGGACGTGACACACGTGAATAAGTGGACACACAGTGACAAAGAAATTAAATAAATAGTGAAGGTTTCACAGTATAATACTGCCCGGACCTTCGACCGGGAATTGAAAAATTCCCCATCCTAAGGCCAGAAGGCCCGGAATAAGGGTGTGTGCGAAGAAAGAAAATTTGAAGTGCTTGTGCAAATGTGCCATAAACTCAAGTGGGGTTCCCAATCCCAGTGAGTTAAGGCACCCCAGGGTCACCACTCCTGGGGCACTTCACACTTCGGGCTTTCGATCTTCCCCGGCCCAATGGCGTCGATCCTGGGGGGCCATGCTTTCCACCAGATGACTATATTAGCCACCTGGCGTACTAACAAGCGCCTAAACCCCAGTGTGCATAATGTATCAATCTACTAGGGCGGCCAACATCCAAAACCGCCTTTTCGAAAGATACTACACTTGATCTTAGCCAAAAGGCCGAGAAGCGATAACCAGAATTGGTTTCAAACTACGGAGCCACCCAAGGATCCTGAAAAGTCTAGATGCAGAAAAAAATTATATTCAATTTGCAACCTGATGGAGGTCAGTATAGATGGACTAATAGAATGATGCTATGCCCAAAAGATTTTACTTCACTAGGTGCAGTAAAAAAATTGGTATTCTATACACAGGTGGTATATCTTGCAACACAGATAGGCTACTCCACTGACTAACACACTCTGCAATAGGCCAAAAAGGATTAGCTTTGCTAGATTCAGCCAAATGCTGTGAAAAAAACTTGCACAGCACTGGCACAGACCTGCCTGGCAAAAACTGATAGGAACTGATGTAACCTAGTCCTGAAAAGGACTGCAATTACAATTAGTCTTTACTCCCACAATCTATCTATTTAAGAGCACAGACCTGCCTGATAAAAGTCGTAGGAAATGCTGTAACCTAGTCCTTAAAAGGACTGCAATCACAACTATTCCCTACTCCCAAGCTATCTGTAGATTTGTGCGAAAATTGGCTTGAAATTAACAAGGTATAGCGCACACAGCAACAGCGGTGCCGTCTAACACGCAGCTGCAGCAGTGAGAAAATGGTGGCGACGGGGAAAATGGCTTGGTCTTATAGGGCAAGGACATGTGACATACACTGCCAATGACACATGCCCTTGCTTGTGTGAAAAACAGCAGTTCGCTCCGTGTGTGCGCTGCTGATAGGCTGACAGACTGCACCTCCCCACTGCAAATGCGGGAAAGAGAAAAAAAAATGGAGATCTTCATTATTCCTGCAGAGATCCATCCCCTGCCCCTCCCCCCACCCCGCTGTACACTCAAACTGCGTATTAACATTAATTTTCATCATTACTGAGAAAAAATCCAGTTATGATTTTGGTGCACGAACAGTTATCGAACATAACCTCGAACAGCCGAATTTTTCTCAAATCGTTCGTGTTCGCCGAACGGCTCGAACACCGCCCAAAACAGCTCGAATTTGAGATTGGCAAACAGTTCGAGTAGAACAACGCTCATCTCTACTCAGGAGCAATTGCACAACAAACTGTGCGGTCCATTTTTTCCTAATTAGACCTGTAGGGATTTACTCACTTTTAGGCAGCTGGTAGCATTCACACAGGCACGTAGTTTTTGGCTTAACAGGGAGGTTTATTGAAGTGCATAAACTTCCAGCAGAAAGGAAAATAAACAGCCCTTTTCTGGAATAAAGGAATAAAATAAACAGTCCATATACAAGGCACATGATAAGTGTCCAACTTTCTCTCAAGTTCTGTCAGAGAGACCAGAACTAATAGGTCTTTTGACCTCTCCTCCCAGACACAGACTACAGTCTCTCACCTGTGCAGCAATCTTGACACTTCAACTGGTTCAGTTTAGTCTGCAACAAATGGTAGTCTGCAGCTTCCAGCAGAATCTACACACTGATCAGTTCCCCAGTACACTGCACACCAGTGGAAGGTAGGTGAGGTAGAGGTAGGTGGAAGGTCCTTAAAGATGATTTCAGGGAATTCGGCTGCAAGCTTAAAGCAAGGACCTCCAAGGTGGTATTCTCTGAAATACTGCCTGTACCATGTGCCACGCCAGAGAGGCAACGGGAGATTAGGGAGATAAATAAGTGGCTCAGGAATTGGAGGTAGGAAGGAGGGGTGTGGGTTCCTGGAGAACTGGGCCGACTTCTCAGTTGGCTACAGGTTCTACGCTAGGGACGGGCTGCACCTCAATGGGGAGGGTGCAGCTGTGCTGGGCAGAAAATGGCTAAAAGGTTGGAGGAGTGTTCGAACTAGGGATTTGGGGGGTGGGGGGGTATTCATTTTATAGGTGGGGAAGATAGTGAAGATAGTGACCTGGGCACAAATAAAGAAATTGGGGGTGGGGTTAGAACAGTCAATATAGTAAGAAGGAATAGAGGTACAGAGAGATGCATAAAATGCATGTACACTAATGCCAGAAGTCTCACCAACAAAATGGAGGAATTAGAATTAATTTTGTTGGAAAATAATTATGACATGGTGGGGATATCTGAGACATGGCTGGATGAGAGCCATGACTGGGCAGTTAATTTACAGGGCTATAGTCTGTTCAGAAATGACCGTACAAACAAGCGAGGGGGGTGTGTGTGATTATATGTAAAATCATCCTTAAAGCCCATCTTGCGTGAGAATAAATGTGAATATAATGAAAATGTAGAGTCCCTGTGGGTGGAGATAAGGGGAGGGGGAAAAATAATAAATTACTGATAGGGGTTTGTTATAAGTCTCCAAAAATAATGGAAGCAGTGGAGAATATCCTCATAAAGTAAATAGATGAAGCAGCGACTCAAGGAGAAGACATTATTATGGGGGAATTCAACTACCCTGAAATACATTGGGGAACAGAAACCTGTAGTTCAAGCAAAGGTAATAGGTTTTTGACAACTATGAGAGACAATTACCTTTCACAACTGGTTCAGGACCCAACAAGAAGGTGGGCACGGCTAGACCTAATATTAACCAACAGGACAGACCGCATATCAAATATACGAGTTGGGGGTCACTTGGGTAATAGTGATCACAAAATAATACGTTTTCATGTATCCTTTAATAAGATGTGTAGTAGAGGGGTTACAAGGACACTAAACTTCAGCAAGGCAAATTTCCAACGGTTGAGAGATGATCTTAGTGCAATAAACTAGGAAAATATCCTGAGACATAAAACTACACAAAGCCATGGGAGACATTTATTAGCATCCTGAATAGGACTTGTGCACAATATATACACTATGGGAATAAACATGCTAGAAATAGGAGGAAACCACTATGGCTAAATAGAGCTGTAAGGGGCGCAATAAGTGACAAAAAGAAAGCATTTAGAGAACTAAAGCAAGTAGGTAGTGATGAGGCATTAAATAAATACAGAAAATTCAATAAATTCTGTAAAAACCAAATCAAGGCAGCAAAGATTGAAACAGAGACTCAATGCCAGAGAAAGTAAAAATAATCCCAAAATATTCTTTAACTACATAAATAGTAAAAAACGAAAAAAAATGATAGTGTTGACCCCCTTAAAAATAGTCTGGGTGAAATGGTGGATGAGGATGAGGAAAAAGCCAATATGCTAAATGATTTTTTTTCAACAGTATTTACACAAGAAAATCGCATGACAGAAAACATGATCAGTGATGACAAAAATTCTCCATTAAATGTCATTTGCTTAACCCAGCAGGAAGTACGGCTGCGTCTAAAAATCACTAAAATTGACAAATCTCTGGGCCCGGATGGGATACACCCGCGAGTACTTCAGGAATTACGTAACGCCATAGATAGACCATTATTTTTAATCTTTAAAGATTCCATAATAACAGGGTCTGTACCACAGGACTGGCGTATAGCAAATGTGGTGCCAATATTCAAAAAGGGGACAAAAACCGAACTTGGAAATTATAGGCCAGTAAGCTTAACCTCTACTGTGGGTAAAATCCTGGAGGGTTTCCTAAGAGATGCTATACTAGAGTATCTGAAGAAGAATAACCTCATGACCCAATATCAACATGGGTTTACAAGGGACCGTTCCTGTCAGACTAATCTGATCAGCTTTTATGAAGAGGTAAGTTCTGGACTGGACCAAGGAAATGCAGTGGATGTTGTGTATATGGACTTTTCAAAAGCTTTTGATACGGTTCCACACAAAAGGTTGATACATAAAATGAGAACAATGGGGATAAGGGAAAATATATGTAAGTGGGTTAGGAACTGGCTCAGTGATCGGAAACAAAGGGTGGTTATTAATGGAACACACTCAGATTGGGTCACAGTTAACAGTCGGGTACCACAGGGGTCAGTATTGGGCCCGCTTCTTTTTAACATATCTATTAATGACCTTGTAGGGGGCATACAGAGTAGTGTTTCAATATTTGCAGATGACACTAAACTCTGCAGGGTAATCAATACAGAGGAGGCCAATTTTATATTACAGGAGGATCTATATAAACTAGAAGCTTGGGCTGATAAATGGCAAATGAGCTTTAATGGGGATAAATGTAAGGTAATGCACTTGGGCAGAGGAAATAAAATGTATAATTATATGCTTAATTGTAAAACACTGGGCAAAACTGTCACTGAAAAAAGACCTGGGTGTATTGGTGGACGATAAGCTCACATTTGGTGGCCAGTGTCAGGCAGCTGCTGCAAAGGCAAATAAAATAATGGGATGCATTAAAAGAGGCATAGATGCTCATGAGGAGAACATAATTTTACCTCTATACAAGTCACTAGTGCGACCACACTTAGAATACTGTGTACAGTTCTGGTCTCCGGTGTATAAGAAAGACATAGCTGAACTAGAGCGGGTTCAGAGAAGAGCGACCAAGGTTATTAGAGGACTGCGGGAGTCTGTAATACCAAGACAGGTTATTACACTTGGGGTTATTTAGTTTGACAAACGAAGGCTTAGGGGTGATCTTATGACTATGTACAAGTATACAAGGGGACAGTACAAAGACCTTTCTACTGATCTTTTTACTCTGAGGCCTGAGACGGGGACAAGGGAGCATCTTCTATGTCTGGAGGAAAGAAGGTTTAATCATAATCATAGACGCGGATTCTTTACTGTAAGAGCAGTGAGACTATAGAACTCTCTGCCGCATGATGTTGTAATGAGTGATTCACTACTAAAATTTAAAAAGGGTATGAATGCCTTTCTTGAAAAGTATAATATTACAGGTTATATATACTAGATTCCTTGATAGGGCGTTGATCCAGGGAACTAGTCTGATTGTCGTATGGAGTCAGAAAGGAATTTTTTTCCCCAATGTGGAGCTTATTGTTTGCCATATGGTTTTTTTTGCCTTCCTCTGGATCAACATGCTAGGCTATGGGTTGAACTAGATGGACTTAGTCTTCCTTCAACCTTAAAAACTATGTTACTATGTTACTAAATGAACCTACTTCCTGCTTCTAGTAAAAAGCTATGCAGGTGCCTCTAATCAAACCCTGCAGAGTTGGGATTTAACCCTGTCTTATAGTTCCTAGTTTTGCTACAGCCCTTAAAAATAATAAAAACTTGGGGCTAAAACAACATTTTAATGGTAAAAATGTAATTATTCTTTCTTCGCCACCTGATGGTATAAAATTCTGTGATGCACATGTGTTGTCAACATACTCACTGCACGGTAGTTTCTAAAATGGGTTGACTTATGGAGGAGTTCTGCGGTTATGGTACCTAAGGGGCTCTGCAAATGTGACATGGCACTCTCAAAGTATGTCAGTGACTCGCCCCCTGGGCCGTGGGGCACCCGGAACCGGGCTTCTATGCGATGCTGGGGGTAGTAGTGGCGACCCGATCCCGTGGCTCAGGGTGGTCAGACCAAATTGTGGCAGTCTATTTATCAGTGTTTTGAATGTCCGACTACGCCACCCGTGGATTGCGGTCAGGGATGACCGCCGCTGCAAGGCAGACCACTGAGGCTGATGTTGGTGTGCAGCACAGGGGTAGGACAACTCCCCACGGGAAGAGTGTAGCCTCAGGGCAGTGTAGGTGAATGCTGGGGGTGATAGTGCAGGCCGCAATAGTAAGAGTTCAGAGTCCGCTTCAAACAGTCCAGGGTCTTTATTGAAGATGTTATTACTGACCCAACAGGAGTACCGGTTAGGAGTGGGCCTGGGTATCTGAGAGCATCCGGGCGAGCCCCACTGGTCAGGGTGAGTGTGTAGGCCTACCATTCTCTCTATGCTCTTTCTGACTATCCCCCTCTTCGTGGTGTAATAGCCCACGTCCCTGAGCTGGCCGCGTACTTTGCCTGTATGGCTTGCGACTCGGGCCTTGGGCACCTTTTGCTTTCTCCAGCTGTACTGGTCCCTCTGTGTGGCGGAGCCTCCAGGCTTCTTAGGCCAAGGGACCTGAAATCCCTCGCGGGTTGGTTCTCTGCTGCTGGGCTTGCAACCCTGACAGCCTCGGACCCCAATGTCCGGTGGTGATTCTCTCAGCCAGGCCGGCTCTCGTCGCCTCTGTCCCTGGCTTGCAGTCTCTCCTCTGCCTCACGGACTCCTCAGCTGCGGCTGACCTGTCCCTTCCTCTAAGGAACCCTTCTGGACACTTCAGAAGTGGGTTCTGGTCTCTCTAACCCTGCCCCAGTTCCAGCTTTTATAGGGGAAACCTGCTCCCCATACTGGCCTGGGACAGGAGGTGCTGCATGCTAATCGTCCCTGACCAGGGAACCTCCCTCCTGCTCTCAGACACAGCCTTTAATATTTGTGGCATCCAAGCCTGGGGTGACACATTCCCCCCTAGTAAAATTTAGTACTCCAGGACTAAGCATTTTTGGCCAACAACAAACAGGGTATAAACAATAACATAACATATTTACAAGCACATTTTGTCCTTAAGGTGACGGCGCTTCCGTGACCGGGTGTCCATATCACCCAACAAGGTGAAGTTTTGAACGGTGTGGGGACCTGTCTCCATAAACCCCAAGTTCCTGGCCTTGGGCGTGGCAACAAGGCTGAGCTAACTACTTTGGGCCGCAAGGGAGCCACGCCGGACAGGTTTTTCTTCTATGGCCATCTTCACAAGAGGGCACCAGGTGAAACTATCTACATGGTAGTTCCGGCCATTCAGTGTCCATGACCTGTCAGTCCATAGAACTAGAAAAACTGGAGAAAACACTATTAGTTATCAGGTAACAAACATAAAACATTAAATATTTACAGGTAAATGTAGACTTTGTACTTAGATCTTCCAGCGAGCTGGTACTTGACCCCTAGTGCTCCGGGTTGACGTGCGTAACCCACTGTCTGGTGGTGGTCTAACCTGGCTTTCCCCACTAGCATTTAGGGTACAGCTACTAGCTGGGTTTACAGGCAGGGCAGGCAGCTGTCTGCGGGTCCTTTGGCTTTCCGCAGGCAAGGCAGGCTCACTGTCAGCAGAGGGTAGACTCTCCTGGTCTGCTGGCATGGGTTCTTCGGCCTCTGGGGCTGCTTGTTCCTCTTGTTCTTCCTGCCCTCCTGTAGGCTCCTGCTGGGTTGGCTGAAGGAAGTGTAGGACAGGTACCACTATCGCGTCATTTATCCGAGTCCAGGTCCGGGGGAACTCTCCGAGAACGGTGCTGACCATTTCTCCCTTGTCCACTGCGGGCTCAAGGTCATCTTGATCTTCACTTGGACTCTGCAGTTGCTCGGGGCACCGTTTTAGGTGGTCTCTGGAGACGGTGCTAGTTGTTTCTCCTCCATCCTTGGTAATTACACATACCTTCGGGTTGTTGTGGTCGGACTGCAGTACTGTGTACGGGTCGTTCTCCCACTGGTCATCTAGCTTGTGAAGCCTTCTCTTCCGCTTCAGGACCTGCTCTCCAGGTTCCAGGGGACCAGCAGGGGCGTGTTGGTTGAAGAGCCTCTCTTGCTTTTCTCTCGCTTGAGCCAGACTCCTCTCCACACTCTCCTGTACCTTCTTGTACTGTAGCCCCCGTTCCGAATCCCAGTCCGCGTCTGGGGAGGTGTCCTCAGGTGTCAGGACTCCCATCTCCAGGTCCATAGGCAGCTTACCTGGTCTTGCTCGCATCAGGTAAGCCGGGGTGCAATTTGTAGCATTCACCGGGATATGGTTGTACAAGTCGATCAGGTCTGGCAGCTTCTCCGGCCACAGGCTGCGTTCTTCCAGGGGCAATGTCTTGAGGAGATCAATGACGATATTATTCATTTTCTCACACAGCCCGTTGCTTTGCGGGTGGTAAGGCATTGTCCGAATCTTCCTACAGCCGTAGAGGTTGCAGAACTCCTGGAAGACTTCAGCCTCAAACGCTGGACCTTGATCTGTCAAGACCGTGCTCCGGATACCCGTGTGGATGGCAGAAGTGTTGCTGAAAGGCTCTGGCCGCCGTTTGGGCTGTCAAGTCTTTAACCGGGACCACCACCAAGAACCGGGAGTAATGGTCCACAGTAATGGCCTGACTGGCTTGGAGCCAACTTCACATGGTCCAGTGCTACCAGCTCGAGAGGCTGCCTGGTGATAATCAGCCTCAAAGGAGTCTTCTGGCTGGTACGATCCTTCCTTCTGAGGTTACATGGGCCGCAGTCCCTGCTCCACTTCTCTATGGCCCCTCTCATACCGATCCAGTAGAACTGCTCTCTCAGTAGGAACTCCAGTTTCTTCCACCCGAAGTGTCCCGCTCTGTCATGGTAGGCCTCCAGGACCATTGCTGCATCTCGCCTTGGGACCACTACCTGCCAGGTCAGCTCGTGCGTCCGGTGGTTGACAAGCCTTCTGCACAGCTTACCCTCGTAGAGGAATAGCCTGCTTTTCTCCTTCCATAACTGCTTGGCTTCCTCTGGAGCGTCCGGGCCAGGGCTAGCGTCTGCCTGGGTTAACATGTCTTTCACCAGGCGAGTTGCAGGGTCACTATCTTGCGTTTCAGCCCAGCCGTGATGGGGTAAGGGGTTGAACATGACGGTGGTTAGGTCTTTGTCTCTTACCCGGTGAGAATACTGAGTGGCCCCATACCGGTGGAACGCAGGGAGCTCTACTTCCTCCAGCTCTTCCGAGTCTTCTTCTCCTTCGGGTAGGTGGGGCATTCTTGATAGGGCGTCTGCATTGGCGTTGGTTCTGCCTGCCCGGTATTTGATTGTGAAGTCATAATTTGATAGCCGGGCCATCCACTGCTGTTCTAGGGCACCAAGTCTTGCATTGTCCAGGTGTGTCAACGGGTTGTTGTCCGTGTACACAGTGAACTTTGCGGAGGCCAGGTAATGTTTAAACCGTTCTGTGACGGCCCACACCACTGCCAAGAATTCTAGCTTGAAGGAGCTGTAATTCTCCGGGTTCCTTTCAGTGGGCCTGAGCTTCCGGCTGGCGTACGCGATCACCCTTTCTCTGCCCTGTTGGTTTTTTGACAGTACAGCTCCTAGCCCCACATTACTGGCGTCTGTGTGGAGGATAAAAGGCTGGCCATAATCGGGGTAGGCCAGGATCTCATCCCCCCGTGAGGGCCATCTTCAACTGGCGGAAGGACTCCTCTTCCGGCTTGTCCCACTTGAAGGGTGGCTTGTGACTTCTGGATTTAGTCTGACCTATCAGGAGGTCCTGCATTGGAGCTGCCATCTTTGTGAACCCGGGGATGTACCTTTGGTAGTAGCCTACCAACCAGAGGAATTGCCTCACTTCTTTGATGTTAGAGGGGCTTGGCCAGCTCTTGATGGCAGTAACTTTGTCGGGGTCGGGGGCTACTCCCTCAGCACTCACCACGTGCCCCAGGTACTGTACCTTCGGCTTTAACAGATGGCACTTGGAGGGTTTCACTTTCATGCCAAAGCCTGCCAGGGCCTCGAACACCTCGGCCAGGTGCTTTAGATGGTCCTCGTAAGTCTTTGAATAGACAATCACGTCGTCCAGGTAAAGTAGGACGGCCTCAAAGTTTCGGTGCCCTAGACAGCATTCCATCAGCCTCTGGAAGGTCCGGGTGCATTGCAGAGCCCGAATGGCATACAGTTGAATTCACTCAATCCCATCGGGGTGGTGAAGGCGGTCTTCTCCTTGTCAGCCTCTGCCACAGGAACCTGCCAGTACCCGCTAGTAAGGTCCAAAGTAGAGAAGAAATTAGCTGATTTTAGTGCGTCTAAAGACTCCTCTATCCTAGGTAACGGGTACGCGTCTTTATGGGTGATACGATTGATTTGTCTATAGTCCACGCACATTCTCATGGTACCGTCTTTCTTTTTTACCAGAACCAAGGGGGCTGCCCAGGGGCTACAGCTGTCTCTAATGACCCCGGCTTCTTTCATTTCTCTCAGCATGCCCTTTGCGTTCTGATAATGTGCAGGGGGTACAGGTCTGTATCTCTCTTTTATTGGTGGGTGGCTCCCCGTGGGGATGTGGTGTTCTACCCCTTTCACCCTGCCGAAGTCTAGCGGGTGCTTACTAAAGATTCTCTCGTACTCCTAAACCCGGTAGACTCCTTGTTTTTGGTGCAAGGGAGTGGAGTCAGCACCCACGTGGAGTTTCTGGCACCAGTCCTCCTTAGGTTTCTGGGAGCCATTACCCTCCGCCTGGGGAGATGGAGGCAAGGGTTCCACGGCCCTGACAGCATTGTGTTCAACAGTATACAATTTGGCTAGTGTAGCATACCGGGGCAAGTGTACTTCCCTTTCCCCAATGTTTAAGATCCGGATGGGCACCCTTCCATGGCGGACATCAACCACACCCCCCAGGCTGTCAAAATGGTGGGCCTGCTGTCTGAGTACACGGGTTCTACCATGGCTTGGTAGTCTCTCCCTCTTAACCCGATTGCAGTCCGACACCAGATCATCATTTCACTTTTGGAAGGCATGGCAATGTGGAACGGGTCGCTCATCCTCACGCTACCGATCTCACCACCAGACAGTTCTACCTGTTGCCGTCTCATCAGGGCTCTTATCTCCTTCTGGAGGACCCTCTGTTGGCTGGAGCTCGCATTCATCGCCACCTGCTGCAAAATTACAATCACTTCTGAAAGACAATTTTCAATCACGTTAGTACCCAAGGTTATTTTAGGGTGACTTTCTCGACGGTCAATGTCCACAATGATCACTCCCTGTGCCGGCAGTTCAACTTTACCAATCTTAATGGTCATCTCTCTGAACCCTACCTGTGGCACGGGCTGGCCATTGCTGGCGATGATGCTCAAGTCACTGTCTGGATAGCGGGTTATGTCAGTGTCACTCCAGTACTGCTTGAAAAGTACATAGGGGATGGTAGTCACTTGGGACCCGGTGTCCTGCAGTGCACTCATGGGGATACCATCCAGCACTACGGGTAAAACCGGGCGTCCCCCTACGTACTTATCACGCCAATTAGACGGGCCTGGTGACCTTATGCCTGGGGGTTGACCCTCTGCCCCAGGTCGGACACATTTAAAGTACAGTACCTGGCTACGTGTCCCGGCTGGCTGCAACGGCGGCAAATCGGCTGTCCATCCTCAGTGTAACGATCGGCGGGCCTCCCTCTGAACGACGGGATCCTCCTCAGTCGACGCTACGGGACATCCTCCGGACTGGAAGCCAGCTTGATTGGTCCTGACGGGTCCATCTGTAACGACTGTACGGTCCTGGTCAATGCAGCAACACTCTTTGTTAGTTCTTGGACCTGATGGTGCAGGTTTGCAGGCGGGGATGGGTTTAGGGCCTGCGCATCAGCCCCCACAAGGTCTGCAGGGTAGGGCGCTGCCTCCTGGTGGTAAGTGATGGCAGGGCACCGGGAAACTACAGCGCCACCTGGTGCAGGTTCTTGAAGCACCCGGATGGCCCTATCTTTGAACTGTGCAAAAGTCAAATCGGGGTTCTGTAGGGCCATGAGGCCCAGCTGGATTCTGTGGGCGCTGGACAGCAGACCTTCTATGAACTGATCAGTCAACAGTTTATCGGTATCCTGCACGCTGCCAGGGTCAGCTTGCTTAATTGCCCCCAAGGCTTCCTGTAAATTTAGGGCATAGTCTCTGATGCTATCTTGAGCTCGCTGCTTACATCCATAGAACCGCATCTTGATTTCTGCTGAGGTACGGGTGTCAAAGGTGTCCCGTAGATGGATCAGAACCCCCCTTACAGTCCTTTTCTCCTCAGCTGTCCAAGACTTTACCTCCCGCTGGGCCGCACCAGTTAACTGCTCTATAAGTATGCTTACTTTCTGTTCTTCTGTCAAGGGGTAAACTTTGAACAGGCTATACAGCCTTTCTTTGAAGTTGCCCAAGGTATGCGACTCGCCGGCATACTGTGGCAGCCAGGCAGCTCCGGGGATATAGGGCATGGAAAACGGCATCACAGCTGTAGCGGCTACGCTGGTGGTAGAGGGTCCCTCCGCGTCCGACATCTTCCTCCCCCCTAGTTAACCGTGGCCTACCTTCCGGCGATCCTCTTCTGTAGGCCGCGGCTCCGCTCGCGATGCTCTGGGCGAGGACCTTGCATCGCTCGGTGATGACGTCGACGTCCGCTGGATCTCCTTCCAGGACCTTGCGCAGCGTCTCAGCGTAGGGCGGGGCTTCAGGTCTCGCGCGTTTTTGATGTCCACGCCCCCCTTCGTCCCGAAGATGGCGCCCGATGGCGGGAAACGGCTCCGATTGGCGGGAAATGTCCCCGAATGGCGGGAAACTTCACTCAGGTAAGTATAAAGTCTTTTTCAGGCACGCAATACCCGTTTGTGGCGGGTTTGTCACAATCCTGCCGACTACGGCAAAGCTGACTCGCCCCATGGGCCGTGGGGCACCCGGAACCGGGCTTCTATGCGATGCTGGGGGTAGTAGTGGCGACCCGATCCCGTGGCTCAGGGTGGTCAGACCAAATTGTGGCAGTCTATTTATCAGTGTTTTGAATGTCCGACTACGCCACCCGTGGATTGCGGTCAGGGATGACCGCCGCTGCGAGGCAGACCACTGAGGCTGATGTTGGTGTGTAGCACAGGGGTAGGACAACTCCCCACGGGAAGAGTGTAGCCTCAGGGCAGTGTAGGTGAATGCTGGGGGTGATAGTGCAGGCCGCAATAGTAAGAGTTCAGAGTCCGCTTCAAACAGTCCAGGGTCTTTATTGAAGATGTTATTACTGACCCAACAGGAGTACCGGTTAGGAGTGGGCCTGGGTATCTGAGAGCATTCGGGCGAGCCCCACTGGTCAGGGTGAGTGTGTAGGCCTACTGTTCTCTCTATGCTCTTTCTGACTATCCCCCTCTTCGTGGTGTAATAGCCCACGTCCCTGAGCTGGCCGTGTACTTTGCCTGTATGGCTTGCGACTCGGGCCTTGGGTACCTTTTGCTTTCTCCAGCTGTACTGGTCCCTCTGTGTGGTGGAGCCTCCAGGCTTCTTAGGCCAAGGGACCTGAAATCCCTCGCGGGTTGGTTCTCTGCTGCTGGGCTTGCAACCCTGACAGCCTCGGACCCCAATGTCCGGTGGTGATTCTCTCAGCCAGGACCGGCTCTCGTCGCCTCTGTCCCTGGCTTGCAGTCTCTCCTCTGCCTCACGGACTCCTCAGCTGCAGCTGACCTGTCCCTTCCTCTAAGGAACCCTTCTGGACACTTCAGAAGTGGGTTCAGGTCTCTCTAACCCTGCCCCAGTTCCAGCTTTTATAGGGGCAGCCTGCTCCCCCTACTGGCCTGGGACAGGAGGTGCTGCATGCTAATGGTCCCTGATCAGGTAACCTCCCTCCTGCTCTCAGACACAGCCTTTAATATTTGTGGCATCCAGGCTTGGGGTGACACATCAGCAAAATCTGAACTCCAATATGGCGCTTCTTCCCTTCTGAGCTTTTCACTGTGCCTCAAAAGGAGTTTTTGACCACATGAGAGGTATTGGCATACTCAGGATAAATTGTGTGACAAATTGTACCATTCATTGTCTCCTTTTATCCCTTTTGAAAATTAAAAACTTGGGGCCAAGGAAACATTTTATTGGAAAAAAATGGTAATTTTCCATTTACTCAGCCTAATGTTATACATTTGTCAATCGTCTGAAGGTTAAAAATGCTCACTACACTCTAGATCAGTGTTTCCCAAACCCCATCCTCACGGCCCCCCACAGGTCATGTTTTCAGGATCTCCTTAGTATTGCACAGGTGAGAGAATTCCTGATGCCTTGATGATACTTTAATCACCTGTGTAATACTAAGGAGATCCTGAAAACATGACCTGTGGGGGGCCGTGAGGATGGGGTTTGGGAAACACAGATCTAGATGAATTCCCGAATGGTCTAGTTTCCAAAATTGGGTCATTTGTGGGGGTTTCTGCTGTTTTGGCAAGTCAGAGGCTCTTCAAATGTGCCATGGCTTCCGTAATCTATTCCAGCCAAACTCAAGCTCCAGAATTTAATTGACGCTCCTTCCCTTCCGAGCCCTGCCGGGTGCCCAAACAGTAGTTTTCCACCACAAACAGGGTATCGGTGTACTCAGGAGAAATTGCACAACAAATTTTATGATCCATTTTCTCCTGTTACCCTTGTGAAAATGAAAAATTTGGGGCAAAACCAACATTTTTGCAGGAAACGTATTATTTCCTTTTCATGGCTCAACATTGTAAAATTCTGTGAAGCACCTGTGAGTTCAAGGTGCTCACCACACCTCTTGATAAGTTCCTTGAAGGATGTAGTTTCCAAAATGGGGTCACTTGTGGGGGGTTTACACTATTTTGGCACATCAGGGGCTCTGCAAGCACTGCATGGCGTCCGCTATCAATTCCAAGCAATTTTGTAATCCAAAAGTCAAATGGTGCTCCTTCCCTTCAAAGCCCTGCTGTGTCCCTAAACAGTAGCTGTCTACCATATATGGGGTATCAGAGTACTCAGGAGAAATTGCACAACAAATTATATGGTCCATTTTCTCCTGTTAAACTTGTAAAAATGCTAAATTTGGGGCTAAATCAACATTTTTGTGGGAAAAAGTAAAAGTTTCATATATTCCTTCTACATTGCTTTAACTCCTGTGAAGCAACTGGTTAAAACTTCTCGAATGTGGTTTTGAGCAGTTTTTAAAATAGTGTAACTTTTGGCTATTTTTTTCATATAGGCCCTTCAAAGCCTCTTCAAACGTGATGTGGTCCCTACAAAAATTGGTTTTGTCAATTTTGTTGGAAAATGGAGAAACTGCTGATCAACTTTTAAACTTTCTAACTTCCTAACAAAAAAAATTATGCTTCAAAGATGATGCTAATGTAAAGTAGTCATGTAGCTAATGTTATTTATTAAATATTTGTGTGATATAATCTGTTTTAAAGGCATAAAAATTAAAAGATTGAAAATTGCTAAATTTTGAAAATTTTCTCCAAAATTCCAATATTTTCAAAATTTAACGTAAAAATTATACAAAATTTAACATTAATATCAAATACAATATGTCACAAAAATCTCAGAATCACTGGGATCCATTGAAGTATTCCAGAGTTATTAACACATAAAGTGTCACTGGTAAGAATAGTAAAATTTGGCCTCGCTAGGAAGGTGAAAACAAGCTCGGGGATGAAGGGGTTAGAGCCACTTTTTAATTAACTCCACTGTTTTTTGTTTGTTTGCCATTGTGAGCAGGATTTTTGCTTTCTAGATGTTTTCGGCTGATTCATCAAAATTTTGCTTAAAGCAGCACTGCTTTAAATGTAATTCCCCTACCCCCGTTCTCATACTCACCTGCCGCCGCTTTCATCGTTTTTGTTAAAGGGGGTAATCCGTATATTAATGAATAATGTCAGACTTGACTATCAATAACCAATATCCGTCTAATACCTCACGCCTTAGCATTCTCTGGTTCCTTTGCTATATAATATAAGAATGGCAACTAACTGAGACCAAACCGTGTATCAATAAAGGATATTTATTACACACAACTCTACAGTTAATATTCTATCAAATTACAACACTAATACCGGATACAATAATATAGCAAAAGCACACAATAAATCCACAATTACCTAATTATATTTACTACCCATGTTACCTAAAAAACAAACACACAAACATAACAGCGCACCCACCTATCAATCGCTATCCCTACAGAGATCAAGGGCTTAATAACAATGATCTTGTAATAGTACAAGGGGTTAAAAGCAGTGATACTTAGCCCAGTCCTGATGGTGTGGCTTCTGGTGTGCAGCTTGGGAGTGATGAAGGATGATGGAGAGGGGACAGAGATGTTGGGGATATGGAAAGGGGACACAGAGGGCTTAAGTGGGGCTGGTGATGTTGGCAGACAGAGAGAGAGATAAGGTGGGAACAGATGGTGTACGCATGTTATATGCTGGGGGTTAACTCTTTTAAAGGGTGTGGTTTTATGGAATTACATAGAGATGGGAGGGACGTCATTCACCATACCTCCCCTCAGGGTGTGGCTGAGCATGGTTTAAATGTTCAGTCCTGTTTTTTTTTTTTCTGTGTTGTGGTCTGGAGAGGCAAGGTCTCCAGACTGGGAAAGCTTCAGCTCAGGACAGAGCTGAAGGCTGGGATTATACCCTGTGTGGGCGTATTCCCACACATATGGACTGTGCTATTGTTTATCTTTTGTTTTGTCATTTTGCCAGTAAGACCGTGTTTATTTTTGCTGGAGTTGCAGGGCTTTAATGTCATATAATAAAGCCTGCAGAGAAAACCCGGTTCCTAAGTCTACTTCCGGAATCGGACGAGCGAGTCGTCATACCACAGTACCTGCATACCTGGCTAGTATGCAAACATATATATATATATAGTTTTCCAGCGTTGCTCCCAGAGGTCTCCGGTGAAAAGTCACCTGCCGGGCAGCTCCAGTGTTTCTCCGCACTGGAGGTCACTTTTCAATACATGTATATAAGAACCTCGTTCTGGCTTTCATAGACTTGCATTGAGAGCTTGTGACGTAGCTTCTGACTTCTAGCCAGTCAGACGCTGCGCTCACAAGTTGACATCGCAAAACCGGAGGGGTGCCGAAAAACGGTGAAGACGCCGGAAGATAAGTATATGACCGGGGACAGGGGACTTACATTTAAAGCATATGCAAAAAGACACTGCACAGCTGTTTAAAGTGGTGCACGAGTAGGGGCCGAACCCGTACTGTACTGAAAATAACCTCGGCACTCAATGGATATGAAAGAATAGGATTTTTTTATTTTAATTTATGCAGTCCAAAAGAAAAATAAACGTTTCGGTCACAATTGACCTTCATCAGTATTGCTGCAAAATACAATTGATGCAGTACAGAAATTAAATTATTACAGGATCATACATTTGAACAATAACAAACTGAACTTAATGGGATAGGATGGGAAAAAGGGGGGGAAAGGGAAGAAGGTATAGGGTGCTGCCTAAAGTCGTGGAGGCAAAGCAACAAGCAACTAGGGAGGACATACCAGACTTCCAATGCTAGTGTGCGTGGCTGAACGGCCTGGACAGTAAGTCTCTAAGGCTGCCTAGAAGTATACAAATGCCAAGGTGAGAAACATTGGACTGGCTGTGCAACAAAGTATGGAAGGGAAGCAGGGAGTACTATACCTGAATGGTGACTTGAATATGGCTTAGACTACGCGGTATCCCCCGCTGGTAGAGAGCGCTGCCATGTGGTGTGGAAGGCGCTAGTATATATAGGGAGCACAACTAATTGAATAATACGCTGCAGAGCGCGCTGGCGCGGAAGCGGAAATGACATCACCGGATGTGACGATAGGAATGATGCGTGCGGTCCAGGAGCTTGTGTTCCACGCAAGAGGAAGTAACTATCTACGAGAGCCAGGTGATCTGAGCGTGCGCTGCCACCGTGGAAACAGAGGAGGGGACTGGATAGGAGGGCAGGAACAGAGGGCAGGGATCTCTATAGAGGAAAAAAAAGAGAATGAAAAAATGCACATCAACCCTGATACATATTACAAAATATAGTACAATAATGTTAATCTATGATAATATAAGAATCATCCAGTAGTTGTGGAACATTATATGTGTTATGTTCTGCTACCAGAGCTAAGAAAAGAGAGGAGATCTGTCCCTACGATAGAACTCAGCTTAATCCCTACGATGTAACAGGGGACCTGATCCTGCGATCAGACCTGCTAAAGTCCTAAGCTAGTCTGTACGGAGACCTATAGATGTGGGGAAGGAATCCCTACAAGTACTAAGGACTGGGAGGAATATGGGACACCTCCTAACAGAAATAGTAGCAGACAGACGAACAAACAAAATATATAGAACATAGAGGTCAGTAGACCAAGCAAACTAACAGAGCAAGACACAGAGCACAGGCAAGCTAGAAAGTAGATATACAATGAAGTCCAGCAAAGCCAGAAGGGCGGAGCAGGCTTAAATAGGCCAACAAGGTCATGTGACCAGCAAAGGAAAAAAAACCTAAGAGCAAGGTTCTAACAGTACCCCCCCTTCTAAGAGGATCCTCCGGATCCCCTAGGACCAGGCTTATCAGGAAATCTCCTGTGAAACGCTCTGATAAGTCTGGACGCGGAAACATCATCCGACCTCACCCAAGAGTTATCCTCGGGTCCGAAACCTTTCCAGGCCACAAGATACTGCAAACTACCTCTATACAGTCTAGAGTTAAGGATGCGAGAAATTTCATATTCCCCGTCCTCCACCACCGGAGGAACAGAGGCAGAGGCGTCACAATCCGATACAACAGCTTTTTTCAACAGAGAGACATGAAATACCGGATTAATTCTCCAGGAGGTAGGAACCTCCAACCTAACAGCAGATTGGTTGACAACCTGAAGCACCTTAAAGGGCCCTACAAACTTGGGACCCAATTTCTTAGAAGGAATCCTCAACCGCAGATTCCTAGAGGACAACCAAACCATGTCACCAACAGCGAACAAAACCTCCTGTCGTTTCCTATCAAAGTAGTCCTTAGATTTTCTGTTGGCCTCCTGAAGATTACCACGCACATCCGTCCAAACTCTCTCCAAATCACCGGAAAAATTCTCCTCCTCAGGCACGGCAGATCCCAACTTGGAGAACGACCCAAACGACGGATGTCTCCCAGAACAACAAAAAAAAGGCGAACAACCAGCAGAAGAAGATGTATGATTGTTCAGAGCAAATTCAGCAAGTGGCAGAAACTCAGACCACCCCTCTTGATTGTCTGCCACAAAACAACGCAAGAACTGCTCAACATCCTGGTTTTTCCTTTCTGTCTGGCCATTAGATTCAGGATGATATCCGGACGAGAACGATAAATGAACTCCCAACCTGTCACAAAAGGCACGCCAAAAACGAGCCACGAACTGAGGACCCCTATCAGAAACAATGTCAGTAGGAACGCCATGAAGTCTGACAATTTCCTTGACAAAGGCCTTAGCGAGAGTTTTAGCGCAGGGCAGTTTGACAAAGGGAACCAAGTGACACATCTTGCTAAAACGGTCCACGACCACCCAGATGACAGTAAAACCCTCAGAGGGGGGAAGGTCAGTTATAAAGTCCATAGCCAAATGTGTCCAAGGAGCACTGGGAACCTCCAAAGGACAAAGCAACCCCGCAGCAGGAGTATGTGAGGACTTAGATCTAGCACATATAGTACATTGACGCACCCACTTAATGACTTCCTTCTGCCATCCAGGCCACCAAAAACTGCGACCCACCAGTCTCTTGGTCTCAGAGATTCCGGGATGACCTGCCAACCGAGATTCGTGACACTCAACAAACAAATCTCTCCTAAAGGTCCCAGGCACAAACAACCTCCCATGAGGAGTGTTAGAAGGGGCATTCTCCTGTGCTTTAAGAATCTCATTTTCCAAAACAGAGTCCAAAGCAGCTATCACAACACCTTCTTGTAAAATGTTCTCCTCTTTCTCAGCACCGACTATGGGAGAAAAACTGCGAGACAAGGCATCCGCCTTAACATTCTTAGTACCAGGGATGTAAGTAACAGAGAAATTAAACCGCGAGCAAAACAGTGCCCACCTATCCTGACGGGCATTCAGGCGCTTGGCAGCATCAAGATATATCAGATTTTTATGATCCGTAAGAACCTGAACGGGAAATTCCGCACCTTCCAAGAAGTGGCGCCAGTGTTCAAATGCGAGTTTAATAGCCAATAATTCCTGATCACCAATATCGTAATTCAATTCAGTCTCCGAAAATTTTTTTGAAAAAAAGGCACAGGGATTTAATCCATCCCCGTTATCCTGAGACAATACTGCGCCAACCCCCACAGAGGAAGCATCAACCTCAACCAAAAACGGCCTAGTAACATCAGGCTGCATAAGGATGGGAGCAGAGGTGAACCTCTCCTTGAGATACACAAAAGCTTCAATGGCCTCAGAAGACCACTGAACCGCATCAGCACCTTTCCTGGTGAGATCAGTCAGAGGTTTGACAATACTAGAAAAAATTTTTATGAATTTTCTGTAGTAATTGGCGAAACCCAAAAACCTCTGTATCGATTTCAAACCAATAGGCCTAGGCCATTCCTGCACAGCCTGAACCTTAACCGGATCCATCTCAAAACCTTTGCTGGAGATAATGTAGCCCAAAAAACTAATTCTCTGTACAGCGAACTCACATTTCTCCAGCTTAGCAAAAAGCGAATTGTCCATTAATAACTGTAATACCTCACGCACGCTCCGCCAATGAGACTCCAGATCCGGCGAATAAATCAAAATGTCATCCAAATACACAACCACATTTTTGCCGATCAAAGGTCTAAGGATGTCATTAATCAGATTCTGAAAAAATGCAGGAGCATTAGTAAGACCAAAAGGCATAACCAGATTCTCAAAATGACCCACAGGAGTGTTAAAAGCAGTCTTCCATTCGTCACCCTCCTTCATGCGCAACAGATTGTATGCCCCCTTAAGGTCAATTTTAGAGAACCACTTGGCCCCCATTAACTGGTTAAACAGATCAGGAATCAATGGCAGTGGGTAAGGATTGCGTACAGTAATTTTGTTAATCTCACGAAAATCCAGACAAGGACGTAAACCGCCGTCCTTTTTTTTTACAAAAAAAAATCCAACTGCCACAGGAGACTTAGAGGGCCTAATGTGACCGGCGGCCAAACTTGTCTGTATGTATTCCTCCAAAGCCTTCCTCTCAGGAATAGTAAGGTTAAATAAACGACTTTTAGGAAGAGTCGCTCCAGGGACAAATTCAATAGAACAATCATAGTCTCTATGGGGAGGCAAAACCTGCGATTCCTTCTCAGAAAAAACTCTCCAAAAATCCTGAATAGGAACAGGCAATTCTCCCCTATCCAAAGCTGCAATACGCCCGTTACAACACTTGTCATAACATTTATGGCTCCAGGATTTAATTTCACTGGTAGACCAATCCAGTACAGGATTGTGAAATTTTAACCAGGGCAATCCCAATATTACTGGAGAAGGCAAGTTATTCAAAACTACCAAATCCAATTTCTCATGGTGAACACCATTAATAGTGAGAGGAAATTCACAGACCTTGAGAGTAATATTCTTCAAAGGGGAACCATCCACAGAAACCACAGCAATGGGGGATGATAAAGGTTCAGGTTTTAAATTGAGTCTTTCCACGAATCCCCCATCAATTACATTCAGAGTAGATCCGCAATCAACAAAAACCCGAAATTCCATTAATTTTTTCTGAGCAATCGTGGAAGCAGCTAAAAATATACCCTTGGAATTTAAACAGGCAATACGGGCGTGACTGACCATTTTTTTTTCTTTCTTCATACGAAGCTCACAACCTTTAATCAAATGACCAGATTTTCCGCAATAGAAACACAAGCCTTCAGAAAATCGACGGTCTTTTTCTTGAGAGCGAGGTGCCACCGATCCAATCTCCATCGGTTCACCACTGTTAGTACACACATTCTCATAACCAGAAACTGACATAGCAGAGGATTTGCTCTCATTAACCCTTGCACGCAGTCTTCTATCCACCCGTATAGCTAATTGCATAGCCTGTTGCAAATCTTCAGGTGTAGGATAAGCAATTAGCAGGTCTTTAACCCTTTCACTGAGCCCAGCAAGAAATAGACTTTTCAGAGCAGAATCGTTGCACCCTGTTTGAGTAGACCAACGACGGAAATGAGTACAATATTTTTCCACATTACCTGATCCCTGTTTTAAACGTCTCAACTCAGTCTCAGCTGATGCGACACGGTCAGGATCATCATATAATAGTCCCAAAGCAGAAAAAAAACTATCCACTGATCTGAAGCATGTATCACTAGGTTGCAAAGAAAAGGCCCACTCCTGAGGCTCTTTGCGCAAAAGTGACATTATGAACCCTACGTGCTGGGATTCATCCCCAGAGGACTTAGGTCTCAAACAAAAATACAATAAGCAAGCATTTTTAAATGAAAAAAATTCTCGGTGTTCACCAAAAAATAAATCCGGCAAACATACCTTAGGCTCCAAGAAATGTGCTCCAGGACAGTTACTCACGTGCTGACGGAGCTCGGCCACCTCCAGAGAGAGTCCCTGCAGGCGATGAACCAAATCCTGAACTGACACCATGATGGAACAGAAAAATCTTTCCTTAGAGAATTTGCTGGCTGGACTTACTGTTATGTTCTGCTACCAGAGCTAAGGAAAGAGAGGAGATCTGTCCCTACGATAGAACTCAGCTTAATCCCTACGATGTAACAGGGGACCTGATCCTGCGATCAGACCTGCTAAAGTCCTAAGCTAGTCTGTACGGAGACCTATAGATGTGGGGAAGGAATCCCTACAAGTACTAAGGACTGGGAGGAATATGGGACACCTCCTAACAGAAATAGTAGCAGACAGACGAACAAACAAAATATATAGAACATAGAGGTCAGTAGACCAAGCAAACTAACAGAGCAAGACACAGAGCACAGGCTAGCTAGAAAGTAGATATACAATGAAGTCCAGCAAAGCCAGAAGGGCGGAGCAGGCTTAAATAGGCCAACAAGATCATGTGACCAGCAAAGGAAAAAAAACCTAAGAGCAAGGTTCTAACAATATGAAAGTAAAACCATGGAGCAGTATATTAGGGTATTCCCATCCTGAGACTATACCGCCTGGACAGATGAGAACAAAATTATGTGTGGAAAAAGGGAAAGAAGCAGTCTTTTTATATAAAGGCTGATAAATCGTATTCTCTATTGAGGCCTTTAGGGGTTCTGGATTCCAACTCGTGGATCCAGAAAGCTTCTCTTTGTTTGAGGACTTTAATCCGATCGCCACCTCTGCGTGGTGGTGGTACTTGTTCCAGGACTTGGAACTTTAATTGTGATATATTGTGTCCTTTTGTGATAAAATGGTGGGGAATGGGTAGTAGCATGTTTTTACATCTTATGGTGGATTTGTGTTTAGAGATACGGTCCTTTACCGATTGTGTGGTTTCGCCAATGTAAATCATGCCACAGGGGTATTTAATGAGATAGACCACAAATGAACTATCACACGTAAAATAGTCTTTGATAGTATATCTCTTGCCTGTCTGAGGATGGAAAACTGAATTGCCTTTTAGGATATTATTGCACTGGCGGCATTGAAGGCACGGGAATGTGCCTGTTTTTGGATTATGGAGAAAACGTTGTGTCTGGCCTGTTTTACTACTACCAATATCAGCGCATACTAGCGCCTCTTTAATGTTGGGAGCTCTTTTGAAGCAGGGCATAAAAGGTTGTTTGAATGAGGGTATGGTAGGATATGCTTCTTGTAGTAAGTTCCAATGTTTTTTGATGGTTTTGTGGAGGAGATAAGCATATGGATGGAACGTATGGACAAAGGGAACACGTTCCTTTTTGTCCGTAGCTGCACCCCTGATGGGGTCCCCAATATTAGTTTGGAGAGCGGAGGATGGGTAGCCCCGTTCTCTGAATTTAGACTGCATCTCTTGGAGTCTTAAAGCTCTAGTGTCTGGATCAGTGACGGTGCGTTCAACCCTTTTAAATTGGGATCTGGGGATGGATGTTTTCATTGGTTTGGGATGATTGCTGGTGAAATGTAGTAAACCGTTTCGATCGGTGGGTTTCCGAAAGAGATCCGTGCTTAAGTGCCCTTCGGTGTCTTTCAACACCAAGGTGTCTAAGAAATTGATCTTGAATCTGTCCTGGGTCATAGTGAAACCAAGGTCGGGCCAAGCAGAATTGAGGAAAGTGTGAAACAGCTTGAGGGACTCCAATGGACCATCCCAAATGCAAAAAATATCGTCAATGAATCTTTTCCATATGACAGAATGTGCCTGAAATAATGGGTGTGAGTAAACCATACGGTTTTCAAAGGTAGCCATATAACAGTGTGCATAGGGGGGGCACATTGGAGCCCATCGCGGTGCCCTTGATCTGGAGATAATAGGTGTCCTGGAACAAAAAATAGTTCTTAGTCAGAACTAACGTGAGTAGCTCAATGGAAAGGTCTATTACCCTTGGATCTGTCGAAGAATCAGTCATAAGGGTTTTGACTGTTTCTATGCCGGTGTCATGTGGTATCGATGTGTATAGGTTTCTGACATCAAACATGACTAACAGTGCGTCAGGGGGCACTTGTCCCAAACCTTTAAGCGCCGTTAGAAAGGCCCCTGTGTCCAGAAGAAAAGCTGGGCTTCTCTGAGTAAGGGGAGTCAAGATTTTCTCCAAAAACATGGCCAATGGGGAGAGGAGAGAATCTGTTGAGGCCACAATTGGTCGGCCCGGTGGGTTCGTCAAACTTTTGTGAATCTTGGGTATTATGTAGAAGACTGGTGTGACTGGATGTGTCTTAGTTAGAAATTTGCACGTTTTGGTGTCAATAACTCCGGCTACGGCAAATCGACCAATGATTGTGTTGATCAACTTGCTGAACTGGAGGGTGGGGTCATGTGGTAGACGGCGATAGGTGGTGGTGTCGTTTAATTGCCGTTCAATTTCAGTAATGTATTGTGTCCTATCCATAACCACTATGGCTCTCCCCTTGTCGGCTGGTTTGATGATGATACTTTTATCCTCTTTCAGGCTGTTGAGGGCCTGTTGGTCTAATGATGATAAGTTGGATGCATAATGTAATTTGCCCCTGTCTGCTTTGGACCTAAGGTTCTTGAATGCACTGTCCACGAAACCAATAAATGTTTCTAGGGCATGTGAGCCCTGAGGTGGTCTGTATGAACTGCGGGTATAGAGGCCAAGACTTTTGGAAGTAATGGCTACCTGAGGGTCTGATGGATGGACCGAATTGGGGTCAGGGATGTTAGGAGAGTCTGTTTGGGCAAAATGAACCTTCAGTCTGAGTGACCGATAGAACCGTTGAAGTTCCATCTCCAGTTTGAAGGTATTATGGCGGTAAGAGGGGCAGAAAAAAAGACCTTTCTGTAGTAGAGTGATTTGAGCATTGTTCAAGGTTTTAGATGATATATTTACCACCAGGGGCGTTGTGTCTGGGAGAGAGTTATCCTGGTGAAATCCATGCCGCCTCTTCTCGTTTTCTTCGGGATGGGCGTCTCTTGTACTGTCCTAAAAAACGAGAAGAGGAAAAAGATTGGTCTCTCCTGTCTGCCTCCGAGCCTGAGGAGGAGATATCTGTTGATGAGTGGGTATAGCGGCGAGAGTTTCCACCAGCTGGATGTTTCTCCTGCCATCGGTAGACTCTTTGTAGTTCGTAGTCCTCAATGTCTCTTTGGAACTTGAGTCTTTTTCTGGCCTCTGTTTCCTTACGGTGTAGGTCAATGTTGGTTTTGATCTTGGCTTGCAAAGTAGACCACTCCTCGGCGTTGATTGTAGATGTGAGTTGTCTTTCGGTGTTCTTGATCTGGTCCCTCGTGGAAGAGATAGCCTTGTGTAAAAACTCTACAGTTAGTGTCATAAGATCAAGTGAACATTTATTTAGAATCTGTTCAAAGCGGTTGCAGTAGTCTGGTAGATCGGAGAATAAGGTGGGTCTTAAGGGTACCCTAAGACCTCTGGGGATGCGTATTTTGTAATATGTATCAGGGTTGATGTGCATTTTTTCATTCTCTTTTTTTTCCTCTATAGAGATCCCTGCCCTCTGTTCCTGCCCTCCTATCCAGTCCCCTCCTCTGTTTCCACGGTGGCAGCGCACGCTCAGATCACCTGGTTCTCGTAGATAGTTACTTTCTTTTGCGTGGAACGCAAGCTCCTGGACCGCACGCATCATTCCTATCGTCACATCCGGTGACGTCATTTCCGCTTCTGCGCCAGCGCGCTCTGCAGCGTATTATTCAATTAGTTGTGCTCCCTATATATACTAGCGCCCTTCACACCACATGGCAGCGCTCTCTACCAGCGGGGGATACCGCGTAGTCTAAGCCATATTCAAGTCACCATTCAGGTATAGTACTCCCTGCTTCCCTTCCATACTTTGTTGCACAGCCAGTCCAATGTTTCTCACCTTGGCATTTGTATACTTCTAGGCAGCCTTAGAGACTTACTGTCCAGGCCGTTCAGCCACGCACACTAGCATTGGCAGTCTGGTATGTCCTCCCTAGTTGCTTGTTGCTTTGCCTCCACGACTTTAGGCAGCACCCTATACCTTCTTCCCTTTCCCCCCCTTTTTCCCATCCTATCCCATTAAGTTCAGTTTGTTATTGTTCAAATGTATGATCTTGTAATAATTTAATTTCTGTACTGCATCACTTGTATTTTGCAGCAATACTGATGAAGGTCAATTGTGACCGAAACGTTTATTTTTCTTTTGGACTGCATAAATTAAAATAAAAAAATCCTATTCTTTCATATCCATTGAGTGCCGAGGTTATTTTCATTACATTTACAGCATGACTCCAGTGCTGAAAAAGAAAATGCTGGAGTGGTGTTTTAACCGTAGTTTAGTCTCCTCTGCAGTGATTTTATGTATATCTTGGCACAATTTTTATGTCATTTTGTGAAAAATGTAACTTTTTATGTTAAAAGTTACAAAAATAGATTACAGACCTTTCGTGATGATCGAGCATGCTATTAAATCTCGAGGAACAAGCATGCTCGATCATCACTACAGAACATCTTTAAGTGCACAAAATTCATGTACCATGTGCGCCATTTCGAAGAATTTGGCACAAAAATTAGCAACGAATACCACGCAGCTATATAACATGGAGTGCTATGCAATGCTCTGTCGGATAGCACTCGGCCCAATGTTATACTCTAGGGCAGTGCAAATGTGCGATTTTTTTCTCATGACGATCTGTCATGAGAAATTAATTGCAAGATGCTGCATGTGGCTCTGATATTCGGATCACGCGCACCCATACAAATCTATGGGTGCGTGTGAAATACTGCACGCACAGAGACAATGGGGAAGATGGAAAAATTTCCATCTTCTCTGCACCTGTGCTGTGCTCTCTCTTAATGTAAGGCAACAATTTAGTTTTTGTTCTACATGAGCAACAGGAGCAATACCTATGGTGTCATACAAGCAGGACAATTGAAAAAAAAGACACTAGACTCCTTATACACACAATGCAGTCCAAGCATACAACAACAGAAGGTATTTAAAAATGAACACCGTTCTCTACCTTTTTTGTAGCTCCATAAGTTGGTATCTTGTTTTCCACCTACTAAAAAGATTACAAAAGAATATACAGTGGGGAAAATAAATATTAAATACACTGCCAATTTTGAAAGTTTTCCCACCTACAAAGAATAGAGAGGTCTGTAATTTTTATCGTAGGAGACAGAATCTAAAAAAAATCCAGAAAGTCAAATTGCATGATTTTTACATAATTAATTTGCATTTTTTTGCATGAAATAAGCATTTGATACAATAGATAAGAAGAACTTAAAATTTGGTACAGAAACCTTTTTGCAATTACAGAGGTCAGACTTTTCCTGTAGTTCTTGACCAAGTTTGCGTACACTGCAGCAGGGATTTTGACTCCTCCATACAAATCATCTCCAGATCTTTCAGGTTTCGGGGCTGTCGCTGGGTAACATTGAGCTTTAGCTCTCTCCAAAGATTTTCTGTTGGGTTCAGGTCTGGAGACTGGCTAGGCCACTCTAGGACCTTGAAATGCTTCTTACAGAGTCACTCATTAGTTTCCCTGGCTGTGTGTCACGGGTCATTGTCATGCTGGAAGACCCAGCCACGACCCATCTTTAATGCTCTTACTTAGGAAAGGAGGTTGTTGGCCAAAATCTCGCGATACATGACCCCAACCATCCTCGCTTCAATATGGTGCAGAAAAGCACCCCCAAAGGATGATGTTTCCCCCACCATGCTTCAGGGTTGGGTTGATGTTCTTGAGGTTGTACTTATCTTTCTTCTTTCTCCAAACTTGGCGAGTGGAGTTGATACTAAAAAGTTCTATTTTGGTCTCATCTGACCACATGACCTTCTCTCATTCCTCCTCTGGATCATCCAGATGGTCATTGGCAAACTTCAAATGGGCCTGGACAAGTGCTGGTGTGAGCAGGGGAACCTTGTAAGCCCTGCAGGATTTTAATCCATGACGGCGTAGTGTGTTACTAATGTTAGTTTGAGATTATGGTCCCAGCTCTCTTCAGGTCACTGACCAGGTCCTCCCATGCAGTTCTGGGCTGATTCTTGACCTTTCTCAGAATCATCCTTACCTCATGAGGTGAGATCTTGCATGGAGCCCCAGACTGACAGTTATCTAGTGTTTCTTCCATTTTCTAATAATTGTGCCAACAGTTGTTGCCTCAACAAGTTGCTTGCCTATTGTCCTGTAGCACATCCCAGCCTTGTGCAGGTCTACAATTCTGTCCCTGGTGTCCTTAGACAGCTTTTTGGTCTTGGCCGTGGTGGAAAGGTTGGAGTGGAAATTGATTGTGTGTGTGTGGACAGGTGTCTTTTATACAGGTAACGAGTTAAAACAGGTGCAATTAATACAGGTAATGAGTGCAGAGTAGAAGGGGTTCTTAAAGAAAAACTAACAGGTCTGTGAGAGACAGAATTCTTGCTGGTTGGTAGGTGATCAAATACTTATTTCATGCAATAAAATGCAATTAAATTATTTAAAAATCATACAATGTGATTTTCTGGTTTTTAGTTTTAGATTCTGTCTCTCACAATTGAAGTGTACCTACGATAAAAATTACAGACTTCTCCATTTTTTTTTTTATAGATGGGAAAACTTGAAAAATAGGCAGTGTAAGTAATACTTATTTTCCCAACTTATGTTTTAAAATCACAAACCCATTGACATTTCCTCTTTAAAGTGCACCTGCCAGCAGGTTTGTGCTACCACACATGCGTGGGCCGCGGCTGCCATATTGGGGGATGTAAATTTTCACTTTTGAACAGAAATTACACAGACAATATTTAAAACAGTAGGCAGGTGACTGAAAGCGCAGTGACCTGTCAGAGGCCAGAGATAGGCATACATTATGAGAGCACCAGCTACAGCCCCTCCCTAAAATCCCGCCCCAGAGCACGAGCATATCATTAATGCAGAACTGAAAATAAAGATTATAAAAGAATCACTGGATGGATTTCATCAACAAAGGTATCATTTTACTAAGTGTAATGTCGCCCACCTGTCAGTGTATGTAGTTTACTAAGCACAATCCTGCTGACAGGTGCACTTTAAGTCTCAGGGAGTATTTGTAGGCCTGAACAGAATGTGTGTAGACCATCTATAATATTGTATACCATAAGAGCTTTAAAAGAACAAATGACATGTCTCTACGAGTCATCGAACTGACAACATCTAATAGTGAGCTAACAAAATGCTTACATCTACAAATCTCTTTGGCAAAGTAAGTGTTAAATGGTTATCATTCCAATTTTTTGCAGGAAGTGAAAGCACCAGATTAAAAATAAAGGGCCTTTCAGAGTAGAATTAGAGAGGTCAGTGTACTGGCCACACACCTTGCCAAGTGGAGGTTTACTTTCTGGGAATATTCCTTGGGGTGTTCCGGAGACTAGCTATATTCGGCATTATGGAGACAGAAATATGACTGTGAAATGAAGGATAACTCCAAATATTAGAAAAGTCTTGCTTTACTAAGCCCTCTGCTATTAAAAAGTTAAATATAACCCAACAATTACAAAGTCAAATATTCTGAAACTAGACTCAAATATATCTGAGGCTTACTGTATTCTAATACTCCTGTATTTAAAAAAAAAAATCTTACCTCTCCCTACCACAAAAGCCCAATTTCCATTACTACTTTGTTACTCTAAATCCTGTGTCCTATGTGGAGGGAGATTGCATCTGGTCATGAATATGCAAATTTTGGGAGAGCTGGAACTAACTGGCATGAAAATCTGACATTGTTCAAAAATGTTGAGACTTTTCAAAGTGTTTTCAAAGTTACAACTTTTCAAAGAATAAACACTTTGATGAATCAGGACCTTAGTGTTTTTCATTTTTCTTTGTTTTCGCCATATTTGTATTTCCATTTGTGCCTTTTCTTAAGTCTATAATATAGAGTGCTGCTCACCATTATTGGCATCCCTTCATTTTTTTCATAAACTGTACAATATCTTCAGAAATAAATGGAAATGTACAAAAGTTATATCCTCAGGATTTTGTAATTAGTGGTCCAAAGAAATACAACAATAAAACATTGTTTTCAACTTCCATGTTGCAATTTCAAAGAAGAAACAGAATAAACAGCATGTGCAGCAATAAAGGCACCCCTAATTAATACGTGGCTGCACACCCTTTGGCATTGATGACCGCTTCCATGGCTTCTTGTAGCCATCTATAAGCTTTTTGCACTTGTCAGCTGGAATTTTCTCCCACTCTTCCTTTGCAGTTTGTTCAAGCTCTTGAATGTTTGCCATAATTCTTTTTCCCAATGGCAGATTTCAACTCACCACAAAGATTTTGAATGGGATTCAGGTCAGGTGTCATTGCTGGCCATTTAAAAAACAGTCCATTTTTTCTTTTTAAACCCTTCCGGTGTACTTTTGGATGTGTGCTTTGGGTCATTGTCTTGCTGGAAGACCCATGATCTTCAACTCAAACCAATTTTCTGACACTGGGTAGGACATTTTGCTCTAAAATCTCTTGATAATCCTCTGATTTCATGATTCCTGTGCTACAGTCAAGGCATCCAGTACCAGGCGCAGCAAAGCAACCCCATAGCATTATGGATCCTCCACCATACTTAACTGTTGGTAAAGTGTTCTTTTTTTTATAAGCTTCATTGCGCTCTCTGTAAACAAACTTGCTTTGCATTGCCAAAAAGCTCTATTTTTGTTTCATCTGTCCACAGAACATTTTCTCAGAATGATTGTGGTTTGGCAAGGTACTCTTACTGTTCCAGGTTGGCCTTCAGGTCTTTGGATGTTTGACGTGGTATTTTTTCTACCATTCGCAACTACCATCAAAGACATTTCTTGTCAATTTTCCTCTTTCCCTCACGTCCAGGGAGGTTGCTGACGGGTCCATCCTTGACAAACTTCTTAATAACACTGCACACTGTTGAAACTGGGATACCAAGTTCTTTGGAGATGGCCTTATACCCTTTGGAAGTCTTGTGTTTGCTAATAATAGCAGTTCTTATGTTCTCAGACAGCGCCTTTGTGTTCACCATTGTGACAAAGGAACAGGGACTACCATGTGGCTTTTTAAAACAGTGAAGTCATCATTCATTGGTTAATTCATTTAACATGGGCACCAACAATTAATCACAGGAGAATCTCTTTTGTGATTTACCACAGGCGAGTCAAAATGTGTTTCCATACTAAATTAATGTAAAGGGTGCCAATACCAGTGTCACAGCAAGCTTTCAGTTTTTCTATCCCCCCCCCTATTGTTTTTTGTTTTAAATTATTGTTCATCATTTGCTCTTTTGCATTTAACACAAGTGCTCTATACAAAAACTGTTTCACTTGATTCATTTTTTTCAGGAGATATTCCACATTATGTACTTAAACTTCCTGGGTACCAATAACGAAGAGCAGAACTGTATTTGCTCACTGTTTGGGCATTTTTAGTTCTCCACTGTGGGCCCGGTTTAGGATTTCCAGATGTTTTCACCTGATTCATCATTTGCCACTTTTTAAAAAGTTGCAAAATTTGTCAAAAATGTACTCCAGTCCTCCCCTTGGACTCATGTTATGCATGCCACGATATTTGCCACAATTTTTGTGCCATTTTGAAAAAGGTATGACATTTTGCACTAAAAAGGTGCAAAAAAGGGTTAAAAACAGAAATAAAGACATTTTTGAGTTTGTACAAAATCCATGATCCGCATTCACCATTTTTAAGAAACAGCAAGGAATACCACAAGATAGAAAAACAAAAGTGACTTAAAAACATGCAAATAAAAGTGAAGTTTTAATGGAAGTTTCTTTCGAAGCTAGACTAATATGTACCTACCTTCTGTTATGGTATTTTTAATAGTAATCAGTAACTCGCAAGAGCCACTGACCTTATACTACAATAACCAGTTTATCACCTGGTAAGGAAATTTTCTGTGCAAAATTCAACTGAAATATTTGTTCTGTGCTGAAAACTACTAATCCCATCAGTAACATTAATGAACATTAGTACAAAGTTTGTCCAAATGTTTTAGGCAGTTGTGGAAAAAATTCTGCTTTCAAAAATAGAAGTGTTAACGGTTTCTTTTTATCAATTAACAAAATGCAAAATGGTTGACCAAACGTCAAATCTAACTCAAATCAATATTTTCTGTGACCACTCTTTGCCATTAAAACACCTTCAATTCTTCCAGATACTTGCATACGGTTTTTGAAGGAACACGGCAAGGATGTAGTTTAAAACATTTGGAGAGCTACAGTGGCTTGCGAAAGTATTCACCCCCATTGGCATTTTTCGTATTTGGCTTCCTCACAACCTGGAATTTCACTGTTTTTTGAGGGTTTGCAAAAGTTCATGTAAAGAACATGCCTACAACTGTGAACATTTGTTTTAATTTTTATTGCGAGGCAAACAATAAACAGGATAAAATAACTGAAAACTTTAGTGTGCATAAATATTCACCTCCCCTTAAAGTTAGTACTTTGCAGAGCCTCCTTTTGTGGCAATTACAGCTGTAAGCCGCTTTGGATAAGTCTGTCACGGATGGACAAGGGGATGTCCAGCGGACGGCACAACTCATGGATGCAACAGGATGATATAGGGGGAAGGAAGGCCCTAACGTTAGGTGACAAGGGAAAGGACACCTCCTGATACCAACCTGTGTCTGTCCCTAAGCTCCCCTATCGTTCCTAGATGGGTTCTTCATCCCGTGTGCGATCATGTGCCTAAGCCCTCGCTGGCCCTGGATTTAACCTGGCTAGTGCGCAGGCCAGCGAGACACTAGTCTCACCACTGCTATAAGACAACAAGAGGAAGGTAAGACAAACAATGCGAAGACAAAAACATAGAATACACTTAGCTTTCCAACAGGAAACTTCACTGCTGCAACAGGAACGAACACCACAGCTTCTCCAGAAACTGGCTCCTTCAAAGAGGTCAGCATAGAAAGAACTATAACTGGCAGTCAGTTGATGGATCATGTGGCTATTTAAAGGGAGGTTGGAGTGGCACCAACCAACATCAGCTGACCATCCTCAGAAGGCTGCCAACAAGAGACTAACATTAACCCTTGCTGGACAAAAGGTAAAAAACTACATTTAAAATTACAGCATACCCAGAGATGCCACAAATCTCAAAATTATTCGTGACAAAGTCTCTATGAGCTTTCCACATCTAGCCACTGGAATTTTTGCCCATTCCTCAAGGTAAAACTGCTCCAGCTCTTTCAAATTATATGGTTTCCTCTGGTGAACAGCAATCTTCAAGTCTGACCACAGAGTCTCAATTGGAAAGTCTGGGCTTTGACTAGGCCACTCCAAAACATTTACACATTTCCCCTTAAACCACTTGAATGTTGCTTTAGCAGTATGCTTTGGGTCATTGTCTTGTTGGAAGGTGAACCTCCGTACCAGTCTCAAATCACTGAAACAGCTTTTGCTCAAGAATATTCCTGTATTTTGCACCATCCATCTTACCCTCGACTCGGACCATTTTCCCAGTCCCTGCTGCCAAAAAACACCCCCACAGCATGATGCTGCCACTACCATGTTTCACTGTGGGGATGGTGTTCTTGAGGTGATGAGCTGTGTTGGTTCGGTGCCAGACATAGCGTTTACCTTGGTGATCAAAAAGTTCAATTTTGGTCTCATCTGACCACAACACCTTCCTCCATACATTTGCGGAGTCTCCCACATGTCTTTTAGAAAACTCAAAAAGAGCCTTACAATTTTTTTGTGTAAGTAAAGGCTTTTTTTTCTGCCCAGTCTTCCATAAAGGCCACTATGGAGTGTACGGCTTATTGTGGTCGTATGGACAGATACTGCATTCTGAACTCTGCAGCTCTTTCAAGGTCTCTGCGCTGCCTCTGATTAATGCCCAGTTTGCCCGGGCTGAGAGTTTTGGTGGGCGGCCCTCTCTTAACAGGTTTGTTGTGGTACCATGTTCCTTCTATTTGATGATAATGAATTTGATGGTGCTCCAGGGGATCATCAGAGATTGGGATACTTTTTTATAACCCAACCCTGACTTGGACTAAGTTATCAACAACTTTGTTCCTGACTTGTTTGGAGATCTCCTTGGTCTTCATAGTGTTGTTTGGTTAGTGGTGTCTCTTGCATAATGGTGTTGCAGCCTCTGTGGCCTTTCAGAAAAAGTGTATATATACTGACAGACCATGTGACACTTAGATTGCATAGAGGTGGACTTCTTTTCACTAAGCATGTAACTTATGAAGGTAATCAACTTAGACAGTTTAGATGCATCACACACAAATCAAATTACAAAAATATTTAAATACAGCTTGCAATGTAATAAAATAGGTAAAAAGGCAAAGGTGGAGAATACTTTTGCAAGTCACTTTAACTACAGGTCTTCTGTGTATGAGGCTTATGCAAATCCTTTTGTCTCTTCATGTAATCCCAGACATACTCGATGATGTTGAGGTCAGATCTCTGTGGGGCCATTTCATCACTTCCAGGACTATTTGTTCTTTATGCTGAAGATAACTCTTAATGACATTGGATGAATGTTTGGAGTCCTTGTCCAGTCTTGGAGTAAATTTTGAGCCAATCAGATGCCTTCGTGATGGATTAACCCCTTTATGACGTGTGCCGTAATAGTACGACACACATCATATCCCCGTTTGATGTGGGCTCCGGCGCTGAGCTCGTACCTTTCCGGGCACATGTCAGCTGATCTATACAGCTGATGTGTGCCTGCAACAGATGTGGGTGGAATCGCGATTCACCCGCGGCTGTTAACTAGTTAAATGCCCCGTCAATCTCTAACTGCAGCATCTAACTCTCGCTTTCCGGAAGAGCATCGTTGGCTCTGCCCATTGGCTACCCTGTCACATGATCGCGGGTCGCGGATGGGTTGGCATGACAACCCGGGATCTGCAGGAGACCCCTGCGGTTGTCATTGCCAGATTGCTATGGCAATTCAGCTACATACAGGCAATCAGATAAGTGCAGCTTCTAGTTTCCCATGGAGAAGTTTTTAAAAGTATTAAAAATATAAAAAATATATGAAAGTCAAATCACCCCCGTTTCACCCCATTCAAAATAAAACAATAAAAGAAAAGAAAATATACACATATTTGGTATCACCTCTTTCAGAATCGCCCGATCAATATAAAAAAATAATTAATTTGATCAGTGAACGGCGTAACGAGAGAAAGAATTAAAAACGCCAGAATTAAGTTTTTTTGGTCGCCGCAACATTGCAATAAAATGCAATAACGGGTGATCAAAACATCAAATCTACACCAAAATGGTATCAATAAAAACATCAGCTCAGCACACAAAAATAAGTCCTCACCAGGCCCCAGATAAGGAAAAATGGAAACGCTATGGGTCTCGGAAAATTGAGTAATTTTTTTTTTTTTTTTTAAACAAAGTTTGGATTTTTTTTTTCACCACTTAACTAAAAACGAACCTATACATGTATGGTATCTACAAACTCGTAATGACCTGGAGAATCATAATGGCAGGTCAGTTTTAGCATTTAATGAACATGGTAAAAAAAAAAAAAAAACAATATTGGAATTGCACTTTGTTTGCAATTTCACCGCACTTGCAATTTTTTTCCCATTTTCCAGTACAAGATATGGCAAAACCAATGCAGTCATTCAAAAGTACAAATTGTCCCGCAAAAAATAAGCCCTCATATGACCATATTGACCAAAAATAAAAAATTTATGGCGCTGGGAAGAAGGGGAGCAAAAAACGAAAACGCAAATACGGAAATTGGCCCGGTCATTAAGGGGTTAATATCTGGCTGTATTTCTCAGCATTGAGGACAACATTAATCCTGACCAAATTCCCAACTCCTTTTGCTAAAATGCAGCCCCAAAGTTGTAGGATCCTCCACTATGCTTCACTGCTGCCTGCAGACACTTATTATTGTACCACTTCCAAGTTGTTACGTACACACCTCTCAGCATGTGAAAATGTAGTGCACCTGCATGGGTTAATTTATCTCCTCTCACTCCATCCAGTTCTCAACCTCTGTTTTAGGCTATAAAGAGCACAAATCACACCCCGACACACTTAGCACACCCCGGTTTCTTACGCTACCACCACTCAAACACATGGAGTAATGATTCCCCAAAATCTATGTTACTGTCAGACAATCAAAAAAAGAGGTCACACAAACTCTTAAAGGCTATGGATTCTTTTAGAGCGAGCAAGAGTCAACTTATTAAAGGTTTTAAGCTTTAATATAAAAATATACAGTGCTTACAATAAATATCTAAAAACATAAAAATGCAATGACATACAACTATGCAAAACAATTATAAAATAAAAAAGAAGAAAGTAACAGAATTACCTAAAACATTTCTATTTGCAGTTATCGTCTGTTTTCCTGAAGGAGGAAGAAGTGAATCTTGGAGCACATCAGCCTTTAAGCAACCCCCACATGTGAACACTTCTTTGTGTCACCCAGATTTTGTATAGTCTTGACCACAGACTCATATTTCCAGGAGGACCTGGATTTGTGTATTTAAACGATTAAACAATACTGTCTGTAAATGGCCAATGAGCCAAGTTGTGGCATTTCAAATACCTGTGTCTTCCTATACAGACAATTGGAAATATTCCTTTTAGTACAGACCATTTGCTAACCCCCTCTCTAAGCTCAGAATCCAGGAGCTAAGTTGCCAGTATTAACACCTAGCTCCAGCAAAAGTCCTTTGTGCTTACAATACTGGTATATCCAGTTTTACCCTTTTGTCAACTAAATGTAACTACTGCTGTTATGATTTCTCTTATTGATGATATATTTCCTTCACACCTCTCCTCTTTTGAATGTGCATGGGAGTTTAACTTACTTGTCAACTCGCTAGCACATATCCAACCCCGGCCCCCCTTGGCGAGATAAACCATCAGCATTGCCATGATCAATTCTTTTCTTATATAAAATCATATTGCTGTAAAATCAGACTCCATCTGAGCAATTTCCCATTATTCCCCACTACTCTGTTGAGCCAACTCAGTGGGTTATGATCTGTGATGACTGTGAAGTTGCTTCCATAGATGTATGGCAGGAGTTTCTGCAGAGCCCACACTATTGCTAAACACTTCTTTTCAATTGTGGCATAAACAACCTCCCTGGGCAAGAGTTTCCTGCTTAGATAGAGAATTGGGTGATCTTCACCTCGTTGGTAGTGTTGAGCGATACCTTCCGATATCAGGAAATATCGTATCGGATTGGATCGGGCCGATACCCAAAAAGTATCGGATATCGCCGATTCCGATACCGGAAACCAATGCAAGTCAATGGGACACAAATATCGGAATGAAAATAAACCCTTTCTTTCCTTGTAGGTTAATTCTACATGAAGGAAAACAACTAAGAATAATGTAGAATGACATGAAAAGCCGGCAATTCATCAGCGGCATACACCGGTACCCGACAATTTACAACAGAAAGAATAGAGCTTCACACATAGATTAGATAGATAGAAACATGTCAGTCACATATATATGAAGTACAGTGACAGTGTTGCTTACTGTACTTGTCATTTAGTGTAAAGGATTTATTTAAAAAAATAATAGTGTTTTCATGCACCGTCTCTTTAAGAAAGCCGGCCGGCAATTCAGCATCTGTACCCGACAATTTAGAATAGAAAGAATAGAGAATCACACATAGATTAGATAGATAGAAACATGTCAGTCACATATATATGAAGTACAGTGACAGTGTTGATTACTGTACTTGTCATTTAGTGTTAAAATAAAGGATTTATTTAAAAAAAAATTGGCGTGGGGTTCCCCTTAATTTTAGGCTCTAGCGGAGGTTAAGCAGACAGCTGGGGCAAATGTTTGAAGCCTGGGAAGGGGGTAATACCCACGGAGCTTCCCAGGCTACTAATATCAGCCCCCAGCTGAATACCTAGCCTTTACTAGCTATTAAAATGGGGGAACCCCCCCAAAAAAAATAACGTGGGGTCCCCCCTAATTTAATAGCTAGCACAGGCTAGGCAGACAGCTGGGGGCTGATATTAATAGCCCAGGAAGGGTGCCATGAATATTGGCCCCCTCCCAGGCTAGAAACACCAGCCGTCAGCCGCCCCAGAAATGGCGCATCCATAGGATGCGCCAATTCTGGCACTTAGCCTCGCTCTTCCACGCTGCCCTGGTGCGGTGGCAGGGGGTAATAGGGTTGGGGTTGATGTCAGCTTATAATGCCAGCTGACATCAAGCCCAGGTTAGTAATGGAGAGGCGTCTATAAGACACCCCCATTACTAACCCCATAGTCAAAGTTAAAAGAAAACACAAACACCCAGAATAAAGTCCTTTAATTGAAATAAAGACACAATTCTTTATTGTTCTAAATTAAACCATACTTACCATCACGCCCATTCCAGCTGAAGCCAACGATCTCCTGCAATAAAAGTAAAATAATAAAGCAACCTCATCCTTACCTTTCCATGGTTCCCACGACAGCTTCAGCTCTGCTACATCGAGATGACAGGCTGGACCGCAGCAGAACGCTGCCATCCAGCCTGTCATCCCGCAGACACTGAGAAGCGCAGGCATGCTTGCGCTCCTCAGTGTCTCTCTGTGACGTCATCCAGATGAGCCGAGTTCATGTCCAATGAACTCAGCTCACCTCATGCACGTCACTGACAGCGTGGGAAAATTCTCCTGCACTCAGCGCTTCAGCGTGAGAATTCTCCCACGCTGTCAGTGACATACATGAGGTGAGGTCATGTCCAATGAACTCAGCTCACCTCATGCACGTCACTGACAGCGTGGGAAAATTCTCACGCTGAAGTGCTGAGTGCAGGAGAATTTTCCCACGCTGTCAGTGACGTACATGAGGTGAGCTGAGTTCATTGGACATGACCTCGGCTCATCTGGATGCCGTCACAGCGAGACACTGAGGAGTGGAAGTATGCCTGCGCTTCTCAGTGTCTGCGGGATGACAGGATGGATGGCAGCGTTCTGCTGCGGTCCAGCCTGTCATCTCGATGTAGCAGAGCTGAAGCTGTCGTGGGAGCCATGGAAAGGTAAGGATGATGTTGCTTTATTATTTTACTTTTATTGCAGGAGATCGTTGGCTTCAGCTGGAATGGGCGTGATGGTAAGTATGGTTTAATTTAGAACAATAAAGAATTGTGTGTTTATTTCAATTAAAGGACTTTTTTCTGGGTGTTGTGTTTTTTTAAATACTTTACTAGAAATTCATGGTGGTCATGTCTAATATTGGCGTGACCCCATGAATTTCGGGCTTAGGGCCAGCTGATAATGCCAAGCTGGCCTTAACCCCTTTATTACCCAGTGAGCCACCGCACCAGGGCCCTGGATGAGTTGGGTACAGCGCCAGAAGATGGCGCTTCTATGAACGCGCCATTTTCTGGGGCGGCTGCGGACTGCAATTTGCAGCGGGGGTGGCCCAGAAAGCTTGGGTCTCCCTGCGCTGCGGATTCCAGCCCACAGCTGCCTAGTTGTATCTGGCTGGGCACAAAAATAGGGCGAAGCCCCACGCATTTTTTTTTTAAATTATTTCATGAAATTCATGGAATAATTAAGAAAAAAAGGGCTTCCCTATATTGTTGTGTCCAACCAGGTACAAATAGGCAGCTGGTGGTTGGGGGCAGCCCATTCCTGCCTGCTGTACCTGGCTGGACACAAATATAGTGCGAAGCCCCACGTCAATTTTTTTTTAATTATTTCATGAAATAATTTTTTTAAAAAAGGGCTTCCCTTTATTGTTGTGTCCGGCCAGGTACAAATAGGCAGCTGGTGGTTGGGGGCAGCCTGTTCCTGCCTGCTGTACCTGGCTGGACACAAATATAGGGCGAAGCCCCACGTCAATTTTTTTTTAAATAAATCCTTTATTTTAACACTAAATGACATTTGAGGAGTTAATAAAGATGCAGTCCCTAAATTATTATTTATTTTTTAATTAATTTTTCCCAAAACTTTTGACGTGGGCTTCGCCATATTTTTGTATGCCAGCCAGGTACAGCATCCAGCTTCTATGAACGCGCCATTTTCCGGGGCGGCTGCGGACTGCAATTTTCAGCGGGGGGGGGGGGCAGAAAGCTTGGGCCTCCCTGCGCTGCAGATTCCAGCCCCCAGCTGCCTAGTTGTACCTGGCTGGACACAAAAATAGGGAGAAGCTTCACGTATTTTTTTTTTTAAATTATTTCATGAAATTCATGAAATAATTAAGAAAAAAAGGGCTTCCCTATATTGTTGTGTCCAACCAGGTACAAATAGGCAGCTGGTGGTTGGGGGCAGCCCGTTCCTGCCTGCTGTACCTGGCTGGACACAAATATAGTGCGAAGCCCCACGTCAATTTTTTTTAAATCATTTCAGGAAATTCATGAAATAATTAAAAAAAATTGATGTGGGGCTTCGCCCTATATTTGTGTCCAGTCAGGTACAGCAGGCAGGAACGGGCTGCCCCCAACCACCAGCTGCCTATTTGTACCTAGCCGGACACAACAATATAGGGAAGCCCTTTTTTTCTTAATTATTCCATGAATTTCATGAATTTAAAAAAAAAAAACGTGGAGCTTCGCCCTATTTTTGTGTCCAGCCAGGTACAACTAGGCAGCTGGGGGCTGGAATCTGCAGCGCAGGGAGGCCCAAGCTTTCTGGGCCCCACCCGCTGCAAATTGCAGTCCGCAGCCGCCCCAGAAAATGGCGCGTTCATAGAAGCGCCATCTTCTGGCGCTGTACCCAACTCATCCAGGGCCCTGGTGCTGTGGCTCACTGGGTAATAAAGGGGTTAAGGCCAGCTTGGCATTATCAGCTGGCCCTAAGCCCGAAATTCATGGGGTCACGCCAATATTAGACATGACCACCATGAATTTCTAGTAAAGTATTTAAAAAAACACAACACCCAGAAAAAAGTCCTTTAATTGAAATAAACACACAATTCTTTATTGTTCTAAATTAAACCATACTTACCATCACGCCCATTCCAGCTGAAGCCAACGATCTCCTGCAATAAAAGAAAAATAATAAAGCAACCTCATCCTTACCTTTCCATGGCTCCCACGACGGCTCCAGCTCTGCTACATCGAGATGACAGGCTGGACCGCAGCAGAACGCTGCCATCCAGCCTGTCATCCCGCAGACACTGAGAAGCGCAGGCATACTTCCACTCCTCAGTGTCTGGCTGTGACGGCATCCAGATGAGCCGACAATGAACTCGGCTCACCTCATGTACATCACTGATAGCGTGGGAGAATTCTCCTGCACTCAGCGCTTCAGCGTGACAAGTTTCCCACGCTGTCAGTGACGTGCATGAGGTGAGGTCATGTCCAATGAACTCGGCGCACCTCATGCACGTCACTGACAGCGTGGGAAAATTCTCACGCTGAAGCGCTGAGTGCAGGAGAATTTTCCCACGCTGTCAGTGACGTGCATGAGGTGAGCTGAGTTCATTGGACATGACCTCGGCTCATCTGGATGCCGTCACAGCGAGACACTGAGGAGCGCAAGCATGCCTGCGCTTCTCAGTGTCTGCGGGATGACAGGCTGGATGGCAGCGTTCTGCTGCGGTCCAGCCTGTCATCTCGATGTAGCAGAGCTGAAGCTGTCCTGGGAACCATGGAAAGGTAAGGATGAGGTTGCTTTATTATTTTACTTTTATTGCAGGAGATCGTTGGCTTCAGCTGGAATGGGCGTGATGGTAAGTATGGTTTAATTTAGAACAATAAAGAATTGTGTCTTTATTTCAATTAAAGGACTTTTTTCTGGGTGTTTGTGTTTTTTTTAAATACTTTACTAGAAATTCATGGTGGTCATGTCTAATATTGGCGTGACCCCATGAATTTCGGGCTTAGGGCCAGCTGATAATGCCAAGCTGGCCTTAACCCCTTTATTACCCAGTGAGCCACCGCACCAGGGCCCTGGATGAGTTGGGTACAGCGCCAGAAGATGGCGCTTCTATGAACGCGCCATTTTCCGGGGCGGCTGCGGACTGCAATTTGCAGCGGGTGGGGCCCAGAAAGCTTGGGCCTCCCTGCGCTGCGGATTCCAGCCCCCAGCTGCCTTGTTGTACCTGGCTGGACACAAAAATAGGGCGAAGCCCCACGTATTTTTTTTTTAAATTATTTCATGAAATTCATGGAATAATTAAGAAAAAAAGGGCTTCCCTATATTGTTGTGTCCGGCTAGGTACAAATAGGCAGCTGGTGGTTGGGGGCAGCCCGTTCCTGCCTGCTGTACCTGACTGGACACAAATATAGGGCGAAGCCCCACATAATTTTTTTTTAATTATTTCATGAATTTCCTGAAATAATTAAAAAAAAATTGACGTGGGGCTTTGCACTATATTTGGGTCCAGCCAGGTACAGCAGGCAGGAACGGGCTGCCCCCAACCACCAGCTGCCTATTTGTACCTGGCCGGACACAACAATATAGGGAAGCCCTTTTTTTCTTAATTATTCCATGAATTTCATGAAATAATTAAAAAAAAAAAAACGTGGAGCTTCTCCCTATTTTTGTGTCCAGCCAGGTACAACTAGGCAGCTGGGGGATGGAATCTGCAGCGCAGGGAGGCCCAAGCTTTCTGCCCCCCGCTGAAAATTGCAGTCCGCAGCCGCCACGGAAAATGGCGCGTTCATAGAAGCTGGATGCTGTACCTGGCTGGCATACAAAAATATGGCGAAGCCCACGTCAAAAGTTTTGGGAAAAATTAATTAAAAAATAAATAATAATTTAGGGACTGCATCTTTATTAACTCCTCAAATGTCATTTAGTGTTAAAATAATGGATTTATTTTAAAAAAAAATGGCGTGGGATCCCCCATAATTTTAGTCTCTAGCGGAGGTTAAGCAGACGGCTGGGGCAGATGTTTGAAGCCTGGGAAGGGGGTAAAACCCACGGAGCTTCCCAGGCTACTAATATCAGCCCCCAGCTGAATACCTAGCCTTTACTAGCTATTAAAATGGGGGACCCCCCCAAAAAAATGACGTGGGGTCCCCCCTATTTTAATAGCTAGCAAAGGCTAGGCAGACAGCTGGGGGCTGATATTAATAGCCCAGGAAGGGTGCCATGAATATTGGCCCCCTCCCAGGCTAGAAACACCAGTCGTCAGCCGCCCCAGAAATGGCGCATCCATAGGATGCGCCAACTCTGGCACTTAGCCTCGCTCTTCCACGCTGCCCTGGTGCGGTGGCAGGGGGTAATAGTGGTGGGGTTCATGTCAGCGCCAGCTGTCATGAAGCTCAGGTTAGTAATGATGGGCGTCTATAAGACACCCCCATTACTAACCTACAAAGTGTTAAAAAGAAAAAACACACTACACCCAGAAAAAAATAATTTATTTGAAATAAAACACACAATTTTATTTAATTCTTAGTTTACTAAAAATAATAGTTACCTGTCCACGTTCCTGCGCTGATCTCCCATGCACAGCTGTCACATCTGGAGATGGTGACAGCTGTGCATGGCTGCTGTAAGCTCACGCTGCCGGGAACACGTCCGCTCCCGGCAGCGGGAGCCACTGACTGAGGTCACCGGAGTGCATTCAGGCAGCGCAGCTCCGGAGACCTCCTTTACGGCACTGCTGTACCGTGGGAATTTCTCACGATACAGCAGGGCCGTAAAGGAGCTAACCGGAGCAGCGCTGCCTGAACTCCGGTGAACCCTTACGGCCCCGTCATTCTAGCGGCGGCAGCGGTTCAGAGCGGTCACATTCTATGTGGCTGCTCTGAACTGGAGATCTTCGTGGGACACTCGTGGACTGCTACGGAGGGGTAAGGATAAGGTTGTGGTTTATTATTTTATATTTTATTACAGGAGATCGATGGCTTCGGGGAATTAGGTGTCTTGGTGAGTATAGGTGTAGTTTTTTATTTTTTACTTTATTTTAGGTGGCGATCGGCGGGGACAGGTAATGTATGAACTAATTTCTTTTAGGTAACCACTGGCTACCAATGACATGTATTTAAAATTTATTGGGGACACAGTAGGGCAATTTAAATAGCAGGATCAGTCTGATGGGAACTACTGCTCCCATCGAGCTGATCCTGCTGGCAGGAGTGGACGGGGGACAGACATAGGCCGATGGGAGTAGTAGTGTCACATCGGCCTATGTCTGCCTGCACGCACACACCCGCACACACACCGCACACACCCGCACACATCGCACAGACACCGCGCACACCCGCACAAACATCGCGCACACACCCCGCACACACACCCCGCACACACACTAATCATGACGGTCTGATCGTCTGGGAGGTGAGGCTGACCTGTGCGGCCGTGGGAAAGTTCATGTGAGTTCATGCAGTCAAGCATGAACTCACATGAACCCTCTGAGGGCACCGCGGCTAATTCAAATGAACAGCTGATCGGCATCAGCTGATACCTCAGCTGTTCATTTGAAATAACCGACGGGAAAGCGCAGCACAGAACGGGAAAGCCGGCGGTGAAGTCTTTTCACTGCCGGCTTCCCCGCCCGGGTCCTTCACTCCCCGCTCCTTGGAGCTGCGCTCCCCGCCCGGTCCTAACTTACGATCGGGATGGGAGGTGGCGAGGGGAGCGGAGGATCGGGGTGGGAGGCTGCGGGGAAGCAATATGGGGCTGTGTGATTGTTTAAAAGCCGGCGGCTTTATACCGCCCGCCGGCTTTTAAACAATCAGGAGAATTCTCCCCCGCTGGGATGGCATTCTGATGACAGGCTGGATCGCGCTGCCATCCAACTTGTCATCCTTCACAGACACTGCAGAGCGCAGGCATTATGGGAACTTCCGATTCCGGTATCCGATATTGTAAAAGTATCGGAATTAAGTATCGGAATTCCGATACCGCGAATATCGGCCGATACCCGATATTACAGTATCGGAATGCTCAACACTACTCGTTGGTTCACCTAGCTGAGAACCGCACTTAGCCCATAAGTGCTGGCATCAGTCTGCACCACAAACCGGCGAAGTGAAATCTGGGACTTGAAGAACGGGTGAACTAGTCTATGTTGATTTTAGGGCACCAAAGGATTCCCCACATTGAGAAGTCCAGGAAATCAGTTGGGCAAGCTTCTTTGTCAGGTCAGTTAAAGGCTTAGGCAGAGCACTGTAAGTTTGGCACAAACTTCCTATAATAGCCCGTAAACAGGAAAGACATTACCTGCCTCTTGGCTCCTAAGCATAGGCGGATTATAATGAGGGCAATCCGGGCGACCGCCCGGGGCCCCGAGCCTCCAGAGGGCCCGCGGCTCCGGGCGGGGTGTCTAATGCCGGATTGCCCTCATTATATGTGCGGGCCGCCGCGGCACATACCGGTAGCAGTGGCGGGAGGGGGGGCCCCGTACCGCTCCCCCAGCAGCGGCCGCCGCTACTTCTTCATCGGCCGGGCCAGCACTGCAGCAGTTAACTTCCCTGTGCTGGCCCGGCCGCGTCACTACTAGGAGACACGGCCCTGTGCGCGGCCGTGTCTCCTAGCTGTGACGTCACGCAGTGCGCACCCGGCCTGCACTGCTGCACCGAAGAGCCTGAGGACTGGAGCCGAGCCGGGGGATGGTGAGAGTGTGTGTGTGTGTGTGTGTGTGTGTGTGTGTGTGTGTGTGTGTGGGCAGATGTCATTGTGTGATGTCTGTTTGTGTGTGTATGTCTGTGTGTGTGTGTGTGGGCAGATGTCATTGTGTGATGTATGTGTGTGTGTGTGTGTGGGCAGATGTCATTGTGTGATGTCTATTTGTGTGATGTCTGTGTGTGTGTGGGTAGATGTCATTGTGTGATGTCTGTTTGTATGTGTGTGTGGGGGGGCAGATGTCATTGTGTGATGTCTGTTTGTGTGTGTGTGGGCAGATGTCATTGTGTGATGTCTGTGTGTGTGTGTGTGTGTGTGTGTGTGTGTGTGCAGATGTCATTGTGTGATGTCTGTTTGTGTGTGTGTTTGTGTGTGTGTGGGGGCAGATGTCATTGTGTGATGTCTGTTTGTATGTGTGTGTGTGTGTGTGTGTGTGTGGGCAGATGTCATTGTGTGATGTCTGTTTGTGTGTGTGTGTGTTTGTGTGTGTGTGTGTGGGCAGATGTCATTGTGTGATGTCTGTTTGTATGTGTGTGTGTGTGTGTGTGTGTGTGTGTGTGTGTGTGTGTAGGCAGATGTCATTGTGTGATGTCTGTTTGTATGTGTGTGTGTGTGTGGGCAGATGTCATTGTGCGATGTCTGCGTGTGTGTGTGTGGGCAGATGTCATTGTGTGATGTCTGTTTGTGTGTGTGTGTAGGCAGATGTCATTGTGTGATGTCTGTTTGTGTGTGTGTAGGCAGATGTCATTGTGTGATGTCTGTTTGTATGTGTGTGGGGGGGCAGATATCATTGTGTGATGTCTGTTTGTGTGTGTTTGGGCAGATATGATTGTGTGATGTCTGTTTATATGTATTTTTGTGTTTCAAATGTGTTTATGCGTGTATGTATATGTCTGTATATGTTTGTGTGTGTGCGTGACTGCGTGCGGCCACCTGCTGAGTATAGTTACATATAGTTACATAGTTTGTAAAGCCGAATAAAGACTTGCGTCCATCAAGTTCGACCTGTAAGTTCTGTAATTGCTAAAGTTGATCCAGAGGAGGGCAAAAACCCCAAATGATTTAGCCAATCTTCACCTGAGGAAAAATTCCCTCCCGACTCTGAAACCAGCAGTCAGAATAAATCCCTGTATCAACCTACTATTTTATTCTATTTTTAAGTATATGCAGAAATCTGCCTGGTATCTAGAAAAGCATCCAGTCCCCGCTTGAACTGGTGTAGTGAATCCGACATTACCGTCTCCTCACTCAGTGAATTCCATATTCTCACTGCTCTTACCGTAAAGAACCCCTTCCTATGCTGGTGCTGAAACCTTTTCTCTTCCAGTCTTAGTGAGTGCCCTCTTGTTACCGTAATATCCCTCCTTTTGAACAAATCCCGGGCAAGGTCTCTATACTGTCCCCTAACATATTTGTACACATTTATTATGTCCCCCCTCAACCTTCTCTTTTCCAGGCTGAATAGTCCTAGTTTTGCCAACCTCTCTGGGTATTGCAGTCCCTCCATTCCCTTTATTAATTTTGTTGCCCTCCTTTGTACCTTTTCAAGCTCATTTATATCCTTTCTATATATTGGGGCCCATAACTGAGCACAGTATTCCAAGTGTGGTCTGACCAGTGCTTTGTACAGTGGAAGAACAATGTTCTCATCCTTTGCAGCTATACCTCTTCTGATACATCCCATTACCCTGTTTGCCCTTACAGCAGCGGCCTGACTTTGGGCACTCCAATTTAGTTTGCTATCAATCAAGATGCCCAAGTCCTTCTCCATCTCTGAATTCCCCAATGATTTCCCATTCAGTGAGTACTGGTGACTTCCATTTTTCCTTCCCATATGTATGACCTTACATTTCTCCTTGTTAAACCTCATTTGCCATTTAATGCTCCACCTACCCAGCTTATCCAAATCCCTCTGTAGGTCTTCACTATCCTCTTTTGTATTAATTGTTTTACATAACTTTGTGTCATCTGCAAATATTGATATTTTACTATTTATCCCGTTGACTATGTCGTTAATAAAGATATTAAATAACATTGGGCCTAGTACAGACCCCTGTGGTACCCCACTAGTGACGCTTACCCAATCTGAGTATATTCCATTTATAACCACCCTCTGCCTTCTATCCTTTAGCCAGTTAGCTACCCACTTGCAGACATTTTCCCCCAGCCCCATCATTCTCATTTTGTATACCAACCTATTATGTGGCACGCTATCGAACGCTTTTGAGAAGTCGAGATACACGACATCCACTGGTTCCCCCTGATCTACTCGAGAGCTAACCTCCTCGTAGAAGTCAATCAGGTTTGTTTGGCAGGAGCGATTCCTCATGAATCCATGTTGGTTCGGGGTTAATAGATTATTAGCGTCAAGATGCTCCATGATTGCCTCATTAATAAAGCCTTCAAAAATTTTGCCCACAACGGACGTCAGACTCACCGGCCGATAGTTTCCGGTGTTACTTTTTGCTCCCTTTTTGAATATTGGCACTACATTCGCCTGTCGCCAATCAAGTGGTACAGACCCAGTCTCAACAGAGTCCTTAAATATAAGATATAACGGTCTGTCTATCACATTACTTAGTTCCCTTAGTACCCGTGGGTGTATGCCATCAGGTCCTGGTGATTTGTTTATTTTAATGTTACTGAGGCGTTTCTGTACCCCAGCTTGGGTTAGATTAGTCATACTTAGTGGAGGATTAAGCTTGTCACTTCTCATTTCGCCTTTTAGTTCTTTTTCCTTTGTGAAAGTTGACGAAAAAAATTTATTTAATAGATTAGCTTTATCCTCATCTTTCTCTATGATTTTGCCTTCATCACTTTTTATCGGTCCAATATTATTCGATTTAATCCTTTTACTATTTATATACGTAAAGAACAGTTTGGGATTTGATCTACTTTCCCTAGCAATACGTCTCTCTGTTTCCTCCTTTGCTATTTTTATTTGTTTTTTACAGGTTCTCGTTTTTTCCTTGTAACACATTAGTGCCTCCTTGCTGTTTTCCTGTTTTAATCTCTTGAATGCCTCTTTTTTGCTATTTAACGCCCCTTTTACGTTCTTATTCAACCATATTGGTTTCCTCTTATTTCTGGCCCTTTTATTCCCATACGGTATATACCTCTCGCACTGAGTATTCAGAATTCTTTTGAAGGTTTCCCATTTACTATTCGTATTTCCTTGATTAAGAACTTTGTCCCAGTCTATAAGTTGAAGGTTTTCTTTCAGCTGATCAAACTTCGCCCTCCTAAAGTTTAATGTTTTAGTTGTTCCCTTATTGATAACCCTACTGAAGGGCATTTTGAAATTGATAATATTATGATCGCTATTACCTAGGTGCCCCCCTATCTGTACCTCAGTTATTCTATCAGGCCTATTAGTCAATATTAAGTCCAACACTGCCTTCCCTCTCGTTGGTTCCTGCACTAGTTGGGAGAGATAATTATCCTTGATATTTGTCAAGAACCTTTTTCCTTTCTGCGATCTACAGGTTTCTGTTTCCCAGTCAATATCCGGGTAGTTGAAGTCTCCCATTACAATCACCTCATTATGTTTTGCTACTTTGTCTATTTGTCCTAATAGCAGTTTCTCATTCTCCTCTGTTATATTGGGTGGCTTATAGCAGACCCCCAGTAATATTTTATTATTATTTTTTGCCCCCTCTATCTCTACCCACATGGACTCGACCCCCTCTTCTCCCTCTCCTATATCTTCCCTTAGTCTGGGCTTTAGACGTGACTTTACATATAAGCAGACTCCTCCGCCCTTCCCCTGTTTCCGGTCCCTTCTAAATAAACTATAATCTGTTAAATTTACCGCCCAGTCATAGCTATCGTCTAGCCAAGTCTCTGTTATACCTACGATGTCATACCTCTCCTCCGATATAAGCGCCCGCAGCTCATCCGCCTTATTGGTCAGGCTTCTTGCGTTGGTCAGCATGCAAGATAAAACTTTGGGGTTATTTAGCATCCTATTCTTCTCTAACGATCTATCTGTACTATCCCCACCCCCCTCTCCACCCTCATTATATTCACTTCTCCCCTTCCCCCTTGCTTGCCTCACATCCCACCTATTTCATTGGTTTCCCCCCTCGTCTCTAGTTTAAAAACTCCTCCAACCTATTAGCCATCTTCTTCCCCAGCACCGCTGCACCCTCCCCATTGAGGTGCAGCCCGTCCCTACGGTAGAGCCTGTAGCCGACAGCGAAGTTGGCCCAGTTCTCCATGAACCCAAACCCTTCTGCCTTGCACCAACTCTTTAGCCACTTATTCACCTCCCTAACCTCCCGTTGGCGCTCCTGTGTGGCTCGCGGGATTGGTAGTATTTCTGAGAAAACTACCTTGGAGGTCCTTGCCCTAAGCTTCCTACCTAGATCCCTGAAATCATTTTTAAGGACCCTCCATCTACCACTCACTTTGTCATTGGTGCCAATGTGGACCATGACCGCTGGGTCTTCGCCAGCCCCACCCAGTAACCTGTCAACCCGATCCGCGATGTGCCGGACTCGAGCGCCAGGGAGGCAGCACACCGTTCGGCGATCCCGGTCTTTGTGACAGATTGCCCTGTCTGTCCCCCTAATAATAGAGTCACCCACTACCAGGACCTGTCTAGCCTGCCCTACACTTCCCCCCTCCCCCTCATTACTGGAGCATACACTCCCCCGGCGGTCAGAGGATCTGTCGTGCTCCAATAATGCCGGTTCTGAACCAGCCTTCCTATACTTCTTCCCTCTATCCCTTCTAACCGTTACCCAGCTCCCTGCCTGTTCAGCCTGCGCTTCCCCACTAAGCTCCACCCCCAGTGTTGACCCATTGAGTGTCTGCTCGGTGAGCAGCAAACTCCGTTCCATGTTGTCGATGCTCCTCAGTACCGCTATCTGAGCACTTAGATCCAGGATTTGGGCTTCCAAGTGCACGATATGCTCACATCTCTCGCAGCAGTATGGATCCCTGAGCGGTAGCTCAGGGAATGCATACATTGCGCAAGATGTACACTGCACGGCTCCGGCCAACATGGACGTCATTCTAAATATGGGGATACAGTCAGTATATATGTACAAGTACAAAACACAATTATTTATATATAGGTGTATGGATGGGGATCAATTAGGGATGTGCAAGTGTATCGATTAGATATCGGCGCGGGATCAGTTAAGTATGGACGGGGGATCAATTAAGTATCAATTAAGTATGGACGGGGGATCAGCTGAGTGGGTCAGGTGGATTAATTAAGTGTGGACGGTGTGTCAATTAACTATGGACTGGGATCAATAAGTATGGACTGGGGAAATAATTAATTGTGGACTAGGGATTCAATCAATTAATTATGGACAGGGGGTTTAATTAAATAGGATGGGGGGTAAAGCAAATAAATAGGTATGGACGGTGGGTCAATTAACTAAGGACTGGGGATCAATAAGTATCAATAATATCAATAAATATGGACTGGGGAAATAATTAATTGTGGTCTGGGGAATCAATCAATTAATTATGGACAGGGGTTAATTAAATATGGTGGGGGATAAGGCAAATAGATAGGGACTGGGGATGAGTAAAAGTGGACAAGGGGAATCTATTAAATAGGACAAGGGGGATCAATCAATTATGGGCTGGGGGGGTCAATCATTTAAATGTGGTCAGGGGGATCACTTTAATATGGACGGGGGGTGGTCGGGGATCAATTAAATGAGGACGGGGGGGTCAATTTAATGTGGTCAGAGGGATCAGTTAAATATGGACGGGGGTGTTCAGGGGAATCAATTTAAATATGGACGGGGGGGTAATCAATTAAATATGGACTAGGGAATACAATACAATTACAATACAGATACAAATACAATACAGTACAGTACACACTTGGGTTCAGTAGGGCCGCTTATCGCGGCCTCCTGCCCCTCACTCACCTCCTCTAGGGACGCTGCACGCTATCACAGCGCGCTTGTCCCTCCGGTTGCCTCTTACCGGTCCTCCTGATCACCTCCTGGTCACCACCACCTGGCACCCTCCGCTGGCCGGCACTGCACGCTGCCACAGCGCTCTCTTGCGCTCGTCCCTCCGGTCGCCTCCTACTGGTCCTCCCGGTCCGCTCGGTCACCTCCGCCTGGCTCTCCTCCCTTCCCAGGAGCTCTCTCCACACACAGCACAACTCTTGCAGCACACGGCAGGCTCCGCCTCCACCACTTCCTGTCAGGCCTCCTCCCACTTCCACTTCCACGTGCGGCCTCCTGCTGTATCTGGGGGGGGCGCCGTGCGGCCCCCCGCTGTGTATAGATGGCTACGTGCGGCCCCCCGCTGTGTATAGATGGCTACGTGCGCCCCCCGCTATGTATAGATGGCTACGTGCGCCCCCCGCTGTGTATAGATGGCTACGTGCGGCCCCCCGCTGTGTATAGATGGCTACGTGCGCCCCCCGCTGTGTATAGATGGCTACGTGAGGCCCCCTCTGTGTATAGATGGCGCCGTGCGGCCCCCCACCGTGTATTGATGGTGCCGCGCGGCCCCCTGCTGTGTAGAGACGGCTACGTGCGGCCTCCCGCTGAGCATAGATGGCGCTGTGCGGCCTCCTGCTGTCTCTGGGGGGGCGCCATGCGGCCTCCCGCTGTGTATAGATGGCGCTGTGCGGCCTCCTGCTGTCTCTGAGGGTGGCGCCGTGCGGCCTCCCGCTGTGTATAGATGGCTACTTGCGGCCTCCCGCTGAGTATAGATTGCGCTGTGCGGCCTCCTGCTGTCTCTGGGGGGGGCGCTGTGCGGCATCTATACTCAGCAGAAGGCCGCACGTAGCCATCTATACACGTATACTCAGCAGGAGGCCGCACGTAGCCATCTATACGGTACCATCTATACATAGCGGGAGGCTGCACGTAGCCATCTATACACAGCAGGAGGCCGCACGGCGCCATCTATACACAGCGGGAGGCCGCACAGCGCCATCTATACACAGCGGGAGGCCGCACGGTGCCATCTATACACAGCGGGAGGCCGCACGGCGCCATCTATACACCGCGGGAGTCTCAGTGCTTTACAAGAGCAGTCAATAAATTCTGCTTGACTAATTCTGAGCACCATAAAGTCTGGTTCACTTCTAACCTGCTGTCTTCATTTTCAGCTTGCTGAATTCTAACTCATTTACTGTCATTCGAGACGATGCCTTTGCTGGTCTCTTTCACCTTGAACACCTGTAAGTGCTCCACTTAATGTCATATTTTTGATTCTGTTCTTCTTCATCTACTGGCATGTGCAATTGTATGAGCAAGTATTCATATGAATTTATGACCTACTTAAACCTTCGAGGACCTTAAATTTTATTCAATCAAATTTTTTTCCAGTTTAAAACTATGGGACATATATGTGCCTTGGTCCTCAAAGGGTTTTTAAAGGGGCTGCAAACATAAATACGAAAAAAATAATTCAATTAGTGCTTTTTGTGTTCATTTAATTTTTATTTGAAGTCCATTTTTTTTTTATATACCTTGAAATTATGCCCTACCCCATGGAATGAAGCCCTACCTACATGACATCTGAGAGCTACATGGATCCCGCTTGTGAGGTGCCTGTCCGTCACTACTATTCAGTTTTAGGGTCCACTCACTAAGCCATATATTCTCTCATGCAAGAGAATAGGGCCAATTATGCTAATGACACTCGGCTCAAACTCTGTCAGAGCTTCAACTGAGTGTGATCCGATTCTCTCACAGCACAGATATGGAGAAGATGGAGAACTTACTTTCTCCATCTTCTCCATAGTCTCTGTGAGTGTTCATCAGACTGCACTTGGATGACATCCGAGTGCAGTCTAATGTTTTACGTGCACCCATAGACTTGTATGGGTGCACATGGTCCGAATATCGAATCAGATTATTTTCTCATGCCGATAATCGCAGATCTGCACTGTCCCATAGTATAACATAGGGCCGAGTCCTATCCGATAAAACATCACATAGCATTCGGCCGTGTTATACGACAGTGTGAGCGAGCCCTTAGAGTCAAGGAATATTTACATGCAGATGATGATATTACTCTCCAAGTGTATATTTTTTTAGGCGAGTTCATAGTAAATGCTTTGCCTTTTTGACATGTGATCAACTAAAGAACAAGAAAGATTTAGGACCTCCCCTATACAGAAACGGAAAATAGTTTGGAGGACTTGCATGTCCTTTTTTATTTATTATGAGAAAAACATAAAAGATCCCATTTTTTAACCATGCTGTGACTTTCTGCTGAGGGAGAGGGAGAGAGCTGCCCTATTCAGAGTCTGTAATAAGACCTGCTGACAAAAGTGTTGAAGATACAGTCTAATGTGAATTAACAATGAAAAAAAGTTAATTCCACAAATGGCTTGTATTTTTTTTAATACAAACTTTTTTGTGTTTACAGCTCCTTTAAAGGGAATCTGTCATCAGGTTTTTGCCACCTAATCTGGGAGCAGCATAATGTAGGGTTAGAGGCACTGATTCCAGTAATGTGTCACTTACTGGGCTGCTTAGTGTTGTTTTGATAAAATCATTGATTTGTCAGAAGGTAATTATCACTAGATGACTAATAAGTTCTGTAGGACCCCACCCCCATCACTGATCAGTAGATTTCTGTGTACACTGAGCATGGGCAGAAAGCTGCCAATCAGTGGTGTGGGCGGGGCTATACAGAGCGCAGCATTCAGAGAGCTGCTAGATCTGCAGCAGATAAAACGGTGATTTTCTCAAAATGACAACAAGCAGCTGAAAAAGTGACACATCGCTGGAATCAGGGTATCTGCCCCTATATTGTGCTGCTCTCAGATGAGGCAGCACAATTAATATTGTGCCAAATTAATTTCCCGTGAACTATCACATGATCTATCACAGGGGATCATGTGACATGTCACGTGATAAATCAGGTGTGGGGGGGGGGGGCCGCGCCTTCTAAACTGCCCGGGGCCCTTGCTACTCTTAATCCACCCCTGCTCCTAAGATAGGCCAGACCGTGATAGCTTCTACCTTCCCTTGTTCGGGTTTTAGCACCCCTCCCCACATGATGCCCAGGATTGTACTCCCAGCATGGCTATCTGACACTCTCCTGGCTTAACAGTAAGACCTGAGGTGTTAAGTCTCTGCAGCAGGTCACCCCCCCTCCTCAGGCATGCTGCAGACAGGTAAAACACAGGCCTCCCTGTCATGATGACCTTTCAGCATATTGACATGACAAAGTTTTCAAAGTTTGGTAACTACATCCAGGGTCACAACATAATTAACATCATTTAAACAATTAGATACAGTGTACGGTCCCTGTAATTTATTCTGCAACATAAGAACCAACACCCAAACTTTCTGGTTCTATTGGGCCTGAGTCACATTCTCATGAGCCAGGTCGCTTCGTTTCTGCATTCTCCCTCAAAGTCTCAGTACATATTCCACCACAGAGACTCCTGGAGTTTTATGGTTACCCTCCCAACAGTCCTTAATTAAATCACGTGGCCCCCTGACCTTTCTCCCATAAATGACTTCCAAGGGGGAGAATCCTGTTGAGGCCTGGGATACTTCTTGTACACAAACAAGAGATGAGGAAGGTAACATTCCCAGTCTGTCCCTTCAGTCTCCACCAGCCTCTTGAGCATTTGTTTTATTGCTCCAACCAAACGCTCACATAGTCGGTCAGAGGATGATAGAGACTGGCGACAAGAGGTCGCACTTGCATTTTCTAGCAAAGATTTTGCATCAAATTAGACATGAATTGGGTCCCCTGATCAGTCAACATCTCCCTGGGGAACCCCTCATGAGAAAATACAGTCAGTAGAGTAACAGCCACTTTATCGGCTCTTATGGAAGACCACACCACAACTTCTGCATAGTGCATATCATGCTCAATAACAGAAACAATAGAGCATATGCCAGGGCTGCGAGGGATTGCAAGTGGCCCTATGATATCCACAGCCACTCGTTGGTGGTATAGATAGGCTTTTAGTCTTTTGTACTTTAAAGTGTCCAGCAAGTGGAATCTCATCAGCAATCCTCAATAACTTTCCCCTAAATGGATAGGTGACAACCAGAGGCTTTCAAATACTCTGCTGTGTCATGGGGGAGGGTCTCTTTGTACAACTCTCCCTTCTCACAGCATATTCTCTCCTTGTCAGACCCAGCAGGAGGTTGCTCTGGGAGGTATCTTAGCTTCTCCAGACTGGCATTGGTTAGCCTAGTGGGAATGCTAGACACTAGTCAGATGCTGAATGTGCTGTTGGGGACCTCATTAGGTCGGCCACTTGGTGAGATTCCTGAGCCATAGTAGGGTCCTGCTGTTCTGAGACTCATCCTCTAGTCCTTGGGGTTGAGTTTTAGCAGCAGCCCGACTGCGGGTCACAGCTGCCACATAAGTACATTCTTGCACATTGGTGCATCTTTCTGCATCACACAAGCTCTCAGGTGGGTCTCTGTCTTCCACCTTCTCCGTGACATTCATTTGCAAGGCCAGGACTTAGTGGCATACCATCCGGCCCTGGTCCGTGCCTAGGAACACATTGGTAGGGATGGTGTCTGATACACCCACATCCCTCAGTCCTTTCCCTGCTCCCCAGTCCAGATACACACAGACCATGGGGACGGCCGGGCTGACCCTCCCAAGTCCGGTTACAGACATCGTCTTTTCAGGAATTATATCTGCAGGGGGTCACCATTTCTGGACGCACTAGAGTTACTTCTGCTCTGGTGTCTCTGAGGCCAGTGGTAACTTTATTTCCCACAGTGACAGCTTAACAATTCTCATTATTCCTCACATCAGAGCCAGCCACAAATAAGACAGAAGGTGAGGGCCTCGTTGACTTGGTCATACTGGGGCCTTTCTTCCTATCAGGGCAAGCAACACTAACATATCCCACTTAGTTACATGTAAAACAGCGACGTGTTTCAATAAAAGAATATCTGATCCCAGGAGCCCCCAGCGGAAGTAGATATAGAATGCCCTGGGGACCGGCTGTCAGAGAGAGAATGGTCCCCAACTGGCTTACCACCCTTCCAGCTGAATTACGATGGCTTCCGGGCTTCTGGCATCCTGTTGGCCACATAAGAGTCTGCAATTCTTGCAGCCTGATCAGCAGTTTTGGGCACTCGATCACAGACAAATTGTCGTACATCCATGGGACATGTGTGGAGGAAATGATCCTTAACCATAAGATCCTCTAGTTCCTTAAAGCTGATAACAGAAAGTCCTCGGATCCTTTGATGGAACGTGGTCCTCAAGGGGCTCATGACATCCGCATAGCTGTCAGTTTATCCCCTCTGTAGATTCCGGAACTTTCTCCGATACACTTCTGGGGTGAGGTTGTATTTCCTGACCAAAGTCTCTTTTATAGAGTCATAGTCCCCATATAGCTCTGGTGAAAGGTCAGCAAACACTTCCAAGGCTTTGACTTTCAGCCCTGGAGTTAAATACTGTGTCCACTGATCACGGGGCAGATGGTATTGCCTGCAGGTTTTTTCATACCCCCAAAGAAAATTATCTAAGTCTCCATCACGGGGAAGTTTTCCAATCACGGTCTCCTGTGATTTATATCCTGGGAATAGGGTAGCTGAAAACTGTAACCCCTTGGTAGTTGGGCCATCTTAAGGTGGAAATCTCTCTCAGCCTGAGCCTGTCGTTCTGCAGCAGCCTGTTGGTACTGTAGAATGAGCTGCAGGTGTATACTGGCATCACATTCTCAGATGTTGTAAGGCCTTGTCAGCAGAAAAGTCCATACCCGCCTCAGAGCTCGCATTGTTAGTACCCTGAGAAATTGTTCCGGCTCCTCCGAGTTGGTGTTTCACTTTGTCTAGGTGCCACGGTACTCTGCTCCGACTCCTGCTCCATCAAAGCACCAATCAGTAGATCTTTGAATCTGTCTGCTGTCTCTATTCCTCTTTGCTTACAGAGGTTAATCAGAGCCTCCTTACTCTGCTGCTTGTACAAAGCTGCCATATCGGTAAACAGCCTTTTGCTAAATAAAAGATAGAAAAGAAAAACGGGAAAGTGTTTGCAAGTATGTCTACGTAAGCACTTGTAGAACTGTTGCACTCCACGCAAGGATACCAGTTCTTTAGTACAGGGAATAATTGCTTAAACCAAGTACTAATGCTCTAAGACTAAGTGCCCACGATGCAGAAATGCTCCGGATTTTTCCTGAGCGTTTCTGCATCTCCCTGGCAGAAAAAACGCATGCGGATTGTACATGCGGATTGTACATGCGGATTTTACATGCATTTTTCCTGCCAGGGACAAGTGTAATTGAAGCGTTTTGATCATGCGATATTGCATGAGGATTGTCAAGCGCTTTCCAAGCGATTTTAGCATCACTTGGATAGTGCTTGACAACTTGGTCACACTATATAAATCCATGCAACCAGCATGGATTTATATAGTGTGACCGTAAAAGAATGGTAAAAAATAAATATTATACTTACCTTCTGATGGCCCTCGGTGTCCTTATCCGATGCGTCCGGTCTCCCCGATGTCTCGCGGTTGTGTAAAAGGACCTTCCATGACGTCATTTAGTCATGTGGACACGTGATCCGTCATGGCAGGTCGTTTTAGACCATCGCGAGCTGCCGGGAAGCCAGGATGAATTGCTGAGGAGACCGGGGGCCATCAGAAGATAAGTACATTTTTTTTTTTTTTTTTTACAGGTACTATGGTACCCGGGTCTGGAGGAGAGTCTCCTCTTCTCCAAACCCGGGTACCATCCGCACATTGTATCTCTTAATATTTGCATGTGCACATGTAGTGATGCGGATATTTTGCGATTCAATGCAAGTCAATGGCAGCGAAAACGCCGCGATTACGCAAAATAATTGGTAGTGCTGCGGATTTTTCTGCAATGATAATCCGCAGCGGAAATTTCCACAGCATGTGCACAGCACATGCGGATTATTATTGTGGAACATGGCAGGCCTTCTACCATGCGCTTTTTAAGTGTTTCTGCAGCGGAATTGTCGCTGCGGAAATGCTTAAAAAAAAAAACGCATAGTGGGCACACAGCCTTATAGAAGTAAAAAAAAAAAAATGTTTTCCCACCGCTTGCCACCAAGTTGTCATGTACACACTTCTCAGCACGTGATGTGAAGTGCGCCTACAGGGGTTAATTTATCTCCTCTCACTCAATCCAGCACTCAACCTCTGTTTTAGGTTATATTGGGAGCACAAATCACACCCAGACACACTCAGCACACCCCGGGTTCTTGTGCTACCACCACTCAAACACATGGGGTAATGAGTCCCCAAAATCTATGTTACTGTCAGACAATCAAAAAAAAAAAAAAGATCACATACACTCTTAAAGGCTGTGGATTCTTTTTGAGATAGCCAAGATCAACTTATTAAAGGCTTTAATATGAAAATATACAGTGCTTAAAATAAATATAGAAAAAGGTAAAAATACAATGACACACAAATGTGCAAAACAGTTCTAAAATAAAAAGGGAGAAAGTAACAGAAATACCTAAAACGTTTCTATTTGCAGTTATCGTCTGTTTTCCTGAGGGAGGAAGAAGTGAATTCTGGAGCACATCAACCTTTAAGCTGCCCCCATATGTGAACATTTCTTTGTTTAACCCAGCTTTTTATAATCTTGACAACAGACTCATATTTCCAGGACAACCTGGATTTGTCTATTTAAACAATGCTGTCCATAAATGGTCAATGAGCCAAGCTGTGGCATTTTAAATACCTGTGTCTTCCTATACAGACAATTGGAAATATTCCTTCTAGTACAGACCATTTGCTAACCCCCCTCTAAGCTCAGAATCCAGGAGCTAAAATGCCAAGATTAACACCTAGCTCCAGCAAAAGCCACTTTGTGCTGGTGTATCCAGTTTTACCCTTTTGTCAACTAAATGTAACTCTACTGCTGTTATGATTTATCTTATTGATTATATATTTCCTTCATACACATGCCAATTTTTAGTTATTTGATCCAATACATTTATTTTATTTCTCACTTTACTTCACCAACTTAGACTATTTAATGCTGATGCATCACATACAAATCAGATTACAAAAATATTTAAACACAGGTTATAATGTAACAAAATAGGTAAAAAGCCAAGAGAATACTTTTGCAAGCCACTGTAACTACAGATCTTCTGTGTATGAGGCTTATGCAAATTCCTCTGTCTCTTCATGGAATTCCAGACAAGATGTTGAGGTCAGATCTCTGTGGGGCCATTTCATCACATCCAGGACTACTTGTTCATCTTTATGCTGAAGATAACTCTTAATGACATTGGATGTATGTTGGTGGTCATTGTCCAGCTGCGGAGTAAATTTGGAGCCAATCAGATGCCTCCATGATGGATTAATATCTGGCTGTATTTCTCAGCATTGAGGACAACATTAATCCTGACCAAATTCCCAACTCCATTAGCTGAAATGCAGCCCCAAAGTTGCAGAATCCTCCACCATGATTCACTGTTGCTTGGAGACACTCATTATTGCACCACTCCCCAGCCCTTCAAGAATCCATGCTGACAATTTTCTAAACCTCACTTCCTATGTTACCCTGCATAGTTGAATCACTTGGCCTGGTTTTCAAGTTGAAGCTAATGATTTTTGGTTACAATTGATCCACAAAGAGCACTTCTGGCCAGACTTCTCCAAACAGTATATGGGTGTAGCTGGGTCCTACTGGTTACTTTCAGTTCTGTGCTGATGGCATGTGTCTATGGTCCTCAACGTTTCCCATTTCTAGGTGCTTCTTCAAAACATCTTGAACATCACATCTTGAAATCACAGTCTGCTTTGAAATCTTTGCCTGAGTGAGATCTTGTTGATGGAGTATAACTACCTTGAGTTTTGTTGCTGTGATCAGACTTGCCAGGGTGTATTGCATGTGGCATGAAACCGTCTTCCACAAACTGAAAATTGTAGCAGAGCTTCCCTGTACCTCATCTAGTTTTAAGCTTTTTCTGTTTCAGTTAATGACTGTTTCAACCTACATATCAAAATTATGATCATTATCACTGGTTTGGTATAAATGTATGAGAACCACACACAGAAATCACTGCACTTGGATACCTTGGCTGCTATTAATGGTTAATTGGCAATTGCAATGGCAGCTGCCAGTAGCAGATCTTGATGATTTGCATTCAGCATGACAGAGCATTCCTCAGACAGCTGTTAATAACCTCATTGATAGCAGACAAGAAGTGTAAGTGCTGGGATTTCTGTGTGTGTCGCTCATACTCTATACTGAATAAATCAAGATGTTTTTTTAAAAAAATTCAATTTTTTTATCATTTGCATATCAGAACATAGCTATCTATCCTGTGACTTTCATAATTCCAAGACAATATAGTCCACGACTATATAGCATGGAGCAACGAAAGAAATGATTCTGGATACCAATGATTAACATTGTCCATGCATAAATTGACATTCAAATGTTTATAAATAAATAAACCAGTTCTGTGGTGCCATAAACATTTCATAAACATTAAATGATGTATGATAGTATTCCAATAAATAATAAAGTCCATACTATTTCAACACAGGCACTCTGTAGACCATATACGCAAAAAGTACAGGTGAATCTATTGCATCATAGTGGACATCTCTGATGATTAGAGTGGTTTACTTCCCATTTACATCTGACTCAAGCTGCCATGATGACTTTCCTAACCATGACTTAAGGGGCATTTACACTGCAAGTTAATTGTGAATGTTGTTAGAAATGCTTGTTTCACAATGATGTTGCAGTGTAAACCAACTGACAATCACACAATGAATGATCAAAACGCTTGTTCATCGGGTGAAATGATCTTCTGAGCAGTAGATCATTGTTCTCGGCAGTGCATCGTTTTGTGAAAACTGGACTCGCGCTCCTGAGAAACATGGCAGCCTATGTGTACTGAGCGACCTTGTGCAGATCACTCAGTGTTCATCATTTACTTTGGTCTGCCTGTGTAAACAGGCATTTGAATGACTGCCAATCAGTAAAAGTTTACCAAATGTGTGGTTATATTGTGTCTTCGGTCCCTCTGTGTAAATAGACCCTTACATTTGCTGGGTTAATTACACGAACATCTTTGTTTTCTTTGTTTTTTCCACCCTTATTTTCTTCCACATACAATTCCCATTCTGTTCTCCCCTTTTACAGTGCCATATACTGCTTCCCCATTACTGTGTCTGCTGCTACACCAGTAGTCCACATTACTGCACCTCCGGTCTAGTAAAGTGTCTCAAAATTCAGTACTTCAGAAATAATGGTGTTATAACCATGTTCAGTGCTATTTTTTTACTGTAAGCATCTTAATAGTAACTCAAATAGTAATATTCTCCACATGGATATGTACACATCTTTACATCCTACACAATAAGTGCTTACTACCATCTATCCAGTAATAGTACCTCCTTAATGTCCAAAGACAGTGATAGTGCCCCTTAAGTCCCCAGACAGCGCTGATGTTCCCATTTTTTTAATTTCACATAATGCTGATGTCCCTCCTTGTGTTTCCACAGAACTACAATCTTACTTTGTGCCCCACACTATGCTGATGTCCACTACAGATTTAATGCTCTCCTTTTGTTACGTTCCCATATTTGTCCTCCTGGTATCTCTACATTGTGCTTCTAATGTCCCGCTTTGTGCCCTCACACAATACTGCTGTCCCTGTCTACAAATAATAAAGTGTCCCCAATTATTAAAATTCAATTCACTGTCAAATCCAATTGGAGTAATATATTAAAATATAACTTTTAAAGTGTATATATTAAAATATGCAACCACAAAACAAAGAACAAAAACAAAATAAAATAATCTCTCACAGGGCCAAATAATTAGGCAATATATACAGCAACTGATTTGATCCTATAGTGTATCAAGCAGTTAGATCATAGTAGATACAAGTGGTATTATAAATAGATCTAACACACTAACAAACAATAAAGGGCACTATCTAATAAAGGGGATCCTCCTGCGGCATGTCAAGAAGAGAACAAACAAATAGAAGAGGAAAAGAAACATGCCATGAATTGCAGGGATCACACAAATATATCAATTTTATTAAGACACAAAGCAAACCAAAACAATTAAAAACATTTAAAAAGTCATACAATGACATACAAATCCAACAACCCACAATAGAGTTGTGTAAGCCACAGCTAATATATACAACAATAATGTATATTAAGAATTATAAATATATACATATAAATACAATAGCAATGTATAAGTGAAGCCTGGGACCTAATAGTACAGCCAAAATATATATGGTCAGCACCAAAAACACAATAAATAGATGAATCAGACTGAGTACATTCATAGAATACATGTGTCAGGACCATAATATCACAAAACCCAGTGAACAGAGAAATAAAGAGGTATCATTTTATACCAATGACGGGGCAAATAAGCCCATAATATTATAGAGGGCTCCTATTCCGTAAAGGCCCCGTCACACTTAGCGACGCTACAGCGATCCCGACAATGATACGACCTGTCAGGGATCGTTGCTGCGTCGCTATGTGATCACTGGTGAGCTGTCAAACAGGCAGGCTCACCAGCGATCAGGGGAGCAGCGACATCGTGGAAAGAATCTTTCCACGATGTCCTGCTCCTGGTTACCAGTCTGCTGAAGCAGGAGCAAGATGGTAACCATGATAAACAGAAGGTTACTAGGGGCACACGCGCTCCTAGTAACCCGCTGTTTATCATGGTTACTACTCTGCTACGGTGAGCGGGAGGTTACCGCTCACCGTAGCAGAGTGGTAACCATGATAAACAGCGGGTTACTAAGTGCGCGTGTGCCCCTAGTAACCCGCTGTTTATCATGGTTACCAGCCAGATCGCTGGTCCCGCTGGTCACACACAGCGATGTGTGCTGACCAGCGGGAGGGCAAAGACCAAAAAATGGTCCAGGACATTTTGCAGCGATCAGCGACCTCACAGCAGGGGCCTGATCGCTGCTAAGTGTCACACATAGCGACATCGCTGGTGAGGTCGCTGTTGCGTCACCAAAACCGTGGCTCGCTAGCGATCTCGCTATGTGAGACGGGGGCTTTAGTCTCCTAAAGAGAGATAAAGTGGCAACCTTATTGCAAGATGATGAATTGTGAGCTGGGCTCTATGGTTGCAAGGTAACACCATGTAAAGCCACAGGGTGTAAAGTGCACCACAGCGCTGGTAATACTCACAAATACAGATGTCAAAATAATACACCACCTAAAAAATAGAAAGGTAGGAGCTAAAAGAAGTTAGGTCCAAGGTGAACGATCACCGTATTGAGATCAAATCACCATATGACAGAAGGGAGTGACAGAGAGGAAAGGCCGAGGAATAAAGGGGGGACAGGTGGATTAGTCGGACAGCAGAGTTTAGGATAGATTTTAGGGGTGTGAGGGTGTTAGAGTTGAGGCCACAGAGCAGGAGGTTGCGGTAGCCAAGGTGGGAGATGATTAGGGCATGCACTAGGGTTTTTGGAGATTCGTGATTAAGGAATATAAGGATCTGGGAGATATTTTTGAGTTGGAGTCGGCAGGAAGTGGAAAGGGCTTGGATATGTGGTTTGAAGTAGAGATCAGAGTCAAGGGTTACCCCCATGCAGCAAGCTTGCAGGACAGGGAAGAGTGGGCAGCCATTACTTTAATGGATAGGTCTGTTGGGAGGGTTGAATGAGATGGGGAGAAATGATGAATTCTGTTTTGTCTATGTTAAGTTTTAGAAATCTAGCAGAGAAGAAGGATGAAATAGCAGACAGATATTGTGGAATTTGGTTAGTTAGGAGGTGAAAGAGAAGTAGGTCTGTGTATCATCAGCACAGAGATCATACTGAAAGCCATGGAACTCTCTGAGCAGTCCCAGGCTGAAGGTGTAGATGGAGAAGTGCAGGGGTCCTACAAGTGAACCTTGGGGGATACTGACAGATAAGGGGTAAGATGAGGAGGTGGTGTGTGAGTGGGAGAGGCTGAATGGCCTATCTGTTAGGTATGAAGAGATCCAAGATAAGCATGTGATGCCAAGAGATGAGAGAATCTGTAGCAAGAGGGAATGGTCCACTGTGTCAAAAGCAGAGAACAGGTCCAGGAGGAGGAGGACAGAGTAGTGTGGCTTGGATTTGGCAGTTAATAGGTCATTGGTGACTTTAGTCAGGGCAGTTTCAGTGGAGTGATGCAGTCAGAAGTCAGATTGTAAGCGGTCAAAGAGGGAGTAACAAGAGAGGAGGTACGACAGTTCAAGATGGATGTGTTGTTCCAGTAGTTTTGAGGCATATGGGACAATAGCTAGACACAGAGGATGGGTCAAGGAAGGGCTTTTTGAGGATGGGTGTGATTGAGGCATGTTTGAAGCATGAGGGGAAAACACCAGTTGTTAGTGACAGGTTGAAGAGATGAGTTAGAGTTGGGATGAAGACTATCGTGAGGTTTGGGATGAGGTGGGACTGGATCAGATCGAGTGCACAGGTGGTGAGATGTGATCTTGAGAGCAGAGAGGAAAGTTGATCTTCTGTAATGGTGGAAAAGATGGTTTTAGAGAAGGAGGGCTGAGTAGTTATGAGGAGGGGCTCTGGGGGCTGGAAACCCGCCTCAGTTCTTTAGTCAGGTTGGTGTGTCAGGGTTGCCTGTTGATTGTGCAAGCTTTGGTTTGTGTGAGGGGGCAACCTATTCGAGAGCTGCAGCTTTTGTGGTGTTATATAAAGCGGCAGCAGCATCTGCATTGTGTAAGGAACCTATATCTGCAAGAGGGAGAAGGGACTCAGAAAGGGAGTGTAAATCAAGGTGTTTGAGATTTCTGCGAGGGTGTACAAGTTTGTGGAGTGGGGATTGTGCACCTGGAGAGGAGAGGGAAGAGAATGTGAGTAGGATGTGGTCAGACAGAGGGAGAGGTGAGCTAGAGAGGATAAATAGGGAACAGAGGTGGGTGAAGATGAGGTCCAGTGTGTGGCAGTCTTTGTGAGTGGCCGCAGTAGACCATTGAGTGAGGCCTAAGGAAGCTTAGAGACAGCTGAGTGGAAAGTGTCACTGGGGCTGTTGAAGTCACCCATGATGATAGTGGGGATGTCAGCAGAAAGGAAATGAAGTAGCCAGAAAGTGGTCAAAAAGGGTGGTGGCTGGCCCTGGGGGGCAGTAAATGACACCCCCCCAGGGATGTCATCTTGGTGGTTATGCTGAGCATATCCCTAACTGTAAGTGACCACTAGTTGTAGTTGGCACTATTAGTGCTATACACTGGTGTTAATATGCCAACCATAAGTACACTGGAGATGAGTGGTTGTGCTTCGATATTGTGCCTACTATAACTAGTGGCCTACTTTATTTATACCATTGAAATTAGACACTGGTGTTTAACATTAACCACTTTACAGCCTGTGCCGTATTTGTACGCAAAAGGCTGTAACCCCTGGTTCAGTGAGGGCTCCGGCGCTGAGCCCGCACTGAACCGGGCACATGTCAACTGATTCTTACAGCTGACATGTGCCCCCAACAGCCGCGGGTGGAATCGCAATCCACCCGTGGCTGTTAACATGTGGTAAAAAAAATTAAAAAAAAAAAACATCTCTGGTATTGCACTTTTTTTGCAATTTCACCGCACTTGGAATTTTTTTCCCGTTTTACCGTACACGATATGGTAAAGCTAGCAATGGCGTTGAAAAGTACAACTCGTCCCGCAAAAAATAAGCCCTCACACGGCCATATTGACAAAAGAGTAGTTACTTACCAGTAACGAAATTTCTCGGAACCCATGACGGCACCACGGAGAGAGGGGATCCGCCCTTCAAGGACAGGAAACCTACAGATAAAAAGGGCGGCACCTCTCTCCCGCATCAGTTTGTTTACAGAGCACCGAGAGGACCGCCAGGTTAGTAACACCAAATATGGCATTTTTATTTATATTATGTATGTATTTTTTTTTTCTAGGCACACCCTGTGACTAAACAAACAGGTAGTAACGATTGTGCACACCCATGTGTAAGAAAAAAGGGGAGGGAATGTACGGGTGCCGTCATGGGTTCCGAGAAATTTCGTTACTGGTAAGTAACTACTCTCTTTCCCCATGACGCCACCACGGAGAGATTGCAGAGCAGTAAAGATTAGGGAGGGACCACCGCTTCCAGAACCCTTCTGCCAAAGGTAAGATCTGAAGACGATGTTAGATCCAGCCGGTAGTGTTTAAAGAACGTGGAGGGAGAAGACCAGGTCGCCGCTCTACATATCTGTTCGATTGAAGCTCCGGCCTTCTCCGCCCAGGAGGCTGCCACTGCCCTCGTCGAGTGAGCCCTTAGGCCCACTGGCGCTGTTTCCCCGCTTGAGGAATAAGCCAGGCAAATGGCTTCCCTTATCCACCTTGCCAAGGTTCCTTTGGAAGCTTTGTCCCTTCCGAGATCCCTGGAAGCACACAAAAAGAGCCCTGTCCTTCCTACACTCCCGTGTGGCCTCTAAATATTGCATAATGCACCTCCTGACGTCCAAGGTGTGAAGGGCCTCTTCCCCCTTGTTTTTTGGGGCTGTGCAGAAGGAAGGGAGGGTGACCTCCTGTGACCTGTGAAAAAGGGATCCCACCTTAGGAAGGTACGCAGGGTCGGTCCTAAGTGTCACTCTGTCGTCTAGAATCTGCGTAAAGGGGGGTCCTGCGGATAGTGCTTGGATGTCACTAATGCGGCGAGCCGAGGTGAGGGCTACCAGAAGGGACGTTTTAAGGGACAAGATTTTTAGGGACGCTTCCCCTAAAGGTTCAAAGGGGCCTCTGGTCAGGGCTGAAAGAACAAGATTTAAATCCCACGGAGGAGCCTTCCGGGAGGGGATGGGCCTGGATCTATGAGATGCCCTGATGAACCTGGAGACCCATCTATCCCTTGCGAGGTTGCAGTTATACAGGGCTCCCAGAGCTCCCACCTGAACCTTCAATGTGCTCGTGGCCAACCCCAGCTCCAACCCCCTCTGAAGGAACTCCAGGATGGTAAACACGGGGGCCTCCCCCACTATATCCGTACCTGCAAAGGAAAGGAATTTCTTCCAAGTTTTCCCGTAGAGCCTAGTAGTTACAGGTTTTCTACTCTGCAGCAAGGTAGAGATTAGATTGGGGGAAAACCCTTTATCCCTCAAGAGTGACCTCTCAAATTCCAAGCTGTCAAGTGCAGGTTTGATACCTGCGGGTGGAGTATTGGACCCTGAGACAGCAGGTCCGGAACTTCAGGAAGGACCCAGGGGTCGGAGACGGACATGATCCTCAGCCAAGAAAACCAAGGCCTCATTGGCCAGAAGGGGGCGATCAGGATCGCATTCGCCTCGTCTTCCCTGATCTTCCTCAGAACTGCCGGAATGAGAACAATCGGAGGAAAGGCATATACTAGCTGGTGGTCCCATGGGATCAAGAAAGCGTCTAGTGCTACTGGGTTCCCCCTGGGGTCGATCGAGCAAAATGTGTCCACCTTTTTGTTTTTCCAGTTGGCGAATAGGTCTATACATGGGATTCCCCAAGCCCTCGTGATCTTTTTGAACACTAGCTGGTTCAGCTCCCATTCGCCCTGTCTCAACTGGGTCCGGCTTAGGAAGTCCACTTAGGAAGTGACGTTCATTGACCCTTTTATGTGCAGAGCTGATAAGGACTCTAGATTCTTCTCTGCTACGTGGAGGATGGAGCTTGACGCCTGAAGAAGGGAGATGGACCGGGTACCCCCCTGGTGATTTAGATATGCCACCACTACTCGGTTGTCCGAGAACACTCTCACGTGGTGACCTTTTAGCACTTTTAGAAATTCCAAGAGGCCATACTTCACCGCCAGAAGTTCTTTCATGTTGGAGGAAGAACCTTCCACTCCTTTTGCCCAGACCCCCTGAGCCACTCAGTCGTCTAGATGAGCCCCCCACCCCCTGGGGCTTGCATCTGTCGTCAGAATCTGGGGTGTCGGTATTGTCCGTGGGACGCCCCTGCCTAGATTTTCTTCCTTTGTCCACCATGTTAGGGAAAGTAAAGTTTTTGAGGATAAGGTCAGTCGACCGTCTAAGTGCCCTCTTAGAGATTTTTCCGCCCCCAAAATCTCCCATTGTAAGACCCTGGTGTGCAACTGAGCCCAGCGGACACCCGCGATGCAGGCAGTCATAAAACCTAGGAGGGACATTGCTCTCCTTAGTGTCATAATCGGATGCTTTCCCACATAGGACACACGGGCTATCATATTTTGGACTTTCCCTTCCGGAAGACGGCATTCCTGACTCCTTGAATCTAACAGGATACCTAAGTATTCCTGTAGCTGAACTGGCTCCAATCTGGATTTTTTTAGATTTAGAAGCCATCCCAAACTCGTCAAAGAATCCATGACTACTGCTAGCTGGTCTTTGCAGTGGCTGAACGAGTTGCCTATAACCAGTAGATCGTCCAGGTATGGGACTATGAGGATGTTCCTCTCCCTCAGATGAGCCATGACTTCCGACACCACTTTCGTGAAGACTCTGGGGGCTATTGCTAACCCGAAGGGAAGAGCAGCATACTGGAAGTGTCTAATAGTGCCCCTTATTGGTATAGCTACCCTCAGGAATTTCTGGTAGTTCCTGTGAATGGGGACATGATAGTAGGCGTCTTTTAGGTCTAAGACCGTCATGAAACAGCCTGGAAACAGTAATTTCACACAAGTTTTTATTGACTCCATCTTGAAAGGTTGTATATTCAAGAACTTGTTTAATTTCTTCAGGTTCACGATAGTCCTGAGTGTACGGTCCGGTTTTCTCCTGAGTAATAGGGGGGAGTAAAAACCCTCGCCTGCCTCCTGAGCTGGGACCTCCTGCAGGACCGCTCTGTCCACTAGGTCTAGAACTTCCTGTTCTAGAGCCAACTGCTCTACCACTGAGGACCTTACGGGGGTTACTGTGAAATTTCCTCGGGGAGTGGAGAGGAACTGGAGTTTTAGCCCAGATTTTATCAGGCCCAAAATCCAGCCCACATTTGAAATCTTTTCCCAGGCTGGGAGGAAATGGAGCAGTCTTCCCCCCACCTGGGGCTGCGTTTCATTGGGCGGGCTTCTTGCTGTCACTAAGGGGCCTGTTGAACATAAACCCCTTGGCCTTCCTCTGTTTCCTATCTTCCCACCTATCTTGATCTTTGGGGGGCCTCCTTCGCATGAATTTTTTGTTTCGAAAACCCTTCCTGAATGATGAACCGGAGAGGACCGGAAATCGTTTTTTGTCATCCACGGCTTTATCCAGGATGTCATCCAGGGTAGATCCGAACAAAAATTCCCCTTCACACGGGATGGAGCACAGTTTGGATTTTGTCTGGAGGTCGCCTGGCCAGCATTTGAGCCATAGAGCCCGCCTAGCTGCATTTGAAAAACTCCCTGCTCTGGCTGCCAGTCTGACGGAGTCGGCTGAGGCGTCTGCCAGAAAAGCTGCTGCGCCTTTCATCACAGGGATGGTCCCTATAATATCCTCCCTTGAAGCCTTGTCTTTTAACTGAGATTCCAGCTGGTCCAGCCAAACCATCAAGGATCTGGCTGTACAAGTGTCTGCCACTGCAGGTTTTAACCCCCCCCCTGCCGCTTCCCAGGCTCCTTTCAGAAAGGAGTCCGCTTTTTTTGTCCATAGGGTCTTTGAGTACCCCCATGTCTTCAAACGGCAGGGCATATTTTTTAGAAGCTTGTGCTATCGCCAAGTCAATTTTTGGCGCTTTATTCCAGAAAGAGCATACAGGGTCCTCAAAGGGGTATTTCCTTTTTTGGGCCAACAACCCTTTCCTCTCTGGTTTCTTCCATTCTCTCTTAATCAGATCGTGTACCTGGTCATTAAGAGGGAAGGATCTCTTTCATTTCTGACCTAAGCCACTGAACATTATCTCTTGGATGGACTTTTTGGGATGAGGATCTACAAACCCCATGGTGGACCTAACTGCTTTGATTAAGCTATCTGTTCCGTCTATAGGGAAACAGTTACGACCACCATCCTCTGAAAATGAGGAAGCAGATGATGAACAGGATAATTCAGATACCGCAACTTCCTCATCTGATTTACTAGACTCTGACTCCGGGGAAAGGTACCTAGTTTTTTTATGCTTCTTCCCCTCCTTTTGGAGGGATTTAAAGGTATCTTCGACTTTTATCAGGGATCTGAGCTCGGTAGCAAACTTAGGGGTCTCCTCACAGATGGTTTGCTCGATGCATGAGCTACATAGTCTCTTTTGCCATGTGGTGGGTAGATCCGCTGCGCAAAGTGCGCAGGCCCTGTGTTTAAACTTCCCCGTGCTCTTCCTTCCCTAGGAAGAAAAAAGAGAGGGGGGAGGGCCCAAGTTACAAGTGAACTTTCACGAAGATCACTTACCGCCCCGAAAGAGAGAGGAATACCGCATTCGAAGAGGAACCTGCTCTGGTAGCTGGGTCTTTCGCCGAGGCTGATGCCATGCCAGAATCTTTGCCACGCTGTGAAGACCTGCCGGACCGACTGCTTCCTCCGTCACCTTGAGTATGTTGACGCGGAGGGCCGATGGAAGGTCCTTTCGTGCGTTTCCTCTGAGACGATGGTGATGGCGATGGTGAGTGGGGGCGCAGGGACTGCACCTCCTGGGGCTCCTGGTCACTCATGCTGCTGGTTTCAACGTATGCCAGGAAGCATTTTCCCATTGCTTCCCTGGCTATTTAAGCTATGCAGGGGACCGCCCCCACCCCCTCCAACACCGATGCGGGGAGCGCCCCCCTCTGGCTAGGGCACCGCTGTGTCCTACATATTACCTTTCCCGCGCGCGCATTTGAACTTGCTGCTCCCATAGGGACCTGCGTCCGCGTCACTTCCGGGCGCCTCGGCGTCACTTCCGGCACGCGCGCGTGGGGGAGCGTCAGCGCGCGGGCACCCTCCCAAAAGCCGAATCGCTATCTGGCAAGCATGCGAGGCGCGCGCTGCAGAAGTCCCAGGCCCTGACCCAGGGCTCAGGCCTATCTCAACCCGAGCCCCGGACCCCTATACTTACCGCCTGGGCCCGACGCCACAGGAGACCGCGCTTGCTTCGCGTCTCCCTGCCACCTTAGAGGCCAGCTGACCCCAGCTGTGGCGCTTCAGGACACCACACCAGCCGAGGCAGGGAACCCCCGCTGCCTGAGCCGGACTGGTCGGGCCTGGTAAGTAAAATCTTCTTTCTTCTTTTTTCAGGATTTTTCATCTGTAGGTCCCGTCAAGGACAGGAAACCAACTGATGCGGGAGAGAGGTGCCGCCCTTTTTATCTGTAGGTTTCCTGTCCTTGAAGGGCGGATCCCCTCTCTCCGTGGTGCCGTCATGGGGAAAGAGAAAAAATAAAAACGCTATGGCTCTGGGAACAAGGGGAGCAAAAAACGAAAATGCAAAAACGGAAAATCCGTGGGTTGAAGGGGTTAATGCCCACTATAATCAGTGGTCACATGCAGTGGTAAATCTTAAACATAACCACCAAGATGAATGGCTGTGTTTTGGTATAGTGTCCATAAATAGTGGTCACTGATATGCATATAGAAGCTGGTTATAACCACCAAGATGAGAGATTTCACTGATACAATGGTAGCTGCTTCTGTCTAAGCATGGTATTAACAATAACACATAATTTGGGGTGGTCTAGTGACTCTTATAATCCAATTAGATTCGCTTATTATTTAGATCTACCACTAGTATCTACTACGATCTAACTGCTTTTTTTTGTGGTTGCATATTTTAATATATTACTCCAATTGGATTTGACAGTGAATTAAATACTGATGTTCCCCTTTGTACCCGCAAAGTGTTTATTTCTTATCATGTGCCCTTACAGCACTGTTCTGCCACCTTAATAATCCCTATTTGTGTCCCATGAAGTAAATAAAACTGCTACTCACATGAACTATAACACAAGACAAGCACCCAAGGCCTTTTTATGCCTGTACTGTTAGTTCCCCAAACACACCGTAACCTAATGTCCATAATGTGAGCCTAAGAAATGTAAATGTAGGGCACAGATAGCCCCGCCAATAATGTGCCAGGACACTACTCGGTCTCTGATGACAGTCACTACTGGTTATGATATCGTTTGTTTCATTACGTCATGGGATCAATTCTTCAGGCTCGATCGCTGTGTTTTGCTTTTATACATGTTATATTTATTTCCTGTCTTTTGATTTGACATATCTACTAACATTCTTAAAGCTGACACATTAGATTTTTTGGCTAGTTTCCCCCTCATGACTGCCCATAAAACTGTTCAAACTTCACTTTGTGGTTAGATGGACGCTAACATTTTGTTTAACATTTTCGTCAAGTTCTATTGTTCCAGTGTAAACTTGTCTATTTATCATATCAGGGACTGCCAATAGTTTTAGGCTCTGTTTTTTTCAGTATTTCCAGATATTCATGATTGGTAGTCATAATAGAACAGCTTTTATTTGAACTGGCGTCTTTTAAAGATTATTTTACATTTCAGAGTGTTTTTCCCACAAGTATTTTTAAAATCAATATCTAATATTTAGATTTTATACAATGTCATACAGCATGCTATGAGCTACTTGCAGCTCTGTAAATTACAGGATAGTCCAACCTTAAAGAAGTTGTCCACTGCTTTTACCTTGATTCCTTATCAATAGGATAGAACATCAATGTTTGATCGGCTGGGGTCTGGCACCGGGCACCCCCGCCGATCAGCTGTTATTGGTGCCGGTGGCAGCGGCCGCCAGCCAGAAGTACTTACTTGCGGTGCTTGACTGTCCATCTGTAGTGGCCGCCGCAGGGTACTACACATCCGCCTCCCATCCGCCTCCCATTCAATTCAATGGGAGGCATATGAGCAGTACCCTATGGCGGCCACTACATATTGAGGGCCAAGCACCGCAAGTAAGTACTTCCGGCGCGCGGACACCGAGGACAGCTGCTCGGCAGGGGTGTCACTTGCGGAATAGGGCATCAATGTAAAAGTAGTGGATAACTTCTTTAAAAGTAAATCTTCAGTTTTAATCATCATGATGTTTTAAAGGAAACTTGTCACCTCGGAAAACTCTATTACTGAAAGTTTGACTACCAGGAGAAAATAAAGTTATTTCCTCCCAGGAACCGCTGGCTTTCATTCATGAGGGGTGTGCAAGGAGCGGGTAAAGTATTCGCTCGCGACTGAGCACGCCCACAGGCACTTTGACAGCTCGTGTTACACAAATGCGCCACAGAATCAGTTGTCAAAGTGTTGGGGTGTGCTTACAGCCATTGCTCAGTTTAGTAAATGGTCCTTTGAGTTCTGACTGTATCCACTTTGAGCACGCTTCAGAAACATGGCCGGACTGCATGATAACACTATTTATCTGCAGATTAACCCCACAACCCAAGGTGACAGGTTCGCTTTAAAATCCAAAATGATACCTTTAGCCACTACTAGAGGACACATGGGATCTTACTGCATAGCTTTCTGTTAGGCTATGTTCACTTGCACTCATTGCAAATGTGGCCAAAACAATGAACTGCACTTAAAAAAACAGTAAAAAGCAGCATTTTGATTTTCATTAATCATATTTACTTGATGTTATAGTTACAGGCAGGGCTGCCAACGGGAATTTCAGTGCCCCATACTGGCAAAATTTTCCAGCCCCCTTGAGACTCTACCCAGGCTCCATCTCAGCTTCGTCTCCACCCCGCGAACCTTTCACAGTCCCACCGGTCACTCGTTGAAAAACTCCAATTTTGGACCACATCCTCATCAATCACACATTAACAGTTCTCATCAAACACCATATATCACATACATAGCCATCAGCTTTTGTGTTGGCCAAAAGATTTTTTAAGCCGACACCACAACAAGGTAGACACTTCTGGCTGGACCCTACTCTACTAATCTATTGAACATTTCTTAAAATACACAATACTCTTCAAGGTATATTTTTATTTATTTTTCTTTAAGGAATGTGTCACATATATTTTTTAAAATGACCAATAATACCACATACAAGGGACATATACCATTACCAGACCACACATTACCACTACATAGTTACTAAATAATACCACATACAGGGAGAAACACCACCACACCATGGCCAGACCACATATTACCACCACATAGTGACTGAATACTATAATACTGATCATTAATAAAAAAAACCCACCATACTAATATAACCATAAGTGCCATTATACACAGGAGCTCTGTACATAGTATACAGTGTATAGTGTACAGGTAATAGTGACTCACCAATGACATTATACACAGGAGCTCTGTACATAGTATACAGTGTATAGTGTCTGTGTACAGGTAATAGTGACTCACCAATGACATTATACACAGGAGCTCTGTATATAGTGTCAGTGTACAGATAATACAGGGATCACAGGTGACATTATACATAGGAGCTCTGTATATACTATGTAGTGTACTGTGTCAGTGTACAAGTAACACATTGACTCACCAGTGACGTCTCTAGTTGAAGATATTCATCTTCACTTTGCTTCTTCATCCATTGCAGATCACCATCACTTCTTCCAGCCAGGACTTGTCTCTGCAGAAAATAACACAGTGATCTAAAGCATATTCCCCAATTTTTCCCCAACTTCTACACTACGCCAGATGAGAAAAAAAAGTGACATAGTGTCGCCCTGCACAGAAACAGGACCCCCCCTCACGGAAAACTGTATCCTCAGAAATAAAATACATCACAGCAGTAATATTATCCCTTAATTAGCCCCTACAGTAATAATGTCCCACATCCTGGCCCCCATGTGTCTCATTCCTGGCTGCCATGTGTCTCCATCCTGCCCCCCGCCCACCCACATGTCTCCATCCTGTCCCCCTGACATGTCTCCATCCTGCCCTCCATATGCCTGCATCCTGCCTCCCACATGTTTCAATCCTAAACCCCCGTATGTCCTCTCATCCTGGCCTCATACGTCTCCATCATGCCCCTCATGTCCCCATATTGCGGATTTCAGTACAAAAAAAAACAGGTGACATTGTACAAGAGGTCTGTATATACTATATAGTGTATTGTGTCAGTGTACAGGTAACACACTGACTCACCAGTAACGTCTCTAGTTGAAGATATTCATCCTCGCTTTGCTTCTTCATCCAGTGCAGACCGCCATCACTTCTTCCAGCCAGGACTTGTCTCTGCAGAAAATAACAGTTATCTAGAGCATATTCTCCAATTTTTCCACAACTTCTACAGTATGCTAGATGAACAAAACAAGTGACATGGTGTCGCCCTGCACAGTAACAGGAGCTCCCCCCACTGAAAACAGTATCCTCAAAAATAAAATACATCACAGCAGTAATAATATCCCTTAATTAGCCCCTACCGTAATAATGTCCCACATCTTGGCATCTTCCTGTAATAACGTCACCCATTCTGGCCCCTATTTGTCTCATTCCTGGCTGCCATGTGTCTCATTCCTGACCCCCATGTGTCTCCATCCTGCTCCCATATGTTCTCCCATCCTGCCCCTTCACATGTCTCCATTCAGCCCCCCATGTGTCCCAATATTACGGATTTCAGTACAAAAAAAAAAAAAGTTTCTCCTTACCTGGCCACGGTCCAGCGGCGTCCTCTTCCTCAACCATTTTAGGAGCTAAGTACGCTAAATGCCAATAGTCTCAAAATTTTGGCACCACTCAAAGTTGCACCTAAATTTTGCAACTTTTCAAAGCTTTTACGCCAGAATTCTGCCGTGAAAGCTTTGATGAATCGGGCACATAGTGTTTTAGCCGCATTGGGGAGGGAGATAGAACAATGGAAAATAATATTCACTTGGTGGATTAACAGTTGAATAAGGACAGGGTCAAAGAAAAGGAATATTGTTTGATATTGATTGTTTAGGAACCACGCTGCTGTTTTTTTCATTGTCCCTTTTTTAACAAATCAATAAAGTGTGTCCTCTCCTGCATTATGGGATCGCAACTGTGGCACCCTGCTACTACAGGTACCACAGGACCCAAAAGGGTGCATGGACGGACTTCTCCACAAGAGGCCATCATTACATAACAGACACCTCCACCCCTCCACCTCATACCACCAGAGGGAGCCCTGTTAGGGATATATATACTGGAGGGTGGAGTTAGGTAGTGAGAGTGTGCTAGCACAGAGATCAGTGAAGAAGCAGCATGTGAGTTGCTGTGCTAAAGGCCAGCCAGGGTCTAAAGCACGTGCTGAAGCCTTGGGGCCTAGAGCGGGGCCAGAGGCAAGTAGAAGAGTGAGAGGATTTATGGGGGCAGAGGAGCATCTTAGGCTGACCCCAGAACACAAGCCGGACACTGGGTCCACGCCTACAGGGTCCTCTACGCCCAGTAGGAATAACCAGTATACCAGGAGGATTCTAAACCCCTGGTCAACCTGAAGCTACAATCATTTAAAGAACTAGGAACCACGAAGGCCCCAGCGTCCAGGGATAGTGGTAGCCAGAAGAACGTTCTTACCACCAAGCATGCAGGTGAGGAGAGTGAAAGAGTACAGAAGCTAGGCCTAGTTCCAGGCTGGCCAGAAGCTTTAGAGAGAGGAAGAAACGGATCAGGAGGCCTTATACCTGCTCACTGGGGAGAGTCCAGAAGTGCACCCTTCCTATCAAGTACCCTGAACCATACCTGCCGTTACACCAGTAAAGGTACTGAAGCGAATCCCCTGTGTGCGTGTCCGTCATTCCCCCTGACCCGACTGGGCCACCTCTCACCTGCATCCCTTTCATCAACCCTGCCATGGGGGCCCGCTCCGCCTGTGGGGAGCAGAAAACATCCCAGCTGCCATCTCATCACCCCTGGAGGTCTGCAGCAGCGCCGGTACTCATTACCGGGAACCACAGGTGGCATCACAAGACAAAACTGTTAACAAACCCCTTTTAAAGAGTGACCCCAGGGTACGGGCCCAGGAGCCGACTGCCATGACATTCCACAGAAGGTCAAGGCCCGGGTACCGAGTTTCCCCCCATATCCCCCTGGGCGAGTCACAACTCAATCCAGCCATCTCACACAGTGGATTGTTAGTTACTTTCTTAGTATAAGTCTATGAGAGCCTCATTCGGAGTTTCATAGTCTTACATTGAGAAAGTAACCTGCAGTCCACACAGACCATACTGTGTGAGTTGGCTGGTCATAACTGCAGTCACATGATGCAGGAGAGGGCCGAAGAAATGGAAATGGCAGAAAACAGCGACTGGTAAGTATTTTCAATCGCACACTGAACATACTTTACTGATTAGTAACAGGGGGCAATAAAAAAAGTGGTCCTTTAGTATTTAATGTTTGTGTTAAACTCATTGTTAATGGTACTGTAAGCATATGTGTTGCGTGGGTATAGCCTCACTTCTATTTATTTTTCATGTATCACAGGAAGTCTACTCCAATCCGTTTCCTGAGAGCTCATCATAGGGAAAACGTACTGCTAGCACATTACATACACAAACTACAGTGTGAAATATCTGATCACAAAGGCGCTGTATAATTAGAAACACCTTTATTATGATGTACAGCATAAGGGATTATACTATATGCAAGGATATTTAATTTTAATTAGAAGCATATACTAACAAGAAATAAAATGGGAGATAATATACTTGAAGTAATCAACATGTCCTATGGAGTCTGAGTTATGTCTGCTTTTGGGGATGCATGTGTAGCACCCTGAGGATTCGGCTGCTACAGGGGTATTGCACCTCAACCCAGAGGTGTGATATTCCACTCCCGGGTAAGGATGGAGTGTGGGACTGAGCCCAGAGAGCTGCATGCACTACACACATCCCATTTCCGAGGAACAGACCAACGGTACGCCCACTTAGAAATGTGCAGGTACGACCGAGTCTGTTCCTGGCTGGAGTGGGAGGGGGGTGGTACATCCCAAGTAGTGTAGGGGCAGATAGGGGGAGCAGCCTGGGTAAAGATAGGAGCTCATTGGGTGCTGGTCACCTGAGCTCACACATAGAGGGAGTATTTAAGGTGGGCACCATCTAAGATCAGGGTCAGTCAGTCTGTGAGGAGTCAGTCTGTGAGAAGCCAGAGGGAGAGAGCAGAAGAGGAGCAGAGCAGCCCCAGAGAGAGTGAGAGAGGAGAGTCAGCAGGACCCAGAGAGAACAAGCAGGAACTCTGAGAACCCATATACAAACCCAGGGTGAAGAGTTGGCAAAAGGGTACCGGATCCCAAACTGGTGGGGGCTCAAGCACACCTCAGCCAGAGACCGGAGGCCGTGGGCAGGATCTGCCACGGCCACCCACCACATCCACCCCGAAGGCAAACCACGTGGAGGGTCAGGGAACCCAAGGCCAAGGGTCTCCCAACAGAAGGCCCGAGGGAGCTGGACCTAGGTGGATCACTAGTGGGGACGGCCAGAGGAAAGGACAGAAGGAGAGCTCAGGGTCACGCTCCGGACTTGCTTGGGGGTTGGCTGGATCCAGGACCTGGTGGACGCAGCACGGCTCGGGTGGTCACTTGAAGCTGGAGTGACCGGAACATCAGCAGTAAGTAAATACCCTAAACTGCACAACCCGACTCTGTATTTAATGACCATCTATGCTGCACCACCACAACCCCCATCCTCTGCACCTGACCCCCTGAGGCTAAACCCCACCCGTTGGGGGTTATACTACCAAAAGCTGCACCAACACCATCAGCCTCAGCGGACCCTGCTGCAGCGGCGGCCATAGTGACCGCAATACAACGGGTGGCGTAGTCGACAATAAAGAACTTAATAACATCTGTAGGACTGCCACATACAACTGAGCTTGACACCCTGGGCACGGACCGGGTCACTGCCACTCGGCGACTACAACTCCCATCTGATCCGGCTCCGGGTATTCCCCCTAAAGAATATGGCCCAGGGGGCGCGTCACATGGTGACAACCAAAATAGCTGCCATTAAAGGGACCCTGTTAGACCATTCATACTGCCCAAACAATGGGCAGCATGAATCGCAGCCTTGGTGAAGGCAGGTGTATTATTCTCTATATTATTCTCTGAAGATTTGAGGGTCTGGGCAATGACTATAGCGGGAGACGAGACTAGCCTGAGAAGAGGTCTGCCCCTATGTTCATGCGAGGAAGAGACCTGTCAATCACCAATAGGACTAGTTTGATCTCCAGCTACAGTGTGACGCTAGTCACTAACTCACGGAGCGACCGTGAGGCGGTTAGTCAGACGTTCCGAGGTTAATACCAAGAGAGCCCATAGATACCAAGGGATAAGACAGATACGTAAATCAGGTCACAGTCTAGGGTCAATATCAAGAGAGCCCGTAGATACCAAGGGAAAAGACAGATGCGTAAGTCAGGTCACAGTCCAGGGTCAGGCAGCAATAGATCAGAACACAGAACAACAGAATGAGGCAAACACTCACCAAGAAGCAAAAACTACATCTGGCAGGGAACAGGGGCAGTCAGCTCAGTTAAATAGCTTGGGCAATCTCCAGAACATGGAACACCTGGAGATGCCCTACAAATCCCAGTCAAAGATTGGACAGCCGAGCTGTCAATCAAACCACCGTGAGCCCGACTTGCCACTCACAGGATTGGACAGCCAAGCAGTCCATCAAAACACAGCAAGAACCAGTTCAATAGGACAGCATAGCAATCCCACACAGAATGCAGGAATCATGACATATAGACCTTGAGCGGATCTTCAAAGTATATTTTCTCTGAAAGTATTTCAGCCAAAAATATACTTGGCTGCAATCGTGCTGCCCTGCTCTGATTCATTCTGCCCACATTTCGAGTAGCATGAACTGTCTATCAGGTTCCCTTTACAACCCCCATAGCCCTCATCACCCAGCTTGTCAGAAGAGGGCTTGCAAATCATTTTATTTCAGGGAGCACAGGTTATCTCTTGAAGTTATAATCTTTGTTGACTGATACTAGAATGGTAATATTTCTGCCGAATATAAAACATTTTGAATGTGGTGTTTTAGCTGGCTGGACATGCCTGGGCAATGATAAAGAGACAGGCCTTAGCATGACGTCAGGCGTGGGCCTCGATCCTTTTAGAAAAATTTAATAAAATGTATAAATACTCATAAATCTGTACAGATATAAGCTCCAATTGTTGAAATTGTATCAGTTCCTCATTGTTTTAAAGAGCTCTGCTTCCAGTCAATAAGTACTTACTACTTAGATGTTTACTTCCTCTTGATAATAAATGATCAAACAGGAGTTCAGGCATTACCAAGACACAGCTCTGATACTGTACTGTGCATCTGTGTGATCACCGCAGAACTACAAGACATTGTGATTATGTGGTGATTACAAAAGAAAGATAAAGAATATATTGGATTGTAAATGTCATTGAACTACTAGACGGCTAAAAAACCACCAGCAAGTTAAAATATATTTAATCTTTACTAGAAATGAGTTAAAGGGAATCTGTCAGCAGGTTTTTGCTAAGTAATCTGAGAGCACCATGATGTAGTGGAAGAGATCTTGATTTTAGAGATATGTCACTTACTGGACTGTTTTGCTGTTTCAATACAATCAGTGTTTTAACAACAGGAGATTATCAATAGGGACTAGGTGTGTCGTGCCTCTTGGTCCAAACAATCAATATACACTGTACACAGACAGCTGCCAATCAGTGGGGCTATACAGAGCTCAGCACTTCAGCTCTGCTAAATCTGCAGCAGAGAAAATGGTGACTATCATAACTGTTGCACCCAGTAAACTGATACCTCCCTGAAATCAGGGTCTCTGTCCCTACTTTATTCCGCTGCCAAATTACATAGCAAATACCTGCTGACAAATTTATTTATTTATTTTACTCACTTATAGAGCGCCATTGATTCCACAGCACTTTACAGACATCACTGTCCCCATCGGGGCTTACAATCTACATTCCCTATCAGTATGTCTTTGGAATTTGGGAGGAAGCAAGAAAAACCGACGCAAACACGGGGAGAACATACAAACTCCTTGCAGATGACGAGCATAGAAGTGAAGATCCACTTGTTGTCTGATGAGCCCAAGCATTGGGCCTTCTCATGGATTTTAAAGAATTTTTTTCACTTCCATTTACACCCATAGAGTTTAATATCTTTTACTCAAGTGAAAAAGATTAAATCGTTCAATTTGTTCAAAGGAAAAACCTTAACTGAAAATCCGTTATAAAGGAGGAAAAGTTAATAATTTGATTTGGATTTGTCTCTTCCCTCCCTGTGTGGATATTTTTCCTTGCATTCTGTGTCTCAATTGGTAAGGTAGAGCTCATTGTTCAAAAAGGAGGGCACAGTAGAGGTGGTTGGAGCTTCAGTCATCCAATGAGATGTACTAAGGGTACCCAGCGCCTGGTTGCTGAGGAAAATAAGTAGTTAGCAGAGCTGGAAGTTATGTCAATTCCACTGTGTTGGAGCAAACGCAAAGTCCAATTGCCATGGTTAGTGGGGGCAGCACTGCGTTGCTCCAGCAGGTGAGCTCTTAACGCTCTCTCAGCTTGAATACATGCCAGACAACACACGCACTTCCACTTCTAAGCTCCTCAGATAGATAAAAGCGATATATGCTGAATCTACTGAATCTTGGAGGAGGGTATGGGGAAAGGCGTCGGAACCTGGGGACATGTGATATCAGATAAGATTCTGCCAGTCTGCATATATTGATCTTATAAGTGGATGGAGAGTTATGTCTGCAGTTTGGATCTCTATTAACCCTTTCACGACATATGACGTAAACTTATGCCATATGTCGTGTCCCTGCCTTTGATGCAGGCCTGACAGGGGTGCGCGTCATTCCACACTCCCATCAGCGTGCCTGTGACGTGTTAGTGGAGTATTGATGGGTTGTCATGACAGCCAGGGGTCTGCTGAAGACCCCGTGCCTGTCATTACGATATTCCTGTGAAAGAAGCTTCAAGTCCCCTAAGGGGACTATTAAATCCAGTAAAAAGTGGGGAAAAAAAAGTTTCCAGCCCCTTCACGACATTTCACATACCTATACATCATGGTCGGATAGCAGTTCCTGACCGATGACGTATTGATACGTCATGGCGATCGTGCGCAGCTCAGGAACTGTGATCAAGCCCAACTTATATGATATCCGAGACCTGGCTCTCACAACCAGGAGCAGTGCCTCCTGCTGTTTAAACCCCGAAAAGCGATAGTGATCGCAGCAATTAGAAGGCAGGAAGCGGGAGGGAACTCCCTTCAGAACGGCGCCCCCGTGACGTCATCGCAGCCCAAGTCGTCATAACGTCGTCCGGGTCACCCATCTACGGCAAGCCTATTACACCATGCTCAGAGCATGGTCTAAAAGGCTTCTGTAAGTGCAGCACTGACAGGTATATAATGCATTGCAATGCTGGTTTATTGCAATGCATTAGAACTGCATTTTTTTAAAATATTCTTTTTAAAAATAACAAAATAATAAAAAAAAAAAAAAATATATATATATATATATATATATATATATATATATATATACAGTATATTACACCCATAAATACATGTTTTTATGTAAAAACAAAAATAAACAATAAAAAAGGACACATATTTGGTATCACCTTTTCCAGAACGACCTGATCTATAAAAATGTCAAGTTAACTCCTTCAGTGAATACCGTGAAAAAAAAAGAAAAATGAGGAAAAACTATGCTTTTTATCATACCGCCGACAAAAGGTGTAATAAAATGCGTTCAAAAAGTTGAATGTAAATAAACATGGTACCGCTGAAAACATCATCTTGTCCCGCAAAAAACAAGCCACCATACAACTCCATCAGTGGAAAAATAAAAAAGTTATAGCTCTCAGAATAAAGCGATGCAAAAACAATTCTTTTTTCTATAAAACAGTTTTTATTGCGTAAAAGAAGCAAAACATAAAAAATGATATAAATGTGGTATCGCTGTAATCGTACTAACCCAAAAAATAAAGTTGCCTTATCAATTTTACCACACGCGGAACGGCATAAAAAAAACCCATAAAACAATTCCTTAATTGATGGATTTTGCTCATTCTACCTCTCAAAAATCGGAATAGAAAGTGATCAAAAATGTCATGTGCCCGAAAATGGTAGCAATAAAAAATATCAACTTGTCCCACAAAAAACAAGCCCTCGCATGTCTCTGTTGGCAGAAATATAGAAAAATTTTAGCTCTCTCAAATATGGCAATAAAAAAGCGTCTTTTATTGTGTGACAGCAGTCAAAGATAAAAAAAAAAATGATATAATCTGGTATCGCTGTAATCGCACCAACCTGAAGAATAAAGTCGTCTAATCACTTATACCGCACAAGGAACGGCGTAAAAAATAAATAAAACTAATTCTTCACCTTCTGTTGATTTTTTAGTTCTGTCTCCCAAAGATCACATTTATCCTGAGCTCTACGCTGAGCGCTTACACCAGGGTTTCCATGTAAATCTCTGAAATATGTGATTCAGACGGAACCCCAGGCAGAAGATTCCCTATTATGAGGCAGATGGAGGCACTGTGGACGCTGTCTGGCCTATGGTCCGCCGATGTCCATCTTTTTAAGTGTGTAAAACCGAGGCCAGTACCAGTTTTTGTTTACTTCTGAAAAGAAGCACAACACTGAACAGAGACCATTCGGAGTCCAGAGTATCTCTGCTGTCTCATTTTAGTGAGCAGAAGAGATGTATCAGCAGCAAACAACGCTCAGTATCATATCAATTATTTCTAAGTTATATTAGCTATGCGGATTAACAGATAGACTTGGGTGCTCTGCTAAACATCATGAGTCTCGAGCATAAAGAAAAAAAAAAAGAAAGCAGCACTCACCAATCACTATTGAGGGATTCAATCACTATAATGAGGCACCACTCACCAATCTGAAAAAAATAATAGTCCTTTATTCCTTACTTTGGGACATGGACAAGGTATGCAGGGAGGCAGAAGAATGCAGGGGTAGGAGGAAAGAGGACGACGACTGTTTCGCGCTAATCCAACGCTTCTACGGGTCCAGGTGCAAAATTATGTGAAACCACTCCCTTTTTAAGGACAGTTCACCGGACATATGTCATTACAGAAAATACAAACAAATAGTTAAAAACAGTTACAAAACATGATCATTTATAAAAATCTTGATAAATCCAATCCATTTTGCTTCGTGTCTTAATAATAATTTATTGTGGTCACTATCTTGTGGTGGATAAAAATAGAAAATAGATGCAGGATAACCTCTTTGTAAAAAAATGATTTTTCAATTCCACAGCCTGTTCATCAAAAGTGTTTTCATTATTATAAATTTTTCGTAATATTAACATTTGGCTATACGGTAAAGATGTATGTATCAACATATTAGTGGAGGTAGGCTTACGATATGTTTCTGTAATAATTTTACCATCTTTAATGTGTAGAAAATCTAATAAATTGCCCTCATAGTTTGAAATAAATTTCATATTTTAGACATTGATCGAATTGAGATAAGTAACAAAATCCATAAACTGCTCTTTTGAGCCTGACCATACCATAAATATATCATCCATATACCTGAGGTATGTATGAATATAATTAAGGTAGGGATTACAAATTGTTGAAATATATTTATCTTCAAAAAATACAAGAAATAAATTGGCGAAAACGCATGCAACTGGCGCCCCCATCGCTGTACCGACTTTTTGCAGATACCATTTGTTCAGAAATTTAAAGGCGTTATGAGACAATATAAATTCTAAGGCTTCTGATACAAAATCAATATATTCAGGGCTTTTATCAGTGTTTTGTAGAATATTTATAATTGCATCAATTCCTAAATTTTGTGGAATTCTGGTGTAGAGGCTTTCTAAATTGATAGCCACTAAAAAAAAATCATTTTGCCAATCAATGTCAGGTAACGCCTTTAAAAATTTTCTTGTATCATTTTTAGGAGATGGATCATTTAGTAGGAGCGGTTTCAATAACCAATCCATATATCTACCGTATATATATGGACAAAGGTTCCGTGAGAGAGCGTACCCTAGAGATTATTGGGCGTCCTGGGGGCGATTTTAATGACTTATGGATCTTGGGAATACTGTACCAGGAAATAATTTTTCAGTTTTTTTTCTTGAACGGCATGCCATTCTCAACATATTTCCTTAAAAAAATTCTCAATAAATTTTTAAATTTATGGCTCAGATCCTGTGTTAGAGGTAAATATGTAACATTATCTGAAAGTTGTTTTAAAACCTCAACATAATGATCCCTTGACAACAAAACTAGGTTAGGTCAGCCTTGCGGAAAACTACGCCATCCCATTTCTTTAATTCTTGTAAAGCCTTTAATTCTGCTCTATTCAAATTTTGTGAAGTAGATTTATAACAGAAAATTTCCACATCTTTTATCACCTGGTCCTGGAATTGATCAATAGCGTTACCTGGTGAAAATGGATTCTATTCCTGTAAATGGTGTAATTATTATAGTATCAAATTAATTTGTCTGAGGTAGAGGGATTTTGTTCAAACGTAACAACTCTGCATCAATATGTATCTGAGCTCTATTATCCATACTACTACTAAAGCCCAGAGGACCTAATGTACTAGCGATTTCACCCTGGCGACAGGTAGGTGTACAGCATAAGGATTATCATTTGCAAAAGAATTACACAAGTGCATTTTTCTTGTTGTTTTATATGTCATAATTTGGGTGATATTTTAGTTAGGAATGGATTACTTACTAACTCTAAAAATTGGCTAGAAAAATGTAGTTCAAGAGGCAACTATAAATGTGGTAACTTGTCTAGCTGTCAACAACATATGACAACAAATCTGTTGCGCATAGGCTCTATTATACACTGTGTTACTGATTTTATTTCTTGTAAGACAAAATTTGTTGTTTATATATATACTGCCCCTGTATGTATATAGGAAAAACTATTAGACCTTTATAAACACGATTTTGTGAGCATTATCGCTCTATTATATTTGGTAAAGGTTCATTAAGATTAATTAAACATCCGCAACAAAAGCATAGGTCAGATCCAGAAACATTAAGTTTTGCAGGTCTGGAAGTTGTCAATTATCCACCACAAGGTAGCGACCACAATAAATTATTAAGACATGAAGCAAAATGGATCTTTAATACCAATGCACAAGGACCACTAGGATTAAATGGTAAATCCAATCTATCGGTAATTTATAAAAATATCATGTTTTGTAACTGTTTTTAACTTTTTGTTTGTATTTTCTGTAATGACATATGTCCGGTGAACTGCCTCTAAAAATGGAGTGGTTTCACATAATTTTGCACCTGGACCCGTAGAAGCGTTGGATTAATGCAAAACGGCCGTCGTCCTGTTTCTTCCTCCCCCTGAATTCCTCTGCCTCCCTTCATACCTTGTCCATGTTCCGAAGTAAGGAATAAAGGACTGTTAATTTTTTCGGATTGGTGAGTGGTACCTCATTATAGTGACTAAATCCCTCGGGTTTCATCTGAATTACGTCATTTAGAGATCTAGATGGAAACCCTGATGTAAGTGCTCAGTGTAGAGCATAAATTAAATGTGGTTCAAAATGTTATGTAAAATGTTCCCAATAAAAGCTTTAATTCAATCCACAAAACAGGCAAGTCCCCACTCAGGTCCGTCATATGTTAACAGAAATATAGGGGGCTTCCACGTTACTTATAACACAAAGGCTCTGGAAAAGCACTATGGCTCCTCATCCCCCAAAAGAATCCAGCGAATTCTGCGCTCCCAATGCCTAATGACCCCCTCCCTTCTGAGCCCCACAGTGCACCTAAACCACATTTAGGTTCCACATGTTTGGCACTTCTGTAGAATTGTGAGCTCGCATAGTTTATGGGTGTATGTCTCCAAAAGCACGAGCTGGGCAAAATGTATTGGGCATTACAAAGTTTTGGGCACTACAATGTACTTGGCACTACAATGGCAGATTTGCAATTTTCACTCAGCAACATCCACTGCTGCTTGTTTCTGGAAAACACCCATGAATTAAAATCATCACTACACGTTGAGATGAATTCGCAAAGGGGTTTAATTTCCAAAATAGGGTCACTAGAGGGGGAATTCTGCTCTCCTGGCACTTGGGGGCTCTGTATATGGAGTCCGCAAACTACTCTAGAAAAATGCTCCAGGAGTCAAGTAGCACTCCGTCCCTCCAGAGTCTTGCCATGTGTCTAAGCAGTACTGTACTGTCACGGGTGTGTCAGAGGTGAAAGACAGTCACCCTGCAGTTGGTTGCAGGAGATCTCTACTTTTGGCATTACAGACATCTTCTTAGAGGCTGTCTGTCTCTAGGTCCCAGCAGCTACCTCCCTCTGGCTAATTAGCTCCCTGGCCTGAGTGTATAAATACCTGGTGTGTCTGAGAGGGAGGTGCTGGGAATATTCATTACTACTTGTGAGGCTTTAGCAAGAGCAGTACTTCATCCTCTCTGGAGCCTGAGGCCGTGTGCACATTTGTCTGGAGTCGTCTAAAGCTAAGCAATCCTCCCTGTTGGTCTACCCATGTTGTCTAGAGAGTTTAGTGGAGATCGACTAGTGCTCATCTCCTCCCTTACCTAGCCTTAGCAATACGCCAGGGAAAGTCAGCGCGATGCACGCGTTCGGCGATTTGTGAAAAGCCAATATAGGGACGGTAGTTGAGACAGGGTGACACTAGACCAGACTAGGAGGTCTCCACTCCCCCCTTTCTTAGTGTCCGGGCTCCCTTTCCCTCTTCCCTCTGTGTTGCACTAAGTCTTTCCCACAACCTGCGTGATATTATCGCAGGCCGAGCACGTTTTGAAAAGGAAAAAAAAACATACTGACATTTTGTTTTTCTCTGTGTGTTTTTGGACATGGACATTTTTTTTTCCTTTCTCCCTTGGTATAGGTTCAGTTGCAGAGCTCACAGGCTATCTCTGGAGGTGAATGACCTCTGCGGTGAGGTACAGCAGCAGCATCAGCGGCTACAGGTCGCCAATGTGGGGGTCTCTGCGGGTAGGCCTGTCCAGCCTGAACCCAAAGTTGCCCTCCCAGACAAGTTTTCTGGAGGTAGGGACAAGTTTTTTGTATTCAAGGAGGCCTGTAAACTGTATTTTAAACTTCGGGTTGGTATTGTGATCTCTCCTTTGCAGGGAGATCCTCAGTCATGGGTGTTTTTGTTACCGCAGGACTCGGTTTGTCTCCAGTCTGTGGAGGGTTTTTCGGGGCTCTGATCTATGATGACCCTGAACGAGTTGCCTTGGCTGAGTCTAGGCTACGTCGCCTTCAGCAGGGGAATCAGCCAGTGGAAACGTACAGTTCGAAATTCCATAGATGGGCAACGGTTTCCAAATGGAATGACTCAGCCCTTAGAAGTCAATTTTGTGAGGGGCTAACTGAAAGGTTGAAAGATGCCTTGGCAGTATATGAAGCCCCTCAGTCCTTGGAGGCTGCCATGCCATTGGCCATACGTCTTGATAGGCGCCTTCGGGAAAGATGGGCGAGACTACCTTCTCTGGGGCCTTCTTGTCGGGGTTGTGTACCTCTGCCGGGGGAGCGGTCTGGGGTTGAGCCAGTACTGGGGGAGGTAGAGGAACCCATGCAGTTAGGGAGTGTCTCTACATCATACATCTGCTCAGAGATTCGCAAGAAAAAAGGCGTATTTTTTTTGTGGGAAAGAGGGACATTTTGTTGGGACCTGTCCTTCAAATCCTAAACAAAAGGAGACTCGATTAACTATTGGTAGTCTGGATTGTCAACATATGTGTTTATTGATCAACGGTTGGTTACCATTTGTTTTTATACCATGTATCATAAGGAATCTGTATCTCAGTGAATAAGGGCTTTTTGCCAGAAACGCATTGAGATGTATTCTGAACCTGTATGATCTTTTAAATTATTTTGTAATAAATTGAGGATTTTAATTATTTTTGGGACTCACCAAAATTATTTTCTTATCATAACTCTGTGCTTGCTGGGCATCCAGGTGGTAAGCAACCGCAGACCTCCTCTCTCGTCGTTTTTGGTGGCCAGGGTTGCATCGGGATATAATTGAACACGTAGCTGCTTGTAGTATTTGCGCGCGTTATAAGGTTTTGCATACCCGTCCGTCTGGTACTCTTCTTCCTCTACCTATCCCTAGTAGGCCATGGACACACTTGTCCATGGATTTTATTACTGACCTACCGGTTTCTGCAGGCAAAACGGTGGTTTTGCTAGGTGGTAGTAGATAGGTTCAGTAAAATGGTTCCTTTTGTCACATTGCCTGCACTTCCAAATGCCAAGACACTTGCTCAGGTGTTCATAAATGAGTTGGTGAAGCTTCACAGGATTCCCTCCGATATGGTGTCAGATCAAGGGACCCAGTTTGTTTCCAAGTTCTGGAAGGCATTCTGTTCTCGACTGGGGGTGCAGCTGTCCTTTTCCTCTACCTTCCACTCTCAGTCGAATGGACAGACCGAGCATGTCAATCAGAATTTGACCTACCTCAGGTGTTTTGCTTCCGAAACTCAGGAAGATTGGGCATCCTACCTATTGCTGGCAGAATTTGCCATTAATAATCATCGTCAAGAATCCACTGGCAGGTCACCGTTCTTTGGTGCATACGGTTATCACCCACACTTTGGTACCTTCCTGAGAAGGCACGGTTTGCTTTGTCACTCTCCTCGGTATGGCAGGTTGTGCTGAGTAATTTAAAGATCATGGGAGACAGGTATAAACGTATGGCTGACAGAAATCGCTTGCCAGGTCCGGACCTGAATGTGAATGACTTTGTGTGGTTGTCTATCAGGAATATAAGATTGAAACTTCCTTCTTGGAAGCTGGGACCTAGGTTTATTGGTCCCTTTAAAATAACCGCTGTCATTAACCCAGCAGCTTTTTGTCTTGAACTTCCTCAGGGCCTTAAAGTCCACAACGTGTTTCATAGGTCCTTGCTTAAAAAATATGTGGAACCTCTTGAGTCTTCGCCTCTACCACTGCCCCCAGTAAAGGTTGATGGTAATCTGGAGTTCCAGATTTCGAGGATTGTAGATTCTCGTCTCCGTTGTTCTCTACAGTACTTGGTGCACTGGAAGGGCTATGGTCCAGAGGAGAGGATGTGGGTTTCAGCATCAGAGGTGAATGCTCCCAGATTGGTTTGCTGATTTCACACCTCTTTTCTGAGGCCACTCGTCGGGGGGGGGGGGGGGTAATATCACGGGTGTGTCAGAGGTGACATTGCCCTGCAGTTGGTTGCAGGAGATCTCTACGTTTGGCATTACAGACATCTTTTTAGAGGCTGGCTGTCTCTAGGACCCAGCAGCTACCTCCCTCTGGCTAATTAGCTCCCTAGCTTGAGTGTATAAATACCTGGTGTGTCTGAGAGGGAGGTGCCAGGGATATTCATTACTACTCGTGAGGCATTAGCAAGAGCAGTACTTCATACTCTCTGGAGCTTGAGGATGTGTGTGCATTTGGCTGGAGTTGTCTAAAGCTAAGCAATCCCCCGTTTGTCTACCCTTGTTATCTATAGAGTTTTGTGGAGATCGACTAGTGCTCATCTCCTCCCTTACCTAGCCTTAGCCATACGCCAGGGAAAGTCAGGGTGAGGCACGCGTGCGGCTATTGGTGAAGAGCCAATATAGGGATGGTAGTTGAGACAGGGTGACACTGGACCAGAATAGGAGGTTTCCACTCCCCCCTTTCCATTGTGTCTGGGCTCTCTTTCCCTCTGTGTTGCAGTCTTTCTCATACCCTACGTGACATGTACGGCCACATATGGGGTATTTCCACGTTCAGTAGAAATTGTGTGACAAATTTTGGTGCCATTTGTACCCATTTCCCCATGTGAAAATGTAAAATCTGAGGCTAAAACAAAATATTTGTACTAAAAATGTAATTATTCTTTATTCAGCACACGATGGTATAAAATTCTGTGAGGCACATGTGTCAACATGCTCACTGCACCCCTAGATGAATTCATTGGGAGGTGTAGTTTGTCAAATGGGGTCACTTATGGGGGGGTTCTGCTGTTCTGGCACCTCAGGGGCTCGGCCAATGTGACATGGCACCCTCAAACCATTCCAGCAAATTCTGAACTCCAATATGGCGCTTCTTCCATTCTGAGCTTAGCACTGTGCCTCAAAAGTAGTTTTCGACCACATATGAGGCATTGATATACTTAGGAGAAATTGCGTAACAAACTGTACAATTCATTTTCCCCTATTATCCCTATTGAAAATTAAAAACTTGGGGCCAAAGCAACATTTTAGTGGAAAAAATGGTAATTTTCCATTTACTCAGCCTAATGGTATACAATTCTGTGTATTGCCTGAAGGTTAAAAATGCTCACTACACCCCTAGATTAATTTCTCAAGAGGTGTAGTTTCCAAAATGGGGTCACTTGTTGGGGTTTCTCCTGTTTTGGCATGTCAGGGGCCCAAATATGACATGGCATCCACAATCTATTCCAGCCAATGGCAGTATGGCCAGCCAGCCATCCTCCAGCATGTATCTGGAGTAATCCCTTGCATAGATCTCCATTATCGGCCTCCTGATGAAGCTAACTATGGGGAAATGCGTCGAGGCAATTTTTAAACTAAGAGATAAGTCTATCACTTGACTCTTTTTGTATTTACATATACTTTTTTTTGTTTATTATCCTTATGCTAGGAATATTATTGTATTAGATTAGGCAGTCACCTATTTCCTGTTGTAGCTCATCTTACAGGGAATAACAGAGATAGTGAGGGACAGCCATCATTGAGCGGGGGCACCAAACTCGTTATTAGGGTGCCAACCTCCGCGTTAGGTAGGATCATCTGAGTATTTTCATCAGGGTAAGTTTAAGTCCATTTTCTATAGTATTAATTCTCTTTAGGGAGATGTGCCATTAAGGATCATTGATTATCCATTTACTGTTTTTTAATACATGGGTATTGGTGTTTTTTAAGAGAAGTAAATAAAAATATTGATTTTACAGAATTTATATGTTCACTCACTACTACGACTCCTTCTAGGTTTACCATTTATTTAATTTTCCCTGCTGTATGCCCAAGCAGTAGTTTTCCACCACATGTGGTGTATCGGTGTACTCAGGAGAAATTGCAGAACAAATTTTATGGTCCATTTTCTTCTGTTAAACTTGTGGAAATTAAAAATTTGGGGCAAAACCAACATCTTTGCGGGAATATTTTTTTTTCATTTTCACATTATAAAATTCTGTGAAGCACCTGTGGGTTTAAGGTGCTCACCACATTTCTAGATAATTTCCTTGAGGGGGTGTGGTTTTCAAAATGGGGTCACTTGTGTGGAGGTTTCCATTGTTTAGGCAAATTAGGGGTTCTGTAAGTGCGACATGAGGTCCGCTATCTATTCCAGACAATTTTGCGCTCCAAAAGTCAAATGGTACTCCCTCCCTTCCAAGCTCTGGGTGCGCCCAAACAAAAGTTTTCAACCACATATGGGGTATTGGCGTACTCAGGAGAAATTGAGCAATAAATAAATTGTATGGTCTATTCATACCTGTTACTCTTGTAAAAATAAAAAATTTGGGGCTAAATCAACATTTTTAACGGAAAAAGTAAAATTCTAATTTTTTTCTTCCACATTGCTTTAATTCTTGTGAAGTACCTGAAGGGTTAATAAACTTATTGAATGCAGTTTTCAGTACTTTGAGGAGTGCAGTTTTTTAAATTGTGTAACTTTTGGGTATTTTTTGTCATATAGGCCCATCAAACTCACTTCAAATGTAATGTGGTCCCTACAAAAATTGTTTTTGTAAATTTTGTTGGAAAACTGAGAAATTGCTGATCAGCTTTTAACCCTTCTAACTTCCTGACAAAAAAAAAATTATGTTTCAAAAATTATGCTGATGTAAAATAGACATGTAGGAAATGTTATTTATTAACTATTTTGCGTGATATAACTAGCTGGTTTAAGGGTATAAAAATGTAAAATTTGAAAATTGTGAACTTTTCAAAAATTTTGCCAAAATTCCAATATTTTTACAAATGAACACAAACATACCGGACTAAATTTAGCACTAACATGAAGTACAATATGTTGTTAAAAAATAATCTTAGAATCAGTGGAATACATTGAAGCATCCTAGAGTTATTACCACATAAAGTGACAGTGGTCAGAATTGTAAAATTTGGCCTGGTCAAGAAGGTGAAAACAGACCCTGGGTGAAAGGGTTAAAAATATGAAGAAAAATAGAAAAAAACCCAAAAAACAAAAGTTCAAATCCCATCCCCTTTGTCCCATTAAAATAAAACAATTTAAATTTTTTAAAGAAAACACATATTTGGTATTGCTGCATTCAGAAATGTCCGATCTATCAAACATAAAAAAATTAATCTGATCGGTAAATGGCGTAACGAAAAAAAATCAAAACGCCCAAATTATGGGTTTTTGGCTGCTGCTACATTGCAATAAGAGGTGATCAAAATATTGTATCTACCCCAAAATGGTATCAGTAAAAGTAGTAAAAGTATCAGCCCAGGGCGCAAAAAATAAGCCCTCATACAGCTCCATATCCTGACAAATGAAAACGTTACGGGTATCGGAAAATGGAGACAAAATTTCCGATTTTTTTTTTGACCACTTAAATAAAAATAAAAAAAACTACACATGGTTGATATCTGCGCACTCATACTGACCTTTAAAAACATATTGCCAGGTCAGTTTTACCATATTGTGAACATGGAAAATAATAAAAAAAAAACAATTGTGACATTGCACTTTTTTTGCAATTTCAACGCACATGGAATTTTTTTCCACTTTCCAGTGCACTATATGGTAGAATGAATGGTGGCATTCAAAAGGACAACTCGTCCCGCAAAAAAACAAGCCCTCATACGGCTATATTGATTGAAAGATAAAAAAGTTACGGCTCCTAGAAGGGGAGGAAAGTACGAAAACTGAAAATGACCATGGCATGAAGGGTTTAATGTTACAGTTATGTTACCAAGGCACCCTTGTTTGTACAATATGCATAGTCTATTGGTATTAGTCCCCCCCAGGAACTTATATTAAAGAGTAAATATATTTTAACTACAGGTTGGTGTGTAGCCATCTAGTAGTTGGATACCATTTACAACCCAATATGTTCTTTATGATTCTTCTGTAATAACCACTTAACCAGAAACAGGTTCATTTATAGACTGGATGTCAACAATGAAGGTCTCTATTCAATGAATGCAAGCAGACATCTTAAAGTAGACCTGTCATGTCAATTGATGCCTCTGTATTAGTGAATAGATGTATTCCCCAAGAAATAACAATTGTGGAGCATCTCTTCTTAGATCTCAGAGTTGTCCTTTTCCTCTGCTATTCTTCATAGAAATTAATTGACATTTGGGTGTTACCAGTTAAGGGGTGTCCCTACACTGTGTGCTGCTGTCAGTACTGTCAGGGCCAGACTGATTGGGGACCATCTCTCCAACTAGCAGCACCCAGTTGTCAATTTGTTGATAAAACGGCTAGGAACATAACTAATAGCATAATACAGTTCGAAGAAACGATGTCGCAGACAGTATTAAAGGGAATCTGTTACCTAATCCTAGAGCACTGTGATGTAGCGGCAGTGACCTGGATTCCAATGATGTGTCACTTAGTGGGCTGTTTGCTCTAGTATTGATATAGAGTTTTATCAGCAGGAGATTATCACTAGATGACCAGTAAACCTGCTGCCATGTAGTCCTCTATACACATGAGCTCTGTATAACCACCCCCCCCACCACCACTGATAAGAAGCTTTTAGTCTATGCACAGTGTATACAGATGTATACAGTGGTGTGGGCATGGTTATACAGAGCTCAGCATTCAGAGATTTTATTACAACTGTAGCAAGCAGCCCAGTAAGTAACACATAGGTGGAATCAAGGTCTCTGGCACCTACATTATGCAGCTCTTTGGGAGGATAGCAAAAACCTGGCGACAGATTCTCCTTAATTAAAACAGGAGAGGTCACACTTAAATAGTGTGAGGAATAGATACAGAAAGTATATTGTAACATCACATCATTTTACAATAAATAATCTAGATTTGCTGAAACTGTAATAACTTTTGAAATATTTAAATTTGCAGAATTTCTTTGTGATGATACGAATCATTGAAACACAATATAGATCTGGATTCTGCCAGACCATTAGTAGTTGCATGTATAAAATTTTACACCACTCAGAAATTATTTGTAAAACAATGCGGAGCTATGAATTTAAGATCACATAATCTGGTAGAGCACTTCACATTATTTTTGTGTAGTTTCCCCAGCAATGATTTCAGCAAAAATAGGTGGTTCTTCAGGTCCCCATACACAATAGATAAAAGTATGTCAAACCTGCTGATTTCAGTGGAATCAACCAGCGATTTGACGAGTTTGAGGACCTCTCCATTGTTCCGCAAGATTACCACAGGGATCGGATGGTTGGAATTTGATTACCTGATACTTTTGTTCAGTGGTGAGATAAGACATTCACAGATGATGCTCATATAGAACACAGGAAAGCTCGGCCCAGCCGAGAGATAGTCATTAGCTGGACGACAGTTTGGCCGGCAGATATCTCATTTATATGGCCAGCTATACATTAGGCAGTTTTCGATAGGAAACACCTTTTTTTGGTTTTATCCATCACAGACGTTTGTACCAAATGACATGGTTTCAGCATTTACACTTGACACTCATAAGTTGTTGTGGTCATCAACCTCCTTTGTGTGAAGCAATCTAACACATCAGCCAAATCAAAAAGAAACACTCAAGACACAGTTTATTTTGAAAAATGTAATTATTAGTTAAAATAGAGCACTACAAAGAAGGCAAAGCATTTAAGGCACAATTCGGAATGCCAATATGGGAACAGAGCCAAATCCAGATCTTGTCACTTTGTGGCTCCTGGATCTTGAGCTCCTCCCATCCTTTTTAGCGCTACATATGGTTACCCAGTAACAGTTTATTTAGTCTATACATTATAAAACAGTACAATCACAAAGTCAGAATATATGAGTATTGTCCACCTGTCTACATTCTTGGTTATACATACTAAAATATACTTTTTTATTAGTGCTTACATTATTGCTGTAAATAGCGGCAGTACTAATTTAAGTGTCTCTTACAAACCATGGCAAGACTCTGGCTCCACCGTCCAGTTTCTTTTATTAGTATTTACAGTTAAAACTTGGCACTTTAGGAACACGATATAGAAAAGATTACAACTATGTAACATGGAGCTTTTAGATTAGTTGTCAGAGAAAACTTTACTATCAAATATATGGAGGGAAGAGTTCAAGACAATTATTTACTTCTCTTTTACATTAGTGTTGTTATTTAGTTATTTATTACACATACACACAATGTGTGAAAGGTGTATAAAGCCTAAGGCAGGGTTCACATCACGTTTTTACCGTGCATTCAATGTCTCCTTTGGGGCTTATGTCTGAACCCCCACAAAATAGGATTAGGGTGTATCCGCTGACGGCTATTAACTATAATGATGCAGATGGCATTAATGTGCACTCTGTCGTACATCATTTTCGGCTGTATACGCCTAGTTGAGGAGGGCAGCAAGACGTAGTAGACTAAGGCCTCATCTTTTATTGTGGCTCTTCACCAGCTATGAGTTTTACATGGCTGTAATATGCCAATGCTATGTGAAAAAAACTCTTTCCCAAGGCTCAAATTACAGTTTAAAATTCTTGATGCACAGTAAAGAAATAAACTGCGTTTATTGGTATGCAGTCCAAGGCACATTTCCTTTATTGGCACTGTGGTGTTTTAGGGAGTATATATGTACACAATTGCAACTATTTACAGCTCCTATGCAGACGTGTGTCTCTATGGGTATAAACTATAAACATACCCCTATATTAATGTCCATTCTCCTTTTTGCTAAACTATTGTCATATTATTCCAAATTTAACTGACCACTCAAGTGGCAGGTAATGTCCGTGCATGTCCTATCCAAGAGCAAACATTCCTGAGGGTATGTGCCCATGATGCGTCCGGGCCCGTGGCGGAAGAGACGCCGGTGGATATGCAAATGAGCGGCGCCTTTTTTTCCATCTGCGGACTTTCCTCATAGAGGTTAGGTCTACGGGAAAAGGCCGCATGCAGACACGCCAGACAAATTGACATGCTGCAGTCTGGAAAGACTCTCCGCATGTCAGTTTCCGCGGGTATGCCGCAGACGCATAGTGGACATGGGATTTCTACAAATCCCATCCACTATGCTGTAACATCTGTCCGCTGCAGGTTTGACGCTGAGTAAGTCCGCAGAGGCAAACCCGCAGCGGTTCCGGATCGTCTGCCCACACCCTGAGAAGACTGAGCAGCTACTATGTGGCCATTGCAAAGGGAGCCAGCTCAAGATGATTCCACTGATCAACTTTTGCCAATCGGTGGAAACCCTCACAAGGCCTCTCAGTCAGAAACCCAGCGAAGCTGGCAAACAAGTATAAACAATTATAAAATGGTGAATAGGACGACAAGCTCTATGCCCTTCTGTAGTGGGGTAGAAGGGTGTTTCTGCATGAACTAATACAAGCCGTGGCCCCATTTAGTATTTTTTTATGGCGCTTCTTGGCTCTATGTATACCCGCCCCTTAGTAAATATTGCTGATGCTGACACCATTGCTCCATGTTATATAATGTAATTCAGACTATATATGATAAATGAATGATTGAATCTGAAAAGCCTCTGAATCCATAATGTCTAGCTGGACTGACTATGGAATATCAGACAACATCTATGATGGTTTAAAACTGAAAATGTTTTCCTATAGTTTATATTAAGGAACATGTTAATCAGAGAATAACATCTTAACATTGCAAACGACATAAAGTAAAGTTTCCCTTTTTAAGAGCTATTTTTTTAGTAATTAAAACCTAAATCTTCAAAAGCTTCCATATATTCGATACAATGCATAAAGGCAGCGTCGGCAGAAAGCACTTGGCCTGCTCTGATAATATGTTCATTCATTAGAATTAGGCATAATAGGCATTAAATCAACAATAACATATCGCTTACATAAAGGTAAAGGTCTTTCTTTAGAAATTATGTACCAACTTTAATATTATAATTTTCTGCAGATAATATGTTCATCTTGATAACATTTGGTTACATACTTTATACAAACATTAAAATAATAACAAACAGAACAAAATCTTCCATAAATATTTCCTATAGGATAAATCCTAAAATCGGTACGAAAAGACCTCTTCTTCATTAGTGTTCAAATAGAGAAATATATAGGCCCTTTAAAAAGTTTCAACATATTTTAAGAAAATGAAAAAAAAACAAAAACTTGAAATGTTCTAGTAAACAGATAGGCCCCAAAATATATACAGAATAAAACACTGTTGCAAACTTTTCCTTTATCAGATCATTAATTGTAGCTAGTTTCAAATAAAATTTAACATCTACAAAGTTGTTTTTTTTCCAAAATACACACATAGATTTAAAATAATAATAATAATAATAATAATTAAAAAAAACATAACAGATATGCTATGTCAAGTAATACTGGGTATAAATAGGTATCTGCAAGCAAAATTGGAAATCTGGTTAAAAAACAGAAATATACGATTGTCCCTTTTCAAATATCATACAAGATACACAAAAATAAATCTGAATAACGGGATATGCTTTTTCAAATACTTATCAGTCTAAATACAAGAGGAAGGATCAATGGCTTGGATGAAACCTTGCAGCAAACCATGATTGTTTGCTGCTCTCCAGGTTTCTTCTGGAAACCATGGTAAAATGTATGCAAACACTAAATTGGAAAATTACAATACATACATGAGAGAATCCTCAAATCATATATATATGTACATTGTATACTGCCTTCACCCATTTAGTAATCCATCCCTGCACTTATGTAAGTAAAGGAGTACAACTCATGGGAGTGGAGTTTTCCCAAACCAAATAAATTTGTCACAGTTGGCGATGCATGGAGCAAAAGAAGCTGACCTAATATGGCACTGAGGTACGTCATCTCTAAAGCTGGTTATCTAGTAAATATAATGAAGATGCTAAAGATCATATATGGTCAGATGTCTCACAAAGGATCTGCCCACTCTATGTGTAATATCAAGCTGTTCTGATGATTGGTAGTAGGCAGTATCCTGCCACATGGTCAGCTTAATATACAGTCCTGCTCATCATTATTGGCACCCATGAAGTTTAAGTACATAATGTGGAATATCTCCTGAAATAAAAAATGAATCAAGTGAAACAGTGTATCGAGCACTCGTGTTAAATACAAAAGAGCAAATGATGAACAATAACTGAAAACAAAAAACAATGGGAGGAAAAACACAAAAACCTAAAGCTTGCTCTGACACTAATATTGGCACCCTTTACATTCATTTAGTATGGAAACACATTTTGACTCGCCTGTGGTAAATCACAAAAGAGATTCACCTGTAATTAATTTTCAGGGAGCTATGTGACACGAATTAGCCAATGAATGATGACTTCACTGTTTTAAAAAACACATGGTAGGCCCTGTTCCTTTGTCACAATGGTGAAGACAAAGGAGGTGTCTGAGGACAGCAGAACTGCTATTAGAAAATACAAGACTACCTCAAAAGAGTAGAAGACCATCTCCAAAGACCTTGGTATCCCAGTTTCAACAGTGTGCAATGTTATTAAGACATTTGCCAAGCATGGAACTGTCAAGAACCTCCCTGGACGTGGGGCTAAGAGGAAAATTGACAAGAGATGTCTTCGAAGGTTGGTGCAAATGGTGGAAAAAACACCAAGTCAAACATCTAAAGACTTGAAGGCCAACCTAGAACAGTCTGGGGTCATGTTTTCAATAAGTACCATACGCCACACACTAAATCAAGCAGACCATTATGAGCGAAGGCCAAGGAAGAAAGCATTGCTGAAGAAAAGACATAAAAAGGAATGACTGATCTTTGCCAAAGAGTACCTTGACAAACCACAATCCTTCTGGGAAAATGTTCTGTGAACAGATGAAACAAAAATAGAGCTTTTTGGTAATGCAAAGCAACAGTTTGT